>NC_081827.1:100590000-110590000 GCF_030867095.1 Alligator mississippiensis
ATGGGCAGGACGAGAGCAGCGGAAGGGAGCAGGAGGAGAGGGAGTCCGCAGGGAGAAAGAATTAGTGGAATCCTGAGTAGATGAATGTGCTGCAAATAAAAATAAAAAATTAAGTTAAACAGAAAGCAGCAGCCAGGGTAACAGAGCTCCCACTGAACCCTCAGCCCCAGTGTGCCTCCTGCTCCCTGCAGTGATTCCCCCAGCCCCTTCCCTAGTGCTTCCCTGACGCTAGCTGTGCAGACTCTCACCAGAAGGGAATGGACGGCTTTATGCTCGGGTATTTATTATTATCATTTTCCTCAGGGATTTGCTGCACCTTTCTCCTCTGCTTCTGCCTCTGCCTCTGCCTCCTCCTCCTGCTCTTCCTCCTCTGGATCCTCCTCTGTGCTCTGCGTCCCAGCATGCAGTACAAAGGGAAGAAAGAGCGGAGACACTTGCAAGATGAGCCATGGTGATTTTTGCTCAAGCACCAGGCCTTAATGTAGTGGTCATACTTGGGCCCAAGAGAGAATTTCTCTAAACAGCTTAGAGATCTTTGGAGGTAGTTGGGGGCAGGGGGGAATTCACTGATCTCCAGAGCACAGGATCTATCCCACATACAAATGCGGATGGTTGTCAGGTACTGAGAGAACTTGGTTCTTCCTATGGTCTACTGCCTACCGAGCAAGTGCCCCGCAGGGAGTTTCTCCCCTCCCTCTCCTGCCAGAAGGTGAATAGGGAACTTCCTCCTATTTCCACATATTGGAACTCATTGGAGGAAACATTCCTCCTTCTGCATAAAAAAGCTTGTAGACTTGGTCAGGAAACAGATGCCTGCTGCAAAGCATTCTGAGGATTCACATGCTTGCGGGACTGAGGAGAGCAACACACTCACTATGGGCACAATGAGAAGGGATATCAAATAGGCATGAGAAGGTCGCAGGTACCTCATTACAGTGATTTACCACATATACAAGGTCCCATTTGGTAGCAGATGATGGCACTTCATGACCTTGAAAAAGGGACTGGCCATGACATTTCACCACCTGGTTAACTCACAGCTGAAGTTGATAGAGGAAAGAGAGAGAAGAGGCTCTTACGGTAATGAAGATAAGCCATTAACAGGGAGGGTGACGTAAAAGTTAGTCTCACCTTGACTTTGCGGCTGGGCTCAGAGCTCAGGCCATTAGGAGAATTGTACAGCTCTTTGGAGACCACGCACAAAAACTCTGTCTGGTCCTCATTCCCATAGTTATAGGTTGAACCAATATTCACCAGCTGGAAAGAAAAAGGAAGGGAAGATTACACACGTTCATTGCTATATGGCCACTGTTCTCTGGGGGAAAGCCTTCAGGCAGCACTGAGTCAAAACTCTATGTATGAATCCCGCTAATAAGTCCCAGCAGCTGGGAACAAAACAGAGGCTAGGACATGAAGAACTGGGAATGGAACCTGCTGAAATGCAGAGAACTTTATCCTCATAAGCACAGGGTCCTCCCAACTCCCACTGAAGAGGTGACAGGGAGAGGGACACTCCCTGACAGCATCCCAGGTTGTTTCAGGTGAGTGAACACTACCCCTGGAAGGGAGTGTGCATTCTGGCACCTTGGGGTTATGGCTTGTTTCCCTTCTCTTTGCTAACAGTATACTCCTACCTAGGCCACACATATTCTGCCCATACCTGCTCAAAACGCCAGCCATCTGACATGGTGGAAACCATCTGAGTGAGCTCTTCTTCCTGGCATTGCAGCACCCGGTACACATGTTTTGGTGGAACCTGGGAGCAAAGTAAAGGGTTTATTAAAAGCATGTTGCTGACAGATCCTTCCTGTGAGGCAGATGTTCCATCAGAAAATAAAGCAAAATGGTTCTCTGGCCTTAAGACGACACCATACTGGAACAAAAACTAACACCATTGTGGCTAATAAGAAGAGAAAGACCTGTGGCTCAACTTCATACTGCCTAGTCCTTGGAGGGCCTGGAATAAGGACAGAAAAGAAGAGTGGTTTCTATGGTAGGGAAGGAGCAGACTGCAGATGCAGCAGAAAAGCACCTGTTTTAAATGCACACAATGCAGGGGAGAATCCAGCACTCAGCACAGACCACACTCTTTGATATGGGAAATCTGCAATTGTTACTAACATTAATGAAAGTCACCTATATAGTGCCATAGATGCCCACTTACAGGCAGTCAGCACATTCCCCATCCCATGGGGGTTTACAGCCTAAGTCATGTAAGGCAAAAAGCAGCACAAGATAAGGCACAGGACAACTATTCAAAGAAAAGAGGGTAGGGTGATATTACTGGCAAGGAGCAGCAGTGTATCTGCCACAGGATGCCTGTGTAATTGTGGGCAAAGCACCTAATCTGTCTGTGTCCCAGTTTCCAGCCTGCAAAAGGAAGATGATAATCCAGCCATTCTCTCACCCTTTCTCTTGTCTACTTGGATTATATATCCTTTGGGGCAGGGACTGTCCCTGTGTTTGTATAATACCTACTAAAGTAGGACCCCAATGTCAATATGAAAGTCTTGGTGACACTGTAATGCATGTTACCACCATTATTTATTATTGTTGTTGTTATTTGCAGGACTGTTGTTGTTAGTGTTAGTAGTAGTAGTAATAGTAGTAGTAGTAGTAGTAGTAGTATTTATTAAGAAGCAGAAAGTATTAAAGGAGAGCTTGAAAGAGGTGAGCAGGTTGAGAGGTGGAGAAGTCAGGATCAGTGATTTCCTCTCCACAGCTACCCCTCTGCCTAATGCCATGATGACACTTTAGTGACTCCCCCCATATATCCTTCTGCCTTCCCTCATGCTAACACCTCAGTGATTCCTCACTGATCTCCTCCTGCCTCCCACAGTGGCAGCACACTAAAGGGAATGAGCTGACTACTTTCTGAACAGACAGGGGCCCAGCAGACATTATACCTTCAACACACTAGCCCTTTCATACATTGAACAAGCCCTTACGGTTAGTGCTCTGACTGAAGGCTGATGATATAAGATCTTCACAGATAAAATAAATGCCACATCCAGTGCCACCTCTGGGGTAAGAAAACAGGACTGAGTTATTGTAATTAAGTGGAGATCTTGTTCAGGGGAAATTTCAGAACATGGAATTTAGCTTGTTGACTCTACTCAGTGGAGTCATCCCTGTGTTTCTACTGCATGATTCGAGCATCTCTCCCATTTGCCCTCCTTACTGTTCCTGGTTCTTCTTTCTTCCTCAGCTCCACCTTCTGTCTCCTTCTCTCCCCATACCTGTGTTACTGTGTAGTCCTTCTCCTCCAGTCTGTCCTTGATTATTCTGATTAAAGGGCCAATGTTATAGAACTCGGCTTCTTCCAGAACCCCTAGAAATAAAGGCACAGAGAGCACAAAAGGCACGTGGATGAGCTGCTGTACTTTCTTATTGGCTTATTTTCTCTGTTTCTCAGTCCCATTTGGCATCTCCAAGAATTCAGATCCATTGACCAGGAACTCCTCGTACATGAAGAGGTTTGGGCTGTTTGGAAACTCCTACACCTGGTATTGAATTCAGACTGCCCTGATTACTGGACCATGGGAAGAGGTAGTGGCCTGAACTGAACCCCAGCTCCCTGGTTACCATTCCTAGATTCATAGATGCTAGGGTTGGAAGGGACCTCAACAAATCATCGAGTCTGACCCCCTGCCCTGGGCAGGAAAGAGTGCTGGGGTCAGATGACCCCAGCCAGTTGCCTATCCAACTCTCTCTTAAAGACCTTCAAGGTACAGAAGAGCACCACCTTCCTTGAAAGCCTGTTCCAAATTCTGGCCACCCTTACCGTGAAGAAGTTCTTCCTGATGTCCAGCTTAAATCTGCTCTCTGTCAGTTTACGACCATTGTTTTTTGTTATCCCAAGAAGCGCCCTGGTGAACAGAGCATCTGCAATCCCTTTCTGCGCCCCCCTAATGAATTTGTAGATGGCCACAAGATCACTTCTCAGCCTTCTTCTGCGGAGGCTGAAGAGATCCAGTTCCCTTAGCCTCTCCTCATGGCACTTGGCCTGCAAACCCTTAAGCGTATGAGTGGCCCACCTCTGTACCCTCTCGAGTTATCCACATCTTTCTTAAAGTACAGCACCCAAAACTGGACGCAGTACTCCAAGTGCGGTCTGACCAACGCCACATAGAGGGGAAGTGTCACCTCTTTGGATCTGTTTGTCATGCATCTTGCTAATGCATAATAAAGTGCAGTTAGCTTTGCTGATGATTTCATCACATTGATGATTCATGTTCATCTTGGAATCCACTAGGACTCCAAGATCCCTTTCTGCTTCTGTGCTGCTGAGAGGGTCATTCCCCAGCCAAGAAGTGTGCTGGATATTTTTACGCCCCAAGTGCAGCTCTCTGCATTTGTCCTTGTACTGCATCCTATTGTGTTCTGCCCACTTTTCCAACCTGTCCAGGTCCACCTGCAATCATTCCCTACCCTCCAGTGTGTTCACTTCACTCCACAATTCAGTATCATCTGCAAACTTGGACAGAGTACACTTCACACCCACATCCAAGTCACCAATGAAGACATTGAAGAGTACAGGTCCAAGGACCGAGCCCTGCAGGCCCCACTGCCTACATGCTTCCAGGTCAATACTGACCCATCCACCACCACACTCTGGGAATACCCCCCTATCCTGGCTGTGATTCCAGAAAGGGGGCACTGTTCAATGAGCTCTGAACCCAGGCCCACTGCTCACTTTCCCAGGGAGAGAAAGGCTCTCATTATGGGGTACACAACCTGCTCCCTCTGATTTACTGACTGAGGAGGTTGATTATAAGCCCCTGGCTACCTTTCTGAGGGCTTCACTTTGGCCCTTGGTTACTGTCCTGAGGGCTTCATTCAGCGGCCACTGAATACACTCTCAGTTTCTCTTCTGCAGAGTTCTATATGCTCAAGAGTGAGACCTGATTTCACTTCTTGTCATTGTCCTAGGACTACAGGAATTTGAGTTTTCCCATCTGGTCCCTGTCCTTCAGTGACCTTTGTCTTGCTGATCTCAGAACTGAATTGTGCTTTACCTCAAAGCAGATCAACAAAGATTTGTGTTTCACTTTAAGCTACTGTGTTTGCATCTGGCCCCTCTCCTGAGACACACGTGATCATGTTGCTAACAGGCCTGTGGGAGAGGGTAGGTGGGGGGCATGGTACCTAATGGGTCCACAAGGGGCAATGATGTCTCAAAAACAACCTTCACAGATTCCCTGGTCAGTATGCAGACATGGCAGGCAAGTGAGATTTGTCTGACCTCACCCTTCCCACTTTAACCCACTCAGAGCTTTTCATCCTCCTACCTTCCTAGTGGAAAAAGTGGAAGGGTGAGAAGGGACTGAGTGACAAAGCAGTCTCAGCCAAACAGGGCTCAAACCCTGTCAGGTTGCATTGGAGAAGGCCACCTGCATCCTATTTGATAATTCAGCAGGGAACTTACTATCCCTTTGACCACAGTGACCTTGTTGCTCCTTTCCCATCTCTTCTGATCCCCAGTAACTGCAACAGCCCATTCAACCAGCGGAGCAGTGATGGGGACACCAGCTTGTTCAAGGGTTGGACTCAAACTGGGCTTCCCTCACCATCCTAGTGGGCACTCCCTCCCAAGCACTTATTCAGTGTATCAAATGAAAACTGACCCATTTTCAAGACAGCAGAATGGAATGAGGTCAGGGAATTAGGGCAAAGAGCATGTAATGTAACCCACTTCCAGCAGCAGGGAGAGGTGTTAAGAAGGAAGTTTGGGGTTTCTAAGACTCACCCTCTTCAGCCATATCTTTATCCAGTACCAGCTTGCCATGACGGAGAAAATTCAGGATAGGTCCAAAGTATGTGGGGTCCCGGTCTATGAGGTAGGCACCAGTCTCATCCTAACCACAGAGACAAGCCAACATAGGAAAAATGTACAAGGGAAACTTGTCCCCATCCCTGACAACACCATGCAATGAACTGTAATAACATAATAATTTTAGTAACAATATATGATATTTCTATGGCTCTTTTGAGTAGTAGTAAAGACATGGCAATGGAGCTGGGTTCAGTTCTCTTGGCTATGCAATCTTGGGACATTTACCACAATCTCTCTGTGCCTCAGCTTCCCTATGAAAGATGAAGATGATGCTACCTCCCTTCTTTAAGAGATTTGAGATGAAGAAAACCATAAGCATTAGGCCTCTTAAATCCTTCCGAATCACATAGGCATACAGTACCATATAGAAAAACAGCCACATCTGAGTGAAGGGCTGCTGGTAAATGCTGCAGACAACAGTGCTACAAATACACAAGCTCAGGTACTTTGGCAAAGTCAGCATCAAAGCCAAGCAGCCCATCAGGCCAACACAGTTAAAGCACTCCAGTTTCTGCAGCCAACAGAGGGACATTATGTTCAGCTGCTTCTGGTTCTCCTGCCTAAACGAACAAGTACATATTTACAGCTGGTTCAACAGGAACAGATTCCAGCACAAGTCCAGCATGAGGCTCAAACACACAGCTTCAGGTTCACAGCAAGATGCCTTAACTACTATGTTATCATACTTTGCTTGGCAAAGCATGCTGGGTCAAAACAGTACCCAGGATTTTTAACTTTCATACAGAGCAAGCGGGACCTTGATTGTAAAGGTCTCACTATCCTAAGCTCAGCCCCGCAGCAAAAGAGACAATACTCTTACTTTTTCTCCCTCTGATAAACTGAAAGGATCTAGGAAACTCCTGCACAGATTTGAGCTGATGGGCTTCCTGACATTTCAGGCCTGAAGCTGCCACCCCTCCAAACTCTCCCTTCTGATTGATAAGGCTTTCTGGGAGCTTTACTACATTTCCCTGTCAGTAACAGCAAGAATCAAAAATAAAAAGTCGGGGACTCTCCACTCAGCATGGCTCCTACCTTGACAGTCGCATGAAGGCAAGGAGGATGGGAAGCTCTTAATTTTGGCTGTACTCGGCAAAGCTATTTCTCCTGTCAGGCTTCAGCTTAAAGTCTGAGCCAAGCAGTGGCTCAAAGCTAGGGCACTTCAGGTGGAGTAGTGACAGCACAAGAAAACAGAGCCTCTCTGGAGTTGCTGGTAGTTCTGGTGCAGAAGACAGGTGTTATGCCACATGTTAAGACAGCTGCATGGCACTAAAAAGAGAAAACCAGGGGATCCAGGGAGGGATGAAGGTCTCTCCATCAAATTACATCTGCCCCTCTGCAGCCGCAGAGATGCTGTGCCCTCCCTGCCATCAGCCTGGCTCCATCCCTTTCTCTCCTATTCCTGCACCGAACCTTTCTCTGCCCGTGTGCTCCTTTCCCTCTCTCCTCTTTTCCTCGTGCCTCCCAGCCCAGCCTGTGCAGAGCTTTGTCTCTCCCTCAGGGGTCCCTTTCTTCCCAGATGGGTACAAGAAGAAGGCAGAACACAACCGCATGCACGCACACACGATGCCAGGCAGAAAGCTACCCCTCAGGGCAGGTGCCAGCCTGATGCTTACCTGGTCCGACTGCAGCTCCTCCCCCTGGCACAAGCGGCACAGGAATGATTTCTGTTCCCGGCACAGGGTCTGCCTCGTGGTTAGGAAGATGGTGCCCCCAACATTCAGCCGTACCCACTTGCCCCTGCTGCTGGTGGCAGGGGGAGGCTGGTGAGTTTCCCAGGCATAAGAAACCCTTTCTGCCCGTTGCATTTCCTCCCTTCCTTCCATCCTCATCTCTCCCTCTCTCTGTCTCTCTCTGTCCCTCCCCTGCTCCTAAGCTAAAGAAACCAAGGCAGGTATTGGACACTGGAGGATTCTGGGACCTGTAGTTCCTGAGGTGGCCTGCACCCCAGAGGTGGCCGCATTTCAGTGGTGCTGTACATACACAGCTTCTTAAATGCTATGGGATCTTTTGGGAAGATAGATGCTGGATGAATGCCGTATCTACTGTTCTTGGTGAATGGCACAAGAAGCAAAAGTGAGATCCACAATCTGAACCACTGCTATCATTCAGAGGGCATTAGGATCACGGTTTTTGCTTACAGCCCTTCTCTAATTTTTATGAGTGTACTTGCTATACAGCACTTTGAAGAGGCAAAGTAATATGTAAAAAACTTTAGCTGTCAGGTGAGTGAGGGTCTCTCTGAAAATGGGCACCTAGGAATTCTGGGAACTGTAGTTTTCCATGTCCCACCATGCCTGCAACCCATGATGGGTGGACTTGGGAGATGCTGAGAAGTGCAGTGTAACACATCCCACTAACCCTGCTGTGGGACACCAAAGGGCTCTAGAAGCTGGCCTCCAGATCTGGGTCACAAATGCAGTGTGCTTTGAATGGAGGAGAAAACTGCTGTGCCCATCTGCCAAATAGTGTTATCCCTTCCAGTGCCTGCAGGACAGTCACCTTTCCTGTTCCTGATTCCCCAAACAGGTATCTGACTGCTATCTCAGTCACTGCAGTGCTGTTGAAGTAGAGAAGTTGGACAATTTCCTTCTCTGAAGTGGGTGGTTTTAAGAGAGGGAAATTAGCCTTCAGCAGCAAAGCCCAAGTTCTTTATATTTCTCTCTGACTCAGAACAGCCATCTATCTACTTGGCAAATTTTCCCTAATCTGCTACCGTTCCAACACCTCTAAATCTGCCTGGCAGAGACTCCTTCGTGGGGGGGAAGGAAAATGAGTCTCCATGTTCACTTAGTCACAGGGCTTTGCTGCTACCACACACACACACACACACACATACTCTCCAGTGTACCTCTGGAATGATGTAGCACCTTCTAAAAGTTTCTACCTCTAGCTCTTCTGAATGCCCCATTCTAGGCAGTGGTTGTGGGAAAGAAAAGACCAGCTTCATCAGCAATTTAGTTGCATGGATTCCAAGACTTAAGCAAAACACGAATGCTTTATCTATCCCACAACCCAGCGTCTACCACACCCTACTAACCAACTACAGCCACGCCTGCCAATCTTTCAAACCGTATTCATATCAGGAAGAAAAATGCTGATTGCTTCCCTCCCTTAGTCTGACACAGTCTATATCTTCTCTTACCTCTTTTCCAAATAGGTTTCTGACCTTTGGTAGTGCAACACACAAAATGCAGCAGCATAGACATTTTAATTTATCATGTCCAAATGTTGCCTTTCCAGTCCAGGCTGTTGCTACACCATGATATGCATGCTCTAGCTTTTGTTCTAATCAAGGATATGCATCTATATATTAATAACAGTGTTTGCAGGAATGGTGCTCAACCTTTTTAAGGCACCTCTTGGAAAATACTGGCTTTTAGTTTTCATTCTTTTTTGAGTATGGGAAAATAATAGAGCCATTTTTCTGTTGCAAATAAATCATATAGACCACAACAGGTCAGAATGTTTTTAACATTATGGATACCTAGTTGAAATCACTGGGTTTATCTTGTGAATCATTCTTGTACACCGAACAGTGCTACCTTTGTGTAGCACCCTACAACACCCTTGAAAGAAACTCACGGTACTCCAGGATGCCATCATTGCCTTAGGCGCTTTTGCTGATGTAATCGGGCACCAAACCCCTTCAAAATCATGTTGCAGTGCTAGATGTTAATATCTGAACAGAAATCACAGGCCTGACTGTGCACCTTCAAGGTGTTTGCAAAATTGGGCTGTGCTTTTCAGGCCAGCAAGTAGTGTATTGGGTGAGCATGGGCAGACTAGCATTACTTTGGGCTATACTGATTGCTCTAGGATAGTCTGTGAGGAAATTAAGGGATTAATAGCAAAGAAATTATGTTCTGGGAAGAAGAGAGAGGGATGGGAGGGGCAGAAAGCAGGAACAGGGAATTGTAGGACTGCTACTGGAGGATTTCCTATGCTTATTAGGCCTGTGTGAGTCAGCAGCAATCTGATCCGGCTTCAGATCTGGCCGCTTCGGATGGCCGCGATCCGATCTGGAACTCCGACTGGGTTCCCGCCTCCATCCAGCCAAAGCATCGGAGCCACCTCGGAGATCTGGCCATAGGGTATAATGGGGAATCAATGAAATATCTATAACTTTGTTGTTTTTTGTCTGATTTGGATGAACCTTGCAGGGATGGTAGCCTCTCCTGAGAGCATGAAACCTGCCACGTTTCAAGAAGATCAGTGCAAGGGTTTGGGAGGAACTGTACCCCAAATTCTTGAAAGCCAAACTCCTGTCATGTCTATGTGTTACAATGGGGTTGGGGGGTGGGGGGGGTGAAAACTGCAGGACTGGTAGCTCGTACTGTGTCCACAAAGCCTGCCAAGTTTCAAGGAGATCGGTGCAGGGGCTTGGTGGGAACTGCACCTCAAGCTGTGGTCAAGCAAAACTCATGCCATGGGTGATACTGTGCGCGCTAAGGCGCAGCGGGGTGACAGCTGCAGGGATGGTGGCCCCTGCTGTGGCCACGACGCCTGCCAGCTGGAGGAGATCGGTGCAGGCAGGTCTGGGGCCCTGCATCCCTAGCTGCTGACAGACAAAACTGTGCCAAGACTGTCTGTGTCTTGGGTTAGTTGATTGTCTGCTTTGATTCTTTCCTCTCCTTAGCCTGGGTTTGTAGGTGCTAATTGATGCTCGTTAAGTCGTTATGTAGTAGCTAGGTCCTGTGTATTGAGCTGGGCCCTGAGGCCCTGGTCCCTGAGAGAATCATGGATTGATTGGTAAGGGGGAACCCAGCAGCTTAGCAGCCAGGCCTGCAGCAGCAGTCTCCCCTCCCTGTCCCAAGACAGACACAGTCAGTCCCACAAGCACCCATGGCACCAGTTTTTCTTGTCTGCAGTTTGAGGGGCAGTTCCCCCCAACCCCCTGCACCGATCTTCTTGAAACTTGGCAGGCTTTGTGGCCTCAGTAAGAGCTACCAGCCCTGCAGTTTTCACCCCCATGTTGTAAGACATAGACGTGACATGAGTTTTGCTTTCAAGAATTTGAGGTACAGTTGCCCCAAAACCCCTGCACTGCTCTTCTTGAAACTTGGAAGGATTCATCCTACCTGCAGAGTCTACCACCCCTAAAAATGTCATCTAAATTGGACAAAAAACAACAAAGTTATAGGTATTTTATTGTTTCCCCATTATACCCTATGGCTGGATTTCCGAGACGGCTCCGAGACAGCTCCAAATCGCTTCGTGAAGCCTAATGAGGCCAGTGCTTCGACCCGGATCTGCCGCTTCAGACCCCGAAGCATCTGAATCTTCTCTGGATCCAAAGCTCTGTCCAAAGCCTCACACAGCCCTAGTGCATATACGCTGTAGCTTGTGGCTACAGGGTGACTACACCGAAAAATTAGGCTTGACTGTCTGGAGTCTGGGGACCCAGGAGTGCTGGGAGTTGACTACTGAGGTTCTGAATGTGTCTGGTTAGGGAGCATTGGCATATATATCTGGGCTTGCCCAAACTATCAGCACATATATATCCAGACATATGATGAGCTCACAATGAAAAGAGCAAGCCAGCAGCACCCTGACTTGCTAAGTGAGCACAGACTCTGGTTATTTTTCTCTTGAGATGACACCAATTCTAACTTGTTGCTTCCCTATAGAGTTGGGACATTAGCTCTTTTAAATGACTTTGAGAAAGGGTGTGAATTAAACAGAGATGCTGATGAGGCTGCATGTGGTACCTGTCCCCTTCACTGTCAGGGAAGGCAGTGGAAGCTTTTGCCAAGTGCCTGAGGAGGTCTGCGGCAATCTTAAACTTTGTAAAATAGCTCTGCTACCAAAGGTGATGCTGACATACAAAACAGAGAGAAACTATAGAGGGAGTGAGCTGAGAAGAGGGGATACAGTTATGCTGGAATGGCTACAAGAAAGAGGTTCCCCCTCTGAAAAGGAGGAAATAGGGGAAAATAGGGGAGAGTTACAATCTTTCAAGAGGCTTCTGAGTGTGGAACAGATCCAGAACCTGCCCCAAGACTGAAAGGATATGTGCATCATAGGGGAATGTGCAGATGGTTCAAAGACAGCCTAAAGAGGAGTGTCCCAGACATGAGATCCAGGTAAAGGGAGAGGAAGGTGCTCTAAACTGAGGGCATGTGGGCATGCCTATGGCAAGTGGGAGAGGCATCCCTCAACTGACTCCTGACATTTTATCGCCTGATGTAACCTCTCCCAGGGACTGGGGCACGAAGGACCCCGAGCCACATGCCCTAGGGTTAGTGCATCATAGCAGCCCGAGCAGAGCAGGTGAGATGCTGCTCTTCAGGTGCAGGTGCTCTGAATGCAAGGCCAGAGCAGGTAAATAATCTGCAATCAGACCCAGGATCAACAAGAGGTACCAGTCAATGTGGTGATATCTGAGGGATGGAAGTACATGAAAGCTGCCCATGCTTGGTCAAACCCTGCATGGTACCCTTCAATAACATCGCTGTCACAGTTCCAAGGTTAACTACATAAATAATCCTTTTATGGCATTCTCAAGAGCAGCTGATTAGATCTTGGGTCTCTGGCTGTCACCTGTTTTTGGAACAGAAAGTTGTATTCCACCTCTTCCAGACCGGAATTTTAAGGTGCAGTCCCCTGAGGTCCAACTATGTTCACCCATGCACTATAATGATGACAGGCTTTTGGTGTGGGAACCAAAGTTACGGAGCATGCTGTATGGGGGGACAACTCAAGACATGGAATGAGACACATATGGGCTGGGGGCCATATAGGCAAAGCTGGTTGTTCATGTGGGTGTGTAGTTTAAGCTACATGTTAAGTAAAGAGTCCAGTATCAATTGAAAATTTCTGGTATCATGTTTGATATATAAGCATTGGATATTACACCCAGGTCAGAACATGGTGCAGCACCTGCAGAGCTGTGTTCCCTCAGAGACGATGATGCAGTGGCCAACCACCTTTTGCAAAGCACATTATTATTTATTTAAAGCAAAGGCATTACAGAGAAACAGTCACAAAACAATAAACAGCGTATACACTTACAAGGCTTGCCAAGGTTTACCTGACTTCCGGATAAGTTTCTAAATAGCCCAATTAGAAGTCTGTCAGTTGTCAGGTCTGACATTTTTTTCCCAAAGTAGAGCTGTCTCTTTTAGTTGCTTGCTGCCTTCTTGAATCATTATGTACAATTCCCCCACCTTTCACACCTCCATAGTTGAGGTTTCCATAGACCTGTCAGCTACTTTTGGCATTGACATAACGTCATCCTCAGTAACCCCAGATCCCATGGGACACCTGCTTAATGAGCCAGGAGCACAGGGGCACATTTGAGCTGCAGTGCAGTGGCCATTATGAATTTGTCAGTGTCCACAGCTTCTATAATATCTGAACATAATGAGACTTTGACACTTCTAAGCTTCCAAAATATCAACTCTACCTCAGTCCCTGTGTTGACCCCATTGCCATGCCTGTAGACCAAGTCAAAAAAAGGCTCTGGGATCCTGATACTGGGCTATTGGAAGATAATTCCTTTTGGTACCTTATTAGGAAAATAACATAGCACTGAACACTTTGGAGGGCTTCTTTCCTTTCCTCGTTCATACCTTGTGACACGGTATTTAGCAGAAGTTGCAGATTTTTTGGAATCTAACAGGGCTGCACAACTTCAGAAGGATAGCAGGCAAGCTCACTGCAGCCAAACTAGACAGGAGGGAAGTTGACCTATAATGTTTTCATGAATCTCTGCTTTGGTGCAGCCATAGGAACTGTTAGCCAAATGAATGGATGGCAGTTGAACTAATAAGCAGTCATGCCTAGAGATGTAGGGCTGGGACGTTCCTAGGGTACATGGGAAGTACCGCTGCTACAGGGTTCTCCAGGGGAAGAAATGTGAAATTTCGGAGGAATCTGTCCATGTACTTCTCATGGATTTGGCTTGAAGTTATTAGGCTAAAAAGAAAGGCCTACAAAGGATGGAGGATGGGATCCACCTCCAAGGAAGAATATTCCGCACTGGTCTGGTCCTGCAGGGCGTGAACTAGGAAAGCCAAGGCTGCAATAGAACCCCAACTAACTATAATTATCAAGGACAATAAAAAGTCCTTTTGTAGATATGTGGGGAGCTGGTGGAAAAGCAAGGGCAACGTTGGACCCCTGCTAAACCAGAAGGGACAACTGACAACCGACACCCAGGAAAAAGCCAACCTATTAAATGGGTACTTTGCGTTGGTCTTTTATCAGTCCCATGGGACGCCACTGCCCCTTACGGGCCAGGGAGGCCTGGGTGAGGGAGATTCCCTGCCCTCCATCAATGTTGACTTTGTGAAGTAACACCCTGAGAGGCTGGACACCCTAAAGTCAGCTGGCCCTGACAATCTACACCCCAGGGTACTCAAGGAGCTGGCTGGCATCATAGCCCAGCCCCTGGCATGGATCTTCAAGAGCTCCTGGTGCTCTTGTGAAGTGCCTGAAGATTGGAAGAAGGCCAATGTGGTGCCTATCTTCAAGAAAGGGAGAAAAGTGGATCTGGCTAACTACAGGCCCATCAGCCTGACCTCTATTCTGGGGAAGGTCTTAAAATAATTATTAAAGAGGCCATCCTTAACAGACTGGCTGACGGCAACAACCTGAGGTATAGGTTTGTTGCGGGTAGGTCTTGCTTGACCAATCTTATTTTCTTCTACGACCAGGTAACCTATCACCTGGACAAGGGAGAGAAGATTTATGTCATATATCTTGACTTCAGAAAAGCCTTTGATCTGGTATCCCATGATCACCTCTTGGCAAAACTGGCCAACTGCGGCCTCAGGTCCACCACAATCCAGTCTGGGGAATTGGCTCTGTAGTCGGACCCAGAGGGTGGTGGTTGACGGAAGTCAATCGTCATGGTGCCCTGTGACCAGTGGGGTCCCCCAAGGCTCTGTCCTTGGATTTATATTATTCAACATCTTCATTAATGATGTGGACATTGGAGTCAGAAGCAGACTGGCCAAGTTCTCTGATGATACCAAACTCTGGGGTAAAGCATCCACACCTGAGAACAGGAAGGCAATCCAGGATGACCTTGACAGGCTCAGGAAATGGGTGGATGAGAACCTGATGGTGCTTAACACCAAAAAATGCAAGGTTCTCCACTTTGGGAGGAAAAAGCTGCAGCATCCTTATAGGCTAGGCGGTGCTACGCTGGCTAGCATTATGGATGAAAAGGACTTGGGGGTCATGATTGACCATTGACCACAAGATGAACATAAGCCTTCACTGTGATGCTGCGGCTAGTAAAGCGAGCAACACGCTGGTTTGCATCCATAGATACTTCTCAAGCAAATCCCGGGACGTCCAGAGAAGAGCCATGCACATGGTCAGAGGTCAGGAAAACAGACCTTATGATGACAGGCTGTGAGCCTGAAAAAGCGCAGGCTCAGGGGCAATCTGATGGCCACCTATAAGTTTATCAGGGGTGTTCACCAGGATCTGGGGGAATGATTGTTCACAAGAGCGTCCCAAGGGATGACAAGGCCGAACGGTTATAAACTACTGCAAGACCATTTCAGGCTGGACATAAGGAAGAATTTCTTCACTGTCTGAGCCCCCAAGGTCTGGAATAGCCTGCCACTGGAGGTGGTTCAAGCACCTACATTGAACGCCTTCAAGAGAAATTTGGATGCTTATCTTGCTGGGATCTTATGACCCCAGCTGACTTCCTGACCCTTGGGCAGGGGGCTCGACTAGATGATCTTCCGAGGTCCCTTGCAGCCCTAATGTCTATGAAATCTATAAAATCTATGAAGTGTTAGGGGATTGTTGAATCATGGAGTGTCACCTTATGCAAAATGAACTGTTTGCTGACAAAAGCTGTGTTTCCATTCCAAGTCCATCATTAAACTTGGATGATGGTCTATTCAGGTGGAGTACGAGTTGGTTGAAGCTGAGAAAAGTTAGGTATTTTGGAATGGAAGAGACCCCAGGGGCATTAAATCCAATCCCCTGCTACCATACAAACCATAACATATAATCCCTTGCATACATTGATCAATTTCCATCTAAAAATGAGCTGGGTTTCTCATCTCCTCTACTCCTATTGGATGGCTGTTCCAAAGACCTGGAATGGTTAGAAACCTCCTTTTAATTTCCAGCCTAAATTTATTTGGGCCAGTTTGTATCCATTTGTTCTTGTACCAACATTGTCCTTTATCTTAAATAGCTCTTCTCCATCCCTGGTGTTTATCCCTCTGGTGTATTTATAGAGAGTAATCATATCCCTTATGTCACCACTACTTAGCTAATTCCTGCCTCTTCTCTGCAGAAAGTGGAGAGTGGAAAATTCCCAAACTCAGAACAAATAAAGCAAGGTGTTGCTTAAAACTGCAGAGATTGGAGTGGGGGAAAGCCACAGTGGATGTGTTGGGGAAGGAAGAGTGGAGCATGGTTTTGCTACAGGGTGTGGTGGTACTGCTTAACCAAAAAAAAAAAAAAGGATCCATGATCTAGGTGATATGCCATGGGCTGCATGAGAAGAATCCTGCCCCCTGTTTAGAATAAGGGTCTAGAGTGCCCACAGCAATGAGGAAACTGAGGCAGAAAACCATGTGCAATGTTTATTGTAGCCTACAGCTGCATATCTCGTGTTGACGAAGAGTAATCTGTTTCATAATCCTGTGCACAGTTGGTATGTTTGTGTGTTGTCAGGCCTATCAGAAGTCTCTGAAGAGTTATATTGTAAACCTGCAGGAGCGCTCAGTGGGGAGTAGCTCAGAGAAAGTGCATACCTAAGTTTGCAGGAGCTAGGAGAAAGAAGGGCAGAGTCAGCTGGGCCCTGTTCATATGAGTGAGTAAGCGACAGGGAGCCAGGTTCCAGGAAATGCAGCAGAGAGGCCGAAGGGAGAAAAAGTATGGCAGTTAGGGCAAGGGAAGCTTAAGAGCCAAACAGACCCCGTGGATTAGGATCCAGCTGCACAACAGCCTCATGAGCCTGCAATGAGAGGGAATTTTACCCAGGACTGTCACAACATATGCCTCATATTGTTCACTCATTCGAAGAGCAGTGTGATCTGAGGAGGGAAAACATGCTCATCTCGACCTGAAGCAGAAACTGGCTTATTCTTTCTTCAAATTACCAGGACATCAGACATGAATGTGCCCATATAAAAGGACATGGAGAATCCCAAAGACAGCTCCTCCTTCCATTAATGTACTAAATAAAACAGCTGTTACTCTGACCCAGCTATCAAAAATCCCCAACAGCTTGTGGAAATTGAAAATCTCTCCTTGGGGTAAAGTGACTGCTATTGCAGGCAGTTTATTCCTAGGACCCCTGTTCAGGCAGGTACTTCAGCTCCTGCTCTATGTTTAATATTTATAAATAGCCTATAGAAGACAGTGGAGCTTTTCACATACCAAGAATTATGCATATGTCTTGCTGAACTGGTGGAGTCCAACCTCTGGAAGTGGCACAGCTGTGCATGTTTAAAACAGTTTCCAAAGGAAAACTCCTTGCTATGAGAACAGTAGGACAGTGGAACAAAGTACCTAGGTATTTCCCTACTTGTAAGTTTTCAAGAAGAGGCCAGATAAGCATCTCTCTAGGATAGTTTAATAGTGAATCCTGTACCTCCATAGGGAATTGGACTAAAAGATCCTATGGGGGGAAGAAGGGACCCATTCAACCCTACGATTCTAATAGCATGGAGAAATATGATGGAAAGGCATGCTTTGCCTCTCATCTTCTGATCCACATGGCTTGCTCAGGAAAGCAGAACTATCTCTTCCTAGAAATGAGAGATACTGTAGTTGTGTCATCAGCAGGGAACCTGGTTTCCTCTGTTTAAAAATAACAAACTCTCTGGGGGGAAAACCCCTAAATTCTGATTAAAAACCCCAAATCCATGTTTTCCTGCTATTAAAATGAAATGCCACTATATATACATATGTATCAGTTGAAAACAATGTTTTATTGATCTATTTACAATTTTAAAGTAATTTGGAAGCCTACCAGTGCCTCAATCATTATGATAAAATAAATTCTAAATACCTATTTTGGCATTTGAGGTTTTTATGATGGAAAATCAGAGTTCCCCTTGCCCCCTTCACTCACCAGGATCCAGGTCCAACTGGCATTGTCACCCCCCACCCTTACCACTTTGTGGCACTGAGCAGCCTTGATACGCCAGTGTCCTGCACCTGCCCATGCTGTTGCCCCTCACTCCCAGCCCACAGCCCCCTGGCACTGCTGGTGCCCCTCACTCCCAGCCTGCTGCCCCCTGCCCTCAACCCCCCAGCATTTGAGGAAGTGGGGTGGGGGAGGGTGTCGGCACAGGCAACGCATTGGATGGTAGGGGAGGCCACGTGCCTCCCCTCCCCAGATCTCTGCACCCAGGGAAGCCTAGGGCTGCCCCCAGCATGGACCAGCTCCAGGCAGGAGCTGCATCCATGGTCCAGTGGGCAGGAGCTGTAATGGGAGGCAGTGCTGCACCACCATGGCTGCCAAGATGAGGTGCAGAAGCAGAGAGTTGTGCCCCCCCCAATGCTGCCAGGTGGGCAGGAGACACCTCACCTTGGTGGCCATGGAAGTGCAGCACTCCCTGCCATGCCAGGTCCTGCCCAATGGGCCATGGAGATGGGTCCTGCCTAGAGCTGATCTAGCCAGGCTGCAGCCCTGCACCCCATTGTGGATATAGACCTCTGGGGCAGCACATGCTCCCCCTTCCCCCCAGTATGTTGCCTGTGGTACCTTCTCCCACCCCCCAAAACTTACCTGGAGCTGCAGATGCTGTCCTCCCCACCTGGCTGCCACGTGCACATGCATGTAGCACCCCCTGAGTCCTGCTCCCTACAGCCCCACACAGCCCCTTGCAGGCTAGAACTCTGCCAGCCTGCAAGCAGAAACCCACAGTTCCCCATGTTTTTCTCCTTTAAAGGAGAAAGTCTGTGTTTTCCTGTGGCAAATGCAAAACCCAGACCCCTCGTCATCAGGATGGTGTTCCTCATGAACAATAAATGTAGCTGTACCAACTAAATACACCTTGTGGAAAGGAACAATGTGAGATGTCTCCATACACTTCAGCTTAATATGAGCTGAGGTTGAGGCACTCCCTATAAGATGACCCCAGCTTATGTTTAGTTCAGCAGAAAGGCCCTGAAGTTTATTAAGGTGTATTTTTTATTATCATCATTCATTCAGACCTTATCTGACAAGTATTTTTTAAAAACCAAGAGAGATAGGATTTCAGGTTCCTGAACAATGATAGATACAAAATTAAATGAGAACACAGCACAGTCACCATCCCCGTGAAAGAAATTCAAGTTGATCCTCCCTCTCACCAAGTGCCAATCCAGATAGATCATGAGGCAAGCCTAAATCCATTAGTCAAGCATCCCATGACCAATACCTTCCCCCACCCTTCCAATAGGATGCTGTAAAAGGGCATCTTACATGTCCAGAGAAGTGAGCCAAGGGGGAAAGGAGCTAAAACCCAGTGTATTTAGATTTGTTACTCAAGACTTTTACTTGATGGCAATATGATTTAAAACATTGGAAAGGTTAAGAACATCTCTTACAAATCCTGTTCTAAGGCAATGTGTTTGCATGGGAGGGACAGGAATGGGCACTTTACACAATCTTCCCCTTCCCCTCTGATATGACGTCTTCAGGCTCTGCACGCATGTACCACTCCACCCAGGCACCATCATAGATGGCCACATCTGGTTTGCCACAGAGGTATGCTCCCAGGGCCACATGGCAGGCAGTGACTCCAGAGCCACATGTGGCTACCAGTGGCTTTGAGAGCTCCACCTTCTTCTCCTGGAACAAATTGTGGATCTCCTCAGGGGTCTTTTCGAAGCCAGTCTCTGTGAGGAAATCCACAAAGGGAATGTTCAGGGAACCTGGGATGTGACCAGGCTCAATTCCTGGAAGAGGAAGGAAAGCATTGAAGAAGATAGGAGTTAATCTTTATATCAAGGATGGTTCCAGCACAAAACCTCACTACTTAGCTCCATACACAGCAGCTCTCATTCTCAAGCCACCACATTAAGTATCTCACAGGGTTATCATGAGGATCAGTTCATGTCTGTACATGAAGTACTAATTATTTTTAAGGCGAAAGAGGTTGAGAGAGCAACCCCATCTCTCCCTTCTTTGATCTCCCAAAAGACTGTGTGCTGCTGCCTATAGAACATGAGACCCTACAATCATGTTAAGCCAGGGGTGGGCAATTACTTTGGGCGGAGGGCCGCTTAATGAGTTTTGGCAAGCCATCAAGGGCCGCATGACAGGCAGCTGGGGCAGATAAATATTAATTTTCTAAATTTTTTAGGGGCCCCGCGGGCCAGATAGAATGGCCTGGTGGGCCGCATCCAGGCCGCGGGCTGCATTTTGCCCACCCCTGTGTTAAGCTATATGGCTTCCTTCCCTTACAAAGGTCCTAAAATATCACTTTCAGCCAAGACCAACTTAGAGGTAAGGCAGAGATGAGTTTGAGGGGTGTCCTACTGAAACCTATCCTCAACACAAGCAAGTTTCCATCTTCGACCTGCAGATGGGAGCAGAAGTCATGGCTTTGGGCTTGTGTCTTAACTAGACCCCATGCATGTTATGCTGATGGTCAAGTAAGTGCGTTACCATTTCTAGGTTCCACCTCTATCCCCCTGAATCGCCCAGCAGAGCGAGCATCCACCAGCTGGAAATGACGAGATTCCACGTTCTTCTTTATGTCCTCATGGCTCTTCACCAGCGATTTGTCTAGGGAGGCGTGGAACTCAGCAGGAGCTGTCCGACTCTTGCCAGAGCTCAGCAGATACCCCTCTCGCTGCCAGTTCTTCAGGCCACCATCCAGAAGGGAAACAGCATCGTGCCCAAAGGCCCGGAACATCCACCAGACCCGGGGAGCAGAGAAGAGCCCCTGATCGCTGCCATCATACACAACCACGTGAGAGTCATTTCCCACACCCAGCTTGCCCACATACTCTGCAAAGTCATCTGTACTAGGCAACATATGGTCATATGGTGAGGTACGGTCACTGCACTGGTCAATGTCAAAGAAGGCTGCCCCGGGGATATGGCGCTCCTCAAATTCCCGCCGGGGATCACGCTTCATTTTCGGGAGGTACCAGGATGCATCTAAGAGCCTCACAGCCAGCCCAGGCTGTGGGGACTTGATGGCTTCTGACACCCATTTCGCTGACACCAAAGCACGGTAGAGGAACTGCTGTGACATTGCTCTCAACTCCTGACTGGGTTCAGCCAGTCCCTGTGGCTTATCTGAACTCTCCAAACTGTGAAGGAGGAAAATCAGAGATTAGCAACAGAAAGGGTCATGGAGAACTACAGAAGGAAGATGCCAGACACCAAGCAAGCTCTTTGCACCAGGGAATCCTCTTTGTTATCTAGGCTTGCACAGCACTCAGCCTGATGAGCTCTGGAGGTGCCTATACAGTGTGTCAGAGCAGTCCTGCTGCTTGTTTAATTAGAGTGCAACAGAACAGACTCGATTAATCGAGTCTGCTGAAGCATGGTAATTACCACGCTCCAGCAGCCTCCAGTGACTTATGTATTGGCATCCCCACGCTTCAAAATAGCGGTGGGGGTGATTTAATTAAAGCTCACTCCATGACTGATACATGAGATACTCCAGGCACTTTAATTAGAGCGGTTGCTGGAGCCACTCTAATTAAAGTGCTCCACCCCCCCCAGAACACATGTATAAATGCCCCGGGACTCCCAGGGGTTGCAGTAATATGGATAATAAGCAAGGAGAGCTGGGTCCCTAGTTTACAAGTTATAACCCATCCTCTGCCATGCTTTATACTAGGGGTTCCTAGTTTCTCTATGAAGAGACTATTTCCAAGCTCAGGACCCCACTTCTAGTCTGAACGGTGCCTTCTGCACAAGTGTGTATCTGGCACACTTCACTGACTCCCCTAGCACCTGCCCCTTTTGTGGACACCCTGGTGCATTCCCTCTTCAAATGCAACAGACCGCAGGCACTCCCCTGCCTCCTCAGGAACCTGCTCCTGAGGTTCTGCCTGCACTTCTCCCTGCTCCTTTTACGCACTCCCCATGCATGGCCCCATCAAATCCTATGCCCGCCTGGTCAACCTCCAGCTCCAGCCAGACTCGCTGCGTCCAACAGACCACCAAGGAGTCTCTAGCCAGGGGAAGAGAACTCCAGTGACTGTGGGCCTGTTTTTCTCCACACGTCTCCAGGCCGAGTTGCACTGGGTGGTGCCCCATCACCTCCTTTGATTCACTGGAGGGGCAGCAGAACCCGACTTTAGGGTGGCAGTGGCCAAAGGGGTAGAGGCACTTGTGGAGGGGGGTGCCAGCTCCACCCTCCGTAGCTCTGACTGGGTGGCGCTCCCCAAGGCAACTGCTGGCTGGCCTTCTCAGCTCCGTGTGCCCCCTCAGAGCCCTCCGGATCCACCTACCACCCTCACTCTTGCCCCTGTTACTTCATCTGTTACCCTCCCAGCAAGCAGGAGCCATGCACTTGGTGGCCTCCTTTGACTGAAGACAGGCTTGGTTCACAGCAGTAGGGAGGGAAGGCTAGGCCCAGGATGGAGTTAGCACTCAGGCTCTGACTGGCCTGTTAACACGGCTGGGCTTGCCCCAGCCTCCTCCCTGCTGGTGGGCACTGTGCCACCCCGAGGTGGGAATCTGCTGCTCTAGGCACAATGGACTTGTAACATGTCAATGGGACTTATGGGCCTAGGTCCACCAAGTAAACTATACTCACCCTTTATTAACAGGAGCCCCTCGTACCATGCTCCTAATTCCTTGGGGCGAATAATAATGAAAATGGGGACAGGAGTGGAGGTCAGAAGTTAATAACTAGCATGCTGAAGGGGGAACACTGAGAAAAGCACAACGGACAGCGTCCAAAGGCCCTCAAACAAGTCCAAGCAGCCAATGGACACTACCTAGTAATACTCTGCCTGGCCATGGGATCACATGAGGGACAGGAAAGTAGCCCCGCAGTCCTCGGGCGTGCTCCAGGCCAGAGCCTTCTTCCTGGTAAGCTACACCGCTAGCTTAACCAGGCAGGGTTTGAATTATACTTTGACTCTTGGGGGGAGGGGGGGGGGGGAGGGGAGGAGAAGCTGCAAAAAAAATTAACCTAGTTCATTGATTAACAAGTCCACCTAAGTGAAGGAGCAATCTGATTGGAAACCCCCCAGATTATGATTTTCAAATCTTACAGGAGAGGTCTCATCTCTTATGGGGTGCTCAGCACCCAACTCAGAGCTCCCCTTAGTTTGCACCCTAAGTTTGTAGCCAGGATCTGGTTGACCAGGAGGTCCCACCACCTGGTGGGACCACAGATGAGGAATGCATAAAAAGACAGGTGAAGGAAGACGTGCAGCCAGAACCTCAGCAAGAGGATCTGGAGGCGGCGGCAGCAAAGGGGCTGCAGCCTGGCACACTCCAGGCACTGGAGCACCAGGGTCTCCCTCTGCTCCCAGAAGGGGCAGGTGTCAGGGGTGTCCGTGAACCATGCTAGATGCACGCCTGTGGCGACGGCTCTGTGCAGGAGCCTGCCAACTGAGGTCCCTGGTGGCTCGGGAAATCAGAATCTGTAGGCACACTGGATCCAGCTGTGGGGAACCGCTGGGGTCCAGGTGTGATCCATCCAGGGATCACCTGGGATCTAGAGATTGTCTGGGATCTAGAGATCACCCAAGGCCTAGAGACCACCTGGGTTCCAGGGACTGCCTCAGACCCAGGGATCCCAGGCCAAGATTCCGGATTCCAGGGATTGCCCTGGGTTCTAGGGATCGCCCTGGGTTACGGGGATCGCCCGGGATTCCGGGGAATGCCCCAGACCCAGGGATCCCCGAGGATTCCAGGGATCGCCCCGGGTTGCAGAAATCACCGAGGGCCTACAGACGAGCCCGGGCCGCCCGGCGTTAGCTGCAGGGGTGGCACCCCGCCGCGCCCGCAGAGGCAGCGGCAGCGGCGGAGGGCGCTCCGCTGCCGGGGGCCGAGCCCGGAGCTGGGCGCCGGCGGGACCGAGCTCCGACTGTACCTCTGCGCCGCGGCCGCTCCCCGTTGCTGCTCCGGCCTCCGCCGCCGCGCCGGGGCAGGGCCGCGCTGGTGCCCCCCCGCCGGGGGCGGGGCACGGGGCTGGGACGGGCGCAGGCGGCTCCCTCTCCCTCTCCCTCCGCCGCTGAGTCACTGCGCTCGCCTCCCCCTTCCGGCGGGCGCTGCGCTCGCTTCTTCCCGCCCCAAGGCGGGATCCGAGCCCCGGCTCGCCCAGGGCGGGGCACGCCCAGGGAGACTCCGTGGGGAAGCAGCAGGGAGCCAGGCCTGGGGCTGAGCTGGCTTGGAAGCCTTGTGGGCAGGGCCCTTAGCACCAGGGGCCTTATTTGTCCCTGGCAGCCAGGCCTCGCAGGCCCTTTGCTTACCAGGTGAGACTGGGTCTCGCCAAGGCACCGGTTTTGCTTGAGGCCTCGGCCCTCCCGCCTGCCCGGGCCCATTACCCTTGGTGCCTTTTGCGAGGTTTGCCCTTAACACCGTCAGATGTGGGGACTGGGGCCGTGTCAGTCACCCAGGCAAGGGATACTAGCTCATGTTTTTGCCCCGCCCTGAGGAGCTCCCATTTACTGCCCCACTTTGCTAGGCAGGGAGCATTTAACAGTCCTGACCCCGGTTCCCTCGGTCTGGCAAGTTGTCTGGGCGCTTTGGGAGTCTCAGATCAGCCCTCTGAAGAGAGCAGGAGGCTCAGCCTGGAAACAAACGAAGGAAGGCACCCCCCCTTTCTCCCCCTTTTCCTCCCTCCCGATGGCAGATGATTGGCTGAGAACTTGACACTGGAGGCTGGCACTGGCCGAGGCTGGGTCCCTGCCCCTTGCACACAAGCTGCCTCTCCACACATGCTTGTACTAAAAACGCCGTTCACCGCGTGAACGCCACCATGGTGCAGCAAGTCCTCTACAGAGCTCTGGTCTCCTCCAAGTGGCTCGCAGAGTGTGTCCGGGCCAACCGAATTGGGCCCAGCCTGCAAGTGCTGGATACCTCCTGGTATGCTCCCAGGGAGAAGAGCGCCCAGCAGGATTTCTACGAGAGGCACATCCCCCGTGCCTCATTCTTCGATATTGAGGAATGTAAAGACAAGTCGTCATCCTATGAGCTCATGCTCCCCAGCGAGGCGCGCTTCGCTGACTACGTTGGGCAGCTGGGCATCAGCAACGACACGCACGTGGTGGTGTACGATGGGGATGACTTGGGGAGCTTCTATGCACCCCGGGCCTGGTGGATGTTCCGGGTCTTTGGGCACAGAACAGTCTCGGTGCTGAATGGTGGGTTCAAGAACTGGTTGAAAGAGGGGCATCCTGTGACGTCGGAGGTCAGCCGCCCAGAGCCAGCGGTGTTCAAAGCCACCCTAAACAAGTCCCTGCTGAAGACCTATGAGGAGATGGTAGAAAATCTGGAATCCAAGCGGTTCCAGGTGGTGGATTCCAGGTCAGAGGGGAGGTTTCGTGGGACAGAACCAGAGCCAGGGAAAGAAGGTAGGAGTGCCCCTGTCAGCTAGGGTTGGATGTTTGCTCATATTAACTCGAGCACAAGCCCTTCCCCATGCTAACATACACACACCTTATCTAATGTACAGGTGTACCTTATCCCTAATACCTACCTCTGCTTGCTTCCCCGCGCATAAGATGGGACCCGCACCTCAACACGCAGATCAGGCTGCCTGAAGAGATCAGGGCTGTTTGGAACTAGGGTTTCCTTTCAATCTGTTTCTAAAGACAGGAACAATTGTGAAATTCAGAACTGGTTGTAGATGTCCCTTAGGTTTAAAATTGTGGCCTGGTTCCCCCCTTCCCCAGCACCTGCTGGGAGTTAATCAGCTGTATACAGGCTTGGGAAATTAGAATCGCTAGACTTTTCTGTTCAATTCATTTCTATTGTTAAGAGACGTGCACACTATTACTATTCATTCCCACACCTCATCTTAGTTACGTACGCTAGCAGAAACCCAAGCTGTTTTTAAGCAGAATCTTGTCCCTATAACCTAAGGAAAGTTTTTTGAACTTTAGAGTGAAATCCAGTTCCAAATGAGCTGAAGAACTTGTTCGTCTCGATCTTTGCCCCTGGAATCCTTACCATAAACTCAAACATTTTATTGTGAAAGAGCCCTAAACCCTGACCCAACAGGATATATGCTCCTTCCCTCCCCCCTTTTGGGACAAGCTGGAGGATGTTGTATAGCTGTAATGTAATTAGCCTGAAGAGAAAGCTAGAACTGCAGTGGTAGGTACGGGGGAAGCTGCGTGTACTCTCCATACATAGCAGCATGCCTGGAATGGAATTTCTCTCTGCTTGAAGTTAAAAGCCCTTATTGTAAGGGTTCATATATCACAACCACTCCCAAAAAACCATAGGAATGACTTTCAATCCCTGAGAGTTCCATAAATCCCAGGATTATTTGTTTTGTCTCCTGGTTTCAGATCACTTAGTGGAAAGCCAGTCCTCTCTTCAAACTGTGCAAAAGCATTTCCTGTTGTTGCTGTTTCTTGAGAGCTTGGGGGGGATGGAGGGTGTGTGTGTGTGTGTGTGTGTGTGTGTGTGTGTGTGTGTGTGTGTGTGTGTGTGTGTGTGTGTTGGGGGAGGAGGGGTAGTTGGGAGCAGGCAAGTGATCCTAATCAAAGATCACAATCCTGAATTTAGATCCATGCAGACAGATCCCTGCACCCATGATGTAGTGGGGTTATAAATGGGGCCCACATATGGAGGGAACCGCATATGTGGATCTGAAACATATTATTAGACCAGGGGTATCAAGTTCATCTGCCTCTGTGGGCCACATGAGTGGTGGGGGCCTGGTCTGTGAGTCACATTGGGCCCACATACCAGCCCTGTATGCCAGATCCAGCATGCATCTTGGAACAGGTGTGTGCCCCAGATCAGCCTGTCTGGGCACACAGTGCCCACTCCAGCATGTGTCCACTCCATGCCAGATCCAGCACATATCCCAGACCGGCCAGAGCAGGAATCATAAGCAGTGCATCCCTGGAGCAGGCTCCACATGTCATACAGTCCCAGACCAGCTGATCACCAACTGTGCTGCACGTAGCACCTGCTCTAGCCACTCTGGCACCATGGTGCACACAGAGCCTGCTCTAGCATGTGCTTGCTTTATGCCGGATCTAGCATGTGTCCTGGAGCAGGTGTCATGTGGCATGTGTACCAGAACAGCTGGTCTGGGACTGTGCTGCACATGGCACCCAGTCCAGACACCCTGGGGCCACATTGCATGCAGCATCTACTCTGGCTGCTTCAGTACATGTGCTGGATCTGTCACAGAGCAGATGAAAACTTAAGCAGGCACCACATGCAGCCCTGTCCTGGAGTGAGGGGCCATCTGGCACACCCCAAATGCTGCCTGCAAGTTCACTTGAGGCCCACGGGCAACACCAGAGGTTGAATGATAGGGTTCCATTAGCCAGATCTTTGACACGCCTGTATTAGACAATGAGCTGTGGTATGGGAATTAACAAGAATGGAAAGGAGGCATGACAACGATTACTGCAGTTTAAGTTCTGGAGATGGGTTTATTGGTGGTTCTTTTTTTTTTAGCATGTTAAAATCTGAGAATGTAGGCGTGTTCCTAGAAGTAAAAACTGAAATTCAATCTGAAGTGAACAATGCTCCTGGCAGATGGTGGATTCCATATTCCCTCTCCCCAGTCCCTGGAGTGGGGGTGAGGAGCTGTCATCAAGCAGCAGATACTGCAAACCCCTCACTGTTACTGTGAACACACTTGCCTACATTGAAACTATTTTTACTTTGCTTGGCCCATGTTCATACCTCTTTAGCATTGTATTTGTTTCCCACATATAGCCCCAGCAGACAAACTTTCCAGGTGCATATGCTCACTGGCAAGAGGCTCATTAATTTAGTGAAGCTGAATTTTTTTGAACTACTTAACTGATGACAATATCAAGTGCAAATTGTCAGCACCAGAGTTTATGCCCAGCTGTGCAATCTGAAATCTATGCTCTTACTTTGTTCCCTGATGGAATGACCTTTGTAACTGCAACACCTGCAGGTAGTTTAGGTAATAAGGGTGATTTTGAAGTTAAGAAACTGATCTACTACTCAGTTCACCTAAGCTCAATTTATGACTCTGTTATTGATTTCTTTGATTGGCTCATTTAATCTTTCTGGCCTTGAATCCCCATCTGAAAATGAGGATTGTTCCTTCCCGTCAGTTCACTCTGCCTGTTTAGATTGTTGTCTCTGACCTCAAGGGATAGATATTCAAAAAGCCTGAGCCTGAATTGATTCAGTCTTTGCAGGTTAATCTAACCTGCAATGCTTGAACCAATTTGAAGGTGGATAGACATTCCCTTTTCATTCCAGAAATGGAGGTACGTGCCTGCAGTGGCTCAAGCTAGGCTCCAGAGGGCAGTAGAGCAACCCACCCTTCCCTTCCACAGTACTGAGCTGAGGGGGGTGTGGCCAGGTCCTAGGAGGATGCATTGATTAGGGTGGGGTTTAAACCCCCACCCTGACCTGCATCATCTCAGGCACCCCACCCCCACAATTGCTGCTCAAGGAACGGGAGTGTTGCCAGACCCCACCCCCTGGCTAGCACTCTGAGGCAAAGGGTGGGGTGTGCAGTGAATGCATCTGTTGATGATACTGAGCTTTTCAATCTCCCTCTCCTTGCCTGCAAATCTGGCAGGGCTGCAAAGCAGCAGGGAACTGATAAAACCACAATGCTCCTCTTAAACAGTTTTTTCCATGGAAAGGAGGGACATGAGTGACTGGTGCCTCTTGAGTCGGAGGGTGGGGGTGTTCTGCAGTGGCTGATCTCACTGACCAGGGGGCCCCCCTTTGGGCAATCTCACTCACCAAAAAGTGGCACAGCTGCTTTTGCTGGTGGCCCCGTTCCCCGGCCGGCATTCGCAGGGGAGGTCCTGCCTGCCCCTCTGCCCATCATCTAAACAGGGAGCGTGGCCTGACGGGGTGCACCAGCGATCTCAGGAAGTACACGTGCACCCCCCTGCGCCCCCTATGCATTGCCGCTGAGGAGGGACAGTACCAGCTGACCTGTTGATTAGCTCCAAAAAGCCCTGCGTGGACACTGTTCTGTCTGCCTTTGTCCTGTCTGCCTGTCCCAGTGAAATTGGAGACATACACACAGACACCTCTCAGCATTAGCTAGCATACCGCATGCCTAGGGTCTATGGGGCTAGGGTTTGTGCTGTGGGAGAGGGGAATCCCTGCTTGAGCAGGGAGGGAAGTCAGGCAGACCCTGCTGTGCCTGCAGTCTCCCCCAGAGCTCTGGATAGGAATGAGAGGGGCAGGGCCAGCATATCCTCTGGAGCCAAGCCTAGCCCAGGGCTGCAAAGCATCTGGGATGCTGGGGAACTCTGGTTTAACTTAAATCAGGAAGGCGTCTGGGACAGACATTGCATAAATCGGTTTGCCCCAAGTCAGTTAAGTCTGATACTACATTCAACCAGGTTTATCTTAAACCAGTTTCAGCTATTTTTAAACTGGTTTATGTGCACTGAACTTCTGTTCTGTTGCAGGTTTAAACCAGTTTCTGCACACTTAAACCAGTTCATGTGTAATGTCTGCCCTAGGAGCTTCTTGTCTTCTAGGTGTTTATGCAGCACCTTGTACAGTGGGATTCTGTTCCCTGTTAAGGTTTTTATCTGGTACCATCATACGGGCAAGTAAGAACAACAGTGGCTGTGTCTACATGAGACACTGACTGAACAATAGCTCACTCCTATTGCTCAGTAGTGCTGTGTGGCACAAAGCATGATGCAGCACTGCTGTTCAGTAGTAATGAGCTTCTGCCCAATCAGTATCACCTAAAAGCCATTTGGTGATGCTACTGTGTAGTAACTTCAGTTACTGCGCAGTCATTTAGTACTTGTGTATGCAAGTACTAAATGACTGTGCAGTTGTTAACACACAGTCAGTGTCTCATGTAGGCATGGCCAGTGCTTATAAAATCCCACACTATCACCTTGATACCATTTGGCCCAGACATGTACAGGAGCTCAAATGCAGTTGAAGATTTCTCAATTTCTTTACAGGCAGCAGAAACAGATGGAAACTTGCCAAAGGTGCATTTTGTTGCAAATGATGTTATCCTTGCCCCCTCCTATTCTCCAGACTCCTATACTTTCCAGCTCCTTTTGGACTGCTTGGGCTCTTTCTGAAGGCACCCCAGGGAAGGAGGGTGTTTCACTGTTCACTTTCCTGTTTTGAGTGATGCCTGTAAATCTAGCTTTCCTGAGCTGAACCTGCCCTTAGTCCACCCAATGCAGCCTTGCTAAATCCATCAGTTACCGCAGCGGCAGAAATTCCTTCAAAGCCCATTGTGTTCCTCCAGATCATGTGATTCCTAAGGTAGTTGGTGGGTTTTGAGAAATGTGATGAGTTTGGTAGGTATCAGTCTAGGCACCAGAGTCTGCATCATGCCTGTTCTGACTCTTTAAGAACTGATTCTTTTGACCATTTCAGCAGCTAGAGATACCACAGACAGATCTTGTTGCCAGGATTATGGAACCTGGCACAGATGAACAAGATTGTACTTGAATGGTTCTTTTTCAGCTAGTTCCTGAAAGATGGAGTTGAATCATTAATTATCCACCCTGAAGACAAGTAGTTAAGTTAAAAGGAATGATAAACAAGACAGGGTTTTTCAATTAAGGTTTTCAATTTCAAAAGATGTGGCTGTTGTGAGAAGGACATTAGTTATTGAAGACAACTTGACTAAAGAAATCAGGAACTTAAGAGCTTGGGGGAAACTTAGAATTTCTTTCAGTCAAAGGTACAAAAATCAGCTGAAATTTGCAACCCAAGCAAAGGAGAAGAAAAATTATAGAGAAAAGCTCCAGACCTACCTCGAAGAATAACCCTCTCAGAAAGGATATTGGGTGTAAGTGAAGTGTCTACAAAGAACAGAAAAAGAGATTAATCAGCAAAGAAAGCAATATCTTATATACCAGGAAATGGGACCCTTTCCAGAAGTCCAGCTGAGTTAAACCTGACAAAGGAAAATAAAACAAACAGCAAAAAGTCCTTGAGCCCTGTAGGGCTTCACAATTATAAATAAGAAAAGAACAAGGAATAAGGAAGTGGGGCCGCTATGTGATGAGTTGGAAATAGTAGAGGAGTAAAACTTTGGGGTGTAGTAGCTTAACACACAATGAATGTGACATGGCTGTGAAAAAGGTAAATATTCCCTAAGGAGTGTAAAAGATATGGCCCATGAGCCAGTGGCAGACCAACGGAGACAGGAGGGAGCCATGGCCCCTGAGCACCAGCCTTGGGGGGTGCCGGCTGGGCCCTTCAGAGTTTTTATTGCATGACATGACTTTAAGTATTGCTACGAGAAGGACAGGTGGGGGGCAGGGGAGGCGCAAATGCAAGCATTGGCCCCTGTGCACCGGAGATCCATGGTATGTCACTGCCATGAGCTGGATCCATCATCTGGCCCCCAGTGCTGCCCCTGGGTCTTGAGTTGGCCCACATGGTGCACATGCCAGACTGGCCCTGTGCACAGGACCCAGGACACAAGTCAGCATGGCACCTGCTCCAGCTAGTGCGGAACATGCACTACATGCTCTGAAAAAGGCAAATATACCTTAGGACAGGGTTACTCAACCGCTGGGCCATGGGCCTAATTTTAGTGTGCGAGGCCAGGCAAAGTTGGCACAGGACCAATCAGAGCATGTGGGGCACAATCCAGGTGCATGGGGAGAGGGGAGGCAGTGTGGGTCTGGGCGGAGGCAGTTCAGGACCTGATCCTGGCATCTGGGGCCCAATTGGGCCCACGGACTGACCCTGCACTATCCATCCAGCCCATGGTGTCAAAAGGTAGAGCACTACTGCTCCAGAGCATATCAAACAAGGTAGTTGAAGCAGAAATAGAAAAGTATGTGTGCTATTATATACAGCAGTTGTGAAATCTGAAATTCAGTGTGCAGTTTTGTACATCCCTGTTCCCGTAAGATGGATTCACACTGGAACAGGTACAAAGAAAAACTACTGCCTCTCCATTGCCCTTGCCATCCTATGTTACTGGAAGAGGCTAAAGGAGCTAGGCTTGGTTAGCTCTTGTTCAGTGATTCCATCGGTATGCCAATGACATGAAACTCAGATCATTTACAGCAAAATCAGATAGTTAACTCTTTTTTTTAACTGATGGCTAGCTACGAGCTTTTCATGAGATCCCAGCTGTAACCCAGGTAAAATGGAGGTGATGCTGGCTGAGCAGAAGAAATGTTAGACAGACAGCAGTGGATGACATCTGTGTATGTGGTGCTGTGGTGTTTATCCACCCCTTTATCAGGGAGATCTGCAGTCAGGAGGTAACCCTGGGACCTCCATGGCTCCTGGAGTTCCACTTTGGTGGCCAAAAATGCCTTCTTCCATCTGTTTGCCACAGCCATGGGGAGAGTTTCTGGAGTTGTCCTTGCCACAGTTAACCACATTAGACTGAGATTACTATGTGCTCTATGTTAGGGCTGGCATTGAAAACCACTCAGAAATGGCATGTAGCCGGCAGAATAGAAATTTCAAACACGTGCCAAATGACTTAGGAGCACAAATCTTATTGAAAGCCAAGGGGACTCATGCTCCTACAGAAGTGGTTCTCAACCTTTTTAGGCTTCAGGTATCACTCCATAACTCTTGTGAACTGAGCTGCACCAATTTCAATAACTAATTTATTTATTGCAGCACTTTACTCTGGGCACAGCCGCCCAGGATGCAGGGAGGAACAGGCACTTAGCTCTTCACACAGAGGTAGGTGTGAGCTTAGCTCCTTGCACTAGAGCCAGATGGAGAGGAGCCTGCACTTATCTCCTTGCATAAAGGAAGAGCAAATGCCTACCTCCTGTCACCCTCAAAAGAATTTTGTGGAACTGCTTGATGCTGTGGCAACCCTGTTGAGAGCCACTGTCCTACATCATATTCCCAACCTGCCCTTGAACCAGAGGCTGGGAGGATGTTTCTGAAAAACCCATCAAGAAATAAAAGCATATATTTATTGCACAGAGCTAGGAAGGTGTCTTTGGCTTTGTATTAACATCTGGGTACGACTCCAGGTCCTTGTCTATAAAACTTGGTGGTGTTTGGTTTCCAGCTATCTGAGATATCATCTCTATTCCTGTGGACTATTGCAACAGCTAATTCATAGATTTTAGGGTCGGAAGGGACCTCAATAGATCATCGAGTCCGACCCCCTGCTTAGGCAGGAAAGAGTGCTGGGTTTAGATGACCCCAGCTAGATGCCTATCTAACCTCCTCTTGAAGACCCCCAGGGTAGGGGAGAGCACCACCTCCCTTGGGAGTCCATTCCAGACCTTGGCCACTCTAACTGTGAAGAAGTTCTTCCTAATGTCCAGTCTAAATCTGCTCTCTGCTAGCTTGTGGCCATTATTTCTTGTAACCCCCAGGGGCGCCTTGGTGAGTAAAGCCTCACCAATTCCCTTCTGTGCCCCTGTGATGAATTTATAGGCAGCCACAAGGTCGCCTCTCAACCTTCTCTTGCGGAGGCTGAAGAGGTCCAGGTGCCCTAGTCTTTCCTCATAGGGCTTGGCCTGCAAGCCCTTAACTATACGTGTGGCCCTTCTCTGGACCCTCTCCAGGTTATCCGCATCCCTCTTGAAGTGCAGTGCCCAAAATTGCACGCAGTATTCCAACTGCGGTCTGACCAGCGCCCAATAGAGGGGAAGTATCACCTCCTTGGTTCTGTTTGTCATGCATCTGCTGATGCACGATAAAGTGCCATTAGCTTTTTCGATGACTTTGTCACACTGACAACTCATGTTCATCTTGGAGTCCATTAGGACTTCCGTGCCACCCAGCAGGTCATTTCCTAGGCAGTAGGTATGCTGGACATTTTTCCTCCCTAGGTGCAGCACTTTGAATTTCTCCTTGTTGAATTGCATTCTGTTGTTTTCTGCCCATATGTCCAGCCTGTCCAGGTCTGCTTGTAGTCATTCCCTGCCCTCCGGTGTGTCCACTTCTCCCCACAGTTTTGTGTCATCCGCAAACTTGGACAGAGTACACTTCACTCCCTCGTCCAAGTCGCTGATGAAGTCATTGAAGAGTATCGGTCCAAGGACCAAACCCTGCGGGACCCCACTGCCCACACCCTTCCAGGTCGATACTGACCCATCCACTACGACTCTCTGGGTACGACCCTCTAGCCAATTCGCCACCCACTGGACTGTGTAGTCATCCAAGTCACAGCCTCTTAACTTGTTCACCAGTATGGGGTGGGATACCATATTGAAGGCCTTCCTGAAGTTTATCTGTTCTCCTAGGTTTCCAGGTAGTTGAGGAATGAACAGGGTCCATTCCAATGCTATTGGGACAACTTACTTCTGAGGCCAAGCAGTTGAGTGTCTCTGTTTACAAAGTATTTGCTGGTGGTGGGTGGCCCTGTTAACTGTAGTGATGTGCATGTTTTTTAAAAAGTAAAGATGAAACAGCTCTCTGTCTTAGAGGAGAACTGCATACAGCTCTTGAGCTTAGATAAGGAGATACCTGAAAAGTGACAGAGCAGGCAGGTGACAGCTCAGGGCATGGAGAGGAATTGGTCACACTCTGACATAGAGGAGCTTGTATGGTGCACTCTGCTTTCCATGCAGTTTGTGTTGCTGCTATTAGTCTCTCACTTTTGAGTGCATAGCCCAGGAAGGGTCCGGTTCTGCCATCACAGAATACATATAATTCCTGGCCATGCCTCTCTGGACCCCAACACTCCTCCTCCCAGGATGCCCAGACATAGGAGGTAGAGGGGAAGCATACAACCATTATACTGGAAACCAACCTATACTGGGGGAGTCCCCATAAACCAGCTTTGCAGTTCAACTGCTGGAAAGGGGCCATGATAGAGCACAGGATCAGAACTATAGCTTTTCCCAGGAGTTACTTTTGTTCAACAGGGAGAGACTAGGGCCCTGAGTCTTTAATTCTTTCTCCCAACAAAAAGCTGTCTGGTTTGAAAGCTGCGTGCAAGTGCTGCTTTAGTAGTCTATAGTAGTATGAGTGACTGGCATTTGGAAACATGGTTTTCATTAAAAAGCAGCAGAGCAGGAGTGACAGTAGTTCTCTTCCCAATATTTGCTCTACAATGCTGAAATCATTTCCAAGGAAGTGTGCAGACCCTACTGAGAGCTGGAGCTAATTTCTATTGAGCTCAGAGGAGACAAATCAAGAAGCAAATGAGATGGATAATGTCCGTCTGGAAGAAAAGGAGGTCACTCGTGACCCAGCCGCAGAACAGCCTTCCAAAGGAAGCTCATCCTTGTTTTAGGCTCTGTCTCTCAACCATCTCCCTTTACCTGCGGGACAAAATAAAATGTCACAGGTCTTGCAGCCTCACACTGTGGTTATGCAACCAAGAGTGATGATATGGAAACATCATTATGTAATGACACGACACTCTGATGCTGTGTCATGATGCAAGATTGTGGCATTGTGAGACCTAAAATTAACTGGGGACTCTTTTTTTCATCCTCTCCTTTTGTAGGAAGGGAGCTAACTTATGACTAGCTGGACCAGCCTATGCTTTTTAGAACAGCTGGTGTCTTGTTTTTTGAAGCATAGGTTCCTACTGATCTGATCTCCACAAAAATTACCTCCTTCATGCTCCTTAGAAATCCAAACCTAACTAATTCCACTCACTGGAAAACAATTTCAAGCCAGCATGTACAATCCCTGGCTCTAATGGGGAGTGAGCCAAAGCCCATGAAGGTAAGCAGAAAAACTCTCATTGACCTGAGAGATCATTGAGCCAGGCACATACTTAAAGAGTTTGAATGTCAATGAGACAGTTAAAATCTCATTCATCATTTTTGATATCTACTTTGTATTAATGGCATTATTCTTTGGAACATATTTTCAGACAGCATGAGTTTATATGAATGGCTTTCACAAGAGTTTCTGAGCAGAGAGAACTTGACCCTTGTTTATCCCAGGGCAGACCAGCTGTAAAGTACTATACAGTCTGAATTCTCCACTCACATTGATAGTTCTTTATGCAATTTACCTTATGGTAGGGGCAAATCAGACCCTAAATGTGCCATGGCTGCCAGGTCTGGGCATGGACTCCAGTTCCTATTTCCCTAGAAGATAACCTGTGAGAAATGGATCCAAACACGTGGCTGAGAACATTTTTATAACCTTTCTGCCTTTTAAGAACTTGTGTTGTCTGCCCTGTTTCAATGACGGTTAGAGATGATTTCATAATTTCACAGGGCCAGGTTCACTCCTGATATGACTATGGGCAACTCTGGTGAATTTGGCACATACATTAATTGTTAGGGGCCAGAAATGGCCACAGGGTGTTCCAGTCTGATATCTTCTTACATATGTTTCTGCATTACTCTTTATACCTTGTCTGTTAGTGTCTAGCCTATTCTGCTGTAGCATCTCTGCAGTGACGGAGGACCCTGCTCATGAAGAATCTTAGATTTTGCAAACAAGGTTTTTTGGGTGAATCTGATATCTTTTATTAGACCAACTTAAATAGTTGGAAAAAAATTTTAAGAAAGCTTTTGGGTTCAAAAACCCTTTGTTAGGCTAAGGAAGTTTCAGCAGTTGGTGTGTGCTCTTCCTGGATGGAATGAAAAGTAAAGAAGCCACAGGCTGGGCTGGTATGCATACATGATAGGCAGTCAGTGAAGATGTAGATTGAGAAGTCAGGGATTTCTCTCACTAATATTCACATCTTTGAGGATTTCAACCTTAGTTTGTCTTCTCTAAGGTGCCTGTATCCTTCAGTCCATCACTTCATACAACCACCCTCCTCTGAGATTGTGAGCAATTCTCTTAACAGTATTTGCTGATTGTGATCCTGCTGTCTGGATATTTCTTTAAACATTCTCATGTTTCCTTCTCTCTGGTGGTATTTTTTTCTAGGGCTGGAACCAGGTCACATCCCTGGCACCATTAACATGCCCTTCTTCAACTTTCTCACGGAAGCTGGCTTTGAGAAGAGCCCTGAGGAGCTTCAGCGCATGTTCCAGGAGAAGAAGGTGGACCTCTCAAAGCCACTCATTGCCACATGCCGTAAAGGGGTCACAGCATGCCATATTGCCCTGGCAGCATACATTTGTGGCAAACCAGATGTGGCTGTCTATGATGGCTCCTGGTCAGAGTGGTTCCGCCGTGCCCCACCAGAGTATAAGGTGTCAGAGCGGAAACGCAGTACAGCATGAAGGGAAGAAGGCTGTGATGCACTTCTACAGTATCCGTCAGGCATCAGATTTTTCTACAGTCTCCTTTCACAAGCACTGAAAAGGTGGTGGAGGGAGGGCAATGTATGAAAATCATCATACTTTATACTTTGTCTCATTTTCTAATACCAAGGGGTAGGCTTTTTTGAGGCTCTCTTGTTTTTTATCATACCACTGAATAAAATCGGTACCTTCAGATTCCATGTGTGTGCATGTCTCTTATCCTTCCTAGTGCCCGCTTACCTCTTCGCACTCCGCAGGAAGAACAGCCATGTTACACTGAGGAAAGTAACGCTCCTCTGTAAGATGCTCTGTGAAATCCCAGCTGGGTTGTGAGATAGCGAGTCTAAGCTCCAAACATTCCCAAGGCATGGGTAGCACAGTCTTGTGCTAAACTACAGCATCATGTGTTCTAGTCCGGACTGTTTCACTGATTTGGTGAGTGATTGTAGCAAGCTACAGAAACGAGGAGAACATTACTTGTCTTCTGGAGAGCGTTTGGGGAGACCCTTGGATGGCATGTTCCATAGAAATGCAGAAATCCTGTTAATTATTATTATTTTATTGTGAGAATCTTCACAAAATTATATGACTATGCTGAGAACTATCAGGTCTGGGCTCCTTTTGGGACAGAAGGGTTTTGGTTTGTTTTTTTTAAAGCAACAAGGATGACTCCAAACTGTGATGTTTATTTTGGTTCCCATAGTAACTACAGCTCACAGATAGGGAGGGTTGTTCCCTAGCAACCATCTATGGTGCATACTCTTAGTTCAACCTCGTCATCAGCACTCCTGGACTTCAGCAGGGCCTGCCCAGTTAGAAGAATCACTTTGGCATCTTCCCTGAGACCATGGAACAGGTGAGATACCTCTAAGAGAGAGGTTTCACATCTCAGCCTCTTTCCTAGGAACTGAACCAACCCATCAGACAGAAGGGCTCAGACAAATACACAAACAAAGACAGTCTGACCTAAACAAAGACATCATTTCATGTTTCCTGCCATAGTAATCTCACCATCTTTTGGATGCTTGGCTAGGCCTCATGTGGGGGACATGGGGGGCTCTACTTGGCCACATCTGGCAGCTGATACTGAACCACATCTGGCAGGAGACACCAGGCCACATCTCACATATATATAGCTCATCTATTATAATAATAATAATAACAATAATAATAGTGCTTTTCCAGGCAAGAGACCTTGTGAGAATGACCCAGCTACAGCTGCCTAAGGAAGTTAGTCCTTTGCTCCAGAGTGACAGCTCTCAGGTTCCTCTGTGGTCATTTGATACCAGAAGACAGGGAAGTGTGAACAAGGTGAAAATGTCTGGGGATGGTAAAGCAGGCTAAGGATTTATTTGGGGATCTTCAGAAAAAGGAAGAAAAATGTGTTTTCATTATTTCTAACTCCTGAATTGAAATGCATTTCATACTACGTGTATGTACCGTGCTTACTGCAGAATGGGTTAAAAAATAAGAATAACTGGATGAAACTCTATAGCCTGTGTTATACAGAAGGTCAGAAATGATCTAATGGCTACTTCTGGTCTTTAATTAATCTAGGAATAAAGCCTGGATTTCAGTTAGAGCCACCTGCTGCTGCTGTAAGATAAATAATAGATAGTAGTAATGTATAATTATCTCAAATCTGCCTGTGAATTTTAACATCCTTTAAATCATGAAAAACTGGGAAATCTGAGTTAATTGTTAATGGTTATACTTTGTGGAATAAGGAGACAGAGTAGGCAGTATCCCAGCCCCTGGTACACAGAACTTACGAGTTACAGCTGATAAAGTCTTCAGTTGTTGAATTGAAGGCTTGCAGGTTCAGAGATCAAATCTTTCTTTTGCCTCTAGGAAGAATATCAATAATGGTAATTTTACTGTAGGTAGAAGGCAAGAGCCAGTGTGAGAAGTAAGGGTAGGAGATCCAATTAGTAAGGCTGATTCATGTAGGCTGATTATAATTTTAATAAAAATGTAAGCGTTTGAGTGCTCTGAATGGGAACCAAAGAAAAGAACCTAATTTCATCACATGGAACAGTGACATGCCTTCAGTTGGGACCCAACCCTGTGCCCATGGAGTCAGCTGGAGCCTGGTTGTGGTCTTTACCTGGGCTATGACTTGGGAGTCCTTGCTTTCAGGTTTTATCATCTCACATGCAAGTCTTAAGGTCTAACAAAGGTCAAGGAAAAAAGTTAGCAGCGCGGGTGAGGTTTGCACACGAGAGCTACCCAACAAACTTCCTCCACGCAAAACGCAGTCAACCAGTGGAGTCTAATACCAGTGTTAAATACCAGTGGTTTTTTTCCCCCCAAAAGGGCTAGGTTATTTTTTTTTAATATTATCATTTGCACTTATGCCACAATGGGTGAGGGTAACTAATGCAAAGCATAAAGCTATCACTGTGGGAAGCAAGAATCCCAGCTGCATAGGTACTGTGTTTTGTGGCTGATGCTTTCTTCTGCTGTTCTACTCTTTCACCTTCATACTCTTCTTGTTACACTTTAAATCCTTCGAGAAGAGGCTGTTTTTCACTATGTTTATACGGTTCCTAGCGCAATGGGGTCCTGATTTGGTTGAAACCTCTATGTTGTGCCATAAGACATGTAACAAATAATTTTTCTGTTAATTTTTTATCTGCTTTTGTTATCTCAGTCAACGGACACTAATTGAGTCAGTCCTTATCAAATGGAGTTCCACAGTAACTGCTTACAGTATTGCAGTATTGCTGTGGCTGTCTTGTTGTTTTGTTTTACACTATTCTCCCATAATTGTCCACTTTTTCTGATAAGAAATGATTGTTGACTTCATGTATGAATTAGCTGATTGAATCTGGTACTACAAAGCCCATAGTAAACAGGTGGTAAGCCTGTATCTGTATGAGACATGATTTACTTCTCACAGATGGACAGATCGTTCAGATTCTATTGTTCCCCACATTATGCTTAACACACTCCTTTGTTTCTCTCTTGAGGAGGTGCCTATAGCCCTGGCCTCCCATATACCTGCTGCAGAGAAACAAGAGTCTATACAGGCTGGCAGTCCATCAGGTAAGCAATACAGTAGAAAAGATGCCCCTCTTTTATGCCACATATTATGGCAAGCCCTCAAATCCCAGTTTAGTTATTTTTCTCCATCCCTTAGACTACACCTGGATTCCTGTGTAATTGTGTGTTTTCATAAATGCATGGTGTTAAATATGCAAGCGGGCAAAAGAGTGTCTGTCTGCACTGATTTACAGTTCGTGCCTGTGGAAATATGTGTGTCCTGATTAGATAGGTGTATTTTTTCAAGAAGGCATTCATGTGGACATGTGCCCAGCAGAAAGAGCAGGGGGGAGTATTCATGTGAATGAGAAAGACAAAGCATGTGCTGTTCAGCTGTGTGTGTAGGCATACATTTACATGGGTAAGAATACTCTTGCACAATGTTCAGTGCACAAGCAGTGATACTTCGTTATGCATGTATGCGACCAAGATGCTTATTTGTGTGTGCTTCTGGACATGTACATACCTGTGTATATAACAGTGACAGCTGAGACCCCTCAGCTCAGAAGAAACATGAAGACCATCATACTGCATTTTTGAGAGTGGCCCTTAATGCTATCTTTTTATTTAATGATACTGCACAGTACCAGACGGATTTATTGCACCATTTAAAACACCATCCACTACCAAAACAATGCCAGATATGTTCCTTCTGTCTTTGAACAGAGCCTGGAGATGCCAACAAGGAGTATATTGTGGCAGGAGTACGGCCCACTAACAAGAGAACATCCTTGAGGAATTCCAGCAGAACCTCATGGAAGATCTCCAAGGGCCCAGTAGCTCCAGGAACACCTTCAATCTCTGCTCCAGTTAAACCCATGGCATCCCCCTCTGTGCAGCATCTCTGGACTAGAAGCTACAGCAAACAGAGCCTCCGGCCTAAAAGTCTCTCTGCACAGACTGATGATGCTGGAGAGGAAAGAGAAGAGACCAGAGATGTCTCAGGCACCAAGGAACCTGCAGCGGGGCAACATCAAAGAGGGAGGACTGGGGCCCTCCAACAGCTGGCACAGTCTAGCCAGAGGGAAGCAGAAGATGCTCAAACCAACTCAGATGTAGCAAGGCAGCATCGGACGCTGGGGCCCAGGATACCTGGATCTCCCCGAAAGACCATCAAGAGCCGCTACAAAGAGACAAAGGAAGTCCAGAATGGTTTAAGTGCCAAGGAATCCTTAGCATCAATAGGTCAAGATGTGAAAGCTGAAGGAAAGCCCCTTCCAGAGAGGAAGAGCAGCCTGATTCCCCCCATTAGCAAACACAACTGCGGGAGCACTGTAGTGGACCACCTCATTGCTGCAGAACAGGTAACAGAGGAAGGAAGTGGCTTCACAGACCCTCAAGGAGCAGGGTGACTGCTCGCTGAGGTGCTGTAAGAGTTGACTGACTGGAGACTGAAGCAGTTCCTGGAAGGTTTGGCAGGGAGCAGTTTGAATTTTGCACTTGGGGGCAGGTCCTGTCATCGCCTCCCCACCCTGCTCTCCGTAGCAAACTCTAGATCCAGAGACATCCACTGTTTGACATGTCCTTGTGTCCTCTCTCAGGCTCTGTCATCATTCTGTTTCTCTTGATAAGCAGAGGGTGGAGGGCTCTGCAGTCAGAATTAAAATCCGCAGTTCTTCTGGGCAAGATGGTAGGAGTGCCAGTACACACCAAAGATCTGAATTCCCACCTCTTGTTAGTAGGTAGAATTCGATTGGTTCCTAAGTTGCACCCATTTGTCGCACCCAAGTCTAAATCAGTCTAGGTGTTTTGGGTGCACCCAGAACTAGTAAAAGAGGGTTATATTATCTCTCTCATGTTTGCTCACAGAAGGAGATGCCCCAGGGGATAAGATGCACATGGGCAATGTGGATGAAGTCTGATTCTGTATTGCTTGTGATCTTCAGGAACGCCGTGCTCTCTGCGAGGCTGGATTGATTGAAGGGCAGAAGCGGCTCAGCGACCGAACACTCAAACTGCTCGAAAACCCCCTGACCTCCACAGGTTTTGCTGATTATAATGAGCTGGGCTACAACCTGAGGTCCAACATCTTCCAAGGTGGGCAGCCCAACACTGCTACCCTCAAAGGTCCAGTACTGACTCCCTGCGCACTTTGTGTTATCCTGGTCTTCTGAGTTGGTAGATGAGGTGTTCATTCAACTCTAAGTCTCTTCTCTGCACCCCTTGCACCTCTCTTTCATCACTGCTGTGACACTGTTCAAAGAAGAGAAATAATGGCTTCCCTTTTTACACCTTTTGTCTGTCTCCCACATTGCCTTTTTCCAACTGATGAGAAGACAGGGTATAACTTGACCACCTATCTCCTCTACCTGGACTGTAACCCCTGCTATTGGATGTGCCACACAAATATCTCCACTTCAGATCACATCCTTCTTCCTTAGTCAAGGATTTTGCAGATATGCCTCTCCCCCAACTGCTATGCATCCAGAGTCCTCAGTGATCCCTCTATATTGCCTCCAACATAACTGTTTGGAGATCTAGCTACTCCATTGGTCTCATCTCTATGGTATCTGAGTACCTCTTGGGTACATAACTCTGTCCCCAACTTCCCATATGCCAACCTAAGATGGATTATTATTACTGTTAAATTTCTAGGAACTGTGGTGAATAAGTAAGGCCTTGTTATGCTGGGTAATTTTGCAGCCAAGTAGCAAAGAAGACAGTTCCTCTCCCAGAGAGCTCAAAATAGATATTGACATTAGAAGAGACAGACAAAATAGGGTAGGAACAGGTGGGGAGGATGACGTAGCAGTACATCAAAAGATGAAAATCTAGAAGTCAAAAGAAGAGAACAAGAGTCACCTTGGTTCGCGCATGTGTGGCCCAGTGCTGGATGGCCGGGTGAGTTTCACAAAGAGGTTTAAGAGGCAAGGTGGTGGTTTTGTGAAGTTAGCCTGGGAGTTTCACCCATTTACGGCTGACAAGCTTCTGCAAGAGAGTGGTGGTCAGAGTCCAGGTGATCTTGTAATCATCCCCAGATCTTAATAGAACAGCGGAGTAAATGAAAATACAGTGAGAGGGACAAGATTGTCTCCTTATCTCTTTTCCCTTTCCCTTTTGTTGGCTGGAGTTTGCCATGCCCAGAGCTGGATCCATCTGTCCACAGCATGAGCAACTGTGCAAGATCTGTATTCAATTCCTGTGTATCCTGTTTTTTGCAGGTGGCCCACTGGAAAGCAAGAGCCTGATGAAGGATTCCTATACCCCAGATGTGATTCAGAGGGCAGTCAGGGACCCCAAGCACTGGCATGGAAGGAAAACTGATGAACTAGGTATGCCCACTGTCAGGAGCAAGCAACCCATGTGCTTCAGAGTTGGGCGCTGCCAAAACAGGGAGAGGGTGATAGGTATGGGATGGCAACTGGCAAAGGAAAGAAGCTGATGAATTAAAGATGGGCATTATCACAGGAGAAGAGACAAGGAAATAAGGCTGAGCATTGCCATAGGTGGGTAGGCATTAAGGGGCAGGGACTAGGATTGCAGCAGTGATGGAACTATGTGGTTTGTCTTTTTTGTAGGGAGGTGGCATCAGAAAAATGCCCTAAACATCAACCTGCAAAAAGCTTTGGAGCAGAAATATGGGGAGAAGAACAAAGGTTCCAAGTCCTAGACGGTGAAGGAAAGAATATGAGTGCTTGCAGAGAGGGGCTTGCTCTTCCTACCCCTACAATAAACCTCCATCCAGCCTCTAATCTCATGCTTACTGAGTGTCAGTGGTAAATTGATAATAAGAGAACTGAGGAGTCAGCTGGCAAAGCCTTTCCATCTGGGTCCAAAAAAGGGATGGGGGAGGCAGGTCCCTTAGGCCAGAGTGTTTCTTTGAGGAGTGGTGTGAGGGGGAATGGAAACTGGGGAGTGGTGTGAGAGGAAAATGGAGGAGGGGGGTGGGCAAAGCCCAGGAATTAATAAACCAGGGGACCAAATACCCATCACTAGCAGACCAGCAAAAGTACTAGGTAATTAACAAGGTGGGGAGGAATTTCTTTTGTAGGCGTGTGTGAAAGACAAGGGAATAAACTCCAGTATAAATGAACATTGGTGGCATTTTCAATGGCTACCAGCCCCATTTCCCTCTCTCCCCAGTGGATTCTGTGTAAAAATCTCCTGCAGGGCAGCAAAGAAGTTGAGTGGCAACACAAACCAGGTAGAGAGCCATCTTTCCTTGATAATTTTTTATGCACATTGACTCTAAGCTATTTTAGGATACCTGTCACTGTCGGCACATTACCCAGGGGTCACTCTTGAAAGGCTGGAGATAGAAGGTGCGTAGGGCAGGATGAAGAGGCAATTTCTCCCTCCTCCAACCCTAATTCTGACTCTCTTGCTTTAAGGCTGGTGGACAGGGACTACCATGGAGAGCTTCTGCATTGCCAGGATCCTGGAGGAGCTATGAGAAAACCTGCTAAATCTGTCCTCAGAACAGGAGGCAGCAGGTGACTCACCAAGACTAATGAATTCATAGCACAAACCAGTGCTCAAAATCTATCCCACCAAAAGAGCAAGGGATGGCCACAAGGGCACACAAACTACCCCTGGTCTTTTCCAACCCCGTGACTCATACTACAGTAAGGAGAATTGGTTTTGGGGGTTTTATGGCCAGCCATTCCTGTCTGTGTGATTCCCATGAAGCTATCCTCTGGAAGAAAGGTCCACCTGTGAGGAAGATTATGCCAACCATACAGGGTACATATGAGCTACCATCTAGAACAAAAATTCTCAAACAGACTGCAGTGGCACCCTGGGGTGCCCTGAGAATCTATCTAGGGTGACACAAGGTGCTACACAATGTTACCACTGTTAGGTGCTCACACATGATTCATAAGATCAGCCTAAGGATTTCAAACAGGAAACATTCTGACAAGGAAGCTTACAAGAAGTGGAAACTTGGACAAACAACTAGGAAGGAGTATAAGAGTATTGCTTGGGTATTCAGGGAAGAAATTAGGAAAGCCAAAGCACAATTGAAGTTGCAGCTAGCAAGGCATGTGAAGGGTAACAAGAAGGGTTTCTACAAGCATGTTAACAACAAGAAAAGGGAAAATGTGGGTCTCTTACTGAATGGGAGAGGCAACCTAGTGAGAGATGATCTGGAAAAGGCTGAAGTACTCAATACCTTTTTCACTTCAGTCTTGACAGGCAAAGTGAGCTCCCAGACTACTGCACCTGGCAGCACAGTGTGGGGAGGAGATGAGCAGCCAACAGTGGTGAAAGAACAGGTTAGAGACTAGAAAATCTGGACATGTACAAGTCCATAGGTCCAGATGTGATGCACCTGAGGGTGGTGAGGGAGTTGGCCAATGCGATTAAAGAGCCACTGGCCATTATCTTTGAAAACTTGTGGTGACTGAGAGAGGTCTTGGATGACTGGAGAAGGGAAAATATAGCAGCACCCATCTTTAAGAAAGGGAAGAAGGAGGATCTGGGGAATTACAGCCTCACCTCAGTCGCTGGAAAAATCATGGACCAGGTCCTCAACAAATCCATTTCTAAGCACTTGGAGGTGAAGAAAGTAATCCGAAAACAGTCAGCATGGAGTCACCAAGGACAAGTCATGCCTGACCAACCTGATTGCCTTCTATAATGAGTTGACTGGCTCTTTGGATATAGGGAGACCAGTGGATGTGGTATACGTTGATTTTAGCAAGGCTTCGATACGGTCTCCCACAACATTCTCATCAGCAAGCTAAGGAAGTCCAGGTTGTATGAATGAACAGTAAGGTAGATAGAAAACTGGGTGGATCATTGGACTCAGAGAGTAGTAATCAATGGCTTAAAGTCTAGTTGGCAGCTGGTATCAAGTGGAGTGCCCCAGGGGTTGGTCCTGGGGCTGGTTTTGTTCAATATCTTCACCAATGACCTGGGAGATGGGATGGAGTGCACTCTCAGCAAGTTTGCAAAAGACACCAAGCTGGGGGGGAGAAGGGAGAAGCAGTGGATGACTGGAGGGTAGGGCTAGAATTCAGAAAGAACTCGACAAATTGGAGAATTGGACTAGAAGAAATCTCATGAGGTTCAATAAGGACAAGTGTGAAGTCCTGCACTTAGGACGGAAAAATCCCATGTACCACTACAGGCTGTGGACCAACTAGCTAAGCAGCAGCTCTGCAGAAAAATACCTGGGGGTTACAGTGGACAATAAGCCGAATAAGAGCCAACAGTTTGCCCGTGTTGCCAAGAATGGTAATGGCATACTGGCCTGCATTAATAGGAGCATCACCAGAAGGTCAAGCAAAGTGATTATTCTCCTCTATTCAGCACTCATGAGGCCACATCTGGAGTATTGTGTCCAGTTTTGGGCCCCTCACTACAGAAAGGATGTGGACAAATTGGAGAGAGTCTAGCAGAGAGTAACGAAAATGGTTAGGGGGCTGGGACACACGACTTCTGAGGAGAGACTGAGGAAACGGCTTTTTTAGTCTAGAGAAGATAAGGCTGAGGGGGGATATAATAGCAGCCTTCAACTACCTAAAAGGTGATTCCAAAGAGGCTGGAGCTGGACTGTTCTCAGTGGTGGCAGATGCCAGAACAAGAAGCAATGATCTCAAGTTGCAACAAGGGAAGTTTAAGTTAGATATTACAAAAAACTTCCTCATGAGGAAGGTAGTAAAACACTGGAACAGGCTATCCAGAGAGGCTGTGGAATTTCCATCCTTGGAGATTTTTAAGATTTGGGTAGACAAAGCCTTACCTGAAATGATCTAGTTGGGGCTGCTTCTTCTTTGAGCAGGGGGTTGGACTAGATGACCTCCTGAGGTCCCTTCCAACTTTAATTTTCTATGAGTCTATGACAGGCTGTGAACTATGTTCTTTACAGCAGAAAAACTTCTCTATTGTATTTCCATAGACAAAAAACAAGTAAAACTAAGAAAGAACCGGCATTTTCCAAGGGATGCCTCAAGTCTAACAAGGAGCGGTATGAGTTTAAAAAGTTTGAGCGCCATTGATCTAGATCCATCTCCCAAAGAAGGGAAAACCAAATGGGGATAGATCCATTGCAGTGTTTCTCAAACATCTCTGGATTGGGACCTGCTTTCATCAATAACATTTATTTCATTTACAACATTTACTAATTTGAGATAAATACAAAGTGGGTGCATGCTCATGATACCACTGAAAAGGACCTATGGTGCTGTTTGGGTGGCTCTCCCTAATTTGAGAAATATCGGTACATAAAGATGGATATGAACCAGGAATGGTAACAGGCCTGAATGTTGTTTACTGGCTGGGTGCTCAGTGTTGCTTATGTGGGGATTTCATCAGATCCTGTCCCTTTTCTCAGGGGGCTTCTCACAGAACCCAGAGGCTTCTAGTCCTTTTGAGCCCCATACAGTGCACTGACTTGCCCGAGGGATCACAAGATAGCAAGCGGGCAGGGACTCCATGGCCTCTTGACCCCTCCCACCCCAGGGTTGGAAACATTGATTTTTTTGCCCTCAGATATGAACTGATTCCCAACTTGAATGAAGGTTTTTCTCCAGTCTCTGGCACCGGTGGGTTGAGGTCAGAGCCCACTGACTGCCAAGGAGCACTTTTGCAAGCATAGGAGGTTAAAATGTAACCAGTGATAATGATGGGCAGATTATCCATCACCAGCAATAATTAACCCATAAGTATTCTGAAGTTCATGGCTGTTTGGGTTTAGGAAGAAACAATTAGTCACATATTGCCAGAGCTGGTCAAAGGGCAGCTGGTAGAGATCTCTGAGGCTTTCTTGTGCTTCAGTACAGAGGGTGCCAGGTCTCAACATTCAGAGCTCCACCATCGTTCAAGTAGTAAGGTGTATGTGGTCAAGGGCAGCTCCATGTGGAGAGCGCAGCCTCAAGGCACTTCATGGTCCTTATAAAAAATAACTAGGGAATGGAATGAAAGCTCTCACCCTGACCTCCATGAGCGTGGGGTTAAGGCCCAAGAATTACCAGGGTACCAAAAAAACAGAGTAGCTGGGGATGCATTAGGCTGATACACAGCTTGTGTACCCAGTTCCTGGGATGAGTTGGTACATGCCAACACATGGAGGATAGTAAGCCAAGGTACAAATGGCCTTGCCCCATTTAAAAAATCCAGGATGAGACAAACAAGGAGAGCAACAAACCAAGAGAGAGCTGGATTGGGAAAATTTAGAAGCATCCAGCTACACAGTGCCTCCAGCTCATTTTTAGGCTGGGGACAAGTTCTTAAGTCAGGCCCTGCTCTGTACCCCAACATCCACATACCTCTTTGTGGCAACTGAATCAGGGCTGGTATTAGTTCCGCTTCTATATTTTAAGAAAAGTAATGTTAGCTCTATTTTAGTTTTAACACAGTAATTTTCCCAAGTTTTATATAAAAAACCATCCAGTAACCCAAATCAGCCAATCTGGGCCCCCCAGAAATGGCAGTATCCCAGTGTATCATCCTTGTTGCCAGTCTCCCTTTTTGGACAGTTCTCCATCTACACTCTGGTTGACTCATGGTGGTGCCATCAGCCTCCTGGATTCAAGAGCACTGGATTCACTCTCCACACGTGTAGAGTCTGAAATGCTGTTTAGAAGACTTCACATTATCCAAAGGAATGACTGTATCCTGCACAGTGGTGAAGAGGCAGCATCCATTTAACACAGTAGGAAGAATTACTCTTCCTCTCCTCAACAACCCTGACACACACAGTGCACTGAAGTCAGACCCAAACATGCCACAGGGCAGATGACATATCCAAGGTTATATGTACTCTGCAGAGTTCAGTGTAGTACAGAGATATCCAAGCTCACATTTTAAATAAGTTGGTTCAGGTATTGGAAACAGTCTGCCTGTACCAACACCCTTGGAACAGTCTGCCTGTACCACCACAGATCTCGGCATGGGCTAATACATTCTGCTTCAGCAAGGTAAAGTACCCTTGCAGAACTCTCTGTTGACAAAAGCAGTACGTGAGCTAGCTTGCTTAACGTTTGTTTGAGTTACCATTGCTGTACCTTGCAGTGTAGACAAACCCTCAACCTAGATGATTTTCCAAGGTCAGATCACTAGGTGGCAGCTGTGTTTTTAAGATGCAAAACTTTTGTAATACAGATTCAACAGACAACCAGATTTTCTCTCTTTGGCATAACTAATACCTTACAAATGCTGCTAAAGCAGCTCATTTAAATGTTTTATAATAATCTAGGAACAGCCAATGCCCTTGAAGGCAGTAAATCCTGAATTGCAAATGCCTCCTAAAGTCCCTTCCAACCCTAATTTCTATGATTCTGTAAAATAATGCAGTATTTTAGCAATTAGAGCTACATGGGACCATTGGGTTCTGGCATGTCTATCTGCACAGCATATTCCCTGCACAATTTTTCCTGAAATTATATTCTAGTTTTGTGTCTCCCTGTAGTGGGAGCTTGTCCCTTTGGAGATTACTCCACAGGAAATTACACTAGGGTTACCATACATCTGGGTTTTCCCAGACACGTGCTCTTTTTGAATCTTCCAATCTCTGTCCGGGCAGTTTTTTAAAATATTATCAAATATCCAGGATTTTGGTCAGCTCAGCTTCAAAGTTTTTCCCAGCACTTCCTGGCTTGCCCTAGCAAGGAGCTGCTCGGGGCTGGGGGCAGTGGTCAGGGGGAGAGAGCACATGCACATGGCCAGCATGCAGGGTGGAAGAAGCCCCAGCAGCTAGAAGCAGGTAAGTTTGTGGGGACAGGGGTTGGAGGGCCAGGGCTTGAGAACTGTCTGGGGAGTTGTGGGGAGGAGGGTGTGCACATCTATGTGTGGCAGGGTGTGGGTGGGTGTGTGTGTGGCAGGGTGTGTGAGGGGATGGGCACATGAGGGGGGACGGGTGCCTGCCAGTGCTGGGGAAACTATTCGGGCATGGGCTGCAGCAGGGCAATGGGGAAGGTGCCTGCCCCTCCAGTCTTTAGGGCAGCAGGGCAGCCGGGAGACACTGCAGGGCTGGAGAGAGCAGGGGGCTGTGGCTTGGGAATGAGGGGCACCAGGGATGGAGAGGGTGTGGCTTGGGAGTGAGGGGCAACAAAATGGGCAGGGGCAGGGCACCGGCATATCACCCCCACAATCATATACCCTTCTGCCCCACCAGCACAACAGGTGTCCTCTTTTTTGGAACTGGAAATATGGTAACCCTATATTACACCTCTCAGTTAGGAAAGGTTTCCTTGCTACAAGCCATGACTTCCTGTTTCTGTTTCACCTTTTATCTTTTAACCATTCTTGTACCATCCTCAACAATTCTTGTTGCTACTTGGGATAGTCGCCATCTCACTTCTGTGGGTTCCTACACTGTGGGCACATCTACACGTGTGATTAATGTTGCCTACATTTGCTGTGCAGAAAATTCAGGCACATTAAACTGCGCCTGGGCATGCATCTGAATGTGCATCCGTCAGTAGCAAATTTGCTCCTGCTGGGAGCAATTCAGTCCAAGGCTGCTCCTGCCCTGCTCTGCCCTCTGCAGCAGCCAGGGGGAGTACCAGGTTCCCCTGGGTGCTAGCCCCAGGCCAGCAGGGGACATGGTGGTCAGGCCTGGACTCCCGGGGGAGAGAGGAACCGTTCCAGTTCCAGGGCAACTCCCTGCCAGCTGTGCAGAGATTGAGGCTAGCCTCCATCTCCAGGGGGTGGGGGGAGCTGTCTCAGCTCCAGGACAGCTCCTTCCTAGCTGTGCAGAGATCAGGGTTGGCCCCAATTTCCATATGGCTGGCAGGGAACTGCTCTGAAGCCAGGACAGCTGACCGGACCCTGCAGAGATTGGGGCTTAGCCAGACAGCAGTTGTGCCCCCCTGCTGCCTGGGCTGACCAGGAACAAATTGTTCTCAGTCAGCGTCTACAGATGCATTTTAGCATATTAGTTAATGCGCCATTTTTCTAGTACCTGTATGTATTGGCACTAGCAAATGGCTCATTAGACTAATTTAATGTGCAGTAATTGATACACACATGTAGATGGTGATGTTTTATTGCACATTAGTCTGAAGTGCAGTAAAGCATCTTGTGTACCCCGCAGCATGTAAATTGCTTCCCATATTGCTCTTGTATGATTCCTACATCTAGCAGCTGGATGATTTTTGCCTCCTTGAATAAACATCTCCCTTTTCAGAATGAGAAGGATTTCATTCTAGGGGCTCAAGCCAGTCTTAAACATTGCATGATCTTTGACCTTCATGCTGTGCAGTTTGCAGTAAAGTCAATTACATTTTGCACCATGACCACACAGCAAGGCTGATACAAGCCTGGTGTCCTGTAGACCCAAAAGAATGGGGAGCTCACTGTCACATATCAGTGAATGGGTGGAAGAGCAACCCAGATGATTGCAGATGAACAGAGACCTGCAGGGGGAAGGAATTCTTTGTTAGCATGTGTTGGCAGTCAAGGGGAAAGGACAGTATGGGGCAGACTATGTTTGCATTTCATGTATGGCACAGACCAGAACATTTTGGTTAATATACAGCTGAGTTGTGAATTTGGGGGTGATAAAATGCTATTGTATGTGCTGGATGGAGAATGAACAGGACAGATGCATAAATCTACCTGGGATGAGGGAATATGGGAAGGAAACAGATCACAGAGTCCTGAACCCTGCAATTACAGGCAACCTTGTAATACACTTTAATTCCAAAGAGGTCCGGAAGAACATCCACTCTGTTCCCTCCCACAGATCCATCATCCTCAAAGTGTCATAAAACATTTTCTAACAAAGGTCTTTAGTACAACCCCCGTCCCCCGTCCCCCACCCTTTGAAAAAAAAGGACAGCAGGCCACAGGAAGGGAGCGTGAAAAATAAGGAGCCCTGCAATGGCCAGTGATCTTAGGATGAGGACTATGACACCCTCACCTACAGAAGAAGACAAAGAACCCCAAAAGTCCCTGCCATTCTAATACTAGGCAGACATTTCTTCATGGCCCCCATAGCCAGTGAGTAGTTTAATCCTGAGCACATGGATCAGACCTTCTAGCCAGGCACCTGAGAAGTTTCTTCATGCCACTAGTAGTACTAATACAAACCAGCCTGCCTCCAAATGCCACCACCAAACCAAGTTATGCCTTCAAGAGGAATTACACAGAGGTTTCTTCCTGGCATCTGCAGGCAATCAAATCACAGAAGCTCTTAATTATGGGTTTAACTATTTAAATACAATTTAATACAGGGCAAATAGTATTTTAAACCATTAAAAGCTTCAGGTCTGGGTCCTGTAACCACGAAAAGCAAAGTTAAAAGCACCATACCACCAGACATCTTCCTCACATGGAAGTGAACAGCACAGTGATGAAGAACAGAGATGTCATGAGATGATGAGCACTTCTGGGGTATTACACAGGTGAGTGGAAATGAGAATCTGTGGACTGAGGCTGCCAAGAGCATTAGCTTTGCTGCAGGATCCCAGTGAGAGCTTCCCTTCCTAGCACCAAAGCTTGGAGGTACTGTCAGCCCCCAGATCAGCACATACCTTAAAGACAAGAGATGGACCTGCCAAGAGTTCGGATTCCTCCAAACCTAGGCAGCATACTGCAGGTAGGGAATTAATGGAAGAGATAAGAGGTGAACAACCTCATTAGCCATCCACAACTGAGAGGAATACTATAGTTAGGCTGCCTCCAGAACATCCTGGATCAGGACTGTCATCTAATATTGTGACTAATTAGTCTGGTTTTCCCAGGTTTATCCCATGTTCTCCCATAAGGTTTTGTTTGTTCTGTGCCTATTGACTTGTTCCTTGGCAATGGGAAATATGGCTTGTCGGGACCCAGGGCAGCCGGCCAGCAGCTGTCCCTGACTCCCACCCGGGCAGATAAGGGTCCAGGGCCTTAGAAGGCCGTCAGGCGGGTACTTGTGACTCTTGGAGTGGAATTAATTAGGCGGACGCTTATCGGTTGCAAAGCAAGATTATTTACTCACGCCGTCAAGGTGGTGAAAGATGGAGGTTAGAGATGCTTGGTTAGTTACAGCTTAAAGTTCGTAGGTCGTAGGTCGGTCTGCATAAAAGTTCATCAGTCGGGCAGAGAAATGGAGAAAAAGGTCGGGCCGGCAGGTCGTTGATTTATGTCTGATTGGGTCGAGACGGGGGAAACTGACAGGTGATCAATTTGTCAGTTACTGTCACACATACGTTCAGAGGTTTTTCAGGTGTGTGTGGAGGTCTCCCGTTCTTCACGGAAGTAAAGACGGGTTTTATTTGTATAATAGCCAATTGCTTTCCGCCACGTCATAAATTTAATTAGAATCGCCAATTATCTAGCGGTCTTCGCTAGGGTGTTATCACAGGGTTATTTCTTGTTTTCTTTGACCAATTATAATGATTTATGTACAGCACAGAAGGCTAAGTTCTATTTCATGTTAGTGTCGCAGTTATAAATTTCTTTTTGACATGCGCAGCAAAAAAGCGGTTACTATCATTATTGTTAACCCTTAGTTAACCTAGTGCAGAAAAAAACTGTTTTGAATGGTTTTACTTGTTTGTGACATGGGCACTACTTAATTTGGTTGTGACATGCCCCCTTGCTCATGGCACAGCAAGTTACATCATGTTTACATACAGACCATTTTCGTTATTATCTTTGTTAGTGTTTAGCAAGCGGGTGTATACAAAAGCAAAAAGTGTGGTTAACTTCATTTTGAGATATTGTAAAATCTAACAACTAAAACACACAAATATAACAATGGCTATTATGATTAATGGTAAACACAAGATAATCAAAGACGCCGACGCTTGAATTAACTTAAACGCAGTAAACTGTTATTCTTGATTGTATGCAATCTTTTCTAATTCGATTTTCTAAGGTAACTGAGAGTGCGGTATCAGATTAATGCCCCCTATACGGAGGGTTTCTATAATTGTGGCTTATTATACTTGAGTTAAATCGTAGCTCTGAAAACACCAATTTTCTGTGCCATCATTAGCAGCCTTTCTTCATTTCTTCTATTGTCACCTCTCTTCCCAAATCGTTCCTTTTCCTCTTCTTTTAATGTACAGGTTCCTTTAGAACCTTGACTACTTGCCCCCTTCCATCATCATCTCCCTCATCTCTTTCCTCACGTTCCCTCAATCAATGTTTCTGTCCACACCCAACCTTTTTGCGACATCCCCCAAACCTTCAGACTACCAATGCTGTTTTCTCTCAATAATTCAGAGCTTTTTACTCAAAACATTATGACTTGGCTTCACTGCGTAAAGTTTCGAACAGGCTTCAAAACAAAACAAAACAAGTATGTACAAGATCATTAACAGGAAAAAGAAAAACCATAAAATGAGTCGTTAGTTATGTCTTTGGCCTAAAATGACAGAAGGTTCACGATTGAGTTGGAGGTTTCGAAGTCAGCTCCGTTTGCCGAGGAACCTGTTGGTAACAGCAGGAATAGTGCGACGACCCTGCTTGCGACATATGAGTAGGCGGCCATTGTGGCGTCGACCCAGGTGTGCTACAGGTTGGTGCTCGGTGATTCTCGCGATCGGGCAGTCACAGATTGTCGCTTCACCACCACTGGGCCTGTAAGGGGACAAAACAAATGAACAGACAAACAAACAAAGAAAACTAAAACACAATAAAATTGTCTTTTGTACATCTATGAGCATAATGTTGTAGTGGTTGGAATAGTTCATTGATGCCCCCTTCGAGTAGTTGCTTGTTGGGGCAGGCTGCGGTGTTATCCGGAATGCGCTGTTAGGCGTGGGTGCCTCCGGGGCCCGGACCAGTTGGCGGGATCGGTCGAGGTTGGTAGCCTAGTATATGTGCCAGTTGTCGATGTCCTGCATCTTCTAGGATGTGTAGCCGTTGCTTGGTAAGCGTGAAGTAGTTTAGGAGGAACCCAAACATGGCTCTTTCCTCCGGTGTCCTCTGGGGTGGCAGTCTTGATTCCTTTCGTGAGTTGAATTGGGAATGTCTTGGCCCTTGGTATTCGACTGGATATGCAGTAAGATAGCTTAGGGCGACGGCTGAGTTTGTGGTTGCTGATTTTATAAGAGCTTGCAGCCGTGGAAGTTGACTTAAAAGATTTTCTGCTGGCTGAGTAACGAGCAGGTTGAGAAGGCGAAGGGTGATGATGTCCTCTTCTCCATAAATCTCCATCCATGCTTCGATGACATCAAGGGTGGTGGTGGTGGTTGCACACTCTGGGTTGGTTATTTGCTTGGTTATTGTTACAGGGTGAGCGGCAGCTGTAGTTGTTACTGTGTCTGGTGGGAGGATCGGATTCTCGTTCGTTGCCCCCTCCCTGTGGTACGGAGGTGGGGCCGTTGGGAGCGACATCATCTCAGGAGGCAGGCTTGCTGGGTGGAGTCCCACCTGTTCTTCTGTGGCTCCGCCCTTCTTTTTCAGGTCCTCCGGGCAGCTCATATTTTTCTCGGTGCCATTTTCTGGTGGCAACGGAGGGTTTTGGCACGCTGCCATCTCTGCAGCAGCTTTGCCGACTGTAGCTAACTGGGTTTTTAAGTTTGCATTTTCACGCAGTAGGAGTGACACTACGTTAATCATCTTTCCTTTGTCCCACTCGGAGCTTGCCCACTCCTTTTCGACTCCCTCCTCTCCTTTCAGCGAGAAGTAGCCGCTGACGCACCGTCTCCGTTCCGCTCGCTTGATGATAAGCGATGTGAGCCCATAATTCATCCGCGTTATCTACGCGGCGCCCCCCACTACACCAGGGGTAGTTCTTAATTAATTCCCACTCCATCACATTTCCCTTTGATCCTGTTCGTGACGCCATGTCGGGACCCAGGGCAGCCGGCCCGCAGCTCTCCCTGACTCCCACCCAGGCAGATAAGGGTCCGGGGCCTTAGAAGGCCGTCAGGCGGGTACTTGTGACGCTTGGAGTGGAATTAATTAGGCAGACGCTTATCGGTTGCAAAGCAAGATTATTTACTCACGCCATCAAGGTGGTGAAAGACGGAGGTTACAGATGCTTGGTTAGTTACAGCTTAAAGTTCATAGGTCGTAGGTCGGTCTGCATAAAAGTTTGTCGGTCAGGCAGAGAAATGGAGAAAAAGGTCGGGCCAGCAGGTTGTTGATTTACATCTGATTGGGTCGAGACGGGGGAAACTGACAAGTGATCAATTTGTCAGTTACTCTCAAGCATACGTTCAGAGGTTTTTCAGGTGTGTGTGGAGGTCTCCCGTTCTTCACGGAAGTGAAGACGGGTTTTATTTGTATAATAGCCAATTGCTTTTCGCCACATCATAAATTTAATTAGAATCGCCAATTATCTAGCGGTCTTCGCTAAGGTGTTATCACAGGGTTATTTCTTGTTTTCTTTGACCAATTATAATGATTTATGTACAGCACAGAAGGCTAAGTTCTATTTCATGTTAGTGTCGCAGTTATAAATTTCTTTTTGACATGCGCAGCAAAAAAGTGGTTACTATCATTATTGTTAACCCTTAGTTAACCTGGTGCGGAAAAAAACTGTTTTGAATGGTTTTACTTGTTTGTGACATGGGCAGTACTTAATTTGGTTGTGACATGGCTCATTGAAGGAACTCAAGCAATATAATTTATTTCCCTAGCTTGAGCGAGAACTGGAAAAGGTATACATTTAAGTTTTAGAAAGATAATCACTGGCAGAAGGGCTACATTAACATGCTTGTAGCAAGGGGGCAAGAGCTGTGTGAATGCAGAAAATTCCTCCAAATGGGAATATGTGGCTTATTCCCCAACATCATTATATTGACAGTAGGCAGGTCTACACGTGCACTGTTACTGAGCAGTAACCAAAAATTACTGTGCAGTACATGTCTACTGTGCAGTACAGGCACCCATACTGCGCAGTAGCTACAGCAACTTAGCTGACTTAGGCATAAATTTGCTACCTGTATGATGCAGGTAGCAAATTTATACCCGATTAGCTACTGCACAGTAAGGCACATGGAGATGTCTTAATGTGGAGTAACCCTGTTTATGTGGACTGACTTGGGACTAACTTTAATCCCAAATCAGTCCACACACAATGTTACTGCACTATAATGCCTGCACATGTAGATGCCAGCATAAATACCACTTACTGCGCAGTAAATGCACATATAGACACACCCAGAATGGAAGAGGAGCTGGTGCTATTTGAAGTCTTTCATCCATTTTGGAAGTGTAGAGACCTGAAGAGAAGAACTGCCCACTGTCATTCCTCCCTTGTGGCGAGGGTGGAATGATGGGGAACACAACAGAATTGATATTCCTTGAATAGCTGCAGTTGCATTCAGTCACCTAGTGTCTTGATATTTGTCTGTCCCCTCCCACCCTCTCAGCTTTAGCACAGTTCCCGGACCCTCACAGCAGGCTGCTGTCCACCAAAGTAATCATCAGTCTTCCGAGCTTTGAAAAGCTGAATGGCCTGCATGCAAAGCACATCATCTTTATTGCTATTGGTGGATCCTCCATCTCATGCAGGCTTTCCAACTGCCCCACTGTCTTCTGAAAGCTTACTAGCCAAGGAGGCTTTCTGACTCAGGGGGGTCTTCTCACTGGGTTTGAGGCCAGGGAAGAAGCAATATTCACCCACTTGGTATAGGAAGACTGGTCTGCCACCATTAGGGTTAAATGTGACCAAATCATTCTCTTGTGCAACCTCCTCCAGTGAAGCAGAGTGGGAAAGGCTGATATGTTCGGGGAGGCCTTGTGGGAGTGCGAGTGTCATATTGCTTCCCAGTTCAGGCTGCTGTGATCCAGGAGGAGTGGCTGATGCTTGAGCTGGAACTGGGAGTGAGACAACAGACCTCCCAGAGGGCAGTGCTGGGCTGGAGGGGTCATCCGTGGCTTGGGGCAGCTGGGAGTTGGAAGTTAATGTGCCAGCAGTAGTGAGCATCTGCTCCTGAGGGTCCAGGGAAGGTGAGAGATTGACAGATTCTTTTGCTGGTACCAAGCACAGACCTTCAGTGGTGAAGTACTCCAATGGGCATTTCTGAGAGGAGCTGATAACGGGGACAGCAATTGGTGACCTCTGACCTTCTCTTTTCTCTTTCACCCCTTCCTCACCTGCCGGCTGGTCTTGTAATGCATCTTGCCCTCCAGCAACTGGGTGCTTCTTCTCTTTCTGGTCCAAACATGCAAAAGGATAGAGGTGAGTTGACCCTGTCTTTTGCAACAGTGGGAACTGGAAACAGCCCTTCTGTGGTAGAGACACATACTCCAAGAACACTGGTTTCTCCCTTATTCTCACTGGAGAAGCTCCAAGGTCCTGGTGGGTATTGGTCTGCGACTGACCAGAAGGGAAGAACAAGTATGGGCCATTATAACTGAAGCTGGTCATAGGCTTTTGAGAGGCAGTGTCTGCTTTAGTGGCACCAACACTGGTAAGCAGTGTTGGTGAGGAGGACTGACTGGTATTTTGATTTGAGATGCTATCAAATGGGGATGAAGGAAGTGAAGCAGGACTTGACACTGGAGAAAACTGATGCTGGTTTTTTAGGTCTAGCACAATATAAGACAACTTAGTCTTCGATGCCTCAGCTCCTGGGGAGTTTGAAATAATCTTCTCCCTGCAGTCAAGGACAAACAAAAAGAAAAAAACAAAAGGAATCAGGTGCTAAGGAGAGGTCACCTGCAGAAGGTGTTGCAGATGGACAGGAGCTGAGCAGCACTGAGCTGAGGCAGCAGAGAACCTTCTGCAGTATTGCCAACTCCTATGACTTTTGGCATTGTTCCTAAAGTCAGCATTTCAGGAATGTGAACAACTTAGCTCTTCCAAATATATATAAAAGAAAGAGATAAGTTTTTCACATTCCTGAAGCACCAACTTTAAGAACAATGCCAAAAATCACGACAGTTGGCAACACTGCTTCTGAGAGGCAGAAAGAACCTTTTCCTGCATGGCAGGGTTTCCTGCACTTCCATCTGGAGCATCTAGCACTCTCCTCTTGTGGTGACGTGACCCTGGACTACGTGGACTAGTGGGGATTCCCACATTCCCATGGCACATGGACCAAGCTGCCTGTCACCCTTTTGAGAATGGGATCACCAACCGCTGCATTTGTGTAGCTCCATAACTGCCTGGTACGGCTGTGAGAATTTTCAACAGCCGTTTCGACTCATTTTGAGGTTGAAACAGCAAAATCGAAGCGAAACAAAGGGCATTGAAACAGTCTCGAAACAAAACGAGGCTAGTCAAAACATTTTGAAAGTCGAGATGTTTCGACCATAGCGCTGGGGATGGGAAGTCAGTCTTCCCATCCCGGGCGCAAGATCTGGCAGGGGATGGGGAGTCAGCCCAACTGGGCTGACTTCCCATCCCCAGAGCTAAATCAGACCAGGGGTGGGAAGTCAGCCCAGTTGGACTGACTTCCCATCCCTGGGGCTAGATTGGACCAGGGGCTGACTCCCCATCCCCGGTCCAATGTAGCGCGGGGGATGGGAAGTCACATCCCCGCCCCAAGTCCGATCTAGCAAAATGTCGAAACAGCTTCACTGTTTTGATGAAGCAAAATGGAACAGCTGTTCTGAATCAAAATTAAATTTGAAACAGAATGCTGTTCTGTCGAAACTTCGAAACTCAAGGCGAAACAGAACGGTGCTGTTTCGCACAGCCCTACTGCCTGGCACTTCACGGACATGTTTAGTAGAGGTGTGCGAAGTGGGCTCCATTTGATGCAGATTTGGATTGGCCCGAATCAGGGACAGTGATTCGATTCATTGATTCAGATCACTGTCCCTGATTCAATTCAACTGAATCTGAATGTGAAGATTTGATGCTGATTCAGATAATCAGTGATTCGGACATAAACACAGCTTTAAAAGTTTTTTCTACATACCTTGAGGTAGCAGGCGTGGCTCGTGGTCACTGGGATGCTAGAGCGCATGGAGCATCCCACAGGAGTGCGAGGGTAGGGCCTCCACGTGCTCAGCGGTGAACCCAGAAGTGGACTGGAAGTATTTCTGGTCCACTTCTGGGTCAACCGGGGAGCATGCAGGGGGATCCCTCCGCACCCCCGCCCCAGCTTGGTGATCAGCCACAGGGGGACCCCAGGTACCCCCCCAAACCCAGGAGGCACCAGTCACTGAGTTGGGCAGGTGCAGGGAAACCCTCCTGCATGCTCCCTAGCGGACCTTCAAGTGGACTGGAAGTGCTTTTGGTCCACTTCTGGGTCTGCTGCTGAGTGCCCTGGGGAGCCCCCAGAGCTTCTGTGGGACACTCCATGTGCCCCAGCACCACAATGCTCAGAGCCCCTGCTGCCTAGAGGTATGTAGAAAAAATATTTAAAAGCTGTTTCTATGTCTGAATCTTTCTGAACCTCTCCAAATCGATTTGGAGGGTTCTGATTTGATTCAGAGAGATTAAGGGTCCTCCGATTTGATTTGGATTTGGAGATTCGGCCACCAAATTGGGCCAAATATCCACTGAATCAAGTCAAGGACTGAAGCTTCGTACAGCCCTAATATTTAGAGAATAAAGTGTCCTGGCCACAAGGATCTTACTGACCCTGAACAAGAAGCTGGATGAAGGGAGGGGTCAGGGAAGACGAAAGAGGGATTATAACAAACAGCCTGAATAGCTCATGTTTCCCAAGCTTGCCTAGAGATGTCAGATGCCCAACCCAAGGCACCAAAAATAGCTGGGCACTTGCTCCCTAAAAGACAGAACTCTTATCTGAGCCCAGGGGTTATTCTAACTTATTCTAACTTCCCTGGCTGGAACACTATGTCCACGTCCTCTCTCTGCCTCTGTAGCTCCCCAAACACAGGGCTGTGGGAATGGCACCACGGGCAGTTTTTTGATGACCCTACACAGCTCCTGTGGCCACTGCATTTCCCTTATGGCTCCTTTATACTATGAGAGCCAAAATTAGCTTCAAGAGCAAGAAAGACTCTCATGTCCACCTGATAAGAGGAGGCAGGATATGGGTTAGTCTGTGGTGGGGGGTGATGCATGACTGTTTCCAGATTGGGAAACCAAGGGCATTTATGCAAGGCTATCTCCAGAGGGGTAGCCAAGAGAGTGTGAGGGCCATGTTTTTTCCTTATCCTTTCGTATGTAGTAGAACCCAGAACTTGCACATCCACACACTGGTGTCTCCATATGGCCACACAGAGGACATGCTGAGGTCAAACATGAGTTAAATGTCCCACCCCCTGTAACAGGCCATGATGCCCACTGGTGGCCGCTCAACCCCTATTCAGCCCTCATCCTCAGGCTAACTCCCCTTCACCTCCCCTGTCTTGCCTTCTTGTTCATACATCTTTGGAAAAGGAGGCCTTCCCAGGGATCCCTGATCCCAAGTTGGTATTCAGGTGTCTCTACTTTGCTTTAAGGGCTCATAACATGGCTCCAAATGCCCCTTATACCATGCCTATACCTCGCTGATGTCACCATTTGCTATCTAGCTGTCTCTCTCTGCCCACACCTGGGCACTCCCCCAACTTGACTACTCCTGGGTACAGCCCTGGGTCCCTGAGCCCAATACTGTCTGTCCTGAGGCACAGGGCCCCTGGCCCTGACTCCACCTTCTCTGGGCTGTCGGTCCCTGACCCCGATGGTCTCCAGCCCTTCTCTGGGCTGTCGGTCCCTGACCCTGATGGTCTCCAGCTGTGGCCCTCCTCAGCCTTTGACCCCTCTTCTCAGGCTCTGGCCCTGCTCCTAGGTCAGTTGAGACCTCCAGACTCCCTAGCCCTGCTCACCCTTCCTGGGCTAGGAGTCCCTGACTGCCTCTCACGCCTTTAGGCTATGGGTCCCTGACCCTCCTTGTTCTCATGACCATTTGGCTGTGGCCCTGCTCTTCAGCCTTGGCCCCTACCTCTTGGGCCCTGGCCCCACTCCTGGGCCCACTGAGACCACCTTGCCTCCCCTTGTCTCAGTCCCTAAACCACCAGTCTGTTTACCGCAGTTCAGGTAATGGCAGGAGCCTGGGTGCAGCCCTGCTGCCCAGAAAGTCCTTGCATCTTGACTGCCAGGATTAGACCCCCCACTCCAGCTCAGGCTCTGGGCTTATATCCTGCAAACCCAGCCCCCTTTTGGATCATGGGACACCTGACTGCATCCTGCAGTACCTGCAGACTGCTCCATCTGCAGTCTGCCTTCTCTTAAAATAGCAAGCACACCAAGCCTCCTGCTACACCTCCTCCCTGATAGAAGCAGCCATCACTAGGCATGCTGAGATCCTGGGGGCACTCAGGACATGCTGGAGAGCACGATCACCAACTCAGCAGTATACTGTTCACTCACCCATCCAGCACTTGCAGGGAGTTGGCCTGCTCCTTCACCAAATGGTTCTCCCTGTTGAAGTCTGGCAGGCTGCTGGGCAGCTGATTTCTTAATGATACCTTCTGAAAAGAGAAACTACAGTGGCAGCACACCCTCAGGAAGCAGGGATCCTTTGATAGCAAGAGAGAGCCAAGAGCACTAGATGCAGGCAGGCATACACCAAAGGAAGTACTGCTCCTGGTGCTTCTGTCAGGTCTATTCTGTTCTTTCTTACATTTCCACATCACCCATCTCTGCCCTGTGTGTCATGCCAGGAATCATGTGTAATGGAAGTTCTACTCAAGGAGTCAGCAGCAACTGCGTAGGCAGGTGCTGCTACTTTGTGCAATGGTAGCTTTGCCTTGCAGAGGCTGTAGGGAACACAGTTGGTAGGGGCAGAAGACAGAAAATCATAACAACATAGTGATACCCCACCCTATGTCCTGGGTGTTGGAAAGCTTTGGATAAGAAAAGGCATCTAAAACAAGTGACATTTGAAACTATGGGGTAAAGAAGAAGGTCCAGTTTTGGCTTTCAAATAAATTAAGTGATCAGAAATGGCCGGTCATTATGAAACAGCTGCTCCTCTGAGCAAAGCGAGGTTCCCAGTGACTTATCCCAAGGGTCAGTCCTAGACCCAGTATGAATTACCATATTTTGTCACCTACAACGCATGCCTTTTCTCCAAAAATCAGCCCCCCAAATTGGAGTGCACATATTAAGCCTGGAAGCTGATTTGCTGCCCTAGAGTTGGAAATACCCTGGTTTGATTCATGCTCTACAGTGCAGCAGCTGTAGTATTGTTCAGGCAGCTGAGGGAGTCAATTGATCATAGTTCTTCACTCTACAGGTGTCAGCCATTGTTTCTCTTTTTAAATCTAGATGGTCCTCTAATCAAGGTAACCTTTCTTAGGGTAATTCTGCTGTGTGCTCCTGGTCTTTCTATTTCACAGCCTCTTTAGTTAAGACTCTTCCTCTCTTTAACAGACTCTTTAGCTCTTTTCAAAATCATATATCCATTGCTTCTCAGCCTTTTGGCTCAGATCAAGTGTAGATGGGGGCATCCAAATCCCAAAACCTCTGGGCTTGAGCCTGCATGTGGGATGCCTGCCAATGGATTTGGAAGTATCTGAAGCCCCGGTGATAGTGTGGGATGAAGGATGCTTCCCGGTTGTAGCACCATACACAGTGTTTAGAATGATTGAGTTCTGTCTGCTCAATCAATATGGTTTTTGGAATGATTGAGTTCTGCTCAGTCGGTATGATTTGGAACTCATTTGGCTAATTTGACCTGGAACACAAAATATATTATATAATATATATCTATAGCTATATCTATCTTTTTTCTTAATAATTCTACCTTTCAAAAACAAGGTGTATATTATATTTGGGAGTGTGTTCTATGTAAAAAAAAAAAAAAAGTGTTGTTTTTTTGGAGCTAGGTTTGGGCAGCAAAGTAGTGAAGTTTGCTGATGAAACCATCTTATTTCAGTTAGGTAGAACTTAACAAAATTCAAAGACTCTCCAGGCGGGATTAAATGCATTGGGAGATTGATCAGCAGGAGAGAAAGAGGAAGTCCGGCTGTGCAAAGTAATACACAGTGGCAAAAATGCCATGGTAATTAAAGTGGGATTATAGCCCAGCACAGTATTGAAAGCTTGTCCTGTAGAGATGGCTGTTTCATCTCTACAGGACAAATTTGTGCATACGAGTATGGGAGGGGTGACCCCAATGCTTAGGATCATTGCCTAGTCCATGCTTTGCCTCAAACTTCCTGTGTGGCCTTAGATAAGTGACTTCACAGACTTCCACTCTATAAGGCAGTATGAGGATAAAACTATTAAAGACTGTGGGGCACACAGACACCACACAAATAGGACCAAGGAAAGGACCACAGGCAGACCGGGGAGAAGCATCAGGGATGAATTATGCCACCAGAAACAAGCTCAAGGAGGGGAGAGGAGTACAGGGATTATGTCTTCAGCAAGGGAACCTAGACAAGTTCCATCATCCTAGATCAGTCAAGTGTCATAGATTCATAGATGCTAGGGTTGGAAGGGACCTCAACAGATCGAGTCCGACCCCCTGCCCTGGGCAGGAAAGAGTGCTGGGGTCAGATGACCCCAGCCAGATGCCTATCAAAGAGATGGACTGTTCCATGGGATGGGGCAGGATGATGATGACTCATCCAACTGTCTTATCCCTCCACAGCCCATAGGGGCAATGCCTACCCTGGGTCCAAGAAATCAAACACTATGCTGATCCTGCCTGGGAAATGTGAATATTGGGAGATCTTTACCCTTAAAAATAATTGAGCACAGGACATTGAAGCTTGCATAGATACTTTTGTCCTCTTGCACCTCATGAGGTTCACCCAGTAACAGGTAATAAAAATACAGGTTGGGGAAAAAATACTGCAGGATGAATAGGGAGACTGTGCGTGCGTGTGTGCGGGCCCCTTTATGTCTAAAACCTCAGGTTTGGCCACTGAAGCATGGTGAAAGACAGAAGAGACCAAAGATCTTGTCTGCGGTATCCACTCTGCCCACAGCATCCTCAACAATTCCTGCCAGCTGGGGGTTGTGAGTGGACAGACTCCAGATTGGCTGCTTCCCCTAGCAGGAAGGCCCAGGGCAGCCTGCCCTCCTTCCTCCTCCCTCTTCCCAGGTGCAACTCTGCAGCGTGCAGCCCCCTCTTACCTGGAAGAAGCCCTGCAGTAGGTGACTCTTGCTGGGATTAGGAATCTTTTCCTCCCATTTCTTCTTCTTGCTGCAACAACAACAACAGTGATGCAGAGTTGGCATCTGGTCTGTGGATGCTGGGAGGCAAAGGCTGCATCAAGCACACAGCCTTGCCCTAGGCCACCATAACACCATGGAGGCCCTGAACCTCCAGGACACTGCACTAACCCCATCTTCCAGTCACAGACAGAGCTCCCTGCTGTACCCCAGGGCTGAACTAAGGTGATCATGGAGGACATGGAGGATCACTCACTCTGCCATGGCCCCTGGAAAATCCCTTCACCAAACAGTACAGATTTACCTGAGGAGATATTTACAGCTGTACCAGCCAACTGCTACCAGCATGATGGTGAAGAATATGGCAATAACTATGAGTACATATGGTGCCAAAACTGAGAACAAAAAAGGAGAGAGAAAAATACTGAGACAACCCTTCCCAGCCCCCTGTTAGGACTATTAAGAAAGTAATGAAATTTTTAGACTAAAAAGGAACAAACCTAAGAATGAGAGAACATATCAGTAACATGAAGGAGAAAGAAAGGAAAGGGGAAAGAGATAGAGACCACAGCTACTATAATTCCTTGACACTTGCTCAAGCTTACAAGAAAGAAAAAAAATCAACCTTTGAAGGTCTAGGAATGTATTTGGTCACACCTCCTACTTGAAAGCTTTGTCCCTCTGCTTAGATTCATGCATTTCCCTCCCTGGTGGTCCACTTTCAGGTTAACTTTGCTCACTAGCAATCACTGTGTGTCATGCCCCCTAACAGTAATTACCTTGATACTTCCAGGGTTTGCAGCATAGAGAAAAACTACTCATGTGTGTATAGGGGGGAATGTTATGGCCAACTGATCTTCACCTTGCCTGGGAGAAATGGATCTAAGACAGATGCAAAACACTTTAATATATCACAGGACAACAATCCTTTTTGTGGCACCTTCCTCACTCTGATCATTCACTTCCAACCCCTGATTCTCACACTGTCCCTTAGCAGCGTCCTCACATCCATGGCTCCCATTCCAGTATACCCCATATTTAACAATTGAAGCATGGGGCCAGGCAGTAAGGAACCTCTGGGAAGGATCTTTGCTTGATTTAATATAGGGAAACCATGGCTCCTTCTAAGCCCCAGCCCAGGGGACTTTTCCCCTATGGACCACACTGTCTCTCTCAATAAAATCCCTGACATAGAACACCATGTCAGAGGTACCGTGCTCTGTTTTCCAGGTGTACTCCTCACTCCACTCGCTCCAGGTGCCATTATAGGCAGAGGATGCACGCACCCTTGCCCGTACTTTTGCCCTATAGCATGTTAATGGGTCCAAACTGCCCTGGTGAAGGACCAAAGGGGGCTCATCAATGCTGATGCTGGTGGGCTTGGCAATCTGAAGAGAGAAAAGGAGAATGGATTAAAGAGGGGAAGAAAAATTATCATTCCTATCCAACATCTCCCAGGAGACCCAGTCACCCAGCACCACAATCACCTACCTCCAAGGGCTGGTCTGCTTTCCAGTACCAGACTTCATAGGTCTGTCTTGCACTTTTATAATGTAGGGCATGTTTTACCCATCTCAGTTCATACTCCTGGTCGTTTGTTTTCGTCACCGTCAGGTTGACAGGTGCTGGCACCCTAACTAGAAGACAAAGAACATTTTAGGCATGTGTCCCCATACCCCTGTTCAAGTATCTTCCTGCCCACTCCAGCTTCTACCTGTTTACCCAGTTTTTCACTCCTCCAGCTTTTATGCATTCTGGGTGGCTGCCAAGACCAAGTTGCATTTTGTCTGAAGAAGGACAAGAATGGCTAATGAAAATGCTTCCACCTGGCACATCTCTCTCTACCTGCTCATTCCATACCAACTTTCTTCAGAGATCACTGAAAGCCAAGAACTCTAACTGCAAGTTGTCATACTGATCAGCTCTAAGACAAGCTCTATACAACCTAACAACTAGATCCAGCTCTCTTAAAAGCACAGTTTCCTTTTCCTCTTTCCCTCCTCCTATGCCTTCCTCTCCATTAGCCAAACATAATGTTACAGAGCAACAATGAGATATGACAGAATTTGAACCATATATGCAACCCAGTGAGATGGGGGATGATTATGTGGCCAGTTATAGTGCTGGCCCACCCCTCTGTCTAGGTTAGTCTTCCCTGTCTTGTCTGCCATGACTTGCTGTTCAATAATACAATATGAAATAAGCAGGAGGCTACCCATTTAATGCCCTGATACCATGGGGTCTACACATGGCTCTAACCTTCCCTTTCTGTGTTCCATGCCTCACAGATGGCATCCAAAATTATTAGTTGCTCCAGCCAGAAGCTGGGCCAAACTCTGCCCCTTGCTGGGCCTCTCACATTCATCTCACTCACTCTGCCCATTCTCACAGGGCCTCTTTCATACCACCCTTCACTGGGCCTCTCCCAACATGCCCTGCTCTTCTTGAGTGGCCTCTTCGAGCCATCAGGCTTGCCTACTTCCACTCAGGGCAATCCCCCCACAGCCCTTCGGGTGCCTCCTGCAGCCTACTCTATGGGTGATGGTCCTTGCACAAAACTAGGCCAACTCAAGCCACTAACCCCTCACTGGGCACTAGGGTCTTTCTGCTCCCCTTCCTGGGGCCACTCTCTACCCCCTCACTGGGACCAATTCTATGCCCCTTCCTGGGGTTTGGGGTCTTACATCCCCAGGGACTCAGATGCCTTTCCCTTGGTATGCCTGGCCCCACTGTCTGCTCTAAGACCACTGAGTAGTGGGAGCTAGGATTATAAGACGCCCCTACCTGCCTTTCACTGGGGAGCTGCCCCAGCACAGGCAGCCCCACCAGGCCATCCTTCCCCAGCAAGGTGTAGTTTTAAGTCATACCCAGGGCCAGGAACCTCCTGCCATCCCCATAGCTCCTGCCCTTACCTCCAAGGTGTTCCTGAGCAGCTACCCAACCAGGTGCTGTTCTGCTGGTTGCCAGCAGCAGACTCCTGGCCCACCCCTGAGAGCCTGAGCTAAAATGTAGTCTGCTCATCTTTCCCCTCCAATCACATGGCTCTTACTGGGTCATGCGGCTGCCTCATCAGGGCTGGCCTGCACCTGCCAGCTGCCCTGCTGTAACTCAAAGCCCTTAAAGTGACAGGCACCAAAGGTGTTCCGTCACACCCAGTAACTGGAAGACAGCAATTATTCTCTGAAGTGCCCTGCACTGGTACATGGACCTGCAAATCTCCCCCTGAGGCATCAGCACCACTACTGTCAGTAAGCAGCCTATTGGCAGAGGTTGTATTTCGTTAGCAGTTGGTATTATAAGCTCTAAACAACCTAACAACCACATCCAGTGGACTCTTGTTAGAACCTATTAAAGACATAGTTCCTCATATTGTCCTTCCCCAGCTAACTGGAAATATGACCAATTGATAATGAAGATTAGTAAATTGAGATTTTTGAAAGACAGGTAAGTTCCACTAATGAACAATGTTCAGTTCATCTCTGAAGTGTCCTGTAACTCTCCCATGACTCATCACCAGGGATCCTGGTTTTCTCTGATAAAAAAAAAAAATCCCCAAGTTTCGGATTTAAAAAAGTAACCCAAAATCCACATTTCTTACATGATTAAAATAAAATATCACTATATAAATTAGTGGTGTTTCATTTTAATCACCCAAAAATGTGGATTTTGGGTTACTTTTTTTAATCTGAAAATTGGGGATTTTTTTATCAGAGAAATCCAGGGTCCCTGCTCATCACCACTGCTTCTCTTTGGGGGTGGTAAACACATTAGTGCTTGTTTTGACTGTTGTCTGCTTAAGTTTTTTTTTGGCCTTCTGGGATTTGGAGTGATGCTGTATTCATAGTCTACTGCAACATGTCCATTGTTCCTAGCAAGAATTTCTCTGAGCTAATGGTGTTATTGTCCTTTTTGCCCAATCTAGCACAGCTAACTCTTGGAAAGTCTTGGATAGTCTCGGCTTTTGCTGTTTTCCACAGAGTCTACAGCTCCAAGTGCAGGTTTTTGTGGGCTCTAACTTTGGCCTCTACATGCCTTTCTGTCTCAGGTCATTTGTCCTATAATGTTTCTGTCTCATTCTTTGCCATGCCAATGATGTCAGACCACCAGCCACCATCTATAAATTTCAGACTGGACTATGTTACTTCTTTTGCTTGAAAAGTTCTAATTCCTTTGCCAAAATTAATTCTGGGTCTTCAGTAACTAGGGGTGTGCGAAGCGGGCCCTATTTGATTTGGATTCAGCCCAAATCAGAGACAGTGATTTGATTTGTTGATTCAGATCACTATCCCTGATTCGATTCAGCCAAATGCAAATCTGAAGATTTGACACTGATTCAGAGAATCAACCATTCGTACACAGACACAGCTTTAAATGCTTCTTCTACATGCCTCAAGGTACCAGTGTGGCTCGTGAATGCTGCGATTCTGGGGTATGTGGAGCATCCAACAGGACTGCAGGGGGCCCTCCACGTGCTCAGTGGAGAACCGGGAAGTGGACCGAAAGTACTTCCACTCCACTTCTGGGTCCACCAGGGAGTATGCTGGGGGGCCCCCCCCTGCACCCCTCCTGGCTCATCAATCTGCCATGGGGGGACCCCAGGTGTGCCCCAGACCCAAGAGGCACCAGTCACCAAGCTTGGGGGTGTAGGGACCCCCCCAGTGTGCTCCCCGGTGGACCTGGAAATGGACCGGAAGTGCTTCTGGTCCACTTCTAGGTCTGCTGCTGAGCGTGCTGGGGAAAACCCTGTGCTTCTGTGGGACACTCCATGCATCCCAGCACTGCAGCACTCATGAGCCCCTGCTACCTAGAGGTATGTAGAAAAAACATTTAAAGCTGTGTCTATGTCCGAATCGCCAAATCTTTCCAAATCTGTCCAAATCGACGTGGAGGGTTCCAACTCAATTTGGAGAGATTAAAGGGTCCTTTGATTCAATTCGGGTTTGGAGATTTGTCCACCAACCCCCCCCCCCGAAAACCCCCCTGGACTCATTGCTTCTGCCAGCGGGGGCAATCCCTGCTGCCCCCGCCGCCCCACGCCATGTGGGGGGCTATGCATGAGTCCCTGAAGCCCCGAGGCTGCTGCAGGACCAGTGAGTCCCGGGGAGGTGGTTTCTTAGAGGGCCAGAGCTGGCCTGGGCGGTGCACCTGCGAGAGGGCTGGGGGAGCAAAGGGGTCTGGTAGGGGTGCCCCCATAGTCCCCTCCCACCTCCCCCAACCACCCTCCCCCACCCCTACTACTTACCAGCTTGGAGTCCAGCTGCATCTCTCTGCTGCAGCCACCAGGGACTGCCCAAATCATCAAAGCTCTTCAAATCTTTTCCAAAGATTCGGAGAGCTTTGAATTGATTCAGACCTTTAAATTGGTCTACTGATTCAATTCAGATTTGGAGATTTGGCCACTGAATCGGGCTGAATCTCCTCCAAATCGAATCACCATCCGTAGCTTCGCACAGCCCTAATGGGCATCATTCGCATGCAATTACAGAATAACACGCTATTCAAACCTACTCCAGCTGTCATCAACATTTACAGAGACTTTAATATCTGATGGGGTTTTCGCTGTTCCTGGTTTCCACTCAGGATACTTAAATAGTTTGCTTTATTCCTGGTACCGTCACTCAGAGCAAACAAGTCTAAATTCCAACTTATCAACAATACATAACATGAGCCATTGCACTACTAAACAATTAGTTTCAACCACTTCTTGTGAGAGCATCAGAAAAGACTTCCTAAGGGCAATGCCCTGTCAACCAAGGTGCCAAGAAAACAGAGCATTATTCAAAACCCAGTGGGGTCAGTGAAAATATTAACATCGACTATGAACCTATGAATCCTTAGTGGTAGCCTCCTGCTTCTTTTGGGCAGTCCAAGCCAACACTCCACTACTGCAAGCTTCCTCAGAGCAATGCTCTATCAATGCTAGTCAGAAACTCCAGTACCAAGATCCCTTTACCAACTATTTATCCCCTCCACACATCATTACAGAGCATTTTTCTCAGCCAATCAACCTCTCCCTGTTTTTCTCTTTTTTGATCAGTTATCTATCCATGGGAAAAAAATCTAAGAGACAATCCCAGATTTATTACAGCAGAGAGAGTCTTACTGTGCTTGAAGGGTTCAATGTGCATCTCCACCTTTTGGGGCCGGACAGATATGTTGTACTGGAACATATGGTTGGGATTGGTAATGCTGATCTCACAGCTTTGAGATACATATGGGATGTTAGGCAACTTCTTCTCGTGAATTGGCAAACATTCCTTTTCTCTGAGGGAAAAATGAGGTGAAGCTGACATCAGCAGGGATAAGAATGGTCAGACACAGGAGAAAAGGTGTCACAGGGAAAAAGGATACCATGGGCAGGTCACTTACTCTGATGTCTGTGTAACCTTGTAGAAGAGTGTGAACAAGACAGAGCTGGTGACCTCTTGCCGTACTTCCCAGCTGCACAGGAGGCGATCAACACCATTGAAGAGGCAGCGGAGATTCTTGGGATGACCATCATCTCCTGAGAAAGAAAGAGGTGAGGCTTCCTCTAGGCAGACCAGGAGTGGATGAAGGGAGGACAGTTGAGGAGTGACTTTTTTGTGGCCATCGCAAAGGAGGGGGATATTTTTAGCTTCAGGCTTCTCTAGCAAAGCCTGGAGCATTATATCAGCCCATCAGTCCATCCATCCACGAAAGAATGGATACACTGCATGAATCATGAGAAGCAGACAAGACTGACAACAACAGAGTCCATATCACAGAAACCATCAGCACCTGAGGCCAGGCTGAATAAGCTACACTACTAGGGGAACTGGGCGTAAAGAGCTTGTGCTGCTCCTGTCAGTGCAAACTTGGCACCTCTTCTATGGGACTAGGCTTTGCCCCCTATCGCTACTGATCTGGTTCCCTTCACAGACATTGCATCCACTCAAGTAAAAGTTGATGGTGACACGGGGGACCTCTGGGTGAGCAGAACATAATCATCACATTCCCAGTGCTCTTCAGCTCAGCCCCAAACATCTACTGCTAGTACAGCACATAGTTCAATGCTCCTCACCCCCCAACACCTCATCCGGACCCTTATTCTCTCACATCACGCTTACCTGCTTGGGTCTTCCAAGACACCTTTGTGCTCCATGCACTGTACTGCCCAGTAAAGTTACTCTCCTGGCTTGGCTTGGCTCGGACACGAGCAACATAGGTGCTCCCCGGTACAAGGCTGTTGTGTCTAAAGAGGTATTTGGAGGTGTTTGAGACCAACACAGAGGAAGAACTCTGTCCATGGGGGGTGAGAGAGTGAAGTAAGCAGAGAAGAGAAATAATGAGACAAAAGAGAGAAGAGGAGGGGACAAGAGAGAGAGGCAATGTCAGAGATGAGTGTGAAGACATCTTTGCTTGGTCAGTTCCATGTGGTGAAGCCCAGCTACATCTGTGATCCTGGGCTAGGCCACTGTGCAATGCTGCTTGTGTGGAGTTTATTGCTTTCAAAGGAGACAGATAGCTTTGTACTTTCAGGGTCTCAGGCCTTGATCCACAGGGCTAGATGGGACAAGAAGTGTGCAAGGAACACCCCCAGCCAGCTACACCATGTCAGAGGCATCATATCTATGACATAGAGCTCCCTGAGGATTTGCATATCAACCATTCTGGCTGTAGAGGCTAGCAAGTAGATAAAGGATTTTAGTCAAAAATATTTTAAAGCAAAGTGCATATTCCTGCTAACCAATATATTTGTAATTTTCTCAAGATTTGGCTGAATTGTTTTTATAAGCAATAAACCCCTAAATACATCAATACATTTGGTTTCAACATTTTCAGAACAAAGTTGAATTTTACATTTTACATCTCAAATGAAACCAAACATTTTTTTATTGGCTCAAAGGAAATATTTTGTTCAAACCAAATGAAACTTTTTCTGACATTTCTCTATTCCCAAAAATGTCCATTTTGTTTCAATTTTCCAGAAATTCTGGTGAATAGAGAAGTCAGTTCTCTGCACAGGTCTAAGTTCAGGCTGTCCTCTCCATGGTACAACCTAGAACACCACAGGCCAATGCCTGCATATGTCTCATGCTTACCTCCCAGGATTCCCAGTCCCTCTTGTAGGTCACTTCATATTCTAGTGTGCTGTCTGGCCAGGTGCTTCCATTTATCCCACCAGCTGCTTCCCATGCCAGCAAGAAGTCACCTCCTTCTGTCACATTGATGAAGAGGTTTTGAGGTGGGAGTGGCTGGACTGGAAAGGTGAGGATACAATATACAATGGAACAATCAGTATGTGGGTGGGAAAGAGACATTGATAGGAAGGTCTTACAATGGAAATAAACTTGGATTCCTGGCTGGATTCAGGATCAGTATTTTTGTCTAGGGCTAAGGGATCAGGCAGAAGGAAGAAACTTTCACTGCAAAGGATCTCAAAAATTTATGGAGAGGAAAAAACCATGGCATCTCAACTTTACCATTCTGGAAGAGAATGACACGCAGTTCAGTCTGTAGCTCCTGGTTGGGTTTGAGGCTGTAAATAACTTTCCGTTCTATTCCAAAAGTGGTGTGATTTTTGCGGCACACCCAGTGTGTGTGTGAGCCCTGGCAGTCAGTGCGTCCCTCCACTTGGTGGGATTCACATGGGATCACAATGCTGCAGAGAAAGAGACCCAGAAGGAAATGATTTAGGTACAAAAAAAAATTCAAAATTTGGACTTTGAAACTGTCCCCATGGTCTATTCTATTCTATATTGGCCCTTATACCAATTTATCACCATGTACCAACACTTCTAATATATCACATATGATTTCTTCTCTTAGCCTTTCCCCTGGGGGTGAGAGGGGCATGCAGCAGGGCATTTTCTTTTAGCTGAGTGCAGGCATTTTGAAATGAGCTCACGCTGCATATTTCTGTTGGAAAAAGGGTTACTGAGAAAACATGCTGCCACTCTCTGTACTAATTCTTCTTCATCCAACAGCTGAAGACCTCCAAGGACTGGGCTGTTTGTTGGTAGTGGTGTGGTGATGTGTGGTGAAGAAGAGGCATCACCACATGATGACTGGTAGTGGTGGAATCCATTTAGTATGACCAAGTAATCTAATTTACTTTCATCTTATGATTCATTCTTGTGGCCCATCATGTGAGAAAGACCTTCACAGAGCATCCTTGGAAGAATCATGTCATTTCACAGGATGTTTATCTAGAGATGACCACTTTCCTGGGGCCAGATCCAAAACCTGGTGAAGTTAGTGAGAGCCCTTTCATTTACTTCAATGGACATCAGAACAACCCACTTGTGATTTCAGCATCTCTTCCATACAAAGCAATAGAATTGATCTCTTTCACCTCCCATTTGCCTGTTTTCCCCAGACTTTGACCTGTCTCTCCTCACACCTGAATCTCTTTGTTTCCACATCTGTCCTTGCCTTTCTTCCTCCCCTGCCTCTTCTTTCCCTCCTGTCCCTTGCAGTCTGAAAGCTTGGTTGCCTTTTCAGAAGAAAGATGATGTGCTGGGGAGATATAGAAATACAGAGCCTAGCATCTCAGAGAGGAAATCTGACAGTACAGATAAACATTTCTCTCTCTCTCTCTCTCTCTCTCTCTCTCTCTCTCAGCCTTTCCACGCATCCGTGTTTTGTAGAACTGACATCATCAGAGATGGCTGATACTGCTATAAGGATGGGCCATAAGGAGCTGCGTAGGAGGGGGAACTGTACCTGTCTCCTCTGCTAATAAATGACTTTCACACCTACATTGTAATGCCTCCTTCTCCACACCATGTGCAGGAACCTAACATGCCCTGGCACAGCTACCACTTGCAATCCCATAGACAACCAGTGGTAATGCATCCCTATTGTATTCAACTTCCCTCCTCCCTTCTTCTTCCCAAAGCAGATGTCAAAGTTGATTTGAGCTTCCAACTCCTCCCCTCCTCCCTACACACACAGCAAGCAAGCCCAAATGGCCATATATTACTCAAAGCCTGTCTGCCAAATCAATCCATTTCTCACTTCCCACCCCTATCTTTTAGATCCGGTAGCCAAGATCCCCTCATGTCCTTCTCCAGGAGAACAAAACTCAGGCACTTACGAGTCTTCAGTGTCATCATTATAGTAAAGAGTCATATTCAGGAAATGTTGCGCCTCTGAGCATTCCTCCCACATGCAGGTCATAAGAGAAGTGTAGTCATTATAACAGGTCAGGCTCTGCTGTGGGATGCTCTCTGCAAGGGGAAAAGCAGGCACAATAGAAAACAGGGGTCATAAAGAAAAGCAGTGCAGATTAATGAAATAGATGCACACTCTACCACCATAGTGGGGAAGGACTGAGCAGTAAGGACTAAGATGAATTCTGGAGTGAAACCCTTGCATGTTGTTTAATGCACATATTGTAGATTTCGTGAATATATCCTTACCCTTCCAGAGGCTCACTGTTGGGAGACAATAAAGAAAGAGGGTAATCACCAGTCCTTAGAGTCCAGCTGACACAGTCCCTATGTTGCCAGTTCTCATGATTATATCGTCAGCTTCAGGATAACAGTGTTTATTTTAAAGTCTCAACCTCTGTATTCAGATTATTGCCTGAGCATCTCAGGTTAGATCTCCACTGACATTTATGGTTCATCCTGAGAGTTGCCCTCAACTGTCCCAAATCACGAGCTGCCCCTCCTCCTTATATTTTACTTTGTGGTCCACAAAGGCAACCATACTGTACTTCCTGTTTTCAATTTGAGCCCCTCTAGTCTGTGAATAAGTGTCTCCTGTGCTGAGCGCTAATGATGGGCAGTAAAGACCAGAATTGGGAATGCAGAAGGGCCTAGAGCCTGGAACAAGGAATTGTGGGACTCCTGTGGAAGACTTTCTGTGCTTGCAGCCTGCAGTGCTTGGGTGAGTTCTGAACATACTGCAGAGAAGGGACAGCTTGGGGGAGGCATGATTTTAGACCCTGAAGGTCAGTAGAGCTTTCTGGGTCACACTGCACTGCTGCCAGGGGCAAGCTCTACGGTGCTAATTTAGATGGCTGGCAGATATGGGCTATAGAGATTCCTTACAGCTGATCCTGAAGCAGGTTAGGATGTTGTTATCTCTTGTGTTGTGCTAGGTTTGACTATGTACATTTTGCTAAGAGGTTAGACAATGGATTTATATAGGAGGGTTTCAATAAGGATGATACTACCTCAGGGAAGGGGTTGGACTAAATGAGCTCTCAAGTCCCTTCCAACAATACTTCTCTATGATTCTTAATGGGAGTATAGACATAGCTCTCATTTTATGTAAAGAGTGTAAGTTTTTAGCCTATAAATTTGTAGAGGAAAGCATGAGCAATGCTTTAGGAATGCACATCCAAGTGGCTCAAAATATGCTATAACAGTGGCGCTCACCCACTCCTCTCCACAGACTGCCACCTTGACAGGGTAGAGAGGCTTGCGTGTACTGATGATCCTAAAAGCAACACTGTTGGGAGTCTTGTACTCCTGGTAGGGTCACCCATGGTGGTAAGGCCAAAGATGAGGTATCAAAAAGCAGTCCAACATAACATAAAGACCTCAATGGTGGAGCAGGCAGATGAAGATGGCATGCTTCACAATGGCTGCAAAAGCAGATGAAGGCTGCAATATAAGAGAAACCCCAGTCATCTTGGATTTCCTTGCCACTGGACACAGGTTTCTCCTCCACCAAGATCCATGTGCTTGCTGACATGCGACGTCCTCCTCACATAAAACAAGTCACATGTAGGCTTCTCCCACTGGACCCAACATCTACCAAAAATAACCAGTCACCAATACCCAAACCTCTACAAAGCCCTGCCGTAATGGATGAGTGGTGATGGGGAGAAATGAAGTGATCACCAAAAGCCCCTAGTCACAGATGCACAGGCAGACGGCAGTCACGTGTTGGCCACTGCACCCTTGGAATAGGACAAGAAGGTGATTTGGCAGCTGTGAATGTGATTGAGCAGTCCCTTTTAGGATCCCCTCTGCTCACTCTGCATGGGGAGGGGGCGAGAAAAGGTGCCCCAAACATAGGCTCTCTCACCTTATCTTACCTGACTGGATAGCCACTTCCAGAGGGATCACTCAAATTGCGGCCAAAACACAAAAATGTCCTTTGCACCTTGGAATATACAAATCCTACTAGACAACCCAAACTGTGACAGACCTGCATGTAGAACAGCTATCGTCACCTGAGAACTCTCGCATTTAACATCAGTATTGCTGCTATCAGCAAGATCAGACATGCAAATGAATGCCATCTGAGGAAGGAGCAGGGTAGCTATATGTTCTTCTGGAAAGGGAAACCTGCAAATGCCAACTGAATACATGATGGTGGTTTCACCATCATTCACCAGATTGTCAGCTGAATGACCAAATTTCCTGTTGACATTAATGAGCGCCTCATGACTTTTCACCTCCAACTGACCAACAATTTTTCTACCAGTATCAGTGCATATGCCCCAATACTCATTGCCAAGGAAGAACAAAAAAAAACAGTTTTATGCTGACCTTAATGAAATCCTGACTAGCATTCCAAAAGATGATAAAATCATCTTCCTTGGAGATTTCAGTGCAAGAGCTGGCAGGGTCTTTAATATGTGGAGGGGCACCATTTGGAAGGAAGGAGTGAGCAAGGCCGATTCCAGCAGCATCCTCTTACTCAACTAATGTGCAGAGCATGGCCTTGTCATTATTAGCACTATGTACAGAAAACATGACAGGTAGAAAACAATATGGCAACACCCCCACTCAAACCCCCCCACTCAAAAAGGTGGAGTCCCTGGTGGGACTCCACCTACCTGGTGGGACTCCACCCATGACTGGACCACGGGTATAGATGGCTACACCCTGTACAGGAGGGATCGTGTAGATAAAAGGGGCGGGGGTGTAGCTCTTTATGTTAAGGAAAGCTACACGTCCCTGCAAGCCGATATTGGCGACCAGGGTGGACGGCTGGAGACCCTCTGGGTTAAAATCCATGGGGAACACGGCACAGGGGACACAATGGTGGGAGTCTACTACAGACCTCCCACCCAAAGTCCTGAGCTAGACCAGGAGTTTGCCCAGGAACTGGCTGAGGCCGCATGCTCCAGGACCATGGTTGTCATGGGTGACTTCAATTACCCGGACATCTCATGGGAGGATCGCTCAGCAAAATCTGAGCGGTCACAAAGCTTCCTCTCATGCGTGGATGACCTCTACCTGACTCAAGAAGCCTATGGGCCAACGAGAGGCAAAGCGCTGCTCGACCTGGTACTGGCTACTGGGGATGACCTAGTCGGCAACCTAGTGATCTATGGGAAGTTGGGTGACAGCAACCACGAGCTGATCACCTTCACCATCCGCCAAAAAGCTGGCAAGTCAGTCAGCAACACGGAAGTCCTTGACTTCAGGAAAGCCAACTTTGACAAGCTCAGGAGGCTTGTCAGTGAGGCCCTAAGGGACCATGACCACGGGGAGAGGGGAGTTCAAGAAGAGTGGTTGCTCCTCAAGGGAGCGATCCTCAATGCACAAGCTAAGTCTATTCCATCTTGGAGGAAAGGCAGCAAGAGGGCACAGCAGCCCCCCTGGCTCTCCAGGGGCCTAGCAGACCTCCTGAGGCTAAAAAGAAAGGCCTACAAAGGATGGAGGATAGGAGTCACCTCCAAGGAGGATGATTCTGCACTGGTCCGGTCCTGTAGGGAGCATACCAGGAAAGCCAAGGCTGCAACTGAACTCCAACTAGCTTCGAGCATCAAGGACAATAAAAAGTCCTTTTTCAGATATGTGGGGAGCCGGAGGAAAAGCAGGGGCAACATTAGACCCCTGCTGAACCAGATGGGGCAACTGACAACTGACACCCAGGAAAAAGCCAACCTATTAAGTGGGTACTTTGCGTCGGTCTTTCATCAGTCCCATGGGATGCCCATGCCTGCTACAGGACAGGGAAGTCTGGCTGAGGGTGATCCCCTGCCCTCCATTAATGCTGACCTCATGAAGGAACATCTTGAGAAGCTGGATACCTTCAAGTCAGCCGGCCCTGACAATCTTCACCCCAGGGTACTCAAGGAGCTGGCGAGCATCATAGCCCAGCCTCTAGCACGGATCTTTGAAAACTCTTGGCACTCTGGTGTAGTGCCTGAAGACTGGAAGAAGGCCAATGTGGTGCCTATCTTCAAGAAAGGGAGGAAAGTGGATCCAGCTAACTATAGGCCCATCAGCCTGACTTCTATCCCGGGGAAGATCTTAGAAAAGTTTATTAAAGAGGCCATCCTTAATGGACTGGCCGACGCCAACATCTTAAGGGATAGCCAGCATGGGTTTGTCGCGGGTAGGTCTTGCTTGACCGATCTCATTTCCTTCTATGACCAGGTGACCTATCACCTGGACAAGGGAGAAGAGATTAATGTCATATATCTTGACTTCAAAAAAGCCTTCGATCTGGTATCCCATGATCACCTCTTGGACAAACTGGTCAATTGTCACCTTGGGTCCTCCACGATCCACTGGCTGGAAAATTGGCTCCGTGGTCAGACCCAGAGGGTAGTAATTGATGGAAGTCACTCATCATGGTGTCCTGTGACCAGTGGGGTCCCCCAAGGCTCTGTCCTTGGACCCATACTGTTCAACATCTTCATTAATGATGTGGACACTGGAGTCAGAAGTAGACTGGCCAAGTTCGCCGATGACACCAAACTTTGGGGCAAAGCATCCACACCAGAAGACAAGCGGGTGATCCAGGCTGACCTGGACAGGCTCAGCAAGTGGGCGGATGAGAATCTGATGGTGTTCAACGCCGATAAATGCAAGGTTCTCCACCTTGGGAAGAAAAACCCGCAGCATCCTTATAGGCTCAGCAGTGCTACGCTGGCTAGCACTATGGAAGAAAGAGACTTGGGGGTCATCATTGACCACAAGATGAACATGAGCCTTCAATGTGATGCTGTGGCTGGTAAAGCGACCAAAACGTTGGCTTGCATCCATAGATGCTTCTCAAGCAAATCCTGGGATGTCATTCTCCCCTTGTACTCGGCCTTGGTGAGGCCGCAGCTGGAGTACTGCGTCCAGTTTTGGGCTCCACAATTCAAAAAGGATGTGGAGAAGTTTGAGAGAGTCCAGAGAAGAGCCACGCGCATGATCAGAGGTCAGGGAAGCAGACCCTACGATGACAGGCTGAGAGCCATGGGGCTCTTTAGCCTGGAAAAGCGCAGGCTCAGGGGTGATCTGATGGCCACCTATAAGTTTATCAGGGGTGACCACCAGTATCTGGGGGAATGTTTGTTCACCAGAGCGCCCCAAGGGATGACGACTAAGTCGAACGGTCATAAACTACTACAAGACTGTTTCAGGCTGGACATAAGGAAGAATTTCTTTACTGTCTGAACCCCCAAGGTCTGGAACAGCCTGCCACCAGAGGTGGTTCAAGCACCTACATTGAACACCTTCAAGAGCAAACTGGATGCTTATCTTGCTGGGATCCTATGACCCCAGCTGACTTCCTGCCCTTTGGGCAGGGGGCTGGACTCGATGATCTTCTGAGGTCCCTTCCAGCCCTAATGTCTATGAAATCTATGAAAAACAATGGCATCTCCTTGACTATACCATTATAAGAGCATGTGATCTAAAAGACATTCATATCACACATGTTATGAGAGGAACCAATGACTGCTGGATTGATCATCACTTAGTGAGATCAAACATGTCCATTAGGGTTGCGGTGACACATCAAAAGCAACCCAAATCAGTCCAAAGACAGTACAACATCAAATGCCTTCAGACCCCTAGATATGGGGAAGCCCTCCAAACATATCTCAGCAAAAAATTCACCTATTTTAGGATTGAAAATGATAACACTTGTGTTGAGGAAGATTGGCAAGCATTAAAGGAGACCATCCATGAGGCTTGCATAGAACCAATTGGCTTTATCACTGAATGCCATCAGGGCTAATTTGACTAAAACAATGCTGAGATCAAAGCCCTTCTCAATTGGAAGAGAAAAGCTTTCTGTGACTGGCAAAAAAGTCATCCTACATCCGCTCAGAAGCAGGGAACTTTTTGATGGCTTAAAAATGAAGTCCAGAGGAAGATGTGAGAAATCAAAAACAAATGGTGGGATGAGAAGGCAAAAGAAATTCAACAATTTGTTGACAGTCATGACATGTGGAGCTTCTTCAGTGCAATCAAGGCTGTGTATGGACCAAGCTCTTGAGGACTCACCCTGCTTAGATATGAAGATGGCAGTACACTCCTAAAAGACAATGAGTCCATCAAAAACCACTGGAAGGAGCACTATCAAAAGCTCCTAAACTGAGAATTGACAGTGACTGATGAAACCATCAAATCCAACCTGCAGCATCCAGTAAGGGAAGCACGTGCCAGTACACCAACCTCTGAAGAAGTCCACCAGGTGGTAAGACAGATGAAGAACAACAATTCATCTGGTCCTGATAGCTTACCAGCTGAGGTGTTCAAAGTTGGTGGGGAAACTATGGCCAACAAGCTCCACACACACTTTCTTAAAATCTGGAACACTAAGGAAATTCCCACTGACCTAGGGAATGCCAAAATTGGCACCATTTTCAAAGAGGGAGATAAGTCTGTGGGAACTATCGATGTATTTCCCTCCTGTCCATTGCTGGGAAGATCCTTGCTCGAATTCTGCTGAACTTATTGCCCCCTCTTGCCAAGGAAATCCTTTCTGAGTCTCACTGTGGCTTCAGACCATCAAGAGGCACCATTGACATGATTTTGCATCCCAGAAGGTCCAGGAAAAAATGCCAAGAACAACACCAGGAACTGTACATGAACTTTATAGATTTGACCAAAGCTTTTGACTCTGTTAACCATGAGGCTCTATGGAAGATCTTATTGAAATTTGGCTGCCCAGGAAACTGTATCACCATCCTAAGACTCTTTCATGACCAGATGACTGCCTCCATCCTATACAGTGGCTCCATTGTGGAGCCTTTTGCCATTCAAACTGGCATTAAGCAGGTCTGTGTGATCATACCAATCCTGTTTTCCATTTTTCTTGCAGTCATCAAGATCATAGAATCATAGAAGTAGAGTCAGACGGGACCTTGTAGATCTTCAAGTCCGACCCCCTGCCTGGGCAGGAGAGAAACTGGGCTCAAGTGACCCCAGCCATGCAGGCATCGAGCCGCTTCTTAAAGACCCCCAGAGTAGAAGCCAGCACCACTTCCCTTGGAAGTTGGTTCCAGATCCTAGCTGCCCTAACTGTGAAGTAGTTCCTATGGATGTCTAATCTAAACCTACTCTCCAACAACATGTGGCCATTATTCCTTGTTATCCCGGGGGGCGCTGGGGGAAATAAGGTCTCCCCTAAACCCTTCCAGTCCCCCCTAGTGAGTTTATAGACGGTCACAAGGTCCCCCCTCAGTCTTCTCTTGTGAGGGCTGGACAGGTTCAGGTCCCATAGCCTCTCATTGTAGGGTCTGCCCTGCTGTCCCCGGATCATGCAGGTGGCCCTCCTCTGGACCCTCTCAATGTTGTCCACATCCCTCTTGAAGTGCGGCGCCCAGAACTGGACACAGTATTCCAGCTGTGGCCTGACCAGTGTCACGTAGAGGGGGAGGATCACCTCCTTGGCCCTACTTGTGATGCACCTGTGGATGCACGATAAGGTCCGGTTAGCCCTGCCGACCGTGACCTCGCATTGTTGGCCCATGCTCATCTTGGAGTCAATGATGACTCCAAGTTCCCTTTCTGCCTCCGTGCTCTCAAGAAGGGAGTTTCCCATCTTATAAGTGTGTTGCCGGTTACTACTGCCCAAGTGCAGCACCCTGCACTTGTCCGTATTGAAACGCATCCTGTTTTTGTTAGCCCACCCTTGCAACCTATCCAGGTCTTTCTGCAGTCTTTCCCTCCCTACTAGCGTGCCCACCTCACCCCAAATTTTGGTATCATCAGCAAATTTGAACAGGTTGCTTTTTACCCCGTCGTCCAAATCGCTGATAAAGAAATTGAACAGTGCAGGCCCAAGGACCGAGCCCTGGGGGACTCTGCTGCCCACTTCCCCCCAGGTCAAATGTGACCCGTCCACCACCACCCTCTGAGTACGACCCTTCAGCCAATTAGCAATCCATCTGACTGTGTAGGCATCGATGCCACAGTTGCCTAGTTTTTTAATGAGGATGGGGTGGGAGACAGTGTCAAAGGCCTTGCTGAAGTCCAGAAAGACTACATCCACAGCGACACCTGCATCCAATGCTTTTGTGACCTGATCGTAAAAGGCATCAGGTTGGTCTGACATGACCTGCCCCTAGTGAAACCGTGCTGGATGCCCTTGAGCATCATCCCCAATGCCAGCCCATCACAGATGTGCTCCTTGATGATCTTCTTAAAGAGTTTCCCCAGGATTGAGGTAAGACTGATGGGCCTATAGTTGCTAAGATGCTCATCTGTGACCATTGGACACATGGCATTGACACCAAGTACAGGATGGATGGGAACATTTTCTATTTCTTCCACCTCCATGACAAAACCAAAGTTACTTCGGACTCAATTGTGGAACTTCAGTATGCTGATGATTCTGCTGTCATTGTACATACTGAAAAGGATCTGCAAACAGCCCTTAACTACTTCTCTCAAGCACACCAGTGGCTGGGACTGACCATTAGCATCAGAAAAACAAAGGTGCTTTGCCAGCTTGCTCCAGGCCAATCGACCCCTGTGGCAAAGATCCTCATTGATGGATAGGAGTTGGAGAATGTTGAACACTTTGCATACCGCAGCAGCCATTTCTCAAAGGCCAGCATTGATGAGGAGATCCAGTATAGTATCCAATGTGCCAGCTCTGCCTTCAGAAAATGGAATCATCATGTATTCAATGATCATGACATAAGGACTGAAATAAAGCTCCTACTATATAAGGCTGTGGTAATTCCAACTCTTCTCTATAGTTTTGAAGATTGAGTAATCTACAGGGACCACCTGAAAAGCCTGGAACACTATCACCAGTGATACCTCTGGAAGATCCTTGGCATACAGTGGGAGGATTGTCACACAGACATCAGCATCCTCACTGACACTAACACCACCAGCATGGAAGTGTTGATTATCGAACATCAGTTGCGGTGGACAGGGCATTGTGTGTACATGCCTGATGTATGTTTACCGAAACCACTGCTATACTCCCAACTCAGTCAAGGACAAAGGACACACAAGGATCAGAGGACATGCTTCAAGGACACCCTCAAGGTGAACATTAAGTGTGGCATTGACATCACAAGTTGGGAAAAACTAGCCCAGGAGAGGGCTACATGGTGATGCCTTGTGAGAGAAGGTACATCTTACTTTGAGAAAAACCGTCTCTCCCTGGAGGCAGAAAAACAACAGAAATAGAAGGAAAGGAAACAAGACCAAGAAATCCATGGTTCAACCCTCCCTTTAACCACCACTTGTGGCATTTGCCAGAGAGTCTGCAGCCCTAAGATCAGCCTTCCTAGCCACCAATGTACTCATCTACACTCCTTTACTTCACCCACTGTGGGAGTGATCATCCTCACCCATTAGGGATTTCCGATGGGGTAGCTCACCTGCTGGCCTACAGGGTGATCCAACCCACCAGGCTCCCCACAGGTCCAGAAATTTGGCAGTAGGGGAATGGTAGCAGCATTAATTGCTTCCAGAGCTGCAATAATTAATTCTTCCGCACTGCCAAATTTCTGGGCCTTTGGGGAGCTCCACAGGCCCTGTGCACCAGATTGTGCTGGCACATGGTTGCTCTGCAGCTGGATCTGGTACACGGAGCCATGCCAGTACATCAGTTCACTTCCAAGTACTGACCCCATGCTAGATCAGGCCCACAGACCAACTCCACATGTAGGTGTGCGCCCCCGCGCCCCCTCTCATTCTTGATGGGCGATTGGCTAGTACATATATAACAGGAAGTGCTTCATTTGAAAGTGCTTCTAAATTGTACTTGCTTTCTTCAGCTTCACTTCTGGAGCACCTGTGCCATTGTTTGAAGTGCTTCAAAGGATGTGCACACCTGTATGGTTTGTTCTCTGAAGAGCTTCAAAAGCATTTGAAGTGCTTCAAATGTTACATCTCTCCACATGCTCAGAGGCCAGCTCTGCCTACATCTTCAGATATCTTTTCCTGAGATTTTGAAGGGTGAAAACTGTGTGAATAGCATATTGGATGAAGGGGGCAGGGAGGGACCATTTAGTTCTTTCTGTTTTCTGCTTTGGTAGAGCAAAAATGAAATGAATGTGGGAATGTGCTCCCTTTTTGTAAACCTAGGTGTTTCAGGTTGGCCTTGTTAACTTCCACAAATAAAACCATTTAGTTACCTACCTACTGTCCATGCTTCCACTTAGACACACATTCATTTATGCTCCAGATTTGACCCATTCACCCTTTCTGTCTCCTGTCTCTCTCTCCAATCACTTTCAAAAGTCTGGCTATTTCTCCACATCATTTCCAGTTCATTGTCCATTCACCACCTGCCTTCTTCATCTCATCTGCTTATTCAGTCCTCCACATCTCTGTACATCCATCTCTACTTCCCACCTGCACATCTACCACTCCACTGTCCATTAGGCCTGTGTGAGTCAGCAGCGATCTGATCCAGCTTTGGATCTGGCCGCTTCAGATGGCCGCAATCCAATCCAGAGCTCTGGACTGGGCTTCCGCCTCGATCCGGCCGAAGCTTCAGAGCCACCTCGGAGATCTGGCCATAGGGTATAATGGGGGAATCAATGAAATAGTATAACTTCATTGTTTTTTCTCCAATTTTGGATGAAACTTGCAGAGATGGTAGCCTCTGCTAAGAGCATGAAACCTGCCAAGTTACAAGAAGATCACTGCAAGGGTTTGGGCAGAACTGTACCCCAAATTCTTGTAAGCCAAACTCATGTCACATCTATGTGTTACACCACAGGGAGGTCAAAACTGCAGGGGTGGTAGCTCTTGCTGAGGCCACAAAGCCTGCCAAGTTTCAAGGAGATCGGTGCAGGGGTTTGAGGGGAACTGAACCCCAAGCTGCGGACAAGCAAAACTCGTGCCATGGGTAATGCTGCGTGTGTTAAGGCGCAGCAGGGTGACAGCTGCAGGGATGGTGGCCCCTGCTGTGGCCACGACGCCTGCCAGCTGTTGAGGAGATCAGTGCAGGGGGGTTCTGGGGCCCTGCACCCCTAGCTGCTGACAGGCAAAACTGTGCCAAGACTGTCTCTGTCTTGGGGCAGTTGATTCTCTGTATTGAGTCTTTCCCCACCTTAGCCTGGGTTTGTAGGTGCTAATTGATGCTCATTAAGTTATGTAGTAGCTAGGTCCTGTGTATCCAGCTGGTTCCTGAGTCCCTGGTCCCTGTGTGAATCATGATTGATTGCTTGGTAACTGGTAAGGCAGCAGCTTAGCAGCCAGGCCTGCAGCAGCGTCTCCCCTCCCCGCCCCAAGACAGACACAGTCAGTCCCACAAGCACCCATGGCACCAGTTTTGCTTGTCCTCAGCTTGAGGGGCAGTTCCCCCCAAACCCCTGCACCGATCTTCTTGAAACTTGGCAGGCTTTGTGGTCTCAGCATAGGCTACCACTCCTGCAGTTTTCACCCAGCTATGTTGTCAGGCCTAGACATGACATGAGTTTTGCTTTCAAGAATTTGGGGTGCTGTTCCCCCCCCAGCCCCTGTACTGATCTTCTTGAAACTTGGCAGGATTCATCCTCTGTGCAGAGTCTACTCCCCCTGAACGTTTAATCTAAATCGGACAAAAACCAACAAAGTTATAGGTATTTTATTGTTTCCCCATTGTTACCCTATGGCCGGATCTCGAAGGCGGCTCTGAACCACTTTGGGAAGCCTAACAAAGCCAGAGCTTCGACCTGGACACACTGCTTTGGACCCCGAAGCATCCAAAGCTTCTCCTGATCCGAAGCTCTGTCTGAAGCCTCTCACAGCCCTGCTGTCCATCCCTAGCTGTCTGCCTGTCCACAATACATTCATCTGGAACGGTGGAGGATGAGAGCTGAAGGAGACAGAGAAGAGTGGCAGCGCTGAATCGAGGGCATGGGAGAAATGATGACAAAAAGGGAAAGGAAGAAAAATAAGATTAAAACATTTGGAACCCACCTCGAAGTTTCCTGACCCCAAAAGCCCAGGGCAGCAGGAGCAGAAAAACGCTGTAGAAGTTCATCATGGTCGCACCTGCCTGCACATGAAATACAATTCTGGATCAGGAGTCAGCTCGGCTGCTGTTCGTGTGCTCCTACACACATACGTGCTTCTGGAGAATGAGGAAGCAAAACTCTTGTGGTACACAAGAGAAGGTCCAAAACCTTTTCTGAGAGAAAATTCCCTCCCCATGCATAAAATATCTTCCAAGATGACCATTTCTGAAAGAGCAAAATCTGTCTCACTCCTTGCTAGCTGGGTGATTACTGGCAGGCACTATATTGTATCACTGTAATGCAGGGACTGGCCCTCTTCACCTTGACACTAAAACAAACCCAAAGCTTTGGAGTGAGGGGAATTCGACCTCCACATTCATTTGCTACCCTTCCACCAATGATAACATAGCTCCCTTAGCTAGCAAAGCAGGCAGACAGATGATCCCCCTGATCTCTTACTCACTGGCAGTTGCAGCATCCTTGCAGATGAGGGAACCAGCGGTGACACACTTCCCAGAGCTGGAGAGACCTAACTGACCATGCTCCCCACATCCTTAGCCTTCTTGATCAGACTAGGTCTGGAGGCATCTAAGCACGCCAAACATCTCCTTTCCAGATTCAGATTCAGCCCTTAATGACATGGAGTGAGAAGTGAGACTTACACAAGCCAAACTTCCTGGATTTTGCTTCTTTCAGAATTTCCAGAAGCTGTGACAGGAAGTATTTCTGTTCACACTGTTATGCTGAACTGTTTCTATTTTAAGAGTTTACAAGAACTAAATCTTGTGGGTTTTGTGAAATCATAAGCAACAACTCACTGCTGATAAAGACTGCCTTTCCTACCCCACCTTCTGGCCTCCTCCCTCCCAAGCCTGCTTAGATCCAGAAAGAACAGAAAAGGAAATGGAGAGCATGGCTGCAGCAGGCACCGGAAGGAGATGGCATTCACTCCCTATCTGTCCCGGCTTTGTCCCAGGACCCTGCTGGATCCTGTCAGAACCTCAACTGTGAGCTATCTAAGGCAGGGACAGCCCTTTACTACCCACCTGTGCTTTGCCTCTGCTCCAGACTCCTGGGCCAGAACCCCAGGATCCCAGATGGCGCTCCCTCAGCCACGTAACTGTTAGTTTTGCATTTACAGACAGCTGGCAATCTTATTACACATCCTGCATGGCTGTGCAAATGGATACTAGATATCAAACAACAGAGAAAGGAGCCAAACAATTTAAGCCAATAGTATAGTGGTTAGGGTACTCACCTAGAAAATGAGTGATTCAGGTTCTAGGCCCCTTCATGGCAGGACAGCTTAAATCTGTATCCCTCCTATGTACTAGTACAGTGCTTGAACCACAAAGCCATAAGCTAGGCATTAGCCAGATTCCCAGTCACTTCCCCTTCTAATACCCACATAGTGGATTTTTTTTGTTTTGGTTTTACTTCATGTTGAATATGACGCATATCCAGTATTGCGTGTATCTGCCCAGCCGGAGCACAGCCTGCCAGAAAGCATGGTGTCTAACTGTGCATAGGTATCATAACCAGTAGATACACAGCCAGGTGAGTGTCATTTGGGCATGTAAAGTAAAGTAGGATTCTGCCCCTATGACTTCTATTAATTTTGGGCTGTCTCTTCAAAAATAAATCATGAATTATTAGATGACACATCAGAGGAGATGGGAGAAAACTGGAGGGAAGCGAGAATAGGACCAGAAAGGTAGGATAATCCATCCAAGGATGCCACAGGGTTTGAAATCCAGCTTCCCATATCTCCCAGTTAGTCTCCAGCAGGCAGGCCCTTGGACTGGGCTATGAAGAGCTGCCAGGGTCCTGGCTGTACATGCTGAAGCATGGCAGACCCTGGGGGTGAGTTGTTAGGGTCAAGATGAGCATCAAGGTAGCAGCCTGCTTGTCCTCCACAAAACACAGAACATGAAAACTGCCCCTGCCCCTTCTGTGCCTTTATTATGATCCATTCTCCCACTGATGTCTAGTGATGGCCTACTCCCACAGCTTGGTTCCTCTTCATAGGGACTGTGGCACTGTAGTGGGAATTGGAAGAGCACCTGTGGAGGAGTATGGCTCTGTGGGTATTTTTACACATGCTCTGGAGGTGTGTGTGGAGGCAGGGGGAGCACTCTAATAAGAATGGCTCCAAGAGCTGCTCTAATTAAAGCACTGCTGCATCGCCTGTATCAGTATCCCTGCACTTAAAAATGGTGGTGGGGGCACTGGAACTAAAGGTCACCAAATGAGCTTTAGCTCAAGTGCCCATGCCACCATTTTTAAGCATGCAGACACTGATACACAAGATGCAGGAGGTGCTGGAGTGCAACAATTGTCACAGTCCAGCAGACTCGATTCACTGAGTCTGCTCTGGCATGCTGGAATTCCAGTGCATCGGAGCAGCCTTGGTGCTCAGGTATAGGTGCCCTGTGTGCACCAATGTGTGTAAAGGCGCGTGAGCAAAGAAGAGTACAGAGCAGAGCAGGCAAAATACAGCCCATGGGCTGGATTGGGCCTGCCAGGCCACTCTATATGGCCTGCAGGGCTCCTCAAAAAACATTTATTGAAGGCCAGTAGGAGGGCTTTCAGAAGTCACATATGTAGCAGGGCACTGCAGTGTACCTACTCCTTTAAAGGCACAAGCAACCTGTCAGGTAGGCCTGTGCGAATAGGCAGCTATTCGATTCGGCTTTGGATCTGGCCACTTCGGATGCCAGCGATCCAATCCAGAGTTCTGGATCGATTTCCCACTTTGATTCAGCCAAAGCAGTTCCAAAGGTTCAGAGCCGCTTTGGAGATCTGGCCATAGGGTAAAATGGGGAATCAATTAAATATCTATAACTTTGTTGTTTTTTGTCTGATTCAGATGAAACTTGCAGGGGTGGTAGCCTCTGCTGGGAGCCTGAAGCCTGCCATGTTTCAAGTTCAGTGCAGGGGTTCAGGGGGAACTGTACCTCTGCACCCCAAATTCTTGAAAGCAAATCTCATGTCACTTGTACGTGCTGCACCAAAGGGGATGAAAACTATAGGAGTAGTGGCCCCTGCTAAGGCTAGAAAATATGCCAAGTTTCAAAAAGATAGGTGCAGGGGTTGGGGGGGAGCTGCACCCCAAATTCTTGAAAGCAAAACTCATGTCACTTGTATGTGTTACACCACAATGGGGTAAAAACTGCAGGGGTGGTCACCCCTGCTACAGCTATGAAGTCTGCCAAGTTTCAAGGTGATAGGTGCAGGGGGAGTCTGGCTTCTGGGGCCCTGCACCTCTGGCTGCTAACAGGCAAAACTCATGACGTGGGTGACACTGTGTGTGTTAAGGTGCAGCATGGTGAAAGCTGCAGGGATGGTGGCCCCTGCTGCGGCCATGAAGTCTGCCAGATGTCAAGGAGATCGGTGCGGGGAGGTTCTGGGTTCCTGCACCCCTAGTTGCTGACAGGCAAAACTCGTGACATGGGTGCTTGTGCAACTGACTGTGTCTGTCTTGGGGAAGATGACTGTCTGTACTGATTCTTTCCTCTCCTTAGTCTGTGGTTTTGTAGGTGTTAATTGTTGCTAATTAACTGGTTATATTAGCTAGCAACTGTGTATTGAGCTGGTCCCTGAGTGAATCACGATTGATTGGTAACTGGTAACACAGTAGCTTAGCAGCCAGGGTTGCAGTAGTGTCTCCCCCACCCTGCCCCAAGACAGGCACTGTTGCACAAGCACCCATGTCATGAGTTTTGCCTGTCAGCAGCTAGGGGTGCAGGGCCCCAGAACCCAGAAACCCCTGCACCTATCTCCTTGACAACTGGCAGGCTTCATGGTGGCAGCAGGGGCTAGCAGGCCTGCAGTTTTCATCCTGCTGCGCCTTAACACACACAGTGTCACCCATGTCATGGGTTTTGCTTGTCCACAGCTCGAGGTGCAGTTCCCCCCAAGCCCCTACACCAATCTGCTTGAAACTTGGCAGGCTTCATGGCCTCATCAGGGGCCACCACCCCTGCAGTTTTCACCTCCTTGTGGCATAACACATACACGTGACATGAGTTTTGCTTTCAAGAATTTGGGGTACAGTTCCCCCCCAAGCCGCTGCACCTATCTTTTAGAAACTTGAGGCTACCACCCCTGCAAGATTCATCCAAATCAGACAAAAAACAACAAAGTTTTAGATATTTCATTGATTCCCCATTATACCCTATGGCCGGATCTCTGAAGTGGCTCTGAAGCTTTTCCGAAGCAGTTCGGAAGCTCTGAACCGCTTTGGAAAGCCTAATGAAGCCAGCGCTTCGATCCAGATGTGCTGTTGTGGCATCCGAAGCATCCAAATCTTCTCCATTTCTGAAGTGCGGTCCAAAGCCTCGCACAGCCCTACTGTGAGGCCACTTGCATGTGGCAGGGGGGAGCTAATGAGGAACATACCTGACCAGAAGAGGGCTCAGGCTGGAGCTGTATAAGCCCAGAACTTGCACTGATCAGAGAGGCTCTCGCCAGCAACCATGAAGTGAGGAGCTCCTGGCTGTAGGGTAGCAAGGCTCCTGCAGGGACCTGGATATTGCTGAAGGACTCTTGCAGGCCTGGGAACAGAAGCAAGTTCCTTGGACTGAGAATGATTGGGCTTTTACAGGTAAATGGCCTTTGTTTATGTTAAACCCCTAAAGGGTTTGAGATGTCTGCCAGAGGATTAAGATGCTTCTCACTTATTTAAGTTACACTCGTAGTTTAGCCTTGAGCCCTGAGGTACCATAGGCTCAAAGCCTATCTAGAGAACTGATAACCCAGGAGCCCTCAGACTAAGAGTAAGACCCAGTAAGGGGTCCAGCAGCTGAGGAAAGGTTGACTTGGACCAGAGGGTCCATGAGCCCTAAAAAGGCCAAGCTGGACTAGAGAGTCAAAGAGCCCAGAGGAGGGGTTGTGGGCAGGACCAGGGGTCCGAGAGCCCAGAGGGAGATTATGTAAGAGACCATGGCATCTGAGGGCCCAAGGGGGCTGAGTGTACAAATAGTTAACATCAAAAAGAGAGAGAATACCCATGAGGCTCAGGGCATAGTATAGGGGAGGAAACAGAGCCACACACTGAGCCCTTAAGGCTACGGGTGCCCTGGAGGGGCACAGATACACAGGTAGCCCTTGAAGCTACAGGGGCCCTCCAAGGGCACAGGCCAGCTGAGAGGGTCTGTTGAGATTAAGGGTCAAGGCATGGCATGGCAGGAACAAGGCATGGCAGGAAACCATTAAGGGAGGACTGTAATAGAGAGTGAGCCAAGCAGGGGTCACACAGCTGCCCCTGGGACACAAACCTGCCACAGCATGCCATTGGACCAGGTGGGCTCTGTGCTTCCACCTCTGTGGGGCTCCCAGCCCTCCATCTAGGAGCCCCATGTGGAGGCACTGAGCACAATGGTGTGCAACTGGACAGCTGGTGAGTGGGAAGGGGAGCTCCAGCCTGCAGGAGGATGGGGGGGGGGGTTGGGGAGGGGGTTGGGGGTGGAGATGACCCCCCACCATTGTGCACAGCCCCCACCACCAGCAGCAGCAGTAGGCACTCGGGACACTCCTGGCCCGCTGCAGGCAGAGCCCCTCAGCAGCACAGCTCCAGCTGAGTACCAGGAGCTGCACGTGGCGGCATAAAGACCACATGGCCTGGTCCGCTGGCTCGCACCTTCAAGCCAAAGTGGGCTGGCTCCATGCCAGTGCATGGGGCTCCTGGCACTACAGGTGGGAGCCATGCACCATTGAGCTGGACTGGCTCCATGCCTCCATGTGGCACTTCCAGCACTCCAGAGGGGAGATGCATGTAGTGTCATGGAGCCCAGCCTGATGGCGTGTGACTCCCACTTGCAGTGCCAGGAGCCCCATGTACTATAGAGCCATTAGGAGCAGGGTTTGCTCAACATTTCTCTGTAGGGCAGATGATGTTCAGGAGTTCTCCAGCTATTGTTCTTGAAGTCCTGTGAGCTTTCTCACTGATGTGAGGTTCACTGCAGTCACTCAACCTCCTTTTCCTTCCTCTCTCAAATGATCCCCCATTGTGATGGAAAGAAAAGCACTTCAGACAAGCACACTCCAGGATCTAATAAGGCTGCCAAGATCCTAGGCCAGGGGTTTTCAACCTTTTTTTTTCTTTTACAAACCCCTCTGGAAATTTCAAATGGAGGTACGGATCTCTTTGAAGTGTAAGTGTGGGTATTCACATATTTTTTGACTGATCATATCAACTTTCACAGACCCATTAGACATAGTCTGCAGACCCTCAGGGGTCTGTGGACCACAAGTTTAAAACCACTGCCCCAGGCAGTATGGGCGCCTATACACGTGCAGCAAGGCTGCTCCTATACACTGTAATTACAGTATGTTGGAGCAGACTCAATTAATCGAGTCTGCTGAAGTAAGCTAATTACTGCACTCCAGCAGACTCCAGTATCACATGTATCAGTGTCCCCGTGCTGAAAAATGGCAGCACAGGCACTTTAAGTAAAGCTTATTTGACAAGCTTTAGCTAAAGCACCCCGCCGCCATTTTTTAGCACAGGGACACTGATACATGTGACACTCTTAGAGCTGCTCTGGTCTAATAAAAGATATCAAATTCACCCAAGGAACCTTGTCTGCCTATGTCCTTAGACCAACATGGCTACAACCCAGCCCCCCCCCCCCCCCCCCACACACACACACACTCCCAGCACACATGTATAAATGCCCTGTATTCCTGATGGGGAAAAAGGCCCAGATAATAAAATAGCTTACAGTGCAGCTTCCTAGAAATTGCCAATGACCCAGAGCTAGGAAGTGAACCAGAGAGGCATTTCTGCTACATGCTTATTTCTATGAATAAGGAAAGCATTGTGATGAACTCAATCTTTTACTGACTTGCCTAACTGCAGGATTGTATGACTATTGCACTAGTCACTCTTGCTTCCCCTTCTTGCTGTTTTTAATCCTACCCCCATACAGTGCTATGCCTTGATGTACCCAAATAAGCATTTTGGATCAGGGAGTATCTTCACCTGAGGGTTTCTACAGCGTCTAGTGTATGCAATCAAAAGCACTGGAATGGGGTCCCACACATTTTTAGAGTTTGAAATACTGTTTATAACAAGTTACATTATCCAAACGAACAAATTACACTGAATAACAGTAAACAGATGTATCCAATTAGCACACTAAGCAGAACTAGTATTTCTGACACACACCTGCAAAGAAGTGCTGGACTCCATCTTCCTCCCCTCATCAGTTGTGACACTGCAGCAAAGCCAGAGCTAAACATTGTACTTGGCAGGTGATGCATTGAAATCTAAATGATTTCCCAAGGTCTGATCTCAGAGTGGCAGCTCTGAGTCAGCGACTTTCAAGAACTTGCAAAGCTTTGCTTGCAATAAAGGATTGGAGAGAAATGGATTTTCCTTCTTTGATGCAGCTTATACCTTACACATGATTGTTACCAAAGCAGCTAGTTCAGATGCATTACGATCATCTAGCAACAGGCAATGCCTAGAAAGGCAGCAAATCCTACAGTATTTTAGCAAGCAAAACTACAAGCACCACAAGGTCTTGGCTTGACAATCTGCACATCTTATCTCCTGGATAGTTGGTCTTGCAATTAAGTACGTCTCCATGGTTTTGTGCACTCTAATTATGGTGTGGGCTTCTGAATCACACTTCAGTTAGCAGAGACTTCCTGGTTTCCAGCCAAATTTTCCAATTTCAGTTTCACCCCTTTACTCCTGTCCATCTTGTACTGTCCTGAGCAGTTCTCATTCCCGCTATACCCTTCTTATCAATGCTCCAGGATGATTTTTATCATTATCTTGCTAAATAAACTCTTGGATTTAAGAGTAAGAGGCATTTCATGCCAGGAACTCGTGACAGTCTTAAAACATGACATGAAGTTGGATCCCTCAAGCTGCAAAGTTTGCACTGAAGTCATCGCTACACATTCTGCACTACAAACATGTCAACGTTATCAGAAATGACAGCTCTGGAAAAGCAGAAGCTTCTTCAACCGGGGAAGTTTGGCTTGTTCCTGTAGCCAAATATACTGAGGAGGAGGACATGGTGCTAATTAATGTCCTTCACTTGTAAGCATGGAGGCTGGGAGAGAAGAACTTATCATTGTCTTTCTCCCTGGGTGTTGGTAGGGGGGAAGGGTGGGAAATAAAACAGAGGTGACAGTTCTTAAACAGCAGCATTTTTGTTCAGTCACTCGCTGTCTTTGCTGATGGTCTCACAACCTCATCAAACTTCCTTGCCCTTGCAACTGGCTACTGTCCAGCCCACAATGGCAAGGCAAAGTATTCATCAGTATTCAAGGTTTTCGGGGACCAAATGGCCTCCATGTGAAGCGCATCCTCTTGCTTGCTGCAGGTGGGTCCTCCATTATCTGGAAAGGTGCTGCACATCTGTTTCATCAGATCTTAGTGTAATTTACATTGGGATGTGAATTCAATGTAAGGGAATGCTGTATTTGGTCCTTTATGCAGGCCCTGGGAGGAGCCATTCAAGAGGACAGCAGTCAGTGAGTCTGGGCCTTCTATTTTATCTCTTTCATCTCTTCCACATCCACTAGTTGGGCTGATGATGTTTCTTGTCCTCCTGCAAATATATGCTTCGTCTCTTTCTGGTCAGGAAAGAAGAAAATCTGGGGGTGACCTGACCCTCCCCAACCCATCACTAAGGTCTGTAGCCCTTTGTGGTTTGGGGAAAATGTTCCAAGGATATTGATTCTTCCGTAAGTTTTTCTGGGGATGCTCCCAGGTCCTCTTGAATATTTGCCAGGGAGTTCCCATATGGGGAATACAGGTACGGACCATTAAAATCAAAGTAGGACATAGGTACCCGAGAGGGAGTGTCTGCTGTAGGACTACCAACACAGGCAAATGGGGCTGGTGCGAGGGAATGACTGGTTCTTTGACTTGAATGCCAGGCACATGGGGCTGCTGAAAGTGAAGCAGAGCCTAGCACTTCAGAAGTGTGATACCAGTTTCTTAGGTCCATGTTTGGTGCCTCAGTTCCTGAGGACCTTGCTGAAATAACCTTCACCATGCTGCAACAAGGACAAAAACAAAGGGATAAGTCACTAAGGAGAGGTCACCTGCAAAGAGCATTGCAAAGAGACAGGTATGAGCTAAGGAAACAGAGCCTCTTGGGGAGGAAAGGGGGTAGAAGTAATCCTTCCCTGTGGGCAGGTTACCCCATACGTCAGTTCCCAACACTGCCTTTTGGAGTGTCTGGCATTGGTCCCTGATGGTATCACAACCCTAAACTTGGTGAACCAGTGGGGATTCCTATATTCCAAGGACACATGCACCAAGCCATTGGTCACCCTTCAGAGAACATGATTACCAACATCTGCACTATGTAGTTTCATAACTCCACATGGCAGACTATGCACATGTGGCTGGGGGCGGTTTTTATATCCCTGCTTCCAGGCCAGGAAGTCATGGGTATTCATCCAGCTTGGGGAGGGACACAGCCAGAATTATTCTTTGTCTTTATCCTTGGGCCCTCCAGAGTTATCCATACATATTTCCAGGCAGCCTTGTGGATGTTTGGTATGTTTTATCATCTACAGAAGTTACATTTCTCACTCTTCCCTGATGGAAGCAGCTATCTTCAGACTCACTGAGATCTCAGGGTCACTGAGGAACACTTTGGATGACATCAACAACTCAGCAGCACATTGTTCTCTTACCTATGCAGCACTTGTATGTTGTTGATCTGCTCCACCTTCTCCAAATGGCTCTGATTGTCAAAGACCACCAACTTGCTTGGCATGAGATTACCTAGTGGTCCTTTCTAAAGAGAAAGAAAAACTCACAGCATCCCCTCAGGAAAGAAGGATCTTGACTATTGAAAGATAAATCTCCTGGGTGGCAAGGGAGAGCCAGGAGCCCTGAATTAAAGGTGGGCATGTAGCACACAGGCTACTGCAAAGGATATCCTGAAGGCAGAACTGCTTCTAGTACTTCTCTAAGGCCTATTTTTTTTTCTCTCTTTCATTTCCACAATACTAGTCTCCACCCTGTGTGTTATGCAGGGGAAGGTGTGTAGTAGCAGTTCTACTCAAGGAGCTAGCAACAACACTGCAAAAGTCACAATCTGCCACTCTTTGCAATGGCAATAAGGCTCTGAGGATATCATCAGCAGGAGTAAGATGCAGAAAATCTTGCTGGGTGCACAGAACAACAGCTCAGCCTTTGATAGGTAGGTGAAAAGTCTTTGGATAAGAAAACTCATCAGAAGCAACTGAAACTTTTAAAATCTCAGGGGAGAGAACAAAGTCCAACTGTGGCTTTAAAATCAATTGTGTGATCAGAAACAAAGAGCCACTGTGGAAGTGTTGCTCTTCCATAACAGAGATATTCCCAGTGAGTCAGCCCAGGGGTCAGTCCTAGGCCCCATGTTAATTACTGCTTTGGAAATCGCACATTAAAGACTATTAGAAAAAGTAAAGGCTCTCCAGATGGAACCGAACCCATTCAGAGAATGATCAGCAGGAGAGCAGGAAGAAGTCCAGGTGCATAAGTGTAAGGCAAGAGTCAGTGGCACACATTCAGTTATTATTTATTTATTTACATATCACCTGGACATCTCCCATACACTGACAAGCAGAGTCCTGATAGAAAAAACCTCACCAATCAACAGGAACGGGGTAAACAAAGTGACCTTCCATTGTGGAGTGCATGGCATAACTGCTCATAGTGTGCTTGTCTGGAAAGGGGATAGAAATGATGCCAGTCTCGTGGAGAAGGTGAGGGCATTTCCCCTGGAACATTATATTCATGCCCAGTCACCTCCCATGAAACAGGAGGTAGATTGAAAAGGTGCAGAGCAGGGTATAAAAGGTGGCTTACTGTAAAAAGAAGAGTTTTAGAAGAGAACAGTAGAAAAACAATGGTTGGGATGTGGCACAGGTATTAGTGACATAGCCTAGGTCATATGAGACCTAGGTCCAGTTCCCAGCTCTTCCTCAGGGACTTCCATATGCCTCAGTTCCCCTACTCCCTCAGAAAGGAGTGTTAAAAGAGACTGAGACTATCTCTGACTGCAAAAAACCTGGATAGTGATGTACACTGAATTTTGAGAACCCAAACCTTGTGTCTGTGAAGACCAGAAAGGAATCCCTCTACTCAGGGTTCTGCAGACCTGACCAGCAGAACTGGGTGTATCTTGGGGGAGGGATGGTTCTTTATCTCTGAAGCCCCAGGGTTGGCCACTGAGCCACGGTGAGAGACACAAGAAACCCTAGGCCTTACCTGTGATGTCCACTCTGCCCACAGCATCCTCAGTGACTCCCACCAGCTCTGGGCTGCGAGCAGGCAGACTCCAAACAGGCTGCTCCCCCCCAGCAGGAACCCCAGGGGCAGCCTGCTCCTCTTTCTCTGGCTCCTGCAGAGCTTCCTCCTCCCTTTTCCCAGGTGCAGCTCTGCAGTGCACAGCCCCCTCTTACCTGGAAGAAGCCCTGCACCAGCTGACTCTTGCTGGGATTGGGAATCTTTTCTTCCCATTTTTTCTTCTTGCTGCAACAACAACAACAACACCAGTGATGCAGAGTTGGCAGAGCAAACATCTGGTCTGTGGCTGCTGGCAGCCAAAGGCTGCATCACATGCATAGCCTTGCCCTGGGCCACTGTAACACCATATATGCACTGGACTGCCAGGGCCCTGCACTAACCCAATCCTCAGCCACAGGTGGGGCTCCCTGCTGTACCCTAGGCTTATCCCAGCTGAACTAAGGTGACCATAGATGTGACCATGGAGCATTTCATAGTTGGTTTTCCACCCTCCCTTCACTCAGTTTAGCATGGTCTCTGGGGATCTCCCCGGCCCACAGGCATCCAGACTTACTTGAAGAGATATTTACAGCTGCACCAACCAGTCGCTATCAGAATGATAGTGACAACTGAGACCATGAATGGGAGAATCAGTGGTGACACAACTGAAAAAAGAGAGAGGGAGAAATTAAGAGAAAACAAGACATGCCATAGATGGATACTCATTTGTAGTACTACAAGTGCCTCTACACTTTTTAGTGCTGCAAAAGTAGCGTGTTTTGAGGGGTCTCAGCTGTCCTTGGTGCTGCAACAGCAGCAGCTGCTACTGCCATTTTAGTAGCACTACAGAAGATGCATATCTTTCCCCTCAAATTTTGTAGGAATTTGTATCATCTCTCCAGGGCCACAGTGGCTTTATCCTACAGCAAACATTTCACTCTGGTTTAACGGATGATATGTAGGAGAGCTTTAGTCGCATGGCAAGGCATGTGTCCTGATAGTGAGGTCTGGTAAATTCCCCGAAGGAGAGACTGGCTGTCATTTATCAGCAGAACTGTGACAGTTCCCAGGATAATGAAACTATGAACAGATCTGCTAAACCCAAGTCATGATTCAATCCAAGTATATCTGAACTCACTCTGTTTGGTCCCCCAAGAGCATCGTGGCAAACAATTTATTTAAAATTGAGGAGGACCTTGTATTTGCATGAATTCTGATGCTTCCATGGACTATAAAAGGAGTCTTCCTCTCAACCTAAGCCATTTTAAAAAGAGCCAATTCTGTTGGAATTGGGTCCTTCTCTTGCAGGAGTCATAGCCCAGTCTGCAGGAGTCATAGCCCAGTCTGCAGGAGTCATAGCCCAGCCTTTGGCAAAGATATTCAAAAACTCCTGGCACTCAGGTGAAGTACCTGAAGATTGGAAGAAGGCCAATGTGGTGCCTATCTTCAAGAAAGTGAGGAAAGTAGATCCGGGGAACTACAGGCCAATCACCTTGACCTCAATCCCTGGAAAGATTCTAGAAAAAATCATCAAAGAGACCATTCTTGACAAGCTGGCTGGTGGCAACATCCTGAGGGATAGCCAGCATGGGTTTGTTGCAGGTAGGTCTTGCCTGACCAATCTCATCTCCTCCTATGACCAGGTGACCTATCACCTGGACAAGGGAGAAGAGATTGACATCACATATCTGGACTTTAAAAAAGCCTTTGATCTGCTGTCCCATGATTTCCTCTTGGAAAAATTGACCAACTGTGGCCTCAGCTACATCACAGTCTGATGGCTGGGGAATTGTCTCTGAGGCTGGACACAGAGAGTGGTTGTCAACGGAAGTGAATCATCATGGCACTCCGTAACCAGTGGTGTCCCCCAAAGCTCCATCCTTGGATCTGTTCTCTTTAATGTCTTTATCAATGATGTAGATACTGGTGTCAGAAGTGGACCAGCCAAGTTTGCTGATGACACCAAACTTTGGGGTACAGCATCCACACCTGAGGATAGGCTGGTGCCCCAGGTTGACATGGATAGGCTGAAAAAGTGGGCAGATACAAACCTGGTGACATTCAATACCAACAAATGTAAGGTACTCCACCTTCGGAAAAAACCCTGCATCACGCTTACAAGCTCGGCAGTGCTACACTCACTAGCACCATGGCTAAAAGAGACTTGGGGGTCACAATTGACCATAAGATGAACATGAGCCACCAATGTGATGTTGCAGGTGGTAAAGCAACCCAAACTCTGGCTTGCATCCATAGATGCTTCTCAAGTAAATCTCAGAATGTCATCCTTCCACTCCCACTGTACTCAGCTTTGGTGAGACCACAGAGGGAGTACTGCATCCAGTTCTGGGCTCCACAATTCAAGAAGGATGTGGAGAAGCTTGAGAGAGTCCAGAGGAGAGCCATGTGCATGATCAGAGGGCAAGAGAGCAGGCCTTATGAAGAGAGAATGAGAGCCATGGGACTCTTCAGCCTGGAAAAGTGCAGGCTCAGGGGTGATATGGTGGCAGCCTATAAGTACATCAGGGGTGTGCATCAGGATCTGGGGGAACATCTGTTCACCAGAGTGCCCCAAGGGGTGACAAGTTCCAATGGTCACAAACTACTTCAAGAGCATTTTAGGCTAAACATAAGGAAAAATTTCTTTACTGTCCAAGCCCCCAAGGCCTGGAATAGACTCCCTCCAGAGGTGGTGCAAGCACCTACTCTGGACTCCTTTAAGAAGCATTTGGATGCTTATCTTGCTGGGATCCTTTGACCCAGCTGACTTCCTGCCCTTGGGGCAGGAGGCTGGACTCGATGATCTTCCGAGGTCCCTTCCAGCCCTAAGGTCTATGAAATCTATGAGATGTTATTTTGTCATCAAGAAAAGAGTGGGAGAAAAAAAAAAGATCTTAAGCCACTGTTCTCTTCTGCTCCGTGCTAAGAATGCAAAAGACCAAGAAACCCACCGATCAAAAAAACAAACAAAAAAAAAGAAAAAAGAAAGTAAAATCTAGTGAATGCAAGACTGAGTACATTAGCAATAGCTGGGGGTGTAGACACACCTACTCTGCATCATCCCCATTACAATCAGTGACCCAGATCCTGCCAAGGTTTGTGGTGTAGAGGGAAGGGACTGTGTAAAAGAAGATTTGTGTAAAAGAAGATTACTGTCAAGTGACCTTCACCCACAAACTTGCCTAGAACTCAGAACTAAAACCTATGGAAGACACTTTGAATATGCTGCTAGCTCTCTCTGTGGAAGTTCCTGCCTCCTCATCCAACTCACCCACTTTAGACCCTGAATGTCAAACTGTGCTCCTGCAGCCCAAGCCTCTTGCCTCTCAGGGCTCCCATTCTGACAACCAAAGGGAGGGACCTCTAGGAAGGAGCTTTGCTTAGTTTAATATAGAGAAGCCTGGCTCCCACTAAGCCCCAGCCCAAGGAACCTCTTTTCTATGAAGCACACTGTTACCCACAGAACACCAGGTCACAAGTACCATGCCCTGTTTGCCAAGCGCACTCCTCACTCCACTCGCTCCAGGGACCGTCGTAGTCAGAGGACGCATGCACCCTTGCCCGCATTTTTGCCCTATAGCATGTTGATGACTCTAGCATCTGGGAGGGGAAGATGAAGGGGGGCTCATCATTGCTGATGTTGATGGACTTGGCAGCCTGAGGAGAGAAAAGCAACATGAATTAAACTGCCTTTCCTACCCACCATCTCACAGGAGTGTGGGATCTGCAGAACCACCAACACCTACCTCCGAGGACTGGTCTGCCTTCCAGTACAAGACTTGATAGCTCTGTTTTATAAAGCCATACTGTAGTTTATGCTTTACCCATCTCAGTTCATACTCCTGGTCTTCCTTTGTTGTCACTGTCAAGTTGGTGGGTGCAAGCACTTTGACTGGAACACAAGGAACATTTTAGGTGTGAACATCCCTCCCTTGTCTCAGTATCTTTCTGCCCACCCCCTCCAGTTTTTCTCCATTCTGGGTGGATGCCAGGACCAAGTTGTAGTTTGTCTGCTGAGACACAAGGCTGGCTTATGGTAATGATTCCACCTGGTATATTTTATCTCATCCTGACCAATCCTTTTTGTATTTTTTCAGAGCTCTATGAAAGCCAAGGAATTGCAATCTGATTGCAATCTACTTCATTTGCTACCAAACCATTCAGCTTCCCCATCAGGGATGCAGCAACCCAAAACCATGATCCGAAGTCCAGTGATGTCAATGGAAAGATTCTCACCAACTTGGGTAACTTGGGATCATGGCCTGTGATTCCTAACAGCAGAATCCTGCTTTTGTGACCATTCTTAGAGCAGTATTAATCAACTGTCTACTATTGCAAGCTTCCTCATAGCAGTGCTCTGTCTGTGCCAGGTATTCAAGTTCTGTACACTTCCTTAGCCTAACATTTGCTCCAAACGTCATGGTCTAGTCTGAATCTTAATCAGCCCATCACTCCTTCCTGCCCCCATCCCTCCAAATACACACACACACACACACACACACACACACACACACACACACACACACTGCCTAGTCCCTTTTACCAATTCAAACATTGACTCTCTTTGAGGAGAAAATCCCAGGTTTACCACAGTGGACTATGGAAATAGGGTCTCACTGTGCTTAGAGGCATCAATGTGTTTCTTTTCTTTCTTGGGCCGGACAGTTACATGGTACTGGCTTGTATGGTTGCAGTTGGTGACATAGATCTCACAGTGCTGCTGTACATAGGGGATGTCAGACACCTTCTCCTCATAAACTTGCAAGCATTCCTTCTCTCTGAGGGAAAAAGAAGGTAGGGCTGATGCAGGAGCAGATCCAGAAAGGGGGTGCTCTCCCTCCTTTGCCCTGCTTCTGAATTCAGTGGGGAGCATGAAGGAGGGGAAGGGCAAACAGCAGCAAGGTTCACCGCCTGGGCATCAGAGCCATGTGAAAGCTGGAGCTCCCTCCAGGCAGACCCTGCCCTGAACAGCTGATGTGTTCAGGGCCCACTGCTCATGCAAAGCTCCAGCAGGAGCCCAAGCTGATCAGACAGTGAGCTCAGAGATCACTGTGCATGCATGGTGCAGCCCAAATTGGGGGCCATACTTTCCCTTGACCCATTCCTGGATCTGCCGCTGAGCTGGTATGAGTAGGAGTAATAATGGTCAGACACATAGGAAGAAAGGTGCCTACAGGAGGCCAGGGGCAGGTCACTTACTCTGATGTCTGTGTAACCTTGTAGAAGAGTGTGAACAAGACGGAGCTGGTGACCTCTTGCCGTACTTCCCAGCTGCACAGGAGGCGATCAACACCATTGAAGTGGCAGCGGAGATTCTTGGGCTGACCATCATCTCCTGAGAAAGGCAGAGGTGAGGCTTCCTCTAGGTAGAACAAGGGAGGGGGGGAAGTAGAAGGAATATTTTTAGTTCCAGGCTCCACTGTAGCAAAGCCTTACATTAATGCTTACATTATATTAGTCAATCTGTTCATCCACCCATCCATCAATGGATATGCCATAGTTCACATCAGAAAATCCCCACAGCACCCTGACAGTTGCATGATCTTTGCAGAGGGGATAACTACTGAACAGCCCTCTTCCTTCAGAAGTAGTCTTCTCTAGTTCTCTGTCCTGGATGCCCCAGATAAGACACGGGTAGACAGACCTCACAATGGAAATAATATCTGATTCTAGGATGGATTATAAAATTAAGGATTAGGATTCCTTTTTAGGGCTAAAGGATTGCATTGAAGGAAGAACTATTCATTTCTAAGGACTGCAAATTTTCATGGGAAGGAAAGAGATGTGGCATCTCATCCTTACCAGTCTGGAAGAGGGTGACATTCAGTTCAGCCTGCAGCTCCCGATCAGGTTTGAAGATGTAAATATCAGCAGTTCTAAGAGAGCTATTTCTGGGGCAGACCCAGCGCACATGGGAGCCCTGGCAGTCAGTGTGCTCCTCGACCCTGTGAGACTCACACGGGATCTCCATGCCATTCCTACATACAGAGGAAGAAACCCTGAAAAGCTGATTTAACTACAGGAAGTAGATCCTGAAACCTTCCCCACATTATACTCTATGCTGTTCTATTCTAATACGAGACTTATTCACATAGCATCTGACTGTTCTACCAACATCTCCAATATGTTGACCATCATTTATTCTCATGTCTTCTTGTGGGGGGATTTAGGGTTTTCTTTTTAAATATACACAATATTCACTATTTCTATTAGATAAGGAAAGCTGAAGAAATGTATCCTGCACTTGAAGCTGAGTGTGATGAGCCTAGTTATGCTCCTTATCTCCTGTGGGGGACTTCATTCCTTAGTCTTAAATTAGCCCTCAAGAAAGGTCTGTCTCCTGCACAGAAGACCTTGCTGTGGAGAACATTGTGCCAAAAGAGCTTAGTTGGCTACCATAGGTTTCAGGCTGAGCTTTAATTATCCCAGTCCCAAACCAGACAATGCCCATAGAAGGTAAGAAACAAGCCCTTGAACTTGATCTAAAATTCATACATTAGAGTATAGAACACAGGTCTGATATGCCTGTGGATGCCTATGTTCTTGAGGTTACTTTTGTAGTAGTTGGACGTTTCTAAGCATTTCAGTGGTCATGTCCAGGTATACTGCTGTAATCTAGCTGAAAAGTGACAAAGACATGAAAAACGGGAGGCAGGATGGGATGGAGCAACCTAGACCAGCATTTCCCAGCCTTTTTCATCCCATGGCAAACTTACATAAATTTAAAAAAAAATAGCAGCACACCGCCAGCCATGCCACACCCCCCTCTATCTCACCCCCAGGATGGGATGGAGCAACCTAGAATCTAGGTCCTAGACAACTGGCTATGGTGGAATTATATCAATGCTTAGTATCAGTGAAAAATGTAGTATCAGTGGAGTTAACTAGTAGTAGTTGTGCACCTTCAGCCAAAAGAGCTGACCCATGTCTGCAAACTCTTCATAACATTATCTTCTGCCAGTCAGAACCACTTTGGTCACCTGGGAGTTCTGCAGCATCTAACTGGTCTTTATCCATGAGCTAGTTTTACCAAGTACTGGGATATTCTAGTGGTACTGAGTTGTGATATGAAGCAAGGGACGAATAGACCTGTATGTCATCTGATTAGGGCTGGCAGTTGAATCCACTTTGTGTGATAAGGTGCCCTAGTTCACCTCCACCCTATGACCCACCTTCTTGGCCCATCCTCTATTCATTCTTCATAGTCATTTTTTACCATTTATTTGATTTTGACCCTCAGGGGTGACCTCTCTCTTATGGCCAAATCCAAACACTAGTAAAGTCAGCCATAAATTTCAATTTATGTCAGAACAAGGCACAAGTGATTTCAAAATCTCTTTTGCAAGAGTCAGTAGGTAAGACCTCCAGTTCCCCTCCACTAATTCCCAGTCCCTGGACCTTCTCTCCTCACCCTTCCATATTCTTCTTTCCATGTTTTTTATTCTTTCTTCTTTTCTCCCTTTCCCTCCCTCTGCTCACATGCCCTTCAATCTGATAACTCAGTTCCCCTTTCAGAAGGAAGCAGCTGTGGTGGGGAGATATTAACATGCACAGCCTCATATCTCTGGGAGGAAGCCTGATGAAACATGGAGACATACATTTCTCTCTTTCTCACAGCTTCTCCACCCATCTGTGTTTTACAGAATTAACTTGTACTCATCCTGTTACAACAGGAATTGACAAGGGGGAAGGGGACCACCCCTAGTTCCCTTGCTGATGCAAGACCTTCATCCCTGTACCTATTGTACTGCCTGCTTCTCACTTCCAGATGCAATATCCTAAGATAGACTGGCATTTATCACCTACAGAAAAATCAGGAGACTCAAAAACTGTCACACTAGTACAAGTGTCTACACACTGCTCAAAGCCAGGCTATGAGCTCAGATCCCTTTTTCTCCACCCAGTCCCACCTCTTGGGTTCAGCAGACAAGCTCCCCTTATGCCTTCTGTGGCAGAAATGCCACCGTCGGTGCCCCTCTCCAGAGACCTGTCTCAGCCAGCCTGGGAGGCTGGTGTTTCATTCCTCAGGGTGGGGATCTCCCACCTTGTCTACATGACAAAAGCCTGGGGCCTGGGAGGCGGATGCTCTAGTCACCTGGGCAGGGGAGAAAGACCCGGCCCTGCACGGGCCCAGGTAGCCAGGGATGCTTGGGAGATTGGTCGGCTTGTGGCCAGTATTGGCAGCTTCGATTGGACCGGGCTGCTGAGGTCAGAGAGGTTATTTAAGGGCTTGGTCCAAGAAGAAGGGGCGGTCAGCCATTAGCCATGCGGTCATCCAGGTGAATCTGAACCTGGTTCTCTCCTCATCACCGCATGCTCCAAGAGTACCCTGCCTCCAGAGGATACAACAACCACCTCTGGATGATGCGTGTGAGTAAGCTACTCGAGATCCGATTAGATATTTAGTTTCAGTAACTCAGATGCGTTTAAACGGCTACCTCGGCCACCCTGGTTTGCTCTATGGGATTCCTCTGATATTCCTGTAAGATTTCTATGATATTGCTCTACCTTTTACCCTGTTTCCGCCCTACCCCCTGTAATCAATAAAGTTCTCCTTTGTGACCGGTGTGGGAGACTTATTGAGGGGTGGGACTAAATTATGCCAAGAAGGCCCCTTAGGTCTGTGGACTAAGGGAGGCTTCCTAATAAGCCCCTGACTTGGGGAAGTGCCCCAAGTGCTTGTATTGGGTCTAGGACCCATTGGACGATCAGGCCTGTGTTTTCCAAGGTGCGCAGAGCCAGAAGTGAGTCCAGAGCCTTGGATGGTGGCAGCGGGAACCCCAGGCTAGCGGGTGTGCTCCAGGGAAGGGGTCGGCCGGTCAGGAGGCACCCCAAGGGAGGCACTCGGAGCCTGGAAGGTGGTCGGGCGCAGGGAAGTGGGCGGCTCAACGCAGGAGCGCCCCCTACTGGCCCGCCACACCTTCCTCCTACATGCACTTACATTGTGTTGTCATGCATCTCGAACAGAGTCATATTCAGGAAGTGACGAGCCTCTGAGCACTCCTGCCACACACAGGTAGTTTGGACGGCATAGTCATTATAACAGTGCAGGCTTTGCATTGGGACACTCTCTGTGAGGGTAAAGCAAGCACAACAGAGAACATGGATCATAAACCTGAGTCATGAGGAATAACAGGACAGATGTGAGCACTGCTGCCATCACAGGGAAGGCAAAGATGGAGGAGTGAAGAACTCTGCAAGGACCTTCTGCATGTTGTTTGCTTGCACATCTTGGCTTTCATGAAGCAAAAAGCCTCATTCTTCCCAATCTTTCCTAGCCAGAAACTGGGAATGAGAGGGTACTTACCAGTATCAGCTTTTGTTCTTAGAGTCAGCTCAGGGCATTCACAATGGTGCCAACTCTCCCAGTATTATTGGGAGTATCTCAGTAGTTAGTGCTTTTCTCATGGCCTTAATTTCTGCATTTAGGCTTTTGCCTGAGAATCTCAGTTTTCAGGAAAAGAAAGTAACGTCAGAGCCTGCATATGTGCAGAGGAAAACACAAGTATAGCTTGGAGAAAAGCTTGGCGCCTGGAATACCCCAACAACAAAAGAACCCCAAACTATTTTTGTAGCATGATTTTTAAGCTGCCTTCAGAAATCCTGAGACTCCAGCTCATGAGACGGAGCTCTCTAGGGGCTGTAGTGGGAGTTACAAGTGAGGGTATCACTGCAGACAATGAGTATGTAGGAGTCTTTTTTTCCTAGGCTTATCCCTTGCGGAGTGTCCCAGTGTCCTCATGTGGTGTCCTATGTCAGACAACTCCCTCTCCAAGGAAGAGTGCACCTCCAACAACCTTCATGCCTGCTCCAGCACTGCAGAGAGCTATACAACTCAGAGAGAGAGGAATATTCATGGATAGGGTGAGACTCTCAGGGGCCTCTGTGCATTCTCACTTACGGAAAACAAGAAAGCAGGGCTCCACCAGTTCAGAGCTGGGTGACTGGTTCTTCAGGGCATGGCTAAATCATGTCCTTGAAACCCCGCTGCCCTGCTGCATTGATGTCAAACCTACTAATAAGGAGGTAAAGAAACTCTATGGGTAGTGTTGCCAACTTTGTTTGAATCTATTCCGGGAGGTTTCCAGAATGCCAACATGCCTGCGACACACAAGGCAACTGTGCCTGCATGCTTACGTATATCAGCTATGGATTATGGTGTGTAGACTTTGTCAGGAAGGCAAATAAACATTATTATTACACTAGTGAATTGCCAATGCCCATCAAGAATGATGGGGGGGGCAGGGACAGAGCACTGACACTCACTATCCCGCACCGCTGCTGCCTCCCAGGAGCCGGGGGGGAAGCTTGTATGTGGCAGCTGCTACCACCACCCACCACCCCGCACTGCTGCTGCTCCGCATCCGGCAGCACACCACTCCTCTCCATGCTGTGTCCAGCCCCATGCCTCCCCTGCACACCCCTGCCCCCCTGCAGGGCAGTGGAAGGCTGCCGCCACCCACTGCCCTGTGATGCTGCTGCTCCGCATCCAGCCACATGCATGCTACCCCCCCCACCCCCTCCCCAGCTCCGCATCCAGCCACGTGCCACCCCCCCCCCGCCATTCCATGTCCAGCCCCACACCACCCGCCACCTGCATCCGGCCCTGCACCACCCTCCTTCCCACCCATTCTGCATCCGCCTGGCCCACTCTGCTGGAGCCATGCCCCACCTGTCATTCTTGATGCACATTCTTGACACAGCACTGCCTGGAGCCATGACCCCAAGAGCGGTATGTACAGACAGATGGACACATAAACAGATGGACTAAGCCCTTTATATATAGAGAATTTGAAAAACCCACTGGACTACTGTATGAATCGGATTCAATATTTAATATTCATTTTAGTGAATGCCGTATCATTTATCTCCCAGGTGACTCTCAGCAGTCACCTGGCAATTTATATTTAATTCCTGGAAACTCCAGGGTGATCCTGGAGGGTTCACAACCCTATCCATGGGTGTCCCCCACTGTCTCTTGGTGGTGATGATGAATGCCCCCAGAGTGGCTTCTCAGCTTCATGTCTGGACTTGGCATAGGCAAAAAGTGGGAAGACAGAGAGTACTTTCTACAATCAGGGAGGATATAGTGGAGGAGGAACATACAGCACAGCACTGCTCTACCAAACTGGGCAGCAGTATGACGTTGAATCCTAGATGGAGGGTGGCACTGAACTCCATACTTCCACCATGGAATATATAGACAATAGATCCAAGCTAGATATATAGATCCTGACATGCCAGTCAAAGTGTAACATAGTTCCAATGCACCTCACTTGCATGCATAGAAGTTTCAAGAAAAGTTTTTCCTGGCATAGTTTACAGATAGAAAGCCAGACCAGTGCACCTTACCTAACACAATGCTCTTAGAAACTCTAAGGTATGGAATTGTGTCTCTTCCAAAGAAGAAGACATGGAGGGAGACAGACTCTATAAAATGTAAATCAGATCATGCCTTACACATGAGACTCAACTTGTGTACTTTGTATATGGGTGTTAATGCTGATAGTTCCCTTGGCCTGCTAGCAGAGGTTATGCCATTAGGAATGCAATGTTAAGAGAGATATATTCCTAGATCACTTCTTTCCGTGGCTCAAATGAAAGGCCAATCCCAGTGCAAGTCCCAGGAAGAATGCTACACCTCCCATTTCTGTGTTCCTCCACCTTTTGCATTCCTCATATGTACCATATATTCTGGTTACCAGTCATCCTTCCAGCTGGTCTATGTTTTTTCCAATATACTCAACTGGAACAGCAATAAGACGATGGGAGCCAAGGAAAGTAGAAAAAAAGGAGATAGGGTGTAGAAGTGTCCTGGCTCAAAGGAAGGCAAAGGGAAAATAACAATGTAGGGGAACACGAAGAAATGGAAAAGCTAGATTTAAACCCACCTCGAGCGTCTCCAACCCAAAGAGCCAAGACTAGTCCCAGGATTATGCTGCAGAACTCCATCTTCATGTCTGCCTGGCCACAAAGCTCAATCATGCATTAAGAGTTGGCTCCTGGGGTTCCCAGTCTGTTGTTCTTCTGCTCACACATGTTTTTGTGCTTCTTCACTAGCAGCTAGTGAATGTAGAAGTAAAACTCATAAGTCAGCTGGAAGCCTGTCTTAGACATAAAAACATCCCCCTGCTGCACTGAGGGAACCTTTCAAAAAGGCTTCAAAGAGATGACCATTTCCTTCCTGGGTAGTTGCATGATGCACAGAAAACAGGCGGATGTGAGCTTTTGACATAATACACAGATTGCCCCTATTCAACTCAAAAGCAAGAAGTAGCCGCAATTTATAGAAAGAGAAAAATGTTCTCCTTGTTCATTCAGCCCTTGGCTCTTCCCAGAATACATGTGTGCCCATTTTCACACAGCCTGCTCTGACAGTGGACCCAAGACTGCCCTGGAGAAAACAAGGCAGTCCTCCCTTAAGAAACACCACACACTCCATGCATACACATGCTTTTTAGAAAATGATGAAGTTGACTTGGTCTTCATCTTTATTTACCTTTAGTAGCCAACATATTATTTCCCTGGCAAGACCCCAGATAAGGACTGCCATGAAGCAGTGTCCAGTGGAAGGGTTAAGCTACAGGAACAATCCCACTGGATTTGTATTTCCTCTCTTGGTGATGAATGTGGGGATCCAGAGTTGCAAATACCGTGGGCCATATTCCCTGAAGGTGTATGGATACAGCGCACCATTGGTAATTCTTGTTCTGTATGACTGCAGTCTAAAGAGTATAACCCTTCCTTGGGCACAGCCATGGCTCAGCTTCCTGTGCCTGGAAACAGCTGATCTGTGGCTCTTCCCCACTTCAGAGGAGCCCAGAGAAGGAGGCTTAACCAGAATGACTCTCTGCTTCCTAAAATCACTTCCCCAGATAGAATGCAGCTTGCAAGGCCCCTGAGCCTCCATCGCTGAGAAGAGATCCCAATGCATATGGTAATTCCAAGCCCTGGCTTCTTGGAGGAGAGGGGTGCAACTTGCCATGTGCCCTTCTCCCAAGACTGCCACAGTTTTTACTTGAGGCAAGAGCTGTCAGAATAGGTGGGCAGCTGACCCTCTCATTCCTCGCTCACTCACAGCTGCCCTATCTTTATGGATACAGGAAAGGAAACATTTCCCAAAGCTGGAATAAGACACAACTTGAGCTGTACTCTGCCACATCCCCTGAGTCTGCTGGATCAGACAGGGCTTGAGGAGGGTGCCATACCTCTCCCTTCACAGAGCAGACGTACACTTTAACGTCATGGAGACAGACATGTGACTCAAGCAGCTTGAACTTCCTATTTCTCAAGTGTTGCAGACCCTCTGACCAACCACATGGATGCATGGCTTCTACCCTGGAAAGGGAAGAAGTATTTCTCTTTTCATTGTTACCCTGGGCTATTTCTGATTAAACAGTTCCAAGAACTGGGGCTCATCAAAAGAAAGAAATTGAGGCTGTCCTTTGTGCCCCACCTCCTTTCACCTACCAGGGAGGGCAGGGTAGAAGAAGCAGAAGAAGAAAGAAGGAAAATGGAAGTAGTGGTTACAGGAGGAATGAGAGAAGGAGTTGGTGTTCCCTCCCTGTCTGTCCCCTCTTCAACCCAGGGCCCTGCTGGATCCTGTCAAAATATCATTTGTGGGTTCATTAGGACAGGGATGCCTCTTGACTCCAGGTCTGTGAAACACTGTTGCCATGGACTCCCATTGATTTCAATCAGCTTTGGACCATCTCCTTAAGAATAATAATTAATTTGGTGGTTCAGAAGAGATAGGAAAAAACCTGGAGGGAAGAGAAGAGAGGATCAGAAAAGTAGGATAATCCATCTAAGGATGCCACCAGGTTTCAGAATCCAATTTCCCAGATCTCTCAGTTAGTCACCAACAAGTAGACTCTTAGACAGGGCTATGAAGACCTGGCTGGGCATACTGAAACCTGGGGGATGAGTTATTAGAGTCAAGATGGGCATCAAAGTGCCAGTCTGCCTTTCCCTCCAAACACAGAAAACATAAAGTGATTCTGATCCAGTGTTATCCCTTGTCCCACTGCCATCTAGCAATGGCCAATCCCATGGTTATGTGTATGTTTTTTTATGGGGACTGCAACACTGTAGTGGAAATGGCAGGAGCACCTGGGGAGGGAGGAGAAGCCTATGTGAACAGGCAGTGGGAGGTGTGGAGAAAGGGCTTCAAGCACCAGTGTATAAGGCAGCTTGTGAACAGAGAAGGGTATAGACCAGTTTGTAGTCAGAGCCAGACTTCTTTTACATTTCCCTGTAGGACAGATGGTGTGTTCTATATCCAAGTCTCCCAAAGGGGTGAAGCCTGCTGAAATCTCAGCATGGTGCCCTGTTCCTTACATAAATGCAGACAGTGATAAGAAAAGGCCATGATGTGTATAATAAACTAATTTATTCAGTGCAGCCTCATGTTAATCACCTATATCTGAGAGCTATGGAGAGGGCCCTTGAGTAATGCTGGCAAGAGTTTACTCATATGAATGAGAGGGCTGTAACATTTTCTAACCACCAAGTTCTGCTCACTGCTGGCCTACATATTTGCAGGGTCATGTTACAATTGCACTAATTTTTATCCTTCCTTTGGCTTCCTGCTGCTGTTGAACCCACACCCAAGGCTTGCTGTGCCTTGAAGTACATGCAGTTTTAGAATAGGGTGGTACCCACCTCAGTGTTTGTATGGTGCCTACTTAGCAAAAGGGGATCCTGTTGGGCACCACAACAATAAAAATAAGGTGACAAGTCTTCTGAGGACCAAGACTGCCAACATGGAGGAGGAAATCCCCAAAAGCTTCAGAAATAAGGACTTGGACCCTCTGGCTTGGTGTTGGCTTGTTAATGTGCCAGAATGACATTATTCTACGCTTCCGTAGGGGTCTGTTTGCTGTACTAAGCAGGTCTTAGTTAATAACCAAGCAATGGAAAGTTCTCCTTTTGACTTTATGGGGTCAAACCCCCAGACGTGGTCTGGGATACAAAAAAAACAAAGTGGCTGAAAACACAGTTTATACACATCCAAGAATCTAAATATGTAGGCTGAGCTAATGCATGGGGGTTACAGAATCTCTTTCTAATGCCTTCATAGAGAAAGCAAAAACCCATCAGAATGGTCTTCTCTCTCCATGCCTTCATTCCCAAGGTGGAACTAGCAAGAATTGTAATGGGTCAGGAATGAGTTAGGATATAAACACTAACACAACCTCCATCTATGCTCTAGTCAGCCAGAGGCAGTGCCAACAGCTTCTTGTTTTCGGGAGAACTTAATTCACTTTCCACACATCCGTCAAGTTGAAAATGTTCTGTTTATAACAAGTTACAAGATCCAAAAGAATGAATCACACTGCACAACAGCAAACAGAGAGCATCCAGTTAATACAATAGAGAAAACTACAATCTCTCACACATACACACATTGCACTTCATCTTCCTCCCCTCATTAGCTGTGACATACAGTGCAGCAAAGTCAGACCCGGCAGTCAAAACTTCTACCTGGCAGGTGACACATCAAAATCAAAATGATTTTTCAAAGTCTGATCACTGCTTTAAGTCAAACTTTTTGTTTGTTGCGCGGGAGGGGGGGTTGTTTGCTTGTTTGCTGGGGCGGGGGGGAGTGGGGGTTGGTTTTTTCCTTGTTTTTTTCCTTCTTTTTTTTTCAGGGTTTTTGTGGGGGTTTGGTGTTTGTTTGTTTTTTTGCTTCCAAAGCTTCAGAGCTTCACTTGCAATAAAGGAATTGGAGACATAGCTTATACCTTACAGATCAAACTGAGAACTGGATACAGACACTTCAAAACAACTTTACAAGAGGAACATCTTGGACAGCCCCCTGTGTGAATGCAGTGTCCAACAAACAGCACAGCATTTCATCAAACTCTGCAGTCTTAAAAACTGCCCAGATGAGGCATATGGAATCCATCCATTGAGCAATACCAGACAGTGGCTCATAGATTTGGAAATTGATATCTGATACCATATGAAAAAGAGATCACTAAAGCAGCGAGTTGAGGTGCATTACAATCATTTAGGAACAGCCAATGCCTGGAAAAGCAGGAAATCATCCAGTATTTTAGCAAAAACAACTACAAGGGATCATGAAGTCCAGGCTTGTTCAGCTGTACAACCTATCCCCTGTATAGTTTTTCCAATAATTATGTACATCTCTCTGGTCTAATTTGTTCGGTCTAATTATGTACATCTCTATGGTCTCTATGGCTTTGTGCGGTCTAATTTGTTGTGTTGCAGTGATAGGGGCATTTCAATCTCCCCTCTAGGAGACATCAAGTTGAAGTTTCCTGGTCTCCAGTCAAATCTTCCAATTTCAGTTTCACCCCTTTACTCCTGTCCATTTTGTACTGTCCTGAGCAGTTCCCATCCCTGCTACACCCTTCTTCTATTAACACTGCAAGATGATTACTATCATTATCTTGCTAAATAAACTCTCTTGGACTTAATAATAGGAGGCATTTCTTTCTCTCAGAAACTTGTGACAGTCTTAAAATATGACATGAAGTTGGATCCCTCGTGTTGTGAAGCTGTCATTACATTCTGCACTAGAACCATGTCAAGGTTATCAGAAATGACAGCGTTGGAAAAGTAGCAGGTTTCTTCAAATGGGGATGTTTGGCTTTTGCCTCTAGCCAAACACAGTGAGGAGGAGAACATGGTACTATCTAATGTATGTCAACCACTTTGGAAGCATGGAGACCCAGAGAAAAGAGCTTCCCATTCCCTTTCTCCATGGGAAGCGCGGTGGGGGGAGGGAAACAGTGGGGAATACAATAGAGGGTCATGACAATCCTTGAATGACCATATTTTTGTTCAGTCACTCACTGTCTTTGCTGACACTTGCAACTTCAGCAAAATTCCCTGGCCCTTGATGTGTGCTGCTGTCCATCCCACAGTGGTGATGCAAAGTAATCATCAGACTTCAGTGCTTTGAAGAGCTGAATGGCCTGCATGTGAAGTCCATCCTCTGGCTTGCTGTGGACAGATTTTCCATCACACGCAGTCTTTCCAACTATCTCACTGGCTTTTGGAGGCTTACTGGCTAAGGAGGATTGCTGATTCTTGGAGATCTTTTTGCTGGGGTTGGGGAAGAAACAGTATTCACCCACCTGGTGTAGGAAAACTGGGTCAGTGCCATCAGGGTTGAACACAACCAAGTTATTTTCGTGCACAGGTTCTTCTTGAGAAAGCTCACCCCCCTCCAGTGAAGCGGAGGGGGAAAGGCTGATGGGTTTGGGGCTGCCTTGTGGGGTCAGAGGGAGTGTCATATTGCTATCCAGTTCAGGGTGCTGTGATCCAGGTGGAGTGGCTGGTGCTTGAGCTGCAACTGGGAGTGAGACACCAAACCTCCCAGAGAGCAATGCGGGGCTGAAGGTGTCATCCACAGTTTGAGGCAGCTGGGAGTCGTAAGTTAATGTGCCAGCATTATTGAGCATCTGCTCCTGAGGGTCCAGGGCAGGTGAAAGATTGACTGAATCTTCTGCTGGTACCAAGCACAGACCTTCAGTGGTGATGTACTCCAATGGCCATTTCTGAGAGGAGCTGTTAATGGGGACAACAGTTGGTGATCCCTGACCTTCTCTTTCCTCTTTCACCCCTTCCTCATCTGCTGGCAGGTCTTGTAATACATCTTGCCCTCCAGCAACTATCTGCTTCATTTCTTTCTGGTCTGAGACCCAGGGGGATTGGAGAAAATTTGCTCTTGTCTCTGCCCCCACCATTGAGGCCTGGGTACAACATTCCTGGGGTAGGGAAACGTAGTCCACAGATATTGATTCCTTCCTGATTCCTTCTGGGGCAGCTCCCAGATCCTCCTGAGTATGAGCCAGGGAGTTCCCATATGCGCAATAAAGGTATGGGCCATTAAAATCACAGAAGGACATAGGGACCAGAGAGGTAGTGTCCACCTCAGCACCGCCAACACAGGCAAATGGGGCCGGTGAGAGGAACTGACTGGTCCTTTGACTTGACTGCCAGTCACACAGGGCTGCTGAAAGTGGAGTGGGACCTGGCACTTCAGAAATGTGATACCAGTTTTCTGGGTCCATCTTTGGTGCCTCAGCTCCTAAGGACCCTGCCGAAACAAACTTCACCACACTGCAATAGAGAAAAATAAAAGGGATGAGCCAGTAATGAGAGGTCACCTGCAGAGAGACAGGAGCTGAGCTGAGAACACAAACAGCCTCCCGGGAATTAGGAGGAATATTTCCCTGTGGGCAGATTACCCCACATGGCTAGTTCCTGACACCTCCCCCTGGAGCATCTGGCACATGCTCCTGGTGGTATCACAACCCCAAACTTGGTGGACCAATTCAGATTCCTGCATTCCCAGGGCACACACACCAAGCTGCCAGTCACCCTTCAGAGAATGTCACCACCAGTGTCCACATTTATGTAGCTCTGTCCATACATATTAAGGGCCTGGAGGGAGATTGTTCATCACTATTTCTAGATCAGGAAATAGATTGGAAAGTGGTCCTTCCACAGGCATGCTAGGATCCCAGGGCCACCAAAATACATTTTGCAGAATATCATGAGCATGTTATCTGTGCATCATTCACTCACCCATCCAGCACTTGCAGGTTGCTGGCCTGCTCCATCTTCTCTGAAGAACTCGGTTTGCTGAAGTCCCACAAGCTACTGGACCCCAAAGGTCCTTTCTGTAAAAGAAATGTCAGGTAATATTGCTCCTTCAGGAAGGAGGGACCTTCTAAGTAGCCCAGGAAAGACAGGGGGCATTGGTATGGTCAGTATGTAGCAAAAGCCACAGCAAAGGGTGTTCTGCTAGCAGCAATGCTCCAAGGGTCTTCTCCCAGGTCTATTTTGTTCTTTATCTTTTCCACATTGCCAGCCTCTACCCTGTGTTTCAGGCAGGTGTATAATGGTAGCTCTACTCCAGAAATCAGCAGCAACAGGATGGGCAAGCATGAGAAGAGGCACAAACTACCACTTTGTGCAATGTCAGCTTTGCTCCAGGAAGACTCTGGAGACACCACCGACAGGGGTAGAAAATAATAACAATCAGCCTGGGCAGCTCACCATTTGACTGGGATGCTCAAATGCTTTGGATAAGAAAACTCATCTGAAATAACTAACCAACAAACTTTCAAAACTACAGAACAAAATCTGACTATGACTTTAAAATCAGTTACATGGCAAGAAACAAAGAGCCATTGTGAATGGACTGCTCCTTCATGTGGAGAGAGGTCCCTAGGAACTTGTCCCAGGGGCTAGTGCTAGGCTCATTGTTACCTGTAATTATGGCTTTCGAGATAGGGCTGTGCTGCAAAGGGGTGAAGTTTGCTGGTGAACCCAGATTATTCTCTTAGTTACAACTGTAGGACATGTTTATGCCAACTTCCATCAGAGGCTGGGACTGCTGCCGAGAAAAAGACCCTCCCCCCTTGCTCCCATGCTGCGTGTCGCAGGGCACCTCAGTGCCTGCTCCTAGAGAGGAGAAACTGCCAGGGAGAGAACCCTGGCAGAGCCAATTGAGCGCAGCTGCGGGTTGCCGGAGCAACCAAGCGGAGCCAGCTGGCCAGAAGGGGGCAAGGCCTGGCCTTTATAAAGTCCAGGGCCGAAGCCAGGCTGGCAGTTCTCTGCCAGCAGCTGGAGAGGCAGGAGCTTCCTCAGCTGAGATATGGGGAGAAGCCCAATGGGCAAGTACAGCTCATGATAGCCCTGAGAGGATTGGGCACTATGGTTAGCCAGGGGGGCTTTATGTTTGTGTTACAGCCAGGAGGCTCTAGTTTACGTTTGCTCTGTATATTACACCCAGAGGCTTGGGTGAGGCTGTAGGGGTTGGAGGAGGCCTCAATCACAGGGACCCCAGAGAGTGTGGGGTGCCCTAGTGCCAAGAGGGCGCATTATTTTCATAGCGCCAGGGAAGGCGCAGCTCACACGCCAGTGCGTGAGCAACTGGCGGCGAGGAGCGCGGCCAGTGGGTCGCGGGCGCAACCTGTAGGTTGCGGATGGGGACCTAGACCCCCGATTGCGTGTGGGGGAACATAGACCCCGGCCCCAGGAAAGGGGTGGTATTATTGAGTAGCCCAGAGTGGGCACGGCGAGCCCCAAAGAGGGGGAGCGCCATACTGAGGAGCCCTAGAGAGAGGGGCAATTACTGAGAAGCCCGAGACGGGCATAGCGAGCCCGGCTGCAGGCTAGTGCGGTAACACCGCTCAGACTGAGGTAGGGCGCTGCGGTTGCCCCGAGAAGACGGGGAGTAGCAGCGCGGTGAGCCAGGGTCAGAGAGGGTGCCCGTGCGGTTGGCCCATAGGACCGGAGGCCCGCTAGAGAGTCCCTGAGCGGAACCACACCGGCAGGGGAGGCCCAGAGCGGGCTAGACGAGAGTCCCAGCAAGAGGCTGGGCACGAGAGAGGGAGCCCAGAGTGGGCCGCAGTAAAGAGGAGGCCCGAGAAGCGGGCGTATGGAACGGACAACGTCCATTACATCTGCGAGGCTTGGGGCGTGGTATTAGGGGTTGGTAGGAGCTACGCATAGCCCATAAGGCTGGGGTGCTTGGGTAGCGCCCATTGTACGGGGAGACCCACGAGGGGTCCAGGAGCTTACGTGCCCGAGGAAACACAAGGCAGCCTCCCTATTACATATTCCATCAAGACGTGGCGGGCGAGAATGGAGGGTGTCCTCGGGCCGAAGTAGCATGGTGAGAGGGCCTCAAGGAGATCACGGCCCTCCGCAAGGACCCCACCGTGACACTGCATATGACTAAGTCTGCCAATTAGGCAGAAGAGATGACTTAGAGAAGACGAGGCTGTGCACCTCAATGTTGCTCCCCTCTTCAATCTCAGAAGAGCTAAGAGTGGAGCTTGGACCTACACTTAGCATCCATCTAAGCCATCTACCCTGCCAGCGTGCCAGGCTTGGATGCATGCTATCACATGAGCTGGGCTTGTTTCTTAACCACTATCCTGGGCTCAGCAAGGAGGCAGCAGAGACATGATCTCAGGGAACTGAAAGGATCTCCAGGTGGATTTAAACCCACTGAGAAATGATCAGTAGCATAAGGCTACAACCAGTAGTAAAAATAGCCTAGACATCTCCCATACATCAAAGGGCAGAACCCTCAAGAGAAAATGCTTTGCCAGTCAGCAGGGACAGAACAAGGAAGGTGAATCTCCATTGTGGACCACATGGTGGAAAAGGTAGGAAGATGCTTGGAAAAACTGAAAAGGGCATACAAATAACAGAGGGAGCTTGACTGGAGCACAAACTCTATTCCCAATCACCTCCCATTAAATGGGATGTAGCACAGATTGAAAAGGTTCAGAAAAGGACAACTGTAGTGATTCTAGGTATGGGTATGTGTCATAGGCCAGAACAAGAGAGGAAACTATGTTTCCTTCATCTGGAAAAGACAAGCACATATGTGGAGGTGGACCTGTGGTTAGGTCTGTGACAAAGGCAGTTTAAGACCAGGGTCCAGTTCCCCATCCTGTGTCACACATTCCTGTGTGAACTCAAACAAGTCAGGTACCTCTTTTGCACCAAAGTCCTCCCTTTGTACAATCCCTGTGCTCACAGGGATGTTGTGATGATACTGAAAAACAGTACACAATCTTCCCTGGGAAAATACATGCAGGGGGAGAAATATGTATTCCCACATATGAAAAAGCTGGGCAGTGAGACTGTGAAGAACATGGGGAATGTCCTGACCAAGAACAACCATGTGATGTAAGTTCGAGCAGGAGTCACTTCATCTCATGTATGAGAGGGCCAGGAATGAATATTGCTGCTCAGAGTACTGCATGCCTGGGGAGGGGAGGTTATTTACTCTGAAGCTTCAGGTTTGGCTACTAATGTAAGAGACACAAGAAACCAAAGGCTTTATCTGCAGTATCCACTCTGCCCACAGCATCCTCAACAATTCCCGCCAGCTGGGGGCTGTGAGCAGGCAGATTCCACATTGGATACTCCCCACAGCGGGAAGCCCCAGGGCAGCCTGTCCTCCTTCCTCCTCCCTCTTCCCAGGCGCAGTGTACAGCCCCCTCTTACCTGGAAGAAGCCCTGCACCAGCTGGCTCTTGCTGGGATTGGGAATTTTTTCCTCCCACTTCTTCTTCTTGCTGCAACAACAACAATGCAGAGTTGGCAGGGAAAGCACGCAGCCTTGCCCTGGGTCATGATGCACGCAGCCGTGCCCTGGGCCTGCACCAAGCATGCAGCCTTGCCCTTGGCCACCCCGGAGATCCTAAACCTCCAGGACCCTGCACTAACCTAATCTCCCATCACAGACAGAGCTTCCTGCTGTATCCCAGGCTCACCCCAGCTGAACTAAGGTGACCATGGAGCCCTTCTTCCCTTGGTTTTCCAGCCTCTCTCCACTCACTCCACCATGATATTTGGAGCCTCTGCACCACACCAACGTACCTGAGGAAACATTGAGAGCTGTACCAGCCAACTACTACCAACATGGTGATGCCGAATGAGACCAGCAGTGGGACAACCACTGGTGACCCAACTGAAATAGAAAAAGGAGAGAGAGAGAGAGAGAGGGTGAAATTAAGAGAAAACAAAACAGTGCCGTTAGTCTGTTATCTAACCTTTCACTCTAGATGTTCTTAATGGATGATATGATGAGTTTTTGGTTGCAGAGCAGCAGGCCGTAGCAGAAGCACTCACAGTGTGGCCCTGTCAGATTCCAACAAGTCTGCAAATTCTGCTAAATGCCTTTTTACAACAAGGATACAAGAAGGCAAGAAGGAAGGTTGCAGAGCAAATAATGTGTCCTGATAGTGAGGTTTGGTAAACTCTCCCAAGTGCAAGTGACTGGCTGTGACTTATCACAGAGCTGGGACACCTCCCAGGAAAGCAAGACGGGAACACATCTGTTAAACCCAAGTCATGAATTATCCCGAGTGTGCCCAAGCCCCTTCTGTTTGGCCTCCCATGAAACAACAGGCCTCATGAATTTTCCACAGATTGTCTGTTTGATAGCACTCCTAGGACTAAGTGCTGTAGTTCCTTTCTCACAGACTTAATTACCCAACATGAGAGCGGTGAAAGAGCATTCATTAAACTCCAGTTTTCCCAAATCCAGTGTGAGGAAATCTTAAGAAATGTCCCAGACTTTCCCATCCCCCCCAAAAAAAGGGAATTTTGGAGACATTTTGTGAACACTGGGCATGTCTACACTTGCATTTAGGCATGCCTAAATTTAATGCGCATTAGCCTAATGCACAGTAAGCTAGTTTAGACTCCTCTGCTGGATAAAATCATAGTCCAAAACCAGCACCCTGACTGGATCTTATAGCTTAGCTGGCAGAGTCTTGCCAGTGTTCCAGTGATTGTTTCCCAGAAATTATACAAGGGGAAGGGAAGGGAAAGGAAGGGAAAGAAGGGATGAGATCTGCTGTCTGCATGGAAATGGAGTGCTTGTACTTATCAATTTGCCCTGAAATCACTCTCCCCACAGACCGTTAGCAGGATATAGAAAATAGAAATAAGATTTATTACACAAGAATATTAGATCACACAAGAAAACATAACAGATAGAGTTGAAGACAAAAAGAAAAAAAATAGAAATAAAATAGAAACAATCACACGCTGTTCCTCTAACTAAGAGATGCTTCTCAGTGAGCTTCATCAGAGTTTGCAGTGTCCAGCTCTCCAGCTGGCTGGTCCATATTGCTACCAGCTCTTAAGATGGAGACCAGAAATTTCCCTTAAAGGTCAAACATCCCTAAACCACTTTTCTCCTCAAAAGGCATCTCTTAAATACCTTATTGTTATCACCCCTTCTTTCTTCTGTTCAGTTCTCAGGGATCATATGTATCATGCAGATGATTTTCTTCCCCCAGGCAGGCTAGTCTGACAAGTTAGGTTTCCTTCCTATTCATAATTTTACTCAAAGAAGACAGCAAAAATTACTGAAACCCCTTAATCAGATTTCCCTTAGCCATTTTGTATTCCAGCAGGAGAGAGAGACATGCTCATTGTGAGATTTGAAATGCACTTTAGTCAATGGGTAAACTGAGGCATCTCCCTCTGAAAGGTAATCAGCCATTGGTAAACACTGAGAGTTTTGCCACTTCCCTGCTTAATAGATATGCCTGCTAAAATCTTCTCTGGTATGCAGCTATTGTATACTGCAGAGTATTCTTGACACTTAGTCTAGCAGGATGCTCCTTGCCTATCTTTGATCAAGTCATAGTACAAAAATCCAGATACATTCGTACCAAGTACACACAAACATAAAAATAATACAAACGGACTTAGTTTTACATTAGCCATGAAGAGACCAGCCACAACAACAGTTAATCCAATTCAGAGAAATCTCTGTTTACAGCAAATAATGTCCCCCACAATTGTTCCCTGCTTATAGGGGTACCCAAGACAGTACCGTGCTCAGTTTCCCAAGTGCACTCCTCACTCCATTCGCTCCAGGGACCGTCGTAGTCAGAGGACGCATGCACCCTTGCCCGCATTTTTGCCCTATAGCGTGTTGATGACTTTAGCATCTGGGAGGGGAAGATGAAGGGGGGCTCATCATTGCTGATGTTGATGGACTTGGCAGCCTGAGGAGAGAAAAGCAACATGAATTAAATTGCCTTTCCTACCCACCATCTCACAGGAGTGTGGGATCTGCAGAACCGCCAACACCTACCTCCGAGGACTGGTCTGCCTTCCAGTACAAGACTTGATAGCTCTGTTTTATAAAGCCATACTGTAGTTTATGCTTTACCCATCTCAGTTCATACTCCTGGTCTTCCTTTGTTGTCACTGTCAAGTTGGTGGGTGCAAGCACTTTAACTGGAACACAAGGAACATTTTAGGTGTGAACGTCCCTCCCTTGTCTCAGTATCTTTCTGCCCACCCCCTCCAGTTTTTCTCCATTCTGGGTGGATGCCAGGACCAAGTTGCATTTTATCTGCCGAGAAGTAAGATAATGCTTCCACCTGGTACATCTTATCTCAACCTGCCCAATGCTTAGTATGCTTTTTTCAGAGCTCATTGAAGGCCTAGGAATCCACCTGCAAGCTACTTCATTTAGAGCCAAACCAATCAGCACCATGTAACATGAGCTCTGTACAATATAAAAAACATATCCAGTGGGATCTTCTTGCAAGAGCCTCTTAAAGTTACAGTTCTCCACATCTTTCTTCCTCAGCCAAATATAACACTGAACATCAACAGAATTCTAATCACAAAATTTGAAACATATATAATAAAGTGTAAAAATGGAGGCAAACCTGCTTTAAAAAAACAGACATGATACAACCAGTTGTGCCCTGCGCTATCAGTGGCAAGTTTAGTACTGGAAGGAGCAAGGCTAAAGTCATCCCACTTTCAAATGTCTTATCATTGTTTGTCATTGGCCCTTCTCTAATGCAGCAACTGATTCACCAACTGCAATCCTACATTGCTTCACTTGAATAGGCCACTCCTTGTGCTCTCCTCAAACACAAACCCATGGGCATGTCCTGCAGCCAGTTCCCAGAACACTTCCTCTGGGTATGCCAAACTCAAAAGGTTGGGGGATGGAGTTTCATGCAGCCACTGACTCTGATGTTATAGAACTCATATGGGCTTACTAAGACAGGGAGAACAGCACTATCTAGACATTTAGTTGCTTTGACCTGTGCCATTTTGATGCCCAGCTATTTTGGACCTCAGTCTTGCAATGATCAGAGAGCAGTTCCATTTGAGGCTCTGGTCATTGCCTGGTTTTGAAGGAAAGTGTGGGGGAGCAATAGGCCCATCTGTTATCCACTTCTTGTAAATAGTTTTAGACCTGTACCTGTACATAGCTTCCTCGCTCTTATTTTACTGGACCCCTGTTGGTTATTATTCTTCCCTACCCCAAGGCCTATTGCATTTTCCTGATGCTCGAGTTCTGATGCCCTATTCAAGTTTGATTCTACTCTTCTGACAGTACAATTTATTCTTTCAGTATCCTTCATCTCAAGAAGCACATGCGGCATTAAGTGAAAGGATGCCAGTTCTGCAGACCAGTAAATGCAAACAGTCAAGTCACAGTCATCTACATTGCCAGCAATTCACATGTGCCACCCACATGGCAGAAACATTTCATGGCAAGGAGAACAGTCATTTAAGACAGATGGTATCTATAGAGAAAGGCTTAACTCAGGCAGGCCACTTGACCTAGGTTTACATGCCACATACACAGTGGCACCAGCAGTGAAACTTTACATACCAACCTGATTCACCACAGAAGGGTAGTAGCCAGGATTGCCTGCCACCTTCCAGATAGTTATTGCTTCTTCATGCCCAATATTCTCATATTGGCAATCTGCCTGTTCAGTTCTGGGGACAGTTCAACACAGATTTCCAAGCAAGGAAATCTGTGGCATGTGGTACATCCTTATCTAAAGTTCCCACATGCTGCTGGCTGTCCCATATCAGAAGCAAATTTTCTCCCAGCAGTTCATGATGATTTCCTCACCTAAAGCAAGCAGTTGACACTCTGCAGCAGGTCCCACAGCAAGCCATCCTCAGCCATACACAGGTCTTGCTTCACTTCTGGTGGCTTGTCAGCATCAGTCACAAGCATGTTAAATGAGTCCAAGGTGTGTTCTGTAGTGTATTAGTCCATCAAAGGCCTTTAGTCATGGCCCTGCCACAGCATTACTTGCAACCACTCATTCATTTGGACAAGGAGTCACATGCTTGACAGCAAGAGGCTATAAGTATCATATGTGCCAGGTGCTGGTCAGTGTCCAGCATTTTGCAGAACCCTAGACAGGAGGCATCCATGCTCCTTCTCCATGGAGTTAGAAGACAGCACCATTTCCCTCCCAAAATGTACTGGCCCATTGGTGGGAATATTTTTTTTGTTGGCCTACAGAAGTTAAAGTTGGATATTTGCAGCCAACCTCCTCCAGAACTCTTCATTGCACTACAGCACATATCCCACACTGCAGCAGGGTACACAAGGCTGCAAGGAAAATGGAACACCAGCTGCATGCTATTACACACCACATGGCAAATGCCATTTTCAGTGACTGCTTCAATTCACAACAACTGAAAACAACCTGGCTTTCATGACACCATTGTTCTGTTTTGCCCTGCTCTACTTTATACCATCTCCCCTGTACATTTACCTAAGTCCTAGCATTCCTTCCAGCACTATCCTCCTGCTCTAAGGTTGCTCTGAGCTGTGCCAAACAACACTCCTTTACTTCAAGCTTCTCACAACAGCGCTCTTCACGCAGCAGAGCTTGTCAGGAAGGCCAAAGCTTCCTTTGCTTACTATTTGTCCCATCCTGACATCACTGTCAAGCTTCTTCACAGCCAGTCCGTTTCTCCCTTTCTGCCAGTTGTCTACCCATGGGAGAACATCTGGGAGACAATCCTAAGTTTACCACAACAGAGTATATGTAAGTAGGGTCTCACTGTGCTTGCAGGCTTCAATGCTTTTCTCCTCTTTCTTGTGCCGGACAGTTACGTGGTACCAGCTCACATGGTTGGGGTTGGAGATATTGATCTCACAGCTCTGGAATACATAGGGGATGTCAGGCAACCTCTTCTCATGAACTGGTGAGCATTCCTTCTCTCTGAGGGTGAAAGAGGTGAAGCTGACTTAAGCAGGGGGAGGGATGATAGGAAGAAAGGTGCCTACAGAAGGCCAGGGGCAGGTCACTTACTCTGATGTCTGTGTAACCTTGTAGAAGAGTGTGAACAAGACGGAGCTGGTGACCTCTTGCCGTACTTCCCAGCTGCACAGGAGGTGATCAACACCATTGAAGTGGCAGCGGAGATTCTTGGGCTGACCATCATCTCCTGAGAAAGGCAGAAGTGAGGCTTCCTCTAGGCAGAACAGGGATGAGCGAAGGCACAACAGTACAGCAGGGACTGGCTGTGACCATTATAAGGAAAGATGGTTTTTTTGTTTCAGGCTAGACTCTAGAGTGATATGTCAGCCTAGCTGTCCAACCATCCAGCAGTGCTTGGAGCCAGTCTCTATATTGTGACAGGTAAACAAGGCAGACTACTCTAGGGGGCATCACAAAACCCTCCAGCACTACAAGGCACACTGGCAGAGGGACTGGGCATAAGGAGCTTGTGCTGCTCCTGCCAGTGCTAACTTGGCACCTTTTCTGTGGGACTAAACAAAGGGCTTCACCCTCTATCACTACTGATCTGGTTCCTTTCGTAGGCACCATAGCCACTCAAGTAAAAGTTGATGGTGACACGGGGGACCTTTGGGTGAGCAGAACATAATCATCACATTCCAGCAATGTCCCAGTGCTCTTCAGCTCAGCCCCAAACATCTACTGCTAGTACAGCACATAGTTCAATGCTTCTCACCCCCCAACACCTCATCCGGACCCTTATTCTCTCACATCACGCTTACCTGCTTGGGTCTCCCAAGACACCTCTGTGCTCCATGCACTGTACTGCCCAGTAAAGTTGCTCTTTTGGCTTGGCTTGGCTCGGACACGAGCAACATAGGTGCTCCCGGGTACAAGGCTGTCATGGCTAAAGAGGTGCTTGGAGGTATTTGAGACTAACACAGAGGAAGAAATCTGTCCATGGCATGAGAGAGATGGAAGTGGGTAGAAAGGAGAAATAATGGGACAAAGAAGAGAAGCAGAGAGGACAAGAGAGAGAGACAATATCAGAGATGAATGTGAAGATATCTTTCCTTGAGCAGGTCTATGGGATGAATTTCAGTCATGTCTGTGATCCTGGGCTAGGCCACAGTACAATGCTGCTTGAGTGGAGTTTATTGCTTTCAAAGCAGACAGACAACTTTGCACCTTCAGGGTCTCTAACTTTAACCATCCAGGGCTGGAAGTATAAGACACTCCTAGCCAGCTACATCATGCCAGAGGCACAGTGTGTGGAACATGCAGCTTTCAGAAGATCAGATGTTTTCAGGGCCAGCTGTGAAGGTTTCAGTAGTTTTGAGCAAATGTTTTTGAGCAAATTTATTTAAATGAAAAGTGCTTATATAAAGTAAACATGATTTTTAAAACTCAGAACAACATTTCAATTTGAAATTGATGTCAGATTTAGTTTTCCACAAAAACCTTTTAACTGTTTAAAAAGCTCAGAAATAAAATAAAGCATTTTGTTTCAGTGAATTCTTTTTCATTCAAAATATTTTTTTTCAGTTTATCAACAATTTTGAAAACAAATACATTTTGCTTTAGCCTGAAGCACAAATCCTCTTCCGTTTTCCAGAAGTGCCAATGAATGGAGAAATCTGTTCTCTAACTGCAGCTTCCCTGATACCTTATATATAGTACAACTCAAAACAGTGCAAGCGAATGCCTGCATATGTCTCATGCCTACCTCCCAGGACTCCCAGTCCCTCTTGTAGGCCACTTCATATTCCAATGAATCGTCCTGCAAAGGGCTTCCATTTATCCCACCAGCTGCTTCCCATACCAGCAGGAAATTATCTGCTATCCTCTCATGGATTGACAGCTTTTGAGGTGGTAGTGGCTGGACTGAAAAGGTGATGAGACAATTAGTAAGTGTGAAGGAGAGGGAAGAGGGCCTTTCTAAGCCTCCCAATGTCTATAAGGAAAGCTACAGAGCTGCCTAGCTTCAGATTTTGGTGGGATTACCTAGGACTGCTGCCAATACTGCTGCCAAAATTAAAGAGAAAAAGGATGTGGGACATACCAGTTTTCCCAGCACTGGCAGTGAAGGGAGGGCTCTCCCTATTTTGTCTGTCTTACATGCTATAAATGAGAAGCCACTATCATGACTGAAAATAAACTTGGTTCCTTACTAGATTATACCATAGGAATTAGAGATCAGGGAGAAGTATTTTAGATATTCACAGGGAGGAGGGAAACATGGAGAGATATCCTTACCATTCTGGAAAAGGGTGACATTCAGTTCAGCCTGCAGCAACCGATCAGGTTTGAAGCTGTAAATATCTTTTATCCCTATTGCAAAACAGGAGCTTTTTCTGTGGCATACCCACTGCATGGGGGAGCTCTGGCAGTCAGTGCGCTCCCCTGCTCTTTGGGACTCACATGGCATCTCCTTGCTGTTGCTACATGCAGAGAAAGAGACCCAGAAGGAGCCAATTTAGATATAGGAAGCTAACCCAAAATCTGGCCCTTGGAACTGTTCCTACCTTCTATCCTGTGTTGTCTATAAACTGTGTTCATCACCAGTATAGTTGGGTATAGTTCTGTAGTGTATTAAGGGATATGACTAAAATTTTTAACATGACAAATGTGATTTGTTCTCTCATAATTTGCCTGGGGTGGTGGGAGGGAACAGGGTGACAGGGTGTCTTGTACATATAATATATATAATATATTATATATAATATATATAATATCTTTTGGTGGGAGATGGGGATCTTACTTTTTATGTCCTTTTCCATATGTGAACTCTCAGCTCTGTAAAAATAAAATTGGAATTGATGTAGCCTTTGAGAGCCGTCTCTAGAGCATGGTCACAGATGGGTCATGAAGGCTGATTGTAAAGGAAGGTGAACTAGATGACCTGGTCACATGAATGGACTTAGTTTTAATTATTCAGGTCTTTGTCAATAATCAGCTAGACCAAAGCAATGTCACATATTCATGCATGGTACCTTCAGCACTAAGGAAACTCTAGCTACTACAGAGAGTGTAGGGTATGTCTTCAGCAACACAGTACTGCAAATACATCAGACATGTTCTCTACACTGACTTCCCAAAGAGTATTGATCGCATGTAAACTCTTGGTCCTTATCCTTAAGGCTGTTTCTGATCTGGGCACAGAGTATCTAAAGGGCCAAAGGTCAATCTAAGCTTTGGCATGAAGGCCATAGTAAAAAATTCTGCTCCTTTGGTGCAATGAAATTTTGCCTTTTAAGGATTTTGTGTGAAAGAGAAATTTCCCTGGGCCAATCTGAGATTGTGGAATTAACTGTTTCAGGAGCTAAGGACCATCCAAACCTTCAGTCACTTCTTCTCTTAAGTACAAGGTGAATTTCTTTGACCTGACTTTCTTTAACAGGGATGAAGACAGTGAGAGCCAAATAACACCAAAGTTCAATGCACTTTGGATCAAGTCACAAGTGATTTCTGCATCTCTGCCTCATAAGAGGATACCAATGACCATTTCCCATTTCTCTTCACTTACTTTGACCCAACCCTGATTCTTTCTCTCCTCTCACACAACTCTCATTTCCACAAAATGTCCTTCTTTTCTTCCCTCCCCTATTTTTCCTCTTTTGTCCCTCCCTCTCCTAGCATGCTATCCAGCCTGACAGCTTACTTCCCTTTTCAGAAGAAAGCTGATGTAGTGGGGTGGTGCTAACATACAAAGCCTATCCCCTCTGGAAGGAAACCTGATAAGCAAACACACACACACACGTATTCTCTCTTCCTCTTCTGACACCCATGTTTTGTAGCACTGACATAATCAGAGCCTTGTTCCTGCTGACACTGCTACACAGATGGGTCATGTAAGGAGAAATCTCTCTCCCCTCTGCTGATAAAGGACCTTTGTCCCTGCTTCTACTGTAGTGGCTCCTTCTCCACACCAGGTGCAGTAACCTAATATTCTTTAACAACTAAAATCCCACAGCAAAACCAGTAGAGAATGACTAAGAGGTAATCAGAATAACCTGAATAATACATCCACGCTGTATTCATTTTCCCCTCTTCCCAAAGCAGGCTTCATAGGGTCTTCAACTTTCACTCACACAAAAGCCCAACCTAGGTGTATACATGCTACTCAGAGTCCAGCTCAGACCCATTTCTCACCCTCTAGCCCCCTGTTTTAGGTCCAGGAAGCTCTTCACATCTCTCTCTCTAGCAGTGCAGAGTTCATATACTTACGGTGTGCAACTATCCTTATGGAAAAGTGTCATATTCAGGAAGTGATGTGCCTTTGAGCACTCCTCCCACATGCAGGTTGTTTGTGACGCATAGTCATTATAGCAATGCAGGCTCTTCATTGGGATGCTCTCTGTGACTGGGAAGCAAGCATAAAAAACATAGGTTATAAAGGTGAGTAGCGAGGAACAATAGGACAGACACACAACCTGCTGTCGTGATAGGGAAGGCAATGATGCAGGAGGAAGAAACTAGCAGATAAGCTCTGCAGGGAGTTCCTGTGTGTCATTTAGTGCATAAACCAAGGATTGTATTAATAAAAACCTCATATTCCTGACTTTCACTGTTCAGAGACTGGAAATGAGAAGGCGCTTACCAGTAACATCTGTTGTTAAAGTCAGCCCATAGTAGTCACCAGGTTGCCAACTCTTACGACTTTTATCATGATAGCCAATGCTTTTCTTAAAAGCCCCAACTTCTTGATTAAGGTTATTGTCTAAGAATCTTAGTTTTCATGTAAAATATGGTGGGTTTCTGGCTAACACTTTTGCAGAGAAATCTAAAATATCTTTGAAGCATGGAGCGACAACAACAAAACACACAACAGGCCCCCAAATGCACTGTTTTTCTCTCTCGCTTCTTAAGCTATTCTCATGAATTTTGGGGACCTGGCTCCTGAGATTTGGACAAAAGTTGGCAGTAATGTTTCACTTATGTGAGAGGCACCACAGGCAGCCAGCATACAAAAGCCTCTTTGAAAGTTTACCACCTTAGTCCTGACAAAGCCTCAAAAAGTCTTTTGTGGATTTGTGTAGAGGGGAGATTGGACACTAATTCTGGTAGCTCACTTGGCCTGCTAGCAGATATCATACCATTAGGAAGGCAGTCTTAAGAGAGAGATATGTTCTAGGGAAGCATTTCTCAGTGGGTTAAAGGAAGGCCCACACAGGTTTGTGAGAGAGTTAAGTCTTAGAAAGGGGCAGGTTTTAAAAATCCAACACGTGGAGAACAGGAAAATATGTATCTCAGGACAAAACAGAGACAGCTGTTAGATGCAATTCCAGAGCTGATGCTTTCTCCACCCTGTTGCAAGGCAGCTCTGTGAAGCTAGGAGCCAGAACAACAGTATCAGGCTGGGACCTAGCCATGATGGAGGTACCAGCATGGAAACAGAGAGTGCACCCTTTTGTGACAGTCCTATTGGCAGAGTAGGCACTAGAGTAGTCTGTGTATCATGACAGCTACTGAAGCTTAAGTCGGCATGGCCAAGACACCTTTCTAGGGACTGGCAATGCTAATGATACTCTGGTATGACAGTGTATGTGCTGGCCTCCCCCCAGTCCTGCGCTGGACACAGAAATCTAAACAGGATCTGGTAGATGCCTTTCAGGACCAGAAGATGGACTTCCTGAGAATAGGGCTATCCTGTCTGAGGTGGGACTTAGCCTAAATATAGATCTCTTAGTTTACTGGTCTCAGAGACCAAGTATGCCAGTATTTCCTGAGATGTTGAAGGATGAAAACCTTGCAAATAACTTATTAGATGTGGGTAGAGGTGATACTTCAAAAGACAGTGAATATCAAACATGTGCATCTCCACCACTGGAAAGGTATGGGACATGTCTTGGGATATTCTTTCTAGGGTTCATACCGCAAGTGGTCTTAATGCAGACCTGGGTCTTGAGACTCTAGGAGAAATTCCTGAGGGATTTAAAAGACTTCCTCCCACAGAGTTATACTATGCTCAACTAGTTGTAAAAACTCACAAATCAGTTCTACATACAACATAGGAGGTTATACCTAGAGTTGATGAACATGAGAGAAACATCTCTTTGCTCCCAATAATGGCAGAGAAAAAACTGGGAGATTTGGTAGGGGGTGCACTTTCTCATATAAACCAAAGCATTTGAAATTGGCCCTGATCACTTTCACATACTCCAAATGCTGCATTTATACTCCAAATCTGATCTATTAGCCCTTGCAATTCCCTACCTGTTCATCCCTCCACTCACCTTCAGAGGCCTAGTTATCCTACCACATCACCTCCAGTTCATCCCCCATCCACTTGTCTAATTCTCCACTTGCTCACCCAGCCAGTCACCACCTACTCGTAGTCCCACCGCTCCATTTCCCCCCTCACTATCCTTCCACCATCCAGTCTCTTACTGTACTATCCATTCACCAGTCCCATTGAACAGTTGCCCTCTCAGCTGTCTGTTTATCCATAACACACTCTGCTGGAACAGCAGAGAGAGGAATAGAGTAGAGAAAGTGGAAAGGAAGGAGACGGAGTAGAGAAAAGTGATAGGGCTGAAAGAGGGCAGGGGAGAAATGGTGATGAAAAGGGAAGGGAAGAAAAAAAAGAAGGTAAAGAATTGGGAATTCACCTTGTTCTTCTCCAACCACAGAGGCCAAGCAGAGTGCCAGCACCACCATGCAGAAATCCCTCATGGTCACGTCTGCCGGCACACGCAAGTTGGACCCTGATTCAAGAGTTAGCGCTCAGTTCTTCCAACCTGCTATTCTGGCGCTCACCCACGCTTTCTATTTCTTCCGTGTTCCCTGAAGGACAGGGAGGCAAAAGTCTTGTGAAATGATGACTGAGACTGGAGTCTTCTCTGAAACATAAAACATCACCTGGTCCCCCTGCCCTGTCTTGAGTGGACCTTTCAAAAATATACTGTTCGTCCTGGAACAGTGAAGTCCTCACCTTCTTCTTGGGTGATTGCACAGAGAACTGAAAAGCAGCTGTGCTCTGCTCATAGTATGCAAGGATTTCCCATATTTGCTTTGACAGCAAGAAGCAACTGTTATCCATGGAAAGGGGGGTTCAGTCTCCACATTCGCTCCTCCTTCAGCTCCCCACAACATACAAAAGGAACACATTCAAAACACAGATCTCCTCCATTGGACCTAAGCCTGACCTGGATAGACCACATGCCTTCATCCCTTAACACCCCTGGCTACCTACCACAGACATGCCCACTTCTTAGGATGAGAGGAGAATTGTCTGGATTTCTTACATTTGTACCCTTCTCACCAATAGGCTACTCATCAACCAGCAAGACATGTGAGAACCACCTTGAAGCAGTGCCCACTGGAAGCTTTAAACAACAGGAACAATCCCAGTGAATCCTTATTTTCTTTTTCAGGGGTGAATGTGGAGATTCAAAGCTGAATTCAGTGCTGCCAAGACCTTGAGCCATATTCTCTGCAGATGTAACTCAACTAAAATGGATAGAGATGAGCTACTAATAATTTTAACCCCACATGAACTGCCAGCTAGAGTCTAACGGAGTCCCTGAGCACATCTACACCTGGGCTTCCTGTGCCTGGGAACTTATGAACTTTCCTGCCTCTGGGGAACATAGAGAAGGAGGCCCAGCCCACCCAAAATAACTCACAGCTTCATGAAACCATTTAATCAGGTAGTATGCTGCTTAACGGACTCCTACGAAATCATGACTCAGAAGAGATCTAGTGAGACAGCTGACTCCAGTGGCTCATGACTTGTTTGGATGGGTTCCAATTTACCGTTTACCTCTACCCCAACGCTGGCCCAGCTCTCTTACCTGAGCCAAGAGCTGTCAGAGCACTTGGGCAGAAGACCCCCTCTGTCCTCACACACCAGTAGCTTCAGCTTTCTGGATGCAGGAACCAGCACCAGGAATGACACTTCCCAAAGCGGGACCGTACACCTAGGAAATATACCTGAGATGTATTCCTTCCCACCTCCTTTTTTTGCACTGATTCAGGCTGGAACTTTGCTGGCTGTGCATACCCCAACTATTTTTTACCAGAGCAGACACCGCCTTTATTGTCACTAAGTCACAAGTGCATTGAACTTCAACTTCCTATTTCTACTGTGTTTCAAATGCTCTAGGCGCCTGCTCAGTTGTATCTGAGAGGAAGAGGAAGCATTTTTTTTTCATTCATAACAGTTAACTGTTTTATTATTATTACTATTATTTAAACAGTTTCCAAGGACTGGGTCTTGGAATTTTGTAGAAATCAGGACTAACTCACTGGCACCAGAATCTGCCCATGTGTGCCCATCTCCTGCCCCTGCAATATTGCTAGGAAAATGCAGGAGAAGAGCAAATGCTGAAAGAAAAGCGTGTCACTTATATGGTAGTCAAATCCCAAGGAAAAGGTTCTGGCTATATACAAAAAATACATAACTGACAATAAAAATGAAGACTTCGTCATTATCTCTAGCTGTTCAACTGCATCTGGGCCACTGTTGTGTATACTTGCAAGTCCTGCTTGGGTGCCCTCATAACCAGAGCCACATAGGTGGAAAGAGAAAATGCTCAGCAGGCAAGTGTGTAGGGGGGAAGGGAGGGGAGGGAAGGAGCATGGGGGGGGGCAGATCGAGGCTCCCACAGTAAGGGAGGGAGTAGGGCAGGGACTGGAGTGAATGGGGCCCCTGGGCAGGTTGGGGGAGGGTTGGAACCTGGGCAGCTTGTCCCAGGACACAAGGGGCTCCTTCCACTGTGCACACCCTGTGCAAGGCAGGCATGGGGGGCACATGCCCCCTGGATCTGTGTGTGGAGCAGAGGTGGACTGCTGCTACAGGCTGGGCTCTGTGCCTCGCTGACTCTGCCCCAGCAGCCATGCAGTGCCACATGCCTCCTGCATGCTGGCTGCATGCAGGCCCCTGCCCACCTGTTGACAAGAGACATGTGGCATTGCATGGCTGCTGGGGCACTGGCAGTAAGGCACAGAGCCCAGCCTTCAGTGGCAGCCAGCCTCTGCCCCATGCACAGATCCAGGGGGGACATGCCCCCCATGCCTGCCCTGGAGGTGCACACAGTGGAGGGAGCCCCCCCTTGCCTCTGGACGAGCTGCCCGGGCTTTGACCCTCCTACGACCCACCCAGAGGCCCTGCTCACCTCAGCCCCTGCCCCTCACCACAGGGGGCCTCAATCTTCCCCTCCGCACCCCTTCCCTTCCCCTCCTTCTCCCCTACACACTTACCTGCTGGGTGCTGCTCCACACACAGCAGGGCCAAGCTGAGTTCCCAGCTGCCTGAAGGCTGGCAGCTCATTTGTCTCTGTGCCCCTCTTTCCCCTTGCTGCAACCACCTGGAGCCTGCACCCAGGCTACCCTGCGGTGCTCTGTGCTGCCACCGCTGCCCCGTGTTTGCGGGGGCTAAGCCCCATTAGCCCCAGACTTCTGCTGCCTGTGCAGAGCCACCTTCCACTGTGTGTCTTTCATCCTCAGTGGTTGCCTCTACAAGTGCACTTTACTGTAGTTGACTAATTAGCTCTGCAGTAAAGCATCACAGCCTACACATGCACCCATATTAGGGCACAGTAAACTAATTCTCTCCACCATAGGATAGTACTGCCCAACACAAGTACTGTCCTATGGTGGAGTACTTGCATGCGCTGAGACGCATGTGTAGACTGTGACCAGGGCTGGCTGGGGCATGAAGGTGCTACAATGCAAGGGCTGCCTGCTGGCTAGTCCTGCACTGTAGCATCCTTGTGCCCCAGCCAGCCCTTCCACCACCTGAGGCCACTATCTGGAGGTGCGGCAGGTGAACTCAGAGTGGTGGGGGCTGCAAACTACCCCCCTTCCCCATTCCCATGTGTAATTTCACCCACCCCACCAGTCTGAGTTCACCAACCAGGCCTGCCCCCAAGGCCCCTTGCTCTGGGTCAGCTGCTTCTAGGCACAGCATTTTCACGTGCACCTGGAACTACCCCAGCTCAAACTGCTGCAGTCCTGGGTGCACACGAAGATGCAGCATCTGTGTGGAGCTAACTCTAGTGCGAACTGTGCCAGCCTGCCAAAGCTGATTCAGGTGCATTAATACCACATGTACATGTGCCCAGTTTGTCCACAGTCAAAATGTAGACTGCCTCTAATTCCCCAAGGGTGGTCATTCTTTCCACATCTCACTAAACTACACCTGACATGGTTCAGCTTGCTTTATAAATAGATGTGGGAGCTGAAAATCAGATAATCTCCCATCAGGTGTGGAGATGAAGAACAAGTTCTTTGCTATAGGAACAGACCTTTGCTGTTTTGTTCTCCAGAACACTGTAGAGACTTCCTGAGGTATAGTGAGTGAGTAGCACAAGCAACATGGGTCTTCTCTTGGTAAAAAACACAGGCAGAGAATAGTCCATAGGTCACTAGCTAGAAGTAGCTTTGGATTATTCAATATATTTTCCGGGGCTTTGTAGCAATTTGGTGCCTGATGTTGGGTGTTAGTGTGCTGGATAAAACTGGTGGCCAGTTAATATTTGATGGGTACATACACACAGAGATGACTCTCATAATTTGGCTTAGCAAACATCAATTAATAGAGCGCAGCAAGAATTCAGCTAAACTGACGCACAATATCCTGCAACAAAATAGCATAGGGCTTGTTTTGCCTGTGCTCCAGGGGGATCAGGCAAATTTGCTTATCAAGCTAATCCTGCTCATGGGTTCATCATTAACTTTTAGGAGGCGAGGATGTGTTCCAGAGGGGTGCCATGGTAGACAAACATTAACAGACTACTGAGAAGAATTTAACAGTCCTTCCCTCCATGTTCCTTGTTTGTCCCATTCCCATTCTGAATCTTACCATTACCAAGATCCTGGGCTCCCTGGGGCAGTGACAGCTCTTTTCTACATGTCTGTGAAATGCATGTGCTCTTAGATTCCCAGTGATTTCAACCATCTTTGGAGTATCTGCTCAAGAACAATAACAAACATGAACAAATATAAGAAATGAATCACTGTTGTGATTGTTAGAGAGCACAGAAGTGGTAGAAGATAGGTAGAAGAAAACTGGAGAGAAGAGAACCTAGGTAGGTAAATCTATCCAAGGATGCTATAGAGTTTCACATCCATTTTCCAAGAACTGGCCCCTGAGCTAGACTATGAAGAGTTGCCAGAGTCTAGGAAGGGCACACAAAGACCCCAGGGGTGAATTATCAGAACTTTGTCTCATTTTCAGATCATGGACATTGAAAATACCACCTGAGTCTCTTCCAGGAATGTGTTATTCACTTAAATGTGCATAGATCAGTGATTCTCAACCAGGGTGTCACAGCACAATGGGGTGCCACCAGATCCTTTGAAGGGTGCTGCAAAGCATGAGAAGATAATCCAGGTGTGAGGATATAAGCAGATAATTGCAGGCTCAGGCTTGACTGTGCTCATTAACCCCCTACCTGGCCCCTCTGCAGAAAGGTAAGCACTGTAATACATCATTTTTGAAACTGGGTGCCACTCAAGTCATAAGAAGGGATGCCTTGAATCCAGTGAGGAGTACTTCAGATCCAAAAAGGTTGAGAACCACTGGTATAGAAGTATCAGCTGGAACCTTCCCATATGCAAAATGGGAACAAGGGGAGGGCTTCCAGCATTTTATAAGCTTTTTAAATCTGAGACACCGTTTTTTTACCTGTCTGTACAGCACTGAGTATACTAATGGCATGATAGAGTTAATAAAAAAACGGCATACAAAAAATCGTATGGCAAAGCACATAAACATTTGCTTCCTTTTAACATGTTCCCTTTTTTTCCACTGGACTTGCAGAATCCCGTGTCAGATTGTAGCCTAATAAAGCATTGAGATTTTATAGGTGTCAGAAAATGGCAAAGTTAAAGGGATTCACAGTTTGTTGAGCCCCACAGAAACTGAGCCTCACAGAAGTTTAGGGCTGGAAGGGGCCTTGTGAGATCATCAGGTCCAGCCCCCACTACTCTGGGCAGGAAAGACTGCTGGTGTCAAATAACCCCAGCAAGGTGTGCGTCCAGTCTCCTTTTAAAACTCTCCAGGGTAGATGCCTGCACCATCCCCGCTGGGAGTCTAATCCAGAGCCTGGTCACAAGGACCACAAGTAAGTTTTTCCTTATATCCAGCCTGACACTTTTTTCTAGGACTTTATGACCGTTGGTCCTGGTTTTCCCCTATGGTGCTTTGGTGAATAGTTGTTCGCATAGCCCCTAATGCTCTCCCCTCATACATTTGCAAGCTGCCACCAAATCCCCCTGAAGACTTCTCTTTTCTAGGCTGAACAGTCCCAAATCTGTCAACTTTTCCTCATATGGCTTGCTCTTCAGGCCTTTAATTATATGAGTGGCTCTTTTCTGGACTCTCTCAAGCTTCTTTTAAGTTGATACATCAACTTAAAAATCATACTTCTGCTGGGAATTTTGTTCTTGGCTATTGTTACAATTAACCTCTAAAAGAACCAAAAGAAAATGGGAGAGAAGAAAAGGGGTGCACAAGGACACTGTTCTTTCTATTTTTTTTTCATTTTTTCTTACTTTGTGCATGACCAATTTAACCCTTTCTTCAGTACATTCATTTAGTTAAACAGTCCCTGGTGTCAGTTGTTTGGGTTCCACAAAAGATAATAAAAACACATATTTATTAAGATAGGAAGATGTGATTCTAAACCTAAAAGCAAATTCCTTTGACTTTTTAAAAAATATGACTGGATTTCATTTTCATGGTGAAATCCAGAAGGGAGCAAGAGGGCACAAAGGCAGCAAGAGGGCACAGCAGCCCCCCTGGCTCTCCAGGGGCCTAGCAGACCTCCTGAGGCTAAAAAGAAAGGCCTACAAAGGATGGAGGATGGGAGTCACCTCCAAGGAGGATTATTCTGCACTGGTCCGGTCCTGTAGGGAGCAGACCAGGAACGCCAAGGCTGCAACTGAACTCCAACTAGCTTTGAGCATCAAGGACAATAAAAAGTCCTTTTTCAGATATGTGGGGAGCTGGAGGAAAAGCAGGGGCAACATTGAACCCCTGCTGAACCAGATGGGGCAACTCACAACTGACGCCCAGGAAAAAGCCAACCTATTAAATAGGTACTTTGCGTCAGTCTTTCATCGGCCCCATGGGACGCCCGTGCCTGCTACAGGGCCGGGAAGTCCGGGTGAGGGTGATCCCCTGCCCTCCATAAATGCTGACTTTCTGAAGGAACATCTTGAGAAGCTGGATACCTTCAAGTCAGCCGGCCCTGACAATCTTCACCCCAGGGTACTCAAGGAGCTGGCGAGCATCATAGCCCAGCCTCTAGCACGGATCTTTGAAAACTCTTGGCGCTCTGGTGTAGTGCCCGAAGACTGGAAGAAGGCCAATGTGGTGCCTATCTTCAAGAAAGGGAGGAAAGTGGATCCGGCTAACTATAGGCCCATTAGCCTGACTTCTATCCCGGGGAAGATCTTAGAAAAGTTTATTAAAGAGGCCTTAATGGACTGGCCGATGCCAACATCTTAAGGGATAGCCAGCACGGGTTTGTTGCGGGTAGGTCTCGCTTGACCAATCTCATTTCCTTCTACGACCAGGTGACCTATCACCTGGACAAGGGAGAAGAGATTGATGTCATATATCTTGACTTCAAAAAAGCCTTCGATCTGGTGTCCCATGATCGCCTCTTGGAGAAACTGGCCAATTGTCACCTTGGGTCCTCCACGATCCACTGGCTGGAAAATTGGCTCCGGGGTCGGACCCAGAGGGTAGTAATTGATGGAAGTCACTCATTGTGGTGTCCTGTGACCAGTGGGGTCCCCCAGGACTCTGTCCTTGGACCCATACTGTTCAACATCTTCATTAATGATGTGGACACTGGAGTCAGAAGCGGACTGGCCAAGTTCGCCGTCGACACCAAACTTTGGGGCAAAGCATCCACACCAGAAGACAGGCGGGTGATCCAAGCTGACCTGGACAGGCTTAGCAAGTGGGCGGACGAGAATCTGATGGTGTTCAACGCCGATAAACGCAAGGTTCTCCACCTTGGGAAGAAAAACCCGCAGCATCCTTATAGGCTCGGCAGTGCTATGTTGGCTAGCACTATGCAAGAAAGAGACTTGGGGGTCATCATTGACCACAAGATGAACATGAGCCTTCAATGCGATGCTGCGGCTAGTAAAGCAACCAAAACGCTGGCTTGCATCCATAGATGCTTCTCAAGCAAATCCCAGGACGTCATTCTCCCCCTGTACTCGGCCTTAGTGAGGCTGCAGCTGGAGTACTGCGTCCAGTTTTGGGCTCCACAATTCAAAAAGGATGTGGAGAAGCTTGAGAGAGTCCAGAGAAGAGCCACGCGCATGATCAGAGGTCAGGGAAGCAGACCCTACGATGACAGGCTGAGAGCCCTGGGGCTCTTTAGCCTGGAAAAGCGCAGGCTCAGGGGTGATCTGATGGCCACCTATAAGTTTATCAGGGGTGACCACCAGTATCTGGGGGAACGTTTGTTCACCAGAGCGCCCCAAGGGATGACGAGGTCGAATGGTCACAAACTACTTCAAGATCGTTTCAGGCTGGACATAAGGAAGTATTTCTTTACTGTCCGAGCCCCCAAGGTCTGGAACAGCCTGCCACCGGAGGTGGTTCAAGCGCCTTCATTGAACACCTTCAAGATGAAACTGGATGCTTATCTTGCTGGGATCCTATGACCCCAGCTGACTTCCTGCCCTTTGGGCAGAGGGCTGGACTCGATGATCTTCCAAGGTCCCTTCCAGCCCTAATGTCTATGTCTATGGTATCTCTAAAAGCATACATGCAATCTCCAAAAACTGTTAGCTGATGAACTTGCATTACAATATACTCTCTAGTTACATGATTGCATAGAATTCTGCATATATAGTAGGGCTGCGCGAAACTTCGGGTGGTGATTCGATTCGGAGGAGATTCGGCCCAGTTCGGTGGCCGAATCTCCAAATCCGAATCGAATCAGGGGACCAATTTAAAGGTCCAAATCACTTCAAAGCTCTCCAAAGCTTCGGCAAAGATACGGAGAGCTTTGATGATTTGGGTAATCCCTAGTGGCTGCAACAGGAGCTGCAGCCACCCCAAGCTGGTAAGTACTAGGGGCGGGGGAGTGGGACCACGGGGAGACCCCTGCCAGCCCCCCTGACCCTTGCCTTCTCCCCCAGCCCTCCCTCCCCAGCTCGGTACTTTAACAAAAGCCCCGGTGCTCACCGGGTGCTGCTGTGCGGCGGGGGGGGGGTGATCTCCGCTGCCCCCCACTGCCCCACGCTGCATGGGGGGCTCTACATGAGCCCCCCAACCCCCCCACAGGTGCACCACCTGGGCCAGCTCTGGCCCTTTAAGAAAAAAAAAAAAAACACAGAGAAAACCCCAGGACTCATGCTCCTGTGCAGTCTCAGGGCTTCAGAGGCTCATGTAGAGCCCCCCACATGGCATGGGGCAGTGGGGGGCAGCAGGGATTGCCCCCGCTGGCAGGAGCAGTAAGTCTAGGGGTTTTCTTGTAGTTTTTTTTCTTAAAGGGCCAGAGCTGGCCGGGGCAGGGCACCCATGTTGGGGCTGGGGGAGCAAGGGGGGGGGGGCCTCATGCAGAGCCCCCCACACAGCGTGGTACAGTGTGGGGCAGCAGGGATTGCCCCCCACCTGGCAGCACCCGCTGAGTCGAGGCCTTTTTTTCCAAAGACCCTGGAGCTGGGGCAGGCGGGGCAGCTGTTGCCAGTGGGGGACAGCAGGCAAGGGATGGGCCTGGCCTGGCTGATTCTGCCAAATCGAATTGGGACAGCGATTCGACTCACCGAATCTAATCACTGTCCCCCGAACTGGCCAAATCCAAATCTGAAGTGAATACTAGCTGCTTCGCACAGACCTAATATATAGTCTCACAGGGATATACAACTGCTGTATAACAATGAAAGAAGTTTACTTATAAGGTGCAGTCTTTGATCAGAGGGAATACTAGTCTTCAGTTGCAGAGTTACTCTAAATATTATTGCAAGAATTTTTTAATAACATATTTTCTTCTCCTGAATGGGTCAACAGATTTTGCTTAGGCAGACAAAGCATGGAAAATCCAGCCCCAGATTGCAAACTTCAGAACATGGTAAGCAACTGAAAGACAGGAGTGAGAACATTAACTCTGGTGTAAAATTAACTCACTGAAAGACTCAGAATAACAATGAAGTATTGATACTTGTGCTACATGAACCAGCATGCAAGCATCAAAAAGAAGGGGTGGTGAAAGAAGGGGAAGTGAAATTTGGGCAAGCAATTACATCAGTCAAAGAAATACATCAGACAAAGCATCCCATAAATCACCACAGTATAAGTGCATTGGTACAGTTAGAAACACTGTCACAAAAAACACATTTAAGGAAAAACCTTGAATTTTTTTTTTTTTTATTTTATTCTAGGGAATCGAAAAGCAAACCATGAAGCAGCAATATGTTTCTTCAGTGCTTCCAAAGAAACTGGTTTCCCAATGTAACTCCTGCCCACAGAAATAACAGCTCCATCTAGAGGAATCAGCAACAAGACATTCATCCTATCATGTTAAAGATGAACAGAAAGCATTTGAGGGGGAAATGACTGTCTAGGAAGCAAAGCTCAGATCATTAGAGCAGGAACCTGGGAGTTAGGACCACTAAGTCCTATTTGTAGCTCTGATACCAGCTTGTTTCATGATCAGCAGCAAGCAATTTCACTGTTCTGTGCCTCAGTTTCCCCATCTTTAAATACAGCGAAATAGGAATGCTGGGAGACCAAATGAGCTAGTTAAATACAAATCCTCTGCTGAAAGGCACTATATTATTATGCGTTACTTTTTTTTCATTCCATACTGGAAACACCTTAATCCACTTTCTTTCCAAGTAAGATGGATGCCTGAAGGCTACCTAACTGCTTACCCCAAATTTCCTCTGCATTTAGTGTAGGTATATACAAGTCCAACAATCTGAGATGATGCATGTAGAGAGAGGGGAAGAGGCAGCTGCTCTACAATACAAAAGTTCTCTCTCCATGTATGTTGTTTCTGAATCACCAGTATCTCACCTCAGACAGAGCTGCTGGGGGAGCATTTTTATTTTATATGGTTTTAGAGAGGGGAATATGAAGTTCTACAGACTAGATAAAGGGAAGGGGTACAGCCATCTGTGAGGTACCTCTCCCTGGCAATCATGGCATATTAATTCCTGGTTCCTGAACAGCACCACTTCCAGGACTGGTGTTGTAGACACTGAAGTCATCCTTGTTGGTGATGTGTAATTTCCAGGGGAACACATGCTTCTCAGAGGGCCTGTTTCTGCTCTGATACACCATGAGTTCAACATCCTGGTCAGAAAGCAGCCGAATCATGTCACCGTCAAAGTCCTGGTAATTCAGAACAATATCTTCATGATCAAATTCCCGCCTAGGGAAGGAGAAATGGATTAAATTCTATTAACTTAATGCCAGGAAGTTACTGAACAATTCGTAATGTACTAGAGACCCCTGCCCTCTACCTGGAACTCTAGAGGGATAGAAGCACACCCACTTTTCAGGGATATTTAACTCTTCCTATACCAATTAATGAGATTGCAAAAACAACAACATTTTGCAGTTGTATAATACTCTGCATGGGGTATATCATGCAAAGTAGCATACTCCACTTCGACACTATCCAGATATGGAGAAAAGCAGGGTTTGAATCATGGGGGACCTCGGAGGGGGGTGTGTGAAAATAATTTGAAAATCATAATCTGAGAGGTCTCTGATTTTATTAGGGCATTGTGGTGGGCAGCCCAATTTTTTTTGCAGACCCCCCTCAAAAGTCAAAGTGTAATTTGAACCCTGGAGAAAAGACCAGGGTCACTTTCCCCACCCCTTGTACAGATGACCCACAGAGAGCAACATCCAAGACAATGACTTGTTGATAATGCTATCAGCAATGCTTCTCACTAGGGAGGTTTTGTAGTGTTTGACTGCCAGTAGGCACTGGTGTTTTCAAACATCATTACAGAGTGCCAGATCATATGCTAAAGAAAGATGAATGTGAAATCGTGTTATTCAGAGGACAGGGGAGTAGGTTTGCCTAGTGCATATCTCTGTTATTCAGAATTAAAGTAATGCTTCTTCAATTTTTCCTCTGAAAAGTTGAACAATGCCTGTGGTAGACTTGCAACACTATGCAGTGAACTAATGTGGGCAGAGACTTGCTCAAGTCTTCCTCAGAAAAGATGCAATCCCAAATGATAATGAATAACGCTTGTGTAACATTACGGTCATTTTTGTACATGGTCACAATGCACAGCTCCACGTAGGCATATATATATAATGTTAATGCCTTCTTCCTCTTGTGCAAATGAATGTTCAGGCAAAATGCTGCCATTCCTAGCCTTTATACACAAGGGCCTGCATAGCAGGGGGAAGTAAGAAAAGTATGACTAATAAAGGGAGCTAGTCCATCCCAGTAGACACAGCAGTCATATACTGATAGAGACTTTACTTAAGTGTTGGAGTGGGGAGGCTGCTCTGTGCATAGGGACCAATCATTACTACATATATGAATGACTTTCAGAAGGAATCCACCTACCCTGAAAGGCTGGATACAAATCAGACTCTTTTACAAGAGTGGGATCGAACTGGAGGAAGGTCCACTCAGGACTTTTATTTTCAAAGTTCTCTGACCCCAAAAGCACTTGAGTGAAGTAACTGTGGTTAAGAACTTCTTTTACTGAGCCCATTGTTGCTGAGCACATTCCTTGCTTTTCCAATGCATCACCATTGAAAGGCCTAAATGAGAAGCCCAGTCTGCCTATAGCCTATGGGATACTCCTGGGGAGTGAGTAAAGTGTCAGGAAGGGCACTGGGAGGTCTCAAACACTACTATGGGGATCTAAGGAACTGCACAGTGCATCCCACATACCAAGGAAGTGTACTAGGTGATCAGGTCCCCTTAAAACAGACTGGTATCTGTTCATAGTGGTACTGGGTGAAACAGTAGCAACTACAAAGCCTCTGGGGTATCTGGGCAGATTGTTTTAAATCCAGAACACTGGGATGGCTGGACAATGTAACACAGCCAGGACTGAAAGAAACTCAGGATATATGCCTAAGTGAATCTCTGAATCAATAGTGAATGCAACTCCCTCCATCTGCACTGTACCTCATTAATTCCATGAGGTCTTGGAACGGTGGGATGCTGCTCAGATCCTCCTCCACTGCTATGTTCCTAGAAGATGAACAAACATTATTGTTTCATGTAATTAAAACAGAATTACAAACATCTTTCCAGCAGTAACCTGAAGAGCATCATCTCATTACCTGATGATGCTAACAATGCTGTCATGGTAATAACAGCGCAGACGATTGATAGTATTTTCTTCTTCTGGTAAGTCTTTAATGACCTTCACAAAAGCACATGGGAAAATTCCAGTGGCATCATAAACAGTTCCCTGGAATGAGAGAAAGGGAACAGACTGAAGAAGAGTGTATTATTTTTACTACATTTGATCGGCTGTGGAAACTGAAGTCATATCTGTAGAGATGACAAGCAGAATTATCCCGATATGATCATTAAAGGAGGAATGCAATAGAAATAAGCCGATTGTATACCTATTGCATTGGATAGTCAAATAAAGAGGAACAGGAGCAGTACATAATATGCACAAGTCAGATATTTACCCTCAAAGACTGTCCTGTTTGAGAAACCAGATACCAGTATCAGCAGACATACTGAATGCCCTTCCTCACTGTCTCTTAGACTATTGCCCAAGTCCTTTGTTAATATGTCATTGTGGGTTAGCATGAAATACAGAGTGAGCATGTCTACATCAAGACTCAGGAGGCTGACCATGTGTCACCGCCAAGCCCAGCAAGTGGGAGGACCTTAGCCTCCTTCACCCCTCTCCTTGCCCATCTCCCCCAACCCAGAGTGTGCAGCCTGCAGGTGGAGGAGGGAGGGGGGAAGATCTGGAGGTGACTCCACATCCCACCACACATTCGGAAGCACAGACCAAGACCAGACCAGGGCTGGGAGAGGTGGAGCAGCATGGGGGCAGCAGCAATGGCAGAAGCCCTGGTGAGGGCACTGCATGTAAGCCTTGAAGAATAGAATTAACACAATATAATACAGTGCAGCAAGCACTGTAAACATTTCAGTGAGGGTGAATAAGGAAAAGAAACTCAATCCAAAAAAGGCTGTTGCAAATACACAGCCTGCCCTTACCTGTGCACAATAACATTTCAAATTCCCCGTCATCTAAACTATAGCACATTCTCAAAACTCAATCCTGGGCTATTGCAAGCCTACCAACCCAGAGTAAAAGCCACTCGAGCGTTCAAGTCAGGAAGGTGAAACCACTTTCTCTAGCTTCAACTGCTCTCACCAGATCCTGCCTTCTCCATCAGTAAAGTCAAGAAGCCCTAAGCCACCAAAATTTCCCATATATGCAAATAACATACAGCATTACAATGTTTCCTTTCAAGCCCCACATGGAGATAACAAACTCATAAAACCTCAGACTACCTGCTCTGGTTACTACTCCATGAACACACCTATCCTATCCTATCCCCTTTTCCATAAACTCATCAAGCTCCATCTATTTAGATTCCTTGCCAGCAGTATCCTATTCAGAGGTCATTCTGGAACATCTTTCCTCTGCTGGTTAGAAACCTTCCAATTTTCTGTCTAAAATCATCAGTGAACAATCTGGACTTAAATTTTATCTTGTACCAATACAATCCTTTAATTGACATAGTTCTTCACCCTCCCTGGTATTAACCCCCTGGAACATATTTATAAAGAATAATCATATACACAGATACAAATTAGAGAATGGCTGCTTAGGCTGCAGTATTTCAGAAAAACACCTTAGGGTTACAGTGGACTGCAAGCCAAATGTGTGTCAACAGTATGCTCTTGTTGCAAAACAGGTATACTGGGCTGTATTAACAGGAGTGTTACCTGTACATCAAAGGAAGTGATTGGTCCACTCTGAGGCTTCACCAGGAAGCCTTGCCTCCAGCAGAAAGCAACAGAACTGATTAGAGATCTAGGAAACATGACATATGAGGAAAGCTAGAAAGCTGAGATTAGTCAGCCTGGAGAAGAGACAGCAGAAGGAATTTAATGAGAGTGTTCAAATTCCTGAAGAGCGATTATAAAGAGGATGGTGACACACTATTCTGTGTGACCACAGGGAGCAGGACAAGAAGTAACAGTCTTAAATTGCAACAAGGGAAATTTAGACTAGAGATTAGAAAGAACTTTTTCACTATTAAGACAGTTAAGCAATGGAACAAAATCTTCATCCCTGGAAGCTTTTAAGAACAGATTAGCAAACCCTTGGATGAGATGGTTTAGACAGGCATGATCCTGGTTGGAGTAGAAAGCTGGACTAGACCTCTAGAGGTCCATTTCAGCTCTATGATTCTATGACTTAATATACTCTCCCAACCTTCTTTTGCTATGCTAAACAACTCAATTTCATTTCATCTTCTTATAATAGGCTCTGTATTCATCTAATGCATCCTAGTAGCCCTTCCCTGCACCTATTTCAATTTGTTTTTTCCTATCATAAGTGACTCAGATGCATTACTCTAACTGAGGCCCTATGAGCAATTTTTACCATGGTCCTAATGCAGTCTTACCTCCAGCCAGTCTTTGTTGATCCTGCTGAGAAGATAGATCAAATCACCCTTCTTAAAATTCAGCTCCAATGTATTGGTTGCCGAGAAATCAAACAGTGCCTAGGGAAAACAGGCAACATTTTAGAAATCAACTCATCAAATTATTAAACCAAATCGTGCTTTTCTCCCCCAGTTTCATCAAGAAAAAGGTTTCTTACCTGTAACCCACATGAGGCATCCCCATGGCTGGGAGCCCAAATCAGATGATGGGGCTCCTAGACACAGAAGGACATTGTTCACCCCCACGGTTGGAAGCCCCATCAGTTGGCAGGACCTCCAGGGACAGGGGCACATCCCACTGCTGGGAGCCCCAGCCTGACCACATGTTCAATTAATGGTGTGATAAGAATCAGCTACAAAGTTATTGCACATTTTTGTGTAATAGCTTTATGCCTTATTGCTTATCTTATCATGCCATTAATTGCATTAGTGTGTGGCCAGGTAACAATCTGAGATGTGATTAACTGGTTAATTACATCTTATGTGTAATGTGAGCCAGGATCCTCAAGGACAGACTACCTTACACAGTGAGAAGGTAAACTATCAAAAGGAAGATCTTCTAGATGAGACAATGGTGATTAAAATGCAGTTGTAAGGGGGGGGGACCCCAAAGAACGTTCCCCAATTCATAATACAATGGTTCCATTAGTCTTTTAAGTACCATACACAAGTGCTACAAAGGTGGTTCTTCTCATAGTGAAGAACAGACATCTGCTGTCCTCTTGCTAAGGCTTATATACTTCTTTTTAGTTGCCTTTCTAAAAGCCTATTTATACAGCATGTAACATTTTGGTAGCTCTAGTAACTATTAATAAAACGAACACAAATGACATTGAAAAAAATGTTTGATCCAGGAGCTGTTTTTTCTGGGCAGTAAAAAAGGAATTTGAAGCCTCTGCGGCCATGTTTCTAATAGCCTTGCACCAACCAGTCCTATCTGCCAGAGAGCAAACCATGGCCCAGTTTCTGCTCTGAAAAAAAGTTCCACCTATTACAGGATATATATATATATAAGATGAATTCTGCTACTACAGCCCATGATATTTCCACTTGGTGCTGAGCAGACTGAACCCTGCTTTTCCTTGTCTTGCAGGACCCAGTTGGCGTGTCTACATGTGCAATTAATTTGAAGCAATAACTACATATTGTACCAGAGGTTATTGCTCCCAAGCACCATGTTTACACACATGCCCAGAACCACAGCATGTTGAGCCAGGCTGGAGTAGTCCCAGCCGGCAGGGGACCCTGGTGATCAGCCTGCTAGCCCAGAGCTGCTCCGACCCAACTCAATGTGCTGTGGCAGGCTGGCTGGAGGATGAGGGTGCTCCAGTGCAGGGTTAGCCAGCAGGTAACCCCCATGCTGTAGCACCCTCATGCCCTAGCCTGCTCTGTCAGCGTCTACATGTGCACTGCTTTGCAGTAAATAACTCTGCAGTAGGATGGTGCTTGTTTTACAAGTACTATCATATGAAGGAGCTTATTAGTTTACTGTGGCCTAATAGGGCTGCACAGGTAGAAAAAAAGACTTTACTGCAGAGCTAATTAGGAAGCTCCATAGTAAATGTCTCTTGTAGACATGCCCCAAGGGTAGCAGCCTATCCCCATCCTGGATCAAACTAAGAAGATCACTTCCCTTCATCTGCTGTATCAATGCAATATTCCTTCAGACCATTCCTTCACCCCATACTGCTCAACCCTCTTTCCCTCTCCTGCTCTGGAGTAAAAAAAAAATCTCTTTCCATGCTTATTCCATTTTTCCTTCTATTCCTATTACATGGACACTCATAGGGAAAGATCACAGATGTCACCAAACAGATGGCTTAGTGAAAATACAGCCTTATACATAGCCTTCTGCATGCTGCTTCAGGTACCTACCTCAGCCCGTGGGGCAGCCATGCGGTCGAAGGTAGGCACTTGTGGTAAAATGCTTTTGCTGAAAAGAAAGGAGACAACAGGGAGGTATCAGAAAAAGGAGTCAGTCAGCACAATCTGTACTTGCTCATCATCTAAGCCAACAGGCAGCAACATTTTCTGGCAGCCACCCAAAATGGCCCAGCTTGCATCTGAAGTCAGCCAGCGCTAGGACCCAGCCATCACTGCAAATCCTGCCACCTTTCCCATACCTCCACCACTGCCAAACACCACTGCAGCCCATCTCTACAGGCAGGTTGCTGACCCCTGCTCTGGGAGGCAATTCCATGTGATCTAGGCCACAAACCACCTTAGAAACATCAGAGAATCAGTGTACAACATGCAAGTCAAGAAACACGGATACAAGGATGTGACCCCACGTCTCATTTCCCTGTATAGTAGCAGTAAACTCTCCCTGGTAAAACCTTCTGCTGGGAACAGATGGGAATTCAAACTGCATATTCATAATCCTGGTCCTCCCTTATCCAATTTTGCTCAGCACTGCAATCACTCCCTTCAGAAGTCCCTCCATTTCTCCCTACCATAAGCAAGGAATTCAGTTGCGCTGGGTGAGTCAAAGGACTAACACTTTGTTATCCTTGGGAAAACGGACTATTTTTAAGATTAATTCAATTTTGGTCTCTAAACATGGTGTGGGTATGCACAGAATTCCCCCACAGCTGTCCTGTGGGGAGCAAACTTCAGCAGGATTGAGAAATTAATTAATTCCCCTCCATTTTGCAGAACAGTTTTTTCTGTGGTTTCCTAGTGCAGCTTCATAGGATAGCTCCCTGCTGAACTGAGGGGTGGGAAAAACTGAGCCTCCACATATATTTAGGATCTGATGCAGCTCTCATTGAAGTCAACAGCAAAACTTGCATTGACTTCAGTGATGCTGGATCAAGCTCTTCATCTTGCACTGTACGCCTCACGTACTGCTCCCTAATGGACAACACTGCAGAGGTAGGCAAGTGTTTACAAAAGGAATCTTACATATCTCTGGTATTTCCTTTACTTGGATGGAAAGAAGTGTGGATATTGCACAATTTCAAAGTACTGACGTTGAGAAATGCCCTATTTTCACAATAGAAAAGGACAAAATAGCAGGACCCAACCAACTCATTTGGGATGCACACTAGGAAACACCAGTTTCCTCTCCCCATGGGGTTAACACCCACCCTCAAAGCAAATAACCAAAAGAAAAGCCAGCTGATACTAACACTCTGCGAGTGCGCGGGCGGAGTCTTCGCAGCCTCTGAGGCATCTGTTCACAGTCAAAGGTTGACTGGTAGAAAAACAGCCGTACCTCTTCACCCAACACCACCCAGATGGGCAGGCTGAGAAGCTTCTGTAGCGGGAAAGCAAAGAATACAGAGTAACAAGTAGGCAAGAGATCTGCTCTCTGTAAATTTGCCTGGGCAAGGGAAATACCTCTCCAATCTACAGGCCCACAAATGATATTCTTCACTGTCAGAAATCCCCTGCTAAGTGCAATGGGGTTGAGCAGCGCTCACTTTCTCCTCCATGGACTGCTGGACTTGGCTAAACCATTGCTTCACACTTTGGCCTATGTGCCTGATTTACTACAGGAACTGTAAGTCTTTCCCTGTGTCCTACCACCACTATCACAGTGATCCTGGAGGTAGTGGAAAGCACTAACCAGTGGAAGTCTTAGCCAATCAGCTGCTGCAGGCTCCAGTCAGTCATGGGTTTAATACCAGGGCCATAATTAACCTCCACACAAAAAAAAAATCTCTCCCCAGTGTCTTGGCATCGTGGAGAAGCAGAGTATAACAGAGAGACCAAGGTGCCCTGTGCTGGGGTAGAAGCATCTAATCAAGATGTTTTGGGTAGCGCCTATCTAAAGCAGCAGCTGAATATGCTCAGTGCAACCTCCCCTGCTTAAGATGAAGTTTACCTTCATGTAGGCATTGAGAATGGGGATCCTGCTCTCTGCAATCTCCCTTTTTGCTCCAACATAAACTTTTCCTAGAAAGCACAAAACCATTAACAGCCACTGAAGTAAAAATGGAGACTAGCATGAAAAGGAAGCAGCTTAGAGAAAGCAGAGTGCCTGAAGCATCCAAGAAAACAAGCATGGGCTACAGGATTTCAAAACTAGCCTTTCAGCATACAATGCTCCAAATTGCACCGGTGGGAACTCATCATTGGCTCCCACAGGCAACACTACTCACTATAATGCACTCCACTATGTAAGCTTAAGGCTGAAAAAGCTAGGAATGATGTGTAAGGGGACAGGAACAGAGCTGGGTTTGGCAGTCTACCTGGCAGTATGGGAAGAGTGCAGCTAAGGCTGCCTTTTTTGCTATCTGCCCCATATTTCTCCTCTAGCTTGGCATGGAGGGCAAAAAACTGGCGATAGCGACGGCAGATCAGGTACCTGCCCCCTCCTTTTGTCTTCACCTCAATGACAAACATCTGAAAGGGAAGAGGGAAGAGAGGCCAAGGGTTATATTCAGACTTAATAGAACCTACCAAAAAAAAAAAAATCACCAAACGCACAGAGCAAAAACTTAGAGCCAAATTCTCAGTGTCTGTGACTCTTGTCTGGGCCCAGTGTAGAGGCAGTCTCAAATTAAGAAGCCAGCACATTCTGAATGCTATAAAATAATAGTAATAGCCCCAGGGTTTATTTTGCATATGTTCCCATGTTTCCTACAAGTTGAGTCACCATGTGTGCTTCCTTCTATATAATCTTGCGAATAGCAAACTTAAGAGGATCTCATGCTGCTCATATAACTTGTTTTCAGCAGACAACAAAACATATTACAACAGTTAAAGCCAACACTTACAAGCCTGGAGCCTTTGGCCACATAAATCTGTATTTAGGTGTCTAAATGAATGGCCTGGCTTTCAGAGGTGTTAAGCCTGCATAGCTTTGTAACTCCAGAAGCACAGCTTTGAAAACTGTAGCCTAGGGGACTTGCCCTCAGCCATGCAGCAAAGTGGATGCAGAGCCAGAAACAAATCCCAGGTCTCCTGACTCCAAGTGCTGTGCTTCAACCAACAAGCTATACTCCCTTCTAGTCCCCAAAAGATTGGTTTCCTAGGGTTAGAAAACACTCCCCACTGATTCCCATATATTGACCCCTTTGCCAAGCAAAAGCCAGGCATCACAAAGAGATTTAGCTAACAGCTTTTTGACACAGCTTCTAGACATTTAAAATTATATGCCACTCAGGTTTAAGCATATTGATAACATTTATTAAACTACATTAGGTAACATAATTCATGCTTTGCAGCTGTGCTAAGCCCTTGACCAAACACTTCACAGCAGCCCCTGTTGTTGTTACTTGTAATGCAGATTCGAAGAACTGGACTGTTCTCACCCACTGTCTGCCGCACATTTGCATTTTCACTAACTGCCATTCTTGCATACTGGCTCCTGGCATCTATCCCATTCAGGAAGAGTGCATAACAACTGCAGACATTTCCTCTTCCTGAAGAAGTGTTTGTTCCCAGAAGTTTGCAAAGAAGAATTATTTATCTATTTTAGTTGGTCTAATAAAAGATTTACCCAGAACCTTGTCTGCCTATGTCCTTAAACCAACATGGCTACAACCAACACCCTTGAAACATGGACTGTTCATGAGCTTTTAAACCATATTATTGTAAAAGCATGCTACATGTGTTGAGCAAGAGAAGAAGCAAAACTGACGTAGTCGGCACAATCCAACTCAGGAAGCCCCATAAGTGGTGACCCAAGTCTATCAGAAATAAGGAAGCCCCCCTTTTTAAAAGTGTTACATTGCATTTGAACAAGAGCCATGCATCTGGCAGCCCACAGGCTGCATGCAACCCCTGAGGGGTTAAGCTATGGCCTCTAGACATCTGCCCAGCTGTCATTTCCCCTATTGCTTCAGCTGCAACAGCAGCCAGAGTCTCCAGGCTCCCCCACCTCCTTTGGCCTTTGTGGTCTGCACAGCATGGTGCGGGGTGCTCAGTGTGGGGCTGGGCCTGCCACTGTAATAGTGGGGGATGCCCACATGAGTCCTCACTGCAATGGGTTAGGGTATCTATGTAGCATGCACCCCAGAAGCCCCATCCCGACTAAGGTGGCCTGTAGATATGCAGCCCTAGCTATTGCAGTCCACAGGAGATGTGGCCATCAGCTGTGTAGAAGCTGGACAGTCCTGATTTAACCAACACCTTCCAAGGGCTTTTAAGAAACTGGTTTGCACTGGATTTCAGAAGCACAGGGGGAAAACGGGTTTACCCAACTGTTTAGCCTTTTGTCTAGGAACAGTAACTAAAATTATAAAAATGAAAATAATACAGGTTAGCTCCCTCAACCTAAACTCTGGTGAGAAAAGGAAACAGATTTCTGATGCACTGTCCATTGTGTTTTGCCATCCCAACTGGAAATAGGAAGAAAACACCCCTAAGTAAAGACTTTGGAAACTGGCAGTGCCAGAGGGCCCATTTCTGTTAGGCTTCACCCACTCATCTCTGTTAGGTTTCACCCTCTGAAGCTAGCTTGTCAGCCTGCACGTGCAACAGACTCCTACCCATGCTAGAGGAAGACAAGCCCTACTTGGAGACTGGAGGGTTGACTGGAGGCAGAGCCCCATTTGGAGACTGGAAGCAGTCCAGGCCTAAAGGAATCAGGCCAAGCTACATCTGTTTCCCAGGACTAATGCTGAGCTAGTCACACCTGTGGGCACAGGGAGAATGAACTAAGTCTCCCCTCTTACATAGTAACTGGAAAAACCTCTCTTCTCTTCAATGTCTGCAATGTTTGCTGCAACAGGCACTTCATCTGGAAGCTGGTCAAAATCACTGAAAAGGCAAGAGAAAAAGGAAACATCAGATTACTGCAGGTAATGTTGGTCTTTGGCACAAATGACTACCCGTATTTGGAATCCCACCTGCCATATAACCTCTGCCATTCACAGGCTAGTCCTGCTTCCCTCTTGGGCAGCAGAACAAGGATACGGAAGCATCAATCATCTTGTTGCCAAACATCAGGTAGCACAAGACACAAAGGGCGCTTCTTCACGAGACACTTTACTATGCAGTACTGTAGTTTACAGCACAGTAAGTATGCACATCTACATGTGCACAAATGTGTACAAGTTGGGCACAAATTGTGAAGCATAAATCCACTTTGCCTCTGTTGCATGTTATATCAGAGCTCTACCTACATCCATTCAAAAGCAGAAGCACTGAGGAAAGATGTAAAAGAGCAATGGAAATGTGAAGGTTTCCAGTTCCAGAGAAAGCTTCATGAAGAAAAATCAGTGTGAAAAACACAACAGCTTCTCACTCTACAAAGAGTAGGATGCTAGGCTAAGCTGGCCCTTCCTTCAATAAGGATGGGTGGAGTGAGTGGGGCACAAGCCCCAGGCACTGGCTAAAGGGGTGGGGGGGGCACAAGGAAGCAGAGGGGTGCTTCATTCTGTTGTCCACCCCCCACATCCCTGCCCCTTACACACACACACACACACACACACAGTGGCAGCACAGAAGCATGAATCAGTAAGTGCAGGGTATTCTGGGAAATGGAGTTCTATCAGGCAGCAGCTCCTGGCTTTTGCTAGGGCTGGAGGGAGATTTCATCTTTCTTTTCCCCCTCACTTGACATGGGCATGGGGGTGGGGGATGGTCAGGTGATATTCTTCCTCAGCAGCAGTGAACTTGTATCCGGCAGAGCCTCCAGAGCCAGTGAAGGTACAGAGAGAGAGGTAGGGTGGACTGCTCTGGGCATGGCTCTAACCAGTTACACTTCTGTTCATCACCAAGTTCCAGAAAAGCACTGTGGTGATGGAAAGCACCTACAACTTGCTCAGCTGGAAGAATGGAGTTGGTCCCACCCCAAACATGAGTCACCACCACTTGCTGTGGAGAGGATGCAGTTAAGGTCAGCATAGGATGCATCAAGTCTCTCACAAATCAGCTTCACTTACCAGGAGCTTATGGGGCACTGGCCGCAGTTTAAAGTGACCATCCTTTCCTGGAACTACAATGAGGACAGGGATACAAGCCACCACTGCCCTCCCTTTCGTAGAGGTCATAACAAAGGAGAGTGGAAAGGTTCACTCCTATTTAAAAACAGACCCACTACATACAAAGGAAGCCAACTATGCTATACCACGTAGAAAAGTTCTCTGTCAGCCCTATCAAGGAGGCCTGCAACCAGAGAAATAGGAAGGAACAGTGGTTACACAGACAAGTTTGTGGACTTACCTCTTATCTCGTAGCTGTTGTGGAACAGACATTTCTTCAGCTCTTTGGAGCCTGGGGATAACTGATAAATGAGCCACAGAAAGAAAACACAGGAGACTGGGGGTGTTCACAATCACACCCTGCTGCTTCTTGAATCAGTCTTTACTCAGAGTTCTCCACAGGGCCTCAGAAATCTAGCTCTTGCTTAGTGTTTCGGTGTCAGGCTCTCTTTCCCCTGTGCTTCTCCTCCCACACTAGATTGAGGAAGTGCTATTGAAAGAGCCAGAACCAAGGCAGGTTTGTGCTCATTGCAAGAGTTACTGTTGTAGAAGCTTCCTCCCACCCCTATTTGAGAAGTGAAAGCCAATGTGGAAGCAAAAAGTGTCCCTGGCTCTCCAGGCCCAGCATTTGCAAACACATTTGCCCTTGCTCAAAGTGAGTGCGACACACTACCAGATCAGAATGGCAGTGCTTGACACACATTTTGCACTGGTGCCTGTGACTTCACAAGGCAGTAGAAAATCAGGCCCAACAAAAGCACCAGATTAAAGGTGACAGGGAATGTGCAGGCACTGAATTTCAAGGACCTGCAAAAAAAGAATCCCATTCCCTCTGCCTCCTGCCCTGAATAATGACACATGGCACCCAGAAAACATAGCTGGCCTGAGGTTTTGTGGAGTTCTATGTACAATTATATAGGAGGGACCCAATCCAGCTTCTTCCCAGATCATGATCTAGGGCCCCCCCTACAGTATCACCAGACACCCCTGCATACTCATAACCCTGTACAACCCTCTTCCTTCCAAATGAGGCTCTGTGGCTCTTGGAGACTCTCTCATATGGAGCAGGAGCCAGGAGATGGAGCCAAAGCACAGCTTTCCAACTGGGGAGTAGAAGAAGCTGTTAGGAAATGCAACCCTGCCATAGACTATGGCCACCGGAGTCAAACAGGACCATGCACAGGGGCTCAGGGACAGGGATTTGGAGCATGGATCAGTGCAAGTAGGATGTGGGACTCCTAGAAGAACAGGGATCTTTAAAGCTGCATTAGCCTAAAGCAGCAATTCCTGATGAAATGCCTATAAACCAAGCATTCTTTATCTGCCCAATCTATAAAGATAGGCTAATAATTCATGTCACCGAAAAAAGGCCCTACCTGCTCCACAAAGGATCCTGTGCACAAAGGATAACAACATGTCATTGTTAGAGTATGAGTTACAGATGATTTAAAGGGGGGGGGGGAGAGAGAGAGAGAGAGAGAGAGGGAGAGAGGAGTGCCATTTTCTAGTGCTGTGGCCATGCTGCTGAATATCCTGGTTTTGTTCTAATCCAACACCTGAATCATGCAGCCTCTTTGCCTACTTTTTTCAAATACAATCTCTCCTTTCCTTCCAAATTTGGCACACATTTGTCTCCTTTACATTCTTTTACAGTCAAATAGCAGAATGTTTGTAGCTTTAGTGGAACCAAAAGCTGGCCAACAGTTTCCAAAGTAGAAACTTGCATAAAACATTGCTAGAAAAATACACTGCAAAGGAAGAACTCAGTACCCAGCTAATTTCTAGGGGCACATGGAATACCATTACAAGGAGCCAGAGATGATTTTACTGCATCTTGGTTAGAAGAAACTGTAGCCATTATAGATGGAGGTGTACCGATACATTGGTCCATATCATATCAGCACTGATAAAAGGAAAATTGACATTATCAGCAACTGGCTTTTTCTGGCTGATGTGGCCAATAATGTTGCCGATATGTGTACAGCACGCACACAGCCAGCCCAGCAGCTTGGAAAGCACCATCCATCTGGTCAATCTGTTGGGGGGAAGGGGCAGGAGGAGGGATGGGGCATTGGGTTGTAGATCGAGACTCCTGTGGTGAGGGAGGAGGGGGGCTGGGGCAGGAGCAGGGGCAGGCACTGCCCAGCTGGTGTGAAGCAGGGTACAGGACAGAGCCATGAGCAGCTTGTCCAGGGATGTGGGGAATGGAGGTGGAGGGCAGTTCCTGCTGTTGTGTGCACCCCTGGGGGAAGCATGGGGGGCATGTGACCCCTGGAACTGTGCATGGGGTGAGGGTGGGCTGCCTGCTGGGGGCTGGGGGAGGTGCCAGTGCTCGGGGCGGGTGATGACAGTGCTAGGAGAGGGGCTTACGGGGGGCTGTAACCCACCCTGTAGCCCCCTCTTTCCAGCACCACCACCACCAAGCATAAGCATAGCTCTGGCCCAGCCTAGCCTGCCTTCACCCCATGCACAGATCTGGGGGGCACACACCCCACCATGCCTCCCCTGGGGGGTGCATGCAGTGGTGGGAGCTGCCCCCCCTCCCCATGGCCCCTGGATGAGCCACTCATGGCTGTCCCACACCTCACCCTGACTGAGCAGCATGTGCCCATGTCCCTGCCCCAGTCCCCCTCCTCCCTCACTGCAGGGGCCTCGATCTGCACCCCCCCCCCATGCCCTTCCCCTTCCCCCAACAGACTTACCAGCCAGATGCTGTTCTCCAAGCTACCAGACTGCATATTGACAATCGGGTCAGTATCGGCCAATATGGCTTATTAATAATCGGCCTTCAGTATTGGCCCAAAATATCTTTATTGGTGCACCCCTAATTATAGATAGCTTTGGTTACCTATAATGGTTATTTGGTTACCAGATGCTCCTGCACGTATTTCAATTTGAGGGCAACCTTTGAAGAATGTTGAATATTCCCCCTACCTGGCTAGCCATCTTTCCCAAAATGCAGACAGGGATGACAATATTCAGCACTAGATAAAATCTACTGGTGCTCCCTTTAGATGTCTTTGAAATCATGTTCGATGATCATCATATAGGGGCCAAAACCAAACATCTAGTCTACCAAGCAGCTGTCATCCCTACCCAAATGTTGAGGTGTGAAACTTGGATGACACATACCAGAAATCTTGGAAACATTACCTTCAGCAATATCTTCAGAAAATCCTCCGTATCAATTGGAAAGACATAAAAATGAATACCAGCATTCTGGCTCAAGCAAACACCACCAGCATTGAAACCATGGTTATACACACCAACTCACTGAATAGGATATAAGGATGCCCATCTACCTGCTCCCAAAACAGGTGCTATACTAGATGGGCAAAAAAGATTCAAGGGCACCTTGGAGGCCAGTCTGAAGAAATGTGAAATAAACATGAAGACCTGGGAGACTCGAGTACTAAATTATTCCCAGTGGCACCATGTTGTACGACAAGGCTTTGGTCATTTCAAGCAAACTCTCCTCACTGTGAAGGATGATAGGGGAGAGACACAAAGGGAAAGAGCTATGACCTGACATCACCAGGATTTACTCCTCCCTCCCAGCTATTCACCACATCTTCAGTTGTGCACAGTTTGGGTTGGCTGCCTCAGTCCTCTATGGACTCAACAATGATTTCCCTATTTACTGGAAGACTGTCATCCTTGTACTGAGGGACTACAGGTGCCAGAGTTGCCATCTGAGAGTCTCTATTTGAGAGACTCCAAGATTCTGTATTCTGCTGTCTGTGCAATTCTCTCCCCTGTGCTGCCAATGCAAGCAGAGGGTACGGTGGTGAGGCAATGGAGATGCTGGACAGAAGCTGTGGACCTCTGAACTCTGCTGCTTGCTCTGTTTTCCCTGTCAGCCCTGCTGAGTGTGTAATCCTCATGTAACCTGAGGCAAAATTAGCACTCCCCTTCCCTTCCCCTGGGCCTCTCTTAATGGAGCTTTCTAACCAAAATCCCCTGGCTTTCTCCTGAAATCCAGAGGGTCATAAGGGCAGCCCACCCTGAACAGAAGCCTTAGTCACAAGACTTAATCTAAATTGGCTCATAAAAATAGAGACAATCTAAGCTGGCAGTACATTGGGCAAGGTGTCCCCAAGCATAAGCAGAGTACCTAGGCTGCTGGCTTCTGCAGACAGGCTTTTGCTCCCTGCAGAGCTCCTCAGCCAGTCTTCTCAACAGTCTTTAGGCAACAAACCAAAAACCCCTTCTGCTTTGTCCCAGGTACTGGAGGAGGAGTTCTTTAGCTCTGGCTCTTAGCACAGCAGCCTGGCCCTCCTATAGCAAGCAGCTGTGTTCACAGCTTGCTTCTTTCTCTCCTGCTTAGTCTTCTGGAAACTTTTAAAACTCCTAGCAGGACACTTCCTGCCTATCTAAATGGTCTGCAGCTGGACTCTCTCAACAGAGCTGATTGTTCTATCCTAAAAGAACAGACTGCCCTGTTACACCAAGACTGTGTACAGAGAATGTGAATGGCACCAAAAGAAGGCATTCTCCATTAAAAAGGGATGAGAAGGGCTGGAGAGATATTTGTGAGATAATTGAAATCTATCTGTTGCATGGCCTCAATTTGACCAAACCCATATAATTTGCATCTAAATCAGCTCAAATGGGATGTGACAGACCAGAAACAAGGTTGCTAACCTAAGATATCAGGGGAACATAAGACGTGATGCAAATGGCTTAGTCAAGTGTAACAGGGTGCTGCTTTGCAAGAAAAGCATGAGATCCCAGCTTATTCTATTACTCACAGTTTTTAAAATAGTGAGAAACAAATCAGAGTAATTTTGCATCTGTACTACTGTGCACACAGGGCTACAAGTAGGACTAGTGCTAAAAGAGGTCAAGCTGGGAAGGAAATAGTTTTCCCATCCCAATACACTTTTTGAGATCACAAAATATTTCCCATTCTGCATCAACGTAATCAAAGACCATTCAAAGTTTTTAAACAAATAACAGCAAGAAACCCACCCCAGAAGACTGTCAAAACTTTTCTGGACTTGAGGCAGCCCTCCATAACTTTTCTGACTTTAATACCACCCACTTAAAGAACTAATTTCATTTTTTTTGGCTACAGAAAAATAACAGAGCAATTCTTCTGTAGTAAAGAACTCAGAAAGACCACAACAGGTCAGAGTGCTTTTGACACTGTGGATTCCTACTGGAAATCTCTGGGTTTAATTTGTGAACCATGTGTAGGTTTTTGCACACCTAGCAGTGGTAACATTGTATTGCTCACTGCAGCACTCTCAAAAGGATCTCACAATAGTCAGTGGGTTAAAACATCCATCAGGGAACACTACGACCCAGGTTCAAGACACTGCTTGGCTATTCTCTCCCTTCTGAACTGAATACCCTAAACACTGGGTTAGTGGCTATCACTTGTAGGAGCTGTTGTACTTTGCATACTGTAAATATTAATTGGAGAAGGTACTGCTGACCCTAGGGGTGTTTTTGGTACCATGAAGGGTCAAGGAGCCAGTCTTACCAAAAGCAAACACTCAAAAGAATGAGATTAAGTAATTTTAATAACAATTTTGATATTGAAATAAAATAGTATGTGAATGATAAGACTATACAGGTAAGGCAGATCAAACCAAATAATCATCTGTTCATTAACAGCTGAATTTTTAATATACAATATAGAAAGAGTTTAATATTAAAGTTTAAGTTCTAAAGTCTTAAAAGCCTCTACCAGAAACTCAGCTTGTTAGGGAAAAGGACTTCTTACCTAGGTTTAAAAACTAAATTTCAAAAACGCACTTATCTTGGTTCAACTGAAGATGGGCAATTCAGCAAGAGCCACAGTTCAAAGCTGAAGAGCACAGATTATATAGCTAAACCTGGATTTTTATACTCAATTACCTGTCCCAATTTGAAAAGCCTACTAAATAAGGCTGGAATATGGAGAAATGTGCCTAATGGGTTTATTTAATCATTAATATTAATGTGAACTCTATCTAACCTGGTTATTGAGTGTAGCTAGCTCGCTGTGAAGCAGAAATGCCTTAATCACTTTAAATAAGTTGCATCTGGCTTAAACCAGATCTTACTGGTATAACACCAATAAGCATCCCTCAGCCAGCTTCTCTTGTCTTACCCTTCTGAACTCACCCCATTTATGATATTTTCTCCCCTACTCATTTCCTTTGTCCCTTCTTCTCTCACCCAAATTCTAGTCAAGCAGATGCAAGCAAATGCTATAATAATATAACATACAACACATCATATCATAACATCTCCTATAAGACTTGAATCTAGAACTCCAACAACTCATTTAAGTGCCCTGACCTCTAGGCTGTAATGGGAGGCTCCTTCTCTCACTCACAAATATTTAAACAAAGTAGAACAGCTCCATCAGAAAAGACCTGCCCCCAAATAATTGACTTGCTAGGGTACTCATTTAAGATGTAGGAACCTAGGTTCAAATCCATAGTATGAATCAGAGCATGGAATTAAAAATGGGTCCTTCCCATCTCAGGTGGCTGTCCTAATCACTGAACTATTAAATCATTTCTCTTTTTACTCCTCCCAGAATTTCATTATGGATCTAAGAAAACTTTTCCAACAAAACTTTCACCAAAATCAGCATACTCCCATTAAAAGTGGACTGAGATGGGACTGTTAGTGGTTTCTGATACCATTTGGATGTAGTGGTGATTAACAGACTATAAATCTCCCAGGTCATATTGATGACTCACTGATAATACACAAGTAACAGAACCTGCATGCACTGAAATATTTGTATTTCAATGGTCAGGTGTATTGCAGGGGCTGAAAGAATGCAATTCTCATCCTGTACTGGTCTCTGAATAAGCCAAAGTGATATTGCATTTAGATCATATTAAGGATACTTGAAACATGGGGCATTTATAGACATGCTCTAAGAGTGGGGTGGGAGGGGAGCTTTAATTAGAGCAGCTCTGAGAGCCACTCCAATTAAAGCGCTCGGAGCATCACGTGTATCAGTATCCCTGCACTGAAAAATGGTGGCAGGGATGCTTTAACTAAAGTTCATCAAATGAGCTTTAGTTAAAGCACCCCCACAACCATTTTTCAATGCAGCAATGCTGATATATGTGATGCTGGAATCTGTTGGAGTGCGGTAATTACCACACTCCAGCAGACTCGATTAATTAGAAGTTACAGTAATTACAGTGCATTGGAGCAGCCTCATTGCACGTGTATAGGTGCCCACAAATGTGTATACATTAAAGCTCATTAACTCGTGCCATTGCCAAGTGTCCTCTGTCTCCAAGTTATGCCACTTCAGGTGAGGGTTAACTCTGGGCCATGCTACCCAGCTCATGTTAAGATAACTTCAGTCTGCTCCACAGAGATAAAATGAGCAATTTGCAGTCCTCCAGCATCCCAGGATGCACCATCCACAGCACACACCCCCACCTCGAGCAGAAAAAGAGCCCAGGTGTCCTGGCTCCTAGCCACGCCCCTGCTCACCAGCCCTCTAGTGGCAAGTCAGAGCTGTACAGTATAGGCAAGAAAGTATCAACCCTCAACATACAACAGCTCACAACACATTTTAACTTTAACACTGCTTAACATTCAACAGATTTAGTATGGTCTAAATGTAACATGTCACTTCACCCTCACATCTTTTAAGATTCTGATCCCTGTTCGTTATACTCTATTGCTAAATGAATGTATTATTTAATTGGTGATTGAACATAACCATACAGTACTTTTCCAACAGCACACGTTTCGAGAAGAAGACCACCATTCTAGCACTCACAAGCAAGCTTACCCAAAAATAACATCCTTAATATTAGAGATTGTACAGAATGTCATCGGCATCTACATATAACCAAATCAGGTGAGCAGCACTATTCAAGACTCCTTCAGTTTGCCTCAGCTTTTTGGTGTTCTTTTATATGTCCTATGATGTGGGACTGCCTTCCCATTAATTGTTCAGACCTCAGTCTTGCATTAGCCACCTGCTGTTATCCACTAGCACCCACCTTCCAGACATACAACAAGTAAGGTGGAGTCCACAGTCAAGTGCCTGGGGCACTCCACTGTTAAAGAGGAAGCCTGAGTTTTGGTCCTTTTTCCCAGGATTATTTTTGGGTTTTGTCCCCTGAATGACTAATATAAAATGTACAAACAGTGATGGGAGCATGGATCAGAACTCCACTTTCCCTATTGAGTATCCTAAATCCTAGGCTACAAAGTCAGGCATCCTCTTACCAGCGCTCCTGTCCTTAAAATACTTGTTTTTTTGGCTACATGCTGACCTAGCTTTAATTGAAGAGATGGAGAATGCTTCTCAAGCCAACAATTCTGTAAATTGGTGGCCAGGGCTCACTTTGGAGAGGTGGGAGATGTGAGATGTGAGTTTGAAACCTCCCAAACTAAGGAAAGCTTAGAATTCAGGTTTCCCCCTTTACTAAGCTATTATGTAAACGGCAGGTGGTACCATCAGCAACACAACCATGATCAGATACCTTCTGTCATAAGAGGACTCTGACCTCTAGATCCCTAATGGACAGGGCCACTTAAAGTGCTGGAGCCCTTAGCTAGGTGCCTAAACTTCAGAGATGGGTGGGAATTCAGACACATCCTCATGCTTAGCATTTCCTTCTAGCTAGGTAGCTCCCTAGTCAGCATATGGGCTCTATGAATTACCCATGGACATATCTAACTCTCCCTGTTGCCTGGATGGGAAACCAAGGTGACCATTTTATTGGAACACCCACCTGGGGCCAGGTGTGTTGCAATACCTAAGGTGGAGGTACCGGAAGTGCTGCTCTGGATCTCCCCAATTCTTGTACAGAGTTCAAAGGAGGGCTGACTCATACAGCTAGGCAGAGTGGGAAGTTTGGAAGTTCATGCAGAAAACTGCTGAAGACATACCTTCTGGGTTGAGGTAGCTTTTCCAGCTCCAGATCAAAGCCATCAAAGGGGGGTCATGTTACTAACAGGGACCAGAAATCATAGTGGAAATACATGAGTATCCTCTGGTACTGATGGAGCAAGGAGCTGCTAACATGAGGTCTTTACCTTAGTTTGATTAGTCCTGTCAGAAAAGCATGAAACCTGTTTAAAGTATTCAGCTTTGCAGATAGATGGACTCTGAGTTAGAAGTCTGCACCCACACACTCTGGGTACACAGGAACTTTGGCACCTGGACATGGGCCATGGCAGAGAGAAGTAGGCAAAGGACGTCTTTTATTCATCTCCAGCCAAGCATCAGAAGGGGAAACTGCACCTGCAATTGCTCCTCACTAAAGCACAGGAAAAATCTGGTGTGCACTAGCAGTAGTGACCCCCTGTGGCAGGCAATGTTTATTTCTCCTAATAATGCATTTGTCTGCCTGCCAATTGCCTGTGGAGAGAATAAAACCCATCGGTCTCAATTATTGCCATTCAGCACAGAAATAGCTTACACTCATGTCTAATTCACAATTGGGAAAAAAAAACCAACCTGACAGAACAACATTAGAAAACACTCAATGAATACTTCCAAGTCTCAAGAAGGTTTTGAGGATGTGGATTTGGAGCCAAGGTTAGGACTGTGCTACTTTATTCAAATCAAACAATGTTGTCCCTGTCTATCCAGAAGAAGCTTAGTGTAGACCCTGTTATTACTGATATAAAGATGCCTTTTCAGGCATAGGTTATTCCCTCTCCCAAACAGGAATAAGATATGCTGTCACAAGCACTTTCATAGCAGCATAACTGTCTGCATCAACTGTCAGGGTTGTACAGCTTTACCTACACCAGTACAGTCATAGTGGTACATCTTTCTGATAGAGATGTGGGCCCCAGTCTGCTCTTTATAGAAAGCCACGTGGCTATTTGTCTAGAGGTTCTCAAATTGGGACATTTTGTCCCTAAATATGGTGATGGATTCAGAGAGTAGAGTGAAGAGGGCAGCATGTATGTGCCAAATCTGGGGATGTCAAGGACCCTACACATCTGCACTCTTTGTCAGCATTTCTCCCTGAGTACACCTACCATCTGCCTCACTTGCTGGCCTTTCAAGACCCCATCCTCCCTTCCATGGAAGACAGACTTGGGTGGAGAAGCCAGCCCAGAGCTCTACTGACAGGCAACCTGATCTCAGTCTCAAGGGGTTGCCAAGCTTTCCATTCCAAGTGTACTACATGAATGATCGAAGTTTGCCTGAGGCCTCCAGATCTCACTGCAAGAGGGCTGGCCTGCCATACAAAACCTAGGTTTAGAGCAGGGGGTCTAGGAATCAGACTGGACTCAGTTCCCAGTTCAGACATTCACAGAATTTTCTAAGAGACCTCTCTCTGCCTCAACTTCTTCATCGGTATAATGGGTGTGATAATGCCTCCCTTACAGGCATGGAGTGAGGGTTTTGGATGTCATTTGTATAGACGTCTTTGAGAGAGTTAGGTGAAAGGTGAAACAGGAGCCTGTCTTTTATTTTCGCTTCATGTGTTGGTGAAAGTTATCTACATAGGAAAATGCTCAAGCCAAAAACAATGTAAATGTATTAGCTTCAAATATAACATTACATTAGTAATGTCAAACATAACATTAGTATATACTCTGAAGTATTAGCATGTAGACACTAATGATACCAAACCCCACAAGCTTATTCCTATTCCCCTAAAAATGAATGCTGCTGCTAAGTTATAAAACTATGTTAAAGAAAGGGAACCAATAGGCCTGCTGGATTATGGAAATAGAGGGTGGAGAAAATTGTAAGAAATACTAACTATGTCTGTGAGGGATCTGGTCAGGGAATCCATTGCCTTGAACCTTGATAGTACCAGTATCCTACCCCAGATGGAAATGCTGCAAGAGTGAGTATTGTATAAATGTATGCACATATATTAATCCATCTTTGTGTGCACACGTATGGACACAAACATATCCCTGGGCAATTCAGGCACATTCACATTTGTACCTTTTTGCAATTCACATCCACACACTAATGCCACTGCAGAATTTTTGCATGCACACCTTCTTCAGTGCATTTCAACACTGGCATATCAAGGATTGTACTGTTTTTATGACATGAAGAGGGAGCCAAAATAATCCCTCAAACCATGACCTTTTCTGTTGTAGTTTTTCTGAATGAGATGTCTGCAGTTGGGATGGTATCTGAAGAACCCAGCCCCTGAGTGACTGCCAGTCTCTGCCTCAGTGCCCATATCCTCCTTGCCAATGCTTTATTTAGTTTTCCAGATTTCACCACAGCTTCTGGAGTCCTGGTGCCCACTGCAATATACTTGCTCCTTGAGAATCAGACTGTGGTGAGGTAGAAAGGAGGAAAGAAGAGCACACATTTTTGTGCTGGCACTTGGAGCCCTTTGTAAGCTGAAAGAGGATTCCCCCATGTGCGGGGCTATTAATAAAGAATCAGGTTTTTAGAAAAGGGGGAGAAAAGAGAGTTAAATAAGTGAAAAAGTATAAAATAAACTGGAAGCAAAAGGCAAAGCAATTCCATTTCAAAGCTGCACAACAAAATTCCTCTTTTCCTAAAAAAAATGCTTTCTTTCAGGCAAGCGAGTTTCAGTGTCTAGGGAATTGGACACGCATGCTACAGGGAGGTCAGAGCTGGGAAGACATGGGTAATGCCCCAGGTCCAGCTGTCTCTCTTTTCTCTCTCCTCTCCCAGAGTTCTGCTGAATGTGACATTTTTCCCCTGGCGCCTCACACACACAACTCTGCTGCTAATTTTATGCCCAGGGTTCTGATGCTGTGTAATTTGAGGCTGGAGACTCCTCCAGCAGCCTGCCAGCCAGAGCGCGCACATCTCCCAACACTGCTCCGGCTGCAGACAAACAAGGAGGGGGAGAGAAGGGGAGAGAGGAATAAGCCAGACAAGAGACAATCTTCTAAACTTGTGTGGGATGTTCGGCTGACTTTTGGCTCTGCAGTTTGCTGGGGAGATCCTCCTTTGCCCTCACTGTCTGTCTCCCCTTCCTCTAACTGTGTCTAAGTCATTACCAAGCTGCAACTCGCAGCTAACCTTTCCACTGCTCCTTTTGTCTCCATATAATAGTCTGAGGTTGAATAGAGGGGCTGCCCACAAGGACCTTTTAACACTGCTGCAGAAAAGGAAGGGGCACAAGTGGCAAGGGCAAATTTTATGAAAAACAGCAGACGTGTCTTTGACTATGGAGAAGGCTCAATTTCCCTTCCCTCAGTGGAAGTCTCTATGCCCCAAAGAGAACTGTCATGCTACGTCTTGCCCAAGAGACTCTAATCAAATGGGATTGAGTGTATTGTCTTCAAAGAGTGAAGAGAAGTCACTCTCAGAGCATCAGTTCACTTGCAGGTAAACCCCCCATGTTCAATCTTTCACTTAACAACTCTCCAAGTCACTTTCATCAGTTTCTTTTTAAAGTAGTTAGGAGATGAGCAGGATCTTTTCTTAGATGGCCTGATTCCATTCTGGGCACAAGGAGGAGAAGATGGGGCTGGCTCTGTCCCCATTTGGCCTAATTAGAAGAGCCTTCATTCCACCTCCTTCCATGCCAGGCACCCCTGCCACTCTTCACTTTCGGCCAGCTGGTCCAGGTTTTGCAGATGCTCTCACATCAGCATTTTCTACAGGAGTGAAAAAAACACTGAATTGAACCCAGATTCCACAGTACTTAGTCATCCTCTGCTGCTGACACTGCAAAAGCAGACCACCAGCACTGCTCTATGTTCTCCACTCCCAGTCTCCTCCTAATCGCTGCACCAGCCAGATGGAAAGGGAAAGACTGGAGTAAAAAGAAAGGAGAAATGAAGAGGATACCCATCACCTTCCTTTCTGGATGGTACAATCATCCTCAATTGCCTCCCAAATGGATGGCAAGTCTGATATGACAAGTAGCAAGAAAAAAAATCACTGGTCTCCCTGCTCCACTTTATGCTCTACCAGCCCACAGTCATGCTTCATGCAGAACAGACAAGTGTTGTAGCTAAGTCACCAGCAGTAGTGAACAGGAGTCATATCTCTCCTTCTCTTATTCTTTCCAGATGGGTCCCCCATGAACACTTCAGTGCCCAGGCACATACACTCCTTCTCTCCCCTTATGCTCCTCCACAGGAGAATGCTAACATCAAATTCATATAGGTTTGAGAAAAAACACCAGCCCTGCCCCGCCCCTTTTCCTGCTCAGTGAATCTTTTGCAATAAAAGGTGTTTTCCCAGTGCCAGTTTTCCTTAATTAGTCTCCCTTCCTGAAACATGTCTCCCCATCTCCTTTCTTGATCACTACCACATGGCACCCACAACCTGTCCATGACTCAGGCCTGTAGCTTAGTCATTACCTTTGTCTTAAACCTTTCCCTAGGTCCTCACATCCAGGCCATATCTCAACATTGTCAATTTTTTTCTACATAATAGGTACTTCCCATCTATTCACCCAACAAAAATCTCAATAACATCCTAGCACTGGAAAATATAATGTTACACCAAAAACAATGACAATGGTGACTCATAATATATCTTAAGTATGAAGAGGGATAATGAAACATCATGTTGGAGAAAAGCAGCGAGTCTTTATGGCAAATATCCTACTATCATTTATATATATTTACTGGTTGACTTTGATAGTGATTATAGAACAGTAGAAAAGTTGCTTTCTATATAATTCATAAGTCCTTAAGCATTGACTCAATAAACCAGTGTCCCACACAACAAAGAGAGTTTACCATTAACTTCCTATTGGAAAGAAAGGAGTCCCCCAAAAAAGGCTCGAGTGATCATAAATGTCTTGGGGTGTGATCTGAAGACGACCTAGATCAGGATCTGGCCAGTGACTGGAGAAATGAGTTCTACAGCCAGGAGTCTCAAATGCCCTGCAACTAGCTAGGAATAAATACAATCCAGGAACCAACAATGTCTTCCAGAAGTTCCCATACATTACACTGGAAGATAACAGAAGAGAGTGGTAAACACATTTTGGCTTGGTCTATCCTAGAAGGCTGTGAAACTATAGCTGAGGGGGGGGAAAAAACCCTCCTACTAGACAGATAGTTTATACCTGTTCCTAGAATAAACTAAGGGCATTTTTGCCATTGAAACTGAATTTAAATTTGTTGGTATAGGTATGTTAATCAAGGATGAGATTTTTTTTTCTCTCCCCTAAACAACAACAAAGCTTCTAATGCAAACAAGGACTTAGAAAACTAGATCCCAGGCCTTGACATAGAGCAAGAAATACTAATATCAATGGACCTGACTGAGACAAAATACCCTCTCCTGTGAATTATGTAAGAGCAAAAGTATCTGTTGGTTTTCATGTGTGACAGAATGTAATGGGTTTTAATGCTCAAAGTATAGTCTTTGTAATTCCTTTCATAATGAACTTTGGATCTGGGGGGCAAGAGAGGAAGGTCCAAGCTAAAAAACATGGATACTCGTATTTCTCATCTGGAGCAAGATATAAATAAATGACCAGGATAGATTAGATTAGACAGCAAGTCAGTTAAAACCACTTGCTGGCCCGAAGGACTCACTGCGCTGTCCACTGGAGAAAGGGAAGGAGTGCAAGGGAGGAGAGAAAGGGAGAAAGGACAGTGAGGAAAAGGGAGAAAACGAAGGAGGAATGGAGAAGGTAGGTATGTGTGGGAGGATGGAAGGCACAGAAGGACTGGGGAGAGTCCATCCACTTCTCCAAAGGCATGTATTGTATTTCCAAACTTGACCCACATGTGTCCAGCCTTCAAATTTATGAGAGGTACAAAGTGGACCAGGCAGCAGCCAGACCATAAATCATTCCTCTTGGCTAAGCCAGGCTGACTTACATTTGCAGAAGGGAGGGGTGGACTGAGTGAGTAAGAACGCAGTCCCTACCTTTGTTTGAGGGCTGTTACCTAAGATATAGTCTCTAGGCTTCAAAAACCTACAGGTATTCAAAGATGACATTAGTCCTTGCAAATATCTCTCTAACACAAGGGATAATATAATGGAGCTTCATCTTTCTCACCTGTTGGTCATCCTAGCTGCCTGACACAAGGGCATGCTCCCATCCTCCTCAATTCACTTCAGACTCTGCAGCTTTAACAATCTTGCTGTCCCAAACTCTCTCTTTCTAATGCTGTTTTTTTCATTCTTTTCCATCATTTGTTTTCCTTCTCAATAGCCCTCCTGCTTCTGGCCTTGGTTAATTTTTCTTTCTTTCCAAATTTCTCTCTCCCTCTCCTATTATTTTTTTTTATTTATGACAGTAGCATTGAGAAGCCACATCAAGGACCAGAGTGTCATTGCACCTGGCGCCATGCAAACATATAGCACAAGACAGCCCCTACCCCAAGGAGCATGCAGTCTAAGTAGCAAACCTAATTTACTCTCCCCTTTGCCTTCCCTTCTTCTCTTCTTTGTTGAAATCCTTTTTTTCTTTTCTTCCTCTCTTTCCTTCCTCCTTTGCTTCATTTTACAAGTTGGAGAAAGGGTAGTGCAGAGAGACAGGAGAAGCATTTCTACAGGGAGGAGAGAGATTGTGAGGGGCCTAGAGTGAGCCAGGAGGGGACTTGCCATGCAATGTGCTCACCATTTTCTAAACTGTGTTAACCAATTCACATCACACAGTTCGACTCAAATCTCAGTTTGAATTAAAGGTTAATAGATGATCAAAGAGGTTTGCCCCTTTCTTCACAGACCGGTAGCCCATGTGCTTGGGCAGAGCTGGGGGCTTAGCCAGGATACTGATACTTAGTCACAGTGACCTGTTGTTGGCACATTTGACTTTGTAAAGGTCTTACTTTGTGCTTGATAGCCTCTGCTGTGTTGCAAAAACCCAAATCCCCTTGAGGGGATTGATATTTGCAATGCTTATCTGCATTCCCAAGGAATGCTATCTGAGCTCTTAAGGACTGTTTTTCCTAAAAGTAAGGCTATATATACAAAGTTAATTAATACAGTTTAAATTGCCTAATTCGGACTGCCCTGGCCTGCATTAAATTTAATCCTCATTCAATGAGGATTAGTTAATTCAGGCTGGAGCCAATTTTAATTCGGACTACAGATGGTCACATGTATATAGTGATGGCTGTAGTCTGGATTAAACCTAGAAAAACGTAACATTTATAAATGGCCACGGTCAGCAAAGGAGGCTTGCCAGTGGAGGGAGCTGTCAGAGGTGACTGCATTTATATCAGGTAAAGAAATCTGCCCTGGCACTCCGCTGATTGAGGTTTTAGCCCAAAAGTTATCTGGATAATTTCAACAGCTTGTTGTCTTCCTGTCAATCAACAGAAAATGTTCTTTTACGTGTGAACCTGATTGGGTTGTCCAGGCCTCTGACATTTTATTTAGACACTGGAGCCAGGACTCTGTTAAAGTCTCCCTGCAGCATGTGGTTACCAGCTGCCATCCATCCTGACCTGTGCAGGGTGTGTCCTGACCTGCAACTAAAAAGCCCCACTTGTTTGGGTTGGGTTTGGTTTTTTTATTTTAGAGATGCAGACATGTTCAGGCATGGACAGCTACCACAGTAGGATACCCAGTCTCCTGTTTGTGGGGAGGATTGAAATGGAAGAGGAGGAGAAACAGAGGGAACTCTCCTAAGAAGGGAAGCTTTTGGAAAACAGTTTCTTTTAACAGAAAACAATGCCAATAATTCCAGGACTGGGTTGACAGTCAGAAACAGCAAACTGTCCCCCTGTCCACTCACTCTTTCATCCCCCTTGAAATTCTTCCCTCCTTCTTCCCACCCCATCTCCCCCCTCCCCACCATCTTCCTGTACCCTGCCACCCCACTCTTATTCCAACCCATCTTTTCTCCTCCTCACACTTCTTTGTTTTTATCCTTTCCTCTGCTCCCCATCCCACTACTCCCTCCTCCACCCCCCAAAAATACTGATCTTTAAAGCAAGAGAATGGAATGAAATTCTTCAAGGCCGTCTCCTTAATAGCAACTAATGACTTGGCTTCTAGCCAGGTCATGTCCTGACAGCTCCCTCTTGTCAACTGACATATCAAGTGTGGGAGGAAGCTTTGGAATGAGGGCCAGGAAATCCACAGATTGCCCTGGTAATCCTAGGGAAAGCCAGGTCTGCATTAATGGTTCTTGTAAAGCAAGCAGAAGAACTTAGCACCTGATGCATTTTAGGGCAAGCCCCTGAAATGCAGTCCCATGCTTCAAAAAAGTGATGTGGACTGGGAGAGAAAATGGGGGAAACAGACAGATACTGGTCAAATGAAAACTTGGATGGAAAGTTGGTCTGTGTGATTCTCAGGAGCCATCTCAGGAGCTTTTCTTCCATTGCAGTCACTCCCAGACATACTGCACTGTTATGCTTGCAAGCACCCTGATAACCAGACTGCAAAAGAAATTGGCAGATTTTAACACACGGCTTCAACTGTTCTCATAAAGACTGGTCATCTCAAATGGTATGCCTGTTCTGGGGGCAGAAACAGCCAACATACCTGAGACTGGAGCTCTCCTGGCCACTGACTGGTAAGCACAGGAAAGCAGAGGGTTACAAACATACTTTGTTCAGCAAATGAGTAGTACAGGACATCAATACATACTGTACATCATAGAGCTGTCCAGTTGGAGGAGGACTGCAACTTCAGAGAGAGTCAGAGAATTCCTTGAGATTTTGCTTGTTCTCAGTGGTATGTCTACACATGCATTTGATGTAGGAGTAGTTTACTCACAGGTAAACTACTCGTGAGTAAATGCTCCCAGGCAGGCATCTACATGTGCAGGGAAGCAGGAGTAGATTTGCTACTAATAGCAGCAAACTGCTCCCGCTTCCTAGGGCAATGGGCCCCTGTTCCTGGCCCTGGCTCCCGAATGGAGGCAAGGACTTGGCAAAAGCTGCAGGGGAGGGGCAGGTCCCAGCCTTCTGCCCCAATCTGCCAGTGGGGCAGCTGGCAGCTAGCTCACTACAAGATGCCCTGCCAGTGGTTCAGGGCAAGGGTTTGGGACCTGCCCCTCCCCTACAGCTTTTTCCAAGTCCCCTGCCTCATTCACCCAACCAGGGCACGGAAATGGGACCTGCCCCTGAATGGGACAGTTCCCAGCCCCTGCTCTATGATCGCAGGGTGGGGGCTGGAGAGCCTGTTCCCTGCTTAGCTCCGCAATTGCAGAGCTGGGTGCGACAGCAAAGCCAGTGCTGGGAGATCCTAATTTCCCAGTACCAGCACCATGATCACGGGGCCAGTGCTAAGAGATGCTTATCTCCTGGCACTAGCCCAGTGGTTGTGGATCTGGTCCTGGGAGATAGGGATCTCCCAGCCCCTACTCCCCAATCACAATCTTGGAGCTGGAGGCTTAGAGCTCCCTGCTGCCAGGGCACAGGGACATAGTCCCCACCCAGGCTCCAGTGGCAGAGCCTGCCCTTGCAGCAAGCAGCTCCTGGGTGGCAGAGAGCAATATCTAGCCTCCTGGTGGTCTGCTGACCAGGAGCAGATTTGCTCCCAGTCAGGCGTCTGCATGAGCACTACTGCACAGTAAGTAATTTTGCTACTTCCATTTCCAGGTAGCAAATTTACTCGTGGTTAGCGAGGTTTACTGTGCAGTAAGCATGTGCATGTGTAGATGCCCACAATTACTACGTAGTAAACTATGGTACTGCACAGTATAGCATCTCATGTAGATGCACCAAGTAATGATTAAGTCACTGTTTCACACACATTCAAAAGCCTAGCTGGCACTGACTAGTGCCACCTTGTTACACATGTAATCAGATAGCTGCTTTTTTTTTTTTTTTTTTACATAGGATTCCTTGCTTCAGAACAAGATTTTGGTGCATTCAGCCCAGAATCGCTCTCCTTGGTTCATAAAATCAGACTCACAATCCCTTTCCAATTACTTTACTTCCAACAGTAGATTAGAATTGTTTTGCTCTTCCAGATGTTTCAGAAAACAATATTAGAATAAAATGCAGTCACCCATTTCTTCAATAGTCACAGAAGAGTACTTCCTTACCAGTGCTAGTGATCAACTTACATTCTAGCACTTTGATAGTCTTAGCTAAGATAGTGACAGATGCTGTGCTTCTATATAGAAATATATCATCCTTTTTCACATCTCCCTCAGTTATTTGCTACAATAATAGCATGCAGCTGTGCGTTCCACCAGCTAATTAAGCGCTGTGTGAAAAGAAAACATTTCCTTTTGTTCACATTTAAATTTTACCAAGTGCCCCTCCTGCTTTATTCAGATAAGGATTAATAAGAAGAATTGACTCGCCTTCTCTTTCACATCAAGTATTCCATAAAATTCTATCTTGTCTCCTCCCACCTAATTTCTTCCCCAGATAGTCTGAGTGATACAGATAGGCAGAATTTAACTAGGAGTTAACATTAAGGGAAAAATAATGAAATAAGCATTAATAGAAAAATCGGGCCCTGAGTCTAACTTCAGTGGGTCTCTTTGGGACAGAACCTCTCTATGTATTGGTATAATATCTAGCATGATGCAGCCCCGGTCTTAGTTCACAGCTCCAAACACTGCTGGAATCTAAAATGGCACATCGGTGCCACCAAACAGAGGCCTCCAAGACCTTCTGATCAGTTAGTCTCTTCTCCAATTAAATGTCTGGCTGAACCATCGTAGTATTGATGTGGTTACTGTCTTGACGTATAACTGACTGCCCACACGCAGCGCTGGTCAACACCTCCTCCCCCCGCATTGCTACACATAGGCAGTATTAAGAGGATGTAGCAGCTGTGCAGAGAGCTCACATACGTATGTCTGTCTAAACGCTGCCACTGAAGAAATGCAGAGAAAGGCATTCTCCAGACATGACAGCCTGCGTGCTGTAATGGGTAAGGAGAGTAAAATCATCCCCAACATAACCTCATCACAATTAGTTAAATACAGAAGGAAAAAACTGCCTGGAGCAACTGTGGGAGGGAAGTGTTTATTATATAATGTCCATTTCAGTAGAATATCCTATGCATAGGCTTGCAAAGGAACCAGTTACCTTAAATACCCACACTTCTAAATATCCCTTTCCCCACCTTTCTATTAGAGCATTTGCTTCCCAGAAAGCCTCCCCCCTGCCACAAACAATCCATTTGCCTCTCTAAGACAAGACAGCATTGTGCATCACCTTTCAAGGCAGGTTTTTAGAAGTTGTCAGTGTTTTGCTCTCCCATCTTCAGACTCCTTTTAAGGAGCTATTAGTCTTATAGGTTCCTTAATCCTCCAACTAAATTTATCAGCTGTTGATTGCAGCCAAGAGTTAAGCTAAATTAAACTTTGGAATCCCATGTACAGTGTATCAGATGCACTTAAGTTCGGAGAGGTGGAGCTGCAAGCCCCTGAATGTCCTAATTACGAACTGCCAAGAGATCCATCCATCTCACTAAAGGTTTCAGGGGACTCTTTCACCTATTCCAAACCAGTACAGCTTCACTGAATTCATCACAGCAGAAAACTGTTCCAAGGAAACACTCTGGCACTTAAACCCTTACAATCTTATGCGAGTAGGTGTGTACATGTAGACACATGCCTTTGCAGTTGTGTATGTGACTGCATCCATGTTTGTGATGTCTGTGCAAGCACTTACCTACATGGTAAGCAGGGAGGGGGGTTTGTGTGTGCATGTGTTCCCCAGTTCTCACCTTCTCTTATTATTCTCAAGTGTTCTCTTGCTTTTTCTCTTTCTCAGTATCTGTCAGAGGTCTCACCTCTCCCACTTTCCCCTCTGCTTTCATTCCAGGCAATGAGACAGTGTCTCACACAAACACTTCACACAATCCACCTAAATAATTGGTTTTAGTGACACTGTATTATATTCCCCTACCTTCCAAGACTGTGCAGTCCTGTGCTACTCCAGTGTCCTAAGAGAAACTACTACTGCTCTCCACATGTCTCAAACGGAGGCAAGGGACAACCAAGGGTTCACTCCTTAAAGAAAGATAAATGGGAAAAGTTATTGAAATCCAAGAAGCGATGGGCTAGAACACAGGCCTTCCAGTTCCAACCCAATCTAGGTCAGTACTTTGCAGTCACTGCCATCTGACAGTTGTTCAGGGTCCCATGTAAAATAATGGTCTCAGTCAAGGTCTTCCCATCACAAAATAAATCATTCATTGGTGCTAACTGGTCCCCCTGTTGGTAGTCTCAGCAAAGAGACCCCAAACTGAGGACCTGGTCCAATTCCAATTTAAGTCAATAAAAAGTTTTCTGTTGACTTTAAGGGAAGACGGCTCAGCTTGCGAAAGGGCAATGGAGACTGAACTTCAGTTCTGTGGCCTAGAAATGTTCCTGTAAAGCAAGGTGGGGTGCTTTGGAAGGGCAGTATTGGAAAAACTCTGCTGCCAGGGACCACACAGTGCCTACTTTGAGTCTATGCAGAAGATTTCTATCAGTCAGGCATTTTTTACTGGCACAGTATTAACTTATCTTCCTAGGGAAGGCCTGGGGAATAGATATTCAGCTGTCCTACATCCTCACAGTGACCTAATATGGAACTGGCAAGGGAACTGAGGAGGAATACAGCATAAAGAGTTAAGCAAGCAGTCTCCAACAAACCAGCTCAGGGAAACAGATGCTACCTCTCTTTTCCCCCATATGCCCCTTCTCCCCATCCCCTACACATATCAAGGTGAACAGAAAAAATAACAGTAGAGGTTTAGCCAAAGACATGCAATGGGGTCAAATATCCCTCTCAGGAACTTACATCTCTCTAGAAATAGGCCAAATAGCTAGAAAGTCACCTGATTTTACCCGGAGGAGTAATAAAGGTTTCCCATAGAGCAAAACATGCAGGCAGGCCATGCACTGCTCCACGAGCATCTGTCTCCCTATTGCTGGTGTGTGTGAAGATTAAGAGTATGTGTAACCAGAGACAGAAATCATCTGTCCATGCCCTCATGAGGCAGAAGCAAGCCCTCTCCTTCCTGAAAGAAAGATGACACCCCCCATTATGACTAAGGCCTTTGGGAACTACCAGAATATACATATTTATAAACAATGTTAGGGACAATGAAATCCAACTCCACCAGAGAAAGGCAAGAAAGGCCCCAGTCAAGAGAGAGGAGTATGATACCTCAACTTGTGATATATTAGATTGGTGTAGGGATTAAAGCACAAGCCTAGGGCTCAGGAGACCTGGGTACAATTTCTTGTGTCATCACACACTACCTGTGTGACCTTACCCAAGTTGATTAGTTTCTCTGAGCCTTGGTTTGCTGTCTGTACAGGAGGGATAAAGAGGATAAATACATGAAAGATTACAAGGTCCTCAAACACTGGGAGATGTAGAGGTACAATAGCTAGATGACATTCATAACTATGGGTTAAGGCAGGAGAACTAAAAAGGGTGAATGCCTACTACAGATTGGAATCTAGAGTCTGACAACTAAGGCTATGTATGGAGCCGAAAAAGTACTATCAAAAGTTTGCTTAACAAAAACTGTAAGGCAAAATTATGGCATGCTAAATAACTGGGCATGTGTGCACTGGCACAGCTAGACAGAAGGATGATGCTGAAGGTGAACACTGATTTTCAGTTGGAGATAACCCAGATGCAGGAGGAGTATGTAATGCTAGATTTCATTTCTCATTACCCCCTACCATCTGCCCTGGTAAACCAAAACTAAGACTAAGAAGGAGTTCATGGTATATACTACATGAACCCTCTGCTGAGATTGCCTACTAGGGCCAAACCAGCTTGAAATTTTTGTGAAATAAACTTCTGTCCATTAGAAACTGGTCTGAGGCCCATCAACTTCTTTCAAATAGGCTACTGAACAGATGTTACAGACTAATGACTTTTAGCTACTACTGTCTTGGACAGGATTCAAAGCAGTGACCTAAAGATGATGGGTTCTATATCCCATTCCTAACCACATCAGGTGGAAAACCTATTAGCCAATGAAATACTGCCAGGTAAATTAGCAGCTGACAGAATCCTCTCTCTCTCCTTCTCCAACGCTAGTTATAGACTTTCTTAGCCAGCACTTTCCACCTGGGACATTGGCAGGAAAAACCCCAGATCGACGCTCTGGGATCATCGCCATAGAGCCCTCCCCACCCACTGGTTAGCTGGAGCCATGCAAGTCCTGTACAGACTTCTGCTATTAAAAGTCATCTCACTCTGCACTTTGCTTTAGCAATGGTATCACTGAATATCTAACAAAAAACCTTGAAAAGAGCAGATTCCTCCTACTTGGGAAGTATACACACAATTTAGGGAGCCAAGTTACCCTGAAACTTCAACTGCTAAAACAGAAGGCACGTCTCACTGAAGGCTATTTACCCTGATCTAACTCCTTTTAATCCCCTCCTCTCTCCACCCCCTAGTATAAGTGGGGATAAGTAATGTAGCCACCTTTCTGCTGTGCTAGTTTATCCTAGTATATAAACCCCTGTGGTAATAATTACATGGACTTACCCATCCCAGTGTGAATAGCACCACAGTGGCAATTATGACAAATGCCTGATCGACACAGCTCTCTGTTGTAGAGAAAACTGAGTCTTTCCATTCCCTTAACCTGGGGTCAGGGTTTCCCACTGGGGCTAACAGCTTTTTTTCCTGCTGTAGGTATCCATTTGAGAGTTGCTAAGAGGTGTTATGACACACAGTTCTACTCTTTCAGCACTCCTTTTTTTTTCTTGTTGAGTGAGCTGAACCCAGCTCTCACCAGGGACCTGCACAGCAACTGCTATCACTTTTGATAAGAATTATCTCCTTCTGGTGATACCACTCAGGACTTTTCACGTTCTTTTCCACATCATTTACAAAATCTTACAAACAGGAGAAGCCCCAAATCCCACCACTAGACTGGCCTGTTGGTGACCTACTTCTAGCTTCTGGGGTTCCTATTTACAGTTCTTGTTATTTCCACATTTTGAATCCATTTTTATAGAAGTGCTATCAAAAAATACATTAAAATTGTGATTCAAAGGTCACAGATTTCTACCAGGTGAATGGGAAGAGCTATTCTCCTGACTGGTGAGAATGCATGGAAACTAAAAAGCAATTGAGTAAGCCAGACACTCTACCCAGAGGGAACCAAGATATACAAACAACCCATAAAGGTAGCTGATCTACACAAGGACATTGGCATATTTAAGCCACAGAGAAGCCATGCAAAAATATGCATGTGCATACAGAGGTGCACATGTGGGCACAAGCAAATATGCCCATTAGCCATGAGCCTTAGTACACTAATTAAAAGTAGCGTCCTTTAACTCAGTTGTATTTCACACGCATTCTCTCTAACTAATCCTTCCATATTTCATGCACACACCAGACCAAATCTTTCCCATTTACTGCAGAAATGTTCCCCAAAACACTTACGGCTCTTTGCTTACTATTCTCTAAGCTAAATTTTAAGGTATGTTAGGCACTGCCTCCTTTAGTACTTAAATGTATGTTTTGAAAGCAACACAAATCCCATTTGCGGTCATCAAAGATTCTCTGGTACTCTTTCCAAGAACAAATGTATTTGCCCTACAGCTCTGCCCAAATTCCAACGTGAATAATTACATTCTGCCTACTTAATAATTCCCAGTGCAGTGCCATTAGTTGAAATGAATCTTTGTTTCTGTTCCCCCAAAATGTGTTGGTACAGCATTGCTGGCACAAGAGGGCTTACAGCTCCAAAAAGGAGATGCTTACGGGGATATATGCAAGAAGTGTGGCTACACAAGGTACCCCTTTAAAAGACAGCTCATGGGGGCTAGGAAAGGTGGCACTATTATATTCTAATTTGTTTGGGTTTTTATAAGTAGAAAGAAGAAGCCAGAGAACAGTGAAACTGGAGCCTCATGAAGATGAGCTCAATTGCAGCCTTATGAGGAGCGGGAAGACAGGGATGCATGCCGCTCAAGGCTTACAATGAGGGGCCTGAACAAAATGGTGCTCAAACAAGAGTCTCACCTTTCTTCAAGTAGAAGGTAAGCCCAGCACTGAACTGCACTTCAGTGGTACAACCTGTAAAGTGCTTTGAAACCTTTTAACATTGAGGCACATTGTAGAGATACAAGACATATAATCCCTATGAGGACTATCTCAAATCTAATGGTGTTGTGTATGGTCACCAGATCCTACATGCTCCCCAACCTCCTGCAACTTGGACCTGATTTATCATTCTTGGATCATTTCCTGGGAACAGGTTGGAAACTGCCACAGATAGTTGAGGATATTCCACAGACTCAGGGAGGAAAGCAATCCTACACTACCCTGGGCACCTCAATACCAGTAAGATGCCAACAAAATTGGAGGTAAATCAAAGAAGAGCAACAAAAATTATTAAAGGGCTAGAGAGACTGATTTATGAGGAACGAGTAAAAAGACCTAATCATATATAGCTTGGCTAACGAATGGCTGGGGATATTATAACCGGCTGGAAAAATATTTGAAGTGTATAAACAACAAGCAGCACGAGGAATTGTCAGGGTGAATGAGGGAGCTGGGCATGGGAATAACAAGATGCAATGTGAAGGGAAAAGTTAAGTGGACAGTCAGGAAACATTTTGTGTCAGTGAAAGCTCTCAAGCTGTGGGACATCTTCCCAAATGAAGTGGTCACATAAGTCATTAAATAAATAAAACAAAAGAAAGAAAATGTAGGCTTGGTGCCAGGCTGGCAGCTTTGGAGATCAAAGTCTCTTGTTATCCATGTAATTGATACAGTCTGGACAGCAGCAGTGCACGCTTCTGTTCTAAAGCACTAGCAACAGGCTTGGATACTGACCTCAACGATTATCTCAGCTAGGTTCACAAGTCGGGGTTTAAAGCACCTCCATATCAAGATCTGAGGTGTTTGTGTGTAGACAAGATGGGAATTACAGTTAAAAATTGTGTAAAAGTCCCAGTTAACTTTGCAATGAAGATATAACCTAAAAAAGAGTTTCCAAGGCCTAAACATTTCCTCAGTTTCCCCAAAAGAAGCCAGTGGAGGTAGTGGTTTAAGTGATGTGGCCACTTACCTATTGATCAGTGGGATGAGACATCCTCTCCACCCAACTAATTTATTTTCCCACAGGTATACTTTCACCAATCAAATGTCACACAATAACAGCACACAGTTGCTCCTGACTTGGATTAGATTGATAGCAGCAACCTATATATTGCATTCTCCATCCCACCAGGTGAAAAAAAATGTTAGCTAAATTAAATAATCACCATCTGACAGAATTCTCACTTGCTGCCTGAAAAAGTGTTATGGATTTTCTTCTCCCTTTGTGAATTAGCCTCAGTAGGAATCAACTTAAAGGATAAGAAAGGATTTCCTCTAATCTATGAGACTTTCACATGGCTGGGCTATTCAAAGGAATTACATAGACTAGCTCTCCATTTGCACAGTATTAACTACTGGGATTCTGTCCTTGCTCGTGGACCTACAAAATATGAAACATATGTTCCCCTGCACCAGACCAGATGGAAAGACAACATAGGAGGTAAACCACAGCCCAGCAGCCAAAAAAAAGAGGTATTCAAACCTTGATCCTTAAAAACCATCAGAGGAAGAAGATGAGAGGGAAAGGCTACCCAGACAGCATCCAAATAACAGTGGAATAGAGCCTTTGCAAACAGCCAAGAACAAGATGACCTCCCCAAACCAGCCTCTGCTCTTGATCCTCTGTCAAAAAGTATAGCAATTTGTTATAATGCAAAGCAAACTCCATGTTGTATGTTTCAGCGGAAGGCACATTATGGAGCCATGCTGTTTCAATGGTCAGTTATCTCACATGGGGAAACACTTAAGCCCAGAAACATCAGATGGCTCAAAATATAACTACAGTGAGGACAGATATACCAATTATACTGATATCAAATGATAGCAAAACAAGCCATTACAAAGTAATTGTTATCTGTGCAGCCTTATGTAGAAATACAAGTGACCAAGGGTGGTCAAGCACTAAAAAATGCTTGAGAAGTTGTGGAATCTCCATCCCTCGAAATTGTCAAGAGCAGGTTAGACAAGCACTTGGTTGGGATAGTTTAGTCAGGTATGACCCTGCTTTGAGCAAGGGGTTGGATTAGAAGATGACCTCATATGCTAGGGACAGAAGTTACACTTAAACTGGTTTAAGTGATCAGAAACTGCTTTAAACCTGTAACAGAATATAAGTTCGGTGCACATAAATCAGGTTCAAAATGGCCAAAACTAGTTTAAGATAAACCTGGTTGAACGTAGTATCACAGATTCATAGATGTTAGGGTCGAAAGGGACCTCAATAGATCGAGTTTGACCCCCTGCATAGGCAGGAAAGAGTGCTGGGTTTAGATGACCCCAGCTAGATGCCTATCTAACCTCCTCTTGAAGACCCCCAGGGTAGGGGAGAGCACCACCTCCCTTGGGAGCCCATTCCAGATTTTGGCCACTCTAACTGAAGAAGTTCTTCCTAATGTCCAGTCTAAATCTGCTCTGTGCTAGCTTGTGGCCATTATTTCTTGTGACCCCCCAAGGGCGCCTTGGTGAGTAGAGCCTCACCAATTCCCTTCTGTGCCCCCATGATGAATTTATAGGCAGCCACAAGGTCGCCTCTCAACCTTCTCTTGCGGAGGCTGAAGAGGTCCAGGTGCCCCAGTCTCTCCTTGTAGGGCCTGGCCTGCAAGCCCTTAACCATACAAGTGGCCTTTCTCTGGACCCTTTCCAGGTTATCCACATCCCTTTTGAAGTGCAGCGCCCAAAATTGCACGCAGTATTCCAACTGCGGTCTGACCAGCGCCCGATAGAGGGGACGTATCACCTCCTTGGTTCTGTTTGTCATGCATCTGCTGATGCACGATAAAGTGTAGTTAGCTTTGCTGATGACTTCGTCACACTGATGACTCATGTTCATCTTGGAGTCCCCTAGGACTCCAAGATCCCTTTCCGCTTCCATGCTACTGAGCAAGTCATTTCCTAAGCAGTAGGTATGCTGGACATTTTTCCTCCCTAGGTGCAGCACTTTGCGTTTCTCCTTGTTACATTGCATTCTATTGTTTTCTGCCCATATGTCCAACCTGTCCAGGTCTGCCTGTAGTTGTTCCCTACCCTCTGGTGTGCCCACTTCTCCTCACAGTTTTGTATCATCCGCAAACTTGGACAAAGTACACTTCACTCCCTCGTCCAAGTCACTGATGAAGACATTGAAGAGTATTGGTCCAAGGACCGAGCCCTGTGGGACCCCACTGCCCACGTCCTTCCAGGTCGACACTGACCCATCCACCACCACTCTCTGGGTATGACCCTCTAGCCAATTTGCCACCCACTGGACTGTGTAATCATTCAAGTCACAGCCTTTTAATTTGTTCACCAGTATGGGATAGGATACCATATTGAAGGCCTTCCTGAAGTCTAAGTAAATGATGTCTACCCCTACTCCTGTGTCCAGGTGTTTTGTAACCTGGTATCCGACTTAACTGACTTAGGTCAAACCAGTATATGAAACTTCTGTCCCAGACCCCTCCCTGGTTCAAGTTACATCACAGTCCCCCAGCATCCCAGCATGCTTTGCAGGCCTGGGCTGGGTTGTGCTAGAGCAGAGCAGGGTTGGCCCTGCCCCTCTGTTCTCTAACTGGAGCAGTGACCACTGGCTGACAAGGGGGTGGGTGTGCTGGGGTCACAGCCTTGTTTGCCTGGAGGGCGTGGAGCTGCCCCTGCCAGACTTTTCCCCACTGAAGTGCAGGGGGCAGGGGCATGGGACAGAGGGGAATTAAACCCCTCTGCTTCTCCTCTCTCACGGCAGAGTCTGCCTGGCTTCTCACTCCTGCTTGGGGCTCAGCACAGCCCAGGACCCCCAGAACCCCACTCCCAGCCAGTGGGCAATCCCACTTCCCCTTCTCAGCCACCAGGGCCTGGGTCTCACTTGGGGCAGCCCAGAAGCAAAGGCCAGATCAGGGGGGAGGGAAGGGAATGAAACAACCCCAAGCCCAGGTGGGGACATACACAGAGGGAGCACAACAGTGGCAGCTCCATCCTGGACATGAGCACCACTGAGCAGAGGGACCCAGGCTGGCAGCTGGGGAGGGGAGCGGGGCAGGGAAGGGGCTCAAGTGCATCTGTGCTAGCCTGGGGCAGAGCCGACCTGAGCATGCAGCTAGGGGAGCAGCCTCTGCGCAGCAGCCCCTTCTACCCACTGAAGAAAGGTGCCAGGGTTAGGCCCAGCCCCCACAGCAGTGTGCATGATACAAGCTCACCCCATCAGCCCCGGGTGCTATTACTTGTGTCCCCCAAGTGCCGAGCTGGGCATGCACTGCTAACTTCCCCTACCCAGCAGCAGCAGCACAGCATGGCCCACATACTAGGTGCCAGGTGCAGGGGCACTACCCCAACAGCTTCCCCACCACCGCCGCCATCCATGGGCCTGCCCTGGCCATACTGATAGGTACTTCCTGGTGCTTGGTACAAAGGGCTGCGCTGCACTGTTGTTGCCGAGAAAGAGAAGTGAGCAGTGCATGCCCAGCTCAACACCCAGCCACCTGGGGGATGCAGGTAATAGTGCTCAGGGCTGAGGAGGCAAGCCTGTACCATGCGCACCACTGCAGGAGCTAGGCCTGGCCCGGCCAGTGCTCTCCAGAGGGCAGAAGGGGCTGCCGGGTAGGAGCTGCTCCTCCAGATGCATGTTCGACTCAGCTCTACTCTGCCCTGGGCTAGCATGAACACACTTGAGCCCCTTCCCCCCCTCAACCCCTAGCCTGGATCCCTCTGCTTGCCAGGGCTTATGTCCAGGACGGAGCCCCTGCCACCACAATCCCTCTGTACGTGTCCCCACCTGGACTTGGGGCTGTTTCGTTCCCCTGCCTCCCCCCAATCTGGCCTTTGCTCCTGGGCTGCCGCAAGCAAGACCTGGGCCCCAGCAGCTGAGAAGGTATAGTGGGATCTCCCTCTGGCTGGGAGGGGGGCTCTGGGGGTCCTGGGCTGTGCTGAGTCCCAAGTAGGGGGGAAAAGCCAAGAAGACCCCGGCTGGGGTCCCTGCAGGCCAGGGTGGGGTTTTAAAACCCCAAGAGGGCACAGCAGCCCCCCTGGCTCTCCAGGGACCTAGCAGACCTCCTGAGGCTAAAAAGAAAGGCCTACAAAGGATGGAGGATGGGAGTCACCTCCAAGGAGGATTATTCTGCGCTGGTCCAGTCCTGTAGGGAGCAGACCAGGAAAGCCAAGGCTGCAACTGAACTCCAGCTAGCTTTGAGCATCAAGGACAATAAAAAGTCCTTTTTCAGATATGTGGGGAGCCGGAGGAAAAGCAGGGGCAACATTGGACCCCTGCTGAACCAGATGGGGCACCTGACAACTGATGCCCAGGAAAAAGGCAACCTATTAAATAGTTACTTTGCGTCAGTCTTTCATCAGCCCCATGGGATGCCCATGCCCGCTACAGGGCCAGGAAGTCCGGGTGAGGGTGATCCCCTGCCCTCCATTAATTCTGACCTCGTGAAGGATACCTGGATACCTTCAAGTCAGCCAGCCCTGACAATCTTCACCCCAGGGTACTCAAGGAGCTGGCGAGCATCATAGCCCAGCCTCTAGCATGGATCTTTGAAAACTCTTGGTGCTCTGGTGTAGTGCTCGAAGACTGGAAGAAGGCCAATGTGGTGCCTATCTTCAAGAAAGGGAGGAAAGTGGATCCGGCTAACTATAGGCCCATCAGCCTGACTTCTATCCCAGGGAAGATCTTAGAAAAGTTTATTAAAGAGGCCATCCTAAATGGACTGGCCGACGTCAACATCTTAAAGGATAGCCAGCACAGGTTTGTTGCAGGTAGGTCTTGCTTGACCAATCTCATTTCCTTCTACGACCAGGTGACCTATCACCTGGACAAGGGAGAAGAGATTGATGTCATATATCTTGACTTCAAAAAAGCCTTCGCTCTGGTGTCCCATGATCGCCTCTTGGAGAAACTGGCCAGTTGTCGCCTTGGGTCCTCCCCAATCCACTGGCTGGAAAATTGGCTCCGGGGTCGGACCCAGAGGGTAGTAATTGATGGAAGTCACTCATCGTGGTGTCCTGTGACCAGTGGGGTCCCCCAGGGCTCTGTCCTTGGACCCATACTGTTCAACATCTTCATTAATGATGTGGACACTGGAGTCAGAAGCGGACTGGCCAAGTTCGCCGATGACACCAAACTTTGGGGCAAAGCATCCACACCAGAAGACAGGCGGATGATCCAGGCTGACCTGGATAGGCTCAGCAAGTGGGCAGACGAGAATCTGATGGTGTTCAACGCCGATAAATGCAAGGTTCTCCACCTTGGGGAAAAAAAACCTGCAGCATCCTTATAGGCTCAGCAGTGCTATGTTGGCTAGCACTATGCAAGAAAGAGACTTGGGGGTCATCGTTGACCACAAGATGAACATGAGCCTGCAGTGCGATGCTGCGGCTAGTAAAGCAACCAAAACGCTGGCTTGCATCCATAGATGCTTCTCAAGCAAATCCCGGGACATCATTCTCCCCCTGTACTCGGCCTTAGTGAGGCCACAGCTGGAGTACTGTGTCCAGTTTTGGGCTCCACAATTCAAAAAGGATGTGGAGAAGCTTGAGAGAGTCCAGAGAAGAGCTACGTGCATGATCAGAGGTCAGGGAAGCAGACCCTATGATGACAGGCTGAGAGCCCTGGGGCTCTTTAGCCTGGAAAAGCGCAGGCTCAGGGGTGATCTGATGGCCACCCACAAGTTTATCAGGGGTGACCACCAGTATCTGGGGGAACGTTTGTTCACCAGAGCGCCCCAAGGGATGATGAGGTTGAATGGTCACAAACTACTTCAAGATCGTTTCAGGCTGGACATAAGGAAGTATTTCTTTACTGTCCGAGCCCCCAAGGTCTGGAACAGCCTGCCACCAGAGGTGGTTCAAGCGCCTTCATTGAACACCTTCAAGATGAAACTGGATGCTTATCTTGCTGGGATCCTATGACCCCAGCTGACTTCCTGCCCTTTGGGCAGAGGGCTGGACTCAATGATCTTCCGAGGTCCCTTCCAGCCCTAATGCCTATGAAATCTATGAAATCTATGAAAACCTTCCCCAGTCAGCCTGCTGGACCCTGGTCACACCCCCCTCAGCTCAGCTTCCCTCCAGCCTGAAGGCAAGGCAAAGCTTGCTCTAACACTTCCTGGCTTCTAGCTTAAGCCACTGCAGACATGTGGCTGCATTTTTTGGAATCAAAAGTGAATATCTGTTCATTTGCAAATCAGTTCAATCTACACAGGTTAGACTAACCTGCAAAGACTGAATCAATTCAGGCTTGGGCTTTTTGAATGTCTGTACTTAGCCATAAAGTTCCTTCCAGCCCTACATTCCTAAGATCCTATAAATCCATTCAGGGTTGATAGAGAATCAGTTCAGCTAGCATGTATTCCTGTGTGATCCTGCAGAGGTAAGAATTATATCATAACTTCTGATGTTTGCTCCTAAAACAGTTTAAAGGATATGTTTGTCCACAGCTTTAGGTCCATAGCCTTAACCACTCAGAACCAATACAATGGGACAGCTGGTTGCTGGAGAGAAGAACAAGGAGCTCCAGGGGGCCCCAACAATGCAATATCACCTTCATGCTTACTATTTTCAGAACAAAACGTGTAATATGCCATAAATTCAAGGACCTCCACAAGAAATGTAATACAAAATAAATACAAAATACAAATTATCAAGGCTCACATTTGTGAGAGCCCAGCAGGACAAATTATGCTGAGGGGAAACCAGCACGGGTTCGTAGCAGGTAGATCGTGCCTGACTAATCTAGTCTCTTTTTATGACCAGGTTACAAAACGCCTGGACGCAGCAGTAGGGGTTGATGTTGTATACTTAGACTTCAGGAAGGCCTTCGATACGGTATCCCACCCCATACTGGTGAACAAGTTAAGAGGCTGTGACTTGGATGACTACACAGTCCGGTGGGTGGCGAACTGGCTAGAGGGTCGCACCCAGAGAGTCGTAGTGGATGGGTCGGTATCGACCTGGAAGGGTGTGGGCAGTGGGGTCCCGCAGGGCTCGGTCCTTGGACCAATACTCTTTAATGTCTTCATCAGAGACTTGGACAAGGGAGTGAAGTGTACTCTGTCCAAGTTTGCGGATGACACAAAACTGTGGGGAGAAGTGGACACACCGGAGGGCAAGGAACAACTACAAGCAGACCTGGACAGGTTGAACATATGGGCGGAAAACAACAGAATGCGATTCAACAAGGAGAAATGCAAAGTGCTGCACCTAGGGAGGAAAAATGTCCAGCATACCTACTGCCTAGGAAATGACCTGCTTGATGGAGCGGAAGTGGAAAGGGATCTTGGAGTCCTAGTGGACTCCAAGATGAACATGAGCCGGCAGTGTGACGAAGCCATCAGAAAAGCCAATGGCACTTTATCGTGCATCAGCAGATGCATGATGAACAGATCCAGGAAGGTGATACTTCCCCTCTGTCAGGCACTGGTCAGACCACAGTTGGAGTACTGCGTGCAATTCTGGTCGCCACACTCCAAGAGGGATGTGGATAACCTGGAGAGGGTCCAGAGAAGGGCCACTCGTATGGTTAAGGGCCTGGAGACCAAGCCCTATGAGGAGAGACTAGAGAACCTGGACCTCTTCAGCCTCCGCAAGAGAAGGTTGAGAGGTGACCTTGTGGTTGCCTATAAGTTCATCACGGGGGCACAAGACGGAATTGGTGAGGTTTTATTCACCAAGGCGCCCCCGGGGGTTACAAGAAATAATGGCCACAAGCTAGCAGAGAGCAGATTTAGACTGGACATTAGGAAGAACTTCTTCACAGTTCGAGTGGCCAAGGTCTGGAATGGGCTCCCAAGGGAGGTGGTGCTCTCCCCTACCCTGGGGGTCTTCAAGAGGAGGTTAGATAAGCATCTAGCTGGGGTCATCTAGACCCAGCACTCTTTCCTGCTTATGCAGGGGGTCGGACTCGATGATCTATTGAGGTCCCTTCCGACCCTAACATATATGAATCTATGAATAACCCAAGGAATTCTATACTGCTTAAATTAATCACTGTCATATTTGATTCAATAAATCTCCCATCTTTGAAAATACCTCAAGCTGCTGAAGAATTTCTAGTTTACAACAGAATTCAGCACCAGAAAGGCACGAAATAGGAAGCTTTGCTACAGTAATCATTGTAATTTAGCTTGTGTACACCTTTAGGATCAAGCAGTCAAAATAGGAAAACAAACCCCACTTTTGCAGCCTTTAGCATCCTATCCTCCCCAGAGAATTCCAGATGTATTACAGATGTGTCTGAGCACTTCAGAACAGCCTTAGTGGCTTCTGTACTTTAGAACAGCTGCTTACCGAGTCCTAAAAAGAGAGGCCTTCCCCTCCCTGCAAATATCCTGTAGATTAGTGCAATTAGCAACCCTCTATAAAAACAGCTCCCATGCCAGGAAAAATGAAAATAGCAAGGAAAGTGCTTTCCCAAACCACAGAAGGGTAGATGGGGCTTAATGGCACTTAATATTGTTTCCTATAATAAAATAATAAGGAGGAGGAGGAAGAGGATGTCAGGGAAGTTCCCAGAGGTGCTAAACAGGACCTCATTGCACTGGGTTGACCCAGAAAGTGAAACAGTCCCTGCATTGCAGAGTTTAGAGTCTAATGTGTATGCATACAGTGATTATGCCCCTTTTCTTACCCTTTGGGGGCTGACTGTCCTAGATCATCTTATAGCCTGGAAAGGACCCTACCTTTGAATAGGTACAGAGCCCTGCACCATCCATCCTCAATGCAGGCTTGAACACTTGAATGTAGCTATAGTGACAGCATCTGCCAGGAAAGGGTAGTGGCAGGGTTGGTGGCTGCCCACAAGAGAGCAGCTTCACCTCCTGGTCATCCTGTGTCGGTGGTGAGCATCTTTCACTTTGACTCAGGCCTGCCTGTGGCCAGGATCCCGCTTGGTGCAGAGATCAGGGTCGAGTGTTCCTACTGAATTGTGGCTCTGGTGCAGGCTGCAGATTTGGACTCTTCTCTCTGTCAAGAGGCATCTGCCAAGGGACAAAAAGTCAGGTAAAAGGTAAGTTCTCCAGTTTGAAATCGCTGCTCCCCTCCTATCATCTGATGCACCTTAAACAAGGTCCTGCCTTCCCACCCCCTTACTTCCCTGTAGCCAGGCACTCCCTTGGTCCTATCAGGGCCATCAGCAACTCCCTGAAGCATCCCTTTGCCCCAGATGTCAAAACGATACCCCTTCCCGGTGAACTAAGCTCCTCAATCAAGTGGCAAGCCTAGTGGCACTCTGCCGAGGTGACAGGTTTCCGCAGCGAGGGGAAGGTAAGTGCCAAGGAGTATTAATAGTGCTACTCGATTAGTTAAGGGAAAGGTATATGTGATACCGCCACTGCCCTCCCTGAGTATCTGACACCAGTGAGGAGGGGGTAATCACCTGCCCAAAATAGAAAGGGCTGGGAGCCTATATAAGTGGGGTTCCCACCCTGGGCTTCACCTCCCTTTGACACCACCTCAGCATCCAGCAGCCCTTTCCAGCACTTTGCAGGCAGCCACTAAAGGTGAGTAGCAAGATAGGGTGACACTCCCACAGCTGGGATGGATCCACTGAAGGGATTTTCACCTGGTGGAAAATCAACTGCAAGATCTCCCCAGATAATTGCCATTGAGCAGAGGGAGAGGAGAGGCTCCAGCCCCCCTAAGGGAGAGGAGAAGCAGTGATCCCTGCCTCCCAGCTGACTGACTGCAGTGGAAGAGCCCAAAGGAGGGAGAGAGAGAGAGAGAGAGAGAGAGAGAGAGAAAGGACTGCATGGAAGGGAAGGATAACTAAAGAGGCAGGGGAAAGGAGGAGGAAACAATGACAAGGGGGGTGGAAACAAAGGGAAACAATGGCATGAGAGGGAAAGGGAAAGGGAACAACATTGGCTGAAAGACGCCAAAGTAAAACTTTGCAGCCAAAGCAGAGCATGTGGCAAGAGAGGCTCAAGCACCCTCTCCCCCCGCACCAGCATAGCCTCCAGTGGGCTGGGCAAGGGATGCCTGGGGCCCACCTGGGCATGGGGGTGGCACTGTCCCAGGTTGTTTGGGTTCAGCAGATTTGTTTTTCTCTCCCTGGTGGAGTTATCAGCCTGGGCAGGCAGCGGAGGTGGGGGGGAGTGGAAGCTTGGCATGGCTGCAGCAAAAAAGTAAGCAGCACCAGGCAGGGAGTGCAGAGAAAAAGGGAGCACAGCCCAGTGGAGGCAGGATGAGGAAGGACAAGGGTCATGCGGCACCTTCCAGTCCCCTCTGACTACAGCCTGGGGAGCCACTTAGCCAGAGCTGACTGAAAGACTCTGCAAGGAAAGGGGGGGTGGAATCCATGCTGGCCCCCAGCTCAAAGCCCTTCCAACCCTGGAGCTGCCTCTATGTGGCAGAAGCAAAGGCTGCTGATCCCTGTGCTCCTGGGGTGGGAAAGGGAGGGCATGGCCATGCTCTGAGGCTTCCTAGGCAGCATTTATGCCCCTGGGTTGAGGGGTCTGAGGCAGGGGTCTCGGTTGAGGGGGTCTCAGGCAGGCTGAGGCCCAGGCAGGGGAGATGTGCTGGCTATGGGGAGAGGGGCTGCTGTGGTCCCCCTGCCACAGGCACCTGTTTTGCTGACAGCTGTCTGACTCGAGCGGAGCTGAGGGGAGCCTGCCAGCACAGTGTGCTTCCCCCCAGAGCCTGCCACCCCCTCTCCACCCCAGCTTGAGTTACCTGCTGGGGCAGCCCTCCAAAGAGTCTGCTGCACTGTCAGCAGAGAGAGGCAGAGCCCGAAACACAAGTCACCTGCAAGCAGAGTATCCTGGCAAGCCACGACAGGGCTTAAGGGCTGAGTCAAGCTCTGCTGAGCTGCGGGGGGAGAAGCTGAGCAACAGGTGGTCCGGAGCCACGTCACCATGTGTGCGTGGACCCTCTGCCACTGGAGACAAGTGGGGGCTTCTCCTTCCTGGGCAGGTGCAAGGGGGAAGAGAAAGGCACTAGGGCTTTCTTCTTTACTCTCCCTCTCTCTCAATGCAAGAGCTCCATCCTTGACTAGCCGAAGCCTTGGCTGGGAGAGATAGCTGGGGCTGGCCCTGCTTTGAGCAGGCGGTTAGATGGCCTAGAGGAGACCCCCCCACCCCTTCCCCAAGGTCCCTTCCAGCTCTCCTTGGCTACGATTCTAACTAGGGGGTATACCACGAAGCCATCCGGCCATCCTTGTTCACACAGCTCCTCGTGCCAGCATGGAGCTCCTTGCTGCCAGCTGCTGGGGAAGCTGAGAGTTTAGCCAACTTCCACTAAAAAAAAAGATGGGCCCAATTCTTGGAGAAAAGGGACATCAGGAGCAGAGTGAGGGACACAGCGTTTGAATCCCAACGTCCTCCACCTGAAACGCTGGAGCCTGCAAGCCAGAGGGCAACAAGGCGGGGTGGGGGAAAGCCTGGCCCTACCCAGCACTCTTCCCCCATTCAGCACCGTTCTCTGCCCCCGTGTGCCTGGGGACACTGCTGGGCTCTGGCCTGGTAAATGCCCCTTCTTCTGCTGCACTCAGGCTGGTAAATGCCAGCTGTGGGGGCGAGTGGATGGACGGCAGCCCCCAGCACAGCACTTTGTGACAAGACAATGGGTGACACACAGGGGGGGGCGGAGGGGGTCCCCCTCCAGCCTGGCTCGGCGCTCTGCAGCACGGCAAGGCTTGCTGGTGGAGGGGGGCTAAGAAGAGATGGGGGGGATAAGCAGGGGGGCAAGGGGAGACCCATTCCCAGACCCACCTCCCCCAGCAGCTGGGAGGATGCTGCAGATCCTTGCCTGGGAAACGGCGATGCGTGCGGAGCGAGGGGTCTGCTCTGCACCACTCCGCCCGTCCGCCAGCCTGACCTTGACACAGCTCCTCTCGCAGCCTAGATCCTCCCCGCCCCTGGCTGTGGCCCCCGGTGCCTCCAGCCCCCTCCCCGAGCTCTATCTTTAGCAGCCCGCTGCTCCTGCGGCGCATGGATGGGGGAGGGGGGATTGCAAACTGTTTGGTGCCAGCCCCGGGCACTTGTGCACACAGAGCTAGAGCTGGCGCGGGGCCAGCCCGTCCCCGCAGCCCGGGTCATATGAGCAAATGATGAGAAAAGCACTTTTGAATCTTTTTTTTCCTCGCACTTGCCTCCCCGCTCAAACAGTTGAAGGATGGCGATGACCGACTTGCTCAGCGCGGATGATATCAAGAAGGCGGTGGGAGCCTTTGCGGGTGAGTGAGCGGCGTGGCCCCTCGGCCTCCCCCGGGGAGGGGGGCACTTTTTCCGCCCGGGGAGCGGGCTGGAAAGGATGCGGCTGGAGGAGGCGGCCGAGGGGGAAGAGGTGCATAAAGGAGCATGCTAGGAAGGAGCCGCTGCAAACTTCCCCTGGAGAGGGAAATGCCCCATTCAGTCCTCCCTTCCCGGGCAAGGCTCTTTGGGGCGAAGCGATCTCTTTGATCTCTTTGGGAAAAGGGTTCTCTGCAAGCTTTGGGGCACAAACCCCCTTCTTCGGGCATAGGGAGAGGCGACAGCCAACACCCGCATTCATCCTCAAGCAGGCGATCGCCCACAGGGGACCTGGCAGGGTTGGGGGAGAAGCCCCCAGCTCCCCCCCAGGGCTTCTGCTTGCAGGGCAAGGAGGACCCAGGAGGATCCCACCCCCTCCATGGGCTCGGCTAGCCAGGCTGAAGGAGTGCCCTGGGGAAAGGTGCTGGCTGCAGCCTCCCTCCTGAACCAGCAGCCTCTCCAGGGTGTCAGATTCCCCATTTCTCTTAGTCAGCATGGGCTGCAGGACACCCCTCCTGTGCTGCTGGCTGCTGCACTCAAGCCAAGCTCTGTGCTCCCAGATGAACTACAGCAAGTCTCACTCAACTGCCCCCAAGTGACCTTGCTCCTTAAAAAGGGGTGGGGGAAGAAGCCCCTTCCTCCCCAGATAGGATGCCCTTAGATCAGAGAGCCAGCCAAGCCCCAAGAAACTCCCCTCTCCGGGCACAAGGAGCAGCGGACTAGTAGACTGAGCTCTGCTCCCGCAAGCAGGTCCTTCCTCTTTGGCTTGCCTTCCTCGTCCTGCTCACATCCAACAGTCCTGGGGCAAGGGAGCAGCAGCCAAGGGGGTTGCAAATCTCTCCCTGCTAAGCAGCTGCCTGGAGACTGAATCATCTTATTTTTTAATGCTAGCTCAGAGAGGCTGCTGCAGAAGAAGTCAGGCTGCGTTGCAAGTCCATCAGACTTCTTGGAGGTCACTGCATTAAATCCCACTGTTATGAGTAACCTTGCATGGGTGGGAGTTGGAGGAGGTGCTGGTGCAGGAAGGGAGAAGCAGACTAGAGAAAACCTCATCTCCGTATCTCTCACTTCAGTAACTAGATACCGTTTTTGTGTAAGGTTTGTGCCTCCCAAGGTCTTACACCGCAGCAGTCCTGCCTAGCACACACAACACTTTTTAGTTGCTAAAGCAATGTGCAAATGCAATACTCCTATTTATGATGGGGCTTTTGAGAAAAGGGAGTTGTATCCATTTTCTCCAAGGAGTTCTTATCATTGGCAGCCTCTGCAGTTGAGCAGAAAATGTAGTCCAAGATTTTTTTTTTAAGGTAAGGTAGTCTACCCCAAATTCACCTTTCTGGTCCCAAGGGCTGTTTTCAACAACAGACGATATCCTTACTCTCAGCAAGAGGTCGTGCAGTTAAGGCACTAGAATGAGACTGAGAAGATCTAGATTCCATTTCCAGTCCCATCACAGACTCTCTCTGTGACCTTGGGCAAGTCATTTTATCCTTCTATATCTCAGTCCCCTCTCTTTTCACCTTAGACTGCAGTGTCTTTGGGGTAAGGACTCTAGTTAGGTTCAGTACTTAGCAAAACGGGACTCAGACATCAGCTGTGGCATCTTGGGATAGGACTTGCAACTTGGACACTGTGCAGTGAGAAAGTCAAGTATATAGATACCAACTTGCTCAGCAACTAGACTAACAAGTCCTTTAACAATTCTGGACCTTTAGCTGCTGAGTCCTTCAACCACAAGAAGTTCTTTGAGATGGTGGGTTTGAAAAAGAAGAGCCAGGATGATGTGAAGAAGGCTTTCCACATTCTTGACAAAGATAGAAGCGGCTTCATTGAGGAAGATGAGTTAAAGTAAGTAGAGATAAATCCTCCCCAGATAGGATGCCCTTAGAGACCATATATCTGTTTTAGTATGCATAAAGACACCCTGGCATAGTGTGATTCCTGACTGACATTTTTGTGCACTACCCAGTTGTTTGCTGGGTTCAGGAGGGGGAGTAAAAGTAGGAACAAAAACGTAACTTTGATTGTGATGTGCCTGAAATACATGAATGATACATACTGCATTAATAGCTTCTTCAGAAAAAAGTAGATTGATGAGAGAATTCTGTCTTTGTGGTAAGGATCACCAACACAAGATAAGCTTTTGTATTCAGTTACAAGCATAACCACCAGTGATGGTAATCCGTGCCCTCCAAAAACACCGGACTCCTCACCTTCTGACTCAGCTTCCTCTTTGTTACATACCTTTCTTTAGATCTGTACTGAAGGGCTTTACCCCTGACGCCAGAGACCTATCAGATAAAGAAACTAAGGCGCTCCTGGTTGCTGGAGACAAGGATGGAGATGGCAAAATTGGTGTTGATGGTATGTAAATTGGGGAATAAGTCTTGGTACTAAAACTCAAAATGTTGCTCTGATGTATGGAGGTGCAACCACCACAGACCTCACTGTGGGCTGTGACCTTGCAGAGGGCGCGATTTGGATTTAATCAAATTGCAGGGCTTGCTAAATTTGTGATGCCCTCCTGCAGGATTTAGAGGGTACAGCAGCAGAGTGTCAACACTAGAGGGAGCAGGAGTTTACTGAAAGCCAAGACTTATTGCAAGATAAAAGCGGATCAGACTCACCACAGCTCAGGACTAAGAGCTTGACTTGACCCCCCAGTGAAGCTAGTGGAATTCTTTACACTGGTTTCAGTTGTCCAAATCCTAAGTTTACCTGCATTGATCTTGAACACAGTGCTCAGAACAAGCAAGAGAGAGAAAACACATATGCAGAAGCAGAGTACCAGTATTTCTCCTTAATTAGAAAAAATGCTGTTTCACTTGGATGAAAAAAAAACAGACTAATCATCTGAATGTGCTTTGTCAAGCTCTCAAAGTCCACCATGTAGCCTTTAGGGCAGTGAGTTTCTGTCCAGATTTTTCCAACATGGGTGCCACTAGTAATCTTCACAAGAAAGCTACGAAAAGAGTCACTCGGTCTCATTAACCATCACTATTACAAGAAAGGGGCACATGTTTGTCCACGGCATTACCTGATATTTCAAAGTTGATCCCATTCTCTTCTTGGAAAATTCTCGTCAAGTTAATACCTATACAATGTTTCTTCCTTTCCCTCTTTTCTCTCCTCCACCTTACTTGATTTATTGGTAGAGACAATGACGTCAAGAGTTCTGAATGAACCCTTTCCTCCACTAAAAGAAAAGGTGTGGGAAGATTATACCGATAGACAATGGAAAATCATTCTGTAGCCTCCCATCACCCTATCTGCCTGTGTGACAGGTTGAAACCTAGAAACAGCTCACTTTTTTCCTCCCTTCAGATAAAAAAAAATCTTAATTTTAGATACTCTGGGATTTACAAAGGTATCTGTACATGCTGTAGGGAGAAGACAAGGGGAAGTGAGGTTATCCAACATGATCTCCTAGTTAATAGGGTGGAAATTGAAGGGAAGGAAAACAAAATTATCCACTGAGAGACTCTTCAGCTGACAACTTAGGTAAACCACCCAACCATGGCACACTGGTAGATCAATAACTACGGTCCTATTTCTAGGTTTAAAGCTTCTTAAATTCTCAGGCCCTCATTAGGTAACAATGGCAAACAAGCCATAATTATGGCTTCAGTGACAGTAGCTGAACTTTTATCAGCATTACTATACCAACAATTCTATGATAGGCTCAGATAATTTCATGCATTATTATTTATTAGTCCTCTGCACTCCAACAACAAAAATCAGAGGCAACAGTCCCATAGATCTCTTGGGAATAGGATTTGCAGTAAATAACTAACTTGATTCTTATAAAGGAAGCACACAGCTGATTGCTTGTAGTTTACATCCAGGAGTTGTATTGGAGGCATCCAATTCCAGTTTAGCCAATCTGTTGAGTTAAAGAAAATGTGTTTATATTTATAAAGATGTTTCAGAGTCATTTAGTCTTATTTAAACAAATAATGCTTATTCCTTTCAAATTAATACTGCAACCAACATTAAGGCAAAACAATGCCTGGGTGCAGACATATTGTAAAAGAATGATCAGGAGTATTTGCTCAGCCAGACTCTTCTTCCATCACCTGTATGACTTCAATAGTATTGATCTGAATTTCCATTAGTGTAAGACATGACTCAAGGTCTTTATTTTCCTCAGCCCCACCCCTGCTCTTTTCCAGCAATGCCCCCAAAAAGCAACATTCAGAGTTATCTCACTCTGAAGCCAGCATGGTTTGGAACGTATAGAAAGGTGCCAGTTGGCACTCTGACCAGAACAAATGAGAGGAAAATAATATGACAAAACATTTTTAAGTGAATCTGACTGTTTCTCAATATGTCCAATTCCAAGCAATACAGATGGAAACCAAAGCCAAAACTCTCACGGATACTTCTTTAAGTTATTTGGATCTTTTTTCAATTTTAAAGCTACATTATTTATGACAAACCCACACACACAGATTGACCTCACTCAACCTTGGTCCATCCATTTAACACGAGTCTCATCAATCCCTGGATGACTGCTGAAATCCAGTCTTTTGCAGCTCATTTTGGCAATGATTTAGATTGATCCTTCTTAGTGCAGCTCTCAGCAGCCCATGATAGTTTAGAAGTGAAGGATGGGGATTCAGTGCCCTTTTAAGATGGACCCATTATAATATCAAACCGTTTCTCAGTTATTTCACTGTAGACTTTATACTCATTTTCTCTATGGGATCTCTTCCACTTACAGGTCTGACACTATGAGTTCTCTCTCTGGTCTATTACTTAAAGCCTTTTCTTTTGGCACAACAGAATTCATCTCAGAACTTAATTTTACTAACCTATATATACTTACTGGTGAATGGATCCCAATTTGTGTTTTATGGCTGCCCTGCCAATCTAGAACTGCTGAAGATATAGGGCTTTTTCCTACAAGGGGTAGACCATCTCCCAAGGAGGCACTGAGTACATTCATTTTCCAATGGCATCAGTAAAAGTTGAGGGTCTGATCAACTTGCAGAACTGAGACCATGTTTCCTAAGGGTGGTCAACCTCCAGATCAATAAGCAAGTGCTGCAACATAATTTTAGGAGGTTTGTAAGAAAAAATACAACAGAAAGATTGTGAGACCAAGAACATTTTAAAGCTTTTGTGGCTATTGGTAGGCCTATGAAAACAAGTGGAAGATGTTAAAAGAAAAAAGTTTGAACAATGGTCCAAATGTTTGTCTCAAAAGATGACAACTCACTGAAGTTCTGTGTATATTTTTAATTGTACACATAATTTTCTTAAAAATACAGAAAGGAAGAAAAGATGCTAAGAATTTAAAACCAATGATTAAGGTGTTGGCATTTCTACTATCTTCAAAAATCAGAAGTGTGACAAATAATCTTAGGAGTTTCTTTTTTTTTTGCACTCTTGTATTACCTAAAACAAATTACCACAAAACATTATGTGCATAGGAAGGTTGAATTAAGAGAGCAGTCATTAGCCTGTATAACATGTTCTCAATTATTGTATTTAGCTTTTTCAATGACATATCACAGATCATGTGTTGAGCTGACATATTCATTTTAAATTTGCATGTTGATATTCAGTTGGCTAGAAAATGAGGTTAAACTGCCACCATTTGACAATCAGCATTTTTGCAAGGTTTCACTCAGTTTCATCACCCAGATTTTGAAAGGGAGAAGAAAACTGAAAAGCAAATGCTGTCAGTAAAAAGGGACAGTCCCACTAAAAAGAAATTCAGTGGCAGTACAAGCAAGTACAGAAAGGGAGTTAAAATTAAAATGCCCCCCACCCCCACAACATTTTAGCATATACTACTGCTAAGCCATGCAGCACAATCTCTTTGGTGTGAGGCCAAATTGTATTTCAAAAGAAACCGAGAATAAGTTTTAAAAAAAGTCTATTGTTGCCAATATATCTAATCTGCTAGCTGATGTTAAAACAGGTCATTTCTGTCTCATGAAGACATGAAAGGTTTTGCCCACATGGAGGTTATGTTTCTCTCTGCAGTTCCTTCACATGGTGGCTTGTACAGACAACTTCTTTCTGCTCTGAATATTCTGGGTTGTTATTCATTCTTAAACTGGCTTGTGCTGCACTTGACTTATCAATCATATTGTTTCACTCTAAATATCTGCTGTGCCTGAAAGGTACACCTGTTTTATGTTGCATGTTCTGCATCCCTGATTCCTCATTTGGAGTTAGGTTTTTCAAAATGACTCGCTGACAAGTGTGGATTTAATTTAAAACTCTTTCAGCAGCTCTTCTTAACAGTATGACCTGTTAAGGCTTATCTAAGCTATTCTCAAACTGTTCTACTAAGTGGGGCCTCCACAGCATATGTGGCAGGTATGCCACCAAGTTATGGACCTCACTGTTAGACATTGCTTCCCAGCATCTGACTTTGTTTTCTATATTCTTAAAGTGTCAGGCCATTTCTTTCTGTTATGCCACCCTTCCATCATTTCCTCTTAAATCAGATGGTTACCTCCCCCACTTGTCATCCTCTTTCTTTTAAAGCCTTTAAATCTTTCTCTTTGTATGCCTTCGAATCCTTTTATCATCTCTGTTGCCTGTTTTTGGATTTCCTCCAGTTAATGCCCTCTGGTGCCCACAATGGTAAATGGTACTTTCAAGCATGAGCATTTTGAGGCTGTATGGAGTGAGGAAATAGGACCTCCCTGGGTAATCCAGTATTCAAAGCTCAATGTGTTGAGGAGCTACTCACGGACCTGCAAGCATACCTTTCCCATATGCTTTATATATTTAGATTGTTTGAAAGATTCACTTTTTAACCCAACCACAAGGAAATGAAATCCACAGATTTTTATAACTTTACAGTTGTCACATGTACACTAACAACAACCAGAGGGTAAAAATCCTCTCTCTAGTGAAGTCAGTAGGAGTTTTGCCACTGATGGCAATGTGGGCAAGAATTCATCAAGTGTTTGGAAAGCAAATGAAGTGTCAATCCTGTATTTGTAAAATCTGTGTTTTTGTCATTTTTTAAAATTGAGAATGTTCTATATACTTATTGGGGCAAAAATGCTAGGAAAAGCTTATTAGATCCTCTGCCAACTGTTGATATCAATCTCACTACAAAATTTATTTCCAATGTTTACCCTCTTCTCTTGATTTGCTACATGTTGGTTTCACAAAGAAAAGTGGCTTTGTAACCAAGGAGTGTCATGCAGCTAATCAAGCACAGTGAAGTGGACACTTGGGTGACCCAACATATCCTGGACTCATTCCTTGGCTTCTCAAATTTGTTTTCCACTTTACTGTGACATTTTCCACTGTAATGAACATAAGTCTCCCAACCATTCAGGTACTGCGAAAAGCAGATAATGAAGGTCCTGTCAGTAACTCTATGAACCCCTGTATCCTGCTTGCTCTTCATTTACATTTTCCTTCTTTGTTGATTAAAAAAAAGACATTTTTTTCTTTTCCAGAATTCACATCTCTGGTGGCTGAATCATAAAGGCTTTGACCAATCTGAACCCTCCATCCTCCTTCATTGCCCGATTCCAACCACCTCCTGCTGACAGCCTTGGCTCCTGTTCTATTTATTTATGTTATTTTATACTCCAATTCTGTTCTCTGCAACCCTGCAACACTGTAACTGAGCTGAAAGACACTGTTAAAATAATAAAGGTCACATCAATCTGGGCTCTACTCTCTCTATTACCTGTTCCTTATTATATTTTGGTTTGGGATGTTTGAAAGAAAAGGAATGTTTTTTCATTTGGTTTTGCTGACACCCTTCCTGCAGCTATACCTCCAGTTTCAGTAAGGTACAAAGCATTTAAAGGAATTATTTTGGATGAAATATACTTACTTACAGTGAGTCATTCAGCCTAGCCTCTCCACACTGTGGCAAGACATTATCTTTAAGCCATTTCTGATAGATGGATGCATACTCATACTCCGGAGAAAGCTCTAGTGATGGCAATTACACAACTTCATTTGGCAGTTTGTTCCTTTGGCTTAACTGTTCTTATAGCTATAAAGCATTTCCTAATATTTAGCCTACATTTTTCCCTGCTGCATTTTAGCAATCAGCAAATCGAAGTCTGCATATATCATTTGTTAAATTTGTCTAGTGCATGGGATCTTTGGACAAAAGGTTCTACAAGAATATCATTAGGTGTCAATCATGCATTGGGATAATTTCCCAAACTACTGAAATGCAGTCATTTTTAGAATGCAGTGTACATTTACCAGCAACACTACACAAATGTTTAGGACAGGGAGTGACAGATGATTCATCCAAATTAAACCATTGGCCAGATTTAAAGGAAAAGAGAAAGTAAACACCCTGCATTGAGATTCTGCCATGATGCCCGTGTTAACAAGTACACCAGGAAAGTTTTGATGCCATTATCTTTTATAGAGTACTTTTATTCAGAGATCTCAAAGTACTTTACAGAAGTTAGTATTACTCCTATTTTACAATGGGGACACTAAGCCTCAGTCACCCCAAACTGAAATACACCTGCAGTAAGGCTACAGCATGTTTTACTGCTCATCAAAAACACAGCAGTTTCAGAAACAAAGCATCCTACTCGCATTGAAGGTGGAGCACTGGTTCATTACTACTTGAGAGAAGAAAGTCTGCCACTTGTTGACATATCAACACTACTTCCCATAACAGAAAAAACTTCAGCACCATTCTGGAGCACTGATTTCATATTCATTCTAAGCTTTGTCCTTTTAAACCTTAGTTTATCATCATTGAATCATAAAAGAACATTATTCTCTACTAATACGAACACTGGTATCACTCTGTGAAACCAGTCCAGACACCTAGACCAGAGGTTTTCAACCTATTTGGATCAGTGTACCCCCAGCAGCCAGACACAGAGCTGGGGGGGGGAGGGGAGGGGAGGAAGGGGCTGAATGCGGAGCAGCGGCAGGCGCAGCATTCGAGCTTCCCCCACCCTCCGCATCTGGCCAGGCGGGCGCTGCCTACGCAGCAGCATGGGATGGTGCATGGCAGCACTCCATCCCCATCTGCCCAGGCGTACCCCCTAAGGCCTTCTCAAGTACCCCCAGGGGTACACATACCCCCGGTTGACAACCCCTGACCTAGACCACTGTAACACATGGCTCTGTATCAATTCTGAAAAAAGGGTATTTGCTGAAGTTGGCCTCCATCAAGTCCTCTGCTTTTGCAGAGACAAAGCTAGCATATGGATAGGTGTGAAGAACATAACATCCTTAAGTAAATGGACAGAGTTTCTAAGGCAAGGCAGTGCTTGTTCACTTGAAGGCTTTTTCTCAGCAACTGCTGACCTCAAGTGGCAAGAAGATGTAATTTCAGTTGGTGTCAGTAGAAAAGCAATAGGAAGGCTGCAATACTGCAAACCTCCAACACCAAAAACAAAGCAAGCAAACAATCAGTCATGGGTCAGGTCCCCGGGATCATATTAGCATAAAAATTGTAAGACACAAATATAAACTGGTTTCCTTTATATTTGCTTTTTGGCTTTTAAGATACTCATTTTCTTCTATTCTCTGTGACTGAGGGCTGGTGACTTAGATTTAAAAAAAACAGAAAACCCCAAAATCTTAACTAAGGCTTAACATGAATCCCTTCCTGACACCTTAGTAACAATGAATGTCAGGCAGTTAGGGCCTAATATGGTCTGCAGAACCCCTATTACCAGTAATAAGTCCTAAGACAGAAAGAAACATCATTTTACTTCTGGGCAGGGGAAATATATATATATATATATATATATATATATATATATATATATATATATATATATATATATATAAAAATACAAGCTAGTAAGAAACAGTGAGTACAGATCCTCTATAAAACATCATTTTCACCTTTGTATTTTATTCTTATAAAAATCTCAACTTCTCTAATTAAAAAAACCCAAAATCTACGTTTTTCCATGATTAAAATGAAATACCACTATATTATATGTATGTATCAGCTGAACACAATATTTTATTGATATATTTACAAATTTTAAAGCAATTTGGAAGCTTACCAGTGCCTCAGTCATTATAATAAAATAAATTCTAAATACAGTGGAGTCGCATCTTACGCGGGGGTTAGGTTCTAAAGTCAGCTCGTAAGGAGAAAATCACGTATAGTCAAAATTACGTTTAGGGGCCATGTTGTACAAAAAATATGTATCTTTAAACACTAGAATCACACTCAGTGTGGTGAGATGCTCACACTATGAGAGACGGGAACTCATTGACTGGAATGGCAGGCGGAATCGCCTGCACTATTAAAATGGTTATTTTTCTCTCTTTTTTTTTTTTTGCCGAGCACATATAGTTGAATTCGCGTAAGTTAAACACGCGTATGATGCGACTCCACTGTACCTATATATTCTGGAGTTTTATTTTGTTTTATCATAGAAAAATCAGAGCTCTGCCTGCCTCCTTCATTCACCAGGACATGGGTCCAGGTACAGCTGTCCCCCACCCTGCTTTATGGCACCAAACAGCCCTGATATACTGGTGCCCTGCCCCTGCCATTGCCACTCATTCCCAAGTCACAGCTCCCCCATCCCTGCCAATGTCCTTCACTCTTGACCCACAGCCCCCTGGCCCTTCCAGTTCCCCTCCCCTGGGACTGCACACAGTAGCAGGGAGCCATTCCCCCTGCTGCCCCCCCCAGACAAGCCACCTATGGCTCTATTCCACTCCCTGGCCAGGCCCTATGGCTGTGCATTCCCACCCCAGGCCCCATGCACCACCCCAACTGGACAGTGCCCTCAGGGCCAGCCTTGCCCCAGTCCCTCCCATTGGGGGCCTCAATCTACTCTCTGTACTTTCTCTCAACCCCGCCCCCCCGACCTCCCCCCCACCACAGACTTATCTGGAGGGAGCTGCAGGAGCTGCTCTCCATGCTATCTGGCTGCCACATGTATGTGTCCACACATGCACTTGCACATGGCACCCCCTTCCTGACTGCCCTCCTCTCACTCCCCCCAGCAGCCCCTTGCAGGCTGGAACTCTGCCAGCCTGCAAGAGGAAACCTGCCGCCCCCCATGTTTTCTCCTTAAAAAGAGAAAATCCGTGGTTTTTCATGGCGAATGGAAAACCTGGATCCCTGCTGATAACCTTTACAAAGCTTTTTCCTAATTTCAGCAATCAAAAAGGGCTTAGCGTTTTGACAACTAAATACTGACAATGTTGCACCTAGCAATAGCAATCTTGCTTTCTTGGAACTGACAAACTGCAGTCTCTGGGGTCTTTGCAATTTGCTGAATCCTGGCCCATAACAACCCAAGAAACTGAATATTATGTTTTCTTGCATATGACATGCAGTTTTTCCCCAAAAATCGGGGTATGCATGTCAAGCAAGGAAGCCATTTTCCTTGCTGGAAAAGCACACCTGGAGACATTGTGTAGGCCATGCAGCTGCCAAGATGTGGGACATTCATGTCTTGTTGCTCAACAAGCCAAAGGGGCAGAGTCCTGTGTTAACCTTCTCAAAGCTGTAGCAATTGGTTGAGCACTATCTTGTGCCTGAAACAGCAAGCAAGCTGCTGGTAGTATCTTGCTGAGGCTCGTGAAGGGGCAACAACACTTTATTTACAGGAACTTGCCCTTGCAAGACTGTTAGTTCTTTTATTGCAAGTAGTTCTTTATACAAGTTCCTGTAAATAATGGGCAGTAACAGCCTTACAAGTGTCTGGGGCCTAACCTTGTGTGACAGAGTAACTCCTCCTGGGAACATAGACTATCCAGGAAGCGTGGCATCCAAGGAGGAGGTCTGAGGCAAGGCAACTCCTGGTGCCAGCTGCCTCACCCCAGACCATCTCCTGCTATACCACACTTCCTGAACACAATGGGCACCTATACACATGCAGGATGTCTGCTCTGATGCGTTCTAATTAACATATATCAGAGCAGACTTGATTAATCACATCACATCTATTCAGTGTCCCCATACTTCAAAATGGTGGCAGGGGCGCTTTAAAGCTCGTCAACCAAGTTTTAGTTAATGTGCTGCAGCTACCATTTTGAAGCATGGGGTGCTGAATACGCATGACACTGCAGTTGCTTTACGTAGAGCTGCTCTAATTAAAGCTCCCTCCTCCTCCATCCCAGAGCACATGTATAGATGCCCTATGTTCCAAAGAAGCCTTCGTCTATCACAGAGTTAGGCATAACAGGGGGTCCAGGGGGGAATTACCTACATTTTGCCTCCCAAAACAAAGTTTGTATTTTATTTGGGGGCATGCCATATGCAAGAAAATATGGTACTAAATGAGCTTGTACAAAATTCACTGATGATACAAGTTAGTCTGTAGAGCCTTACTACTTTGGAAAATGTGCAAAAGAATAGTCTCCTGTTGAACTCTCAGGCTGAGTGTATAGGACCAGCAAGTAAAACAAGACAAAAAAACCCACCTTGTTTTGCTTGTAAACCAAGCAAAATGTATAAGAAAATCATAAAGGTTATCTCTCCATTTGCACAGGAAAATGAGCATGCGATTATACCACGTGCTAGCACACCTGCACTGCCCGAATCTACCTAGAATTGGAAACATCAGCAGTGAAGATAGGATGGCAGAGGCTTCAGCATGTGCTAGCAACAAGAGTATGGAGCCATATTAAGGAACAGCTTTTACTGATTGCTTTAGCCTGTGCTGTTGCCTGTTCACTGCTTTTGGTACCCGTAATAAAGAGATTAAGCTAGCACAGATATATTACTATGTGCTTCCATCACTTTTATTCTGCTGCGTAGACATATCCCTTTGAGACAACAGCATTTTCAGGATAGAATTACACTTTAAAAATTCCCTACAACAGGCCTAATTCTCTCATTAGCTGTGATGTTTTAAGACAACCTTTCTCCAAAGGAGGAGAGAGGGAGCCAAAAAAGAGTTCCCTTGTGGGTTTAGCCATGTGCTTGAGCTATCAGCAGTCAAAATCTTCCCAGATTATGGCTCAAATCAAGAAGATCTCTTACTCTGCACTACTTCATCAACCATGTGCTTGAGGGAAGGGGAACAGAGCTACACCTTTGGCTAGTAAGATAATAGAAACAATAAACCTGGTTTGTGAAGACAGAAATGACATAAAAGCAATATACCATAAAGCCAGTTCCAAAATGACCATAAAGCTAAAATGGAACTGCAAACAGCTACTCCAACAACAGGATCAGGAAACCCAGGGATAAAAAGTGATATAGAAGGACCTCCAAATCTGTCTGATGAGCCAGCTGATATGGGATACAGAGTCCCAAAGGAGCATGCTGAAAGCCAGACAAAGGCAAGTTAAAAGCAGGGTGAAGGGAAACTGTAATAGCACCACCCCCGCTGCCCCCCCCAAAAACAAAACAAAACAAAACAAAACACCAAAGAGTGTCCAATCATCTAAAAAATGGAACAAGGGACTCCGGGCCTAATTCTTCACTTCACCTGAATTTCAAACTGGTATTTGATTTCAACCAACTTACAGCAGTACTGTATACAATTCAATTCCTTGGGTACTAAGAACATGGTGGTCTTCAATTTCATTTCCATCTCCCTCATTGTAGAAACCTCCAAACAGAAGCAAATGGTTCAGGGCAAAGAAAATGTTGTAAATGTTTAACAATAGACTAGTAAAGAGGGACCTGATAGTGACAAATGGAATAGAGGAGTTGTCTTGGTTTAGGTATCTTGTGTGGGGGGTTTATTTATTTAAGTTTTGATTGTTTAACTGTTAGTAGTTTGTATTTTCAATAGCTGTAATACATCCAAAGTTTAGGACAAGTACTATTAGAAAGATACTGAAATGCATATCAAAAACTATTATTATTGTTCTAGTATAAAGAGCTTAATCATAGTTACTTAATATCTGCTCAGCTTGTATTTTCTCCTGCAGGTGAAATGTAAATTTTGTATCTCAAAGCATGTGCATTTTTCCCCCTTTAAAGTAACCCTCAATTTTGCTGGAAACAGCACAACCATATCCAATCCCTCAGCTGCAAAGAGATTGTCTGAATAGAGCTATCTCCTTGCACCTGCTCTTAGTCAGAGAGCTCAAATCAGGGGGTTGGGAAAATAAGGATTTTGTGTCATTGTAATGCAAGTCTCCTTCTGCTTTGCTGGCTCCAGTATTCAGTTATGCTCTGAAGCATTCTCTGTTACTTCTGCCTGCATTTTTCTGTATCCTTTAGCCCTCTTGTTTGTGTGTAATAGGCTTAGAAAAACGAAACAGTCTTAGCAGAAAATTTTCCCATAAATTAAATGGGCCCAACACCCTTTTTTGCCTGCTGAGACCCCTAGTGAATGCCTTAGAGGATCACAACAATACAATACCACACTAAAGAGTACATTATCTCATTTAGCTGGAACTCAAAACATTTTGGGTTGGATAGGTCAAAAAAAATCACCTCTTGATATTTCACTCAGGGGTCAATACAGATCACAGAGACCCAATGTAATGTTCTCTCAGTGGAGAACCATCATTTAATAAGCAGCCCACTTCATTCTTCACTCACTACCTGTACAGCACATTCTTGTAATCTGACCTTGAAAAGAAAAGGGGATGGATAATACAGCAAGGTTCACATTGAAAGATAACCTTTTTCGCTAAGCATAAATGATAGGAAGCACACTCTATGCCGCCAACTCTCGTAATTTTATCACAAATCTCAGGATAAGTGGGGTTTTGTCTTGATGCTCCAACTCCTGGAGTCACATGATTACAGGGATTCAGATTTCATTGAAGAGGGCAATTCTGGTCACTATGCTTGTGGAGGCAAGGCTGAAAATGAATAGAAGGCTTGAAAAAAAAACCCCAAACAACCAAAACAACCAAGTGAGCCTGAGATTTTAAAACTCATGATTTTGGTGAAGGATGACTTATGATCTTTCAATGCTTTGAGCTGCCAATGACACATACATAAACATCTGCTTTTCAGGGACCTAAAAGCAATAAGAGTCTCTGCTTTCATACCCTAGAAATAAATGACTGATTGGCCAAGTCAATCAAGTATGTTTATTTCACTGCCACCAAATCCTTTCGCTGCTTCTTCCCCCTAGCATCATCTCTCTAGTAGTTGCTGAATCAAGTCTTGGACAGATAGCCTTCAGCCATGCCAATCCCTGTTAAATGACAATTAAGTAATTCAACCATTCTGTAAGTCATATCAAACAACCCAGAAATACTGAGTTGGTTATGATTAGGAGATAGTAGGCACCATAACTCATGTCTCCTTACTAATGGCTCCATCTATAAAAAGGTTGGAAGGGATTGGGGGAGCCAAAAAAAATAGAAACTTGTGAAATGCCACAGGAGATATGAAAAGTTCCCCAGTGCAACTCTTTGAAATCAAAGCAAGAAGTAATTGAAAGTTACTTTAAGGAATGTCCGCTTATCCATCTACCTTTGTAAGTAAAACCTGCGTCAAGCCCTGTTGGCCTTCCTGTACTGCAACCAGGCCTAAAACCAAACTTTACTGCAGCCAAGCACATTCACACAGTGCTGATGTTGCTTTGTCCCCCCGCCCCACTTTAATATACATTTTCCAGAAAAGTGGAAGCCTTAAAACAGAGTGATAATTGACAAGATGGTTTAAATCAGGGATGGCCAACCTGCAGCATGCAGGCCACAAGTGGCATAGGCAACATGCGCATGGCCCGTGGTAGATCAGGGAGGAGACAGGCAGTACAGCAGCAGATAGAGCAGGGGAAGGAAGTTGGAGCGGCACTCAAGGAGGGTGCAGAGTTAATTTGTGGCACACCTGCCAAAAAAAAAGTTAGCCCCCACTGGTTTAGGTCAAAATAAAAATAAATAGAGTAACAGCTAAGTATCACTTTTTACTGGGTGCTGGCACTTACCCTCCTTGTGAGACAGTGCCAACTGACTCCAAGAGTAGCTCTAACCCCTCTACATAGGTCTCACCAACCAGCAAGGATATGCCTCCAACTCCGAGATGCCATCTGTTCACCCCACAGTATATACAGATACCTATGCTTTTACACCACCATACAAGGATATCAAAAAAGCTTGAGAAACATTAACAATTTTAGCCTCACAAAACCATTTTAATGGATCAGCATAAGAGGCTGGTTTTCCAGACACCCAGAACCAGGAGTTGAAATAAGATCTTAGCTCCTAAGTATTTGTTTTCAGTACTAGAACATGCTTCCTTTTTTTTCCCCTCACAGTGCTGCCTTAACACCACAAGTCTACATCTTTGTTTACCCTTCCTTCTTTTCTGAAATTAGCTTAAAACATTTAAGCATGATGTTAAAGCCCATCAACACATTACCTTTAAACAATATCTTTCTCTGGTTTCCCCCTGTGCAGGGAGGACAAACATACTCACAAGAGGTTGTTGAATGTATTTTGGTAGTTACATGAAGCAGTAGTAATGTGGGGGTTTTGGATTCAGAGAAATCATTTTTTCCTTTTGCCTATTCCTTTCATTGTGACAACTGAGGAAACTATTGTATGAGAACATTTTGTTCAGTGGTATGGCTCTAAATTACCAAGTGCCTTTTGTGCCTTACCACCTTCCTTTTGACATTATGATGATGTTTCAGTAGTACAACTACATCAATATTATGATTTATTTCAAAATAAAGCCCTAGTCCTACAAGCATTTCTCCACAGGCTTATCTTGACAGTAAAAGAACGGCATCATTCAAGTTTTACGTTACCTTAAAATTAGTGTATCTACATTGTCTAAATATATGTGACATACATTGCAAGCTCTTTGGAGCAGGAATAATCTTGTCTTTCATGCTTATACAGGGTTCAGAACATAGTGTTCATGATCAAACCACAGACACTAGCAGCTACTATATTATTATAAAGCATTTTAAATAAAATGAAGAGTCCCCTGCTTCCCTGGTTAAAAGCAACCATAACATCCCCTCTGTACAGGGGCACTAAGCTCTTGTACGCTTTCCATCTACTCCAAAAAGCAGATTACTTAAATCTTCCACCCCCTATGCAGCAATGTCAACTAGACTAGTCTCCCTATCTGGGCTCACACAATCAGACTCTCAAAACTAGCTAGTTTCTAGTAGAACATTACCAACTTCCCAGTCCACAAAGCATAGCTCATATCATTTCAGAGACTCAGCTGCAAATCTTTGAGCCTTTAATTTAAAAACCTTACCTTGCTGCTACTGTTCCTACTGACCTGCAGTCCAACCATCACCTGCAGCTTACTGAAGTGTGAGCTACTTGCAAGCTCTTTAGATAGAGCATGAGCAATCCATCTGCTGATATGACCACTGTCCAACTTAATGCCCTTGGCTATTCACAGTTCACAATTGTCTTCTTAAGTGATGCCAGGACAGGAGCTGAGAAACCATAACTGAAAATAACAGGGCTTCTACTGGTTACCCAGAAGAGTTTGCTCTCTCTGCTTTCATGCTAGAAGAAGAGCACTAACAACTCCCCCAATCCCGCGTAACTGAGGCCAGTTAAGGAAGAGAAGGAGGGAAGGAGAGAAGGGAGCAGGAACAAAAATGGTACTCTACTTCTCTTAATTGGCAAGCAGGGATTCCACCAAGCCAATGTCTTTCTTGGGTGATCATAGGGATGACAAAAATCCACTCTTTCTTCACCTGGTGGGTTTTACCTGCCTTTTTTCTTCTTTCTTTCTTCCTTCTCCCTAACCCCCTCAAGAAAAAGAAGAAAGAGAGCAACAAACACAGTTATTAGCATTCTACTCTGCCCAGAAGCATACAAGAGAAATGCAATCCTACTTCAATCCAGGATTTAACTAGATCAGGGGTTCTCAATCCCTAGGTCATGGCCTGGTGCCAGGCCATGGCTGGTCAGCTGCCAGTCAGGAAGGGGCAAACCATGGCCCCCCCAGAGCTGGGCAGAGGGGCTGCAGCTCCTTCTGCAGAGCCCACAGCAGCACAAGGTTTGGCCTATATGCCTGCCTGGGCGGTGGAGGTATCCTTACCTGTCTGCCAGCTGGAACTTCTGGCCACGGTTGGCTATGAGTGCTGGGCCACGTTTGCCAGGCCGCGGCCACTTCCAGGCCACGGCATAAAAACTTTGGGAACCCCTGAACTAGACAACTCAACCCTAAATCTTTCCCTGATAGTGCAAATGAAAGAACAATGTCCACCTGGAAGAGTCAAGGAGAAGAAATGAGGGAAAATGGTAGGAAGAGCAAATGGAAAAAAAGAAGACATTGCTAGGCGTTCTGACAAACAAAACGTATGTTCAAAAGCATACAGGAAGCTAGTGAAGGGGACAGGATAAGAGGGAGGATAACAAACTTGCAAAGGTAAGAGAAAATGGGAGAAGACAGGTAGCATGCCATGTTGGAAATATCCCTTCCAGATTCCTGACTGGGACTTTGAAACAGCAGCAAAAGAACTTGCCCCCAACACAAATCGTTCTGAATTTTACACTAACCCCAGCATGCGGGGTTTCAGTGGCAATGCGTAAGGGGTGCACAGGGGTGCACGTGCACCCCGTCAGCCTGTGTTCCCAGGCAGGGGGGGCAGGCAGGTGAGAGTGCTGGTGACCCACCTGAGAGCACCAGCCAGGGAGTAGGGGCTCACCTGGAAGTGCCAGCACTCTCCCGGATGCGTCAGTGGTGCACCCGGAAGTGCCAGTGGTGCGCTGCTGCTACTTGCAGGTTGGTGGGATCAGACACAGGGGACCCCCCTCCTACCCAGGTCTGATTGGGGGGACCCTCCCACCCCAGCTGATGACTGGCCACTGGGGAGGGCTGGTGTCCCCCTTGACTCAAAAGGCACCAGTCGCCCATGCAGGGTTTTAAGTGTGTGGGACTTCAGTAAATTCTGACAGATGATAATGCATTAAAGATGCTGTCAATTAATCTCAGGTACTTTATTACTGAGCTCCTCTGCCCTTACATAAAAATCTCGTTAATCTGAGACAACATCATGAGTAGAAAGTGAGAGGGAATACAAAATGGACATGAGGTTGGCAGGAAATGCAGTGGAAGCTAGTGAAACTGCAAAAAGAAGGGCAGACTGAATAGAAAGTAATCAGAACTCTCATCTCTTCTTCACATGACTGCTGCCCTACCACACAAGCACTGAATATCTGAGAAACTGACCTTGCTTTGATGTTGAATCTTGTTTATTTTTTTGCCTCTATGCTGATACATATACCTGCAGTATAATATATTCCTCTAAATGTAAACGGCTCTTAAATTGGGCAAGTTATGCTAAAAAATATGAACTTCCACCCAAAAAGCACTGGTCTAAGATCAGAAAATATGGAGAAAGAAAACTCCATCTTTGCTCCTTGCAATTACAAACTTGGGGCACGAACCACAAGTTTGTTTTTCTAAATTCCTTGCCTCCTAAGACCACTTTCTCTTCCTTATATTTCCTACTCCACAGGAAAGAGCACCAAATATAGCTTAGCATTCCCACAACCCTAAGCATAAGCATGCCAAGTTTTACGTTGAACGAAGGTTTTACTGATCACAGATTTTGCATTTCAAGGATATTTTAAGAGAAAGAGTGAAAGAAAGAAAGACCCACATCTTAATGTTTGTGCACATATAAGAGCAAGGAAAGAGAAAGGAAGGCATGAAGTAAAGACATGGGACAAGGCAAAAAGTAAAAATGAGGAATGTCGGTAAAACATACTAGAAGGGTAAAGGAGATGTGAGACAGATTTGGGAACTGGTAAGAAAGTGATGAGCTTGATCTGAACTGTGTAAGGAAGAGTGGAAAGATTCAGGAAGGAGGTGAGAAGAAAAATGTTTAGAACAGCAGCGGAGAAAAATTATCTTGGCAACATTTGGGGAGAAGGAAGGAAAACCAACAATTTGGAAAACAAGTTCCCATAAACAATGTGGAAGATTACCTAAGAATTAGCAATAAAGGACAACAGCACTTGATGTGCTGCAGAGGAAAAAATAATGCTGAGTGAGAGCTTGGAGGTTAAGAAGTAGGGGAAGGAACTAAGTCAATGATATTTGAGTCGGGATGCCTTGGACCATGGTGGTGGTGTCAAGAATTTAAGAGAAAAGGGAAAGGATAATAGGCTAAAAGAGCTGCTCTACCACTGACTTCGCTCACTGAACTTGCACCAGGGGTAAATGACAGTTGGCTTAGTGAAGTTGCATTGAAAACATGTGTTCCACTGAGGCAGCCATGGGGAACTGAGCATATTTTGGACCAATAATTCTCAACCAGGGTGCCTCAAAATCCTGTCAAGTGTGCCTCACAATGTTAGCATGACTCTCAAGATAAAAACTCACAGATTTCCAGTAATAATCATAAGAGTCAGGGAAGTGGGGCTGGAAGGGACCTCTAGAGGTCATCTAGTCCAACCCCCTGCCTGAGCCAGGATCTTCTCTATCCAAACAGGGCTAAAACCATTCTGTCATGCTGTGGGCTTTCTGAGGTCTTTGCAACAGAAGAATCGCTGGTATTTTCCTGCAGTCAGGACTTAACCAATAACTTTCCTCGACTTAACCAATACCTATCTGGGGCTGGAACAACCCCCTGCAGTCCAGCCTTTGCCACAACCACACATCCCCTTCTTCCCTCTTGTCCCCATCCCTACCTCTATAAAACTCCAACTTGTGGACCCCTAACTGCAAGCACTCCAGCATGGAAAAGCACAACTCCTTTAGCGCCAATAGGGAATACGCCTTCCATAGCGCTGCTTTCATATACGTGATCAACACCCTCACCCCCCACGTCCCATCCGTTTCCTCTGATAACCCATATAAGACATTTTCGAGCATGATCCCCATCCCCCTTCCCATATCCTTCAAATACATCGCTACCCATCCCCACGCCCATTAAGCATAAAAACAAACAGTCCCACAGCACATGTGGCGCCAACTCAGGCTCATCACAAAGCTCTCTTGGGCACTTGGGGGACCACAACAGCCCCCAACGATAAAGCAGCTGTCGCACCAGCAAAACGCTCCACACCGCCCTCCATGCCAGCTCCTCATGCACCCCTTTCCAGTCCTTCCCCACCACCCCTTTCTATACCCTACTTACCTGCTCTGATCTCAGCTCTCCCACATCTGTCATCCTCTCCCTCCTCCTCACAAACTTCAATACCCTTTTTGCATCCCCCAGCTCTTTGAGCCCCAGCCCCTCCAAGCCTTGCCCCATAACAAAAGATCCACCAAGCCTGCACCCCTCTCCACCTGCGCTCCCAAACAGCCCCAACCTTCGTAATAGCCTTCCCCACCAGAGCCTACAGAAATTCAAAATCATTCCTGGTGCCCCCACCTTGCTTCTCTCACCACCATTTTCAAGAAGTGGACATAAACAAAAACCTCTATGTTGGGGAAACCTTATCCCCCCAACCCTTCTTCCTTATACAATTCTGTCCTAGCAATCTTCTCTGTTTTTCCCACCCCCTGCAGAGAAGAGGCACAAGGCCCACTGAACCCGCCGTGCCTGTAGCCAGGATGGGGGGGGTACACCATACCCATGTACAAAAACAACAGCAACAGGCACTGTTTGATAACCTTCACCTTCCCCCCAGATGATAAGCCCTGTGTTCCCCACAAACCAACCGTCTGTTTCACCCTCTCCTCCAGTACCTCTCATGCCCTGGATATCCATCCATACTTCCCTTTCCCCTGGATATCCATCCATACGCCCAGTACCTTAAGTTCCTCCCTCTCCACCCGCAATCCAAATTTCCCCAAATCCCCCCAATTCTCTATCGCCAAAAAAACACTCTTCTCCCCATTCACCCTCACCCAGATACCTCCCCAAACTCATTTGTGTGCTTCATCACCCTCTCCAGGGACACCTCATCCCGCATTATGCATGTCACGTCGTCCATGTAAAAGAGGATTTTTATATCCCCTCCCTTTGGCACCCTAATCCCACTGATCACCCTATCCCCCCCGACCCGCTGCGCCAGAGGCTCAATGGCACAAACAAAGAGCCCTGGCAATCGTGGACACCCTTGTCTCACCCCAGAGTCCACTCCAAATGTCCCCCTCCCCCCGACTGCCGACACTGCTGTGGCCACCTGTGGGCAGTCCCTGTTCAGCCTGCTCTCACTGCCAATGTCACCATGGCCACCTGCAAGCCATCCCCGCTCACTACCACTGGGCCCCCACCGCCAACAGTGTTGCCGCTGCCTGCAGGCGGTCGCTGTACCCTGCCAGCCTCCAGGGCCACACGTTGTTCATGCTCGCGACTATAGTGTTCCACTTCTGGTCAGCAATGTATGACAGCGTATCCCAAAGTACCCACTACGCTTGTGTTGTCTGCTGCCCCCCCAACAAATTTGTTCCCTACCCAGCACCTGCGGTAGCACCTCCCCCAACCTTGCCACTAAGATCTTTGAGAACATTTTATAAACCAAATTCAATAAGGTGACTGGCCACCAGTTCTTGATGTGCTCCCACCCCACCTTTCTTAAAGATCAGAACAACACCCTGTGCAAACTCCTCCCCAACCCAACCCCATTCCATCATTTTCCAAAACAGAGTCAATAGATCCCCCCCTTAACTAAATCCCAGAACTTCAAGTAAAATTCCACCAGGATCCCATGGACTGACTCCAGTGCAGGTCTCTTGCCCTGCAAGGGCAGAACTTGACACACCACAGTCAGGACTCCTCAGAGGTGCAGGCAGTGGGAAGCACTTAGTACTAGATGCCTGTGGCTGCTTTGAAACCTCCTGATGGCTGTGGGTCACAAAGTGAAGAAGCCCAGTGGTCAAGGCTGGACACAGCCCTGAGGGAACCTCCCATGCCTTTGGGCCTGAGCATGACAGACACATGCTACACCCCCCCCCCAGCAACAACCACGTGCAAGATAGTGGGCAGGAGCCGGGGAGACTCATGTGCATGCGCGGAGGGCCTAGTCCCTTAGTGTTAGCTCCAGAACAGCATGGAAGAGCCTACTGCGTGGAGGGGGAAGCCTGAGTAAGAATGGTACGTTACCCCTCCGCGCTCCCAATGCGCTGCACAACCACCCCCCAGGGAAACAGCAAGACTACGTTTGTCTCTGTACCCCCCTTCCTTGTATTTATCCAACACCAAGCTTCCCCCACCAATAAATGGTACGGTCCTCCGTGATCGGGCCAATCAAAAAAAGGGTTCATGTAGTGTTACGAGTTGCTGGAAGGAAGCAGCCAGGGTTCGATACAGAAGTCACCCTTCGACGGCCACTCAGCCCCTCTCCGTAGGCGGGATATTCCGGGCTTGATTGGCAGCCACCCTTCCCCAATGACGAGGGTGTCTTTTTGGATGGACGTGCCTTCGAGTCAATGGGAAGAGTCTCATGGGGAGGGGTGGGGAAACCAAATGGGGCCGGAGCGGTGGGCGGATGATGAACAGCTCCCGCAGCCAATGGTCGTTCCGGATAAGGCCCGCCCCTTCCCCGAGCGGTGAGGAGGCTGTTGCTAGGAAACCGCCGAGGCCTGCGGCGCGCGCGGAGCATGGCGAAGCTAGCCGCCAAGTGCCTGATGGCCGGTGAGTGTCGGGAGGAGGCTGCGGGACTCCCGCGGCTCGGCCCTGGGATCTGAGGGGGCCTCGAGCCGCAGGGGCCACGCGGGGGCGTCGCGGCCGTCAGGCCTAGTGGGTAGAGCCGGGCGTGGAGCGGGGGAGGCTGGGATTGGATGCAAAACCCCTTTTTTGTGGGGGGGTCGATGCTCCTTGAAGGGACTTAACAAAACGGGAGCCTGCGAGCTTCACTTCGTAGATCTACTGGGTGCAAAAAGTCACGGATGCAATATAGACCCTGGATTTCTGAGGCGTTACAACCCGCCCGGCACTTGCCACCCCAGGGAACCTGCCTCCTGCTGGCCACTGGCTTTTACAGGGGGAGTCTGGTCAGACCCTCGGCACTTATATTGTAAAGAAGTTTTTCCTTATGTCCAATCTGATCTTCACTCAGTTTGTGCCCTTTGTTTCTAGTCTCCTTCACACTTTTCCCTCTCTCCCCTCCGCCCCCCATCTCTACCCGTTGTCTTCCCAACTTCCCCTCGCTTGCATTTTGCCAAACATCCTTGTTGTAAATTAGTTTCTCTTCTACCTTGGAGAATACATAACACCAGCAGAGTCTCTCTATGCCTGACAGAGGGTGTTTGTGCCCAAAAGCTTGCTAAGAACTTTTTTCCAACTATTTAGTTGGTCTAATAAAAGAGATCACATCTACCCAAACAACTTGCCTGCTCCTTGAAAGGAGCTAGCAGCCTGTGAGGTGCTTGCAGGTGGCTAATGAGACTCACCTGACCAAAAGAGGGCTCTGGCTGGACCTATGTAAGCCCAGAGCCTGAGCCCGTCAGTCTCCCTGGCAGCTGTGGGGGGAGGTGCTCTGGGCAGCAGAGTTTCTGAAAGGACTGCAACTTATAAGCAACTCTGCAGGCCTGGGAGCAGGGGCAAGCCCCTGGGCAGAGAAGGACTGAGTTTTTTCTCAAGAAAGTGGCCTTTGTTCTATTCTGATCCCACAGAGGGACCCAGAGGAGGGGTGGCACACAGGACCAGGGGTTCAAGAGCCCAGAGAAACGGCTGCGTGTGGGACCGGAGGTCCAAGAGTCCAGGGAAAGACTCTGTAAGGGACCAGAGGGCTCTGAAGGCCTAAGGGGGACAAGTGTATGTATAGACAGTATCGTAGAGAGAACAGCCCCAAAGCTTGGGGCATGGTGTAGGGAAGGATTTAGAGCCACAGCCCAGGCAGGCTGAGAGGGCTGCTGCTCTGAGACACAGGACTGCTACTGAGGGGGCTCGGGGAGAGCCCAGTGGGGACTGACACAGGCTCCGGCTCACGTACAGCCCACAGGTAGCCTCCCTTTTATAACGTTTATTAAGATCCTTCACAGCCTGTCCACTGGGGGACTTTCCTTAAATGCAGCTCCGTAACCAACATGAGGGAAGGGTCTGGGGGTCAGCTGGCCTTGATGAGGGTTAAATGCACTGGGTCAGTGCACTTAACAAGGGCTGTAGGGCAGGAGCTTTCCTGAGCCTGACAAAACTGACCCAGGCTGCCATGCAGGAGCCTTGCAGATGGTTTAGGCAGAGATGCCTTGCATACAGGGCTGGACTAGGCAACCTCATGAGGTCCCCTCCAGCTCTGCTCTCTTAGATTCCTTTAGACCTGTGGTTCCCAGTCTTGGGGTCATTTGGGGTCACAACAATAAAAAATGGGGTTGTGCACTCCCAGGGAGGGAGGCATGGAGAGGGCACATGCCCCCCCAGATTTGTGTGCAGGGCAGAGGCAGATGCAGGCTTGGGGCTCCCCTGCTGCCCTTCCCCCGGGGCCTCCACAGCAGAACAGCATGGGAGGCTTCGTGTTACTGCTGGGAGCCCCATGCCAGCCACATGGCCATGGTGAGTTGCCCCCTGTCCACCTGGCAGCAACAGGGGGCACAACTCCATGCTGCCACTGCTGCTGCTGCCCAGCAGGCAGGGGGTGCCTCACTGTAGCCAGCATGGGGCTCCCTGCAGCATCACCAAACCTCCCTGCCTTCCCATACCAGGTCCTGCCTGCTAAGCCATGGCAGCTTTGCGATCCGCTCTGGCCGCAGCAGCTACCGCCTCCTGCAGGCAGCAGCTGGCACTGCACTGTTGGGGTGGGCAAGGGTCTGTGGGGCCCTGGCCTGGTCCTGCAGCCCTGGCACCTGGGGCCCCCCCTCCAACAGGGCTGGGGGAGGGGGCAGGAGGCTGTGGGTCACAAGTGGGGGGCACCAGCAGGCTGGGGGGGCACTAACAGGATCAGGGGGCTGTGGGTGGAGAGTAAGGAGCACCTGGGGAGGTGGGGAACTGTGGGTTGGGAGTGAGGGGTCATGGTGAGGAAATAGGGTCATAAATGGTGTCATGCTGAGGAAAAGCTTGGGAAGCACTGCATTAAACTATTAGAAGGGAATCATTAACGTTCCCCAGTGGTCATGAGCTGTGTTGGGGGTGGGGGAGGGGGCTGGTCTCACAGGTAACTTGTTGCCCTCCAGCTATGGTTTGGTGACCACTGCATTGAACTGTTCTCCAAACTCCACTGAGTGGGATGGAGGCCTCCCAGGGACTTTCTCAGCCATTCCTGTCCTTAAGGAAGTGGCTTCCTCAAGACCTGCTATAGAAAATGGAATCTGAGGCAGGAGTGGGTCTCTTGGGGTTGATGGGTCTGAGTGGTGAACAATTCATGAGTTTTCAAGAGCAGGTTGAACAGACATTTGCCTGGAATAGTGTAGTCGGTGACAATCCTCTGCTTTGAGACTGTATGAGGTCTTTTCCAGCTCTACTTTCCTATGATCCTATAGGCTATTAGAAGGTAATCATTAACATTTGCCAGCAGCCACAGGCCATGTCAAGAGATCTTACGGGCAACCTGTTGCCTGCAAGACATGGTTTAGGAGTGGGGTGGAGATCTCCCAAGGGTGGAGCTCTTCCAGGGGCTTTTTCAAGCATTCCTGCCCTTGAGGAAGTGACTCCTTCATGACCTGCTGTAGAAAGATGGAATTCAAAGGTTCTTTCTCAGACCCATCAGTCTGAGTGGTGAAGGATTTATGAATTTTCAAGGACAGCCTGGGCAAGCACTTGGCTAGGATTGTTTAGTTAGGGACAGTCCTCTGATTTTGCAGATGGTTAGACTAGACCAGCGTTTCTCAACCCAAGGGTCATGACCCAAAAGTGGGTTTCAAGAATATATGAAAGGGCTGTGAACAAACTTTAAAAATGGATTCTCCTTTAATGGAGAAAAATGTGGGAAACCATGACTTTTCCCTTGCAGGCTGGCAGAGTTCCAGCTGCTTGTCCCCCTGGGGCTGGGACCTGGGGGTGGGGAGCAGCAGGTCAGGAGTGAGGGGCACTGGGTCAGGGCTGTCCTTTGATGTTTACAAATGGGTCCTGGTACAAAAAAGATTGAAAACCACTGTACTAGATGACCTCATAAGGTCTCTTCCAGCCCTACTTTCCTATGATCCTATCACTCCTTTAGACTATTAGAAGGGAATCATAACAATGCCCAGTGACCCTAAGCTGTGGCGAGGGGGAGGGGGGCATCTTACAGGCAAGCCACAGTTTGGGGAGAACAGCTGGAGGCAGTGGTCCAAACTCCACCAAGTGGGATGGAGGCCTCCCAGGGTCTTTCTCAACAATTCCTGCTCTTGAAGTGACTCCCTTATGACCAGCTCTGGAAAGATGGAATTGGAGGGAACTTTCTCAGGATTGGTGGGTCTGAGTGATAATGAGTTCACGAATTTTGCAGGAACAGGTTGGGCAGGCACTTAGCTGATATAGTTTCATTAGGATGATCCTGCCTTGCACAGGGGGCTGGGTAGACAACATCATGAGGTCCCTTCCAGCCCTACTCTTTTATGACATCCATCAACCCCCTATGGACACCTCACAGGTCCTTGCCTATGCTCCAGCTGTTGGTCAAAGCAGGAGCCTTGGCCTCTCCCAGGCATCTCAGTGGCCATAACTAGCCATTACTACAAGCTCAACATAACTAGAAGAGCTCCTTTTTTTTTCCTCTTGCCAAAGGCCTCACAAATGAATACTTTCTCAGTCCTTGAATTGAATATCACTATTATGCCTTTTGCTTAGACCTGAAGCATTAGAAGGCCAGGTAGATTTGCACCTTGTAGCCTAACCAAAGTAGATATATCTATAGCACAAGCTCACAGTGAATCTTCCCTACAGAATGAAAATTGTGATCATGTACAAGGGGGTGGAAGAACCAGTGTCTGACATCACACTTGAGGGTAAATTTCTTGGCAACATTGACAGCTTTTGCTACTTGGGTTCTATATCAGCAGGAATCTTGACCTTCAGACGAAACTAACTAACAGAATCAGAAAAGCTGCTACAAAAGTCAGGCTATTACAGAAACGTGCATGGAATAACAACAAACTGTCAACTAAGGTGAAGATGCAAATCTGTGAGGCTTGCGTGCTGTCATCCCTGCTTTATGGTTCAGAAATATGGACTTTGTATGCTAGGCACATTAGGAGACTGAACAGCTTCCACATGAGATGCTTGCTCAAGATCCTGAAAACAAAGTGTGAAGACAAAATGCCAAACAGGTACTGGAGTGCACAGGACTGATGTACTCAGAAACCACTATCAAGAGGAGGTTGTGATGGCTTGGCCGCATCAGGAGAATGGAAGGAGATTGTATCCTCAAGAATATTTTATACAGCGAGATTTGAGACAGCCCTAGAAAGCAGGGTTGTTCTTGGTGGAACCACAACTTGTGCAAAAATTATATGAAGTTATTCAACATCAATGTAGAAAGCTGGGAGAAGTATGCAGAATCCCATTCAATCTGGAGGGAACATCTGGCACCAGGCACAGCTCAACATTAAGTGGCTTTGAACCAGAAGAGGGAAACAAAATGAGAAAGAGGAAGCAGCGTGCTGGACACCAGCTCAGACAACACATGGATCTGCAAAACTTGTAACAAGCTGTCACTCTTGATCTGGACTTGTCAGCCACAAGCAGATTCATCAGGCACCTGACTAGACCTCTTGCGTGTACACCATGATCCAGAGGATTGACGGTTGCCCAGTATAGCACAAGCTCTTGTGAGCTGAAGTTCAAGGTACAAATCATACTCTGCCTTCTACCTGACTTCAGACTAACATGGCTAACTACATCTCATTATCTTTGTCTTGCACCTCTCTCTAGGTTGTAACATGCAGGCTGCATCTAAGTTTTTGCAGACTCTTTGTGCATAACCACTCTAAGGCATGGGCTTTCCCATCCATCCACAAGGCCCAGACTCTTGTCACCTCCCAGTTCAGTTATTGCAGCATCCTACTCTCTGGGCTTGACCAATGCAAGCTTGCTTCATTCTCCTCCATCCAGAATGCTGTTACAAAGACCTTGTCCCTTCCTTTGGTGAGTTCATTCCTTTCCAGATACCCTTCCACTGGCTCCCCTTTCTCTGTTACACCAATCATAAACTACTTGTCTCCACTTTCAAAGTCCTTCACAGCCTGTCCACTAAGTTATCTAGTACACACCCCCCCACCACCAGGTTCATCCGTGTCTAAACTGTTTCAAACCATTACTTTTTTAATCTGCTCTTAAAAACATCCAGGGATGGAGAGTCCACAGCCGAGATCTCTGGGTAGCCTGTTCCAGTGCTTGAGCACCTCATAGTGAAAAAGTTCTTCCCAATCTCCAACCTAAATCTCCCTTGCTGTAACTTAGGACAGTTATTCCTTGTCCTGTCCCCTGTAGGCATAGAGAATAGTCTGTCACCATCCTCTTTTATAATCACCCTTCAAGCATTGGAAGACTGTTATTAAGCACCTCCCACCCCTCAGTCTTCACTTCTACAGACTAAGTAAGCCCATTCTTTTATCTTCCATCATATGTCTTTTTTTTTTCCTGGACCTCTAATCATTTTTGTCACTCTGCACTGGACTCTGTCTAATATGTCCACATCTTCCTTGAAGTACAGTGCCTAAAATGGGACACAGTACTCCAGGTGAGACTTCAATGCTACTGAATAGAGTGGAAAAATCACTTTCCTTGACATCCTCATAGCTAGCTTGTTAATTAAAACCTCTTTAAAAAAAATCTCTTTTCTGTGATGTCTACAAAACCCTTCATATCAGTTAGGCTGCCACTGTGCTGTGACTGGCCTTCTATGCTAGCCACTTGCTGTTCCCTTGTGTTCCCCCTCATTATTGTATCCATCCCCTGATGATGTCTCTTGTCTTGTCAGCCCTTTGGGGCAGAGACTAAATTTTTGTTCTGTTTGGATAGCAGAGAGCCTCGAGGTATTTTGGTCCCTGACTAAGGCTCCTAGGTTCTATGATAGTACAGATAAATCATCATTCTAGAGACAGAAAAGAAGTGAGCAAGTTAAGGTAAAACAAAGAGAGATTCTCACTCCTCTGCTTATCTCATAGACCTCTACAGGGGAGAATTTTTAACCCAGAAAAATAGGCACAACGAACTAGAGAAGAGAGAATGCAATTAAGTTGGTTGGAGCAAAAACACTGTAGGGTAGAACTAGATACTCCTATGTACCAAAGGAAGTGATTATGGAGGGTTCTCAGCATTGAAAGCTGCACTGAGGTCAGAGAAAGTGAAGGGGAAAGGGCCCTTCATTAGCAGCAAGGAGATTATTAACTACATGGTAGAAAATGATTCCCATGTTATTTCTAGGGAAATATACAGATATACAGCCACAAATATTATATTTTGAGCTGATTGGCAAGGAAAAAGGAATGTTTTAGATGGGGTAGTGGCTAGAGATGCTGTGAAAAGAATATTTTAAAAAAGCCAGTGGACAGTGGTTTTAGAGGAGTAAGAAAAGTACTGGCAGTGCAAATGAATTATTGATGATAGGAATAGTAGAGGGCATAAGGGGGGAAAACAGGACCAAACTAAGGGAAAACCTTACCTTATCATAAGAAAAAAAGGTACAGTGATAGACTAGGGTATGAGGGATAAACTAATTAGGGCAATGGGAGTGACAGAAGATGACAAATCACTCCTCAAACCTGGTGAGGAATGTCTTGCATTTGAAAGCTTCTCTAATTCTTTCCCAAGTATGCAGTTGGTCCAATAAAAGATATCACCCTAGGAAATCCTTGCCTCTCACATAATTCCTGGACCGTCGTGGCTACATCACTCTAACAGTACCATAAGAGTTTGCACTGGGAGCTGGAAACAAAGAAGTTATTGAAGTTTTGGATAGTGACTGCAAAAACATCACTTCATGGAACACAGAAGCCAGCAGCTGTGGGTGGGCAAGCGGGATACAAGTTCTGGATGCTGCCTAAGAGACATGCTAGAATGAAGGCAGGTGGAGACCACACAGGGACACGGACACCCCCATGGCATTGGTGCTGGTGAGAGCCTCACTTCCAAGGGAAGCTGCTGCTGGGGGGATGAGGGATAGAGAAGGCAAGTGCAGCCAAGAGCCAGAGTGTTAACCCTCTCATCATCTTTTTTTAGCTGCCAAATTTTGGCTTTTAAATTGCCTCCCCATATACATTTTCACAGCATTAACCCCTGCTGGAACAGCTTGTTCTGGGCACAGGCTATCAATCACACCTCTGACAGAAGCAGTGGTCTATTAAGGCACAGAATAACCTCCCCCAGGAAGTTGGACCACTAGAGAACATACTGTAGAAAATAATCCTGAACTGCACAAAGAAGGAAGTGAATAAACCACTAGTCTTTGCTGGCTACATTTTTATGGGCTCAGTTCAGCCCTAGAGAAAATGTAGCTACATTGAAAGGGGGCTTTAGAAAAGACTACATTTGTTTTAGGAATCTATGAGTAATTGTCACTACCCAGAATAATTTTCCTGCTCTAGATATCTGAGTGAGAAGGTGGCTTTCCTAAAGTGCTTCAAAACACTGTCTAGAAAAACTGTAATGAGGTCAAAACATATCCCCTTTGTGGCTTTGGTGGTATTAACAATTTAACTCCAGTGCAAAACATTCATCTCCAGAGCAAAACATTAATCTTGGGCATGGTTAGTCACTGGAGTCCCTCCTTCAGAACTGTTTAAGCCCTTTAGAGGAATTATTTTCTAACCCATAGTTCCTTTGGAGTGGCTAGGTGTGAGTGGCTTGGAGCGGCTAGATGCTGGGAACACCAAGTTAACTTTGTGCCAACATGGCAGGGGGCCTTGATCTAGCATACATTTTAGGAAATGGCCTGGGCATTACCCTTATCTGCCCACTTTACCTGTGGCAAGTTAACGGGGCTTTTGATGCTTCAGGATTATGCCTGCTGGTTGTGTGTGAGGCTTGTTCCCAAAGTTTTTTAAGAAGTTAATCAGGGATGATCCTGCCTTGAGCAGTGGTTAAGACTAGATGACCTCCTGAGGTCCCTTCCAGCCCCATTTTTCTGATTCTGTGATTTTTACGCCCTGCAATCTTATGCCACTATAGTAGCTCATAGAGGCTATTGCAGCAGTGGTCCTGTCTTTGGGGCTTCCTTATGCTGCTCTGTGAAACAAATCACTATCTGCCAGTCCCAGAATAGGGGAAGCACAAGATATTTTTCCTGCTGTCTTTCAGCTGGCTTTTCTTCCATACAGGGATGTACTGGATCTTTTCTCTCCAGATTGGGATGCTTGTTTCTCTTATAGCTGGAGTGGAGCTAAGGGGCCATCTGAAGGATTGACCCAAGAAACTGCTTAGGATCTCATAGCAGGGTCAGTACCTGTTAATGGGGAGAGTTGATAGGAGAATGGTGCTGACCTTCACAATTCTGTTGTGGTATGAGTGACGTAAACTTCCTGAAAACTCCTACTCATTAAAGCAGGGGATGGATTTTGGGAGACTGTAAAGTAGAGAGAGAGGCTGGCCTTATACTGTAATAGGGTCTACTCTTCATCTTATTTAATAGTTTGTCTTCACATTGATGTATGCTTGGGAATTTTGAACTGCTGTAGAGTAAAAGGACGAAGGGCAGACTTGTGAATTTTGGAACAAATGGCCATTTTGTCCTGACTTTTAGGTGATTCTTTTCTGACTGGCCTGACCTAAAAACCAGGCCAATGGCCAATATCCTCTTGCTCATGGATATTACAGAGACTTAAAGCCCCTCACATACAATGATGACCATTATTCCCTCTCTTAACCAGTTCCCCTGTTGATTTTTTTTTTTCCCCAGCTTTCTTACTTACGTTGATCGGTAGTTATAATTTCAGGTGAAGGTAACAGATAGCTCTTTTTGGAATTTGGTAGGAGCAGGGGAAATAGGATTATCAGGCCAAGACTAAACAAAGTCCTCTTTTCCATTGGCCATGCAGGTGACCCAGCAGTGGGAAAGAGTGCCTTGGCCCAGATGTTCTGCAACGATGGATCTCACTTCCAGAAGAATTACACGCTGGTGAGCTTTGTAGAATGACACACCAGGGATGGGGATAGGAACTGAGAGGGGACTGCAGGCACAAGCTGTCATTCGGTTACCTCTCTAAAAATTAATGAGAAAAGAACATGAAACTACAGGAGGGAATGAACAGTTGCATTAGGCTGATTTTTCACTGTTGGCAGATCTTTAGGTTGATGCATTCAAGGAGGTGGCTTACAGAGATCTCTCTCTCTCATACAGCAGGCTACAAATAAACTGAGAAGAAGATTTCCCATTTCATAGGGAGTTGACTTCAAATTTTACTGCAGAGGGTTTTGATCAGTTTCCTGCTGTATCAAAATCTTCACAGGCTTCTGTGGTCTTAGACGTTCTCCCTCTGCAGGGAACTCTGTATGAAAATGGTTTGTTGCTAGAAAAACTGTTTATTCCAGTAAGCATTGGGCTCTTGGCTCTACAAATATGAAGATGTGCTCCACTGCCCCAAGGTAATTAGAATCTGTAGAAATGATTCCAGGAGGAAAGGGATGCAGTTTGTGGCTCTTGCATTTATAATACAATAGGAAAGCAAGAGAAAAATCCTGGTATGCATCATACATTGAGAATAAAGGAGAATAAAGATAGTAAAAAAATAGGAAGGAGAGAATGTGATCGAAGATGGAAGAGGCATAAAAAGAGGATCCCAAATTGCCATATGCTTGCTGCAGCATGGCACCAGGGAAGTATCATAATTGGTGGAGAGGCTTGGAGGACGTAGTTTGGAGCAATTGGAGAGGTGTTAATGAATCTAGACCCAGCTCTAGATTTGCAGATGTCAACCAGTATCCTGGTTAGCAAGCTGATCTATGGAGCCTAGTTCTTTTCTGTCCATTTTCCCACATGAGCAAGTCTCCAAGGGCTTGCTTAGTGCTCCCTTGCCTGCAAGAGCATGTTACCAGGACTTTGGGAAATAGTAAGGTGGCTGTCCACAGTCTCAGTGTCTTGGTATTTGGGTTATCTACTGCAGCCCAGTATGTCATGTGCAAATGAATGGGCCACTGGAAGATTTTCTGAACCATGTTTTCCTGGTTCTTCTTAACAGACAACGGGCGTGGAGATGTTGGTGAAGAATGTAGCTATTCCAGAGACAAACAGTATCGTGGTGAGTCCTGCTGTGACACAAAGGGTTTGGGGATGTGAAGAGCTCCAAGCCCATCTATTATTTGAATGTCTGAGCTTATACCATTGCATGAGCTCTCCAGATGTTCACAGGGATGTTAAGTTGCCTTAGGAAACCTGATGTCAATCCTGCACCATATCTGATTCTCCAGTGCATTTTATTTTTAAAACACAAATGTTTGCATACTCGAATACCACATGCCTTCTCAAACTGCAGCTTTTGCCAGCCTAGTTAGGGCTCTGCACGCTCATTTAGAATATCCAGGGCTAGTTCCCCTTTCCTACAACTATCGTGGCTGGGCTCTATCCAGTCCCCGAGGCTTTAGTGCTCTGCACTGCCATTAGCTCTATGTATATTTTGGTTAGTTTTTTATCCGACAGATGTCCTTTAAGTTGGAGCAAAGTCCAGGCCTGATGCCCTGGAGGGCATCTCTCACCATTGATTATGCAGGAAATCCTGCTCCTTTTGACTTGCTCTCTGAGCAAGGTGCACTGTGAGTGCTGTGTGCTTAGCTCCTAGGGGCATGGTGCTGCCTTACCATAACTGCTGTTGAGCTAGAAGCAAGAAAAACAGGTTTCAGGATTTACTCTTTAAATTCCTCCTCGCATGACAGTTTTCCATGAGGGGAAAAAAATTCTTTCTTCTCCTCTTTTCAGGAACTCTTCATTTTTGATTCAGCAGGCAAGGAATTATTTTCTGAGGTGCTGGAGAAACTGGTAAGGATCATATCTCAGTCTTCTTGATTGTAGAGAAATGCTATTCTTCTGAAGAGGAGCTGAGATCCCCAGTCTGGATGTAGCAAGCTTTGGCCTTTGTATAAAGGCTGCCTGAAATCCCCATCTCTTTTTCTATCTGAAACTTGAAACAGTGCTAGAGGGACTCTTTTCCAAGAAAAGGAAGGTGGCATGACGGAGGAAGCTTCCCGTGGGAATACTGAACTGAGGTTGTGATGCAAGTGCTTTGAGACTTTTTGACTTTTAGGGGAACGTCCATTTGGCTCCTCCTAGTACAGGAGATTTTGCCTTCAGCCTGATCTTCCTGTTCCACAGAGACTCCTCCTGATGGGATGCAGCATTCTACTCTATTTTCTTTGGATTCCAGAAAATATGCCCCTGTTTCTCCCTCCTTCAAGAATCTCTCAATCTCTCCAATTGTAGTTTCTCATTTTGGGGGGTGGGATCATTTAATTGAGTGTAGGGTCCCTTTATATTAGCATCCTTTTAGTTCTGTCTTGGGTTCTATGTTCTTCATAAAGGTGCTTCTTCTTCTTTCCCTTCCCCATTCCTAGGGATTTGTTAACTGTTGACCACATCAGGTTTTAGTAGAGTTGACAATGTTTCTCTGTTGCTCTGCAGTGGGAGCATCCCAATGTTCTGTGTGTTGTGTATGATGTGACCAGTGAACAGTCTTTCAACAACTGTGCCAAATGGTTGGAAAAGCTGAGGGCACAGGCACTTGGAATTAACCTTCCAGGTAGGAGACAGATTTTTTGCACCTCTTCTAATATTTTTGTCATGCTGCCATTTCCTACTGAGAGAGGGCATATACAGCATTATTTTCAATCCAAGCCAGGCCTGGCTACCTTCCATTGCCTGCTTTACCTGGAGACTGGAGGAGTTGAAGTTAATGTTCTAGGTCAGAGGTGGCCAATGTGTGGCACAGGTGCCACAAATATCACAGACAGCCTGTGTGTGTGAGATGGCAGGTTTTGGAGGTAACAGGCAGCACAACAGCAGCCAGGGCAGGGAGCAGAAATCAGAGCAACAGATCAGACAGGGAGCCTAGGTCAGGAACCAGAAAGCAGAGCAGCAGGTTGGGCAGAGGATGGGGATTGGAGTGGCACTCAAGGAAGGTGCATAACTAATTTATGGCAAGCCTGCCATAGAGGTTGATCTTCACTGTTCTGGATGACGCTCTAACTCCTTCTAGTTAGCATTTTCTACATAACATATCAATCCAGTTATTTTTCCTCTCTACTTTCTAGCATATCCATCATCTTTCATAGCATTTGTTGCTATCAGCTCAACCTTTCCTCCATCTCATTTTGTTCTGTAGGTGTGTTGGTAGGGAATAAAACAGACCTTATTGGTCGTCGAGTTGTGGAACAGAAACAGGCACAGGAGTGGGCTCAGAACCATGGCTTGGAATACTGTGAGACGTCAGTGGTGAGCATGTTCTCCTTTCTATGTCTGTGGAAGTGGGTGTTTTTGTGGTGTTATCTTCTTTTAGTGAGGGGAGATAATAAAGGGTTCTGGTACCATCATTTACAGTTTATCTCACGTCTGGTATAAATCTGTTTTTTGTGACGCAATTAGACAGAGTAGAAACAGTTGAGTCCTTTCTCCATCTGTCTTTCATAACCTCTCTTATCTCTTTACAGAAGGAGATGGAAAACTTTGAAGCCCCTTTCCACATCCTGGCAAACTCATTCCATCGACTATACCAAGAGAAGGTGGAAAGCTTTCATTCACTAGTGTGAGGTCTTTGCATATAACAACTTGCTTAGCCCCTATGGGGCCTCTTCGAACAGAAGAAACCCTGGTTGCACAGAATCCCACAGACTGAAAAACAGGAGAAAATAAGACATGAGACTTTTTTTTTTCTTGTGATGATCTGATGATTCAAGTTAAACCAAAAATAAACATGTGGAACGGCAGCTTTTCCAGGGATTCTTTCCTCATGTTTCTTCCTCTGTTATGTCCCCTTCTCTGGGTTTGGGTTGTGTGTGTGGCAGGGATGGAATACAGCCTAGAAATGTTTGGCTTCCTGCTTTGTTATTTCCCTGTTTCTTATCTGAATGGCTTTTCTGCTGCTAAAACCAAGGGTCTGGTGGTTTCAGGAAGGAGTCAGGAAGCTACTGGGGGATTTTCACATTAAATAGTTCACTACTGATACATATATTGGAGGAAGGATTGATGTAGGCCATCCACTTGGAAAACACGTGGCTGGAATAGACTTGAGGCCCAGAGTCTTCTGAGAAGTGCCCAAAACTGGTGGCAAGAAGTCTGTCCTATGCAGAGACCAATTTTGAATTGGATATAGTTCTGAGAAATGATGCTGTCGGATTCCTCACCTTGCACCAAGTTGTTTCTAACTAATGTCTGGTTTTGACTTCTCAGAGTCTAGGTTTTACACCAATTTGGCTTTTTTCCTCTGCCTGTTAAAACTGTCTGGCTGCCAAGAGCTTTTCTGCTGTACCTCTGTACTTCTTGTAACACAGTGCCCTCTGCTGGTCCCAGGTCGCACACTTTCCTCAAAAGCTGCAACTGGTGTAGTAAGAGACTCTCTGTCTCATGGTATGCATTTGAGAATTATGCCCTTACCATCTCTCCCCACATTCCAAATAAAATCCTCTTTATTTTGTCCTTACATTTTCACAAAAATCATTTCTCCTTCTCCCTGACTTGGGTTTGTTGGGAAATTTTTTGTGGTTGTTATTTTACATTGCTGACTACAGTTAGTCCCTTCTTCACCATGTCCAGTTTTCCAGTCCCCTGGTAAAGTCAGAACCTCACTTTTTCATTTTTCATCATTCATTTTCATTCCTTAGCTAACTGCATGGTTCTACTTTCATTTATAGGACAGGACATGGGAGGAGAAAGAGGCCACCTGGCTTTAAGTTATTCTGTGTCAGCAGAGGGAATTGTTTGGTGTGGGGAAGGGCAGCATCTTCAAGTAGCATTCGCCTTCTATTTAGCACAATGCCGATTTAGCACACGTGAAAATCCACTCACATCTCCAGTGCAAGGAGATGCTGTGAAGTTGGGCAAAACATCTGTATAGTTCAAGGTAGGATGCAGCACTTCTGTTCCAATTGCAGATGCTCTCCCCTGTTCACAAGGTCACAGCAACCTTCCCCAACAAAGGGGAGTTTTCTGGAGTTTCTTAAGCACTGAGTCATTTCTCTCAGGCAACCCTTTTGGGAACCTGTGCTCTTAGGTTGTTATACGTGCCCATAGCTGGGAAAAGTGTGTTGAATGTAATGCATCTAAGTAGAATATGTGGTGATAGGTCCAAGCCACCTCCAGTACTGTGAATAAAGCATACTTATTTTTTATGCTGTTTTGTTTTGGTTAAAGAGATTTAAAGCTAAACTCTTGTTTTGATTAGCTGGTTTATCCTATAGTTCTACTAGTGATGTGCTTATGTTGCAGGATGCATCTTTTCATATTTGAAATATTATGACAGCTGTCTTTACCACCTGTGATGTTGATATATGGAAGATTAATACTTTGGGCATGGGAAAATAAAGAGAAAGCCATGTGATCTTTAACTAGGGGTTTCTATCTGCACCAGAAAGACATGCCATAGCTTTTAATAAGCACCAAGAAGATGGAGATGGGTGAATGTTGTTCATTAAGTGAAGGTAAAAGCTGGAGTGTCTCATTAGAGGAATGCTTGCAGTGGTGATCAGTGATTTATAGGGTAGCTGTTGTCGAGGGGTTAGTGAAGAAAAATGCAGCCCAGGCAGGGAAAGATATAGTGGCTGAGTGATGAAATGTATAATCTAATTAGCTAGCAGTAGGGATTCACCCACTGCCCCTCTTCCTCTTCCAACAGACTAGAATAAGAAAACAGGTTGTATTAAAACCTACTGCTTATCTTATTCATACACATATTTTTAATCACAAATGTAAGATATAATTTAATATCTTGAAAAACATTACCTACTGCAGATCAAATCTAAGCTCTTCCTGTGCCAGAATATTTTAAAGGCATTACACACTGTCTGCTCAACTTTGTTAAAATGTGTGAGTTTACATGTTTGTAAAGGTAACCTATTTTCCTAATCTACTCATGGACCTACTTGTGAGGTTGATAGACAGGTGTGGATGGGGAGTCACAGAGCTATGTGGGTGTTGGGTTTGTTGGGGCAGGCTGTGGGACCCAGGTTTTGTCTGTGGGGGAGCTTGGGTAGATAGGTGAGTGAATGGGAAGGGCCTAGGGCCAGTATTAGATTCCCTTTTCTTGTGTCCCCTCAACTGCTAGCACCTCATTCCCATGGGTTTTGTTCTTTGCAGCTTATTGCTGTTGCATCTCCCTGGCTCATGGCCAGTGGAGAAAGCAGTAAGAGGGCAGCAGAAAGGATGCATGCTGAGGAAGATACGCACTTCTTCCCTGCTTCATCCAACTGTACATTTTCCAGGATAAATGTGTCTAAACCCAGAACAGCCTCAAGCCAAGCTCGGACAGCTGGAAATTCTGCAAGGCAAAACACAGTCCTTAACTTACCAAGTTAATGGTACATAGTTAATCAGTTTCCCTTCCCTACTTACTTGTATGTCAGGTAAAGACAGCATTTTTTTTCCTCTGAACTGCTACTGGCTTTCCACTGGCTCCTTTATTATAATCCTGCTTCAGAGAGATGCTGGGGTTAGCTCCTTTCCTTTGCCCCCTTATTTGGGTATGGCAAGCTGTTTTTATTACATCTGTGTACATCCCCCATTAACTGCACCAAAATACTGACTGCCATTGCCTTAGCAAAAGCAGTGAAAGAAAACAAATTTGGATTTTTTTTAAACCAAAATGTTGTGAATACCTTCATCAAAAAAGAGTTGGGAAGAAAATTCAAAAGTGAACCTCCTGTAACATTTAAAAACACTGTAACATTAAGGCTAATGTAATGATTTTTACTGGCTGTCCCCCCCCAAAAAATTGACTATGGGATGAGATACAACATGTAAAATTTCAGAAAGATCAGCTTCTCTTACGGAAGCTAGTGCAAGTTCAGAAAGTGATCTCTCCAGAAGCTAATCTTTAAGCTTGACAAAAGAATGGTCACTTCTCTTCCATAAGATAAAGAGTTAAACACCATGAAATGGGGATGTCAGAACAGTTTCTGCAAGAGATTAGTTATTTTAGAGTCTTAACGGTTCAGAAAGGACATCTTGTGGATAACTGATCTCAAATGAATGCTGCCTGGCCCACATTCATCCCTGTATAACTTCACTGGCTTCAAGGGATGGATTTGGTCTTTTATGTCTACTGAATCCTTTGGCAAGGACAGGATCGACTCTGTAACAGAAGGCATATGATGCTCAAAACAAGATGACTTGGGGAAGAGGTATTGTAGAAAGCATGAAAAAGAGTTAAGCCCTAGCGTGGCAATTAAGCAGAGAGCTGAACAGAGCAACTGCAAAAAACCTACAGTTCATCCCAATTAAGAACTTTCAAGAGGAAGGAGCCTGAGAGATGCTGAGAGCAAGGAAAACAGCATTTCTATTTTATATGCATCTAATGTTTTCTGTTGGTGCTTGTGCATATCCACAAGGGTCTATGCTCTTCTCTGCTCAGGGCTGAGAGTTGTGCTTTTGGCAGGCATCACACTTAAGTGGGAACTGCTTCCAGTTGCTGTTCTGCTTTCCTGTCCTGTGTGCAGACCTCCAAAGTGATGAGAGACCATGGCTGATAGCTGTGAGACATTTTTCATTCCTGCCACTTATTGCCAGGAGACTCCGCCCCACCTCTCAGTTTGACCTCTCCTATCCTGACTGGTATCTATTTCCTCATCCCTTTCTCTTAATGGAGAGCTGCCAACTATGCCTATTCTTATCAAATAATTTTCCAGTTAGCGGAGTGGCCTCTAGGCTCACCAAGCCTGAAGATGTGGTATTGTGTACAAAGGAAGGAACCTTCAAAACTGAGGTGAAGGGCTGACTAGGAGCTCTTTGACAGGAGGCACATCCTCCTTCTGTTTCTGGAGAGACTCATCTTCCTCCTCTTTCTGTATTCCATGTCCTCCTCCTATTGCCATTTTGCCTTGAGAGTCCTGTCCTCTTTGCCATGTGGCCATGGCCCTGCTGACCCAGAACAACAACATTTTGGGTAAAGGCAGGAATAGGGGATGGATGCAGCTCAGTTATGGTTATAGTTTCTGAATCCCCACCAGGAGCTGCCCTTGTGGGGTCAGTGGGTCCTGACTCCCAGCCAAGCTGCTCTGCAAGGTTAAGGATATCACTCAGTCCAAGATGCATTTCCCTTCCAGGATGGCCCCTGGCTGAGCCCTGGCAGCTTAGTCCTGGCTCCCCCAAGGATGCTGCAATGTAACTTTCACAGACACTGACTGTTTTCATTTGGACTTGGAGTTATTTTTCCCCTTAGAGTTTCTCTCATTCTTCTGTCACTGCCTCACATATCTCCTCCCCAGGAGCACTTTCTCAGAGAAGCCTAGAATTGCTCTATCCATAGTCTCTGAGATCAGATCCAAATCCAGCAATGCTAATAGGGGAAATGTGACAGACCCTGAGTGTCACACAGGGGTCAGGCGCAGGGTCGATTTGATGAGATCCCCTCTAGCCACACATGCATTGACTTGAGAAATGTGGAGCTTGTAATCTCTCTGTATATGTACTGGAAAAATATGCAATTTTTCAGTGCCAGCAAGGGGCAGTCAGCAGAGGAGATATGCAGAAGATCGATCAAATTCTGTGACCAAAAACAGGGGAATCACAGGAACAGATGGGGAAGGGGATTATGAAGGGGAGAATAGGTCTCTGTCTCACTAAGGGCAGGAAGGACAATAGGTTGGTGGAGGTTACATGGTGAAAACCAAATAGCAGTTCCAGCTCCTGGAGTCTACTACAGAGAACAGAACAGAAGAGACAGTGGGGAAAGATCAGTCTCTCTCCTGGCCAAGAGGGAATGCTACAGGGGACAGAATAGAGAGGCATAATACCCCCAGCGCAGTTGATAATAGAATCAGGTTCTGTGTGGGCACATTAATAACTGGGGTGTCTGAGGGGCAAGGGCCAGTGTGAGAACTGTGAGGAAAGAGGTGAAGGTGGTAATGATGTTTTTGAGCTTGTATCAGTGCCAGAATTGGAGCAAGGTCTGTCCAAGATGAGGTCAGAGTGAGGATGCTGAGGCTGTGTGTTCAGTGGAGAACAGATTTTATGCGCTGGACTATAGTGTGGGTCTGAGATGATAAGGCTAGAGTCATTGTGGGGCACATTGGAATTGCAAACTCCAGTGTTGGAATTCCAGGTGAGAGAGCAGAACATAGAGAATGGGACCAGCATAGGATGCTGAGGCCTGGGGCATGAATTGTTAGGTGTGCGGATGTATAGACTGTAGACATTGTTGGAGTGTAAGGATAGAAATCAATGTAGGTGTGCTGGGGAATTGGATTGAACTGAAACCTTGTTACACAGCCTACAAGGCCCCTGCATAGAGCTGAGTAGATGCCTAAAATTATTTTCCACAAATCGCTGTGTGAATTAAATATGAGTGATCTCTGTCCAAATCAGCAACCCTATTACAGTAAGTATATCTTCTCTCCGTGAAGAGTTGAGTGATCCAGTTGTGTAAACTTTCATGAAAAATGAAGCACAAACTCGCATGTTCATTTGCCCCAGCAACCCAGATATGAGGGTCACACTCAACTTTCCATGAAACAGAAACATAACCATATGATGGGTGTGACCAATCACAACCAAACATTAAAATATGCATCTGGGGTATTGAACATGCAGAGCAAAATCTGTTCACAATCAATCCATATGACAGAACTCCACAAAACTATTGGCATGCAAATTTATGAAAATTGCAATCTGTGTGCAGATATTGTGCAAATGGGAAAAAATGGACAAATTCACTGCAGACATTATTTGTAGTAAATAATTTACTCAGTTCTCCTGCAAAAGGCCTTTTCTGTATTTACTTCTGTTTCTTATCCCTATTGTGAAACCTTAGTCATCACTGAGTCTTCTTTTGGTATTTCAAACCATGTAGAAATACTGTGAGCTGTTGCTAGGACTTATTTTTGTGGTGCTGGGTGGTTTCAGCCTTGGATTTGGAAGCTAGGATTATTAGTGCTTAGGAAGGTCTATCTGGACAGAGCCAGGCCTAAGTCAGCTGATGGGGATGTGAGAATATAGAATCTGGAGGAGATGAGCTTGGGGTGTCAAAACAGTGGGTTTCAGGGCAAGTGTCAGGCTGAAGATATTTAGGCTGGGATTTGTGTGAAAATGTTGGGGTTGGGGAAAATTGATAAGATACTTGTATTAGAGACATAAGCCCTGTCACAGGACCTGGCTTCTGAGGCCTGCTTTGGTGCTCCCACTTGTCCTGCTTGCTCCCCTCTGGCCTATCAGGGTATCACCCTGCTATCCTGCCTACCACACCTTGATGGTGTAATTGGAGAGACTGCCCTCAGAGAGCAACACGAGCTTTCTGGATACAGCCTCTCTCCCTGTGGGGCTCCCACCCTTCTGGAACACTATACTGGGCTACTGGCCCTTCCTCTCTTGCACTGGACCCTCCAGATCCTAATCCCCTTACAGGGCTTTTAATTGTGGCCTCTAGCTGCACCTGTAGCCACATCCGTGCTTCACAGGTCTTACTCTATTCTCTGCACTGAGCCCTCTGGCTCTCTACTGGTCTCAGCTCTCTGAGTCCCTGAATTGGCAGGCTGTTATCTTCTGCCTATAAAACGCTTGGCCTAGTCCATGCAGCCCACTGGGTCCCAGACCCATGTAGAGCTATAACTTGGCCTCAGCTCCTTCTCTATGCATGTACTGGGCCCCTGGTCCAGTCAGCTTCAGCCCACTGGGTCTCAGACCCTTTTCTACCCAAGCACTGGGCCCCTGGTCCTGTCTCAGCTTCAGCCCATGCAGCCCAATTGGTCCTGAACCTTTGTAGGGCTCTATCTGGGCTTAAGTCCATCATGACATAAAGTGCCTACCCATGGCCCCCAAAACCACCCCATCAGCCATACTGAAACCTCTGGTTTCTTGAGTCTCTACCCAGCAACTTCCAGTCCTCTGCCCACTAGCTTTCTCCAGCTTCCCCAGATACCTGGAGTGACTGGGTCCCCTGCTTTCACAGCCTGGGCTCTCAGGAGTTCTTCCCTCCCTGAAGCTCAGGGCCAGACTACCTCCTTTAGCTCTGGAGCTAGGCTTAAAGTAGAGTAGGGCTTCACCCCTTCCAATCACATGACCTCTGACTGACCATGGAGTTTCTGCTTACCCTATTATTTCACCTCCTCTATTCTACTGCCTTCTTCCCAGCTGTCTTTTATTTGCTGCGTAGCTTCCAGTCAGATTACAGCACTACCTCTGTAGCTTATTGCAGGGCATCTTACCCCAGTAATGAACAATGGGGCTGAGTGAAGTGTGCAGCTGGAAGAGAGAGGGTACTGCTGGGATTCACCAATGAGCCCTTAAACCAGTGGGTTTTACCCTTGTTAAACTCCAGGCACTCCTCAAAAAATCCCAGCTTTTAGCCTTCATTTATTTCTTAACTACAGAAAAATACTAGAGCAATTGTTCTGTTGCAGAGAGCTCAGAAAGACCACAGCAGGTCAGAATGTTTTTGACACCATGGATTCCTATTTGAAACCTCTGGGTTTATCTTGTAAATAATGCGTAGGTGTCTGTACACCTAACTGGGTTAGTATTGCACAGTACCCTGCAACACCCTCAAAAGGATTGCATTGCACCCTAACAGAATCAGTGTCCTAAATTAAGAGCTCTTTCCATCTACTGTGGTCTCTCTGCTTACTGAGACATCAGAGTCTCTGGGGCAAGCATTGAGTCATTGTTCCTGCTGTGGCTTGATGGCCTGTTTCTAAAGTTGACTAGTGTTGTTGCTTTTACTCTTCACAGAGAGGAGAAACTGCTAAGCAGAAGTGACCTGGTCTTACAGGAGAAATGGGGCAGAGCACATGCCTGAAGAAGAACCTCCTGGATTTCAGGAAACTGTATGTGCCCCATCTACCATACCTACCTTCCACTGAGGGAATCCTTCCAACCTCTCAACACTGTGTGTTTACAACCAGTGCCCTTACCACTGCCTTAGTTTTGCCTGTGTCACCCATTAACTTTTCTGCCTTTGAATGTCCTCCACATACCATTGATATGCTACCTCTGTCATGCCCCCCTTGAAAATACCTTCTGAGCCATCCATCCACGTATCTCCTTGAGAGAGCTTTTACCCAATCTTATGCCCACATTTCTGGGGTCTGAAGCCATAAATATGGCTGTGACACGGATTCCTGCCATGCTCTACTCCATGTGGTGTCCTGTGCGGAGCTCAGGCATTGCTTGACTTTCTGGGGTCAAGGTTGATATTGGGGTGTCAGGGCAGTGCTGCAGCTGTGTCTCTCTGTGTAAGTGAGGGCATCCCAGGCAGGCACCCCTTTGTCCCCCTATCAGACTTCACTCATTTATTCTACCATCTGTTTTCCCAGTGCCGGAGATGATGCTGGGGATATGTGACTTGGGGCACTCAAGCGGAAACTGGCCTGCACAAGGCCGGCCATGTGTTTGCCTCCTAGCAATGCAGCGGTCAGCAGCAAATTCTTTGCCGCCGCTGCCTCCTCTCAGTATGGAAGAGAGAGAGAGGGAAAGAGAGAGAGCATGGGACTGGGTGTGTAGGAGACAGAGATGAACTGTGTGAAGGAGGGAGAGAGACAGAGGGATGGACTGGTCTGTGCAAGAGGGATAGAGAAATGTGAAGGAGGGACAGACAGATGGTCAGTGTGTGGGTGAGAGAAAGAGAGAGAGGGACTGTGATGGAGAGACAGACAGATGGGACTGCATGTAACAGACAAAGGAATGGAGTGGGAAAGGCGGAGAAAGAGATTGGGTGAAGGAGGGAGAGGCAGATCTGGCTGTTGTAGATGGGAGAGAGAAATGGGTATATGGAGGAGAGGTGTCACCTGGACCCTGGGACAATGGGTCCATTAGAAATGCCTTTGCGGAATGGATATAGAGAGATTGTGTGTATGTGTGTGCAAGAAGATGGTCTATGTAAATAAGAGTAAGGAAGAGCAGCTATAATGAGACAGGGAGAGAGAGGGAGGAGGGTCTGTAGGGAGGAGAAAGTGAACAAGGGCAGAGAGATGAGCTGTGCGAAAGGGAGAAAGAGACAAATGTGGAGAGGAAGGCTCCTGTCTGTATGTGAGGGAGATGGCATCTCTGACCAGCTGTGTGGGCACCTGTGACTGTTTACAGGATGGGTTATATATAAGAACAAAAAGGACTAATTGTGTGCTAGGCAGGCCATTAGGATGCCCAGACCCAAGCATACCAACATCCCTTTCACTTTTCCCTACTATTGGGGTTCAGGAGGTGAGCATTACACTGCAACCTGTTGACTAATTGTTTCCAGTGAACCTGATGGACTGTTTGAAAAAGTTTGAAATGACAGAGCTGTTGTTAATTGCTCTACTGGATTTTTGTCTTAATCCCTGTCCTCCTAGGTTGAATTCTGAAGGTACCCCACCTCTTTTCTCCGCCATATTGAAGCTGTTGGCTACCAAGAACTGTTGGCTCTTTCTTTGCCTGTTCTCTTAGTCATCATCTTCCCCTTTTTCTACCTAACATTTCCTGTCTTCTGTTATTCTCCCTCATTTCTTTCCTTTTTCCTCTTCTATCTTTTCTCACTCTCTTGTCTTTCTCTTCCTTTTCTCTCTCTCAGTTCTTACATTTTTAGATCTTTCTCTGGATCTCTCAAATTCCCTGTAGCTTCTTCTCCTTTCCTTCCTTCACTGTTCCACTCTCCCAGGTTATAGATCTTTCTCTCCTTGTTTCAGATTACTCATTCTGTTTCTTCTATTTAGCTCTTTTTTATCTCTCCTTAGCTCCTCTATCTCATTCTCTCTCTGACTGTCTGCCTCCTTTCTCTCACTCTCTGTCTGTCTCTCTCAAACTGGGTTGTGAATTCTATCAGCATCAGAGCAGGACAAACTGTAAAAGTGAAGTTCCCTGAGGGCCAGGTTGTGATCATTTTATTTTTACAATGTCCTTGGATGTATAAAGGTGTTTGTTTGAGGGGGAGGGGTAGCATATGTGCTCCATGGGGGAAGAGAGGGGAGTGCAGGCCAGAACAAATGGAGCTTAAAACTAATATAGGTCAGTTGCAGAGAAGAGTCCCAATGGTCTGTGAATAAGAGGAGTGGCTTGTTGCTTTGGGCTGAATACAGGAAAAATGGCAGCTGAATAGTTTTACCTGAATGACGTAGGCATCAGACCCACAAGCACATATGATCAGGGAAGCACAGCATTTATCTTCCAGGAACACAACCAGGAGCGAGCGCGTGTTGAGACTGCAGCTCAGCAGTTGACTGCACCATCTCCCAGGCATCTGCCCAGCTTGGGGAGTCTGTGGGTGCTCTCTGCACTCCTGGGCAGGCAGTTCTAATCCAGCTTCCCCTGTGTGGCTCTACATCCTATGCCCTAAATATGGAAGTCAGGGCCAGTGCTGGCAAACACATCTCTGATGCGCTTTGCTGTGTCTGTTTGTTGTCTCCAAGGAAATGTCTTCAAGCGAACAACAAGCAAATTAAGCCAGTTAGTGAAGCTCAGAGATGAAAAGCCACTGCCCCCATGTTTGACACTAACATACTAGGTAAGAGTTAGGTTCAAGCTGCCCTCTACTGGATGAACTCAGAACCTTCCACCCATGTGTCAGACCAGAACAGCCAAGGGAGATTCTCCGGTAGCTCAAGTAAGCGAGGGCTGTGCTTCTCGGTCAGGAGAGGAGCTGAGTGCTGTCCCAGGTGACGCTCTAAGATCCTGAGTTGTCACGATGCACAGCACAGTGACAGCTGTAAAGTCTGAAGTGGCCATAGCTTTGCCACTGTGTGCATGTGAAAAGGGGCCAGACGGCTCCCAGGAAATACATAAGGCCTCATTAATGCACATCATTTGAGTTTATGGCAGATGATTGATGCTAATAACAGTTGATTACATACCCAAAGCACAGCCTCTGGACTCCCTGCTTCATTTCTATAAAGACTTTAAAAGATAGGAACTTCAATTCAGATTCTTCATTAGGCACCTCGGTATGTAGCCAGACGTTCAGAAGTGCTGAGCACCTGTACTTGTCAGTGAAATTAGTAGGAGCTGCGGGCTGCTCAGCACAATTTAAAATCAGGACACTTAAATGAGTACCTAAATATGGAATTACGAGCTTACATGTAAGCATCCCATTTGCTTAAAAACCTTGGCCTGTCTTTTAAGGTAGTCATAACCAATTGATGATTTCTAGCCAATGTAGATTCTTGTACCATGCCCATCACCATAGTTTCTGAGCACTACTGTAGTATCTGACATGCTTAGTCTGACACATGTAACAGATATCCTCCATATCAGGGGGGCTCAATAGTATCACCTGTTGTCACCTGGCCTAGAAGGCTCCCCGCAAGCTCAAAAATTTGGCAGTGGGGGAATGGTGGCCACTCCCCTGCTGCCAAATTTCCAAAATCATGGGGAGCCCTGTGGACCAAATAATGTGTGCTAGATCAAGTATGCAGAATGGGGCAGGTAGTATGGGGCCCCATCCTGGGAATGTGGGGCCCAATTTGGCCAGCAGAGCAGCCCTATGCGACTCATCTGGCCTGCAGGGCCAAAAGGTTGTGTCCTATATGAATTCACTTCAAGGTTCGTAAAACTTGCAATAAAAAAACTGTGTCCAGGATTTTCTACAACATCTATGTACCCACTGCTATGCTAGCTGGCTCTCTTTAAAACAGTACCTCTAAGTTCCTGTTTTATACTACAGTTTGCTTGCCTTGCAGTGAGATCCTGCCCTCACTGAAGTCAAAGGCAAAACTCGCCAGTCCTGCAGTGGCCCATGGTTTCACCAGGAATGTATGGAGTATTTGTGTTTGATCCTTCTGAGTACTGTACTCCCAAAGATCCTAAAGAGTCTTTGAGTTGCATATTTCTCTCAATATGTTTCTCTGCCAAGTCAGACGCATACTTGCTAATGCATTCCAGAGGGTCAACTTTCCCTTAGGATCTTGCACTGTGATCTCATTTTGCTTATAACATGTCTTTGATTTCGTTTCCCTCCACCTCTCTGACTTGTGCAGCTGACAGTAGAGAAATGAAAGGATTATGCTTCTGGTATCCTAAGCTGTCTGGTCTCTTGCAAAAGAAGGGTTTTAAATGCCCCAATGGAAAGAGGGGAGAATGGGGGTGATTTGCAGTTAAGGTACCTGCCTGACTCCCAATGGCACAGAGAAAGTTAGTCTCTTCCATATAGGGGTCAGAGGGTGAAGCTGCTGTGGCTGCTGTTGGCCAGATGGAGGGAGCTTGTGTTAATGACAGTGTGACTTTGGCAGATGAAAGTGGAAAGGGTGAAGCTACACAGGAGTTTTTTTCTGCACTCCCATCTGTGCCTTTCGCACAGAAAGAAAGCCTGCTCCCAGTAAATATTGGTTAATGTCAACACTAATAATCCCCCACCAAAGGCTGCACTTCCTCTTTTTATTTCCTGTCCTACTGGTGCTCCCAGGAGGAGTCTAAAATATCTTTCCATTCACAAGCCATATCCTGTTTTCCCTTGTTGTGGGTTTTTTGGGGGTTTTTTGGCCTTGTTTGTTCTTTGAATTACTTGCCTTTTCCAGGGGCTCTGGTCCATTTGCATGGGAGCAGGGACCTTCTTTCCTTACAGCTGGTCTGCTCCAGCTATGTATATCCCAATTAGCATTCCACAGATATGTTTCCTGGTCCCTGAAACTAATCTGAAAGGGATACCCTTCCTCCTGGTGTTAGAACAGTACTAGGGCCTAGATCCTCTTCTCCGTATAGTCAGTTGGAGTTTTAGGATAAGTTTTAATAAGAGCAAGATTAGGTCTTCAGTGTCCTTATTCCATTTTGCTCTAGCTTCATACACTCATACACTGTGCCTTCTCCTCAGAGCAGATGCTCATCACAACATTGCTCACACTCTATTCACAAACCTACAAACAATGGACAAATGTCTTTTCTTTCCTTGCTGTCTCTAGCTCTGTAATTCAGACATTAGCTCATCCATGTCTGCAGCCTCCCCAAGCCTCCCTGCACTTCATTCTGGAATCTGCTTCCAGGGTTATGTATGTCTGTACACTTGTGGTTGGGTGTTTATGCTTAATTCTATATATGTAGGGAAGGGTGAATGTTTAGAGTAAGATGGAAGGTCTAGGAGAGATTGTATTCATGTGAGCTGGTGAGAGGGAGGGTGTGAGGGGGAGTGATTCAGTGGAATACTGGCCTCTGTGTAAGTGTGGGGGATTAGGTGCAAATGCTTATGGAGTATGCAGTATGGAGTATAAGGATGGTACAGGGAGGCATACCAAGCTGACTGATTTAAGATAGGAGCTTGTGGAGGAGTAGATATGGCTGAGAGATGAGGGGATCTGCTCTGTACATTTGTGTAAGTGTATTGAGGTAAATGCACTTGAGGGGGTGTTCGCTGATTTTTGTATTGTTGTTTGTGCAAGTCCCACAAAATAAATCTCTATGTGTACCTCACAAAGGTTATTTTACCAAATACTGTAATTCTGACCAGAGTGACTCGTTAACAGCCTGCCCTCTGGTAGAGCTAATGGGTTACAGGCATTGATTTCTTTTCCATTCCTATTGATTAGGCACTTGCTGAACATACAAACCCCAACCACAGCATAGAAAGAGGGAGACAGATAAACAGTTTGCATTCAGAAACCCAGCACTGTGCAGTATTTGCCATTGAAGCCCCAACCATTGCCAGACTTCATCCAAAAGAAGAGTAGTATTTTCCTGTTGGAAGAAATCAACCCACAGGACCCAATAGATGACATTTAGCAGCATATGACTGAAAAGGGGATTTGCATCAATACAGCACAAAATGGTTCATGTGGGGAAAAGTGTGCTCTACTTTTAGAAAATCCCAGGGCTGAGGCACCATTTAGATTAACTTTTTTATCTCACCCCATCAAAAATACAGACAGGCATGTGTATGTGTGGAAGGGGCTGTGTCTGTCTCTGCATGTCTTGGGAAGGGGGAGGGTACCAGGATAAACCCAACTTGGATAAATCCCATCCTTCTCTATAAGAAAATGGACTTTTCAAGACTTGCTCGGTGCTAACTGAAGAGCCAAGTCAGGAAAAGGAATTCAGCAGCGAATAGACAGTGACTTGGGGAGGACACAGTAAGTAAAGATGAGCAAGAGGTGGTTACATAAAGGTAGGTAGACAGCACAGCCCTTACTGCATCCTTACATCTGTTTTTTGAGTGTCCACAGTCTGACTTTGCCCATGTTTTTCTATGATCTGGCAGAAAAAAACTAAAATTGCAGAATCACAAAGCCGCTAGAGGACATCATCTAAGCATGGCACAGAAAGGATGGTTTTGTAGCAAAACCATGTGAGCATGTTCTAGGAGTTTTCTTTTCTATTCCAGCTCTAGCACACACTTCGTTCATGGCTTTCAGCAAACCATTTAGGAACTCACCCCATTGCAATCAATGCAGAGATTCCTGTTGACTTCAATGGCCTTTGAATCAGGTCCTGAGCCTCTTGGTGCCTCGTGTAGCCATCTGCAAATGGGGATGATTATACCTCACAAGGATGTCATAAGAATAAGTTCTTTAATGTGTAATAGATATTTATGTGCTATGGTGATTTAGGCCATAGGAAAACCTAGAAAGTATGTGATCTGCTCCACCATCCTTTGCTCAGTGTTTGCTTCTCTTGTGTCATGATTTCACTCCTGCTTAACACATTTATTTTCCTCTGCCCCACTATCACTCCTACATGGAGTCTTGAAAGTGTTAATTTTTAGACCTCTGCTCTCTCATAATTTCTTCCTCCTTCTCAGTCATGTTGGCCCATGGAGTTACATGAGCGGTGAATTTGCCATGTTATCTGAATTTTTATCTTAATTACTTTAATCACTTTTTGTGCTGATACTCAGCTGCTTAGATGTGGAGACTGGGAGTTAGAGCTCCTGGGTTCTCTTTCACTTGCTCGTTCACCCTTCCTCTTTCACTAGCTCTGTAATCTTGCCAAAAACACATTTAACTTCTCTTTGGTCTGTCTGTTCATTGATAAAATGGTTATAAGAAACAATACCAATGCCACACAATAACATGAGGCTGATTTTGTAAAACACTTTGAGACCCTAAGATATTCCTAAAGCATTTTTATTTATGAATTGCAGATAGTGTGTGATATGGTTAGTGACTACCCTATTCAACCTCTCTGTCAGTCTCACCCACATAAATTTACAGCTTTGCTCTCCTCCCCATAAATAGCTCAGCTTCAAGTGCATCTCTTGGGCATGAGAAGCATTATTAAGGGCTCATCCCCTTCCTGAATTCAGATCTCCCACTTGACTCCTCTGTCCATAATCTTGGCATCATCCATCATTATCTCCTCCTCCTGTATCCCCTGTGTCTGTGCCTATTACCACATCCACTCTGCCTTGGAGAACAACTGTTTCAGCCTCACCTCTGCTCCTCCATCACTGAATCTCTGCTTAGCTTGACTGTTTTACTTCTACCCTCTGGTGCCTTCCCAGATTCTTGGATCACAGCATGCACAGAACACCCCCCTCAGATTTGTTCCACATAGCAGGAAACCCCGCTGCATCGCCTAATTCTCAGACACCTCTGCACACTCTCCCTCCCTTTCCCAATCAAGTTCAGTTGCCCTTTCTGTTTTTCACACTCTCCTATGGAGTTGTTTCAGCTTCTTTCACCTGCTGTGTCTCTCTGCTCCTTCCCCTTTCCTTCACTCACATAGTACTGTCTCTCTGTCTCTCTCTTTCCCTCTCCTTCTCCCTCCTCTCAAATCCTACCCCTTTTACTGCAAGAACCCTCCCCTCTTCTCTTTTTGGCATCAGGAACAAACTCCCTATGTCTCTCTGTCTCATCAACTCCCCATTTCATTTTAAATATAATTTAAAACCCTCTCTTTTTTCAACTGGAACCCATTCATTTCTCTCCTCCTGCTCTGCAGTCATAATACATATTTCTGTGTTTATAGTATATAGTAATATCTTATTGTAACCGTAATAAAAATCTTCAACTATGTTTTCCTTCTGTAACTCGTTTTTGTATAAAAATGATTCCTTGTATAAGAGGTGAAATCTCTTATCAGCCATAGTGCCAGGAGCAGCCACATGCACCTTGAGATTTCAGTGAGTTTGTTTCCTCTGCCTCTGTGCTGTCATTGAACCTGTTCTTCTACCATATCACTTAGAATGATAGAGGAATTATTTGGAATAGGCCAGAATCATGCACGTAAGATAATGGGAAGGGACAACTGAGTCTGAATATCAGGAAGAAGCTTGATAAGAAGCTTTTAGGTCCTGATTCTGTGAAGCACTAAGCACCCTTACCTCCTACTGCAGTTTCTGGGCTCATCATCCTTCAAGACTGGACCTGATCAGATTGTGGAATAACCTCTCAATGGAAATTATGAGTCTGCTATTGCTTGATTGGACCAGTCAAAGCATTAGAGACTGTGGTGAAGGGAACAATCCTGCACTGATTGTCGGGGCAGAACATAGATGACATAGATCCAGTCCTTCTGTGATTTCTATGATTCTGGTAGTGTCAGTACAAGTAGAAATATAATTCCACTATTTCAACTGTGGTGTTCTTTTTTCTCTTATTTCTGGTTGTTCGCTCTGGGCCAGCTGTGCAACTCTCACTCATAATGGCAGATGCTTATTCACTCACATGTTCTCACTGGATCAGAGTTAATCCAGCACCTAGCACACAGGAGTCCTGGTCTGTGACCAAGGTTGCTTGTTCCCCCAGGGACTATGTTTCACTCCTGACAGCACTTACATAATCTTCAGGTTGTCTGTCCATCTGAGCTCCTCTTATAGAGCTTTTTGTACTTCACTGGCTAGTCTTCTCTGCCTCTCCTGTCTCCATAAGGAGAGATCTTGATCTTGAATGTTGGGAGTAACTACTAATACTATGGTGTGCCAAAACCTCCAGACCAGAATGAAATGAAAACTGTACATACTGCTGGATAGGAAAGGGGTCAGAGCTGCAAAGGAGGTTGTCTCCCTCCATCACAACCATGATCAGCCCATTCCCAGAGCCACCCTTTCAGGAAGAAAGATCTCTTTGATAATCTCCACTAGCACCAAGTTCCACAAGACATTTTCCACAGGGCTGCTAGGACTTTAGGGAGGCCTAAGGATAGGCTCTCAAAAGACACCTTTGTGACAGTCATAGCCTCTTTCACTGGAGGCATTTCATAGGATCCTGGTCACTTGCTGGGCCCCGAGCTTGGAGGGAAAGGCCTCTGCCACTTTTGGCATTTCAATGTCCTTTAGACAAGCCAGGTGAACACCAAGCCTGAGGAAAAAAGCCTACCCTCCCAATGCAGGAGAGAATTCAGAGAAGATTGGTGGAGCCACCTGTACCAACAAAGCCCTCAGAGCTCTCCACTCCTTGAAGCCACAACTTGCACAGAAGGGACAGTCCAGGCTGCCACAGAGCAGGGTCACCAGCTCCACTGCCCAGGTCAAGCACAGTGGCTCCCAGTGAGCAGAGAATGCTCCCTCTTGCCTTGTCACCATTGGAGCTGATGATGCTCCCACCCCTTTGAAGACCCCAATTAATTCATCCCCAATCAAACACATGTGTGCTTTGACCAGTCCAATCAAACATGGGGACAGCTGAGCATCTGCCCAGCTCTGTGTCCCCCTGCTGCTCAGCTTCAGAGCGCACCACATGTCAGGCCTAGCATGGATAGCAGGAATTTCCTTTCAACAATGTCTGCTGGGGGCAATGGGCATCCAGGCCTCTCCCTTACCTCCTCCCCAGGCTGAGGGGGACTGGTGGCTGCTGCTGCTAGAGCTTCTGGTATTGACAGTGCCAGATGCCAGTGCCCCTGTGCTGACAAACATGACCCTGGGATGGTGTTTGCCACTGGATTCCCAGCCCCTGTGTATATATGTGTCTGGGATGAGGGTATGACTGGACTGAAGTAAGGCTGAGGGAGTTGGTGAGAGTGGGCCACACTAGCCATTCAAAAGAATAATCAGGGGCTGGAGGGGAGGGTGCAGGACCCTGGTGGTGGCACTGGGAGGAACAAGGCTCTCTGAGGGACGTGATGGTGAGGCCCCCTCTCACACAGCCCCTTGTAACCATCATAAGCTTTGTTCACTACCTTGGCCCAGCTCTGAGATGCACCTTGAAGCTCTCAGTCCCCTTCCCCTCAGCTCCCTCTTGCGTATTGGGACAGAAGGAGGAGAGCAGATTTCCTTGTCAATGAATCCACACTGTGAAGGAGGGAAGCAAATCCAAGGGGTGGGAGGAGGAGAGAACATGTAATTCTCACACACTAGCAAGCTTGTCATTGCCTGCCTGGGCATGAATGGGCATTCAGGCAAATGGGACCGAAGAGGCAGGTAGTTGGGGGTCTGAGCTAGCCAAGCTGAGGAGTCAGTGTCCCACTGGAGGTCAGCCCATCAGTGGCAGGTGGGGGCTCAGAGATTGATAGCACAATCGGTGCAAACTGGTTTGTAATTCTCTCTCTCTTTACAAAGTCTTCAGCGTTCAGCAGCCCTCGGAGAGCTTGTCTCAGAATGAGCTCAGCCGGCATCCAGGGAAGGGCAGAGAGATGAAGAGAGTTATGAAATTGCAATGTGTCTGAATCCTCACTGCTTCAACTTCCCTGTGAGCCGCCTGGCCCCCTGGTCTCTGAACTATGAAGCTGGTCAGGGAGAAATGAAATCAGGGTCATCCGGTTGGGGGGTTTTTCTCTCCATGAAGGCGCAGCTCCCCAGGTTAGCATCCTGAAGTGAATAATGCCATTAAAGTGGCTATGAGGAGAGTGCAGAGGGAGGCAGAGAGGCTGGTGACATGCCAGCACTGTTCACTTTGTGTACATCTCTGTGTGTGCGGGCTCAGATCCGGTCCTAACAAGCTGTGCTTGGCACAGGAAACTTCAAGGCGATGCGCGATCATAGCCTTTCTGTCAATTCAATCGGAGCCTCCCCCGTGTGCAATGAGCAGAGGGCTGGATTGGGGAGGGGGGAGGGATTCAATTTGCAAGCAACTTCTTCTTCTGTGTTTCGAAATGACCCTTTTTTCTAAACAATCTTTCCAAAATGTCTGCTAGTTGGAGCAGGATTTGGGATTTCACAGTAAGCTACAAAGGAGAGAGAGAGAGAGAGATACACACACCATTGGTTAGGGAGAGACAAAGGAACGAGAGAGGATCATCACCACCACCACCAAAAAAAAATCTGACTTGTAACAAACCCGAGAATAAGGAAGATCAAGTGCTCAAGCGCCGGCTTCCTTATTTTATTTGATTTCATTTTATTTTATTTTTAAGAGAACGTGTGTGTGTGTGTGTGTGTGTGTGTGTGTATGAGTGTATGTATGTGTGTGTGTACATCTATATATATATATATACGTATACACACACACATTTTTATATATTTATTTATTTAAATGACCCTTCCACGTTGCATTTCTCCCTTCTCCTGGGAAGAGAAACGACTGATTGAAGTTTTGTGCTGGTCTAATTGTGATGTGAGGCTTGTATTTGGAGCCCTGGGCACGTATAGCTGGGATGAGAAGGAGGCTGGGCTGGGCTGGGAGAGAGAGAGCGAGCGAGCGAGCGAGCGAGACCCAGCTACGCCTCGCTCTCCGCTCCTGAAGCCTAGGGGAGCAATCATTTCAGGACTGAGGAAGAAGAGGGGTACAACCAAGAAGGGACAAGTGGGAAGGCTAATCCCGCACCCCCGCCCCTCCCTTCCTGCTCCTCAGAGCAGAGGAGGGTCACCACCATTTGCAGATGCCGGGGAAAAGGCAGTAAGAAGGGGAAGCTCTTGCCCCCAGCTCCCCTCCTGAGGTCCCCCGCAGCATCCCGGGCGAGGCGGAGGAGCTGTTCTCCAGCACCGCGGAGCACCGGGTGCCGGGGAGCTGTCCACTTCAGCACCACCACGTTAATGCAGTAGGTGGGAGAGCAACTGACAAGGGAAGAGAGACAGAGGCAGCCACCGCCGAGCAGCAAACCCTGCAGCAACACACCGGTCCTCTTCTCTTCCGAAGCGTTGCAGAGAGGAGGAGGGAAACCCGTCTCGATTCTGGGGGAGCAACACCCTCTCCTGCCCACTTTTGCCTCCGCCAACAACACCAACTGCTGCTGCTGCTGTGGGGAAAGCCATGGAAGGCAAGACCTCAGCACCTGTTCAGCTGAAATCAAGGGCTTACAGTATACTGGGCAGCCTGGTTCGGTGGTAGGGGAAGAAACAACCAAGCAAGCAAAACAAACAAACAAACAAATAAAAAGAAAGCAAGAAAAGTGCAAGAGAATAGAAACAAACAAAAAAAACCCCAACAACAACAAAAACAAAAATCCAAGGAAGATAACTGGGAAGGAAAGGGATTTTCATGGCGCAGGCTGCAGAGCTAAGCAAGAAGACTGAAGGTTGCATCTCTGCTCTTACAATCTCTAACTGTCTAGGTCCAGATAATGAGAGATTGTGTTGAGGATGCTGCTGCTGCTCCCCTGTTCACTGTGGAAGCCATCTCCAAATTAGCCATTACATATGGAAACTGGAGACCAGAATTTTAGAAAAAGGGATTAAGGCATCTCATTTTGGGGGGGTTTCTCTCTTTATTTCTCTCTTTTTTTTTTTTTAGTTCTTTTCTTTCTCTTTTATTCTTTTTTTCTTTTTTCTTTCATTTTTTTATATATATATATACATCTATTACAACTGGAACGTTTCTGATTTAAAAGGCAAGCCTCTTCCCGTGTGATCTTTGCAATTTACACTCTTTTCCGTGGGCTTTCTTACCTCCCTTTTTGATATATATCTCTCTATATATTCCCATTATATTATTAGTGGAATTATTATCCTTTTTTTATTTTATTAACACACACACCCCAAGAATCAGAAGGCGGTTGGGTATTTATATAATGAAGAATTATGGGGCTCTTTGACAGAGGTGTTCAGATGCTTTTAACCACCGTTGGTGCTTTCGCTGCCTTCAGCCTGATGACCATAGCTGTGGGGACCGACTACTGGCTTTACTCCAGAGGGGTTTGCAAGAGTAAAATTGTCAATGAGAACGAAACCAGCAAAAAGAACGAGGAAGTCATGACCCACTCTGGATTATGGAGAACCTGCTGCCTGGAAGGTATTTGATTCTGGATCTCCTCCTCCCCTCCTCTACCTCCCCTTTTCTATCCCCCCCCCACCCCCTTAAGTCCCTCCACATTCCACCATTTTCTCACTTCACTCCTTCCTCTGTGGAGCAAGGGTGCTGGGGTTAGTTCCTGAGCAAGGGAAGGCAAGAGGAGAAGTGAAACATGCTCCGTGCTCTGTTCCTTTCTCTCTCTCTCTCCCTTGCCCTCCAAAAAAAATGCCAACCTTCTCCATTGGAATAATCTCTGTACTGTGAAAACATCCAGAGACTCTCTTAAACTGTGTGATCCGCCTCTCTCCAGCGTATGATTGCCTGGGAAAGCAAGCAAAATGCTGTATTATTGGTGCACTGTTGGCTGTAATAACAGAGGGAAATAATTGCTCTCCTTTGCAAATTGCTTTGATGAAGACGGGGCTGAGAAGTGAGAAGTGGGGGGGGGGGGTGGCAAAGTGCTTCATATGTAAATATCACTTTCTTTTAGGAAAAAAAAAAAAAAGCAAGCCAGTCTTGTTATGGCTAAGCACAGGCTGGTTTGAAAAGGCTCTCGACTCCAGTCATCTCAAGCAGAGTTTAAGAGCGTTTCGTAATGTCTCCGAGCAGCTACATATTGCTGGGCTAGGTTGAGTGGCTTTTGTTTGGGGTAATTTGTCCACCCCCCTTCCTGTTTGTTTGTTTTCTTGAAGGGTTCATTGCAAAGGCTAAAAAGAAGGGAGCCTTTGAGCAGAAAGCCAGCCTCGGTGGGAATGTGGTGAGGCTGAAAAGCAACTCGGCTCCCACATAGAGTGACATGTCTGATGGCAAGAGGAGAAACAGCATTGCAGCCAGCTCCTGGAAGCAGATGCTCCGAGCAGGGCGGGGGGCGGAGAGCAGAGAGGGAAGCAGTTTGCTTTTCAATACGTGCTCTTTAGTCTAGCTATGGGGAAGGGGGAAAGCGGGGGCTCACTGGGGAGGTGGGTTTCGCAGGAGCACTGATGCAAACGTCTGGTTTGTGGCCACACTCACGCAGAGCCCCCGGAGCCCAGCAGAAAAATCCGTGCTCCTGAATCGCCTCGAAGGTGGAGGCTGGTGGGGCTTTGCTGTGGGCGCCCCCAGATAAAGCAGTAGGTCTGTGTGTGTGTCCACCTGAAGCGAATAAGCGCGGATCTCTGCTGAGGGGAGTGGGGAAGAGGATACCGCAGAATCGCCTTTCTCTCCCAGCAGTGTTGGAGATGGAAAGCGAGAAGAGGGAGGGGGGTGGAAACTGTGCGTGTCCTAATGGCACCCCCTCCCCACAAACCCAGCGAAAACTGCTCTTTGGAAATGGTTGTGTCCGGGCAAAAGCACGAATCCCCCCCCCCTCCCCCTTTGGTCTTTGGTGCAAATGGTTGAGTGATGGGTGGACATGTTTTGAATAGCTAAGTGACTTCATTGAGCGATGGTCTATTTGACGCATACTGCATTTGGTGCCCTTTCTCAATCCAAACCCGCTGCCTTTTAACATATTCTGCAGCGGAGCTCTCTGCTGAATGCTATATGCTATCTCCAAGCCAGAAAATCAATAGCAGTAAATTAATCAGGGATGTTTGAAACATCCCCCCCCCCCCCCGCCGAAAAAATATTAAGAGCCTTTCATGCAGCTATTCATTAGAAGTGAAGCAAGAGACAGCCTCTTCATTACTCATTGATGAGCGAGAGCCTTTTACAAATATATAAACCAGCAGAGAATCTGGCTGCTGCTAAGCAGGGTATGGGTGTGTGTGTGTGTGTGTATGTATGTTGGGGTGTATGGGGGGTGTGTCTGGGTGTTGTGTGTGTGTGTTGGGGGGTGGGGGTGTTGGGTGTGTGGAGGAAGTGTCTGTGTGTGTCTTATGTGTTGGGGTCTGTATGTGTGCCTGTGTGTTGAGGGTGTGTGGGGAGGTGTTAGGTGATGGGTGTGTGTGTGTGTGTGTGTGTGTGTGTGTGTGTGTGTGTGTGTGTGTGTGTGTGTGTTGGGGGGTGGGTAGCATCTACCTCCACCCCCATATTCCCAGGGCTGGAGGTCTAGACAAACGGAGTTGGGGGAGAAGCGACATGAATGTAGGAACTATTGTGCATTCTGGCTGGGCATGAACCCAGTGGGCACTGAAAAGCCTTGTCTGTGCCCTTCCCTGCATTTTCCAGGAGGCAGGAACTGACCTGAGAGGCGATTGGCCGCAAATAAAAAGCACCGGCACCTTTTAATTAAAAGCTCAGCATTGCCCCCATCCCAAAACCCCTGCCTGTCTGCCGGTTGAACTTGCTGGCTAACAAGCCCCCTCCCTTCCCCCCATCAGATTTCCAGTGGGTTTCAATTGCATCACTGCAAAGGGGGGCTGAGATGCAGACAGACGCTGAGATGCTGGCCTACCCCTGAAGGCCATTCTCCCATCCACCCAGCACTAGTGGGGTGCAGCACCCCCTTCCCTGGCATCAGTCAACTCTCCCCCTCCCCCTCTCCAATTTGTTTAACTGTTCATCCGAGAAGCAGCAGCCATGTGAGCACTGAGGTGGAGAGGAGGCTCCCCATCCCACCACTGGAGAATGCAGAGGCAGAGAGAGAGGAAAGGAGGAGGGGGAGTGGAAACAGCTTTAGCCCTGCTGCTAATTAACTAGACCAGCTGCTAAAATTGGCCTTCCCCAAGCCAAAGGGGCAGGTATAGTTTTGCCCTAAAACTTCCCCTGGGGAAAGGGTGGGGAGAGGAGGATATTCTAGCATGGCAAAAGAGGTTGCTGAAAAAGGATTGTGCAGGGGGCTTGCTTTAAAAATGCTAATGTTACACAGAAATGGCCCATGCCTGGATGGCTTAGCAGTGCCTTCTGCTTCCCCAGAATTGGCTTCTCCATCAGGGATTTGTGTGGGGTTAGACTTCTGTTCATTTTCCTCCCTAGAAGTGAAGAACATATTTCACATCCCCTTGTCAAGCTGCTGTTTTGTGACTGTAAATGAAAGGCAACTTGGTGGTTGTTTCTGATCTCTTTTAGGTTTTTATTAGTGCAGCTGGTCTCTTGAGATACTTCTTTTGTTTCTCCCCTTCTGAAGAGAGACTAAGAAATGCTTCCCTTGCTCTACTTCCTGGCTCCCTTGCTCTACTTGAAAGTTTTCTGCTAAGTGGTGTGGGGGGAGGGGGGAAGAGTTGTACCTTCTTTCTCCACTGTGGTGGACTGGTATTGCTTGTGAATGTGAGGATCAGCTTTTGGGTGTGGGTGTGCAATGAGAGTTGAAACAGCAAAGATGGCCACACATCTGGAACCCTCCTCATTGACTGCCATGTGCGGTAGCAAGATGCAGGGAGTGTCCCTCTTGACTTCCAGGGGCTTTGGCTCAGGCCTGTATGGTGAGGAGCAGCCACTGGGCATATAAGGAGCTACACTACAGGGGCTAGCTAGAGAAGTAACCAATATTGATCTGTGTGTATGGATAAAAAGCCCCTGTTAAGGCTGCTAGCATGGGGATTCCCTTGGTCCTGCAAGAATTCAGTAACACTGGGGTTGCAGTTGGAAAGCAGGGCAAAACATAACGTTTTGGAGATGGCAGGTTATCAATTCTGTTGTCTGCAGGTAGCTTACGTGCAACTGGGGCTCCTGATAGTAGTGTCTGTTCTGGGGCCCTTCTGTTTTGCCAGTCAATCTCCATTACTGTTTAGAGCGCCCTCTTTCCCTCTGCCTGCCTGTCTGCCTTAGGTCTTTCCATGCCCCGGTTACTATCGCATCAGCCTATGTGTTCATTCTGCTCCCTGCAGTGCTCTCTCTCTCCTAGCTTCATCCTAGAGGGGAAGTTTAATCTCCCTTGCCAAGAGAATAGTAATTTGGGAACCCGTATTTTTCAAGTGCACTTCTGACAACTGGGCCCTTGTAAAGGTGTCACAATTTGAGCCCCTCAGAATTCAAGCACTTAAAATCACTAGTCCCACTCAGAAAACTGGGCTTGGGATCCTTCTATTTTAGGACTCCTCCTCCTTCAAATATTCATTTGCTTCCCCTTAATGGTTTTCCAACATTTTCCTGTAGGACCTTCTCCAGGGTTGACATGAACACGGATGTCAATCTCAGTGTTTCTTCTACCCTCCAATCCAGCTCTAAGCTAAGAAATACGTTCTCTGCTCAGGTGATTAAATGCCACACTAGCAACACTTTTTGATCTTCCTTCAGATGTCTCTTTCTCATACAACAGAAACATCTAAGCAATTTTTCGGGTTATTCAAGAATCTTTGCCTTTCAAGGAAAATGGCAGAGTGACTGATTTTTTTTTTTCCATTTAAAGAATGCTTACTTCCAGCTTTGTACTTCCTTGTCTACCCACCAAACAGCCAAGATCTGCAGACTCATGTCACCTATGGATCACCTATTGAGCACCTCTTATGACTTTGAGAAAGTTGCTATCCTTTTCTGCAGGAAAGATTATTATTATGAATAATATTCCTCAATCCAGTTTTTAAATAAGTCCTTAATTATGGAAATCTGACCCTCCTTCTAATAGAACCTCAAAAACTGAAAGAAAGTACCTTATTGGGATCTTGCAACTCAAACAGAAATGCACTGTATCTTTTTTTCTGTACTAGTGGCTTTGCCATGTTACCATCATTAGAGAAGGGACAGGTCTTGGAGGCATTTATACTGAGGAGGAGGGAGAGAATGGTCCAGGGAGAGCAGGCATGAGTGATGCGCATGGGGTTAGACATCCCTGTAGATCTGACTGGTGTGAAAGCAAGTAATTGAATGTATATTGGTGCAGAAAATAATTCCTGCCTAGATACCCTTCCTGAGGAAAATTAATGAGCTGATCCGTTTTCCTTTCCAGCTCGTTATATCTGAACCACGCAGGAAAGTGTAGTGCAGTTTTGGTGTCTGAAAATGAAGGTTTGACAGCAAAATGAAGCCGGGTACATTCACTGGGGCTTCCTCCTCATGCTTCTGGCAATAAGCCTTGCTTTCAGCCGACATAGTCCCTTGCCACCCCCCTGCCCCTTCCACAGCTTTGTCCCTGTACCTCAGCTATGATGTGCTCATCCATCTCCTGCCCCCACTGCAGCTCTGTCAGTACATGTCCTCTCTCTCCTGCAGAAGCTCCTGCTATTCTGCTACAAGACTTATGCAGCTTTTCCATCCTGTCTGGTAGTATCACTTGTGAGTCTAGTTTTGGGACAACTCTGGGCACCCAGTGTCAACAGCAACAGATTAAACCAACGTGCTGATTTTGTTGAAGTCCAGGGTTACAGGAGGCCTAGATGTAATGCTGCATCCGAGTCACAGCAGCAGGCACTGGCCCAGCATAGAGCTGACTGTTGCTGACTTCCTATCTATAGAGGCAGGAGGGCCTGGGCTGCCTGGGTTCTTCAACCCTGAAAAAGACCAAGGGCTCAGAAGGTAGTGGCGAAGGGAGAGGACAATGTTTTATTAGGGATGAAGGACAATGTAAAGGAAGTTTGCCTAAAGCTAGGGTGACTTTGGTCCTTCTTGTGACTAAATTCACATCTGATTGCAGGCTGGATGGAGTTTGTTTGAGGAGCATGAATAACCAGCAGGCTGAGACCAGCATACTCACTTCTTTTGTGAACTAGGACGTTTTGGTGCTATTCTACAATAGCAAACAGCCAGGAACTGACGTTGAAATGCCTTTAAAAGAGCAAGTATGAATCTTTCTACTGAGGGATGAAGAAGGAGGGGTTAATAGTGTCCTGAAATGCACCAGGAACTGCCTCGTTGAAGAGAGTGAGAGGGAAATGTAGTGGGAGGGACACAGACGCAGTGTGGCAGCAATAATGCATAAAGAAATCACATAGGGCTAGAATAACCATTCCCTTTTTTCTGGAGATACCGGGAGCTATTTCTGTTTGCTGTTTCCATTCTAACCCATCCATTTTCCCCATGCATCCTGCTTACTGCCCCCCATTCCATTTTGGTATAATCTATTCAAGACTTCATGGTGGGGTAGGGGTTGGAGAGATTTTACATCAGCATCTCTACATTTTTTACAAAAAAAAAATCAAGGAGGCTACCAAGGGGAGCAGGAAACCACTTCAGGTGCTGGGAGTACTCTGTCCCCAGCCTCTGTTTTAAGAATAAATTCCCAGTTGAGCATGTCCTTCCTATCCCAGAGGAAGTCCTCCCTGCTCTGTGGCATGTTGTTTCAACCCTCCAGGCTGCGCTGGCTGACTAGGACCCTGCTACTGCACATCACAGGCAGGAGGCCTCAGCCATTCCAAAGGGTTCACAGGGGGCAGAAGTGTGTTTTGTTAAAGAACTCTACCCCCCATCCCCCCCCCTCCCCATCCCTTTTCCTCCTCCCAAACATCGAGGATGTTTGTCAGGGGAAATGCACGATGTACCTGGAATAAAACATGCTTCAAAGTTAGTTGTTTTCCCCCTTTGCTTATCTGACCTTACTTCTATATCTTTAACCCTAGCATTTCCTCTCCCTCCATCTTTGACTCATTCTATCCATCTCCATTTTCTTTCCTTCTCATTTCTCTCCCGTCGTTCCTCTTTGTTTTTCTTTTTCATCTCCATGTCTCTTCTGTTCTGTCTTTCAAAAGCAGCTTCTCCTTCATGTTCACTCCAGGTTCTCTGTTACCAATCCCTCCCCACTTTGCTCTCTCCACTGTTACGTTATCTCATCCTCTTGCTTTCCTTGGTCTGCTCTTCTGTCCCCATCACTGCTGCATTCTCACTTCTCTCTCTTCTTTTCCAGTATTTCCCCCTGGTCCTTCCTTCTCTATTTGTCTTTCCATTATTCCCCTCCTCCCCTCCTGCACTGAAGGACCCTATCTCCAGTGATCTGTTCTTCCTCTCCCAGCACCTGCCATTATAAAATGTCTCTTTCTCCCTATCCTCTCAATGCAGTTTCCTCTTCCTTTCCCCACCATAAACGGCTTGCTTTCTCTCATCAAGGGATATAACACCTGTTGCTGCTGTTGAGGGTGAGGGGAAGCTGTGTTCCACATTTCTCTGCCCTCCTTCCCAAGGGGACATGCTACCCCCCTCAGGGTGAGTACGACCTGGCTCCCTCTTCTTTCTGATCCCTTGCGCTAGTTGCCTGCAGATGAGCCAACTCCCTCTCCTTTGCTGCCTCCAACCTCCAAAAGCCAGAGGCCTCATTGGCAGCTGAGCAGTGGAGCTAGTTCATCTGCAGACAGCCAGCTAGTGGGCTGGAAGGGGGAAAGATGAGAGTTCAGGCTAGAAGGAGCTCACAGCAGCCCTAAACCCCTCCCTGGAAGCCCTCAGACATGATTCAGTGCAAGGTCCTACCAAAAAATAAGGGCTTCTATAGCCATAGCCCTGGGCAGCTATTGTACAGAGCTGTGAATAATCTATGACTATCAGGAGGGAATGGCATGGCAAACATTCATCCCTCATGAGCCATTTATACTGGGGAGGTTTTCATCACAAGAAAAGAAATGAAAGCTGAGATTAACATTGACAACAAAAGATTTGGAGGAAGGGGGTAATGTGTTCAGGCTTCCTAAGCCCCACATGAATAGCTAGATGAATGGCTATGGCTCTGACAGATGAAGTTTGGTGCTGAAAAATGCAAAGTAATGCACATTGTTGTGGGCAAATATTTGAATGACACTTACACCTAACAGGGTTGTAAATGAACTGTGTCAGCTCAGGAAAGGGACCTGGGCATCACCATGGACAGCTCAAGGAACATTTCTGTTTGATGCAGGGTTGCAAGCAAAAGAAAATCAACCAAAAATCCCTGCCAAGATGTTAGGATCCATAAGGAATTGGATGTGGAAAGATACAGAAAATAACCTATTGCTGTCATAACAATCAGTGGTGTAGTCTCATCTGGAATACCGTGTGCAGTATTGGCCACCCCATCTCAGAAAGGGCATTGTAGAATAAAAGGGGATTCAGGAAAAGGTGACAAAATGGTTAGGGATGTGAAAAAATCTTGCATGAGAAAAGATTGAGCCTTTACACCCTAGAGAAAAGATGATCAAGAGGGGACATGACTGAACTGTATAAAATAATGAATGCTCTGGGGAAGGTAGAAGGGTGCTTCTGTTCTCTTAGTGTGATGACATGCTCCCAAGGGGACATGCAAGGAAATCAAAAGGTAGTAAATGAAAAATTGATTAAAACCTCTTCACTCGATGCAGAACCAGACTGTGAAACTCACTGCCGCAAGAAACTGCTGAGGCTAAGGACTTAGCACGATTCAACAAGTGAGTGGACATGTCTATGTAAAGCAAGACTATGCAGAGTTATCATAATTAACACAAATCAGAATTTTAGTATGGCTATTAAACCTCATGAAGCAGGATTAAGCTAGACTCTACTGAACACTACGATGAGATCATTGGGGGGCAGATTATCATTCTCCCCACTGTGAGTTTCTTCCACCTCCCTTTAAAGTATCTCATGCTGGCCAGTGTCCGAAACAAGAGACTGGACTAGAGGGACCACATTCTGGCTGTCTTTCTGTTTCTGAATGCTAGTGCTGCTCCATTACACCCATAGGATTTGAACTAGGCCTGTGTTCCTGCTGGTGTCGATGATTGCCCTAATTTGACAACCTGACAGTGAGCCTAGGGTATTTCTATCATATTTGACTAGGAAGCATCCAGGATAGAGAGCAAATTGGGGAACATATCAAATTAGGTGGAATGCTTTCTTTTGTACCCCAGGGTATAAAATGGGTAGTCAGCAATGCAGGTGCTATATACATGCAAAGAATTATTATCCTCAGACTCCTTGCTGCCCAGAAAGCAATAAGCCTCAGATCTCTTTGATGCTATCATGACCAAATTAGAAACAAGGTTGTCTCTTTTTCTCTTGTATCCGTGGAAATGATTACTGAACTGGCATTTGATGACGTACAATACTGTCGTGTTGTTGTATACAACTGGGCAGGGCCTGATCCTCCTTTCACTTGCACTGAAGTAACTTGACTAAAGTTAGTGGAGTTATATTGCTTTTATGCCAGATGTAAGTGAGAGGAGAATTTGACCCATACGGTGCAAACAAAACAGGGATTCCACACACACACATACAAAATGCTTTTCTGAGCCTTTGCCTTGATGCATACCTAGATCCCCAGGGCCAAATTCACTTCAAGTTGTGCATCCACTTATGCCAGCAGTAAGTTTCATCCCTACCACCACTTCTTTAAGAGTTACTTCTATTTTCATCCTCATTGTCGTGTCTAGAGAAATGTTAAAATAGACAAGAACAAACTGTCACCCCCCCTCCCAGGCAGAGATGCCTTTATGGGATCAGCAACTTGGTTCTATGAATATGCAAAATGGCAGATGTGACAGTTTGGCTTTGAGCTTCTGACCACGAATCCTCCACCTCTCTCTTTCTGCCTTCCTCTGAGCTTCTGTCTTCCTTTTCCCTCACTCCTCTCAGTCCTCCTTCCCTTAATCTTTCTCCCATCTCCTTTTTTATTCTGCCTTTTGCAGACAGGGTCTACTGTCATACTGCACCCCACACAAACAAAACTGTCACACTTCAGGCATTCAGAATAAGGTGCAAGATCCTACTCCATTTCAATAGAGTACACTGTCTGAAATTTGCATGCTAGTTGGCTCCAAATATGTGAGTAAACTCCCCTCAGAAACCGGCAGGCTTTATCCTGAACCTTGGATCCCAAAATTGCACACTGATACTTGCCAGCTTTTCAAAACAGAAAATGAGGGTAATCTATAGTACACAAATGGGGTCAGACTTGAGCATGCAGTGTTGTGCATTTCCCATCCAAAGCTGGGGATTTTTCAGACATGCATGGTTTTGCTAGAAGCAGCAAAACCACCATAAAATCAAAGATTTAAAATGTCATATAAAGCACATAGTCTGTCAAACAGAAAATAACACTATCCATCTATCTCCGCTGGATTTTGTTTAATCCTCCTTTATTTTTCTTTTCCTATTCCCCTCTTTCCCTTAGCTACATGAATGTCACATTCCCTTCCCCACCCCCCTCCCCCCTGGCCATCCTACTAATTCATCTCTCCATGTTCATTCTTCTTCAATTTGCTCAAAGACCCCCTTTCTTTCTTAGGCCTTGTTTATACTATCAGTGTAGCTGCACTGATGCTGATCACAACTTAGCTCTAAATTGTTGACCAGAACAAACCATGGTCAGCATCAGTTTTGGTACCCAGTGTTCAAGCAAGAGTTATGCATGGTTAGCCAAACCACTGTTGATCTTGGGTTGTTTTAATCTAAATGTACAGGTGTATTGTGCCCATCCATGGTGCAGCTAAACAAATTCTTGCAACAGATCTATTTCCTAGAGGCTAAGACTCTTCTTTTTTGCTTCAACCTTTACCCCCTTTAAAAATAAATGTGAAGAGAACCAGCAGGTGACAACGTGAATGTATTGTTAATTTACCTGCATTTGGAAGAAGACAACAGTTCAGATATTGAGGTGGAAGGTTTGGGCTGCATTTCAGGCAGCTGTGCAGGGTGGAGTCCCTGCTACAATTGCACCCAGAAGATGTGAATTCAAAGCGTATATCTACACCTCCTCTATGATGATCTCAGTACCATAGACAGGAAACAAGGCCCACCTACTCACTCCCTACTCAACATATGCCATGCAAGGAAAACTGTGGTATGATTGCATACACCAGCACCAGGAAAACATAGTGGTGGTCACAGGACCACACCTCAGACCAAGATCCTGGGAGTGTCTCTGGACATGCTTCAGAAAGCAAGTACATGACAAATTTTGGTGTGTGGAGTGGGAGAGAGTAGGTCAGGTTTATTTCTTGCTGACCACAGAAGAGATATAGGCATAAACAAAAGGTTGATCAGATATAGTTACTGTGGCTTCCATCTTAGATCCCAAGCATTACTTTTTCTCTTAGTCCAGGGGGCAATAGTTTGAGCATTAGTATTGTCATGGCTCTTTGAAATACAATAACAGAACCGGGTGGGAAGCATTCCCCGCCATTCATGCCTGAGTGGGAGAGAATGACCAGTGATACATATTTTGCAAGGTTCTGCCTATAGCCAGGGCTGCCAGGGAAAAGTGACCAAGAAAATAGGCTGATGAAACCCTTTATGGGCAGCTGCCACTGTCCCTTATGGTGTCATCAGCACCAGCACAAAGAAAGTTGCCATACTTGGGAACTTGGGAGTGGGAGCTGTGGAAGGCTATAGGCAAAAAGAGTGTCATCTTGAGCAGAGGAAGAGATGCAGAAGGAAGGGGAGATGGAAATGAAAGAAACTGGGGTATAGGGGGAGAGGTATAGAAAGAGGATGGCACATAAAGGGACTGGTTGAAACAGCCCTGCTGAAGATGACAGCCCCTCTCAGGGATGGGTGAAGTGTGGGGCCTGGATGGTCCCATGGCAGCTAGGAAGTGCCAGTTGTTAATGGGAGAAGGGAGGGAGTGGGGTGAGACATATGGGCTGGCTTGGGCAGTGAGGTAACAAGAAGCAGCAGCTGAATGAGGGGAAGATCCCCAAGATATTCTGGAAATAAAAACTATGGGCAGGGGGAAATTAAACAAAACCTAAGAGCCTTGGTCTAAGGACAGTCCCAGCTATGCCACCTCCTGTCCTTGACAACCTGCCTCAGTGTCTCTGTCCTGAGCCCCCTCTGTGTCTGTAACCTGAGCACTACTGTGAGGCTGACCCCAAAATTGTCAGAGATGGAGTCATGTACCTCCTTTCCCAGGAACCTACCAGAGGATCCTTTATGTTGGCCAGACAGTAAGGGACTTCACACCAGTCCAGTTCCCCAAGCCTTTCATATGTGGAAATATTTGTCCAGTCTTCCCCCCAGTGCCTTCCAGACAGACAGGCATTTATCTCTTTAAAGAAAGTCAAACTTGCACAGGAAGGGCCAGTGAGAGCTTGGCATTAAAGACTTGTGATCAAATGGAAGAGAATAATGGTGCAAGCCTGGGAGAGCGTGAGCTACTGTGATGGGGTGGAGATTAGAGGACCTGAAAGGTGCCCCATTTTGATCTGAGGTTCTTCTAGTTCCCCTATTACTGTACTGTCTGAGCACCTTGTCAACCTTAATATATTTATTCTCACAACCCCCTTTGGAGGCAAGGCAGTTCTATTATCCTTTGCTTACAGGCCCAGAGTGATTAAACGCCTTGCTCAAAATCACGCAGAAAACCTGTGCTCCAGTAGGGATTTAAACTTACTTCCCTAATCTTATACTACTGTACTGCCCTATGCATTGCACCATTCTTCTGCTGTGCAAATGATTGCTTAGTTCCTGCATTTGTTGGAATACGTATCTCTGTGAGAACAGAAGTGGCTTCCCCTGATTCTCCAGAAATTCATTCCAGGGCTGGTGTGAAATCACAGGAGAGGTGATTTCTTTGCTGCAGTGGCAGTACAAATTGGTCCACATTACAGAACTAGTGGGAAGAGAGGGCTAGGAGGAAACAGACACTGCAAAGGAGAATGCTGTGTGGATATAGAAGCCCAAGAGATTTAACCTATCCTACATGCATACAGAGGACTGTTTTTGTTAGCTGGGTTTTTTTTCTGGAGCTAGATTGGCTTGAAGTAGCCCAAGGGGAAACCTCTTGAGGATACCACCCCTTTAGAAGGTGGATGGAAGTTTGGGATTGAAGGATCTATGACAGATGGTCAGAGAGAAACAACGGGAAAGGAGTGCCCACTGCCCAGCTGTGGAGAGAGTGATGGAGCTGAGTGAGGGAAGGAGGCTCCCCAAGGCTGATTTAGTAAACCCACCCGAGAGAAGAGGAAATGTGAGGAGAAACAAAGGAACTGTGAGTAAAAGAGACATTGGATGCTCCTGTCTAAAGGGATTAGGAATGTGTGAATGGTGCAGCTGTGGACATAGAGAGATTCATCACCTCATCTACTTGTTCTGCTCCAGACTATGGCAGGTAAAGGGATTCATTCTGTCTTCCCTCCTGATCCCAAAAGTGGAGGCCTTCACTCTTTTTTCCTCTTCTCCACTCCAGCCTGCAAGAGAGGGAAGGATTTAGACACAGGTGCTTTTAGAAAGTCATCTAGCAATCAGGACTACCACTGCCCATAGATTTGTGATAGATGAAAAGAAAGAAGGGGCATGGGGAGAGAACAAATAAGTCAGAGGGCTCTAGGTTAAACCACTTTTGTCCTAATTTATTTCTAGAACCATTTACCCGACCCCTCCCTCCTCACTTCCCTTTTATAGTGGAGAAATTTCTAAGGAATGATAGAGGAAGTGGAAGGAGCAGGAAGGGAACAGGAGGAGAAGGAAAGCGAGGCTAGAAACACTTGTGGAAGAGGGCAAATGTCCATGAAAGCGAATGAGATATCAACAAGGCTCTTGGCCTGTGAGAGCCTCTCTGATTCTTTCTGGTGTCCCTGAAATCCAAGTCTGTGTTTCTTTTATGCTGGGGGGGAGGGGTGGTAAAGTCTCTGTCAATTACCTACAGTTTTGACTGCACTATGGAAAAAAGCAGGGGAAGCAAAGCTAGATGCTTCTTTACGCAAGCTGCTCTTCAGAGAGCTCAGGGCTGGTTAGCTGGCCATTATCCTTTCTATTGTTCCAGTACCCAAGGTGGTCCATTTGGGGGCAGGGCCCATTTATGCTGTATGGCATGCAAGCCCGAGGGATATGCTTTCTTCCCCAAAGATGTTACGGTCTTATGATGACAAGCCACATATGGAAGGCAACAAAGCAAGAGGCAAAGAAAATAGCTGTGACTCTTCCATACATCCTTTTACAAACTATACATTGAGGACAAGTGACCACACTTTCTCCTGTGGGGTGGGAGAGACTTGTAGACAGTCTTTCTCTGCTTTAAATTTAAAGAAGTAGAAGATTACTGATTCTATTCTGACCCTGTCCTGAAATCAGTTTTGATTTTTAAATGATTCCTGTTTAGTAAGTGTTGGTGTCCTTTATGGAGATGACTTGGGCAATTTCACGTTAATTTTTAACCAATGGGTCTCTTAGGAGCCTGAACATGGAACTGAGTTCTTTTGAAAATGTAGCCCCAAATGCATGTTTAAGTCTTTTGGAAAACCCAGCCTCATGAGCCCCTAAATGACATTGTTCCACCATTGCAATTGCCTCTTTCTCTTGCAGCCTCAACAGAGGGGCCAAGGACTGAAGGAGCTGTAAAAACTAGACTGATGTGTCGCCCATAGTAGATTTCATCTCCAGGCCAGGGCTGAGGCTGACTGGAGAGGCAAGGCTGCAGTAGTACTGCCCATGCTGCAGCAGCTCCGGGGAGAAAGAACATCAATTTCCAGGGTTGTCAATACAATGCCATTTACGCATGTAAACTCATTTAATTTATGAAAAGCGAGCACTGCAAGATTTACTGGTTGAGAAATGCTTTGCTCTGAAAAATAAACCAGAACTTCATCCGGCCTTGAACACTCATTTGAAATTTTGTGGGTCTGCTTGTTCTGCACCTTCTTGATCATTCTAATTGAGAGCGCTGGCTCTTTCATGGCTCTTGAGAGAAAGCTGAGGGAGATCCTTGAGCGGGCTCGAGGAGAGAAGGGTTCAATGGTCACCCGCTCATGGAGGTTCACCACATCACTGCCTCAGAGAGACGACCTGCACTCACTCAAGGGTTCGGCCACGGGGCCCAGTTCCAAACCTTGCTCTTCCTCTGATATCAAGCTGAAGAACCCGAGTCTCCACAACAGATATACAATCAGTAGCTTTTCCCAAATGATGTATCATTGGAAATACTAAAAATAGGCTGCATGGGATCATCAGCTCTGCTCTCTGGAGAGCACAGCAAAAGGCTCTGAAGGACATGTTTATGAAGTGTAGGTGGTTCATTTCTAATCAACGGGAGATTGATAAATGATTACTAGTGAACTTCACTCTCAGGGTACATCTACATGCTACAGTGCAGTGCCACGCAGAGATGTCACAAGCTAGCTTAGGTACTAGAAGCAGCATATCTGTTAATGTGGTGCTCCAGCAGGGCTAATTTACCCAGACAGGGTGCCATGCTAATGAAGCCCTACTGCCTCCAATGCCCAAACTAGCTTGTTCAGATTTTAGCTCAGATAAATCATTATGGCACTGTATTGTACCGTGTAGACATACCCTCGGTGCTATAAAAGTTTACAGCTGTCAGTACTACCTTAAACTACCATTGATTCTTTCACTTGCAGTCCCATCCAATTAACCTCTTCTATTCAGGACTTTAACAATATTATCTCTCTTTCTCAAGTTAATAATCTTCAGTTTCAGAGCCACTAATCAACTTTTCAAGATCTAATGACCAAGTCTGTGCTGAATTACACCCTGGTAACTGAGTTGGATGTATGGAAGAGGGCAAGATGAGAGGGAAAATGATTCCCATATCTGTTTGGTAGTATGACAGTGAAGGAAGGGAATTAATTCAGGGGTGTGGAAAAAAGAGGCTGGAGGAGAAAGTGGGATCAAGTCATTCTGGAGCAAGCATGGGTGGGGCATGGAGACAAAGGGATATTCAGGTCTCAATAGGGAAATGAAGAGCAAGGGTTTGGATATTTGGCCAGGGGATATGAAGGGGAAAGTGAGAAAAACTGGGAAAGGGGGTGTTTGGAGCGACTAGAAGAGAGAAAATTAGAACATTTTGTCTGAACTGGAGTTGTGCTACTGAGCCAGATTTGTTCAGGAGAGACCGCCATTAGAGACTACCGTTAATTCCTTTCATTGCATGTACTAGATTTTTCTGGTCTGGAACAACTTGCTCCTAATTCAAACCCAGAGATGGGAAGCAAGGGTGTCTTTAAGCTATCCACTCTGGTAGCCAGCAGTCAAAGCCCTTTTTCCTAGCTCCATCCACTCTGCTGAACATGGCAGCTACTAGCGTGGTTTATATAATCTAAGGATTTCCCTGATATAGGAAAACTCACAAGGCCACTTAAGGCATTTTTTAGTTGCCTTGAGCCACTGAGTGGTGCAAAACAGCTTGAATAAATGAGAGGATGTGGCCTATATCTGAGTATCAGCAGGTTTACTCTAATATTTTTGGGATTCTAATGGAAGGGTTGCCATTCTTCCTGAAATTCTCAGGACAGTTTTTTGAAGGTCTGTTGCACGTTCTTGTCAGACATTTTAGAAACAAATCTCAACCTAGGGAGAATCCCAATCGCTTCATGCTATTGTCGTAATGGTTATCAGATAGATGATAGGTATCTTTATTACAGTGGGGGACATTCAGGTTGTACCATGCATGCTTGACTAGCTGGTTGATGACTGAATGTTTATATCCTGAATTATAAATTAAGGAATTATTAAACTTTTGTCTTATTAAAAACTTCAAGCAGTCAAAAAGCAGCCAGTCTGCCAAGAATGATGTGCTCATATATCAGGGTGATGAAAGCAGCAGAAAAACTTAAATGAATTGCTAGACAATGCTACAGTAAAATAGAGATGTATTTAATTGTACTTTGGCTGCTCTCTAATTGGCTGAATCACTCGGAGTGTGATCCCTAAGCCAATCAGGATGTGCCAGTTCAGTAAAGCTACAGTGAGCAATACTCTGCTGCGTCATTCAGCATCCTCTGGAGAGTGATTAACTCCATGTCATTTGCAATCACCAAACATTGTTACAGGGTCAATCAAATGGGTCATGTGAGGTTACACTGGGAATTTTGAACTGGTTATTACAGGTACTCTTTAGTCATATGGGTTTACACTGGGTCATATGGTCATGCTAGGTTACCTAGATGCCATTATTTGACCAGGTCAGGAATCCTATTGGGCTATCTCAAGGGGACAATGATAATAGTGTGTTTTATAGTATTTCTAGCATAATTTGGCAGCTGTTTCTTACTCTGGATGAGATTGCTTTTGCAAACATTGTATTCCTTAAAAATGTGCATTTACCTATTTAAACAATTAAGGGAGACATTGTTTTTGTGATAATTACATATCCCAAGTTTCCTACAAATCCCATAAATAAGGGTAAGTATGGGAAATAGCACATTGCTAATGGTGCCTACTGTGAGGGTACGTCCACACACACAACAGTGATATCCACCTGATAAACTGTGCAGCTGTGAGTGAACAAACAGCAATGTGATAAATTAAATTAGCGGGCCTCTTGGTCTGCTTAGTCTGGCCTCTGCCCAGTAACCCACAACCCAACTCATTTTAGCATATTCACCTCCCAGGCAGTTTCAAACAACTACCAATTCAAAAGAATCAACCCGTCAAATGCTTTCTCCCTCCTTGCAAATCTGACACCTGCCCAAGGCCCAAAATACACAAAATTCAGTCATGGACCAGTAATTTCTTTCTTATGAAACCATCATGGCTTTAACTTTCATTTTATTGAAAGGTAATTAGCTGTGTTAGTTTGAACTCAAGCAGAGAGCAGGGCAGTGGGGCTCCTTATAGACTAACTTTTTCAGAGAGGCATGAGCTCTTTTAGGCTGCAGCCCATCGGATACTATGAATGAACTTGCAGAAAGCAGGGGTATATTTTATTGCTGCTAAATTTGAAGCAATGAGCTCAGGTCCTGCCATCTGTTAAGACTGCTTCATATTGCTGACTTGACAACTAGCTGGGGATTACCCTGGTGTAGGGGAGGCTCCGTAAGTAGGCTCCCTAACTGCAGAGCCTCCCCTAGATTAGGGGACATGGTCAAAGATAGAAGGGCATGGCCAAAGTATCACCACGCTCCAATAATTCCCAGCTAGATATAACTTAGAGCAGGCCTATGATTTCCCTAAGAATACCAGGGCCAAGCCCAACGGTTAGAAAAACATAAAGGAAGCATAAAACTACTCCTATACTACCCATCCTATTCTTGGTGCAGCTTAGCCAGACTGGAGAATTAGGGCCCTGCGCTTTAAGCAATTGTGAGGCTGGAGATTCCTAGCTTCCCTGTGGGACCCTTTGCTCCCTTCAGATGATGGAGTTTAAAAGCCAAACTTTTTCACGTATAGAAAAGCTATTTTGGAAGTCTTTAGAAGGATTTTGTGGTTTCCTGTGAGGCCTGTATTATTGAATTCAAATAACTGACACCTGGTTTTACAGGGATAAGAAATTAGTTCCCAAAACATTTTTAAAACTCTCAGAGTAGAAAGTGACTCAGAGTGGGGGAGAGTTTCACTGGTGCCAAACAGGATGACCTGCCCAACATGTCTGCAGCAGCGGTGGTGAGGAAAAACAAAACCAAGAAATGGAATATGATTCACTGGAACATATCCCGTTTCCAGTGATGTTCTTTTCCTTCTGAAAAATGTTTCAGCTTGTGTACAAACTGCAGCCATTTTCAGTTCATGCCAATTCAATCTACTTACACAGTCCCCCATTACCAGAGTGGCATAGCATCCCAGAGTCTTCAGTGAATATAGACTCTCGACCCCTTGTGAAGCAGGCAAATACCATTATTCCCATTTTGCAGATGATGATATGAGTAGGGACCTATTAAATTTGCAGTTTCACAGATTTTGCGGAAACCACAAAATTCGGGGACGATCTACAAAATCAACACACAAAAAGCTTAATAAAAATAAAATGCTAGATTTCCAGTGGGAGCCAGTGGTCCTCCTTGCTGGGAGGGGAAGCCAGGCACCAGCTGGTGGGGCAGCAGACAAGACGGCAGCTGCCCCCTGGTCTCCCCCCACTCCCCCCACCCCCCTTCACAACTCAGCACCATGGGGTGGAGCCACTACAAAATACCTGTGAAATCATCTCTGCATGTTATAAGCAGGCTACAAAAAACCTTTTGTCTCACCATGATTTAAGTAGATCCCCAGATATGAGGCACAGGGTGTTAAGTGACTTGCCAAGTATCACTCAGGAGCTCTGTGTCAGAGCCTGGAATTGAATCTGCATGCCCTGATTGGTGGGTTGGCACTGGAAGCAGTGCACCATCTGTCTATTCCATCATCTGACTCTGTACCTTATCCTGTGAATGTGCTGTATTCCCAGCTATCTACCATCTATAGTCTGTAATGTGCTCCTGGAGTGACATGGATTGCTGTCATCAACATATTAGAAATAATTGGGATTTTACAGTATTTCATGCAAACTCTTGGGTTCTTTGAATGTGGAAGGACCTGTTAGGAGCTGCACTATGCCCTGCTGGCCTTCTGTTAGAAGTGGCAAGTGCTCCAGAAAGACATTATTCCCTCTGTCTCTCTGACGGATGCTGTCCATCTGAAAGCATCTGTTGAAGTGAGCTTGGACTCACAAAAGCTTATGCATCTCTGATTTAGTTAGTCTATAAGGTGCATCTCCATCCTGCCTTCATTATTCCCTCTGCAATTCAAATCAAACTTGCATTTTTTTCAGCAGAGTTATTTTAAGTCATTCATTATTATCTCTCTTTATTTTCCTCTCCAAAGCAAAGACTGTTTGATATTTGGAGGTTTTTAGAACCAAAGGGGAAGGAGAAGATGCTGGGGTATTGTTCTGGCTTTAATTTCAGACATATTTGGTGCTGGAAAAAATAGATGTTTATTAAAAACAAACTCCCAAACACTTCGTGTTAGATGAAGAAAAAACTAAAGGAAAAAAATTAGATTATCAGTCCCCTTGAAGTCTAAGGTAGTGAGATTTGTGGCACCAGCAGAGAAATTACACTTGTCATGGGCATACTGGGTCAGATTCCCCACAAACATAAGTTACTGACTTCAATGGAGCTACTTCTATCCAGTCTGATCCAGTATCTCTCATTTAACTTTGGTAATATGAGCAGGATTTGGCTTGCCAGTGGTTGCTGGGTAAATGGGTGATGGATAGTTTTTTAATCCCAGTGTGTGCATCTACACAAGACACTACTGCGCAGTAATTCATTGCTACTGCGCAGTAGCATTGGCAGACTCTAACTGTGACGTGACCCTACTGTGCACTGAGCAGAAGCTCATTGCTACTGCTCTGTAGCATCTAAAAAAACAACAGGGCAGGGATGTTACTGTACAGTAATGCCAGTTACTGCGCAGTTATTTAGTACTTGCTTAATTTATGCAACTACTAAGTGACCTTGCAGTAACAACTGCACAGCCAGTTGGACACAGACACAGCCAGTGTGTTGTAAGAATGGCTGTCACTGGCGTTCCTTTCCATGAAGTGTTAGATCCACTTTTCCTCCTTGCTGTGGTGAAAGTAATAGTGATTGCCTCTGGGAGGTTGCCCTATATAGTCTTCCACTGCAACAGCATGGGTATCAAGATTGACTAGTTGCAAGAGTCTGGCTCTAGGTTCTCTTTGCATATCTTAAGCAAAGACAGGATTTAGCCTCTTGCATCACCTGTTTTCTTCCACACATTAAACTAATAAACTGTTTGGCCTCCTCTGTGTAATTTCTTCCCCCATCTTTCTGCTTTCATTTTCTATTCCTTCTGCCCTGTAGGTGCCTTAAAGTCCCAAGTGTATCCCAGATCCTTTCTAGTGCCACTAAAAAAGCACCTACTGAATATAACTGTCAATGAGTGTCTCAGTTCCTGGCTGAGCTCTCCTTTTTGCATAGCCACCTGATTGCTATCACAGGATCCAGCTACTCAATGTCCCATATGCTTGAAACTTTTGGGTTGTGAAGGGAGTCTATCACTGCCCCTGACTTGGGGTCTCTAGGCACATTTTTAGAGCACACCCCCTCTGTCTAGCACCTTCTCCAAAGAGCTGGACTCCAGCTGCTGGTTCTCTGGTCTTTGTGCTGATCCCTCAAATTCCTCCCATGGGTGCCTATCCATGTGCTCCGGGGTGGGGTGAGAGGGAGCGTTTTAACTGGAGAGGCTCTCTGGAGTCTGCAGCATCTCATGTATTTGATGACCTTTAGTTAAAGTGCCCCTGCTGCCATTTTGAAATGTGAGCTGCTGAATACACGAGACTCTGCAGCACACTGGAGCATTCTGATTGGAGTGCTCCAGCGTCCCGATTAATTGGATCTGCTCTGATGCATTCAAAATGCCCTGTCGATTAAGCACCTCTTTCCCAGGTTTCTACCCAGGGCTGAGCCTTCTATTTTAACCCTTCAGGAGCTGCACCGTAGGTATGCAGACGTACAGATAGGCTTTGACCGCGTTTCTCAATGCAATAATGTTCTCTACTTACCAGATGCAGCAGGAGAGGGTACAGAGCAGTAGACAATCACAAACATCTGAAACTCCATGCTCCTCACTCCATCGCACCCTCCTCTTGGGAGGCTACAGTGTCCACCCATGTTAAGGCAGGCAGTTTGTAGCTTATCTTCTCTGACTCTGGCTAATCCTGCAGATAACCCAGGCCTTTCCTGACTAAAAAGCCTGCCTTTCACTTCTTCTTTCCTATCTAATGTTTTCTGGTTTTCTGTAAGGCTTTCCCCTTTATTTCTTCTGTTAGATCTTTTTTAAAACCCTTCTATTGTTGCCTGATTTCTTTGTTCAGCCTTTGGAAATTTCCCACTGCTCCAAACCCCAGTCCCATGCAGGCAAATCTGGCCAAGATGGCTTGCCTCAGACTCAGCTAGCCATTGTTCCAAGCTGTTTCCACCTCAGTGGCCAGTTATTAAGATTTAAAGACTATCCATTAGTCTAGGAAGGACATGACTGGGGCCTTATCCATGAGGGTGAATATACATTGACATAGAGGCATTTTTCATAGTAATGACAACTATATAACACCTTCATAATATCAACCAGAATTCATGACTCGCATATATCCCTAAATCACCTCCTAGAGTCAGGACCAAACGGTCTACCACCCACACCTAGAAAAGAGCCACTTGGGACTAGCCCATAGCATCATGACAGACCTAACACTATTATATTAGCAGAGTAGATTTAATAGCCATGACAGCTTAGGAAGCCATTGACTGAGCATGTGCATAAGGCTATCTCTATTACTGAACTAGCACTGCTGGTTAGAGCTGTAAGCTACTTGCTTGCGACTGATTGGAACTGATGCTATTTTCAGAGGCCAGCACTTGTCTGCCTGAAATATTTTCGGCAGCTCCAACTCTCTTGGGGTAGGAAGGAGAGGATGAGATCAGGATACAGGCTGACTTCTAGGTTTCCAAAGAGCCAGAAAACAAGAGAGGTCAAGGATTGGGGAAGATGGTGTAAATCGCAAATGTCAAGCTAAAAGGAAATATGAGAGGAATGGAGACAAGAAGACTGAGGATGGATTTAATAGCAGCCTTCAACTACCTGAAGGGTGTTTCCAAAGAGGATGGAGCTAGACTGTTCTCAGTGGTGCCAGATAACTGAACAAGGAGCAACCGTCTCAAGTTACAACAAGAGAAGTTTAGGCATTGGCGATGCGTAGGGGGTGCACACGGATGCATGTGCAACCCCTGAGCTTGGCGGTGCACCCCCTGCAAAAAGGGACTGCCGACACTGTCGGTGACACCTGCAGGCAGTCGCCACTCACCACCCCCCACCCCCCTGCTGCTGATACCACTGGCAGCATCTGTGGGTGGTCCGTGATTGCCACTGGCCGCTGCTGACAGTGTCTGTGGGTGTTTGCTGACCACTGGTCAATGCTCACCATCCCCTCCCGCTGCCAACAGCCTGCAGCAACTCCTCACTTGCCTCCACCACGCCCCCACTGCCGACAGCGCTGCTACCACTTGCGGGAGCTTGCCGTGCCTCCCCAGCTTCCAGGGGTAAGTGGCGTTCATGAGTTTAGGTTAGACATTAGGAAGAACTTTCTCACTAGGAGGCTGGTAAAGCCCTGAAACAAGTTATCCAGAGAGGCTATGGAATTTCCACCCTTGGAGGTTTTTAAGATCCGGCTAGACAAAGCATTGGCTGGGATGATCTTGTTGGGGACAGTCCTGCTTTGAGCAAGGGGTTGGACTAGATGATCACCTAAGGTCCCTTCCAACTCTTAATTTTCTATGATTTTATGAATGTGGTGTCCTCAGGAGTGGTAGCTCAGTGAACGTGCCATTGCTGCATTCCAGTCTATGAGGCTCCCTGAAAGCTTTATTTAGCTGACAGGGCTCAGGCTTCATCAGGGGCAGGGGAAGCAGGCAGAAGCTTCTGGGGAAGATCTAAAGTATAACACTTAAGATACCACCCAAGTTCCCACCATATGCATTCACACACATGCATCCTTGTAATGTGGATGGTTTGGTGCCATCCTGTTATAAATAATCCTTGGCTAGCAATGGGATCTAAATGATTGGCCCTTCTAAATAGCCTTGTGGGGGCTGAATCATCCTCTCTGCCATTGGAATTCAGGCATGACTCCAAGAAGATTCTGGGTCTTCAGATGGTGAGGTCTGGCAAGTGAAACTAACTTCTGATCAAGAATTAAAGCTTCCCTAATTAAACAGTGCTGGACATGCTTACAGGAAATCACTATTTGATGATGGTAGACAAAGCTGTGATAACTTGTCATTTACAAAGCTGGGTCATACACATGGCAATTATAATGCAAGATGCTATTTGAAGATGTAATTTTCAAAGATGCTTAGGGAAAGACGGGCATGGTACTTGATTTGGAAGGAAAGTGGAGGGAAGGCTGTGCAGCAGAGCTCCTGGTGGCATATGGATGTGTGCTCCATGGGGGTCACTTTTTGCCCTTTCTTGTCAGGACAGTGCCTAGTCAATGACACTTCAGGAGGTGGGTGCAGGACATCTGGCTAATGAGGAACAGATGGACATCCTTATGCATGCACTATACCTGCTCTTTCCTTGGCTGCTCCCTCCTTTGGTTTTTTGATTTTTATATCCTCTCCCACAGCTGAGCTTTGCCTTCTTCTTTTAAACAGGTGTGAGAATTTTTTCACTCACACAAAAGAGCAAGTAATGGGTCTGGCAGGAGCCAGGCATCACCACACAAGCAAACATAGTGAATGTTCCCTTCATGCCACTCAGCCATGCTCAACCCCAGCTGCTATAGACACTCTTCCTCAGCAGCCCATAAAGCTCTGCCAGCATGCCTGAGTCTTGACCCACAATGTTGCCTTATGTTCCCAGGCCATGATCCCTATACAACTCTGACAGTGTATCTGGTTTCTCCCCTGCAGTACCCTCTGCCAGGAGAGTGGCATAATGGAAAATATTAGTTAAGTGTGTAGGACAGGTAGTGTGTAATGAAGGTTAGACCCTAGGATAGGGGTGGCCAACCTGTGCCAAGGCACAAGTGGCATGGGCAGCTTCTGTATGTGACACTGTAAATCAGGAAGGGGACAGGCAGCACAGATGCAGGCAGGGCAGGGAGTAGAAAGAAGAGCAGGCAAGGAGCACAGTGCAAGAAGCAGAAAGCAGGAGAAGTAGATTATTCAGGGAATGCAGAGTAGGGAACGGAAACCAGAGCAGCAGATTCAGCAGAGGAAGGGGATCAGAGTGGCACTTGGGGAAAGCAGGGGGTGTAATTTGTGGCACACTGGCCAAAAAGGTTGGTCCCCACTCCCTAAGAGTTGGTGGGCCTATTTAATCATTTGGAAAAGGTTTTCCCTTGCCCTAAGGTTTGGTGTGGCCTATTTAATCATTTGGAAAAGGTTTTCCCCAGGATTTTCTTGGCACCATCCTCTGGAGTTCACCAGTTCATATTTCTATGTGCATCCTTCTCTCCCCTTTCTCATGTAGCTCACCGATGATTTGATCAAAATAGGTGCATGTGATTAGGGCTGATAACCTGAATTCCCCTTCCACTCCTCTGGTTCCTTCACTGCCTGAAGACAGAATCTGTGTCAGTGCTCTTGTGTTCTTATCCGGTGCCCAGCAGACTCCAGTACCATGAGTTTGCTGGCCTCTAAATAATCTCCTAGAGCAATATGAGAAAGCAAGAGCAAGCTGGGTCCCGAGAGGAGCACAAGCTCTCCAAGGGCATGTGTATGTCATGACTCATAGGAGACAGCCCTGTGTTCCTAGAGGTGCTTCTACAAACAAAATCTCTTCAGAAGTCCCTGTCTTCCAAATCATGTTGAAGAGAGAGAAAAATAACTATCAGACTAGCTGGCTTTTATTAATGCCATTGGTGACATTTTCTCCCTGAGAAACATGACAAGGAAGTCAGTCCCTGAACATTTTTCTCTGCTCCTGATCACAATTTTACTTAATTGTTTTGATTTTGAGGGATATGCTATTGTGGTCTTGCTCTGACTCCAGAAGCCTGAGGCTGTCTCTATCCAATCTGGCTGTGAGTGAGTACTGGGTCATTCAGGCTGGGGAGTCAAAGGTGGCTGCTTGGATGTGATGCTGGCCATGTCACTCCTTCCTGTGCTGCTGGCTCCAGAAATGGTTATGTGTTCATCATGCTATCCTGATAGGCCATTGCAGCTCAGGCGGACGTATGAGTTTTTCTCATACTTTGATTCTTGCTCTCTGGAACAGAGTTGAAATGATTCCCAAGCTGAGGTTTAGGAAGGAATGTGCTCATCCTGATGCATGTGGACAACACCTTTGGGTTCCTCTAAAGCATTGAATACTCCACCCATGCCACCCTGTGTTACCTTTCTAAACCAGAAGCTGTCAGTCTCCTGAATGGGAATTTGTCTTTTGGCATAACTTTGTTTGGTGTGGAACAGGCTGTTGCTACTCCTGGTGTAGCATCTTTGTCCGGACACATTGCTGGGGACACAGGCTCACCTCTGAACCATCACTGTATACTGCCCCAGAAACCCCCAGTCAGCCCAGGATAGCTATTGTTAGGGCTTTGTAGTCTGTAGGAGCACGCTCACTGAGAGTGCATCTTGTACCGTCCCTACCAGAAAAGGGGCTAAACCAATAAGCAGTGCCCAGGTTGCTGCAGCAGTGACCAGGTAAACCTCTGGGGCAGCTTCTGACCACAACTGGATAGGGCAAGGCTGGGATTTACTTGCGGCCTTGGGAGTATTACCGGACTAGTCGGTCTCTGAATTGGCTTCTTACGGAACTGCTGCTGCCATTCCTGTTGAGCTGCCAGCTGAGCTTGCTGCTGCTTCATAGATTGCAGTGAGGTCTAGTGAGTCAGTCTGGGCAAGCTGCTGCTGCAGAGCTGCAGTCTGCTCTTGCTGCAGTCATGGTTCCACCAGCCTGCTGTGGGCAGAGGCTTTCTGAAATGTCTGGTGTCTGTTACGAGCCCTACCTCTCCCTCAGTGCAACACCACAGACCATACGTTAGCATTCAGACTCTCTCTCTTCCTCAGGTTTGGCTTTATTAGTAACCCCCCAAACAATAACACTGCATAAACCTAAATCTAAACCTGGATATACCTCCAAGATCTTCTTTTCCTTAGCACTCTAGCTCTCTCCCCCCAGAGAGGCATTTTCCCCCTGTTCTAAAGAGCTGCACCGTTCATGGCATGTATGCAGAACTTCAGCAGCTTTATGAAGGGCTCCATCATTCTCCTATGGGGTGCATCAACTCAAGAGTTGCATCAACCTGTTACACGAGACTTTTTTTCTAAATATTGGGTAATCTAGATAGTGTACTTGATTGGAAGGAAAGCATTTGTAATGGTCCATCAATATTCCCGGCTGTAGAATGTCACAAAATGCTTCCATGGAAGCTTATTTCATTCAGAGTACTCCTTTTGCCTTGACATTTTCAGTCATAACATGAATTTAGCAGCCACTGTATCATGAACTTCTAATGTTCTTTGGTTATATCTGTCTGTAAGGATACTTATAACCTGGTCATCATCATGGTGTGTAACTTTAAAATGGGGTCTCTGAGCTTTCTGATGGCAAAATATTGAGTTCTAGCTCCAGTTGTGTTCAAAACGGGCATCCTAATATCACAGAGAAGGTCTAATTGAGAAAGAAAGAAGACAATCAGAGCATTGTTCCACTAAGCTTGATACAGGCTCTCAACAAAACTAAAAAGGTAGGCTGTATGATACCAGACATTCCCAAGTTTCCAGTGGCACCTGCTTATACAAAATTAATGTTTTTATCTTTAAATCTTGATTAAGTTAATTCCTGTAGCCATGATCTTTATGTACAGATCCAGGACTGAAGTGAACAAGTCCAAGATCTCAAAGCAGCATCATTTTCAAACTCTTTACAGATTGCATAATTGTAACAAGCAAGCCAGTGCAAGCACTTTCTTAAAATCTTGTGGAAAGCAGCATGCTGAAGTAAAGAGACAGTGGAATGTGCTGAATCCAGAGAGATTGTTGCATGGTAAACAGTGCTGGAGAGGTGACCTTCGTGTTCTAGTATTTAGAACTAAAAGCTAGGGAAGTGGCTTAGCTCCCTTTATCATGTGTGGAAGAAAGAAGTCAAATGATGGGAATTCAAGAAAATGTGGGTGCAGGAGCAAAGCTTGTTGTTTCCTCCATGAACAAGTTCACTCCTCAGGGTTACTTATGTGACCAGTCCACCCAGCCTGCTTCTGGTTCCAGGATCTCCTTCCTGCATAAGGAGCAAACCTGCTCTTTGGGGAGGTGCAGGAAGCTTACAAATGCCCACATTTCCCAGTACGTAGGGGTCTTCAGGATGAGGCTGGACATTGACCATGCCCACAGAAAGATGGAGGAGAAAAAGCAACATCTAGTAGGGGGTTATCTTGATGCTGTGGTCTCAGCTCAGCTCATATAAGAACTTTGTTACTTGATAATTTTAGATGGATCAGGGAGTTCTTTAACCACCAGATAGTCCACAAATTAAGAAGTGTAAACTAGTTTTAAGCACCCTTTAGACATCTTAAAGTTATACCGCTCCAGGGTAGGTTTATCTGTGATTGGTGTTAATTGAGTCTGCTTCAACGCACTGGAATTGCAGTGTGTCAAAGTAGGCTCCATGTTCATGTAAATGTTCATGCCCAGGGTGTGGTATTGGCATCAAGCCAACTCCCCCTCCCGCCTCCAGGGATGTGATCTTTCCACCCCAAGAGGTGCACCCCCATGCAACCACTGGAAGCAGCCTGAAGAGTTGCTATGCTAGCCACAATGCTACACAATGCCAGCTAGCCAGAAGCAACCTCTTCTCTATCTCCAATTCAACCATCTTCTCCAGCATAAGGCAAAGGATGTCCCCCTCTAGACCCCATCAGGCAGGCATCTAACTGGAGCTGCGGTGGGGTCCTGTCCCTCATCGTGATCTGGGGACAGGGGAAGACTATTGCCACAAAGAACATTTGGTTTCAAATTTCTACATCTCAGTGTAGTTACCTGTTGATTTTTGGAAAGAGAGGGGATGGAGAAAGATCTTTTTGAAACTGGAACTGATTGGCTCCCTATACTGCAGTATGCAACAGGGTTTGAATCTCATTAGTCCCATCATGCTGTACATAGCTATTCAAATTTCCAATTGAGGAAAGCACATGTATAACGGCAACAATAGGCAGTGAGGATATTGTAAGGAAAAAAAGAGGGAAATGGTGTACATATGAATGCTATTACTGGACTAGAAAGGGTTAACTACCAAAACATGCTTAGATGTCTCTGATTTTAAAAGATTTTTTGCCCTAAATGTGCTATTGCATCAGGGTTTCCACATGCTGAAATTCTGCTGTGCTGGTTTATGGGGAATATGTGACTGTCCCAGCCAATGCTGGTCAAGAGTTCAACAGTCAATTTACCTTTAAGTAGGTGATAGCAAAGTACAAAACTATGTGAGATCACATGATTCCCAGGCCAGTGACTTACATTTTGGGTCGTGCAAAGCTACAGCTCCATACAATTAATATGTTATAAAGCAATATTGCTCCCAATGGCTTGTGTTGGATAAACAAGGACATGCAGACAGATCAGACCACCAAACCTGCACTGCATGGGGCTTCTCAGTGACTAAACCCCTCACTCCACCTGAGACAGGTTGAACTTCTGGGATGATGTTTCAAGCTGATGCTCCAGAGCCATGTGACATGGATATATAAACCACTTCATGCAGAGATCTCTGGTAGTTTGGGCTTCCTGTACAATCAAAATGTCTTTCCCCTTTATTACAGTTGTTGTGACAGGGTATGTAACAGGTCTCCCCTTCCCAGTTCCCTCGCTTCCTGCACAAACATACACCAGATGCCATTAACACCCTCCACCTCCACAGAACAGACTCCCAGTCCAGCTGGCTCAGCAGAGCTATGTGGGGTATGCAAAGGGGAGATGCTGCACTCTGAAGCTTGAGCTCTGCAGCCAGGGGAGCCCAATTGAATGGATTTGCAGATGGCCTCAAATTTGCTAGCTCATATTCTCTATTATCCCCCCTGGCAGGAGACTGGTGCTTTGCTCCATATGGTAGGTGGAGAGTTAGTGCTTTATTTATTTTAAATGGGGATATGCATGTATGATTCTAAGTGTTATTAATGGTTTTATAGTTGGTTTAGGGTTTATATGCTCCTGTTTTGATTAAGTACAGTAGTTTGCTTGATCTCTAGCTAGTTGTGATGACAGTGTCATATCTTCATTTTGAATAGTTTTTCCTGATGATTGAAATATAGGCTCCCTGGCCATTTTAATCACCCATGGCCATGTCTTTATACAGTAGCCAAATTCACTCCACTCGTCATCTGGCAATCACACTTCAGGATCTTCTCCTGTAGGAACACCTCCTTTACTTTCTGAGCTAGAACAATAGCATCACTGGGGGAGAGGGAACCTTACAGATGATATCAATGCCAGCAAATCTTGCATAGTGGGCTGATCTATGTCGGTGGTTCTCAAACTGCAGTCGGTGGTCCCACACACCTTTGTAGTGTTTTCAATTACATGTTTGATGGTAAAGGTGCAGGGTGGTCTAGGAGAGACATTTGAGGCATGAAAGTGATCTGTTAGTCCAAAATATCCCTGGTCTTAGGAAATCAAAAACAATCTGAGCTAACAGCCTATAAGTCATAGCACCTTAGATGCATTTACACTCTCCTCTGCAATTGGTCCGTTCCACTGAGTAAAGAGAGTGATGCAGAAGTTCACATAGATCACATAAACAAGGCTACCCCATACCTGGAAGCAAAGCAACCCTAAACAAACCAGGAAAGGAAATCAATGTGCATAAAGCAGTGATGGAGAAAGCTGGTGTATTCCCTCCAAGAGAGGCCAGAGATTCATGGCTTGTACCCTCCATTATCCCAATATAATGATTTTCAAGACTTATTTTCTAGGCTTCATCAAAGAAACATCCTGTGGTTGCGACCAAATTGGGCAAGAATTTATGGGTCTGCTTGGAGTGGAACGTATGTGGGTTCAGTTCTGGAGTAGTCTCGGACTCCTTTTTAGTGCATACTTGACAAGTTAAACCCCTGTCCTTGGCTAATTCCTACCATTTTAAGTGCCAGGTTCTGCTAAGATGGGTGTTTTGTCATGGTCCTGTTGCCTGCTTTGCAAGAAGAAAGTTCTGATTTTTTTGAGATGCAGGAGATTAAAATCCAGTAAATACTGCATAAAATATTTGTGAGCACTCAGTTTAACTTTTAAACAAATATGCATCAATTGTGTTCCATGGTATTCACACCGCATTTGAATTGGACTGCTGTGAATATTTTAACAAACATATTTACTGGCAGGAAATTTTCACTGAAACAGCAAAATTTAAATGAACATATTTGTAGAGAATGAATGTTGAATTCGTAATCAGAAGTATTTGCTCCAGAAATATGTTAATGGCTGTGATTTAGAGCTGGTTGAAAATTTTCCTTGGAAACTTTTTTTGATGGAAAAATTAGGTTGTCAACAAAATTATATTTTTTGCAGAAAGAGCCTGATTTCCTTGAATTATTTTTATGCATCATTGGAAAGCTGAGAGTTTTTAGGAAACCAACATTTTCAGTTTTCAGTTGCTGAGAGTAAAAAAAAAGTGTTTTGTCAGATTTAGATTTTTTTTCAAAGAAACAGTTGACCTTTTCTATATAAATACAACAAACAAACAAGCCTGGCCATAAATTCTAGCTACAGTATCATTTGGACAGTGTCCAGTAAAAACAGAATTGAAATTCAAGTTGCAAATGCTTAAAACAATACCAGCAACAAGCCATTGAGAAATGATTGAAGGTAGAACTATATTTGCATTTGTAGAATAATTTCAGTCAATAACCACATTTGTGGAGATTGTAGCCTTTCACTGTGGATCACTTGAAAACAGAAAGGGAAACAAGTTAAACCTAAGTACATTGGATAATGTGAATAGTTCCCCCATCTCTAGCTAAAAGTACCCAAAGGAATGAAGAACTAAAATTCCTGTGATCACACATGGAAATATGCTGCTCTATTACTTCAAAATTTTAATTCCTGTCAAATTTTTGTCGTGTGCTTGATGTTCCTCTTTTAGGAGAACCCTGGTTGGCCTGACAAACTTTCTTTTGTATAGCAGCTTTAATGAAAAATGTATCTCACAACACTACAAAGAAATACAAGAACAAAGTCAAATTCTGAAAAAAGAAAGAATAGAAGTGCAGATCAATTAAGAGGCATGGGCAAAGCAAATGTTTTCAGATGAGGTTTGAAAAGAGACAGGAAATCGCAGAAGTGGAGAGAGATGGGATTTTTGTTCCAGGCAGTAGTGGAGAACGCTCTCTCAAGCTGTGGCAATACTATATGAAGGAACAGCAAGGAAGCTGGAGCTAGTCTAATGATATGAACAAGATGAAACAAGCACTGTAATGCAGGCTGAAACGAGTCCATGTTAAGTTTGTAAAAAATAAAGGGGAGAAATTTGGAATTTGACCTAGAACTGAGTGGGGAGCTTGAAGACTTCTTCCCTATTTGAGAACAGGGGTAGAGTGGTCTTACTTTATCACATGTGTGAAGACGGGTATTACGTTAGTCTGCAGGGATGGGATTTGGGAGGATACAGAAATGGGAAATGGAGTCAAGTTGAAAAGAAATGAAAGCAAAGATGAAAACCTCAGCTAAAGTAAAAACAGTTGCATGCCTCAGCGATGTTGCACGTTTCTAGACATAGGAGATTTGAGAGAGAGAAAATTCAGGGTCAAGGATGATGCCAAGGTTACAGATGGAAAGAACAAATAGAAAAGGTCTCAAGGAGGGACACAGAAGAGATGGAGATGTATATGAAATGTACCTAATGAAGAGAAACACTTCAGTCTTTGTAGTAGTCAACTGAAGAAAGCTGAGACAAAACCATGAGGGAGACAAAAGGTGATTCAGCAAAAGCCAATAGTGATGATATAAGAGATATACATCTGAGTATTGACAGCTACACCCGCTCAGGGATTTTCCAACAAAACAGTTTTTTCTTTGGAAAAAGTTGATTCATCAAAACTAAAGCTAAAACTTGTCATGGGAAAATATGTACCAACTTCAACAGGAAAGTTTTCATAAGATCAGGATGGGGTTTGTGGTCAAAAAAGTGAGGGAGAGACTGTAACAGAGTAGCCAATAGTCTAATGAGAAGATCACTCCACTGGAAAGCAGAAGGTGTTGGTTCAAAACCCCACCTGATTCAAACCAGGGACTTGAACCTGGGTTCCCCACATTTCAAGTGAGACTTGAAGTTGTGGGCTATTCATTATTCTGGAGTAAAGAAAACTTCAGGAAGATCTTGAGTTTGCCTCAATGCAGAATAGGAAGCATTTTGAAATCATAAAAATTTTCACGCGACAAGCTGTTTCCCACACAGCTCCTCTGGCAGTGAAGTTTTGAGGGAGAAAAAACACATGAAGAGGGGCAACAGTGGTCTTTTGGACTGAGCAAAAAAGGGGGCTTGATTCCAGTCCAGGATGTAGTACTAACACACATGGATCATCCTGATCAGATCACATACCCCCAAGCTTCCAGAATTTGTTAATTCTTTGGATTTGAGTGCACAACTTAAGAACCCTTGCATTTGATTTTCATGGATGCTAAGGGTCCACCACACCCACTAATGTCTCTCAAAAAATCAAATATCTTAAGGTGTTTTGATTTGGATACCCAAAAACTAAACCACATCAAATTAACAAATATGTCTGCAAATGTTGACCTTCATAAGTCTCTGACTCATTTTTTCTATCTGCACAATGGACTTAATAATGCTTATCCACTTTGGTAAAATGTTGTCAGGTCTGTGAATTAAAAGCACCGTATATGTATTAAGCATTATAAACATACTTATAGAAAAAAGTCAAAAAGATCTAGTCTGTGTAGAAGGGATCTTGGCACAAAAAAGGAACCCCTACCATGAAGACTGTTTATGGGTGAACAGTTATTAAACAAAAAAACAGGGCAACCTTCATTTGTAGTGAAATACCCCAAAAAGGAGTGAATGATCTACAGTATCAGAAAACTGCTATGAGGTAAAAAAGGATGGGAGGAGATTCAGTAACAGAAAAGAGATCATTAAATTTCAGTGCTGTGGTCAGGATGAATCCAGACTGAAAACGGGTAAGGATAGTCATGTGTGAGAGATGAGAGGGAGCTACTTTTTCAGCAGTCTATGAAGAAGCTGAGGGTGTTAGTTAAATGGTATGTCAGTGTCAATGGAGGAATTTTTAAGAACAGAACAGATAATGGCCTATTTTCAAAGAACTGGGGAGAGTCCCAGAAGCTAAAGAATTACTGGAAATGAGAGTAACCTAGAAAGCAAGAGTGGGAGACAGGCCCAAGTGATAAGATGTAGCAGGGTCAAGAGAAGAAGTAGTTTTTTTGAGGGACTGAATTATGTCAGAAGTTTTCAAGGACCATAAAGAGAGTAAGAGGAGACAAATGAGGAAGAATCAGTGAAGAGAGGTGCTGGGCCTAGCTAAGATACTAACATATTACAGCAATCCTAGACTGAAAGAAGGAGACAGGTTTCTCATGCTTGTCTGAAGAAAGGCTGAGGCAAAGACACTCTGTGTATTGAGACTGGAAGGAGTAGCAAGAAAGAGGGAGCAAAGATTACTAACAGTTTTGGAAGTTAGGAAGGAATAGAAATGAGAGTATCCAAAGTGGACGTAGCTATAGGACATGTATCATGTTGTTAAAGCAATGACCTGTATGACTGGGGATTTCTAGCTTATCCATATACCGAGAAAATCCTGAAGCACCAGAAATGGGATAGGTTTTCACATAGCAGAAGGAGGGAAAGTAAGATAAAAGTGAAGGGCAGTACACTTTTATCTCACTTTCCCCACTTTTGCTATGTGGGTATTCTTATAAGGGGCTGGAGCAATGAATTGGCAAAGAAGGAACTGAGAGAGAAAATCAAATCACAATTGAATACTAAGACTAACAATGGATGAAACAAAGAAGGGAAGATAAAAGCAAAAGCAAAGAGTGGTCAGTGTAACTGAAATAATAGGTATCAGGAAGGGGAGACTATATAATCAAGTGTTGTTGCCATGGGTATGGTTTGGCAAGTTGGCCCATGAGACACGGACTGAAAACGAGACAATTAGGGAAGACATCAAGGTACATATTGAAGACCGGGGAAGAGAAATGAATTGGAGAGGCATTACTTTTGAAGTGGAGAGGTGTCAATAAACCACAGAATGTGAAACATGGTGGGGAAAGAGAAAGGAAAAAAGAGAGGTTCAGTTGTTTAAAAAAAATAGTACAGAAGAGGGAGAGAGGAAGAGGGGATGGTGATTTTAAAAGGAAGGATCCATTCACAATTTCAGAATCTGGGTCCCTCTCATTTTATACCCTGACACAGTTGTCATCTTGAGAAAATCACCTCCCTTCCACAGTGAGGTTTAGAAATAAACTTTGAGCCCATGTTCCCAAAATAGGCTTATCCCTGCCTTGGTCACACTGAACATCTCTGCCCCTTCCTTCCCCATCCAAAGACCCCTTCTATGGCTGCCTGCCACTTTCTCTGCATCTTAGGTAGAGAGACTGTTGTTAAGGGACTGCATCTGTAATTTCTGCTTTTTTCCATATCTAAAAATAGTGGCAAGTTGTTCTGTGCTGTTTATCCATGCAGAGGACCAGGAAGGAAGAATGGGCTTAGTGTAGGGAATATATCATTGGGTTAGCTAGTTTTCTTTCTCGTGCTGGCAGCTGACCCTATCCCTTTCTTTCAGGAAGGTTTGGAAAACTGTGGCTCCACCAACACTATAATCAGTAGCAGCAACAAAAGTGTTCAAAGCTGCTCTGCCCAAGAACCTGCAGGGTGTGGGGGAGAGTGTTTCAACTGCTCCTTTGTTGCCCTTTTGGGCTGGGACAGAGGTAGAGGAGGGTCCCACACCATTTGCCACTCTTCTGAGGATGATCTGTGACAGAACCAGTATCTGGGACAGCAAGAACCCCTTGGCCTCTCCGCATAGTGTTTCTCTGGCTGTTGCAGACCTGAGGGCATGGGCTCTACCTGGGACAGTATCTTCTCTTATAAGACTAAGCCTCATCCTTTGCTTTTGATATATTAGGCAGTACCAGTGTACTAAGGAGCCAGGCCTTTACGAATATGTATAGACTAGATCACACAAGCAATTCCAATTGATGCTCAGGGATACAGAGGCCCAACAGGGCAATAGAGTATGCTTAATATTCACTCAGATATATATGCAACATGCTGCAGCTAAATTATCTTCCTTGCCTGCTGTTCCACTTGTGTCATCGTCTCTTCTCGAATCCTGCGCTGACTTCCAATCTCTTTCCACATCAAAGTCCAACTCCTCATTTTCATCTTCAAGGCCCTGTGCAGTTCTGTCAGAGCCTATAGCTCTTATCTTCTCTGCCATTCTATACTGTGCTAATTCAGCTTGTCTCCGCACACCCCGTGCTCTGTTCCTCTCTCAACCAATGACTCTGCACTTTCCCCGCATACTGCCCCTTCCCTGGAGGGCCTTTCCCGTGCACCATACAACCTCAGCCACCTCCTACAGACCCTCTTCTGAAGCCCACTTGCTTCAGTTTAGCCTTCCTCTATTAATGCCTCTTCATTGCTCCAGTGCTCTTGACAGAATTTTCTCCTTCCTACTATTACCTTAATGGAATAAGTCTCATTTTTAGAATGAAAAACAATACAAAGACAGACATGCAGCTCAAAACAGGAACAAACGAGATGAAGTTACAACAGCTTATCTCATGATCAATTCCAATCTGTGTTCTGGTCTCCCTGGCTTTTACCTATAGTAGGTCAGATGGAGTTCTTGGTGCTTGGGATACTGGTCCTTGTGGCTATGGGTAAGGGTTCAAAGTGGTGATTTGGTTAGTAATAGCGTGGGAATGCAGAGGACGGAGCCTGATGGCCTAGAGGGGCCTATCCATTCCTTACCTAGGTCCAACATTTTGGCTCCAATTCTGTTCCTGTTGACATTTATTGTTTTCTCCAGTGACCTCACTAGACCTTCTGTTTCACATCATTTGCTGTCCTACGCCTGTCAAAAGGGCCTGATTCTGCAAGCTGTTGAGTGCCTCCTATGAAGTGCTAGGCATCCTTAATTGCTATTGAGCTTAGGGTACTCAGCACCCCAAGGACTGGGATTTCCTGTGTTAGAAAGGCAAGACGCTGGCTCTTAAACTGCCTATAAAATGTCATGCTCACACAAGACATTGTAAAAATATATAATAATGCTTAACTTTATGAAAAGACAGCATTAACAGGGAAAGTCTGTTCCCTCCCACTCTCCCTTTGTCTGTCTGCCTCTCTCCCATTGTCAAAATTTAGCATCCTCCACTATGAGGTTCAGTTTTGCTTTGACACATTGGAATGTATCCAGCCCCAGCTCTGTGCCTGTCTCTCTGTCTGTCTCTGCAGGTATTCTACACACGGCACTTAGAGCTAAGCAAGAACATTCTCTCGTGACCCTCCTGCAAACGATCTACCAATTCTGGGGCTGGTACAGGATCCTTGTGGTTGAGCAATGTCTCTCATTGTTACTCTGAGGCATTTAGCTCCCTCTGTCCTGGTATAAGGCTCTTGTTTTATTCTACCAAAATAGGGGCACTTCAGTAGAGATAGGCACGTGACCTAAAGTCACTTTTGCACCATGTACCTACAAAGCCAGATGGATGAAAACATGTACAAGACCAGAGATGATTTTGGTTCCAGCTTTGCAAAACCGTATTTGGGTTTTTACTAGAAATGGTTCCAAAATTTGGTTTTGGATCCAAACAATAGAGATGATCCAGTCTTGGGGGTTTGATTTGAGACTCTCACTGGCTTCAACTTGGTAAAACTAAAACTAGCAGTGCTCAAGACTATGCTAGCCAGGTGGACCTTGAGGTACAGTATGCAGTGATTCTGGAAGGTCTGCATTGAAGAAACAGACAGGTAGGCCAGAGGAGCAGCAACAGCAGGCCAAGGTGAGTAAACAAGAAGTTCCTGAAGAGCAGCTGGCCAGCTAGGCCCTTTGCAGTCACAGCTGTTTGGGAGGCCTGAGAGGAGCTGCAGCTGTATGCCAACCATACATAGTGGAGAAGTGATATGTCAGCTGATGTAGGGTAGGGCAGCTGAAGATACAGGGCTGGAGCAAGACTGGAAGCAGTTTTCCTGTCCCAGAAAACTCTGAGTCATAACATTTTTCCTGTTTCATGGTGGGACGAAAATAAGACCTTTCTGAGTTTGGTTTGTTGGGGGGGGGGTTGTTTGCAAAATGTGAGAGCAGGAGATTCACCCTAGATTAGCCAACAGCCTGTTGATCCGGCTCAGCGGTTCCCAATCTGTGGTACACGTACCACCAGTGGTATGCAGACAATCTGTCAGTGGTACACATTAACAGATTTATTATAAAAATTTTATATGACAAAAATTTGCTGGTGGTACTCAAGGTTGTATCATTTGAAATTGGTGGTGTGCAGTCTATTAGAGTTTGGGAACTGCTGATGATCCATATCTGGGATATGGGCAGCCCCGTATCTGGGATATAGTTGAAGTCCCAGGCCTCAACTAGAAGAGTAGAAACTTGAAGCCAGGTGTCCCACATAACCAGTAGTGTTACTAGGGGTGGGCAACCAGGGCACCAGCCCCAGTCACTGATTTTTAAGGGGGTGCAAAAATGGTGGTAGTTGCCACTACTGACCCAGCTGCTAGAGCTGCTACCACTGCCCCGGCTGCTACTGCTGCCCCAGGTGCAAAAACTGTATGTTACACTTCTGCACATCCCAGGTGAATGATCAGATCAGTTATTCTGAGATGGGTTTCTCTTTCTCAGCTGAGTTAATCCTTCCCAAGGACTATTTAATCCAAACCTGGTACATCCCCATGGAAAGCTTCAGTTTTGGCAAATCAGCAGGTTTTTCTTTTTGATGAAAACATTTCACTGAACAATTCCCAATCAAGAGAGGAGCTGCAGAGTGGGTAATGGAGCCGTGTTTTGTGAAAAGAGTCTTGCAGCAAAGTTGGAATGTAGTGATGCTTAGGTTTCAGTGTTCTTCCTGGCTGGCAAATTTCAGTGGCCTGATGAAATAGGAGGTTAAAAATATAAAGTGGGACCCACCATTTTAAATATTTTTTCTTAGTATGTAGAAAGATTTGGCTCTGGTGGCTGTTCATCAGTTGAAGAGGAATTTCAGAGAAATAATTCCAGTTCTGGCCTGGCTCTTTTTCAAATAAAATGGACAAAACTAGGAGTAGTTTTGATCTTGCCAAATTAGGGTTGGATATTTGACTAGTCCAACAGTGGCCAAACTGTGGCTTGTAAGCCGCATGCAGCTTGTTGGCACAACACTTGTGGCCACTCCAGCTTTCCTAGTGGGGAGCGTGCCTCAAGCCCACCCTCCTGCCTCCTTCTCTCCTTCAAGTGCTGGGCTGCCAGGGCAGGGGAGCAGTTTGCTCAGCAGCTTGACCAGTCAGTTGATAATATGTGACTGATCAATTGATCAGCTTGCCAACTCTATGCCAAACTTTAGATTTTTATTTTTCAGACTCAAAAGAAGGGAAATTTCATATCTGAAACCTATGGGTGTGTACAGAAGTGTTCCAGGCATGTTTTACAGCACTGTAATTTAGAGCACTTTCTATAGTACTATAAAGTTACAGCACTCTTAAACATGACAGAAGTGCAGTGTTTGGGGTGGTGGGGGAGCCACCAAGCCTCCCTGCACTTTCCAAGCTAGGATGCAGGGGGTGCTCTGCAGCCGCCTGGGGCTTCTCCACTGGTCAGAAATTTAACCAGTGTATAGAAATTATTTAAAGCACTCTAGGTTGCATAATAACAAACTTATCAAGGGTTATTACTGAATAGCAGTAATCTGCCTCCTCTCTGCCTAAAAAAATCTTCAAACAACACCTTAAAATCTCTCCTTAGAGTTCAAATTTAATACCTTTAACAAAGGTTAATTTAAAGCTAAAGCACTGTACCTGTTTTTAAAGTACTGTAAAGCCATGTACTCCTGTTAAGTCATGGCAATAAAGCACTTTAAAGAGTGAAAAAACAACTTCTGTACATGACCTATCTTAATCCTCACATGGGGAGGTGTTGTGAGAATAAGCAGCCAGTTTCGGATGACCAGTTCTAGTTTAGGTCCAAGTCTAGGTGCTTTGGAAATGCTTTAGATCCCAGCTTAACTAATAAGTTTTCAAACATGATGAAGCAGGCATTCAGAGTTCTGACTTAATGTAGGTAGGCCAAGCCACATAAGAATTGATCTAGTATCATATGTAAACTTTGGCTTCGTCTATTCAATCCCCTCATTGGGACAGTAATAAACCACTGTGTGTACTCAAACTAACAACTCTGTGGAAATTAGTTTTTATAAGTCTCCAGACCTCCAGATCCACTCCATAATAACAAACTAGTGTGTTCAATAGCCAGATGAATATTGGTGAGGTAGCATCCTCTGCAGTCAAAATTCTCAAGGGTTATTAATGAACAGAAGTAATTTGCCGCCTCTCTGCCTAAAATATCTTCAAACAACACCTTAAAATCTCTCCTTAGAGTCTCATTCCCTTTGGTCAGCCCTCCAGTGCTGACTTCCATGCGTCTCTTCTTCTAGACAACATGCACCTAAACGTATCAATTTATTTAAAATTTAAAAAAACCTGAAAAGCAATAGCAAGGCACAAACCCAACAATAAGCACATCTCACGATCACTTGCTGCTGTAAACCTCGTTCCTATCTACCTCCTGCCTACACTCTTTGTTCACTAAATAAGCCCAGTGCTGTTCTATATCTAACTTTTGTTGTAAGCTCCTCGTGAAAAAGATGTGTTGCTTTTATTTTATTGTAAAGCACCAGGCACACCTATGGCTCAGTAGAAATAATAGTAATAAAGTTATTAGTGTATAACAGGACTTGGGCAACAGTATTAGTAATAGCATCCTCTTACTAATGCCACTGGCAAGGCTTTAATGCTTGCTGTTTATTGCTCTGCTGCATCAAAATAGATATTGAATAGTTTTTCATATAAGTCCTATTCACAGCTGTTTGGTGTGAAGCAGGGTAAAAAAGCCAGTTAGAACAGTAACATCATCTAGAAATACCTACGCTGCAACACAGTGGGCGCATCTACAGGTGCATTAATACACTTTAGTTATTGAGCATCAAATCTAGTAACTCTGGCTGCCTGTAAATGAGTGTGGCAGTGCTATAATTACAGCACATCAGAGCAGATTTGATTAATTGAGTCTGCTGGAGTGCGGTAATTACTGAGCTTGAGCCAGCCTCTGAATCTCATGTATCAGCATCCCCATGCTTCAAAATGCCAGCGGGGTGCTTTAACTAAAGTTTGTTGAACTAGCTTTAGTTCAAGCACCACCACCACCATTTTGAAGCATGGGGCTACTGATACATGAGGCACTGCGGTGCTTTTAATTAGAGTGGCTTTTGGAGCTGCTCTAATTAAAGTGCCACCCCCTCCCCGCCAACCATGTGTAAAAGGTACCTCATGATAGAGGGTGTAGGACACTGTACATTAGCCTGTCTAAATGTGCATTAACTGAAGAGTACGGGGCATTTATACACATACTCTGGGAGGAGGGTGCTTTAATTAGAGCATCTCTTGAGAGTCACTCTAATTACAACTCCCACAGCATCTCGTGTATCAGCATCATCACACTTCAAAATGGCAGCAGGGGTGCTTTATCTAAAGCTTGTTGAACGAGCTTTAGATAAAGCACCCCGACTGCCATTTTGAACTGCAGGGGCACTGATACACAAGATGCAGGAGGCTGCTGGTGTGCGGTAACTGCCACGCTCCAGCAGACTCGATTAATCGTGTCTGCTCTGAGGAGCTGGAATTACAGTGCCTCAAAGCAACCTCCCTGGTCGTGTATAGGCACCCATGGTTTTTAAGTGACAATTATATTAACCTAGTTGAATGTTCACTAACTTAACATTAGTGTATTCTATTTCAACTAGTGAGTTTTAACTATTAGCGTATCAACTAAATAGCACATTTTTTGATGCACATTAAAATAGGCTAATGCCCATTAAAACATACATGTAGACATGCCCAGTTATCCTAACCTAATTCAATCATATACGTGTCGGCTACCCAATGCCATTTGACCCCAGTGTATTAAGCTGCACTTATGAATAGTTTTTGAACTAGGTAATAGTTCAAACGCCCCCACCCCAGCAGCCCAGCACCTGAAAGAGGGAGGAGGGTGGGCTCAAGGCATGCTCCCCACTGGGAAAGCTGGAGCAGCAGGAGAAGCCGCAAGTGCCCTGCCAACGAGCTGCATGTGGCTCACAAGCCACAGTTTGGCCACCGTTGGACTAGTCAACCCCAGTGTATTGAGCTGCACTTATGAATAGTTTTTGAACTAGGTAATATAGGACAGAACCAAAAGTAAATGCAATATATAATAAAGCAAAAGCTATGCGCAAGGCCTGCTTGTGACATTAGTGTCAAGATGCATTGTAGTCCAAAGGCTTTCATAACTGTGATGTGATATTCACCTTGTTATATACTCATGAGTTCCTACTTGCCATCCACCATAAAATAATCCCAGAGAAGTTTAACTCTAAAATAAATTTGTGCTGGAAATAGTTCCAGGCCACAAATCTGTGTCCCTATCCAAACCTTCCCAAACTTCAGGCTTGTTTGAATTTAGTGTTTCATCTCTGTATAAAGAAGCCAGCTGCAACATTCCCATCTAGAAGAGCTGTTACCTTCCTTAGCAATACTGGTCCAGCCAGTGAACACCTTTTAGTTGTTAAACTTTGTTCTTGAAAACTGGGATGTGGGCGTAGCACATCAGATTCCTTATAAACACTGTAACTGTGCATATTGGATTGTTGCTGCACTTTAAGTATGCATCCACCAGTTTGTTGTCTCTCCTAAGGCCTGGTTTAGATGTTACACATTATATTATTTATGGGTCATTTGGGAGCACTAGGCTTGTTTGTTTTGTTAGTATAGTGTAGCTGGTTTGTAGGGCTCTTGCTGAGCACTGCCGATGCCACAGAATGGGTTATGCCCATAGTTAGAAAAGGTAACTGCAAAATTAAAAGAAGGAACACGAGCCCTTATATTTGAAGTAGTGCTCTTAGGCATATTCTGTTCTACCCAGTCCCAGGCAGGATGCAGCGAGCACTGAGAAAGGGTTCGCAGGCAGCTCTCGCTTCTCCAGGCCAGTACACTGTGGATTAAAGTTCAACCCTCGGCAATGTGCTCATCTGCAATGCTAGACTGTTGTCAGGGCATCCTGCCAAGGAAATCCGAAACCAAGTCCCCAATGGCCATCTCTGGTGGGCTGCCTAGGGGGAGGTTAAAGATCCCAGAGCACTCTCTGTGCAGAGTATGGGATAACTAATATTCCCCATCTCAGTAATACTGGCTTTACTCTCTGAGGGGATGTGTGCGAGTGATCACTGAGCAAATAATGGCTGCCATGTTTGGCTGTGGAGTCACTGCACTGTGGGATCTTTCTCACTGTTCCATGAAGGGCTTTGGGTTCCCTGGGGTATGGAAAGTGCTAGAGAAAACCCAGCTCTTATTCAGTTCTATTTTATTTCCCAAACCAAACTCCAGGCTCGGATGTGCTGTGCTGGAATAGTATGAGCAATGTCTGAGTCTCTGCTGAGGACAGTCACCCTAGCTCCTCTGGCTGTTGACCCACATCATGCCCCTGCACCCCCATCCAGGAGACATTAGACAAATCAGGTTATCCTTAGTTTCTGTGTCCTCTTCCCAAGGGTGGGAGGACAATGAGATGAGCGGGTCCAGCATTTGGTGTGAAGAGAGTCTTGCTCTTTGCACAAGGAAGGAATTAGAGACTTCAAGTGCCCTGATACTCCCAAACTGTGAACACCCCACTGTCAACACTCACAGGTTTACGTGGCCACAAGCACAGGAAAATCATGAATCATGCAGCTAAGGTCACTGAACATCAGCAAACAGCATCATCTCTTCCTCTGGACTCTGGGAATTGGAAGCATGGAGGGAGAAGTGGTAAAATGGCTAAGAGGAGGGAGGACTGGATTGAAAGCTGCCTGCATAATTGACTTGCTACATTCTCTGGATTATTTCCCCAGGGCTCTGGGGTTCTTTTTATTATTAATATCTAATAATAACTTTTATATAGCACTTTGCATCCTGAGGGCCCCCAAAGCACTCTACATACTTTATAAACTAATTACCAATTAGAAGTCCTATTCTGCTCTCAGTAGTACTGATAAAAATCTGAAGGAACTCCACAGAAGTTGGGGGTGGTGCACCAAATTTACACCAGCTTAGCCGAAGTGGGTATAGATCCAAGAGGATATGTCAGAGTGAAATGCAGACGTGGGATTGGCAATGAATAGTTGATCCCCTTTTCCCTTCTCCCTAATTTAAAAATTAGCAAGGAAAATGCACGCAAAAAAATGACACAGGCGTAATGCTAATATGGCAAATTGAAACCCTCAAAAGCTGAGTGTGGCAAAACTTAAGTGACCTGCATATCACTGTAATGATGCAGCTATATCAGGTCGTCTTTCTAAGCACTCTCTGTTATATAGTGTTGACCCAATCTGCCCTCATATTTACTTACAACCCCAGATGAGTTGCACAAATTATATCAGAGGAGAAAATTTAATCCAATATGGTGAATTAGCTTTGTAAACTCTGAGGCAAGCCCTTCCTTACCTAACTTCTATATGGGGTCTGGCACTGCCCTTGGCTGTTGGGGCCCCGGCTCAATATAGATAGGTAGCAAAAATATGTGTTTGCATCTAGTGGCTTTAGTATTTAATTTTGCTTTCAAAACTGATATGGATATAATGTTGTTTCCTCATTTTTTTTTTAATTTTAATTAAAAATAAAGAGGAAAGCCCTTCAATACTAAGCCCCTCTCTTCTATCCTCCCAGCTGTATCGCACTGGCAACTGGAGGTACAGCCAACAACTTGAGCTCCATGGGGTAGATATAGAACTGATCTCCTTCCACACCCTACCCACCTCATTTCTCTCTCACTGTAGATAATTATGCTACCATTCCAGTCACTAGACTCGCAGTTTTGGTGTCACTTTTGACTCCTTTCCCACACAAACATGAACACTGTTGCTAAATCTCGCTACGTCTTCCTCTGTAATAGCTCTGAAATTCTTAATCCAGTCCTTCTGTTGTGCCAAAATTTTCTTGATGCATTGGTCAACTTTTGTCTTAATGATTGCAAAATCTTCCTCGGTCACTTCAAATCTTAAATTGTGCCCTTGGAGGTTATCCAACAGGCTGCTGCTAAAATCCTCATTATGCTCATCCTGATCATGGTAGCCTCCTTCTTGAAGATTTGCCTTAATGCCAGCCTCGGTTTCAGGTCCTGCAAAGCTCTAACTTGGCTTGCATTTCCTCTCTAGTTGCCCACATCTTATCCCATGCACCCCATGCTTTTAGGATTGTGGTCTTTTAATTTGTGCCCCCCTTTGCCAAGCTGCACCAGGACCTGGTATCTTATATCCATAGAGAACTAAGCTCATCTATGATACTGTAAACACACTAGCTGATCTCTTTGCTGAGGTGTTCCTCCACTGCTGTGTAGTCCAACCTGTACACAGATCTGGCATGCTATAGTGAAATAAGAGCAGAACATAACAGCTACATAACTGAAATCTCTTCTGTCCCCTAATGGGAGACATGTATAATTCCAGTGGGCCAGTTGTGCTTGTATCTATCCACTGTATACAAAATTAAGAGTGACAGTTTTACATATCTTTAGGTGAACCGACTGCATCTTTGTGTTGTAAACTGTTTTCTCAAATGAGATTCAACTCAGTGCTAGTTATGTTATTGCCCAAAAAACAGGGTTAATTCTACATCAAGTCAAAAGTTTGTACCCTGCATGCACAAAAAAGGATTTTTCAGTGGCATCTGTTGTCATGATGTTGAGTTTTTTTGTTGTAAATTGGACTGAGGGCCATCTTCATTGAAGAGAAGCCACATGCTATGTATCAGCTTGTGAAGTTCAAACCCATTTGGGTTATGTTTGCACCAAAATGTATTCAAGAGATTTTGCCCAAAATCCCCAAGCAAATTCACTCTTTGATTGAGACCAAAAAAAAATGGAAGGAAGGGGGAAGGGGAATTGCAAGCAGCGATGAGAAATGTTTAGAAAGGTATAACCATGTGAGAAGAGGGTGTTTATAAATAGAGGCCTTCATGTAATCTTAATGATAGGTTTTGCTACCAGTAAAACTATACCTTTTGTGTACAGGAATATCTGAAGCCAATTTTGAGGTAGAACGTATCAGCTGCTTAACAGCTCTCAACACCATTACTCTGCAGCTTAGGATAGGGAGTAAAGGAAGAAGCATAATGAATGAAACATGTTCAAGGAATTCTAGGCTGGCAGAATGTTATTAGCCCATCTGCAGCGTACTGATGCTCCAGCTGGTAGGAGCGGCTGCTAAATAGCCAGAGTAAATGCTGCTGCATGAAGGAATGAGAGTAAAATGGGGCACAAAGGCAACCTTCCACCCAGGCAGCCTCAGAACTGTGCAGGGAAGATCCTACCCCATAATCTGGAGGCACATACGGTGCCTTCTCTTCCCCTCTTCTCCCCTGCCTGTCCCACTTACGCCTGCCCTCCCCTCCCAGTTGGTAGCTCCTCTTGTAATTTAACCACCGTCTCGCTCAGTGTGGTACCACCATAGCCTGGACTGCCACGTTGACTCTGCTGGTGGGTGACATTCCTTCCCCATCCAGTATTGCAGGCTTTTCTGTTTGGACTGTCGGTCTTCCAGGCAGGGATAGTCTACATCTCTGCATTTGTCCTATGCCTAGCACAATGGGACCTCATTCTCGGCTGGCCCTTAGGCACTACTGTAATAAACATGATTATTAATAATAAGGTGAAGAGAATTGGGCTAATGGTTCTCCCCTTGGGAAAGAAGTGCCATTTAATAACCACAAGTTCTATTTCTAGTCTGTATAGTTTTTCCTACCACCCATCATCACCTTAGTGTCTGAGTGCTTTCTCGTAGCACATTAAGCGAAGTGACTAACATCTATCGCGCGTGGTTTATTCTTTCTCTCATCCTTTCACCCACAGGGGAAGAAGAACTCTGTGTGTGTTGCATTGTTTGTTTTTGGGAAGGTTTTTGACTTGCTTGCTGATGTACACGCTGTTGCAAGCTTTTACTAGAGAAAGCAATGCTGAAGAAGTGCACCTTCAACATAAGACGGCGAGTGGGTAAGGTAACTAGTAGGGTGAAAGTGCTAGACTTTAGGAAAGCTGATCTCATTGCACTCAGGCGATTAGTCAAGGAAGCACTGCAGAGTAGGAGTTTTGATGGGATGGGTGCCCAAGAAGGGTGGCTGTGCCTAAAGGAAACGATCCTTTGGGCACAAAGCAAGACGATCCCCGAGCGAGGCAAAAGAGGGAAAGGGGCCAGGAGGCTTCCATGGCTGACCAGAGAAATCCAGGGCAGCCTAAGGGCCAAAAGGGGAGCACATAAAAAGTGGAAACAGGGTGAGATCACTAAAGATGAATATACCTCCTCTGCTCGTGCTTGTAGGGAGGCAGTTAGGCGGGCCAAAGCTACCATGGAGCTGAGGATGGCAACCCAAGTAAAGGACAACAAGAAATTGTTTTTTAGATACATAGGGAGTAAAAGGAAGGCCCAGGGAGGAATAGGACCCCTGCTAAATGGGCAGAAGCAATTGGTGACAGATAGAGGGGACAAGGCTGAACTCCTCAACGAGTTCTTTGCCTCAGTGTTCCTAAGCGAGGGGCACGACAAGTCTCTCACTGGGGTTGTAGAGAGGCAGCAGCAAGGCGCCAGACTTCCATACGTAGATCCTGAGGTGGTGCAGAGTCACTTGGAAGAACTGGATGCCTTTAAGTCGGCAGGCCCGGATGGGCTCCATCCCAGGGTGCTGAAGGCACTGGCCGACATCATTGCAGAGCCACTGGCGGGAATATTCGAATGCTCGTGGCGCACAGGCCAAGTCCCGGAGGACTGGAAAAGGGCTAACGTGGTCCCCATTTTCAAAAAGGGGAGGAAGGAGGACCCGGGCAACTATAGGCCGGTCAGTCTCACCTCCATCCTTGGTAAAGTATTTGAAAAAATTATCAAGGCTCACATTTGTGAGAGCCCGGCAGGACAAATTATGCTGAGGGGAAACCAGCATGGGTTTGTGGCGGGCAGATCGTGCCTGACCAACCTAGTCTCTTTCTATGACCAGGTTACGAAACGCCTGGACACAGGAGGAGGGGTGGATGTCGTATACCTGGACTTCAGGAAGGCCTTCGATACGGTATCCCACCCCATACTGGTGAACAAATTAAGAGGCTGTGAAGTGGATGACTGCACAGTCCGGTGGGTGGCGAATTGGCTAGAGGGTCGCACCCAAAGAGTCGTGGTAGATGGGTCGGTCTCGACCTGGAAGGGTGTGGGCAGTGGGGTCCCGCAGGGTTCGGTCCTTGGACCGATACTCTTTAATGTCTTCATCAGCGACTTGGACGTGGGAGTGAAATGTACTCTGTCCAAGTTTGCAGATGACACAAAGCTGTGGGGAGAAGTGGACACGCCGGAGGGCAGGGAACAGCTGCAGGCAGACCTGGATAGGTTGGACAAGTGGGCAGAAAACAACAGGATGCAGTTCAACAAGGAGAAATGCAAAGTGCTGCACCTAGGGAGGAAAAATGTCCAGCACACCTACAGCCTAGGGAATGACCTGCTGGGTGGCACAGAGGTGGAAAGGGATCTTGGAGTCCTAGTGGATCCACCCCTACCTCCATTTCATCCATGTGGTATACCCACTAGTGGGGCATTTCTTAACACAATATTCGGGCACAGGTTCTGACTTCAGATGTTAGGGCCACACTATTTCTTGAAAGCACGGTCCCCTCCAGCACCACAGTCCATGAGCAAGATTATCAAAAAGATGAGCCTAAAATTAGGCTTTTAAATCCATACTGAAGCACCTTAAAAAAAAGAGATCTTATTTTCAGATGTGCTATGCATCCAGCAACTCCCCATAGAGGTCAATAAGAGTGAAGGGGCAATCCACCATTGTGAAACTCTTTCAATTTTGGGACCCAGGCCAACATTTGCGAAGTGACTCGTATGTGGAGTGCCTTATTTCTATGTGTTGGGGGAAGGGGTCCAGCTTGAGTTGTATAAATGGGTTTGATTTTTCTATAGCAGGTGCTCAGCACTTTCTGAAAATCAGACATATCTCAAACTGGGCACTCAAAATTGACACGCAACATCCTTTTTGGATAATGAGAATATATGGTGGAATCCTAGTTCTGCAGGTCTTTACCAGTATGAATAAATGTGAAATACAAGGTTTAGTTTCCCTGTGTTGCTTTTTGAAATTTTTCTTCACTGTGAAGACTTTGGCTCTGAGCCTTGCTTCACCAGCTGGTACCAAATGGACTCAGCTCTGAGACGGGAACTTGGAACAGACAGAAATGTGTGCGTCTGTGTTTCAACATGATTTACCTACCATTTGCGCTTTATTTCTGGCAGCTTTTTCCTGGGCAAATAGTAAATACCCATTTCATTTGAGAGCAGTGTTACTAGTAAGACAGGTACTGCAAGCCTGAGGTTTGTGTTTTTATTTACCTAACCCTGATCATTATAGTATTTGAGCACTTCAAAGAGTTTAATGCAATTATCCTCCCACCATCCTACCTGAGATGCAGGCAAGTGCTATTACCTTTTTTTTCCTGTTGGGGAAGAGAGAAATTAAGTGACTTGCTCAAGTCACACAGGACGTCTGCAGCAAAGCAAGGACTTTAAATCCAGGGAGTCTTTCAAGCCCCAGGCCAGCACCCTATTCACTGGGCCAGCCTTATGTTCTGCCAGACTGGGTACTCTTATCCAGCAACCTTTGTGCATCTCTCTCCAGAGACCCTCTTTTCAAAGCTTCTGCTAAAGTAGAATGTGGGACTAGAGGAAAGTTCCCAAAGTAAGGCTTCTCCTTTAACTGGCAATATTACAAAGCATTCTGGGATAGGAGGCTTTTCTTCCCTGTGCTCCCCTATTTCCATTCAGACTCTTTCTCTGTAGCTTAGGTTCTCTGTTTCCAGATGTATGGTCCCATCCACTTCAAATACCTTCTGTTCTGCAGGGAGGGAGTTTCTTTCTTTGCTTTTTACAGGAACTCACTGTTGCTTGGGGGATGTTACCTACAGGTAGGGAGGATAAATGGTCAGTACCATATAAAGCAGGGGTGGGCAAAATGCAGCTTGCTGGGCCATTCTATCTGGCCCGTGGGTCCCCTAAAAAATTTAGAAAATTAATATTTATCTGCCCCTGGCTGCCTGTCATGCAGCCCTCAGTGGCTGGCCAAAACTCAGTAAGCGGCCCTCTGCCCAAAATAATTGCCTGCCCCTGATATAAAGTGATTCAAAAGTAAACTGCTGTATAGGGCCAGAGTCTCATCTGATATAAATGCCAATGGATAAAGGATCTTCAAACTATATAGTAACCCCATTATAAAAGTGGGATATTTAATCTTTGGAGATTTGGATACCCAGTTCCCATTCATTTTAAAGCAGCTTGAATGTTCAAATCCCCTAGCCAGTGTTGTAAATCTCAGCCTTATGTTATTGACTCCACATTTAATACCCCTGCTGGGAAATACTGCGCCTTCAATTCATGCATTCTGGAGATGCCCACACTTCTGACAGTGCTGGTCTTGGTGGGTGCACAAATGAGTGTGAGCAAACAGATGTTCTAGCCTCTTGTCATGCTCTATGTACCCAAAAGAATTGTTGCAACCAAAGGTAATCACAGTTTGTGACATCTTATAGAGGAGGATGTCTGGTTGCTTTTTGCACGCTCTGCAAATTCCCCTGCAAGGGATTCCCACAGCACCCTGACTCAGGACACAGGGCACAGGACCCAGAGCTGGTGTCTAGCAGGCTTGGGCCCTTGAAGGCCCAGGTCTCATCCTGTGGAGTAACAGCCCTAGGCAATGTCAGTAAATGCCAGTGAAGCAGATCAGCCAATCCTGCTCCAAAGACTGTATCTCTTTTTACACACTAGAAAAAAATTAAGCAAGTGCAAATTAGTCATTTAGATCAGTATCTAGGGCAGGGCTGTCCAGTTTCAAAGCTCCTGGAGGCTGCATACCACACAGGCCACACCAGGAGCCATATGGCCCCCCTGCCCCCTGCCAACACACTGTTTTAGTGTGTGGGCACATAAGTGTGATTCTCTTGTAATGCACACCCATGTGGGCACCCCCCTGCTGCCCACTGCTGTACTGCATGGGTGTGATTTCCACCTTGTGTGCATGGCCCCAATCCTTCCCCCCCAGGCACAGCCCTGGACTCATCCTCAGCTCTCCGCACTGCTGCATGGCCCTACTCCCTCGGGAAAAGCCAGAAAGTGCAGCTGGAGCAGGGAGGCTGGGTGTGGGGGCCTGGAGGCTCCAGCTGATAGTGCAACAGAAGCAATAGGGAGAGTGGCTGCTATCTGAGAGTCCAGGGTCTGCATATTAACCCCTCAAACTATATGCAAACCACATGCCACCAGTAAGACAGCCCTGATCTAGGGTCTCATATGAGCATGAAGGGTGCCTAGGTTGTTTGTGGACCCAGTGACTTGGCCAGTCTAACAGCATGGGGACATAAATTGGAGTAAGTGATGCTTTCAGAAAGGCACAGGGCCCTGAGAGCCTGCTTCAGCACTTCAAAGCTGCCCAGGCTTTTAAAGCATTACCCCTTGTGCAGGGAAACTGCTCCTGCTCAGCTTCACCTTCTGTTCCACAGCATCCAAGCACAAACTGAGGAAAAGCTCTTCTTACAGCAGTTCAAAAGACAGGAGATTCCCTCATCCACCCCCCTGTGTAGACTTTTCAATCGGTGCAGGTGCTGTGGAGGGCCTTGTCCTGTCTCAGCAGGGCACAGACACCCATGAGAGGGTGGCTGAGTGACCTTGGAGCAATGGGGGTGCTGGGCATTTTTTTTTTTAAGTTTCCTGCCATTGCAAATGTATCTAAGAAACTGGTATGTCTTTCCCTACCAAGGCACTGGCCCCTCTCAGAACTTAATATATTCATTCTTGTGACACATCGGTGAAGTAGGCCAGTGTTATCTCCCTCTCACTGACAGGGAATCTGAGGTACCCAGAGAAGGAGTGAGTGACTTTGTAGGGTTGGCAAGAGCCTACTCCACCAAATAACTATTGAAGTGCCACTTAGGTGTTTAAACACTATCCTGTTCCAGCCTGCTGGAGTCCCTGAAAACTTGTTAATGCAAAAGGCAGGTGAGTCCTTCTCCTTGCTGCTCTTTGTGACTTAGTCTTAAGGCAAAGATGAAGGCACAGCATAAAAGCAGTGGTTCTTCAAAGAGGGCTCCCTTGCAGCGGCAGAAACCCTTCTTTCTGCTGGCAGCGTAACATCACCTCTCTGCCAGAAAGAAGACTTCTGCCAGCTGCCATGGTCTTGTAAGCACCTGGTGCCTTCCCATGGTGCACTGAGCTCCACTGCACCAGCTGTGCTGGCCAGGCATGGTGGAGCTGCTAGAGAAGCGCAGGGATCTGAATGTGCTCTGGTGGCTTGGCAGTGACAGCTGCTGTAGACAAACCCTCAGCATGCCAAAAAGTGAAGGGCTCTCTCTCTGAGCCTCTGCAGCACACTCGCAAACACACGGTGCCTACTCTCTGGCTCATTCCAGGCTTCTTTCATCTCCCAAAGAGCTCCGATGCCTTCTTCACTTGGAGCAGGTGTGTCATACTCAAGTAGCTGGCAGGCCATATTCCCTGCCAGCAGCCAGAAGCTGGGTCATTCAGGCCAGACAAACCACCTCCAGATCCAGGCTGCAGGACTGAGGCCACTCACTCCCTCTTTTCCTGTTGCCACCTGCTTCCAATTTAATCACCAATGGCAACTGAAAACTGGAAATTCAGTGGCAGGTAAGAGGGAGGACAAACAGCAGCAATCACCACCCCTCCACCCTCACCCCCAGTTGCTAGCCCACACCAACACAGTGGCTCTGGTAGCCACAGCAATAAGTGTTACGGGCTGGCTCTGGGACTAGATTGTCCAGCCTCCAAGAAGCTCTACAGGCCAGGAGACCTAACACCATGAGCTGGGTCCTACCTATGGGCTGTATGTTTGATACCCTTGACTTAAAGCATGATTCTGCCTGTTTCCCCCAAAGCATGCAGTGGAAAAGGGTCTGTCAGGTTGAACAGCTTGGTTAGTACTGGCAGATCAGGAAGCTGAAATCTGTGACTGGAGACTTCCCTGGCTGGTATTGCTTCATGGAAGGGTCTGCAAGTGGAGGTGCCCCTGAACCTGGCAGTGTTGGCATGCCAGACCAAGTGAGAGGTGGAGAGTGGGTGATTTAAGACCAAGGTAAAGACTAAAAATATAATTATAGTGTGGGTCTGCACAGTGCTCACCCCCCTGTGACTCTGTGGTGAGTGAAGGATGCTTTTCTTAAAAAAAAAAAAATTAAAAAATTAAAAAGGAGAGAGTGAATTGTCCAGTGGTCAGCCCTAGCCAAAGGTCAAGTTATAGGCTGTTCCTCTTTCACAGACTAACCACTGAAGACAGCCAGGGACCATGAAGAGAAAGATCTCCCCAAAATGGCAATATATCCCTCTTCAAGATGTAGGCATGAGTTTCCAGAGCTTGTTTAGGTGCTGTGTCCCTGCATCCATAAAAGTGCAGGGAAAAACGGCCTGTGGGGTGAGAGAGTAAACTCTCTTAGGTGGAGCATTAGAACTGTGGCTGAGGAGCAAGGACTTCCTAGACATGGCTGAAGCAGTGAAGGGTACCCCCTCACAACCCATAGGAAGAGTTGGGCTGAAAAGGAATCAATTAATGGGGCCATGCAACTTCAGAGGCACCCAGAGATGTTTAGTTCCCATCTGCTACTGTTCTTGAATCTTAGGCACACACAGACTCCTCCTTCATAGTTGCTCCTTGCATTGGTAGTTAGATACCACAGTGATCAGTGCCTTAGAAATGCCAAAGAAAAACTAATCAGGTAAATAGTATCCAAGCATGGAAATCTGATACTGGGGAGCATAACTGTCAGCATTGCAGGAATATCTATGCATAATCAAATTCCCAGTGTCCTGGACCAGCCCAGGCTGAGCTCAGAAGAAACCTGGGTTGAATCCTATATGCCTAGCCTCTTTCAGGTGCCTCAATTTCTGTTTAAGGATGTTAGAGAATATTTATGGGACACTGCTTCAACTGCCTAGTCTACTACAAAGCTGTGCTGGCGGAACAATCTGTCGGCAAAACTCTGAGCGAGTCCACGCAAAGCTCCCCTATGGCAGCAGGATCATGCTTTCTGCCAGCAGAATGCTCTCTTGGTGGCATATCCTTTTGCTACCAATTGGCAGCAAATAGAAGATGCACCCAGACCCCCACGCCTTCTGTTGGCTGCCACAGTCCCTGCTGGTATCTTGCACTTTGTGCCCTGGCGGTCTGCTTGCTGCCATTGAGCCATGCAAAGCCTTTTTGGGATAGTTGTAAACCAGATTGAAGTTACCTTCATTGTCCCCGGCATGGCCTCCTGTTGGAAAAGTCTAGGAGTGGAAATAGCCGTGGGCTGCTTAGAGCCCGAACTCCCTGCATACAGTAGGTGAATGTGAAGTCCCCTCATGCTTTATCCTTGACTGATCAAACAGCTGTGCTGGGTATTATTAGGCTTGCTCTTTGCAAGACAGTTTAGTCCCTTAAGATCTCATAGGATTTCTCACCCTCCAGTGAGCAAGCAAATCAGTGTGCAAGTTCCTCTGCCATCAATCCAACCAGCTTGGCAGTGCCTCTGCCAGGAATGTAACCCAAGACCATGTTCTCCATGAAGTGGTGGCATCTGTGCCTGGACCTCCTGCACACATGCCTCTTAGCTGGCTGAACTCTTCCTGGGGAGCCTCTGGACAGGTACACTTCAGCCCAACTGCCTTATGAAGACATAGCAAGTTCCCTTTTCCAGCTTGTCAAGGGCAGTTATTTCTGTATCAGTGACACCAGTGCAAGGGTCCAGAGGGAAATACAAGGAAAAATGGGGGGCACTGCTTGGAGGGAACCCAAAAGACATAATGAGATCATTTTCCACCTGGCCTCATTCTGCAAGTGATGCAAATGTCTAATACCCTGAGTTTAGGGCAAGCTGACCCCAGTGCTGTACATCCACTGCTTTTACTCTGCTCTCACATTTGTCAGTAGGAATCAGAGACCTACAATCCTAATGTCTTCCCAAGAAAATTTAGAAAGTGGGGCTGGCAGTGTGGAAACATGTTGGTGAGCCTGTATGAGTGTTAATAAATGGGCCTGTGCTCACTCCTACCTCATGGCTGTCCCTCCAAGGATAAAATCCCAACTACTGTTGGCAATCAAAAATAGATTCTCGTTTAGCTCACGGTCAAGAATACTATGATTTTGAAACTGAAATCCTGGTGTTGTGCACCTCAGCAGCTGCACATTTGGGGTGTTGTTAATAAATTAGAGGGAATTCACAGAAGAGTGACAAAAATAAGTAAGGCCCTAGAAAAACTCTTTTACCAGGAGAGATTGAAAAGACTGTAACCTTCATCGCAATCTATGCTGCAGGTTCTTGTTGGCATAGCCGTGTGGCAAAGGGGGATACAGAGGCTTGAGTTCTGCTTGTTACCACTGTGCTAACAGAGGTCTCTGCTGTAGAGCTAGAAATACAGCAAAACTGAACTTCTACCAGCAGAACAGGTTTGACTTGTGACAGTTGTTTTACTACAGCAGTGCAAAGGACAGCTTTGCTGATGAAACTGTGTCTGCACTTGGAGTGCTTTGGTATAAAGATATTCCGCTACAGACAAAGCACTCTTAGTGTAGACATGGCCTGAGGGAAGGAGACAGATAAAGAACACATGATAAAAGTGTGCAGGCATACTGTAGGCAAAGGATCTTGTGTAACACACGAGCAATGGGACTGATCAAATTAAATGGGGTAATTAAATGGGGACAAAATCAAAATGGATAAAAACATGTTCACATAATGCATTATTCCTCTGTGGAACTCTGCTACCCAAAGTCACTGAAGCCACAACGTACTAACTCTCAGAAAAAAGGGCTGGACATTTCCCCAGAGACCAAAGCCATACCAAATTCTCACAAGAGGAATTCTATAAGGGATATTAATTAAAATGTAGGCTTTGGGTCTTGACCCTTGCTCCAGTGCTTATGTCTCATCCTGGTTTGTAATTAGGGGCTGGGGCTGTTACCACCTATCTCCCTGCTGGGGGGTCCTTACATCTCTCCCTGAAGCATCTGCTGTTGGCCACTGCTAGATGCAGGTTACTAGACCAGATGGACCTGGGTCTGCTCCAGAATGGCAGTTCCTCAGATCCTGTGCAGATACAGGGATGGGTGTGTATTTGGTGACAATGCCTGGGAACATATTATGTGTATGTGTTGCCTGGGAAGGAGGTAAGGAAGGCACAGAGGATGACACAGAGGGCAGTTGTTGCCTCAGTCGGTTTCTGGTGTTCTCATTTGTTCTTTCTTCTCTTGTTTCACAGGGAATTTTAAAGGTCTGTGTAAGCAAATCGATCACTTCCCTGAGGATATAGATTATGAAGCCGACGCAGCAGAATATTTCCTCCGTAAGTCTGCAGGTCCTTTTCCTTGGAGTCGATCACGGGTGGTAGGGCTGGGTGCCCATTGCTTGCTGCAGGTGACTCAGTGCAAAGTCTGGTTCCCTTGAGGATTATCATAATGGATGAGGCAAAATTTGGAGGAACTGGGTGGGGGCATCCCTTCTGAATCTCTGTCTCAGAAGGGCTCCTCTTCCTTCACTCTCACTCCTACCCTCCAGAGACCCTCTCTACCAGCATGCTTGACTCAAACTTGCTCTGATGACTAAGAGATTTTTAACTAACGGTAATATAATCTGATAAAACCTGCAGCCCTTCAACCTCATCCCACCCCTAAAGATACTGGAGAGTTACTGACAAGATGAAAACATCTCTAAGGTCTCAGAGGAGTCTCCCATTCACTCTGAAAACTAGATAAATAACGGGTTTCCAGTAAAGGGGGAAGGAAAAGTAGAAAATGCAGAAACATTGACTGCATCATCAGTTGTAATCCGCCCTCAGGTGAGGAGGACTGATGATCATCACTGAGGGTTAAGGATAAAGCCTTTCACTTCATCCTGTTGGCCGTTGGCTTCATCTGGACCCCAGGCAAGAGGAGCAGAGGGCTCAAGTATTGGGACCCAAGACTTTCCCTTCTAAGTCACTGTCTCTAATGCATGATGCCAATCATTTGTGACCAGAAGTAATTACCCTTTGATAACTGTTGCTCCACATCAGATGGGTCAATGGTCTTAGTCCATTTCTGGATCATCACCGAAACCATCATCATGGGTGACACTACTGAGCATCACATTGGAGCATGACTGAGCCATAGTTACTGAATTCCCTCTGAAGGGTTAGGCACACTATTAGTGCATATAACTCTGTGTGTGTGTGTGTGTGTGTGTGTGTGTGTGTGTGTGTGTGTGTTTACTCATATACAGTGGAGACATTACACTGCTGCTGCTGTACCAGTTGTAGGAATAAAAATTTTGCCCTCCTATTCTCTGTTTCCATCCAATTTCAGAAATAAATAGGTTGTACAGGTCAGGACTTCTGCTCCTCCAAGCTTTCCTATCTTCCTGCCTCCCAAGCTGTTGATCGGGGTCCTTTCATGAAGTTAGCATTCACTGAAGGTGGCTTTGTACCAGAACCATAGAACAGTGACACTGGGAACTGGATAGTAAAAGTAAAGGCTGTTTGATCTGAGACTTCTCTTTGGAGCACAAAAACCAAAATGTATGTCCCAGGGCCACTGATAAAAACGCTATGATTTGAGCACGTTGTGTCACTGTAAGAGAACACAAGTAGAAAGCAGAGACAGTGGAGATCAGAGTTTAGCCTGGGACCTATGAACAGGGGGAACCACCTGAGGAGGCTGTGTCTGTGTAGCCTTCATTATGTAAAAAAAAACCCACTTTTGTCCACTGTAAAAAGAGAGGCTCTATTCTTTCACCTTGGATTAGTAGGAATCTCTTCTCTTCAGTCCACCCTGCGGATTCAGCTCCTCCTTCCTGTTCTCCTTCCCCGGGCACAATTCCTGTTGGCATGAAAAGAGGAGATCTTCACCCTAGAGGTGTTCAAAAGAAGAGGCTCAGAAAACCTTCAGGGCTGGGATCTCTGAAGGTTACCAGTGGTGATTTGTGTTGGGGCATAATGGAGATACAAGAGAACCATGCAGTTGAAGAGGAGATTTGGGCTTCCTTAACATTCATTGATACAGATGAAAAAGTAAGAAAATCACAGGATTTTCTCATCCTTTTGAAACACAGTTTCCCACCTGCTACTAGCTGACCTGCAGTTGTTTCTTTAGACTGTGTTTCTGCTGCATCACTCACATGTGCACTGTACTGCTCTTAAGTAGCAGAACTATAAACCCTGGTGTGGGTACCAGCATTCCTCAGCATGCAGCTGGGTGCTGCTTCCTAGCATTGCTTTGTTGTCGCAGAGTTGTTTGGGGTGCAGCAGCAGCTAGCAGTCATTTGTGGTTAGGGGAGAAAAAGAGCCTTGAAACAGGTGTTTTGTAGGGGGGAGCACATACAGAACTACAGATCATAGGAGAAGGCAAAAACAGGTCAAATATTAGGCCTGCTGGCTTTGACAGTGTTTCCTATAAAACAAATCCCCAAGATGGAAACCTCAAGGGAAAATCCCTAAGTTCATGCAGGCAGGATGGTGGGGGTTTCACCAAACCTAGTAAAGTACTTGCTGGGTCATGCCTGGTAGAAGTAGCCTAATGCAGTACTAGAGCTGACTAGAGAAGGCCTTAGTTGAACAGGTTCTTTTAAGGACTTTTGGCTGAACTGGAGCTTATTGAGGCTCCTCCTGGGTCATGTCTAGTAGTGACTGGCTGGTAGGTTGTTTATTACCTTAAGGTTAGGTCAGGATAGCCAGGAAAATAGGAGAGCTTGAGGCCTGATTGGAAGGGCTCAACGTTTGTTTCTGCAATGACCATTCAGATAAGATAGCTCAGGTTCCTTGCGATCAAATGGGCAGGGTTAAGGAAGGAAGACTGTATCAGTGTGACTCTGCCAGGAGATTCTGTAGGTGGGTAACAAGCAATTGAACAGGGATACCTACCCCAATACAAGGGCAACTCTTCTCCCTTACAAACTACAGGGTCTGTACTGAACCTGGAAAGACGGACTGGTTTTAATATCAGCCCTTTGTAGTATGACTGTGGAACTTCTGAGATGACTAAAACAAGAATGGAGATTAGAGACCTTTACCTCTCAGATAATGTCCTCAGCTCCCCATTTCACATTGTGACCTTGTGTCTTCCCGGGAGGTGTGGATTGAAGGATAAAGGCCCAGTCAACAAATGCTAGGGACAGTATGTAACACTGAGACTCCCCTCAAGGCTTGTCTATACAAAGGGCATCCACTTGGCATTGCTTACTGTCATTTGGCTCCCCACTGTTAAATCCTCCCCTGCTTTCCAGAAGCCATTAGGATAGCTCTTATTACCATCCCACTGCCTGAAATAGAGCCAGGTGGAAAGGGAAAACAGGCAAGAGGTTCCTCCCTGCCCCTCATGTTTATCACACGCCAGGCTTGGGTGAGAGTCAGCCCCTGAGTGAATTGAGTACTCATGCCTTTCATGGCAGATGGTTTCCAGCAGGGCCCATGAGCCACTTGCCCCTCCTGTCAAGAGAAACTCCCTTTGTTCAGCTTGGTTCTCTGAAATGAGAAGGGATAGGAGGAAAGATTTGCTTCTGTCCTTTTCCCATCTTTGTTCTGGAAGCAGATTTGCACTAGGCATGCCTGACACCTGGGCACACTCCAGATATTAGCAGATTATTTATCATCTGAGAAGAGATGGTTCATAAAAAATAAAAATAAATAAAAAAGCAAACTCTGCCTCCTGGGACACAGAGGGGAGCGTGTGACAAGGAACACCATAGGCTTTTGCTGGGTAGAAGCATGTGCTGACGCTCTGTATGTGTGTGCATGTGCACTGATGCTTCCTGATGGTTGAAGTACATGTGAGCTCTTCCAGGGTTACATGCGTGTAACTTTGCACATGTGTGCACTGCCATTCTCTACTGAATGGAGTCTGCCCCTCCATTAGCTCCCTAGGAAGAGTCCCTTGTTTCTGGAGGGTAAAGTTGGGAGTTTTACTTTGGAGTACCCCTGGTGACTGCATCCTCTGTCTCTAGCTACACATTGTTGCTCTGCATTGGGATCTCTTTTCCAACCCCCTTAAAATTCTCTCCTTTTGGAGGTTAGCTCACTTTCCAAATGAATAGGAATCAACTAAATCTTTGGGAGAAGCATTTGTAACCAATGCATCCAGCTGCATTGCCTTGTAAAAGGAAATAACCTATTCTGCTGAAGTCCCCTGTCCTGGATGTGGTCTGAGTGAAAGCAGAAATGAGAAGCCTTGTGGGAGAGAGGGGGTTCAGTATAAGGAGATGGACCTGTACCACCCCACCCCACCCCACCCCTCTCTCCCCCAGCCATAATGCCCGAGCATTTGGCAATCCAACATGTAGGCACGGTGTTGGTGACCGCTCTCTCCTTTGGCTGATACTTCTTGTTTCTGTCTCTCCATCCCTTGCTGCCTCTTGATTCCGCTCTGAATCACTCTGCCACCTCTGTATTTCTCTCCATCTCCTTCTCCCCCACGCATGCTACATCCTATTGTTTTCCTGCTGCTTCTGTTCCCTCCCCTACTGGTTTCTCTCTGTCTCTTCATATTGTTTTCTCTTCCCGTTTTCCTCTCTCTCACATACATGCTATTATCTCTTCCCCTCTCTTTCTTTTTCTTTTCCACAGGGGCCGTAAGGGCCTCTAGTATTTTTCCAATCCTGAGTGTGATTCTGCTTTTCATGGGTGGACTCTGCATCGCAGCCAGCGAATTCTACAAAACCCGACACAACATCATCCTTAGTGCCGGCATCTTCTTCGTGTCTGCAGGTAAAGAAGCGAGGGGCAAAAGGGCTAGGAGAAAAGGGCAGCAAAAGAGAGGAGATCATAATTGAATAATGAGAGAGGAGATCTGCATAATGAAGGAGATGCAGCCAAGGGAAGAGAGAAATGACAAGTCACCCAGTTAATGGAATGGCAGAGGCAGAAGGGCAAGGGGGTGATGTGTTTGCATGGGCACAAAGGGCATTGTGTAGTTTGGGGTCTAGATGAGCTTTATTTCAGCTGGGAGAACAATGTCCAACAAAAAAGAACCAATGAAAAGTCAGCATGAGAGTGAGTACGTTGTGACTTACTCTTACATTCTGCATTTGAACAGTAGCACAAAATGGCAGCTCCTGCTTACAGGGAAAATCCTCTACATCTACCAGTGCAGCATGCAGAAAACAGAATGGCTCCATTTCCTTTCAGTTATATGCCTTCAGAAAAGAGGGACTCTGACACTGGATAGACATCAACAAGACATGGAGCCCCCACCCAAGTGGCAACCTCATTGCTACCAACCTGTCTAGAGGAAGCAGGGGGTGGGGAGAGTGAACCTTCAGGGCAGAATTAAGAGCTTTTCTGGGACAAACTGCTGGGAAGATAGGATCTCAGAATTGGATAAGTGTAAAGCCTGAGCAGCCCATCCATGCCTGCTGGGGGAGAAGGTTTCTCTATGGCAAGCAGAACCGAAGATCCCATAGTGGGATGAAGCCTCAGGTTCCAGGAACTCACGGACTGAAGGACTCTCATTCGGGATCCCCACTGAGGGCTTCAACCAGGGCAAAGTTCCTCTGAACAGACAGGTGCATCAGCAATGGCCTATTCTTGTGGGTAGAGAAGGCCTCTAAGATCCAAAGCTTTAGTCCTTTCCCCTGCAGGTGTCCTTTCTCTCTCTGATACTCTAATGGTTTCCCTCTCCCTCTTCCCCTTGCCTACAGGTCTGAGTAATATAATTGGCATCATTGTGTACATATCAGCCAACGCTGGAGACCCCTCGAAGAGTGACTCCAAGAAGAACAGTTACTCCTATGGTTGGTCCTTCTACTTTGGGGCTCTGTCCTTCATTATAGCTGAGATGGTGGGAGTGCTGGCTGTCCACATGTTTATTGACCGGCACAAACAGCTGCGTGCCAACGCTCGTGCCACGGACTACCTCCAGTCCTCTGCCATTACCCGCATCCCCAGCTACCGCTACCGCTATCAGAGACGCAGTCGCTCCAGCTCCCGTTCCACTGAGCCTTCACACTCCAGGGATGCCTCACCTGTCGGGATCAAAGGGTTCAATACCCTCCCATCAACAGAGATCTCGATGTACACCCTGACCAGGGACCCCCTGAAGGCTGCCACTACCCCTACCGCCACTTACAATTCCGACAGGGATAACAGCTTCCTCCAAGTTCACAACTGTATCCAGAAAGAGAACAAGGACTCTATCCACACTAACACAGCCAACCGCCGGACCACCCCGGTATGAAGCCGTCACCAGGAGCTGAAAATGGGGAAGGAGCAGGCGGGAGGCGGGAGGTGGGAGGGATGGGGAAGGGTGGAGAAGGGAGGGGGCTGTGGGGGAGGGCAGGGGAGGGAGAGGAGAAGGCAACCATGGGAGGGAAGGGAACCTTCCAAACGCAAAAAAAAAAAGAAAAAAGAAAAAAAAAAGAACAAAAAAAGAACAAAAAACACAAACAGTAGACAAAAGGCAACAGCAAAAAGAAATGAAAGAAAAGAAACCACAACAGCAACAAAAAAACTTAAAAAAACAGAAAAAGAAAAAAGAAAAAAAAGAAAAAACTTTAAAAACCGAGAGAAAGAGATTTAAAAAAAATAGAAAATCAATTTAAAAGAAAATGCATGATTTCCCATGTACCATTATTTTAACATTTAATAAAAAGAGATTTAACAAAAAAAAGGGGGGGAGGGGAGACACCAAGAACCACCACCACCACCAACAAAACGAGACAAACCCAGCGGGAGAAGGAGGCGGCAGCTCTTTGGAATTTTTCGGGTTTTATTCTCTCATTTTTCCGGTTTGTTTTCCGTTCACTTTTAACCCAGCATAGACTGGGTGTGAAGGCCTCGGGGAAGTTGGGCAGGGATCCATTAGCAATGAGATGTGAGCATCTTTGGGCATTCTAGGGGTTCACAAAGACCATGGGGACCTCTGGGTTAAGTGTGACCAAGTCTCTGGGATCCATGGAGATCTGTGTGGCTTTTGTGGGGTTCTTGGGGGTTGTAAGTGACTCTCCTGTCCTTGGGGAAGCCAGGAGCTTATGTTGATTCACTGGTGCCTAGGGCTCCCAAGAAGGTGGAGATGGTAACCTACCTGGACTCACTAGTCACTGAGAATCCTAGGGTTAACAGTGACACTGCAAAAAAAAAAGCGGGGGGGGGGTCTAAAAAGGTGGAATTTTTTTAATAAAACAACAATGACTATAAATAAATGTAAATATAAAAAGTGGATTTACTGGAAAGGAAACCAGATAGTATTTTTCTGTTCAATTTTTGTTTATTCCAGCTTTAAACTGTGAAAGGGGCGGGGGAGGGGGGAAAGGGGGGGTTTGTGGGGGCAGTGCAGGCTAGCAGGGGCAGGGCTCCTAAAAAGAAATCTGAACTTGAGTCCATTCAATAAGACACAAAAATCACTGAGGGAGACTGGAGATTGCCCAGCTGGGAGGAGAGGACCTGCTACCCCTTGGGAAATGGGGGCTTTGTGCTAGGCAACCTCCACTGCTGCTATTGTGGGGATGGGAGACAAAAATAAGGGCCATCTGCTAATAAGGAGACATGCTCACACACCCATATATACACTCACTCCTTTGGGGTAGTCAGGCCTAGGAAGCTATGCCCACTGCTGTGCCACGCCACTCCCTTTCATGTCTCATCAGCCCCAGGCTGCAACCTGCTGCAAAGGGTCTGACCCCAACTGCCATTGATGGCAGTGGAAGCCTTTCCATTGACATCAATGGGCTTTAGGGTGGAGGCCCCCCTCCCACACCCACAGACCTGGTGCTCACACAGGCATTCACAAGGCCTGCTTCCCCACTGCCTGGCCTCACTGTGTGTGATTTATTCCCAAGCAGAGCAGAGGCAGTCGCTCACTTGCCCCGGTTCTCATGTCTCCTGTTCACTCTGCCTGGGGTAAATGACATGGAGCAGGGCAGGGCAGTGAGGCTTATACTCATACACACATGCTCCCCTTCTCCTGCTCATACACTGTGCCTGAGTCTCCTCTCCTGCTGGCTGAGCTCCAGAATACTCCATTGACTTGAGTGCAATTACCCCCTAGCAATGAATGGGACAGGAGCCCCAGGTCTCCCACGTTCACAGGCCTCAATTCCCCTTTACCAACATGCACCCATCCCTACCCCTTCCTTCAAGAATGTAAATCCCACGCATCTCCTCACCAGGCCTACAGCACGCATCCATTGTGGCCGTGCCCATGCCAGGGACTTGCCCTGATGCGTAGTGCCAGTGCTTTGTTGAGGAGGAGGAACAGTGGGCTAGAGGTTCCAGAAACCATTTTTAATTCAGCTCCCTGTTTAATGCTGCTACCAGGACACAGAAAAAGATGATGAGGTGGGAGTGGGCAAAGGCAAACCGAGAACGAGAATATTATTGGTGTGCCTCTGTGCCACACTCAGTCAGCTGCAGGCCAGCATAGATGGACCTCACAGGGGTAGATCCAGGGCTGAGGGTTTACTGCATGGGTCAGTTGATGCTGCCCCAACCCTGATGCTTCCTATTCCTGTTCCTGCTGCTCCAGTGTTAAGAGTCTGAGGCCCATTCAGTTCCCACTGTTCCTTTAAAGGTCTCTTGACACCCAGATATTCCTGTTTCATCCTACTTTCTCTCTCTGCACAGGAAAGTGGGCTCCCTTCCAGAGCAGCATGTGGGACATTTTAAGCCCAGGGTTGAATGAATTCCCTCCAAGCCTCAGGGGAGAAAGTCTGGCACTGATGCAGCAGCAGGGATGAAGTTTAGATCAAACTGGTCATCTCACAAGGATGCCTCAGTTTGTACTGGGTGTCTGGGATTCTTGCTGAATCCCAGTCCTCTCCCAGCCTGCCATCCCCACCTGGTCCCCAAACCTCATCAAATGTACAAGAATAAGTTTAAAAAATTACCCCCTCCTACTCCTAGAGATGAGTTAAAACTGGTTTCCCAACCTCTGAAATAGACAGAGGTATGATCTTTTGGTTAAATCCAAAGCTGCTTTCAAGCTCTAGAGCACTTGCAGAATGAAATGAGATGATGAGTGAGCGCCTGTGTGTGAGTGAGTGTGTCGGAGAGGGAGAGAGAGAGAAGAGGGAGGACTAGGACTGGCGAGGAAGCCTTTTCCAAGGCTAATGCTTATGTCCAGCTCAAACCAGTTCAAGAAACCAACCTCCATTTTCTTTATTTTGTGGTTTTTTTCAGACTGTTAAAAAGAAAAAATTTTAAAAAGAGAAAATTACAAAAAAAAAATATCCTGGTACATGAAATAAAGATTTTTTTTTATAAGTCGGTCCTCACTCGTGTGGCTTTATTGGGGAATCTGAAAGAGAAGAATTCTCACAGGAAGTCCCCAAAGGACACACAAAGTGCCAAAGTAGTTTTGAGGGAGGGAGTTTGGCCCAGTTAGGAGAGGTTCCCATTTTTCTTTGTTCTTCCCCTGTGATTGCAAACCAAAAAGAAGGGTGATGGTGGTAGGGGAGATCAGAGGTTGGGGAGAGTCTGCAGGGAACAGGCTTTACTCTATTGTTTGTTAAGTAAATGCAGTTAAGCTGGTTTGGTTGGGGTTTTCTGAAATAGAAGTTGAGACCAAGTGCCTTGTGGGCTTTGCTTCCCTTCTTCTGAAGCCCCCGGGGTTCATGGGGTATTTATCTTACAAGGTTGGCAATTCTTACAATATGTGTTGTATTGCTTAAAGCAGTGGTGCTACACCTTTTGAAACTCAAAGTACCCCTTATTAGACTCAAGACATCCCTCAGAAAATGCCAGCTCTTAGCCTTCACTCTTTTCTTGACTACAGAAAAATAACAGAGCAATTCTTCTTTTGCAAAGAACTTAGCACGGCCACAACAGGTCAGCGTGATTTTGACAATATGGATTCCTATTTGAAATCTCTGGGTTTAGCTTGTGCATCATGTGTAGGTGTTTCCACACTAAACAGGTGCATGCCACCTTGCGGCACCCCTAAAAGGATCTTGCAGCACCCTGGCTGAGAATCGTTAGTTTAGAGACCAAGTTCCTGGAGTCATGGGAAATACAAAACTTTCATTTAAAAATAAAAAGTGACTTACTAGCTGTTTTGGACATGGGGAAGTCTCAAACTATGAAGACAGTGCAGGCTAAACACCTAAGAACATGAAGGGAAATAAAATACATGCATTTTTTTAAAAATCTCGTGCTTTTTAGCCACTTTTATTATCTAAGGGGAGCCTGTCTCATGAGTCTTGGATGCTTGGGGGTGACAAGATTAGCTGATGGAGATACCTAGGATTAAAACTTCCATAAACAGGACTGAAGGAATCAATCCAGGCGGAGGAGGTAAAGTGGCATCCTGAGATGCACATACTTTATGCCGATACTGTGGGCTCGCTGCATTCTAGCACCTGTTGGCCTCAAAAGTGTGGCTGGAAAAGTTGAGGCAAAAGAGGTGTTATTGATCTGTGGGCAAACTGGAGCTGGAGGCCAACATGAGTGGAACTGGTTGCCCTCGAATTGAAAGGCAGCTGGTGTACTCCAGAGATGGAGCCCAGAGGGTAGCATGGGTGGAGCGCAGCGGCTTGCAGTACAAATGCGTTATTAAATCTTTGCCTCAAACTCACTCCCCAGCTTTCAGACAGAACTCAAAGTGGGCCTCCAGATTTTTGCCCCATATCCAAAGTGAAGTCCCCAAACATCCCTTCACAAAGCTTGGATGGAGTGATGATGGGTTTGTTTTTTATGTAGCTTTTGCAGACTGCTTGCTTCCTGGTTCCAGCCAGAGGTGCAGACAATAAACCCCAGCAAGGAAGAGCTGTTCTCACAGGCACTCTGACCTGGTAGAACCCAGAAGTATCGGAGAAAGGAAATGTCCTGACAAGAAGTCTCCAGATTTGGCCCTGATAGAAGAGTAAGAGGTGCTTTGACTAATCTTTCCAAGCAGAATCACCCTCCCTCTTCCCTTTTGGAGCTTGGCTTAGCCCCAAATAGGGACTGGAGGGGCAAAAATTGGCTGGTAGCTGAACAGGCAAGAAGACCTCCTGCACCAGCTAGCAGCTGGATGAGACCAGAAGGCAGCAGAGAGAGAGTTTCTGATCAAAACAGAGCCAGAAAGAAAGTGCAATAAAGGGGAGGGACTACATAGTCCGTAGCAATGAAGTAGTGAGGAACAGGAATACATGAGACAGGCACAGAGGGCAGCATCAGTAGATGGGTGATCCAGTCTGTCCATCAGTGAGAAAGGGGCTGCCGAGTGAGAGGCCCTGGGCATGGAGACATGCAAGTCTTGGCAAGCCACTGTCCATGCTGCTTGGCAATGAAGATATCAGGACGGTGCCGTTGGATCAAAAGGAGCGACAATGAAAATTCCTAAGGTAGGGAAAAAGGTCAAGGCAGGGTGGGGAGGGGATGGAGAGCATCTCCAAGGCCCAGCTCCTATTAAACCAGTGCTAACACTTGGTATCCTGCTAGCACTCCACCTGAGGCTATCAAAGCATGGCTTAAACCCGAATACACTACTAGGGGCCTCTCAGAGTGCCTGTGCAGTGGTTCCTGCAATTACCCTTACTCAGCATCAGGCCCTATCAGTCCACATCCCTTGCTTCCCAGTCCCCTGCTCTAGTTGCTAGGCCACACTGCCTTCTTCTGGCCATGTGAGGAACAGCTGGAGCAGGAGGAGGGACCTGAACCACTGCCTTATAGACACAGGAGAACAACTGCGAAGGTGGCTCAGAGGTTCAGAGTGCCACAGGGAGGGGAAAGGAGCAGCATGGGTGCAGCAGGGAGGTGAAGGCAAAGTCTGAGGAGACACTATGGATCCACATGGAGAGAAGGGTGAAGAGCAGACCTATGGGAGCACAAGTCCCAAGAGCAGCATGCGTGCATGGGTGTCAGGGGAGCAGGGAGACCTGCATTTAAAAAGCCTGAAGGCAGGGGTAACATATCTACTCTCAGCCCCAACCACCATGTTGGTCATGGCACGGACCTGGAGGCTCCTGGATTACCAGCAGTGTCACTGCAGAGCTTTGTCCCTGCCCTCCCTGGCTCTGGTAGTGCTGTGGTCTGTGTGTGCCATGCACCCTCACCAGGGCACTGTGAAGGAGATGCCCTCTGGGGATGGCGTCCATGCTCCTTGGGTTCTGCAGGAAACGTCACACCTCACCCACCAGCCCTAGACACCTTGCCAGAGCCCCACACCACTCCTCTGCTGTGGATACAGCATCCTAGGCTGGGAGGCTCAGGGCAGGGCAGCAAACATCCTTCCTGCTCCTCAGCCTGGGAAGCTAATGGGGGACGGGAGAGTGAGATGGAGCCCTCCTTGTCAGAACAGTGAACTAGCCCCTAGCCTGCCTTGCCCCTGGGAGCAGCACCTGGGGTGCTCCTTTGGGTGGCACTCAGAGCCAGAAGGCCAGCTTGAGACCATACACTTCAGCAAGGCAAGACCCGCAGCGCCCTCTGCAGCCACGGGTTGAAATAAGGCATAGAAGCAAGCACATTCATTCTGCCTCAGGACAGGGGGCAAAGGGGCTAAAGGCTGCTCTGCTGCCCAGGGCACTTTGGGAGTAAAGGGGTTAAAGCAGCAGGTTGCCTCTCCCTGGGCTGACACTGATGGATTAGAGTATGTCCTCTGTATTAATAGCACTGCAGTTCTCTCCTCCTCTGACTCTCACACCCGCCTGCTGCATCTCCCGCAGATCAATACTGGGACCTCACATTAAAATTCCATAGCTCTCTCCCTTGGTCACTTGTAAACACCCTCTGTGCCCAGCACCCTCACCTCCCCATGTTAACAGGCTGTCTCTCCCCTCACCTACCCCCATTCTCATCCTTTCTACCCCCCACCCCTTCCCCAAGCATCCTCATTAGCATCCACCTCCCATTCCCCAGCCGGGCTCTCTCCCTGCCTACCATAATATAAGTGATTCCTATTAACGTCAAAGGACACGGCTTGTGCCTGGCAGGGGGAGTGCATGCAGACACCCAAGCTGTCACCTCACTGCCCTGCCGGAGGGATGGAGTGCAGCTGGGTTACACAGGACACAGCACCACAGCAGCTCCCTTGCCTACCGTCTTCTGTTGGTGCTGGTGGGGTCTGGAGAGACTGACCATGGCCAGACCACGGACCACAGACCTGCATTCAGCACTGAGTCACCAGCACTGCCATGTCTGAGCCCCTGAGATAATCAAGCTCCTGGGGCTATTTCTTTAGCTGCTTTATCCCAGGGACAAGGAGACCTTTGCCCTCTCCCTCCCACTTTTCCCTCTAACCCTTGGTGCATTCTTTGCCCCTCTCATCACACATTCCAGGTATGTCCCACTCATTCTCCCATCTTTCTACCTGAGTCTCTTCTCACACATTTTCCTCAACAGGCACTGGCTATCCCCTCCTTCTCTGACATTTCTCTTCACCCCCTGCTAAATACTTACCCACCTAGTGCTGGGGGAGCTGCCTTTCCCCTGCCCTGCATCTTGAGCAGCTATTCCCTGCCACCTCCCTATGCAGCAAAGATAGACAATGTCATCAAACCTGACAGGGGATTCACTTTCTCCAGGTGGAAAACTGTGGAGTGGTGGAGATGCAGCCCATGGAGTCCTGAAAACATTAACCCCTTGCTGCTGACAGAGCCACAGTCCTGGTCCGAAGGGCAGAGTGCACTGCTTCTGTTGGTAGTGCAGGGAGACAGAGCCAAGAAGGACAGTGATACAGGGCAGGGATAGCCACATCCTTTCACACTGCTCCATTATCAGCCTGCAGGCTCTCTGGCCATCACCTCCCCTCCAAAGCGAGCCCAGCCTGCACTATGCCAGAGAAGAGGCTGGGACTTGCTGGAGATCCAAAAGCTGGCCTTCCGAGTCTCACACAGCAGGGCAGAAGCAGTGAGCCCACAGCTCCTGCTAGCACAGGCAGCCTGATGAGGCCAAGGATTGGAACTGGGGTCTAGCAGGGCACCTGGACATCAGCCTTCCTCTTTTCCTTACCTGTCCTCTTCCTTTTGGCCTGTGCCTGTTTCCTTGCTTTGCACCTTGCTGGTTTGGTGTACAGCAGGCACTGCCCCCTCCTGCAGCCTGGTATCAAAGCCCATGCTGGCCCTTTGATCTGCATGTTAGGGAACTGCCAGAGCAAGCCAGTGGGATGCCTCATCACAGAGATAATTACAGTCACCCGGTGTTCCATTTCCATTCCTCCTCCAGGGACCCTTTCCACAAGCAGCAGCAATGGGCCTGTACAGAGAACGAGGGCATGAGGAGGGGATGGTACTGCAAAGCAGGCCAGGCGCACGCTCAGCACCAAGCAGCCACAGAGCTGTGTGCCCTACTGCTGACACAACACCTGTCCCTGGCTCCCAGACCCTCACCCAGGGTGTGACTCCAGCCTCCTCCTCCTGGTCTTTGCTAGCTCTGGTATGTCCCTCATGTGAAGAATGAGGCTGGATTGGGCAGGAGGGGCCAGTGGCTTCTTTCTCCATCTTCTCTGCTTTGTTTCCCATATCCGGTCATGTCATGTGGCTGTTCTCAGAAGTTGCTGACTTCTCCAGCCTGGTCATGAAGTGTTTGATTGTGCATGGCCATGCTGGTCCTGAGGCAGGAGAGGAGGAGGACAGGGTGAATTCTCCCTCATCAACTAGGCAGTCTTCTTAGCTGCAGATGCCCATGGTCCCTATTGCCATAATATCTGAGCACCTTGCAAAACCCCCAGAGCAAGAAGCCCATGAGATGAGATGAAAAGTGCTATGATGAGAAGTGCTGTGTGGGAGCCAGGTATTGCTAATCAACATACAAAAAGTGAGTCAGGAGCAGAATGACCCCTGGGGCAGCTTTCAGAATGGATGCTTGTGCCAGGTAAGGTGGACCAAGGGATTAGGATCCTGGAGTGAGACTTAAACAACTTGGTTCATTGCCCAGGTTCCTTATATGGCCAAGCCAATCTGCTCTGTGCCTCAATTCCCCATCTCCAAAGTGGAGATAAGCCTTCCTTTCCTCTCAGTGGTGTTGTGAGTCTCCAGTCCATTAGAGATTGTGATGCACTCAGTTGCTTAGTGGATGAGGAGCCCAGCTTTGCCTGACTTTATACCTGTAGATGAAGATACATGACAGCTCCCTTAGATTTGGTCTGTTCAATGAAGAATAGCAATCCTGTGCCAGGGAGACACAGTCATCCCCTCCCTTGATCTCTGCTGGGACCTGGTGCACTTGTTCTGTGCCAGTGCCAGAGGTGATGTTAGGTTACAGGCAAGGAAAAGTGAGATGCAGAAGTAAGGTCCCTGGACCAGAGGATGCAAATTGAGCTCTGGGCTCAAGACAAGACCAGTCTCTGTGTAATGATAATTATTATTAATCCTTGGCATGTGTATAGCATTTTTCATGTTCAAGGCACTTTGCAAACATTAACTAATTAGCCTGTCATATTAAGTGATGGTTTTAAAGGGGCAATGTTGAAACTGATGTCTTCAAAGGGGCAGTGCGGGTAAGCCCTTATTTCCCATTTCCTGGGGTGCAATAAGACTTTACTGAGTCTGAGCCTTTAAAACTTTCTTCCTACCCCTACTTCCCGCCTCCCGCAAGACCCCTGCACATCCCTGTTAGCCAGCATTATGTGCTACTCTTGACAGCTTGATTGGAGTCACGCAGATCTCAGATGCTGCTTACTGGCCTCCATTCCCCACAGTCAGGTTGTGATGTGGCCTGAGGGGTACTGGAGTGGAAGAAGGGACCATGGATTTAGGATGCGTCTTCTGGCCGGGCTCTGTGCTAGCAGCAGGTGGCCAGCTGGCAGCAATCAGCTGTGCTTCATGCTCTCTGCTGCTCACTAACTCACTGCTGCATCAGGAGTTCTCTGACTGCAGGGTCCTGATCTTGCAGCCTGCCCCAGGGGCTACTAGCACCCAGGCTGAAGGGACACCACTGCCCTAGGGAAGATGGCTCATGGCTGCTCACCCATGTCATGAGATCTTCATTGTTACATTTCCTTTTTGCTGTTCCTTCTACACGTTGACCCCCGCTGGTCTGCTCTCCTCACTTCTCTCCTGGTACCTTCCATCTCAAGCTAGGGACAGTCCCTCCTGAGGGTACATGGCCTACAGGGTAGTCAGTAGTTTGCTTGGCTCTTTACTCAGAGGTCAGTTGATATATTACCATCTGATGTGCCGCAGGGATCTCAACAATCCTCTGTGCAGAGGCAGGAGGATCAGGTCAGTCAACAGATCCTTGCAGAGCAGTGGAAATATCAGGTGCAAAGCCAGATCTGCTGGGATGAACAGGGTTGGGACTTCTCCTGCTGACTCCAGCACTGCAGCAGGGGAGCTTTGTCTTACCATTCGTTTTAGGTGGCAAGGGGAATATAGGGAATAGCGCTTTAAAAAGAGGAATTCTGGGAGCCAGCAGAAGGCATAAAGGAGGCATTTCCCCAGGATGGTCATTTGGGCAGGGGCAACTGAAGAAACAGAAAGGATTTTAGATCAGGTGAGGTCCTTGAGAATAATGTGCCCTCATAATTCTGTGCGTGGGTTCCTGCTGTTAACAGAGCCAGATGAAGGCTCTATGCAAAGGCAGCAGCTTCAGTGCTCCAGGCTGTACTGCTCACGTGCCAGCTGGGGTCACCTTTGGAGGAAGTAGCAGCATCAGGTCTTCCTTGAACATTGCAGGCTGCCACAGCTGAAAATGGAGGGGTCACTTTCACTATGAAGGTGCATAGCTGAAGTGAGGTAGCATGCCTGGATGTAGAACTGCTGCTGGGTGATGCCTTGCTCCTGGCTATGATGGGTCAGAAATTCCCATTAACTCATCATGTCACCACAAACATTTCTATGCCAGTGCTTTATCATACGGCCCTAGACTTTCTTTGTTTCTGGGGGATATGTACTAAACACTGCATGTGGGAAGCTCAGGTACTTAGATATTAACATATCCCAGGACACTAAGCAAGCACTGTTTTCGGTATGTAAGTACTGAATAACACAGGGGTGGGCAAAATGCAGCCCGCGGGCCAGATGCAGCCCGCCAGGCCATACTATCCAGCCTGCGGAGCCCCTAAAAAATGTAGAAAATGAATATTTATCTGCCCCTGGCTGCCTGTCATATGGCCCTCAATGGCTTGCCAAAACTTAGTAAGTGGCCCTCCACCTGAAATACTTGCCCACCCCTGGAATAACACCATGGCAATGCCCTCGTGTCCCCTTTATACCTAGGGGAAATTAAAGGGTAGGGATGGTGTTTTGGATTCTGTGCCTGGCATTTGCGTGAGAGAGTTTGAAGTAGAGGTTCTTGGGATTCCTTGGGTAGAAAACTGCTTGCTAATGCAAGGGACTAGATTCTGGTCCAGGAGGCTCCTTCCAGGCCTGTGTTCTGAACATGGAGGAAATTAAGGGCTGGGTACAAAGCAGGAACACCTGTTACTTTTCTCTGTTAAGGAATCTTTAGGTCTAAATCACTACAGTGGAGACGAGGCTTCTAAAATACAAAATCATTATAAGGCTCAATGTTTTATAGGCTTTGCTAAGGAGGAAGAGAAATGGCTCAAAGCCTCTGAAAACAAAGGACTGGAGTAAATTTGGGGGCCACTAAAGGAGAAGAAAGATCTAGAAGGGACTGGGAAGCCTGTGAAGGACCAGATAATATAAGGAAATCCCAGTAACTTCTGCAAGCGAGGCCTGTAGCTAGAATGGGGGAGGACAGACCAGGCAAATGTCTCTTGAAAGGCCATTTCTGCCTGACTTCAGACCAGCACAACTAACCAACTACCTTAACTCTGTGGCCAACCCAGGACAAGATGGGGGGATAGTACTGAATAAAAAGGCTGGAAAGTTCTTCATATGAATTACCAGCAACAGGAAAAGTGTGTCCCGGACAGAAAAATATGGGGGAATTGTGAGAGGGGTCAAGGATCTCCAGGCTCCACTGAGGCAGCTGTGCTGAGCGTGTCTGTTCCTAGAACTCAGAGGGTGGCAAAGTGAGCTGTGAGGCTGAACCCCACAGCAACTGCTGCGATAGCTCCTGAATCTTGTTGTTCTGGTGGTTCAGGCAATGTATTGATAAGAAATATTTGTTGAACAGGGGATCATGCTGCTTTCTAGTGACTGCAGTACTTAGTATCAGAAGCACCCTGCTGCTGTTATCAGTGAACAGGCATTCTCCTTCAGCTGGAGACGGTCAATTCTGTTTCTGAAGTACATTGATGATTGTGGGATTTGGCCCCCACCCCATCAAGGATCACAATGCCTCAGCCTGCAGCTGGTGGCTTTGTTGCACATGCCTCAAGGATAACCCCGCCTTCAAAGTTTCATCAGTAGCAGCTTGATTGAGGCCCCTTAGTCATGAGATCAGCATTTTCATTGAGCTTCTATGCCTCAGATGGAAGCCCTGCTACTTCCTGACACCTGCAGCAACACTACTGACATTCACTTTGGGGACAGAGATCTGTTGTTGTGTGGGCAGCACACGCTCTTGCACACAAGGGGAGGAGTCTGTTCACTGTCACCCAAGAGCAAGTGATCCCAAACGGAGGCTGCTTCCCCTTTAGGTACCTGTTAAAAAGTAACTTGGTCAGGACTCTGTCTACCACTCCCAAGCCAACAGGTCAGTGGACCTGTTTAATAGAACCCTTAAAGAAATGCTACAAAAATGTACAGCCACAGATGCCCACTGCAGAAACTAATTGCTCCCAACCCTGCTACCACTGCCTGGGACGTACCCCAGACATCAACAGGGTTTTTCCCCTTCGAGCTGCACTACAGCCAGCAATCCCAGGGAATCCTGGATTTCATACAGGAGATGTGGGGAGAGCTACCCCATCAAGCTGATAAAGTGGTCTCATACGTACTGAATCTGCAGGAGAAACTTAAACTGCCGGGTGAATTTGCCCAGGAAAATCTACGATGGGCCCAAACCTCACAGGAAGTGCACTACAACAAACATGTGCAGCTCTCCAAATTTAACACTGGGATCAGGTGCTCTAACTTTTGCCATCCTCCATATCAAAACGGATGACTTGCTGGTAGGGACCGTACAAAGTGATCCTGCAGGTTGGGCCATTTGACTAAAGGTCAGGCAACCAGTCTGGCAGAGGTGCCAGCAAATCTATCATGTCAGCCTCCTGAAGCCAAGGAAGGTTCAAGAGTGCCTTTTTATAGTCCCCTATAGTCCCAAACCAAAGCTAGGGCTGCAGGCAAGTTTGGCACCACAGGTGCGAATGGTGCAGTTTGGACTCGACCTCACTCCAGACCAACTGAAGCAAGCCCAAAGGCTGGTCTGCTCATTCCCTGGGGTGTTTTCATCACATCCCAGAAGAACCAACCTGGTGGCTCATCAGATCAAAATGAAACCAGGAAGTACTGTCAGGGAAAACACCTGTGCCCTGCCCCATAGAATGAGGGAGATGGTAAAGCAGGAGCTACAGGCCATGCTGTACCTTAGAGTTATAGAGGAATCACACAGCAACTGAAGTCTGATTTTGCTAGTCCCAAAGTGGGACAGCACTACACAGTTCTGCATTGACTTTTGAAAGGTCAATGCAATCTCAAAATCTGATGTGTACTTGAAGCTGCAGGTTGATGAGTTACTGGACCAGCTGGGAGCTGCCCAGTACATTATGACCCTCAGTCTGACAAAAGGGTATTTGCAGATCCCATTAACACTGGAATCTAGGGAAAAAAACAGCCTTTCCTACCCCCTTTGGCTTTTACCAATTCTGAACAATGCCCTTTGAGTTGCATGAGGCCCTAGCCACTTTTCAGAGGCTGATGGAACAGGTCATGCAGCCCCATTGAGGTGTGCAGCAGCATTATCTGGACAATGTAGTGGTCTACAGCCAGACATGAGCCAAACACCTGACCACATGACTGCAGTGTTGCGGTCACTCCAGGAAGTGGGTCTAACTGCAAACTTGGCCAACTGCCATGTGGGTAAGACTGAAACCACATACCCAATGTATACCCTGGGAAATGGTCAGATACAGCCACTGGTGGACAAGGTCCAGGCCCTGCAGAGGTTTCCAACACTGAAACCTAAAATCCAGGTACAATTCTAGGATTGGCTGGGTACTACCGATGGTTTATACCACCATTTTCTTTGATTTCAAACTTCCTCACAGACCTTCTGAAGGGTGAACAGTCCACAGAAGGTACAGTGGGCCAAAGAATGCACCTAACCATTCCAGTTGTTGAAGGTTATGCCAAGAACAAGTCCTATATAACCCAGACTTTTCAAAAGAGTTTATACTCCAGATGGATGCTTCTGGTGTGGAGTTGAGGACAGTGTTGTTCCAAATGGTGAATGGGGAGAAACACCCCATCCTCTATTTGAGCTAGAAGCTATTCCCAATGGGGAATAATTACTCAGTTATTGAAAAGGAAGCACTGGCAGTAAAACAGGCAATGGAGGCCTTCAGATATTACCTGCCGGGTAGGACCTTCACCTTGATCGTGGACTGTGCACCCCTCTGCTGGTTACAGATCATGAAGGAGATGCATCCCCAAATAATGTGGTGGTACCTAGCCTTGCAACCCTTCTCCTTCCAAATCCATCATAGCGCCAGAAAGGTCCATCTCAATGCAGATTTTTTTCTCATGGGAGGAGGATGTCATGGAGGGAAGCAAAACAGGTCTTGAGGAGAATGTGCGAATGGCATGGACTCACTAGCCCCTGCTGAGGAAGGGGTTAAAGAGAGTGGCTGGGCTGTGTTGGCTCTGCCCTGTTTGTGCATCCAGCCAATGCCAGGCCTGCAGGAGCGGTATAAAGGATGCGGAGAAGACTCTTAGTGCTTGCTGATGTTGTCTAGCTCCTGGTTGGATGTCCTCTGAAACCTAAGCTATGCAGGTTCCCAGGTCAGTGCAGGTGCCTAGGTAGGTTATCCCCTGGGTAAGTGGCCTGTTACAGTACCCTTTATCTAATCAGCCTTTGTGCCCAAGGAGGATGGATAGAGGAGATGTCAGGGAATAAGAGTGGTGCAAGGAGTTGTACACTTCTAGGTCCACAGCTGCAGTTTAGCCCAAGGGTTATAATGACCATGTAAAGATGCAAAGCCAGGGAAAGGGATGCCTCGGAGCCTCTGCAGTCACTGTGGTCAAAGGAAGCCCTCTTGCCCTTGAAATTCACTAATCCTAGTGTTGGCAGTGTCAGGACACTGAGACCAAGGCTATAGAGAAGAGTTCGGTCCAGGAAGTATGCCCTCAAGGACAGGGGCACAGGAAGCAGGGTGTAAAAGAAAGCCCTCCACTACTGCTACTCCTTCTATGTTTGCCTTGGAAATAAAGCACAGGGCCCCACTCTCCAGGGAGAGGTCAATCAGAGCCTTCCATCGCCATTTAATTCTCTTAATTTATTGCCAGTTAGCAGCATGAGCCTTTTAGCTCATTCCTGAGTAGTCAGTGCCATCCAGTGGAGCAAGCTCAGCATAACAGGATCTTCTTCACAAAACCTCTGCTTCCAGGGAGAAGATTCCCCCAGCTCTGACATTGATCTGTTTAAAGCGCTCTGCAAAGGAGCTCAATGATGTCACCACTGTCTTGCAGATGAGGACAACAAGGTACCAACAGGTGAAGTGACTTGCTCAAGGTCACTCAGAGGTCATTGATGGGGCTGGGACAGAGCCGGGGCTCCTAGGTCCCAGCTCAGTGTTCTAGTAGTACCCACAGTCTGACAGGCACTGGGCACAGCCCAGAGAGGTGCCAGTCTTGGGTGACCTTATGCCATTGAAAGGCAAGTGGAATAATGGAAATGTAAGGATGAATTTTCCCCAGGTGTCTCAGCAGTATTGCAGTAGCCTCTCTAGTCAGGAGCCTATTCTGCATAGTGAAAAAGACCCTCTGCCCTCAAGACCTCACACCTAATTAGACCGAGCAAGCGAAGAGTTGGGGGTTGCAGGGATGGGATCTGAGGCACAAAGGTGAAGTGATTTAGCCAAATCACACAGCAGGCAGGGTCAGAGCTTGGACTAGAACACAAGTCTCCCCTTTGCAGTTCCTTGTGGATCTACTTGCCCTAATCCCCACTGTATCTGACAGGATGGAAGAGGGAAGCCCAGACATTATCAGATAAGCACAGAACAGCTTCATCTCTGATATGGTTCCCAGCTCCCTCTTGTGCTCCTGTTCTTGCTTCATCCAGCAAAGCTACTGCTGCCTGTTATTGCTCCCTCCTTTTTTTTTTTCACCCAGCTGGAAGGCCCAGCATGAGTGCAGTGAATACTTTCTAGCTCAGCATTGAGGCTATGCTGCTTCAGGAGGCACAGTGTAATCTGAGGATATTGCAAATCTGCTTTAAAAAGCAATCCCACCATCCCAGGGGTTGTCTGACAAACACCCCACTGGTAGGATCCACTGTGGAGCTACTCTGTCTGGCCTGCTGGACTACTGGCAGACCATTGGAAGTTGCAGGGCTTGGCTTGCCACAATCCAGGGCCCTGGGACCTCAGTGGACATGGTGATCAATAGCAGAAAGGTCAATGAGAGGCCAACACACCCTCAGTTGCCCTCTGGCCACTTCACTACCACTGCCTCAGCCCTACCTCCCTGGCTGCTGGCCACCACCATGCACCTTGTATTGGAGCCAGAGCTAGAGCTGCTATGATGGCACAAGGCACCTGGTGGGCACTGGAGCAGTCTTCATGTGCCCCAGGTTAGAGCTGGAGCTGCTGCTACCACTTCCTCACACCTGCTGCAAGGAGCCCTGCAGTCTGGATTTGGCCTGGGCCCAAGGTGAGTTTGACACCCTGCACTAACTCATCTTGCATTGCAGGACCTTGTGGACAGGGAGAAGAACAGAGATCATGCTCACCTCACTGATCCCCTCCTCATTTCTGCTGCACAGTGCTGCTTGGCCACTGGCCTGGGCACTAGCTGCCTCAGTTCAGAGGCAAGGGTTATAGCACTGATCTCTGGCCTTAGCTGTGACTTTATGCAGTGCCTGCATCCGGACAGGGCCACATACTGGGCTGATCCTATGGGAGCTCATACGGCTGAGAACATATTTCCTCTGCTTCTTCTACTTTGGGGGGTGGAGATGAGGGGAATGGAAGGGTGAGACCTAATAAAGGATAGATACCACAGCTTTGCCAGGAGAGACAAAAGCTCGTGAGTGATCCCAATGACAAAACAAAGCAGATGGTGCTGAAATCTGCTTGAGAGGGGAGAAAGGAATAGCCCAAGGGCTCAGAGTATTACATGCCCTGAGAATCATGTTCACCTGACCTCCTGCTCCTGGTCCCAATCCAGCAGACTAGCCCTTCCCCTGTCTTTGCAGAGGGCTGTGAAAGGTGGCTCCAGGCCCTCATTCCTCCTCTCTTGCTCTTCCTGGGTACCTCCCTTGCTCAGGCTGGCAACCTGCTGCACCAGAGGCTGAAGTGGAAGGCAGGGTTGGAGGTTAAATAGAGGGCCACCACAAAAAAGAGGCTTGGAGATGCATCTAGTTTGCTTAGTGCTGTGGGAGCTCTGAAGAGGACAAAAGAGGGCCCTGAGGGAAGGTACTCAGAGCAAGGAAGGATGGGCAGGGAAAAGGATGTCAGCACCAGGGAAGCAGCCTGGAATAGGCAACCACCTGCACCTTATGTTATAGCCTGAACCTGGATTTATCTGGAGACAGAGCCATCTAGCAAGTAGATAACAGAAGTGCTCTTATAGTGAATACTCTGGGCTCAGTCTCAAGAACTCTGGATTCAGCTCCTGGATCTGCTATAGACTCCCTGTGTGACCTTGAAGAAATCATTCTGTCTGTCCCTGCATCAATTTCCAGCCTTCTGCTTGGTTGCTGTGTTGCCTTTCTTCCATCCCGTGTCTGTCTCCTCTATTTAAACAATAAGCTCTTTGAAGCAGGTTCTGTCTTTAACCTGGTGTTTATATAGCACTTAACACAACAGCTGTGATTTTGACTGGGGCTATCATAATAGCACTAGGATGAATGAAAAGGTAGGAGGGGAATAAATGTGGGATCAGCTGAGTGCTTTGGTGACTGATGTTATTTCCATAAGGAAGGATCATGCATTATTCCTATTGCCTGCAGTCTCATCACATTCCTTTGGAGCTCTCATGTGCAATAGGTTCAGGGCTGTATGTGACACAGAATAGGTAGCAAAGGATCACAAAGCCTCAAGTTAGAGTCCTACAGTAAAAGCTTCTAATAACCCCTGGGAAATGGTGTCCCACTGATTACACCCTGAGATTTACCACCTCTAAAGCCAGCACTCTTCTGCCTGCTGTTGCTCAGGTTATTCTCTGTGCAACTGTCTCCAGGCTGGTTAGTTAAGCTTGGAGGCAGGCTAGAACACTGCTTGCAGTGCTGATAGCCTTTTGCCTCTTGAGAATTTAAATAACCTCCCTTTCCCACAGCATGAGACCTCAGCATCTTGAATAAATGATGGCTCTGAGGTAGGGAAGGCTGGATGGGGCCTGAGGCACAGAGCGACTTAAGGTCCAGCTCCCCAAAGGTATTTGGGTCATTAACTTTGGGTTGCTCAAGGTCACACAGGAGGACTGCAGGGAATTGAACCCAAGTCTCCTCACAACTAGACTAATGGCCTACCCATTGCATCCTCTCCTCCCAGAAGCCCCCAGATAGTAGGAACACTGCAGGCACCTGGTGTTCTAATTTAACCATGCGCAATAAACTTGGATAATTAGCTGGTTGGCTGCTGGAATAATATACAATGCATAGCACAGACAAAATGTAACAGCACTCCTGTTAGCTAGTGAAGGGGGAGCTTAGTTCTTCATCCCATATGATGGTTCTGGAGAGCTGGAGGGGGGTCAACAGCTAAGAAAGAAAGGGGAGCTTGACAAGCTTTATCAAAATCTGTCTGATAATGTATGTTAATCATGGACTCTCATGTCAGGACTCTGTGGGAAGGAGGCATTGTATCTTACATCTAGGGTGGCCATCATGGAGGACAGTCCAGTTGTCCTCTGCCCTATATCGATACGAAACCAGACGCCTTTATGTCTTCTATTTTTCTCTTGGAGGGAAGCAAAAGGGGTCTTGAAGAGGAGAATGTGTGGATGGCCTGGACTCACTAGCCCCTGCTGAGGAAGGGGTTAAAGAGAGTGGCTGGGCTGTGTTGGCCCTGCCCTGTTTGTGCTTGCAGCCAATGCCAGGCCTGCAGGAGTGGTATAAAGGAGGGGCATCAGGCTTAGAAAAAGGACTCTCAGTTCTTGCTGTTGCCTAGCTTGGATGTTCTCTGAGACCCAAGCTATGCAGATTTCCCGGTTGGTGCAGGTGCCTGGGTAGATTGTCCCCTGGGTAAGATGGTAATCTGCCTGGTGCCCTGTTACAGTGGCAACCATCAGTCCTCCTGGATTGTGGTGTATGCCTGGGGGCCACCCAGACCTTCAGTGCATATGCATTTTCTCTTGAGGAGAAAAACAGAGGATGTAAAGGGGCCAGGTTTTGTATCGATAGAGGACAGAGTAGCAGAAAACTGGAATGTCCGCTATGATGGCCACCCTACTTGCATCAGTGCCTGATATGCACCTGGGCCTGTCTATGCAGATATGGGGGTATATGTAAGGCAATTGCCACAGGCCACCATTTGCTCTCTGAGCTGCTGAATGCCTCTGTCCAGCAGGGAGATCCCCACAGTCTTACATCTAGGGGCAGCACTTGATGATTTTGCCTCCCTTCTGTAAAAACATACCCATGCCCCTGTTGGTGGGGATAGAAGAAGGGTAATGGATAACATTCATTGTGGAGGAGGAAAGTTTTATTCCAAATTACTCTCCACGGTGCCTGGACTTTTCTCCCATAGGTGTTTGTATCTAGTATGATGGGTGAAGGAACAGCACAAGCCAAGGTAAGAAAGAGGCTTTAAGCCTAGGATGGCAGAAGGACTTCAGGTCTATGAGGCATGCAGCAGGAGAAACCTGTCTGTGCTAAGCCTCTGTATGCTGCCTTGGACTGAACATCCTGGGGAAGTGACTGCTTGCCTTCATGATGGTGCATGAGCAGCCAGCAGTGGCATTGGATGCCTCAGTTCAGAGACAAAACCCAATGGTGATCTCTAGCTTTAGCTGTGACCTTGTGGGGTGCCTTCATCCAGATGGGGCCATATCTTGGCTGCTTCTGTGGGAGCTCATCAGAATACAGCTGAGAACATACTTCCTCTGCCCCTACTACCTTGTAGGGGGAGGGTGTGGAAGGGTGAGACCTTACCTAGCAGAGAGGGGCAGCAACCTGCCCTGGCAGCACTGAAAAGAAGCAGGAAAAGGTGACCCCAAGTAGCTGTTGAGATCAGAGGGCAGTGGAAGCTGGTAGAACAGCAGCCTAAGGGAGCAGTTATGGGTTTTAGCTGGACAGTTCATGCAGCCAGGGTAGGTATGATCTCAGGAAGTGAGTGGGTCTCTCAGCCCTGGCAGAGCACAGCATGGAGGCAATGGCTGCCGAGTTCTTGTAGACTCCAGTCTTTGTTGGCAGCTGAACAGCCAGATGGCTCATGGCCTGGGGCAGAAAGCATAGTGCAGAGAAGGGCTGGATTTGGAGCATGGGAGCCAGTGTTGCTTTAAAGAGCACGGGGAAGTGGAATGATCTGAGCATCTCTGTAAATGCTGCGGTTACGTGCCTCAGGAGTGGGCTGCTATGAGGCAGGCAGTTAGGTAACTGCTGTTTTATTTGGTTTCTGGACCTGTAAAGAAGTGCACATGGCTGAGTTGTGATGGGCCTATAGAAGTGGTTCCCAACCTTTTTTTTTTTCTGCAACCCGCTGCTGGGAGTGGAGTGCAGCGGTGGTCCAGGGGCGGGGGAGCTCCTGGCATGTGGCATGGCTTGTCTTCTGTGTGGCACCACTGGCATTGCCCCCACAACCATCATTTGAGTCATGATCTGGGGTTGGGAACTGCTAGCCTTTAATATTTAAGTGCAGGGAAAGGATCGGCAGGGACCTAGAAGGCTGGGGGGGTTTTGTGTGTGTGGGTTTTTTTTAATACTCCTCAAAAACTCTAGGACATGCCCTGCTGCAAAGGAATTGTGTAGTACAGGGCCTAGCCTTCCAGTTCCATTCCAACTGTGGGATCTCCCCCATGAGGGGTAGAGTGCATAGAGAACCAGTGGATCTCAAGGCTGAAAGAGACCCTCACCCAGGACAGTGAAAACCATGCAATCCCATGATACCCTGAGCTAGTTAAACTCCCCCATTGCATTATAGCTACCTGTTAGCATTCATTATTGCACAGGATCCTCAGAATGTTAAATCCTGCCAGTGGGTGCCTACAGTTAAGCCAAGAAGAGTGCTTCTTCTGTTACTGGGCTAAGGTGCAGTCAGACTGTCAGGTTGGATTTGGTTCTCCCAGTTCAAGCCAAATTCGCAGTGATGTCATAGATCCTTCACAGTGGGAGAAGCTACTACAGCTTGAGAAAAAGCACAAAGAGAAAAGTCATTCCCTAACTTTTCGGAGGCATCTGAAGGCAAAAAGGCTGCCTTGGGCATTTACATTGCTTATGTTGTGGCTGTAGGCCATGGGAAGAGCACAGCATAAGGGAAAAATAAAGCAACACTATTAAGTCAAGCTGCTGATTTGTGGGTTATGAATGTAACCACATCACAGTAGTGGTTCCCCCACTGTGGTTCAGAGTTGTTCTCCTGGGATGAGTGTTTGTCTCCCAAATAAAAGCAAAGAAGTACTGATGGGGCTCTGATAAGGGATCAGGCAACAGACTTCACCCACATGCACTATTCAGTGAATTCCTCAGTCTTCAGAAGAAGCTGGTTATAAAATCAAGGTAACCTTCTAATGGTTACTGTTTGCGTTTCATATTCTGTTTAGCTCAGCAGGACCATCTGCCCTGGAGGATGCCCCACGCCCACTCAGTGTACAGCTGGTTTTGTAGAACAGTTGCTCTTGCACGGGCCCTAGAATTCTCCTAGAGCACTGACAGCTTCTGAAGGAAAATAATAGACTATGGCTACAAAGATCTCATTAGACAGGAGTGCTCAGAGTGCTGGAACATGCACTTTTATTGATGTTGCCAATGCCAAGGCAGTGCCTGAAGATGATGAAGAAACAAGCCAGAAAAATACAGAATGCATCCAACAAGGGAGCAAGCAAACACCTGGAATAGTTTAACTTGGCTGCTGTTATAAGTATCGAGGAAGAAATTGTAGGTCCTGCTTGAAGCTGAGGGTCAGAGATCAAATGACTGTCACTTCCCAGCACCTGTCCTTTGCTGTTGGTTGCAAGCTGCTCCTGAGATCTCACAGTTAAATTGTATCTATGGCATGGTCTGCAAAGGAGCGAAAAACCATGAGGGAGGAACTGTGGGAGTTAAGAATTTTCAAGACGTTTGGAGAAATGGAGTTAAGGGCAAACAGCAGAGGACAAAATGGAGTGGGGGGAAGTCACAGTCTCTTTAAGAATGGATGAGGCTTTGGATTTCCTTAGTACTGTGAGAGCTGTAGCCATGATAACTGAGCAGCAGGAAGCTCATCACCTGTAGAGGAGCCCAAGATGATGTTCATCATGTCCAAGGGGTTGTTTCATTTTCATTTTTCCCTTTTAAGTTATGTAATGCATCTGCACTGTTCCCATAACTTCCATGTTTAACACTACTAAACATGAAAAATGCATAATGTGGCCTACTGAGAAGACATTATCATTGCTTCGCCTTTGTTTAAGCACCACATGGAAGATGCTGTTCTTTTTCTGTTCCTTGAGAGGGGGGGTATTGTTTTGTTTTGTTGGGTTTTTTGCTCTACTTATTCTTAGACTTGTTCCTGTATTTTTCTGCCTTGGATTTTGTCCCCCTGCTCCCCCCCTTTGCTGAATGTTAACCCAACTATGTTCAGTGTGACCCTATAATACTAAATTAGGTAAGCAGAATAGGCATAAGGAATTTAGAAGTGGGCTGCATCTGGGCAAGCTGCTTGCACATGGCCTTGAAACCAACACCAGCTCCTAACACTTGGTTAGGAGCATCAGGGGAACATGGGCAATTGAAGTGACTGTGGCACCACAGGAGTTCAAGCTAATTAGACTCCCACCTGATGGATGTTGTGACAAAAGAGAACTCTGTTGATTCTGTTCCCTTGCTCTGGAAAGATTTAGCAACAATAAGTTAGAAGAAACTGCATGTGCTGCCCTCAGAAACCTTGTTGGGCTGGACTCTTGGGCTAAGACTCTACAGGCAAGGTTTCTTTGGAACTGGTTCTCAACCTGAGATTGCAACCCCATGTGCACTGTACTTATTTAATTCCTTAGCCCTTATCGCTGTGGTATGTAAGCACTTCACAATGATTAATAGATTTAATTCTTACCACCTGTGAGGTAGAGAAGCTGTTCCCCCTGTTTTACAGATGGGGAACTAAGACACGGATTATATGAAGTGACATGCAGTCACACATCAGGAACTGAACCCAAGTCTCAGGTACTAGTGAAGTGATTTTCAAACAGGAAGTCAGGAAAAGCAGTCAGAGGTGTCATGATGAACTTTGTCTTCTGTTGTAACCGAAAGCAAAGAGAATTTCAGTTGCCCTCTCCCCACAAAGCTAACTCTTCATAATCGAGCTGTCAGCCCCTAGAAACACACAAATAAATCACAGTCTTAAAACTGTCATTGATGCCTTTTCGTGCTTTTACAGAAAATGAGGGGGTCATAAAACTTTTAGTTCAAATAAGAAATTGTCAACTTGGAAAAAAATTGAGAAACACTATGCTAGACCATCCTTCTTATCATGAGATGCTGTCCTGCCAGATATGTGGGTAGCAAAGAAACCTATTCTGTTCGTGTTGTAAAAATCTTAACCTGTCTATATCTCAATAGTTTTATCTGGAAAATAGGCTCAATGATCATATTAATACTCATTCACATAGCACCTGAGGATAACTGGAGAGAGAAAACTATGAATACTTGAGTATTTAACTTATTTAGCCGAGTAGATCAGCATTCTTTACTTTGGCTGATTTTTGCTGGAGATGTTATGTTTGTTTAAGGCTTTCACAAATAAATTACTCCAGCCACAAGTATGGGAAGTAGCGCTGCCAGACTGGCAGGCACAGCATATATTGTAAACACAATGTAAAAAAGACACTTGATAGAGGACACAGTATGGGTTTGCAAAATGCTGACCGATGAAGAGAAAGTAAGGAGGGATTTATCATTCTCTCTCTCTCTCTTTCTCACATGCGCACGTATGCACCCTTCCCCCAAGAACTAGGGGTCACAAAATGAAAGTAGTAGGCAGTAAGGTTAAAGCAAACAAAAGTAAGTTCTTTGTCACACAATGTGTGATTAAAGTATGGAACTCATTGCCACAAGATGCTGCGGAAGCTGATAGTTTAACCAAATTCACAAAGGGATTGGACAAATTCTTGGAGGAGAGGTGCAGCAGTAGCTATTGGCCATGTGAGTTAGGGGTACACCCTCTGAATCAGAACTTCCTGGACTTTATAAATGCTGGAGGCTGCAAGTAGGAGAGGAACAGGGGATAAACTGAGGTCATACCCCGTACACTCTCCCTTTCAAGCATCCACTTTCTGCGATGGTGGGACACAGGATACTAGGCAAGATGGACCTATGATCTGACTCAATACAGGAGACCCTTGCCATTTGTGGGGGATATGTTCTTGAACATCTATGTTAATGAACACAGTACCCACGCGGCTGGTGGGGGGCATGGCTGCACTGATGGTGGCAGCAAGTGTGGAGCTCCCGAGGAGCTCCTTTAAGTGTATTTAAGATGCGGGTTCGGCATTCACGAATATTTGAACCCACAAATAGCAAGGGTTTCCTGTAAATGGTAGTTCTCATGTTCATTCGTTGGCAAATTCAACAGAAAATAACATTCCCACATGTAGTTGCAATACATTCACATCTCTCAGCATTGTTGCCTGAATGCTATCAAGAAAAAAATAAGCAGTCTTGGTAAACTCGGATGGAACAAATTAAGTGACCAGGTACTGTGTCGAATCTCTCAAGAGACCATAAACAATGGCACGTTGATGACCAGAACATTACAAAAAGCCAGGGTCCCTCTCATCCTTATCTATTTGTCTTTAAGCAGGGAATGTGGAGGAGAGAAAGGAGGATCTCAGGAAAGGCTGTTGGTCTGACCGAGGATACGAGAACAGCATGACAAAACAGCATAAAAAGAGTTACGGACTTGCATCAAGCAATGGGCTTCTGTGTCGGGGCAGTAGAACTCATTTTTTTTAGACTGGAGGCACCCCGTGGAAAATGCCAACTTGGTTTTCACTCAATTTTTTACTACAGTAAAGTAGAAGAGCAATCATGTTGCAAAAAACTGAGGGAGACTGCAACAGGCCCAAACATTTCTAACCCTCAGCATTCCTGTGGGAAACCTTTGGGTCAACCTGAGATGCCTAATGGTACCAGGGGTGCACGGCATCCTACAGCACCCCTGAAAGGATTTCTTGGCACCCCAAGGTGCTGCAGCAGCACCTACAGGACAATCACTGTTGGAGTCAGGCAGCGGCTGTGGGGCATCTGGGAAAGACGCTAGAGGTAAAGGAGGGCTGGCTGGTGCCTTTATTGTGCTAGGACAGTGAGATGGACTTTTCCACGCAACCCCATCGCCTGCTGGCACAGGTAATCCAGGCACCACCAGTCCAGAGGGCTGCAGGCAGGGGGAGGAGGGCCTGCGCCTAGGGGGAACTGAAAGCCCCCAGCGCAGCCTTGCCTGCAGCACCCCTGGGGTGCTTAGCTCACTCAGCCCATGGTGCATTGTGGGATGCTGGAGGAGCCACGAGGCATTGTGGGATGCCATCAGAGCTAAGCCATGCAGGGCACCACCCAGCGCCAGTGTTGCCAACTCTCATGATTGTTGGCGTTGTTCTTAAAGCCGACACTTTGGGAATTTGACAACCTTAGCTCCTTCTTTTACTTATATCTCTTTCTCAAGCTCAAAGGGAAGTAATCCCTACATGAATCAAAGGGGACAAGAGGGCACAAAGGTCCCCATGGCTCACCAAAAGCATCCGGGAACATCTCCGAACAAAAAAGGAGCCGTACACCCGTTGGAAGGGAGGGGCCATCACAAGAGAGGGCTATACCTCAGTAGCTCAGGAATGTAGGGGGGGCGGTCAGGAAGGCCAAGACGGAAATGGAGCTGGTACTAGCAACCCAGATGAAGGACAACAAGTTCATCACGGGGGCACAGAAGGGAATTGGTGAGGTTTTATTCACCAAGGCGCCCCCAGGGGTTACAAGAAATAATGGCCACAAGCTAGCAGAGAGCAGATTTAGACTAGGCATTAGGAAGAACTTCTTCACAGTTAGAGTGGCCAAGGTCTGGAACGGGCTCCCAAGGGAGGTGGTGCTCTCCCCTACCCTGGGGGTCTTCAAGAGGAGGTTGGATATGCATCTAGCTGGGATCATCTAGACCCAGCACTCTTTCCTGCCTATGTAGGGGGTCGGACTCGATGATCTATTGAGGTCCCTTCTGACCCTAACATCTATGAATCTATGAAAGTCCTTTTTCAAATACATAGGGGGGCAAAAGAAGGTGCCAAGCAATGTGGGGCCTCTGCAGGACACGCTAGGAAATCTGGTCATCTCACCTGACGGTAAAGCTGACATATTCAACAATCTCTTTGCCTCTGTATTTCTGAGAAGGGACCCAGATATCTCCCCCACTGGCCCCCCCCAAGGGCCCTGTGGGTGGCACACCTAGGCCTAGGGTTAATGAGGACCTTGTCAGGGAACTTCTGGAGGGACTAGATGTATTTAAATCTGCAGGTCCTGATGATCTCCACCCCAGAGTGCTGAAGGAACTAGTAGGGGTCATTGCGGGACCTCTGGCACAGCTCTACGAGTACTCATGGCGCTCGGGCGATGTGCCAGAGGACTGGAAAAGGGCCAATGTGGTACCCATCTTCAAAAAAGGGAGGAAGGAGGACCCAGGAAACTATAGGCCCATGAGTCTTACCTCGGTCCTGGGGAAGCTTTTCAAATGAATTATCCTGGCACATGTCCAAGAAGGGCCAGCAGGGGAAGTTATACTCAGGGGCAACCAGCATGGGTTCATTAGGGGCAGGTCTTGTCAAACCAACCTGGTGGCCTTCTATGACCAGGTCACCAAGTCCTTGGATGCAGGTGTCACAGTGGATATAGTCTTTCTGGACTTCAGGAAGGCCTTCAACACAGTCTCTCACCCCATTCTCAGTGAGAAACTAGGAGACAGTGGTGTTGATGCCTACATGGTCAGATGGGTCATTAACTGGCTGGAGGGCTGCACCCAGAGAGTGGTGGTGGACGGGTCTTATTCGACCTGGAGGGATGTGGGCAGTGGGGTTCCCCAGGGCTTGGTCCTCGGGCCCGCACTATTCAACATCTTCATCAGTGACTTGGGCGAGGGGGTAGAAAGCACCCTGTTCAAGTTTGCAGATGACACTAACATGTGGGGTGAAGTGGGTACGCTAGTAGGAAGGAACAGGCTGCAAGCAGATCTAGACAGGTTCCAGGGGTGGGCTGTTGAGAACAGGATGGGGTTCAACTCTGACAAGTGCAGGGTAATACACCTGGGGAGGAAGAACCAGTGGCACACCTAGAGGCTGGGGAACTCCCTTCTTGCCAGTGTTGAGACAGAGAAGGATCTTGGAGTCATCATTGATGCCACAATGAACGTGGGGGGACGCAGTCAGGAAGGCCAACCATACCTTGTTGTGCATCCACAGATGCATCTCAAGCAGGGCCAAGGAGGTGATCCTCCCTCTCTATGCGACACTGGTCAGGCCGCAGTTGGAGTACTGCATCCAGTTCTGGGCGCCGCACTTCAGGAGGGATGTGGACAACATGTAGAGGGTCCAGAGGAGGGCCACCCGCGTGACCAGGGGGCAGCAGGACAGGCCCTACGAGGAGAGGCTACGGGACCTGAACCTGTTCAGCCTCCACAAGAGAAGGCTGAGGGGGGATCTAGCAGCAGTCTACAAACTAGTCGAGGGGGACCAGCAGGCATTGGGGGAGTCCTTGTTCCCCCCAGCACTCCTGGGAGTTGCAAGAAACAACCGACACAAGCTAGGGGAGGGTAGTTTCAGGCTAGACATTAGAAGGCGTTATTTCACTGTCAGGGCAGCTAGGACCTGGAACCAACTTCCAAGAGAAGTGGTGCTGGCTCCTACCCTGGGGGTCTTTAAGAGGAGGCTGGATGAACATCTGGCTGGGGTCGTTTGACCCCAGTGCTCTTCCCTGCCATGTCAGGGGGTCGGACTAGATGATCTCTTCAGGTCCCTTCTGACTCTACCTATGAAACTATATCAATTTTATCATTCTCATTCATACATATATATAAATATAATATATATTATTATATATCATATTTTAGCGCTATATACGTATACATGAAAGAGCTAAGATTTTCAAATTCCCAAAGGATCGACTTTTAGAATAACACTAAAAATCATGAGCGTTGGCAACACTACAGCACATTCTGTGATAACCGAGGAGTGGGGGGGGAAGCAAAGCCTTGTGGGAAGGTGGATGACGAACCTGTTCCTACCCCGCCCCCAGTAGTTTCCGGCTCGAATGCGCAGGCGATGCCGCTTGCGACACTTCCGGACGTGCTTTGCGGCATCCCATACCTTTTGCAACAGCCGGGCGGCCGGCGTAGAGCGATGACGTACCAGGGGCGCGACGCGGGGCGGGGCTGCACGCGGGTTCTCTTCCTGGTAGCAGCCAGGGCCCGGGTCCGCCGCGTCCGCATCCGCTTCCATCCGGGCTGGCGCGCGCCGCGCAGGTGAGCGGAGTCGCGCGGGGGCTGCGGCCGGGACGGGCCCGCCCCGGGGGCCCCGCATCCGCGGCCCTCTCGCCTGGCCCCAGGCTGCGGTGCAGGCCCCCTCCTCCCCGCGCGCTGCCCGGCCTGGCCCGCGGGAGCCGGGGGACATGGGGCAGAAAAAGTCCCGGGAGGCTCCGGTGGGTGTCCCTCGGCCGCAGGAAGGGCTGCCCATACCTGACCGTCGCCTGGGGCTGTCGCTGCAGCTTTCCCGGGCGCGGGCCAAAGCAGGCCAGGAGGCTCGTGTGGGGCCTGTCAGTCCCCGGCTGGTGGTGTTGTCAAGGAGCCAGAGACCATCCTGAGCAACCCATAGTGTGCAGCGAGGCTAATCCTGGCCAGCTGCCTCTGCGAGGTTGGGCTTGTTAAAAGAAAAATGATGGGATGTTGGAGTGTGCCCAGGGAGGGTCTGTGGGCTGGGTCGGGCATCATGTGCAGAGTGCTCTCAGTGCCCACTGTGGGGCAGTGACCAGTGCAAGCAGGGCCTGGTAGGGTGTGCCCTATATGTGGTGCTCCACCAGACCAGCCTTGTGTGTTCGCTCCAAGGCCAGCCAGGCTGGCGGCGCACACTGGAACTGACACACAGGGTGGCCTGGCGGGTGCCTGCTGCATGCAGTGCCCCACCAGACAGCCTTGAGCACAGGCATAATGTGCAGCTTGCGGCCCAGACTGATCACCCCATGCCATGATCATCCACAGTACTGGGTGCAGTGTGCACACCAGACCAGCTCCACATGCAGCATGAAGGGCCAGTCTAAGACCCACAGGCCATAGGTTTGCCACCCTGACTTTTGGCGTCCACTACTTGCTTTTTTGAGTGGTATGGTGTCATCACCTAGTCCAGCGGTTCTGAACCTTTTTCATTTGACATACCCTGTGGTCTCAGAGTGAGACTTCATGTACCCCCTTTCAGTGGGAAATTAATTTTTCGCCCTATGTTACACAGTGTATGCAATATATCTCATGTACCCCCTGATGAGGCTTCACGTAATCTCTGGTGGTATATGTACCCCCAGTTCAGAACTGCTGACCTAGTCATTATGGGCATTTGTACACATGCTTGCACACACTGGTACTGCAGTGCGTGCATTTGTATAAATGGCGAAATGTGCATCAGTGCTGAGAAAATGGTGGTGGTGCACCTTTGAACTAAAGCACATCAAAAGTGTTCTAGTTCAAAAGCGCACCACTGCCACTTTCTCTGCATGCACTGCCACTTATACAACCACACGCGATGCAGCACTGTGCATGTCAGCTCGTGTGGAGCAGAAATAGTCTTACTCTGACATACTGGGTCTCTCGTGCTTCACAATGCAAAAAAGTATGGTATAAATGCCTTATCAGTTGAAGTTTCCCAGCAGCCTCATTTTCAGTCTTGTAAAACTAAAATACTCCTGACACTTGACTGTTCGTTCCACTTTTTTTTTTCCCAAGGATTTTAGAAGATGGCCAAATTTGTGACACCCGTGATCCAGGACAACCCCTCAGGTTGGGGTCCATGTGCTGTGCCTGAACAGTTCCGAGACATGCCGTATCAGCCCTTCAGCAAAGGAGATCGTCTGGGAAAGGTACCGCAGCTTATTGTCAGATTGAGTCACTGAAGCGGTCAGTTAAGGCAGTTCTTTCCTGCTGCCATTCTAACCCTTGTCTGGGCCGTGCACTTTTCCATATAAAGCTTCTCCTCATGCAGCTCTACACACTCCTTACCCACTGTTGTAAGTGTACCAACTTTGCAGCGCTCCTGCTAGGACATCTGTGAACTCTTGACAGTATTTGCAGGCAGCACAGGGAGTTTGAAGGAACTGATAGTTGAGGTGAATGTGCAGCAGGCTCTGAGCATGAAGTTCTAGTTCTGCGTGTTCTCACTGAGTGGCACCTATATTAAGAGACCCTAGTGTCCTGTGTGTGGGAGGTGTGGTTGATACCATCACTACTCTTGTTTCTGTTTTTCTTTTTGATTAGGTTGCAGACTGGACAGGAGCGACGTATCAGGACAAGCGATACACAAGTAAGTTCTGAGTTCGGTAGCTGTTCCTCTCTGAGATACTTCATATATGGTGGGTTTTTTGGGGAGGTTCCTCCTCTCCCCCCCCCCCACACTTCCCCACTGTCATCCCTGTTGCCACCATCATTACTTGTTCCAGTGGTATATAGGAAACCTGTATTCTGCATCTGTCCCCTAGTGCGAGAAGTGTCTTGATCTCAGAGCAAATGTTCATAGCTCCCTCAGTATGGCATTTTTCAGAGAAGTCAGGAGGGTGTGCTTCTCTAAATGAAAAGTTCCAGGTCAGGTCTCAAATTGGGACAAGCATTTGGCAGGGGGATAGAAGCTCTGACTTTCCCAGAAGAATACTTTGCAGACAGACAAAAGCTGATCTTGCATCACGTTTTTTTCTCCCTAGATAAGTATTCATCACAGTTTGGTGGGGGAAGCCAGTATGCATATTTCCATGAGGAAGATGAGACGAGCTTCCAGCTGGTGGACACTGCGCGGACACAGAAAACACCATACCAAAGGAATCGTATGCGGTTTGCACAGGTAACGGTGCCTGTTCACTGGACCCTTTTGGAAGAGGAATGGAGTTGCTGTAAAGATTGCATTTATAACTTGAATGTCTTTTTCCTCCTCAATATTCTCAGAGGAACCTTCGGAGAGACAAGGACCGTCGGAATATGCTTCAATTCAACATGCAGACGCTGCCTAAAAGTGCCAAGCAGAAGGAGAGGTGAGGGCCTCAAACACAAACATTCCCTGACTGTAGCAGAGCTTCTAGTTGCACTACTTGGCTGCTGTCAGTTGAATTACACCACAGCTCAATAGGCCTAATAGGTAACAAAAAAGTTCTCCAAGCCTTTAAACCCCACATGTTTGGCTGAGCTCTGCTCTAATTTGAAGGGTCAGCTTTAGGCAGGGTTTCTAAAGCAAATCTGGGAAAGGGTATTAGCTTTTTTTTTTTTTTTTTTTTTAAGTAGTATTGCATCTCCATAAAACCACAGTGCTTTTTGCTAAGACTGGGCACTCCCACTGACATGAACCTATATAGAGGGCAAATTAGAACAAAAATACTGCAGTTGGGGACTATTGGATCAGAAGGTGACTTTACCAGCTTGGGAGCCGAAACCTGTCTGTGCTGTTGTGTCAGAGCTGGGAACCTGGGTATGTAGGAAAATCAGTAGTAGGACATGTCCTAATGGGTTTATCACAACCTTGTTTTTTATAGAGCTCGCATGCAGCTACAGAAAAAGTTTCAGAAGCAGTTTGGGGTGAGGCAGAAATGGGACCAAAAATCACAGGTAATGTAACTAATATCCAACCTCAGTCTGATCTTGGAGTTCTTCTAGACTGATTTCTCAGTCAGTGTGCTGTGAGGCCCTTGTAAAGGTGCCAATCCTCAACCCCCACCCTAGCCAGGCAACCTAGGGGTGCTCCTCTAGAGACTGCTCCCAGCAACCCCTGAACCAGCTGCTCTTATGCCTCCAGCAGCAAACTCTTCTGCAGTCAAGCAGACCTGGGGCCAGAGCCACACTTTGTGGCCTGGCTTATCCCCTCCATTTTTCCTATGTTTCTGGAATTAGTGAGAGGGGCCATGGGGAGGGTCATCAGCATGAGACCCTACAGAAGCAGCCTCAGCAGTGGGATCTGCCCTTGCCCTGTCAGGTACAGACCAGGGGTAGGGAATAGAAAGCACAGGGCATGTTGAAGTCTTGCCCCCATTGCCTTCATGTGGCATGAGCTGGGTCAGGTGGTTCTTAATCTTTTTAGCCTGAAGGCCTCCATATCTTTTCTGAATTTAGATTCCAGTTCAGTGATTCTCAGCTGGGGTTTCCTGAAGTTCAGGAAAGTTTAGAGGGATGCCATGAGGCTAAAAAGGTTGAGAACCACAGCTTTAGCTGCTCTTAGTGTTGTGATGACTTCATGCCTTGTTGGCTGTGATTAGAATTCCTGTAAGAAGCAGGGATTTTTAGGCATTCTTCCTCAAGCCTTGCATTTGGAAGCTTTTCTAACTATCCCAACAATGCATTTGGTCCAATAAAAGATTACTACTCTAAAAATCCTTGCCCCTCACAATTCCTGGATCATCATGACTGCAACACTTAACACTGCCATAGAATTCCTGTCACAGTGGTCCCTAGCTGCTGTTCTCGCACAAGTCCTGATGTGCTGTGTTTCTTTCCCTATCCATCTGCACTTCTTCTGGCCGCACAGCAGAAGCCTCGCGACTCCTCTGTTGAAGTCCGCAGTGACTGGGAGGTGAAAGAGGAGATGGACTTCCCTAGGCTGATGAAGATGCGCTACCTGGAGGTCTCAGAGCCAGAGGACATGTATGTTCATAAAATAGCTGGGATCTGGGGGTATAATCTGTACATGTGGGAAGGGGTGGGGTTTTAGTACAAAACCTTTGGTTCTGGGGCACTAACTAATGCTCCAGTTTTGGGAAGGAGTCCTCTTGGAGAAGAATACAGAAGAAGTGATAAAGCCCTCTTTCTTGAGCACTATGTCCTGTGGCACTTAAAAATGCTGATTGTGCAACTGTCTTATAACTCTCCTTGTCTCTGCAGAGAGTGCTGTGGAGCCCTGGAATACTATGACAAAGCCTTTGACCGCGTTACCACAAGGAATGAGAAGACTTTGCGAAGCATTAAACGCATCTTCCACACTGTCACTACTACTGATGATCCAGTGATCCGCAAGGTATAATCCCCTTCTTCCAGCGCATGAGGCATAATAGTATGTTTCTTACTACATGCTGTTCTTGAGCTCTGCTGTTGTGACTAGATGTAGGCTAACAAGCTTGGGGATGTGTTGCTGTGCAGGTTAAGAAAAGAGATTGGCAATCGGTCCTTAGTTCCTTAGAAATAAAAAACGTGTGATAATAGATACTGTTTCTTTTGTGAGCAGTAAGTTATTGGCTGAATAAAGATTAGCCTAAGGAGAGCTGCAGTCTGGCTTCCCCCACAAAACTGGGATGCAGAAATGCAGACTTGTAGGCAAAATGTACATTGCAAGGGAAGCATCAGGGTCAGCGATCTGATTTCCCAAGATTTCTGGCCTTGGGAAGAAAATGTAAGTTTTTAGAGCAATGATGGAGTTGGGGACAGAACATGAGGAACTTATTTTTTTCCTGCTTTACTATATCTCTGTCTTTTCTTCCCACCTTGTTTGGGCAGGTCTAAGCCTAAGTTTTCTGGGTGTCATTTGACCTCCCTCTTGGTCTAGTGAGTTTGGCTTGGGTAGTAGCGTTTAGATATATTCAAACCCAGATGTCATTACTTTGCAATAGAGCCTACCATTAGTTAGGCTGCTGGAAGAAGAAACTGGGGGTCCGATTTGCTAAGGTTGCAATTTCAGGGGTAGGACAAGGGAACGAGAGCTGCTTTTTCTCACTTGTACACATTCTTCCTTCCATCTGCAGCTAGCAAAGACTCAGGGGAATGTATTTGCCACAGATGCCATCCTGGCCACGCTGATGAGCTGCACTCGCTCTGTGTATTCCTGGGACATTATTGTCCAGAGAGTTGGATCCAAGCTCTTCTTTGACAAGAGAGACAATTCTGACTTTGGTAAGGAGGAGACCACAATCAGAAGTTGGGCAGTGGAGCACTTTGCTTTTACAGGGGCTTTACACTTAGCTTTCCATACCTCTTCTTCTTTCCCCAAGCTAATGCCCCATCTTAGGTGCCTATGCCCATGCCATGCCTGGAGCAATCCCACTGCTGCAGTTGCCCTTGCATGCTTTGAAGAGGCTCCTGTGGGAGAAAGTAGCTTTGCAGGATTGATCTGGTGAGGTTTGAGCTGTCCTTGATGACCAACAAACCTCCTGATAACCACTTATGCCTCGCATTATTCCCAGACTTGCTGACAGTGAGTGAAACTGCCAATGAACCACCACAGGATGAAGGCAACTCCTTTAATTCACCCCGCAACCTAGCCATGGAAGCCACCTACATCAACCACAACTTCTCCCAGCAGTGCCTGAGAATGGTAAGGAGAAATGGCCTTGGGGAAAATTCTCGTCGGGCAGGGTGTTGGAAGGAAGATTAATTCCAGAGGTGTAAGATACTGCAAGGAAGAGATCCCTACAATGTAGCTATTTAGAAGGGGAAGCACCTCATTTGGTAGGGAGACTTTTCCAGAGAAACTGTTCTGGTTTTCAAAGGGAGGAATCCTCTGCCGGGAAAGAGGCTTTCGGAGACCTCTATTCTAAAGGAGCATCCTATGAGGGGTAATGCTGCTATTGCTGACCCAGTGCAGGTTGTGACAGCATTGAGCCAAGTTAAAATGCTGAGGGAAAAGATTTGGATGCTGAGAGGATGGTAGCTGGACCAGAGGTGATGTCTCTGAGATCAGATGCCTTAATTTTCTTAGTGCTTGTGTACAAGGGAAAACTGATCAACATGGCTCCGGTACATCATCAGTTATCCAAACCCTTTTGGAAAACACCTGCTGAGAAGCTGTTTGAATAAGTGAGGCAGTTACAAGTCGCAGCATTGTATCAGACAAGAGATACAGTACTGTATTAAATAGAGCTTAAAGAACTAATAGTTTGTTGCACAAATTGCAAGTTGGTTTAAATAAAAGTTTGTGTGTAGAGAACTGAGTACATGCCATGGTAGGAAATATACTGGTCCTGCCTAGGTCCATCTTCCAGCCCTTGCCCTTACACTCTTCTTGCTCCCCCTGCAGGGGAAGGAAAAATACAAGTTTCCCAACCCAAACCCATTTGTGGAAGATGACATAGATAAGAATGAAGTAGCTTCTGTTGCATACCGGTAAGTTGTTTGCTTTCAGCATATGTATGTTTAAAAAAAGGAAAGGTCAGGGGTGAGACTACAAGTTCCATAAGCAGCTTTAGTAGTGGTGTTGATAAAAACTGTACGTTTGAAAGGGACTATGGGATTTATGGCCAATATCTTTCCATTCTATTCCTGATTTGTAAGGACAGAGTTAACATCATCACTGCAGGCTGATGGAAATTGAAATAACTTTTGTGACTGTTTATGTGGATTTTGGGGGAAGCTTTGAGACTAACCCAGTGGATTCTGTGCTTAAAGGTACCGAAGATGGAAGCTGGGAGATGACATAGATCTTATTGTCCGTTGTGAACACGATGGAGTCATGACAGGAGCCAATGGAGAAGTGTCGTTCATCAACATCAAAACACTGAATGAATGGGATTCCAGGGTGAGGAAGAGCAGGATACAAAAGCTAGCTCCTAAGTGCTTCATTTCTGCCTGACATATCAGGTACAGCAGGCAGGAGATGAGACAGATGTCTAAAGATGCCAGCTAACTTAACATGCTGGCTAGTCTAGTCTGTGGGAGGCAACAACAAGGTCCAAACATGCCCTGCAATAGTCAGTCATTTGGAATTCCCCATCCATTCTTTCCCAATTGGCACTGTATCCTAGCCAGTACATACTAGTCCCATCACTCCCTTCCCTTCATTAGTCAGGAGTCTTGCTAAGCCTCCTTCCCTTCTCCTGTATAAGTCATTAGGTGGCTCAAAGGAGATGCCTGCGTACCCTCAGCATGAGTTCAGAGTTAAATTGTACCTCTTGTTCGTTAACTGCATCTGGCTTCCTTTTTCAGCACTGCAATGGAGTGGACTGGCGCCAGAAGCTTGACTCTCAGAGGGGAGCTGTGATTGCCACAGAACTGAAAAACAACAGTTACAAACTAGCTCGCTGGACATGTTGTGCACTGCTGGCTGGATCAGAGTATCTGAAACTTGGGTAAGACCAATAGAGTCTGAATGCCTGTCAAGAATATCCTTTGTGCTTTTGCTACAGCAAGAGAGAGGGTGATTTGATTTATTTTATTTTATTTATTTTTAGTAGTTGGATAGTCACAAAATTCCATCCCCTTCTTTTTATTCAGCAAACAAAATCAGTTAAAGTGAACATACATTCAGGAGCAGCGTGGAGCACATTTGTCATAGACAAATAAGACTTGAAGTCAAATAAGACTGGACATCAGAAGTCTAGGCCCAGTGGTTCTCAACTTTTTTTCTACCAGGACCCATTTGTAAACATTGGCCAGTCCCAACCCAGTAGTTTAAATAGAAAACACCCCCTGGCCCTGCCAATGCCCCTCACTCCAGGCCCCCAGTCTGGGGGTGTGGGAGCATGAGGGGCCTCAAGCAGCCCCTTGCAGGTTGGAACTCTACCAGCCTGCAAGGGAAAAGCCATGGTTTTCTACATTTTTCTCCTTTAAAGGAGAATCTATTTTTAAAGTTTGTTGATCCATTTTTAAAGTTTGCTTGTGACCCTTTGATATATTCTTGAGACCCACAGGTTGAGAAATGCTGATCTAGTCCAACCCCCTGCCTGAGGCAGGATCATCCCTATCCAAACCATCTTGTGCAAATCTGTTGTCTAACCTATTAGTACAGGTACAGGGTCAACCTTGGCACAACTACAAGATATCACATCCTATATAAAGTAGGGAAAATATAAATATACTATAAAGTAGGGGAACCAGATGATGGTTTGGTGCAAGCCACTTCCCTGCAGAACTCAATCCTGACTGACCTAGAGAGATCCATGTCTAGGTATAAGAGGAGTTTGGTCTTTGTGACCAGTTAAGTTCATGTCTTCTCTGTCAAGACTGTTGCAGTAAGGGTAATGAAAGCTATTACAGTGATGATCATTTAGAGCTTGTCTAAAACCCCTGATGCATCATCCAGTGATGTATTGGGGAGCAGTGAGCCTCAACTGATTTGGAATGAGCAATTTGTAAGGCCTCATCCCATGGCTGATCTTCTGAGCTCATCTGTTCCTAGTTTCAGCCAGCGCTTCCAGTTTCCCAGGCACCCTAGCCAAGGTGTTTTTTGTGGGGAGGTGTTTATTTCACATTGTCAATGTAGAGGTTCTGTTGGCTAGAACCCCTTTTGCCTGCTGGCCACAGAGAGATTTGGCTGCTGTACTGTCTTGTTTCTCCTTTATTGAAACATTTAAATATTAATGTAACATTTTTCTTCCTTTAATCCAGGGATGGTGAACCTCTGGGCTGCCGGTTGGCCAGGGACTCCATTTCCCAGCTGCCCCTGCCCACATGACTCGTGCCAGTTTCCATGGAGACTTCAGCTCGCTGGCAGTATGTGCGGCAGAATACTGGCAGCTCCCTGCGCTGCGCTAATGTGGAATGGGGGCACAGCCTGCATGCTCCAAGCAGGGCACGCATGTGGAGGATCATGGCTCTGCCGTGACTCCACACAGGATGTCACTACTGCGAAGTGCCAGGGCAGCCACAATCCCTGCATGCATGCCCCTGCCTGGAGCGTGCAGGCTACAGATCACAGCTCTGACCTGGCTCCAGAGCAAGCTGCCCCTGTCCCACATTCCCAGCAGCTCTGGAGCAGCCCTCTGCACTGCTCTGCTGTGCGTGCTGCTGGTGCAGCTGAGGCTGGGGTCTCCATGGAGATCAGCACAAGCCATGCGGGTGGGGGGACTGAGAAATGGAGTCCCTGGCCAGCCAGATCTGACCTGCAGGCCGGACATGCCCTCCCTGCTTTAATCTCTTGTTGTATCTGGTAATTTGGTGCTTCAAATGAGACACTTTATTTCAAATCTAGTGGCTGTGCAGTTTTTTGGCTGCTATCCTTGTGATATGGGGCTGCCACAGAAGTATGTAATGATGGGGTCAGAACTCACTGCCAGTAAGACTAATGCCTATCTGGTTCACTGCACCTTCTGACTTGGTGGAGGAAAGGTTGCTGTGCTGTGTACTCATTGGCTGAGCCATGAAAATGGCTTTCCTACAGGAGGCTCTTCCAGTTCTCACTTCTGAAATTTGAGGAGGATTCTTGCTCTTCAGCCCAGAAGCTGAATCTGAGGGAACATCGTGCTTCTCTTAATGGCTTCCTTAGCTAAGCTGGGCCATTAAATTTCCTGGCTCTCTTTTCTTACCAGGTATGTGTCTCGTTACCATGTGAAGGACTCTGCGCGACATGTGATTCTGGGAACACAGCAGTTCAAGCCTAATGAGTTTGCCAGTCAGATTAACCTGAGTATAGAGAATGCATGGGGCATCCTTCGCTGTGTTATTGACATCTGCATGAAACTAGATGAGGGCAAGTACCTCATCCTCAAGGACCCCAACAAGCAAGTGATCCGTATCTACAGTCTGCCTGATGGCACCTTTAGCTCAGATGAGGAGGAGGATGATGAGGAGGAGGAGGAGGAAGAGGAAGGTGAGTGAATGCTCAGTAGCTGTACTGCCAAGTGGTTTGACCTACGGCCTAGGAGAAAGATGATCATATAGCAATATGAAATAAGAATCTTCATGCTGTGTACTACAGCAAAGGGAGGTTTGATGGAGCACGCAGTCTCTGAAGGCCTTCCAATCAGTGCTAGAAATATGTAAACATGCTAATGATATTCAGAGGATGCTAAATTAATAGGACAGTGAAAGATAGAAGTGGGACCCGGGGGATACATAAAAACATGAGCACTGAAAAACAGGATGAGGTGCAACCTGGGAATCAGAGTGGAGGACAGAACCTAAACATGGGAACTAGCTGGGAGGATGGGTTTGGAAAGGAATGCACACCTTAATACTGAATCATAGGATGCTGTAATCATTGACTTGGTGCAAGTGGCAGGTACCCAGCAGTAATGAGAATTGAGCCATTTTCTCCCTGCACTTGCAGATCAAAGGGAAGAAATGCAAAGCAAGATTGAAAACACGGATGAGAGATTGGACCGATTTGGGGCAACTTCAAAGGAATATGGTTTATAGGACCACTAGCAATACAGGCTAGATGTTTCTGCAGAAGTATCAGGTGTAGATGAACTACCTGATCTAATTGCTGGTCCTTGGTGCATGCTCTTTAACAGATTCTCTTCCCCACTGAAGCAGCTTTATTTGATCCTCATGTTACTAGTATGGTGACATCTTAATGTCACAGACTGTATGTAAATTTGGGCAGGCCTCAGTGTATTTGGTTCATAATTTGAAGGGTTGATGCATGACTGTTACAGCTAGAGATTTTTTTTTTTTAACCCACATTTCTAGGTTCTCAGACAAATCATGCAGCTGCTTGAAAATTTGGAAGTATGTAGCAATTTATACAGCCTTTTAACTTTATAGTTCATGGGATCTACTAATGAACAGACTTGTACAGAGTGAGAATGCCAGGCAAGATGTGACCTGAATATGTCATCTTTAAACTACCGTGATTTTTTTTCTTGCTGTGTTGTTCCACTATGCTGTCTTTCTCTCTTTCAGAGGAAGAGAGCTAAACCCCATGGTCAAATAACAGGGGCTGCAATAACCTAGACAAGTCATCCCACTTTTCCGCAGTTCACGGGTGGATCTTGTTGAATGTTTGCACCATGCCCATTTAGAAGCCTGTCTAACAAATGGAATAAAGTTATTTTGTTCTGTTACGTTTGTGTCTTGGGATAAAGTGTGTTCTGTGCTAACAAATCTGTCAGGTAGATATAACTTGATAGACATAACTTGGCATGAAAGCAACCACTAAAGAACAGGAAGAGAGATGGTAGCGAAGCAAATTACTTTACAAAAAGCATGCTGTTGGTTTTCCGTATCGCCCTACTTGGTAGAAAGGGATATGTATTCTCTATTGCAGTAAAGGAAATTAGTTGAGCAATCTTTTCCTCTCTTTCCCTGAAGCAATGAGCGGTATTAACAAAAGGGGCTGGTTGCCTCTGAAGTCTGCTCTAACTACTGCCTTTTTATGACTGAGTGTGCTGTTCTGGAGTTAGTGCAAGTGTTAACACCCATGATAGTGCTGTTTGTTTTGCATACCAAAGCTTGGGGCTTCTTCCATGGAGGAGCTCCCAATCAATCAAGCAAACGCTCATGCCGCAGTTCTGCAGAGGTGGGTGGTTTTCTCCCAACCGCTGCATGCTGCTTACTAATGGCCTTGGCATGCTGAGCTGGCAGGATGTGGATACTGCAGAGGTCTTTCTCTAATCCTGTCCCACCAGCCACCCTGTGGCCTCCTTGGTGGGGCTTGTGCAGAGAAAACGGTATGCTGATCCTCAGGCCAGCAGTACAGAAAACTAGGTAACTAGGCTGTCTGTACACTGCTACAGAGAGACAGTTGGCCATGTTAGGCAAGTAGAAGGCAGGATAGACTTACATTTTATAGAGTGGGGGCAGGCCAGATCCAGCCTATAGGTCTCTCCAGAGGGACTGCTCCCTTGCCACTCAACTTCCAAGCCCCACATGGCTGAATCAGTCCCACACAGAAGGATCAGGCCCTATTCCTGCATTCTGGATTGAGCTGGGGTCCAGTGCAGCCATGCAGAAACAGCCTGGGCAGGGCCTAATGCAGCTACTTGGAATTAGCCCAAGTTAGGCTATTCCCACAAAACTGGATCCCCCCCTGGGCTCTGGATTGGGGACTGCTCATCCAGCCCATGGACTGACAAGGCCGTGCACCCCTGCTATAAGCACACCAAAAGAGAAGTGTTAGCCCAGGCTTTAGTGGGCTTGAAGTTCCCTGCATCTGAGCATCGCTTCAGCTTGTCCTCTCTATTTGGGGGGGAGGGATGTACAGATGCACACTATATAGATATAGAGATTATATATAAAATCTATATGTTAAGTATAATATATATATATAAATGCATAGAAACTACGTATACTTATGAATATAGTGAATAAAATATAATGATAACTTAAAGTAGATGGATGACCTCCATACCTGCATCTCCCTTGACTAGTCTCCAAGGTGCATATAATATAAATAGTTGTATTTCTATTACATATAGCACATAGAAACTATATAAATATATGATTGTGAATAATGCAGTCAATAAAATATAGTAACGGCCCATAGATGACACTGATGCCCTCCATAGCTGCATCTCCCCGGGCTAGTCTCTAAGGTGCAGCTCTCCCCCAGGCCGCCTCAGCCCAGTGCACCTAGAAGCGCGGAACTCCGCCCGCGCCGCCCCCCCATGGGCTTGGCTGTGCGCCTGCGCAGCTCGAGGCCCAGCCGCGCAGCTTCACCCGCAGCACGTGGGCCGGCGCGCGACCCCCGCCTGGGAAGAGGCGCTGCCGGGCGCCGGTGTCACGTGACTCCGCCGAGGGGGGGCAGGGGTGCTCCGCACAGGCGCGCCCTGCTGATTCCACCGCTCTCCTCGCCAGGGCTCCCTCCGGAGGAGCTGGCCGCTCTTGCCGCCCGCCTCGTTGGTAGCGTACAGTCTGTCCGGCGCGGGAGGACTGGAGCAGGCTGCGACTCTATGAGCCAGGTTTGGTGTTTACGAGGCAGCCGAACGGGACCTGCCTGATCGATTCGCGACGGCCCGACGTGTCAGGTGCGTCAGGACGTCACGTCGGACGCTGCCTCCGCCCTTTCTTCTATTGGGCGGGCGGTGGGGGAGGGGCCGGGGATCATGCCTGTTTCCCCAGTGGCTAGTGGGGAGCGGAGTGTTCAGTGACCCCCGTGTTCCCCATTGGCCCGAGGGTTCACACTGCCTTTCCTCATTGGCTGGGGGCGGGGGGGTCTCACCCCATTGGCTGGAGGGTTCACATTGCCTTTCCCCATTGGCTAGGGTGCAGTAGGGTAATGAGGGACTCTCACCCCATTGGCTGGAGGGTTCACACTGCCTTTCCCCATTGGCTCTGGGGCAGTGGGGCAGTGGTGGGGGGCAGTTGGGGGTTGATGCCCCTTTCTGCCTGTGGGGGCAGGGGACTGCTCAGGGGTCTGCCATGTGTCCCTCTGAAGTGGGAGCTGGCCAGGTCCAAGGGAGGCTGCCCCAGCTGTGGGGTGGAGGGGGCTGGGCGTGCCCATCACAGGATCTGCAGGGCTTGCTCCGAGGGGCCCGGACAAGCACTTGTACTCCTGCCGAGCTGCAGAGCGCCGAGGCAGCAGCTGCCCTGGGCCCCACGAGCACCTTGTGTCTGGGTTTTGTTTTGAACAGAGCTGGCCTCACTGCTCCACCATGGCTGTCCCTCTGGCCAAGGGCACACGGGGTCTGCTCCTGACCTTTGTCTTGTGCATGAGCTTGGCCTGCACCAGCTGTGCCTCTGCCCTTGTGCATCATGACTACTGCATCGTAGGAGCCGGCCCCTCGGGCTTGCAGATGGCCTATTTCCTCCAGCAAGCGAGCCGAGATTATGTGGTGTTCGAACGCAGCCACACACCTGGCAGCTTCTTTGCCCTCTACCCCCGCCATCGCAAGCTCATCAGCATCAACAAACGGTACACAGGCAAATCCAACAGCGAGTTCAACCTCCGCCATGACTGGAACTCGTTGCTCAGCCACGACAGCCGCCTGCTCTTCCGACACTATTCCCGCGACTTCTTCCCCCACGCCGACACAATGGTGCGTTACCTTGAAGACTTTGCTTCTAGGCTGGAGCTCCAAGTTCAGTACAACACTGCCATCACCCACGTGACACTGGACAGGGATCCACAGGCGTGGAACGGCCATTACTTCATCCTTACAGACCAGAACAGCCAGACCTATAGATGCAGGTAACCAGTGAAGTGGTGGTCAGCTACACCGCTTATACCTAGCACTCAGTTGGGTTGTGGAGTGAAATGTTAGCTCCTAAAAACTGCCATTTTCCTTGCAGTACCCACAGAGGTGGACTCTGTTTGGGAACCCAGAACTGATGTAGTAGGTGGTACGTTATGTCTGATCAAGGCTCATTGACTTGCAGATGGGATGATGGCAGAACTGCAGTAATGGGGTGCTAAAGACAGGGCTGTCCCCGGGGGGGTGGGGAGGGGCAAATTGGGGCGATTACCCCGGGCCCTGCGCTTTGGGGGCCCCCGCAAACAGTGCCGTACAGGCCCCACCGCACCCACCATGCGCCACCGCTGCTGAGCATTGCATCCAAGCGCTACTGGCTCCAGCCACTCATCACACCCCCCTACTCCCAGCCCCTGCACAGGCTGATTTGCCCTGGTCCTCGCACACCCCTAGGGACATTTCTGGCCAAAGGTCAGGAACCTGTGACAAAGGGGCCTCCTGGGCCACTGACTCCAAATTCCTGCGTTCACAGGGATTCATTTTCTCAAGGAACCCCCAAAATCGCCCTCATCCCAGAATAATCACGAAGTGGTGCTGTTAGCGTGTTGCACCAAGAACCCTGGAGAAAAACAGCAGGAAGTGCTACTAGCTGAGGTTACTTGATATCCCTTTCCATCCCATAAATATTTCCCTAAAATTAAATAATGTTTGGTCTCAGGAGGTCCAGTCAGAAAAATCAGCTTTACTGTAATGATCTAATAGTAATATTTTTATCAAATGAAATGTTTGCCTGAAAAAATTGCAGTCATCTTCTGTACTATTCTGAAAGGACATTAAAAGGCAATGCATTACAAATGAACAGAGGAAAATTATTTTTATGTGACATATAATTAACCTTTGAATCTCACTGGTACTCTTATCTTTTTATACAAGAATCCAGAGACTTGGGAAAAGATTGGACACTTACATAGCATCTGCAGTGAACCTTTGCTTACATAAAATTACAAGTGCTATTTATCCTTAGACTATAGAGAATAAACAGCTCAGGAACTGGAGCTGGGAAGACATTTCTGCCCATTCTGTGTAGCACTGAACACTGATCTGCTTTAAACAGCTGATTCAGTGGGCCTGGATGCAGAATGTTACACTGCAGCGTATATCACATTCTGGAGGAGGCGGGATGGCAAATGAGATGGCTGGTTTCATTTGGTGTGAGGATGCCAAGTGCTGACCATGGTTTTCCACCATATTGTGTTTACAGCCTATTGTTGGTAGCCACTGGAACATGGGTCCCCAATGTGGTGAGCTTCACTGGCTCAGAATACGTTGAGGGCTATGAGACTGTGTCCATCAACCCAGAGGATTTTGCTGGCCAGACAGTGTTGATCTTGGGTAGAGGGAACTCTGCCTTTGAGACTGCCGAGAACATTTTGGGCGTCACCAATTTCATACACATGGTGAGCCGCTCCCGTGTTCGCCTTTCTTGGGCCACCCACTACGTTGGAGATCTAAGGTATGAGGCTGTTCTCCTTTCTAGTTCTAATGGGAATATTTATGGAGTGAAATTGCTGTGGGTTGATGAGACTGGTGGGATTGATGCTGAAGACTCTGAGATTGGGAACAGGATAGAAGGCCTCTCACCTTTAGGTCTTTGGTTTAAATCCAAACCAGATTTGCGGTTACTGGAGGTCATCAGCAAATGAAGGTTGGTCAGTGTTCTATGTGAAGTGAGTTAATAAAGAGAAAGGAGGGCATTTAATGGTTCGTAATGAAAACTGCATCAGAAAAAAACGCCTTTGTTTCAGGTACTATTTAGCCTCTTGTCTGTAATATCAGGAGGCCTGCATGGACCATGGAAAGAGAGTTCAATGATTAGGATGCAAGTCTGGGGTACCAGAGCCCCAGATCCAGTTCCTCGCAGTGCCTCAGACTTCTTATGTGACTTTGGGCCTCGCTTTCCCATCTGTAACAAGATGATAATAGCACTGTTCTAACACACGAGTTTCATGAGCATAAAAACATTAATAACTGTGAGGCACTCGGATACTCTGGGAGGAGGGGCTAGTAAGATAGAATGGAAACTATGTTCCCCTTTTACCTCTATGAAGCATATGGTGAAGCAGTACAGAGAATGGAACATGTGCCTGTTTGGGTGATATGATGCCTGTCTCGTGCACTGTTAATCTGGAGATAATTAGCCCTAAGCTCCCACAGACACAAAAGACATTAACTGGATAACAGTAGTGCACTTTGGGACAGGAACTGTGGGAGGCACGGTACATTTTTCATCGTTTCAAGAAGAGGGTTTGAATCCCACACACCACTCTGTTTCATTAAAGTTAAAATGATACCCAGTGAAGTTGTAGAATACCCTTCACTGAAGATTTTCAAGAGGTTAGATAATCATTGGTCAGGGATGGTATATGAGTAGCATTCCTGCATTCATGCAAGGGTTTGGACTGGATGACCCTTCCAGCCCTATGATTCTATCAAACCTGCAGCAGTTTTGCTCATTTACATTGCTTTAAGAGTGTGCAAGTGTGACAGTTAAACCGAAACGGTATTGGCCCTCCCAAATAGCCACTCCCCTTCCTTTTTTAAAGCAGTTGAAAGCTGCGTCTGTTCACAGCCTTCCAATATCTTTATACTACTTATATTCTTGTTCCTTAGAGCAATTAACAATGGCCTTCTGGACACATACCAGCTGAAGTCGTTGGATGGACTATTGGAGGGTGATTTGGAAGATCTGGCTATTGTTAAGGACAAGAAAGGGAAGTTGCACATCACTCTTAGATTTTACCTGGAGAACAGCAATAGCAGTGCAGGTGCAGAGACCATCACCCTCCCGCAGGATGAACTGGACAATTTTGCCACCCGGGCACCCTACGACCGTGTTATCCGCTGTCTTGGCTGGAAATTTGACTTTTCTATATACAACAGGTGAGGAGGAACAAGGGCCTTGATGGAGGGAAGTATAGAGAGTGAGTGTGTGAGAGCTTATATACCACCAGCTTTGGACAGACAGGTTATCAGGGCTGAGGGTGTGGGGTTGTCAGAATTTAGCTTCTTGGGGACAGACCTGCATTTCTGTAGCTGAAGACCCTGAACCACTCATGTCGCATGAGTAGTCAGCTGGTGACTGCATTGGTGGTGTACAGATGCAGAGCAGCACAGCAAAGCTTTTCCTCATCCTTCAGTACATTTTCTTGTTACTCTCTGCCTCGGTTCATCTCCTAATACAAACTGCAGATGGAAATTATATCAATAGCAGCTGGCCTCAGAAACGTGTTCTCAGTGCCAAGTGGCTTAAGCTCAGATATGACCCCTCCCAAAACTGCTGTAAAACTGGCACCCTGAATTTATAATAAAATTCTCTCAATGTGCTCCTGGCAGGAGAAAGGAATGAATCCTGCTGCAGTCAGTAACTTTCAGAGTGGCCACAGCTTAACATTTATCTATCCCCTTTCAAAAATTTGCAGTCACCCAGCCTCTCCACTTCCTGACTGGCTTAAACTGGTCTTTTGTATTGCAGATCTCTTCGATTGGTGCCTGGGAGAGGGAATAAGAGGAAATATCCTCAGATCAAGCCCAGTTATGAATCCAGAGGCACACGAGGGCTCTTTGTCCTGGGCACTGCCAGCCACTCCAACGACTTCAGGAAATCTGCTGGGGGCTTCATCCATGGATTCCGATATACAAGTGAGTGCTGGGATCTATGCCATAAACAATGGTTGGAAAGGGACAGTTCGGAGCCTAGAAGTAGATTGGCAAAAGGCAGACATTACTGTATCACCTTTAATCTAGTAATTATTACAAGAAGAACATGTTATGTCCAGCCTGTGGTTGCACAGCAAGGTCTGAGCTGGAGGAGAGGTTGTAGGATATATCTCTTGTCCTTAATTTGTCTCTATTTTGTCTATTTGTGTGTAAGGTCTTCTTCTCTACCTAGCTATTTATCTCTTACTTATATACTGGATTCGAAGTTCTGCCACCAGGTATGCTGCCTTGTGAGTGGATTTGGGTGCGGTCTCTGCTGAGGAGCAAAAAGTTTGGCAAGTTTGGGGCAGGAGTTATGTTTTTTTCATTGTCATATAATTGACAGACCCCCTCCTTGCCACCCCATGGAATGATCCGCTAACATCTCTCCTCTCTCATGCAATGATCCACTAAGGGAAAATATTTGCCTTACCAGCCTGTAAAGATCGCCTTTGCCCTGTAAGGGTGATCATTACAACTGTGAGCAACCCTGGGGAGAGCACTGATTGGCCAGGATGGCAGTCACATGACTTGGTCTAGACCACAGTCTGTCTTTTGTCTCTTCTTGTGCTGCTTGCATGTGTCTTTGTTGTGCAATTGGAGATCATAAAGGCGGGAGCCGTATTTTCAAGCAACGTTTTTTGACCTTCTCTTTCCTCACTCACTATTGTAGCTCGTGCTGTCCATCGCTTGTTGGAAAATCGTCACCATGGGGTCCCCTGGCCATCACCAATCTACCCTATTACACACCTGACAAATTCCATCATCAAACGGGTGAATGAGGCCTCTGGCCTCTACCAAATGTTCAGTGTTCTGGCTGACATCATTCTGCTTAAAGAGTGAGTGAGTAATTATTCCAAGCACTCTGATCTGTCAATTAGTCCCTTTTCTTAAGAAGCCAAAACAGCCCAGAATGTACTCCTATTCCAGAATTCACCTTTGAGTGTTTCCAGAAAAAAGAGTACAATGAGCTAGGCTGCATTAGCTGAAAGTAGGGAGAAGCCTGCCTTAAGTCTCCTTCAGTGGTAACAGGAGAGCTGCTTTTTCTCTGCATTGCCAAATCCAATCTAGTGCAGATCAATACTAACTAAAACTCATGGCCCTGTACTAGCTATTTAGTGGTCTGTGTGGATTGCTGGGTTTCGTGTATGTGGCTGGATCCCTCTTGGGCCAGTTGGATAGTTCTTGGTCCTAAGGGCTCACAGATGTGTTTGTGGCTCTTAGGAATGCCACAGCATTTGAGTACCTGGAGGAATATCCCGTGGGGATCCTGGCACAGCTGGAATTGCACACAGGGAGAAAGGCACCTGGTGGGCTCTTCGCTGTCATCATGGAGTACGGAAGGAACTTCTCCGGGGCTGACAAAGATGTCTTCTACTACAATCGAGCAGTGGGGGAGGCACAGCATGCCTGGCAATCCAACTTCTTGCACCCTGTTATTTATTACTACAAACGCCTCCCTACAGGTAAGTTGAGCAGCCTCCTTGTTCACCTTTCTACCATTGCTTATCAATCATAAGAAGAGTACTTCAGCAGAAGGGGGAAAAACCAGAGCCCATTGCAGAACCAGACCAGAGCTCCTTCTGTGTTGCCTTGAAGCCATTCTCCTGTGGCTTTACAAACTGGAGAAAGAACAGGAATCTGCGACTGGTCAGTACTAATCTTCATTCATCCAGAAACAACTGCTGAATGAGTGGCCAGGTGGAGATGTTTGAGACCTCAAATTTAGGGGTGCAAAAGAATCCAGAATCCCCTGGAAGTGATGGCAAGGGTGTTACAGTGGTATCACATGATGTGTAAATACCAGACAAAGATGAACTGCTAAGCATCACCATGAAAGGGAAACTGCTGCTCTGTGGTACACCAATCTCTGAGGGGTCAGGTACAGAAAGAAGACACCTCGGCTCTGATGGATATAGCCAAAGGCAAGAGTTGGAGATGAGCGTAAAACCAAGACATAAACCCACACACAAGTTTCCTTAGGAGAGTAGGGGCAGATCTGTTCTAGTTTTAGGTGTCCAAGCGGCACTTAGTCTTTTAAATTCAGTCTTATTCCATGCAGGTTAAGTCTCTAAAAGCCATTAATATGCTTACTTTTATAACATACTTTCATTTTCACTTTATGTTGCAAAAAGTGGGGAGGAGGAGAATCCACCCATCTATTGCCTGAATGCTTTTTCAGACTCAAGTAGGGTGGTATAGGATCATATTTACCTGCCTAAGTACCACTTAAATGCCTCATAGGTAGAACAGGATCTGGCCTTAAAATGCTAACCTCCAGAGACCTACCAATGGGTTACAAGGGGGAGAAGTTTCATTTATAACAACTTAAAGCCTGGGTGCAATCTGATATAACTGGCTGTCCCTGTTCAGAGCGACCTGGAACAGAGTCATAAAGTGGAGATTGCTTGGGTCAGGCAGTGCTGAAGATCAGGAGTGTGGGGCTTTCTGGAAGACTATGCTGTTGTAGACTCTCCAGGTGAACTACTTGGTGGCCATAAGGAGTTGTGAGCGGGCTCAGAACTAGGATAGTAGGTGATACTAACTATAGAGCAGAGCAAGGTGCAACAGCAACATTGTTAAAAGTGAGAGGTAGTAGGATAAGAAAATAAAGCAGCTATTGCTGCATTTACTTCCTGTCTCTGAAGCCCTTCACAATACCATGTTGATCCTGGAAGAGGATGGTGAAAGCTCCTTTTCTGCTATCTTAATATGATCTGTCATCTCTTAACAGAGCGTGAGATGAGGCTTCGTCCTCCAGACTGGCCTCTTCCCCGCCCAGATGCCATCCATCATATTGTTGAGGATTTTCTGACAGACTGGACAGCTCCAAATGCTCATATCCTCCCCCTGAGACGCTTCCTGGAGAATTGCCTGGGCACTGACCTGCGCAATTTCTTTGCAGGTAATCTGGGCACTGAGAGGGCATGTGGGGAGGAAGACACCCGAGAGAGATGCCAAAAAGCAGGCAGAGTCCAGTTTACATGATAGATCCTTCTGGTTCCAAGGCAGGTGGGAAATCTCCCTACCAATCCCTATCTGTCTTGGGTTTTTTTAATATGCTGCAGGTAACAAAAGGAAGTGCTGGGGCCATATTAGGCCCTCATGCATTCCTAAACACCTGGTGCTCTCAGTCATTACAGGAGGGAAGAGTTGTCTGCCCTCGCCCCCTTAAACTGTATGTTGGGTCTTGATTGAAGCTGCAGCCTCCACCACCTCAAATGTGCTTTGTGCTGCTAGATCCACTGCTGCTTTTGGTTGGAGGTGTTCCCATTATAGGGACTGCTTGCTGAAGGAGAGAAGAGAATGCTGTGATACTGGACTGGAGAACATATGTGAATGTCAGTGGGGCACTTCTGCCACCTCTGAGCTAGCAAGTAGAAGAAATGGGTATGCATCTCAATTTCCATTCCTCCCTCTCTGAGCTAATAAGACTCTGAGGTATACAGGTGTCCATCCCAGCTAATTTAGATGAATAAAACCATGGTGCTATCTGGGAAGATACTCTCCTTTAGATTCTGAATGATCCACTGGGAAGCTGTGATCTATGGAGTATTTACAGGGATTATTTTTTATAAAAAATTGCTACTGATTTTTCTTTGTCCTTTTTTATAGAGTCCTGTTTTCTGTTTGCCTTGACTCGCCAGAAACTGCCTCCTTCCTGTCAGCAGGGATACCTAAGAATGCAAGGGCTTGTGGGTAGTGAAGGACTCAGGCGCCATGCAGTGGAAGCTAGCTTGATGGAGAATTACACTGTTGTGGACACTCCAAATGAGCTACTTGGTGGCCAAAAGGACATACATGACCAGCTGCTGAAGGATCACGTGATACCAAGTCGCCCACTACAGCATCTCATAAACACCAAGGATGAACTTTAACTTTTCACTGTTTATATCAAAATGTATGAGGACCATTGTGGTGATTCCATAATGCTGACTTGCAGCAGAGTGCCAGCCTTTGTCATGTGCCGCTTGGTCCTTGCCCAACCCTTTGCCTAACCATGAATTGCCAAAGACCTGCTCAGATCTGTTCTTACTGAGGAGACCAATGTGCTTTGAAGGGGAAATAAGGAGCTGAGATCCAACAGTGTTCAGGTTTCTCCTTTGTCCCTGCAGAGCCCACAGTTGCCTGATGACAGTGTAGTATTTATGTTGTAGACCAATGCCTAGAGCAGCATCCGGAGGCCAAAGGGGATACACAGACTGTGAAACGTCACATGTCCTGTGGTGGTCCACTGAAGACTCCCTGGCTACTGGATGCTGCATCCAGCCCAGTCTCGTGTATACTTGAAGAATTGTACATTTGCCAGACTTATCAGTGGTACCGTAGGGCAGCCTTCAGAAATTAGACATTTCCAGCACTTGTGGGGGGGACAGAAGGAACAATATTTCTAGTTTTAATGGGGGGCAGCACAGTCTGTTACATTCAGGATGGTAGGGGAGCGTTGTGGGGGAAGGGGCACAAGGTCCGTCCTATTCCTCCAAGGGTGAACAGCTTAGCAAGTTTAGATCTCTGTGAGAGTTGTCTTTAGAGTGGCCCACCTATCTTTCCTTTCCTTCCCATGCCAAACAGCCCTGGTGTGGAAGGAGAGTCCCTGTATTTTTTCAGTAGAATATCTGTCCCATTTGCACTGTCACTCCCAAAGGTTTCCAGTGCATTTCAGTCAAGTTAAAAGGCTTATCCTACATTTCCTTCCCAAGTGTTCCTATTTATATCTTTCACACATTGGTCAGTAAGCTGATTGCACTTTATTGCTCCCCCACATCTGTCGCTACTGAAAACTGATGATTGGAGCCCTGGATTTGGAATGTGAAAGGAGTCTTCCTAATGTACCTCTGATTTCTAGGAGATAGAGAAGGGAATATGCTTTCTCTGGTGTTTATATCCATGGGAATGATTTTGCAGTTGGGTTGGGATGGTTTTATCTGGATAATTTTTCCTCAGCAGCTGATTCTTAAATGACATCTCACAGGACCCCTTTAAGTTTTCTGGCTCTTTCCATAAGATCTTAGCTCTTGTAGCTACTCTGCTCTTTTTTTTCAAAAAGTCAGGTGGTAATTGAGGTAGGTGAATGGTTGAAAGGGATTTAATTCCTAACTGGGAACCTGGGCTTACCCTGATGACAATACTGTCAGAGGAGCCCCTGGACAAACTGCTGTAGGGTTGATAATGTGAAGCAGAGAGTCAGATTCTTAGCTGCTGTCAATGGAGTGATGCCTTTGTATTTTAAGGGGACTATATCCACTGATACATCTTCAGAATCCAACCCTTAAATTTGCCAAGCGGCAACAGTACTCACCAATCCTGGACCTGTTTGCAGCATAATAGGCTGCCCACTTGTGGATTGCCAAGGAAGAGGGACTGAAAGACAAGAAAGTGACAACAGGTCCATCTGACCTAAAGGTTCAGATCTGTTATTTAAGGAATGCTGAAGCCAAGAGCAGGGCCACTGTATATACACACTTGAAGACAAGCACCCTCTCTCACTTTCCTTTTACTTGTTGCCACACAAGACTGTAAATTTACAGTGTATGTGTTGCCTTAAGTTGTGATTTTACTTTGACAAGGAATTATGTAAAAATGGCACCTTCTTACTGGAGCCACCAACTCCCTGCATCTGGCAGGGTTAAGGCTGTCAAGGTGAAAGTCAAAAGTTTTTGCTACTTGCTCTTCCTGCTACCCTCTGCAGAGTCGATACTACTTAGAGAGTAAACTTGGTTAGCTAGAAGTTATAAAAAATTAACAGAATTGCTAGCTGAGTTCCAACATCATTTTTGGGGATCTAGAAATATGGCACACCTGTGGGGTCCCAGGTAGGGATGGGCAGTAGGAGAACCGCTTTCTTTTTAAAAAGGGCAGGTCACACATAGAAGTCACAAAGGAGCAATAAACTCAGCCCCAGTGATACCATGTTTATAGCTTCTTTTCATCGAAGAATTGCACTTTAAAAACTGGTGCCCAGTTGCATTATTTTAATGCAGTGTTTCCCAACCAGTGTGTGTCGGCACAAAAGTGTGCCGTCAGAAATTAACTGTGCCGCAGAATTTTTCCATGGCAATGAGCTACAATAGGTATGAGGATGGGGAATGCCTTAACTGGTGTGCTGCGAAAAAAAATTATTAAAGTAAGTGTGCCTTGGGCTGGAAAAGGTTGGGAAACACTGTTTTGTCTGTCCTGTTGAAGTGAATTAATGCCCATAGTAATTTTGTTGTATTGCAGACATGTTTTGTATGGTTCTATTCTTCCAATGAAGTTTAAAAAATACTTAAAAAGCCAACAGGAGGAGTGGTCTGACTCTTTGTTCAGATGGGACAGTTACAAGGCCTGTTCCAAAACCCATGGAAGTCAATAGGAGTTTTTTCTCCAGACAGCCAGATCATTGGATCCGGTCCTTGGAAAGAAAGGAAGTAATTCAAAGTACACAGACGAGGGCTTCCCTGTAATTCAGAGTACATCCCCCACCAACTGTTCCCTGTTTGTGAGCAGTAGGTCAAAAAGAACACAGCCTCTAGTTTGCCCCTCTAACACTTGCACCAAGAAACTTGTCTCCAATGCTCTCCAAAAGCTTCCTGGATTGCCTGTGCACTGCTGTATTGCCCTCCCAGCAGATGTGAGGGTGATTGAAGTCCTCCATGAGAACCAGTGCCTGTGATCTGGAAACTTCCACTAGTTGTCTGAAGAAAGCCTCATCTATCATCCTCCTGGTCTGGTGGTCTATTGCACACACCCACCACAACATCACCCTTGTTGCTCTCCCCTCTAACCTTAACCCAGAAACTTTCAACAGGCCTGTCTCATTTTCATACTGGAGGTCTGAGTCATCATACAGCACTTACACAGGCACAACTCCTCTCCTCCCCTGCCTGTCCTCCCTGAACAGTTTGTACCCATCCATGACAGTGCTCCAGTCATGTGAGCTCTCTCACCAAGTCTCTGTTATTCCAATTGCATCACTATTCCTTGATTGTGCAAGGACTTCCAATTCTTCCTGCTGGCTTCCCAGGCTCCATGCATTTGTGTACAGACAGCTGAGGTGATTAGCCAATTGCCCTGATTTCTCAGGAAGAATGGTTTCTTCATCCTTAATGAATGGCCATAATTGGTATAACTAGCAAATATTTTGATCCTTTTGCTCACCACCATCTCTTAAAACTTTAATATCTGTATCAAATTCCACTTTGGGATTTCTGTTTTTTGATCTACACTCTCATCTTTAGAATCAGTCGAGGCTGTCACATGCCCCCCTGCAAACCCACCTTTATGAAGGCCAGTACAAAGATCAAGTATAAACATTTTCTTTCAGATTCAAGTGTTGTTTGGGTCTTCCTGAATTGCTGGACATTTTGACTTCTTAGCTACCTGGCAGGCATCACACAAAGGTAATTTTGCTGTTCAAATATCATAATCCTACATCCAGCAACACTGACTTCAGCCTTCAATTCTGTTGATCTACACTTTTCACCCAAACCAAGTGTTTTTCTCAAGCTGCTCTACCATCCTTTGAAAGGTGCCCACCTCCTCCTTGTCTCTTTTGACAGTCTTTTAAAAAATGTTCTAGTTTAATAGAGAGCAGATTAGTTAATTGGTATTTCCAGGGCAGCCGCACATTCTTATTTTGCAAGCATTAGGGGGTGGTTACTGATGGGATCTGAACTAGATGCACCAGACAAAAATTGCTTTCCTTTGTCAGTACCACATTTTCTGTCATCTGTAATGCGTGTGGTTTGGAAACAAGAATTAGTCTTTTCAGTATCCCCACTTTCACTTGCGATTAAATACCAGCAGGCATAAAAAGAAAACTGCCTAGAAGCCCTATGAGGGGATATTTCACGTCAGGTAAAAATAATGGAGCCAGAATGAAGATATTACAACTAGCTAGGTTGCCTGCTTGCTTTCAGCTTGCAAAATATGGTCTGTTTGCATCTGGGAGCAAAAATAACTATAGGAAGCAATGTCAGTCTCCTGGTAGTCTTCAAACTTGGTGTATTGTCTGTTGGCATGAAGAGAGTTGTGAAGGTAATCATTAATTCATCATCAACATTTATATTGACTTATGTAGTATCCTCAATTGCTTTATGGATAATCCACGCGGGTGTTGTTCCATCCTCTGTGATGAGAAAGTGCCCTCTGGACATGGAACAGCAGCCATCCTGCACTAGTGCTGCACAGCCCTGGGATAAATCAGTATTGACTCATAAGAAAGCCAGCCAGCTACTGGATCACCTGCATGACCTGGTGTGGAACCACAACTTCCTCAGAGCAGAAGTGACAGTGTCTATCTTAAAGCCTAAGCAGCTGAATCAAGAGACAACATAAGTCTCAGCATCTTGCCACTGAAGGCCCTGCTACACATTCAAATGAAAACTGGCTAAAAACCAGCTACGGAGCTGTTACACCTTTTCAAGTGGTAACTTTGTAGTGGGTTGGCTCTTTTGATAGCTACATAGTCATTTTTATGGTCGGAGAATTGCTTTGCATGTGCAGCCAGTCTACATTTTGTTGCGTGATTCACCAGTGAATGGTGGGAGAATTACTTTGCACGGCTGGCCAGTCTACATGTATTGCGAGATTCACCAGTGAATGCCTTGAAAAGTACTTTGCACATGCAGCTGGTCTTTTTTTTTTGGAAACTTTCTCGTGCTTTAAGCCAAATTATCCAGATCAGTTCCCAATCCTTTGAATCATTCAAGAAACCACAGGTGGCGCTGCAACTGGCAAGCATCCTCCACCCCAGACATTTCAGCCCGGGGCTTCAGATACAGGCGCCCCTTGCTTAGCATCGTCCCGGTTAGCGTTGTTCTATTATTATGTCACTGCTCTATTAGAGAACATACGTTTGGTTATAAGGGGGTTTGCTAGTAGATAACTACTCTGATGTAATTGGATTCGCTTAACATCGTTTCACTTCAAGTTGTCTTTTTCAAGAAGGTAACTGTGACGTTAAGTAGTAGCCATGCTTCCAAATCCCTTGGCAGGCATCCTACGTGCAAGCCCAAGCCCAGAGGCTTGGGGTTCAGAAGCCCCTGAGGCTTCGCTTGTCCCCCAGCAGCAAGCTAGAGAGGAGTCCCCCGTTTCCATAAAGTCAAAACAGTTACGATGCGATTCAGCCGTGGTTTGCGCCATGTCTGTAACGTGTATCAGGGGCCGGGAACTCCAAGCCGTGAAGCAAGGGCTGAAGGTGCGCCTCCAGAGTCCCCAGGCTCACAGACCAGCGAAGGCACCGGACAGGCCGGGGCCGGTTGCTGCCTGCCCCCTGGTTTGCTGGACACCGCTGCCTCGGCAGGCAACCCCAGGCCTGACACCTGCCGGCGCAACCCAGCTCCCCCCAACGCTGCAGGGGCTCGGCCTGTTTCCCCCCCGCACAGAAAGACCCGCCTTCCCCAGCAGCCAATCAACGCCGAACATCCCACCCCACACGCAGAAGCGAGCCAAATAGCATCCAGATGTAGCCCGCCAGAGGTCCTCGCCAGCCAATCAGCGCTCGGGAGGAGCCCGGGGAGCGTTCGGAAGCTTCCGGTGCCATGAGCCAATCAGCTCCCAGTACTTGCCTGCGCGGGCCACTGACAGATCCCTCCCACAGCCAACCCCGTGCCCGCACTCTTCCTCCCCAGCCAATGAGGTCGCAGCCTGCCCCGGCAGCGCCCGGGAGTTGCGTCGACCTCCGGGACCTGGAAGGTGAGGCCTGCCGGGGGGCGGGATCCCGGGGGCTCTCTGGGCTTAGCCCCAGCTGCACGTGCGAGCTTGGCTGCTGCCGGGCAGCCCCGCTGGGTCTCGGGTACTTGCGTGCTCGGTGGGGCCCCACAGCACCTCAGAGCCAGGGCAGGCGAGTGCTAGCCCCAAAGGGAAGCCGTGGGTGCAGGGGCCGGGCACAGCAGCACTTACCCGCTGTTGGTACTTCGCAGGGGTTGAGTTACGTGTTGACTCTTGTGTGGGGGGGGTCTGCAAAAAAAACATTAAAAGGGTTCACTGATTAACAAGTCCACCGAAGCGAAGGAGCAATCCACTGGGAGACCCCCCAGTACCAGTTCAGTACACATCAGTAGCCTGCGATTGACCAACGTCTGAGGTCTGCTGGCCTGACCTGGGGTGGGGGGTTTTTGGACCCCTGCTTTTGTATGTCCCCCCACCCAGCCCCTGGGAACCCGTGATGAGGGGCTGCAGCCAAATAGAGTGAGGATACAGCTGGTTGTTAGAAAGGTCGCTTTAATCAAACAAGCAGTATTAAAAAGCTCGGGAGTAGACAAGGCCAATGAAAAGAAAAACAAGTGTGTCAGGGGAGGAACAGAGTTTTGGGGCTGTGTACCAGAGCAGCCAGTTGCAGCAGTTGGGGTGGGGGGTGACCAGCAATGTACTGTGGGATGCCTGGAGGACTGGCCAAACTTATGTCATGGAACACTTGGTGTCCACACGTGATGCTGGCCTGGTTCCTAATAAACTGATTCAAAATGTGCTTCAGCATCCAGGTACACTTTTGCACCATACAGGCAGTATTCAGCTGGCTTAACAGGCTTGTATGTCTACTTTCAGTTTATACTGCATTCAGACTGGACTAAGGGATATATGTGTTCATGTCTGCGGGGCTGTGAAGATCACACTTCTTTCTGGCCTTAGCTGCTTATGCCTCCCCTCTCGTGGAGAGTATCTAGTGATACCCAACTCTCTGTTCTCCTTCCTCACCCCAGCAGGATTTGACCTCAAACAGGTTTTTTTTTTTCCTCTCTGTCTCTCTCTCTGCAGATGGCCCAGACACTCGCACTCAGGAGGCTTCTAGCTTCCTCTCCTAAGAAGCTGTCTGTGCTGTTTCGGCCCCAGCCTGCGCTGTTTCTCTCTAGGGCATCTTCTGTCCCCAGCAGGCCAAATTCCCTCCTGAACCGGGCACAGGCCTCTCTACTTCCTTGTGTTAAGACGTTTTCTACCACGCCTCTCTGCAGGAGCACGTTCAACATCCAGGATGGGGAGGACTTCCAGGACAGAGTCATCAACAGTGCAAAGCCCGTGGTGATAGATTTTCATGCGCAGTGAGTACTGACAATGGGGCACAGTGAGAATAGTATCTTCAGGGCGCTCCTCTGTCTTGGATCCTACAGCTGATCGCCTTCAGCCTCTGGACAAGTGATTTAATTCTCTTGGTCCTGGTTTCATCCTCTGTAAATCAGGGATAACAGTGCCTTTTGTGAGGCATGTTCTGACCCATGTATAAACAAAGCTATATGAAGCTAAGTCTGTACTAGAAGAGGTTTGCCAGTGCCTGTCCCCTGCTGGCCCACTCATGTACTGTAGGCATAGCTTATGCTGGCAAAATAAATGCTTTGCTGACATAATTTATACCACTTTGTCTGAATAAAATAAACTATTTGGGTAAAAATGCTTTTTTATTGGTATAACCGTGTCTCTAAACTAAGGCTCTTGCTGGCATTAAAATGGTAAAGAAATATGCACCCTTAGCCAGTACAACCATGCTGTCAAAGGTTCTGATGGAAATGTGGCCTTAACACTGTGCTGCATTAGGAGAGAGAACTCAAAGGTGATGCTTACAACGTTGTCTAGTCCAGCTCAAGGCAGGCTCAGCCCTGACTAAGACCATCCCAGTCAAGTGTCTTGTCTAATCAGCTCTTGAAAATGTCTAAGGATGGAGGTTCCACAACTTCTCTAGGCAGCCTGTTCCATCCCTGAAGTTGCTCTGTATCAATGTAGCCATTCCCTAGCTCCACCCATGCTGTAAAATGAGTGTCCCAATAAGACTACAAAATATTATAAATACCCTTATAAAAAGCATCATGTTTGTAGTATCTCATTAACATGTCAATAAATATAAAATTACTAGCAAGTCGAGACTTTAATAAGCCCTTTATTTATACAGTATTGTTTCAGCTTCTGTTATTCTCAGCCTACAGTGACAGAGATTCTGCTGTTTGTCAATTTCATTGCTGCATTTTACTGCCCCACGTTTTATGCGACTCCCATTATGGCTCATGGGATGCTCTTTTTATGGTGTCATAATGACACCTATGACTGAATGTGTTCCACAAGCTTGCTAGATTTTCTTTATGGACTTAAAGATCCAGGTGACAATAAGAACAAATTACAGCACACAAGTGGTTTTATACAAGTGAAGCTGTGCACGCTGAATATATCTACGTACAGTTTTTAAATCATTCCTTAAATGCCCCTTTGGTTACCTTCTGCTTTTCTTTAGGAGAGCCCTTGGAATCCAGGTGACAAGATATAATTGCTAAGAAATTCATAGCTTGCTATAATCTCCTTTTTTCATAAAGTCTTCTTGAATGCTCTCTCTTCCTTGAGAGGACTTTTCACTAGTGCGAATGAGTTGATACTGACAAAGACTTTTGGTAGCACTTGATTGGCATCGACAACCAATTTTGTTGCCTCTAGCAATGAAAATATTCTCAGATGTTATCTGTTTAAATATCATAATTATCTTTGATTTTTAGTTGTGTCTTAGTAACCCATTAATATGGATACAGTTGTGCTAGGTGCTGTATGAACACAGAGCATAGAAGAGTCTGGAACCCTGTGACGGAGATGGACAAAGTGAAGCAGGAACTATTAAGGATTCTGTGAGGGAGAGGAGCAGTTTAATATCTGCAGAATCTCAGAGATGCAAGTGCAGGGCTGGTAGGGAGCAAGAGCTGCTGTAGTATCCGTCTAAGCCAGGGGTGATCAGTGTGCAGCATGCATGCCATAAGTGGCATGGGCAGCTTCTGGATGTGGCATGCAGACTATAAGGGAGGGACAGGCAGCACAGGAGCAGATAGGTCAGGAAGCAGAAAGCAGAGCAGTAGATTGCGTAGGGAACAAAGGACCAGGAATAGGAAGCAGAGCAGCAGGAAGGGGATTGAAGTGGCACTCTGGGAGAACCAGTTTCTGGCACTCCTGCCTAACTGGCCCCCACTAATCTAAACCATGATGTAAGGGTTCGGGAGTTCTTGTTTCGTCCTTTTATTTAATGTTTTTCTTCTTCTGAATAGTTTGGATTTTTTTTTCCCTTTTGCAGGGAAGTAGGTTCAGGGATTAATGTAAGTACGAAGTATGACAGCAAGTCCAATCAGAGAGAGAGAAACCTTTTTTTTTTTTCTTCTTTTCAAAGGCTTCGGTGCCAGCTCTGCAAACTCTTGCTGATACCAGAGCTTGGGACAGGCAATATGCTTTCTAATAGAGCTGCCTCTGCTTTATGGAAACCCAGCAATTACCTGAAGACTACAAGTATTTCAAGAGTAATGGGTAGCACTGAACAGCCCCCCTCTTCCTGCCCCCCCAATAGTCTGATGGCAGCCTCTCCCTAAACTGTACTGTCACTTGAAAACAGTATTATTTTCTAATCTGCATCTATACTCGGCTTGCTGTGGTGACAGGCAACAGCTGCTGGAGCACATAGACATCCATGCCCTCTGACAGCTCCACTCAGGTGCCTGGCTGCACAAGCAGGAAGTGCGTGAGGGGAGGCACCAGCTGCAAAAGGCATGGTAGCAGCTGGCAGAAGGCATGGGAGCATCTACATGTGCCTTCTGCCACGTGGCTGGTAGTGGCAGAAGCCTTACTGCACACAGTAGAGGCTGTTTAGTTCTGCTGGCACAAAAGAGGGAGCTGCCAGTCTGGAGGACCTTTGTGTGTGAAGGCACCCAGAGTTTTGCTGGCAGAACCAGTGCTGGTTAATGTTTACACTCTGTGTTCAAATATGAGCCATTTTTCAGAGTGTGAAGGTCAGTGCAGAGAGGGAGTGGTGAGATGGGTAAGGTGCCAGTGTAATACCAGGAACAGTGTGAATCGAGCTATACCATGGTTGGCTATTGCACTTTGCTGATGTAATGCCTGCTCCTTTCCTTTCCAATCAGGTGGTGTGGCCCCTGCAAGATCCTGGGCCCCAGGCTAGAGAAAATGGTGGCCAAGCAGCAGGGGAAGGTGCTGATGGCTAAGGTGGACATCGATGATCACACAGACCTCGCCATTGAATATGAGGTAGGAGCCAGGAGCGCAAGGGCTGGTATGGGGTAGCATGGTGTCCTTGCCTTGAGGAAAAGTCTATCCACACAGCAGAAAACTATATTGAACAGGTGGAGGGGATGTGATAGCCAACATTTTGCTGTTATTAATGAACACCCCCCTTTAATCATCAGCTACAGCCTTGCTGGTTGTTGCTCTTGGGGCCCTTTAGAAATGTTGCTCCTTCTATTGCAATAGCCCCTGGAGACCCTGCATCCCATTGTGCTCCCTACAGTACAACTATGTAACAAATTGCCACAGTCTAAGCACAGTGTTGGTTTGTAGCTGCTCCACACGCAAAGCGGTTTGAAGAGTGACAGTAGGCCCAGCAGCTAGCCTGGCATCCTCTTACAGATGTCCTAAAAGGTCCATATAGGCAAAGCTGCACCACTCCAGCCCCTCTCATTTGCTGTCTCCCTTAGTGTTCATACCCTATCCTCAAGCTACTTCACCAAAGCAGTATATTGGCTTTGTTTGGGGTGCAGGTAGCTCTATGGAGAGATCAATAAACATGTTGACCTACTAGTAGGAAGGGACCTAACAGCTTTGATTAACACATCTCTTGCTGTACATGTAGTATTCTCTCCATTCACCACTGTTAACCATGAGTCTTAAGAGCAGAATGTTAAGAGAAGGCTCCAGCCAGTGGTTCTGTTATTCCTTTATCCTTCACTAGCTGATTTGAGACACTGAAAAGTCCCTCCAGTACTGCTCAGTGAACCTTGTATCTTCCCCTTCACAATCCTAGTAATGTCCAAATAGAAAGAAGACTGCTGCCTTACTCTTCAGTAAGAACTGACAGTGAAATAATTAATTTTTACTCACCCATTGGACAGGTGAGAATTGCTGCTTCTCTTTGCAATCACAAATTGAAGTTCTGCCAGGGTAGAAGTTAGGACAAATTACTCAGATTTATCTGCCAGCACACAGCCAAGCAGATTCTCCAAGGAGAGCCATCTTGCAAAGAGTAAAGTGTCATGTGCTGGCCCTTGGAGGCTGTGGTAGTTAACCCTGCAGAGTAAAGATGCATCAGCTTCTTCTCTCTTGATCCTTTGCCTCCATAAGTTTTTTGGGGTGGGGAAGAAGTCTTTGCTGCTGGCATCCATGCAGCAATGGAGTATGATTTCTTTCTTCCAAGGTTGGAGATGGAACCTGTGGGGTTCTCCTCTGACAGTGTCCTGAAACGTGTCCAGATTAGGGCTGCAGTATTTAAGGCTACATGTCCAGATTAGACTTGTGTTTTGTATTGCAAGTAGGGAGGGTATCTTTGAGGGGGGTGGTCAAGACAGACTGGAAAAGAGCGGTGGCTTTGGTGGTCGCAAGCAAGGACTTACAGCCAAGAAACTTAGGAAACTGGAAAAGGACTGATTTACCCTGGAGTGACATATGATTAGGTACTGGGTAGCTTGTTCCATACCTTCCTATAAGTAACCAAGAATGCATCACCTACAATTATTTCAACTTGTCTCAGGTGACAGGAAAACAGCAAATAACACCCATGTTTAGAGAGAGGTGGTAGAAAAGAAATTTACAATTACAGCCCTGAAGTTCAGATTCCTCTAGATGAGGCTGTAGAGATTTAAGAATGTGCAGTGTAATAAGGGAAGAGTTGATCTGCATTTGGGACAGGGAATTCTTCCTAAACAAACTGAATAGTCAAAATGATCCTGAGGGGTGGAGAATAAGGGGCACCTGGGATTCATTCTCTGACAAGAACTGGATTCCAAGGTTGTCCTCCTGCACCTGGAATGTAAACATGGTCAAAAGTCAGTTGGGTACATATTTCACAGGGGGGCTGAAGATCTCCAGTGTTGGGGATCCTGCATTCTCCACCATCTGCATGATACAACTTCAGTGATGCTAGTGCATTAGGCCCACGGGCTGAGAGTGTAGAGGTGGGAGGGGATTGCCAGTCACTCCCTGATGTTCTAAAAGAGCACACAAGGGAGGAGTTGGTGTCCAGGGGTAGTCCAGAAATAGGTATTGTCTTACCAGCAGCATCCTTGAGCAACAGGGACTTTTAAGGCCCTTCCACTTGGGACCAGAGCTTTGAAATTGTTCTTAGCCTGCAGCCTGGGATTTTCAGTGCCCTTTCCCCACCCCTCTGATTCTCCCTACTAGCTGCCAATAAAGCTCCATCCTCCCATGTGTATCTCCCTCCCCGCAGGCAGACATGGGCTGGCTGCCCAGCCTGGTATTGCACAACATCCTCTCTGCAGCAGATTGTCTGGGAAGAGAGAGACCCCCTTGGAGAGCTGTGGAATGCCTGTGCATTCCTTTGCATGGGCTGCTGCCTGCCCTTGGCTCCGGCTTAGCACGCATCCCAGGCACGTTTCCTTCTACTAGAAACCACCTAGAGACCCTTTCTTTCTTCAATTCCTTGCAAGGCAAAACTCCATCTTCCTGACAGGCTGAGTTCCTTCTCCTCCAGTGCCCTGTTCTCATCAGAGTTCTGACCAAGGTTTTTTCCCTACTGTCCTGCCTCTTCCTGACCAATTGCCAGAAGACCAGAAAGAGAGAGGCCAACAAGGTTCTTTGGGTGAGTTTGATATCTTTTACTAGACCAACTTAAATAGCTGGAGAACAATTTTTAAGCAAGCTTTCGGGTTCAAAGACCCTTCGTCAGGCTAACCCTTGTCTGCCTATGTCCTTAGACCAACACAGCTACAACCTGCACCCCAGAAAGAGAGAGGTGCACGTCAGCTTTGATCCACTCTCACCTTGGATTCTCTCTTGCTTTACCTCTTATCTTGACTTATTGCCAACATGTGTATTTAGCCCAGCTGGGAAGTAGCAGCTGCTTCTCCTACTGGCAGGGTAACTAAAAAGCTGTTAGCTTGCAGACACCTCAGCAATGTAGCTTGCTCCTTGCATTGTTCCTAAGGTCAGTGGATGAAGTCTTCCCCTTTGGTTATATGGGATCAGAAGTTGCAGAAGACCCACTTTTAGTGGTAGGAAAATGCCTCTGTGGCAGGTACTACAGACAACAGCCCTTAGAGCAGCCTCTGATTAGCATTGCCCAGACCCACTGGTTGATGGGAAATTTCTCTTTGTTTTTAATTTCCTGCTCATTGGAAATTCAGAAACACCAAAACAAAATAGATTCCTCAGGCCCTGCATCTCCTCAGTGATACTGATATTCTTGGCTGTTGTTGTTTGCATGAAGCTGAAAACAAGGTCAAAGTTGCTAAGCAAATGTCAGGTCCACAGACCCTGAATGCCCTTGGAACAGGCTGCCCCAGAGGCACAGACTATAGCAGGGAACCTAGAAGATCCAAGAGCCCTTTCTCTGTCTGAGATAATCAGAGCTTCAGCCCTGCTGTATTGCTGGGATCGCAGATAGAGCCAGGACTTCCTGGCTCCAGGGCACAGAGAGCCTGGAAACTCCAACAAGCTGCATCCTTGATACGGCAGTCTGCCTGGTGGGTCTGCCCAGAACAATACACTTTGTATTCCTGACACACAAACTACACAGAGCTGGGAATCCAGAGCTTCCAGGATTTTCAGCTATGAGACAAACCTGCCAAGAGCCTTTGAAGTCCTGCCTGGGAGTTGGCAAAAGTTCATCAAACCCAAGATGTCTCAAAGAAAACATTTGAAGATCAAGGAACTTTGTTTCCCTGGAGAATTTCCAACAAGGCCCATTTTGCTGTTCTCCCCACAGGCTCTTCAGGCACTCTAGGGCAGGGTTCCTGCCTGCAGGCCTGGGAGGCTTCTGTCATAAAAACAGATCACTAGGAGTTTCATTGCAGAGATGTCTCAGTTCTCAGATCAGACTGTGAACAGGGGGGCATAAAAGGGGCTTCAAGCCATCATAACTATCCTCCCTGAGGTGGCAAGTTTGCTGCACTTTCTTAGAGGCCCAACACAAACCTCACCGAGCAAGGGAGAGGCATTCTTAGCCCCGTGCTTTTCTGTGGTTCAGGGCATGTGGGAGAAGGTGGCTTGCCTGGTGTCAATGTGCCTGAAGTTTCTAGTCATGTTGGCCCACATGCAAAGGCTTGGTGTGTCAGGAAATCTATTATAGACTGGTGTTCTTTAGTACTCGGAGCTCCTCCTGTCTCTCGCCAATTGCGACTCTTAAAATTGCTGCATAGCTAAATATGAGGTTACCTTATAGATGCTTTGCAGGAACTCTGCTTGGTATTAACCTACTTTAGAAATGAGAAGGATCTCAGGAGCCTCAGAACCATGCTGTCTTAGGAGGGGCAGTCAAAGCAAACTCCAAGCTTTCCTGGTCTTTACAGCTTGCACACAAGCACATTAACAGCACCATTACTAACTCTGCTAGGGCCGTGTAAAACGGCTGTATTTCAAATCAATTTTGGATTCAGCCATTTCGGAGGACAGTGATTTGTTTCAGTGTTTCAGATCACTGTCCTGTTTTGTTTCAGAGGTTGGGTTCTGCTGAATCTCCTCCGAATATGTTTCGAACGGGCTGCAAGGCAAACTTTGCACAGCCCTTACCCAGCCGGGCGGGGCTTGGGGCAAGGGGCTTGGGGCCCCAGTGGGGAGCCGGACGGGGCCGTAGGTGGCTCATCCAGGGGAGGGCTGCTGCCCTCTATGCAGGCAAAGAGACCCCCGCATAGGTCTCTGATCCCTATCACGTCAGGTCCTTCCCTGCAGAGCAGGGAAACAGTGCAGAGTGGCAAGCAAGCCTGCTGGTCCTTGCTGCATGGCTCAGCTCTGCAGGGAGCAAAGATCTACGCTAGGGGTTTCCTCACCACCACTGCCCACCCCGCACTGCCCCACCAACATGGCACTGCGTGAAGTGGACAGCAGCAGCGAGGAGACCCCAGCACAGATCTCTGCTCCCTGTGCAGCCAGGTTGCATGGCAGGGAAATGCTGGTCTCTGCCGCACGACCTGGCTCTGCAGGGAGCAGAGATCTGGGGCTGCACTGGGTGGGCAGCAGTGGTGAGGAAACCCCAGCTCAGATCTCTGCTCCCTGCTGAGCTGAGTCACATGGCAGGGCAGCAGCGTGCATGTTTCCCTGCAAACCCGGCTCTGAAACTTCGAAATTTTCCGAAACATTTCCAAAACGTTTTGGATGCCTCGTGTTTTGGAGATGTTTCTGATCCTTCCATTTTGATTCGGATTTGGTTTTCGGCCATTTTGGCACCCAAAAAACACCTCCAAAATGAACCGGCTGCTGAAATTTCTCATAGCTCTACTTTTTACCTTCCTAGTGATAGTATTTCAGGGCTATGGAGTGATCCTGCAGGTAGCCACTAGGGGGGACTGAAGAACAGAAATTAAGCAAGCGCTGCAGGAAATGGCAGGGCTACTATTTTTTGTGTTGTTGAATTGGGACTGTTCAAAGTGCTGGAAGGAACAGATCTGGATTGGCCAGCAGTGAGGGAGTGGGAAGAGGTGCATAAAATGTCTCTTTTCATTTCAACCTTCTGATGAGAGAAGAGCCAGATCCCTGAAGAGTTTCCCAGGGGAGGGAGAGGATGAAATTGTGTGGCAGATCCCTGTGGGGAGCAGGACATGACACAGCTGGGAATTAACTCAAGGGGATGAGGCTTTCCAGGAGATGGACAGTGTATGAGATAAGGATGGGACATGTTCCAGAGGGCTAGGCTGTGTACAGATAAGGGCATTGAAGCAGTGGGGCCTGCAGCTATCTTGAAATGCTACCAAATTCTTTCCCTTGTCATTCCACAACTGTTTGAGCCTTCACATGCCTTCTCAAAAAGATGTCCACGAGACCTCTTTCCTCTCAGGACTCCCCCACCGAGTCCCGGAGACACTTTCTCTAGTGCTTTGCACTATTTTGTTCAAAACAAAGTTTGCAGGGGAACTGCCTGAGAGAGGAATGCCCAAAGTGCTGCAGCTGTCTGGCAGCTCAGATCTGAGGCTTTCCTTTTCCTGCCTACTCACTGAGGATCACTAGCAGATGGTCACAGACAGGCTGCCATCACACTGCCAAGTACAAAAAAAAAGAAGAAGAAATAAAGGGAGTCAGGGCACAATCTGGGGCTGGAAGGGGGATTTTCTCCCAGGCTGAGGAGAGGGTAGGAAGCCCTTGTTCACACCCATACCCCCTCCATCCTCCTTGGAGAAAAGCACTGTTCCACTCCTCCCATTACAACATATCTGGAGATCATCACATTCAAAAGATGGTATTTCAGTTAAACTAGTACAGGGATGAGGCTTCAGACATGTGAGAAATGTTGGCTTGTGCTTCCCCTAGGTTTTGCTGGAGGTTGTGTTAGGTTGCTGTATGCTGTTAGCTCTCACCCCTTAACTGAAAAGCCTGAGAGGATTGAGTCACTAACAGAAACTTCCTTTTGACAAAATGTTGAACCATCGTTGAAGCCAAATACCTGTACATGGGGAAATCCAATGTTTTTAACTACCTGACTAAAAATCTCTCCCCAGCTCCATTACTCAGCTTTCACTTTCTTGTCGGGATGCTGTTTCACTAGTTCTCCTGCCATAGAGGCTCCTTGGAGAAGGAAGCCCTGGGTTTCTAATGTTATAACCAGCAAGAAAATCAGTTGTCAAAACCTTTTGGTCCATCAAGGATCACGAGGTAGGCCCCAAATCCTTTGGCAGCCAGGCTCCTTCAAACATAGCTGATTGTGTGCGTCTCTGTTCCTTCCCCACTTCCCTTCCAGGTCTCTGCAGTTCCAACCGTGCTGGCCATGAAGAACGGAGACGTGGTGGACAAGTTTGTAGGGATAAAGGATGAGGATCAGCTGGAGGCGTTCCTTAAGAAACTCATTGGAGCCTGAGGAAGAGGGATGGCCAGTGAACATGCCCAGACCTCTAGAATTATCCATGTCTTATGTTGTCTTATCTGGGGAGGGGTAAGGGGAAGATGAACTGCTTTGTAGAATCTGTGCCCCCTTTTTTCCTTGTGAGGCTTGGGTTGGGGGAAGGGGGTTGCAGCCCAGCCTCTCCTCTGGGGCAGCAGTATCCCTGAGCTGTGCTGAGGGATGAAGAGAAATGAGAATGGTCATCCTCAGAAAGTGGGGGGAGGAAAGCAGCTGGAATAAGCCCTCCAGTTCTGTTAGGGAAAAGCTGGCAGCAAGGGAAATGGGGCTGCTGCCAAATTAAAGGAGGGATGTTTATCTTTTCATCTGTTCTATCCTGGCCCAGAGCAGGAGATGACTACTTCTCTGCGGGGTGTGAGACACCCATGTGGTCCAGGTGGATTTGTTAAAGTAAGAGGACTGCTCTGCCTTGTGTGTGAAACCTACATCCTTGTCCCTCCATCCCTATGTTCCTGGAATGGGTCTTAATGCTGTGCAGGTCCTTGGGCCCTTGCCATGTTCTCCCCTGCTGCTGTTTTATAAAGATAATGAAGAAAAATGTCTATGGATTTCCTTTTGTAGGTCTGTAATAAGAGAACTTTATTAATCACTTCTGCCTGGTTCAGCAGAAAAACCCTTTCTGTAACCCTTCCTCACTCCCACAGCTACCCACATGCCCTGAGAGGGAACAGAAGGGGCTGTGGCAGATGCATCAGCAGAGCAGGGGGAGTGGTTTTGCTCCCCAAGTGCAGACAGCAGGAGTGGGGGTATGTAGATTTGGACTATGAGGGGGGGCCTTTGCAATGTGGAAACTTCATGATAAAACAAACAAGTGATCACCTTTGCATAGCTCCCAGCCCAGCTACTGTGACTCCAGGGTTGATCAGGTTCTATGCTGCTGGATTCACCTGGGAGCTGATCCCAACCTCTGCTTGAGGATGAACCTTAGATCTTCCCCATAAAGAACCCAGCCTACTACTGCTCTTTCTCTCCTAAACATTTTCCATGAGACTTCTTGTCTCCTACTTGAATCTGCTCATGCAAATGAGCCCTGCTGTAGGACCATCACTAAAGCCAGCAGGGATGAGATGCTTCAGATGGCCTTTATCTTTAGACTTTTTTTAAACTAGCCTGACCTTTATGGCAGGGAAGCACACACCTATGCCTCTAGGTGTAACCCCTTCCCCCTGTCACTACTCACCCTTTGCTGCTTGTTCCCTATATCCACTTTGCAGCTAGCACCACCTCTCCTGACATGCTCATCGCTGCTTCACACTGCACACATTTTGGAACAGCTGGAAAGTACCCTCTGAAAACAGGAAAACCAGGGTCAATGACTGACACTTTTATAGACGTTTGACCTCAGTTGAATTGCACAAGGCAGAACATATTTAAATGTTTAAAATCCTTGTGAAGATGCTGTCTTAGTTTCTGTTTCTAGTCCCTCTTTCACCTTGCCTTGGCCTGAGCCCCTGGTTATGATGCAGGCTAAAGCATTTCCCTAAACCTCTCCATTCTATAACCAGCAGAAGTAGAGGAGAGATGATCACAGTCCATACTGCAGGCAGCTGTTGGGCTCCTGCCAGATCTTAGAAGTTGGATAACACTAGGTCTGGACAACTTTAAGTGGTGCTAGTGACTCAGTGTGGGGTTTCCTTCCTTCTGAGTCTGTAATGCCTTGCCATGGTACTGGTGAGTTGTGTTGCTGAAGATATTTTTGGTTGCAATTTAAAACAGGGTTTTTGGCCACTTACGATTGCTAAAAATCCCCTAGCCTTTTTTGAAGGAGCAGAGGTTTTATTTCTGGTGTTCTGCTTACATTTCAGGTTGAGCATTTGTGTCCTACTTCCTCAAATTCCCCTTGAACTTTCAGCTCTTTCCTGTATAAACCCTTGTAGGTAAAAACCATTCTCCAGCATATGCAGGAAAAACAGGAGAGCAATGTCATGTGTTCCTACAATAGTTAATTTTCAGGCCTTGCTGTTGATGGAAAACAGGAAAAAACAGGCTTCAACAGCATGACTTGCATTGTGTGTTTTAGAGTCGGTACAAATCAACCATTTCATTATTTCCTTCCAAGGAAAAGGTCTTCAGGTTTGTGTGGCACCAGTATCAAAGCACACTGAGGAGCTGCTAGCACATTTTAAGTTGGATTTTGTGGAAGTTAAAGTTGCTTCTCTTGACATGACTGTTGGATACCCCTGTATTTAATATACCCAGAGAATTCCCTCCATAGGCATCACTCAGAAAGGGCAGTTCCAGCAGATGGGTGAGGGTAATGTTTTCCAAGCATTTATTTCCTTTTTAAGTTCCAAGATACCTTGATCAGGGCTTTGAATGGAATAGAGAAATACTATAGCAAAAAGTGTAAAGGCAGGCAAAGCTGTTTTATATAGCAGGACCTTCTTAATCCCCTTTTCTTGTCTTTGCCGAGGGAGGTAGCTGCTGCTAATAACATCAGAGGCACACCTAACCCCTTTTTGGTGTCATCATTACATAGGCAGGACTGCAAGGGAGTCTGGTTGAGGGCTTTATACAGCAGCTTGCATGGGCTCTGAAAGTAGTGGATTATTTTGAGAGGGTAAGGCAGCAGGCTGCTTTCTCTAGCTAAGTCATTGAAATGGTCTGTCTCCATTCTGGTAGGTGTGCTGTGTTTTTAACTTCCTCTTTCAAACTGTATAGTGCTTTTGCTCTATTAAGCATTTTCTTTACTTTGCTGTCCCCCATTTCTCTCTGCTCCTGGAGGTAGCTGCCCTTCCATGTTGTACACCTGTGCTGTAGAAATTGGTTGACTTGCTGATAGTTTTGAATCTGCTTTGCTATCTCCTGTTTCCTGGAAATAAATGTTCCAAATACGCTGCTTTGCCCATTGCACTTGGGGCTGAATATTCAAGCTACTGGGTGTTCACCTTCATGATCACTCTTCTCTTAAGGGCTAAGATTCAAAGGCTAATTCAGTTTGGACAGACTCCTTAATGGGTTGGATCTAGTCCTAAACTAGCTTCTGTTTCTCCCACTCCTCAAATACTTTCCCCAGCTGATTGTGCCCTCCTGGGAGCTCTGTGGAAGGCTACAGAGCTAAGATTAAAAGGGGATGTTTATCCCCTCTGCAGTCCTGCTGCCTACTAAAAACTCTGCACCTGATCAGAGAGGTGGCTAGCTATGTTAACCATCTCTGTACTTGATGTTGCTAAAGTATAGCCCAAGCCTTCCTGTATGGCAGATAAACAACCATTAACCCCTGTGTTACAGACAGGGAAAATAGCTGTCAGTAATCCTGATTTGGGCAGGACCGCGAGGTTTTTCAGTAACAAATTCTCAGTAGCTTTTTATCTTCAAGCTACCTTAGCTCTTAAGTGTAGTTCTGGGGTTGCACCACTAGGAGATGATCTGAGCGCTTTTTATTCCTCACCTGATTCCCTGTCTCTGCTGCTCTGACTGCAAGCTCACAGGTGACCTGGAGTAGTTGCCTCTTGCTGCTCGGTGCAGCATCAGCAGTTGGGCTCTTTTGGGGTGGGGATGCTGTGGGATCCTAGGGTAAAAAAAAAAAGACGGGTAGAATAGAGGTGCTAACAGGGAAGCTCCCAAATCTGTTCAATATCCAGAAAAAACATGGGTGGTGTCTTGCAGTCTGCAGAGAGATGAGACAGACTGATTTTCCCTCCCTGTCATGGAAACCAGGAGTACTGGGGGGAGTGCCTCTATAGCCCTCTCTGCTGTATCATTCCCCTTAAGATGCTACAGAGTGGGACCCACCTGCTGTTCTCATCTAGAGATGCCTGACCAGGGGGTGATGGGTCCTTGGGCTGCTGCTTTCCACCCAAAGGGAGGATGGTATTGGGCTGTGGTGCTGCTACAGCTTCCCACGGCATCTAAATTCCTAGCTGGTGACTTGAACCTCAAACTTGCTTCTGTCCCCGATTATTATGATTACTCATATTAAAAAAGCATGGCAGTACATCAGACTCTGTCTACAACCCTCTGAGCCTCTGCCTTCACAAAAAGGACTCCTGGAAATAAAAGTATCGGTAACTAGGGTCTCCAGGGCTCTCAGCTATTTCCATTAGATGGCAGAGGATGGAGCAGCAGCACCAGGTAGGAAAGTGGGGAAGTGACCCAGCCTTGTCCTTGTGAAAAGATCTGTGTCTGGCCAGCATCTCTTCCGCAGAAGTCTCTGCTGCTTTCCTCAAATCAGAATCGGTTCCATCTTCTCCCACCCCAGACAAAATTTTTCATAGGAACTGATTTTTTTTTTTTTAATCAACTTTCTTGTCCAAAAGGCAAGAAACACTCCAGAGACTTCAGAGAAAGTGACCCTGGCCTTACTCTTCCTGTTTGTTTCACATCAACATAGATCCTCTGTTCTTGCTAGGCAGAGAGGAGAGAACGCAACGGCTCTGTACACAGATGTCCCATAGATTTATGGTCCTCCTTAGGGACAGGAACTCTTCTTGGAGGCGTTTCTTCTCTATCCCCTGCTGCACAGCAAAGCAATGCTAATTTGCCTCTTAACCCTGGAGCCCAGGGCAGTGGCCACTGTAACTGGCCAGCCTCTGGCTCTTCCCTTCATCTGCTTTTACCCCAGGCTCAGGATGCTTTTCAGCACACAGGAGGGGCTCTGCAGGCCTGGATAGTGTGGCAGCTGAGATGGTAATGGAGAGCTCTGCTGCACATAAGCCCATGCTAGGACATGCCTCCCACTGTTCAGATAATGTTGTATTTTTAATCTGACATTTAAACAAACTGCCAAAGCCCATTCTGGTCACTAGGGACCTCTTTTTTTTTTTTTGTTTTTGCTGCAGGTTTCATCTTTCAAAGTGTAGCTGGTTTCAAGTGATGCTAAAAAAGAAATAAGCAATGGCAACAGCTTTTTGTTAGTTGATAGTTGTGCAAAAGAGGCTGCTTTTTTTTTCACCCTGGCATAACACAGATGTGACTGATTCTGGCTCAAAGTTTCCAAAGATCCTAACTACCAAGTACGGAACATTTCAGGCTAAAAGATGAATGCTTTGGAAACTTATGACCTCATGCAGACAGGGGGCTATCATGCAAGCTATGTTGCCCCCTTAACTATTGCAGGTGTGATTTGTGAGGTGCTTTGGGTCCCTTTGAGATGAATGGGGCTAAAGAAATCAAGCATTTACTACCTAGGCAACTGGTTCTGCAGAAATGTGGTAACTTGAGCCTATGGGGAGAGCACTACCGGTTTATGCAAAGCAATGACAAACATGGGTGAAATTCTCTGCCAGAGGCTAGAAGTGACTTGGGATTCATGCAGAAAAGCCCCTCCTGCTGCTAGCAGAAACTTCCCTGAAAGATGAGACTATTGCAGAAGACATTGGCCTGAGTAACCACATCCTCCTTTCCAAGGGCCAGACACTGCTCCCTGGGGGAGGCTACAGATTAACCCACATGCAGCTTAGAAATTCCAGGAAAATGTGTGTCCTCTTTGTCCTTCAAGTCTCTGATTTGTAGGAAGCAGCTCAGGTGACTGGTTTAGCAGCTGCAGAGATGGGAGGGGTGGTGGCTTTGTGTTTATGATTCTACAGTCTTGCCAGTGGCAGGAAACAATCAAAGATGTCTGCTTAGTTCTTAGTAGGAGTTTCAGCTACAGGTCTCAGGCTGCAGCTGGCTTTGCACCCTAGCTCTTATGCTCCACGCTGCTCAGACTACCGAAGCTTGCTTGCCAGTTTTGTGGTCTCCTCTGTCCCAGGGCCAGCAAGGGTTTGGGATGCTGCAGAGGCCAGGTCTGATCGCATGGCTGTGCGGAAGGCCTCTGGTCCATCCCCAGCTCAGCTCTTAGTAACTGGAGCAGGGAACACTGCACAGGGTGGATATGCAGTGGCGCTTCCCAGACTGGTTGCAGAATAGTGTTGACTGGTTCCTGGCCCAGAGGATGGAGACCCCCTGGAGACTCAGAAAGGGAGGTAAACTGATGGAGCTCCAGTACCATGAATGCTGAATCCCTTCCATGCTGATGAATGAAGTCTGCGTTGGGTTCCAGGTGCATCTCCCATTACTAGCCTGGCTTTTACTTTTCTCACTGGTGGCCCCAGTGGAAGGCTCTGCCTGCTGCTTCAGGTTTGTGTCTAGCAGTGACAGTAATATAGTCAGCCCCAAAGTGTCCTCTTCCTCCTCTTACAGCAAGTGTGTGCACACTAGAAAGTGGCTTAGCCAAAAACAAAATCACCCCTGTGCCCCTAGCAGTTTTCATTCCTGAACCTGTTTCTGTGCCCACCCTCCCTCTTCCTCTTCTCTGGCCTTTTTCTTTTTCTTCCTTTTTTCTTTTCCTTCCTTTGGGGAGGAGGCAGAGGGTTTATGCCAAGGACACATGCATAGGTCACATCCTCTCTAAGGAATTACCAGGCTTCCTGTGATAGAGGCAGTGCTGGAGTCTGCCTTCATTAATGTGCTCGGTTTCCTTCTGCTGGAATCCCAGTTCTCTTTGTACCTTCCAGCATGTGCAAGATTGCATGGGTAGGCATTGGTAAGCATGTTGACCAGATCTGGGGTTGTGTGGCTGGCTTGGGCTGGATACACAGCAGGGCACAGGATGTTGTAACCTTCCCCGGCTGGAATTCAGCCTCCAGGGGCTGACTGCTCCATGCTCACCTTAGTCTGTGAGCTCACTGGATTTTGCAAGCGAAAGCTGGGCCTAGCCACTGTTTGGAGAAAGATCTGCAAGGACAGCAAAGGTGCTGTAGGGGAATGTGGGTGATTCAGTCAGGGTGTCTCCCCCCTCCTGAGTCAGCCCTGATTTCAAGTATGCCAGTCTGGTGTTAACAGTGTGTGCCGAGATGCAAGGGTGCTGTTTTGAGCAAACCACGTAACCGAGGCTGTGCCCCTTCAGGGTTGCTCCGTCTCCCTTGGCCAGAGCACTTATCCAGCTTGGTGCCCCAGCTAACGTGGAGTGTGGTCACTTGTATCCAGCCTGCTTAAATGTAATAATAAGCAGAAAGGATGCTGGGGGCTTCCTGTTTTGTGGCGTGGCTGTCCACAGTTAAATAGCTGCATCATTCCACCCCAGTGGTGGCTGCACCATGCTGATAAATGAAGTAATTCCCCTATGTGTGTTTCCACAGCTGCCAATATATGTTGACATGGAGGCCAATGCAGAAATGTCAAACATAGTCTCTGAAGGGACAGGAAGGAGTGGGTGACAAACCTGCCTCTTGACAGTGCTGGCCTCAGATGGCATGTGTGAGAGAGGCTGCTTTTCCACCCTCGCTCCCCACCCAGCAGGGCTCCATTGCACAGTGAGTTTCCTTAGCTATTGCCAAAACCATGTTTTGGGGTGGGGTTTTTTCCCCCTTTCTTTGGTACCGATCCTGAGGCCAGGGGCGATTTCATATGTTACGTGTGTGTATGGAGGGAGGAGTGAGGAATGAGTGTGGAGCCTGAAAGAGCTTTTCTTTCCCTAAAAAACTTCAACCCATTCTCCACAACAGGTGAGAGTGCTAAATGTTTTGCCCTTGCCAGTGCATGCAAGGCTTACCTAACATCCTCTTCCTCCCACCCCCATTCCTTTGAAGGAGGATAAGGCAGAGGAGTTGGGCTAAATATCTAGCAACCTGAGGAAGAATATTTTTCATTCAAAAGTTTCCATCCAAACTGCATAGTCGGGCCAATAAAATATATCACTCTAAGAAATCCTTGCCTTTCACTAAATATATCCATTCACTTAGGTTGTTCAGCTTGAGACCCATAGGCCGAAACATTGAAAACTGACCACTGATTGTTGCCCACGTGAAAGCACTGTGGCTCTGATTCCCAGAGGTGCTGCACATCTGCAACTCCCACCAAAGCAGTGGGTGGGTGCTCCACTCTCCTGAAAACAAATCTAAAGTGCTGAGGAAACCTGATGATGCATGCCTCCTGTAAATAAGCCAACCTAATGAGGTAGATTTAAAAACTGATTCAGCCTTTATTTGAGCCTTTGCCAGTTTAATTTATGAATTAGCTTGTACTAAATGGATAAGGCATTCATGAATCAGAATAACAGCAGCCACTTACATGGATTGTACTGTCTTGGGCAACTCATTTTCTAAATTGGCTTTTTTTTTTTAAACCACAATTCCTAGTCTGAATGCTAGCTGAGATCAGCTGCAGTTACCCCACAACAATGAAAATCAAGCCTGGGAAAAACATGTCTGAACCAGAAATGGTGTGTCCACACTTACAATAGCAGTAGTAGGGGAAAGCTCTGGGTATTTCTATCACTGTCACAAAAAGCTGCTCAGATTTGTGTTATAATTGCAAAATTGCCTTCTCCTTGCCTGGTGCTAGTTCAGACAGGTATGCCACTGCTGGAATAGTTGTATAACTATCCTCAATTCATAAAAAAACTAAGGCCAGAGCTTTCAAGAGGGCTCGCCTCCCCCCAAAAAGTGGCCAGCTGTTCAGAGATCAGCATGTTGAGAGCTGAGCTCCCTCCAATCTGGACCTTTTGTCCTTTTGGGCACCAAAATAAAGCTTCCTTAAGAGCACGATCCCAGTTGTGGATGCTGCTGAATTCTTAAAGATGACACTCTTGGGGCCAAAAGCTGGGTACCCAAATACAGTGGAGGCTTCTGAACAATTAAACCTAATTGTTGCAGGTTATCTCTTGCAGAGGCAGAACTCAAATTTGGGAGCCTTTAGCTTCCGGTCCCTGTCTGAATGTGTATTTAAACAACCCAAACTTGCAGTGGGAGGCTGGTCTCACCCAGGTGGTGGGAAACCAGAGGCCCTGTGATAGGGCTGTTCCTTTTTTTTAAGATACATTTTCATATTCCAGGTCGAATTAGCCAAATCAGTTCCAAATCTTTTCAGTTGAGCAAAACTCAATCATTCAAGCACCATATGTGTCACTACAACCAGCAAGTATCCTCCACCCCAGACTCTTCAGCCTGGGGCTTCAGATACTCCCAGATCTATTGGCGGACATCGTATGTGCTGGCCCAAGCCCAGCGGCATGGGGTTCGGATGTCCATGAGTCTCCCTTGCCCTTACCCAAAGGCCACAGGAGCAAGCTAGGGAGGAGTCCCCCTTTTCCATAAGGTAGGTGTATAGCTGAGATCCTCCTGCTGGAACCTGGCCAGTGAGAAGCTAATTACAAGACTCGTAGGGCATCCCATCCACAGTGCATTAGACAGGGGTGCATCCTCCACTGCACAATGCCATTTAAATCCATCTCAGTTCAGGTAACAGGTTAATGCAGTGACTACACTTGATCTTAGCCCACAGGCACTGACTGAAAGCACTGCGCATGAGTGAAGAAGTGTCCGGTTCCCTCTGCCCTCCTTTAAGATGGCGGTGCCCTCTCCTATTTAGGATTGGGAAGAGACACAGAAAGGCCCTCTTTGCTCACAGCCTACTAATTAGACAGGAATGTTATCTCCAGCACAGATGTGGACTCTGACCTTCTTTTAACCTCCATGTGGAAATCAAAACACGCAACACTGTTTGTTTTAAAATACTAATAAAAGGCATTTGGGAGATGAGGGGAAGCTGGCTGTTCAAGCAGGGGGGTTGTAGGGGGAGCACACTGTTTCAGCCTCTGTTCCTGTGTGACTAGCAGAATAGGAAAGCATCAGGTCCCCATCCCTGCATCAGGAAGGAGCACCATAAGAGTGCTCTGAGAATAGCCTTTAAGGCTTGGCACCAAAGTGCTGGATGTGTGGTCCCTGAATTCCTCCCCCTCAAACTGTCATCCCAGTCCCATCACCATCTGCAAGAGAGTCCTGCGATGGAGGTTTGTTGTACAAATACTTTGGGGACCTGCTATCCCACAGAAGTAGCCCATGTGGCTCACTGGGCCTGGGGCACTGAATGACACTGCTTTCCACCAGCAGCTGCAGATATGGCTGCTTTGAGATGTGGGAGTTTGAAGCTAGTCCCCAACCCCCGCATTGCGGATGGCTGAATGGGCCCTTGGTGTGAGCCATGCTGGCCTTGTTTGGAGGTTGATCTGGCACCTGACTTCTTGTTTCTCCATCCCTCTATTCAGCTGCCCCAAATGGAGTGAAATGGTTCTGGGATCTGACTAAATGGCACTGCTTGTTTGCGCTAGGAAGCACTGCCCATGGAGCGAGAGTGGGGATTTGCAACAGCAGAAAAACATCACTTGGTTTATTGCACTCATTTCTTCTACAAAAGCTTCCTGTTGGTTAGGAGGAACCCTTGTCCTGATGTGAATTGACCAGGAGCTGATCAGACCTCTCCTTTTGCTCCTCCCCACTTCCTTGCAGAAGGTTCCTTTCCTTGGCTTTCTCTTTGGGAACGGCTTCTAGCTTTTGCTTAGCTCTAAGATCCAGAAAACCATTAGATTTCAAGGCCCTCCACTCCCATGACCCCCTGCTAGCTTTCAGATTCCCCATTGCTCAAACTCCAAATCTTCTGAGATCCTGTAGGTCTCTACCCTGCAGTTTCCTTGCCTCTTCTCCCTCCTGGAGACAAAGTCTGTCTAGTTCTATACTATGTTCAGCACCGTGGCACTGCGCACTTCTCAGCCTTCCTAATTACCCACCTTGGAAACAGCTTTAAATTGTTGGCTTTCCAGGAAGTTTATTGGGACCAAGTTGAAGTAAGGGGCACCACTGTTGTGGTGCTATATCAAACAACCTTTAAGTTAACAACAGTAAAAATTAGGTCTTTGGAAAATGTTGTCATTGAAATCATGTTACCCAGTGAACCACCTGTGTTTCTTAATGCCCCAAGAGTCCTGGTTCACAAGCTATGACACATCACCCTCTAAGTGACACCATGCAGTGAAAGTCTGCTTATTTCCCCCTCCAGCTGTCATGCTGGTGAGCTTTGTCTCTCCAAGCTTCAAAGTTGCTGGAGCATAATTACAACAGACAGACAGCTGAGTAATTGAGAAGCTACCTGGCCAGATCTAAGCCTCAATGTAAACAGCTTTGCAGGCAACAAAAAGAAAGTGGATCTGTGTCTGTTCAGATGCAGAACAACCTGAGAAGATAGTGCACACAGACTTTAATGTACGCAACTACAGAGTCCATATGTACACACGTAGCATAAATAGGGGACGGATCCTTAGTTGATGTAGATCAGCCCAGCTCCATTGACTTCAATGAGATGGGGTGACCATGGGTGTCAGCTGAAAGTCTGGGTCAACATTTACAGTATACCCAGGTGGACTTGTACGATGTTGATATTAGGTTGGGTATTAGGAAAAACTTTCTCACTAGGAGGATGGTGAAGCACTGGAACAGCTTACCCAGATAGGTGGTAGAATCACCATCCTTGGAGGTTTTTAAGGCCTAGCTCAACAAAGCTCTGGCTGGGATGATCTAGTTGGGGCGGTCCTGCTTTGAGCAGGAGGTTGGACTAGATGACCTCCTGAGGTCCCTTCCAGCCCTCATTTTCGATGATTCTATGATATGGATATAAGTATAGTGTATGTGCCCATGCACAGACAAGACACATTTACAAAGACACTATCTGAAGGATTTCATTAATAGCATATCTTCCAGAAACACTATCAGATGCCTCTTAGCCTTGCAATGCAGCTCCATTCTTTTAGATTTAGATTTAGCTTGAAGCTAATCCAAATTATCTGCATTTCTATGGTGTACATCTGAGCGTCTGTTAAATGTACTGGGCTATATGATCAGAGTAAATCCTGGAAAGACATAGGGTTGAGGTAACTAGAAGAGAGATCTGTGACATCCCTTTCCCATTTGTAAAATGGGGATACCTACTTCATGGGGTGTTGAGGGTTGATGAGTTTTGTAAGGAGCTTTGAGATATTTGTACCAAATCAGTTGCCCTCCTAGGGATGTCCCCCTTTTCTGTGCCCTCTCAACCAGATTCTCTCTGCACTAAATCTCTTTTCCCCCAGCTGTCCTTTGCATGCCCCATTCAGTACACTCCTCCCAAAACAGTATGTTGTAGATGTTTGGTGTAATAGTATGTTATGCTGCAAGAGGCTAGTGTGCCACGGGATGTGATGTGGGGGCTGAGTTAAGGTCGCAGTGTGTAGTCTGTGCATAGAGCCGTCATAGTAGTGGTGTGGTGTGTGTCTGTGGGTGCAGGTATTACCGCTATTATTATTTCAAGCCTATTTTTCCTAAAGCCTTTCATCAGTTGATCTCCCCCTTTAAAAAAAAAGTTAGTATTATAATCTGCATGATACAGGTGGGGAAACGAAGGGACAGAGAGGGAAAATGACTTTCTTGAGGTTGTTTAATAGCTTGGTAACAGAGCTAGGAATGGAACCCAAGTCTCTAGAGTCCCAGCCCTGCATCCGCATTGTCTCCATGCAATGTGCGGTTTTGATGGGTTAACTTCTCATATCTTTACTTTTATGATGTTATGACAGGAAGGGTGTGTTTAGCAACCCTGTCTGTTTCTCAACTACATTTTCTGTGTGTTGGTTTTTATTTGTAACCAGTTTCTAGCACAGTTCTGCTGGCCAGTGTGGGCAGGGTCAAGGTGTGTTGGAACTAGGCTCCACCCTGGTGGCTGTAGGTACAGTGATGAATGGATCAAGTAGCCTGAGTGGGTGAGTGCACATGCACACGTATACAGGCTGTCAGCTGCTGGCCCTTCGCATAGTGGCTGGTGCGTAACAAAGTTTTATGGCTAATTGTTAACCCACTATCGCAACCAGATGAAAATGAGATTTGGTGTGGCTTTCCAACTGACTTCCCCAGATACCTGCCAGGTTACAAATGAACTCATTTTGCTGCATCATGGCTATAGCTTGCAGGGGCAGTGGAGTGAAGAGGAGCACGTGGATTTATTTTTTTGTCATTTGGAGGCTTGAGCAGCTGGATTTAGTCAGGATTCCCAGGGCTTTTCCCAAGAAAGAGGTCAGAGGGTTTCTCAGGCAGATAGTATGAGAGCATGTCAGAGCCCCTTGAGGCTCCTCCCCTGCTGAGCTCTCAGCAAAACTGTGTAGCCTTATATAGGCACAAGATATCACGGAGCACCATAAATAGCTGTGTTGTCATTACCTGCCTGCGTGCTGCCTTCCTGAGTATGTGTAGGGCACCTTTCCAAATCAGGTCCTCTTGTCTTAAGTTACCCCTTCTCCCTACCCAGGCTCAATGAACATTTCCCCCTAGAAGCACGCCCCCATGCACACAAGCAGCACCAAATCAGAACATGCTTCAGATGCAAGAGGCAGGCTAACTGAGAATTGGACCCACTCACTCTCAAGCTTCTGCTTTTGTTTTCTCTCAGCAGCTATACCTATTGCTGTTTCCCTCCACTTGCAAGGCTGCATTTTTTGTTCTTTAAGTGAGCAGTTTCCTTAGGCAGGAAAAGAAAGGAAAAAGGCACACGAAGGGCAAAATGGAACAGCAGAGCAGGGAAAAAGTCACTCAGTCCTAAAGAGGAATGTGGGCTCCCCAGTGCCATGTCACTGTTTCTAAGAAGTAACATATGCCCATCAGGGTAGGGAAGGAAACCTCCTCTGTGCAAGGAGAATGACAAGCTGGCTTATATTAGAAAGGCAGAATGGTCCAAGGAGCAGCACATTCGAGTAGGCTAAGATTTGGATAGGAGTTGGGATGCCTCATGTAGCAGCAGCACTTCAGTCTATTTTTTCAGGATTGTCTTTATGCATCAATTCACTGTTCATTCATCTCATAGCAAATCTTTCCAGGACTTTAGTCTTCCGTGAAACCTAAGGCCCTCCCTTCCTTCCTCCCTGGCTCCAAGCCTCACCTTCTTTGACTCTTCTTCTTTATCCCCCTCTCCAAGCTGGTTCCATTCCACAGGAGGTCTGGCTTCAGTGCTGTCTTGTGACCCTGGCTGACCTGACTCATCTGATGAAGTGAGCTTGGGCTTACAAAAGCTTATGCATCTCTGATTTAGTTTATAAGGTATATCTCTACCCGGCCTTCTGCCTGAGCAGACTCAGCCAGTCAGAGCCTTGAGACAGGGCAATGGGCTGCATGACTGCTCAGTGTCACACCTGACTTGTCCTCCCTGTCCATCCTACCTGCTCCTGGTGTGAGCTAGGCCAAGTTGTTTTGCAGCTCTATGCCTCCATTTCCCCTCCTAGTTTCACGATTCATAGATTTCATAGACATTAGGTCTGAAAGGGACCTTGGAAGATCATCGAGTCCAGCCCCCTGCCTGAAGGGCAGGAAGTCAGCTGGGGTCATAGGATCCCAGCAAGATAAGCATACAATTTACCCTTGAAGGTGTTCAATGTAGGTGCTTGAACCACCTCTGATGGCAGGCTGTTCCAGACCTTGGGGGCTTGGATGGCCGTGTCTGTTTAGACCAGTGCTTCTCAACCTTTGTAGACTTGAGGCATTCCTTATTAGACAAAGCCCCCCCTTGGGAAAATGCCAACTCCTAGGTGTCATTCTTTTTTTTTTTTTTACTATAGATAAAATAACAGAATAATTGTTCTGTTGCCAAGAACTTAGGAAGACCCCCAACAGGTCAGTATGTTTTTGATGCTACGGATTCCTGTTTGAAATCTCTGGGTCATCTTGTGAGTGCTGCAGCACCCTGGTTGAGAATCACTGCTTTAGACTGGAAGCATTGGGTGAGGGAGGAGCCATCCCACTCTGCTTGCACAATGGAGTCTCTTGCATGATGGATCCCCACTCTTGGCTGGAGGGTTTCTAGCTGCTACTGCAGTAGTAGTGGTAATGGGGCTATAAATGGAGCAAACCATCCTGCTCTCTCATAAGATTGTGCTCCTGCATGTGATAAGAATTACCTCTTGTGAGGGAGCAGGCCGGTTTTTGCTTTTCCTTGCCAACCATGTTTTATACATGCCATGAACCTAGAGCAGCAGTAGGGATAGAGGAGCTCAGGTGATGGGTGCTCTCAGACCAGGGTTTGAATTATGGGGGAGCGCAGGGGGGGGGCTCTCCATAAGAGACAAAAGCTCCCAGTAAGATTTGAAAATCATAACCTGGGGTTCTCCAATTTTATTAAGGCATTGTGATGGGCAGCCCAATTTTTTTGTGCAGACTGCCCCTCCCCCCCACCCTTTTCCCCTCCAGGAGTTAAAGTGTAATTCAAAACCTTCCTCAGACCTGGAGGAATGGAAAGGCTGCTGATGGGAGATGCCTCTACATAACACCTACACCATCTGTGAAGAGCAAAACGGATGTTTTTCTTCAGGAGACAGCACACACGTGGAAGAGAGCAGGTATTCTTGGGAGTGCTGATGTTGTGCATGAGGGGTTTATCCCTCCGTTCAAGATTCTCCTACAGCCCAGGGTCACCAGACCCTGGTCTTTCAAAAGCACCCACAAGAGGACCAATTGGGTTGCAGATTTTGTATGCATGTACTTACACATATGTGCATGCACACACATGTGTACATACCCACATGGAGTCATCATTCCCTGACTGGCAGCTGCTTGGTAATGAAAGGAACTTTTCCAAAGTGCCCGCTACTTATGGGAGGCCAAAAAACTCTGAGGTGGGCACGTAGCATGTACTTGTCCTGCTTTGGGCACCCCCAGTGGGAGGCTTTTGAGAGCACATCCCCAGAAGAGTGAGGAAGCAGGGTGTAGTATGCCACGTCCTCTTCCCAACTGAAACTGAATCACGAAGGCCCTCCCTTGTTACTCTGGGTCAAAGTGCATGAGTCTACCATTCCCCACACCCCAGAGAGCACGATTAGGCACCATGGAGGAGCCGATGGCAATCCAGGGCTTAGGCTGCTTCTACATCAGGGCTTTGGGTGCTTTCATCAGGTTTCTGGGGTGCAAGTTGTGGCCGTGTTGATCTAAGGACATAGGCAGACAAGGTTCTTTGGGTAAATCCAATATCTTTTATTAGGCCAGGTCAAATAGTTGGAAAAATTCTCCTTTGCAAGCTAGTTGGAAAATTTCTCCTTTGCAAGCTTTTGGGTACAAATACCCTTTGTCAGGCTGAGGTTTCCAGAACACTGGAGTTGCTGCAACAGTGCTGTGTTCAGGTGAGGGGAAGAAGGATTCCCTTTGAGGCCCCAGGCAGCCCCACCCTGGGCACTGCTGGGAGCCTGGGTTCCTCACCCAGAGGGAGGCGGGTGTATTGTGTGTGTGCCTGGCACTCCTCTAGTTGGAGGACTTGGTGCCAAGCAGTGAGGTCATTCCAGTAGGATTAAGTGTTAGTTCAGCGTGCAGGGGAAGGGCGCAGAGGCCTCTCCCTTCCCGGCTGGAGTTCCTCTGTGCTACCTTGCCTGACGGCATGCTGAGCAGCCAGTCAGGGCACTAGGGAGATTAAAGGACTGCTTTCAAAGCCCAGCAGGGGCCTTTGTGGCAATGCTGTGCCTTACAAGCCCAACTAATGGAGAGGGGCAAGAAGAGCTACAGCTCTATTACGCTTATCTCTCTCCTCCCAAGGGGCTGCAGCCAGAGTCTAGTCCAAGGAGCAAATCTGGATTCTAAAGAAGATTTTAAAATTACTCTCTTAGCCTCTAAGGTGCCACCCTGCCCTGCTTTCTGTCTAGAGAAATTGTGTGTGTGTGTGTATACATATACATATATACATAGACAGACAAGGTTCTTTGGATTCACTCAAAGAACCTTGTCTGCCTATGTCCTTAGACCAAAACGGCTACAACCTACACCCCTGTTGCATATACATATACACATATACACACAAGTTGTTTTTTTTGCTTTAGAAATTCAGGTCTTATCTACCTTGGAAGACTCGGGCAACTGGATAACTAATAAAATCATGAGGAGAGAGTGAAAGTAAACCTACTGAGAGGGAAAGGTTACTGTACAAAACTCTGGAGGTTTAGAGCATTTTTTTTAAACTCCTATACCTAATTAACATGCCACAAGGAAGTCTTTGTTAAAGGTTCCTCCCCCTGCCCTTCCAATTAAGGTATAAGAGAGCTCACCATGAACTTTCTCTGAGGCAGCCAGGAGGTCCTCCAGCAAAATCAGACCTGACTTGACATTCCTAGGAGAAAAAAAAGAAGCAGGCGTCTCCCACTCCCACACACCTCAACTCTGCCCCTCCAGGGGACGCAGATCTCTTTCAGACCTTACTTGTGAGTCCTTATTAGGCACAAAGGAGCACAAACCCTTGCGGGTCCCCTTTAACAATTGTACTCTTCCCTGATACATAAGAACCCACAGGAGGGGAAAAAAAGCTGGGGTTGGTTCTCTTGGTTGCGGTATTTAGAAGAATCTTTTGCAGGGATGCTGAATCATTGAGTAGGCATCATGCTGTCATCTTTCTGTGTCTCCCTCCCCTCCCACATCTAAGGGATGGTTTATGGAAATTTGGAAGAATGCAGTAAGATAAAAGGTCTTTATATAGACATGTTCATTTACAGAGTCAACCAGACACAGACCTTTTGTGTTTTTATATAAATAAACATGAGCCTATAGACAGGTATTTAGCGTTCATAGTTAAACTGCAGTTGAAGGACAGTGGAAGGGTAGAATAAAGAGTGGTTTTAGGATGTTTTCATTTATTTTATGTACAGACAGAAAATGGAGAAAGTAGACAAGATTTACTTGCTTAATTTTATTGATCCACTGGGTGGAGAGGAGACAGCAGGCTTTTCATGTAATATTTTGGGTCTACACAACACTTTTGATCTAACTTGAAAAAATGTATTCCCCCACCCCCAATCTTTTCTTCAAAACCAGAGTAAAAAGTAACATCCTTGATCCAGGAGGAAATCCTTTCACTTCAGTGTGATGTTCACTGCTACTTCACATTGGGAGATGCAGTCAGGGATCTTTTCTGGTTTCTTGTGGCATCTGTTCTGCAGTCTAGGTTTATATCTAACACTTTTGTATTTCCTTTTATCTGAGAAATACATGTGGAACAAATGCCAGCCTGAGGCTTGGCCAGCCCACGGACCTGGAGATGCATCACTGATAACATGTGCTTGTCAAAACACTTGGGAAGTGCTACGAGTTGTTTTGTTTTTATTTTAGGCCTATTTTAGGACACACAACCTATGGGAGCTCTGATAAATGGCATGAAAGGTCATGTGGGTTAAAACAAGCTTCTGTTAGCACCTCTGCTGAAAGGCAACCTCCTTCTGCAATGCACCTCAGTTCATCTCAGTAATATCACTCTGCCTCCTAAGGTGATAACTCTTCTGTGAATCCCCAAAGCCTGCTTTTGACTCTCTCTGTACCTCACACAGAGATAACACCTCTGCCTCCCACAGCAATAAGTGTCAGTTCAGTCATCTCTCCTCCCCACTGCTTTTGCACATCTGATCCAAACTGAGAGCAAGTCAGGGCAGTACACACATTAAAGAGAATGAGGAACGGTTCTTTCCTCTGCTCACACTGGCCATATGTTTTGGAAGAAAAGGAACAGGCTGGCACAGCAATACAGAACAGGCCAAGCTGATAGTGGGAGGCAGGAGAAGCTAGAAGTCTGGTGGGAGATGAGAGAAGGCTGGCTAGGAAGCAGGAGCAAACTCGCAAGTGTGGGAGGGAATCTTGGCAAAGAGGCAGGTGGGATACTTGAACAAAGCGTGCAGTGACTGCAGATGCACAAAGCTTGCAATGTCACACCAAGAAGGGACGGGGGTGTTCAGAAGACCTGCAGCATCTGCAGTTAAACCATCATATGCACAAAGGAGATAGCATCCTCCTGTCAGAGAAATGTGGCTTATCCTGCAGGCAGTGGTGAATATTGCTGGGGCAGCGAGCGGTCTCTTTCCACGCATTCTACTGGGAATAGCATGAATGGCATCCCTGCTTTGGTCCCAAACCCAGAAAGAATGTATGAGTTTGGGTTGCTGGCAGGCAGGGGCAGTTTTTTTCATTGTGAATAACTATACACTAGTCAGGTTGTGATATCCAGCAGTTTCCAGGATGAGGTTTTTAGATGACTCCTACAATGTTGGAAAAAGACCTTGCTCTCTGCTCCTTTGGGACATGGAACATTTAAGCTAGTCTCATTTTGTCCTCAGCCAATAGAGTGGAATGGGAATGAGAGAGTCACTTAATTTGAGTAAATATTTGGCCTTAATGACTGCAGTAGGTTAGGCACAAGACAAACAATATAAAGTGGGAGGGCAGTATCAACACCAGACCGTAGGGCAACCTCTGAAAAGAGATACCACTCTTAATCATCAAAGGCACTTTCTTTCTGCTGTTTGAACCACGGAGTCTACTTTCTTCCTTTTCCCACTGGTTGAACCTTATAGGAAGAAAGAAAATGTCAAAAGAGCCAATGTCCAATTGGATTCCTTACTTAGCCTTTCATTTAGCAGCCTACTGAAAATTACTTGGTGAGGCCGCAGCTGGAGTACTGCGTCCAGTTTTGGGCTCCACAATTCAAAAAGGATGTGGAAAAGCTTGAGAGAGTCCAGAGAAGAGCCACGCGCATGATCAGAGGTCAGGGAAGCAGACCCTACGATGACAGGCTGAGAGCCCTGGGGCTCTTTAGCCTGGAAAAGCGCAGGCTCAGGGGTGATCTGATGGCCACCTATAAGTTTATCAGGGGTGACCATCAGTATCTGAGGGAACGTTTGTTCACCAGAGCGCTCCAAGGGATGACGACTAGGTCAAACGGTCATAAACTATTATAAGACTGTTTCAGGCTGAACATAAGGAAGAATTTCTTTACTGTCCAAGCCCCCAAGGTCTGGAACAGCCTGCCACCGGAGGTGGTTCAAGCGCCTACATTGAACACCTTCAAGAGCAAACTGGATGCTTAACTTGCGGGGATCCTATGGCCCCAGCTGACTTCCTGCCCTTTGGGCAGGGGGCTGGACTCGATGATCTTCCGAGGTCCCTTCCAGCCCTAATGTCTATGAAATCTATGACTGAGCTTTTAAAACACCAAAACAATGTACAAAATAGTTAAACACCACTTCTGCTGTCTTCTTGGACTAGAGAGAACTCAGTGATCTCTTCCAATTGGTATAATTCCTCAGTCTGTTACTGCATTCATTGGACTGCATTTTATCATAACCAAGGCTCAACCTGCGTCTCCAACAAGGAAGGCAGTAGTTCCGCTAATGGAAACTTCTGGCCAGGGAAAGGAAAGCAAAGTTTAGGTGGACTTAACAATCATGCTAGTGTCACTTTTTTTCTTCTCCCCATCAATATCCTGTCTTGGGCCTAGCAAGGTTTTTTTGCCACTCCAGTATTACAAGTGTGGTGATTACTTGGGGGGGGGGGGGAGGGGGAGATTATGGGAAGGGGGTAAAGGTAAAGGGGTGAGAGGACTGGGGTATATTATTCTGCTCCTCTCAGCTGTATGCCTCGGCTGAGTATGAAGAATGCCCCCAAGCCCTTCTGAACTCAGGAATCTGAAGCATTTCTTATCCCCATCAAGAAGGGGGAGGAGGGAGAGAGGGTGTTTGAAATTCTAATAAAGAACCTAAAGCAACTGCTAAGCTACAAAACTGAGAGAGTTGTGTGGAGATGAGGATGGGAGCCACAAGGTTCAGATAAATATTTTTCACTGGGCCATTTGCTGTTAAGATTAAAAAATAAAAAAGAAGCGCAATAGATTTTGCTTGGAGAGTGCAGGTTGCTCTTTCCAGAAAAGAGCAGTTCTCTTGTCTATAGGCCAAAGGACATGTTCTAGGGATGTTTTGGGTGCACAAAACAAAGACAGATACCTTAGGGCCCAGATCTAGTCTTTCAGTCACAGTCACTATCATTGCTAGCATGTTTCCTTAAACAGCATGGGATGGCAAGTTTGCAGTTAGCCATGCCAGGTAGAAATTGAAAACCAGGTAGAAATTGATGAGCCGGAAGAAAAACGGGGCAAGAGGAGCTGGGAAAGTGTTGTGGGGTTGAGGGAGGGGGTCACAAACTGCTGTAAAACAAAGCATTGATTCCCATTGCTTTTGCAGTTAGAGATTACAATGATGGATATATTCAAAACCTATATGGCAGATGAGATTGTGACAGTGCCCTTAGACATTCTTGCTAGCATTTTGGACCAGTGATTTCCACAACTGTACGTTATGCAGCCATAATCTCATCACAGAGTTGAGGGTATCATAAATGCCAAGAACAGAGTTCACGTTGCCAGACAGACCAGTCCTCTGCTTGAAGTAAAAATGTAGCCTTCCTCAAGATGCTTTATTTTTTTTCCTTAAGAAAACAATTCCATGTTTTGTCAGGGTACTTGGTCCTCCAAAGTAGCAGTTTTTACAATGTAAGTACTTGTATCATTCTGCTAAGGAACATTATGGTGCTCCTGGCACTTCAGACAAGCTGGGTAAGAACAGAGCTTTTAGTCCGAGGGATCCCTTCAATTCCATCCCTTGGACTAAAAGAAGAGATGTTAGATGCCTTTTTTTTTCCTCCTGCAGATCATCACCAAGTTGTTGAGATAGGTAGCACCCAGTGCCCTTATGTCCTTTGTTAAAGCAGAAGCTGAAAGCACAGTGATGGTATAGGAGTTGAGAACAGAGCAGGTGGACAGCAGCATGTTTGATAGTGGTTTTGGTTTTTTCTATGTATATACTGTGTATATCATAGACTGGCTTGGGGTAGGTGTCTTTTTACAGTAAATATTCCTGATTCAAGCAATAACATACTAGGTATATTCCCATCAGCCCCAGGAGAGTGACACCAAGGCAAGCTATAACTTTCAAATAACATAGACTATTTCTGACCTCCCTCTCCAGATTCAAGTGACAAGAAGTCAAGCCTGCGGCACCTACAGCTCTAAACTCTCAACTATGAAAATAGCACTGACCTATTTTTAATTTCCCTGGCTTTTAATGTTGTAGTTCTCCTTGCCCAATTATGACAATGTTTGGATTGTAATCACTTTTTGAAATGTTGTGTCTTGGGCCAATCGGCCAGATCGGTCCCAAATTCTATCGACTGTGCACAGCTCAATCATTCAAGTCTGTGTGGTGCTACTACCAGCAAGTATCCTACCTCCAGAACTCCTCAGTCTGGGGCTTCAGATACTCCCAAATCCATGGCAGGCATCCTATGTGCTAAGCCCAGAGGCCTTGGAGTTCTGATGACCCCTATTCTTGCTTGCCCCTAGCCAAAAGGCTGAAGGAGAAAGCTAGAGGGAAAGTCTGAGAGCAATCACGGGTTGTAATCTTGTTTCTGCAGAGGGGTAGAAAGGTATGTGTACACAAGGGAAAGGGGAGTTATTTGCTTCTAACAGTGGTGGCTACTTCACAATTAGTCTTGGTACCAAACAGCTATTATTTGGAGGGAGAGAGTAAATGCAGACATACATCATGCATATTGTTTCATTTTCCCATGTGTCTCCTCATAATGCTGTCATCTTTTGGCATGATTTATGAACTTAAACTCTACCCCATCTTAACAGTTACCAGCACTTATATATTTATAAATTCTCTTTATGAATTAGAGCTAGGAGAGAGCTGCATTCTTAGAAGTTCAGTGCAACTCTTCCATGTTTCCAGCTCCAGTCCTTTGTTCAGCCCATTTCAGAAACAGAGTTAAGGTTTCTTACCACTACTGTGTTGTGACAGTCAGCAGATCTTTTGCACATGTGGTTTCTGAACAGTCACTGTGTGGTTAGTTTGGCAATATACCTTCCCCTGTGAGGTAAACATCTTGCAACCTTCCTCTTTTCATTCTATAATTTCTTTGCTAGAAATACAAATGTATTTTGCAAAATGTACAACAAAAATCCCATTTGCAAAGTACTAGGAAAGAAGTTTTATGATTTCAAATAATTGTAGTTGTTGGAGACAGGCTTGGAAATTAAATCCTCCTGCTTCTTCCCAGGGTTCTTAAAACATGGGCAACAGAAATTGAGTTAATTCAGCATATGGAGGCTTGGGGAGGAAGATATGTTTAACTTATCTGAGCCAGCAAATTACATGCCTGGCCCTGCACATTAAATCAATCAAGATATCTTGCCTACTACAATATATGTACAGAGCATGCTTGATTCATTATATATACTAGTGTTTTTTCAGCTAGGATGCCACAGCAACTTGGGGTGCCTAAAGATCTTTTCAAGGATATTGCAGGGTGCCATGCAATGTTAGCGATATTTGGTTTATAAATATGATTCACACAATAAATCCAGGGATTTCACATAGAAATTCATAGTTGTGGTTTTTCTGAGTTCTTTGCAACAGAAAACTGCTGTATTATTTTTCTGTAGTCAAAAAAAAAGAAGTGAAAACTAAGAGCTGGCATCTTCCAAGGGGTGCCTCAAGTCTAAAAAGATTGAAAATCTCTGATATATGAGTACTGACTGATCCAGAGCACAGTCATAGACTTCCACAGATCCAGTGGAACTGCTTGGTAACTGCATAGAACACTTTTCCAGAACACTGCATCTCTAGAGCCAGACCTGTCAGCAAGTAAATGTAAATCAAAATTAATCTTGCAAAGTGTAACTTTTTTTTCTCTGAGTTGGCACTTCATTTTGGATGAAGGTGGAAGAGTATTTCTATTTTCTCTACAAAGCAATACTCCAATAGAATAAGAAGTAAGCCTATAATGTCTCCTGACAGTTCATAGTATGGAAGATTAGATTATGTTCACTATATTAGGCAGGAAATCTTGTATATATGATATGACTGCATTTCAAAATGTACAGCATGCACTTTGCGAGACCTGGATATGGACATGGGTGGGAGGAGATTGCTTTTTGGCAATCATCCCGGTGCAGGTGTCTTAGAAGCCAAGTAATTGGACAGGAAATGTTATAAAATTCTGGATGCTCATCTGAAGGGAAGTTTTCCTGGAGAATTCCACAATCATGGATGGTGACTATCTGGAGAAAAGGGTGCTTTTGGGTGCCAGCTAATGGAAGAGGTAATGACTTGGAATGCAAATAAAGACAAGTGCAAATTAATTGTTTCAAATGGGGCATACATACTGTGTCCAGCATGTACAAGGTGACTGGAATTGGTTGGAGGGATTGAATAGAAATGTTATGATCTTTTGAAACAGGGCCTCAGGGAAACAATTTGATCATACCCACTTTCTTAGGTATGCCTCCTCCATCCTGGGAATTATTTTCTGGTCCAAACCAAGAAAAGCCTCTGTACAGTAGTACAACAATCAGAAATCTTACCGGCTTTCATCATAGGGTGCTATCAATCAGCCAAGCAAAGAAAACAACCATTTCAAATTTAAATAGCTTCTTTTAGCTCACACATAGAAACATTTAGTTTTAGAGACCAGTTAAGAAGAGAGGAGACATTTTTCCAGGAGGGAAGAGAGCACAATTACAGCAATGATGGTTTCTAGTTGAGTTCTGATACTTCCCCACTGAAGTCAATGAAGAGATTTTGTTTCATGTAATGGAAAGAGAATCAAGTTCTCAGATTCCTAAATAAACAATTACCTAAGAAAAATAATGACATAACCTGATTCCTAGGAAGTGCAGTTCAGCACATGAAAATATAAGATTGGTAGAAGACTTTGAGGGATGCTGTTAGTAGCATTATCCAGTCCCTAAAGCACTACCTTTTGTCATCCTTTAATTTCTTACTGTTTGATAATAGTAACAACACACCTCTGCTGACTACATGGCTACCATTGTGAATAACTTTGTCTGCCTTCTCCAGTTCTCTAAAATCTGCTACTTTCCAACTCTGCAAAAACTTTGTTTTAATCTTGATTAACTACTTCTCTCTCTCTAATCTCTATTTGCTCAGTCAAGATGGAGGCAGTCTATTTGAGAAGAAGCTGTCCTGCATCTGTAACCTTTCTCCTTCTTGAAACATCACTGCCATTGGTTATGCAGATGTGCCTGGTTCTTTCTTGTCATGATTCCACTCCAACCTCCTTGGCAATTCTTTATCTCTGGAAGTAACCATTTTTCCACATCAAGATATGTCCTGTATGGAGCACTTCCCCTCTTCTCTCCCTTCCTCCCCCCCAAAATTTTATTTCTCAGCACTCTTAGAATTACTATTTACATTCTTTTCATTCATCTCTATCTTTTACAATACCAGTAATATACCCCTGATACTAAGCGGTGCATATCTGTCACTGCCTTTCAGGACTTCTCTCGCACCACCCTTCATGTCTTGACCGTGTAAACTTGCAGCTTGGTTTACAAATTCCTCCAAAGCAATCTTTCTGGGATGGAAGTTGGGCAAGAGATGCTTGCTCAAATGTATCTTCTTCATCTCTCTTAATTCCTTTTTCAGTTGAAGACTTTCTTCTTTGTCTTTTCTGTTGGTACCTTTGACATTGCCTCCAGCTCTGGACTCTTTTCGTTGTCTGTTCCTACAAATCTGCCGACTTAACATTTGAGTTACTTACTAAGTGAAAGGGACCTCTTTATTTTTGCATCTGTTATGTCACGTCACACGTGCCAGACACTTACACATTATACTAACCCGAAAAATTAAATCTTAAGTACCTAGGCTTCTGTAGTACCCTCTTCAGGAATGCTTCACCATCCTTTCTTGGTTCTCATCTTAGTTACCATATCACGTTTCCTCTCCTCTCTCCCATATCCCAGCCCTCCAAGCACAGGCAAGTCAAGATGGTTGTTGCTTGTGTTTTGTGCATGGACGCAGGAGATGCTGACTGCTTCGTTTCACTTTCATCCATCTACATGCCTGGTGTCTTGTGTTTGCTGCCTTTGCCGTTTTCAAACATTGTTGCTTCGGAAAAGAAAGTTGCAAAGCCAAGAAAACATGCCCTTTCCTGCTTGTTCATTGTGCAGAAAGATGGCTCTTGTGAGACATATCAGGTGCTGCTTTCCCTCCCTTTTTTTGGATGCATGATTTGGCAAGCTCCACACAGGACTGGGAATGGACCCAGTGCTGCAAAATGCACGGGAGGCTGCAAATGTGGACAAATTGGAGAGAGGCCAATGGAGGGCAACAAAAATGGTGAGTGGCTTGGGGGACATGAGTTATGAGGAAAGACTGAGGGAACTGGATTTATTTAAGTCTAGAGAAGAGAAGACAGAGAGGACTTAATAACAGCCTTCAACTACCTGAAGCGGGGTTCAATGTTTTCAGTGGTGGCAGGTGACAGACCAAGGAGCAATGGTCTCAAGTTGCAGCAAAGGAAATTTAGGTTAGATATTGGGAAGAATTTTATCATTAGGAAGGAAGTAAAACCCCCATTAACCAGAGAGGTTGTAGATTCTCTCCATCCTTGGAGGTTTTCAAGACCCAGCTAGACAAAGCCTTGGCTGGGATGATCTAGTTGGGGCTGGTCCTGCTTGGAGCAGGGGGTTGGACTAGATGCCCCCAGAGGTCCCTGCTAACCCTCATTTTCTATGACTATGAAACCTCCCAGCTGAGATGGACAGAGCTGGTGAATTAGATGCTGCCTAACCAAGGCTTGTGGACAGAGGTGATATCTTTTATTAGACCAACAAGATTTTTGCAAAAAAAATTCTTTAATTGCAAGCTTTCGGGCACAAACACCCTTCATCAGGCATGGGAGGAAAGAGTGTAAAAGTTCTCCTGGGTAGAAATGAAAGTTCGTATTTCATAGGACTCGGGGTACTTGCAAGGCGCTGGGCGTGGGGCTGCCCAAGGCGAAGCGCCAGGGCAGGAGCCTGCACCCCGTCCTGGCCCCTGGGGCTGGGGGAGGAGCCCCCGCGCAGCGCAGGGAACTGTGGCAGACTAGGGCCCGCGCGGGGCATTGTGGGGCAGGGCGCACTTGCTGCCTCTTCCCCCCCGCCCGGAACTGCCCCTGCTAGGTTCTCCGCTCCCCATTGGCTGCTCTGCCTGTTAATCTGCGAGGGGAAAGGGGCGGGGCCAGGCCAAACCGGGGTTGGGCGGGTTACAAAAAGCGAGTGCCTCGCCCTGCCTGGCCTGATTGGCTGCGGAAGGGGACAGCGGGCGCTCTCATTGGCTGTCGCGGGAGCAATGGGCGGGGCGTGTTCCTCGGGCCGCGGCGGCTCCACCCGGCTTGAAACCTCGCAGTGCCGGTGTGTGCGAGGCAGGCAGGCGGACGCCGAGAACGAGTCCCTTCCTGGCCAGAAGCAGCCGCCGCCGCCGCGGCTTTCCCCTGCCGATCGCCGGACTCAGGTGACCCCCGGGCGGCGCGGCGCGGCGCGGGCGGGCCCCGGAAACACGCGAATCCTTTTATTGATTTTTATGGTTGGCGCCAGCAGTGCCGGGCTGCGGTTGAGGCGGGCGGGAGCCCATTGATTTCCCCCAGGGCCATGCTGGTGCTGCCTGGTGCCCTCTGCCCTCCTCTGTGTGCAGGGCCCAGAGCAGGCTTCCTTGGGGGTGCATCCCTAGGCGCTGTGATCCCTCCTTGTGATCTCCTTTTTTTTTCCACTTGAAGTGCATCCAGGGGCTGCTCCTCCTTGTGTCCTCCATAGCCAAGCAGGCTGCAGCTGGACTGGGCTCCCAGGACCAGGGGAGGAGGGAGAGGGCAGCTGCCCATGTGATGGAGCCCCCTTGCTTTGAAGGCGTCCAGCTATTGGTGCAAAGGAGCTGCTGGTCCCTTCCCCCTGCCCCATCCTTGCCTGTTGCCCCTCTTCTTGGAAGTAATTGGGGGGGGGGTTAAGGGAGAGAGGGGGTGAAAAAAAGGCCCGTTTGGCAGCTGTCAGGGTTCCAGCCTGAGTCACAGGCCAACAATTCTGCAGCAGACATTGCTATGGGCTTGGCTTCCGCCCTCAGATCTTGACTTCCTCATTCGGTTTGTTCTGTACAGTCGAGCCAGGAAAGAGGTAGAGCGAGCCGGGAGGAGGGAAGGGAGTGACGGGGCAAGATGAAGCTTGCAGTACAAAATCTGGCAGATCCCTGGGCTTTCATCCACCTCTGCTGCTCCAGCAGATGCAAGAGGAGTCTAGCTTCTCACAGCCTTGTTACCAGCCTGTCCTCCGGGAGGAGAAAAAAGTTGGGGAACTTCCCAGCCCCAGTGGGTGGTGGATTTGTACCCAGCATGTCGTTAATGGGGGGTTCTCCTCATCTGCCTGGACACGTCTTGAATGAGAGTGTAAGAGGGATGTTGTAGCCGTGATGGTCCAGTATTTAGGCAAGAGGTGAAGGTTTCATTGGGTGATTTTTATTTTATTTTATTTTATTTTATTTTTTAATTGGACCAACTTATGTAGCTGAGATAGAGATATTCAAGCTTTTGAATGCAAGACATTTTTCATCAGGTCATTTGTTAGATGGGAGTTAGATGAGTCACCTGTTAGCCAAGAGTTAGATAAGCTTTTGAATGCAAGACACTTTTCCTTGGGTCACCCGAGGAAGAAAGTCTTGCGTTTGAAAGCTTGTCTATAACTGTATCCCAGCGACATTAGTTAGTCCAGTAAAAGATACCACGCTTAAAGCAGTGCCACATTCTGTATAACGCACTGCAGTTTTGATATGTTGGTCCAGAGGCAGCTGTCCCGGTGGCTGCTGAGCTCTGCTTTTCTTGGTATGTCTTCCCTTGCCGAATGAACTTTGTGCTTTATCTGCACGGCTTTCCTTCTCCTCGAGCTTTTCTTCCCCTTGTCCTAACTTCCTGAGCTGTGCCTCATCAGAGGTAGTGGGGGGCAGAGCCTAGGCTCTTTCCAGAGCAGCCCTGTACCCGAACAGCTTGTTGAAGTCATTGCATGCAGTAACGCATGATTTGTGCTGGAAAGCTGAACCTCTTATCACTGAAAAGGGCCAAGCCCACAGGTCATGATGCCCCTGCCCTTCTGTGGCAAAACATACAGGCTCATTTGCTTAAAGGTGTGGGGCTTAGTGAGCTGTAATTGTTAACTTGAAACATGCCTCGTGAGCACTATTTGTCTCTTTAAATACATTTTCTCCTAAGTATAGGTAGTGACAAAGGGAACAGCAAGGTAAACAGTTGCTGGCTCTATAAAGATGCTTTCTGACTTAGTCACAAGCTACCTGGTGACTAAGTTCACTTATCTGGATCGTGCTAGTGAAAGCTGTAACCCTTGGTGCAGACCTGTATTGACTTACCCTCCCTGTCTGGAGCAGTAGCACTTGAATCTAGTATATGGATAACATGAGATAAATGCTTCTGCCAAGTGGGGTGCTTAAAGGCACCTTTGGGTGGAGGAGAAGGAGCTAATGAGTACAGGTGAATGGGGCTCTTTTAGTATTTAAGAGCTTTGAATTTCAGGATAACTGAGAGCCCTAGTAGGCATAGGGTACTGTCTGTTGTTCTGCCACATGAAACTGTCTATAAATTGTTTTGGAGGTGGCAGTACAATTTGCTTGTCATTCTATCAAGTTCCTCATCTCCTGAAGCTGTCTGTAATTGTATGTCTGTCCCTGATGCCTGCTTGAAGTCATCCATCAAGTAATGCTGTGCATAGTCGAAGGTTGGCACTACACACAGAAAACTTTCTTCTGTCGTAGGATGGACTTGGTTAAAACTTTCAGTACTTCTGTGAAGGCAGGTGTAGATTAGCAAATCTCTACTGAGTAGAGATGCCAAATTAACATCTATGAAATGTCTGTACCCTTCAGACTGGGCATGGCCAGTACAAAGTTCTGTTTTTTGTGTAGCATATTATCTTCCTTGATATCTTGCGAGGAGATGATGATATTGAAGTTTTCTAGAGAAGAGGAGTCATGCTTAAATTTGCCTGGCCACACAACACACACCTATTCATTATAAATAGGATGACTGATGATTTTTTTCTCTTGCTTCAGAGGATCTGACTGCTGCTTATTACAGCAGTGTTGTATAGCTTGTCAGTAGGAGTAATCTTTTGCTCACTTCCTGTCTCGAGTCAATCCTCTAAAAAAGCCTAGATCCTTTCCAGTTTAACACTTTTATTCCTTAGGACAAGAGGGAGGAACAGTCAGAAATTGCACTGATTGCCTATCCTCAAATGAGTGGAAGAGAATGCAGTGTTGTACCTAAACTTAAATTATAAAGCAGCATTATTTAACTAATGAAAAGGCCAAGAAATTATTTGTCCACAGTGTTGTTTTGGGGAGGGCTCCATATTTCAGACAGTAGAGTCATCTATGTGCCATCTTAAGAGTTAGTTTGGCTGGTGTTATTTATTTAAAAAAAAAAAAAAAAAAAGCCAGTGGCTGACTGTTTAGTGCTCAAACTCTGAGACAGGTGGCAGCTCTAGTATTTGTCTGGGGTTGAAAGTGTGTCTAATGTGCTCAGCGTAGTCGGAAGCTGCAGGTGTTCAAATCTGTTCAGAGCAGTCAGGCGTAGTGGATAATGCAAATACTTGGCATCTGACTGCTGGGGCCTACTATGAACGCTGCAACGAGCAGCCTAAATGCATGAAGCACTCACCTTATTGGTTTGGCTGGAAACACTTCACGCTAGCAGCTCACGGGCTAGTTCTCTTCTGAGCTGTACCCACAAAGCACATCTACGTTTTGTGGTTGGAAAAAAATTGAGATTTGAAGCTGCCATAGGGTCTACAGTAGACTGAAATGTAAGCTAGAGGAGGTGTCTGCTTCATGACTGGAAGTACCAAAAATAGCTAGAAGAGAAAGAAGTGAGGGTACTTTCTCTTGATCCTTCTGCATCTAATCTGTGCGCTTCTGACTCCAACAAATTATGTTGGACTTTTGGGTACTGGGAGCCTAGTTAATCCCTTCCCCCTCTTCATCTTGTTCAGGGTTATGTCACCGAGGAATCTCTGCCCTTAACAGGGTGAGATCAGACAATGGACCCGTTGGAGGTACAGGCACTCTTATGGTTAATCTAGGATTTATTAGAATGAAGAAGTAACATTTATGCAAGGCAGCTTCAGGTTATCAGAAAACAGACAAGCTCACGAACAGTTTAAGTTAATTTCAAGGGCTTCAACCTCCTCAAAAGTGGCTCGCTTATTGTGACTGACCGTAGGACTGCACATGTTATTCGTTGTATGTGCAGTTCTTAATCAGAAAAGATGCTACATGACATCTGAGGACTATCTCTGGCTTCTAGGAACAAGATATTTAGGCTCTGTTTACTTGATATTTGTTTCTGGTGTAAAAATGTATGTACAGACTGTTGCAGTGCATGCTAAGTTTTAGGGAAATTTTTCATGCCTCATGTGCCATCTTGGTAACTTCTTGTGGTTTAGGACAAAACTATAAGAGCGTGGGATTGCCTGCGGCAACGTTGTTTTTGCTAGCAATCAATTTAGCTGCGTGGTGATTTTTGAGGTGACTTTGCATCGCAAGTATTTTTCAGTCTTAGCACACCAGCCAGTGGGACTGATTCAGTTTTCTGGTGCAAAAGCACGTGGAAACAACTAACTTGGTTCAAATAGTGTGCCCTGAGACAGCAATGCAAATGCAGCCCCTGAAAGTTATTAAAGCCGGGTTTGTCCTAGCAAGTGGAGTACATTAACCCCAGGCTTGTGTTAATTTCTGTGTCCACGTTTAATTATGGTTTCTTCCTTTCATGCAAACTTTCTTTTAGTGTCTGTGGGAAATTGCGCTGAGTTCCCAAAACAGTAATCTTTTCAACATTGTTTCATGTAGCTTTCCTAGAATACTGGCGGCCTCTCCATGCCCGAGTTGATGCCCACCCAGATTCCTTCTGCGCACCCAAGGTCCCTGCTTTCAGTCCCTGCCTTGTTAATCTGTTACTATTGCCTGCAGCATGCTGCTTTCCTGAGCATCCTTACAAAGCCTGCTGTTTCTCTTTAACTTTTCATTAATGACATGAGGATTAATGTAATTATCAATTATATCAGGAGATGGTTATTTATGCTTCATACCCTGTCATCTTTATTGTCTAAGTACAAAAAGTTGGAAACCATATTTTGGATTAGTATGTTCAGGTTAGTTTGAATTTGCAGTGCGGACAGGCATGTACATGCATTAATGTTGGATGAGGAGAGGTAATATATAACATGGCCTTGCGTACTCTGCCCGTTACTCCATGAATTCCCATGAGATTTGTGTTCCTCCAGCTCTGCACATAGGATGAAAGATTCATCTTTCTTTTAAAAGCACTGTAAGGTGGAGTGTGTCGTTCCCCCCCCCCCCCTTTATAATGTACATAGCTGTTCTTCTAAAGGAGAGTTGAGAGCTGCTTAGAGTGCCTTTTAATAAACTGAAATTAATGAACAATGTGTCGTGAGAACTTAAGAGCATGGTGAGATCTTTATAATTCTGAATACTGCTGCTTATTGAGAGCTACCATTTTACTGAGCAGCTCGGTAGGAAATGTGTTCTGATGTATGTTGAGACACAGGAACTGCAGGTCTCATTTGAATGCGTGCAAAACAGATATTCGGTGTGCTGAGGAAAGAGCATTCTTTAGTTTAGACGCAATTTAGCGTTGCCAATTTCGGGCATTCTGACACACACGATGCCACTGTGGTCTATCGGGCAATTTCCTGTTCAATCTAAGATTAACGTACACTCTTGGCGTGTCTTGCTTCATTGGGACTTAATAGCCTTATTACTCCAGCCCATCTTTAAATTGTACTGTACCTATCTTTGGGTAAAGACCCAAGGCACATCAGAAGATAGGTGCAGGAGACTTAAGTGGTTTGATTTCTTGAGCGCAGGCCACGTATGCCTGAACAAGGGCTACTTTCTTTAGCCAGTCTGACTGGTTTTAGTGGTATGCTGGGTGCTGCTTTGTGAGAGTAGTTTGGAGTTGCTGAACTGACTTTCTACAGCAGCACTTGAAGCATGATTGCGGAGTTTTAGTTTTGCCCTATGAAATGTAATTTAAAGTTATTTGTTAAACTCTCACAAATATGCAGTTACACCAGTTTATAGACAATTACTTATTTCCCAGATGTTTAGGACGAGACAGATGAGGCTGTTAATCCTCATATCTGCATAACGCCTTTTGCATATGGGTCTTAATAGGCTTGTGTCTGGGTTGGATTAAAATTCAGTAACTTTTGAAAATTAAATTTTATTTAATAACTAGGCTTTTTCCAAATTTAAATTGGACACATGATTCTTCTTATTTTTTTTTTTTAAATCTATGCTGGCAACATATATTAAATCTTAAACTTGTTTGTTTAATATAAATGATTGCTACCAAACTTACTTTTTTTAGAGTCTAACCGCTGAATTGAAGGCAGTTGCTAGCCAAATGTCCGGAACTAGTTTTGTTAAACTGCTAAAAGTGCTTTGGACAACATATTTTTCAGATGCAGAAAATATTTTCTTTCTTTCAGTTCTGGTTAGGTCATTCAAGGTTGAGAAAACAGTTGGCAGTTAAAATCAGGAAAGCTTGTTTAGGTCTCCAAAATGTCAATGAAGATGAAGTCCGAGAGGATGAGATCCAGGAGTTCTTAAAGGCTTGAACAATTGGTTCAGTTCACTAACATTTATTCAAACTGTTTCAATAAATGTTTTGTGATTGTGTTGGGTATAGTTTAATGAATTCCAGGTCCATCTGAATACAGCTTAACACAAATCACAAGTAAATGCTTTAGTAATGAGAAAAGGCATTGTTCATCATTTTTCTAAAATAATAGAAAGAAAATCTGGATAAATGAATATTAAGATGTATAACATTAAAGTAAATGTGCCTAGATGCATTGGCACTTCTGCTAACCAGGAATTTGCAAAATTAATGTAAAAGTTTTATATTTAGTAGGAAATCATTATGAAAATCAACTTTTGCCTTTAAGAAAATAACTTAAGCGTAAATGGAAAGTTAAAATTTCATATTGATTTGCATTTGATTTTTTGTTTGTTTTTTTTATTTTTTTAATCAATGTTCTGTTTAGCAGGTTATATTACATTATGTACATTTAATAGAGGATTATAAAAGCTTGAACTGGTTTTGCAAACAGTGAAATATTTATATACCTCCATGACCTAGAGATTTTTTGTGCAGGTATACCTGAGCTTGCAGTTGGCATACATAGTTAGTGTACAACAAGCATCATAATGTTATTTAAACAGAGTAACAAATATTGCTCATCTTACTCCAGCACTATGAGGCCGTCAGTGGTTCATGCAGAATACTGCTTATGAGCAGCTAGAACACAGGTGAGTTAGACTAAATCAGCGGTGCTGAACTTATTTGGCCCCGTAATTCATGCGTGCTGTTGGTCCGCGTGCTGGGTCTAGTGTAGGATGCGTCTGCGGTTGTGATCTGGCACATTGACTCAGCCTCTCACCTGTGTCTAGTACGATCTAGCACACCAGACTATGTCATCTGGCATGTAGGGCTTCCCTGGGGGTCCAGGAATTTGGAATTGGGAGAGCAGCATTTAATGCTGCTGTTGCTTACCTACTGTGAAGTTTCCAGACCTGTGAAGAGACCCATGGCCCAGATGACATGGCTCTGCAAGCTGCAGCTGGCCCACAGGCCAGAGGTTGAGCGTGCCTGGACTAGTGTCAAGTCTTTGCTTCAAGGAGCTCATCAGCTGAAGGAGGCAGAGCAGTGCAAAAATGCTTTTCTCCATGTAAATTGTTCTCTAGCATTGAGGAATGCTAGAGAATATCCTCCTTCAAGTGGAAGGTATTAGACTAGGGGTGCACCGATTTAAAAATTATATTGGCTGATCCCAGTAGCCAATTATTAACCAGTCATATCAGCCAATACATGTCCGATAGCTGTTTTACAGGAGTGCATCCTGGTAGCTTGGGAAGCAGCCTCCTGCCATTAAGTCTTTGGGGTGGGGGGAAGGGGCATGGGGGGGCAGATAGAGGCCCCCATGGTGAGGGAGAGAGTGGGGCAGGGACTGGGGCAGCTGCTGCCCAGCCAGGGCAGTGAATGAGACCCCAGTGTGCAGGGCAGAGCTGTAGGCAGCTCATATGGCGGTGTTGGTGGGGAGGGGGGGTGGCTCCCTGCTGCTGCGTGCACCCCTGGGAGAGGAGTGGGGGGCATGTGCCTCCCCAGTTTTGTGTGTGGGGTGAGGGCAGGCTGCCTGCTCTGGGCTTGGGGCCAGGGACTGTGCTGGCCTCTTCCCGGTGATGCGGCTGCACTTGGGAGGGTGGGTGGGGGGCAGGTGACAGAGGCGGGGGTGGGGGTTGTGGGGTTATGGCAACCCCCACCTCCCCGTAGCCACTTCTCCCAGTGCCGCCACTGCTGCAGGCCACTCACCCTGTGCACAAATCGGGGGTGGGGGTACATGTCCCCCTTGTTTCCCCTGGGGGTGCATGCAGCTGCGGGGAGATGCCCCCTGGACAAGCTGCCTGCGGCTCTGCCCTGCACCCTGCCTCGGGGTCACATTCACCGCCCTGGCTGACTAGTGCCTGCCCCACTCCCTCCCTCACCATGGAGGCCTTGATCTGCCCCCCACAGACTTACCAGCTGGACGCTGCTCTTCAAGCTGCTGGGTGGCATTCCTGGCCACGTGCGTGCCGCAGCTGTGCATATGCACACAGCATTTATCAATGACATTATCGGCCAAAAAAGCCAATTGCTAATAATGTTAATTTTCCTGTTATTGGTGTCGATCTGATATGTACCAGTGCACTTTTATATATTAGACAATTTCTGCAATTCTAAAAGATCGAGCAATGCTTATTATATGCATAGTTTTATCCTTTTTTAGAGAGAAAGTATTTGACACTGAGAGGGTATGTAGCAAGAGATGAGGTGGGGAGAGAGGAAATTTCACTAGAAATATGAAGTAGGCAGGGAAGGGTGCAGTGAGCAATGAAAGTCTTAATGTAGAAAACTGAAATAAAAATGATCAAGTGTACCCATACCTGTGGGGAGATGGATAAGTAAGTATGCAGGGAGGCATGTAAGGCCTTGGTGTTGGATTATTGTGAGGTGGTATTACAGTAAATATATTTAAAAGTCTTGACCTCCATCATGAACTTGGTATTGATAGATGATGAGGTGGTTTTCACCATAGCCTTATTGGACGCTACTGTGGCTGTTTCCTTTGGTGTTTACTTCTGCTTTCAAAAGGTAGTCTCCCACTGACTGTCTGCATACAAACTGGTTGTTGGAAATCAAAACTGAAGCCCCTAACCAGGCCTTATCTTCACTGTGATTTTTGTCACACTCCGCAGATGCTATCAATGATCCATCTGAGCTACTCGGGAAAAGGATCTTTTAAATGTGCTCGCTTTCTTTCCTCTATGGACAGAAAATACAAATATATAAGTTATTGATTTTAGAGGCAAGTTCTCTAATGTGACTGTCCCATCCAATTGCTTGATGTGAAAACAAGAATGACTGTTTATGGCTGTAATCTCGCTTTTTCTGGTAAGATGTTGTACGTTAGTCGGAAGCAAGAACTAAAACTCAACTCCCACTCCGTCCTGTAACATAAGGAAACAATATACCTTATAGATAACTGCAAGCCCTAAGAGAATTTCTTTTATTCTTTTAAAGCACCCCGAAAATCCCGATTTGGATTAGGGCTAAGACTGTTTTATTAACCTTAAGGCAGTGTGTTAGGGAAGAGATGGGAAGTGACCTTGAGATAAGGAGTATGGACTAAAACACTGAAAAAACCCTTCCTCCCTCTCATGGAGTGTCCCTGAGGAATTCTGCATATCTGATCAAAACTCTTGAAGCTCACTGTCTCCTGGGGTAAGTCTTCCAGCAAAACAGTTTGAGCGGCAGGGATGGGCTGCAGCTTTCTAAACTGCTGCTGTCTCCTTAAGTGGGATTACTCCAGTGAGTGGTCACGAAGAATGTGCTCTCCCCCTGGAATGTTTTCCTTGTGGGCACGCTGTCTCCGGGAGAGGAATTCTCTCCTCTGCTGAGAAGGCATGTACTGTACATGCATTAATAAGAAACAACAGTTGCAGAAAGGATATTATGCAGGATTGTAAACTTGGAATACATATTCCAAGCGAACGGCGTTGGGAGGTGGCCAGGCGAGATTTGCTGTTCTAAAAATTGAACTTGAATTCAACACAAGGGTGCACCTCCCCTGGGAGCAGCAGTTGGTTTTTCCAAACACCAGTGCATGTGCCCGTAAAGCCTAGTTAGGCTTGATACCCAGAGACACAATGCAGTTCACAGGGTTTATCTTCACTGCAGGCAGGAGGTGTGATTTTGCTGCATTGGTTGGCCTGGCCTCATTAGCTGTAATCTAGCTAGCTCTGGTAGCTTTAGCAGTGAAGCCACTGGAGCATGTATGTGCATGTGTTTTACAGCCCATGTTGATGCCGGTGCCACTGCATTGTTTCCTGAGTGATCTAAACCAGTAGCGCTCCATGTTTTGGCCCCCGCAGGGCCAGGTGAGTGGCATGGGGCCAGGTGGGCCTGATCTAGTGCACAGGGCCATAGCCTGCAGAGTTCCTCAGACTTGTGGGAGTCCAGTGTTGAGGGCCTGATCTGGCTCTCAGACCAAGGGTTGAGCCGCCCCTGTAACGCTAGTTTAGGTATGTTTGCTGCCTCCACATCACCTGATTTGGGCATGGAGAGAGCTTTCGTTCCAATAGCATTTAGTTTCTGATGGCAGGAAAGGCAACTGTTGCAAGCACCCATTTTAATTTGTAATCGTAGTCTTACCATTGTACTTTGTGGTTCCTCGCGGCTCTTAGGATTTGCCATTGAAAGCTCCAGTATCGTAAAACAAGAGTGTCAGACTCTATGCTAGAGTATGGGAGTTCTGCTTCCTGGAGTTACCAGACTTTGGGATTAGACTAAGAGACTTGTCTGGGTGGTCATGTAGAAGCAAATATTTACCTTGTATTCACCCCAACCTGGAGACCTAGGAGGTTTTATCCTTATAAGGCACAAAGTCCCTTTCAGCTTGCTCTTTCTTTCTTTTTCTTTCTTTCTCTCCCATTTGTGTTTAGCTTAGTCATAGACCAGTTCACATGTGTGTATTAAGTGTTAACTGTGTACCATGTTGAATACACATATTCCTTGTTGCGTTCTTTCTGAGGGACCTCTGTAGTAGGAGGGCACTCCGATGCTGAACGTGCCTAATTCAGAGGTTCCCAAACTTTTTCATATTGCGTACTCCCTTCCAGATTTACCAGCTGTCCAGGTACCCCTACCAGCATGCATTTTATATGCTTAACCTATGAAATGCCAGTTGTTGTTATAATGCAAATTAAATCCACTATTAAACAATTTCTCCTGTGTGTACCCCCCCTCCCGAGATGTCTTGCCTACCCCCAGGGGTATGTGTCCCACAGTTTGGGTACCCCTGCCTTAATTTACAGTCGATAAATGTGGCAGCTTGCAAGTCTGGGCAATAATACAATCGAACTGAATTTGCAACAATAACTGCCAGCCGTCTGCATTCCAGTTGTGAAATTGCTCTGTCTTCTGTATGAGTCAGGATGTAGCTAGAAAGGAAAGGAACAATAGTAATGACTACTGTGAATCTTAAGTAAAAGCTCAGATGGGAAGAACAGGACAACTCCCTCAATGCGAAGATGAGCATAGTTCAATATCATTCAAAGTCTGAGGGGTATCAGGATGGAACGCCTGCCTCGACCCCCGCTGTGGTGGTCAGCATTATGTAATGGGGGCAGTGAATTAAGATTTTTGGCTTTGTCTCCAGTATCAGGCATAGGATTACAGGGCTGGAAGGGGCCTAGAGAGGCCGTCTTGTCCACCACTCCCCCCGCACTCCTCCCCACACTGAGGTAGGATCAACTACATCTCAACTACTCCAGTGCCTTGTTATCATTACAGTTAGAAAGCTTTCTCCTAGAAACCTAACCCAGTGGTAACTAGCCTGCTGCATGTGTGCTACTAGTGGTACGGGAGGCCAGTATGTCTGGCACATGAGCTCTAGGCGCTGAGTTAAAGGGGCGTTGGTGATGGGAGTTGGAGTGGCACTTGGGGGAGGGGTTGGGAGGTTGGGTTTGGTGCTGGCTTGAGAGTTTGGGCCCAAGGGAAGTGCAGGAATAAGTGCTGCCAAATTTGGTGTTGCCACATCACGTTGGTGATGGGATTCAGAGGCACTGGGCAGCAGTGGTGGCTGATTTATTAGAGTAGCACTGTATCATACATTGGACTTAAATGTGACATGCTGGCTAAAAAAGGCTGACCCGTGCTGTCCCTTGGTATACTTTAAGCCCATTACTAATTGGCCTTTCTCCATTGGGTGTGGGGAACAACTTTTCTTCCTTTTCATAGCATCCTTTTACATGTTTGGAGACTGTTATCATGTAGTCTTTTTTTTTTAACCCAGTTCTTTCCAGCTTTGCTCACAGATCATGATGTCTAGACTTCTGATCACTTTTTTGTTCATTTTCTCTGGGCTCTCCAGTTGGTCTACATCAGGGCTCAGCAAGGTTTTTGGGCACGGTGCCAAAAATACTGGCATCCTCAACTTGTAAGATGTTGATGTGCTGGAGCGAATGATGGAGGAGCCGCGAGGGGCTTGATCCTTGTTGTGGCAGTGCAGTCCCAGCCTCTTCCCCACTGTCCACCCTGAGGTGCATGTGCCTTGCTCTGGCACCTGTGCCAGGGGTTGCCTACCCCTGGTCTACATCTTTCTTCAGGCTTGGCATCTAAAACTGGATACTGCTGAGGCTTTGTCAGTGCAAATCATAGTGGAAGGATTACTTTGCACGTCTTACATTTGACATGTTGTATACTGTGCCTTCTAGTAGTTTGTCTCCCTGCCTGCCCCCCAGTCCCCAGTATGACATTGACTTGTATTTAGGTTGTGGTTCACTATAGTCCCTAGGTCCTCTCCTGCATAGCAGTTGCCTAGCCTGTCATTCCCTAGTTTGTATCTGTAGAATTGATTATTCCTACCAAAGTGTAGTACTTTGCACTTTCTCTTTATTGAATTGCATTTTATTTATTTATTATTCTTTCTCTGGTTTGCCTTGGTCATGTTGAATTCCAATCAGGGTGGATAAAAATCGATTTTTTTTTTTTATTTTTTTTTTAAAGCAAAAAGATGGGATTTTTTTTTAATATAAATTAATTTAAAAATATATTTTTATTTAAATTATAATTATTTCCCTGTTTTCAAAGTAAAACAGTTTAAAATTAAACTTTAATTTAGCGTTAATTTAATTAAACTATAATACAGCATAGGCTAAAGTATACATTTATTATGATCTGTTAAAATCATTTAAATAAAATATGTTGAGTCGATGAGTCTCTACTAAACATTCTGGAGTGAAAGACTGCTTTTTGTATATACGAATGGGGGTAAAACATCTGAGGTCAAGCTTTAAAATTTTGCCACAATTTTATGTATTAGTCCAGTGGTCTCCAACTTTTTAAAATAGGAGATCACCTTTGGCATTTAAAAGCAACCCAAGATCTACTGTGCACTGACGCCACTCTTCACCCCCAGCTCACGGTCCAGCAGGTAAGTCGGGGGGGGGGCAGATCAAGGCAGAGGGAGAAAAAATTATTCGGGGGGGGTTCACCTCCCCAGCAGGTAAGTCCCATCCAGCTGGGGCCTCACTCAACTTACCCCTGCTCCTGCCTCTGCCGCACTGCCCCTCACTGCAGGGGCCTCGATCGAGCCCACACCTCTTCCCTCCCCCATGGACTGGCCTACTGGGCTGAGGCATGCACATGCCTGCACGTGGGCACTCAGACCCCAACCCCAGCCTCAGATAGACTCCAAGAGGTTCCAAGATCTACTGCAAGAGGCTCCAGGATCTTACCGGTGGATTGAGATCCATTGGTTAGTGACCACTGTATTAGAGGCTTGATCCTGCAAGGGATGCAGGGACTCATAGATGACGTGTCCTCCCCACCCCCTCCTTCCATCAACACTTACAACTCTGTACTGCTGGCAGGTCCCGGCTCCTTCTGGACTGCAGCCTTGTACCCCATGCCCCACCATCAGCACAGAAATCTGTGAGGGCATATGCCCTCGTCCCCCTTCCTTCCCCCATGCGTCGCCTATCCAGGGACTATACTACTGGATGCAAAGAATTAGTTAAGTCATCATGGATGTTGGAACCTGGCCTCTTGACTCCAGCGGATACTCAGATACTATCACGTGTACTCCTTGATTAGGAATATCCACTGAACCCAGCTGGATGTTATCAGAATCCTGTTTTATTTTCTCTACCTAAGCTCTGTTTACTTTAGCTCTTAGACTATGGATATTTGTGATTCTGCACCTGTTAGGTAGGTTTATTGTCTAGCTCATGGAAAACCATCTGCTCAGTAACTACCACCCCTTTGCTTCTGAATGGTTCTGGCTATTTCAGTTAAATGGCCTTCCTCAGTCCATTTGCATACATACAGAAATGTAAACATTAACTTTTCAAGTGCTCAATCCATGTCTTTAAACTACAGTACTGCAGCATTCAAGGCCAGTGATTACAATAGCAGAAATCACGGATTGTTATACACCTAGTTTGTAGACCTAGGAAATGCATGTACCAAATCTACTGTAAAACTATTTAATTGTAAATCAACATATTTTAGTTGTTATATCAATCAACGAAATAGACCTTTCTTTTAAAAACCAAAAAAATATACAGTGGGAAAGTTGATTTAAAAAATACACGAGGCTTATGACTTGCTGATTTAAATCAGTGATTTAAATTGACTCAATTGAATTCTGATTCTAATCCTGTCTTCCTAAGTGCTTGGAACTTTTCCTAGTTTGGTGTAGTTTGTAAACTTTTAAGTGTAGTTACTATTAGTCATCCAAGTAATTCTCAAACATTCAAAGCAGGGAACAAAACATCCATGAAACAGGTCATGGTGCAGTCTGGTCTATGATGGCGTTACAATATAGGATAGACAAATTGGAGGAATGGACCAAAAGAAATCTCCTGAGGTTCAGCAAGGACAAATGAGTGCAAATTCCTGCACTTAGGACAGAACAATCCCATGCAGTGCTACAGGCTGGAGATCAAATGGCTAAGGAGCAGCTCTGCGGAAAAGGACCTGGTGGTTACAGTGGACAATAAGCTGAGTATGAGCCAACAGTGTGCCCTTGTGAAGAAAGCTAACAGCATACTGGGCTGCATTGGAAGGTGTGTTGCCAGCAGGTCAAGGAAAGTGATTAATACTCTTTATTCAGCACTGGTGAGGTCACATCTGGAGTACTGTTAGTTTTGGGGCCCCCACTACAGAAAGGATGTGGACAAATTTGGAGAAGCCAGTGGAGAGCAACAAAAATGGTTCAGGGGCTGGGGCACATGTCTTATGAGGAGAGGCTGAGGGAGCTGGGCAGAAGAGAAGACCGAGGGGGGGAATTCAATAGCAGCCTTCAGCTACCTGAATGGTGCTTCCAAAGAGGACAGAGCTGGACTCTCTTCAGTGGTGGCAGATGACAGAACAAGGAGCAGCTGTCTCAAGTTGCATCAAGAGAGGTTAAGGTTAAATATTAGTGAGATTATTTATCACTAGGGGGGTAGTGAAGCACTGGAACAGGTTACCTAGAGAAGTTGTGGACTCTCCATCCTTGAAGGTTTTTAAGACCTGGGTAGACAGATCCTTGGCTAGGATGATATAGTTTGGGCTGGTCCTGCTTTGAGCAAGGGGTTGGACTAGATGACCTCCTGAGGCCCCTTCCAACCCTCATTTTCTATTCTAATTTATAAAAATATTGAAAAATGCCAGAGCCAGGAGAATATCCTATGGAACCTCTCCTTAATACATCCATCTAGCTTCAGTGATAACTACTGCTCTTTAAATCTGGCTTTTCAGCTATGTGTACATCCACTTTTCCCCATTGTTTCATCTCTATCACTCAGTTGGCTATGAACATTATATGAGATGTTCAGCATCCTACCTCTGATTACTATAGTAGTTCTCACCCTTTTCAGATTCAAGGCAGCTCTTGGAACATGCCAGCTCTTATTTTTGACTTGTTTTTTGATTACAGAAAGAAAAATAGAACAAATCTGTTGCAAAGAACTTGGAAAAGCCACAACAGGTCAAAATGTTTTAAATATTGTGGGTTCCTATTTGAAATCTCGGAGTATATCTTGTGAATTATATTTGCACACCTAGTAGTGCTAACATTGTGTGCACCTTTGAAAGGATCTTAAGGTACCCTGAGGTGTCATGGCACCCTAGCTGAGAATTACTGCATTTTATCATAGGAAATTTTGATATTTCATGTTTTGCTGCAACAAACTGGTTCTCCAGTGGCAACCAGAACTTTATTGTCTCTCGTGGTCAGGGGTAACTCTTTGTGTATTGTTCCCTCTCTAGACATCTTGATGTATCCAATCCTGAGGCCTCTGTCTGAACTAATCAGTCATAAGGAGCTGAGGCGTTTCAATAACCTTGGGAAGGTGCATGCTGGGAATAAGCTGCCATTGCTGGTTGATAGTCGCAAGTTATTCTTAAAGAGTTTTGCTACCTCAAACCCGCCTACCGTACATTTTGTTATTGCAAATAAGAAAAGAAATAATTCAGTTAGCAAAATTAAGCCAAAAAAATTAGACTGCTCAGATCAGAGGCTGGAATAGGGCTTCTTGCCTGCATGCACTGTTGGTGTATGTTATTTCAGATCAGCCAGACTCTCTTCAAGGTCAGATTGTTTAAACATTCCAAATAAGCAAATAATTCAAGTTTTCCATTGAGGAGTAGATTTTTAGCAGTGATCAGAGTTGTACTTTGGTTGACCAGTTACACTCCAGTTCTGCAGTGCAGAACCTTGTCTTGTCAACAAAACTTGGATTTTGTTCTTCTCCTCGGACAGTCCTGAGCCAATGCACTTAGAAGGCTGTTACAGCAGGATAGTTTGCAGGCTCATTCAACAAAGAACAGGTGAGTCACTCCTCTTCAAATATTTGAACAGCTCTAATTGATGCCGTTCATGTTTTTAAAGGGAGGCTGTGGATTTACACAGCTTGCTGCTTACCTTAAAAAAAATTTGAGAGAGAGAGAAGAACTAACACTCATTCTCCTTATCTCCTTGATCCTTTTTCTGCAACACTAGCACAAAAGCCTCTAGACGCATCTTGTGTCAAGGGTCATTTCCCATGAAATTAAAGATGAGCCTTTTTTATCCAAGCAGCAAGACACTATTAAATTTAATAAAGGTAAGCTTCCAGAAAAATAACCTCTACGTTTTCCTTTCCTCATGCAGACTCCAAGCCTGAGCCCATACATCTAAGTTCCGTCACAGTGAGCTGTTTCAGAGGGTACATTGTGTTTCTGTCCAAGTATTTTATATCCCCTATTACCCCAGGACCTCACAAGCAGAGGATCCTGTCAAGATAAAAATCATTGATAAGGACATACTGTTCTGTGTCCTTACGGTAATTTCTTTCCCCCAGAAATTGTCCTAGAACCTGTGGGACTGGCCTGTGATCCTCGGTTAGTGACAGCCTGCAAAGTTCAAACCAGCAAATCTCTTGGCTTAATACTATGTATTTATATTTGTTTTACATGCTTCCCTTTCCAAGAAAGACTCAAGGAAGAGAACAGAATAACTTTTAAAATGGGAGAACAAACGAGAGAACAAACCAACTTAAAAGGCAGCTAGAGTATACAGATAAAATGGAGAGTCCCCAAAATAATATCCCAGCCTAGCTCTGTCGACTAAATGCCTGCCCAAATAGGAAGGTCTTACAGCACTTTGGAAAGATGTCCAGGTTATTAATGGTCTAATCAGCATTCATTTGAGCCTTACGGTAAATCGGATGGCAAAACTCCTGCTAGTGTTAGCCCTTCTTGAGTATTTTCACTTGGTTTCAGCATTTGTCTCTACCTAGACGGTTGCTGTTGATCATTGTAGTTCAAGGCCATCCCATTGAGCAGTGGCTCAATCCCAGAAATAACAGTTTTGTGGCTGCTGACAGAGTAAACATGGGGCTGAAGGGGAGGAGGGGGATATGGAAATAATACAAATTGTTCTGGAAAATTAAATTGCAAACAGGATTGCTTCTATTCTTTTAAGAGTCTCAAAACAGTCCCTAATACTGAAAGCTAAAGGAAACATTTTCAGCAAAGGGGTACATATTAGATTTTTTTTTTTTCAGGTTGCCAAAGGTGCTTTGAACAATCTTATGGGCACTTAGCAGCCACTCTGGAGGAAAGAGATGTGGGAAGGAGAACCTTTTAATGCTTGAGCCACAGTCCTGTATATGTGCAGCAAGACTAAAGCCAACTAAATGCTGTTGTGTTTTTTGTTTTTTTGTTTTTTTTTTTCTTTCGGGCAATTTGAGGCACATATGCAGATGCTCCCTCTTAGCTCTGTAGGGGATAGCTAATGTCTTAACTGAAAACCAATGTTTAGTTCACTCATCACAGAAGAATCTGGAGGGAAAGATGGACATCAGGGGTTCTCAAACTTTTTTTTTTTTTTGGGGGGGGTAAAGTTTGGACTACATATTAATAAATATCTTGTGGGCACCTCCCTTCTAATCTGTGACTCTGCAGACCACTTCCCTTCCCTTTGCAACAGCATGACATCCTTGTGGTAACTACAATTACTTATATGGGAAAGGCATGTGTTCAGCTTTTTTTTTTTCTCAATGGAATTTGCCACCTGGGTAAGAGAAAGGAAGCAACATTTGACCAGTCAGCTCTCCAGACTACTGTGGACTGCAGTCTGGGAACAACTGGGTTAAGAGATGCATAACATTCCATTTCCTTGTGCATCATTTGTGAAAACAATACTAGGAAGGAGACTTTTAAATACCGAAAAGAGGATGATCTTGACACATTTTACCTTTCCTATAAGATGATATTGCAGCAAGAAGAACAATGTCAATTATCACAGGACTCGCATAAAGATAAATGTCCCTGTCTCGCGTCATCTTTTACACTCAAAACGTAAACCATTGAGCAAACAAACTACTTCCAAATTTGTTCCAACTTCCAGTTGGGGCATTTCCCACAACCTGGGGTTACCTGCTCAGCACACTTCATTAATTTTTTTTCTCATGGTTTCTAAACATGATGTAAATTCTGTATGCACTTATCACATGAACTTCAATAGCAAATAGGATTTGAGGCAAGTGAAGTCAATGTTCAGCCATAAGTGTCTCAGGAGTTGTGCTTCTAAGTTTCAAATCTTATTTGCTTAGCTGTTTATGGGGGTTTGGCATTTAGCTTGCTGAATATTCAGCATGACCAGCTTTAAAATGTAACTAGGTACCACATCTCTCACTGAACTGGGTTCTTTCATGGGCATTGTTCTTGCAGTGATCTGTTTTTTCAACTCATTGGCTTCTTCAGTGCAAAAGGCTGCTGAATAACCCTGGCAGCAGGAGCGTCTGCATTATTTTGGTAAAAGCCAAACTCATCCAGCAAGAAATAGGGGGTACAGTGTTTACCAGAATGCCCGTTGGGGGAACTAGAAATAATGGCCACAAACTGGAAGAGAGAAAATTCAGATTGGACATCAGGAAAAAAATCTTTAGTGAGGGTTGCCAAAATATGGAACGTGCTTCCAAGGGAGGTGGTGCTGTCTCCTTCCTTAGAGGTATTTTAAAAGGAGATTTGATAGACACCTGGCTGGAGTCATCTGACCCCCAGCACTCATTCCTGCCCAGGGCAGGGGGTTGGACTTGATGCTCTAATAGGTCCCTTCTGATCCTAACATCTGTGAAGCCCCAGATGCAGGAAACTTCTTGGAGCACATCAGTAGCAGTCTGAAACAACAAAATACATTGTCCTTTATGCTGCTTACAGATGGTTGTGAAGGCTGTCCTAAAATACGAGGTGCAAACAACATTGATCCTTGCAATGATTTCAGCAGCAGCACAGGAACATGTTTGTTTCTGCTTTGGGTTCCTGATTTAGCTTCTGTATCGCACAAAAGATAGGGCTCTTTTAGTAGCCCCAATTCTTTAACTACCTCTGAAAACAAGAAAAAGCGGTCATCCTGGAATGACCTCAGTAGTATGGTTACTAGAGAGGGAGGTGGGATGGGGAAGACTGGAAGTATACCATAATACCTCCTGGTCCATAGCTCCAGCTAGCTATCATAACCATCTTGTGCATGACAAGCTTTTCTTGCCCTTGCTGCCTGATGAGTTCAGTGCTCCTGCGTATGATGTACAGAAGAAAATAGCTGAAGGAAGGGGTTGGAGCAGTCTCCTTGCTGTGCCTGCCTTCACATCCTATGAAAGGGTCTGTGCTGTAGGGAGGGTGTCTTGGAAACTCCCTGTGGTCTCATTTATTTCCTAGTCAAAAAGTGTTCATTTTTACCCCTGGCCCTGGCCACGAAGGGGGAATGAATCTCCAAGCTGTAGAAAGGGAGTCAGGAATATGTATTTCAGGCTGTATGTGGAGCTCCTTGGATTAAGCTGGTTACTTTCAGTTTCATCATTTCCTGAAGAATCCTAATTTAGTTCAAGTGCACAGCCCTTGGTGTGTCCTGCTTGATTATAGCCAAAAAAGGCAACTCTTTGGAGTAGCATTTACAGGAAACTCTGTAATGGAGGTTAGAGTACAGCTGTTGCCTTGCCAAACCTGATACAATCATGAACACAACACTCAAGTTCCCTTTTTTTTCTTTGCTTGAACCCCTTGGTTTGCTTAGGACCTGCAGCAAATATCTACAGCTGTCTGAGGTTCTTGGGACTTCTGGCTGAATCACCGGTCTTCTTCAACTTCTTTTGTAGTCTCCGAGACCACTTGCCTTGGAGTGTGGTCTGGTGCTATAAGTGTTTGACAGCAGGATGAAAGAGGCCCGCGTTTCAGTGTTGATCTCATCTATAGGCATGTGCTGGCCAGCTAGCATGAGATTGCCAAAGCTGTTACTCAACTTCTGCATCTGGCCAGCGGTAGGTAGTTTCTTTGGTTCCTTGCTGAAGAAATTGGGCCTAAAATATTACCAGATCGCGAAGACCCTGCTTGTGATTCTAGAGTCTCTATTTTTCTTAGATCAAGGTAGTTTTTATAATTCCTTGTAGAGGTGCACTAAAATATTGGTTGCCTATTGGATTGGCACTGATAAAAGGGAAATGTACATTATCAGCTATCAGGGTTTTTTGGGCTGTTTGTAGCTGATTTAATGTTCTCTGCTAATTATGCCTTCTGGCCAGGTCCCCTGGACACCTGGGTTCCCTCTTGCCCACAGGACTGGGTTCCCTGGACATCTGGATTCTCTCCTGTGAGTTGGGGTGACCCTGCATACACCCCCATCCTGTCACCGGCAGGCTGGGCTGGAGTGGAGCAGCTGCTGCGGTGTCCCAGGTGCTGACACAGACTGCGGGCTGGGGCCAGGGCGGGCACTGTAAAAGGTGCTGAATGCTGCAGACCTGACGGATGGGGAGGGGCTGGCAGAGCTGAACTGCCCAGCCCAGCATGACTCAACCCGCTGTTAATATTGGTTATTGGATTGGTATCAGTCGATATGGCTGGTTAATAACTAGCTATGGATATCCACCAAGAACATGTTTATTGGTGCACTCCTAACTCCTTGCATTTTTGGTCTGAATAAACGTGACCTCAGTTTAACTCGTTCCAGGTGGAGTATATTTTGAATGCCAGAACTTGGAAACCAGGTTGAATCCTTTGTTGCCTAATGTCTGTGATTTGACCCAGTTTTTCATTAATAGCAGTTCCACGGTAGTACCAGTGTTCTTGGTTGCGAGGATAGGCTGAAAGGTTGAGTCCCAGCTGTGTGTGTTGTCCTCTCCTCAGATTTGTTTGTCAGGCAAGAGTACTGCAAAACTTTCTGCTTTTTTGAATTCCCACTATTGATGTGAGCAGGCAAATGTAAACACTTGGAGTCCTCCCCAACAGTGACTTGTAAGAAGTGACTATTGTCTTGCTCCCTCTGCTGTTAATTCTAGTTTGTGGCCTCCCCAGAACCAAAGCAGCAAGTTGGGATGTCTGCTTCACTTCACTAGTTCTAGGAAATTCAATTGGACTGAGCTCTGTGTCTTTTACCAGCATCTCTTGGCCCAGAGTATAGTGGGTTTTTTGTAGCGGGAGCCTGTAGCTGTCAAACTGTGGAGCATTGCTGGAAACAGATCCTTCAGGAGGCTGAGCTTACTGGAATACAAATCTTTACGTGGTTTTGTTTTTGTTTTTTATGTGAAAATCCACAGGTGGAGAAGTGATTCTGGGAATTGCCATCTTGGTCACTAGGGTGGGAATCATCAGCATCTTCACGTATTTGGGGTTAAAGTGTCAGATTTCTGGCTAGCAAGCTTCTTTAGGTAGATGTGATATCTTTTATTAGACCAACTGAGTAGTTGGAAAGAAGTTCTTGGCAAGCTTTCGGGCACAAGCACCCTTCTTCAGGCATAAGGAGTCTCTGCTCTGCTGAGATCTCTGGCTAGGATCTTCAGCAAGGTCTGAGATGTACTTTAATTGCAAGTCCAAGTGATGCTGTTACTTGTGGACTTTTTTCAACCAACAATGAAAACTCCCCTCTGCACTTGCAGAGCAGAAGTGAGTTCAGGATTCAGTACAAAGTTTAATACAGCTAACTGTTTGCATGTATGTGGGGAAGTTTTAACCAGTGAGTGGGTTGAGCCTAAGTATCCAGCTTTTGTCAGAGCTGAAATTTTTCCAGACCTCACTAGCTGCTGCATGTGCTTGCAACACAAAGATGCAACGCTTTTTGTTGATCCTGGTTCACTTTTGGGGTTAGGGGTTTCACTGCAGAAGCTATTCAACACCCTTCGTTTCCCTGGGGAAATTGCTGCACTAGTACTTTTGACTATTTGGCTTTGCAGGCTTGTTCAAATACCAGATGTAAACAACTGTTTGGAAGCTGTCTACAAGGAAAACCAGAGTGACTACGTTTGCTGACAGGCTCCTGTTGCATGCATGGTCAATGCATGTATTCTTCTCCCTCCCTCTATTCATCAAGGAAGAAAAAAGTGTTATTGAACTTGTACAAAATTAAAATCTGAGTTAAGGGCCTCTTAAATGACTGATGTGTTGGTGACCAGAATCCCAGAGGATAATGCTTTTGTGAAATAGTTTTTGGCCAGTGAGCCTAGGTATATGCTGTTCATTTGGTTAACTGATAGGCAGCACTAGAATTCTTTCAGAAAACCCATTTTATGAACTAGAATGTCTTTGGCAGAAACGCATCTAATGCTTCATCAAAATTAGAACCATTAAATCCAAACTGCCTTCCTTGGTACACACTCTTAGAAATCCCCCAGTTATTTCCTGATAGTTTTCAGGAACCTCTCCATTGCTGGACCACAGCTCTGTAACTGTGTTCATAAAGATGTACCATGTTTTTGTAGCAATCTTATGTTTGATGCTGCTTAAATAGAGGGTTTCTGCAGTTGGAACCAATGTCTCTGAGGGCTTTCCTTCTGAAGATGATATGACTACAAACTGAGGTAAAGCCAGACCTCTGGGCTCAGTGTTACCCCATATCTGGCTAAGGAAATATCAAGTGCAGGTTTTAACCAGGCTATTAAAATGATCTTGGAATACTCTGGGAACAAAGTACCACTTGCATGTCAGCTTGGGTAGTACATGGCATTTGTAACGAGTCAGGATATTTGTAGTCTAACATACTTTCAGTGACCTCAGAAATCACACAAGGATTTTGGAGTGGAGGTGAAAGAGAGGAAAGAGCGAAAAGGGGTTTTAAAACACTTGGAGTTATGCACACAGTCTAGTGTTTGGTGATATCAGCTTAGAAATCCAATCTTACTTCAAATTACTGTACTAACTACCTGATACTTATACCTCTTAGTGCTGCGGTAGAAACACCTGGCACCTGTAGCCTTGACTCCAGTTGGTGACTTTGTTTTCTAACAAATAATGGTTTTTAAATGCTTAACACCTTCATTGTTTCAAGTGTACATTTCTTTCCGTCATCTTGTCTGAAAAGCTTGATGAGATTGTAGATGTAAAATTAAAGTGGAGGAAGGCCAGGAACTCAAGGAAGGTTCTTAGCAAGTGCTTGTTTTATCTCTAAGGCTTGAGTTTTAAAAACAATTTTTGTTGCTGTTTTTACAGGTCCCTCAATATAAACCACCATGGCTCAGAGAGATGTCGATAAGTATCTTTATGTGGACAAAAACCTCATTAATAACCCCCTGGCTCAGGCTGACTGGGCGGCCAAGAAGCTGGTATGGGTCCCATCAGAGAAGAACGGGTTCGAGGCAGCCAGCATTAAGGAGGAAGCAGGTGATGAGGCCGTAGTGGAGCTGGCTGAGAATGGGAAGAAAATAAAAGTAAACAAGGATGACATCCAGAAAATGAACCCACCAAAGTTCTCCAAAGTGGAAGATATGGCAGAGCTGACTTGCCTGAATGAGGCCTCTGTACTGCACAACTTGAAGGAGAGATACTACTCAGGGCTCATCTATGTAAGTTAAGACTTTTTTTTTTTTCTTCCTTTGAGCTCAGACAAATAGCGTAAATGCTGAAGCCAACTCCAACATATACATACATTAATGCCAAGCTGTCCTGTGGAAAACCATTGTTGCTTCTGTCTCTCAATGCTCAGGACTTTCTCCCTGAGCTAAGCCAATCCCTGTAGTTAGAGTGAAGCCTTCAAAGAATGCTGTGGGGAGATGTTTGGCTTTTTGGCATTTGGATGTCTTTGTTTGGAGAATATGTTTTGAATACCATTAACTTGCTTTTGGCTAAAAAAGAAGAAACACTGAAAAGCAGTAAACAGGAAGCCTGATCCAAACTGAGCTAAACAAGAACAAAACCCAATCATGTATACCTAACATCTGGCTTCCTTTTCCCACGTCTGGAACCTCAATGGGAGGGAACATAGTGCCAGGCTGTAGTTTTAATCTCTGTCTGAGATTCAGGCTTTCAGAATGTGTGTCCTAATCTCTAGTACTAAATGCCCTTTGTCTACATGTATTTGTAATTGTAATGAAATCCACATAACTGGCAGGTTCTCTTCCCATTCTCCCCCCCCCAAAAAAAAAAAAAAAAAAAAAAAAAAATGTAGAAGAACAGCACAATGCTGTCATTGGCCTGCTTCCCTGGAAATGGCAAAGGTATCTGTACATAATCTGGAGTCATAAGGTATAAAGATTGGTTTTGCATGGACATCTGTATGTGCACTAAAGCTGCTCTGTACCTTTTGGATAAGGCAGGATAGAAATCTCACTTAAACTGGAGAATAAAGATTTGGAATCTATACTGATTCTGCAGTTCCTGTTCAGACTTCTCTGCATTTAAAAAGCAGATGGTATGCAAGGTTTGATCTTTGACAGCCTCAGCTTTAACAGCTCTGCAGTAATGTAGCAGTTCAATGCAGAGACTGCTTTTGAAGAAACGGATTCCAATTTTGTTTGGCTCCAAACTAGTTCCTGTTTGCCATTGTAGAATTACAGCATGGCTGGTCAGGGCTGGCATCGGAGGAGGCATTACTGGCAAATCCTGGCATTCAGTATCTCTTAGAAGCACAAAGTGCATTCTTTAGTGTTCTGTGTGCACACCTCTCTTCACCTCCCCCTCATTGTAGTCCTGGAAGAAAATCAATCTAGATCTTCTATAGTTCCAAGAATTCAGAAAAAACACATTTGCCGTTTTCTTTTTCACAACTTCCTTCTCCATTTATTTCCCTTATCTGACGTCTCCAAATGTCAGGAGTCTGGCTCTGACAATATCCTTCCGATAGGATACTTTAGATACCTGCTGCCTAATTACCCAGAGAAAAATAGCTTCAATAGCCAGTTTCTGTGAAAGGGCATAAACCGGGTTGGCAGCCCCAGTAGAGATGAAGTGTCCTATCCTTCATAGCACATGGCAGGAGCTCACTCATGCTATGTCTCTAGAATCAGCTCTTTCCTGGCCGATTCTGTGGCCACTTATGACCCTCCAGGAAAATAAGGCAGACAAGCACCTGCTACAGAATGGATATTTTTTTTTTGTAAGGGGGGAGTACCTTTAAGTGCGGAGTTGGTGTTAAACCTCTCTGCCAACCCCATGACCTGTCCCTGGTGTGGGGAGATCTGAGGGAGGTGATAGGTTGGACCTCTTGCACTGGGTCTTTCTGGGTTACAGAATAATTCTGTTTTTGTTTTTTGTATGTAACCCCTGCTGCCCCCATCCCTTTGCACCCTCACAATTGGGGTTGGTGGTACTTTGTACTGCTGAACAATGAGTATATATGTTTTCCCCTCTTCCTCCTTATAAAGCCACCAGATAATGTTTAAAATAGATTTTACATCTTCTAGATAAATTATTTGGAATAGGAAGCCATTATCAGGATCTGCAGCTAATGATAGGAAGTGTGTTTAAACAAGGATGGGAAATATATCCCATCATATGCTTTATGATGGCTATTTCACAGGTCTTGTGAGATGTCCTTTCTGTTTCAAAGAGTTACCCCTATGATCCATGAGTATAATAAACAGGGGGTGGGTGGAATAACCCATTTAAGTGGGTAGAAGGAGGAAACCCAACCTAGCAACGTGCTGTTTTGAGAAAGATGGTCCTGCCAGTCTGGCCTAAAACAGGACTCTGCCCACTTACGAAATGAGCTGGCCAGACAGACCAGCGATTCTCCTCAGTCATGAGATTAGGGTGAAGGGCTAAAATCCTTTTGGTTGCACTGGACAGTAGCTGGGCACTCTTCCTAGAGAAGAAGAAAATAATGGCAAAGTACCTCTGGTATGAAGATGTCTGGAAAGGTCATAAACACAACTCAGCTTTGTTCTTGGCTCCTCTCTCTCTTTCCTGCTGGTGGGGCTCTCTTTCTGAGATGCATGGAGGGTGTTTCTCCCTATCCTTCCTGTGGAGGGGGTTGGGAAAGCTTGAGGCTAGGCTTGCAGCAGGGATCAGATGTTTGAGCAGGGAGTGGCAGACAATTCAGGAACTTAACTGCAAATCAGTGTCACAGTCTGAAGAGTGCTTGCAGCAGACTGATGGTTAAACTATCTGCCTTCCATCTCTGAACTGAGCTTTGCTTTGCTTTAACCTTTACCCCATACTTAAACATTTTCTCTAGCTCATCTAGCTTATCCTTCTTGTGCCTTCTGGGTTCAGAGCAGAACACCAATCCTGGCACCTTATGTCTGTTCCAGTTCAGCAGACACTTTAGCAGTGCTGACAGACCTTGGGGAAAATCTGTTCCTTCCCAATTTGCTCTTTCTAGTCAGATATGCTTGATCTACTCCTATTAGCCCTGCAGAGAGAATTTTACTACTGAGAATGGAACCAGATTCGCATCTGCCCTGTGCATCAGTTGAAAACATTGATTAAGTTTAATTTCAGAATTGCAATAGGAGGCAGTGCTGTAAGAAACAAGGTTCACTTGGTGGACCTGCATTGGGGAGAATCTGTTGGGTCTGTCACCTTAGCTTGCTAACCACTCAAGTCTAAACACGGACTCGGTTCCTGTATTAAAATGAATGCAAGAGACTGGGTGTGACCCTTGTTATCCACAAAAGGGCTGGCAGCCTCTTTGGGGCATAGATGAGACTGGAATAAGGGAGCAAGTGAGATCACTCTGTTGGGACTGCTGAGCAGCACAGCTCTGCCAGTGCACTTAATTTTTGAAGAGGCAAGGAGCAGGCACAGTGGAACTAGATCTTTTCTGTGAATGCAGATATGTAAAGGATAAAATTAACCTTACCCTTGCATGTGTCTCTTTGTCTCAGTTTGACTGTTCTGCCAGCAAGGCGATATTTAGGTATTGGGAGGGGTGGGGGAAGGAAGTAGCTTGTTCTTTGCTTCCGTGGTTTGATGGTCTTAATGTTCTTGTTTCAAACTGCTGCTGTCCCTGTACTGCTGACTGCTTCTCTCCAGCTGCAGATCTTTAGGCTATTCTTGCTTGGGAAAAAAGGGACAGGCCCATTTCATCAGGAAACACTGCACTATAGGAAGCTGTATGAATGCAGCTTCAAATAGCTTTTAATTTCAGAGCTGAATCTTCCAACATTACTTGCTTTTTTTCTTCTGCTTGCCCCCACCCACCTGAAAGAAAATTACATTTCTGCTTCTTTGACTTATTAGCATCTCTGCCACATGCCAAGGTAGTGTGTGGAAACATACTGTTCTCCTTATTGGGAGAGACTAAACAGGACATATCCTCTTCTGGCTTATTTCTGTTTGCACTATGCACATAACTGCCATAATGGCTTTGAGCAAAGATGGATATGAACAAAAGAAACAGCAGCAAAACTTCTGGCCTAAAGCATCTTTTTTTTTTTTTTAAGATCTCCAGCAAAAATACCTGTCCCTTAGTAGTTCCTATGTCAGCCCACACCTATGTCTGATTATAAGGAGAGTGGTGGCAGGGATAGTGAAACAACGCTCCGCTACAGCTGCTCTTGTATCTAAGTTGTACCAATGTGGTCAAAGCTCAGTCTGCTCTCTGCTGTGTCAGACGTGGTGCGAGAACCAAGGGCAGTGTCTGCTGGGTTTAGTGTGCTAGAGCCAAATCGGCTCATGAAAATTTAACATATACTTATGACAGTGGTTTGTTTTCAAGTCTGGCCATGTTATCATCAATAGTAGTGTCACTTAATATCTGTTCTGCTTTAATAGGCCAGTGCTAAGGAGCTAGCTTTATCTACCTCATGTAGGTTCTCATAGATCCGTAGATGCATAGATATTAGGGGCTGGAAGGTACTGTACAAGATCACTGAGTGGTCTTTCAGCTGCTTCATTTTTTTTTTTTTTTTTTTGTACATTATTTAAAGAGTAGCTTCCTGGTCTTAGCTGTCTTAATTCTGAAGTCACTTCTTACACAGAAGAAACCTTTTGGCCATATTGTCTTCTGAGGTCTGACTGGAACAAAGGTCTACATATCCATGTGCAGATAGCCGTAGTCAACACACAGTGTGCATACCTGAACTCTTTCCCTTTGACTGTCACGCACGTAGATCGGCTAGTTCTTTCAAAGGGAAAGCAATGCTTAAAGAACTCGAGGTAGGACTATAAACAATGGAACAATACTGTTTCCACCATTCTCATCACCAGGGGTCTTATCTTTGCCTTTTATTTGGCCAGAGATGTTAAACGTGTTAAGATGCAACCTGTGCTCAGGAGGGAAAACTCTTTAGTACTACAAAACATTTTTCCTTGAGCAGCTCAGGGAAGAGGTGACAGTGTAAAGTGCCAGATGCACTCCACTTGAGTAGTACAGCAGACTGCAGATTTTACTGGCAGATGTTTGAAACATCTGGAGTAAAACAGCCCTCTCTCTGCAAGAAACTCTTTATGTAGGCTGTCACCTTAACAGGGGTTATGGGTAGCTGTGAGCTCTGGGAGTAAAGCTTGGATTTTTAGAACTTCCAAAAATAGTTTTCCTTGTGACTCAAAAATCCCCTTTCCAAATTAAAGATGTCTCTTGAGACCTGGATACTGGCAACAGTGGAACATATTTCCTTTGCCTCTCTCATGTTTGCAGCAAAAGCTTCTTGACAGCTGTCAATGTTGCAGAAGTTTGCAGAGTTAAAAAGCCAAGGAAGCCAAATTCACAAGTTTTGAGGTTGGCACCACGGTTGTGGATTGATGATTCTTTTACACGAGGCAAAAAAATAGGGAAAGCATGTCATGATCCTTGAGGGTGGGGAAGGGGGGGGACAAAACCCCCCACATGGAATCTAAAGCTTTTGTATATGATTAGTTCAAATCCAAGTTGGATTGGTGACTTCTTAGCTTTGAATGCAGTTCCAGCCAGACATTTTTTTTGCATGTGAAATGAAGTACATTAGCAACTCAGTTTCCTTATAGAAGCTGACTTCAGCTGACTCTCTGACTCAGGGTCTTGTCCTGAGTGAAGGGATAAGAAGAGAGAAGCAACTAAATGATGGCTTTGTACAGTGGGTACCAGCCTTTTTGATAGGCATGCCACAAATTTGCCCTGTATCCTCCCTGAGTGCCACTCCGATCCTCTTCACGTGTCTAGTCTGCTGCTCTGTTTTCTGCTTCCTATCCCACCTGCTGCTATGCTGCCTGTTCCCTCCCCAGTTTGCCATATGCCACATAGGCTGCCTGTGGCATTTGTGGCACACATGCTTGGCTTAATAGATGTCTCTTCTGTAGATTCAGGAGAGACCCACCTTCTCTTCCCCATCTGAAGAGTACAGCATGTCAACTTAAAGCAAAATTAAACAGAGGAGGAAAATAGCTGACTGCAAATAAGTATTGGTGACTCTTCTACAGGTAACACCACAGGGAATGAACAACTTTGGAATATCTTAAAGCCATAGGGGCATGTCTACCAGACATGGGTTTCTGGTGGTACAACACACTCTTTTCACTTAGTGGAAATGGTTCCACTTAAGAACTGATTCATTTGGGCAGCTGGACCTTGTGCATGGACGAAGTGGCTTGCAGTTGGTTAAGAAGAAATGCAGACCTCATAGTGCTTTTCATGTAACACATTGCTGCTTTCCCCTGCATTAGCTCATTGTATTTCTGGAAATGGAAATATCCACTTGTTCCCTCATATAACTTCTCACTGGAGTCTCAATTATACTCTGGACAAATTTATAGTAAGTAGGCTTTACATGAGCTATCACACAGTAAAACAGATGCTGCCAGGCTTCTGGGAGGTGAGCATCTGTTTTCTGCAGTGAAATGTAGACTTTGTTTAAACTTCAGATCTCTGTGAATGCAGGGGAGTTGGATTTCTCTGGCTAACTGCAGGGTCTATGGAATAAGTTAGTAATAAATTAGTCACGTAGATAGCACTGAATACTTAGGGTGTCTTGGACAGAGGTCTTGCACCATCCTGGCAAACTTGCTTTTGGCCATTATTGCCAAACTTCAAGTATTTGGCTTGTGCTTGTTGTTGTTGATTTTTGGGGTTTTTCTTTTTCTTGGTCTCTTGCTGTCCCAAAACAGCCCCTAGAAGCCTGACTGGCTTCAGACATGAAACCTCATATCTCTAGAACGCTAACTGTTGTTCTGATTTGTCTCTCTTGCAGACTTACTCAGGCCTGTTTTGTGTGGTTATAAATCCCTACAAGAACCTGCCCATATACTCAGAAGAGATTGTGGATATGTACAAAGGCAAAAAGCGGCATGAGATGCCCCCTCATATCTATGCTATCACAGACACTGCCTACAGGAGTATGATGCAAGGTGAGTGCTGGCTGCTGGGGCAAGGGTTTTTTTTAATTAGGTTGTGAAGTCTGTGATGTTCAAGATGCTCCACAGAAAAAGGCAAAATTCTTTCAGTTTTGTGAGAAGGAATCGCTATCCTAATGCAACTTCCTGATCATCACTCATTTGGAAGGGGAAGTATGTAGGGTCAGGAGAGACGGGAGGCGGGGCCGGGAGAGAGAAACTATTAATAGTAAGTCATTGAAACCCAGTCAGAGAAAAATGAGCCTTGTTTTTTGTGACCAGCCATAATAGACTTTAAGCCTCTGAGAGCTTGACACCGGTTATTATAACCTGAGGTTTTATTGAGAACTGTTGAGCAGTTTTTCCCTCGCTGAGGGTTAAAAATGATTGATTTGCTAGTTAATGCAGCCTATTATGTATATCATATTTTCATAGATTAAAAAGTCAAACTTTTTTTGGCTAGTTTCCTGGATATATTTATCAGGCATAAAAACTGAATATGATTTTTCTGGCACTAAAGCAAAAGGAAGTACAGCTCCTCAGTTAATGCATACCTTGGTGTTATTTTGGACCCCTTGTATGGAGCCCTGCAGTCATCTGTTTAAAGAATGGAAGCCTTTGGTTGGGACACCTGTAAAACGCCTGTGTGTATAGGTGCCTGTACTTTCTCTTCCTGTTTCAGTATGTAGGATATGTGTGCAGAAGTAAGCACTCTTGGTAGCAGTCCTAAAGGAGACTGAGTATGACCATCTGAAATAGTAACAGATTGGAGCACAATTAGGTGGAGGATTGAAGCTGAAACACTTCCATCTTCATGGAAATAACTCAACAATTAGCATTAAAAAAACCACAATCTTGATAACTTCACCCTCTTTCCACACCTCTTGTATATGACCTCTTTTGAAGAATGACCAGAGGAAATTCAGTTTCCAATAAATCTTTTTCAGACTGGATGATTTTGGCCAGTGACCTTCCAGTCTCCCTTAACTCCTGAACCATTCAAACGTCTTAGTTTATTAGGCTATAATAGGGATTATAAGGGAACAGAAAAATCACTGCTTCCCAGGGGCCTAGATCAGTGAACCTGAGCAGTTCCTGTAGGCAGGAAGAAGAATGCTGGTGAAGGCTGCTTAGGATATAGCTCTGCAGGACACTTAATGTGGTGGATAAAGGAAGGTGAAGTGGAAAATTGCTTTTTGGAGATTTGGCCAGGTCCCAGAGGGATGCGGGCAGGATGGCAAAGACTTGCAGGAGTAGAGAGGTAACTTGTTTAAAGGCATACTTTCTTACTGAGAAATACCTGACAGGTTTCCTACATGTTGCTCTGTGAAGATGCTTTGCTTCATTCTGAGCAACTCCCTGAGAACTTGCCCTCTCTGGAACCTCATTTCCTCTTTAAACAAAGGGATCTCGGTGTCTGCTCAAGTGAGCAGGGCAGATGTACCTTCTGCACAATACACAGCAGTACAGTTGCTCATAAACTTCTTATCTCCAATTCACTTCCTCTATTGCTTCCTTCTTTCCCGTCTACCCCTTGTCAGCCAGAGCAGGAATGTGTATTTTTCTTTAAACAAACCACTGTCACCAACTTCTTCCTAGCAGAGCTGCTGGTTTGTGGGAAGAAACATCTCTTCTGTGCAGCAGCTTAGGCAATTCCTCTGGTGCTATTTTCACGGGATTCTGGAAAACAAGAGGCTTCCTTTGTTTAGGACTACCACTCAAGCCACTTGAAGTATCTCCAGCAAGCATCCCGTATGGCGTCATTGCCAGATATACTAGCTGGTGCTGAGGACTCTAGCAGGATGTTGGTAGTTTTAAATGGCTTAAGAGTGATCGGTGAACTTCCCTTGTATGTTGAGGTAGTTCAGAACTACTTAACTGATCACTGATCCATCTCCTTTGGCTTTTTACACAGTACTTTTCTATAACACTGTACATGATTTTAAAAAACCCAGAAATCCCAGTTCCATTTTTTTTCCTCTTCACAAAACTGAAGGGTGGAAGTCCAGTCTCTGTTTTCCCAGCACTTAATTTCTTTTGAACTCTTTGTGTATTTTATTCCCTGCAGTATGGGAAGAGGTAGCAGGTGGAAGAATAAAGAGGATTGACTACAATCCTATCCCCCTTCAAACTGTTCTTAACTTTTACCCTGCTCTCATAAAACATCACCTACACCTGACATACTCTGAGCACGGCTTCTGAGCCACAAGTGACTCTTCAGGTTACCACCTGCTGCTCTGCAGAAACTGCTTCCAAAATGGTGTGGGTTCTTTTTCATCAATGGTTGCACTGCGTACGTTTTTTCTGCAGTTGTAAGTAATGCAGCACATGTGCAATCTATTTCTCTTAATTGCCCTACAAGTACTGTGTAGTGCAGGGCTGGGCAAAATGCAGCCTGTGGGCCAGATGTGGCCCGCCAGGCCATTCCGTCTGGCCCATGGGGGCCCCTAAAAAATTTAGAAAATTAATATTAATCTGCCCCTGGCTGCCTGTCATGTGGCCCTCGATGGCTTGCCAAAACACAGTAAGTGGCCTTCCACCCATAATAATTGCACGCCCCTGCATTCGGGGGTAGGGGGAGGATGGTGGTTGTTTCCTTTTGCACTGAAGTGTGTTTACCCTCCCACACATGTTGTGGTTGTCTGGTTAAGACTGCTCATTTGTTTCATGGGCTGATGAGAACTGAACTATGCAGTGAATAGCAGCTTTGCCTATCTGGTTGATTTGCCACAGGTTCTCTTGCTCGGGCTGGAATGGCTAGTTGTCCAGTTTCATTTGAGCACTTGCTGGACTATGAGATCATTCCCAGTTGGCAGTTCAGTTAGGCTGCTGTGATCATACTGTTTGAGAAGGTTTTGCAGGGGGATCTCGGTGTGGGCTTTGTCTTTTGCAAAGTGGCAGAGTTGCTCTAAAGCAGGTATCTAATTCACCATACCAAATGGCAGGAACCCTAAAGCGTTGGGGTAGCTTTATGGCTGCACTTCTGGGAGCAGGAGGATAGAAAGCTGTTGTAATGTGTCAGGCCACAGCCATCTTCCAGGGCAAGGGAAAGCAACATTCCTCTTCTGCTTTCTCCATTTTGCTTAGCCTATGGGGGGAGGCTTGGTGCAGCAGTTGGTGGTATGGGAAGAATCTGCACTGAGAACAGATGAAAGGGGCCCTACGCATTGCAAAAATTGAAGGCGTTTAGGATTAATCCTCATCCCCCAGACTTTTTGGAGCCTAACATGCAGGGAATCCTCTGTGGTATGAGTGTCTTTAAAGGAGGATGGCAAGCTGGTGACTCTAACCTCTGTCAGCATGGGGTGCAGTTATCTTGTGAGCTGACGGAGCGGAAAAGCCTTGCACGTTAATTGGTTTGGATTCCAGATTTTGTTTGGTTTCACTGAGTTTATGGTATCTTAATAAGCAGCCTGTCCAGGGTTAGGGTGGGGTTGGGAAGGGGGACTGGAGTTGGAGTAAAAGCAACTAATCCAGAAACTATTTAACCCTTTGTCATGCTTCTGTGCTGATGCTGGCTTTAAGAGCTTGGTCCTCTGTCTGACACCTGTAAATGCCTCTTTACTCAAGGTGTACCAGTGCTTATATGGTCATTGCATGTAGGTCAACTTAATCCAAAGCTGTCCAGTGAGCTTAGAAGCATGATAAAAATATTTCTCCATAGTTCGAGTGATACAGATCCTCCCCTTTCCCCCACTCCCAAGTTTACCCTGCTGTACGGAGCTTGGAGACACTTCAGAATTTTAATCTTGCAAGCATAATAACCTTGAAAATACTGAGATGTAGAATAACGTTGTACTTGAACTTTCTAGTTCTCCAGGTGTCCAGGACCTAGCTCACTATTTTCAGTAGAAATGGCTTTATAGCAGTAGAGAGTTGATGCATAATGGCTTCAAATGAAGGGATCTCTTTTTAAACAGATGAATAATTGCTTCTAATGTATCTGTAGCACTAGAAGCATGGTGGGAGTAGAAATTCCTTACTTCCTCTAAACTTTTAGACCAGTGAGTATGCAGTGTCCCAGGAAATCCATTTTTGAAACCTGTATATTAGAATTGTTGCAAGAGAGCTTTTTGGGTTAGCCAGGCAATTCTGATCATCTATTCAAAGTGCATGTCAAAACTTTTATCTGTAAAATATTGTGTAAGGTCAGATGCCACACAAATACTTCTTTAAAATTATTGTGAAATCCCCACACAAGATTGTGACAGGATGGGGTAATCAGGGGTGCAGGTATCTGAGAAATAGCTTCTTCCTAGGAAGTATAGTCTATTTTTTTTTTTTTTCTCTCTCTCTCTCTCTCTCTCTCTCCAGTCCACCTTGCATCCAATCTACCCCCGGTCTGAGCACGCTGAATGACTTAACAAGGAAACAATTCATTTCCCATTTCATTTTCTGTTGGTGGTGGATTGGATGAAAAATCTTAAGTTTGGGGCATATTAAATGTTCCTTGACCTCTTTGGATGAATCCCCAGTGGTGCCAGACAGCCAGTGTGCTGTTGGTGTTCACTTGGGAGCCTGCCAGAGTAAGAATTAAACATCTAATTTCAAGTAACTTCACACAAGAGTTAGGTTTTTAATAATCTTGCTTCATTAATGGAAGAATTGAGTCCAGGGATCCTGAAATGAACCACTGCTTATGTAGAGTCTAATGTTGATCTTGTACAGTAGTTTGTACAACCTCCGTGGGTTCTGTAGGATGTCTTGCTTCTAGAATTGTTTGCCTTCAGCAGCTGTTTTGTCTAAAGGACAATGGTGGCTATCCTGAAAAGTATTCAGTGGGTAGGAAAAGTGTGCGTCAAGCTGGTGTGTGGAGGGGGGGAGATGGAAGTAATAAAGTGCTATCGCTCTTGGCCTCCCAATGCAGCATGTGCAGGGCAAGATGAAGAAAACATTCTGGCTGCCCCTCCATGGATTTGAGTGAATCTAGTCTAATAGGAAAATGATAATGCAGTGCAACACCCTGCTTTTCCCTCAGAGGAGGAGATTCAAGTTCTTCCATGGTCTACAGCTAAATTTGTTGCGTTTCATAGGACAAACTCCACTTGAGCTGACTTTATATAGAACTCGAGCCTGAAATAGTTTGTCTCTCTCTCTTGCATGTTTACATACTTCATAAATTTCAGAGTAAATAGGGCATTTCTGGTTTTGCTTAGCTTGACCGGACTCACCAGCCGGCATTCCAACCTTTTTTTTGCATCAGACTTGTTGGAGCTGGTCTAATACGCTCAATTGTCTGCTTCACAAAGGGGGTTCTGCTTTACCTATCCTTGGATACTGAACTCCTGGTGACAATACTGCAAAACTTTAACTGACTTTTTTTTTTTTTCCAGCTGCATCTTCATTGATAGAGGAATGAGCTCTTTTGTTCTTGGGGAAGCATTGGGCATTTTTTAAATGGCATAGGGATCTCATTATTGCGGTAGTGTTGGAGTGATGTTGTAGCCATGATGGTCCAGGAAATATGTGAGAACAAGGATGTTTTCGGTTGGGTGATTTCTCCCAACCGTGCAGCTAGTCCAGTAAAATACTACTATCAAAAAAAAAAAGTCTTCTTGCATGTCTCATAAGGATCCAGTGCATTTCTAAGTAAAACTGAAGGAAAACTATGACTGACATCATTAGATAAATATCTAAAGTAAACCTGAGGATGGGGTCAGGGTCATTGTTAGGTTTGGGGCTTGATCAAGGAGACTCGTAATTGAATGGAAACAGTGGTGTAGCTTGTGAGGTCCATAGCGTGTTATAGACTCAGTATATCTTCTGTTTTGCATTCAGAACCCTCAGTATCTATGAAATATTACTAATAGATCAAGGAGCATAAAAAGTCCCTTACCTCAGGCCTGTGGCTATCACTGAAAGCCAAAGCAGAAGTGCTCGGGCAGGTTTGGGGTTTTTTTTAAACTGGCTAGTTCTGATTGTCAGCCTGTCTGCTGTTGTGGTGCTGGGTTTTCTTTCTTCCTTGTCAGAACTTTTATAAGCACTTATGTAGCCTAAAATTGCAGTCAGGATCACTTTCCTGTTTTGCTACTTCCAGATTCAGATATGGCATGCTGGAGAAAGGGGTGTGGGATTTGGTCCAGGAATGAATTGGGGAAATAAGGTGGAATGACTGTTTGGCTCAATAAGGTGTGCTTTGCTCAAAGCCCTAACCGTAGAAATCTGGGAGCTTCAGCTGACAAGAAGCCGAACCTCCAGGTTGTGTGACATGCCAACACTACTTCAGCTCCCCTTGTCTACCCCAGAGGTTCTGTTGTTGCAGCTGGGCCAAGGCCACCTTCATGTTAATCCTGCTTCTGGATTTTGGAGGAGGTTTGACTTCGTGACTGTCTGCATTAGTATGTTGCTTCAATTACTCTTCGGTGCAGCTCTTCCATTCTTGCTGGCAAGTTGACCGCAGTGCTGTCTAATCCTGCTCATAATTGGCCTGAGTGGTTTGCAGGTTAAATGCCAGTGGTGCTTCAGTGCTGGGGCTCTGCCAATGGAATAGCTCTGAGAAGAAACTTGGAGATGAATGTGGGTGTAGATGAGGTCACTGCATAGGGGGCTTTAGGAGCTGGCCCTGTACATGGGTCAGTGGCTTTAATGAGACTATTTTGAGGTTAGAGGAGCTGAGAGTGGTAGGAGATACTGCATGATGGAGACTTCTTTTTTTCACTTTAACACTAAATCTGTCCAGGTCTCTCACTTCAGCTCAACCCTCTCATTTGGTCAGCCAATCCAGTTGCTTAAATTGGACTGCAGGCAGTAGCAGTAGTGCCAGAGGAGATTTAGTAACGGAAACCTAGAGGGCTAAGCAGTTTCTCTGGCCTCGCTTCTGCCAGACATTGCGCTGTGGTTAGGAGGCGGGGCAGTACCATCGAGCTATGGTTTAGCTTTTTGCCTTAATGAGTCAGCTATAGGCAGGGGATTGCAAGCCAAGCCTTTGCCTTTCAGTTACACTTCCTCTTAGCTGGAGAGATGATGTCACCATTGTGTGAATGCTATATTACTTCTCCTTTTATGGAGATGAACAGGCTCTCAAAACTGGAGTCGCTCATGCAGAGGAAGTGGGTGATAAAGGCCTTTTAGGATGTTCTGTAACTGAGATGTGTAGCTTAAACTGCACATTCTGTTCCAACCTCTTTATTCACCACCCCAAAATCTCTAAAAACAAAAGCTCTGAGTTTGAGGTTGTAGCCACTTGCCCATTGTACCAGCACATGCAAAAGCAGGTCCAGCACTCCCTCCAATTCATCTGGCCTCTCACGGTAGAAGGTTTCATTGATGAGCACTGTGTACATGATGCCTTCTTAGTCCAAATTGCTAGCTTAATAATGCTTTTGGGAGGCAAGTGCTTTAAGGCTCTGAAACAAATCTAGAATGAGATCTGATATTTGGGGATCAAGATGACAGGACTGGGCATTGCCTTTTTTTTCCCCCCCACTTTATAGCTTGAAAATAAAGAGCAGTCATCCCATGTTAGGTAAATTTGAAGACTGTATTGTTTCTCAACTGTGGATGCTTGAATCCACTTTTGTTTGATTGCTCAAATACGGCAGTATAAGTTTGCTCTGCCAGCTGGTCTGAAACACAGAAACATGGCTATAATTAGACTAATGAGCTACTTAAAGACATGATGCAGAAGAGTAGTTCTCTTTCAGGTCAGAAAGCAGATGCAGGTTCCTTTCATTTACTCTTTCCTGACTGTCTTAATAATAATGAGCAACTGAGGCTGTGGTACCCAGCATTTCCTGCCTTGAAGAGTAGGTTGTACATGCAGTCAGTGTTGAAGCCAAGCCACACTCCGAGTTGAGAACTGCCCAGCATACCTGAAAATGGGTACCTCTTTTTCTGGCAGCTGACCTCTAAATCTTGCATCATAATGGACTGTGAAAAGTCAGAATTGTATGGAACACGTAGCAGATCCTGGAATTTAGAGCAACTCCTAAACTGGAGCAGCTTCTAAAGAGTTTTGCTTTTGTCGTACTTTAACAGCTCTTTTTTGGCCCTTTTGATGGCTCTGACTTCCTGTTGCTCAATGTATTATTTGAGTTGTCTGTCCATACACAATTAGAAGAATTCCAGCTATCCCAGGGGCTGCTGCTTTGCAAGGCTGGGAAAGAATTTCCCCCTGGATTCCAAAGGGAAATGTTTCCTTTTATGGTAGTTTCTGCATACGGCCTTGTGACTTGCCTGTGCTTGCAGGTACATTCCTGCTGACTTAAGGAGGAGGTGACTAACACAGCTGCCATGGAGAATGCAAGTGGGAGGGGGCAGCATAGCACTGAAAGGTTCTGGATGTCCCTGTCTAGGGCTTTTCCTGCCTGCTCACCAGCTGAAATGCTGAGCCTATTAATAAGGTGCGAAAGGAAGGCTTTGTATTTTGCCAGTTACCTGTAAAAGATCATATCGACTGGGTTCCACTGCCAAGTTGCTGCCTCCTTTCCTCTCTTCCTCCTACCAGCTTCTGAAATCCCCCTCTGACCAAATGTGACAGAACTGTCCCCCCTGGGCAAAGTGACATCAGCTCTCTTTGCTGACATCTGGCTTATGTGGCTATTTTGACAGCATGTTGTTGCACAGGATAGGGATGCTTCTGTTTAATGTTACCTCTTGTTGCAAGTAGGTGTCCTGCACATGCCCCTCTGGAACACAAATCTGAGCCTAACTTTTTCTGCTAGTGGATTGGCTGCTTGTTGCTTACTGGCAAAGTTTGAAAAGGCCATAATTACTCAGAAGCACAGTATTCTCCGGGACCACATCCGTCTCTAACAGAGAACCACCCAAGTGTCTGTTCTCCTGAAATGCATTTCCTGAGGCTGTGCACAGATTACTCATTAGCTATTGCCCTGATCCACCCTCAAAGTACCCAGTCTGGCGCGTGCCTAGATGATCCATTGACCGACTGGAGACCTTCGTGGGTGTGGCCTTCTGAACAGCCTCAAAGGTCCAGTCCCTGCCTGCCCCAAGCAGAAGGGGAGGGGTGATGTTCTTAAAGATATTGAATATATTTGTAAGTCTTCAATGGGTTTAAGAGTTTTACCTTTGACCAAAGCCAATACAGGTTTGTAATTAAGATTGCTAGATGTTTTCTTTTGCAAGACTTGTTCTGGTTGCTTAAAACTTTGCCAGACTTGGAAAACTTCAGGCCAAACTTTTTGATTAAGGTATTGGCTTTGCCTGAATATTTTTTTTTTGTAGTGCTTCAGGAAAATGATGTCTTCTGAAAATGAAATTGGGTGGAAAATATGCTGCTTTTTCCCCATGTTAAAAATGTATATGGATATACAGGTTTCCATCGCTTTATGCTGTACACACATTCCTGGAAAACGGCGTGTAACTCAATTTAAACTCTTAATCTGTAGCACATGGGTTCCCAACCTGTGGTACGTGACCTCGATGATCCAGCCTTGGTACATGAATCAACATGGAGATGATGCTTTTGTGTCTCCATGCTCTGTAACAAGGACTGCACTTGATAGGAGCTAGAGGATAGTATCAGATGTATTTTTCTGGTCCATGAAAATTCATCTAAATGGCTAACAAAATCCTTATGCTTGCTATCTCTCCTATACAACATACAGCCTGTTGGCTGGATCCAGCCTATGGGGCTGCTGGCAAGCCATCAGAAGTTGGGGGACATGGCCAGGAGAGTGGTCTGCCACAGAATCGGGGGCCCTTGGACCCCAGTGGATGTGGCAGTGAATGGTGGGAAGGTGAGCAAGGTTTGATTACAGTTCCAGCTGCTTTGCCTATCGCCACCACTGTGGCCCTATGTCCTCACCTGCTGGCCCTGACAACACTGTGTTGGAGCCACCATGTGCCTCAAGCCAGAGAGAGGTGCCGCTACTGTGTCCTGTGCTGTAGCAGCAGCTGCGTCTCCATGTCAAAGCTGAAGCTGCCAGAGCTGCTGCTGCCACTGTGTACCCTGGGCTGGGTCTGACCCACAAGGAGCTGCATGGTCTGATCCAGCCCAGGGCACAAGGTGTTTGACATCCCTATTTTATAGAGTAGTAAGCTAGAATAGGGAGACAACTTTTTACCTCTTTTATATGGCATTGGTGAGACCAGGACTTGGAATGCCAGGTACAGCTGTGGTGTTAACATTATTTTTAAAAGATACTGCAAAAACTGAAGAAAGTACAGAAAAGAGCCTGCAACATTGAAAGCTAGGGTAAAATCTTTATAGCCAGAGACTTGCACTTGATCTCTTGTTTTCAAAAAGAGGCTTGAACAAGTATTTATTTTCTTTCCTTGAAGATACTGGGAACTAAACTGTTCTTTAATTTGGTGGCAAAAGGCATAACGAGAAATAACGGTTAGAAGCTGAAGCCAGACACATTAATATCAGACATCGGACACATTTTTAACAATGTAGGTGACTAACTGCTGGAACGGACTCTCAAGGGAAGTGGTGAATTGTCAATCTCTTGATATCTTCAAGAATGGATGCTTTTTTGGAAATTGCTGAATGCAGAACAAGGGTGATTGGGTAATATTTAATGGGTTCTTAATCCAAGAGGTCAGACTAGATGACAGAGGCTAAAGCCAGAAGAGAATGATTCTAATTTGTTCAAAGTATGAGCCTTTGTGAAACAGCTTTTGCATGTGCTCACTAAATATTTATTGGGAAGTTATATTTCCTATTAGAAGTGCATCGATATTGGTTGCATATCAGATCAGCACTAATAAAAGGAAAATCAGTATTATTGGTTATCAACTTTTTTTTTGGCTGGTGTAGCCGATTAATGTCTTTGATAAGTATAATATGCCTTCTGGCTGTGGCCTCTGGATGCTGCTTGCATGTGCGCAGCTGCACGCATGCACGTGGCCAGGAATGCAGCTGGGCAGTGTGGAGAGCAGTGACCTGCAGGTAAGTCTGTGGAGGGGAAGGGGTGTAGGCAAGGAAAGGGGCATAGGGGGGTGAATCAAGGCCCCCACGGTGAGGGAGGGAGTGGGGCTGGGACTGGGGGTGCTTCCCAGCCAGGGTGGTGAATGGGACCCAGGGCAAGGAGTAGGACAGAGTTGTGGGTGGCTCCTCCAAGGGGCATAGGGAGAGGGGGCAGCTCCCTGCTGCTGTGTACCCCACCCTGGGGGGAGGCATGAAGGGACCATGTGGCCCCCCAGGTTTGTGCACAGGGTGGATGTGGACTGCTCACTGTGGGTTTGGGGCTTTCTGCTCTACTGCCTTTCCCTTGGGAGCCCCATGCCAGCCATGCCCCATCCCTTGCCCACCCAGCAGCAGTGGGGGCGACAAGTTGTGCCTCCTACAGCTGGCCTGGGGCTTCCAAGGGCAAGGCATCAGGGTGGAGAGCCCTGAGCCCACAGCAAGCAGCCGACCTCCGACCTCCGCCCTCGCCCTGCTCAGCTCCTCTCCAGTTAAAAGCATCCCTGCACTTAAAAATGTTGGTGGCAGCCCTTGAACTAAAGCTCATTTGATGAGCTTTAGTTCAAGCACCCTGCCAAAACCAGTGAGGTGCTTCATGGCATCTGATGGTTAAGGATATCTACATTTCTGTCCCTCTGTCCCCCCTCCCCTCCCGTGTCTCACAAAGACTGTTAAAGTCCTTGAACGTTCACCACCCCAGCAGTTCTACATCTCTTGCAAAAACCATTGTCTAGGAATGTTTTACTACCTTACAAGTCTGTACTGACATGGTTACCATTTGCAGGGTCTTGTTTCTCTTGTTTCTCATGTCATTATGCAACTTCTTCACCCCCTTTATCCCAAACTAACATGGAGTGCATGCCCTAGATTGCGCTAACCTACACCTACTATATATCCATGTAGATGCCATGCATGGGATCCTATATTGTCTTCCAACTCTACAAATCCATATAAAAATCATAATTTTGAATGTTTTCTAATATAGTCTGTAATACATCACCAATCCAGCTCTAGCCTTGGGCTACTAGAGTATTTTTATTTTTTTCCGGTAGCAGCTGCTCCCAGCTGCTGGAGCTGCTGTGGCACTTGGCTGAGGAACACAGAGTGAAGGGACTGTCCTGTGTGCTCAATGTTCCCCCTGCTGGTGTCTAACAACATAAAAAAAAAAAAAAGGAAACTTCCCAAGAGTCAAACACAAGGCACAGGGGGCAAGGAAGTACATGGGACTGAGGTTGTTGGGGTAGGAGAAAGGAGCCAAAAGACATGGGGGTTACAGGGGCAGGAGGTAGGAATTGGGGAAGGTATAGTAAGAATTTTTGTGATGGGGATAAGACTGAAAGGGAGCATGGAGATTAGAAGGGGAAGAAGAACAAAAGGGGAGAGGATGATGTTGGGAGAACAGAGGCAGTGAGATCTATGACTGGATCTGTCCTAAAAACTGGAACTGAACCCAGGATTTGAGTTTCTGCTTGCTAAACAGCAAAGGAACATAGCTAAGGAAACTAATAGCAAGGAGTTTCCATTCCTCCTTATGGGAGGTCGGCATAGAGAGTAGCAGCCTTCTACATCTACCTGGTGCTTGGCTGCCTTCAGGATGGGGATTGTATAGTGAATTGAGCCATCTGTTACAGGTTTTACAGTGCTGACAATCATTTAAGCATTGGAGCCTCTTCCAAGTAAAAGGCCCTCAAGTACGAAGTCCTTGGTGAACTTCAGAAAGTCTAGATACCTCTCCCTTCTTGGAACAAAGCGTTCTACTTTAATGTGGAAGTTTTAGCTTTTTTAACTTTTCTTTGGGGAATTGGAATATCCTGATGCTGCTAAACAGCGTTCCCTCTAAGCTGTGCAGCGTGGACAGGCATGCCTGCGCGGCTGTGTACACCACACCGCTTAGAGGGAACGCTGCTGCTAAATGACCCCAAATGTAGAGCAGTATGGTTCCATGTGATGAGATGACTGGGCTTCTTAATTATGGGTCTGTTTAACATGGGGAAGTCATATTCCTTTAACAGTTATATAAAAGAAAAACAGCAGTCCAAGTGTTCACCTCTGGGCCCTATACATCCCTTGATGGCTTAATCTGTGGCCCTGTGGGCTACTGGTCTGGGCACTGCTCTCCTACCACTGCTGCCAGTCTCCAGGCTCCCCTCCCTCCTCCAGCTTCCACAGCCTTCCTCCCTGGGGTGGTGGAGGGGAGGCTGCACCATCCATGGGGCTGAGGGACCCTGCAGGAAGACCTGGAGACCTTGCTTGGCATGAGAGCACTGTTATGGCGTGGTGTGGGAGGCATGCGGCATGGCAAAAGGGTAGTCAAATACTCCAGTGTGCAGGGTGAAGAGCTGGTACAGCAGTGCATTGAAGGGCTGTCTGCAATAGTAATGGAGGGCAGCCTGCATAACAAGGTACAATGTGTGGCCTGTGGCTCCCAGGCACTTGGACAGCCTTGAAGTAAAAGTTGCCAGTCAGTCACTCAAAATAGGAAACCCCACTGTTAAGGTTGTGCATGTAACCTGGAGAATTTAGTCCCTTATATCCACGCATAGCAATGCCATTTTAACTGCATGATCACAGGTTGTCTTCCCCTACCAGCTGTGTAATGGATGGAGCTGCTGTGGGAGTAAGCAAGTGTTGTAGCTAAGGACAAGTAAAACCCTTTCCACATCGATTACAGAAGTTGGCAAATGAGGCAGGGGAAGAGAGGATGGTTCCATGGTGGAGGCAGTTCATTGCTGCCTGGAGAGTTGGCCGCCATTCCTGCACCACCACAGACCTCCTCTGTGATTCTGGGCAAGTCACTTAAGCACAGTAGCAGCCTCGAGCAATTTTTATCTCTTCTTCTGGGCATCCAGCTTGAGCCATCTAGGCACCGATTGGCAGAAGTGCTGGGAGTAGTGCTATAAAACCCAACTTCTCTGCAAACTCAATTGACAGTTCTTTTGCTTCTAATTTGTGCGCCTCCATCCTGTTTGTGTAAAGGGGGTGATAATAGCAGCTTGCATCATGGGGTGTTGTAAAGCGCAGTTCATGGTTTTAAAGATCTGCAGTCCCCTGGGAACACGATAGAAAAGCCCACGCAGAAACTAATCCTGTACTGAATGCAGGGTTTGGACAGCATGCAGCAAATACGTGGGATTGCATACTAAACAATGAGAATAAAAAAAGCAATCGCTACCCAGTTAGTGAGCACCGTCCATACTGTTCACAGAATAAGCCTGGGTTTGGGGCGGAGAGGGGAGAGCATCTGCATGATCCCATACAAAAGAGACTGTATTGTAACAATGTGCACATACAGCCAAATTAAGATTGTGGGGGCAGCTTTCATCCTGGTGCTTCCTAACTGTTAAGTGCCAGTGCATTGTAATGCAACTTTAATCATTCCTCAGGTACAGTACTGGGGGGGGGGGGGGGGGAAATCCAATCCTTGCTTCACTTTTATGATTCACTGTTGAGAAGCACCAGGATTAAGGCTCCCTTGCTTTAAAGTTAGGTCAGTCTGCTCACTTTTGTATCTCTGCTGGGGTTTGAGTTGCATAGGCTGTTCTGCATGTGCTAGCCAAGTCAGGAGATGCAGGGACAGATCAACAGAGGGATTCTAGCCTTGCCCCAGAAAAAGCATTGTAACAATAGATACTGGTTTATGCTGCATAAAGTACATGTGGAGGAAAAACATTTCAAATAGCTATGGTGTTTCCACATTTAGGAAGAAGCGGAAACTCTGGAGAGGTTGTTAGGTGGCTAGCCACAATTCCAAAAGTGCCTGCATTAGAGGGTTTATTATAAGCTTTTGGTCTTCATGCCTTGGCCAGTGCCACCATATTCCCTGAAGTTAACAGATAGCCTTTCATGTGAGCGAGTTTTGCCGCCTTTGACCTTTTTTTGTTTTTTGTTTTTTTTTGTTTTATTTCAGATCGAGAGGATCAGTCCATTCTCTGCACGTGAGTATTTCTATTCTTCAGCTTGTGCTGGTGGCAGGTCTTTTGTGTCTTTAAGGCCTTCTGAACAGACTTTTATTGTGAGTGTGCTGCAACAGGAAGTCAGATGAAGTTTTAGAGTCTAGGAAGCATTTGCTTCCATACTTTCTACCATGAAAGTCCTTCCCCTGACTGTAGATTTTACCTCTTTCTGCAGAATTGCTGCTTTTCTCTTACCCCGCTCCCCCTTCCCAAAAGTGGTCTTGAAGTGGGAGCCCTAGTGGAAACATTGCTTTCTGCATAAAAATGCTTGGACAGAGCCTTTGTGAGGAAGAACTAGTGTAGCAATTGGGGTGTATGTTCTCATTTCTGCTATCCAGGCTGATGATAATGTAGTACTCTACATTACGTACAAATGGTTGTACTCTACACTGCAGTTGCCTTTGGCCAGCCACATGTTAAGCTGAGCCTCATCCTTCTAAGTTCTGGTGTTGAAGGAGTTAAGTACAAATCTTTTGCTTAGAAAAAGCCTTCCTTTGAAGGCTTCGCTTAATTGTGTTTGACCTCCCTTCCTCCCCAGCTCCACAGCTGTCTCCCAAACTATTCCTCAACCACTTGGATGCAAAGGCTGCCAAGTGACTGGAAAGCAACATTTCCTTTATTCTTCCCAATCTCCTTCACAAAAAAGTCATGAGAAACTGGCTGAATGACAGGATGAGAGAAGAGTCCCAGCTGTAGGCTATCGCTCAGTGGACTGTTTGGGTTCACTGTTTAACTTTTGGTTTTGAGTGACTTGCCATTACAGTCTTAGAATAATGTTAAAGAGCTCCATGGCCAACAGAAGGATGCATGGTGTTTAAAAATATGAATGCATTTTTTCTCCTTTTTTTTGTTCTTGAATGAATCCCAGGCTCTCTCTCTTACAGAGGTGAATCAGGAGCTGGTAAAACAGAGAACACCAAGAAGGTTATTCAGTATCTGGCTCATGTTGCTTCCTCACACAAGTCTAAAAAAGACCAGGTAAGAGACTTTGCCAGCTTAAGGAATGGCCCACCAGCTATAGCACACTTGAAAATATCTGTTATAATTTGCTGAATCCCTGATGGTGGATGAAAGAGTAGGAGCCACCTTGTGCCAAAGGGAAGGGAGAACATACTGAGTTATGGAGCCTTGGAAGTTTTTTTTGGCAAACCATGGGTCATGGGCCATTGTCCTACCTAACGTAACTCCTTTGATTTCAGTGGAGTTGAAGCAGGGCTACAACTTTGTCCCCTAATGTCTTGGCGTAATATCTGTGTACCCGGAAGCACAGTGTAAACAATTATCACTCCTCCATCATCTGACACATCATTTTAAAATATGACTGGTGATCAGTCCATGCAGTTTATTGACTTTGTCCTTGGAGTAAAGGTTATGTCCTTTCATCTATGCCACAGCTTCCCTGTGCCTTGTGGCTGGCTCTGAGTCTGCCCTCTCCAACTTGGAAACTGTAGCTATAGCTACATAGGTGTGATTTAAACCCAAGCCTGAAACCATAACTAACAGAACTCTAAAAGGGTGGAAAGCATCAAATATGATAGGACATGGGGAGGGAGGGTCTTTTGAAATTGTCTCACTTATATTTTCTTTCCCCTCCCTCTCCCTTTGATGGATTATGGCCGAACTCAAGAGTTGTATCTTCGTAGGTGAGCTGCACGTTTACTGCACGTTCTGCACCAGGAATGCGTTTTCTGTCAATCTGTGTGATTTTTTTTTTTTTTTTCCAAGTAGCTTCTCACTACACACCAATGTCACTTTCTGCAACTAGACCAGTCCTGTAGACAACTCACGGTTGTGATGCACAGCAGCCTTTTGTCAGATGCTCTCAACTGGGGACTAAAGTTATATCAACACATTCACTCATCCTGTGTGCTTGGTATTAATTTGCACTCAAAGTTTCTCTTGCAGAACTTCCCAAACACATTGTATGGGAAGTGTTCCTGCAATTACCTCACCAGTGGAGTTGTAGGCTTTCTAAAAACTGCATAGATTCTGGTATGCATGGTGTCCCTAACCAGATGGACCTGGCTCTCTGTCTAGCCCTTCACCCCAGGAAGTTAGCTGTGGGTGCAGGTTGCTGGGAAAGGTCAGGAAGGAGCTGCCCTGCATAGACTGGATGTTCCAGTATTGTGAGCTCATTAGCCAGATTTGAACACATGGGAAATTTAGTGAATTTCTGAGCTTTGTAATGAAACAGACACCAAATGCATCTTGTGGGGGGATAAAAATTTGCTCTTGGTAACTTATTGTATAGGCATGCTGCGTGTGTGTTTGGGGTTGGAGGAAGTGGTAGATGAACCAGAAACTGTCTCTGCATGCAGACATGCTGTGTGTATGTGTGCGTGTGCGCACATTCTAATGAGTGGCTTCTGGAATCCAACCAAAACGTAACTTTCCACGTGCCAAACTTACTTGAGACGTAGGAAAGCTTTTTCCACAGGCTGTCAGTAGCTGTATTTAGAAACGGCTTTTTTTTTTTTTGCTTTTATATATACTTTTTTTTTTTTTTTTCTATGAGTATGTATGGAAAATAAAACTCTCAAGCCCATGATCCTACTGCTGCTTATTCTTGAGAAATACCAAGTATGTGGCAGACCAAAGATCTGCATAGGGGATAAGCTAACCTTTAGGTGTGCTGCTCATGATTTCTCTGAAGTCCAGCTCCATTTTTAAAATTACTGTTATAGAATTTTGCAAGTGACTGTGTGCTGTTAACTATGGGTGTTTACTGTCAGCTTCACCAGTAATGATTAGAGCTATTACAGGATCATTAATGTTAGACGAAGATGTGCCCTCTCTGCAGCTGTCCAGGACTTTGCAAAGCATAGGCCCGAACCTGGATTTTAACTATGGTCTTTTGTAGATTAGTTAAGTAACTCTTGAGACCTTGGGTCACCCATCAACACAGGCTTATTTCCCCCCTACCCCCTTCCCGGATAGATTAGACTTATACTAAACCTCCCCTGTAAGCAGTGGGCAATAAGTCTGGAAATGGAGCTTCTATCCAGGTCTCACACGGACTGTGCAGCATGGAAGTGGTGCTGTATGCAGTGGTCTAGAAGGTCTTGCCTTTCTAGTATCTCTTAGTAAAGGCCTGAAGTTCCTGCTTTTTCAGGAACAGCATTTCTAGACCCCTTCTAGACTTCTTCTGTCAACTTCAGAGGTCCTTTTGCATGAAGGCCAGGAACTTTTATTGTAAGGTGCTATGAAGTTATAGAAGCTTTTGGTACTGTAAGGTTATAGCAATTTCTAATGCGGTGACTAACATTAACCAGCTTCTAAATTAAATATCAACCCATTATGGCAATGAGTGATGTACTGATTTTTGTCCCCTATGCAATTTCATTAGGATCCCTTCCCCACCCCTCCCAGTTTTGGGAATGTGGGGCAAGTGAACTGGGGTTGATGCTTTCTGTCTTTGCTCTCTGCCTCTTCAGATGTCTAAAATCATGGGAGAGAAAAGAACAACATCTCCAAGACTGAAAATATTTTTAGCTTTTAATTAGAAATTGAAGTAGTATTGCCAAGTGTTGCGATTTTTATCATTAACGGGGTGGTGAACTATGCTTTTATTCTTTTTTAAACCCCCACCACTGGAATTGCATTGCTTGAGAATTTCTGCTTCCTTTTTATAGCTTTAAAAAAAAAAAAAAAAGTGTCTTATCTTCATATTTGCAGAGAGAAACTTTTATAAACCCAAACCTCAAAGGCTGAACAACAAAAAGGGAAATAAAGTAACCTCAGACTTGTCTTTTTTATAGTCTTGTGATTTAAAAAAAAAAAAAAAAAAAAAATCAACTCGTGGCTTCTGAAGGCCTGGCTATCTGTATGTAAAAGTTAGGGCTGACAAAACTCCTGCCATCTCTTAAATTTGGGGCTGCAGGAAGAAATTCGGTGTTTTAGAAGGCATCAAAGATCTTGGTAGCCTAGTCAAATATAGAATCATGGTGGGAATACTCAAGAGCCTGCACCTTCCCAGTGACCCAGTCCCTGCTACTGTTGTATGAGAGATACTGTACACACTTTAAATGTATGCCATTTAAAAATAAATAAATAAAAAAGATCAAGATCAAGGACCTGCAATTACAGGTGCTAAAAGCTGCTAGTGCCGTAATGATAGGATCCTGGGAATTCCTGCTGCATTCTCCAAATTCTAAGGATCTGTTTGGAGAGGTGGGAGCCTGACTCTTCTTTATGGAAGGATGTGTAGACCTCCATGTGCTGCTGCTTCTACCCTTCTAGCAGAGCCTGGTAAAACTCTCACATTTGGAACAGCAGTATGAATTCTGTTCCCTCCTCCAATGAGGCATAACCTTTTAGAAGCTGCAAAGATGCTAGCTTCAAAAGCAGATGAGGTTCTTTGGGTAAATTCAATATCTTTTATTAGACCAACTAAAATAGTTGGAAAAATTGTTCATTGCAAGCTTTTGGATACAAACACCCTTCTTCAGGCTGAGGAAGTCTGCAGTTGGTCTGTGCTCTTCCTGGGTGGAATAGAATAGAAGCCAGAGGCCAGTATGCGAGAGTGCCAGTTGGTGAAAATGCAGATTGAGGCAGTCAGTGGGCGAGAAACAGAGGGGGAGGGGGAATGTAGACCTGGTGATAAGATACAGCTAGTAAATAGTAGAGAGGTTACCTGTTGTATCAGATGTTAGGCAGGTTATAATGTGCCATAAATCCAATGTCTGTTTAGTCTGTCTTTTTTTGTTGTTGTATCTGGAAGATCACAGAACACCTGCAGGCTTTCTCAACATGAAAAAGGGTGTTTGTACCCAAAAGCTTGCAAAAAAGATTTTTTTTCCAACTAAAATAGTTGGTCTAATAAAAGATACCTGATTTACCCAAAGAACCTTGTCTGCCTATGTCCTTGAATCAACATGGCTACAACCTATACCCCTGAAACGCCAAAAGCACACTATTTTTCTGTATAAAATTTACATTATTGAAATATTCAAGTTACTTAATTCAGTATGAGAGAGGAGGAGTTGATGCTTTTTATGGTAGCATTAACCTCTTAATTGGGTGCATTGTTGGAGTAGCATGCTTGGACTTGCTACTGCAGAAGTTTTGCTTTTCTGTCCCACAGCAATATTCTATTAATCTGGATCCTGTGATCTGCTTCTGACTTGTCTGGTTCTGGCCTTTTTCCTGTTCCTCCTGCCAGAGCCTGAACTTAATACTGTGACCTGCCTAGAGTCACTTTATAGATTCTGCTGGTGTTGTCTTTCCCTTCTCTACACATTAGACTCTACTAACACCGATCTGTCACTATTTGTCCTTTCATTCCTAAGTTAAAAACATGACAGGGTTAATTTGTCTGCAAGGCACATGTTGCTATGAGACTGTCAGTTTCTGATTTCTTTTGTAGCTAAATTTGACCTTGCAAATTTCATTTTTAGCCAAAGTCTGACTGTCATTTTCCTCTAAACAGTTCCTTTTTGATCTCTCCCTCCTTAATCCTGCAGTGAAGTTGTACTGTTGAATGTGTGACACTGCTCATTTCCATAGCAACAGATTGCAGTCACATACAGAGGATTAGGACTTCATGGGATCAAACGGGGGAGAATGGGGGGTGGAAGGGTGTTCCAGTTCCTGCACATTGATGCAACATTGCTAACCAACTTTTTTAATAGCAAACTTAAGGCTTTCTTCTCAGTACAGCCAGTGTGTGGCCTTGTGATGATTAGCAGCTGTCCCAGCTTGTGTTCCTTTCCTATGTTGAAACCCTTTTGTACATGTTTGACAGTGAATACAGACTTCTTTGTGGCTATTTGTTTTGTGCATACAACTCTACAAGCAAATTGCAATGATTAGCCTTGTGAAAGGAGTCGGAGGGGAACATAATGTGACCCTGCTCAGTAAGAACTAGGAACTCCAGAGTTCCAGGCCTAGGCTAGGGCAGGTCACTTGATATCTCAGCCTCAGCTTCACCATCTTTAAGGAAGCTAACACTTACTGTGCCTATTCCTTACAGATGTACTGTGAGAATTGGCCAAAGTTGCTTGTGCACCTTGAGAACAAAAGGAGCTAGAGAAATGTTTCTTTCATACTACTGCCTCCATAGGTCTGAATCCTGGAGATCAGCATTCATGGGCAAAATGTTACAGTATTCCTGTGCATCATCCAGCAGTTGCAAAGGCTTACTAACAACTGCTGAAAGGAGAAATGTTAACCAAGTTGTCAGTTTTGGTATCAAGGAATTCTTTTTGCCTATGGCTAATCTTAAAATATATGAAACTCTTGTGTCCTTGCAGAGAGAAGAGGGCTGTTTGGTTTTTTTTTTTGGTTTTTTTTTTTAATGAGGAAAAAATAGCCTACAGTCTATTGAAAAACGTTTGTGTTTCAGCAGTTGACTACTTGGCATGGGTAATGACTCTGACTTGCCTATGGATTCCAGCACTTGAGTGGGGTGTGCTGGCAGAGCAGTTGGGGATCATTGGCAAATACCTTGGATGTATGGTTTGAGCCTTGGTCTGCACTTGTGGTGATGACCACCCCCAGTCAACTCGGTTATGAACGGGTTTTTGGCCTAGGGATTCAAACACGGCTGGATGATGGCTACAGAACCTGGCGTGACATAACCATGCTAGCCCTACATCAGCCTGGTAGGCCTTTTGTCCTTTTTTACTTAGCACTCTGGTGTCAGGAGGAGTTTTTGTTGAAATAGAGGGTTATGTAGCCTGTGTTGGGATACAATTAGTTCCTTTTTCCACATCCTCGTAAAGGAGGTTTTGCTGGTCTGTGTGGGGAACTGAGAGCCCTGGTGCAAATGAAGACTTTTATCCCCATGTCCCAACAATTTGATGTATGTTTTGATGCTCTGTTACTGGCAGCGTTCAGGTCTGTCTCCCAACAGAAAGTCTGTGTGTGAGGCCTTTTAATATTTACTCTTCGTGCCCAGATAACCGTCCGTTGCTGGGCTCTGGGCCTAAGGTAGGAAAGAACATCCTTTTTTGTTGCCCCTGGAAAGCCAGTGGTGTAGCCCGATAGCCAAAACCTGGAAGTTGTCTCAGAAGAGGGGTGGACTGCATTGCTGTGAACTAGAAAGGAGGGGATATTTCTTGAGGAAACAGGCTCTCCAAAATAAGAACTAGCACACCCCAGATATTTGAGACCATATTCCAAAATCCAATTTAGCTTCTCTATGCAGGTGCCAAGCTGATCTGAGAGGAAGCTTCAGCCTCCCTGACTGGTTAAGTCAGAGGGTTCAGGTTAAGGTGTCAGACTGCCCATTTCATCCAGTTCTGAATTTTCTCTCTAGGGAGAACTTGAAAGGCAATTGCTTCAGGCTAACCCCATCTTGGAGGCTTTTGGAAACGCCAAGACAGTGAAGAATGACAACTCCTCAAGATTTGTGAGTATGGTCATCCTGCCTGAATGCTGCTGCCTCCAGCTTTCTGGAGGAAGGAGCCATGAGCTTGAGGGGTGTTTTGCTCTGCTTTGGTGCCTGGCATGCAGCCCTGGGATGTCCTGGTCTCTGTTTGGCTTCTCTTGAGTGAAGTTGAGGAGCAGTTTGCACTAGTCAGGGGATTATCCATGAAGTGGTGCTGACAGGTTTGAGCTCCTGGTATGCAAGATGCTGAACTTGTGCCAGAGCTACTCGTCCCATTGTTTCACTCTCTGTTCAGCTTCCTAACTGAGATTAGTGATCCTTAGTATATTTATTCTGGAGTGCAGTGGAAGGCAACGCAGGGAGCAGGCAGGGGGAAGTTGCAAACAGTTGAAGGTAAATTCTAGCTGGGCACAGGCAGTTTAGAAGGTTTCTTATCCCATATGGCATGTGAAATTGAGGAGAGGGAAATCTACTTCAGCATTAAACTTTAATGCATTTCCTGGCTCCTAAGCCATTTGAATGCCTTGAAATAGCTCTTTATTGATGTGTTTTTGATCCTGGTGAGTACTTTTTAAGTAGCTGGTGTTTTTGTGTTGGCTGAGGTTGTGGTCTGCTTAAACTTGCTTGACTTGTTGAATTTTTTTTCTCTGCATTGGCAGAGGTCCTAACCTAGGCTTTCTAATGTAGTGGCAAAAAGTAGCACTAATATTTCAATTCATGTCTTCCTCAGGGAAAGTTCATTAGAATCAACTTTGATGTCAATGGCTACATTGTCGGAGCCAATATTGAAACTTGTATCCTTTCCATGGAGCCACTCAACAGAAATAAGATACAGGATGTGGAGGGGAGGGTGTGATAATGTACCTGTTTGTCTACATACAACCATTTAGTGTCTGCCGGCTCTAGGATGAGGTAAAAGGGATTGAACTTTCCTCAGAATATATCCATCTTGGGCTAGCGAGGTCCTCTTGAGAGCCTAGCGAGATCCTCTTGAGTGTCCATGGACAGCAAGAGAGCTTGCACTGAAAAGTACAGCATTTTAGAACCTGACTGGGATTGCAGCAAGAGTCCCTCATAGATGAAATGACATCCTGAGTAGCCTCAGGATTTCGTGAGACCTTTCATCTCTAATCAGAAAAGACAGAGCAGAGTGGCAAGTATTTCTTTGCGTTGACAGTTCAGTCGCTCATCATGCTGTGCCCTCCGCTTGGCTAACTTGGAGACTGGGATGGAAGCACAGTTTAAATTGAGTCAGCCAATGGGGTGTTGAGGAACTGTTGGAGGAGCCCAAACCTTTGAAGGGGCAGTGCAGGGCATTATTAATCAACCTGCCCCTCCTAGGAACTAGGTTGAAAGGTGCTGATGTTAAGTGTAACTTCCCTCCTGCCATGGGTGGTGAGAGTATTGTATGAAGTAACTTATCAGTATCTCCTCTGGTCCTTGACTCTATGAAGATCTACTGGAGAAATCGCGTGCAATTCGTCAAGCCAAAGAAGAGCGAACCTTCCACATCTTCTATTACCTACTGTCAGGGGCAGGGGAGCACCTGAAGAGTGAGTACTTTTTGTTGTAACTGTAGGGTTCCTTCCTCTGCAGCTTCCCTATGTTTCCAGACACTTGCAGTCTTTGGCCTGATATTGTTCACTCTTTCTAAATACGTGGATCTTCCTTTCACTCTGCTGATCAGGACCTTCCCCACTCCTGTTTTGTTTCCTCAAAACTTGCTTCTCTAGTTTCTCCCTGTGCTTATCTCATTGCTAGTGATACATCCACACCCTTCCATATCTAAACTACAATTCCATGTATGATCTTGCCTTTTATAGTGTAAGGTCCTCAGGGCAAGAATGGTCTCATTATAAACTTGGTACTTAGCAGAAATTAGAATAACATTTGGCACCCGTACAACACTAGATGTGTATGTTGTTTGCTAGCATAATGCCTCCATAATTTTAGAGTAACCATTGCTTATTTACAGGAATCTAACCCCACACAGTATGAGGCCTGTAGGTTGGAATTGGGGGAGGGTAGAGGTGACATGGAGAGAGCCCTTCTCAGGAATGTACTGTCTCTAGGGCTATATATCAACTTCCAACTGATTTGAAACAAATGCAGTATGAGATGCTGGGGGCCCTTCACTTGCAGGGCAGTCCTTGCCTCTAATGGAAGTAGAATACAAGAAACACCAGGGCTTCTTTTGGCAGAGTATGCCAAGACAAATGAAGTGGTCAAAAAGCAGTTTCTAGGTAGAAGAATGATCTAATGTAGAACTACAGAAATCCAATGCCAAGGAAAGTAATCTAAATCCTGGTTCAGTTCTTCTCCTGTCCCCATCAGAAACAGAGATGAAGGCCACATTTTTAAAGGTAAAGGGGTGCCTGATAAGCCTAGACAATTTTGAAGAATCCACTTAGGTAACTAAATTCCTCTGAGAATCTGGTGCTGATCTCTTGGCTAGAGAGAGGATAGAGTAACAAAGGTTGTCTTGTTCTCCCGTGTCTGACTCTTGAGAGGCCAGAACAACTAATCAATGCTAACATACAATGTTTGGAAGCATTTTTAATGAGGTTGGAACTGGCAAATGTTAACAAATGAAGAGTGTAGATGGCTATAACTGAACTTTAGAGGAGCTCAGGCAAAAAGAATGATTCAGTTTGGACTTGGCTTCAACTACCACAGAGAATGCTAGTTTGTTGTCTATAATGAAGGCTACAATAACTTCTTCTCTCTCCCATTCTCCTCTAAGCTGATCTGCTGTTAGAGCCTTACAACAAGTACCGTTTCCTTTCCAATGGGCATGTTACAATCCCGGGTCAGCAAGATAAAGATATGTTTCAGGAGACCATGGAGGCAATGAAGATCATGGGCATCCCAGATGATGAGCAAATGGGTATGGATCCGTTGAAGGGCCTGGGGAATGCATGGGAAGAGGGGATAAAACTGTTGTAGCTAAAACAAAACAGAAGTGTATCAAATTATAGTATGTTTAGTACATAAAGGTAGGTAAGCCAGTGATGTGTCTGAGCAGAACGCTTGGTGGAGGTGATGATGCCTCTACCTGGAGGCCTAACGAGAGCAGTCTAATTAACAGCCATAGTGACCTGTTGTCAGTGTTTGATGTATATTGTAGAGCATACCTCATCTGGTGAATAGAAGTTTCAATAGTTCATCTACAAAGATGGGGTGGAATGTTTTGTCCTCACTGGTCTAGGTGTGAAGTGCATTAAATGTCTCATTAGGCTTACAAGAATAATACATATGGCAGCCGTCTGGACAGTAAGTTTATTTAGTTTGGAGGGAGAGTCTAAACACTAACTATCTTCATTTAGATGAGACAATATAAAAATAAGCTGTCTGTCTGAGTGCCAGGTCTCCCTATTCAGCTGTCAGGCTGTTGGATTTCTTACCATGCCAATGGGAGCATGTGTGTTTCTTTTCTGCCAATCCTGAAGTAGCATCTGTGGAGCTTTTGTTCTTTGTGGACATACGAGTCTTGCTGCCAGAAAGAATCATGCTGTAAAATGGCTTGTACTACGCTAGGCAGAAGGGAGGAGAAGAGTCCTCTACATGAGCCCCTTTGAGGGAGTGAAATCGCCTGACGGTGGCTTACTCTCTTCAGTCCTAATAAGTTGCTTCTTGTTGAGTGTTGGTCAGTGCAGTATGAGGTCAACATTTTTCACTATTTGACATTGACAATTTTCCTTCCCTATTCTGGAAGATGCTTGGTATACACTTCCCCAAGAGGCATCTGCATTTGTGAAACATGGCGATAGAGGTATTTCATTGTGTCATCAGCCATAATTGTAGTACAGGTACTCTGGTGCCCATGCTTTCCTGCCACACTTTGTGTTCTGAGGCATGGACATTTCCACTATGCTTACAAGGAGGTAAAAGCGATCTAGATGAAAAGAATAGATCACCCCACCCATAACTGGTTCACGCTCCTGATTGTTGGAGTTGGTTTGCTCTTTGCCTCTTGCCTTTTCATGTATTACTGTTAAACAGTGAAAGATGATCCTCCAATCTGATGCTAAGAGGAACGAAATGTCAGCTTGTGCTATTTACTTGCCTGATACTTACCTAATGTAGTCTCACTTCCTTCTGAATGAGACCTGTCTCTCTTCCTTTTTACTCTGAAAGGTTTGCTGAAGGTTATCTCAGGTGTTCTTCAGCTTGGCAACATAGCCTTCAAGAAAGAGCGCAACACAGACCAAGCTTCTATGCCAGACAATACAGGTAACAACCCACAACAATGAGAGATACTTCTCTTTGCAAAGACTTGTCTATCGCAGTCAAGGACAGACCCGAAAGCTTATATTTTTTAGCAAAATATATATATTTATGCATCACTTTATCTTCTGTAGGATTGCAGCCAGCTTTGGGTAGAAATGCAGCAGTGTTTTTGTGCAGGTGCTGGGCAGGAAACACACACGGCAACCAGTTGAAACTGAGTTATGCTAGTGTCATGGGAGTTGAGCCTTAATAGTTGTGCTCACATTTTTACACAACTCAAAACAATCCTCTGACTCGCTCCATGATTTAAGGAAATATTCTTCTTGTTTACAGTTCTGCCCACTGTAGACTAGGTGGCATTTCTCTGGTGAGTGTATAGAATACCTACTTCTTAGCTGCAGTTTCTCCTTGTGTAGTTGTAAATAATACCCTATCTCACTTGGAAGGAGCCTGCCCAGGAGACATCTCTCCAGTGCCCCATTAGATGTACTGCAGAAGCATTTATAATAGACCAATAAATAGGAAGCTGCTAAAGTTCTTTAGAAAGTGGGATTGTGGTTGTGTTTTGAATCATATCATAGTTTAAGTAATCTGCTTCAAATAACTTCCCTCCAGAGAGGAGAGGGGAACTGTTCTAATTCCAGATTAAAATCCCATCCACTGATAGTTGCCTGAAGAGACCCTGCAGCAGGTGCAGATAGAATCATTAACTTGAAGTCCTTTCTAGTGTTTCAGCTACTTGGAGGCATCCTCAAATCAGGGGCAGGCTGTTGACTTGCCTGTGCTCTCATGCTACTAACATAGTGATTCACTAATATCCTGTGAAATTTACTCCTGTGGCTTAAGACACTCCACTGGGTTTTTTGATCTCTTCTCTTGATTGTCTCATTAACCTGCTGTTCCATTGAGAGCTGTTTGATGCCAGTACTTGACCCCCCTGGGGAATAGATTGTCGGGAATATCTTTCTTCTCCATTGGCTTACTGTGAAACAAAAGGAGAGTTAGTCTTAAACTTGTCTTTGCTTTCTCTTCCCCTCAAGCTGCTCAGAAGGTGTCCCACCTTTTGGGTATCAATGTGACAGACTTCACTAGAGGAATTCTCACTCCTCGCATCAAAGTGGGACGAGATTATGTCCAGAAAGCTCAGACCAAAGAACAGGTATGTGCTCTGCAAGAGTAAGTGACCACTGGGACTGTTAGCACCACAGCATTGAGATTAAGGGTACAGATGTCTTTGGTGTACACCTCGATTAGCCATCTTAACTGCCACAGGGGATCACAACTGGGCATAAGCAAAGTAATATTGAAACTGCTTTAGTGTTTGCCCTCCTTTCCTTGTATAGAAGCTGATAGTGCAGGGTAGGGATGGCTTCTGTCTCCCATGCAAAGTGACTGGGCTTCCTGTGCTAAGGAAGCGTGGATGTGACTCAGGGCTGGCAGTCTCTCTAGGGCGTGAATTCACCAAGTGCCTTATGCCAAATTGGCATCTGCCTGCTGTCTAATGCAGGCAGTAGTCTTCTTGAGCAGGTCAGGTTCAAGGATAGTGGAACTTGCTGCTTATCCTTAAGATTAGGCAAATGTCGCAGAATGTTCATCCTTTTAAGGTGTAAAATGGAGTGTGCAATGTGTGGCCTGGACCCAGCACCACAAGTGCTGCACAGGACACCCCCTGTGCAGCACTCGTGGTGCTGGGTTCACGTGTCAAATGATACTTCTGGTTCTAGTCCATCTCACAGACTGGTCAGTGACATTCATCCAGCCTATGGAACAGAATGAATTTGAGGCTCCTGGATTATTCTAAATGTTCTTATATTGCAACCTGAGAGGCTGCCATCCTTAAAATCTCTGCTCTTTGAGAGGACTAGACAGAATTTACTTTTCTGAAAGCACCTGGTGTACCATCTTACCAGAAGCTGGATGCTGGAACTCGATGCACTCTGCAATATGGCGAATCCTCCATTCCTTCCTACTGAGATGAAACACTTAGTCATTTTTTTTCAGCTGGAATAGTCTCTCAAATGAGACGAGTTTTACTGAGTTGGGAGTGATAAAAGATTACAACCCGAGTCTCCATTGTTAACAAATCCTCGTGCAATTTAGTTTGGGCTTGTAATGTGACTCTAGCTTTTGTTTCCTTCCTATTCAGGCTGACTTTGCCATTGAGGCTCTGGCCAAAGCCACTTATGAGCGCATGTTCCGTTGGCTGGTGATGCGCATCAACAAAGCGCTGGATAAGACAAAGAGGCAGGGGGCATCCTTCATAGGAATCCTTGACATTGCTGGCTTTGAGATTTTTGAAGTAAGCAAGCATTATGTTTTTGCAGCTATTGCAACAGATTTTCTGTTCCCTGGACTTAAAGGGAGTTCCACTGATGAGCAGTGTCTGATTTATAGCCTTATGAAATGCCACCTAGTAACTATTCTTCGGTGTTTCACGTTTTGCTGCAAGTATTTAATCTGCATACCTAGTGTATCTGAGGCACTGCTTCCTTCTAGAATATGTATCATGAATATTGTAACCATATGGATAGTTCTGTGTAATCTTGATTCACCTTTGATAGATTGTAGTCCAAATTATCTCTTAACCTTCAGTGTGTAAATTAATGATGTTTAGAGTCTTTTATGTGACATGAAGTTTAAGAGGGTTGCTGTTTTGTATTTGCTTAAAATATTCCAGGACATGTTAGAGAATGATCCCTTGACAATTATTGTTCTTCTGCTGCCTGCTGAAAGTTAGTTTTCTGCAAAGGACAGTGCACGGGTCAGAATAAGCCTGGATGTGCTCCAACTGACACACTTGTGCCTATCCTGCCAACATGTGCTTCTTTCCAGGACCTGTAGAAATCCATAAGGAAATAAGTCTGTGTTTGCCATTGCTCCTTTAGCACAGATTTGTTAGTGTGGGGGGAGTGCCTCCCTCCCCACATTTCAGGCCCCTATTAGTGCTCAGTTCTAGGAAGGTTGTTCATCAGCTCTGAGGCAAAAGGAGACTTTCCTGGTCCCTGTTCTGAGAAACTGCAGCAACTCCTCCTACTGTTACTGGTAAATGCCTTGCAAAGAGTTTGGAGAACTGTATGCATATAAACTCCCCTAGAGGAATGCAAAAGCGGTGCAGTTGTGACATGGAACTGCAGTTATTAGTAGTCTTTTGCTGGTAAAAATACTGTCAAACACCTGGAGTACACTGGCCATTTGGCTAATATCCCTCAGATATAGATGTGATCATAGATGTTGATTTTTTTTTTTTTTATCACTGTTCCAGTTCTCAAGCAGAGCTGGCCATTGAGGTTGAGTATCCCTTTAACTTCTTTTCTTTACTTGACCAGCTGAACTCATTTGAGCAGCTGTGTATCAACTACACAAATGAAAAGTTGCAGCAGCTCTTTAACCACACCATGTTCATTCTGGAGCAAGAGGAGTACCAGCGAGAGGGCATAGAATGGAACTTCATTGACTTTGGCCTGGATCTGCAGCCTTGTATTGACCTCATAGAGAAACCGGTAAGGAGCTCATTCACATCAGAGCAGTGAGAAGACTGCCACACTTGCTTCATAGTCTTAAGGTTTGTTATGCTTACGGCCCCCTGAGACAGCCTGGGAGCTGGCTTTTCCCAGCCCTTGTAACCCTCCACCTGAGCAGTTGAATTTGCCCATTTTCCCTCTTGTCTTCAAAAAATACACTGATTGGCTATACCAGTGTCAAATTTTCTAAATCAGTATCATATGAATGTCACCTGTTCAGCCATTTATCTTTTTAACCAAGTTGACTTGATTTGCATAGTGTCTGATACAGATCCAAACCCTGCTATGATTTGGCAGGCTGCTAAATCATCTGAAACTGTAATAGGAAACGGTATCCTTCCATCGTAATGTCTTGTCTACTAAACACACCAGTATATGAGTAAAATTCCCTCATTGCTCAAAGAGTATAGATTGATTTGTGAAAACTTCCTGCTGTGATGCCCTGTATTTTCATTCCTTGTGTCTCTGCTTAGGAAGAGTAGCACAGTGTGTAGTGCTAATACTCTTTCTTCCATTTAAAACAAAAACAAAACAAAACTTTCTACCTAAAGTAATTGTCTTTATGAGATCTTCTGTACATCTAGAAACCAGCTGTGGAACTAGAGGAGTTATTTTGCAATTTATAATAACACAGAAGCATCTAGTCTGTTTTAATACAACTCCTACTGTTTTTAAACTTGGTTGGGTATCTTTCATTTCAAAGTGCTGTCAGTATTGAGAACAATACTGCTGTGCCCTTACTGAGATGTTCTGGTATCTCTCCCTCATCTAGGCTGGTCCCCCTGGCATATTGGCACTGTTGGATGAAGAGTGTTGGTTCCCAAAAGCGACAGACAAAAGCTTTGTGGAAAAGGTGATGCAGGAGCAGGGCAGCCACCCTAAGTTCCAGAAGCCGAAACAGCTGAAAGACAAAGCTGACTTCTGCATCATTCATTATGCTGGCAAGGTAAAGAATGTGTGGCCGTTGCATTGTGTGAAACTAGGTGTTGCAGCATTCTCTATAGACCTATCAAGAGTTACTAGTTTTTGGACTGTCAGTGCTTCTCATATCAATGGAAAAAATGTTTTGGATTTCTGGGGACCCTCTCAAATGCCCTGCTGTCAAGGCGCAGGAGAACTTACCTGCAATACACCGGCTAAAAGCATTGGTAGTGACAAACTTCAATCTATGAGGCCAACAAATGTTGGTGGTGACTTGGCAAGTCCAGAGCAATACCATCGCACAAAAAAAAAAGACATAACTTTCCCATCTCTGATTGATTAAATGTGTTCCTCAAATGGCATTTCCAGTATGGTGTATACCTACTTTATAGACCCACTCACACTTTTCACAGAGTAAACCATTAGCTGTTACTCTGGATTTGGATTTTGCTAACGCTCAACTGGATTCTTGCTAAATGTTTTGTGGAGTGTCAGGGGAAGAATCAAATCTGAAAACAGTAGGTAACCTTGTTGCTTCTATTCTGATCTTAGGCCACTTATGTACAAATGGGTTAACATGGGGCAAATCAATTCACAAAAACTGAAACACATGGCAGCTTCTTTAACCCAATTTAGCCTCACCCCAAATGAGCAGATTTACCTCTAAATTTTACTAGAGCTAAATTTGTCATACTTTAGGGTAAACATTCTGTTTGCTAGCACATAGTTGCTCTTACAGTGTGCTCCAGGTGTATACCTTAAGCTTTGCCTCTCCATTTGTGGACCCAGGTAGCTAGCAAAACTTTTTAGCCTTCTCAGAATCCCTTGCAGCCCCACACTCAAGGAAGACCATTTTAATCACTTGAACAATTTTCTCCCCAGGTGGATTACAAAGCAGATGAGTGGCTGATGAAAAACATGGACCCTCTGAATGATAATATTGCTACTCTTCTCCACCAGTCCTCGGATAAGTTTGTGTCCGAGCTATGGAAAGATGGTATGTGTTAGAAATTCTCTCTCTTCCTACTGGCAGCTTCTATTAAAGAAATTGCATCTAAGAACTTCTAGTATCTGATGGTCAGAATTCTGTAAGATGTGCTGCTTTCCTCCTTAAAAATGAGCTACCGAGACCAGTGCAGTCTGGAACTTGCTGCACACTTGCTTTGCTTATTCCGCAGTACTGTACACAAAAGAAATATCCTCTCTGGCTGGAATGAGGGGCTCACATGCCCCTCTTTAGCCTGTGATTAGCCTGTCATGTGCATCACAGATATTTTCCAACTCAAGAATCCTAGGTTAAAATGTGAATCAGTCAGCAGCCTGTAGCTGCAACATACACACATGAAATCTCAGACGGTTGACTTGGTCATAGATGCTGCTACTAGCATGTTCTTGCTGCGGTGTCATTAGGTATTTGACTCTTTCCTCTCTTGAGTTTGTTGCCTTGAGTCTTACTGTTGCTATCACTCTCTTGTCTTGGGTTTTCTTTGACGTCTCTGTCTGTTGCAGAGATGCAGAACGTTCAGAGAGCCTATTTCTATCAACACTTTCCTATTCTTCATCTAGAACCAGGTGACTGAGAAACCCGGCTGTTGTGTCAAGTGTGTAACACAACCTAGAGCCATGCAAGAAATGCTTCCGTTAACTCTTCTCTGTCCCTTTGCCATTCCCGCTTGTCTGTCTTTTTGTTCATTTCCTTTGCTTTATGCTACTGGCCCCTCATGAAGTTTAAAAACAAAAGCAAAAATTGCACCTTGCCGGAAGGTATGTAGACTCATGGGCATAGTCGCATGCTGACTGTGCAGTCCAGGGTCTTGTGTAGGGCTAGCTAAAAGCAAGCACTTCTGTCATCTGTTTGGATGCAGATCCAGTGATACTGGATTTCAGTGCAGGATTTGGAGGGGGAGGGTTTTGAGATGGCATCTCTAAACACTATACTCCAATTAAATACTGCTCCAGTGGCTCGATTTGCCTTCAACTGCTGACCATTTGAGAGATGGATGAATACTCTGACAGTGTATTTTGTTACGTATGGAATACGGCCGTCAATCTGCCTAGTGGCCCTAGTTCTTTGGGAGGCTGGCAGAATCCATTCAGACTCCAAATGGCAAGCAGACTGCAGTTGATCAGTCCTTATGCTTTGTTCCTATCTGAAACTTCTGCTGCAATCCGTTGTCCTTTTTACTCTCTTGACATAGACTGGGATCAAAGTTGTTAAGAGGATTATTCCGTTCAGAGGCCAGGGTGCTTTTTTGTGGAACTCCACAGTGACACCTTTTTTCCTCCCTTACCAGCCAGCCTGGACCCTACTGTAGCTATTACTGTAGAGGTAGCAGATAGTTGTGTTCGTTAGTTGTTTGCCAGATAATCCTCCCCAACATGTTCCCTTTCCTTTATGGACAGTCAACTCAAACAGCTTTTTACCCAGCAGTGCTCAGGTTAAATATTCCCTCTTGGGATACCTGTTACCATTGTGGTGAGGAATCACCTCCAGTTTTCATCCCAAACAATAGGCAAGGTGAAGGAGCTACAGCTGATGTAATTGTTATGAGCCAAAGGAGATAAGGATGTAGCATTCTCTTGCTCTAGTTTTGGAGCCTGGTGAGAACTGAGTAGAGTTATTGGGAAAGGAAGTTCTATAGCTTCCCCTTGTCATTGCCCCCAAGCTCTGGCCTGGTTCTAGTGAAATTGTAATGAAAAAATGGAAGCGATTTACTTATGTAATTAGGTGATGGCTCCATCAGTTCTGAGGCCAATCCTTGCAGTACACTAGGAGGCCAACAAGATAGGGATCTTTAGGAGACTTTTTGAGGAAGAAAGTGCAAGTCTGTCTAGTCTCTGACTTGAAGTGCACTTGTACTCTAAAGAGTGACTCAAACAATGGCATTGTGGAGATCGGCACTTTATGATCCCAAACCATGGTGGTTCAGCTTGCAATTAAATATGGCTTTTTCTAGCTGCCAGCCCTACAGATTCAACCTGGGATGTGTGAGTGAAGCTGAATTCTTTCCTTATACATAACTGACTGAATTTTTGGCTCCATTTGGATCGGTGGGAGGGTGGGGGGGCATTGATTGCCTTTAAGATGGAAAGATCCCAAGTCACGTCTGTCAGACTAGCAATTAGAAATGCCATCTCTTACCTCTAAATTGGGTAAGTGTGGTATCTAATTTGCAAGGTCCGCCATGCCATTTCTGCTTTGCCATTCAGAGTACAGCTGTTCTTCAGCCTGCCAGTGGGGGATTTGTTGGGAGTGTGAGAGGATCTAACACTTGGACACCCTGTCATGAGCTGTTGCTTTCTTTCCTTATTGCCCCCATGCCTGCACAGATATTGTACAGGACCTGGACATCTGTGTAGAGACAAAGCAAAAAGGATCCTGCAGCATCTTTCACTTATCCTGTTCTGCCCAGTTGTTCTTTGTGCATTTTCCCCACCTTAGGCTGTCGCAGAAATGTAACATGCTTTCCTTGTGTTATCTTTAGTTGATCGTATAGTTGGGCTGGATCAGGTGGCCGGCATGTCAGAATCAGCGTTGCCAGGGGCCTTTAAAACCAGGAAGGGTATGTTCCGAACAGTGGGACAGCTCTACAAAGAACAGTTGGCCAAATTGATGGCTACCCTGCGGAACACCAACCCCAACTTTGTCCGTTGTATCATCCCCAACCATGAGAAGAAGGTAAAGGCCAATACAGTAGACTGCTACCAGAACATCTTGGGAATGAGGGGTGGACTCATACAGGCTTGTAGGAGCTATATCCTCTCTCATCTCTTACTAGCCTTGTAGGGAAATGTAAAAAGACTCTTCCTTCTCCAGTGATTGCACATGATGCACAACAGAAATAGCCTGATCACTGTTACTTTTGATAAGTCTCTCAAATCAATGATGTCTAATCATTTCCCTCTGTTCTGCTCAAACACCAAAGCCCTGGCAGACGTTACACAAGTTAATCATGCCTTTAGTAATCCAGTCACACATTAGTACAGTTAATAGTCCACTAAAATGAGGAATAAGTCAGGAAGTTATTGCACAAAATATGTGTACTAACTTTGTAGCTGGCTCCCTTGTGCTTTTAAGTTGCACATGGGGCCAGGCATCAGCTGATGGGGCTTCCACCCCTTGGCTCTCAAGCATTCCTGAGGCTAGGGTGCCAATGAGCTGAATGTTGCTCCCAGCCTCAGGGCTCTGATAACCCCTTAAGGCTGGAAGCCCTAATCATCTGCTGCTTCCAGCTTTGAGAGTGCATCAGAGCCCTTGACCCTCTTGCACAATCCTGACCTTGATCCTGAGGCTGGTAGCCTCATTCAGCTGTGGCTCCCAGCCTCCAGGACACATTGAAGCCCTTGACTCTGATGTGCTTCCAAGGCTGAAGGCAAGGATCAACTGACTTGGTGCAGGGTAAGCCTGGAATCATTATCTTGGGCTCCCTCTGCACTGGCAATATGGTGCTATTGAGATCTGATCCCCAGTCCCACAAATGTGCCTCTTGCCATGGTACTAAGATTAAACCCCAGATCTCTTTTAACTTTGAAGGTAGTTACTTACTAGCCTGCATAAGAAGGTTTAAGGGCATCCCTTATGTCTTCCCCTGACATGAATTCTGCACTGAATCAGTATACTGGGGGTCTTATGGAGATGGGGAGGGAGGGGAAATCTTGTAAAGCTTTCTGTGAAATTCCTAATTGATGCCTTCCCTCGCTAGGCTGGCAAACTGGATCCCCACTTAGTCCTGGATCAGCTGCGCTGCAATGGTGTGCTGGAAGGAATCCGTATCTGCCGCCAGGGCTTCCCAAACAGAGTCGTCTTCCAGGAGTTCAGGCAAAGGTAATGTTTTTGGAGCAAGGCTGAATGCCAGCCTCTTCGTTTTGCCAAGTTAAGTGCCTGCCCCGTAACTGCTTGCTTTTACTCCTAAATTGTCATCACTTTTAAAAGGCAGGGAACCTAGCTGTACATGGCTGTGACCTAGGATTTTCCCCCTGCCTCATTTTATAGGAAGGTTTTCCCAAAAGGTACATTCCATCCAGTGGATTTGGACTGCCTTGCTTCTCCCTTATAGCAGCTTTGAATATGGGAAATAGGCAGGTGGGATGGAACACAGACCTCATGCAGGACTGCTGCTTCACAGTCTGATACCACAAGGCACAACTGCTGCAACTTATAATTTATCATTTGCAAACCATGAATGCCCAATACATTCCTGCAGTGCTATGTTTGTCCTGTCTGATCCTGGCAGCAGGCTGGTGCAGTTTGCATGATACCTAGCAGACTGATCTAACACCTTTGCTTATCCCCCTCAGATATGAAATCCTGACTCCAAATTCAATTCCCAAAGGATTCATGGATGGAAAGCAGGCCTGCGTGCTGATGGTAAGCAACATCCTAACTTGCATTCTAGGGAAGTTGTAAGTGGCCCTTCCTTAGGCTCATTATAGAAGCTGTAGTACACGCTCTTAAGCTGGAATAGCAATGTCTAATTCAAGGTTGTCTGACATCAAAGCAGTTAGGGCCACATGTCCCACAGGCAACATAACATGGGGGGCAGGACTACAAGGGGCCATGCCTTTCCCCACCCCCCCACCCAAACCACATGTCCCACATATATGTGTGGGTGGGTACCCTCCTTGCTATCCATCCCCCCCACCCCAGCCCACCCCCTGCTGCACCACATGCCCAGGCAGCTGTTCTCCTACTTCACTGAACCACGTGTGGACAGACATCCTCCCTCTGCATGGCATTCTACCCCACCTTCAGCTCTCTGAGGGTTCCCCTGTGGCACCACGCTGTATGGCCTCCTGGACTGCCAGCACCCTAGCACTGTGGGCTGTGCTGGCCTACCCCCTGGTGCATGGCTATGAAGCCAAGGAAGGGAGGGGGAGCCCAGAGATCCCACAACACTAGCGGCCGGGTCCTCACGTTAACCCCTGCCAGGCCACCAGTTGAACAGCCCCAGTCTAATCTAATACAAGGGAAAGCTGCTGAAGATTATGGAAATCAAACCTCTCTGATTTTACGGGGCATTGGTTCTGGTCCAGTATCAAAGGAGGATTTTTCCTGCTATAAAGCTTAGACACAGGCATAGGGCACTTTGCAAGATGACAGCAATGCAGGTAGGACTGGATTGTTCAGTGATGTTAAACTTGCCCATAATGCTTAGTAATTTGCCTTGAAGCCCATTTTTCTCTTTAGGTAGCCTGTGGGATAGCCAGTTCTAATGCAGGCTCCAAGCAGTCTCTTCAGAAAAGCCCACTTTAGAGCAAAAGCACTGATGGGGTGCAGTTCAGACTAGTGAGGCAGAATTACCCTGAAGATACCCTTTCCACTGTCCCAAGCAGAATGTGACCAATTCATCATCGTTGGTGCTAGGCATCTGCACTGACCAGTTCTTTGGAGGGGAAAAAAGAAATTTCTTGGGACTCTTCCAGTAAGGTTAAGGAAGCTAGAAATGGTGATATGGGAGCAGTCAGTAGGTGTATCTACCCTTTTCAAGAAGGGAAAAGGTCAGCCCCAGTTGCATGCTCCCAAGAGCACACTTGTAGATTCAGGGGAAGGGATATGTTAGCTCTCTTAAGTTTCATGTGACATTTAGAGCAGTCCTCCTATTTCTAATATTGCATCCTCTTGTTCCCTCTCACACTTCAGATCAAGGCATTGGAGCTGGATCCAAACCTTTACCGGATTGGACAGAGTAAAGTATTTTTCAGAGCTGGAGTCCTTGCTCACCTGGAGGAAGAAAGAGATCTGAAGATCACAGATGTCATTATTGGGTTCCAAGCATGCTGTAGAGGCTACCTGGCCAGAAAGTAAGGAACCTCTTCCATGAGGCACAGCAAATACATGCATGCCCATTGAGGACTGGCTCAAGTTTCAGCTAGAAATGGTTCCCTTTAGACTAACTCTCTTGTTAAGACTTGAGTTTGGAATACAGCAGCTAGTCCTTGTTTTAGGGTTCTTCAGATCTCACATACATCTTTAAAAAGAACCTGACACCAGGACAGAATTTCAGTACAGGCAGTCCTCAACTTGCAGCATTTCTAAATTGACACCCCGTTTGAACTTTCTGACACCAGTTTCGACTTTACAACGCTTGACTCGATGCAATGCCATGCCAGTGAACAAGTTCGCTGCGTCACCCACCTCCCTGGAGAACATCTGTCCAAACTTCCTTGGATGCTTGCTTTAAGAAAGCAGACAAAACTCCAAAAAAAAAACCTGCAGCCAAGACTCCTGAGAAAGACTCCTGCCAAAAACCCTTCAAAATGTCCAAACAAGAGTCCTTCAAAAAGTCCAGTAAAGTCACCTCAAATAAATCCTTCTAAATCAATGATTGCTTTTTACAATAGAAATACATTAATGTAGTTATATTACTCATCTACAATTGATCGAGTACAAAATTCTGGGGTATTTTTGGTGAAAATAAGGTATTGGGCCTTGGTTCAGGAACCAATCCCCTGTTTATTGTTTCTTATGAGAAAATGGGTTCCGAGTTGCAACGTTTCAACTTAAGATGCGGTTTTCAGGAACCAGTTGTCGTAAGTCTGAGGACTGCCTGTATATTGACTGGCAAAATCCTGTCAGAGACTTCTTCAAGGACATATCTGTGCAAGTGTCTCCCATGTTGAGTTTGGAGGCAGTAAAACATACTACTTTCTGCTGGATAGCTGAAGAGGCAAGCTACTTGCCTGACCAGCCACAGATTGTGGCTCATACAATGTAGAATACAGCATATTTCTGTAAACACAGTGGTTTTATTTGTTCTTTTTAGCCATCTCAAACTGGGCAGAGCAGCAAAGAAATTTTTCCAGTGAGATTGAAATGAGATAGAGAGGTAGTTAGCTGCATTAGTTTGAAGTTAAGCATAGGGCAGGGCAGGGTGGCACTTAGTCTCTCTGAATATGTTAATACATTAAGTTTTCGTAGGTTATCATAGCATCTGATGCTATTGTACCATACTGTCAGATGCTATGATAGCTTACAAAAGATTCTGCATCCCTCAGTAAGTTAATGGGCAAGATGCCACCCTGCTCTGTCTTCTGAAATAAGATGGTGTAGTGAGGCTGAGAGAAGAGCTGTTTCTCATTAGTAGAAGTAGAGGATAAAGCTTTCTTGCTAGAAAAGAAACATGGTGAAGGAACACTAGTGTTGCCTGAGCAGCATCAAGATAAACAAGGCCTGAAACGGAGGAAGTCCATAGTTAGTTTAAAAGGACCATCTGGAAATGAAAGCTGGAGGTGCATGTCTGAGAACATGCTTGATGGCGACGTTTGTGTGGAACCTGAGGGTTTTGTCTGTTTTCTGACCCCTCTTTATTGCACAGGGCCTTTGCTAAACGTCAGCAACAGCTAACTGCAATGAAGGTACTTCAGAGGAACTGTGCTGCCTACCTGAAGCTACGCAACTGGCAGTGGTGGAGGCTGTTTACCAAGGTATGTTTTCTCCCCTGGCACTTTGGAAATGTATTGACAGCTGCAACCGCAGTGCTTCGTGTGCAACAAGAGCAAACAAAACCCCTCTCTACAGAGCTCAGCAGGGTCATTGTTTCATACAACACTAGCGTGTTGTAGCTGAATACCATAAGCGGCGTTGATCAGGCTGAGGCATGTGGGTGCCCTGCATTCCCCAGGTATTCTGTTACATAGGCATTTTGTATTGTGCAAAAGGCAAAAGTAAACCTCAGGTCATCTGAGCTCAGAAAAGCCCTGCCCTCCAGTGATGGCATCTTCTTCCTAGATGAGGGCTGCTTGTTACATAGCTAGTTGGTGTTCTTGCTGCCCAAGAGTCTTGTCATTTCTCCCCAAGCCTGTGGAGCAAAGGGATTTATTGCATTCATATCCTTTTTATTAATTTGCTATTAGTCATGACATTAAGCTGAACAGAAGCAAAGTAAACCTTTGCTTCCCCTGCTATAACATGAGGACACCCTCCTCCCCCCCCAAATTTCTCCATGGGGCCAGGTTGGGGCTAGGCTAGTCCCCCTTCCTCTCAGCAGGGCCAGGTCATGTCCCTCTGTCCTGCTTCCCCTACCTTTTTGTGTGTGCAGGGGGGAAAGGGGGTGAAGCCCCTTTCCTTCCCCCTCCACCCTTGCAGGGCCAAACTCACCCCTGCCATCTACTTTGACCTGTGGTCAGACCAGGCACTTCCCATCTGGCCCATGGGGGGGAAAAGGTTGAGCACTAGGGGCTCAGGAACAGACAAAGGGAGAGAAGCAAGGGTCCCATTTAGAGTCAAGGGAACATAAACAGGTGAGTCAGGAAACTGAGGCCTGTAAGCGACTGGGTTAGGGCACCCTGGGAGGAACCACAGGGCAGGGGAGGGTTGGGTGATGCAGTCAGAAACAGGAGGCAGGCATCCAGGCTAGGGTTACTAGCCAGGGAGTTGCAGAATGAGCATCTCTAGTTATACAGGACCAGAACATGGGTAGTCATCAAACTAAACCAGGGGCCAGCTGTCAGAGGATGGGATCTGGAGCACAAGGGGGCAAGGACCCAGCAAGACAGTTTGAGGTCCAGGCTGGCATCTAGAACAAGAAACCAACAGACAAAAACCAGGAACAAGAATGAAGTCAGTAAGCATGACTTGGGGAACAGGAAACCAGGAATACACACGGGAAAACTCTAGGAACTAAATGCATTTTTTACACATGTATGCACCACAGTGCTGGACACTTTGAAAAGTACTCGGTGCTGCACCGCTTGCAGTTGTTTAAGTGGCAAAATGCTTATCAGTGCTGAGAAAATGGCAGTGGCATGCTTTTGAACTAAAACACCTTGGATGTGCTGTAGTTCAAAAGTGCACCACCTCCATTTTCTGCGCCCTGATGTGCGTTTTGCCACTTATACAACTGCATGCAGCGCAGCACAGTTTGCCTCAGCCCACGTGCAGAGCAGACTCATTTAATTGAGTCTGCTCCAAAGTGGCAGATCTCTGGCACGCTATGGGGGAAAAAAGTATGTGTATAAATGCCCTAAAAGGCAGGACCCGAAGATTGTGAAACTTGGAATTGACAGGTAGGACCCAAGAAACTAAGGAGTCAGAAGCCCATGGCTGTTCTAAGTAGCCTACTGAGCACTGACAGGGCTGCTCTTATAAGCAGGCAGGCATGCTCATCCCAGGAACTGTAGTCAGCTCAGGGTAGTTAGGCCATGGGCAGCCAGGTCCACTTGGTAATGATGGCTGGCTGAGGGCAGCTGAGTCTGTTTGCTGCCTTGACTCCTGACAAGAAAGTGGTCATCTAGTCCAACCCTCTGTATGAAAGCAGGATAATCTATTCATAAGCCTTTGCAATATGCACTTGAGTACTAGAAACTCTCCATGCTGAATGTCTGCCTTCTTACTCCCTGTATGTTTCAACTGTTTCCTCCCCTCAGGTGAAACCCCTGCTGCAGGTCAGCAGGCAGGAAGAGGAGATGATGGCCAAGGAAGAAGAGCTGGTAAAGGTCAAGGAGAAACAGTTGGCTGCAGAAAACAGACTGAGTGAGATGGAAACCCTCCAAACACAGGTGAGTTGCAGAACCTCTTGTATAAAAGTTACGTGTTTTAACCAGTCAAACTGCTAGATAGCTATTCCATCCTTTTGCTGATCCAAGATGCGGAGACTACAGGATTCTTGCTTTCCAACGTATGTAGGCTAGTTGTTTTGTTCCCTTTGCAGATCAGCATGGTATAGCGAACAGCTGTTGCTTTGTTACAGACTTCATTTGAATTAAATTCTCCTTTGGCTGGGTATTGTGGAGAGTCACTGTAATAGAACATGGTCACTAATGGATTCTTTTTGGCTTGGAACATAAAAGGCTTTTCTGTGGCGCTGACATCTATTTGTGTTCCTTCTGTGGGGGTGGAGGAAATCTCCCTCGCTCAAACAGGGTGGTCCCAGGATATCTTTTAAGGGCCCCTGTAACTGTTTGTGGTTATGCTTTGCGAGTTTATGTAGGGGAACAAACCTCAAAGGATGACATTTCTACCTTGGCTTTTGATTAGCAGCAGGAGATTGCTGTGTCTAGGCCTTTTCAGTGCCTGTGTTAACAAGGAAGATCATAGCTAAAAGAATGTTGGGCAAATTAATAGGACAAAAGTAAACTTGCTCAAGGTCCAGGTAATTTGCAATTTTTCTGGGCTTGTCCTTTGTAGCTAATGGCAGAGAAGATGCAGCTGCAGGAGCAGTTGCAGGCAGAAACTGAACTCTGTGCTGAGGCTGAGGAGATAAGAGCCCGCCTAACTGCCAAGAAACAAGAGCTGGAGGACATCTGTCATGATCTGGAGGCCAGGGTGGAGGAAGAGGAAGAACGGTGTCAACATCTGCAGATTGAGAAGAAGAAAATGCAACAGAACATTCAGGTAATCTCCTGGAATTGACTCCTTTGTGTGTAGGTGAGAAGTTTGGCGAGGACTAGAACACTTATTTAATCTCACTGGGGCGGAAAGAGCACAAATGGTGGGGGCAATAAATAATTATATAGACATAGTGATATGTCAATTCTCAGACTGGTTCATGGACCACTGATGGTCTGGTAGATTAGTGGTAAGTGGTTCAAACTACACTGGGCCCTCTCCTTTTCAATTAAGAGTTGGATAAGTGTCCAGGACTCCTGGGGGGTTGTCCATGGTGTAATGAAAAAAGGGTTTGGGAGTCACTGGTATAGAAAATAAGGTCTGCTGTTAATTAGGGATTAATTTGGAACTCTCACTCTTATGTTCCCAAGAAGTCAGCAGATTTTGCCATCTCTGGTGATTTATCAAGAAGACGGTTCTTCTAATTCTAGTGTTTGGGGCCTAATTGACATACATACAGCCATGCAAGATAGTTGCTGCCTTCATACAGCCAATCTAAGCAAGGGTCCATCCAACCATTTTATGAGCAACTATTCAATTACTGTTTCCAAGGAGCCATCTCCCATGCAAAGTAGTACTGCTGCTTCTGCTAGAGAAGTTCACTAGATGTACGCCCATGCAAAGTAGTACTGCTGCTTCTGCTAGAGAAGTTCACTAGATGTACGCCAGGGAATTTACTTGACTTACACCAGTGTACCATGACAATTAGCTACCCAATACTGATTTCTCTTTAAACCCCGAATGCCTCCATAAGGGAGGGACAGATTTGTTGTTCTAAGGCTCCCTTCTGTTTGTACCACAGTGCTGGTGCAGGAGTGTAGTAAGTACTAACCTATCCCATGTTTATGCCTTGGCCTTGGGCAGGAACTGGAAGAGCAACTGGAGGAGGAAGAGAGTGCAAGGCAGAAGCTGCAGCTGGAGAAAGTGACCACTGAGGCCAAGGTGAAGAAATTAGAAGAAGACCTGATCGTTCTGGAAGATCACAATCTGAAACTAGGCAAGGTAAGGATCCCCAGACCATGCAGGGATTAACAACTGTCCTGGTGGATATGGAAGCCCGACTAATGAACTATTCCTGCTGTGGCACAACAAGGAAGGAGCTAAATTCATGACCCAGGCTTCCTGAGGCGAATCCACTCATGAAACTAGCTGCCATTCTTAGCCACTTCCAGATCAATATGCAGAGACTGATGCAGTATTTAACTAGTCTTGATCAAATATTCCACCTTTTGAGCAGACCTTTGCAGTCCAGTTTCATGCCTGGATGAGCTGTGTGTTGTTTAAATGGCTTGCGACGCTTCAGTTTTGAAAGGACTATTTGATATCAGTCAGCCCTTTTTCAAAATAGACAGTGTCTGGAATATATTCTCAATCTTGGGACAGGGGGGATACCTTTGTCTTTAACCTATTTCCCATGTTGATGTGGATTTCCTTCGGGGGGGGGGGGGGGGGGGGTGTCCTTTGGGTCTAGAAGTCTCCAGCCCCATTCAGTCTTCATTTGAGGCCAGTGAGCACCTGTTCCTTGAGCCCTTCAGTGGGGAGAAGGCTAGAAAGCCTAGAATACTCCTGCCCCAGTTCTCCGATCGTCTTCCAGGCCTCCAGAAAGAGTACTTGATTCTTTCAGCTTCTGCTGCTCCTGAACGTGAACAGGGATTATGTAGGTGGGGACTGGATCAGGTTTCCTTTCCTGAACTCTGAGAGTGCAGCTTGACACAATTACGACTACGCTTAACGTTGTCTATGAGCCAAGGGTATGGGGGCACAACTCTGCACCCTGCCGTTGGTACAGAAATCAGGGGGAGGGGCACATGCCCCCGCATACTCCTCCACACATCACAAAGGAGACAGCTGGACTTCACGTTGGGGAGACAACAGAATAAATTGTGGAAGCCCAGTGAAGGAGTGTGGGACATCTTTGGCATAAATTAGATGGCATCTGACTTCTAATCCTGATGACTGACATGATAGGCTTACACTGTCCCTGTGTTCTGTTCGCCCTGATACAGTTTTCAGTAGGGCTTTTGGTCACTGAATGATACTGGCATTGGGATACCCCAGGAAAGTCAGGTCAACAACTTTTCCTCATCCAAATCAGACCATGTCTGGGTTTACTTTGTGATGGACATGGTGATAGATGAAAGAATACCTAATTGTTTATGCTTATTTATAAAATGCTCATTATTATAAAAAGGAGCCTTTCAAAATTCCTGCACCAAACATGATGCTTTTAAATCCTGCAGGAGAAGAAACTCTTGGAAGATAGAATATCTGAATTCACAACCAACTTGACAGAGGAAGAGGAGAAGTCTAAAAGTCTGGCTAAACTTAAGAACAAGCATGAAGCCATGATCACAGACCTGGAAGGTAGGGAGATTAGCCTGAGAGGGAGTTGTTTACTTGTCATTAAGGTGGCTTGCTATCAATCATAATTTACTAAATTTGATTCATTCTTAGGACTGTGGCCTCATTCCAGTTACCAAGGAGTTAATAACACTGGTACTGTAATGTGTAGGCTATTGATTAGTCTGATGGAACCATTCAGTGACTGGCTAGCTGAAGGTTATTTGCCTCGTCAGCCAAGCTTTGGTCTAAATAAAAATCCTCTGTAAAGCAGCAGACTAATGGAGAAGAGAGACTGGTTCCATTTCTTTTGCTGTGGGAGTATCTGTACCCTTCCACTTCCAGCGGTACCTGTCCACTGGGGTTAGTACAGCTGATCTCCTTCTTAAGGTGGCTCAGACTGTAGGCTTAAAGGTGCTTTACTTCTGACTGGCCTTGATAACACAGCATGGGACAGTCCATTCTCTGCAGAGGGAGGGAAGCCATTGCAGAACATCAGTTGGGAGGAGCTGGTATTATATTGGATGACCAAGGCAATCTCATAACAGTGGGGAGAGAAAGGAAGGGATGGTTGTAATGTAAGAATTGGATCTGGGATGGGTTTTTTTTCTGTCCTCTTGAGTATGAGATTGGGGGCAATCATTGTACAGGTTATGAGAGACCATGCTGTGTCCAGCAGCATGGCGGTTTGACGGACAACCATCAGTTAGAGCAGACAGTCAATTGAACAGTTCTGCTTCCCCGAGGAGAAGCATCACACGATGCTCCAAGAATGTGTCCCTCTTCCCCATCTCTCTTTCAGAGCGCCTGCGCCGTGAAGAAAAGCAGCGGCAGGAGTTGGAGAAGACCCGGAGAAAGCTTGAAGGAGACTCTGGTGATTTGCATGACCAGATTGCTGAGCTGCAGGCTCAGATCGCAGAACTAAAAATGCAGCTGGCCAAGAAGGAAGAGGAGCTACAAGCAGCTCTGGCTAGGTGAGGCCTTGTCTCCAGGGGCACTTCTTCTCATCCTGTGTTACTTCTCATAAAGTTGGGGCCAAACTGATTCTGCAGCTGTTCTAAACTGGTGGATTTGACTACAAAATCCATGCACTTGACGCTAGGTTTTTCTGGCTGGTTCCTGCCAGAGACCCTACACTATTAGAACATAAATGTTCTTTGCACTGTGAATGTTTCGTTATAGTAGCAGTATGTCAAAGGAGTTTAACATGAGACAACTCTACCGAAAAGACGCAGAAAGCTGCACTGAAAGGGTTGAATTTGTAATGGGGAGGATGGCACAGTACGGAAGTTCCTTTTCTTCTACCTTTTTCCACAGTTGGCTTCTCTCCCCCAGTGTGAGTTGGCTAATCTTCCCTCAGTCAATGACAGGTAGAACAAGACTCTAATTGCAGAGCATCAAAGACTGGAAACTGGAGTTTGGCTTCTTGTAGGGCAGTGCAGAGCACTACCATTTCTCCTGCCCACCGCTCTGAAGACAGGCAATCATTTAGGTTTGTGTATAGTTAAAGCTGCCTCTAATCAAAGGTCTGTGTTGCATGCAGGGTAGAAGAGGAGTCATCCCAGAAGAACATGGCCCTGAAGAAGATCCGTGAACTGGAATCACAGATCACTGAACTACAAGAAGATCTGGAGTCTGAGCGAGCAGCCAGGAACAAAGCAGAGAAGCAGAAGCGGGATCTAGGGGAGGAGCTGGAGGCATTGAAAACCGAGTTAGAGGACACACTAGACTCAACAGCTGCACAGCAAGAACTCAGGTAACTATACCATCTTTACCCCAGCTCAGCAATATGTGAGGAGGTAACAGATCTGATGCTCACCACTCTTCACAGCAACTGCAGAGACTTTAAGAAATCAGTGTGCAGTCTCTCACACGATGGTTCCTTTTCTGGTCTGAAAGTCAGTGGTGTCCTAGTTGTACAATGATAAGTCCTTTGCAGACAGTGAAATCTAAAGCGTGAAACATAGTATTTCAGTTGTTGATTTATGCTGGTATTTACAGACTTCAGACTTGAGTAAAGCTGGCTTCTGATAAAAACCAATCCAATAGCATCTCTTCATAGTTTGAGTTTCTAAACTGGTCCTGAGTATCCTCTCCATCAAAGATCTGTTAAGCTTTTGGTGATAGTGCATATACATTTTGTTTGGTCCTGTCTGTTGGTATCTGACTAGAAATTACTCACTTTCACAGATCTAAACGGGAACAGGAGGTAACTCTTCTGAAGAAGACCCTGGACGATGAGGCAAAGACCCATGAGGCACAAATCCAGGAGATGAGGCAGAAACATGCACAGGTTGTGGAGGAGTTGGCAGAGCAGCTAGAACAAACCAAGCGGGTACGTAAAGAGAGGAGCCATGGGGCCATGTTACACAGTCCCTCTGGAACAGTAGCTAGTCTATACATCAAGGGCCAATTCTTAGCACCTCAGAGGAACATAGAAATAACCACTGTGTACTTGTATGCACTATATATTTCTGTGCACTCCCTACCTACCTCACCCCCATAGGTCAGCTTATACCCTGAAGCATGGTATTTAGTTACCCCTCATATTTCCACTTAATGCTTTGATTTCCTATATAAAAGCTCTCCTTAGCCAGGACAAACTTAATTTCCTTTCACTGATGGCACTGCCTTGCTCTTACTGGACTGCTCAGGGCTTAGTTCGGGAGTCTGAATATTACAGCACTGTTGCCAGGTCTATCTGATTTGTTTTTCATTTCGACTAAGAAAACATTTGCTGCTTTTCAGTGGTTGGGTGCTGAATTCTCACTGACGTAAACTTTCCTGGGAAGCAGTCATGTCCTAGCAATGAGACGCACACCATTAGCTTCATAGCACAATAAAAAAAAATTCACTCCAACTGAAACATCACCATCATATCTAAAACCCTGCTGGCTTTCTTTAATTCTTTTCAGGTAAAAGCGAACCTTGAAAAAGCAAAGCAGACTCTCGAGAGTGACCGTGCCGAGCTATCCAATGAAGTGAAAGTGCTTCTCCAGGGCAAAGGGGACTCTGAGCACAAGCGGAAAAAAGTAGAGACCCAGCTTCAAGAGCTGCAGGTGAAATTTGCAGAGGGCGAGAGAGTACGGACAGAGCTGGCTGAGAAGGTCAACAAACTGCAGGTGAGGGTCATGACTCTTTTTGTCTCCCCTACCCCCAACACGCACCCCAGCTCCTGGGTCAGCACAGAGCTAGGGTAGGCAGGATGGTTGTAAGACGACAAAAGCTGGAGGTTCCTGGCTAAAGGATCTTGTCTTTTTTGCTCCGGGTCAGACTAATGGCCATATTTGGGGCAGGAAGGAATTTTACCCCATGGTCAGATTTGTATAGGCTGGTGGGGGGTTGTCTTCCTCTGTAGTGGTGGTGGCTTGGCTGTCTACCTAGGATCTCTTGAACGTATACTAACAACCTTTTATAGAAGCAGGATGTTGACTGCTGTGGCTCCCCTGCTTTACCTATGGAAGTTTTAGGGTGTTACATTTTGCATTGTCAGGGTTGACAGGTTAGTTTTTGCTAAGTAGTTAGATAGTGGTTTTATATAAAATGGTTTGGATAGGAATGATTCTGCCTTCAACAGGGGGTTAGACTCGATGACCTCTGGAGGTCTCTTCAAGCCCTACTTCTCTATGATTCTGTGACACTTACATCTCTGTCTGGGTTAGTGGATGGCCCCATCTGTTTTCTTAGCCAAATTGGGCCTTTTTTTTTAATTCCTCGGTGGTATGTTTGAGTCCCTACGGGAGGCACATATGCTGTGCCCTTTCCAGCAGCTTTGTAAACCCCAGCCCCCATTAAAAGGTGGGACACAGAGCAGACTTAACCTACCTTGAGCAAGTGTCAGTTGGGTCAGGAATTGATCACTTTGCTATTTGAGGGTATGAGTCATCTGATATATTAGCATGTCTATTCCACTTGCAGCATACAGAGGGTTTTCCTTTCACAGTGGAGTTCTATTACTCACGGGCTCTCAACCCAGGGTTCACAACAGGATGGGCTATGACTCCTTTCCTGTGCCACGAACTAGGAGATGGTCCTGAAACTTAGAGTCAGAATGTGGAAAAGGCTGAAAATCACTGCCCCCTTCATGAGGAAGTAGTGAACAGCTCCCTCCCTCCCACTCAAGAGTGGACACTGTCCACTTCCTTTATATAGAGCTTGGTAATTGCAAGCTGAGCCTTGCGGGTAGGTAGTAGTCTCGGTATGACAAACGGTGGCACAGAGGAACCAGCATATGTAGTCTTGGGGCAAGTGGGGGTTAAGAAAGGACATCTCAGTTTTTAGTAGTAGCTCATGTTAACTTTGAGTGGCTATGTCAAATCTTGCGTTAACCTCAGCAGCATGAGTGGCCACTGTAGGTGAAAGAACTCTTTTGTCCTGCCGTATTGAAGAACTTCACCTCTAGTTCCTTGAGACACTTAAGACATGAATGTCCTACTTACAGCTGAGAAGGTGGCTTTTCTTGCACCTACAGTTCTCAGACTTACACATCTACCTCCTAGTTAGCTCATTTGCTCTTCCGTTTGATAATTGTCGTGCTTTAACTCTTTTTGTGCAGGTTGAACTGGACAACGTGACAGGCCTTCTGAACCAGTCGGACAGCAAGTCAATCAAATTAGCAAAAGATTTCTCTACTCTGGAGTCGCAGCTTCAGGATACACAAGTGAGATGTGGGATCTGCAGGGTGTGGTGTCAGTCATGCTTCTGCTTAACACATCTGGATTGTATATCCAGTATTCACGGCTAATGTAACTTTCAGTTGATGGTCAACTTGAGTAAAATTCATTTGTGTTGATAGCAAAATGCACATATGGTTGTAGGCTTTGTAGGCAGAGGCAGGACATCATGGAGGAAGGAGGTACTGGAAAGAGGGTTCTGACTCAGCCATGTCCAGACTATTGCATTCAGTTTTAGGTGTATCTTTCTTAAAACCCAGGACTAACTAATTAAGGCCTGTTTAGAAGAGCAAATCATTTAAAATTTGGAGGTGATCCTCTTATGGAAGGCTTGACTAAGTGGGAAATATGGGGTTCACACCTTCAATTTGCAGTCTCATCTAGGAAAGAGAAGGAATTATTCAGAGATGCACAAGGGGATAGCTATGATGAGGCTGAGGAAGGGGGATAGGCTAAATTGTTTGGTGGTTGACCACAACACCAGTTCAACTGTAGCATAGCCTTCAACTTCTGTTAACAATTTGTCATCTTAGGAAAACTTTTGGTGCACAGTAGAACAACTGTGCTTTGCAGGGAGATGATTCTCATCAACCCATCATCCAGTCCCAATAGTGGCAGCATATTTTAATCCATATTGATGCTGCTATGAGCAGTTCTTAGCTTGTTCTTGGTAATCCTGGGCATTTATACACACATTTTTTGTTCGGTGATGTGCCAGAGATCCACCACTTCTGAGCAGACTCTATTAATCGAGTCTGCTCCGCACACAAGCTGATGCATGCAGCGCAGCATGCAGTTGTATAAACAGCAAAATGTGCATCAGCGCACAGAAAATGGTGGCCGTGCGCTTTTGAAATAAAGCACTTCCAAGGTGTGTTAGTTCAAAAGTGTGCCACAGCCATTTTCTCAGTGCTAGCACACATTTCACCACTTATACAACTGCAAGTGTCGCAGCACTGGGTGCTTTTCAAAGCTCCTGCTGTGGCACTTGCACATGCAAAAATGCCCACCTGAGCCTAAATGTGAAAAGCTTGTTTATAAGCAAGTTCACACTCTTCAAATGTTTAGTGTTCATGTTTGCCATGAAATTAAGATGGCAGACTATAGATTTTTGTCAGCATAAACTCTGGGAATGGCTTTAAAGATCTGCACACTCTTTATAGAGAATACCAGAAAGGATTATGAGGGGACTGAGCTGGGAGGCACATGATGGTATTTGTGCATCCCTTCTGTGTAGTGAAGGAGTGGACTATAACAGACTGAGGGCCCTCTTGGGTGTTCTTTCTCATTCCATACTTGCTGTCTGATAGGCAGGCACTTGAATTCTGTATTCAACTTCTTATCTGTGAAGAAGTGGAGGCTGAAAATGAACCTTTCTAGTCTGCAGTGCTAGAAGTGAGATGAAGTTTGTAAAGTTCCTTGGTTTCCCTAAAGGAAAGGTGCTCAATCCCAGCATGGTGTTTTGCACTGTAGGAGCTGTTGCAGGAAGAGACTCGCCAGAAACTGAGCCTCAGCACCAAGCTGAAACAGATGGAGGATGAGAAGAACAGCATCAAAGAGCAGCTAGAAGAGGAAGAGGAGGCAAAGATCAATCTGGAGAAACAGATTTCAGCCCTTCACCAACAGGTATGGAACCGTAACACACAGAAGAGATCTTTCTGTAAAGGGAAAACGCAAGCACAGAGCTCATCCTTAAAACATCTAGTTCATGTAAGGAGTATTGGTATAAGAGGGACCTGTTAACAAAAGAAAGCTTTTACTGGTGGAAACATAGCTCCTGTTTGCAAGCTAAATGTTTTTAGATGTTTGTTGAATAGCTTCCCCTACGGAAACATTTTTTGCATGTAACCTTGGGGGACCCTACGTATACCACATGCTGAGGAAGTCTGATCTAAAATCATTCCTTTAGAATTAGACTGGTGTATCCCCTCTGGTTTTACTTAATCCCTCATCTCCTTTTCCATTCTCCAGATAGCAGACATGAAGAAGAAGGTGGATGATGGCCTGGGCTGCCTAGAGATGGTGGAAGAAGCCAAGAAGAAGCTGCAGAAGGACTTGGAAGCTATGAGCCAGCGTTATGAGGAGAAGGCAGCTGCTTTTGACAAGCTGGAAAAAACAAAGACTCGGCTGCAGCAAGAGCTGGATGACCTCACTGTGGACCTTGATCACCAACGGCAAATAGTCTCCAACCTGGAGAAGAAACAGAAGAAGTTTGATCAGGTAGATTGTCAGTTGTTGCCCCTATAATAAATCCACCTTTTCCCATCACATTCTTACCCAGGGTATGTAAGAATGTGCTCAGTGAATGCATGCTCCTTTCAGAACTATAATGGGGGTAGGATGGGAATATAAAAAAAGAGGTTGCCATTGAAAATTAATTTTGTTTCATGCATGAAACACTCTAGTGTCACCTCATGTCCAAGGGTCTGAAATTTTGAGTTGACCTAATTTGTGTAACTGTTGCTTGGAAGTATTCTTGTCTGTAGCCGTCTCTTGGATCTGGCTGTAACTATGAAGTTTTTGTGGCACCAGAAGCCTAGAGACTTATTCAGTTGGGTTCTAGTCCTAGCAGTGGCCACAGAGTTGGGGACTCTATGCCTGGCTCCAAAAGCCATGTTCTCTGCATATCTTATTCCACTCAGTTGAAAACACTGATTGGAAAAGCATTAGAGGAACAAGGTGAGTTCTTGCTTCTCAGTGATTCTCATAGCCATTGTTTGTCCCCCTTTTAGCTGTTGGCAGAGGAGAAAAACATCTCCGCCAAGTATGCAGAAGAGCGGGACCGTGCTGAAGCAGAAGCACGTGAAAAAGAGACCAAAGCCCTCTCTCTGGCTAGAGCCTTGGAAGAAGCCATGGAGCAGAAGGCAGAGCTGGAACGACTCAATAAGCAATTCCGCACAGAGATGGAGGACCTGATGAGTTCCAAGGACGATGTTGGCAAGAGTGTAAGTATGTTGTCTCATACCAGAATGACCAGCCACATCCCAACTTGTCAGTGAACTTCTGCAAAATCTCGCACTATGAAAATCACCTGTAGAGGAAGGTATATGTTTTTTGGAGTCGAATGAGGCTATCTTCTTATGAATTGGTGAAAAGCAAGAACTAGAGATGAGATTTGTAAGAGCTTGGAAAAATACAAGTTTGGAAGTGGTGAAGTGAAATTTACTGCTTAACGAGGAGAGAGGGAGCAGGTAAGTCTGGCATTTAAAAGAGAGGAAGCCAGCCAGAGAGTGGGAGATGGTGACCAAAGTCTAAAGACACTAAAGATTAGTGGTAAGGCCTGGCAGGGTTTGCATAGGAGATGAAAGGGATTTGAAGCTTTTTTTTTTTTTTTTTTTTTTTTTTTTATGTCTTCGCAAAGAAATAAGAGTGTCTTGGGCATCATTGGCCAGATGTGTTTCCCATTTAAAACTTCCCAGGGCACCTGCTTGGTGATGACCTTAGTGGGTGAATGTGGTGTAGGGTAAGGTTTGCATTAATGGCTCTCAAATATGTAAGCAGCTTCCTTTTAACATGGTTAAGGGCTTTTGTTATGAGGGGCGTTATTGTCACAGTGTAGAGAGATGAGGATGGTAGGTAGAAAGGACCATGTCCTTAAGTCCTTGTATCTTTTCCTCACTGAGCTGGTAGGTGTATCTGGCTGCCTCTCTGTCCTCAGGATGGGGCAAGTTGTTGACTTTTTAGCTGGGAGACCTAATATGTATTTTTATGCTTCAGGTTCATGAACTGGAGAAGGCTAAGCGAGCCTTGGAACAGCAGGTGGAGGAGATGAAGACTCAGCTGGAAGAGCTGGAGGATGAGCTGCAGGCCACAGAAGATGCCAAGCTGCGGCTAGAAGTGAATCAGCAGGCCATGAAAGCACAGTTCGAGCGTGACCTTCAGGGCCGTGATGAACAGAATGAAGAGAAGAGGAAACAGCTGATCAGACAGGTAAAACCAGTTTCAGAGACACTGGAAATTTTGTATGCATAAGAAGTGCTTTATCCTAGGACAGCTGGACTGTGGTGGTGTCATGTTGTTACTGTAGTGGTATAGCTTATGCCACAAGGCACTTTCGGGTGCAGCAGCTTCCCTGTTTTGTTGTTCCCATACTTGTGTACAATCAAAACTCTCCCTTCCCCTCTCCCACCAGAACATGGATTAGCTTCTTGCATTGTACCTGTATGATTTGGTCCCTTTGGGAGGTGGCCCACGCACATGTGGTGCTTTTACAAACTTTGTTCGATTTCTGCCAACGTATTGTTTCTTCTAATAGGTGCGGGAAATGGAGGTGGAGCTAGAAGATGAGAGGAAGCAGCGCTCCATAGCTGTGGCTGCCAGGAAAAAGCTAGAGATGGACCTAAAGGATCTGGAGGGCCAGATAGACTCTGCCAACAAGAACCGTGATGAAGCCATCAAACAGCTCCGCAAAGTTCAGGTAAGACTGTCTCTCTTGTTCCTGCTACCTTTTTATGCACCCTGGCACTACCTCAGAAAAGGAGGGTGGTGATCATGTTGCTCTGATGTGGGTTCTTGATTCTAATTGAGAAATGTAGCCTAACGTGCAGACTTCAATCTGAACAGTATTTTGACCAAGAAGATTCAGCAGTAGCTCAATTGTTCTTGTAACTAATGCCCTTGTCAGTTCATTAATTGCTGCCTTACTGAAGTTCTAAGGAAAGCCTCCTGTGGGTCTCTGCTTGGACTGTAATATAGTGGGAAGGATGAGGATTCACTCTGTGTGCCTCTTTTTTTTTTTTCCCTTTCCAGGCACAAATGAAGGATTGTATGCGGGAGCTGGATGACACACGTACCTCTAGAGAAGAGATTTTGGCACAGGCCAAAGAGAATGAGAAGAAGATGAAGAATATGGAGGCCGAGATGATCCACATGCAAGAGGTAGTAGAGCCTGCATTGAAGCAGAGGGCCTACTTGCTTCCTTTTTGCCAAAACCTAGGTTTTCAGTGTGACTGTAGACACCAGCTTGATCTGTCACTCTCTTAAGCATAGCAATTATTAGGAGTATGAGATTCAGTTTCCCCCCAAAACCTTGGCCTCTACTTGCCACAGGGCAAGGAGGAGTAACTGGCACCCAGGGAGCCATGCTGAAGTAGAGAACACTTGTCCTCTAACTTGTCAGGTAACAGAAACCAGACAGTTTCCACCTGGTACCAGTAACTGCTTCCCTTGGTTTGTGTTGATGGGTAGCTTTACACTGCATTACTGACAGTCTTCTCTTCATTCTAGGAACTTGCAGCTGCTGAACGTGCCAAGCGCCAAGCCCAGCAAGAGAGGGATGAGCTGGCTGATGAGATTGCCAATAGCAGTGGCAAAGGGTGAGTAAGGAATCCCTTCATTTGGGAAGAGAAGCTGTGCTGTATGTTAAGTGCGTGCCTGTAACCTCTGGGCACGTGAAGGACAACAGTGGCTTTGTAAGGGAATAATTGGTAAGATTTTTCCATTGAATGCATTGCATTGATGTCACCAATACTTACTGAGTTCTGATCATATGTCTCTCAGAGCTCTGGCCATGGAGGAGAAGCGACGCCTGGAGGCCCGCATAGCTCAGCTGGAGGAAGAGTTGGAGGAGGAGCAGGGCAACACTGAAATGGTCAATGACCGGCTCAAGAAAGCAAATCTCCAGGTACTTGCCCAGGGTCTGCCCACCAGTAGGAACCCTCTAATGTGTATAAACTCCCAGGCTGACATCAGGGTCTATTACCTGCTGTCTTTTCAGCAAGTACAGATTTCCCAAAGTCCTTTACACAGCAAGGAGTTGGATACAGTGTTCATGTATTGCTGTAGGAAAATTGGAGAAGCTAATCGGTGCTCAGTGAGAACTCACACTTTTTTTTTTGCAGTCATTAAACCCTCCTTTTTATGAGAGAAGAAAAGTAGGTGGCATTGGAAAGTCTGCAGAAAAGGTGCCATGTCCTAATTTCTGGTGAATTAAGGGGTAACTGAAAGTCCTGATTTGTAAAATCTAACTGGCCTTTTAGAACAGTTGCATTATATAGAAAGTTGCTTTTCATTCTTCTGCCAAACGTATTCTCCAAGTATTTAACCAAACTGAGCACATAAAACCAAAACCTAGTCTGAACATTTAATGGCATATTGACCACCTGCCCCTTGACAATTAGGAAAATATCTACCTGATTGAAAAAGTGGTGAACCAAACTGGTAGCTTCCCATGGCTACCACCAAAATAGATTCTTTACTTCAGTGGGCTTATGGCATAAGCTCCATATCATGTTCCTCAAAGGTCATCAGTATAATCCCTGCTACACCATATAGTCATCCTTAACTGTCAGCCAGCATCCTGGGGTACAGATGGCTTTAGCTACTGCTCTCCTTCCCTTGAAAGCTGAGCTCTCCATGCTACTATTGGGGAGCAGACAGGCAAGGTTGCTACTAGTTGTGTGAATCTGGCTCCTTGTCTGGGTGTTCTATAAGAACATTCTTCATGACCCAGTAATGGTCTGTTTCAGGGCCTTATAGATGTCCATGGCGCACGTGCCAGCTATACTCAACTACAAGCTAATAAGTAGGGCTGTTCAAAACTTCGGTCCGATTTAGTTTGGCAGAGATTTGGCCCAATTTGGCAGCCAAATCTCCAAATCTGAATCTAATCGGAAGACCCTTTAATCTCTCCAAACCTAACCAGAACACCCCGAAGTGGTTTGGAGATTCGGACATAGACACAAGCTTTAAATGTTTTTTCTACATACCTCAAGATAGCAGGTGGCTCATGAATGCTGGGGTGGATGGAGCGTCTCGCAGGAGTGCAGGGGGCTCCCCAGCGTGCTCAGCAGGAGACCTGGAAGTGGACCAGAAGCACTTCTGGGTCCGCCAGGGAGCATGCAGGGGACTCCCATATGGCGCCGCCACGTGCGCGTAGGTCCCTACTAATAAGTTCCACAGGAGGAGACCCAGTAAACTTAACACTCAATTATTCAGCCACAGGAATTCCTTTGAAAACCTAAACAAGCCAAAACTAAGCTTTGTATGAGGTCATCTGCCCTAGCTACACAGAGCCTTATGCCCTATGAGACGATGTTAGTAATGCCTGACTTGAACAACATGAGCTGCTCCGCTCATGCCATCAGTTCTTCTCTGAAGCCACTGGCATGTTGAAATGGACTCTGGTCTGGACATTTGTATGCTGAGTACCTCTGATCTCCCCAGGTCGACCAGATAAATGCTGACTTGAATGCTGAGCGCAGCAATGCCCAGAAGAATGAGAATGCTCGCCAACAGATGGAGCGCCAGAACAAGGAACTTAAGGTCAAGCTGCAGGAAATGGAAGGCATTATGAAGTCCAAGTACAAGTCCAACATCACGGCTTTGGAAGCAAAGATAGCCCAGCTGGAAGAGCAGCTGGACTCGGAGACCAAGTAGGTCCTAACAGAACCTCCCATCATGCCACAGTATACCAACCATGCTGATGTAGTAGTACAGAGCAAGGTTGGCTCCTGAGTCCTGTATGCCAGCCCCTTGGAGTGAGGTCTCCATCCTGGGTGCAAGGAGAGTGGATGCAAGATCTCCACTAATCTCCACCTTTCCACTCACTCCTGACCTATGAAGCTTTATTCTTCCTGTCCATCGTTGTTTCCATTCCTGTCCACCTACCCATGCCTCCTCACCCCAAACCCAGGTAAAGGCTCTCACTGAGATTAGCCAGTGTCTGTTGAGCATGTCTGAAAAAGCCTAGTTCCTGTCCTCATTACCCTGAGGACTTGAAATGGAGCTCTTGTCTCCTTTCATTCCCCTGAGGTGCAGTGACTAGTGATGGCTTGTTTCTGACCCAAGGGCTTGATCTCAGTGCTTGGGATAATTCCCAGAGGGACACAGTAAATCTCCTACCTTAGCTGACACTATCTCTGAACAGGGAGCGCCAGGCTGCCAGCAAGCAGGTGCGCCGTACCGAGAAGAAGCTGAAGGATATATTGCTGCAGGTGGATGATGAGAGACGCAATGCTGAGCAGTTCAAGGATCAGGTAGGTGCAGTTAATCTTCTTCTGGTCTTGAGCCTAGAGATCTCCCAAAGCCCAGTCTATAACATGGTGGCAAAAGTTTTCCTGTGAACGTTTTTTTTTTTTCCCCATTCACTCTGACTGTTAAAGAATGGTACAGTTGAAAGGGTGATGCTTTGAGAACAATTTCTCTTCTTCAGTAACTTCCACATCAAATTTGTGCAGCATGAATGAGAACAAATGTTCTGTAATAGAGTGAGCTCAGCCTGGCCTCCGATCATCCAAATTCTCTGCTACTGATTTATAACTGTGGAGGGTAGATTTTTGGATGGCTTCCTTTCTACTGTGAGAGAATGTAGGCATGTGACACGGGGTGCTGGCCTCCTGAAGGAGCTCAGGCCTGAACTTCTCATTCTCTCATGTGATATTTCTGCACTAGAACTGGTGAACACGGAGCAGCAAAAGGAAAGGCTTAATATTAAAATAGGTCTAAGCAACTATCCCCAGGGAGGCAGCCGACCACCCCATTAGGGACTTGGCTTCCTGCCGGTAGAACTGCTAGTGCTCCAACAGGGGAAGGAGGGAATGGGCTTTTTGAAAGTATTTCTCTTTGCTCCTCTTCTGCAGGTAGATAAGTCCCACGTACGCTTGAAGCAGCTGAAGCGCCAGCTTGAGGAAGCAGAGGAAGAGGCCCAGCGAGCCAATGCAGCCCGCAGGAAGCTGCAGCGTGAGCTGGAAGATGCCACTGAAACAGCTGACGCAATGAACAGAGAGGTCAGCTCCCTCAAAAGCAAACTCAGGTAAGGGCAGTCCTCTCCCAGGACTCTGCTCCCAATCCCAGCCCAGCTTGTTTTGTTTGAGCTGCAGGAAGAGCCCTCAGTGCACATCCAGTAAGAAGTGGGGCTAAAGGCTTTCCTTAGAGCTGTTTTTCTGTAGTGCTTGCGCCGTCTGATAGATTAAACACATTCTGTTCCCTTGACATGCTGCTCCTCCCTTCCTAGGCGCGGGGACCTGCCCTTCGTTGTGCCACGTCGGATGGGCAGGAAGGGTACAGGAGAATGCTCCGATGAGGAAGTGGACGGCAAGGCAGATGCCGGTGATGCCAAAGCTACTGAATAAGTCTTCTCCTTTGACCCAGGTTACACATGGAGTGACCCACCCACCCTCCCCTCTCCCAGTGGACTTCCTGCAAATCCCCTCCTCCTAAAATCTGCCAGGGAATGCAAAGCTCTTCCAGAAAGGGCTCTGTCTCTGGAGCCATTGGGCACCTGTATTCCTCATTTCCTCCTCTTTCCAGCTTCCAAATCCTCTTTGTATTTAATGCCAAAGAGTCAGGGCTCTGAAATCTGACCAGCAGTTTGGCAACTACAAATACCCATAGAACTGTCTGTGCCATGGCTGCTGATGAATCCTTACATGGCTGGAGGGAGGAGGGGGTTAGGGAAAGATAATTTTGCTGTAAATCTGTTTTCTTTGGATCCCAATCCTTGTAGATGCAGGGAAAGTTCCTTCCCCTCTGCTCTTCCTCTTGGCTTTTGGCAATCATGTTCAGTGACCTCAGACCTCTGCCTCTAACCTGCTCGCTGAGATGGCTGGGGAGCATTTTCAGGAAATAAGTGAGCTTTGGCCATGGCAGTTCACCCTTTCTTCTTTTTAGAGCCCTACATGCTCACAGAGAGGGAAAAGGGGGAAGCTCCTCTCGGGAACAACCACCTGGGGGACTTGCCAAAGTGATATCTTTTTTTTTTTTTTTTTTCCTTGTTCTTACTGTCTGGACAGATCTCTGAAGTGCAATGATGTCCTTTTTTTAGTGTCTCTGCCTCAGTCTGAGTGGTTTTGTCTCTGGTAGTGTGGACCAATAGTTAGTGACAGGCAGAAGAAGCAGAAGGCTCTCTTGTTTGTTTGAGAATTTCTTGGGGACCAAATATATTTAATGTTATCAGACGGAATCTAGGAGAATTTAATGGCGGGGGAGGGAGGGAAATCCTTTTTTTTTTTTTTTTTGACATGTCCAAGCCTCTTGTACTTGCTCTGTAACCAGGGGTTGGGGTTAGTTATTCTGCACCATTGACTAAGAGTATATTAAAAACCCGTTAATCTGCACAGATACATGTAAAAGGCCTTTATATCTCACATAATAAGTAATTAAGAAAAAAATAAAGGTCTTTATCACTGCCTTTCTATTGGGACCGTGGTTATATAGAGATAGTCTTTACTTTTCTACACTGTACACTGGTTGCTGGATTTACCTGTATTCTTAACCATATTGTATATGCTGCATTTAGACTTACCTATGAGCAAAGTAAAAAATATGAAGCTCCATACTGTATGCCTGAAAGCGCTCTAAATGCAGGAGCCTCGCGTCCCAATCGCTGTCACACAAAATTTAAAATCTTTTTTTTATATAATAAAAGTGCCTTAGCATGTGCCTCAGCTGTGTGTCACCACTACAGTCAGTACTGGTTTACTGGTGCTCCACTGATGTTACCAATAAAGATTATCCATGTGCTGCAGTCTGGGTGTGTGCTTGTGTTGTTCCCTCTTCCCTGAATCCAGTAGGAAAATACACAAAGGGGTAAGAACATAAGATATGCTATGCCAGCAGGTCCATCTAGCCTAGTAGTCCTGCCTCTTGGCAGCAGAGAGTGGATGCTAAGGGGAAGAACATTTTTAAGGCATATCCAGAATTGCCCATCAGCCTCTGCCTCCACAGCTTTCAGCATTCAGAGGCCTGGGACGTCCTTATTTTTGAGGTTGCACCTCTATCATTGTCAATAACCAGTAATGGACCTTTTCTGGAAAGATGTTGAATAGACCCAAATAGTTTGTCCATTATGGCAGGCAAAATATGGTAACTAACATATTCCATGTATCTCTTGATGCAGCTGGACTCCAAACACGCATGAAGCCTGTAGAAGTTACCCTGAAAGTTTTTTATCTTCCTCTTACATTGTAGATGGTACTCCTTTTAAAATTCCAATCTTAACTGCTCCTGTGTTGTTCCACTAAATGCCAAAGGGTTAAGTTTAGATAGAAGAACCTGCAGTGGGACACTGCCGAAGAGACTGCCTTACATCCTCAACTGAACCAAACGGACGGGCTGCTGTTGCTGAATCAAGAAGTATCTCTTGTTCACCACCAGGTGGCATTTTGAGATATCTGCTGCTACAAGGAGGTAAGGATCTAATAGGGAAGCAACCCTACAATGGGTAAAACAAGTAACACTGAGAAAGCAGCTGTACATTTTTGTCTGGGCACAAGAGTAGGGCCCAAGAGGGGATTGGAATTGGACTCCTGTCTACACGAGCTGACAAAAAGGGAGAGGTAATCCACAGTAGATAACCTTTCCCATTCAGTCCTGCATTCACTCCCCTGCCCCAAGAGTTTATGTGCAGCTGAAAGATCCCCATAAGTTGCTGCAGTAGTGGGCACAATCCCATGCAAGTGATTGGTACCAACTGAAAACTAATTTCTACATTCACTTATAGATTACAGGCCTCCCCATTATAAAGCAAAATGCTATCTACTGCTTGTCTGGTGGGTGGAGAATTTTCTTTATATTTAAAAATAAGTTGAATGCAGATAGTGAACTTGCATTGGAGCCCTGTATGAAATGATGCAAGTCATGCAGGAAATAGTGAACGCATTGCTGAAGTGTTGAAATGGTTTGCTCAAAAAAAAACTATATCCAGCCTCTCTCTTTAGATAGATAGATTAGATAGATATAGAGAGAGGCTGGATCACCCACTGCTGTGGTTCAGTGGTACAATACTTGTCTGCCACACATGAGACCCAGGTTCAATTCCCAGGTGTATATGTCACTATAGCTATTAAGGCACCAAACACCTGGCCTTGATCTGGCCTTTGGATTCTGACTCAATGGTCTAAAGGGGGATGGAAGGTCTAGACACCCTTCACTCCTGCCTAGGCATATGCATCAAAGGTTCTGGTGACCTTGCATGCATATGCCATGATCCAGAAGGATTGACAGTTGCCTACTACTATATGCTAGATCGGACTTTCTCAAATGTAATGAATATTTACTTAATCTGAGCAGGCATCTCCTCTGAGATTGCAGAAAGGACATGTTTGTCTAACTACTTGCAAGGCAAGCTTTGCAGCATGTGTGTGACTGACTTGATTTTACCAGCGTCTCGCATGCAATGTTAACAGCAAGATTTTAATCACTTTGTATAATGCAATCTGGGAATGTACTTGTTCAAATACAGGGCGCTGGCCTTCATGCAAATTATCACTGCAAAAGCAAATGTACATAGCTGTGCAAAGCATGTGCCCTTAAAGTGACTTTGAAATATGCACTCAGAGCTTGAATTCATCGTGAAATTAGAGCACTAGCCTGGGAAAATAGCGGAGTCTCTGGTCTCAGGATGGTCAGACTCAGTGCGTCTTAGCCTGGTGCCTGGGCAGAAGCCACCTTAACACCATGGAATGGCATAAAGCGGGCTGTTTCCTCAGTTTTGCAGCCAGGATAGCATTCCTCTCCTGAACGTGAACACTGATCTGCTGCCAGTTTGGAGGAGTTGCTGGATATGTCCCAGACTTTGCATGTACTGTTGTGTATGACTTGGCATGTTTCATAGAGGTTGCTCTTTGTGTTCTTGTGCATCCTGGAAGGATGCCTTCCCATACCTCTGTTCAAACAACTCCTCCAGCCTTTCCCCTAGTTGTGAGCTGGTGTTCAAAGGAGCAGGTTTTAACTCTTGATCAACAAGGTTGTGTTTTTTTCCCCCCTTGTATGTACTGAACCTTGTATCATGTAACCTTGATCTAATTAACTGTGGGTTGGTTACACTCCTTTGGCCTGTGCAGACTGCAGTTTGCTACCTGTGGAATTGCTAGAGGCATTTAATGGTGCCTTTACAGGGCTGTAGCTGTACCCAAGAGATATTTTGTTATGAAGAACTCTTATCTTTTTCTCTGGAAAATTCAACTCGCCAGTCCCTGAAAAGAGGCTGATTTACCTAAAAATACCAAGTGGGGTGGTGATACTTGTGTTAATGCCAAGTGTAGAGGGAGCTATGACTAGTGCCAGACCCTGTCAAAATACCTTCCTGTTAAGTGAACCTCTGTACTTATGAAAGTGGAGATTCCCTTTGGAGCAGGGAATCCATTACCCAAAAGGATACTCCTCACCCCCAGTCTCCACTGCAAAGGAATTGGAGCTGCTTAGACAGTTTGTTGTTGGCCACATGGAGATTATGGGATTCCAGTGAACTGAAGTTGTTACAACTAAATGCAAACATCAGAAGCCTGTTTCTCTTCCATCTCTAGACTTCACAGGAAAAACTATTTTCCTTCCTTGAGGGAAGGAGTGGAACTGACCCCTACAGCTGATGACTCGGTGGATGTTTACAAGTGTGTTCGCTGCTTTAGCACTGCAATAAGCAAAAATGGTGTGGACAGAAAATCAATGACCGAGCCAAGTCTGTGTGGAGCAACTGGGGAAAGCTGAAGACTTCTGAAAAACTGAAGAAAGTGCAGGACTCTCTGGGAAAGGGATTTAGGTGGGGAATTGAAACAACTCTCATCTCCTCCCTATAATGCCTTTCACTCTTGTGTATCATAGTAGATTAAGAGAGCTTTCCCTTAGTCCTAATCTAAGACAGTGGTTCTCAGCCAGTCCTAATCTAAACCAGTGGTTCTCATACCAGGATGTATTTGTAAACACCAATGGCCAGTGCCCCCCAGCTTCCCAATATATAGGGCAGAGGGTGGGTGTGGGGGGCAGAACGGGAGGGGAGGTGTAAGAGGGGGGGCAAACAGCTCCTCGCAGGCTGGAGCTCTACCAGCCTGCAAGGGAAAAACCAGTTTCCCACTTTTTTCTCCATTAACAGAGAATCCATGTTGAAAGACGGTTGATCCATTTTTAAAGTTTGTTCGTAACCTTTTCATATATTCTTGCGACCCACGGGTTGAGAAACACTGGTCTAAACCACAGATACAAGTGACGTGACGCTAGGCCTGTGATGTTCAAGTGACACATGCCTCCGAATGGCATGTATGCAAGGGGGGAGGGGAAAGGATGATCTTTGAAAGTCTCAGCACAAATCTTGTGTTGGGGATGGGGTGGGAGGAAATGAATGCCAAGACAAAGCAGTCTACTGTGATCTGCAGCAAGACTACAGGCTGCACACACACATACTTGCTGCCTAACTGGAGATGTGTAAGGGATCCCACCTGGGCAGGTTTGAAGTGTACCATTTGCTTCTGCCAGCTAATGCTGCAGTCTAGGAATGTCTGTGGGCTCAGGGAGGCTTGTAGTACTAACCGCTGAGTGTTCCCCCTCCACTGTCCCTTTTAGCCCCTAACAGCTATGAAACTGTAGCATAGCCTGGAACACCCTCCGTGTTGATCACTAGGAAGGGCCTAGGCTCCCCCCACCCTTTGGAAACCCTATCCTTCTGTATTTGCTTCCTAGCCACAGTACAGCTGGTTTCCAGATGTCCTCCTCCTTCCTCAGCTTGATGCTCTTTGTTCTTTACAGAATTGCCCAGAGGCACTGCAAATGAGGCCAGGTCCCGCCTTGTGGCAGCTGCCCTGCACATGCATGACAGACAATGGGGCATTGTTTTAAACATTCAGTGATGCTTGTCCTAGAGGTGACTCTTCTCCAGGCCAAAGGCAGTATCGGGTGTGCTGGGGGCTGCTCCTGCTGCTCACGTTGTTGTTCTGGAAGGGGTTGAGGACTCTGAGCCTCCTGTGTAGCTCTGCAGCCTTGCCAGACAAGAGAGTATGGACAGTTTTTAACTCGGGAGCAGCCTCTCTTTGTTTGCTCTGGCACCTGGCATACAGCTTTACAGCAGACGAATGCCAGCCCTGCTTCAGCCTCTTTAGCCAGGTCACCCTAGCTTCAGCATAGAATTGGATGGAGGCACTGGGAAGCACCGAAGGAACTGTGTGGTGCCAGGGAAAACGCTTTGCTTCAGAACAGAAAGGGGTCCGTGGCTGCAATTGGAAAGGGACCAACAGGGTTCCTGGCCGTGGCCCTGTGGATCTTGGTTTAGCAGCTGACTGCACCTCTTGGTTTAGCAGCTGACTGCGGTGGATGGAGCTACAGTTGATCATGTAGAAGACCATCCAGTCTCAAGGTAAACCACCAAAGTGATGGGCAATCCACTATGTCTCTGGAATAGTTGTACTAATGAGTAGAACTGGATGGAAAAATTTGAATTGAATGCAATTTGTAAAACTTCTTGGTTTAGCAACTGACTCTGTAGCACTTTAGTAGCTATAAGTTCTTTACCTTAGTGGTACCCCTGCTCCATGCCCATCACCACAAAGGCACTGGATGAATTCATGGAGACTTCTAAGCAAAGTGTGTGATTGCTTTTCTCAACTCTTCCAGGCACCCCATGTCTTCTGTTCCAGAGGACCCCACCACCACCACCATTTGTGGGATCTGGCTATGGCATTCTCCACCCAGCTGCTCTTCCTGCCCTGAGGGGACCGGGGACTTGTGACTTAAGGCCTCTGGGACTTTTCTACTGCTTCCCAAGGAAAAAGTCCAGCAGTGTTTTTTCATGACAGGCCTGTCACTGTATTTAATCTGTAGGAGAGCAACAGTGTGCAGTTTGACCATCCAGACTTTGAGGACCAATCCCATTTCCCATGTAGTGTTAACAAGGAGCACAGGACAGAGCAAACAGAAACTATCTTGTATTTTCTGTCAGTCTCCAGAGTCTCTTGGTGACCTCTTAGCCTTTCCTTTTGCTCAGTCTTGATGGATTAAGTGGAGACCCAGTGTACAAGAGACAATCTCTACAGTATCTCATCCTGCCTCCAAAGAGACAGTCATCAAGACTTCAGAGGATTCCTGAAAAGCAGCTGTATCACTGCCCTATTAATAGCATAACTAAGACAGCGGTCCCAGGCTCTGTGGAGAGGTACAAAAAAAGCTGATGTCAAAGTGATGGCTGACTGCACCACTGCAACTGGCATGGCAGGAGCTGGTGCAGCCCTGGGTGCTGTGTAAATGTCCCAGATGTAGAGCTGCTCTGCTAGGCATCTTGCCCCTATAGTGCCTGTACTATAGGGGGAGAAGGATGAGAGGGGGACTCTTTCCCCAGCTGGATTTGGGGTTTTAAGCCCCTTCACACTGCTCTGACTCTTCTACCCACTGGGTGCATCTACATGCGTGCATTTTCTGTGCAGTACAGGCGCACATCTACATGTGCATGCCTGTATTATGCAGTAAATATGGTGACTTATGCCAACTTGGGGGTAAAATGTACACCTGATTTGTTACTGCACAGTAATTCACATGTAGACACCTTACCGTGCAATAACACTGTGTGTGTGTGTGGACTGACTTGGGACTAACTTTAGCCCTAAATCAGTGCACACACTGCATTTAATGTGCTTTAATACCTACACATTTAGATGCCAGCCTATTCCCACTTATTGCGCAGTAATTTACTGCACAGTAAATTAAAGCCAGTGTAAATGCACATGTAGACACACCCACTATTTAAAAAATGTATGTCCCTGCTGAGCCAGATGTCCCCAAGGTTGAGCATAGGCCCAGTGTACCTGATGTAACAGAGACAAAGCAGGTCTGAACAGAAATGATCTCACCCCAAGTGACCATAGCAAGGCTGGACCAATTCTGTTTACTTTGAGAAGGAATGCTGATTTTGCCATAAAGAAAAGCAGGAGGGCTTTGAAGCATAAATATCTAGCTAGCCAAGAAAGAGCTTTGATAAGGTAGCAATCAAATTTTCCATGTTGAATTTTGACTCTTTCTACTGCTGATGTAATTGTACCTGATGCAGCTTGCCACAAATAGGCTCATCATTTTCATAAGCACAGTAGACCCAGAATGTCTAATTCTGAACATGTCCTTGTGGGAAAAGGATGGCTCAAGCCATTTTGCAGTCTTTTACATGCAAATAAAACTTGATGTTTCTCCTAGAGCAGATCCCCCTAGTGGGGCATTTCTGGAATTCTCTTTGAAGGCTGTTCTTTATTTCTGCAATAACCTATCATTAGTAATGAGCTCAGTTGGACCCCAACCAAGAAGTGGGGGCAACTGCCACAGTGCTGGCTCAGCATTAAAGAATGTGTGTCCCCACTAGACAAGATGTCCCCAGAGCTGAGTATAGACCCAGTGTACCTAATCTGTAAAAGAGAAAGCAGGTCTGTGACCTTCAGGCAATTAATTCATATGTGGTCCTTGGTGCATTTATGCTCAACCTTACTGCTGAATTTGAGTTTCCTCCTTGCTCCTCTGAAAGGTGCATTCTTTGAGGAATGCAGGGTTTTGATCCATAAGAAATGGGAAGGATGAGGCAGCTTGTATATTTATTAATGAGACAAAGGTGTGAATGCGTGTTCGGTGGGGGCTGTCAAGAGCAGTTGTTCCTGGTGCCAGGCACTGCACATTCATTTCAAATTTTACTTGCGTATGAGCTCAGTTTCACTGGCCCAAAATCCACTTCCTGGAAGTGGGGGTTGGAAAACTGAGACTAGTCCAATAGAAAGGCTGTCTTTCAATGTCAACAGGTGAGTCTTAATTTGAAAGTTGTGTGTTGCAGACCAAGCTGGTAAGCTGAATTCTGGCCACAGTTCCCCAGTGACCCAACGTAATCACCACCAAAAACACCAGGGTATTGAATCAGCATAGGATTCTGTAAGGGTCCAGACCCCTGGGGAATACCATGTGCCGTACCAGTCCCCCACCTCAAAGAATGATGGAAAGTTACTGTGAGGGGTTCAGAGACAGCAATACAAATAAGAAACTCTCTTAATGAAAAATGCTTTAGGAATATTTGCCTTACAAATGAGCTGAATGAGAGGGGACAGACTAGAAAGCTGAGAAACCGTGAGTAGTCTAGAAAAGGTCAACCGGGAGCTTCTGTCTTTCATGTTTGGTAATATAAGAACAAGGACTTTTGGGAACTGTACAGAAGTTCAGGAAAGCTAGATCAGCCTAAAAATGGTCATCCTGATCTAAAATAGACTACCTCAGGGTAGGGTTAACTTAGATTGGGTAGGCCAATTTTAGACCAATCTAATCTTCCTGAAACTTCTTATACAGTTCACACTTAGATAGACTTATCTAGGGATCTAAGTGTAAGGTCCGTGCCTAGGGGAACTAAGTTAGATCAGGTGGCCATTTTTAACATGATCTAATCCAGTGCTTCTCAAACTATCTGATGTGCCGGACCAGCAATTTTTTTTCCAGTGGGCCAGGGACCGGTGCCCAGTTCAGCCAGTGGCAGCAACTGCATGTAACAGCGCTACACAAATGTGCGACCGGCTGTTTCTTTCTCTTTCCTCACCTCACACAACGTGACGTCACCTGGAGCATTGGAACGTACGAACTGTGGTGCTATGACACATCAATGTTATGCTTCTGAAAATATATTTCTTTCTTTCCTGGCACCTCGCTGCAGACTGGTGACTGGTGGCTTGCGGACCGGCACCGGTCCATGGACCACCACTTTGAGAAGCACTGATCAAACCTCCCCTTAACCTAGGGTGCCCATAAGTCTCGGTTTGTCTGGGACACTCCAGGGTTCTGTAGCCCGGTGCCAGCAGTAGCATGTCATGAAATGCACCCATGAATACCTAGACTTTCTCAACCTAGCTTGCCCTAAGAAACAGCACTGAAACCCCAATGGCAATCTGTGTACAAGTCAAGAGAATATTCCAGGCAACAGTTTCAAACTGGGGTAAACCCAATCAGGAATAAACCCTGACTGACCTCCCAGGTTTTACTGTGATCATGGTTTCTTGTTTGTCCTTTTCCTATACTTTAAAGTCAGGCAGGCCCATCCTGATCCTCTGATCTGACTTCCAGCACACCATAGACTCTACCCAGTGGCTCCTGCCCCTAATGTAGCTGTGGATGGAGCTACAGTTGATCGTGTAGAAGGCCATCCAGTCTCAAGGTAAACTACCAAAGTGATGGGCAGTCCACTATGTCTCTGGAATAGTTGTACTAATGAGTAGAACTGGATGGAAAAATTTGAATTGAATGCAATTTGTAAAAATTCTGTAATTCTGCTGGGAAGTAGGATGCTTTCCTGTCAGCTCCCTTATCCAGCTCCTTAGCAGCATGTACTAAGAGTCCTGGGCTCAAAGGCAGTCTGCCAAACAAACTGCCCCAGAACCAGGGCTTGCTGCGGAGCTACGAGGAAAATGATAATTCTGTTTCATTTATATCTTTATAATCTTAGCTTTTCATTCTGAAATAGAAGGTGTCCAGATTTCAGTATCTTGGTATCCTCCATAGAATGGAATTACTGTTCCCTGCTCAACTCTACTAATGACAGATGACTAAACAGCTCCTTTTTTAACACAGCTTTTTACAAACGTAATAACTTTTATTCCGTAATGATCCTCCTCTGCACTCACCCCAGCTGCATTATGAGTTATGACCAAAGTTGACCTCTGTGGTAAATCAAGGAGTCCCTCAAACAATAAGATAAACTACTGAAAAACAACAATAAAAATATATTCAAGCTCTAACCTAGACTCTTAGTACAAGTTTCCCATAGTAAAAGTCAACTGGACTTTCTACTTGCCAGTAGTTGTTCATAGGTATTTATATAAAAGAGAAGTGTTTTGGCTTTGAAAACAAACTGGACAATTTTAACAAAGGGTTCCCAAAAACACTTCCTTTTTTTTTTTTTTTTTGCCAATGATGAGCTCAGTTTCCCAGCAGTCTGGTTGCTATGAGGAAGCACAGGGGAATTGGATTAATTTTCCCTATTTAAACAAAAATCTTTCATAACCACAGGTAAGGAGGGAAGAAACAGTACTTGGCAAACAGTTACTTTAAGTGCCTTTGCTGAAAGTGTTTACACTTTCATCCTGAAAAAATGGATTATCATGTTAATACAGAAGTACATCCAGCTTGCATTGTTTGAACAGAGATGGAAATGAGAAGAGATGTTTAGAAAAACCCTTCCAACCTGGTGCAATCTAGGTTGTTGCAAAGGCCAAAACCCATCTCTTCTTCAGAAATGATGCCAATGCAGGGATAAATCATTCAAATGTAAGTTGCCTCAGCAGTCTTTGGGGTAGGTGTTTTAAAGCTTTACTACTAGTAGTAGGTGAGACAATAGAATTATTCTGAGTCAGACATTAATTTACTGAATGCAATCCTAGCTTGAAAATAAAGTGAAGCTGGAGTGACTTCTCCAGAGCACAAAAACCTAAGCAGTGTATACGGAGATACTGAACTGCCCACACACCACTGTCCCCATCTCAGCCTTGCTGGTTTAATCCGAAGGAAAGACAGGTACCAATATGTTTGAGGCTAAAACATCTTCCAGGCTGCCCCTCTTAAGTTTGGCATTACAACTACTTGCCTACATAGTTGTACGTTAAATTGTTTTCCTACTAAGAAAGCCTCTGACAGCTCCTAGGGGATATCACTGGTCACCCTCAGTATTTGTAGCTCTCGAAAGTCCCTAATGCTTGTAAGTGCCCCTGTATAAATTACTACATAATTGTAATAATATTTGCCATCTTGGGATCTCTTGCTGGAATTGTACATCAGAGAGGGACACAAAAATCTTATGAACTGTAGGACTGCTGACCTGCTTCCCCAGCCTGGGACTGATTGAATGCCATGCCCAGAGTCTGCTCAGTCTCCACGGCACAGTTTAAGCTTCAAACAAAGACCTCACAAAGTAACACCACGGCAAAGATATTCTCCTAATCAAAGCAAGCTGCTGGGGCCTTTCCCCTCACATCTGGGCTTCAACCCAGGTTTAGCTACAATGGCCCACCTGCTTCCCCCTGCAACACCTTTGAGCCCTTTTTAGAAATCTCACTACCCCTTTCTAGCTGGTTTTGATAATCTGCCTATGTCTTATGGGGACTGAACACCTATTTGTAAAGGGATCTTGTCTCTAAGCAGGGCTGGGTTTTTCCCCACTGCCCAAGGCACTTGAATAGGTGGACAAGCCTGTAATTCACACCAAAACAAAGGCATTTAAGACTTTGTCTTGATTTGGAACAAGCCCTGATTTCAGCCATTAGAAGAGCTCTACCAGGGCAAATTAAAGCTTGCTTTAAATGCAGTCCTGATGTTGCTGTCTGAGGGGGTGAAATTGTGACTTGTGCCAAGGCCAGGCAAGGCCCAGAAGCACTTAAACCTCCATTTGTGACCAAATCGGGCAACATGGCAGAGCAGGAATATATAAGCAATTTCAACCAATAATATTGTGTCTTAGCTCAGGCCTTGCTGAATTCAACCTGGTTAACATTCAAGTCCTTTCTTCTTTGCATCCTACTTATACAATGCTTGGGCCTCGCTGTGATCTTGTTCTGCCAGAAGTGGATTTAATGCCTGCTAAATTCTGTTTCAGCTGAGGGGAATAAAAACCAGCTAATATTATTTTTACCCACATCTAAAAAATACGTAAAAGTATCTAAAAGGATCAGGTAGTATTTCAGAATCGGCGAAAGCCAGAATTGTAGTGCTGAATTCCATAAAATTAAATAGTGCCTCAGGAAATTACTACTCCCTTATTTTAACCTCTATTCAACATCTTACATTACATTTTTAGAAGATGAAAATAAAGATGTAGATGGCAAATATTTGGCTTTGAGTACCCTTCAGAACCTTTACTATAGATAAAAGTTGGTTGGGATGGATATTGTCCTATGAATTAAAAAATTAATTATGGGATTAAATAATAATTGATAAGTAGTGTGACGGCAGCGCGCTGCCATCACGGGCACAAGGAGAGGTGAGGAGAGGCTGCGGGGCAGACAGAACCCTGGAGGGGGTAACTTACCTCTGGGAGACCCGGCGGTAGCTGCAGTCACAGCTACAGCCGCGTGAGCCAGCATTAAGCTGGCTATTTAAGCAGCTGTTCCCAGTAAGGGAAACACTTGGGCCAATCGTGGCGGCCGATATGCCACTGCGGGAAAGTTTAAAATCCACAGCAGCACCCAAGGGGAGGGGGAGCCAGAGAGAGAGAGTGAGCAGACAGCACGTCTGGCGTGCTGAGGCTCCTGCTGGGAAAAGGCACCAGCTAGGCTGTGCCGCACTAGCACAAGAGGCAGGAGAAGCTTCTAAACCGTGAGACGAGGAAAGCAAGGGGAAACTTCCTACCTTGCAACAGATAGCGAGCAGGGAGAGGCCAGTACTCCCCTTGAGAAGAGGAAAGCAAGGGGAATGGCAGGGCACCCTGCGTTTGCCAGCACCGCCCCTAGGAGAAATAGAGCTGGGGACAGGTGCAGAATTCCCTGGAATCCACTGGGTAAGGGAAGGCAGCTCTGGGAGCAGCCCTACCCAAGGGGAATATTATTTCTAGAGAAGTTAGGAAGGAAGGACGCTAAGCAATATCAGAAGAGTCAGAGAGACAAGAGGATGGGCTGGCAGCGCTGTACAGCTAAGTCCGAGTCACTGCATTGGTGAAGCCGAAGGCGGGAAAGCCCGCAGAGGACCGAAGGTCACCATCCCACTAACACGTGATCGGTTGGCGAGTGGACGGTGGCGGAGCCCTGCGGAACACCGTAGGCAACAGCTGTGAGTACACCCATGTCGGGGAACCCCTCTGATAAGAACTCCACTGGAACCCTCTCATAATAATATACCAGCAAAGTCGTGGCAGGTGGGATGAGGGGAGGGGCTACCTAACTGACGGGTGACACTAGCCATAAGACCTCCGACATCACAGTAGGAACGTTAGGAGTGGACATTTTGTCTTGTAGGGTATCACACTTAATACATCACACTCAAGGAATACCCTTTCTTCTGCCCATTGTTCAACTATTATATATATATTTTTGGCCATGTGCACTAATAATGCACATATATTAATTATATATGGAAAGTGGTTGGAGTTAAGGTTGTGTGTTTGATTCTGATGTAAGGAATATGATTATTGATTATATACTGAATGTGTCAGGAGTTTGTGGCAGATGTGAGCCACTTGTGACTTTAGATCAGGTTGCCTTATGGCTATTAAGGCTTATGAACAATGGTTGCCTTAGCGGCTTAGCTGGTGATTTCCTTACTTTTCTAGTGATAGTTTTAGAACAACTTGCACTCAAGCCATACTGTATCTAAGCTAACTTTATTGTTTGAGCAAACTGGTCTATGAAACTAGAACAGCTTAGATCTATGGAGACTGAATATTAAGTACATCTCCTCCTCTATAACTGAATGCCCTTTTGCCTGCAGAATAGATTGAATACTCCTTGTGGGCAAAAGTGCTCATCTTAGCTGATTGGGCTAAGAACAACATCCTTCCCAGAGGACCAAACATCTGCAATCCTCTGACTACTACATACAACTCCAAATATGCATCACAACTTTGCAGAACTTCAGAGAAATTTAGAAATCATCTTCTTCACCTAACCTACTTCAAAGAGATCAACTCCAGGAGAAAAATCACCACATACTACAACAATTTAAATGAGAAAAATCCAGACACCTTCCCAAACATTATACACTGTATACAAAGAGACTACTAAAGATTTTCTACAACATCCATCCAACATAAAAAGAAGAAATGGAACCATTTACTCCAGGAACAACTTTCCCAACAACAAAACAACCATCAGAGAAAACACACCAACACTGTACACCATTCCAACTTCAAACTCAATGAAACTGAAAGATGCAACCAACCCTCAAATATCATCACTCTCTCCACACACACTCTTATCAAACCTAAAAAATCTGGCCTCTCTAACAGCCTGAATTTCTGTCCCGAAAAATACCCTAATAAAATACTTCAATGTAGAGAACTAGAAGAATTCTTCTGATGCCTCCGCCTCTGCCTCAAGGAATATTTCCACAACCAAAATGAATCCAATTCCAACAACACTTTATCCTTTGACAACAATGAGGAAAAGATCAACCCCCCAAAAAACCCCAAAAGCCATCAGATTGGACACCTCACAGTGGACGAAATTCTAACCATGACCGCTATATTGACTGGTTCGGGGAAAGAATGAACTATGAAATAATCAACAATACATGCCACCATAACAACCTTTCCCTCTCAGAGAGAAGAACCATAGAATCCCTAAGATCCAACCACCAAATAGTAATAAAACCAGCAGGTAAAGGAGGAGTTATAGTTATCCTTAACCATGAAGACTACATAAAAGAAGCCAATGGACAACTCTGACATCACCTACTACAAAAAACTAGAGGCAGATCCTACTCCCCTTTTCACTTTCAAACTCAAAACTACCATCAAATAATTTCCATTAGAACTACAAGAAAAACTACAGAGCTTGATCCCCTCACTACCCAACCCAGGGACTTCTTACATACTCCCTAAAATCCACAAACAAGGGAACCCTGGCAGACCTACCGTATCCAACCATGGAACCTAAACTGAGGAAATACCAGGTTTTAGCAAATCAATCCTAAAACCTCTTGTCTCCCAAAGAGCAAGTTTTGTCCAAGACACAACAGACTTTCTATGAAAACTTAAAAACACAGACCACCTTCCCAGCAACACCCTCCTAGCCACTATGGGCGTTACCAGCTTATATACCAACATCCCACACCAGGATGGCATTCAGGCCTACCTTACATATCTACAAGCACAAGATTACACCTCAGAGTACAGACCCAAAGATATTACTGAACTTTCAATATTAAAACTTCACTTTCAATAACCAACACTTCCTCCAGACCACTGACACTTCCAGAAGTGTCTGTCTTGTGATCAAACGTAGCGATTGGCCGCCTTGCAATTGGCCGCGGGGGGATTCCCCCAGTCGGCAGGATTGGCCATAGGGGGGCCCAGTCACTGACTGGTCACTGGGGTGGGGCATGTGCCCCCCCCCGGCCTGCCCCCTAACTAAGGCGGCACCAGTCACCCATGTTTCCAACTATTTGAGTTGGTCTAATAAAAAATATCGGATTTACCCAAAGAATCTTGTCCACCTTAGCTGATGTCACTTGCCTCAGCTTCATGATTCAAAGTACAGAAAGCCATGTACCATAGGATGTGTGTGTGGGCTGGAGGCAAACAGGGAGAGAATGAAAGACATCCCTCTCATTGAGAGAGAAGTAGGGGTCAGAGTGTGTATTTATGGACAGCCTGACTCACTGCCAGGGACTGAGAGTGAGTCATCAGTAGCAGGAGGAAGGGAGGGGTTGTGTGTTGTAATTATACCCAGTGGTGGCCTTAGGGTTGTTGGGGCCCTGGGCAAGAGAGTAATTCGGGGCCCTTTAGAGGCTTAATTTTGATGACCTATAAGCAAGTCAGACATTTTGGATTTCAATTTCACTTTGCCCTATGCATGAAACTGCAATGAAAGTATCTTAATACAATATTGATAATACAAATATTCAGTGTAATTAATTTTTATTTTTATAAAGTGTGGGGCCCCGGGTGGTTGCCCAGTTTGCCCTCCCCTAAGGCCGCTACTGTTATATCCTGGTGCTGGGTCAGGGGCCCTTGAAGAGGAAGAGCCTGGGCAAGGGGCCCCACATGGCGTCAGGTCCTGATGGTTTGAGAAGGTTTTGGCAGTTGAGGAGCAAGCTGGGGGCAGGTGGCTGTCAACAGGGCGAGCTCCTGAGTTTGGGCCCTCATTCTCCCCCCCCAGCAAATACCGTTTTCCTAAAGAAAGACGTCAACGTTGTTGTCATCGGCAGTCCCTCTAAGTCGAAGATGACGTCTGTCAGGCTTGATGGGTCCTCAGGTGACTGAGGAGCCCGATTCTGGATACACACGTTCTTTGGCAATGGGGGCATGTTGTTGCGTGGGGAAGTGGGATTCGCAGCCCCAGGTTGGTCATCTCCTCCTTTCTCTACCGTCACTGTTCCGCCTCAGTATCAAGTTGTTGGGCCTCGAAGTGGTGCGTGCCTTGGTGGACCATGTCTTTCTTGTCTTAAGAAAGACATGGGGCAGATCCCTCTACAGGTGTATGTTTGAGACCCACTCCAGACTTGTGCCAAAGGCTGTCCTCTGTTGACACAGCTGTGATAGGCACGTGCTTCTTTGAGCTGGGGAGTCACAGGGGGCTGGATGTACTGCTAGCCACGTCACTTCCTTCTGCACCATTGCCTTTATCCAGGCTAGCTCTGAGGGTGTCTAGGCTCAGGAGAACCTTTGACTGTGACTTTTTGATCCATTCCTTAGGGGTCCAGCAATGGCCCCCAGGTTAAAATGGATAATAGTAACAATAGGGAAAGGGAGGAAATACTGGCAAAGGGATGGAAAGGAGAGAGGAAGAGCTGGCCTGAAATAGCTCATGCTCTCCTGATCTTTCCTAAGCAAGCTGCAGAGATGCCTAGGCTGAGGAGAAGGACTCCACAGGCAGAAGACACCCACATGGCAGTTCAGTTTTGCATCATTCAGAGATCAGGGACAACTGGGAGGAGTGGAGAAAGGAGTTAACCAGCCAAGCCTCTACCAAGTTAAGCACAAAAACACATGGGAGTTTAAGCAGCCAGACTGCAATGAGCTCTTTGGAGTACAGAGAAACCTTGGGTCATGTCAGGGAGCTCAATGAAAAGGGCAAAGGCTCTTTTTTGACAGAGGTGACTGGAGAATGTGCGGGACTGATTTGGTGAGCCATTGCTTTGTTGATGAGAAAGAGGACCTGTGTGGTCCATGGGAAACACTTGTCCCCATTAAGGAGGAAGTGTCATTGCGACAGTAGAGCAACTTGCAAACAAGAAGCCGCCAAATATCGGGAGCAGAGAGGAGAAGCACTGGACTGGAAAAGTAGATCTCCAGGTCTTTTGTGTATTTCCCTTTGTATCTGTATTGGTTCCTGTTATACATAAAACTGACACAATTTTGGATAAAACACATGACAGGGATATTGTAAGTATCCCCAAAATTTTATGTTCCAAACCCAGGAAGTATAGTATTAAGACTAAACTATCTTAAGAGGAAAAAATAAATCAAAATTATGGTCTGCCAGAAGCCTTAGCTCTGCTGCTTATTGACACCATGAGGAGGAGGAATACGAAGAATACTGATTGTGCCTTTAACACCAGATTGCTGAAATCTGGAAACATAAAAGCTAAAATGCTGCATTCAGAATCACATTATTATTGCCGCACAACCTGTAGTGCAGAGTTAAGGTTGAGTGGATGCCTTAACTGTACATTCTCATGGTTTAAGAATATGCTGAGATTTCTTTGGAGTTAATCCCTCACTCTAAATGTCCTGGGTTTATAATTCTTGTTCACAGGGGGATTACTGCAACATTACCATAATGCATTTTAACCTAACCAACTGATATGCCCTCTCTACCTTAACTCTAGCTAATTGTAGTATGTGTTAGGGAATAAATAGCATTAATAATGTTTGAAGTAAGTTCTTGGCTGGATGGGGATTTACAAAGTAGCGGTAATCCTGAATCATAAGAAAGATATATGGTACACTTGGCCCATAACCTCGTAAAGCAAGCACCCAGTATATTATCAGTATCAATCATGCAGGAAGTCCACAAGAGTTTTTACACCAGCTCCACAGGCCTGTGATATTCCTTTTTGATTTCTTTAGGGATTATATTACTTTATTTTGGATTGAATTTGTGGCTGTGCTCTCCTTCCAAATGACTGCTTAGCATGAAAGAATGAGAGAGAGAAGGGGTTGGAAAACATGACTAAATATGGCTGAGTTTCTGATGGAATAGCCAGCCCCTCCCTGCCAGCAGCCACAGCTGGACAGCCCAAGGTTTGAAGAGAACTGGGAAAAACTGCAGACCAGCCCTCCTTTGTTTTCTGTGGGGAAATCTATAACCCATTGTCTGGGTTAGAAAACTTGGCATGCTTCTGTTACCTATAAAATTGCATTAGGCTTTTCTATTTCCTGTAGGGGATTATGAATCATCTGGACTTTCTATAATTCAGGGAGAGGGCTAGTTATGGACTCTTGCAGTGGGGGCTCTTAATTGCATTTGAAATAATCTGATTTTCTTGGAGATGAGAGCACTAATAGCCAGCAGGGAGGACCATGTATTCCAGGATAGATCCTAGCAGTGTTGCATGCTTGCTGTCTTTATATGAACACCAGACTGTGCGTACAGATTGTGATCCTGATTCAGCAAAGTACTTAAATCCATGCCTTACTTTAAACGTGAATAATCCCATTGTCTTCAATTTAGCGTTGCATGCTTGTTATTAGACAAGTGCTGAAATACATTGCTGTACGGTTGGTCAAAGTCTTTCCTGCGTACATGTGGCCAGGTCAGGTGTCTCTTTTCATGCAAACATCCAAGTTTCATGTACATTCATAAGCAATTGGGAGTATGTGCATATGTGTGGATGTACACACAAAGTGGGTTTGCTCACCTTTGAAAATCTTGGCTGGAATATTCTCTCAACTTTTACACAGATTTTTGCTGGGGTTTCACTGCTGTTCTTCAGGGCAAGCCTGAATGAAGGGAGAAAGTGTAGGCATTCATAGGAGAGCACATGTGTAAAGTTATGCAGATGAGTATTCCCATTGCTGTGACTGTTGGACTGTAAAACAGCCAGCAGGTGGAGTCATCTATACTGTATGCAGCAAGTTCCCAGAAGTTGAACTGGATTCAGGGAAATTTCAGATAAAAGGTGGGAATAGGGGAAGTGTAAGCAGCACAGAAGTGGGAGAATGTGGAATACACCACAGTTCAGAACCTCTGTAGCATCTGAGGACTGGTTGGTGGAGTTGAGGAGGGGCATGCGAAGATAGCTTAGACCAGTGGTTCAACCTTTCTTGTAGCAGACCGATTTTAAAATATTAATGGCCAGTCCCAACCCAGTTCCCCTCACTCCCGACCCACTGCCCCCCATCCCCAGGCCTGAGCCTCCAGTGTGTGGGGTAGGGGGTGAGGGTGGTGCCAGGGGAGCCCTGAAGAGCCCCTCACAGGCTGGAACTCTGTCAGCCTGAAAGGGAAAAGCCACCATTTCCCACATTTTTCTCCTTTAAAGGAGAATCCATTTTTAAAGTTTGTTGGTCTGTTTTTAAAGTTTGTTCGTGACCCTTTCATAAATTCTTGTGATCCACTTTTGGGCTGCAACCCACAGGTTGAGAAACACTGGCTTAGACAACTTGCCACGTCCTATTCTTGGTGTTACTCCAGGGTTCAGAGCTTCCAGGCATACTTTACAATCATTGGAATTTGCATTGGCTGCTTACAACCTCAGGGGCTAGGGACAGACATTCAAAAAGCCGGAGCCTGAATTGACTCAATCTTTGCAGGTTAGTCTAACCTGGCTAGGCTAAATCACTTTCTAACTGTAAAGACATCCCAGAAATGCAGGCACATGCCTACAGTGGCTCAGGCTAGAAACTAGTGGGTGGTAAAACAGCCCTCTCTTCCTTCCACAGCACTCAGCTGAGGGGGGGACAGGGTGTGGCCAGGCCCTGGCAGAATGCTCTGATTAGCCCAGTGGGGAATTGATAACAGTGTTTATCACCCCTAACTCAGTGTTTATCACCCCATTAAGAAAACAGAGGGACATTATTGGCTACCTGTTGATTCAGCATGGACAATAGCCAGCATGTGATCTGCTAGCTATTAAACAGACACCTCTCCACAAGGCGGCGGGGAGCAGGGAATTCCTGCTTGGCAGGGAGTGGTGAGGAGGGAGTGGGGGAGCAGCCCACAGTCTCTGGAGCTGCAGCCAAGGAGCAGAGGGGAAGGGCCAGCCCTGCTGTAGAGCAGAGAGCCCTGCCCAGTCCAGAAAGCATGTCAGGATGCTAGAGGTGTCTGATCCATCTTAAACCAGCAAGGGGTCTGGGACAGACATTGCATAAATCAGTTTGACCCAAATCAGTCAAGTCTGATTCTACATTCAACCAGGTTTATCTCGGGTGTTGGCCTTCTCCTCTGCCATGGTTCCCTACACAAGGTACAGAGAGGAAAGTTGAGGTAGGAGTTATTGTAGTTCCTTTATCCCAGAATCCCTCCATGCTGGAGAAATTCCCCTGTGCTCATGAAGTCTCCTTTAGAATAGATAGATCTGTACAATACTGTATATACATTGCTGCATTTCTAAGCCTCTTTCTGATAAACCCATTGGTAAAATGCACATCATTTAAAAAAAAAAAAAATTAATCAGGCAACTAATTGGAGGAGGTGAACCTGAGGAGGGACCAGACAGGGTATGTCGATCTTAAGACAGACAACAGCAGTGAGGTCAAATATGTTCTACCTTTACAAAATGGGCAATCTTCAGCTTAGTGGACCATTTTACTAGTGTAGTGTATCCTCTTTGCTTTGTCTGACTGTTGGATTGTGGAATGTCTCTGGGGCAGGGTATTTGCTTTCCTTTTATTTATGTGTGAGTTAGTACATTGTGGCCATTGCTGGAAACAAACAATATCTAATAACAATTGATATTGTTGTGTTTTTTTGGGAGTCCATGTAAACCAAATTTTTGACTTAAATGAACAAACCATCAAACCCACAAACCAGCCACTCATGTCCTATATACATTGCTGTGTCCATCTAAAGGTGTTACAGTTTAGAGCAGGGGCAGGCAATTATTTTGGGTGGAGGGCTGCTTACCGAGTTTTGGCAAGTCATCAAGGGCCACATGACTAGCAGCCAGGGGCAGATAAATATTAAAATTTCTACATTTTTTAGGGGCCCTGCAGGTCGGATAGAATGGTCTGGTGGGCCGTATCTGGCCCGCAGGCCACATTTTGCCCACCCCTTGTTTAGAGGCATTACTAAGATATAATCACCGAGACATGCTTACGGAGGATGTGCCTTGGAATTAACTGCCAAGCATTGTATCAGTACCAGACCATCAAAATAGACACCATGATCTTCCACTGCAGTTCTAACAAGTTGGTAAGGATGTTGCCTGGCCCCTTGAAAGGGGGTAGAATGATCTTTAACAGCTACCTACATCCATGGTCATGTCTGCATTGTATAGTGCAGCACTATTAGAGATACCCATGCTACCTCCAAATGAGCTGGTATGCCTACACAGCATAGTGCAGTGCTGTACAGTTACTAACTTGAGTCCCAGACTCAGTGTAAACATGTTGGCATTGCATTGTAGCTAAGCTAATAAGCCCGCCTTCTTGGGACTTCCTGCTTCTAGTTCCAGAGCTAGTGCATGCAGAGCTAATAGGCAGCATCTCCACATGATTCTGCTTTCTACTGTGTAGACCTACCCTACCTGGTTTATGTTCATTCTTGATGCCATCTGCTTTTACTGCAAATGAGCCAATCACTTCTGTGTCCTCACCCCTGAAGATAGATTATGATTAGTTTTCCAGGCCTGATCTCACTATTTTTTGTATTGACATGACTTTTAGAGAGGGGGTTGTGGCAGGCCAGTAGGGGCGCTTCTGCACGGAGACACCCACCTTACTGCACCTGACCATCTACCAAGTGTCTCCCCTGGGACACCTACGACCAGCTGACCTCCTTCCTGGAGCACACTTGCAAGCCTGGGGTAACCACCACCACTGGGCTCTGGTCATTGCTCAGGCCCTGTGCCCCCCGGGGTGCACAGGCCTTGTAGACTTTAACCCCTGCAAGATCTTGGCATGCTTCCTTTAACCTGAAGCACAGAAAGTAATGTCCCTTAGTCAGCCAAGCCAAGGGAATAAAAAGTCATGCACATTCCCTCTCAAACATGTACCACAAAACTGGTTATAGTGGATAGCTTTATTGGGTATAAGAGAGTAGGCTTGGGGTGGGGTACAAAGTCAGAGAAGTATTTAAAGAATACCCAGAGCAAACAGAACTGGCCTGATAGCCATTTAATATGCTTCTAAATTACTGTAACCTACCTTTCTAGTAATTTACTCACTTCAGCATCCCAGAAGAAAGTGAGAGTTGCAGAAACTCCCACTGCTGTGTAAATGTTCCAACATGGCTGTCCTTCTTCCTGGAGAGCCTCTCTCTTAAATAGCCCCCCTGATCTCACCTGCTGGCTCCAATCAAGGCTGGGTGTGTTTTATGCCGACCAACCAATTTGAAAAGCATCACACCTTGAGTGGGACTCAAGCCCCTGTCCCCAGGTCATGAGACCAGAGCTCAGCCCATACGGAGGTCAAATTCCCTCCCTCGTACCTGCGGTCAGTCACATACACAGTACCCCAGGGCAACCCGGTTCACAGATAGGTGAGAGGACAAAGAGAAAGGAAAAAAAAAAAACCCAAAAAGAGGAGGCTGGAATGGAGTTCTTTCACAGGGGTGATTTTCTTTTTCAGTATAGGTATACTAGTACAGCCTCTGGGGTGACTGTCATCAGTACAAAGGGGTTAAGATAATTACAGCTTATTCCCCTTTCCTTATAGAAATAATATAGTATTGGTATAGAAATAATACTGCTATACAGCACCCATGTACAGTTGTTGCTGCCCCCCTCCCTCTCCAAAAGGGTGAAATTACTTTAACAGCCTTGGTACAGTTATAATAATACAGCTTTTATCTTGCAGATGAGCTCCCAGGGATCTTCAGGGCAATCAGCAGCCAAAAACTAATTTCATTTGCATTTAGGAAAGGTGAAAGATAGCTACAGCTATTCACGGAAGTTTCATGAGCAAATCTTTTGTGGGGTCACAGCTGCTGATACTATTGTGTCACGGGAACACATGGAGGTTTAGCTACTTTTGCCAATGCTGCATGTCCTCAGGATGAGAGTTGTGTCAGCAGAAGACCTGGTGTACTGAGTATAGGTGCTCAGGGCTTCTGATTGCTGATTTTGCTATGATGCAGCAGAAGCTTCAGTTTTCCCTTCTCTTAAATAGAGCTAATACTGACCCCACCAGCATGCTGTGAAGACTAATTCATTAATCTTTGTAAAGTACTTTTACATTTTGTTATAGAAAGCACCACAGAAGTATGGTCTGTCATGGAAGTGCAGTAGGAAAGTAGATAATGTCTTAGAACAGTGGGGACCAACTTTTTTGGCAGGCATGCCACAAATTAGCCCTGCACCCTTTCTGAATGCCACTCCAATCCCTTTCCCCTACGTGATCTTCTGCTCAGCTTCCTGCTCTGTGCTTCTTGCCTGACCTGATGCTCTGCTTTCTGCTCCCCGCCTTGTCTGCCTCTATGCTTTCTGTCCCCTCCCCAATTTGCTTTGTGCCAAACAGAGGTTGCCCGTGCCACGAGTGGCACGCATGCCGCAGGTTGGCTACCCCCGTTCTAGAATATGCCAGTGGCGGCTGCTTGACAGTTTTTTTAGGTAGGACACAGTGACTTGCCTTAGCTTTTCATGGGTTCATTAATTGAAGGCAGTATGGAAAGTGTCCCTCAGTGCCAGATAGTAGCTGATAGACTGCTCAGTTAAGTCTAGCAGTTGCTTACTCTTTGGAGATCTCTACTGGAGTGTCCTTACATGGAGCTTTCACCTCACACATTAAAAAAAAATTAGCTGTCGTGAATGATGCATTAAACTAGGATAAAATAAAAATGTGTTTATTTTCTCTGAATGGGATAGTGCCGCAATCGTTCAATTCTTCACTGATCTCCAACCTGAACCCAGAACGGCCTTATTGAATGCTTTAATTGAAAGTTCTTTGGCATGTTATCTCATTTTGTTGAACAAAATCATGAGGACTGAAACATGTATGTATGTATGTATGTATGTATTTTTACCCTTGGCATCCTGGCAGACAGAAACTGCAGATAAGCTTTCTAAGAATATGTGCCATTTCATGTAGCTTTATAATTGTTTTAAAAAAGGTACTTGAACACTGGCACCTAATAGCAAAAACATACTATTTTTAATGTAACCTTGAAAACTATTTCTGTAACGGGAAAAATAAAGCATATAGGGTGGCTGAAGCCAAGCGTAACAACTGGAATTCAAAACTGAAGCCTGGGTAATTTAATGAAGATTAGTAACAGTTGTAACCATAAACTAAGATAAGGCTAATTGATTCTCAGGCTACAGGGCATAAGATGATAGCTAGGGAGTCAAGAAGGACTTCTCAATTCCACAAATTCACTACTGGTAGGATCATTGTGTGTGGTGGGGTTTGTTTGTTTTTTACTGCCTTCCCCTGAAGCATCAGTGAATAATAATTGTAAGGTAGGATGCCTGAGCATATAGAGCAATGCCCAGTCCCAGTACAGCAAACCTGTTGGATAGTTTACATGGTAAATAGCTTCATCCAAACCATCTAACCAAGAGCCAGATGATGGTGATGATAACTTCAGTCTAAAGCTATGTGTACACTAGAAGTACTTACAACAAAACCAGTAAGAACAAAAGTGCAGCAGGGCGCACTGAAGTGAACAGGGAAGTTCACTTATCTTGGAGGTATTGTCATCTGTTGTGGTGGCAGCACAAATATATGCCCTAGAACAGGGAAAATCCAAGTAGTATTTTGTTCCTGTTAAACTAGTTTAGAAGTTGAGACCAATTAGATTGAAGAACAAACATTGGACTTTTGGTACAAATCTAAAGTCAGTTTTATTATATGGGGCACAAACAATGGAGAAATACAGAGAGGTGAGGAAAAGACTTCAGATCTGTGCAGATTGCTGCCTGTGTCAATTTGCAGATAACAAGAGGCCTGAATGGATAATAAATGTGAAGCTGAGCCGGAGAACATGGGAGAGACCTAGCTACATCATCAAACCACTTCTGCGGCAGCAAGGCTTAACTTACAACAATATAAAATAAGGTGTGAATTTAAACCCATATAACAGTGATTTTCAACCTTTTTAAACTCCAGAGCTTTTCTGAATTTAGTGGCACCCTCTGCAGATGAAGGCAGAGGGAGCCCATCCTTTTTGTTGTGCAAGGGAGATATGCCATGATACACAAAGTCCAGCAGGTGCCCCTGACCCACTGGGAAGTGCAGGAGCAGTTTTTACTATATCTTGCCTTCCCTTCCATCAGGCCAGGCTGCAGCAGGGCACCCCTTTCCTGCCTCAACTGCTTTCCAGATCTAGCCCTGTATAATGTCTTCTGGAAACAGAGGCACAAAGGGACAGTTCCACCTGGTAGCAGTGCAGGACAGCACCTTTAAAAGGATATCATAGCACCCTAAGGTGCTGCATCAGTCCAGTTAAGAATTACTGCCATATAGTTATACACGGATGATGTCTGTTGACACTTGCTCTGGAATGAGTGATTTTATTTCCATTTAGTGTATGTCACTGTGGAAGAGGCCTAAGCTAAATGAGAAGTCACTGCTTCTGGAATTGCCAATGTCTATATAGAGAGTTTACTAATGTAACTATTTGTTTAATTATAGTGTATAACTGGGAAAAATTTCTGGTATGTGGGTCCTATGAGATGGGCAATCAAGTAGGTATAAATAGTAATTTTTCAACATGACAAAAGAGATTAATGATGCGATGCTCTCAAAGGGCACTCTGAGACCTACACTGCTTGCTGACAGTCTGGAAAACAGAGGATAAACAGTTTCATGGTAAAATCTGCCAATGAAACAAGATTACTTAGCTCAGTGAGATTATGATGCACTCTAAACATGCTTAGCCAAGACGGGCAAGTAGGAGCATGGTGGGAAACAAAGTCTAGTGCTGAGAATTGCAAGGAAAAGCAAAGGGGAAGGAGCGATTTGAGCATGGGAGGCAGGGGGATGGCCTCTGAATAAGAACTTTCTAGAGTTTAAATGCTGCAAGCTGCAAGTGGGAGAGGAACAGTGGGAAAAACAGTGCCCCTCGCCCCTTACAGAAAGGATGTGGACAAATTACAGAGAGTTCAGTGGAGGGCAATGAAAGTGGTTAGGGGGCTGGGACACATGACTTATGAACTGAGGTTGAGGGAACTGGGCTTATTTAGTCTGGAGGAGAGAAGACTGAGGGGGGATTTAATAGCAGCCTTCAACTACCTGAAGAGGGGTTCCTAGGAGGTTGCAACTAGACTTGTTCTCAATGGGTGCTTGTACATATGACAGGGGTTTAGCCCTCAGAGTTTTCCTCTATGCCCCTTAAATCGAAGTGGTGGGTTTTTAATTGAAACCCGCTGCTTCAGTTTTTCCATCGTGTTACAGCAGGGGGCCTGATCATTTTTTTTTTCTTTTTGGAGTTGGAGCCTGCCTGCAGCCAGCAGTGAGCTGCTGAGGCTGGCGCCTCACCTAGCCTCACAGCACTCCCCATCCCACCACCTGAGCCGGCTGGAGGACACCAAACCGGTCTGTTTTTCCACTGTCTGTCGCTGCCACCTCTAAATGCTCATGTGCCGCACTATCCATCATGTTGCCCTCACATCCTGCCCAGACACCAAGTGGCGGGACCTGCTCAGTGAGGGCATGGCTGGGGCACCCCAGTGGCTTAGCCTATACTTTGCCTTCATCCCACAAGCCACTGGGGACCTCAGCTGGTGGCTCCTCCATGGAGCCATCACCACAGGCATATATGTGGTGAGCTTCACAGGCCCTGGCACACATGCAGGAATGATGCATGCCCCTGGCGGCTGGGGGGGCATGATGGCAGCAGGAGTGCGGTGGCAGTAAGCAGGAGCTCCCACAGACGCCAACAACAGTATCATCATAGGGGGGCAGGCGAGCCCCAACCAGACAAACATAGACACTACCAGCAGCATCAGCATTGGCCAGCGGTGATCGCTGACTGCCCACAGATGCCGCTGCCAGTGTCAGCGGTGGGAGTGGTAAGCAGTGACCGCCTGCAGGTGGCGGTCCCCCTTCTTGTAGGGGGTGCACCGCCAAGCTCAGGGGGTGCACGTGCACCCATGTGCACCCTCTATGCGTCACCCCTGCGCACATGACACTCAAGTGCGCCAGGATGCAACACCTCCACCTCCACCTTCTGAACCTCCTCCTGAGGTTCTGGATGAATTTCACCCCCACACCTTTTTATTTTTGGGCACTCCATTTGCAGCCCCACCAAGTCCCGGGACTTCCTGGTCAACCTCCTCCTGGCCCTGGCCAAGTGGGCCCTGTACATAACTAGGAAGGAGGCGCTGGCCAGGAAGGTGCCTGAGGAATGCGGGGCTCCTTTCCTCTCACTCATCCATGCATGTTTCCAGGCAGAGCATCAATGGGCAGCCTCCACCAGCTGCTTGGATGTCTTTGAGGACCAGTGGGTGTGGGATGGGGGGCTCTACTCAGTGTCGTTCCCCCCCGGCGCACTTATTTTCACATTTTGACCCTTGAACCCCTGGTCACGCCTATCCTGCTTTTTCCTCAGTTGTCCCCCCCCCCCCCCCAAATTAAAAAAATTAGTTGTGTCTTTCACCCTTTGGCTTCACACAGTGGGGGCTATTAGTTAGATGGGTGGGCCTTAAGGCCCATGAAGTGGCAGGGGGTGGGGGTGGTGAGTGGCTGGACGCTAGGGGTCCCTTGGCTGTGGGGCCCCCTGTGGCCGCAGGTTTTGCAGGATAGGATGGGCTGGCCCTGACCCGGCCTGCTAGCAGCCCATGGCCCTGGGGTGCACCGCCACCGCGGAGGGAAGGACTAGTTCCCCAACAGATCAGGGGCCACTTGGCCTGCCGGCAGCTCAGCCTCTGGCCACGGGAGAGGCAGGCAGGCTCTGCCAAAATACAAAAAGAGGATTGGGCCATGACTGCAGGGGTGACATGTAGCGGGTGGACGTGGGTGCATGTGCATCCCCTGAGCGTGGTGGTGCACCCCTTACTAAAAGGTGCTGCTAACACTGTCGGTGACACCTGTGGGCAGTCGCTGCTTGCCACCCTGCAGCCGACACCAATGGTGCCATCTGTGGGCGGTTCACAATCCCTGCTGGTCTGTGGGTGGTTGCTGACCCCTGGTCGGCACTCGCCCCCACTCCCCTCCCCTCCTGCCACTGACAGCGCCTGCAGGAGCTTCCCTGCTTACCACCACTGCGCTCCTGCAGCCACCATGCTCCCCCAGCTGCCGGGGGCATGCGTTGTTCATGCATGACTACTTCTGTCTTTGGCAGGCTCCTGTGGCTGGTAAGATGCCTGGGGCCACCTAGGAATGGGCTGGCTTGCCCCTGGGGCAGCGCGGGAAGGCTGCAGGAGAGTGGCTGGGTTAGCTGGCAGCTGGAGAAGGCATCAGGGATGGTGCACAGAGCGCTGGAAGCCCGGGTGAACTGTTAGCTGGCCAGGTGCTGCCCCAGCTCAGAGGTGCCCAATGCAATGCTTCCCTGAGCCCACCCAAGCTTCCAGGGCTTCGTGCACCATCCCCGCCACCTCTTCCAGCTGCCAGCAAACCCAGCTGCCCTCCTGCTGCTGTCCTGCACTGCCCTAGGGACAAACCATCCCATTCCCGGATGGCCCCAGGCATCCTGCCAGCCGGAGGAGCCTGCTGAAAGCAGAAGCAGAGAAGGGCCCGATCCTGTTTTTCTATGGAGCCGTCTTGTTTCTCCTGCAGCTAGGGGGGTGGTGAGTTGACAGCTGGATTGTTGCAATTTGCAATGTTGCAAACTACTACATCCAGATGTAGTTTAGTTTGCAACCATGCAAACTCACTTAACACCCTCAAAAGTCTTGCACATGCCATGTGACGCCATCAAGCCACACAAAGTGACATTTTTGTCATGCGGACATGGTAATGGTGTCATGTATACAAGTGCCCAGTGGTGGCAGACGACAGAGCAAGGAGCAATGGTTTCAAGTTGCAGCAGGGAAGTTTAGGTTAGATATTAAGAAAAACTTTCTCACTAGGAGGGTAGTAAAGCACTGGAACAGGTTACCCAGAGAGGTGGTAGACTCTTCGTCCTTGGAGGTTTTTAAGACCCAGCTAGACAAAGCCTTGGCTGGGATGATCCAGTTGGGGCTGGTCCTGCTTTGAGCAGGGGGTTGGAGTAAATGAGCTCCTGAGGTCCCTGCCAACCCTCATTTTCTACAATTCTATGATTCTAAAAACCCTGGCCGGACCCAGGTCACTGTCCCTGTCTGCGATCACTGTCTGCCACCGTGTGACCCAGTGATGCTGGGCTAGACAGACCTGTGGTCTGACCCAACAAACAGCAGTTCTTATTCCAGAGGCCTTGCGGGGTCAAGTCGAGGGGTGGAGGCTAGGAAGGAGACCTGTTTGTTGGGGCCAGCTCAGCCAAACAGCTTCTGAAGGCTTTATGGCAGGGGGAACAGGGAGCCCAATTTTGCTGTGTAAAGAGTAAGAGGGATTATTTGTAGCATCGTGTGGGGCTGAGCTGGCCCTGGGGGGTGTGGGGGTGTGTGTTGGGAAGGATGTGTTGGGGTGCGCGTGTGGGGCTGTGCTGACCTGGGTGGGGTATGTGCATGCTTGTGTTGGGGTGTGTGTGTAGGGATGTGGGTGCATGCCTATGTGTTGGGGAGGATGAGTGAGGGGCTGCGCTAGCCCAGATGGGGTGTGTGGCTGTTGGGGCACGTGTGAGGGTGAGCTGGCCCATGCGTGTGTGTTGGGGGTTCCTGGGGTCATGAACAAGGCTGGGCGCACAGCGCCGGCGGTGGGAGAGCGGCGGCAAGCTGAAGCTCCCGCAGACGCCGCCGGCACTGTTGGTTGGGTGGTGGTGAGCGCTGACCAGGGGTTGGCGACCACCCGCACACGCTGCTGGCAGTGTCGGCGGCGGCCAGCGGGGAGGGCAGCCCGCCAGCACGTGCCACCGGCGGTGTCAGCGGAGGGGGGGGGGCTGGCAGGCAGCCGACAGTGTTGGCAGCGCCTTTCCGCAGGGGGTGCATGTGCACCCCCTACGCGTGGCCCCTGCCAGGCGTCATTCCCGGCCCCCCCACTGCAAACACACTGAGCGGGGCCGGGCAGCGAGGCTCGGCCGGGCCGGGCCGGGCCGGGCCGGGCCGGGCGAGGCGAGGCGGGGCGGGGCGGGGCGGGGCAGGAGCAGTCCAGCGCCTCACGCCTCCGAGACTGGCCCAGCCGCCGCCGCCATCCCCGCCCAGCCCAGCCCCGCCCGGCCGGCCGAGGCCCCGCCCCCAGGCCGAAGGCTGCCGAGCGGGGGTCGCACCGCCCAGGCGGCGGTTCCGGAGATTGCCGAGGGCCCCGCCACCTTCTCTCGCCCAGTCCGCGAGCCCGATCCCGAACGGCGCGGTGCGGTACGGTGTGGAGCGGCGGTCGGAGCGAGGCGCGTGCTCCCCGACCCCGAGCCCAAGCGCGGCATCGCCCCGGGCAGGCGGGCAGGCAGCGACCGGGCCGGGCCGGGCCGGGCCGGGCCGGGCGGCGGCAGGGATCGCGGCTGTGCAGCGGCGGCCCCCGCAGGGCGCGCGGGGCGGCGGGGTCCGGCGGGCGCGGATGGCGGAGGGCGGCAGCCAGCCCCAGCCGCAGCCTCAGCCGCAGCCCCAGCCGCAGAACCAGCAGCTCCTCCCCGGCGGCGGGGCCCCCAGGGGCATCAAGCGGGAGCCGGAGCCGGAGCAGCCCATGCCTGGCGGGGACGGAGCCGAGAGCGGTCACAGCAAGCGGCTGAGGACGGAGGCGGAGGCGGCCGAGGGCGGCGGCATGCAGGTGCGGGAGCAAAGGGCGGGCGAGCGAGCGGCCCCCACCCGCCGGCCTCTCTCTAGCCGTGGTTTCCCGAGGCCCCCCCCCCCAGGGCGGCGTGTCCTGCCCCTCGGCCCCCACCCGCGGCCCAGAGCCCGGAGCTGGGCACCGCCATAGTCAGGGCTTTAAACCCCCTCCAAAAAAAGTTGATGTCAACTTTACTGCTGGTAAAACACAAACATTGTGGGTGGCCTTGAATTCACACCGGGGTTTTGGACCGCGCCTGCTTCTGTGCTGGCAGTGCGGCCTGCTGCCCCGCAGCCTGGGCAGCCTGACGTTGGGCAGCCTGACGTTGCGCAGCCCCTTGTCAGTGTGCCCAGGGCTGGCTTAAGCAGGTAAGACTTGGGGTCAGACTTGTTGGTGCGTCTTGCCTGGACTCAGCCGGAGCCACCTGCCCTCCAGGTACGCGCTGCCTGCGTGCGCAGCTGACCGGGCAAGCTTTGAGCGGCCTTTGCGAAGTCAGGGCGTCATACGTGTGTCAGGAAGGACGACGCGCAGGCCACTGTCCCCAAGGAGCTGTTTCGCAGCCCTGAATGCTTTGCTTCATAGGAAATTGCCTTGATAGTTAGGCTAAAAGTCCTGCGTCACTCAGCGGCTGAGAGTTTTGGGCTGCTCTCCTCAAACATGTTTTCTGCCACCAAGTCCCTCACCCCCTGGAATTGGGCATCCGCCTAGAACTACGTCTCCCCATATAGCTAGTGAAAGGTGTTTGTTACTGGCCTTGTTTGTTCCTCCACCCGTCCCTAGCCAGTTTTTACTGAGTGACAAGATCAGAGAGTTAGGGGAGCCCATACTAGTTTAGAGCCTGATGGACCGCAAGCTGCTACGTTCAGTGTACGTAGTAAAGTGTACCTACCGCATGGGCAGGATGAGGGGGCAAGGGGGACTGGGCATGTTAGCATCCAGGGCATGTTAGCATCCACTCTGGCACTAATAAAGATGGGTATGAACTCTTGATTTCAGGTGGGCACGTCACTGCAGGAAGAGCACACCAACTGCTACAGCTTCCTTAGCCTGACGAAGGGTTTTTGAACCCGAAAGCTTGCTTAATAACTATTCTCCAACCATTTAGGTTGGTCTAATAAAAGATATCAAATTCACCCAAGGAACCTTGTCTGTCACTGCAGTGAACATTTTTAATTTTTTGAGGGCCCCTTTCCTCTAGTAGTTTTTTTCTGTTTGCTCTTCACTGGGCCTCCCCTTCCTACACTACTGTATTTCTCCCCCTGACTCTCTCTTCTTTATACTGTATTCATGTCTGTATAATGACACCTCTGCCCTGGGGGATGCTGTAGAAGGGGGTAGTTCATATAGTGAACATACATGTTTCTTGTCAGCAGTGACACTTGGCTTGCTCCTGCTCTTGTTTGTTTGCAAATGATATTGAATAGTTGTCGGTGTACCTGGTAACAGAGGAGGAAGGTTTGGGGACATCACATGAGACATTTCCAGGGTTGACAAAGAGAGTGCTACCTCTCATCATTAGATTTGAGGGTAGACAGGTCAGAGAGAAAAGATTCTGTTGTCTTGCCCCAGTGTATTTTGGTCAGTGTTTTGTGCTTTCCTTTTCCAGATGCATTTATTTGAGTCGTTTGGGATTCTGGATATTGTTCTTTTTTCCTTGGCTATATTTAATGTAGCATTATTGTGCTTAGGCAAGTGAGCAGGTGGTCTCAGTGCTTCTTGCGACTGCTTCTTGAACTGAAGGTGTTGGAATGCCTTGAGAACAGTGTGAGCTATTCATCCGGAGTTGCTTCTGGATTTGTGGCTTGTGTTGATTGTCTCTGAAGGGAAAGCCCAGAGCTTTTTCTCCTGACCCTTCTCAAATGCCAGTAGTTACACAACTAGTTTTCTTCACTTTTTTTGTTCTGGCTTCTATTCAGTTACCATGCTGAAGGCTTTTTTGACTACTTTGAAGCAGGAGGGTGTGGAGCTTTTTGTTTGTTTTAGTTCTTCTGTGTGTTTGTTCTTTCCTGCTTGTTTCCCTGTAACCTTCCTTTCTCGCATCACTATATGGTCTGAACTTGGTTTGGAACTTCACGTTCGCTGTTTGCAGTACTCCATGCCCCTGCAAGGGTCACCGGAAGGCACTCTCGTCTTCTCTGTGGCCAAAGTGGTATTTTTGTGAATTCGTAAATCTGCAGGATTGCGCTGGAAAAGCTGCTCAGTGTTGAGGGAAGCTGTGTATATTCTATGGAAGTCTATTGTATGAATGAATGTATGAACTCTGATATACACAGGCAAGGTTCTTTTAGTAGATGTGATGTCTTTTATTAGACCAACTGAGTAGTTGGAAAAAAGTTCTTGGCAAGCTGTTGGGCACTGCCACACTTCTTCAGGCATAGGGAGTCTCTGCTGGTCTGAGATGCTGGAGGAATGAGAGAAGCGAAAAGAGTGGCAGGATGTCAGTGGGAATATAAATAGGTAGAAATTAGAAAGACAAAAGGTAAAGCAGGGGTTGGGGGGGAAGGTCAAAGGGAGACATTACAGTGATAGAATACAAGGTAGGAAAGAGGCTGTCTGTGAAAAAGGAAATAGTGGAAGATCAGGAAGACAGGAATGAGAGAAGCTTAAAAGTGTGACAGGATGTCAGTGAAAATATAAATAGGTAGAAATTAGCAAAAGAAAATTAGAAAAACAAAAAGTTATAGCAGTGAACACTGATAGGAATTTCTTCCAGCTAATAGGAAGCCATGTCATGCCAGGTTTTGTCCCAAATGAGAGATGCTAGTGTGACTAAAACTCGTGGTTAATTTTGTTTGATATGTATACAGGCCAGTTGTAAACCAGTGTAAATGTGCCCACACGAGGTTTTGCGCTTGTTTAATTAAATAAATTTAAAACTCAATTTTATTTCAACTGGTGCTACTTTTATATATAAGAAAGGCATCGCTGACTTTCAGGCAGACAATGCCTTTTGTTTTATGTGCCTACATTAACACAGTAGAGTACTGTAGACCCCTGGTCTGTGATTGGAGCTTCTGGGTGCTACTACAACACAACAATAGGGTTTTGTATATGATCCATGGACTCAGCATCTTTAGCTGTTAATGATGTCCATAGGTGTAATACAGACAGACATAATATGCTTTCAGTATTGAAAAAAGCGTTATATGGACAAACACAACTGATAAAACTTAATTTTCAAAATTATAATTTATTTACATTCCATATGTCAGTCCTTCAGACCAGGAGCAGGCTCTCTCTCCAAATTTTGCGTATTTATTTTTAGACCAGAAGAGAGTGATTTTTCTTTTCTTTTTTTTTCCAGGGGAGATTCTTTTTTGGTGTTTGAGAGAGGAGGACAATGAGAAGCTTGAAGTAATAAGACAAGTCATTTTTGAGTTACTAAACTTAGAAAGAATGATTGTGGTTTAATGTTTTGAAAATTTTTGTCCTTCATAATGAAAATGCCTTAATGCAAAAGCTGTGTGTGTTAGATGAAAACTAGTGGTTAAGTGAGTTGCTTCAAAAGTTAAAATCGTCTAAAGATTAAAAAAAACAACATTTTCTATGTATAACTTAGGCGTCATGTTTGCAGAAGGTACAAGTTGTGACTAGCACATATTTAAAAATTGAGAGTATCAGAGGTTTTACGGTGCTCGAAATAACCCTAAATTAGTCATCATACCTTGTTTCTTCTGCCACTCTTGGACATTTCTAGTTCTTTTTCCAGAGCTGTTTAGGCAACTTCTTGATCCTCTGCCTGTAGACCTTGTAAAGGTTGGGAGGGGTCCTGATCTGTCAGACTTACCACGATTTCTTTTATATTAATGTCACTTTTATAGATATTGGGTCAAGATATGGAAGTAGATTGTAATGTTGTAATAAATAGTGTTTCATTAATGACAATCTTAATTCTGCCAATGATGCTTTTTATGTCTGTGTGTATAGGATCTAAAAAGTAGGCCACAGAGAGATTGAGGGCAGTAACTTGATAGTGAGAGGCCAGGGTTCAGGCCAAAGCCTGCTGCAAGAGTTAAGGTAACCCTTACATGTATTTGGTTTCTCATTTTTCATTCTCTCTCAACCCCAGCACTTGCAACCAGCTTATGCAGTTAGGGTTTCATTATCTAATCCATCTCTGATCAGTCTGGATAAGTCCTGTTTGGCCAGTGCTGATCTTGTTAGTAGGGTGGTGTAAAGCTGCTTGAGCTGGGATTGGGACAAATCGGATCATGGCTGCTATCTGAATCTGGGACATACTTCTCTTAAGCATGTGGGAGGGGGGGAAAGTATTAGCAGAAGGTCCAACACAAGTTGCTTCTATCATGTTTCAAGAGGAGGGTTTGGATGCATTTCTAATATTTGAAAATGAGGGTCCCAAGTGTATTGCTGCTTCAGCTGCCAGCTATTTAAATACTGGGATGTAGGAGCTAATTTTCCTGCTTGAGGGATGAGGAAGTTAGATGTCCCAAGAAGTGATTTACTTGAGAACCTTTCCATCTGAGACTAGCTGAAACAACTTTATTAGTTGCCTTTCCACCGGCTATTCAGCTTGGAGGAAAAAAAGGCCGCTAAGACGAGCGTGTTTTAATTTCTGGGAGGGGGAGTGTAGGAGAATAGGGAAAATGGATGTTGAACTGGGAAGTGTTCATTCTTTGCTATTAATGGGCTGAGGGGGCAAGGAAGAATGGAGTGCTGAACTGCAGGTGCCGCTTTCATTGTGGCACTACAAGAGCATCAGCCAAGTGGGGCATACAGGTTCTTGGCCGCCTCTTGATAAAACAGCTTTGTGTTTCTGTTCCAGTTGGCTGGCATAGTAGACGAGGGACTCAATTACACCTATCTTTCATGTTTTTCACTTAATGTTGGTATAGCTTTCTATCTGAGCCAGTCTTGTTTTGTGAATTAAAAATGCCTGTGTGAGAGAAATGCTTGGTATTGGGAAGTAGCTATCAATGACAGTGGAGTCAGCACTGCTTTTTCTCTCTGGAGAGTGACACATGTGTTCAGTATCTCTGAGACATTTGTAGGGAATCACTCGCTGACAGCAATAAATCTAACCAATTAGTCTCAGATGGCCATCACTGGGACTTTGAACACGGCATACTCAGCAGGCTGTTGATGTTTTCTTTGACGTTACTTTTTTTGCATTCTTGCAGTCGAGGCATATCAGGTACAGTAATAACTTTCCAGACAAAGACAGGTTTGAAGCTGTAAGCAGATGTGTTGACTGGTACTATAATCAGCAGGGAAGGTCCAATTCCTTTTCAGTGGTGTGGATATGTCTTTTGGAAGCTGGTTAGTTACTAGGCCTTTTAATCTCTGTAGAAATCTATAAAAGATGCGTGCTGTGGTTAGCCTTTACTCTCACACGAGGGATACAGGGAATACAATATATTCTAAAAAGGCACTGGTGTTTGTTTTCCCTATTAAACCCTGGCCTACATATGAGAGTCCATGTGGAATATGGAAAGAGTTTAACCAGGAAGCTGTGGGTAAAGAGAAGCTCTTGGGCATCTTTGTACTCTTGGTGAATTCACGATAAACCATCCTCTCATTCTTATTTATTTTCTGTTTACTTTCATCATTTGTGGCTTTTTAGATATTTTTATGGGTGCCGTGAATTGCCTGATGAGTGAAATTTGGAAAGACTTGTATAACTTTCCCTAGGTTTTAAGGGAACCTTAGGCCAGTAAATTGAAATCTGTAACTAATCAAGAAATCAGTGGCTCTCTAAAACTGGCTCTTTCTTCTTCCATGCTTAGGAAGGTAGGAGAACCCCAGAATAAACTAGTTTGATGCACTAAACTGAACTGTCTGCCAATATTTTTCTCTGAATTTTAGAAATGTGCATTTAAGCGACTACTCTTAACTTGAGGTGCAAGTTTAGAAACTAAATGGAGGTCTGGTCTGGCTCTTTTGGTAACTTTTTCTTTGCATAAAGATAGTCGCTTTATGAACTTCCTTTACAGTGTTTTTAATTAGACACAACTGGATTTTGGCATTTGGTAGAAATCCTGGGCTCCGTGACCTTTTTGAAAATAATGGCCACCTGGCCAGTTATTGTGATAACATAGTTATGAACCTGCACTCCCAGGGTCCTGTGTGAAATTAATTCTACCAGCTGTTACTCTTAGTATTCTCTTCACTTCTCTCTTCACTCTGAATTTACACCTCAATTTCCATAGTTGTTCGGAAGGAGGCACTAATCACTTGAGACTACAAGCTGCTGGCACATTAGCTTTCTACCTTGCTGGAGTCTCTCTCTCTCTCTGTGGCTACGCTGGAAATTTTCATGCATCTTCCACTGTTAGTCTAGCACAGCAGTGGGCAAAATACAGGCCGTGGGCTGGATCTGGCCCATGGCAGGCAGCTACAAGTCATGGGATCTAGCCCAGGGGGAACTGGTGGCTCCGGCTGCTGGGTTGTGTTGGGCACATCCTGGCCCCTTCCACAGCTTACATCGGCTCCTGCCCCACATGCTGGAAGCAGCACTGGGCTGGCACTGGCATCCGTTACAAACACAGTTGGCAGGTTCCAGGTGAGGATTGGGGCATCTGGGTCCACAGCTAATGCTGCTGCATCAGTGCATTTCAGCTGTGGTCCCAGGCAGTCGCTCCAGTCCCCACTGGGAACTTGTGGGCAACGTCCACACCTGATTCCGGCACCCAGCCAGTGCTGCTTCCAGCACATGAGTTGATGTAAGATGCTGATGGGGCCAGGACATTGTAGGTTGGGGTGTGCTGCAGCTGCAGGGATGAGAGAGAGATGGCCAGCAAGAGAACACCAAACTCATTAACTGGCCCTCTAGCCAAAATAATTGCCCAGCCCTGGTCTAGCAGCAGTGGGAGCAGTAGTGTAGACTGAGTACATATGACAGAGCTATAAAAATGACCGTGCCTCATCTATGCTACTGCTGTTAGGGTCAAATGGGATGTGGTGCAAAAGTAGGAAAAGTGCTGCAAATCTTCACTATAGGTCATCCACTTGAGTCTGACGGTCTGAGGCATTTTCTGTAACTAGGCTTAAAAAGAAGGGGAGTCACAGAGTGGAGGAGATGTGCGGGAGCTTTGTCTGTGCACAGCAATGTTGCTTAATTTTCTGTCTCTCAATATTAATGGATGGCATGTGTGTATGTGTGTGAAGGCCTATTTTGACATACTGTGGCTAAGGGACCAGAGGAGCATTCAAAAGTGAAGTGAGAGAGGCATTGGAGCTGACCTGTTCTAGTTCACTGAAGCATTCTGTTCAATACCACTGTAAAATCTAGATGAAGTGACACTGGAGTGTAGATGTCATGTGATAATCCCACTGTCTAGGGATTAGAGCTGTTTGGCTGAGTTTTGGGCCTTTACTCCCTCTGCAGATACAATTTTGACCAAGGTTGCTTCTGAACTCAAAAAAAATGTTCTTTTCAAAGATATGTACCCACTATGTAAGCACGCATTTTCTTTAAACAGATTTTCCCCCTTGTAATGCCTTTGTGATCACAACCACGTCTGCATTTATGGCTGTGTTGAATCTTCGTGTCTGTCAGTCAGGCATAATGTGGGCAGGGAGTGTACAAACAGTCCTTACCCAGCTCTCTCTCTGTCTGTGTGGTGAGGTCCTGATCTGCAGCGCACACTCTATTATCCCAGTCCTGAGCCCTCCTTAAAAGCTGTGTCAGTGCAGCTCAGCACAACCCTACAGCTCTCTTTGATCTGTATCAGGGATGTCAAACTCATCCAGCACCTAGGACTGGGCTGCATGGAGCCAGCATGCAAGGCTGATCCAGTGGATGCCACATGCAGTGTGCTCCCTATACTGGCCTGCTGTGCGGTGGGCAACCTGCACTGGCTCCCCTTTGGGGATTGTGCTGCTGGTGGTGTGTGGGCTGGGCCTTACATCTCGGGCAGTGCCTGTAGTCCGGGGAGCCGGCTGGCACACGTTGCACGCTGCATACGGTGCCCTGCCAGACTGTCCCTGCAAGCTGACTCGGGGGGCAGTGTGGATCTGAGACTCATGGGCTGGATCTTACAGCTTCACAGGCTGGATGAAGCTTATGGGCTGTATGTTTGACACCTCCAATCTGTATTGAACTGTAGTTGAGTGTGTGTGTGGTCAGTTGTTTGAGTTCTGTAATGTGGATTACCAGTTGTGGAAAATCTATGTAATTCTTAGGAAGAAGCCTGTGAGCAATTCCAGAATCTTTCTCATTTGGTTTGTCATTCAGGTATATACCATCTGGTAAACCCAGCCAAAGCATTGCAAGGACAGGTTGGGGAAGAAAGGGGGGGGGGGGGGGGTTGCACTTTGTCAGTGAGCAATATACATCAACCCTCATCAAGACAGAATCCAAGGTTGAGGAAGTAGAAGGATTGTGGGTTAGGCTACATGGGGGGGCAAGGAGAAAGGGATTTGGTGGTAGGGGTCTGCTACAGACCCCCACACCAAGGGGAAGAAATAGATGCGGGGCTCCTGAGGCAAATCTCGGAGACCATAAAAGCTAAACAGGCGGTAGTCGTGGGGGACCTAAACTACCCGGACATCTGCTGGGAGACGCAGACAGCAAGGTCCCATCGCTCACGCAGGTTTCTAACCTGTGTACAGGACCTCCACCTGACACAGGAGGTGCATGGTCCCACTAGGGGGAATGCCATACTGGATCTGGTATTGGCAACAGGGGATGACATGATAGGGGACCTCCAGATCGGTAGCCATTTGGGAGACAGTGATCACCTAATAATAGAATTCAACATAAGACGGCGAGTGGGTAAGGTAACTAGTAGGGTGAAAGTGCTAGACTTTAGGAAAGCTGATCTCAATGCACTCAGGTGATTAGTCAAGGACGCACTGCAGAGTAGGAGCTTTGAAGGGATGGGAGCCCAAGAAGGGTGGCTGTGCCTTAAGGAAACGATCCTTCGGGCACAAAGCAAGACGATCCCCGAGCGAGGCAAAAAAGGGAAAGGGGCCAGGAGGCTTCCATGGCTGACCAGAGAAATCCAGGGCAGCCTAAGGGCCAAAAGGGGAGCACATAAAAAGTGGAAACAGGGTGAGATCACTAAAGATGAATATACCTCCTCTGCTCGTGCTTGTAGGGAAGCAGTTAGGCGGGCCAAAGCTACCATGGAGCTGAGGATGGCAACCCAAGTAAAAGACAACAAGAAACTATATTTTAGATATATTGGGAGTAAAAGGAAGGCCCAGGGAGGAATAGGACCACTGCTAAATGGGCAGAAACAATTGGTGATGGACAGGGGGGACAAGGCTGAACTCCTCAACGAGTTCTTTGCCTCAGTGTTCCTAAGTGAGGGGCACGACAAGTGTCTCACTGGGGTTGTAGAGAGGCAGCAGCAGGGCGCCAGACTTCCATACGTAGATCCTGAGGTGGTGCAGAGTCACTTGGAAGAACTGGATGCCTTTAAGTCGGCAGGCCCGGATGAGCTCCATCCGAGGGTGCTGAAGGCACTGGCCAACATCATTGCAGAGCCACTGGCGGGAATATTCGAATGCTCGTGGCACACGGGCCAAGTCCCAGAAGACTGGAAAAGGGCTAACGTGGTCCCCATTTTCAAAAAGGGGAGGAAGGAGGACCCGGGCAACTATAGGCCGGTCAGTCTCACCTTCATCCTTGGTAAAGTCTTTGAAAAAATTATCAAGGCTCACATTTGAGAGAGCCCGGCAGGGCAAATTATGCTGAGGGGAAACCAGCATGGGTTTGTGGCGGGCAGATCGTGCCTGACCAATCTAGTCTCTTTCTGTGACCAGGTTATGAAACGCCTGGACACAGGAGGAGGGGTGGATGTCGTATGCTTAGACTTCAGGAAGGCCTTCGATATGGTATCCCACCCCATACTGGTGAACAAGTTAAGAGGCTGTGATGTGGATGACTACACAGTCCGGTGGGTGGCGAATTGGCTAGAGGGTCGCACCCAAAGAGTCGTGGTGGATGGGTTGGTCTCGACCTGGAAGGTTGTGGGCAGTGGGGTCCCGCAGGGCTCGGTCCTTGGACCGATACTCTTTAATGTCTTCATCAGTGACTTGGACGAGGGAGTCAAATGTACTCTGTCCAAGTTTGCAGATGACACAAAGCTATGGGGAGAAGTGGACACGCCGGAGGGCAGGGAACAGCTGCAGGCAGACCTGGACAGGTTGGACAAGTGAGCAGAAAACAACAGGATGCAGTTCAACAAGGAGAAATGCAAAGTGCTGCACCTAGGGAGGAAAAATGTCCAGCACACCTACAGCCTAGGGAATGACCTGCTAGGTGGCACAGAGGTGGAAAGGGATCTTGGAGTCCTAGTGGACTCCAAGATGAACATGAGCCGGCAGTGTGACGAAGCCACCAGAAAAGCCAATGGCACTTTCTCGTGCATCAGCAGATGCATGACGAATAGGTCCAGGGAGGTAATACTTCCCCTTTATAGGGTGCTGGTCAGACCGCAGTTGGAGTACTGCGTGCAATTCTGGGTGCCACACTTCAAGAGGGATGCGGATAACCTGGAGAGGGTCCAGAGAAGGGCAACTCGTATGGTCAAGGGCCTGCAGACCAAGCCCTACGAGGAGAGACTAGAGAAACTGGACCTTTTCAGCCTCCACAAGAGAAGGTTGAGAGGCGACCTTGTGGCTGCCTTTAAGTTCATCACGGGGGCACAGAAGGGAATTGGTGAGTATTTATTCACCAAGACGCCCCCGGGGGTTACAAGAAACAATGGCCACAAGCTAGCAGAGAGCAGATTTAGATTGGACATTAGGAAGAACTTCTTCACAGTTCGAGTGGCCAAGGTCTGGAACGGGCTCCCAAGGGAGGTGGTGCTCTCCCCTACCCTGGGGGTCTTCAAGAGGAGGTTAGATAAGTATCTAGCTGGGGTCATCTAGACCCAGCACTCTTTCCTGCTTATGCAGGGGGTCGGACTCGATGATCTATTGAGGTCCCTTCCGACCCTAACATCTATGAATCTATGAACGAATCTATGAATAGTAAGGTTGGAAAGAAATGGGACTGTCACTGAATGGGAAAGATGATGTGCCTGAGTGGTGACTGACTGCTGTATTAAAGCAGCAAGGATAACGATGAAGTTCCTATTTTACTTAATGACAAAGGGAATCTTGGATGCAGGTCTTTCACAAGGCAATGCAAAGAAAAAGAAAGCTTTTGCAGCTTCTGCCAGCTCAGTCAGAGAGACACTGGCACCATCTCTTGTAACACCACCTGGTATTACGGTGTGCTGGAACAGGTCTGTCTTGTTCCATGCTAGTGAGGAAATGTGGCACTAGGTCTCTTTTTCTTTGGTCTCCTGTACAGCAGACAGAATCCCTTCCCCCACTTCGTTAACGAGTGCAGTTTCTGTGTGTGCGCCCATCACTGTTGCCTGTTTCTGCCTCTTCCTGGGAGAATTTTTTGCAAAGGATAATTGGATGTTTTCTTCCAGGGATCTGGGTTGAAGCATCCTGTTTATTTTTCTTCCTGATTGTATTGGTTTCTTTTGCTCATAGTCACCTCCACTATATAATAAAAATACCATTTAATGCAGAGATGAGAAGAACCTGTACTATAAAAAGCAGCAGAGTGGGGCGGAACGATTTTGGAACCTCTCCCCCTCTGTGTTTGTGGCTAAATTTCTTTTAATAGAGGAGCTAAAAAAGTGACTTTCTGTAGCGTTTCTATGCGTTGTGAATATCAAAATACTCTCCCTAGAGGCTCTTGAGGTCCTGGGATCTGGATCCAGCTCAGGTTCCCTCTCAGTGCTGAAGCACACTCTGTTCACTGAGGTTTTCTGCCAGGCTTTTCCTAGCCTATTATTTTATAGGCCTTTTGCAGACGTCTAGGGTAATTGCCACCATAAGGGGTGATGTCCAGGAGTAAAATCCCACCAAGGCCTCACTTAAAAGACTTGATTTAGTATTGTGTGGGCTGACAAGAGACAGTAACTGGGATCACAGGCATATAATTTGGTGTGTGTGGTTACAGTTTCCTTTCCTGGGGGCTGGGGGCAGGAGTGTTGCTTTTCTTAAAGTCTGTTCTGTCTACTTTACATTATTGAGGCAATTGGAAAAAAGGAGGACGACAAGGCCCACCATGGCTCAGGGTCTGGCATTTTAGGTCTTGGAAGCCTAGATTTATAAGCAGTTCAGCCAAATATGGTGATGTGAGAGCAGAATATGTAGGGTGGTGACCTGGACTGAATTCTGACACGGGAAGCTGGAATTATTAGTCAAATCATGTAAGATTAATAGAAACTACTGATTTAAAAAAAAAGAATCTGATTTTTTTAAATTAAAAATGTGTAGATCTTTTTGTTTTAATTTAGACACAATCCATTTAAAAATGAAACCTGAATTGAATGGAAAACATGTTACAGCCTGAATTTCATTTTATAATGAAATAGAAAATTAGGTTATAATAAAATAGAAATATGCTGAATTCATGAGCCTCCATCCAGAACATTGTGTTACGGGCTGTATGCTTTTTTTAATATAAAGGAAGAATTGGAGAGCAGAGGAGGAACGTCTGACTTTTGAGTTTGGTCTTTATAAACATAGTGTGATAGGTCTGTACTGTTTCCCACAGGATCAAGCCCTTGATACTGAGGAGCTGTGCTATAGGTAGGGGGTCTCCCTAAATCGCAGGGGGACCTACTAATTTTCGTGGGTAGATTGCAGCTTAAAGTTCTAATTCTGTGGTCATTTTGCGGTGGCCTCGCTCCTTGATGTTGATTGGTGGACAGGCCCTACCCCTTGGTGCTGATTGGCAGAGAGGCCCTTCATGCAGCCCTGCCCCTTGGCACTAATTGGTGGAGAGGCCCCAGCTCGGGGTGGGCGGGGACAGGACGATGACAAGGGGGCAGCCACCATCTTGTCTGCTGCCCTTTGTGCCATCCTACTGGCTGGCATCTTCTCTTCCTGGCAGCAAGGCGGACTACTGGCTGTCACTGGGGAGCAAGTATTTCCTTTTTATTAAGCATTTTTTGTTTTTGTAGATTTTGCGGATTTTGCTGTTTCTGCAAAATCCGCGAAACCACCAATTAAGGTCCCTAGCTATAGGGATATAAAAGACTGACGATGTTATTGCAGTCTCTGACTCTTAGAGGCACCGTAATGCGTCTCGTCAGGATTAAATTCCAGTCACCATTCCCAATGGAGCTGGTTGACACAAATCACTAGCAAATAATTAATCTGGTAAACAAGCATAACGTAATTCACTATTTCCTTAGAATACTAAAAATTTAAGAATGTATTCAGAATCTGAAAATATTAATAAATAATAGAAGTATGTCTTCATATTATATCCTTCGAGGTAACTAAAAGGTGTACCAGATTTAGTGTAAAGCTCTTTTTAGTTAAACATGTACATGGCTTAATGATTATTTCAGCTAATGATGAGAAGAAAATAACTGATATAGAAAATAGAAAGTTGTTTAAAATCAGTTATTTAGATCAATTTGTCCTGGTCACACATCATCCATTTGGAGGCTTCTTCACTCCCCCTTTGAGTCTTTTCATCCCAGAAAATATGTTTGCTAATAGGAAGGATCCTCATTGCCCAAATCAGTGTGGTTTCCTGTGGTTTCTCTGCTGCCCAAGTGAAAGTATCTTGCAGCTTCAGAATGAGGTTTCACGAGCATGGCACATGTTCTATGGCTGCCCTTCTTTTTTTGTGGATATTTTGGGATTCTTTTGAGAGTTTAAGCTCTTTAGTGGGATCCTTACAGGATTCTGAACTTGGAGTGCAGAGAATTTGCTCTACAAGTATTTGCTGCTTCCTTGACCCAGTCTATATAAGACTTGGGCTCTAACATTAGTGTTAAATGCTCCCTGGTGACCTACGGTATTTGAGCAGAGTCCATGGTGATCTAGGAACTGTGGGACTGGAGGTTGAACTTGAACCAGTCTGCTAGAACTGCTTTCCCACTAACCCAGACCTAAAGACTTGTGGAACTTGAGGAAAATTTCATCATCACAGTGCATCAACGAGGGATTCTGTGTTTCTGGTCCTGAGATGATGCAACTAATACAAGCGGTCCATTCATTTTTTTTTTTTTTTTTTTTTTTTTTTAAACCATAGGAATGCAGAACAGATGCATGCAGCTGTGTGTGTAGTAGTTGGCTGTGAACTGTATCTGATGGGTATCATACGAGAAATAATGCATTACAATGGCTTAGTGTCCCTATTACGTCTTTTTCCAATATGTTAGTATTGTCGAAATCAAGAGAGCAAAAGTAATGAATTGCACCCCCAAAATTATGAGATTAAAAAAAAAAAAGGATTATATTGAGTTTTGGCCTGCCTTCTGATTTTGCACTTTACTTGCCTGTTCTTCATGTGTATGTGTATCACAGTTGGCATTGCTCGCTCTCTGAAATTTAGACTGGGAGTGCATAGTGCTGGTCAAGTTTAGATAGGTAGTGAAGAGTGCTAGCCTGAAGTCAGGAAGAAGGCAGGGCAGGGTGGCACCTTAAAGACTCTTTCTGGAAGGCATAAGCTTTTGTAGGCTATACCCTACTTGGTCAGATGCCGTGAATTGACTTAGAGCAGTGGGTGTTAAATAGAAAGGAATAAAATAATTTTAATGCAAAGGATAGTGAACGGAGGAGGAAAAGATAGGGGGAGGGGGTACTGCTGAGAGAAAGGAAGCAGGGTTGAAGAGATCAAAAGGGTTAAACAGCAGTTAAACCAACCTTTTTACCCTGTGGGCTGTATGGGTGGTGCCAGGTCCATCTGCAGGCAGGATCTGGCTAGTGGGCTTGGCCCACTGTGGGGTGGGCATGGTGGTGGCATGGTCCAGGTGTGTGTATGGGGTTGGGGGATAGGTAGGAGCCTAGGCCATATCCAGCAGTGTGGCAGTGGCCTATGTGGGGCTGTATCTGGTTGTGAGGGAGGGGTAGGGGGGGAAGCAGCCCCAAACCTGATCTGGATGTGTATGGGCAGCCCATTCCTGAACTGGATGCATAGAGGGTGGGGTAGCAGCATTACAGCAACAGTTAGGGTGGGCTGTATCTGGCCATGTGGAGCTTGATTATTTGGCAGAGACGAGGGGTGGCACCATTAATCGCCACCACTCCACCATTGCCAAATTTCCCAACCTGTGGGCTAGATGCCATGATTCTGTGGGGTGGATGTGGTCCATGGGCTGGTGGTTGAGTACCCCTGAATCAAACCATTGAGGGACATAAGGGTTGTAAAAGCTAGCCCAGATAATGGGATAAGAATCTGTAATTTTGATTTAGACCATGCTTAACACAGTCTAGTCTGTGGATGACTTTATTCTTCAATTTCATATTTAAGGGTTTTTTTGTGTGGGGGTGGGGAGGTTCTTTGTTGATTTTATTGTTTAAGAACAGCTACTGCCCCTCTCATTTTTTCAGAAGGAGTAGAACTGCCTTATGCTCTTGTGATCTTTCTGCTCCCTCCTATCCGAGCAGTGCTTGTAAAGCATGGGGAAGGAATCCTTCTATGGTAGTGATCCATCTCTCCTTTTTTGATGTTGTTCAATGTGGTAGCCAGCTGTTTTGTAGTTCTTCTATATCTATAAAAGGACTGCATATGACCCACTTGAGCAGACAAGCATGGTGCATCATTAACCACCTTACAGGCAAAGGCACTGAAAAATGACATTGTCCCTTGTCAGCAAACTTCATCGCAAAAATACTGTGCAACAACAGCAGGTACAGTAACCCAAACCAGTAATACACAGAAATAATTAGACACTTGACTCATGAACAGCTTAAATCACCTAATGTCAACCTTAATTTAACCGCTTCTATCTCTGACAAGTTCAATGCAGCTGTTAAAGCGATCAAGACTAGCAAGGCTGTTGGACCAGATAAGATATTCCCAGAATTCATTACCAAGCTTGGAACCGCAATGAAAAGATGGCTCCAGATATTCCTGTATAAATGTTTAGAAAGTAACAGGCTTCTGCAAATCTGGAGAAAAGCTGACGTCAATGAAACCCAATAAATAGAGATGTACTGAAATCATGATTTTGTGATTTTTTGCAGAAAACGCAAAATCAGGCATTTTCCGTGAAAATTGGAGAAATCCGTGAAAAAAGGAGCCCCACAAAACAGCGGGAAAAAGCAGGGCTCTGTGTAAAAATAAAAAGTTTTTCTTTTTCCCCTGCAGGCAGGAGCTAAGATGGCTGCTGTCCCCAGCCCTGGCTGTTGATTGGGCAAGAGGGCTGCCCTTATGCAGCCTCTCCAGGCAAACAGGGACCTAGCCCTGCTTTTTTTTTCCCTTGGTTGCCAAAGCTGCCCGGCTGGGCTGGACCCATCCTGTGGTAAGTCGGTGCTGTGGAGGGCAGGGGATGGGACTCGGGGGAGCAGAGCCAGGGCACGGAGGTGCTGAATGGCCCAGCCAGGGGGCAACAGGGCAGCAGCGGCTCATCCGCTCATGCATGTGGGGCCTGGGCAGGTGCTTATTTTTCCTCCCTGTGCAGACCAGAGCTGGGTGGGAAGCTGGTTTGATGGATATAACAGCTGCGTTGAACTTCTTGTCAGATATAGAAACAATTAAACTAAGGTTGACGTTGGGTGATTTAAGTTGTTCATGAGTCAGGTGTCTAATTATTGCTGTGTGTTGCTTGTTTGGGCTACTGTACTTGCTGCTGTTGCACAGTATTTTTGCAATGGAGTTTGCTGACAGAGGACAATGTCATTTTTTAGTGCCTTTGCCTGTAAGGTGGTTAATGATGCACCATGCTTCTCTGCTCAAGTGGGTCATGTCTAATCCTCCTGTGGATATAGAAGAACTACAGAACAGTTGGCTACCACATTGAACAATATCAAAAAGGAGAGAGAGCTCACTACTATAGAAGGACTCCTTCCTCATACATTACAGGCACTGCTTGGATAGGCCAGGCCGGGGGAAGTGGCGTGGTGGCAGTCCATGTGTTTGCTGGCCACTCCAGCCATTCAGAGGCATGGGGTGGAAAGGGGTGGTTGCAATCTGCCCGTGAAATTGGAGCCTGGGGCTGCCTCAAGCCCATGAAATCTGGCCGTGGGCTCTGCAATTTGATTCTATCCTTGCCAATTAACCACCAGAGGATCCAAAGACCTACCAAGCCATCTCACTACTTGGCATTATATACAGACTCATGGAGCACATAATCTTGAATAGAATAGAGAACATCATTGATCCCCAGCTCCTAAAAGAACAAGCTGGTTTTTGGAAAAAGTGGTATCACTGACCAAGTTACATTACTTACATCTGACATAGAAAATGGATTTGAAATGGGGCAGAAATTAGGTGCGGTCCTTATCAACCTTGCAGCCACCTATGATCTGTATGGCACCAAGGTCTCATATATAAACTGCACTCTGATACCTGGCCATAGTTTATGCACTTTTATCATGAGCATGATCTCCAGCAGATCATTCAAACTCACTACTAGCTAACGAGAGGAAAGCAGAGTACAAATTCTGAAGAACGGAGTCCCCACCAAGTGTCACTGCTAGCACCAATACTTTTCAAAGTATATATATCTTAGATTTCCCACATACAACATCTAAGCGATACATGTATGCTGACAATGTTGCTGCAGTAGCCCAAGAAATTGATATGATAGAACTGGAAAAGATACTGAGTACTGACGTGGAACTCATTGCTATCTCCACTAGTGGCACCTAAAGTTGAGCGGCAATAAATCAGTATCATCACTCTTCCACCTGGACAATTCTCAAGCTAAGAGCATGCTGAATATCAGAGTAGGCAACCACATCCTTCCCCAATCTACTTAGGAGTTGCATTAGATCATTCCATCACCTATAAAACATCACATCCAGAAGGTCAGTAGTAAAGTCTCTGCATGGGTAGCTTCCTTATTATGTGTAGCCAGCATAACACAGGGTGCCAACTTCAAAGTGATCAGAACCATTGCACTCTCAATGGTATATGCCGCAGCAGAATATTGTGCTCCTGTATGGTCCAGAAGGTGTCACACTAAAAACTTTGATGCTTGACGCTGTACTTAACAGTGTACTGAGACTCCATAACAGACTGCATCACTGACACACGTGTACATACAGTATGTACGTACTTCCTGTACTCGGGCATTAGACCAAGTGATACAAGATGACAGACCCTAACATCGTTACTGGCAATACAGTCAAGAGATGACGAAAATCGCCTGTTCCATCAACTGTTAACTGAAGACCCAAACAGATCATGGAGGTTTAAGAGACTTAAAAGTCATAAATTGTTTGTGTGTGAAGCCCACAAGCTCCTGGAAGAGACTGGGGATGCTGAACCAAACCAGTGGGCAGCAGTGGCATGGGCTGACTGCTGTGAAAGATCAGATCTATTCCTACAGAGTTTTATACCAGCGAGGCAAGCTGAACAGAATGAGATCTGGATACAGATACTTGAAAACAACACTTCACTCGGACAGCCTCCTGTGTGAATGCAGCATCCAACACAAAAGCACGGCACTTAGTCAAGGAGAGCTCCATTTTCTTCCTGAGCAGCTTTGATTGCTTGCCTCTTAGAGTCAAAACAAAGAACAGGGGAAGCAGTCATTCAAGAGGTATTTCACGGCAGGCAGACTAAAAGTCCCAAGAGCATTGGAGCTTTTTGCGTCATCACGAGTCATCACAGCCCCTGCCTCAGCAAATGTCTGGTTACTCATGAAGAATTTATGGAAGTTGGGAATGCTGGCCAATGTACCTTAAAAGGAAGTTAAGGTTGCAAAGTCAAGCACTCGCAAGTTAGGTAATACTAGAATTAAGGTTACATATTCAGCCACCCTGTGCAGGTGTGTGACAGTGCACAAGAATCTGTCTTCGTACAACTTATGAATTGTTGTATATATGTCAGGATGCTGCTATATTGCCAAATGCTAAACTATATGTGCTGTCAGGCCTGTGTTGTACATCTTCCAGACCAGGAATAATACAGGCTTATTGAATCTAGAGGACTCCCGTTTAAATGAGAGCATCTTGGGGCAATGGGATATGATGTCTTAGATGAAACCAATCTACTTCAATGTGTTGGGCATGGGATTTCTTTAGAAATGGAACAGAAAGCACAAGTGTTAACTCTGTGTGTCTAAAAACAGAGCCTGAGGGATGCGAGTGGGGAGGGAACCATGGATGATTCTCAGAGGGTGCAGACATAACACTTAGGCTGTTTTAAATGAGGTTTAAATTGCGAGTGTCCAGTCATGCAAACCAGTTTAGAATGGTTTAAGTCCTCTGAAACTTTTCAAAAGTATACCTGGATAATTGGGTATTATTTTGAGCTGGTCTTCTGAACTGGTTCAGTGTTACGTGCACACACTAAGCTTTCCAAGTTTAGTGTCTGGTTGTCCACCCAACATCTTATACTGTACTACTCCTCACCACCCCTGCACAGCCAGGACTCTGCTACCCTAACCTCTTTGCCTGCATTTGACCCACTCCAGAGTGTCATAGGCTTTTTCGGGGGAAAGCGTGGTCAGGTTGGGGGGCTCACTGGATCCCTGCTTGTGGGTTCCTGGTGGGCTGGGGGATGCTCAAGGTCTCTCCAGCTTTTAAGCAGCACTTTTCCCTAAGCTAGTAGTTAATTCCATTCAATTCCTGGCAATTAAACAGGCTTTGGAACATCCCAAATTTAACCAGGTTAGGGGCAGTGCCTGAAAACTGACTAACTAACTTGCATTGCTGGCAGTTGCAGATGTGCGTACAGGGTGGAAGTGACGTTGCCTTAGTGGAAGTCTGTGTAAGAGCCAGAGCTGGGGGGTGGGGGTATGGAAGTGGTGCTGTCTCACTCAGTGGAGGTCTGTGTGAGAGCCAGATGGCGTGTGCATATGCTGCATGTTGAGCTGAGTACCCAGTTCCCAATCAGTGGTGTTGTTGGGTTGGTTCAAGTGTTATGTCTCTTTGCATCCTCTACAGATGCAGGAAGTTTGGGCAGGGCGAAGAAACAGGGTGGGGTCTGGTTTATTAGCACAGGGATCCTGTTTAATAGAGGAGTTGGCCAAGGAAGAAGAAAATGGACAGCACAGGAAGGACACGGATGTGGTTTGTGAAAGAAGCAGTGTAAACGAGTGGGAAAACATGAACTCTGTAGAAGGCTCTGAACTCAGCGCGAAGAATGCTCAAGAATGGGGAAAAAAACGAGGCAAAGAAGAGCATGCATATGTTTTTAAAGGAATATAGGACTTAGAAAGGACTTCTTGGGCCACTGAATCCCGTCCTTGCATTTGCAGGGGTTTATCCAAAGAACACTAGAAATCCAAAGAACACTACAACCCTAAAGCACTGCCAGCACCCTGCCACTGTAATGGCAGAGATGAATTTTGGTTAATATATTCTTAGAGGACAATACTTCAGAGAATGGAAAAGCTCCTCATAGTCTTAGACAGTCTGGCTTGAAGGGAAAATTCCTTCTGAACCACAGATCAGGCAGTCATTTTGTCTGTGAAGTGAAGAGCAAGACCTTTTATCCAGGGGTCTGTGCGGTTTTTAGGTACTGGCAGGAACATCAGTGCACTCTAGTCAAAACTCCCACGTCTAGCTGTGGATAATGTTGATTGCTTCAAAGGAAGGTAAAAAAACAAAACAAAACCAACCTTAGAGCCTGATAAAGCATTTATGAAGGGGATTGGGGTGGAGAAATGTTGCTGGCCCTTACAGGGAATCAGGAGGAGTACCAAAGCATGCGAGTACTAGATACCTCCATAAAGAGAAGAATTGCCTCTCAGCATTAACATGGACATTGCAGATACTTGACTCCACATATATGTGTTGGTTATTGATCTAAGAACCCCTTATGCTATTCTGGTCCTTCTATTAACTTGTTGAGCTCCATCCTGGAGTAGTTTAGGTGTTTTGTGCTCTTTACTTAGCTTATCTTTACTCCTCTGATAGCTAGACATCTTCTTCTAGTTTCCAACCTAAATCTGTTCCTAACCAGTTTGTAGATTGCTCTTGTGCTAATATTGTTCTTTAATAGCTGTTCTCCCTCCCTGATATTCACCCCATGAATATATTTTTATAAAATGTAATTATATCCCCTTTCAACCTTTGTTTTGCTAAATTAAACAGGCCAAACTCTCTTAATCTCCTTTCGTAAGGCTATTCTTTCCTTTAATCATCTTAGTAGTCTTTCTTTGTTCCTGTTCCAGTTTAAATTAATCTTTTTTTTTTTTTTAACTTTAGTGATCCTCCATGCTGTATGCAGTATTCTAAATGAGCTCTTTTTTACTAGTCTTCTGTGGTGGTACTAATATTTCCTTGTCTTGACTGAAGATACCCTACCTCATACATCTTACGTTGCATTAGCTTTTTTTCACTGCTATGTCACGTTGTCTGCTATGACTGACCAATACAGGCAAATCTTTCTCTCTCCAGTGCCTCCAGTCTATGTGCCCTTTTCTGTTACCAAAGCATCTTGTTACTAGTCCCTAAGGCCATGATTTTTTACTTCATACTATCAAACTTCACATTGTTTCTAGTGTTCTACAAGATTATCTAAATCTTCCTCCAGATTGGCAATAACCCCTTAGCCTGCTGTCATCTACAAATTTCATAAGTAGACTTTATTTCTACAACAAGATGGCCAATGAAAATATGAAATAGGCTGGTCCCAAGATTGATCCCTGAGGAATACCACATTATTATAGTATTTCCCGTAAGGCACAGTGTCAAAAGGCTTTGCTCACATCTAGATAGATTATGTCCACTGTATTGCCCTTTTTTAAGTAATCAGTTATTCTGTCATAGAAAGATATCGAGTTAATCTCACTTGATCTTCCTGGGATTAAATTGTGTCGTGTTCTGTTTTTTCTTTACTTTCATATTGCTTTTTCCCCACTTTGATATCTGTTCCAAGATGTTGCATAATGTTGAAATCAGGCTAACATGTCTGTAAGTGCTTGGGTCACTTTTGTTCCTTTTTTTTTTCAAATGGGCAGTATATTTGCTATTCTGTAAACAGAGTTGACCAAGTTTGTGAAGATGCATACCTAAAGTTGCTGTTTCATCTGTCAGTTCTTTTGCCGCTGTGACTTGGAAATTATCTGGGCCCCCTGGATTTGTTTTTCAGTAAGCAATCTAAATTTTGCTTCTGCCTGTGATGCCTTATAGTCAAGTAAATATGGTATAAGTTTCTTCTCCTTATCCAGCATGGGGGAACTCCCCTCCACCCCCCCATCTTACATTTGCATACAAAGAAACCACATTAAATTTATTATTTACCAATAAACTACTGCCAAAAGCAGCATGTGCTCAGTAATAGAAACTAACTGTGAAGTTCATTGAATGCAGGCAACACCAAGCATGACAATAAAACACATGGCCATGTTGGGCAAACATACTGATAGGAACTGACCACAAGGATTTTTTTTAAAATATACCTAAATCTTTGCCGTTCTGTCTCCTGACCAAAATGGTTCATTGGACAGACTGTAACACATGTCTACAGTTGACTCTCATCATCCCTATTGTAATAAATGTACCTGTGAGCATGCTTACCCATCCCTATCTCCTTTAACCATTGAACCTACCACAAGGATAGGTTAGTGCAGGCCATCTGAATAAGATCTATGGTAGTGCCCATTGCACTCAGTTCCCCTCAGTGCTGACTGTTTCAAGTCCTGTATTGAATGCATTTCAACTTCCCTTTACTCCCACATCTGAGCTGTGCCTTTGTTTTGCATTTCCAGTGATTCCTCTTTTCACCAGCCTTAAATGTCTGGTAAACATCACCAAATGGAGCCCCAAACAGTTCATCCAGAATCCCTCTGCCATCCCCTCTTTCAGCCTGTTGCATATGATTAGTGTGGCCTTGCCCTCCATGAGGTGGAGCCAGATCAGGTTGCCCTGCACCTCATTTGCATATACATTTTTGAAGGATCCCAGACTTGTGACAAGAACATCTGGTTCCAGTCGTGTGTGTGTTTTGGGGGGGGGGGGGTCTAATTACAACATGAATGCTTTGTGGGGTGGTATCTGGATTGTACACACAGGCTGAGCTGTGCTGAGCTATGGGGTCACCATGGCTAGAAATGCTGTAGAGACTGCTGGGGCCCAGCTCAATCAACTTGATGGTAAATCATGAGGCTTGGCTTTGGACTCATCTTGCATTGTACTGGTAGGGCAAATACTATGACCATGAAGGTGGCAGGGGGCAGTACCCTGACCAAGTAGGTGCCTTACAAATGGCTTTGTGTAGTAGAGGGTACACCCTTGTCTGCTTGCAGACAAGATTCCCTATGAGAGCCTCATAGTTAGCTTCCCACTGGCCTGCTTGCAGTGGGAGTATCTCAGCTACACACCAACTTTATGGAAATGGGAGACTCCTCCCTAGCTTGCTGCTGTGGCCATGTGGCCCAGGGCAAACAAAACTTGGGGGCATCTGAACCCTAAGCCTCCGGGCTTGGGCTTGCACATAGGATGCCTGCCAAAGGATTTGGAAGTATCTGAAGTCCAGGCTGGGGTGGAGAATACTTGCTGGTAGCAGGGCCACATATGGTTCTTGGATGGTTCAAGCAGATTTGGACCTGATCTGGCTAATTTGACCTGGGACATGAAAAATTTTCCTTAAAAAAAAAAAAAAGGTTGTACCATAAGTAGGTATAAATAAATGTTTAGCTTAATAGTGTGCTTATTGAGTATATGTACTAAACTTTGCAACAGTTTCAAAAAGGTAAAATGCATCAATTCTGGAGGAACTAAGTCTGTCTATGGGAACCCATAGTAAATTGCCTATATGCAAAGTACTACAGATATGTTTATTTCTAAGTCAGTGTTTTCAAACTTGCCCCTCTCTTTCATGTGCTTAGGGAGAGCAGGGTATCAGTAAATGGGGGGGAGGGTGGTGGGAGGTGCTACAGGGGGAAGAAGTTGTGGGGACAGAGGGCAAGGGGCTACCTGAGCTCCCCAGCCTTATTTTCCCTGCTGTAGCAGTTGGAGGGGGACAAATTGAAGGCAAACCTCAAATAATTAGAGTCTGCATCTGGAAAATTATAATGAATTTATACATTTTTCCATATATGCCATCTAGTTCTTGGGGGATCATCCTATGTTCAAGAAAATACTGTGGTCATTTTCATAACCATCTTCATCTTTATTGGAGGGAAGGTATATATTCAGTACTTTGGCCATACCTAGAATTATCCTTGATCTCCAGCCCGCCTTTCACTTTTCACTTTCCATCCCACAAGTGGGGTTCCACTTTTAGTTTAGAAAAGCGGAACTCAACTTTTCTTCTGGTTCTCTTTTAATTTGTGTAACTGGAGAAACATTTGCCATTTTGGCTCACAAAGAGGAGAACACATGAGAAATATGTTTTGCCAGTGAGCTTTATAGTTATTTTCTGACATGCAGGAACCCTGCTTCTTATTTTAGGATCTGTGGTATAGCGTGCTTAAGGATTTGTGACCATGACTTTCCCAACTTCTCCTTCCACCTCTGTCTCTTAGAACAGGTACTGCCAGCCTTTGCCCGTTTCTGCTGCTCGTTGCTCTTCATTTTAGCCAAGTTGTTTCTGTCTTCCCTTTCTTATTGTCTGAGCACAGCATTGAGAGAATAGGGGAGATAGTCCTCTTAGTCTTTGTTCTTCTTAGTCTCTGTTGACACTACACTGTCTGGAAAAAGAGGTTTACAGCAAAAATCCTCCTCGTTCCCTCTGTTCTTGAGCTGGAGCTTGTCCAGTGAACTGGAGCATTTGGAAAATATAGTTGCTGAAAATTAACAAGAATGCTCTCTCAAGCTGGGCTTATCCTTTGGCTAAATTTAAGTGGATTCTTCTGTTTTCAAGAGGACAACATGTACTTCCCTGAAATTGGGTTGAGGCCCCCGCCAAATCCCTGTTCAGGGCATGGTGGTGCTTATGCTTTTCAAGAAAATTGTTGTAAGTATGTTTAACAAGGGAAAACATCCGCCCCACCCACCTTCATTCCAGAGAATGACTGGACTGTTTCTGGTGAACCTTACAAAAATGTTAGAAGTGTTATGAGCAGAAAATAGAATCTTATAATGAAGTGTTTAATCAGCCTTAAACTTTGGTATTGTTGTTAATAGTGTCTATAAGAAAAATACATTCATGTGCATGCCTAAACTGAGTTCTGCTCTCTTTTACATTGTTTTTTATTGTATAATCATCCCTGGAGTACAATACCATACCTAGACTCCTGGTGGCCCAGGCAAACTTTTAGTATCGGGCCTCCTTCGCCAGAGATGATAATGATAATAATAATTTAAAAATTACCATTTTCAGGCTCCCTTTCTGTCCAGGCCTCGAGTGGTTGCCTGGTTCGCCCATGCCTGTGTCCACACCTGCTAGAGTACACATTTCCCTCGCTTTTTGAAGGTTCTGTGTGTGGATATAGATGTGATGATCTTATGCGATGACCCTTTTTATAATACCAAAAATTCATTTCATGCGAGGTAAATTCACTCTCATGTGATCAGTGTGGTGCAGGCCCACAGGCAGCTGCTTTGCGTGGTTCATTGTGGGAGTGACACGCACCAAAATATGGTCTCCTGTATGGATCGGTCTCCTCGCTTGTTGTTTGCGACACTTGTTTCTGTAGTTACCCATTATGGTAACATTCCCCACCACCCTGTGCTTGTGTGTACTGTCTGCTGTTGGGGAGTACCAAAATTGTCTTGTAAAAGTGGTAGAAATGGGTCTGGGGTTCAGTACAGTCAAGGTCTTGGAATGTATCCCTATTTGTCACATTGTAAAGTGGGTTCCCTTTATACAAATTTGAGTTATGCGCCATTTTCTAGAAACGCATTTACAGCATAAAGTGAGGGAAACTTGTACCTTGGTGCCTTTAGAAGAGCAGCATTAAGCAACTTGGATAGCATTGGCCATGTGTTTGGTGTCTCCTCTCTAGGGAGGGAAGGGTATACTACAGGTAGTTTTATTTGGTAGGGGTTTTGTTTTGTTTTTTGTTTTTAATAATCACGCATATTGCTTTTCTGTTTGAAAAGGCAAGGTCAAAGTACTGTGCCTTGCATGTGGAGCTGAGGGCACTGAGGTTTGTGATTAGTGTGATAGCTCTAAACTCCTGAGGGGGAAACATAATCCACGGTCTTAAACTAGCCCCTGAGAAAGTGCTGTCCGCTGTACAGTCAAAATCCTGTCTTATTGCTTAGAGATCCATTGTTCCAGAGGAACACAGTTGTTGGCTTGGGTCTTCATCTCAAGAGATTTAGGTGGTGGTTGAGACATTTTGGGCCCAGGCCACGAAGTGTCTTGAAGAAAAGGACCACAGTCTTAAATTGGGTTCAGAATTCTGTGGGAAGCCAGCGTAGAGACTAGAGAGAGCACAAGTTTTCTATCCTGCGATGGCTTGTATTGCTGAGGAAACCCGTTGCAGTGTTCTGTACTAGTCAGAGTTTCCTAACTACTGAAGGCGCCATGCTCAGGTGTATAAAGTTGCTGTAGTCTTGCTGAGTTGTAATGAAGGCATGAATAATTGAGGCCAGGTCACTGTCTGCCAGGATGGGATGGAGTCTCCTAGCTAACCTCAGGTGATAGAAAACTTTACCCTAAGATGTAGGTCTGTGGGAGCTTAGCGTCTGCAAAGATTCAAAGAACACTCCTAAAGTATGCACTGAATCGACTAGTTGTAAGGGTGTGCCTTCAGCCAAAGGGGATTGAGCTCTTTAAAATCCTCTGCCCACCAATATTTCTGCTGTCATTTTAGGCTCAGCTTCAACCACTTTTCTTCATTGACAAGCTGGTGGCAGTAGGGAGTGCCTACGCAGGGAAAGATAAATAAAGCTGTGTGTCCAGTACCTATTGTTGGCATTTGAATTGGTGAGAAGGCATGAACTCAGATGGCTGCATGTAGATATTAAACATGGCAGGAGAGTGAATGTAACCTGGTGCAATTTCAAAATTGAAGAGCACTTTTGTGGTATTGCTTTTATTGGTAGCGTCCCTCAAACCAGGCTGTCTAACTTGCAGCCCATGGGCCACATGTGGCCCACAAGGAGTTAATTTGACCTTCAGGCTTCCATCCACCCACTATCCCCCCTCATCATGCCAGCTGCAGCAGTAGCTGGGGTCTCTGGGTTTCCCTTCCTTTTTCTGGTTTCTACTTCTTGCCCCTGCGCCAGTGGGTTGTCCAGTGCAGTGCAGCCTCTGGTGTGGTGCAGTGTAGCAGGGGGCCACCTACATGCATGTAGTGTAGTAGGAAAGGAGGGACATTGCTTACAGCTTGCACACGTGTGACCCTTCCTGGTGTGGTCCACAGGGTATGTGGCCCCTGTTTTGGTTAGGTGGACTTGGATGGACTTTGGTAAGCTTGTTTTTATGAGCTTGCTCAGGAATGTGAAGTTTGACACTGTATTGTGGTATGCTAGAAAGAATGCATCCAAGATGAGTTTCACCCTGGTTGGGTGGACTATTGCCTGTTCTGTAGAGGGAAGGAAAGAACCTCTCTGGATGATGGTTGCCACATTTTGACAAGTGTGGCTTCAGCTGTTCATGACTTTCACAAGCTGGGAGGACGGGGAACGGATTCATAATCTTGGCATGTGTTGAGTCTTTTAGGATTTCCAGAACTTCTCAATGAGTGGATGCACCAACTGGGAACACAGCTGGACTGTTACCTGGAGGGCATAGGTGGAACAGACCCATTCTGTGTGGGCATATTGGAAAGTCCGCTCGGTCTTTTCAATGAAATGGTGCTGGTGCTTGGTTCTGTGGTAGGCACTCAGAATTGATTATTAAAATTATCACCCTGAATAGCTTCCATGAGGCAGGATTTGTTAGTTGAAATGGAAGCTTGGAAGAATTTTTGTCCTGTCCTTAGCAGCTTTTGGTTGCTGTCTCTTCATTTCATCTGGTGCAGGGAGTCAGAAAATGCAGATCTGTGTGGTTTATGGGGAAGAAGGAGCAGTTTAGGGGCAGGGGGGATTTATGATGTTGATGGTTGAGTGTAGCCTGCAATGGTGATTCACCAGGTCTTTGATGACTCTTTGGGATGGGGTGTACCTGTTCTTTAGCAGGCTTTGGAGTTTGTTGGAGCCCATGAGTCTGTGGTCCAGCTGGATTGTTGGCCTTGAAATGATTCTGACCGTTGCCTCAGTGAGGTGATGATCTATCTGTCCAAGACAGTGGCCAGGTTGTGATATTCTTATTTTTGACATCTAGGCTGGTCTGGTTCAGGGTGTGACTGGTCATAAGTTCTGTATCATAGATGATCTGTGAAAGTCCTAGAGAGGCAAGTAAGGACTGAGGAGATGAGTTTTAGGGCCTTTTGCATTTTGGCCATTGTATTATATATGGTGAAATTTCTTGGGAAGATGATTCTGGGTTATTTCACCATAACTGCCAAGCAAGTTTCTTTATGAATCTGTTTAAAAAAAAAAAAGGCATAACTTGTTTTTTGCTTTAGTTATTTAGTTGTCAAATGAACAAATTCAAATGCAGTTGTCTTGTCTGAATCCCTCCAGTCATCTCCTTAAATGTCAAATTCAAAATGACGTCTGTTATGGGCTAAGTATCCTGGGGGGGGGGGGGGAGATGAGATGGTCTAGCCCAGGGCTTGCAGTCATACAGGAAGCAGTTGTCAGTGATGGAAGGCTATTTTAGGTGTTTCATCACTGATGAGATTGTGTTTTCCTAATGTATATTCTGCACTCTGCCATTGTCTTCAAGATTAGTTTTAAACAGTCATTATCCTACATCCATTTCCCTGTATGCTTCCCTGTCTTGCATTTCTGGATTTCCTGAACCAATTTCAGAGGTCTGTGATGTTGCCTGGGAATGTCCTTGGGCTGGAAGCTTTCACTGGCATTTTATCAGGTCAGGATCCCTTAGGCACACATAAGAATGCCGTATCAGTACTGTAGAGTAGCAGTGTACAAATTCAGTTTGCTTTTAGGTTTTCTGTGATAAATGTAAGTACAGATTTTAGTTTTTGTGGGCAGCATAGTCAAACTGGAAATTCATGAACTTGCTGATGGGATATTTTCCAGATCTGTAGAGGCTTCTTAGATAGGTGTTCTCTCCTTGACTAGGTTCTTCTCTGGCCTGGTGCTGAGGGTTATTTACTCTTGCAGTTCAGAGCCTCAGTATCCATGAGGGATCTGTAAACCTGCAGTATAGTATTTTATATGGTCTCATAGGGGTGGGCAATTATTTTGGCTGGTGGGCCACTTAAGTTTTGGTGAGTTGACGAGGGCCACACACACAATCTTTCAGAAGATATAATTTTAACAAATTACAGATAAAAAAACATTATATATTAAAAATCAGACATCTACTGTAACGTATTTCCACTGGGAAGCTGTACAGGTTGGCTGGAGCCGGGGTAGTACCGTCAGCAGGTGCAGGCTGGAGCTCAGTGTGGGCTGCCTTGGGCAGGGCTTGGTCTCATGCAGAGTGCCTCGGGGGAGGCTGCAGGCTGGATGCAATCAGTTGGTGGGTTGGAACTGGCCCACGGGCCATATTTTACCCACCCTGGTCTGTCGCTTCATCATCTATCTCTGTAAAGTTACCAGTGGAATTCAAGAAACTGTAAATAGCCCGTGCCCGAATTTTTGGTGGGACTTGTGAAAGAACTCCATTCCAGCCTCCTCTTTTTTGGTTTTGTTTTCCTTTTTCCTTTCTCTATATCCTCTCACCTATCTGTCAACTGGGTTGCCCTGAGGTACTGTGTATGTGACTGACTACAGGTACGAGGGAGGGAATTTGACCTCCGTATGGTTTGAGCTCTGACCTCATGACCTGGGGGCAGGGGCGTGAGTCCCACTCAAGGTGTGATGCTTTTCAAATTGGTTGGTCAGCATAAAACGCACCCAACCTTGATTGAGCAGGTGAGGTCAGGGGAGCTATTTAAGAGAGAGGCTCTCCAGGAAGAAGGACAGCCATGTTGGATGTTTACACAGCAACGGGAACTTCTGCAACTCTCGCTCTCTTCTGGGATGCTGAATTGAGTAAATTACCAGAAAGTTAACTAGAAAAGTAGCTTACAGTAATTTAGAAGCATATTAAATGGCTATTGGGCCAGTTCTGTTTGCTCTGGGTATTCTTTTGATACTTTTCTGACTCGTACTCCTCCCCAAGCCTACCCTCATATACCCAATAAAGCTATCCACTATAACCAGCGTTGTGGTACATGTTTGACAGGGAATGTACACACCTTTTTATTCCCTTGGTTTGGCTGACTGAGAGAGGCTATTTTCTATGCTTCAGGTTAAAGGAAGTGCTCCAAGATCTTTCAGGGGGCCAAGCACCCTCAAGGTCTAGAAGGCCTGTGCACCCAGGAGGGGGGCAGGTGGGGACACAGGGCCTGAATAATGACTGGACTCCGGGTGGTGGTGGTGGTTACCCCATGGTTGCGGGTGTGCTCCAGAATGGGGGTTAGCCAGTCATAGACACCCCAGGGGAGACACTCGGAGCTGGGTAGGTGGTTGGCACAGTAGGGTGGGTGGCTCAGCGCAGAAGTGCCCCCTACTGGCTTACCACAAGACTAGACTGCTCAAGTAAATAGGAATTGGATGTCATGATCCTGACTTTGGGGTACCTCCAGAACCCCAAATTTCTCTCCACTGTCTGCAGCTCATCTTAACGAACACACTAAGGTTTACCCCAGGATGACTCCTCATTCCAGCAACCCTTGGCTCGATCTGCCCTTATACCAGACTTCACAGCTACAACACTGGAATCTTTGCCAGCTCCACGGAGTCTCCTTTTGGGTGCTGCAAAATCTATAGGTCCTTCCCCCCGCAGAAGAAGCACACTTTGAGTACCACTTGCTCTGGAATCACACTTTACCACAGGCAGGCAGTAAGGCCACAAGTCAGCTAAAATATTTATTACATAAGAGAAAAGAATGTGTACAAGACAAAGTGAACCAGTTTGGAGCCAGAACAAAAAATAAATACATCAGATAGTATCTCTTCCTCTTTCCTGGACTATATCACAATCCTTCAGAGAGGTCTGTCCAGGTTTTAAGAGATCAGCCTTATTGCTGACTCTTCCAGCTCTGATAGCTAGGGACCTGGATTCATCCCAAAGGCGTGGGAAAATTTAAGTGCAACTTCTGCTGTGGGAAAATTCAAGGCCATCTTCTGCCTCCTGGGCACCTCCTAAATACCTTCAAGTGAGTCCTCTTCCACCCCCCCCCATACTATTCCATTTGCTGGGGAGTCTGAGGCTTGAAACCAAAGCCTTTTATCTTGGGATCCTACAGCGGTACAAGCTTACTCTCCCACTTTAAATACCTGTGATGTATCCAGATTAAGGCTTTTTTCCCTGGGATAATCAAGGCTAATTCAAGTTAGTTGCCATCCAAACTGTGATGGTCCTGGCCTGTTGAGGTGTCAAAATCCAGGAAAACCCCTGCTTAAACATGTCTGTCTTTAGCCATAGAGTCCTTCAGAAACTTCCCTGGTGAATCTGGAATTTCCCCCATTTAATGGTCCATCTACCTGAAATATACTTATTATTGTGGGGTTGATATTTTCTCCTTTCAAACAGGTACTTTGGGTGCCCATCTGCCATGTGTCTGGGGGTGGCAATTGCTCTTGTTCTTGTGAAACACTTCAGTGATATTTAATAGTTGTACCTTTTCCCTGTCCAGGTATGTGTGCTACAGCTCTTCTGACATGTAAATAGCCCTTAATTAGGAATCTGGTTATAACAGTTTGATTAAGTTATGACACAAAATTTCAAGATGCATACACAGAGAATAACGTTCCATACAGCAATAAGTGATACAAACAAATACAGATTATTATGAGCTTTTGAAAGAGATGGAGCGTGGGGATAGTTAAATCATACTTGGGACAAATATCTCTGCATGAGATACTTTGAACTCCCAAATCTTTCCTGCTTTTGGGGTAGGTTCATCACCATATGCATCTTCCATCTCACAGCCTGTACTTTCCAATTGAACTCCAGGTCAGGTGCTTGGATGATAATTTTTAGATTTCACCTCTGGCTGGCTATCTGTTAAAATTGGGTTTAGGCTGGTAGTCATTGAAAGTTGGTCTTCTCTGAATTAATTGTCATTTAGTGCATGATGTGGAATTAATTGGTAGGGTTTGAAAAATCCATTTACAGTGAAAAAAACTCCGTACACTGAAGAAACTAATCCTTCAAAATTTTTAATTTTAAAAAACCCCAAGCCTTTAGCTTTTATGGCTGTGAAGTTAACCTAACAGATATGAATCTATATAGTGCTCTTTTCCTGAATCTGCTGATAAATGTTGCCATTGCTTCTGCTCCTGCTTACAGCTTTCCCATGGAATAGAATTTAGTTAACATGACTTGGATCAATTCATTGCTGCTTGATATAACCCTCTGGGCAGCAATGAAGTTGATAGGAATTGTGTGTCACTTTCACAGTGCTACTTTGGAAAGCAGGAGCTGTGGCTAGGGGAGGTAGTGGAATTGCTCATGAGAGCCTGAAAATGCAACTCTGAAGGCTGGGGAAAAGAGAGTCAGAATAGCGCAGATTCTCCTGAAGTCCTTTTCCTCCCTCGCTTCCCAAAGTGGGTGAAGGGAATTGAGTTTTTTTGGCCAACATCTGCTAGCCAGAAGTGGGTGGAGCCCCCTTACCATGGTTCTGGGCAGTAGCGCAATAGGACTTGAAGCATCCTCCTGCATCTTTGGTAGGTTTAATTTCCTGTTTAGTAAATTTTTCAGGGAGTAGGTAGTTTCAGTCCATTTCTTGGTGAGCTGTTGTCCGCAGCGCCAAAGCTGTAATAGTTTATATCCCACTGTTCTATATTATGCTACCCTTTGAAATGGGATTTGAGTGCTTCACAAGTATTAATGTATTTATCCTTAGGACTTCCTTGTGAAGTAGGGAGGTGTTTTTGTATTCTTTGTAGGTGTGAGCAGAGGTATAGAGAGGCTAAATGACTTGTCCAAGGTCATGCTGAAAGTCTGGTGGAGCAAAGTTAAAAGTAATGGCTTCAGAGGCCCAGATTACTGCCCTAACCTGTGGCTCCTTAGTTTGCACTAATTGACTCAGTTGGCTATCGCAGCAGAGGACTGAGAGCTGCATAGTATTTTTACTCTTAGAGGTGATTTTTCAGAGATGTCCAGATGATATGAAGAAGGGTGATGAGTGCTTGCACTGTTGTTCCCCGTGCTGTGACTCTCTGGGGTATAAATAGAGGGCTTTAGTCTCCATGGGCTGCAAATTAAACCTCTTTTATCAGCACCAAATTTATTTAAAATAAAGTACCTGTAGTGGAACTGCTTCCTGCCCCAAGAGTGTTCCTTTACTCTCTTGATCAATATAACAAACTAGGGGAGTGTCAAGTGTATAGGCTTTCTTCCTTCGTACCTCTGTGTGAGATGACAAAGGCTGTGCAGTCACCTTGCTGCTTTCTCCTTGGAAGCTGTGTAGCTTGGAATAAGTGCACCTGCCCAACCCCCCATCTGAGTTAGAGATGGTTCCTCCCACTCCCATGCTGCCGTTTTGCTTCTCTGCTAGCTCGCATACTGGACTTCCAGCTATTACTGTAACTTAAATAGCAAAATGTACCCCTCTTCAGCAGCTGACTGCATAGGCTGGCAAATAGCTCTGGTTCTCCAGTGTCTCTAAAGGCGCTCTAATTAAAAAATATTCCTCCGTTGCTAATGCCAGATTAATACCACTGGCTTTAGCAGTGTTGGGCCCACTAGTGGCACTTGCTTCACTTCCTATCAGTACCATCGTCAGCGCCCCATCAACCGAGGGCTTTCGTATGCCAGGAAATGATTATGCCTACAAAGTTGCACCCTACCTTACTGCACACTCATCAAATTCGGTGATAAGAACCTGTGGATTTTCACCAGACAGCCTTCAGCCACTGTTGATACCACTGGGCCTGAACTGACATTAGCAGTTTTTCAAATATTTCTCTCTAGGGTAGACAAAGGCTTCCTGGAGGTCAGGACTTGGGTAACCACACAGAAGTGCTAAGAGCACAGAGCATGAGTGCAAAACTGAGTGTGAGGTACTGCTCTGCTCTGCTGAGTATGATTGGAAAGAGTGCAGTTTGGAGTCCTTGGGGAGTAAATCAAAAAGGTAGATGTGCCACATGTGCACTCGGCTCACCTCAAAGGGGGTTGACTGGGAGAAAAGGGAACACAAGGGCAACCTGTCAGGTGGGCATAAAAGGTGGAGATGCAATATTTTTCATATACAAGCAGCAATTGTGGCAGTTACTACCTTCCCCTCACCACGGTGACCTTAAAAGGTGAATGGATATTGACCTAGAGCAGGGGTGTCCAACCTTTTTGAATGTGGGGCCAGATCATGAACTTCTTATTGCTCAGTGGGCCGGCAGGAGCAGGTGCCAACCCAGTGGGCCGGCAGGAGTGGGCCTGTCCAGTCCAGCTGCGGCCTGGGTGCACAGGGGTCAAGGGGTGCCGCCTGACCCCGTCGTGTCCTCCCTGCCACCTGGGCGGCCTCGAGGATGCTCCCACACCTGCACGCCTGGGCTCAGCAGCCAGGGGGACATGTGGGGACCCTACAGGGGGGTACAGGACGTGCAGGGACACCCCTCTGCTCCCTCTCCCCAGGGGCAGCCTGAGCCCGATCGGCAGGGGTCCTTCCCTCCCTGGGGCCCACGACTCACTACCCCCAGCACAATTTCTGCAGGCGCGGGGGGATGCGGGGAGGCAGGAGCGGCACCAGCTTCCCGCCCCGACAGCCACAGGAGTAGCAGCATCTCCCACAGGCCTGGCCGCAGCATCCCTCTTAGCCGGCATCCGCACCCGCCTGCTCACTGCACTGCGACCTACTCCAGCCCGCATGGCTGGTGGGGACCAGTGCAGGGTGGGGCCGGAATGCAAATGAGGAAGGGAGGGGCGGGGCCAGGAAGGGACACAGTGAAATGAGGGGGAGGGGGGAGGGAAGGAGCCACCCCACTTCAGCAATGTCAAACTGACATGGTGCGTGTGGGAACCTTGTCCCTTCCCCAGCCCTTCAGTAGCCGAAGCTGCTGAGGGGCTGGGGGAGGGAAAAGGGGTGGGAACAACAGAAAACAGTGTTTATTTTAGTCTCCCGTTGCAGCACCTTGGGCCTTAGAAAATGGCTTGGCGGGCCGCATGTTGGACAAGCCTGACCTAGAGGAACCCAGCAGACTTGGAAAGTGAAATGAGATGGAGACTCTTGTGTGTTTAAAAAGAAATGAAGCGATTAAAGACTGCATTTCTGCGGCCCATGTGGCCTCTTCTGTTTCTTACAGATCAAGGCTTGTTCTGCCAAGAGTACTCGCAGTTCTCATTTCTCTTTGGCGTTTTGAGGGCCAGCATCTATACTTGCAGTGTGTGTGTGTGTGTGTGTGTGTGTGTGTGTACGTACACTAAGCGTGGCTGAAGATTGGTTTATTCTGCGTGCAAAGCGCAGGGGGAGGAGTCTCTTTGCTTACTTGACACCAGTATTCTGCTACCATCGCTATTTATATTCTATCCAGGCCCTTTTTTAGAATGATCTCGACTCTTTTTGCCTTCCTCCGTGGAAAAAAGGAAAGAAAATATTCATCCTGAGGCTGCTGTTCGTGCCTTGTGAGTTTTAAACTCTGACCTTGCAGCTGATGGCCGGTCCTTCTCCCTCTTGGTGTGTGTCTGCAATACTCATCTGCTGGCACACGCCTGCTGCCCTTGAAAACAGACTGGACTTACTGAAGTCATTGCTAGTTGCCATGGCAGCAGTTATTGCTGTGGGCTAATAGGGAAGGCAATTACTGCCACACATCGGAGGAGGAGCATACTGAGGTTGGGGGAGGGGAGAGGATCACATGCTGATTAGCTGTGTGACTGATAGCCTGGCTGTCATAGTGAACAAGCAACAGCAGAGAGAAGCTGGAGTTGCCTTCTAATAAGGTTTGGCTGTGTATGTCGTGTTTTCCACCTCATGGGCCAGTCCAAATGGAAAGATTCACACCCTCCTCTCTTATTCAGAAGGGACATCTCTTATTTTAGATTCAGATGTACTGCTGTCCAGCGCAGATCTGCACATCTGACTGGTGCTAGGCTGTCATCAGAAATTGATACCCTAAACTAGCAAACTTCACACATGGCAAAGAAACAAATCTGACCTCATTTTAGCTATGTCCTCTCCTGTAGAAATATCCCTTCTCTTTTGTTCTTTTGCCCTTTCCCAAGGGGTTGAAGGTTATGGCAAAAATTCAGTTCCTAATCTCTTACTGTAGAAAGAGTGGAGTGTGCAAATGAAGGGCATAAAAGCGTGTTTCAGGCAGTTTAACCTTATTGGTGGCCGTCTGGTTTGTTTTGCTGTGTGCATATAAAGGCTGAAACACCTTGTCTGGCAACTGTAGCCCTCTGTCTCTTCACAGATTATGCTGTAATAAAGGTAACTGATGGTCATTTTTGGTGCTTTGATAGTGAAGTCAAGGCTCAGGGGGGGGAAGAGAGCATTTTTATCCTTTCTCTGACTTTGAAAATCTGCCTAAGCAGAATTGGTATGATCTGTATGCAGGATACATTGTGCTCATAAGAAAATAGGGAAAAACTTTAGAGAAGAGCTTTAAATCGCAGGAAATCGGGTCATTCCATGAAATGTTTATGTGTTTTTGGAGGGGGAGGGGAAGGGAAGAGAGAAGTGAGGTCTGTAACTGTTTCCTGTGGTAGAACTTCAGTGTACATGAAATAGCTTATTCACACTAGTCAAAGCCCTCTTCTCCAGATATCAAAACTCTGGTTTTCCCTTCTCCCTTTGAAGACTTTTTTTTCTCTTTCATTTGGGATACAGATGATGCTTCATCACTTGGAGACACTCTGAGGGGTTTTTCTCTGATCATTAGAAGGCCCCGTCGCATGAGAGTTTCTTTTGAGATCTGGAGTTCATCATGATGTCAGCTGTATCAAAATGATAGCTTTGTTCCACTTGGATGAGGAAATGCTCCTAGAGGGGCTAGGGGATGGGAAGTCTGATTGTTCTGCCAAAGCAAGAAAATAAAAAAGCCCTCTTAAAATGGGCAAGATTGGACCTTGTGTGAAACTGAACCATGACTTTCTCCCTGTTTCTCTCCATTCTCCATTCCAGTTGATCTCATAGGAGCTGTTTCCAGCTGCCCTCTGGATCCTACCCCTCTGGGATGACTGTAATGACTCATGCAGTAGGGATGGTTTCCATAGTGTGCCTGATTGGTGCTTCCTAGAGGGGAGTAGCAGGAGGAAGAAGGGTTTGGTGCATGGTTTTAGATCCTGAAGTTAGGATTGCTAATTTATTTTAAAAAGTACTTCTTGTAGATGTTGAGGATTTATTTCCTTAGAGTTTGATTTAGTAGCAAATGTGAACCATGTTCTTAGCATAATATATTTCAGGAGGCAGCACTGATGAGCAGAGTTTGGTCTTGCTTTCCTCATCTCCTCTTCCAAATCAGTTGCTTTTCTTTAGGAATGGTCATCTTGTTATCTTGAAGCATTGCTAGACTTAGTGATACAGTAATTCTTGTTAACTAAAAAAGGTGCATGTTTGCGTGCATATGTGATCCATAACAGGAGTTAATCCACCTTCCTTTCTTTTTTCTTTCTCTTTCCCTCCCTTTTGTAAACCAAGAGGCACTAACTGACAACTGTTTTTTTTTTTTTTCCAGTAAAGTCTCAGCTGTCAAAGGACCCCATCTAAATGCACAATGTATTAATTCAGTTTAAAAAATGTTATTTTAATGCTTTCTATCTAAACTAGATTCCCAGAGACCTGTACAGATTTGTACACTTCAGGGCCCCTAACCCAGCAAACCTGAAATAGCAGATCAACAGAAGGAATGCTTAAGAAAGAGAAGGAAGTTCCCTCTTGCATCATGGCTAATAGAGGCTTACTTGTTGCTTCAGCATCAGTTTTGGGCATTCTTTGTCCAGTGAACTGCAACCCAACTCCTTTCAGGCCTTAGAGGAGTCAGTAAGGGGACAAACATCTGTTTTCAAGCTGCATTGCATCGTTAATCTGTTTGGGGGTGGGGGGGGAGTAGAAAATGGGTTTTTTTCCCCCCCAAAGGTTCCCATCAAGCACAGTGGACCTCATCCACTTGCATCTGTCCACTTGCATCTGATATCATTCAACATTCTGTATGTGTGTGCATCCATGTGTACGTACACACACACACACACGCACGCACGTGCGCGCACAAAGAAGGGTGATGGTTCATGATTTATCAGGAATGGAAATGAGGAAACATAGGTCACTGATGCAAGCCTAGGGCAACCTTGGTTTAAAGTGCTTGTCCATGAATCAGTCACTAGAAGAGTCATTGTGGGCATAAGATATGAAAGAGAACTATTTTCAGCCAAGACTGACAAGGTGCTGGTCTCATCATTCTGAAATGTGGCTGATTGAGACTGGGTTCACAATTATGTGAAGTACTGGGGCTCCAGCACCAGGGAAAGTAAATGAGCACCCATCCTAGCATGCCTCACAGTGGACATATGGCAGGCAGGTGTTTGCACCCATGCTTTGGGAGTTTGGGGGTGGGGACGACTTGGGAATGGGGGACAATTGTCACTTTTCTGCTTTCCCTTGTTTCCTAAACATGAATTCAGTAAAATAAACTGCCAACAACCAAGCTCTGCAGTGTGCATGCCTGACTTGAGGAAGAAGGAAAATGCATAGACCTGTACTTGTTATTCCCAGAGGCTAGGGGGGCCTGATGAGGGGCTGCAGTCAATTAGGGAGTGAGGATGTAGCTCACAGCACCCATTTACAGTGCGTGCAGGAGGAGCAATGCAGTGTGGAATATCTGGAGGACTGACCAGACACATCACAGAACGCTCCATGTTCATGTGTAAGTAACACTGAACCAGTTCAAAGTAGTCCTTGATTTTCCAGGTGTGCTTTTGAACTGTTCCAGGTATATTTAAACCAGTTGAATGAGTTTGTATGTTTGTCTGCTTTAGATTTAAACCATATTTGAAACCTTTCCAGGTGTTGTGTGTATCCATGCCTTGATAGATATCAGTTACTTGGAGATATTACAGTCCAATGTGGTAGTTTTTAAGTCTGACCCACAGTTCCTTCTGCAGAATGATGCAATACAGTAATAGAGACTCAGGATGGTAATGGTCATGGGGAAAAAATGGCAATAATTTCCTCTTTTCTGTGGCATTTGGGCCTGTTCCCAACCCCTTTTCCCCAAGAGCTCCCCCCCCCCCCAGCCTTTCCACCTTTTCTGAAACGTTTCCTATGTGGAAGGAGTGGTACTTGTAGGGTGCAGGGGAGGAATGACTAAGATTTGTCTGTTTCCTTTTATAAGCTCTTGGGCTGTTCAGGAACACTTAGGGTTACCATATTTCCAGTATCAAAAAAGAGGACGCCTGTGGGGGGGAAGGGAGAGGGAATATGATTGTCTGTGTTGCAGGGGGGCATGATATGCCCATGCCTTGTCTCTGCCCTTTGCTCCTAAGCCCCTGCCCCCCCAGCCCTGCTGGTGCCTTGCACTCTTAATCCGCAACTACCTGTGTCTCCCCCCCCCCCCCAGCCCTGCTGGTGCCCCTCACTCCTGACCCACAGCCCCTGCCCCCCCATCCCTGCTGGTGCCCCACACTCTTGACCTGAAGCTCCATGCACCTCCCTCCCCCCAAGCCCTGCAGGTGCCTCTCACTCCCGACCTATAGTACCATGTCTCCCAGCCCTGCTGCCTGTGTAGCTTCCATGCATGTGCTTTTACTCATGCTCACACTCTGTCTCTCTTACCTGGGAGCAGCTTGCTAGGGCCTGCATGCAGAGCACGTCACCCCTGACAGTCAGTCACCTGCCCGTCACCCCCAACAGTCAATCACCAAGCTGCTAGTGCCCAGGAAAGCAGAGGCAAAGCAAAAACCTGGACATTTGCTTGCATTTTAAAAACCCACCCGGACACAAGGACAAGGGGCCAAAAAAGAGGACCTGTCCAGGAAAACCTGGATGTATGGTAACCCTAGGAACACTTGATCCTAGTCACTTTCCCTTTCCAGTAAGACAGGGGAACCAGTTCTGCATAATGTGTGGGAGAGCTCTGCTGCTTATAGTGGCACAGGCAGTCAGGCCTTGCCGGTTTCTATAAGTGTAATGCAGCAGGCAGAAGGACCGCCTCTTTGGTTCATCTCATGGGAAACAGAGCGACTCTGACCTCCCTGCTGTGAAATGGAACAAGTGCTCCATAGGTACCTTGCACCCCCTCACTGCAGGCTTCAGCCCTGGCTGCAAACTAGCACGGAGAAGCTGAAGTCAATGCACGTTGGGTTTATTTTGCCTTGGCAACATCATGTAAATGAATCGGGGTGTCTGAATTATTCATTCTTCCTTGTTCTTCTGTTCATATTGAATTCTCACTGTGACTTTAGGGCATCTTGTCAGGTACCTGGGATGATTGATTTTGTTGCTTTTGTGTGCTGTGTGGGCCCAGTGCTCTGTGTATGTGAGCTTCAGGGGGGAGGAGAGAATGAAGGTGCGCTGTTAGTGCACATAAGGATGCAACTTCAGTTTCATGTACAGGTCAAGCAAATGTTGTGCCTTGAAGTCTTCTAATCTCTGCAGAGGCAGGAATTTGCCTCTCTTCTCCCTGGTGATATGCTTTTTCTCTTTTTGCAAGGACCTGTCTTTCTTTAAGAGGTAGTACTTAAGTCTGACCAGATACCTGCGGTATATGCTCTTCTCCTTCCTGTCAGAGTTCCTGATGTTATCTCATTTTTATCTCATTCAGGATCCTACGTTTATAGGTACTTTATCTTCATGGCAAGGCATACTCTTTAAAAGAAAAACCAAAAAACAGTCCTTTATCATTCCTCAATTGTAGCTTGAGGTTCTTCTTTCCCATATCCAGGGTTCCTGCTCACCCACTGCTTTCCTCATTGGGTGAGCCCCATGCTCTGGGCTCTTCCCCTCCCCCCCCCCCCCCCGTGCTGCTACTTGCCCCAGGAGAGGGGCAGTGCAGCAGCATGGGGAGCTGAGGGTGAGCCAGGGCATATGTTGAGGGGAGTTGCAGGCATGTGGCACAGCAGTGAGGGAGGGTTGTGGGTGTTCAGTGTAGTGGGGGGTGGGGTCATGGGTATGCAGTTTAGTGGTGGTGGGGGGTGTTTGGGGCACTGTAGATTGCCTTGGTGTGGCCTGTGGGATGTGTGGCCCCCAACTGCTTGGAAGCAAGACAGCCCTGGACTAGAGTAAAACAGGGGTAACCCCAGTGTGAGAGAGACTGTATCCTTCTGATCAAACAGGTTCTAGCACTTGAGGTGAGGGTGTGCGTGCGTGTAGCACAAAACTGCCCGATGCTTTTGTCTGCGCAGTTGCACTTTAGGATATTAGTGCTTTGTAAAATGTCTTGTGGTCCCCAGGGTGTGAAAAATGTTACAGAAATGCAAGTCTCGAAACTGTTCACACCAAAGCCACTGCTTGTCAGTGGGAAAAGTTTTCCTGGTGACTAGTGCTCTATGAACCCATCAGCAAGGTGAAACATCAGATTTGTAAGCAGTAGGTAAGGATAAGATTCAATGCGCTGTTGCTGCTGTGTTGAGCCCAGGGGAGTAGTGAAGGGGAATGAGATATTTGTCTCCTTTTTTTTCACCCCTGTGCTCGGAGCTATGGAGGACACTATTGTCTCCAAAGAAATCGTATCAATGTCACTTTCTGTGACCGTTTATGGAAAGCAAGAGAAGAGATCAGGTATGATTCTATGGGGAGAAGAACTAAGCACAAGCGAAGAAAGTGAGTAGAAGGTCATTCATATTTTTGCAGAAGAGACTAACAAACAGCCAAAAAAGGCAAGATATAGGAAAACGTGGAGGGATGCTCTCCTTGTTCTTCCTGCAGCTGGGAGTGGAGGGGGTGGGGTGGCACTCTCCCCAAAACAAAGTGAGGAAGAGGAGCTCAAATGCAGGGAAATGAAAACACTGTCTGAAACTAGGTGAATACAATGATGAGTGCAAGGCATCCCTGCAGAGTGCAGAGGTTGTGCTCTGGGAAATCCACAGTATTTCCAACTTCACAGCAGGCAGGAGATGTGCTGCTTTAGGTTCCTCACTAGCTATCAGGGCTTGAAAAATATTTTAGACACTTACAGGGAGAAGGACTAAATTGAGCCAGATGTAAATGCAGAAGATGGTGAGGAAGGACCCTCCACTGGCAAGGGCCAGACACAACACCTGTTTAGGAAGCTGACCCTCTCTGGCACTCTCCAGTACCAGGAAGTGAGAGAACTGGGGTTGCTGCTAGGGTGCTCTCCCTGAGCCTCAGTCTTTTGCGTTATCCTTTCGCTAGTAAACATCTGCTTTCCGTTTTGAAACTCTTTATCCATCCCCTGTAATCCCACTGGAAGACAGGGGGAATTTATACTTCTTCCTTCCTTCCCATTTACCCCCTTGCTGCTGCCAGAAAGGAGCAGCTTTCCTATTCCCATCACCATTGGAGAGGGTGAAGGATGATAGGAGGAGAGCAGCAGTCTTTCAGTCTGTGATTTGCATGTGTTGAGTCCCCTTCCCCCCTGAATAACTCAGTGCCTTTTGTGCAGCTGATAATAGCTATCGTATGCAGCAGCAGCATCTGCATCAAATTCACATGGTACATGGCAGTTTTATTGCTATTCACAGATTTCTGAATTGCTCTAGTGAAACGGAGCAGCATCTTTTTTTAATTTCACTGTGCTGCTACCTTGCAAAGCTGTGGACTGTTTGCCAGGCCCTGGTAGCTCTTTTTCTATAGATTCAAACTGATACAGTGTTGTTTTCCTATTTGGTATTTTAATGGGGGCTTTTTTGCAAGGAGGAGGACTGGAACAAGAATTCTTAAATGCTGCAAATGGGCAAGCTGATGGGTAGTTAAGTATCATTCATTCACCAGAAAAATATTTATGCCCTAAGGGGATGTTTATGAACCTCGCCCATCAGTTCAGTACTGCACTAGTCTTGATTGCCAGCTGGAAGGTTCAGTGCTCTCTTCTGTTTCTATTTATATAAGTTCATATACATTGCTTATCACCACGGTTTCTGAGAGCCTTCTAGTAGTGCATTAAGCAGCAAGGCTAACATGCATCACATGATGTTTGTTCTCGCATCCTCTCTCCAGGGAGAGGAGCATATGCAGCAGTGAGTCTCATTTTAGCAGGATTTTTTTTTAAATGGTTTCTGTTAGAGAGAAGGCTAGGTCTAAGAAATGGGCCTCACGCTTGGAGCTGAAGATAGAGAGGTTTGCAATGGTCTTTGCTCCTGGGGGATTTCATTTTACAGCTCCTGGGGGAGTTAAGCCCCTGAGAAAGTTCTTTCTCCTGCACAGTTGAGAGTTACACTTATTGCAGTTTTCCACTGTGACTGAAAAGTATAGTTGTCGACTCTAGTGTTTGTATTGGAGCTTTAGGTCTTTTGGATATCTTGGACCCAGGCCATGAAGCCCTTCAAGAAAAGGACCAAGACCTTGAACTTTATTTTAATGCTGTGAAAACCCAGCAAAAGAGGATATGGGTGTGAGTTTCACAGTAGTCTGTATTGCTGAGGAAAGCTGCTGCAATGTTCTGTATTTGTTGGAGTTTCCTCAATGCTGAAGGCTACATGCCAGGTATATCACATTGCTGTAGTCTGGCTGAGATGTGGTGAAGACGTGAGTAATTGGGGCCAGGTCATTGTCTGCCAGGATGGGATAAAGTCTCCTAGCCCAGTGGTTCTCAACTTTTTTTGTACCAGATCCCATTTGTAAACATCGATGGCCAGTCCCGACCTGATGCCTCCAGGCCCCAGCCCTGCAGTGTGTGGGGCATGGGGGACCCCAGGCAGCCCCTTGAAGGCTGGAACTCTGCCAGCTTGCAAGGGAAATGTCATGGTTTCTTCCTTTAAAAGAGAATCTGTTTTTAAAGTTTGTTCACAGCCCTTTCATATATTCTTGCAACCCACTTTGGGGTCATGACCCATGGGTTGAGAAATGTTGCCCTAGCCAACTGGACGTAATAGAAAGCAGTACCTGGAAGTGTTGCTGTGTAGGAGCTTAGCTTTACTTTAGTAAGGAATACAAGAGTACTCCTAGGCTAGGGACAGAAGTTACATACAAACTGGTTTAAATGATCAGAAACTGGTCTAAACCTGTAACAGAACAGAAGTTCAGTGCACATCAACTGGTTTAAGATAAATCTGGTTGAATATAGTATCAGACTTAACTGATTTGGGTCAAACTGGTTTATGAAACTTCTGTCCCAGACCCCTCCGTGGTTCAAGTTAAATCACAGTCCCGCAGCATGCTTTTCAGCCCTGGCCTGGGCTGTGCTGTCTGCTCCAGAGAGCAGGGCTGGCTCATTAGCCTCACTGGCTGGCTCACTGCCCCCCCCCCCCCCCCCAGCAAACCCTGGCTGGGGTCTGGGGCCAGGGAGGGGGGTTAAATTCATCTTCCCGTGAGTACAGAGCTGCCCTGCCCTGCTGGCTTACTTAGTGCTGGCTTTGATTGTGGACTACAAATCCCAGAGGCATCTGGAAGCAAGAAGAGGAAGTGATGAACAACTCTGCAGAGTCCTGCTACTGTGACTCTGGACTGCAAATCCCAGAGACTAGGGGCAACAGGAACAGTAAGTGAACGCACAGCCCATGCTGTGTTTATAGTTCTTCAGTTCATAGTTTTTCAGAGAGAGCGCCATTCTTATTCAAGCTTTAATGAATTCAGTGCCACTACCTTCCTCCCCTGCCCAGGCAGAGCACGGGCTGGGGCCTGGCCAGGCCTCCTCCACTCCAGTAGGGATGGGGGGAAAGTCTTGGAGGGCTTCTGTCTTCCCTCTCTTTGTCAGTGGCTAGCAGGTGTGCTCTAGCACCCCCTGGCTTCTGGCTTGAGTCACTGCAGACATGTGGTTGCATTTCCTGAATCAAAAGTGAATGTGTGTTCATTTGCTTGTCAGTTCAATTTCTGCAGCTTAGACTAACCTGCAAAGACTGAATCAATTCAGCCTTGGGCTTTTTGACTGTCTGTACTTAGCCCTAACATACATGGTTGGACAGACTTGACAGTTATAGTCAAGCACCCTTAGCCAATGGAAGCTGGATCACAGCTGTGACCTCTTTCCAGTGTTTATCCATCACCATGGCTGCCATCTCCCCAAGCGCTGTGTCAGCCAACTGTTCTTCATCCATAAGCTTATCCAAACATTGGGTCATATTGGTGGTAGTGGTGCTGTCACATGTGGTGAGCAGTCATGGTCTAGGTGCATGGTAAACAAGCATTAGTCTTGTCACTGTGTATGTGCAGAATCAGGGTAGGAAGTAAGTATAGGCATCTCGCATCTTACGCGGGGGTTACGTTCTAAAGGCAGCGCGTAAAGGCGAAAATCGCGTATAGTAAAATCACATACTACCGTGCCAGCGGTGACTGCCTCTGCCTCCAAAACCTCCCGCCACCGCTGCGGAGCCACACTTAGAGCTGTGCGGCCAGCATCAGTGGCACAGCGTGGGGTGGTGGTGGGGATGGCTGCGTGCTGCCCGGCCACCACCATGCCCAGCAGCCAGCCATACAGCTCCAGGCATGGCTCCATGGCGGTGGCGGGAGTTTTTGGAGGCAGAGGCAGTCACCGCTGGCAGCGTGGTAGTGGCCAGGCATCCAGGGAAGCGGCAGTGCCGTGTGCAGACTCAAGCCCCGCCCCCCCTCCCCACCCACATATAGTTGAATTTGCGCAAGTTAAATGCGCATAAGATGCGGGATGCCTGTATGTGTGTACATAAATACAGTGCAAAGCTGGCAGCATTAATTCCCTCTGGGCCATCACTGATTAGTGAGCTGAAAATCAACTCCCAAGTGTTGATGGATTTAATTGACAGAAATGTTCTTTTCCTCCTGGATGCACCCAGCTCTGTTTTAATTATTAACCAAATCCAGCAAGAGAGAGCTTGGTTCCTGACACTCCATTGAGGTCAGAGTTACTGGTTACACCACAACTTTCCATTTATGAACGTATTCAGATAAATCACTTTTCCCATGCCTACAAGTGGAAGAATCACTGTGAGCATATATGTGCCTTAGTTTGTATAGGACAGGTTGGATTGAATGCACCTGGGCCCAGGAAATGGGAGCCAAGAAGGATGACTGGAAGAAAAAATAGATTCCCTTTGCCTCTGAGGTGAAAAGATGCTGTTATGTGGAATAAAACCCTCAATCTTATCCTGGAGCCCAGCAGAAAAAGTTCTAAAACATACAACAATACTAAAACATATAACAATAGTATGTACATTTTATATTGGCAGGAGGGGCATATGGAGCCACCTTTAATGACTGGTGTTGCTCATCCCCATGTATCTGACCTCAGTGCGAGTCCAAGCCTCTCATTTCCTAGGCTGAACACTTCCTAGCTCAGGCATGGACAATTATTTCAGGTGGAGGGCCACTTACTGAGGTTTGGCAAGCTGTTGAGGGCCCCATGGGTAGCCCTGCCCCCTGGTCTCCATCTTTGGACTGGAAGTCCCACCCCTAACCTCTGACCTTTGCCACTGGAAGTCCTTCCCCTTGTCCCTGGAAGTACTCCTTTGGGGAAAAGGGTTTGCCATCTTAGGGGAAAAAAACAAACAAATAATATACTAAAAATCAAACACCCATAATATATTTTAATTTGATTAAAAATATATATTTTTGTTCTGATTTGTATGCATTTGTGCTTTATATGTAGAAGTGATTGCACAATAGCTCAAAATGCAGTTTTACTCGTATATTGTGTGGGGTGTGTAGGGTGTCAGGGGGCATGGGTGGGTGTGGGGTTTGTGGGGAGCTGTGGGTGGGTGGGTGGATATGGGGGTTTGTGTGTGTGTGTGGGTATGGTACTGTGGGTATGGATGTGGATATGGGAACCACATGGTGCAGAGCGGCTGGTGGGTGGGCAGGAAAATGGGGAAAGCAGCGGTGGGGGGAGTAGAAGTGAGTGCCTGAGGCAGTGCAGGGCCCGTGTTGGTGTCCCAGGGCCAGTGCTGGCGGGGCCCAGAGCGGGGCGGCAGGAGTGCAGGGCGCGGGCTGGCAGGGGTTTATGGAGCTGGTTTGGGCTGCGCCAGCAGGGAGAGAGGGGAGCCTGCTTGGCTCCACAGAGCCCCTGCCGGCCAAGACCCTGCACTCCTGCTGCCCCACTCTGGGCCCTGCTGGTGCTGGCCCTGGGACACGGGCCCCACGCTCCTGCACACCACTCACTTCCACTGTTCCCTGCCCCTCCACTACCGCTTTCCCGACTTTCCTGCCCACCTGCTGCCTGCTCCAGTGTCATGTGGCTCCCGGCTGCATGGCCAAACCGGGGGATTCAACAAGAGCCAGCCCGGCCCCAAGGACTTGAGTGATTGCCCATGGTCCTCTCCTGCCTCCCTGCTGCCTCTCCTGCCTGCCCCCCCCCCCCCCTTACCTGAATTTCCAGGCAGTGGGTCTTGCTGTTCCAGGTTCCTGCTGTGGCTTCCCCTGGGTCCTACTGCCCCTGACTCCTGTTATCTTTGACAAGCAGCTGGAGGGGGGGACAGATTAATATTAGTTTTCTAAATTTTTTAGGGACCCCGCAGGACAGATAGCATGGCTTGGTGGGCCAGATCTGGCCCGTGGGCTGTATTTTGCCCACCCCTGTCCTAGCTGCTATGCAGAAGGATCTTTCCTTCCTTTTTTGGAGGTGGGGCCCACATTGGCCCTTTTCCAGTCCTCTGGCACCTCGCCGGAGCGCCACAGGTGCTTGTAGGGCCGTGCCGGGGGTCCCGCAGTGGCCTCTGCTGGTTCCCTCGGCACTCTGGGGTGGAGATCATCAGGACCTGCTGATTTGAACACCTCGAGTCCCCTAGTTATTTACTTGGTGTTATTTACTCTGTCACAATACACATATAGACACTGATGGGGCTGGCTGGGGCACAGGGGTGCTTCAGTGCAGGGCCTGCCTGCTGGCTAGCATCCCTGTGCCCCAGCCAGCCCCTCTGCAGCATGTTGAGCTGGGTCAGAGCAATCCTGGGCTGGCAGGCTGACCCCCCAGATTTCCTGGCAGCTGGGGCTGTACCATTTAGGCTCGGCATGCTGCGGTCCAATGCAAATATGTAAATGCTGCTCCCGGGAGCATGAAAATCCAGTGCAAACTGCATATAGTTTGTGTGTATATAAGCCGATTGAATGTTAAAATCCAACACTTTTTTTTTTATTTCATGAGTTCTTCTGTACCTTTCCCTATACTTTGTTCCCTGTTTCCCCTGTATATTTCCTTACTGATCCTTTTGTTTTTGTTCAGAGGAGGGCCACCCGCTTGGTGAGAGGGCAGCAGGACAGGCCCTACGAGGAGAGACTGAAGGACCTAAACCTGTTCAGCCTCAGCAAGAGGAGGCTGAGGGGGGACCTGGTGGCTGCCTACAAGCTCATCAAGGGGGATCAACAGCTAATAGGCAGAGCTCTTTTCTCCCCAGCGCCATCTGGGGTGACGAGGAACAGTGGTCATAAGCTGATGGAGAATAGGTTTAGGTTGGAGATCAGAAAGCAATATTTTACAGTTAAGGTGGCCAAAATCTGGAACCAACTTCCCAGGGAAGTGGTCCTCGCCCCTACCTTGAGCATATTCAAGAGGAGGTTGGACGATCACCTGTCTGGGGTCTTGTGAACCCAGCAGTCATTCCTGCCTGTGGCAGGGGGTCAGGCTAGGTGATCTGTTCAGGTACCTCCTGACCCTAGCTACTATGAAACTATGAAGCTAATAAGCTGAATTTAAAGAGTTGTGACCGTGTAGGGCTTTGAATAAAAATCTTGGCTGTGTTTACAACGGACTCCTTTAAAATTAAAACAAAACAAAGCGGAAAAAAAAAAGAAAAAGAAAAAAAAGTGATGGTTACTTGAGGTTTGATTGGCTCTCTCAGCTGTGTGCCATAGTGTCTTCTGGCTGGTCCAGTTTGAGTCTGCACTATTGCCAAATTCTCTACCTAATTTGAGATGCTTGTGCAGAGGGAGAACTAGTTCTCCTGATGAACATGCCACTTCTCAGGAGAAAAATATGATGCTGTAATTCAGGAGCCTCTGATCTTTTCTTGTCTACATGTCATCTGTAGATTTAAGGAGGATTTTTTTTTTGATGCAAGTAAAATCGCCTGGGATTTTACAGAGAAGGATATATTTTGTATGGTCCCATAGATGAGTACTGGAAGTGTGGTTCAGGGTTTGCAGTAATTTGGCATCTGGGGATTTTCAGACTCTTGTAAGGTGTCATTTCCCTTGTCTTCAGGATGTGTTCAAAGGCAGTAGGGCTCAGTTGGAAACATGCCCTGTGTTAGTAAACAGTAGGGGAATTTGACTATTTTAGGGGCAGTAAAGAAGAAGACTTGGTAGCACAGAGATGCAGTTCAGGTAGGAGCTGTACACGTTTCCTGCCTGCTGAATGTATCTCAGTCCTGACTTGGAGCACTCGCCTGCCCCCAAATTCAATCCTGAGCTGTTATGTAGTTCTGTTAGCACAGCCACCTGGTTTTTTAATCCTGGGCTAAACATGCAGATCTACTTAATCCTTATCTTGACCTTACTTTTTCAGCCCTGATATGTTCCCAAGATCAGCATTTGTGCCAAACTGATGACTTTATGAATTCCTCTAATTATAATTAAGTTTTCCCTTCCTGTCTTGTCTTTTCTCTGCCCCCTGTGGTCAAGGGTAGGATTTAAAATTAAGTATACAGAGCTGTAAGGAGAGTACATACTCCTGACAATCATTCATTTCTTTTCCCAACGTTGGTAACCGTTACTCATCAAACACTTTATAATGTTCAGCAGCAGTTGTGCTTCCTTGCCCTTCTGCATCTTCACATGACCTCTTAATGCTCAGCAAAGATGTTTGGGAAGCTCCTTATACTGGCATGTCTTACTGCCATGTATGGCAGAGTAGAGGTGCATATGACACATTTGACAAAGTGCTTGTCACTTTCTCTTCATAGGAGAGATGATTATCATAGAATCATAGAAAGTTAGGGTTGGAAGGGACCTCAGGTGGCCCGCTCAAAGCAGGACCAGCCCCAGCTAGATCATCCCAGCCAAAGCTCTCTCTAGGCAGGTTTTGAAAACCTCCAAAGATGGAGCTTCTACCACCTCTCTGGGTAACCTGTTCCAGTGTTTTACTACCCTCTTAGCAAATTCTTCCTAATATCTAACCTAAACTTCCCTTGCTGCAACTTGAGCCTGTTGCTCCCTGTTCTGTCATCTGCCACCACTCAGAACAGTCTAGGTCCATCCTCTTTCAAAACCCCCTTCAGGTAGCTGAAGGCTGCTATTAAGTCTCCTTTTCTCTAGACTAAATAAGCCCAGTTCCCTCAGTCTTTCCTCACAAGCCATGTATCCCAGCCCCCTCGCTATTTTTGTTGCTCTCCACTGGACTCTTTCCAATTTGTCCACATCCTTTCTGTAGCGGGGGACCCAAAACTGAACACAGTACTCCAGATGTGAAATCTCTCTTTGAATCTCTCTGTGAATTTGAAATCTCTTTGTGATTTAGCATCTTTCTTTCTTATACTTCCTCCCAATTTTGGATGCCATCTCCCCTGAATTAAGAATTGGGATTGTTTTTTCTTCTTTACATTTCTGGTTTGTTTTGACGTTTAACTTGAACAACTCTGTGGAGGTGATGCTGTTTCTATGGAAGATAGAGGAACAACTATATACTGTGTTTACTCACATCCGAGACAACTTTCCATTTAAGATGATCCCCCAGTAATTTAGATTCTAAACATGGAAAATGTATAAATTTGTTCATAGATTCATAGATGTTAGGGTCGAAAGGGACCTCAATAGATCATCGAGTCTGACCCCCTGCATAGGCAGGAAAGAGTGCTGGTTTCAGATGACTCCAGCCAGATGCCTATCTAACCTCCTCTTGAAGACCCCCAGGGTAGGGGAGAGCACCACCTCCCTTAGGAGCCTGTTCCAGACCTTGGCCACTCTAACTGTGAAGATTTCTTCCTAATGTGCAGTCTAAATCTGCTCTCTGCTAGCTTATGGCCATTATTTCTTGTAACCCCCGGGGGCGCTTTGGTGAGTAGGGCCTCACCAATTCCCTTCTGTGCCCCCGTGATGAATTTATAGGCAGCCACAAGGTCGCCTCTCAACCTTCTCTTGCGGAAGCTGAAGAGGTCCAGGTGCCCTAGTCTCTCCTCGTAGGGCTTGGCCTGCAAGCCCTTAACCATACAAGTGGCCCTTCTCTGGACCCTCTCCTGGTTATCCACATCCCTCTTGAAGTGTGGCGCCCAAAACTGCATGCAGTATTCCAACTGCAGTCTGACCAGCGCCCGATAGAGAGGACGTATCACCTCCTTGGTTTTGTTTGTCATGCATCTGCTGATGCATGATAAAGTGCAGTTAGCTTTGCTGATGACTTCGTCACACTGATGACTCATGTTCATCTTGGAGTCCCCTAGGACTCCGAGATCCCTTTCCGCTTCCGTGCTACCGAGCAGGTCATTTCCTAGGCAGTAGGTATGCTGGACATTTTTCCTCCCTAGGTGCAGCACTTTGCATTTCTCCTTGTTAAATCGCATTCTATTGTTTTCTGCCCATTTGTCCAACCTGTCCAGGTCTGCTTGTAGTTGTTCCCTGCCCTCCGGCGTGTCCACTTCTCCCCACGGTTTTGTATCATCTGCAAACTTGGACAGAGTACACTTCACTCCCTCGTCCAAGTCACTGATGAAGACATTGAAGAGTATCGGTCCAAGGACCGAGCCCTGTGGGACACCACTGCCTATGTCCTTCCAGGTTGACACCGACCCATCCACCACCACTCTCTGGGTACAACCCTCTAGCCAATTTGCCACCCACTGGACTGTGTAATCATCCAAGTCACAGCCTCTTATTTCATTCACCAGTATGGGGTGGGATACCGTATCGAAGGCCTTCCTGAAGTCTAAGTAAACAATGTCTACCCCCACTCCTGTGTCCAGGTGTTTTGTAACCTGGTCATAAAAAGAGACTAGATTAGTCAGGCATGATCTACCTGCTACGAACTCGTGCTGGTTTCCCCTCAGCATAATTTTTCCTGCTGGGCTCTCACATATATGAGCCTTAATAATCTTTTCAAAGACGTTGCCAAAGATGGAGGTGAGACTGACTGGCCTGTAGTTGCCTGGATCCTCCTTCCTCCCCTTCTTGAAAATAGGGACCACATTGGCCTTTTTCCAGTCCTCCGGGACCTGGCCCATGTGCCACGAGTGCTCAAATATTCTTGCCAGTGACTGCGCAGTGACGTCAGCCAGTGCCTTCAGTACCCTTGGATGGAGCTCATCCGGGCCTGCTGACTTAAACGCATCCAGTCCTTCCAAGTGACTCTGCACCATCTCAGGGTCAACGCTTGGTAGTCTGGTGCCCTGCTGTTGCCACTGTACAATCCCATTGTGAGACTTGTCTTGCCCCTTGTTTAGGAACACAGAGGCAAAGAACTCATTGAGGAATTCAGCCTTGTGCCCTCTGTCTGCCACCAATTGCTTTTGCCCATTTAGTAGTGGTTCAATACCATCCTGGGCCTTCCTTTTACTCCCTATATATCTAAAAAACAATTTTTTGTTATCTTTAACTTGGGTTGCCATCCTCAGCTCCATGGTAGCTTTGGCCTTTCTAACTGCCTCCCTACAACTGCGAGCTGAGGAGGTATACTCCTTTAGTAATCTCTCCCTGCTTCCACTGCTTATATGCCCCCCTTTTTGCCCTTAGGCTGCTCTGGATTTCTCTGGTCAGCCAGGGAAAGCCTCTTGGCCCCTCTCCCCCTTTTCCCCCGCATCGGGATCATCTCCCTCTGTGCCTGAAGGATCACTTCCTTAAGGCACAGCCACCCTTCCTGGGCTCCCATCTTGCCAAATCTCTTACTCTGCAGTGTGTCGTTGACTAAACGCCTGAGCTCACTGAAGTCAGCCTTCCTAAAGTCTAGCACTTCCACCCTACTAGTTACCTTACCCACTCTACGCCTTATGGTGAATTCTATTATTTGGTGATCACTGTCCCCCAGGTGACCACTGATCTGTAGGTCCCCTACCATGTCATCCCCCATTGCCAATACCAGGTCCAGTAAGGCATCCCCCCTAGTGGGACCATGTACCTCCTGCGTCAGGTGGAGGTCCTGTACACAGGATAGGAACCTGTATGAACGGTGGAAATTTACTGTCTGCATCTCCCAGCAGATGTCAAGGTAGTTTAGGTCCCCCATGACCACTGTTTCCCTAGTCTTTATGGTCTCCGAGAGCTGCCTCAGGAGTTCCAAATCTAGTTCTTCCCCTTGGTGTGGGGGTCGGTAGCAGATTCCTACCACCAAATCCCTTTCCCTTTGACCTCCATGTATCCTAACCCACAATCCTTCTACTTTCTCCTCCTCCAATTCCATTTTGATAAGGGTTGATGTATAACGCTCCTTGACATAGAGGAGCCCCTCCCCCTCTCCTCCCCACTCTATCCTTTCTGTACAGCTTATAGCCCTCAATGTGTACCGCCCAGTCGTGGGTAGAGTCCCACCAGGTTTCTGTTAACCCCACTAAGTCGTAAGTGTTTTCTGCAAGCAGGAGTCCTAGTTCATCCTGCTTGTTCCCCATGCTCCTAGCGTTAGTGTATAGGCACTTGAGCCCGGTGACTGGTGCCTTTGTTGCCCCCCTGCTCAGATGCTCAGTGGGCCCCTTATTGCTTACCTGCTTATTGCTTACCTGTGCTGTACTGCTGGACGTCCCATGGATTGCAGGTTCCTGATGTTCTCCTTCTTCTGCCTCCCTGTCCCCCGTCTGAGCTAGTTTATGTGCGGGCCGGGAGTGGTCCGAGGCCCTTTTTTTTGTGCGGTGGGCTGTGGCCAGCAGCCCAGACACGCCAGGTCAGGGAAGGCAGGTGGCACGCTAGAGTTAGGCACGGACGCTTAATGGTTGATTTAAGATTGTTTACTTACACCATAGATGGTCGCGGTGCAGGCTGGAAAACTTCACTTAAGTCCCAGTTTAAGGACTCGGACAGAGCTCTGGATTCACTCACACGAAGTTTGCTAGGCTCCGTGGAACTTGTACGCTCAGGGAAGGGTACGTCGAGGGATCGTTCGGTGACGGGGAGAGGCTAGAGGCTGATCAGACCCCTATAGCTTTCTTGAAATACACACTGGGTCCGATAGGCTCCGCAGTGCTTGGAGATCTTTGCGAGACGTGAAGTCTCCTCCTCCTGATGTTCGTGGAGTCCTCCAACTTGGGCGGAAACCACTCAAGCCTCTTATATGGCTAGCAAGCCAATCGCTAGCCGCCACGTAGGAATAATTTAGAACTGGCCAATAGTGGGGCACAAATTTGAATACAAATGGCGGGAACGCCTTGCAACGTGCATTTCTGTGTTGCAACGAAGAAATGCACCCTGCAAAGAAAGCTACAAGTGGCGGGAAATAATTCAGCAGTGCCGAAGCACACACAAACAAAAAATCACACCCTTGGGTTGTGACATCCCCCCCTTGCTGAAGGCACAGCTGAATTATGCTGCATACTCGTCACTCGAGTAATCAAGAGCTCTTATCACGGGTCGTCGAACTAAACGGGTAAACACAAAATCCACCAACATAAGAAGTTCGTCCTCAAGGGATCGAACCAAATAATAACCAACACAAATACATATACACATAGTCAGATTCATAACAAAAAACTGCACGATCAGGGCTTCAGTGGGCATCATGGCGAAGTCGCGCGTCAGGCCCTCACTTCTTCCGATGATGTTATCCTTCTTGGGGCTTCTCTTCACCACGCACTCTGAATTCCAGATCTGTAAACAAAACTCTCAAAAAAGAAGTTAACATATCTCAAAATATTTACAAAAATTCTTATGGAACTACACTATTAATTTCAAAACATATAAGTATTTGCTACTTTAATCTATTCTCTCTTGCACACTCAACTAGATGAAATCGCTGAGGAGCCGTCGTCTCATTCTTCTAGGTAACGGAAACCTAACTCATAGGCCAGTTGCCATTGGCCTGCGTCCCCTAAAATCCGAAGTTGTTGCTTATTGAGTCCAGAATGCTGTAGGAGAAATCCAAACATGTATCACTCTTCTGGTGTTCTCTGTGGCAACGATGGAAGATCGGATTCGCGATGTCTTGTGCCTTGAATCTCGGTCGGGTGTCGATGTTCCCGATCACCAGATAATCTTGGCTCCATTAGGATACGCAGTCGAGACAACTGACGAAGGAGGTTACTCACAGGCTGGTTAACCATTGGGTTGAGCAGAATCCGGAGGACGACGATGTTCTTTCGCCCGTAAACCTCAAGACAACTATCTATGCTGTGAACGGTCACTGGAATGGCTCCAGGATCTCGTAGATGACGGTGAGGCCATGGTCTTATTCGCTGGAGTGATGTCAGTCCCAGCGCACATGCTCTGGGGTTCCAGGCACAGTACGAGACTCCGATGATTGCTAGCATAAGATGTTCTGCGCCGGTATGTTCTGGCCGTCTGTCATGCCATGCGTGGGCTTTCTGACCGATCAGTCCTGCAACAAGCGCTGGCAGTGGAATAGGCCAGTGAACGTTGACCGCTACCATGTCAATGTCAGTGACGTGTCCTCTACTCCATGAAGCTTGTCTGACCAAGAAGCTTGCTTCTTCCTGGTTTAGCAGGTCGGATCCAAGTTCCACGACCAGACATCCCAACCACACAGCTAGAGTTTCTTCAGGTTGGATTCTTGATTCTCCGCACAACTCCTGTAGTTCAGTTCTGGTGCGAGCATAGTAGGCAGTAGCAACTCGGTTAATTGTTGTTACAGGCTGAACTACTGCTGCGGGAGTCATTGCTGCTGTTATTGCTTCAGGCAGGAGGGGCGGATGCACTCCTCCTCTCGATTCTCCCTTCCGTCGGCAAGAAGGCATGGTCGTCGGCAGCGACGCTGCGTCGGTGGGCGGGATCGCCGGAGACGACGCTGCGTCTATGGGCGGAGTCGCTGACTGAACTCTCGCGGGTTCCTCCGAAGCTCCACCCTTCTCTTCCGGTTCTTCCACGCGGTCTCCCTCTTGCTCGGTGCCATCTTGTCGTGGCGTTTCAGGATTCTCTTTCGCAGCCGCTTCTTTGACCGCTTGAATGGCCATACGCAGCTGGGCTTTTAAACTTAAATTCTTTTGCATTAGATCAGTTACAGTGCGAAAAGTTGCAGTTAACACTCCCCCCTTGTCGTATTGTGGGGCCACCCTTTCATCCGCGGCGTGTTCCTCTGTCTCCAGATCTTCGCGGAGTTCGGATGGAAGCTCGCTACCCCTTAATCTAGACGCCAGTATAAAGGGGGCGAACCAGTCGATCGGCACTGGTTCTTCACTCTCCCGAGCACATCTTAGGCAATGGGCACACTCCCGGGTGAGGGTCGGGTTCACTTCTCCCGCCGGGTTGACTCTGGCAAGGGACACAGTGTCGAGGGGCCTGAACAGGACCCGCTCATTGCTCATTATACACCCGAATGCCGCGGGGTGCAGATACACTTCCCTTTCTCTCGGGGCTCTGTCTTCGGAAGCTCCCTCTTCTCCCTTCAGCGAAAGGCATCCGCTGATAAATCTCTCACCCGTTCCGCCCGCCTGGTGGTAAGCGATATGTGCCTCCAGTTCCATAAAGCTTTCTACTTGGTGTTTTCCACTGCGCCAAGGGCAGTTCTTAACTAATTCTAGCTCCAACGTGCTTTCCCCTGATCCCATCCTCGTCGCCATGTGTGGGCTGGGAGCAGTCCGAGGCCCTTTTTTTCGTGCGGCAGGCTGTGGCCAGCAGCCCGGACACGCCGGGTCGGGGAAGGCAGGCGGCACGCTAGAATTGGGCACGGATGCTTAATGGTTGATTTAAGATTGTTTACTTACACTGTAGATGGTCACGGTGCAGGCTGGAAAACTTCCAGGAAAACTTCGCTTAAGTCTCAGTTTAAGGACTTGGACAGAGCTCTGGATTCACTCACACGAAGTTTGCTAGGCTCCGTGGAACTTGTGCGTGCAGGGAAGGGTACGTCGAGGGATCGTTCAGCGACAGGGAGAGGCTAGAGGCTGATCAGACCCCTATAGCCTTCTTGAAATACACGCTGGGTCCGATAGGCTCCACAGCGCTTAGAGATCTTCGCGAGACGTGAAGTCTCCTCCTCCTGATGTTCGTGGAGTCCTCCAACTTGGGCGGAAACCACTCAAGCCTCTTATATGGCTAGCCAAGCCAATCACTAGCCGCCACGTAGTAATAATTTAGAACTGGCCAATAGTGGGGCACAAATTTGAATACAAATGGCGGGAACGCCTTGCAACGTGCATTTCTGTGTTGCAACGAAGAAATGCACCCTGCAAAGAAAGCTACAAGTGGCGGGAAATAATTCAGCAGTGCCGAAGCACACACAAACAAAAAATCACACCCTTGGGTTGTGACAGTTTAAAGTCCGACGTAGGAGATCAGCCAACTTGTTGGAGAAAAGACTTTTACCTTTCACTGACAGGTGAAGTCCATTGCACCCTAGGAAGTCCCTTGCCAGGAAGTGTGGGTCGTGGTCCAGGAAGCCAAATCTTGCACTATGGCACCAACTCCTGAGCCACAGATTGACCTCTCTAATGCAGGAGCTGTGATGCCTACTGCGACCTCTGACTGGGAGGATGGATGAGAAGACCATCTGTGCCCCCGTCTCCCTAAGCCTGGCCCTCAGAGCCCTGTAGTCACCCATGACACGGTCAGGACTACTCCTGGCTGCATTATAATTTTCCGTTTAGAGAATCTAATTATCGGGGGAGAGGCTTAAATTCACCCCCTTCCCCACTGCTGCAGGGAGAAGAACAATTGCAGTAGGGTAGGTGGCCAGAGAGCACATGGCCTCTGGGCAGCTTGGAGAGCAGCTCCCACAGGTACGTCTAGTTTGGGGGGGGGGGGGTAAGGAGTGGGAATTGAGGCCCCTATAGGGAGGGAGGGAGTTGGGCAGGGCTGGAGCAGCGGTTGCTGCGGTGCATAGGGGTTGGGGATTGGTGCCACTCATGGGTGGGGGTGCGGCTCCAGCTCCCACTGCTGTGTGCCCTCCTGGGGCTGAGCAGAGGGACCTGAGCCCCCCAGATCTGTGCGCAGGGTGTGGGCAGGTGTGAGCTGCCTGCTGTGGGCTTGGGTTGCCTGCCCTGTTGCCCTCCCCAGGGGCCTCTGCATCCCAGCGGGTAGGACCCAGCGTGGCAGGGCAGGGAATCTCTTTGCTGCTTTTGGGAGACCCATGTCGCCCTGGCGAGGTGTCCCCTGCCTGTCCAGCAGCAGTGGGGGCAGTGGCACAGGGCTGTGCTCCTTGCTGCTGTGGGGTGGGCAGGGGGCATGTTGCCAGGGCAGTATGGAGCTCGCAGTGACAGGGTGCTTTCCTGCCTGGCCCTGCTCTACCCTACTAAGCCAGGTCCCACCTGCTGGGCTGTGGAGGCACTGGGGAGGGCAGCAGGGTGCGGAGCGCGAGCCTGCAGTGGGCAGCCTGCCCCCACCCTGTGCACAGATCTGGGGGGCACATACCCCCATTCCCCTGCTGGGAGTGTGTGCAGGCAGCGGGGAGCTGCCCCTCCTCCCCCCAGCCTGCACTTGCCCCCCCGATGGGCTTCATTCTGGCTGTGCTGCCCATGGTGGGGTGGGGGAAGCTAGGCTCTGTGGTTCACTACACTGGAGCAGCTGCTGCCTCCCGCAGGCAGCAGCCAGGGCTCAAGGACTGCTTGGGCGGCTGCTGACCTGGGGCCCTGGCCTTGTAGCCCTAGCACCTGGGGCCCCCCTTCAGTAGGGCTGGGGGGGGGCAGGGGATTGTGGTTGGAGGGTGAGAGGCATCAGCAGGGCTGAGGGGGCGCTGTGTGTGTGTGGGGGGGGGGGAGTAAGGGGCCCAGGGGCTGTGGGGGGGGAGTAAGGGGCACTGGCAGGGCTGGGGGGGCTGTGGCTTGGGAGAAAGGGGTCTGGACCTGCATTCTGTGAGCTAAGGGAGCAGGGAGAGCTCTGATTTTTCCATGATAAAAACCCCCAAATCAAACACCAAAATATATAGGTATTTAGAATGTATTTTATTATAGTGAGTGGGATACTGGCAGGCTTCCATATTGCTTTAAAATTGTAAATATATCAATAAAAATGTGTTCAGTTGATATATATTAGTGGCATTTCATTTTAATTGCAGATTTTGGGGGGGTTATCAGAGAATTTGTGATCCCTGTAAATCACACTAGTTCCTCTCTAATTGCGTTGATACCTGGTCATAATAGGGTTTGTTTTTATTACTGTATTTGCTTGAATACAACACACCCTGTGATATAATACTCACCTTATTTTTGAAAGGCAGAATGAAGGTTGGGGGGGAAATTTTTTTCCCCAGAGTTATGGCTGTATGGAGCAGGGGTAGAGCTTAATTTTCAGATGAATCATCCTCCTTTTCCTGTAAAACTGAAATAAGAAAAGAGAGATGAGGAGCAGCTAACAGAAACTGTCCCAAGAAAGGTTTACCTTGATTAGTGGACTGTCAGGACCAGTAAGGAGAGATGATTGTTAACACCTCTGGAGTGAAGAACAATGAACCATTAAGTCAATGTCAGCTGCCTGAACAGTAATGCAACAACTGCTGCACTGTAGAGCAGGAAATAAAGCAGGATGTTTTAGTATATGCACCCTGCTTAAAGTTTAATATATGCACCTCAATTTGGGGGTCTGATTTTTTTTTTGGGGGGGGGGAAGGGTGTGTTTTGTATATGAGAAAATTTGGTATTCCATCTAGTTATTTTTTAAACTTAAACTATTAAAAATAATTGGTATGATATAGCTATGAGGGTCAGAAAGGTAACTTAGAGGCTGGTCTGTGGAAGGGAGGTAAATGAAAATGGGAGATTGCGTGCAATTTTTGTCTCTTAGAACAAGTCACTGTTACGACCTTGGTATTATAAAGGCTTTACCTCTAATAATTTGGTAACAGCTGGCTGTTTGCGTAGAGTTGCACACTTGCTGCTTACCTTTCTGCCTTTTTCAGAATAAATATATACAAGTGTATTACTGGGGAAATGTAATGACATATTAATGATCTTGGAGATTGCATTCCTGTTTATATTCAGAGCAGGCACAAAAGAGCTAGGATTGACAAGTTCTTTTGCACTTGTGCTGATTCTTGTTAGCATCTCTCAGCCTTGATTGATATAAACCCTTAAGGGGGGAGGAGGGGGGGCAAAGGTAATCTAGTGTCCAGGGTCTATTTAGTCCTTGGTCCCTTAACTGAGATTGCTAGTCAGTGTTAATTGTGGTGGCATATTGTGCTAGTCATCCATCCTATTTAAAATTGTATTGAGACTTGACTAACTGTACTTTGATGCTGAAAACCAGGGCTGTTGAACATTTAAGTGGCTCAGGGCTGCAGGCCACCCAGCCACACACCATGTAGGCTGTATGCCATGCCATTCGAGCAGTCTCCCCCTTCCCTCACCTCCACTAGACTGAGCAGCTCCCCCTTTCTGCACCACATAGACCCCCGATGTGCAGACATGCCATACCAGGCCAGCCCCCTGTGCATGTGGATGCAACGCACAGTGCAGTTCGGCTGCACAGCTCTTTCCTACTGCACATTGAGTGATTCTCACTGTACCACATTAGTGTAGATGCCTCACGGGATCCCTGGGTCCCCCTGCTATGGACTCCCTCAGTCCCATGGGCTGTACCCGTCCACCCCACTCCTGGGGGGCAGGCAGCGGAAGCTGGAGGAGGGAGGGGGGAACCCAGGGACCCTGGTGGCAGCAACAAGAGAGCAGAAGTGGGGTTGATGCCTGGACCAGGATCCCATGGCCACAGTTTAGGGCAGGGGCGGGCAATTATTTTAGGTGGAGGGCCACTTACTGGGTTTTGATAAGCCATCGAGGGCTGCATGATAGGCAGCCAAGGGCAGATAAATATGAATTTTAAACATATTTTAGGGGCCCTGTGGGCCGGATAGAATGGCCGGGCAGCCCGTATTTGGCCCACGGGCCGCATTTTGCCCACCCCTGGTTTAGAGGCTGCGTGCGGCCCACAGGCTTCCAGTTGGGCAGCCTTGCTGAAGACTGTTCTTTTAACTTTTAGCAAGTGGATTTTCTCATGTAGGCATGTCAATTTGGCAGCGGCACAGAGCTCTCCAAGGGGTAAGCAGCAGTGTGAATGTTCTTTGGGGTGTTTCACTCCCCTTGTAGGGATGCTGCATCCACTGATAGACTGACAAGATTAATGTCTGCCCTCTCCCCTTATTTATCTCATTATAAGAGCAGTATGCTAAGTGCTGTTACTTTTGAAACAGAAATCATAGGGGGGTGCTGGGCTGGATCTGAGAAGAAATCCATTTGGCTGTACTGATTTGTCTCTTCTTGTGGTGCAATCTCGTGATGACTCTTGTGAGCTGAGAGGGCTGTTGAGCTGTGTGAGCTTCACTTGAGGGGTTTCATTCTCTCTTATAGATGCCCTTTTGTTTGCTGCAGTCTCAGGGAGAGGAGTTTTCTGAGAGGGGCGATAAAGGGGCAAGGCTTACTGATTTTTTTTTTTTTAATTTATTTTTTTTTTAAGAATAAACGATTTTTGAGGAGGGGCTGGGAGTTGCCTTGTTCTAACTGATTCCAGATGGTGCTGCTCAAACACAAAGATTGCCAGTGTGTTTGGGAGGGTGCTGACCGAGAGGCCTCCCAAGCGCTTCCTGTGCAGCTCTGCAATCATACAGACTTAATCAGAACCAGCCGTTGTGGCTGGAACTCCACGAAGTCTGCTTTTTCTTTATCCTGCTTTCTGAGCTCCACATTTCCCTCCGTTGCCACTCTTTTAACCCCTTCCCTTTTCAGTTCTGGGCCTTCAGCCCCCTTCCTTATATCTGCCAGAGCCTCTCTTGGCTAACTGTAGGAGGCTATATGGGACCCAGGAGGTGAAATTCAGATGGAATAGACTGTCATCTTTGCAGGGAAGGTTAGTTTCTAGGGAAAATGTCTTCTGTGAATATCCCAGGATAATTTATCCAGTCAGGTCAGGAAGGCCCCAGCTCAGAGAACTTCCTCAACTGCTTGCCGAAGTGTTTAACCTACTAGCCTTCTTGAAAAACATCTGTGTAACTTTCCTATCCCTTTTTGTTGCTCCACTGCCCTTAAGCTGTGCCTGCTTACTGTATTTACCCAAATCCAAGAGGATTCTGAATTTAAGATGACCCCTCCCCCCAATAATTAGATTCTTCGCATGGAGCATTTATACATTTCTTATAATTTCCCATGTCTGGAATCTGTTTCCTGGAGGGTTGTCTTTAAATTTGTCCTCCCCCCACTGCTGCAGGAGGGCAGGCAGTGGGAGAGTCAAGCAGCCTGAACCCCACTGCCTGTCCCCCCACCCCCATTGCCTGTGCTCCCCAGCACCTGTCCCCCTCTGGTACCTGCGCCCTGGTACTTGTACCCCCCCGATGCCTGGACCTTTTGGCATCTTTCCACCCCCCCTGCATGGCTCTGGCCTGCTCTAGCCTGGGGCACAGAGCATCTAGTTGTGCCCTGCCCCGACTGGCCATGCAGCAGCTGTTGCAGTGGCAGCAGCTCCAGTTGGGCCCTGGAGCTGAGCCTGGGCCCTGCTGCTGTGGCTATTGGGCCAGGCTGGGGCTGGAACAGTCGCATGCTCCGTGCCCGGGCTGGAGTGGGGCCAGAGCCTGCTACAGCTGGAGCTAGAAGGTAAGCAGTAGGGGGTCACATGGGATTGGGGCAGATACAGTAACGGGGAGAAGAGGGAAGGAAGCAGCTGTGGCTCTGGCTCTGACCCCAGCACAGGTCTTGACTGAAGCTGGAGCTGCAGCTGCCTTTGCCCACCTCCCCTTTCCCCTTACTCCATGGGGAAAGTGGGGAAAAAACCTTGTCTTGGATTTGGGGAAAAAACCTTGTCATGAATCTATGAATCTATGAATTTGAGTAAATACAGTAATTTATGTTGCCAAATCTCCACTCTTCAATTTTAAACCCGTTTTTCTCCCCCTTGTGGAACGTGCTATGAATTAATTCTGCCTGGTCCTGTTGTGAGGTTACTGATCTTCTCAGCATGCTTCCCAGGGATCGGGAGGCAGCTGCTGTCGTCATAAGTCTTGCAGGAAGTCCTTGATTTCCTGGTTTCTCTTAGGCATCTGAGGCCCTTCCCTCCCTGCCCCCCCTTGCAACTTTCTTAGAAGGGATGAACTACAGTGTTTGGCCAGCTTTGCTGATCATAGTCCCGAGGAAGAAATCTGGCCTCTGAACCCACTTGCTTGGCCAAAATTTGTTGGAGGTGGCTGAGCAAGTAAGTGGGATTTTCAAACTCCAGGAGTGTTGCATTGTGGCAAGTAGATTGGAACCACTTAAATGCAAGGTGCTTCATCCTCTTTCCATGGTTCTGGTATCTACAGGTGGCTCCAGCATTGGATTTTAAAGGCTTTGTGGGCCACCTAAGTGTTTCCTGTGGAGCAGAATTGAAGATGGTTTCTAGTTCAAAAGCACTGCTGTCTAGCTAAAAAAAGAAAAGTCAATATTCCGTGCTATTGACTTGTGCATACAGTGTATCCTCATATCTGCTGGAATACAGCTATTACACAATACTCAATATCCCTCCAGGGCTGTATAATACACTGAATAGATTGTTGCATACGTAGGTCATGTGGAAGCAGAAGCAGGCCACAGGCCCTCCTCCATGCCAGGGACAGTGCAAAAATCCTGTCTTATGCAGCCTGCATAAGTTTGGATATTTTTCAGATTTAATCTTGCTTTAGACAAACTCTGTCTTTTTAGTCTCTAATCTTTTGTTCCAGAGGGCAAAAATATCCTGAAGCAAAAATCCTTGTAGCTGATCCGGAGAAAGAAAAGCAAAGTCAGTGGAAAATTCTTTCCTAACCTCGAGAAAACACAGTTAGCTACTTCCAAGTCCACAACAGAGCATCTTTAAGCAAAAACTGTGTATGAAGTAGAATCCGCAGCTTGAAATACATTGGAACTACTTGGCTTATTCACTTTAGCCAAAGCATTCATTCTAACTACTGATGCTCCTTATTCTTTTTATAAAATTATACTTCTTGTTCTCTTTATGCACATGGTTCTTTCAAAGGGACAGTGTCAGCTTTAAACATTGCTTATGTTTGAAAATGTGTTACCTGTTGTTACCTAGCACACAAGGTTACTTAGGAGAACTGAAAGGCTACACATTCTGTCTCCCTTCCCTTTACATTGTGTACTATTGACCTAACGTGTGTAATCAAGTTTTATTATTTCTGCTGTGCAGTTGATTATTTCCCTTGTAGTTTGTGTAAGATTTCCTATGGCAGGGAAGAAAAAAAAGTTGAGACTGAGAAGTTACATGTTGAAACAAATGTTTCCCTAAAATGAAGAAGGGTGTTTGTGCCCTAAGGCTTGCAAAGAACAATTTTTCCAACTATTTAGTTGGTCTAATAAAAGATATCACATCTCCCCAAAGAACCTTGTCTCCCTAAAACAGGAATATAAGATTGCAGAATCTTAAAAAAATCAGGGTACTTTAGATTTCAAGATGATAATCCTTTAGATTAAATTTACTTTCCTATTTATGGTGTATACAGGTGAAAATCAGCATGGCAAATAGTAAGGGAACACATGAAGGAACATCTGGGTAAGGGGAGTGTTGAAGATGTGACACCCTTTATTTCAAGTAGTAAAACCTCACCAGGGAGTCTGGAGCGATTGGGCACCAATGAATTCAGTACTGCTTTGCCTAACAGTAATAAGATCCTTTGCCTGTAGATCCTATGTATTTTTCTTATGAAAGGCACCTGGCTAGCTTGCACTGCTTGGCTAACTGCTCTAAATTATTGAAATTCTGGTCAGGGCAGAAGGCTATTTTTACTAATCTGACATCACTTTCCTTTTTTGTCTTTGCCATGTCACTGGGGAGTAAAACATCCCAGAGCTGGGACTCTGCCCTGTAAACTGAAAATACATCTCTCATGGTGTATCTTATTTTAGTCTACTTTTCCTGTTCTGTTCAGCTCTGGCTGGCCTGGGTTCTTTCCTACTTGGTTATAATCGATGCTTTGTCCATTAATTGTAACGTAGGTCAGAGCCACTTGATTCAGGAATATGTTGCAGGGTGTTTGGGGCTCTGGAATATTGTACTATAGTTACAAGGATGGCTTTTCTGTTTGTCCTGGCAAAATACATGGCTGCACTGGAAGCCAAGAGCTTTTGTGTGGATTGGCTGCTGCGTGGGAGGAAATGTGGCAGTCTCACTTGTGCATGAGCTGCTTCTTTGGAGAGTACTTCCCTGCTGTCTGAGAACTAGCTAAAACCCTAATCTCAGGGAAATGCATGTATTTCTAGGTGGGGAAACAAAGTATGTGGTTCCTTAAGAAATTAGATTTCTTCCATCATTGTTATCATCCTTATCCATTTATGGTCCCCATAGCTTGCTGAGAATGGGGTGAGATACAAAGGTCCAGAGGTCGGTGGGTTGGTAGGTACCAGGTACTTTTTGCTTTTTCATCCTGTGCAGTGATTTACTTTATTTAAGAAAAGGCAAGAAGAATTTTCCATTTCCTGTGCTGGTATTTAGTGCAGTCCCAGTTGCTTACATTCCACAGATACTTCTGGATTTTGAGGGAGAGAGAGGGAGGCATGAAGTGATCTTAATTCAAAAAGGGGGATAGTCCTCTGCGTTTCCTTTACTTGCAAGACTGTATTCCAAATGTCTAAATTTAACTCCAATTCCTGTTGAAAGCATCATTTTTTGAGGAGAACGGGAAGCCTTGTATCCTGCTCTGCGAGGCCACTAAAGAAACAGGAGGAGGTGAGGTTGCCATGGGGATGACAGTCGTGTGCAAGGGGAGAACAGCACGGGTTAGAATTCCAGGAAGGAAGAGGGAGTGATGTCATCAGGTCCCGTGGACTAGCCCAGCTTATGGGTGCGTGCGTGTGTGCATGTGTGCAATTTTTTTTTTCTCCCCCCCCAGGAACATCTAGGCAGTATACCCAGCCCTGTAGAAAGGACCCAGATGTATCATTTGGAATCATTTGCTTGAATTTGTTTATAAATAGTTGTTTGGGCCAAACTCTGGACTTTTGAACATACATCGTGCATGCGTGTCAGTATTCTCTGTCCTATATAAAACATTTTTGTCTGGCATAACAAGCAAAGTGATTGCCAGCTCATCGCATGGTCATGCCTCTGGGGAGTAGAATTTATGATTTTTGACTGCATGTAGAGTCCTTTGTCTCTAAAGAAAATGACTGTGGTAATTCCACTAAACATTTTTATATATCCTATATAATGTATCTTTATACATAGTGTGTGTGTGTGTGTGTGTGTGTGTGTGCGCGTGTGCGCGCACACACACACACTATAACGAGTGAGACTTTTTTTAACCTTTATTATTTAAAAAAAAAAATTAAATATTAAAAAAAATCAGTTAAAACCAACCAAATAAAAGTACAGAACACCAGAAGGGGCTAGTCAGGAAAACAACCTATGAAGAACAACTCAGTGACAATGAGGAAAATCCTTGCACTCTGCCCATTCCCACGCACCCATGATTACACTTTAAGGACCAAATGGCCCTTCTTCAGGGTGCCTCTTCAGTGGCCTGGTGGGATGCCAGCTCGTCAGCCTTTAGCTTTAGGCTCAGCCTCAAAGGCTAGATGCATCAAAACTAGGAGCTGAAATTGGCAGAGGGTGTCCTCAGAGCCAGACCAACTTTAGTGCTGCCATCCTGGCCTAGGAAAAAGTTGCAGATTGCATCACCCTCAGCCATCAGCCACCTGAATTCCAGCATGTCGGAGCAGCCTCCATGCTTGTGTATAGGCACCCTTTAAGTCTAGCGCACCAAACAGGCTCCAGAGGTGGTAAAGAACAGCTGCAGCTGGGGATGGTCAACGAAGCATGGTAGACTGTCTCTGTCTCCTCCTCCTTCTCAGAAAAGGTAAGTCATCAATGCCACCAGGTCCAGGTGGCTGGCAAAGATGCTGGTGGCCAGGGCCTTGTGCAGCAGGTGCCACTGGAGGTTGCTGGTCTTCTTTGTCATGGGTAATTTGTACAGTGTGTGCCAGGACAGGTGGCTTTGCCCTGGCCGGGCAACCCTGTCATGAGACAATGCCTCCAGGTGGTGTTGGGGCAGGCAGCAAGGACGCAGATAAAGTGCACAAGTGCTGCCCACGTGTACAGCATCTCTCAACAAAGAAAGGCTATCAAAGCAGAAACTCCCACCAGTGTCCCCACCCTCCTAGGTCACTGGGAGAGACAGCTGAGTGCCAAGCCCATTGCCTTCATCACCATCCACAGCTGGGGTGACAGGTACCAATGAATCCGGTGTGTCCAGAGAGCCCTCATCTAGGAAGCTTCACTGCATGCTTAGGTGATCCTCCAGGGGAGCCGTAACATCCAAGAGAGACCTTTTGACATCTTTACTGATATGTATTGCCTAGGCAATAGAGGAGAGCAGTGTGCAGTTCATCTAATCTCCTGATGTGATAACTTTTACTTCTATTGCATTTAAAAAATATTGAGTAGTGACAGAATGGAATATTGGTACTGGAACCTCCATCTCTGTAGGTAGAAATCATTAGCACAAGTGCACTAATAAGGAAGTACATAAATAGAAACTTCTTTGACGTACAGTATTTGTAGAGTTGTTTTAGACTTTGGCCAGTTAACAAAAAGTATCTGAAATGAGGGAAGTCAACCATAGGGAGGCTTGCTACTCTCTTTAAATAATATTAATTGGAACTAGGTAGAAAGCAGGTAAGAGTCATACATCAAATTAGGCAAGGTACCCAGACCTCACATTTGAGGTGGTTCTAATGAGTTTAAACCTGGGACAATAGTGGCTCTGCCCTTTACACACACAGCTTTTCCCTGGAATAAATGGCAGGTAACTCTCTAATTAGCTGTGGTTGTCACAGTGGGAAACAGCGTTGTCCCAGATACTTCAAAAGCTTAAAAACAGACAGGACAAAGTCTTTTATTCTGGGATTTTACAAAGGTTCTTTGTTAAGTACCTGTGAAGTACCAAGATAACACTTTATGTCCCTGGGACAACTGGGAGAGGAGAAGAAAGTCTAATTCGAATTAATTGCCATTCAAGCTCCTTATGTAAATGACTGGTGCATGCCTGTTTGGATGAGAGACAAAACCTGGGACAGTTAGACCCAGGCTAAACCTGAGGTCTGTTTTTAGCCACAGGTACTTAAAGTGGGACAATGGGCTTGTATTTGCTTAGGATCCCAGATTAAGAGACTTTGTCTCAGATGAAACTGGACTGTTTTTACCCATAGAGACCAGTTTTAAGACTGCTTTGATTCAGTTTTTCTGTGAAGGATCTGGGAGTTTAACTACTGTTGTCTTTTACAATGAATGTAAAAGCAGGATCTAGAGCAGTGGTTCTCAGTCTTTTTTGTACCAGGACCCATAAACATTGGCCAGTCCCGACTCCGTGCCCCTTTCTCCTGACCCGCTGGCTCCCAGCCCCCCAAGTGTGTGGGGCAGGGGTTGGGTGTGGGGAAAAGGGTGTGTGGGGAGGGGCCCAAGCAGCCCCTCACAGGCTGAAACTCTACCAGCCTGCAAAGGAAAAGCCACTGTTTCCCATGCTTTTCTCCTTTGAAGAAGAATCCATTTTTAAAGTTTGTGGATTCATTTTTTAAGTTTGTTTGCGATCCTTTTATATGTTCTTGTGACCCACAGGTTGAGAAACGCTGATCTAGAGCATGCAGTGCTGCAAAAAGTGGTGAAAACAGACACGCAATACATTGTGCACGTTCCCACTAAGAACAAAGGTGTTCTTTTGCATGTGTGGTAACTACCATGAAGCAAGATTGTTTCCAACCTGTTCTTCCTAATTAATGACAACACTATCATTGCATTGTCTCTGCTAGTATTTTACTTGAGTTAGTGTGGTGAAAGCACATCCTTGTGTGGATATAGTCGGTATATTAGGCTTCTGCCTTAGTTGCTGTTCACAGTGGAAAGGGTGGGAATGGGCAACAGGAAGACACAGGTCTAGTGCACCCTGCACTTAATGAGAAAAGTGCTGGGGTTCAAATCGGGGTGCTGCTTGGATCCTGCTGAGGAGCTTCCTTTGTTTGATATCTGTCTCTGTCTGCATGGTGTCTGATAAAATTTGGAGTTTGATCTGCACTACCACTTCAAAATCCCTTCTGATAGCTGGGGTGTCCAGAGTCAAGACAGCAAGCAGGCTACATTGCCACCAGCTGGTCTCTGTTACTGAGCAGGCTTGGCTACCAGTGGCCTAACTAACTTCTGCTGGCCCCAGCTGCCTGCTTATACAGATCCCAGTGGACAACCCCACAGGGGAGATACCCCCCTGTCTAGTGAGGTTCTCTCTCCTTGTTCTTAGTTACTACATTGATTCCTAATTTCCCAATCCCTGGATTTTGCCTGTTAGGACCTAGGACACTAGGAGCAGCTCTTCTGTTCCCAGTTTCCTGGCTTCTGCTTCTTGGCTTCTGGGTTTCATTCTTGTTCCTGGTGCCTGCCTTCTTGACTCAGCCTGGACCCATTTGCTTCCAGACTGCCTTGCTAGCTCTCTGACCCCTGTGCTCCAGACTGCCTTGCCAGCTTCTGATTTATGCCTTAGCTTGGTGGTTGCTCACATCCTGGTCCTGTAAAGCTGTTGCTGCCTGCTCTGAAAAACCTGGCTAGGGACTCCCAATTTGCATCCTTGCCTCCTGTTTCTGACTCTTCCCTAAGATGCTGTTTTACCCAGGGTGATACTTGCCTCCTAACCCATCTGCCCCCAATGCCCTGGTTAATTGGGACTCTTGGTTCCCTGACTTTTTGTCTGTTCCTCGTCCCCTGGAGTGTGACCCTCTAGGGTAAAGCCCTGACTGTCTGCATCCTGGTTGTACCCCTGTCATTTGGAAGGAACAAGTACATTTTCCCCTTTTTCCTCTAAATCTCACAACTCTACAGCAATGGTTCTCAACCCTGTGAGAACTGAAGGCACCCCTTGAAAAATGTCAGCTGTTAGTTTTCACTTGATTTTGGACCACAGAAAAATAATGGAGCAATTATTTTGTTGCAAAGACAGACCACACCGTGTCAGAATGCTTTTAACACTGTGGATTCCTATTTGAAACGTCTGGGTTTATCTTGTGAATCATGTTTGCACATCTAACAGTGATAAGATTGCATGGCACTTCACAGCACCCCCCCCAAAAAATCTTATGACACCCTGGAGTGCTGTGGCTCTTTGGTTGAGAATCACTGCCCTAGAGCAGCATTTCTCAACCCATGGGTTGCGACTCAAAAGTGGGTCACAAGAATATTTCAAAGGGTCATGAGCAGGTGCCAGAAAAACAAGGGAAAGTGTGGGTTTCCCCTTGCAGGCTGGTGGCGTTCCAGCCTGCAAGGGGCTGTTTGGGGTGCAACTAGCATGCAGCCAGGCAGGGTGGTGGGAGCAGCCCCAGTACCTAGATGAAGGTAAGTGTATGGGGAGCAGGGGTTGGAGGGCCAGGGCTTGGGGACTGTCAGGTTGGGGGAGCATGTGTGTGGAGGAAATGAGTGTATGGGGTGGGCAGGTGCCTGTCAATACTGAGGGATGGTGGCCAGGGGGTTGGTTGCCAAGGCTGCGGCAGGGCAGGGGGAGCAAGGGACTGTAGGGTGGATACCAGCAGGGCCATGGGGGTGTGGGTCGGGACAAGCCATTCATCTTTGCAAATGTGTGCCGGTATGAAAAAGGTTGAAAACCACTGTCGTAGAGTCTCTGGATACCTGAGATTGTAATACATTTGTTCCATTGGTCTCCAAACCACTACATGGTTGTGAGGATGATCGCTCCTGTTGCTTAGGGAAATTGAGGGAAATCGAGTTCTCTCTGGTGTCAGTTTTATTGTTGGAGTTGAGAACCCTGTGGGTATTTGTGAAACTGATAAGAATTCTCTTTGCTTTTCTCAGCAGTATGCATCCTGGAGGTGTCTAATTGCAGATTAAGTTTAGATACTACGTCAGTTAACATCTGGGAGGTAATCAGTGCAACTAAAAGGACTAGAAGCTGTGATTTAAGTGAAAGCTAGACATCAGTAGAAACTGATTCCCCTCTTGCAAAGAAAAGTGTTTGCCAAATTTGTCTGGGTGATGGATTCCTTTCCTGCTTGCCAGGCTGAGCCTCCATCTGAAGTGTTTTGGGGCTGCAGATAAAAGATAAACTGTTAACCGGAGGTCAAGAAAGAGGAGTTGCTAATAAGGTCCATTCATTTGTTTTATGTTTTCCAAGGGAGTTGGTTGGATCCCCATTAATACTAAACTGTTAAAGAATCCTTTTGGTCTGGCCATGCTGTGGTACACAAAAGTGAGCTAAGATCTTTGTAGTCTCTAATTGCTGTTTCACTTTTTATAGCAAAATTAAGGGAACCCATGGACTTTCCATGGTCCTAACATGTAGTGGTATTGCCTATTCTTGATTTTTGACTGTGTGGGAAGAGAAGTAGGGATAACGCAGCCTTCATTCAACTGAGCCAGTCTTCCACGTGCCCTCTACATGTGTATATTGTGTTACTGTATTGTTCATGCATTCAGACACTTCACTGGAGGAGTGGATGTTGAGTTTATCCTGTTCAAATTTTTGTAAGTCTCGTCTACTTTGGATACATTTTAAAAAAAATCCTGTTGTTCCAAATGCAAGTTCACTTCAGTTGATGTTAGGTGCTATAGCATAGATGGTCTATAGATGGCCATTTTCAGGGTCCTGTTAATTACCTACTTCCAATTGGATTAGATCAGGGGTGTCAAACTCAGGCTCCATGGTGCCAATCCACGGGCCAGATTGGGTCTGCAGGCTGGTCCTGCACTTCGTATGCAGCATGTGTCCCAGACAGGCCACATGCAGCATGTCCCTGTTCTGGCCCTACAAACTGTGTGGCATGTGAGTCCCATAGGCAGCACCAGGCTGGATGATAGGGCTCTGCAGGCTATATCTGGCCTGGCTTAGATAATGTCTAACTGGAAAGGATGTCAGCAGCTTGCAGGCTGTCTGTTTCAGACCTCTTGGTGTTGCCAATAATAGTGGAAATGAGCTTATGTTAGAAAAGCTGTGAAATTAAGAAAAAACAAAAACTAGGAAGTCTTACAGACCTTGCATGAACTTCAGTGATGTAATTGCAGGGTTAATTACTATTGGCTCCAGTTTGCAGCATATATACTATAACTGTTACTGCTATACTGTAGCTGTAAACACTGAGGAAGTGAGGGAGTCGTGTATAAGAGGTTAGTATGGAAGGTTAAAATCACATGCATGTGACAGAAATCTGATGCCCTTGTGCCTTCCTGCTCTAAAGTAGATTTCAAGCACCTGGGAAATACCTTTCAGCAATAAACACAATAACAAAATGTCCCCATGGCAGTTTGATTTGACTTTGGTGTCCAGCACATCCTACCTAAATCTCTCTGGAAATGGCTGGTTGCAAGTTACTGATAGAGACAGATCTCTAATTTGGCATTGGCAGAAGGAAGTAGTGGGGGAACTGGAATTGGCAAGGGCTGTCCGGTCCCACCATGTTCTTGCTCTTATTGGAAGGTAAATCGTTCTATGGTCTGCCCTTTAATTTTGTGCATGTGTGTATGTGTATAATTTTACAGGGGTATAGGTTGTAGCCATGTTGGTCCAAGGACATAGGCAGACAAGGTTCTTTGGGTAAATCTGATATCTTTTATTAGACTAACTTAAAAAGTTGGAAAAATTCTTCTTAGCAAGCTTTCAGGCATGAATGATGAAGGGTATTTATACCTGAAAGCTTGCTAAGAAGAATTTTTCAAACTGGTTAAGTTGGTCTAATAAAAGATATCAGATTGATCCAAAGAACCTGATCTGTCTGTGTGTAATTTCATCTCTTAGCTCCCTTTCTGTGAAATGAGTTTTGTGGTGTATATAGGCAGAGATTTAGCCTCTGTGTTGAGTTGGTGCTTCCTCCTTCCCTTTGGATCCCCTACTGGCTAGCAGGGATTTTTATCCCGACTTGGTTTAGCTGGATTGTTCTGTTCCAGTCCTAGGAGTTTAACCCTTTCAGTCTCCACGCCTTTCAGTTCTTAACAATAGCAAACTCTGTACAGAATAATCATGCAGCAAGACCCCAGATTCACAATTAGTGACCTGTAAAATTGGCAGCATTGGAGACTATTGGCAAGAGCCAGCTTTCCCCAGGCACTGCCCCTCTCCCCCTGGAGAGTTAAGTACAATTAGAGCTACAACATGCACAGCAGGGAATTTGCAAATAGTACAGTGCCTCATGGCACCATTTCTATATGAAAGGCAGAGGTATTTTTGACCCTTCTGTGACCTTACAGTTCTAACTGCTGCCTTCTTTCTAATCTGTCAGCCTGTCCCTCAGAATGTAACTTTTTGACATTTCTTGTAAAACAATATTCTTAACTTAAAAAAAAAAAAAAAAATCTATGCTCCCCTCTTCCTCTCTGAGTCATACTGTGGAGATTGTCTATATTGTGAACTCTCCCTGCACATTTTTTTGCACTTCAGGCCAGTCTTGAATGTTGTGGACTGCACTGTATAATTCTCCGGTTACCTCTGCCTGCTTTCTCCCTGGGTATTGCTACTCCTTGTCAAACCATTTGTTTCTATAAATGACTTTTTTATATTAAGATTTTTTCACTTAGGAATCCCACCAAATTTTAATTTTCTCTCTCTCTCTCTCCTGCTTTGGCCTTACAGTATCTTCTTTCAACTGCTTTCATTTTGGTAATATACAAGAAGCATCTCTTTACGTCTAGTCATCTTGTTCACCATTTCTACCTTGCTTGCCTAAGCAGTTCCTTCAATGCTTGTGAATAAGGGCATCCTCAAAATAGGGTTTGCCTTCTCCTTCGACTCAACCTACCTATTTGTTTCTACTGCCTATAACGTTGGAGTAATCTGACCCCAACCTTTCTTTCCATCCCTATACATCTTTCTAAAGTCTTTGAGAATGTAGTTGATATTTCCGAGAGAAACTTTTTGAAGACCAAGCTCTGCGTCAGTTGACTCCAATGCTGCCGAAATCCTCATCCATGCTACCCATCTTATCTAGACAGTTGCAGATCTCTCTGGTTGTCATGATGACCCTTGGAATGTCTTGAGCTACTGATGTGGCCCTGATTATAATCATAACAATTAAACACAACTGTTATGAATAATTTTGCTTGATCTCATTTTTAGTTTCTTCAGAAGCAGCCTATGCATGAATTTTCACAGATATGTAGCTACAAGAATGATTTGAAGAGTCTACTGTTTCATTATTGAGATCATTTGAATCAAAATTGCTGAATTAAAAAACAGCCACAACAGCAACACCCCCCCAAAACAAACAAACAAACAACCCCAAAAACAAACATTTTAAATCTTGGTTCTATAAAAGCAAGGAAACCTTTTATACAAAAAATACTGAAATAATTGTTCTGTAAAGAGTGGTTCTTACTAATTTTAAAAACTAAATTTTATTTTAAATTTGTCAACAGAGAAATAGGAATTGGAGTCCTACCTTTAGAATAAATATCAACTTAACGTTGAGAGAATTTTCTTTTTTTATACTAATCCTTTCATAATATCTTTGTTGGAAATAGGTTTAGAATACCATAATTAATGCCAGTCTACATGGAGAGTTTAGAGAAGTTGGTTTACTTAAACACACATACCTAGGAGCTTAAACCAGTGTAAAACTGATGGGTGGATGATGAAGCAGAGACAGTAGGCAGACAAGAGTGTGTGTGTACAGGGGGAAGGGGCCCTCCAGCAAATTGTGTGTGCTATCCCAGTAAAGGGCTCTGTAAAATCACTTCTTATTGGGCACAAATGTCCATTAATTTGATTTACTGATCAACTAGGGTGCCGTCCCTGAGAATAGTGGGCTGAATTAAACCACTTGGGGACCAGATACTGGATTTCATGCAGGACAGGTTACCTGACCTAGGGAGGATTAGAAAGAATGTGGTTTGGCTTCAAGCATTATTATATTCGGCCTGGTGAACAGCTGAGTTCTTGGGCTAGTAGGTGCAGGTGACTTTTCCAGGTTTGAAGGTTTGTGAGCCTACCACGATCAGCAGTTTCACAACTACCTTTATTTATGTGATTCCAGGATGAGGTTTTTATCCCCATTTAACATAGGGAGAGGGAAGAGGGGGAGCCCCCTGTCTTGGAATTGGGTATGAGGCAGCAGAGGAGGGGAGGGGGCAGGCAACTGCTACTGCTCCAGTTCTGGGCCCAACCTTGGGTCAGAGCCAGAGTCACAGCTGCTGCCTGCCTCCTACTCCCCACTGTCTCTGCACCTCTTGTTGCTTTTGCCCCATCTCCTCCCCCCATGTCACCAGCTTACCCTTGCTCCAGTGCTGGCAGGCCTTTGTCCCTGCTCCAGCTGCAGGAACAGATCATGGGCCCATCCCAGCCTTGTAGGAGTGGTGCTGGCTCTGTGTTGCTGCTTTGCAGCCTGGCTGGAGTGGGGACGGAGCCAGCTGGGTGCCATAGCAAGGGTAAAGAGGGGAGGGGCAGATGGCAAATAGGGATAAAGAGGGGGTAAGTGGAGGTGGCAAGAGGCTTGCCCCTGCATTGTCTTCACACTGCCGAACCCCCTACTGCCTGACCCCACTACTCCCCCCTATAACTTGTCCCCTTACAGCCTCCCTCACTGCCTGTTCCACCCTGCCATTGCTTTCCCTGCTGCACTGGTGTGGAGATGAATTTAAGACGACCCTCCAATAATTAGGTTATAGACATGGAAAATGAAAACAAGTTTATAAATTTTCCATGTACAGAATCTAATTATTAGGAGATTGTGTTAAAGTCTGGGTTGTCTTGGATTTGTGTAAATATGGTACTTAGGCTGGTCAGCAGTACTTTGCTTTCCACTTGTTTCACTTTCTGGCTTTTATTATGTATGGGCAATGGGAAAATTTAAAAAATACGTATCTAACCAAGAAGATTAATTTATAAATAAAGTGCCGTTGCAGATATGGCAGACCATTCTGCCAGAGATACGGAACACAAGAGTGGAGTAATAGTACAATATAATTTACATAGGTATCTAAGGTGGTGGAATAAATTGCAGTATGACTGCGTTATAATTATTAAAGCTTGTTTTATAATTCATGCATGAGGCTAGATTTAGAGTTGTGCATTTCACCTTAACATTGGCATTTCCATTCAATTTGAGTTTGTAATCTTATATTTTCAGGATTATCTAATAAAGTTTTTTGCTTGTAATAATGCTAGAGAGATTTAGTTGTCAATTTTCACTCACTACTCATAGCTTTGGGGTTTTTATCTTTATCTGTATTTCTCTTTTATTTGGGACTGTTTTTTGTCTCATAGCTGCATTTGACCATTGTGTTATCTAGGAAGAATGTGCTTGCAGCTTCGTCACTGACATTGATTACTATTAAATCAGAAGTAGCATCAGCCAGAAGGTTTGCTATCTGGTCGCCTTAGAAGCTCTTACATCCTACCTATTACTGTAGTATTGAGTAGTTTACATCTCTCTTTGTGTTCTTAAACAGTTAAATATTTTTTTTCTCATTTCTGTGGGACTCATCAGGGCAGTTTTTGAGGGGAAGGCGAGTCAAGGGTGCTTTTGTATTAAAAACAGTCATGACCGACCGTCATTATGTGCGACCTTGAGCAGTATAGCACATAGTACACAGGCACTGTGGGCAGAGTTCAATCTCTGTATTGAGATTATAACTTGGTGGTCACTGAACTGAAAGCATTACTTTATTTTTATTTTTTATAGGTTAGAGAGGCCTCATTATTAGACTGGCCACTGCTTAAGCTGAATACTTCAACATCAGTAAAGAATAGATATCAAAAGACTGCATACAACTTCCAGCTGACTCAATACGACTGCTGTCACTTGATTTTAGAAACAGTAGTCCTGGCACAGTTTTGTTTTCAAAAGATTAATACTGGTCAGTTTTACCTAGTTTTTCCACTAGGAACAAGCTTTCAGGGTAAAATGTGGAACTTGTAAACTTCCAGGCATCCTTTTGCCAAGTAACACCCGGTACAGTTTATAGTAACACTTAATTTTTGAACTCTAAGCAGGACTGCATGATTGTTACAAAATGCTTAGGGAAAGCAAAATACCTTCTGCAGTCAGCTGTTCTTACCTATCAGTGGAGGACAGAGCAGCAATACCAGAATGAGACCAAAAGCAACCCTGTTCAGTTTTACTCATTCCCTACCTTTGCCAAGGGAATGGATTTGTGTGCAAGGTGAAATTGGCTAAGCTCCTTCCCCCCCACATTTGAATTTGCAGGCTGGGGAGAGTTTCTTCCTATTAATCAGAAATATAAAAATATCATTGTAAATGCTAGGAAACTATAAGGAAAAATTCCAAGGATGAATAGGATGTATAAAGCTCACATCTCTCTTTAGCCAAAGAAATGTGACAAAATTGCCAATGCAGGGAGATGCATAGACAAAGAACCCATTTGGGGGTGAGAGAAGAAAAACTAACACACAGACATTCCCTTGTGTGTGTGTGTGTGTGTGTGTGTGTGATATTGCCCATGCTGAGTAGGGTTAATTGAAGTTGAACTGTCACAGGTCACAGTGTGTAAAATGGTGTGGGAAGGAGTGAATTCACACTTTTGTGGCTATTGCTTGAATGCCATTTTCTTCCATACTGGGTTAATTGGTCAGCAACTTGCTATTTTTACATTTGTATTTGTGCTGTCTTCATATTGGAAAAAAGATGTATTAAATAAATACACAGAAAATTGCAAAAATCATAGACATCTTGAAATTGCAGGGGACAAGGTGGGAAGCAGCTAATGATTACACCAGGCCTGTGATTTTTCTTACTGCATATAGTCTGGAGTATGCAGCTCCAAATTAATCTGGATTTAGATGCAATGAGTCACATAGGAAATAGGAATTTAGTAGGAAACTTTCATCTCATTTCTGTCTTTCCCCAGCACGTTTCAGGTGCTTATTTCTAGCTGAGTTAAGATGGTATTCAACTCTTGTTTCTCTTCCTTTCAACCACTGTATTTACCTTTTTATGTTTCTTTTTCTTTTTTTTCTTGCAGAACGAGCCTCTGACCTCAGGTTATCATGGATACCCAGCAAGGGACAATCAAGTAAGAATTTGATTCCAATAAATGTGTGTGCATGCGTGTGTAGACGTGTTGGCAGTGGACTTCCTGGCATTCTTGTTGTTTTGAATACAAACTTGTATGTCACTGGTGGAACACATTTGGAGTTAAAATAAAAGTTTTTTGATCCTATATTTTGGCATATGGCTGCATCCGTGCATCCATTAAATGTTTCTCCTTACTAGCAGTGCACTGATACAGATTTTCTTGGCTGATACCAATAGCCGATTATTAACTAACCATATTAGCTGATGCTGATCTGATAACTGATTTATATACTGACATATATACATCTTTTTTTTTCTTTTGGTACATTCCAGCAGCCTCCTGTGTCATCTGTTTCAGTGTCCCGGTAAAGCTAATCGAACGAGCTTTTAGTTCAAGCACTGCTGCCACCATTTTTAAGCATGGGGACACTTTTAAGTGGAGTAGAGCTGAGTGGGATGAGGGTGGATGTGGGCTGCCCGCTGTGGGCTCAGGGCTCTCTGCTCTGCTGCCTTTCCCCCAGGAGCCCTGTGGCCGTGCGCCCCCTGCCTGCCCAGCAGCAGGGGGCACAACTCGTTGCCCTCACTGCTGCCGGCTGGGCAGGGAGCACATAGCTGGTGTGGGGCTCCTGAGGGAAAGGCAGTAGAGCCCCATGCCCACAGCAGGCAGCCCACATCTGCCCTGCACACAAATCGGGGGGGGGGGAAGGGGCACATGCCCCCCATGTTTTCCCTGGGGGGTACACAGTAGCAGGGAGCTGCTTCCCCTTACACTTCCTGGAAAAGCTGCCCATGGCTCCATCCCACTCCTTGCCCCAGCCCTGAGTCCCATGCACTGCCCTGGCTGGGCAGTGCTCCCACCCCTGCCTCACTCCCTGTCTCATTATGGGGGCCTTGATCTGCATGCCCCCATGCCCCTTCCCTTCTCTACACCCCTTCCCCTTCATGGACTTACTGTAGGGAGCTGCTGTCCGTGCTGTCCGTCTGTACTTCTGGCTATGTGCATACGTGTGGCTGTGCACGTGCACGTAGGGCCCCTGCATTTAGCTCCCAGCAACGCTAAGCAGGACCCCTTGCAGGCTACAATGCTGCCCACCTGCATGGGGAAACCCACCATTTCCTGAGGGAACCCAGGCATTCAGGGCCTCGGCCAGGAGGCATAATTACTGGTAAACTTTATCAACTACAACGGCCAAAAAAAGCCTATAGCCGATAATGTCATTTCCCTTTTTATCAGTGCCAATCCATAGGCAACTGATATATTGGTGCACCTCTGTTCATTACAGAATTTCATCAGCCCTGGCCTTCAAAATCTCCTCACTTCATATCTCAATCCAGACTCCTCTCTCTGCTTCCCCTCTCTTCAATGTAGATGTTCAATCTGTGGACTCTTTGCTCTGTTTGACTGTCATTGCTGTAACCCCAGCAGCTGGGGAGGAAATTTTGGCCATCATATGTTTGCTGCCTTTTCATAGTCAGGATATTTTTCACCCATCTGTAATGCAATAAACAGCGCACAAACTCCCCAAAAGAAAAATCGATAATGCAACAAAATTCAAGACCTTGTTTTAAGAAATGGAGTTAAAATCAAGCTTTTCCTTTTCTCCAGTACCATTATCCAAAAGCAAACAGCATTCATTGTAGCTCAGGCCCAGAATAAGCCTGGTAGCAGTTTGGGGAAAGGCTGGTGATACATCCAGGAGGCGTATGAGAGTTTTCATGCAGGAGAGAACCATTCAAAGTATCCATTGGAATGAACCAACAAAAGCAAAGCAGTACAATTAGATGTACAATATGGGCCATGAGCATTTCGCATCTACCCTAGTCAGGCTTCAGTGACCTGTCGGGTAGGTTCAACAGTCATAGGATCATAGAAAATTAAGGTTGGAAGGGATCTCAGGAGGTCATCTAGACCAACCCTTGCTCAAAGTACAACCATCCTCAGCTACATCACTCCAGCCAGGGCTTTGTCAAGCCAGGCCTTAACCTCCAAGGATGGAGATTCCACCACCTCTCTAGGTAACCTGTTCCAGCACTTCACCACTCTCCTAGTGAGAGTTTTCCTAATGTCTAACCTAAACTTCCCTTGCTGCAATTTGAGACCATTGCTCCTTGTTCTGTCACCTGCCACCACTGAGAACAGTCTAGCTCCATCCTCTCTGGAAATACCCTTCAGGTAGTTGAAGGCAGCTATCGAATCCCCTCTCAGTCTTCTCTTCTGCAGACTAAATAAGCCCAGTTCCCTCAGCCTCTCCTCATAAGTCATGTGCCCCAGACGTGTAACCATTTTTGTTGCTTTCCTTTGGACTCTGTCCAGCTTGACCACATCCTTTCTATAGTGGGGGGCCCGAAACTGGACACAGTACTCCAGATGTGGAGTACTGTTTGGAACAGTTCATTTTATGTAGATTAGGCTCAGAGAAAAGTTGGAATAAATTCTACCTAGGAGAACTTTTACAATCTTTTTTCCTATGCCTGAAGAAGGGTGCCTGTGCCCAAAAGCTTGCAAATAAAGATTTTTTTTTGCAAATATCTAGTTGGTCTAATAAAAGACATGACCTCTGTCACAAGTTCTGATTCCTTTTGCCTCTAGACCAGGGACGGGCAATTATTTCGGGTAGAGGGCCGCTCATAGAGTTTTGGCAAGCTGTCAAGGGCCGCATGACAGGCAGCCAGGGGCAGATAAATTTTAATTGTCTAAGTTTTTTAGGGGCCCCGCGGGCCAGATAGAATGGTCTGGCAGGCTGGATGCAGCCCACGGGCTGCATTTTGCCCACTCCTGCTCTAGACCAATATGGCTACAACTGGGATATCTTGCTAAAATCAAGATACATCATGTCCACTGCTTTCCCTACATCCACAGAGCCAGTCATCTCGTCATAGAAAGCTATTCGATTGATCAGGCATGACTTGTCCCTTGTGAATCCATGCTGACTGTTCTTTATCACTTCTCCTCCAAGTGCTTAGAAATGGGTTCTTTGAGGTTCTGCTGCATGATTTTTCCAGGAACTCAGGTGAGGCTGTCTGGTCTGTAGTTCCCTGGATCCTCTTTCTTCCCTTTCTAAAATATGGGCACTATATTTGCCCTTTTTCAATCATGCAGGACCTCCCCTGCTTGCCACAAGTACTAAAAAATAATGGCTTTGCAATCACATCAGCCAACTCCCTCAGTCCCATGAACTTGTACACATCTAGCTTTTGTAAATAGTCCCTAATTTGTTCTTTCAACACTGAGGGCTGTTCATCTTCTCCCGAAACTGTGCTGCCCGGTGCAGTAGTTTAGGAGTTGACCTTGCCTGTGAAGACTGAGATGGAAAAGGTATTGAGTACTTTTTTCCCCGTCTGTCACTAAGTTGCCTCCCCCATTCAGCAAGGGATCCACACTTTCCCTGATCTTCCTCTTGTTGCTAACATACTTGTAGAAACCCTTCTTGCTACCCTTCATTTCCCTTGCTAGCTGCAACTCCAGTTGTGTTTTGGCCTTTGGCCTTCCTTAGGACTTATATTTGAAGGAAGGCTTCCTGTTGACTGAGTATGCTATGTGCACATGAAGCAGAATGGTGAATTTGGGTAGGCTGGACCCCACCACACCTTTATATCAGTTCTGTCACTGATACAAAATGCGAGATCTGCTCTATTAGGTTTAAGCAGTGTAGGTCTCTTGCAGGAATTGACTTTTTTATCTTGTTTAGAGCCAACCATGCCTACCTGCAGCCTGATGACAAACTTGCTTGAAGTGTTCTATGGTGAGATCCTATAATACCAATTGCTACCCTAAAGAGATCTTACTCCACCCTGGTCAAGCCTCTGAAAAACATTAAAACTCCTACTTTTGTAACCTGTCATCTCAAGCCTTAAAGTTGAATCCCAAAAAGCAGTGAACTGGAGGAGGATCCATCCTCCTTCTCTGTTACCTGTTTTTCAGGCATTTGAGCAAGGTGGAATAGGATCACTCTTAAGTCCCTAAGACCCCTTAGGGCTCTAATAGTTGGAATAGGATCTGGCCCCTTGTGCAGAATGCATTTAAAGTAGCATAGTTAACAATTTACAATATGGGGTGTTGGCGGGGTTTGTTTCTTTCATTGCTTTAGTAGTTCTTTAACTGGGTGTTGTGGCCCTATAATATATTCCTAATAGGTTATTAGCATGTTAGTTATTTGTTCTCCTCTGCATGGGAGCCTCTGTTTCATGAATAGAGCTGACTATATATACTGCATTGTGTAGAAGTTTGTTTTAAAATTTTATGTTATAGATTTAGTTTGATGATTGGCCGGTATATTTTGATCCATAAGTGCCTTCATTTTGTTTCTGATGGCTTCTGCTGATTTGAGAATTGTAGGATCTGTTTTGGCATCAACTTCCAGAGCATATAGTGGCAGTTGCTGGACAGTTGTGATGCCCCTCTGTGGGTGAGCTCAAAGTCTGTATAAGCCAGTGTGTGTGTTTCCAATGGTAAGGTACCACTATTACCTGAATCCAAGACCATTTCAAATTTAAGATGACCCCCAATTATTAGATTCTATAAATGGGGGGTCATCTTAAATTTGTCCCTATCCTCCCCCTACTGCATGGGGAAAGCATGGCAAGGGGTAAGTGGCAGGATAAAAATAATGGTGGGGAGAGGGGTACACAGTGTGACCCCTGTCCCTTTTTCCCCCCTTGGGTGTCTGTTCATCCTGGCCATTGCCCCCATGCAACCTGTCCCCTAGCTGCAGCAGCTTACCCTGTGATGGCTGTAGTTCCTGCTCCAGTTACCTCATGCCACCCTGGACCTGGCCTGGGGGTGCTCCAGCCCCAGCCCTGATACTTGAATTCAAGACAAGGCTTCCCCCCCCCTCCCGTTCAGTGAGGTGGGCAGGGAACTCTTCTTGGATACGAATAAATATTGTCCTTTTATGTAGGTTACCTGGCAGGCCAAAAAATTCCATTTTTAATGCATATGTTTTCACTTTAGTAAACCTTTTTGTAAAATGATTTCCTCTCCATTTTTTTACTCCCTTTTGTTTCTTGATCTGTGTTGAGATTTTTCTCTCCCCCCCCCCAAGTCCCGTTTGGCTCTGAAGCAGATTAAATTCAGGTCTGGTTTCCACTAATGAGGTTTCAAGGCTTTTAGCTAATCTGATTGGGAGTCTCTAACATGATAGCAGCAGACAGCAAGCCCTCTGAAGCCAGGGGCTGGATCTAGTGTGGTAGAGATGACAGCGTGTGATCTATCGCCTAGTTCTGGGCATTTGGGGGTGTGAGACTGTGGGGAGCAAGTCTGGCTCCATACTAAAGTAGTTCTGAGATGCAGCAATAATTTGGTCTGTTGAACGAGATTTTTGCTGCCCTTTGACTGGGAGCTGGATTTAAAAGCTCATTATCTCTTTTCTGAGCCATTGCATTTTCTTTTCTCAAATAGATATACTGTTCTTTTACTAAGATACCAGAAATGGTAAAACTGAATTTACTTGCAGGGTGCCTCATTGTCAGACTGTAATAGTAGCCCAGGTAGAGGTGCTGTGAGATATATACTTAAGCTTTCTTTCCTCACCTCATGCACCATCCTACTTTTCCACTTTTTTAATGCCTTTTTCACTCCTCTGAGCTCTAGGGGCCATTAATTGATGACTGTAAACCTTTCAGTGTTGTAATTACCCCCTCTAGTGGATAAACCATATCCAAACATGCATGGTTTGTCTTCCTTTCCCCTCCTTTTGCCTCTTCTCTCCCCATCCCCCCTGGGCCCCATAAAAAAAAAAAAAAACAACTTGCCACTGGCTGGAGGTCTCACTATAAGCCAATGTGAGAATGCTTAAGTCTGCAGAGCATAGTTTGATACCTTTACCATCAGCCTGCTGATGCAACACTGAATACATGTGGAATAGGGATTTCTAAGGAGGCCCTATTTCTCAGTCCTAATAACACTGTCCAGGTGCTTTATGAAGGCTGAATTTCTGTGCTACTGCACTGGACTCACTGTGTCTTGCCTCCGGTTTGTAGCCCTGTCAGCCTTTATTGCCTGAATAGTCTCCCACACTTTAATCCGTAGTGGCAACAGGGGCAAGGCAAATGTGCATGGCCACCTCATGGCACAGTGGTGGAGAGAGCATTATTGGTGAAAAAGGAAAACAGTCTGCTGTAGTTGGCTGCACTAAAGTAGTTCATTCTCTGTGGGCTCTTCAGTTGTTGGCCCTTTTGCTGAGCCTGACAACAAGGGGACTGATTGTGGTGGTCTTTTCTGTGTTGGTCCACTGGGCTCCTTTTCTGAAATTAAGTTAATGTTGCATGTCCTGTCAAACCACCTTTTGCATGGAAACTGAGTTGATATGGTTCAACCCTTCCATGCAGACATGCTCTTCTGGAGTAATTACTCTGCATCCAGAGAGAGCATGCCTTTAATAGCTATGCCAGTCCCTTTCCCCATGTAGTCAAGTTCTGTGATGTGTTGCTCTAGTACTTTCCATGCCAATATCTTGAATATGCTTAAGCCACTGCTAAATACTGCCATTTCTGGAATGGAATTAGTCAGCTACATAAAGCAGGACTGCTTCTCATTGTGGAATGAAATGAGGGAGAATAATATATTCAATTGACACTGAAGGGAGGGGAGAGGAGAAGGAGATTTTATGTAGGCAGAACGTGATTGTGTAAATTGGAACTGGGCCAGGAGGCTGGTGCTAGAACACCTCTTCATTTTTTTGTAAGAGATCTTCAGTTACCGAAGAGGTGAGGATGTTGGTTTGAACATCCTCCTTTAAAAGATTGCACTTCCAGGTGTACAGAGAATTCTCATATTAAACTGGGCCATTGGTTTAGTACTAATTTGAAGGGAAAAGCACTGCCTTTTACATCATGACAGCTACTTCAGCAGCATGATTTCCCTTGCTGGTTTCCTGTCCAAGCACTAACGAGCCTTTTCTTGTGAGTGAAGGTGAGATCAAAGCACAAGGTAACATGGGCACAAATGGTAACTAGCAGTCTCTTTCATCGTTACTCTTTTGCACTTGGTTCAACCTTAATGTGAAAAGTTCCCTGATCTTTTTGCAGCTGAGCTGCCCTGTGCCCTTACATTCTTATTTCTTTATTTATTTAAATGCATGTTAGAATTTCTGAGCATCTTATATGAAAAGGTGGGCTCCCCTCCTTGTGGTTGTGAACTCATCTTGATGTGCATTGCTGATAGAGGCTGTGGAAACAGGTGGTCTTCTATGCTACTTGATCCATTTCTGGTGAATATGAGTCAGCAGTGTGCCTTTGTTGCCAAGAAGGCTAACGGCATACTGGGCTGCATTGGTAGGTGTGTTGCCAGTAGGTCAAGGGAAGTGGTTACTCCCCTCTGTTCAGCACAGGTGAGGCCACATCTGGAGTGCTGTGTTCAGTTTTGGTTCCCCCAGTACAAAAAGAATGTGGACAGATTGGAGAGAGTCCAGCAGAGGGCTACAAAAATGGTCAGGGGGTTGGGGGACATAACTTCTGAGGAAAGATTGAGGGAACTGGGCTTATTTAGTTTAGAGAGGAGGAGACTGAGGGGGGACTTAGCAGCTTTCAACTACCTGAAGGGTGGTTTGAAGGAGGATGGGGCTAGACTGTTCTCAGTGGTGGCAGATGACAGAACAAGGAGCAATGGTCTCCAGTTGCAGCAAGGGAAGTTTAGGTTAGATATTAGGAAGACTTTTCTCACTAGGAGGGCAGTAAAACACTGGAACAGGTTACCCAGAGAGGTGGTGGAAGCTCCATCTACAGAGGTTTTCAAAACCTGGCTGGGCTGAGCTTTGGTTGGGATGATCTAGTTGGGGCTGGTCCTGCTTTGAGCAGGGGGTTGGACTAGATGACCTCCTGAAGTCCCTTCCAACCCTCACTTTCTATGATTCTAGGACTCGCAGAGCCATGCCTGCTTCTTATAGCCCGCACTGCTCTTCCTCTTCTCCCAATCTCTTGTGATATGTGGAGTTTAACAACAAGACTCTTTCTGGTGAGATGCAGAATGTGTTTGTATGGGAGGCAGTACAGCAGAATAGCCAGGCTTCCTGCTCTAACTCTCTCTCAGAGGTCGAGAGAGGCCTGGGCCACTTCCATTTTTTGAGGCTCAAAATACAATGCAATAATTTGTAATAAATGTTCCTTTTTCATTTAACAAGTGCTTTTCTAGCTTTTTTCGTCTTCTTTCAATCCTGTCAGTGTATATCTCTGTGTCTGTATTTATAACCTCATTTGGAGATAACATCAAAAGTCTAAATTTGAGGCCCTCTGTGAATGAGAGGCCTGGGCTAAATGGCCCTCCTGGCGCCCCCCTGTGATAGGCCCTGTCTACAGATACATTGCTGCTCTGTCTGGGGCTCCCTCTCTGCTATGTATAACATCTGTAGGACTTTAATTTGGAAAAGGGAATACCTTGCCAGGAAATTCAAGGAAGAAAGATCTTCCAATTTTCCTCTGACTGGTTTGGTATGGATCTCTCTTCCCTATCTTGCTTCTTTTGGAGAAGAGCTGAAACGTGGGACTGGCGCATTTTGAACAGCAGGGCCTAGAGATTAGCCTCTTTAATGTAATGCTTGCAGATTAATAGTTTTAGCAGGAAAATATCAAAGATTATGACATGACAGGAAATGGCTTGGCCCCTTGTTATTTATTTGCACTGTTGTAGTATCCAGGAGCTACAGTCATGGACCAGGACCCTATTGAACTAACTGCTATCTTAACATCAGGATGTATATAAAGTAAAAGCCGTCTTCCAAAAAAAACCCCCAAAACCCTTCCAAAAAAAAAACCCCAAACCCAACAACAAAAAATAAAACAACCCCCCCAAAACTTTTACTATTGGTAGCAGTCTTGATGCTTCAATACATAAAAAGAGATGGCAAAGTATTTTGGTTGTAATTGTTTTCTGTTTGTAATTTGCCTTCAAAACCAACATTAATTTCCTTTCACCACCCCTTTTTCCCCCCCTCCCCCAAGTTCTGGGTGCTTGGATAACTGGTAAAATTATGACATCAGAAGTGTTTTGTCATTAATGTTAAAGGGGGAAATTTGGCTTTTTAAATTCATATTTTGACTCTATTAATATCTATTTAACATAAATACTTGAATTAATGGAGTTAGGAGGCATTTCTTTTAAAATGTAATGCAGTATCCCTCAGACCTCCTTCAAAGGTCTTTGAGGTCCTGTAGCTTGGGGAACAATAGACTTGATATTTCTGGTAGTTTATGGATGGGAATCTGTGTGTGTCTATGTGTTCATACACAAACTTCAAGCTGCTTTTACTGCTAGTGTAGTAAAAACAAGCAAAAAACCAACTTTTCATTTTCAGGAGCTCTTAGGAGGTTTATGGTGCAAGGTTGTTAAAATGTTTTATGTAACTCTCTGATTGAATTACAGTTATTTTGTCTAGCAAGGAACAACAGGAACTCTGGAAGGGAGGAGCTCTGATTACAGGGTGATTGATGTATTCTTATGAACATTGTTTCTATTGTGGGGGGTATGAGTTTGGCGGTGTAGCTCACGTGGCACAGTTTGCTTTATATATACAAGAAAGGGGTCTCGGCATGAAAAGGTTTGGGGTTCTGCCACCTTTAGGAGAACCAGGGAATGAGTTACGTTGTGGCTGATTTGCCCTGAGGATACAGTCATACAGTTTAGTGTGGGGTAAACTAAGCTGTGAATTGACAGCGTGTCAGCTACTCAGCGGTAACTGCCTGTACCCACTTCCACTCTGTTAAATACAAGGTAGCCATCCCCAGTTTTACTGAGAAGTAAGCTGCCTTGCATTTTAATGAGGTAAGATTGTGCTCATGTTTGGTAAACTCTGCTGTAAGTTTGCACCACAGCTTACCTCTTAGTACAATGATTCTCAGTTAGGGTGCTGTGGCACCCTGGGGTATAGTGAGATCCTTTATAGGGTGCCATGGGGTACTGCACAGGTACTGCACAATTTAGCATGATTAGGTGTGCAGACACTTGCATATGATTTACAAGATAAATCTAGAGTATGCATCCATAGTGTCAAAACATTCTTGATCCATTGTGGCCTGAGTGCTGTGCAGCAGAATTGCTCTATAAATTTTTGCAGTCAAGAAATGAGAGAAAGTTAAGAGCTGGTATTTTTTGGGGGGGAGGTCTTGAGTCTAAGAAGTTGCATTGTTCTAGTAACTTGTTCATATGTTCACACCCCCTTCAGTGAAATCTCTGTTTGCTGTATGATCTTCTGTATTTCACAGTGTCAATATGGCAGTTGTTTTAGCTGCGTTAGAACCACCTATTCTTAGGATATTATTGATGGGTTCCTTTGGGATAAAACTGAAGAGATCATGCTTAAATAATTCTTAATATCTGCCTATCTTGGTCCCTTTGGAACCAAGAGTTCTAGTTTTTTGTATATCTTTTTGGCTTAGACCAACACATGGCTATCAAGTACATACCTGAAATATCTTCCTTGCACTTAGGATCAGGTGAGTTGGGGTTAAGATGATTAAGCCTCCTGCTTCCTCATTTCTTTTCCAGACTTCTGTCAGACAAAAATATTTGTATCCTGTACTTGACAGGACTATTAACATGTTTTGTTTCTGACCTAACATGCACATTTTTGCAGAAAATTGGCTTCAGTTTAGAAAAATGCAAGATGAACATCTGGGCACGAAACAGATATTAAAAAAGAAGAATGAAATATGGGAAGCAGCCATGCCAAAACAAATTTGAAAGGTATAGTGACCAGTGAGATGACAAGCAGTCAGACTACAGTGCAATGTGGTAGCAACAAACAAGCTAATGTAATTTGTAATGGTCTACACAGAGACATTTTATCAAAGTAGGAATGAAAGGGCACTTAAGATGTCCCTTTTGTGAAAACCTCTGACTTAATATGGTTAGTTCTTGGCATCTCGCCCTTGGTAAGGTAGTAACAGATTGGAGGGAGTTAAGCAAAGAGTAATGCAAGTCGTGAGTTTTGGAAAGAAAGTGTGAGGCAGAAATTCCTTAGAAAAATACTGTAGGAAGGAGCTAGCTGGAGACTGCAATGGTAGCAATTTAAGCAGGTGTTCATGGTGGGGTTGGGGGAGAAAAAAAATGGAGATCAACCCAAGCTGTCTTTTCAACATCAGCTTCCCCACCTCTTGCCCCAGAACTGTGCAGGATACACACCTTCTGTATCACTAAGGTACCTGTGATTCCCAGCCTTTGCTAAGCTGTTTGGCTTTAAGGGAAGAAACTGCAGAAAGGAGCTAGGAATTGAAATGGTTAGAAACAGTTGATGCATTGCACCTTGATTATGTTATAAGACTCATTTTATATAGTTTTCACTCCAAACATTTTTTCCCCCAAGTTAGATTGGCAGAGATTTTTTTGCTTTTCTTGGTAGCATGGGTCATGGTCCACATAGAAGGGATCATCTGGGCATACTTTACTTAACATTGCAGGGGGCTTAAAGCATTGGTGCTTTTATTTCTTCTGCCCTCTTTCTGTGGTACATTGCAGTCATTTGAGACTTCTTTTTTTATTCTTCTAAGGGTCCTAAGTATGTTAGGAGGCGTTGGGTGGTGCCTTGTGGCTATGGCGTGTAGTAGGGCTGTGCGAAGCTTTGGTAGCCCATTTGGCCCAATTGGGAGATTCAGCCATAGACTAAACAGGCAGCAGTCCTTAACCATGCTGGACACAGCTGCCTCCAGTTGCCAAGTCTGTTGGGTCGGGGGGCAGATCAATGCCCCCACAGCAAGGGAGGGATTGGGGCTAGGGCTGGGACAAGCTGCCCGGGGGGGGCATGGGACTTGGGGGAGGGTGCTCCTGCTACTGTGCACCGCTGCGGGCTGCTGGTCTGGGAGCTGCCTTTCTGGTGGCTCCTCCAATGGCTCTTTTGCCAGTCCGGGAGGGCATAGGAGTGGGCATGTGTCGCTGGATCTGCGCGGGGTACACTGGGCCAAGCTGTGCTCCAGGAGGCTAGTCCCAGCCACCCGCCCCCGGGCTGCACTTTGCAGGGTGGGTAGAGCCAGAGCTGTGCTCTGGATGGCGAACCCCTGCTGCCGGGCTGCGCTCTGCAGGGTGGGCGGAGCCAGGGCTGTGCTCCGGGTGGCTAGCCCCAGCTGCAGCCCAGAGTGCTGCGCTGGCTCCGTCCACCCTGCAGAGCATAGTGGAGCGGGGGTTGTGGGAGGGCTGCAGCCACCCTAAAATTCCCCATAGCCCCTGCCACTGGCCCCGCCCCGATCCAGGTGCATACACCTGCCCCCATGCCCTGCCACTGCTCGCCTGGCTGGGGTGAAGCCGTGGCTTGCCTGGGAGGCACAGGGAGGCTGGAGTGGCATCTGCCACGGCACACCACTTGTCTGAGGCAGTGCAGTGGCACCATCCCATACCTCCCCACCCTCTCTGGGTGAGCGGCAGGAGGACATAGCCCCTGCTCCCAACACCTTCTGCCACCTGTCAGGAGTGCAGCCCAGCCTGCCCCATGTAGATCCACGGGTACACGCCTGCTCCCATGTCCTCCCAGACCAGCAGCAAGAGCTGCTGGAGGAGCAACCGGAAAAGTAGCTCCCAGACCAGCAGCACACGGGCAGTGCGCAGTGGCAGGAGCCCCGCTACCTGGAGTCGTGCATGCCCTGCCCCAGTTGGGCAGCTTGTCTCAGCCCCAATCCTGCCCTTGCTGTGGGGGTGATCTGCCCCCCACTCCACGCCCCTTCTCCTCCCCTCTGCCCACCACAACAGACTTAACAGCTGGAGATAGCTGTGTCCAGTGTGGTTGAGGACTGATGCCTGTTTAGTCTATGGCCGAATCGGTGCCGAATCTTTGAATCTGATTCGGCCTAATCGAATCGGGAGAGTGACTCGAATCACTGAATCGAATCGCTGCCCTCCGAATCAGCCAAATCCGAGTTGAATACTTGCCGCTATGCATATTCCTAGTGTGCAGGTGTAGCTAGGGTGGATGGTTTGTAGACTTATTGCCTATTATATGGTTGCCTGTGCAGGGGCCTGGACTTGATGACCAGGGATCCTGTTTTCTTTGTTTAAAAATCCCAAATTCTATGATAAAAAAATCCAAAATGCTCTGATTAAAAACCCCCCAAATCTGCATTTTTCGGCGATTAAAATGAAATGCCACTCATATATAGCTATCAGTTGGACACTATTTTATTGACATATTTACAATTTTAAAGCAATTTGAAAGTCTACCAGTGCCTCAATCATTATAATAAAATACATTCTAAATACCTATATATTTTGGCATTTGATTTTGGGGGTTTTTTTTTTTGTTGTTTTTTTTTCAGGGAAAATCAGAGCTCCCCCTGCCCCCTTTGCTCACCGGGAGGTTGATGCCACTGCAGCTGACCCCCTTACCCCCCGCCTCCTCGCTTTGTGGTGCTGAGCAGCCCTGATAGACCAGTGCTCTGTGCCTGCCCATGCCGTTACCCCTCACTCCCAAGCCACAGCCCCACTAGCCCTTTTGGTGTCCCTAACTCCCAACCTGCAGCCCCTCAGCCCTACCAGTGCCCTTCACTCCTGACCCACAGCCCCACCGTTCCTGCCGGGGCCCCTCACTCCTGACCTGCAGCCTCCTGCTTCCCCCCCCCCCCCCCCCCCCCCCAGCTACCAGGGCTCACCACCTTGAATGCCCTCCTTCGAGGGGGCCTCTGTGGCCCAGCAGGCAGGACCTGGCGCAGGAGGGCAGAGCGGGGCAGGGAGGCTTGGTGAGATCACTGTCAGGAGCCCCGCAGCAGCAATGTTGCTGTGGCAAGGTGCCCCCTGCCCGCCCAGCAGCAGTGGAGGTGGCGGCACAGAGTTCTGCCCCTCTGTTGCTGCCAGGTGGGAAGGGGAAGCCTCACCTTGGCAGCACAGCTGGCATGGGACTCCCAGCAGTCGTGTGGCGGCAGCACTGAACCTCCCTGCCCTGCTCCTCCTTCCCCTGCCGGATCCTGCCTTCTGGGCTGTGGAGGCCCCCAGTGGAAGGACAGCAGGATGGGAAACCCTGAGCCCCCACAGTGGCCAGCCCACATCCTCCTCCTCCACCCTGCGTGCAAATCTGGAGGGATGTGACCCTCCCCCCCCCCCCCCCCCCGCCATATCCCAGTTTCCAGGAGCACATGCACTGGCTGGCAGCCAGCCAGCTCCCCCTGCCAGCCCCCTGGATGAGTTGTCTGTGGCTGGCCTGCTCCGTCAGCTGGGTCCCATGGCCATGCATTTCTGTCTGGGCCCCAGGCAGTGTCCCCAGCCCCAGCCGCCAACCCTGCCCCACAGCCTCCCTCACTATGGCTGCCACAGTCTGCCCTCCCCCACCCTGCATCACCTATACCTCTTCCTTCCCCGCCCTGCGACTTACCTGCAGGCAGCTGGGGGAGCTTTTCTCTACTTCCGCCTGGCTGTATTACTGGCAACGTGTATATGTGTGTGCACACATTCATGCACATTCTGCATCCCGCTTCCCCTAGCCCCAAGCAGCCCCTTCCTTGTGGGCTGGAACTGTGCTAGCCTGGAAGTGGAAATGTGTTTTTCTCCTTTAAAAGACAAAATCCATGTTTTTCCATGGCAAACAGAAAACCCGGATTCCCGCTTGGCCCCCATGGTTTCCCTTGGTGCTGTATTCTTATTTTCATCCTGTGCAGGCTTTTCCCAATGCTGTCCCTGTCACTATCTTTTTGTCTTTAGTTAACCCGCTCCTAACAAAACCCTGCCAAAAGAAATGAAATAATACCCAAAAGAAGTCCTAGAACCAACATGACTTTTGAAAGCCCGTTGTGCTGGCTGTATATTTATATTTCTTTTCCTTCCTTCCTTTCTTTTTTTTTTGGTTTTATCTGTTTAAAATTGCAAGCTTTTTTTGAAGTAGTGACTCTTATTCTGTATACCTGGCATGTGGACCTCCTGTTCTTGCTTGGCCAATCATTATGAAAAAAAAGCAGAATAAATGTGCATCTTTGCTACTGGTGGTACAGCCATGATAGTTCAGAGAATATGAGAGAAGCACTTCTTGTCTACTTTGGCTGGGATTTTCAGAGGAGCCGAAGGGAGGAAACCACTCACCTTCCAGTGAAATGCAGTGAGATTAGGTGCTTAACTCCATTTTGCCCCCATTCAAAGCATCTCAACCGAATTCTACAAATATTTGAGGATTGTAGACAGCAATAAAGGGGTGTAACTAGATATAATGAGAGAAAATTTAGAAAAGGAAAATCAAGTATCTGAATATTGGAAAAAATACCCTGGCAGTGAAATGTGTTTGCCTGGTTCACAGTTTCCCATGGGAAGTAGTGGTGGCCCCATTGTCTGGAACGTGTAAGATCAAACTGGCCAAAACACAAGTAGTTTAGGGAACACTTGTGCATTGGCAGGAAAACAGAACCGATGATGTGTAATATAGATTTCTTTCATGTTTGAATTTTCTGATTCAAACAATTTAGGAAGAGTTTCCCCATCTCTGCTTAGGTTCACAGAGGGAATATGCAAGTCATTCCTTTTGGCAGAAGGCCAGGAGAGCCAGGGAAGGCTTAACTCTTTCCTGTCCATCTTCATTTGAAGCTGAAAGGAATTTGATTGGTACTTGGAAAAATGGGTGTGTGGTTAGTTCTTTGACTCAGCTTATGGTGCATCTTTTTGATGACTTTAGTGCTTCCTACGTCTTCTGAGCAGTGTGTGAAGTCACCCAGATTTATTCATCCCATTGGTAACAGGAAGGCCATTTTATTTGGATTCCCCTTTAAGGTGGACTGGGTCAAAAGAGTTGCTTTTTCTGAGAAACGGATGAGGGCAAGAGGCAGCCAGTCTGAGAATCACAGTACAGAACCAAAAATGTGTAATCTCAGGGTCTTGCCTGCATAGGGATATATTTCTCACTTAAGAATATTTAAACAAGTACTGGGAGAGGTGACTGAAACAACCTTTGGAGGTAGGAGTCCTCAGCTCTCTGGAGATGTTCCTAGTTATACTGTCACTTTGTCCTGAATCTGTTCTTCTGAACTAAAATAAATGATATAATCACTTAAATATCTTATTTCTTTAGTGCCTGTCATTCTGAATGGCATTAAAGCACTTTTTAAAACTTCCTGTGTGGATAAATCTGTGCACACATTACTAAAGCCACCTCTGGGCTGAAATGCACACCACAACACCTTCCAGCAGTTTAGGTAATCATTTTCATTCCTGAAATCCCTGTTCTGATGTGATTGGCCCATGAGGTAGCACAAAGAAAAGGAGCCTTGTAGGGAGGAGGTGCCTTGCTTGTACATGGAGTCAACATCCGCATTACTGAGAAAACTGAGCAGAACCAATAAGGGCCTGCTGCGTGCCACAGGGGAGGAGAGCTGATCTGCCTGGTCCTAGCTCTGCTTTGCCAGAAGAGGGCATCCAATGCATAGCAAGTTCTGAATGCCGCTGTGGAAACAAATCCAGACTAAGACACCAGAGCTATATCTGGCTACCAAATGGATGTACGGAGGAAGTGAAGGGTAGGAACAAAGATTCCTCCTTCATTTCCTGAAAGGCATGCCAATTTGCTTCAAGTAGGCCTCTTTAGACTTCTCTCACTACATCTCTGTGACTTATTTTCCTTTAGTAGGATTGTCTTAAGGTTTGGGGATATGGACAGTAGAGTCTGGAAGCTGGCTATGCGTGTGTAAGGTCTAGCAACAAGGAAGTGGGAAAGGGCATGATAAAGTTGGTGAGCCAACATCTAGTGAGCACTTAGTTATGATGACAGCTCTCTGGTGATGTTTAGCTGGCCGCCCTTAATAAGAGAAAATTTAATGTCAGGGATAAGAGAATATTCCAACTGGCTCCATACAGAGCAGGGAGGCCTCCATGTAGGCTCTGTGGGTGTTATAAGGTAAAGAGAAGCTGACCATCATCTCCTTGTAGTCTTCCATTAGTAAAGTATGGAGGACAAGGGTTTTCACTGTAGCACAATCTCTATTCTGTTCCTGAATGCTTCATATCCAAGGTACTAGACAAAATGGAAAATAGAAGAGGGCTTTGCAAAGGAATGTTGGACATGGACAATTTACTTTTTGTGGGAGCAGGGTTTGTCTGTCATTGCTGCCATTCTGAACTTAGCAGGACCTTGATTTAAGCCTGCAGCGGGAGCAGCAACGTTTGCATGTGCTGTCACACCATTCTTGCTCAGTGTTGCATATAGAATTGAAGAGTCACTTGGTGATCTTATCTGAGTACATTTTTCTTCAGGCCCCCGTGCACTCTGTTTTCCCTAGAGACTATTTAGAGAGCACCTAGCCTTTCTCGTATAATCTGCATGCAGTCATCTATTGCAGCACTGGTATAAATGGAGGACAGGAATCTCTCTCTCCTGCCCCTTCCTCAACTTTAACTTTTGTTAAATTAGGGTGTGCTTACATGGTGCAAGGCAGCTCCATACAGATACCCAAGTTAGTTCTCAAACTGGAAGCACTATAGCCAGATGTGCGTGGCACTGCACCCGGGTTGATTAGTTCTGCTGAGAAATGGGGCTAATTAACCCAGGCAAAGTGCTGTAGGAACACAGCTATACTGCTTCCAGGTCAGAGGCTTGTTAATTAGCCCAGACATCATTCATGAATACAGTGGTACTTCTTCTAGTCCAGGAGCTGGTATGCACAGAGCTTACTCAGATACGTCTGCCTAGTGCTGCTTTTGCAAAGTGTACTCATTCTCATACCTTTTGATTTATTCAAGACCAGCAGGGCCTGATAGAAATTTATCTAGGAATTCTTATTGAATGAGCCAAAGCAATCTCTGAACCATTAGCAATTATCTTCAAGAACTCATGGAGCCTGAGAGAGGTTCTAAAGGGCTGGAGAAGGGTAACCATAGAGCACCATTTTAAAGGGTGGAAAAAGTGGATCAGGGAATTAGACTGACTGGCTATAACTTCATTACTTGACAAGATATTGAAGTCATTACTAAACAATCAGTTTGTAAGCACCTGGAGGTTAATAAGGTGCTAGTAAATAGCCAGTGTGCATTTGTCAAGAGCAAATTATGTCATACTGATCTAATTTCCTTCTTTGACAATGTAACTGGCCTGGTAGGAGGGGAAAGCTGTAGATATCCCTTCTCAACCTCTCTGGCTCAGATCAAGTATAGTACTCAGGTAAACGTAGACTGCTTTACCACCCCACAATTATATACCAATGTGGTTTCCATGTGCGGGGTCCTGTTCCTCTCATAACTCTACCATACTGTATACTTTTTTAATATTTTAACATTTTGGTAACAAAGCTTTTAATATCTTAACTTCAGTAGGACTTCTAATACAGTCTCATGTGACATTTACATTAACTAGGAAGATGTGGTCTAGATTAAATTTAATAAAAGGTGTGTGCATAACTGATTGAAAAGCCATACTCATGCTAGTTACCAATTGGCTTTCAAACTGGGTGGACAGCTCAAGTAGGATATTGTACTGGGACAGTACTGGGCGGACATCTCAAGTGGGATATCATTGTAGAGAGTAGGACTGCAGACAAAAATCTGGGGATTATAGTGGATCATAGGCTACATACGAGTCAACAATATGATGCTCTAGTGAAAACACAAATTCCTTTCTAGGATGTACTAATAGGAGTGTCATGTGTAACACATTGGAGATAATTACTCCACTTTGCTTGGCAGTCATGTTGGCACACCGTATTCAATCTTTGGTGCCACAATTTAAGAAAGGTATAGAAAATAGAAGAGTCTAAAGGAGGGCCTGAATTGTAACAGTGTGAGCTATTTGGAAAAATTGAAAGAATTATGTTTATTTAGTCAGAAAGGATTGTGGGTTCAGGTATGATAGCATTCTTCAGATATGCATAAGATTATTGTGGAGAATGGTAATTAATTGTTTTCCACGTCCACTGAAGGTAGGACAAGAAGTAATAAGCTTAAATTGCAGCAAGGGTAATTTAGGCTATATATTAGGAAGAGCTTTCTAACTAAGTATTTTTATGATACTATGAACGGTCTGAAAATAGTTGCCTCTGTCTCCATCATGATAACCATTATAGATTGTCTTGGGAATGAAATTGAGGTCTTAGGTCCTTCTGTCTGTCTCCAAAATTGTAATACTGGAAGGCTCTTCTGGCTGACACGTGATGTGTCCATCCAGGTGCCAAGCAGCTGGGGACCCATTCTTTGTGACAGCTGTCCCACAACTTCATGTTTTTTTCCTTGGCTGACTTAATACCCAAGGGATGAAGGAAGCTTTGGATGCCAAAGACAGGCCTTTTCTCTGCTACACACTGATAAGCTGAGCCAGGATATGAGCCCCAGAAATCTGCTTAGTTACATGACTTCCTGGAAGGGTTCTGTGGCCAGAACTTCATCTCTCTCTAAAAAAAAAAAAATCATCTTGTTACAAGCAGAAGACTGGACTAACAGTGTTCATTATTAGTATTCCATCACTCCAAAGATCTGTACTGATTACTTTAACTTGTGTACTATTAGGATTTGGGGGTGGAGGTGCAACATTAAATTGTTCCATTATCTCCTACTTTCTCTCTCTCCCACTTTGTGCTGCAGCAGGACTCTGAGTAAAACAAAAAGGAATTTTCCTAATCACTACTATCCTGAGAACTTCTCCCCTCCCCTCCACCTTCATTAATGAGCAACTCTAGATTTACTTAACAAGGATGGTGCAGTTGAGGATCTTCAGTGAGTAAGCAGATGCTTCCTTATGCAAGGATGGTGGGCAGAGGTTGTTTTATATTCTTCCCATTATTGAGAGAGAAGTGTCTCAGCAAAGAGAGTAGGATCTAGAATAACACTACCGGGAGCAAGTGTTTACCAAATGGATTCTGATTCCCAGAGGATTTTGGGTTGCAGGGGCAAGGGACAGAAGTGGGCATGCTTGATTCATTCCATTAGTAGATTAATCGTCAATGTCCTGGCTTAATAACTCTTCTAGATTTCCCAGTGGATCTAGCCAATGTATTTCTGCACAGGTCAGGCACTGCACACCTGTGTTAAAGCTTCCACAGCAAGACATTCTGATACTGTGGGAGACATCAGCAGAAACAGCAGTATTTTCGGAGGGATAGCAGGTTATAAGGACTTTTGAGAAGTCCTGTTTAGATGCTGTTAGTGGGAATGATGCAAGTTGTGAGAGTTTTAATTCTGCCACCATTTTGATGGAGGTGAATTTATAGTCCTGGGAGCGTGGTCTGCAGTGCTAATATGATGTTTTAATGTTATTTTTTTTAATTTCTTTGTTTTGTATTAATTGTTGCGAGATTGTGTTTTGCAAGAAGTCTGTAATTGGAGGACAAGGGTTCTCTTTCTAATAAAGGTCAGAGGCTGCTGTCTCCAGGGGCCAGTGGTAAAATGAACAGAACTGTCTGACAGATTTTAGCTGAAAACCTGAGCAGATGCCATGCTGTTATTTACCGAGGGGGTCCCATGACCCATCTCTTCCCCCCCCCCCCCCCCACCTCCCTCTTCAGTAGGCTAGCCAATCACTGGGGGGTGGATTTAGCTGCCGCTGCTGCCGCCCACACAGGAGAAGGCTTGTAGCTCTTGGCAGTTTTAGCAGGAGTCTGTGTCTTTAACTCTTCGGTGCCTGTGGATCATGATGAGCTGTTTTCTGTTGCCAGTTTGGTGCTGCATCCACTCTGTCAGTTAATATAGCTTTTTATGAGGACTGGTTTTGATTAATCCAATTGGAATTCCCAAAGGCTTATAATGATGCAAAGCTTAAGAAACTGCTAGCTTGTATATCTTAATCTCTGCTCTTCAGTTTTGTCATTCCTCTGTTAAAGGTAGCATGCCCAGGTTACTCTTTCGTACAAGTTTACAAAGCTGCAGTGGACAGTACTTACTACTTGAATCTCTCCTGTTTTTGAGGCATCTGTCACCCTGGCTTCTAGATGTACTTTGCCTATGTTAAAATATCACTAAACAGTTTCATGCAATAGGAGGCATGTATTCTCCAACTCTTTGAAGCAGCTGGCTCCGATCCTTTGCAGGGACCCAAGAAGAATGATAGCAGACAAATGTAGGATTCTGTGGCTTTCAGCTGAAAGCCAGGATAAAGAGAGTTCTTATGTCTTGTCGTATATATAGCCAGTTTTGGGCTCTCAAGTATTTCTAGCAGAAAGGAATGTTGAAGCTGAGGACTGTGCTTTGACAGTGACCCTGCCCTTGACTCCAAAATTTCCCCCTGGGGGGACAGAGCTGATACATTCCTTGTGAGAGCAGTTGTTGGGGTGGGCATAGGAGATGGTCCAAATTATATGAGTGCTACATATAGAACCAGTAACCTCAGTTTTACTCAGAAATTAATTTAATTGCTATACAATATGCAACATGGGTATAACGTTTTATTTCTGGTCCGTCATACCTAAGGGGCAAGTAGTTGTATTTAGCGCAGTTCAGAGCTTTTGAATGTCCTTCGTATTTGGTATTCGGGTAGAGCTAATTTTATCTGTGTACATATTTTGAATATGATATGTTCCAATCACGGAGGTTTCTAGGCAGCACTGATCCAGGCTTGTAATGATACTAGCATAGATAGCTATGGTGAGACTTGTATCTAAAAGGAAGGGGTGCATTCTTTTGATCATACAAGGATTTAAAAAAAAAAAAAAAAAAGGCTTTTCTAGTTGCTGTTGCTATCTGGGAATTCAGCTGTAGAGAGAAGTATAATATTTTCAGATTTCAGACTCCTTTGATTAGGAAGGGAATGCTTCCAACTGAGGTGGCAGTGGCTGTCTAAAGGCTTTTCTACACTTGCTACTTTAATCCAAATTAAATTTCATGTGAACTGAAAGTGCATTCTGGAAAAACACCAAGTGTCAACAGGCCCTTAGTTGTTGCTTCGTCATGTCTAGCCACGTTGGCTAGTATTACTTCCATTTTGTATGGTATACAGTACATGTCTTTAACAGGCACCGGGAAAGCCTGGGAATTCCTGTCTGTTTCCTGTGGAAGTGACTAACCAGAATCAGCAATGTCATGAGGCATTAAATCTCTGTATATTCACATATGCCAGGAGTGATCAGAAAGAGCAACAAGACGGGGTCCTGTAGAACTCCACAGCCTTGTACTTCTTTTGGCTTATGGATAGGGACATACCTAAATCATGCCAGAAGTGCGCTGCACAGCGGCTCCTTTAATATTGCTTTTTTTGCTGTGTGGCACCCCCCCACCGCTGATTGGTCAGGGGACCCTGGTAGTCCCGTCACTGGCTGCTTGCTCCTGATCAGCTGGGAGACAAAAACCACAGTTTGAAATATGCTGTGGTTTTTGCCTCCAGCTGCTGATTGGACAAGGGGCCCTGGCAGCCCTGCTGCTTTTTGCTGATCAGCCAGGAGGCAAAAACCACGGCATATTTAAAACTGTGGTTTTTGCCTCCTGGTGGATCAGGAGCGAGTGCTGAGTGATGTGGCTACTAGAGGTCCTTAGACAGCAGCGGGGTTGGGGGGAGGAGGGAAGGGTGCATTTCTGGCACAATTTAAGTCGATTCCTACTTATGGCTAAAAGCTTGGTGGAGGTTTTTCATGAATAGTATCAGGATCTCTGTGCTCTACTAGTCTTCCTACCAAAAGCCAGATCTAGAGTTGATTCAGTAACATGAATGCCTAAAGACTTTTGGCCGTTATGTGTTTTGCTGTACTGAGGAGCCAGTCTGCTAGAACTACGTTGTACAGGGAGTCAGATGAATAATCCAGTCAGGTCATGGTGATGCAGCCATAGTCAGGTCTGTACTCATTCAGAATGAGATCACGAATATAATTGATTTTTTTGACAGCTGACCTTGCACTGCTTACCATGAACTGGAGTCTGGGATATTGTATTCTGTAATGAAGTTTTCCAGCAGCATTTGTCTCCTGGAGGACTCTTACATCTATTTTTGCCTCTTGCTTTATGCTTTATTAATGCCTCTTAGATTTGGACTAATCTCCTTTTGGTCTTTTTGTGTGTGATTTGGGAACTGTCAATATACATATCACAAGGTTTTTCATTCTAGTTCTATTTATGGCAATCTCCCCTTGATTTTTCTTGACTCCGATGCTTTGAAGATACCAAGTGTTCCCCTTACATTTGGCTTTCCTTCTCCCCCCCCCTACTTAACTTATTGATGTTATGTTTCAGGGAAGCCTTTTAACAGCTAGTCTAGTTTCAGCCTTGGTTCGGGTGATTCTCCTGAGATCCCATCAGTATCTCCCTTTAATTAACTGGAAAAGCCATTCCTTTCTTTTCTATAAATTGCATACTGGTGTGCCAGGCTCTTCAAGATTTTCTCATACCAGAACCTTGGAACTGCATTCCACTGGCAAATACAAGGTAGCAACTCTAGACAATGTTGTCTTCAGGTAATGTGTCTTTTATGACTTTATTGAAATGTTTTCTTTCACAAAGGATCGACAGAAAAAAAGATCATTAAGGTAAGGTCATAAAGAAAAAGGAAGAGCTATGATAAAGCAATTCAAATGGTCAACCCTGTGTAATGCTGTGTTTATCAACTTGTTTGGTTCCTGTGCTCTCAGGTGTATTTGAAATCTACTGATGGGCATTTATTAAACTTTGGATCTCAGAAAAGAGAGAATTCATTGCATTCAGATCTGTTTAGCTGACAAAAGGATACTTATGGTTAAAGAACAAAACTGTTGTCTCTAGTGACTTCCATATCCCAAGGCTTGTAAGCTGCTTTATAAAACATAGTGAATCAAATCCCAGCAGTGCAGGGCCTCCCCAGGTAAACAGAAAAGTTGTTAAGCTTTCAGTACCCCTATGTTGTCTGGGAAATCATTTTATTGTAAAATCTTGGCCAAGGCAAGAGAGGTACCCTTCGTTTCTGTGATGCACTAACTTCTTTAGCTTTGTATTACACAGAGGCCAGATGCAGTTCATTTGGTCTTCTAAGGGATGGCATTGTCCGCAGTTTGTCCTGATGTGTCAACACTGGGTAGAAGGCAATGCCTTGGCTTATTAGTATATGGCTGCTGGGGGCAGAAATGACAATTCTGTTGCCCCTCCTGCCTCCCCCAGTGCCCTGATCACAGCCCAAATTCAATGAATGATCTTAGTGCTTTCTGTCACGGATTACTTTGGACTGTCCTGTTGCATTTGTACCGGGGAAAGAGGGGGAGAAAAGATTGCTGCTGATGAATGAAGACTGAACTCTTCTTGCTAGTGGTTGAAAAGAGCACAGCCTCTCCATCACTCAGAACCCCTGCATCTCAAGGCACTGCCCTGACTCCATCTCTCTGACCTGGCCAAGGCTGCTATTTTGGAGCACAGGTAACCACTTCATAGTTGAAATTGTTACTGTGTTTCCATTTTATTGAACTAGAGTTAAGCCTCCTGTCTAAAATCTGCAAGCAAATGGATGTCTACCTCAGCATTGGCACATTAAAGTCTGGGGCAAAGAAAGAATGTTTCCACCTATTGTCAGTTAAATCAGATGTGGTTCCGATTGGAGACACTGAAAATAGATGAGTTCAAATATGGTTCTAATAGTTTCTGCTGCTTCAAAGGAAAAAAATGGCAAGAGATCAAATTTAATATTCTGGACTCCCCCAATAAAGTTATTAAACATAGGATTAAAGTTTAATTAAATTCCAATGTGGAAAAATAAGAACAAGATTTAAATAGCAACATCAGAACCTCCTGCCCGTCCTAATGACCCATTTTTGTGGGATCTTAGGATACATTAAGGCTGTGACTTGGTGAGGAGGGACCAGAGCCTGAGTTTAGACTAGTGGAGGCCAACCTTTTGGGCAGGCATGCCACAAATTAGCTCCGTACCATCCCCTTCCTCTGCCTGTTTGCTGCTCTAGTTTTTGCTCCCTACCTTATCTGCAGCTGTGTTCCCTGCCCCTTCCTTGATCTGCTGCTTGCAGCATGCAGAAGCTTGCTATGCTACTTGTGGTGATGCATGCCTCAGGTTGGCCATCCCTGGTTTGTTTAGACAATGGAAAACAGAAATGAGGAGGCAGCAGAGCAGGGCAGACTCCTCAGTGGGGTGTGGAGCTTGTGGGATTCTCTCCTCCTCTTTCACATTGAGATTCTAGGAGTGGAAAAGTGGGTTTCTAAAGTTAAGAAGAAGCACCAGAGCCCCAAAAGTCTAGCAGGATATGGAGTCAGAAGTTTCAGACTTAATTTGCTGAGGGTCATGGTAGGGAACATGAGCCTCCTAAGGGCCACAGTGGTGGCTTGAACAATATGGGGTAGAGGACGGAGTGGGAGTGGTGTCAAAAAACTAGCAGAGCTATATGAGAATGTGTGTTGAGTGTCTTTGTCAGGCTTTGTGATGCTCACACAAGAAGGTTGAGGCAGGTGCTCAGTTGAAGCCTTTCTCCTGTGCATCCTTCAAGTTAAAAGCATAGAAGTTTACACTTGAAGGTACTCAGCTAATTATCCTGGTACAGACACCATCACAGCTTTCAGCTTGGATAAGAAGACTCAAACACATGCATTCCAGAACAGGAGTTATATAATTTATTTCCATGTATCTAAATGTTTGCATTTTTTGGATAATGTTTACCTTCTAAGTCTGAATTTCCTGGGTTTACTGTCACATTGCACTTTCAATCTTAATTTCATTTTGCAATATAAGTTTGTCTGGGAATAATTATGAAGCCTCTGCTGGAATTATAGTCACCCTGCTACAGCTAGTCATTTTGGAGTGACAATAACCCCAAAATTGGTCTTTTTAAATATACTTGTGGAGTTTGGGAGGACCCATGGAAAGCTTTGTTTTTCCCAAGATTTGATTTCTCTTCATGCCATAGACTTCAGCTCAAAGGACAATGCTCTGAATTGAGACTTTTTTAAGTTTATTTAAGGGCAGAAAGTTAATTACTTGGTGTGGTCAGTGGCAGGAAAATCTACAGTATTGTTTCTGAAAATTATTTGTTCCATCTGCATGTCAGGGTGTTTTTGCTGCTTGGATCTTTCTCTTTCTCTATTCTTTTAGTCGTAAAGTAACTCCTAGTAGCTTGCTTTTGCGGAGGTAATCTGCTTTCAGAAGTCTACTTCTGTATAGCCGAGGGTACCTACCAGAGAGAACAAGCAATCCTGTTTTACAGTAACAAAATGGGTTGCACTGTAACGAAATAGGTTTTCTCTTGTAACATGCCAGCATTTGGCTGATTTGTTTGGCAAGACATCCAAAAAAGACCTTGGCTCTCTTCCTGGTGGCTTAGTGATACACGTTTTCTTTTCCTTTTCCTCCTATGAACAGGATGGTGCAGAAAAGAAATATTCCCAGGTGCTTCTGAATTTGAGATGGGATCTATCTTATTGCTTCATACATTTTGATCTCCATAGGTAGTGCAGGAATTCTGTGAAGAGGGATTCACAGCAAATATCTAATGCTCTATTATAAGGTTAGAATCTCTAGCAGCACCCAAAGGAGTAAACCAGCCTCCAAAAAGATCCGCTTATCTCCATAGGAACTGTAAGCATGCCCAGAGTTGCCTTCTGCATCTATCCGGTGATAGTTCCCAGCCCCATTTGTAATCTTCTTAAAAAACTGAGAGCCTCTGATTCACACATTTTGTTGCTGGGACATTCTGACAGAGTCAGATAAGCCCCAGAACACAACCATTTACTTAGAGAAATTTCCCTTTGACAATTGCAAAAGCATGTCTCCCTTCCTGTGTCCACTCAGACCTTTGTAGTAGATGGTCCTTGAAGTATTTATCGTGGTGGAACGATGAACGAGTCTTCATTCTTGATTGGTATCCGATTTCTGCATAAACTGTGGAATGCTTTGTCTGATCCTTGTCTTAGGAAATAATCAGTTTCCCTGGTCTGAAACAAAACACTTCTGTTCTTTAATTCTCCCCCCCCTCCTGCCCCCCCCAACTCCCCAACTTGGAAAAAACTCCCGCTTCCAGGTTGTGGAAAACAACACTACGTAGACATGCCAGCAACTTAACAACTTTTGCTAATAACAATTGGACATGGTTATCCTTTTTTAATTACTTTAACATTTTATTTTATAGGAGTATAGGCAAGGAAGCCATTAGCTACCAAAAGCAGTTGCTTTTATGACCAGAATCTTCTATCCCCATTATCTGTTAAAGCATCAGCAGCACCTGGGTGAAAGAGCCATTTAATCCTATGTTTCCTATTGTGGCATCTTTACCATGCTCACCTCGGTTTGGTCCATTTTCATGCTCTGCTCTCCATGTCCAAATGAGTACACCTGGGCATATGCAAAGCTTTCTTCTGATTTAAATAACCTGCTTACAATTTGATTGGGTTCCTTTTATTTTGTGCATTTTAGCCAGATCAGATAATGATAACGCTGTATGTTAGCACTCTGATGCAATTATGTTTGAAGAGGTGTGAAGAGGCTTTAAAGCAAAGGCTTTTACCACTCCTCCTCATTAAAATATTCCATATGATTATAAAAAAGTGCTAATGGTGATAATGTATTTTGCTTGGCCAAATTCTAGTTGGGTAATTTCTTTTGGAATGCATCTACGCGTCACCCTACATCACCGTAACGATGTGCTATGTCACTGTACAATGCGCTATGGCGACATAGCGATCATGTAAGTCTACCTGTGACCGGCAACTACTTTGCCCTTGTGGTGCGTTCCCCCGTTTTATCACGTTGCTATGGCAAAGTAGCGGCTAAAACCAACTGCGTGCTGCACGCACGGTGCAGTATGGATGGTTACTGCGCAGTGCTTTACTGCTTTCAAAAGGAAGTAAAGTACAGCGCAGTAACAATATCGCTGTAGGGCAACCTGTAGACTTGCCTTTATAGTATCAAATGCATGTGGCATTCCTTAATCTTATCTTGAAATATTGAGGATTGCTACTGTGTGGTGTTCAAACACCTGCTGGGATTCACCCCAGGGATATCTGCATTTTACTAGCAGCGAATTAAGTGTTTTTGGATTTTTCATGCTGAAAATTTACCAAATAAATATGAAATACATACTTGCTTGGTCAGCTTTTCAATCAGTGCTCACATATCATTTCTCTTATTAACTTGTAGATTTTCCTCCTGGGGAATTGCGGGGAGCAGGGGGAGAGGAGGCTGTGTGGTTCATTGGTTAGAACCTTGGTATCTGATTCTCCAACCTGAGTGTTGCTGTCTAGTAGCATGACCTTGTACCTTTATTATTACTCTTTATTATGCTGCCAGCATAGCTCTAGAGCGATCCCTATGATAGAACAGGTTATCTTCTGCTCAGGTTCTAACACAGTGACAGTTGTGGTTAGTGTAGATGGAGTCTAACAGTTTGAGTCCATATCTTTTACCCAGGTAAATGAAAACAATTCACACAACAGATTTTAACTGGGTTGAGAGTATAATCGTATAGAAACTGGGTCCCCTGATGTGGTTCTATTTGTAGCATAGACAATCTCTTAACTTTTTCTGTGCTTCCATTTCTACATCATTAAAGTGGATAGGAGGGGAAATTACTGATATCATTCTACTTCTCTGGGGATATCATTCCAACAAAGCACTTGCTTCTGGGTTTCAGCTCTGTAATGGAAGAACTGTAGAAACCTCCAGGTTCTTAAGACTTTGGGTCTTTCAATAAGATGGAAACTGCTCAGCTCTCCAGGTTGATGTTCTCTAATTTGCAAGAGGTGCTTATTCACCATTCAGAGAGGGAACCAGGTCTATGCTAGACCCCCTGCCTTCCTATAAATGCTGACCAGAGGCCATATTAAGGAAGGGTAAACAGCAGTACTTGGCTGCTGAGAAACATGAAGAGTAAGTATTTTGAGAAGGATACTAAGAGAAAAGTTAAAAATAAAGCTATGATAGGAAGCAATAATGAAGCCAATATTGACAACACAAATGGAAGTTTTCACTTGTAAAATATATGTAATGAGACTAAGGTGCATCCAAGCAGAGAAGGTAATATAGGCAGCTTTAAGATGCATCTAAAACAGCTGATAATGCCAAACAGCTCAAATAAGGGACTAACTACATTGTGGACAAAGAACTGAACATAAGATTTGCACAGTGGTTGTAATGTCAAATACATATGTAATATAACCTCCCTATTTCTATTTGATATTCCCCTTTTTAAACGTTAGTTGTTTTGCTTACAATGCTGTCCTTTTAGCTTATTTTCGTTTGATTATCCACTGTGATTCTCCATACCCTTTTTGCAGTTTCCCAAGGTAGAGTGTCTCATCAGGAGGCGCTGCTTCACAGTCGGGGCGGCCAGGACCTGGAACCAACTTCCAAGTGAAGTGGTGCTGGCTCCTACCCTGGGGGTCTTTAAGAGGAGGTTAGATGAACACCTTGCTGGGGTCATTTGACCCCAGTACTTTTTCCTGCCACGGCAGGGGGTCGGACTTGATGATCTGCTCAGGTCTCCTCCAACCCTACCAACTATGAAACTATGTTTTAAGTATGCCCCGTGTGCTTTAGTGCTTAATGTCCAAATTGAACTACATTTAAATAGCTGTTGTTTGCTTGCATCCAGTTTACAAAAAGAAATGTGGATTGCTTTGTAGCAGTGATCTTTCCTTTTGATTATTTACCGGTCCCCCATCTTTGTGTTGTTTACAGACTTTATCAGTGATGTTTTTATTTTCTTTTGGGTCATTGGTAAAAATATTAAATAGTAAAATGCCAAGAACAAATCCCTAAGGGACCCCAGTAAAAACATATGCCCATTCAATGATAATTCCATATTTACAGTTACAGTTTGAGACCCTGCCAGTTAACTGAATTTAATTCATTTAATATGTACCACATTGATTTTGTATGCTAGTTTATTAAATACAAATGTCTTGAGGCACCAAGTCAAATGCTTTACAGAAGTCTAAGTAATAAACATAGATACTATTTTGATACTAATCTTTTTCTCAAGTATTAACGTTGCAATTTTTTTTTAATTGTGTTTAAAAGAACTTTTTTTCCCCCCCATAAAACCATGTTGTTTGTCATCAGTTATAGTACCCATATTACATTATTTACCAATCTAGTCCCCTATCGTCTACTTTTTGGTTCTGGGATTGATTTCAGGGTAAGAAGACTCGATGAATGTAGGTCATGTTGTTTGTCCTTTTTAAGTATTAGTGCTTTTTTAATCTTAATCCCCTGAAACTTCCCAAGTGTTCCAGAATTTACTGAAAATCAGCATTAACGACTCTCAGACTTCTTTGGCCAGCTCTTTTGAAACTTTTGGATGCAAGGGACCTCAACCAGCTGATTTTAAAAAATCTGTTTTTTAGTCTTAGCTGTTGATAATTTTTGCTAGTTACTGTTGGAATAGAAGTATTTCAGTATTGTAAGACTGCATTGCCTGGCCTTTTCTCAAAATACAAAACAAGTATTTATTGGGCACTTTTGCTTGTTTTGCATTGGTGTTAATATCTAGTAATGGACAATAACATTGTTAGAATTCTTTTAGTTACTCAATTACCAAACCTTGAAAAGTCCTTATTTAATTGCTGGCTTTTTCTTCTCCTGCCCTTGTGGTTCCCTTGTCAATTGTCTACAACTCCTAGCTTCCTAGTTTTATATTCTTTACTATCATCGAATTCCACTTCCATTTGTTATTTGTGTGTAAAACTTTGTATACAAACTTACAGAGGAAGTAAAAACAAGGTTGGCTTTTTAACTGGCATGGTCATTCTTTCATGTTGGTTTGGGGCATCTAGTAAAATGGACTCAAATGGTTTCCTATTATCTATTATATTTGTCTATTTCAAATTCTTTTTACCATTTGTATTGACTCTTGATTGTTTTTGTGCGGGCTGGGGGTGAGCCGGGCCCATCTTCGCGCATGCAGGCTTTGGCCAGCAGCTCGGGCACGTGGGGTTGGAGGAGACCGTGTGGCGGCAAGGCATGCACGGGCTAGAATTAGTCACAAAGGCGTAATGGTTGATTTAAAGATTATTTACTTACACCCAAGATGGTCGCGGTGTAGGCTGGACAGTTTCCAGGTGCAGCTCCGCTTAAATCCTCGTTGGAGGACTACGACAAATTTGGTTCTTTGGCCCTGGAGTTGTTAAGGCTCTGCGGGTTCGGCAATTTCTTTCCCACGGAGTTGTCGAAGCTCCGTGGGCTCTGTTCGGATCTCAGGCCCCGGAGTTGTTAAATCTCTGTGGGTTCGAAAATTGAGTATATAGGAAAGGAATACGTCTAGGATTGCACTCGGTGACGGGGAGAGGCCAGAGGCTGTTTAGACCTCTGTTGCCTGCTTAAGAAATGCGTTGGGTCCATGAGGATCCGCAGCGCTTAGAGATCTTCACACTCTTCAAGTGATTTCTCTCCAAGTGATTTCTCTCCAACTTGGACGGAAGCCACCCAAGCACTTTATATGGCTAGCAAACCAATCGCTAGCCGTTACGTGTGCATAATTTAGAATCGGCCAGTAATGTGGCACGAATCTTCATACAAATGGCGGGAACTCCTTTGCACCGTACATCTCTGAGATGCAAAAGAAATGCACCATGCAAAGAAAGCTACAAATTGGCGGGAAATTCCCCGTTGCACCGGAGTTGTCTTCCGCAGCAGAGAACTCCGCCGTGCAAGGAAGCTGCAATTTAGCAGGAACATAATTTAGCGATGCCGAAGCGCACACAAACAAAAACTCACAACTTTGGGTTGTGACATTTTTCAGCTTTGGAAAAGCTATTCCCTTTAGAGCCTTATATGTGAGTGTAATATGCCACGGGTTGTCAACCGGGGGTACTTGGGAAGGCCCTAGGGGGATGCGTGGGCAGGGATGGAGTGCCGCCACCCACCATCCCATGCTGCCACCACTCCGCTGCACCCCACCCTGCACTCTCCCTCCCCCCCCCACCACTCTGCATCTGCATCTGGAGGTACACTTATTTAAAAAACAATAATAAAAAAAATAAGTTGACAATCCCTGTAATATGCTACCAGTTTGGACTTTGTTCTTTTTGCACATAACAAATGTAATTACATTCTAATCATTTACACCTAAGTTATTAGTGCTGGAATGAAATTTTAACTGTGGTGATCCAGGAAATCCAAACAAAGCAAGGACTTTTGTGGGTGATTATCTTTTATTGTACCAAGTGCATGGCTAAGATATTGGACCGTGCAATTGATTCAATAAAAAAAAAAAAAAAAATCACCCACAAAAATCCTTGTCTCTCACCTAAGTTACTACTAATTTTTAGCTTTGTGATCAATTCATCTTTATCTAATATAGAATTCTTGACACTGAATATAACCCTTGAATTAGGAAAATTGTTTTCTACAAATTTTAGATATTTCAAGGATGTTCTAGGAGCCTGGGACCTTCAGGATAGGTCCCTCAGATTGAGGTTCCCCATGATTATGCAGCCTTTCCCCTACCATGCACATTATGGATAGGTGCTTAATAAGCCACTTGTCTTGGTCTCTAATGTGATATGATGGTCTGTAGCAGATGCCAACTAGTGCCCCATTTTAAGCTTTATCAGCTAGAACATTGATGCATAAGGATTCAAGATAATTTGTTTCTGAGATGTCATTGATTTAGAAACAGGTAATACCATTTTTGACAGTTTGTCATTCCTACACCCCTTTTTGCCTAGTCAATCTTTCCTAAATAGGTTAGAACCGTTGATTTTTAACATTCTAGTTATGTGAGTCTTTCTATCAGGTTTCAGTAATAACTACTAGGGCAAATGCATGTTCAGAAGAGCAAAAACAATTGCTTTTGTTTCACCTAAGCATTTTACATTGGTGTATAATTAGTTAAATTTTTTTTCCACATTCTTGGTATCTTTGTTTCTAGCTTCTTGAATTTTTTGTTAAATGAGTTCATTTTTCTCTCTCCATCCTCTCTCCCTTTGTTTAATGTCCTGATTGATCTAGGACCCCCTTGTCTTCTGGAAGACAGATTATACTTCTGTTGAGAAGGAAGCCATCCAAACTATACAGCTGTGTCCCATCATGTAAAGTAGACCAGTGCTCCAATAAATCCGATTCCTTTCCTTTACACAATTAACATGAACAGAGAAATGGTTACCTGTGTTAGTATGAAGTCACTCAGAAGGTAGGGCAGGATGGCACCATAGAGACTAACTGCTTCAGAGTAGCAACAACCTACTTTATCAAAGGCTGATGAAGTTAGGTGCTCAGCCTCTAGCCCAGGGTTCCAGATTCAGCCCACAGAGCCATGTCATCCATCCTGTAGTGATCCTCACAGGTCTAGAAATGTGGAGGCAGGGGAATGATGGCAGCATTAATTGCCCCTTCCCTTCTGCCATATTTCCAGACCTGTGAGGAGCCCTCTGGGCTGGATGATGTGGCTCTCTGTGCTAGATTTACACCAGTCTGTGGTGGAGTTGTGCACAGGGTAATTTTGGTGTGTGGGTTCAGGCCAGCATGCAACTGGGTCCAGCACTTGGGCACCAGCCTGGCCCTGTAACACTTATCTAGCACAGGGGGCCAGATGCTTGAGTGCCACTGAAGTATAGCCTCTTGCTAGCTAAAGCTCATGCTTCTCTGAACACATTGGTCTCCAAGGTGCCATCCTGTCCTACTTTCTGCCTACCCTAACCAGCAAGTCACTTAAAGATTCTTCTGCCTTCTGTCTTCCTTCCTTTTGTTAGACAGAAGGATTTTAGAGAGATCACTTGGACTTTCTTCTTCACTAGGTTTCAGAATTCTCTCCAAAGGAGTCTTGATATGCACCATCATTAGGGAATCCTTCCCCAGCTTTAGACACCATTCAGTCTCAGTAATGTCTTTGTGTCTTGACTCCAGAAAGAAAGTACACCATCCTCTTGTGCTCATGCCCCTTGCAGAACTCCCTTTCCATTCTTCCTAATATAGTATCCCATACTAGAATAGGCTGTCTTCCTCAGTGGTTGGCGATCTTTGTGTATGCATGTCATTTGTTTATGGGTCAGATTAAATGTCCATCCACAGGTGTGTACCATGCTCCTCTGTTTTCTATTAGACCAGCTAAATCTTCAGAGGTGTCACATAGCATCTTTTTCTGATTGATAAAAAGGTGCCATCTTAGACATTGGGGAGTGAACCACACGAAACCTCATCTTTATACCAGTAGTTCTATTGATCTTGGGTCTTTGAAGAACCATTTGGTCCTATCCCCACATTATTTCTGATGGAATGGTTTTGCCAGAGTACTGGTAATGGCATGGTAGTTCATTATTTGATGGTTGTGAAAAGGGAGCTTACAGCTCTCTCCAGCTTTAGAGGTTGCTAGAAATGCTGAATGTATCCTATCCACCTATGGAGTTACCTAGCTGCCTTATTATAAGTCAACTAAGTTCAAAGCCAGCTTTCAAAAGCAGAGGCTTTCCTTTACCTTTCCTCCTTTGTAAGAGTGGTACAAGGGGTGAGTTGAGCTATGCAAGCAGAGTGGACTTTGTTCTTTCAAGGAGTTACAAGGTAGCATTTCTAAAAATCAGGGCACTTCTACATGAGGGTGGGAGGTGTCGCTTTAATTAAAGCGGCTCCAAGAGCTGCTTTAATTAAAGTGCCATGGTGTCTCATGTATCAGCATCCCTGTGCTTAAAAATGGTGGCAGGGATGCTTGAACTAAAGCTCATTCGACCAGCTTTAGTTCAAGTGTCCCTGCCGCCATGTTTAAGTGCTGGGTTGCTGATACTTGAGATGCGGGAGGCTGTTGGAGCATGGATTTGATTAGGCGAGTCTGCTCTGATGCACTGTAATTACACTGTATCAGAGCAGCCTCTATGTTCGTGTGCAGGCACCTGTATTTATTAGCTTGATATTAGACATTCATTGCTAAAAAAAACCCCAAACAAATCTTATCTAGAAATATGAATGGAGCAAAAGTCATCCGTGTTCTGCTGGGTCATTGGACTGGTATTTTACTTGTTATGCCTGTGTCTGTGTCCATACTTTAATCCAGTTCAATTCCTGGTGCATTTGAACCCTAGTGAGGGGGAGTTGTCTGAGGAGTCCAGCAGGGCATGATTGAGCATACTTTGAACATCTATACAAGCCAATGTGGGTGGCAATTTATTCTGTCACCTCAAATAAATAGAGCTTGGGGAGGGTACTACTGAATTTTTCACTTTACGTCCTGCTTATGTAATATATATGTATCATAAGTAAACGGAGCAGAGGTGGTGTGTGAGAGAACACAATTTCTATTTCTTCTTCTGAGGTAAAAATATTTGTGCCAAACGCTCACATTTCCAAGGAGACATTGCCTCTGCCTTTTTCTCTTGATCACATTTGATTAAAATGTGGTGCCTTGCATTAGCAGAGTCCTGGTTAAGCTTATCATGTAGGGCTGCGTGAGGAAAGTGTAATTTTTTCTCTGAAGGTGGGGAGGGGGAGGTGAACCCGTTTTCCTAGTTTGCCAGAACAGCATTTTATTTATTTATTTATTTATTTATTTATTTTTACAGATGAGCAATGTAAAAGAGGTGATATTTGTCCTGTGGCACTAGGGATGGGGGATGGGCTTGGGGTTGTGGGGGAAGAGGGAGGGGGAGCAAGACATGTTGGATCTTGTGGCTGTAGGCCTATGCTGGGTAGTTCAAGAAGAGTCTCATTTGCTTTGTGCAACTTTTGCCGTGGCCCTTTCTGATTGGCAGATGCTTGCAAAATTGGAATTGGGGATTAGTATTTGAGCGCACTTGGCAAGAGGGTGCTCGCTTCAGCCAGTTGTAGGGGAGCAAGCCCCCAGGCAGCTGGAACCTGATACACAGTCTGGAATTGGGAGGCAAGCCAGCTGCTTTATTCCTTTTAGCAATATTAAAGTCTGTAAAATACTAGCGTACAAAGCCACCTGCAAAAGCACTCTAAGCCCTTTATTTCTTCCCTACTGATCCCACCCTGATGTCTTCCTGTCTCTTTCTTGGTAAGTTTGGGGTGCCTGGCTTGTTGTACCATCCTTTTAGCTTTAGGACTCCCATGAGGTTTCTTCCTTGGTCCCTGTGAGTGGTTTCCTATAAATATATAGCTACTGAATTATGACTAAGCTTTGGCTGTTGACTAATTCTTTTGGCTAAGATATTGCAGCAATGGCGTATAGAGCTGTGCTCTCTGTGGGCTCACAGCTGATTCCTGCAGTGGGAATTAGTGAAAAGGGAGCTGTAAAGAGAGACAGGCTGGGCTCTTGCCCTCCTTGACCTTGGAGGATAGTTCCTCCGCTTCATTCACTTTTTAAAGGACCCTTCTGTAAAGTAAGCATGCTCTAGTGTTAGGAGTTTGGTCTGGGTTTATTACTAACCCCACCCATCCCTGCCTTTTGCAAGAATCTTGTGAGGCCATGATTGTGTTTTTAGAAGGAGAATGACAGAGAGAAATTCCCTGGAGGCAAATGCAGAGTGTGTGCTCTACACGCCAGTACAGACACACGGGGCTGGGAACTCCCAGAGAGAGATTAAGTGAGAGAGCGAGCAAGAGAGAGAGACAGCTAGCAGAACAGCTAGAGCTGGAGGAGGAGGAGGGGGGAGGAGGAGACTAGACGCTTTTTAATCTTCAAACTGAACCATTCGGATTTTTTTTTTCTTTCCAAATCTTGGTCTCTACATTTTACTGAAGTGCCTTTTGCATTCCGGGATCATCACGCTACTGGGTTTGAACAGCCCAGGCTGACATGATGTACCTCTGGGTGAGTAGAGAGCTGTCTGTGAGGGCTTACACACTTTGCACATATAAGGAGTGGAAAGCCGAGGGATTCTGTGCTCGCATGAGCGGCATTCTCCTTAGGGCTCAGCTCTGTGCAGCCCCAACACACAAGTGGGCTTTACTACCCACTGTAAAAATTATATTTAAAAGTTTATCCTGGTAATTGTATTTTAAGCAGACTTCTATTGCAGGGAAGTTCCTTTGGTTTTGCACCGTTTGGGACAGGCACCTTGGACCGAATTTCTGGTGGAAGTATCCTCCTTGTCTACTACCTGTAGGACCTGTCTCTTCTGTGCATGTGGGCTGATCCCACATGCATCTTTCTACACTCTGTGGGATTTTGGTACGTTTGAGGGGTCCCCACGTGGCTCGGGGCACAATAGCAACAAGTTTATAATCACTGAACGTCAGAAGGAGAGAAAATGATCTAGAAATGACTAGTTTGTGCAAATGGGGTTCATCTACAAGAAGCTGGCAGCACAGATGTTTTGCCAGAGGTGCCAAGATTACTAGAATTTCTGGGGGACCGTTCAATTTAGTGAGAGGAAAAACCTGAGAGGTATTGGAATTAGCTAGCTATATAAAAATAGGCAGAAACTTTCAGCTTTTGAGCACATGCTGGGGTTTCCTTTGGAATAATCTGCTACTAGAGCTGCTTGACTCGTCTTGTAAAAGTAATATTCTCTGCTCTTTGGCAGCCTTAAAAACTGTCATTATATCGTGGATCTCTTATTCAAGGGTCCAAGTTTAAGAATAATTGGTTTGAAAAGTATTTTTTTAAAAGGAATCTCTGTCCATAATTGTAAAGTTGTTCTGTCATGGCCATTTTTTAAAATCATGTGTCCCCTCTGCCCTCTCTTTCTCCACCCCCCCCAACCCCCAAAAAACAAACCCAAGTTTATTTTTAAAACAAAGTAAGCCTTGGAATGCAGGTGCTTAACTGTATTTTACTAGCCTTTGTTGCGCACAAACTCTAGCTTTGTTACATGGTAACTTGAAGCTATGTAAAAGTACATGCTTGCTTGGTTTGGTAAGGCCCTGTTGGCTGGCGGATTTTCACTTTTGCAACCCCACGCTTTAGGTCAGGGGTGGGCAATTATTTTGGGTAGAAGGCCACTTCCCGAGTTTTGACAAGCCATCGAGGGCCCCAACGGCTTGCCCCTGATGACTTTCCATAAGCAGTAAACAATGGTGATAGTTCCTTGGTGACCTGAAAAGCAGAGAATATTGCTTGAGTAGGGGAGCAGAACAGAATAACTCGTGTCTCTCTCCTGTCCTGGCTGTGAGAGTGGTGTTTGTGTGCCGCAGTCATAGGAGTGTCAGGTTTATGGCCTACCGTTGTCAGCCCCAAGGGATTGTCTCCAGTATTGCTGCTGTCATGGATTCTTCCTTATGCATCTCAGATTCCGAGATGTGTTGCTATACTGGGATTATAATTCCGTCCCTTGGTCTATATAATTGCTGAAGACATGCTAATGGTTCTTCCCAGCATCAGGCTGCATGAATTCAGAAATGGGGAACTGGTAACATCAAGATCTTTTCTCTTCTGCTCCCAGTACAGGAGAATGAGGGGAAACTTGTTGCCCTGTTTATCTGAGAATTAGTGTGCATTCCTTATCAGAAATTCTCCACTTCAAGAGCATTCTTGCCCTTCCTATTGCTTTTGTTTTGCCCTGACTTTTGTTCCATGCTGCAGAGGTAAAAATTGGTAATCCAGAATGTGCTTTGAAGTCAGTTCTGTAGTGCCATATCCATACTGTAATGGGGGTCTGGTTTCTTGCCTCAGTACTTGCAGTTTCCATCTCTATCTTCTCCCTGTTCCATCTGCTTTGTTTTCTCTGTTGAGCATCTCTTGTCCTTAAAATGTCAAAACTTCCATGGAGATTTGTACCCAGACATTCCTTAATTCAGTGCCTAAAACGACATTAATACAATGTTAAATTGAAGGTTTTATACATGCAGGTACTCAAATCCAGAGGTAAGGTTCCTACAGCAACTATAACATTGCCCCTTGTGTGTACACATTGCAGGATGAGCTGCTTTTATGCAGTTATGTAATATTGGAATTTATCGTGTTGGAGTTAATGCAGTACAATAAAAAACTCCACTTGTCTCTGCCGTTGTAGGTGCAAGGTGGCGTACAGCCCAAGAGCATGAATTCTGTCCAGAACATCATAGCCTAAGGCTGTAACTGCCTCTTTTTTTGAATGAGCCATCATTGTATCCCCCATTCAAATTGCACTCCCTGGAGTGGAACCTGTCACAAGATATTTTAAACGAGGTGCTGGTAGGCTTGCAGTAGAGACTGAGAGTGGGAAACTTGAAATCTAATGTGATGACGACTGGACTCCATGGACAAACCTCTGATCATGGTGGGAGGAGCTAGGAAGGCAAGCTAACAGGAGTACAATCGATGGCAGCACTAGCCATTTCGGAGAGTGCAATTATACCATTTCCCCTGATGCACAGGCTATAGGGCAGATTATTGGAGTTTGAAATATAGTGTATTCTGTTTAAGTGCATAGCCTGGGGACTGACAAAACATTAGGCACTTGCCTTCAGCCTGTACTTACCCCAACTCCTTGTAAACAATGCTCATTAACTACAGGAACCTCCTGCATTAAGCTTTTTGCACCTCATTAAGGCTCCTGGCCTTGATTCGCAGTGCACCTTATGCCTCTAATAGCAGTTTCAGAATCGACAGGGCTTAGTCAGAAGTTCAGGGCTGTTTTAGAAGCCTTGACATTGAGGGCTCCTAGCCAGTTCAACCAATTATGCATGTAAACAGAGCACAGTTAAGTTACACAGTAGGCAGCAAGGAGAGTTCCTGTGCACTGAAGTAGATTTATGTACTTCATTGATATCCAGGGCACTAATATCTTTTGCATTGTAAGCAATAAGTAACAAATACAAGACTGGCATTGCATTGTGCTGTTAAGCAAATTAATGCACTTACCTGATATTTGTGTATGTGGAGTACGCAGAAGTAGTTTAACTACAGAAAAATTGGGAATTAACATTCAGATGCATAGATGTGATCTTCAAACTTTCTAGATCAATAGCTTTCAAACTTGGCAAAGGTAATGTTTCTTATTAAGGACAAGCCATGAGCTGAGTCTGAGGAGAGTTTCTCTATTGCAGTCTTCAGTTGATTTCTTATTTGATGGAGAATGGGGATTCAGGTGGCCTCCATCTCTAGCCTTTTTCTGATGCTCCCAGGTGAGTTGCTCTCGAGGGCTCCCAATCCAGCAGTTGTCTGGAGGGAGAGTTTGGTGTCTGAGGAAATGAAGGGTTAAGGAATAAGGGTGGGATGCACGATGATACTGGGGGAGCAGGTTTTTTGGAGGGGGGCAGGGCCTGGAGCAACTAACTGTTAGGATCTAAAGGGTGCAGGTGTACAAGGACCGATCAAGGGCATGCCTAGGTTGTAGCTGAGGTGAGCAGAAGAAAGTGCAGCTGCTTTCTTGACTATACAGTAGGTAGTAGTGACGTCCTGTCCTAAATTGGTGTTCTAATGTTGGTGCACTCAGTTCTATAGCATCACAAGGCACCATGACAGAGGTGCCACTATGTTGTACTTGCAGAATCTGAAACAAGTGCTTAGAAGCATGAACTACCCACTTGCCTCAGTGGGGGCTAATTCCAGTGTCAATGAGAAGTTTTGTCATTTAAATTATTACCTTTTTAAATTGCTCGTCAAAGCTTGTAGAAACAAAGTTTGAGGGCAGAGGAAGATGATCATATTATGGAGATAAGGGGATATCTGCTCTATTTTAGTACTGTGAGCGAACGAGGAAAAGTGCAGTTCCTTTCTCAGCATCTCGGCTAAGAAAGTGCTACATTCAAGGAGTCTACACAGCATCTGAGGCTTTCCTAAGTAGGTAGGGACCTACCAAATTTGTGCTGGCTGCCCAGAAATTTCATGGGCAGAACATGGGGCCCGTCAGCCATTCCATGGGCAGAGCGCGGTGCCCCCCATGCCTCGGATTGGCTGTGGGGCCCTGGTGGCCCTGTCCTTTGCTGCTGGTTGGCTGCGAGGGCATTGCCCGAATTTTGCAAAATCGTGAATTTGGTAGGACCCTATAAATAGGTGGTCATCAAGGACCATAATCCCAGTGGGGTTATATGCACTTCACCAGGGGAAGCCAGTTCCAAGCAGCCCAGAAAGCCCATAAATCTATTTGTACCTAAAGAGGCCCAGAAAGACATGCCTGATCCTATTTTGAGCATCTATGTTGTCTGCTTGTGAAGTGTCTTTGGTTGGAGGAGCTGATTTTATGGCTTTAATCTGGAAGAATATCACCAGAGTATTCTTGCCATTATGGACTGTGTGCGGCTAAATTGATATTAGCTGCTTAATAACTGTCCACATGCATACTTGCACCAAAAGAATGAGCTAGGCTTTAGGGCACTGACACAGTTAAGGCAAACGATTTTATGTGTAGACTAAGCCTTTTCTGGTTTTTAGGTAGACAAGCTCTGCACTTTCATTTCTGATTAGAGGCATTGCCCATAATCCTTTGTGTACCATGAATCACATGGTACAAAGGGTCATTTAATTCTAAAGGCTTTTTAAAGGGCAGGATGCTGACTAGGATTTACATGGAGTCTACCTTGCTGAATATTTGTTGGTATATGAAAGGTTAAAAGCAAAGGCAGCAGTCCTAGCAGGCAATTTGATCAACACTTCTTTCTTCTCATACTCTGAGAGAACTGAAACCACCAAAGACAAGGGGGGACTAATGGAGTGGAGGGCCATATTGTTGCTAGGTTCCTGATAGGAGAGCACTAGATTCATAGCTCTGATCTTGGAGAGATTACACCGTTGGTAGGTAATTTCCTCATTTCTCCCAGTCATGCACAGGGCTCATACTGAGTGCTCAAGAGGGTACTGCCTGCATATTTTGGTTAGGATTTCTTTCATTTGCTCTTTGTGTAGGTGAAGCCCTTACCTAGGACTACTAATCATCTCTGGTACCGGCAAGAGGAGTGCCAGCTTGTTTGCCAGGAGGAATCAAAACTTGTGGAAGAGGTGATATCTTTTATTAGACCAACTAGATATTTGCAAATAAATGTATTTTATTTACTTGCAAGCTTTCGGGCACACTCACCCCTCATCAGGCATAGGAGAGAGCAGAGATTGTAAAAGTTCTCCTAGGTGGAAATGAAAATTCATATTTCACATGCCAGCTCATTTCTTAATACTTCATTTCCTTTTCCTTCCTGAACTGCTTTTCATTTGCCTTGTCTTTACTGTGAGGAGAGCTGACTTTGAAGCCCTGTTTTAGATTGCCTGGAATTATTTCCCTCCCCCCAGGCTCTGAGCTCATCAGCTTTAGCACCCAAGGGACAGGAAACCCAACTCTGCTGCCAAGCTGGGTCTTAGCAACATGCTGCTGCTCATGTCATCTCCCTTTTGTTTGTCCTTTCACAGAGGGTGTGGCTTGCACCAGTGAAAAGTGTAAGCGGTACACCAGGGTTTTGAAAGCGCAAGTGAATGGCTATCCATGCCTCTGAACTTTCCCCAGACTCTGCTGGCTCCCTGAAAAGAACAGCTGGAGTTTCATGGCTCCTAATTAAATATGTAAATGCTGATCTGTAAAACACAAACTGTAGTTTTATTTACACTCCTTGGCTAATCTCCTAAGAACATCAGAAGCATTTACCTGAAATAAAGTCCTTACATTAGCTCTTTCCAAGTGGGGGGCAGGGAAAGGGGGGGGGGAAGAGCTGAAAAAATGTTGTTCATTTTGCTTTCTTTAATACAACAGTGTGCATGTGCATGTAGTTATCTCCACAAATCTACATTGAAAGAATATTATTAATGTCCCCAGGCATGGAGGTGCCACCTTAGCCCCATGCACAGCTCTTGGGCACACTGAGAGCTGTAATCCATGGGGTGGAGGTGGCATGGTGGCTGGACTTAGCTTCCCTGCAACCCTCATGGCGGCAGCTCACTCTTGGCCTCCCACTTTGGCTGCTGCTGCCAGCGTCACTGCTGCTGCCCTGCTGCTTGGGCACGTTGGCCTGTCTGCCCCACACCCACTGCTGGGGGCACCGGACAGAGCAGGCAGGTTGGTGGGTGGGGAGGCTCCTGCTATTGTGTGCACTCCTGGGAGAGGCGTGGGGGGCATGTACCCCCCAGATTTGTGTGTGGGGTGAGGGTGGGCTGCCTACTGTGGGCTCGGGGCCAGGGGCTGTGCTGGCCTCTTCCTGGCAGGGGGGCTGGGCTGTAGCTGTGGATGGGGTGAGTGGCGGTGGTGCTGGGAGGGGGGGGGTGTTGCCTCAAATTTCGCTGTAGCCCTGCTCCTCCCTGGGTGCCACTGCTGCCCACCCTGAGCACAGTCTTGGCCCAGCCCTCCTGCCAGGAAGAGGCCAGTGCCTCAAGCCCACAGCGGGCAACCTGCCCTTGCCCTGCGCACAAATCCAGGGAGCACAGGCCCTCCATGTCTCCCCTGGGGGGTGTGTGCAGCAGTGGGAGTCGCCCCCTGCACTTCCTAGACAAGCTGCCTGCGGCTCCGTCCTGAGCCCTGCTCCAGCTGGGCAGCCCCAGCCCCACTCCCTCGCTCACTGTGGAGGCCTAATCTCTGTCCTGGGCTTCTGGTCAGAATCCTAACTTGTCCATTCCCTGTTCTAGTTTCTTTTTGCCTATACAGTCCTATTCCCCTCATCAACTTTCTGATCCAATTTGTGTTTCTTCTTTGGGATCCTCATCTCGTATCAGTCTACACTGCCTTCGCTGGGTGACCTGGTGTCCTATTCAGTCTCTGTTTTCTTTCTTTCTCCAACCCTTCCTATTCCTTTTCCAATCTCAGCAGGCTTCTAGTCCCTATCTATTCCTTTCCCTTTCTCTAGTCTAACTTTCATTCTCTCTGCATTTAAAATCACGTGGCTTCTTCCTCCACAATTCTTGAATTTCAGGAGGTGCTGTCATTGAGATTATAGGAGAAAGAGGTCCCTTGCTTTCAGTTCCAGTTCCCAATCTGGGACAGCCATTATAGGGGAAAATCTAGCTGTGGGAGTGTTGCCAAATCCTGAAAGAGGACATTTACCAGGTAAACCTTAAAAACCCATTACTATTGTTTGATAAACCTTCTCAAGTCATCTAGTGACTTAATTGGTAATTTACAAGTATTACACATGATAAACTGGTACAGGATCCTTAATATATTATGTTGTTGTTTTGACAACTGCTGTCACTAGGAATCCCCCAAAGTCTCTATATAGTGACAAAAATCACTACATTGATAACATTGGGCTATGCTGTAGTCTTTGAGCTGGAGCATGTTTAATCACTGAATCACATGCAGCAAGTTTGAGGGAATAGAGGCTGCTTAATTGCTTACTCTGTAGATTGTGTGTACACAGAGTGATCAGCACTTGAAGCTGTGAAAGTCTGTAATACCCTTCTTAGAAATAAGTTACGAAAATATAAGAATCCTGTTTTGAATATGAATGAACTGTAGTATTTTGAAAGCTTTTGACTTGGTCAGATTTGGGAGGATTTTTGTGGGAACGGAAAATACCATTTTATATAATATATATAAAAGCCTTTGTCTGTCTGTCCATAACACTTTATTCACACTGATTGGCTGGCTGAAGCCACCAATCAGAGTGCTCCAAGAGCATTGGGACAGGAGGTGGCAGTGCAGCCAAGTGTTGCCATGATGGCGGGGACAGAGGGGATGGAGTAACAACTCAGTCCCTCTGCCCCCTCCCCCAGAATGGAAAGCTCTAGCTGAAATGGTGTAAGCTGGGTATAATCAAAGGCAGCTGATAAAAGGGTCCTATATATTGCAAAATGCCAGGCAGCCTTGATATTTGGTGGCACTAGAAGCTCTGTTAATAGTAGTAGTAGTAGTAATAATAATAATAATAAACAACTCAAAATAAAGCAGTCTGTCATGTACTTCTTTCTCTGGGCAAGGCTGAGAGATGAGATGCAGGACAGTTCTTAGTTCTTTAATGCACTCATAGTTGGTGCTCATGTGATGATACAGGAAAGAATGATGGGCAGTAAAGGTCAGGGAGGACTTTGTAGGGCTGGAGGGAGGATGGGATGGGACTATATCTTTAGAAGTAAGATGAGGCACACTTACTACCACCTTCACTTATCTTAACTGCTTCTGTTTACTTCTTTTTCTATGATTTGCTGCCTGTTTTTGTTTTTTTTCTGAAGGTGGCAAGAGAATAACTTGAGGTTGTAGCACCTTCCATCTCAATTGGATTGGAGGTTAAGCTCTATAATCTCTGAAGATAGGAAGCACTGTAAGGGAAGAAGGTTCAGCAGCCTGGAACTGCCCTGTTCCTCCAGTCTTAAAGTAGAGGGACTGCCCTGGAATAAACCCTTGCAGCAGCATTTTCATGCTTCCAAGACTCTGACACTTGCTTCTTTTAAACCCAATAGTCAATCAGTCCAGTTTCTGGTTGCTGTGCAGAAGAGGCAGCATATGCAAACAGTCTCACATATGGTATTTTCAGGAAAGAACTAGCTTGTTGAGTGATCAGCAATGAGAAACATCATTGTTATTCCACCTTTGTTACCTGTTCCTTAGGGTGCGTTGGAAACTTTGGAGATAGGTTCTGGTAGCAGACCTGGACATTGGGTCACCAGGGCTTCCTTAGCAGGAGTAGGTGGGGATGTCATCAAGAGGGCAGCATTCAGGATTCTCAAGCCTCCTGTCACTACTTCAGAGAACTGGGAAACAGAGCAGGAAAAGGAGCTTATAAAAAGGATAGTATGATGTTGTTGCCTGAGGTAGCATAGGACTAGATTCAGTGACCCAGGATACCTCTTCCAGTTTTATAGTCTTATGAGTCTGTCAGAGACCAAGAGAAAAACTGTGCAAAGATCCCACCATCATTTAACACATGGTGTATGACACTGCTTACTGTGGGAACCTGCCCTCTGTCATGCTCTGAAGATATTTCAGATGAGAGAACTCTCTTCTCTCCAGCTTCAGCCTCCAGGGCACGTCTTATTCACTTCTGGAGCGTCTAACCCACACCCTCTTTCACAACAGCAGCTGCATGGCAGGCACAGATCCTCTGCTTACTGAAAGGGTGCTGTGATTCTGAGATCCTACGATATGTTGCCAGCTGCCTCATTCCAAACTTGGAGAAGTAGGCTTAGCTTTCAGGGGAAGGGAATGCGCTTCTGTTGGGGAGTGAAATCTCACTGTGACAGTGAGATGGAGGAAGAAACGTATGAGGGAAAACAACAAGCTTATGGAGGAAACAGAGAGCCTGTGGTGAAACAGAGATAATGCCCCAAATTGGGACCAGTCTGACCAACCAGCTGCACTGCTTTCCATTCCCTACCCTATCTGCCATTATGTTGCCTGTCCCCTCCCCAGTCTTGACACTTGTCACAGGTTGGCCACCCTGACCTAGGTTGTGCATCTTGTGACAGTGGTTCTGTCAGTCTCAAAAAGACCATCTCTGTGGCTGAATCAGTCATTCATAGACCACTCCTTGAAAGACATGTTGGTAAGTCCTTCCTTTCACAGTAAATTTGTGGTGGAAAGAACCTTGAAAAGTTTCAGCAGTTACTAATGTATATGAAGACTTGACATTTTCTCCCATCAGAGCCCAGTACATGACCTCAGAGTATGGCTTCCAGTCCTCATGGAGCCGATTCAGAGATGCCAGTGTTATTACTTAGGTGAAAAACCACAATTCTAGTTATGGCAAGGCAAGGCTGTTTTATATGAATTGATACTGTCTTCAGGGAAAAGGGGATTAGGATTAGTTTGATCTTTCATACTATGTGCTACAAATAATCAAGGTAGTGTATGTGACTGTGCATACTTGCCATCATAGTTAGAAATACAGAATTAATTTCCTGGATTAATCTAAACAAAGGAATGCTGGGATCCTGGGTGGCTGATTTTAGCATCTGGTATTCTATAGAGGAGGTTCCCAAACTTTTTCTTATTGCATACCCCCTTCCAGATTTACCAGTTTCCCCTACCAGCATATGGTTTATATTTTAACCCCTTAGATGCCAGTTATTATAATGAAAATTAAAGCCACCATTATAGAATTTTTCCTGCTTACCCTCCAGAGATTTCTTGCATACCCCCAGGGGTACACATCCCAGAGTTTGGGAACCCCCTGTCTTATAGTATTCAGTGTGAATTCTTCCAGCAACTTCTCTCTTCAATTGCCATACTCAAACATGTCCAGCAAGCAGGAAGTGAAGACCATTAATGTATTTGTGGAAATTCCTATCACAGTTCTGGAGGACAAGAGAAACCAAAAGTCTACTCAGTTCAGTTTGTTCAGAACAACAGGGAGCCTGATTCCACTTTTGGAATAGAAGGGTTAATTTAAGATTAACTGTTTCAGGATGGGTTCTCAGCAATAAATCTTTTAGGTAGCCCAATTTGAGGAGACAGGTCTGCACTCCTTACATTTCCAGGACTCTTACCAGCAAATCCTGATTCCACTAGCGATCCCTTAATTTCATGATTATCAACAATACTAGGACCTTTAGTATGGGTATTGCCAGTCAATCATGCAGCAAAAGGAAGGGTTGTTGTGTGCATCCATATTTGGATGACTGGTTTGTGCCAAGCTAAAGATAGCTGCCAGAATAACAACTATATGTGGAAACACCTTCTTGGAGGGCAGCGATTGGATAATGAACAAGGGGAATCTATTGTCTGAAGGGGAGTTTGACTCAAGCTATAAGATCAGAGCCTGTAAGTTCTTAGAAAGTTGTCAGTATGGGATTGTCTACAGACGATAGAACCTGTAGCACTGAGGTTCAAAATGGTACCCTGTACCTACCAGTGGTCCCTTTGCAGCCATTGATCCCAGTGTTTGGGAACTAATGGGGGAAGCTGCTGATCCCCAGTGAGGGAGTCAGGGAACTGTTCTTGTGCTGGCAGAAAAGCAGGCCACGATACTGACAACAGGATGTTCTCTAGACCCTGATATATGCTGGAGCAGTGGTTCTTGCCCTTTTAGACTCAAGGCACCCCTTGGTCAGTTCTTAGTTTTTACATGTTTTTTTTTTATTACAGAAAATAATAGAGCAGTTCTTCTGCTGCAAATAACTCAGAAAGACCACCACAGGTCAGAGCAGGAAATCCCTAGGTGTGTTTTGTGAGTCAAGTTTTCACACCGTGGCAACTTGGTTGAGAATCAGTGGCACTACACCTTTGTGGTGTAGGCTGTCAACCAAAACTGCACAAGTTCTTTGAAGTTGTTAAGAAACTGAAAGTAGTCATTTGAACTCTTCATACACCTCCCTTATATTTGTTGTTCAGTGTTCACATAGTCTTTTAAGAAATCATTAATATGTTTTCCTCTAAGTTCATATGTCTCATGACTGAAATTCTGCCCGCGAGTACTATTAATGATTTTCAACCAGGCAAAGGTTGTTTTTGAACCTCTAGTTGAATTTAGGGCAAAGACAGTTACCATATTTCATTTGAACTTAGGAGATAGATAGCCTCCAGTGCCATGTTCTTATTCATTCCTGGACATCAGTGCAACTCTTTTTGAATTTATCTTGACCAGAAGACCACCTTCACATACATTCTGTAAGGGGTTTATTCATTTTGCTTTGAAGATCTACTGTAGCGTGATTATAGCAGTTTTATGATGTTTGATAAACAGCAGTGATATTCCTCTGAACATTTTAAATCTTCTGAAGCATCTAGTGTAAAAACAAGTGAAAATAAATGTGGGAGAATAACATTTAAATTATAGTTCATGTCCATAATTGGAAATTGACAAATGAATGTATTTTGGCCTCCCCTATTGTTTCCTATCTTCCCTCACTGTTGTTACTGTGGTCTCTTCCCTACCTCCCTGTTGGAAACCTGTATCAGCTTGGAGCCAGCCAGTAAATTTAGCAGGTTCAGTGGTGCATTAAGGAAGATCTCGGTTTCCCTTAAGATGAGGAGACATGGCAGCAGTATTTATTGGGAATGGCAAAGCCCCCTGCCTTCTGTATACCCACAGAACCATGATTTTGGGCATGTAAGGTCTGCTTGAGTCAATCTCTCAGTAGCACTAAGGGACAGCTCTGAGCTGTATATGTAAAGGGATATTGACTGCTAAGGGAGGCAGTGTGATAAAGAAGGGATGACAGGGATATGTCCCTATTATGTCCATTTCAGCTCTTTGGGCAGGAAGGTGCAATGTAGGCGACTGGTGATGGTGACACTTTGCAAGGCGTGGGTGGGAACTGGATTTTAAAATTTGGCATTTGGGAGATTTTCCTGCTGCTAGAATATATGATGCCTTTGGGGAACTGGAGAAGAGAGTTGGGGTGGGCAGGCTTCTCTTGACAGCACTTGGATGCTTTTGCATAGAGTTAATTTTGTGTACTTGCTCTTATTTGTGTGCGTGTGTCTGTGTGTGTGTGCATATAGTGTGTGTATAACTACTGTTTTTAAAGTAATCTGGGAGTCTTTAGATGTGTTATAGAAATGCAAGTTGATCTGATGCTTTCTCTTGGCATGTGGGGTGTGGTTCTCCTATGCAGCTGTTTAGCTGCTGGGAACAGGTGTGTTCTCTGCTCTCCTGCCATCCTCCATTGAACAGGATGATTGCAGTGTTTAATTTAAATTTATTTTTGTAAAAAACAAACAAAAAAAAATAAAAAAAGCTTTAAAAACTATATATCCAGTATATGAATGTCTAAGTAGAATTAGGCACCTTGCTTCTGTCTCTCTCCTTTCTTCTGCTCCTCAATGACAGCTCAAGTTACCAGTAAGCTCTGGAAGCTATAAAATCTACTGCAATGGGAAAGCAGCTGGTTTGCACATGCATCTCCAGCAGTAGAGCAAATGGTTTATTTTTGAGAGAGGCTTTTCTCGTGTTTGTGATTCTTGGGCATTGTACAATGGGCTTGTGCAACCATTTGTCTTATATGTGTGTTTGCTGATATGTCCCTTTATAGCTTACTGCTTCCTTTGTTCCTCATGATCAAGAGACACTATTAAAAGCCCATTGCCAATCTGCAGCATGTCTGACTACAGCTGGGACTCTCTCCCCTTTAGGCTTTCCCTTCAATCAGTCATGGGGGCAATCCAATCCAGTTTTCTAGAGCTAGATTAACAGCTGGCCAGGACAAGCTGGCCAGGCTTTGGTGAACTTTAGACTCCCTTTTTTGCTTTTTTTGAGTAGCAGCACCTCTGCTGTATCTTGTTCCACAGTTACAGGACTGCAACTGGTCATGCTCTGCCATCCTCTGTATGAATCCTGGGTTGGCACAGGGCAGCCCTTCATTGTTTAACTGCACTGATGGGAGTGCAGGCACTGTGGGCTCAGATGTAAAAACAAAAGCTGCTGTTGATTTAATCCCATTACATCGTGTTGATCTCTCAACCACTGGACTCTTAGTAGGATTCCAGCTTTAATCCTGTAAGGATCAATCTAGACTGTTGCTCTCTCTATCCTGATCCTAAATCCCCCTTTAATCTTGTTAATTACGCCAAGCCTTTTTCCTGAGCACTAACATAAATACATTATGCCTTCATACTGCTTTCTCTGACTTGAGTTTTTCCCTTTATTCTCACATAGATGAGGAATTAGGCATTTCTTGAGGCAGACTTTACCAGTACAGTAGCTCCATGTCAACCCACTGTGACCCCAGTTATACTTTCTCATATATGGGTGTGTTGTAGGCAATCCTGTGCTAGAACCGTATCAGGATGCTCTGCCTTCCACCTTCTTTCTGGGAAGCTTTCTTTTCCTTTGTCTTTTGCTGGGGCATTACCTGGAGGAAGGGTTGGTATTGGAAAGAAAATGGGGATCTGAAGAGAAGGGGCTTTTCCCAAATGAAAGGAATAGCTTGGCATCAGGAACTGCTACAGAGGAGAGAAACTTTGTGAATTCAGGTGAATCTGGGAATGAGAGAGTCTCTGGAAGAAGCTCTGAGCAGAAGTGTGCCTGGGACTGTACTTGGGCACTTGTCTCACTATAGAAAGGATGTAGATAAGTTGGAGAGAGTCCAGCGGAGGGCAGTGAAAATAATTAGCGGGCTGAGGCCCAAGATTTACGAGGAGAGGCTGAGGGAACTGGGCTTATTTAGTCTGCCGAAGAGAAGACTGAGGAGGGACTTGATAGCAGGCTTCAACTACCAGATGACAGAACAAGGAGCAATGGTCTCTAGTAGCAGCAAGGGAAGTTTAGGTTGGCTGTTAGGAAAAACTTTCTCACTAGGAAAGTAGTAAAGCACTGGAACAGGCTACCCAGAGAGGTGGTGGAATCTCCTTGGTGGTTTTTAAGGCACTGGCTGGGATGATCTAGTTGGGGGATACTCCTGCTTTGAGCAGGGGGTTGGACTAGATGACCTCCCTAGGTCCTTTCCAACCCTAGTTTTCTATGATTCTGTGACTTGTGCGATACAGAGATCCCAGGATGACACCTTCCAAGGGTCTAGCAGGAATCCAGTTGCTTAAATTAGCTTCTTGCTTTTGACATGTATTTGGTGTCTTAAAATAACCCCAGAAAAAGAGAGAAATGAGCATTCAGACTTGGGGCTCTTTATCTCCACATTGCACCACCAGCAGACTGCAAAGCTCTATGCTCCCTTTTTCTGTGTGGTGCATAAGGCTAATTTCTTGCTGTGACTATCTGCTTTTGTCACTTGCCATGACAGAAGCTAGTCATGCTTAAAGTATTAATCTTTAATGTTTTCTATGATGTAAAATAAAAACAAAATAAAATAAAAAGCCCCCCCGAAATCCTTCCTACATTTGTTGTAACTTGATTGTGAGCTGATGGTTTATTTCCAGAATGGGTTTGTCCTGACGTCCTTATTGCCCTGCCAAATCCATCTTCACCCATCTGGAGCCCTGCTGTTCCAGCCTCTCACTTTCCATTCTTGTCACTGCTCCTCTATCCTAAGTAGCAGAATCTCCTATTATTCTCTTCCTGCAACCAGGTTCCCACCTCCCACTGATTTGCCACGGGACCTTAGCCTTGATCTCCTTCCTTCCTGAGAATACAGTTTGCAATGAGAGCCTTCCAATGTGAGAAGCCTGTGTAATTCCATTTTAAATCAAATAAAGTGAAAGCTCTCTTGGATTGTGAAAGGCATTTTATTTTCTGGCTCCATTTCTGTCTTTGAATTAAAGGATTCCTGATACTTAGTTTTTAGGAAGAAGTATTTAGAGCCGTGATAGGGGAAGGCAGTCATTTTAAGCACAATCCCGGCAGTGTTAGGGTTAAGGAAATTGCATGGAGGGGTGACATGGTGACTGTGTTCCATATTTTTTGTGCGTGTTGCCAGTAGCAAGAAGGGGGAAACTTTGATTTCTAATCCGCTTTGGAGGAAGCTCCGTATCAGGGCTGCACAGAAACATCCAGTCAAGCAGCTCCTTTATCATAAAGGGGATTTTAATTAAAACTGTTCTCGCATCATGAGCGGAATGAGCGTCAGTGCCAGCCAGCCCTGTACTGGGCATTTATCTCCTTCAAACCACATTACCAGTAATTGCTGCATTAAATCAAAGTTGAGGGAGATTACAGGTCTGAATTGGGCAGGCGGCCGGTGCCAGTGCAGGGAGCTCCAGGCTGCTGAGTCGCTGATATGGGAACCCCTCCTTCTTCCATATGGGGTGAAGAGTCGAAGGACTACTGGATCCCAAGCAGCCCTCTCTGCTCACAGGGCAAGATTTTCTGTCATAAAGCTGAGAAGAGTGGCAGGCTTCATGCTTTGGGCACCCTGCTGGCATTTTGTCTTAACTTTCTAGGCTTAATCCATTTACAGGGATAGTATTAATCGCTACCCCACTCCCTCACACCCAGCCTACCTCAAGATGCACTAGAGGAATTCTGTCCTGCTTATCCTACATATAATCCTCGCCTCAGTACCTGAATGCAGGAAGAAATCTTTTTCCTCTTCTCCTGGTTTGTCCCTTTCCTCCCCGTCTAAGTCCTGAATAAAACTAGGCGCTTGAATTTGTTGCATTTTCCTGCTTTCATCTCACCTAGGAGAGTATCTCTTCTTCTGCGTATGCTTTCCTCCCTACCCCTCTAGTTCAAGGTGGAAAATCTTCCTTTTAGCCTGTGCTTCCCTCCGCCAAGAGCAGCTTCTTAACTTGTTTCCTTGTTTTTGATTGAAGTGGTTTCAGGGGTTTTGAATTCTAGACCCAGATTTCCGCCCCCCCCCGGTCCTTGTGTCCAGACCATAACTCTCAACTCCGTATACCATCTCATCATAGTCTGACTGTTATTTCTAAATACTTGAAATATTATGAGGTGGGACTGAGGAATGAATTTATCACTCTGATATGTATAACCTGTGCCCTGATTGGGGGTTAAAGGTCTTTGTAGTAGTAAGTTTGAAAACTGTAGAGGAACAGCTGGACTCTTTTTTTTCGAGCTACCATTGGTAGTGTCTTCATAGTCCTGAAGAAAGATGGCTGAGGAGCAGTCTTTGCAGAAAGTTCTCCTTTTCATTTCAGTTTTCACCTTTCCTGCTCCCATATTGGTGCTATCTGTACTTGGTCCTGGTTCACTGCAGGTATATATGGACAATCTGGTGGAAACCACTGTTCTCTTTCTTTCACCTACAAGCTCCTTTTGCAATGTTTGATTTTTTTTTTTTCTCCAGGGTTTGCTTTCTAGATGACTGCTCTCAGTGTGTTCTCTCATCTCTAAAGAAGGTCTCGTGATCAAGTTTGAATGCAGAGGCTGTAGGATGTGAGAATGCTGTAGCTGGATCTATTTGCTGCAGTGATTTAGCTGCAGACATCTGGACCATTTTAGTGTCTTAAGACTTGAAGGAGCTTCCTGGAAGAAATATAATGCTGAGGAGTCCTTTAAAACTAAAGCCTGTAGGGCCTGCTTCACTGCAGTTTTTCCTTGAACTAAACTTAATTATTGCCCACCTTGACTTTGGTCCATGCACCCCTAGCTGTATTAGGTGTCACTTTAAACTCAGGCTAGCTGGCCTTTCAAAAACTCTTTGCTGATGTCCTTGTCCTGCTTATGCTTAAGCTGGTAATGCAGTGGGGATGCAGCTGTTTTGTTCTAATCCAATCACTTTATACCCAGGGTGTCCAAGTTGTGGCCTGCAGGCTGGATAAGGCCTGTGGAGCCATATCATCCTGCCTGTGGGCCTGCTGAGCAAGCAGGGCAAGTAAGGGTGGGTTCCGCTGCTGAATTCTCAGGTAGGAAGCCTCATTGGGGATGAGTGGTGATAGTGCAGGAGTGGGCAGTGTGTTCCTTAATCCCTTTTTACAATCTTGAACTTTCCCTGAGCCTAATGAAGGGCACATGAGGCCGAAAGCTTGAAGAAACAGATTTTTTTTTGCAATTTCTCAGTTGGTCTAATAAAAGGTATCATTTTGGAACCAAGAGTTCTAGATTTTTGCATTCATTAATCCCTGTAGCTCAGGACCTGCAGCTGCAGCTCAGGACCCTAAGCTCCACTAGAGAGGGATTCAGATCCAGCCTGTGAGGCTCCAGACAGATCATGCCATGGGAGGGGGCAAAAGAGTTTAACACCCCTACTTTATATAGCTGTAATGCTACTTTGCAGTTTGGATGCCGTCTTTGTAGCTGGGCTAAGTCAGGTAGTGTATGGATAACTGGAACCTAGCACTGCAGTGCAGACATACCCATAGTCACAGAATATACGAGTAGGAGCTTGCATGTGACCTTCAGGAAACCATGCGTAAAGTTTTTTGCCCAGGGAGCGGGACTGTATGCGGTGTAGATTCCAGGTTAGGAATCTATGGTGAATTTTAAAGGACAGTCTGGTGGCAAACCCATCTTTTAGTAACTCTCCATTGCTACTATAGAGAAATTTACCATGGCCCCCCGTTCTAGAAACTAGGAAAGCAGTGGAAAATTAGTGCATAGTAATTTTGAGCTTATTTGCTTTTGTGTTAAAATTCTTGCTTGAGTTTCCTTTTTGGGAAGGTGTCTTGGACTACATACTAGTAGAGTATGTGGTCCAATCTGTCTTCATTGTGCACGTCTGCTGGCCAGGTTACAGAGTCAATAGAAGAATGTTACACCATTTTGAGCCCTATTTCATGTGACCTAGGAAGAATGGAAATATTTTAATTTTAGCTTGCAGATATCAATAGTGGTATATGCAGGTACTTCTGCACATGCATGCACTTTCTAGTCAGCGAGATGGGCGCATGAGCAAGTTACTGTGAGGTAAAGAGCATGTGGAGATTTTGGCATATGTCTGCTGCTCTGCAGTAACTGGCTCTCACCCCATGGTAGATGAAAGCTAAGTTTTGAAGTAGCTTAGCCCTCTTTTCTCAATGGCTGAGCTGTTTTGGGTTAGCCTTCATTTACTGGAGGGAAAGAGCATACACACAATCAGTTACTGTGGAGCCACTGATGCTCTGTAAATCTTCACGCCTCCCTAAACGTGTGGTGACTTGTGTGCCTGTGCCCTATATCCTAATGTCTTTTATTATCTTCATCTGATTTATTTTTGCCTTTTTCTTGATGTGGGACTGAAAATGACATAAAGACACTTTCTAAAGGTTTGGCTGGCTAACTGCACAGGCTGCACAGGATTCTTCTATTCTACACCACCGCTCCCTGCTTCCCAGATAAAACCACAAGAACATGTGCATAATGTCTACAGCAATAACTAGCACCCTCTACCCCAAGAAAAGTTGTCCCTGAGGTCACTCCCTGCATTAAAGCATGACTTGCTGCTGTCACCATTCATTTAGCGAGTCTGACTTTTCCTTTTTCAGGGTAAACCTTGTTCTTGCCAAACATCTTCTCTGCATTCTATTTCTGGATCTTTTCCATGCAACTCAGCAAATTTGCTTCAATTTTAACCTGCAGCATTTCTGGTATTCTGCTCCTGAGCCTCTCCTGAGTCAACTGCTAGTCTGAGGGCTTTGTGGGTTTTTATAGGTATGGAGTGAAGCACAACTTGGTTCAGGTTTTGTGACCAAGTCAAATTTGAACTTGGTCCTCTAGAGATTTAAAAGACGTTTATAATTTTTCCTTTCTGAAATTGCCTTTCTAGGTTCAAACTAAGTGCTGTATGCTGTATTATATGCAGCATTCAGAAACCAATAGACCTATTTTTGTACCCTGATCTGCTGTTTCAGCTGTAATTATGAAGGTGTCATTTGCATAATGTTACCTGGTTCCTCTCTTTCCATTGCCAGTGTGTAACAGTTACCTCATCTTGGTTGTACTATTTGTTTAACTTTACATTTCCACTTGGTGAAGAGTTTAGTTTATATAATGTTTTTTGACACTGTTAGTTTGCCTTTGTGGTTTTAACTTGTTGGTACCTGCTGTCTACCTAAGAAATTATTCTAGTTCGAAATTGAGGTTTTTTTCTCCCCCTTCCCCACACACACATGTAAGAAGAACTACATAACAAGTAACATACTTCTTCCAAACTTTGGCTAGGGCTTTTTTTGGTAGAAGGTATTAGGTAAACTTAAACCATACAGTTATAGTTGTGTGAGTGTAATATCCTAGGAGATGCTTTAATTTTGGAATAGGATCCTTTTGGGCTTAGTTTGTCATTTATAAGTGATTTAAAATAAGACAAAAAAGCTACTCTTATTCCAGAATAAGTATGTTCACACTGTGGAGTTAGATCAGCATTAAGTATAAGAATCTAGCAGTACTGACATTACTGGAGGAATCTCTCATATAGACAAGCCCTAATTTTAGTATTCATTCATCTAAAAAGAATTTGTACATGTATCTCTAGTAGCGCCATCTGGTGATTTCCATTGTTACTAGTTTATTTTTAGGTAGGTAGTTCTTAATTAAGGTTAATTTTGGCATCGTTCTGAAGAAAGGCTCTGGCTTCAAGTGCAGTGTTTCATGTAAACTTGAATATTTTCTCTCCTAGATCTGATACTAAAGTACTCAAAAAGTCATGGTGAGAGTTGTTCCCCTTTGAGGATACTCTGTATTATGCAGCCTCTGCTGTTGGGAGCGAGTACAAAGTGGGAGCACTAAAGCAGGGTTGTCAAACATATGACCTATGGGCCAGATCCAGTCTGCAGAACCCCATAATCCAGGGCAGAGCCCCTGCTGCTGCCCCATTGACCCATACACTGCACTGGCTAACCCTGCCATAGCGTGTAGTGTTCACTCAGGCTGGGCCCTGGGCTGCACCACCTGCAATATTCACTGGGACCAATATCCTGGACCAGTCGAGTCAGGTGCTACATGTGCTGCATCGGGGCCTGATCCAACCTGTGGACCTGTTCCATGCCACTTATCCAGCCCGTGTGCTCAGATGAGTTTGACACCCCTGATCTAAAGGTCCAGAGATATCAGTTAAGCAATTGCTATATCTGTCACAATGGGAAAAATCTTTGGGTTTGGTCTGTTTCACAGCCTTTGTGCTGTATTCTTTCAAAAATAAGTCTTGAAACACAATATGGCTGCCATGTAATGACTAAACCATCAAGAAAAAGGTTATTTCCTTTTTGTCTGATGCTGGGAGGGTGCACTTGGAAGGCTCCTTTTACTCTTTACATGGCAGGCAAGAAGAATTCTTGGACAACTAGAATCACCAAGATCAGACGCATGTAAACAGTCCCTGAAACAAGCTGTACTATGAACACCTTTTTCCCAAGTGGCATAACATAAAAATAGACTTATCTTCCTGAGTCAATGCCAGGTTCTCAAAATTTTGCCTGAAAAGCAAAATGGTCCCAGTTTGCTTTAAAAACAAAGAAAACTCCAAACAAGCCCCTCCCTCCACCCCCCAAGAAAATTCTTCAAAGTTTCACAGGTATCTTAGTTTTCTATATACCTCCAACTCTTTAACATTGATATTTTGGGTCTTGCATAAAATTTAAGTGTGACCAGGCTGGTGTGATCTTAGATGCTCTGTTTGGGTTTGCTGGTTAGGACACCCAGCCTACCAGCATTATTTCAACACAGTGTAATGAATTTAATTTCTTTCAGAATGTATATTCCAAGGGGAAGAGAGAAAGTTGTTTGTATAATGCATGTTGGCATTTCCAGACTTTTGGATGCTTCATTTTGAAACTTGAGCATAAATACATTTTAAAATTATCTTTCTATTAATGTTGCCCTCCCAGGAGTTGAGTTCATTAGCTGGGTCAGATAACAAATAACAGATAAAATCTGGGTTGGGAACAAACTTTCTGACTGAGGAATTCGCAATGTTCAGATGGTGCACAGAGCAGCCTTAATTTTCTGCTTCCAATCCTGCCTTGTGTAGACAGACCCCATGTTTATGTGGAGTCCCATTGACAAGAGTTGGGGTCCTGATGGCAGGAAAAGGATTCATAGCACTTCCAGTGTTTCACGGGCGAGCAATTATTTTGGGTGGAGGGCTGCTTAATGAGGCTTGGTGAGCTTTCAAGGGCTGCATGGGCAGCTCTGCCCCTTGACAATTGCCTTGCCTCTTGGTTGCCATCTTGGGACCGGAAGACCTGCCCTTGACCCCTGCCCTTTGCCACTGGAAGTCTCTCCCCTTGTCCCCCAGAAATGTTCCCATTGGGAGGGGAGGTTGCCAGCCTAGAACCAGAAAAAAATCACACCCCAGAAGTCAAACACCTGCTATAACATATTTTAATTTTATGATAAAAGTATTGTTGTCATGATTTGTTTGTGTACCTATTGCATAACTCAAAAATAAATTCTTAGTCTTTTATAGTGCGTGTGTATGCATGTATATGGGGGGGTGCTTTGTGAGGGGGCGTGGCTGTGTTGGGGGGTTGTGTATATATGGGGAGTTGTGGAGGTAGGGTGTGAGTGTGGTGTCTGAGGGGTGTGGGGACCCCCCATGCTCCCCCCCATACTTCCCCCATAGCACAGCAGCAGGCAGGGACACTGGTGCCCAGCTCCGACCAGCACTGTATATCGTGGTGAGGAGTGCAGCCCCCCGTCAGGCTGTCTCTGTAATTGGTGTTTCCCTCACTTGCGCAGCTTGGAAGGGAAGCCCATGCGCTGGAGCTGTCTGCCTTTTCTAACCCAGCCGGCTTCAGCATGTGGGGCTTCCTTCCCAACCTGCATGAGTGCAGGGAGCTTCAGCGATAGAGACAGCCCAGTGGGAGGCTATGCTCCTTGCCGTGATGTGCAGTGCTGGCTGGAGTTGGGCACCAGTGCCAAGCGTGAGCATCTGGAATACCTTCACCTGCTGCTGCCATTGCCTGCCAGGGCTATGCACCATGGGGGGAGTGTGGGAGGTGTCCCCACACCTTGCCCACCCAAACTTCGTGCTGTTGCTGCTCCCCTTGGCGTGGGCTCCGCACTCCCACCACCCCAACCCCAAGCTCTGCCTTCCTGTCCAGCTGCAGCTCTGCCCCTGCCGCTCCCCTACCTGCTGCCCAGAGTCAGAGGGGCACCAGGGAGGCCTGCAGCAGTGGCAGCAGCTGCAGTAGTAGCCCTGCCCAGAAGTTGCATGCTGGTGGGGTCAGGTCCTTCCATCCACAAGGATGGTAGCGACGCGTAATAGGGTGTGTTGGGGGCCAAGTGTACACGTAGGCACCTTGCTCTACCCTCATGGGTGGAAGGGCTGGGCAGGGCAGGGCACAATTTGGTGGGCATCGCAGACCGGATAAAAGTGCCTGGTGGGCTGGATGCGACCCATGGGCCGTATTTTGCCTGCCCCGTCTCAGAGTCTCTCATTGTGTTGGGAGAGTTACTTAGACTGTGCAGGTTGGGTACCCGCAGAGCTTTGTTAGTTGGAAAGCATCCAAGCCCTCTTAGAAGTGCTTCTGTTTTGTCTGTGGACTTCAGGGAAACGACTAAGGTGAGAGCTGATAGCAGCTGTGCACAGGAATAGACTTGATAAGTATGTATCCAGACCTGTTACTGGTGGGAGTTCCACTACAGGAGGCCATTCCGTTAGAGGAGGGTTACTATTATGTCTGTATGGTAGAGCCTATAACATCCTAGACAGAGTCTTTGTGCTGAGAAGGTCATGATCTGAAAAGTCACATTTTGGTCTTGTCTGTTTTGTATCTTGCTGACTTGTAAGGCCACAACTTGGAATTCAGTTTGCACCTTTTTTGTTGTTGTGCCTGTTCTGGAGCACATTGTTACTAATTATGATGACTTTTTTTTATAATACCCCAAATGGGGTACTTTCTTTCTGATGTGACTGCTAAAATCCCTGCTCTGAAGAACTTACACTACCATTATCCAAATTTGATGCTTATATTTGAAGAGCAGCTGCTCAGCCGTTAGTTAAAACATTCCATAACCTTCTTTCTGAGGATTGCTATTGCTTGCCAAACTCCTGCAGTATAGATATGCAATGGTAATTCCAAGAGGTAGGGAGGGTTGCCGTTTAGTAACTGAATATCTTAGAATATACAGTAGATTTGGCTGTATTGCTTCTCAATTATCTGGATATTTTTAGGAAAAAATATTTGCTTATCTGTTCAGTTGAATTTCACACATTTGCATATTAGCTCGTAGCATATTTGAGTTTATTGCATAAGTCAAAACTAAAAAAGGAAAACAAAAGTTTGGTTAATCAAACAACGAAGAGATTGAGAAGTGCACAGAGATTTTAATTGCAACATAGTTTATCATAATGTTTCAGATTTGGAAACATTTTTGTAATCTGGCAAATGAGTGCATTTTGTAGTTTTAAATTAATAAGTGTGGTTTTTTTACTTTTTTTGAGGTGGCACACTTGATCTTAGCCAAAAGGCCAAAAAATTACGTTTCCTGTCTCTAATCACAATCTCGTCCACAATCTCATCCATATTGGGTTCAGTGAAGAACTGATTTTTTTTTTTTTAATTCATCTGATTTCTTTTTTTTTTTTTCTTTTCACATGCATATGGTCAAGTCTGAGGATAGTAGGGCATAAGATGTGATTGAACAGCAGTTGCCATAATTTTCAATTTATTTTGCCAGCAAGTCGTTAAGAGCTGGCTGAAAAAAAGTGCATGGAACAATTTGCAGCACAGTGCTACTTTATGATTGGGAATTACACTAGTTGTTTCTAGTCTGCTTTTTTTCTTTCCCATTCTGCTTATTATCATTGTGTACCTATTTGCATCATTTTGGGGGTGGGGGTGGGGCTGTGCAAATGACAAGAATCTACTGTGACAGGTCCACACTGTCTCCATCCTCCCCATCACTTCATGTTAGCTTTTCTGTAGTAGAAAAATAAATTGTTTGGGAACTAATTATTTTAAGTCTGGCTGCATTACCCACACTATATTTACAATTTTGTTAAACATCATGTTAGTTAACATTTGCAGGAACCTTTGATTTGTCCTAATCCAGACAACCCATTAACATATAGCTTAAGTGTAGATGATTCAGTGAGATCCTGAGGACAGTAATTGGGACCAGGGATTCATATGACCTTAGTTCACAGAGTGCATACCCCCTACCTTTTCAACCACCTGAGACTGGTCCCAGGATTATAAAGTGTAGTTTGGGACTGCAGAGGCTACATATGCAAATATCTGTATTACTGTTAAATAAACTTTTCTCTCTTTCTGTCTCCCATGACTTGACCTGAATCTGTCCAGCAATTTTCTTTACGTTCAAAGACACAAAATCTCAGCTGTCTGACCCATGGGCTGATGTCCAAACAGGAATTTATGGAAAGACACTTCCATAGTTATATGGGCAGAAGCACACTTCCCCCCCCTCTGTTACGTTGCAGTAGAAATTAGTGTGTGTCTGAGCGATTTTGAAGATGATTTACAGCGCTAGGTGACAGTAACATTTAATGCATCTCGGAAACTGCTTCATTCTCATTAGCCCAAAAAGCTGCCTCATCGCTTTTTCACTGTAAGAGCAGTGTTCCCAAGGGTGTCTGCTTGATTTGGCTGGGAGGCTACTACAGCTGTGCTAGGAAGACTTGAGCTCACAATTTGTCATGGACTGAGGACAGAACTTTACTTTGGAGATGACAGCAGAAAGTTATCGCTGATGGAGAGGACCGGTGTTTAGTGTCATCAGAAAGGCATGGCTGCTTTGTGGTGCCCCTCTTAAGAAACTCATTCACTTGTGTTGGGATGCTGCTGCTTATGGGATGTGTGCTTGGATCCTTCTGTTTAGCTGGTATCCTCAGTTCCTAGCCAGAGCTAATAATATTTTTGTCTAAATTTCAGTATACCTCTTTGAATATCTCTTGTCGTACGTTTTAAAATGTTTGGCTTTTCAAAAGAGGTGTTTTTTTAAAAGATATAAACTGCTAATATACTTGAACCAGAAGTAAATAGTTTAATGACTTGCCACTAAAGTGTGTTTGGGGGCATTGTCTTGCAAGCCCATTTGAACTGAGCAAGCATGGGACAAGAAGATTACAAAGGCAAATCTGCAGTCCATTCCGAGAAGGAAAGGAAATGTTTAGTAACAATTTTAGAGTTTCTTTTTCTTTAAACAATTGCTTCAATACTTCTTCCATTAACATAGTCCTGAAATCTTGGACTGCATCCATGAAAGCCAGGATGGGTAACAACTGAGGTCCCATTGTCTGCCAGAGAGCCTTCTGTGGTAGATGTAATGAATGTGAAGAGGCCATCATCCCTACTGCATGTAACCTGATCTTTATAGCTTGCTCTTCAGCCTTTGGGCTGGTTGTCTCCTGTGAAAGGAACTGCATTTCCTTCTGTTCAAAGTATATTTCTGATATCTTTAAATCTTTATTAGTGGTGCTTCAGGGTGAAAAAGAAGCGTATGCACTGATAAACTTCCCTTCCTCATAGCAGTACTGCGTACTGCACTGTACTGCTTAGCTCTACCTGGAGATATATACTGTATCTAATTTTATGCCTTCTTTGTTAAATGTCTGATTCTTTCAGGTGCAGATAACAGACAGTCTTTCAATAATTGCTCTTCTGTTTAGAGGATACTAAAGTTGTTTGAAGACTTTCATCATTTTTTTTTTTTTTCAAAGATTGGAGAAGAAAAATTTTGCATACAATATTGCAAAAATAAAAAAGCAAAAACAAAGCATATCCCTTATTTCTTTTAGCATTAATGGGTGCATTGCTAGCCCAGGAGATGGAGCCATGCACAGGTATGATGCATTTCTGGCACAATTCACAGAATGAAAAACACTATACTAGAGTCATAAATAAGATGGTATTTGGGAATTTTATTCTCAGTGTCCCTAACACTAAAGGTTGACTATACGCATGGGGGTGGGGGGGCATTTTAATTTGAGCAGTTCCTGGGCAGCTGCTCTAATTAAAATGCCTCACCATCACATGTATTAAGTCCCCACACATTTAAAAATGGTCGCAGGATGCTTTATCTAAACCTCATTTGACAAGGTTTAGATAAAGCGCCCCTGCAGCCATTTTAAAATGCGTGGGGACTTAATACACATGATGCTGTGGCGTTCCAATTAGAACACCAACGAACACTTGTATAGGCAGCCAAAGAGCTGGCCAGGCCCCTTGATCTATTTAGCGACTGTGGAAATCAGCACGTACCCGCTTTAGAAAATGCATCCTTGCTTACTTCCTTGTTTCCTATATTTACCACAGTCTTTAGAAAGCAGAAACATCTCCTAAGCTCCTCACCGGATTTCTGATGATCCAGTTTAGCAGGTGCAGCAATTGTCTAATTATTAAAGATGCCAGTTTGGGGGTGTGAGAGCGAATATACCAGGCACTCTTCTTGCAGTGAAAGGAAAATGACAGAAAAGCTAGAATGGAGGAGGAGAGGGAAGTGTGTCCATAGTGGTAATAACAAGATGTGGCCAAGGATTGTTTTGCCTGATAAAGAATTTAGGCCAGGATTTCTTAAATTTTATTATTTACAGTAAAACTGCTGGTGTAGTTTGCTGAGTAAAGTTCACTATAGAGTGACCCTTGTGCAACTCAATACTTCAGTCACTGTGCAGCGTGTGTATCTGACCATGTTAACACCACAATCTGTGCAGTGTTTGAAACTGTTTTAGAAACCTTTGTAGAAAGGAGCTGAACTATCTTATTTTGTAATTTTGACCAAGTCACCTTTCATAACTAGTAATGAGAAGAGTTAAGCCACATCTGGTTCAGTAGCCAAAGCTCAGGTTTAGGAAGGACAGTATGAAAGAAACTCATTATTGACTTACGTAGGCAGGACCACGGCTTCACATTTTCCCAAAATAGTCCCCCAGCTATGCACACACAACGGGGGGTAGTTCATGCAAAATAAAATGTTTGCTTTAGAGGATATTGGGAAAGACTCTTGTAATCTCCATCCTGTAGTACTCAGGAAAAAGAAAACTGGGAGAAGTAAGGAAATGGCAGTGTGTGAAGGAGGAATATTACTAGAAAGAAGGATGGACTGCAAGGAGACAGAAAGTATTATGATGAGGATGGCAGGGTGGTGGGCAGTACAATTAATAGAAGCTTTGTGCATAATCCAGCTAGGGAACTTCGGTTAGTAAGAAACAACAGAACTGCTTGTATATTAATGCCAAGAGACTGGGCAACAAAATGGGAGTACTGAATTGGTGCAGAATGTGAAACTGGATATTACAGGGATAACAGGCCTGATAGAATAACATTTGTGACTACAACCCAGGTATTGAAGGTTATTCTGTTCAGGAGAAATAGGAATAGAGGAGAAGGCAGTGGGATACAATGTAGATGTGATTAAATTGTTGAAAAATACGGAAGAATATCAGAATAAAATCTGTTTGGACCAAAGTATCATTGAAAGAAGAAGGTGAAAGAAAATCTCTGGGGGGCAGTGTTGGGTGTCTGCTACAGATCCACATATGGATAGAGATATTTCTTTAAATGTTATTAGAAAGAGAAATACTACCGGAGAGTCTCTCATAATGGGACAGCTTTAATTTCCCAAACGCATATTGGAGAACAGATGCTGGAATAATGATAGGGACTGTATTTTTAGATGTGATGGCCAACAGATTTCTTCACCAAGTAGTTACTGAAACATTAAAAGGTGATGCTATTTTAGACTTGGTTTTGGTAGGAAATGAGTTCATAGAAGAGGTAGTTGTAAAAATTGATCTCAGAATTGAGTGATCTTGGTTTAATTTATTTTTATATTAAGTAGAAGGATGAAAAAATATGGATCCGAATCTTAGGTTTTTAATTTCAAAAGGGCAAACTGATAAGAAAATGGTGAGCTCATCTGGACTGAGCAGCCCATGAATGTAAATATGGAGGAGATCTGGTATTTCTTTAAGCTGAAGGTGCTATTACTGTCGGGAATCTATATCCCAAGTAAGGAGGAGGGGAAGAGGGAGGCACTTGCAAGAAGGTGATCCAGACATAACTGCAGAAATAATTACTCTAAAAAGGATATTAGAAATAAGCAGAGTCTGCAAGGAATGAGAGAAGAAAGGATTGATGAGTGAAGAAATCTATGTCCTAGAGGTCGAGAAGTGTAGGGATAAAGTGAGAATTGCCAAAAATCAAGCTGAGCTAGGTCTTGCAAAAGATATTAAAATAAATGGCAAACAGTTTTCCAACTATATAAGTAAAAACAAATGAAAAACCTGAAAGAAAGAAGTAAGGCAACTATGCTGTGAGGATGGGGTAGAGGTTAAGGATAATGTAGGCATGGCCCAAAAATGAAATGAATACTTCTGGTTTTGACAAGGACAGTGTTATTTAACAGAGGTGCACCAATAAAGATTTTCTTGGCCGGTACCCAGAGCCAATTATTAACCAACCATATCAGCCAATGCCAATCCAATAACTGATTTACTTTAAAATGAAAAGCTTTTAAAGTACTAACATAAACCTCTTTTTTTAAATTTAATTTTATATTTTTTTGGCACACTCCGGCAGTGTCCTGCATCACATATACCAGTGTTTCAGTGCTTAAAAATGGAGGTGAGGGCACTTGAACTAGATGAGCTTTATTTCAAGTGCTGCCGCCACCATTTTTAAGTGTGGGGATGTTTTTAAGCAGGGCAGAGCTGAGTGGTGTGAGGACGGATGTGGGCTGCCCATCGTGGGCTCAGGGCTCTCTGCTCTGCTGTTTTTGCCCCAGAAGCCCCATGCTGGCTGCGTGCCCCCTGCCCACCTGGCAGCAAGGGGCACAACTTGCTGCCCCCACTGCCACTGGGTAGGCAGGGGGCATGTGGCTGGTGCAGGGCTCCCAAGGGAAAAGCAGCAGACCAGAGGGCCCCGAGCCTACAGTGGGCAGCCTGTATCCGCTCCACACAAATCTGGGGGAACACATGCCCCGCCTCCCCCTACCATGCTTCCCTCAGGGGGTGTGTGTAGTGATGGGGAATTGCCCCCCACGCCTTCTGGATGAGCAGCCTGTGGTTCCATCCCACTCCTCACCCCAGCCCTGGGTCCCATGCACTGCCCTGGCTGGGCAGTGCCCCCTGCCTCTGCCCTACTCCCTCCCTCACCATGCAGGGGCCTTGATTTGCATCCCTGTCCACATCATAGACTTATCTGCAGGGAGCTGTTCTCCATGCTGCATGGCTGTATTCTTGGCCATGTGTATTTGTGCAGCCGCAAACATGCCTGTAGGCCCCCTGCATCTTGTTCCTGGCATCCCCAAGCAAGACCCCTTGCAGGCCAGAATGCTGCCCGCCTGCATGGGGAAACCCTCTGTTTCCCAAGGGAACCCAGGCATTCGGGGGCCACAGCCCCATGGGAGAGAGGGAATCCAGGTGTCCAGGTCCCTGGGAAGAAGGCATACTATAATAGACAAAAAAAGCCAATAGCTGATAATGTCATTTCCCTATTTTATTGGTGCCAGTCCAATGGGCAACTGATATATTGGTACACCTCTATTATTTAACATAGGCACAAATACAAAATGGAAGTGGAGGGAAACATTACGGAGGTAAAAGCAAACTTGAAGAAGCTTAATGCTGTCAAGTCAGGGGACCAGTTAATTTCTAGTCCCAAAGTGTTAGAAGAACATGCACACACAATTGCAAGTTTGATGGGAAATATTTTTAATCCATCTTTCAAGTCGGGGATGGTACCATAGGGTTGAAGAAAAGCAACTGTAATATCCATGCTTGAGATGAATAGGGGGAAGTTATCTGTTGAGTTGCAGGCTTGTCAGTCAAGTCTAAAGTGTATGTAAGGCAGTAAAACGAGTTTTAAAGGAAAGAATAAAGTCATGGAGGGGTCTTACTGCATTTGATCCCATTTTCCTTACCAAAGGTAGATTGTGCTAAATGAGTCTGATCTCTGTCTTTAAGATGACTGATTTTTCAAAACAAATGAAATGTAATAATCCTGTTTTTTCTGGACATTAGTAAGGTATTTGATAGGTTGCTATGAGAAATTGTTAATGAAGCTGGAGAAGATAAGGATTTGTAGAAAAACTGAAAGGAGTGTAAGGACTTGGCTGAAGGGGAGATAACCACGGGTAATATTGTAACGGAGAACTATCAGGCTGGAGGGAAGTTATTAGTGGAATTTCTCAAAGAATGGTTTTGGGACTGATTTTATTTAATATTTTTCATAAACGATAGTGGCACAAAAAGTAGGAGTGTGCTAATGAAATCTGCTGATGGCACAAAGTTGTGAGTCATCGTCAATACGGAAAAGCATCAGGATATGCAGAAAGAATTGGATGACATTGCTGTTGCTCCAGCCCTCAGTGGGATAAGATTCAGTTGTATAAAATGCAAGGTTATTATTTGGAGGCTAATGGCAAACTCACGTTAAAATTGGGAAGCGTGTCAGTTGAAAACAGCTGAATGGCCTAAGTGTCCTAATTTGACCACAGGTTGAGTCTGAGCTGCCAATGTGATACAACTCTGAAAAATGCAGATGTAATTCTTGGATGTTTCTATCAGTGTATTTCCAGTACTGACAGGGAAGTATTAATGTCATTGTGACAGGGACTGATATGAACTTTGTATAAAATATTGTGTACTGGACTGGTCACCCATGTTCAAGAAAGATGAATTCTTACTGAAACAGGTGAAGAGAAGGGTTACTAGGATGATGATGTGAATGGAGAGCCGATCATGTAGTATTGTGGGTAGAGAGGGGTAGAATAAGAAGAGGTTGGCTTTCTTAGTATAGACAAATGAAGGCTGAAAGGGATGGGAAAGAGCAGCTCTCTTGAAATATACCAGGGAGAGAAAAAAGTTGTTTAAGCTAAAGGACCATGCTGTCAGAAGAACAGATGGGTATAAATTTGCCATGAATAAATTTAGATTGGAAATTAGAAAACGCTTCCGAACGATTTACGGAAATGAGGTTCTGGAACAGCCTTCTCATAGAGGAAGTGGTGGCAAAAATCCCAACTGCTTTTAAAATGAGGCTTAATTAGTTTAATAGAGATTATGTGATGTGGTGTGTAAGATAGCCAGAGACTAGACTTAATAACATGAGAAGTCCTTTCTAGTCCTGTGTTCCTATAGTCTTAAAGCTATTCTTCACACACGCAAGTGTTTACAAGATCAGGGCCAAGTTACTCTACCCAAATTACTGTCAGAGTCTTGTTAGCTATAATACAGATTTTTGAGCTGTAAAACCATGTGCTAGCACACTGCGTGGTAATGTTGCTGGCTCTATCTTCCAAGTGCATGAACTATAAGTTTTGATATAAAGAAGCTCAGTATTTGACTAAACCCCAATCCTCCCATCAACTTTGCAAGGTCTGTGCCTTAGCCCAATACTAAACAGGAGATGGAAAACAACAAACCAGTCATTATGAACAACCCTTCGATAGATATTTGTTTAATGGGAACCCAGGTAATGTGTCGTTTTTCAATAAACTATGCATATATATTTTTGTGCAGAATTGTGTCTTGGGACATGTAAAATTAAAAATAGCTGTTGTATTTAATTGTACTTTTCCAAGGGTTTAGGGGACAACTTCACTATTGGGGTATGGCCCAAGTCTCTGAATTCTGGCAGGTGAAGATGTATCAATTTAAAGCATTGTACTTATCTGGAATATATTATTAAAATAGTACTGAGGGTTAGAGAGAACTCTTTTTTCTTTCCCCCCCCCAGTATATTTGCATTGTCCAGTTGATGGTATATTGAGGACAGAAGGATATACATATGCTAGAATTGGGAAAGCACAAATAGCTTTTATTAACTTGAAACCAGTTTGGAAATTGAGACAAATTAGATGGAGAAACAAACTTTGAATCTTTAGCACAAATGGGAAGTCAGTTTTATTATCTGGGGCACAAAACATGAAAAAGCACAGATGGGCAGCTGAGAATATTTCAGATCCGTGCAAAAAGATATCTTTGTCAGGCTGTAAACCACAAGTGGCCTGAATGGCTAACAAATGAGGAGCTACATAGAAGAACATGGGAGAGATTTGCTGAAGTTGCCCTTCAAGAAAGAAACTGGATAAGGATTGGGCCTAGAGTGGAACCCTTAGGGAACAATGGGGAGAGGAAGACCAAAGTAGTCTTGGAAAAGAGAGATGTCTCATTGACTAAAGAAAGTTGAGTAAAGGTAGACGGGAGCTGAGTGGACAACAGTCACAGAGTGCCTTATGCTTCTTCCAGAGCAAAGGGGATCAGATGGACTCAAGTTTCACTATTTCCTCTGTATGGACAGTAGGTTTCCTTGTTGCCTCTGTATGTCTGTTTATACAGAACTGTTAGAGAGGGCATTGTTTTAGAAAGCAGGAAAGTGTGATTCTATAAGTGCCAAAATTGACCAGGGGAAGGAGGGAAATAAGTGCAAACTGCTTCTAACCCCTGTCTCCCTATCCCTCTCATGACTTGATATAATTGCATGATACCATATTTACCCAAATCTAAGATGACCCTGAATTTCAGATTACCTCCCAAATATTTCTCTACATAAAATTTTTTAAATTTTTCTTATAATTTTCCATGTATAGAATCTGATTATTAGAGGGTTGTCTTTAATGTGTCCCCCCCACCCCCACTGCTTTGTGGGAGCAGGTGGTGTGGGGAGGTCAAGCAGCTTGGTCCCTGCTTGTGCCTGTTCTGCCCCCACCCTGCAGCCTTTGCCCCCACTTCTTCATCTGCCTCTGCTCCCCCCCCCCCCCCCACTCTTGTTCCACTCTGGCAGGCTTTTTCCATATTCTAGCCTGTGACACTGAGCATGACCCCATGCCAGCCATGTGGGCTGCACACTGCTGCTATGGGGCCATGCTTACTGCACCAGACTGCAGCATGGGCAGAGTCTGTTGATGTGGAGCAAGGGTAAAGGGTGGCAGGGAGAGGGGCAGGTGGGGCGGCAGAAGCTGCATGGGAGGATGGAGTGGGGGCAATGGTGGGGTGCAGAAGCAGCGGGAGCTGCAAAGGCAGGCAGCAGCTGTGGCTGTGGCCCCGACCCTGGGTTGGAATTAGAGCCCAAGCCATAGTAGCTGCCTGCCCCTCTCCAACTCCCCTCATACTCGAGTCTAAGATGAGAGGCTTTCCCCCACATATTTGTGGGAGCCTCATCTTGGAATTGAGTAAATATGGTATATCCGTTTCTTCTATCCATGTCTGTGTAGTTTATATATAAAATAAGCTTTTTGGCATGTTATTTCTTCTTCCACTTGTACATTGTCCAGTACATTGGGACCCTGAATGAAACATAAAAGATAATGATGATTGTCTCTTCAGAATTAAAATACTTTGAATATGTTCCTGGCAAAGTGCATAGAAAGCTCCACCACCGTGGCCAAATTCAGCCCCAGCCAACAGTAGCAGCAGTGGGAAGGCTAGTGTAGAAAAGGTGCTGATATATACTAATATTTTAATTGCTGGATTTTGCATTGGTGTAGAGTACACAACATGAAGGTGCATGATGCCAGCATATTAACTGCTACCAGTAGAGCTGAATTTATGGCAATGACAGTGGGATCTTGACAGAGGAGACTCACATAAATAAATCTCCAATACTGTGAAGCTGGAGTACTACTTAAATGTTTTTGAGGGCACCCATCATTGTAAGGTACTCAGAAGTGCTAAGTGAAAAACACTTTTGCACAGACACGTTCTAAACATCTAGATTATAGTGTGTCATGTACACACACATTGTGTTGTATAAATAATCCAGATATTTATAAAGCTAGGGGGACTAAATAATAACCCAGTATTATTTAAACTCAACTTGATTTCTCCTCCTCTAGATGAGTTATTCATATGTCAGATATGACGTTTATAGATTTAATCTATTTTTGAGCTGAGTTTGTGGGGAAAATTTAAGGTACTGTTACCAGGAACTGCAGATCGGATGGGGAAAAATAGAGGTGGGATGGAACTAAATTCTCATCTTGAACTGTAACATTCACTGCTTGTGAATGGTGTCATACAGAAATTGCCTCACCACCCAGGGAACTGTAGCCACCTCATGGACAAAAATGCAGTACTTGTTTAACTGCACACAGTGTTACGTGAAAGTTCAAGATCAGGAGAATAGGAAAACACCACATATCCCGTTAGAACCACTGGGAGAATTCAGGTAGCCATTCTCCTTTTTGATCCCCGTAACCGTTTTGTTCATTTGGAGGGATGCTGGTACTGACCCTCTGAGGCTGAAAGTTTTGTGAAGTCAAAGGGCAGTTTGGGATTGTTTGCTGTTTTCTGGATGTTAAATATTTGAGTTCCTAGGTTCAAATCTGGATTTAAATTATACATTTTAGAGTAGCACTCCATGACATTTCTTCTGGTTTGCTGCTGGAGGTCTCCTCCCCCCACATACCTTCCCCTTAGGAAACTTTCTGTCTTCTAAGAATCGCTGGTTAGTTCTCAGGTTACAGATAACACATGTGGCATCCAGGAGTCTAAAAAGAACTTCTGAACCTGCTGGTCTTTGTCAGACTAACTCAGCATCTGTGCATGTCTGTTACAGACCTCGGTGAGTGTGTTTGGAAAGGTACAAAGGGGGCTGCCTAAAACGGGAAGAGCAACTGGCTTTTCCAGAGCTAGCCCCCTTCCCCGCCCTTCCCCATTCTTTTTGACAGCCAGAATTAATCCTTCCAAGTTAGACTGGAACAGCTGAGAACATGCATCTTGCATGTTTCAAGGCCTCTCGCTGGATTCATGTTGCCACATTGCTGGGGCCCCATTCCCTTCACCCTGTGCCTCCCGCCCCTTTCCCAGCATTGGTTCTGGCAGCTGTCTCTGCCCAAGTTAAATGCAGTGAGAGAGAAGTGTTAAATGATATAAGCATAAATTCTTTCATGAAAGAGAACCCTTCACTGCAAGATATCCATGTGGCTCCTCTCTTCTCCCTCCCTCTGCATCACCAAAGGGTTTTATGATGCTAATCCTAGCACCTGTCCCTGCCTAGGACAGTAAGAAGGATCTGGGGGTGGGGGCGAGAACAGTCCCATGTGTTTTTCGCTGTCCTGGATTGGGAGCATTCCCTCTGACGCACCTAGAGCCCAGAACATATGCTCTTTTCAGCTCCTAAATGCTGTTTGCTTCCTACCATCTCTGTCTGCTGCTGCAAAGATCCTGTGTTCCCCTCTTCCTGGCAGTCATTCTCGTTGCTTTTGGGAGTTGCAGGACGGTTGTCAGTTGAGGCTTCCAGTGCCGTTTTCAGTCCAGGAATCCTAATTTAAGAACCTCTGCTCTGCCCTGTACACTTCATCTCTGCAGTGCTGGATTCCCACAAGGGAGGGGAGAGGGGCTGATCTGAACTGAACCAGGCAGCCTTTTTCATTTTCAGCTGAGCTAGTATCAACCTGAGTAGACCCAGAGGCCTGAGCCAAGTATTGCACAGTGCTGCCAGAGTCCTTTACACAAGCCTGCAAGACAGAGACGCAGACTTGGAGCTTCCAGTTCTTTGTCTAGTTGCTCTTTAGCTGGAGAAGCGTTGGCTATGTATGGTGTATATTGTATGGATTATCAATACCCAGTTGTTCAGGTAAGCAAAGAACTGGCTGCAGATCTATAGCTTCTTCATCTATTCCGTATGTTCTACAGCTATTCTCAAGCTTGTGCGTTGGTTTTATGGAAGGAATATATACGCTTCCAGGCTCTTCTCCTTGGCTTGGTGTGGATCAGGCCTCAGCTTTCCAGCAGCTCAGTGCTTAGCCTTGCTGTAGCGGGAGTAAGCATACATTTACTGCTTAGAGGCTCAGTAAGGGTGATTGGCATTTCATTCGTTTCAGGTGTGGGTTCCCCTGTTGGTGCTTCTTTGTTTTTGTTTAACTTAGGTGGGAATGTTTGAGCTGACAAAAATCATAGCATTCAGTGAGTCTGGCTTATTGGGTGACTCGTTGGATGTTTTTGGGCACGTGATTTTTAAGTACCCCTTCTGTGTCAGTGATGTCAAGCAGAAGAGGGAGCTATTTTCCACCTTCACCCCTTTGTCTGAGGCCTTGTGGGTACACTGCCCTTTCATTTTTAAAGATCTTGGTTAAAGTCTACATTTTTCTGTTGTGTGATAACTGGTAGCCCCTGGACTCTTCCTTTAATGGACATTTGTCCACTTTAAAAGAGGCTTGACAGCCTGTGCTCAAGGGAGGGCATGGACTTGGAATATTAATGAGTCCTGCTTTAGTCTAACTTGTGGGGAGGTTGAAGAACCTGGGGTTGCAGCTGAAGATTTGAGGTGGTTCCAGGGGAAAAAGGAGGTTTCCTTTGCTCTGTGCCTGACTTGTCAGCACAAGCAGCCCACCATTTTCACAACCACCAAATTCATTCACAAAGCTTAAAACGCACACAAATAAATTAGGGTGAATACTCTGTTCTCAGAGTGCTAAGATTAGCTACTGGATAGTTGGTATTTTGTTAGGTAACTTTGTATTGGGGGTTCTTGTTACGTTACATGAATAGAATTCACCACCAGAAGTGTGTCTCCTGGTTGTTAAGATTTGTTCTTGATAAACCTGGTTCTTTGCACTTACAACTCTTCCCCCCCCCCCACCCCACCCTTTTTTTTTTTTGGCTCTGATCCAGCTGGCAGGTTTGCTTCATCTCATCTTGAGCCAGCACAGAAATGTAGGTAATGGGATGTTAAAACTGAAGGCTGTGCTCTCTTTCCATTCCACTGGTAAAGGGGAATTACAGGGGTAGCAAATAAAATAAAATAAAACTAAACCTTGGGGCTTGCTTGATGCAAAGCATTTGGCTGCTGACTTCCATACATACTTGAGCCTTACCTGGCAATGGTATTGAAACCTTTCGGCTACAGTGGCTAATTTAGTTGCAAGCCAATTAAGTAGGCACTCATTTTATCCATTCATGCTCACAGCTACTGTGATTTCAGTGACTTTGCTTTTGTCACCCGCAATCTAACTGTTCTCCTCCCAGCTTCTGTTTTTCCCTTGGAATTGAATGACGTGAGCTAATGAAAAGTGATCAAATATATTGAAGTTACAAGAGCAATGTAAGGGTGGAATGGAAATACTCAGGAGTGATACAAAGCTCTGTGGAACAACCAAATATGTGACAGTCACTGTGGAGGCAGACCGGCTACATTTGCCCATGGTCATTACAGAATGCTGCTTATCTATCACTGTAATGAAGTTCCCCATATCTACATACCTGTAGATAACTCGTCCTTTAGGGTTCTTGGTTGTACCTGTGTTGGTCTAAGGAGATAGGCAGACATGGTCCTTTGGGTAGATGCAATATCTTTTATTAGATCAACTAAATAATTAGAAAAGTTCTTTGCAAGCTTTCAGGCACAAATATCCTAGAACACACCCAAGATTATGAGGACTTAGTGTCAGTATTCAGATGTGCATTGTTTTTTAAATGTTAAATATATATATTTGGTAACTGGGAAGTGAGGATTTGGTAGTGCTGAGGTGAGTGTTGTGCTGGCCAGTACTAGTGAGCTTTGCCCACTACTGAGCTTTGCTGATACACCTCTATTATGTTCAGCAGTGTTCCTTGCCATTTTTAGTCCTGGGCTTTCCTAAGTAAAGGCTGACTGGCTGTTATGGTATATTGTGTGGTGGTTGTCTGGTGTGCACGAGTGAGGGGCTAGGTGGAGGCCTATCACACTTCCTTCATTTGACCATGAGGCAATAGGCGAGACCAGGTGTCTAGAACAGAAGGCCAGTTGCATGCATTAACCCATTGTTCCATTATTCACTTTCATCTTGTATGAAGTATTTCTTTGTTGACTTAAACAAACAAGGCATAATGCAGAGATGACCATATTTTGTCATTTCTGGCCTCTCTGGCTTCAAAATCATTCTTAAAACTTCTGAAATTCTATACCAGACATTCATTTTTTATACATTTTTGTTTATGCTAGTCAAAGCCCCTAGAGAGAACCTTAGTTTCTTGCTGCACAAAAGAGCATGTTGGCAATTAGGCATTTCTCTTTGTTTGGTGGAACAGAGCTGGTAGGTAAGGAGGGTAAATACCAAAGAAAGGAAAGGAATGGCGTGAGGGTTCCAGCTTGCAAAAGGTGGATGATAAAAGGCAGCAATTGGATACCATTATTGGGATGCCTCTTGTTCTGGCGCATGTATAAAACTGTTGTACTGAGCAGGTGATGGGTTGCTGTGCAATTGAAGTTTTTCAGCAAATGCCTTTTCAGCCATGGCTTTCTTAACAAATATCTTCAGAATCTGGAAGGTGAAGACCAACCAAAATGGATCATAAAAATGATACTGCCCAGGTAAGTGGGGCTGCATGCATGACAACTTGTTTCTTCTCTGTCCCTTTGCATTAAATGCTCAATGTGAACGTTTGTCTTTGAGCTGGAGTGTAAAACAGTTGTCACTTAATTCGTTTTATACTCGTGATTTATCTAGTGCAGTACTAAAGGCTGTCATGGGTTTGTGTGCTTCAGCAGAGTGAATGCACAGGTCAGGTTGGTGGTTAGACTGCAGATGGTAGGCAGACTTGACTGTATGGGACAGGATTTGGTCTCCTGGGTTTTCTGTTAGTGTTCTGGACAGATGCATGGTGAGTTGGAACATACAGAAGCCTATTAACAGGGAATAATACTCTTAATGTTTGTAGGAGGTTGATTTAGATTTGTCTCTTGTTTCTACGGTGCAATTTATCAGTGATTTCTGGCCTGTACCCACTCCTGTAGAATTTGCTAGGAGGGCTTCTTTCAGAGTGTCTTTATCTCTGGCTGGTTGAACGCAACAGTTCCTTTTGGATGTGGCTTTACCATGATTATCCATATCTTCATGATTTTCAGATTGCAACGTGAAATATGAGTCTGCAATTGAAAAATACTTCGAAGCTACGGCTTGTTCAATATGCCTGCTTGTTTATTTAGCAGGATTGGCCATTAGTAGCGTATTATATCAGCACTGCAAAGATTGCAGTGAATTCTTATTCACTCATAGACGTAAGGAAAAATGTTGATAGTAACCTTTAAAACTTGGTTACCTAAGAAATCTGTGTTCTGTTGGGTCATTTTAAAACAGTTGATATGCTTTGCTACCATTTTAAGTTGTTGGGGCTGATGACAAGGCCATCATGACAATGACAATAGAGGGTCTTTGGCTCTGGAGTTCTTACACTGGTAGAACAAAATACATTTTGTACTTTTCCAGCCCCACTTTTACAGATTTCTGCCTGAGGAAGGTAGGGCTTGGGGATATTTGTAATAATACAACTATACTTTCTAGGGTTTGGACTAGTTTATATTAGATAAATAATATATTGTCAGAAAGTAGAGTGGCACCTTATAGACTAACTAATTCAGAGAGGCATAAGCTTTTGTAAGCAAGAGTTGATTTCATCAGATGCTATGAATAGTCTCTTCATATCATCTGATGAAGTAAACCCTTGCCTATGAAAACTTATAGTAAACCCTTGCCCTGTGAACGTCTCTCGGAATTGGTCTGTAAGTTGACAGTCTGCCTTGCCTTCTACCTTACTTTAGAATAACACAGCTAACTACCTCCCCACAGTTAAGATTGACTTTTATTAGTAAATGTTTAGGATTATGAATCCAAAAAAGATGACAAGTCGGTAGGGAAAGACATATTGCCCGAGCGAGGGACTAACATTAGAGGGATGGGGGTGAGGAGGGGAACGCAACTAGGTTACAGGAGATACAATGTTAGCCAACTAAGCCCGGGGGTGGGGGGGGGGTCGCGATGCTGAGAGAGAAAGAAGACAGATGCACACAAACCCGTTACAATGGTCCGCAATGGTGGAAGAAGTGGTTCGAAGAAAGTGTCTCAGTCCATATAGAGTCTCATCGCAGGGGTCCTCTTTGGGTGGAGCGGGGTTGTCTGTTGCTGAAGAATCCTCTCGAAGTGAAGGTCCATCTGGTGCCGGGGGGGTGTTGTTCAGGTGGTCCCCTCTGGGTCTGGTCCAGCGGCAGTTCATTTGGTGGGGTCGGAGTACTGGCGGTGGCCCATGATACATTCCGCGTAGATGTCACAGGACCAACGGATGGTGTTGGACACCATGAGGCAGTGCATCAGCTTGGTGTAGCGGCAGGCATGCAGAACACTCTTGTTGCTGGGGTCCCAGGCTCCGAGCATTCCCACGATGAGCGCATCAATTGTCGCGTCGTAGCCACAGCCCCTCAGGATGTTGGCCAGCGGAGTGTACTTCTCCCGCTTGCGAGCCCGGGCGTCGATGAAGGCTTGGCGCCAGTTCTTGAAGGGGATGGTTACGTCCACGATCACAACCTTCTTGGCCTCTTCTTTGTTTGATCTACATCTAGCAATAAAATTATCCAACCAAGCTTAACCATAGGGAGGTGGATAGCTGTGTTATTCTGAAGTGTGTTCTCTCTCTTCCTCTCTCTCTCACTCACACTCACACAGTTGTGGTAGATGCACTTAAAAAATTAGACAGTGTATATAATATACAGTGGAATAGTTCCTAGTTTCTGTACAAAAAGTGCACACACTCTTCTTGCTTAGCAAATATTGAATAGTTCTGTGCTGTAGTGAGTTCTCATATTACACTGTACTCCATGTGCAAAGCCTTGATTTGAACAGAGGCTATGCTCTTATCCAAATTTAATGTAAGCAGTGCTCTTGAAGTGCACAGCTCTGGCAGTGCTATGGTATTGGCAGCTTCAAAGCTGGCCTGAAACTAATTATTAGGATCATTGAAAATGTGGGGAGCTAGTAAGTTTGGGGTTACTAATATGACAATACTATGTGCTTAAGGATTGCTTCTAGTGCCCGTGGTATTAGCCCCCAAACTGGCTAGCTCCCATGATCTTCAAGACTTCTGTTTTTGTTTTGGACTGCTGTTGGAAGACTTGAAAAAAACAAAAACTAGTTAGTTTCCAGAATACTATTAGCAGCTTTGAAAAGGATGGGAACTAGCTAGTTTAAGGCTGCTGTTAAAGGACTTGCAGATGAGGGAGGAGAGCAGTTGTGAAGCTGAGAGTAGCTGCTGTCATTTTTCAGGCTTTTATGTGCACCCTTTAACAGTTGCTTCCCTTTCACTGTTTTTTGGACAGTTAAGGGATATGCAGTACAGTTAGTCACAAAATAGACTTTGTACCCAAGTTGTGTACTTAGTCGCTATGCCGATAACTGGTTTGTTACAATGGCAAACAATAGGCAACAAATTGGATCCTTAGTGTTATGCAGTTAAGCGGATTGTGTGCTTATCCAGTACGCACGTGAATAGAGCGTGCTGTACAAAAATGATATACACAAAATATGCCCAGGGCATGCTTACTGTTTGCCATGATGATAAAACAAAATTACACTTGTTAAAGGAATGTGGTGGTGCAGCGCCTTTGCTTTATTGTTGTCCTGTTGTTTGCAATGGATCCCTGGATAGTCATACAAATTAGTGAGGGTTATCGTACATAAAATGAGGCATCCACAACACGTTACTGAGTCACAGCATTGCACAAACACTAACTGATTTTGTGGGACAGAGTAGACTATATAATTTGTTAGTAACTGCAACGGCCTTCTTTCAATAAAGGGCGTGATTTATGGAGGTGTAACAAATTATGCATCAAAGCTTGGCCCATTGGTGATGTCAAAGTAAAAGCAAGTATATTTACACTCCAAGATCTGGGCTTTTCTTTAAGAAAATGGGCTTTGAGCTGTTAGAGTTAGGAACCCCTTCCCCCCCAACAAACAACTTCCCCCTAATTCCCCCCACCTTTGCAAACTAGGTATAAACCAATCTAGCTTCATGGTGACATAGACAGCATGAAATAGCTCAGAGAGATGCTAACTGCTCCATTCACCTCAGTCAGGGCCCTATAGTTTTGGCAGTTCAAAAGCCATGAAGTTTGGCTTCTTTCCAAGGAGCCATTGAACTCTCCATTTTGCTGCAGCTAGGCACCTGACATTTTGTCTTCTGCCTCCCTGCCTTGGTGGGATGGGCCTGTCTGCAGATGCCTTTTGCTCTTCAGCTTTCTTCACAAAGGGAGTTAATTGGATTGCAGTACATACTCCCTGCATCATTTTATCGAACCAGGCAGTAGAGAATGGGAGAGCTGAAGCTGGTGTTCGGTTTGCAGTTGTGAAGTGGGAGAACGCAGAAAGCTGGAAGGCTAGGTAGCCTGAAGAGTAGTGCAGCAACAGATGCACAGCAAATTGGGGAGACAAGCCAGCTACAAGCTTCCCTTACTTCAGCAGCATATTTGGGCAAGGAGGTCCTCGATTGGGTCTCCTGGACAACATTGTGTGAGCAAAAGCCAGAGGAATAAAAGCAGACAAAAAGAAATAGTGAAAAATAATTATAGATGCATTTTATTTCAGTGAGTATTCTTTAGCTGTTGTCCATCACTGTGTGTGTGTTTATGTGAAGGCAGGTATGTGGAGAAGGAAGGCTGTTGTTTTGGTGGAACTTGATTGTCTTGTGGCATAAAAATATGTCTGATAAAGTGGCTTGGAGGCATTTGGTACCCTTGTTGGTTTTATTCTGGAGAAGCTAGGAAAGGAACATATCGATGAGGAAAGGTGGTCCAGCGCTTACTGCACTACGTGGAAACATAGCAGATCAGCATTGAGCTTCTGGTTTTGCCACAGGCGTGTGTGCTTTCTCACTGTCTCATTGGGCAAATTGATCTCTGTGCCTTATTCCAGTTGCATAGATGAGAACTTAACACAGCTCACAGAGTGGTGTGAATATTAAATACAATAAATATTTTGAAGTGCTCAGGTATTATAGTGATGGGGTCCAGGTATATATTTGAGAGAGAATAATGGAGAAGGGCTGGGAAGGAGCTCTGTAACCTCCTGTTCTTATTATGAAGGAAAAGCTGCTGTTAATTGCATATTTCTGCTTTGATATTGCATTCATCTCATCAGGTATAATCAGTAACCCAAGTCAGTGTAACTTTTGTGATAGGTGGAAGGCCTTATAAAATGGATGGGTATCTGATAAGCAGCAGTTGGTTCAGATGCGAACTCATTGCCAGGCTGCTATTTGATCCTCAGTTCAGGTTGTTTTGATGACTGTGACTGGGGTTCATTTAGTTAAATTGGGGCTGTTGGAAACTGGAGGTGCAAGCAAGCACGTGCAATGCTGCGCTTCATTTTAAGCTGCTAAGGGCAGAGCTTGTCACCTTGGGAAAAGAGCAGATTTATTTAATTTCTGATGATGCCTTTCATTTCCACAATGACAGATTTGTCTTCTCTCCTCTATAGATGCCCACTGTTTAGGGATCACCTGGCTGGCAATGCTTATGATACTGTAGGCACCTACTGGGGAATACATTTCAACAAGCACCAGCGAATTGGCAGTTGTGTCTTGGTACTTGTGAGGAGTCCTTGTCACATTAGATACCGATGTGATAAGTATGTTATGAGTATGGTGGGACATCGTAGGCATGCGCTTTATGTGGCAGTTAATATTTCATATTGCCAGTTTCTGCCTGATTTGAAATCTTCAGGGGCTCCAGGCTGTTTGCTGCGAGAGGAAATCAGACTTCAGAGCGGGGAAGCCATTCCTGGTGCGGTCCTCAGGTTGATTCTGTTTTCTTGGATTAGTCTGCATGTACCACGCGCCCAGATGTGCAAGTATCTCTCTCCCCAACCCCACACGCCTGCGGAGAGGGCTCCCAGGCTCCAAAAGGCCTCTGTGTCTCTGAATTGGACATGTCAGCCAGGCAGGGAGGAGGGGGAGTGAAGGAGGAGGAGGAGGCGGGCCTTTGCTCTGATTAATTACCTTAGGCATTTGGAGGTGGGGCTTCCATCAGCCATCTGGCTGAGAAATGGGAGGGAGTTGGAGGGAGGAGGAGGCAGGGGGGAGAGAGAGAGAGAGACAGCCAGAGAGGAAGAGAAAAGAAAGGAAGAAACACTAGAGAAGAAAGGGAGGAAAAGGGGATAAAGGGGACAACCCCACCACCTCGAAAGAGCCAGGCAAGGGGCTGGGTGCAGAGCAAATCTCCCAGGAGGTTTCTACCACGTCTGCCTCGAAGAGTTTTTTCCTCCTCCTAGTCTACCCTGGTTTGGTTTATGGAGAAAAAGAAAATGGTAACTCAGGTAAGGTCTGTGTTCCCTGCTGCTGCGCGCTCTCTCCTGTCCTTCCCTCCCCTCCCTCTCCCCACGCCACTCCAGATAGCAGGGTTTGGAGGGACTTCTTGCAATGCCCTTGCCTTGCCCACTGGAAAAAAAAAGAAGAAGCTGGTTTTAGTGATCTGAGCTGCAGGAAGATTGCTCTGCATGGGGTGTACGGACATGCGTGTGTATGTGTTTGTGTGTGTGTGTGTGTGTGTGTGTAGCCACCCCCTATCCCCTTTCCTTTTGCTCCATAGCAAATTCCTGTTTCCTGTGCTGTGCAGCTGCAGCTCAGGAAAGACCCTGTGGGGATTTGTCTACCTCTTTGTCTTAGTGTTGAGAGGGAGGGAGAGCGGGACTGCAGAGGTACGGAGGGATTCTCGCAGCACTGCCATGAAATGAGGCTTCTCTCTCCAGGATCACAGTGGGATTTGTAGGAGAAGGTTACCAGGGGACTGGACCACAGTTCTCTTTTATTTCTCCTTTTTTGGCTTTAGAGCTGGCATTTAACTCTTTCCCTCAATGGCTAGGGCATTTTATGGAAAACAGTTTTTTTTTTTTGGCTGTCTTAGTAGCCCAAGACTTCCTATAGGTACCAGTAGCTTGGAGACAGGATTTTGAAGGCCCTTGCCTTTATAGGTAGCCAGTATAGCCTTTAGTGCCCTCCAGGGAGAAAAGGCACGTTGGGGGCATATGTGTGATTTTTTTGGGGGTGTTTTTTTGTCTTTCAAGTGAAGCTAAATCTGTATTTTAATGACTCACTTCTGACAAGTGCAAAGGTAAACACTCTCCCACCCTCTGTCCGGGTGGCACTGATGGTTCCCCTCCAAGCTGCAAAGCCCTTTTTTAGTGGGATGTGGACATGGGGAGTGGGGCTGCTTATGATTTACTAAAGGAGAAAGTGCTTTGCATTGAGGGCAACTGACATTTCTCTGCAAACTTAACTGTGTCTGGAGCCATGACATTTCTTCTCTGCTCCTGCAAGGGGATTTCATCGGACAGCGCTCGCCTTTTAAGGCTATTACATGTTTTTGGATTTTTTATTTTGGCATGGAATCACCACCTCGCCACCAGAGGGGTGGGGGAAGGAGGGAAAGGAAGCAGCATTTCAGAGCTGGAATCCTTTACTGTTAGGCATTATATAATGCCCTGCAGTGCTGTGCAGAGCTGGAAACCTTTAGGGGATATTCCCAGAGGGAGTGTGGGGAAGGAGAGATCTCTCCAAGGGAACTTTCCTTTAAATCAAGGCTTAGCAAGTGCTGTTTTTTTGTGGAGCCTTGTAGTATTGGGCATATATTTCTGACTTGGATATATGCATCCATGGTTAGTTCCCCTTAGTGAATCCATGTTTGTGAAATGGTGCTGAGGTTGTGCGTGTCCCACTGCAAGGGACAGCACCTTCACAGATGCTGGGCTTAGTAAGAGTCTGCCATAAAAAGTGGTACCAGTTTTGACCCCCTTTTATCTCATCTTGCATTGATTGTCAGGTCTCTGTCCATTTTCAAGGCATCTTCCAGTACTCGACCTTCTGCAGTTACTATTACAGTCCTTGCTCCATCACTGATGCTTTTTCATCTGGATCAGGGGGGGTTCCCTGTTTCAAGGCAGCAGAGGTTTTCAGTAATCTTTTGAGGCTTTTGGTCTACATTTCAGTTGTTGCACGGTTCTGAAAATGTGCCTCTGCAGAGTGTATCCGTGTTATTGTATGTGCAGTGTGCGCCTGTAGAGTATACACAGTTCTACTGGTCTGCATACCTGGTATATTTATGTATGAGTGTATGGAGAAGAGGGGTTATTGTGCTGAGATGTATGCATAATATGCCTAGATACAGCATAGTAGTGCTGTAATATATAATGTTATTTGCACATTTTCTATGTTTGTTTTGTGCATGTGTATGCAGTTATGTGTGAACATATCTATGTCCCCCTGTACAAGTGTGCACAGCTAGTGTTTGTGTATAGCCATGAAATCTGAGACAGGAGATGGTGGGTGTAGGCTTTTGCAAAAGCTTGGAAGGACGAGATTCTTGGAGTATATAGTTAAATAGAAAAGTTGTAAACCTATCAAAGGGGTACCTTTAATGAGCCAGAAGAGAACCCTGACCTGTTCAGTCTGTCCCATTCATTGATAGGTGTGCAGGAGGAGATGGCAAACCCGTGAATTACTAGTCTTGGTTGACCTTGAATTACAACAGTCTTAAGTGTATGCGGTTTCTAGGATATGCTTTTTGCGTGCGCATTACCCACTTACACTCTGCTATTGGGGAGCACACTATAACCATAGAGGTTGACTGCTGAGGCTGCATCTCTTCCTGTCAGGAGTCCCTGAAGGACTGTTACCAAATGTAGGAACACAGTGCAATGAGTTCATCCAAATGGTACTGCTGGCTTTTAAGAGGCTTCCCTTTGGGACTAAGCCTGGTCCTTCCTTTTAGTTTAGTGCAGGCTTTGGGGTATTACATAGAATAATAATCCATAGAATAATTTCCTTACTGTGTGGTCTTATTCTGAGTATTGCAGTGACTTTTCCAAGCCCATGAACACAGTCTCTGTTTATTCCATTGCGACTTTGTGCCTTGTTTATAAGAAGTGAATGGTCTGCATATCTTAAGCTTGTAACAGTTGGTAAGTATGACTACAACAGTACTACAAACAATTGCCCATATGAACCAGTCTGCCTTGTCTGCAATTTGTTGTATTTTAGGGAACAAGTTCCTCTTTGGCCCCTGAAAGGGTGAGAATGAGCTTTGATGTATAAATGGCTAATTAAAAAAAAAAAGGAGACAAGAGGCTAGAAATAGTGATGGGTAGAAACTGGAGATGCTGACACGCTTTTTAAAATGTAGGAAGCCAACACTGCTAATGAGGGTTTGAGCTCTGATTCATTAACAGAAAGTACCTTGATCTGATCCCCCTTAATCCTAAATCAGTGAAAAGGAGTGTAAACCAGGCCCAGTATGTCATGTGCTAATTGCAGATGAAAGGAAAAGTCTTGGGTGGAGGGGGAAAGATTATATGTTAAAGGGCTTTTCCCCTGTGCCATGCGGGATGAGATTGCTAGCTTGTGTGGAACACAAAGCCCTCCCTTTCTTGGACAGCCTAGTGCCTTGCTGGCGTTTTCCTCCGAATCTGTTTCCCATCAGGGCTGCGAGAGGGGGAAGGTGTTGAGCATCTGGGAAAAGGGAAAATGGAGCGGCTGTCTCTTTAAGGAGTTCAGCGAGCCCATGTGGCAGCAGGCAGTTCTGGAGTGTATTCCTTTGTAATGAATCATCCCTTCCATTGTTTGCTTCCCCCTCCCCAGCATGCGGGGATGGAGCCTTTCACCTGGGCTGCTGCCTCCTCCTGGGGCTTGTTCTGAGGTTTGGGGGGAGGAGGGGGGTGTTTGCTGTAATTAAAGCCAGCCAGGAGAAAGCTGCCGGATCCCATTTTTCCCATTTTCTCTTTCTTGGCATTCTCGGATTGGCGGGGAGAGGGGGTGGAGGGTGACACTTCTGCCTTTTTATCATTATTATTATTTTTTTTGGAGGCAGGTAATGGGGAGTAGCATCTCAAGATCTGATATTCCCCCTTTCATGAAAGCCCTGGATCTCCTTGTAGGATTACTCGTCTCCATTTTGTGGCACCATCTGAAGTGACTTCATTGCATTCCCTGCCAGCATGTCCCCCCCTCCCTCTGCACCCCTCGGAGGCTCCAGCTAGCACCATTTATCTTGGCACGTGTTTGACTCACTACACTCTGCCCAGGACTCAGGGAGGTGGTGGGGTTTTGTGGGTTTGAGACTAATTTATGTTCCTGTTAAAATGAACCAGCAGCAGCCTCATTTTTTCCAGAGATTGTTTCTTCCCTATCCCTTCCCCCTTCCATAACCCTTTGCTTGCCAAGCCCCATGCCAGACTCAGAGGCAGTCCTGTGCTTTCAGAAGTTGCTTGCCCAGTGTCTGTTGTGTTTTGTTTTGTTTTTTGAAAACCAATGCAGAGTTCCTTAAATGGAGATCTTATTTAAGTCTGAGTAGTGTTCTGACTCATTAAAGGCCTCTCTCTGTCTCCATCTCATTCATTTGCTTCAATCTCTCTCTGTCTCTTGACCCACCCTTATTGGAATGATCAGATAAAATGGATCTTTGTCTATACCCTCCAGTGGGATTAACACAGGTGATGCAGGTTGGGTGAGGTGGGGACAGGAGGCCCTGGAATGAAGGCTGTCTTGCATTGCCTAGAAATAAACAATGCTTTCTATTATACAAAACTGTCCTCCTTTGTCTGAACTGTCAGTAAATGAAAATTCAATCCCAGGATGGCTTCTCCCCCTTACAATATGTGTTGGGAATCCCCTTTCCTTTAGAGGGGCTATATGCTGCTGGATGCTGTTCCCCCCTCCCCCCCCCCCCTTTTATAGAGCCCCTCTTCTCTTCCTGGATGATAAGGAAGCTCCCCATTATAAACACCCAACTTCTTCAGGTGCTTCCTTTCCTATACAGGGATACCTACATCAGTGGTTTTCAACCTGTGGTCCGGGGACCCCTGGGGATCTGCAGCTTCTCTAAAGGGTCCGCGCAAGATGACTGTGATCAGTCGAAAGTATGCGAATACCCACACTTACAATTCAAAGGGACCTACCTGCACCTCCATTCTAAATTTTTAGTGGTCCACAAATGAAGCAAGGTTGAAAACCGCTGACCTAAAGCATTTGCTTGGTTTTTGCAATACGGTGGCATCTCCATTTCCACCCCTCACCCCCAATCCCCTGCAAGCTCCCCTCTATTTGCTGTTTGGTTTAGCGTCCCTTTCACCATGTGCACAGTCTGTTTGAAAAGCGTTGTACTTTTCTTGACTCTAGGGCTTACATTCATTTGGTTTTCTTTTCTTTCTGAAAAGGGTGTCTATTTAAATATTCACTGTGTCTATGCCTGCAGCATTTCCTTGTTTTTTGCTCGTTTTTCTTGGTTTTGGCATGGGACTACTTTCTAATGCTGAGCTGTGAGTGAGCTAGCTGGTCATTTTTCCAGGCAAAACCTCCCCAAGAAGAATTGAAGGACAGGTCTGCAGCTTGATGTTCCTGTTGTGCAGAGGCATGCTTGTTGGGTTGGGCCCGGGGTTTGTTTCTCTAGGCGTGGAGACGTTTAAGGACTTTTTATTGCAGTGTGAGGGAGAACTTAAAAATAAGAAGTTAAAAATCAATGGGGCCTGTCAGAGCCTAGTGAGTGTATTGGAAGCCTGACTCTTCCCACTACCCTGCTGAGGAGAGTGCAAAACTGCTCCAGGCAGTCACTTAGCCTCGGGATGGCAGAAGCTGCATTTAATGATTCCTAAGCAGGGTAGTGGTGTGAAAGGGAATCTGATACAGCAGTGCCATTTGCTCAAATCCCGAATCCCAGTAATAAGCCAGACTGTTTAACACATTTCTACTTCAAATGGCAAGATAGATTAATGGTTGGTATCCAGGGCTAAGAATTAAGAAAAAAACCCCAGACTTCTTAAAGCTTTACCATAAAACATATTGTGATCATTAGTCAATATTAAGTATTTTGTTATTGCTTCAAGATCTGTTCCCAACATGAAAGTTCCAGCCTGATTAGCTCCATGAGCTGAGGTGCACTAACAATGCTCATAAGAGCCTGTTGCTGCTCTCATATGGGATCCCAGATTTCTGGCCCCTAAAAACAAAAAGCAAAACAAAACAGAACACCCATCATGAGCTCCACGCTTGTTGCACTGAACTCATATTGGTCATTTGTTTATTGCAACATATGATTTAGTACTGGCCAAAAGAGAAATAAGAAGACAGGATGCCTGTGTAAACATTCCTGGCTAACGAGCAGATGAAAATTAATCCCATTTTATTGCTAATTGATCAAGTGATTGGTGCTCACATGTCAGATTCTGGAGATGCTTTCAGCAGGTGACGTTACTGTTTGTGGGTTGATGGAGAAAGTAGTATCCACATTCTCCATTCTTTCTTCCTTTAGCTTTACCACATATCACTCAGCTGCTTAAGCCTCAGAGTTGATCCAGGAGTTTCCATGAGAAGGGCAAGTACAGGGTGCAGGAACAAATTAATTGCCTCAATTGGGGGGAGAAAGTTGGAAGAAATTTTGCATTGTTAATAAACATAGATTTTTAAAGAGATATAATCAGGATTCTTCCACTTAATTGTTTTTCTGTGGGTTAAGAAAATATTTACCTTTTCTTCTTGATTTACTTCCTCTCTCTAGTATTTGTACCTGCGTTGTTACTGTAGGGTGGCTTATGATTTTATGCTGTGCAGACTGATTTCTTTTTGTTAGATATGGCCGGTGTATGCCACTTTGTGCTTAGTGAGAGCTGGTGTACATGCTGTTTAGGTAGGGCTGTCCACAAGCATCAGAATGGCCAAGCCTGAACTAAAATGTTTTCTAGAAATAGAGTAGACTTTGCAAACAGAAACCAGTGAGGAGCAATGTTGTCTCTTATCACTGTAACAACATGCTTCTTTAAAATGTCTGAACTCTTTGCCTTAGCAAAACGTCTACTGATGTGTTTTATATTAATATTACACACAAACTGTATTCAAATAGCATTCTAGAGATTGAAAAGTCATGGAAATGCTAGAGCTGTGCAACTTTAATTCAGCTCCCTTGTTCCATATGCAGTCTTTAATTACTTTGGTTACCCTTATTTCAAGGTTGAATTTACCTGACTTCAAGTATTGCATCTTGTCTGCAATATTAGAAGGCCTCCTCACTGTCAGATCTCTCTTCCATGCACAGATAATTGTACACAGTGACCAAGATACTTGTCAAACTACTGTATCAATAATCTTAATAGATTAGCTTCTGATCCAAGTCAAGGAGCTTATCTTTTTGATCCAGTCCCTGGTTCATATTTTGTGGCTGTGGTATTTCTCCATCCTTCTTGAAATGTGGGCTCTGCCATAACTGTACTTTTTATCCTAGTAATGGTCTTACTGATGGAGTCTGCAATGGTAAAATGACTTCCCTAATTCTACTTGATATTCCTTTTTTATACATCTAAGGGTTGTATTACCCTTCATGCCACCATATTACCTGGCAACCTCATGGAGCCTCATGGACCCCATACTCATCCTCTGAATCACCACTTTCAAAACCCATCATGTATGTAAAACCTACATTTTTTCCCAGATGCACTACCTTGCATTTGGCTGTATTAAAATAGATTTTGTTGGATTGCAACCACTTAACCAGGCACTTCAGATTCCTGTAATAGTGGCCTGTCTATATTATTTACTACCACACCAATATTTGTGTCATCTGTGGAGTTTACTAGTAAAGGTTTTATATTATCATCTCAATCACTGATGCAGTTATTGAATAGCTTTGGACAAGGTTCTGAGCCCTAGGGGTCATTGCTAGAAAAGTGATTGCCTACTATGTTTTCCACAGAGAAGAAAGGATCTAAAAAAGCAAACTGCCAAGAAAAATACCTATCATGCAGCAACATACTGACACCGTGTGAGTTATCAAGAGGATTGGAACCTGTATGGCTATCATGTAGCCTACTGGAACTTGTGCCAAGTGTATAGTAGTAGTAGGTTGTTATACTGTCTGTGGGCCTGTAGATCAGGTGGATGGGACACTTTGCTAGTTGGTTTCATGCCTGTTTGCTGATGGCAGAGGAATAGCGAGACTCAGAAATCATGGGTTTCATTCCAAGCTCGAGAGAGAAACATGCACTAGTGGATACAGATGCTTTCTACCATTCCCCTCATGTAGTGCCCTTTCTGTCTTTTATCCTCCAAACTATCCTCATCTTGTATCTTCTTACTCCTGGCCCCTTGTCCAGCAAATCTTAATTACCCTCTTCTAGACTCTAAATGTGTCTTCTCCACATCAAATCCCATATTTCTTGGTCCGTCTGTTTTACTTCCATCTGTCTCTCCCTTCTACCCCCTGGTCTCCAGTCTAAACCAGTCCTAGTCTCAAGATCTCTTATTGGACTCCTCATGCAATCTCAAGTGCTCCTGCCCCACGGTTCCTTGTCCTAGACAGTTCCTGTTGTCTTTCAGCTCTGTCAGCTCCATCTCCTGTATCTTCCTCCACCCTGTATTCCAGTTCTCTTTATCTAGCCATTCCCAGCTGCCCCAGCCACACTTTGAGCTTGCCATATGGTGTCAGTCTGTTTCTCTCTGGTGCTTGTATGCCAGTCTCCTTGTCCCATTGGTTTATCTTCCCCTTAACTCCCAGGCTCCTTGTCCTTTAACTCTCCAGCATCTCCAACTCTTGTCCGGTCTGGATTCAAGTCAGGTAGCTTCTATCTCCACAGTGCTCAGGCCCACAAAGGGTCATTAAGAGCACAGTTGAGAGAAGGTTTTCCTGCTCTTGCTTCTGATACTCAGACCTGGCCCTGACATTCCCTGCAGCAGCTCAGAGTGACAATTATAGTTGAAGTCCTGACCAGTCCATGGGTTGGACCATGCCTAATGCAACAGACTCTTCAGGAAATTGGCTGCTAAAACTGAGGAAGTTGCTAGACAGCATATACAAGCTACAAGTTTCCACTTGCCTGGAATATTTTTGATGATGCCTTTCCAGCCCTACTTTTCTATAATTCATAGAGTTATTATAATGTGGTCAAATTTGACAATACTGGGTATATCCCTGCCATGATGGCTGCCTCTGTCAAATTTCAAGATCTTGCCTGGAAGCGTGAGTCTATTTGAAATGTTGATCATGAGCAGAACACAATAGGATTCCAACATTGCTTTTTTGGAAACAGGTGAACCACTGTGCTGTTTTATTAAAAACAAAAAAACCCAAAATCCAACAAAACATTCAGTTTGATGCATCTTGGAAAGTCTCAGACCAGGCAATTAATTTGGCAAAGTTGTGAACTGCTGAAAACAGAGTTTTATAATGGGAAGTATCCAGCAACCTTAATCATAGATGGTGCCACCAGCCTTGCTTTTTAATAGCTTTCACTTCCAGTAATCCCAGAAGATTTTACGTAGTACTTTATATGCATAACAATCCCGATTATCTGAGGATTCGAGAAGACATCAGACATCTTTTGGGTAATTGGAAGGGCACACTGCCCAGCAACTTTTGAAGACTGCCGTCAGGCTTGGGAGATTTTGAATATAGTTAACATCCTGCTGAACTGGCTCTCCTTATTTCGAGGTTCATCATCTCAGCAGTTCTGGTCCTGCAGAATTTAGGCATTTTATATATAGTTGAAGCCCCAATCCAGTAGAGCTCATATACTACAGAGGGCATATTTTGCTTTCAGATAATTGTTTCTGATTAACCAAGGTTTAGATAATCAGATTTTGACTTGGGTTATACATACAATCCCATTTTAAATTCACCTCCCAGTTTTTAATTTTCTCTCAACATTCAAGCTTGTCTCCACCCCCCCCCCCCCCAAGTCCCTGTATCAGTGCCAGACATAAAATATTTGCAAAGGAAGCATGCAAATCACCCAGGTGATTTCTTGGGCAGCACCAGTCCTTTGTAGTTCACATGTTCTGGAAGTCTTGTTCTAGCCATAATCTATTTTGTTGTCTTGCTCTGAATCTCTTATTTTTGCTATGTCTTAGCTAATGTTTGAAATGAGGAACCAAAATTGAGGTAGAGACATTTAGGAAGAATGCAGAAGGGCAGCTGTCAAACAGTGCACTAGACTGAAAGTTGTATCCTTGTCACTCTACATAGACCCTCTTCAAGACTTGTTCAGAATAAAAGAGGTATGATACTTGAGGAATTCATGACCATGTTGACTTCTGATGTGGTTGTGAGACTTTTGTTGAATGTTAACTGTTTTGTGTGCTGTCTTGATTTAATTCACATTAGACTGGCATAAGTTTTCTTTTTTTTTCTTTGTGTGCATCATTAAACACATTTCTTTTCCTTGTGTGGGCCACACACAAATTTTGCCCAATTCTTCCATTAAGTGAAGTCCATTCATACCACTAGGGCAGTGTAAAATGGGAGGAGAGATTTCATCTGGGGAATTCTCTCTAGATAATGGAGTTATACCATTGTAGATTTGCATGAGTGGCACTACATTGGGACTAGGAATGGAAGGCAAGGGGTTCAGGAAGGTCATGACCACAGCACACTAAGTGCTGATTATTCTCTGTTCCCCATTCTCTATATGAAGACCTGGGAAAAAGAGTAGAAGTTAGAGAAGCAATACAACTGCCCTGATGCTAGGTGTTAGGTGGGTTCCAAAACAGCTCTACAATACAGCAGTTGCAGAGGTGCTCTAAAACTTCCTTTCTGTCCTGCCCTGCACTAAGTCCTTCACTGTGCTCAGAATCAAGCCCCACATGTAGGACAGCTTACATTCCCATTTGTATAGTAGCCCCAGAATTTTAAATGATTGCCACAAGTAGTTTGAGGGTATAATTACCCAATAGTATGCATTTTTGGAAGGCAGGTAGAAACAATACTGCAGAAATCTTGCCCCATCAGATAGCAAGAGTTCTAAAGGCTTTGTCTTAATAAATTAAGCCAAATCTGAATAAATCAGGTTTATATCAGACTAAAAGCATCTCTGTTGTGTTTTGCATCAATTTTAAATTGTAGCTTTAGGCAAAATGGTGCAGCTTTGAATATAGACAAAGTTAAGACTCATCCTCAAGAAACCCCAGCTCTGGGAGGTAAAAGAGATGGTAATGTTACCATCCTCCTCAGGTTTCAGTTCAAATATGATATCTTTTCTGTTAAGGAGATGCTTAATTAGCTTTGAAAATGAGCTGCCTAGTTACTAAAAAGCCAGTAAGGGAGTGAGGAGAAAGTAGAACCAGAGGCTGGAGACTTCAGATGAACAGTCAGGAATCAAAGCAGTCTATGGACCTCTAAAAGAGTTTAAACTATCATAGTTTGATACAGAGCAAAAAGTCCTACCCAGCAACTAAGGTGCATCAGTAGTTCTGTAACCCTCTGGCCAAAAGAAGCATCCAGAGAAGCAGAATAGGTGGTAGGAAGCAGAAATTGTTTGTGTGACAACAGGGAAGGTAGCAGAATTTTAAAAATATGGGCAGGTGTAAAGGGAAATGGATTTTCTTCCTTCAGACAAACCCAGAAGGGCAGCTGTGACTTCAGAACGGGGAAATACAGTAGCCTCCAAGCTGACCTTAAAAAGTATGTTCCCATGCAGCTATGCCAACTTCCTGTCTTAGGTCTGGAAGGAAAGAAGCTAGTGGCAGATAAAACCACTTTTGACAACACAGTTAAGTGCATAATTGTGAGAGTTTCCATGTTACCATTTTGGTGATTGCAGCAGGTAAGTGTAAGAATGCATGAACTCATGAGCCCAGTTAAGGTGATATGTTGTAATTCCTGAAAATGTTTAAATCTTGCTAGCATCTCAGTAAGAAAGATGTAAAGGCAATGTGTTCAGTCATCGCATGTTTTTGTATTGTTTTAGACTGAGAGCCATTCACATGCTTTGAAAGTAGGTCTTCCATAGGCCTTTAGCATACTTACTTTTTGTGTCTGCTATTCTACCTTATCCCATGTAAAGGACTGGAATAACAAGGGGTATTAGTTACAGGTCAGACACTGCGGTGTTGGCAGAGTGAAGCTACTGTCTATTGTGTAGTCTCCAGCCATTTTACAAACATTCAGTAAACTTATCCCAACACGTTAGGGAAAGAAAGTAAATCCCAAGTCTTCAAGAGTATCACCAACCTGGATGCATAGACTTGGAAAGGAACAAAGAATAGAAAACAGATTGTCCAGGACAAAAGCAGTCTTGTTCCAGCACCTGGCCAGCCCTGAAAGAGCTTAACCATGGCTGCTGGGCAACAACCTACAAAGCAGGGCAGCCCAAATCCTTTATTTTAGATAAAAATAAGTTAAACTGCCCCCTCGGCTCTGAATATGGTTTTTCAAATGTGACAGTGATGAAATGTGTCTGTGAGCTATGCTGACCCATATGGGAGAGGATCGTATGGAGCCTCTCCAGCAATCTGGGCCTTGTGCTTCCAAAGCAGTGTGTGCGCTCAGTTGCAAAGTGACATCTGTTTCAAAAGGGCATGTTTATATGATAGAGAAGAAATAGACCCATGCAGAAGAAGAAGGAATTTCAGTGAACTTAAAAGTAGATTCCATTTTCTATTACCCCCATGATCTATGTTTGGAGTCCAAACAAGTTAGTCAGTAGCACTGGGGACAGTCTCAACTTTAGTTTCCATTTGTTGTCCTGAGTATTTTGAGTTCTGTTAATTCTATTCCCTTTGGACCACTGAGGACCAAGCTTATCAAGCAGCTATGCCCACTCACATTACAGGATCTCTCCTCCACCTCGTTTTTTGTTTAAAATGTGATACACTTTTTCATGTGCCATGTAAAAAAAGAGATCCTAAACTTCTGTTTGACACTCATGATAGGTTCTGCTGATATTACATGGAATGTGGAATTAATTATCAAAACATGCTTTGTGAGAGGGACCATTGGCATTGGCTGCAACATAACTTTCCTGTTAGTGGGGCTGCAATTACTCAAATTAATTGTTGTTACCTGCTTCTCTCTGTTATTTAGAAATATATCCTTGGGAGCCACAGAATAAAAGTTCCTATCATTATCAAACTCTTCTTTCTTTTATTTGGCAAACCTTAACTGCTTCTTTGTTTACTATCATGCTGCCTTAAATTAACCTCTTTTTTTGATTGGCACACCAGAATATACCTGCCCAATCACTGGAATTCTACTGTATTTACTTGAATATAAGACAAAGTTTTCCCCTCTCCAAACAGCATGGGAAAAAAATGCTTCTTGTTTTACATTTGCATATGAGGAAACTTCATTGAATGCATTGTCTGTATTTAAACTGCTACCAAAAGCAGCATGTGTTCAGTAATGGAAATGGACTATGAAGTTGATTAAATGCACCCAACACTGAATGTGACCTATATTGGGCAAACAGACTGGTAGGAACCTACTACTAGTCCTTCCTTCCTTCCTTGGCCCTTAAAAAAAGAAAAAAAAGGTATTTCCTGTTTCCTATGTAGGGAACTGGCACTGAGCCTGGAAATACTGCAATACAAAGCCGGCGCCAGCAGGGCCAGAGCCAGCCCTGATCCCTTCCCTTTAGTACCCACGTTTGTTCTTAAGCAAAAAGGCCAAGTTGCTGATAGCAACCTACCACAAAAATAGGTTAATATAGCCCATCTAAGGAAAATATATTGTAATATCCATTGTGCTAAGTCCCCCTCAGTGCTTACTCTTAAGTCATGGTGAGCTACTATACTGGATAGATTTCAATTTCCTCTTCACTCCTACAGCCGAGCTGTGCCTTTCTTACATGTTTCCCAGGATCCGTTTCTTCACCAGCATAAAATGTCTGGCAAACGCCACCAAATGGGGCCCCAGATGGTTCGCCCATAATTCTTCTATTGTCCTCTCTCTCAGCCTGGCACATATGATTAGTTTGGCCCCACTTTCCATGAGATGGAGCCAGACCAGGTTGCCCTGGGCCTCATCTGCATATACATTTTTGGAGGGTCCCAGGACTAGTGACAAGAATACCCATTTTCAGTCATGAGTCAGGATCTAATTAACACGTGGATCCTTTATGGGGTGTATCTGGAGTATACACGCATGCTGAGCAGTGCTGAACTATGGGGTCTCCATGGCTTGAAACACTGTTGACTTTGCTGGGATTTAGCCCATTGATCTATATGGTAAATAACAAGCCTTTTGGCTTTGGACTGATACCATGCATTGTTTGTACATGTATTATTAGGTACAACAGTGCGGTATTAAACTATGTTTGTGGAATATCTATGCTAAACTTGCAGCACTGTAAAATACATCAAATCTGGATGAACTAAGTGTATAGGTACCTATAGTAATTTACATATATGCAAATCACAGCCAACATATTTCTATCAGTCACCCGTCTTTTCCATGTGGTTAGGGAGAGCAGGGTCTGATAGTAAGGGGTTGGGAGAAGGGGCTGCAGGGGGAAGAAGTTAGAAGGGGGAGAGGGCCAAGAGGGCCAGGGCACCATGTGATCCTCTCAGCTTTCTTTTCCCTGGTGTGACCCACAGTGAGAGGGGGACAAATTAAAGGTAAAACTCCAGTAATTAGATTCTTTAACTGGAAAATTATAAGAAATGTATACATTTTCCATATATGGAATCTAATTATTGGGGGAGTTGTCTCAAGTAAATACAGTATACATTTCTGCCAGCCAACAGTTTGAGTGCTCACTGGTTTTGCTGTGTCCTGCAAAATGGTCACTCTTACTTTAAATTTCTCGGTGGAGTAGTAGATCAGATATATTTATAAAAAATATAGTGAGCTTGTCTCCACTGAACCTCCATGAGTATCTTTTTAATATATCTTCCTTGGAGTGTTCACAAGGCCAGTTAGAAGGGTAGAAAGGTACAAGGTATTTTGTCAGATTAGGAACTTGACTTTTCATGTAGTTCTTGTCCTTGCTCACCTTAATAAGGTTTCTCCTGAAGGTGAGAGTAGCTGCAGGGAGAGGAACAGGATTGTAAAATTCCAACTCTTAACAAAGGTAAAATGACAGAATTGTCAATGCCCTTTGATTTGTATTTATTTATTTGTTTATTTATTTTTGCTCAGGTCCCTTCATTATAGTGGTGCTGTAAATGGGGTCTCTTCGCCTTCCCTGCATTGTCGTGGCCAGTCTTGAATGTTGGCTTCCATTAATGCTCCAGGAGCCTCTGTTCTGCAGGGATGACGGGATCCAGCTATTCAATACACAGATTGACTTCCCTGAAATTCTATCCAGGGAGAGAGGTTTTGCCATTTGACAGCTCAATATTTCTTTTTGGAGCCAATTTGTGCCATAGAGTTGGGAGAATGAGAGTGTTTCATTAGTATGATACTGGCCAGCCAGAGCAGACAGATCAGCGTTCAGGCACTTTGATCAAGAAACAAGAAAAGAGCACTGATGGCATATCATAAACCCTGCCTTGCTTTAGAAGGTGCTCTCTGCTACATGTCTGTCTACCTGAGGAAACTTAAGGTTATATTCAGAAAAGAACTTGGTCATATAAAATGTATGGAATTTAGGTACTAAAGTCCCAAATTGCAAATCTGAAAACTGTCAGAAGCCACCTAACTCTGGAGATGCTTCAATTCCATAGGCATCTGACTTTAAAGCACCCAGCTACTTGGCATATGGAGAGGTGCAACTCCCAAGAACTTGGCCGAGTTTTGATAGGGCTGAGCAGCTCAGTGCCTGGTCCATACCTAAGTACAAATAGGATCTAGACCTAGGCCAGTGGTTCTCAACCTTTTTAGACCCAAGTAGGCTTTAGTAGGCTCAAGGCATCACTTGGAAAGTTTTTAGTTTTCACTTCATTTTTTGACAGTAGAAAAATAATAGAGCAATTCTTCTATTGCAAACAGCTCAGGAAGGCCACAACCGGGTCATGGTGTTTCTAACTTCTGCTTGAAATCTCTGGGTTGATCTTGTGAATCATGTTTGCACACCTAACAGTTCTAACATTGTGTGATATCTTGCAGCACCCTTGAAAGGATCTCAAGGCACCTCTGGGTGCCGTGGCACTCTAGTTGAGAATCACTGCCTTGGGCACCCCACTCCCTGAGTGTGGCTTGGTCTGGAGACATAACTCAAGGATTGCCTAGTACATACTGACAGGTTCAGGTTCCTCAGAAATTCAGTTACGGCCACCAGTCTCTTTTAAAGCATGCTTGGAAGAAGAGAAGGAGGAGAGAGGAGGAAAGGGTAGCATTTTCATATACTATCCTAGTGCTTCAGCCAGGAAGCGGTCTGTGACCAAGGCAGCACCGTGCTGAGACCCTCCATGCACACTAGCTCTTGAACTGGAAACAGTATAGCCATACTACTGTGGCATTTTACTTGAGCTAATTTTACAGTCATTGGATAAAGTACAGGACACATCCTTAGACCTGGGACTGGAGTGCAAGACTGCAATGTTTTAATTTAATAGGCACTCTGCTTGTCTCCTTTTACTTGGTAGAAGATAAAGTAGACTTCTGAAGGCTTTCCTTTGTATTGGGTACCTGGTTAGAGTTTTAAACAAGATCTTTCAGAACCTAATGAGTAAGTGGTGAGGACTAGTATATGATTCCTTCTGTAAGCATACCATGAATTCCTCATGTGCTGCTTATATAATCTAAGCATATCATAGTCAATGGTGTCATAAATCCAGGTATGTCTCCTCAAAATATATCTTCTCATCTTGTTTTAACATTCTCAGAGGAATTTTAGGTTACCTTGGTTGAATTTTAAAGGCAGTTAAGGTTCTCAGAGAAGCTTAACAGATGCAAGAATAGATCTATGAATTTGGCCTTGAATAGGTGTCCCATATACTTTCTACTATAGCTTTGGCTGGCTTCAGTTCACTGCAAATCTTAATCTCTCCCAGACTCTGAGAGGAGTCTTTAAAAATAAATAAATAAATAAATAAAGACCTTGATTTCAGAGAATCCAAACTGGAAGTATAGCAAAGACCTTGGAAAGGAGCAGACTTTTAGTGCTGTGAAAGTTGAAATAAAACCCAAATACCCAAGTAACATGCAGATGACAGAATTTAAGTAAATGAATGCATTCTCCGTTATGTCCTCCTTTTGTATGGCTGGTCACTTCCATGGCCATGTCAAGGTTGGCGAGCCAGCAGACAACTTCTGCAGCTGCCTGGTTGATGTCGGAGGTACTGCTAATGAACCATCAAAGCCAACACTGGCATATCATGTGATCCACAGCCTGTTTCCTGGCTACATTTTCATTTTGGCCTGTTTTTGATATGTCATAAATAAAGGAGATTCCACTGAACTGCATCAGTGAGGCTGATGTGGTAAGTGAGGTCCATTAAATCCAGGAGGCTTTTCTGAGGGGGTCAGCAATGAGGTGCTTCCTGGGGACATTAATGTCCCAGAATGCCCTGTAGTGTGCCGTAGGATTGTACGCAGGCGCTTTGAGACCATATGCTCGGGTTCAGAATAGTTTTTTGGGGATTATGGTTGAGATTTTGGTGAGTTCTGAAGGCCTTGTTATAATAGTAAATCAGAGTGAGCTATAATGAAAACATAGGTGGCACACTTTTAGTACACCTCTTCAAATTTTAGGGAGTGCTGTGCAGGATAGAATTGACAGCCATTTGATGAGTATTGACTTTTGAGTCTCAGTTATGATGCATATTGTAGCATTGAGTTGCACATCCAAATACTCATTATGGGTACTACTGGGCAACAAGAAGCATAATACAGGCAGTCCTCAACTTATAACATTTCGAGTTACAACATTTTGCACTTGCAGCGTTTATAAATTGACACCTTGTTTCAACTTTATGACATCAGTTTGACTTTACAACACTTGATCTGATGCCGTGCCATGCCAGCGAACAAGTTTGCTGCGTCGCTCATCTTCCTGAAGATCATCTGTCCAAACTTCTTTGGACACTTTCTTTATGAAAACAGACAAGATTCCAGAAGTACCTGCAGCCAAGACTCCTGAGAAGACTCCAGTCAAGAACCCTTCTGAAGTCCAACCAAGAGCCTTCCAAAAAGTCCAGAAAAGTCACCTCAAAGAAGTCCTTCCAAATCAATATGATTGCTGTTTACATTATGTAGCTATATTACTCATCTATAATTATTGGAGTACAAAATTCTGGGGTATTTTTGGTGAAAATGTGGTATCGGGCCTTGGTTCAAGAACCAATCCCCCATTTATAACATTGTTTCTTATGAAAAAATTGGTTCTGAGTTGCAACATTTCGACTTAAGACGCGGTTTTCAGGAACCAATTGTGTCGTAAGTCCAAGGACTGCCTGGACACTGCAGCTGAGTAAACCAAAACTACTGCTGTTGTTTGAAGCGTGACGGTATTGGCACCTGACAGCATCCCAGCTAGTTTTTGTACGAGACTGGTCCTGGTTTTGGCCTTTTGGTGTGTGTTTTCTAAGTAGCTTGTAAGGGTCAAACTCCTGTGTAAGATTATGCCAGTGTGTGTTGGGTGAGGGTCACTTTTTCACTTTCTGGCCACAGAAAAAGGCATCCAGTAGTTGTTTGGCAGCTTTGTTGCTGAGATGGAAGGCTATAGTCATTGTTTCTTAGGGCGTGGGACTTAGTTTTCCATAATGGTGTGCGGGCCGGGAGCGATCCGGGGCCCTTTTGTGCGCGCGGGCTGTGGCCAGCAGCCCGGGCACGCGGGGTCGGAGAAAACAGGTGGCAAGCTAGAATTAGTCACGGATGCTTAGTGGTTGATTCAAGATTGTTTACTTACACCGAAGATGGTCGCGGTGTAGGCTGAACAGTTTTTCAGGCACAGCTCCGATTAAATCCTCGTTTGAGGACTACAACAAGCTCGGGTCTCTCCCACGGAGTGGTTGAAGCTCCGTGGATCCTTTTGCACGCAGGGAAAGGGATACGTCGAGGATTGCGAACGGCGACAGGGAGAGGCTAGAGGCTGATCAGACCTCTGTTGCCTGCTTGAAATGCACTGGGTCCGATAGGCTCCGCATCGCCTTAGAGATCTTCACACAGCGTGAAGATCCCTCCTCCTGATGTTCGTGGAGTCCTCCAACTTGGGCAGAAACCACTCAAGCTTTTTATATGGCTAGCAAGCCAATCACTAGCCGCCACGTGTGCATAATTTAGAACTAGCCAATAATGTAGCTTGAATTCTAATACAAATGGCGGGAACTCTTTGCAACAAGCATTTCTCAGATGCAAAAAGAAATGCACGCTGCAAAGAAAGCTACAAATTTGGCGGGAAAATAATTTAGCAGTGCCAAAGCACACACAAAACAAAAATCACAACTTTGGGTTGTGACAAATGGAAGCAGTCCCCCAAGATTATCTTGTGCCCTGAAACCTATTCTCTAGCCAATCTTTATTAGCACGTACAAAGTTCTGTGCGTTCGTATATTAGAGAGCTGAGAAGAGCTGCAAGCAATAGAATAAGACCAGAGTCAATTCAACAGGTAAACTAGGAGAAAGAGTTGTCAGTTGATATAGGGACAGAAATGTTTCCCTGGCTTACCAGACTCTGAAGTTGGCACTCAACACTTCTTATTGCCTCATGATGCACCGTTGAAGGATAGAGTCTAAGCTTTGAGGGACTTAAAGCATTGTTTTCTCCCTTAGATCAAAACCCTAGAACTTAAATGTTGAAGCCCCCTCTTCCTCCAAATGTGGTGAAGGCAGAAAGTATGAGTATTTTATTTTCCCTCACCCTGGAATGTAGTAGTTGTGAACCTTTCCCCCTTTTCTGGTGGTCTTTGCTGTTTGGAAAGTAACTGAAACTGTACTCATGAATCTTTGAAGTTCTCAGGTGCCTAGAGGAGGCTACAGAAAGGGGGGACAGGACAAGGAGCAGCCATGGCTCTGCAGTATTTATGTCTTCTCTTTTATCCTAATAGACTTCTCATCGGGATGAATGTGTTCTGAAATATTTATTGCCCTGTTTAAATATTCATTGCTGCAAAGGCAGTGCAGCATGATGGCAGTAGTGCTGCCTCAGGGGACAGGTGGGCTGCAGTACTCCTTGGCATTTCCTCTCAGTACTGTGATAAAAATATAATAAATATTAGGCATTCCCCCACTGCAGGTTTGACATGAACAGTCTGGCTTACATCTTGGTGATTCCTATTACTGCCAGGGACTTGCATTTGTTACTAGGGCCATGTCTTGAAGTATGCCTCTTGACTGTCAGATGCTCATGCTTATTCTTAAGTCTATGTCCTGGCATGTGTTTCCTTATTTAATCTGCCACTTACAAGTGTGTGCGAGAAAGAGAGGGAGGGAGGATCCATTGGCAAAAAGGGGTTGAGTTCAATATGGCAGAGTATCTTGTCTTTCTGGTAATGATGGCAGGTAAGTGGAGAAAAAAAAATAGCATCACCCCATCCTTTATTACTCCACCATGGTGGCTTGGCAGAGATGTCTTGGAAATTACTACAGTTTGTTTTTTATTTATTTATTGGAACTTGCATTACTTGTGAGGGATCCAAATGCTGAGAGACGTTCCCATGAATCTAGGTGATTGTACACCGATGTAGCTTTTAAGGTTACCAGTATAGTTTTAGTAAGAATTTAAACCAGTTTAAAAGTGTATCTGCCCATTAGGAGTTTGCGCTATTTTAAACCGGTGCACTTTTGTAACAAGACAAGGCATTAGAGAAGCGGGGGTGTATGAGCAGCTTGCTTTGGAAGACCTCCGGGGGACTGTTCTGTCTGAAAGCTTCAAGGCCTGTGCTGATAAGCCCTAGCAAAGAAAATGAAAATTTGTAAGAGGCATTGCACAGTGTGAGTCAGATGCTGACCTTGGGCTGCACCTTTGAGCAGTGTCTGGGTTGAGGTAGGATAGAGTTCTGTGCAAACTTGTGGTTACAGGCTGGGTTTGATGAGTGCACATTTGACAGAAGCCCTAGATGAGAAGGGAACTCTGTAGACCTGTGTGTCAAATTCATTGAGCAATTCCTACAAAGGGACTATCAGGGCTTCTCTGGAAGGGGCCATGTGGAAAAGTTAAGGAGAATAAACTAAGGCTAATGCACTTAATCCTTGCTACAGTAAATTGAGGTTGCTTTACTCCACACAGATTTAAAAAGCTCTAATTTATGCACCTGTCCTTCACACCACACCACAGCTTTTTCTTGATGTTCCCATGCAGATATTTACTTTGATTATGTAGTCTGATCATCTCCATATCACACACTATTACATTACACCCAGTTACCCATGTATTGAGCCAGATAATTTGCTTGGCAAAAGTATTCTTCCATAAAGGCAGCCAGTCCTGTTCTGAAAACTTTGAAAGATGGGAAGCAATAGATTCTTTATGATGCTTTTGTAATTATTCTCAGTGTTTAAAAAAAAAAAAAAAAGTAAAAGTGTGCCATACTTCTAACTTTAATTCATCTGGCTTTAGCTTTTAGCCATTATTTTCTTGTTACGTTTTTCTTTATTGGATGAAAGAGCCCTTTAGTACCCAGTATTTTCTCACTGTGAAGGTACTTTTACACTGTAATCAAGTCACCACTCTGTCTTCTTTTATGATAATCTAAATAGATTGAACTCCTCAAGTCTGTTACAATATGGTATTTTCGCTTGCCTTGAAATAATTGTTGTGGCTATTTTCTGTCCTCTTTCCAATTTTTCAATGTCCTCTTTAAAATACGTGCACTGGAACTGTATCCAGCTTTCTTACAGCAGTTTTACCAACACCATATGCAGAGGTAGAATCCTCTCTACTGCTATTTACTGCTCCCTGTTTATGTAGCTGTGCATCACATTAGTCTTTATTGGCCATACCCATTACAGTAGGAGCTTGTGTTGAATTGCTTTTCCACTGTGATCCCTTTTTCAGAGTCCTTGCTTTCCAGGATTGAGAATAAAACCTTGCTTTGGGATGGAAAGCTGCTCTTGGAACAAATGAGAAATAGAAAATAGGAGAGTGCTATGCTGAGAGAGAGAGGTGGGGAGAAAGGGGGGAGGTGGAGAAGTCAACGTGGAAGCAATCTGGATTTCTGAGCCACCACACTCGGTTCTTAAAAATGTGCCAAGTCAATTATAAATTTCCTTGACTAGTTCTCTTGTCCCCACCCCCATAGCAGATTGATATAGTTTTATTGCTTTGTTACTTAGTCCTGACACTTGAATCATGAAGGAGTCTGGTTTGCCTTGGCTGGAGTTGTCTGTGTCTGATCCGGTCTGCTTGGTATTGAATTCTGACCATACCCAGGACTAATTTAGATGGACTTGAGGTCATAAACGTATAATGGACCTGCAAGATTTTGCTGCCCGTGTAAGAATCTCAAGGGGAGCTGTGCTTTATATATAATACATGCATCTCATCACCCACCTCTCTCCACTCCATAGTTGTGTGTGTGTGTACAGCTTTTTGCTCTGCTTTCTGCCAGCTCTGCAGTTCCTTCCAAAGCATTCAAAACCTTACCAATTGATTCCAGATGTGTTGTTCCCTTTCCCAGCATTCTCTCTCTTCTCCCTGCCTTTTGGCTAGCAGCGGAGCCAGCACTGCTGCTCTATCCTTGGTTTTCATTGTGAGGCCCTGGATTGAGGTGGATGGGACAGACAGTTGGGAGAGTTTTGCTGGCTACTGGAGCAGGGGAGCTGATGGAACATTAATGGCTTTTGTTACATAAGTAGTGGAAGGTTTGAAGTGTGACTGGGCTTTGAGGGAGTCTGTTACTATTGGTCCATCCTTTAGTCATCAAAATCTGTTTATGGGCTGTTTCTGTGTGCAGCTCAGTATACCAGCTTCATCTCACTGTGATTCCCTCTTGGAGCAGTACAAGGAAATCTGACTCCTGGTTGCAAATGGCATCTCCGTGATTTTATCCAGAGATGCACATGGTTGAAGGGGTCCATATGACTCCCATTATCTGCCTTAGGAAGGGCTGTGCAAAATTTGCTTGTCCTCAGTAAGTAGGAATCTTTCCAAAAATGCCATCAACTTTATCTAAGACTTAAGTTGTTGTTGAAAGCAAAACAAAAAAGCCCCCCAAAACAAATAGATCTAGTTCTTGTGGTTGCAAAAATAACTTTCCAAATGTAAGTTGATTTAGTGCTGTGTGTCTGGATTTAGGATGAATATTGAGTGCTAATACTCAGAATGGGGATTCTGGTTTGAAACATCACCACAATTAAGGCAATTGGCTGATGATAAGGCTGGTGAGTAGAGGGGTTCAGCCTCTGCTTTTAGAAGTCCTTGGAGGGGATGGCTGTCCTCACTGCTGCTTGAAGTCGTGGCCATCTGACATAGGGTGACATGGTTAGAATAAGGGAATTGACTTCTGCCATCCCAGCAGGGGAGTGATTCTCAACCAGGGTGCTGCAGCACCTTGGAGTACCTGGAGTTCCTTTCAGGGGTGATGCAGAGCCCCATGCATCTTTTGAGGGGTGCCTTGAGTCTAATAAAGGTTGAGAACCACTGCACTAGAAAGTCTGCTTGGGATGGGATGGTACATCAAGAGTTTCCAATTGTATCTGCAAATATGGGTATTGTCTTAATTAGCCAGGTATCCCTTTCAATGTGGAGAGCCTGAATTTATACATAGTGATAAAATGGAAGTAACCCAGTGTTGGGAGCAATGACTCATCATGCTGAATGGGTGCTGGCTGTATTTCAGGTACTTATGAGCAAAGCTCTATGTCTTTCTTTCTCTTTTGGCAAATGGGGGGTTTAATTTCCCTCAGCATGGTATGCTGAAGAAAGTGCTAGGCACTAAGTTTTACAGAGCAAATTTCTGTGGTCTGTTCACATTTTGATTTGGTTTGAACAATACAATAGTTATTGGAAAATATATTGTTCTTTCTTTGTTTCACATAGTTGGGATTAAAAGCGTGCAATATGAGATTTTCTCCATATACAAGTTTGGGTAAGATTAGCAAGAAATATGCTTTAAAGAGACATAGTTAAATATTTATAATTTGTGTATCGATTTTTTTTTTTCCCCTTAAGGGTGGCTATTTTTGTTTGATTTAATCAAAATAAAACAAACAAAGCAAAACTTCAAAACCCCAAACTGGCTCTGCCTGGTTTAAACTAGAACAAAGAATGCCTATACACACACATGCACACACACACGCACTCTCTTAGATAAGTAGCCTGGTTTAAAAATACACCTTGGAGTAAACTGTGCAGGACGATGGAAAGACAAAGCCCTAGCTTGAGGAAGAAGCCAGGCAAATTTCTGGTATGCCCATGGTAGCAAAGGGCAGAATCTCAGACCTCTTTCCTGTCCTGTAGCTGTTCTTCAGCTGATTCACATCACAGTCACTTCATGTAATTCGATTTCTTTGGCATAAGCTGAAATGTTAAAATATTTTTTAAATTATTAAAGTACCCTGTGGAGATCCTTTTATTTCTGAATGTATGTTAAAAAAACAAGAGAAGCCCTCTGATTTCATGTCAGTTAAGACACCAGAAACAAGCGTCCAACTCTTTCTTTAGAGGGTTTGAATCTATTTTTAATCATAGTCTGTAAATTGGGGAAAGGGTTCTGTTAAGGATTACTTTACATATTCTTCTCAACCTCAAACAGTGTTTCTTTTCATATCATTGGAAGGTTTGTGCAAAGCTGAAGAATAGATGAAGGCCATTATGTAATAACTACATTTTTGGTTACCATGATTGTATTGAGTATCTTAGGACGTCTTTACATGTGCTGGGGGGGCATGGGTGCTTTTTAATTAGAGCAGCTGGCTCTGAGAGCTGCTCTTATTAAATCACCCACAGCATCTTGTCTATTCGGGGTCCTGCTCTTCAAAATGGTGGTGGGGGCACATTAACTAAAGCTTGTTGAATGAACTTGAGTTAAAGTGCCCCCACCACCATGTTGAAGTGTGGGGATGCTTAATACATGAGATGGGGAGGCTGCCAGTGTACTAATTAGCATGCTTCAACAGACTCAATTAATCCCTGCATGTCTACAGGCACCCTTACTGTCCTATTTAATATTAGTTATGTGGAAGGCAGGTTCACTTGAAGTACATCTGTATTTCTAAGTTTGTTTCCCTTTATTGTGTCTTCTTCCTTTTTATTTCTTTTCCATTTGCTTCCCAGACTCCTCATGCCCATTTAATTCCATTCATAAAATGATCAGTAATGAAATAGTTGCGACAATTCGAGGGCTATCATTAGGCTTTAGAGTAAAAAACCCTTCTAATAATGGAAGGAAGAGGAATTCACAGTCCTGAGTCTTTGGGCCTCGTTGCACAGTAATTTTAGGCAGCTTCCAGAGCTTTTAACCCCTGGATTGGCTTCACGTTAACACTTTCTAAGTGGTTTAAGGCGCTTGTTAATTGCCTTAAAGGTATGCCAATCCAGGGCAGGATTATCTTTAATAATTTTGCTCCTGTTCCATTTAAGGTGTAGCCACTCCAGACAGCTTTCCCACCCAAGTTCAAGTCCTCCAGCATCCCAGCAGTGGGCAAATAGGGACACTGGGGTGCAGCAGGGCGCAGCACAGTGCTTCGTCCCCTGGGGACATTGAGCAAAGCAAGTGTCACAGCTCCAGAATGCCCACTGACTGCAGTGCCTCCCAGCACCGTCTGGACTGGCTCACTGCTCCTAGTGTGGGTGCAATGTGCATTATGGAGGAAAAAAAGGATTGGGCCCTTAGGAGCTCAGGCACTGATCTGTGGTTTGGGCAGTGGTGGGAGGCACTGTAGCTGCTGGAGATGACGAGGAGTTTTCTCAGGAGCTCAGCTAGGCAGAGCAAGGGAGCTCCAGGCCTAAGGGATCTCCAGAACTGTGGCTTCTCTGGGGCTTCCTGGTCTTGCTGAAGCTGACATAGTGGCTCTGCACTGAGAGCAGGGCTGTCTGGCTTAAGCCCTGGCAGCCCTGCTTTCCGCGTGGAGCTGCCACAGCTTGACAAGACCAAGCTGCTTCCCTTGGGGCTCTCTGGTCTTGTGGAGCTGCAGCAGCTCTGCACTGAAAGCAGGACTCCCGGGGCTTAAATCTGACAGCCCAGCTCCCAGGGCAGAGACACTGGGCATGTCTACACATGCATTTAAACTGGCTTAAATCTACTGTGCAGTAAATGGGAATAGGCAAGCATCTACATGTGTAGGCGTTAAAGCGCATTAACGCAGTGTGTGGATTGATTTGGGACTAAAGTTATTCCCAAGTCAGTCCACACACGGTTTTACTGTGGAGTAAGGCATCTACACGTCCTGTCACTGCACGGTAAGTAACCAGGCTTAAATTTGATACCTGCATGATGCAAGTAGCAAATTTACCCTCAAGTCGGCATAAGTCGCCATACTTACTGCGCAGTATGGGTGTGCCCATGTAGATGCGTGCCCATACTGTGCAGAAACTTCAGCTACTGCACAATTAACGTGTACGTGTAGACGCACCCAATGTGTCAGTTTCAGCAAGACCAAAGAGAACCAGGAAAGCAGCTTCCCTGGGTCTCTGTGATCTGGCTGCAACTGGCACTCTGTCCCTGGGAGGAGCCCTGTCCCACAGCTCCTCCTGCCCCTGCTCACCAAGCCTCTAGTGGCAAGTCACAGCTATGCAGGCGAAAGCAGAGTCAGAGAAGGATTTTTCGCCTTAAGGTATGACTGTTCCACTAAGCCCAATGACATTAAGCCGATTAACATTTGTACAGCTTTCAGCATAAGGGTGTAACAAGACCCTTTGTTTTAGGTTGTCTGCCAACTCAGAAAAACATCACTGAATTGGTTTCCACTTGACTAGTTTGAGTATCTTAATGACTTTCATGGACAGAAATACAGTATTTTATATTGATTTAGCTTCTGCATAATCGAAGTGTCGTAAGGGTTACAGATTTTTATGAAATGGACCAGATTCTGTCAGCAGGTGAGGTGTTTGGTACCTGTACTCTTGAGACTAGCCCTTGCTTGCTTCCTGTATCTATAGAGTGAGTGTAAAATGCTTGGGGCTCTTGGTACATCACACAACGTGCCTCATATCATTTCTTTGTTCTCTTGTCCCCCTCCTTCCCTCTGTTTGATAATTGTGCTGTTTGTGCTGATCATTTTGTGCAGTTTGCCAGCTCTGAGACTATCCCTCAGATAGTGGGGTGGGTTATTGTTGTTTGCATAGGAATTATTCCTACCAGGTCTCATGTAGGGGAAGAGGCAGAAAGATACAGAGCATACACGCATACGCTCTAGAAGGGGCTGAAAAGGTGAACGTTTCCTATACTGATTTTAATTGTACTGTGTTTTGGAAGAAAAACAACTTTAATCTCTTATTTTGATTACTCTTTGCTTGACTTGTGTGTAAGAGTTCTTGCGAGGTAAGTGCATGTTCAGGTAGTAACAGAGCTAATCCTGGAAGGAAAATAAATCTAGCAGGTTTATGTAGGGGGAAGAACAGGCCTAGAAGCTTATCAGTTGGACATCCATGCAGGTAACAGTTTCCATGACCTTGTGCTTAGATGAGTGAATATGTTCCTTATATCACTGTCACATACTTTACAGGTAACCAAGGAGTTGGTTCAACAGGTTGGGAAGTAAACTTGATCATCTCTTTACCTTAGCAATAGGATAGTTGCTGTGACCAAAGCTGCCAGTTCTGATTTAAAGGAAGAGAGTTCCTTTTCGTATAATGATTCTATTCATACACACAAGTTACTGTAGACATTATTGCTTTGGAAAGCAGTCCTATGATCAGCATCTCCCACCGTGGACGTGTCTTATTAGACTCTTAGATCCCGGCTACAAACAGTCTTTGTTTACCTGAAGGGATTAGACTAGAGCAGAGAACAAACATTTGTCGCTTGAAACACACTAGCTTTACAAACATGTTAATTACTTCAATTTAACTGGCAATCAGTTCTCAAGGTTAACCCCCCCCCCCCCCCAAAAGCGTGTAGATGCAGGTATTAAAAACAATGCCTCCGCTTTAAAAAACAAAAAAACAAATCAAACGAAAAACACCTCAAAATGTGTATACAAAAACACTAATACTTCAGGGCATAAGTCAGCCACTAGCTTATAGGACTTTGAAGGAAACTTCCTCAAAGGGCAAATTATTTGATAACTGTCCACCACAGAATTTCTTTCCAGCTTCCCCTCTGAAGCTGGCTACTGTCACACACAGTAATGGACTACTGAGCTCATTCAGTGTGACAGCTTCTTTGGGTTTGCCTACCCACAAGTCATACCACTTTAAATCATGCCAGCCTAATTAAAGTACCACACACCCAAAGATGCAGTAATATTGCTATATATAGGCTTATATCAATACCATTTTTTTCCTGTACAAGAAGAATAAGCTGTACCAGTATAAGCACCTTTATACCAGCCCTAGGGGTTGTAGAACTATTTTAATTAAAAGAAAATCATTCTGCTAGGTGAACATTAAACCTGTATAAAACCACTGTATATACCAGGCCTGGGTTTCTCTGGCAGCCATACTTCATTTAGTGTCACGATCTTGGATCACCACCTGCTGTCTGCCAGAGGAATTTATCTGAATAACGTTGCACTGAAGAGGGAAGTCATTTAGTAAATGTTGCCAGCTCCATACCTTTTGTAAGCTAGTACTCTTCTACATGGGCTCATCTACATATAATTTATGCCCGGAGTTAACTAACGTTAGAGCTGCATGCTATACTAGACCGGTGTAAACTTGTGTGCTTGGGGCCACACTATAGCTTTTGCTCTAGTTTAACCAAATTAGTTTTTAAACCGTTTCATTTGGTTCAAAAACTGTGCTAGGCAAGCCCTAAGTGGAAGTGGATCTTTGTCTTTAGGCTCTGGATCTGTTGTGCTCTGGACCACTGCCTCAATTTTATTTCTAAATGGAATACTGTATCAGATTTCTTTCCAGGAATGGATAAAGGTACATGTGAATGGTGTCAAAGAAGTGGAGCTATGCCAGTAAATCAGATGAACAATACTGGGGAGATGGGAGTTAGTTTGAGCCTCTACTTGATCACAGATGAATAGGGGGTGGAGGGAGGGTAGTGGAGAAGAAGGGCAAGGGAATTTTTGCTTACTTTGAATTGCAGGATAAGGTACCTTGTAATCCTCTTTCTTTCAAAAGCAGTACATATATATCTAGCAATTGCCAAGCCACTGTCATCCTGGGTGGGTTTATGGTTGCGCTGAATTGCCTTTCATATGCAGCAAGTCTATGGTGGTTGCTAGTGTAGCTGGAGTAAAAAGAGTTTGAAACCTAAACTTCTGACCAGACTCATGAGACAAGGAGATAAGATTGTAGAGATTGGGTAGTCATTGTCCTTTCAGGCCTCTCGTTTTCACTTCCGCACCTGCTTACAGTTATAAGAAGGTTTGCATGTCTTCATGGTGTTCAGACATGGGAGGTAGGAAGAAGCAGTGTGCTGAAATGTCATTGTTTTAATTGCTGGGTTTCCTTTTATATTGTATGTTAATGAAGGATAAGGAGCCCAATCCTGCCAACAGCTATACTTAAAGTAAAATTTGAGATCTTAGTTCTTGTGTAGTCCTTGTATAGGTGAAAAGTTGCACAGATATTGTGGATTACATAATAGAATTAACAGGTATAACTCACTAAACACCTAGAAGTGGAGGACAATCCTACCTTGAACAGGGGGCTGGACAGGATGACTTCTTGGGGTCCCTTCCAACCCAACTATTCCATGATTCTAAGGTAACAGGACATTAATGGTTCTCGCAGGTAATGATTTGAGAGGTATTGTAAATGCTAGTGTGGACAGGTAAAGAACACAAAAAAATTCCAGGGGGCATAGGCATAAAGGAAGAAAATGAGATTAAACTGGAAAGGTACAGATAAATGCATCTGGAGAAAAACAACGTACATTACAGATATTTTAATTGTAGGGAAAAACTTGGACAAGAATAGTAGTGGAAGCCTTAAGGGAGATTGGAGACATCAAATTGACTAGGAGCTTGCAGTAGTGGGGCAGCCAAGCAGGGGTGTGTGATTTTGATCTGCATGAGTAGAGACGTAATGCTACAAAGCAAGGAGGTAAAAGTTTCCTTTCTCTGGCTCAGAGATAAGTGTCCGAAAATTTGTATCCAGTACTAGAAATGTGCTGAAAAATTTGAGGAAGTTTTGAACAGGACTAATCAAAACATTATCAAAGGATTTGATGCAGGGGGAAAGATTAAGAGCTAAATATATATGTGCATTGTCTAAGTAACAATGAAGAGGTTGAAAGGATATAGTTTGTAGCTGGCTAAATAAGGGAGATTAGTTATTTGAGAAGGTAGAAAAGCATAACAGCTAGGAGGAATAAAATGAAATTAAGAGGGAAACAATTGTTGAAATGAGATTATATTAGGCTTGTGAGCTAGTGCCCTTAAATCATTTTAAAACAAAATTAAACAGTACTATGAATTACGTTTAGCAGGGAAGAATCCTGCCTCATCAAACTGATGACCTAGTAGGTTTTGTTAATCTCAAATTAACATTCAGCTCCCCATATTAGCATTATCACCAATTTGAAGTCTAGTCCATTTTAAAATTAAATTGGAAGCACTGTCAGCTACTACACCTTCCCTGGAGACTGCTTGCCAACTTCTGTAGTTTTACAAATCACAGTTTCCTGTTTTGTTCCTATTTAAAAAATGGAGAAGTCTACCTAGGCAGGGGGAGCTAACTGTACAGGGGAAAATGGTGAAACTGGAGAGAATCAAATGTTGAATGTGAACAAAATGAAAACTAAGAGAATTATTTCCCCTCCTCTTTGGCCTAATAAGCAGAGGTGAGCTTGTTACGATGGTAGGTTAAAAAAAAATCTATAGACAAATGCATGGTTAGATTGGTGCCTTTCATTTAAAAGACTGAGTAGCCTTTATTTAGACAAAAACTGTAAAAAACCTTATCTTTCTTTTTCTGATAGTTTAGATCATGGGTGACTGGTGCCTCCTGAGTCTGGGGAGCACCAGATCACCAACGGGCGAGTCCCCCCCCAGTGGCTGATCACCGAGCCAGCGGCAAAACCGGAAGTGCACTTCCGGTTTTGCGGCTGGTATGGCCTATCTCGGGGTGCACATGTACCCCCTACGTGTCACCAATGTTTTAGATTAAGTTAGTTTTAATCTTCCCTTGTCTTTGACATTGTTGGGAAGAGGAAGGCATGAGTGGAAATTAATGTACGATGAGGCAGTCACCCTTTTGGAGAAAACCATTGTCTTGGATTGAAGAGATGCTCAGTGAATCTACAGTAGAAAAGATTGTAGTCTTACTGCAGCAGCCACGCAGCTGTTTTTATGACATAGCCATAAAAAATGCCTGATCCATGTATGCATTAGGTATTTGGCATCGGAATGGCTGCACTGGGACTGGCAGTTGCTGGAAAACTCCTTGTTAATTTTTGTTCCTTAGATAAGGCTTCAAAGTGATGTTCTTGTAGGCAGCCGCACTCCTGCGAGGCTTGGCGGGCATTGGCTGTCAGTAAATGCAACTCCCTCTTGTTCTATTGGGTGCAAGGCCGCAGCTGTGTGCTGCCAAATGGTAATGAATGCCCTTGCCTCGCCTTTCCTCTCCAGCTACAGATATGCAGTCATGTGGGCCTCATGGGACAGGGCCAGATATACTAATGTCAGAATGATTTTGGGATTCAGCCAGTGTCTGAATGACCTGGTGTTGGCTGGAGGTGCATTGAATTTACCATTGTTTCACTTGCCTTGAAACAAGAGCTGCAGGCCCTTGGTAAATGGCTGGAAAGGCTCATCTCATTTCACTAGAGCCCTCTTCAGTGCCTATATATTCTTGGTGTAACATCTACCGTAGTAACCCCTTGGTAAATCCCAGCTGATCTCCCTCTGCTTCATGTAATGATAGTATCTGAAGGACTGTTTCCCCTTTTCCATTGAGTTAAACATAGCAGTATCACAACAGAGTCTTACTACATCATGGCTGGAATCGCAGCTGAAATGTAAAATCAGGGTTATGGTATGCTGACAAAGTTGAGACTCCTTGTCGTATCTCCATTTCTTGGATTTCTCTGTTAGGATGACAAATAAAGCGCTGCAGCAGTTCAGTCTTTTAATGCCATCACTTGAGTCATGGACTGCTCTTTCTTTACCATAGGTGACTGAATTTTTCCTCGTCCTCTGCTCTTTCCCATTCCTGAGGGTTTGGCAGTGCCCATAATGATGGTTTCCCAAAGTGCTGTGGCCCTCTTGTGGCATGGCAGTGAGGGATTTTCATTCTCTTTGGGGGTATCTTTTGTGTGGTGGAGTATCTTTTTAATAGCCATCCAGTTGGCATCAAATGCTCTGAGGCAGTGTTAAAAGCTGCTAAAAAGCCTATTGTCCTAGCACAGAGATCTCTGTGGGATGCCCTGAGCAGAGGGAGGAGGATAATTAACGCCTTGTTTGAAGGTAGCGATGCTCATGATTGGGAGAGAGTGAGTGCTACAGGCCTATGTTTTCAAATTCCAGTTCCCACAGCTCCTGTCTGTCTTCTGACTACCAGGCAAGATGCATAAAGTCCATCAATTGGGTATCTGTTTTGCTTCCATTTAGTACCACCAAAATGAAGGGAAAGGGCCATTTTTATGCTCTCTTATTGGCATGCAATAGAAATGAATGGCACACCAACTGCAGATGCTTCCTCAGCCTGATGAAGGGTATTTATACCCGAAAGCTTGCAAAGAAGAATTTTTCCAATTATTTGAGTTGGTCTAATAAAATATATCCGATTTACCCAAAGAACCTTGTCTGCCTATGTCCTTAGACCAACATGGCTACAACCTATACCCCTAAATTGACGTGAGATTTCTTGCAGACAGAGCCACGAGGAGGATCTGGCTTCTCACTGGACCATTTTCTCAACAGTTAATGGTCCAGAAGAGGTGAAATGTGCCAGCCAAACAAACTTTTGGAGGTTGGTTAGGACTAATGCCAGAGGCAATGAAATATATGGAGCAGCCAGGAAATGTTGGATGGAGTTAGGTTCTTTAGTTTGGAACTGAGGAAGAAATAGAGGTCAATGAAGCCTTGGTACAGCTAGGGCATCTTCTGTGATGTGGGGGATCTGTAGGTTATAAATCCCTAATCTGGCCCCATCATCCTACCCAGTAGTGGGAAAGCTGTTGAGAAAGGTTATAAAAAAAAATGAGGAGTTGAATCTTTACAGGGATAGGGTGTGTTCTTTTTTATGTAGAGCATAACAGAGTACTGTCTAGTAGTGAAGTGACCAGAATGCTAGCCTGAGCTGAATCAGACACCTGCTTGCTTTTAGGATGGGGGTCCTGGTCTACCTTTTGTTAACATATTAAACACGTTTTTTTTTTCCTTTCCCCTTCTCCAGGGTAACCAGGAGCCAACAGCCACTCCTGATGCAATGGTGCAGCCATTCACCACAATCCCATTCCCACCACCCCCACAGAATGGGATCCCCACAGAGTATGGGGTGCCACACACTCAGGACTATGCAGGCCAGACCAGCGAGCACAATCTGACACTCTACGGAAGTACGCAGGCACATGGAGAGCAGAGCACGAACACAGCCAGCACGCAAAACGGATCTCTTACGGTATGCCAGACCAAGGTGCAGAGCGGGAGAATGATGAGGTGCTATTTGTGTAGAGGCTTACACAAAACTATCCTAGATTAGGTTGTCTGCTAGCTCTCTGACACATCCCTAATGCCTCGTAGGTGCATAGCATATCAGAGCCGGGTTTCTCGAGTCCAGCAAATAGAGAATTGTGAAAGCCGGCAGCTCTGGATTCCCCATGCAGTACTTTGTCCCCTGTGTCGTATCAAGGAGCAGAACTGATTTGGTAGTGGTGGTAGTTCTGAAAGTTGTGGTTTATGTGGGGCCTGGAATAAGATATGGGGATGTCCAGACCCACCTTCACAAAAGTGTTGACTACTCTGAGTTAATTGGCAATTCGGCAAATAAATAAAAAGCACCTTTATCGAATGCAAGTCCTGAAAGGCTGAAAGTAGGAACCAAGACAGAATGGATAGAGAAGATATATGTGTAATCCTAGTATCCCCTAGTATTTCAAGGAGGTGGTGGAGTGGGGAAATACTTTTGTGCCTATTAGAAGATGGCATGGTGCAGCGGGGGGGATAGGCAGGAGGAGACTTCAGCTGCTATGCAGCCGCTTACTCAAAAAAGACTTTTACCTTCTTCCTTTTCCACATTTGTCTTCCTGTAGCACAGAACTGGGCAACATGCTGGCAGATTATCCCAGGGAAAGCTTTATCTACCCCTTAAGCCACTTGTTAAGACTTAACTTCCTAATAAAGAGTATTATGGTGAGAGCCTTTGGTACACAGGGGTGGATTTAATCTGCTAATGCTTTCAGTTTTCCTTGTAGTTTGGTGCTTGGCTCATAGACATATTTTTCCCCTCCCTATAATCACTGAGTGAATTTAGTGCCAGTGATTGGAAGGGCTGATAGTGCCAGCTCAAGTAAGCATTGATTCACAGTATGTGGTACCACTTTCTTTTACACTGGGAAGTTGGCAACTTTGGTCATGACCTTGGGAGAGGTTTGATGTACTGCTGTTCTTCACATGAACTTCAGTATCTTGTGGCTGTTTAGAAGTAAACGGTGTAGCCCAGGAAAGCACATGGAGTGCTTATGGAGCACTTTGGCGTCTTTCCTATTCCACAGGGCCAATGCAAATTAAGTCAGTTAGAGACCAGGCTGTAAGGGAAACCTAAGGGTGACACAAGGCAGCACAGAGCAATGTAATAATTCTTATGACACTGAGTTGTCCCTTCTCCCGTCAGCTCAGCAAGTGCAACACAAGAGCATGGCAATACAGAACAATACCAAGCGCAAAATACCAGTGATGGAGGTGGATGTTTGAAATAAAGCCTACATCCCCTGCATGGCGGCACAGCATGCTCTGTAGCATGTCTGCTTTTTCCACGTGTTTATGTTCCCATCTAGGTCCAGACACTAAGACTGTTTCTTTTTAATGGAAATGATGCGAGCCTTGACCTTGGACACAAGCTGCTGCCAAGCCTCCTGCTCCTCTTCCATATTAGGAGCCGGCTCCATCGCGCTGCAAGAAAGAGCTCTGCCTTTCATCAGCTAGTGCAAGCTCCAAAGGAGCCGAAAGAGCGAGAATAGGGGCTTGAGTATGTGCGCGCTAGGAGGGTGATGTGTTGGTGCTTGGTAGCCAATGAGGAGAGAATAGAAGCCCATCTGTGTGGGAGGGAGTGTTGCTGGGAGACTGTGGAGAAGGAGAAGTGTTGCCAGGAGGCTGTGGAGGGAGCATGACTGGGAGAGATTAGATGATAAATAGGTTGGATAGTGTGTAACTCTTGTACTGCCTGTTGGGAACAGGTGGACATGTCCGCTCTAGCCACTTAACATACTTAAAGATGTGCAGGGAGACACTGCAAAGTTGAGTGCATGCTAATTGTGGCTAGCTAGGAAAGGGTGAAGGTACATATAAGCACATTTGTGGTGATTGTTTTGGCCTGGATTATTTATCCTGAGAGTATCCCAGAGGTGATAAACACAGAAATTCAGTGAGGAAGATAGCTGAGGGATTTTCCAGCTTTAGGCCTTGGATCTTTCTGTGTTCATGCTCCTTTTCCCTCTCATTGTGGGAGGCTGTTCTGCTTCTCTGGGGGGGAGCCTTGGGATGTATTTGCTCTAAACTTTTTAAAAACATCTTTTCTCAGCGTACTAAGCAGTGAGGTGGGGACCGAGAGAAACTCACTGTGTTGCAAGCAGGAGGCTTAGCAGTTTTTATAGACAAAGGCTTTTGTTAGAGTACAACACATTATGTAGATTACCCCATTTTGAGTACTGGCACAGTTTGAATCATATGCCTGTCCATCACATGTCGGTTAACTTATATGTGTTTAACGTACCGGTTAGTTGCATCCGTCCAGTATGTACTAGAACTCTTCTGTTTTCACCGTATCTTCTAGCCCACAGTATTGATCTAGCTAAATATGGTGTAAGGTTGTTTTAGAGCTCCTGATGCTTCCTTCTTACTACTGTGATCAACAAGAACAGCTGCCTTCTTATGCGTGAGAGCGAGATCCCAGAACACACAGGTCGGCAGATTCCCCTGCTGTTGAGATCTGAAGTCTGTGCTGCTGGGGGGCACTTCAGGAATTCCTTCCACCAGATGGAAAGAGGCATCTCCCTGCTTTTAAGATCAGAGCTTGAGCTGATGTCCATTTGGCATCAGACAGTGATATAGCAAAAGGCTAGGAGGGATAGAAATTGGAATTTCTGTTCTCCTGCCTGGCAGAAGCTGGGATCATTGGAGCAATGATACATTAAGAATATGTAAGGGGTCACTTTAGATAGATTTGGGGCTATCTATCAGACTGGCAATAGCCTTGTGAAGTAATGTAATGGGAGGCACCTTTAGTACACTGGGACATGTTTCTTTCCTTATAAACTAAGCCAGATGGTGTGATTTGGAGAGGATAATAGTGGCAAAATCGGTTAATTAACCCTGGTCTGGAGGTCTGAATTGAAATGCTGTATCAGCACTGTTCTCAAGTAACATAACTTTGTGAGCTGAAGTCCACACTGTATTGGACATTTGTCTACATTGCCAAATCTCTGGCATGATTGGTGTGCTCAGCCAAGGAGCAACGCAGGGCTAAAATAATGTGAGTTCTGTAGGTTAGGATTGAGAAGCTCAGCTAGGGTTCCGGATTGGGGAAAGTTGCACAATAATTGTTCATATTATGCCATGTTTATATTGGCTCCTCACTTTTTTTAGGCTTAAACCTTCCCTGCTTGGCTTTACTTCCCAGCATTTGGGGTACCAGTCCATTCCAAAGCAGCTGACCTTTACTCCCATGCTGTGCAAAAGGGGAATGGATATGGGCAGGGGACACCAGTCTAAACATGACTTAACTGAACAGCCAACAGCAGCCAGTCCACTTAAATAACTGGCACGCTTATCTCAGTTCTTGCCAGAGCTATGTCTCCTACTACCATATTTTTTTGCATATAACCCGCACCTTTTCACCCCCAAAACTGGTTGGTGGAAATCAAGCTACATGTTATATTTGAGAAATGTGGTTTCTCATGGGTCTGGAAACTTGGCAGCAGGAGAATGGTGGCAATGTTAATTACCACAGCTCTAGGAACCGTGGCACTGACAAATTTCTGGCCCATGGGGAACCAGATGATCAAATGACACTGCTCCATGTGCAAGATTGGGCCAGTGCATGTTAATCCACATTTGGACCCTGGTACTCATGGTTGGACCCAGCAAACCACATCTGGGGCTGTGTGCTGCATTGGGTCCAGGGCTACCCACTGGGTCGGACCCAGCACGTGGCCCCAGACTCAAAGCACTGGATAGGGCCAGTGTGTGGGATCAGTCCTTGGTTGAATCTGGCCCATCCCTGCACCAGAAGGGGAAGGTTTGCAGGGCTGATTCCTGAAGCCAAGCCACAACTACTGCTGCCTGCCCACCCCCCAGGTCCTGTGCTCTTGCAGCTGAAGAGAAGGCAGCAAATGGAACAGCCTGCAGCCCTGAACTTCTGGGCCAGCGTATCTTTGCCTTGGATTGCCATATGACTGCAGGCTGGGTCTTTTCTACTTTGTGTGGGGGGTGAGAGGGGAAGGGAGGGGGAAGGAGATGAGAGCAGGCTGACTTCAGGAGAGGCTGCCTCTTCCAGCTATGTGGTGCAAAGCCAGATGCTGTCAGGACAGTTTTAGACTAAGCTCCCTTGCCTATTTCCCCTAGCTGCTTGTAGTTAGTTTCTTACCTAAGGTAAGACCTTTATGGATTCATGCTGCCTCTCAAAAAGAGGGTTCATATTATATTCAGAAGCATGTTACAGTATTTGTGAGAAAATGTGGTGTTTTGTCAGCTTACATTGGTGCATATATATGTAATTGAGAGCCCTCAGTTTGAGACACCGTTCAAAACAGAGAGGTTATTCAGAGGAAAGATTAACCTTCTACTGAACATAAGCAGTTTGTCTGATAGTAGGAACATTTTGTTTTCTACTGTAAAGTGAATAAAATTAATGGGAGAGATGAGTTTAAGTAGAGGGAAGCATATGTGTATAGAACTACAGATTATAACTAGAGGTATAGATTTACAGACATAAATAGATGTCATTTACTTTACATGAGAGTTCTTGATGCAGGTTTATAAATGGCAGGTGTTGACAACTTCGTTTTACATTATGTCATGAACCGATACAGTACAATATCTAATTACAGACACCAATGTCTCGCATAACTCTCTGACATCCTGTCACTGAAATACATTTAGTTAATGCAGCACATTCTCCAAAGGAATACAGATTTACTGTTTTGTTGGAGAGTGAGGTATCACATTCAGCCAAAACCACCTATCCCATTCAACAGAGGGACAGGAATAGAGCTCTTCAGACTTCTGGGAGTGTTAGCTGCTTCTAAACATGTTTTTGATTAAGAGGTGAAACCAAGGTTTTCCTAGGACAAGGGTTCCCAACCTTTTGTATAGCATGGACAGCATTTTAACAGAATGTCATGGTTGTCTTTTCTGTTTATGAAGAAACGTAGACCACCATCCCTCCCTTTGGTAATCTGATAACATGCCATTGGTAACTAGAGCAATTGCTTATCTACAAAATCTAACATTAAGAAAATATTTAATGTGTATATTAGGTGCCTTTTAATGATGTTTAATAGGTGGATGTAAGGAAGACCCATTGTCACCTGGCCAGCTAGCTCTTTATGGACTGCTGGTGGTTTGCAGACCTCAATTTGGAAATTGCTGTCTTAAGGCAAATACCTGAAATTTGGAGGTTGACAGGAGGGATGTGATCTGACTGTGAAGCAGTTTAGTTCAGGTTTCAGCACTTGCAAACCACTGTTTAGTATCTAATGGGGGCAGCCGTCCTCCCTTCTCTGCTTGTCAGAGCATCTGTATTTCATAAGAGAGGGAATTGGAACCTTTCATGGAGGTCCTGGCACAGTAACCATCAAAAGAATCTTGTCAGGATGAATCATATCAGCACTGCAAAGCAGAAAAAGTGTGTGAATGCTAGTTAATTTTTTTCATTCAGGAAAAAAGAGTAGGCCCATCTTTAAATGTGGCTGAGTGCCTGAGGAATTGCATTTATATATCTCTATTGGCAACACTGATAATTGAGCTTCCTGTTTTTGGGCAAAATAAATGCAACTAGAAAGGATTTAATTTTAAAAACAAAACTTATTACTGTTGAAGGATGTTGATTGTTCCTGCATTTCTCTGTCTGCAGAATACATAGTATAGGAAGCACAAGGTTTCATACACGATGCCCCTACACATTGCACTTCAACCTTGCCATGGAAAAGAAGTCTGCGGGAGTGAGAGAGGTTTAGTATCCATGCATCAGTCCTTGACCCATTCTTCTATTAAATTAAATTGCTTACTGGGGTAACACTTAATGCCTGTTACAATGACAACTTTTGTGTTTTGACACCTGCCCATTCAAAGCTAGAAGGAGACCTTTCCGTTTCTTCCTTTGTTCCCCCATCCCCCTCATTCCTATTAGGTAGGTCATGATCAGCGGGTTTTCCACATCATTCCTCAAGCTCTCGATCCTACCAGTTCTTTGCTGTTGACCCAAAACAGAACTAGTGGAGTCAGTTGTATAGATCAGTCCCTACAAGCCACCCAAGTCTCCTCTGGATACAGGCAGGAATAGTTTACATTTTTCTGTCTGTCTGTTAAAGACAATCTACTCAAATCATGCCCTTTTAATTGGGCTCCTGAAGATTTTTGACATTCTGTTTCCAAATGTTTTAATTTTCCATAACTTGCATCTGAAGCAGTTCCAGTTCTGAAAAGCAAGCAGGGAACAGAAACATAATGTACTTTGTTTTCATAGGCTTTATGCTAGCCAACATCTTGCTCCTGGGCATGACAGGCACAGGGCTGATGCTGCTGTGAGCTCAGCCAACATGGATCCCCTGTCTCTCCAATATCCTAGAGGAAGACTTTTCTTGGGTGGGTGATCTATGGACCTCCTGGCTCACTGGCCATCTCAAAACACAGCAGGGCAGGTTGTGGTCATGAGCAGGGTGTCAGGTGTGTAGAAGAATGACATCACATCTGCATCAATGTGTATTACACTTAGTTGGGGATGCAGGACAGATCTGATGATATTGTTTTAATACAGTGTTTATGTCACAGTGCAAGTCGTCTTATTGTATCATTGCAGGACCCTGAGACCTGAGGAATTGATGCTGTACTGAAACTAGGCAACAGTAAAGTACATACAAGCAGAGGCATAAGTCAGTTCCTTACTTCGGGGTGTTGATGTCAGACCAAAAGGGAAGAAGGGTGGTAGGACTTAGGGATGGAAAGGAGAGGCTGGTTGGTTGAAGTGTGTGCTTTTATCTGTCATTTAGTCAGGTTAACTTTGGGTTGCCAGTCTCTATTATATGCGGCTTGTAAACAGGCTTCAGGCCTTTTCCTTTTCATCTCCTGCCTGATGAATCAAGCCAAGAAATGACCACAAAAGGAAAAATGAGACCTGAGGAAGTCATTTCTTCTGCTTCAGCTGCAGCTGAGTATTTGGCAATAGACAGATGTACTAAGCCAGTCTCATGCTGGCTGAAAATTTAAACTATACATTAGGGTTGCTGTAGATAAAAGTTGGGGAAAAAGACCTTTTAGACTATTGAACTCATCACCTTATAAGTGCTAGTTTGTTTCCAGAGAAAGAATCTATGTGAGATTAAGCTAGTACTGAAATAGCTGGAAACGATGAGCTTTGAGGCTTTTTCTACAGTCTAGTAGATAAGGATTAACTGAGGTCTTTTGCGTTTCCCTTTTTGTCTCTCCTCTTAGAAGGCTTGTCTTCCTGTACATACCTAGTGTGCAGTAAAACATTGCTTCTTGCATGGAAGCAGCATCTTGCTATACGCAGGCACATCTGTGAGTAGTTTTTGTATAGGCCACTGTATATCACATCTTTAGCGAGGCGTGAGTTCTGGCCTCTTTAGACTGTTTACATTCATCTTCTATCCATTTGTTCATAGCCTTTCAGTTTCCATTCTTAAGGAAGCAACAAACCTCTTCCTATGACACTAAAAGCAGCTCCAAGTCCTTAAACTTGTACTGACATGCCTTGCTTTACATAATCTGCACCTTTCATGATGGGGGGGTGAAAAGAATGGATAGAGTGCACAAGTCAGGCAGAGTGTGTCTACTTGCAGGATTCACCATCTGTGTTAGGAAGTACAAGGCTCGGAAATTTGAATTAGTGTGACTTCAGAGCGTGTATAGACACTGAAGAGAGATCCCTTTCAAACCCTGTGCGATACCGGGGGGGGGTTAATGATTTCTGGGGGCTGTTTTGGAGTGCTGATTCCTAGGCAACGTATGCAGCGGTGATGGCTGAGCTGCCACGTGTTCTGTCCTTCTTGGACAGATTTGCCCTGGAGAACAGAAGACTCTGATAGGATCGTAAAAACAAAACTGCCAAATAGCATGGTGTGATTTAATCACAAGCCAGCTGCATTAATTCTTCCCCCTGGAGTGCACCATATGCATGTCTGAAGATGTATTTTTTTCATGGGAGTGTGGGGATAAGGCAGCTTTTGGATTTGATTAGGTGAATGATTGTCAGGATGTTCTTGTGCATCTGATATTGAGGGAACGGGTGAATCTTGACCAGATGGATATGGCTTACTCTGTTAGGTCTGTGCTGGGCTCATATTGCTCTTTTTCATCTTCACTGCAACTCTTGAGTAGAGGTGTTTACTTTGCCGTATCATTCCACTCTCCCCCTTCCTACCACTCTATACCAAATGATTCAGATACATTTATATTGCTTACATTGCCCAAGTGAAGTGAAATGGAAAGCAACCATTGTTTTGCACAGCATGGCAAGACCTTGGTGTTTTAGCATGCTCATCAATCCTGTGCAACTTGTGCGAGGTCTAAGTCTTATCTGCAAGAGAAACTTCCAGCTGAAAAATCCTCAGTGCTAATGGTGCCCATTTTTATATAGCTCTAGAGATGCTTTAGATTTTCAGGAGTTTCCCATGCTTCTACTGCATATTGCGCAGGACAGTCCCAGCAAAACCAGTCAGTGGTAGGGGACTCCCTGTTTTTGCTTAGGAGCATCTCTTCATTCATTTGCCAAACCAAATGTATATCCAGAAGCAGTAAAATGCTTGTCTTGAACTATTGGGGTCTGGATGTATCCTTGCAATTCTCTTAACACTGGCTGACTCTTGCATTTACTTGCCCTTTGAGTTGCCACAGAATCTCTCACTGCTTTTTCTGTAAATGAAGGGGAGAAGAGACAATCTACCACATGAGAAAATGAAATGGGGCTTTAAAAAGTTACTAGGCAGAGCATTCATCCAGTTCATTTTAGGCAGGTGAAAAAGGTGGAGTGAACGGGGACTCTGGCAAATATCCTAGCTTGCCAGTCTTTAGAAAGAAATACATCAATAAAACTGAGCAGATGATTATCTATTTCCTTATGCTGTTGCTGGCACCCAGTGTTGGTGAGCGCATTTTTCAAGCCTTAGGGGCCGGGGAAGCATTTCCCCCAGGCTGAGGATAATAGTCATGATAAGGCTTTTGGAAATTTTCTGGAAGAGATTAAATAAGTCTGGATACTTCAGTTGCAGAGTTAAAGCTTTGTGCCAACACATCTTCATTTGTGCCTCAACATAGTTTATGATGCAAAATAGGGGAGGGGGACATGCACACACATACTTCAGCTGTGCCCCAAAATGGCAGCATTTGTTTCTTTTTTCAAAACAGACTTTAAAATTAACTGAAATAAATTAGCCATAAAAGACCCATAGACCTTTTGCCCGTAGGTTGTCCTTTTTTGTATGGGTGCTGTTTAGATGTGGCAGTAATCTGGAAAGAGCAGGGCAGAGCTGATGCTCTTTAGCCTGGGGATGCAGTGCTGGACTTGGCTGGCTGAGAAGTTGCACTTTAGTTGTAGGATTTTGAGTATTGTCTGAATACCTGCCCCCAAGGGCTCAGAGCTGCAATTTACTACTTGACAGCTTCAGGACATAAGGCTTACCTCTTTATCATAGCCTTTCCCCAGGAGTGGCCAAAGAGAGAGGAAAAAAAAGGGAAAAGGAGAGAGAATTTAAAAAAAGAAAGAGTAAAGGAGGAGGAACCTATTCTAGAAATGGTAAGGGAGAGGAAGAAGATTGTGATCCTCTTACTCATGGATAGGAGGGGGAGAACAAAAGAGGCACTGTGAAACTTTGTTAGCTTTATCAAATCTGTGAAATTCTCAGATACCACGGTCATAAGTGCAGTATAAATACCTAGGAAAAGATAGGCAAAAACATGAAAGGAATTTGAGAGATTTCTTCTTACTTACTTTGTCTTTCTGATTTCAGCAGACAGAGGGAGGGGCACAGACAGATGGACAGCAGTCACAGACACAGAGCAGTGAGAATACTGAGAGCAAGTCCACTCCAAAACGACTTCATGTGTCTAACATTCCCTTCCGCTTCCGAGATCCTGACCTTCGACAAATGTTTGGGGTAAGTTACTGAAGCCTTTAAAGAACATGAGACTCACAACAGATGGAACATACAGTGATGATATGTCCATGGTAGGAAATAGGTGTGGTAAAATACCAATTGCCTTGCTCAAGGTAGGATTGTTTACCTTAGCTTGATTATGCGTGTGAACACTACAAATGACCTGTTCAAGTTAGGATGTTATCATGTATTAGCTACCAAATGGTTAAAAGCAAAGAACCTTCTTAGTGTAGATGAGACTTAAAAGTTTAGATGGACTTTGCTCTTCAGAATGTCTAGCTGGCAGCCGGTACCAAGTAGCATTGGCGACGCATAGGGGGTGCATGCGAGTGCATGTGCACCCCCTGAGCTTGGCAGTGCACCCTCTGCAAAAAGGCGCTAACGACATTGCCGGTGGTGCCTGTGGGCAGTAGCCGCTTGTCACATCCCCCCTCACCACTGACACAGCTGGCGGCTGTTGGCTGCCACCGCCACTGCTGGTAGCATCTGTGAGTGGTCGTTGACCACTGGTCAGTGCTCACCCCACCGCCAACAGTGTTGTGGCTGCCTGCGGCAGCTCGCCGCTGCCATGTCCCGCTCTCCGCAGGAGCTCACTGTGCCCCCCACCCAGCCTCCTGGGTCACGCAGCATTCATGTCAAGTAGAGTGCCCTAGGGGTCTGTCCTGGGGCTGGTTTTGTTCCACATCTTCATCAAGAACCTGGCAGATGGGATGGAGTACACCCTCAGGAAGTTTGCAGATGACACCAAGCTGCAGGGAGTAGTAGATACACTGAAAGGTAGGGTGAGAATTCGGAGAGACCAAGACAAATTGGAGGATTGGACCAGAAGAAATCTCGTGGGGTTCAATAAGGAAAAGTGCAAAGTCCTGCTGTAGGATAGAACAGTTCCAGCAACTGGGATCAACTGACTAGGACTGACTGGCTAAGCAGCAGCTCTGTAGAAAAGGACCTGGGGGTTACAGTGGGCAACAAGCTGAATATGCGCCAACTGTGTGCCCTTGTTGTGAAGAAGGCTAACAGCATACTGGGCTGCAGTAGTAGGAGCATTGCCAGCAGATCAAGGAAAGAGTTTATTCCCCTCTATTTGGCACTGGTGAGGCCAGACCTGGAGTACTGTGTCCAGTTTTGGGCCTCCCACTACAGAAAAGATGTGGTCAAATTGAAGAGAGTCCAGTGGAGGGCAACCAAAATGGTTTGGGGGCTGGGGCACATGATTTATGAGGAGAGGGTGAGGGACCTGGGTTTATTTAGTCTGGAGAAGAGAAGATTGAGAGGGGATTTGATAGCAGCCTTCAACTACCTGAAGGATGATTCCAAAGAGGATGGAGCTGGACTGTACTCAGTGGTGGCAAATGACAGAACAAGGAGCAATGGTCTCAAGTTGGAGCAAGGAATGTTTAGGATATTAGGAAAAACTTTCTCACGAGGAGGGTAGTAAAGTACTGGAACAGGCTACCCAGAGAGGTTGTGGAACCTCTATCCTTGGAGGCTTTTGAGACCTGGTTAGACAAAGCCAGGCTAGGATGATGTAGTTGGGGCTGTCCTGCTTTGAGCAGAGGGTTAGACTTAGAGGTGCACTGATACATTGGTCCGATATTGGATTGGCACTGCTTTAAAGAAAATTGACTATATCAGAAATCGGCATTTTTTGCCTGATGCAACCGATAATGTGGCTGATAAACGCCCCATTCATGTGCACAGCCACAACATGCACGAGGCCAGGAGCGCAGCCCAGCAGTTTAGAGAGCTGCGTCCAGCTGGTAGGTCTGTTGTGGTGGAGGGGGAAGGGAAGGGGCGTGGGGGGGGGCAGATCGAGGCCCCCGCGGTGACAGAGGGAGTGGGGCTGGGCCAGGGGCTGGGGTGCTGCCCAGCCTGGCCGGCCAGAGTGCGTAACAGAGCCGTGGCTCATCTGGGGGGTGGCTCCTGCTTCTGTTCACACCCTGGGAGGGCATGGGGGTGAATGCCCCCCAGATCTGCGTGGGATGGGGTGGCTGCTGCTGTGGGTGGGGGCTGGTGCCAGGCTCTTCCTGGTGGAGGCTGGGCTGGGTTGTGCTTGGGGCAGGTGATGACGGCGGCACTGGGAGGGAAACTAGGGGGTCTACGGTGAATTTTGGGGTGGCTGCTGCCCCCTGTCCCTCCATAATCCTGCTCCCAGTGCTGCCGCTGCCTGCTCCAAGCACAGCATAGCCCAGTTGGGAAGAGCCTGGTGCCAGTCCCAGCCCGCAGCGGCAGCAGCCTCTCCCAGCACAGATTTGGGGGGCATGCATCCCCCCATGCCCTCCTGGGGTGTGTGCAACAGCGGAGGCTGCACCCCACTATATGAGCTGCGGCTCCGTCATGTGCCTCGTCTGGCCCCGTCTGGGCAGCACCTGCCCCAGCCCTTGCCCTTCTCCCTCCCTCACCACAGGGGCCTGTTTCTGCCCTTCCCTTCCACCTCCCCTTCCACGACCACAAACTTACCAGCCAGACACTGCTCTTCAAGCTGCCGGGCTGCATATCGGAAATCAGATTGGTATTGGCTGATATGCCTCCTTAAAAATCAGTTATCGGTATCAGCCAAAAAAATCTGTGTTGGTGTACCTCTGTACAGCAGACCTGTAGACATACAAGACCTTGTAGTATCTATGCTTCAGATAAATTCTGCAGAATCTATGGGAAACTTTGGCTTTTTGAGTACACAACTTTTGCTTTCATAATCTTTAAAGAATCTGCAAATAGTCATCTGTTATGAAAATCTCTGTCTTTTCTTTTAACAAAACCTTGGGAGTTTCATCGTAAAACAAGCTTTGGTGCTGCAGAAAGCTTGTGCAGCTGGTATCAAGTGGAGTGTTATCTCTGGTTAGGAGATGCCAGAGTAAAGTTGCACATTCACCTCACTTGCACTTTCTTTGGGGTATATTTTAATCTTTAACTGCTGAATTGCCCACTGCTGATTCTGGAGAACTGTTTCAGTCATTGCACAGCTTGGACAGCATGTGGTGGATGAGATAAACATCCGATGAAACCATGGCTTGTTCTGGCTTATACTTCATTAGCAATTGCAGCATTGCAAGTTTTTTTAAATTTCTATCCTTTGAGTAAGCTGGTGTAAAGGAGGGGGGAGTGGGGCACTGCATTCAGTCGTCTCCAACTCTGCTGACCGGTAGGAGCCTGAAGTGCTCAGTGCCATAATGGAGCCCAGGTTAAAGCTTTGTTTTTTCACACTCTGGAGTGCAAATGGATGGTGTTAGAGCCTGGGGTTCATGTTCTGAGCATTGAATCTTATAGATAGGCTGCTGCACACTATACAGCTGGGCACCTGGCCTGGGCCTACTTCTAGGGTAACACACTGCTCCTAGTTAGGTCAAGGAGTTCAAGAACTGCTGCTCCCCGAGTTACCTCTTCTGCTCATTTCCTCATATCTTGCTTTTTACTGTTGTATTGTAGTACTCACTTTTGTTCATATTTTGATAATAGGGAAACTGAAATATGTTGAATAAACTAACTGCTGATTCATGAGGTTACTCCCAGGAAGCACATTTTAATTGCTGGCACTTGCTGTGAGGGTTTCCTATCCTTTGTTATAAGGCACAAGTTTTGCCCCATGTTGCTACATAGAGGTCAAACAGAAGTTCTACATAGTAGTTTTCAGTCTCCAGTGATTTATTACATCAGTAACTTGACTTAGAGTAATAGCATCATTATCTAGATCAGTGTGGGTCAGCCTCTTTGGCAGGGGTAGCACAAGTTAGCCCCCACCAGGGACACAAATTAGCCCCCACCATTAACCTCTGAGTCTAATCCCCTACTCAGTCTGCTCCTCTGCTTTTCTGCTCCCTGTCCTGATCTGATGCTGTTCTTTGTGCTCCCTGACCTATTTGCCCCTGGGCTGCGTGTCCCCTCCTCAGTCTGCCACATGCCCCACACAGAGGCTGCATATGCCATAGGCTGGCCACCCTTGATCTAGGTCCAGGTCAGTGGCATAGACTTAAGGGGAAGACTGTGAATACTAAACTTTCATGCCAGAGCACTTGGTATTATTTCAGTTTGTGAGCGGCATGACTTTTTATGCTGTGGTCAGTGTCAGATATGGTGTGCCAGAACTGCATTTACCTTTTGAACATGCATGCAAATACACATGGCATTTTTTTTTTCAGCACCAGGAAGCTCTGCAGTTTTGCCAGGGGAACAAACCAATCAGTGACTCCTCTGTTTATCTCCCTTTTTCCCCTGACCGCTGCTTCTCTCAACAACACATTCATAGCCTGGAGCACTAATGCGGAGCTTGAAGTGCCTTTCTTCCCTACTTCCTTTGCAGGAAATAGGAGGCTTTCCCTTGGGTGACTTGCATTGAAACCAATCCTGTCTCCCCTACAGGGACTCATGGTTGTCTGAGTCTTTAGCTGCGGGTGGCTGCAAGCTCCCTTTTCCTTCCTCTTCCATTTGTGTGTCAGGTCTGATCTCTTCAACGTCATCTCTAAGAGACTCAAAGCTCTGGCCCGGAGTGGTTTTCCAGAAGTACAGTGCAAAGGGAGAAATTGGGTAGACAGCAGTGCAGTGGGGGGATGAAGTGAAAGTGATGGTGGGGAAGGAGTGAAGAAATCCCTTCAGGATTGAATGGCAGCCTAGAGGTCAGCTCTATCCTGGGGCATGGAGCATTAGTTAATGTTTTTATGCAGTTGGGAGTAGAGGTGGAAGTGACCCCAGTGATGTTATATCTTGTGGAACACACACACGCACACAGATGTGCACCCCTCCCCCCCCATTTAACCCCTCCCAGACTGCTGTCATTCGTGACAGTGAAAGGAATATAATAGTTTCCTGTTGGATTCAGCCCTTAGGGGATAAAAATTTGAACTAAAGATCTGGTGGTCTTGGTGAGCAGATCACCAAACCTCACTAAAGTATAGGACAAATTCAAATTCTTCCTTGTGTAACTGTCCCTAACGTGTGCGGAGGAATACTGGGGTATATCTTAGGAACTTGTAACAAGAAACTCTTCAGTGGTTCTAAAAATAGATTATTTTTTTTGCACAGAAAATACTACAACTGACAAGTGTAGACTTCATTGTAATGGACAAAAATGCTTAATAGCTGACTTGAAAAATAGTAGCCCCCTAGGTTTCAGTTGTCCTGGCTTGATTACTTTTGCTTTGTGTTAAAGAGAATATGGCCTTAGTCAGTAATATTGAAGTTTTACAAGGATCACTTTTCCCCAAACTTAAAGCAATTTTGGGCATATTGGGCATATCTGACTAGCAACATACATTTAAAATGAGAAGTATTATTGTTCAAGAACTTCCTACTAATTGGTCAAAAAGCTGTTACATAACTAGAAAAGGTACATTGGGCAAAAAAAGAAAAAATTAATAAAATACAAAAGCCTGAGTATATAAAAATGGAAAAGTAGAAATAATTTGCAATTAATATAGATTCCCAGTTAAAATGTAGGTGACTGATAAGGGAAGCTAGAGGGATTAATGAAATATCAGTAGTCAGTAGGGTTCAAGACCAGAATGAAATTGTTAAATTTATTAGAAACAACCAAAAGTTCCTATAGGTCAGGTTATAGGTCTGTTGCTAGATGCAATTAATATAATTATTAATAGTGGTGCCAAAGAGACAGAAAATGTTCAATAGATATTTCTGTTCTGTATTTGGAAGGAAGCAAGAAGATATATTCATTCAATATGTTGTTTTGGATGGAATAGAAAGTTTACCATCTGTAACAAAGGAAGATGTGAGGCAGCATCTGCTAAATTAAATATTTTTCAAATCAACAAGCCTGGATAACCTAAGAATCTCAGAGGAATTAGCTGAAAAGTACTCTGAACTATTAATGCTAATTTTAACAAGCCTTGGTAAACTGGTGAAATCTGAAAAGATCAGAGGACCTCCGGTATAGTGCCAGTATTTACAGAGGGGGAAAAAAGGGGTGACCTGGAGGATTGGCCTGAATTAGCCTGGTTTTGGGGAAGGTAGATCTCATTAAACAAGCCTATTATCCTTTTTGGCAAGACCTTTTTGATACGGCATATTTAGGTTTCTCCAAGGTGTTTGACCAATGAGATTTTGATGGAAAACAAACAAACAAAACCCTAGCGTAAGTGTAACCTGGAAGATACACATCAGACGAATTTAAAAAGTGGTTGTAAATGGGGACACAACGATGATAAGGGCCATTTTTATTGGGCTTTTCAAGAGATCAGTACTTGGCCCATCATCTCTGTTGTACTTCCATCAACCATTTATATCATAATACAAAATGTTGTCTGGTTAAGGCTGTGGACAAAGATCAGTGGATAGGAAGGCAGGTTGTTGTTAGAGAATGATCTCAATCACCTGGTTATTTGGTTACATACTAATAGAACACGTGAGCTAATACTATATCTACTCAAATATAAGACAAGGGTTTTTTCCTCCCAATCAGTAAAGGGGGAAAAAAGCTCCTACTCTTACATTTGCATACAAAGAAACCTCATAAAATACATTACCTATCCTTAAACTGCTGCCAAAAGCAGCATGTGCTCAGTGATGGAAGCCAGCTATGAAGTTGATTAAATGCAGCCAACACTGAGCATGACTATAAAACACATGGCCCATATTGAGCAAACATACCGTATGGAAACCTACCAAAGGTTAGATTAGTGCAGCCATTTTGAGTAAGATATACAGTAGTGCCCATTGCTCTCAGCCCCCCTGAGTGCTAGGAGGTAGAGCTGGACCAGGTTGTTCTGAGCCTCATCAGGACCTGTGACAAGAACCCCTGGTTCCACATGAGTGGCGGGCTAATTAGCACATGGCTCTTTTGTGGGAGTTTCAGGAGTACATGCACATGCTGAGCAGTGCTGAGCTATGGGGTCACCATGGCTTGAAATCCTGTTGAATCTGCTGGGACCCAGCCCAACAAACTGTATGGTAAATCGTGGGTGAGCCTTTTGTCTTTGGACTAATATCATGCATCATTCTGATATTATAAAAGCCTTAATCTGTCTGTCTGTTCATAACACTTTATTCGTGCTCTGATTGGCTGACTGAAACAGCCAATCAGAGTGCGAATAAGCATTCGGACAGGAGGTGGCAGAGCGTCGCCAACAGGGGATGGAGCAACAGCAGTGGAGCGGCTGGAACGGGGGGGCTGACCTTGCCCCCCTGCCCTGCTCCCTGCAGGTGGCAATGATGGAGCAGGGGGGGAGCCCCCCCCTTCTCCTTGGAGGTGGTGGCAGTGGTAGTGCAAGGGTTGGAGGGGGCAAAGCCACCGGCGCTGGTCTTGGCTCGCCCCTTCCCCCTTCCATCATCGCTGCCTGCAGGGCCGACGCGGGTGTGAGGAGAAGTGGGTGTGCTGTGGCGGTGGAGGGAGGTGAGGAGTGGGCTCGGGCCCAATGCGGGGCAGGGAGAAGGAACAAGCCCAAAATGGGGGCAGAAGCCATCCCACCGCGGCGGTGGGTGGGGAGCAGCGGGCCCAGCCTGGCCGGGACTGACATGGCCCGATGACTGGGGGGAGGATGGGCAATTGGCTAGTTTATATTATATACAAGTAAGTACAAAAATGCTGCTTAAAAGCATGTTTATGGAGTACCCTGTGCTATAACTTGCAGAAGTTTCAAAAAAGGTAAAATGCATCAATTCTGGATGAACTATGTCTATGGGTACCCCCAGTAAATTGCCGATATATATGCAAATTAGTACAGACATGTTTATTTCAAAGTCAGTGTTTTCAAACTTGCCCCTCTCTTCCATGTGCCCAGGGAGAGTAGGGTGTGATGGTGAGAGAGGGAAGAAGTTGCGGTAGCAGAGAGCAAGGGTCCATCTGATACCCTCTTCCCCCATCCCCAGATTTATTCTCCCTTTTGTAGCAATGGGAAGGGGACGTATAATTAGATTCAATACCGGAAAAATTATAACAATTTTAGACATTTTCCATATGTAGAATCTATTTGGGGGGGAGGGAGGGTTGTCTTATTCAAGTAAATATGGTATATCTGGGAGCAAAGAATCCAGGTCACCTCCTCAGGTAGGAGACTAACTTTGTAAAGCAGTGGTTCAGAAAATAATTTACGGGTCAGCATAGATCATCTCCTCAAAATGATCCCTCAGTGCAATGTAGCAAAAAGGGCTAGTGTATGATCATAGGATGTAGGCAAAAGGAACTATCATATTTAAGAAGATATGTGATCTTCACAAGACGGCTCCAAGATGCAGTGTCTAGTTCTTGTGTCTGTGTCAAAAAGGAGCTGAAAATACACAGGAGAGACCAGAGGGCCACAAAAATGGTCCAGAAGCTAGAAACACATCTCTGTAAGGGGAGGCTTAAGGAGCTGAGCTTATTCAGTTTATCAGGGAGAAGGTGGAGAGGTGACTAGAGCACTGTGTATAAGTGCTTACACATGGAAAAGATATGATAGCAGGAGACTTCTCAGTCTTGAAGGCAGTCATAACAAGATCCAGTGGCTGAAAACTTAATTTAGGAATTTTTCTTTTATTTCAAGGTTAAATTTATCTAAAAATGTGAGTAATTTAAACATTAGAACAGCTTAGTAGAGAGATGGTGGACGCACTCTATAAGACAATCTTTAAAATAAGATTAGATAGCCCTTCAAAGTATAAACTTTAATCCAGCTTCTGGGAGAAATTCCACCGCTTTCCTATGAAAGGGTTCGGATGGGATGGTTGTGCTTGTTTTTTGTAACCTGGGAATTTGGGAATCTTACCATTTGGTCCCTTTTTGAATGTGTCATGGAAAGAGCAGAAACTTCTGCATTGTCCTCAACCTTCTCATAACACCCTACAGTTTTATACTATGGCAGTGGTTACAAGCGTATCTCATGTTTCACTGTAGCTCCCTACAGGTCTTGCCCAATAGACTTCACTGCTACTTCTCAGTTCCTCCAGAATTTATTCTGCTCATTCTGTTGTATTAAGTTTTCAAAGAGTCATAGAAAATGAGTTGGAAGGGACCTCAGGAGGTCATCTAGTCCAACCCCCTGCTCAAAGCAGGTCCATCCGCAACTTCATCATCCCAGCAAGGCTTTGTCTAGCCAAATCTTAAAAACCTCCAAGGATGGAGAGAGTCCACAATCTCTCTGGTTAACCAGTGTTTTACTACCCTCCTAATGAGAAAATTCTTCCCAATATCTAACCTAAACCTCCCTTGCTGCAACTTGAGACCATTGCTTCTTGTTCTGTCATCTGTTACCACTGACAACAGCCCAGCTCCATCCTCTTTGGAACCACCCTTCAGGTAGTTGAAGGCTGCTATTAATTCCCCTCTCAGGCTTCTCTTTAGACTAAACAAGCCCAGTTCCCTCAGCCTCTCCTCAAAAGTCATGTGCCCCAGCCCCATCACCATTTTTGTCACCCTCTGCTGGACTCTCTCCAATTTGTCCATATCCTTTCTGTACTGGAGGGCCCAAAACTGAACACAGTATTCCAGATGTGGCCTCATGAGTGCTGAATAGAGGAGAATAATCACTTCCCTTGACCTGCTGGCAACACTCCTACCAATGAAGTCCAGTATGCCATTAGCCTTCTTTGCAACAAGGGCACACTGTTGGCTCATATTCAGCTTATTGTCCATTGTAACCCCAGGTCCTTTTCTGCAGAGCTGCTGCCCAGCCAGTCAGCCCCCAGCCTGTACTCATGCATGGGATTGTTTTATCCTAAGTGCAGGACTTTGCACTTGTCCTTGTTGAATCTCATGAGATTTCTTCTGGTCGAATCCTCCAATTTGTCTAGGTCACTCTGAATCCTCGCCCTACCCTTCAGCATATCTGCTACTGCCCCCAGCTTGGTGTCATCTGCGAACTTGCTGAGGGTGTGCTGTATGCCATCTTCCAGGTCATTGGTAAAGACATTGAACAAAACCAACCTCAGAACTGAACCCTGGGGCACTCCACTTGATACCAGCTGCCAACTAGACCTTGAGTCATTGATCACCCGTTGAGCCCGATGATCCATCCAGATTTCTGTCAACCTTACAGGCCATTCATCCAACCCATGCTTCCTCAGCTTGCTTGCAAGAATGCTGTGGGAGATGGTATCAAAAGCCTTGCTAAAGTTGATACATGCACTGTTTTCCCCTGATCAACTGAGCTAATCATCTCATTATAGAAAGTAGTCATGTTGGTCAGGCATGACTTGCCCTTGGTGAATCCATTCTGATTGTTCCTGATCATCTTCTTTTCCTCTAAGTGCTTAGAAATAGTGAGGCTGAGTGGCCTGTAGTTCCCTGGATCCTCCTTTTTCCCTTTTTTGAATATGAGCATTATGTTTGCCCTTTTCCAACCATCCGGGACCTCTCCTGATTGCCATGAGTTTTCAAAGATGATGGCCAGTGGCTCTGCAGTCACATCAGGCAACTCCCTCAAGACCCTTGGATGCATCCTGTCCAGCCCCATGGACCTGTATATGTTCAGCTTTTCTAAATAGTCCTTAACCTGTTCTTTCACCACTGTTGGCTGCTTATCTCCTCCCCAGACTGTGCTGCCAGGTACAGTAGCCTGGGAGCTGACCTTACCTGTGAAGACTGAGGTATAAAAGGCATTGAGTATTTCAGCCTTTTCTCCATCCTCTGTGACTAGGTTGCCTCCTGCAATCAGTAAGGGACCCGCATTCTCCCATATCTTCCTCTTGTTACTGACCTACTTGTAGAAACCCTTTGTATTCCCCTTCACATCTCTTGCTAGCTGCAACTCCAATTGTGCTCTGGCCTTCCTGACTTTTTATCCCTACATGCCCAAGCAATACTTGTATACTCATTCCTGCATGCCTCTGCCCCATGGGGGAGGTGGGAGCGTGGGAGTATGTGTATGGGGGGAGGTGTGTGCACGCCTGGTGGGGAGGGGACTGCCTGGACTCTAGGTCCCAGAACCAGCCAGAGGTGAGGGGAGGCAGGAGGGGGCAGAGGGTGTGTGTAGCAGAGCTTGCCTGGGTGGTGCTGTCCGCAGTTGCCCTCACAGTGCTTTGCATGGGGCCGAGTCCTGACTGCTCCTGCTCAGGGCAGCCCATGTGACACTCACGTCTGCACCTACTAGGCCAGCCCCTACTTTGTACACATCTTACCAGCGGGGCTGCTCCTGGTGCAGCTGCAGCCGTCTGGGTGCTGATCAGTTTCCTTCACCTCCAAGCGGTGGTAGCTTCTCCTACTCCATCCCCTGCCCCTGCCCCTGCTGCACCACTCCAGTGGAGGAGGAAGTTTCAGCAGAGTGGCTCGTGCCCCAGTGTGCGAGGCTCCGACTCCAGCTCTGAGCTGCCTTCCACCTGCAAGTAGCTGCTCGTTGCATCAGGTGGGCTGAGTGGATGGAAGGCAGCTGGAGCCCCATGCGCTGGGTCAGGAGCTGCCTGGCTGAAGCTCTCGGTTGCCTTTCTCCCACTCAGCTGCCTGCACCAGATGGGCAGAGTGGGTGGAAGACACCCAGGAGCTTCAGCCGGAACCCTGCATGCTGGGGCAGGAGCCACATAGCTAAAGCTCCTCCTCCCCTCCCCCCTTCCCCTCCCCTCCCCCCCCGAGTGGTACAACAGTACCAGGAGGAGGAGCTGCTGCTGGATGCAAGGAGAGCTGATCAGCACCTGGTGGCTGCATCCCTACTGGGATCAGCCCCCCAAGAACCTGTGCGCTGGCCTAGCCTGGAGCAGCAGGTGGGTCTGGTCAGGAGTATGGCCTGGCTGCCTCCAGTGGGGCTTGACCCCATGTGGAGCACTGTGGGGACAGCCATGGGCCAGATGCAATCAATTGGCAGGCACCTCCCGTGGGCTGGATTCAATCAGTTGATGGATCGGATCTGGCCCCAGGCCATATTTTGCCCACCCTAGTCTAGGCTGAGAAGTTTCACTTTTTGATTAATGTTGTTCCTTCTTTTGTAACATTTCCCTTGATTTACTTTTGGGTTTTTGCAGGTATTCATCATGTATGTGAGGATTTGTGCTTCACCACATAGCATTTAATGCATTCTTAGTGGTACCCTTTAGGTAGCATATTCCTTAATCTAGTGATCCTTGTCACCAGACTCCTCCAGAACCTAACTCTTACTTGGTTGGAGTTTAAAGCGCTTCTCCCTGAAGTTGCAACTCATGGATATTGGATCTGTCTACTCGAAATTTTCTTGAAGCAGGTGCTCTTCTTGAACATAAAAACCTACTCATGCATGTCTTGGAGAAAGGAGGTAGGGTGGTAGTAACTCTTTCACTTTTGAGAAAGGGTCTTTTCTTTGTGGACTACCCAGCATGGTGATGAGTTATACCTGTTTGTTACCATATATTCAAGGTGACAGTGCGGTACCACCCTAGATTTGCCAAGTCACGTAGGCGGCAGTGGTACATTTTGTTTCTGTTGACTTATAGTCCATATCAGCTTGTCTTGGGACACTGTCCCAGCCATCTGTTTATGGTAGGCCACTTCTCAGTACAAATCAAACTACTTAATATGTTGAGACCCACACTCCATATTTAACAGTTCTGTAACCTTAAGAATTGGGCATCTGGAGAATCTTCTGGGTCACTTCGCACTTCTGAGATTCATAATCTCAGTTCACCCCAATATCAAGAGTAGAACAGCCAGAAGTCTTGTCTCCAGAGGACAGCATGTTGATTAAGGATATAGATGGACATAACAACTGGATAAGTATCAAAGGACAGGAATACAAGGTGTTAAGATGCAGCTGATTGTTACATTTACTGGTTCTGTAGCAGTGCAAGTAAAGGGGAACTGCTCCAACTTTAAGGTTCACATTTAGGGCAATTTAGCTAACACATCACTACAGTGTCATCCAGGCAGGCTCTAGTGTAACAGCTGATGCACTGTCCTGAGCAATTGCTCCCCGCCTCCTCTTACAGCAGTTAAAATGGATGTTTATGTCAAAACTACTATTCTGCAGACAGCCTTTCTGGGTGTATTGAGCATCTATAATGGAGGGAAAATTTTGTCTTGAATTTCTAAATATGCCTCTGTTCCCACATTCTCAGACATTGGTGTTCAGAAGGCATAATAAAAGTTGTGACTGCTTTTCATTTCCTTGTATTTTTCACGGTAAGAAATAGAGTTTCAAAAGGTTGTGTCCCTCCCTTTTTATGGATGCTATTGGCTACAGTTATAGGAGGCACTGACATTATCTTGATACACTGCATGCCTTTGAGTGGAAAATGTTCATTCAATGTTGCGTGAACAGCCTACTTCCTTCCAATGGCTGCCCTAATGACTAGGCACTTATGTCCCAAAATGGTGGTGGCAGTACCTCTGTTCGCCATCGTGCTGCTTTTCTTGTTAACACAGAAGTGGTGTGTTTGCTGTTGAATGCAAAGTGATTCAGTGGTAATATTCCTGGGGAAGGCAGCGGTGACTGTCGTTTACCTGGCAGCAACATTTAGAGGCTTTTACTTAAGGTGCCAGGAAGATCTGTACACCAGGAGGGGGTGGAATATTATCTAAGCTGAGATCCTCTTGTGTAGCTGTTTAATGAAGTCCCTAATATAAAAGATGTAGAAAACCCAGTTACCTAGTAGATTCTGCCAGCTCATGGCAAGCTAATCAAACTGTTACTCTACTTGTGCTGGTTCTAAGGGAACCTTTATACCTGCCTGTCTGTCTGGCAGCGAGACAGCTTTATTTACTGGCAGCTTTCAGACCACTTCAGTTAGGTGGGAATAGTGGTTTTTGTACAAGGTTTCCTGCCTCTCTGATTTCTAAGACCGCTGTGGCATGTATTCCCTATTGGAAACCTGTGCCACTGCATTGGGTGGCTTCCTTATTTAGGTCTGATCTATTAGAAGAGTTCCAAATGGTGCTAAACAAGATGTTTGCCCTAATATAGTTAGCTGAAGATAATTTATTGTCTCTACAGGTGCTAAATGCTTTTAGGGCTACAATTTGTTAATCCTTTTTGTTTCCATCATCCTGTTTCCAAAAGGTATCCTTGTATCTTGCCTGAAGGCATATCTACACTGTGGATTGCATTGCTGCACAGAGATCTCCAAGCTAGTATAAAACTAGCCAGCTCAATTGCAGTCTAGTCACAGCATCACAAAGAACTGTGTGGGCTAATTTATAGTGCCAAGAAGCAAGGCAGATTTAGTCTGTGCTAAGATAGATGGTACTGAAACCTGAGCTAGTTTAACGCTAGCTTGCAGATCTTTACCTTGCACTGCTGTCTGAAACATAGACAGATCTTGAATGCAAGATATTCTGATAGAATCACTCCAAGCCTGAGGACTCAAGATTGTTTTCCATGTGGAGGGGGTCAGTATATTACTTATTTGGGATTTATCACAGAATTTAGGAGTTCTGATCTCTAACGACTACTCTGCCTTTTTACTGGATTATGAAGCGAGTGGGGTGCTATGAACTGTAAGGATTTCTTTTCTTACAACTAATGGTATTGTCTTTACTATATTCTCCAGCCTCTAAGGGAAGGTGAAGTTTAGTTCTGTGGTGTCTTGAGATTGTCAAACCTTAGCTTATTCTACTTCTGTTGTCATGTTGTGCAGCGGTTCCCAAACTCTTGACAGATCGTGCACCACCAATTTAAAATGATACAACCTTAAGTACTACCAGCAAATTTTTGTCATATAAAGTAATTATAGTAGATCTGTTAATGCGGACCACTGACAGGTTGTCTTACCACTGGTGGTACCCGTACCACAGATTGGGTACTGCTGGTCTAGTGGATTATGGAGAGCTCACATTTTTTATTAGTTGGCACTTTAAAGGTTACTCTTTATCCTTGCACATTCTGGAACGGTTATTGCAGAGTTCCCAGAGAAGATGCTGAGGAAGGGCCAGTTGGAATAGAGCACACAGGAGGGGCCTTAACAAACTGCCAATGTCTCATTAGACAAAAAAAGAGTTGCCAGATTTCTCAAATACATTGCATATAAATGCAATTATAGTCTCTGTTGCAGGAACTTTCATAAAAAGTTCCTGTCTTCACATCATTGAGGTGGGGAGATGAAATGAGAAACACAGACTCTTGCCCACAGAATGCACCACCGCTTATGGCAAAGTGCACAGGCTGCAAACGAGAAGACTCCGTTCCAGTCTCAGTTAACTGCTGTTCATATTTCTGCGCCCTTTGCAGCCATTTATTATTTACCAGGGCCTCATGCTACTATTTCAGGGACAGTAGCTTTCACTCATTTTACAAAAAAGACCACTGAGAGCTTGTACAGTCACATCAGCTAGAGCTGGGAATAAACGTTGGGATTCTGATGTAGCCAATCTCATTCACTTTGTCACATAGACTTTCAAAGGGAACATATTTTATGTTAGCAAATCCACATGAACACCGTGGCTCTGTCTCCTGTGTAATTGGTGGAGCACATATAGAAGTTTATGACTGCCATTTGAGCTAATGAACCAGGTCTGGTAGCATGAAAATAGTAGCAACAGCTTGTGCCTTTGTACCCAAAGATTTTAGGTTCAGTCCCAGTCCCTTGCATTTGGCTAGGCTGTCTGTAACTGCTAAAACAGACGTATGTGTATTCCTAATTTAAAAAAAATGGAGGGAGTTATTAACAGTCCCTACATTTTGGGCAGCAACATTTTCCATTATTAAAACTGGTGACATTTTGTTAGCTTTTGACATGTCCGTTGTTTGCAGAATGGTGTTGATATTTGGTGGGAGGTAGGGGTGAGGAGAGTGAACACTTTCTGGCTAGAGAAGTGCTTTTTTTTACCTTTTACATTAAATCCCACTTTCACTGACATCAATTTAAAAAATTCACCACTCTCTCAGCTCTGGTTTTTATTTTTCAGTAAAATGTTGGCAGGTTGCCAAAATAACTAAATACATCTTAGGGCTGGGCTTTTGCTATCATCACAGCAGTGGTGAAAGCCATAATACTAGGAGCTGCCAGAGCAGCTTTAGGCTGGGTTTTTCAGACCTGTTGGAATAAGTGGTCAGTAACCTTTAGGGGAGCATTGTGGAGCAGGAAGTGAGATGGACTTTTTCCTAACCCCCCATACACTCGCATACTAAATACCAGTTAAGCATCTGGCTTGAGTAATCCATAATCACGCTTCCCTCAAGCACCACAGGAGTCTGGGACTCCTCCAACTCCCAAAGAGGAATGTGCAAGAGATGGGTAGGCTTCCTCCAGCCAACTCCTAACCTAGACTCAGCCAGTCCCATTGGCTTCTTTAGGCACCCTACTGAGCTGATATTCTCCACAACCCCCAGATGGGAAAGAGAAAGGCAGATCAGGCTGGGGGATTTGCAGCACTTGATGTAGCAGACTACTCTCCCTTTGGGGTAATAGCTTTTCTTCTGCTGCCACCTAACAGCTCACGTGACAGCAGTCTATGCTGTAGTGCTGAAGGGTCAATGTTTCAACTCTGCTGATGGTACACCATTGAGAATTGTTACAATTGCACCAAATGCTCTCTGATTTTACCTTTTTTCCTTCTTTAGAAAACTTGGGGAAATGATATTTAAAAACAATATCTTCAAAGGAAGTTATTTAGGTTGTAAAATCAAGGAGCCCAAATTCGGACATTGCAGGTTTATGGTTAGTTTGACGCCCCTGGCTTAGGATTTTAAAACACGTGGATTGCAGGTTGGCTCTGGAATGGCTCTGCAGTCCATCTGGCTCAGCAGGCTACTGGAAGTTGGGGGTCCGGTCTGCCACAGAATTCGGGGTCCTGGGGCCTCTGTTGGACATGGTCTTCAGTGACAGGCAGGCAAGCAACGGCTGTGCAACACAGCCCTCAGTCATCCTGTGACTGCTTGGCGTGATGTTGCTTGTGCACATCCACCATTGCAAGCTGCTGCTGCTGCAGTGACCACCACTGCAGTTGCTCCTTACTACGCTGGGTGGGATCCAGTTTGGAGACCCAAGTGAGTTTGACACCTCTGTCTGAATCCTTCCCCTTTACATACGTGCATTATGATAGTCTTTAACTACATCACCAGACCCCCCTGACCCAGATGTGTGAGCCCAGTTTATTTAAGATTGTGTAGGAAATGCCCATTTTACTCACTGTCAAACATCTGAAAGCTAGGTACTGCAACCTAGACAATGTTCTTTTAACCCTGGGGGTCTGCTTGATCTCCAGGCCAGTTCATGCTGTTATGTGTAAGCTATTTAACTGCAGACCTTTATTGCTAGTGACAGGTTTTTCTGTGTATTTTTGAATTTGGGATCAACAAAACAAAAAATACGAGCTATAGTGTAGTGATTGGTCTTTCTTATAGTATGTGGCACAGTTGGATAAAATGGCATACATGTGAATTCCTAGTTATATATAGGTTAATATGTGGAACTTCTCACTGAGGAGTCTTATTATATGTCATCTTTTAATACTACCACAGTTTGATCTCATTCCATCATCTGGAAAACTCATCACCCATTTGATCTATGGGACAGAGATTGGACGTAGCCCCACCAGTAGGGAAGGGGTAAATCACTTGCATAGCAATACCAGTGACTGCCTTGCCAGCCCCAAGAAGCTAAATATAGTGGGCTGGGTTTGTTGCCCACATGAAAGGTCTGTTCAGCAAGTTCAACTCTTTCTTGGGGTGAACAGACAGTTTATGATTAGTGGTATGTGATAATGGTCTTAGCTGTACTGGGTGGAGTGGGGCAAAGATAGCATGACATAGTTGGGTTTTTTTTTTTACCATAAATTTCACTGTGTGTTCTGTTTCAAGAAGATGATTCCTTTGGGAAAGAAACTGGTAATTTTGAAGGCTTTGAAGATGGCATTTTTCAAGAGCCAAACAGTTTCCATGATAATAGGACTAAACATTTTCTTTGCAGTAACTAGCACGTATGTTGTACCCAACTACATTAACAAGAAAGAAGTCTCCTTTACAGAGGCATCCACACCTCATGCAAAGACATCAACAAGAAATAATATTTCAGTCATGATCTGCCCAGCAACGGTCAAGCTTAAGCTGCTCTATAGGATTGGAGGAAGAAGTGATGCCCAGGGTGATGCAAAAAATATTGTGCATATATTGGCTTCATTCAAACTTGGTCTTACCACCAGATATTAGCAAACTGATCATCTGCTACACAAGTAGATGAGAAGAAACTGTCCTTATGCAATGCAACCCTGGTTCCTTCTACAGACATTGCCAATGGATAGATGGAGAAAAGAATGTGTTTTTATATCAGTTTTACAGATGCAGGGGACAGAGGCTCAGAGGGAACAAGGCCAGAATTGTCAGATGTATCTACTACTATTTTATATAAAAGTTGAGGTGTGTTAAGCTTGATTTCTTGGAGTACTTAACATTTTGATACCACTTGATACGTTGAAAGCTGATCTCTAATCCCTTTTACTTCCTGTTGTGACTTCTTCGCACCTCTGTGAATATGGCTCAGATTTTTCACGTTAAGGATCCAGAAAGTGAGCATTATACAATTAGCACAGTCAGCATGGATTCACCAACCTCATTGCCTTTTATGATGCGATGACTGGCTCTGTGGATGTGGGGAGACCAGTGATGTGGTATACTTTGATTTTAGCAAGGCTTCTGTTTCAGTCTCCCACAACATTTCTGCAGGCAAGCTAAGGAAGTACAGGCTGGATGAATGGACTGCACGGTGGATAGAAAACTGGCTGGAGCATCAGGCTCCGAAGGTAGTAGTCAATGGCTTGATGTCTAGTTGGCAGCTGGTATCAAGTGGAGTGCCCCATGGGTTGGTCCTGGGGCTGGTTTTGTTCAATGTCTTCATCAATGACCTGGGAGATGGCATACAGTGCACCCTCAGCAAGTTTGTGGATGACCTCAAGCTGGAGGCAGTAGTAGATATGCTGGAGGGTAAGGCTAAAATTCAGAGTGAGCTAGACAAATTGGAGATTTGGGCCAAAAGAAATCTCATGGAGTTCAACAAGGACAAGTGCAAAGTCCTACACTTGGGATGAAACAATCCCATGCATGAGTGCAGGCTGGGCAGCAGCTCTGCAGAAAGGGACTTGGGGATGACAGTTGACAATAAGCTGAATATGAGCCAACAGTGTGCCCTTGTTGCAAAGAAGGCATACTGGGCTGCATTGGTAGGAGTGTTGCCAGCAGGTCAAGGGAAGTGATTATTTCCCTGTATTCAGCACTGGTGAGGCCACATCTGGAATACTATGTTCAGTTTTGGGCCCCCACTTCAGGAAGGATGTGGACAAATTGGAGAGAGTCCAATGAAGGGCAGCCAAAATGGTTCAGGGGCTGGGACACATGACTTTTGAGGAGAGGCTGAGGGAACTGGGCTTACTTAGTCTGGAGAAGACTGAGGGGATGTAATAACAGCCTTCAACTACCTGAAGGGAGGTACGAAAGAGGATGGCAACTGTTCTCAGTGGTGGCAGATGACAGAAGAAGGAGCAATGGTATTAAATTGCATCAAGGAAAGTTTAGGTTAGATATAGGGAAGAATTTTCTCACTAAGAGGGTAATAAAACAGTAAAACAGGCTATCCGGAGAGGTTATGGAATCTCCATCCTTGGAGACCCAGCTAAATAAAGCCTTAGCTGAGATGATCCAGTTGGTGATGGTCCTGCTTTGAGCAGGAGGTTGGACTAAATAACCTCCTGACGTCCCTTCCAACCTTGATTTTGTATAATTCTATAACTCGTGCTTCTATGACTTGTGCTTCTTGAAAGTTTGGGGTTCATAATACTGAGAAGATCTGAGACCTGAGGGAAGTTTGGTTTATTCTAAGCACGTGCAACCCAAGTGTAGGAATCTTGTATGATTATCCTCTTTAGAAAAGCAGAATTACACTTGATTTTCTCTTTGTGATAGAGCCCCTTTGAAGTGCTACAGCTACATTTGTGAAGTGTTGCTAGTTTGAGAAGAAACAGTCGCATGAAGAATTGTTGAAAAAACAGGCATGTAAGGATGAGGCCCTAAATAGTGTGAGGGAGGAAAATATTTATGAGAAAGCTACGGTTTTGGTGACAAGTGTTTGAAGGTCCCAAACTAAGCATTGGGGTACTTCTGGAGTTCATCACTGAAATTTTGTGCTCTCACCTGTGACCCAGATAAGGACCTCCCCTCTTGCATGTAACAGGACAGGAGAAATAAAGATATGGGAAGGGGCCAGTCAAAAATAAATCTCTGTCTTCTTGTCTCTGCAGCAATTCGGCAAAATCCTCGATGTCGAGATAATCTTTAATGAGCGTGGCTCCAAGGTAAGTCCTCGCTTTGTACCCAGCTTCTCTTGGTTTGATTGCATAAAGTAAAAGGCAGTTCATTGCCTGGAGAATATACTCTGCGGAGATCAGCAGGAACTGGCATGACTGGGGGGAGGGGACAACTATTTCTGGGAACCTGGCTCTGTTCCCTCTGACTCCAGAATCTGAGCTTGGCCAGTATGTCCAAACACTCGCGATCCTTCCTCTTGAACATGGGATCAGGTTCCCCAATGTTTTGAACAATGTAGGAGTCATTTGAGCTTTCATAGCAGCATTTTTCACTGCATTAGCAATGCGATGCTATCTGAGGAAGGCAGAGCAAGGTGACACTTTGTGTTGCACATTAAAAGCTATGCAACATTTTTATTGCATAGGCGAGTGTCTATTTAGGATAAGGAGAATCTCTTGCATGTGAAAGGGAATTTTTTCTTTGTATTTGGAAACAAAATAGGTGTTTGAGATACTGGCCTTTCATGATGGATTTATCTGATGCTTAAATTAAGCATCTGCAGTTTCCCGTGTGAGCCCCTCCCACTGAACTTCTAATTACACAGCTATTTTAATCGTTAAAATGCATCAGAAGGGAGGTTTTGCTGAGTGTTGATGCTAATTTAACTCTCTGGAGAGCAGGCTTCAAATGCTGCTAGGGTCAAATGCAGTGAGTTTCAGTGATCTTTGTCCTAATTGGCAATTGGTTCTCATCACATAAGCAATATCATCACAATGACAAATTGATGTGATTCTTTCTCTGCCCAGGAGGTCCAGCACTGGAATAGCAGGGAGTTTTGCAGGTCAGGAGCGAGGTGCATTGGCAGAGCTCTGTGGGGGAAGCTTGCACAGTGCATGCCTATACTATGCTTGACTTAATCAATGCTAAGATTCCCATTTTCAATTAAAACGAAAATTTCCTCCCTCACATGAGATTTTGAAGGTGCAAGTCAGCTAAGCAGTTTATTTTTAAAACCCCTTTCTTCCCCTTGGATTGGCTTTTCACAGCCCTTTGTAGCCTCTCTGTTCCCTTGGGGGCATACCAATATTCAGATTTCTGTACAAAATCTCATTATATTTCCAAAACTACATTTTTGACATTTCTTAATCTTCATGTATTATCTGGAAACCAGAAATGGGGGGGTGTTTTATACATAAAAGACCCAAGGCTCGACCCCTTCTGTATTCCTTCTTTGTGCCCAGCACTTTTTTCTTTTTTTTGCCCCATTAACCAATCTGGACAAATATGTTTTTGCACAGCTTTGTTTGGGAGTTCTCTTTCTCTTCGGATAAAGTACACCCTACGTGATTCCACCAAAACAGTGGGCTATGGCTGGATCTGTAAATATTTATTCTGCTCTGCACAGTTCTGATATTTCAAATCAAGGCTAATTCACAGAGAGTGCTGGCCTATAGTCATTTTTCTCAAGCTTTGGGAACAGACTCTGGTCTCAAGCAAATCCCTGCTTTTCTAAATGTAAATGCCAAAGAAAACAAAAAAACAATTGGTTTTGTCAAAAAAAAAGAAAAAGAACAACAGCAGAGCAATGTACCTTTTCCCCAACAATAGCCAGGCTTTATAGTTCTGCATGCATGCCCACCTCCACATATAGATGCATCACCTTCCCTACCCCTAGGCAAAGAGCCCTTATTAAACACCCACTGCTGCCCTTTCCTTTCTAGGCAATGACATTGATTTTTGTGAATCCTTGGCTATTAACCTTATCTGTGCAAAAAATTAATTAAGGCCAAGGCTTCTGGTTTTCAGTTAAAACAAAACCTGTTTGCTGAAGAATTCCTTGTAGGATTTTTGTCCTGGTCTCTCCAGAAATACTTTGAAATTGAAAACAATTTAAAGAGAAGATGTTCTAGATCTTCGGTTTTTGATTGTGCAGCTTTCTACCACTTCTTGTTAGCTTTGCAGCAATAAGTGGTTGTAAAACTGATGGTTGCTGTTTCAGAGATGGGGAACAGCCTGAATGGACGCCAGAAAACACCCAAAAGAATATCTGTTCGTGATATCTTTGCATCCTTCTCTACCCAAAATAATGATTGTTTTGTTCTTTTTTCGAAAGCATGCCAAAATTATTCCTGCTTTAGTACGAAAATGGGAGGCCCCCCGTGTTACTGAGTGGGGTGTAGCTGCACGAAGCACCTGGTACTCACATAGTAATGTAAAAACAACAGTTTGGTGATATGATGGTGAAGCAAAGGAAATGGATGTCTGGAGGCCACTCACTCACTCTTTGGGCTCTTTCTCCACCTTCAGCAAAAAAATAAAAATCTGAATGCAATTCTGCTCTCCTGTGGTTTCCATTCTAATCTAACGATATGAAACCTCTCTCTCTTCTTCTCCGCCTACTCTGTCTTGGGAATCCGAAAGCAGATGCTCCTACTGCCTGCCTTGTGCTGTGTTGTCAATGCTCCCCTTCCTCTCCCTGGGTTTCTAAAGGGTGTAGCTTGTGTATATATTTTGGTAGTATTTGAAAGGTACAAAGGTAAATCCCAAATTGCCCTGGGTTTGCCCTCATGCAGTGTCTGATTGGAAGCTTCTCTGTAGGCTGAGCAGCCATTTGTCCCTGCTTCCCTGGGGCAGGGATTGTTTGCTGGAATTGCTCCAGATCTGGTTAAATGGTAGCAATTTGAGAAAAGGTGTACCTTGCATTCTTCCTTTTGGATCCACCCGAGATGAACTGATTAACTTTTCTTTCTGCAGCTTGAATTTACTTAGGTGACTGGTGCTCCTCCCTCTGTTTTTCTTTTTCCCTTTTATTAAACTTTTTTGGAGGATAGGTACCCAACATCGTGCATGATTGTGATCCTGCACATCCTGAGAAATATTAAGATTAAGGCATGAGCAATACAATTATGTTACAACTACCTTATGCCCTGGATTGTGGTGCTCTGCTTAAAAAAAGTGCTTTATTGTCTTACTGAATTGTGAGGAGGGAAGGAAATTTTGAGCTGTCTGCAGACTAATCAGCTTGCTCTCCTGATCCTGCCTGTTTAAAATGACTTTATTAGCCTTGGAAGCCTTTATACTGAAACTGTATTGCTGCCCATTAGAAAACATAAATGAATATTTAAAAGCCTCTGTTTTTTTTTTTCTCCTCCCAGCTTGCCTAACCAAATGGCTTCGATTATCCTTCAAGTAGATTTTTTTTTTTGGTTTCCTCGGAAACTGGCTGTTTGGGGTTTTTTTATTCTTCTCAGCCTGCCCTTAGGATTTTAGTTCTGATTCATGTGAATTTTTTTAAACGGCACAACATTTGCAAGTCCCAGTTCATTGTGCAGCTTCATAACCTGTGGACAGAGTATATGCAGAACAGAATGATGGTAGGGATACTCTGTCTGCCAGTAGAGAAGCCTCCTTTAGTTGATGTCTCAGCCCCAAGTACACCAGCTGAACAGCTGTTCCTGTTTTGCAGAGCTAATGCAATCTGAATGTTTAATTTAATCATAGGATTTTTAATGAGACCCTCTTCCCCCATTTCCCATTCCAAAAAGCTATCTGGGAACATTACACCAAAAGAAAACAGAGCTTTTTCCTCTTCACCATCCACTCAAGATCCAGCACCCTGAGACATGCGCCTACTGTTCATAACAAAAGAAGAATGCTTTAGAATTCAGACAAGGTTCTTTGGGTAAACCTGATATCTTTTATTAGACCAACTAAAATTTTTAATTTTCATTGGTCTAATAAAAGATATCACATCTACCCAAAGAACCTTGTCTCCCTATGTCCTTCGACCAACATGGCTACAACCAACGCCCTGAAACGAAGCATTCAGAGGAAGTCTGGCCAGTGAGGGGGTGATAGTTCAATTTAGTACAGCTCACAAGCTGTAGGTTGCAGAACCATTGTTATTGATGTCCCTTGCTGCCTTTCCTAGGAGTAACCTAGGTCAGGGCTGTTTATAAGTAGCTGGGGGCCTTATGCCCCACAGGCAGGGCTGGATACAGTCATGGGCAAACCGGGAGGTTGCCCGGGGGCTGAACAGAAAGGGGGCCCCAAAATGGTGGAAATAGTGATCTGGCAAAGGGGTCCTGTTACTAAAAGTATGCCCGGGGCCACCAGGAGTCTAGGTACGGTGCTGCCCGCAGGCTGCACTAGCTGGGACTACATGCACCAGCAGGGATCAAGGGCAGCAGCGCATGCCTGCATCCCTCCCACACACCCTCATCCCCTCTGCTGCAGCATGTGCCTGTGTGGATAACCCAACAACCCTACATGAATGCCCCTCTTCCTGTCTGCTGCAGAGCTCACTGTGCAGGCCCAGGGCTTCAGCCTGAGCTACTTGGGCTGTGCCCTGTGCCTTCCCCCTGGCCAGGTGTAGAACACATAGCTGGGGGAAGAAGGGGGATCCTGGAGACACAAGCCAGAGCAATAGGAGAAGGGGAGGCATACTGGGCAGGAGCCCAGGAGCTGCAACTTAACCTCTCATATATACTGCTCCAGTCTCCAGTTGAACAGGCCTGACCTAGACCACGTAATTAGTCCAATGTCTTGAACTTCTCAGGGAAGAGTAGATAGTATCCAGGGAGGCAAATCCAGTGAAGATTATTCTCAAAGGGATTATACCTCACTGGAAAAATGCACATTGGTCGCATCTATAGAGTATAGCTTTTAGCTGTCAGTTGGTGAGTCTCCTGACAATTGTGTAAACAGCAATGGTGACCTAAGCCGTTGTCCATATATTAAAGGGCTTTGTTTCACAGAAATCTTTTAATTTATACTGGACTCTGCCCAGGTACCATTTATCCTGCTTCCCCCAAGCTCCAGCGAAGCAAGGACTACAAAAACGATAAAAATGTCCGTTTCCTTTAATGTTTTGTAAAGCTTCATATAAATTCTGGTTTTGGCTATGATTTGTCTTGTCATGACTTGCTTTCCCTGCCTGCTATCTTTCACCCCACCTGATGTTGCTTATCTTCTATCAGGGCTTTGGCCTCATTGCAGCCTGGGGCACTGAGCACATAGCTGCTCTGGCCCCACTTGGCTACATACCACCTGTTATGGTGGTGGCAGCTCCCACTGGTGCCAGGGGCTGGGACAGCTTTCACTGCAGTGGAGTGATCAGGCTGCAGCCAGAGCAACTATGTGCTCTGTGCCCTGGGCTGGAGCCATGTTGGCAGGGTAAACAGTAGGGGGGCAGGGGACAGAGATGGCTATGGGGGCAGGCCAGGCAGAAGCAGTGGGGGTGGACAGTGGCTTTGGCTCTGATTCCAACCCCAAGTCAGGGCTGGAGTTGGAGTCGCAGCAGCTGCCTGCCCCTCTGCCACCCTGAATTTGAATCCAAGAGGAGGAACACTTTACCCCCATTAAACCAGGGAAAAACATTGTCTTGGATTCAATATGGTAATTCTCCTTGCATCTCTTGGTGCAATCTGCAAGCTTTCAAACTGGATGTGCTGCCCCATTGCAGTTTCTCAAGCCAGTGTAAGTTAGCCTGGTACGGTTTTGTACCCATCATTAGACTTGTTTCATAGTTTCATAGTAGGTAGGGTTGGAAGGGACCTGAGCAGATCATCAAGTCCAACCCCCTGCCATGACCCCCTGTAATAAGACTGCAGCTTTAGCCATGAGTGGCCATGAAATGAGATACCCTGAGTAGCCTTTCGTGTTCTTTCCGTGCTCAGAGTTGTTTGCTCATATCACTGATAACCCTTTAGTGATGTGAAGTTCTCTAACATACAAGGAGCATGTTAATGGGAGCATTTTAAAGACACTGAGGTTGCAACAAAAAAAATTTAATCCCCTCCCATCCCTTCCCCCCCCCCCCCCAAAAAAAAATAAAAAAATTACTTCCCTGACATGGAAGCAGTATTGGTGCATCTGGCCAGTCCTGTTCTGTCCTCAATTTGAGGGCTGTAGTGCAGGGAGAGTGGAGCAGATAACAAGGTGGAACAATTTCCAAATGCTCACAATACAGAAACTCTTATTCTGTTATTAGCCCCATCTCCAGAAGAGCAGGTTCCATGAACTGCTGATAGAGTTTGTATAGTGCTGCATGTTACAGAAACCAACACCCACCCATTTCATGAAATTTGTAGGCCTTGTCTTCACCAGAAGTGGCAAGCATTTTTAAGTAAAGCTCAAATTTTAAATGTCTGTGTTTTAACGTGGTATAAGAGGCTGGCTAGGCACTCCTAGGTCATTCTCTACATGTGTAAGTTGATCCAAATGAATATAAGGTGTAAATTTAAAAGCTGTCCCTGTGTAACTCGCTGAGTAGACACTTCTTTCAAAGTGGGTTAAGCTGATCAGGAGTGAAGTTTGGCATTAGTGTTCATTTATGGCATTAATTGGGCACAACCTTAGCCCTTAATTTGGTTTTAACCAGGTTTATTTCATTTTAGTTGAAGTCAATTTAATCTGTAGCAAAATAAGCCCCAAGTGTTGTTAAATCAAAATAGGAATATTCAGATGGGGCTCTGCCACCATTTAACTTAAATGGTTTAAAAAATAGTCTAAACTCATGCAGCTTCCTTCTGTCACCAAGGCCCTTTGTAATTATCAAGAGCAAAAGAGATGTGGCCAGGACCTTTCTACCTAGTTCAGCTGTGGATTTAGGGCTAATCCACACACAACCTTGAACTGGCTAAATTTAGAGTATGTAAACCAGTGCAGATGCTAGTGTGGATGCTCTTATTTCAGACTATTTTAGTTTAGTTTATGCTGATATTTAATCAATTCAAGACTGAACAGAGATCTGGATTAAAACAAAATGAGCGTCTCCACAGCCTCTCATGTACTGACTTAGCTAAATCCTTTTAAAATTGCTCCTTATGCTCAATTCTGCATATAAGCAAGCTCTTAGTTTAGTTTTCTTTAGTTTAAAATAGAAGTTCTACAGCTATTCCCTTATGAAGTTTAGGAGATGTACGCATGCTTTTAGCAAGTACATGTTTCTTTGTCTGCTGCTGTCGTCTTGTTGATAGCTCATCTCTGGTGGATTGTAGAGGAAGGTGGAAGGTCCCCTCATTTTTCCTAAAACCCTAAATGCAGGTAGCCTTAACTGCTGGATTTCCCTGGTCATTTCTTCAGGCTTTTGGGTGTTGACTGTATCTATAAATGAGGTTAATTAAAAAAAACAACCCGAAACAAACCAAAAACGACTTTTCTCTTTGCAAAATTAATTGTTGGATGTAGCAGCAAATTAAGAAAAAAGCCCCTTCAAGGGCTTTGTTCTAGTAACACAAGGCAAAGATGCTGTTACTGCGGTGAATGTTTGAAGCACAGTAAAAAACGAAGGGTTAACAATGCATGGATTTCAAGGGGCTCTGTTTAGTTTCCTTTGTTTTTATTTTCTGGTTTTGTTTTTTTATTATTTTGTTTAGTTTTGTTTTTGTTTAATTTCTGTGTTCTGGCCACACCCAGGAGAACCGTCTGCTTTTGATTTCTCCCTTTACGGTTACATGGTAAATTTTCTTTCTCATTTTTCAGAGATGGAAACGTTCAAAAACTATATATATATATATATATATATATATTTATTTATTTTTTACACTGCTCATCCTGTTGCTTGTTATTTATTGCAGAATCTGAGGCCAGACTAAAAGGGTGACAGTTACTCGGTTTCTTCAGGGCCCTTGAACACACCTTTGGGAAAAGAAGGGGATACTGCAGGCTGCAAATTGCTCAAACATTCTAGAGCAGTGGTTTTCAACCTGGGATCCACGGACCCTTAGGAGTCTGCAGACTGTCTAAGGGGTCCATAAAAAATGACTGTGATCAAGCACAAGTATGTGAATACCCACACTTACAATTCAAAGGGGTCCACACATCCATTTGAAATTTTTTAGGGGTCTGCAAATGAAAAAAGGTTGAAAACCACTGTTCTAGAAAGATGTCATTGGGGTATTCAGTGATATTCATATACATGGAGGTTTGATCTTATTCCCTACTGGGTGATGAGTTAGTGGCAAAGTGATGGTGGAGGGATATGGGGTGGAATGCCCAGCCTTATAATTATTGTAAGTCCTATTGAACCTAGTTTAGAAAACCCTGAATCTCTCTGTTGACCCAGAACTTTATTCTCCTTTGATTTGCCCCAGTATCTACTGCTGTGGGGAGAGCATCCACCACTGTATAGCTAAGCTACTCAATATTGTTCTCTTGAAACACTTGACTTTTTTTTTTTTTTAAATACTAAGACAGGAAGTCTTGAGCTTGAGGAAAATGTCTTGGATATGTTAATATATAAATGAGATATATACATGATTTAGGTACCAAAAAAAAATCTTTCTTCTTCGCAGGTCACTTTTCAAAGGACTTCTTAAAAATCAGTTACATACTTTTTCCCCTCCCCTGCAGCATGGAAAACTTAAAAGAAATGAAAAATTATTTAGGTTTTGCCTTAGCAGTAAGTCAGCTCTGGTCTTGCCTACTTTTCCAGGAGTTTTACTTGGAAGTCTCTGACATGCATTATGAGGTTTTATGCTTGACTTGAGAGGGCAAAGGTTTTGAGTCTTTAACACTAGCTATTCTCCAAAGTGTTAATTCAATACTGAACTTAAATGGGTGTTAAAAACAGAGTTGTACAGTCTGGCCAAGGGCTTGTCTATACTTTAGGCTGGAACCAAAACATAATTAATTTTGTTTTAATTCACACTTTTAAGTGCATCAGTCCAAGTCTGTGTGTGGATGTTTACTTGGTAGTGAGAGTACCCAAAAGTTTAACTTGTAAGGTTTTTTTTAAATTGTTTTGTAAGCCAGACAAATTCCATTTGAAATGATCTGAAATCAGTGTCTGCACACAGACTTGCATTATTTATAAAAGTGGGAATTAAAATCAATTGAGTCTGGTTCTAGTCTGTGTGTAATAGGCCATAAAAACCCCTGCCCCTCCATTGCAAATTTTTCTATAACATTGCAGAAGACATAAATTGTATTAAATCTCCACGGTGTCTCCTTAGGCAAACCAAGGCTGGTGGTTTTCAAGTTAAACACTACAACCTCTGTGCCCTCCCGCCCCCAAATCGTTTTTAAACAGAACTTTCCAGGGTGCCTTTTTGAAGCCTCCAGAATAGAGCAGGGTACTAGGATATTTTTTTCATTCTTTATAGTTTGCCTTTAAAACATCTGTAATATACCTTTACTTGATAAACTGCTTTGTCCCCAACCCTCCACAACATGTTTGTGCCAGGTTCAGAAAAGGTTTTTACTATTTCTGGTTCCTTTTTAGCCCTGATCTACTGACACACGTGCCCACATGTTGACTCATTTCAGCAGAAAACTTTGAAGTTACTGCAAAGGGGATCCACACTTGTTAGTTATATTGTTTGTTTTCTCTTTGTTAAATAATGAGAACAATGTAATTAGCTGAAAGTTTAGGTTCTTAAGTCGGGTAAAGAGGAGATTCTCTTATAGAAGCCAGCATTAAAATCATCCACCAAGATTTTTTTTCTTCCTGAACACAAAATAATAAAAAAGCCCACTTTATCAAAGTAAAACAGCTTTATGCTTAAAACCCAGTTATGAAGGATAAACACCAACACTCATGAAGGAAATCACTTGAGCCCTTTCAGGTTCTTACTATAAAACCTTAAAGGGCATTTAAAAATGATAGCCCAATTGCTTCTTGCTATTAACCTTGCTTAGAAATCCAGATGCTGCTTCTGTATTTTATTCCTTCTGTATGCGGTCCTGCTGCAGGAAAGGGGCTGCAAAACTGGGATGTGTTTTCCCTAGAGAAACATCAGCCCCTAAAACTTGGCCTCTGTTCAGTATCAGGACTTCCAAACACAAGGTTGTTACCCTTGGTTTCCAGCGTGATGGTGTCAGCAGAAGTTCCTTGTCTGGATTGAAAACTAGTGTTCAGTTTATACCAAGCCACAGAAACTAGGTACCCCTCTTACGTTATGCAAGCATCTTCAAAGTAATCTGTGGTGAAACGCTCATCTTGGACCACGAGTGCTAGGCAGATATTGAGAATTGTCTGATATTGAAAATGAATGATGCTGAGACTTGCCAGAACTCTCTCATGTCTCATTTCCTCCTGGTTAAATTCCTAATTCATTTAGTCATGTCAGACCTATGCTTGTGACAATGTACTTCGTCCCCATGGGAGTGCGTGTGATGTCATATGCTGTACTGTTGTATGACTAAATTAACCAGTATAGAATGAGTCTTGCTGAGAAAGAGAGCCTTTACATGTGGGGTGAGTAGGCCAGAGGCACTGTATCTAAAGGGCCGTTACAGTAATCTTTGGATCATTATAGTTCCATTATAATTACACTGGTCAGCCAAGATAAAACCATTGTTCTCCAGCTTCCGAGTGCAAGACATCTAGAAGTCTCCCTTGATCTCCATATGCAGCTGAGAACAAATGAGGGATATCATTTTGGAGAAGGGAATACTAAGATAGGGGCCTAAGTAGGAAGAAGGTAGCAGTTGGGTGGAGAATGTCAGCTAACTCCTGTCTACTTGTAGCAGCAACATGCCTAGAAATGTCATTCATCTGGATCTGCTGTACTGATTGGACAATGGCAGTCCAATGATGACTCATGGCAGTCAGGTAGGGAAAATGTTTTGTGATTTATAATAATGTATAATGCTTTGCAGCTTCATTTCATGTAATCATTCTACTCTTTTACCGCCCCGAGTAGTGTCAGGGCCCTGTTGAACTACACCCTATACAGGCATAGAAGTAGGCATGTACTCTGCTCCGAAGAGCTTAGTATGGTGCTTTACAAACATCTAATCCTTTCAACTGTTCTCAAAGGTAGGTAAAATTATTCTCCCCATTTTACAGGTAGGAGAATTGAAGCAGGACAAGGGTGATTTGCCCATAGCCACGTCGGTGTTCATGCTGAAGCCAGGCTTAGAAGACCAAGTTCTTAGTGCCCAGTTCTGAATCCAAACCATTCTCTTCTCGTACTTCCCTCTCGCTTTTCCCTCTTCTCTCTCATAGCAGTCTTTAAACAGAACAAAGTGCCTTTCAAAATACAGACATATTGTACCTGTGTTTGGGGGTCCATGCAATAACACGTGCATTAATTGGCAGTAACAAGAGGTCCAGCTTTTCTAGGTTAGAGTAAGGCCTGCTGTTTATCTTTAAGACTATTTGTCTCGAGTAGCTTTGTACTTCTTTTTTGGTCTGGCCTCAATTGCTTTTATGTTTTCTTTTTTATTATTATTTATTATTATTCTGATTACAGTTCCTTTTTTTTAATTAAATTTAATTTATTTTATTTATGAAACATGCATGAACCAACAATGTGACTCTAGGAGAGTATTGCTGAGTTGTGCTGATGTTAATTTCATACTGTGATATTTTTTCTCTATTTACCTAGAGATCAGTATTTCAATATATAACGATGTGCATGTTTTCCCCCCTTCTCCCGCTGCATGCAGGGATTCGGGTTCGTAACTTTCGAGAATAGTGCTGATGCAGACAGGGCCAGGGAGAAATTACACGGCACCGTGGTAGAGGGCCGTAAAATCGAGGTGCATGTCTTCAGTAATTCAATTTCTTCTTTATATTTCTTCTTTTTTATTTCTTTTTTTGTGTCTTGCCTCACTTATTTCACATTTGGATCCCAGTCTTGTGTGTGCGTGTGTGTTTGTGTCTGTGTCCTTCACCTCCCTGCACTGAAATGTATAAAAGTGACACGCCTTTTAAAAATATTTTACGTTGTTTTGGAGATTTTCTTTACTTATTTTTTTTTCTTTTTTTAAGTTGTTTTCCCACCCACTCCAAATTTTTGCCCTTCTGCCTTGATTTTCCTTTGCTTCAGTTTGCGAGGTTCCGATTTCCTGTTATCAGGCCTGAATAAAACTAACTGAAAGAGTACTGTCCGATTTCTGATGTGTCCAACAATAAAGCAGGGGGCCAGCCAGTATATCCCCTCTTTCCTTAGAGGCCAGTTCTCCTCCATATGAGTGTGAGATGAAATTGAGAGTGGGAAGGGGAGGGTAAAGGGGAAGAAGCCACACACATGCTGTGGCTGCTTTCTTGATCTCTCTCGGAGTTCAAAATCTAACTCTTAAAAATTCTGTCAGGAAAGTTGTCAATTGGAAGGGTTAACTGTGGCTGGCCAATGTAGCTGTGTATGAGGCCGTTGCCTGGTGCTCGCCCATTTTCTGTTCCACTGTGCTGAAGGCTAACTGGCATCTTCCCCTTCTCCCTCTTTCTTTAAAAAAAAAAAAAAAAATGAAAAGAAAGAAAAGAAAAAAAAAGTACTAAATATTTTAAAAGAAGGAAAAAAAAAAAGGAAATAAATAAATTTAACAAAAAAGCCGCCGTTTTGAGTAAGATGTCTGCATATTTTGCTTTTTTTTCTTTTTGTTGTTTTTTGTTTTTTATTTCCCTTTTCGATGGTTTAGCGTTTAGGGCCCTTCACTTGACTCACTCTTTCCATGGTAACTATACACAATGCTGGCGATGGTACGAGTTGGCGGTAAGTGAAACAAAAGCACTAGAGAAGAAGCTTATTTTTAATTTTTTTCTTTAAAATTACAACGACAAAATTAAATAAGAAAGAAAAATCCATCTGCCATCTCACATTAACACTACAAAATGTGATCTGACTTGTTGTCCCCACCCGCCTCCTTTCCCCTTTTTCCCCCCTTTTCTTTTCAATGCTGTTGAGTAATGCCGCCTGGACTTTGGATGTACATATTGTTTTGTAGCAGTCTGAGCTGTTTGATTACTGACTTCATGGTGATTTCCCCTTGCACATCTTACTCAGAGTTACTGAACTCCAGTTTGGCTGGTTTTTATTAATGCACCCATCTCCTCCACTCTTTCTTGCCCCTTTCTCTCTTGCTGTCTTTCTGAGACCTGTTTGTAGCTGTAATTTTGTTTTTTCTCTGTCTCTCTGTCTCTGTCTCTCTCTCTGTCTCTCTCTTGCCCTCCCCAGTTTATTTTTTTTACTCTGTTAAATGCAGCTGTTGGTCTCTCTTTGCTGACTGGTGGTTTCTGATTGGTTCTGGCAATTTTTTCCTTTAAGTGCTTGTGTTGCACTTTGCTGTAGCAGCTGATTTCAGGCACTCGCTCCATCTTAATGATTGTCTGTGAGATCCTCTCCCCTTCCTCTCCCCCTCCTTCCACACCTCTGGATCAGTTGTTTGGGGGTTTTTTTTTTCCTTTCTTTTCTCTGTGTGTGTTGTAACTGCATGCTCTCAGTCTCATCATTGTTGTTTCCCATTCTTTCTTTTTAAATGTGTAATGTTTATATTGTTTTGAGGCCCAAACTAGAGTAAATGTGGTTTCAGACTCCCCTGGCCTGCAAGGACTTGCCATTCCATGAACACCCCCCTCCCAGGGTATAATAGGACTCTCTGAGGTTTACTTCTCCTGAATGATGTCCTCAGCTTCATTTTGACCTGAAATTTTGACAGATCGTTGACTCCAGATAAAAGAATTCACCCTCCTTACAAGAACTTTGCTGGCTGTGCCTGACACAGGGCTGCAGTAACTTGGCTTCCAAACCCCATCCATCCTTTCTTTATCAGCACCATCTCTGCTGCAACACCCACTTGCTGTAGCACTCAGAATGCTTCCAAATACGCAGAGCTCTGTAATGAGGGTGAAAGGCACAGTGAGACTCCTTCCATACTGTTGTTTTTAAGAGATTTTTTTATGAAGAGTTTGTACTTAGAGGTGACCAAATTAGCAAGTCCAAACATCCTGAAACTGAGTTTGGAGGATAATGCTCAAGAGGACTTAAACAATCTTCTTTGGCCTCAAGAGATTAAATTTAAGGCAACTGGAATCAAAATTACTTTTCTGTCTGTGGACCAGTTAGTGACATCAGTGGACCACCACAGCTTAATGATGGGCTTCTAGACCAAGGTAGCTACTTCACTACCTGCTTTGCTCTTCTTGAGATTCAGCAGCCATCATTCTTCTGACTCTAATGGAGTTTGGCTAAGGGAGCAATGTTTTTGCCTTTGGATTGGCGAGCTGTAGATATCCATTGAACTCAGTGATGGCAGGACGTCTGAAAATCCCTCTTACTCTTGTTGGCCTTTTGTTTATGCATAATTAAAAGTGCCACATTTAGCTGTAATGTTTATAATTAAATGGCAACTGTAAAAGTAATTTAAATGTCTTGCCTTTTTGTAAAGCTAGTTGTTTGATTTCTTTGCGCTCAGCTGTATAGTGTATGTGATACTAGAGAGATTTCCAGCATTTTCCCTAATATCCTGTGCTTCCTCCCCTCTCCTCCCCATCCCCTTTCTTACTTTTAGGTGAACAATGCCACAGCACGAGTAATGACCAATAAGAAGATGGTCACGCCATATGCAAATGGTAAGAGAATGCTTGTGCTTATTGTAGATTCAGGAGAGGTTTGCAGGTAAATGAAATGTTAGTGGGGAAGGAGGGGATAACAAACACTGCAATCTCTTCTGCAAAAAACATAAATACTACTTGGTGTCTATATAGTGTTCTTTGATCACTTTACCAAGGAGGCAAAAAACATTATGCCCATTTTACAGGTAGGAAAAATGAGGCAGTGAGAGGTGAAATGATTTGCCCAGCAGGCAAGTGGCAGAGCCAGAAAGAGAACCCAGGCATTTGAGTCCCATCCCACTGCTCTGTCCAGTGAGAAGCATTGTGTGACCCTATTAAAAGCTCCTGTTGAGTTCATCGTGATGTGCTGAGTGCTCAACACCTTTGACACTCAAGTCACTTATTTAGGCAACTAAATCAGTGGATTTAGCAGCCTAACTTTAGACGCCTGTCTTTTTTTTTTTTTCTTGAATCTTGAACTTAATTGTAACAGTAAAAGCTGAGACAAAAAGCTTGTTTATTTTCAATAGTTTTCTAAGGAACTCAAATAAGAAAACATGAGGGGCATTTTTACACAGGTATGTGTCTCATCCAGTTGTATAAGCGGCAAAATGCACGTCAGCATGCAGAAAATGGCGGCAGTCCACTTTTGAACTAAAACACACCAAAGGTTTTTCAGTTCAAAAGCACACCACCGCCATTTTCTGCATGCTGACATGCATTTTGTCACTTATACAACTGCAAGTGTGTCAGCTTGCATGCGGAGCAGACTCAATTGTCTCAGTGCAAAAAAGATGTGTATAAATGCCCTAAGTTGCTTTGTGAATGAAGAACTGCTCCAGTTAGAAGCCAACAAGTCTGTCTGCTGTTTCTAGATTACACTGCAATACTCCTGTTTAACTGTATCCGTGTTGCATAAAAATGCTTTCTTTTTCTCTAGGAGCTGAACACTGTTTAATTGTATAGGATGCTGTATACTTTAAATCTTGGCAACAGAAATGAGACACTGAATTAACAATTAGGGCTGTGCGGAACAGGCCCTATTCAACTAGGATTTGGATTCAGCCCGAATCGGGGACAGTGATTCAATTCGGCTGAATCCAGATCTGAAGATTCAATGCTGGTTTAGAGAATCAGTGATTCATCCATAGACATAGCTTTAAATGTTTTTTCTACATACCTCGAGGTAGCAGGCGCGGCCCGTGAATGCTGCGATGCTGGGACGCGTGGAGCTTCCTATAGAACTGCGGGGGGGCCCTCCATGTGCTTGGAAGTACTTCAGTCCACTTCTGGGTCTGCCAAGGAATGCGCTGGGGCCCCCCTGCGCCTCTTTGGCTTGGCAATCGGCTGCAGGGGGACCCCAGGTGCCCCCCCCAGACCCAGGAGGCACCAGTTGCCAAGTCAGGTGGGTGCAGGGGGGCCCCCCAGCGCACTCTCTGGCAGACCCAGAAGTGGACCGGAAGTGTTTCTGGTCCACTTTCAAGTCTGCTGCTGAGTGTGCTGGGGAGCCCCCTACACTTCTGTGGGACACTCCATGCACCCCAACATCACAGCATTCATGAGCCACCTGATACCTTGAGGTATGTAGAAAAAACGTTTAAAGCTGTGTCTACGTCCGAATCTCTCTGAATCAATTTGGAGGGTTCCGATTCAACTTGGAGAGATTAAAGGGTACTCTGATTCGATTCAGATTTGGAGATTCAGCCACTGAATCGGGCCGAATCAAATCAGGGACCGAAGCTTTGCACAGCCCTATTATCAATGTTGTTCTAGGACTTGCAGAGCGGTTCCCAGTCACAATGGGAAACAAGTTAAACATGCAGTAGTTAATGAGAGAGCCTGGGTCTGAGGGTTGGAACAGTGCAGAAAATACTGAGCTCTCCTACAGACTTACTGTCTGACCTGAAGTTATTTTTTAACTGGGGTAATACCTCACAGGAGTGTTCTGGGACTTGATGAATGTTTGTAAAGTACTTTTTGGAATCCTGTAGTGAAAAGCTCTGTGGAAGTGCAAACCTATCATACTGGTTTATCCTAAAAATAAGGGCAGAGACCTACAGGGCTGTTTGGAACCAGGGCTTGGGTTACATGGTAGGATGCAAGAGCATCTTTTTGCTTTGTTGACCCATAAAATCAACATTAAAATAAAGTAAGGGTGTTTGATGCCTGGCTAGGGTTGGGGCTTATTGGTTAATGCTTTGTGCCATGAAGTGAGAAATGCTGGTTTGGGAACTGTATCCATATCTATCTTTCCAGGACCTTTGTATGTGCATCTGTCATCTTAGTATTTTGCTTTTGAAAGTGAGCAGTGTAGCAGCAACACTCTCTTTCAGTGAGGATGTGCATTATCATTCAGCGTTACTCTTCCAGTGGTGACATTGATGGGCTTGTTGCTAAATTAGGTCAGGATGATGCTTATGAGACCTCCAAACTAGCTGAGGTTGTTAAATGTGCAGTAGGTTTTTCAGAACTTCAGAAGGGGTATGAGGGGAGAGTAAGAGCTTGTTTAAATATCAAAACCTGCAGTTACCAGCCAAGAAGGTAAGGCCTGCCCTGAAAAGTCAAGACTATTAGTGGAAGTCACACTGGATCCTTTTCAAGGGTCTGGACTTCCCTCTTTCTCTCCCCTCCATGGACAGAGTGGAGAGAGACAGACACACAGTGGTTTTGCTCTCTGGGAAATGTGCATCTTCTCCTGCTGTTTCCTACAATGGTAGGTGTCTCACCAAACCTCAGACTTCTTATTTTAACATTACTCAGTCTTGCGTATATTTGCATTTGTTGCCCATTGTGAAGATTATATTAAAAATGATTCTCGAGGAGAAACTGCATCTGCAAAGCGATCTGGGGAGGCAGGAAAATTAAAATAAATGGAGGGGAGAAAACGCAGAAGGAACAGAATTCATTTAAAATGCTTTTATGAGACATTCCATGTAATTCAGTTACCCAGGAAATCTCTGCTTGATTGCCATGTTTTGGCCGAGTGAATCTCTAGCAAATACCACAAGCAGCGTGTTTTGAGATATTTAGGCTATAAGATGACTTGCCTCTGATCGCAGGCTCAGCTAACGATTTAGAATCTACAACATTCTCAGTGACTCCTCAGGTTAGTCGGAATCGACAGCAAAGATCATGGGAAGAGCGCACAATTCCACAGGTCAAATATGGGGTTTGTAATGCACCTGTATAAGAGAGAGTTGGTATTCTGCTCAGCTCTGTAACTTGCAGCTTACACAGTGGATTAGCCAGCATTTTGCCTTGCCCGCTCATATAGTGTTCTATACCTAGGCCCTGACATTCAGAAAGGCAATCTGCTTTCATCCAAAAACACAGCCTTGTGGAAGCACTACTGGGAGATGAGCCTACAGCAGAGCTGTAGATGTGAAGCTCCTGTTCTTTTACTTTCCCCATTCTGTCTACAGGTGTAGACTTTGGCATTCACTGCTGTCTTTACTGTTACAGGTTGGAAGTTGAGCCCTGTGGTTGGAGCAGTGTACGGCCCTGAGTTATATGCAGGTAGAACTTAAATAGACACTTTGACTTCTGCCATTTAACTGCAGTGGTATTTGTTTGTGTTCTCAATCTGCTGTTTCTTTATAACCTTTTTTACGTTTTTTATTCTTTTTAAAATGAAATTAGCGTCCAGCTTTCAAGCAGATGTCTCGCTGGGCAATGACGCCGCAGTGCCCCTGTCAGGAAGGGGGGGTATTAACACTTACATTCCTTTAATCAGTAAGTAGCCCCTATTGGCCCCTGTATTGTTACTGTGCTTGAGTAAACAATGACTTGTTAGCCTTCTCTTCTCCAGCCTGTATAATATATACTTAAAAGGATGGGTTTTGCTGGGCATAGATTTGCCACCAGGCTGAGCAGCGGCCAGAATCTTTGAGTTTTGCAGTACATTTGTGCTTGCTTTCTGGAAGCCCCAGCCAAACAAAGAAGCGATACACCAGGAGGGAGGGGAGCTTAAGGAGAGTGCCATTGCCTCTGCTCTGAAACCAAAGGACATCAAATAGGCAAATCCCCCAAGTACATATTATACAAGCTGCTAAACCGCGAGTCTGCTGCAGGCCCTCTCGTGGCATGCACCTGGAAGCATCTTGGGTTGAAGTTGTGCCTTGCAACTGGCTCCTCCTGGGTATCGGTTATTGCATTGTGTTTGCAGCTGCCTCTGAGGGTTTGACACTGTTTTGCCCTGAGCCAGTTTACTCCAGCATGAAGCGTAATAAAACAGGGCCCAATATTCATGGAACCGGTTACTGGTCACATTTGTCAAAGGAAGATGGGCTCTCGGTAAACTGGCACCTTATGGGTAATTCCTTCTGCTCTTGCACATGGGGCATCCTGTCTTTCTGGCTTGAACTTGGGGGAGAGGGGAGTTGGCAAAGAGGGAGAAAAGAGGACTGTGATGTCAGTTGACCATTTTCTTTTAAGGGTCTCATAACAAATTATTTCTGAAAGGGCTTCCAAAAAGTTGGAAGTCTCCTGCTGTATAGGTAGGAACTCTGTGCTGCGTGGACTTTCTAACCAGACTGCATGGGGGTGTCAAAATGGGAGGGGGTGGGGAATTATGCTATGTTTGTGATGGATGAGGCATGCCATAGCATTAACCCCTTGCATGCCAGGCGTCTTTGCAGCCCTCTCCCCCTCAGGGCCATGATGTAGCAGGAGGCATGCCCCTTTGCAGGACAGATGCAGAACATCCCACAACTTCGGAGACTTTTGTATTATTTTGTTGGAAGCGGGCGATTGCTTATCAACCCAAGGTTGTTATTTACTTCACCTTTCTCCTTGTTTGTCTTTACAGTTCCAGGCTTTCCCTATCCAACTGCAGCCACCACAGCAGCCGCATTTCGAGGAGCCCATCTAAGGGGCCGAGGACGGACAGTATATGGTGCAGTCAGGGCAGTACCCCCCACAGCCATCCCTGCCTACCCAGGGTAAGCACTGGACACTAAACAGAGTGCCATGCACCACACTGAGCAGTAACTGATTGTCTAAGGATAACAAGCAGAGATCTTCTGGATGGTGAGAGTCAGAATGTGCTAGGACCAGAGCACTTAGCACCCAACTGTGCTGAAAAAGTCTTCCACATTTTAAGTCTTCCACGTGTTAAGTCTTCTGTTGTTTAAAACACTCAATTTCAGTATCCTGAAGTTCTAATAATTCAAGGCAACTGCCTAAAACTCTCTAGCATATTCCTTCATGTTTTAGCAGTTTGTCTACATGGAATTCCTCTTACATTAACACAATGTGGAATAACACTACTGGGAAGGACAAAGAAAGGGTGTAAAATCTCTGGATTGAGGTGGCTGCTCTTCTCTGCACTCCTTTTGCTTTCTGTTATCTGGGAGTGAGGAGAGTTGTCCATTATCTTCATGCCTCACCATCTTGGAGTAGGACATAGGAAAGCCAGTTACCCACAATGGATTTGCTTTCTTTGTTGGAGACAGTTTAAAAAGGTTTAAAACAAAGAGCAATCAAGTCCATTTAAATGAAGACAGGAGTGAAATGGAGGAGAGGGAGAATGAAACTGCAACATGCTTCTAGCAGTAGATGTATAGCGCACTGATGGACATGCTGCTGAGCACCCTTTGCCCTCCAGTTTTCATTACTTGTGCAGTGGAATGGATTCTGCAGCAACAAGCTATTCTGCTGTTGTTTGAAAGTTGTAGGTTGCTGGGTTGTTTTTGAGGGTTTTTTCTGGGTTTGTTTTTTTTTTAAGTGTGATGGCATGATGATGATTCAATATATTTTCTCAACAAGTCTCTTCTTTTTGAATCTGAGAATGCCTCACTTTGTCTTGAAAACATGGCAAATAAGCTATGTCCTCACAATGTCACAGCAGGAAAACTAAGTAGAAAAGAATCCTTCTTGAGAAAGAGAAAAGTGTACCCCCACCTCCCAATTTGCATAGTAAACCAGTATAGAGATGGAGAATATAAACCGCAAGCTTCCTAAAACCACGGTGACATAAAATCTTGCCCTAGGGTGTATCAACTTGGAACTTTTTGTATAATAGACTATGATGGGGAATTACTACTGCACTTTCTTCTTTACAGAGTCCTGTCCAGTTTTGGAACAGATCTTAATAAAGCAAGTTGCAGTAGCCAGACATTCATGTAGTCTATAACAAGAACTTTTAGCAATATTTTCTTGGATTCACATCTTGCATTAGACAAATAATTAGTCTGGACTTAGTACATCCCAGTAACCTATGGAGGAACCTGTTGTCTGAACTGAAGGTTCACAATTAGGTTTTGCTGGGTTTTCAGACAATCAGCCCTTTATACATAGCTCCATCTCCTCTCTACAGACATTACTAATTAACATCCTCTATTTTCTAATCCTGGCCTCTGACTTAAAACCTCTGTTCATCTTTGTTACATAATAATTATGACCCCAACCTGGTTCATCAGGAAATGCACCAGAGTGAAACACACAAGCAAAACAGAGCTTAGCTGTCCAAAAGAATAAATGAATACCTGCCCGGGGGAGGGGTCTTGTATTTTTTATCCCTGATAGTAACGTCTAGAGCATTCCTAGCAAGAGGCTGTCATCTGTGGTACACAGGGAGGACTTTTCTTGATAGCCTTCTTGGGTTTACGTTTGGTTAAAGGGTTAATTTCCATGTAGAATAGCGCCCAAGCTCCAGTGACTTTCCTTTCCAAGTAATGTCTCATGACTGTATTTACTTACAATACATTGGTTTGTCTGACCCTACTGTCTGATTTTTGTAGGCCTTCATAGGCAGCAGACTATCCAGTAAATAGTTGGAAGACAGCAGTAAACAACCTACACTAACAATTGGCTCCAAATTGTGCTGGTCACAAACATTAAGTTGTAATTAAGTGATTTTGTTTGTTGTTTTCATAGTCTGTCTCTTCACATGGCATTTCATTCAGAAGGTTCCTCATGGCAATGTAAGACTGCATTGTACATTTTAATAAACAGCAAGGCAGGAAGAGCTTTAAAATTTGAAGTTACATATGGTCACTCTTGACCTGACATTGGGATCTTGCATATGTTCCCATCTCCATGTCATTGATCAGGTACTTTTAAAAACAAGACCATGAAATGAGGAATCAACATGGGATTGACCAGAAGAAAATGGATGCTGAGGAAGACATTCAGTAACATTAAAATGTAACTAATTCAAAGCTGATAGAAGGAGATGCTCTTTCCCAAAATGCTAAATTATTTGGGAATATCATTGAGGCTAAGAGTTTAGCAGGATTAAAAAAAAGTAATGGGCATTTCTATGTTCTTGTCATCTATATAAACATAGGAACTACCATACTAGATGAGAAAAGAAGTCCATTCAATACAGTATTCTGCCTGGTAGTATCTGTCAGTAGCTAATTCAGAGGAAGATGCAAAAATCTCATAATCTCAAGAAATTTGTCTAAAGACCTGCTGAAGCATGAGGTTTAATAAAACATTTGTGAAAACCAGTGGTCTTAATCCAGGTAAATGCAAGCTTATCCAATAAGTAACCAAAACAAACTTTCAGAAAAGGTAGGATGAGGGCTTGAGCAGTATCTTAAAAAGGAATGGCTCAGAATAGGGCTTGTACACCTGAGGTTTGCTAACCAACTGAACATGAGCTCATATTTAATATGATGGCCAGGAGAGCAAATCCATTCTTTTGATATAAAATCAAGCGAATATTGAGCAGAAAGGTAGTATTACTTTAACTATTAGAACAGTTTAGGTAGGTATGTGGTGGATTCGCCATCACCTGTAGTCTTTAAATTAAGGTGTATACACTTTTAAAAAGAGATGTTGTAGCTTAACCAGAAGTGACGGACTTGATTCAGAAACCACTCGGTCAGTTTCTGTAGCCTGTGTTATGCAGGAGGTTAGATTATATCATGAGAAGGGTCCTGCTGCCCTTAAAACAAAGTGAATAGTTCTTCTAAAATTTGCTAGCATAAATTATAAATCTAGATATTTTTATTATACATGTAAATAAATGTCCAACCCCTCTGAATCTTGCTAGGCCTTTGGCCTCAGTGACTGGAAAATATTAAAAACTTTTTAAAGGGGATTAAAACATTCAGGCTTCAATACTTAAGTCAATCTCAAACAATTTGAAGGTAGGAGGAGAACACTGGCTAGTTACAGGTTACTCTGCAGCTTCTGATTGTAGGGTTCTTTTCACTTTTGTGTGAAGGTGCAATGCTAGTGATGGTCAGTGACAGGATCTTAAATTAGAGGCACACTGTTGGTCTGATCCAGGGGAGAGGGGGAGAAATTCCTTTTAATTCCATTTATCACTTCCAGAACAATTTTACCAGAAATCACAACATGTTCATAACCAGCAGTCATTTCCACTGTTGAGCTTTTGCCTTTCCTGCAGGGGTGGGGAACCTTGCTGAAAAACACTTCTGACCATAGTAAGAGAATCCAACCGTGTAAGGCACAGGCCAAGAAACCAAGCTCTTGTTTTGGAGAATTTAGTTCCTGCAAACACCATATGGCCCGCTTCTCCCTGCTGAAGTGACTCATCTCTTCCTGTTGCAAGGAATCGTATCTTCGCATTCCTATCAAATGCATTTTAGGCACGAATGCAACTCTGTCCACAGGGAATAGATTCCACCTGTATCGAGATGGACGCAGTCTGACCAAATTATGTTACCGGTAGCAAACACTGCTCCAGGATTTTCAGTAATAGTATGCAGGCTTTTGGCAAAACATCCAGGCCTCTCTTTTTGTACCTTGCAATAGATGGGTGTTTTGATGAGGGTGGCAGGATCTTGGCAGTATTTTTATACTCCATCTGACATGTGGAAAATATTACAGCTTAACGTTCCATGCCTCCTCCTTGCCTGTGGGTAGTGCTGCCGGTAAGTTGTACACATTGCACCCATGTATCTCACAGATGGTGGAGCTAATGCTTTATAAAGTCTTGGGTGACTTAGTACTGAGGACAAAACAGGAGAAAGTTACGTAATATGAAGTTGTGTTGATAACAAGGGGTGGGGTCATACCCTCTCTTCCTTCCTCATCCTTTCCCAATTCCCCATCCCCAAAGTGAGCCTTCCATGGCCTAATGTTCTGATTAGACTGGCTCCTTGGGGTCCCCTGGCTCTGGTTTTACATTTTTTGCTGCTTGAAGTTCTGAGAGAAAGAAACAATGGCTAATAGAGCGTCACCCCATCCAAGCTGTTCCAGATGCTCCTCTCTGCTGTGGAATGTGTCGTTACTATCAGGGATCCCCACTGCACCTTTCAATTCTTGGACCTTGGACCAATCAGCTAACCTTTTTAGCTCATTATCTCTGCTTGTGAAAGCAATGCATTGTGGGTATTTTTGGTTTTTTCTTTTTAATTACATTTCTCTGTGTTTACTTTGATCAGAATTGATTGACTTGTTTTCCTGAGGTGTTGCATCGGTTCTTTAAGATGCTGAATAATAATACTTTGCATGCTTGTGTGATCAGCCAACTCTTATCGCATGTCTAATGTGCAGGGTAAAAGCAGGTGATGTATGGATATCAGAAACAAAGTTATGCAGCCCTGTGAGACTTCAAATACATAATTCTACAGAATGCTCTGAAATATGCTTCTGACCTAGGTGGATACCAGCCCTTGTGGGACTCCTTCTGAAGGGCTTCTTTTATTGAACATGAAACCTGTTTCCTGAGGCCAATTTTTTCCATGTGTTTAGGGTGTTAAATAAAGTAATTCCAGGATAACAACCAGAGTGGAGGTTTCTAAACCTTTGTTTCTCTTCTTCAGGGTATCAGATCTTTCTGAGTCTATTTTTATTGTACAATATGAAGGTTGTTTCCCCAACCCTTTGCATACTGTCTCCCCCTCTGCCCCCTCCCCTCTTGCATGCCATGGAGAATGACATGGAGCCGTCTAGCGTGCGTGCGCACACACATTCTCTCGCTGATTCGCTCCTGCCGAAAGCCCAGGTTGTGGATTCATACATCACCTGCCTGTGTAAAACGCATGTGCATGCTGCCGTCCTCAATAACCGGAATGTGTTTTCTGTTCTTTTGTTTTTTGTTTCTTTTTTTTTTTTTTTGTTTTTGTTCTTTTGTTTTTGTGTGGATTTTCTGCAGTGTGGTTTACCAGGACGGATTTTACGGTGCTGACCTCTATGTAAGTACACACACCGGAGCCTTCTCATCCCCAACCCTTGACAAGCCAGCCTTTTTTTTGGTTTGTTTGTTTGTTTGGTTTGGTTTGGTTTTGGTTTTTTTTTAAATATCATTTACTTTTAATTTTCTTCTTCCTTGTGGATATATATATTTATATATTTAAGAATGCAAGCATGCTTCTCTGTCACTGCGCTTGCCCCTGGGTGCAAGACCTTAAGCCTTTGGGTTTCCTGATCATTGCCAGGGTCAGTTTTACTGGGTATCCTTTCCCCACATGCGCACTGCTACTAATCAAACTGAGAGATGATTAGCAAATTGAAATTTCTCTCAACACTTCTCTCATTTGCATAATTTGGATATAAAAATAACAGGACTGGTTTAGCCTCAGACCTTCCCTTTCCTTCTTCCCCTCCCACCCCTTCCTCTCCCCTCTTGGGGCCCTTTCACACTTGATTGGTGCAGCTGGCACTAAGCTAACTGAGCTCTGTTTACAAAGTCTCACGTACTATTGGGATACAGATGTCACCCCTCTTGGGGAAGACATTGGGGCTGATTAAAAAAGGAGTCTGAGATACTAGATTAAATGTTACGATCTCATTTTGCTACTTCAAATGTTACCTAAATAGAACAAGGTTCTCTTCCTTCTCCCAAAGGGAGTTATAACGCACAATTTGTGAGGGTGTTGTTTAGATAGAAGACTCCACAACATTTTGCTGTCTTTGAAATCTCTTGTGTGCTACAAAAGGCTTTGTCTTGTCTTGTGACTTCACCAGCCAATCTGTATCCATAATTCCTAGATCACTGATATCTTTGAACTGATTGTAGATGGTATTTCTGGAACACAGGATCAAGGGATTCGGATTGGTTGGTGAGGAGGGCAGTTTGCCTTGGGAAGGGAAGAACTCCAATAGGGTGCTTGGGATGAATAGGAGGATTCTCTCTCCAAAAAAAAAAGAGAAGAAGAAAAACAGCTTTAAAATTCACTGCCACCATCACCAACCTTGAACTATCTTGCTCCAAAGTTCCTTTTTGTGAGAGATGCCTCTTGGAGCTGCAAATATTTTGTCTTATTTATGGTATGGTTGTCAGAAGAACTGACTTGGTATCTGCACTGCTGAGGAGATAGATGCACATGCTTTCCCAAGATTTATCCCTAGGGTCAGAGCTGAGTAAGAGATAAGGTAGCCTATGGGCCTCTGGTCTGCATGGAAGCTTCAGGCCCTATAAAAACATGTTTCCAAGTACAGCTAGCCACAGCAATTGGACAGCATTCTACCAAAACGCAACAGTACTTACTGTCCTAGATATGCTTGCAGGGAATCAAAGTATATTCGCTTGTACATGTGCTTACTGCTTATACACGCATACATAGACATACACTTTTGCACATGCGTTTCCTCCTTATATGGCCTTGCACACATGCTCCCCTAAAAATAGGCCTGCCTAATTAAGTGTTCCATTATAAAAGTCCTTCAAATTAAAAAGAAAGAGTTTTGACTTCTTCCCCCCCACCCTTATTCCTAAAGCATTACTCTTTCTAGATCAATCAGTTTGGCCTTGATATTGCAGTGATTAAGCAGGAGAATGGGCAGCTAGTCCATGCTTGGTGTCACTTCTCTCTCTGCCTAGCACATTAAGGCCCCTCTTGTTAAGAGGAAGCTGTTGACCACACTTATTCCCTTATACTTCTTAGAAAGTTCCTTCAGACCTTTAACTTCCTCCTTTGATGCCTAGAAGGGACTCAGTTTAACAGCTGTAAAGGATACCAGCTTTAATAATACAGAGAATCCGCTCATTCACTCCATGTTGTCTTGCTGTATCAGAGAGATCTTAAATTTGACTAAAATTCATAGATAAAACAGCTTACTGGGCATTTTGCTATAAATGGTTGAGCTCCCCTTATTGGATGAAAACAGGACCTGGAAATATAGGGCATCTGTCAAGGTAGGTTGGCCAAAGTTATTTTTCATTACCAGAACTCTTGATGTAGTTAATGGAGGTTTAAATCTCACTCCTAACTTCTAATGCACCCTACTATGCATTCTGCTAATTGGCACAAATTGAATGAGTAACCAACCAGTCGTTGGGTTGTAACCCACTGAATTGTCCTGTGTTGTTGCATTTGTGTTCGGTCACCATAAAAGCATTGTCTGGGGTTTTGTGGCAAAGGAAGAAGGTTCTTTAGTCACTAACTGCTACTCTGGGAAGAGGGTTCATTAGTTTGGGTATAGTGGGAGTTAAGTTTAAGATTGCTCACACCTGCTCAGCTGTTGGTGGGGAGGCTGAGGTGGAGGTACAGGTGGGGAGAAAGATCTCCAGCTGGCAGGATGGGATGAGTAGGGGGGAATAGAGTCATCTCAAGCTCTAGTTGTCCTTGCACTGACTGATCTGCCTCCTGCTTCACCTCCTTCTACTCCTCTTCCTCTTTCTCCCTCCTCTTTTCTTTCCTGGGGCAACCTTCCTGCTAGCCAGCGTCTCTTCTATGAAAACAGGGTTCCATCTCTTGTGGAACTTGCTCCTCTCTGGCAAAATACCTGAATTTGCAAAGAAATCTGCCCCAGGGTGCTAAGGGTGTTGGGCTCCATTTTGGCTGTTAGGAAAGGTACTGGCTGTCCTGCAAAAGGGGTCAGTCTGGGGTAACAAAGCATCTGCAAAGACCATTCCTATCTGTGAAAAGCGTGCTTGCATCCACTGGAAAGAAAAGGCTGGTGAGCCCCTTTGTGGGCTGTTTGTATGATTGTTTCCTTCCACAGCTGTGTTTTTTTGAACTGCTCTTCCTGTGTTCTGTTATAGAATAGTCTTACAGGAACCAATCATTAGCGCTAAAATACCTCAGGTAGGAGTGCCAGTGTGACCTGCCAACCAATCAGATTGTGGATTGCAGTGGAAAAAAACCTGAATTATACTAACCATTTCAGCGCCACATTAGAGATGGGAACAGAGGCTTTTTTTTTTCCTTTCTTTAGGACAGTGCAGATTTGTGAGTGTGCAATCAATGCCCCTGCTACATCAGGGCTCCACATAAGATTTCATATTGAACAGCATTTTGTTCGGAAAATTAGATGGAAGAGCTAAGGGTCATGCTTGTCCCATCACCCACACAGATGCACCTGGTGCTGTGGACACTGCTGTCCTGTCACCTCTCTCCATTCATCAGTGCTCATCTATGGTGCATATCTGCCAGCTTTTTAAGACATAAGTACTAGAAATCAATTCCAGCACCTTCTGCATGTAACCATCTATTGTAGGGAAGTTTGGGAAGGGCAAAGAGATCCCATCAGTCTCTTTTCAAGCCTTTTAAATATTGGATTATTGGTCATTTAGGTTGGCAAATAGAGACAGCAACATGGACTGTGCTTTTCTCCATGGGTCTGGAAGGGCACGTGTGACATAGAGGGAGGAATGCAGGCACAGAATTGCATCATCACAATTTATCTGCTAATCTCATTGTGTCCTGTGCCATTCCAGGGATGGGCACCTGCTAATATGCTTGGATAACACAATAACAAAAGAGGACAGAGGAGGCAGGATGCAGTTGGATGTCTTCATATTCTGATTAGTTTTTGACTACCTCATATGGATTTTTTATAGGACAGAAAGAGTGCCTGTGTTTTGAGCGGAAGAGCTGTGTAGATCCTCTTTAAAATACTCATTATTCCCCTTTAGAAAATTCAGCAGCTAGTCAAAATGTTGCTTCAGTTCAATTAGCAGCTTCATACTTGCATCGTTTATCCAGTAATTCCCAGCAACTCCAGGAAAAGCAAAGAGTACAGAGAGGATGTTTTGATATATCTTTCTGTGGCTGGCCATGGACTATGCACATCTTAATTCTCTGGCCTTCCAAAAAGTTGTTCTGCCATGCATTTAAGCAGACTCAATCAGATTGAAGAATAAGCTACAGAAGCAGCCTGTAGGATTCTTTATATATCCCTACTGGAGGTGAGGCTCATTGAGAGCACCCCAGTGTGCTATGGCACCCTGGCTGAGAATCAGTGGCCTGGACTGTACTCATCTTTCTCATACCTCCCCAAACCAATCCAAAAGACTAAGCTCTACAGAGCTGTTTCTGCTTGCCAGGTAAATATGTGCAACCCTTCTTGCTCCCCCCTCTTCCTGTGGCAAAGTGTTGTTGCTGCCTGGCTGGTAGGAAGGTACCTGATCTGATGTAACATGCTCACAAGAAGTCTAGAAACTTTCATTAGTTTTGACACTAATTGGAGATTTTCTTTAAAAATTGCATCTTGATGGCGAAACTTGTCACTGTAAAATCATCTAATTTAAATAGATGGAGAAAGTTTGCACAACTGTCCTAGGTATTTGGGGACTGTGCCATTGAAGGGCATGTTCCCTTAGGAGCTAGCTGCAGCACTGGAGGGCTATAGAGAAGCTAGTCAGGGTCTATTGTTTTCATGAGGTGACATGAATACTCAGCTTCATCAAAAATGTGACACAGTTCAAATAAAGTACAGTACCTGAAGTGTGAGTGGCATTAGAAACTGAGTGAGTTAGCAGATTAGCTTCTTCCTTCGGGCAAAATTCAATGTGGACAAGAATAGCAGAAGGGCCATGTCACGGGTGCCTTGGACAAGCTGTGTGGGATTTCAGAGGTACTGATGAAACTACACGTGGGTCCCAGGTTTGGATTAGTGGGAGTTACTGCTGAGTAAGAAAACTTGCACAGTATCTCCCTGGTTTTTTCTCCCTTCCTGAAACTCACTGAAAGCAATGAAAGAATATTAAAAAAGGAGTAAGAAACATTTTTTTTTTCCTCCTTGCTTTTGTATTTTGGGATCTGATTCAGTCACGCTTGAGAGATCCAGATGCTAGAATCCCTAAAGCTATCCATGCTCATTGCTTCTATGCCAAAAATGTATTATAGCCATGCTAATTCCACCCCCCTCCCTTTTTTTTTTTTTTTAATTGATATACACACAAATAGAATTTGCAGACTGGTTTAGCTCAAGCAAGTCTGCTCGTGTGTGTGTGTGCATATACATAAAACCTTTAACTTTTTTTTTTAAGTCAGCAGTAGCTTCAGTGCATGGTTAAAAGCAGTACACATGTCAGCTATTTCTTAACTTCATTTCTCCAATGAATTATTTCTCCTGTTTTTGTTTGTTGTGCAGTCGACTGAAGAAATGTTAACATCTCGCTCTAAATCTCTCAGTGGAGTCTCTGTTCCCTTCTCTGATATAACAGATGGGTTATTGCTTGTTATAATTATTAACATTGTGGTGTGGGAGAGGGCTAGGGTGGGAGACATTTATTTTTGGGGGGACGTGGGGATTGTTAAGGTTTGGAATGTTAACTCCAGTGGTGACTGACTGTTTCCGTAATAGCAGGTCGTTGTGGCTGCACGCTCTAGTAATTGAGGCTGTGTACTTCACCGAGCTTGTGGTAGAGCCTAGGGCGAACTGCTGTCCCAAGAGAATGCTGGGATAGATAGAACTAGCCAATATGAGTCTGAACGTGGTGATTTTGCTGGTTGTTTTAGCTCCAGATGTCAGCATGCTTAGTTTTTAATTTGATTAATAAATGTTACACCATTCCCCTTCCCACACCTGACTCCAACCCCTTTCTCCCTCTTCTCCTGTACAAGATGTGTAAGTTTAAAAGAATAAATGAACCCCTCCCCGCCTCTTTTTTTTGGTTTCAAACTGCATCTTGCTGTCATGTCCACAGTAACCTCCAGTCACATTTAACATGGCTGTTAACCTCAAACGTAGGTAGGAAATGTGTAGGGGAGTGAGAACCTCAGCACGTTCTAATGCAGGCTGCCCTGCATGTGATGCTACGCGGTGTGGATTTGAATGTTTTGCATCTGCCTGACTATTAGACTCATCAAGAATTCAGCAGTCTCACAAACTGAGAGGGTACAGTGCCATTATTCATTTGAAGAGTTATTTGAATTTCCTGGGGAATGTTTAATTTGAATGAACTTAATCTCACTGTATCTCATGTGCTCTCTTCCTCACACATTTTGGGGATCAGTAATAATGTGTAAAAGCCAAAAAATTGAGATCATAGGAAGGCAGGGCTGGAAGGAACCTCATCAAGTCATCCAGTTCAGCTCCCTGCTCAAGACAGGATCATCCCTGACTAAATCATCCCAGCTAAGTGTATACCTAAACTTCTCCTGAAAATTTCCAGGTATGGAGAGTTTCCAGCTCCTCAGTGTAGCCTGTTTTCAATGCCTGTGACCACCCTTATAGTCAGGAAGTTCCTCATGACCTCCAGGCTAAATTTCCTGTGTTACAGATTGAGGCCATTGCTTCTAGTCCTATCCTGTATGTCCACTGAGAAAAGGTGGTCTGTCTCCATCCTCTCTGTAATTACTCTTCAGGTATTTGAAGACTGTTATCAAGTTGCTCCCTCAGTTTGCTCTTCTCCAGACTAAGTAGCCCTAGTTATTTCAGCCTTTCCACATAAGTTATGCTTCCTAAGTCCCTAACAATTTTTGTGGCTCTCTGTTGGACTCTTTCCAATCTATCCACATCTTTCATTAAGTTTGGGGCCCAAAACTGGACACAGTACTTCATGTGAGGCCTCACTAGTGCTGAATAGAGTGGAGGAATAATTTATCTTGATTTGTAAGTGACACTCCTTTTAATACAGCCAGTATGCCTTTGGCTTTTTTTTTCCCCCTGAAGAGCACACTTTTAGTTTATATTCACCTTACTTCCACTGTAACCACCAGGTCCTTCTCTGTAGTACTGCAGCCTAACCAGTCATTCTCCAGTCTGGATTCATGCATGCAGTTATTCTGTCCTAGATGCAGGACTCTACATTTGTCCTTTTTAAATTTCATCTGGTTGATGGCAGGCCATTTTTCCAGTCTTTCCAGATCATTCTGGATCCTAGTCTTACCCTACAGGGCATCTGCGACTCCACCCAACTTGGCATCGTCTGCAAGTTTGCTAAGCAAGCACTTCTTCCCATGGCCCAAATCGTTAATGAAGATGTTGAATGATACCAGACATGGGGCAGACTCCTGGGTAACTGCACTTGATGTCTCCTCTGAACTAGACATTGAGCTGTTGTTGACCACTTGTTGAGTATGTGGAGCCAACAAGTTTTGTGTCTGCCATATGCTCTTTCATTTAGGTGGTACTTGCTTAGCTTGTTAATGAGAATGTCATGAGAAAGTGTCAAAAGTCTTGCTAAAATCAAGGTACATCACCTCTGTTGCTCTTCCCAATCCACAGACCCTGTTGCCTTATCATAGAAGGAAAGCAGGTTGGTCAGGCATGGTTTGCTTTTGGTGAATCTCCATTCTGGCTGTTTCTGGTCACCATTTTTTGCTTCTAGATGCTTTACCATAAATCCCTTGAGGACCTGCTCCATAATCTTACCAGGTATCGAGGTCAGGCTGACTGGTCTGTAATTCCCTGGATCCTCCTCCTTCCCCTTCTTAAAGATGTTCACTATATTTGCCCTTTTCCAGTTATATGGGACCTCACCTGACCTCCACAAGCTCTCAAAAAGGATAGCTAATGGCTCTGAAATTACCTCAGCCAGTTCTTACAGTATCCTAAGTTGCATCTCATCTGGCTCTGTGGACTTGAAAGCATCTAGCTTCTCTTAGGAATCCGTAATCTGTTCCTCCACTACTCTAGATGGTTTGTTTCCTTCCTTATCTTTGTTGTCAACCAGGCTCATCATCTGGTAGCTAACCCTGTTTGTAAAGACCTGAAGTAAAACAAGCATGATATGCTTCAGCCTTCTCTGCATCATCCATAAGTAGATTTGCCTTCTGTATTTCGTAAAGGACCTATGGTTTCTTTGATTTTTTTTTTCTCACTTTTGACATACTTGTAGAATCCCATTTTTATTGCCTTCTGTGTCTCTTTCCAGGTACATCTCAGATCATGCCTTGGCTTTCTTAATTTTCTCCCTGAACATCAGTGTGATTTATTATTATGATTGTTCCTAGTAATATGACCAAGTTTCCACTTTTTTGGGGATTCTTTTTTGAGTTTCAACTCATTAACTCATTGCTGTCTAGGCAGGCCTGTTTCCTGTTGCATTTCCCATTCATCCATTGCTTTGGGATGAAGGGACTAAAACAGAGCCAGTTAATAGCTGGAAGGGCAAAGCTGTGACATGATGCCATATTAAAGGGAAGATATGATATTGAATGGGTGAAGATTTGAATGGTGTCCTACTCTACTAACAAGAACACTGTAGTTTACCCATATGCATTATAGTTTCATCCGCTTCAGAGCAAGAAAGCATTTCCAAACCAGTGTCCCTTAAGACACTCTGCCCTTGGGGTAGATTTGCTCCATTAGGCAGCAAAAATGTAATGGAAGTCATTGCCTCTTGTTAAAGTTAACTAACCAAGATTGAGTCCAGCAGAAGAAGCAGACTTCCCATGCTGAAACTGTTCATGTGTTTTCCTTCTGATTGGATATAACCTTGAGGTTTTTGCTGTTCCCCTACTCTGGCCAGGAACTATATATGCTGCAGATGGCAGAGCGACTGTAAGCCTGTTCTAGAGTGAAAGGGCCTCGGGCCAGCTCCTATTTCCTATACAACTGTATAAGTGTCGAAAACTAACAAAAGTGGACTCTGGAGTTTTCTGTTTTAATTTATGACACCCTGTCACTCAGTCATGTAGGGAAATTATAGTCACTGACAATATTATCCCCCATAGAGTTAAGAAAAATCATGTACAGAATCATACAGTAAATCAAATTCCCATCTCAGGGAGCTCGCTATCATGGCTTCTAGGCACAGTAGCCTCTTGAGATTGGCCTCTGTTCTCAGGAAGTATCCTTGCATGCTGTAGGTTACTTCAGGTGTCCCATTTAAAGTGTACAGAGCCTCGCCTGACTAGCCAGGCCTCCCTCAGCCCAGAGAAAGTAGGAGTGGAAGGAGCTGCTGTTTGGCCACTATTCAGGAATCCTGCTCTGAGACCCACGAGTCCTTTGGCTCAGGATTCAGAATGGTTTTTGCTTGTCCTTTGAGAGGCATAGGTATCTTTCTGAACAACCATCTGGGACTGGTAGGATATCAGCAGATTTTAAAAGTGTCTATATATTCTCCAGAGCAAATTTAGCATAAGAACAGCAATGTAAGCTTCCCTAACATAGCAGCCACCCACCCATTCTCCAATGTCTCACCTTCATTTTGAGGGGCCACATGCAAGTGGTTCAGTCTCTGCATACATTTAATTGTTGGCAGGTCTGAGACTACCATTTGGTGTTGCCTTGTTCAGTTCTGGTTTCTTTAACTTGTTGCATTTCTGTGGATCTAGGCCAGGTAAAATCTACATTTCTTTCCATGCTCAAGGTAGAGAAAAGTAAGAGTTCCTCTGGATGACTTCATTTCTAGCATAGATACCACTGGAAAAGAAATTTAACAGTGTCGTGCGAAGTGGAGAGCATTCAAGTTTTACATCTGTTTATCCTGATTTTTCCCATCCTCAATACCAAATATAATCTCCCACAAGGATAATCATACATTTCATTTGGCCTGCTCCCCAGTGCACTGTGCTGGGGCTTTATGCCATGATTCAAGTCTGCCCAAGCCTTCTGGGGAAGGGCAGAGCATATATGGGTTTAGTGGTGACTCTTGTGTTGGACATGACATAGGAACTGATGCAGTTTGAAACATCCCTCTCTTTGTGCTGCGTGTGATGTTTTGCCCTGTGTGGGTGGACAGGTATCTGTAAAGTCAGTTCTCTTCTCTCCTGCAGGGTGGATATGCAGCCTACAGATATGCACAGCCTGCTACTGCAACAGCAGCCACAGCCGCTGCAGCCGCTGCAGCAGCTTACAGCGATGGGTATGTAAGGGGGAGGGGGCAAGGACAAGCTTTATGTATTCAAGGATTCAAGGAGTGCTGTTCCATTTCCATACTCCTTTATCCCACTTCTCTGTCTGTCTCATTCGCACTCCCCTCAAGAAAGAAACCATTTAAAGTACACAGTTCTTTTTGCCTCCTCCAATCCTGGGCTGTGTAGCTGTCAGGTGTATGCGGGCATAAGGGAAATGTCTGTATTGGTGCCCTTTGATCCTTTGCCAAGGGAGGCAAAGTGGTTTTATGGCTAGGGTCGGGTGCCAGTAATTGAGAAATGTTGGACCTTGAGGAGAGTTTAATCACTTAGTGCCTTTGTTTTCCCCAACTGTAAAACCGTGAGAGTGATTCCACTTGTCAAGCGGTTTGAGACCCTTTAATGAAGACTGCAGGGGGGTTATTACCACCCAGGTAATTGCCCCAAGGTCTTCTCTCCCCCATGTGTAGTGAGGTTGCATTTTCATTCTGGCACATGCAAGAGCTGACAGCTTACACTCTCACTGTCTTATTCTTCAGAATCCCTCACTTCTTTTCCATTTAGTAGCTGTAATGAGGGCAGTTACTTTAATGACAGTAGTAGTAGCTGCCTTTCTCCCAGATTGTATCATTAGAGGTAAAGGATGCATCAAATGTGATGGCTTTTGTTATACTCTTTTTTTTCAGGCCTTTCTCTCATCCCATCTTGTCACCCCCCCTATGCCAGCATGCCTATTGTATTTGGGGCACTGGGGAAGCCAGTGCATGCGTGCGCATGTGTGTTTAGGGAACAAGGGTGGGCACAGTGGTCCTCCTGTTCCCTTCAGCATACAGGAAGTCTAAAGCCATCAGAAATGACTGTTTTTTTTCTTTCCCCTTTCCTCAGTTATGGCAGGGTGTACACAGCAGACCCTTACCACGCCCTTGCCCCTGCCGCTAGCTACGGAGTTGGCGCTGTGGTATGTATGACTTTTTCTGTCCTCCTGCCATTTTTCTTATCCCCACTATGAAGAACTGCTGTCCAAGGCACAGCGGCTGCAACAAGTCTCCATCCACCACCACTTTTTATTACGAGGCCCTAGGACTACAGTGATAGTTTAGTCTTATGTGTTTGTATTGAGGGAGACAGAAAGTTTTACTGCTATTGTAGAAGACGACCTGCTTTGATGTCACTTTGTCTTGATGGTATCTTGCTGTTCTGGTGGTTAGGAGATGGGAATAGGAGGTGGAGGGAGGCCTATATGATGATCATCTGAGCATAGCCAATTTTTTTTTGGTGACCATCATAGCTTTATTAAAGAGGAGATGTGACAGGGATTATCAGAATTTGGAGGGGCAAAGCATCCTCTTATCACCTCTTATTAACTTGAAAGTCACTGCTGCATGCTTTAAAAAACTGATTTCTTGGGAGTGGGAGAATAAGGTCTTAACTTCCGTGGTCATCATAGAGCTACTGGCAGAGCTGTCATTCCTAGATCTTTTTGTTGTTGAGGAACTACACTGTCAGCTGACAATGTCTAAACTGTCAGCTAGGCAGAAGGGAAGTGAATAAACAGTTGGGCCCTCCGAGCCATCTCTGTACCCATTGCCTTTAGAAGGCCTATAAAGGTGGGACTGGGATTTGGAATGCTTTTCTTTTGTACAAGGAGGAATAGATCTCAGGACTTGCAGGAGTAAAAGCGGCAAACACTTATTTTGTCCCTAAAGTCAGCAGATCTGACTCCAATATGCCCAGAGCTTGTCTTCAGGGTAAGAAAATGCCATTTTCACAGTTGTCTCACAATGCAGAGCCTTACTTGTAAGATGGGAAGTGTATGGATGAGGGAATCTGAGGGGACAAAACTGGTTGTAGCTTGCTTTATCCTCATTTGCCCCTTGCTTTCCTACATCCTAAGCTCCATATATTTCAGACTCTAAATGAGAAGATTCATGGGGCACCAGGAGTGTCTAGGTCAAGACTGATGTGAGGAGCCCCTGGAAGAGGAACAGCCTAGAGTGTTTCAGGCTAGGAATGAGATGCTAAGGGAGAGCTGCATTGTGGCTTTGGTTTGGAGGTGTAGAGCTTAAACAGGATCAGACAAGAGTTGTTTTGGCATCTAAGGTGACTGAGACAGCTTACAGAAAGCTCACCATGTTTGCACAGGGAGACTTGCTGACCTCTACTTTTCAGCTCCTTGTCTTTGAACATAACCCACCCGAGTCCATGTTTTGGTTTTTCTGTCTTGGTCTCTCCCATCTTTTCTGTTATGTGGAGACTCCAGAGGTGCCAGATCAGTATCTGGACACACTTTTCAGTCCTGAGAGCCTTTTGTCATTGCCTTAAATGTTTCGCCTCCAAGCACCTCTAAACTGCCTCTTCTTTTCTCTTTTGACTTCTGCAGGCGAGTTTATACCGAGGTGGCTACAGCCGATTCGCCCCCTACTGAAGTGACGTGAACCCCCTGCAAGTGGGACAGCCCCCCAGCTCATGAGGCCTGGCTATTGCAATATTTACTAGTAGAGGAACTCTATAGCAAGATGAGGAGGAAAAACAGAAAAAAAAAAACAAAAGAGAAAATACTTTTTTATACCTCACTATGTTCTTTGAATATGTATTTTTCCTTTAAATTTCTGCCTTTAATTCTTTTGTTCCAAAGATTGTGCGTTTCTTTTTTTTTTCTTTTTTTTGGTTTTTTTTCCCTTTAGTTTTTTGGGGTATTTTGTTTTTTTGGGTTTTTTTGTTTTTTTTTAACTGTGGTAAAAATAATGCATTTCTGTGTCTGTATGTTGGTGCGTAGCTTATCCTACCAATCACGGAAGAGGCGATTAGTGATAAGGAAAGCTGTTAGGAGCCAATATCATGCAATTAATCAGGAATGTGCAGACAGTTACTTTACCTGGGTCTGGTTCTTGGTGCCTGAGAAACAAGAAAGGGGAGACTTGACCTGTCTTTGGAAGGAAGCGCTGCTTCTCTGCCTGGGACCCCATATGATGGTGGGAAGTAGCCATTTATATGTGGAAAGAGGGGAAATGCAGAGATTTCCCTCATTTTATCACCGTCTGACATGTGCAGGCTTGGGACAGTTTCGGCAGTGTCAGATTTTTAGAGTTGGCAAGAGAAAATTCCTTCATCCTGCCCAATGACTTTGGTTATTGACTGTTGTAGAGGGGACAAGACTTTGAAATGAATTATTGAGGAAATCTCCCCCACCCACCCCACACACACAGCTAATCCTACTTGATTTGTTGCCTGTTACTGGGCTGTAATTGTTGTAGTTTTTTCCCTGTTCCTTTCCGAGGTCTGTCTTTCTTACTGCCTCTCCTTGCCTTCTTCCCTGGAGGGAGTGGCAAGTGCACTGCAGATATTGGGCAGGAGCAGCACAGTGTTTCTTTCTCAGATGTCAAGAATCATTTAATATTATGGAGGTGATGTGTGTGCAGTCTTGAGGAGGGCAAAAGCTTGCTGAAGAAACCTGTCTCAGTGCCGTGCTGAACTGCTCTGAGGTCCAGCATTCAAGGTCCCTCTTGTTCACCTTGAGCCAGCTAGGCACTGCTGCAACTAAACTGTTTTGAATAGTGTGAGTGAGTTAAAATGAGTTATGGATCAGCTGCAGAGGCACAGAGGGTGTGTTTGGGTGACGGAAGAGGGTCCGTCTTGTCAGAACACTATCCCTGAAAGTCGTATTATGTGGCTTAGGTGTCTGAGGGCAGGTAGAAGCAATTATTTCTAGCTCTGAAGTCATAGGAAATTCCCACTTCCTAGGTCTATTTGAGGTCCTCGCATATCCAGCCTACAGTCCCTGGGGCCATTCTGTGCAGTCGCTCAGTATTCTTCAAAGAAAAATGTGCACCTGAACTGCTTGATCCTGTAATTTACACTACAGATTGTAAAACTCTAAAGCAGAGAGGCTGTTTAGAAGGGCTCCGTGACTCCCAGGCCACCTCTCCTCTGCTCTTGGGAGTAGAGCAATTCTGCTATTTTTGAAAAGCATATATTTTGCAGGTTGCTGCAAGAGCAGCATTGTGGCAATGAGTTATTGCTCTCAGAATCTGACCCTGATTTTAGAAACCAAAGGGGAGTAGTCTCCCCTTCAGCCATTAGCTAGTGTGATGTTCCAAGCAGCCGTTGCAATCAAATGCAGGTTCTCTCGAAGCTTTATCTAATCCAAGATATTAGAGAAACAGAGAGAAAAGCACAAGTCCATTAGGCTCCCCTGTCTGTTTGAATTGGTACTGGGGTGACCTTCACCCTCCCCACCCCCCCCCACGCTCTCCCCAAAAGGCAGCTTGGAGCATGGATTTGTAGCTGCAGCCTTCTCAGCTCCTGCCACCGCACACTTGCTGCTGCTTCAATGGCTAATAGCAGAATAGGAAGCCAACTGCATTAACTGTAAGCTTTCTCAGCAAGCAGGGCTGCCTGGAAGCTGCACTGGCCCAGCCACGCAGAACACACAACTTTGTTCTTTCCCGTCCTTGTTTTACACACACACACACACACACACACACACACACACACACACACACCCACCCCTTCCCTGTGCCTGGCAGAGGGAAGGTGCCTGAGATGGGAAAGTGATCAGTTAAGCTAGAGACCCTACAGCTATTGAATCCAAGGAGGAATAGCTAGAACAAGGGGACACCAAACTGCCAGCCTATTGGCCACTTATTTTTTTCAGTTTTATTTTTTTCCAAGCCAAAGTTTGGTTTGTTGCTGTTATGACAATTTTTGTTGTTTGTATATAAATATTTTAGTTAGATTGAAAATTGGAGGGGAACAGGATGTTGGGGCTTTCACAAAATCAAGGACATGAGGATGGTGGGGTTTTTTGGCTTTTGATGGTTGAGTGGGAAAAGAAAAACCATGTCTAGTGGAACTTCTAGTGTTATGTTTGAGGCAAGCTAATCGCCATCCCAAGGCAGAGGGGTTGCTCCTCTCTGGAGCTGAGATGCAGCAAAAGCCGCAACTGGAGTTGGTTTGAACCACATTTGGATGGGGGGAATGAAAGAAAGGACATCACTCCCATTATTCTCATGGAGGAGAAGTTACTAATGTTTGGAGGTTGCAGGGTGGGAGAGGGTGAGGAAAGACAGCATGCATAACTGAATCGACAGCCACTTGAGCCTCTGCACCTTTCATATGTCAGTTCAGCTGGTTCTGACTGCAGCTTCTGAAAGGTCAAACTGCTTTCTCAAGTATCCTCCTGCATCATGGCAGTGGAGCGTGGAGTTAGTTGCACCCTCACCCCCCTACCTGCAGGGGAGGTTAGGTGTTGTTTCTGCTTTGTGTAGAATCTGTCCTTGGCAGCTTTAGCCCACCTTGTGCTGAGAACCTGTGTTCTGGTGTTCCATGGAGGCTGGGTCCCCTAATGTAAAAGTACCTAGTATTGCCAGGGTCAGAGACCCATCAATACTGGGTTCCTAATACATCATTGCATGGGTCCCCCTGATCCATTAATCCTTGTCAAGCCCCTTAAATGCTTTAGCAAACTGACAAGTTTGAGTCCAGGAATTGCAGCTGGAGATGCCTCACTGTTTTAGCACCTGGTTGTTCCCAATTCCTGTCCTCCCTGATGACACAGTGGTGGACAAGCCGAGCCTTTTGTACTGCTGGTTACAAGAGGGGGCTGGCTAATTTTAGACATGTACTATCATTCATATAGTCCCAGGAATTTCCAAAGTGCAAGATCTCCTAGAAAATTGTGGCCACAGCTGGATTTTGGTGGCAGGAGTTCTCCTGTGAATCCTCTTCTGTGGCAAGTGGGATCCCCTCATCTTCCTGCCATCTTGACAAATACAGTGACTCTGATTCCTTTGGTGTTTGATGAAGTGCCTCATGATACAAACAGTGACTTTCATTCAGGTTAGCCAAGCCTTGCTATGTCCATCTTTGAAGAGGTGAGGGAAGCCTCACATGCATCTGTGCAAAATATAATTATAGTAAAGGTTTTTAATAGGGAGCTAAAAAGTAGGGACCTAGCAGAGGCTGCCCTTTTTTGACTGAGGAAAAAATCATTAGCAGAGCTGTGATGGTCAACATTCAAGGATTTATCTCAAACAGGACTTAGCTCTTGTAAGCCTGGTCTACACATGGTTTTATACCAATAAGACTCTTTCGGTTAGGGCCCTGATCTCTTCTTAATGCTGTAGTTATAATGGTGCACCTCTAGCATGAATGTGGTAACATACTGAAAAGGTGATTTATGCTGGTTATTCCCTTTCATGTATGGGAACGAACTTCAAAGGGGTAAAGCATCTTCTATGCTGGTAAAATTGTGTATACACTAGGGGCACTTAGCAGAATGGAAGCAGCATAGCTCTGGCTTGTACACAAGCCCTTAGAGTTTTGCTGTGCTCTTGAGGTGGTCTAGGACTAGTCACCAGCCTCCTGTAACCAGTTAGTTGTTTCCAGGTTGAACAGCTGTTGTGTTGCCATGTGCAAATGAGAGTTGAGTTCAACTGTCTTGAGCCAAATCCCAGTTTTAAATGATTCTCACTTCAAAGCGCTGATGACATGCAGGCAGTAGAGTGGTCCAAGAGGATGGGCCATGGCCCTGGAGTTGGGAGACCTAGGTTCTGTTCTTGGCTCCGTCAGTGTGACCTTGGACAAATTGGTTCACTCCGTCCGTGCTCCAGGTTCCTCATCCACAGAGTGGAGATAAAGATGCTCAGTCTTTTGGTGTCCAGTACTTTGAGATCTTTGGCTAAAAAATGGTATGGGAGAGCTAGGTAACAGTGATGTTAATGTTTTCTCAGATCTGTGCAGCTAGGGCTGTACCAGGCTGTAAAATGGTTTACAAAACCATTTCCTAGCCTGGCACATCTTTCTAGGAAGAATCATTTTTAAGGGAGTCCCTGGCTATTGTGGTTTGAACACAAGAAGGTAGGGACCTTAAGGGTAGAGAATATAAAACAAGGCTTTGCAAATCCTCATGCATCTCCCCTCTTCTCTAACTCCTCCACACTCCAAACCCCTGTACCATAGGAAAGAGACAAAGTAGAGAACAGGCATAGGGAACACTTAGGAATTCAAGAAGGGAAAAACATACTGACTCTGGGGAGCTCTACTTTTGCTGAGTCCAACTCCAAAGGGAAAGCACACAGGCCAGCTGGAAATTAGCTTGCTCCTTGTGATCTAGTCTGGAAGCCTCTGAGGAATTTGTACCTTGGCGCAGAGGGGGCATGTTTTATTACCTGTTTGCACTGTTTTAAAATAGGAGGAGAAAAAGAAAAAGCTTGTAAACAAGGTAAACATCCAGTGTAAACTTCTATGTGTTTTTATTTTGTCATGCTCTTGAAAATGTCAAACATTTTGTAGTATACACCAGTGACACTTGATTCTTTGTTGCATAAAACACTATTTTTTGGTGATGTTACTGTCTGAAAAGCCCCTCTCTCCCCCCTTCACCCTCCTGATTCCTTCCCTACCCCTCGCTAAACTTTTCTTCTGCAATGAAATTTCCAGTCAACAAGGCAAGCAGGAATCTGATAGCCAGAGTGTGAAATGGGGCCCTTTTCAAGTAGGCTCCGGGAGTCCTCCCTGGTAATATTCCTCTAGCCTGGAGTATGCAGTAGAGGACCCCTTTTCCTCCCCAACACATGCAGAGGGTACAAAGCCAACCAAACCAAGGCATTCAATTCCTGAATTGATTGTCACTGCCAACAGTGGAAGGGGACTTTCAGATAGTGTAATCATCTGCAGTAACTGTCCTACTCCAGTTACTGGCTGCAGCTGGTGGTAGCTTAGGTGGGAAAATGACAGACAAGGGTCAGCCCCGGTACTGCAAGATCAACTGCAAGTCAACTGGTAGCAGAGTAAAAGCACATCAGTCAAGATGGCTGATGTATAAAGCCGTCCACATGAGTGTTCATTTAGCTGGCAGTCAGCAAAATGCCAGTGATCTAAGGATTGATGTTCAGACTGGTCAATAAATCTCTCACCAGATTCACAATTTCATTTCAAGTGGGGGTTTTGTTTGCTTCCCTGAGGAGTGGCCTCCTTAAAGAAATCTGGCCTCCCGCAGAAATAGTCTCCACTTTGGCCACTTCCTTCTATTTTTCTGTTCACAGTATTTTGTGTGTGTGTGCGCGCGCGTGTCGTAGTTTTGGCAGCTTGGTTTGGCTGCATTATCAAGTGACGAAATAATCCTCTTTTACCCTAGAGGATATGATTGATTTTTTTTTCTTTTTATATTATAAATTCTGCTTGTAAATAGCTGTAGCAAATACCTGGGGCTGATAGCAAATGAGAACCAGGGCTGTAGAGTGCTTTGGAGCTGGTGGAGAGTTTACTGACCTCACAGGCTGATTTACCTGAGACTTGGAGCTTCTCAGTGCAAGGCTAACATGCCACAGAACCTCCAATGGCAATGACTGGCTTGCCCCTTCATGCGGTCTCCCCAGCACCTCGCATTGCCAGGTACCCTCGGGGCACAGGGTGCATCAAATTTTTGGATGCTTTCCCCTCCCCTGGATCATTTCCTAGGACGCCCAAGCCGCTTGCCCAGGGTCCCATTTCCCTGCTGACTCTGGAGAAGCAGTATCTGCATCCCAGGGCTTTGTGACAGTCTCTAACTTCCCGCCCCCCCCTTGTTAAGTATCATATTGTATAGTAGCTTTCAGACCATACAGTATTCATTGGGTTACTCCTATTATTATCAAGTAGCTGGAATTGTGAAGGTCGGAGTAGTTAGATCTTTAGCTTTTATTCTTTTTTTTTTTTTTGTATTACTATCCATGTGTATAAATTATTGATCATGTTGCTGGCTTTTATAAACTCTAAGCAAGGGAGGAGCCCTTCCTAACCCTTTGCAAATGGTAATGAAGCACTGTTTTTAAATAAAAGAGAGAAACACCAGCCTGATGGGTCCTGTGTGTGTGTGAGTATGTGTACTGATTCACTTGAGAAATCCTGTTGGTTTTCACATGCAATCCCACCAGGACATAAAATTAGCTGCTGCTGTTTTAACTTGAAGGCTTAACTTGGGATTGGTGCCTTTAAAACATGGTAAAAGGGTAAGCTCCAGAAAAACTGAGAATCTTGGCAGAGTGCAGGTAAAATTCTTTTTAGCTCTGCTCACATGCCTCAGCCCTGGGTTTCCTCCTGTTCATACAGTGAGGCCCGTGAAGCTCCCAGGATCCTTCATTTCTGCTGCTGCTTCTAAACAGAACACAGCTGAGGCAGATCCATGGGGGAATACGTTGATGCAAATGTGCCCCTCTGCCCCCCCCACCTTTTTTTCAGCCACCTGTACCATGGGAGCAGCAACCAGGACCTTTATTTAAAGTCCCAGAAGCAAGTAAGAATTCCTTTCCCTTCCCCTCTGTGCTCAGCAGCATGTTGCTTCCCTCTCTGCCTCCCTTGCCCCCCACTGCTGCAATCTCTGCCTGGCACACAGGTGGGGAGGAGCTCCAGAGCTGTTCCTGCTGCATCTGCTGGGCTCCGTATGGAGCTGGGCTCAGCCAGGGACAGCAGCAGTAAGCGGGTTCCTTCTCCCTGCTTGATTTCCCAGTTGTTCTCTGATAGCTTGAGAGCAGGCATCGGTGAAGGGAACCTGTCTGCTGCTGCAGCTGCTCTCTGTAGCTAAGTTTGGCTCCATGTGAGCGGTTCTGGAGCCTCCACCCACCCCTGCCCCTAGGTAGGATGGGGACAGTGGCAGCGGTGGGTGGAGGAGAGGGGTGAGCGAAGGAGAAGGGAGGAAACATGCCATTGAGCATGGAGGGAAGGGGCAGGGGGGGGGGCAGAGATTTTTACCTGCTTCAGAGACTTGAGAAAAAGTCCCCTGCTGCTATTCCTTTGGTGTTGTTTACCTGCCCTGATGGGTATGGGAGGGCAGGAACGGGGGCACAGCCACCCCATGCAGCGCAGGTTGCTGTTCCTGCACCCCGTTTACAAAATGCTGGATTATGCCCATGAACAGAATAATTTACTGTGGACTTGTCTGAGGCTGTCACCCATTTCTAATCCATACTGAGAACTGTTTCCTTCAAGTGAAATGTTAGTATTTCAACATACAACATCTTCAAGGCCTCTTCCTCCCCCACCCCCCCCCAAACCTGTACCCCCGGCCTCCTTGATTTTTGGCTTTACCAGTTAAAGCACAGAACTTGTGGTCAGCAGTTCTAGGTTCTCAGCTTGGCTCTGCATATATTTCTTGGGACTCTTTAGACAAATGATGTGATCTCTGATCTTGTTGCCCTGTCTGCAAATGACTATACCGACCTCTCACCAGTGCTTGAGGTTTAATTGATTAATATTTTCTAAAATGCTTTGAAAGCCTCAATTGGAAGGTGTCATGCAAATTTCTTAAGAACAGCCCCCAACACAGGTGCATTTCCAGTGATCTAATGAGGGAAATAATAAATTATAGTGTGGGCCAAATTACTTAGAGTTGGAGAAATTGATAAAGGAGGTAACAGGACAGAAGGAGAAAAGAATCTATGAGTGGCAGAATTAAGTGCAATGAGTGTGTTTAAGCATACCAGGAACCAAAGGAATGTTGTGAGAGAGAAGTGGTACAATTGTTAATAGTAACGCATAAAGTAGTGACTCTCAACAGGCATGCTGTGGTAGCCTTGGGATGCCTCAAGATCCCTGTCAAGGGTGCCACACAATGTTACCACTGTTAGGCTGTGCAAATGTTTCACAAGATAAACCCAAAGATTTCAAATAGGAATTCCTAGTGTTAAAATCATTCTGACCTGCGGTGGTCTGTCTTGATTTTTTTGCAACAGAAGAATTTCTCTATTATGTTTCTGTAGTGGAAAAAAAGAGGGCAAACTAAAGGTTGGTATTTTCTGAGAGGTGCCTTGAGTCTGGTGAGGGGTAAGAAGCTTCACAACTACTGGCATTGAGGCACAAATGTTCAATAAGTTTCCTTCATGTATCTGTGCAAAAGTCATGCAACATACTCACAAGATGCTCATGGAATTCTTGCCATTCCAGTGATAATTCAAGAGGATGTTCAACAGCATTTACTGAAGTTAGTCATCTCCAAAACAGCTGGTTCAGACATCTTTCATGAAACTGGCCCAGGAATGCTCTCTCTTGTTAATACTGCTTTTCAATAAATCTTTGAACACTAGGAAACTTCCACACAGGACGGCTCATAAGCTAATGTGATGTCCATATTTAAAAAAAACCTAGCATGACCAGAATAATTATAGTTCTGTCAGCCTGACTTCATTTCTGGGCAAAATAATTGAATGACTGGATATATAACTTGATTTGAAAAGGATATAAGAAGGTAACAAAATTAATGCTATTTGATTTGGGTTCATGAAAAAGAGACTTTGTGAAATTAACTTCATCATTTTTTAAAAGATTTCAATTTGACTGACAAAGAGAATATGTTATAATAGACTTGTGTAAAGCCCTTGACTTGATGCCTCCCGAGCATTTTGATTAAGAAGCTAAAATAATACAACATCAACATGGACGTAGGTTGTAGCTGTGTTGGTTTGAGGACATAGGCAGACAAGGTTCTTTGGGTGAATCTGATATCTGATAAAAGATATCAGATTCACCCACGAGATCAACATGGCACACATTAAGTGGATTAGAACTTGCTAACTCATAGGTTTTGGTAGAATTTTTAATGAGGAATCATCCCTGAGAGGGTAGGTTTATAGCACAGCCCTAGCCCTGTGCTATTTAATTTTTTTTATCAGTGCCTTGCAAGAAAGCATGAAGTCGCATCAAATAAATGTTTTTGATGACTCAGATATTGGAGAAGTGGTAAATAATGGAAAGAATGAGTCACTTGAGTCAGTGTGATCTGGGTTGCTCTGTAAACTGGGAGTAGGAAATCGATATATACTTCAGTATGGCTAAATGTGAGGTACTTAGGTTTGCCACAGAGAGCAGGACATGAGGCAATGGGGCATAAACTGCAGCAAAGCAGATTACTGTCAGAACAGTAATACAGTGGAACAACCTGCCCAGAGAGGTTGTCAAGTCTCCTTTATTAGAGCAGTGGTTTTCAGTGTTTTCAGACAGGAGGCACCCTTTGAAAAATGCCAGCTCTTAGTTTTCACTCATTTTTTGCCTATAGAAAATAATAGAAGAATTTTCTGTTGCAAAAAAACTCAGAAAGACCCCAGTGGGTCTGAATGTTTTTAATATTATAAATTCATTGAAAACTCTGGGTTTATCTTGCAAATCATGTTTGCACACCTAAACGTGCTAATATTGCTTGGCAACCTGTGACACCCTCGAAAAAACTCTCAGGGCACCACAGGCCCTGTTGAGAATCACTGCATTAGAGCTTTTCAAGAAGAGATTGGATAAGCCTTCGGCCTGGGGTGGTTTAGGAATAATGTATGTATGTGCGGGGGCTTGGACTAAATTACCACTGAAGTCCCTTCCAAACTTATGATCCCATGCAACATGACTGGAGACAGAGTGTAGGCCACACTTAACAGGAAGGGGTGACCGAAAAGACTTGTTGGGAGAGGGAACACGGGGGAAGAGTTGAATATGAGCCTCCAGTGTGATCCTGCAGCCAAAAGGGCTAATGCAAACCTTGGATGTGCAAACAGAGACTAGAAGAAATCGACACAGTGTTGTCTATGGACTGGGGAGATGAATGACCTGTTCTGGATGAATTTCACAAAACTATTTCTAAATTCAGATTGAATTGACAGAATAATTGCACCACAGGTGAATGGGCACGTAGGTAAAAGCACTTCAAGTTGTCTTTTTCCTTTTCTTGCAAATGTTCTTTTTTTTGTCTTGTTCAAAAAAAAACAAACAATGAAAGCAAGCAACCCTTCCCCATCAATTTTTAACTTTTGGTTCAAAAGGAACTCAATACGACTACTACTAATTATTATTATTATTCCTATTGTTATTTTCTAGTCCGTTGTCCTTTTAGGTCAACTTCTGTTAGCATGTGTCCACAACACCTCATTCAAGGAGGTCCAGTGGCCTGTGTTAAGCAGTAGGTCAGACTAAATGATCCTTTTGGGATTTATTACCTCTGAATTTCCTTCTACACTTGGTGTTTCCAGACTCTGCACTTCAAGAAGGATGTTGATAAATTGGAGAGTGTTCAGAGAAGATGCACAAGAATTATTAAAGGTTTAGAAAGCCTGCCTTATAGTGAGACTCCAGGCCCTGAATCTCGTTAGTTTAGTGAAGAGAAGGTTAAGGGGTGACTTCATTAATGTCTGTAAGCACTTACATGGGAACAAAAATTTGATAGAGGGGTCTTCAACCTAGCAGACAAATGTATAGCAAGGCCCAGTGGTTGGAAGCTAGACAAATTCAGCCTGGATATAAGCTGCAGAGTTTTGACAGTGAGGGTAAATAACCCACTTTGAACTTCCAGGGGTTGTGATCGATTCTTCATTCCTGAGAATTATGAAATTTGAGGTTTGGTATTTTTCTGATAGATACTCTAATTCAAACACAGCTATTGGATTCAAAGCACAGATTCATTCAGGGAGGTCCAAGGGCTTGTGTTAAGCAGGTCAGATTAGATGATCACAATGGACCTTTTGGGATTCATTAACTACAAATTTCCTTCTGCACTCAGCGTTTCCAGACTTACAGAAGGTTTCATCAACCCTTTAACAAGAGGCAATATGACAGCTTACATAACACTTTGGTGCTATTAGTTTGCCCTCTAGTGATTGATCGAGACAATAGCACAGAATTGCTCCTGATCATCCTTGCATCTCTGAAACATTTTGGGACCAATGGGGGAACTTACTCACTCTTCCTTTAACACATACAAAGTTTGTTTTTTGGGTTTTTTTGGGGTGGGGGTGGGGGTGCCATGGTCCTGAAAGTCTCACTGAAAGAGAAACCAAACAGAGCTCTGACCTCTTGGATTACTTCTGTGCCCTATCAGGTTTCTTTCCCACCACTTCTCTCCACTTGGAAACCAGGCGGATTCTTCATTATTGTGTTCGTTGTCCACATTGAGCTCCCAGCCCCACTGTATCTGGCATGATATTATCTGACTTAATTAGTACTGTTTGCATAACAGCACCAAGGGACCTTTCTTAGAACTGGGACTTCACTGTGCTAGTGCAGTTAAAGTAAAGACCAACAGACCCCAGTCCCAAAGAGCTTGCAGTCTGTGACAGAGGGCAGTTGTGTCCTTGCCAAGCCATATCGGGGATTCAGGTACAGATTTGCAGATTTGCCTTGACAGCAGCCAGCTGCAGCAGGCATTTGGAAAAGCTAAGTACATGGTGGGTCTCAAAGAGGCCTTGGATAGGTCTGAGAAGAGGGGGTTTGATTCTGGTAGTGCTCATGCTAGTTCTGTTACACATTGGTGAAACTAGGGCTGCATACTGCACCTCCTCAAGGAGTTGGACTGAGGTCCCTTCCAACCATAGGAAATTCTGGAAGGGAGCAGGTTTTTGACGCCCAATGTGCAGCATCTGCTGGTGTCCCAAGATGTGCGTCAACAGGCAAGAATTTATTTTTTACTTGGAGAAATCTTGCAGAAGTTGGCTCCCTTGCTGCAAGCCTATCCTCCTTGGAACAGTCTTGAGACTTTGTACACATGCAGGAAAGATGATGTGCAGGGCCTGAGCTGAGAGCAGCTGTCCCAGTTTTGCAGGTAGTTTCTTGTCTTTTTAAGGACACGCCGAGTGCTGCAATACTCTAACTTTAGCACAAATGTATGGTTGACTTGGCTTCTTTTATTAATGGGTGGGTATAAATATATCTGCTCACTGGGCCTGGCTTGTTCTTCCTTGTGCAAACTCTGTCCCAGCTCTTTTGGGTGATAAATTCCTCATCTTCTGAATCACAAATCACCCTTTTCTATGTCAGTAGGAAATGTCAAACTCCAAAGTCACTTTGCTTTTTATAGAACAACAACCCTTCAGCTGAACTCCAGTCTGAAGCCACAGATTTTCAGAAGCTGTTGTAAATGACAGCTGCTCCCTCATTAAAGACCCCCCTCCTTTTTTTTATCAAAACATCTTTTCAGCCAGTTGACAGATCGAGCATTGCTGATGCCCTACCCTCTGTATCCATCCCGCAATGCGTCTCATTCATCCTACAGGACAGGCCCCAAGAATCCCAGATCTTCAAGTGAAAAGCATCAGTGATTTTTTTTATGGTAACACGCTTCAGTTCTAACGTATCCATATGGAAGGAATTTGGTGCTCATAAATATCTTGGGAAGACTGATTGAGTGCATTTCATACGTGTGAAGCAGACTTGGCAACTGTCCCAGAGGCCCAGTTTCACCAGAGCACGAAGTCAGGTGTCATGGTCAAGAGCTGCAAGGAAAGGCACTGCCTTATCACTTGAAGGGGAGCCAGCACTCTCCAGCGGCCTGGGGAAAAAACCGATGGGCTGTGGCATTAGCTGCATCCAGACTTCTCAGCCACCTAACTGCTTTGGTATGGGGCTTTTGAGGTGAGAAAGAAAAAGAAAAACATGAGGACATTGTATCTAAAGCTTAGGGGAAAATGGATACTTTGGGACTTCACCTCTGTGTCTCAGCAATTCCAAATGAGATGAGCTTGATTTACATTAGAAAGGGTGAGGGTGTTGTAAGGAGGGGTGATGAGCAGGGATCCTGGTTTTCTGATTTAAAAAAAAAATCCCCAATTTTCAGGTTAAAAAAGTAACCTGAAATCCACATTCTTCCATGATTAAAATGAAACACCACTAATACATAGATACATATATAGTGATGTTTCATTTTGATCATGGAAAAATGTGGATTTTGGGTTACTTTTTTTAACTTAAAAAAAAATCCCATTTTTCATCAGAGAAAACCAGGATCCCAAGTGATAAGGAAGGGAAGTTTTCAGCTGCCATACTGCAAACCACCCCCTCAGTTCCTGAGGGTCAAACTGAGTTTTTTATGACTTCAGTAATGATGCTTGCTATGACTTTTGAGTGCAGGTAGTGCATTATATCCTATATAATGATCCATTGTATTATTACAGTGTGTTATAAATTGGTTATGAATTCTGTTAAGACCATGGGATTTCAATCCAGTCCACCTTATGCTGTGCCTGCAGAGTGGGCAGCCATAAATATGTATAAAAAGTTGGTGTGGTCAGCAAGGCTAAGCAGAGGCCTGCAAATGTGGACACGGGGTCACATTCAAACTTAATGTCACTACAGGGCTTGCTGCAGATTTGAGTGACTTAAGTTTTTTGATGTAAACATTGTCATTAGCACTGAGAAAATTGTAAGATACCTTCTGCTTGTAGGATTTTTACTGCTGCTGGTGAGGTAGAGGTGCAGGAGAACTGGCTTGACTCTCAGGTCCCCAGCTGAGTGCGATTACTACAGACAAAGCCTCCCCAGCTCTCGGCATATACATTTCAGCAACTTGATCGGGAAGTAGCAATTGCTTTGCAGCCATGGAATTAAGCCTGGGATAAGTGTGGCCCACAGATCTGATTTGCTGAGTTAAAAGTGCCATTTTCCTAGTCATTTGTTTGACTAACCCTACATTAATATTACTGGTTATTGACTCTAAACACCTCTTACAGAAGGAACTGCACAAATGAACACTGACATGGGTAAGTATCAAGGAGTCTGTCTGTGATGCTGTGCTAATGAAGGCAAGTAGTTGTTTCCAGCTATTATCAGTCAGCAATGGACAATCTGAAATTACCCCTCACAGCAGATCTGATCAATACCCGTGAGCACAAGATGAGACACAAATCAAGCGCTCTAAGCAATGGCTGCTTTTTCCATCTCGGTGACAGTGCTTCTGTGACATGGTAGGTTTCAAGACAACCCTGAATGCCTTGAACACACAGTTAGTGCCTTGAGGGTTGAATGCAAGGCTTCTCGTTTCTTCAAGCTATGCCAAGCTGTGGATCACATCCCCCCAGGGTCCCATTTAGACCAAACCACTTCTTCACGCCCTGTGCTTTCATGCATCCAAACTATGAAATCCCAAACCTGCCCAGGTCCTTCAGACCTGACAAACACTCGGAGAGAAACAGGGGCAAGCAAAGAAGTCCTAGCACCATTGATGTCAACGATAGACTTTGTTGGGGGAAAGGGAGGGGAGGCAGGATTTTAAGTCTTGCTACTTCCAGGTTGTGTGCTCTCACAGCTTGGGGTCTGTGCTTCTAGCCCTCTCCCATTAGCTGGGCTCCAAACTGTGAGGGCACTCCATCTTTCCTCTCCCAACCATGGCCTCACACTTCTAGGCCTCCATTCGCTGTAGCCTCTGCTCCCATGCACAGCCCTCACAATCCAGACCCTGCCTTCCCCAGGCCTGTTTAGGATGAAATCTTATGTGCTCATATTTGAATGAAATACTGGACATTGACTCCTTGTTGATGAGGAAGTTTAAGTCTGGGCATATTTCTTTGGTAAGTTAATTAACTGGAGATTTGCACTTCTGGATTTGACCTAAGGAATTCAGTTAGGCGATGACATCAGGAAAGACCTTTCCCTTGGATCTGCAATAACACCTCCCTGAATCAAGTTCAGGGTTCATCTACTCCTACCTCTCGAGGGCTGTTCCTGCTCTATCTATTGAGTGCTCTGTATCTAACAATGGGGGGTGTTATATTGGTCCTAGCTTTGTTAATGCCTTACTGTGTTTTTTTTTCTCTCCCTATAGCAATACTGAATTTTCCCATGTTGATTTGTGATTTTGCTATGCAGGCACGTAGCACTGTCACGCTATTGAAAACCGAATGCTCTGTCCAACCTCTTCCTCCTTTCATATTACCAGTTATTGGAAAAGTGTTTAGCTTACTATTTTTAAGAGTCTCTTAAAAAAACACAAGAAAACTCTCAGCAAGTTTAGTGAAAAATGGGGCCCTATGGTGGGAGATGGGGGCTGAATGTATACCTAATGCAGAGACGCAGCGACTTTGCCCTTGGCAGAACAGCCCCTATTTGTGTACAAGGAAGTTCTGCCCAGATTTTAGCAGTGTAGGCACACAGACGGCTGCCATTAATAGGCCCAGCAATAGATGGGGTCATGTAAGCTTCTGCTCTGCTTACCCAACCTGGGTACCAGTTATGTCATCTACGTAGCACTACAAAATCTGCCTCAACGTGAGGGCTGCCTGTCACCTAGCATCTAAGAGCGGAAAAGCATAAAGTCTCTCATGGAGGAAGGCAGTTGCCATTTAGCAACAGAGTTTGATCCAGTCATCTGCTTCCTGTATTAGGGAGATTAAACAACTTAATCCATAGTCATAGACATAGACACTAGGGCTGGAAGGGACCTCGGAAGATCATTGAGTCCAGCCCCCTGCCCCAGGGGCAGGAAGTCAGCAGGGGTCATAGGATCCCAGCAAGATAAACATCCGAATGTCCCTTGAAGGTGTTCAAAGTAGGTGCTTGAACCACCTCTGGCGGCAGTCTATACCAAACCTTGGGGGCTTGGACAATGAGGAAGTTCTTCCTTATGAACAAACTAGGTAAGAAGGATGCAGAGGGGCCAGCACACAAAGCTGAACACATGTATAATAAGTGAGTCTGTGGGACAGGTCCCCTCAAGTGTAAAGAACCAGGGAAAAATGTTCACTTCCAGACAATTTGAGACCCCCAGAAGGAGGGGGTTGAAATTTGCTATCTTCCCAAGACAGTAACAGTCATCTCCCACAGGGGGGTTGGGGTGCCCAGGCTAGCCACTGGGCACTGGTTTGGTTATCCAGCTCTCCCAGTACCTCTGATACCTGAGGGACCTGTTGAAGCTCCAGTGTTTCCCATGTTGTGTACAGACTTGTGAAGGAGCTGCCACCTCTAGGCCTAGGCACATCCTATATGAAGCAAAAGCTACCGCATGGCAGCTGCTTCCATGATAACTGCCTGCATGTATGGCTTTATATAGGGGAAAAATGAAAGCTAATCCATGGTCCCTTGCCACTCATTGATTGAGGACTGAGCTGTTCTCTCTTAATCTTGCCAAAAGTGCAAACGTCTCAGTCAGAGGCAAGTGATAAAGGGATTGATACCTTAGGTGGACAACTAAAAGGATGTGAATCATCTACCTGCAGCATTGATCTGTACTTATTCATGTGCCTATACATGTGCTCTGGTGGGGAGGGGATGTTTTTTAATTAGAGTGGCTCTAATTAAAACACTGTCTCATGTATTCAGCCCCCCATGTTTCAAAATGGCATTTTGAAACATGGGACACTGAACACACAAGATGCTGCAGCACGCTGGAGCATTCTAATTAGAGTGGTCCAGCAGGCTTGATTTAATCAAGCGGATTAATCGAGACTGCTTTGACGCCTTCTAATCCGAACTCATCGGAGCATGTGTATAGGCTGTATACAGGCTTAGGATCATGGCCACCGTGGTCCTGGGTCTAATAATGACTACCATGGCTGAAAAAGCTTATCAGCCTGGAGCAGGGAGAAGAGTGCATCCATATCATGTGTCACAACCCAGATTCAAGGGACTTGAGAATGCACCAGTATTGCCTGCTGCAGCCAGGGTCTTGGGTCAAAGCAGTCAAAAGTTACAGCAAAATGTAGCACTCTAAATCCACATTCAGTTTCTAGTATCACAGAGAGTAGACCCAAACTAATGCCAATAACTTCAGCAGCATCAATCAGGGTTCACACCCTGTAATTTAGAGACAAATCTGGTCTGCCAGGTAGAGGTAACGCCATTCTGTCCCGCTGAAAGCCTTGTCAGACTATGGAGAGACTTTCTAGTCTCTCCTTTGGCTTTGCCATTGTTTTTAAATCCAGGTATCTAAAATTAGTTGCTGACATCCATACATAGGCACCGAAATGACAAGGCCTGATATTCAGCAGTGCCAAGCAATTGTTGAAGTCAATAGGAGCAGCAGGTGGCCAGTACTTTAAAGACAAGTATCAAGGAGGAAAGTCATAGATTTTTTGACAAAGAGTTGACCAAAAAGAAATAAATACACTGAACAGTAGTTAAGAACCTTAAGGAAGATGGAAAGCTGCCCAGATTGGGTTGGTACCTTCTCTCTGCCATCCTGGCTGTGATCCTATTCCACATCTGAACTGAGCAGTGCTTATCTCTCTGTCTTGTTCTTTGGTTCTAGTAGTTTGAGGAATGATATAGTAGATAGACGAGTCTCCCTGACTGCACAACCCAGTGTCTTTGCTCCCTGGCCTCTGGTATACACGAAGTAAAATCCTGCATCCTCGAAGACTCTTCCAAAACTCCCATTGGATTCATCAGAGCCAGAATTTTGCCCATGGAACTGGGATTTATTTTTTTCATGAGGCTTCATGGCTCAAGTCAGGCACAACACCCAAATGTATAATTTACATATATTAAAGAGAATAATAATGTTGGGAGAAACAAAAGATAGAAAAACACAAATTCTTCTGGCAGTTTAAACATCTTTTCATGCACACAAAATCAAAGGGAGAAAACAGGGGCCATAAGCCAACAAACACCTAGCCTGACTATCAAAACAGAGATCAGCTCTGTCTTGATTATGCTCTTTGCTGCAGACTTTGAAGCCTCTCAACAGGCCAAGTATTGTGGATTTGGGGTATTGTCTGCCAGGCAAGCATGAGGTGCCAGGGACTGTTGTTATCCTGAGAGAGTAAAGCTTCTGATGTCACCAGAACCAGAAATACTGCTCCTTTTGGATTACAATACAGATAAGCCTGTCTCTTCACAAGAGTGCCACTGCAAGAGCAGTTTGTATCAGACCAAAGGGATTTAGAATTAGGGCTATTCCTAATGAGATAGCAAGGCCCTTGGTGTCATAGCTCCAAAGGTGCTGTGCCCTGGGGGCAGCTATGGTGTAGCTCTGTTCTTGTATCTTGAAGTCAGCACCAGTCACTCATCCACAGTTATGCTGCTGCTTCTCGAGTTGTATCTGTACCTCTGCTGTATCTTTAGGAAGGTCTTATATTTGAAGCAGTGGACTGAAGAGACCCATTACTAATGTTGTGTGTAACCATTGAGCAAGTCATAATGGACGAAGAAGTTTTAATCGCAGACCAAAGAATGAGCAAAAAGAAGCAGGTATCAGTCATGATGTAGTATGTTTGGAGTTTTATAAGCACCAGTTTCAAAAGCGTAAAGAAACTTTCAACATAAGTGACTAGAACTTAAAATGGAAACTGGTACCAAAATTGGGAACTGTCCAAAGATATCCCATACGGGGTGACCAAAAAAGCTCTGATTCTACAAACAAACAAAAATATTGTGCTAACTGAGAACCCATCCTTGTTAAAAGGATTTGTGGAAGGAGCAATAAAATAGAAAGCAATCAATCTATAAGGAATAAAAAGAGGGAAGTAAATAGCAATGAATAAAAATTACATTACAAAAAGGAACTGATGAAATGCCCAATAGTGTTAAAGACAAAAGGGCGTTTTAAAAAGACATTTGGAACAACAACAAAAAAGATGCATCAAATATAGGTCAATTGCTAGATGCAAATAAGAATACAGTAGGTAGTTACATAGAAACAGCAAGCAAATCCAATTGATATTTTATCCTATATTTGGAATGAAGCAGGAGGATATAGTCCTCCATATGTTGTTATGGATGGAAAGTCTATCATCTTTTTTTTTTAAAGACATGAGACTGCATCTGCTATAATTATCTGTCCTGTTGATTTGAAAATGTTTAACTTGCATCCAAAAGTTGGGTTGTCAGGAGCTCTGAACCCCTAATGTTAATTTTTCATAAATTTTGTCAAACTGAGAAAATTCAAAAGGATAGAAGGAGTGTCCAAGGTAGTTCCAGTATTTTAAAATTGTAAAGGGGAAAACCTGGGAAATACAGAATGATTAGATTGACTTTGATTCCCAAGTAAAATAGGGGAATGTTTAATTCAGGACTCTCAACAAAGACTTAGAAGCTAAAAACGGAATGAAAAATAAGAAACCTCGTCTTGTCTTGATAAGCTTACACCATTGGTTGATAAAGGCAAATGTGTTAATATTGCAGACTTGGTGCCCCATGGCTCATTTGTTTAAACAACTTTGCATTATGTGAAGTTAAGAAGAGGACATACACTTAGGTGGATTGAAAGCTGGCTTGCTCCCAGAGCTCAAAATGTTGCTGGTCCCAGGGAGGCATTAATCAGCTGGGCTGTTTCTAGTAGAGCCCCCAAAGCTGGGTGTCTTCAGGAACACAGGACTGGAAAGGGGAGCATGAAGTAGAAGTGGGGAAGAGACCTGGCCTGTGTACCTGTTGCTAAAATAGCTGCTGTTTTAATTATTATTTATATGACCTACCGGAGCACCTTGGAGCCCCAGTTGCAGGCCAGAACCCTGCTGTGTGTGGCACTGTACAAAAACAGTAGAAAAAAGATGCTCCCTGCTGTATGGATCTTACAATCCAAGTGTATAGTGACAGGCTGCACTCATCACTCATTGCAACTGAATGTGTCAAGTTGTTTGTGAGGCATGGGAGCAGAAAAGTAATGACACCTAGCTAATGGCACCCAGGGCAGCTGTCACACACAGGGGCAGCAGCAATTTCTGATTGCCACCATGCTGCCCATGTGATTGCACGGCCATGGGAGCAGCCATTCCCTCCCCACCCCGGGCACTGAAAGTGGCTGTCTGGGTCACCCCACCATTGTTATGGCATTGCATTGGAGAGTTTAAAAGAGGGATATGGAGGGAGGTAACAGTGCAGGTTCATACAAGTTAACAGAGAACTCCTGACCATGAAGCTTAGTATGGAAGAATGCATGAAAGTGTTTTTTGAACATCTGGGGCAAGTGGGCAAAGGAGACTGCTAGCATCTGTGCCCAGTTCTGGTGTCTACACTTCAAGAATCATGTGGGAATATAGGATCAAGTTCAAAGCAGGGCCTCAGAAATGAACCAGGGGGCTAGAAAACCAGATTTATGAATTGAGGCTTAAGGATCTCAGCTTAACTAGCGTATAAGAGAAAGCTGAAGGCAGGGCAGGGTGGCACCTTAGAGACTAATTGATTCAGAGTGGCATAAGCCTTCATGGGCAACAGCCCACTTTGTCAGATCTGATGAAATAGATTGTCATTTATGAAAGCTGATGCTTCTCTGATCAATTCCCTACCTTATAGGGAGGCTCAGGTATTGGTGGCAGGTTGATCTCTTCTGTCCTATGCCAATGGTGTGCAGTCATTGAGCCTCTTGGAAAATGACATGCTTTAGGTAGTGACATTGGGTTCCATATATGGCTATCTGCAGGACATTTAACTTCTAATGTACAGGGAGTTAGATGGCATGATCCAGAGTTAGACTTCATGAATCCTCAGTTACCTTTTGTAAAATGGGAATAATAACACTAAGGGGCGAGGTTACATTCATTCATGTTTGTGAAGTGCTTTAGATCCACAGATGAAAGGAGCCATGAAAATGCAAATCTTGACATTATTACTATCAACTGTAGAAGGTCCTAAGATGTGCAATGCTGTGTTGCCCATCTATGGGTGTACCAAGTTAGTGCTTCTTAAAAACTTAGTTGTTGAAACCTAAGAAGTCCTTTCCCCTAACAGGCTGGCCACCTCTTAGAAGTTTTTTAAGACTTTAGGACTTAAAGCATTTATGATTACTTTCTTTCAGATTATGAATAAGATTGTTATTTCTTTAGGTGAATGCACATTTTACCAATTTTAATCACTTGCTTGATATGCCTTATTTGTGCTGTTTATTCATGTATACCTTACCTGTATTTCTTTATTAAATTTGCTATTAAAATTTACTTAGATTTATTTTCTTGAGTATTTACTTTGGGGGGAATGGGCTCTTTTAACCTTTCTCAGGTCTCAGGGAGGAGATGGGGGGGGGGGGGGGAGGGAGGCAAAATTACCATCACAAAGCTTAATTCCTGAATATGCACAAATAATCTCCTACCAGCTTTGTATTGTTCTGTAAAGTCTTCCTGAGGGACTTCAGATTCCATTAAGGGAAAGTCCCATGATGGGAATTTAGTAACACACTGAGACTTGCAGAGTGTGGACCACAATTCCTGGGATGATTATCTTTGAGCTCCTGCCTCAATTTTGAGACCCGTAGGAGCTCTGCTACTAAAAGAGCTCTGTGTGTAACACAGGTGTGTGTTGCTTTAGAGACTGATTGTTCTGCAGAAGGCCTTGCAGCAATGAGACCTTTTCCAAATCAGCCCACGCACCTCTAAGCCTGCCCTGTAGCTCTTGTTGTCAGTCTGGCCTGTGAGTGAATCATCTTTAATGTTCTTGGCTTTGCCACTTCTGCATACTGTTGCCAGGGATTTTTCCTGATCAAATTTAGTAGGAAATGATTTTTCAGGGGATACATTTCTCACCTTAGTCACTAGATGGCAGCAGATGATGCCCAGTAGCTGGAAGTTCAGGCAGTGCTACAGGCGCTTGGGCTAGGGACAGACATTCAAGAAGCCTGAGCCCTAAATTGATTCAATCTTTGCAGGTCAGTCTAATCTGCATAGATTGAACCACTTTGCAAGTGAACAGACATTCACTTTTGATTTTGGAAATGCAGGCACAAAGCCCCAGCCTGAATAGATTCCATCTTTGCAGGTTAGTCTATTCACTTGCAAGGTGGTTCCATCTACACAGGTTAGACGTTCGATTCCAGAAATACAGACATGCTTGCAGTGGCTCAGGCTAGAAGCTGGGGGGTGCCAAAGTGAGCCCTTCCCTTCAGCCAGCTGCTGCAAGGCTGAAGGGAAGCTGAGCTGGGGGGTGTGGGCAAGCCCTCCCAGCAGGCTGCTAGATAGGATTGGGGATGGGGTTTAAACCCCCATCCTGGCCTGCAGGGGAACCCTGCCACAGTGTGCCTGGGGAGGGGGGAAGCAGCCTTTGCCAGGCTTGTCCCTGAGAGTGGGTGGATGTGGCCAGACACTGTCCCAGGCAGCGCCTCAGGCAAAGGGGGGCAGGAAGGGGGATTAAACTCCCCTGCCTCCCCTCTTAGGCAAGAGCACGGGGACTCCAGCGGGGGTGTGCCCTGCTTTCCCCCCTGTTCACCACTCATATGGCGGGGGGCCTGGACAGAGCCAGCTGGCATGGCCCACCATCCACCTGGGGCTGAGGCCTGGACTGCAGGGCTGGGGCTGCAAGGTTAACCAGGCTGGGTTGGCCTGGGCTGGGCTGGGTGGTCAGGGCAGGGCCCTTCCCAGGCAGCTGTGGCTCGGGCTGGGGCTGGGGCCACAAAGGAAATGTAAAGTTCTGCATCTGGGGAAAAATAATCCACAACACGCTTACAGGTTTGGCTGTGCTACGCTTGGCAGCACCACTACTGAAAGAGACCTAGGTGTCATAATAGACTACAGCAGTGGTCACCAACCGGTCGATCCCAGTTAGCTGGGACAGTTGGTCTCAGTCTGGGGGAGCTGAGTGTGCGTGCACCCCCCACCCGCTCAGACTGAGATTGACTGTCAGAGGCTCTGGGATCAGGAGTGGTGGGTCGCATGTGCGGAGTAGCTGGGATGCAGTCTGGGAGTGGTGGGACGGTAGCGGGACACACGTGGCTGGGCTGACCAGTGCCCCCTGCCACTGTTACCAGGCTGAGTATGTGGGACAATCCCCCTCCACACACTATGGTGAAGGAGGGACTGGGTTAGGGGCAGTGATAAATGGGCCTCAGTGGGGCCAGGGGAGAGTTGGAGCTCAGGCGGCTTATCCAGGGGCACAGGGGGCTGTCATGCTGTCTGCACCCCAGTGGAGGCCTGGGACCCACATGCCCTTCTGATCTGTATGCGAGGCAGCTGCAACTGCATGCTGGGCTTTGCACCCCGAGCCCTGTGCACAGATTGGAGGGTGTAGGGCACATGCCCCCTGTGCCTCCACTGGGTGTATACAGTGCTGGGATCCCCCTGCATGCCTGGATGAACTGCCCAGGCTCTGACCATCCCCCAGCCTGGCTGGGACCCTATTCACCCAGTGGCAGGGGGTGCAGGAGCATAAGTGGCAGAAGGGGGGGCTAATGGGGCTTAGCCCTCCCAAATGCAGGGCAGCGGTAGGGCCACAAGGCAGCCCAGCCACAGGCTTCTGGAGGCTGCAGCAGGGATGAGAAGGGGCATGTGTGCAATGGTGAACAGGGGAGTGAGGCAGGGGCAGGCCCTGCACTGCCAGGGTGGGCACAGGATGGAGCCATGAGCGGCTCATCTGGGGCACGTGGGGGCAGGGCACATGCCCCCGGATCTGCACGCGGCATGGGCTGGGGCTGAGGTGGTGCCAGGCTCTTTCTGGCATGGCTCTGGGCTAGGTGGCAGCAGTGGTGGTGCTGGGAGTGGGGCTGCAGGCACCCAAAAATTTGCCGTAGCCCCCCTGCCCCCTCCTAGCACTGCTGCCACCACCTGGCCCAAGAGCTGCGCAGCCAAAGAGCCTGGTGCCCCCCTGGTCCCAGCCTGCCCTGCCCTGTGGGCAGATCTGGGGGCACGCACCCCCTCCCATGCCCTCCTGGGCTGCCTGTCCCCCCCTCATGACCCCCAGACGAGCTACTCATGGCTCCATCCTGCACCCACCCCTCCCGTGCAGGGCCTGCCCCTGCTCCACTCCCTCCCTCACTGCCATTTGGGGGGGGTGGGGGGGAGCAGATTGAGGCCCTAGCAGGGACACAGGTAGGAGCAGGGGCTGGGGGGACTGGGGGACAAGCAAAGTGCCTCCCAGGCCTCCACTTGTCCCATCACCTGGCCTGGCCAGGCCCACTCTCCCCAGCCCCTGCTCCTGCCTGCGCCCCACTCCCTCACTCACTGCTGGGGCCTCGATCTGCTCTGCCCCCCTGGCCTTTTCCTCTCCCCCTGCCCCTTCCCCCACAGACTTACCTGCTAGGGGAGCGAGCCCCCATATAATTTTTTCTCCCTCCACCTGCCCCCCACTTCCCTGTCTACAGACTGACCTGCGGGTGGGGAGGGGATAGGGGGGTGGCAGCGTAGGGTAGATTTTGGGTTGCTTTTCAATTCAAAAAGTGATATCCTACCCCAAAAGATAGTCCCAAAAGGACTACAGAATGAATGCAAGCCACCAATGTGATGCAGTAGCTGGCAGAGCAAATCTACCGATGCATCTTGAACAAGATTTAAAGCTGTCATCCTCCTGCTCTACTCAGCCTTGGTGAGACCACAGCTGGAGTGCTGCATCCAGTTCTGGGTGCCACACTTCAGGAAGGATGTGAGAAGCTCGAGAGAGTCCAAAGGAGGGCCATGCACATCATTAGGGGGCTGGAGAGCAGGCCATATGAGGAGAAGCTGAAAGACTTGGGACTGTTCAGCCTGGAGAAGACTCAGAGGGGACTTGGTGGCAGCCTACAAGTATATTAGTGTCATACACGAAGGCCTGGGGGAGCATCTGTTCCCCAAGGCACCCCAGGAGAAGACAAAAAACAATGGGCACAAACTGATTGAAGATCGCTTCAGACTGGACATAAAGAAAAACTTCATTACAAGTCAAGTGCGGAGGGTATGGAACAGACTCCCCCCAGAGGTTGTACAGTCACCCACCCTGGCAATCTTCAAAAAGTGTCTTGATGCCCACCTTGCTAGGGTCATTTGACCCCAGCAGTGTTTCCTGCCCAAGTGCAGGGGGCTGGACCCCAATAATCTTGTAAGGTCCCTTTCAGCCCCTAACATAAATGAATCTATGAAGCTGAGTGCCTGGATTACTCCCAGCTCCCAGGGCCCTAGCTATGTCGGGCTGTCATGGAGCCACAGTTGGCTGGGAAGGGCCAGGCAGGGCCCTTCATAGCTGGGCTGTGGCTCCACGACATCCCAGCATGGGTGGCATTTGGCCGGGCAGTGGCATGGTGGTGACATGGTTGCAGCTGCAGCCAGGTGCCTTCGCAGCCAGACTGGCTGTGTGGGATGTGTTAATCATGCCGCAGGCTGCCCAGGCCAGCTTGGAGGTGCCAGCAGGCCCGCAGCCCAGCACCCACTGGCCACAGGGGTTTGTGTGCCACCACGCCCCCTGTCTGTCTCTGTGCAGCACCCAGCTGGCTGCAGCCACACCACAAGCTGTGTGGTGGCCAGGGCCAGCGGGGCAGTTCTGCCTCTGCTGCGCCACTCTGGGTGGGTGGGTGGGAAGCTTCAGCCTGGCAGAGCAGATGGAAGGCAGCCAGGAGCTGGAGCTAGAGCTCCATGTGCTGGGCAGGAGCTGCTGGGCTGAAGCTTCCCACGTGCCTACCTAGAACAGCATGGCATTGGAGGGATGGCAGTGGTAGTGGCAGTGGCCGCTGGAGGTGAAGGAGGCAGAACAGCCCTGCTGGCCCCGGCCAGTGTACAGCTTTTGGCTCTGGGCCCACCGACTCCTTCAAGCTGGTCCAGGCAGGTGCAGGCATAATTAACATGTCCCATGCAGCTAGTCTAGCTGGCAAGGCACCCGCTTGCAGCTGCAGCAAAGTTGCCTCTGCACCGCTGCGCAGCCAGCTGCTGCCTGTGCCACCAGGCCAGGCTATCACAGAGCTGCAGCCAGCTGGGAAGGGCCCTGCCCTACCCAGCCCTTCCAAGCTGGCTGTGGCTGCATGACAGCCTGGCACAGGGAGCCTGGAGCAATGCAGCCCCACCCCTGCACCTGTCTTCAGCCGTGGGCTGGCCCAGCTCAGCCCCTCAGCCTTAGTCTCAGCTGCGTGTGGGCAGGCAGATGATGGGGCTATGCTCCTGTCTCTGCTCCTGGAGTGACGGGGGGGGGAGGGGGAACCCTGACAGGGGCTGCTCCTGGCCAGGCAGACCCCAGCTGTGGTCCCTGGGGGGAGAGGGGAGGAGGGGGAATAAACTCCTTCCCTACCCCTCAGCCTTAGGGGGCCATGCTGGCTGGTGTCTGGTCACACCCCTGCCCCTGCTCTGGCTAGAGAGTGGAGGGGCAGGGCCAAGCCTGCTCTCTGTAGCAGACAGCAGACCCCAGGGCTGCAAAGTATTCTGGGATGCTGGGGGACTGTGATTTAACTTGAACCAGGAAGGGGTCTAGGGCAGAAGATCCTTAAACCAGTTTGACCTAAATTGGTTAAGTCTGATAACTACATTCAGTCAGGTTTATCTTAAATCAGTTTCGGCCATTTTGAAACTGGTTTACGTGCACTGAGCTTATGCTCTGTCCCAGCTCTGCAGCCCCAGCCTTGACTTGTTCTACCTAGCCAGGCTCTCACCAAAGTTGGCTGTATCCAGGCCTGTTTTATGCAGACCAGTCCCCCAGAGCTGGCTGCCTTCGGGCCCTGTTCTACCCAGCCAATCTTAATAATTGATCTGGCTTTTACTGAAGCTTCCTTGAGTTTCTTCTGAAGCTGGGGGGTGGCTTATCAGTCTAATAAAATAGTAAATAAATCAGTACAGTGCCAGGCTATGCCAGACTGAGGCATGCTGCTTTCTCATCACTGGCCCTGCCTCTTGAACCGTAAGTAGCATAGCTACTTCACTGCCCATCCTACCCTTTCGTCACGCACTGGAGGGAGCTGAACCTACTGGTGCACACATAATGCCTAACTCCATTGACTACACTATTTTTGGTTTGGGAAGTAACGTGTGTGATGTTGTGTGATGCTGTTCTGCGGTGGTATAGGTTTCCTGACAGAGGCTCATAATTTTGGGAGCTTCACCCAGGGCACAAAGTCTTACGGTGTTTAAGACTTGGGCTGGAGAGTCTTCCAAACTTTAGGCTGCGTTGGACTAAATGGTGTTTTGAGTTGGGGATTTTGTCTCCGACCTATCCCTGCTTCCTACGCATTAGGCTGTGTAAGAAAAGTGCATCATATTGTGTTCTGAATGGAATCTGCTCTGAGAATGGGCAACTTCTGACTGCTGGAATGGACCTTTGCAAGAATGGTCAGATGTAAACTCCTTGGTGTGGGGTGCTGATAAGGGGGGTGTATGGCAGTGGCAGTGAGCTTACTGCATCTGATGGCAAAGACTGGATATTTGGCAAAAGGGGGGGGGGGGTACTGTTGACCCCTCCCCCCCCTCCCCCCCGAGTCATTCAGGGAAAAAGAAAGGTTGATGAGCAAGCCAGTCCCACCAAAATTATTTAACTGCAAACATAAATACAGATAAATGCTAGTAGAAAATTGAATAATGAAATACAGATGAGCTATAAATGACCAAACAGTACAGATAAAGCGTATCTGTACTGTAAATATGATTAACATTTATATGATTAACATTTATAAAATATGCATTCATCTAAAGAAATAACAATCTTATTAACATTTGAAGGAAGGGAATGTTAATTTCTTTAAATCCTGAAATCTTAAAAGGTTTGTATCAGGTGGCCAGCCTGTTAGGGAAGAGGCCTTCTCACCTAGGTTTCAAATTATATTTGAAAAGAGCGCTTTTCTTGGTTCATGTGCAGATGGGCTATTCAGCAAGAACCATACTTCACAGCTGAAGAGCAAAGATTCTGAAGTGAACCCAGATTTTCTACTACAACTTGATCTAAACCAGAGCTTTAAGCCGCAACCTGAACCAGATCTAACTGGCGTAAAACCACTAAATAGAATCTAAGCAACTTGTAGCCTACTTCTTTTGACTTGCCTTGCTTGCACTTTCTAAAATTATTCTCACCTCTGACATGCTCTCATTTGCTCATTTCTTTTCTCTCTTCATCTCTTACCCTAACTTTGGTTAAGTGAATGCAAGCAAATGCTATACCAGGGGTCAGCAACCTATGGCAAGCATGCCAAAGGTGGCACACAAGATGATTTTGATTGGCATCATAGGTGCTGGGGCCAGGGCCAGGGCCAGGGCTAGGGCTGTGCCTGCTGGAGCCAGCACCCGCGCTGTGCCCACTGGGGTTGGGGCTGTGCCTGCCAGGGCTGTGGCCAGTTTGACAGGGTGCTGGGCAAGGGTGCTCCCCTTTCCCCTCCCCCCACTTCTTCCCCACACAGACTTGCCTGCCGGGGGGGAGGGGGGTGCCCTCAGACCCTGCCCCAAATGCCTGGTCCTGGCACTCGGCACCCTGGTATTGCCCCCGCTTGGGTGTGACAGGGCGTCCGTCTGCCCGAGCCCCAGCTAGGCCCTCCATCTTAGCTCTAAGCCTGGGCTTTCCCCACTCCAGGACTGTCAGGGAGGCCTGAGTGCCCCAGCCCTGGTGGCTGCTGCTGGCGTGTCACTGCCTCCTTCTGGACACTGCCCTGGGTCAGCGGGCCTGAGCCACAGCTGGTAGTGGTGCGGGACATTGGGGGCGATGATCCCACCCTCTTTTTCTTTGTCTCTCCTCTTTTTCTTTCTCTCTCTTCTTTTTTCTGCTCTTCTCCCTCCTTTTCTTTTTTCTCTCTCCTCAGTTCTTGTCTCCTTTCTCTTCTCTTTCTCACTCTCATTGCAACATGCTTAACAAAACAAATACACGAGAGCAAAGATAGTATAAAAAATTTTATTTATTGTCACCAGGTTTAGAATTTTTAGAAAATCTGGTATTTACCATAAAAAAGGCAACATTTATGATTATTAACTATACTAATATGCAGTGCGTCCTGCCATGTACCCTGCCCCTCCCTCGTTCTGTTTTTCTGCCATGTCGGCACTCCAGCACCTTCCAAGGTAGACATTGTGTTTTTTTCGGCACTCCAGCCAATAAATGTTGCCTACCCCTGTGCTATACCACAATATCATTCAGCTGTGTAGGGCTTACTGTAGTCTACAGTGTGACTGCATCATCTTACCCCTCTCCTCCTCCTCTGCCCTCTGCTGTGCCCCCTACTCACCGGCTTCTGTGCTTTTTAAGGCTGTACCATGTGAGAGCGGAAACGGTTTTTTTTCCCTCTCAATGTAGCTTGGCTTTGATATAGGATTTTCATGTCACATTAACTTAGTCCTTGTAAGTATAGGAATAATCTGCCTGGATTCCTTCCCAGCTTGCTAGGAGCTGGAAGTCAGGTTGTGTGTCACTGAGAAGTTAATTTCCTGCTCTCCCTCCCCCCCAAGCTGTACTGTCAAGTCTTGGATTGGGTCTACGAGTACAATTTCATAATAGTCTGGGCTGCCACTCCTTGAATGGGCACTCTGTGCGGGTGTTTTGCCATACTAATGCTGGTTTATTATTGGATTAGCAGAGTGAGGTCAAACCTGTTCTGGGACTTCTGGATTCTGCATCATTGCAAATCATAGGTGATATTTTCCAGGAGATATTTATGTGGAGGATGATGCTGGTCCTTTGCGTCACTCCCATGTTTCTGCTACTACAGTGAGTATTTTTAAATCAGGTAGGAACAGCTTGTGACATCCCTAGAGCTCTTTCCCCTATGTTATCAGTCATGCTGGCAAGCCGTTTTTTAACTTTGATGTCTGCTGATTTTGAACTAAATATTTATCTTGCAATTAGGTGACATATTTCAAACATTTTTTGTTTATGAGAGTTGAGTCAGGAATTAAATGGCATGAGTCTCATGGGACATGTGTAGCAAGGGTTCACACCTCTGCTAAGGTAGGGATTCTGTGTAGACTTTACTGAGTATGTACCAATAACCCTTCCTATTGCTACATCTGGGGCATATCTATACATGCATATTAATACTCATGGATAAACTCCAGAGTTTATTGATCTGAAGTTTACCGCTTCTGGGTGCACTGTCTATATGTGCACCTGGGACTGCACTACATCGAGCCAGGTCAGAGCAGCCCCATCTGGCAGGGCATTGGTGACGCATAGGGGGTACACATGGGTGCACGGGCACCTCCTGGGATCAGCCATGCACGCCTGGAAGTGCCAGCTGTGAAACTGGAAGTCCCACCAGAAGTGCACTGCCAGTTTTGCTTGTTTGACCCCTGGCTCAGCAATCAGCTGCTGGGGGGACCTCTGCGTCGGCGATCTGGTGCCCCACCAGATTCGGGAGGCACCCGTCACCCATGTGGCAAGGAGCCCAGTGGGGTCAGTCTGCCAGCCCAGGGCTGCTCCCCCCAGCTTAACATGGTGCAGAGAAGCTGGCTGGGGCATAAGGGTGCTTCAGCATAGGGCTAGCCAGCAGGCAGCACCCACACTGAAGCACCCTCATCCCCAGCCAGCTGGGGCAGCATCTACACGTGAGCTGCTGCAGAGTAAAAAAAACCCTTCACCGCAGGATACTAGTACTTGTATTTACAAGTATTGTCCTGCTATGGAGTTGATTAATTAACTCCAGCATGTGTAGACATGCAACATTTACTGCACAGCTAATTTAGTCTACCATGCAGTAAATGTTTCATGTAGATGCGCCCTTGTTGGTAAAGTGGGGCCTGTTTATCTCAAAGTAAGTCCTGATACGTAAGTGGTATCACAGCTGCCACAGAGGGGGAATTCTCTCAGGATACAGCTTTCTTCCGTTTTCCCTTTGAGGGTTCACACAACTGCCATTTTTCTCTGGGTTATTCTTTGCACATAGGTTACTACTGGTGCTTTTGCTCCCCAGATTGAGGGAGTTTGTATTCTAGTGTCATGGGCCAGTACATTGGCTCCTGGGCTGTGGCATGGGTCAGAACTGGTATATTTGGGTCAAACTTTTTTTGTATAAGAGAAATGTAAAATCTCAGATACTTCTTCACCCCCAAATAGTGCTTTGCTACTCCCCTTCCCCCCCCAAGCTAGTGTGTGGCTCTGTGGTCAGTTAAATGCTAGGACTGCTGGGACCCTACAGTGCAATGGGAGCAGAGATATCGTTCAAATGAAGGGTGAGGAGGAATCTCCTCCTCCATCCAGTTTGCGGGGGGGTAGGGGGAGTGGAAGCTTTCTGAATTTGGGGGAGCACATATATTTGTATTCCCCATTTTTGCCTTCTCCCTAAGCCTAGTTTATCTCTGTATATAAATGGCTAGGAGGAAGGCTAGCTCAGCCCTTTCTATCCCCTCTCTACCATCCTTTTTTCTGGCTACCCTGAAGGCTGGCAGCACCACTCTCAGGATCTGCACTCAGTGGCACCAGGCCCTGCAGCTAGATCACTCCAAAGAGAGAGGAGGGTTGAGGCAGATGATTGCTTTGCTGACCAACAATTCTCTTTGCAGTGCTGAGTTACAGAACTGAGCCCCTGCCTCAGACTAGGCTTTCTAGTCCTGGCCCAAAGCAGCTGGTAGACTAATTAATACACTGTAGTAGCTGCATGCAGTGATGTGATGAGCAGAGTTGCTGCCTGGGCCAAACCTTGTGGGAGAGTGGGGTGGAGGGAGCACATGGATTTGATAGCAGGGGTTGGTGGGAGGCCATGAGCCCCAGAGGGGGCAGGTTGTGGAGGGCATGGGTAGGGGTAGGAGGCACAGGACCCAAGAGCAGGCGAGCACACGCAAGTCCTGGAAGGGACGGGGGGCAGTGCTTTTACCCACGCCAGGAACTTCACAGCCCGGATTAAGCTGCAGCTGCCGGTGCCCATGCTCTGCCCATGCTTGCTTTTGCTCTTAATGCAGCACCAGCTAGGAACTATTCTGGAGTTCCCAGCATTGCAATGCTGCCAGGGCAGAGACCTTGAAAGAGTGGGGGCAATTCCAGTGCCCTTCCTAACCTGGTGCCCAGGGTAAGTGCCCTTCTTGCCCACCTCTAGTTACTCTACTGACTGCACGAAAGTCAAGCGTGTAGTGGTTTGGTAGCCTCTGGTCTCTAGGTTAGCTGCTACAGCAAAAAGGATATTGTTAGATTGAGCCCTTTGAACCCCTAAGAGAGAGAACCCATTTTTACCCACAAATCCAACTAAATAATGCAACTGCAGTCATCCAAAGAATTGAGGAACAAACCCCAGTATCCTGCAGTCCTGTTCCTTACACAATCTTCTTGCAGAAGACCAGAAGTAGGTGAGAGAGGCTGATACCTCAAGACGAAGAATATGGTCAGCATCCTGGTGGTTTTCCTTCTCCGTGGCACATCAGGTAGCATTATTTAATGCCCACTTAGTAGGAAAATTCTCTTTTCTTTCTTTTCCTTTTCCCACCAACTTCTCCTAGGTACCCACTTTTCATAATTTAATTGTCCAGCTTCCTTCCCCATTACTAGCATTTGTGTCAACTGTTGTCTTTCGTGTCATTTAGTTGCAATGGCACTGTTGTGGTTAGCACGTGTTGCCAGTTACCTGTGCTCCTTAAAATATACCAGAATATTTCTCTTAGTAGCAGTTATTGCTCTATACCAGGCATATGACTGACTTGGCTTGTTTATCACTCATAACTTCCCCTTGTGCTCTTATGATTTGCAGCTACTTGCCTATCACTTACTTATGTCAAGCTGCTCTTAGACCTTTGGCCTTTTCACTCTGGCTGAGCTTACTTTCAGTGCGGGTCAGTAGGTTGGCTGGTTCACAACTTGTGTTACAGCAGAAACTATGCCCTCAAGCATTCATTCCTACACACATGCTACCCAGCCAGTGCTGAGCATCAGGCATTGGCAGGGTCATGAGCCTTTCTTGAATGAGAATAAAAAAAAAGGCCTTCACTGAATTTGAGTCCAGTCACTCTTCAGTCAGGCAATTTCACTGTTACTTATGGAGATTCACTGCAAGGCCTGCCTTGAAAGTGCATGACACAGTCTTAATTAGACTGTGATGGCCCTATGCTATAGGGTAGGGCCGGGCAATTATTTCGGGCGGAGGGCCGCTTACTGAGTTTTGGCAAGCCATCGAGGGCTGCATAACAGGCAGCCAGGGGCAGCTAAATATTAATTTTCTAAATTTTTTAGGGGCCCCACAGGCCAGACAGAATGGCCTGGTGAGCCGCATTTTGCCCACTCCTGCTATAGGGCCACGGTATGGGACTACAACTTGGGAGATATCTATGGCTCTGGCACTGACATGCTGTGTGACCTGTGGCAAGTCACTTCACCTCTCTCTGCTTCCATTTCAGCCCCAATTCTTTGTCCTTATCTATTTGGATTGAGACTGTATCTCAGTGTGTACCATGGCTAGCATGGCAGGGATCTGATGCAGGCTGAGGTGTGTAGGTCTTGCTCTCATATAAGAATAATGGTGCTCAGGCACTAATATTGCAGAGCACTTCTGTTTGTGTGCTCAGGTTAATTACAATGATACAAAAGGCGGATACAGAGGGGGGATAAAGGGGATCATACAAAGAAAGAAAGAAAAGCTTAATACTTCATAAACGCCCTTGAAAAGCAGTCACTTATGTTATAATTTCATGTCAATTCCATTATAATATAATAGACCTGGCTAAAACTCAGGGTTTGGTTCACTGGATTTTTAGGGGGGTTTTAGTATGGGTCTGACTCAGGCTGATTTTTCTTCTAAATGGCTACACCAGGCTCTTTGGGACTGGAAAAAGGCACTGGTATTTGTATTCAGTGATGCTACAATATCTGTTATAATTTGCAAACTAATTAGGATAAATTTGTTGTAAGTAGTTAGTTACACTCCCACAATGCTTTGCTATTTAGCAAGCTAGTGGCCCAGCTTAACTTTGTATGGCCATTAATCTAGTCACGTTCGTTCAGAAATATCTGGGCAAGGGTTTTTCTCCCCTGCATTTAACCATGTGAATTGTGTGCGTTTAGCACTCTTATGTTTCCTCTTTTGAGTGCCTGTAAAAATTATTCGTTTGCTTGGCATTGTGGTATTTTTGGACACTTCTCTTTTTGGAGATGGCTCATTCGCGTGTGCTCAATTCCATGAGATTATTATATGTTGTAAACAAGTTAGTTTAGAAGGGGTCATGTGAATTTACTTGCTATATTTGATCGGTAAGAATATACTGCAGTACTGCAACAGAAGCAAGCAGTAAGCTGTGGCAACATTTGCTTCCATTATCTATTGATTATGTTTTCTTAAAGTCGTAATCAGAAAAGTAATTAAGGTGTGTTGGATTTGTTTTCTGAACTTTTAAGTATTAGATCAGTGGTTGTCAACCTTTTTTCATTTGCGGACCCCTAAAAAATTGTGAATGGAGGTGTGGCCTTTTATACACTGTGACAGTGGTCTGTCCTACCCAAGTATACCCTACCCAGCCCACCCACACTCACAGGCGCATGCCACGCCTGGAAGTACAATGGTGAATCTGCTCTGGAGTCATCGCCAGCAGCCACTTTCAAGCCATCTCAGAGTTGCCATGGAGGGGTACACCAGAGCATTTTCACTGGTATATGTCCAGGTTTTGGGTGTGCCTCCAGTCCCGGGTGGGCAGGGTGTGGACAGGGCATGATCAGCTATGGCCAAGGTGGGCCATGCCACCATTGTGGTGTAGACAGGCCCTTAGTGTAGTCCAAACTATAATGACAGTGTGTCCCAGTGGGGGCATTTTTGAATGAGCCCTGCTCACCTGTTCCTGTTGGTATGTACCAGATCTGGGGATGTACCAGTGAAGTCACTCTGAGGTCACCCCAAGCAGCGTAGACCTATTTATTCCTTGTTTCCACCTCAGGCTCTGGTACTGCTTTGCAGGGTGATCTTAAGCAAGGCGCTTTATTTCTCTGCCTCACTTGGTCTTCCTACCCATCATGAAACTGACTGCAGTTTGTACAACAGACTGCCTCTTGCCTTGTGTTTGCACAATGGGCTCCCACTCTTCCTTTGGGTGTCTGGACATTATTGGTAGGCAAGTGAGGATGACGTTGCCAGCCTTGTAAATGCAGGTTGGCAACTACATATTAAGTATTAATATTGTATTGAGCATCTCACAATCTTGATTGTAATCATCCTCTCAATGGACTTTAAGGAGACAGGGATGTACATTTGACAGATGCTACTTCACCATGTGTGACTCTAATGGCTCCATAGGTGGCTTTGGGTTGTGGAGTTGGCCCAAGTTACTCAGACATGGACAGGCAGGTAAATGCACCACTGTTTTGTTTTGTTTTGAAATGTGCAGGAAATCCCACCTGACACTTCAGGATTGTAGTAGAGTTAAAAGTGTTGGTGTAGCCATGATGGTCCAGGGAATATGGAAGAAGCAGGATCTACTTGGTGATATTGCAACTATATAATTGGGGGAGATAGTAGGTAACCTTTCTGGAAGAGGGCTGTTATGAAGCGCGGAACACAGGGAGGTTAGTAGAGAGGGCAGGTAATTGTAATAAGCCATAAATTCACAATGTTGAGTCCATAGTTTTTAGAATCCAGTAGAGTTTATGAATTTTTATCCCTAGCCCAGTTTTCTAAAGTTATTGGGTAGGTTTCCCTTAACAACAAGGACTGTGAGATCAAAGCTGGTGTGGCTGTTCTGTGAAAAGTTTTTTAAGTGCACTTATGACTGAATTCTCTAAAAAGTCTACTGCCTCTCCCAGCTAGGTGTCATTCGTGAGATTAACTAACTGTGCACCTAATTTCATCCTCTAAATCATTAATGAAGATATTACCCACAAATCTGGACCAGCTAATGATCTGTTATGAGAGTCTATGCAAAATTACTGACACGTAAAATGCTTTGCGCAGGCTCACTCTCTACACAACTGCATGATGCATCATGCCATACAGATGCTTCCCTCTCTCCAGCTGCTCACTTAACTACACCTCCTTTGTTTCCAGTAAGCAGTCCCGTCCCAAATCCCAGCTGTGCCTAGGCACCCAGCCTGGCAATGCAGTACTATTAAGATGAGGTTTTTAAGATCTGAGGAAGATAAGGGTTAATGCACAGGTGATTTGGTAGTGTGACCATCAGTAGTTACATTTTCTATAACAGATGGTTTACATTACTCAAGTAACTACAGCGACAGTTAGGTTCGCCTGTAGGAACAAAGCAATGTTTCCTTGCTTGATATAAAGCCTGCCAGATCTATAGCCCTGATAAAATCCTGTTGCATTTACTTCTCTGGCTGTCCCTTGCTATGCTGCAGGAGGAACTGTATGGCTTTGTGTTGAATGAGACGCAGACTCCTGTAAGAAAGTGAAGAAGAATTTCTTATAATAAATAGATATAAAAATCTGCTACTGAAACCAAAACTAGATGTGCCAAGATCCATGCTCAGTTTTCTCAGTGCACTGTAAACAGCATGGTATGAAGGAGTATGGAAAGAAATAATTCAAGGCCTCTCTCTCTCTTTCTTTTTTCCCCTTTTTCTCCTGGGAGCCAAATTCCTTGTGGTATACCTTCTCCTCTGGTAAGACCACCATACAGAAGTAAGTTTGATACAAAGGAGGAATGGCTGTGATTGGGCTCTGCTTACCACCCACAAAGCACTATGCATAGCTGATGACAAAATCAATTTATTTTCATGAACAGATCAGTATTTTTTTCATTTTTGTCACTGTCACGGCGGGGTCCTCACGGAGGGCCGTGATCTCCTTGAGGCCCTCTCACCGCGCTACTCCAGCCCGAGGGCACCCTCCATTCTCGCCCGCCACGTCTTGATGGAATATGTAATAGGGAGGCTGCCTTGCGTTTCCTCAGGCCTGTCAGCTCCTGGACCCCTCGTGGGTCTCCCCGTACAATGGCGCTACCTAAGCGCCCCAGCCTTATGGGCTATGCGTGGCTCCTACCAGCTCCTAATACCACGCCCCAAGCCCTGCAGATGTAAAGGACGTTGTCCGGTCTGTCTCTCTACTGTGGCCCACCCTGGGCTCCCTCTCTCATGCCCAGCCTCTTGCTGGGACTCTCGCCTGGCCCACTCTGGGCCTCCCCTCCCGGTGTGGTTCCGCTCCGGGACTCTCTAGCGGGTCCCGGTCCTATGGGCCAACCGCACAGACACCCTCCCTGACTCTGGCTCCTCGCGCTGCTACTCCCTGTCTTCTCAGGGGCAACCGCAGCGCCCTGCCTTGGTCTGAGGGGGATTGCCGCACTAGCCTGCGGCCGGGCTCGCTATGCCCGTGCGCCCACACTGGGCTACTCAACAAAGCACAATGGCGTTCCCCCTCTCTGGGGCTCGCCGCACCCACACTGGGCTACTCAGTATGGCCCTGCTCTCTAGGGCTGCTCAGTATGGTGCTCCCCCCTTCTCTGGGGCTTGCCGTGCCCACACTGGGCTACTCAGTAATACCGCCCCTTTCCTGGGGCCGGGGGGCTATGTTCCCCCACACGCAATCCAGGGTCTCGGTCCCCGTTCGCAACCTACGGGTTGCGCCCGCAACCCACTGGCCGCGCTCCTCGCCTCCCGCTGCTCGCGCAGTGGCGTGCAAGCTGCGCCTTCCCTGGCGCTATACCGGGCTATGTTCCCCCACACGCAATCCGGGGTCTAGGTCCCCATCTGCAACCTACGGGTTGCGCCTGCGACCTACTGGCCGCGCTCCTCGCCGCCGGTTGCTCACACACTGGCGTGCGAGTAATTGAGGCCTCCTCCAACCCCTACAGCCTCGCCCAAGCCTCCGGGTGTAATAACACAAACACAACGCAAAACCACAAGCCCCTAGGCTGTAACACAAATGCAAGCTGCATGGCTAAACTCTAGTGCCCATCCTCTCAGGGCTATCATGAGCTGTACTTGCCACATCCTCACTCTCAGAGCTCCTGCCTCTCCGGCTGCTGGCAGAGAACTGCCAGCCTGGCCTCAGCCCTGAGCTTTATAAGGGCCAGGCCCTGCCTCCTACAGGCAGCTGGTTCCCCTTGGTTGCTCCGGCAACCTGCAGCTGCGCTCATTACCTGAGCAGCCTCACCTGGGCTCGTTATGTCAGGCCAGGGTGCGCTCACTCGCTCCCTGGCAGTTTCTCCTTTCTAAGAGCAGGGGCACCGAGGTGCCCTGCGACAGTCACAAAATTGTTTTTCCATTAAATGTCTCACAGCAAAAAGAAAAATCAAAATTGTTTCTATTTTTGATGTCTAAACACCCAAAGTGTTGCAGTTTTTGATTTTTATATTTTTTGACAAAAATCCAAAATATTTTGAGAAAAATGGATATTTCCCACAAAAAAATGAAACCAATTTGAAGGGAAAGGACAAGTTAAAGATGATTTGGATAAGCTAAATGTTTTCAGTCAGCAGGACTTGAGGAGATTCATCCTAGAGTACTCAAGGATTTAACTGAAGTAAGCGCAGAATCATTAGCTACTATTTTTGAGAATTCACGGAGGAGTCCCAAAAGAATGGAAAAGGACATATATAGTGCCCAATTTTAATTCAATTGGTCCTGCGTTTTCCCTTTTTTTAAAGGCTGGTCAGTCTAACTTTGATACCCAGATAGATACTGGAGTATACCATCAGATAAGCAATTGGTAAATACCTAGAGGTTAGCAAGTGAAAAACGATTGCTATTGTAGATTTGTCAAGAGCAAGTCCTGCCCATCCAACTTAATTTCCTTCCATAATAGAGTAACAGGTTTTGTGGACAAGAGAGGAGCAGTGAATATAATATAGCTTGATTTAGTAAGGCTTTTGACACTGTCTTTTTTGATGTTCTCAATGAGTAAGCCAAGGAAATCCAGTCTAGACACAACTATAAGAGAGTGTGCATAACTACTTGGATAACTATGCTAAAAGAGTAGTCACCAATGGTTCAGTGTTAAGCTGGGACAAGGTATCAAGTAGGGTTTCTCAGAAGGTCAGTCCTGGATCTGGTACCTTTCAGTACCTTCACTAATGACTTGGAGGAGAGAATTGAATGTGTGCTTAGTAAATTTGCAGATGCCACCAAGATAGGAGGGGTTGCAAGAACTTTAGAGGACAGAATAAGGATGCAAAGTGACTTTGATAAATTGGAAAATGGTCTGAAATAAACAGGATAGGATTCAACAAGGAGAAGTGGGAAGTACTACACTTACAAAACAGCTACCAACTGCATAAATACAACTTAGGGTACTACTGCCTAGACTGCAGCACAGTGGAAAAGGCCCTGGGCTTATGATAAACCACAAACTGACTATGAATCGCAGTGCAATATTCTTGCAAAAAACAAATAAAAATCTATTAGCATAGTGGCTAGGGACAGACATTACACACAAACTGGTTTAAGTGATCAGAAATTGGTTTAAACCTGTAACAGAACAGATGTTCGGTGCACATAAACCAGTTTGAAAATGATTGAAACCAGTTTAAGATAAACTTGGTTGAATGTAGTATCAGAGTTAACTGATTTGGCTCAAACTGGTTTATGCAATGTCTATCCCAGACCCCTTGCTGGTTTAAGATAAACCAGACATCCCCAGCATCCCAGCATGCTCTCTGGGCTCTCTGCCCCACAGCACAGCTGGCTCCTCCCCCCTGTTCCCTGGCTTCAGCTCCAGCAGAGACTTGCAGGCACAGCAGGTTCTGCCTGGCTTCCCCCTGCCCTACCTCCAACCCCTCACTGCTCAAGCAGGAAATCCCCCCTCCCTCCCATCTCCCACAGCATGGACCTCAGCCCCGTGGACCCTAGGCATGTGGTATGCTACCTAATGCAGATGTGCGTCTCCAATTTCACTGGGACAGGCAGACAGGACAGTGACTGCTTAGGGCTGTTTGAAGTTAAATCAACAGGTCAGCTAGTAAGCTGTCAAAGAGTTTGAAGTAATGGAGAGAGGCTATTGTTTTGTTGATCAGATGATAAACAACTGTTATTATCAACCCCCTGGCTGGCTTGCTTGCCTGTCAGTTTGCTGCAGACAGTGTACAGAAGCAGTAAGGGAGATTGAAAAGCTCTGTATCATCAACAGATGCATGCAGTGCACACTCATCCTTGCCTCAGAGTGCTAGCAGGGGGCTGGGGACTGGTAACACTCCTGCCCCTTGAGCAGGGAAAAGCCTGGGATGGTGCAGGCAAACCTCCCTAATCAGAGGTGCTACTGGGGCCTGGCCACACCCCACTCAGCTCAGGACTGTACAAGGGAAGGGAGGGCTGCTCTAGTGCCCCACCGGCTTTTAGCCTGAGCCACTGTAGGCATGTGCCTGCATGTCTGGGATGTCTGTCTGTGCAGTTACAAAGTGATTTAGCCTGGCCAGATTAGACTAACCTGCAAAGATTGACTCAATTTAGGCTCAGGCTTTTTGAATGTCTGTCCCGAGCCTGTGTAATGCATTAGGAATATTTCATACAAGTCAAGGGAAATGATTCTTCCACTCTATTTATCACTGCTGAGGTCTCACCTAGAATACTATATGCAGTTTTGGGCAGCACACTTTAAGAAAGGCATGAGTAAATGGGAAAGCAGCAGCTGAAAGTTGCTGTTGTTGCCATGTATTCTGCTGCCTCATGGAACCCAGCTGCCTTTTACAGCTCTGTGCTGAACTATACATTGGGAATATGTTTAAAGTGGGAATCCATGATGGTGGCTACAGTCCTTGCAAGTGCACTATAGCAGATATGTAAGTACCATTGAATTGGAGAGAAGGGTAGAGATCTATAATAAGGGTTCTGCTGATGTAAGGCTCTATACAACCGGGCAGACAACATTCATGCTTTAATTATCTATGCCCCATGCTTTTCTTCTTCCTTTCCATCTGCCAAAGGGAAGTCTTTGTAACCCTTGGCTTTACTATTTGCACAGACCTTCCGCTGGGACTCTGCACTAGCAATTTTTCTAAGGGTGAACCTATATTTTTACAGTTCTTACCTACAGCTGTCTAGGGGCATTTCTACAGTGATAAATAGGCTCTGGCTTGAGTTCACCTCAAGGCTAAACCCACTGACCATCTATATGGTACATCCTAGCTAACCCGGCAATACTTGTATGTGACTTTGAAAGCTGAGAAGTCTTGAAGCTTTTGCTGCTGCTCACCTTTTATCCTTTCCCTATCTGCAGTGTGTTTGGGATGAACCAGCATGCTATGGAGCATGGTCACAGGAAGTTCTTCTGCAGGGATCCTACAAATTCCTTTTCTGGACCTTCTGCACCCACCCTACTTTTCAGGAGCTGAGTTGTCCTATTTAACTCCAGTGCAATGTTTAACCCCTCATTTTCCTCCAGATCAACCCAGGTGCATTTGTAGCAGCACTTAACCACAGCAAGCATGACTTCCAGTGTGCCGCTAGCTGGCCTGCTAAGCACAGCTGCATTTTGGTGAGCCCATGGAAGGAATATGCTGACACAAACCCACTTAACTATAAGGAAATTTTGCAGAGACAAGCAATGCTGCTGGATGCATCAGTCTAGGATTCTGTTGCAAGAGAAGATTAAATTCATGAAGCCAAAATATAATTTAGCTAAAGACCACAACAAGCAGTCGAGAAATGACCTAGAGATGCACCTTTGCTATGAGGAGTTCCATGCACTTCCTTTTGCCCCCCAGTACCAAAGCCTTTATTTCTGAAAACCACAGATCAGATCAGCTAATGGGGCTCCCAGCTGCAAGGGCACTGGTGTACCTGTGTGGCTAGGAGCCCCATCAGCTGTGGGCCCCCAGGTTCAGGGGCTCACCTGGCCACACATTCAATTAATGATGTGATAGGAACCAGCCACGAAGTTATTACATTTTTTTTATGAAATAACTATGGCTTATTCTATGTTTTATGATGCTATTAATTACTTTAATGTGTGGCTTGGTCACAACTTAAGACACGATTAACTGGTTAACCATTAAGGCTGTGCGAAGCTTTGGGTGCTGATTCGGTTTGGAGAAGATTTGGCCCAATTGGCCGAATCTCCGAATCTGAATAGAATCAGGGGACCAATTAAAAGGTCCGAATCAATATGAAGCTCTCTGAATCAATTCAGAAAAGATTTGGAGAGCTTTGGAGATTTGGGCAGTCCCCGCTGGCTGCAGCAGGGAGCTGGACCCGGACTCTATGCTGATGGGATGGGGGGCGGCTGGAGGAGGGCAGAGGGGACCATGGGGGGATCCCGGCAAGGCCCCATCCCCTGCCTGCCCCCCCAGCCCCCACCTGCTCTCCCAGTCCCCCCATGGCTGCCCTGCCCAGCCCCAGCTCCTAGCTCTTTAAAAAAAAGCCCCCACTCACCAGTTGCTGCCAGGCTGGGGTGGGGGGCGATCTCCACTGCCCCGTGCTGTGTGGGGGGCTCTGCCACAAGTCCCCTGACCCCTGCCTGCTGTCCCAGCCCCCCCCCACCATGGCTACCCCACCTGCCCCAGCTCTTAAAAAAAAAATCCTAACTCACCAGCTGCTGTTGCAGCCTTGGGGCTTCGGGGGCTCATGACAGAGCCCCTCATGCAGCACAGGGCAGTGGGGGACATTAGGGATCACCCCCTACTGGCAGGAGCCAGGGAATTCAGGGCTTTTTTTTAAAGCGCTGGGAGCTGGGGCAGGAGGGGCAGCCATGGCAGGGCTGGGAGAGCAAGTGGGGCTCAGGGGGCTCTTGGCAGAACCCTCCCACAAAGCATGGGGTCATGGGGGGCATCAGGGATCACCTCCCTGCTTGGCAGCAGCTGGTGAGTGCGAGCTTTTTAAAATTTTTTAATTTTTTTAAGAGCTGGGAGAGTGGGCTGGGCAGCCATTGAGAGTGGGCGGGGGATGGAGCCGATTCAGCAGTGGCCAAATCTCTGAATCAATTTGGGACAGTGAGTTGAGTCAGAAAATTGGCTGAATCCGAAGTGAATACTAGCCACTTTGCAGAGGCCTATGAATCATGTCTTAAGTGTAATGTGTGGCAGGAGCCTTATAGTCATTAATGGATTTTACCTTTGTGAGTGGCCAAAGAATTATCTATGTTTCTTAACAGGTATCAGTGGATTACTGGCCAGTTACCCAACTGACATTCACTCAAATCACTCCTTTATTAAGTGATTTATTTAATGATTAAGAGACCATTTGTAGATAACCAAAATGGATGTTATTAGCATGGCAGCAATAATTCAGCACCTTAGCAAAGAGAAAGGAGTGCAAGGAGAAAGTTTCTTACCAAACTTTATTCCCACCTTTCTCTTGGGTTTACAAAGCACGGTAGTGTGATGCATTAAAAGTCTGTTTTCCCTCCTCCCCAAATCTGTCTAAGCCTTTAACTTTTAAAGAGGAGTTATTGCCTGGCAAAAGGATAGAAATTTGGGGAAACTTCCTTATTCCCCAGACCTCTGAAACCATTTTTCAGTCTGTTCAACCTCCTGTCTGTAAGTTCAAAGTACAAGTCATGAGTCTGCTACTGGAGTAGCCTATATTGATTGTCATACAGCTGGCCAGAATACTGGCAGTGGGAAATAACACAGAGTACATTAATGTTAAAAGTTTTAAACCTCTCTTTTTTACTTTATAACGTGAGTAAAACTACACAGGTACAGCTGAATTTTGATTCCACATGTGCCTGATTTACATAAGCACATTCCGGTATGATTTTGTTTCAAATAGAAGGCCTACAGCATAAAATAAGAACATTTCAACACTATTTTGTTTTGTACCAAATCCTGTTTTGTACTAAGCACCAGGTCTTTGCTTTGCTTATTCAGTTCCACTGGGTAACTGGGTAATTTCTGATCTTTTCAGGGAGTTTATGGGAAGTTTCAGCAGTTACCCCTGTCAAGTCATTTTAATGAGCCCTGAGCTCAGTCTGTATCAGCATTATCAGACATTTCCTCTGAAGGTATCAACTGGACAAGAAAAAACACTCTGAAAAGATTTGTGCCTTAAAGAGCAATTCTTCCTTATTTCTACGATCCCTGTCTCACCATTAGGTGGGGCTCCCTGACTTGGATGGTACCAACTGGCTCATCACTTTACCTTTTCCCTTGGCCAATGTACTGAATATATTTTGCATTAACAAGGTCTGAGAGTTCATGAGCACTCTGGTTCCGGGTGCCTGCATTATGAACAGCAATAGCAACTTCTGGGAAGTCAAAGGGCCTTAGCATAATTGTTCAGTTACAGTGTAACAATTTATTTATGACACATTATACAATTCATTGAACTTTATAGCTATGCTTAAAATTAATGGTACTGTGCATTTCATACAGAAGTTTTATTGTCTATAATGTCAGCCATCCTTACCTCGGTACTTATTATATTACGGAATGCATTACTTTGCCATTTGCAGGTATGAGATGATAGTCCAATTTGGTGTGCAGTCCTCATAATATTTTATCAGTATGCATATTTTACAGTACAAAATTAATAAAATCATAAAGAAAATCCATTGAAACACTAGGGGATCCTTACACTAATTTCCAACAAGGTAATAGGAACAAGTAATACGCAATCAGTGGCCATGAAAAGACATTCATTTCTATTGGTGGAAATTTCTGATTTTTTTGTTTTAAAATTTAGATTCAGTGGATTAACACGTGTGTGTGTGTACATGCAAAAAGACATACATGTATATGTATAAAAGGTTTCTTTGTATATATACGAAGGTACAAAGAAACCTTCTACACTTAGAAGTTTCCAACTCTAACATATATACACACACATATAATCAAAGAAAATCAGGGTTGGAAGAGACCTCAGGAATTCCAATCCCTTGCTCAAAGTAGGATCATCCCCAGCTGGATCATCCCAACCAGGGCTCTGTCTACCCAGGTCTTAAAAACCTCCAAGGATGGAGATTCCACCATTCTCCAGGTAACCTGTTCCAGTGCTTCACTACCCTCCTAGTGAGAGAATGTTTCCTAATGTCTAACCTAAACTTCCCTGCTGCAACTTGAGACTATCGCTCCTTGTTCTGTCATCTGTCACCAGTGAGAACAGTCTAGCTCCATTCTCTTTGGAAACACCCTTCAGGTAGTGGAAAGTTGCTATTAAATCCCCTCTCAATATTGTCTTTTGCAGACTACATAAACCCAGTTCCTTCAGCCATTCCTCATAAATCATGTATGCCAGTCCCCAAACCATTTTCATTGCCCTCTGCTGGACACTCTGTCTAACTTGTCCACATCCTTTCTATAGTGGGGGGAGGGAGGGGGGTCAAAACTGGACACAGTACTCCAGATGTGGCCTCACCAGTGCTGAATAGAGGGGAAGAATTGCTTCCCTCAATCTGTTTGCAATGCTCCTACTAATGCAGCTTAGTATGCTGTTAGCCTTCTTGGCAACAAGGGCATGCTAACTCAAATCCAGCTTATTGTCCACTGTAACCCCCAGGTCCTTTTCTGCAGAGCTGCTCCTTAGCCAGTTGGTAACCTCAGCCTGTAGCACTGCATGGGATTCTTTCATCCTAAGTGCAGGACTTTGCACGTGTCCTTGTTGAACCTCATGAGATTTCTTTTGGCTCAATCTTCCGGTGTGTCTAGGGCATTCTGAATCCTAGCCCTACCCTCCAGTGTGTCTGCTACACCCAGAGACAATCCTAGCAGGGTGTGGGGCCTGGGGCAAATCAGCCTGTGTGGGGCCTGGACACAAAGAAGTCAGTGGCAGCAGGGGTGTGTGGGGGGTGTGGTGGCAAGCGGCTGTATGCGAAGCCGGTGGTGGTGGCACAGAGTCACCAGCACTAGTCAGGTCCTGCAGGAGGGGCTGCGGCTGCTCCACCCAGCTTTGCAGGGCCCCCAAAGTGTGGGGCCCGGGGCAGTCATCCCGTTTCACCCTCCCCGCCTAGGGATGGCCCTAACTATACCCCCCAGCTTGGTGTTATCCACGAACTCACTTAGGGTGCACTCCATCCTATTTTCCAGATCATTAATGACAATATTGAACAAAACCAACTGACTGACCCCTGGGGCACTCCACTTGATACCAGCCACCAACTAGACCTTGAGCCATTGATCATCCATTGAGCCTGATAATCCATCCAGGTTTCTATTCACCTTACAGGCCATTCATCCAACCCATGCTTGCTCAGGTTACTTGCAAGAATGCTGTGGGAGATGGTATGAAAAGCCTTGCTAAAGTCAAGATATATCACATCTACTATTTCCCCCTCATCAACTGAGCCAGTCATCTCATCGTAAAAGGCAATTATGTTGGACAGGCATGACTTGCCCTTGGTGAATCCATGCTGACTGTTCTTGATTACTTTCTTTTCCTCCAAGTGCTTACATGTGGATTCCTTGGGGATCTGCTCCATGATTTTTCTGGAGAGTGATGTGGGTCTGGCTAGTATGTAGTTCCCTGGCTCCTCATTTATCCCTTTCTTAAAGATGGACACTGCATTTTCCCTTCTCCAATCATCTGGAACCTCCCCTGATTGCCACAAGTTTTCAAAGATAATGGCCAGCAGCTCTGCAATTACATCAGCCAACTCCCTCAGCACCCTTAGATGCATTGCATCTGACCCCATGGACTTCTAGATGGGTCTTTCCAAATAGTCCCTAACTTGTTCTTTTACAACTGAGGGATGCTAACCTTCTCCCCAAAAGGAGACATGCATGCACGCGCACACACACACACACACACACACACACACACACACACACACACACACACACACTCACACACACACCATGAGCAAGCTGATTAAAACAGAATCTGGAACCTGCCACGCAACATGTGGGAACCTCCAGGTGAAAAAGTTCATCCACCATACAGGTTAATCTTGCTGTCAGAAGTCATGCCTTGGTGAATTGTACTGGACATAAACTGGCTTCTGAGGCATCATGTGCTTCATTGGCAGTGGCAATACCTGACCTGCATGTTGCTGTGTCAGCCATCGTCACGCCAACAAACATACCCAGGCCCTTTTGGCGGGGCACAGGTCACATGAGTAGTATCCTCCACTTTTGCTGGGCTGCATGGAATATCAGTAGCTGAGGCAAGTCCAGGCAACCTTTGTAGATATCTTTTTTTCCAGATGACCCAAAGAACAGAATTGCTAATTTATCAAAATTATGGCTTGTCTATAACTTGTCTATGCATATTCTGCTCATGGTCTGCCTACCTGCATCCACTGGCATGCTCCAAACACAGACACGTGGCAGTGAGGCCACTTGGTCTTTATCACACTTGAAAATGAGCCTGCCACGGCCTTGCTGGCAAAATTTGTGGTTTGTAGAGCATCAGTGGGTGCAGGTGGGTGAGGCATGGTCTGTCCCCTCAGTGTCAGTTACCCTGCCAGCACAGAGTAGACAAGCCTTTGGAGTCAAGATCCCATTACTAGTACTGAAATGGTAAAAGGAAAGCACTGAATGCATGACACTGGCCAGGATCTTTTAAAATAACTTAAGTATCTATAAAATCTTCTGTTATGCATTGTGAGCAATACCATTTAGCTAGCAGCTCAACTATAATGAGATCTGGGGTCCTTCCAGATTACACATCCTTTGACATGTTAGCTACTGTCATTGAAGTATAGTTCCCTGGGGCATCACACACGATCTCTTTTCCAACTCTTTTTCTTTCACTTCCTTTCCAGTTATTTCCATTAACTCTTTAATCCTTGCTTATATTTCCTTAAACAACTTAGCAAGATTGTGCAAATTATACTTAGTGTATTTTTCTTAGCCACACCATCACTTTCTTGCAACAAAGGTTTTAAAACTCTGTCTACATCTTGATACTCAAAGTATCTTCTATTTAGTATCTTGTACATGAACCCTCGCCCAAACTGACATCTGAGACCCAGGCAGAACGGGAACAGTATGAAGAAAACTTCTAGGCTTTGAAGTTTCCTATTTCTAAAAATGACAGATTGTTTTACTTTCTCTTGACCTGCTGTTGGATCTTGCATTCTTGATAAAAGGCTACTTTATAGAATGAAGCATATAAAGTAAACAGTTGTATGCCAAAACTAAATTCAACCACCTAGCAGTGTGAAAAATTCAAACCAGCAGGTATATGTGTATGCGTACAATGCAAAGTAAGATCTGTGTGCACAATGCAATTCCAAATCAGGACCCTTTCTCAGAGTCCATGTAGGATTAGCTATGGCTAGATACTTTTTTCCAACTGGGGTAATGTTTTCTGATGTTGAGTCCACAAAATCCACAGATCTGGTTCTGTTATAGAATTCCCTTTTTTTCCTACCAGATTAATAGAGATTTGTTGTAGCTGCCTACATCCTCTTCTCTCTGGTCTCTTATGAGGACTGATGCATTGCTTTTAAATTCATTATGCCCATTTTAATACTGTTCATTAATCAGTGAGATGATTGTTTCTCTACCCTTGCAATCAACATGCAACCAGACTATCAAAGTCTAAGTTGTGGAGTTCTGCATGTCCTCGTAAGTAGCAGGAATCATGGCAAAGAACAACGTTTCTTCTTCCTGTTCTTTGGTGAACCTAAAGCTGTGAGTTTCCATTAGATGTTGGTTTCAGGGTCACTAACCCAAGAGGTCAGAATTCTTCTCAATGTTTCAAATGTCATCCACTGTTCACTAGAATGATAAAAAGATGGGCATCAGACATCTGCATCTCATTTCAGTCCTGTTATTCCTTTCAGAAGCACAGATGGTAGTTCCTGCATTCATTCTCTGCAAATTGCAAGGAGAAAGTCCTTTAAATATCTTCAATTTGGTGGTTTGACATAATTTATCTAAATACTTCTTTTCAACTATCATGGAAATAAGAGAAGAATGGCTGTAAGGGAACTCCAGAGGTCATCTAGCCCGAGGCAGGGTCATCTGTATCTAAAATATTCTATACAATCCATAATCTAAACTCTTCATAAGACTACCATAAACTCTGAGACAACACAAAACTAACACCCTAATCTGCAATGGGTAAAGCAGGGGGACCACAGCAACCAATGTCTTGCTTCTATAAAAGGTTATTAATATATGCTTGAGTGATCCCAGGTAGAGGGCCATGCCCCCAGCTACAGAGGAAGGCAAAAACCCACAAAATTCATTCCAGTGTGAACATGAGATAAAATTCCTTCCTGAACCCAAATATAGCGATCAGTCTGACCCTAAGCAGAAGCAACACCCTCTAGTCCTCCCTCTAGTTTTTTGAAGAGCAATACTTTTACTATTGAAGGAACCTCTGGCTTTGGTCCCAGCAGGAGCATTGGCACAGCCCAGTCAAAGTCCCCAGCTTCAGCTTTAGCCGACACCCAGTGCCTGTGGGGGAAGCTTATAAACACCCTGGGTGCATTTACATGAGACAATACCAGTGCCCATGTAAATGCATCTACTGATGCAGGAGGGGGAGGGGGCAACCAGCAAAGCCCAGAAGCATGGCAAATATATCTACATGACTTTTTTATTTGGCAAGAATTATACAGAGATACAGCCATCTGTGGCTAATGCTATGGCCTGGGGAGCCATCAGGCAAAAACCTTATGGATTTCCTACTTTTTATCTATTTTCTTTGTGACCTTTGATTTTTCACGTATTTTCAGCTACCTATAAGTGTATACTTAAGCAAATCTTTCAATTTTTGTATGGTAAACATACATTTTATTTCTTTCCACATTGGTGTCTCTGTTTTCCCACAATAAATGTCTGGCAAACTCATTTTCTTGCTGGTTATGGTTTCAAAGGGAGTACATTCTGTTGCACAGGAAGAAGTTGTTCAAATAGCCACAAAGCTTAGGGCTAGGGACAGACATTCAAAAAGCCAGAGCCTAAATTGATTCAATCTTTGCAGGTTAGTCTAACCTGGCCAGGCTAAATCAGTTTTGTAACTGGACAGACATCCCAGAAATGCAGGTACATGACTGCTGTGCTTCAGGCTAGAAGCCAGGGGGTGCTAGAGTAGCCCTCCCTTCCTTCCACAACACCGAGCTGAGCAGGCTGTGGCCAGGCCCTGGCAGGATGCTCTGATTAGCCCAGCAGGGAATTGATAGCAGTGTTTATCACCCCATTAAGAAAACAACAGAGGGACATTACCAGCTACCTGGTGATTCTGCCTGGTGATTCAGCATGTACCATAGCCAGCATGTGGTCTGCTAGCTATTACACAGACACCTCTCCACAAGGCAGAGGGGAGGGGGAACTCCTGTTTAGCAGGGAGTGGTGAGGGGGAGTGGGGTAAGCAGCCTGCGGTCTCTGCTGGGGCTGCAGCCAGGGAGCAGAGGGGAGTGGCCAGCCCTGCTGTGGAGCAGAGAGCCCCGCCCAGCCCATAGAGCATGCTGGGATGGTGGGGGATTTATCTTAAACCAGCAAGGGGTCTGGGACAGACATTGCATAAACCAGTTTAAGCCAAATCAGTTAAGTGTGATACTACATTCAACTTGGTTTATCTCAAACCGGTTTCAGCCATTGTCAAACTGGTTTATGTGCACTGAACATCTTATAGATTCATAGATTGTAGAGTCGGAAGGAAGGAACCACAATGGATCATTGTGTCCGACCCCCTGCCCCTGGCAGGAAAGAGGACTGAGGTCAGATGACCCCAGCCAGGTAACTATCTAGCCTCCTCTTGAAGACCTCCAAGCTAGGTGATAGCACCACCTCTCCTGGAAGCCCATTCCGGATCCTGGCCACCCTCACTGTGAAAAATTTCTTCCTAATATCTAACCTAAATCCCCTCTCAACTAGTTTACACCCGTTATTCCTAGTCACTCCCTGGGGCGCCTTAGTAAACAGCGCTTCCCCTATTCCCCGTTGACCTCCCCTAATAAATTTATAGGCGGCCACAAGATCTCCCCTCAGCCGTCTATTGTGAAGGCTGAAGAGATTCAGCTCTCTCAACCTTCCCCCATAGGGTCTATCATGAAGGCCACTGATCATGCGAGTGGCTCTCCTCTGGACCCTCTCAAGATTCCCCTCGTCCCTCTTGAAGTGCGGCATCCAAAACTGGACACAGTACTCCAACTGCGGCCTGACCAGTGCTGCATAGAGGGGGAGCATCACCTCCTTTGTTCTATTAGTCATGCACCTGCTAATGCACGACAAGGTGTGATTGGCCTTGTTGATGGCCTCGTTACACTGCCAGCTCATGTTCATCTTGGAGTCAATTATGACTCCAAGATCCCTCTCTGCCTCCGAGCTGCTGAGAAGGACACTCCCCAACCTATAGGTGTGCTGGGTGTTCCTCCTTCCCAGGTGGAGTACCTTACATTTATCTTTATTAAATTGCATCCTATTTCTCTCTGCCCATTGATCCAACCTGTCCAGGTCAGTCTGAATCTGCTCCCTGCCCTCCGCTGTACTAACTTTGCCCCATAACTTGGTATCATGAGCGAACTTCGAGAGGGTGCTCTCCACGCCCTTGTCCAATCACTGATGAAGATATTAAATAATATCGTTCCGAGGACCGAACCCTGCGGGACCCCACTGCCCACCTCCCTCCAGGCCGAGAAGGAATCATCCACCACTACTCTCTGGGTGCGGTCCCTAAGCCAGTTGGGCACCCACCTGACTGTGTAGGTGTCTGTTCCACAGTCTGCTAGCTTCCCAACAAGGATAGGGTATGAAACTGTGTCGAAGGCCTTCCTGAAGTCCAGGAAGATGACATCAGCCTTGGCTCCCACATCCAGGTAGTGTGTGACCTGGTCATAGAAGGTTACAAAGTTTGTCAGGCAGGTTCTACATGTGACAAACCCGTGCTGGTTTCCCCAAAATTGGGCTCGTCCGGGATTTGAACCCAGGACCTGTTGCATCTTAAGCAAGAATCATACCCCTAGACCAACGAGCCATCTCTTCTGTTACAGCTTTAAACCAATTTCTGATCACTTAAACTGGTTTATGTGTCATGTCTGTCCCTAGCTGCCCTGAAGTTATTGCTTTATATCTCTTATCCACAGGTTATTTTGCACAATGTCCTTCAAGCTGGTTTTCCTGATCAGATTCCAGGCTTGCTGGTAAACCCCAACAGGAGAGCACCTGGTCACCAGGACCTAAGAGTTAGCAGCAGCTATGTTAGTTTTTATTAGAAAGCCTCTAGTCCTTTGAAGAACAATACTTTTACTATTGCAGGCATTTGTTCCTCTGAGTAGTTACAGGTCAGAGATCCATAAAGTCAATTTGTGAAGTAAACCATGGTTTAGGATGACATTGTTGTTTAAGTGACGCATTATGCTTTGGGACTGTTCTGTTCACAGAAAAGGTGATATTTACAATGGTCTTGTACATCCTCTTCCATTTGAGGCCACTATCTTATTCTCTCTGGTCTCTGTATTATTTTTATTTGCCCACCCTCCCTCGGTCTACTGGTAAGTGCATCATGTACTGAATTTGTTCTGTGACTTCTCAAACAGGGGGTGACTTCATCTTTTTTTCATACATGAGCAAAGCTGTTCTTTGTGGCCACACGTCATTTGGATTCATGATGTTTCAGAGATGAGGGTTGCAACAATTATTTTCCTGCCTGTATTTACTTTATTCCTTCAGTCAGCCCTGCTTTCATCGTCCTTGGTGTCCCCAGGTCAAGAGAACAGCTTCAGTGCTGCTTGCGGGAGCAGACATACGCATGGCTTGGTGCAAAAATGTCAATTTCTTCTGCTTTTTAACTTTTGTTTTGCAAAAATGTCAACAGCTGCATTTTCCCAATGAAGAAGAGCAGTATTAGGGTATGAACAATTTACCACAGAATAAAAGGGGGTAAGGCTTTACCAAGCATCTGCTGCTGTGGTAACTGCCCACATTCATGTTCTTATCCCATGGTAAGTGGAAACTAACTTGTGGTGGTTTATTTCTCAGTGAAAAACAAGTAGGCAACTACAGTTTAGTTTTAATCTATGCTGGGTCTAAGTGTGCACATGGGCACTTAGCACAGAACAAATGAAGTGGAGTCAACTCCTGTCTATTATTTTACCCCACAGTGGGCATGTCTACATGTACATTAAAGTGCTTTTCCTAATGCACATTAAATTTAGTGAGGTACTAAACAAATGCACATTAGACTGCCTTAATGCACAGGATGAATGTGCATGGTTTTTAAGTGACAGTTAATGTGCAGTAGCTTATTTTACTGCGCATTAGCGTAATAGCATGGTTTTTAACGTGATGCTTTAATGTGCATTAAAATAGGCTACTGGACATTAAAGCATGTGTGTAGATGTGCCCAGTAGGTCTTTGTATGCCTAACCTCCTAGAGTGAGTCTTGAGTTTAAGAACAATGGAAAGAGAAGGAGAGAAGAGGCTAAAGAAGCAACGTAACAGAGAACATGGCCTGCATGAAGGGTGATATATCCAAAGAAGTAAAACGATGAGAATTTCAATGAGGAAGGAATTGTACGAGGGAAATGATAAAGCCCAGCAGAATTAGAAATGAGAAGGAAAGATTTTGGACATGCAGTAAAGTACTCCAAGGCACCAGCTCTAGTGGCTCTGTAAATTGGACTGAATGCAGAGCACAAGAAAAAGATAAAGAGATGGGATATGTGGGGGAAGGATATCATGTCCAAATGCAGTGTGTGGCTTAGCAGCTTAGCCCATGCACAAAAACAACCAAGAAAGAGAAAGTATTGGTTGGTTTAGAAGACTTGGGAAAAGCCTGAAAATGCTTATACAAGTCATGGGAGATGCCAGCAATGGATGTGCTATGTGAGTGGAGTAGGAGAGTTGAAAGTGAAAAACTAACTCTAAGGTCTGTGTCCTGCAGTAATGGAGACCAGGGTGTAAGTTTATTATTAAAACCTTGCCTAGCATTAATTTGACTGGAGAGAAGAAAATCCGTAGGTGGAAGAGAAGTGTGCAAAAAAATTGGAGAAAATCCAATTAAAAACTTAGTGATTGATAGTCCCATAGATATCTAGCACATGGCTTTTCTCTCACAGCAGCTCTTTTAGCTTACTCACAGGAAGCATTTTAAAGGCATACGAAGATATTTGTACTTGAAAGCTTGCAAAGAAGAATTTTTCCAACTATTTGAGTTGGTCTAATAAAAGATATCAGATTTACCCAATGAACCTTGTCTGCCTAAGCAGTAGCTTTATATTTCCTATGTACTTCTCGAGCAAACACGGCAGAGGGAGGTGTTTTGTTTGTAGGAATCTCCAAAGGCAAAGGCAAAGTGGGGTCAGGCGTAGCTAAAATGGGAGCTGATGCTGAAGACTGCTTCAGCCTGAATGCGTTTCTCTGTCCATTGCCAATGGACGTCTTTTTAAAAAAAGTCATGCAAAGGAGATCCTCTAGCAGCACAATCCCATATAATACCTCTATGATACCTTACACATTAGACTAGCTTTTGAAACAAATGCAGTAGCTTCTTTAGCAGTTATAGATGTTTCTCTAAATCAGGGGCCGGCAATTATTTCAGGCAGAGGGCCGCTTACTGAGTTTTGGCAAGCCATCGTGGGCCGCAAGTCAGGGGCAGATAAATATTCATTTTCTAACTTTTTCAGGGGCCCTGCAGGCTGGATGGAATAGCCTGGTGGGTGGCATCTGGCCCATGGGTCGCATTTTGCCCACCCCTGCTCTAAATGGACCCATTGTGAAGCCAACGGGAAACAGCAGAAGGTTTAGAGCAGGGTTGTGCAGCTGCCTCTCCTGATGCCTTGTGATGGAGAAGGTGGCAGGGGGTCTGTGCACAGTCCAGCAGTGGGGGGTGGGGGAACTATGTGTCACCGGCACAGCCCATGCTAGTCAGGGAGGGACCTAGGAGTGGGCTGCTCGTACTGCATGTGTTTTCCAGCCATGCTGAAGTTGGACAGTCCTGGTTTAGAGAATACTGGTAACACTTGCTTTACTAAGCTCTGAAAGACACGAGAGTCATGACATTCCCAGGGCAAACAGGTTCCTGTCTGCTGTCCTTTAAGTGTGAAGGAAAGGTTATACTGACATTCAGAGGAGTAGCTAGCTATTTTGGTACCCTGGGCCGAGCAGGGGAGATGTTTAGTGCCAGGTGCTGAGTAGGGAATGCAGGGAGGGCCAATCTCACCTGCCACAGTTGAGTCTTGCTGTTGCTTTCTGTTGTGAGTTGGGCATCCTACGTACTGGCAGCAGGAGCGCCAACTCCCCAGGGGCTGGCATGAGGCATGCCCTCTGAAATGGCAGCAGGGGCTGGTGCCCTGATTATCCAACCCTAGCTATGCTGCTGCTGGAATTCTAAATTGAAAGGAATGGACCAGAAACCATTAGAAATCTCTAGAGAAAAAAACCATGTCAACTCAAGAGAATGAGATTTTTAACAGATCCAGGATAGTTGCTGCTGTGTTGATGCTCACCATATTGGTGCTCACTTTAATTTATAGTAGTTAATTCTTTGTTGCCAGGAGCCAGCAAGCTTTAGTACTGGCCATCCAGAAGATCTTCTGTGGACTCTGTGTTCTTTTAAGCTAGGGATAGAAATTATACATAAACCAGTATAAGTGATTGAAAACCAGTTCAGATCTGTAACACAACAGAAGGTCAGTTCACATAAACCACTTTCCAAGTGGCCAGAACTGGTTTAAGATAAAGCTGGACAAACATAGTATCAGACTTATTTTGATTAAATTGGTTTATTGAACTTCTGTCCCACATCCCCTCGAGATTCAAGTTAACTCACAGTCCCCCACCATCCCAGGATGCTTTGCACCTCCCCTGCAACCTCCCTCCTTGCAAGGTGGGTGGGCTAGCTTTGGCCCAATCTGTCTGCCCCAGCCAAGCAGGGAGGCATGCTCTAGCATCCCCCAGCTTCTAGCCTGAGCCACTGCAGGCATGTGGCTGCATTTCCAGAATCAAAAGTGAATGTCTGTTCACTTGGTTATATATTCAATCCACACAGTTTAGCCTAACCTGTGAAGATTGAATCAATTCAACCTCCGGCTTTTTGACTGTCTGTCCTTAGCCTTAAAGATTCAGTTGTCAGCCATGTACAATTTGGCCTCATTGGGATTGAGGGCCTTGTTCTGGGGGTTTGGGATCAGAACTGGAAGTAGTTAACAATTGCATCCATTCTCATTGTTGTTTGTGTTTCACAGAGGCCTCAGCATTTGCTTCTACCAAAGACTCCATGGTTTCCTTCAAATAGTGCCTTCTGTAATTGTCTCTTGCATCCTACTATGCTGTTTTTAAATTGCAGCAAGTGCATGAGAATCAGGTATGACAAATAGACTGGACTCTAGGATGAACTCTGTTAATGCCCATGGCAAACAGTCAGATCAATTACACCGCCTTTTTTTTTATTTGGAAATTAGAGCCAAGAATATGTTGAGTATCTGGTAAACAAGTTAAAGCAAGCACATGTTCTATTTTAATCATACAATCTTCAAAACCCATTTTCACTGGTAAAGGCTTAAAGGAAACAGAAGAACCAGGTTTACTAGCTAGAGTTTCTGAAGCTGCAGGTCTTCCTAATGAAAATTTCTCTGTCTCATGCAAGATAAATGCGGCAGCACCCATGTTAATCAATACATTAACTTGGCATCTCCCTTCCGAGATATTTATGCATGTGACCCTATTGATCTAGTCACAAGAGGCAAGGAACTATGCATGGGCCCGGTGCCATTATTGAGAATGCACAGTAGCTATTGAGAACGCTGTTGCTGACAGCAGTCTGTGCTGCTCCAGGGTTGGAAGTGTCTGAGGGTAAGTATTTGCAACTGAATCAAGGCAGTCAGGCAGCTCAGTTAGCTGCTCTCAGAACTGATTGTATGGATCAGTTGAAAACTTGTGTTGCATTAGCAGTAAGAAAAGCAATGCATGAATATCGTGATTAATGTAGATTTTTTCTTTTCTGACCATGACTCTTCGTGTGATGAGGATTATTAAACACTTCTCCTGCGCTGGCCGCTCTGACTAAGGCTGAGGTGGGCTCTTTATTTCTTTTAGGTGGAGATTACTGTGGCTTTTCAGTTTCAACAGCTTCAGCAGCAATTTTTCACTTTGGGTTCTGAAATTGCAATTCCCTGGTATGTTTTTATAGCAAAGGCAACTACTTAATTGCAGGGCGGTGTTTTCATTGACTCACATCTTTGTTTTACTTTTAATTGCTGGGAAAGAGTTACTGTGAAACAAAGTCCTATATTCTTTACCGTTATCATAGTTTGGTGCCTTATGCATGCTCCCAACATCAGGCAGCCTGTCATGATAATTGGCAGGATGTTCCCTGGATTACTGTTTGGTGTCCATTAGTGCATTATCTTGACCACAGCTTACAATTTCACAGAGTTTCTTTGCTTCCTCAGGGTATTCTTTCCTACCATTTATGAGGTAGTTTCCAAAATATTTCCAAAGCATTTTCCAAAACCCTGTACCCATTCTTGAGGTATTGTTTACTCATTTTTATTAACTCAGTGGTGTTCCACCTTTTGGCCCCATGGGCTGGATGAATGGCATGAGGCCAGGCCATGGGCTGGATTGGGGCCCAGGTGCCAGGATCAGACCTCCACCTGCCTCTGTGAGCTAGATCTGGCCCACAGACTGGGGGTCGCACACCTTGATTGAACTCATTTACTTACCCAGTATTTTGTTAGCGCTTCACTGGAGTTTCTGCATTCTTCTCACATGTTATATAACAAGCGATAAAGATTTAACAATTAGACTTTGCTGCAGGTCTGCTTGGAAGATATTCCTAGGAATCAGGGTTAGGAAGATCTTTAGCTGCATTATCCTCGTATTCTGCAACATTTCCTTGCCAGTTCCTATTTAAAAACTGAGCCTACATTGTTATCAGAATTGGAATTGCATATGCTAATCGGGGTTGGTTAGAAGAAAGGGAATTCGTCACACTCATTAGATATCCCATCAATGTATGCAGTGTATCACCAGGGCTGTGCAAAGCTTTGGGTGCTGATTCTATTTGGAGGAGATTCAGCCTGATTTGGTGGCCGAATCTCCAAATCTGAATCAAATCAGGGGGCCGATTAAAAGGTCCAAATCAATTCGAAACTCTCCGAATCTTCAGAAAAGATTTGGAAAGCTTTGATGATTCGGACAGTCCCCAGTGGCTGCAGCAAGGGCCATGGGGGGATCCCTGCCAGGCCACATCCCCTGCCTGTTCCCCCAGGCCCCCCCTGTGGCTGCCCCAGCTCCCAGCCCTTAAAAAAAAAGCCCACTCACTGGTGCTGCCAGGCAGGGGGGAGATGATCCCTGCTGCCCCACACTGGACGGGGGGGCTCTGCACGAGCCCCCCTCCTCCAGCCCCTCCATAGGAGCCCTGCCCAGCCCAGCTCTGGCCCATTAAGAAAAAACACAAACCCTGAGAAAATCCCCAGACTCATGGCTCCTGCAGCATCCTCGGGGCTTCGGGGGGCTCGTGCAGAGGGGGGATCACCCCTGTTGGCAAGAACTGGTAAGTGTGGGGGTTTTTCTCATTTTTTTCCTTAAAAGGCCAGAGCTGTGGCAGGTGGGGCACCTGTGAGGGTGCTGGGGGAGCGAGGGGAGGGGTTGGGGGGCTCGTGCAGAGCCCGCTACGCAGCATGGGTCAGTGGGGGGCAGCGGGGATTGCCTCCCGCCTGGCAGCACACGCTGAGTCGGGGCTTTTTTTTTCCCAAGTGCCAGGAGCTGGGGCAGGCAGGGTAGCCAATGCTGGGCTGGGAGAGCGGGCAGGGGATGGGCCTGGCAAATCTCTGAACCAGATTTGGCCAAATTGATTCAGAATAGTGATTCAAATCACTGAATTGAATCACTGTCCCTCGAATCGGCCGAATCTGAATCCGAAGTGAATACTAGCCGCTTCACACAGGCCCAGGTATCACCACCATCCAAAAAATAACTCTGCTTCAGTGGTATTTCCATTATATGTTTTAGTTGACTTTATTGGTTTTGTTTTTAGTCACCATGGCTACTGGAAGACTCTCACAACTGAGTTCCATTATCTGAGGCTCACCTTGTTTGCTGTCATAGTCCACACCTTTTTGATTTTTGTCAGTCCATTTCATTTGGAGGAGGTGCACTGGGCCACCAACCAAGTGTTTAGTGCAGCAAACTGTCCTCTTCGAACTTGGATTTGATTCCCCAGTTCCTGCTGTTTCTGACTGAATTCTTTATGGGTAAGTGGACCTCCCAGTTTTGTTTGTTGCACTTGTACTATCCTGTAAGCACCTTTTAGATCATTTGGGTCCTGCTTACCCTGTTGTTTTTCATTTCTCTCCAGGGCAAGTTGAATCTAATACTCCTGGAGCTGGCATGCAGATTTTTGTTTTGTTTTTTTGTTTTTAGTGGTGAATTTATTTATCAGATTTATACACCCTCCCTGCCAGCAAAGGCTCAGGGTGACTGGTTACCTTGAACTGTTAAGATAGTTGCTTCAATACAGCATCTGCTGCTAATCTTCAATTTGCCTCTTATTAGATTTCACCTTTTCCTTTACCTCCCATGTTTTTATAGCACCAGAGATCCTTTTTAAATTTTTTTTTTTACCTTTTATTGTTCCTTCTACTGTTTGTTTAAACAAATTACTAATAAGTTCTCATGGGTTTTCTACACCCTCAGCATCCCACACTGTGGACACAGTTCCATGTTTAGCTACATATTCAACCACAACATTTTTAACATCACCCTTTTTCGTTGCCATGGTGAAATTTTCAACAAAGGAAAACCTTTTGCTTTCCACTGCACTAGGTGAATTACTCTACAAGGGCTTAATTGCTCAGTAAACAAAAGATAACTGGTTCAATTGGCTGGATTCCTACCTTTTTAAAGTTACAAGCACTTCTTTTTTGCTGCACTTTAGTCCTGGGTGTTATAAAAACATCACTCTGCCAGCCACTAGGCTTTGTTTCACTTACTGGCTGTGGTTCAGTCCAATCAGACATGTCCAGGACAAATCTTGATTGAACTCAGTTACTGCTTGATGGATAACTGGCTGCCAGGTAGTTAACTAATGGACTCACTATCGATCTTCATGATTCATTCAATAGGTAGGAGGCTCTTCTAAGGACACATCCCCACTGCTTCCCTGGTATTCTTCAGAGCACCACCAAGAAGCATGGCCCCATCCTGTTCCAGTTTTGCACCTGCTCGACTCAGAATGATGGTGGTGGAGCCACCTTGGCACGCTGCTCACCCACTGCTCTTGAGCAACTTGTCTGCGCAGTAGCGGAGAGCTGTGATGGGGTGTCCCCTTACAGCAGCTTCACAAACTTATTTCTGGATTGGGCATGACAGCTGGAGCAGGTGGGCAGGGCCAGGATTCTCACTGGTGCTTTCAACAAAGAGTGCTGGGAAAGTGGTATAGAGACATATCCTTTGACAACCTAAACCAGGGAATCTTAACCTTTTGAGACACAAGGCAACTCCCCTTAGACTGAAGATACCCCTTGGAAAATGCCAGCTCTTAGCCCTCATGCTTCATTATGGAACTCCCCAGGGGTTTAAGCATTCTTGGGCCCCAAGGGGCTGTTTTAGGTCCCCCTCCATGTAGGAGAGAAAGCGATTCTTATGAACTGAGTGTTGGTATAGAACGCTGAAAGGGTTCAGCGCCATAAAGTAATTGTCCTGTTTTTCTCTTTATTCTGAGGAAGCTGGAGGAAAATACATACTTAGAGCTAGAATTACTACAAGTTCTGGAGGAGGTTTCTCTTCAGCACGAGCCAATTTTCTAAAATAATCCTTTTTCTGGTCAGAGATGACAACTAAAATATTAAAACGAACACTCACTTAGGATTTTATACAAAATCTGCCCAAGAAGGGAAATTCTATTGTAACTGACTTCTTTTTAATTTGAGTTTTTAAAATTCAATTGTAAGCAGTTTTATGGGGTAACTGGGCCTGGTGGTTGCCCATCCCTGGTGGGCTGTAGGAAGCGCAGAGAAAGGATCATTGGAGGTGACTGCAATCTCTCTCAGCCCTGTGGAGTGGATGGTTCTGAAATCTACAGCTTGACAGTTTGACTTTGCTTTTCAGGTCCCCGGGACAGCAACCCAGACACAGGGTCCTGGCACTGTTCTTGGGCAGTGCCCTTTCTGTCCATGATGGGATATGTGCCAGACCAATACGAACTGCAGAAATTATTCCATCAGTGGCAGCCACAATAGCACCTGGCCCAAAATAGCTTCCCAGAAGCAAGGAGGCAGATTAGGTTAGACCAGACAGAAAACAACTCCAGCTGACGATTGACAGGTGCTGGACGGTGAGGAAGGGATATAAACCCCACTAGCCACACTTGAGGGAAAGGACAAACGGCTGTTTGTATCACTCGGGAAAACAGGTTCACCTCCTCTCTCCCTTTTGCAGAAATTATGCAGCTCAGTGATCAGGAATGGAAGCATGTCCTGGATATCTGGACAAAGGTGGAATCCAAACTTCCTGAACATGGGCATGAAGTTATAATAAGGTAGGCAAGATGCTAGTGATGGAAACCCAAGCAAAGAGCTTGGCTTCAGGTGCTTGCCACACTTGACTTTTGGAATAATCTGCTTTTGTGCACCCCTCGAGTTTCCAGGTGAGAAAGCCAAGAGGGCAGCTGTACAGAAGTAATCCTGGGGTTTTGACCTCTGTTGTGTGTTTGCACTGATTTCTTTATTGATCATTTTTAGGTCAGTAGATTTCCCACTGGTATGATTTCAAGGCTAAAGCTAAAAGCTTCTTAAAATGGTCTGTGTGACAATATATTTCCCTGAGATGATTTTGAATTTTTGTCACACTCCTTCCTCTGACCAGCCAGCCCACTAAGGAAATTGTGCTTCAGGTTCCTGCTTCACAAAAACTTGTCTGCTCTGTGATTTTTTTTCTTGTCTCTTTACCTCTGTCCTTTTCCCCTTCCTCCTAAAGGGCTTACTGCAGGAAATGTGAAAGCCCCTGGCATATGCATCACTCCAGTAGTTTTTCCACACTGCATTCTGGAAGCAGGATCCCAGTATTGAGCCTTTGGGCTTCAGGAGTGTATGGGGACAGAGCTGCAAGCAGCCCTTCAGTGTCCTTGAGATCCCCTCCCTGGGAGGTTCCTTCAGGCTGGGCATGTTGAGTTTGATTAGCCTGAGTGAACTCTGTTTCAAGTCCGGTACAGCATGACCTTGACCTCCCATTGTCAGCTGAGATCCCTTTTGCATGTCAGTTTTTAGCCCCCCAGTTTTCTGAACTCACCAACCTCTGTTGTGGGGCTGCTACAAAAATGCTGAATATAAGTGTGTGTTTGGTGATGTCCTTCTGAGTATTTTTCTTATTTTGTCTTGTGTACTCCACTATCTTAGGCAATGTGAGGCCAATGACAGGTGGGGATGTGGTGGAGCACACGGCCCCCCAGATTTCTGTGCCGATGATGGGGCACAGGGTGCAGGGCTGTAGTCCAGCTGGAGCCAGCACCCAGCAGCAGTGTAGGCAGCAATTGCAGTGCAGAGCTGTGCCCCCGCCGTCAACACTTTTGTGTCGTCTATGGCCAGTGATACACTATCAGTATTCTAAGGGGTTCCCCCAAGATTTCTTCTTTAGCCCCTGATAAATCCCATTTTCTTGCATTTTATTAAGGAAGACCACAAGGGGGTCATGCATCCTTGGCCTCAAGGAGCTGTTTGAGGTTCCCCCCAATGTAGTACTGAAAGCATTGCTCAGGAACTGAATGTTAGACACAACATTCAGACAGTTCAGTGCCTTCCTGTGTGATGAAAGCTTTGCAGAGTGCTGGGGGTATGGGTATGTTTCTCTCTTTCAGTCAGGAAAAGTGTTTCCTAAAGCATAGCTAGGGAAAGGCACAAGGTTACTTGATAAACCCACGTTCAGAGCCCTTTACTGGGAAGGTCCATACTTTGTCCTTGAAAACATCCTTTCTGTTGTGTTAGTAAACCATGACATTGCCCAGATATGGCCATTCATCACTGCAGCAAGTTTTCCTTGTTGTTTGTCGTCTGTTTTTTTTAATTGTGATAGTGCACAAAATACAGTAAGTGTTTACCAAACCAAAATGAAGGAATCCTTTTTGCTTCAAAGACCTCACAACTGCAAAACCAAATAGAGAAAAGGTAGTTGGGAATGAATACCCTATGAACAACAAGGAAAGCTTGCTGTGGTGGTGCATGACAATATCTGGGCAATGCAGTGTTTTAATAACACAATGGAGAGGAGAAGGATGGGGGTGTGTCTTGTTCCTTTCATCAACATGTTATCCTTTGCTGCCCTGTGACCTTGCCATCTATAAACAACCAGCTGGTTTTGTGCAGGCATCAAGAGTCATATGAATGGGGAGGCCTTGCAGAATACCATTAGCATAGCAGCGTATTCAGCTTGTTCAGTGCGAAAGCCTTAAGATAGCTATATTTTGGGAATATGTTTAGAGAATAATTGACACAATGCAACTGGATGCATTCCAAGGGAAATAGAAATTGCTCCTCAGAAGAATTTTTAGGCATCCTAAGGGTATATCATCTTTGGCAGGCAGGATATAGCTATAGCCAGATTCAGGGTAGAGTAACGTTCTTCGGGGGCACAGAAATAATTACAATTTTTGCTCCAGTTTCAGGGTAGAATTTAACAAGGTCTCCTAACAGGATGTGCTAATCCCCTGTCAACACTTTGGGTGGGAAGCATGCCCTCTCCTAATATATATCTATGCCTGCCATCGCTTTCTGAACCAGTGTCATAGAGAAGAAATGAATAAGGAGGAAGGGATCTCCCTTGATATATTTAGTACGTGAGAAAGGGCAAGACTGATACAGAAACCCTTTGTTCTGATAACACTGGAACCATGTTAAAGGAAAGACCATTATTGACTTTTTTTTTTTTTTTTGCAAAAGACAACTTAAATTAGCCATATAACCTAGTATTTGTCATTTTAATCTGAATAACGTATACTGAAATTATATAGGAGCACTGAGAATATGGCATGAGACTGAATGGTTCATACAAGTCTAGCTCTGTTTTCCCATCTCTAAGACTAGTTAAAAGTGAATGAACTGAGATGCTGGCTACTAGCAAATACATCATTATTCCAGGTAGCTCTGAAACTTGATGGCCATTGTGTTGAGAGAGGAAAGATGATATTACAGTTAAAGCTATATACTCAGGTGATACAGGCTATATTTCTGCTGCCATTTGAAAATGTTTAGATTACTGCTTCTGTCATGAAGACAGGCAGACAAGATGGGATTGTTCACTGTAGATAGGACGCATAAGAGGGGAAATGATTAAACTATAAAATAATGAGTGTATGACTGTTGAGGATGAATCCCATTAGGAGCTGCTGTTCTTCATGGGCGCATCTACAGGAGATACTTTATGGTGCAGTAGACTAATCTACTGCACAGTAAAGTATCACTATCTACACGTGCATGGCATTTGCTGCACAGTAAATTAGTCTACTGTGCAGTTAGCCAGTACCTGTAAATACAGGTAGTGGATTAACTGTGCCGTAGTTACTGCATAGTAGCACTCATGTAGATGCTGACTGGGAGCAAATTTGTTCCAAGTCAGCCACACCAGCAGGGGATGGGGGTGTTCTCTGTCCCCAGTCCTGGCACACTCAGCTCCCAGCTCCCACTAGGAGCCAATCAGTGCCAGGATGGGGTCACTCTCTGCTGGAACTGGGGAGCTCTCTACTTCCCTGCTAGTTAGGGACTTGGCGGCAGCTGTCCCACTTGTGGGGCACCTGGCAGCAAGCCCCCTGCTGGGAAGGGATTATCAGGAGCTGTCTCCTGACCCTGTGCACATCGGGACCCCTCCCACTGCAGTTGGCAGAGCTCTCCTAGCCCTTTGCACATCGAGACCAGCCTCTGTATCCCACATCATCCACCGGGCTAGCACCCCAGGGGAGTCTGGAGCTCCCCCTGACTGCTACAGGGGGCAGAGCAGGCCAGGAGTAGCCTTGTACTGGGCTGCTCCCATTGGGAGCAGATGTACTCCCAATAGGGTTCACATGTAGATGGGCTCCCAGGGAAGACTTACTGCACAGTATATAGACTTGTCATATGTAGATGTGCCTCATATCTCTTAAGATAAAAAACAAGGCTAAATTCAGAGAAATTAAAGGGGAATAAATTCATGCTAAAGAGGAAGTGCATTTTCACACCCTGTGTGATCAGATGGTGGGACTCCCTGCCACAAGATGTCATGGAGGCCAAGAATTTAGCAAGATTCAAGAAGGGAAAAGGCATTCACTCAGACAACAAGAATACCCAGAGTTATAAGAGCTCCTGCTGAAAATGGTGAAGGGATCTTAAGATCTCACATATCTGGGGTTAAAGTAATCTATTGGTCTTGGGGTTTAGGATGAGACTTTCATGGTGGGGCAGATGTTCCAATATTGGCCTGCTTACTGCTTCCTCAGAAGCACTTGCTGATGGTCATTCTCAGATTAAAGGCTGGACTGAATGGACCTCCAGAATGGCAGTTCCTGTGTTTTTCCCATTCCATTTTTGCATCTCATGGGTCCATACATTCATTTGCAGGCTTCTTCAAGAGCATCCTGAGACTCAGGAACGCTTTGAAAAGTTCAAACACATGAAAACTGCTGATGAGATGAAGAGCTCTGAAAAAATGAAGGAGCATGGGACCAATGTCTTTACTGCCCTGGGGAATATCCTAAAACAGAAGGGTAATCATGCAGAGGTGCTGAAGCCGTTGGCGAAGAGTCATGCCCTCGAGCATAAAATCCCTGTCAAGTATTTAGAGGTATGGGAATAGGAGCAGGGGGTCTTGTTCAGAGAATGTGGACTGTATTGCTGCTCTGTGTGTGTGTGTGTGTGTGTGTGTGTGTGCACGCGCGTGTGTGTGTATTGCATTTGTATACACTGATGTTCAGCTGGACTTTTATGAGTTCCAGATGAAGTAAGAAACCTTTGTTCAGTCAGGCCCAGTGATGCAGAAGGGGGCAGCTCATGGTGTGTGACCCTCCAAGGTTAGATTTCCCACTCAAAATACTGTTTACCACCCCACCAGCAACTCATAAGGATATCAAACTACTGTGGGCAACCTCTGCACTTATATTATGTAAGAACAGTAAGAAAAGAGCACACAAGACCCATTGTACTAGGCACTGTGCACACAAACAGGGTAAGAATTTATAATCTCAGTGGACAAGGCTGACAAAAGGTGAGCGGGGATGTGACATGCCCAATGTCACAAAGCAGGTAAGCGGCTGAGCCAGAAATAGAATTTAATTTTTCTTACACTCTGCTCAGGACGCTATCTAGGAGACTACATTGTTTCTCAAGAGACTGAGGGGAGGGCTCTATTGATTTTACTCTGTTTTTGGTGCATGTAACCTATTTCTTACTCTGAACTTACTGTAACTAAACTGCAAGTGACTCATACTTGTCCCTTCTGTTCCCTTCCCTTCCTTCCTCCTCAACAGTTCATTTCTGAAATCATTGTCAAGGTTATTGCTGAGAAGTATCCTGCGGACTTTGGGGCAGATTCCCAGGCTGCGATGAGGAAGGCCCTGGAGCTGTTCCGAAATGACATGGCCAGCAAGTACAAGGAGTTTGGGTACCAGGGTTAGCACACACCCAAGGAGACACCATTCTGATGGGCTAGCAGTGTATCTTAGAATAGCTTCCTAGGTGCTATTTTGGATGCTGTGCAAATAATCATCTACGACGTGTGGGAATAATTTGGTTAGAGATTTAGTCTCTAATCCAAACAAGGGTAGTTGCAGCAATGGCTGTGATAGACTTTTGCCCTCTCCTGGCTTTACATATGCAGGGGAAATAATCTGGTTGGTTTTTTTTAAATGAAAATGATGCGTTTATTCATTAAGGAATTATCAGGGAGCTGTTTCAGCTCTCTTCCTCCCCAGTTTTATTACCGAGGGGAATGGCATGGCCAAAGAGTTAAGAGAAAGTTAAAGAATAGGGAGGAATGAGACGAGCAGAGAATGAAGTGATGTGCCAGAAATTGTATGAGATGGAGGCACTGGGCTCTCTCTTGCCTGTTCTCCCTGACCTGCTGCCTGAGCTGCTATCACAAGTGGCACTGGCTGACAATCCTGGGTCATCATTTCCAAGAGCAACTAGTAATGTTAGGTACTCACTCTGGGATTCCTCAAAACACCTGATTGTCAGGAAGTTCTAAGTTCCCTTCTCTTTGAAAATTGGCCTGTGTGAAGGTGTTAAAATAATTGGTCACATTTTAAGATTTTGGGTACTTTTCGCTGAGGATGGGCTACGGGGACTGTATCCCCTCCCCCCGATGGGACACATTAGCAAGTTCCCATGAAGAGTTTCCACAGCCACCAGGGGTGTTAAATCTATTGTGAAGGGAAATAAAGCCCTTCAGCCTCCAGAGTCTGCCAAGCTGGCAAACGAGATGCTAAACTTGCATGGACATAACTCTAAAGAAAAACATAGAACTCTTGACAATCCCCACCCGCTGTTGCTCCACATTTGAATTTCCTTTGCACTGGATGATGAGTTTTGTGTTTCTCCGTAAATAAATAAACTTGCACTATGATCCGGGTCTGCTTGTTACTTTGTAGATTTGGCACAGTGAGAAACAGAAAAGGTGGAGAAAATAGGGAGAGGCTAAACACCCAGAGTTTCCTCTCTGTCGACTGTCTGGCAACCCTACTTCCACTGTGCCCAGCACAAACTTGAGAAGCACCTGGAGACTGTATGGAGGGGGACCAAGCTATCCCATGTATGAATGAAAGGCACTTACATCTTGTGCTTGGGAGATGTACCTTCAGCCCTATTGCTCCTCTGCAATACCAGCATGGAGTCATGGTCTTATCAGCCTTTGCAACTCTAGATCAGCTTCATTCTTCATCCTGGCCTCAGCTGTGTGGGCTCCCAGACAAAACTCTACAAGCTCTGCTGAGCCATGGGATCCTCCATTGCCAAGTGTTGATTGTGTGGTTCACAAAGGCTGGGCTTGCACTGCTTATGTAGAGAGAGAGAGGTGATGCTGTAATCTACTTCCAACAGCAATACATGGATAATCCAGCCTTAAGCAGGGGGTTAGACTGCCACATGACCTCCTGAGGGTCCCTGCTAGCCCGTGTTTTTATGATAGATAGGAATATAGTACCTAAATTACTTTGTGAATGCAGGCATTGGTCTCAATGTATCCATGGATTATCTGTATGAGGTGGATAATAATAAAGTTTTGCCTTCTGGGGCTATTGTGAGGCTAAATATACTCAGGAGACTGATAGAAACAATCATGAGTAGTTTAGATATTTCCACTTCATTGTGGGTCCAAGAAGCAATGGGTAAGACTCTTCAGTTTCCTTAAAAGCACAGATCCCTAGGTGAGGTGATCCTGCCCCTTCTCTGTTGAGGAAAAAAACAGTGCCACTAGAGAACAGGAATGTGAAGTCCTTCATGAAACAGCGTGCACCTGATTTTGTTCCTTTTATTAATTCCCAACATGCCACTGTGTCATAATCATCATCCCTCTGCCTGAGGATTCAACCTTTCCAAGCCTCTTAACATGAATTGGCTGGAAGGATCCATGAGGAATGTTCCTCCTCTTATTGCTCAGATGAGGTTACTGCCAATTTGGCCCTTGTCTCAGTCAGAGCACTGGCAGCTGGCTCATTTTGGCTCTGGTCTAGCCTTGCTGGAGGTGCTTGGCTTTCTGTAGAAAGAACAGTATTTGCCTGCCTAACACAAGAGGATTCTCTGCCAGCGACAACAGCCGCTGCTTTTGGATGCAAAGCTAGGCCTCCAAGGTGGGGGCTCTGTTCTGTAGCTATGGCAGCTGCTCCTGTCAGTCCCCAGTGGGCAGCAGCCATCTCCAGATACTGTTGTCATCAAGGGTAGCATGATGGAGGGAAGGGATGATTCTAGTTGAGGATATTGTGTTTGGCTACCGGTGATTTGAAGCTCAGCATAAACTGCAGTTCTAGTCAGTGTCCTTGGTATCTGCCCCCACCACCCAGCCAACCGGGCAGGGACTATGCTAAACGTGTGGCGCTCAATAATTATTTAGGGCCAAACATGCTTGGTAACTTTGCTTAATCATGCAGGTCCAACAGCCTCTTTTTAAACAAAGCATGCGCTTTTGTAGTGCTGCCTTTCATAGACTACTTCTCTTTGGGAAGCTAAACATCTTAGACACATAATTCCTTACACTATACCTTCCTTGTCCAGCCTAAGCTAAATAATTCTAATATGACATTTATTAAATGCATAGCTCCAAATAGTCATACCCAACTTAAACTTAGCATTGAGTTACTCACTGAGACGCCTTGCATTTGTGCTGAGACTTGTGGTATCCTTTAAGAGGTCAGTGCTACTGTACTCAAGAGGTGGAAAGTCCATTTGTTCTGGCAGTGGTTCTGTCTCGGGACTTGGTTGTCTTAAACTTTGTGCTTCTTGTCTGAGACTCTTCTGGGCCCAATGGCTGATGCCATGCCCCTTATCCCCTTCCCTACAGGAAAATGGAGTTGTTGTTGCTTATTCCTCCTGGAGTACATCCATCTGGGGTGACAACGTCGTAAGACTGAAAGGCAACTTCATATGGCCCAGTGCTGTTGAGGCCCCTGATTTCATCACTGATGTATGTTGTGCCATGTTTGTGATCTGGCAGCAGCACCCATGACCCCAAGCCATTGCTTTTTATTTAGATTTTATCTATTTATGCTGACCTCTGGTTTCTCTGACTTTAGCACCTAACATTGCAGGCATTTTCGTTCTCAGTTTTCTAATAAAATGTTTTCAGGTGACAAACTAGTTTTCCTTGACACAGTCCTGTATTTCAACAGTGCAAAGTACAGATCTTATTGCACTCTGTGTCCTTTTCATTATTTTTAACACCAACCTGGTTCATGGGAATTATAGACACTAGCAGTTAAATCCTTAAACCCAACTGCAAACTGCTTAAACTCATGCTCATTAAAGTGTGACCATATCTACCAAATGTATATATATTTGACATGCACAAACATTTGATGAGCTATAGTATTGCCTATTAGAGCTATATCAGGAAGGTGACAACAGCATCCTAGAACTGAGATCATAGTCTTTCCCAGTTATTGTAAACAATCAATGCTCGCTTTCCTCCAGGGTATAATATTTCCTGGGCCACGACCATAGAGTTTTTTGCTTGACTTGGCTTGTATTTTTGGGAAATATGACAAGCCTCGATAGTGTCCTCAATTTAACTGTTCATCTGAGGCCAATATAATGGTCTCCAGTCTTACCCTTACATTTTTTCCAGTCAGTAGTTGACTTGCATGCATCCCTTTCTAATATGTTTTTCTGTAGAGTCTTGAGACTCATTTCCAGTGTTTTTAAATAAAATCTCATCTGGGAATGAGAGCTGTCCTTACATTGGTGAGCATATGCTGTCCGGGCCATTTTGCCAAACTGCATTTCTTATCTGGCAAGTTCTTATCCTGAGTAATACCTCTGGTAATCATAGTCTATATTTTGTCTAAGATGACAGGTCTTATCAAGCTGACACGTACAATGTCTAGCTCTGGATTTTTTCTCACTACAGTTTTATCAAATGCTGCAGTGTCTGTGTTTGTGACAGGAGCCACCAAATCTCTCCCACTAAGAGCCCTTGGGTACTAAGGTACCTGGCCTGCACTGAAGTCTGTGCCACTATATTTTCTCTGAGTCAGTACCCAAGCTAGCTAGATTACAGCTGTTTGGGTATGTTATCCTGTGCTACACTGGCATGGGATTCCTGAACAATGAGCTTATCCAGCTCCTGTTATAACAGCCTTTGCCTTGGGGTAAGAGGAATTTTCCTAGAGGCGTGAATTATGGGCAGGTGTCTCATACGCTCTGTTAGGAACTTCTTTATCATTGCAAGCAGACAAGGTTCTTCGGGTAAATCCAATATCTTTTATTAGACCAACTCAAATAGTTGTAAAAATTCTTCTTAGCAAGCTTTTGGGCACAAGCACCAAGACGTCTTCAATTTCCTCACCAATTGTTTTAGTCTCCTGCCCCTCCAATGAGTGTATCTTCAGGTTGAGATGTAGAGCGTAATATATTTTTTAACACAATGCTGGATGCTTTTTTGTCTTGGTGCTATTACATCTTTGATATTTTCCAATTTATTTAATCAAGCAAACAGCTGGTTTGCATATAGAGGAGAGGTTCAGCAATGCAAGCTCTAAGTTTTTTCCTGTTTACTTTCCATTATCCATGGCTTTTCTTTCACTGCTAACAACACTGTTCTTGGCAACATGTTGGCTTGTGCACCAGTGTCCAATGTCCCATTGGTTTTCAAGCTGACAGTCTATTCATTATCCAGTTGAAATGGGGTCAGTTTCTCCTACAAAAAGAAAAAGAAATCCCCTGCTGACAGGGGCACTTTCATCCTCCTCCTTTGTCTGTCATGTGCACTCTTGATTGCTTGCAAACTCCTGCAAAGGGATATGATGGTGCACTCTGGCATTTCTCTTTATGTACCAAGCATTGTTGTGTATTGAGCTGGTTGTTGCAGTACGTACATCTCCATGGTCTGTCCTTGCTTGATTCTGATTTGAGCTTCATGTGCTTTTCTGCCTCAGGCTCTTTCTTTTGAAGATCTGCAGTAATGATCCAGTCATTTATCAGGAACTTTGTGTAAAATGCTGCTAGATTTAAATAGTAGCAATTTATTGAGGTTTGTCAAAATGATGTCTTAGAAGTTTGTTTTTTTCCTCCTTAGGAGGTAAAATTGGTGACAGTAAATATTTGTTTGGTGTATTCTCACTTAGATATCTATGCTGCCACTCCCAAACATAAAAGCCAGGGCCATATTAAAATAAAATATGAAATAAAACATCCCAAAACAGTAACACAACTTAATAGCCTTGCTTGATCAATGCCTGCCTAAATAGGAAGGACTCACAGCACTTCTGGAAGACGTTCAGGCCCCAGTTCTGGCAGGCCTGAAGGGGGAGGGAGTTCCACAGCTGAGGCATGAGTACCGGAAACGACCTCCCATGTGTTTTTGCTAAGGATACATGGGGCATGGGTGGTACTAGCAGTATTTACTTACAAATAATGTTCAAAATCTGAGGTAGCTAATTGGTTGCAGGTGGCCCACCCTGACGCCATGCTTGAGATCTCTTCCTGCAAGATGCTTGAGATCAGTGGGTGGGAACGCCTCCGGGGTGGCATCATTGCATCATTTCCAGATTTGGCCGATGTGAAGTATGCTCAAAAGCAAAGTTTCTGGAAGTGGTGGGAAGAACAGTAAAGACATACCCAAAAGCTACTCACCCCAAATAATTTAAATTCCTGAGCAGCTCTGTTGTGGGGTGGATGGCCTGTATTTGATTATCCCTTATAGTTGTCTGCAAGGAAGAATGTTGGTTAAGCATGCTGGAGTCGACAATGTTTACCCCATACTATAGCATTATGTTTGCTTTGAACATGCCACTAGGCAGGAAAGTGGATATTCAAGAGTGGTTACAGCTGAAGGGATGCTATGCGTTAGCATTAAGATGCCCTGGCAGGGTCGTATAAGGACCCAGCAGTAACATAGCAAGTGGGAAAAGATCCAGTTCAGACCCTTATCCAAGAAGCTAATACATGTGTGCTTATGAGCAAAGACAAGCCTGTTGGTCAGCACATAATTCATTCCTTGTCTCTATGGCTCTTGTTTTGACAGAGTCCATCTTCCAGTCCTGTCACTTCCATAAACTTTGTCTAAATGTCAGCAAAGGTGACCTTGTGGCTTTTTAAAGATACGGTTTATCAACTCTTGGCTGAAAAGCACTTAAGTCCTCCCCCAGTGTGGCTGCCATCTTCCCTACAAGTGAAACAGGAAGCTTCCCACAAGTCCAGGAGCACAGAAACAGCCTTTCTGTCATAAGCAATAGACAGGGGCAGCTCCACTGGCATCTTGTGCAGTCCAGGTGTGGAGATGAGGTACACAATCATTACATTGCTTTTCAGTGTGGTAGCTGAGTAGACATGCATGCTCAGTATGCAGAGCATGATGCATGCTCAGATTATGGCGATGAGACAAGTCCACACACCACCCCTCTCTTCTGCTCTATCCTCTCTCTTAATCTCCTGATGAGCCACCAGTGGTTTAGTGCAGGGTTACTGGTGTAGTCTGGTTCCCCACAGTTGTGCCATCTGGCCTGCAGGGGCTCCCCAGAGGTCTGGAAATTTTGCAGTGGGGAAGTGGTGCCACTGCTGCCCTATTCCCAAATTTCTGGACCCATGGGGAGCCCTGAAGGCTGGTTCAGGCAGCATGGCGCCTGATCCTGGCATGCAAGGTTGGGTAGGGCTGCTCAAGGGGTCCAGAACCTGATCCCAGTGCACAGGGACCAGCTGAGGCTACGCAAGGCCCAGTCCACCCCACACCGCTCATCTGGCTTGCAGGGCCGAAAGAATGAGTACCACTTTTTTTAGTAGAACTGAGGATTGATATAGTTGATAACGGAAGTCAGAAATGTGATTGCAGCTTTTGTAGACTACCTAGACTAACTGTAAATCAAGTTACCTTGCATAGTAATGACACTGTAGCTACAGTAACATGGAGCTCAGCCCAGCTAACCATGTAAGTATGTACCCAAAGCACTGGGGTGGGTTTTGCAGCCATGATGAACAGGCTGCTGCAGGCTATATTTTATCATTGGTATCCAAGCTAGGTAGCTAGCTTAGGTATGTATTGGACTGCAGTATAGTATAGCAAACTGTATACACTGAGACAGTTTACACCTCAAGGGAAGTTTAGTACAAATACAGCATCTAGGATTCCTGATCTTACATTATAAGCCATTGTGATCAATGGCATGGCATAGGCTGGAAGACCTTTCAGAGAAAAGCAGAATTAGAAGCTATTATTTGTCCACGACCTTCTCATTTACCAAACCAAACACTAATTCCAGGGTTTTGGCCATGACATTTGTTTGGAACTCCCAATACTTGAAATTATGATGATCTTAGGATGCAAACAGGTGTCGCCTTTGTGCTGCTATAAACATTTTTATGTTGGTAGAAAGCAAAAGTAAGTAGATGTCCATACCCTTTGTTGCACCACAAATGCCCAAATTTGTGGTTGCAACAAAAAGTAGTAATAATTTTTTTTTTTATGGTGGGAATGCTCAGGCACAGTCTCCAGCTCCCTGGAAGCACCTGCCTGGCTTTCCTCCCTTCCAGAGATGTACTTGCAGGATCTCCAGGGCACATCTTTGGAATGAGAAAAGTTGGAGTTCCCAGTGCCTGCCTGGTTTCTCCACTTCCAGATACATGCCCCTGGCAACTCTAGGGGCCTCTCTGAGTTTCCCCGCTTCTAGTGATGCACCCTGGTGATTACCACGGTTACACCTCTGGAAGTGGGGAAAGTCTTTCCCTGCTTCTAGATATGGTCACCAGAGAGTACCAGGGGTGCATCTCTGGAAGTGGGGAACACGTTGCACAGTGCTGGGGTACATCACAGCACAGATGATCCACTTGGTGAGGTCTATTTCTAGCCCCAGTTATTCCAAACTCCCACACACCTGCTCTGCCCCCATGCTGGAGTGGAATCTCCAACCAGAGAGGTGGGAAATTACTGAAGTGGCTACCATCCCAATACAGTGTTGGCTTGGGTCAGGACCTACGTCAGAGCAGTCCCATCCCCTGGGCTCTTTGTGAGCTCTCAGTTTATCTGGAGAGTAGCTGATATGTCAGAGTGGTTTGCATCTTCTCACTCACACCCTCAGCTACATGAACATATACCAGAATAGCCAACCACTCTGAGGCTTTTAGAGGGATTCAGTATGTCACATACTCAATGTGAGCTGGTTGGGGAGGCAGAAACCTGAATGGGATGGAGAGAAAGAGCCAAGGTAAAGTCTTGAGTGAAAGAAAGACAAAGATGTTACTGATGGTCTGTCAGGCCTTGGATCTCCCTGACAACAGCCAGTTCCCTGAGTGTCAGAGAATTGCTCTAGAGTGACGGGGTTTGGGAGAGGTGGTTTTCTAGCCCAGTTGGGTAAGCTGTTTATGCCATGATGCAGGAGGATAGATGGACCTTAATTGTGCAAGGGCTACTGCACTGTAGATGCTGGTGTTACTCATAGCTGTGATAAAACAACTAATATATCTTTGAAGGACTCTGTCCCACTAACTTCATGTGTCAATGAGTTCCATGGGTTTGCTAGACTTGAGCACATCAACATTAAACTGCTGATCACCTTCCGTGGCTTACTTCTCTCACCTACTCAGCTCCTTGCAATCTCTTCTGCCCCCACCACTTCTCAGTTATTAATGATGGCAATCTTGACTTTTATGGAAGGTTTCTGATGAAGCCCCTATGCTTTTCTGTGCTTCCTCCATAGATAAAATGGCCTTCCAGGTCATAAGGTCACCACCATTCTCCTTCTATTAGACCCCTTCCTGCAAGGGTGGAATTCGTTATAATAGCCACATGTTATGACCTCATATTTACAAGAATGATTAAAAAAACCCTTTTAACAGACTCCATTCTGTGATTTTCCAGGATCTCTGCCTGTCTTAGATTTTAAGTTGGTTGGAGCAGAGGCTGGCTGTTTTGTTTCCTCTTTAGCACAGACCACATTTTCAGCGTTTAATAATTAGTAAGAAGGATAGTCTGTTTTATCTATTTTAAATCTCACTACCTTTCTGTTACTGAATGATAAGACATCCTAAACAGAAGCACCTACTGGCCTTCCCTGTCTTATTCATTGCATTGTTGCCACCTCATTCAGATGTGATAATCCCTTTCGCTTAGATAGAATCTCAAACAGCTGCACAAAGGAGGCCCATCTCATTAGCCCCATTTTACAGGTGGGGAAAATGTGTTACAGGGAAGAGAAATATTTTGCCTATGCAATCTATTGGCAGAGCTGGGATCTGAGCCTAGGTCTGCTGTGTCCTCAAGACACCTGGGATTTATGATACACTGACACAGCCCTCTCTAAAGGCATTTCCCTATTAGGCAGCTCTCCATTCAGTATATTAGCTGTGAAGAATCCCATTCTCAGGCACCTACATCTTCCTCTGTGCCTAGCTCAGATCTGCAGACCCCACTCCAGCATCCAGGCCCCTGGAATTTAGGTGTGTGATGTTGGGAGTCACAAGGCCTGTGCCTCTTTGTGAGCGTAGCCCCTGGTCTCAGTAACCTTTCCTCAAACAGAATCTCTGCCAAATAAAATGAGTGGGAGAAGAAAAAGCAAAAGCTTTCAGGAAGGATGGGACATGGTTCAAATTAGTGCCTGTGATTAGGTGATGTGAAACAGGGCATGGAGCAGCCTGTAGGGAACAGAGTGCTCTGGGAACCAGCCGGAATTGTGTTTGGAGAGACTTTTTTGGGAGCTGTGTTTTCCTGTTCTTACTATTAGCACTAACATCTGGAGCTTCCAACTAGCAGATTGCACTGGGGAGGGGGGGAGAGAACCGATGCAGTTAGTACGGGAGGGACGATTTTCTTTAGGGCTTTGTTTTGAGGTTACTGGCTCTGAGGCTATTTGCAATGGTTAAGAAAAATTCACTTCTCCAAAACCCTATAGTTTCAATGCACATCCAGAACTAGGGAAAAGGCAGAGCTCAGGCTCATACCTCTTAACTTGAGGGGATGGGGTAATTCAGGTCTCAATGAACAACCTTGGCATCTTCATAGGTCACACACATTTATTTATTCCTCTCAGCACTGAAGGGGTTAAATATATTTGAAAAGAAAAGTGTATCAGTTGCCTTGGACATATGAGGCGGTCTGAAGAAGAATGAGGTGAAAGGGCTGCATCTTTACCCTTCCAAGCTCCTGGAGACTGTGAGATAAGAGATTTATATATATGCAAACAGAGAGATATGCAAGTATCCTGTGCTTTGAGGGTATATCATCAGAGAGAAAATTAGGAACACTTTTCTCCCTTATGTTTAGCCTTTAGAAATATAGGAACGGCCTTCTCCTCTGGACAAGGTGCTATGGATTCCCCTTTTATTTCAGTGGGAGCTTGGTCCCCCCAGCACTTTTTAAGGAACTGGGCCTTTGTGATTTGGACAAATAGTCCCAGCCTTGAGACGGCTGAGTTCTTTCTACTTGTGATGCGTTCGAGATTTGGAGCCCAGCCCTCTGTGACTTCATCTCTGGCACCTAAATCCCACATGACCCCTTTTTTATGAGTGCCTTTTGTGGCAAAGGCTGCAATCTATTTAAAGTGCTAAGTCTTTGATGCACAGCTCCCACCAGCAGATGTAGAAACCAAGATATCAGTGGAAGCGAGTCAAAAATGAGCTCCTCTGGCTGTTGTTCAAAGGCTGGTATCTATCCATCCCAGTCAGCTATGGCTGCTAGTCTCTGCCACTTGAGGCTGTGCCTTGGTTCTTGGCTGTGGGGGAATGGGAGGCTGAAGTTCCTGGCTAGGTTAGGCTGAGATCGGTATCCTTCCTTCTCAGTCACCTTTATTCGCCTCCTTCAATAGCATTCAAGGAGAGGGAGATGGTGCTGTTCCCCACTGCCTAGATTTGCATCCTCATGACTAAATCCACATGGCATGACTCCCAGACTGAGCTTTGAGTTAACAGCAGCAAACTCATTTGCAACTCAGCAGGGGGTCCTTCAACACGCGCCTTAAACTGCACGGACTTGTGTGTGCACAGTGGGACACAAGAGGGTCTTGAACAGCTCCTTTTATAGGAGAAATTGCTGATAGTTTTTGCTAACTCTTACTTAATTGTACGGTTCTGCAGCCATGTCATTGGTGTTAACTATGGGCAAGTTGAAAGACTCCAGTTAGGGAACCAAAGCAGGCTGCTGTCTCTCTCTTCCCACAAGAAACATGCCATACCAGGGGACCATAGAAGCCCAGTAGGAGCTCTGTAGAGTTAGAACTACTGGAACAATTTCTATTTAAAGCTAAACTAACCTCCATCTGCCTCATTACTTCAATGTGGGCTCTGCTTCTCAATGACTCTGTTCCTGCTCTTGGGTCAGGAGTGTGGGAGGTGGGGAAAAGAATAAACGTGACTTTATGCTAGTCTTGTGCTCTCTGCGCTGTGGGGTGGCTTGAGGACCTGCCTTCTCCCCACCATGTAAACTAAAGCACCATGGGGAGCTACTCTTACCCTCTGCTTGCAATAGAAGCAGTATGTTGCCTGTGTGTGGTATGTTCTGGCCACGTCTGAAATGCCAACCCCCCCCCCCCCACACACACAAGGGAGATCCTTACCACCTGCACCCCCCTTTTCAAAATCCCAGATCCACCTATATGTGCACTTATACCTCCTGTTCAGCCTAAGAAGAGGAGGGGGCTTACATGCTTCATAAAGCATGCACACATAACCAGAAGTGAAGCACTTCTCAGTTGTACCTCATTCCAACTTGTACCTCATTTGAGGTGCTTAGGCCATTTTTGGGGTGCTTCATGTTCTATGTCTGTCTATAGAGCTTGCCCTTAGTTTGAAGCACTTCAAAGGCATTGTAAGAACAGAAGAAAAGTGATACCCCCAAACCAGCTGACACCCCTGGGAAATGATATCCCCTAACCAGCCCAGCCAGACCAGGGTACATACGTTTCTGCATGCGCATGCAAGGGGGCGGAGCAATTCTGCCTTCCCACGCTGATTTCTATAAATACCCTCATTAAGACTCAACTGTATTAATGAATAAAAATAACAATTGCGGAGAGCCCTTCCATGGAGAATACTGATGTAAGGCTTGCAATTTCCTTCATTTTATATTGCAAGTTGATATTTGAAACGACAGGCAGTAGGCAAAGCGGCTCCGGGGAGGGGGAGAGAGAGACAGTCGGAGAACAGTCTTCCTTCAGAAGACAGCCCACCTGGAAGTGGGTGCTGATACTCCACCTTCTAGAAAGAAGCCCCAGAAACTCCTCAGCCAAGCATTGTCTCCTGCTCCTACTTTAGCTGACTGTGCCTGGTTGCTTGCTTTGTACAGATGCCTGGGAGTATAAGAGAACAGGGCATGTTCTCTGTCATTTCATCTCAATCCCAGTGGCGTAATTAGGGGGTAGAGGAGAGGGGCATCCACTCCGGGCATCCAATTAAAAGGGGTGGGGAGCATGGACTCACCCCTCCATTGCCACAGAGCCCATCCCTGACAGCATCAAGAGCAACAGCTAGGTATAAATACCCTCATTAAGACTCGACTGTATTAATGAACAGAGAACATGAACAGTGCAGGTACAGTGTGTGGGGGCAGCAGCAGCTGCTCAGCTGGAGATTTTTTAGGAGTTCCCAGCATGGATAAGACCACATCTCCTCCCTACCCTTCAGGGCATGCCTGGGATGCTCACTGGTTTTTACACCACTGCTCAACCCTGAAGCTTGTATCTGCTGAGGAAAACAAAGGAACACCCTGTGAAAGCAATGGAAACTTTGGCAGTTCGGCTCTGAATGAAATGACCCCAACCCTGGAGACCAGTGTCTAGTTTCCATTTGTTGTCAGTTTGATGCTGCTCAGTCCAGCTCTGATGACTGGTGATTCATGTGGTGGAAGGGAAAAACCACTGGGATTCAGGCCTGATGCAGTTCAGATGAAGAGTGGCTATCACAACCCGCAACATCCTGCTCCCTGTCCGGACAGCAGGCTGCTGTCATGAGTTCCCAGAACAAATCCTACATGCTGTTAAGGCTGTTAGGTCTTTCAGAGACCCATTTCTCCCTCTGAGTCTCTCCACCGTACTTGTCTGTTAACCCTTTCAGGAGCAACGAAGCAGTGATACTTAACCTACAGCTTCCAAGCCATAAGTGACTCTTCAACTTAGAACACCGCCTGCAATGAACCCATAAAAAGATTGTTCCCTCCACCCCTTTTTTAACTGGATGCATTGGGTGCAACTCTCCTACAGTCATGGATAGTGCAGCACATACTAGCCATTGCTAGCAATCATGGTGCAAGTACTGTAGCTCTTTTTCCTTTGAAAAGGAGCATGCTTACCTCCATTTACTTTGGCATGTGTAAGTATGAGTTTTTTGATTTGCACTGGCTGCTTCTGTGGCTTCTAGGCCAGTTTGGACTAAGCATCATGCAAGGCTATCCAGGCTTTGTAAAGGAATCTCTTATACACGTGCACACTTGACTCCTACAGAACTTCTCAGTGCAGTCCCTTGATCTCTCTTCCTTCTCCTCTAAGTCCTTGAGGGGAGGTAACCCCTTCTTCCAGTCGAGAGGCTGGAGATAAACAGACTTTCTTGGACTAGAGTAAGGCTGTCCAGCTGGCAGCCCATCAGCCACATGCACCCCATGATGGGGTAAATTGTGGCCTGTAGAAACAGCTGGAGTCTCTAGGCTTCCTCTACTACTGGCTTCATCTTCCCTAGACTAGCATGGAGCAGCCTGCAGTGCTGGGGGAGCCTGTGACCTCAGGCACTTGAGAGGCATTGTGCAACAGGGGAGATTGCAGCTGAGAAGCTTAGGATGAAGCAGGGCACCCAGACATGCAGTGGTGTGTGTGGGATAGCACCTGGGCTCATGGTCCAGTGTGTGTGTGTGTGTGTGTGTGTGGGGTGGCAGACATCCATCCTCAGAGGCACTAGACTCAGGACTGCCATGGGTGTGGGTACCAAGAATTCCTGAGTTCTGGCTGCAGCACTTCTGTGTAAACTGGTGCAAAGAGTAAGTGGCTCAATTGTAAAATGGAAGAGCTTAACTACCTACTTGCAGAGGAGGCTCACATGCAGGGAGCCTGCTCCAACGTACTGTAATTCCAGCATGTCGGAGCAGACTTGATTGAGTGTGCTGGAGCGTGGAAATCAATGCGCTCCAGCAGCCTCCAGCACCATGTGTATCAGCATCCCCACACTGAAAAATGGAAGTGGGACACTTTAAACTAAAGCTCATTCAATGATCTTTAGATGAGCTTTATTTCAAAGTGCCCCACTGCCATTTTTCAGTGTGGGGATGCTGATACATGTGATGTTCTGGGTGTTTTTAATTAGTGTGGATCTTGGAGCTATGGTCATTAAAATGCTCCCCCTGCCTCCTGGAACATGTGTATAAACACCCATGAAGGTTAACCAAGTGCCTGTGTGTAGAATAGTTTGAAGATGTCAAATGTTCAGTGTTAAGGTATTGTTACATGTTGTACTTAGCATGTGCTAACTGCACTTACAATGCTAGTATCTGAACATTAAGCAGTAAAGCATGTGCTAAGTGGCATCGTAGCATAGTAAAGCTAGGCCTTTTCTGGCAAGGAGCATCTCCAGATCGTAATGCCTAATACATGTAGAGCTAACATTGGACTGCTCTACAGAGATGATCAGGGGACTCCAAGGTGAGGTGGGAATAGGGGAAGGAAGCCCCTTGCCAGTCTGCCTGTTTCAAGGCTCTTGTTCAGTAAAGGGGCTAGGTGCCAATGCTGCTTCCAGTCCCCACACCACACTGGAGCCTTGAACCAGCTCTGGTGTGATCCCAGGGCTGAGATAAAAAATCAGCTGTTTTTTGGTTTCAGCCCAGGGATTGCATTTGAGTGGTTCAAGACCCTGGTGCAGTACTATGATCTATCTTTAGATCTGTTTATACATGGCTTTATGTCCTGTTAAAGCTTATTGTGCTCTAAATATAACAGATGCTAAGTGTAGTGAGTAGCAAGGCCCTTATTATTCCAGGTGAAAGGCTCAGCATCTGCAGACAGGTCAGGAGGGAATTGATATCCAGTGCTTTTTCAGACTGGTCACAAGATGGCATCATTGTGCTTCACATCCCACCTCCTGTACTCAACGGGAGTAGGACTCCTTAGGTGTCTTATAAAGCTAAGGCCCTGTCATTACCACCTCCTTCATCCAAAACAAAATGTGAACTGTTAGCAAATGCAGAATACTTAACCATACCAGATACCCTACTGTGCCAAGCTTGCCCTGTGTGCAGCAACAATCCAGCTGCTTCTGCCCTGCCAGAAGAGGCTCACAGTCCGTAATCCTCAAAGAAAATATTCCCTAGGAAGGGCCATAGGAACCCTCTTGGGGAAAGCATCTGAGTTGTGACATAATTAGAGCAGCCATCCAGCACATAAAGAATCCTCCAAGTAAGCTTTGACAACCTCCTCTCTAACTGGAGATGCTGTGTCCTCACCTACTGCAAGGGGCTCAGATTCTCCCCGGGGACAGGTCCGTGGTGGCTGCCCTCTGATAGACACCAGTATAAACAAACTTCATTGCCCTAGACCTGTCGCTTTCTTTTGCCCCTCTATGGGTGAGACAGCTTCTGCTGCAGACGTTTAAGAAACACTCTCTGGACTGGAGCTAGTTGAGCTACTGCGCAACTTGGCTCCACATGTCCTGCTCCACAGCTGCTATGGGGGAATGCAAGAAGCTCTCTCTCTTGGCAGGAAACATGAGAAAAGAGCTGTCCCTTTGCCTTACACCCCCTCACTAACATTCCCTACAGCCCATTGCCAGAGCCTATGTCATCTTCTGTCCATTAACCATTGCAGAGTCTCCTTATTAATGAAACAAAGGCCCAGCAAGGATTCTCAGACACTACTTGGCTCCAGAGCATTCACACTGTACTTCCTCAAACCAGACTATGGTCTCACATAGATGCATGTAAATCCAGAGCGACTCCAATGGGTTCAACAGGGGCAGGAATCCACATTTAGACATAGCAGCACAGATGGCGTTTTCTGGGCTATCAAGTCCATTCACCAGTGCTTGGAGGTGATCATGTACTTGAGGAATCCCCAAATTTTGACTTCAGACCCTCACAAGCATCTACAAAGCATGATACCCAGAACGCCAAGAATACCCTATAACATGGCATAGATAAAAGCAGTGCAGTGCCCTGCTACTGCAACATCTGGGTAGTAGTTGGTTAATAAATGGTCATAAGATCTTAGGAAAAGGGACCTCGCTGTAGGCTGCAAGTGAGATCAGAATCCTCCTTCTCATTCTCATGCCTAAAACTACTAATGCTGCAAAACCCTAGCCTCCACTGCCTTGTGGGTACTTCTTGGTTGAAGAAAGACTAAGGGACATCGCCCAGACAGAAAAGTGCCCTCACTGAGGGCATTAGGCAGTCAGCAGCAGTTCTTATCTGTTGCTCTCTGGCAGGAGCTACAACCATCGAGGCATTAGTTTTCTGGACTTGGTCTGGCCTTTAGATTCTGCCACGATGGTTTAAAGTGGGGATGGCAGGTCTTGGAGAGCCTCCGCTCCTCCTTACTCTTGCCTAGCTGAACTCAGCAAAGGTCTTGGTGTGGTGGTCATGGACCTCTTATGCATACACCATGATCCAGAGGACTGACAGTTACCTATACTAACATCCCAGCTCTGATCTCCCATTGCTTTGCTTCTTGTTTCCTGTGCTCTAATCACTACTCTTTACTTGATGTCTCCATTTGTCTCTCTTCCCCATGCCTGATGTAATGTATTTTTGAGGTCTCAGTCCATTGGTGGACTGCAGACCCTATTTTTATTGGTATTGACATACCTTAACTTCCATTGAAATCGCTGCTTATTATGGCCCTGTATATCTTTAAAATTCTGGGCCTAACAATGCCTTCCTCTCCTCAAAATTCCCTTAAAGCTCATTTTACCTGGCTGTTTGTCTGTCTATCCCTGACCTAGACTCAGGCATCACTGGGACCCTTATTCCCATCTGATCATACCATCAATTCAAAAGCCAATAACCCAAAAAGGCAAACATGCATAGGAATATGGAAGAAAAACATACAGAATAACTAGAACTCCCCACAGCACACTCCCGGGACCAGCTTTCCTGTTATTCATGCACCCTGTTGCCTCTTTTCCACTACACCTCCAAAGACTAAGTTATCCTTGAAAGCAGGGAGTATGCCTTCTTACTTGTCTGTACAGTGCGATCCATCCCCAGGATGGGAGGAAGAATCTGTATTGGTCCTAGAAACATGCATTATTTCCAACACGAATCATTTACACAATGTAGGAACTGTTGAGTGAAATTATATGTTCTATCTAAAGTATCACAATGGTCCCTTCTCCGCTTATAACCTCTCACTATATTTATCGTCCTTGTTAGCACATGAAAGCTAAAGGGGTCTTACTTTGAGAGCTCCAGACTCCCTGCAATTCCTGTTAAAGACTCATCTCAACTACCCTGAATTACACTGACCTAGGAAGATTGTGGCTGAGGGAAGGAGTAGAAAAAATGATAGCTGTTTTTGCTATTAAGAAAAAAGCAGAAAATGTTCTTTCTAAGAAGGGGCAGTCAGCATATATCTTGAGTTTACTGACTCAGTTAAAAATAAACTACCAAAAATTAAACAGCAAACGTCAGTAAAAAAAATGTATGTTTAAGTGCAGGAAGCCAAATGATTTGGGAACATATTTTCTCTTAATTGGGCATACATTTCTGGATGGAGTAATTTTTTATCTGTAATCCAGTTTGATAGCTTCTATTTGATAGCTGAAAGGATAATTTCTTCAAAGGTTTGCATATGACCATGGACTGGAAAAGCCCCAAATGGCTTTGAAATGGACTTTAGCTCTACTCAACTGGAACTCTGTCCCTGAGCTCAGAGGGACTAGAATTGGACTTCATTATACTTCATCTGGCATTGCTCTTTTTGATTATTACTACTACTTGTATCACAATAGTGCTCAAGAGCCCATTTACAGACCAGAACCCATCACACTAGAGACTATACAAGCATACCACTAAAAGCCAGTCTCTGCCCCAAATAGCTTTTGATCTAAGTAAAAAATAAAAGCCACTAGGTGGATGCACATAAGTAAAGGAGCTCAAGGCCACACTGAGAAAATGCAGGTTGGCATGATGGACAGTTGTCCCAGACCACACCAGCTGCCTGTGCTTGTCAAGGTTTTTTTTTTTGGTAAACATTTCATGAAAGTCAAGTATTATTAAAGGACTTAATGGACAATTGATTTTTTTTCTGTGTACTGTGTCAGTAGAAAGGATGGAAGTCAGCATTGTCAGAAAAATAGGCAATGTGGCAATCTGGAGTCATTACCCTCTTAACCTCCCCTGAAAGGAAACAGGGACAGGTTTGGAATGAGGGCTTGGAGAAATATAGGGTGTGAAACTGTGATTGGAGTCCCATACAAGATTCAAATGATAGGCTTTTGCTTCTCTTCAGGACCCACTGCTGCAAAACACCTAGCTTCCTCTGCCTGGAAAAAGCTCAGCTTTGAAAACAAGAGAGCTGTTCAGCTTAAGAGTAAATGTTACCTCTGCTTTTCAGTGGTGAAGCCCAGGTATGCAATATGCTCATTGAAAATATCCTACAAGTGGTCATTGGGAGTCTCACTCCTGCATTAGGGATCTGGGTACCTGGATTCTCTTGCAGGATTTTTCCTGTGACTCCCCCCATTTCCAAGATTGGTGTGTGGTCACAACAATAATTTTTAGTGCTATACATGTACAATGAAAAATAATGACAACTCTTTGTGCTTCAATCCAGGATTACAAAGCCATTTGCAAGCATTTATAAGCCTCAGTTGTGCATTGATATCCTCATTCTGCAGAGGGAGAAACTGATGCCAAATGCCTAATAGCCTGCACACATACCATATTTACATGTGTGTAGTTGACATTTGCACTGGTAAAAATAAGGAAAGGACCAACAATGAAATCCTGTATCAGGTAACTTCTCCCACCCTAGTGCAGAATTACCTGTGAATGAATAAGGGGTGAAGGGGCAGTCAGCATATATGGGTTTACACTGGTGTAAATTATAATGGCATAGATGTCATATGTATGGAGCTTCCACCAGATAGCTGTTTGCTCAGTATAAATAAGTGATTATTACACCTCCTTCCCCCCAATCTTATGGGAAGGCACAGTAATAGCAGCCTATAGTCTGCTACACAGGAATAAAATGCTTGTCTCTCCACTCGAGGCATAGCATATCAGTGTACCAACGAAATGTCAATGACCAAGGTGTGATCATGTCACATTTCAAGACCCACATTTCAATTGTCCATACTGACACAGTGATGCAAAGCTAGGAACAGAGAATCGCTAAGTCCTGAGTACAAGTCCATTCATCTAACTAATTATGAAGAGTCCTGAGTCTGGCTTGCAGCAATACTCAGGAAACCAGGTACTCCTTGGCTTCTCACTCCAAATTTTCATCTTCAACAAAATTTCTCCTGGGACCAAAAAAACCCCAAACCCCCACACATACAACACAACCAAATGAAAGGGCTCAGACCAAAACTCTGGATCTAGCCGCTCCTAAAGCCCAGAAAGATTTAGGTTGAGATCTGAGTTTTGCAGCTCAGAATCTTTTCCAACGACCAGATTCCCACCTGCCTAAGACCAGGCCTGAGTAGATCCTGATTTCAGCACATGAAAAGACAAACTCCTCCTGCTCCCATAATTTCAATGTAAAAACACTTAACTCCTGTTATGTTGGGCTAATTCCATAGGATCTGCCCACTTATTGAGGCAGAGGGATCTGGCAGATAGTCCTTGGCCTCGTGGATCACTGTGCCCCTATCCAAGGTGCTCAGCTGACCAGTCTGACCTCAGCCCTCAAAGACATTTGATTGCCAAAATGTTACATTTCCTGTAGTCAGTCATTTTTTCTCTTCCATTTCTTTAAATTAGACATTTAACAAGCAATAAAAGGAGTCACCGAGCCTTCTAGTGAAAGATGTTTCCTGCCCCTCCCCTGCCCCTCCACCTCCACCTACGGGGCATGATTCTCAAGATTGTATTGTGTGGATTGAATTTTCAGTGAGTCTCTTACTGCTGGCACAAGCTGCCTCCGCTAACTCCCTGCTTATTCAGTGAGTGACAGTAATCAACGGTGTGGGAGGCAGGGAGGATATTAACATTACTGTGATTGACGAGCCTCACTCATAGTTTAGAAGTACCTTGGTGGATCTCCGAAGACTCAATAGGTAGATCCAATACAGCCATCTATTTATACAATGTCCATCACTGTTGTATCTGAGCAATGAAACAAAATGGTTCACCACCTGGGGAGAAACAAACAGACCGATTTCCTCCAGAAAAGCCCAACTCACTGTGATTTTTGAATGAACAAGTTTCCCCATATTAATCACAATATGTTATCAAGGATGGGGTGTGAGGGGGAAACGGACCCTGATGTGCAGGGAAAAATACCTTAAATTATCTCAGCAGGGAAGCTGGCTCTAACTTATTGTTGTTTTGCTCCAAGTACTTTTGATGCAGTAGGTGACTAATGCTGAAGGTTTGGAGCTTGGCTTTCTCATTTACACTAAGGCTCTTTGCATAGCACGGGCAAAGTGAAACAAATAGGAACTGGGCTCTTGGCTAAGGCCAGAAAATTGGCCCTTTAATAATTCTCCTGCTTTTTCCTATTTGCCCATCCCCTACTCTCTCCCATCTTGTGTCCTTCTAGAGTCTTAGCTGGCTTCAATTTACTTACTTTTATCCTTCATCCCTGACAAACTGGTTCTCCAAAAGAACAAGCATCAGAGCTCAGTCAGTCTCATCTCAGCATATTCACCATCTGGGTGCTTTGACACTTTGTGAATGCCAGGAGTGGGGGAATGAAGCAGCCAGGGCACAGTTTGTATAAAGGTGTAGACAGATATTTGCATTCCTTATTATAACTTGCACTGGGCTTGTATACAGTTACTATGGGATCAGGGACTAGAGACAGATGTGTCACTCTCCATGGGTAGTAAGTGCTACGGCAGTGCCTTGCCAATAGGTGGCAGGGAACAGGTAACACCCTTTCTGCTGTGAGCAAACAGGTAGCCTGGGTTGAAACCTAGGCCTATGTAACTCACAATTTTTCACAAGTGAACAATGTTACCACAGTTTAGGGGCTTGAAGCATCTGCCCACTACTTTTTGTTTTGCATCAGTGTGATGGCAATTATGCCAGTGTAGAAGTTTGCATCGAATGATAGAGAAGCAGGGCTGGAAGGGACCTCCAGCGGTCACCTAGTCCAATCCCCTGCCCGAGGCAGGATCATCCCTCTCCAAACCATTCTATACATATCCACTGCCCAGCCTCTTAGCAAAAGCTACACAGTCAACCCTGACACAACACAAGACATAACACCCTAACTTGCCACAGGCAAAGCAGGGGAACCACAGTGACCAATGTCCTGATTCTATAAAGGTTGTTAATAGATGCTCAAGAGATCTCAGGAAAAGGTCCACACACCCCTTGCTGCCCCCCTCCCACTCCCCGCTACAGAGGAAAGCAAAGCCCTCCATGGTCCATACCTATTTGATCCTGGGTTAAAATTTCTTCCTGACCCCAATTGTGGCAATTGGTCTGACCCTGAGCTGAGGGGCAAGACCCTCTAGCTGGGAACCTCTGGGTTTAAATCACAGCAGGAGCACTGGGACACTCCAGTCAAAATCCCCAGCCTTGGCTGCAGCCAACACCCAATACCTCTGAGGAAGGCTTAAATAAAAACAGCCCTGACATGTCATAGCAGGAGGGGGCAGAGGGCAACCAGCAAAGCCCAGAAGCACAGGAAATACCCATTGCAGAACATAGCCACACCTACGCCAAGATCATCTCTGACCAGTGACTGTCCACCCTCTTCTTGAGCACCTCCAGTGGTAAAGAGTCCACAACTTCTCTAGGCAGTCCGTTCCACTGCCTCAATGTTCACTAACAGTGAAGAGGTTTTCCGTGATGTCTTGTTGCACTTAACAGGTAAACAGGATAACATTTGCTTCCTCTTCCATTATATCCCTTGATGAGGAGGAGCAAAAAGCTGGTTAGACAGCAACAGACAATGCAATCTGTCCTTTCTCTGTCTCCTGTGTGGCTGCAGTGCCTATTGTTTTTAAAGGGGTGGTAGAAATACCAGTGTTGACAGAAGGAAAATAAAATTCCTCTACTCTGGTTTTCTCTGAATGCTGGTTGGGGAGGTGATAAGCTCTCTTCCCCCCTCTTGAGTAAAAGGAGAGCCAGGAGCAGCCGGCTCTGCTCCTTTCCCTGGGTGCCCCATTTCCCCGGAGGGCAAGGTGAAACCGGCAAGGGGTTGGTACAAAATAGGAGGCAGGTAGGAAAACTCCCAGCTTGGACAATTCCTTTTTGCCCATTGGTGGCTGGTGCTGCTCCACTTACTATCAGGAAGACCTGGAAGCTGGTAAACACCTAGGGTGCCATTTTCCCTAAGGCCGACTGACTACTCTCATCTAGTGTCTGGCTGCTTTGTTTTTCCCAGCTTATAGTTCCTCTTCTGCACCCTCAAACAGGTTTCCTAGGAGAGAGCAAATGAGGTCTTGTTGTGTGGGTTTGCCAGTTAACCAACCCATTTTTGCAGAGAGGCATATCCTGGCTCAGTTTTTTGAACTGGTCACTGCTTGCCCCTCTTAGGACAGGTGGTAGGCTCTATTACAGGAAGGTTTTTCACCAAGTACCTCTTTTGTGTCAAGGCACAGGTGTCTTTGAAGTTCTCCAGCATTTTGGGCTGCTGCATGGGGTAGGCCTCTGCAAGATCACTTTGTTGGCTAGATGTCAAAGGGAGGCCTCTGTGAGGTTATTGACTCTACTCCTCCAGCAGGCCAAACTAATAGGTAAGCCAAGGTTTCTGACGTAAAACCACTGAGCTCAGCTGCATTGTTCTGTAAGAATCCTGGGTGCAAGGTGCTTCAAGGTGATGCAGTTTATTCTGTGACCCCTGATGGCAATGTATAGGGGGTGCACAGGAGTGCACATGCACCCACTGAGAGTGCTGGTGTACCCCCTGAATGGCCGGGCTCCCTTGTTAGGCGGTGTGCAGAAGGAGCAGGTGGGAGCACCGGTACCCTCCCTGAGAGCGCTGGCTGGGGAGTGGGAGCACTGGATGTAGTGCTGTGACTGCTTCCCAATTGGTGAGTTTTGGCGCGGTGGAACACCTCTCCCCCCCCCCCCCCATTCCCCGGTCACTGACTGGTTGCTGGGGGGGCACATGCCCCCCTGACTAAGGTGGCACCAGTTGCCCATGGTGACCCCATTGCATAATGTACCTGCACAACAGTAAAAACCTTCTGCTGTGGGACTCTTGAGCCTTCTGGTTTCTGAAACTAAACAGCAGGCTTTTCACTGCTTAAGGAAGATCAGACTAAGAGGAGTAGTTTCTCCTTTCTGGTGGAGTATGCTATCATGGATGTTCATCTCTTGTAGTGAAGTGACACATTATTATTCTTTGAGATAAGACATGGCATATAGAAGAAAATGGAGAAGAGGGAATGGATGTACTATGAGTACCATGTGAAGGACAACTGCTTTTCCAGAAAGTAAGAGGACACCCACAGCACTAGTTTCCCCCCTCTTTGATTCTTGTTAGGCAGGAGAGATGGCAGGCTTTGAGCTGGAAGTGATCACCATCTCTCGTCTTTCCTGCTTCTGAGAGCAGGGATTTGACAAGCAAGTCTAAAAGTCCATGGGCCAGATCTGGGCTGTGGTACCATGGGATCCCCATGGATCTGGAAATTTGGCAGTGGAAAAGCTGTGCCACCACTCCCCTACTGCCAAATCTCTAGACCCATGCAGAGCCCCAGGTCCTGCACCCTGGATCTGGCACCTGATCCCAGTGTGCAGAGCTGGGTGGGGATGGCTCCAGGCCCCCAGGCCCCAATCCTGGCTGGAAGGGGTGGTGCCAGACCCTAGGGATCCAATTCTGGCATGCAAGGGGTGGGAGGGGGTGGCAATGGGCCTCCAGGGCTCAGTCCTGGCATGCAAAAGGCAAGAGGAAGTGATACCAGACCCCCAAAGCTTGATCCAGCCTGCAGACAGGCCCCATGCCACTCAACTGGCCTGTGGGGCCAAAAGGTTGAGCACCACTGATCTAAAGTCATCAAAAATGTCACTAGACAACTTGCTAAGTATTACATGCAGTAAACTATCATAGGATCCTTAATGCACATGTGGTGTTACTAAGTAACTGTAAAACGTTACTGGATCTAGCAATAAAATTGCCAAGTCTGCAACACTGCTGAGAGGAAGGTTTCAAGTCATGATTTTCAGCTGGGGTCCAGTGGCATCTATGGGGGCTGTGAGATCCTTTAAGAGTGGATGGGGTGGGGGACTGGTGCATTCTGCACAATATTAGCACTGCTAGGTTTCAAACAGCAATCAAATTTGAAATTGAATTTCAAATAGGAATCCATTTGCTCACCGGCACAGGGGTGGAAATGGAAGCAGGGCTGAGCTGTGTGCAGCCTGGAAACAGCTGCTTGTGGTATAGACTGGAGAGAGACCACCTGAGTTAGCCTAGCCTGGAAAAGACAGTGTGAGAGGCCCCTGGTGTCCATGTAGGGTTGCAGGGTGGAGAAGCTGGGGAGAATGACCTGCCGCTGGTTGCAAGGAAGTAGCACAGGGAGAAGCAGGAGCTGCAGGATGAGTGGGAGACAAACACAGAGACCAGGGTTGCAGACCAGGGAAAGCTAACACCATCTGCCCAGGGCCAGGCTGGTAGTGGGTAGGAAGCTGGGACTTGGGACTGTGTCCATACTGGGCAAGAGGCTGGGCCCATTGGCACTAGGCAGATGCCACTAAGGCTCACTGTTCTGGAGGAAGCGCAGTACCCAGCTGACCACGCACATGGGCTGACACCTACAGGCCCGGACCAGCCCTGGCTCCCCTGACAGGTGGGACATAAAGAGGGGAAGAAATTCCATTCACAGCAGGGCCAGGACACTTGTCTTCCTGCCTGCCTCTGTGCAGCCCCTTCTACTGCATTATGGGCAGTGCTGACTTGCCATGCCTGCCCTGACTGCCGATCACTCCCTGCTTGGGGCAAATGGCAGAATAACCCCACTTCTGCCTCCTCCACTGCAGCAGTGGAGCAGGGCCCTTCAGGTGGGAGGCAGGGAGGGGGGTTATTCCCCCTCCCTCTGGCATCCAGTGGAGGAGGCAGCCGGGGGCTTATTCTGCCACTTGCCCCAAGCAGAGAGTTGATCAGTGGCAGCGGTGGTTGAGGTGGGCAGACCCCAGCTGCAGTCCCCTTGAGTTCTCACCACTTGTCTTGGCAAGTCCAGCTGAAGGGACAGCAACCTTAGAATTAGACCAGTCATCAGTTCTGCTACCATTGGAATATACTGGTTACCAGGTCTCCACAAAAATAATCTTCATTTATTTATAACTTTAACCAGGTACGTGGCTAGCTTACAGTGTATCTTGCCATATGCCTTTCAATTTAGCATACAGATAGAATTAAAGCAAAGAGTTTGGCAGATGAACAAACAGCATGAATGAGGGACAAAAAAGGTACCATAAGGATGGGCACAATCTACTTAGATACTGTGACCCAACATCTGCCTTGGCTTTCACTTGCACCGTAAATGCTTTAGTGCAGGAACTACATTGTTGCTCTGTTTGTAGAGGGTTTAGCACAATGAGATCCTGGTCTGACTCTGGGTAAGGACAGACGTAACAACTGAATCACTTTAAAAATGGAGTATTTCGGTCATGGATGTTCTTTGCCGTGCCCCCTGGCTATAGTGCTTCAAAATCATTACAGCTGCATGCAGTGGCATACACTCCAGCCAGGAGCTGCAACATGGGGCTGTGGCACATCTCCCACAAAGAGGGTAAATAGAGAGCAGAATTGTCCTCCCATCCACTCTGCCTCTGCTCTCCCAGAGCACTCCCTTGGTGGAACCAGGAGACCAGACACAGAGAGGTATGCAGACATTGGAAGCTGGAGAGCAGGAATCCTGGTTCTGGCACGGGGCTTCAGGGCCTTCAGGATCTCCTGGTTCTGGCAGCAAGGTGCTCCAGGGGAGAGGAGGCAACAGGAAAAGAAAAGCACCAGCTGGTCCAGTGCTCCACTCAACCCACCCCTTTCACCCATGAAAGGAGAGGAAAGCATAGGATACTGGAGGACTGAGTCCTTCCCTGTTGTGCTCCAAAGATTGTACATGAATAACAAGAAGAACGTTATTTTGAATCTCTGCTAAATAGTACTTGTTTACTTCACGTTAGTGTTAGAGTGTTTCCATCTTTTTTGGAACACTTCAAGGGTAAGTGCAGACAGTCAAAAAGCCTGAGGCTGAATCAGTTCAATCTCTACAGGTTAGTCTAAGATGAGTAGATTGAACTAAGAAGCAGGTGAACAGACATTCACTTTTGATTCTGGAAACGGGGCCACATGCTTGCAGTGGTCCAGGCTAGAAGTTGGGGGTGCTAAAGCATGCCTCTGTTCAGCTGGAGCAGACAGCTTGGGTCAAGGCTAGTCTGCCCACCCTGCAAGGTGGGATATGCGGTGGAGGTGCAAAGCATCCTGGGATGCTGGAGGACTGTGAGTTAACTTGAATCTGAAGGGGATCTGGGACAGCAGTTCAATAAACTGATTTAACCTAAATCAGTTAAGCCTGATACTACATCCATCCAGGTTTATCTTAAACCAGTTTAGCCATTTTGAAAGCGGTTTATGTGCACTGAACTTCTGTTGTATTACAGATTTGAACCAGTTTCTGATCACTTGCAGTGGTTTTTGTGTAACTTCTGTTCCTAGCCCAAAGGGCTTTCAGCTTGCCCTTTGGAGTGCTTCAGATATATCTGAAGCACTTCACATATTACATCTGTCCACACCCCCTGGCTTCAAGGCACTACCATAATATAAATGATTAATAATGAGTAAAAATAAAAATACCTGACCCTGTGTAACTCCACCAGAGCCAAAAGAGTTGCAGGGCATATTGGTCAGTATGAATGTGCAAGGTAGTAATTGCTGTCTTGCCAGTGCTGTGACTAGCTAGAATTGTTCTTTGCTCTCATAGCCAATCAGGGGTTCTCCCAATAGGCAGAATCTCATAAAAAAGTGTCTGAGAGGAGCTATGGAGCTCTCACTAATAAGGCTCCGGAGAGAGCTGTTTATCCTCATCATCCCCAAACCCGTCACCTTAGGCAAGCTTCTGTCACTTAGGAGAACATTTCTCTGCTCTGTGTTTATTTGCCTTTTTTGCTTTTTGGGTTTTAAAAAATGTTTTCATTTTTTTTGTGTGGCAACAAGCCATTCCGCTATGCCACATATAATTTTTTTAATCATCTGGTGTTTTCATTAGGTGTCCTGGTTCCAAAGTAACTAGAGGACAGATGAGGAGTTTATACTTCATGTCAGGCCAAGCCTTACCTAACCTCTAGCCTGTCTGCAGGCCATTCCCATATCAATATATCCTGACCTAGGGCATGAACGCCATGTGCTCCCGGAGGCTGGGTGGGCATGGCAACCACCTGCAGGTGGTGTCGGTGGGGAGCGGGGAGTTCCCACAAGTGGCTGCGGCAGTGTCGCCAGTGGGGGAGGTGGCAAGCTGGCAGCACTGGTGGTGGCCAGTGGCGATTGAGGACTGTCTGCAGATGCCACCAGTGGTGCTGGCGGGGGGGGGGGGGCGGGGCGAGCAGTGACTGTTTGCAGGTGCAGCTGGCAGCGTCGATGGCGCTTTTTGCAGGGGGTGCACTGCCAAGCTCAGGGGGTGCACGTGCACCCACGACCACCCCCTATGCATCACCAATGACCTAGGGGCTGACAAGGGAATAGCACTTCCATCTTGGTTTAGTTTTAGCCCTGAGCCTGCTAGGATGTTCCCAACTGCCAACTCCACGAATGCTTAGGAGGACATGATTATTCTGTATAGCAGGGTGATGTAGTGCTGCATGGATTCTGTGAAATGTATTTGTTTTGTCCCATTATTGGTATTGAAATAGTTCATTAATTCAGTTTCAATAATCCAGTTAGTTGAGGTGATATTTATTTTAGGTACTTATCTCCGTCACCAGTCTGAATGCCTCACCGTCTTTCATATGTTTATCCTCACAATATTTTTTGAAGAGGTAGACAAATGCTATTATACCCTTTGTTAGAGAGGGAAGCTGGGCTTTGAGCCCCGGGGCTTTTCAAGGGTTTAAAATCAATATGTGTTATGCATCTCACTAGCTGTAAAAATCTGTCCTAGAGAGATACAAAGCCCAGATCCTCAAAGGTGCCTGAGTTTTAATTTATTTAAATCCCCTCCTTTGAGAATCTAGACCTAAGTGAATTACCCAAAGCTTCCACAGAAAGGCACTGGCAAAGCAGGGAATTCCACCCAATTCTTCCAAATCCTGGGCTAGCCTCATTGGGTTGTCTTTCCTTTTGGTGATGATGGGCTGTATTAGAGTCAAGCTAAACTTGCCAAATCTGGCTCTGCAGCCTCCTCAGGTCCATAGGCGAGTTTGTTTGGAGTTATAGTGTTTACCTCCTTAGCAACACCACCTGTCTCAGTTTTTTGTCATCAGTCTTGTTTTTTCAGATGAGGTCTCAGTGCCCTTGCCATTTATTTCTCATTCTGGCTTATGTTCTGATTTTTTTCATTTCACTAATCAAAACCATAGGGATCTTGATAACTGCAAAATGTTTATCCCAGACATATTGCTAGAACCAACATCAAATGTTCAGTGTGGTCTCAGGTTACCCTTATCATGTAGCAAGTCTATGCTTCACAGCAAGCATTGCTCAAGGCCAGAATTTGTCAGGGGAAAACATTGTCATAGATGCTGATGACCATGTTGAATCAGGGTAAAAGCCCTGCTCCAGGATCTTGGATAGGAGAGAGAGGAAGGTGGCCAGGGAAGGGAGGCTTCTGTCCTCTCTCCTGGGTCCTGGATGATAAAGGAAAGAAAGTTGAACTTGGTTTTTTTTCCCATCTGCACCTAATGGAACTTTTCTGACTCAAGCCATGAAGGTCAAAGAAAGAGGCCCGAAAGGAGCACTTAAAAATTTCATAACCTTAAAAAGGCATTGCTGTAGAATTGCCCTATTTTTTATATTTGAAAACCATGGTGACCTTATCCCTCCCCTTCTGTGTGTCCCATCTAAACAATTCTATGCTATCTATCCATCTACCCATCCACAGGCTGGAATACATTTGCATAAATCATTCATCAAATACTTTTGAATAATGAACACATATGCAAGAGTCTGTTCATGGATAATTCATTGAAAAAGTTGTTTGCTGAAAATAGTTCACTGAGCTCCAGCTGAGATGCTCTCAAAACAGGTCCTAATAGAAGAGGAGGTCAGCTCTCCATTGTACAATTGATCTCTCTTCCTGCCTCCAAATGGTATAATGAGTGAATGTGCAGGAGGGAGTTTGAAGGATGGGGCTGTCTGGGGAGCTTTCTTTGATGTGGGCTTTGAAGTGTCCCATATTCTACTTCACAGATGTAACCTTAGAGATGGAAATAACCTATTAGGCCATCTAGTCCTTCCTCCTGCTAGCAAAGCATGTTTCTCTACTGGCTAGTACATAGCTGATGTTTTTCTTAGCTTCATCTTGATGAGACTCCCATAACATGCCTTGGGAGATTATTCCAATGGTATTGAGAAGTTTGCCCTGATCCTTATCTTAAATTTTCCCTGTTCACTTAATCCTGTTATTCCCATTTAGATGGCTCGGCATCAGCTCTAAAGAATTTCTCCTCTTGGTTGGCATCTACAAGCTTCTGATAATTGCAGTGTGTTTTCAAATTCCCACTGCCCTTAGGCATCATTTAAGTTAAGCGGTATGTTTTGCTCTTTCCTTAATTCTTATAAAAATTGGTCCCTTTAGGCTCAGAATAATTTTTGCTGCTCTTTTCTGGACTCCCTCCAAGTTGTCAGTAACTTTCTAGGAATGTGGAATCTATTAGTCAATACAATATTCCAGATGCTGTGACTGGCCTTTGACTCAAAAGGCTGGGGAGCCAGTAGAGGTCCTGGTTTAGAAGTGTCTTCTTCCAGCTGCAGGAAATGTTCCCTGGAGGGAAGTCTCAGGCTCTGAACCCACCAGATGGTATTTCTCTAGGGACTGAGGGAGTCTGAGGCTTGAGAAAGGACTGACAAACATCATAGTTCTGGTCCATCCCAAGTGCTGAAGATGGGGTAATGCTGCTTAAAGCCACACATCTCATCAGCATTCAATTTGCTGGGGCAAATACCACAATACTATGTCTTGTAATTACTGCAGAGAAGTTGCTGTCTTACATATAATATAGCACATCCACCACATTTCTCAATACCTGTCCTACTGAATGCATTAGTGAAGGGATGCAGAGTGGGGTATCTACTGGCCCTTTGTCTTCGTATCACTGAGACTGATGAGTTAATGTTGCACTCCCACAAAGACATAAGCACCCAGGTACTAGCACCGATAAATTGTTGTGCATCTTACCCATTGCAAAATCTCATTGTAAGCGCAGAGAAGAGACTGTCACTATGGAAACCACTGGGGAGCTATACATTATATCCCACTTCAGACTTATTTCAAGGAAGCCTTTTTTTAAATGCCGCTGATGGGCCTGTTATTGTAATAACAATAATCTTACTTCTAAAGTACCCCCACCCATGTTCCTCCCCACTCTACCCAAGGCACTCTGGTAAGATTGCAAGGAAATTAAATACACAGTTAAATTAGCACAATGAAACCCAATAAGAACCCAAATAAGCTAGTATTATAAAAAAATGGAGGGGTAGGTCCCTGAAAGGGGGTCACTACTTAAAACTGAAGAAAAAAACCCAGAAGTAATATTTTCAGATGGTTCTTGTGGGTGGGGAGAGAAAGAAACTATAGGAGAGAAAGAAAGAGGTAGAGTACTACTGGTGCACTGGGAGAAAACAGTCAAGTCAGTGAATAGATGAGAAAAAAGGAAACGGAGGAAAAGAAATATCTTAAATACACAGTTAAGGAAGCTAACCAGCATGATCACTACAGAGAGCACTGAAGAAACTTCCTAGAGGCACGATCAGAGATGTGCATTTGAGATGCTGAATATCTCAGCTGGATGTCCATTCTTACAGCTTCACTTGTTAAGGATAAAAATGGAAAATACTGTCAAGGTACTGATGTACTACTTAAGTGTGACAATGAATACTTCTGTGCATTAACAGACAGGTCCCCAGCAAGAGATGAACTAGAGTTTGATCCAGAAAAAGAACCCAGCACAAAATAGGACAGTAATATTGACTGTATGCTTCACTTCTTCTAAACAGTGACAGAATGAAAAAGCATTGGGTCTTGGCTATATCTTACCAAAACTGCTGAAGAGTAAAGGTATGAATTTAATTAGCTGGCTTCAGACAGTCACCTCAGTTGTTTGGGAAATGGATCATGTTTCAGAATATAGGAAAAAGGGGTTACATTGTCCAGTTTTCAAAAAAGGAGAACAATCAGTGTGCCGACACCATAGAGAAATACTACTGCTATTATTCCTGGGAAAAGGGATTACAATAATACTGTTGTACAAATGGAAACACTCTCTCAGCCCCCGAGAGATAGTTACCGAAGTTTTCATGTAGGTTGATCCACTATCCAAACACACGGACATACTCTCTCTCTCTATGTATGTGCTTTGAAGTACATATATGCTTTGTGGATTGTTACTGAAAAATTACAAGAGCAATAGAAGGAAGTTAACATTGCATTTATTGACTTGTAGCCACTTTTGACTGAGTGCTTTAGTCAGTACTGTGGTTTCTGCTATAGCAATAAAGGTCCTAAGGACTAGAGGAAGGTGGGGCAGGGTGGTCCTTTAAAGACTAACTGGTTCAGAGAGGCATAAGTTTTCATAGGTAACAGCTTACTTCACCAGATGCTACTGACACAGCTACCTACCTCTCTCATGCCTATTGGAGGAACTTTACTGTGGTAGTTAGCTGTGTGAAAGCAATGTTTATATTATGGATTGGTTTTCAGTAGAATCAGGAACACACCAGAAATTTGTTATCTCAGCAATGTTATTTAACATTTCAATTGACTGTCTGATGGCAAAGCTAACTGAGGGCAAAATAGGAGGAGAAAAATTTAAGGAAGCATTATAAATCTTTCTTGCATACATGGATGATATTGTCATGCTTGGAGAGATTGTCAAGCACTGACAACTGGGGTTGGAAGAGTTAAAAAATGGAAGAATCACTAAGTGCTCCCTGGCAGTGTAGACATGCCCTTAAGGTCAAAAGTAATAAAACCAAAGCTATGCATGTCCTGTATAAAACAGAAACAACTGACATGCTGAAGCTGTGTGTAGATGGCGGAAGCATTGCATGGGTTAATAGCTTTCCCCAGCTGGGTAGTCTGGTGTCAGCAGATGGTTTTATAAGTGAAGTCGCACATTGGATTAGTCATGCGTCAGTGGCGTTTTAGTGTCTTTGAAGGCCTCCATTTGGGCAGCGGGATGTCAGCATATCAATTAAGGCATGACTGTTCCATGTGGTGGTGATGACAGCTCTGCTATATAGGGGAGAAATGTGGCCATTAAAAACATCTGCAGAGAAGAAATGAGACAACTTTCAATGTCAAACATATAATATTCACTGCCATAGGTATATTACAAATGTGGAGGTACTTAGACTATCGTGGCATATGGCAGTCTCCTGCCAGTTGAGGGCTAGAAGATGGCAGTACTGGACTCATGGTCAATGTGCAGAAGGTTTGTGTGCTCCTACAGAAGGTCTTTGGAGCTGGAGATGAAGGAAACAGAGCACAGTGTCAGCTATAAATACAGTAGGAAGATATTCTGAGATTTTTAAGAACTGCTGATTGTCCTATGACAATTGGGATCCCTTGACAAAGAGCTGAAAAGAATGGATCATTCTAGGAGTTGCAATTGCTGCTTCATAGCCTTATGGACCTTCTGCTGTTTCTGCCACTTGGAAGCGGAGGTGAGTGAAGCAAAGAATATGCTAGTGGTGGAGTAAATGTGTGGAATATTCCACCCCCAGCAGATGCCACAGCCAAAGCTCTGTCATAGGCTGGCCTTGGGCATGATGGCAGGCTGTTCCAGGTACTTGTCTGAAGGAGGCGCACAGAGACACTGGGTTTGCAAAAGAGCCAGGGTCTGCAGCTCTTTACAGAACACAGGTGGGCAGCTGAGAATCAGTCTGATGCTTTTTTGCTTGCATGGCCTCAACCCATCCAGGCTGCTTCATGTCAAAACTTTCACCCTTACTTCACCCTCAGCTTCCTTCCTCTCTCCGCACCAAATAAACCTGTGGACTAGCAGTATTCAGAACTAAAATATGTGAAGACAAACAACCCTCATCCAACATGCAGAACCTACTACACCAACCACATTGCCTATTTGATGTATCCCTGAACACACCAGGTACTTGACTACCCAATGCCTTCTATGTGTAACATCTTATCTAAGGCTGGCTGGCAGTCACTTAGGGGCTCTCTACCTCTTTTACTGATCTCTAAAGTGCCATGTACACTATGGGCAGAATTCTGTTTCACCTAGTGGATAATCGAAGGGAAGCTTGCAATAGACTCTAAGTTACCCGACTATAGTGTAGGACTGATTTCATTACACCCCCTGCCTTACCCCCGCCCTGGGTATGTAAATGCCCTCATTAGAGGAATAGGAAGATACCTCCAGAATGTGATTCTGTTCCTATAATAGAGGTACTTCTTGCATCCAGAGGGGCAATATAATTATTTCTGTACTTTAGTTGGGTGGCTTAGAATTGTTTGCAAGCTGCACTTTGATTATCTGCTGCGGAAGAAACAGAATTCTTCCCTACAAGCACTGAATAACTGGGAAATCACAGCAATGATGTTTGGGGATGAGATCAACTATACAGCCTTATCCAATAACTCCAGTAATTCAAACCCTTGGAGGACAAAGTCAGACATGCCAGCAATATACTTGAGAACATCAGAGCAAAAGCAGAGACTCAGTTATACTGAAAGCTCTAGTGAGGACCATTATAGGTAGTTGATCCCAGGCTAAATAAAGCAAAGGATCATGCATCTCTGTGCAGTGCAGTCTCAATCCCCAAAGCAGACTGGAATCCAGACTGGAACTTACCTGGGACTGGCTCTGTTGTCTGAATGCCAGAGGAACTGGAAAGCCTTCGTCCTACAGCAGATTTTCCCTACTGCAGGTGGGGATGAGGAATAAGTGCACCAGTGCTGCGATGACTTCTTGAGAAGGAATAGGCCCAGTCACAGATGGGATAGTCCAAGGCCTTAGATTAAATATCAAAACAAGTCTCCCACCTACATATTCCCTTCCATCATGATTTCCTGTCAGTCCTCTCGGTGATTTTTATTGATCAGCTTGTTTAATTACCTCTTCATCATTATTTATAATTATGCCTAGAGTGTGCTGTTTAAATTGTAAACTCCCTGGACCAGAGACTTTGTTGCTACATACAGCAGCACCAAGGAGCCCCTATCATGGAATTTCTGGAAGCAATACTAATTAAATATATGATTACTAACGAATTAATGATAATGCTACTGATAACAACTGCTTTCATAAACATAAAAGGCACCAGTCCTCCCCTGAGGAACCCGTAATCCAGTTTTAAGCAACAACTAGCCAGCCATGGAAAAAAGAAGGGGAGGTGGATACAAAAGGAGGGTGAGGATTACTATAATAAGAATACATGCTTATGCACATTCATCTGTACATGCGTTTCTCCTGCTGGCTTTTATTGATGTTTGTCTCCAGATTCCTCCTCTCTCATTTGTTGCTTCCTTTCAGCAGCATGGGAAGGGCAGCGTGGCTTAGAGTTTCCTAATGGGAGCAATGGGACCCACAAGAAAGGTTTGAATGGGAAATATGCTGGAGGTCATGCTAAGCCTGGGGGGAAGAAGGAAGGGGAAGAGGGGAATGGAGGAAGGCAAAAAGACAGGTGTGGGAGAAGGTCATAATAAGGAGGAAGGCTATTGTCCTTATGTAACACACGGGATCAGGACTGCAGGCTCGGGGCAGCAACATCTAAGCTTAGGAAGGCAAGTGTAGAAGCTGAACATTATCCAGTCCCCAAGAGGGAGCTACCAAAGGTTAGAAGGTGGAGGTTGTCAAAAGCTGTGGTGGTGTGGTCAGGAGCAAGACAGGACAGAAGATCATTGCAGTAGCACCTTGGGCAGAAAAAACCCTTCATTTTTATTTTTTTTAATGTTCTGTAAACAGCAGAATGACCCTTGTGCCTGTTCATACTCCTGTGTCTCCTAATGGGTGAGCTGGCTGAGAAAGGTGGTGAGCAGAGAATGGAAGCAGGTAATAACTGGCCAATAGCCAGTTTGGGATATCTCTGCCACTATATTCTTCTCCGGGCACCAATGTGCTTCAGAAAGTGCTGCCTGGTACAGCTCTCTCACATACCTTCCTCTTATTCACTGAGATTCCCAGTTCTTCATTTTTCTACCTTCTTTGCCAGTTCCTCTCCCAAGAGCCAAAGGATCATCCCTTCTTTCCACTTCAGGACATTCTACCTTTGGATTTATTAGGAGCTCTAAGGGGATCTTTTTCATGCCCCATCTGACTGTAGGGAAAGAAGTTCATTTGATTTCTGCTCCTTGCTGAGGAAGGAGAGGAAGTGCAGGGGTAAACTGGTGGGTTACCCAGGCTGCACAATACTTACTGTTCATATATCCTTCTCTCCCTGTTAGCCTTTAAATCCTGAATAACTCAGCATGCCATAAAGGAGAGAGATGCATGGAGGGACCAATGCTGGAAGCGTCATCCAAGTACACCCTGTTGTTATAGGAATGGACAAAATAACCTCAGTAAAAACAACCTCCTCAGGCTCACCAGCTGTGTCAGGGTCTCTGTTAAACCCAGGCCTGGGGGATTTAATGCTTGTTCCCATCTCCTCTGCCAGCAGCCTGCCCCCCCACTACAGATTTGAGACTTGCCCTGATTTTTCTCCTACCCACTGGAAAGCAGAGCTTCAGTAACGCTCATCAATAACAGCCCTGGTTTTATGCAGGGGTGACAAGTGCAGACAGTGAGCTGGAGGGAATGTAGAAAACAGGCATTATTCTTCACGTAGACCACATCAAAGCCAAGCCCCAAGTGAAGGAGGGGAAGAGAGAGAAGTTGTCGTCCTGCACTGAGGCAGTGTGGGGAGAGTAGTGCTTGTTTTTGCTAGTGTTTGGCAGGAGATATTTGGCCTTTGGCTTGTAGCGCAGCAGTGAAGCTCACCATGACCCAGACAATCTGGGCTGCCAGATATGGGGGATCCTCAGAGTTCTGTCAGGCATATACAAAATGGGATCTTTTGGGAGGAAATGAAGTGCTCCATTCCCATCAGATCAGTATTAACCCCTTGAAGGTTGAAGGGGGCACAGGAACTCCTCCAAGTTTATCCTTCCATTTGGAAACAGAATCCAAAACCTCAACAGACCCACCTGGCCCCTTACATGAGAAAAAAAAAAAAGCTTATCTATTCCTGCAGAAAGCAAAAACAGCTCGGACACAGCTAATAAATAAATCAGGTTTAATCACGAACCATATACATATTTATAGAGGGTGAAAGACATAGGAATACAGGGAGTTACCATGGCACCAAGAGTCCAACAATTGTGTATTTTACCGTAGTACAGTACAAAACAGGGATGGGATGGGCAGGTAAAGGTGGGACTTTGGCTCTCAGAAGCTATTTCTAGGAAATGCTGATCATTCTTTGTCATCTGGCAGGTTATAAAATGTAGTTTGGTTGGAGCTGTGAGCTAGCTCAGCAAGACAGGATGGGGAAGATTAGACCATACGAGGGGTGGTATGAGGTATATAGAACACACTCATGGGAAGAATTTGTGCTCTGTAGCTACTTACAGGTTTAGGACTACATTCTGCCCACTGTTGTGTACACACAGTTCCCATTTATGCCAATGGAAGTGGCACGCATGTATCTCGGGGAATGAATATATTTGGCTACTTGAGTGCACACATGGTCCCAGCACAACAAGCAAGAGATGCTGAAGCAGAAAGGGCAGGGAGTCAGCTAAAGGACAGGGGCATGAAAGGAAGAGGAAAGAATGATTCCACCCTAAGTTAATCACAGCAGATGAAATGCATTCCTGGACACAAGAGCCAGCACAACATGTATGCTCTCGAGGACGTAAGGGGTGCATGTGCATATTAATGTGATGTAATAAACTTCGGTGCTTATTGCACTGGAGTTTATTGCTCCCAGGCACTGCATTTACATGTGTGTCTCGGACTGTCGCATGTTGAGCCAGGTCAGAGCAGCCCCAGCTAATAGGAGGCCTTGTGGGGCCAGCCTGGGCCTGTTCCCCGAGCTTAACATGCTATAGAGAGGCTGGCTGGGGCACAAGGGTGCTTGATTGCAGGGCTAGTTGGCAGGCAGCCCCTGAAATGAAGTAACCTTGTGCTCCAGCCAGCCGGGGCAGTGTCCACATGTGTGCTGCTGTGGAGTAAAGAACTCCACATCAGGATAGTACTTGGATTTACAAATACTACTCTCTTGCGGAGTCAGTTATTTTACTCCAGCCTAATAGGGCTGCATGTGTAGACACACAATGTTTACTGTAGAGCTAATTAGTCTACTCCGCAGTAAACATCTCCTGTAGACGTGCCCAAGTACATGAATTCTGCATAGGCTTGTGTCTACCCTCTGCTCAGAGGCAAACACTACTGACTAAAAAGGAAAACTCTGAATTGGAGGGCTGGATGTGTTTTAAAAGAAGAAATAATTGAAAAGATGGGTCTAGTTAGAGTTGGTCCCAAATCAATGCCCGATATCCAATCACTCATGAATTTTGGGGGAAGAAGGTCCAAACTCTCTCTTCAAACCACAATTTCACATCTGGTCCATCTCTATTGTGAAAGACAGATGGAAGGAACTGTTGCAGTTGTAAGTAGGGAGGACACAGCTGCTGTTTATACAAAAGTATTCAGAGTCTACGTGACAGGTCTGTGCTGTTTCAAGAAACAATAATACGTGAGGCGAGCAAAGCAGTCAGATGTGCTGGCTTTACAGTACAACAATTTCACTTTCAATTACTGTACATATTATGCAACTTTACAACTGAAAATCACTTGGCAGTTCTAGAACAGACCAGTAGATACTGCTTTAATTTGAAAAGCACAATTGCCATCTGCTTTTGCTTGGAGCAGGGGGAACAAAACAAAACTGAAGCTATAATACAAAATGATGTTTGGTTTGATGACTATTAGGAAGTAATATTGCCGCAGCAAAATCACATCCCTAGGTCTTCTAAGCTTCCCCAAACCAGAGGTCCGCTCAATGGCAAGTCAGAATCACATATCCACATACAGAATACTCTCTCAGTCTGGGAAACCTTTGCTAATACCCTTGCTCTTGGAGCGAAGGCAGGAGATTAAATTGTAAGTCTTGTTTTTGAAGAGTGCTCTGAAAAGAAAGCGCACACTCATCTTTCTCTCACAGCAAAGGCTGTATGTTGGGTTGTTATTTTAAATTACATATACCTAATACTTTTTGTGGATGGGTAACCTATTTCCTGGGCAGGAATGAGGTTGAATCTTCTTTATGAGTCTGCGTTCTTTAGACAAGAAAAAGACAAGGGAACTTAAATTACAAAACTGGAAAAACTAGCCGTATCTCAGACATATGGTTTCTTTAACTATTTACAAGACTAGCTTGAAAGTTACTATTTACATTAGTGATGTTATAGAGTTTCCAAGAAGAGCTGTCCTCACCTCTGTGGTACGTGTCCCCCAAGAGGTGCGTGTCCCAAGAGCCCATTCTCGAGTTTTTCAAACTTTTTTTTTAAATAAGGCACTGCAAATACATGTAGTCTTTGCCCCAAACAGTGAGTCCCCTTCACTGGATACTGCATTTTTCCCTCTCTCTGGCCTGTCCTTCCCTAAGGACTTTTGATTTGATGTATTTCAGGTCACTGTTGACACTGGGCCGGCGAGCAAATGGAGAGATCATGCCATAGGCATCCATCTCTTTGACCCGGCGCATCCTGAAGGATTTTTGCTGGAAGGCATCCCCATACTGGATGGAAATTTTCCTGTGCAGGGCAGGACTCATCTCATGAGGTAGCTTGGCCATGCTAAAGAGGACATAGAACATTTCATCCACATTAGTGTTCTTCTTGGCTGAGACTTCAAAGTAAGCACAGTTCTCATCACTGGACACAAGGACCTCCCCTTCGTCTGAGCGCACTTTCCGGTAGATCTCACTGTGGTCGTTCTTGTTGCCACAGATTACCATGGGCAGATCAGCTGACTCCTTGGTCTTGTTTTTCAGGCAGGATTTGACTTCAAGGATCTGTTTCTGGAGCCTCTTGACCTCATCAAAAGATTCCCTGTTGTCCAAACTGAAGACCAAGATGAAAACATCCCCTGCAATGAAAAGAGAAAACCAGAGGCGTTGTTCTTTAGAACTCACCTTGGAGCAGTCTATTTTAAAAAAAAGTGGGTATCTTCCTCCCACCATGAGTTTTCTCTTTGCCACTGTTTTTCCTTTGATCTGATTAATTCTCTAAAACACACTCATTTCACATCACCTTCTGACTCACCTTCCCCGTTGTTTACCGAGCCATATAGAGGTATTAGAAGTGCAGTATGACCTCAGTTCTATCCTGTTCTCTCTTCCTAAGGATGCATTTCACCCATTGGTGTTGCTCATTTGTACCCTTTTTGTAAACAAGCCTCTTTCTTAATTTTACTGTGATATTTTTTTCTTTCCTCTTTATTTGCTATTGTGTGGTAATTTTTTAAGAGCAGAAAACTAGTAGCCCTAACCCTTTGAGCAGAACAGAAGCAGCACTTGGCCTCAGGATTTAGAGCCAATAGCCTCAGAAGGGCTTCGTAATGACCTTTCCAGAACTCAGTGCTCTGCTACCATGTTATTCGCTCAGGAAAAGTGGAAGATCAAAATATGCAAATACCAACGCTAAGAGATTTTTTCTTATACATATATAGGCTGACCATATGGAAATCATGGAAATCTAGGACATCATCTGGGAAATTTGGGACACTGCCCTCCCTCTCAACTCGATTAATCGAGTCTGCTGGAGTGTGGTAATTACTGTGCTCCAGCAGACTCCCATATCATGTGTATCAGTGTCCCTGTGCTGAGAAATGGTGGTGGGGGTGCTTTAACTAAAGCTCGTTCGGCGAGCTTTCGTTCAAAGCGCACAGCTGCCATTTTTCAGTGTGGGGATGCTGATACACGGGATGCTCCTAACACTTTTAATTAGCACAGCACTCGGAGCTGCGCTAATTAAAGCACCCCCCCCCCCCCAGCATGTCTATAAATGCCCATGGTCACCCTATACATATATAAAATGATGCTAACAAAACCATCTGTTAAGTGAAGTACCCTGCAGCTCTCTGAAGAAAGATTTTCTGGATCCCAGCAAATACCCACATCCTTGCAACTTTGTGTTGAGAATTCAGTTTCTGCTATCCAGGAATATTAAGTATTGCCTCAGACCACCATTGGATAACTGGCGGGCCATGACATCAAGCTGGTGACAAACTTTGGCTCTGTTCACACCCCCATGCACATCCATACTCAGATTTTTAGTAGTGACAAATGCACCACAGCTCCTACTGAACTTAGCAGGGACTGTTGAGGAAGTTGTACTTTTAAAACCAGGCCTCGATTTTTCTCTGGTGTGCTTTTGTTTATTTTGGGTGATCACAGAATAAGGAGAAATCATAAAAGTGGGTACAACTTTAGAGAGTTCTTTTTTATTAATTGGAATTTCTAATGGTGGAAAATCAAGGAATCTTTTTAAACCCCTTTACAAAAAATCCTTCAATGTATACTTTTTACTTGCTTTTCATTGCTTGTGGCTACAGAAATATATCTGGGGAGAGTCAGGAAAGAAAGTAGATTTAGAAACTCAAATTTTGGAACTTGTCTGAGTTGCTTCCTGTGCAGTTCATACCCTTCCCGGTGATATCTGGAGTGTTCCAGCTAGGAAAAGCCATTGGGGAAAAGGCATATCTTGGACCTTTAACATTAGGTCCCTCCAATTATCCAGCATTCCCAATAGATAGTTCTCATTTTTTTTTTTTCATTTAGCATCTAGACTAGCAGACTCTTCAGAAAGAGTTGTGTCCAGGATACTATTTTCAAATAGAGATAAGCAGCTGGGATCCTTGACCCACCACTTAACAGTAGGATACTTTCTTTACTCTGCTACGGGCAGCCCCTGTCTCACCTGTCAGTATGGACAGCCTCCTCATTGCAGGGAAAGGGTGATTCCCAGATGTGTCCAGGATGTCCAGCTGGTACATGTCTCCCCGGATGTTGTAAACCTTGCGATGAAAATCCTCAATGGTGGGAGTGTACTGGTCCTCAAACCGGCCAGTGAGAAAGCGAGAGACAATGGAGCTCTTCCCCACCCTGGAGGCTCCCAGCACAACCATGCGGTAGGAGTTCTTGGCTGGCACATTGAGGGTGCAATTCCCACTGGACACAGTCTTCATCATTGCTTGGTGCTGGAACAGACAAAACAGAAGCAGAAGGGGTTAGGATAAATATGAGGAAAAATCTCATGCACTTTAAATGGCTCTTTGCTGTAAGAGAGAAAGTCTGGTTCTTCTTAGCAGATCAGTTGTCAGTAAGGAAACTATAGAAGTGGGAATAGCCTTCCATAAATTTTTCTTAAACCTCATCAAAATGAAGACATTTACATTTGAAAATAAAGTCTTAAATTCCAATTTGTCATTTTGTTTAAACATGAAGGACTAGCTTTATCAGCTTGGCTTTAGCCAGGACTCCTCTTTTATTTATTTTTTGGTCATATAACAGTCACCAGATTTTTGAAAAGAGAGGAGCTCTTATTTAGATATCTAAATGAAGTATTCAGGTTTCCAGCAGTGTTCAAAAGCCCCACAGCTCCCACTTGATCTGGCCACATAGTTTAGGTACTTAAACAGGGCGTGCTCACAATAATCCCTTTCTGAGATCAGAGACTAGAGTACAACGCTCAGATTTTGAAATCCTTGGACGTTCAGCCTTTAAAAATCTGGCCCCAAGCATCCTAAAATGTTATCAAAGAGAATCAGACAAAACTGACCCAGAAGCAGCCATGCTCTAGGTTATAGATACCAAATGATCTTTTTCTAATTGTGGAAGTAGATTATTGCCCACCATTTGTAACCTTCAATGTTGTGGATTCCTACCACCAAACCATCACCACTGCATCATTTGCAGTAAGATGGTCGGTGGACAAAACAGCAAAAAGGCTAGTTTTATGTTTCATGGTTGCATCACTCTTTACATATCCATGGACATCTGAGTTCAGGCAATCCTTGATTGAACTGAGCAACTGAAGAGAGGCAGGGGCAGGGAGGGAGGGAGAGGTTAGCATTCTTTTCTAACCAAAGACAAGATTTCCAGACAATGACCACTCAAGTGAGTCTAGAGACCCTGGAGATTACACACAGGCCGAACATAAAGACGCAGGAAACTCTGAGAGAAAAAATCAGGATTCCACAGACATTTTTGATCTGTCAGGATCAAACACTCTGCAGCCAGAAAAGAAAAATACAGGCCCGCTGTGCAAAACTAGTTGTCGTAGTGGCGGAGATGCACTCAGATAGGGTTTGTTTTGGTTCTACAAATTTACAAAGGCAAAACCAAGTCCCCGCTGTGCTGTTTGTTTAATTTAATACTGTTTATTGGATGGCGGGTTTTAAATATTTATATAAAATGAGCGATAATGTTTGGATTGACATCTGGATTCTGCCCTTTGATTTGTGTGATTTTTTTTCCCTCTCCCGCCTTTATGTAATGGATATTATCTCAAGGGAAAACAATGCAAATCTTCTACTTTGTTTTGTGTTGTGAAGAACCAAGGCAGAAGCAAAGAAATAGCCAGTGCTAAATAAAGAAACCTCTAAGAAATCTAAGCCAGCATCCTTAACCAGCTTTGTGCTGTAGCCAAAGGCGACAACAGAACTTTCCTGTTTATTATTACTATTATTTACTGATCATTGACAGCATGTTCAGCCCTATGTGAAGTGCTGAAAAAAAATGTAGCGCTTGCCCCAAAGGAGTTCACCATCTAAATTAAATGTGGAGGGGATGACAGTCTAAATTACTCAGGCTGGACACTCGGAACATGATGTTGTACAAATATAGCAGGGGCCTGATCCAGTCTATGAATGTCTGCTAGGGCAGATGGGCAGGACAGGGCCTGCTGTTTGGACTGGATTCTCAGGATGTAATTTGGAGCAGGTTGTACCTTTGGAGCACATCAGTGCTGAGCCACTGATTTTCCTCAGTAACACCTATGCCCAATCACGTTCACAGGCCCTCTGTACTCTCCCTTGTGCACAGATTGGCAAGCTCTAGGGTCTGTATGCCAGGTGGAGAGATGGAGAGACTAAGGAAGAAATTTTATTCCCCCTTCATTCTTTGTGCTGTGCTTATTAGGTAAAAAGCAAGGGAGTTGATTTTTCCAGGTGAGCTATATAGAAAACATTGAGTTTATGCTACAGAAAGGATCTGATGCTCTAAGAAATGCCAAATTCTCGACTCTTTAAAGTGGCATAGCTGTGATGATTTGAATGGAGCCATGCTGATTTACACCAAGTGAGGATTTGGCCCAATATCTCATCATAGTGGCACGCGAGCAGTTGGAGTGCATGCTGCAGAAGACAGCTGTGTTTTTTTAAATAAGAGAATCTCAAGGGGTGTTTTTATGGTACCCAGCAGAGGAGGCCTGATCATCAGTCTGCCTCTGGAAGACAACTTAATGCAAGTGATAATATTTTCTGAGAGGCAACCAAGTGCACTGACAATGAATCAAAAATATTCTGCCCATCATGAAAACAGGCAGGTGAATGTCTCATCTTAACTGGTAGGAGGGTCGTGCTTCACAACAATACAGTCACCCGACGATGCGCATGCATATGAATCACCTCTTTTGTCTTGGAGCACGTGGCGGGAATGGTCTTTTTAGCAAGTACCTTTGAAGTGGCTGAAGTGTGTGATCACCCAAATATAACCAACCGAATCGTGAAAAAAAACTTAGGCTGCTGACCAGGGATGATCCACCATGAGGGGATATGGGGAAAGAATAGTGGTGAGACAGACACTCCTAAGCTGATTTTCATAGGAAATACGTAGGGCCAGACTTCCAAATGAACCCTGCAGGTTGTATTCACTTTGGGTACTAAACATTTGAAAAATCTGGCCCTGATTGGGATGCTGAACACTGGAAATATGAACCCTTCTGGAGAGTTAAGAACGGACTTCTGTTCTTCAAGATGAACTAAAGGCCAAAAGCAAACAAGTGACCTGGTTGAAAGAGGATTGTTTAGGTTTGGATCCAGTTGGGGAAAAAAAAACCACATCAGTTTTGTCTTTGATGCACTGGTTTTTAATACAGCTCTGTTTGGGAAGTGTCACTTTATTGATAACCCAGAGACTAAACTACCAGGGTCTCTGCCCTGGGTGGCAGTAGTGACATGTGTGGCAATGGTAGCAGCTTCTGTTGTTGCATCTCCTCTAAGTGGATGCCTAGGGCTGGTACTGGATAACCCATTCCTATCAGCTTTCCCTCCTGAAATCAGACAGCTCAGCTTTCTTCACTGAAATCAATCTATTATCTGTCTGGCTCACTCAGGGGGATTTCTGATGCAGCTGTATGCAGTATATGTTTTAGGATGAATATGAAGGAAAAATTCCTAGCTGTCAAGGCTAATAATCCACAGAGCACTGTGTCTTGGGAACCAGGGAAAACCCTATTAGTTTAGGTCAGTTAATAAACTAGATAAAGCATGGTAGAGTATTTTACTGGGAAATGCCTCATATACTATCCACTTTTTATTTCTATCCAAACATGCAGGAGGAGCTCCATTTCCCCCCCTTCCCTGGGCATGAAAGATAGAATAAATTAACAACAGCAACATCCTTTGCATTTCAATAACACTGAAGTTTTCAAAGCTTTTAAATAAATTCCTCCTTCAGAATGAGAGGAAAGTATTACCTTCATCCCTCATTTATGGATGGGGAGACAAAGGCACAGAGAGGTTCAAGGGCTTCTCCAAGGTCAAACAAATCAGGGCTGGGTACAAGACCTGATCTCCTGACTCTCTCACCCCCCATCCTAACTCTAATCCCTAGACCACAGTGCCTCCCCTCCTGAGCAAGACAAAACTGCATTGCATGTGCACACAGAGAGGTACATCTCATTCATAAGGCTTTGCCTGAGGCATGGCTGTGCCCTTAGGGTCAGAGGAAGAGGTAGCTGCAGGCAGATCTTCCCTAACAGAGTCAGATTTTATTAATTTAAACTGCAATCTTTTGGTTCCCTTGTGGTTACTCATTGAAGAGCCTCCCGCGCTTTCCTGCCTGCATTTTGTCTGGGGCACAGTAGAGTCTTTCAGCCCTTTGATGCCTGTAACCACCATTTCTCTAATTACCTCCATTGTAAGTCTGACTTTTAGGGTGCTGCAGTACCAGGAGTACGCATTTGCCCTTGCAGGCTCCCTCTTTGCACCGCCACAGTAAAGCAAACCATTTTCCTCTCCCACCCTTAGAAAGAGGCTAAATTCAAGCCCCCCTGGGGACGCAGAGGAGTCCAACATTGGGAAAGATTAAAGGCAGGAAAGGGGAAATAGAAAGGGACCACATGGGCATGGACTAAATAAAATAAAATCAATCAGAAGGGAATGAGAGGAACAAACAAACAACCACCAGCTGGTTTTAATCTACATCCTCCCTTCAAGTTTATTAAAGGTTTAAGAATAGATTAGTTCCCAGCTGTCCCTTTAACTCTGTGGACAGACTTAGGGATAACAAACCACTATATATGACTTGCACTTCCATAGGCCTTTCCAGCCCAGGGTTCAAACTGTTTGGCAAAGGTAGATAATTAATTTTACCCCCCCCTTACACAGAGGAGGAAACTGAGGCGAGCGGTGATTAAAGGACTCTCCTGAGATCTAAGAGTGAGCCAGTGACAGGGTGAGGATGAAATACCAGGTCTCCTGACTCTCATCACCCTGCCCTAATATTGAGCTAGGCTACTTTTTGCAAATTGAAGCCAGGAAGTGCATTCCTGCAGTGCCAGAGATTTAACTTAAATTCCAGTGAGGCGTTGAATAACCTGAACTTCTGCACCAGATCAGAGAAACAGAATGAAGATAGTAAACCTGCATCTAAACTTGCCCCGCAGAGCATTTACATTTTGGTTTTCAGCACCTGAATGATGATTTGGATATATTCCCCTCTCCTGACCATCCATTAAACATATTCCAGTGTGTCACTGTCCATAGTAACCAGCCAGTGTACCTCTCTCTCTCTCTGTTTAGTAGCCCTAAATGGTCTACTGCATCTAGCTAAAAAGAAGCAAAGCAAGCTGCATATAACAGACCGGGCAATGGTTAGAAAAGTCCTGGACTCCCTTTCATTTTCATGCACACCACTATTAATTTCTGTAGGGTGTTTGTCTCCCGGCTACATTAATGTCAGGTTCGCTGTCACTCCCTTACCTTTCTTTCTTTGGAGGAAAAGTCCTGAATTGTAGTGCAGTTCCTGCAGCTGTCTGGATGATTTTTTATCAGAGGCTGTTGCTGCTGCTGGAAAAAGCTGCTGTTCTCCAGATCCCAAGTGGCTGAGCTGGGCTCAGTTTTTCAGCATCACTTTAGCACCCTAACTGGAGGGAGAAGGACTGGAGGGAGTGCTCCAGGGGATGGTCCCCCGGAGGATATTTACTGGATCAGAAGACTGACATGATCCAAAGTCAGGTTATAGAGCCACAGCAGCTTTCCCCCTCTGGTGAGATGTGCTCTTCTCCTGACAGTCTCAGTTCACGCTAAGGAAAAAAGCTGTCTCCTACTCCCACTTGCTTTTCTTGCAACTTGCAATTCATAGACTTGTTGGGGTGAAAGGGGCCTCGGGTGCGACATCTAGCCGTTGAGGCTAGTGAGTACATTGAGCCGACCCATACTGTTTTTACATAACCTCAAAATAATAGATAAAGGGGAGTAATTCACAGTAAAAAGGAGGGCTTGAAAATGTCTTAAGACAGCAGATTTGAAAGTGCGCCTCTCACTCCTGCAATAGAAAAAAAGCCAGACAGAAAAAATGAATAGATTCTTTTTCCTGATCTGAGATTTCTTTTAAAGTGTTCTCTTTCCCATCCAGAAGGGGCTTTTCTTTTCTCTATATTTTATAATTTCTCTATTGATTCTTCCTCCCTGCCTCTCTCTCCCTCTCCCTCAGTAGCTGTTAAGTTGCAGGTTTTCTTTCTGTAGGACTCACAGACAATTGGCTCACTCCTCCTTCAAAGTCAGTGTCAGAGACAGTAGAGGGAGGGGTACAGACTACAGAGGAGGTGGGATCTAGTGCTTATTGAAAGCCCTTTTTTACACGAAGTTCTTGGGCACTCCAAACCAGGAAGTTTCTTCCTTCCTACAGGAGGCAAGCATGTGCATATGCATGTGCATATGGTGAGTGAGTGTGTGTGTCCACGTGCACGTGTACTTGCATATGTGTGTGTGAGAGAGAGAGGTAGAGAGAGAGTGCTATGATTCCTGTTATTGTACAGGCTGTAAGTTCATGAGTTTTTTCAAACCACAGTTTTTCCCTTCTAATGTTTTACTGTTTTCTTTTAAAGAGAGTTGGGCTGATTCATTAACTAAATAGAGGTTTTCTGTCACTAATTTCTTGTCATCTTTTTTTGAGATATAACAAACTCTTGCCACCCGGAGACACTGCAGCTGTTAGGAATGCAGTTCGTTCTGATTAAGAACTAAGAATAAGTCTAAAAAACATTTAATGGCTTACAATTATTACTGGGTGACAAATGTTTTTTTTTATTTTGGTGGGCAAACATAAAACTTGGGAAAAATACTGATTTAGATAAAAGTGAAACAGATTGTTTTGGGGGTGTGGGGGTGGGGTTCAACATAGAAACTAAAAATATTCATTTTGGGACAACCCAAAACACTTCAGCCACTTCAAAATGAAATGTGCTCTTTCACGTGGTGGTTCTTTGACCCCTTTTGATCATTTTTTTCTTAATTTTAGAACAATTTCTAAATTTAAAACATTTTCATTCCTGAAGTTTCACTTAGAAAATGTTGGAATGAAATGATTCAGCATATCCAAAATGAAATATTTCATTTAAAAATGTAGAAAGGAATCCTGGGACATTTAAAAATATTCTTTACTCCCTTTTCACCTTGTCATGACCCAAGGGTATGATTGTGTGTGCGCTTCGGCACTGCAGAATTATTTCCCGCCACGGGGAGCTTTCTTTGCACGGTGCAATTCTCAGTTGCATAGAGAAAACCCCGGTGCAAAGTAGTTCCCGCCATTCGCATGCAAATTTGTGTCCCACTATTGGCTGTTTCTAAATTATTCCCACGTGGCGGCTAGCGATTGGCTTGCTAGCCGTATAAGAGGCTTGAGCGGTTTCCGCCCAAGTTGGAGATCTCCGGGGAGGACCTCATTTAGGAGGACTCCACATCCATCTCGTGAAGAACTCTAAGCGCTGTGGAGCCTAACAAACCCAGCGTGTGCCTTAAGAAGGATATAGGGGCCTGATCAACCTCTAGCCTCTCCCGTTGCCGCCAGATCCCTCGACGTACCCTTCCCTGCGCGCTCGGTCCACGGAGCCTAGCAAACTTCATGTGTGTGTGTATCCAGAGCTCTTTCCGGGTTTAAGAGGCTCGAGTTTTCTATGGGTCTTGTTTGAGCGAGTTTTGTAACTGCAACTTAAGCGAAGCTTTTTCCTGCCTGCACCGCAACCATCTACGGTGTAAGTAACATCATCTTTAATCAACCGCTACGCATCCGTGCCTAATTCTAGTCCGCCGTGCCGAATTTCCCGACCCACGTGCCAGGGCTGCTGGCCACAGCCCACCGCGCACCCCCAAAAGCCTCGGACTGCTCCCGGCCCGCACACACCTGAAATTATTCGTCAAATTTAATTCAAATTCATAACTAGTTTCAGTTGCCCTGTCACTCCTTGTTTCAGAGAATTTACTATAAATTGAAAAATTTCATTCAAATCGGTAACTTCATTTTGACTCAGGACCAATACATGAATCCATGTTCTCTCATAGACCACACTCCTAAAGTTCCTGATCTCTTCATGCTGTAGGAAGACCGCTTTCTACATAAAATGATTGTTTATACTGTCCCTACCACCATTTTCCTGCTCTGTTAGGCCCACGCACCTAACCTGTGCATAATCAGTCATCTCTGAAGCAGGTGACATCTGGTCACGTGTACCCATACACTGCTGTATGTACATGGCTACTGTTTGCCAGTCCCTTCTAACTCCTTTATAATGTACAGTAATGGGTGGTGAGTCACTGCATAAATTCAGCTCCCTTCAGAGGGATATTAGGACTTCTTCAATGACAGTCTCTTCCATTGAGTCAAACCTTCCATCTTGGCACACAGTGTGGTAGGGTGTTGGTAGCTCAGAAATTGTTATTTAATTGTCATAAGACAACCCTGACTTCTGGTGTACCAGATCAAACTGACAATGGGCACCTCTACATGAGACACTTCACTGCACAGTAGAGAAAATTACTGTGCAATAAGCATCACCATCTACATGCGCAGTTGCTTACTGTGCAGTAATTTGCTCTACTCCGCAGTTAATTTGCTACCTGCAATAGCACTTAGTAAATTAACTTCAGAGTAGTTACTGTGCAGTAAGGCATATGTAGCTGGCCGAGTGGGAGCAAATTTGCTCCCAGTAAGCCAGGCAGAAGGGGGCAGGAGATTGCTCCCTGCCCCTGGGAGTTGCATGCTGCCGGGGCAGGCTCTGGTAGAGACGCTTGGGATGGGACAATGTCCCCCTCCCCTGACAGCAGGGAGTTCTTGGCTCCAGCTCCACAATTGCTATTAGGGAAGTCTCCACATGCAGTCCAGAGCTGGCTGGAAACTGTCCTGGTCTGGGACAAGTCCCAGACCTGAAGCTCTTTCCCAGCCTCATTCCCTGATCAGGCAAGTAAGGCATGGGGCTTGGAAATAGCTGTGGGGGAGAGGTAGATCCCAACCCCTCCCCTGCAGCTCTTTCCAAGCCCCTTGCCCCTGATCAGGATGCTGGGGCCGGGAGTTCCTTGCTGCCAGGGCAGGGAGACATTGTCCTAGCTCAGGCTTTGCCATTGGAGCCCATGCTGGCAGCAGGCAGCTCCTGGAGGCAGGAAGCAATCTCCCAGTTTCCCCCAGAAGACAACTGTCTCCTGGCCTTGTTCCCTGCCAGCCCCTGGACTAGCACCCAGAGGGAGCCTAGAGCTCCCCATGGCTGCTGCAGGGAGACAGAGCAGGGTGGGAGCAGCCCTGTTGAGGCTGCTCCTATTGGGAGCAAATCTGCTCCCAAATGCCTGCATGTGTAGATGTCTGCCCAGGCTGAGTTTACTCTGCAGTAAATTACTGCAGAGTAAACCCATCCAGCAGCATTTGCACATGCAGACATGCCCAATGAGTCAGTAGCAACTAAAAATCTGTCAGATCTTACAGCTATTCATTCAGTGGTCTAAATAAAATGAGTATAGGGGCCTTCAGCTCAGGTCTTACTAGACAAGGATTGACATCACAAAGTCAGCATGATAAAAGAAACGTCACTGGCAGTAGCAGCAAAGTCAAGAGCCAGAAGGCTATGGTGAATTAACTCTCCTTTCACTCAAGTATGCCTATACTAAGCATGTTTGAGGGATTAGTCTGTTCTGGTGAGGCTCCACCTCACTTATCAAAGGAAGTCTCTGCCGTGTAGCCAGGATTCCAGTTATGTCACTATCCTGATATCTAACCTTACTAAAACTCTATTTTAAACCAAATGCAGGTCCAGAAGAAATAGATAAAAGCAAGGTTACAGCTCAAAAAACTTGCCTAGCCAGGTCAAAACCAAAGACTTGGCTATCTTTTGCTGAAGGCACTCAGATACCATAACGATAATTGCTTGGTGGGAATCTAGATGGGATAAAATGTCCTCCAAACTATGGGTTTTCAAAGTAGTTCCTCCAAATTATACCAAGAGATAATTATGGGGGATAGACAACATCAAGTGCATTGGGATCCACTTAATATCATCTTATGATTAATGAAATATGAACTATTCATACAAGTAAAGCTAATAGTTCAACACAAATTCTTCAAACCATTCGAAGAATGTCATTTGCATTTTTTATTTATATTGTTGTTTCTGTTCATAGCTCATCAAGTCATGAGAAGAGGAAGGATGGCTCAGTGCTTTATGTACTCACTTGGTGCTCAGGAGGTCAGACTTGAAAAACTCTTTGCCTCTCCACAGACTTCCTATGTGCCTTTGGCCACATGATTCAGTTTTACTATATTTCACCTTTCCATCTATAACATGGGAATGATAGCACTTCCTTATCTCACGTAGGTATTATGAAAATAAATGTACTGAAGATCCTGAGGAGCTCAGATGCTACAGCAATGGCAACAGTCCTTTAAGAATGTCAGACAGATAAGCTGTGATCTAGAAAGTAAAGTTAACTAAAGTGTGTAAGGAAACCACATTTCATGGCTCTCTGCTTTCCTGGTACTGTTTAATGGAAGTACATTCAGTATGGTACAGAGGTCCACATTAGTGGGTGGATCTCAATGAAGGAAGTTAAGGTTATAGCCAAGATGAAATAAATATATAACTCTCTCCCCCCAACCAATTAGAGAACATTACTTTCAATTTTTGTCTCTCTAAGACTAGTTGGTGAATGAGGTCAGCAGTTTCTAAAGAGAGGTCTATCTAACTCTTCTTGGTCATAATGATAGTGTCTGCAATGTGGATTTCTAGCCTGGGGCTAAAGTACAAGGCATGGTGGGGAAGTGCATAGTTTTTAAGAGAGTTAATTGTAATTGAACAAAATCAGCAGCCATTTTACTTGATAGGGCCTGCAAAATAACTTTTCTTTTTTCCAGATACTGGCTGGCCATAAGTCTGAACATTAGGGCTGTGCGAGGCTTCAGACCGTGCCTCAGATCCGGAGACGCTTCGGACACTTTGGCATCCGAAGCAGCATGTCCAGATCAAAGTGCTGGCTTCGTTTGGCTTTCCGGAAAAGCTTTGGAGCAGCTTCATAGATCCGGCCATAGGCTCTAATGGGGAACCAATGAAATATCTATAACTTTGTTGTTTTTTGTCTGATTTGGATGACACTTGCAGGGGTGGTAGGCTCTGCTGAGAGCATGAAGCCTGACAAGTTTTCAGGGGAAAATGCACCCCAAATTCTTGAAAACAAAACTCATGTCACGTGTATGTGTTAAGCCATAGTGGGGTGAAAACTGCAGGGGTGGTGGCCCCTGGTGAGGTCACAAATCCTGCCAAGTTTCAAGATGATAGGCGCAGGGGTTTGGGGGAAACTGCACCTCAAGCTACTGACAGGCAAAACTCGTGACATAGATGACCCTGTGTGTTAAGGCTCAGCAGGCTGAAAACTGCAGGGGTGGTGGCCCCTGCTGAGGCTATGAAGCCTGCCGAGTTTCAAGGTGGCAGGTGCAGGGGTTTGGGGGAAACTGCACCTCCAGCTGCGGACAAGCAAAACTCGTGACTTGGGTGACACTGTGTGTGTTAAGGCGCAGCATGGTGAAAGCTGCAGGGGTGGTGGCCCCTGCTGCAGCCATGAAGCCTGCCAGCAAGGGCCACCACCCTGCAGTCAAGGTGTCAGCTGTCAAGGAGATAGGTGCAGGGCTTCTGGGGGCCTGCACCTCTGGCTGCTGACAGGCAAAACTCGTGCCATGGGTGCCTGTGCAACTGACTGTCTCTGTCTTGGGGCAGTTGATTGTCTGTATTGATTATATCTTCCCCTTAGTCTGTGGTTTTCTAGGTGTTAATCGTTGCTAATTAACTAATTATCTAGTAGCTACTAGTAGCTAGGTACTGTGTATTGAGCTGGTCCCTGAGTGAATCATGATTAATTGGTAACTGGTAACACAGTAGCTTAGCAGCCAGGCTTGCAGTAGTTTCCCCCCCCTCTCCCCCGGCCACACCCATTCTTCAAGACAGACACAGATGCACAAGCAATCATGTCACAACTTCTGCCTGTCAGCAGCCAGAGGTGCAGGGCCCCAGAACCCCCCTGTACTGACCTCCTCGACAGCTGGCAGGCTTTGTGGCCACAGCAGGGGCCACCACCCCTGCAGCTTTCACCGTGCTGCACCTTAACACACGCAGTGTCATCCATGTCACGAGTTTTGCCTGTCAGTAGGTTGAGGTCCGTTTCCCCCCAAACTCCTGCACCTATCTCTTTGAAACTTGGCAGGCTTCATGGCCTCACCAGGGGCCACCACCCCTGCAGTTTTCACCCCCCTGTGGCTTAACATATACACGTGAGATGAGTTTTGCTTTCAAGAATTTGGGGTGCAGGTCCCCCAACTCCCTGTATGGATCTTCTTGAAACTTGGCAGACTTCATGTTCTCAGTAGAGGCTACCATCTCTGCAAGTTTCATCCAAATCAGACAAAAAACAACAAAGTTATAGATATTTCATTGATTCCCCCATTATACCCTATGGCCGGATCTCCGAGGCGGCTCCGAAGCTTTGGCTGGATCGAGGTGGAAACCCAGTCCGGAGCTCTGGATTGGATCCCTGGCATCTGAAGTGGCCGGATCCGAAGCTGGATTGAATACCTGCCTACTCGCACAGGCCTACTGAACATGTACACACTATCCCTGAGGCTGGCTCAAGGTCATTCAACCAAAGCTAGTGTACAAATACAATTGTTTTAGCTATAGAAGGTGCTGTCAATGCTGTACTTATTGATGGGCAAAAGTGCTGGGCTCACCTGAAAGATGGATAAGCAGAGCAGAGAGGGGAAACTAAGTCATATTGGTTAAGGGAAGGAGAAGAATCAGAGCAATGGGAGAAGCTCCATATTCTGATGGGCCATACTGACAGAGGAGAGAAAGGAAGGCTGGGAGGAAACAAATCTCTATGAATGATAAAAAGCAAAGTGACATGGCCAGTACTGTTCTGTATCAAAGCTGAAGCACAAAATGGCAGCTGCTTTACGGTAGCTCCAGCTAGGGAGGCTTCTGCTGTTTGAAAGGTGTGGTCCCCGCACAGCAGGCTGGCAGCCTGACCTCTGAGTTACAGAGCTGTGCACGCCATGCAGTGCACAAACTGATCTTCACAGGACCAACCCCCCCACCCCCTCAGTGCAGAGCACTGCCCTGGAGGCTAGGTGCATTCCTGTTCACCAGTCTTTTACTTCTGAAGTGCCAGGTTGTGGCCAGCAGGAGACTGGATGCTGGCTGGCTGGACAAATGGTCTGAAGGCGTAGGACCAAGCTCATCTCTTTCCCCTAGGGAAATGTTGATCACATGTCATTCAGCTCTGGTAAGAATTTGTTCAAGACAAACGATGTTCCAAGGCTTTTGTCTCCCTTTCAATGCAAACACCAGAGAGATTAAATATTTAAACCAGCTTTTCTCTCTCTCCCCATTCATTTTGATCCCTCCTTTATTCAGTAAGCCAGGCTCATTCTTCCACCCCCACACCTTCACTTCTTCCCTCCTTCCCTCCTACATTCACTGCACTTGTTTATAACCCCTCCTGAGATCAACACAGAAACATTATTAACACTCAGGAGTCAGCCAACTGCAGTACTTTCCCCAACCCCCATATGCTGCTTATCCTGAACCACAAGAAGTTGGGTAGCCATAAAGGAGGCTGTCCTCATATTACCCACAGTCCCCTGCCTATGAAACTCAATGGAGGGCACTCAAAGGTCTACAAACAGAGAGGAACATGGGGAAAGAAGTGGATGGCAAAAGTCTTAACGTAGAACAGGAATAGCTGAGGTTAATATAGACACTTGGGATTTCAGAGTCCTGGGGTATATTCCTAGGCCTGCCACAAAGTTTAGTTATGACTGAAGAACCACACAATTTCTCAGTCATCTCATTTGCAAAATGAAGATGATAATATTTACTTCCCCTCACCGGGGGACTGAGTGTAGAGCTGGTTGGAAGACAGGTCTGTGAAAAATTCCAAAGCTGCTTCTAATTTGCTTCTAATTTTTCAATCATCTTTATGAAATATTTTTTGAAAATAAATTGGATTTCCATTCTTCCCTTTCCTTTCTTTGCCACTATGTACACACAATGAATGCTGTCAAGGTTCCTTCTCCAAACATACATGCACACCTTCACTTGTCTTCTGCTACTTTACCTTTTCAGAACTTTTACAATCTTTGAAAAATTAGTAAGCAACAGGATTAGTTTTGTTTTGAGAATTTGGAATAGTTACTGGAAACTGGATAGAAACTGGAAAATGAGGAGAAAAATAAAAAAATACTTAAAAGAAGCCTTGATATCAAGCCTTGGGGGCTGGACCCAATGATCTTGGGGCTGGACCCAATGATCTGCGAGGTGTCCCTTCCAGCCCCTAATAATCTATGGATCATTCACTTGTTTGCATTCAATGGCAACGAGTGAGACACTGGAGTGGCAAAAACAAAATTTTCAGATTCAGCAAAAAAAATGTTTTTATAAATGCTAAAACTGTTTGTGATACCCTGCAGGTTGGGCGTTTGGGGTTTTTTGGGGGGGGGGGGGGGAGAAAAGTCAATTTTCTAACTTCTGAATGAAAATTATTGATAATTTCTAGTTGGGAGACTTCTTTTTTTGTAAAACTCTGTGGACATCTTAAACAGAAGATATGAGAGAAGTACAAAGTGTTTTTCTTTCCTTATCTCCAGGGAGGGCTGTTGAGGTAAGGATGAAAAAACCAGCATGTAGACCCCCCAGTGATGCAGATACTGTTACTTGGTTTACAATCAACCTTGCCCTGGTGGGAGCCTCTCCATAACACTTGTATGTGGGGTCTACCATTTTTTTTCCTGGAGAAGTCATGCTGTTCTCCGAGGCTAAGGAGAGAATACTGAAAAAGCTCTTCAAGAAAAGAGGAGGATGAAATTATGACCTTCAGTCTCTTTCCAGGATCTCCTTTCTTAGGCTCTCCTTCACCTCTTATGTATCTGGGAAGAAGAGGAGGAAGGGTATGCATCTATCCCTCTGCAGCCTCATGCATCAGTGACTAAAGCAAGCTTTTAGTGGGCCAGACTCTGTTGTTAGGTTTCACAGACTCTGTACTTAGGCCTCCCTCTGGCCTCCAATCCAAGAGCCACACAGAGAGAGGGAAAACAGCAGCTACTGGGCCTCGTCCAAAGTTCAGTTTCATCAGCACAGAGTTATCTGGTTATTTCATCTTGGTGCCCCATGTTATGACCTTACTTCCCTCTCAAACACCTCCGGTCAAGGTTGGCTCCTTCCAGAAAATGTTTAGCTCCGATTGCTGCATTAGGAATGGAGACTGGCAGGGGGAAAACAGAAGGAGGTGCTGGAAGAGTAAGAGGGCAGCTGGGTGAGGGGAGGAACCCACAGATTCCTACAAAAGCATCTAGACAAAAGGGTAACAAAGCCTCCTTAGGTACAAAGGGAAAAAGAAACTAAACAAATGGCATATTTTTATGAGCCGGGCTTCATGAAACATGCATGAAGCAGGGACTGCAACACCACAAGACTTAAGCAAAGCACGTGACACTGTCTCTGGCGGGTGGATCTCTTTTGGTTTCCATTAAAAAGTGCTGTTATATAGCCCTGATTGCTCCAATGGCTGCGGGATCACCTAGGCTTGTATAAACACTCATGTTCTGAGGCTCCATCTGCCTTGTTAATGGGTGGGGAGCAAGAAACAAGAAAAAAATCCTATGTATTGTAGGTTTTTAACATCTATTTGAGACTGCCATCCCCTTGCCACCTTCACTTGTACAGTCACAGGAGACTAGAAGAACTATTTCTGTAAAGTTTTAAGATCTTTACAGCCTGCTCTTTTTGCAGTAACTCTGCCAATGGTGTGTTCTTTGTGACTTAGGGCTAGGGACAGAAGTTACACATAAACTGCTTTAAATGATCAGAAACTGGTTTAAACCTATAACAGAACATAAATTCAGTGCACATAAACCAGTCTCAAAATGGCTGAAATTGGTTTAAGATAAACCTGGTTGAATGTAGTATCAGACTTAATTGATTTGGGTAAAACCAGTCTATGGAACTTCTGTCCCAGACCCCTTCCTGATTTAAGTTAGATCAGAGTACTCCAGCATCCCAGATGTTTTGCAGCCCTGAGCTGTCTGCTCCAGAGATCAGGGCTGGCCCTGCCCCTCTTGTCCCTAACCAGAAGGAGTTGGGAGATTGCAGGCACAGCAGCATCTGCCTGACTTCCCCTGCTTTGCTGCTTGCTGCTCAAGCAGGGGATGCCCCCCCCCCCTTCCCCGGTCCCTTCTCCCACAGCATGGACCCCAGGCACATGGACCCTAGCTAGCATGAAGTATCTTAGCTAATACTGAGAGGTGTCTGTGTGTGTCCAATTTTACTGGGACAGTACAAAGGCAGACAGGACAGTGTCCACTTAGGGCTTTTTGGAGCTAATCAACAGGTCAGCTGGTAATGTCCCTCTACTTCCTTGGAAAAACCTATTTAAGAAGAGCTTGAACTAATGAGAGAGGCTTTTGTTTTCTTGATGAGCTAATAATGTTGTGTTATCAGCTCCCTGCTGGCTCCCTTGTCTGTCAGGTTTGCTGCAAACAATATGAAGAAGCAGGGAGAGGGAGATTGAAAAGCTCAGTATCATCAACAGATGCATGCAGTCCACACAAGTAGTCTTCCCTCCCCCTCCCCACTTTACCTCAGAGTGCTAGGTCGGGGCTGGGGGCTGGCAACACTTCTGCCCCTTCAGCAGTGAGCTAGGAGAACCCTGGGACTGTGCAGGCAGGATGGGGGTTTAAACCCCTCCCTAATCAGAGCATTGTCCTGGGGCCTGGCCATGATCCCCCCCCTTCTCCCAGCTCAGCACTATGGAAGGGAAGGGAGGGCTGCTTTAGTGCCCCCGGCTTCTAGTCTGAGCCACTGCAGCCATGTGCCTGCATTTGTTGATTTAAAAGTGAATGTCTGTCTACCTCCAAATCGGTTCAATCTTTGCAGGTTAGACTAACCTGAAAAGATTGAATCAATTCAGGCACAGGCTTTTTCAATGTCTGTTCCTAGCCCAAGAGACAGACTTTTTAAACTCTCAGCTCTGCTCCCTAATGCTGGTACTGCAGCAGTGGACTATGAAATTAAAAGTTATCCATTTGGCAATCCCCATGGTCTTCTATATGAAGTCAGTGTCTCAAGAAGAGATCTTTCTGTTACCTTAGGTACTCAATCCTTTTGATATATCCCTTGGCATCCTCCCTGAAGCTGATGGATCTGGATTTAACACATCACTCCAGTGTCAGGACACCATAGACCTGCAGATTTCCACTTGGCACTAGATTTCAAAGGTAAAAATGGAGTAATAGGTGACGAATCAGTGCTATTCTCTCAAGGACTTAAGAGTTAATAACTTCTGTACCCTCCACTTTCTGGTGGACTGTCTCACAACAGTGGCATTAATATATACCAAAATCTATACAATTACAATAGTTATTTACTTAACATGCTCTTTTTCTTTTATCATGAAAATAAGGCCTTTGCAATTAAAATGCCTCATTACTTTGAGACACAATATTAAATATCTCTGATTTCTGAATCAAAGTTCCTGAATAAGAATAATTCTTGGAAAAAGAAACAGCTAAGAATTATTATAATGTTCTTTTTTTTTGTTCTTGTTCTGTTTTTTATTTTTCAAAGAATAGTAATCATGCACTCAAGATGCAAAGTGAGAGCCATTATAAGAGTAGTAATACTATGTTCTTTTATTAAATCTTCTGCTAATACCTCAACATGCCTTGCAAGTGTTTATGAAATAGCCTCAGTCCTTCATATGAGTCAGGTATATAAATACCACCATCATTTTACCACTAAAGAAACTGAGGTACAGAGCCATTAAATAATTTATCTAAGGTCACTCACTATATTAAGGGGTGGAACTGAGAGTAGAAGCTTTATCTCCTAACTCCCAGTTTGGGGTTTTAACCAGGAGGCCAGGCACAATCAGCATAGAGATGTGATACAAGGAAATGCCTCATTATACTGACACACAGTATAGTCTGAACACTTGCCCTGGGCAACTTATTGTCTGAGCTAACAATACAGTCTCCATGGTACGGAACTGAAGGCAATTACTGACACATACAGACAACACCATTTTTGTCCGGTGATTCTAAGGGCAGCATCACCAACCATAAACATTAAAAAAAAGAATGAATCAGAGAATCAACAAGAGATTGGCTTAAAAATTACAAGATTAAAACATAATCAATGTTAAATTATTCAATTTACTGTATGTCTTTTGAGCCTTTAGGGTGCACACCAGTCACATTTCACACATTTCCTCTGCAACCAGTAGTGCTAGCATTTATTTTTTGTTAAAAATAAAATGCTCAACATTTAAGTAAAATGTCAAACACCACAAGATATACAATAAAATCACAAGAATTGGTTGCACTGAAATGGAGCATGGGTTATTAAGTGGAAGAGATAGGACACCTATCAGAATTGCTGTGTTAATTTGTTGTTACGAGGTTTGGTGCCAAGATTGAATGAACCCCCAAGTTAACACGGCCCTCATCTAGCTGCTCTGATTTTCATAAACTAGCCCAGTTCCAACCTCTATGAACTTGTTTTCAAACCTATTCTGAAGATCATGAAATGAAATACACATATACACTATGGCTAGTCCTAAAAAGTGTTAGAGTTCAAGGCTCAATAGAACCATTCAGATCATCTAACTCATTCTCCTGTGTAACACCAGTTGTAGAAAGACACCCAATACTTTTCTGCAGGAGGCCATCGTTTGTGGTCAGAACTAAGTCTGTCTTTTGGAAAGACTGAAAGTCTTTAAATGTTACCCCTCTGGCAGGGTCATGTCAACATGTTTTGCACTAGTTGAAATGGCTACACAAGCTGCAGGGCTCTGAGAAATTAGACCCAAGATGTATTCCATGCATTTGTTCTGAGGAAAGGTTCCTGGAACACCTATAGATGTATAGAACTGCCTGTTTTCTTCTCTCTGCTTCCACATATTCCTGGCTTTCTTCCTCTCCAAGGGGTTTTTCTCTGCTTTTCATAATCCCACAACAATCCAATTAGCAACAAAAAATTCTCTTTTTAGTGCTGGATAAAAATCCTGGATTATTAAAGGCTTCTGTTGGTTTTGACCTGCACTTTCCTTGAAAGTAGAAGATGACTGCTGCTGTGGCATGAATGGAGGAAACGAGTTTTAATTGGCAGCAAACTAGGCAACAGCAGTTTCACTTCGTGTAGTTCCAGCAAGCGGAGAAAAAGAGTGACAAGGGATTAGAACTATCAGTCAAAATAAAGAGAGAGGAAGGAAGACATGAGGGGGGGAAGCTAGAATAATTTATTCAAGGTAGGAAATCAATATTACAGCTAATTAAGACATGAAAGTTAGAACAGTTTACATTTACTGCCACACCACACTAAACCTCTTGTCATCTTTCTTGATTTGGGCATTTGCTATTTGCTTGCTTTTTAAGAAAGATGGAAAGGAAAAGTTAAGTTAGCACTGTTGTTTGTAGACAGCTTATATAACCACCTGGAAATAACTAGTCCTCATTAGTTTCTTTGAGAAGCATTTTATTTTATTTTAATCCCAAAAGAAAGAAACAGCTACACAAAGAAATTCATGATGTACTGCAATTTCTTTGGCTGCTAACAACACAGGCTCAGCACTGACAAGGACACCTGAAAGTCATTTGGCTGAAAAAGGTCATGAAGCCTAGAATACTTGGCTAGGGACAGACATTCAAAAAGCCTGAGCCTGAATTGATTCACTCTTTGCAGGTTAGTCTAAGCTGTGCAGCTTAAACTGATTAATAACTGGACAGACATTCTCTGTTAAATCAGGAAATGGAGGCATGTGCCTGCAGTGGCTCAAGCCAGAAGCCGCGGAGCACTAAAGCATGCCTGCCAGCCACTGCCAAAGGGGAGGGAGGAAAGACATCCTCCAGGGCTCTCACCCCTCCCTGCTGGAGTGGAGGGGGCATGGACAGGAACCAGCCAGGGCTAGCAGGACACACAGGATGCCAGCCACCAGCCAGGGTTGGTGCGGGGGAGCTGCTGCTAGACTGATGAGTGGGGATGGGAAAAAAGTCCTTTCTCTGAAGCAAGCATGTATTGAACACAGTAATTTGCAAAGCATACAACAGGGAATTACCAAAAATCTTCACCTAAGCTAAGATACAACCCAGTAAAACACAGCATACACCTTAGTCTAACTTAAAATGTAAAGCATGAAGACAAGAGAAAGCCTTGCATAAGTCTTAATAATCCTGATGGCAGAGTGTCTTACGGCCAGGCATTCAGAAAGGCTTTGTTTAGGTTTTACAGGTTCTGTTTTATAATGTAAATGTAGCTCTCTGCATTCTTTGGTCTGCAACTTCCGGGCAGAAGCTGTTTGCAACTTCCCTTAACTCCATCTCCAGCACATATGTATGATGATGATCAGGTCTTTGCCAACACTTCCCACCACTCAGTCTGGTCCTGCAGGTCTTAGCTCTGGGCTCACAGGTGCAGCTTGCCTCTCTCCCCTGCTCCAGGAACCACCGTGGAATTAATCCCTTCTCTGGCAGCAGGAAAGCTGTACAGAGGGAGAAATTAACTCCCTCTCTGCTTCGCTGCAGGAAAGCCATGGAGGTGTGGCTGGGGCTGGAAAACCCCAGCTGTGGTCTGCAGAGTTTGCCGGGGGAAGAAAGGGAGGAATTTGCTTCAGGGGCCATGGCAGGCCAGTGTCTGGCCACTCCCCACCCCTGCTTTGGCTGAACAGCAGAGGGGAGGGGCCAACCATGCTATGGAGCAGAGAGCCCCTCCCAGCGCAGAGAGGATGCCAGGATGCTGGGAGTATCTGATTTAACTTAAACCAGCAAGGGGTCTGGGACAGACATTGCATAAACTGGTTTGGCCCAAATCAGTTAAGTCCGATACTACATTCAACCAGGTTTATCTCAAACTGGTTTTGGCCATTTTCAAATTGGTTTATGTGCACTGTATGGCTGTTCTGTTACAGGTTTAAACCAGTTTCTGATCAGTTAAACTGCTTTATGTGTAATGTCTGGCCCTAGCCCCAGGGTAAAGCTTGATGCTTCTGCAAGGGAGGTGACAACAAGACACTGTACAAGGTTCCTCCAGACAGCTGTGCCAATGTAGCTCAGCCCCAGTATACAGAACCTCCTCATCTACATGTTTGCAACCTTGCTCTGCCAATGCACTTCCATTGGGACCTACATTCCCTACTATTCCAGATCTGAGATGCGCTACAGCCCTGCCAGTGCATGCAAATCCTACCCTGCTTCATTCTCTGCTAATCCACATCTCAGCTCTCTCTAGCTCATGTCCTGCCAGCTTTGCAGTGTCACCTGGTACAACCATTTTGCCAATGATCATGATTTTACTGACAGTCACAACATTTCGTGTTTTTCTGAAAGCCCTAGACTGAAGAAGGATTTTTTTCCATTTAAAAATGGTATTAATGGGGTTCTGTGGGCATCTCAGATATCCATAAAAAGTAAGTTTTTAGCCTTTGTGGTTACAAAGAAAGACCTAAAAATATGAAAGCTAAAAGCTACCAAAAAGGAAGACAAATAAAAAAGTAACCAGAATGGGATTTTTTTTGTTTTTGTTTTCGTTTTAATCTCATGATCTTTTAAAGCCAATCACATAGTACATAGGTCAAGAATTTTAAATTATTGAATTTAAGAAAAATGTTTAAAAAAAATGGAATGCTGGCAATACAGTTCTTACAGAGATTAATGTTTAGTCCAAATTATATGGTAATTTTAAATTGTATACAAGCATCCAAGTCTCCCAAACTCATTTGGCACCCCCGGACTAAAGGAACAAACAAACCAATTATTATTGCAATGCTATAATTCGTATTTTCTCTGCTGCTTCACACACACAAAAGTTTTCGTTGGAGTGGGAGAGTGACAAGAAGAATCAGGGATGGAAGTCGTCATAGCAACCTCAGAATCCGCATTTCCAGGCTTATGTAACCATGAATAGGTTTGGAAGGTGCAAAGGGGCACTTTCCTCTTCACAGAAAGATTGCTTCAGTCGGCTCTAATTAAAGCTCTAGCAAGCCATTTGCCAGAACTGTGGTGCTTCCCTCGAAACCTGAGCCTCAGTCTCTTAGTTCAGGTCTCACTGCTGTTTGCGTGGCAGGGTCACAAGCTTTTGGGTGTATGTGCAGAACACAGTGGCCCCAGTAATGCCATCCTTTTTTGACATATCAAACCAGCTGCTGAGAAAGGTTATTGCATCACATGCGAGGCATTTCCTGCCCCATCACTGGCCAACCACGAGTGTCCTTAGCTGAATGTCACCTTACTGTATAGCAATTACAACTCTCCTGTCCCGCAGGTGATAAAAACAAAAGCTATGGTGAGACCTGGGTGAGATGCTGCAGGATGAAGCAGGCATGTTTCATACTTGCTGTCACCAGTTTATGTGCTCTGTGTCTGCTTCACCAAGTTGCACCTTTGCAGTTGCAACTAGGTACAAGGCCTAGGAGCAGAGGCACGATGGAGCAGTTCTGCACTCTGGCTGGTGGCAGTGCACAGGGCAGCAGCCACAGCTGGACTGCTGGCAGTGGTGGCCAGGAGAGCAGCTGCTGCTATTTTTGTGACCCCCTTCCCACTCCAAATCACTGCCTGGAGCTGGTGCCCTTGTTGCCCCTATCATTAGTTTTCCTGCTAAGAGTAAACATAACATCTTTTTGGTCTTTTTAGAGATTGAGACACTTAACATCCTAGCTAAGTTTCTCTTCCCTTGCCGTATATACAAAAAAGAGACAGGTAAAGAGAAAGAAGGGAATCGGTCTGTTAGCAGACAGAATCCTCAAGTGACTCTTCTGCATGGTGGTGTGTGTGGAGTGATTGGACGTACAGTTTCTTTGGCTATACCTGCTCATTGCTTCCTCAGAAGTGTTTGCTGTGTTTTCCAGACACAAAGAACACCTTGCATCTTTCAGTCTAGATTAATTTTCTTTTGGCTTTAATAACAAATGAGAGAGAACAAATCTACAGTCACCATGAAAGAGAGAGAGAGAGAACATGCTGATTCACTTTAATGCCTGGCATCTGAACTAGCTAAAAATGATCTACAACGCAGACAACCTCAAAATGAATAGACAGGTCTGTGCCTTTGGAGACTTAAAGGGATTGCACTCAGAAAACAGATTCAGCTTAACAATCATATAGCCCTGTTGCAAATTCTTGTGCTTTTTTACTACATGTCTTCTAATGTCTGATGCATTTTATGAAGCCCCAGCTTCAGGATTCATGTGATCAGAGAAGAATCTAATTTTTCATTTAAAAAAAAAATTTCTAGCCTTCATGATGGGAGAGAAAAGCTTGGAAATGTGGCCTAAGTTCAACTTAAAGTTTCAGAAAATAGAAACCAAATAGGAAACACAACATGAAAAGCATCTCATGAGCCTAAGGGAACGTGCGACTTGAAATGCTTGGTGTTAGCAATACTGAGGTAGCTATGGCCACCACAATATCTTGTCTATCCCCACTGCAAGAAGTGATATAACTGCTTTCCACACAGCCATGACTTTGGGTATGTGCAGATGTTCGCGGTACCCTATCTATGATCACGTCTTACTTTAAGCTGTGTGATAATAGAGTGCGTCTAACATGCGCGTATGGGGGGGCCTAGTGGATCTGTCGGGGGTGGGGAGGTTGGCAGGTTTGGGGGGGGGGGGGGGTTGGCAGATCCCCCAGGGGATGTTCATCCAGGGTTGGGGGAATCGGAGGAAGTTAAAGATAGCTCATGCAGGGTTGTGGGGTAGGAAGTGTACAGCACTGGGTGGGGCTGGGGCAAGCACCACTGTTTGCCCAGCCCCAGGGCTGCACTCCTAATGTGTGCAGACATTTGTTAGATAGGGCTAACCTGTTCCTGATCTAACTTAGTTTGTCTCCTCTGGTGAACTAAATTAGATTGGGCCTGCCACTTTTTGCCTGATCTTACCTCCTAAATGCCTGTACAGATTGGCACTTAGATCAACCTAACCCTAGTTAGGTCAATCTAAGTGTTGTCTGCACATACCCATAGGCATAAAGCCCCTTCTGCTCAAACCTTAAGGTTAATATTGTTAAAGTTAATAAGGCTAATATTGTGACATCTCTCAAGACAAAAGGTTGTCAGAGACCCCCTGCTTTTCATTTTATTTCCCAAAGCACATGACCCCCATGCCTGACTGGCGTTGCTATCAGTCTTTTAAGGAAGGGTCAGTCCTAGAGCATTATCCTGTGTTTGGCCCATGGAAAGCTATTTAGTCTCTTCAGTGTACATGGTGATTCCAGCTGGGACCTCAGTTACTACCTGCTGGTCAGTTTGACAGCCCTTTTCTTTACAAAATTAATCCCTAGATCACAGGCTAGGACTCTGTTTGTAAAGCCCGAAGATCCATCCACATCTTGCAAAGGTTTTGGAAGTATTTCCAGGCATTTGTTATATTGGAAGGAGAGGAAGGTGATGAAGAGGACTTGGCAGGCTGACACAGAGACATTGTAAAGATGTAACTCACCATGTTCATCCAAAAAAGTGCAGAGTTAAATGAACTGTCTTGAGTCTCTACTAACAGCTAATAAAAATCCGCAAAGCCCATCACAAACGCTGGATGAAGAGGTAACTGAAATTAAATGTGTGCAGTAAAACCACAGCTTCCCCTAGCTGTGATGGGATGGCTGATAAGAAGAGCAAGTTCTTGGTGCATGAAAGCAAAAGTTGAAATGCTATTATTTTACCACTTCCCTGTTGGACTCTTAACTCTGGGCTGGATTATATCTTGCCTTTACACACAAAACTTACACAAACATCTTTTAAACCTTACACAAAACAGACCATCACAATCATAACCCCTCCCCAATCCAGGGGCAGTATATCATCCCACAATAGCAAAGAGAAGTGAGAAGGGCTTGCCTTTTCCCCATCACCCACTGGAACAATGTGAGTGTACTGGGGAACAGGCTGCACTATCTTCTCTCTCTTTACCAAGAAACTTGGGAAGGGATTTTACCATCCTTCCCAGAGTTCCTCCTCAGACTGGATGACTCCAGACGGTCCCTGACTCAAGACAGAGGTTTATAGATACAATCTAGGCCTCTTCATTTTTTGCCCTTGGTAGGCAAAAAGAAAAATCAAATAAAAATCAACTAAGCCCTTGTCTATGATAGCTGTACTGCCTCTATAATCATTTAGAGAGGGGACCTTTTATTCGTCATAGCACAGCTGCCTCTGTGGCTAAAGAGGCCAAGAGAGCACTTTACAGAAAGACTGAAAGGACATTGTCTAATCTGTTTTTACAAGCAGCTGGACTAGCTAAAATTCCCCACATGGTCCAACTTACACGAAGAGGACCACTGATCCCATACAACTGGCATCCTGAAGTTTCCGGAGATAGCTTTTGAGATCCATATTGAACTTTGCTACTAGCAGGAGAATCCTGGGTAACCACAAGAATAAAATGAAACATCCTTCAGGGCTTTGTCACTGGTGCGATACCCTCCCTACTGGCTGTCACATAATGATGATAAGAGCAGCTGCTGTGCTACTGCAACACGTCAACAGTGATTATAGCTTTATTGTGCTGAATCACCATAACAGCTGAGAAACACGTAACTGTCCCATGACCAGCAAGCAAGCTTGAGCTAACTGATTCTCCCTTCAGCAACTCTGAATCTGTGAACCGTTGGGTAAAGTGGTCCTGAAATATTACCTTGCATCAGTTGCAGGTGAATTTTGTACAAGATAGCTATGTGACAGCTTCCTGCTAACAAGCCACAATCCTCATTGGTGACTACCAATTTAGAGATGCGATGACTCACAGCAAGCCAGACATGGGCACCCAGACATGATAATGAAACCAAATTTGGTTTGAAAGAAGAGGATCCTATGAGGCGTTTCAAACTCCCTTTTCCAATTCTCTATTGCTGTCAGAATCAAAGTGTCAAGTCTATATAGAAAAAGAAAGAAAAAAGAAAAAAAGGGGGAAAAAAGAATTTCAGAAGCAGTGGAATGGCTCTCCAGCTGGCCTCCTTGCTGTGAAATAACACGGAACCATCAAAGTCTCTTCATCATTCTCCTCCCCTGCACTGAATGCCCCGAAATCTCACCACTCACACAGAGACTTACAAGCACTTGACACCAGTTGTTTCTTTGGATTTGCCCTGATTAGCTGCCTTCAGTCCAGAAGATGGAAGAACTATTTTATGCCTCTGCTGTGTTCCACTGTCTGCAATTGTCATGGATAAGAGAGGATGTTAGAGGAGAAGTTTCTCAAGAATGATGCAAGTGTTGCACCCTAGAAAAAAACCCTGTGGGGGATAGAGGGTGCAGAGCGCTGGGCAAAACCCTCCTGGGGGGTTGGATGCCAAGTACTGGGAGTAGAGGGATAGGTAAGTCTTACTTCCCCAGGGACTCAAAGTCCTTGGCTGCAGCTGGTGCAGAGTGACCCATTTGCCCCATCTGCTGCTACAGCAGCAGTTTGGAGCCCCTGCCTCCAGCTGCTTCTGTGATAGTTGCAGCAAGGGGCTGCTGCAGCAGGACTAGAGACTACCTGGGGAGTCACCATTCTAGCACCCCCTCTAAATGGGCGCCTGGGGCTGGCCCCCACTCACCCACCCCAAGTTCTGCTACGGATGTTAGAGCTTCAGTGCTCTACAACAATCCCTCCAGGGCAGGGAGGGGGCAACCTTTTTGGCAGGGGTGTCACAAATTAAGCCCCATGCCCTCCCTAAATGGCACTGTAATCCACTTCTGCTGCCTGATCTATTGCTTTACTTTCTGCTCCCTGCCCTATTTGTGAGTGTGCTCCCTGCCCTTCCCCAGTCTGTCACATGCAACACACAAAGGCTGTGGCACTTGTTCCATTGGTTGGCCACCCCTGCTCTAGGGAGTGGTGCGTTCGCAGCCATTCCAGGCCTGGCCTCCCTGGGCATCAAGCTTTCTTAAGAAGTGTTGTAAGGCAACTGAACATAGGGAACCTACTCCTATCCCAGCTTCTCCTAGCTGTTGAGAATAGAGATAAATACTGGCTCTGAGGCATTCGAACACTACTGTTGCACCAAGATGTAAGTAATACAGGGAACAGTAACAGAGTTTGCTTAAGATGTCCCAATGTTTGCTTTACAGAATAGGAATACTCACAGACTTACTTCAATAGGATTGTCTGGGGAACTAAGAAGTCCTTCTAGTATCTCGACTCTCCTCTGCTACCTCCCCAAACTCACCTCTCATCTTCAGGTGTTGACCTTAGCTGTCCCCAGCCTGGCACTGGCCACACTGATAAATCAGTCTACTGCTCCCATGACTAGTTGAGACCAAGTTGTCTGCCTCACACATCACACTTCAGAAGGAAAACATCATTAATGAAAATTGATTTTTTCCCCTCCATAGAGCTAGGTAGTGAATATTTTTAAACACAGTTGCAACAAGATGTGCTAATTGGCACCACAATAGCCCCACGGTCTTTCTTTCTAAGCAAGTTAAAGAACAGATGAATATTATGAAACCCTGCAGGGAAAGAGAGCTGTTTTGAGAAGTGGACAAACTTGGCACATCTCCAGCACTTAGAAGAAACCCTACAATAGCAACCAATTTCTGCAAACCCAATCCTCAGTCATAAGTGACCTTCACAGACACCTGTGCATACTCAGGCACAAGGCAAGCAGGGAATTATTGAGAAGATAAAGAAAGCCAAAATAGCTAAATTAAGATAAAATTAGGGAAAGGGCAAACTAACACACTCGTGAAAGAACAATTTAAAATACAGAGAATTTCCATCCTTGGAGGTTTTTATGGCCTGTCTTGACAAAGCCCTGGGTGGGATGATCTAGCTGGGGATGGTCCTGCTTTGAGTAGGGGGTTGGACTAGATGACCTCCTGAGGCCCTTCCCAACCCTCATTTTCTATGATTCTAAAATCAGTGGGAGGGGACAAACCCAAAGCAACAGTGTTTAAAGAGACATAAACATTCCCACTAAGGGAAATACCTTACTAGACTTGGTGCTGGTCACAGGGGAGGACTTGGTGGGGAATCTGCAGGTACAAGGTAACCTAGGGGATAGTGACCACCTATTGATAGAGTTCACTATCCAGTGAAGGGTGGGAAAGGTAACTAGTAGGGCTGAAGTGCTAGACTTCAGGAAGGCCAACATCAACAAGCTCAGGAGATTAGTTAAGGAGGGACTGACGGCCAAAAGCATTGGAGAGATGGGAGTCCAGGAAGGGTGGGCGTTTCTCAAGGGACTGATCCTGCAGGCACAGAAAGGGACCATCCCAGTACACATAAAGTGGGGCAAAAGAGCAAAGAAACCCTCTTGGTTGAGCGGGGAAATCCAGGAGAGCCTGGAGGGGAAAAGAGAGGCCTACAGGCTGTGAAAGCAAGGGGCTGCCACCAAGGAGGAGTATACCTGCTTGGCTCGAGCTTGCAGGGAAGCAGTAAGGAGGGCAAAAGCAGAAATGGAGCTTAGGCTAGCAGCAAAAGTTACGGTTAACAAAAAGGCATTCTTGAAATACATAGGAAGCAAAAAGAAAGTGCAGGGTAACATAGGGCCCCTTCAAGATGGACTAGGGCAACTGGTAACAGATAGGATGGCCAAAGCGGAGCTCCTAAATGATTTCTTTGCATCTGTGTTTCTGGACATGGATACAAGCATGCATCCCAATGGGGCTTTAGGTAAGTGCGAAATAGATACCAATCCACCAACTGTTAGCGCTGACCTAGTAAAGGGGCAGTTGGAGGGGTTGGATGTATTTAAGTCAACAGGCCCCGATGATCTTCATCCTAGGGTACTTAGGGAATTAGCTGGAGTCATAGCGGAACCACTGGCATGACTGTTTGAGCACTTATGGCACTCAGGACAGGTCTGGGAGGACTGGAATAGGGCCAATGTGGTCCCTATTTTCAAGAAGGGGAGGAAGGCGGTAACTATAGGCTGGTTACCCTCATCTCTATCCTTGGCAAGACCTTTGAGAAAATTGTTAAGGATCACATTTGTGGGGGACTAGCAGGTAAAATAATGCTAAGGGACAACCAGCATGGGTTCATAGCGGGCAGATCCTGCCTGACTAACCTGGTTTCTTTTTATGACCAGGTCACAAAATGCTTGGATGAAGGAACAAAGGTAGATGTTATTTACTTAGATTTTAAAAAGGCCTTTGACACATTGCCACACCCAGTTCTTATAAATAAATGAAACCGTTGCAATGCAGATTATTACACAGTCCGGCAGGTGGAAAGTTGACTTATGGGACGTGCCCAGAGAGTGATGGTGGATGGGTCAGTTTCTACCTGGAGAAATGTGGGCAGTGGAGTCCCCCAAGGCTCCGTCCTGAGACCAGTACCGTTCAACATCTTTATTAGTGACTTGGATGAGGGGATAGAAAGCACCCTGTCCAAGTTTGCAGATGACACCAAACTATGGGGGGAGGTACATAAACTAGAGGGCAGGGAGCGAATCCAGGAGGATTTGGACAGGCTGGGGAGGTGGGAGGAACACAATAGAGTGCAGTTTAACAAGGAGAAGTGTCATGTATTGCACCTGGGGAGGAAGAATCATCAACACTCTTATAGCCTGGGAGGGACCATTCTAAGTAGCACAACTGCGGAAAGGGATCTCGGAGTCATAGTTGACTTAAAAATGAATATGAGTCACCAATGTGATGAAGTAATAAGTAAAGCTAACTGCACTCTTTTTTGCATAAGTAGGTGCATCACAAGCAGGTCTAAGGAGGCAATACTTCCCCTCTATGCGGCACTGGTCAGGCTGCAGCTGGAGTACTGTGTCCAGTTTTGGGCACCACACTTCAAGAGAGATGTGGATAACTTGGAAAGGGTTCAGAGAAGGGCCAAACATCTGGTTAAAGGCCTACAGGAAAAACCCTGTGAGGACTGATTGAGGGACCTGAATCTCTTCTGCCTCCGCAAGAGAAGGCTGAGAGGTGATCTTGTGTCTGTCTACAAACTCATCAGGGGGCAACAGCAGGAAATAGGGGATACAATGTTTACCAGGGCTCCCATTGGGGTAACTAGACACAACAGCCACAAACTGAAGGAGAGCAAATTTAGATTGGACATCAGGAAAAAATTCTTTAGTGAGGATTGCCAAAATATGGAATAAGCTTCCAAGGGAGGTGGTTTTTGTCCCCTTCCTTGGAGGTATTTAAGAGGAGATTGGACAAACACCTGGCTGGGTCATCTGACCCCAGCACTCTTTCCTGCCCAGGGTAGGAGGTTGGACTTGATGATCTAATAGGTTCCTTCCAACCCTAAAAATCTATGAAATCTATAATGAAGACAGTGGGTAACAAATCCATCTTAACTTTACAAGCCAGTTACATCAGCCAGAAAGAAAAAAAAAAGCATTACAATCTTGGGCTCATTTCCTCATAGTGTAGAGAGGTAACAACTTCTCACTATAGGGCCCTGGAATACTTACACTTGAAATAGTGAATTCATTTGTGGTTACTTTACCATAAAAATCCTGGAGGATGTTCAAAGAAAAGTAACAGAGGTGCTAGAAGTCTTGATTTAAGAGGAAAAATTAAGATGGAGGTTTTCAAAGAAGTACGAGCAAGTTAAGCACTAGGGCTGTGCGAAATGGTGGTGTTCCGTTTTGCCTTGAGTTTCAATGGTTTGACGGAACAGAAAGGCTGTTTTGACACTGTTTCAATGTTTCACTGGGGATGGGAAGTCAGCCCAGCTGGGCTGACTTCTTATCCCCAGTGCTAGATTGTGCCAGGGGCGGGAAGTCAGCCCAACTGGGTTGACTTCCCATCCCTGGGGCTAGTTCGTTTCCCCAGCACTATGGTCGAAATGTTTCAACTTTCAAAACGTTTTGACTAGCCTCGTTTTGTTTTGAGGCTGTTTTGCAGCCCTTTGTTTCATTTTGATTTTGCCGTTTTGACCTCGAAATGAGTCAAAACAGTGTTGAAACGAAATGGCCGGCAAAATTTTGCCCAGCCCTATTAAGCACCCAATTCCTATCCAAATGCAATGGAAGTGGGATGCTTAACTTTCCTAATCTTTTGTAAAACTCTCAGTCTCAGTTTCTGCCCCAACTAGAATTGTAGTAAAGGGAGACTTTCTGTTGATTTTCATGGGAGTTGGATTGTGCCACCTCCATGAGGTGAAATCTTTTCTTATTCAAGTTAGTGGGAGTTTTGCTGTTGACCTCAGTGGAGCCAGAATTATATGTACAACTTGGTTAAAACATTGTATGGCTGGAGACAATTAACATTATTGCAAAGGTGGGAACGGTATAACAAAGCAGGTTGAGATACCCAGAGGATTCAGGCTTGTACTGCCTAACTTTTACACACCTTACCATATGGTAAAATGCTCAGCCTTGAATTAGGCCTCCACAAGACTGGGGAAGAATTAGGTGCCTCAGAACAATATCTACAAATTGAGCAAACTGAGTGGAGAGCTGCCTAAGATACCCAGGAGGAAATGCCAAGGAGGGGGACAGGTGCTAGACCTCCCTCCTCAGCAGTAGTTATGTGAGCACCTATCTCTGCTCCAGGTTCTCAGAAGATACCATGAAACTGGAGTCAGGTTATTAAGCTAGGTCAGCCACACCCCACCCTTTTTACCCAATAGTTAGGGCATGCAATCGAAGAGGTAAGAGACCTGTTTCCAGATCCCCACTATACCTGATATAGAACAAGGACTTGAGCCCAGGTTTCCAACAGGTGCAAACCTTACCACCAGGTTATTAAGTATTCAGGATGGAATTCATTCTTTCTGACTGAAGCTGTGCCACTTGGTTTGAGTAGTCATTTTATCAGGGATTTGAACCATAAAGCTCACTTCTTCCTCTGTCTTCCTCTGGCTCATTGGATTTCCTGTGTGAGTGCTTGAAGATTTCAGCTACACAAGTAAGTTACCATGTGATGGGCTAGGGTGCAAACTTACAAAGTAGTAACAAATCTGTGGCAACCACCTGGGTACACCCTTTTGCCCCAGAGTAAATGTTAGATGCCTTATTCCATTTTCATTCAGGGGCAAACTACCTTGCATGCACTGTAGAACCAGAGCATTCACACAGGCAGTTAAAAGTGAGTAGTGGAAGTGCTATAAGTTCACAAACTGATTTGCATTATGACAACTTCCAGGTATACCAAAACTCTCAAAGATACCTCAGTTAAACAGACAGGGTGGGAATTAGTTATTATACCTGAGTTATGCTGTCATTCTTCATTTCATTGTTATAAACTATCTTACAGTACTATGTAGCTGAAAAATAGTAGCCTCTGGTCCAAACAGATGCATGTTACTGCCTAAATCAAAGACCCATGGGGGTTGGTGGACTTCTGCTGGCTAGTGCCCTGTGAAAGTGAAGCAGAAAAGATCAGAGAAGAGAAGAAAAAAAGCAGCAAAGAAGCAAGAGATGCAGCCTAAACTCGTACTGCCCAATGCAGCCCTAAAGAAAAGCCAAGTGAGATAAGTTTGAGTTAACTGCTGACCGAGAGGGGGTAGGCACTTTGAGCAAAGAAACTGTTTAATGCTTACTTTGCTTAGAAAAACAGGGCTTTGTATTCCCAGTAAATAAAATCGATTAATTTTTCCTCCTAAAGGGAACAACCCAAAGGGCCCCAAATTTTGGCTGGTTACTTGGGTCAAAAAGGAATAATGCTGGTATGACTATCTCCGAATAAGCAGTAAAACCTTCCAAGTAGACAGAGTGGATCAAGACAGGATATAACAACAATTGACAAATTTATGAAGGGTACCAATACCAAAGAAAGTGGAACTCTTCAGAATGAAATTATTTTTGGCTGTGGAACATGCTCACAAAGGAAATGGTGGCTCTTTGTTTCTTGTGACTTTTAAAATTAAACCGAATAAACAATAGCATAACTAAGGTGGAGCAATTAGGGCAGCAGCCCCAGGCACTGAGCAGGGAGGGTGAAAAAACACCAGCTGCCACTGCACAATCAAGCCAACAGCATGATAGGAGCTGGAAATTGCCTCTGTGTGTTGCCACTGCCCCGGGCACTTGGTTGCCTTGTTAAGGCTCCATGAATAAAGCCTTAGAAACCTGTATTGTAGGGGAAAAAAATCTTCCTTCGTCACAAAGTTTATTTTATGAACAAACATCGTTTCCATCTCGATGACTCTGCTATCACATGCCACCATTAATATATTCAGCTGTCATGATTCCAAAGCAATCCAAGCACCAGACACAGCTCTGGCCCTCATGAACATGTAATAACAAAACCAGTGAACATAAGTAACCCTACAAAAACTAGCTGTGATGTACACCCCAACCTTCAGGTATGTTCAGGGAAGCAGTTTTCCTCAAGACAGATTTCAGTTCTCATCAGCCGAGAGGCCATTGCAAATGATAGAGAAAATGGAATTCACAACACATAAGAACACCCGCTTTCCTTTTAAAGCTGTATGATCTCTAGGGCTCTATCTCTGAAGAAGTTGCTCTCTGCTCCTAAAAGCAAATCGTCAGCCTTGCTCCCTGTAGGGATGTTGTATAAATATTCCAGGAAGCCTGGGGATGATTCATGGTGTTGTCAGCCACTACAGAGATGGCTGACAACTCCCTTCTCCTAAGGAAGAGGACAGACACAAAGGTGGGAGAGGGGAATGCCAGGCATCACTTGCTTCCCTCAGCAATGCTGGCTTCATGGTCTTCCAGCAGACAGAATTGGAGTCATCTCAGAGAGGTGTAAGCTGGTGGTTCTGCCACTTGCAAGCTGACTGATACCAGTAATAAAAATGGAATTTCTTTATGCAGCAGCCTTGCAGCATATTTAAGACCTGGACTATTTTGGATGCAGAGTTCAAAAAGAGATGTGTTATCTGGAGGCACATGCAGCTGGAAAACAATTGGAGGCCAAACCTAAAGATGAAGTGGGAATGGATACAGATCAATGACGGGCTATCTCACGGTGTTAATTTTTTGATCTCATTGCTTTATTTTCCTGCTCTTATTAGTACAACCCAACAACAGTCACAGAATAAGGAATAATTGACCAACTACATTTTGAAAGACACAATATTTTGTGGATAAAAGTTTTTGGAAAAGAAAAGACACCGACTTTTTATTAGCTTGAACCCTTCTTTCAATCCCACTGCCCACTGTGTGACTGGGATCCTCTCTCATATTCAGTAATAAAAAAAAAAACTTGTAGCATCCTTATGCTGCATATCTCACTAAAGGTTGGAGGTTAGAGTTGGGGTAGGGTGGCAGAATTTCTCCCAAAAGCCTGGTTCCAAGAGGTGATGAACACTTGCAGCATCCATTAATTTTAAGATCTTAATGTCTTCAATGAGGACAAAAGCCATGTCCTTTCCCCCTTTGCACTTCATGTCTCTTTATTCATTACTGGTATTCTAATCAAAGTATCTCTCTTTCTCTTGTTCCTTTACACACACACACACACGCACGTACACATGCTTTCTAAGTGGCACTGACTAAGTCTGAACAAATGCAGACTCGCTTTGATGGGCCCCATAAGACTGACCACAGCAATCCAATCCTTACAGCACACAATATAAGAAAGACAAGCAGTAACATTCATAAACAAAAAATACTTAGCTAAAAAAAAAAAAAAAGATAGGGTTGACAGTCTGTTTTGCTGGGAGTCCAGTAATACCTCCCCTAAAAACAATGCTATGCTTTACAAAAACTCTAAACTTTTGAAAAAAACACCCACTTCTCTGAAAGCCTGAAAAGAATTTGAGCAGTGACACATCAGCTGGAGAGAGAGAGAGGGGAAAAAATAGCTGAAGTCATAATACAACAGATCTGACAAACATGTCACTCCAAAAACTTTGCACTGGTATGTTATATAATGGAGCACAAGGCTCTGGTAAAGTGGTGGAACAGTTTGTGACAGTTAAAATACCAGAGTGAAGACTGTTGTGTGTTCACTGACTTCTTTGAAATGATTCAGGACAGGACACATTCATCTTCATAAACATGAGCTGCAGTAGCATAACTAGAGAGGCGAGAGGGGCACCAGCCCTGGGCGCTGACTTAGAAAAGGTGCCAGATAGCACCACCATCCTTCCCAGTCTTTGCTACAGCAGAAATAGCCCAGCACCACCCAGTTGGAGGACCAGGCACCACCCTGCAAGAGGACCCACATACAGGGACACCTACTTGGTACCCTTTTCGTCCTCCCCAGGGCACAGAGGAGTTTTGTCCAGGACTTGAAACTCATTAGTTAGTCCTCTGAGTAGCTGAACTGGATTTAACTGAAGCTGTATGTAATGTCGGTATGTCAAGACCACGTGTGCAGCAGCCAACCAGCCAGTCAGTTTGTTCCTTACTAGGATTATTGACTGCATTGTAAAGAGGTATGTTCTGTCCTGGTCACAATTTTCTCCTATTTAGATAGTGGTAAAAATGATCTATAGATTTAATTACTTTTAGCACTTCCTGCCTGGTGTGGTAATAATTCCTCTTTGCAGAACCCACACTTCTGTTGTAATAGCCTGCTGTCTTTTCATATCCTTTGTGTTCTCATGTCAATATTGTCCCCAGTCCATAAGCAGAAGGGTTGGCAACTAATATAAAAAAAGGGTTTGAAAAACACACTAAGGCTGAATCCATCTCCTGGAAGTTCTTGTGCCAAGTGAAAATACCACACTGCTCTCTGGTGTCCCCCTGACATAGTTTTCATTTCCTGGCCACCCAGGCTGTAGTTTTGTTTTGTTGGTGAGTCAACAAGATAAATGGTTGGTAACAGAAGCAGTTTTAAAGATGTTCCCCCCTGCTCTCTCAGTGTTTATGCAGTCGGCCAGCTCTGACCCATCTTAGCTCTACGTCAGTCAGTTGAAATGATCCCTTTGGTCACAGCATTTGTACCTGAGCTGGGTTGCTGTGATTAGGCTCTGATCCCATAACTGGGATTTTGAGTGGACTCATGTTTCTTGGTAATCAGTTTCCATCTGACACTCTTGAGCTAGGGACAGACATTACACATAAACAGGTTTAAGTGATCAGAAACTTGTTTAAACCTGTAATGGAACAGAAGTGTACATAAACCAGTTTAAAAATGGCCCAAACTGGTTTGAGATAAACCTAATTGAAAGTAGTATCAGACTTAACTGGATGAGCTCAAACCAGTTTATTCAATGTCTGTCCCAAACCCCTTCCTGGTTTAAGTTAAAATGCCTGCATTTCCTCAGTCCAGAGGGAATGTCTGTACAATTACAAATTGGTTCAATTTAGGCAGGTTAGGTTAACCTGCAAAGATTGAATCAATTCAGATTCCGGCAGGCAGACCAGCTGAAAAGCCAATCTTCTTTCAAAAGTTTGAGAAGGCCACAGGGTATCATTTGGCTATACTAGACAGGCTGAGGGAGGCAAGCCATACAAATTCCCAATCCAGAACCCTCCCAAAGATGGCAGTGGCATTACACAAGTCCAAAACTATTACTTTAATTATCACAGATCTTATCCTGCTGCAAGGCTTTACTCCAACTTCCAGTGAAGTCAATGGGATGCTCTCCACTGATTTCACACTTGAAAGAGGCCCTAAAAACATTCTTCCCCCTGTGCCTTTGCCAGTACCTCCTTTTAAGGCCCACAGTGTAAATCCAAACTGAATTTTTTTTAGCAGCAGTCAGGAACTTTTTGGAGGTGTTATCTGGAATATTCTGGCTGATGTTTGAGGTGGCCAGTGTTCTGACCCTATGACTTTTCCCTACTGCCCATCCCCCCCGCTCTCCAGGCTATGGCATGGGGGCACAGATCCCAGCCGCCTGGCCCTGGCATAATTCTTTGCCACCCAGTCCCAGCACATGCAAAGCCCCTTGTTGCTGGAGTGCTTTTGAATTCTCCCAGCTCTCTGGGTCAGATGCAGTGGCTCCACATGCCAGATCTGGCCTTGCTCACCCCTATCTAATCACTTCCCAGGTAGCAGATAACCACACTAAATGATTAGATTCTTTTAAAGAAACTTCATTCTGTTTTCCCCAACCCATGTGGCAGGCAGTGCTACAACCATTTTCTCTTAAGGCTATGTTTGAAGCCCAGGAATTGGCTCTACAAATCTTCCCATTGGCCCTCCTCTGCATGGCATCTAGTTCAAGTTTTATGTCGCTGTGTTCAAAACCTACATCTCTCTGCCTTCCCTCACTTGTCTCCCCCCTCTCCTCCCCTTATGTCAACTTTTCATAAGAACATAAGAACTGTGATTTACTGGGTCAGACCACAGGTCCATCTTGCTCAGTATCCAGTGTCATACAGTGGCAGAGAGTGGAGGTGAAAGGGAGAGTGAACATGTGTATGATCTGATCAGGGTCTTCCTTCTGTTCCTCTCCCACTTGTCACCTCCAACACTTAAAGTCCAGGAAGCTCTGATTCAGAAGCTGTACCCCTAAATCCCATGTTCAATAGCTAGTGATGCACCTTTCCTCCAAGTACTTGTCCAATACCACTTTGAATCTGGTTAAAAGGTCAGCTTCCACAACACCTTGGGGGCAATGAGTTCCACACTTTAATTGCACACTGGGCATATATCTACATATGCAATTAATGCAGAGCAATAACCTCCAGTGCTTATTGCACCCAAGTGTATTGCATCCAGGCACGCCATTTAAATGTGTGCTCAGGACCACAAGTATGTTGAGCTGGGTCAGAGCAGATCCTTCCGGCTCAAGGCTGTTCTGACCCAGCTCAATGTGCTGCGGAGGGACTGGCTGGGGCATGAGGGTGCTCCAGTGCAGGGCTAGCTTGCAGGCAGCTCCCACACTGAAGCACCCTCATACCCCAGCCAGCCATGTCAGCATCTAAACATGTGCTGCTCGTAGTACTCGTAAATATAAGCACTGCCTTGTAAATATAATTGCCTGCCACTGCTGCAGAGTTCATTTGTTTACTCCAGCCTCATAGTCCTTCCCGTGTAGATGCTGTGACATTTACTGCAGAGCTAATAAGTAACTGTCTTGTATAGACACACCCACTGTGTGAATAAGAACGTCCTTCTGTTAGTTTTAAACTTGCCACCTATTAGTTTCATTTTGTGACCCCTAGTTCTTGTATTGTGAGAGAGAGTAAATAATAAATCCTTTTTTACGTTCTCTTTACCATTTAGTATTTTGTAAACCCTTATCATGTCCCCCTCAAGTGTCTCTTTTCTAAACCAAACAGGCTTCCATGGATGCCCCTCCATGCCATTAATCATCTTTGTGGCTCTCCTCTCTGCTCTGTAACAGCAAGACTCTGGCTTGCTAATGTCATCTGCCTGTTTATCAGCTTCTTGAACAAATGCCTCTCTCCCTTTCCTCACTGTACTTGATAAAGCATTTCTTTAGCTCCTCGTTCAAGTTATTTTCTCCCTCTTGTAAGAAGCTGTGTAGCTCTTGAATTGGTTTTGTCAGCCACAAATGGATTCATCAGACATCTGACTAGACCTCTTACATGTACACTATGATCCAGAGGGTCAACACTTGCTACCCTTCTACCATGATACCACCAGGAACTGATCTGACGTATACTGACAAGCTTTGAGGACTAGGGAGGAATAACTTATATATCTCATCTGCCAGAAATAATAACCACCCTCCCCCCTTTCTTAGCAAATATTACCGCAATTGGACCAGTCCACTGATCCACCTCTAACCGTTGTCTCTTGATAACCTTCATCCTTTAGGACAGTGACTGTTCTTTATTCCAGTAAGATGTAGGGTCTAACAAAAATTGTAACAATAAATGTCTAAACCAAAGGTAACAGCAGTGGAGAACAGTTAATTTCTATCAATATAACCTCTCAGCAAGAGGTCAGAAAAGGGAAAATCAAATCTGTTAGGCCGTGTCTATCACATTTCAATGGTGATTTCTGAGGCACTCCCATGCCATGAAGCTAACACATTTCAGCATGCTCTCAAAGTTAAATTTTACTTGGCTTACACATGCATCCAGTTCTGGTCTCATTTATGCCACTATAGCTCCCCTTTGAAGCTAACACGAGTTGCTCTGTGTGCTCTGAGGACAGACTCAGCGCTTGCTTGTTTGTCAGTCTTAGTCACCTGCCTTCAAAGCAACAGTAAACCTCATTTTTTCAGGATTTATGCCAATCTCTTGCTAGTAGAGAATAGGAGCTTTTTCTGGCACCTTCTGATGTGGCCGTTGTCAGACACGAGATACTAGACTAGATAGATTTGGGCTTGTTCCTTAGGTAAGTGTGGACAGGCTGACACGAATACCACAAAGATTCAAGTTCTGCCCTGTCTTGCACAAGGCAACAGTATTAGGGCATTCTGGCAAACTTTTTTCCCCATCACAAAAAAAATTTCTGGTAGAAAGCACAGGGACATCCTGTTGCATGGACTCCTGGAAGTTAGGAAGATTAGTTAACCCACTTACACAATCATTACAGGAAAAGAACCATGAGAATTTTTCAGTCTGACAACTCTGTCATAGTCTGCTCATGAGCTGGGTTTGTGTACAGATCTATCAGATAGTCCAAAGAATACTCCAGGGTGGCATCATACCCCCTGTACAACTCTGCTCCAAAGGGGTACACAAATGGATATACTTAACTGACTTTAAAAACACCTATGGGGCATTAGTAAGTGTCCTTTTTCATAGAGTTTCATTTGAATCTTCCCCAAGAAATGAAGAAGACCCACAAGGACAAATAGAGTTCAGGATATCTGCAAAACAGTCCAGAGTCTGGCTCAGACTTCCCTCACTGCTCCAGCCCAATAGGTTTCAAAACAAGCACCTGCTCCCAGATAAAGTTGCTTTTTTTCCAAGCTCTTTTTATTATTCCAAGTGGCTTGTCCAGCATGGAGTTGAAAGTCAGAATATGAGCATGGCTAGAAACCATGTTAGCCAGGATGCCTGTGGACAGGGGCTAGATGGGCTATTTATAGATATGTTTTTTCTAGGTTTAAACCAGACTGCAGCTGTAACTATATACACGTGGACGTCTGTAGTCCAAAATAAAATTGGCTCTAATCCGAATTAACTAATCCTTATTGAATGGGGATTACAGATAATGCAATCTAGGAAAGTCTGAATTAGGCAATTTAAACGATTATTTATTAACATGTATATGGCGAGTTTCTTTTAGGAAAAACAATCCTTAGCAACTCAGATAAGCAGATACACATTGCAAATATCAATCCCCAAAAGGGAAACTCAGGTCAGCTACAGTTTCTGGAACAGCACTTTAGAAAACTGCAACAATGTAGCACTGCTTACACAGGCTTATGATCCCCTCCTAATTACTACCAACCTCTTTTAAGGGGATGGCAAGTATATAGATCAGGGGTTGGCAACCTATCAGAAGTGGCGTGCCAAGTCTTCATTTATCCATTCTAATTTAAGGTTTTCCATGCCAGTAATACATTTTGTGGGTGGTGGCAGCACTGGGAAGGGGCTGGGGGGGGGGGGGCTGCAGCCACCCCAAGATTTGCTGTAGCCCACACGAGCCCCCTCCTAGTGCCACCACTGCCTGCCCGGAGTGCAGTGAGCCCCACCCCCACACCAGGAAGAGCCCAGCACTGCCCGAGCCCTAGCCTGGAGTGGCAGCCCACCTTGCCCCACCCAGATCCAGGGGCATGCACCCCCTGTGCCTCCTGGGACGCGTGCAGTGGCATGAGCCACCACCCCTCCTGCGCCCCATGACAAGCCATGGCTTTGTCCCATGCCATGCTCCATCCACTCCTGCTGTGCAGGGCCTGGCAGGGCAGGTGTGGGGCTCCCAGGGGCTCTGTCCCCTCCAGCCTGGCTGCCCCTGGCTTCAGGCCTCCCCTGGGTGGTGCAGGGTGGGGGCTGGGGCTGGGGCCAGGGCTGGTGTGGCATGACGCGGCATGGTGCCAAGCAACACCATACCCCACAAGGCCCTTTCCCCATCTCTTGCCCCTTGCCCCGCAGACTTTCCCACCGGGAGGGGGGCATGTGTGCACATGCATGCATGCACTCAGCCCCCCCCCAAATCTTTTTCTTTCTCCGCCGCCTATGTGTGCTAATCAAAATCATCTCATGTGCCACCTTTGCCACACGTGCCATAGATTGCCAATCCCTGATATAGACTGTATAGCCAGTGACCCCTGCTGTTGTTATGCAGAGACTTAATTAAGTGCCTAATTAAATGAGGTCACTCAATGGGCTGTGCCTTATACTGTCCGCTTAGGTAAAGGGAGATGTTTCTTGGCTCTGAGACAATTAGCTGGTAAACCAGGGTATATCTATCACTACCCAATTTACCAGGCAATTAGATGAAGTTAGGTTAACTACCACACACAATTAGCACTGAAACAAATAAGATGGTTTATTAAAAACAACAGCAGCAACTAACAACATTTAACAAGTAAAAAGATCAACAGATAATCACAGGTTTACATACTTAAATACTAACCACAACTAATCAATGAAGTCAATAACTAATTAATCAATTAACTATAGCAGGGAGAAAGGAGTGGAATTTATTACAGAGGGGCAAGAGTAATTTTATTTATCTCGGCCACCATCTGATCTGTCACCAGCTGTCCCTCCTCCAATACAGCTCAGCGGTGTCTTACCTCCCACCTTGCTAACGACGGTGCTTAACTAATAAAAGGACAGAAAAAGGAGGGGAGGGATTGAGGCAACATTTACTAATAAAGCAAAGAGCTGCTCTGTGTCAACGACACATACACCCAGGGAGGAAAAGTCTGGGGAGCCGACTCCATTTAACCTTAGTGTAGAAGCAAATCCAGAGGGGAGCAACCGCACGGAGACCTTGGAGCCTCTGGAGCATACACAGCCTCCACATAGTGCTTATTTTCTCCTTCAGTCTCTCTCTCCCTATGCTATCACACTCCAGTCGATCGCCAACACAGGCCTCAATCAATCCAACTCCCTTGACCACACACCGTCACACACACCATCACGTTCACACACCCAAAACCTCACAGCCACACATCCACCCACAGACACACATACATTGCTTGAAAGCACGTGCCCTCAGTCCCACACAAAACCCAACACACCATTGGACGCACACTGAGCTCTGCCCACACACACCCTTTGTAGGCTATGTGTGCATGTTACCTAGGTGGCTCTGCACTTGGTCACACAACACCTCTTTCAGGGATCTAACATCATTTTTCATGAGGCCAGGTCACTCACAGTTCACTTGGTGACCCACTTTCCATCTGTGCTGTGCTGTGCTACCATAGTGTCTTCATCCTTGTACATAGACCCAGACCCTAATTTTGGCCGCAACACTGTGATGGTCCATGATCGTCTGTTATTCCTTCATTCAAACTGAAATTTGATTCAAACTGTGTGATGCAAATCAGTTAGCACAGTTTAGAAAATGCTGAGCATGTCTACAAATGGCCATGCAGACTCAACCATATTAAAAGAATAGTAAAGATTTGCAGTATAGAGGAGACCTTTAGTTACCTTGAAATTTGGTTTTCCACAAGCACAATAAAGCAAGTCCTGCTAACATAAATATATATGACTTCTCATACTCCCTAGCCAAGCCCAGATTCAGACTCCATGATCTTCTTGGAATACGTGGAACTGAGAGTTGGTGTTTCTCAGATGGAAATAAATAGAAAGGGTTGATAGATGGAACCGCTCTGCTCAGTGCTTGCTTAGTTTGTCATCTAAACACTGCAGAGCATGTTGACACAGAAAATGCTTGAGAGTTTATGGGTGCTTGCACACATGATGGGGGTTTAGTTCTCCTTAAATTGAAAGGGTGGGTTTTTAATTGGTGGGTTTTTAATTTTTGTGCCAATTAAAAACCATCATTTCAATTTAGGGATTTCTGCGCTGCTGGGCTGAGCTGTCACAGAGCTGCAGCTGGCTGGGAAGGGCCCTTCCCAGCCAGCTGCAGCTCCATGACAGTCCCACCTGGTCTGGGCACAGGGAGCTGAGAGCAATCTGGCTGTGCAGCTCCTGTGACCGCAGCCTGAGCCTCAGCCTGTTGGGAAGGGCCTGGCTCCCATGACCCATGGGCTGGGCCCTCCACATCTGCTCAGCAGCACTTGCAGGCCAGCCAGGCTCAGCCCCAGCCACTGGTGAGGCGGGCAGATGGTGGAGCCATGTCAGCTGGGGCCCCTGCCACTGGAGTGGGGTGGAGGGGGAGCAGCTGACGGTCTGCTACACCCTGGCCAGGCAGACCCTAGCTGTGGTCCCCTGGTGGGAAAGGGGAGGGAGCGGGGAAGAAGCCCCGTCCCTGCTCCCATTGCCTCAGGGGGCCAACATGGCTGGTGTCTGGCCACACCCCACCCCTGCTCTGGCTAGACAGCAGAGGGATGGGGCCAGCTCTGCTGGGCTGGAGGAGACAGCACAGCCCAGTCTAGGGCTGAAAAGCATGCTGGGATGCTGGGTGGACTCTGGTTTAACTTAAACCAGGAAAGGGTCTGGGACAGAAGTTGCATAAACCAGTTTAACCAAAATCAGTTAAGTCTGATACTACATTGAACCAGGTTTATTGTAAACCAGTTTTGGCCATTTTGAAACTGGTTTATATGCACTGAATTTATGTTCTGTTACAGGTTTAAACCAGTTTCTGATCACTTAAACTGGTTATGTGTAACTTCTGTCCCTATTTTTTAAGGTTACTCTGCCCCACCACTTGGTGCAGCAGTGGGGACAGGAGCTGCTACACCAGCATGGTTCCAATCTAGGTGCCTCCTCTCTGCCAGATGAGATACATAGTGGGGGGCACAGTTTGCTCCGTTAAGGGGGCAATAGCCTGTGTTAAGTTGAAGTTCGGCTAAGTTAGCATAAGTGAGGCTAAGGGAAGTAGTATAACAGGAACTGAGTCACAGGTGAGAGAACATTCCAGGAAAGGTGAGCTCAGTTAGATCTTGATTAGTGAAGGTCAGTATGTTCCAGTCTACCACAATGAAACACAAGATCATTGCCTTGCTAACCTTGATCAAGTAATGTTGTAAACTTTTGTTTGAGGAGGGGGATAAAAAGGGCCTCAGTGCTCTGAGATGTGCTCCTCTGGCACCCTTGCTGCGGTTCCCAACAAAGATCCAACACCTCTGAACTTAGTCTTTGGGTAAGATCTCCCCTAACAGGTTGGCCACTTCTGAGGAATAATTAGGATTTAAAGATGTAATGGTTCTAAATTGTTTATTTTTGTTTGGACTGTAAAAGTATATCTTGACATAGTGTGTTATTCTTTATTTGATAGCAATAATCCTATCTGGAAAATTTTACTAATTTTTACTTTTGCATTCACTCCATTGGAAGACTCATTTTGCTGAAGAACAGGGGCTGTTAAGGACAATCCTCAGATCCCTAAACTTGCTCCAGGGGTCAGGACTAGTGCAAGCTTTAAGCAGTAGGATTCCTACCACAGCTACTTGGCTCATAAGACCTAGTCCAATAGTTTGGATAACAAGCATCAGGTGTTATCTGCATGTGTTCTCTCAGGCCTGAGGCCATATATACAGTAGTGTGGTGGAAGAGCCATATAACCCCTAAATGCCACAGGAGTTCATAATGGTACACGGTTAACACACAACCTCAGGCTGGCCCTCCCATTGAACACTTCAGAAGTCTGGAGACAGCTACATGCTATTTTTGAAGACACTAGTTAGAACCTGTTAGCATTAACTTCCTACCCAGGAGAACAATTGGGCTTGCTTATGTCTTTGCTGACCTTTCTATATTCTCACTGCCAACAAACTGGGTCTACACCTGGAGATTGTTATTTTGAGGCTGCTTTTAAGAACAGCCATATGGACAGAACATAAGATTGCTTTTGAAGTGAAAATAAGATTGCTTCTCTGGCTAAGTATATCCTTGCATCTATTACAATCTAAGGTTTTAACCATATTTTCCAGCATACTTTATGCCCCCAAATAAGACATGCACCTTGTTTTGGGAAGACAGAATGAAGAGATAACATGTTTCTAGTCATGATTGAATGCATCAGCAAGGACTCTTGACTGTTACACTTATGGCTGTGAGATTAATACTGTAGCTCAGACCCTGAAGAGTAAATTTTATCCTCTTCCTTCCTGAGACTAGCAGAGGGAGAAGCATGACAGCCATTTTGCAGCAGTGCTTACCTGCTTATTTTCTTCCATGTTTCCATTCCAGAGAAGAAAAATAAGCTTCCCCAGTTAAGACTCACCATAATTTTGGAGCATGGATTTTTGGGAACAGGGCACATGTGATATGCATGTAAATATGGTATTTGCCCCATTACTGAGCACCTCAGCCTCTTTGATGTATTAACTCTCCCACTGCCCCGTAGAAGCAAGCACAATGGCATGAGCCTATTTTAAAGACAGGGACTGAGCCACAGATTTAAAAAGTGCCTTGCCCAAGATTGCAAAGGAAGTTTGTGACTGAGCAGGAACCTCAACCTGTCTCCCCAAAATTTAAGGCTGGTGTCCTAACCACTGGAGAAACAGCCATCGTCTTCTAACTGCTCTGCTACTGAGCTAGGTTGGGTCTAAACCAGCAGTACTTGAGTAGAATACAGCATACGGGCCAGGCCCAGTTAGGTGCAGCTATCCTGACAAAGCTGCACTTGTATTGTTCTAGTAACACTACACCCAACAAGGCAAATTAGCTAGAGTAGTAAGAGTATAGTTTGTAGGGAAAATGGTATAAATAGTAGGAGCTTCTGATGATAAAGCTCTGTTAGTTAGGGATCTCATTTATTACCCCACTGACTCATACAGCGGTCTTGACAGGAGTACATACTGTGTAATTTAGCCTCATTGCTCAGTGACTGTATTTGTGCCAGCTTTCACCAGCTTAAGGTGGATACAAGGAAGCAAACTAGTCCATTAAACTAAGATCTCATAACAATTAGTTTCCCTGTAACTTTTCTTTCTGTGGTACTGTCTCATGCTTGGAAAAATCAGATGATACTAGAGACTGATCATCAGGCATCCTGGTTTTCTCTGATTAAAAAAAAAATCCCACAATTTTCAGTTTAAAAAAGTAACCCCAAATCACATTTTTCTATGATTAAAAAGAAACACCACCGAAGAAATGTATATATTAGTGGTGTTTCAGTAAAATAATAAAAAAAAAAAATGTGGATTTGGGGTTACTTTTTTAAACCAAAAACTGGAGATTTTTTTTAAATCGGAGAAAACTAGGATCCCTGCTGATCATCATGAATGGCCTGTTCCTGTGCAATGGAAATTAGTGCGGTTTTACTATGGACTTCACTGAATGTAGGATCAAGGGCAGATGCTGGAAAATAAAATGAAAATGCAGAAGAATAACAGGGCAGCTCTGCATCCTGGGTGCTAGTGGCATACAGGCCAGTGCTGCTACCAGTTGCATGGCAAGCAGTGGCATGGTCAGCTGCAGTTGGGACTATTTTTTCACCCCCTCTCCCCTCCTTTTCCCACAGGCAGCGCCCAGGGCTGTTCCCCTAGGTACACCCCTCAACCACCTTATGACAAAAAATTATATTAATGGTGGACAGCATCCTATCTAACCACCACAAACAATTGAGATCCAGCAGCATTTCAACTATTTGTTCTAAACCTTTAAATGTTTCCTATTTGCACTACACAAGCAAGGCAAAACTGAAAATGCACAACAAAACTACCGTTGTAGCAGTTTAAACATAATTCAGGCAGTTAAATCACTCTTTTACCATCAAGATGAAAGGGATTTTCAGAGGTTCCTAGCAGAGGGTCCCTAATCAGGGGGATTTGTGGCCATCTCTAGTATCTAAAGTGTTTTTGTTTGTTTGTTTGTTTATTTAGGGATCCAGGACAAAAAAAAGGGGAAAAAAAAAAAAAAAGATGTTGCCTGGGTTACACTCTGAGCTTTGTAGGTAATAAGAATGACCCAGTGTTTTCCCACAATGCAGTTCTTCCTCCCTGTATTAGTGCATTTTACAGCAAGAAGCCTGAATACAGGCTATTCATGGATTCAAATACAGATAAGAGTATGCATAGTCCTAATTACAGAAATAAAGCTAGATCTTATATTTATTTCTTTGCATTCAAGGACAACAAGTAAAAAGCAGAACTTGAAGTATGTTAGCAAAAGAAGTACCAAACTTAGTGTAAAGGCTATATTTAATTGCAAATCAACTTGTCTAAATAGTGACCAATCAACTTTTCTTCAAGAAAACTAACAAGCACAAACATAAATAAATATTAAAATAAATGTTTTAAATAAAAGTTTCTTACTTACTGCTGTAAATCATGATTAAAATGGGTTATTTAGAGCAGCTTGATTTCATTCCATCCACCCTGTGGGCAAGCATAAGTGGAGAGAGGGCACATCTGAAGGAGGGGGTATATCTCTTTGGCTTTTTTGTGTTTTAAAGCAAGAACACACTGGTTCTTGCATTAATGCAGAATTGGCCCCTCTGGGACTCAGCTGAGTAATATTTACTACATGGGAATGTGTTCAGCATCTTGCCCTCATGCCATACTGGATTGTGCCCCAGTGGGGAGATCAAAGCATGTTTCATTTACTTAGACATTGGGAACCCAAGTCTAGAAATGTAAGAATTACAGAAACTGTGTATATTGTCTTTTCTTGGTATACTTTGAGGAGGTTTCTAAAAAATGACCCCATTCTTCCCCTCCATTCTTATTTCTTAAACCAAAGTGCATTGCAGACTCTCAAGTTGTTCCCAAATAGAATGCTAAGTGCTAATATAATACTTAGTTTTCTTTGATCTGGCAGTCAAATGAGCTAGAAAGATATATAGCTCTGCCTTCATGTTGTTAAAGCTCTGATTTGGTCTGAATGATTGGGGTTTCCTGGCTTGCTTGCTTTTAGCTTCAGGACTGACTCTGTTTGTCAGTCTGTCTAATTTACTGTGCCTGTTTAGAATGTCCTTTCACTCACCTCCTCCAGGTTTTACCAATATGATGGGTCCTCCTGCATGTTCAGCTCACAGGTTGTTGCAAAGGATCAGCAGAAAGGTACTGAATCAGTCCTGGACATTGTGGTTTCAACATGAAAAGGTAAATGTTCAAGTGTCTTCCCCTTCCATTAATACTTAGTAGCTTTGTTGCTCCTGCTTCCAGCCTAAACCTTGGAAGATATTTATTTGCAACCCCGCCCTGGATTATTTAAATCATTGCTAGTGAGTGACATAGAAGGAAATATTCTATCACAGTAGTAGGCAACATTTTCTGGTGGTTTGAAATGATTCAGCTTGGGTCTGAGGGGGAATAGTGCTGGGACCTGGTTGCTGCTGTTGCCACCAATTCTCCCTGCCCCCAGCTCTGCAGGTTAGATCCAGTGGCTCCATTGGTTGGATCCGGTTTGTGGGCCCTAGATTGCTGACCTGTTTTCTTTGTACAACCAGGTTCTGCCCCATCTTGCAGACTGCTTTGATTCTTTTCCAGGTGCAGAAAATTGGGATGAAGTTAGCCATCGGCAAAGGTGTTGGGCTTTCTCATAGCTAAGGCAAAAAAAGCAGGTCTTTCATCTGGTCCAGTGTTGGGCCCATGCAAGAGGAGCAAGATGCTAAGGGCATGGGCACACAAAGAAGCCAGCATGAAATAAATGGAGAAGGAGCTTCACAGCATGTCCTTTGCTCTGTAGTATCTGCAGTGCTTTTGTGTATGGTTTTACCCCATGATAAATTAAAGCTGACCCAGAGTAGTTTACTTCTCAGTGACAGGAGGGGTAAGTATTGCAGGTTTGTTTTCATTTACTGTTTAATAAAAGTGTTCACATGGGCAATTATCATGGAGCAGCTGATGACCTGTAAAGCTGAAGTCTCCTTTACCACAGGTTAACTTGTCCATGCCCCCATGCCTTTGGGTTCTTCTCTGGGTTCTGCCACAGACTTCCTGCCTAATCTCATGCGAACTACTTGAATTCCCTCACCTGAAAAATAGAGCAAGGCAAATTTATCTGAAAGGGTTTTTTTACCAGGCTGAAATCTCATTTTATACTAAAGCCTCTTTCCATAATTCTATTTACACCTTATTAAGATCCCCTTCCAGTTCCAGAGTAGGATAATGTTGCACTAGCATAAATAAGCAGCAGACTTATTCAGATCAGTCAAGCACTTTTAAAATCTTTAGATGTAATGATCTGTCTACCCAAGTTTATGCTGTATATGTCTATCTACTACTGCTTTCAGAATAGATATGATGATGGGTTTGGCTTCAAGCTCCCATGACTATTTCTGTGCTGTTTCCTCTCTATCATCCCTGAGGGTGCCCTGTTCAATATGTCTGTGGAGCTATCAAGTCTAGTTCCATTTACAGTGCAGTTAGCACCTAAGGTGCATTTCCTCCATCTTCAGGGCTGCCTACTAAAAGCACAGCCAAATCTAAACTAAAATATGGTGTTTGACAACAATTCAGATTCTCAGACTGGGAGTAGGTTACCCTTCTGGGGGATTCCCTGGTAAAGCATTACATTTGGGGTCAGGGAACAAATCTGGGGACAGATACTTTTGTCCCTTAGCTACTGTTACAAATTCAGCCTGGTTTGCTAATAACTGAAGTAATTACCAATCCCATTGTCAATGGACAGGTGTCCACATCACATAGCACCAGGCACTTGGCTTCTTTAGGAACAAAGGACTACACCAGGCCTGCTGAGCCAATAGCCCTGTCCCCTGAATTTGCAGGCAACCACTATGCAAGGAAACCCCCAAATCACTGCTTCAAATCTTAATGGACATCTACAAGTCACAATACCTGGACCACCCACAACACCCTATAACATACCATAGGTAAAAGCAAGGGAGACAAGAGCACTCTGCTAATACCTTGCCACTGCAGTAAGAGGCAAGTAGTTGGTTATGTTGTAGATTCAAAGATCCTGGAAAAAGGACCATGCCCCAGAAGAAGGGAAATACTATCACAGACTTTGTCAATCTGACCTAGAATAAAAATTCCTTCCTGACCCAAAATTTGGTGACTGGTACGACCCTGAGCAATTGAGCAACACCCTCTAGCTAGAACCCTCTGAATTTTCTAAGTACCAGTAGAAGCACTAGGACAAAAGACCCCCAGCTTTAGCAGTGGCAAATGTTGCAATCCTTCATAGCAAGATATGAAAAGTCAGAAGCCACTAGCACTCATAAGCTGGGGAAAATGCTGCCTTGGTATCTAGCTGCAATCACCAAAAGTCTTAAAGCAAAGAGCCCAACGAATGAATGGACCATGAAAATGGAACTTCCCTTTCACATGGCATATGAGTGCCTCCTAGTCATGTTGGAAATAGTTTTCATTGCTGCTGCCTCAGATGTACCACATCCGCATAATAGAGGATCTTATTCTTTATTTCTGTCAGTCAGGTACCTTTCACAAATGCTAATGTCACGTGAAAGGTTAAAACAAAAAATCAGCCTTTCATTTAGTCCCTGGCACTTGGAATTAATAGCAGTTTGTGATGTGAACATAGACTTGTTTCACTTGTTACAACATTGGGAGACGGAGCAGAATAACGTTTACAAGTTTAAAAATACATATGCATTTATTTTGATTCCTGTTTCCTGTGTAAAGAAAGAATTTGCCTTGCTTAATATGACCTCTGGCATTTTATTTTAATGTTTCTTTTTTTTTTATGGACTTCCCAGTCATGGTATTAAAAAATGACTGCTTTTTTTTTTAGTTCAGCACTGATTCATGAGAGTAAGTCATTGTTTCAATATTTCCTCTGTTACTTAAGAGCAACCATTGTGAATATCCTGTACTCAGAGATGTAACAGTGTCTTAGATGGGACATGTGGGTATCAGAAATCTTTTGAATGTCACATGGAATACAAAACCCAACTATTCATAGCCATTTAGGAATTAGTAGTACTTTCTGAAAAAGCAGTGATCAGAACCCTGTTGTCTTGGTCAGAAGCCAAATCCAATTGTAAACTGTTTATACAGATTTTCCCTGAAGTTTGGGCTGTGATATTCATCATCATTTCTAATCTTAAATCATTGTAATATTGCCAAATAGATGTCACATTTCATCCCAGAAGTGACTTCCTGTCTTTGGCAGGTGAAATAGCTCTGGCTGAACAAATGACTTTGATGCAAAACCTACTGAATGGCAAGAACAAAACTCACCATTGGCTTTGTATTGTGTATGCAGGGACTGTAAAGCTATTTGCAAGCTTTCAGCATAAAAAGTACCATGTAGATCCAGGGTATGATTATGGCTTTTTAGAAAACCATGTATTAAAAAACAAAATGTAAAAGTACCTGCCTGTTCTTTCTTTGTGGAAGATGTAAATCCAACTGGAGCTAGGCAAGCAATGATTTACTCATCCTGTGAAACTTCTTAAGATTTCAGAAATGTTCTTCTTCTGCACTAGAACAAAGCCAAAACCCTGTGTAGATATTTTCCTCCCTGAAGAAAGGGACATTGAAAGAATAGCCTCACAGTTAGGTCACTTGTCTGAGGTATGCAAAGCCTAGATTCATAAACTAACTTAAGCTGCTTTGCAGCAAAGCCATCAACTGGATATTCCCACATCCCAAGTGAGTTGAATGATCACTGATCCATCTAGTTCATTGCCCTTGCCCTCCAGGCTAATGAATAAACACCTATTTTATACAAAGTGAAGCAGCTCCAACAGGAACGATAGTGTGAGATCTTCTCAGAGTAGGCAGGCAGTTAGGGCACTGACCTGGGATGTGGAGCACCTTGATTTAAATCCCAGTTCCTATTCTGGACCAAACTATTGACCATTCTGGAACCCTTTTCTGTGCCTTTGACTGAAATTTCATCTTGCAGCCAAGAAACATTTACTATCAAAATGGGTATGTGTCCCAAGTGAAAGCTTCATTTTTGACTTATTCACATTTGCTGATGAAAAACCATTTTGTCAGAAAATTCCTGACTAGCTCTAGTGGACAGAACAAACCATCATGAGCAGATATTTTCAACTGATGTTAACAGAAAACATTCTGTTACAGCAGTTTTTCATGCCAGAATGAATCAATTTTGATGCCCAATTTTGGTCCTGTAAGGAGTTTGCAGTCTAAATAGACAAGATAGACAAAAGGCAGGAGAAGACAGCAACAGCATAAATGACTTCCTTAAGGCCACAAATTAAGTCTCTCTGGCAGAGTAAAGAACAGAATCAAGGAGTCCTAAATCTTAGTCTTGTGCCCAAGTATGTAGACTCTTCCAGCTTCTCCAAAGGCTCAACCAGTGATACATGTTCCTGATTATGCCAGTCTGGCCTTAGTAAAATGTTGTTGACATTGGGAATATCTACATGTGAACTTTACTGTGGAGTTGACTAATTAGCCTTGCAGTAAAGCATCAGAGTTTACACATGCACTGGTATTAGGGCACAGTAAATTAATTAACTCCAGCATAGCATAGTAATGTCAAGGTGGACAGTGCTGTTCTATGGTAGAATTAACCCTACAACAGTACTATCTTACGTTAGGCTAATTTATTCCACTGAAATACACATGTAGATGTTGATAGGAGCTGGCTGGGGCATGAGTGTGCTGAAGTGCAGAGGTGCCTGGCACCTAGCCCTGCATTTTAGCACCCTCGTGCCCCAGCCAACCTCTCCCAGCCAACCCCTGCCCACTGCTGCCACCCAGAGCCTGGGGCTGACCCCCTGAGTCCCTTGCCAGCCCAGGGCTGCTCTGCCCTAGCTCTAAATGCTGGGTCCTGGGTGCACATGTAACTGTTGCACCCAGGAGCAGTTTTCTCTGGTGCAAACTGCATTGGAGTTTACTACATCACCTTAATGGCACATGTAGATGTACCTATTGTGGGGTGAGGGGAGAATCCTATAAGTAAGAAAGCAAATTGCACTGTTAGTAATTTGCTCTGCTTTGACCCTAAAAGGACAAAAGCATTTCAGGCTCATGGCTACACATGGAGGTTTATGGTGGAATGGTTCAAGTATCTCCAGACTATATAGAGGTACCTTTTGAAAAAAGAAATCACAAGAGACCTAAGGAAGGATAGTCTGGTACCTGAAAGCTCATTTATGCTTCTCCCAATTATGCAGTCAGTCCAATAAAAGATATCACAAACAAAAATCCTTGCAGACATCTTTTTACAAAAATCACTTTACAGACATGAAAAATAAATGTGTAAATGCTTGTGGCTAGGGCTAAAAGTAGTCACAACTTTAATCTCTTTTTTTTATGAAATAGCAGTTGTTTTTCAATTTTTTGCATGAATTTTCTCCAGATTTTCTTTGTTTTGAAGATACCCTGCAAATTCTTTTTTGCTTTCATTTGTGATTCAAAATATTTTCTCCCTTTTTGGATTCCCAGTTTTCATCTAATTTCATCTTAACTTTTTTAAACAGAACACTTGCATTTTCTAGAAGCTCAATAATTGCAATAATTAAAGGCCCAGAAAATAGAAAAAATACAGAGCTGGCTCAGTTTGAAAACCAATGACGTGAAATGAACCTGTCTTTGAAATGTCTGCTGTAGAGATCAAGCAGTAGCTTATTGATTCACTTTAGAAAAAATACATTTTGTTTTCTCCAGAAGTTTAAAGGCTGCCTTTAAAGGACATTTTCATTTCACAGTGTCCCTAAAAGCTGCAAACCGGTTTGTGTAGTAAGTAGGTAACAAGCAGTCAGAGAAGCACATCTATTGTCTCTAGATGAAATGATTAAACTTTATAATGTGCTATAATGATATTGATACATTAGGCATAAATATATGATGATTATTTTCTGTACTACTGCATAATAATATAACATTTCATTAGCATAATGGTTCAAGTATCTGTAATACCGGAAGAGCTGAGTATTGGGTCGAGATATTTAGCCTAGCAGATAACTTACGTATCTATCTAAGGTACTGCTTTGGCTCCCATTTCTGTAGTATTTGAGCACACTCTTCAATGTCTTCATTTTACCATCATTCTAGTGAGGTAGGGAGTTGCTTTCATCCCCATTTTACAAACATGGAATCAAGGCAAGAAAACGATTGAGGATGTGTGCTGGGTTGCACTTGCAACACCGGAGTCTTTTGTGCCCTGCTGCTTAGTGAAATTCACAGCTCTAAACTCGATACACACACAGGCACCCCATACAGTACATGGGGAGGCCAAGGCACCCAAGAATGGATTTGCAGAAGCCAGCATACTGGTGGGCACCACAGTCAGCACCATAAGGTGGGCACCACCATCAGCTGTGTTTAGGAGCAAATGAAAGTTGCTTTTCTTCATGCTGTCACTTAAAGTTTTCTGTTTCAAGTAGGCTTCTTCCCTCTGGAGGACCTAGATCCTAACAGGACAGAAACGTCTCCCTGAAGCAAACATCTAAGCTTCATGCAGACACATACCTGTGTCTACCATTCCTATGGGTACCTCCCTGCTGAGCCACAAGGGGCCCTGGATCAGCCTGAGTAGGCACCTAGAGGTCTCTACAGGTGCTGTAGAGCCTTCCTAAACAAACTCTAGGACCGGGTCCACATGAGCAGGGGTGTGTATTTACAGCAGCACAAATATTAGCAGCACAAATTTGTGCCACTACTTTATACTGCAAAGCATGCTGCTATTTGTATGGTTTGCAGTAGGACACATTGTCCCGCTGCTCCATGTGCTGTGGGGGCTGCACCGGGAGGGGGTGAAGGGGGCGCTGGGGCACAGGATGCCTCAGGGCAGGGTTAGCCAGCAAGCAGCACCCAATGCTGAGGCACCCTGTGCCCCAGCCAGCTGGGAAGCAGCATGTGGAGCTGTGCTGTGTGCTGGGAAGCTTCAATGCTGTGGCACCCTGCACCCCAGCCAGCCTCTCCCTGGCTGGCTGGGGCACAGTGTGCCTCAAGATCGGGGAGCAAGCAGCCCTGGGCTGGCTGCTGTCTGTCTCTGCAGTGCAAGTGGCTCCGCTGCAGAGCCCCTGTGCTGAGTCATGTGAGTCACTGAGGCATGCTGTGCCCCCACCACCCATGGAGCTTGAGCTCCCCAGTCTCAAGGTACACTGCGCCCCAGCCAGCCACAGAACAGAACCAGGAGCTCCCCCATCTCAAGGCACACTGTGCCCCAGTCAACTGAGGAGCAGCTGTCTGGGGCACAGGGTGCCTCAGTGCTGGGGCTTCACAGCATATGGAGATGGGGGACCAGGCAGCCCTAAGCAGCCTGCTCCCTCATCTCTGCATTTGTCGTGGCACATGGCACTTTGGCGTGCTTTGCGCCACTTATTTTTTCAGGGTTTTTTGCTACCAGGCAATCCTGTTAGCAGATTTTTCCCATTCTACTAATTAGCAGTGCTGTGCATGGTTTAACATGCAACACATGCAGTTTGCAGTGCCACAAACCGCACATTTCTGCATGTCTGGATCTGGTCTAGATGGCTAACCGTGTTAATCTGGATCATCCTCCCAGGCAAGGCACCTAAATCTTGGTTGCAATGCCTAAGTAGAGCCACCATAGAGGCTGAATGGGATCTAACTATAAGTTCTTTTTTGGATTTAACTCTCTCTAGATACCTGGGGCTACTCTGTTGTACCTGAAAGAATGTTATATTATATCTGCACTGTTCCTCTGTAAGTATTTTGATAACAAAAATGACCATTGAGAGCCACAGGTTAAAAGGGGAGGCTATGAAGCTTATGAATTGCACAAGGGCAGGAGTGAGATAGCCACTGTGGCCTGGAGAACAGCATAGATTTATAGACTTGACTACAATGTCATTGGAAACATAGGTTTTTGGAAGTGATACTCAGTGATACATTTAAGTGAACATCATTGGATTTACAATAGTCAGTGTGAAAGGAGAATTTAGCCCATGTATATTTGACTGTTGTTGCATACATTGGGGTCAGATCCTCAGTGGGCACACATCAGCAGAGTGGCAATGCATCTCTCCTGATTCACACCTGCTGGGGATCTGCCTTCTGTTTCATGAGGAGTATTTCTTAGATTTCTTAGAAGCAGTTCCTCTCCATTTCCTGTGGAGAGAACAGGTGGTGTTTGCTGGTTTTGAAATGCAAGCCTATATCTAGCTCTCCTGGCCGCTGGCCCAACCTCTTCCAGCTGCTCTTGGAGAATTCCTCAGGCTTCCTTTAGTCTGGATGGCTTTTGCAACCCTATGGAGCTTTTAAGTGTTGTGAGTCTCCTGAAGCCTGCTTCCCGCACCCGCCATTCCAAGCTCCCTGCTGCCAAAGTCTGGTTCCCATGAAAAATGTCTACAGCTAGAAGAGGACAGAGGAAAAAGGAATGTGCAAATAAACAGATCAGCAATAATTGAGCAAAGAAGTTAATCCAGTGGTTAAATAATCAGAGAGAGGACAGGGCTCCTGTGGGACTTGAGTACTCTAGCATTTGGCTTAGTGCTGTCTTTGTAACGTTCCACCATTGCTCAGTGCTGAGCAAGTCACAGAACTGTTTGCTTTTGGGAGGCTGGGGGGGAATGAACTGGTGCACTTGCATGCCCCTTTGATTCCTGGTCCCCCCAATTATTAAAACCAACTACCTGGTAGTGGCAGCAGCATTTCTCATCAGGCAGTGCTGAGGGAGTCACTCAACTTCATGGCTCATGATCTTCTATCCGATCCTTTCTAAACTCTCCATACCAGGGATGTTAACAATCCCCACTGCTTTTTAATGGTCTTAATGTTCCACCAATCAAGCTATCCTTTGTTCTGCAATCCTGCTCTGTCAGCCGCTCCTCAATCTCCTATTGCACAGCCCTACACATTATTTTCAACTCATTCCAATGAAGTTATTTTTTTTTTTGCTTCAAACTTAAACTGAATAACACAGGCCGAGGCCCCTAGCATATTAGTAAAACTTATAGGTTCTTTTTAACTGGAGAAAAATGTGTTGTACTATACGGGATGATTCACCTCACCATTTGCATACCCTGTTTCCTAGATTTGCCCATGCCTGCTCCTGACCCTTTGATTTTATAACCTAAGTAGAGGGACAGGCTGGGGAGAGGGGTGGAGGGAGACAGAGAAGAGCTGTGGGGAAGGGGGTACAAAAAAGGAGTGAAAAAAGCTATAGTGTTTTCTTTTGGGTAATATTTATCCTTGGGTCCTCTTCACATCCTTTCTGAGCATTGTACTTAATAGTTCCCTCTCTCCCTTCCGCCTCTTCCCTACTGTCAACAAAAGTCTCCCTTTTATTTTCCTGTAAGATCATATTCTGCTGCCATGGAAATGATTGAAATGCGGTAGATCCAGCATTGTGACCTCGCTGTAGGGGCATGGAGGAGAAGATGCATTGAAAAGAAGCAAGCCAGTATGTGAATACAAAAGCTCTCCTCAGTAAGAACTGCATTATGAAAGGGGAACCACATTAAGTTTGTATTCTCTGCTTTTCAGTATGGTTTACTTCTTCCCCCATACAGGGAGACTGGAATTTCCCACATCATGTTGCAGAAAAGCTCGGCTTTTGGTTCTTCAAAGTGAAATGCATTGCAACTATATGGACATGAATACAGCCCTGTTGAATTGGCAGTGGGGTTTAGAGATCACATTCACAGATACATTTCCCTGCTAGTCAACATGCTCTTTATCAGCACCTCATTTCTACCAATTCCATGCAGATAATGGCTACATTCCCTTACGGCTGACTCCATGTTCCAGTTCATCCAAAGAATGAGGCTGAAGTTGGTTGCTTATTCCCAGTTCCTTAGTCCTTATTCACAGTTCCTGGTTCCTTTTTCAAAGCTAATCTATACCCAGTGAAAGCCTGTTATTAATGAATTACACATCCTAAGCAGAGAATGGCTTGAATAAGGAATTTCTTTTGGACTGCAGGTAGAGTCCCAGTGACTTGGCTAGGAGGGAACTCCCCAGGTTGGTTTGCCACTGACTGTGACTGTGCCTGTGATCCATTTTGAGCTACAATTAAAGGTTAATAGTTAAGGTTTTGCTTAGGGAGTACCACTGTTCCCCTTTTCCTTTGTAATAAACTTGTTTTAATTTAACATTTGCTAGTGAGGGAGCAGGTTGCTTTAAATTACAACACCCAGTTTTAAGTTACTTTACTAAGGTTCTGGGTGGTGGCTGAAGGTAAATGTGAAAAGCTGTTGAAAAATCCCTAGGGGCCTCTATACACAAGCTCTGGGGTGGGGAGAGGGGGTGCTTTAAATAGAACGGCTGGCTCTGAGAGCCACTCTAATTAAAGCGCCCTTAGTGTCACATGTATTCAGCATCCCACTGCCAAGCTGCGTTTTGGGCTGGGCAAGACTGTGGTCAGAGATGTCCAGGGGAGTCCCCCGGTGCTGCAGAGTCAAGGTGTGGGGTGGTCCAAGAAGCATTTCCATCTCAAATCCCAGTTCAAAACCCAGTTCCTAATTCAAACCCATATACTTAGTACAGTGGCTGGGAGGGGGATGTCAGTTAGCAGCCTGGCATGGCCAAGTCTCACTTTGGGCTGGGCAAGACCATGGTCAGGGATGTCTAGGAGAGTCCCCAGGTGGTACAGAGGCATGGTATGGGGTGGCTCAAAAGGATTTCCACCTGTAATCTCAGCCTCAAAACCAGTTCCTTATTTGAGCCCATATATTTAGTACAGTGGGCATGGGGGAGGGGCTGTCAATTGGCAGCCTGGCACGAACAAACCATGTTTTCGGCTGAGCAAGATTTTGGTCAGAGATGTCCAGGAGAGTCCTCCAGTGTCACAGAGGCTTGGTGTGGGGTGGCCAAAGACAGATTTCTAAACATAATCCCAGCCCAAAACCAGTTCCTTATTTGATCCATTACACTTAGAACAGAGGCTGGGGTGCTTTCAATTTGCAGCCTGGCACTGCCAAACTGTGCTTTAGGTCAGGCAAGTCTCTGGCCAGAGATGTCCGGGAGAGTCCCCTGGTAGTACAAAGGCATGGTGTGGGGTGTCCCAAAAAAGACTGCCAACCATAAACCTAGTCAAAACCAGTTCCTTATTCAAGCCCATATACTTAGTACAGTGGGTATGGGAGGACTGTCACTTGGCAGCCTGGCATGCACAAACCACGCTTTGGGCTGGGCAAGACCCTGGCCAGAGATGTCCAGGAGAGTCCCACGGTGCCACAGAGACATGGTGTGGGGTGGCCTAAAAAGGATTTCCAATCATTATCTATGTCCAAAAACCAGTTCCTTATTCAAGTCATTATACTTAGTACAGTAGGCATGGGGGGCTGCCACTTAGCAGCCTGGCACGAACAAACTGCGCTCTGGACAGGGAAGGACTGTGGTCAGGTATGTCTGGGAGAGTCCCCCTGTGCCACAGAGGTATGCTATGGGGTTGCCCAAACAAGATTTCTAGCCATAATCTCAACCCAAAAAACAGTTCCTTATTTGAGCCATTATATTTAATACAGTGGGCATGGGGGCTGTCAGTTGGCAGCCTGGCATGGCCAAACTGTGCTTTGAGCCAGGCAGGACTGTGGTCAGGGTCCTTTGGGACAGTCACCCAGTGGCATTGAGAGGAAGTCTGGGGTGGCCCAAGAAGTATTTTGCCCCATAATCCCATCCTCATATGACCTTCATTTAGGACTCTGTACTAGATGAGGGATATTATTTTACATATGTACATATACATAACTAATGAAATTCTCTCTGTTTAGGATGTGTGATTCATTCAAAACAAGCTTCTATTGGGTATAGATAAACTTTGAAAAAGGAATCAGGAACCGGGGATAAGGAGCTGGGAATAAACAAACAGCTTCAGTCTGATATCCAATCACAGATGTAATTTAAACTACTTGTGTTCAGCCAGTGTGGAGCCCTACATAGATGATCTTAATTCAGTGCAAACTTGCCTCAAATCAATTTAATTTAACTTAATTCCTAACGGTGGTTTATATTCACTAGAGATTTGACACATTAACATTCTTGCTTGTTCCCATGAACTTGTGGCCACAACTGTCCCCATGTAGACAAATAAGATAAAGTAAAATAACATCTCATATATTGCACTTTGGTTGTGCCACAGGTTGAATGTGTCCGTTTCAGGAAACAGTTGGGAGGGAATGGGGAGGTTTCGTGAATACCAGGCCATTGTCATGTTCACGAATCCAGGTTTTCTGTTCCCCATGGAAAAATGGTAAATAATGAGGATTTTCCCTGTCAACCGTGAACAATGTAGATTTTTCATTTTAATGGCAAAATGTGATTTTCCAGTTTTGCAAAAACCTCTCTGCAACTGGCAGAGTTCTAGCATGCCAGGGGCTGGGGGGAGTGGTGGTCAGGCAGGGGGTACCATGTGCATGTGCATGCTTACACATGCACATGGCCACCAGGCAGCTTGGAGAGCAGCTCCCCCAGGTAAGTCTGGTGGAGGGAGGGAGGGAGGGAGGGAGGAAGTTGAACAGGGCTGGGGCTGAGGTGTGCGGGCCTTAGGGCCCAGGGCCAGAATGTGGAGCTTAGGGCCCTGGCGGGCAGTGGGATGGGGCTGTAAGCAGCTTAGCCAGGGGGCAGTGACAGGTGGGGCTGGCTCCCTGCCACTGCACACACTCCCAAGGGTGCACAGGGGCACATACCCCACAGATCTCGTGCAGGGTGGGGGGTGAGGTGGGTTGTCTGCTGCCTTTCCCCCAGGGCCTCTGTAGCCCAGCGGGCAGAACCCAGCGCAGCAGGGCAGAACAGGGTGGGGCGGGGGAGCTCCTTGCCACTTCAGCTCTGTGCCGCCATGGTGAGGTGCCCCCTTCCCACCCAGCAGCAGGGGGGGCAGCAATGCGGAGTTGTGTCCCCTGCTGCTACCAGGCGGGTAGGGGGCGCCTCACCATGGTGCAGAGCTCCCAGGAGCAGCAACAAGCTTCCCCACCTCACTCTGCCCTGTTGTGCCAGGTTCCACCCAACTGGGCTGCAAAGGCCTCAGGGGGAGGGCAGCAGGGTGGGCAGCCCCAAGGTTTCAGCAGGCAGCCTGCACCTGCCTCCCCATGGGCTTGGCTCTGCTGCAATAGTCACCGCCTCCCACAGATGGCATCTGGGGCTTGGGTGCTACTCTGGGGGGCAGGGGGCTGTGGACCCAGGTCCCTGGCTCTGTAGGGGCACCAGCAGGGATGGGGCACTGTGGTTTGGGAGTGAGGGGCCTGGATCTGTGTCCCGGTGAGTAAAGGGGTAGGGGGAGCTCTGATTTTCCATGATAAAAAACCCAAAATCAAATACCAAAATTTATAGGTACTTAGAATTTATTTTATTATAGTGTTTGAGGCACTGGTAGGCTTCCAAATTGCTTAAGAATTGTAAATATATCAATAAAACATTGTGTTCAATTGATACCTATATATAGCAGTGTCTCATTTTAATTGCAGCTTTTGGGTTTTTAATCAGAGAATTTGCAATTTTTCAACAGAGAAAACCAGGATCCCTAGTCATGTTTGAACTAATTCAGAAGTGATTTTTTCTGCTGAAATATTTCAACTTTTCATTTCAAAGCAGCATTTTTTAAAACTACTTTAACTGAATTTAAGAAGAAAAAAGATTTAAAAAAGAAGAATCAAGCAACACAAAAAAATTAAAAGTGTTGATTTGGGGTTGAAATGTTGACTTGAAGCAAGGTTTTTCATGTTAAAAAAATCAAAGCAATTCTGGTTTGGTTCAGTCAACCCAAGCCCTTGTTTTTTCTTAGAGTTTTGGGTAAGGCCACTATTATTTATTAGGGCTGTGCAAAATTTCGCCGGCAGTTTCATTTTGATGCTGTTTTGACTTGTTTTGAGCTTGAAACAGCGAAATCAAAACGAAACAGAGAGCTTTGAAACAGCCTCGAAACGAAACGAGGCAAGTCGAAACATTTCAAAATTTTTGAAACGTTTCGAGTTTCAAAGCTCAAGCTGGGCTTGCCTGCAGGGAAACAGAAACTAAAGTAAGGAGAGGGAGGGGGGAAGGAATGCAAGTCAAAACAGAAGAGTGCCATTTTGCACAGCTCTACTATTTATCCAGCAATATTTCTGAGTTTTAGTCATCATGGAAAATGGACTTTAACCCTGGAGGAAGCAGTATTAAATGGAAAGATTTTGCTCCATTTTATGGTTCCTGGCTTGTTCACGTGTAACAATGAGTACATAACAGCTCTGCCCTTTTGACATGTTCCCCTTTTGAAATGACTCCAAATGTTTGTGTCCATCAAGGCCTCAGTCCAACAAACCATTCAAGGTTTGTAGCAGTTAAACTAAACTGGTTTTTAAATTGATTTGAAGTTAAACTGTTTCAACTTTTAATACGGGTGCCGAGGACAGCCACTTTCCCTAAATGGTGATTCTTCTAGGGATTAAAATGGGCTTCCTTGCTGGAACTCCCAGAAAGCCTAAAAAACTCTGAAGGGGCACTTATTCAAATAACATCTTTTCCTCATCAAGAAAGTCAAGGTCAAAAAAAATGTTTCCAGACATGGAAAAAATAAGGTTTTTTTGGTATTTTATTTAAAAATATATTTCCATTATGCCATAGGTTATTTTTCATGGAAATTCTGAGAAAACTCTTGGGAAAGAGCCCAGAGGAGAAAAAAAGTCAAATTTTGTTTGTTATATGGGAATGCAGAAAGCAAAACCCCATGAGTTATTAGAAGGGCTGGGTGCCATAGATCATGGACAATGTCAGTTCTAGTAGCCATATGGCTATCTTATCCAAGATTTCTGCTCCTGAATGTCATGGTTTTTTCTCAACCACACGTTGCTTTTGGGGTTTGTCTACATAGCTGTCACTGCTCTGATTGGATAGGTCACTGCTCTGCAGATTGGATAGGTATATCTAACCTAGTTTCATGCAGGTAGCTTGGGTACTACTGCTACTGCAGGCTTTGCTGCTTGCCTATCTACCCAGCATTCATTGAGGTCTATGCTGCTGCACCTACAACACTAGCATGACTTAGCTTGTTTAAAATGGTCTCTAGTATCTTTTACAGAAACTAATCTCAACTGCAACTGTGTTGTACATATATTCTCAGTCTCTTCCAGGGGCTAAAAGCCTTTTTTTGGAATTGCAGTTCATCATCACTGTTATTTGACAACTAAACCTTACAGTTTAACAACAACGTGCTAAGGACCAATGCTTTGTAAAAAGCCTATTGGTAACCTCACAACACACATCAAGAACTTTGGAATCCTTTTTTTAAAATTTGCAATTAGAGATACAAACTGTACCCAGCTGCAATGAGCCAAGCTCTTAAACATTGTAATCTGTCCATCAACACTCAGAATCTTCCCCACATACCAAAGCAGAATCCTCCCCACATACCTCCTGCAGCTAACATCCATCAATGATTCCTCAGTAGTCTGAAGTACCTCTACTTAACCAGTCAGCAACTGGGATTCTCCCAGCATTATTCAGACATACTTACTTTGCTGTAGGTGGCATCAACTGCAGTTTCCAGAAACGATGGGAAAATCTGGATTGATGTCATTTGGAGGAAAATAAAAAGAGACAGAAACATAGCAGATTAATGTCTCCTATTTTGTAGGACTGACTCCACCAGCCTGTTCTATCCCCAGAGCATGCTTTGGGAACATTTTACTGAACACAAAATGGCAAAACTATAAAACTGCCTTGACCTGCTATGTGATTGGTGAAGCAGAAAACAGAGAAGTCCAGTACTGGCTGACTGTAGACTACATGGCTAATGCAAAAAGAAGAAGCACCCAAACCATAGGAGCCATAATAATAATGACACTGTCCAGAGTATTTTATTGTAACAACACAGTGTTATATGTGGATGTTATGAGCGCATAGCATAGCAAACAGGAAAGCTTTCCCAAAAGACCACCTCAGAGATGGTGACCTCAGCATACCTCCTTTGTTGGCTCTGGCCCATTTCCCTCTCTACATGCCTCATTCCATCTTTAACCTGATCATCATCTGTGAAAGAGCTAGACAGATTTCTTCATAGTCAGAGACTATAATTATTGCTGGCATCTCTGGCATGATCTTGCTTGGCTCTGAATCATCTTCCTTTCTCATATGCATGGACTTTACTATTGTCTATTTCTGTTTATGTCTTTTTTTTGGGATCAAACAAGTTGTTGATTTTACTAGTTTGGGGGCTGGCTACTTTTAAAGGCCCTATGTTCATACCACTGTAATGGGCAAGATCAGTTGAGATGCTTTGGCTGATGGTTAGTAGATGTGCATGCTAGAGGCCTGGGCAGGTTGGAGCCTACCTTCCTTTGTCCACCAGATTCTGAATTTACTGCTTTTGGGTCTGATCCAGTTTCCATCAGAGCCAGTGGAAAAAGGTGTCATTTACTTCTGTGGCAGTTGTACTGGACCTCTTAACAACCTGATGAAAGGCAAAAAACCCTTTTGGCTACAGTCTTCTTTGAACCATATGGCTTTTCAGTGACAAGTTTTTCCCTAGGTTGGCTTAGGATAGGGGACTATTATGGGGAGTGTCACTGAATGCATTGGTTGCTTTTTACACCTGTTTGCAGGTGTGGCAGAAGGCCACCTCTGTTTCTCCCTAAAAACTGCTCTGTGACAATTTGGTCAAGATGGGCCCTGCAGAGGGTACACACCTTACCCTATCTCTTTAGGTAAACTGAGCTGGATACATTCCTGAGGAAGGGGGGAAACCTGCTCCCTCTGCCTAAGTGACTGGCATCACATACCTGGGTGAGGGGCTTGTGCTCCCTGGTGGGCTAGAGACTGCCAGTCTGCCCAGCAACCAGTGATGCATTTCAAATTGGTTGGCAGACAGCCAACAGGTGCTGGCCTCCATTGGACCAGGTAAATGAGGTCAAAAGGTCTATATAGGTTAAGGACTGCCCAGAAGGAGCGGGCAGCAGCCATAAGGAAAACTCAGAGAGAGAGAGAAGAGCTGAAACATCTGAAACTTGCTCTCCCTCTTAAAACTCATGATCAAGGAACTGCCTGCCTCCAGGGGGACTCGCCACCTACCTCTGGATGACACTTTTGTGTAAGCTACCTGAGCTCTAACTAGATATATAGCTTGCAGTAACTTAGATGCATGATCAAGGACTACTCCAGCCACCCTGTTTGCTCTATGGGATTTCTCTGATATTACTCAACTCTGTACCCTATTCCAACCCTACCCTTTGTAACCAATAAAGTTCTCCTTTGTAGCTAGCGTGGGAGACTTATAGGGAGTGGGTCTAGATTATGCCTTGGGGTCCCCTTGGTTTGTCTAAGGGAGACCACTACTTGTGCTTCCGACTAAGGGAAGCATCCCAGGTTCTTGAAGTGAGTCAAGTACCCTTGAGGGCTACTAGGCCTGTTTCCCAGGGGGCGCAGTGCCAGAATCAAGACCGTTCCTGGGTGGTGGCAACTCTACCCCCAGGCTAGCAGGTGTTCTCCAGGAAGGGGGTCGACCAGACCTGAGGTGCCCCCAGGGAGGCACTTGGAGCCTGGAAGGTGGTTGGGTGCAGTGAGGTGGGTGGCTCAGCGCAGCAGCACCCCCTACTGGCCCACCACAAGATGGACCCCCATGGTGCTGAGCATATAAAAGAAAATCCTGGTAGGTAAATAAAGCAAATGCTTCTCTAGCTGATGACATAACCAAATTGCATTATTTTGTAAGTTCCACTAACTGTGGCAGACAAACGTACCTTATATTGTCTCAATATTTTTGAGGAAGCTTAAAGTCAGTTTATAAAATCCAAGAACATGAATAGACTAGAATTCCCTAACGCAGAAGATGTGCAGGATTTCATTTTTTATTCTTCCTCCCTCTTTTCCTATCAATTCCTTGATCTCTTCTTTGTCTCAGTCTGTTCACCTCTAACCTACAGTTTCTCTTCCTCAATTGTCCATACTGTTTTCTTCTTTTTTCCCCTTCAGGTTTAGCATTTTTTCTCATCTAGGATCCACCCCCACCCAAAAAAAGCCACTCTTCCTTATGAGAAACAAACCCTATAAAAACCTGAAGAAAAATATCTAAACCAAAAAGATGAAACATTTGGGGATTTGTTTTTCCATAAAAATGAACTGAAAACTAAAATAAAAGTCTTAAGAAAATAATTAAAAAAAAATCACATGCTAGTAAAAAAACTGGCAAAATGTTTTCCATCAGCCCTACAGCTCTCTGTGCCCTGGTCCTCAGCTTTTTAGGAAATGTAGTGAGTCATCTCCTTTTTCCCAGGTTGCAGCAATATTTTATTTCCCTCAGTAACATATCTAAGGCTGGGCAACCATGGCATGAACCTTGGGTGCTGAGTTTGAGGAGGTGCTAGACCTACAGCCCCATGGGCTGCTGCAGCAGGTGTGCAGTGCAGCTATCCCTCAGCTGCAGTAGTCTGAGCCCATGTTGCTGTATGTAGCTGCTGCCACCAGAGTTCAGAGGGCCCAGGCTGTGGCAGAGAAAACTGATACCCCAGCTCCCTCTCTTCAGTGATCAGCATAACATTCCCATTCTGCCCCTCCCCCACCCACCACCACTTTGCTCAGCATGACAAAGGAGCTTGCTATGCCTCTGCTGTCCTTTCTGCACCCTCTTCTCGTGTGTTTCTCTACCTCTCCCCTATACATGTATAAGCACCTCACTCTCCTCCCTTTTTGTCCCTGTCCTGCTTCCTCTGATACTCTTCTCTTAAAATCCAACCAGCCCAGTTACCTCATTCTCCTGTGCAGGGAATGCAGACTATTTGAGAAATCATGAGTTAAAACTAACTGGCCAAAGCAAAAAGGCATCACTAGGAAATTCTATTATTGGCCAAGTTAAACTTTTTTTAAATTGGTAGCGTTGAAACAGTGACTTTCATTCAGGATCAGTGTAAGAAGCACTTGGGGTACTTGTACACATGACAACGTCATGATGTACATGTGATGAACGTTTCCATTTGTGTGGCTGAACGGCATCACGCATGACATGCGTGCAAGTTTTGGGGGTTTTAAATGAGTTTGCATTGTTGCAACTTGGAACATTGCAGCCGTTAGTCAGCTCACCCCCCCAGCTGTGGGAAAGGCTGGCAGGCTCTGCAGGAAAAAAAGGATCGGGCCCCTCTCTGCTTCTGTTTTCAGCAGGCTTCTGCAGCCAACAGGATGCCTTAGGCCACCCAGGAATGGGCTGGCTTGCCCCTGGGGTAGCACAGAGAGGAGGCAGGAGGGTGGCTGGCTGTGTTGGCAGCTGGAGAAAGGAGCAAGGATGGTGCACATGGCATGGGGCTACCCAGGGGGGCTGCTAGCTTCCCTAAACCCATCTGAGCTTCCAGCACCCTGTGCACCATCCCCACTGCCTTTTCTGGCCACTAGCACACCCAGCCAGCCACCCTCCTGCTGCCTCCCTGCACTGCCCTAGGGGCAAGCCAGCCTGTTCCCAGGCAGCCCCAGGTGTCCTGCCAGCCACAGGAGCCTGCTGAAGGCAAAAGCAACAAGAGGCCCAATACTTTTTTTTCTGCAGAGCGTGCCTGCCTCTCCCACAGCCAGGAGACAAGCTGACAGATTAATGGCCCAGATTAATGCCCCACAGCTGTGAGAGAGGTGGGCAGGCTCCACTGCAAAAAAAAAAGAAAAAGGATTGGGCCCTTCACCATTTCTGCCTTCAGCCGGTGACTGTGGCTGCCAGGACAATAATGTACATACAGTGACAGAAAAATAAAATCCACCATTTCAATTAAAAACTTTCTTACTGTTTCAATTTAAAGGGCATAGAATCAATTTAAGGGGCATAGAATGCAACCCTAAGGACTAAAACCCCTTCAACCCAGAGAAAAGCAGAAGAAAGTCCACAAGATGGTCACAGAAGTGCTGATGGCATGACCCTGAGAAAGCTGAGGATAGGGATTTTGAACTAAATGCTGGCTGGACAGAGGGTTGGAACAGTGAGCAAAGAAACTGTCTCCCGTGGTGTGACTCCTGGTCTGTTCTTGGAAACAGGACTTAGTTGTACCTTCTTTGTGAATAACACAGGAACGCATCAAAGAAATACCTGACTCTGTTGTCAGTTTATCTTCTGAACTGAAACAGTCCACAAGATCCTGCAAATTGGCCAACTGTGTGGGTCAGAAAGGGATAAGGGTCCTGCGAGGTGAGTGAAGTGTTCTCAACATTGCAGAGACCCAGTGCACATACAGAATCGTAATGCTCTATTTCTGTTTATTTAAAGCATGTTGAAAAGACAGAGCTCTGACAAGGCTGAGGTTGAGTTTCCAAGCATTTGGAAAGGTTTAACCCTTAGAGCACTGAGGGATGGCGTTGCTGAAGTGGACTGAAAAACATGTTCCCATGGCTGCTTCTTCCCTTTGCTCCCTCGTCCAACCTCTGAACCCTCTTCTCTTCCAACTCAAGAAGCAGAGATACTTTACCTGGTCATCCCAGCCTACCATAGCCTCCTCCTCCTGGCACTGAGAATTCACAAGTATCCAAAAATCATGAGTCAGGCCTCCCAAAATCATAAGGCTAGCTTCAAATTAACCAGATTTATAGAGCTATAAAATGTTGGATTTCTTTTATTTGCTTTCTAATTTTGAACCTTTTTAGGTCACATTTTCCAGGCTTTCCTCTGCAACTGTTAAGAACTAGGAACTTGTTCCCTCTCCCCTCCTGCCCTGCTGTTATTTTGCTTTTAAATAACAAAAGTTGAGATCTCCCATAAACCACTTGCCGCTGGGATCTGCCTTCTCGGGCAAAAAAAGAAAGAACCCAAAACAAACCTCCAAACAAATATTGTAAATCTTGCAATAAAATAACAAGTTAGTCACACTGATGTCCTCTGCAGCATGCTCCTCTTTTTACCCCTGTTGCCCCCCAACCAGCTTCCTTAGCTGCTCAAAATCTTTTTTGAACCCCAAACCCAAGAACCCACCATAAGGGCATATCATTAGAGCAAGAGAGGGTTTCTAGTATAAGGGAGCAGAGTGGATCATAAGTTGTTCATACCCTCCCAGTTACTAGAAACCTTGCCCAAGATCCAGACCAGACCTGCTTTTCTTGTCCAAGTTCCCAGTATTAATATATCACACCCATACAAATTTCACAGCTCCTTTGGCTGACATGGTCAGTGCTGTCAGAGTTAAAGTTTTTTTTGTGCTGAATTACATTCCAGTTCTCTCTGTATCAAGCTCCCTGTCACCCCCACCCCTCTAAGGATTTTATAACCTCCATGCCCTATTTTGGCTAGTGAAGTCGGAGGCAGAGCTGTTACCATGGAGAGGAAAGGGACAGATTCCACTGAGATGGACACAAACGTAGCCTAAAACTAAAGAAAACTCATGATTCATCAACCAAATTGTGTGTCAGCATGAACAGGTTACAGAAAGGGTCATCAATCATTTCCTTCCGATGCCTCTGGTGGAAGAGGAGTACATTAAAAACTCAAGCAAAACTGGGTAATGTTTACTGGTGAGGGACCCAAAACACACTACAAAATTAGGCTGTGGAATAGTGTTAATGGTTCACTGTCACCTCATGAGTGATTACGGAGAGGATATTGCAATGGCTCCTTCCAGAAGACCAGAGCTATTACTCTTTGTATTACAGATTCAATAATTTGCATGGACACCATAAAGAACACCTGTAATACGGGCTATAGCAGAAACAAGGTATCACTCCTAGAGTACAAGGAGTACCTCTCATGAGGTGTGTGGCTTATGATTTTTTTAAGGGAGAAGAATTGCCTCTTGTTACATGTTCTATTGCCATGATAACAGCACTTCCCAACAGCTGATCAAATCCCTGCCCTGCTCCATCAGTGTAGGGCCACCCAAAATAGATCAAAGCTATACATTTCCCAAAGGGTTTGTCATGCTGAGATAAACGCTCGAGGAAGCTGCGGGAGTGCTGTTTCGCTTGGGAACCCCAGGGCATCTGACATGCTCACTGGCTGATGAAGAGGGTTTCAGATCATTGCTAAGTCTTGTGTGTTAACTGGACTTGGGAGGAGGGTTTTAGAATCCAGGGTGCTTGGGGGAGCATCTATTCACCAAGGCCCCCTGGGGGAAGACAAGAAATAATGGGCACAAACTGATTGAAGATTGCTTCAGGCTAGACATAAGGAAAAACTTCTTTACAAGTTGAGTGCCAAGGGTTTGGAATAGGCTCCCTCCAGAGGTGGTACAGTCATCTATACCCTGGTGATCTTCAAGAGGCACCTTGATGCCCACCTTGCTGGCGTCGTCTGACCGCAGCAGTCTTTCCTGCCCAAGTGCAGGGGGGCTAGACCCGATGATCTGTAAGGTCCCTTCCAGCCCCTAACAACTAGTGAACAATGCTCACTGGTTGTTGTAGAGGTTTAAGATTTATGGTCAGAATTAAAATGTTCTGTTCAATTAGGGGGGAGGGGGTGGGCAAGGGGGGAGGAAACATTGCAGGGCTCCCTGTTTATTGTTCCTCAGGAATTCCACATGATTTGCTCTTATTTTACAGGGTTTTTTGATTTATGGGGATTTTTTTTCCTGTTTCTTGGGTAAGTACTAACCTGCTAACTGGTAATGTAGCCTGGGTTCTTTCTCCATCAGCAATAAAATCTCTACTGCTGGAATTTAGTGCAGGATATTGATAAAAGCAGAACAGAATGCAGATGGTCCTGCTGTGAGCAGGGGGGTTGGCGTAGATGACTTCCTGAGGTCCCTTCCAACCCTAAATTTCTATGATTCCATGATCATGTTTCAGGACTGTTGGACTAACAGGAGCACAAAAACCAACCATACCGCCACCTGCCAGATCTCAGCCAAGATTGCCAAAATAGGACCAGGTACAGACATTAAACTTTTATCATAAATGATTGGAAACCAGTCTATACCAGTAACAGAACAGAAGTTTGGCACACAGACTCGTTTAAAAATGGCAGAACCCAGTCTAAAATTTGCTCCCCTACCCTGAAAAGGGCGAATGTGTGTTTTGTTCGCTACCAATCTAAACTATGCCACTTCCAGAAAACCGCGCCAGTCAGATCGATTCCATCTCAGACTTTTTGAATGTCTGTACCTAGGTGATTAAATGCAGGCTCCTAAATCATTAACCCAATCTTCAGAAGTGCCAAGTGCTCGGTAGCTCCAGCTGAATTCAGTGTAGCTTCAGAAGCTTAACATTAAGTGCCTATTTTTGAAAATCGTGACTCTTATTTTTGTCATTGAAGTCAGCACACATACTTGGGTACATGGTGAGAGCAGATCTCTTTGAACAATAGAAGCCTTTTCCCACCCCTCCTGGAGTCACTCCGCTGAGTATAACTGCATTTCAACAGGTTTCTTACTGTATGTTGTTTCACTTATTAACCCTTCTCATGCCCTACAGATATAGGATCTTACAGGGCACCTATCTTCCATCCCTCCTATAGGACTGGATAGATCATACAAGGTTCAATACCATGGACCCTGATGGAGCACCGTGTCCAAGCAGTAGGCTGGCACCAGTATGCACAGCTCTTAGTCTGCAAGATGTTTTTAAAACAATTTCTAAGTATTCAGTATGCAGTAATAAGCAAACCTATACACTTGAGATGCTTCAGATAAAGTTTGTAACCTTAAACAAACCTCTCTTGAATATAGACTTTAGGAAATACAATAATACTTAACAGGTCCTTTCATTAAGCTTCTGACCCCTCCAAATTAGAGAAGGCAAGTTTTTGCATTCCACTTTGAAACAGGCTGAATGTGAAAAAGAGAGAAACTTGGAATAACTAAGAGCCCCTTTTATTACAGCAGGGCAAAAAAGCCCCTAGACTTCCTCATGATACAGAGGACTATTTTGCCTGGTTTTATTCTGTAACCAGTGTGAGAATTTTTTAAAATAAATAGATTGTTTTCTCTAAACGTGAACTCTGGAGTCAAACAGTCTTAACACATATAACATGGAGCCCTGCCACAACCCTGTAGGTTTAAAAGACAAGGATGTCTTTTAAACCTCTTCTTTTTCCCCTCCTCACCAACCCAGTCCTTGGGATACGTGCAAAGGGAGCTATACTGAGTGTTTTTCTTTAAGTGATGTCCATTTGTTTAACTGGGGGGACTTGGGAAGGAGGAGTAAGCATTCCATGTAAAGCGCCAACCTAAATATTTAGGTATTGGAGTTCATAATGACCAAACTGCATTCTGCACTCAAAAATAACGAAGAATTATGTAACCAGCAGAGAGTGCCCAGACACTGTTTGGAGCCAGTTGTAGAAGAAGGCTATACACAGAAATGTTTTTATAGCTTCTTGTGGGTTTTCCAGTTTGATGCTGCTGTGAGGAAGTTCACCTGGCCTGGGTCTCATTCAGGGAAACACTATAAGGAAGCATCAGAAGTTTATTTTAGAGCCATGGGGAGTACAGGAGAAGGCAGTGCAGCAACAAAGCTCATAACAAGGGCTCACAACATTGTTTAAAATGTGCATAAAGGAAAAAAAATAGCATTTTTAATTGAACCGGAAGCATCTACAGCAAATATCCCTAGTCAGTAGCATTTTGCAGTGTGTGTGCACATCTAGAGTCTGGGGGAAAAAAGAAAACTCTCTTTGGCATCCCAAATGCGTCTCCTCCTCTCCCTCTCCACCACATGAAAATCTGAAAACAATTTAAGTGAAATTTTGACAAAAAATGAAAAAATGTCGCAACACTGAATTTTCTTCACAGGAACAAAAGCATTTCCTGACTAGTTCTACCCACACAGCTCAAGCTGTAGTTGACACTGACAATCTCCGATCCTGCTTTCCATCCCCTCTTCTTTGCTGAAACCAGCCAGAACCTGGAGACCTGTTTGCTATTCTTACCCTTCTCATTCCACTTGACATGATCAGTCACTTCCATCTAGAAACCATCCACTTCCTTGACATCAAAGACTGTGGCACTTCCCAATATTCTTCTCTGATCACTTTCTCAACATTTTCACAGGCTCCAAACCTTGGTGTCATCTTCATCTCTCCTCCCACATGGATTCTATAAGTAAATGCTACCAGGCTCAGGTCAACAGCATCTCAGACAGGGGCATCAAACACCCGGTCTGTGGGATGGATCCAGGCTGTTTCATATATTTATGGGGCCTCCAAGGCAAATTCTGATTGTGCAAAATCTAGCATAACCTTCCTGCCAGGTGTCAACAGGAGTACCAGAACTGGGTTCAGCCTGCCCAGGCATCCTTTTCTAAACTAAAACAAACACCGGTTTGGGTCTCCACCTACAGTCAATATCCTCAGTTCTGGCTTTGAGAAATTAAAATGTATTTATTTATCTGAATCCAAGATGACATTGAATTTAAGAGGACCCCCCAATAATTAGAATCCATACATGGTAAATGTATACATTTTAAAAATAATTTCCACTTATAGAATCGAATTATTTAGAGGGTCATCTTAAATTGGCCTGACCCCTGCCCCTCGCCCCAACCCCGCCAAACTTGTCCCCCCTGCCTGCCCCCTCTGCCTGCATACCCTGGCATCTGCCCGATATGTAGTGCCTGCACCCCCTGCTGCCTCTGCCTCCCACCTGGTTTCACTCAGCTCCAGCTGCTGCCACTGTTGCATGGCCAGGCTTGGGTTGGAGCTACCATGTGCTGTGCTCTGTTCCTGGGTCCAGAACAAGGCCAGAGACACAACTGATGATAGGTAGTGGGGGTGCAGCCTGTGGAGGGCAGGTGGGGGTGGCAGAGGCTGGCGGGGGAGGGGGGCAGGTGGAGGTAGAGAAGAGGTGGTAGAGTATGGCAGGCAGCTGTTGTGGCTTTGACTCCAGCCCTGACCCAGGCTCAGGGTTGGAGTTGGAGCTGCAGCAGTAACCTTCCCCCCTCTCTTCCTTGTGCTTAAATCCAAAATGAGGGTCTTTTTTCCACATGTTGAATGGAGGAAAAAACCTTACTTCGGATTCAGGTAAATACAGTATAACCTCTGCATTATCTTTACTGGATGAATGCCCACTCAAAGATAGTCAGGCATTTTTGGGAACATGAAACGCCACATAACCTTTACTTGAGAGGAAAACAGAGAGAAGTATGATAACCCTTATATTATAATACATGCATGTGTGTGATACATTCAGTAAGAGGAGCAAAAGCTGATCAGTATATCAAGACTTTGGCCTGCCCCATCTTCCCAACGTATTAATTGCCTTTCTTGTTGAGATCCAGAACTCTTAGTCACACATCAATACACACCCACCTAAAACCAAAAACAAGTCTAATTAGTTTCCATTGTATTCAGAGGCATAAACAGGTAGTTTTTTTTCATTCCTTGGTGTGCTCCAATACAGAAAGTCCTAGCTCTGCACTGCTCTTATAGCTATCTGCAAACAAAGGACTGAGTTATGGGTGGTCCTAAAATTGGCATGCACAAAGCTACCCAACAGCATGTAGACATAGCTTTAGGAACTGAAAGTTGAGGCCACAGTTTTCAAACCTGTGTTACAAAAAGCCTATGTTTAGGCACCTAAGCAAGCAGCTTGATTTATAACAACTCGGCACCCTGTGAAGTTTGGTAGAGCTGTTGGACATTTAAAGGTCTTCGAAAAATCTTTTCTAGGTGTCTAGAGTCTAAGGAGCCTAAGCTGGGGTACCCATTTGTCAGCGATTACACCCTGTGTTGAATCGTTATGTGGACTTCCCATTCTCCCCAGCTGGACAACTGCTGTGACTCAAGAGTTTTACTAAGCCCTGTCTTTGTAGACCCAGATGACAGCCCTTCATGAGAGGGCAATTCAGTCCTCTCTGCAGAATGAACTGGACACTCCTGCCCTTTTCTCTGCCTTTACTTTTCAAAACCAGCCATTGACCATCCTGCACCTTGTCTGATGCAGCTGCTTCCTCTCCCCTGTCTTTCTGCAATTCTCAAGGGCTTTATAAACTTAGTCCCTTTATGCCCTTAAAATAAACAATCATTAATGGAATTAAAGTCTATGTACTTCAAACAAGAAATTAGCAAACATGTTTTTGCTCCCCCGTTTGTTTTTGCTCCCCCATAATGATACTGGCTAAAGGTCTAATCTAAAGGCTGTTGAAGACCATGGAAAAAAACTCCCAGAATCGTCACAGGGCTTTGGCTCAAGACTGAGGGCTTCATTTCAGGAACACAGTAAGTGCTTAACATGGCCTAGCTTCTTAAGTGATCCCATTATCACGCTGCCCTTTCCCTTCTCTTTCCTTTCTATTCATCCCTGTGCTCTCAGCTCTTCCTGTTGTTCTAATCCTAAATTAATTACTATTTGTATAGCGGTATCACCCAGGGGCCCTAATCAGAACAGAAAGCTCTCCAGGGCAAGGAGCCATCTTATATGCCTTCATCACACTGTGCAAGCAATAAATAATAAGCAGAGTAGTAAAGATGCTTTGAATACTAGAAGCCCAATAGCTAGTGACCAGGCACTGCTGTAGAAGAAGTTCACGGTACCAGAGAGTGAGAATGGGATTGACAGGACTGCAGCATGAGGAAGTGCAGAGTAGGATAGACTCCAAGAACCATACCGATGGGGCACTGCTGTGAGGAAGTTCACAGAGCTCAAATCCCAATCAACGTTGGCAGGGCACTGCTGAAGGGAAGCTCACAGACCCACTAGCAGTGACTGAGCACTGCTGTGTGGGTAGCTTTCGGGGCAAATCCAGCACAGTCCTAATCTGCTCCTTAGATTCTCTCACAGGAGCTAAGGCTGTAAGAAGAGACAGACCGGGGGGAGGAGAGGGATGAGAGCTGAGGTGTTTGGAGCTGAGCTCTATCTTTATGAAACATTTAACATTTTCTTCTACCCCATCTGTCTCCTCGGAGCCAACTGAATGTTTGTATAAGCCAATCTTTCTTTTGACCTACTTGAGATAAAACATCAAGAAGCCCTGTTGTACACACAGGGAGCCCAGAGTCAAATAAAAAAATCCATAATGGAACTGTCACGGGGAAAAAAAAGAGACACTAGAAATGACTGCCAGGCCAAGTAATTAAGTTAAGAAGTTAACAGTGACGTCCTTTCCAAACCACTTGATATAAACTGTCTCCTTCATTCTCCCATTAGAGAGTAGTGGTTCAGAGAGAGGTGTGTTCAGCTTGTCTGAGACAGAATGAAAGCAGCTGGTAATGTCAGTGCAGAGAAGATGGTCTCCTGTGAGCTCTGGGGCCGAGGAGGAAGCTCTGGGAGCAAGGACGGTGCCTTTGGATCTGACTTCTAGTTTCATGAAATACAAACCATACATTTCATAGATAGATTTCTAGGGTTGGAAGGGACCTATTAGATCATCAAGTCTGACCCCCTGCTTTGGGCAGGAAAGAGCGCTGGGGTCAAGTAACCCCAGCCAGGTGTTTGTCTAATCTCCTTTTGAACACCTCCAAGGTAGGGGAAAGCACCACCTCCCTTGGAAGCCCATTCCAGATATCGACAACCCTCACCATAAAGAATTTCTTCCTGATGTCCAATCTAAATCTACTCTCCGTTTATGGTTGTTGTTTCTAGTAACCCCAAGGGGCACCCTGGTAAGCAGAGTATCCCCTATTCCCTGCTGACCTCCCGATGATTTTGTAGATGGTCACAAGATCACCTCTCAGCCTTCTCTTGCAGAGGCTGAAGAGATTCAGGTCCCTCAATCTATCTTCATAGGATCTTACCTGCAGGCTCTCAACCACATGTGTAGCCCTCCTCTGAACCCTTTTCAGGTTATCCACATCCCTCTTATAGATTCATAGATTCATAGATGTTAGGGTCGGAAGGGACCTCAATAGATCATCGAGTCCGACCCCCTGCATAAGCAGGAAAGAGTGCTGGGTCTAGATGATCCCAGCTAGATACTCATCTAACCTCCTCTTGAAGACCCCCAGGGTAGGGGAGAGCACCACCTCCCTTGGGAGCCCGTTCCAGACCTTGGCCACTCGAACTGTGAAGAAGTTCTTCCTAATGTCCAATCTAAATCTGCTCTCTGCTAGCTTGTGGCCATTGTTTCTTGTGACCCCCGGGGGCGCCTGGGTGAATAAATACTCACCAATTCCCTTCTGTGCCCCCGTGATGAACTTAAAGGCAGCCACAAGGTCGCCTCTCAACCTTCTCTTGCGGAGGCTGAAAAGGTCCAGTTTCTCTAGTCTCTCCTCATAGGGCTTGGTCTGCAGGCCCTTGACCATACAAGTTGCCCTTCTCTGGACCATCTCCAGGTTATCCGCATCCTTCTTGAAGTGTGGCGCCCAGAATTGCACGCAGTACTCCAACTGCGGTCTGACCAGCGCCCTATAGAGGGGAAGTATCACCTCCCTGGACCTATTCGTCATGCATCTGCTGATGCACGATAAAGTGCCATTGGCTTTTCTGATGGCTTCGTCACACTGCCGGCTCATGTTCATCTTGGAGTCCACTAGGACTCCAAGATCCCTTTCCACCTCTGTGCCACCCAGCAGGACATTCCCTAAGCTGTAGGTGTGCTGGACATTTTTCCTCCCTAGGTGCAGCACTTTGCATTTCTCCTTGTTGAACTGCATCCTGTTGTTTTCTGCCCACTTGTCCAACCTATCCAGGTCTGCCTGCAGCTGTTCCCTGCCCTCCGGCGTGTCCACTTCTCCCCATAGCTTTGTGTCATCTGCAAACTTGGACAGAGTACATTTGACTCCCTCGTCCAAGTCACTGATGAAGACATTAAAGAGTATCGGTCCAAGGACTGACCCCTGCGGGACCCCACTGCCCACACCCTTCCAGGTCGAGATCGACCCATCCACCATGACTCTCTGGGTGCGACCCTCTACCCAATTCGCCACCCACCGGACTGTGTAGTCATCCACTTCACAGCCTCTTAACTTGTTCACCAGTATGGGGTGGGATACCATATTGAAGGCCTTCCTGAAGTCTAAGTATACGACATCCACCCCTCCTCCTGTGTCCAGGCGTTTCATAACCTGGTCATAGAAGGAGACTAGATTGGTCAGGCACGATCTGCCTGCCACAAACCTGTGCTGGTTTCCCCTCAGCATAATTTGCCCTGCCGGGCTCTCACAAATGTGAGCCTTGATAATTTTTTCAAAGACTTTACCAAGGATGGAGGTGAGACTGACTGGCCTATAGTTGCCCGGGTCCTCCTTCCTCCCCTTCCTGAAAATGGGGACCACGTTAGCCCTTTTCCAATCCTCCGGGACTTGGCCCGTGCGCCATGAGCATTCGAATATTCCCGCCAGTGGCTCTGCAATGACGTCGGCCAGTGCCTTCAGCACCCTCTGATGGAGCCCATCCGGGCCTGCCGATTTAAAGGCATCCAGTTCTTCCAAGTGACTCTGCACCACCTCAGGGTCTACGCATGGCAGTCTGGCACCTTGCTGCTGCCTCTCTACAATCCCAGTGAGAGCCTTGTCGTGCCCCTCGCTTAGGAACACTGAGGCAAAGAACTCGTTGAGGAGTTCAGCCTTGTCCCCCCTGTCTGTCACCAATTGTTTCTGCCCATTTAGCAGTGGTCCTATTCCTCCCTGGGTCTTCCTTTTACTCCCAATATATCTAAAAAACAATTTCTTGTTGTCTTTTACTTGGGTTGCCATCCTCAGCTCCATGGTAGCTTTGGCCCATCTAACTGCCTCCCTACAAGCACGAGCAGAGGAGGTATATTCATCTTTAGTGATCTCACCCTCTTTCCACTTTTTATGTGCTCCCCTTTTGGCCCTTAGGCTGCCCTGGATTTCTCTGGTCAGCCATGGAAGCCTCCTGGCCCCTTTCCCTCTTTTGCCTCGCTCGGGGATCGTCTTGCTTTGTGCCCGAAGGATCGTTTCCTTAAGGCACAGCCACCCTTCTTGGGCTCCCATCCCTTCAAAACTCCTACTCTGCAGTGCGTCCTTGACTAATCGCCTGAGTGCATTGAGATCAGCTTTCCTAAAGTCTAGCACTTTCACCCTACTAGTTACCTTACCCACTCGCCGTCTTATGTTGAATTCTATTATTAGGTGATCACTGTCTCCCAAATGGCTACTGATCTGGAGGTCCCCTATCATGTCATCCCCTGTTGCCAATACCAGATCCAGTATGGCATTCCCTCTAGTGGGACCATGCACCTCCTGTGTCAGGTGGAGGTCCTGTACACAGGTTAGAAACCTGCGTGAGCGGTGGGACCTTGCTTTCTGCGTCTCCCAGCAGATGTCCGGGTAGTTTAGGTCCCCCATGACTACCGCCTCTTTAGCTTTTATGGTCTCCGAGAGTTGCCTCAGGAGCCCCGCATCTATTTCTTCCCCTTGGTGTGGGGATCTGTAGCAGACCCCTACCACCAAATCCCTTTCTCCTTGCCCCCCATGTAGCCTAACCCACAATCCTTCTACTTCCTCAACCTCGGATTCTGTCTTGATGAGGGTTGATGTATATTGCTCACTGACATAAAGTGCAACCCCCCCCCCCCCTTTCTTCCCCGACCTGTCCTTTCTGTACAATCTATAGCCCTCAATATGTACCGCCCAGTCATGGGATGAATCCCACCAGGTCTCTGTTAGCCCCACTAAGTCATAGGTGTTTAGTGCAAGCAGGAGCGCTAGTTCATCCTGCTTGTTCCCCATGCTCCTAGCATTAGTATATAGGCACTTGCACCCTGCGACTGGTGCCTTTGCTGCCCCCCCGCTCCAAGTCCCAAGGGGCCCATTGTTTCTTACCTTCTTGTTTCTTACCTGTTCTGTAGTGCTGGTCTCCCCAACACTACAGAACCTCTTCTCTCTTGAAGTGTGGCACCCAAAACTGGACACAGTACTCCAGCTGCGGCCGCATACTCACCAATGCCACATAGAGGGGAAACAGCACATGCCAAACAGCATAGACATCCATGGCTGTCTTCCCCATAGGGGTTCCCCTAGAGTTCATTCCCCCAAAGATCTCCAGATTCAGATCCTGTCTGCATACCCAACTTTACAGCAATACCTACAACTAACTCAATGGATATGGCTTCAGGATAGCCACAGGCACTTACCCTGCATGGAGAACCAGACACTTGGCAGTCAGTGAGGGTTCACCTAGAATGAAGCAATTGTAGGATTGAGACCTAAGATTGTCATTGGTACTTACCAATGACCCTTGCACACCTTTATGTATGCCATGAAGACTTGGTCTGACAAAACCATATTCTGGCTTCTTGATTTGCATGTGGTAGCCCTTTTCTTATCATCTTTGATGTTTTTGGCAGGGGCTGCTTCCCCCCCCCTCCCCTCCCCCCCCCCCCACCCCGCAGTTTGAAAGCTTTTAGTGTGGCATGGACATGCTAGGACACAAATAGTAAATCATAATTAATGTTCATTCATAAAGAACATCAACAGGGCACAGAAATCCAGTGCCAGTTCTCTCCTCCCCACAGCCTGCACTGGGAAGCTACTCCAGATGGACTTCAAAAGCCAAAAGAGATCCATTCTAGGGTGCAGAGATCCAGTTCCAGATCTTCATTTAGAGTCCATGAAAGGTGATCACAGGAATCCAGTTTAATTTTTTTCTCTTCTCTTGAGGTTGATGCCAGAGTTCATTTCAAGGGACAAAGAGGTTAATTCAGGTTGGTTATTCTACTTCCTAACTGCAAGTAATTTAAGAGGCTCTATATAGACCTGGTAGGAAAAAACTGCCTCTCTGGCTCAGGATATTGAGCTGAATGATGCTGGCTTGAAATGGAACCTACCCTCTCACAGACCCAGTGGTGAAAACTAAGGTATAATATGAGCAGAAGAAAAATCCAGGTCTTTTGAAAAAAAAATCATGAAATATTTAAACACACACACACGCGTGCACGCACACCCCCTGTTCTCTGGGAAAGATACACATCAGCAGGGAGGAAGAGAAAGTGAGAGAGTGAGAGAAAGAAAGGAGCAAAAGCTAAGATATGCAACAAATTAACCCAAACCTAGATAAATGCTACAGCTGGAAGGTCTAACAAAAATTACAGGCCTTAATTAGTCATAGGTTAAATTGGTAACAGAGGTCAGCAATGTTAAGTTATACTGGGTCACAAGCTGTGTCTGAAAGACAAATAGTGTGTGGTTGGCATTATGCAGCTACCTCACAAATATTTAAAGTTAGTTTGACTGTCTAAAGCATAATCTTTTTATATTTTCAACACACCAAGTGCTACGTAAGTCTTTTGGCTGCCATAGCAACATGGTGCATTTGTTCCTGGGTGTCATTTTCCATCACAATTGGATTTTCAGAACTTTGCCTGACTTCAAAACTTTGGTTGCCGAGGTAACAACATTTTGTTTCCCATGGAAGTGATTGGCTGGGTGTATTTGTGCAAAGATGAGGTTTGCTCTCTGAAGGAGTGCACTAACTGATGGAGTGAAATGTCAGGAATGTAATATAGCAGTGGAAGGGTGGGAGAAAGGGACTCTAACAAGAAGCAGCACTGGAGTAGCAGCTGGCACAATGCAAGAGAAGATTGAGCAGGACTGTGGGGATGGCACCAAGGTTAGACCATGCAAAAATTATAATATCTTATACCATAATGTTTTATAGTATTAAATAGCCCTTTGCCCTCCTCATCACTTTTTAAATCACAGGTCTCAACACATCTTGCAAGCCTTAGTCCTCATAACACCTCTGCAACATAGGGAGTCGTCCCTGTTTTACAGATGGAACAAATGCAGCACAGAGAGGTCAAATGACTTGCCTCAGTTCACATCGTGAATAAGCAGCAGAAAGGAGAAACAGAACTAAAAGACACTCTGGTTTATCCACAAGATCATGCTTTCTCTCCTCTTCAACATATAGCATCATAAGACTATAGGCTGAAAGGGACCTTGTAAAATCATCTAGTCCAGTCCTCTGCTCAAGGCAGGATTATCCCTGATTAGACAGGTACTTGGCTGGGATGCTTTAACCTGCTCTTGAAAATTTCCAGGGATGGGGATTGCACAGCTTCTCTAGGTAGTCTGTTCCAGTGCTTGACCAGCTTTATATTTAGATAGTTCCTCCTAATCGCCAACCTGCATTTTCTCTGCTGCTGTTTGACCTTGCTGCTAGTGCTATCCCCTACAGCAGCAGTTCCTATCCTTGTGTCATGACCCAAATGAGGGTCATGGGGGCAATGCCAGCAGCACTGCATACAAAAGACTAGCTGCACTGCATGCCAGGAGCTCCCTGCCCCTGGACTGCCGCCACTGCCTTCTGCTCCCAGCAGTGGGTTACGGTAAAAAAAGTTTGGGAACCACTGCCCTACAGCTATAGAGAAAAGGCTCTCTCCATCATCTTTATAATCACCCTTCAGGTATTCATATGCTTAAAGTCAAACCTGTTTACCGTCCTGCAGTTCCCTACACCTCACTTTCTGTAATTAACATATTATAGCCCTTTCTTCTACTCTTTGTCAGTACACCTTATTCAGGCTGTAAGCTTTTGGCAGTAGGGGCTGTCTACTTCTCTGTGTCCATGCAGTGACTTGACAGATGGCCCTGTCAGGGCCCTGACCTTGGTTGTTCCTTAGGTCTTACTGAAAATAAAGGTGACAATGATGATTAACAATAATAACAAAACTATTGTTCTTTAAGTCTAGGGACAGACATTCAAAAAGCCTGACCCTGAATTGATGCAATCTTTGCAGGTTAGTCCAACCTGGCTAAGCCAAACTGGTTACACACAGACATCCCTTCTGGACTGAAAAAAATACAGGTACATGCCTGCAGTGGCTCAGGCTAGAAGCTGGGGGGGGGGGGGTGCTGGAGAAGCCCTCCCTTCCCTTCCATAATACTGAGCTGATGGGGGTGAGGCCAGGCCCTGGCAGGACACTCTGATGTTTCCCCTCACTCTCCTGAGCATCCCAGCAGGAAATGTTTATCACCCCATACTTAGCGTTCATCAACCCATTAAGAAAACAGAGCCTCTCTCCATTAGTTCAAGCCCTTCTTAAACAGCTTTTCCAAGGAAGGACACTACCAGCTACCTGTTGATTAGCTCCAAAAAGCCTGTCTGGCTTTGTTGTCTCCCCCAGCACGGACTGTAGCCAGCATGTGGTCTGCTAGCTAATGCTGAGAGGTGTAAGGCAGAGGGGCTTAGCAGGGAGAAGCCAGGCAGATTCCTGCCAGAGCTCCAGCCAGGGAGAAGAGAGGAGGGGATAGCCATGCTGTGTAGCAGAGAGCCCTGCCTAGCTCAGAGAGTGTCCCAGGATGCTGGGGGAGTCTGGTTTATCTTAAACCAGGAAGAGGTCTGGGTAGGGTGGCCATCACAGAGGACAGTCCAGTTGTCCTCTGTCCTCTATTGATATGAAACTGAACATATGTATGTCCTCTATTTTTCTCTTGAAGAAAAAAATAGAATTTTTTTTTCTTCAAGAGAAAAATAGAGGGTAGAAAGGTGTCAGGTTTCATATCAACAGAGGACAGAGTAGCAGAAAACCAGAATGTCCTCTGATGGCCACCCTAGTTCTGGGACAGGCATTGCATAAACTGGTTTGAGCTCAATCAATTAAGTCTGATACTACATTCAACCAGGTTTATGTCAAACTGGTTTCAGCCATTTTCAGACTGGTTTATGTGCACTGAATGTCTGTTCTGTTACAGGTTTAAACCAGTTTATAAGTAATGTCTGTCCCTAGCCGACATGTATTCCAAGCCCCCTCTCCACTTTATTGGGTTGAACAATGAAATTATACTTCTGAGTCCAACATCATACAGCTACCTTGATGCCAGCAGCCTGTGCTGTCACAAACATGTAATAATACCTTCAGTATAGGGTCTGGCAAAAGAGATAATGGGCTGGGAGGGGAATCTTCTTTAAACAGGGTCTTAATAGAGTCTGAGGGAGTTTTAAGAAGAGAATCTAATGAGTCTGAGAAACTGCACTAGATAAAACCTGATAAAACTGAGCAATGGCCTTGGAAGTGGGTAAAGAACATCACAAATTACTATTAGGTGAGGGAGGGCAGGTGCACAGATGCCATGGCAGTGAGCATGGTATAAGGCTGCTGTAGCAGGGGGGGCAGAAAGTGGAACCAGAGAAGTCAGTGCTGAAAAGCATAACTGTTTGCAAATCAATATTAATGGCTCTAGTTGTAGAAGCCACTTTCATCTAATTAAATCTGCTAAGATGTAATTAAAGGAGCAGCAAATTTACAATAGCCATCTGGAGACATTCAAAGGGGCTTATTTACTGTGTAACTGGGCCATCACACAGCTGAAGTGTTCACCACAAGGATGCACTTGCCTCTCTTTGCAGAGTAGATCCTGAGGTGGAAAGAAAATGCAAAAACTGAATAAACAGTGGGGGGAACACACAATTGCATGAATTTCTCTGCATGTCAGAGAGAAGCAGAAAGGTTTGGGGGAGAGAAAACTGTGGTTGAATTTGGTGTTTGTAAAAAGAATCTGGCATATTAGGAACACCACTTGCCTGGGTCTGAGAAGACTGGGGTTCAAAATCCTTCTGCAGAATCCTTGTGTTTAGTTATCTAGCTATTCTGTCCCTCTTTGTCATGGGGACATCAGTATTTTTTTACCTCACAGGGATAGGTTTATAGATACAGAGGTGAAAGGCTATGAGGTGCTTGCATACTGTAGCAATGGAGCCTTAGGCCAAAAGGTACAAATGAGAACACAGTACCAGAAGCAAGCACGTCAGTGCACAAGCTCTCCTTTTCCAGCTCTGTGAAATTTCTCTTCTTCTACTTGTTGCCTCCCATATTATTTCAGTCCTCTGTCTACCTCTGTCAATGCCTCTTACTTTTGACCTGCAGCACTTTCTGCTATTCCACCCTGCCAACGCCCTCCTATGCTTCTTGCTCCTATATACCAAAGAGCCTTACCTTTGATCTGCAGCATCCCCTATTAGGTCCATCTTAGCCTGCTTTCCCACTTCCCTTCATATGAGTGCACTTCACTTCTGGTCTACAGCCACCCCCTGCTATTCTACCAGTGCTCACTCACTGAAGCTAGCACCTTTAGACAGGGAAGTCCATCCAAGCGTCTGTCACTGTCCAGATAAAGAACTGATGATCAGAAAATAGCTCACTTTGTGTCTGCAGTGCCCAGGGAGATAGTCTCAGATTTTGTTGTGCTTTCTGTTAAGACACACAAAAAATAGTTCTTCCATCCATTGTGCCAACTCCTCTTTCAAAACCAGGGATGAGTAGTTGAGGGTTGGTGGGAACATTATAGAACCTTTATGGTACATTTACCTGTGTGGTATAAGTCTCATGAATTTGTTTGATCTCTACAGCCATGGCAGGAATTATTGTAAAAGAAGGATGATTAATAAACTCTAAATCAGGGCTGGCTACTGGCTCTGTGTATGATGCAGTCAATTCATTTGGGTTGCTAGATACATTTCCATTTGACAATCTATATTCTGGTGTCCTAGTTTCAGGGTGATGAGGATTTCAGTGGCATACATCACTGGGGATCCTGCTTTAGTTTCTGTTCCATCACAGTAATTCATACTCAATTGTATAAGCAGCTTCAGATACAAACCTGGCCTTTGGAATACATTCCCCCCCACCTCCATGCTTCTTAATTTGGGTCAGTGTAGCATTTAGAAACAGAGAGATGACAATGATGAGAAAAAAAACAAACAAAAAAATCCAACCAAATGCAGCCCCTTTCAGGCAAAACAGAGAAAGGAAATGTCAACAAGAGGCACCTTCATTTGACAAGCAAGACACAGAAGTATATGAGGCAGCAGGACCTCTCGCACAAAATTATCCTTAATTCATTATTCCCATGCAGTTGCATATTTTCACTTATCTCTCAATTATTCCCTAGAAATGGGGTGATCACTAACCTCTAGGGAAGGATAAAAGTATCTCTGAGGTTTAGTTTCTTCCACCCTAGACCTGGACTCTGTGTACCCTAAAGCATAGGCATGGGTATTTGTATGTAATCATATGTAGCTCAACTGAGGGGGGATAATTGTGGCAGCAGCCCCAGGCACTAGGGCTGTGTGAGGCTTCGGACAGAGCTTCAGATGCAGAGAAGCTTTGGATGCTTTGGCATCTGAAGCAGCATGTCTGGATTGAAGCACTGGCTTCTTTATGGTTTCTAAAGTGGTTCAGAGCTTCCGAATCGCTTCGGAAAAGCTTCGGAGCCGCTTCGGATATCCGGCTGTAGGGTATAATGGGGAAAAAATTAAATATCTATAACTTTGTTGTTTTTTGTCTGATTTGGATGAAATTTGCAGAGATTGTAGTCTCTGCTGAGGTCATAAAGCCTGACAAGTTTCAAGAAGGTCGTTGCAGGGACTTGGGGGGAATTGCACCCCAAATTCTTGAAAGCAAAACTGATGTCATGTGTATGTGTTACATCACAGGGGGGTGAAAACTGCAGGGGTGGTGGCTCCTGGTGAGGCCACAAAGCCTGCCAAGTTTCAAGAAGATCAGTGCAGGGGTTTGGGGGGGAACTGCACCTGAAGCTGCAAACAAGCGAAACTGGTGCCATGGGTGACACTGTGTGTGTTAAGGCGCAGTGGGGTGACAGCTGCAGGGATGGTAGCCCCTGCTGCAGCCACAATGCCTGCCAGCTGTCGAGGAGATCAGTGGAGGGCTTCTGGGTTCTGGGGCCCTGCACCTCTAGCTGCTGACAGGCAAAACTCATGACATGGGTGCTTGTGCAACTGTGTCTGGCTTGGGGTGTGGGAGAGACTACTGCAGCCTGGCTGCTAAGCTACTGTGTTACCAGTTACCAATCAATCATAATTCACTCAGGGACCAGCTCAATACACAGTAACTAGCTAATGTAGCCAGTTAATTACCATCAATTAACACCTACAAAACCACAGACTAAAGAGAGGAAAGAGTCAGTACAGACAATCAACGGCCCCAAGACAGACACAGTCAGTTGCACAAGCACCCATGTCACAAGTTTGTCTGTCAGCAGCTAGGGGTGCAGGGCCCCAGAACCCAGAAGCCCTGCACCTATCTCCTCAACAGCTGGCAGGCTTCGTGGCCACAGCAGGGGCCACTACCCCTGCAGTTTTCAGCCCGCTGCACCTTAGCACACACAGGGTCACCCATGGCACCAGTTTTGCTTGTCCGCAGCTTGAGGTGCAGTTCCCCCCAAAGCCCTGCACTGATCTTCCTGAAACTTGTCAGGCTTTTTGGCCTCACCAGGAGCTACCTGCAGTTTTGACCCCCTTGTGCTGTAACAAATACACATGACATGAGTTTTGCTTTCAAGAATTTGGGGTGCAGTTACCCCCAAGCCCCTGCACTGATCTTCTTGAAACTTGTCAGGCTTTATGCTCTCAGATTGTCAGACTACAATCCCTAAAAATTTAATCCAAATCAGACGAAAAACAACGAAGTTATAGATATTTAATTGATTCCCCATTATACCGTATCTCTGAGGCAGTGCCAAAGCTTCAGAGCCACTTCGGCCAGATCAAAGCAGAAACCCAATGCAGAGCTCCAGATCAGATCCCTGGTATTCAAAGCAGCTGGATCCAAAAATCAGATTGGATTGCTGCCAACTCACATAGGTTTACCAGGCACCACCTTTGTTGGGGGGAAAGAGAAAATGCAACTATCGCTGCAGTGGTGACTGATCACACTTATGCAATTGGTGCAGCAGGAGCCAGTGCTACACAGCTACCCCAGGCATGGAGCTACACTACTACAACTCTATCTGTGGGTGCCTAAATGACTTCTGTGTGGCCTCTAAGCTGGATTAGGTGGAAGGCATTTTGACGAGTGATGCAGCAGTCTAGAGGCTGCCCTCTACCTTCCATTCTGTTCCTAATGGCCCAAGGATCTGCAGCTGCTCCTGAGAACAGGTGGAGCAAAGTGGCTAGCCACAGCTCCTCCCACTCGTAGTCAAAATACCAAATCCTCTCTTGTGGCTATATGGGTAGCTACACTAGTAGGAGGCACTCTGTATCAGGAAATACCCTGGGTCTAGGTCACAGGGCAATAATGAATTGGGTCCCTGACTACTGCAAGGGTGACAGCTGAGGATGTCTAGGCTAGCTCCCCACTTTCTGGTTCTTTCCTGCATAGGTACCAACTGCAGGGTGGTTTTTTTTTTTCCAGTACTCCAAGCTTCCCTTTTCCTTAAGGAAACAGCGCAGCATTACCAGAAATGATCTTTGTCCTAGCTATTATGCCTGGGCCCTCCTCAGGACACAGTGTAAATAAAGTAGAAGCTTCCCTGGAGCCTTTCACATTGTGAAAGACCATTGCACAAGGTTCAGAAGGTGAAGGAAGTTTTTTAGCTGCTGCCACTGCTTTCTTAAATAAAGGCCTCATCAGATTCAGGCCAAAGAGGCTGCATCTTCTCTGGAAAAGCCCCTTATATTGCAGATGATCACAGTGAAGAGAGAGAGAGAGAGAAAGGTAGTCCATAGGCCTGTGCAAAGCGGCTAGTATTCGCTTCGGATTCAGCTGATTCGGGGGACAGTGATTAGATTTGGTGATTTGAATCACTGTCCCAAATTGATTTGGCCAAATCTGATTCAGAGATTTGGCTCCTGCCAAATCAGCCGAATATCCAAATCACATGGGCCCATCCCCTGCCCGCTTTCCCAGCCCCGCCTGCCCCAGCTACCAGCTCTTTGAAAAAAAAAAAGCCCACACTCACCAGCTGCTGCCAGGCTGGGGAGCAATCCTTGCTGCACCACAGCATGTGGGGGGGGCTCTGCCACGAACCCTCCCCTTCCCCCCCATGGCTGCCCCACACCCCAACTCCCTGTCCTTTAAAAAAAACACCAAAAAACCTGGGACCCACCGACTCCTGCCTGGTGGAGATGGGGATTCCTGCTGCCCCCCCACTGCCTTGAACTGCATGGGGGGCTCTTCCATGAGCCCCCCAGGAACCCCAAGGCCACTGCAGCAGCTGGTGAGTGCGGGGTTTTTGGGTTTTTTTTTTAAAGCACCGGGAGCTGGGGCAGGCAGGGCAGCCATGAGTGGGGGCTGGGGGAGTGGGCGGGGGTCAGGGAGGCTGGGGGAGCAGGCAGGGGATGGGGCCTGGCAGGGGTCCCCCTATGGCCCCCTCCCCTGCCCCCTACTTACCAGCTCAGAGTGCGGGTCCAGCTCCTTGCTGCAGCAGGCAGGGACTGCCTGAATCACTGAAGCTCTATGAATCTTTTCTGAACCGATTCAGAGAGCTTTGATTGATTTGGAACTTTTAATTGGTCTCCTGATTTGATTCAGATTCAGAGATTTGGCTGCTGAATTGGGCCAAATCTCTTCCAAATCAAATCAGCACCTGAAGCTTCGCACAGCCCTAGTTCACTGTGTTAGCCTTATGTCAGGAAAAAGGAAGGGCAGGGTGGCACCTTACAGACTGACTCATCCATGGAGGCATATATTTTCAAAGTAAATGGCCTACTTTGTGAGATGCTATGAATGGACTTGCAGATAGGAGGGGTACTAAATAGGAAGAAATAAAGTAATTTAAATAAGAGAGTAAATCTTCTGCAGACCAAGAGCTGCCTGGGAGTCTTGCATTCCCAAAGGTATAGTTTCCACATGTGTGGAAAGCCCAGGAGAACAAACAAAAAGCCTTTGGACAACAACTCTGGGCGGCAGCTCTTGCAGTCACATGAGCCCTGTTTTCCCTTCTGAACATAGCAGCTACCCCCAGAATAAACAGGAAGCTGCTCTATCCTCAGAGGAGCAAGGAGGTGAAGGGATCAATTCTTGTTGCGTATTCAGGGTCAGGACACGCAGCAAAAGCTGTGAACAAATAGGTTTTCCTCTCTTTCTCATAGATTGTGGACCCAAATGCCAGGCTTCTATCTGTGGGCCTGTTCTCTTCCCTGAGATGACCAATTTCCAGAGCGAAGACAGTGCAACACTTGGTTTCTCTGGCAAGATTTCAGAACTGACATAGAGTCACCGCAGGAAGAAAGCAAAATAACCTGGCAACAGGAAGAGCTGTTGCAGTATGGCTGCCTTTTTAATGGGTCCACGTGGAATCCAGACACGTGTCTCTCTCATCTGGTGCTATGTGCCCATGCATGTTCATTTTGTGTGCATCGTGCTGGCACCCTGGTGGGAACACAATTTCATCTGGAGCCACTACTTTCTGGTGGTCAACCAGGAAAAGTCTCCAAAGTGCTTTGACTCCCATTTTTTGTGTCCCAAAAGATTTTTTTTTCTTGGCTGGAGAAGAGAAAAAATGGTTTAAACTATTTCTCTCAATTTGTTTTTTACCTTTTTGAAATGCAAAACAAGGTGATTCTATGAAAAGAAAGAAAGAATAAAATGAGTGCAGTGTTAAATCTAAGAAGCTTCACACACGAGTCAGAACATTCAGAAATTGTTGGGGTAGATGCAGGAATTACTTTGGGAAATGCTGGACGCATCTACATGTGATGCTACCTTGCTATAGCAACATGCTACGGCAGCGTAGTGTCCACGGGTGTCTACACATGACCAGCAGCTACTTTGCTGTAGTGATGCGCTCCCCCCGCCATTATAATGCACCACTACAGTGAAGTAGCTGCTAAAAATAACTGTGTGCCACGTGTACAGTGCAGTACAGGGGGTTACTGCGCCGTGCTTTAGTACTTCCAAAAAGGAAGTACTAAAGCATGGTGCAGTAACAACATCACCATAGGGCAACACTCAGACATGCCTGCTGAGTCCTGTATTATGCTGGGAACAGAGGATCAGAATGGTCCTTACTGCTCTTAATGTTTATGAATAGGTGACAGCTCAGCCATAGCTTGGGGTGGTGGCACCTTGCATACATGTCACATTTGTCTGATTGTATATACTGTTGCATTTGTACCTGACTGCGGTACAGTAGGATGATGTAGGTGCAGTGTGGCTGCATTAATGTTGCTGTGGAAACCATGGTATTTTAATTGTCTGACTCCACATAAGTCAGGCAAATCAAACATTATGGTTCCCACAGCAACACTTAACTCTACTACATGGTTCCTCGGACTGGGAATCAGGAGACCTGGGCTCTATTCCTAGCTCTGCTTCTGACCTGCTGGGTGGTCTTGGCCAAGTCATTATGCCACCTATTGTCTCTCTGCTCTATTTTGGTTTTACAATATTTGAGATGGTGATATTCTTTTACTCCACGTACAAACAGTGCCTAGAACAGTGGTGGGCAATTATTTTGGCTGGAGGGCCACTTAACAAGTTTTGGTGAGCTGTTGAGGGCTGGACACAGAAAAAAGCTTTCAGAAGATATTATTTGAACAAATTATAAATAAAAAGAAACCAGATTTTAAAAATCAAATATCTATTGTAACATATTTTAATTTTATTTCAAAAAATATTTTTGTCCTGATTTGTGGGTTTTTTAGTAGTGTATATAGAGATAATTGCATAATAGCTCAAAATAGTGTCTTACTTTTGTAGTGTGTGTGTGTGTGTGTGTGTGTGTGTGTGCGCGCGTGTGTGTGTGTGTGTGGTGGGGGGGGGTGGTATATGGAAACTCTAACCTTCCAGAGGGTGAATGGAAACAGAGCTCTTGTTTCTGGAATCAGAGCATAATGTCATTGCTGCCTTAGGCTTTTTTTGGCTAGAATAACTATTTATTCTGCAGTACCATTAGTGTCTCGTTCCCAGAGAACCCTCTGATCCAGTTTCTATTCTCTAGCACCCTATGGAAGAGGGATGAAAGTTTGTTTCCAGGAGTCTAGCTTTGAGGGACCTGCTGATCTCCTATTGCTTGTTATGGTGAGGGCTGGAGAAGACCCCTTAATATGCTGGCATGAATCATTTATCTTATCATAACACATAGACTCCTCCACTGAGATCAGAGTCTTAGAGTGCCAAGTATTCTGCAAACACTATATGGGACAGGACCTGTTTCAAAGAACTTAAGGCACCTATACACAGGCAGCAAGGATGCTCTGACACGCGGCAATTACAGTGCGTCAGAGCAGACTCGATTAATCAAGTCTTGGACTGTGGTAATTACTGCACTTCAGCAGACTCTGGTGTCATGTGTATCAGTGTCCCTGCACTGAAAAAATGACAGTGGAGGTGCGTTAACTAAAGCTCATTCAATGAGCTTTAGTTAAAGTGCCTCCACCACCATTTTCCAGTGCTGGGACACCAATGCATGTGATGCTCCGGGCGCTTTCATTTGAGTGGCTCTAGCAGCAATTCTGCTGCTGCAAAGAACTAAAAAACACCACACCAGGTCAGAATGTTTCTTACACTAAAGATTCCTATTTGACATTTCTGGATTGATCTCAAGAATCACATGTAGATGTTTGCACATTTAACAGTCCTAATATTGTGTGGCACCCTGCAGCAACCTTAAAAAAAATCTCATTGAATTTTGGTTGAGAATCAGTGGTCTGAACAGAGGGGACAGATGAGGAGGGGGAATGGAAAGAAGAAGACAGATGAAGGGACTTGTTCTGGGTCACTCAGTAGGTCCACAGCAGAGGTAGGAATAAAACCCATGTCCTAAGCCATTGTCTTATCCACCAGGTTATGCTGCTATTTGAGTCACCATCAGAAACTTTTCCTGGTTTCCAGAGTTTCTCTCACATTTTGCTGCAAGAGCTCTCAGGATTCTCAGTTTTTATTTTCTTTTAACTAAACAAGAGTTAAGATGCATCCAGAAGTTACATCACCACGTTGCAACATCTTGCATCCTGCCTACAGAAGGGATAAAGCTGAATGATGCAAATGTGATGACTCAGCCCAAATCTCTTCTCAGTTCTGCGGTTTTATAGCCATATAACTCTACTCATATTTCCTTAGTGAGACTCCTGATTTATCCTACTGCTCAGGGGTGGTGAAACAAGCCCAGCATATGTTGCCTTAGAAAGAATGGCCCACAGTGAAGGTCTTGGCTACGATCCCTCCCTCCTTCTTTGGTATAGCAATGTGGCTCCCAGGGCTGACAGGTCTCTGCATATGATGTCCCATGCTGATCCGAAAAGACTGATGTGGCATTAAAGGTTATGCTCTATAGCATCCAAAGGCTACACCTCTGTTAAAGCACAACTAATGCACAGATCAGGTGCAGCCCAAAAGCTCCCAGTGAGTTGCCAGCCTGGTCTCATCATGACAATGGAGGGTGCTTCTATCAGAGTATAGACCTGGAAAGGAGGCTACCCAAAGCCCCAAGACAGTTCTGAAGTGCCGACTTGTTCTCTCTGTCTTGGGGCTGTCCTACCAAATGATTATCCTGGTGCAGTGCTGTCCAACTGGTGGCCTGCGAGGGGTTACATTGTGAGCCCTAGGCTCCCATCCAGCCACCACTCCCCCCACTGCTCCCACTGTATCCACAGCTGTGGGCTCCAGGCTCCTCCTCCCTTCCTTTGCCCCAACCTCAGGAACTGGGTAGTGCAGTGTGCTGGGGACCATGGCCTGTAGCCAGGGGTGCCTGAGTGGCACAGTGCACTGGGGGAGCTTACAGCCAGGAAGCAGAGGGCGAGTCTGGGTGCCAGCTGCGAGGTGCAGGGAGCAGAAGTGGAGGGGGGTGTGGAGTACAACAGGGGAGCACTGAGAGTTGCAGTGGAACTGTGTGGGGGGGGGGAAGAGAGGCACAGTGGGGGGTTGTGAGGAGCAGCAGGGGGGGCACCCAGGCACATGGTTCAGCAGGGGATGGAGAGATCAGCAGCAAAGGGGCACCATGGAGCACAGCCCAGCAGGGAGGTGGCCTACAGTGGTGGCAGTGCCAGGGTACAGCAGGGCAGAGCAGTGAGGAGGGTGGAGTGGGGTGGGATGGGACGGGACACCTGGGCACATTGCAGAGTGGAGGGGGGGCACGTCACCCCTACAGCCTATGGCTCCTGCTGGTGCAGCTAATGCTACTATGGCCAGAGCAGCATGAAACTCCTGGACATTTAGAAGTTGGACAGCCCTGTCCTAGAAGATGAAAACAGGCTAGAAATCAGGAGGCGCTACTTCACCATCAGGGTGGCTAGGATCTGGAACGAACTTCCAAGAGAAGTGGTGCTGACTCCTACCCTGGGGGTCTTTAAAAGGAGGCTGGATGAATACCTGGCCAGGGTCATTTGATCCCAGTACTCTTTCCTGCCACAGCAGGGAGTTGGACTCGATGATCTGCTCAGGTCCCTTCTGACCCTACCAACTATGAAACTATGAAAACCTGTCATCTCTGAAGATCTCCTCTCAGCTGCATCACCCCAGCACAATGTTCTATTAAATCCTTGGCCACCGAAAACCACCAGAGCTGTCATTCTGCTGCAAAATGTGGCACCCAGGAACTTCAGGGAGGAGAGGCCCAGCCATGAGCAACACCCACCTATTATGGCATTAAGTTTTGCACCCACAGGCTTAGGCATGACACTCCAATAGCACTTTTGAACCAATGTGAGATATTAGACTCTGATCTACCTCAGGCAGCTCTGTGGCCCCCATTGCACCAGTACTTCACAATCTTAAACCCATCTTTAAAGTAAGCCAATGCTGTTATCCCTATTTTACTGTTGGGGAAACTGTGGCACAGAGAGGCTAAGTGGCTTGTACCAGGTCACATAGGAAGACTGTGGGAGAGAAAGGATTTGAACTTAGGTCTACCCCCATTTTAGGAGAGTAGCCTATTCATTGCTCTCTCCATCTGCTCTTAATAGCATTACAGTACTACTCAATAATTATCATAACCCCTGCCCCCAGTTCCATTTTGCTCCCTGAAAGTTACCAAAAAACCCACATTACTCAAAATAATATGATTAATTATAGAATTCCATGTAGGTGAGACTGTCGCAGTAACGTTTACCACCGTTACTTGTTACAACAGAACTGCATACATGCCTTACTAGGCAATATATTTAACTTAAAAGTTCTATGTGCACTTACATAATCAAACACCATATAATCAGCACATTTCATAACACAAAGAGATCAATCATACCAGTCCTAATCATAGAAATAGTTGTCTGCTCCATAGCACACTTGTCGGAGCTTGGTACAGCCTGATGGGCCCTGGGACTATGACCATTCCAAAATCTGTACTGCATGTTTAATAAGTCCGCAGTGTAAATCCAAGAGTGCATTTCCATTACAGCCCAGAGAACATGGGGCAATAGAAAGGCTGTGTGGAAGGTGTCTCATAGGTGGGAGACAGTGAGTAATGGAGGACTACATGACGGTAGGGAACTGACTGGATACCTTAATGGTTCATTTCCCAATTTAAGGTCTTATTGAAGGGGTGGGATGGCATCTAGAATACCCAGTTTTCATCTGATAGCTAGATTCCAGCAGCATGAAGTCTCTAGCAGCATGCCTTGTAGGGGAATGCATTTATCACTGCCACTCCCAAAAGCAATGGAAGGAGAGGAACCCAGCAGAAGTGCATTGCCTCTCTACTCAGTCAGCAATCAATAGATCTCCCCAGGAAGCCTGAGCCAAAGCTCACTGAAGCCAATGGAAATCAGGGACCTTCGATGAGGTCCAGAGAAAGGAGGGACATTTCTCTTTCTGCTCAGTTTCTAGTGTTTTTGCTGCTGGACACTGAGCCAGACACTGATTCCTCAGGTTCCCACTTTTTAGTTCCTCTCTCGAAGGAGCTGCCACTTTTATCACCCCGAGGGGACCGAGAACCCTGTGGGAAGAGTGCTTCTTCGTCAGGGAAAGGTGTCTCAGGTGTTAGATGGACGTGGCCCTGTCCTGTCCCTGCCTTCATTGCCTGCTAGCCCCAAGGATCACTGGGGCCCAGGGGGAGCATGCTGGGGTTTCCACATGTTGTCAGCACCATGTCAGGGGTTAGGAGGCACACAGCGAGCTGGCTGTGATCCTCGCTTTGCTTTCTATATCGTGTAAGGTTGTTGCCACAGCAGTTGGCTGTCAGGGACTCTCAACAGAAACAAAACAAGGAAACAAATTCAAATTCCTCCAGCTTCTCTGGCTGGGTGCCCTTTGCAAAGTGGGGGAGCGTGCATGGTTTAGCACAAACATTGAGTATAATCCCGTTGACGGCAGACTCACCTCCCTCACACAGCCCCCTGAGAAATGCCCGTAGCTGGCAAACCACTTGGTGTCATGCGTCAGATTCCTGCAGGAGCAGCCAGCATCGCTGTGCTGGCCGGATAAACCCATGAGATCTTTTCCCTCTAGCTATGCTGTCCCATGCCCTGTATTTATAGATCTACGGTCCCAAACCTAGCTTCTTCCCATCTCACTTTCTCACTCCTACATCCAGTCGCATGACCTCCATCCCTGCTGAACCCAGCTGTCAAATCTATGTCGAGAAAGCGGAGGGACTTGAAAGCATCCAGGACCAGAACAAATGGCTCAGAGGTTGCAGCAACACCCGGCTTTCTGCAATAACAGGAGAGCACAGGTACAGCCACAAAGGTGACTGCCAGGAGTTCCACTGTGCCCCAAACATGCCACCAGGCATGGGTTGCACTGTCCAGCACTCCCTGCTTGCTGAATGCACAGTTCCCAAGGCCATTGATCTCACTCCTTCCACCCCAAAAGAGAGGAGTGCTCTTTCCTCCTGCTTGTTACTGGCTTTGAACATTATTTGTTGACTTCTGAGTGGTTAAATGGTTGTGGCAAGTGTGCAGCACTCTGCCTGCGCCTCCACTGAGAGAAACCCAGGAGCACGGCTTACCACGAGGCTAAGGGTGCTCTGAGGAGGGGCTATATGAATCTTCAATCCCAGCCGGCAGAGACTAGGAGCACCTTGCCTCGTGATTCAGAGAAGCGTGATGCCACACACGTGTACACACACACTCTTTAAGTTCCCAACACATGCACCAGCCCCACTCTGTGTGCTGGGGGCTCTTGCTCTCAGTCCCTGCAGTAATTTTGCAGTTAATTCACTCATATGAACTATAGGGCGTGAATGCATCCAAAACTAGGGTCTCTTGAGAAGGGCACAGCCAGTCTGACCTCCTCTTTGCCCCAATGCAGGGCCAGAAAGGGAGGTGAGAAGGCTCTGGAATTGCATCCCTTATGCAGCCTCCTTGTAAAGGTCAGGCCAATTAGCTGTGCCTCTTTCCCCTCCAGAGCACCAGGGAGCGAGACTGCCATTTGGGAAAGGTCAGCAAGGCACAGCACACGTAGCTGGGCACAGCAGTGCACGTGCCGGCTTAAGCATTTAAGTTGAGCGCTCTTGTCTGCTCCTGCGGGGGAATACAAAATACCACATGGCATGTGAGGAGATGTGCCAGACAGCTTGTTTCTAAGCCTCTTTCTTACTCCCTCTCCAGTTTCAGCTCTTAAGGTACTGTCCACATTGCTTGAGCCATTGCAGGGGGGCAAGGAAACACCCTGAAAAACCCCCATCTCATAGAGCTAAGAAAGTTGCCTTAAAGCAGCACAAGGCACCCAGCCCTAACATGCCTGAGATACCCTGTCTCAGGCATGTTTACTGGCTTCCATGTAGCACAGCTCCACAGCAGTTTTATAACCTCTTCACCAGGGCTTGGTACACCTGGAGCAGGAGGACACCAGTAGGAAACCCTCCATGAGAACACTCAGGACAAAGCCTAGGGACAGCATAGACACAATCTGGGTTTCTAGGACGTTGCTACTCAATCTGGACCAGCTACACTGGTGCAGAGTCTGGTCTGCCCTTTGTGCATTTGTACCTCCCCTTGCCAATGGGAATCTACACATTGAGGGCGAACGGCTGTGAGCACTTGCTGTAGCTGTCACTGACAGCATTAACAAACAGTGGAGAAGGAAGAGCCTGTGATTGCCAAAAGTGGAGATGGGTGCATGGGGGGTGTTTAATGCAACAGGAACTGTTAGGGTGGTGGCACCTACACTTCAGAAACCCCAACTACTAGAGACTCTTCTTCCCCAAGTCCACAAGGCAGCATCCCACGTTACTTATCAGGAGAGTGGGGACCAAACTTTTTGGCAAGTGTGCCACAGATTAGCCCCACACCCTCCCCAAGTGCTATTCTGCTCCCAGCTGTGTTCCCAGCCCAATCTGCTGCTCTATTTTCTACTTCCTTCCTCATGTTCCCTACCCAATTTGCCACTTTGCTTCCTGCTTTATCTGCCACTGTGCTGCCTGTTCCCTCCCGTCTGCCATGGGCCACACAGATTGTCCGAGTCACGTGCACCACAGTTTGGCCACCTGAGTTAGGAGATTGGTTTGCCTCCCAGCACTTAAGTCCTTTTCTGTCTGAACCACCTTCACAGCATCCTTCACTGGAGAGTTTTGTAGCTACAACTACACCAGGATGCCATGGCCAAAGCACACAGCTCTGTTTTTGCCTGCATATGCAAACCTTTCCTCAATACAATTTACATTGATTCTTTGTGGAAGCCTTTTTCCTGCAGTCTGCCTTAAATGTGGTTGGATAATAACCTTAAATTACAAACACCCCCACCCAAAACTGGAGAACACTTCCTTAGCCAAGCAGCACCAAGCCTTATTATCACAGAGGCTATGACTAGCAACTACTCAGGCGTCAAAGCTGATTTACTCTTTTCCCTATTGCTAAGAGAGCGCACATCTTTAGTTATGACACAGAGGTACAACTAGCTTGTGCCAAATGCAGTATTATTTCTGAGTGTCTAGTGCCCCCTACTGACTAAGTATGTATTACTCGTAAATTATGTATTACATAATTAGGAATTAAATATGTATTACTGGCTAAGTATGCATTACATCCTGCTTACCACAAAACAACTTTGAAGCAAACAGACTATTCTAACTTTTTGACAAGCCTAATCTGCATAGAAAGTGAACTGTTCCAAACAGGAGATTCTACCACACCTTCAACTCTCCTGTGCAATATGAACTTTCGTTTCTACCCAGGAGAACTTTTACAATCTTTTCTTGGATGCTTGATGAAGGGCATTTGTGCCCAAAAGCTTGCAATTAAATTTTTTTTTTTTTTGCAAAAATCTAATTGGTCTAGCAAAAGATATCACCCTCTACCATGAGTCCTGATTGCTTATTACTAGTGAAGTCATTTCATAATCCACCTGAGTTTCTTTTTTGTCTGCAGATCACTTTCTAGAACAGTGGGAAGCAAACTTTTTGGCAGGTATGCCACAAATTAAGTCCCATGCCCTCCCAAATGCCACGCTGATCCCCTTACTGGTCTGCTGCTCTAGTTTCTGCTTCCTGCTCTGTGCTGCCTGTCCCCTCCCTCGTCTTCCACATGCCATACAGAGAAGCTGTCCGTGCTGCAGATGGCCACTCATTCTAAAACAGGGCTTAGCTTCCATCGAACTCATATGGGCTTCATTGCTTTGAAAAGGCTTGAAGCATGAAGGACTTCAAGTCCCTCACTCAGGAGTTTCACAAAGGAAAGATGGATTTGTAGGGTGGGATTCATTCTGCAAACATCTATCACTATACTTGTCTCATCATTGTGCTTGTGCTACCTTGGGCCCTTAAACATAAAAACCCCAAAAACCAAGCCTATGCGATGCATTCATGGAGTAAGGAAAAAGCAGGAGGTTCCTGCCAGTATGAGGGAAGGAAACCCTGTGTACACAAAGGCTGCAGCAGGAAACCAAAATGGTTGCCTTGGTGTAAGAGCTAATACTTGCAGGATAACTACACATTCAGTCTCTGAAAGGTCATAACTGCTCTCTGTATGAAGTGGCATGCTCCCTTTCTGCTGCAAAGCGGTGGGAGAGACCACAGCATGCTGGGATTTACTGCCTAATAATGCAGGCTGGATAATGTCTGCACTAACAGGGTTTGCATCTGAAAGGAAAGATCAAGTCCTTGGGGAAAACCTCTTCTTGGCTTTATATGTAGGGCACCAATCAGCAGGCCCACCTTAAGAAAGGAAGTGTTAAACTGAGCTACTAGGGGGGGGGTAAGAATATATCACCATATGGAGCAGAAGAGAGTCTCACTGGGGAAAATCCTGCAGGTACTAAGGCAGCGGTGGGCAATTATTTTGGGTGGAGGGCCACTTACTGAGTTTTGGTGAGCTGTTAGGGGCCGCATGGGTAGCCCCACCCCTTAGCAGGTGCCCCACCCCCAGTTGCCATATTGAGACAAGAAGTCCTGCCCCCAAACCCTGACCTTTGCCACCGGAAGTCTCACCCCTTGCTGCAGAAGTACTCCTTTTGGAAAGGAGGGTGCTGCAGTCTTGAAACTGAAAACCCCCCCCAAATCATATACAAAAAAATAAAACATCTACTATAACTTACTTTAATTTTGATTTTAAAGTATTTCTGTACTGATTTACATGTTTGCAAAGTGTATCTAGAGGTGAGAGAGAGAAAGAGAGATTTCCCTGCTTTTTCCCGGCCATTTCCCCGCTTTCCCTCCCACATACCTGCCAGCCACTGGTGCCACTCTGCCCCCTGCTGCTGCCTTCCATGGCCCCTCCGCTGCTGCCACTCCCCCATTTCCCTGCTTTGCCTCCCACATGCCTGCCAGTCATTTTTCACACCCCACCTGCTGCTCTCCATGCCGCTGTCACTTTCCCCTCTGGTTGCAGCTTTGCCCAGCAAGCACCACGTGGTTCGCAGCAATTTCCCCTTATCTGTCTTTCACTTGGACAGAGGGAGGTGGGGAACAGCCCCAGGGTCACCAGGCCAGAAGCCACAGAGGCTTCCAGTTGGGGGTGGGGGATGGGAAGGGAGGAGGGTCTGAGGGCAGGTGCAGCCAGGTGGGCCTTGCTGCTCAGCCACTGGCTCCCCCTGGGTCCTGTTGCCCCTGGCACCTGTCATCTTTGACAGGCAGCCAGGGACAGATAAAAAATTAAAATTTTCTAAGATGTTTAGGGGCCCTGAAGGCTAGATAGAATGGCTTGGCAGGCTGGATCCACCCCGCAGGTCATATTTTGCCCACCCCTGCACCAGGGGGACCTGAAAGAAACTTCCCTCTCCATCTGAAACTCCACTAGATCCAGCAGTACCACCATATCTTTTATTTTATACAAACTAAAAGCCTTCTGATAGCCTAGGAAACATCAAGAAGATATTTACTAGTGCATCTGAAATACAAAGTATGGCCTTTTGTTGCCATGAACTCTAGTAAAAAAAAAAAAAAAAAAAGGGAGGATCCCTCCTGTTTAACCCCCAAACTGGAAGTTCCCTCCATGAGCAGGAAGTTAACACACAGCAGGGTCATCAGTTTCTTCTAGAAGGCCTTGCTGGAACTCTGGTAGAAGCATCCTCAGCAATAGCAGCAGCCACCAGCATGGGTTCCCTTAGGATGGTTTCAGCCAGGAGCAAGAAGTTAGGGAAGCGAGGTTACTTGATGCGATAGAGGACTTTGCGTTGCAGGCGGTGCTGGATCTCACCACGGCGCATCATGAGCTGCAGCACCTTGTAGATGGCATGCTCAGGGTATTTCTGGAAGAATGGTAGAGGAGAATGACACAGCCCTCTGAACCTGCTGAGTTCATGCAATGCTTCCCTATCACAGCCAGCTGCTAAGGCAGCTGAGCCAGGAAAGCTCATCATAATCCAGTGAAAAATCTTCACATTAAAAGTCATGTAAGACTGCTGGATGTGCACCTGCCACTGAGAAGGGGGAGTCTTGTAGTACAGGAGAAACTCTTCGCAGTTCATCCTATTATAATTCCAACTGTTCTGGTTGGAATGGAAGGTACAGGAGGACCCAGAGCTGTGGTCAGGTATTCTGGGTTCCTGAGACCCATCAAGAAGCCCCATATACAGTATTCAAGAGTGGAGAATATCTACTCCCCACTGTCCCAGAATGCCAACCAGCCCCTGCCTCTCTGGTTTCACACAAGCACCAGAAGGGCCCTATTCACATTTTAGAAAAGGAGCCTCCAGACTATTAAGTTGTCTTGCAGTCAGCCACTTGTTCTCATAGCCCTTCGGACTGCCCCACCAAGGAGAGTCCCTGTCCAGTGGACCCACCTGTTTCACAAAATCCTGGACTATACTGTGTTCTGACACCTGAGAGCCAATGGCGAAGCGGCGCTTGAGCTGTTTTTCAATTCGGGACAGCAACTCTTGGTCTTCCTGGGTTGTGAAGCCCTCCGCTCCTATGGAAAAGATACTCGATGAGATCCTTGAAAATTTCACTCTCCGTGTAACCTCCAGTTCAGCCCTACCCACACCAAATGAAAGAGGCGGAGTGCAATCCCACAGGTGAGAAATCTTCACTAGTTACTGAGCTCCACTTCCACATTCAAACTGAGTCATCACCACAGCTTAAAAAAAAAAAAAAAAAGAGTAAGACCCCTCTGCAAATCCTAACAGGTAACAAACACTATTTTCAACAATAACAGCATGCTCAAAAGGAAAAAGTTACACAAATCCAGGCTTCGCTGGGGAATCTGACCTTTATAATCCACCCATCCTGGACACTTTTCCAAGCTAGGTAGCACCCAGACTTTGCCATTTCCTTTTCCAGGGCACTTATGAGAGTCTAAGCTCCCTCCCCAATTACATAAGTGCATTTGTCACTGCCTAACCCTCCCTATGGACCATGACCATGCAACTAGGCATGCCTCAAAATAAATGAGGAGCCCTGGCTGCCAGATGCATCATTCTACCTCTCTTGAAGAGCATTCGTGGCCACCCAGCACTGTCAGGAGAGAGGGGTTAGGGTCACCATCAGGCCTCCCCCCTTTCCTCCCACGCAGCACCACACTGGAGAGGTGGCATTTGTTTGTTTTCCCAGAAGACCTCACCACAGAAGCTTCTGTGTGAGAATGGAGGTTGCACACATTCCTGGTCTGCCTCACCTGACAGGCTGCCTGACATGGCCGCATCAAGAGTGGACACTTGGAAGAGCCGCAAGGCTTCTTCAATGTCTGCCTCAGTGGCAAAAGGCTGCAGCTTCATCTTGCTGAGGGACTCCGCAATCCGCACAATGGCCTCCAGCTGCCTGCCGCCCAAAGAGAGAAGCCCTTTAAATGCTGTTATTGTGGGTCCTCTACTCCCTTGCACTTCTATTTACTGGTCAGGGGATTCCTCAAGCCACAAAATGCTCACTGCAGGCATCCCCGAGGCAGTGCTAGGGTGGTCAGTGATCCTTTCAGGAAGAGGGCATCCTATCCCCCACACTCTCACCCCTACAAAATGGAATGCTACCATTATATAAGAGAGCTTCCAGAGCCCAGGCCTGTCACTGCTGACTCCCAGTGTCTCCAAGATCTTCCCGAGCACTGGATGGTGGAGCCAAGCTGGCATTAAGCAGACACAGCAATAGTTCAGACCACCATTATATGGTAGAGATAGAATAGGAAAAGCAATTCTAACCAGAGGCAGCTTTCTCTGCTTGCCAGAGAATAGGGTCCAAACTGCAGTCTAGACCATCTCTGCATCACTGACAAACACATAGTTGGGGCTGTTCCCTGTAAAGCTCTTGGTGGCAGTAAATAAAAGGACATCAATTGCATGACCCTTGGGCTGGAAGAAATAACCTTAAGGACAGTCAAGTTGGCAGAGGTGGGAACAGAGCAGAGAAGCTGCCATCTATTGAAGTTAAGCTCTTAGAAGACCTAGCTCAGGTGGATTTAGTAGGGTCTAACTCAGTGCAGGCCTGGACATCAGTCTGAGCCTCCTCCAAACTCCAGGTGATTGTGTGGCACTGGGACAAGAGCCATTTTCCTTTTGCAGTGTTACTCGAAGCTCCTGGGATTCACATGCCTTTTGCTTCCCTCCCTGAACCCAGGTGGACTCTGCCCTCACCGGACTGTAATGGGGATACTGGATCGGCGGTCACTCTCTCGCTCATACTGCCGGGCACCAGTACGCATCAGGACATAGCGGTTCTTCAGTTTCTCAGCAGCCTCTGCTGATAGGCGAGGGCCGCATTTCCTGTGAGAAGGAAAGGGGAAGCTCCATAAACCAGCAAGTTCTGGGGCCAAGGCACCAGGTTAGCCCCCTGCTCACACTGGAACAGTGTCAAGGGGGCTCTCCGTCTTCCACAGCAAACCAGAACAGATTTCTGAAAATCCAGACTAGTTTAATCTCAACTCCATTGGGAAAAAATAAAGCTTCATTTGGGTGACAATTTTAAACAGAGATTAGGGGTGACCATAATGTCACTGGGATCTAGAAAAGGACTGATCTTTTTAGGGCAGTAGTTGCCAGGCATTTCCCCATTGTGACCCCACTTTTAGTCAGATAATTTGGTGCAACCCCAACATGCAGTCACTGCTGCTCACATATGCACAGCTAACAATGAGTGGGAATTTACTGAACCTCAGCTGCTCTGTGGTAACCGTCCCTGCATGAGAACTACACCAGAGCAGTTTACACCCAAGTGAAACAGGGCTTAGTTGTCCCAGTCCAGCTTTCACCTACTTTAGGGTCAACTGCAGGCACAGAAGCAGTTACCACAGAGCAGCTGTGGTATGTGGTAAATCCCTGTCTCATTATTCATGGAGTAACTACAGGGTTGGAAAGATTAAAATAGGCTCACAATTCCACTTCCCCACTGCTGCAACTCTGCTTGGGGTTGTGAGCAACCTGCTGTGTTGGGGGCTTACTGGAGAGCTGGAATTCTGCCAGCTCCATTAAAGAACTGGGTCAGCCTGAGGCCAAGATCAATGAAGTCAAATGAAGCGACCAGGGTCCAGGGATGCTGGGAGCAACCCAAAGTCCCAAATGAAAGTGCATCAGCATGGCACCACCAAGCAGGTCACACTGTGTAACCTGCCAGCAGTTCTGCTGCTCTGATGCAGCATCACAAGGCTACCACTCACTTACGTGCGACAGTAGGAGATGAACTTCTTCAGCTTGTTCAGGTCGATTTCACCCTCCACAGCCTGGGTCTGTGTCAGGGCACTCACGTGTAGTGACATCACGTGCTTGGCCAGTATCTAGGAGTAGAGCACGGGAGACAGTTGAACAATGAACACTGTCTCACTCACGGCATGATCTAGACATTCACCCCAGGGTAAGGGAGAACAAGCCAGTCAGGGCAGTACACTGGCACTGCTGTTCTCAACCTCCACCTCAAGTCTTTGGGTCCTACCACTTTTCTGGCAGGAAGCAGCAGCATCTCTGTGGGCAGAGCTAGGCACCACAGAAGACACCTTTGGCAGATCCTGGAAGACATAATCCAACTACTTTTCCTCTCCCCAGCTCTAGAGCTAAACTATGTGGTGCTTGGCTTGCTAAAGCAGGGCAACAGGTCCCAGCTTAGAAGTCAGAGACTGAGACATTTTGGGTCAAATAACTGCTTGACACCAGGCACACTGGGGCAGGAAGGTGGACCCTTGCCTTCCTCCTTGTCCTCATCACATGTTCAGCTTCAATGCTGCAGCTGGGCAAACTCCTAGTTGGTCAGCCTGCTGTCTTCTTGTCCCTCCACCTCCCACCACTGAGCAAGACCAGTTCTGGCCCTCACCATGTCTCTCTCCTCATTGTGCTCATCCTTGACAATGAAGATCATGTCGAACCGGGACAGGATGGTGGGCATGAAGTCGATGTTTTCCTCCCCTTTGGTCTCATCCCAGCGTCCAAAGACTGAGTTGGCAGCTGCGAGTACCGAGCAGCGAGAATTCAAAGTGGTAGTAATACCAGCCTGAGGGGGCAGAACCAAGAGCTTATCAATGCAATCACCAAGCTGTTAGCAGAAGATACTGGGGTTACCAGCAGCTTCCTGGGATGGATGATGGGGTAGGGGAAGGACATTTCACCATTTCCTCTACTCTACAGGCAAGGGCCTAGGTTCATTCATAGGATTCCTACTTTCAACCTTACAGACACCAGCCTTTACATAAGGCGGTGTGAGTGTTTTCCAACTGGCCAAGAGGGTTCAACATTGGAAGAAGTTCCCAGGGTTAACAACACGAGGGAGGGATTATTCAGCTACGTAAGCCCCACGGAGCTTTCCTTGACCAAGGTTGCCCAAAGCTTGAGCCATAATTAATACACAGTGCCCTCAGAGCAATAGGTGCTATATGGGCAGGTAGAAACAAATCTCCTGCCCTGAAGTGTCTACCATGTAAGCCAACTACCTGCAGGTTAGGGAATGAGAACCAAGCAGCACACAATGGCCGTGCAGTGGGTACTGTTTAGTCCAGGTGACTTGCATTATTTGGATAGCTGCAGCTACTTTCTAGGGCTTGACATCTCTTGGGGAAATAGTGAATTCTCAGAAGAGACAAGGAGAAGATGGAGGGAAAGTGCAAGAGAAGAATATGTTTGAGGCTTAAGAGAACTCAAGGAAAGAGGCCTGAAAGATACAAAAGGGGAAGCCAGTCACACCATTCAGACAAACCCAAAAGATGAACTGAGGCAGGCTGGGCAGCAAAGAAGAAGAGCAGAAATTGGATTCACTTTGCAAGGGCAAGCCAGACAATGGAACTCAAGAGGGGCAGATGCAGTGCGAGTACAGAAGGACTGTGTTCACCAGGGTGTTTTGTAAGGAATGAAGAGGTAAACAATGAGTCAGAGATGCCCAGGATGAGAAGGAATGCTATTACAAAGGGCTAAACGATGAAGACAAAGAGAACAGATGCAGTCTGGATATTATGTAACATGGAGAAGAAAAATTATCTGAACAACAGAATCAAGGTTTAGAGCAGGAGGAACAGAGGTGAAGAGGAAGGGAGGAAGAAACAGAGCATAGACCTGCTAATGGTAACAGAGCTGAGGGGAGGCAAAGGAAGATGGCCAGTGTGTATTTGTATGACAGTCTGAAGGCAAGTCTCAAAATCAGTAGGATCAAAACACTGCCAGAGAGCAAAGCTTGATCTCAGATCAGACCAGCCAGTAACCCACCCATGCCCAAACATGAGCAGGGAACCCAGCTGCTTCCTGAGGGATGGCCACGTTCTGGCAAGGGCCCGCAACTGCAGAGCTGGTCACCTTGCTTGTGGAGAGACTCAGATCTCTTCACCTCTTCCACTTCCTATCCCAGCTAGCAGCTCACCTTGGCAATGGAGATGGTCTGTTGCTCCATAGCCTCATGGATGGCCACTCTGTCATCTTCCCGCATCTTGGTAAAGTTTGGGGAAGGAAAAAAAGGTAGAATGGTACACCTTTCATGTGACTTAACCTCACAACAGAATTGGGATTAAATGCCAAGAAAGTCTCAGGTCACACACAGCCATATGCATCCAACACTCCCTTCTTCCTCCAGGATACTAATTTTGAGTACATTAAAAATAAGAGAGAGACTCAAAAGTTATCCCAGAAGTGCATTCCCTGGCACCCCTTTTGATGCCCTGTTCCTCCAGTAGATAGGCCTCTATCCAAAAGAAAAGATTACCCCTTCCCCCATTGCCTTCTGGCATTATTCCTTTCCTTGCCACAGCAAAACAATATGGCAGTCAACCTTCCCTTCCTTTCCTCCAAGTCAGCATTATGAAACCTCTTCATGCTGTGTCTCTACCTTGTCAAACTCATCAATGCACACCACTCCCCCATCTGCCAGGACCATAGCTCCTCCCTCCATAAAGAAGCTCCGGGAAGAGGGGTCTCGGATCACTGAGGCTGTCAAGCCAGCTGCACTGCTGCCTTTCCCAGAGGTGTACACCTGAAGGGAGGCACAAAAAGAGAATGCATCAAAAACCACGGCACCCTTGAGCCTGTGTCTCTCAACAAGGGAACAAAAGAACCACAGCATCAGGTTGTTACCTTGAGGTAGAGCTCAGAATCCACAGTTCAGCACAGCATCAGCCATAGGCTATTGGGAGCTCCATGGCTACTGCTTCCTCAGTTTACACTGAAGCCAGGGACTGATGTTCTTCAGAGCGAGGTATTTTTGTGCAACTAGGCTTTGGGCTAAGTAGTTGCAAAGCACTAGATGGCTTGTAGGCAGACAGTACATTAAATGTAGAGCATAGTTTATCTACTTGTTTTAGCAGGCTGCTGTGGGGGGTCTGGTTTACTCTGAGGATGCAAGGTGCTCAGGGGTTGCGTTAAATGGAGACTATAGACAAACATGAATGAAAACAATTTCATGCTTGGTCTCTGTTTAGAGCTCAGTGCCTGACAGCTGCAGTCTAAGCTACTGCACCTAACCTTCTAGCTTCTCTGCCAATTCAGTTTGTTACATGCAGCTCAACACAGCTTGAACAACACCTCAGGGTAGAAAGAAGTTCAGGACTTCAGACTTTCAGTGAAACATTCCGACAAAATGACAGCTATGCTTTGAAGAATGACCCAGTAAGAATGTCCCAGGGGTTGTTCTCAGATTTGCCCACTCCCTACAAGTCTCTCTTGCTTAGCAGAAAAAGTCTGCATATCCACCCCCCCCACCAGGTACTGCTGTGGAGGTTCAAGATGGTTTTTGTTCTGCACAATGAACCATCTCCAGTATTTTCCAGCTGGTTCCTGTTCTCAGTGCCACGTGAGAAAAAGTGAGCTGTTTCAACATGCAATCAGTATCAAAAAGGAACTCCAGTCACCCATGACACTTACCCCAATGGGTGAACACTTCTCTACAAACTTCAGCAGCTGGGACTTGGCTGTGCCAGGGTCTCCCAACATCAGCAAGTTAATGTCCCCTCGGCGGGTTAACCCATCTGGGAGCCTGCAAAGAAGACAAGAGAGGGAAATCAGCTCTTGTTCTGGCAGTGCACAAACAAAACCAACAAGAAACATACAGCTGTTTGGAGCCATAAAACCCCTAGAAGAGTTGTGTGCCTCAAATACCCTTCTGTCTACTTCTGCCCCACTGTGCCCTGCCCAATTCGTTCACCTGACCTCTTGCGGGAGCCTCCAAACAGCAAGCAGGCAATTGCTTTCTTGATGTCAGTGCTCCCATAAATAGAGGGTGCAATGCTCTTGGCAACAGTCTCATAGATGTTGGGCAGGGAGGCAAGTTGACGAAGTTCTTCCTCTTCTTGGGGAGTCACAGAGCCAGCAAAAGTATGTCCTAAAAGACGTGATGGGGGGGGGGGAACTGAATGAAGTGTCATTACAAAACAAACAGACTAAACCTGAATGGCTGCTTCATCCTTCTCCAAAACCCAATTCCCTCACACAGTGTCTGGATCTTTAGCCATACTACTTTAATAGGACTATAAGCAAGGTCACAAGGAAAAGGAGCATTAAATTAACTAGACACAAGAGGGAAGAAAATTTGTCACAAGCAGCTGAGTATGCTCCTCTGAATGAGGAAACTGCATGCCTTTGCTCTGTTCTAAAATAAAGAGGCAACAGTGCTGGCTCAGCTGATGGCCTCTGAAAAATGTGACCAAAGTGAGAAGAAAGAGAAAGGAGCTCCGCATCTAATGTGGGAAGATGGCTCATGCTGGAGGGACAAAGAGAGGTTCTGGCCTAGGAAGTCATGCTTTTGGGGGTGAGGGGAAGAACTGACAGCTGAACAAAAATGAGGGCACCTTTATTTACTCTGATGGATTTTAGCAGTTCCCTACTTAATATAGCAGTACTTCTCAACCTTTTTCATACCAGGATTCATTTGCAAAGATCACCATCTTGTCCCAACCCACACCCCACTGGCCCTGCCAGCCTGAGCCACAGTCCCCTGCTCTGCTGCAGCCTCGGTGCCCAGTACCAGCAGGCACCTTTGTGTCTCCCCCCCCCCCCCCCCCCCATTATATATTATATACACACATTATATATAGGATAAATTTGCACCTTATAACCTTATAAACCAGGCAAAGTGCATATATCTGAGGTGCAAATCCATGCTGCCTTCGGCTTGACTTCAGACTAACAAGGCTAAAGACAACTCTCTGACTTTAGCCTCACCAGGCAAATGGCTTGTCTCTAGGCCAGTGGTCCTCAACCATTCTAGACTCCCATGTCTCCCTCACTGGACTTGAGGCTACACGGCCCCATAACTAGATGCCAGCACCTAACTGCTTGCAGAGGGTCCCAGCTCTGGGGATAGCAGATTGCCCAGGTTGGGAGAAGCCAGAGCCTGTGCTTTTTGACTTAGTTGATCTGCTCATTTATCCCCTCACACCCAAGGGTGTCCCTGGCTGGGACTCATTGCTCTAGGCTGTCAGAGACACCCTCAGGGCTTCGGCTAGTAGCACAAAGTGGCCAGTGGCATGGGGCGGGCCCTGCTGTCACGGAACCAGAGCTGCTGCTGCCAGGGGAAGGGAGTGAGCAGGCCTGAGGCACAACCTGGGCTGGGCATTACCGAGTGCTAGCTGTAGCCAGCCAGGGAGCCAGAGTCAGGGTTCTGCAATGAGCTGCCTGCCCAAGCTGACTTCTACACAGTCAGCGGGAGTGGGGCAGCATCTGCACAGAGAGGCAACCAAGCCTCCATCTCCATGGGGAGTGCTGAGGCTGCACAGCCTACAAGGGGAATGCTGTCAGCCAGCAAGGCGAAACCCGTGCTTTCTTGCATTTTTCTGTCACTTGTTCGTGACCCTTTGAAATATTCTTGCAACCCACAGGTTGAGAAATGCTGTATAGAGCACAAGCCCCCCAGAACTGTACACATGGAGCACCTCTCACTAAGTTTCTCTCTTCCACCCAGCCTAGCCTGTGATAGTTATTACAAAAGCTGTATGGATACATGCATACTGTGTTTGGTCAGAAAGAAGTAGTTCTAGCTGGAGATCCCAGGTGAATTTTGCTCACAATAGTCTCCTAATGCCTTGGTGAACTGTGAACCAGGGAGGGCCAAAGGAAGATTTTACCTGAGCCATCAGTGTCAATCTGGATCCCCACCACACGGATATAAGCATTTCGGATCCCCACACCCACGTTGTCTCTGCCTTTGTTCTTGGTCTGCCCAGATTTCTTGATAGAGTAAATGCCCATGATGGTAACTTTGTTTCCAGGGACAACTCTGTCACACAGATACCTTAGAGGAGAAACAGGAGGGCAGAGGATGATAATTTTTATGTAATAAAAAGATGGGAGCGTCCCCTTCATCTCTTCTTCTCCCTGCCCAACCAAAATAAAGGCCTGGATATAGAACATGTTAAAGACCGTCACAAAGTGACATTTATTTTGTACAACCTACAACTGGTTTTGTAAACTTACACTGGTGTCTAAAGCATGCAGGAAGCACTATTACAGTACCTTGTCACTAGGGCTAAGTACACACATTCAAAAAGCATGAACCTGAATTGATTCAACTGTTGCAGGTTAGTCTAACCTATGTAGACTGAAACAATTTGCAAGTGAACAGTAGGGATGCACTGATAGATATTTTTTGGGCTGATACCAACAGCCGATTTTTAACGAGCTATATTGGATGATACCAATCCGATTCCGATATGCAGCCCAGCAGTGTGGACAGAGACTGGCTGGTAAGTCTGTTGTGGGGGAAGGGGTGGAGGGAGGGAAGGGGCATGCGGGGGTACAGATCGAGGTCCCTGTGGTGAGAGAGGGAGTGAGGCTGGCACTGGGACAGGGGCAGGTGCTGCCCAGCCAAGACAGAGCACAGGGAGGGAGGGCAGCTCCTGATGCTGTGCACACACTGGGAGGGCATGGGGGAGTGCGTGCTCCCGGATCTGTGCATGGGGCAGGGCAGGCTGCTGTTATGGGCTGGGGCCGGGGTGGTGACAAGCTTTTCCTGGTGGGGGGCTGGGCCAAGCTGCGCTCAGGGCTATGGTGAATTCTGGGGTGGCTCTAGCACCCCCAGACCACCCCTCCAGCACCTCTGCTGCTCACCCTGATTGCAGCATGGCTCAGCCCCCATTGAGACGAGCACAGCACTCCCCAGCCCCAGCCCGCAGCAGCAGCCCACCCTTGCCTTGCATGCAGATCTGGGGCCACATGCCCCTCTGTGCCCTCCTGGGGTGCGCACAGTGGCAGGAGCTGCCCCTCCTGCATGCGCATCCCAGACGAGCCATGGTTCCATCCTGTGCCCAGCCTGGGCAGTACCTGCCTCTGCCCCAGGCCCACTCCCTCCTCACCATAGGTGCCTCGATCTGCCTGTCCCCCTCTCCCCCCACAACAACAGACTTACCAGTTGGACACAACTGCTCTGAATGATGCCTACGTGCTGCACTCCTGGCTCCTGGCCTCTTCTCCATGCTGTGCTCCTGGCCGTCTACCTGCTGCGCTGTGGCTGCACGCAGCATTTAAAATCGGCCACATCAGCCAAAAAACCCGATTGCCAATACTCTCAAATTTCCTCATATTGGTGCCGATACAATATGGGACCAATGTATTGGTGCACCTCTAGTGAATAGATGCTCACTTGATTCCAGAAAAGCAGGCTAGATGCTGGGGGGGGGTGCTAGAGTGAGCCCTCCCTTCCTTCCACACCAGCCGCAAGGCTGGAGGGAAGCTGAGCGGGGGAGAGTGCATGGCCAGGCCCTGGCAGGCTGCCAAGTATGATTAGAGAGGGGTGTTTAGACCCCAACCCTGGCTTGCAGGGACCCCAGCTGGGGTGTGCCTGGAGGGGGAAGAGGAAAGCAAGCTTTGCCAGGCTTTCCCCTGAGGGTTGGGGGGCATGGGGAAGCACCTCAAGTGCAGGGGGAGGCAGGGAGGGGGATTAAACTCCTCTGTCTCCCCTCTGTCCCACCCACACAGGGACCCCAGCCAGGGTCTGCCTAGCTTTCTGCAATGCTGGGTGCTCAAGTGGTGGGGGGTGTGGCTAGAGTCCAGCAGCCTCAGGTGAAGGGGGCAGAGAGGGGGATTAATCTCCCATCTCCCATCTCAGGCACAGACCCGGGGACCCCAGCCAGGGTCTGCCTGGCTTTCTGCCCCGCTGGCCACTCACGTGATGGGGGGTGTGACCAAAGCCAGCTGGCATGGCCTCGCCATCTGCTCACCTCAACTGGGGCTGCAGAGCTGAGCCATGCCAGCCCACAGGCACTGCTGAGGGTGGGCGTCTGGGCTGGGCCACAGGGGCAGGTTCTTTTTAGCTGGCTGTGGCTCAGGCTGGGGCTGTGGGAGCTGTGTGCCTAGATTTCTTCCAGCTCCCCGCACCCAGGCCAGGCCGGACTGTCATGGAGCCGCAGCCAGTTGGGAAGGAGCATGCCCCTGCGGTCGGCCCAACCCTTCTGCACCCACCCTCAGCAGCGTCTGCAGCTGGCCCTGCTCAACCTCGGGTGAGGAGGGCAGATAGTGGGGCCAGACTGGGCTGGGCCGTGGGGTCAGGGCCCTTCCCAGCCGGCTGGGGCTCCGTGACAGCCTGCCATGCATGGGCAGCAGCTGGCTGGGCTATGGTGTGGACGCAACGCCACTGCAGCTGTGGGTGAGCACCTGGGCAGCTGGACTGGCTGCACAGGATGAGTCCTTCATGCCCACGGCTGCCTGGGCTGGCTTGGAAGTGCAGGTGGGCCCAAAGCCCAGCAGCCACCCACTACAGGGGTACAGCCATTGCCACACCCCCTGCACGGTGCCTGCGACTAGAGCACACCTCAAGGCACCTCTGCAAGGTAGCTATACAAATATGGATCAATAAAAGATCCCAAATCCCTGCCCCTTCTCCAGAAGCTGGGTACATGGGAGAGCCCACCAGATTCACCCAAACCCAGCTAAACCCATCATCTATGACGGCCACATTTTCTACTGCCCCTCCCTGAAATGACCCTTGAAAAAGGAGAGGGAGATGGGCTGCAAGATTACCTGTCGCAATACAGCTGCATGTGCCTGGGCATCTCCCCATGAGGCACAGCATCAGGAGATTCCTGTAGCTTCAGGACCTGGAAGTCCACGCACTTGCATTTATCTGGCATGATGAAGTATGGATCCAGGGGACACCTCGGGCGGCCTGCTTGTTCCCTGAGCAGAGGGAGACAGTTAAGGAAATCAGTCCCAGAAGCTAGTCAGGAGTCATTAGAACTTAGGGAACACTGCCAGCAAGTGGTATTTAGCTTTGCTGCATGCAACGTGTATTGACTAAGGAATCTGCTCTTGTTTATTCCAGCTTAATTAATCTTAGCTAGGCAAGCAGCAATGTATAACCCAGGGTCCTATACCCCTTTCTAAAAGGGTCTCTTCCTTGTGAGCTCCAAAAGCAAGCAGATTTGTAACTGAAAACGTCAACATGCTGTGAGACCAAGTCTGGTCTAGTGGCAAGAGGGGCACACTGGAAGCCCCTATTTGTATCACAGAAGTGCCTATAGGCCCCACAGGGCATGTCTACACTTGCCCCTGACCGTGCAGTTGGTACTGTGCAGTCCTGGCAGTGCATGAGCTGTTTTTGACGCTACTGCCCAGTAGTAGCAGCATTACAGTTAGTGCCTGCCGACACTATGTACAGTGACATAGCATCTTGTGTAGACACGCCTACAGAGACCAGTGCCCCACTGTATAAGCAGCACATGTACAGGTAGTGAGAGGGCCTGTTCCCCAAAGAGTCTGCAGCATAAGTATAAGACAGAGATCAAGGGAAGGAGAAAGAGAAACGTAATAGAAGTCCGAGAAAGAGACGCCACAAATCTGGACTTGCTGACACTTAAGGTTCCTTCCAACCCAATGATTTCTACCTGAAGGGGGCTGATATATGGAAAAGCTTGCAAAATAGGCCTACATATGCTTAATTTGGTTAAACAATAGTTAAGTAGAGACAGAAGTGTATGAGGCGGCAACACAAATGAAAGGTGCTCTTCATACTTGAAGAAAGCAGTCAGTCTTTTTCTTAAGGGAAAATACAAGCGAGATTTTAGTATGAGAAAGGGTATCACAATATGACCCGCAGTAAAGGAAAAATCCTGCACTGACTGGAGACAGGGGAAGGTAATTTATTAGTTAAGTTATTTAACCAGGAATTTTATTTACATTCTCTTATACAACCTGTAAGCAACAAAAGGGTTCTGGAGTCAAAGTGATCAGAAATACTGATAGTCCTAGCACCACTTTCTTGGTCCTCTGACACATCTATATTTAGAAGTCTTGTCATTTTAAACTAAAAGTGCTCACAGACAAAGACGGTCTATTTTACTTTAAACATGGGGCCATGCCAGGCTCTTGGCTGGGTGACACAAAGTTCCTGATACCACGTGTGAAACAACAAGAAAGCTTTCTGTGACACCGACTTGCTGAAGAAAGCAAGCCTGTGGGCAAATGTCCCATTTTAAGGCTGAAGAAGAGTAATGACTATTATTTAAGGTAGCTACTGTATCACCAGAGCACCTCAATCCCCTAGTCATGGGTGAGGACCCTGCTAGGCAAGACAGTGTACAAACACAGACCAAAGAGGTGGGCCCCTGTCCCGAAGATCTTACAGGCTATGTATAAGCCAAGACATATCAGGTAGACACAAACAGAGAACACAAGTATTTTGCCAGTTTTACTTTGGAAAGAACTAGCAAGATTCTGTGGAGAGACCTCAAGACAGGAGACAGGAATGAGCCCAGGTGGTGAACAAGTGGCTGGGCTTGTGGTGTAAGATTCAATTACACCGGATAAATCAAGCTGTTTACACCAAGCAGATGGCAGACCTGAAGGAGAGAACATGTGTGTAGTGGAGTAAGTCTTTCTGGTCATAGGATTTCTACCAGGAAGTCTGCCGAGGATTTCCCCTTTACAGTGTAAGTAGGGAGTGTAGGAAAGGGAAGCTGGAGTGAGATGGGCCTGGGGGCTAGTAGGGTGGACCCTGGGACAGCAAGGCGGTGGAGGAGAAACAGAGAAGATCAACACACATAAGGCAATGAGGGGAGGCTTGAGAGAAGAAGCAGAGTCACCAGCATTGATGGAATGGAAGTCATGGGTAGAATGATAGGTAAAAGGCAAATGAAATGAGGTGATTGTCAGAGAAGGCGTGTAACTCTGGCAATTAAACTTTTGTTTCAACCCACACATTCAGCTGTGGTTTATAAATCAACTGGGTTAGTCATCAGAGTCCTCAGACCCCCTACATGATGGCAGTTCCTCTGTGACCGTGACTGGAGTCTCATTAGACCCCAGCACAGTGCACTATTCATGCAGCATTCATTGCTACCCAGAGAAACTCAAAGGTAGGTGGAGGGTGGACCACCGGATTTCTAACAAGTCCCTTCCTTCTCTTCTCCTGTACTCCAGAAAGGATCCCCCACCCACTCCTCGCCTCCCTCCAGTCCTTACGTATTGCACTTTCTGGGCAGGGCATAGCCTTCTAGCCCAGGCTGCACGGTGATGTTGTTGATGGTGTTATGGCAACTGCGGCACTGGATGGAAATCCTGGTGGCCTTGGCTCTCACGGGAGTTGATGCTATTATGATCCCAGGAATCTTCACCAGACGGGACATCTGGTCAGACTGAAGCAGAAAGACAGGGAGAAGAAGGTGAGAAATGTCTGCGAAGGAAACCCCACCCCAGCACAGTGAGGAAGATGAACGAGCTGTAGAGCTGACATGCGGGGAGTTGAGGATTATAGGCAGGTTGCTGTATGGGCAACATGGAGACAGCTACACATTTCAGGGAGCTGAGGGATGCTGCCTTCCCACACCCACAAGAAGCAGTAACTCGGAACTACCTGCTGCTTTTAGCAAGAGGACACCATTCAGAGTGGCTCTCTCTGAGGGTCCATTTACAAAGGAGAGTTAAGATAGCTGGACTTCAGCGTACACCACTAGTGTCATTCTAACAATCGTGCTCTGTTGTGCCCTGCCTTCCCTCTCCCACCTCATTTTTAACTTACTAGGGCTCAAAGCTGTGGCATACATCTCAGGGAAGCAGCCATTTTTACTGTGCAAAAAAGACAGGTGGCTTTGCCCAACCACACACCAAAAAAGTAACTGAAAGAGAAGCTTTCAAGTGATGGCCCAGGCTCTTCCTACTGTACCGGACACTGCACTTACAAAGACAGTGGTTAAGAAAGATATATAATAATCTCCAACAAACAAGCGCCTGCATTAGAATACCATCAATTGATGCTCCTGTCACCAGAGCTACTTAGAGCTGGTGTACATGCACTCTTTGTATTATTTAACTACTTAAGTTAGGGGAGCAATACTTTACTGAAAGTTACACTAGTGCAGGGGTGCTCAAACTCTGGCCTGCAGGGCTCCTTACAGGTCAGGAAATTTGGCAGCAGGGGGTAGTGGCAACAAAGACAGCCACCCTTCTCCACTGCCAAGTTCCCAAACATTAAGGTCTGAGCAGTGGCCTGGATCACACCCCTTTTCCCCCCATGGTTGGATCAGGGCTGGACTACCCCCCTCCCCCTGTGGGACTGGGTTAAGTCTTCCTCTCCCACAAGGCCAAATTGAGGCCAGACTGTCCTCCTCCCCCCACCTCTGCACAGCTGGATGGAACCCTGCTGCACCTGTGCTGGGCACTGTATCAGGACCACTGGCTGGATCCAGCCCATGAAAGGAGCAGGCACTGCCCACCCAGCCCACCAGCCAAAAAGATTGAGCACCACTACACTAGTGCAACCTCTAGCAAGCATGCAACTATAATTGTGTAATGATGTCTATGCATTGATAAAACTCATTAAAGTTAGAGGAATAAACTATACCACTATAAGCAACTTTCTGGTGGGTTAACTCTGTTCACATGAAGGGGTTGTACTATTTTAGCTAGATAGGTTTCACAGCAATATAGTTAAAGCAGCACAAAAACCACACTCAGGGGTAACCCTAACACTAACAAGTCCCATCAGTCATAGTAAGTCACAACTTGCAGTCACATCTGGTGCAGTTCTGTCTAGATGGACAGAGATGAACTTAACCTTGATTAAGTTCAGCAAGAACTAACAGCTCTCTCAACACACACACAAACACACTTTGGATGAGTTCTGTTCTTAGTCTTCTTCCCACCTCATCATAGTGGGTGGATTTAACTCACCTTCAGGCTACGGATATTGGCAGCATGGGCATCTGACTTCAGCATGACCTGGATGTCTTGGAGGGTCTCCTCTCCTGATGGACGAGGACGGGTGACCTCATCAGCCACTTCTTTTGCTGCTTCTTCCAGCTGTTTAGGAAATAATACAGCTTATACTGACACACCACTCTGGTTAGCTAAATGGCTCGTGGCACACCAGCTCTTAGCTCTAAATAAAATAGTCCTTGGTGTGTTCCCTTCTACGGTATTCCCCATCCTTACCAGCTGTAGATGCTCTGCAGGTTGCTTATACAGGTAGTCTGCCAGGTCCTCATCAAAGCTGGCCAGGTCCTCCATCTCCACCTCAATCCAGTACTGACCCAGGTTGTAATGCCGTTTGAGCTCATCCCTGCAAGATGAGGTAGGAGTAAGGATTTGTAGGCAAAAAAGCACCAAGCAAATTTTCTTAAAGGCCTGCAACTTGGCAAGCCCAGAGGTAGGGAACTGTAACAGAAGAGAAACTATCACACAAAACATTCAAAGTGGCCCTCCAGCTATGTAGAAAGCAGATGCGAAACGCTCTAAAGCAAGGGTGTCAAACATACAGCCTATGGATTGAATCCAGCTCATGGTGCCCTGCCATCTAGCCCCTGGGTCCAATTAAACCAGGGGTGGGCAAAACACGGCCTGCCAGGTCATTCTATCCAGTCTGCGGGGCCCCTAAAAAATTTTGAAAATTAATATTTATCTGCCCCTGACTGCATGTCATGCGGCCCTTGATGGCTTGCCAAAACTCAGTAAGTGGCCCTCTGACCAAAATAATTGCCTGCCCCTGAATTAGACTCGCATGGGGCACTGTGTATGCCTGTGGTATGGGGCTGGTCTTCAGGCCAAGTCCTGCCCATGGACTCCCATCCCCTCCCTCCCTTAGCATACCTGATTCAGTGGCTGCTCCAGCCAATCTGGGACCTGCACTGCACACGGGACAAATCCCAGAGTGGCTGGAATGGATACTGCATGCAACGCACACAGCCTAGGTCCCAGACTGTGTGGAACAGCTGCTGGATCAGTATGCTGGGGAAAGGGAAAGGAAGAGGGACCCATGGGCCCTATCTGGCCTGTGGGTGGGTCTGTGCCACTTATGTGGCCTGCAGGGCTGGATAAGTTTGGCACCCCTGCTCTACAGGTAGTCTTTTATGGCAGGAAAAGTAACAAGCCCTCTATGGTGGAAGCAAAAGGAACGGAAACTGCTGGACAGAGGTAACATCCATGCTAATACTTTTTCAATATGGATCCTTATGCACAAATGGCATTGGACAAGGGGCAGCTGTGGCCACAGTGGTTATCAGAGTTTAACATTAATGTGCACCAGCATCACACCAACCACAGCCCAACAGTTTAAGTACAAACTACAGTATAACCTCATAAACCTGGATATCAAAAATCCAGAACTTGAAATCCGGCACTTTTTAAAACTCCACTCCATCGGAGAGTAGCAGCTGCCGGTCCCAGAGCAGCAGAGGGGGAAGCTTGCACGTGGTGGCTGCCACTACCATCCACAATCCTCTGTCACTCCTTCGCATGTGGCCACTGCTCTGGGACTACCTGTTCACAGATCCCAAAAGGCATGGGCTGGAAACCCACGACTGATTTATACTAGAGACAGAACTGAACAGAACCCCAGGGATGACAGGTCTGAAACTTGGCATTCAGATCTAGACCCGATTTTGCAGGGCGGGCCCTTGGGAAACAGCATAACCCAGGGGATGGGGTACCAGACAGGTTAATTTGCTATGTCAAGGGAAATGTGGCCCTAGGCCCACAAGGCAATTATAAGCCTCCCTTAATCAGGGAGGCCACTAGAGGCAATTGATCGCATGGGACAACTAGAGGGACAGAAGCATGGGTCCCAGGTTTGTAAGGATCGTCCAAAAGTGGGGGGAAAGCGGATCCAGATGGGAAGAACCGGGCTCTATCCCTGGCTCCGCCACTAGCTTGACACCTGGTTCCTGGCAAAGTGGTGGGCCCCTCCAGGCTTCAGCTTCCACCTGGGTCCCGACAAGGATAAAGGTATTCGTTCTCCTGCAAAGAGCTCTTTAGAAGTGGTGGAAGAGAGGGCTCCAGAAGAGCTAGCCGTGGCCCGCGGGAGCACGCAGCAGGAGGAAAGCGAACAGCGGCAGAGCGGGAATGGGCTGGAGGGGCCCTCAGAGGTGGGGGCCGCCCACACCTGTACTTGAAGGTGAAGCCAGTGCGGTCTGTGCCCACGCGGTACTGCCGCAGGAACTCCTTGAAGCGCTTCTGAAGCTGGGACTTGCGGACCTGCCCCTCGTCCGCTGCCGGGTCACCCCCAAAGCTGTCGCTGTAGTAGATGCCGGGGTCGTCGAAGCCGGACATGGTGGAGGTTGCTCCTGAGTGCCGGGCAGAGAGAGGGGACCATTAGCTCGGCATCCTGCGGTGCCTGCCACCCGCTCGCGCCAAGCCCCGCACGCAGCCTTGCTGTCCCGCGTTAAGGAGGACTGGGCCCCTATCCCGGACCAGCCCCTCCCTCCGGGAGCGGCGCCCACCCGCACCTCCGCTCGCCCCCAGGAACCGACCCGCTGCGAGCACCGATTTTACGCGGCAAAACCGAAGAGACGTCACAATGGGACGGTCTACGGCCCAAGCCCCTATTGGCCAGACACTCGCCCGCCCCCTCTGATTGGCCCAGCCAGGTTCCTCCCATCCCTTTCCGCACAGGAAGCGCGCGGCTGGGTTGCCATGGGGGTGAGAGCGGATTGGTGGAGACGTTGAGACCCCACCCCTCTGCCCTCCCCTAGCTGGGGCCCGGAGCAGTTTGGCGCGAAAGGCGCGAGGGAAAGGGGGAGAGCATGGGCGCAAGATGGCGGCTGGACGAAACCATTCTGAACGGGCATATGGGGGGAGAAGGGAGGCAGTCGCCTGGACGGAACCATTTTGTTCGGGGGGAGGGGGGGAGCCAACCAGCTCTGTGGCAATGCCCAGAGAGGCTGCGTGTGACTGGCGAGGTGGGGCTGCCTTACCTGCCCCCTTGCTGGGGACCCGGCAGTCCATACTGTGCGAGTATGGCCCATTCTTACACGTCCAAGTTAGTTACGCTGACCTGCCTCCTCAGCAGTGAGTGGAGTCACACGAAAAAGAAACCTTGAGCTGGGAGCGTGCAGGACAAGCAGGCTCGGGCTCAGCCCCACCTCCCGTCCACACCTCCGTGGCCCCTTTCACCCCAAAACTATATTATTATTATTATTTTTTATTTATTTGTTTTTGTTGCCAACTTGGGTACATGACCTACAAGACAAAATGAGGAGTTAAATAAACCCTCAGAAGGAGCAGTGGTCTCAAGTTGCAGCAAGGGAGGTTTAGGTTAGAGAGTAGGAAAACCTCTCTCACCAGGCGGGCAGTAAAACACTGGAACAGGTTACCCAGAGCGGTGGTGGACTCTCCATCCTTGGAGGTTGTTAAGACCCAGCTAGACAAAGCCTTGGCCGGGATGATCTAGCTGGTGCTGGTCCTGCTGTGAGCAGGGGGTTGGACTAGATGACATCCTGAGGTCCCTGCCAAACCTCATAGTCTATGACTCAAAGTGTCACAGTCCAACGGGCTAAATGTCTCCCCTGGAAGCCAGCAACTCCTGAGTCCTAAGTGGTTGCAGCATCGTTTTGACTGAGAGGTCGTTCAGCTTCTCTATGGGACTAGCCCAAAATCTGGGAAGTTAGCGCTCAGCCTGACCTTGCCTAATTCATGGGGTTTTGGGTTAGGCCTTCTATTGGTAACACGAGGATTGCCATAGAAAAGATGCCGTCTCCTTTTTGGGGGGAACACACATCTTTCTGCAGCTGCTTCTTTGTTTGCTGTATGTAGTGTCTTTCGAATCCGGGTGCAGGGCACTCATCAACAACGCACAATTTTCTGTGTTTGGCCATGACTGCAGCTTGAGTTTTTATGCTCTCTGCATCTGTGAAGCCTGGCTGCATAGCCACTTGAGCCAATCCAAAGCCTATTTGGCAGAGCCCATATACAGCACAAGGGTTGAAAACAGGTGGATGAGCAAGAGGGTTGATGATAGCTAACTATTTTGTTATCACTGATGAAAACCGTTCTTCCTAGCGTGATTCCGGATATATATGCTGCAAGCACCGAGGGCATCTTGATAACAGGTGAGCTGTAGGTGGATTGAAGAGGTCAGTGTACAATAGCTATTTGGTGCTGGCACAGATCATTTCTACCAGCTCCAGAGTAGATTGCTTATGACAACCGTGGGGTGGCGCTGTGTTGCTAAGCACTGGCAGCTATGATGGACACATGGGCTCTCAGGGATCTGAAACAACACAGTCATGTGCACTTGGATATCAACACTGTAAAAATAAAACAGCACCAACCTGGAATCTTGTGTTCTGTGGCTGAATAGCAGATGGCAAATGTGAACATCTAGAAGGTGTATGTACTAATTGCCCATGTTAAGCCATTTGTCTAAAAGATTATTATTTGTCCTGACATTGTTTTAAATTTTTAAATATTTGTCCTGACATTTTTAAATATTTCTGAAAACTCAGAGGCCAGTCCAGGGTCACACACTCATACACTAGATGTGACTTAAGTTTCAGGTATTATGCATTAAGTAGCGTGCTAGGTTCGTGGGTGGCAGGAGCACCATGCAGACGGAATATACACCTCACTATTTTGGTTGCCCTTAATTGAAGACACCACCCGCTACAATATTTATGATGCAGATTGGCCAGGTCAACACTCAGAGTAGCATCTAGGTCAGCAAATGACTACACTTCAATTCTGAAGCAGATATTGTCATATTATTCATAAATAACCTTTTATAAGTGGATGTACATTGGTATGGAGATTATACAATGAGGATGAAAGCCCAGAGCTGCATGGTTGGCCACTTGTTTTTTTTCATGTATTTGTCTTGTTCCTTGGGTGCCCTCTAAACTGCCTCTCATGAAGGACCAGTTCAGTAATGTCAGCCACTTGCTGCAGAAGAACTCTGGCATCTTGACCAAGACACCAGTGTGTCCAGGAGTGAAGGAATGAGTGGGAGATGGGGTAGAATATGTTGTTTACTTAGGGAGACTTGGGTGGCTAGTTTGTGGAAGCGTTCTGTTTGTCGTGTTGAATTCATATAGAAGTTTATTATTGTACTTAGAGGGAAGTTCTTAGGATTGTTGGACTGAGAGGGATGATGACTGGAACGCAAATGAATTGTGAATGACTAAATACGAGTTTGGTCTAAATTTCCTGCTTTTCAAACTTTAGGGAAATAAGCAATTTTCAGTAACAAGCTTTTTCCAAAACATGTTCAGTTCCAAGTAGGCAGTGCTGGTCTGGATATCAAGGAAGGGCGTGGGGAGGCAGGGTAGGTTCGAACTTTAGTTTGGAGCCAGTCATCAGCAGACAGCTCTCCCCAGTATTGCTCCCCGTAAGACCTCCCTTCTGTGATAGCTGTTGGCATTTGACAAGATCAGGAGCCAGCAATCACCAGACAGGTCAGCTATGAATACTTGTCTATAGGGACTAAGGAGGCAACTGGAAAAGGCAACCTCAGGAGGACTGGAGAGGTGATCAAGTAGGAGGGGCCCTGAAGTAGGAAGAAGACCTTGCCAACACCTCTGCTTTGACATATCTGCAAGAGCATCTTCCACAATCACTTGTTTATAAAATTAAGCCTGACGTGATTATAGCCTGCAGCCAGAGTAGCAACTGGCCGCCTAGTCAGGCATCCAGATTTCAGTCGGGGAAAGGGAATCCTTTTCATACTTGCTACTCTAGCAAAACTGGTTACTGGTGCTGTCCTCAGCTATCCACACTAGGCACCAAATCTTGTCACTGGACAAGATCATGTCATTAATAATCGGTGTTGGCTTCCATGGTAAGTAGGGTGGGTCATGTGGTTGCATGGTGTTTTTGTTCTGTTGTTCATGTTCTTCTGTTGTTCTGCCATGTTGTTCTGTAGTACACAATCAGTTGCTAGTTTGGTGTCAGCATGAATTTAACTTTTTTCTTTAATAATGTATTTCTAATCAAGTGAAGTTCTTAGCAAGGCACTTTTAAGAGCTTAATGGGGCTAGGCTCTCAGTGACTGCATCAGAAGGAGCATTGCCAGTTTGTAGCAGCTTAGGATCTGGCTTGCACAATGTTGAGGGAGTTTGGCTCACCACCTATCTCTCTTTAGTGGAAAAAAGCCACGTACCTAGCTTTAAAGCTTTCCCTTCTTAGATTTCAAATGCTTTACACATGGTTCTTAAATTATCTCCATTTTATATATGGAGAAACCATGGTGTAGGACAGTAGTTCTCAACCTTTTTGAGATGCAACCCCCCCCCGAAAGTGCCAGCTCTTAGCTTTCACCTTTTTTTTACTACAAAAATAATAGAACCTGTTGCAAAGAACTTAGATGACAACAGGTCAGAATGTTTTTTGACACTATGTAAAATCTCTGGGTTTATCTTGTGAATCATGCATAGATGTATGCACATCTAACAATACTAATATTGCAGCTACAACCTTGAGAATCACTGGCATAGAGGGTCTCTAGGGAGACTTGCCTGAAGTCACACAACAGCAAGTTAGTGTCACAGCTGGGAACAGAGCCCAGCTCTGCTAACTCCCATTTCTGTGTTTCATCAGGTGAGTTGAGTCAGCCCCTCTCAAAGACTTATTAAATACAACAAGAAAAAGGCACTTTCTTCCTCCCTCAGGTAAGTCATTAACACAAGGAAACAAAGCAGTCATTTTCCGTGGAGGTTTATTGTATGAATAAATTATACAGACAAAACACAAGGACATGGACAACACAATACCTTCAACAACTGCATTCTGCTGTTTAAAAACCAAAGTGATCTGTGATTTGTGATTGTAAAAAAAATCCAAATAAACAAAGAGTCATGATTGTAAAAAAAACCCAAACAAATATATGCCAAAGAGCTGATAGTGTCATATAAAACAGTTTATAATTCTAGGGGAGCCTTATTAATTCACAGAAGCAATTGTAACAGTAGCGGCCAGCATTACAAAACATCAAGCAAACAAAAGCTCCAGTTGAGTTTACTTCTTGGATGGCAGGAAACATGCCAGCCCATGCTTTACCTAGGACTCTTTGCAGGAACAGTTTGAAACAGTGGCAGATCCTGGTCCATGCCTCTTTGGTGAGGAGTTCAGCGTCTCAATACAGAAATGTTCTCAGCACACATGGGAGAGAGTTCATGCAGACCCCTTCAAGTTCTCTGAGTCTTTTGGGAGAGTACTCTAAAGTTAGTGGCACAGCTAAGATCACAGTGTTCAGAGAGGGGAATTTCTCTTATAAACTGGGTAGGACATGTTATTTTGCAGTATATGGGGAGCAGCCAGAGGGTGAGGTCTAGAGTGCCATCTATTCACATGGCAAAGAAGCCCACAGCCACCGTTGTCACTATGAAGCTAAGAGCGAGAATCCACCGTACAAGAGGAGTGCTGAGCAGCAGGTCCGTGTGCCTCATCTTTGCCTTTCCGTCATCTTTCATAGGAGCTGAAGCTAAAAATCAAGAGAAATTGAATTGGTAAGAGTGGGACCCAGACCAGGAAGGGTTTGTTTGACTATGTTAACTCTATCTCCATTTCTAGTGGTGCATTGATCCTGACATGGTAAAAAAGTGGAGGCTGACACAAGATAAACACCCCAGATGCAGGGTTGAAGACACATGAGGCTACTGGTGAGGTATCTACAACCTATTGAGAAGGGCAGGCTTGTGGCATAAATCCTCAAGTCCCTCCAAGGCAGGTAGTATAATAACATTATTGCTATCCAGAGGTGCTAGTGAATCTCTCCTTCTTGCAAGGTGCAGAGAGTAACCTCCTTTGCTATAACTTAATGCCTTTCTTGTTCCCTTTGCTTTTTTTAAAGCGCCCATTTAACAAAATGGCAGGCACACAGTGCTCCCTATGAGATACTGTGTAGAGAAAAATCTTAACTGATAACCAGGCTTCCTCAGCTAGTTGTGCAAAGATTGACACATCCTGGCTGCTGCTGGTTTCCACCTGAGTTCTAGTTGGAGAAAACACTGTATGGTAGTGGCTGGCAACCTGTGGCTTATGGAGCCATTGGATCCAGCCTGCAGGAATAGGGCCTTGACAGCACCTGACAGATGTGCTCTCCCTGAACCATAGCTGAGACAAGTGGCGGCAGCAGCTGGGTCTCAGCACCTGCTCTGAAATGACTCATTCTGATCCACAGCCAGAAAAGGTTGCCTACCCTTCTTCTATATAACCTCAGCCTGACTCCCCGGCTCTGTGTTAGCTCTCACTCACCAGTTGGTTCTTGTCTGAGATCCCTTTTATACGTACCTCAGTCTACTCTCTTCTCTCTGCATCTTCATGGGGACAGCCCCACTTTTCAACTGAAGAAGGCTGGCTGACACAGGACCCCTTCCTGGCCAGCCTTAGCCAATCAGGCAGTTGCCAAAGTGCCTGCACATGTGCTGGGAGCCTCCCACTCTTCCCTGGCTGCCTTCTTGTTTCAGACGTCCCCAGGAACAAGAATTTAATTATTTCAATTCCTTGCTGTCAAACAGCATCACTTTTCTCGTGAAAATGTGGATGCAACCTTACCTGTGGAGCCTGGTTTTTAAAAAAACAAACCCAAAAAACAAAGGACTGATTTACACTGACTGGATTACATTTGAACCTTCCTGTACCGTTTCAGCAATAGCAGTCTTTTGCCAGAAGATGGAGCCATTTCAGTTCTACAAAAATATTACAGGGGTATATCCAGACATAAAAAAGGTAGCTTGTGCAAAGCTGAGAAATCCGAATTCTGAGGAATCAGAAGGCAGCTACAAGATCTCAAGTAGTAGTGATAACCGAGTAGGCGTCGTCATATGAAAACTCAGCATGACTTGTGTAGTGCCTTCCCAACACTTACAGCAAGAAAACAATAAGTTTCTCATGCTCTCCAGAAATATTTCCTGACCACAAACACAAGAAGTTTCAGTCCAAAAAAAAGGAGATTGGACCAGTCTACAAACCCAGAAATGGAAACTTCTAATGAAAATGCCTTCTAAGTCTGGATGGTAGCATCACTACCATGATATATTAGACCTAATCCCACAGTCTTTGCTTGTAGAAGTGGTTTAAATAGGCTTAATTATACCAGTTGGGCCACTGGAGTTATACTGGTGTAAAATCTGAGAGTCAGGCCAATTAACTAGAAGCCTTCATAACAATCACTATTTTTGCAGTCTACAACCCCAAAGGTTTTGGGCCACCTTTGATGGTTCTAGGAATAGTTACTCTCACACTCACTGCTAATCAATGCTGATGAAGTGGACAAAAAAGATATTGTGGCAAATTCCTGTTTCTCACCTCTCAGTAATTTTGACAGGCCAGAAAAGGTTAAGGAGAGGAGGGGAAAGAGTAGCTACAAATTGAATTTGGAAATGTGCTTACCGTGCTCATGTGTTCTGTTCGTGTTCCTTGTGCGAAGCTCTGGCTTCTGTTGTGCAGGGCGATTGTTCTCGTTGCCCTGAGACATCATCTTCTGCAGCTCTTGAAACAGCTGGGAACAAGAAACAGCCTTGTCATTAGGTAGCGGGGCTTTCTTCTCCCCTCACTGAACCCCTTCTGACTGCATGAGATATTTCAGGACATTGAGAAAAAGCCATCTTGCTCAGACTGACACTTGCTGAGCCTTTTGCTTTGGTTTTACCAGAAAACATTTTACCTAGTAGTGATGAGGTATTTCCCTTTAACCAGTTTTGTGCTCTTGGCTTGTTCAATAGAGACATGCTGTGAAGTTGGTGAAATGCTCCTTTAGGACAACTCAAGAAAAGGTTGATTCCCACTGTTCCTCCAGATCAGAAAGAAAGCGGGGTGTTTGTTTGTCTCTTTGGGTTGGTGTCTACACAGGAGTTGAAGAGAGGGAAATAGTAGGATGATGAGGCAGATGGTCTCTGATTCTCACTCATAAAATAAACCCTCATTCAAGCCCTGTAGAAGCTCCATTACCCAAAAGGTAGAGGGGAAAAGTCTTTTAGAAATCATTTTTTTATCAGGCTCATAAAAGCAATTTCCCTGTGAAATAAGCTTCACACAAGTTTTATTAGCTCCCAGTAAGACATGGCTGGCTGGTTACTCACTTGTATATTTAGCAGGAATGTGTTCTTGGCTTCCTCCAAGACTTTGTCTTTGGTGGCTGGGTCCATCTCAATGGAATTCATCCGGGACCGATAGAGCTGCTTGAACTTTGTGGCACTGGACACACCATCAAAAGTGAAAAAAGCTAGGCCCTCTCCAGTAACAGGCAACTGAAGAGCTTTCTGGGCTATCTTCTTTAGCACCTGCCCACCAGACAGATCTCCCAAATATCTTGTATAGGCATGGGCTACCAGGGTCTCAGGTTCATGCTGACCCACATAGTGGATTCTCTCCACATATTTCTGAGTGGCCTGGGAACAAGGGATCTCTTCCCTCCACATAGGGCCATAGAAATACTCCAAGTCTTGTTCCAGGGCATCTTTGCGGTGAAGCTCAGCTGGGAAGTAAACAGGGGCATAGGCTGGGTGCTCCTTGTTACGCTCAATCTCCTCCTCCAGAGCAGAGTAGATGTGGTACAAAGAAGCTGTAACCAGCTGAGACAAAAGGGGAGGAACAAATCAGCCACAACATGTCCTTCCTTCTAGCTTGATATGCAAATAACTTAAATGTAATAGGATGTACCCATATGTACACAGTGTGGGTGTCATGCACACTGGTTATTGATAAACCAATATTCCCAGTGTTGTCACATTACAATCTGGCACAGAGAAGTCACAGACACTAAAGCCACAATATGTCATATCTAGTCTATTCCTTTTGTCCCCCGATCAATACATGTGTTATTCCCAAAGCTAGATTTTTGGTGCACTTTTCAGTTCTGGGGCATTGCTTCTATGCCTCTCCAACACCACGAAAGACTTTTAACTTTGCTATGTATTCATTCAGTGGGCAGATCTGCCCAGGCACTGAAACTGCAGCCTCAGTCCGCTGCTTTTGGAACTTTACATAGGGCTACTTGTTTGCTTTCACTTTGATCACCTGGAAGCTAGACAGCAATGTCTTTCCTCTGATAGTTGACTGCTGGTGTAAAAAAGGGACCAAAAGCATGTTTCCATCTCTGAAACATGATTTTCTGAAAATATTGGTATGAGCTGTGTGCTTGTTTCTTTATTTGAAAGTGGGTTTCTTTTCATCCCATGCATTGTCACCAGTAAGAAAGGATGCGTATGTTTACATAAGCACCATATTCGAACGTTGCCCTTAGTCAGTCTTGAAAGGCCTTAGTGAAGACAAAGCGGCACAGATGGCTCAGGCTTGTTTACAAGTTCTGTTGCTGGTATACAAACCAGAAAAGAAACTTGTTCATTCTCATGGACTGGCATTGCGTCTGCAGGACCGACAGCACTAAAAAGCAGTACATCTACTTTTGCAACCAGTCAACAGATAGGACTCCGAATGCACACACTTGTAAGCAACTTGGATGAGGAAGAAAGTGCTCTTTCTACATAGCCATTTTTCAGAGTAAATCTGTAAATTACAAGAAATGTAATACAGAAATATGAACCCATTAAACTCTAATCCTGTTCATCAGGTACTTGGAAAAGTCTGACAACAGTATAGATAAAATACAGAAACGGTACTTGAAGGAGCCTTAACTAGGTTAACTGATATTTTCCAAGCCAACTAAGACATCAGTGCAAGTTGTGTGTCTTTTGGTTGGGGCTGAAAAATTCAACCGGTGAGGTCTGTATTTAACAGCCCACCGTCACATCTGATTCTCTCAGACAGCACGTGAATATTTTAGAAACGGATCCTATCCTCTGGTCTCTGCAGGGCCTCACTGTCTGTGTTCCTATGAGCACCTTCTGGATTTCACTAGGCTATGCTGGATCTCTAGTGGCAGGAGTTCAACACCTAGGATTATCCTCAGGAACCGATGGATAATTGACTTAGCCTAGCTATTTCCAACACATCACCAGTATTCTCCTTTCCCATGCACCTATACTCAGAACAGAGACCAGCTCAACAACAAAGCACTTCCAGCTCAGTAATAAAGCATTTACACACCGGATCACCCACACACACACAACTTGACAATCCATGCGTCACTTCCTGTTGTTTAATAGGGCTTTCCAGCTTAGGTGGCTTCCCTATTTTTTATGGCTTTGGCATGTGGCTCAGGATTATTTATCCAGGGTTTGGTTTACATAGCATCTATAACTTGTTCTACTAGAACTGAACAAAAACAGTGAGCTCTTGGGTGTTTGCAACAGATAGAGTCCACTCAAATTCATGGGTGAGCTGAGCAGTTGCGCCCTCACATTCAGTACAGGACCACATTATAGTTCTTATATTGAAGGACAAAGTGCCAGAAACTGTTTTACAACCTGACAGACCTTGCTTTTAAAAAATACTTTTCAATAACCAAGTCAAGCTGTCCCAGTTTTATTAACCCTTATTACTTCTAATTTATACCCACTCAGACTGTTCTAATGCAATGGTGCTCAACCTTCCAGCCCCACGGGCCAAATGTGTGGCTCAGGGCCAGTCTGCATGCTGGATCTGGGCCTCACTGTGTGCGGGTGCAGCCTAGCACACCGGGCCACATCATCCTGCCTGTGGAGCTCTCCACAGGTCCAGAAAATTGGCAGCACGGGAGTGGCAAGTAAAGCTACCACCACTCTACCACTGCCATCTTTTTTTAATATGTGGGAAAACCCCCTGGCTGGATGACATGGCCTCCAGGGGTCCATCTGGCTGGTTGGCTAGAGGTTGAGCACCATCATGATTGTAATGAGTTCTTCACCTTCACTGGTGTTGTAACCTTTCATATGTTTGTATACAATTATACCACCATTAGACATCACTTAACCATAGTAAAACCCCTGGCATTCAGTTGCTTGAGTACTTCTTTGTAAAGCATTCCCTTGAGTTCTTTTATCTTCTTTATGCCGCCTTGGCAAGGCAAGGCTTATATTATGCCCCTCAGCCTATGCATCCTTTTATAGATGCCCCTCAGCCTAGCCTTCCAAGGCTTATATGATGCCCCTCTTTGCCATCCATCAAGACACGTACAACTCTACCACACCATTGGCAAGAGGAGCTGGTAAGACACTTAGACAGCCCTCGAGTTGCTTTGGGCCAAATGGTCATCTTATAAGTGACGTGATATTATGTGGTTGGGATACAAAGACTTTATTCCTTAAGGAGAAAGGAGGGCAAATGATACTCTTGGCACAGCCAGTCTGAATTAGGTATAGATAAATATTCCCAAAGTGCACCCCCTGCATCACCCAACCCTTTCCCTCACAGCCCCAAACAATGCTACCAGGAGTACCTTAAATTCCTGGAGTGACACTTCTGCCTTCTGAAACTTCTTCATGAACTCTGTGTTCTCTGCCTGTTCATGCACCTCCTTGGTGGCTTCCTTTATGGACTCTGACAGGTCTCTGGTTGTGCTGGGAAAATGGGCAGAAAAAGGTGTTAGCGTCTAAGGTACCTCACTATCCCCTGCACAATGAGAATTAGCTCTCTGGGAGCAAGTAAGGGGTGGAGGCCGGGAAGAGAAAGCAGTACCCCACCCCAGGAGGGCATGGGTGGCGGAGGTTCACCAGCATTCCAGCTTCTGTCCAAACAAGGCAGGGGACAGGGTGAAGACTGTCAAACCCTAGGTGGAGGGGAGTATCCTATTCCCAGTGGAGAAGAGGTAGAAATGGGACCCCAAATCCCTATCTCAAGGAACACGGGGAGATCAAGGCTGTTCCTTTCTTTGGATAATTTCCCTCTGTTTCTAGTCCCTTCGCTCACGTTTCAGGGCTGGCCGTCCTGGACGTTTCCATTTCTCTTTGCTTTTCTTTCTTCTCTTCTTTGCTCCTCTACAGCCTTCGTATGATCTTTCCCTCTTCTCCGTTCTCTCTCGTCTCAGGACTCTTGGAAGCTGCTGAGCTGAGCTGCCCGTCCCCTGCGTCCTGCTTTATACTTTGTCAGATCACGTGAGCAGCCCAGAAAACAGCTGGCCTCCATCCAAGTTTAAACTTATTGCGACATACATACTTTGCTACCAGGAGAGGGCTGAGAGACTTCTCCTAGGCAGCTTGCCCAGGCTTATTAACCCCTTTTCTGCTGTGACAATGAGAACCAGATAATCCAGAACAATAAATGGTCCAAGCTTCTTGTACATACGCTGACTTTCAAAAAAAAAGGGGGCTGGGGGGGGTCCATTTAAAGGAGGACTAAATGCAAATGAGGAACGTGGGCAAGGTCATTAGCTATCATGTTCCACAGCCAGCACAGCAAGTTGTAGTGTATTATGCGAGGACGGGGAATTGTCCCCTGCCCCATACAGAAGGCTGAATTATCCAAGTACATGTTAAGGACTTAAAAATTGATGTGCCAGGTCTGGGCCTGAGGTGGAGCTGGAGGTCTGCAAATAGTTCAAGTGACCTGGGTCTAGGGGCAAGAGTAACTACATGGCTCATTAATTGGCTGGCTTGTGTCTGCGACTGGTTTGTGTCTGCCAACTAACTTATCTGGGGAAATTAATAACTGGAAGTCAGAGGGCCCATGGGGGGTGCTTATCTCCAAATTTCAGAAGCTTGGCCTGTGACAATGAAAAATGGATCCACTGGCTTTGCTTTGGGGATTACGGTTAAAATGGGACTGCAGTTCTGCCAAGGAAACAGGGCAAGAGCCGCTTGACTTGGACTCCTAGCCTGCACGGTACCTGGCACTGATTACAGACTGCTCCAGTACTCTGGTGTGAAATTAGGCCCTCAAGAATTGTATGCCTTCATATGTTTTTGCATCAAGTGGAGTTAGTTGTCTGCTCAGGAAATATGATGCAGCATTTTTACAGCTGACTCAGCGGGGCCACTCTCCGACTACCCCTTTCTCTTAAAGCAACAGGAGCCTTCCAGAAAAGTCTTGTAAAGCCCTCGGCTTCCTTTCTCAGTCCTATATCTTTGCATTCTTCCTGCTGCTATTTTTCTGCATTGACCATGCAGGATAAAATAAATGTATCACACATATGCAGGTATAACATGCGTCTCTACTGAGATGCTGCATCCTTCACAAAGCCGGGAATATGCTTTTGATTTTGGATGTCCTGTGCAGTGATCAGAAGCTGCACGTGGAGAATCTGGAGAGACTCCGTGTCAGTGAAGGTGGCAGCCATGAAGTGACTATTCTCCTCTTGCATTATTCTCCTCTGGGACACAGAAATTCAGCTCTCTTCAGCAAGCCCCGGTAGAATGTGGGAAACTCTAATATATGCATTACTGTTGATAGAGTACATTTGCCTGGTATGAAAGAAACTCCTCCCTTTATTTTTTTATTTAAGTCTGTGATATTTGAAGGCATGCTGAAGAGCTGGCCTCTGCAACACTTCCTTATGGTCTGCCCTAGCACTATTTGCCCTGCCTCAGTTTCCAAAGGAAATTTTACTCACCTTTTTATCTTGACTCTTTCCTGGAGGATCTGACATGCAACAATACTGGTGCTACAGTTACAGGAAAAGTGCCAAGAGGCTGGACACTGCAAAACCAACTTAAGTGTTATGAACTTAAAGTGAACTTCAATGAAATGAAATGATGGTCCTGAGGGGAAAAGAGACTATGTCCTAGGCCTTTTCCCCAAGAGTTCTGATCCTCCAGGCTTTTACATTGAAGTACTTTACAAAAAACCAGTACTGTCTGTCTGCTTGGGGTCTGTCCCTCCCTGGGGCCTGCTATGAAGACCCTTTGGAGGAGAACCCTTTCACAGTCCCACTTCTGCGTTTCCCTTCTCCAGCCACGGTGTGCAAGCCCAGAGGATAGGCAAAGCAGAGAATACAGCGTTCTCTAAAAACTACCGCGTGACAAACAAGGGGTATTTGCCAGACCGGGGCACAGCTGAATGTAGGCTCTTGGTGTGAGAGGGAAAGGTTGACTCAGTAATTTTAGCCTGTAATGGAACAGAGAGAAAGCGGCTTGAATCCCTCATTAAAAGAGACACAGTAGAGGTGGCAACAGCTTCACAGAGTTTAAAAATCATTCCCCTAAGAACAGAAGCAAGTCTCATTGGGGAGAAGTGTTATAGCAACCCCAGCCCGCAATGGGCAATGGCATCATTGAGAGGATGTTAACAGTGCACAGACTCATTTTTCATTACCTACAGCAATATGGCCCAGCCTAGTTACCACAGATATGGTGCAGCTGTTGAGAGTCATTTAACAATTTCAGTTTAGAGATCAAAGGTGCGGTCTGAGTTGCAGAGCAGTGGTCAGAGTAGGAACTCTGAAAATATATGCTCCTAACATGTCAAGTATGCCTATATAGAGGTGGATCCCAAAAGCTTTGCACTTCTAGAGACATGGGAATAGAGTGCGGAGGGATTCCTCAGTTAGTCACTCTGCGTAATGGGTTTGCACAGCACAGACAAATTTCAAGGAAAAAGTGTTGACAAGGTGAGAGGCAAAACAATGGGAGTTTGCAGTAAAAAATACCCCATGCTGATGGCTATGCAGTCCAGACAGTGTATCCAGTGTGCCCGTAGGAATCCTAGTCAAGGAAGGGCTCCAAATGCAAGGAGAACTCCTAGCATTGGCAACCAGCCTGAACGTATGGTAACACTCATGCCAAGGGCTGCAATAAGAAATGCTCCAGAGGACACATGCTATGTATTAAATAAGTGGCCCTGGAAACCAGTGAGCTCCCCAGGGCACTTGGATGGTACACAAGGAGGTTACGTTAATTCTGCTGGTAGTGTGGTGGGAGTACACAGGCACCGACAAGCTCTGCGGGCACATACAGTCCCACTCGACTCAGGGCATACAGATCAGGAAAACACTAGCAAATCCTGCAGCACGCTCACTGTACCGACAAAGTCCCCCCATCTGTGGCTTCATCTGTTCACTGGTCCCTGTCGCTCCACAAACACACCAGGGGAAAAAAAACCACGGGCAGTGAGAGGACAGGAAGACAGGGCCAAAGGAAAATTACATATTAAATAGCAAAATAAGCCCTGCTTCTATAAACACTCCCACCTGTACTTAGCTTTTTGCTGATGTGTAGTCATTTTGAAGTCAAAAGTAGATGATTCCCATATGCAAGATGAAGAACATGCATAAGGGTTTTCACTACTGGGGGACCACATCCTTTGACAGCTTCACTAACAGGGACATTTTCTGGAAGACTGTGTCTTTCTCAGACTGAGGGAATCAGCAGGAGTTAGAAAGAAAGCTCTGCTTTACCACAGCTCCCAACATCACAAAAGGCTGTTGACCGTCCCATTCCAGTTCCTTCCAGTCAGCTTTGTTAGCTCTAAGGGGACAAATAACTTGCGTCTCCTTCCCTGCATAGTACATGCCTAGATTTAAGATAACAGAAACCAGCTTGCATGGAATAATTTCCAGAGCATTCTGAGGTCTGATTGTGTCCAGAATGGGACTGGAGCCAAGTCAAACAGCTGCAATCTCAGCCCAGGAAGCCATGAGATTGACACACAGGCTCACATGAGCGCCTGGCCTGCTGTGACTCAGCAAAAAAGCCCTGCCCGGATGGAAACAGTTACTCAGCATTCCAGGGCGTAAACCTAGGCTGCCGTGACTCAGCAAAACGAGGAGGCAAGCATGCACTTTTTGAGGCTGTTGAAAGGGTTTCTCAGGATAATCAAAAGGCTTGTCTCCTCCTCTGCTGTGTAAGCTTTAGGATTCGGCATGCCGTAGTTTGGGAGTCTGCAAAACAGCTGGAAATCCTGCTAGAAACCTGCAGTTCTGCAGTTCTAAAGCTGCCAGTGTCTCTAGTTCCAGATAAGCTAAATAAAGTGACTATTTATTGTACCCACCTAAATAGGGCATGCCCCGATGAGTGTGCACAAACAGGGGCACGCATTTCCCGCTGGACAAATAGCAGTGGAACATATTTGTGCTGCTGCTGGTTGTCCCAGCATGCCCCTGCATGCATGCTTTGGGGTGCAGCAAATAGACCCTGGTGGGCTAGGGAGGCCGCCTGGCCTGGGGGCCTCCTCGGGCTCTGTTTCTGGTGGTGTACACTGTTACCACATGTGCCGCACCACTTTTTTTAGTGGTGTTTTTTTTGACACCAGGATCTGTCAGTGTCAAAAAAACCTGTCGTGCTGCTAATCAGCAGCGTGGTGAATGGGTGTGCCTGTGCCATGTGCGGTTTGCGGCACTTCAGACGGGTTTGAAGTGCTGCAAAATGCACGTGCATGCTCCTTGAGACATGCTTATAAATCCTTGCCTCTCATGTTTCCTAGACCATTCTGGGGGCAACATCACACCAACCCTACTGTAAAATGTAAGGGTTTGTACAACTGGGTGGATTAAGTGCAAAAAGGTACCTTTGGCAGCCTCACAAACAAGGACATGCTCTGGCAGGTTGTGTCTTTTGAGGACTAAGGGAGCTAGCAGGATTTAAAAATCAAGCTCCTCTTTTCCAAAGCTGCCAGCAACACAAAGACTTGTTGCATGTTTTAATTTCTTCTTGTTGGCCTTGTTAGCTGTAAGGGGACATGTGAATGTGACTTGTGTCCCTTTTTCTGTGTTGCGGTTGACTGGATTTAAGTCAACAGGAATCAGCTTGCTTGGAAATATTTCCAGAGTATTTTGAGGTCAACTGTGTCCAAAATGTGACTGCAGCCGACTGACCTAGGCTACCATGATGCTGCAAAAAAGGCCTGCTCAAACTTTTGATCATAGTCTGGAAGGGTATGTATTTGCTGCCGTGACTCAGCAAAATGGGGAGACAAATGTGTGCTTTAGGCAGCCGCTGAAAGTGTTATTCAGCACAGTCCAGATGCCTGCCTCCTCCTCTACTATGTACATTTTAGGATCTGGCATACCGTGCATAGGGAGTCTGCAGAGCTCCAGTTACACCAATGTTTCAAAGACAGGACAAGCTAAATACAATGCTGTCATGCTCACCTTCATAAAGGGCAGGGGATATGAAAAGGAGATAACTGGAGATTTCCCTCCTCTTTCCCAGGAAAAGAAAACTCACAACCTAAAAGCTAAATGATCTTTCAGAATAAACATCTACATAACATCAGCTTCTCCACTAACTGCCTTCCCCCTGCTCTTCACCAATGTATCTGCATAAGCTGTAAATTACTGTGCTTGGGAAGAGCTGAATTCATACCTAAGAACATAAGCAGCAGCATACTGGGTCACACCAATGGCTGCCCATCAGCCCAATATCCTTTCTCCAACAGTAGTAGAAGTGGATGCTATACAGGGGCTGTGTCTACATGCGATGTTGACTGCACAGTAGCCCGTGACTACTGTGCAGTAGCGTCACATGGCAGGAAGCGTGATGCAACACTACTGCGCAGTAGTCATGAGCTACTGCACAGTCAGCATCACAAAAAAGCCATTCCTTGGCACAGCTGCATACTAAGGCAGATTGCTGTGCAGTCATTTAGTACTTGTTTATAAAAGTACTAAATGACTGTGCAGTCAGCGTCTCTTGTAGATGTGGCCAGGGAAAGCACCAAATTGGATATGGTGAATGATCTCTTCCCTGTTCAATATCTTCTCTGGCTTCCATCATTTGTTGGTTTAGAGATGCCAGAGGAAACATCTCCAACCATTCTGTTTATGAGCCATTAATAGATCTATCATTCATGAATGTATCTAGTCCCTTTTGGAATCTGGCTATTCTATCTGCCTCTGCCACCTCCTGTGGCCTTCTACCTCTACTTCAGTATAAAAAAGAAAGCAAGGTTACTTGCCTGAACAAAGTTACTGACATTCTGCAGTATCTGCAGCATCACACCAGTTGTCCCTGAAGCCCAAGTATCAGCCAAATAATCACAGCCTACTTGGTGTGAATATTTGACAAAATGAGGCTATGGGTTAATTAATGAGTTTCTGCAAAAGTTACCAAACTAGAAACAAGAGTTTCTCCAATGTACTTTTTCTCCCTGTTCACTAGTGATAAGGAAGAATTATTGTTATTAGTATGACAACAGCTCTGCAATGCTCCAAGCAGGGTCAGAGACCCATCACAGTTGCATATCCGAGTAGGTAGAGCCTTGGCTGAGGACTAGGGAGCCTTTGATTCTCATTCTGTCTCTCCCACTGGCCTGTTAGGTGCCCTTGGGAAGGCACTTCCCCTCCCGGTGTCTCACTTTCCCTTTTGTGAAGCATTTTGAGATCTACTGATGAACAGGGCAAGAAAAGAACTGGGTGTGGCCAACACAGTAGTGCTTGATGCTGTCTGAACAGAGCATCTGGATTTGAGATGGAGAAAGGAGGGCAGCTAAGGTTAAGTAACTTGCCCAAACCACTCAGCAAATCTGTGGCAGAAGCTGGCATTTGCTCATTGGCTTGTGCATAAAAAATTGCATGAGCAAGTAAGCAGATATACTGTAGCCAGGCTGAGATAACACTGTGGTAGTGGTTTGCTGATTAACAGTGCTATGTCTGTTAAGCATAGAGTTTTATAAAGAAACAACATTATCACACCCTTGAGAAGCAGGGGAGAAGCAATATCATCAGGCATTCACCCTGTGGTGCAGTGAGCAGGCAGGGTAAGTCTCAGGGAAACCAGGCTTTGAGTTTGCTGCAGACTCTCTCAAAAGACTTTTAGAGAGGGTCTGTCAGGAGGGTCAATATCTACAGGATCTACAGGATGCTGAAGGCAGCTCACTGAAGTGCACAAAGGGGAACCAGGAGCTATAAGAGGTGACTCAGATGGAAGGGTCAATAGAGATAAACCTGACTAACTGGGCTTGACATTGACTTGAGGGGAGAAAGAGTCTCTGGTGGAAAGGTCCCTTCCATTGGGCTCCTAAAACTAATATAAAGCACTACAACATGTTGTAAGGAATGATCCTCCATTGGCAGGAGAAGGATGGACTAATCTAAGGTTTCTGGAAGGGCAAGTGCATGGGCAAGACTGTGAATCACCGGCTTGTGTCACTTGCTCACACATGTAGAGATCAGCACACCTACAGAGTGCAATTTCTATGCTGTTTGGAAGTGAAGCTCAGGGCCTCAGCAGGACTGTATGATCAGAGGGTATGTGGCCACCAGGGTTTGAAATACGGGAGGGCTTGGTGGGGGCCCCCCATATGAGACAAGAGCCTCCCCATAAGCACCCTCCCATAAGAGACAAGAGCCCCCCAATAAGAGACAAAAGCCCCTGGCCCACCCCATGCCTTTCTAAGCAGCTCAGGCAGCGGCAGCAGTGGCAGCTCCTTCCGGCTACCACCGCCACAGACCCTCTCAAGAGTCGGACTTTAATTCAAACCCTGGTGACCACTAATTTGTACATAAAGGAGACATGAGGCCCTTGGAGCCACAGGATTCCAGGGAGCATGTGAGCTGGAGTAGGTAAAGCTCTTCCTCTCCTGCCAACCCTACAATGACATGAAGATCTTCTCTAGGAACAGAAAACCTGGCAAGGAGGCACATGAGCAGCAGGAAGAGGTTGCATGAAGGTATCTGATGTTCTAGCAGCATCCTGGGAGAAAAGACAGATTCATGCCTTGGTGAAGCTGACTTTTCTGATCCCCAGCTGAGCAGGATAAGTTTAAGGAAGGGGGAATACCTGACTCCCTACAGCTGAGGCTGAGCCCATCTCCTTAGAAACACCCTGAACCAGGATAGAACCAACTGAACAATGCTTCTTTCTGGTTCACTCCTATAGCAAGACATGAATGCCCATAGCACTAGTTGTGAGTGCTGACCTAGAGCAGGTGTCTAGGTCCCCTCTGCCTGGTGCCATGCAGCTGGCTTTGGAGTGTGACCCTGCTCTGTACATCTCTCAACCCCTCTGCACCACCAGTCACTCATTAGCTGTGTTATGCTGAATCCAGGCCAAAGGTAGGGTAGGGTGGCACCTTAGAGATTAACTGGTCCAGAGAGGCATGCACCTTTGTAGACAACAGCCTACTTCATTAGAGATTACATTGTTTGCTGGTAAGGGTGTAAAAGGTACACAGGTATTGAACATGCCAAAGTGTTGATAGATATGGTCAAATAGCTCCTTTCTTTCTAGCCAGCAGCTTTTTCTGAAGTCAACCTCCAGGTAGGGCATGATCACAATATCAGTGGCTGGAAGGTGGCAAGGAGGTGCCTGTTTTGAACAGCAAGGGTGACTGGCCACTGGAACATCCTAGAGCCATAGTGGATTTTCCACCACTTGAAATCTTTTTTCAGTGAAGACAAGGTGCCTTCTAAACATGAAGTTTTTGCTTAACCGCAAGCTACTGTGCAAGATGTGAGGATTGCTTGTGAGTTCTGTTGGTTGGACTACATCGGCGGTCAAACAAGATGTTCGGAACAGTCTCCAGCCCAACAGATAGGCCAAGGTTTCAAGCAAAACAAAACAAAAAAATCAAGTGTTTCTTCCACTGACAACCAGCTTGCTTTATTGGTCAGTGAATGGGTTGGAGAAGGGGGCATTGTCTCTTTTATGGGCTTGCTGTACCAACAAAAGAGGGTGAATTTCAGTGACAGCACTTGAAATCCAATCACCTAAACCTCTGTGAGAAAATCTGTCCCTGACTCCAGGTAGAGTCACCGATGCCACAGGCTGGGATAGGAAGAGAATACAGTGTTCACCAAAACCTACTCCTTTGGGACAAATGAAGGGTATTTGTTAAAGTAGGGCACAGCTGAAAGCAGTCCTGTGGTGGGGAAGAGAAAGGCTGACTCAGTAAAATCATTTCCTGTAATTGCATGGAAAGGAAACTGCTCGACTACCTTGTTGACAACGATCCCGTAGATGTGGCAATGGTTTATGGAGGCTCCTAGCATTCCTTTAAGAACAGAAACATGACTCAACCCAGGAGGTGCACAGTCCCACCAGAGGGAATGCCCTGTTGGACCTGGTCCTGGCCACAGGCGATGATCTGGTAAGGGGGCTCCAGGTCCTTGACCACCTGGGTGATAGCGATCATTGCTTGCTGGAATTCATCATCCAGCGCGGGGTGTCAAGGGCCTACAGCAAGGCGGTAGCCCTAGACTTCAAGAGGGCCAACTTCAAAGAGTTGAGGAGATTGTTGGGAGAGGTGCTGGGGTTCTCGAGGGCAGGGGAACTCAGTGCCCAAGATGAGTGGTCATTCCTTGAGGAGACGATACTCAGGGCCCAAGGGGTGATGATCCCAACAAGAAGCAAGGGGAAAGCCTCCCTGGCTCACCAAGGACATCCAGGAATGCCTGGTTACCAAAAAGGTGGCGTACACCCGGTGGAAGGGGGGGGCGATCTCCAAAGAGGAGTATATCTCCACAGCTTGGACCTGTAGGGGGGCTGTTAGGAAAGCTAAGGTGGACATAGAGCTAGGACTAGCGTCCAAGATCAAAGATAATAAAAAGTCCTTTTTCAAATATATAGGGAGGATGAAGAAGGCGCCGGGAAATGTGGGGCCCCTGCAAGATACGCTGGGCAATCTGGTGGTTGCGCCAGAGGAGAAGGCAGACCTCTTTAACAAATTCTTCATCTCCGTTTTCTTGTGCAGGGACCGGGACTCCCCCACCGTGTTTCAAGACAGACTCGAGGGGAATGCCTCAAGACCTAAGGTTGAGGAGGACTGGGTTAAAGTGCTTCTGGAGGGGCTGGATGTGTTCAAGTCAGCAGGTCCAGATGCTCTCCACCCCAGGGTGTTGAGGGAGCTAGCAGGGGTTATTGCAGGGCCCTTCGCACGGCTTTACGAGCGCTCGTGGTGCTTGGGCCAGGTGCCAGATGATTGGAAGATAGCCAATGTGGTCCCTATCTTTAAGAAAGGGAGGAGGGAGGACCTGGGCAACTATAGGCCTGTCAGTCTTACCTCAATCCTGGAGAAACTTTGAGAAGATCATCAAGAAGCACATCTGTGATGGGCCGGCATCGGGAATGATGCTCAAGGGCAACCAGCACGGTTTCATTAGGGGCAGGTCATGTCAGACCAACCTGACTGCCTTTTACGATCAGGTCACAAAAGCATTGGATGCAGGTATCGCCGTGGATGTAGTCTTTCTGGACTTCAGCAAGGCCTTTGACACTGTCGACCACCCCATCCTCGTTAAAAAACTAGGCGACTGTGGCATCGATGCCTACACGGCCAGATGGATTGCTAATTGGCTGAAGGGTCGTACTCAGAGGGTGGTGGTGGATGGGTCATATTCGACCTGGGGGGAAGTGGGCAGCGGAGTCCCCCAGGGCTCGGTCCTTGGGCCCGCACTGTTCAATTTCTTTATCAGCGATTTGGACGGTGGGGTGAAAAGCAACCTGTTCAAATTTGCTGATGATACCAAAATTTGGGGTGAGGTGGGCACGTTAGCAGGGAGGGAAAGACTGCAGAAAGACCTGTATAGGTTGCAGGGTCGGCTAACAAAAACAGGATGCGTTTCAATACTGACAAGTGCAGGGTGCTGCAGTTGGGCAGTAGTAACCGGCAGCACACTTATAAGATGGGAAACTCCCTTCTTGAGAGCACAGAGGCAGAAAGGGATCTTGGAGTCATCATTGACTCCAAGATGAACATGGGCTGACAAACCCACAGACCACTATCCCATGCTCCTTATTCATGTGGACACCAATGACATGGCTCGGAGCGCTCCCAGCCGGGTCATGAGGCGCTACAGGGATTTGGGAGTGGGGCTAAAGGGTCTGGGGGCACAGGTGGTGTTCTCGTTGATCCTCCCAGTCTCAGGCTATGGGCTGAGGAGGGAGAGGAGGATCCACGTGGTCAACCAAAGACTGCGGCGCTGGTGTCGTCGGGAAGGCTTTGGCTTTCATGACCACAGTCCGCTCTTTGGCGAGAGAGGCAGCGAGCTGCTGGGAAGAGATGGTCTCCACCTCTCTCCCCTAGGGAGGAGGCTCTTCTCAGCTAGACTGGCTGACCTGCTCCACCGGGCTTTAAACTAAGCCCACTGGGGGACGGGGGGACTACCGCCACTGCTGGCCCGCTGAGCAATCCTTGCAAAGCCAGCAGTTCAAGGCACTTAAGGGAGCCCACCCCTGCCCCAGCCCTGGTAAAATCAGTGGGCAAGGAAGGAGCCCCCCAGGGGGCACTTGCCTGCTTGTACACAAATACCAGGAGCTTGGGGAATAAGCAGGAGGAGCTCATCCTCCTGCTCAATGCAAATAATTATGATGTCATAGGGATAACGGAGACCTGGTGGGACTCCACCCATGACTGGACCACGGGTATAGATGGCTATACCCTGTACAGGAGGGATCGTGTAGAGAAAAGGGGCGGGGGTGTAGCTCTCTATGTTAAGGAAAGCTACACGTCCCTGCAAGCCGATATTGGCGACCAGGGTGGACGGCTGGAGACCCTCTGGGTTAAAATCCGTGGGGAACACGGCACAGGGGACACAATGGTGGGAGTCTATTACAGACCTCCCACCCAAAGTCCTGAGCTAGACCAGGAGTTTGCCCGGGAACTGGCTGAGGCCACATGCTCCAGGACCATGGTTGTCATGGGTGACTTCAATTACCCGGACATCTCGTGGGAGGATCGCTCAGCAAAATCTGAGTGGTCGCAAAGCTTCCTCTCGTGCGTGGATGACCTCTACCTGACTCAAGAAGTCTATTGGCCAACGAGAGGCAAAGCGCTGCTCGACCTGGTACTGGCTACCGGGGATGACCTAGTCTGTGACCTAGTGATCGATGGGAAGCTGGGTGACAGCGACCACGAGCTGATCACCTTCACCATCCGCTGAAAAGCTGGCAAGTCAGTCAGCAACACGGAAGTCCTTGACTTCAGGAAAGCCGACTTTGACAAGCTCAGGAGGCTTGTCAGTGAGGCTCTAAGGGACCATGACCATGGGGAGAGGGGAGTTCAAGAAGAGTGGTTGCTCCTCAAGGGAGCGATCCTCAATGCACAAACTAAGTCTATTCCATCTCGGAGGAAAGGCAGCAAGAGGGCACAGCAGCCCCCCTGGCTCTCCAGGGACCTAGCAGACCCCCTGAGGCTAAAAAGAAAGGCCTACAAAGGATGGAGGATGGGAGTCACCTCCAAGGAGGATTATTCTGCACTGGTCCGGTCCTGTAGGGAGCATACCAGGAAAGCCAAGACTGCAACTGAACTCCAACTAGCTTTGAGCATCAAGGACAATAAAAAGTCCTTTTTCAGATATGTGGGGAGCCGGAGGAAAAGCAGGGGCAACGTTGGACCCCTGCTGAATCAGATGGGGCAACTGACAACTGACGCCCAGGAAAAAGCCAACCTATTAAATAGGTACTTTGCGTCAGTCTTTCATCAGTCCCATGGGACGCCCAGGCCCGCTACGGGACAGGGAAGTCCGGGTGAGGGTGATCCCCTGCCCTCCATTAATGCTGACTTTGTGAAGGAACATCTTGAGAAGCTGGATACCTTCAAGTCAGCCGGCCCTGACAATCTTCACCCCAGGGTACTCAAGGAGCTGGCGAGCATCATAGCCCAGCCTCTAGCGTGGATCTTTGAAAACTCTTGGTGCTCTGGTGTAATGCCCGAAGACTGGAAGAAGGCCAATGTGGTGCCTATCTTCAAGAAAGGGGGGAAAGTGGATCCGGCTAACTATAGGCCCATTAGCCTGACTTCTATCCTGGGGAAGATCTTAGAAAAGTTTATTAAAGAGGCCATCCTTAATGGACTGGCCGACGCCAACATCTTAAGGGATAGCCAGCACGGGTTTGTTGCGGGGAGGTCTTGCTTGACCAATCTCATTTCCTTCTACGACCAGGTGACCTATCACCTGGACAAGGGAGAAGAGATTGATGTCATATATCTTGACTTAAAAAAAAGCCTTCGATCTGGTTTCCCATGATCATCTCTTGGAGAAACTGGCCAATTGTCACCTTGTCCTCCACGATCCACTGGCTGGAAAATTGTCTCCGTGGTCGGACCCAGAGGGTAGTCTGATGGAAGTCACTCATCATGGTGTCCTGTGACCAGTGGGGTCCCCCAAGGCTCTGTCCTTGGACCCATACTGTTCAACATCTTCATTAATGATGTGGACACTGGAGTCAGAAGCGGACTGGCCAAGTTCGCCAATGACACCAAACTTTGGGGCAAAGCATCCACACCAGAAGACAGGCGGGTGATCCAGGCTGACCTGGACAGGCTCAGCAAGTGGGCGGATGAGAATCTGATGGTGTTCAACGCCGATAAATGCAAGGTTCTCCACCTTGGGAAGAAAAACCCGCAGCATCCTTATAGGCTCGGCAGTGCTACGCTGGCTAGCACTATGGAAGAAAGAGACTTGGGGGTCATCATTGACCACAAGATGAACATGAGCCTGCAGTGCGATGCTGCGGCTAGTAAAGCGACCAAAACGCTGGCTTGCATCCATAGATGCTTCTCAAGCAAATCCCGGGACGTCATTCTCCCCTTGTACTCGGCCTTGGTGAGGCCGCAGCTGAAGTACTGCGTCCAGTTTTGGGCTCCACAATTCAAAAAGGATGTGGAGAAGACTGAGAGAGTCCAGAGAAGAGCCACGTGCATGATCAGAGGTCAAGGAAGCAGACCCTATGATGACAGGCTGAGAGCCCTGGGGCTCTTTAGCCTGGAAAAGTGCAGGCTCAGGGGTGATCTGATGGCCACCTATAAGTTTATCAGGGGTGACCACCAGTATCTGGGGGAACGTTTGTTCACCAGAGCGCCCCAAGGGATGACGACTAGGTCGAATGGTCATAAACTACTACAAGACCATTTCAGGCTGGACATAAGGAAGAATTTCTTTACTGTCCAAGCCCCCAAGGTCTGGAACAGCCTGCCACCGGAGGTGGTTCAAGCGCCTACATTGAACACCTTCAAGAGCAAACTGGATGCTTATCTTGCTGGGATCCTATGACCCCAGCTGACTTCCTGCCCTTTGGGCAGGGGGCTGGACTCGATGATCTTCTGAGGTCCCTTCCAGCCCTAATGTCTATGAAATCTATGAAATGCGAGGTCATGGTCAGCAGGGCTAACCGGACCTTATCGTGCATCCACAGGTGCATCACAAGCAGGGCCAAGGAGGTGATCCTCCCCTTCTACGCGACACTGGTCAGGCCACAGCTGGAGTACTGTGTCCAGCTCTGGGCACCCCACTTCAAGAGGGATGTGGACAACATTGAGAGGGTCCAGAGGAGGGCCACCCGCATGATCCGGGGACAGCAGGGCAGACCCTACAATGAGAGGCTACGGGACCTGAACCTGTTCAGCCTTCACAAGAGAAGGCTGAGGGGGGACCTGGTGACCATCTACAAACTCACTAGGGGGGACCAGAAGGGTTTGGGGGAGACCTTGTTTCCCCTAGTGCCCCCTGGGATAACAAGGAATAACGGCCACAAGCTGTTGGAGAGTAGGTTTAGATTAGACATCTGTAAGAACTACTTCACAGTTTGGGCAGCTAGGATCTGGAACCGACTTCCAAGGGAAGTGGTGCTGGCTCCTACCCTGGGGGTCTTTAAGAAGCGGCTTGATGCCTACCTGGCTGGGGTCACTTGAGCCCAGTTTTCTTCCTGCCCAGGCAGGGGGTCGGACTTGAAGATCTACAAGGTCCCTTCTGACCCTACTTCTATGATTCTATGATTCTTTGATTAGGGAGAAGTGTTTTGCCAACCCCAATCTGCACCTGGCAATGACATTGCTGAGAGTGTTATTGGTGCATGGACTCCTTTGCTGTTTCTAAGGCATCATGGCCCTGCCTACAGTTTCCACAGTGCAGCCATTAAGAATCATTGAACAATTTCAATCCAGATCAAAGTACAGCCTGAACTGTGGGCAAGTGCCAGAGTGTACACTACTGGGAAATCTGAGCACACATGCTTCCAACTAGTCAGCTACGCTCTTCTATAGCTGAGTCCCAAAAGATACTCCATACTAGCAACACAGGCACCCAGCGTGCAGAGGGAGTCCTCAGCTAGTCACTTTAAGAAATGGGTTCATATAGCAGAGATGACTTTCTCAAATTCTGCAAAGGCAAACGTGGACAAGGGGTATTCACAGAACAACTGCACCAGCATGATGGTTGTGCCCAGTCTAGATGGTGTACCTGACTATTGTCCCTAGGAGCCCGAGTCACCGAAGGGCTCAAAATATGAGACCTGCTAGTACTGGCAACTGAGTTGAATTTATGGTAACACCCATGCTGAGAGCTGTGAGGAGACATGCTCCGTGGGACTCATGCTATGTGTCAATGAGCTCTGCAGGGAACAAGGGCAGTGCAGAGACCTGAGTAATTCTGCTGATGGTGTGGTGGGAGCACAAATGAGTTTCTTTAGGCATGTGCAGTCCCACTGGATTGTGTGTGACACACCGTTCAGGACCTACACTAACAGGACCTGCAGCACACTCCCCCCCACCTTGCTGAAAAACTATGGTTGTGTATTTTCACTAATCTCTATTTCTTCACAAACACACCAGGCAAAAATCCATGTGTTGGTGGGGAAGGGGGAAAAGACAGCTGCAAGGAGGACAGGAAACTCACCTTTTCAATGGGAAAATTAGCCCTGCTCTTGAAAACTCATCTTGGCTTTCCTTTGAAGTCAAGGAAGCTCCTCACATGTGCAAAATGATGCTGATACATAAGGGTTTGTGTGACTGAGGGACACTGTGTATAAAGGTATATATGCCAGCTTCACTAACGGGGACATTTTTTGGTAGCTTGTGTTTGTTTTTCAGAATAAGGGAGCTTTTCAGCCTACAAACTAAATGACATTTTTGAACAAATATTAAAAAGACATCAGCTAACTGCCTTCCCCCCGCTCATCCCCAGTGTACCTGAAAAAGCTGATTATTGTGCCTGGAAACAACAGAATTTATAACTCCACCCTCAGTATAAAAAATCAGAGCATTTTTATACTAACCTGAGTAAAGTAACTCACCTTTTAGAGTGCCTACAGCATCACATCACTTGTCCCTGAAGCCTGAGTATCCACCAGAAGATCACATGCTTCAAAGTGTGAATATTTGACACACCGAAGGTATGGGTTAGTTAACGTGTTCCTGCAAAAGTTACCAGCACTGGAACAAGATTCCTTCCTTGTCATTTTCTTTCTGGATCACTGATGATGATGAAGAATTATTATTATTTCTATGATACCAGCTCTAGAGGGTCTCAAACAGGGTCAGAGACCTATCACAGTTGCAGGTCTGAGTGGGCAGAGCCCTAGCTGAGGACTAGGGAGCCCTTGGCTCTCATCCTTCCTCTCCTGCTGGCCTTTTAGGTGCCCTTGAGAAGACACTGCTCCCTGTGCCTCACTTTTCCCTTTGTAAGGCACTTTGAGATCTGCTGATGAACAGGGGGAGAAAAAGACTTGGCTTGGCTACCACTGCTGTGCTTGTTGCTGTCTGAACAGAGCGTCTGCATCCTGCAAACAAAGGATGTGAGAAAGGAAGCTTTGCATTTGAGATGGAGAATGGAGGGATGCTAACATGAAGTAACTTGCCCAAGGCCACACAGGACGTCTGTGGCAGTCTGGCATTTGCTTGTTGGCTTGTGCATAAAAAAATTGTACAAGAGCAAGTAGGCAAATGTGCTGTGGCCAGAATTAGGTAACACTGCTGTAGGAGGATTGCCAACTCTGTTTAAATCTATTCTGGAATGCCAATGTGCTCATGACACATGAAGCGAATGTGCCCGTGTGCTTGTGTACATCAGTTACAGATTACGGTGCATAGACTTCATGTCAGGAAGACAAATGCACATTATTACATTTTAAAAACCCACTGGACTACTATATAAATTGGATTCAACACTTAATATTTATTTTAATAAATGCCCTATCATTTGTGTCCCAGGTGACTCTCAGTGGAGATTTATATTTAATTCCTGGAGACTCCAGGGCAATCCTCCCAAAAGGGTCTGTCACTGTTACACAAGGTTCAAAGCTGCGGACATTTCAGACAAAGTACTGCTCAAATCAACAATGATTGACGCAGACAGCCCCAATTTTGTGAAGCCTCCATTCTCTCATTGGCAAGGCCTCCTCACTGGCTTCCAGCATCCCAAGGAGATCAGTCTCTATAGGACTCTTGACAAACTGAAGAAGGAGTACATCAAAATGAATTGGGAGCTGACTCAGATAGAAGGCTGAATACAAATAAGCATGACTCACTTGGCTTGGTGCTGGTTTGAGAGGAAGGTGTGAGATGATAAACAGTTTATAATTGCTTGCTGTTCATTTTTCCTAAAAATGATTTAATTTTTATTTATTTTTGATAGATAGAACGCTGAAAAAAATGGATAAAATTACAAAAAGGAAAATAGAAACAGATTCAGGGGAAATAGAAATGGGGTGAGGGTGGAGGGAGAATGATCCTGGAGAGTGGGAGTAAAAAGGCCCCTTCCATTGATTTCCTAAAACTAGACTGGAAAAAGCACTAGAACATTTTGTAAGGAATGATCCTGTAGGAGATTACACTGTTTCTGCCATGCTGCTTACTTGGTAGTGTACAGAAGGGACAATGTGCCAAGGTGCTGGCAAAGGTGGGAGAATAGCTTCTTTCTTCCTAATCAGCAACAACCTCTGAATTCAGTCTCCACATAGGGTATGAGCATGGGTAGGAAATAGTGCCACAGGCTGGAAGTTGATGAGAAAGTGTCCATTTGGAACAGTAAGGGTAACTGGCCACTGAAACGACCTACCAAGGAATGTCGTGCATTTCCCATCACTTAAAGTCTTTCAGTGGACAAAGAAAGCATTTCAAAACACAGTGCTTTTTCTCAACCACAAGCTACTTTGCTGAATGCAGGAATTGCTTGCAAGTTCCTTTGGCTGGATGACACAGGAGGTCAGACAAGACCCCCAAAATAGTCACTTCTTGCTTAAAAATGGGTGACCCCCCCACAGCTTAGCAGATGGGCCAGGACAAAAAGTCAGATGATTAATTAACCGCTGACGTTCAGCTCGAATTACTGTGTGTGAATGGGCTGAAAGAAAGGGTATTAGCTCTTTTGTAGGCTTAACAACAAATTCTGAAAATAAAATATGATCATTTTCAGTTACAGCTCATGAAATTCAAATCTCCCACGCCTCAATGAATAGACCTATATGTGACTCTAGCTACAGCGAGGCATGCTAGAACCAAGGACAGGAAGAGAATACAGTATTCACTGAAACTTACTCTTTTGTGACAAACAAGGGGTAGTTGCCAGATTGTGACTCAACTGAATACAGTCTTGTGGTGCAGAAAGGAAAGGCTGACTCAGTTATCATTGCCTGCATTGGAACAGAAAGGAAGCAGCAGAATATCTGGTTAAATACATTAAAGATGGCAACAGCTTCACAGGCTCTAAAAGCATTTCATTAAGAACAGAAACAAAACTCACTGGGGAGAAATGTTATGACAACCCCAGTCTGCAGCTGGCAATGGTGGTGCTGAGGGGACGCTATCAGTTGTGGACCCATTTCTGTTTACCAACGGCAGCCTGGCCCTGCTTAGTCACCAGAGATATGGTGCAGCCATTGAGAGTCATTTAACAAGTTCAGTCTAAATCAAAGGTGCAATCTGAACTGCAGGCCAGTGGTCAGGATGCACATTGGGTCAGGTAGGCTTGCAGACCCAGTAGATGCACTCTGCCAGGGACATGGGCACACAGAGTGTGGAGGCATCCTGCAGTTAGTCACTTGGAGTAATGGGTGCACACAGCAGAGAGGATTTTCAAGAAGAAATGAGAGGTGAACAAAAGGCATTCACAGGACACCTGCACTGTGTACAGTCCTGACACTGTATCTTACCACCTCTTGGAGCCCTTGTCATGGAGGGGCTTCAAATGTAACAGGAACTCCTAGCTCTGGTAAGTGGACTAAGCCAATAACAACACTTGTGCAAAGGGCTGGGAGGAGAAATGCTTCTTGGGACACATGCTGTGTATCCAACAGGTCTTAATGAACTCCCCAGGGTACAAGAAGTAATTCTGCTGGTAGTGTAGTGGGAACACCCAGGCATGAATGAGTTCCTTGAGGCACATATAGTCTCACTGGGCTCTGTGGCACATGGTCCAGGATGAACACTGAGAAATCCAGGCATTGCACTGACAAACTGCTTGGGCAGAGATTGTGAATGCTCACCAGCCCCTATTCCTACACAAACATACTGGGCAAAAAAATCCATGTGTTGCAGGTGGCAGAGGAAATGGAGGAATCTCACCTAGTCAAGAGTAAAATAAAACCTGCTCCTATAAAACCTTCCACCTAAGTTTAGCATTGTGTTGGTGGGGAGTCTTTTTGAAGCCCAGGAGACTACTCACATATGCAAAATGAAGCAGATGCATAAGGGCTTGCATGATTGGGAGACTCTTTATATAAGGGTGTATTTGAAAGCCTCACAAACAAAGATCCTTTCTGGCAGGTTGTGTCTTTCTCTCGGACTAAGGGAATCAGCAGGAATTAGAAATCCAGTTCCACTTTACCAAAGCTCCCTGGATCACAAAAACCTACTGGTAGTCCCAATTCCTTCTAGAAGACTTTGTTATTCCTAAGGCAGTGCTTCCCAAACTATTGATACCTGGAGCACACTTTTTGGGGGGGATTAAAATTAGGGGCATGCTTCCCTCTTATACACAAAAAACGAGCAGGGAAAAGCAGTGGTATGAATGCAGTTTGCAGATGTTCAGTCTCAATATTTCATAGATTTCATAGACAGTAGGGCTGGAAGGGACCTCGGAAGATCATCAAGTCCAGCCCTCTGCCCCAGGGGCAAGAAGTCAGCTGGGGTCATAGGATCCCAGAAAAATAAACATTCAATTTACTCTTGGAGGTGTTCAGAGTAGGTACTTGAACCACCTCCGGTGGCAGGCTGTTCCAGACCTTGGGGGCTCGGACAGTAAAGAAATTCTTCCTTATATCCAGCCTGAAATGGTCTTGCAGGAGTTTATAACCATTCAACCTTGTCATCCCTTGTGATGCTCTGGTAAACAATTGTTCCCTCAGATCCTGGTGAACACCCCCGATAAACTTATAGGTGGCCATCAGATCACCCCTGAGCCTGTGCTTTTCCAGGCTGAAGAGTCCCATGGTTCTCAGCCTCTCATCATAAGGTCTGTTTTCCTGACCTCTGACCATGTGCATGGCTCTTCTCTGGACTCTCTCAGTCTTCTCCACATCCTTTTTGAATTGTGGAACCCAAAACTGGATGCAGTACTCCAGCCAAGGCCAAGTTCAACAGGAGAATGATGTCCTGGGATTTGCTTCAGAAGCATCTATGGATGCAAGCCAGCATTTTGCTTGATTTACAAGCTGCAGCATCACATTGCAGGCTCGTGTTCATCTTGTGGTCAATCATGACCCCCAAGTCCCTTTCATCCGTAGTGCTAGCCAGCATAGCACGGCCAAGCTTATAAGGATCCTGTAGGTTTTTCCTCCCTTTGCATTTTTTGGTGTTAAACACCATCAGGTTCTCGTCCACGCATATCCTGAGTCTTGTCAAGGTCAGTCTAGATCACCTTCCATCAACCACCACCCTCTGGGTCTGACTATGGAGCCAATTTCCCAGCCAGCAGATCATGGTGGACCTGAGGCTGCAGTTGGCCAGTTTTACCAAGAGGTGATCATGGGATACCAGATTGAAGGCTTTTTTGAAGTCAAGATATACAACATCAATCTCCTCTGCCTTGTCCAGGTGATAGATCACCTGGTCATAAAAGGAAATAAGATTGGTCAAGCAAGACCTACCTACAACAAACCTGTGCTGGCTATCCCTCAGGATGTTGCCATCGGCCAGTCCGTTGAGAATGGCCTCTGATAATTTTTTCTAAGACCTTCCCTGGGATAGAGGCAGGCTGCTGGGCCTGTAGTTTGCCAGATCCACTTTCCTCCCTTTCTTGATGATAGGCACCACATTGGTCTTCTTCCAATCTTCAGGCACTTCATCAGAGCACCAGGAGTTCTTGAAGATCCATGCCAGGGGCTGGGCTATGATGCCAGCCAGCTCCTTGAGTACCCTGGGGTGTAAACCATCAGGGCTGGCTGACTTGAAGGTGTCCAGCCTCTCAAGTTATTCCTTCACAAGGTCAGCATTGATGGAGGGCAAGGAATCTCCCTCACCCAGGCCTCCCTGTCCCATAATGGGCAGGGGCGTCCCATGGGATTGATGAAAGACTGACACAAAGTACCCGTTTAGTAGGTTGGCTTTTTCCTGGGTGTCGGTCATCAGTTCTCCCTTCTGGTTCAGCAGGGTTCTAATGTTGCCCCTGTTTTTCCTCTGGCTCCCCACATATCTAAAAAAGGACTTTTTATTATCCTTGATATTTATAGCTAGTTAGAGTTCAGTCGCAGTCTTGGCTTTCCTGGTTCACTCCCTGCAGGTCCGGACCAGTGCAGAGTATTCCTCCTTGGAGGTGGATCCCATCCTCCATCCTTTGTAGGTCTTTCTTTTTAGCTGCAGTTGGTCCGCTAGTTCCCTGGAGAGCCAGGGGGGCTGCTGTGCCCTCTTGCTGCCTTTCCTCCGAGATGGAATAGAATTAGCTTGTGCATCGAGGATTGCTCCCTTGAGGAGCAACCACTCTTCCTGAGCTCCCCTCCCCTTTGGGTCGTGGTCCCTTAGGGCCTCACTGACAAGCCTCCTGAGCTTGTCAAAGTCAGCTTTCCTGAAGTCGAGGACTTCTGTATTGCTGACTGTCTTGCCAGCTTTACGGCAGATGGTGAAGTTGATCAGCTAGTGGTTGCTGTCACCCAGCTTCCCTTTGATCATTAGGTCACCGATTAGGTCGTCCCCGGTTGCCAGTACCAGGTCGAGCAGAGCTTTACCTCTCATTGGCCTGTAGACCTCTTGTGTCAGATAGACCTCATCCACGCATGAGAGGAAGCTTTGCGACTGCTCAGATTTAGCCGAGCGCTCTTCCCACGAGATGTCTGGGTAGTTGAAGTCTCCCATGACAACCATGGACTGGGAGTGTGCGGCCTCAGCCAATTCCCGGGCAGACTCCTGGTCAAGCTTCTGACTTCGGGTGGGAGGTCTGTAGTAGACTCCCACCATTGTGTCCCCCGTGCCGTGTTCCCCAAGGATTTTAACCCAGAGGGCCTCCATATCACAGCAACTTCTTCCCCCCACCCCTCCCACTCCCTGGCTGTGTGGCACATATGTACCGTCCAGCAGCTGGGGAGCTGTGCCGGACCAGATATCTCCAGGCTGCTGCTGCTGCACCCTTCCTGCAGCCCAGGGACGCAGCTGCACTGTGGTCTGCTGCATCCTGTTCTGCTCCCTGCTCTGCACGTGCACTGTGCCCTTCCCCAGATTAAAATAGAAAAGAAAAGAAAGAGAAGTATTCTTTTTATGCAGCATATGTCTGCTGCTCTGGTGGCACCTTCTTTGGGAATCCCTGCTCTAAGATGATGTGCAACTCTAAGGGCACGTCTCTGTCTCCAGATAGCAGCTGCCTGGATTTAAGGCAACAGGCATCAGTTTGCTTGAAATAATTTCCAGAGAATTCTGAAGTCCGATTGTGTCCGTAATGGGACTGGAGCCAAGTGGCCTGGCCTGCTGTGACTCAGCAAAACAGGATCATTCAGACCGAAACGTTTATTCAGCCATAAGGATTGATCAACTTAAGTTGCTGTGAATCAGCAAAACAGAAAGACAAGCATATGGTGTTGGAGGCTGTTGAAAGGATTAACTAGCATCATCTAGACCAGCGTATCTCAACCCTTGGGTCCTGACCCAAAGTGAGTTGCAAGACCATATGAAAGGGTCGTGAACAAACTTGAAAACTGGATTCTCCTTTAACAGGAGAAAAAAGTGAGAAATTGCGGCTTTTCCCTTGCAGGCTGGCAGACTTCCAGCCTACAAGGGGCTGTTTGGGTCCCCCCCATGCTCCACACACTGGGGGCTGGGGCTTGGGTGCAGGAGGCAGTGGGTCAGGAGTGAAGGGCACTGGGTCGGGACTGGCCATTGATGTTTACAAATGGGTCCTGGTACAAAAAAAGTTGAGAACCACTGATCTAGACAACTGTTTCCATCTTTCCTGTGAACATTTTTTATAGATTCATAGATGTTTGGGTCAGAAGGGACGTCAGTAGATCATGGAGTCTGACCTCCTGCCCTGAGCAGGAAAGAGCACTGGGTTTAGATGACACCAGCCAGAGGCATGTCTAGCCTCCTCTTAAAGACCCCCAAGGTCGGGGAGAGCACCACCTCCCTTGGAAGCCCATTCCAGATTCTGGCAACCCTTACCTTAAAGAAGTTTTTCCTGATGACTAACCTGAATCTGCTCTCCATCAGTTTGTGGCCGTTGTTCCCAGTTACTCTTAGGATTGGCACACCATGTTTAGGGAGTCTTCAGAACAGCTGAAAATCTTGATGGGGACCTGCCGCTCCATAGTTGCCAGTGTTTCAATGTCCACAGTGGCTAGATCAACTGTGGTCTTGCCCTCCTTCATAATGACACTCTTGCTGTTTTGCAACATCCCAGAAGGATCAGTCTCTACAGGACTTTCTAGAAACTGAAGGGAGCTCAGAGACTGGTGCTGGCATGAAGCAGGAGTTGAAAGGGTTGTCTCAAATAGAAGACTGGATGGAGATAAACATGACTAGCTTGGCCTAGCATTGATCTGAGGGCATGACAATAAGCAATTTACAATTGCTTTTGAATCATTAATTCCAATAAATACCTAAATCTTATGTAGGAAGTGAACATAATTTTGAACAGGCAGATAATAAGAAAAGGAAAATGTAAATACATAGGGAAAAAACATCCGGGAGATTGGGAATGTCTTTGGCCAAGGAAGCGTCTCTGGAGGGAAGGCCCCTTCCATTTGACTTCTAAAACTAGTCTGTATAAAGCACTAAAACATTGTTTTAAGGAATGATCCTGCATTGGCAGGGGAAAGATGGACTGATCTAAGGTTTCTCATGCCACTGGAAGAGCAAGAGCATGCACTAGGCTGTGAATCGCCTACTCCTGTCATTTGCTTATGAACCTAGAGATAAGTGCACCTACAGACTGCAGTTTCTATGTCATTTGGAGGTGAAGCTCAGGGCCTTAGCAGGCTGGCACTACCACAGTGTGCATGTGACCACTACTTTATACTTAAAGGAGACATGAGACCTTTGGAACAATGGCATTCCTGGAAACTAGGTCATATGAACTGGAGCAGCTAAAGCTCTTCCTCCCCTGCAAACCTGAGAGTTGCCTCCCATGGATTTTGTATCTATCTAATTTCACTTGTTTTATCCTTATCTTTGGCCAAGGTCTACCTTTGTATAGTGGGGTCCTAGGTCATAATAAAGGCTCCCATGTACTACAGTAACACCAATAATTAACAACTACCACCATCACTGAAAACATGGTCTGGGGTTCAAAGTAAAGAGATTCAAAAAGCAGGAGGCCCAGAAGACCTGGAAGGTATCGGATGCTTTCAGCCTATTCTGAGAAAATGGGTGACCTCTCTGTCAGGGCCCTGTGTTAGAGGCTCTTATCTATTACCAACAAGTGTAGTGGAAAAATACATTAAGGCACCTTGTTATGGCTCTGGAGGTGTGAGTTTGAACCTTGTTCTGCATTCAGGCTGAAGACTGTCCCTGGTTGGCATAGGAGCTGGTTGTGAGGCTGGCTGCATCACTCTCCTATGCACTATTGGTTACAGAAAATCATGCACCTTTAGTCACTCTAGCCTGATGGGCTCCTTGATTTGGGGTGGACCTTTGACCTTTTTGACCCACTGCTTAACTAATATCTCTGCCTCAGAAGCAAGGAATAAGCAAGGCACACACTCTGAAGCAGAGAGCTCTCTCCTCTGAAGGAGGCATGAAACTCTGGGTCAGCCATTGTCAAAGGCTCTGACTTGGTTAAACTTGGCTGGAATTTTCAAAGGAACCGAGAGGAACAAGCTGCCCAACTCTCATTGAAATGAGCAAGGTACTTTATTCTTGTAGGCCTCTTGAGTGCAGTATCCAAGAAAAGGAGCTCTGTAAGGACACCATCCTAAACCCACAGCAACATACTGTCCTCCCACTCCACTCAGCACTTCTGTGCATGGGTCTTGTCAATCAACAAAATGGGCTTTTTCAGAGCAAAGCTAGTAAATGAGCATACAGGAAAGGATCACATGGCCACTCAAAGAATTTGTCCGCAAAACCTCTATTACCAACTAAGTTTTCCTTACAACAAGGCAAAAAGCAGAGGAAGTGCTACCTGTTATGACCCTTTAGACAGAAAAAACGCGTCTTTTATGTCCTCAAGAAATGTTTGTCCAAGAAATCGCACCATCAGCAGGCCTGCTGAGTTCCTACAGAAAAGCAAGAAAAATAAAAGTAGGAGAAAACTGTCTGTAGCTGAAACCAGCATTAACATGGGCTTCTATGAGAGACCAACAGCCTGATTATCATAGGTACAAAACCCCAGTAAGGCCTTAGTGCTTTTTAGTGGCATTTGTGGATTCCCAGCATTTCTGAAAAATCAGGCTGTGAAGAGCTGGACTCTCAGACTGGGAGAGAAGGAACTTTAAGACCCAGAAAGAAAGAAGAAATGGAAAAAATAACCCTACAAAACAGCTTCCAAAGACAAATGGCACAGGAAGCTCTTCGGCACCGAAACATGCTTTTTCTCCTATTTCTTCTATTTTTGCTTTGGTGACTCCAAATGACCCAGGAGTCAGGAACAAGGAAGTGAATCTTACCAACCTAGCAATCTGCTGACTGATTCAGTTACCTCCTGTTTGCAAAACTTTGTAAGGCAAATTGCAGCTAGAAAGGAGGAAGCACTGGCATGGGAATCCTGACCCCATAAAATTGTTATTCCCCCTTTACATTTGCCAAGTCATGACAATATAATACCTAACAGTCTAATCAATGGACTGAAGTCAATGGTTTCTTTAAAGCAAACTCAAGATCCAGTTACCTCTTATACTCCCACCCCTACCCTTTTAACATTTATCCTCTTTTAGAAGCTGCTCCTGACGATCTGTTTGTCTGCTAGCAACAGCCTATATTCAAGCTCAGCTTTGAACTGTTCAGTCCTTACCCCACAAGCTGCCTGGCCTTCTCTCCAGAGCCAGCTCCCAGGCTTCTGGTCCCCTCCTAAACCAAGCCCCTTGTGCCCTATAGTAGAATGACAGTGAGACAATTAATGGGGTGTCCAACCTCTAAAAGCAAGAAAAAAATAGCTCACTAAACTGCTAGGTGTTGCTAGGGAGACCTTGCAAAGTCATTAAAAAAATGTTGCAGAATACTTTATCAAGTATTATACATGCTTAACCAGTACAGGAAACTTAGCATACACATTTTGTCATTAGGAACTCCTAAAAGTGTCTAGATGGAAGAATGAAATAACTATGTTGGCAACACTGTTGCTTGGAAATACCTTTGCTGACTGAAAAATGCATGGGGAGAAGGTCTTAACGCATTGCCCAGTAGGGAGCCAGCCAATTCATTACAATATTTTTCTGTCCCCATTTCTGAGTCTTCAACACACAGGGCATCCCATACTTGTACTTTTGGCAGATAGAGAGGTATGTCAGCCATCACTGGTTGATGGCATTACACGTCTATTTTCCCAGCTTTGGTGCCATTGACCTTAAAAGACAGCCATGCAGTGCCTCTTGTGGCAGCACAGTGTAACAGGCCCTATAGGAAATAGGGCTAAGTGCACTCTTTGCTAGTAGCTCCCCTGACACTGAAGAGTTACTGGTGGCTGGCTACTTCCGTGGAACAGTCTGCCCAGTCATTTCCTAGGGGTGCGCTCCTCAAGTGCGCGATGGGTCCTGCAGAAATGTACTGTCATGCTTGATTGCAGGGCCCCTATTCTCTTCTGCCCTGTGCTTTTACTTGCATTTTTATCTGGACTAGTAGAGATCCCCAGCTAAGGAATGGGCATAGTCAGCAGAAGCAAGTAAAGCGTGGGAAACCAACAATTCTGTTCATAATTTATCTTTCAGTTCCCACTAATTTCACTTGCAGAACAGGCCCAGGTGCTCCCATGGAGTTAATTCCCTGTGTCAGCAAGGTCAGAGGTTAAATGCAAGTCCCTTCTGAAAACCCAAGTTAAGCGCTGATTAAAATGACCCATGGCACAACCTTACAAAACCAATAACCTAGGAGGAGATCAAGTTCAGTTGTCACTTCAGAATGGCCAAGTTCTTTACAATATATGACCCAGCAAGGGGCAAGAGAGGTAGAAGTCAATCAAATGTACCAGCATTTTATTTTTGGACAACAGGACATCAGTTATATAACACATGGGCTATTGCATTGCAGGAATCATCTAAAGGGAACCAGAACTAGTTTTAAATTTGATTTGGTGAAAAAGAAGCTTGTATTCAAAATAAAGAGAGATGTTAGAAAGATATTTGAACGGTTCACCTCATGAAAGTCATATGGAACAGACAGAGGTAGATGTCTTAGTATGCAAAGAAGGGGACACTTTTTATTGATCGTCAGGGTTATATCATTAGGAAACTGGAGGCATTTTTAGTTAAGAGTCCTCAAAAAGAGCTCCAAAGTTATTGGATTTTAACATCAGATATAAGAGCATAAGTTTCATTGCCTCTAAGAATGTGATTCTGATAGTTGTAACTGTACGCACAGTCTGTACGTACAAACTGTACATACAACGCCATTAAACATCTTGTGAACGTTAAGCAGAATGGAACCTGCTCTGCACACTACAATTCAAGAAATGCAAGTAAAGTTTAGGTCCCCTGTAAACAGTCCATGCCTGTTAGCCTCCTAGTTGAATGATATTTGACCTGGACCTTGCAAGTTAGTCAAACACTGGTGTGTGTATATGCTAGAGTAGTCAGCCTATGGTTACAGTGCAATAGCAAGAGTGTAGGAAGTCTTTGTACTCAATTGCTAGTTTTTCTAAGTTTGGCTAGCCTGATAATCAGGACATCAGCAATAAACAATGTTAGGCTTTTTAAATTTGATCTTTTGCAGCTGGTATTCAGGCCAATAGGTCACTGCTGACCTCTAGTGGCCGCTTTGTATAATATTGGCTTCTATTCCAACCAGAACACAAAACTCTCCCTCTGCCTGAAGAAGGGTGTTTGTGCCTGGAAGCTTGCAAAGAACAGTTTTTCCAACTATTTAATGGGTCTAATAAAAGATATCACATTTGCCTTGTCTGCTTCTTGTATAACATAAAGGCTTTTATTTTATTATACCATAAATGTACTGTCTTTAGTGTCTGTCCCTGAATCTTACCTTATGCAGACTTTTTCCTAACCCATAAGTAGTGTAGCTGGTCCTGTACACTGCCTAAGATGGGCTAATTGGCTTTGTTAAATGGCTCTGTCAATTAGCCTGACTTCAAGCTAATTGGAGCTGTGCAGCTGAGACTACCTAGCTCCTGGTTAAAGAGGCAGCATACTCAGAGAAGCATCTTTTGCTTGAAGGCACTGCCACTGGGAACAATACATTTACAGCACAGGTATGGCCAAAGTTATCTTAAGAGAGATCAGCATTAGAGAATGCCTGTTCATTTTTTTTATGAACTTAGGGGAATGTTCAATTTGTTTGCATTTTTGTCATGCCCATGATGCAAGAATCACCTGCTTTAAGTGATTTTAAGGATGGCTTCAGAATTGTGAGGAGCAAGAGACTTGGTAAAATCCTGCTCAAATTCAATGACATTTCTGAATTAACCTGCAGCAAAATAACATTTTACGCTACCCGGAAGTACCCACATCTTCTTTAGTTCTTTTTCTACTGTGAACATAATGAGATTTGCAATTAGGAACAGTAGGAAAATCTGTGACCTTATCTACTCCACATTCATTTTTCAAGTCACACATTAAACCAACAAAATGCTGTTGAGAGGGGAAAAACAAAAATAAAAGCCAACCCATTGCCATAGCTCAAGAGATGGGAAATGGGATATCAAACCTTTCACTTGTAGGTCACCGCTTCAAATCAACTCCAGTTGGCTGAATTCAAATGTTATTGCCATCTGTTCACCCATAGTAAGTTAGTAAGATGGTATTAGTTCAGTTCCTAGGGGGCATGTGCCCTCATCATAAACAATTTCTGCTTGTGCTTCTCAGTTGGCGCTCTCATTTGGTAGTTTCACCAGAAAAGCCAAGGAATGAATGAATGGCCCCAGAGAGAATGACACTTGCAGCTCACAAGGGGACCCAGCTGAGAGTTACGTTCCATTGGTGGGGCAGTGGCGGTGGCGGTGGGGGGAAGCTGGCACTTCCAATGCCCATACTGCAAGTGTTTTCTCAGCAAACAGATGCCTTCACTTCCCAGGGCTGTGACCTGCTCTTTGAGTTCTGGGTTGCCACTGGTGCTTGAGCAAATGTGCCTTGTACCGCTTCAGTGGGCTCTGGCAGAGTCTGGGGGCTAAATGCAACTCTTTTTGCAGTTGCCTTAAGCATACTTATTTAAATCCCAGGACACTGGTATTAACCTCTCTCAGAGAGATGACCTGCATTCCCCTCCCTCCAGACTGGGGCTTTAGGCTACTGACTCCTTGCTACAGCTTCTTTAGTGGATCCAAGTGTAGTTCAACATTTCCAGAGCTATCCTTCCTCAGGGACATGAGAGTGATGAGCCAACTTCCACAAACACAGTAATATTTATTTAGAACAAAAGTATGACAGAAAAAAATATAATAAAACAATAAACAGCTTACACACAGGCTTACTAGGACATCTTCCACATCGAGCTCTGGCAGGCACAGCACTCCGATTTGCCAAGTCTATTCTTTGGGTCCAGTGTGAGAGCAACCCTTCTTTCAGACCAAAGTTGTATATCCAAATTGTTTGCCATCTTTCTTTTATCCACAGCATGTACCATTTTCCATTCCCGCCTCCCTCCATCCCACATGGGTCAGAATGCCACCCTTCCTCCCCTTTGAGTCAGGAATAAATATTTAAGAGCATGGCTGCAGCAATCTTGGGATATTTCAGTGTCACATTGGTCAGGATTTCTACTCATCTATCCCTGTCCTCTAATAGGCTGGCATCTTTCACAAGCACTAGCTTCACACCCAAAAACATCCTAGAAAGAGACAGACAAGGTTCTTTGGGTAAATCTGGTATATTTTATTAGACCAGCTCAAATAGTTGGAAAATTTTTTTTTGCAAGCTTTTGGGAACAAACACCTTTCCCAGCCCAGAAAAACTGAGTACAAGAATGCTTTGGTCATACTGCTTTTCTTCCTTTTTCCATCTCTACCCCAGAGATGGCATGGAGAAAGGGAGCTCTTCCTTAGGACTCTCCAAGAAGCCTTATTTGATCTCCTTCAGCTGAGAGGACCCCCTTGAAGCCAGCCCTGGTGTGGCTGCTTCTTTCTAGGGAGTCCCAATGAAGAGCTCCACCCCCCCTCCCAACACACCCACCCACCAGAAAGGGCATTAGATCCTGTGACAGCTGGTTTTGTGGTTCCTTTAAAAAGGGGTTTCAGTAGAGGCTGGAAATGGGGTTCTTTTAATTAAAAAACAGTCACCTGCATCATTTGCTGTCCTGCAATGCTATCTCACTTCAGACCCAAAGGGAGAACAGCAGGTCACAGTATCATAGTGCTTAGGGTTGGAAGGGACCTAAACAGATAATCAGGCCCAACCCCCTGCCCTGGGCAGGAATGAGTGCTGGGGTCATATCACAGCCAAATATCTGTCTAGCCTCCTCTTGAAGACCCCCAAGGTAGGAGAGAGCACCACCTCACTTGGGAGCCCATTTCAGAGCCTGGCAGCCCTAACTGTAAAGTAAGGTCCCGAGTGTGTGAAAATGGAGATGTAACAAAAATCTGTAGTTAAAACAGCTTTGGGTTTGGACTGGATGGCCTTCAAGGCCCATTCTGACCCTGTGATTCTTTGCTCTACTACCTGCAAGCCCTCCAGTAATCAAGAGTGGACACATCTACTCACCTGTTGCTCTTCTGCAACAAAATACTTTTTAGACTTTTCTGATTAACTCTTACAATGACCTGGGTAAGTGGTGTATGATTTAGCAGTGAGGATACATGTCCCAGCTCAGGGATAGCATGAGAAGGAGAAATGTCTTGGGAGTCGAACACAAGAAATAAGCCTTCTCTTGGCTTCAGGATGATGAGACACTGGGAAGGAGGTTTAAAAACACGCCAGCTGCTAACATGTTGGGAGGGAACGAGGTGAGGTTGGAACAGAGCATGACTGTTAATCCTTCTCCATTTTTCTGCAGAGCCTGCCTCAAACTAATGGACATAAGAAAGATCAGAGATGAAAGTATGTTCAGAAAAGAATGAGGTGGAACCTGCAGTGTATCCTGATGCTTTAGATCCAGTCCTGCTCTGAAGCAGATAGTGGGGAAGGGGTTTTTCTCCCATCCTCTCTTCGCTGCATCTTTCTTCCCTCCTCCTTCAGGCAACTAAAAGGTAGTGCACACCACCACTACGGTTATTGGAATGGGGAATCCTGGTTCAGAGGCCAGCCCGTATCAAGGAGAAAATCAATTGGGTGCCCACTTTGCCTTGGAAACATGAAGGGGCCACCTCATAAGCCCCAAGCCCAATTAGTTTGCCAAGGAAAGGAGAAGCTACCTTGATCCTAGCTTGTTCTCTCTGTGCCCCCTGCCTGACCTGCAGCTGAGAATTCAGTGCACGGGGAAACTGATTTTACACTTTCCTCTCAGGCAGACAGAAAAGGGCCCTTTCAGTAATCCAGGCATCACCACCCCCACCCAGATAGCACCTTGTAGTAAGCAGCAAGACAGGGGAACAAACTGCATCTTAACAGGAACTGTTTCTCTGTCAGTCTTTAAAAGGACCAAGAGATTGTGGTAGCTGATGTCTGATCAGCTCTCACAAGCCAAAGGAGGTTGGAGAGTGGTTGCCTTCCCGTGACATTCCTAGCTGGGCTGAAGACATCTTGCTGGGAACTGCAAAAAGGAGGTTCAGCCAGTGTCTACTCACCCTTTACCCACCCCACCTGAGGAAGTGCCTGTTCTTAGCAGCAGCACATCCCCTTCTCTTTCCTCTCCAACACTGTAGCCAGGTGCCTCTCTTGCTTAGCAGCACAGCTCCCCAGCTGCCTTCCCCGCCTGCCGTAACTTCACAGAGAGCACACACTCTCCCAGGGGGTCAAACTTTGCTTGTTTAATGTGCAATACAAAAGGCAAATCTCCCAAATTACACTGAATAACCAGCATTAGTTCTAGGCCCGGAGCACCCCTCACCCGCCACCTCTGGATAAGGCACAGTTTGTTTGAAGTATTATCTCTCCTCAATGTTCCCTCCCTTAAGGCTACGCCTACAGCAGGAGCAGTTTGCCAGTATAGGAACAGGAGTATGCTACCCTGGCTAAGTGCTTCAAGCACAGTCCCAGATATCCCAGCAAAGCTGAATCTTGTTCTGCCCTTGGTAAACCACTTCTAGGGAGCTGAACAAGTCAACCTGGGAAGTGTGCAGTTTTGCAGGCATGCTTGCCTTTGCCCTGTCAGCACTGTTGTGTCAGTCAGGGATCACACCCCATCACTCCCCTGACTTACAAAGCCTTGCTGGCAGGGGTCTTGTAGTGTAAAGCTGGCTGGAGACTCACTTTCCCCATCCCATAATAGAAGAGAGGTAAAACTGAGTTAAAAGGCACAGGTTGAATCCAGAGTCATAATCAAAGATCATTTCAAGAGTTTGCTGAAGGCCCTGCCCCTTCCCCACCACCTCCTTATAAAGGCGGAGCTGCATGCAGCCCCTCCACCCCTTGGATTCAGTACCATTTGCAGTCTCATCCCCAGCCATGAGATTGGGTACCTGGATTATGTGCAGCAAAACCATATGACCCATGATGAATAGGATGCTGGAGGCAAAGAGCTGTAGAGGGATGGGGCAAGAGGGGAGAGGACGATGTTGCAGATAGTGTGCACTTGTGCAACAGGACACAGAGTAACAGACCATTACTGTCCGTGCCCTCCCCCACTTCTTCCCACCCCAACATCTGCACCACACTTGCTTTCCTATTTCTGTAGAAAATGGGCAAAAAGTCAGCCCCTGAGAGTGGAGGCCCCAGCTTTCGGTGGAAAACGCAGCCTGTCAAGGGGAGGATGGAGGGTGGCAGCCACTCTCAGGGTGGGTTTACAGTGATTTCATTTGGGGGGCGTGGAGGGGACAGGGAAATTCTTCTGCTTGCTCTCATCACACAGCAACAACCCCAGTACTCCCACAATTCATCAGGCAGTGTGACTAGCAGCGTTGCAAACTCCCCACCACAAGTCTGCTCTGTTACATCCCTGAATATGACAATGTTCAACTTAACCCCAAAGCAGCCTAAAAATGGGAAGAGGTGGGGAGCGGGGGGAAATAAGGGGGCAGGGCCCTTCCTCTCCCAGCCCCTGGCAGGAAGAGAGCAGAACAGCACGCATGGCCTCTTGCTCCAGCACACCAGTCTGTAGGGTTCATAAGGCAAACATGGCATCATCTTCCTTCTCCCGCTTCCGATGAGGATTGGAGGTGGCGGGGGGCGTGGGCATCCCTCCTGAAGGGCTGGGGAGTGTGGGCAGCTGGTCCGCTGCCTTTGCTCGCTCTTCTAGGAACTTGTCAAATTCTGGGGCGGTGGGGGGAAGAGAGGGAGAGAGAAAGATAATTAGCAAGGGGGTAGGAAGACTAAGCTGTTGACAGAACAGCTCCAGGAAAAAAAGAAGGAAAAGACCTGGTGGCCCTTACCTTCACTAGTGACACCCTTCGCACCCTCTGGCTCAGCACCCTGAGGAAGAACAAAGCCATGCTGGGAAGTAGGGCAGATGAGAAGAGACACACAGGGCACCCTGTGTGGATATGCATGTACACAATGATGCCCAGCCCCAATGATAACCCCGTGACCCACCCAATACAAACACCAGGCAGTGATGACAGGAGAGTGAAAACACTACACCCTGATCACATTTTCCTGAAAGCTTCTCAGCCAGCTGGCAGGCCTGGTCACAGTGGTCCCCCAGGCCATCACCCTCTGCTTTTGTATCACAACAAAGATGTTCTTCCAAGCCCCTTCCTCTCTACAGGATGATGAGAGCTTTGGTGACCTGGGCTGCACTCACTTGCTCCCTCACAGCGGTGTCACAGTCATGCTGCTCAGTCTGTGCCAGCCCTGTTACCTGTCCTCTCCCCCACATTGGAAGGCAAAGTGGAGTCCAGTACCACACCACAGCTGACTTCACATGGGCTATGCGCACACAAAGAGCTAAGTATGTGCTGAAGTTTTCATAATTGGGCTCCACAAAAGGGGAGGTGGAGCAGCAGCTTAGAAGGGCTGGGAAAAGGGAGAAACTGGGTGGTGGCAATGTGGAAGGGAAACAGGGAACACAGGATGGTCAGTGTTGCAAGGTCAGATGAAGGGCTATTGAGGGGAACTACTTCTCAAGTAACACGGCCCTACTTGCACTTACAATGGTCTTTTGGTGTTATCCCCAGCATCCCTAAGATTTGAGCATCTATAGAGGCCACAGGAGATAGCCCATTGTTTTTCCTGAGAAGAAACTGAAGAGTTACAAGAAGCAGCCCAGCTTTGCCCCTCACTTACCACATCAGTGGAGAGCCACTGCTCAATGTCCTCCATGAAAGCAGCCTGGGGGACTGGGATCTGGGGCAGAAGAAAGAAGTTTGAGGCACAGGTGGAAGGAATGTTACTCCAACCAAGTCCTGCAAGACCTCCTGCTCTGTCCCATGCTATGTGTTTAGCATAGTCCTACATCCTCCTAGCTGCCCCAGTCACAGCACATCCCACTGACAGCACCATGGTATGCCCAAAGCACAGGACTTTAAAGGTATCTGGGGTTTCATGGCTGGCACTGTGGCATTGGGATTGGCCCACACAGATGAATGAACCCTGCCTGGCACTGCTCTGCCCAATAGGACAGCTTTCTGACTTGATGAGATTTGGGTAAGGCTACTTAAATAGAAAGCTACAATATAGTAGGCACATTCCCTCTGTTATTACTGTAGATTTATATCCAAAGAACAAGAGATTGTCTCCATCCTCTGTTCCACAGTGAAATTATCGGCCCATGTGGAATATTAAAGACTAGAGCATTGGAAACAACTGTGATGTCATGGGTTTGTCACCATAATGCCCATGTTTGATCAGAGAGGAAGAAGGGAAGGTCTGGTAAGAAATCTCAGGTCTAATGGCAGACAAACTGCAGTAGCTGACATACCTTAAGCTAACCTATGGAAATGCTACAGAAAGATGCATTCTGCCTTGAGGGTGGAGATACACGACTCTTCCCCATTTTTGGAAATCATTTGTAATAATGAGCTTTCACCATTGGCCAGTTCCATTATGAAAAGGGAGATGAAATCTTCTAAACAGCTAGGATATTCAGTTTCCTAAGGCCGCTCCGAAACCCCAGAGCCCTGTCCCTGACAGCAAGCGCCAACACCAGGCGAGAGAGGTGCCACAACAGCTGCAAGCAGAAGCAGGGGAAGATATCTTGAAAGATGTTGTCCCTTAGTGTGCAAAAATCCAGGGACTTCTTCATGAGGAAAATGGCAAGGCCAAGAAAAAAAGCATCCTCTCTCTGCCCATGAGCAGACTCCTTTAGCCTGGTCATAGTCCCTGAACTGCTGCAATTTCTCCAGGTCAAGATAAAATCCCTCTGGGAAAAGCAGCCCTTGGGGCATGACCATGATTGGGGGCAAAGGGCAAGATTAAGAAGGTTTGCCCCAGACAAGGACACACAAGGGAAATATTTAAAGAAGCCACTGGACAGTACATGGGGACTACCCAGACCAGCCCACACCTCTCTTTGGGCGGTGCCCTGCTGAAGCTGCAGCATAAGAGATCTCCTGTGAGAGCACAGTCACACCTTAGGCAGCTCATTTTTAGGGACCAAACTGAGGCCTCCGCATCAAAAAGCAGGAGCCTCTACTGCAAGGGTGGGCAATTATTTTGGGCGGAGGGCTGCTTACTGAATTTTGGCAAGCCATTGAGGGCCACATGACAGGCAGCCAGGGGCAGATAAATATTAATTTTCTTAATTGGGGGGGGGGGGGGCGGCCCGCAGGCCAGACAGAATGGTCTGGCAGGCTGCATCTGGCCCCTGGGCTGCATTTTGCTCACCCCTGCTCTACTGCTTGAGCTGAAAGACTAGACTTATTAGCTTGAAGGCTAGAGCCATCCAGCTATTTGAAGAGGACACCACCATCCCAAACAGGGTACACGTGTGCTGCATGTGTACTCAGAAGGGAAGCTTGTCCTAAACAAACATCAAAGGTGACAACCATCCACATCTCAACGTGGGGCACCACCACATTCACTGTTGGCTTGGGTTAGTCTATCTGCATGGAATGAGCCCCAGACCTCTGCACCTGAGCCAGCTTGGGCCCTCAGCTCAAGGAGAAATTTGGGATTTGGGATCTCGAGTTTCTGGGTCCAATCCCTGCAAACATTTCACACTAGTTGCACAGAGAAGGTGGGCAGAGTGCCTGGCTTCTTTACAATTTGTCTCTACCACTAGCCCAGAGCAGGAGCCCTTCATGAACACCAATTTGGTCTGTGTGTCCTCAGACATTTGTCTCAGTATTGCCCCCTTGCCCAACAGCCCCAGCTCTCTCGGCTCTCCACTGGTTGTGGCACATCCTCACCATTCCTTGCCGTACCATCCAGTTAGTGATTGGGGTTCCATCGGTGGAAACACTGGTCTCCGTCTAATCAAGAGAGAGTCTGCACTGAAAGCTGCTATCAAAGAGGGAGGGGGAAGAGGTAGAAACGGATACAAGGCAGGTGGAGAGAGAGAGGAGGGACGTTTGACAATGTGGTCATGAATCTCTCCTATGCAGATGGCAGAGGACTTGATTTGAGGATTCTCCATAATCCTTCCTCTCCATGACATTTCCAGTGGACTTACAGAGACTCCTGTTAGCAGAGAGCATGTCAATTCCAGACCTTCCAGAGCTTCAGAAGGACATGCTGAGGGAGATGGAGAAGAAATGTATGCCTGCCCTGACTGACCTTCTCAGGGGAATTGGAAAATGGGACATAATGAAACAAACCCCTCAGGTACCAAAGCAAGGCCAGACTTAGCTGGAGGTCAACCCTCTTAAACAGTTAAGGACTAGGCTTACAGAGCCTCACAGCTGACACTGTTAGTGGGCAGGGTGGTGAACCCATTACTGGCGATATATGCAATGCCCCAGAGCCACTTACTGCTCCTGTGCTCTGCTGCCGGGCATCCAGGGCTCCAGCGAGCCCTTCAGTTGCCTGGGGATCTTCATACTTCACCCTGAAAGAGAGAGACATGTAAAAAAGACCCAACATATGAGCAGCAGGAGAGGTGCGCAGGACTGGTCTCCCAATGGAGTTCCTAGATAGAACTATTCAGGGCTGCTAACTGCATTACTTCTCTCCTGTTGTGACCCTGAAGACACCCTCCCCCACAGTGCTGAGAGCATTAGATCGCACATTTGTTTACGAACCCCTGCTGGTTAGAAACGCAACCGTAATGGGTCTGCCTACATAGCAAAGCGCATGGATCCTTACAGCCTGAGCAAGAGGTTAAGAGTAATAATAGACTGATGTCCTCTGTGGACTGAGCACAGAAAGGGGGAAAATGACATACGCTGTCTAAAGGGTTACAAATGCTGCATGAGGGATCACAGCAATACAGAGAAATACAAACAAGCCTTCACCTAGGCAGACCCCTTCACATGTCTTCCCCCTCTTCCCTACAGATACATTTCTAAAAACTTCACACAAGCAGATCACTTACCCCAAAAATTTCTCTAGAAGCTGAAATTCACAGGCCTGTGCACCACAGGTCAGACAAGATGATCTAAACTAAAGGAATCCCTCTGGCTTCACGATCTCCAAGTGTGCCAACACAATACTCTCTCTTCTCAACAGCTACCTTCCCTCACTAAGTCCTATCCCTCTCCCTCACATATATACACATGCACAGAGACCACGTAGTTCTCTGCTCCTTTAGGACGCTCCTTCTCAAGCAGAGGCTGTGAGTTTGCAGTCACCATTCAATCAAAGGAGGATAGTCCTTGCACCAGAAAAACAGTCCCCCTCAGAGTATGTCTGTAAGTCCTCAAGCTGCGTCCGTGTCCCTCCCGCAGCACTGATGGAACGTCACATGGAGCTGCTCTTGTTGGAGGTCAGAGGCTTGGGCCACCTGCGGTCAAACTTCTCAAAGAAGTTTTCGTCGGTGAAGGGCCCGCTGTGGATGATGGCGTTGAGGATGAAATAGAGTGCTGCTATCATGCCACTGATGAGGAAGAAAGGAATGAAGGGCCTGAGTTGCTTCCAGCACTGTTGTACCAAGGTATTCTTGCGCTGCAAGCCATGGGAAAGAGAGGGGGACACCATGGGCTTCCTGCTGGTGTCCTAGGTCCAAAACCAATGTGGGAGTAGATCAGCTCAGAGAGAGGGCGAGGCAGTGAATGTAGGGGTTGCCGAGAAGTCTAGGTCAGCGAGTGTAGAGGCTGGCTGGCAGAAAAGCAATTGGAGAGGCAGCCAGGGCAGGCTAATGGTGGGTGGTGAGGAATAAATAGAAGATGCCTCATTAGATGTGACTGGAAAGATCACAAGTATCTTTTCCTGAAGGATCAGGTTGTGCTGGAGAAGATACGCTTCCATGCCTGCCCAGCTCCCCCAAGGGCTGTCCAACATGGTGGGGGAAGGGAAAGCATTGAACAGGCACCAGGAGATTAGGTTTCATTACAAGATCAGGTGCTGTTAGCTCCAGTGCTTCAATCCCTCTCTTGCTTCTATCCACACAGCCCTGCTGCACATCCAACTCCCCCTATTTGGCATCAGGAGTGACCTCCATGCAGCACCCTGCATGTGCCAGTCTTTCTCAGGGGCTGCTTTTGGGTTATAGCCCTCTGCATACATGACAGCAATTCAGAGCCCAGGGTTAAGCTGGTTAGTGCTGAGCACTCTCTGCCTGGTGTGTCCAGAACAGGCTGGAACCCAGCCTGGTTTCCCAATCAGTGCATGGGTGCATATGTAACTAGTAACTAGTAGGATGAAAGTGCTAGACTTTAGGAAAGCTGATTTCAATGAACTCAGGGGATTAGTCAAGGACGCACTGCAGAGTAGGAGATTTAAAGAAACGGAAGCCCAAGAAGGGTGGCTGTGCCTTAAGGAAACGATCCTTAAGACACAAAGCAAGACGATCCCCGAGCGAGGCAAAAGAGGAAAAGGGGCCAGGAGGTTTCCCTGGCTGACCAGAGAAATCCAGGGCAGCCTAAGGGCCAAAAGGGGAGCACATAAAAAGTGGAAACAGGGAGAGATCACCAAAGATGAATATACCTCCTCTGCTCGTGCTTGTAGGGAGGCAGTTAGGCGGGCCAAAGCTACCATGGAGCTGAGGATGGCAACCCAAGTAAAAGACAACAAGAAATTGTTTTTTAGATATATAGGGAGTAAAAGGAAGGCCCAGGGAGGAATAGGACCCCTGCTAAATGGGCAGAAACAATTAGTGACAGACAGGGGGGACAAGGCTGAACTCCTCAACGAGTTCTTTGCCTCAGTGCTCCTAAGCGAGGGGCACGACAAGTCTCTCACTGGGGTTGTAGAGAGGCAGCAGCAAGGTGCCAGACTACCAAGCGTAGACCCTGAGATGGTGCAGAGTCACTTGGAAGAACTGGATGCCTTTAAGTCGGCAGGCCCGGATGAGCTCCATCCGAGGGTGCTGAAGGCAATGGCCGACATCATTGCAGAGCCACTGGCGGGAATATTTGAACGCTCGTGGCACATGGGCCAAGTCCCGGAGGACTGGAAAAGGGCTAACATGGTCCCCATTTTCAAGAAGGGGAGGAAGGAGGACCCGGGCAACTATAGGCCAGTCAGTCTCACCTCCATCCTTGGCAAAGTTTTTGAAAAAATTATCAAGGCTCACATTTGTGAGAGCCCGGCAGGACAAATTATGCTGAGGGGAAATCAGCACGGGTTCGTGGCAGGCAGATCGTGCCTGACCAATCTAGTTTCTTTTTATGACCAGGTTACGAAACGCCTGGACACAGGAGGAGGGGTGGATGTCGTATACTTAGACTTCAGGAAGACCTTCGATACGGTATCCCACCCCATACTGGTGAACAAGTTAAGAGGCTGCGACTTGGATGACTACACAGTCCGGTGGGTGGCGAATTGGCTGGAGGGTCGCACCCAGAGAGTCGTGGTGGATGGGTCGGTATCGACCTGGAAGGGTGTGGGCAGTGGGGTCCCGCAGGGTTCGGTCCTTGGACTGATACTCTTTAATGTCTTCATCAGTGACTTGGACGAGGGAGTGAAATGTACTCTGTCCAAGTTTGCAGATGACACAAAGCTATGGGGAGATGTGGACACGCCGGAGGGCAGGGAACAGCTGCAAGCTGATCTGGACAGGTTGGACAAGCGGGCAGAAAACAACAGGATGCAGTTCAACAAGGAGAAATGCAAAGTGCTGCACCTAGGGAGGAAAAATGTCCAGCACACCTACAGCCTAGGGAATGACCTGCTGGGTGGCACGGAAGTGGAAAGGGATCTTGGAGTCCTAATGGACTCCAAGATGAACATGAGTCGGCAGTGTGACGAAGCCATCAAAAAAGCCAATGGCACTTTATCGTGCATCAGCAGATGCATGACGAATAGGTCCAAGGAGGTGATACTTCCCCTCTATCGGGCGCTGGTCAGACTGCAGCTGGAGTACTGCGTGCAATTCTGGGCGCCGCAATTCAAGAGGGATGCGGATAACCTGGAGAGGGTCCAGAGAAGGGCCACTCGTATGGTTAAGGGCCTGCAGACCAAGCCCTACGAGGAGAGACTAGAGAAACTGGATCTTTTCAGCCTCCGCAAGAGAAGGTTGAGAGGCGACCTTGTGGCTGCCTATAAGTTCATCACAGGGGCACAGAAGGGTATTGGTGAGTATTTATTCACCAAGGCGCCCCCGGGGGTTACAAGAAATAATGGCCACAAGCTAGCAGAGAGCAGATTTAGATTGGACATTAGGAAGAACTTCTTCACAGTTCGAGTGGCCAAGGTCTGGAACAGGCTCCCAAGGGAGGTGGTGCTCTCCCCTACCCTGGGGGTCTTCAAGAGGAGGTTAGATGAGTATCTAGCCGGGGTCATCTAGACCCAGCACTCTTTCCTGCTTATGCAGGGGGTCGGACTCGATGATCTATTGAGGTCCCTTCTGACCCTAACATCTATGAATCTATGTTCAAGCACAAACCCCCCCAAACCCAAAGCACACCCAGGCTCCATCAACAGCTGAGGGAGCTCAGTACCAATCAGAAACCCTGCCTTTGTGGACATCCCAGAGACCAGGCCATTGGCAACAACTGCACATTTTTACTCAGCACACTGCAAGTGAAGCAGGTTAGGCAAGAATGGAGTGGGCTTGTGGCTAGAGGACGGCAAGTCAGTCTATGCCCAAAAAGGGCTGTGGTGTAATGAGTCACATTATAGGGTTTACTCCTTTCCTTTCAATGAGGACTGTCCAACTTCCAAGTGGCCAAGGGCTGTGTGCTGTGTAGCTCCCCCTCCATGTAAGCTTCCCCCACTGCCCCACCAACTTCATGGGCTCTACTTCCTGCACCAGCAGTGGGGGCACAAAGCAGATGCTGGAGGAAGGAATCTGAGCCTGGGGGCCCCATGCAACCCACACACTACTATTTGGACAGTCCTGCCCTGTATCATCTATACTGGCCATCATCAAACACAGAACACCAGGCTAGATAGACCAGTGGTCTCATTCAGGGCAATGGGATATATATGACCCAATGCTGTGTGGGAAGTCAGACTTCTTGCTTCTCAGAAAAAAAGCACATCCCTTAGCCAGCTCCACCCACAGGACTAAAACTCCATCGCACTGTGATTCTTAGTAGCCTTATCCATCAGTTAATGTTGTGTGTGTCATCAATTTCACCTCTGCTCCCTTTCCCAGAAGCAAAATGCAATTCAGACTGGGAAGAACAGGGGTAGAGACAGACTGACTGTAAAGGAAGAGAACCTGCCACAGTCCTGCTGTGACCATCCAAAGGGATCCAGCACTCCTGTGAGTTACGGGTGAGAGCACAGACTCTCGTGTCTTTCAGAGAAGGTGGACAGATTTTCAGAGAAGGCTGGAGCATCCAGATCTAGTCTCTAAAGCCAAGAAGCAGCAAACTGTGGTTCCGTACCACTCTCCTACGGCTTGTTTGTGAGGGGTTATTCTGTTCATGGTCTGGGCTGCAGAAGCTGGGATCTAGTCCAGGCAATAATATTACTAGCTAGCCATGAGTTGCCCTTCATCAGCAGATCTTAAATATATTGCTAAATAAAGTATCACCATTTCTAGGGATAGGGAGATAGAGAGAGTGAGGCACAAGAAGGTGTGATGACCAGTCCAATGTTACACAGCTGGCCAGTGGTACAGCTGGGAGTAGACCCCAGAACTCCTGACTCCCAGTTGCACTTATGCCTTCCAGCAGGTGTTCATGATTTTAGATCCAGGGGACCCAAGTTCTGCTATGTTCCCACTGAGGGTATTATATTAGCCCAGAATTCAAGGAAAGCCCAAGTGCAATTATTCCTGTCCCACATCTCTATCCTTTCTTGCCCAGCCTAACATACAGAGGACACACATCTGTAGCAGAGAGGTGAAACCTAGAGTCACCTTCCTCCCCATCCCCAGGCTCTCATCTCCATCTCCCTACTTCCCCCTCCACCCAAATTCCCAGAGCAGAATAGCCGCCACTCACTCTTTGCGCTGCTCAGCCAGTGAACTGCCCCGGGTCAAGGCAAACATGTCAAACTCATCTTCCAGTTTGCCAGAGGTGTCTAGGGACCGTAGGCCAGCACTGACACTGCCAGAACCTAAACCTACAGGAAGGCAAGAGGAGAGCATGGTAAATACTCAGCACCAAGGAAATCCCACAATTGACAACATAGGGAGTGAGGTAGCACTGGGAAAGCTTGATTCTGAACTGAGCAAGTTAAAATTCTTCTTGGGGTCCACTGTTAGCCTGCCACTGGGTAGATGGTGGAAGCCAGCTCCAGGGTCATTCAGTAGGGGTGTTCTCAGTTCAGGCTACAGCACCAGCATCACTGACACCCTCACCCTTCAGGACCGTGAAAAGAAAGCAAAGTTAAGCATTTATCTGAACCACACTGTGACGAGAAAGAGTCACTCTACAACACCACTGCCCCAGTTTCTAGCTCACTTCATAATTCGACAACTTTGTACAAAGGTTAGCAGATGAACACCTGGACATCTTGACCCTGAAGAGGTCCCTGCCCAGGAGAGGGACACTGTTTGGTTACTTACTCATCCCAGCCAGCTGAGCAGAGAGGTTGCTGGTGGCTTCAGGCTGCCTCACTGTTGAAGGGGCACTAGGTTCAAGGTTCACTAAGTTGTTTTCCACTTCATTTGGGACCTTTGGGTGAAAGGAAAAGTCATTCTCCATTCCTGCAGGCTGGGCTTAGTCCTTACTGATCCCTACCCATTCCCCTGGCCACAAGCTTTCCCTTTTACCCTCAATGTCTGAGCAAAAAATACAGGCTGCCACATCTCTCCCTGTTGGGGGTGACTGTGGTTAGAGTCAGTTACCTGCAACATGCTCAGAAGGGAAGGAAGTTCTGAGTTACCTTAGCAGACCGGCCAGTCCGGAGACGCTCAAACCTGCAAGAGATTAAATACAAAGAGTTTCAGTGGCATAAGCTTCCATGGCTGCTAAGCATCTCTAGCAGGCATTCGCCCCCATCCTTCCAGCTTTACCACTCTGCTTCCCATCCCTGAAGGCTGCAGGCTGGCTCAATCTGCCCTTTCATACCTGAGAAGAATGAGGAACCTCATTTGCAAGCCTGATTCCCACCCAGGGTAACAGACCTCTGAGGCACTGTAGGGGTGGTGTTGCAGGAGAAAGGGCAGAGGGAGGGGTCTACACTTTCCTGGAGCAACACCCATCCCAAGTGACAGAGGGGCAGCTTGTCTTTCTGATGGGGAAAAGGGAGAATCCCTCAACTAAATCCATGCATTGCCTGTCTCCTACTAGAATTACAGGAAAGGTTGGTACAACTGGGGTGGCTTCTACCACTGGGTATTTTCATCAGGGCTATGTGGTCTGCACTGGGGACCTCTGATGCAGTTTGCAGGCAGTTCCCTCCTCCCACCTGTTCTGCCAGTCTTGTGCCATAAAGGTTTCTCTATGTCCTAGTAAAACTTATACAAAAGTTACGCATTGTGGAGGAGGAAGTGATAGCAGTCAAGACTTCTCTAGAGGCATGAGTTGGAGCCTCATTTTAGATTCATGACAGCTGCCTCCAGTTAATCCAGCTGTCAGTGGGTACCTGGCCACTCAGGCTGGGGGATCAAAGGCAGCCAGATGTGATGCTGGCCACGGCACTTCCTTGCATGTCACTAGCTGAAGAAACTGGAACTCCTTAACTATGCTAGGTTTCAGAGAGCCCTGTCCTTTAAGTGACATGAAGGGAAGGGAATAAACCCCCTTGAGCTGGAGTGCAGAGGACTGAGGATGGAAGAGAGTGGCCCCAGTTTGATACACTTGGAATGTTACTTTCATAGAAAGATGGGCAAATATAAAATACCCAGGATGGAGAAGGGGCAGCTGGGGAGAAGAGGGAAGAGGAGCAGGAAGGCAGCATGACTGAAGGAGTACCGTTCGTAGCGCAGGAACACATTGTTGAGGTTGTCGTTGACAAGTAGCAGCTCCTCTGTCAGCTGCTCATGGAGGATTCGGGGAATCAGCTCCAGCACACGCTGCTGCATGGCTCTGCATGTCCGGTTCAGCTCCTGCCACAGCAAGGGGGAGCAACCACATAGGTCAGGCCAGGGGAGCAAGGTTAACTCAAAAACTCATAGATCTGCAGGATTTAATAGCCACAGACTACTCTGTCTCCAATGGGTCTTCCTCTAGGGAAGGCAGGGGAAGATAAAACCAGGCCCTGTGGATAGTGGTGTGAGAGGCTCACCCAGGCAAAGTAAACTGAATCTAGGCCTGTTGGTAACTGGTCTGGTCAGATCTCTCAGTTGTGGAAAGCTGAGCTCAGGCTTCTAGCTAAACCAGTTAGGGAGAAAGGCCCAGTCAGGAATACAAGGTCACCCCATTGACAGGCTACTCCTTGGCCAGGTAGATTTTACTGGGCTATTCAGATTAAATTTTCCCCTTAATTTTGTCTCATCTTTCCTTGATGTATCCACCCCACGCAACTTTCGCTGCTCCCAAATCATCTATGTTCAACTGCTGTCCCTGTGTGGTGTGTGGGATGCCATTCAGTTAATTGGCTCAGCACTTGGCCAAGTTTTACCCAAGTGGCTCTTCTCTCCCCCCAGCTCTGGCATCTGCTGGAGATTCCTTACTTGTAGCAGTTCAAGGTCAGATGGCTCTGCCTGTGATGGCACCAGCTCTGTCAGCATCTCGGACATCACCTTCACATTCCCATTCACCACTTCCAGCTCACTGCGCAGCTTCCCAATCTGTGAATGAGAGAGGACAGGGTTGACTAGCACATGATCTCACACAGGCTGTTCAGGACCTAAAAGAACCACTGCTGGAGACTGGACTCTGACTGCTTGGTCTGGAGTCTTGGAAACTCTAAGCCCTCTAGTTACTATTCCATGGGACTCCATTTGGTCAGGCCCCAGTTGGAGGCTGGGTCAGGCCCCAGTTGGAGTACTGCGTCCAGTTCTGGGCACCGCACTTCAGAAGGGATGTGGACAACATCGACAGGGTCCAGAGGAGGGCCACCCGCATGATCCGGGGACAGCAGGGCAGGTCCTATGAAGATAGGCTACGGGATCTGAACCTGTTCAGCCTCCACAAGAGGAGGCTGAGAGGGGATCTGGTGGCCATCTATAAACTGGCCAAGGGAGACCAGCAGGCAATAGGAGAGTCCCTGTTCCCCCAAGCACTACCGGGAGTAACAAGGAACAATGGCCATAACTTGACAGAGAGCAGATTCAGGCTGGATATCAGGAGGCACTACTTCACAGTTGGGGCGGCTAAGACCTGGAACCAACTTCCAAGAGAAGTGGAGCTCGCTCCTACCCTGGGGGTCTTTAAGAGGAGGTTAGATGAACACCTTGCTGGGGCTGTTTGACCCCAGTACTTTTTCCTGCCATGGCAGGGGGTCGGACTTGATGATCTGCTCAGGTCCCTTCTGACCCTACCAACTATGAAACTATTTACTGGGGATCAAACTGAGATTATCCTCAGTATCTTCTGATACCAGGCCTCAATCTCATCCCTACACTTTACCAGCTAGCACAGATGGCTGTAGTGATCTAGCTCCCCCTTCCAAACCAGTGGCTCTTCCACAGAAGAGAGAGAGTTTTATTTCCAAAACAACAGTGTGAGAAGAAAGAAAAAAAAAACCCCAATCTACAGGTGAGCCTGTGCTGGGCATACAGTTAAAGGAGGTTTCCCTCTCCCACCTCAGTGGCAAAGGCTGCTAATGAGACTCTGAGGAGCAGTTAGCTCATGCTAGGGGACAGCCTTCTAGAAGCTAGAGAATTAATTCCTTCTAGGAAAAACAGAGCAAAATTCAATGTTATGCTGGCTCAATGCGAATGAGGATGGGGGAGAAGGGAGAAACACTTGCCTCTGGAAATTTAATCACTGGGCAAAGTGGACTCCCAAGACAGAGGGAGCAAAATCATTTGAAGAAGGGACAAACAGACAAAACTGAGGCATTTGTTGTGCAAACAGTTGCTGAGATGAAATGTCAAGAATCCCCTTAGGCTCTGTATAACCCAGCACCCCTAATTATCTTGCAGATGCTTCAGGAGACACCATCTCTTCGCTAGCCCACTGGGTCCCTCCTACATCATTCCTTTGGGAATGTCACTGCACAGCATTTGGTGACCTCCCAGCTCACTCCCATGGGACTGGGATGAGTTCTCTGGAGTTTGAGAGCAGCAGGGAGCCTAGAAACAGCTGCACTAAAACAGACAGCTTCAAGGTGAGGGAATGCTGGGCCAGCACTCTACTTACCTGCTCTAGCGTGGGTGTGATGGGTGCATCGCTGGGGGTACTTGGCTCTGCTGGCAGAGTCACAGGGTGCAGAATGGACTCCATTCCCTGAGGGGAGTTGGCAGCAGGTGAATTCTGTCCTGATGGGGAGTCAGGGCTATAAACAGTCTAGAGACAGAGTGATGCATTAATAGTACATAAGGGGGGCAGGGAGAGAGAGATTGATTATATTTTTAACAGATGAAAACACAAAAGCAATAAGGTTGGTAATGTTCATAAAATTCACTGTCTCTTTCCAGCAGCTCCACCTGCTTCTCCCTTTCACCTCTTCCTCCACAGCTGCAGCCCCTTACTACACAGCTTCCACAGCTCCTGTACTACAGGAGCAGCGACTTTACATTACACCATAGCCCCACAATTAGTTTGCTATCACAGACCCTTCAACCTACCTTGATCTCTGTGTGCTACAGGCAGCCTCAGCCACTCATCCCCAACCTCATCAACCCCATATAGCAGCAGCCAGTTCGTCTTTTACCAGAGGCCCTATGCAGGCTTCACTTACCCTCTGTGGTGTGTGGATGGGAGACAGCATATCCAGGTCAGTCATGGGAAACTCCAGGCCTTTTCTCCTCAAGTCCTCATAAACAGATACGACACCTGTCAAGTCTGGTGAGCTGCGAAATGCATCTGCCCAGGACTGGGGAGAGAAGGAGACAGTGTATGCTGTAAATTACACCATTTGCCTTTTATTCCAGCACCTAAGGACACAATAAACCAGGCTGGGAACTATATTCTAGAAGTTAAGTGCTCTGTACTGCCAAGCAAGAGATCCAGGTCCCATTCTTAGTTCTAGCGGCTGGAAGTATGAGGCAGGTTAAGCCCAGTGGCTTCCATGCTGTCAGTCAGCACAGCTGTACATGATACTGAAGTTCCGCCCCTGTTGCCTTGCTTTTCAAATGCCCTCTACGACCAGCACGTCACATGTTTTTAATAGAGAAGAAACAGGGGCCCTGCCCACCAGATGGGCCTGCAGGGCTGCCCTTCCTCTGTCTCACCTGTATGAGGGTCAGCACCTTGTCATGCACAATGGTGGGTGGGTTGTTCTTTGGGAGGATGGTTCTCACCAGGACACCCTCCACGAAGTCATGGCTGGCCACTAGGATGTGAAAGCGGTGGCCACAGTTTTTGACACAGGTCTCCAAGACCTGTGGAGTCAGACAAGCATTAGTTGGTTACAGTTCTCTCTGAGCTGGCCTGTTTGCATCTCTCCCCCAGAGGGAAAAAGTCACCACCCCAGAGTTTGCCTGTAGACAGCAACATTTCCACATCACAGCTCCCAAGTGCCTCAAAATAGATGGGAAAAAGGGGTCATTATAAGATACTGCCTGGTTCACCTTCCTGGCTGAAGGAGCAGGGAGGCAGAGTTGCCTTACTTGAATCTATGAAGGGTCAGCTGATACATAGGGCTCTAAAAGAAAAATCCCATCTGCTGGTATCCTTCTCCCCTACTCATGCCTCCACGTTCCAAATAAAGTACACAGTATCTACCACAGGCCTTTGAAATGGTAGCCTTGGCACCACAGTCTCTTCCACACTAGACAGCAGGACTCTCAGGGTACCACCCACTCTGAAGATGCAAGTACCCCTTTCCAGAGCTGCCACAGACCCTTGACCAAAGACTCCTCTTCCCCACTCCCAGATTCTGAAAGCCATTCACCCCTAGTTCTGTAGTTTCCCCTTTTTAATTGAGCTCTGTAGTTTTTCCCTTTTTAATTGAGCTTAAGCCCAATGTGGCAGTGCTGTGGCAAACCCTGGAGATAGGAAAGGCTGGAAGCAGAGAGCCTAAGGACCTAACATTATAGTAGGATTCCAGTATCTGAGAAAAGGCCCACAGCACTAACCGTCAAAGCCAGCATGACCTCATGGAAGTTTTTGTTCCCTACAATCCTTTTCTTTATGGCTCGGAAGGCATCCTTGGGCCTGCAGGGAAGTCAGATGGAGAAAGGATTACACAGAAAACTAGGTCTGGTAGCAGAGACTATAACAATGTGGCGTCCAAGTTCCAAGGCTTTGCAGTTAGCTAGTGATTCTGTCCCCCCGTTTCCCTGTTTTTGGAACGGCTCAAAACAACAAGAGGTGAGGCAGCTCTGATGGCTCTGCAGCAGAAACAATAGTTACACTAGCAAGTTTTGCTTCCTGGCACCATGGGCATCTGTACTGACACCACGGACAATCCAAGGTGCAGGGACAGAGTGAGCATGTACACAGACAAGAGATGATGCTATGGGTGGCACCGCTCTTGGATTCATCAGCTGGCACAGGACGCAAAAGCAGAGGAAGGTGGTGGGAACTGAGGATACACTGCTCTATCAATGTGAGCCAAAAAGGGACTGGGGTGTGATGTGGAGAAGAAGGATGTTAAGAAAAGATAACTGCAAAAGCTCCTTCCTTTCCCCCACAAATGACCACACTACTTCTTTAGAGAGAGTTTATTCTGCAATCTCAGCAAACATTGGGCAGGAAGAAACAAAGCCTGAGTTTTCAGCTGCAATGCTGAAGGAGAGAGACAAGGTATAACAAAGTTGCTAACACTGCTGCTTTCTCAGAAAGGCTGGATGTGCTGGGCCAGGGTGGTGCTGCAACACTGTATGAGGGCACGATGCTGGACTGAAGTACACAAACAAGCTGTGATAGGGTAGGGGCAAGGCTGGCATAGTACTGGGTGTCTAAGGAGAGGAATGAGATACACTGGTAGAGCAAAGGGGGAGGCCAGAACTAGAAGAGCCAGTGGCAATGCAGGGCAGGAATGGAGTAGACTGGCCACGTTGTATGGGAGGAGGGATGCTGATGGATAGAGCACAAGTAGAGGGAGCACTGTACAACAGGATTGAGGTACATCAGCTGAGCCATCTGGAGCCCAGAACTGAAATAGCATGGGAAGTGGAGGTCAGGGCTATGTTCTGAACTGTGGGAACATATGAATACCTGACTGAAGGGCATGACTGGTGGAGACAGGTGACTCAGAAAAATGACAAGTGGTGTAACTGGAAACTGGGCCTAGCTACTATCACCCTTTGAGGGAGAGGGGGTGGGCAGTGGAAGGGGGCAGATTCCCCTGTTTTGGATTTCACTGCTCCCACTGCATGCTGCTCTTGACATTTCTGCAGCTAGAGGGAGTGGCCCCTGCGGAGTTCACCAGCTCCCTGGTGCAGGTTATTTACAGGGCCTGGAGCCAGCGTGTCTGGCATGCTCCAGATTTCTGAAGGTCTCATTCTACAGCTGCTCATCAGGGAGAGGGGACCTGGGACCTCCCACCCTATTGAACATGGCCAATTTATTCTATATGCAAATACCTGAGCACACAATCCCGGCTGGGCTTGGATAAAGTCAAAGAACTGAATGGTAGGCTGAGATTTTCCAAGTCCCTTCAGTTACCAGTCTGGATATGGTCAAACTCCCAAAAGAGAGGGCAACAAAGAAGGGACATATCAGGATAAATAACTTTCTTTTGGGAAAGGGGATGCAAAATGGCTTGAGCCAGGGTGCTTGTAACAGACTCAATGGCCTGGTCAATAAACTGCTCGTCATGCTCACATAAAGGATTCTGGGTAGCATCGAATGGAGTCTCTAGCTAGGACGAGTAGCTGTGCTGTATCTACAAGTCTCCCTAGCACAGCAGAGACTGAGAGCAGCCAGGGATGTGGTATTTTCATCTCACTCAAGCCAAGGTTCCTCAGGGGATTTTACTGTACAGCAGTGCTTCTCAAAGTGCTGGTCTGCGGACCAGCCACCGGTCGCCGGTCTGCAACGAGTTGCCAGGAAAGAAAGAAATATATTTTCAGAAGCATAACATTGGTATGTCATAGCGCCACAGTTCGTACGTTCCAACACTCCAGGTGAGGTCACGTTGTGCGAGATGAGGAAAGCAAAAGAAACAGCCGGTCGCGCATTTGTGTAGCACTGTTACACACAGTTGCTGCCACCGGCTGAACCGGGCATCAGTCCCTGGTCTACTGGAAAAAAAATTGCCGGTCCGCCACATCAGACAGTTTGAGAAGCACTGCTGTACAGGGTGCATGCTTGTGTTGCTGGAGGCACATCCACACCAGCTCCCTTACCCTTCCTCTGTCTCGTTCACGATGTCGCAAATCTCCATGTTGAGGGCCCAGTCTTCATTCTGCAGGGATCCATCAGTGGCTTTCTCTAGAGAAAGAAAAGGTACAGGACAAAGATAAGAAAAGGCTCTGGGATGCTGTTCAGAACCACCTATGAGAAGCCTGGACCCACAGGCTGGCGCTTTTCTTTCACTGTCCTGACATGGTTGAAGAGAGGAACACCATTGCAACCAGAGTAAGTAGGGAACCGTGGGGAGTACAAGGAGTTACAAAGCAGATAATGGGGATGAAAGATGCTATGCACCTAACTGATTTATGCCCTTAATCAACAAGTAGGTAACTGGGGGTTTGTTACAACAGGAGACAAACTGGGATTGACAGCCTGTTATGCAGTTGAGTTATGCCCTTAACCTGTATGCCTCGGGGGGGGGGGGGGGGGGGGTCTGTATCAGCTTTTCCTGTCCCTTTCGTTCACTGTACATTATATATGTACATGTATGTGTGCATGCACACACGTTATCTTTTTCTTTCTCTCTCTGAATTGGCACAGTCCAGGGGGAGGCATGACCACCTGACTCCACAATACAGTGTCACTGCTCCAGGAACTATTTGTTTTGCTACTGCTCTGTAGCTAGCGAAGGATAAAAATGCTCTATTGGGCCTGATCCATCTGCCACTAAACCCAGTTTAATTCACATGGAATAATTCTGAATTAGCTCCATGCTAAATAAGAGAAGAATCAAGCCTTTTTGTTTTTTGACACAAGAGCCACAACAAAAAAACCGTATCTCTTATTTGATTTTCAAGCTTCTCTTCAAAGGGCACTAAAACATGGTCCTTTGGTCTCTACAGCGTATGCAGGGGAGTCAACCGCAGGACTGCATCAGGGCAATTTGAATTCCTCTTTGACCACGTCCCCTTTAATTTAGAGTTTCTGAGTGTGCTATGCTGTTATTCACGGCAAAGAGTTGAGCAACAAGTTGTTATTACCCAGAGTTACTAGGGCCTCCACCCAGCAATCAGCTAAACCTCAGTCCCACCCCAGGCTTGGTGATGGGAGTACCACTTGCCTAGGAACACTGCCAGCCTGCAGATAAAAGCGAATATCATGGCAGGCAGCTGGGGCTCTCTCCATTGCAAAGTCAGCAGGGTAGAAGCAAATGGAAGACAGCGCACAGAAAAACATTAGGGAACATGCAGGCTCTCTGCTTGCCCTCCTGTCTTCCATAGTGTTCATTGATCACATGGGGCCAAGGTTTCAAAAGAGCACAGGCCTGTTTAGATACCAGATGAAGGTTCAGGTTTTGCAAAAGCCTGAAACACTGAAGTGTTCTGAGCATTTTTGTGAAAACCTGGTCCTTGGTGTCCTGGCTCCCCTTCCTCTTCCCATTCAGAACAGCCCTCTTTGCCAATCTGCCTTCTCTCCGTATCTTTGAGATACCCGCTCTGCTGATAGAGCAACACCTAATGATCTCTTGCTCTCTCTTTCCCTGTCTCATGTATTAAGCTGCCATGCAGCCCTGCCTACTGGTGATGGAATGGGAAAAGACAAGAGGAAAGAGAGATGGATTAGGGACAACTTTAGCTCTAGGGTTGTCTGAAACTATTCCTACCTTACACAGTTCCCTGCATGTTGGGATACAGTACTACTATCTCAGGGGAGGGCAAAGTGCAATCCACTGCACACTCAGCAGTCCAGCTCATTGCTACCTTCACCTTTCATACAGATATACTTCTCATGGAAATGATAAACCCAGGCAGGTCATTTTCTAGCATAGGGTATAGACAGACCTAACAATCTTGGCTCACTACAGGATTATGCAGACTTAAGTCAGATCCAAACAGGTGATACATGCTTCAAAGGGGAAGGAGGCCACTGCTCTAAGCTACCAAAAGGCAAATTTGTTCATACCCACACTCCAAAAATCAGGTCAGCTGCATGCTGATGTTTAATGCAGCCTTTGGGCCTCAATATGCCCCTCTTGACTGGGCAAAAAGTGGGTACCCATGGATTCAGCTGGGCTGCCAGCACAAGATGGAGGCAGGCAGAACAGGGAACAAGAGGCCACAGAAAACCATGGTAGCAACTGTGGTTTTCAAAGTTCTGGCTAATCTGCTGTACCGAGGCTCTGTGCAGCCCCCTGAAGGCTCCTTGGAAGGTCAAGTGATCTTTTACCCCTTCAGGAATGAATCATAAACAAATGGTTCCTTAGGACATCCTCCTTACTGTCTCCTCTAATACGCCAGTCAGCACATCCTGCCCACTACCAACCCAGCACAAATGCCAACGTCATCAGAAGTTCCACTGCAATGTGTCACCTTCTGCATTGAAGGGCACAAGTCATACTGCCCTTGCTACGCTGGAAAGACCTTGGGCAAGACTAGCCTGTTTTGTCCTCCCCACAAATGCAACAGATCACAGGTGGAAGGGGCTGCTGGAGAATCCTTGGCAGCAAGAGAAATGGGACAGTGGGGTGGAGGGAAAGCTGCTCCTAACCATGAAGCCTTCCTTTCAGTTCAAGAGTTCCTCCAAGCCTCTCCCTTCAATATCCTTCCTCAACAACCCTGACCAGGATCCCCAGACACTGTGCCCCCACCTTCCCGAGCCAGATTTCATAGGGTGACTTGTAGCACTGCTTGTCCTGCACAGACAAGCTTTCAAGGTCTGGATGGCGTTTACTTTTCAGGAAGAAATGCAAACCAGCCCCACATGCTCCTCTAGCCCAGCTGCTCACTTACAAGGAAGAGAGGACTCCAAGCAAGCAACCAGTATGGACACAACTGGCTTCCCTACAATTAAGCAACAGGCCACTGATTCTGGCACCCTGTCCAACAGCAGCTGATGATATGCTTTGGAAGGTGAAAAGCTTGACAAAAAAAGATCAAGGGATGCTCAAAACTCTGAGCAGTGCAAGAGTGATGTAGCCGTGATGATCCAGAAATGAAGTGAGAGGCAAGGACCATCACAACTACAGCGTCGCCCTTATACAACCATAACATGGAAGAAAGCAAAAGTCTGAGAGCAAAGAGGCAGCAACCAGACACACAGACAATATGACTGCAACTGTGACAAAGCACTAGAAGGCTATACAGGTGAAGGGCTGGACCAGCTGATTTTAAAAAGGCCTAAGGGAAAGCTGGAGTTAACTCCCTTCTAATGCTTCTCTGCAGCACGGCACTACCCAAGATTAATAAGAGAAGCTGGAGTCCTTCCTGAGAAAGGAAATCCTCCTCTTTACCCTTCAGTTGGAGCTTCGGGGAAAAACAAAGTCTACTTATTGGTCACGTGATGGATCAGTATGCCAGGCCCTGCTTCAGAAGCTGTAATTAGCACATGAGCTGTCCACAGCTCATGCAACATGATCCCCGGGAGCCCAGCCACTGAGCACAACAGCAGCAAGTTTTTAAAAACAGGAGTTGCAAGAGCTGGAATGCAACTGGCCACTGATTATTTCTCACGTAGGGGTCACTGGTGCACACAAACCTGACAGGCTGCTGAACACGGTGAGCTGACAGCATGTCTGCCCTGCAGAAACTTCAGCACCGCTTTATTTTGGCAGCAAGCCCGTGTCCCGGGTGTGGCAATGTTGGGGTTCATCTTACGCTACCAAACGCTGTGAAGCTGGATTGCTTTACAGGCCAGTCAGGTTAGTCCAGATGTCTAAGGCTCTGGCATGCTCCCAACTTGTCCTCTTTAGTCTTTCTACATCAAACGGCAGTCGGTGCCAAGGATGATGTTAACAAAGAATATTCCTTTCAGCTGGAGTTTGGAATGATCCTACTTAATCTGGCTAAGTTATCAAAGCCAGTCCTGTTCTAAAGCTTGGGAGCTAATGCCAGACCTGGGATGAGTGGTACAATGGAGTTGACCCAGTTCATACTATGATAGAATCTGACCTTTCTTCCTTTCCCAGCCTATTGTCTCATCTCCATAGTTGGGGAGGGCTTGTTGACGGATTTATGATGCCATCCAGCCAATCCTGTGGCATACAGTAAAGGTGGCAGGGAAATTGAGGAACTTGAGATAGAAGGCACCAAGCACCCTCTGTGACATCTGCCTCGCCTCCTCACTTTACCCCCACAAAATAAAACCAACCCTGTTTGACACTTATCTTGCTGGGATCCTTTGACCACAGCTGACTTCCTGCCCCTGGGGCAGGGGGCTGGACCCGATGATCTTCCGAGGTCCCTTCCAGCCCTACCGTCTACGAAATCTATGAAATCTGTTCGCATCCCCCTCCAGCCAGTCAGCCTCCAGGAACTTCTCATCTCAGAAACCGTCGGTTAGCAGGTTAGAGTCTACTACCTCCTCCTTACACTTTATCCTGTGATCTAGTCCACGCCCTCTGCCAGCATTCCCTATAGTGCTTTATCCTTGCCAGTTTTGAACAGCTTTGCAAAGTAGCAAGGGCACACTATTCCCGCATGCTTTCCTCTGAGTTTGGAGTGAGCTGCTTTTCATGGAATCACGACTTTGGAGATCCACGAGAAAGCAGCACCAGAGACACAGCACCCGAATCCAAGTTCTTCCCACCTTCTTTTGTACCTTGCAGTCCCTGCCCACACCCTCTCCTCTGGTGGCGGACTGTGGGAGAGGACACACAGGCACAGGCAGGACTCCACAGTTCAGACGTGAGCTGCATAATGGGAAAGGTTTCCATTTTACAGAAAGGGTTGAGGACACAATGCAAGGCTGAGCATCCACAGACACGTTGCTTGAATACAGCAGAGATTTGTCCCTTGCATTTCTGCCTATGGTCTCCTCCCATCAGGCAGTGTAGCTTTTTAGGAAGCACATGTCTCCTCAGACAGCTCCTGCTCTCTGACCTCTCTCCTCAGGGGGTGCGCGTGGAGGTGCGGTCATAAAGGAACTGTTAACACTTATCTCAGCAGCATCAGCATTGAAGTGTCAAGGAGGAAGGGGCAGCTCTCTGCTTCTTCAGCCTTCCCACTCCTGAAACTCCAATCCCACAGAGCCAGGATGAAGGGACTATGAGGTGGTGGGTTAGGGAAATAGTGCATCATCTTCCCTTTTTTCCTTATATTCCTTGCAGGGGCTTAGGCATGTTTTATTTTTATTGGCTCCCTTCTGCACACCACAGCAGTGGGCCCCAAAGCTTCTCTGGCCATTGCCATCCCCTTTCCCTTAGTTTTCCCTGAAAAACAGACTCTTCTCTGCTTCCTCACTTCTATCCCTATTCTCCTTATCCTCTCCATTATCAATAGCAGACCTTTCCTACCCCACCCTCTGCACGGATGTGGTAATTTTCTCTAAGCTCCAAGTGTCAGGGCCCAGGGCTGGACAGTATCAATGATTCCCTACCCCTTACTCTCAGGCTTCTGGGACTTGCAACCCATGGAAAGCTTCCTTCCTTGTATTAATGTGTTTCTCCACAGTAGGATTTCTTGTAGTTATTAGACAGAAGGCAGGGCAGGGTGGCACCTTAGAGACTAACTCGCCTATGGGTGCCAACCAACTTTGTCCAAGAACTACATAGCGTTTGATGGAGAGCCCAGAAATCCTCTCTGACATACAGAAAATCCATACAGTTTATAGTCTGAGTGTTTTTTCTGGGGATTTGGACGTTCTTTTCCTGGGCAAACTTTCATTAGAAAAAAAAAAAAGTTCTAACCAGGTTGACTGGGAAAAGCCTGTGGGATATTACAAGACAGAGGTTGATCCTGTGATTAAATTATAAGATCAGAAGACAAGAGAATCCAGCTCTCAGCAACCAACTCACTCGGAGACACAGGGCAAATCATTAAGTTTCCCATCACCCCTGTTTCTCTGATTGCAAAATAAAGAGGACACTACTATTTTCTGACTTCAAATTTCCTACCTCAAGGGGGACTTGGAACAAAATCTGGAAAGCTGATAAATATTTTCAGATGCAGGCACCCCATGCATGCAAACCATTTGTGTTATAAACTAAAAAATATCTTTCTTCTCAAGGTGTTTTATAACTTTGTAAATCATGGAGACACATTGACACACTTCATTCATGTTGCCCTTTAGGAAATTGCATGATTAGCCTTCAGAGGCTGCAGACAGCCTGAAACCGTGGCTTTAAATTGGTCAAGACTTTGGGGCTCCACTGTGGAGTTGGGGTCTGTATCCAGAGCACTGATCTGCCATGAGACTCTGGGGAAGCCACTCTCTGTGCCTTGGGTCCACTCATCTGTCAGGTGAGGTTAATAATATTTATTCTTGTCACAAGAATTTTGCTAGGCAGAACTCCAAAGAGGGAAAGCACTCCCATGAATGGTTCCTTGCTGTATCCCCATCACTTCTGATAACTCACAACCAGGTGCAGCCCACCTTCTTCCTTACTGTCTACGAGGCTTCCACTCTTGTGGGCTCTCATAACCCTTCTTCTCCATCTGACGCATGCAAGGCACTGCCAACACTGGGCTCTCCTCTCCGATTCTTCCGTTACCAGCCCTGACTACTCTGACCTCTTCCCCTTTGTTGCTGGCGGTCAGCTGCAAACCGTTTTTTCCATCATGAGCAGAGAGAAGCTGCTTACAATCTGGGTACTCTTCTGATCAAAATATCTAGGGGTAGGGAAGGGAGTGGAAACCACCAGCATCTAGAAGCGAGTAAAAAAAGCAAACCAGACCAAATTCCATTCACTCCAGGAAGCAACGGCCATTTACACTAGAAGCATCTGTGAGAACGCTCCTCCACTAAACAGAGCCTGTCTGCATGGATGAAACAAATACAAAAATAAAAATCACACACACCTTTTCATCCCTGAAGGAACATGCCCTTATACGATTAAGCCAAACTGATCCTTTCCCCCCACATTAATGGGTTGCAAGCTGCATGCCCAGCTGCTGCCCATCCTCCCAGTGTCCAGCACTGCTCTATTAATATAGCTTGTGTCATTCTTTGGTCTCTTTGAAATGAGTCGCACTCACAAAAAAATGAATGTGGGGGCAGGGAGAACAACACTTTTGAGGTGTAAAAACATGACAACTGCCTGGGTGCTCAACACTAGCAATATGAGTGCATGCCTGGGGACATGTGCACAGTTCCAAATATGCTTCACAGCACAGACTTCTCCCCCACTGGGAGAGGATGAGACCAAACCTATGACTAATGTTAGTCATGTTGCTACTAGATGGCATTCAGATATTACAGTAATGAGGTCTGAGTAAGAAGCTGATTAGGACAGAACGTCATGGCAAGGCAGGACTAGGAAGCCCACTGGAAACTTTTGGTTGGTTAGGAAGATGGGTAACAGAGGGTTTTGGTCACTGGGGAAAGCCGAGAAGAGAAGAGAAGAGAAGAGAAGAGAAGAGAAGAGAAGAGAGAAAAGGGCTGGTGGGGAACAGCTGTAAAGGAGGAATGTACACAAATGCTCTATGGGGAAAGGAACACAGGTGGTCCATGTGTACAGGAGAGGCTGCCGGTCGACGATTTCTGTGATGAACATGCACTCTGCTTGTCGTTGGTTCAGTTATCCAGTGGCTTCAGACAGTCAATGTCTGCAAGAGGCAATCTGACCCAAAACACTGTGGAACAGAAAGGCTGAGAGAGAGAGAGAGGACCAGCAATCAAGGCAGCTGTCAGAAAGACAAAGTCTCTGAAAACCTAATTCCTATTTCACACACACACACACGATATGTAGAAAGACCATACATAGAGAACCATAGGAGAAAATAGTACCTAACCCCTTTTAAAACTTCCTGGGAGCACCCCGCTCCCTGCCCCGTCTCTCCTACCCTTTTTTGTATTTCAGCTCCAAAACAATTTTCCATTCTTGTCTACAGTTTCTTTGTGCCCCTTCTCTTTAGAGCAGTACCTCCCCGCTCTTCTCTCAGGTTAAATGACTAATATGACGACAGGGAACGTTGTTCTCTAAAGTTGTGCAAGGTCTCGGATTAGGCCCAATCATGCTCCCTCCACGTTTTTGGGCTTAACTGGTAGCTCTGACTCCCTGCCTTACTACAGCCTTCATGGGGCAGGGGATAATGAGGGGTCATCTTCCTAAAAAAACCCAACATGGTGGTAAATCCACCCTGCAATAAAACAAACCCCCAATCCTGCAAAAAGCTGAGGCAGGTGCCTAGCGCTGGTAGCAGAAATCAATCCTGGCCAGAAGCTGTGCAGCGCAGGGCCATGGCATCTGCATTATAACGCTGATCTGTGCCAAACCGATGACACGACGGACACATGTCCAGTCTGGCCCGATTTCCCTGGGTTTTGCAGAAGCTTCCCTGCCTAAGGGGTAACTCTGTGAGGAGCTGCTGGAGGCAGGGGGCACTAGCAGGGGAGACAGCGCTCTGGGGAAGGGTTTCTGTTGCCAGGGCTGGGGGGATACATGGCACTGCTCCAATGCCAGGCAATGGATACGCCACCCACCTCTGCGCCCAGCAGCTGGTTCTGGATCTGCAAGAAGCCAATGCCTTGGGGGTAGCCTAAAACCTAGAAGCAAGAGTGCAGGGCCCTGCTCCATACTGAGAGCGAGGTGCAGCCTGCACCCAAGGGTACCCACCCCACCTCCCTTCCTCCAGGGACACCCCATGCCTCCCCAGCCAATCAGGGAGCAGCTTCTGGCCAAAGAAAGCCAGGGGGAGGGACGGATGTCAAGCAGGCAATTACTGCCCCGCCTGCCCGCAGGGGGCGGGGCTCAGGTCGCGGCACCTTTAATGCGGGAAACTTTCTCCGCCGCCCGCGACCCCCTCGCGTAGGGATTAGCTGGGAGGGCGGCCGCCACGGTTCCACGTCTCTGGCCCCTCCCTATTGGTGGCAGAGCGCCGTCAATCAAAGCACCGTCACTTCCCCATTGGCTGAAGTCGCGTCAACCCCGCCTTAAAGAGGGAGTAAGTCCCACCCCACTCCCCCTACCACGCACCTACTCGGCGGCTAGCGCGGTCACTTTCTGGGGGAGGGGGCGGGGTCGGGGTCGGGCCGGCTAGTGGACGAGTCCAAATGTCAAGGACGTCGTGGGGGGGGGGGGGGCTTGGGGGCCACACTCACCGATGCGCTGCCCCACGGGGGAGCTGAACGGGTTTCCCAGGAGAAACTCCATCGCGGCCGCCGCGCACCTCGGCAGTCAGCTGACCGCCAGCGCCCGTCACGTGAGCGTCGCGGGGTGGAGCTGAGGGCCCGGCCACCTGTGACGTCAGCGGCGGCCGCTTGTGATTGGCTGGAGGGCGAGACCCCGGTTGAGTACGTTCTCCGCTCGCCTTAAGCGGAGTGGTGACGCCACTGCGCCTGCCGTGACGTCACAGGCGCGTGGCACTTCCCGGCTCCCTGTATGGACAGGGAGGGGCCTGATGGGGCGGGGGAGGGGGGACATTTCCTTACGCTCTGCAGGCTCCCTTAGTGGGCCTGGCAACAGATGGCAGCCTGCAGGGGGCGGCCCTGACTGGCTAGCCCAGAGGGCTGGGGGGCATGGTGAGCACCCAATCTCAGGGGGTGCATATGCACCCCTACGCATCCTGCATGGCTAAAAGTGTTCAAAATGTATTTATTTGCACATATCTAGTTGGCCTAATAAAAGATACCACCTCTTCCACGAGTTTTGATTCCTTTTGCCTCTAGACCAATAGGGCTACGACTGGGATACCTGACAAAATGTGCAATAGCTTTTGATGCAGTTAATTGATGCAGCATCTATAAAACGCAAGTCACTCTCCGGTAGGGTTGCCAACCCTCCAGGATTGCTCTGGAGTCCCCAGGAATTGGACACGAATCTCCAGGAGACTGCTGAGAGTCACCCAGGAGATAAATGATAGGGCATTCGTTAAAGTGTTGAATCCAATTTATACAGTGGGATTTTAAAATGTACTAGTCATGTGCATTTGCCTTCCTGATGTAAAATCTACACACTGTAATCCATAACTGACATACACAAGCATGCGGGCAAATGCGTGTTGTGTTGTGGGCATGTTGGTGTTCCAAAAGCCTCCCAGAATAGATCCAAACTGTTGGCAACCCTGCTCTCAGGGAATCTTAACCAACTTCTGGGTTCATGCTCAGCAATTGCTTATGCCTGCTTGCCTCAAAACTTCAATTTTGATGACCCAGTTCTCACTCACTGGGGACTTCCAGTGAGCAATATGAAGTAACTGCAGAACAATTTACAATACATAGACCTGAAACACAAAACAGAGAGAAAAGACTAATCATAGCAATCAATTCAGTTTAACCAGTTGGAGAAAGAGTTAAACAAAATGTCATAGTGTCAAGTGCAGTGCAGGATGCAATGATACCAGTATAAGGCAGGAGTGGGCAAAATGCGGCCCGGGAGCCAGATGTGGCCTGCCAGGCCATTCTATCCAACCCGTGGGGCCCCTAAAAAATTTAGAAAATTAATATTAATCTGCCCTAGGCTGCCTGTCATGCAGCCCTCGATTGCCTGCCAAAACTCAGTAAGTGGCCCTCTGCCCAAAATAACCGCTTGCCCCTGGTATAAGGCAACATGATGTTACTTAGTTGTATACTTAAATTTTTTCAGTGTATGACAGTTTTTCTGAAAATACAATCATTTTGAGCTTCCAATACAATATTTTCATATTTAAGACCTGGTAACACTGTTCCCAGGAGACAGATGGCAGAGAGAAGTAAAGCTGAAAAGGATCTTAAGAGATCATCTAGTCTAGCAGTTTGCAACCCCCAGCACGTGCCAGAGCACAGCACGCAAAGCCATTTTGTTCAGCTGGCCCCAGCTCTGGGCAGGCCTCTACTGTGGAGCCCAAGCTGCTTGCAGAGTCTGGTCCTTGAGCCACAGAGTCAACTACAGTCAGCGCAGGCCTTTCAGCAGCTGAGAGGAGGCTGCAGGCTAGGATTCCTCTCCTCCTTTTCCTTCCCCCACTCCCTCTCTTCCATCGAAACAGACTAGTGCTTGGTTGAGGCTGAGGAGTCAGTTGACAGTCAGCTCCAGTTGACAGTCAGCTGGGGCTCTTGATGTCAGCATCTATTTGCTTAGGGTGTGCCTTCAATGTGTCATCATAGCCTTTTCTCTGGCCACTGGGAAATCTCAGGCAAGAGAGGATATGGCCTTTACACCCCTTCCCACCATGGCCCACATTATTGGTAGTACCATCCCCCACCACCACACCTCCTTAGCAGTACCAGTTGTCACCTCTACTTGCGAATCCTTGGCAGGAAGGGACCAGGGACAAAAAAAACCCTCTCTCTCTAGCAATTCTTCCATAGGAGAAATACTGCAAGTTGCAACAACACCAGTAAGAACTTCCAGAAAATGTGCCCCTTGCTGTAATGTTGCACATGTAATAGGTCTGTTAAGAGCACCAAGGCCATTACCAAGTACCAATCCTCATTTTGACAAAGCTGCCTACTCCAAATGGCAAAGTCCAATTCCACATTGCTTCCATTTGTGCAGATTGTGTTAGCTCACGCTGCAGCCTCTGTAAGATGGACTGAACACTGGTTCTTCTGCCTCTGTGATTAGCCTGGCTTGTTAGCTCTGTTGTGGTCACAATAGTGGGGATAGGGACAGCTGAAAAAGCAATGGAAAAGCTACCATTTTTGCAATGGCGACTGCACTAGCAAGCCTAAGACCCCCACTTCCATGGTTTCAAATAAGCTGATACCATGTCTAAGTAGTAAACAAGCATGTTGCATGAGGTGAGCCTGAAATGGGGCCTGAAAGTCTGTAGTCCTTACAATGAAGAATTCCAGGAAAACTACTGCTTAAATGTGTTGAAATGGTTGTGGGTAGGTGTTTCCTGGTTATAACGTTATTTTCCTTTGAACTTGTGTTGAAATGTCTCCTTACAAAAAGTGCAACTTGAGTTGGTGAGGAATCACATTTTGCATGATCATCATATATTGGGACATTGCTACACAGAAGTTTTGAGCCTATAACTGAGTCTCTCTGCTCTTGAAAATAGGGTGTTTTGAAAGAGTATTACAAGATGTGATCCTGCCATTGCTGAGGGATCCTGAAACACTTGTATCATTTTGCCTGCCATTCACTGAATGGTAAACAAGGAGAGGGGCAGGCAGATAACCTGGTACTAGGGCATTTAAGTGACAACCCTCTGTAGTCATGCAGGTCTTTTACTGAGGCTGCTAAATGGTACAACTCAGTAATCTCCAAGTTGTATTTCAAGCAGCCTTTCATTAGAAATAAGACACTGAAGTACCCAGCCAAGAACCACAGGATGGGTCTAGATTTCAAATACCAGAGACATTTCATTCCATAAAACGAAATGCTAGGACAGCTAGAGTAGTGAGGGAAGTGACAACCAGCAAATTACAAATACCAAGCAAAAAAATAAATGACACAAAACTCCAAATGTTAAAAAAAATTATATTGTAAGTACAGTACAAAAAGTTTCTTTATACAATTGTAATGCAATCTGGATCAAATGGCAGGAAAATAACAAAAATATAAAAACTGCTAGTTCTCAGTCCAAAGTTTTTCCCTCTAGTACCAAATACCACAAGATACAGATTATACAAATGTGTACAAATTTTAAATAAAAATACAATACATTAGGGTTGTGTGTGTGTTTCTAAACTCTTCAAGAGTTTACTGTTATACAGATGGTAAAGCTAAAGCTGATCCCCTTCTGTTCCTTAGATAGAGATCTGCAAATCTTTTTCTTTGATACAATACTCCATCTCTTGTGGAGAGCTGGAAATGGAGCCAAGCATTTTATGCCACTTGCAAGAACCATGGTAAATGTCCAGATCCAGAAGCCAGACAGACTTTCCCATATCTCCAAGCTCCCTCAAATTCTGCTTCAAATTAGCCATATCTGGGTGAGAGATTTCTGCCTTATACTGAGGTTCTGAAAGAGTCCTGTTCCATCCACCAAACCAGCCCTTCTGATAGACAAATAAAAGCAACACTGAACTGGGAAAAGGGGAAGCTCTGCAAGAGACAGTAGCTGGGAAGGAAACTGGCAGGAAGCCCCTTCCAGGCACCTGAAGATTGGCTTTAAAATGAAATAGATTTAGGTCTCAGCAATAATGAGGAACAGCTCATTTTCAGCTGCCCTGGAAAAGAGAGAAAGCACAATTTGTAACAGCACAGAAGTGCTCTGATTCTGCTACTTTAACATCTGTAATGTTATAATGGAGGGCGAGGCCAAAGCCAAAATAAAAGGCTTCCCATTTCAGCTTCCACCCAACATCACTGGACACCCTGTTGGCCACAAGGGCTCAAAGTTTTGTTGGCTGCTATTCCCCCTTGCAGAGCCTAGCTTTGCCATAACAGATGCAGCTTATTCCTGCAGGAACTAGGGATGGGCACAGCTGATTCATATTTTCCACACACTTGGTGGAGGGAAGGACTTTTGTTTTTAAATTATATCTATATACACAGAAATATACAGGATAAATTAAAATCTATTACAGATATTGGTAAAAGTTAAATACACAATATGGACACCACGCACACATACACACAAGCCTATGTGAGAATCAAGTGCTTTCCTGCAACTCACATTGGAGGAGCAGGAGCTTGGAATGCCAACATGTGGCTGTGGGGAGCAGGGATCTGTCCAATGAACCCATCTGTGCCAAACCCAGCAATAACTCCTTCAATCTTTAGCATTAATTACTTCCTCTGGAGAATACAGCAGCACCAAGAGGATTCCATGCCTCTTCATAATACTGCTGGTGAAAGGGATGGGATCAGCAATCTTAGAAACTAAAAGTTTTCTACTCATAAAACCAGTACACGGACAGGGGCAGTGCAAGCTTTTTCCTCCTCTAACTGCTTCTTCCTTGCCAGAGTGGGCTAGCCCTCCTCTGGAGGAATTCAAGGGAGGTTCAATCTTCCATAATCCCAAATTCAATCTTTGGCCCTCTGCTGAGGATGCAATCTTGAGCTAATGGCAATGTAGATGCATGCCCACTGGAAGAGTCCAGACTCCTTGCCATCTCCAGGACTACTTTAATGCAAGCTACCAGCCAATTGACAAGAAAAACTTTCAGTCACTTGTGACTGGCTTGGGGGGATGGGAAAGAAGAGTGGAGAGGAGAGGTGACCAGAGGTGGTAACCTCAGGATTTCAACAGGCATCCTGTTTTCTCTCACAGACTGAAAAAGTGTTAGAAACAGGGCTGGTGATGTGTCAAGTGCTACTGCTTGGTCCAAAATAAACTAGCTTGTCTATCCATCATGGATAAACAGTCAGTTCCCAGGCCAATTCCAAATAAAAGGTTTCTTTGAATTTAAGGCTGATATATCAAAAGCTTTCTGACGTCTAATCACACAAACGCCTTTAGATTGGAGAATGCATTGAGCAGGTCACTCCCACCAAATTGGAAAGGATTCTCTCAGCTTATACTTCACAACTTTTCATAAAATTAATAAAAGTAAAATAGTTACAATCCTATGTATATACTATACAAATATAAAACTTTAAAACCCTACACACGGAGCCCTTAGAGTGCCGGTATAACGTGTATGTACACAGGTCAGTTACACAGAGGTGTGTACATCCCAGGGTCCTCTTCTGTCAAAGTCCAGGCATGATGTAGGCGATGTTGTCGAGTGTGTTTGACTGGGAAGAGAACATGTAATATTCTTTTTAAAAATGGGCTCTGACTCAAAAAGCTACAGAAACAAGGCTTTAATATAACACAATAGACTGGAGAAATCCCCGCCTTGTCATACAAGCTCCTACATGACGAGACCAACCCAAGTCAGAAGTCACCAGCACTCTAGGCCAGGGGTTCCCAACCCCCGGGTCGCAACCTGGTGCTGGGCCATGAAGGGTCGGCTGCCAGTCTGCAGGTGGGCTGGCTGCCAGACTGGAAGTGACTACAGACCAGCAAACTGCCGACTGGACATGACCTGCATACTGTGGCCTGGCAGCCAACCCTTTTTTATACTGTATTCAGTACAGTATTCAGTATAAAAAAGGGTTGGCTGCCTGCCTGCAGTATGCTGGTCACTTATGGTTCACAGTTTGCTGGTCCTCAGCATAAAAAGGTTGGGAACCCCTGCTCTAGGCTAACCAGCAGCCATGGAAATACTCTGTCTACTGCTCAGTCTGCTTGCAATCTCAATGCCTGGGAGCACAACAGGGGCATCTAGAATTAAGGGAACACTTCCTGTTGTTCTTAACTGCCTCTCTTACCCTATGTAACTGGTCCTAGAACTAGTGTGAAGAAACTCAGAAGAAATCCATATCCAAACCATATTATCCAGAGGGAAAACAGCGATAAGGGATCCAATTAAGGTGATGGAAGGGATACCAACGAAGTCCCAAACGCACATACAAAACCTTTGCTAGAATTTGCAATGTGTTAAGCTAAACAGAACAAGTAAACCACCATAATCCGTTTCAGATGTAAGGTGGGAGAGAGAGTTTCTCTGTGTTCCTAGAGTTTCCATACAAATCAGGTGGAAGTTTGAAGGACAATACAGTCCCCTGTGCCTCAGTGAAGACCATACAACTAAGGTCTGATTCCTGGTGTGCTGCACTCCCAAAGTTCATACTCAAAGACAGAGGAAATGGATTCTTTGCCAGTTTCTTGATTGATCCTACAATTTAGCAGCACCACCTATTAACTGAAAAGGTAAACTGCACCACAAGCACAGACACATCTAGCCTGCTTTGGGGACAAGAGAGTTACAGATGTAGATGAATTCTTGATATTAAAATTAGTCTGCTAATATCAGAGAAGTTCTCCAAGCTCCAGAAGTGAAAAATTAGCACTACCTCATCTAACACTCCCTAACTCTTTACAGAAATAAGAGGATCAAGCTGTCAAGTCATACACTGCATTAATGATGCTAGAAGGGTGTCAGAGCTCATAATGCTTTGGGCAAGGGAAAGCAGTACAAGAAAAAATGCCCAGTAGTAAAGTAGTCATAACTTGAGCAGGCAGGAGTACTCAGGTGACTCAGTTTATTAGAAGATATGCCAATAGCCAGCATGGGACTTCATGGCAGAACCTTTGTAAAACATGCCTGTTCATGTCACATCCACTGCTTTCTTCACATTTGTATTGCTATTCTTTTCTCTTGAATCAGACATGATTTCCCTTTGCTTTGTTCTACACATTTTGCTTCTTGTGACTTCATTTTTCATTCTTCTTTCAGTCCTCCTTTTTATTCATGTCTCCTCCTAATGTGGTCTTTTAAATCGCCCTGTCTGCTAATGTAATATGTTCTGTTTTTTCACTTGGATTCACACTATACCGGAGCTGCAGGATGTCTGTTCCCAAATGAGGGTTCAATAGCAAATGTGTTTCCGGCATGCAGGAGAGAACATGCAGCTAGCACCCGGCTATAGATGGACAAGAAAAGGTTTATCTTTGAAGGTGTTCAGTGCCACCCCTCACTGTTAGGAGCCATGTGCTTAATTGCAGTCACATGAACAATGCACACATGACCAAAAAAATTTAACAGGTGGGTGTATAGACCAGCTGTAGGGCCTGTAAATTCTTATTGCAAACTTGCATTAAAATGTCTAGTATGCATAGTTGCTTTATCTGCTTGAGATTGAGAGTTTCAGTCACTCAGAAATAGAAGCTACAGCTACTGTAATAAATGGATTAAAAAAAGACCAGCTTCCCTTGAATGGTTAGCATTTCCACAGCTTTCACTGAAAACTCATTAGGCAATGCCTTCTCAGAGAATTCTCTCATACATCCCACCCACAATAATAGTGCCCTAGCATGAAGTTTTCTGCACTGGAGACTCAGTGTCACAAAGCTCTGCCAATCAGAATTTTAACTCTCTTCCCATAAAAATAAGTAAGTCTAGAACCAAAATAAGAATCACATGGAACTCACCAAAACTTGCTTGGGGCAGCCATTCAGCTCAGGCAGTTGTGTGGTCAAACATGTTAAAGGGCCCAGAGCACAGATAATAGAATCTAAAAGCACTGACAAACTTCCTGAAACAGCCACCATCCCCTGGAAAGAATAAAGGAGGATCAAACTGAATGGAAAAGAACAGCAGAGATTAAATCTCACCACCCCATAACCTCTTCTCTTGCAAATATTAAGGACTTGCTCCTGAACTTCTCTAATCTACCTATTCTATTTGTGTAGTTACTACCTCATGCCAAGCATTTCATACATGTTTTTGAAGTTGTCTTGAAATTGGATACATTTGGATAATTGTTTTCCATCACCTAGTATGGTAATACATATTTAAACCTCAAACAAAACATGAAATGTCCTGGAAAACGCTGTCTCCCTGAACTCAAGGAATTAAGACTGTAGCTAGGGCTGCACTAATGTAAGGGATTTCTGGGTGGAGAATTACTTTTGCGCAGCTTCCTGTGAAAGAAGAGCCTTTGATTGTTAGAACAGAGCGAACAGCTCCCTTGCAGTAAAATCTCAATTGTCATCACTAGAAAAAAAAAAGGAGTTCATGCGCATTTGTTTTATTGGCAATAAAAGCATGTGGTATGCAGGACCGTGGGATGAGAGGATACTGCCACCTATTCAGCCCACTGAAGCTTTGAAACACAGAAGACTACATGTTAAAAAAGGCAATGAGAAAGATAACGTTGTCTGAACATGTCCTTAGAAAGCTGAAGGTGTTTGGCCTGAGTGCTGGCAGCAATAGCTTGGGTCTGCCAGCAACGAAAGTGTTACCAGATGTTTGGTGCCTGCTGGGTTCCAGGAAAAAGAACTTACTATATCCTTTGTTAATAAACAGGGACACAACAAAGAAACAGCTGACTCCATCTGTAATTTCTTTATACTAGAAGAACTTTGGCTAACTTGGGCTAACATGGGACACCTCTCCCCTGCTTCTATAATGGCACCTGTACTCACCTCTGTCTCCTGCAGCCTGTGTCCAATGAGGCTCAGAGATTCACCCAGCAATTGTAGATGTGCAGCTACATCAATGGGTTCCGTCTCAGGGACTTTGGCTGGTGAAGAGGATAATACCACAGTACTGGAGGGCGACTTCTTATGGGGTGAAAGTACTCCTGTCGGAGAAGCTGAAAACAGATAGATACAAAAAAACCCTGGGTTTTTTTCTCTCCCTTCCTTATAACAAGTCTATTGAGGATGCAAGCTCTTTAGAGTCAGGACTTTACATATACACATAAAAAGCACATATTCCACTTCTGGGTGTAGTATTAATATTAATACTTAGTGGTAGTATTGGTGGTAATATTAATACTTAGTGGTGATGGTGGAAAATTCTTTGATTTAACACCGATGCTAAGCTAATCATGCATTTTTTAATTCCAGCATCTAGTCCCTACTCAGAGCTTCCACCTGTTATGCCTTGCTTTACATCTTTTAAAATTAATCATGGTGGTTTAACACCACCATCTTTGTAGCTAAGAATCGGACAGGATATCCTTTTCAACTCTGCTGATGCCATTTCTTATCCTAGAGGGATTATTCTCGGTAACATGATGGATCAAGCATGGAAACAGAACTGATGAGTAGAAAGCTAGAAGAGAAAAGGAGCACAAGGGGTGCTTGCTCTTAACTGAGTACATAGTTGTTTGCTCTCCCCTACCCCCAAGACCTGGGCAAACGTAGCTACTACCTTTCACTTTTGGGGCACCCTCTGACGAGGTTGCCTTCCTCTTCACTGTTGTGGCCTCTGCTTTATTTTGCTTGTGCTGCAGATATTGAGCTTTCTGCTTCCAACTCTTCACAGAACATGATAAAAAACAAAGTAAGATTCAAACTGTTAGGCAATCCTGCTGCCAGAACTGGAATGTGAGAGGCAACTTTATGGATAGGTGACCAGCCAAGCATTTTTCATGAACAGGAACTAGACATCTGTGTGTGATTTGGGGGGGGGAGGGGGGAAGAGATGAGGGTGTTTAAGATTGCTCAGTTCCAGCCTGTAGGGGGCTGCCTTTTGTATGTATGAAGGTGGCAGTTGCAACAAGAGCATGCAGGCAACTGATTCATACAAAGTATTTTAGAAAAAAAAAAAAATCTTCTTATAGACTTATACCGAAGCAGAGCTGGAAGGGACCTCCAGGGTCATCTAGTCCAACCCCCTGCCTGAGGCAAGATCATCCCTATTAGGGCGGTATGAAGCTTTGGGTACTGATTCGATTCTGAGGAGATTCGGGCCAATTTGGTGGCCGAATCTCCAAATCCAAATCAAATCTAGGGACCAATTAAAAGGTCTGAATCAATTTGGAAAATATTCAGAGTGCTTCAGTGATTTGGGCACTCCCTGCCTGCTGCAGCAGGGAGCTGGACCTGGATTCAGAGCTGGTAAGTACGGGGAGGGGGGGGCTGGAGAAGGGGGGAGGAGACCATGGGGGGACCCTTGTCAGGCCCTATCCCCTGCCTGCTCCCCAAGCCCTCTCCCAGGGCTGCCCCACCTGGCCCCAGCTCCTGGTTGTTTAAAAAAACCAACCAAACAAAAACCCTACTCACTGGGTGCTTCCGAGTGGGGGGCAATCCCTGCTGCCCCCCACTCTGTCATGAGCCCCTCGACCCCCCCCCCCCAGCTCTGGCCCTTTAAGAACCCCCCCCCTCCCCTGACTCACCAGCTCTTGCAGCAGCCTTGGTGCTTCTGCAGACCCCCCACGCAGCACGGGGCAGCAGGGATCGCTCCCCCACCAGGCAGGAACTGGTGAGTCTGGGTTGTTTTTCTTAAAGCTGGGGCAGCCTTGGGGACGGTTGGGGAAGTGAGGGGGGGGGTGTCAGGGGGCTCCTGCAGAGCCCCCTCACGCAGCGCAGTGGGAATCCTCCCCGCCCCAGCACCCAGTGATGGAGCTGGGGTGGGCACGGCAGCCATTGCCAGGGCTAGGACAGCAGGCGGGGGATAGGCCTGTGTGATTCGAGTGAATCGATTTGGGACAGTGATTTGAATCACTGAATTGAATCACTGTCCCCCGAATCGGCCGAATCCAAAGCAAATACTAGCCGCTTCGCACAAGCCTAATCCCTATCCAAACCATCCTATACAAATCATAATCTAAACCCTACGTAAGACTGCTGTCATGGCTACGCTTACCAGTTTATCCTTCTCAGGTAGCTGCTTCCAGACTTCTGCCAACTTTTTGCTCAGTTCCCCAAAATCTAGTGAGGAAAAAGGACAGAACAAGGAAAAATGTTTTTTTTAAAAAGTCTGTGTAATTACAGAAACAGTGGGAAATTAGCTCACGTACATGCTTGTAGTGAATAGCTTGTTCCATGGCTAGTCCAAGAACTTATAGTGTCCTGGAGATTATTTCCAACATAAACCCTGCATATCTTCTAAACTGGAAAGGTCGATGTGGAACATATATAACTGCACTGGGAAGTTCTGTACGTGGAGGCTTCACAGTGCAAGGCAGGGACAGTTTTGCAGGTAAACAGAAATGAGGTTGGTCAAACTGTTACTCATGAGCAGGGATCCTGGTTTCCACCATTTAAAAATTGTAAATTCTCTAATAAAAATCCCAGATTCTCTGACTTAAACCCCCCAAATCCACGTTTTTCCACAATTAAAATGAAACACCAATATATATAGGTATCATATGGACAATGCTTCACTGATATATTTACAATTTTAAAGCAATACGGAAGCCTAACAGTACCTCAATTATTATAATAAAATTAATTCTAAATACCTATATATGTTGGTGTTTTTGTTTTTATCACAGAACATCAGAGCTTCCCCTGCCCCCTTCGCTCACAAGGATGCAGTCCAGCTGTGGCTGTGTCCACCTAACCCACTTTGTGGGGCTGAACAACCCTGATACACCAGTGTCCTGCCCCTGCCGTTGCCCCTCATTCCCAAACCATAACCCCCTGGCCTTCCTCGCTCCTGACTCACAGGCGCCCCCGCCCCCCCCGAACCCACAGGCCCCAGAGCCCTGCTGGTGCTCCTCAATCCCAAACTGCAGCCCTCCAACCCCCACAGGTGGCCTTCACTCCCAACCCATAGCCCCCTGGCCCTGCCACTGCCCCATAGTCCCCAACCCACAGCCTGCCACCCCCCCCCCTTGCCAGTGCCCCTCACTCATGACCTGCAGCCCCCTGTCCCCTCTCCTCTCCCTCACACCCTGCCAGAGGGGGCCCCCAGCTGCCAGAGCTATGGGGCAGGGACCAGGGCCCACAACCTCCTGCCCTCACAGTAGCATCTGAGCGTTGGCTGCCACGGTGGAGCAGAGCACAAAGCCCCCTCCCATGTGGGCTTTATGGCTGCAGCGGAGCCCGTTGGGGACAGTAGTGGATGCAGACAGCCTGCTGTGGGCTTGGGGCACTCTGTCCTGCTGCCCTTTCCCCAGGGGCCTCCACAGCCCAGCAGGCAGGACCTGGTATAGCGGGGCACAGCAGCACAGGGAGGCACAACGGAACCACGGGGAGCCCAGTGCCACCATGGCAAAGTGCCCTCTGCCCACCTGGCAGCAGCAGGGGACAAATGCCCCCTGCCCCCCATGCCCCTTTCTAAGAGTATGCACAGTGGCAGGGAGCTGCCCCCCACTCATCCTCTGGACGAGATGCCTGTGGCTCTGTCTCACTCCCCGCTGGGCCTTGCAGCTGCACATTCCCACCCTGGACCTGAGCCCCAGGTCACAGGCCCTGCTCCAACTGGGCAGCACCCCCAGCCCTGCCCAACTCCCTCCCTCACTGTGGGAGGCCTCAGTTCCTCCCCAACCCCCTGACTTACCTGGAGACAGCTGCGGAAGCTGCCCTCCACCACACTGTCTGGCTGCCAAGTGCATGTGTGTGCGCACATGCAAGTGGCACCCCTGCCTGATCACACTCATCCTGCTTCAGCCCCAAGCAGCCTCTTGTAGGCTGAAACTCTGCCAGCCTGCAAGGAGAAACCTGCTGTTTCCTGCATTATTCTCCTTTCAAGAAGGAAAAAGGAGAACATCTGCATTTTTCTCCTTAAAATAAATTCTTCAAAAAACTCGGATCCCCGCTCATGAAATCTCTTCCTCTTCACATGGCTGTCTCATATTCAAAGCCTAGTGGCAGACCTTTTGCTAGTGTTAGTAGATGACAGGACAAAGTGAGATGTCCTCGTATTCAATCAGAGAGCTGTACAACAACTGAGAAAGAGGCCTAGTTACTCTCTTACCTATCCCTGGATGGTCTGACACAATGGTTGCACGATACTCCTTACAGAACACCTGGTAGGCAGACATGTTTTTCTTCTTTGGCTGGAAGAAAGAAAAAAAGAAAGTGAGGGAAGTTTTTTAAATTATACTAAAGTCTATTTAAGTGTAAGGATTTCCTAGAATTTCTACAAAATCTTTCAGAAAAGGACTACTGTACATTGGTCCACTGGGGAGTAAAGGGAACTCCCAAGAAATGTAAGGAGTCTGAAGGAGAATTCTTTCATATTTTCTTGGTGAAATCAGCACTCATGAAAGTAAGGGCTTTAACTATTGATCAGAACCAGTCCTAGTCTACTTTTACCCTGCAAAAGCTCTGACAATGCATTTCATTCCCATACTGCAACAACATGTTATCCTAATACAGGATCAATGTACATTTCTACTAATACATCTCAGTTCTGACTTCCAGTACCACTTCGCACTACATTGCCATTACTCCTCACACATCCATCAACTCAGCTCAAATCCTGATACGTAACTACCTTTCATTCCAGTCCCAGCATCCCTACAAGGAGTGAGATATTAGCAACACAGTGACAGAAGCAGGAGACTCTGCCACCACAATCTGTGATTAGAGAAAGCCTACCCACATTTTAGACAAAACAGTCCATTTCATTGACTGAAATTTATGATGGGCTCTTGGATTATACCTGGCCAATTCCTGACACAATTCAGCTCAGTTTCTGTTAGTCTACTCCAGTGCTTCCCAACCTTTTCCAGCCCAAGGCACACTTACATTAATAAAAATTTTCCACGGCACATTTGTTAAGGCATTCCCCATCCTCAAACCTATTGTAGCTCACTGCCGTGGCAAAATTCGACGGCACACCCATTCCTTTCTGACAGCCATGGCACACTGGTTGGGAAACACTGGTCTACTCTGATTTCTCCCTGTGTACACCACATACTGCAACAGGTCCATTATCTTGCAAAACTCATTTATACAACATTCAATTTTCCCCACTTTCATGTTTATAAATTAGCCATAGAACTCCAGGTTCTCAGCTTACAACACAATTGGAAATGTGCCACTTCACAAAACTAGTATTTGCGCTGCCATATTGGACCAGATTAGTGACCAGTTTTAGTCCAGTATCCTGTCAAGACGCTTCAAAAAAAGGTGAGAAACTCCATAATGAACAGTTATGACAAACTACTCATAGAAAAAGTTTCTCACTAACCTCCATCAGTGAATGTCTGGCTATGCCCCTGCAGTACCCATCCCATTTGGTAGAGAACAGCAATAGTGAATTTTTTTTTTTGCAAAGCAGTTTCGGAAATGAACCGGTTAATGCCAATACTGCAGTTAACTTTGGGTTTCAACATTTAAAATTACTTTGAGATAGACAGGTCAGTTTGCACTTCTAAGTTACGTTTCAGAGAGACAATAACCTCAATATTCACTTGATTCACATAAACCCAACTGAAAGCTCCAGTTCTTGGACAATGGCAGCAATCTGAATTTGCAACTGCAATACCTGATACCTGACCCATAGTTATGCAACATCAAACTTTATATAGAACAATTTCTATTACCTGATGCCGTTTACCTTTTCTTTGTCCTTTTCTGCTTTCTCTGCCTTCTCTTTCTCCTTCTCTTCTTTTTTCTTCTTCTTCTCACTTTGTCCATCTACATGGAATACTGGAGGAGGTGGTAGAGGAGGAGGTGGAGGAGGGGGAGGAGGAATAGGAGGCGGTGGTGGCGGTGCAGGGAGGATATATGGGGTGCTGGGTGGAGGGGGTGGTGGTAGCGGTGGCGGCGGCGGCGGTGTTGATACTGTGACTTCTGCTACTGCCACCGAGGTAGGGAGTCCAGAACTCCTCTTAGACTTGGAGTGCTTCTTCTCTTTATGTTTCTCCTTGTCCTTTTTTTTCTTACTCTTTTTCGATTTCTTTTTCTTCTTAATCTCCCGGTAAGAGTCATCTATCACTAACTCTCCAGCCTCCAACTCTCCCCCAGAGGATGAACCTGATTCTAATGGAGGCTCCAACCCTGAAATGTCATACTCACTCCCATGGCCTTCTGAGAAAAAGGAGGTGTCAGGGCCAAATCCCTCAGAGATGGGCGCTGGATGTGGGTCTGGTGGTGGCTTGTGCTTCTTCCGGGATGACTTCAGCAAGCTCTGAAACTCATGCCCCAGAAGGAATGATCCTTGTTCATCTCGGGCTGATTTCTTGGAGGATTTTTTTGTTGCTACTGGTGCTGAAGAGTAGGGGAATGACTCCTCATCTGCTGCGCTGCCTCCTTTCTCCTTTGGTGAAAGGATAAGCTTCATCTTCAAACCATCAGGCTCACGTAGGGTCAGCGTCTCGGTGTTTACATAGAGTGGTTTCATTTTTTTGGATTTGTGGAAGCTCCCATCATCCAGTGATGCCTCTCCACTGCTCCCACTAAGCTTCTTCTTGTGGTGCTCCTTTTTGCTCTCTGAGTACCCAGAGGCAGTAAAGGAAGAGAAAGATGACTTTTCTGAGGTCTTTTTTGAAGCCTTGGAGCCTGTGGTAAGAGGCGTGGTGGTGATAGCCTTGAGGAGGTCCATGGCTGTGTCAGCAGAAGTTGGGCTTGACACTGCTTTTTTCTTCTTCTTTGATGGTAGTTCCAAAGGTGAAAGGTCTAAAAGGGACCAAACCAACACACATCAAACTCATCTCCTCCAAGGCAACCCCTCTTCCTACACTGGTCTGAAGTATGACAAGAGTCCCACAGAACTCCTTATGCTCAGAGCTAGCTGGTTATTGTTCTGGCACAGAGAAAAGACCTCTATCCCCTATGGCCAGTGCAAGTCTTCCTTTGCAACGTGAAACAAGCTACAGATGAAGAGAAGCCATAGACTTCGAGCTGGTTAACAGTATAAACTGTGAAGTTGATCAGAACACTTTTGATAAAATATATTTTTGCCAAAAATATGCTACTTTCCTGAAGCCAACCCATTTCACAGAGATGTGCTTATCACAACAAACTACCGCCTAAGGTCCACTGTTTTCTGGTTACTTCTAACCTGAGCTTTTCACTCTGAAAAGTTATTTTGAGAAAACTCTTTAAATTTATGGAAACATTTGAAAGATTAGTTTTTGTTTCACTACAGAAAAAGAACACGTTTTGACACCTTGAAATACTTTGTTCTGCAAGTAAGTCCACAGCTTGTTGTGATAACAGAATGCAAAAGTCACATAAGAAGGGCATGTTAGGGAATTGTGACTGCTCAGTGAATAAGACCTTGTTGTGTTGGAACCCAAAAATATTAGTTCTTCATCCCTCCTCTGCAACCTGGGGCTTTCTGTCCACCTGCTGGGTATGCATCAGCTTTTGCACTCCCCAACAGTTGGTGACTCCTAAATGAAAGAGCGCTGAATACAAAACTGTTACTCTGGGTTAGCAAGTGACCCTTCCTTAAAACCAGGGATCTGTAAGTCTTTCCATCTGCCCCATTTCCTTAATCCTGGCCACCTGCTATCCTACCTCCGTGATAGAACTCATCGGAGGAATGCTTCCTCTTCTTCTTGTGTGATTCTGTCCCCAGAAAGAAAAGCTCACTGTCCTGGAAAAAGAAGAAATGAGTTACAAAGACAGCAGAAAAAAAGAACAAATGTGCACTGGATACTGATGCAGGTAATTCTGGAAACCAATATTATTATTATTATTTATATTAGTACAGCAACAAGGAACCCTAGTCATGACGATGACTTTACAGTAGATGCTGTACAAACACAAAACAAGAAGAAGGTCCTTGCCCCAAAGAGCTTACAATCTAAGATAAACAACAGAGAGATATGGATAGGCAGGGGAAGCAATGATTATCAGTCAGCATATGTAAGGCAATGCCTAAAGCACATCAGCAACCTGACTGCTGTTGAGATTTCCATAGATACTTGAAGGACAGATATTTATGGGAGATGCTTCTCACGCGAGACTGGCAACATGGAAGATGATAAAAAAGGAGCCTGTTTGAAAATCTAACAAGCTGGCAATGGCAGCTGACATCAGGGCTTGATCGAATGCAAGAGTTGACCTCACCGTACTGAATGAGAGATGGTAGGTAAGGAGAGAAAAGGCTGTGAAGGGCCTTACAAGTGGACACAAGTAGCTTGTTTGATGTACTGGAGAAGGGGGAACCAGGAGAGAAATGCAAAGGGAGGTGACCTGGCCAAAATGACTGACTGGGAAAATGTTCTTACAGATACACATCACAAAACACTTTCATTATTTATTGACCATTATGAAGGTAAAAAATAAGTTTGTTTGGAGGAATCCAGATGAGGGATGGAAAATGAACCAGCAAATGAAAAAGCAAAAGCAGAAAACAATAGTTTTCCACACCTGCTGAACTTTAAAAAAAGATCCTCTTTTAGTTGACTCCAAAAAGCAGAAATTTTGGTTCAGAGAAGAAAGTTTAAAAAAAACTTAAGTTGCCAGTATCTATTTTCAGTTTTTTAACATCCCATGGAGATGAATGGAGCAGTTTGGAGCTCTTGGTTACCTGCAGCACTGCAATAACTAGAATCTTCTTCTTTAAAAGACTGCCTAAAATCCTGCTCTCCCTTCATCTATCATGAAGTCACACATCAGAGACAAAACAACTGGGCTCGACTCCTTCTCAGAGCAATACAGCACTACACTTCAAACCATAAACTGTCCCTGAGCAACATGGGATATTCCCTGAGCTTTGCTTACAAGTCTCTGCAGGACACTTCCTCAAAACAACCAATTCTCCCACCCTACTCCAACTAGGGTGGTCATCATAGAGGACAGTCCGGTTGTCCTCCGTCTTCTAGTGATACGAAACTGACGCCTTTATGTCTCTTTACAAAGAGAAAAATAGAGGACAGAGTAGCAGAAAACCGAAATGCCCTCTATGATGGCCACGCTAACTCCATCACAAGCTTTTATGTGCATCCTTTCACCTTCAGCCTTTTCTTCCAGGTCTTCCTGACCTGAGCTGCTATCTTTTCCTCTTCCTGCAGCTGATCCTTGTAAGTGCGCTTTCTCTCTTGCTGGGTTCTGCCTGCTGTCAACCCCACATCATGAATACTTCAGTCACCCCCTAAGAACTGTAGAACTGATGAGTGTGATGGGAAAGGAAAGAACTGAGACCCCATTAAGGAACAATGGAAGCTAACTCTTTCTGCATAAAATGCAACAGTCACAGCAGCAAAAGTTGACACAGACTGATGCACAAGAATGAAAAAATACTTGGGTCTGCAAAGTAGCATCTTCCTTTACCTCAGATGCAGGAATGAGGCTCAGTGTTCACCAGAGTCCAAGGTTTCATTCCTAGGCCTTATTTGTCCCCCGAGACAGCAGGAGCTAAGAATGCTGTTGAGACTAAACTCATCCCTATTTAGGTTTCAAGTTCCAGGGAATTGACAAGAACAAGAAATCCTGCAGAGGCAGAGATTAGCAGTCAGGGTATTTGCATTCTGAAATACTCCCTGCTATACTCACGATCTAGTCCTAGTACCTCACAACTAGGGCGCCCAGATTGTGGAATAACCTCCCTCCAGAGGTGATACAAATCGCCTACCCTGGAAATCTTCAAGAGGAGACTGGACCATTACCTTGCTGGGGTCACCTGACCCCAGTTGTCTTTCTTGCTTGGTGAAGGGGGCTGGACCCGATGATCTTCCGAGGTCACTTCCAGTCTTACAATCTATGAATCTCACTTCCTGAGGCCAGAACAGGCTTGGAACGCTGTGGAAACCCAGCCTGATGCCTTAGGGTTTAGCAGACTGGCTTCTTTTCCCACTCTGACTACATAGGCCGGCAAAGGCTGTGGCAACTCTCTCAGATTATGAAGCAGTCATACCTTCTTTCTTCTTGGAGCCATCATAAGCCCTGGTGGTCTTGCAGGAGCCTGAGAATGTGTTCCCACATCTGGGCTCCTTCCCCTGTTCCCATCTAAAGAAAAAGGTCTAAGAAACAGAGAATGAAAATAATGTAGAATCTTAAGTAGAATCATAATGGCAAAGAGGAAACCGCTCGTATGGAACTGCACGGCAATTCACTAGAAGAAAGTTGGGAAGGGGAAAGTGTGCTTCCTTGTGAGCTCATAATCATGCTTAAAGCTTGGTATGCTTTGCTCTAGATAACTTATATTATTTGGGGGGTGTTAATAATAGAGTTAAAAAGAACCCCCTTCCACTTCAAAATATCAAGCTGATGAAAACATGTATTTTAACAAAATGAAAAAGGTATAGTCAGAAGGCTTGCACTGGTTTTCATAATGACACACAAACTGAAAACAGAGATGATGACAAAACTGTTAACTGTCAGCAGTTATTGTAAGAGTGGGTTGCTTTAAGAGAAATTCTAAACTCCTGTATTTGGGTAGACAGAGAAGAACCCAACTGGGGGCTAGATTGTATGCAATGAGCAGATTTCAGTTCTGTTACATTGACTAGAGGTTTTTTGGGTGAAGATGTACACCCTTCAGAAAGACCTGCATTCCCTAACCCAAACCATATCACTGGAGCCCTTCTGAGTGCCAACCTGGGAGAGGGGAAAGAAAGGAAGAAAGCACTCCCTTTTCCTAAGGCCTCTGCAGCACTCCCAGCCCCTGCCTGCTGAGGGAATTCCAGGTTGAGCCATGCTGATATATGGTTGCTGGTACAGGTAAGAGATGGTTGTTTATTTTACCATTATGCAATAGCTGTATTACAATTCTCTAAGAGAAAACAGCTTGTATTCTTCAGTCAGAGACAAACTTATTGGTAGAAATAGAACATTTAAAAAACCAAGCTGTTCTAGCCAACATTTTATTGTGTTTTTTTTAATGTTCAACTATGAATAAGAAACCGAGCAGTCAATATTCTGATTAGCTGAGATAACCATCATGCCACACTAGGGTTACATTTTAAACTCTTTGGGGGAGAGAACTTGCCTTTTCATGCTGTGTGAAATTTCTCTCTATAACTATATTTATAAATTAAAATACATGGACACACTTCCAAGCTGTATAAACTACTGGCTGATATTAAAACATTAAATATCTGTTCAGCCTTTAGCAGGTTCTAAACCAGTGGTCTCCAACCTTTTTAAGTAGGAGATCACCTTTGGCATTTAAAAGCAACCCAAGATCTATCATGCACTGCTGCCACCCCTCCCTGCCCAGCAGGTAAGTCCGGGGAGAGAAGGGGGGGGGGGGGGGCAGATGGGGCAGAGGAAGAAAAAAATATTTGGGGGCACACTTCCCCAGCAGGTAAGTCCCACCCAGCCGGGGCCCCACTCAATTTGCCCCTGCTCCTGCCTCTGCCGCACTGTCCCTCACCACACAGGCCTCCATCTAGCCCCTGTCCCTTCCCTCCCCCATGGACTAAGCTGCTGGGCTGGGGCGCGTGTGTGCACGCACACAGGCACTCAGCCCCCCACCCCAGCTTCAGATCAACTCCAAGAGGCTCCGAGATCTACTGGTGGATCTTGATCCACTGGTTGGTGATGACTGTTCTAAACCCTTCCCTCCTCAAACACATACAAGTAAGTAGGAAGTTTTTGTTACAGTCCACAAAGTGAAGAGATTTGTTCTCCAACTACTCGGAAGAAGTATTGGGCACAGAAATTAAGTCACACCATCATGAAAACATGTGAAACCCCAATGGCACATACGGCAAGTCCTAGGTAGAATTCACGTAATACCACAGTCTATATAAGAAACAAGGACAATGACAGCTTCCTGCCCCCTCCCCCACAGTAGGCTTACAATCTTAAGGGCCAGATACGAACATAGGAGTTGCCAATAGCTAGGTCAGACCAGAGGTCCACCGTGCCCAGTTTCCTGTGTCCCAGACTCCTGGGGACAACAGGGCTGTTTTCCTGTCCCTGGCCTGCTCATGTCCCCAGGCAGGGTTTCACCAGGCAGTGCCCACTGGCTCCCTAGACCCATCTGGGGGCCGGTGGGCATAGTACTGTGTACTCTGCTCCATGTCCCCCCTTGGTGCCCTCGTTTCAAACCTATGGCTTTCACTCCCATTCCCGTTTTATATTTTTTTGTGTCCCAAGCAATCAGTGCCATGCCCCATCAGCAAGGGGGGCTTTGTCCCGCATCAAAAGGCCTGTGCCCCACTGAACCCTTGGGGACTGCGTGGCTGCTTTCCTGTCCCCCATCCATTCATGTCTCTGGGCAGAGTTTCACTGGGCAGTATCCAATGGCTCCCTGCACTTGTTTAAGGGCCAGTGGGTGTCACCCTTTGGTGCACTTATTTTGACACTCTGAGCTTCCCATGCCTGTTTTCTCCTTCGTTAATAGAGTTCAGCCGACACCCCCCCAGCAGCCTCCCTAATAACAGTGTGGGGGGGGAGGCGGAGGGGGTAACTACTGCTCTGTGGGCCTCAAGCCCACATTAACTGTGTGCACCCAGTAGGCCAGTGTCCCACGGACCCCCCCCGCCCTGGCCCTGGCCCTGGCCCATCCCCGTCTCACTCCCTTTGCTTTCCTGTCTCGACAGTTTGAAGCGGCCCCGCGCGGCCTCTCACCCTGGCGGGCTCCAGCCTCGCTCCGGCCCGCGGCCCCGCGCCTCCAGCCAGCCCTGGGGTCCTCCCGCCGCCTGGCCCGGGGTGAGGGGGTGGGGAGGGGGCCGAGCGGCCGCTTCCCTTCACTCCGCTCCGCCGCTTCCCGCCTCGCCACCGCCACCGCCACAGCCCGCGGCCGCCATCTTGCAGGGGGGGAGGGGGGCGGGGAGAGACGCCGCGCGGCTCCGCCGGCCAAGCAGAAGCAGCGGAGCGCCGAGCGCATCGATAGCCGAGGCTCTTCGGCCGCTGCTGCGCACATCGGGGTGAACCCTAAGGACTGCCCTCCCCGGCTGCACCGCCTCGCCTCGCCTCGCCCCAGGGCGGGGAACACAAGCTGAGGCCCCTCCCCCCCGCCGCCTACCTCGCCTCGCATCCTGCCCCAGGGTTCAGCGGGCGTCACGTGACGGGCGAGCCCGGCCGCGCTTGGTCACATGAGCGGGGCCTGGACTACAAGTCCCAGAAGCCCCCCGCGCTTAAAGGGCCCGCGCCCCCCGCCACCTCAAGCGGGCACGCGGGTAGTGCCGGGTAAGAGCGCCGCGACAGGGTATGGTGATACTCCAGGATCCTGGTTTTCTTTGATTTGAAAAAATCCCGAGTTTTCAGTTTAAAAAAAGGAACCCCAAATCGACATTTTTCCATGATTAAAATGAAGCACTATCTATCTATTTATATATCTATACAGGATTAACACACTAATGTTATTAATGATATTAATAGATTGGGCATGATGATAAATGCTATACTGATCATGCAAGTGATATATATTGACATATCAATAAATTAATATGTTAATATATACTACAGTACAATATAATGTAATGTAATATACTATACTATATTAAATGATGTTAAGATATTTCATATATTCCATTATATTTCATTGCATATTATATTGCATCATATATATAATATTATATATTGCACCATTATATTACCTTACATTATATATTATATGATATATTGTGTTATATCTTGCATCGTGTTATATATTGTGTTATATAGTGCATTATTATGTTAGATCATGTATTATATATTGTGTTATATATTGCATTATTGTGTTATATATTATTACATATAATACATTCTGTTATAAAATATTACTATGATTACTATATGAAGTGTGTGCAATAAGAGATCACTCCAAATGATCATCAGCTGCAGCGTAATAGGGCCCTCAAGCAGCAATTCTCAACCGGGGGGCCACAACACCCTGGGGTGCCTAGAGATCCTTTTGGGGTGCCCCAGGGGCCACACACTGTTAGCACTGTTAGGTGCGGGCCTGGGATTTGCTAGCTCAGACCAGAGGTTTCAAATAGGAATCCACGGTGTTGAAAATGTTTGGATCTGCTTGATCTTTCTGAGAACTTTGTAGTAGAAGAATTGCTCAGTTGTCTTTCCAGAGTCAAATCAAGAGTGAAAGCTAAGAACCGGCATTTTTCAAGGGGTGCCTTGAGTCTGAAAAGGTTGAGAACCATGGCTTCCAAGCATTGGTGGAGACCGGAGCCCTCACTGTCAGTGTCTACAGTGTGTAAACACACAGCAAGTGCCAGTGCTTGTCATAACAACCCCTAAGTGTGCACATGGTTTACTTACCAGAACAGTGCCAATGAAACATTTGTGGGATCAAGGCCTGAAACGGTATTAATTCCACGCGTTCTCACAAATCTACATGCCTTAGGTTGGCCCCCACCATCAATACGGATCTCTCCCTACAATGCTGTTGTTCCTCTAGTCCCTGCCAAAAGAGGGGAGATGCCTTTTTCCTTGTTGTCCATATTCATTCCTTACCGGAGCAAAGATTTCATCAGTACTGCTCCTGTGCCTGAATTTCACACCTAGAACTTGCTAGGCATTCAGCAGTACATGATGTTGCTAGTCCAGTCTTGCCTTTGCCAGATTATTGTTTGTATTGTAGGAGGACCTCGGAGTCACAGGTCTGTGCCCCATTCTGCTAGGCACCAGTGACATACCGTGGGTCTCCAGTGTCCGAGGGCCAATGCCTGCATTTGTGCCCACCCTGTTTGCAGCTGATTGCCAATCAGGGGGAGGGAGGGGTCCCCTGGCGGGTGATTTCCAAGCCTGGAAACACCAGCAGCAGTTCTGGTTTCACCAGAAGTGCCACCAGGGGACCAAGTACCCTGTGAAGGGCCCGGCCTGCACCCCCCTTCCCCCCTGACAGGCCATCTCCCAGGGGCATTTCCCCCCACATTGGTACGCCACTGCTAGGCACCATATCCACACAATGAAAAGATGGCCTTGTCACAAAGCTTTTATGGTTTCACCAAGTATTACTCCTGACCGATATTGCAGCCCTCATGGCAATACGACTTGTTTTACAAATATTTACTGTCATCTCACAGACATCAGATTGGACAGGCTTGGTCGAGACTGCATGAGTATGAATAGGGAGGAGGCAGGTGTGACATCACCAGGGAGGGCAACAGTGTGCTTTTAAAATGAGAAGGCTGATTTGGAATAGGGTTTAGAGATAGCAAGGAAGTTATAAAGAGATCTAGTAGCTTGATAGCATGTTTCCTATTCTGCTCCCTGGTATAAAAAGGATTCTAGGTCTCCTGAAGTTTAATGATTTCATCAGCTAACGGTTCAGAGGTATCAGACTGTGTCTGTGATGGCGTGCAGGGGAGTGCATGTTTTTTATTCAGTCAAAAATACAGAAAGGAGCAGCTCCCTTGAAGCGAACCATTTTATTTATTACTGTTCAAGTTACTATAGCATGAAATTTGCACATAAAGCCATTGAAGCATTAAAAGGCTATACATCATTCAGACTTCCCCTGATGATATCCATCCAAACCTCTTCCTAACCCTGCAAAATATTAATATAATACCTAGCTTTTATATGGCACTTTTCATCAGTAGATAACTATTCTAAACAAAGTTATTCTAAAAAAAAATTATTCTAAAAATTCATCTGAAAGCTTGCAGATACATACAATGATTTGTTTGCAAATATCTAGTTGGTCTAATAAAAGATATCACCTCTTCCAAGAGTTTTGATTCCTTTATTCTAAAAAAAAAATTCAGTCAATCTCTCTTTTCAGAGTCAATCTGTGAAGATAGCTAGCTAGCATGGAACACAGGAATTTACATCCTGTATTCAAACAACCTAGCATTTCCTTCTTTTGGACTATCCAGGGATTTTATTAGCATACAGATCTGGGCAGTAGGGCTGTGTGAAGCTTTAGTCCCTGATTCGATTTGGCGGAGATTTGGCCCTATTCAGTGGCTGAATCTCTGAATCCGAATCGAATCAGAGGACCCTTTAATCTCTCTCAATCAAATCGGAACCCTCTGAATCGATTCAAAAAGATTTGGTGATTTGGACATAGAGACAGCTTTAAATGTTTTTTCTACGTACCTCTAGGTAGCAGGGGCTCGTGAGTCCTGCAATGCTGGGGTGCATGGAGTGTCTCACAGAAGCATGGGGGGGGCTCTCCCCAGCATTCTTGGCAGCAGATCTGGAAGTGGACCAGAAGCACTTCTGGTCTGGAATGGGCTTCCAAAGGAGGTGGTGCTCTCTTGGGGGTCTTCAATATGAGACTGGACAAGCACCTAGCTGGGGTCGTCTGACCCCAGCACTCTTTCCTGCCCAGGGCAGGGGGTCAGACTCGATGACCTATTGGGGTCCCTTCTAACCTTAACATCTATGAATCTATGAGCACGTAAGCTGAGGTTAGGTGACTGTCTCCTATTGAAAAGTCCCACTAAGTGCTCATGTACATCTTTATGATTGTGAATACTTTTAAAAATCTGGCATTGAGGCCCCTGCCCAAGGTCACACAAATAGTTTACAACAGAACATAGAACTGAGAGTTCCTAAACCCCAGGGCTAGGGACAGAAGTTACACATAAAACGGCTTAAGTGATCAGAAACCTGTTTAAACCTGTAATAGAACATAAGTTCAGTGCACATAAGCCAGTTTCAAAATGGCCAAAACTGATTTACGATAAACCTGGTTGAATGTAGTATCAGACTTAACTGATTTGGGTCAAACCAGTTTATGCAACTTCTTTCCTAGACTTGTTCCTGGTTTAAGTTAAACCAGAGCCCCCCAGCATCCCAGCATGCTCTGGAGCTGTGGGCTGGGTTGCGCTTTCTGCTTTCTGAGCCAGAGCTCTGTGCACTGGGCAGAAGCCTGGTGCAATGAGCAGCCCTGCGGGGGGTGGGTGGGTGGAAAGCAGCAGGAGCTGGAACCAGAGCTGCACACGCTTGACAGAAACTGCAGAGCTGAAGCTTCCACTCACACAGTCTGTGACAGCTCTAACCGCCCCAGTCCTGCCTGCAATGCAGCCTCCCCGGCAGGAAGAGGCTTCTGCTCCCGGGGCCCCATGAGAGGGGCTGCTGCCCCTGTCACAGTTGCTCCCCCCTCACTGCTCTAGCTGCATGGGTAGGGGTGCGGCTAGAGGCCAGCCAGAATGGCTCCCTTAGGTGAGGGGGAGGGAGAGGGGTTATTTCCCCCCTCCTTCTGGTAAAGGGGGCAGGAGGGAGCTTATCCTGCTGCTCGCCCCACGTACTGAGTGATCAGCTGCAGCAGCAGCAGTCAGGGCAGGCAGACCCCAGCTGCAGCCCCCTGGGGACAGAGTGGGGAATAAACCCCTTCCTGTTTCCTCTGCCTCAGGGGGCCATGCTGGCTGGTCTCTGGCTGTGCTCCTGCCCCCACAGCTGCAGCAGCAAGCGGGGAGCTCAAGGTGGACCCTGGCTCAGGTCTGTGCTGGTGGGACAGGGAAGGGGGAATTAACCCCCCTCTCTGGCCAGTTCACTTGAGGCTACTGCCTGGGCTGGCCATGCTCCCCCAGCACAGCTTTCCTGCAGGCAAGTGCTGCTCTAGCACCCCTGGCTTCTGGCCTGAGCCACTGCAGGCATGTGCCTGCATTTCCTGAGTCGAAAATGAATGTCCATTCACTTGCAAATTGGTTCAATCTAGGCAGGTTAGACTAGCTTGCAAAGATTGAATTAATTCAGGCTCCAGCTTTTTGAGTGTCTGTCCCTAACCCAGGTTAGTACTGGCACCACTGCACTTACTTTCCTTTGACAGGTGAAAAATGGGAAACAGCAAAACAGGGTCCCCTTATCCTTTTCAATCAGTTTGTTTATGTACTGCAATCATAGGTTGAAGGGACCATCTCTGGAGTTCAGAAGATGGAGTCTTTCATTCAGTTCACTCTGGTTTTGGTCTCTCTGAACATGTCTACAATACAGCTGTAGAGAGCTCATTCTTGTCGCCAAGGTAGTAAAGTGCAGGTCTTACCACAGGTCCTGTTTCTTTGGTTCACTATCTCATGCCTGCCTGCTTTCAGATAGTGTCAATCGTTTCCCAGGCCCAGGACCATTATTTTATACATTTCCAAGTCTTTTATGGGCAAAAGCCTTCTTCCCTCCTATCAACACACATCATCACAGGCCTCTCCTCAGGGACTGGCTAGCCTTTTACTTCTCTAGCCTGCTTCAAAGGGATCCCTACCATCCTTTCACTGAAGATACAGGCTCACCGTTCTGGGCTTTCCTTTCCTTGGACCTTCCTCAGTTCTCTCTTAGCAGGGAATCACTGTACTGGGTACTGGGAGCTATTATTCTCCTCTGCCCAAAGGGACTTTCCTACTCCTGGCCAAGTGGTTCCTCTGGGCACAACTGACCAGCTTGCCTGTATCAAAGAGCTAATTGTACAGGGCTAAGGCATTCAGGCCAGATCAGTGTGTATAACAAATGATTTGTTACCTGCATTGTTTCAGCATTAGGGATTGACTTATTTGTTGTTAGTCCCTGCAGAAAGCATCCTTGTCTATTTACCCAGGAAAATGGAATTAAATCATTAACACATTTGTAAGGATACTACAGCATCTATTACGTTGCTATGATAGATACTTTTCAAATGCTGCCTGATTCCACAGTATCTGTCTCAGCGGGCACGTACATTCTTCTTTTGTGGCTACCTCTTCTACCCCTGCATAGTGAATGAAAAAGCTAGCTGGGAGATCAGTGACCTCATTTACCTGCTGGAGAAACAATACATCACCTTACACAGATATAAGCAGGGTCCAGACAGGAAGAACAAAGCACCTGGGAGGCATTAGTTGAAAGGAAGGGAGAGGGAGAGATTGTTAGAGGAGAGGTTAAATGCTGTAAGGCAGATTCAAAGGTGATGCACTGGGTAGGGTGAGAGTTACCTCTTCTGCTCAGTTTGACCTCCTTACAATTAAATTCTCCCCTAGGTGCATGTAAGAGAGTCTAGACTAGTTTCATCTGCATGCCACAGCCTGAAAAGGGCTATAACATACACTGTCCTCAGGCTCCTCAGCAATTTACCAAACTTCTTTTAAATATCAGTGAAGTAGGAGGAAATCTGAGGAAATCAAATACACACTTTCCTTCTGCCTTCGACCCAGTGGGTATATGCTGACTTCAGTGGAATTACCTGAAGTATTATTGGCCCTGACAAACTTCTCAGTGTTGGATACTTTCTCCCTCACAACCCTGACATTACCCAACTACCCTGCTTTATCAGTTTATCAAGTTATTGGTCTATTTTTTGGAGCTGGTGAAAGTACTAGCACGGCTCATTTGCATTTTGGCTGGTTCAGCTGTGTCTCAGGCCTCGTGAAATCACCCACCATGGCTGCACTCAAAACAAAATCTCTCTACTCAGGGTTCAGTTTATCATGCCTTGATATACAGTATTTATAAAGAACAATCTTAGCCCCTCTCAGCCTTTGTTTTGCTAGGCTAAACACACCATGCTATTTTATTCTCCTGTCATTAAAAAGGCTTTCTATTCCCTGATCAACCAAGTAACCATTTTCCACCCCTGTTCCACTATGACTTCATCTTCCCCACACAAGTGACTAGAACTATGCATAATATAGTGTCCCCAGTGCCTTAAACAATGGCAGTAACACTCCTCATCTACTGGAAATACCTCACCTTTTGCATGATTATAAAAAAATCAACTCTTCTTTAAAAGTTTGGATACAGTTTTCTGATCCTCCCTTCTTTCACAAGCATTCACATGACAACATGTTGTACAACCAAGCTAACTTATTAACAGATACACTACAAATACTGTCCTGAAAACATTACTGGCAACCAACCCCATGACTGCTAAGTCAACAAATGTTGTGTACAGGAACTGTGACCCCAAACAGTACAAAGTCACTGATAGGGAACTGGAGATTTGCAGTACCCTGGCTCTCCTTTTCTTGGGGCTGCAGAAGGGTAGAATGAACAGGAACATCTGCATTCCTTAGAGTCTCAAACCAGCAGAGACTCCCCATGCCTGGAGAAGGGTGACTGCACCCAAAAGCTTGCCAAGAACTTTTTTCCAACAACTCAGTTGGTCTAACAATAGGTATCACATCTACCCAAAGAACCTTGCCTGCTTGTGTCCTTAAACCAACACAGCTACAACCAAAAACCCAGGGAACATCTATCCATTCCAGCAGTTCATGGACTAACTCGCAGCTTACCCAGCTCCTGAACTATCCCGTGGCTAACTTGGCTGCAGAATGTCAGAGGAGGGAGGATGGGCCATAGGTATTAGGGAAGGGGTGGGAATTAGAGGCTGTAGCTTGGTGGGTGGCAGAGTAAGAAGCTGCTAAAACAGCTCCCTCTGTTGCTATTAATCATGTTCCTTCAACCATTGCAAGTCATGATACAGTCATTTCAAGACCACTTTGTCTTCTCTTTCCTTTTTCTCCATATTCCTCTCCCTGTCCAACTCCTCCGTCTGGCCATCAAGGTGCTGACTGGACCTGCGTCCAAATTCACCATTCGTTTCTTGCAGCATGTCAAGCCTAACCCTTTTTCTTTTCCCCTGTGGATCACTTTCAACAGGGGGCCTGGTTGGGAGCTTTCCAGCAAATTTGAGCTAGAAGGTCTTGATGGGACAACAAAAGAACATGGGTTTTGTCCATGGGGGCACAAGGTAAAGGAAGACAAAAATAATAGCTCTTTTTTTTGCTTTATACATCATGCAAAGGTACAAGCTGATACTTTTATTAATTTATGTGCACCAGCCAGCAGACATACTATGGTAAACATTTCAGATACAAGTAATTTAAACAATTAAAAAAAATTAGAACTAATGGAGGTGGAGGGTTGTGCAGTCAGGCTGGGTGAGGGGCTCGCTCAACATTGATTTTTAGTATTACTTTTGGCTAGAGAAGCCTTGGAGAATGGTTGTTGGTTGGAGATCCCTGATTAGGAGAGAGAACAACTTTTCCAGGCTGGTGATAGATGACCATCTGTCTATTCAAAGGAAATATTTTGTTGCCTGATGACTGAGCAGTATAACAATGACTGGAGAGGGCTTGTCAGCTACAAAGGCGGTAACTGGAAGTTGCCTTATCTGGGAATCTCACTGATTATCTCTAGTTTCTCTTTTGTAAGAAATTCTCAAATGTCACCAACCACGCAAGGAAACTCACATAAACATGAACTGGATGCAGGTGCTTGTTAACAATGGACCTGCTTTCCCTTCTCCAAACCCTTTTAATATCTCAACATAATGCCACTGATGCAGAGAACAAGAAGGTCAAGCACTGTTGCCATCAAGAGACTTTTTCACTTGGTACACACACTGAGAAACAAAAGACAGGTTGCGTGGACCAGCGCTGTTATGCTAGTAATCAGTATAACACTATATTGGTGTGACAGAGTTACTATGAGGGCAGTAGATGTAGAAATACGTGCTTGTGCTTGCAAAGCCAGCAATCCCAGCTTTGATTTTTTTTTATTCCATTAATCAGTTCAAAAGTAGGTAGATTGTATTAATAACCGCATTGAATGCGCCACCCCCCCCCCCCCCTTCCTCCCTTTACACTGGAATTCATCTCTGATCGGAAAGGGTAGAGGTCCTTGAAGGAAGGCAGGCCAGGGAAATGGCATGGCTTCTGCCCTCAAGTAAAACAAAACCCCACCCTATTGCAGATATCCTCCATAACAATAACTGCATTGGCTATAATATGGACATACCTCCCAGTTGTGCTGCATTTTCCCCCATTGTATTTACAAAAATGGTAGCTGCTGCTTACCAGCTGTGCCTCCACCTCCACTGGTGTTTTCCCTTCAGTCTGTCTCTTGAACCCCTCCCCATATATCTCCTTGAGGTAGGCTCCAGGACATCCCCTGCCTCATCTGGCTGTTTTATCTGTTCTGGGATCTGTTCCCAAGCTGGAGTTTAGCCTTCTTGGCTGGTGCATCTGTCACTGGGGTTCACCGACCCCCCTCTACCACAGAGCCTGCTCTGGTACCATCACCAGTCTTTCCACCTTCAGTCTAAATAAATCAGACGGTCCCATCTCAAAAGCCTCTCACAACCAGCTCAGACTCCTCAAAGCAGGAGCAAGCAGATGGGGAGTGGTTGGACATAGGGTGGGCATCCTTTGCCTGGCCAAAGGCATCATTTGGGTTTTTCGAGTACTGTCTGAAGAGGATAGCTGTCTGGTTAGTTCTCAACTTTGCCAGCCTCTTTGGCAATAACAACATAAAAGTGCAAATTGTGGGTGCCTCTCCCAAAATCTTGCCCACTGCTGCACTCATGCCACAGGAGAACAAGAGGCCTGGTATGCTGCAGGCTGTCACAGCATCTTTTCAAGCTGTTTGAGTGAGCTGAGCAGTACCAAAATAGAGCAGTGAAATGCTGAGTTATATACCGTCAATGATCAACCATGCTTTTGAGGGGAAGCTCTGCCTTGGGACTCCCCAAAAGTAGCCTTATTCAGTCTCCCTTTCCTGAAAGACCCCCTGAAGCCAGCCAGGCCATGCTTCTTGTGGGGCAAGGTTCTTGCTTCAGTCCCTGGCTTCCCCAGCAACCCATAGCACTTCCACTTTGGACAGCTCCTTCATTCCACTCCTAGGAAGGGGTGGGGGGGGGGGTCTTCTTCATCAAAAGGGGTGGGAGTAGAGTGCCAACATCCCAAAAGCATGGCAAGCTCTACTTCAGAACAAACAGTCTCTATTGTGCCACTCCAACTCTCTCTGTCCTCTCTGGGTTTATTTCTCTACTCCTGTGTTTCTCAAACTTTCAAAACATGTAACATATTCCATTCCCCTGCCAGAGGAAATCATACCAGGGCTGAGATGTACTGTGGAAAAATGACACCAGATATGTCTTTCTTTAAGCAAAGGATGAGCCTGTTCCCATGGTTCTAAACCTGTTTAACCTCAGGGCTCCCTCCATACCTTCTTTCAATTTTGTGGAATTCTATTGAAAATCACCGAGATGGATCTAAATGCAGAAGAGATCTGGGGGGCAGGCTCATGGCTAAAAAAAAATGAGAATCACTGATCTAGCTGGTGCTACTTAAGGTCAGCAAGGGCAGGACCTCACCTTGCTGTGCCCTGCTCTTTCCACTGGCTGCTGCCTCCTGCCCCCTGGTCTGTGTCTCAAGGGACACGGGCAACCCCACTGCTGAGGCTGTTCCTGCAGGGTCTCATATGCTGGCAGTCACCCCCATGGCCCCTTCTTCTGGCCCCACATGCACGGGAGGAGTGGATGGGATGAACCAGGCTGCAAAGTGTGGCTCCATCTGTGTTCCTACCTGCTGCCTGCTTGCAGTAGAGCATGCTGCTGGGAGCATGGGGGAGGAGGAGGGCTGGCTATACTCTGTCCTCCCTGGGACTACCTTTTTCTTTCCCCAGCTTTCTCTGAACCTCACTCTTTCTCCTCAGGCCCAGGCAGCCATCCTTGCAACAAAACAGTTACAAAACTAAAGTATTACCCCAGGGGACTAACACTCACCCAATAAAATTAAACATAATATCATAGGGAACAAATCAGGGAGCCCTGCTGCTAGGCCTGGACTGCCATCTGCCCCCAGGGTGAAACGGGCATAAAGGCATCCTGCATGTGAAACTGTTTACATCAGTGGTTTTCAACCTGTGGTCCACAGACCCCTAGGAGTCTGCAGAGTATGTCTAAGGGGTCCTGAATAAAAAATATGTGAATACCCACACTTACAATTCAAAAGGTTTTGCACCTCTATTTGAAATTTTGTAGGGGTCTGCAAATGAAAAAAAGTTGAAAACCACTGGTTTACATCAAAACATGCTCACACCGAGCCGCCAAAGTGTTCTCCACCAGAACTGCAGGCTAGAGCTCATCCCACTCTTTCGCCACATGCACGTAATAGGTATTGATAAACTAACAGGTAGCTGCTAGGACTTAGGAAGCAAGCGGGAAGGCAGAAAGCAGAAAGGCTGGAGTATACAGTCCTGGAGAATTGTGGGATGGCTATGACTATGAAAACCTGCACAACACAACCTGCATCTCAGCAGTGTTCACAGTAGAAAACAGCTGAGTTTGAGACTACCTTGCAATGAACTAAGCTTTAATCTATACCCATCAGCAGGGAAAAAAAAGTTTAGATACAAAGGAATTAGAAACCTGGGGACAGGGGCTGATCCGGGGGGGTGCACTGGTGCACTTGAACCCCCACCCGCCTGCCAAGCAGTGGCAGCAGCATTTCTACTCAGGCAGTGCTGAGGGAATCAATCGACTTCATGGCTCATTATAATCTACCCGATCCCTTCTAAATCCTTCATCCCACAGGTGTTAAGGATCCCCTCTTGTTTTTAATGGTTTGGATGGTCCACCAATCAAGCTATCTCTTGTTCTGCAATTCTCCTGTCTGCTAGCTGCTCCTGGTAATGAAGCTTCTATTTCACTGCCCTGTAGATGGTTTTTAACTCATTCCAATAAAGTTCTATTTGTTTTTGATTCAATTCTAAACTGAATAATAGAGCCTTAGGCACCTAGCAAATTAGTAAAGCTTCTAGTTTCTTTTAACTGGAGAAAAACATATATTGTTTTATATTTGATGATGCACTTCACTATGTGCACTCCCCACCTTTTCAAAATTCTAGATGTGCCCATGCCTGGAGATAAGGATTTTGTAGATGGGTTTGGGCTAAACTTTGGGTAAGAGCATAGGATAAGCCTGCATTAACATTTGTGAATATGGCCAAGGTGAATCAGAGATAGATCTTTTTTGGGGCACAGTGCTTGCTAAAGAATGGCACACTTGAGAGTATCTGAGCAAAGGCACAGAGAATTTTTTCCATTTCTCCTGTGCTCAGAAAAATAGGTAAATTGTACTCTGTGTACTATTTTGTAAATAAATACAATTACACCAAAGATTATAGTGGACATGCATCGTTCATTTTCCCTCCTGGCAGAAATAATCTGGCAAGGCTATGAATATTGGTTAACATCTCCAGCCATTTGGATAAGGGTGCCTTTTCTGATACTTTGTCCAGGTTATGTTTAAATTTCTCAGTTGATGGGGGGCGGGGGCAGGGATTGCTGTGCTGGGAAGCTGTCCTAGAGTTTACTAGATTTTACTGGCAGGGGTTTTTTCCTTTTTATTCAGCTGAGCTGCCAGCTTTTTTTCTGCAGAAATAAATGACCAAATAAAAAACAAATCAGAAAAACTCCCCCACTGAGCCTATTTCAGTTGTTGCTGTTTTTTGTCAGATTTATTTTCTTCCTGCAATGCTTTAGTTTCCAGCTGAAGGAATCTGAAGAAAAGATTATTATTACCAAGAAATTTGCAAATTAGTGAAGCTCAAAACATTACCCCAAAACCATTCTAGTTAAATTAGCCAGGATGGTCTAAAACCATTACATTTTCATTCAGATGATCAAATATTTGGATTTGGAGGTCCTATTACTCAGACAAAATTTAGAACTATTTATATTGGAAATACAATATGAGCTCTGATGGGTGTGAAAATGAGGAAAGTATTAGAATTCCAGAGAAAAAAGAAACACAGAATTTCCTTCTTCTTTATTGTGGGTATTGGTATTCTTCAGAAGAGACAGGCAAAAATGGGGTGAGCTTTGAACATGATAATACAGTAGCTGTGGATAAAGGGAATCAGAATTCTAGGATCCATGAAGAATGGTATGAAATATAATATGCATTATATTATTATGCCTTTATAGAAATCAAGGATGTGTTCTCAGTATGTCCAGTTCAGGTCACATCATCTCATAAAGGATACAGCAGACAAGAAAGGTATTCAGATATGGGCAACTATAAAAACTTTCCTGTGAGAAGTGATTGACAAGTCTTGGACTGTTTACCTCAGAGAGAAACACACAAAAGGGAATATAATGAAAAGTACAGAATAATAAATGGCATAGGAAATGGTAGGTCAGGCACTTAGAGTCACTGTTTGTTGTAAAGAACAAGAACAAAGAGACATTTACTGAATATTCAAGGCAGATCATTTAAAACTAGGGGTGCAATGAAAAAGATTTTCTTGGCTGATACCAATAGCCAATTATTAACCAGTCATATCAGCTGATACCTATGCAATAGCCAATTTACAGGAATGTGGCCCAGCAGCTTGGAGAGCAGCGTCCAGCTGTTAAGTCTGGCGGGGGGAAAGGGGTGTGGGGGGGAAAGGGCATGGGGGTGACAGATCAAGGTCCCCATGCTGAGGGAGGGAGTGGGGCAGGCGCAGTGGCAGGGGCAGGCTCTGCCCAGCTGGGGCATGGTGTGGGATGGAGCTGCGGGCAGATCGCCTGGGGTACGTGGGAGGGGTAGGGAGGGGGTTGTAGCTCCCTGCCACTGCACGGCTCCCCAGGGGAGGCATGGGGGCCATGTGCCCTCGGTATTTGTGCATGGGGTGAGGGCAGGCTGCTCACCGTGGGAATGGGGCCAGAGGCTGTGCCAGCCTCTTCCCCGCAGGGCTGGGCTGGGGCTGCGCTCAGGGTAGGTGGGGGTGGGGTGGGCTTGGCTGCAGCAGAGCACAGTGCCCCAAGCAGGGGTGGTGCCAAGGGGGGCTGTAGCCACCCCGAAATTCCCAGTAGTCCCCCCCATAGCTACCCCTCCCAGTGCCACTGCCACTTGGCCCGTGCAGCTGAGCCTGCCCCAAATGCAGCCTTGGCCCAGCCCCCCAGCCAGGAAGAGGCTGGTACAACCCCTGGCCCTGAGCCAGCAGCGGGCAGTTCACCCTTGTCCCATGGATCTGGGGAACACATGCCACTCCTTGTCTCCCTCAGGGGGCTGTGCAGTGGTGGGGAGCTACCCCTGCTCCCCACTCCCCTGCACCCGCTGGATGACCTGCTTGTGGCTCCATCCCACTCCCTGCCTCGGCTGAGCAGCACCTACACCAATCCTGTCCTGCTCCCTCCCTCACTGTGGGGGCCTTGATCTACCCTCCATTCCCCTTCTCCCCCAGCAGACTTACCAGCCAGATGTTGCTCTCCAAGCTGCCAGATTATGCTCCTGGTCACATGCAAGCTGTGGCTGAGCGCGTGCACATGGCATTATTGATGACGTTATCAGCCAAAGAAATCTGATTCCCCATAATGTTAATTTTCTTGTTATCGGGGCCAATCCGATAACCAATGAAATGAAAGAAAACAGTTGAAATGAAAGCAATGAAAGAAAACAGTTTTACATATAGTGCCCAAATCATCCGTGGAACTCATTGCAACTTTGCAGCACGGAATCCAGGAGCTTAACATGACTCTGAGAAGGACTGGGCACTTTATATATACAATTTCTCTGGATACTCATTGTAAGTATGTTTTTAAAAGTCAAGATTTGAGGAGTGGATAGAAACCATCTTGTTTCAGAACACAAGTTAAACTCTAATTTTTAGGCGTGGGAAGAAACCCAGCCTGGAAGCAGAATATCCCAGAACTGTCTAGTTTAATTGTTGTTTTGTTTTTTCTGCAGCTCCCTCTAACGTAACTAGTACTGTTCACTGTCAGGGACATAATACCTGATCAACTACTGCTCTGATCCAATTTGGCAGTTCCTGTGTTCCTACCACTCTGAATGATGCACGAGACCTAGTAAAATAAGCTATGTATGTCTATTACTTGGCCCACAGTCATTCCAAAGCAGAACTCATTATGGGCCTACAGCCCAACAGCCACAGCATATTTTTTAGATAACTGAATGATCTGGATTCTGAAAGGAACTGATGTAACCTTCCCCCCATCAAGTAACTGTGAAATCCTTTTTTACTGAACTTATTCATTTTACAGGGCAACTTCACACTCACTGGAATGACAATGACCACACCTTGCATGGACTTTGTTTCTACTTTAGCAGCTTCCAGAACTGAACCTAGATTTGCACAACATTAACTTTTTGAGAAATCCATCTCTGAACTTTGCTTTTCATTCCCATTACTAATACATCCAGGTGTATTGTTTGTGTCCATATAAAGGATGCCACTAGCTAGTGCTATCTACCAACTTTTACAATATGTTATTCCTTGCCCTGAAGTCCCTATTCAAATCACCAGATGGCAGTACTGTCTCTCTTCTAACCAGTTGCCTAACGTAATCACAGGGAAAATGCTGTGAGATGTCAGTGGCTGCCACAGTTTGAAATTTTATATTGCATACAACTACTCCTACACAGGCAAACTTTCTTTTCAGCAGCGCATTTATATTTTCCAATTGATGCCTCCATAAAGGCTAGATTTTAGTGGGCAAGTCATTGATAGCTTCTAAACACTGGTAAAAGATGCACACTAATAGGTGCACACATTATGTTATAATCTGACAGTGTAATGTGAGATAGCATAATTAATTTGACTTTGGCCAATAGCAGCAGTTGAACTCAGGACCATCAGCACTAAGTAGCGATGCTGTTGTTTGAGCTACAGGCCTAGCTGGTAGTAGGAGCAGATACCTTTGCAGATATTGCAGGAGCCTCAATCAGGGCACCATTGTATTAGCTGTTATAACAGCATGTGGCAAAAGTAGAACAGTGAGGATTTAGACATTTAGTTTAATTCTGACCAGCAGAAACAAAACTCTTCAGGTTCTGAAACTACCCATGCAAGCTGTTGGGGTCTCACTCTGGGTAGTTTGCAGGGTAGCCTGTAAGGAGCCAGTTAAGTGAACTGGTAGGAGAATAAGCATGGGCACATCTAGAAGCTGACTAGCTGGTAGGTTCCATCACAGTCCTTTCTGGTCTCCAGAGGAGCATCCTTAAAATTGAACAGCAGTAACATAACTGAGACCATTTGTACATGCCACAAAATTGGCCTTTAAAGTGGCTTAATGCCCTTTTGCACCACTTTCATGGTGCAGCTGTTTGCATGTGTTGGCGGCGTAATGCACTTTAACGGCAGGCTGTTTGCATGTGTCAGCAGCGTAATATGCATTACATGACTTTGGGACCCAGCAAAATAAAACATCTCTGAGGTGGTTTAGTTTGGGAGGGAAGCACCGGTGCAGGCAGCCCATGCAGGCAGCGTGTGCAGGCAGGCTCCACTGAAGGGAAAAAAAAAGCGGAGAGCCTGACCTTTTCTTTTTTTTTTCTACCCAGAGCCTGCCTGCCAGCCTGAGTTGCACAGGGGTCAGGCGCTTCTCTTTGAAGCTGCAGTGCCCTAGGGAACCGCTCAGTCCCAGTGCCAGGACCTCGCAGACCAACCCCCCTCCTCACAGCTCAGGGACTGCTTGACCTGTTGGAAGCTCGCCCTCCCCTACCCTCTCCGCCGCTGGAAAGGTAGGTAAGGGTCGGGCCCAACCCTTGTGTACATGCCACAGGGGTTTACTTCACCCTAAATTGAAGCGGTGTTTTTAAAGACACACCGCTTCAATTTTGGGAGAATTAAACCAAAGTAAACCCCCGTGGCATGTACAAACGCCCTAACGGGGCCAGCAGGGCACCAGCCCCAAGCACTGACTGAGGGGATGCAAAAATAGCAGCTGGTTCAACTGCTGGCCTAGCTGCTGGAGGTGGCAGCCTGCCCACTGCTACTGCCCTGTGCACTGCCACCACTTAGGTTCAAAACTGCAGAACAGTTTCAATTTTAGATTGGAAATCAGAAGGTTTCTAACCATCCAAGGAGTGAGGTGCCAATAGGCATGGGGGCAGGGCAAAAAAACCTAACTAGCTTTAAAATTGAGTTTGATCAGTTTTTGAAAGGGATTATGTGATATAGCAGAGGCTGGCAACATTTTTGGCTGGAGTGCCAAAGACATCTCAACCTCAACCCACACCTTGACTTGGTATGCCAGGGGACTAGTGAGGGGCCTGATCCTAGTTGCTGGCGGCGGGTGCACGCATGGCTTGGGGTAGACAGAGGGGGAAGGTCTGGGGTTGCACTGCCTCAGTCCCTTCCTTACCATGCACCCCTGTTGCTGTATGTATCTTGAAACAGGACCATTTGTAAGAGGAAATCCTCCTTCCACAGGAGGTGACTCTGGGCTGTCTCCTCTTCAGCCAGGGATGGCTTGAAACCCTAGTTGGCTGCTTTCATTTCTTAGGCGACTTCATGAGGGAGCATAGGCTTGAAGCCTGCTCCCTATCGGAACCAGCACTGGCAGGAGGGTGGAGGAACAAGCCGTTTGGCCAGAGGCCCTGCAGCAGGGTGTCCAGCAGCTCTGTATGGTCAGTGCAGCTCAAGTGTGCACTAGAGATAGGCCCAGGGAGCTCTTGCTGCAGGAAGGGAGTCACTGCCACTGGGGGCGGGGGAAGAGGCTGCAACAGTGTGGCAGGCATGAGAATAGGGTTTCCACTTTTTGAAGCTTGAGGCCCCTCACTGGCCCACAGGTGCTGGCAGGAGGTGGCTTTTGGCTTTCCTGGGGCTCTGACTGGGGGCAGGGGGAGGAGTGGAAACTATCTGAGCTCTGCTGCTGCTACAAGGAGCTCAGGCTGCAGCTGGTGTGGGGGCTTAGCTGGGCTGATGTGGGAGCTTGTGCCTGTCTGCAGCCCCTGGCTGAGGTGCTGCTCTGTAGCCAGTGGTGGTGTGGACACATCCCCAGGGGGGAATGGGGATGGGACTCCCACTGGGGCAGGGGACACGAAGTGTGAGCCCCAACCTATAATGCAGCCAGGGGAGCCTGCCCCTATCTCCTGTACCAGCTTCTTACCCTGGCACTTGCTGCCTTCCCCCTCCTTGGGGACCTCGTGCCTGCCGTGCCCCATGCGTGCTCGACTCCTCCCCCATCCCGACCTGAAAGGGAAAGTTGACTCTGGGTGTGGGCTCCGCCAGGTAATTGCCATCGACTGTTTGCCGGTTGCCATGATGACTGCCCCCCCTGCCATGGTGGCTGTTCTGAAATTACAGAGCCTCTGGGAATGGATCTGCACAGATGGGAGCTGCCTCTGTTGGGTGGCCCTGGGTCTGCAGCCTTTTGCCTTGGGGTCACATCTTGGAGGCAAGCCCCGCTCTGCCTGGACCTTGCCTGTCACAGCCGGGCTTGGGGTTTGGGCAGCTGCTGCCCATGGGCGACTGGTGCCTCCCAAGTCTGGGAGGGCACCAGCAGGGCATGACTCGGGGGGGCAGGGGGGTGGAGGAGTCCTTCAGCAGCCAGATGGTGACCAGGGGGGGCGGGGGGGGGGGTGGAGCCCTGTGCTGGCACTTCTGCAAGTGGCACTTCTGCTGTCAGAGCCAATTTGGCGGGGGGGGGGGGGGGGGGCACTAGCGCTCTCTGTGCCCCACTACCAGCCAGAGCGCTTGCTTCCAGAGGAGGCAGCAGTGCTCTCAGGGGTGGCACGTGCCCCGCTGTGCCTCCCCCTATGCATTGCCTATATTGCTACCTACCATGGAGCCCAGGCTGCTTGCATCAGGACTTGCAGCCTCCCAGCTGCCTGCTGTGAGTAGTTTGGGCTCAGTGGCTTGCAGCAACTGTCCAGAGCCCAGGCTGGCTATGATGTGCTGAGCAAAATGGCCTTGTGTGCTTTGGTGCGCATGTGCTGGGGGTTGCTGACCCCTGTGATATAGTGTTCTGCAATAGCAGCTGATTGGGTTTGATGACCCTACCAGTCCCATGTTTCACTGAAATGACAAAGTGTGATGGAATGATTCCATCAACTTTTTTTCCAATAAGCTCTTGAAAAAGGATAGGCCATTCCCATAAAGCATTTTTATACACAGTTTTGCCTCTGATGAAGGGAACTGTGTTCATATTTACTTCTGGAAAAACACCCTAGCTGCCACTGAGTATTCCAGAAACATAGGAGTCAGATGCTAGCAGAAAGAAAACCTTTCCTAACAACACCAAAAAAGGAAAACAGAAACCACAGCTTGGAGGAGTAATGAGTCAGTTGTGTATTAATTTAGGGTCTGAGCCTAAGACCTGTGAAAGATACCTATCAACTGCATTAGGTTTAGATCAGCTGCTTATCTGGGAACCTCTATAACAGTGATTCTCAACTAAGATGCTTTAAGAACCTGTTAAGTGTGCAAATATGATTCATAAAATAATCCCAGAGATTTTAAATAGGAATTCATAGTGTTAAAAGCATCCTGACTTGCTGTGATCCTTCAGAGTTCTTTGCAACAGAAGAACTAGTTTCTAGTGTCAAGAAATGAGTGAAAACTAAGAGCATAGGTGGATTAACGCATGGGCCAGCCCAAGCCTAGGGGCCTCTGCTAATTGGAGGTCCCCCTGGCTGCCTTGCAGGCAAGCAGTATTCCAGCCAGCAAGGGGTCCTGCTTGGGGCTGTTGGGAGGTGCAGGGTCAGTGCCAGCCTTTTCCTGGGGGGGCTGGACTGGGCTGGGGAGAGGGAGGGCTGGTTGCACGTGGCCAGGAACCCAGCTGGACAGCCAGCTCCCTGCAGGGAAGTCTGATGTTGGGGCACGGTTTGGTTGGGGGGGGGGATCATGGCCACCACCATGAGGGAGGGAGTTGTGCAGGGGTAGGGGCTGGGGCTGAGGGCGCTGCCCAGCCAGGGTGGTACATAGGTCCCAGGGCTGGGATGGGGAGCAGGATAGTGGGGCTGTGCAAAATTTCACTGGCTGTTTCGTTTCAATGATGTTTCGACTAATTTTGAGGTCGAAACAGCAAAATCCAAATGAAACAAATCCCATCGAAACAGCCTTGAAACAAAACAAAGCTAGTTGAAACATTTTGAAAGTTGAAACATTTCAACTATAGTGCTGAGGATAGGAAGTCAGCCCAGCTGGGTTGACTTCCCATCCCCCAGGCTAGATTGTGCCGGATCACGTCGGGGGCGGGAGGCAGCGAGCCCAGCTGGGCTGCCTTCCCATCCCCTATGCTAGATCATGCCGGGGGTGGGAGGGAGCCCACTTGGGCTGCCTCCTGCCCCCGGTGTGATCTAGTGACCCTAGTGAAGGCCTGATCTAGTGCTGGGGATGGGAAGTCAACCCAGCTGGGCTGACTTCCCATCCCCAGCGAAATGTTGAAACAGCGAAACGACGAAATGTTGAAACAGTGTTGAAACAGCCTTTGTGTTTCAATGGGATGCAATAGAACAGCTGTTTCAAATCAAAATGAAATTTGAATTGGAACACTGTTCCGTGAAACCAGCGAAACTCAAGGTGAAAAGGAATGGTGCCGTTTCGCACAACCCTACAGGACAGAGCTACAGGCGACTCATCCAGAGGGTGTAGGGGGAGGAAGAAGGGAGAGCTCTGAGCTCACAGAAGGTAGCTTGCATCCACCTTTGCCCTGCTTGACTTTTTGCCACTTTTGCCCTGGGGGAGGGGGGCCAGGGAGAAAAGACAAGAGGGCAGGCATGTGCCACCCCACCCCTAGCGCATCTGCGTCCACCCAGCCTCCCCCACGAGGTACGGAGGCCCGCCTGCCCTTAGCAGCGGCAGCACCAGGAGGGGAAGGGGCCCCTCCCCCCACTGGAGTCCAGCTGCCATGGGGGGCCTCCAATTTTGTGTTTGCCCAGGGCCCCAATAAATCTTAATCTGCCTCTGACTAAGAGCTGACATTTTCTGAGGGTTGCCTCAAGTCTAAGTGGGGGTGCCTTGAGGCTAAAAGATTGAGAACCCCTTCTCTGCAAGATTAAAGGTCAGGTTCTTGCATCCAACAAAGGTACCCTTACAACATTTTGGCAGTGTAAAGTGCTTGAAAGCAGTTGCAATCTACAGCTGTGTTCTCTTTACATTGTCAGTGGTATGAAGTCAGCTTACGTACAAATGAGAAGTGGATCATATTGGTTACCTGCACACACCTGATCTGCCCATGTATGTTCTTCGTCATTCTTTTTCCTTCCTTTCTTTCCTTTCTACTCTTAACTCTGTGATCCACCAGTATTGAAAATTTGAAGCAAGTTTAGAAAAAAACATTGAAGTTGTTTTATTATTATTGCATTTCATCAGAAAGCTACATTATACTTTTATTGAACTGAATATATTCAATAGCAGCAAGTTTTGTTTTTCCAAATAAAGTTCTATTATGAAAGCAAAAAAGGTAGCTCTTTCTAATATGCCAGCTCTAGAAGTATCTTCCATTAGTTCTTTTTTTTTAAATAGCCTTCAGGACTCACATGACTAAATCAGCGCTCAGCAAGAAGAATCTTGTCAGAGAAATTCACTGTACTAAAGGCAATAAAATGGAAAAAGAGGGAGATGAACATCAGTGTTACCTCATCAGCATCAGAATAAACTCTGAAATAAGCATTCTACATTTACATAATGCTGTCAGCTGCCACTACAGAGACATGGATCTATTACCCCTGTTTATACTGCTGCTAACTTAATTTATAGCAATTTATTCTATACAAGTAGACAGTAACTCAAATGATGAGAAAAAAATCCCTTTTGCACTGAAAATAAAAATGGTAACATGCATAATAGATTTCTGAAAGGAATTTGAATGGCCAGTTAATATACCAGCTGAGTTAAATATATTTTTAGTAGGTATCAGCAGATACTTACAGCAGATGACCAACTCTTATATGCGCACAAGCAGATCAAGAGATAATATGGGCTTGGGGCAGAAATACTTAGTATAATTGGATGGGCCAAATTTGCTCACAGCTACATCCCTGCAGGCTTGCTGATTTCCAGGGGGTGTTGCACAGGGGTAACTGAAAGTAGAAGTTGGCATTGATTGAGAGCATGGATAGATTTTCATAAAGGTGGGGCAAAATACTGTGGTGTTTCATCTAATGGACATGCCCTACTGAGGGGGACTACATGGCAGTCTGAAAAAAAATATGGTTCAGAGTAATTGCCCCTCATAATACTTCCCCCCCGCCTTCTCCCCTATGGTTATATCCTGGCTATGATATATTCAGAGGTTGAAATCAGGCCACATTTCACGGACCAACAAAGGGATCAAATTCACTTTCATGCAGAGGAAAATTAACATTTCTGGCCAGAGCACTACAAAGGTCTCTGTTGCATGGGCCTAAGCCCTTCACATAGCATTGTATTCCCTTTGTTAGGAAATCTGGTCCCAATTCAGCAAGACATGCTTCACTTCAAGAAGGCAGTAGACTTTTACCATGTGTATAATGTGAGATTATGGTTTGCTGAATAGTGTGGGACTGTTAACGTTGTACCTTCTGATTTATTATTCATGGTATGTCTACATGGCACAAGGAATGGCACTATGCCGAAGTACATCACTGCCATGCTGAGGCATACTAAGCCCATTTCATGTGCTCTGGCTGCTGCACTGGAAGCAGCACGGTCATGTTACAAGGTGTATACACCCATTAGCTCTATTACTCAGCAAAGCTTTTTGGAATGTACACAGCTCTCTGTCTATACAACTTTCAGGACAGAAGTTAGTATATTTGGAGAAGGCATGGCCTGTCACTGTACAGCACTGCTTTCTACAGTTTAGACATACCCTGAAAGTGCTTCCATGGGCTAGGGACAGACATTCAAAAAGCCTGAGCCTGAATTGATTCAATCTTAGCAGGTTAATCTAACCTGGCTAGGCTGAACCAGTTTGTAACCACACAGACATCCCCTCTGGACTGAGAAAATGCAGGCACATGCCTGCAGTGGCTCACGCTAGAAGATGGGGGTGACTAGAGCCCCCCCACCTCCCTCCCCTGCACAGTGCTGAGCTGAGGGGGGTGTAGCCAGGCCCCGGCAGAACCTCTGATTAGGGAGGTCTCCCTGCACCATCCCAGACATTTCTCTGCTGGCTGCTCAAGGGGCGGGAGTGTTGCCAGGCCCCAGCCCTGTAAGGTTCGACCTAGATACTACTATGCAAAGCCTAAGCAAAAGTGAATGTTATGTGACGAATGCCCATCTGCAATGATAAGGAGCAGACAGTCTTAGATAGAGGAAGCTTGAAAACAAAAACAGAATCAGAGGTACTGGGACAAAGAGCTCATTAAAATACTAAAAATCACACCCCTAGGTGGGGAAGATATATGCTAATGAACATATATGTATGTTAATGAGATACATAGCTAAAACACAGGTATACAGACATGCTCAGTAAAGAACTCCTTGCATCACTCCTTTATAACCAATTAGCAAACAAGGATGCATATGAAGATTCAAACCCTTGTATATAAGGGGCTTAGTATTGCATATCTAGTGTGCTTGTTCAGTGAGATTATTCCGCTTGCACCTTTTATTGCTAGCAATAAATCTTCTTTATACTTTCACCCCTTGTATCTTTATTGGCCTTTGCATACCGGGCACGAACCCAGACTTGAGCTGGGGCCTAACAGCCCCATGCTAGTACTCTGAGGCAAAGGGCGGGGGTAAGTAGTGCATGCATCTCCTGATGATACAGAGCTTTTCAATCTCCCTCCCTGCTTCTTTATACTGTCTGCAGCAAACTAACAGGCAAGCAAACCAGCAGGGGGCTGATAACAGTGATTATTAGGGCTGTGTGAAACGGTACCATTTCGTTTCGTCTTGAGTTTTGACAGTTCAATGGAACAGTGTTTCATATAGAATTTCATTTTGAGTCGAAACAGCTGTTCCATTCTGTTCTGTCAAAACAGAAAGGCTGTTTTGATGCTGTTTCGAGTTTCACTGGGGATGGGAAATCAGCCCAGCTGGCCTGCCTGTCACCCCCAGCGTGATGTAATGTGGGGGATGGGGAAGCATTTCAGCTGGGCTGCCTCCTGCCCCTGGTGCGATGTAGCACGGGGGACGGGGAAGCAGCCCACCTGGGCTGCCTTGCCACCCTCTGCTGGATCTTGCTCTGGGGATGGGAAGTCAGCCCAGCTGGACTGATTTCCCATTTCCAGCCTATGGTTGAAACGTTTTGACTTTTGAAACGTTTTGACCAGCCTCATTTTGTTTCGAGGCTATTTTGATGGGCTTTGTTTCATTCTGATTTTGCTGTTTTGACCTTGAAATTGGTTGAAACGGTGTCGGAACAAAACGGCCTCTGAAATTTCACACAGCCCTAGTGACTATCACCCCATCAGCAAAACAATAGCCTTTCTCCATTAGTTCAAACTCTTCTTAAACAGCTTGTGGCTGACCTGTTGATTAGCTCCAAAGAGCCCTAAGGGGTCACTGTTCTGACTGCCTGCCCCAGTGAAACTGGAGAGAGAGATGCACATAGACACCTCTTAGCATTAGGTAGCATACCACGTGCCTAGGGGCTGTGGGGCTGGGGTCCCTGCTGTGGAAGATGGGAGGGAGGGAGGGGGGGATTCCTGCTTAAGCAGTGAGCAGTGTGTGTGGGGGGAGGCGGGGTGGGGAGTAGGGCAGGGGGAGCCAGGCAGACCCTGCTGTACCTGCAGTCTCTTCTGGAGCTCCAGCCAGGGAGCAGAAGGGAGGGGCCAGCCATGCTATGGAGCAGAGAGCCCCGCCCAGCCCTAAGAGCATGCCAGGATGCTGGGGGAGTCTGGTTTATCTTAAACTAGCAAGGGGTCTGGGACAGACATTGCATAAACTGGTTTGAGCCAAATCGGTTAAGTCTAATTCTACATTCAACCAGGTTTATCTCAAACTGGTTTCAGCCATTTTCAAACTGCACTGAACATCCGTTCTGTTATAGGTTTAAACCAGTTTTTGATCACTTATACTGGTTTATGTGTAATGTCTGTACCTAGCTATGATGACCAAAGGTAGGATCTTATAATTGAGGCAGAACATGTTTGTGCTGCAACAAAACATTTTTTTTTTGGTGGAGGGTAGAGATGTTGCCACTGAAGTATCACTTCAGTGGCAATATTGGCTCAGGAAAAGCCAAGGATCAAAAAAGATCAGAGAGATACAGTCAGGACTAACATGAGTTGGCACAACTGTGCTGGGACCACCAGATTTTAGTAAAGTAGGGGATGCTACAACTGAAAATGTCCTGTATGGGCAGAACCATGGTGTACCACAGGAATGTAGGACTCTGCCATATCAGGTCCTGAGTAGAAGGGGCTATTTGCACAATGCTTGCCTGCAGTTTGCTTGACTCTCTTAAATCTCATAACATTTAAGCAAATACAAAAATCCCAGTTATATTGTGTTTCCTAATTATAATTATACAAACCCAGAAGCTGTTCTTATTAAGAACATAGCAAGGATGAATAGGCAAGCTTTTCTTCAAAAGATACAGATTCTTCATTCGAAGTTGATATGAAGCTAAAGCAATCATGGTGTTAGCAGTAGTAACATTTTCCTTTCTTCCCAACAGCTGGAAGCTTCTTGTCCAATCTCCCACTGAGAAGCTGCTGTTTTGCATCTCATCATCATCACACAACTGGAGATACTATGCCTGAAACATCTAGACACTCCTGTCTCCACATGGCAGGGCTGAGAATATCACAGCTCTACATTTGAACTCCACTTAACCACTTCAGTGCCATGCATGTTTTGGGAACAAGTTCTAAAGATTCACATATGTGACTAGAAAAGTAAAGCAGATTCACAAAGACTTAAGGGAAAGTAAGTCACCTAACAAAATTCTGTAGGGGCTCTTATATTCCTTTAAAAGTGCCAGCCTAAATTGCTTCAGGTCCAGCTTTAAACTTAAAAAGAATAAACTAAAAAAACTAAGACATACTTCATGAAAAATTAAATCTCATCCAGCACAGTTAGGGACAAGCCCCCCCCTGGCTCCTTGGCTATTAGATGAGCATCTCCATGCTGTTCTGTTTGCCAAGGGCACTTCATGCTGTGGGACTGCATGTGATTAAATGGCTCTATTTTAAGATAACAATGAAGTAAAGAATAGAGTCTTGACTTTAAAAGAATATTTGATTTAATATTTCAGAGCTTTACAATAGGTATGTGTGCTGCTTTGTGGATATGTGTATTCAAACCAGATGATATTTTGTGAATGGATTATTCAGAAAACAAAAGCCTGTTAGAAGTTGATGTAGCAAACTGATTTACATCAAATGATGTTCTAGTCCTGAACCTGCTCACCCAAACCATTAGAAAGTATAGACAATGCTTTGGAGACACAAGAAGGCGCTTTTTAAGTTGTGCACATGTAAGCACATTTCAACGGGATATGAGGTTGCAGTCTCATCTGGTGAGGTTTCGTGTATCCTTTGCTCCCAGTATTGACTTTTAAAATGCAGAATGCACTGGAAGGGATCAGCACAGAAAGGCTGCATGAAAAAAAATGGGTTGGAAGAAAGCTCATGAAGATTTTTGGTGGATGATAAGAGATGGCTGTTCTGAGTAGAATAAGGGTTGCATGAAAAAAGGACACAAAATTTGGATTGGGAACACATGTAGGTGAGGAAGTGACACTTGGAAAGATGGATGTATATTTGCAAAGAAATGTTATGTGTGACAAACTGAGGGTCCCCAGGGCCCCACATATATGTAGATCAGGCAAAGAATCAGAAGTCAATTTTTGAATCCCCAGGCTCTGCTGCTTTAGTATCATGGCACTAGCATTTACTAAGAATACAAAAGCTAGAGGTAGCTCAGAAACCAAGAAGAACAAAGTCTGAAACTCAAAAGAGTTTTATTACAGAGTTGATTTTTATCTAGCTAAGCCCAGATTAGTTAATGTCCTATATAATGGTAACTCAGGACAGGACTCTTGATACTGCCCATATAATAAACTAGATTTTATTTTTTATTGCTGCTCATCAGAAAGCTAGAAATCAAGAGTCAATTAACAACCGAATATAGTGCATTCAAATGCCATACATATTACAAAATCTACCATACTGGAGGTTATAGATAACATCACACACTGCATTCAAATGGCTGCATTAGCAAGTCTATTGTCACTATATATGAAGTTTGCCTCAAAGTGCAGTTCTGCTCTGGAAAAGAAGAGTTTAAGAAGTGCATTGTGGGGTTCCATGTTTATTGCATTGCACTATTCCATATCAAATTCTTCTGTTTACAAGTACCAAGGTGATTTTTTTCCTATCTGCTGGCCCTGCTAGCTTGATCGATCTAGCATCTGAAAGTTATACTGGGTTTCCCCTTTCCCCCTCATACCTACCCATTCCCAAGCAGCATGACAGATACTTTCAGTGTGACCTCATTCTTTTCCTGTATGCCTTCCTTCCATTACACATATTCATCTCTAGTTTTTTTATCAGATGGTTTTGCTGAGGGAGCAGCTAGCTGAATATTCCCTTTTTATATTTTGTAGCAACACTTCAGCCTCTGCTACCCACGGGTCCAACAAAATGCTGATTTCAGCTAATACAAGCAACCACTGTTGACCTTGGTTTTATTCAGTTGCTCCTTCAAAGCAGTATTTTGATGTAAATTGGCTGGTAGCCTAGTAAGTTGGAAAGCCAAGTCACAACCTCTTCTTTTTGATGCCCATTCCCAAACGTGTGTGTGGTCCCAAGGATGAACAGCATGGGAAAGCTGAGGCAGATGAAGATAGATTGCACATATGGCTTAAAACAATATAATTCATAGCACCCCTAGACTACTTTTGCACTGCTTCACAGCAGTTTAGAAAACCCCTGGTTGGATTTTCCTGGACAAACCGTTTTATTCTGGGATCCTGTGCAGACAGAAATAACAATTTTTGCCCAATCTGGTTACAGAAAGCAGTTTATAGCTATGACCAAACACAAGCTCATGGCTGCAAACAGCTTCAAAAATGGTGGATTCGGTGAAAATCTGACCCGTCATTGCATGAGGTATCAGATAAAGACATTTCAAAATGTAGCATTTTTTGTAACTTGTGTTTGTGAAGCTCGAGGTCTGTTGCTGTTTTCAGAATGTGAGGGGGGAAAAGGAGCAGAGGGAGTTCAGTCTGGCAATGTTTCAGTCCCCCCTGGAGTGTGGGGCAGGTGTATTGGAGCTCCTGTGGTGGTGGGGGCTCCAATTCACCCATCCCACCCTTTGGCACCAGCTGGGGAGCCCCAGGAATGAGCTCCCTCCGCTGCCTTTCCCCCCTCCCATTCTGAAAACAGCAAGCACTGGCAGAGAGCCCTGGTCATTGCTATGGGAACCTGGGTACAGGCTCCCAGTGGCAGCTACATTCCCCTCTGGAACCAACAGTGAACTTCTGTTTGGTCTGGGGTAAGTTGTAACTCAGAACACTTTGCAGAAATTGTTCTGAGTTACAGCTGAGAGCTGTACTTCTGTCTGCACCCCTAGAGCAAGTCCCACTTTAAGTACCTATGAAGTATCCAATTTAACACTTTTTCCTGGGGCATTTACAGCTAATTTGAGTTAATTGCCATTCAAGCTGTGTGTGTAAATGCCTGTGGGCCTGTTTTGATGCGAGTCAAGGCCCCAGGCAATCAGCCTTGGGATCAACTTGACACATGTTTTTAGCTAAGGACTTCTCTCCAGAACCTAGAACATGCCTCTTCCATTCCTATCCTAGCACTTGCGTGAAGCAGCCTGCAACTGCTGCATACAATGCCTGCATCAAAACATCTTCACCTAGGCTAACTAAAGAGTATTTGTGGCACATACAGGCTGGGATGGGAGGGGGAATGATATGTTAACCTGGACCAGGGCTCAGTAGCAATTGCTGGAATTGTCAGTGAAGCCACAGATGATAGAAACTTGTCAACACTGGATGTGTCTACATGAGACACTTTACTGTGCAGTAGAGCCAATTACTATGCAGTAAGTATCCAAATCTACACATGCAGACACTTACTGTGCAGTAATTGGCTCTAATTGTGAGTAAATTTGCTACCTGCAAATGCAAATAGCAAATTTATTTGAGATTACTTACTGTATAGTATTGCATGTATAGATGCCTGACTGGCAGCAAATGTGCTCCTGGTCAGCTAGGCAGCAGGGGCAGGATATTGCTCCCTGCCCCCAGGATATGCCTGCTGCTGGGGCAGGCTACACCACTAGAGCCCAGGCAAGGACAATGTCCACCTGCCCCAGCAGCAGGGAGCCCAGACTGGGATACTGTGGGACCAGTGCTGGGAGGTCCTTATCTCCCAGCCTGAGCCCCAGGACTGTGGAGCTGGCACAGGGAGAGAAGGATTGTCCCCACCCAGGTTCTGGTAGTGAAGTCTGTCCTAGCAGCAGGCAGCTCCTGGGGGCAGGGAGCAATGTCCCAGCCCATGCCAAGAGACAGCTGTCTCTTGGCCCCTGGGTTAGCACCCAAGAGGAGCCTAGAACTCCTCATGGCTGCTGCAGGGGCCTGTTGCAGGTCTGTAGAGAGTGGGAGCAGTCTGCTGCTAGGAGTAGCAAATCTGCTGCCATGTCCCTGCACGTGTAGACAAATGCCTGGGAGAGTTTACTCTTCAGTCGCTCACTTGACAGTAAACTACTCCCAGATTATTTGCATGTGTAGACATGCCCATTTTGTCTAAAATGTGCTTGGGCAGCTGGATAACTAAAGAACCTTGTAGCAGGCTATAGAGGTTTTTCTATGCTGCAGTGCATTTAAATCCAGTCCAGTCTTCAGTGACCTACAGCTTACATCTGATGGCTGCTGTTATCCTCTTAGATTACTTCTATGATATTAGTCTAGTTACCCAGGTACCCACATTTCAGAAAACATCCCCATAGCCAGCATTGAGTTCAAACCTTGAGGGAAGCCCCAGGGGAGAGAATAAGGACTAATTTACTGCACTCTTGTCTTGAGAAGGAAATACATCAGGAGCAGTGAACAGGGCAGGATAGGAAGTTTGCATTATTGCTCTTCATTGTGTTTTGTCATTTATAGCCTTTGACCTCCTGGAATGGTCACTGGAATGGTCAATCTGACACACTCCATAAGCACTAACATGGAAAAGAGATATAATACCAGGCACCAATATAGGGCATTTTATTGTCTTGGCATTTAGACCTGTTATGTTCAGTAAGCAGAACTGGAATTAAACAACATGCTGTAATTACTATTTTTATCAGTGGTGTTTTTAATGTGCTTTTTACCAGCAGAAGATAGCATAGCCTGTCAGCCTTTATCTTGTCTGTTAGATAAAAGACTCAATTGCTCATCAGATTAGGATAACCTGGGTTATTTCAGGCAATACCCATAAGTAGTGATCTGTTAAATACAACCAGGAAGCATGGGGGGAAGAGGGGGCTGTCCCTACACTTCTGTGGTCTGCAACTGTGATTTGTGCCCAAATCATCAACAAGAATTAGGCAAATAGACAATGTGTAAGTGTTGACAGAGGGGAGAGGGGCCACAACTTTGTGCTACCACTGCTGCAATGCCCCTGCCCCCCGCTTAGGATGGCCATTGGTCCTATTTTATACTACTGGACTGTCCTGCTTTTAAACCCTTTGTACCCCATGTATTCCTGAACCAGAAGCAGACATCAAAAAATCCTGTTTTTCAGTTCATTCATAGGCCATGGAATGGGGTGGGCCACCTGGGCCATGGCCTGACCAACTTTTATCATGTTAATTTAGCTAGCTATGCAGTTAAAAAACAGCTATAGAGTTTTAACCTGAATGACGATTGTGCATTTGTGGGTTATAGAAATGAATGTGCTAGAAGTAGGTTGGGCCATGTCTTGGGTGACCCACCCCATTCCATGGCCTATGAGTTCATTGGTGGAAATATATGTCAATCATTTGTCTTCATGATTCTATTGGCTATGCCTAGAGGTAGGGCGGTGCACAGCCAGGAGGAGAGGGGTTCGGAGCCAGCCAGGGAGGAAGGGAGGGAGGTGGTGGCTCCATCCCTTGCTGCTGAATGGCTGAGGAGGTGGTGACCCCACCCCTCACTGCTCATTGGCTGAGGGGCCTGCTTCTCACCAAGCAGCTGTCCGGTATTCTGGGGATGAGTCAGTGGCCACCCTATCCCTGCTGCTGCCAGGTACTGGCTCTAGCCAGGCTGTAGCTCCATGACCTGCCATCAGTGCAGGACTTGCACCACTGCTGGACCCTGGCTCTGGCCAGGCTGCAGCCCCATGCCTGGTGCCGTGCCATCAGCACAGGATTCTGGGATGGCATGTGCCTCCCGTGCCCCCTCCGTGCATCCCCTATGATTAGACACTTTGTAATCTACCTTCGCTGATTTTTTTTAAACTCATAATTAATTAACTCCTAATTTTCCTTTATTATCTGTCCTCTCTTAGATCTCTTTCTCTATGGCCATTTGTATCTTTTTGCCCTGTTACACTAGGTACTCACTTGCAGTTTCTCATGCCTGTACAGTTCTACTTTTGTGAAGCTGTCAGGAAGCCTTTAGCTCACAGCAGGCCCTGTTAAACTTTAATATGCCTTCACTCTCAAAACTGTCTCCTCTGAGCGAGGCAGCCCAAAGTGTTTTCACAGAGACAACCCTGTTTGCTACCTGCAGGCATTATATCTGTGTTACTGAAAAGTTCTTTCACACTTGTGATGCAATGATTTTTCTCTGAGATATGATTACTAGTATACATTAGATCCATCATCTTTAACTGGATCCATTTTCCTTTGCAAAGAAAACATGTGGCAGATTTTACTTCTAACATTTGGTTCGTGAGTGGGTCACAGGATCATATTGCCAGACATATTTTCTGGCTTTTCTGGCAACTAGAGGTCAAGCACTGATTTTACAGACCTGGCTTCCTGTTCTTTCTAGGAAAGTGTAGACATTATTCCAGCAAATGGATCTCATAATTTTCTACTTCACTTCCAAGTAGTTTGACTGTGTGAATGGTATGGAAATTGAATGGATGAGTTTCAAATAGTAGGAAGACTTTATGCAAATGAGAGATAGTTCTCCAGGTGTGCAGATAATTAGCTATCATTTCTGCTAAAGGATATAATCAGGTCTCATTCTGTGCTTCCCTCCTTCCCTTCAACTTCACTGTGCTACTTTCAAAATCATCACAAATCCCATCCCATGGTCTCATCTTTGGATTAAATTAGATATCACAACTGAGCACGGATAACCTGGAGAGGGTCCAGAGAAGGGCAACTCGTATGGTCAAGGGCCTGCAGACCAAGCCCTACGAGGAGAGACTAGAGAAACTGGACCTTTTCAGCCTCTGCAAGAGAAGGTTGAGAGGCGACCTTGTGGCCGCCTATAAGTTCATCACGGGGGCACAGAAGGGAATTGGTGAGTATTTATTCACCAAGGTGCCCCCGGGGGTTACAAGAAACAATGGCCACAAGCTAGCAGAGAGCAGATTTAGATTGGACATTAGGAAGAACTTCTTCACAGTTCGAGTGGCCAAGGTCTGGAACGGGCTCCCAAGGGAGGTGGTGCTCTCCCCTACCCTGGGGGTCTTCAAGAGGAGGTTAGATGAGTATCTAGCTGGGGTCATCTAGACCCAGCACTCTTTCCTGCTTATGCAGGGGGTCAGACTCGATGATCTATTGAGGTCCCTTCCGACCCTAACATCTATGAATCTATGAATCTATGAACCCAGTCATTGGCTTGGAAAGACTACTAACCTCGATCCTGATTTGACCAAGGTGAGTCATTGACTCTATCACATGTGATGACCTTGACTTGACTTCTCCCATCTAACTTCTCCCTTTCATTTAATTATGTCCAGACTGGCAGCAGAATTTCTCAAGGAAAACATTGCAATAAAATCTCTACAACCAAGTGGCTCTTTTCCAGGACTCCATAAGTATTCCTCCTGAGGTGAGGGCTTCAGTACAGTTTTGGAAATTGTTTCATCATGAGTTTCCAGCCAGAAGAAACTGGATAACAGGCATTTTAAGTTGTTATCCTGCTACAGGTGCACCACGTAGCATGGGCCAACTGTAGGTTTGAGCCAGCTGGGCTGTCAACAGGTGGTGACACATCTTCTATGCCTGTAGGTCTATCAGCTGACCCAAGCAGATCAAGTCTTTCTCTGATGTGAAGTGTAGATAGCAAGCAGCTTGTCTTTCCTGGATGATATGCCTATTCACACCTGCCAGATGGCAATATGCCTTTCAGAGATACATCTGCTTGTTGCTCTGCCACCATATCAGCAGTCAGACAAGATAGCTCATTTTAGGATTAGTAGTCTCCTTTTCTTCCCTAAACTAACCTTATTCTCTTCATCTGTGGTGGCCATTTAATTTCCCCTTATTTTAGTATAATTCAAATACACCCTTACCTGTCCTGTCTTCCACCTCTGACTTCAGGAACATTGGGGCTGGGATGAACTTTCACAAAGCCTATTGGGAAGAACATGAACTATGTTCTTCAGGAGAGTTTTCTCCATCTTGTCTGGTCCCCGATTATTGGGCAGAAGTAAGTATAGTAGAGCAAGAAAATGCTCACAGTCTTGTTTAGTCTCCTAAACCAAACTAAGTATGCTGAGATCCACACAAATTTTTCTCTTTATAATTCTTTATTCACCCCATTAATGTACAGAATTTCTTTATATACCCAAAATATAAGCCAGGATGGCAACCACTTCATCAATGCTGAGTGCCTGCAGCCCCTAATGAAACCCAGCACCAACCACTGAAAAGATCTATAATATTGCTTCACTGAAACAATCACATACATTCAGAAAGGCTTTTCAAACAGCATGGATCTGTTCCACCTAAAAGAGCCAACAAAAAGCCGACTGACACTTTTGAAATTTAGCACGTGCTCACATGCTCAGAGCCATCTTGAGGGAAAATGCCACCCTAGGCAAACTTGTATTTTGATGTGTCCCCCCCCCTGCAGGTTCCTTTTCCCCCCCATCTCAGCAGCACTGCTGTAGGCAGAGGCAGGCTGGCAGGGATGCAGGACTGGAGCAGGCACCACCCTGCCCACCTGCCTGGACTGGCTCCTCCTGAGCAGCAGCCTTAGGGGCACCAGTTCCCAAGCCATGGACACATGGTGCTGCTGGTGGGCTGCTGGGGTGGGTTGCACCCAGGGGATGCTGTGGTGGGGCAGGGATGCATCCTGCTGCTGCCTGAGCCCAGTGTGGGGTTGGAACTGGTGCCACCTGGGCAGGGCGCAGTGAAGGGAGACTGGAGTGGAGCAGAGCACTTATCCGCCCTGTGCTCCAGAGGTCATGGGTGGGGCATGGTGGGCTGAGATAGGTGCATGGAGTAGAGTCAGCAGCCAGGAAGGGAAAGTTTGTGCAAAGGGAGGAGAAGATAGGTGGGAATCAATCAGGTAGTGGTGGGGCTGGCCCAGCCTGCCCCCCCGCCTCCCTCTGCCAGTCCCTCCTTGCACCATGCTGTGCTGCCATGCCACACTGCGCTGCACTGGGATCTCGGGGTGATGGGATGAAGGGTGTTGTGCCCCACATTGCTTATTTGGTGGTGTAAAAGGGGATGCTATGGGAGCAGGGGGCCTTGGTTGGGTTCAGCTGCTGCTGTGCAGGGCACCAATCTTCCTGCGTGGGATGGGAATCAGTGGGGTGGGGCAGCAGAGTGTTTGGTGCCCCCCTGACCACAGCACCCTGGACAGTCGTTCACATCACCCACCCCTAGGGCTGGCTCTACACGTGCTTCTTGAGCTAATGAACACTCAAAAGGACACTCAACCCATGCTCCTCTGGGAACCTTTCCCATGCCCTTCTGGCATTTATTAAACAAAGGAACATTACCTGTAGTTAAGGAATCCAACTGATCATTTCTGGTCACCAACTCCTTCAAGATTTTATTCATAGATTCATAGATGTTAGGGCCAGAAGGGACCTCAATAGATCATCGAGTCCAACCCCCTGCATAGGCAAGCAAGAGCGCTGGGTTCAGATGACCCCAGCCAGATGCCTACCTAACCTCCTCTTGGTGTCGCTGTGGATATAGTCTTTCTGGACTTTAAGAAGGCCTTTGACACTGTCTCTCACCCCATTCTCATTAACAAACAGAGCAACTGTGGCATTGATGCCTACACAGTTGGATGGGTCAAAAATTGGCTGATGGGATGCACCCAGAGAGTAGTGGTGGATGGGTCGTACTTGACCCAGCGGGATGTGAACAGTGGGGTCCCCCAAGGGCTCGGTCCTGGGGCCTACACTGTTCAACATCTTCATCAGTGACTTGGACGAGGGGCTGGAAAACACGTCCAAGTTTGCCGATGACACCAAGATGTGGGGAGAGGTAGGTACACTCAAAGAGAGAGAAAGGCTGCAATTATACTTAGACGGACTACAGAGGTGGGCGGATGGTAATAGGATGGGATTCAATGGAGATATATGCAGGGTGCTGCACCTGGGGAGAAGGAATCCACAGCATACATACAAGCTGGGGAGCTTTTTAAGGCAGAAAGGGATCTCGGAGTCATGACTAACTCCAAGATGAACATGAGCCACCAATGCCAGACCGCAGCCAGCAAAGCCAACCACACCTTGTCGTGCATCCAAAAATTCATCTCAAGCCAGTCCAGAGAGGTGATACTCCCCCTCTATGCGACATTGGTCCAGCCTCAATTGGAGTATTGCGTCCAGTTCTGGTCACTGCACTTTAAGAAGGATGTGGCCTGCCTTGAGAGGGTTCAGAGGAGGGCCACCCGCTTGGTTGGAGGGCAACAGGGCAGGCCCTATGAGGGGAAGTGGAGGGACCTGAACCTGTTCAGCCTCAGCAAACAGAGGCTGAGGGGAAATTTGGTGGCTTCCTACAAACTCATCAGGGGAGATCAACAGCAAATAGGAAGAGCCCTATTCTCCCCAGCAGCACCTGGGGTGACAAGGAACAGTGGCCAGAAGCTGCTAGAGAATAGGTTCAGGTTAGAGATTAGGAGGCACTATTTCACTGTCAGGGTAGCTAGGATCTGGAACCAACTTCCTAGGGAAGTGGTCCTCGCGCCTACCTTAGGTAAATTGAAAAAGAGGTTGGATGAGGTTGGTCACATGATCCCAGCATGTATTCCAGCCAGTGGCAGGGGGTTAGACTAGATGATCTATTCAGGTCCCTTCTGACCCCTAACTACTATGAAACTATGAAACCCCCAGGGTAGGGGAGAGCACCACCTCCCTTGGGAGCCCATTCCAGATTTTGGCCACTCTAACTGTGAAGAAGCTCTTCCTAATGTCTAGTCTAAATCTGCTCTCTGCTAGCTTATGGCCATTATTTCTTGTGATCCCCAGGGGCGCCTTGGTGAGTAGAGCCTTACCAATTCCCTTCTGCACCCCCGTGATGAATTTATAGGCAGCCACAAGGTCACCTCTCAACCTTCTCTTGCGGAGGCTGAAGAGGTCCAGGTACCCTAACCCTAGTCTCTCCTCATAGGGCTTGGCCTGCAAGCCCTTAACTATACGTGTGGCCCTTCTCTGGACCCTCTCCGGGTTATCCACATCCCTCTTGAAGTGCGGCGCCCAAAACTGCATGCAGTATTCCAACTGCAGTCTGACCAGCGCCCGATAGAGGGGGAGTATCACCTCCTTGGATCTATTCGTCATGCATCTGCTGATGCACGATAAAGTGCAGTTAGCGTTGCTGATGACTTCGTTACACTGACGACTCATGTTCATCTTGGAGTCCACTAGAACTCCGAGATCCCTTTCCGCTTCCGTGCTACCAAGCAGGTCATTTCCTAGGCAGTAGGTGTGCTGGACAGTTTTCCTCTCTACGTGCAGCACTTTGCATTTCAACTTGTTTAGAGCTAGTAGTTCTCAGCCTTTCCTAGTTAAGTTGTATGCATAGATTAGGAGAGGATAAGAAGCTTTAATTCTTTTCCAGCTTCCAGTTTTTTTTTAACTTTGAATGAACTAGTTGTTGACCTGGACTAAACTGAATAAACTGAAATGAAGAAAATATTTTCTCTCTGTATCTGCAGAAGATGTCAAAAGCTGGTTTATTTCTTCAGTGGACTCTTGTTCTAGATACTTAGCAGTGAGATCCCATAGTTCAGCCATAAGATGTTTTTTAAAACACTGGCTGCCAACACAGATGGCTTGAATATTTTAAAATTTTAATTTAAAGTATTTTAATAGGTTAGAATAGGCTTAGATTCTCATATAGGTATCTATCATTGCAAATTTAATTTTAAACAGACTCATATATGAGAGAAAATGTATTGCACTGAAGTAAAACCCAATTTAAATAAACATGTCCATTTTCTAACAATTAAAAATACCACTGATTTTTATCTACCATGACATGGGCCACTGATTTACTTGGGGCCTTTACAGACTTTCATAATACAAATTATAACATGTCGCCATTTATTGCACATGGGGCACGCCTACTCTAAAGTTACTGGATGTATTTTTAGGACACGTTGCTGACTAAAAACTGACTAAAAACTAAATCACATGTGCACTAGAATCATTCAGGTTCCTTACCTGGATCCCAAACATAAAGCCACATGCTTGAGTAAATCCTGCTTGCCTCCTTTGAGGCTGAAAACTCCTGCTTCCCTTCAATATCCTTTGAGAAGACAGAAATCAGCACAGAAATAAAGGCTGCTCTCAGATATAAGCCAATTATCTGAGTAGAGACAAAGCTTCAGTTAATACAGGGGACCATTCAGGTATCTATCTGAGGAGGTATATCGCCCATTTTACAGCTGTAACCCAACCCATCAACAACTAGATTTACATATTAACAATCTCTAACTCAGTTAAGAGTCCAAACAGCCTTTTGTTTTAGTCCCAAGGATATTATCCTTTTCTGCCCCTTGCAGTAGGCATTGTTGGTGTTTGTTTGGTCAGTGAAAGCTCAGGCTGAATCCCAGTTTCTGCCGCACTGCTTGGTATCTCTTATCCTGATGGCCAGAACTCCTCTGGGCTGCTGCTGTAATCTGGCTACAGTCCTATATCTCAGACTTGGTCTCAAGCTAGGTTCAAATCCAATTCTTCCTCTAGCAGCCACAGCCACATACTATATATTCTTGTCCCAGCTGTGCGGCTTGCCCAGCACTGTCCCATTCCAATATTTTGACCTAAGGCAAACAGTTTACCTATAAACAACCCTCTGTCCCTGCTTTGGCAGGGCTGAGTCCACCATGGACTGACATGCCTCTCTGGCAGTGGGAGGCAGGCTGGCAACAGAGATCAAAGGTCGGTTGACCACCTATTTGTCTCTGGGGGTGGCACCTTTTCCTGCCACCCTTAATCAGGGTTTGCTGGATGGGGCTGACCCTTATATACTGTTACCATGGGTAGTAGAAGAGGGGGTCCTGAGCATGTCTGAAATCCCACATGCTGCTTTAAAAATGCAGTTAGTTAATGTTTGTGATTAAAATTCACCTTTGTTTGCCCAGTCTTCACATTAGAGGCCTATTTTCCAGAGCTGAAAGAATGACATACTAATCCACTTCACCATGTATTACTTTCCCTCTAAAATGGTGTGTTGTTTTGCTGGTGTGGAATGGTTGACTTGTTTAAACCCAGAGCTGGCTGCGTTTCAGCAGTGGTTGAAGTGAGCCCTAAATAATCCCTCATTTTATGGAACATATTCCTGAGATGGGTCATGGGCAGGTGTTTATCAGGTTGTGAGAGAGGGGAAGAACTGCATGGACTATCCTTTCCCAGCAATCAAGGACAGGGTTAGTAGGGGACTGGAAATCTTCCCTCCAACTAAAAAGGATAGAGAGGGGTGGGAAAGAGAGTGGTATCTTTCCCATTCCCAGCAGTTTAGAAGGGGTGGGAAGAGACTAGGATCTCCTTCCCTCTATGTAGTCAGAAGGGTGAGAGGAAATAGAGGGGAAATGGAGCCTCTTCACCTCACAGCCAAAAGGATGTGGGGATGAGGCAGTGGAGCTCCTCTTCTCCCAGTAACCAGAGTGCAGAGACAGATTAAGTGGAGCTGAAATCCTCCCAGGAATCTTTTGATATAGCATAGAGAATTCATCAGATATTGTAGGGTATGGTCACAGGAGGGGGGAGAAGACTCCTGGGTGGCTGTAAGCTAATGATTAAGAACCATTGCACTCAAATATGTTGAGACCATTTCGAGATGAAAAGCCCTGTATGAGTGTTAGGTAGAATCTTATCACCCATGTCCCTTTATTGTTAATGGGAGCTGCAAGCAGAAATGCTATGCCTGATGCTGAAAGTCTCCTGCCAGCATCCACCCCCAGCTGCTTCCCTGCAATTATCTCTTAAATGGGAGAAAATTGTTTTTGGTACTCAAATCTCTTGCTGCTTCCTTCTTCTTATCCCCCCTTTTTTTCATAAACACCACAAAATCATCACTGGAAAAAGGGAGAGAGGGAGAGATTAATTAAGAAGCTTCTATTCCAGTTTCAGTCTTCCACAGATAATCAGAAACTGCTTGAATTGCGCTTTCAGGGGTTGGTAATATGAACAGAATCTCTGGACAGGGAGACAGCTCTGTAATTAATTTCTCTCTGCAGTATTACTGCAGATATATATAGTCAAACAAAGACAGTCAAGCATCAGCATAGGTGCCCAAGTTACACGTGCTTCAATAGCAATATTCTGAAGCGCCAGATTATTTTCATCTGCAAGGTCAGTGGCTCATAAAATTGAAGGGAAACACCAGAAGGTTTTTGTTGGGTCACTGGCTGGCTTCCTACCCTTCCTACCGCAGCTGTTGTTGATCAGCACTTCATGCACTTTCCTAGGTCTCTGGTACAGCAAAGGAAGTTCTGCTCGTAGAAACACTTTGCCTGATACTGTATGTGTTGGAGATAGTTTCAGAAGACAGATGACTAGTACAAAAAAGGCATTTCTGTTTATTTTAGGAGCATAAAGGATCAGGTAGGGTGTGGGGGGCACATGGGCAAGTCTCAGTTGTTCTCCATAGTCTCAGTTGTCCTGGTGGAAAAATATCAGCATGTAGCTGTTATGATTGTGAAGACAAACTTGAATGATTGCAATCACTGCAGGCTGTGTTTGAAGAGAGCCTGAAACAACAGTTCAGTGGTATGAACTGCCTCACTCATTTCAGTGGTTGTCAGATCCCGTGCCAATCATGGTACTGTAAATAAACAACATGGTTAACTATTTCACTACTTAACAAAGCATGTGAGAAAGGAGAATGATCATATTTTGAAGGTCTATGTGACCTATTCTGAAAGATTACTCCTCCTGGGCAGGGCTTTTAGCTCATATTTCTAGATTGCAAGAAAAGAGAAAAGGGGGGACATGCCTGGCTTAATTTTCCTGACAGGTGTCTACAATTTTGGGATGGTTGGTCTTCAAGATCTATATTGGTTCAGAATGTACAGAAATCTAGCCTAATGACATTCATTTCACTCATACAGTATTTATCAGTAGATGTCAAACTACTTTAAAAAGGACACCGGTATCATCCTCTCTATTTTATAGACATGGAAACTGAGGTAAAGGGATGTAAAGTGAATTGCCTCAAATCACCTAGTAGGCCAGTATTAGAACTGGGAACAGAACCCAGGAGTCCTAAGTCCTTTAACCCTAGCTGACTTCCTGCCCCTGGGGCAGGGGGCTGGACCTGATGCTCTTCCAAGGTCCCTTCCAGCCCTCATGTCTATGAAATCTATGAAGTCCTAATATAGGGTCTGATCCAGTAGGCCAAAAAAGCCTTGCTTGGAGGCAGGTAGTCACTGCTGAACTAAACCAAAAAAAAGGTCGCCAAAACAAGTTGGCAATAAAAGCTACTTCTAGAGTTTTCTATCTGCCGGTCACAAGCAATATCAGGTTTCGTCTGGCCATATGTTAGTAATAGGAATGAGGGAGTAATTCATTTTGAAGGCTTTGTCTTAGGTTTATGCTGAGATTTTTATCAATTGATTCTTTCACTTGACAATACAACTGCAAGAAGAGACTCAGCTTTAGAAAACACTGATTTGAGACTATTAAATAAGAAGAAGGAAGCAAGAGGCAACCACTGGCTGCAGAGGCAGAACAACCAGGTTCCACATTCAAGGTGGTAGGGACAGCTCGTGACAACTGTGGTGGCTGGGCTGACAGTGGTGGCAGCTGCCATTTTTGTGGCCCCTCTGAAGTTGGTGCCTGGGGCTGGTGCTCTGGTCACTCACTCATAGTTACACTACTGACTGGCTGGATAACATACTAGACCTTAGTTCTGGAGAGGAAGAGGACTAGAGTACCTGGGTATGGTATAGGTCAGAACTGGTTGATTTTCAAGTAAAGAATGCAGAGAATATTGCAAAGGTCCAGAGAAGGTTAATGAAGCTGGAGGTATAATTGAATTTATGTATGGTGAGAGATTGCAAGGACTCTTTAGCCTGAGAAGATGAATAGTTAGAGGGGGACTTGTCTGAAGCCTTCAAGTGATTAAAAGTATAAAATGAAATTGATCTGTCCTTTCTTCTTGCCCTGTCCTGTAACATAAGAACAAGGGGTGAGTCACCAAAATTAAAGGGCAGTAGGTTGAGAACCAATAAAAAGAAATATTTCTTTGTGTAGCAGGTAATTAACCTATGGAATTTATTGCCCCAGAAGGTCAATGAGACAAGTGCTGTGGCTGGGTTTTAAAGAGGATGGGCTAATTTTATCACAACATTTGTGGCTCCACAAGCTAAGATCATGTAATTGGAGCACATGTTTCGTAGCGTAGATAGAGTGCCTGTGGGATCCGGAAAACATTCCCTATGCAGTTGGGTTGCTGCACTAGGAGTAGATGATAATTTTTCCTTTCTTTAAAGCAGGAGTGGCCAACCTGTGGAACGCATGCTGCAAGTGGTTCAGGCGGCTTCTGTGTGTGGCATGCAGTAGTTCAAGGAGGGGGCAGGCAGCGCAGCAGTGGACAAGGCAGAAGGCAGAGCAGCAAGTCAGGCAGGGAAAGGGGATTGGAGTGACACTCTGGGAGGGTATGGGGCTAATTTATGGTGCACCTGCCAAAAAGGTTGGTTCCTACTGTTCTAAAGCAAGAGTGCTCGACTTCTAGCCTGCAGGCCAAATGCAACCTATGGAGCCATGGCATCTGGCCCATAGATCTCCCCACGGGTCTGGAGATTTGGCAGCAGGACAGCAGTGGCATTAATATGGTGACCTTCCCCCCACTGCCAAATTCCTAAACCTCAAGCCCTACAGCAGATTGGAGCCAGGTCAGACCCCCTTCCTCCACCCCCACAGGGCAGGGTTGGGGTCCGTGGAGCTGGGCCACACAGCCTTCCTCCTTCAGACCTGGGTTGGGGCCTGGCCACTCTACCTTTTCTTCTCCTTTTCCTCCTTCCCCCTTCTCATGGGGCCAGATTGGGGTAGGTCATGCCTGTTTCCCCCACAGGACTGGGTTGGGGCTGCATCAAGTTCCCTTCCCTGCTCCCCATGGGGCTGGGCCACTCCTCCTTCCCCCATAGGGCAAGGTTAGGACTGGGTCAAGCCTCTTTTGCCCCCTGAAGGGCTGGGTTGGGGGTGTATCAAGCCCCTTTACCCCTGCATGGCCAGCTTGGAGCTGGGCTGCCCCGTACCCCCTCCATGTTGCAGGATGGGGCCCTGCTGTGCCCACCCTGGGAGCTGAAGCAGGACTGCCTGGGGGAATCAGGTATTGCCCATCCAGCCTGCCAGGCAAAAAGTTTGAGCACCATTGCTCTAAAACATCACAGACAGCATCCTATAGGATATGGAATATGAATGTTTCCTTTCACTTTGGCAAAGTTATATACTGTATATGTTCCGACATGGACATCAGATCTGTGTTTGGTTTCAGGAGAGTTGTCTGGGAGAGCCAAGAACTGGAATAATGGGATGTTACATGTCAAGACTGAGACAGTTAGAGGGTCTGGACAAGCTTGCAGAACCCCTGCCTGGACCTTATGCAATCATTTAATATTCATTAGAACCAAATTCAATCTAAATACAGTACATGAATCAAAGCAAAACCTAAAACATGGTGTTGTGGATTATTCTTAAGAGTTTCTGGAGTCTGAGCTCAGGGTTAAGGCAAAATTTTAGCTTTCACTTCTGTCTGAGTCTTGTCTCTTCTTTTGCCAGGCAGCAATTGTAACAATGATTTGCTCTTTGGAAAATGATTGTTTTATTATTCACTGGCCATGAAGTTCCAGGTGCTTAGGGAAATGGTAAATAAAGGACTGGGAATGCAGTAAAACGGCTGTGATGTGTCCCTGGATGATTCTGCCAAGGCTGAATGCTATCCATTTAGACAGCAGGCCCCCAGTGGAGAAATTACAATCTTTTCATGTCCCACAGATGTCTCACAGAGGAATAAATTTTGTTCTGAGCTTTCACCTTTGGAGGCCTTGGATCAGCTTTTGCTATTCTAAATAAAGAGGAAGATGGTGATGAAGTGAGTCTAGTTATTCTAAAAATCATTCAATAAATGTATTTGAGAAGTTCATGAGTACTGATATCTTCTCAGAGGGAGATTAAGTCATGAAGCTAAACAGGTGTAGAGGCAAGCAGCAATGGTCTTCTAGGTTGTAGGGACAGCAAAAAATTCTGGAATTATGGACCCCCTGGGGGTCCTCGACATAACTCTTTTTTGTCCATGTTCTTTTTTGAGATGGAAACTACTCATCAGCTAGCCTGTCATTTTTGTTGTCCGTGTGACACCTACCTATTTTTTCTACAGTAGCCATCATCTGTCATTATGTTGTTTGTTGCACTGTTCCAACACCAAGTTTCCATTTCCCCTCAGTAGCCAGATCAATGGAATTACCAGCATACTTTATCAAGTCACTGAAGAGCCTCAGGATGTTACATAGAGGATGTGGTCATTACTAATAGGTACAAGTTTAAGTTTGTGCACAAGCCCAGACCTGCTAATTGTCTTTACCATAAAACCCTAAGTTCATGTCCTTGGAGTTTTCTGTTCAAACCTGGAAGCCCTTCTGAAGTCCAGGACTTTAGGTGAAGGCTGTTGCAACTGGCATCTGGGCTTTCCTTACAGTATTATAGTCAGAATGAACTTTGAGTGCTCACAGGCAGTCTGCCAACATTAATCCTTTTAGGCTATGTCCAGACTACAAACCTAGGGGCCTTCTCAAATACACTATGATACTCCACACAGGCTGCCTCCTGAACTGGATAAAATATAGCTGCAGCCCTGCAGGTGGGCAAATCAGCATGGTTGTGTAACAGTACCAATTAATCCATCCCCATTCTAACTAGCCCACTGGCTGCACTGTCGGCGGAGCTACATTGCTTCCAGTTCAGGAGTTGGCTTGCCCAGAATAGCATGGCATGTTCAAAGTGGCCACTGTAGTGATCACTAGGTTCAATAAAAACCAGGCTTATAATGAATGAGCAGAACTCACAGTAAACTTTATTTGTGGAGCTGTAGACAAGACTCTGGGATCCTTTGGTTACTCTGACTAGCTACTGAACTGAGGCTGCGTCTACACGAGACATTAACTGTGCAGTTGTTACTGTGCAGTATTTAGTACTGGCATACCCAAGTACTAATGCCTGCACAGTAACCAGTGTTACCAGTGTAACCAGAGTAACCAGCTCATTACTACTGTGCAGTAGCTCATTACTACCCTGCAGTAGTGTTGCCTCATGGTTCATGCCATGTAACGCTACTGCACAGTAGTAACAAGTTACTGTGCAGTAGTAATGAGCTACTGTGCAGTAAGTATCTCACATAGACATGGCTTGAGGGACTATCAATTACTAACTTCCTCAGCCATCTTTAAATGACAACTTCCATCATTACGTTTTTTTTCTTAACAATTCATATGAAAATCAATTAATACAAAAATCAGTTAACACCCATCTCCACAGGAGAGGTTATTACCCCTTCACTGCAGAGTGAGTCTTTACTACTCACCTTCCTAAATACCCTGTTTTTTGCAGATCTTTTAACAAGTCTCTATGAGTCTTTCAGAAGGTTTTACTTTTTTTTTCAGACTGATTAAGTGTCAGATAAATCCTCTTTCTGATTCATTTTGGTGGAAAGCTTTTCTTCTAGGTTTTGATAGACTTGAGTCCTTATACTGGGATCCATCTGACTTGCACTCTTGGCAGCTGTACGTCTACGCATAGCACAAAGTTCATTAACTACAGACTGCTGAGACTCATTTCCTCTTTCTGCATGATAGTGTTTGCATTTGTGTCCATAAGTATGTTCTTCTCCCAAAGACATGGTTGCTTCCTATGTTATGAAACACTTGGTTTCTTCCTATGAAAACTGTCCACATTCAGAACGTGACAACTGAGAGGATCATCAGGACGTATGAGATTTATATTTTCTTGTACTGCATGCGTACACTTTCCTAGATTAAGTTTTTCACAAGCTGTCACCATCTGGGGTATCACAATGAATGGGAATTTTTATACTTAATTTTTATATACTGAATGCTAACAAGGTGCTCACTGGTATAGTTGTTCCTGAATAGCTAGTTATTTTGATGTTTGTTGACCTCACTTTTGGTTTCAAGTTATTTTCAATGTTCATATCCTGGTAAATTATTAACCCGACTGTTAGTGTCCAGTTTAAATGAAAGTACTGTTCCATGCACTTTCACTAGCAAAATCCAGGCTTCCTTGCCGGTCTTGCTTGATGCTACCCTAGCTCTATAAAATTCTTCTGCTGTGCTCTCAAGTGCATGCGTCTGAGTTTTTGGTGTTTGGGATCTGAAGCACTCAGCAAAATGCTTCCTCCCATTACTGTCACAACAGCCACTGCCTTGCTTGGTATATTTACAGTTTAGTCATGACCTTAGGGACCAGTTTGGCAGTGCAAAATGCAGTGTAAAGCTGCAGTCATCCCAGGCCTAAGTGGAGCCTTGTTAAAGCTGCCATATGGTTGTACACTGCTTAGAAAGTTTTGTTAGAATTGCTTCCTGTCTCCTGCTGAGGCCCCTTTTTTCCTTAACTGTCATTGGGACTACTACTTCTTTCCTCTACTGTGTATGCTAGTAGCAGCAGTTTAAACAGGCATGGGGCATGGCTTAAACTGATGCAAGAGCAGAACAAACTTCTGAAGGCTTATCTCCCTAGATACACTCTCCCTCAGAGAATATTATTGAAGTCTGGCTAGGCCATTATTAATCAGAGCTACACACACACACACACACACACACACACACACACACACACACACACAAATGAGCATAAGATTATTAATAATACATCAATGACTATGATCAACTGTGATAGGTGGTGACAGGAAGCAGGAGATGAATAAATCCAAATCAATCTATTTGTCAGGTATATGAAATATGATTGTGCATAAGATGAAACCTTTAACATTGCAGTTCCACGTATCCCAGGTGAGAGACCTGGCACTAGTGCAGTCGATCAACTTCTATTCATTTCCAGTTCCTACATACAATGCACCCCGCATTCTGGAGCATTTTCCAGCAGTGCACTAAGGGATATGACTAGTACCTCTCACATATTGGTTTCCTTCCTTCTGGAGAGAAGAAATGAGACAGGCAAATGTTTGTGGCCACTTCCTTGGCAGCTGGGATGCAGCTGACCCACGTGACTATACTCAAGTGTAGTTCCTTAAATCTCTGTGGCCAGAGCCCTCGTGCTAAAACAATTAATCAAATGTGAAAGACAGGGAGAAAGAGATATGTGACTGTACCCTTCACAAATAGGACTGTGCTTGTATATGCAAGTGCAATTACTTTGAGAATGTGACAAGAGAAAATTGAATGTAAAGTTTGCTAAACAGCCAATAAATCAGGCTTATGTCTTTCTCCCTCAGTCAGTAAGGAAGCAAACTATTTTTAAATCTGGCCTCCATATATATAGTCAAACAGTGCTTTTCCTTGTGGAAAATAAAATGTTAAAAATGTCCCAGGATTCTCTAGGCTTGCTTCTCCTCCTGTTTTTCCTTCACAAAGTGGTCCCCCCTGAAAGGATCAAAGCCTACCCAAGCTGTTCAGGTGACAGTTCTAATAGCAGCCTGCAGAGACTGACTTCTGGAATGATGATCGTACTGAACAGATTGTTGGCAATCCACAGAGGGTTAAACTTTTTGCACAGAGTATTCCTCAAATAATTGTAAATAGCAAAGGCAGATGTTAAAATCTCCAAGTGTGGGTAGGCATTTCAGGATCAGAAGCAAGAGCTTAAATTGATCAGATTAAATTGTTCTCAACAGAATAACCTATGTGCTGTGCCCTGCACCACTTCTCCATTTTGTGCCTGAATAACCAATACAGAAGATTTCTTTACATAGCTAGCACTCCCTGCCTCTGAAGTCTAACAAGCTCCTCTCCTCAATTCTGCCAAGTCAGAAATCTCAAAAATAGAGGTCCTGGGAAACAGAGGGGCTTGGGGAATTGGGAATGAGTCATAAAGGCTTTCACTTGTAGGCTGTTGGCTGAAACTCAGGCTGGAGTGGAGGTGCTAGGACTTGATACTATTCAATGGGTGACCAGAGGCTTGTCTGATATAAGCAAGTAGCCTTATCCCAGTTTCTTTGTGGAAAAATATGGGCATCCCCAAAACCACAGTTGACTCTTTTGCTGGCAGTTTGAACACATAGCCCATAACAAACTGGATTTGGGAACCAAACGGTTTCCTCGCCTCCCCAGAGGTATCCATCTGCAGCAGGAAAATTACTATTCATTTTCCAGCCAGGGCTGTCTTTGGTATAAATGCCAGTGTTGATGAAACCACTTTTCCTGCACCAGTGCTTACAAACAGGTACAACTTCAGGAATAGCCTCTGAGGGGGCTTATCCAGGGAGATAAGGAGCATTCCCAACCAACCTGTTCTGCTGCTCAGTCAGCATCCTCAGGGGGCCGTCAAGGATGGGACTCAGGCTCGCTGGCTGAGTAGCAAGGGGAAGCTCGCTCGCTCTTGTTGTCTGTACTGAACGTGTTTGGTGTACAAGCCAGAGACTGCAGTCTCCAAGGCTCGCAGTCTGGTGTCTTCTGGGAACATTAATACAAATGAAATTAGTGTAAAAAGATATACTGAGAAAATCAGAATAATTTTTTAAAACTGGCTTTGAGACAATGTTGTTGTAGAGTTTGTAGTGTCTCAGGCTGCTGGTCATTGCAATTCAATTATTTTTACATTCATTCCATGTCATGGAGGTGAAGTCATTTTCACTGATTAATGCCAGGAACCAACAGATTTGCTCTCCCTTTTGTTTTCTTCTTTTCAAAACTGAATTTGGTACTGGTAAACCATGCCAAAATGACAGCTCTGCAACCTGAAGTGTTGTATTAATCTACAGAGCTGGGTCTAGTGCACTATGAGTTGTGTAGGCTTCCTTATGCTATTTGCCTTCCTTCAACAAGGACCTGGATCTGCTGGGACTATGCTGAGATGAGTGTTGTATCTGCATGATCCCATGTTCTGTTGAGTCTCGGTTTCTGTGATGGGATTGTCAGCAAGGATGCCTATGGTCATAGGTGTTTCTGTGATGTGTCACTTTTCCATTGGCCATTGAACGTTCATTGGCCATTCCATTGGCCATTCACAGATCACTGGGTCCAGCCCCTCTGCTCTGGGCAGGACAGACTGCTAGGGTCAATAACCCCAGCAAGGTGTGCATCCAGTCTCCTTTTAAAGATCTCCAGGGTAGGTGCCTGCACCACCCCCGCTGGGAGTCTATTCCAGAGTCTGGTCACATATCCAGTCTGAAACCTTCTTCTAGGAGTTTATGACCATTGCTCCTGGTTTTCCCCTGGGGCGGTTTGGTGAATAGTTGCTTCTATCAAGTTCAACCCATTTTTTTGCAAGAACCAGCCAATGGCTGTCAAAATTGTTGTGGTTTCTGATCACTCATTTTCAACTTGGGCAAATTAAAGTTTCTGGACTTACCTATGGTTTGTGCAGGATAATAGATGTGTATAAGGCACCCTGTTTACCTCCTGCACTGGCTACCCATGATACATTTAACTGCATAGAACAGAGAACATTCCCCAGGTAGACCTCCAGGTCTTCTGCATAACCCTGAGTGCATGGAAGCAAAGAATGGGCAGGGAAGGATGGGAGATGGGCATGTCCAAGGTTTTGGGCCCTTGGCATTCCAGAGAATATGCAATGTGCCAGGTACAGGGGTGATACAGTGTATTTCCACTCTAGGCAGAGGGAAACGGGGAGGCAGATTGTGACCCTGAGTTTGAAGCTGCTAGTCAATCCTCACCTAGGGCAGCTGAGTTATACACAGCGACAAATGGCCCTTCAGTGAGATGAAATAAAAATATAAAAGCTCCTTTCATTGCTAGGAAAATGCTCTACAAATATTAACTAGTGAGTGGAAAGGCTCAATCACCCAAGTACCAAGGACAGCAGAAATAATCAGACTGAATGACTTTCACTCTATTCCCTTCCATCTGGAAATTTGCTTGCATATGGGCCAAAGATAAGAAGTGAGGGAGAAAGACTGCAACAAAGAGAGAAAAAAGAAACAAGGAGCAGGTTTACTAGGGAGACATTAAAAGACACTTATTTTTCCTTGCAACATTTTGTTATCACAATTATTATTTCAAATGCCTTGGAGTATAATCAACAACTGTCTCCTCATGAATGTGCTGAGTAAAATGTCTCCAGTGCAAGAGAGAATCCATTTATTGCCTTGGAGTTGCAGGAAACTGAAATTACTGCTTAAATAACCTCTCAGTTCAAGTGAGGGTAAATCAATGGTGACCGCAGAGAACAAACAGTACAGATTTTACTCTTGTGACCCAAAGCTGCACACCATCACAATTAATCTGATCTTGTCAAATTAAAACTGAGGTGAATTATCTGCCTTTTCCTTGCCTGTGTTCCTTTGATGTAGACAGGAGCTGTGTTATTACAGTAGTTTAAAGTTGCTTTTTTTTCCCCCATTAGCTGACTTGTGTATTAAAAAGGAAGAGGAAAAACCTTGATGCTGTCTTGGCTGAAGGGCTTGCATATAGCCTGCCTTACTTAAGAATTCCTCCAGTGAATTGTTATAATCTCGTTAAGAATCCGTTCTGTCTATTAAGTATGAGAAACAGTTATGGGCCAAAAACTGCTTTCAACTACACCCGGGCAATCCCTCTCAGTCAGAGAGGTTGCATGAGAGTAAATGGGAGCATGATTTGGGTCTCAAAATGTGTGCATAAACAGTGGTTGCAGCAGACTGAAACCCAACAGGGACACTCACTGTACCAGTCAGAAAAGAGAAGGCAGAACTTCCTCTGTTTTCAATAGAGGTGGGAGATGTGGACTCCCCTCCATCTACTCCCTCTTGCTTTGATGTATAGACCAAGAAATGTTTCAATATAAAACAGTTCATTATATAGCTTTTGGTATGTGCTGAGTTGGAGTCCATGTAGGCAGTTTATAAGAGTAAGTGGCTGAAGTTCATTTAGGAGACTGGATTTTCCAGCTACCATAGTTTCACAATGATGCTTAGTTTAGATGCAGCATCTAGAATTCATTGAAGTTTCTGTTCTTTTAATCATTTTCAATCCACTTTTCAAAGAACATAGCAGAAATTTTGCCATGACTTTCATTGTTAAGGCTAGCTCCAGGAAGAAGGAGTGTTTTTTCTCTAATGCCTTAAGTCAGGATCAGCAATCTACAGCCTGTGGGCTGGGTTGTTTCAAAACTCATGTCTCTTTTTGTCTTTCATGAAATGGTTTAGATTGCATTGATTTCATTATTCATGAAATCAAAGTATTTACAATATAGGTTAGAACTAGGTAGGGAGAGCTGCTGCTTCAAAGCTTCCTCAACACAGCTCTGGAAATGCAACTTTACTCCAGGATACAACTCAGTAAAGAGACAGAAACCTGGGGGAAGACTCCATGGGAAGTGAACTCCTCAAGTCCTTATGGGCTGGCTAGATAGCCAGCACTTCTGGACAACACAGGTGTTTAGACACTACTGATAATTCAACATAGGTGAAGGCAGGTCACCTTTTCGGTTGGAAAACTGAATGGGCTCCAGAAACATTCAACGGCCCCAGCTTAATTTTTTAAAGCTCTGTCTCCATGGATACAATCCAGACCCACACATGAATCTTGAATTAGTAAAACCTGTCTCCAGGCTGGTGGATGATCCTAATTAAAGTAAATTAATAATTTATTCAAATGAAATGAGACATACCAAGATTCTCCAGGGAGGCTCTAAAAATGATAGTATCTCTTAGTAGGAAAACGTTTCAACATCTCGCGTATACCATGGCCATTTTGTCTACGGGGGCAACTGTTTTCTCAAAGTCTTTGGGGCTCAGAATAATGAACTTTGAATCACACTGGGCAGGAACTCTCCCTGTATTGCCCTGTTAACAACATGACTACATCAGGCACTGCATGACCACGGACATGACTCTGACATCTCCCTTTTATTAAACTCCTAGCAGCTCTTGTCCAAACTTTTTCAGTCATTTGCACAGACTGGAAATGAGCAATCCTGTTAAAATAATTTTTCCGTGACACATACTGAGAGATTCTTGCATAAAATTGCCAATCACTTGACAAAGTCATAATCATTAACTAATGATTCATAATGCAATTGTCATAATTAGTAGTGCTATTGATATTACCTCAGTAGAGTAATTGGATTGTTTGCAACCTTTGTTTGTAGAAACAGGAATTGGTATATCGATGTTGTCAAGAACCAGTGCTATTTGGACAACACTTCACCTAAACAGGCTATGTATGTAACAGTTATATGATAACAGGATGGCAGCCTGGCATTTGCTGCCAGCACAGGTACAAGGATCAGAGCTGTGATAAATTTTGAGAGGGGAAATGAGTAAATTGTGGTACAGGGTACTATTTTTTTTTTGCTTACTGATTTTATTATGAGGAGCACTGCAGGCTTCCTGCTTGGGGAAAACAGATTGGATTTTCTGTTTGCATGTTTAGTAGAGTTAGTGCTGAAGAAACCTCATAGGTTGGCTAGAGCACAGGCACTGGCAGTGCATTTTTTGCCCTGCTGCCATGTCACTGTGTCACAAGCTGGACTCAGAGAAATTCCTTCTAAGATTAAGAAGGTATTTCAGGGAATATTTAGAGGTGTGATTTACAGTAGTTTCATATCTCAATGTGAATTGCACTGGAATCTGGACAGACAACCAGCTCTTCCAAGACAGCTGCCTGCAGAAGACGCTATTACAACATTTTCTGCTAACATCTGCTGCTAACATCTTCCTACTAAGTGGCAGAGGTTGAGGTAATGGCCTTTTTGCCTTGAGGAAATTTCTGGCCAGGGGTAACTGCAGACACACAACACTTGCATCAGTGGTCTCCAACATATTATGGTAAAGCTAACTTTTTGCAAGTAAAGGGCACCCCAGGATCTACCGTGCCCCACCCCCTCACCCTGCCCCTACATGCACCTGGACTATGGAGACCTCCAGACTTAGCTGGGTCGGGGCCCAACACCACATTAATTTGGCCATTGGGCGGGGGTGGCTCAGCACAGCTGCGGCACAGAAGTGGGACTGGGACCCAGCCTGGCCCAGCCAAGTCTGGGACTCTCTGTGGTCCAGGGGCATGTGGTGGGGGGGCTCCCGCCTGAAGCCCCAGGGGTCCAATCCCTTCCCCAATCTGTGCTTCGGGTGTAGCGGGCAGCCTGCAGCAGCAGCCACCTTGTCCTGAGCACAGGTGGTGGGGGGCACAGGCCCCTGGGGCTTCCATCAGGCTGCATCCAGTGGCAGGAGCCCCCAGGTGTCTCTAGATGGTGGAGAATCCCAGCCCTGGCTGGGCCGGGGCCCAATGCCACATTTGTCTGACTGCTGGGCAGGCACAGGTCAGTGCAGCTGCAGCACAGAAGTAGGATCGGGTCCTGGCCTGGCCAGGTCTGGGAAGATCTGGCTGTCCAGGGGTGCATTGGGGGGAGCTCTCACAACTGGATGCAGCCCATGCCCTTCCCACCTGTGCTCGGGATGAGGCGGATGTTGCTGCTGCTGCTTCTGAGCCTTGCCTTGCCTTGCCCGCTCATGACCAGTTGGAGCAGGGTTTGAGGCAGAGCAGCAGCAGCCTCTGCCACCTCCACCCCCACAGAGATGCAGGAAAGCCATCCTCCCTGCCCTTGGAGGAGCTCCCCGGACTCCAATCCTCCCACCACCTGGCCAAACTGGGTTCCTACTTACTTTTCCCCTCTCCTGGCTGTACAGTCAGTTGCTCACAGCAGGGGCCTCCATCTGGTCCCCACTTCTTCCCTCCCCCATAGATTGACTTACTGGGGCTGGGAGAGGGGCAGGTGTCTACGCGTGCCCAGCTCCCCCCCAGCCCAGGATTGAGCAAAAAAGGCTCTGGGATCAACCTGTCGAGCAGGATCAATGGGTTGGTGACCACTGACTTACATTATTATAACTTAGATTCATAGATTCATAGACGTTAGGGTTGGAAGGGACCTCAATAGATCATCAAGGCCGACCCCCTGCATAAGCAGGAAAGAGTGCTGGGTCTAGATGACCCCAGCTAGATACTTGTCTAACCTCCTCTTGAAGACCCCCAGGGTAGGGGAGAGTACCACCTCCCTTGGGAGCCCGTTCCAGACCTTGGCCACTCGAAATGTGAAGAAGTTCTTCCTTATGTCCAGTCTAAATCTGCTCTCTACTAGCTTGTGGCCATTGTTTCTTGTAACCCCCGGGGGCGCCTTGGTGAATAAATCCTCACCAATTCCCTTCTGTGCCCCCGTGATGAACTTATAGGCAGCCACAAGGTCATCTCTCAACCTTCTCTTGCGGAGGCTGAAAAGGTCCAGTTTCTCTAGTCTCTCCTCGTAGGGCTCGGTCTGCAGGCCCTTGACCATACGAGTTGCCCTTCTCTGGACCCTCTCCAGGTTATCCGCATCCCTCTTGAAGTGTGGCGCCCAGAATGGCACGCAGCACTCCAACTGCGGTCTGACCAACGCCCTATAGAGGGGAAGTATCACCTCCCTGGACCTATTTGTCATGCATCTGCTGATGCACGATAAAGTGCCATTGGCTTTTCTGATGGCTTCGTCACACTGCCGGCTCATGTTCATCTTGGAGTCCACTAGGACTCCAAGATCCCTTTCCACCTCTGTGCCACCCAGCAGGTCATTCCCTAGGCTGTAGGTGTGCTGGACATTTTTCCTCCCTAGGTGCAGCACTTTGCATTTCTCCTTGTTGAACTGCATCCTGTTGTTTTCTGCCCACTTGTGCAACCTATCCAGGTCTGCCTGCAGCTGTTCCCTGCCCTCCGGCGTGTTCACTTCTCCCCATAGCTTTGTGTCATCTGCAAACTTGGACAGAGTACATTTCACTCCCTCGTCCAAGTCGCTGATGAAGACATTAAAGAGTATCGGTCCAAGGACCGAGCCCTGCGGGACCCCACTGCCCACACCCTTCCAGGTCGAGACCGACCCATCTACCACGACTCTTTGGGTGCGACCCTCTAGCCAATTCGCCACCCACCGGACTGTGTAGTCATCCACATCACAGCCTCTTAACTTGTTCACCAGTATGGGGTGGGATACCGTATCGAAGGCCTTCCTGAAGTCTAAGTATACGACATCCACCCCTCCTCCTGTGTCCAGGCGTTTCGTAACCTGGTCATAGAAAGAGACTAGGTTGGTAAGGCACGATCTGCCCGCCACAAACCCATGCTGGTTTCCCCTCAGCATAATTTGCCCTGCCGGGCTCTCACAAATGTGAGCCTTGATAATTTTTTCAAAGACTTTACCAAGGATGGAGGTGAGACTGACCGGCCTATAGTTGCCCGGGTCCTCCTTCCTCCCCTTTTTGAAAATGGGGACCACGTTAGCCCTTTTCCAGTCCTCCGGGACTTGGCCCGTGCGCCACGAGCATTCGAATATTCCCACCAGTGGCTCTGCAATGATGTCGGCCATTGCCTTCAGCACCCTCGGATGGAGCCCATCCGGGCCTGCCAACTTAAAGGCATCCAGTTCTTCCAAGTGACTCTGCACCACCTCAGGATCTACGTATGGAAGTCTGGCGCCTTGCTGCTGCCTCTCTACAACCCCAGTGAGAGACTTGTCGTGTCCCTCACTTAGGAACACTGAGGCAAAGAACTCGTTGAGGAGTTCAGCCTTGTCCCCCCTGTCTGTCACCAATTGTTTCTGCCCATTTAGCAGCGGTCCTATTCCTCCCTGGGCCTTCCTTTTACTCCCAATATATCTAAAAAACAATTTCTTGTTGTCCTTTACTTGGGTTGCCATCCTCAGCTCCATGGTAGCTTTGGCCCGCCTAACTGCCTCCCTACAAGCACGAGCAGAGGAGGTATATTCATCTTTAGTGATCTCACCCTGTTTCCACTTTTTATGTGCTCCTCTTTTGGCCCTTAGGCTGCCCTGGATTTCTCTGGTCAGCCATGGAAGCCTCCTGGCCCCTTTCCCTCTTTTGCCTCGCTCGGGGATCGTCTTGCTTTGTGCCCGAAGGATCGTTTCCTTTAGGCACAGCCACCTTTCTTGGGCTCCCATCCCATCAAAACTCCTACTCTGCAGTGCTTCCTTGACTAATCGCCTGAGTGCATTGAGATCAGCTTTTCTAAAGTCTAGCACTTTCACCCTACTAGTTACCTTACCCACTTGCCGTCTTATGTTGAATTCTATTATAAGGTGATCACTGTCTCCCAGATGGCTACCGATCTGGAGGTCCCCTATCATGTCATCTCCCGTTGCCAATACCAGATCCAGTATGGCATTCCCCCTAGTGGGACCATGCACCTCCTGTGTCAGGTGGAGGTCCTGTACACAGGTTAGAAACCTGTGTGAGCGGTGGGACCTTGCTTTCTGCGTCTCCCAGCAGATGTCCGGGTAGTTTAGGTCCCCCATGACTACCGCCTCTTTAACTTATACTGATGCAATTTTCCCCTTGATTATTCCTGGTGTGGTTCTATCCCAATTTAACAGATTTGTACCAGTGTAGGGGTGCACCCCCCATATCTGCTCTTTTTTTACACCAGTGTGGCTGTTTCTACATGAGATGCTCACTGTGCAGTACCCCGATATTACTGCGCAGTAGTGTTGCATGGCAAAAACCATGATGCAACACTATTGCGCAGTACTATTAGGCTACTGTGTAGTAGCATCACAAAAAAAGGCATTCGTCAACACTACTGAGCAGTAACTCGGGTTACTACACAGTCATTTAGTGCAGTCAGCGTCTTGTGTAGACGTGGCCTGTGAAGACCAATTATAACAGTGTAGATGCTTTGTGTGTCCAGAGTCTCCATCTCCATTGTCTCTCAGCTGGGACTGCCAATGGCAGGACTGTTAATTAGTACTAATCAGTGTTTTTATTTCCGAGGAGGAACTAGACTGATCCCAAACACTCATCAGACAGCAATATCTTTAGTAACAGCTTAGGCTAGATTCAGACTGTTGCCATGGAGGAGAGAGAAGAGACACTTCTAAATGTATTAGCAAACCACTTCAGATATCATTGCCAAATGTGGAGCCAGAAAGGTCTGTAGGCATTAGTAATGGTTGAAAAGATAGTGTGATGGATATCAACTCTATTCCTTTACCACATGGTATGCTGTAAAATCTGGTTTGTATTGAGGACCTGGAGTCAGCCCTTTGGAGGAAAAAAGCTCTCTTTTATCATGATAGTGGTTGAGACACATTACAGGTTTCCCTGTCTGGGCACAGAAAATGCCCATGCCCTCTAACTCACAGCACAAAACATGCATACATGTTTTGCACACATTCTAGGTCCCTTCCTCATTTGAAGGGGAACTTCCCTCCATCCCTTCCTCCAACACAAAAAATTAGAGAAAAACGTGTCAGGAGGTATGAAAAGAACAAAAAAGCTGAATTCTGAACTGGGAGCTCTTGTCTCTGATCCTGCCTATGGCCAACTCCATGAGCTGTCCAGCTTCCCCTCTAATAGTGTGTCATTCAGAGAGCCACTTTTCATCAAAACGAAAGCTTCTATGATCCTAATAGTTCCTTCTGGACTTGCAAGCTATGTTACTTCATCAGTATCCTGAGAAGAAACTATTCCAGAGATGGAATTCATGTCTATGCTGGGTTCCTGTGCAAAGATTATGCACCACAGAAGTCATATTTAAGGCCTGTTTTGAAGGCTATAGTGGGAGATAGGGTGAGGAGGAGGAAGAAGCATGAAACATTGAGTGCTAATAGACCCTGCTCCATGTCCAACCAGGGTTCTTGTCTCCATTTTACTTTGTAATATATATTAGGACTGTGCGAAGCTTCGGTCCCTGATTCGATTTGGCGAAGATTCGTCCCGATTCGGTGGCCGAATCTCTGAATCTGAATTGAATCAGGAAATCCTTTAATCTCCCTGAATCAAATTGGAACCCTCCGAATCAATTTGGAGAGATTTGGAAAGATTCAGAGATTCAGACATAGACACGGCTTTAAATGTTTTTTCCACATACCTCAAAGTAGCAGGCAGCTCGTGATTGCTGCAATGCTGCAGTGCATGGAGTGTCCCACAGAAGTTGGGGTGGGGGGGGGTGCCCCGGTGCACTTGGCAACAGACCAAGAAGTGGACCAGAAGCACTTCTAGTCCACTTCTGGGTCTGCCGGGAAGCACACTGGGGGGCTCCCCGCACCCCCCTGGCTCGGTGACTGGTGCCTCCTGGGTTGGTTGGGGGGTGCCCGGGGTTCCCCCATGGCTGATCGTCAAGCCAGAGGTGGGTGCAGTGTGGGGGGTCCCTGCACTCCCTGGTGGACCTGGAAGTGGACCGGAAATACTTCTGGTCCACTTCCGGGTTCACCACTCAGTACACAGGGCACTCCCCCTGCACTCCTGTGGGATGCTCCATCCGCCACAGCATTGTAGCGATCATGAGCTGTGCCTGGTACCTTGAGGTATGTAGAAAAAACATTTAAAGCTGTGTCTATATCTGAATCACTGATTCTCTGAAATAGCATCAAATCTTCAGATTCTGATTTGGCTGAATCAAATCAGGGATAGTGGTCCTAATCAACTAATCGAATCACTGTCCCTGATTCGAATACGGCCTGCTTTGTACACCCCTAATATATATGTCCCCGTAATATTAGGAAAATGAGAGTGGACTGCCAATTCAGTCCTCACTGTCAGACTGGCAAGGCCTCAGTTGGAACTATTCCAATGTTACCTACCAATTAACCCTGATGCAAGGCTTTGATTTCCAGGAGCCTGCTGGAGCTCTTAGAAATTCAATTTCTGACTGATAAAGGTGATTCAAAGGAGTTTCAACTTATCACAGTCATGGAAGAAACTCAGTCACTTAATAAGTACAGGTGGTACTTCAACAAACTTGTCCTCCACGATGCAGAGAGAACCTGCTGCAAGTTAAAAAAATTAATTTGCCAATCTATTACAGAATCTATTTATAACAAAAATGACAAAGGGAGAATTAGATTGAAAAATGACTCCAGACACCACTTAGTGAAAATTATTTCATGCCAGTGCGTGTTAAATTCAATACCTATTCTCTTTCTGCAATGTATTTTATTAAAATGAACAGCGCCTCAAACATGTATTTCTGCATTCAGTTACATGGACCTGTGCTTGATAAATCTATTAAGGCTGAAGGATACAAATTCCTTCAGGCTGTAAGTGAGTTCATGACATTTGACTTTCTTGGGTTTTTTTTTTAAGTTAACCATATGAAATGAATCAGTACCCTAAAAATAGTACTGACAACAAGGCAGCAGGAGACTCACATCTGAATCATCTGAATACTATGCATTCATAAGTCTGCAGCACGTATCATTATGATAACGTCTGACTACCTCACCATCATTAACAGATGGCTTCCTCCAGACACTCTGGAGGTAGGGAGATATTATCCCTGTGTTACCAGATGAGGAAGGGAAGATTGGGGGGGGGGGCATAAAGACAGTCTTGCTCAACTTACAAGTTCACAAATTGGGAAACTGGTTCCAAAATGATTAGGTTTTTTTAGAGCTTAAAGATTATATTGTGTTCTATTGGTATGATTTTTGAACTCTCCAACCCCAGAGCATGCATTAGGGCTGTGCGAGGCTTTGGACAGAGCTTTGGATCCAGAGAAACTTCAGATGCTTCGGGGTCTGAAGCAGCATGTCTGAGTCGAAGCGCTGGCTTTGTTAGGCTTCCTGAAGCTCTTCGGAGCTTCTGAAGTGCTTCAGAGCTGTCTCGGAGATCCGGCCACAGGGTATAATGGGGAATCAATGAAATATCTATAACTTTGTTGTTTTTTGTCCAATTTGGATGAAATGTGCAGGGATGATAGCTTCTGCTAAGAGCATGAAATGTGCCAGGGGTTTGGGGGGAACTGTACGCCAAATTCTTGAAAGCCAAACTCATGTCACGGCTGTGTGTCACACCACAGGGGGGTAAAAACTGCAGGGGTGGTGGCCGCTGGTGAGGCCACAGAGCCTGCCAAGTTTCAAGAAGATCAGTGCAGGGGCTTGGGGGAACTGTACCCCAAATTCTTGAAAGCAAACCTCCAGTCACACCTATGTGTTACACCACAGGGGGGTCAAGACTGCAGGGGTGGTAGCTTTTACTGAGGCCATGAAGCCTGCCAAGTTTCAAGGAGATTGGTGCAGGTGTTTGGCGGGAACTGCCCCTCAAGCTGTGGACAAGCAAAACTCGTGCCACAATGCCTGCCAGCTGTCAAGGAGATCAGTGCAGGGGGGGTTCTGGGGCCCTGCACCCCTAGCTGCTGACAGGCAAAACTTGTGCCATGGGTGCTTGTGGGACTGACTGGCTCTGTCTTGGGGCGTGGGAGACACTACTGCAGGCCTGGCTGCTAAGCAACTATTACCAGTTACCAATCAATCATGATTCACTCAGGAACCAGCTCAATACACAGGACCTAGCTAATGTAGCCAGTTAATTACCATCAATTAGCACCTACAAAACCAGACTCAGGAGAGGAAATTATCATTACAGACAATCAACTGCCCCAAGACAGAATGCAATTCAACAAGGAGAAATGCAAAGTGCTGTACCTAGGGAGGAAAAATGTCCAGCATACCTACTGCCTAGGAAATGACCTGCTCGGCACCATGGAAGTGGAAAGGGATCTTGGAGTCCTAGTGGACTCCAAGATGAACATGAGTCGTCAGTGTGACGAAGTCATCAGGAAAGCTAATGGCACTTTATCGTGCATCAGCAGATGCATGACGAACAGAACCAAGGAGGTGATACGTCCCCTCTATCGGGTGCTGGTCAGACCACAGTTGGAATACCGCGTGCAATTTTGGGCACCGCACTTCAAGAGGGATGCGGATAACCTGGAGAGGGTCCAGAGAAGGGCCACTTGTATGGTTAAGGGCCTGCAGGCCAAGCCCTATGAGGAGAGACTAGGGCACCTGAACCTCTTCAGCCTCTGCAAGAGAAGGTTGAGAGGCGACCTTGTGGCTGCCTATAAATTCATCATGGGGGCACAGAAGGGAACTGGTGACGTTTTACTCACCAAGACGCCCCTGGGGATTACAAGAAATAATGGCCATAAGCTAGCAGAGAGCAGATTTAGATTGGACATTAGGAAGAACTTCTTCACAGTTCGAGTGGCCAAGGTCTGGAACAGGCTCCCAAGGGAGGTGGTGCTCTCCCCTACCCTGGGGGTCTTCAAGAGGAGGTTAGATGAGTATCTAGCTGGGGTCATCTAAACCCAGCACTCTTTCCTGCCTATGCAGGGGGTCGGACTCGATGATCTATTGAGGTCCCTTCCGACCCTAACATCTATGAATCTATGAAAGACAGAGCCAGTCAGTCCCACAAGCACCCATGGCACAAGTTTTGCCTGTCAGCAGCTAGGGGTGCAGGGCCCCAGAACCCCCCTGCACTGATCTCCTCAACAGCTGGCAGGCGTCATGGTCGCAGCAGGGGCCACCATCCCTGCAGCTTTCACCGTGCTGTGCCTTAACACACACAGTGTCACCCATGGCACAAGTTTTGCTTGTCTGCAGCTTGAGGGGCAGTTCCCCCCAAACACCTGCACTGATCTCCTTGAAACTTGGCAGGCTTCATGGCCTCAGTAAAAGCTACCACCCCTGCAGTCTTGACCCCCCTGTGGTGTAACACATAGGTGTGACTGGAGGTTTGCTTTCAAGAATTTGGGGTACAGTTCCCCCAAGCCCCTACACTGATCTTCTTGAAACTTGGCAGGCTTTGTGGCCTCACCAGCAGCCACCACCCCTGCAGTTTTTACCCCCCTGTGGTGTGACACACAGCCGTGACATGAGTTTGGCTTTCAAGAATTTGGGGTACAGTTTCCCCCAAACCCCTGCACCAATCTCTTTGAAACATGGCAAGTTTCATGCCCTCAGCAGGGGCTACCATTCTTGTAAGTTTCATCCAAATTGGACAAAAAACAACAAAGTTATAGATATTTAATTGATTCCCCATTATACCCTATGGTTAGATCTCCAAGGCGGCTCCGAAGCTTCAGAGCTGCTTTGGCCAGATCAAGAACAGAAACCCAGTCTGGAGCTCCAGATCAGATCACTGTCATCTGAAGTGGCCAGATCCAAAGCTGGATCGGATCGCTGCTGACTCACACAGGCCTAGCATGCACGTGTATGAGAGAGAGGGGATGAGAGAGAGAGAGCCCTATATTTACATGGTAATGGTGACCTTGGCCTCAGTTTCAGGAACTCTTGCTGGTTGGCTGATGGTTCAGATCTTCCCCTTTCTCTCCAGCTCCTTTCCCCCTCCCATTCTAATTAAATTACATTTTTTACCTTCTAGCTCAGTAACTAATATGCCCCCCACCCCTATGCCAGCTATGCATCAATTCCTCCTCCTGAGCAGCACCTGTGCTCTTTGTTCCTTAAGTGTACCTGTGTTCTTCCTGCAAATCCAGGGGATTATCATACCCCTCTTCCTACCCAGGCCTGGTATTGTGGGATGGAGGAAGTGGGATGGAGGAGGGAGGACCAGGGTGACATATCACTCAAAGGAGTGAAGGGGATGCAGAGGTGCCTTGAACTGCTGGGCTCTTTCTGCTTCTAGTCAAAAACTCTTGTATTTCCTGAAATAGGGGTGAGAACATTGCATGCCATCTGCAGAAGCTCTGATTGGTTGCTCTTCCCCAGTAGGTGGGGACACATGGAAGACAGCCAATCACCAGGGGTTCCTCCTTCCTTCTTCCCTCCCCTAAGAATGGAAATCATTGGGAGGCTGCAGATTCTGGAGTGATGGGGAGCCTGGCTCCAGAATGGGTTAAAATAGTGGCAACTAGCATAGGGTAGACTGAGTGATTGGCCCAAAGCCACTCAGGAAGACTGCTGCTGACCTGAGATGTGAAACTGGATTTCCTGAGGTCAAAGCTGGAGCCCTAATTTCTAAAGTAGGGGTAACCAACCTGCAGCATGTGTGCCACAGATGGCATGGGCAGCACAAGAGAAGATGGATAAGAAGCAGAAAGCAGAGCAGGCAGGGAGCACAGGGCAGGGAATACAGGGCAAAGTGGCAGATTGGGCAGGGGAAGGGGATCCGAGTTGTACTTGGAGAAGGTGCAGGACTAAAATGTGGCACACCCACCAAAAAGGTTGGCACCTACTACTCTAGACTCTCCTTTCTACCCTTAAGATCGAGACCCTGTTTCAGCAAAGCTAGTGTAGGCAGGGGTAAGACACATCCTCCTGTCCCATCCAGACTTACAGTGCTGTGGATATTTGAATCTTCAGGTCTTTGCCTCCTTTCAGGGCTCCACTAGGGGCAATAGGTTTTAACCTATCACACGTTCCTAAGAAGCCACACATCAGTGGCCTTCTCACCCATGCTTTCCTCGTAGCCTCTCCACCAGGTCTCCACTTGTACATTATGCCACCCTTGTCCAGGAAATAAAGCTATTGTTGCTTTGCATCCCTGCAGCCTGGCTTTCCCATGTGCCTCTACCACCAGATATGTGTGCATTTTCCCCTTAGTTTCTCATTTCTTTGAGCTACTTAAAATGTCTTTTCCTAGAGAGAAGCTTATTTGAGTAATAGACTCCCAAAGGGAAGCTGTCACAGAAGCTGCAGCAGTAAACATTTTCCAAAGAGTCTGAAAAAGGAAACAAAGAAAAGACATGTTGTCTGATTTAAATAGGCCACCCTGACGTCACTCACTGAACACACATCTTAATTTCCTGCCTTCTCCTTTGCTATCATGCTATACTTATGTCTATAGCTGGGTTTATAGTAATTTTGTAAAACTTCCTGATGTAAATGAATATTGAAGGTGTTACCAATAGGTAGTGTTATATATTATTCAACGTTACATCTGGGTTTATTTGAAGTGCCACTGGGATAGCACTGGTTTGAAAACTCTTGGGAACAGTATGGGGCTTTACATTCTTATAGTGCCATAGACTCATTGCCTTTCCATCTCAGAACAGAATTTTCATGAGTTCTTTAAAGATAGGAGGAAATTAAGCAAATGGGGAATATAGTTTCATAGTTGGTAGGGTCGGAAGGGACCTGAGCAGATCATCAAGTCTGACCCCCTGCCATGGCAGGAAAAAGTACTGGGGTCAAACAACCCCAGCAAGGTGTTCGTCTAACCTTCTCTTAAAGACCCCCAGGGTAGGAGCCAGCACCACTTTTCTTGGAAGTTGGTTCCAGGTCCTAGCCGCCCTGACTGTGAAGTAGCACCTCCTGATGTCTAGTCTGAATCTACCCACTGCCAGCTTGTGACCGTTATTTCTAGTCACTCCTGGTAGTGCTTGGGGGAACAGGGACTCCCCCAATGCCTGATGGTCCCCTCTGACTAATTTGTAAACGGCCACTAGATCTCCCCTCAGCTTTCTCTTGTGGAGGCTGAACAGGGTCAGGTCCCTTAGCCTCTCCTCGTAGGGCCTGTCCTGCTGACCCCTGATCATGTGGGTGGCCCTCCTCTGAAACCTCTCAATGCCGTCCACATCCCTCCTGAAGTGCGGCGCCCAGAACTGGACGCAGTACTCCAACTGCGGCCTGACCAATGCTGCATAGAGGGGGAGGATCACTTCCTTGGACCTGCTTGAGATGCCTCTGTGGATGCATGACAAGGTGTGGTTGGCCTTCCTGACTGCGTCCCCACACTGTCAGCCCATGTTCGTTTTGGCATCAATAGTGATTCCAAGATCCTTTTCTGTCTCTGCACCGACGAGAAAGGAGTTCCCCAGCCTGTAGGTATGCTGCTGGTTCTTCCTCCCCAGGTGCAGCACCTTGCACTTGTCAGTGTTGAACCCCATCCTGTTCTCATCTGCCCACCCCTGTAACCTGTCTAGGTCCAATTGCAGCCTATTCATCCCTTCTAGCATGCTCACATCCCCCCATATCTTAGTGTTGTCAGCAAATTTGAATAGGGTGCTTTTTACCCCCTCGTCCAAGTCACTGATGAAGATGTTGAACAGTGCAGGTCCGAGGACCAAGCCCTGGGGGACCCCACTGCCCACATCCCTCCAGGTCTATATGATTTGCTCAAGACCACGCAGTGAGTCAATGGTGGAGTAAAGATTTGAAGGCTGGGTTGTCTGGCTCTCAAGCCTGTGTTGGGCCTACTAAAGCAGACTTTTGTTCATTAGTCTTATAGATCTAGAATTACAGAAGTGACAAATGGTTCTGCATAGCTTAATATTTTTTTAGTGACTTTTGAGAATGTAGTTGATAGTTTGTGCTGGAGTGTTTCTGTAAGGCAACCAGGCAGCATATCTCAGTTGGTAAGGCTAAAGTCAAATACAGAGGGTTCAAGCTAGGACTCAAGAGCAAACTAAGCATTTTGTAATGAGCTGAGCCTCAGCTGAGGCAGATCCAGTTCCAGGCCCCAGCTGGAAGTAGCCAGGAAATGAGGCTGAGTCACCTCTCAGGAAGAGGGCCCCCACCCATATTTGTTTATCATTTGTGAACTTGGCCAACTATATCTTATTTAGTTCTACCCTGCCTCCTTGGTGTATATGAAGGTATAGTCAGGTATAGACATCGCCCAGCTGGCCTATCACATTGGCTAGGATGGGCTTACAGCTGGGGGTCTTGGAAATGTACTAATTAACTCCATGTGTTCTAAGTGGTTCCAGAGCTTAACAGCCATCATGTTGTTAAAGCAGTCAGGAGAAGCCCAAGACACATTGTAAGTATGAGCACACATTGGAGAAGGCAGGCACTTATGGGTCTGACTGTAGTTGTAGTTCCAGAAATGAGAGCTTCTTGAAAGAACTGAGAACCACTGGACTGGAGAATGTAACACAACAAGGAGTCAAGACAGCACTGGAGGGGTGTTGTGTTTGTCCATGGGGATCCCGTTTTCACCAGAGTAGCAAATTTCCAACTGAGCAGCCTCCCTTTGGAATCTTATTTTGCTGTAAGAGCATAATTGACAATCACCTATCATATAGTATATTATCCCTATAATCCCATTGAAATGCAACGGCAGTGCTGGATCCCATAAATCACCCTGATTTTAAGAAGGAGAGTTAAATGGGCATTGCATAATAAACCAACAAAGCACATACATCATTCTGCTACCAACCGTAAATATGACAAGTACATCCATCAATTTAGCACCTTTCTTTCAGGTTTGCATACATGGACGTTAGCAATTTAATGGACTTAGAAAGATGCACCTTTTAAGTATACAGTGAAGAGCAATCTTTTATTTATCATGGTATTTGGAATGAGGAGCCTGATTCAGCCTTTCATGGGTCTCCTCCTGCACTGAAAGTTGCACCGTGCTAAAGTATCTCCCTTCATCAGGGCTCCACATGACAGGAAAAAAAAATCACTTCTTCCAAAACTGTATCTATAGTGGCCCTTTCATTATCAATAGAGTGACTGTACCAATGGAAGTAACAATAGTAATGGAAATGGAAGGATGGTTTGTGGTTTAAGTGATAGCCAGTAATTCAGAGTATCTGGGTTCAGTTTCCATCTTTCCCAGAGATTCTGTCTGACCATGGGCAAAATCACTTCATCTCTCATCCCCATTTGTAAAATAAGGCAGTACAACTTCCTGCTCCCCATCTCTCATTGGTCTTATTTATTTAGATGACAATTTCTTCATGGTGGGGATAGTCTCTTACTACAGCACTTAACACAGTGCAATTCCAATCATTATTGGGGCCTCTACATGCTAGTTATATAAGCAATAATGATAATCTAGATGGGGTTCCAGAGGCTTTTTCAACCATCATGTTGTCTAGATGTGCTTAGAGCATATCTAGATGATGTAGTGGGAAAGGCTTGATGGATACCAGTGTTCTTGTGCACAAAAGCTCCTACCAGAGGTAGTGATGCTGTAGGAAATTTCCCTGCAAAGGCTAATGGAGGCAAGGTAAAATTATTCCAGCATTCAGCTGTTTCTCTCTGCCTGACCTCACTTCCCTGCTCCATTGTGCTTTTGCACAAATGAAGGGAGTGAGTCATGGCTTTTGTTTTCCTCCTCACAATAACTGATTCATATCTGGATTGTGTTGCATGTTTAATTTATTGGAAGATTTGTTTAGTTTATTGTGAAAGTCTATTAGTTCCTAGGACACCCACGTGCCCAAATTACCACACAGTTTGGCATGGCTAACAGTCCTAGAGTAGAATTAGGACTGGTATTACCAGGTTCAGGAGGTTAGTATTTTAGTGTATTAGCAGAGCCATATGCAGTGGCAGGCATGGAAGAACCTGGGCTGCAGCACATTCACACTGAGGTAGGTGCACCAGCAGAATTTGAAGAGTGCCTGTCTATTGTGGATACATCTATATGGTAAATTCACCGTCCCCAACAGCAGCATGCTTGGGCATTCTGCACTGCTATGGGCAGGCTGTCTGCTAAACTGGAATCACCCTCTGCATATTGGGGCACACTATATAGTACTTTTAACAGGTATTGCTAGTTAGCCCTCCTCTAAGCTAATTAGTGCACACTTGAGGCCACAGCAACACTGCTTCTGTGCTTTCATAAACCACATAGGCTAGGTACAGACATTCATAGTTTCATAGTAGCTAGGGTCAGGAGGGACCTGAACAGATCATCTAGCCTGACCCCCTGCCACAGGCAGGAATGAATGCTGGGTTCATAAGACCCCAGACAGGTGATCATCCAACCTCCTCTTGAATTTGCCCAAGGTAGGGGCGAGGACCACTTCCCTGGGAAGTTGGTTCCAGATTTTGGCCAACCTAACTGTAAAATATTGCCTTCTGATCTCTAACCTAAACCTAGTCTCCATCAGCTTATTAACATTGTTCCTCATCGCCCCAGGTGGTGCTGGGGAGAAAAGGGCTCTACCTATTTGCTGTTGATCTCCCCTGATGAGCTTGTAGGCAGCCACCAGGTCCCCCCTCAGCCTCCTCTTGCTGAGGCTGAACAGGTTCAGGTCCCTCAGTCTCTCCTCATGGGGTCTGTCCTGCTGCCCTCTCACCAAGCAGGTGGCCCTCCTCTGAACCCTCTCCAGGATGGCCACATCCCTTTTGAAGTGCGGCGCCCAGTACTGGACGCAGTATTCCAGCTGCGGCCTGACCAAAGTCGCATAGAGGGGGTGTATCACCTCTCTGGACCAGCTTGAGATGCATCTCTGGATGCATGACAAGGTATGGCTGGCCTTGCTGGCTGTGGTCTGGCATTGGCGGCTCATGTTCATCTTGGAGTCAATAATGACTCCAAGATCCAATTCCGCCTCTGTGCTTTCAAGAAGGGAACTCCCCAGCCTGTCTGTATGCTGTGGATCCCTTCTCCCAAGGTGCAGCACCCTGCATTTGTCTACGCTGAACCCCATCCTATTCTCATCTGCCCACTTTTGTAGTCTGTCTAAATCTACTTGCAGCCTCTCTCTCCCTTCGAGTGTGTCCACCTTGCCCCACATCTTAGTGTCATCAGCAAACTTGGACAGCGTGCTTTCCACCTCCTCATCCAAGTCGCCGATGAAGATCTTAAACAGTGCGGGCTCGAGGACCGAGCCCTGGGGTACCCCACTGCTCACATCTTGCCAGGTTGAGTACAACCCGTCCACCACTACTCTCTGGGTGCGCCCCATCAGCCAATTTTTTACCCATCCAACTGTGCAGGCATCAATGCCACAGTCGCTTAATTTATTGATGAGGATGGGGTGAGAGACAGTGTCGAGGCCTTCTTAAAGTCTAGAAAGACTACGTCCACGGTGACACCATCATCCAAGGATTTAGTTACTTGGTCATAAAAGGCAATCAGGTTGGTCAGGCAGGACCTGCCTTTGATGAACCCATGCTGCTTGCTCCTGAGCATGATCTCCTGTGCTGGCCCCCCACAGATGTGCTCCTTGATGATTCTCTCCAAGATCTTCCCGAGCACCGAGGTGAGGCTTACAGGCCTATAGATACTTGGGTCCTCCCTTCCTCCCTTTCTTGAAAATAGGGACCACATTAGCCAGTTTCCAATCCCCGGGTACCTGGCCAGATGACCACGAATGCTCATACAGCCGGGCTAAGGGCTCTGTGATGACCCCTGCCAGCTCCCGCAACACCCTTGGGTGGAGGGCATCTGGACCTGCAGATTTAAAAATGTCTAGCCCTTCCAGAAGATCCCTAACTACATTTGCACTGACCCAAGGCCTGACAGAGCTATCCCCAAGATTGTCCCTACCTCTGGTAGGTGGGATGTCCCGGTCCCTCTTCAAGAAAACAGAGGCAAAGAAATTGTTAAAAATATCAGCTTTCTTGTCTGGTGTAGCCGCAAGATTACCGTTTGCATCTTGCAGGGGCCCTACATTGCCTGGTGCCCTCTTCTTGCTCCCAATGTACTTGAAAAAGGACTTTTTGTTGTCCTTAATCCTGGACGCTAGCCTGAGTTCCATCTCTGCCTTGGCCTTCCTAATATCCCTCCTACACTCCCAGGCCGAGGAGGAGTACTCCTCCTTGGTGATAGCTCCTCTCTTCCACTGGTTGTACGCCCTTCTTTTAGTCCTCAGGCATTGCTGAATGCCCTTGCTGAGCCAAGGGGGTTTCTGAGCACTCTTACCCCACTTGCTTCTCTCAGGGACTGGTATCCTTTAGGCCTGGAGGATCGCCCCCTTAAGGTATAACCATCCCTCATGGACTCCCATCTCCTCTACCTTCTGGGCCCTCAGTGCCTCCCCCACTAGTCTCCTAAGATCATTGAAGTTGGCCCTTCTGAAGTCAAGGGCTTTAGCCTTGGTGTACCTGTGTTGGATAATGAAATCCAGCAGGTGATGATCGCTATTGCCCAGGTGGTTAAGGACCTGCAGTCCCCTCACCAGGTCATCCCCCATGGCCAGGACCAGGTCCAGCAAGGCGTTACCCCTAGTGGGACTGTGCAATTCCTGGGTAAGGTGAAGGTCCTGTAATACAGCCAGGAATCTATGCAAGTGGTCAGACCTTGCTGTCTGCTCCTCCCAGCTAATGTCTGGGTAGTTTAGGTCACCCATGACAATAACATCCCTTGACCTAACCACCTCCATTAGCTGATTGGAGAAGTCTGAAGCAGAATCAATCTAAGTTACGCAGTTTTCTGTAAGCAGTATAGTTTAAATTAGTAGAGAATAGAATACACATTTACCCTTTGGTGGTGGTGGGGCAGCTTGGGGAGGCAAAAATCTTAGACCAGGTTCTTCCATTTTGAAATCAATATGTGTGTGCTGAACTTCTGTTCTGAGTATAGACCAGTTTCCGATCATTTATACCAGTAAAAGTATAATATCTGTATCTGGCTTCGGTGATATAGAATATGTCTCCCTCTCATTCTGTCCATCCTCCCAAATGTAGGCCTGGTAATCATGTTTTGTGGGAAGGCATGTATTGGGTAGCTTCAGATCTGTTCATGGCTCACTGCTAGAGAAGGTTCCAAAACTGACTGAAGGGCTTTCATCCTTTTTGTTTATTTAAATCCTTCATTCTTGTTAAACAGCAGCAGTATCTATTCCAGTGCTTGTTGAACCAAAATGTGCAGATGCTAGTTTTAGACTTGGCATGTATGGAAACTTAAATTCAGGTTTCTGTAGACCTTGTACAATCTCTGATGTTTCAGCATTCAATTCTCTCCATAGCTCTTCACTCCAAGTGAGGGAGGGAGGAATGCAAAGATGTCATAAAAGGAGAAGTCACCAAAATGGTGAGCATTAGTAACATAGAATCATAGAATCATAGAAAATTAGGGTTAGAAGAGAATTTAGGAGGTCATTTGTCCAATCTTCTACTGAAAGCAGGGCCAGATCATTCCAGCCAAAGCTAGATCATCCCACCCAAGGCTTCGTCTAGCTAGGTCTTAAAAACCTCCAAGGATGGAGATTCCACAACCTCTCTGGGTAACCTGTTCCAGTGCTTTACTACCCTCTCAGTGAGACAGTTTTTCCTAATATCTAACCTGAACTTCCCTTGCTGCAACTTGAAGCCACTGCTCCTTGTTCTGTGATCTGCGACTACTGAGAACAGCCCAGGTCCTTTTCTGCAGAGCTGTTGCTTAGCTAGTCAGTCCCCAACCTGTACTGGTGCATGGAATTGTTCCATGCTAAATACAGGACTTTGCACTTGTTCTTATTGAACCTCATGAGATTTCTTTTGGTCCAATCCTCCAGTTTGTCTATGTCTTTCTGAATCCTAAACCTACCCTCTAGCATATTTCCCCACTTAGTTTGGTGTCATGAGCAAATGCTGTAAAGATCATGATAGGCATGGACCTAGCATGGTACACAGCATTCCAGCTTTAATTCACCCATATATTTAAACACGTGTTTAACCCAAAGCATGCTCAGAATCCCATGGAGGCCAGAAGGCTCAGTATATTGTAGGGTCAAGTCCAAGTCATCTCTTTGTTCATCTGAGGACCACACTGTGCTTAATAAACATGAAATAAGTTAGGCTGGGTCTATGCCTACAAATTGCATCAGCTGAAATTAATTGGTCTCTAAACTGTTTTTGTTAAACTAGGGTGATGACTTTGTGTGGGTATTGAAAGTGCCTTGTATCAATTCTGCTTAATTCAATTACCTGCTTGGGACTGGGCTGAATCACAGAATCATAGAATAGTTGGGCTGGAAGGGAACTCAGAAGGTCATCTAGTTCAACCCTGTGCTCAAGGTAGGATCATTGCTGATTAAATCATCCTAGGCAAATCCATCAGTGCAAGTCATAGTTTACCTTTATGTACACTAGAGGCTTGAACTGCTGCAGTTACATTGGCTGGTGGGTACTGATTGCTGATATAGGACTCATCTCAAGTCTAGACAAGGTCTGAGTCACAGCGATTTTTTATGACTTTTCTCAAAGTCATAACACTGAATCAGTGTCACGGGAACAGAACCTGTGAAGAAACATTATTAATATGTGTACCGACCTCATTCATTTGCTTCTACACTGACCCATTGTTCTCCCCACAAAAATCAACTTCCTCCTGATTTTCTTCCTATGTATAAGTTTCAGTGGTACTTGTGCAGTTCTGAAGCAACTCATTTCATAAGTGGATCCCAGACTAAGTTCTCCAGGGCAATGAGCATTACTAATTCAAAATGTCCATCTACAGCATTATAAAAATTATTATGTTAAAAAAAAACATGCTAAATGAATGTTCAGGTTGCAAAGTTAAACACTCAAAAATAGGAATTGCAGCTGTCCATGCAAACTTAATTTTGGCCCTCGGAACAGAAGCATGGTGGTATACTCTTTACTTACAAGATCCCATGCTATTTTTTCCATAGGACCCCTACAAATCAATGATGAAAAGGCAGCCTCTGCCAAGTTCCAATGAGAAAAACACAGGCAAAAAATGACAATATTCAACAGCTTTTAAAGTAACCAAATCTGAATGGATTTTAATGGGGACAATGAAAGTGCCTCCCCAATGTTAGAATGAAAAATATTATATTGAATTTCAGGTTCCTGCTTCATGTCACAGGAGTGCTAGGACTCCACAAAAACCAGAAAACTTTTTTTTCCCCCTATAATGAAGTTAGACAACCTAAATATGAAGGTCATTGCCACTTCCTTTATGATGAATAATAAACAGAGTTAGGCCCAAATGGAAACCATGGACTGAAACAAAGCAGAACAGCAGAGGAGTTAAAATCTGGACTGTGTGGTTTGTGACACAGACCAATCTCTAATAGTGAACAGCAAACAGTCTAGTTTCTTTTCCATGAGTGCTTAAGGAAAACCCAAATAATGACACCTTAGGAGTTCTGACTTCCAGAAAAACTGACCAATTCTTCCATATCTTAATTAGCTTCCATATGCTGAAAAAAAAGCAACTTGAATGAAGGGGATACTTCTGCTTAAATGATCTAATCCGAAAGAACTGGTTCCAAATGCCCGACCTGTCAGTGAGTGCATTATGTTGTGTCACATTCTAAGGCAATTCAACCCGACTTAATGATTCTTGACAAGATATAATAACCCAGTGCAGCATTCTAGAAAAAAATAGCAGTCCTTTTGGGATAAAGAAGCCTGGCTGATGAAAATCTGATCAGAAGGGAAGGTGGCAGATATGAGCTAAATGAATGTGAGGCTTGTCAGCTAGCTCCGCAGACTATTTTCCTGAGATGCACAAGCCCATTTCTGATGGCTACAACATTTTGTAACTCACTGTAGAAAATTTTAATCTGAAAAAAACAGATAATTTCTTTCACTAGATTATAAATATATAGCAAACCTAGTTTGGAAAAGTCCTCTAAAACAGTCATCAGTAAAAAATCAACAGGTCTTGGCAGTGAGATTTACTAAACCAGTGGCTTTAAAACTGGATCTTGGACTGCTGGTTGTGTACAACGCCATTCTAGGTAACCGAGGAAGCTGGATTTTGAGGTAACACTGAAACAATTGATATTTCCTGTTATTGGAGATCAGTCAAGGGCTCTTCTATGATTTTTAGAAGATAGCTTGACCATCACCCTGTGCAATTCCTTCATGTTTTTTCTTATACTTGTAGGTATTTTATTGGTATATGGAGGCACATCAGGGTGGTTTTGCACCCTGGGAAGCCATGGCCTTGATGGCAGTGGCGTGGCCAGTCACTGCCGCAGCAGTGTCTATTTTTGCACCCCAGTCTCTCCCCACCTCCTGCACCTCACCTCCCAGTTGTGCTACTATGTTAGGTCCCCTTTACACATTACAAGTATCATGCAATTAATTGGTGAATTGCACAACGACCTGGAGACCCGCTACATGTGCAAAGTTGCTACCACATGATAAAAAGCTCCAATCAGTTATAAAGTTAGAGCTCAAAAATGTGTTCTAACTTAATAGCTGGCTGCTATCGAGCTTTAATTTGCATATGTAGCAGGGTCTTCTCTATGCCTGGGAGCCCCATCAGCTGACAGGGCTCCTAGCCACAGGGGTGCACCATGCCCAGCATGAAATCCCCAAGCCCTGGGGATTGTGGCTGCTGTGATCCCCAAGGCTCAGGGGTGCATGAAACCCCCAACCCACATGGGGCTGTTGGTCCCAGCTGCACTGCACATTCAGCTGAGACAGAGTCCTTGCAACTCATGGTGTTCTCAGCCCTGGCTCAGTATGAGGTGCAGCTGGGGCTGAGCGCCCTGTCAATTGTGGGGACTCTTGGGTCCAGTTGCACATAGTCCCCGTGGCTGGGAGCCCCGTAAGTTAAGTGGGCTCCCAGATATGGAAACCTGCTTTTGCCAGTGCAGGGGAAGCCCAGAATTGGGCTCTCCCTGTGCCAGCAATAAGGTGCAATTGGATCTAACATGTGATCCCACAATTGTGCCTCCTGCCATGTAAGTGTGGCATGGCAGGAGACATGATCATGTGGATCATGCATTAGATCCAATCACAGCTTTACCTGCACTTGTAGAAGGGGCCTTATTGTAAACCTGAAAGTATTCATATTTGTGGATGAAACCAAAACTAGAAGGTTAACAGTCACTCCAGAAGACAAGATGTTGTGTGATCAGATCCAAAGGCAATAGGGCTGATGGCAGAGACATTGAGAGTTTGGGAATAGGAGGGAGGTGCCACATGCCAAAACTGTTGTATTAGACTGTGGAATAATCTTCCAAGGGGAATAAAAGTTCCAGCATTTCAGACATTTCCAATTAGATTGTACAAGCACTGAAAAATTTACTGAAGTGAGTAGACTTCAAGTAGATATACTTTTAATGATAGCTTTGACATCATGCCTTGACATCATACCCTGTTTTGCTCCCTGAGTTCTTTTTGGAAATATGAATATTGTGTAGCCAGCCTCTTGGTGGAGACAGAAGTACTGTAACAATTAACAGTGACCTGCTGCAGATAGATAAAAACTTAGACTGTGTGACTGCACTATCTGCCATTCTGCTAGAAGGATGGCATGAGGTTTCAGGCATGAGAACAATAGAGGCAGAATGTGGGGAGAACCAGGTTTCTATTAGGGACTGTGAAAGGAAGAAGACATTATGACTGAAGTACTCTCATAGCCTCATATTGTTGTTAAAACAAAGAAATAAAAAGGGCGACATCTCTGGAGTGCTTTAAAAACAACATCTTTCTTTCTCAGGGCTCTTAAGTGTTTTACCAATATCCCAGATTTACCTTTGAAAGGTGTATTATAATGGAGGGCTTTACATTAATAAAGACTTCAAAATTAGGCCCTCTATTTTAAAATAAAAAAAGCCATGGGGCTTAGAAATTATGAGAAAGGAAATACTCATAATGGAGATTCAGAGAAAATACATGATTTTTCAAGTATCTTACTATGTGTATGTCTGGCGCCTTACAGAAAAGGGACTAAATCTTGTTTGCTACTTTAATGCAAATAATAAATAACAGTAACAGTGACTGGAAATTTAGAGATGGTTGAATAACAGCAATATAGTTTCACAAATAAAAGTGACAAGTTTTATCTGTCATTATTTGTGAGTTCATTGTTGGTGAGTATTCAGACAGTCAGTGAGTATTTATGAAAATTTTCATCTGGCCTGAAAGTCTCATTAATTTTAGTTTAGGAGAATATTCATCCAAAAGTCAGAGTATCAGAACTGTGGCACTTTCTGTTCATGAACTATCTTTCTTATACTTCTGTTTAAAAACTTTTGTTTATTCAGTTAAGGAACAGACTGTGACTCAGATGGCCAATGCCAAACCATGAATAACACAGAGTCAAAATCTGCCATTCACAAATAATACCTAGGTTATATTTGGTTGTGTGAAGTATTTGGCAAAGACTTATGATTTAGAAATCCAATAGGAGAGATCAAGACTGGGGCACAACCAAGTTCAGAGCAGAAGAACAGCTCACTTTGCAAAAAATATAGGGGACCCTTCTCTTGGCTTGAGGGAGCTTTAGATCAGACTTATAATTCCTTTCAACAGTTATTTTTTTTATGCTTACCTAGTCTGTGGATTATATAAAAGCATTGGCTAAATCTGATTATTCACTATGATTCAGATTCAACTCAAAATTATTCAACTTTGTCAAATGTCTTTTGGGGTCAAGTAGGGGTTGAAATACTGAGTTATAGTTATTCTATTCTAATGTAAATTTTTATGTAACATTTGTATCCAAGCATTAGTATGTCAGATATATAATTTTCTAGATACAATCAGAGGTCAGGCTCTTGTAAAACCAATCTGAATTAGATTGATTAGTACAGGGAGGACTTCATGACAGGTGTAGAGTATCTTAGAGATTATTTAAAGTCAGTATTAAAGATGGAGATAAACCTGTGGTGGTCAGCACACAGGAGTCTATTTTTGTCTTTTTTCAGAAATGTGATCATAAATATCTTTATACTGCTTGGCAAGGTTCTTTGGGTAGATGTGATCTTTTTTATTAGACCAAGTAGTTGAAAAAAAGTTCTTTGTGAGCTTTTGGGTATAATCACCCTTCTTCAGGCACAGGGTCTCTGCTGTTCTGAGACTCCAAGACTCCTTTATACTGCTTGGGAGATGTCTTATTTTCCTATTTTGGACGTTGTTGCTAATGCAAATCTAAATCATAGGTAACAGTAAATGGTGGAATGCCTTGTAGAATTAGAAATTACAGGAGACCCTCGCCATATGCGGGGGATACATTCTGGAGATCCTCGCAAATGGTGAAACCCATGAATAGGCACTGCGTTCATGAACACTGTCTGTGTTCATGAACGGCACGTGCCCCTGGCGCTGGTGACAATGGGAGCCCGGTGGCGGCAAATGCAGAGCTCCTGAGGGTTTCTTGTAAGTGTATTTAACATGTGGGTTCAGCATTCACCCAGTGGCAGCAAGCACAGAGCTCCCGAGGTTTTCTTGTGAGTGTATTTAAGATGTGGGTTCAGCATTCGTATTGTAACAAGGTGACTATTCACATTGCGCGGGGAATATTCGGTGCACTGCAAATATTTGAAACAGCGGATGCTGCACCCGCGAATAGCAAGGGTTTCCTATATTTAGGTAAGATGTCTTACCCAAGGCTCAACCTAATGGTTTGAGGCAATTCTTTTTCTAAGAAATCCAGACCAAGACATTCCTGTTGGGATATGGAGACTTCTGGGAAATAAGATCTTAAAAAGAAAAGAATCTCTATTTTTGACACTGAGATGTTTTCATCCTCCTTTTTACTTATTGTAAGAATGCTCCTAAAAATGCTGCAAGACAGGATGTCTTCAACTTGTAAGAAATGCTATTTTCCAAACTCCTCTATATTCCACTGAACTTCATCCTTATAACTGGTTAAAAAGAATTCAGACATGTTAGTTTCAACAGACATGGTTTCCATTTTGTAGTGCTTTAATGTAACTTTTTTATTACTGTATTAGATAGCAAAGTGCTAGGCACTTTAGGATTAGGTTAGATCATTGTTCCATAAATTTGTCTTATTGAGGACTCAGTCCATTGCAAGTCTGAAGTTTTAAAATGACAGAGATGGTGCAGTTAAATGGTTACTGCCCTGGAGTGGGGATTTAGGCATTCTGGTTTCTAATCTCAAATTTGCCACTGACTGACCTGCTCTGTAACCGTGGATAAGTTCCTGCAATCATAGATTTGGAAGGGACCTGGAAAGCCATTTGGTCCAGCTGCATGCAGGAATGTTACTCTTAAATTGTCGCTGACCTATGCTTAACAAGCCTTCTTTTGAAATCCTCCAGTGAAGGAGATTCTACAACTTCCCTGGACAATCTATTCCATTGCTTTACTGTCTTAACAGGAAGGAAGTTTTTCCTGAGATCTAATCTAAATCTACTTTGCTTCACTTCACTGGGTTTCTGTTTCCCCTCCTCCTCCTTGTCTGTTCAGATTGTAAACTCTTTGGGGTAGTTCCTCTATCCCTCTCTCTTGGCTAGGTTTAGAATTTAAAATTACCTTTAATATTAGAAAAAAATGGTCTGAAATAAATAGGATGAAATCCAGTAAAGACAAGTGCAAAAGGAGTGTACCTAGGAAGGAGCAATTGAATGCACAATGCAAAATGGGAAATGTCTGGTTAGGCTACTGCATGGCAGAAAAGGATCTGGGGGATATAATGGATGAGCAGCTGAATGAGAGTCAACAGTGTAATATTATCACATAAGAGGCTAATAGCACAGAAGGATGTATTAATAGAAGAGTCATATGCAAGTCTTGGGAAGTGATTTGTTTCTATTCCAGTTTTGGGTAACTCATTTAAAAAAAAATGAATAAATTGCAAAGAGGCCACTAGAAAGCAACAATATAAATTAGAGAGCTAGAAGACATGACATACAAGGAAAAGTTGGATAAATTAGGATTATTTAGTCTAGAGAAGAGTGAGTGGAGATTTGATAACCGTCTTCAGATACTAAAGGATCATTTTTCTCTATTTGCACTGGGAATAGGACATGAAGAAATGGGTTTAAACTGCAAAGAAGATTAAGGTTAGACATCAGAAAGAATTTTCTGGTTGTGAGTATGGTTAAGTCTTGGAACAGATTACTTAGAGAGATGGTGGAAGTGCTGCGACTGGAAGTTTTTTAAAGTGCAGGTTAGACAAACATTTGTCTGGGTTGGTTTAGTAGGCTTGGGATATTGTTGTGTGATGATCCTGGAAATAAGCAAGAAACAAAGCTTTTTTTAATATCTGTCTGTCTGTCTGTCATTGGCCCAAATATGATTCTGCCTTGGGCAGGGGCTAAACCAGATAACCTCAAGTCTTTTCCAGCTCTATTTTATATTATTCTATGAGTTATCCAAGCAGTGAAAATAATCTAAATGACTTCTGAAAACATTAAAAACATGGAGAACCCAAAAATAGCCCCCCAAATGTTATCAAGATATGAAAAACTTCATCCTAAAAGGTATAATTTTCCTAAGAAAGTAAGCACATAATCATAATTATGCTTTGCAACAGTCTTCCAAACCTTCCCATAGTCCTCTAGTGCCTTTCTACAGTTTCCATGTGTTCCCAGAAGGACAAACAAGCTGTCCCACAAATCACCGGAAAAGAATCATAGAGTGGCTCATCTTTTTTTAAGCACAAGGGACCATGGAATATGCCACAATTTTTTTTCAATGTGTCTGTTCACACCATGATTAGGCTAATATGGCTGCTTAGCACTTGAATTAGTTCTGCAGTGAAGACATGCCCTATGGAGTTAACAAGTCATAATGTCAGGCCTGGGAATGAGACTCTTTGCAGATTGCTTTTAGACCTCACAGTGGGAGACAATCATTTTTAGCTGTGCAAGTTATCTGATGCCTGGTATACATTAAGACAATAGCATCAGTCCAATTCATAATAATGGGCAAATGCCCAGAAACTACCCCCCAAACACTGGCACTAATGGCAGACTATGTAGACAAGATTAGGGTTGAATGTTGCTAAGTAGTGTGTCCAATTTCAGTGTCCTTCTTTGGGAAGAGTATGAACATTATGAAGAGGCTTCAAACTGCCCCTGGACATGCAATGTCTATTCTGTGTATAAACAGAGGGTTTTGACCTCCATGTGCAGTCATATTGGCACCATTTACCAACATTAACCAGGATGGATATTTTGTTAGAAGTTGTCTTATGCCCCTTTAGAATTTCTACATTAAAACCACAAGAATATTAATTCATTGCCTTTAGATGGCATCAGCCATAAATGATTTACAAATATTAATAAATCCTAATGGAGTAGGATAATACTCCTGTCTTCATTTTATAGCTGTGAAGACAAGGCAAGTAACTTACCCAAAGTAACACAAGCAAGTCTGTGGGAAATCCAGGGAGACACAGACTTCCTGACATCTGGTCCTGTTTGCACTTCAATCAATGGCCTGCCCATCCTGAAAACTTTGGGACTGCATGCAGAACTCATTAACTAACTCCTCCCACCTTTTTCATGTAGGTAACGGCAATGTTTAGGGACTTCTACATTTTGGGCGGGACGCTAAGCCCACCAATATAATTGGAAACAGGCTCCTTTGGACACTGGGGTTGTCTATCCCTTGGTGGGGGCCTATCCCAGGAGTCATGGGTCTGAACATGCCCCACCTACTGAAGACTGCTGATGCATTCAAGAGCTGGAAGTTCAGAGACCAAGGGCTGGAGAGTGGGTGCTGGGAACAAACTTTGGGCAACTTCACTAGTAAATATCTGACTCTGGAACATCTCAGCACACTTGGGTGGGCAAGGCAGGCTCAGTCCCATGTAACCAAGGGTGTGCTGCCTCAGTACGACAGACAAAACCTAAAGGACTTTGGATCAAGCCCTTACACCAGCAAAACTAACACAACTACGCAAATACAGTTTATGATTTCCTTTCTCTCTATTTACCCCCATGAAGAGGTGAGCTGAATGCAGCAGCAAGGAAACAAGAAGGGTCAAGTTTATAAATGACTATGGGAAGTATGGTTTCCATGGCTGCCATCAATTACCGTGCAGACTCAGATGAGTGGAGATTACAGCCCAGGGCTGCTATTTTGCGCGCCAGCGAGACACAATAACAAACGACAAACTTAATTCACTGCTGCAGCAAGGAGGAGTCAGCTCACTCCATGAACCTAGGGATTATCTGATAGGATAGACAGCTCTGAGTGGATTTTTTCTTCCCTGGCTAGGCTGACTCTGGTTAGTGCATATTCTTCAGTCATCATCAGAATTCCACCTATGTGATCTTAAATCTATTAGTCAGCCACCCACCTTCTCTGTGTCTGTACTTGGGAGGTATTAAGCAAATTAAAAAATCTGGCCCTTGGAAGGGACTGAGACATTAGCTTTCTTTTTAACCAAGAAGTCTGCTGAGCTCTTTGCTTACTGACATGTGGAATAAATAATAGCCTAGTTAGACACTGGGTGGCAGCTGGCATTCCACATGGGTAGGGAACACACACCTCTCACCAGAACATTTCCACATGCTGCCTGCCATTAATAAAGACATCCGGCACTTTATTTATAATATTGTAATCCCAAATTGTGGAGTCATTTATTACTATTACTGATCAATTAATAACAGTTTACCATCTGTGCTAGCTTGACTTGGTATCACTGTTTAAACCACAGTAAAGGTTATACAATTAGTTAATGCTTGGTGATTAATATGGCTAGTGGCAAGGCTTTTCGAGGGCATACCTAGTTATCTTCACCCCATCTGCATGCCACTGAGGTGAGAGAAGCAGTTCACTGGAGAAAGGGAAACTTTACAGTCTGCTTAGGGCCAAACAGTCTTGACAGTAAAATACATAACTAAACTGCCCAGTGCTTACGCAGTGCTTTAGAACTGCAAACTTATTACATCCTTGCAAGGTGAATAAGTAAATATTATCTATCAGTTGACACAGGAGATGGATGCCATGCCCAAAAACACTCAATAAGGTCTGCCCCACCACCCACGGAAAGACTCCCATTGATCCCATAATCATATGTTAAGTCCATGGCTGAATTTGAATGAGAAATCCCTAACTTCCCCAGTATTGAGCTTGGTTGCATTTCTGTCTCCTTTGTAATCAGGAATGGGATTTTCTTCTAGGAAGCTTTCCATGTTACACCCTAACTAGATCAAACCCTTCCAACACTACATGAAATCTTAGATTACAAGGTGAGAAGAAGCTATTGTGTTCAGTGAATCTGACTTCCTGCCTAAGCCAGGCCAGAGGACTTCCCTGAATTAATTCCTGTTTGAACTAGAGCACTTTTAGAAAATCATCTAATCTTGTTTAAAATGTGCTAGAGCCCCCCCATGTAAAATGTGCTAGAGCTCCCCATGTAGTGTGGGGCAGTGGGGGGCAGCAGGGATCGCCCCCCCGCCTGGCAGCACCTGGTAAGCCAGGCTTTTTTTTCCCCGAATAGGTAGGAGCTGGGGTAGCCATTGCCAGGCTGGGAGAGGGGCGGGGATGGGCCTGGCCTGGTTGATTCAGAGATTTAGCAGCAGCCAAATCTCTGAATCAGATTTGGCCTAATCGAATTGGGACAGTGATTCGAATCACCGAATCGAATCACTGTCCCCCGAATTGGCTGAATCCGAAGCGAATACTAGCCGCTTCACACAGGCCTAGTAGTTACCCTTTGTGTTAAAATCATGTGCCTGATATTTAGCTTAAATTTGTCTACACTGGATTTCCAGTTATTGGATCTTGTTAGTTAGACTGAATTGCCTTCTGTTATCAGATTATTGTTTCCATGTATATACTTGCAGGTTGCTATCTAGTCACCCCTTTCCCACTCCTTGGCAAGCCAGATAGATTGGGCTCCTTGAGTTTCTTACTGTAAGGAAAATTTTCTAATCCTTCAATCATTCCCTGAATCCTTTTCAGTTAATCTGTCTCCTGCGGATCCCAGAACTGGACACAGTATTCTAGAAATGATCAATCTCTGATAAATATGGAGATCAGCATGAGGAAATGATCTCTGATAAACGCCCTACCTCTTTGGGAATCAACTCTTTATGCATCCATGGATTGCATTAGTCTTTGCAATGTCTCACAGTCCCACAATGGGCACTTGTATTCCGTTGATTACCCATTATGATCCCAAGTCCTTCTCTCACAGCCACTACTTCCAAAGAGAATAATTGTGGTCTCCATTCTTGTCCTAGAAGTGTGGTCTCCACATATTATTCCTAGATATATGACTTTACATGTGACTATATAATAAGGGACATTTGCTTGCACCCAGCTTACCGAGCCTCCCAGATCACTGTATTAGTGCCCTGTCCACTGTATTACATACCACTCCTTTAGCTTGTGTGTCACCTGTAAATATTATCACTGTTTGCAGGATTGCTTCCAGGTCACTGATAAATAACAGAGTTCCAACTACCAATCCCTGTGGCCCCCACTAGAAGCATACTGGCTTGATGATAATTCCCCATTTGCAATTGCATTTCCAGCCCTATCAGTTTTTAGTCTATTTAATACATGCCATGTGGATTTTGTATCATTCTGTTTTCTTAATCAAAATGCCATGTGGTACCAGTCAAATGACTTCCAAAAGTCTAAGTATATCACATCAGTGCTGTTACCTTTATCAACCACACTTGTAATCTGTTAGAAAAGATATCAAGGTAGTTTGACAGCATTTATGTTCCATAAATGCATGTTGATTGACATACATTACACTCCCCATATTAGGTATTCAATTTTTTTTGTTTTTACCCAGGATCAATGTCAAGATGACAGACCTATGCTGTAATTACCTGGGTCATGTCCTTTAGCCTTTTAAAATATGTTAGCAACATTATCTTTCTTCTAGTCTTTTGGAAGTTTCCCAGTCCTCCAAGAGTTATCAAAAAAATAACATTAATGGTCCAGAGAACTGCAACCAGTGGAGCAGGGGCTATATGATCTCCCAGTCCCCCTTGCCATCACCTGCTGGACCCAGAGGGAGTTGCTGACCCTGTCTTGACAACATATTTACGCAGTTATGACAGTTGGCTTCTGGCTGTTGTGGTTCAGTTGCCACTTTATTGGTGGTTTTTTTGTCCTCACCCTCTCCTGACACTGCAGAGGAAGTGCAGAGTTATGCAATGGCATCTCATTGTCCACATGCCAGCGTGGGTTTCAGAGGTGCTGAGCACTCACATCTCCCTTGGAGCCACAGGTTCTTAGTGCCCTGGAAAATCAGGCGGTAAGCTTCTCAGCTTTCTCCTCTCCCCCCACCTCTGGTTTCCTTTCTTTACTTCCCTTCCTTTCAGTTTCCCTCTTTTACTTCCTTTTCTCCTCCTGCTCTTACACATATAATCTCTTTACCTTTATGCTCCTCGGTAAGGACCTGATCCAAAACCCATTGAAATCAGTGGAAAGACTCCTGTTGACATCAGTGGGCTTGGAATCAAATTTTAAGTCCATACCTGAATTTGAATGAAAAATCCTGACTTCTGACCTAGACCTCAATTAAATCCTTTCATTTCCTTTTCAGTAATGAAGGGGGGTTTCACTTTTAATTCCAGAGAGCTTCCAATTCCAACCCTTGCCCCCTCAAACCCTTTCACAACTTAAAATCTGTTGAGGTGCATGTGTATATCTCTTGTAACTATGCATGGTCTAGTGGATGGAGCACCACCTTGGACACTAGGAGATCTATGTTCTAATTTCAGATGCGTTACTTGCCAAACAGAGGGGTAGTCAATCCCCAGCCTGCAGGCCAGAATGTAGTTGTTTCACCCAGCCCTCAAGGCTCCCTGCAGGTCCTAAAATTTGGCAGTGGGAGAGCAGTGGTGACATTAATTGCCGCTCCACCGGTGCCGAATTTCTGGACCCAGGGGGAACCCCATGAGCCAGATAGCATGGGCCTGCATGTTAGATTGGGCATGCAGGGCAGAGTGGAGGTGGCACGGGGCATACAGGGATGGGGCTACACAGGGCCAATCTAGGGGTACTGGAAATGGCATGGAGCTGATCTAGGCACACAGGGGCCAGCCAAAGATGAAATGGGGCTCAATCTTGCAGTGTGGGTCCTGACCTGGCAGTGTGGGGCTGGCTGGAGGTGCATGGAGCTTAATTTAGTAGTGCAGGGATGGGGTGGATTGGGGCCCAATCCTGGCATGCAGGTCTGGTCTGACTCATGGACTGGCCCTGTGCCACTCATCTGGCTTGTGAGACCAAAAGGCTGAGAACCACTGATCTAATAGGTGGCCTTGAGCAAGTCACTTCTTCACCCTGTGTTTCAGTTTCCCAAACTGAAAAATGGGAAGTGGCCGCCTGCATAAAGGGCCTTGAGATCTATGGATCAAAGCACTGAGTACTACCATTACCTTTGTCATCCTTTCACGGGCTTGTGTCCATTTGTTATGTTATGTCTTTATTTGGGTCTTGGTCCTGCCATTGGATCCACACAGAGTCCTACCCAGACACAAGGACTAGCTCATGAAGACCTGAACGTACAATCTAAATTCTGACTTGTAAACTCTGGGCATGAGCTTCCTGTGATCTGAAGTGACATTGTGGTGCCCATGACAATGGGATGGGCACTTTTTAACATATAGCTGCAAATGAACATAATTAAATATGAGCTCTAGAGTGAAGCAAGCATGCCTGTGCTCTGTAAAACATCAGTAATGAACAACACCAATTGCCTGATTATGATAAACAAAAAACCTAACCCCATTTCCATGAACATATTTCTTAACACACACGCACACAGAGCTCAGTCATATTCAGGAGGATGTTCCCATGTTAAGCAGAGCTCAAGAAACCAGTTTTAAAATCTAACTTGTTGTGCATGTATTTCAGTGCCTTCCCTCTAATTCTAGCCCTTGTGGAAGAATGTTGCTATAAATACAGGGTGACATAACTACTTGCATAACTACACTGACTTCATTACAAAATCAGGCAAGGAAGGGAGTGCTTTAAGAAGAGTTTCAAGATGCCATTGCTTCTTGCTGCTGAAAGTGAGAGGCAGTGAGGAGGGGTGAAGAATGATGCACACACAAAAATCAAGACTGAAATAAGCCCTCCTAGAGTTTTTCCTTGTGGGCTATTGACAAGGGACACAGCTAGAGCAGTAATGTGTGGCAATCATTCTATTAGGTCAATGAGATGGAAGAGACATTAAGCACTTGAGGAAATTTATGAGGGTCTGTGGAAGATGGCAAGCCTGGCTTACATTTGGATGTAATTTTGCACACGAGTAGTATTCCTCTAACACAGGCCATGCAGAATAGCAATAAGGGGACACTAGAACCAAATTTGGGATTATTTTATTAGTGTATCTGGTTATCCTGTGTGCACTAGCACTGGGGATCCTGTTACACCTCACTGCCTCCAAGTTATTACTCCAAGCTTATGAGAGGAGCACATTTCCCTCCTGGGGGACTTCAGATAATTGTTGATTTGCAGAGTGGAGATGGATGGCAATATAAAGGTGTGCACGCACACACTCACAAAATGTCAGACCTCACTCTGTCTACTTTAATGTAGATGCTTCAAGAAAAGGCCGAATCATTGATTTCCCTATCCAGGATGAACCCTGAAGAATAGGAAGCGCTGGCTCACAGTTTGTTTCTCTGTCTTTTTGATAGCAAATAAATAAAGCAGTACAAAGAGCAGCACTAAAGTCACTCATCGACCATAAAGTACCCACCCTAGCATGCAGTATGCAGTGTATATAGTGAGGATAATGCTATAATATACCCTGGGGAAGGCAGTATATTAACGTTAACTCTTGGTTGCCTATGTTCAGTTTTGCCTATGCTGAGATGAGAGACAGTTAATAACTAACCTGGCTGGTCAGTGGGTACTTTGGTTACCTGAGCTGTTGAAGAGCCTCATGATTCCAATACTTAAGCTGATCTGACATTATACTCAGTGAATAGAAGGAAGTGATATACAAGCATGTTCATAGAAACAACAGTGCCTGGCACTTAATATATAACTTCCTGTTATCTGTCGTTCTCAAGGCACCTGACAATGTAGACTGAGGGACAAAGGCTTGGAGATGGAGAGAAAAATGTGAAAATCCTTTTCCCATCCACATACTATTACAGTTTTAGGGAGAAAATATTCCCCAGTATTTCTTTAAAGCAGAGAAAAACAGAAAGGAAAGAAAAGCTTATTTCTTAGGTAGCTGTAACGTCAGAGGTAAGGGCTGCTGCACTCCCTTGATGGGAGAACCCTTTCACTAGTAATGGAAGCTACTGCTTCACTCTGATATAATTAGGCCTGGGATAATCAAAATGAATCTATTTGAATGTTAAGAAATTAAGAGTAACAAACCATTGCTTGCCAGTCCCAAACTTTCCTGACCCTCTATATGTAGTCACACTTACGAGTGTAGGACTTTTTCAGCTGCAGGCACAGCCTAGTGTAGCCAGGTGCTGGTTTGGTTCCCAAAGCAAGGAAAAACAACTTTAAAGTTGGTTTAATTTGCATTGGCTGGAACAGCCCCCTTAGGATCAAAGTATTCCCATTAGGCCCCTACAAAGTTACCTAAAGCAAAAGGAATAGCTACTAGGGCTGTGCGAAGCTTTGGTCCCTGATTCGATTCAGTGGAGATTCGGCCCAATTTGGTGGTTGAAACTCCAAATCTGAATTGAATCAGAGGACCCTTTAATCTCTCCTGGCTCACCAACTGGTTCCTCCTGGGTCTGGGAGGGTACCTGGGGTCCCCCTGTGGCTGACTGCCAAGCCAGGGGGCCCCTGCACTCCCTGGCAGACCCAGAAGTAGACTGGAAGTACTTTCGGTTCACTTCCAGGTTCGCCGCCAAGAACATGGAGGGCCATCCCCCTCACCCCGTACTTCTGTGGGATGCTCCATGCGCCCCAGCATCTCAGTGTTCACAAGCTGCAATGCTACCTCCAGGTATTTAGAAAAAACTTTTAAAGATGTGTCTATGTCTGAATTACTGATTCTCTGAATCAGCATTGAATCTTCAGGTTAGGATTCAGCTGAATCGAATCAGGGACAGTGATCTGAATCAACGAATTGAATCACTGTCCCTGATTCAGGCCGAATCCAAATCGAACAGGGCCCACTTCGCACACCCCTAATAGCTACACCAAAGAGGCTGAGCATACTGCAGGCATGGAGACTGCAAAGTAAATGTGCCCAGCATAGACTTCAAGCAAGAAAGCTCTATGAACAGCAGTCTAGGCCCAGAAGCCTGGAGTTTAGTGCAAGCAAACTTCCCAGATATTTTGCAACCTGCACTGGGCTCCATGTTCCTAGGGCTTGACTATTATCAGGACTTGAGCTAGCCTGTTTAAAAGTAAATTCAGATATCTCTACAGTACACTACAGCTGTATACCCAAAAAGACTAGGATCTACTGCTGTAGAGGTGCCTCTGCCAGCTTTATGACACCCTGAGACTCCCTTGTGTGAGGGCACTGCCGAGGAGAGCAGCTCTTCACTGCAATAGAACAAATGTGACTGAGGACCAAGGGACTGTTCCTCAAATTTCTCGGCTCCAGGGAGTTATAGCCACTTGCATATTCAAGTTTACAAAGTGCTTTGAAAATTTAAAGTGCTATGTAAATGCTAAATTTTTATCAACATCAGCATTGCCATCCATGTAGTCCTTGCTGCAGAAACCCTGTTTATTGATGTATGCATGCCTCTGCCTGCCAAATCCCTCAGCTCCAGCGTGGAGGAGGAAGATCCAGAGGACATGAATTATTTCTACCATTCACTTACTTATGTCTCCTTTTTGGTATTCTGGTGATCACAATAAGAAATGGATTTGTCACCTCCTTCATATGAACAGCCTGAAAAAAATTACTTCGAAAAATTATGAAAAATATGGTGACAGCATCACTTTAATTACAAAACATCAGTGCTGCACACCAGGCAGGAATGAGAAGGACAGCCAGGTTCAAGTGTAAGTGCCTTTCCTTTTCTCCATGCTGTTTATCGGTAGGTAGGAGAGGATGCCAGTAACTTGTCAGGAAATTCCATGTTTCCACAAACCCCAAAGTGCTTTGATTTCCATAATGATATTGTTTTCTTCGTTCAATTATTGATAGTGTTCTTAGAGGAATGTGGACTTTAAAAATGCATTAAGCTGTGTTGTTCTTCCTTAAAAGAGGGCCCCACAGCAAAGCTTTATCTTGTAGTTGTCTGTGGTCCTAGTCTGCACCAGTGAAGTTAAGGAAGACTTTTCTTGTATTTGAGGCACTAGACAGGAACACCAGTGATTTTGTTTCAGTTCCTGGTTCTACCACAGACATCCTATGTGATCACAGGAAGGTTGCTTTACTCTGTGCCTCAGTTGGTCTGTAGTTGTTGTCTTGCTTATTGTGCTTGTTACTTGTTTTTTTACTGCATATAATGTATTATAAAATGGGGCCCCAATCTCATCCATGGGCTTTCAGTTCTCCTGAATATACACAATCATGTTGGGAGCTTTGGCTTCCTAAAGGATTAGGGCTGGAAGAGCAGCTTGTGGGGGTTTGGTGTTCCTCTTTCAGGGACCCTGTGACAATATCCTTCACTATGTGATGTTGCAATACTATCACATTCTGATACAGTGTCATAGTGTCTCAGTGGATGTAGTATCAGACTTCATGATCTAATTTAAATTGGTTTATTGAACTTCTGTCCCAGATCCCCTCCAGATTCAAGTTAACTCACAGTACCCCAGTATCCCAGGATGCTTTGCACCTCCCTAGTAAACCTCCCCTCACAGGGTGGGTAGGCTAGCCTTAGTCCAAGCCGTCTGCTCCAGCTGAGCAGGGAAGCATGCTCTAGTGCCCCCCAGCTTCTGGTTTTGTCTACTGCAGGCATATGGCTGCATTTCTGGAATCAAAAGTGAATGTCTGTGCAGCTGTTTATTGGTTTAATCTATGCATTTTAGACTAATATGCAAAGACTGAATCTACTCAGCCTTGGGCTTTTTGACTGTATGTACTTACCAATTACATTTCATCTAATGAGTGTGATATATTTTATGGAGTGGCTTAAGTGTTCTCTCCATTGTATCGGTGGGGAAACTGAGGCACAAAGCAATTCAGTATTTTATCCAAGGTGATGCAATGAGTCAGCAGCAGAAGTGGGGCCATAGTACTGGTCTCCTGAGTTGTAGTCCTTTACTCTGACTGCTGAGAAATGCTGCCCCCAAAAGGAAGTTGGAATTCACCACCTGGGTATTTAAATATACATTGCAAAACTTATGTATTACAAACAACAGCATCCAGAGTCCCCAAAGCAATCAGTTACATGTCGCTGAATATTGTCTCAGAAGCAATTTAATGCTGATTACTTTTACGTTGTGCATGATAGCTGCATGCAGCTGCAGAGCATCTCATGACATCAGCCTTGCGCTTACTAGAGGAATGATGGATGGCCAAGACAAAGAACCCAAAATAATCTGTGCCACGTTACAGCCAAAAAGTAAATTGATGACTCCTAAAGATGATAATTTTTGTTTACAAAAAGGACCAATCCCTTACTATAATTGCTATCTCTGACTATAAGGTCTCCATGGAACAATCTGTGAAGTGTGGCTGCCCTGGTAGGTTTAAAACAAGTCAGTAGGTGGTGCTGTTGTCCAAATAAGAAAAAGAAATGAAAAATATGCTAAGTAATGATGGCTAAGGAAGTAACAGGCCATCAGGTTAATGTACATTCCCTCATTATGAACCTGTCTAATATATTTAGTGAGATCATAGAACTAGAACATAGAATTTTCATTCAGAACATGCTGATAATATTTGCTCCCAAATGTGTTGTTTTTATTTTTCTTTTTTAATTCAATGAGTTCAAACACTGGAGCATACATTGAGGGAATGATAGCCCTTGTTTAGTCAACTAAATAAGTGAGCTGATTTTCAAGATACACTGAATTCTTGATGGCTCTCTGAGTTCAGCATTTGTGAAAAAAAATAAGAATCATACTGCTTATTCAGGTGCCTCAGTGTGCCTAAGAAACCTACCTTTAGGCATGCACGTATGAAATTCTCATCCTGCTACATTTTAGTGGGTATTCAAGAGCTTAGAGTTTGCTGAAAATGCAGGTTTTTGGTTAAAATAAGTTTTTGTAGAACCTTCAGTTAATAAAAAGTTTGTGTTTAAGGGGCACCATCAATTTAATCACATTTCTGTCTGAAATTGATGCAAAATCCTGGTCCTTCCATGAACTCCATTTGATCAAGACCCCTTCAACCCCATAGAACCTGACAAAGTCCCTGGGGCTCCATATGCGTGCATTGATTTCAAATGAGTTATGCAGATTTACTGCAGCTGAGAGTCTGGGCTGTGGTTTCTTTACCTGATACATTGCTGCAGAAACAATGCTTCTCGCTGTCTAGCTTTATGAAGCGGTGTAGCCTAGGAGACAGAGCCCCAAACTGGGATTCAGAAGACCTGGGTTTTATTTCTAACTCTGCCACTCTCCTGTTACTTAACTTTGGGTAAGTCGCTGTCTGCGTCTCAGTTTCCCCAACTGTAGAATACAGATCTAAATAGTGAGCTTCCTCATAAAAAGTGCTCTGAGATCTGATGATAAAAAGTGCTATTTAGAGCTTGCCGTTATTACACTAAACAAAAAGATAGCTCAGTGATACACGTTCATTAATGCACCATAATGACAGGTACTAACTTAATGCGCCGTAATTGGCACTATTGTGCATTATCACAGATGAATGCTTTTTAAGTGACGCTAATGCTCATTAGACTGAATCTACTGCACATTAGCGCATTAGCACAGTTTTTGCTAGCCATGCTAATGCACAGTAGAAACGGTCTTCTGTGCATTAAGTATCTCGTGTAGATGTGCCCTGTCTCCCCCACGTGGGGTAATAACATGAAGGAACTCTATGTTTGTAAACCTAAACAGGCTCTTCTTTAAAAGAATTATTTGTAGAGATGCTGTAAGCACAGAAGCACTCTATCTATCCTGGTACATACAGACTCTCCTTCTTCTGCTGCCTCCAAACTCATCTGTTCTCTTACCCTGTAAGCTGATGCATTATGCAGCTAAACTTCCTCACAAAAGGAGAAGGGTTTCCCCAAATAATGTCCACCTCAATACTAGGAAGGGGAACCAGAGAGGCAGCTACTATAGCAGACTAAGCTGAAGAGTCTTCTCTTACAAAGAGCCTCCCACAGCCTGGCCCAGCCTGACTTCTCTCAGAGACTGGCCCTTACAGTCCCTGCATGGAAGGCAGGCTCCTGTATTGTGACTCTCCATGGGAATATTAACCCTCTCTCTGTCCACCACTGAATGAGGCAAATAGAACAGGTTGCAGCCGAAGGAGCGGGGCAACTCTAATTCACACAAAGAAGGCTGGAGAAAGTCTGGATCTCGACCATGTGCAATGGGGTTGTTGTGTTCTGGTGCTACAATGCAGGCACAACACAGCACTCCTGTCTAATGTAATAGTATAGTATCCCAAATATTGATGCCGCTGGACTCCTAGTTGGGAGAGGAACTGCTCTTTATCAGGGTTCTGAATGCTTACTGTAAGGATGTGCCTGATTGGTGGAGGTCTTTCAACATCACCACAACATAAATGTTAAATAAAAAGATATGGAAAGGACACTGTTTCTGTGCTGGTCTCTGCATGAAAGCTGGCATTGTGACATCCTATGAGTGGAATGAGGGCCGGGGGTGTGGGGAGAAAGAGGTGATGGGATAACACACATTCTAGCTCATAGCTCATGGGCACATAGATGGGGAGTTATGCTGATTTACACCAGTTGAAGATCTGGGGCAAATTACATACATCCAAGCATGTTTTTCCTCTCCCCAAAATGAATTCCCATGACTTTCTGGAATAGCAATAACCCTACTTAGTGTCTGTCAAGTGCTTTACAATGTGCAAAGTACTATACAAATATTAACTAATGAATGTAATCATTATTACATTAATGATTCCATAATTAAATCTTATTGTACAGTGATTGAATGTTATCTTACATACTGTGCACTGTTGTAATGACAAAGCAATAGGAAAAATAAAAGATCTAAATAAATTAAATGGCAGATCAAAAGAGATCAAGGGGTAAGGAGGATTGACAGCCCCTGAGTGCGTGCCTTGCTTTCCCTTCCTTTTATTTCAGAAGATTGGCAAATCCAGGACTGCATTCTGAAGCCTATGACATGTAAGCAAATTAGTTCAGGAGGATTTGAACTGGGTCCAAACTCTTCAAGTATTTACTTGTGTGTGGGACTTCTCAGAGCTGGCCTCCTAACTGGAAAGTTGCTTCCCAGAGGAGTAATTAGAATGCATTTACTCCAGGCATGAAACTCCAGTCTGAGCATATTCCTCTGGGACTCTCACAGGTGAGCTGTGTTCACAAGCTGAGTCTGAACTAGAGCCAGACAGGGAGAGGACTCTTTCCATCTGCCTTAGAATAAGGACTAAGTTATTAACTAAGACTTTTCACCTGTGACAGTTCAGGCAAATCCCAGACTGGAGCATGCTGATCCTTGTGGACTTTAGTCACACCCCTGCAACTTTCTATTTATCATTCAAAAGGCAAGAAGGAATATCAGCCTGTTCCTCTGCCACCTCACTAAAGATTGGATTTTACTGCAAAATATGTCTGTAGGCAGTTCTGTGCGATCAGCAACCTGCTTATGCTGCATATCACTGTATAACCTGACTCACTGCTTACAGTAGGCACACACACTCTTCATAGCTGGCAGTGACTTTGGGTGAGGGCTATATATTGCAATCCTAGAATACAAAGACAATATCAATGAGCTGAACCAGATTTTTTGCAGCATTTCAGTTTTGATGAGTCTCTGAGCATCTCTGTTTACTTTTAGTGAAAAAGCACTGCAAGAAACCACCTTTAACAGGAGACACATGTACAATTCCTTTGTTCCCTCATCCAACAACTGTCCCAGATGCTGGTTATATAATTTTGTACCAACAAACCTCAATTCTGTTTTTTCGACAAGGTTTGAAAATAGTTATGTCCTTTTTTCCCTAGCAGTTGAACACGTTTCAGAACAGGCCCACAGGAACCTGTTGGTAGTGATAATGAACACCAATGGATTAATTAAATTATGTGTAGTTTGGAGAAGGTCTATAGCTCTGGTCCGCTTAACCAGTATAATCTATCAATGCTTCTGCCCACTGTGGACAGGAAGCCCAAAATACTGACCACATCAACCTGTCTTCCTAATTCACTCATAGCATGATGCTTCACACAAAAGCGTCTGCTCCTAGCAGGAATGCAGGGCACTACATGATTGGTATTCATGTCTCGCATCATGTACTGGCATGATCATGATTGTAAGATATGCTGCATCCAGGCATACAAAACTGGCTCTGTCAAAACCTGTGGTGCTGTACTAAAACACTGGAAATGCAAGCAATGCAATCAACTCAACACAACTGATGTCCCTGCAGGGACCATCATAGCTATTCAGTGCTTATCCCAATTGGGCCCTGACCCTTCGTCATGGGGTTCTAAGCCTTATGCCAATAATGGCCCTGCAGAATTTAATGTAAACTGTATTAGTTGAGCTGGATCAAGATGAGAATACAATCCTCCTATGAGAACTGCTGCCAGTGAACACAAGCAGCACTTGAAAGCACACTATGAAACACTGTTGGATAAAGGCACAAGTAGTGGTCTTCTTCTCATGTCTCTACACTGCATTTGACCATTTTGTAATGTGGTTTGAAGTGTTAGCAGAATTTTCAGGTATTGCCATGTGTTACCTGATACAGTGGCTGTGACATGAATGCTTCTGCTATGACCGCCACAAGTGGTGGTGCACGCGTCACTAGCTTTATGTGGTCTAAGCAGTGCACAAACTGTATATGTTTAAATGCCCTTTTGCCTGGTAGTCAGGCCCATTACTTGGAATTAATTGTGCAAGCAGCTAAAACTTTGGGCTAGCATTTTTGAAAGAGAACATTAAAGTGGTAGGTGGGAAGGTCTGATGTACATGGGCTGAAAAGGAGGAAAGATGAGTATTATTGTAATGCACAGACCCCCCCATATATAGGTTTCATCGCACTAGGTGCTGTACACATACAGGGTGAGAGACAGTCCCAGATTCAGACACAATCTAAATAGATAAGACAGACAGATGAGGAGAAACACAGGCACAAAGAGGTCAAGTGATGCCCCAGGTAACACAGTGGTTCAGTGAGGTGGCTGGAAATACAGCCCTGCTATTCCACCCCAAAGTCTAATTCCTTGCCCATGAGACCATTCTGACAAGATCCGTGTTTGACCTTTCATGTATATTACATTTTGCATAAGCATTCCTGCTTTTCACCAGGAAGGGCACTTCTACCTTTCCTTCTCTCTCCCCATGGAGTGCAATGGCGAAGGGTCTTCTCAGGTTTGGTTTAGAAGACAGAGTTTGCTTTGTCAGAGTTTATCCTATGAGGCCAAACCATCTTTGTGAAATCAAAAGTTTTGCCTTGATATGTGCAAACACTTTGTCAGCACATTCTTGAATTTGGGGTTTTTAACATCTGGTAAGCTAATCCTGTCAGCGCAGCAAAGCAAAGGACCCTATAGGAATGAAGGCTGTCCCAACAACTCAATGGGGCCAGGTCCTTCAGTCTGGCAGGGCTGACAGGAGGAAGAAGGGGCAGCTCTAAGACATCATTACATTCTTTTGATCCTGGGGCCACTGGCTCCTCTATGTAACTTACAGCAGCCAGAAGGCTGTTTTGACATGCATGAGGGACCATTATAGTAGTCAAAGCTCAGATGAATACAGAGGTGCCCATGCTAAGGCTCCTTTCCAATGATTATGTCTTTTATTTCAGGTACCTGGGAGAAGTGTGGAATAGTTATTTGATAAGGTGAGACTCTGTTGCCAGAAGAAAAATACTGCTATGATGAGTTAAACTGGGTTTAAAGTTCCTTTGAAGTGGGCAAAGTAGATGGGATTACATGGGTGAATGTGGTACAGTGCATCTGTGGGCTCTTGTTACAGAGCTTAAAGAAGCACATCAGAATGCTTGCATCCAGGGGAGAACAACAAGGCTGTTTTGGCAGGTGAAGGGAAATGTCTTTGGAAGAAATGCTTCATGAATAAAAAATGTCCAGTCTGGAAAATAAATACAATGCTTTGGGAGCCCCAGTTATGGTTTTAAAAGAGCAAAGGGGATTTTAGAAGGAATTTGCTGATGATACATCAGCGAAGGGCAAAACCAAAACTAAAGCTTACCTGGAAAAAATTGGGGGAAATATCAGCAAGATATTCCCCAGGTGGGTGAAAAATGAGCAAGTAATGGAATCAATGGCATTATGTCTGTGTAACTGTCTACCTACATAGTGGAAGCCAGTTGTGTTAAGGAAGTTAAGCCTGGGTTAGACTGGAATATGACTGTTGAAAAGTGTGTGTTTCTTCAGGGAGGGATTTAGGTGGGTCAAGCGGAGAGGCAGAGGATGGTGTTATGTGACTGCCAGCCTGTTGTGGGCAAGGCGAAGTGCCTTTAGTAGCCATCTAATTGTATCTGCCCTTTCACAGTTGGCCTCCCATGGTAACAGCCATCAATTCTTATTAGGGTTTTCCTGTCTCTTTTTCCTTTGTCAGTAGTGCTTGGGCTCTCCTGCAACCGTGGCAATAAACCTGTGAAATGAAAGGGCGATGTAACCGAGACCAAGCTACTCAGAGCACCATTCAAGCAACAGGGAATGAGTGGAAAGGCAGGGGGACGTGTGCACGTATTTCATATTGGGAAAACAAGATTTCAGTGTTTGCAGAGAGTCTGTACTAGTGAAAGCTGATCCTGTCTGGGAAGATGTGACTAGTAACTACAGAGACCCATCAGCAGCCCAGTTGAGACTAATGCCAGGGCCTGGTCCTGGGATGTGTCCAAGTTATACTCACTCGGCCAAGCTCAGGAGGTCAGAACAAAAGTGCATTAAAGCCACCTTTGCCCTATCTCAATGCTGGGACAGATTCTGCACTGGCCCATTCCCTAGCTCAAAGCAGGGCCTGCTCGGGGCTTCCAAAGGCCTGATGTTCCGGCGGCCACTGATTGCTGGGGTGCAGATGTGCTACATCCTTTCTCTCCAACACAAGACCTGTGCCAGAGAATGGAAAGAGGGAACAAACAGATTCAATATAGCAGCTTTAATGGAACTGAGGAGTCCTCTACACACACACACACACACACACACACACACACACACACACACACACACACACACACACACACACACTCCTTAAGAAGCCAAATCCTCCAGCCTTACCACTGTTTTGCACTACTACAGGTGTGCACAGCAGCCAGAGGGCACCTGAATAACCAATTCCAGGCCCCACACAGCCTCATCAGATTTGAATTCTTCTCTGCTAGTCATTCTTCACCACGATATACAGGAATTGGATTATATCCCTTTAACTAGTCTGTAAGTGGGTTATATATCCCTTTAAATAGTCTGTAAATCCACTAGTGATGCTGATTGTGTGATCGGCTTCAGAAGCTAGCCAGAGCTGCAAGATGTAGTCACAGAACGTATGGTTAATTCTCATGATTACCTAGCGTAGACCCTACCTTGTATCTGTGGTTTCTTTTATGTCACATTGTCACATAAAGAGCAAAAGAAGTAACACTCACTAAGGAAACAGTTTCACACTAAGGCCAAGCTACTGACTTTGTGAAAAAAACAAATAGCATGTAGATAGCATTGGTTCCACATGTTATCCTGCATAATCATATAAATCTTAGCCTCTGCATTTAACTGCAAGTAGGAGTATCAGTTAGCCACAGACTGAATTTTATACGGCTAGCTAAAATAACCAAGTAATGTCTCCTGAGCCTGTAATCTAGTGAGAAACCCAGGCACAAAGGGCCAAATCTGCTGGTGGTGTGAAAGGATGGAGCAGGCACCTCACTGGGAGTATTATTCAAGCTGTAGTGTTGAACACTCCCACCCCATCCTCCAAGCGATAAGTACATAAACACCATGCATTTTTAATATGCCTTTTCTGGAAAAGATTAGTGCTGGCAAAGCAGCTGCTAAAGATGGCCTGGCTTCTTTCTTCTCTGCTGTTATTGTGGATGGTCCATGGGCCAAGTACAGCTCACATAATCTTGTAGTTTTGCCTGTAGCTCAGTAGCTGCCCTCAGATTTTTTAAATAGATATGTGGCCTTTGGACACTCCAGATCTCCATGTAATGTTTCATTTTGAACCAAATGGTCATGCTACATTAGAATTAAGACTGGAGATGAATGTGACTGCAAGGGCTGGTGAGAGAAGCTGGAATCTTCTCTATGTGAGTTAAAAGTTATTACTTTAATTATTTATAAGCAAATAATATGCATAAACACCATCATCAAACCCTTTTGTTCTAAGTTAGCCACTACTAGGGTTCCCATTTGGGCAAAGGTTGGGTGCTCCCGTCTCACATGACAATGCTGAAAGAGAGACAGATATTGATGCAGTACACTTTAAAGGACTAAGTTCTATTTAGATTTACTATCGCCTCCCCTAGAAATTATAGAAGGGAGGAGAAGATTAAAAGAAATCTGGATCTCTTCTCCAGAGTGCCCACAAATCCAGTGAGCTGATAACTCAGACAGGCTATCTTTTATGGAACCACCTTTCCTATCTCATTTTATCACACTTTAAATTCAGTAGGACTCATTCTCAGTTTGTCTGCTCCTAAGTCTAGATTAAGGGTAAAGTGGGGTATGGAAAGGAGTATATCTGTGTGCAAAGGGAACTTTAAGTCATCTTAATACTTCCCATATTCTGGCATCATAGCAGGATTTATGCAATTCCTTTCTTGGTGTAAGTCAGAGCAGCCTCAGGGCTGCTCAGTGGGTATTTCATTTCCCATGGTATGTCATGGACCCTGAGATGCACAGACTAACATACCTGGGTATACTATGGTCATGCCTGTGACATGCCATGTACACAAGGGATAGGAGCATAACAATCACAGAGTCCTTACAACACTATACAAGCCTGGGAGGTTGCCTCAGTAAGAGATATTCTGAGGAAGCCGTTTCTGCCTATTTTAAGGCCAGAGTGGGGGTGAGCACAGCACCATCCTGGGCACCAAAGGGGCCCCATAATGGCATCTCCCAGGAAGCCCATGCCACTGCCACCATTGCAGCAGCCTGTGTTCTGGGAGTTTGTGCTGAGACAGCAGCAGCCCATGCCACTGCCACAACTTCAGCAGCTCCTGTGCGAGGAGGTAAGCATTTGCTTCACACCCCGCTCTCCTCCTGAACTACCCCAGGTACCCAAATGTTAAGTTATGCCTCTGGATCTATCAATACTGTTCCTCTGGTCTCTGGTCACTGCCACATGCACTGCCTAGGAGGGCAGCATCCCAGAGTAACTGTATTTCTGTTCTTCCATAAGCAGCATCAGGCAGATGTTTACTTATGGCCTCCCCAGTAACACCACTAGGGGACAGTGTAATATACCGGTGCAGGTTTCATGGCTACTTTTTCACTGTCACAACTAAGTAACTGAATAGCAGCCCCTAGCGCACATGGATGCCTACATGGTATCTTTGTTTTCTTCAACAGCAATTTGTGTGACAACACATTCACTAGTGCATTTCTCACAGCAATGTTTTCTATTTCACCACCAGGTGATGCAGCAATACACACTAGAGCAGATTTCTTTCTGCTAATGGGGGAGTTCTTCCTTCATCCTATGGGGGTGCATGTGTGTGCAATAATGCCCATTCAGATACAGATTCCATCACAAAACTCTCAGATGCAAAAGTAGAAACAAATAGAAGAGACACATCCACTATCTTTCATCTTGCTCTGTGCAGTTCTCAGCTTGCTTGTGCATATGGGCAGAGCATAATTATGAAACTGGTGACAGTAAACACGAAATCCTGATTGATGGAGAGAAGTACTCCGGCAGCCACATATTATCTCTGTTAATCCCTGCTAGTTTTCTTCTGGTGAAATTTTAGACTGTCAAGCTGAGTTAAAAATAGCTTTGAAATTTATTGGGAGGTGCAAGGGGGGTTCTGTTTAGTTAAAGAAAGGAATTGTTTACCAACTCAGGATCAGCCCAGAACAAAGAGCATGATAGTAGCTCCCTATGGATTATCTAAAACCCTTTGTTAACCTGTGCTAGCCCACTGAGAAGATGATACAATAATAAATAAGCAGCCACACCAGGATTTACTGCATAAACAGGCTGTCTGTGCTCTCCACAGGTCTTATTCTGGAGGAGCCAGCATTGTGTATTCCATACCAGGCTAATCACAAAGAGGAAATTTACTGTGGACTGCAATCTCATCAAACCAAACAGCAGCGATCTCAATGAATTGCACAGACCAAAGTGTCTGCTTTAATCACTCACTCATGTGTTTTCTTCAGTAAAATAAAAGAAAACACAACACATGTAAACTTGATCGCTCTTAAATGAACAGTTTAATCCTTGCATGACTGTTGCTTGTCTACTAAAGGAAGGGGATTGTCTCCACGGTGACAGATTTCCAGGCACTACAGCAGTGAAATACATGGTGCATAGCAGAGGGTAGATGGATAATATACAATTGGAGGGCAATGGGGCTAAGTAAGAACTCGCTGGACTGTAGCTAAAAAACCCACACAATCTAAGAGGGATTGACTGGTCAATAATTTTGGAAATTAGTGTGTTAGCAATATTATTTTGGAAGATGTTAATGGCTGTCATCAATTGCAGATGTGGTTAAAGCTAATGGGTGTGCTAACCAGGTATATGGAAGGTGCAATTCATTCCCTTTATGGCCTGAGATAGCTGGAAACATAGAAGTGACTGGCAAGGTAATCAGCCACATAGCATAGTCTGAATAGAGCTAAACTGTGTGGCCTGAGGGATTTCCCTGGGGAATAATTGCAAAAGAAGGGGTGAGCTGGTTGTTTGGAAAGCTGTATGTGCAAGTGAGGCGGAAAGGTAGCAGGAAGTGAGAGCAGGTTGTCTGTCCTGAAATGGAGCAGAGAATTAGAGCTTCTTGGGGACAGGACTGGTTGGAGAAGCAGGCTTGGAATTTGCACTCAAAGAAATTGCCTGCTGTTTATTTCTACTGTGATCTGGAAACAGGGCTCTGTGAGCATTCTTTATGTGTAACCAGGATTGTACTATATAATACACTTGACTCATATCATGAATTTCTCCTCCTAATGGAAACAACGTAGCAACCAGGGCTGTGCGAAGCTTCAGTCGCTGATTCAATTCAGTGGAGATTCGGCCCGATTTGGCGAATCTCTGAATCCAAATTGAATCAGGAGACCCTTTAATCTCTCCAAATTGAATCGGAACCCTCTGAATTGATTCGGAGAGATTTGATGTTTCGGACATAGACACAGCTTTAAATGTTTTTTCTACATACATCTAGGTACCAGGCGACTTGTGAATGCTGTGATGCTGGGGCACATGGAGCATCCTACAGGAGTGTGAGGGGCTCCCCAGCATGCTCGGCAGCAGACCTAGAAATGGATGAGAAGCACTTCCGGTCCACTTCTGGGTCTGCCGGGGAGTGCATGGGGGACCCCTCCCACATCTTGGCTCAGCGACTTGTGCCTCCTGGGTCTGGGGGGGCACCTGGGGTCCCCCCATGGCCGATTGCTGAGCAGGGGGAGCACGGGGGGGGGGTCCCCCAACCCAGAAATGGATCAGAAGTACTTCCATTCCACTTCTGGGATCGCTGCCGAGCATGTGGGGGGGCTCCCCCGCACTCTTGTGGGACGCTTCATCTGCCCCAGCATTGCAGCATTCATGAGCCACGCTTGGTACCTCAAAGTATGTAGAAAAAACATTTAAAGCTGTGTCTATGGCCGAATCACAGATTCTCTGAATCAGCACTGAATCATCAGATTTGGATTTGGCCGAATTGAATTGGGACAGTGATCTGAATCAATGAATGGAATCACTGTCCTCTAAAGAGGGCTGAATCCAAATCAAATACAGCCTGCTTTGCACACCACTAGTAGCAACCCCACAAACACTGGCTAACTGTTCAAGCCAAAAGGGACAAAGGAAGTCAAAATGTGCTCCAAGGGGCTACTACCTGGAACTCATTTTCTGTGCATCACCCTCACCACTGACTTCTATAGATTCATAGATGTTAGGGTTGGAAGGGATCTCAGTAGGTCATCGAGTCTGACCCCCTGCCTTGGGCAGAAAAAAGCACTGGGGTCAGACGACCTCAGCTAGGTGCTTGTCCAGTCTCCTCTTGAAGACCCCCTTGACCCCCATAAGATTTTGGTTCGGTGATTTCTATGAAAATGGAACCTTATTTTCCAACCGTATGGCATTTAATGGGATTACACATGCACTGAAAATGCACTTGATGATACATGTCAACTCACTGCAAGGCTCAGTTTACCTGCACAAATCAATTTCTATTTTTTTGTCAACTAAACTCACAGCATTTTAATTTAATGAGTCATTTGTAAAAAAGAAACCAGTCAAAATTGCTTTCTGCAGCTCTTCACGTGATTTTGTTAACCCACTTAGAAAAAAACCCCTTGCAAAATCTTGCAAAAATATTTGGCATCATTCATAATCATATTTACAGCAGATGTACACAAGCATATCCCTGCTGACTTCAGTGGCATAATTCCTCATTTATGTCAGTGTGAGATCAGAACCAGGATCGCTCTCTCTAATCCTAAATCATTTTCTCACTTTCATATTGTAATATTGATCCTTCCATTTCTAAGCAGCAGACGCATTCATCTTGTTATCAGATTTTCATGGAGAAAGAAGGGATGTGCTCAGAAAATGATTTTGCAATAAACATTTCATTTCTACCCCAAAATTAAATGGGTAAATTTGACACACACAAAAACACCCAAACCAACACCACAACAACAAACCCCAAACCATTCCCAGCCCCAGAAAGGATTGACTAAGCCAATTTCACTTTACTCAGGTGGATATTGATTTGTAACTTACCCAGAGGAAGTCCCATTGATTTAAAAGGGCCTTTGTGCTGAAAAAGATATTATTCAACATGAGAAGTGATGGCAGCTCAAGCTAGAGTTCAAAGGACTAAACTATTTTCAGGTGCCTGATAGAAAGTGCCCCCAAAATTGCTCAACTCTGTATAGAACAGATGCTGAGTGTGACCTGCACACGGGATAGATGAAAAGGGATAACCAAGCTGGAGAGTACAAGGGAACTTGTTACACTTCACCTGTGGTGAAATTCTGATCCAAATGAAGTCAATACAAATTTTGCTGTTGACTTCAATGGGACCAGGATTTTACCCATAACATTTCATTTTATGTGTATGAACAGCTAACAGTCCTTGCACTGGAGCACAAGCATATTGCATATCCTCCTGTCCATTGTGCAAAGAGTTGCAGAGTCAAGGCCTTAATGCACTGTGAGTTCTAGGTGTCTTCAGGATCACCTATCCTGTTTAATTCTGGCTCCACATGCCACCCTGGCTTGTGTACTTAATTGCATCTCCTTGCACTTCTGCAACATTTCCTTGATTTTACATTTTTTCATCTTTTCAGGAATTCTGTCTGGCCTATGACTCTTTCCAGTGTTTTAATTGGTTTGTTGTCAAGGTTTTACAGGCTGATACAGATAAGGGAGCTTTGGAGAAGCTGATTTTAGAATGATGGAGCAGAGGGGATCTTTAGGAAAAGTACACCAGCAACTGAGAAGGAGCACAGAATAGAAACTTTTCCTGTTGGTTTGACTTTAGGCGATATCATTTCTTTGCAGTAATTATCTACCCCCCACCCCATCTCTTAGCCCCAACTGATTCCATCTTTCTTCTGCTAAGCATCTGGCTTGGAGCCTTGCAGGAAAGTTCTACATTGGCAGAAAGTCCTAATTGCAAACCCCTAATAACAGCAGCTTGCATTTATATTGCAACATTCATCCTGAAAGATCCCCAAGTGTTTTACAGACTGTAAACAGCATCATGCCCCTGAAACTCAGCCATCTCTGGAATGACACAGAACAAGGCTTTCACTGCATAGCAGAACAATAAATATAGTTTATACTTGATTCGACAGAAACAGTAAGGAAGTGGGCCTCTGGAATTTGGCCATGATGGCAGGTAAAATGCCCCCTATGCTACAGGGAAGTATCAAAAGATCTTGAAGAGTAGGACCTCATATTAATTCTTTTCCAACAGGCAGCATTTTCCAGTAATGCAGAACCCCTTAACTAGGCTAGGGCACAGACTATTCTCTCAAGGAGAAGAGCATCTCAGACAGTAATGGATTGTATGATTCATTAGCTGTAAGCGATGCAATAAGCAGGAAGAGTGGTAAGACACAGACCTTTATTAATCACGCTGAAAGGCCAACGTTCTCATCTGAGGGTCTGCTGTTCATATCTCCACAGCTTGCCCCCGTGCTTGCCTTCCTGAGTCCCTGGTCTCTCTTCAAGCTACCTCTCTTCTGAAATCTAACCTGCTTTCCTCAGTACCCTTCAGGATACTATAGGCTACGGCAGCAGGTCCTCACAGGTGATTTCCTACCTAAGTACTTGCCTTAGCGGTACCCTGCTGACCTTGTGAGAGCTCACAGCCTATGTCTGTCCACATGCATTGATTGTACAGTAGAACGTTCATCATTCATCTCTGGTTTGGTTTGCAACTCACATCTTTCACAGAAGGTTGCTGAATTAAGAATAAAGCATGCTGCTGTTTACCCTGGCTTTTGTTTCAAAGGGCGCTACATCTCCACTCAGCTGACTGGAGAATCAGTGCCCTTGGAAATAAAAGATGCAGCAAACAGCTGGAGCACCTCAATGGTCTCAATTCCACATAGCCATTTGCTGAGGGTATATATACCCCTGCATAGTTTGTCAACCCCGATTTTCACAAGGGACGCCCCCGCTCCCCCTCAACCCATGCAGAATCTGGGTTCTAGTATATTAAAATTTCAATAGACAAAGTGCACCTATTGAAAAATATCCTGCGGGCAGAAATGTGACCAACATGGTTCTCACCATATCCCCCCATCCCTGGCATAAACTCATCCCTTTCTCCAAAAAAATAAGCACAACTTTGCCACTTCTTTCTCCTTTAGTGAGGGAATCAAAGTATTCTCTTATTGAGGAAAGCAACTCACTCCTTCACAGATAAAAACTTGAGCAAAAAGAAAGGCCTTGGGCTGGTTTTGAATGTCATTAAGCAGGGCTTGGTCAGGCCAACAGGTAACATGAACCTCAGAGTTAAGAGCTACCCAAAAAAGACAAGGGCTGTTGTTTCATTGCTTCAGTTTCAATTAAACTGATTTTCTGCTGCATTACATTTTTTTTACATGCTGCAGATGTATCCTTAAGTACCCATGCAATTCATTTTTGTACTACATATGACATATGTGTTGGGAAACAGATTATTTGGCTGATGGGGGTGGAAATCTTATGGTTACAATAATCCTTGCATTTGAGTATCACCCCATGACTAGGGCTACAATATATGATCAAGCAGCCTGAGCAATTCCTTTTCATTAGTGGAAGTAAATGCTTGGCACTACATCAATCTTCTTCTCCTTCCCTTCTTCCTCTAGGAGTGCCAAGTCATTTTAAAGACACATTAAATTGCCAGAAGACTCCCAAACAAAGCCAGTCGGCCTGCTACTCGTTTGGATAAAGTTAATTACAGCGAAGATTAAAATCTGTGGTGCTTGATTAGTGTTGTTGAGACTTACAGAATTGCATCGTCCTGTGGGAGCTTCTCGCCAACCACTCCTCCCCTTCCCCCCCCCGTTCTCTTTTTTTGTCTTTTCCTTGTTGTTTTTCATAATTGTTTTGTTTTCTCCTATCCCACGTATTTGGCAAGACATGCAGGATTAGTGAGCTGTGTCGCCCCAAGACGGAATAGGTTGTTTTCTTGGTTCAGCTGTCATGGTTTCAGAGGGGGGCACAGCTGAAGCCTGCCGTTAAGAAAAAGACACATCTCAAATGTTAACAGCTTTGTAGAAGGAGCTGTGAAGCTTTCAAGGCCAGCTGAATTAGCACATACGGGGATTTATAGCAGAGCTTTGAAGGAGGACAAAGAGGTAGGCTTCTTGGGTCACTGACCATCCATTTGTTGTTTGCGCAGCATCTGGCACCTGATGTGGGTCCATGAAAGAGGCATCAAGGTGCAAAGGAACAATCTGTAGATAAATCACAATAGACTTGAGTATAATGCTGTGGAATATGTTTTATCAAATGGGTTGGGAGGGGGTGGTCAGTTGCAGCAATGTTCACACATCTAGCTGGTTGAACTGAAGTATCTTATAGAAATGACTTTAAGGCTAGATCTGGCCCATATCATCTGGTGTGTGCAGCATTGCTGCCAAATTCCCAGACCCATGGAGTGTCCTGGGCCCTGCATGCTGGCCAATTCAGCATGCAGGGCTGGGCAGGGGCGATGCTGGGTCCCAGGGCCCAATCCCTGTGTGGGGGGATAGGAGGGGGTGGTACTGGGCCTGCAGGGTCCAATTTCATTGTGGGAGAAGGCAATGCTGGGGCCCAATCCTGGTGTGTGGGGGAGGGAGGGGGCAGTGCCAGGCCCCTCAAGGCCCAGTCCTGGCACATAGAGCAGGGAGGTAATGGTGCCTGGTCCCAGGGTCTGATCCTGGCACATGGGGATAATCCAGCCCATGGACTGGCTCTGGGACACTCATCTGGCTAAAAGGTAGAACACTGCTGCTTTAGTGGAAAACGGCATCTTGACCTAATCTGAGATGCCTCCCTCAGACTGTGGCCGGGTTATTCAGTCCTACCTCCAATATCAAAGCGCTGTGAAGGGACATATGCTAGGATAGGATGGTGAAAGTGATGTAAAACTGGCTGAAAGAGTGAAGGAAAAAAATCTTAGATGCTGGAGAGAGAAAAGAAAGAAAAAGAAAGCTAATTCTTGACCATTGACACTGCCCAGATTTACTGAAAAGGGGATATTTGTTTGTTTCTGCTTTAAAATAAATAATAATACAATGCTTTCTTAAAAAAATAGCACTGGTCCTTATCCAAAGGAAAATCTTAGGTTTTACATTTTCCCCATTGTTGTCATTATGAATCATAGACAGGCCTCCTCAGCTAGAGAGGTAGAGAGAGGCGCTGCAATAAGAGAAATCATATAATGCTGTTATCAGAGATGTGGGGGGAAATTGTGTACAATTACATATAGATATGTGACAGAGAGGAACATGCTCCTATCAGACTGTGAACTCCAATTGGTTGTGTGAATATGATTTTGTCTCATGGGCTCCATGTGGTATCACAGACCTCAGGATGGAAGGTGACCCTGATCTGATATTGCGCCCTGCTTCACTGTGTATGCAAAATGTCCATTTTGCAGTAAAAAGTTGACACCTAGAGGAATGACTATCTTTGAGAAGCTGTCACAGAGCAATTTGTGGCCATCAGCTCTGCTGGTCTCTCAAAAACTGGACAACCCCTAGAATAGTGAATCCTCTGCATAGGAGCCTGCCTGCCTGGGGTGGGAGGGAGAAGAAGGAGCTAGAATACCCCAACTCAAGCACACAGCTGGGAGACCTGAAATTCCTCCTGCTGACCACCACCAGAAAGGTGATAGACTATATTCTAGGAAGGCAGACCTTTGTAAAAGGGGACTCCTTCACTGCCACATGTCAGAAGGCTAAGGAGAGAGAGAAAATCAGAAAGGGCAGCTTTGGCTGAACCATGGGTTGGGCAGGAAAATGGGAAGGGTAAGAGAAGGCTTGGGTGTTTTAGGAGTCTTTGTTATTTGGTAACAATCCATAACTTTCTAATACTTTCTTAGAAGTATATGGGGTTAAGCAAGTCCTTTGCTAAGCTTGAGTTCCTTGCTTTCCCACCACAACATCCTTGAAGCAGTTCATGAAGAATCTCAGAGCACCCACAATAAGGAAGGACTGGGAGATCCACAGTGAGATCGATAGAGGCTTGGAACAAACAATGAGGGAAGTGAGGAGAAGGGCTTAAAAGGGATGGGACTTGGGCTTGAGATGGCTAGGTTACAAAACCTATGTTTTAGTGTAGGGTAGTTGATACTGGGGCTATATCTGGGAATGGGTTTTAGAGATCTAGAGGAAGGGAAAAAACCTCACCCTTCTCTGTTCAGGCCCCAGGCTGGCTCTGGAGCATGTGGAATCCAGCAGCATACCCACAAAAGACTGGTATCTGTCCAGGGATGGGTACAGATCCCAGTTGTGACAGTGCATCAGTAGGCTGGTGTGCGTATAATGTATTCACTGGTTTTCCTTTTTCTGGTAAGTTCATTTTTAAAATATTCTGGACATCATACAGACATTACCTAAAAGAGCTGTTTTTCTTATTTGGGCTGAACTTTCCCTGAATAGATTGCCAGCCTGCAGGCTCTTTATCTCTGTATTTCCCTCAGCCACATTTGAACTCTAGCTCTTATAAGGGAAGTACATGCCTTTAAAAGAGCAAAATTGATAGACAAAGAGAGAGGGAGAGAGAGAGTAATATTCTGGGAAGGGACAGAAAGAAGGGGAGATCAGGGAGGTGATACAAAAATGTGAAATCAGCGTTATGCTGCCTAAAGCCACACTTGCTCTTTGATGGGTACAAACATATCAGGGGATACAGCCTATTTTTTGGCATGTATCTCCAGCCAGCAGATGAAGGAAGGCTGTTCAAAATCATCATGTTGGCAGCTTTCAAAGGAAAAGGCAGCATGTAAAAATGGAGAGAGGGCACCACAAGAATTCTTTAAAGCGGGTTTGCAAGAAGCAAACTTGAAAGAAAGCGCTTAAATGGAAAAGCTGTGTTCTACACCGAGTGCTTGCTCATTTTATTTGAAATTGAATTCAGGGATTTTAAGGTTGCCACTGATTTTCACAGGACAGTTCTAACCCCACCCCACCTGCTGAGTTAGGCTTGAAGAACATTGCAATCACCCCAAAACAATCACTTGAGCAGGCACAATGCTCTTGGATCACCCGGATACAATGCAGTATCATGACCATGTGTTTCTGGATCCTGCTAGGATCCTGAAATAAACCTGCTTCATTATGATCTCTGTCCTAACAATGGCCTTATGATTATTCCCCAGGTCTAGGAAACAGGAGACTTGCTTTCTGTTTCCACTTCTGATGTAGGTGAGAATCTCTCTGTCACTAACTAGCTGCTCACAGCTAACTGTTCAAAAGGGGTGTCTGCTCCTGGGTATTTCAGTCTTCACACTGTTCTCTGAATGCCCTCCAGTAGCACAGACATGCTGTAAACAGATGTCATATTTGTCGCAGGAGAATGCCTCTTGTCTGGGGATCATACAGGTGTACACATTCACTGTCCCACTTAAAGCCCCTCTGAAGTTTGCTGGATAAAATGTACTAACTTTTTTGTGGGATTTCTGATCGTACATCTGTATGGTTCATTCCTGGCAAAGGAGCAGCAATGTGATGTGGAAGAGAGACTGTGTGAATTACTGTGCTGCTCCTGTTTTGAATTGAGTCTACTCCTGAGACAGTGGGCGTCTGTACACACCATGGGTGCAGTTATAGGTGCTTAGCAAATGAGGTATTATTATAATACATAATATATATAGCCTACTAGCTTGGATGCATAAAGTTAAACCTACTGTATATATAATACACATCCATGATAAAGGGTCAGTTTTGAAAGCCTGGGCCTTTACCTCTCTCTCCTGTCTTTTAAAATGGAAATAATACAAAGGGACATTACAATACATGGGTATTTGGAAAGCTAAACTGACATTTCTAAAGTATGCCCTGATCCACAGATGGAAAGTTATATAAATGCAAAGCACTAGCATTATTATAAGAAACTTACAGTCTACAGCTCATTGCAATCTGGTGCTGTGGAAATAAACAGGATGGCACAAATTTAGCATTATGACTTCACTGCCAGATCTAATAAGATGTAGAGGCAGGCGGAGAAGGAGCGAGTTTGTTTGAACACAAAGTGCTATAGTACCGGTAATTGGCAAATACAAGACTAATTATGAAAAATTTGTGAAAGGGAAGTTTAACGAGCTATATCCTTAGCTGGTGTAAAGTGGTACAATGCCTTGGAAGATCACATGACAGCAATTTACACAATAAAGTTTTCCTTAGCATCAAAATCCCACTGTCAATGAAATGCTAGTTTTAGAGTTTGTAAGCTGTGGTGTAAATTAGTATAGTTACTTTAACTCCAATAGAGTACTCCTCCCTTGCATCAGATGGGTGTTTGGCCCTGTTCATTAATGGGATTTAGTGGTTTTGATTGATGGTGTCCAACTCATCCAGTCCCAATAGTGGTGCTAATCCTTGGTTCAGAACCAGAGTGTGGAGCCATGTCTTCTGCCCCATGGGGATGGAATTTGGCGGCAGTGGTAGCATTAATTGTCACAGCTTCCAGAGCCATGACAGCTACCACTCTTCCCACTGCCAAATTTCCATCTTAGTGGACCAGAGGATGCACCTCTATGATCTGGATCCACTCCATGGGGCTCCTCATAAGTAAATTGCTGTAGGTCCTGAAGCCCTGGATCTGTCCCACACGTGGTATCTTGGTCACCCCTGGCTTAGACTGAAAACAGTGAACCCTGGAGGCTGAAGTTTAGGAATCACAGTATGGGGGAGCAGAAGGAAACACGGCTTCCCTTCCTTTGCTAAAAACAAGGACAGGCTCCTGTTCTCTCCCTGACTTGGAGGAGCAGCTCTCCTTCTCTTCCTTGCAGGATGCAGAGAGGGCACCCCTTCTTGCTTCACCCTACTTCAACCCATGCTGATCAGAAACAGCAGATCGGAGAAGGGGATCCTCCAAGGCGCATTCACTCCTCAGCTTGGTGAAATGGATCTATGATAACTGCCCTTTGATCCCAGGAAAGTGGACAGAGACTTACAGTTCGAGTCATAGGCCCCTGGCAGACACTTATGGGGCAAGTAGCCTGCTATATCTTAATAGTAACTCAGCCACACATTCAGGCAAATAACGGCATGACAAAATTGGAAAGCAGCCACAAAAATATTGCACAAAATATGCGTAATATTTTTGTGTCTGTTTTCCATTGTACCTTAAATTCAATGCATGGCAGGTTCTCCGCCATGCAGCCTGATGCTGGCAGGCCAACAGCTATGGGTTGCAGCCCTGCGTGGGGCTACATCTCACTGTTCTCAGGGTGCCAAGTCAAGGGGAGCTCATCAGCTGGGCTGGGTTGCCAGGTCACAAGGACTTGTGAGGCTTCCCATGATCTGGCAGGTTGACTCTTTTTGTCCAACAGCTCTGAGGGAGCTACAGAGCAAGGCATTTGAGATATCATGGCCTCAGTGACCCTGGGACTGGGGAGAAGCTCCTGGATCCTACAGTTCTCATGTTCTAGGACCCTTAAAAACAGCATGTGCAGCCTGGCTACACGTGCAGTTTTCTGACATCCCCAGCATATAGGTTCCCCAGTTCTGGGGTCTCCCTCTCAAACCCCAGGACCCAAGCATGTCAGAATCCTAAAAAACTGCAGATGCATCTGGCCAGCACAAAAGATTTTCTGACATCCTGGTGCATAGGGCTCTGGGAATGGCCCCCGTGTGGTCCAGAACCTGGGACCCATTATTAGGTGATCATCAACTCCAGCCCTGGAACCATACCGGAGTCTGGAACTGGCTCTAGTCCTGGGCTCAGACCAGCAGCTGGCTGATTATTGGTCCCAGTCCCAGAACCACACCGGTTCATATGGGGCTGTAAGCATCCGGCTTTCAACTTACCAGTGCAGGGGGAGCCTGGACAAGTAGTAATGGTGAAATGAGATACGATCCCTGATCCCAAAACTGTGTCCTGCCATGCACATGACATGGCAGGAGGCATGCATGTTGGGATCATAGATCAAATCCCATCCATCATGCCATGAACTGAACATGTGCCAGAGGCCACAGAAAGCACCAAGCCAATAGTGGCTGGTAATACCTATTGGTCACTAGCTGCCTGGGCTGAATTCAGACCAAGTGAGCTAGAGCTAAAGGGCTAATTGATTCCATGCCCAATCCCATGACCCAGGTAGTTCCAAGCAGAAAGTCTTTGAACTACCAGCCTTTAAAGAAAATCTCCTCTGCTTTATCCCAGTCTGCTGTAGCATGTCAGCCTCTTGTTCAGTTTATAGCCATGGAGCACAGGGTTGTGGCAGGTGCATTCACTAACATAATGAGCGAGTCTTGCACTGGGAAAGCTAGTGGCTTTAAAACCTCTCGTGCTCATTTCTCTCACACCTCCTAATAGGAAGGGGCTGGGGATGTTCTTTACTCCAGCACAGGAATATCAAATATCTCTGCCACCTCATCACCCTGAGCCTTCTGATGGCCTCTCAGCAGCTCAGGGCTATGAAACTACCACACGGAGGAAGAAGCTGAGCAAGGCAGTAGCTGCCATGACATAAAAGCACAAAGCCTCCCATTAATCTCTGTTCCTGCGGAGCACCCACAGCGCTTTGCTCTTGTAAGAAATGGAAAATTAGCTTTGAAGCTGAGAGAAGCTCAGCACCAGGTGCAGCAGCTCAGTCAGAGGAGAGGCTTCTGCACCAAAGTTGGTGGAACTGCTGCTGCTCTCAAACCTCTTGGGTCCGAGCTTGAGTCTTGCCTGCTGGGGTGTTCAGGAGATGTGCACAGTCAGTTCAGCTGTAATGAACTTTCTACACGTGTGCAAGGCTTCCCTTTTGAGAATCCTAAACTATTTACAATTGACTATCCCTCGCTGCATCCCTTTATGAGAGGGGTGTGTCATAATCCCCATTCTCAAGGTGGGAGAACCTGGTGATCCAGATCCTAGTCACATTCTGGTATCGTGGCCATACCTCCGTGGTGGAACACCTTCCAGATCTGCATTCAGTCCCATGGCTAACATCCCAGCTCACACAGCTAGTTATGTTGCAGAGCCAGCAATGAAACCCACAGCTTCTGACTCTTGGGAGTTTTCTTGAGCTGCAAGTACACCCTTTTCTCAAGGGAGACCCTGCCCAGGGGAGAGGTTTTGGTCTCTATAATTGGAACCCATAGCACCCCTTATTCTCATAATTTAAGACTTCTGTGATTACTTTTTCCTTCTACTCTCTTAGTAGAAGGAAGAGAGTAGAAGGACTCAGGCTGTGTTCTGTGACAAGGCCCATTTCTGGCAGCAGGGACATGACCTGTTAAACAACCCCACTCCTGGGATATGCCAGCTGCCAGCAGTAGGTTTCTAGATTATTGCTTCTCTCTCCAGGGTTCCATTTCCAAGCTCAAAGTAGCTTTAAAAAGAGGCAGCGTGACAGATTTGAGGTGGGCTGCAATAACCTACAAATGTTACATGTTGACATGGTTATCAGGATGTCTGAATGCAGAGCTAATTCAATAGCATGACTGTCAGGAAATGTCCCCAGGAAAGGGCGAGAGACTAGATACCCGCTTACCAGTAAACACATTAGAAGCAATGCCAGAGCCATTCACTTTGAAGCTGTGTAGAGCTCACTGAGCTGATGCAAGGAGCAGGTACAAGCAAGTGAGCTGAGAGAAAAAGAGAACTTTGAGTGAATTTTATGGTGATGCATATTCCCCCCCCAGCTGTGTGTGTGCGTCAGGGAGGAGGGGTGGGAGTCTGAGGGTGAGACTGTAGCGTGAGGCTTGGTTTAAGAGTAGCAGAATTGTGGGATTCCACCATAACAAAGGTCTGCAGGTTCAAGGCCCTATTCCCACATGACAAGGGGGTTCACTCAGAGACCAGACAAAGGGATCAGAAGTGCAGTTAGTCCTGTAACCATGGCAGCAGTAACCAGCCTGTGGTGCACTAATGACATCTGGAATCAAGCTGTGAGCAATGACGTGACTATTACGTTATTATTATTGCCATGGCACCTAGGAGCTACAGTCACAGAACAGACCCCTAATGTGGTCCTTGTCCCAAAGGCTATGTAACCCGGGTGGTACGTGAAAAAATACCCCCTCTCCAATCAAAGAGATGCCAGCAGGTGCAGGTGTGCTGTGGGGAGCATGGCTGCCTAGCCATAGGCCAGCTCATCTCCTTTCCCTACAGAGCAGAGCCAGAATACCCAGTGATATTTAACTATGCACAGGTTTAATGATACAAAATAATATAAAACTTATAACCATATACTTACATACATATTTCTATAGGCATAGGTACATACACATGTACATAGGTTATTTACAAATAGAGGTTTACTCCAGCAATAGCTCTTTTCAACCCTATCCCCTGTGGCCTTCTGATCTGACTACAGCTCCTGCCCCTCAACAGAGCCCTCTAGCAGCGGACAAAGGGGCACTTAAGAATAAAACAGGTTAATTAACAGTTCAACAAAATGAATAACTAGCAGTGATGGAACAATAATTAAACATACACAATCAGGTTACATCAGTCACCAACATATATAGATAACTAATACAATAGATTCAGGCATAAGCAGCTTACTGCATCCCTATTGTTGCTGTATGAGAGGATTGTATTACAAACAGAATCCCAATGGCATAAATAACCAGACCACAACTATTGGCACAGCAGCTGTGTCCTGAGAAGAAATGGCAACCCAGAGAAAGATCCCATTACCTAACAGAACATCATTACCCTCTCCCATGTCGCTCAACTAGGTGGGGCCCATAACCATGACACCACCCTTAACAAACAGGGGCCCTAGATTCCCTTCTGTACCCAGGGGCATATCATCCTCAGTCCTCAGGGCCTTCCCCTTGATCCCCCTGCTGCAAAGAAGGCCCCTCCTCTCTTGTGGGAATCCCCTTTCCAGGTAACACAACTCTCAGCGTCCTCCCTCATAGGGGTGGTTGACCCGTCCAGTCACTGCTTGCAGCAGGAAGGCCCAAGCTGCCTGGTGTAGCCACCAGGGACTGTCGGCTCCCTCTCAGCCCACCGTGCACCACCCTGTGCACCAGGACCCGTGCTGCCTTGCGCAGCTGTGGCGACCTGTCAACTCTACGGCCCTATGCACTTGTCCATGCACCGATGGTCCAGCTCCTGCCTCGTGCAGGGTTGGGGACCCACGCTGTCTCGTGCAACTGCAGCAACCCATTAACTCTAGGGCCCTGTGCAACCATCCATGCACTGATGGCCTAGCTCCTGCCTCATGCAGGGTTGGGGATCTGTGCTGCTTTGTGCAGCCACTGCAGTCCCTTCCAGCTCTCCACCAGCCCCATGCACTGCTTTGTGCACTCAGGAGGCTGGGCTCCTGCCTCATGCAGGGTTGGAGACCCACGCTGCCTTGTGAAGCCACTGGGGTCTTGTCTGCTCCCGGACCCTCTGTGCACTGATTTGTGCACTGTTGCTCCTGCCTCATGCAAGGCTGGAGACCTGCGCTGCCTCATGCAGCTGCCGAGGTCCCATCCCTCCAGGACCCTCTGTGCACCCATCTGTGCACCATTGCCACAGCTCCCTCCACGGTGGGGCAGGGATGCAGCTGCTTGCCATTCCCTGTTCCACCCCACTGGTCAGCTCCACCAACTCTTCTCAGCCCTTCTTTGTCATCCCTCATTGAAGCTGCCCATGTGCTTGGCATGCGGGCTTTTATTCCTACTGGAGGCTCCACCCCTAGATTGGGAATGGACCAATCAGGAAGCTCAAGGGGTTAGTTCCTTTTCAAGTTCTTTCTCTCACCTTACCCCTGGGTCAGGGTGGGGCTGCCTTCCTCTTGTTGGTGGAGAAGGGAAATTGCCTCCCCAGTGGGGCCCCAAGCCCTTCAGGCTCAAGCTAGCAATCCGGGCTGCTGGTGAGCCTACTGGCCAGCCTACTACAGCTTTATGGTCTAAGTACACATGTTGGCGTCTTACTCCTGGTTGGCATAAGACTAGCAGGGGTTGTTTCTCCTCTATTTCTACTGTTTGTATCTATGTTCAGTAGCCCTTGAAAGGGGATTTGCCACATGTATGGGGTCCATTATGTAGATTCCACAAGTTCTGTAGAGAGGTAGCACTATACACTAATCTTCATAGATCCCTTTACACTGAGATATTTGATGTGGTGCTATGTTGTACACTGATATGGTGAATGGGGTACCCCTAATGTTTTGGATTGATGAGTGTTCTTCACAAAGCATCAAGCATCCAAGGCATTTGTGAAAGTCTGTATAGTCTATATGGGTTTAATGCTGTTCTCTCTGAATACAATCATCCATATAACCATAGAAGTGGTCCTTCTTTTGATGTACATTGTTTATTTGATATATTCTGTTAAAAGGCTTCTGTATGGCCCTGAAATATTGTGTGTGTGCGCGTATGCTGCACACACATTGCCTGTTCAGTGGCAAGATACTAGGACTTGTGGAGTATATGAGTGGATGCTATGCCAAGAGGCTTGTCATATATGTTGAGAGTTGAGTGCATTCAAATGTTTGTAGGCCATAGTTCTGAGGTGTTTGTCTCATATATTTTGAATAGATGGATGGATCTAGCAAGCCCTGTGAAGCAGGGACTCTTGTTTCTTATTACTTCTGGGTAGAGTCCAAAATTCTTTACGTTCACAAGCAGAGCTAACCATTCTGTTCAGTTTTCCTCAGCAGCAAATGGGTTTTCTTTGGTGTCTATTTTTTGCAATCTAAGGGGATACCTTTAGGTGTGCCAGTCTAAAAATTGGCTGTGAGTACTGTGGCCATGACGGCTCAGAGCTGCTGTCAAGGGAACCTGCCTTAATCCAGAATTACAACTTTAAAGTGGTGGAAGCAGGAGAAGCAATCTGATTGGTCAGTGAGCATAAAAGTTGAACTGGCCTGTGCCTATTGGCCGACTTGGAAGAGTGGGACTTTTATACCTTTTTTATGCCTCAGCTTCCAATTTAGGGTTCTTCAACTGCAAGGGCTGCCAAGAGGGAGGGAATATTCTTAATGAACTTTAAAAGATCGGCTACTGTTGCTGCTTCAAAATAGCAACAATGGGAGAGAACAGTGAATATGTGGAGTCATGTGGATATCACATCCCCTCCTGTTGTTTTGCCTGTAACTGCCATTCAGAAATATGGGGACACTATCAAGCCTGGCAGGTCGAAATCTGTGACTTGCAGTACCAGCTGGATTTCACATCTCGGCAGGCGCACCCTGTGGGGAATGCTTTCCCACATGCATTTGCCTGCTTTGTTCTTCCCAGCAGGCAGCAAATTAAAATTACAAGAATTTGAATTGTCACTTTATTGTCTACAAACAGACACAGCCAGGAACAGAGGTGTTGGGTAAGAGATTCTATGTGTTTCTTAGTATCAAGCCTTTTGTGCAACTTTTTCTGTTTACTTACATCAGCATAATCAAACCCACAGGACTAAACCAATTGTACATGTTTACACCATTGTCTTTCACCCTATAAGACCCATTCAATTTCCTGCCATGCATCCACACAGAACCATGCTGCATGTGTTGTAGTGCATTGCCATGCAGATAGCTATCCCTGCTGTGTATGTTCCCTCAATTTGCAGACAAGGTTCTTTGGGTAGATGTGATATCTTTTATTAGACCAACTAAATAGTTGGAAAAAATTTTCTTTGCAAGCTTTTGGGTACAAATACCCTTCCTGAGGCAGAGGGAGAGTCTACAGATGTATTGTGTTGTCTGCATTCTAGGTAATTATTTTTACAGTGTCAGATTTCAGGAGAGTAAATGGGTCCATTCTGTAGGAGAACAATAGTGAGAAGAGTATTTGTATTAAATAGGAGGTAGGGATGCATCCATACTGCCACTAAACTGATTTAACTGCCACCACTACACAGGCTGAACTCTGGTCTCTATTGGGCTAGGGACAGAAATTAAACACTCTAACTGTGAAGAAGTTCTTCATAATGACTAGTCTAAATCTGCTCTCTGCTAGCTTGTGGCCATTATTTCTTGTAACCCCCAGGGGTGTCTTGGTGAATAAAACCTCACCAATTCCCTCCTGTGCCCCCTTGATGAACTTATAGGCAGCCACAAGGTCGCCTCTCAACCTTCTCTTGCGGAGGCTGAAGAGGTCCAGGTGCCCCAGTCTCTCCTCATAGGGCTTGGCCTGCAAGCCCTTAACCATATGAGTGGCCCTTCTCTGGACCCTCTCCAGGTTATCCACATCCCTCTTGAAGTGCGGCGCCCAAAATTGAACGCAGTACTCCAACTGCGGTATGACCAGCGCCCAATAGAGGGGACGTATTACCTCCTTGGATCTATTCGTAATGCATCTGCTGATGCACGATAAAGTGCCATTAGCTTTTCTGATGGCTTCGTCACACTGCCAACTCATGTTCATCTTGGAGTCCATCCCTTTCCGCTTCTGTTCCACCAAGCAGGTCATTCCCTAGGCAGTAGGTATACTGGACATTTTTCCTCCCGAGGTGCAGCACTTTGCATTTCTCCTTGTTGAATTGCATTCTGTTGTTTTCCGCCCACATGTCCAACCTGTCCAGGTCTGCTTGTAGTTGTTCCCTGCCCTCTGGCGTGTCCACTTCTCCCCACAGTTTTGTGTCATCCGCAAACTTGGACAGAGTACACTTCACTCCCTCGTCCAAGTCGCTGATGAAGATATTGAAGAGTATCGGTCCAAGGACTGAGTCCTGCGGGACCCCACTGCCCACACCCTTCCAGGTCGATACTGACCCATCCACTACGACTCTCTGGGTGCAGCCTTCTAGCCAATTCGCCACCCACCGGACCGTGTAGTCATCCAAGTCACAGCCTCTTAACTTGTTCACCAGTATGGGGTGGGATACCGTATCGAAGGCCTTCCTGAAGTCTAAGTATACAACATCAACCCCTACTCCTGCGTCCAGGCGTTTTGTAACCTGGTCATAAAAAGAAACTAGATTAGTCAGGCATGATCTACCTGCTACGAACCCGTGCTGGTTTCCCCTCAGCATAATTTGTCCTGCCGGGCTCTCGCAAATGCGAGCCTTGATCATTTTTTGAAGACTTTGCCTAGGATGGAGGTGAGACTGACTGGTCTATAGTTGCCCGGGTCCTCCTTCCTCCCCTTCTTGAAAATTGGGACCACATTGGCCCTTTTCCAGTCCTCCGGGACCTGGCCCGTGCGCCACGAGTGTTCAAATATTACCGCCAGTGGCTGTGCAATGATGTCAGCCAGTGCCTTCAGTACTCTCGGATGGAGCTCATCTGGGCCTGCTGACTTAAAGGCATCCAGTTCCTCCAAGTGACTCTGCACCATCTCAGGGTCTACGCATGGCAGTCTGGTGCCTTGCTGCTGCCTCTCTACAACCCCAGTGAGAGACTTGTCGTGCCCCTTGCTTAGGAACACTGAGGCAAAGAACTCGTTGAGGAGTTCAGCCTTGTCCCCCCTGTCCGTCACCAATTGCTTCTGCCCATTTAGTAGGGGTCCCATTCCACCCTGGGCCTTCCTTTTACTCCCTATATATCTAAAAAACAATTTTTTGTTATCCTTTACTAGGGATGCCATCCTCAGCTCCATGGTAGCTTTGGTCCGTCTAACTGCCTCCCTACAAGTGTGAGCAGAGGAGGTATACTCCTCTTTGGTAATCTCTCCCTGTTTCCACTTTTTATATGCTCCCCTTTTAGTTCGCAGGCTGCCCTGGATTTCTCTGGTCAGCCAAGGAAGTCTCCTGGCCCCTTTCCCTCTTTTTCCTCGCGTCAGGATCGTCTCCCCCTGTGCCCGAAGGATCATTTCCTTAAGGCACAGCCACTCTTCCTGGGCTCCCATCTCTTCAAAACTCCTACTCTCCTACTAATCCCCCTCTTGCCTAAATCCCTCTTTCTCCTTTTTGTCTGTGTCCTTGAAATACTACAAGGAGATAGGCTTGTAAAAGTAGCTATTCAGCCTGGTTAGACACACTCTTGCAAGTTCTTTTGCTTTTTTTTTAATATATATAAATCAACCCCTGTGTCTCTTTAATCATTTTTACTGCTCTTCTCTGAACTCTTCTCCAGTTTATGGATCTCTCTCTGGTATTATGGTGCCGGGAGTGGAACACAATTCCTAACAGTGATCTCACCTCAGTCATATTAAAAGTATTATCACTTCCTTGTTGTCTGATGCAACGTGACGTCTCAGGGACAAGTAGGAAAATAATGCATTATGACAGCTGTGATGACTCACCATAAGACGGCGAGTGGGTAAGGTAACTTCACCATAAGACGGCGAGTGGGTAAGGTAACTAGTAGGGTGAAAGTGCTAGACTTTAGGAAAGCTGATTTTAATGAACTCAGGCGATTAGTCAAGGACGCACTGCAGAGTAGGAGATTTGAAGGGATGGAAGCCCAAGAAGGGTGGCTGTGCCTTAAGGAAACGATCCTTCAGGCACAAAGCAAGACGATCCCCGAACGAGGCAAAAGAGGGAAAGGGGCCAGGAGGCTTCCATGGCTAACCAGAGAAATCCAGGGCAGCCTAAGGGACAAAAGGGGAGCACATAAAAAGTGGAAACAGGGAGAGATCACCAAAGATGAATATACCTCCTCTGCTCGTGCTTGTAGGGAGGCAGTTAGATGGGCCAAAGCTACCATGGAGCTGAGGATGGCAACCCAAGTAAAAGACAACAAGAAATTGTTTTTTAGATATATTGGGAGTAAAAGGAAGGCCCAGGGAGGAATAGGACCCCTGCCAAATGGGCAGAAACAATTGGTGACGGACAGGGGGGACAAGGCTGAACTCCTCAATGAGTTCTTTGCCTCAGTGTTCCTAAGTGAGGGGCAGGACAAGTCTCTCACTGGGGTTGTAGAGAGGCAGCAGCAAGGCGCAAGACTTCCATGCGTAGACCCTCAAATGGTGCAGAGTCATTTGGAAGAACTGGATGCCTTTAAGTCGGCAGGCCCGGATGAGCTCCATCCAAGGGTGCTGAAGGCACTGGCCGACATCATTGCAGAGCCACTGATGGGAATATTTGAAAACTTATGGCGCATGGGCCAAGTCCCAGAGGACTGGAAAAGGGCCAACATGGTCCCCATTTTCAAAAAGGGGAGGAAGGAGGACCCGGGCAACTATAGACCTGTCAGTCTCACCTTCATCCTTGGCAAAGTCTTTGAAAAAATTATCAAGGCTCACATTTGTGAGAGCCCGGCAGGACAAATTATGCTGAGGGGAAATCAGCACGGGTTCGTGGCAGGCAGATCGTTCCTGACCAATCTAGTTTCTTTCTATGACCAGGTTACGAAACACCTGGACACAGGAGGAGGGGTTGATGTCGTATACTTAGTCTTCAGGAAGGCCTTCGATACGGTATCCCACCCCATACTGGTGAACAAGTTAAGAGGCTGTGACTTGGATGACTACACAGTCCGGTGGGTGGCGAATTGGCTGGAGGGTCGCACCCAGAGAGTCGTGGTGGATGGGTCGATCTCGACCTGGAAGGGTGTGGGCAGTGGGGTCCCGCAGGGGTCGGTCCTTGGACCGATACTCTTTAATGTCTTCATCAGTGACTTGGACGAGGGAGTCAAATGTACTCTGTCCAAGTTTGCAGATGACACAAAGCTATGGGGAGATGTGGACATGCCGGAGGGCAGGGAACAGCTGCAAGCAGATCTGGACAGGTTGGACAAGTGGGCAGAAAACAACAGAATGCAGTTCAACAAGGAGAAATGCAAAGTGCTGCACCTAGGGAGGAAGAATGTCCAGCACACCTACAGCCTAGGGAATGACCTGCTGGGTAGCACGGAAGTGGAAACGGATCTTGGAGTCCTAGTGGACTCCAAGATGAACATGAGTCGGCAGTGTGACGAAGCCATCAAAAAAGCCAATGGCACTTTATCGTGCATCAGCAGATGCATGACGAATAGGTCCAAGGAGGTGATACTTCCCCTCTATCGGGTGCTGGTCAGACCGCAGTTGGAGTACTGTGTGCAATTCTGGGCGCTGCAATTCAAGAAGGATGTGGATAACCTGGAGAGGGTCCAGAGAAGGGCCACTCATATGGTTAAGGGCCTGCAGACCAAGTCCTACGAGGAGAGACTAGAGAAACTGGATCTTTTCAGCCTCCGCAAGAGAAGGTTGAGAGGCGACCTTGTGGCTGCCTATAAGTTCATCACGGGGGCACAGAAGGGAATTGGCGAGTATTTATTTACCAAGGCGCCCCCGGGGGTTACAAGAAATGATGGCCACAAGCTAGCAGAGAGCAGATTTAGATTAGACATTAGGAAGAACTTCTTCACAGTTCGAGTGGCCAAGGTCTGGAACGGGCTCCCAAGGGAGGTGGTACTCTCCCCTACCCTGGGGGTCTTCAAGAGGAGGTTAGATAAGCATCTAGCCGGGGTCATCTAGACCCAGCACTCTTTCCTGCTTATGCAGGGGGTCGGACTCGATGATCTATTGAGGTCCCTTCCGACCCTAACATCTATGAATCTATGAGCAACTGTTCTTTGTTTTCCTTCCAGCTGCTACTGTTGGAAATGATGTAGCTAAGTAGTTCAAGTACTTATTTCCTGATTAAGCCCTCCCACTGTTCCCCCAGCCAACAGAATGGAGGAGACAGTGCTTGCACATTCACTTATATATTCCATAATGCAATGTGCTAGCAAATCCCGCCTCTCTCTCAAATGCACACATCTCTCATGTCCTTATTTTCCCTCTCTTTGCTTTAATGACCTTCCTCTTTCCTCCACAAACCACAAAGCTACCTGTTTTGTTGCATGGGGAAAAAACCTACGGAAAGGTACCAAGTGCTTTGCTGACTGAGCGAAGTTGTGGGGAAGAGAAGCCTGAGGATCTCAAGGTGCTATATGCTCCAAGGGATTGAGGGTTGCAGGGGGCTGGGGGAAGAGGCTACCACTTTACCTGAGGCACTGGAAGCACACTTGTGTCAGGGCTGCTGGGTCATACAGCCTTTTCTGTTCCCTCTGCTCTGTTCTGTAAGCTGCGCCACCTTGGACCAGTGTGCACTTTCCTTCCCAAGATTCCTGTCTGACAGCTGAGAAATGCTAGTGCAGACAGATTCATAGATTCATAGATTCATAGATGTTAGGGTTGGAAGGGACCTCAATAGATCATCGAGTCCGACCCCCTGCATAGGCAGGAAAGAGTGCTGGGTCTAGATGACCCCAGCTAGATACTCATCTAACCTCCTCTTGAAGACCCCCAGGGTAGGGGAGAGCACCACCTCCCTTGGGAGCCCGTTCCAGACCCTGGCCACTCGAACTGTGAAGAAGTTCTTCCTAATGTCCAATCTAAATCTGCTCTCTGCTAGCTTGTGGCCATTGTTTCCTGTAACCCCCGGGGGCGCCTTGGTGAATAAATACTCACCAATTCTCTTCTGTGCCCCCGTGATGAACTTATAGGCAGCCACAAGGTCGCCTCTCAACCTTCTCTTGCGGAGGCTGAAAAGGTCCAGTTTCTCTAGTCTCTCCTCGTAGGGCTTGGTCTGCAGGCCCTTGACCATACGAGTTGCGCTTCTCTGGACCCTCTCCAGGTTATCTGCATCCTTCTTGAAGTGTGGCGCCCAGAATTGCACGCAGTACTCCAACTGCGGTCTGACCAGCGCCCGATAGAGGGGAAGTATCACCTCCTTGGACCTATTCGTCATGCATCTGCTGATGCACGATAAAGTGCCATTGGCTTTTCTGATGGCTTCGTCACACTGCCGGCTCATGTTCATCTTGGAGTCCACTAGGACTCCAAGATCCCTTTCCACCTCTGTGCCACCCAGCAGGTCATTCCCTAGGCTGTAGGTGTGCTGGACATTTTTCCTTCCTAGGTGCAGCACTTTGCATTTCTCCTTGTTGAACTGCACCCTGTTGTTTTCTGCCCACTTGCCCAACCTGTCCAGGTCTGCCTGCAGCTGTTTCCTGCCCTCCGGCGTGTCCACTTCTCCCCATAGCTTTGTGTCATCTGCAAACTTGGACAGAGTACATTTGACTCCCTCGTCCAAGTCGCTGATGAAGACATTAAAGAGTATCGGTACAAGGACCGACCCCTGCGGGACCCCACTGCCCACACCCTTCCAGGTCGAGATCGACCCATCCACCATGACTCTCTGGGTGCGGCCCTCTAGCCAATTCGCCACCCACCGGACTGTGTAGTCATCCAAGTCACAGCCTCTTAACTTGTTCACCAGTATGGGGTGGGATACCGTATTGAAGGCCTTCCTGAAGTCTAAGTATACGACATCAACCCCTCCTCCTGTGTCCAGGCGTTTCGTAACCTGGTCATAGAAAGAGACTAGATTGGTCAGGCATGATCCGCCCGCCACAAACCCGTGCTGGTTTCCCCTCAGCATAATTTGCCCTGCTGGGCTCTCACAAATGTGAGCCTTGATAATTTTTTCAAAGACTTTACCAAGGATGGAGGTGAGACTGACTGGCCTATAGTTGCCCGGGTCCTCCTTCCTCCCCTTTTTGAAAATGGGGACCACGTTAGCCCTTTTCCAGTCCTCTGGGACTTGGCCCGTGCGTCACGAGCGTTCAAATATTCCCGCCAGTGGCTCTGCAATGATGTCGGCCAGTGCCTTCAGCACCCTCGGATGGAGCTCATCCGGGCCTGCCGACTTAAAGGCATCCAGTTCTTCTAAGTGACTCTGCACCACCTCAGGATCTACGTATGGAAGTCTGGTGCCTTGCTGCTGCCTCTCTACAACCCCAGTGAGAGACTTGTCGTGTCCCTCACTTAGGAACACTGAGGCAAAGAACTCGTTGAGGAGTTCAGCCTTGTCTCCCCTGTCTGTCACCAATTGTTTCTGCCCATTTGGCAGTGGTCCTATTCCTCCCTGGGCCTTCCTTTTACTCCCAATATATCTAAAAAACAATTTCTTGTTGTCTTTTACTTGGGTTGCCATCCTCAGCTCCATGGTAGCTTTGGCCCACCTAACTGCCTCCCTACAAGCACGAGCAGAGGAGGTATATTCATCTTTAGTGATCTCACCTTGTTTCCATTTTTTATGTGCTCCCCTTTTGTCCCTTAGGCTGCCCTGGATTTCTCTGGTCAGCCATGGAAGCCTCCTGGCCCCTTTCCCTCTTTTGCCTCGCTCGGGGATCGTCTTGCTTTGTGCCCGAAGGATCGTTTCCTTAAGGCACAGCCACCCTTCTTGGGCTCCCATCCTTTCAAAACTCCTACTCTGCAGTGTGTCCTTGACTAATCGCCTGAGTGCATTGAGATCAGCTTTCCTAAAGTCTAGCACTTTCACCCTACTAGTTACCTTACCCACTCAACGTCTTATGGTGAATTCTGTTATTAGGTGATCACTGTCTCCCAAATGGCTACCGATCTGGAGGTCCCCTATCATGTCATCCCCTGTTGCCAATACCAGATCCAGTATGGCATTCCCCCTAGTGGGACCGTGCACCTCCTGTGTCAGGTGGAGGTCCTGTACACAGGTTAGAAACCTGCGTGAGCGATGGGACTTTGCTTTCTGCGTCTCCCAGCAGATGTCCGGGTAGTTTAGGTCCCCCATGACTACCGCCACTTTAGCTTTTATGGTCTCTGAGAGTTGCCTCAGGAGCCCCGCATCTATTTCTTCCCCTTGGTGTGGGGGTCTGTAGCAGACCCCTACCACCAAATCCCTTTCTCCTTGCCCCCCATGTAGCCTAACCCACAATCCTTCTACTTCCTCAACCTTGGATTCTGTCTTGATGAGGGTTGATGTATATTGCTCACTGACATAAAGTGCAACCCTCCCCCCCTTTCTTCCCCGACCTGTCCTTTCTGTACAATCTATAGCCCTCAATATGTACCGCCCAGTCATGGGATGAATCCCACCAGGTTTCTGTTAGCCCCACTAAGTCATAGGTGTTTAGTGCAAGCAGGAGCGCTAGTTCATCCTGCTTGTTCCCCATGCTCCTAGCATTAGTATATAGGCACTTGAGCCCTGCGACTGGTGCCTTTGCTGCCCCCCCGCTCCGAGTCCCAAGGGGCCCATTGTTTCTTACCTTCTTGATTCTTACCTGTTCTGTAGTGCTGGTCTCCCCATGGTTTTCGGTTTCCAATTCTCTCTCTCTTCAGGTTGGGCTGTCCTTGTGGGTGCCACATGGTTTGGTGGTCCACAGCTTCCCCTGCCCTCGTACTCCACTCCCCCCGACGAGCCTAGTTTAAAGCCCGCCGGAGGAGATCCGCCAACCTAGAAGAAAACACACGCTTACCTTTGGGGGACAGGTGAAGCCCATCCCAGCTGAGCATGTCCCTCGTTGTGATGTGTGGGTCATTGTCCAGGAAGCTGAAGCCTGCCTCGAGACACCACTGCCGAAGCCGCCAGTTGGTTTCTCAGATGCGGTTCTCCTGCCGTCTTCCTCGTCCGGTCACTGGTAGGATGGAAGAGAATACCACCTGTGCACCGAACTCCTTCAGCACGCCACCCAGAGCACTGTAGTCCGCCATCAGGTGATAGGGGGTTCTCCTGGCCGCATCATTAGTACCCACATGGACGAGGACCATGGGGTAGTAATCGGTGGGCTTGATCCTGGCCTGGATTACCTACGTCACATCCCGAATCTTTGCTCCAGGGAGGCAGCATACCTCTCGTGCTGAGGGGTCCTGGCGACAGATGGGTCCTTCCGTACCTCTCAGGATGGAGTCGCCTATGATGAGCACTCGTCGCCTCCTCCTCTGGGTCCTCGTGGATCTCTTGACCTGTTCGGAGTGTGAATAAGACAGAATAAAGTCACTTCCAGCTTTTTCTACAAGCAAGAGGGACAAGGTTCCCACCATATTTTTTGTAGCAGCATGGCACACAGATACTCAAACTATTCCAAAAAGCAGCTGAGCAAGGCTTCTAGTGGGAAAGAGGAATTGTCCTCAGCAATTTGTAATTTCCCTTGCATAGATGTGGCCTGGCTGTGTAGTTCAAAGTTCCACTGTTTTTCTTCCTGACATATGTCACAGCAGGCTTATGCTGGCACTGAATTTATGACCCAGATACCTTGTGGACCCAAACCCTCATACTGAGCACAACGTTTTCCTTTTGATAATAGGCAAATTGTATTGATACACAATGCTAGCAGATAAGAATAATGCAGGCAAGGCAAACAAAATAACCCCCCAATTGTATATCTACCAGTCTTGGGTTCACAGAGGGAAGGTACATCTGGCCAGTATGCAAGCTTCACCCTGTGGTTTTTCCTTCAATGTCAGATGTCAGCAGCCTGGAGGTTGAGGGCTGAACCCAACTGCCCACTGCTTCTCCCAGTGGGCTGGTGGTGTGCCCTCTCTCTATGGTGACCTCGGGTTCCCCCCTGGGGGACCCTTTGCTGCTCTGAAATCTCTCCTTTTGTATTCTTTTTCTCCTCTGATGAGTCTTCATTTCCAGGCATTATTGACTGGTCTCCCTGTGGTCGTCATAGTGTCCATATGCTGTCCTGTCAGCATATTCCTTTGGTTCCCAAACCTATCACATGCTCACATATAATATGGTCATTTACCAGTGTCTTAATTTGGGCATGACCTGGCCTTTTAATTTGGTCTGTTCACCAAACCTGGAAATCTCAAGGGCTCTGAAGTTGGGCACTGTGACCTGGTGCCAATGTGGCAAGCCTCATGTTATGTAACACTGTTTTTAATTTCCCAGGATGTGTATGCTGGCTTGCTTCAGACACAGTAGGCCTTGAAGGAAACTTTGTCACTAATAGGCTTTTAGAAGGCAATTAACCCTTGCTGTTTCCCTGGACTCTTATTCTAATTAAAATCTACTCCACCTACAAGTCAGTTCCCAAAAATGAACCTCTAAATGTCATTTCCTAGCCATCATCTTACATGCAATTTGTTGTCTACGATCACAGCCAAGTTAGCTGGTACTTCTCTGGTTTCTCCCACTAACTAAATATCTTCCCTTCATATTATTTCCTCCTCAACATTTAATCTGGCATATTCCTCTGGCATAACCCCAAAAAATCTCATATATTTTTTTCCTCTGTATTCCAGCCTCCATAGGTTCCTTTTGTGCTAATTTTCTGTCTTTACTGCTGCTTATAACACCCATCATACTAGCATTTAAAAGACAGAAATTTAACCAAGAGAAATATGGGAGAATCCTCATGGCAGTGATAAGGACATTGTTGATAAGAGGTACTGACATGAGAGAGACTATGACCCTCTTTTATGTTTATAGAAGGCCTGGCACAGGGAAGGCCTAGCTCATGAGTAGCTTTCCAAGGCACTGCCACAATACAGTTGCAATGAAGTTTGTGTATGTCAGGCTGCTGAACTCTGTTTTGCCTATCTGAGCTCTTTAAAAGAAATATAGCCCTTCACATCAACTCTGTACTGGTGGTATGAACCATGTAAGGTCAGCAAGTAGGTCAGACTTGTGGCCTTTATTCATATCTCTTTAAAATCCAATTTTTTCCCTACAGAGGCTGGAAACACAGAACAATATTAAAAAATGGGATCTACTGAAGCCAGTTTGGCAGCATTTACAAATATCTCTACCTCCTTAATCCAAGAAATTTTGCATACCGCTATATCTTCTAGAAATACTTCTTGCAGGCTACAGATGCAAATCGTTGTTGATTAGAACAGTTCAAGTGCCTGATGAAAGACCCAGAGATGGGCATGACTCTTTTCATTCTCTCTCTCTCTCTCTCTCTCTTTCATGTAAGTTTAAGTTATTTGTTTTGTGGCCCAAATGCAATGATGTTTGCCTCCAAGGCTACCACTAAGCTTCAGGTCTTGGCTTCCAGCTGCTATTACCAGCACAAACAAACCTTGCAGTGACTTAATCCCAAGGTATCCTAGCAAACTGGGCAAATAAAGTGCTTGCTGCCTGAATGTGTTTTGACTTAATTGAGTAGCAGGTGATACTGTTTATTTGGGGTGGGAGTGTGGGGAGAAATGCAGGGCATCACACAGTAAAGGGGAAAGCTGCAGTATTTTCTGTAACAATGGTTTTTCCCAACTAGGGCTGTGGCAAACGGTAGGAAAGAAAAGTAACAAAGACAGTGTAAAATGCCTGAGAACCAATGATCTTATATGGGGAAAGGGTAAGATCTGCTGACTAACTGCCATATTTGCCATTATGTTTCATGTGCACAATTATGACTTGCTTCAGATAGTTCAGTGTGATAGGCTTATATGATTTGGGCCCTCAGGGGTCCTGACTATTCAACAACCAGTGAAATCTTCACTCACTACACACACACACGCTATTGACTGTTTGTGTTGTGGTAGCCTGATGAAACTCTAGTTATGGATCATGACCCTATCATGCTAGGTACAGCACAGACACAGAACAGAAACATAGTTCCTTCTATCTAGATACATTTAATCAGCAATGTCCTTGTAGCACGATGCCAAGAATTCTGCCGTGCTTCCATTTCTGCTCGTGAAACCCTGCACTATTCCTACAATCCAACTGGAGATGTTGAATTTGGCTTTGAAGTTTATCAAAATTGCTTATAGGTGGGCCAGACAGGTTTACTGTTAATCAAAGTGAGACTGACCTAACCCCCTCCCCTCCATAGCAAAGCACTGTACTGCTACAGTAGGAGGAGGGAGTAGAAATTCAGTTCATGGCAATTCTGATCACTGTACCTCAGTAGAACAAATTCAGCCTCTTCATACAGGGTATGACATGCTGTTAAGTCAAAAGCATCTGTGTGCATACTCATGGCAGGACTGAAATTGGCTCCAGGCCATAACTGGCTTCAGTTATTTCACTTTGATTCCAGCATTAAGCACATGTTGATAATGAGTTAGGTGGGTTAGAAATGTAGGTGTTTGAGAAAGCCTGAATAGAATAATTGATTTCTTAATTAGATGTAATTATTGAGGAGCAGGAGCTAAGGAGAGGGAGAATGTGGAGGAAGGGGATGAGTGTCACTATAAATAAGAAAATTCCTCTTGGGCTGAAGATCGCATAAAATAAACAGGGAAGAAAATATGCTGGATTTGCTGCTTTTTTATTTTTAATTTGATGTTTGAGGCCAAATTAGCCAAATCAGTTTGGAATCTGTTTATCGACTGAGCAGAACTCAATCATTCAAGTCTGTGTGCTGCCACTACCTACATGTATCCTCTTTCTTTAGCCTGAGGCTTCAAATACTCGTAAACCCATGGCAGGCATCCTACATGCAGGCCCCAAGCCAGGAGGTCTTGGAGGTTGGATGTCCCCAAGTCTCGCTTGCCTTTAGCCCAAAGACCAAAGGAGAGATCTGGGGAGAAATCCCCCATTTCCATAAAATAGGTGTGTAGCCGAGATCCTCCCATTGGGAGTCTATAGTAGGCTCTTGCCTGTCTACAGTGCATTGGACAAGACTCCAGCTTCTACTACACAATGCCATTTAAAGTGATCCCTGCTTGGGGAACAGACCAGTGCCCTTTGGACCTCTGATTTGTGAGGGAAGAGTAGAAGGGGATGAAGCCAGGTTCTGCTCTTAAGTACTTTTAACTGAACACAAAACTCCAGATCCCCCCACCATGCCTGCACTACCCCCTAATTTTACTTGTTTGTTGCTTTGTGTCAGCATTTCAGTCTTGTTTATCCTATTTTTCCTGTGGAATTGGATGACTGGAAAGTCAGTATGCTTACAGCACATCTCCCAAGGGCAGGAAATCTGGGTAATGCAGAGAGGAAGTGAAATGATTTTCATTCAGACTATTTAAAACCCTCTGACTGTTTTATTGACTTGTTAACTCAACAGCTGAAAGAAAAGCTTTCATTGATACAATTCCTCCATTCTTGACTTCACTGAATGTCACCTTTAACATCTCTGTCCTTCACTGCCTGTGATTATCTGTTAGATGGCTAATAATATTCACCTGAATCTCTGAAGTGCTGAGAGAGGTGAGGGGCTAATACACAGGCAGTGCTTTGAGATCCTCAGTAGGGGAGTCTGGTAGAAAGGCAAAGTAGCAGTGTGTTACTCATTTGTTGTTGCACCAGTGTGACACTGGAACATGATCTTCCTCTCACGTATGCCACTGTAAAGTCTGGAGTGACTCCTTTGCTCAAGTTCACATCAGAGCAGCTGCTGCTAGCAGGACAGAAGGGAGGCAGCAACTGCTTCTCCTCTTCAGGTAATGCATGGAGTGAAGAACTCAGTCAGCCACAGGTTTAGTTGGCTCTCCCCACTGCAAGAGCCCCTATGGGGCCTGAAGTCACAAGGGAATCAGTTAGTTGGAAGTTTACCATACCAGCACCTCTTTCTGTCTCATATCTGCCCACTCCTCCTCCATCACTCTCTTGCTTCTAAAGAGGTGGCTCTTTGCTGAGGAAGAGGGATTTAGCATCAGGGGATCTCTCGAGGACAGTGTAACACTATGGCTTCACAGGCCAAATGAGTGGTGCGGGGCCAATTTGCAGGCTGGATCAAGCCCTGGGGCCCAGCACCATACCCTCCCTGCTCCAAGCTCTGGGATTAGGACCCAGGGGCCTAGCTCTGTCCCCTCCTACGCTTTGTGCACCAGTATTGGGCCCTAGGGTTCAGAGCTGCCTTTGCCTGGCTCTGCACACTGGGATTGGGCACCTCAACCAGTACACAGGTCCCAGGGCTCCCTATGGGTCCAGAAATTTGGCAGCAGGGGACACGGTGCTGCGGGCCAGGGGTTGAACACCCCTGCACTAGGGAGCTACGTGGTTCCTTTGTGTCAGTTCCATTGACCGGCCACAGTGCAGTGAGGAGCAGGTCTCTTGTTAAAGACAATGAACCCTACAGCACAAACCTGGGCTGAGGGAAGGCTGGGGCCCTGTGGTTTTGCTCCAGACAACTGGTATGCTTTCACATTAGGACTCTTCTTAGACAGAGTGCCAAAGGGCACTCTGATAGTAGCATAGTGACTGATAATCAGGTATCATGGCTGATAGAGAGGTGCACATTTTGCATATTGTATTGTGAAAGCATGAGAGTTACCTGTTTCATCTATTGAGTTTATATGCCCATTTTTCAAGGCAGGGACTGTCTACTTTTCTGTGTCTATGCAGTGTTGAGGTCAGTGGGACCAGGGCCATATTAAATCTTTTGTGGGCTCTAGGCAAACAAACTCGTGGGGGCTAGGACAGTCAAGATACCCCTCCCCACCCCGACGCTGCTGCCCGCGGGGAGCAGAGTTTGGAGCTGCCAATAGGAAGCAGCTGCCATGGTGGTGAGGCTGGCGGAGGGAAGGGAAGGGAAGAGAGGCGGATGGGGCCATTCATGCCACCACTGCAGAGGGAAGGACTGGGCCCCCCATCACAGCTCAGGGCCCTGGGCATGTGCCTGTGTATCAATCTGACCCTGAGTGGGACTCCAATCTTGGTCAGTCCCTCCGTTCTGCTGTTATGCAGATACATTGTAGTTAAACCAGTCTTAAAATATCTTAAAGTGGCAAACAGCCAGCTTATTTTAACCTCACCAAGAAGAGGCCTAGTTCAATGAGGTTTGTACTCTTTTGGAGGCAGCTTTCTGTGAACAAGTGTCTCTTAATCATGTGCAAATAAAGTGTTTCCTAAGGGCTGACAAATCTTTTTTGGCATGTTCCTTCACAAAAAAAAAAAAGATGAGTTCAATACCTACAAAATAAAATGGTATAAGTATGTCCAACCTCTGAGAGTAACATGTTCATTTGAAATCTCCCTTTTTTGAAGAGGGGGAAGTAAAATTCAGCAAAACAGAGTCTCCTTGGGAAGGTGAAACAGAGCTGTTTGGTTAATCCCTGAACATTTGTTTGGGGAAATCCTGCAATGGCCACCAGATGTGCAGAGAAGGGACCTTTATCTCTCCTGTTACCCTTGTATGAGAAATTCTACAATGGACATCATCAGGTCTGGGAAAAATAGCCCTCATATCCTACGTCTAAATGATAGTTAACATCTGTGGTGGAGAGACACCAAGGTCTTTTAGTGACCATTCAGAATGCAGTGATGCTGCATTGGGCTGCTGGTCATTTATACAGCTCCCAAGAAGTGCTTGTATGGATGAGAGGGTGAGAAATATGCCTTACACAACATATGTAAATGGCAGCCAATTCATCTTTTTTTTTTTCTCTTGAGTGCAAAAGGCCTATAAAACAATTAGAGCTTAAAATTGGACTCCTGGCAGAGAATGAGAGAGGGAGTTTATGCCTTGTTAAGTGTAATCAGCTTGGTGATAAGGGGACAATTTCAGCTGTGTGAGATATAATTACATCATAAACTTCACATTACAAACAGGGCAAGCAGAGGTGAAAAGGTAAAATGAGAATAAGCGATGTTGCCCTTCGGGGGATATGGCAAAGGAAGCTTCACTTGGATCCAGTTCCCAGAGAAAGTTCTCCAGCTGGAATTTTAACCTGAGAATGGAGGCAGATGCATCAGGACATTTTAGCTCTAATAGATGCTGCAAGCCCATGGACAGCAGGATCATGCACATACATTGGGCTATGCTGCCAATGTGCAGGGCTCTGAGCCACAGGGAGGAGCAGGATGTAACTTTGGTTGAGTAAAATATTAACCAGCAGGAAGAGTCCACTTGGAAGCAAAAGGAGCCTTCCTGAATTAGACCCAGTTCCATTTTTATCATGGGGAAGCATGTGTATCTTAACAGTCTACAAGAAGAAGGCAGGGACCAAGTTTAGTTATGCGTAGGGTGACCATATGGGACAATGTGAAATCTGGGACACCGCCCCCATGCCCCCTGCTCCCACCCTGCAGGCAGAGCCAGGGGTGGGGCACCACTGGTATTATTATTCAGGCCCCTGAGGAGTCAATGGCTCATTAATGACCCATTGTTCTTTAATTTACAGGTGTTTACAAGCCCCTTATTAATGGTCACTCTGCTAATCAAGCTAACCTATTACAGGGCAGTTAGGGCAAGTTTGCTGTCTGCTAGGGCTTCCTATATCACAGCTCGTGCTTGGGATGCTTGTTTTAATTTTCACTGGCCAGCTGGGACTGACTTCCAAAATCCAGGACTGTCTCAGCCAATCTGGGCCATATGGTCACCCTAGTTATGAGAAAAGCTTAAAAGAACATCATTCCACACATATGGAGCACAGAAAAAGAAGAGCTGAAGATTTTTTCCCCCTGTTATGAAAACAGAAATTTTAAATCTGATCACTCAAAACTAGGCCAAAAACTTCAGCAGGTGCCTAGCCCTTTCAACCCACAGCCGTATCCAGTACAGTGTTCATGGTGAGGCCTGCTCTAAAGCAGCACTTTCATAATCCTAATGGTAAAACTAGCACACAGGGTCCTATAACTCCTGGATTTTTTCAATTAAACATTTTTTTTTCCTCACCAAGGAAAAGCATTGGGTGAAGAAAAGGGATGGTGGACCAAAAAGATCACTCTTCTGGAAACATGGCAGATGTTCCTTTTGATAGAAATATCCTGGTTTTAAAAACAGAGACAGGATGCCAAAACATTTTTTGTAAAACATTTTGACTGGGACAAACGTTTTTCATTTGGGGACCTAAAACCTGAACATTTCCACCAAAAGTCAGTTTCTTAACTGAAAACAGATGTTGAAACTTAAAAGAGTTCCAGCTGGGTGGGTTTGATTTCTTGAAATCAAAGAAATGAAAAAAAAATCAAAGGAAACTCATTATTTTTCTTTAAAAAATGTCCATGAAGAATAACAGGCACCCCTCTATTTACTGGTGTTTCTGCAATTATAGAGATGCAGGATGGTCAGGACTTAGTGTGGTTGTAGGAGTTGGGAGTTTGACTCCTTTCTTGTTACCGAGTTGCTGTGTGGTGTTCAATAAATCACTTAACCTCTCTGTGACATAGTTCCCCATCTGTAAAATGAGGACGATAATCAGATTTGCTTAACCCACAGAAGTGTTAGAAGGATAAATTAGTATTGTTATTACAGCCATTTATATCTCTCTCTGGAGCAAAGACAGTCTTTTTTTTCTGTGCCCAGACAACAGCTAGCACCAAGGTGTCCTGTTCCATAAACAAGGTTCATAGACACTACAACAATATAAAAAAAAGACAGTAAAACAAGACACTCATGAATATAGCCTGTGTGGATGCAGTGAACAAAGTAGTTTAGATTAAGAGCATATAAATACTTACTATGCTTTTGGTAGTACTGTACAACAATGTTAATCAGGTGCAACAGTGGTATCACTAATACAAATAATAATAAAATCAAATATTTTCCAGGGATGCAAAGCAAAAACACTAAGATCCCCCCTTCCCACTCCCCCAGCAACATCACAGCTTTAAAGGGCAGAGACAACTGGGGAATGCTTACACAATGTTGTGAAGTTATTGCTATTTATTTATGCTCCATATCTCAGTGGACCTATCTATAAGACCAGGGCAACATTGTTCTAGGCACTATAGAAGCATGAGGTAAGAGATGATTTTCGCCCTGAAGAGCTTAGAGGGAAAGCAGGCAACAAGCAGGAAGGGACACAGATGTCTGATGTGACTGGGATGTGGTCTCACAGCAGGTCAGAGGTAGAGCTAAGCACAGAATGCAGGTCTTTTGCCTCCCAGCCCAGTGCTCCATCCAGTGGATCGTAGTGCCTGTCATGTTACCCTAAAAGTTATACTTGTAAGAAATGTCTTGGGTGGATGAACATTACAATGCAGAAATGGGCCAGTGTGGTCATTTGGTGGTACGTGTGATGCTTTCAAGTAATCAGCCATGCTACTGGGTGGAAGGGAATCTGGCACACCAGGGCTAGGGACAGACATTACATGTAAACCAGTTTAAGTGATCCGAAACTGGTTTAAACTTGTAACAGAACAGATGTTCAGTGCACATAAACCAGTTGGAGATAAACCTGGTTGAAAGTAGTATCAGACTTAACAGATTTGGCTCAAGCCAGTTTATGCAATGTCTGTCCCAGACCCCTTGCTAGTTTAAGATAAACCAGACTCCCCCAGCATCCTGGCATGCTCTTTGGACTGGGTGGGGCTCTCTGCTCCACAGCAGGGTTGGCCCCTCCCTCTGCTCACTGGCTGGAGCTCCAGAAGAGACTGCAGGCACAGCAGGGTCTGCTTGGCTTCCCCCTGCCCTACTCTACCCTGACTGCTCAAGCAGGAATTCTCCACATCCTCCCTCCCATCTCCCACAGCAGGGACCCCAGCCTTATGGCCCCTAGGCATGTGGTATGCTACCTAGTGCTGAGAGGTGTCTGTGTGTGTCTCTCTCTAATTTCGCTAGGGCAGGCAGACAGAACAGTGACCGCTTAGGACTATTTGGAGCTAATCAACAGGTCAGCCTTAAGCTGTTTAAGAAGAGCCTGAAGTAATAGAGAGAGCCTATTGTTTTGCTGATGAGGTGATAATCACTGTTATCAGCCCCCTGCTGGCTTGCTCACCTGTCAGTTTGCTGCAGACAGTATGACAAAACAGGGAGGGAGATTGAAAAGTGCCGTATCATCAGCAGATGCAAGCACTGCACATTCCCCCTTGCCTCAGAGTGCTAACTGGGGCTCAGGTCTGGCAACATTTCTGTCCCTTGAGCAGCCAGTGGGGAAAAGCCTGGGACTATGCAGGAAGACCTCTCTAAACAGAGGTCTTGCTGGAGCCTGGCCACACACCCCCTTAGCTTAGTACTATGCAAGGGAAGGGTGGGCTGCTCTAGCGCCCACCCCAGCTTCTAGCCTGAGCCACTGTAGGTACGTGCCTGAAGTTCCTCAGTCCAGAGAGAATGTCTGTCCAGTTACAAACCTAGCCAAGTTAGACTGACCAGCAAAGATTGAATCAATTTAGGCTCAGGGTTTCTGAATCTGTCACTAGCCCAGAAGTATAAATCTAAGGCTTCAGGAAACAAATGCCTATCACCCTCACCAGTCAGTGCAGACTCTGCACTGGAGATGGGAATCAAGGATGTGCATCCAACCCACAGGGACTGATCTAGTAATCATTGAATAGTTCATACCTCTTTGGTTTATCTGTGTTTAGAATGACTAGATTGTTATTTGCATGCAGAGCTGGCCATAGGGAAAAAGGTACTCTGGGTGAACTTGCATTTTGGTACTCACCCTTAAGGCCAGCTCTGCCTTCGTGGCCTGCAGGGAAATGTTTGAGTTGTGCGTGTCCATTTTATAGAATAGCCCAAAATCCTTCTGTGCAGCAAAGGTAGGATGTGTGCTGTGAGTTGTTGCTGCACAACTGTAGCATCATGCAGGAATAATCACAGATACAGCCCTCTTCACTGTGGCCTCCTTTTGGCCCTTATCACTGTCAAAGTAGTAGGGCTGTGCAAAGCTTTGGATAGTGATTCGATTTGGAGGAGATTTGGCCCAATTTGGTGGCTGAATCTTTGAATCCGAATCGAATCAGGGGACCAATGTAAAGGTCTGAATCAATTCAAAGCTCTCTGAATCTTCAGAAAAGTTTTGGAGAGCTTTGATGATTTGGGCAGTCCTCAGTGGCTTCAGCAAGGAGCAAGGGAGTGGGGTCTGGGGGAGGGGATCATGGGGGGGACCCCTGCCAGGCCCCCTGACCCCCCTCAGCCCCCTGACCCCTGACCCCTGCCTGCTGGTCACTGGGTGCTGCCGGGCGGGGGGGGGGTGATACCTGCTGTCCCCCACTGCCCCACACTGCATGGGTGGCTCTGCCATAAGCCCCCTGACCCCCTCCCCCTTGCTCCCCCAGCCCTGCCACAGGTGCCTTGCCTAGGCTGCTCTGGCTCTTTAAGAAAAAAAAAATACAAGAAAAGCCCCAGAACTCACTACTCCTGTAGAGCCCCTGATGTAGCACAGGACAGTGGGGAGCAGTGGGGATCGCCCCCTGCCAGCAGGAACAGTGAGCCTTTTCTCAGTTTTTTTTTTCTTAAAGGGCCAGAGCCTGGGCAGGGCACCCATGGGAGGGCTGGGGGAGCGAGGGTGGAGGTTGGGGGCTTATGCAGAGCCCCCCATGCAGAGTGGGGCAGTGAGGATTGCCCCTGGCCCTGCAGTACCTGCTGAGTCGGGGCTTTTCTTTTAGCAGGGAGCTGAGGCAGGCGGCAGCCATTGCCGGGCTGGGAGAGCGGGTGGGGGGTGGGCCTGGCCTGGCTGATTCGGCTGAATCGAATCGGGACAGTGACTTGAATCACTGAATTGAATCACTGTCCCCTGAATCGGCTGAATTCGAATCTGAAGTGAATATTAGCCTCTTCGCAGAGGCCTACCAGTAACATGACAGGTGACTATCATGAAGAGAAGTGGTGAGGGGTCCAGGTGGGGTCTCATGAATGTTCAGATGAGCCTTGTCCTTAGATACTACAACCACAGAATTCCACGCTGTAGCAAATGATACAGAATAATGCTTAGTCTTTATATTCCTTTTTTGAGCAGCCTTGTAAAGAATCCTGTGGGCCTATCTACACGTGCATTTATGCTGGCTTAAATTTATTGTGCAGTAAGCGGGAATAGGCTGGTGTCTATATGTATAGGCGTTAAAGCGCATTAATGTTGTATGTGGACTGACTTGGGGCTAAAGTTAGTCACAAGTCAGTCCACACAAACAGTGACCATTCAATCTTGTCATCCCTTGGGGCACTCTTGTGAACAGACGTTCCCCCAGATCCTGGTGAGCACCCCTGATAAACTTATAGGTGGCCATCAGATTGCCCCTGAGCCTGTGCTTTTCCAGGCTGAAGAGTCTCCTGGCTCTCAGCCTCTCATCATAAGGTCTGTTTTCCTGACCTCTGATCATGCACATGGCTCTGCTCTGCACTCTCTCAAGCTTCTCCACATCCTTCTTGAATTGTGGAGCCCAAAACTGGACGCAGTACTCCAGCTGCAGCCTCACCAAGGCCGAGTTCAATGGGAGAATGATGTCCCGGGATTTGCTTGAGAAGTATCTATGGATGCAAGCCAGCATTTTTCTCACTTTACTAGCCACAGCATCACACTGAAGGCTCATGTTCATCTTGTGGTCAATCATGACCCCCAAGTCCCTTTCATCTGTAGTGCTAACTAGTGTAGCACTGCCGAGCCTATAAGCATGCTACAGGTTTTTCCTCCCAAGGTAGAGAAACTTGCATTTTTCAGTGTTGAACACTATCAGGTTCTCGTCCTCCCACTTCATGAGCCTATCAAGATCTGCCTGGATCACCCTTATGTCCTCTGGTGTGGATGCTTTACACCAGGGTTTGGTGTTGTTGGCGAACTTGGCCAGTCCGTTTCTGACACCAATGTCTACACCACTGATGAAGATGTTAAAAAGTATAGGCCCTAGGACAGAGCCTTGAGGGACCCCACTGGTCACTGTGCACCGTGACGATTGACTTCCATACACCATCATCCTCTGGGTCCTACCGTGGAGCCAATTCCTCAGCCAGCAGATCATGGTGAGGTCGAGGCCACAGTTAGCCAGTTTTGCCAAGAGGTGACCATGGGATATCAGATCGAAGGCTTTTTTAAAGTCAAGATATATGATATCAATCTCTTCCCCCTTGTCCAGGTGATAGGTCACCTGGTCATAAAAGGAAATGAGATTGGTCAAGCTAGACCTACCCGCAACAAACCCATGCTGGCTATCCCTCAGGATCTTGCCATCAGCTAGCCTGCTAAGGATGGCCTCTTTGATAATCTTTTCCAAGACCTTCCCCAGGATAGAGGTCAGGCTGATGGGCGTGTAGTTTGCTGGATCTACTTTCCTCCCTTTCTTGAAGTTAGGCACGACATTGGCCTTCTTTCAATCTTCAGGCATTTCACCAGAGCACCAGGAGTTCTCAAAGATCTGTGCCAGGGGCTGAGCTATGATGCTCGCCAGCTCCTCGAGTACCCTTGGGTGTAAACCATCAGGGTTGGCTGACTTGAAGGTATCCAGCCTGTCAAGGTGTTCCTTCACAAGGTCAGCTTTGATGAAAGGTAAGGAATCTCCCTCACCCAGGCCTCCCTGACCCATAGTGGGCAGGGGCATCCCATGGGACTGGTGAAAAACTGATGTAAGGTACTCATTTAGCAAGTTTGCTTTTTCATGGGCATCAGTTGTCAGTTGTCCCATTTGTTTAGCAGGGGTCCAATGTTGCCTTTGCTTTTCCTCCAGCTCCTCACATATCTGAAAAAGGACTTTTTATTGTCCTTGATATTTGTAGCTAGCTAGAGTTCCATCGCAGCCTTGGCTTTCCTGGTTTGCTCTCTGCGAGTCCAGACCAGAGCAGAATATTCCTTCTTGGTGGTGGTTCCAGTCCTCCATCCTTTGTAGGTCTTCCTTTTAAGATGCAGGAGGTCTGCTAGTTCCCTGGAGAGCCAAGGGGGCTGCTGTGCCCTTCTGCTGCCTTTCCTCTGAGACGGGCTAGACTTTGCTTGCGCATCCAGCGTTGCTCCCTTGAGGAGCAACCACTCATCCTGAACTCCCCTCCCCTCCCCTTTGGGTTGTGGCCCTTTAGGGCCTCACCGACAAACCTCCTGAGCTTGTCAAAGTCAGCTTTCCTAAAGTCGAGGACTTCTGTATTAGTGACTGACTTGCCAGCTTTACGGTGGATGGTGAAGGTGATCAACTCATGGTCACTGTCACCCAGCTTCCCTTCAATCATTAGGTCACTGATTAGGTCGTCCCCAGTTGCCAGAACCAGGTCGAGCAGCGCTTTACCTCTTGTCGGCCCGTAGACTTCCTGCGTCAGATAGAGGTCATCCAGGCATGAGAGAGACTGGACTGGGGCAGGGGTGAGCTCCCTTAAGTGCCTTGGCCTGCTGGCTTTGCAAGGGTTGCTCAGTGAGCCAGCAGTGGCAGTAGTCCCCCCACCCCTCGACGGGCTTAGTTTAAAGCCCAGTGGAGCAGGTCAGCCAATCTGGCTGAGAAGAGCCTCCTCCCCAGCAGAGAGAGGTGGAGGCCATCCCTTCCCAGCAGCTCACTGCCTGTCTCACCAAAGAACGGACTGTGGTCATGAAAGCCAAAACCTTCCTGATAATACCAGCGCCGCAGTCTTTGGTTCACTACCTGGATCCTCCTCTCCCTCCTCAGCCCATAGCCCGAGACTGGGAGGATTGAAGAAAACGCCACCTATGCCCTGAGACCCTTTAGCCCTGCTCCCAAATCCCTGTAGTGCTTCATGACCCAGCTGGGAGCGCTCCGAGCCATGTCATTGGTGCCCACATGGATAAGGAGCATAGGGTAGTGGTCAGTGGGCTGGATGAGTTTAGGGATCTTCTCCACAATGTCTCAGATGCGGGCTCCCGGGAAGCAGCAAACTTCCCGGGCTAAGTGGTTGGGGGGGCAGATTGCCCCCTCAGTCCCCCTCAGGGTGGAGTCTCCCATAACAAACACTTTGCGTTTTGTCTTGGGGATAGTGGGGGCGGTAGCTACAGTAGCGCCTGTGTTGCCTGCGAGAGCTGGCAACTCAGGTTTGTAGCTGTTGCAAAGCTCCAGTGGGGCAGGGGCCTTGGTGCGGCAGGCCTTGGGGCCCTTGACCACCTTGTTCCATCTCCTTGACTTGACAGTAAGGGAGGTTCTCAAGTCCTCCCTTGTCCTAGAGGGAGACCATGGTCTACCTTCTGTCTCCCGGGGGAGAAGGGCCTGGCAGTAGGAGTCAATCTCCTGCTCACAGTTCCTGATGGCTCGCAGTCTTTGGACTGTGGCTTCAGCTGGTGTGCCAGAGACCCCAGTAGGGAGCAGACCTCACAAGGGGAGATGGCCATGCTCCTGGGCCCCAGAGCCTGAAAAAGCGACAGGCAGCCCCCGCAGCCGAGAGCCAGGGGCTCTGTGTGTGTGGAGCCTGGAACCGTGGGCTCCATCTGGGTGGAGGCCTCTGAGACGCCAGAGTGGGGGGCCACAGGCCCCAAGGGGACCCTCAGGGTGTGGTGTGTGCCCATCTGTGTCATGCTGCTGGCGGACTGGCTATAGCTGGGACTGGCTTCTCTAGGGGGGCTCACAGGCAAGGCCTCGAACTCTCCAACACGCCCTCCTGCACAAACTCCCATGCTAACTTGCACACCAGGCACCGAGCATGCCTGTTTGCACGGCCTGTTCGCGAGGCTCCGGTAGCGTGGCTCCCTGGGAGGCTGGGTGAAGTAGGAGCCGGGGGGGGGGGCCATGACCCTCCTTGGCCCCACTAAGCCCACTCCCAGCTGTTTAGGTCTCTCCCTCCACGGGCCCCTACTTAGCGGCAGGCAGGTTGGGGCTTGTCGGGGGTCCTGGAGCCATGCTGGGGGTCCCTAGGCTTACGGGGGCACAGTGAGCTTGCACCCATGTGTTTTGCACCAGAGCTGGGGACTGGAATGAGGCTTTGCCATTGCCGGGCCTTTTTTAAACTGTGCACATGCGCAGAAGGGCTAGCCGGTGCCTCGCTGGTCTCGGGGGGCTATGGGGGTCCTTCCCCCCCACCAGAGGAAGGGGACAGGTAAGAAAAACTCCATAGTCTTTGACTTCTAGTCCCCTAGAATATACCATATTTACTGAGCAGTATGGGTGCGTACGTGTAGATGTGCGCACCTGTACTGTGCAGTAATTTCAGTTACTGCTCAATAAATGTGCATGGTGAGTATTATCATTGCTCCCATTTCAAAGATAGGGAAGTTGAAACAGAGAGGTAAAGCAATTTGCCAACGGTCAGACAACAAATTAAGGTTGTCCATTCCTCCAGACTCCTTTCCATACAAAATATCACTATTTTCTCCATAAGCACCACTTGCTGTTGTAAAAAATTCAAAGGGAAATTGTCAAATACTTTGGTGTTTGGAAAACCCAGTGGAACTATATTTTTGTCACCATTTACACCAGCTTATGCTAGCAGTGGGCACTGTATTTAACATGGCTCCGTTTGGCAGTGTCTTCCTTCTAGTTTTGGACCAAATAGTGGTGTGTGGATAAAAGGACTGCCAGGAGAAGGTCTGAGTCTGAGCATCTCTGTGTCTGAGGTGAAGGCAGGTGTCAGCTGTATATCTTAGCTTCCTATGGCTAGCAACTGTCTGAAAGTGATAAATATGGAAACACTGAGTAAGCAAAGCAGGATATGATAACTGACCAGGACTCTGACCAAAACCAAGATCAGAGATCCCATCTCCAGCTTTGCACATTTCTATGGATGCTTGGGTTGAAAAGGAAGAGGAATCTGACAGCTGCTGGAAAAGTGCCTAAAAAGTTTAAATCCTCCATCAATGTGGGAAGGCAACAAAGAAAGAAACGATGGCATGCATTCAAAATCAATACACACAGACATCACTTGGCAGGAGACAAGTGTCTGTGCAGTTCAGATAACTTCTCAGAGAACATAAATGCTAACAGAGCACATCAGAGAGGAAAGGGGATGCTGGAGACCCAGATTCCAGTCCTACTCCTGACCCATCCATACAAATTGACTTATTAATTGCCTAGACTTGCACAGATACTTGGCTATATGACTTGCTTGACTAGTAGTGAAGCAACTAGTATCTTCCTTACTTGGTGTGGGGAGAGTCTGCTGGCTTGTAACTCTGCTGGCTCAAATAAAATATTTCAATCCTGGCACCAAACACTCTCAGAAACAGAACTGAAACCAGAAAGGATAACACTGTTTTGGCCAATGAGTTTTGTTTCATATGGTGAGGTCAGTGTCCAGTATAGTGATGTCACTGGTGAGCAGGCAAACTCAACAGCAGCATTTCCAGAACTTTCAGTACTTAGTCATGCAATCTGAGCACCCACAGCATAATTTATTATGTGTCCACATCTTTTCCACATTAGACAAATGTGGAAAAAGACAGATATGTTATTTCAGTTCTAACTGGAAGGAGGAATCTCCTTTTGGGCTCACACAAAGCCTGACAGACTTAATGTCCAAGGAGAGAGTGGCATAAAAAAGTGATGATGATGTAAAAGTAGGGGTTTGTACTGAAATGACTCTTCCAATCCATCAGGGGTTGCATCTACATGAGACACGTGCTGCAGTTGTCTAATTAGCTCCTCAGTAAAGCGTCACTGTTATTTATGCCTCCTCAGTGCATGTGTAGATGCTGGAGGGGCTGGCTGGGGCAGAAGGGTGCTTCAGTGTGGGGGCTGCCCACCAGCTAGCCCCATAGTGAAGTACCCTTGTGCCCCAGCCAGCCCTTCCACAGCATGTTGAACTGGGTTGGAGCAGCCCTGGGCTGGCAGGCTAACCTCCAGGGTCCCCTGCCAGCTGGGACACTGCCGCCCTGGCTTAACATGTTGTGGTCCTAGGTGCACATGTAAACACCGTACCTGGGAGCAATAAGCTCCAGTGTGAACTGTGCTGGAGTTTATTGCATCGTATTAATATTCATGTGTAGAGGTGCACAAGGTGAATTAATTAATGGTACCATGTTTGCAATGACATTCTCTCTGGCTGAGCAACCAGGAAATCGGAGTCCTGGGGCCATCCAGCAAACAGCTAGCTTGAACTTTGTTAAAACAGGGTGATAATTCCATTAAAAAAATGACAGAGGTCTGGGCCCATTTCTCTTCTTTTGAGATCCTACAAAACAATTCAATTTTCAGGAGGAATCTTTGGAGTTTTACCTGGACCAATTATGCAAGATCAGGTACAGGACTAGGGAACAAACTGTGAAAGGTCAGTCCACAATTATCTTAGATAAAGGCAGGGTTATTGAGTCTTTGCTGTCACTGACAACTTTCCAAAGTTGCATTGTTCGTACTGGACTCTATTCTCTGTGTAACAAGAGGTCCATCACTTCAGAGTTAGATTTCCCCCTTTCTCCCTGAGCCATATGTAAGTTGTAAATCTCACATTAAAATCCTTCCATCTCTATCATCTCTCATTGCCTCTCTGTATGAAGTACTAGAGTAAGAAAAAGTGAACAATTCTGGCAAAAATAAGAGGCCCCATCGCCCCCATTTAACTGTTGGGCTATTTCTAGGGCTGAACTCAATCCAATCTGAATAGAAGCTCCTGTCAGATTAAGTCTTCCCTCTTCCCACTATTTTTATTTACCAAAGCAGAAGAATCAGACATCTTGTGAGAGAGCCACTTCCTGCTGGATTTTCCAGGTATGATTTTTGCAGATTTGCAAGACCCAGATAGTTGGGATAAACAACTAAACCTTGTGGTTTCTCATATGAACTGATCATTGAACTCTGAATTGTGTGAGATTCACCCACCACTAATCAGAAGAGGCTGTATATGAAAGGATCTTGGGACTGATTAAAAGTGAAATTCAAAGGAAAATATTATTTGGGCTTTCAGAGTCCTGACTTGCCTCCTTTTACTGGATGTCTTTCAAAGACTGTGGAGGACTATAATGTGGTGTCAAAGGAGGTCATATTGTCATTTGTAGTATTTACAGGCTTCCCTGGGAAGAGAGGGATTTTGAGGTTATGCCTATACAGCCTTCCAGCTGAGACTGAAGCTGCTGTTGAAGAAATAAGCCACACACACTTGTTCCAACTTTACAAGGCCAAACTCAGTAGTTTGGAAATGTAGCTGGCTTATGCTGTCCTGAGTGCGTACCCTCTCGCTGCTCTCAAGCTGTATCCCTTAACAGATAGGGCTTGCATTTAGGACTTAGCTGTTTAAACAGACTAAATGCTTGGCTTGGGCATGTGAGGAACAAGTGCGAGTGGGTGGGTCTTGTTTCCTCAGTGGCAGTCCTGGGGTGGGCAAGGAGGCAATATACACTTGGCCTTGGTTTTATATGGTGTAAGGTTTTCAAGTATGTGGGCATATCTACATGAGACACTGTAATGCACAGTAGTCTATTCTACTGTGCATTACTGTGGTATGGTAAAAGCCGTGCTAATGTGCAGTAGAATTAGTTTACGGCGCATTAAACATCACCAAAAGAACCACATTTGCCGTGGCTACTGTGCATTAGTGTGGGCTAATGCACCTTTATGTAGTACCTCATATTAGAGGTACTAAATTTAATGCACAGTAGCAAAAGATCATTAATGCACATGTAGATGTGCCCTTTATAAGGGGAACTGCTGCTTAGAGTTCAACCCCCTTGGATATCACTGAGCAGTGCTTGACAGTTTGTCATGGTTCTGAAGTCAGAACCTAACTTCCCTAATATTTCTTATATAGAAAAAAATCCAAGAAAATAATCTGGAATTAAGAAATCAAAGTCAAAAGAATACTCTCTTTCCCCCTCAGGGTTCAACTTTTAATGAATTAGATATATACAAAATTAGATTAAAGGCACCATGAATGATGGGAGTGGCATTACTAGCTTCTATGATTTATATCACAAGTCTTACAATACTCAGTGTCATAAAGTTCCAGCTCTTGGCATCATGAGACAACACCAGACTTTTAACTTTTCATTAAGAAAGGGATATTTATAGCTGATGTATTATGGAGTAAAACCTGAAATAGTGAACTCCGAAGCCTCAAAAAAAGCAGAAGGCATATGAAAAAGTGCCCTTTAAAAAACAACAAACAACCTGTGATTTTAAGTCAATCCAATGATTTTTTTTGCTGGCTCTTCTCAAGCTTTTGAGTGCTGGAGATTGGCAATACTGCTGGAGGGAGAGGAAATCTCACAGCCATCGTTTATAAGGCTACGAATGAAGAATTACATATTTCTGCCCTGCTTGGTAGGGAGGCAAGTACAAGCTAATTGCTTTGGATCACTCCATTGCAATTCTGACCTGGCTTCAAATCTAAGAGTGCTTTAGACCTCTAACTTTCAGCAGTATGCATCTCCTCTATCTAATCTATCAATCACTTTGTGTGTGAGTGCATACACATACTTATATATAAATACAAACCCCAAGAACACATTTTTATCCTGAAGTAATAAAATGTAATGGAGGAATTTACAGTCAAGGGTTATAAAACAATAATGGTTGTAAAACCATTTAGCAGGGTTCAGATACAGGTGAAAGGAGAAGTTCATAAGTTCAGAATCTAAATATGTTTTCTGTGACAAATAGAAAGTCCCGTGTTGATGTGGTGCAAGTGATGAAAGCCCTGGAATGTTCTCAGCTGTCAGCTTTCTAGCACATAGTTGTGTTGGGTTTTTTTTTCCCTATATTTAAAGTACATTTTTAAACAGGTAAAATTAACAATCCTGAAGTTTTAAGTCACCTGCCCACCAAAGACACACCTTTGGCAGCAACAGTGCAAGCTTCTTTCATATCGGTCTTTTTCAAATTCAATATGGAGAGATCACCTTAAAGGCCATGAACATGTGGAAGATAAGGATTCCAAATTTACTACTGGTAGACTTCCAACAGTGGTGAGGATTTAGAAGGGTTCAGATACTTTTTCTGGGATTATCCAATTCTCTGTGGAAAAAATACAGAGGACACAATTGTTAATATTAAAATAGTTGAGCTGTGCCTACACTACAGCCTTCACCATCTCTACCACTAGTAGCCTTTGGTTGTTGAGTAGTGACCCAGCTTGGGGACATCATGATAAAGAAACACGTTTTTCTCTTCTCAAAGACTGGAACTGTTTCTTTTTCCTACAGTGCTCTTTTGGCCCAGCGAATAAGACTGTGACCAGAATCAAAGGTACGTCTCCTGTATGGCACGCACCCAAGCCTTAAGGTAGCCACTACATTGCTTTTTTAATCCATAGATTCCTCTCCTCCTTCTTCCACTTCAGAAACAATGAACACCACAAATGGGCCTCTTGGGAAAGCCACAGTCATATTCGTCTCCATTCCCTTTCTGCAGTATTTAGTATCCATATTGAACTTTGCTTTAATAATGACTCACATAAACCACAAGATTACTCACTGGATAAGATGATAACTTTGCCCTATGCTTTATTTAGTAATTATTTCTTTAAAAGAAATTATTAGAAGGTGTAAGCAGTACCCTGTATGTGATGTTCCTTCTGGTAACAAGGAAGGGCACTGCGGGCTTTAAGGTTCGTGGCTTAGAAAGAAGGTTGTTATAGGCATGATGCATATGCTTTATTGTTCACTGATCCTTGACACTTTTTAACTTCAGTAACATTTATGATCTAGATTACTTAGGCCTTGGACAAATGAACAGTTTAACCCATGTAAAGGGAGGTAGTCCTGGTTCCAATATGCTGAGAATGTATGACCCAACCCCTAAACATAGTTTAGCTCCATCCCATTGGTGGTAAATTGCACCCAGAATGAATCATGGTTGAATCTATCTAACTTGCAAATGTTGTGGTTTAGGTTTTATTTGTACACTACTCCCTCCCCCTGATTCAGCCAGTTGTCCTGCCGACTGCTTTCCCACACTGCATTTCTTATCTCAGCCCTCCTCCTCTCAGATGATAGTGTTCAAATGTCACCTCTCTCTTTAAACTCTGCCATACAACCATTCTACTTGGATGCTCCAGGCATAGGGACCTTGGAAATCCACCAGCATCTTTCTATGATCCTCATGACCTCTCTGTGCTTTTTCAAGGCTACCTGCTGCTACTGCCCACCCAGCAGCTAGAGCTCCACAGATGTTCATGACCTCATTACATCCTGGGGAAAGGCAAAAGTACAGCAGGTCCTGAGAAGAAACTAACAGAGTATGTACATATATGCGAGTGCACTCTAGATGGCTGCCAGTGGCCCTCAGTGTATTACCTTGTGGTGCTGGTCCATGCTGTGCAGCCTATGCTTTTTGCCCTTAGTCAGAAGGACCTCAAATGGCAGTACAAGTTGCCAAAGAAGCTGATCCCTGTGCAGGCCCTGCCTGGTCCACAGATCCTTTCTACAAGGATCTGGACTGAATCTTGCCCATAGATGCCAGTTTTGAGTCTCACTGTAGCAGATTCTGGGGCCAACCCAAACAAAACCATCATCAACAGCAGAGGGCAAAGCGATCCTACTATCCCAGGCATTTACCTCAGCATCCCAAAATACATTCTGAGGTATAGTGAAGCTCACAGCTTGCCATCATTCAGCCCACTGTCACCCATTGCTCTCAACATTGGCATTGTAATGAGACCAAAATGGAGATCCAGACTTAGCTAGGCTCAGTCAGGGAGGCAGGGCAATTCATTCTCTGAATGGGTACTACCTGCAGCAAGGCCAGAACACAAGCTGGCCCCAGCCACAATGAGTAAGACAATCAGGGCAGCCAATGCCCCAAAACCACAGGCAAAAATGCCCACCTGCTCCAGCCTTTAAAAGCCAGGCCAGCCTGCAGTGTTCCTATCCAGGCAAAAGCAGAAGTTCTTGCTCTTGACTTTCCAGTTTGATCCCTGGCTCTAGTTCTGGCTCCTGATTCTGGTAGGATCTTTAGCATATCCTGATTCCAGTGTTTGTTCATGATTCTGATTTGACCTCTGACTCTGGCTTCTGTTTTCTGATCCTGGTTTAACCCTCAGCATATCCTGTCTCTGGGTCTGGCTCCTGATCCTGGTTTGGCTCCTAGATAGTCTCAACTTTGTCTATGTCTCCTGATTCCAGTTCTGGCACCAGATCTCTCTGGACCTCCAGCTCCTTGGGAACCTGGCCTGGACTGCACCCATACTTTAGGTGATTATCCATTAGGCTAGACCACCCATGCCCTGGTTCCTAATCAGCTGCATCAGGAGCAGAGACCTAAGGGAGGACAGTGAGCACACAAGCATTTTTTGGGTTAGATGCTATTTCACGTGAATGCTAGCTCAGCTGAGGCTTGTGTTTGTTGCTGTGCCTGAGTGCTGTCATCCTAGCCAGATGTAAGCAAATGCTTGTTTCCTAAGCCCTTTTGATGCCCAGTGTAAGTCTTCACGATCCATAGCAGCAATGAGCAGACAGGATTGCCAAGTATGACAGCAGGGTCATGATCGCACTGTTGTTCTCAAGGCTGTGAACAGTTCCAGCAGATGCACCTGTCCTTCAGCATGGGTAACGGGATGGAGTTGTTGCAAATTGTAGTGTCATGTATTTTTCTGGACCATCTGGATTTAGCATGCATGAAGCTGCCATGCCAGACTGATGTACCACAGAATGGTAACATTTGGGAGCTGCCAGTTTCTAGACTGCTGTTGCCTCTATCCTCACACTGGCTGCCTGCCTCTGCCACTCTAGGCTACTGCTGCACAGGTCTCTAGGAAAGCGGACTCCCTCAGTACAAAGTTCTCTTGCAGTGCTGCTTGTTTCAGCACAACCCCTTCTATCAGCCTATGCTTTTTGACCTTAGAAGCAGTATTCAGCAAACTAAGGATGGTTCTGGAGAAAGCCATCTGCAGCTGCTGTCAGGATATCCTAATTTCTGGTGGCTTGCCGCCATCAGGAGAAAGCAGGCTACACATACCAGTTAAACTCTCTTTCTCCTTCTGTGGTCTCACAGGCCTTGGGGGCCTGTAACTGCCTTCACTACAATCTTCCATCTCATCCTGTCTTGTGCAATCTCCTTCTATCTTGTCACATCTTTGCCTATCCCTCCTAGATCAGTTTTTATGTTATTTTCCCATTGTTGCCTTGGTCTACCTCAAAGTCTGATACCCTCCACATCACCTTCCAAAATCTACCTCACATGCCTTCTCTCATCAGTTCTTCCAACACACTGTCCATTTCATTTTCTGTGCTTTTATCTTACTCAAGACATCAGGTCTTTTGTAAAGGCTCACAAGCCCTTGATTGTCTTTTCTTCCATGCTCCATGTGCCTGTACTGCACCAAATATTTTCCTTAGTACTTTGTCTTCAAAAACTCACAACTTTTTTCCATTTGCCTTTGTCAGTTTCCAGGATTTACATGTGTATAAAAGGCCAGGTTGAATAATTGTACTATAAAGCTGGATTTTAAGGTTGCTTGAGATTTTCCTTGGTGCCATTATTTTATTCAGGCTCAACAGAAGTATATTAGCACTATAAATTCTGGCCTTAATTTCTTCAGTTATTTGATTGTCCTCAGTGATTAATGTTCCTAAATATTTACATATCTCTATCTTTTCTACATTATCATTCCCTATCCTTCTCTTCCTATGATTTGGAGATTTATTTCTGAACGTGATTATGTATTTTGTCTTGCTGACAAAGATAGCAAACCCAACTTCTTTGGCATTTGACTCTATCATCTCTATATTCTTTTGTACCATTTCCATTTCCTCTCTTACTAGGTAGATATTGTCTGCACACAAAAAAAGCTGGTGCAGTCTGTTCAGCTACAGACCTTCTCCTTCTTCACTGGATCTTTATGACTTTTTCAAGCATCAAGTTGAAAAGCGTTGGTGATAGTGCATCCCCTTGTTTGAACCTGCTCTTGATTTCCATCAGTCTGATAGCATTCCCCCAGTTCTCATGTAACTCTTTGATCCTTCAGTGCACATCTTAGTAAGGCATACCCATTTTCTGGGAATTCCACACCTCACCATGATTGACCCTAGTGACTCTTTTCTAATACTATCAAAAGCTTTGATGAAGTCCCTATCAATGTGGCGTACATATTTCACAACTTCTTTCCAGCAATAATATCATTGAAAATATCTGATCATAAGTTGATCTATCTTTCTTGAAGCCACACCAGTAATCTTCCACAATTTCTTGCATATATGGGAGCAATAAGTTTAGCAATGGTTGAAAAGAATTTTTTTACTCTGTGCATGGTAAGGAGATACCCTGATAATTATTACACTCAGTCTAGTACATCAACCTGATTGTAAATTGGGCATATTATTGCTTGCTTCCATTATTCAGGCATTCTTTCCTCTCTCAAGATATTTTAAATCTTCTTGTGAAGTTAGTTCTTTAATGCTTCAAATCCAAATTTCAGGCATTTGACTGGAATGATTGTTTATCCCTGATACCTTATTATTTCTGAGTATTTTTTATTGAGAATCTGTATTTCCTCTAGCAAAGGCTCTACTATTTTGACTTCTGAAATTTGATATTCACACCTTTTCCTTCATTTTCATACTCTACATTTAGAAGCTCTTCAAAATATTCTTTAAAAAAGTTCAGGATTGCTTGTCGTGCTGTCATCAGATTCCTGTTTTTGTCTTGCAACACTGTCAACCTCATCTGGTAGCCTCTTCTCCATTAATTAACTCCTTTAAACAGGTGTCCTACATGTTTTATTCCTGTTAAACTCTGCAGCACAAAATTATCCATCTCAGCCCGTTTGTGCTGACCCTGCTGCAGCATGATTTGCTATTGCTCTATAATGCAAATGAGGGTTCACAGGGAAGGATACGTTGGGTGACTAGAACTCAGATACATCATTAGGACCTGGTGCTGGTTGGTTTCTAGCAGGTTAAGGAGACCAAGGCTAAGGACAGACATTCAAAAAGCCTGAGCCTGAATTGATTCAATCTTTGCAGGATAGTCTAACCTGGCTAGGCTGAACTTGTTTGTAACTGCACAGACATTCTCTCTGGACTGAAAAAATGCAGGCACATGCCTGCAGTGGCTCAGGCTAGAAGCAGGGGGATGCTAGAACAGCCCTTCCTTCCCTTTCACAGTGCAGAGCATTTAGTTACACAGCAGGGAGTTACACAGGGAGTTGATAACAGAGCATTTAGCACCCCATAAAAACAAACAAAAGCCTCTCTCATTAGTTCAAGCTCTTCTTAATTAACTCTTTCCAAGGAAGGAATGAGTGACATTAACAGCTACCTGTTGATTAGCTCCAAAAAGCCCTAAGCATACCCTGTCCTGTTTGCCTTTGTCCTGTCTGCCTTACACAGACACCTCTTAATATTAGCTAGCACACCACATGCTGGGTATGTCTGTGCTGGGGGGTTGGGGGGTAGGGATCCCTACTTGAGCAGGGAGAGATGGGAGGGGTGTGTGGGGGAGTAGGAGGAAGCCAGGCAGATGCCACTGTAGCTGCAGTCTCTGCTGAAGCTCTAGCCAGAGAGTGGAGGGGCAGAGGTAGCCCTGCTTGGAGCCCTTGCAATTTGCAAATAGCACTGTGTCCTTCAAGATGAGAAGTTGGCAGTTGAATCAGGGGACTTATTTGTGGCTGACCCATGGAATTTAATTTGGAAACTCCCAGGCACCCTCCTCCAAATGCCACCCCCTTGAATTATGGCAAGTATCTCACAATAAAGCAGAGATAAGCAGGCCATACTACTGTAACACCCTGGGTATGTCCATCACATGCCTTGCCAACTTGTGCCTACAGGAATACTCTAAAAATCAGATGTTTGTTGGTGAGGACCTTAGGCCCTGGTCCCTGGTGTGCTTGGGAGCAGCTGTTGGTGATGAGCCCACAACAGCCTCACCAGTATACTTCTGGATTTGGCATGTGTTTATGAGTGTGGGTGGTCAGGGAAATCTTGAATTCAACTTAACTGGGATATGCTGCAGCCATGGCATGGACAAGCCCATTGGTGCTTGGGATATCAGCCTGCTAATGTTGGTGAGGATACAGGCTGATGCCAGAAGTACATTGGTGAGGCTGTTGTGGGCTCATCACCAACAGCTGCTCCCAAGCACACCAGGGCCCAGGGCCTAAGGTCCATCACCAACAAACAACTGGACTTGGAGTGTGCCTGTAGTGAGAAAGTTCTTCCTAATGTCTAACCTAAACTTCCTTTGCTGCAACTTGAGACCATTGCTCCTTGTTCTGTCATCTCTCACCACTGAGAACAGTCCAGCTCCATCCTCTTTGGAATCCCTCTTCAGGTAGTTGAAAGCTGCTATTAACTCTCTTCTCAGGCTTCTCTTCTACAGACTAAATAAGCCCAGTTCCCTCAGCTCTCCTCATAAGCCATGTGCCCCAGCCAGGTTAGCAGGTCCTGACTTAACTGTTCAATTGTCAACCTTACAAAAAATCCACCCCTTTTTACTATATCAGGGTATCTTTAAGCCTTCCTCAGAGGCATTAGGTGTTGGCTGCAGTCAAAGCTGGGGATTTTGACTGGGCTGTGCCAGTGCTTCTGCTGGGACTTAAAGCCAGAGGTTCCTGGCTAGAGGGTCTTGCCACTCTTTTCAGGGTCAGACCGATCACCATAGTTGGGGTCAAGAAGGAGTTTTGCCCCATAGTATGGACTGTGGGTGTTTTTGCTGTCTTTTGCAATGGGGGTGTGACCCTCTACCTGGGATCTCTTGAGTGTATATTAACAACCATTTATAGAAGCAGGACATTGGCTGCGGTAGTTCCTCTGCTTTACCTGTGGCAGGTTAGGATGTTATGTCTTGTATTGTGTCAGGGGTGATGGATGAAGAGTTTAGATTAAGGATTTGTATAGTATGGTTTGAACAGGGATGATCCTGCCTTAGGGAGGGGGTTGGACAAGCTGACTTCTGGAGGTCCCTTTCAGCCCTACTACTCTATGATTTTATGATCAGAATTATGCTTGTGAAGAGACCAAACTCCTGTTGAAGACTTCTGCCCTTTCCCTGAGAATGTAAGAACTAATTTATCAGATGAGATCAATGATGCATCTAGCCCAGTATCTTCTCTGTAGGAATTTCTCATATCAGACCTATCTTAACTGCATGTTTCACACCTTATTCTTGAAAGAGACTGCCATTTTATAACTGGGAGTCCTTGCTATGCTCCCTCAGATATCACAAATGTTAATCTGCTACCAAATCCAGTAAATCCTTCTGCACATGTACATGTATGATTTCCCCCATGTACTGCTCTGCATTCGAGCATGAGTTAGAGTCCTGATTGGCCACAGCTGAATTCTGATTGGTTGATTGTGTCTTTGGACGATATCACCATGATGCATCATTTGTTTCATGTGCATAGTTGGGAACTCATAACTTTGAAAGTAAGATATCTTTTCTTCTATTATGTTCAATGGGGGAGAACAAACTTGTAATAGGATTTTCTTGTTAAATATCTCACCTGCCCAATCTCTCTCTCTCTCTCTCTCTTTTTAACAAAAAGAATCATTTTTAAAGATCCATGGAAACTTTTGTTGCAAGGACTGTTAAACATGGAACAAATTTTCATCTCCTCTAAACTACTTCTCCCTGTCTGTCTTCCCCCCCTGCCATTTTTCTTCTCCTCTCCCTTTATAGTCCATGACATTTCTTTCTTGCTTTCAGCCTGACCTCCCAGTATGAGTTGCTTTTCTTTGCTGAACCCATTCTTCGAGGACAGATCAGGAATTAGCAGGAAGAGGAGCTGGGTCAATGGGGATATGGGTCAGAGAAAAGAAGGGCTTCTCAACAAAAGTCTTAAACTGCTCCCATATCATAGAATCATAGAAAATTAGGACCTTGGAAGGGACCTCAGGAGGCCATCTAATCCAAACCCCTGCTCAGAGCAGAACCATCCCCAACTAGATCATCCCAGCCAAATCTTTGTTTAGTTGGGTTTTGAAACCTCCAAGGATGGACCTTCCACCACCTCTCTGGGTAACCTGTTCCAGTGTTTTACTATCCTCCTGGTGAGAAAATTCTTCCTAATATCTAACCTAAACTTCCCTTGCTGCAATTTGAGACCATTGCTCCTTGTTCTTTCATCCGCCACCACTGAGAACAGTTCAGCTCCATCTTCTTTCAAACCACCCTTCAGGTAGTTGAAGGCTGCTATTAAGTCCCCTCTCAGTCTCTTTTTCTCTAGGCTAAATAAGCCCAGTTCCTTCAGTTTTTCCTCACAAACCACGTGTCCCAGCCCCCTCACCATTTTTGTCACCCTCTGCTGGACTCTCTCCAATTTGTCCACATCCTTTCTGTAGTGGGGGGCCCAAAACTGAACATAGTACTCCAGATGTGGCCTTACCAATGCTGGATAGAGGGGAATAAACACTTCCCTTGACCTGCTGGCAGCACACCTACCAATGCAGCCCAGTATGCTGCTAGCCTTCTTTGTAACAAGGGCACACTGTTGGCTCATATTCAGCTTATTGTACACTGTAACCCCCAGGTCCTTTTCTGCAGAGCTGCTGCCAAGCCAGTCAGCCCCCAAGCCTGTAGCGGTGCATGGGATTCTTCCGTCCTAAGTGCGGGACTTTGCACTTGTCCTTATTGAACCTCATGAGATTTCTTTTGGTCCAATCCTCTAAACTGTCTAGGTCACCGAATCCTAGCCCTACCCTCCAACATACCTACTATTCCCCCCAGCTTGGTGCTATCTGCAAACTTGCTGAGGGTGCACTCCATGCCATCTCCCAGGTTGTTGATAAAGACATTGAACAAAATCAGCCCCAGGACCAACTGCTAGGACACTCCACTTGATACCAGCTGCCACCTAGACATCAAGCCATGGATTACTACCTGATGGTCCAGCCAGTTTTCAATCCACCTTCCAGTCCACTCATCCAGCCTGTACTTCCTTAGCTTGCTGGCGAGAATGTTGTGGGAGACTGTATTAAAAGCCTTGCTAAAATCAAGGTGTGCAAGATCCACTGGTCTCCCTGCATCTATAGAGCCAGTTTTCTCATTACATATCCCAACAGGTCAAATTCTTTTCTGAGAGTTCAGTATGAATGATTATGTACATCCCCCCCACCTATGCATACAAATAAAAACCACCCATGATTAAAAGAATCTAAAGGTTACAGAGTCAAGTGCTGAAAAAGTTAGGATATACCAGGGTTTCACGCCTTCTGTGCATAAGCATTATGAAACTATCTTAAGTTTCATACATTTTTTACATGAGACCCTGCCCTATTCATTGCACAGGATGGACAATGCTCAGTGAAAAAGCAGCTCTTGAATATTTTAATTTCTCCTCATTCAAAGTGTGGTTCATTGCTTCAATTACTATTTACTATTCAACCTCTGCTCTAAGAACAGCATTACCCATTTCTTTATGGGCTTTTCTGTGGTGCTTCTACTATGGTATCTCATTGAAATAAGCAAACAGCTTATTTCATGACATCACCGTTATATGAGAGGGAATTTTCCCAATTTTACAGGTGGAGAACTGAGGCTCAGAGAGAGATACCAGTATATAAAAGTGCCCGCTAATGTCTTCATATTCATATTTGCTGGCAACAAACATGACTGTGACCCCAACCAGCTGCAGAGTCTTCTTGGGCACGATGTTGTTCTGCAAAAAACGGTCTATGATAGCAACTGTCAAGTACATGGTCTCTTGCAGCAGTCTGATTTCCATTTGCACCTGCACAAGCCAGTCAATGAGTATAGCATGCCTATTTCCAGTGACTTGTTTGCCCAACAGGAATTTTGGTCTGATAGCTTGTTGTTCCTCAAGAACTGTCAGGTATTTGTAGATGTGTTTCACATGTTCACTGCAGAGATTTGCGTCAGAACCATCATCTGCATCTACATCCAAGCAACACATCAGAAAAGGCTTGACATAGTATTTCCTCCACTGGTATGCATCCAGATGTTTCCATTGTGGTTGGAGACGGAGGCTCCAACTTGGCAGGATCCTGGACCTGCTCCTCTTCCTTCAGAGGCTCAGCAGTGCCCTCCATAGCTTTTGTAGCTTTCCTGGCAGCAGGCTTGTCCTCAGCCATGGGCTTGACTTCCTTCTTGAGGGCAGCTTTAGGCTGAGGCTCCTCGCATACGTGGTTGCTGATGTCCCCCAGGGCCCTGCAGGGCAGCAGGCGGGGCTTGGCCGTGGCACCCCCCAGCTTGGCGCCCGCTGCTCACACCCCACTGGCCTTGGGTTTGTTCTTGGCATTGACTCTCATGTTGTTCCTGGTGACCCGCAGCGCTGCTACTGCCCAATTTTGGGTGCCCAATTTGAGTGTCTAATTTTTCTGAAAACAGCATTCTATAGTGCTTTCCATATTCACAACACAGCTCCCATTGGCTTCACTGGAGACTCTGAGTGTGCAGTACATCTGCAAATCCAAACAGAAAACAGCAAAAACCCTGGTCTGGAATCTGACCATTTCCAGTGCCAGGCACTTCCTGGTACTAATTCACTCTCAGTTTTCCTGTCTGGCTTCACTTGCTCTCACTCTCACAGACACCTCTGTTTGGTTCAGGGCCAGTCTTCAGGTGGTGACAAGATTTCTCAATGCAGCTGGGAGCCCTGAGATACATCTGGGAAAAAAAAGAGGAGTGAAGGCAGCCACATTGAATATAATCTCAACAATAAGATTTTAGCCTTTAGCAAAGTCTACACCTCCCCTGGGAATCCTTGATAGCCTGAGTCCTGTGGGCAGCCTCTCAGCTCATTCAGTCCTGGGGTCAGCACTAATGGAATAACAATCATGGTAATAAAGTTCCTGCGGCTTTATGAAAACATCCAGGAAGCAATATTGGGCTCAATAACCAGTGCACTCATGGAAAATGTTTGGATAACAAATTTAGCGCGGAATCAAACTGATTAGTATTTGGTTGCATCTTTCACACACACTTCAGCTCTCTCCAGGGATATCATGAAATGGGGAGCGAGCTGTTGACAGTATGGTGACTGTGCAGGCAAATGGATCAGCAGCCGTTACAAGCTCAGCAATAGTTTCCTTATCACCTTGGACATTAGAACCTGTATACTGAGATTGGAAGTACTGGACAGGATAGTGAGGTTATTGCTTACTATTTTTGTCAACTGCCATGAGATCTTTAACCTCTGTCTACACCAGTGATTCTCAACAAGGGTGCCATGGCACCCTGAGGTGCTGTGAGATCTTTTCAAGGGTGATGCAGGGTGGAGTGCCACACAGTATTAGCACTTTTAGGTGTGCCAGCACATGGACAGGATTTACAAGATAAACTAAGAGATTTCAAATAGGAATTCATTGTGTTGGAAACAGTGTACCCAGCTGTTGTCTTTCTGAGTTCTTTGTAGCCGCAGAATTGCTCTGCTTTCCATTGTCAAAAAATGAGTGAAAGTTAAGAGTTGGCATTTTCTGAGGGGTGCCTTGAGTCTAAAAATGTTGAGAACCACTGACCTAGGCAGACACAAGGCATAGACAAGCCTAGCAGGTTAGTTAAGAAAAGTATGCTCTACTCAATATCTCATCCTCATGTTTGTCAGGTGCTTTAGTTAGTAAAAAAGGTAATTTCCATGTCAAGTCAGGCTACAGCTACATCCCTCTCCAGCAATTACCTGTACCAGATGTTTAAGTACAGAGGAAGGCATACAGCTCTTTGAGAGAGACAGTAATCATTCTGCAGGAATAGTTTCTTTCTGTCCATCTACATGAGATGGTACTGCGCGACAGGTGGTTGCTGTGCATTTGTTTAGTACTTTGTATCAAGTGGTGAAAAAATGAGCAGTAACCTGAGTTACTGCTCAGTAGTGCCAGTGAACACCTTTTTTGTGACTGTTATGCAGTAGCCTAGTACTACTGCCTAATACTACATGTTTTTTGTCATGCGATGCTACTGCACTGGGCTACTGCTCAGTCAGAGTCTTGTGTAAACATGCCACCTGTCACTTAGTGGCTGGTCTCTGTCCCAAAGCATTAAAGTTTATATTCTTTATATTTTGCATCCCCTGTGCTGTGACTGTGGATGTTATGCTCAAATGGAATAGACCCATCAGCAAGAATCCTTTTAGGAAGGCATGTTTTAATTGGCTTTTGGTCTATTTTCAAAATTCTGCAGAACTGTTCTCTTTCTAAGCAGCAGCGTTTAATGGAAATTGAAGTGTAACAAGGTGTGCACAGGCACCCAGTGGTATTTTGGGTATGTCTACACAGTGAAAGGGAAGTGTGAGCATGGCATGTGCTGGTGTTCATGTGCCAGCTTAGTCTAGTTAGCTCTAGCAATAATAGCAGCAAAGAGGCAGCAGCATGGGCTTGACCACATGCCAACAACCAGAGTGCAAGCTCTGAGTCTACAGGGACCCCGGAGTACCTGGTTTGGTCACTAGCACATCCTATATTGTACTAGCCTGGGTACACATGTGCTATACTTGCACCTTAATTTTGCTGTATCAGCATCAACTTTAAAGGCCCTTCTGCCCTGAAGAAAGGCACCTGATGCCCAAAAGTTTGTCCAACAGTTCTCTCACCTGTACAGTTGGTCCAGTAAAAGTTGTCACAAAAAAGCCTTGGCTCATTACCTTACAGTAGTTGCCTTTCATCTCATTTAGGGGGATAAGCCAACTTTGCAGCTTCTCAGGGAACCATATCAATTATAGAGTATTAAGTCATTGGTTGCCACTGCTCTCACCACTGGTACCAGAAGTCAGTCCTTGACAATACATCATTTAGTGCTTTCTTCAGGCGAGATCTAAATGGCATTTCCCACTCTTAGAACAAGGACTGTGTTCAGCTGAGAGGTGGAGGAGCAGGCCAATGAGGAGTGCTCTTATGGGATCATTTGCAGATGGAGCTTGAAACCCAGGTTGCGGCTATTCACTGAGCTGGAGGTTTCTTTTACTTGGGGCGGGGAGTCCTAAGGTGTTGGAATCCCTCATTTTCCTGTGAAATGGAGGTGAGAGGCAGGGGGTTCCAGTGAGACCTTTTCACCTAGGGTGCCATATTTCCTTACTCAACTCTTCCCCACCATGCAGTACTGCCAGCACCCAGCCTTGGATTATTGCCTCCTTCAAACAACATCTTGGAGCTCTGAGGTTGATAAGAACCATCACATAATTGCTCAGGAAATGTAAATGATTTTAATTGGTTAGGATTCTAATTACTGCTAAATGACTTGATGGTCTTACAGAGATAGTGGGACTGGCCCCTCCCCTTACTGTGCTTGCAGGAGAGCAGCAAAGGGTCATGCAGCGGTTACAGCACAGGTGGCTGATAAGGCGGATGCCAAGACAGTTAGCCAGCTTGCCTGCCTCTCAGGCTGCTGATATGACAAAGGCAGGGTAAAATTGTACCTTATAGATTAACTAAATCAGAGATGTATAGTATAAGTTTTACATAGCCCAAGCTCACTTCTGCTCCAGCTCACAAAGACTTAGGCTATATATCTCTGATTTAGTCAGTCCATAAGGTACAAACCTACTCTGCCTTCTGTTTGAGACTAACATGATTTACTACTTCTCTCTGATGATATGCCTACAACTTTGTTTTTACTGTTGGAGAGCTGCCTTCCCGTTGGAGAAGGGAGGATGGGGCTGTCAGGAATTTGCAGTGGGAGTGGTTTCCCTGAGAGAGCAGGCAGAGTTGGAGTTTAGGTGCCATATATACCCTACCATACAGAAGGTACTTACTTTTTACAGGTCATATTGCCTAATTAAATGGCACTGCTGATGAACCTCAAACATGGGTTAATCTTAACTGTGCCACTCACCAATGTCAGCACTAGATTGGTCCCTCTCATTAGAAATGGTTCTAGATGATTCCTTGAGAAGGTGCTGCTCTGCCATGCCTTCTCTGAGAAGGGGAGGTATGGTTTCTTTTAGGCTGGTCCCAATCATTAGTCTGGTGCTCTGCACACTGCTCACTCAAAGGAAACTTTTCAGCAATGGTTAGACTGCTCACTTGCAGCCTCAGCTGAGTACTGAGCAGACAAAAATCATGCTACATCAGGAGCCCAGAGGGCTGGGAATACAGTGTGGTGTGTTTTTCCCCTTTGTTCCTAGGAAGTAACCTGTAGACAGATCAACAGAGAGAGGTAGTTAGTCATGTTAGTCTGAAGTGAGGCAGAAGGCAGGGTAGGTTTGCACCCTATAGACTAACTAAATTAGAGATGTATAGCCTAAGCATGTGAGAACCCAAGCAGAAGTGAACTTGGGCTCACGAAAGCTTATACTATACATCTGATTTCATCATAAGTGGCAGAAGGTTGGAGGAGTTAATGGGGTGGCTCCCCCAAACTAATTTTGCGGTGGCCAGCAACAGCACCACCTCCATTCCCCACCATCGTAGCACTGCACCCAGCACCCCCGCTGCATGTTCCGCTGCTGCCACACATACAGCATCAGTGTGTGCTGGCCCCCACAACGGCCCTGAGGGAGGGAGGGGTGAGGGTCAGGTGGGCATGAACCACACTGCCCAGACCCGACCCTCCCCCAGATAATATTTGCTCCCACTGCTTATGGATTTAATTGGTCTATAAGGTGCAAATATGCCTTCAGCAGCAGGCTGGCTAATTTTCTTGGTACCCACATTATCAGCCACCTGTCCTGCAACCACTGTGTGACCCTTTGTTGCTGTGCTGAAAGCCCTGGCGTAGCCCATCCTTCTGCACCAGCCCAGGGTGATACCCATCTGCACAGAGTAGGGCATTGTGCATCTATTTCATGTCTCTGCTTCCTGACCTACAGCACAGGCAGCATGTGCTAGGGAAGAAAGAGCCCTGTTTTAGATACCTTCTTATTCCTTTGCACGGTGCATGACTCAGCTTAGGATAGGGCTTGGATCTTGCAAACCATCTGGATAAGGGACTCCCAGTGATATCAATGAATGATCCTTTCATAGAGGGTTTGACAGGTTGGGCAAAGCATATCTCTATCTAGAAAGCTCCAGGCAGGCACATCTCTATGGTGCTGTGTAGTCAAAACATGAGCGTAATTAATGGCAAGAAGAGAAAAAAGCAGCATGCTTTGAACTACTACCAAATGCTGGAAAGTTGGTGTTATGTATATTGGCCTCCTTTTCTTCACTGACTATGGTTTAAGAAAAGCTGTTGGGCACTGCATGTTTAAGGGCTTGCCCATAGTATAGAATTAACTCATTGGTGAAAACAGCTGCAAGTTGCCTAATGCTGAACATAGTTTGGCTAGAACTGTATGACCCTCTTCAGCTCAGTTTCATACACCATGGACACAACCCACTAGCACAGAACCAGTTGTCAAGAACTCTGATAAAGAAGCTTAAAAAAAATCCCTCCTCATTTAAAAAAAAACAAAACAAGCAAACAAACAAAAAACCCAACCAGACAGACAAAAGAGAATTTCTAGGCCAACTTTTCCCTGAGTTACACAACAGTGAAATAAATCATCACACTGCAAAGTGCCAGACTTCCAAGTTCGCCTCAAGTTTGCATTGTAGACATAAGCCCAAGCAATATCAGTTCCTTGGGGCAGATCCACAGGGGGTGTGGTGGTGTGATTGCACCATTTCTGGCTGTGCTGGACATGAGGTCTGAGCATAGGGTCTGCTCAATGACCCTGCTTTCGAGCCCAGAGGGTATGTGCTGCTGGGCCGGGGGTGCAGGGAGAGGAAGGGCAACAGCAGCCGTGCTCACCCCATGGGCGCCAGAGCTGCTTGGAAGCAGGGGCTCAGACCAGACCATGCCCCAAGCGCAGCAAAAGTCTGCGCTTATCAAATCATGAGCTCAGAGCTCACTGTGCATGCACGGCATGGCCAAAGTTGTGGAGTGGGGGGACCCCCTTGCCGTGTTTCTGGATCTTTTACTCTCTGCTTTATGTCTAGTCTCAAAGGTTTCAGGAATTCTGAATATCTAGACTTCCAAACACACCAAAATCAAGGGAGGCAACTAGGTCCATGGGAGGCAGAGAGAGCAGGTTGCACTCCATCTCCTCAGAGCCAGTATTTCTGTACTTGAGTAAATCCTGGAATGTTTTTGTTCCCATGACATCCAGTATAATTTACCCTTTGAGTTTAATTTTAAGAAATTATACATTTTTATAACCACCAGCCTGGTGTTTGTAGAGTTCCTTAGCACCAACATTGCAGGTGGCCCAGAATCTATGTAAAGCATTGTGCCATCATTACCATTTTATGTGGGCACTTCACTGGCTTTAATGTCTGGGAGGCAAAGCAGTGCTATTATCACCTTTCAAAATGGGGAACTGAGCAGCAGAGACTTTCCCAAGATCACACAACAAGTCTATGGAAGAACAAGGAATTAAGCCCATGTCTCTCAAGTTCTAGGCTACAACACTAATCATTACACCATTTCTTCTCCATGACTATTTCCAACTGCTACAAGTTTGAAGCTTGGGCTAGATTGGCTGAGAACTCTGTGAACTTTAACAAGCTCTTTGGTAAGTGTTGGCCAAGTAATAGTTTTGCTTACACCAGTAACTTTATTGTAACCGTTTTGTGCTCTCTCATTGGGAATGTGTGCATGTTTTATAGCTTGTGTGCACACTTGAGTGCACAGCTCCCAAAAGCTATGGTTCTTCCAGTGTAAAATGGACTTCTTTTCCCAGTGCAAGAAGTCATTGTGAGGAAGATGTTCAGGGTGGGGTTTATTCTTCCTATCCAAGGGAGGAAAAATACCTGCATATAACTGCAAAGCCCAGCTGCATCAAGGGAGCTGTCCCTGAACCTTTCTTTCTGCTATAAAAACAGATGTAGCTCCTTTATTTAATGAATGTGTGCCTCATGTTCTCATTCATGAGACCATCAGGCCACAGAATGGAACTGACCTGGTCTCTACCCAGTGTGGAGTTTCATCCAAGTTTGACCTTGAGTTTCAGGCTTTTACTAGCCTCAAAGTAAAATTCAGGAGGTTTAAAATCACCATGAACCAAAAGAAGAAAATGTTTGCAGGAAATTGCTTGTGAACTGGCCAGTGCCTAGTTCTAGCATTCATGCTTAATGCAGGGTGGTGGTGTGTGGTTCATTGGGATGCTTCACAACTGCTTCAGGACATGGCAAGATAAATCATTTTAATCACAGAGCCAGTGGAGAATGCTGCTTTTTCCTCTCAGATTTCCAGATGACCAGGTGTGAGAATGAAAGAAATAATCCCTTGAAAGGACTCATAGCTGCTTCTACAGCAAGATTTAATACACCATAGGATGGAAATATATAAGAAGTATCTGTCAAAGTGTCCAAGTTTTAAAACAAGAAGGGGGAAAAAAGCCCCCGCAAACAAGCAAAGCCTGGCTCAGCAAGACCAGTATGAAAGAATAAGTCTTTGCTTTTACTTAGGTTCCCCAAGTCATGAACTGCCTCTCTTCTGCCTTTCCCCCCCTGCTTTTTGTTAACTCCTCATTATTCCCAAGAGACTCAGTTTGAAATGTCAGAGGCATATTTACAGCTGGGAACTCATTGACTTCCAGGAGGCTCTGTAAAAAGCTGCAAATGGCTCAGCGGGTTGCAGCTGTTTAAATTATTTTCTTAGGAGAAGAAGCTTTTTTTTATGGAGAGAAGTTGAGCAGCAACTAGCCTTGTGGTTTAATAAGGTAGGAAGTTGTAGGTTGCAGTCAGCTGGTCAATGTGCATGAGCAGTGAAGTGATCAGAAGGCAGAGGGTACAGCTGGGGAAGACATTTTCTCCATCTGGCAAAGTAATTCATGCCTGCTCAGCTGTGCAGAAGTGGCTAAGTGGTTAGGAGGAGCATGGGGAGGGAATCCAGCATTTGGATAGTCTGAAAAGTTAGCACCAATGAAGAATAGAAGATGTCTTGGTATGTCCTGGGTTTTGTTCCTTCTGAAGAGACTGGTATTTGAGACTCTCAGCAGAGTTAAGAACTAGCAAATCAGGAACTCTCATAGATGTCTGAAGCTCTCTTTCTGGGTGAAATGCTACCATAAATAAAGGGGGCAATACACCAAAGAAGTCCAGTGAAGACAGATTAAAAAAAAAAAGAAGAGATCAATAGAATGGAGTGTCTTCAGTTGCTTTCAGCCAGGTATTTTTGGAATAACAGAAATTAGGCACCTGAAATGGTTACACATGAACCCCACATCCCTTGGGTATGGATATGGGATGGGTTCCAGTCTTCTCTGGAGAAGTGATGTCTTTCTTCAACTCATCAACTTGTCAAGGGGGTTTCTGATGCATACTCCCTGGCTGGAAATGTGTGAGAGACTAATCTGGTAGGACATGAGCAAGGTCCTGAAGGACACCCCATGGAAAGAGGCCTTCGGCCTTCTTTACAGTACTTTCACACAGTGGTCTATACATTTGCAAAGTTCTTGCTGCTGGCTTTTCAATTATATCTGGTAAAATTTAGCTTTCTCCAGACAACAGACATAAAACTTATATATGCTACTTAACACCCAGGCTAGAAACCGAAATTACACATAAATCGGTATAAGGGAGCAGAAACCAGTTCAAATCTGTAACACAACAGAAGTTCAGTGCACATAAATTGCTTTCAAAATGGCCCAAACCCTTTAAAGATAAACCTGGATGGATATAGTATCAGACTTAATTGATTTAAGTTAAATGGATTTATTGAACTTCTGTCCCAGAGCCTCTCCAAAGCCAAGTTAACTCACACTCCCACCAGCAACCCAGGATGCTTTGCACCTCCTCCTCAAACCCCTTCTCACAGGGTTGGTGGGCTAGCCATGGCCCAAGCTGTATGGTCCAGTGGAGCAGGGAGGCATGATCTAGCACCCCTTGACTTGTGGCCTGGACCACTGCAGGCATATGGCTGCATTTCCAGAATCAAAAGTGAATGTCTGTTCACTCATGTATTGTCCAATCTATGCAGCTTAGACCAACCTGTGAAGAGCTAAGTACAGACATTCAAAACACCTGAGCCTGAATCGATTCAATCTTTGCAGGTTAGTTGAACCTGCATAGATTAAACTGACAAGCAAGTGAATAGACATTCACTTTTGCTTCTGGAAATGTATCTACATGCCTGAAGTGGCTCAGGCTAGAAACTGAGGGGCACTAGAGCAAGCCTTGCCTTGCCTTGCCTTCCCTTCCTCAGTGGCCAGAAGGCTGGAGGGAAGCTGTGCTGGATGGGGGGTGGGCAAGGCCAAGTCCTGGCAGGCTGAGTATGATTGGGGAGTGGTTTAAACCCCCACCCTGGCCTGCAGGGACCCCAGCCAGGCTGTTCCTGAAGGGGGAGGGAGGAAGCAGCCCTTGCCAGGATTTCGGGGTGTGGGGGGAGCATGGCCAAACCCCAGCCTCTGGCTGGTACCTAAGGGTCAAGTAGTGAGAGCATGGCCAGACCCCTGGCTCCAGGCCTGAGGCAAAGCAGGGGAGGAAGGGGGGAAGCTCCTTTGACCCCTTTGCCTCAAGCCCAGGGCCAGGGTCTGGCCATGCCCCTGCTCTTGCTGACTGAGCAGTGAGTGGGAGAGACCCTGGCTGAGGTTCCCTGAAGGAGGGAGCGGGGATTAATTTCCCAGTTCCCCTCAGGCTACCAGCATCTGGCCATACCTCCCAGTCCTGCTGCTGGAGCAGTGAGGGGGGCACTCCAGAGGAGGATTTCCCACCCACACCCCCTTCTCAGCCAGCCAGAGCAGTGATAATGCTCTGGCCAGGGAGGAGAGGGGTGGGTCAACCCTGCTCCACTGCAGCAGACAGCCCAGCCCAGGGCTGCATAGCATCCTGGGATGCTGGGGGACTGCGAGTTAACTGAATCCAGGAAGGTCTGGGACAGAAGTTCCATAAACCAGTTTGACCTAAATCAGTCAAGTCTGATACTACATTCAACCAGGTTTATCTTAAACCAGTTTCAGCCATTTTGAAAGTGGTTTATGTGCCCTGAATTTCTGTTCTGTTACAGGTTAAAACCAGTTTCTGATCACTTAAACTGGTTTATGTGTAATGTCTGTCCCTAGCCTTATTCGTTCAATCTATGCAGCTTAGACTAACCTGTGAAGATTGAATTGAGCCTTGGGCTTTTTGACTGTCTGTACTTAGCCCCACAGAAACTGTCAAAACAGTGCTTTCTTAGGTGGTGCATAGTCACTGAACTGGCTGCTTATACTGGGGTGGAGTTTAGCCACCCAAAAGCAAGTGGGGCCAAGAGAAGCAGAAATGTTGCACAATCTTACTGTGGAATGACATTTAGCATGAACAGTGTGCCTTGGGCCCTGCCTAGACTCAGTTGCTTGTGCCACTGAAACAGCAGCTGACACACAGAGGCTATCAGAGTGTGTTCACATCTACTTGTTTCCCGGAGCTCTGCGTGGATCCACTATAGGTGTTGTCTGGGAGGGACAAAATATACCCTATCAAGTCACAGCTGCTGAAAGGTCTGTGGTATCCAGAAGAAGCATAGGCAGATTAATGCACAGGCCAGCTGGGCCCAGGCCCAGGAGTCCCTGCCTCGGCATGAATGAAACCAGCAGCTGGGCCAGGCTGGACATGTGCGATGTGACTGGCTATGGCTGCTGGGTGCCATTTGCTGGGCACCACTGCAGCCAGACTAAGCCACAGTGGGACAAGAGGCTTCCCCTGGATCTTGGTCCACGCCACATGCACCCAGCAGGCAGTGGCTCTGCACCCACAGTGCTGGCTCCAGAGCAAACCTGTGGGTGGGGGCAGCCGTGGCTCCTGGGCTGGGCCTGGGGGTTAGCATTTCCCACTCCAGCTGCTGCTTCTGATATGCCGGCCAGGGATGGAGCCCATGGCTGTGGGGCAGAGCGGAAGTCGGGGCAGGGGAGGGGAGAGAGGGCCCATGCCATGCAGGGGTGAGGTCCAGCACAGGGCCCCAGTGAATCTTAATCTGCCCCTGAGAAGAAGGTGCAGGCATGTCTCCATTCTTCTTCTGCCAGTTGCTGGGAGGCATCAGAAGCTTCTTTTGTCTGGAGAAGTGTCACTGCTGGCAGGAAGAAGTTCTGTTATTGCAGAGCAGCTTTGGGTGCCAACACATAACTCAAGGGGAGTTTGAGAACTCTGTAGTTTAGACCAAATCTCATCCTGTGGCCCTCATCTCATTGGAGGCATTGAGGCATAGCCGGGCAGTTTTGCAGTGCACCCTGGGCAGAGGCAGTGGCTGGGCTAGCTGCTATTTTGGTGCCCTATGTTACTCAGGGGTTTAGGTTGTAGCCGTGTTGGTCTAAGGACATAGGCAGACAAGGTTCCTTGGGTGAATTTGATATCTTTTATTAGATCAACCCAAATGGTTGGAGAATAGTTATTAAGCAAGCTTTCGGGTTCAAAAACCCTTCGTCAGGCTAAGGAAGTTTCAGCAGTTGGTGTGTGCTCTTCCTGCTTTTCGTTCCATCCAGGAAGAGCACACACCAACTGCTGAAGCTTCCTTAGCCTGACGAAGGGTTTTTGAACCCGAAAGCTTGCTTAATAACTATTCTCCAACCATTTGGGTTGGTCTAATAAAAGATATCAAATTCACCCAAGGAACCTTGTCTGCCTACCTTACTCAGGGCATTTAGACACAGTAGCATAACTAAGCAGGGCTAATAGGGCACCAGCCGTGGGCACTATTCTGGTATTTTTTAACTATATAAAGAGACCCACAGTCAATAAGGGATTAAGATTGTTTCATGTACCTCTTCTGGGCATCATAAAAACTCACATAGTATTCAGTGGTTTAAAAGCAGATTTTTGCAGGCAATTTTTCCTCATGAGGTGGAAGGAGGAAATAAAGATGAACCAAAGTAATGCACATGTTCATACGAATTTTCTTCCCTAGTACTAGACAACTCTTTCCATCACTTCTTGGAACAGAGCCCAGATGAAGCCTGCAGGTGACACTGGAAACTGTAGGCAGGTAAATCAGTTATTTTATTAGCTGTAGTCTGAAGCCCAGTCTGTTTGTACAGTAAATATATATTTTGCATATAGCCACTGGCTGAATCTCTACATTTTATCATGGCTTTCTAGGGTTTTTTTTATAGCTGCTCTTTTAAACATTGGTATAGAGCATTTGTTGGTGTCATCACCCATACTTTACATTGCTACGTTGAGCTGGAGCTGCCACAGTTATTTAGTAGAGATGGAGCTGCCCTTTGAACATTTTTCACTCTTTGCGTGGTCACATTTATGGCATTTGTAAAATTCTGTGAGATTTTATAGCATTTGTAAAATACTGTGATTTTACAGCCTTTGGAAAGTACTCTGATTCCAGTGAAAAATGACTAGATGGGTTCAATGGAAGAGTCTCCAATACCACAGAGAAGGAAAAATAAAGTAAAAAATTCCTGAGATGGAGAAAAACTCTTTTGAGGACAGCAGCAATTAAGTGTTTTGTGCCTTCTCATGTTAGAGTGATTATTCTTTTTGTGAGAAGCAGAGTGCTTGGTGCTTTGCTTGATATGTATGAGAAGATATTACAACCCCAAGCTGCTATAGTGAAGAGAGCTTTCACACAGCAAAAACTCAAGAAAATGTCTCTTTATATTTAAAGGAATGATGATATTTAGGAGTCGTAAATCCCTTAATTCAGTAATGGAAACATTTACTTCTGAATAGAGGACCAGGACTAGGCCAATGGGTCTGTCCCAGTTCAGTATCCTTTGAGCTAATTAGTCCTTATTTGCAAAATATACTGCATGTCTTCATAAGGGATACAAATTAGGGTTTTTATTTATTGCTGCAGTTTTTGTTTGTTGGGGTTTTTATAATCCTGCAGCAACTATGTACAGCTCCCTCCCCACCCCTTCTTGCAGACTCCTGTTGTACTGCATAATTGGAGAAAAATACAGAAAGGGGCTGGAGGTGAGATTTTGTTAAAGTTGCTAATTAGCCAGTGCCATCGCTTCAGAATTACAATACTATTCCTTAGAGGGCTCCAGAGTCCTCTTCCTCTGCCTCTAAGATGCACGCTGAATTTACCCTTAGAAAACAGTGGCAAGTAAATGATGTTGATAACCTCTGGTTCTCTTGCTTGACAGTCTGGCAGGGATGGATTGGTAAGAGAGCCAGGCTGGAATTGAAGATTTTGATCTAATCTGTAAAGTTTTTAACAAGATTCCAAAACTAATCCAACTAAATGTGAAATCTGATCAGGAAAATTCCCCCTCTGGAGCTCCCAGGCTTGGGAAGAAGGGAGAACAGCAGCAGCATTCTTGATGATAAAATTCAATCAGAGCTGAACTACTGTTGATTACTTTGATTTGGGTTGTGTTTATCTTTTAATTAAGGCATTCTAATCTGTTTTATTTCATTTATTTTTTGTCCTCATTCCCTACATGTGGCTTAGTGACAGCTGTTCTGGGGATTTGACGAAAAAGAATGCAAACTAATTTTGTAGCCCTACGGTTCCTCTTGACCATGCTCTTTGGTGAATGCAGTGTTACATGTATGCAATCGGTTTTAGAAGCCTCTGCTTAGATCTGGGTGTCCGTTGTGCTGACACTGTATGAAAAATGGTTTAATCCTTGCTCCAAAGACTTGGCAGTGTCAATAGTCAGGGGAGACACAGAACTGTACAGAGCATTTCCAACTGAGGTGGAATCAGTATCCTGTGCAATTACATTAATACATTCCTGTTCCTATAGTTTGCTATCACTTTCTTATTAATATTACTCCTATTTCCTTTATCTACTACCTCCCAATTTCCTTTACTGGAAGTACCTCACTTGATACATCCTAGGATCACATTTGCCTCTTTCACTGAATACTGGAACCAATTAATATATCCAGGAGAGATTCAGCAGGGTACAGTGGTGTGTCTTAATTTGCCTAACTGGAGATCACCAAGCTTTTTGTGTTTTGCTTCCATTTCATTTGTGGTCCTTTCTGTTCCTGTACGCTTCTGCCTTTGTTCCACACAGCTTGTATAAGCATGCTTCTGTGTGCATAACCTGCGTGGAATCCCACATTTCCCTGTTTTATTGATTGTTTAAAAGAAGCGATTAAATAGAAAAAAAAACATTCTCAAACATCTATAAAAATAGCCAGCGTTACCAACAGGATAATCTTTGGTCTTAAAGAGTATGGAAGACTCCTTTAAGGAAAAAAATATACTAAGAACCAGTAACAGAATCCTAGACAGGGCTATAATGTAACTTCTGGGGCAGGCTGTCCAATCTACTGCATTGGAGCCAATAAGAAGTGTGGGTGCTCAACTCCTCACAAGAGCAGGAAATAATTGTGGTGCTTTCTTCATTGCTTCTTGCAGGGTTCACATATATTATACAGACAAAAACTGTGCCAAGAGAACATCATTAATGTTGTGAGTCAAGCACTGAAAAGCTAGAAAGGCTGCCCAAACAATCTTCATTTATCTTCCCTTTACATATTCATTACAAAACAGTCTTTTATGTCATGATTCTGTATACTATTTTTTCTATGGGACTTTGCTTCCCTGGCTTCATAGAATGGCCTGTATTTGCTGAAAGAGTAGCTCTTGGTGTTCTGTTTTCTGCTTGTTCAGTACACTCCCCTAATCTTATTTACTTCGAACAATTCAACTGCTGCTCTGAAGACCAAATTATTCATTTTCTTGGGGGCTTCTCTACGTGGCTCATAATTACAGCATTGGAGTGTTTCCTAAATATCAAGACAAGGTTCTTCGAGTGAATCTAATATCTTTTATTAGACTGACTTAAATAGTTGGGGAAAAAAAAATTAGCAAGCTTTCAGGTTTAAAAACCCTTCGTCAGGCTGAGGAAGCCTCTGCAGTTGGTGTGTGCTCTTTTTGAATGGAATGAATAGTAAAGAAGCCAGAGGCTGGGCTGGTATGCATACAAGACAGGCAGTCAATGCATTTATTTTCACAACCCTCTTTGGGAGCAGGAGATAGTATCCCCATTTAACAGAAGGCGAACCAAATTGCAAAGAGATGAGGGTCAAAATGTTCTTCTAATTGTCAGTGCGCAATCTGAGAAACCAAAGCCTTTATGTTTTAGACTACTTGATGTTATATGGTGCTTCGTATGTTTGAAGGCCAGCACCCATTATTTCAGTTGCAGCTGTGGGTTCTTAGTAGTGCTGCAGATCTGACTGAATCAGGCACCTAGAAAATGAGGAACATGCAATTAGCGACCCCCTTAGGAAAATCTGGCCCAACTGGCCTGCCCAGCATCACCCTGGAACCTGGTGGCAGAGGCAGGGGCAGATCTGGGGGCGGGGAGCATAATGCAGTGGTGCAGTCACATCCCCTCTTTTAAAGTTTGTGTGGGGCAGAAATCAAATCAACTGTTTGGGAGGGGCAGCAGCATTTCTGTTCAGGCAGGGCTGACTTCATTGCTCATTATAATGTACCTGATTACTGCTAATCTCAGATGCTAATGACCCTCTCTCCTTTTAATGGCCTTGATGTTCCATTAATCAAGTTATCCTTTCTTCTGCAATGTTACTGTCTGTTAGCCATTCCTGGTAATGTCTCTTCTGTTTCACAGCCATGCAGACTGTTTTTAGTTCTAGCTAAAAATCTTAATTCAGACGTGTCATATTAACTCAGGTGTGCAAATGGTTAATACTGAAGTGTTGGATGTACTGTGCATAAGATATACGTTTAACTATAATGACTATAGGGTCAATGAAACAGTATCTTTTGACTATTTTGCCTAGTTTGTTGTGCTTTTTAAATTTAATATATAATCTAGCAAATTAGTGCACATTCCAATAAAGTTGTAATTTTTTTTTTGCTTTCATCTTAAATTAATAATATACCACTGAGCTCTGAACATTTTAGTAAAGTGTCTAGTTTCTCTTTAATGGGAGAAAAATGTGTTGCTATGCACCACACCATTGACACCCTGCTTTTCAAAATCGTAGATCCACCTGTGGGCAGAGGCAGGGATGGCCTTCACTTTCCATCTTTATGACCTCCCTTGCTGGCTCCTGGTTCCAGGCTTTTGTGTAGCTGGTTCCAGTTCTTTCTCCCAACCTTCCTCTCCCCATCTCACACTTTCTCTTCCTCAGTTTCCTTGCCCAGGCACTCATAATCCAAGTTCCCCTGCCCAGCTAGTCTTGGTCTCACCTTAACGCCTTGCTCCAGTTTCCTTCTCTCTCAGTCTCAAGTCCCAGTTTCCCTTTCAAAGACAGTCCACCCCAGATATCAGGCTCATATGCCCTCTGCATTCAAATCAGCATCTTCCTCCTCTCTTCTGCTTGTGCCATGTGTGGAGAAGAGTTACTTGACTGAACAGCAGAGACAGGGTCACTGTTCTTACTTCAGCTGCCCAAACCTAGCATCAATAATAGCAGTCCTGAGCTATATAAGTCCAAGGGAAGTCCTACTCAGACTTCAGGCTAGAGCAGTGATTCTCAACCAGGGTGATGTGGCACCCTGGGGCACCTTGAGATCCTTTCAAGGGCATTATGGGTTGCCATGCATTGTTAGCATTGTTAGGTGTGCAAACATGATTCACAAGATAAACCCAGAGTTTTCAAGTAGGAATCCATAGTGTCAAAATCATTATGACCTGTTGTGGTCTGCCTGAGTTCTTTGTGACAGAAGAATTGATCTAGCCTTTTTCTGTAGTCAAAAAATGAGTGAAAGCTCAGAGGTGGCATTTTCCAAAGAGTGCCTTGAATCTAACGAGGGTTGCCTTGACTCTAAAAAAGCTGAAAATCACTGGGCTAGAGCATTCCTGAAGGGGATGGCATCTTTAGGGAACTTAGCTGTTAAAAACAAAGAAATATCTTGTGTGCATGTGCTAACTTCAATTTTCCAAATGTTTATAACAAGACCAAAGTTGGTGATTTTTCATGGGGATAAAAAGAGGCATGTCTCTGACATGGAGACCATCAGATTTTGAACATTTATTCCAAAGGACGGGAGAGGTAGAGCTGTTTAAGAAAAAGTCACCAGAGTTTTTAAAAAGGGGCAAAACAATGCTTTTCCCCCTAGCCTTGTTCTCAGAAAGGTCTGAATCATTTACCTGAGGAAAAAATAAGCTGCCTGAGGCAGACACAGGCCACGTCTACACAAGATGCAAACTGCACAGTCATTTAGTACTTCCATACCCAAGTACTAAACAACTGCACAGTAAGCAGCATTGCTGCACAGTAGTATCCCTGCATGGCTTTATGGTGATGCTAACTATGTGGTAGCTTGTTACTACTGCGCAGTAGCATTGTGCCACAGTTTGCGGCCCATGATGTCACTGCACAATAGTAACGAGCTACTGCGCAGTAAGCATCTTGTGTAGATGCAACCACAGTGTTTGGAAAATGCCATCTGGGGTGCTTAAAGTTTGGCACAGTTATACATAAAAGAAAACAGGATTGCATAATGGAAAGTGCCAGGCTCCCAGTCTCACCGGTTTTTCAGTTTTATCAGTAAGGGGTCACTCATCCAGATTGGAAATTGTGACTTAAGGAAACATACTTTATGTTGTCCAGCTTTCCCCTTCCTCCAGCAAGGTGTTGGATACCTCAGATCTGGGGTCCTATGCCTGATACGACATACATCTTTCTATACTTTGGCCAAAGTATTAACAATGGAGAAGTAGATGCTCTATTTCTCCCCCACATCCCACTTACTTTTCTTCCACTTATGAATATACCAACTTCACTGAGGTTTGTCTGCTTTCTCAGTATGATCAAGCATTGCTGGGGCTTGACTGCTTTACAATACCATAGTCCTTTGCACAATTATGCAGGCTTACTCACAAATTTAAAAGTAGGAGAACAAAATTAATTGAGCAAAGTAAGGAAAGAAGCAGCAGCAGCTTTTCTGTTAATGCATGTGGTAAACAACAGACAGGAATAGGGTCAGCAGGATGGCCAAGAGCCCAGAAAGGCAAATTAGTGACAGACAAAGTTGATATTGTTGAGGGTCCTAAATAATTTCTTTGCCTCAGTGGACACAAATGAAGCAGAAGGTAACCTCCCAGAGACAGGAACAGGTTTCCTGGTGAGAAAGAAGAAGTGTTAAATTAGTTTTTCCTATTGTACTGTAGCAGATGAAATGGCCAATTCAGCTATTAAGAGTGCTTCAACCTGTTAAAGGCTGACAAATCCCTGGGTCTCGAGGGCCATAAATAGCAGCATCTATATTTAATCAAAGAATGAGGAAGGATTAAGGGAACTGCTGCCCTGTAAACTTGACATTAGCTGCCTGGTAAACACACTGGAAGCAATAGCGAAGCATAAGGTTATTGGTCCATTTAAAATGCAGGAGTACGGGACAGGTACTCTGGATTTCTGGCACAAAGAGCCTGTCCAATAGTCTGTAATGTTTTTCATTAGGCTGCTGGATAATTTGAGCATCCCAACCTGGACGATTTCAAATGCTGGTCCCAGGAAGTGTAGCAGGCTCAGAGCCAATGCAAGCTGTTCCGCAGGGGGCATTCTCTCTGAAATTTTTATGAAAACAAGTGTCAGAGTGATGAATTCTTTGCTACTTTGAAACAAGGGATTATTTTTTTTATTTGAGCTGATAAAGAAAAATCTATCTGAGTTTATTTTAAAACATTTAATCTAAAATCCCCTGCAGATTTGACACTGGGTTCATATTTGATCATATACATGAAACAATTCTGGAGTTTGCTCTGTTGAGCAACCACTGATTCTGAAGGGCTCGAATGAAATCCATTTTCCTTCCCCACCCCTTTTATTCGGCTGGATTTTCAAGAGGCCAGAGGCTGAGATTATATTGCTATTCACTTGGAAACAACATTAGATGATATGGATACCCTTGAACAGACACTATAAATGACTGATTTCAACAAAATCAAAGGCAAGAAACTGTGAAATGCTATGGAAACAAGTTAAAAATTGATTGCGGGACAAAAGATGATAAAAAAGAGGAAGCTGAGTAACACAAAGATGGAGGAAGTGCTGGTAGAGGCAGGACTGTAACTGGTTGCTTGCTTTTCCCAAAAGTTGCTCCCACAGACTGAACAAAGTCCATTTTAATATCCCATTGACTTCCATAAGCTTTGGATCGGTCCCTTGTTTGCATTCATTCAACTTTCATGACTTCACGGGGTACATAGACAGAGCATAATTTGGTGCCTGGTCTATAAATTGTATCTGAAAGGGGTGTAATTTTCTCAAGATAAAAAAACGAGGGAAATGGAAGGAGAAAAAAGAAAGTGAATAGGCATGTATGACTTGTTTAGGTGTGGCCTGCTGTATTTGCTTTGCCAAGGAGATATGTTAGGTAATGGAGGAAGGGAGTGGAATGACAGTCTGCAGACAGCTAGGATATGTGGTTCAGAATACAAACTAGGGAAGGGAATGAAAAGGGAGTCATTAATTATAGGTTGAAGCAGGCAGCAGCATATAGACCAGAAAAGGATTGATTCCTCAGTTTCTCTAAACTGTAGATCCCCTTGCCCCAAGGTCTTTGGTGTCTACATACATGAGCTTACAGGCCAGGCAGAAGCCTCTGTGACCTCCTCACCATAATTCTGATTGGACTTTGGGAGTAATAATATAAAAAACAACAAAGCCCTCATGAAATCACAGAGCTTTCTGTTAAGGCCTTGGGTTCTGCAGATCTCAGTGAAATGACAAACTGCATCCACAGAACAAACCCTGTAATGACTCAAAGGCCTCCTTCGCTGCATTCACCGTGTGAAGTTAGGGTTGAGGTACAGCATGTTTTCTACCTTAAAGCGTGTGCATAAAACACCAGTAACCCCAGAACCTGATTATATATTCTATTTTTAAGCCCAGTCTTCTTCCCCCAGTACTGGCATGGCCATTTCATCTTCCATGGTCTCTGCAGTTTTACAGAACATGTCCTCTTCTACATGACTGATGTGTTAACAAAACTGGCCTCAGCACCAGAACCTGCTACACTCTACTCATCCCATTCCTCCTTGGTTGTATTTACTGTCTTTCTTGTACTTTGTACCTGTTCCCTCCCTCCTGATCTGTGCTTATTTATGGCTGTTCTCTGACCTTGGTCATCAATCCAATTGTTTTCAATCCAGTTGAGAATTTCATCTATGTGCTGGAGGGATTTATGAGGAAAGATTAAAAGAACGAGATATACAGATTAGCTAAACAACAAATCAGGGGAACATGATAACTCTGAAGTACCTGAGGTGTGTACAAAGTGAAGGCATGAAGATGAGTAGTCCCACTGAAGCTGACAGGTCTGTTTATGCAGGATGCTACTACTCAATGTGCAGATGGAAAACAACAGGGCCCTAGAAGGGGAAGGAATGAGGCATGGCACAAGGGGTTAAGTAGGATTAAAGGATGAAACTGACAAATAGAAAATTAAAGTTGAATAGTAGGGAAAGCGCCCTTGTGCTGAAAAGTATTAGATTAGTCAACCCAGTAAGTGGGTTGCTGGGAAGATGCACAAGAAACTTATCAGGTTTTCATCAGAAGATTTTGTTAACCTGACATGATTCTGTGGAACGTTTCCTAGGGTGCAATATTAAGGGAGTTAGATCCCATTTGTGACTAATTATCTCCTCCTAGGTGATGCCAGAAAGCAGATAATAGCTGGCAGGTCTCCTGGTTTGCAGATGAAAGGAGAACAAGTAATTGAGCTGAAAGTGATACCTGCAAGAGACCCCCAGTGTCAGGAAGGGATCAGGCATATCTCATTTATTTATTGAATTTATTTGATTTGGAGAAATGCAGTTCAGTCCTGATGAGAAAGGAATAAAGCTGCACTGCTGAAGGACATGTTTTTGATCCTCTGGCCAAGGTGTTGGCCAATGTTTTATAGATCCCAGTGTAAGTCTCAGTACATGGGGCAAATCTAGGTAGCAGACAGCAGGTACTACCACTCCAGCATGATCTAGTATATGGGTACTAGGCAGTGGCCACAAGAAATCTGAAATACAGGCAATGTCTGTCTGTCCAGAGGCATTTTTAAATATGCAGTCTACTTAGGATAATCAACCTACCCCTACATGCTCACAAGGGTGCTACCACTGCTACAGATTACCTGGCAACAGCTCCCATTACTCTTGAATAGTGTTAACTAGCTTCTGCTTCTATAAGTGATGCCTCTAGGAGAGAGGTCACTAATTTGTGGCCAGTGACACCCTAAAGATTACTTTAGGGTTCAATACTGACAGTGTAGATAATTGATGAAGATGGCATTACATATCAGTTTGACAGGCGTTTAAGGAAGTCCAAAATCCCACCCACAATCCAACGCCTCTTGCCACAGATGTCAGTGTAAGTGGTATTGTAATTCTAATAAGAAGGAGAAAATGACGTGGTTTGGAGTAGGGTAATATTATGTAAATAATAAGGCAAACAGACATTTCATAACCAATTAAGCCCGCCCTGTTTTTGATCTGTACTTAACTGGGATTAAGTCATCGTATTATGGGTGCATCTACACATGACTCTACATCTCCATAGAGATGTGCTATGGCAACATAGCGTCCACAGGTGTCTACACGTGACCAGTAGCTACTTCACCATAGTGGCGCACTCCCCTGTTATAGCGTGCCACTATGGCAAAGTAGCTGCTAAAAATAGTGCAACACGTGTACGGCACAGTAATGGCATTGCCATATGGGCAATGTGTAGACATGACCTATGTATAGTAGATTAATTCAATTGGCTCATCTCTTTTTGTTTTTGGTGGGGTTTTAGTACTTCCTTAATTTAGGTCATAAAGAGATGTTTCCTTTTAAACATTTTAATGAACTATCTAAAGGATTTTCTTGCTACCAGAGGTTGTAATACCAAATATTGTACTCAATGCAGATATTTTTCTCAGACTGTTATACTCAAACACAAGTGGTACCTGTGCCCCTTTATTCCAGGCCAAATACAACAAGCAAGCCAAGACCACCCACTCTTCAAAAAACAAGTTCCTTAAAGGTTAAGTTTGATTTTTGACCTACATTCTCTCTTTGTCCACACCCAGTGAACCAGGAACAATGCAATATATGCAAGGAAAGAGACCTGTATTTGCTCAGGTATGCTACTTTGGTTAGACACCAGTTCTATTTACTATAGTCTCATTGTTCACTCTTATTGCAATAAGATCACCCAGTCTCTCTCTCAGGATGAAGTAAAGTCTCAGTTCTTCAGCAGGACTATTCAATGCATTATCCCTTTAGGAAAGTCAGATTGTTTCAATAGTGTAGGCAGTTTATAAGGATGATTAATGAACTCTTTCCAGGGCTGAGTGGGGGTTTGGCCTTCTGCTATGGTATTATTACTATACCAAACTGACATCAGACCTCAGACTCAAAGTCTGGGTAGGCTTGTTCTAAAGAGAACCCCATCTGCCCACAAATATTATTTGCCAGGACAACCAAAGGGTGCTTCTAGAGTCCTCCATGTCTCCTTTTTCTCCTCCTCTTCTATGTGGAACTGGCACAAATTCTGCTCCATTCCATCTTATGGGTAGGAAGGATGCCACATTGAGGAAAGTAGTCAATGAGCAAATATGGTTTAGGGAAGGGTTGTGGGTCCATTTGCAGGGATGTGAAAGAAAATGCATTGGGCAACCAGGCTGATGTCACAAGTCCTGGAACTGCTGAGTAATACCCAAGGGGAGGTCCTGTGCTGGGAAGCTTTCTGGGCATCAGGCTGGAACCCTGTTAGAAAGTGAAAAAACAGAAGAGACATTTTAGAAAAATCAATGCAGACCTTTAGTTAGATATAATTTATGAGCAGCCAGGGACTTGCCTTATGAATTTCCCCAGTGTTAAGCAATAAAAAGCTAAGTTTCAGAGAGTACTTCTAAACAGGCTCCTTAAAACAGTGTGACAAGCAGTCACTCAGGGACTGAAACAAACTTCCAAACCTCTTGTGCTAGTCATTGGAAGACTTCTGAAGGAGAGTGGTACCATGATCCAGCCTGGATAACTCTATCCATTTCAGCCTTAGGAAGGATACAATATTAAGGCAAAAAGAACAAGCCAGTTTAACAGGTTTGGATATAAGAGGGAGACAATGAGTGTCCCAAGAATTATGGTATGGTGATTGCCAAAACCAAGTTATGCATCTAGTCCTTTCCTCAAATATGGTTCTACTAACTTCTACTCAAATGATTGCTCAAGCTTCAATGTGCCAGTGAACTGCAAGGTTCTCCACCTTGGGAGGAAAAACCTGCAGCATCCTTATAGGCTTGGCAGTGCTATGCTGGCTAGCACTACAGAAGAAAGAGACGTGGGAGTCATTATTGACCACAAGATGAACATGAGGCTTCAGTGTGATGCTGCAGCTAGTAAAGCGAGCAAAATGCTGGCTTGCATCCATAGATGCTTCTCAAGCAAATCCAAGGATGTCATTCTCCCCTTGTACTCAGCCTTGGTGAGGCCGCAGCTGGAGTACTGTGTCCAGTTTTGGGCCCCACAATTCAAAAAGGATGTGGAGAAGCTTGAGAGAGTCCAGAGAAGAGCCATGCGCATGATCAGAGGTCAGGGAAGCAGACCCTACGATGACAGGCTGAGAGCTACGGGGCTCTTTAGTCTGGAAAAGCACAGGCTCAGGGGTGATCTGATGGCCACCTATAAGTTTATCAGGGGTGACCACCAGTATTTGGGAGAAAGTTTGTTCACCAGAGCGCCCCAAGGGATGATAAGGTCAAATGGTTATAAACTTCTGCAAGACAATTTCAGGCTGGACATAAGGAAGAATTTCTTTACTGTCTGAGTCCCCAAGGTCTGGAATAGCCTGCCATTGGAGGTGGTTCAAGCACCTACATTGAACACCTTCAAGACAAATTTGGATGCTTATCTTGCTGGGATCCTATGACCCCAGCTGACTTCCTGCCCCTGGGGCTGGGGGCTGGACTCGATGATCTTCCAAGGTCCCTTCCAGCCCTACTGTCTATGAAATCTATGAACTGACATGAAAAGCTTGAGTCCCACTGAGACAGCATATTCAGTCCTCAAGGGGAGGAAATTAATTCCTATTCCCCTCACCCTGTCATCTTTTTGGAATACCCTCCTTTACAGTGTCTGTCTGGGATTCCTCCTCCTAGGCCTTCTTAAATCCAGCTTCTGTTCTATGTACCCCACTGAAAATTCTCTAATCAAAGTCTTGGATGAACTCTTCCTAGCCAAAGTTTATAACCAGTGCTCGTTACACTTTCTCCTCCACTTATCAGCTGCCTCTGACACCATAAGTAATACTTCTCTTCTTTTTGGAGTCTTGTCCTTCTCCTTGGTTTCTGTGACACCTACCTCAAAATCATTCTTTCAGCCTGTGATTTGGTGGACCTACTTCATCCTCCCACTCCACTCCATCTTTCATTGGCAGTCTGATAGGGCTCCTTCTCTTCTCTCTCAACAATTTATTTATGGATAAGCTGATCCTTAAATACAAGTTAAATTGCCTTTTATGCTGACATCTCACAGATTTTCTTCTCAACACTAAGCCTACCTCCTTTATCCAAAGTAAAATCTTTCTCTCTGATAGTGCATTGTGGATGACTAGTTTGAGCTCATTGTAGCTAAAACAGAGTACTTTCTCTTTTTCTCATATCCACACTCCTGCCTCCTTTCCCCATGCCAGCCTCCATTGCTCACCTGTTAATAAGTATTTAAAATACCATATTTTCTTGCATATACTACACCTTGGAATATAATATATGCCTTGTTTTTAGCAGACAGCAACATTGTCCTAAGAAAGGTTAGCTTATGGAACATCAAGACTATTAAAAAAGGAGAAATGATTGCTAATACCTCTGGAATGAAGAACAACAAGGCATAATGTCAACTGACTCCCTTAGTTGCCTAAATAGTAATGCTATAGCTGATGCACTGTAGGGCAGAGATCAAAGTGGGGTGCTTCTACCCTGGGCAGAAAATCAGCATCCCTTCATAATACATGCACCCCAATTTTAGGGGGCTGATTTCTGGGGGAAAGGTGCATGTTGTATGTGAAAACATACGGTAGTATTTGTGTGTTTTCTCTCATCTTGCCACTCGTACTTGGGAGAAGCTCCTGTAAATATAAGCAAAGCTACCACATTTTCCCAGTTCACCTAAAAACTCTCCTTTACTTGATATTTTCAAAAAAGTTGACAATGATTAAGCTGCCAGTGGTCTGTTTCCTATCGCACTTTCTAGTGTTGTTTCCCTGTACTCCCTTGTCTTACTTTTTGTATCCACCTGTTGTATCTTCTTGTATATTTAGCTTGTAATCTCTTCAGGCAGGAACTGCTGTCTCGTTCCATGTTTGTACATTGCCTAGCAGAATGGAGTTCTGATCTACGATTAGGACTCCTGGGTGCCATGGCAATAGAAATAGATAATGATGTTTGTCTTTACTGTTCCTCTGTCCAGCTAAGGTACAGTTGGAGGGACCAGTTGGTCCAGCGCACAGTTTTGGAGGGAAAGACTTTGGAGGAAATGACAAAGAAACAAACCTTTCCATACAGAAACATCTCATCACATGTCCACAGAATTGATCTAATTTCTGGAACAATGGCAAAATATCTTTCTATAAATAAAAAAACTTGATTACACAGTGGGACATGTTCTATGATTCTATGTCTGAGTCACAGTGATGCTCCTTTTCTTTCCTTTTCCTTGGGTATTACCTGAGCAAGGGAATGATACAGAAAAGGGTGATTCTCTCTCTTAGGTCCTCTACAAATGGCCTCAGTACTCACTGAAATTTCTGACTTTGGAGCAGGAATGAAATTGACTTCTGTTAGATGCTGGAGTCCACCAAAATTGCCAAATTTTTCATGTTTCCTCCACTTTGCTCGCTGGTTTTGGAACCAGATCTGGGTGCACAATGAGGAGAAGGGAGAAAGCAAATTAAGGCATGGAATGAGTATGAGATGTAAAAGGAAATTTTTACAACCATATTTTTTAACCGTTTAATGGAAAATAATGAGCTTGGAGGGCCAGTGGCAGAACCTAAGGAAAATAATTTGGTTTCCCATTGTACCCACTATTCTACATAATGTACAGGCTCTGGGCACATTCATGAATGCACTTTTGCTAACGTGCATAAAATTTAGTACCTCCAGGGTACTTTTACACATACTCTGGGGGTGGTGCTTTAATTAGAGAGGCTCTAAGAGCCATTCTAATTTAAGCACCACAGTGTCTCATGTATCAGTATCCCTTCACTTCAAAATGGTGGTGGAGGCACTTGAACTAAAGCTCATTCTACAAGCTTTAGTTCAAGCAGCCCTGCTACCATTTTTAAGTGTGAGGATGCTGATACGTGAGATGCAGGAGGCTGCTGGAGCATGGTAATTACCGCACTTCAGCAGACTCAATTAGTTGAGTCTGCAACGCTCGGTAAAATATTGTGACATCAATATAGCTCAATTGTTAACACTTCTGCTATGAAGTAGGAGATCACCACACTGAACCCTCCAGCAAGTCCTTCACTCATTCTTATGTTGCCTGGAAAAAAAGAGCATTGCTACTAGAGAACCCAGCCTTCGGGAAAAGCATTGAAATAAACAACTGTCAGCATGCCTCTAATTGCTACTAAGCTTCAGCTTTTTCAAGATCTCCTATCACCTTACTAGAAGTAAAAGGGAAAACCCCTAGAGACCTTGTGCTTAGTGAGAGATATTGTCATTGGAAGAATGGCTGTAATTTTTGTCCACCACAGAGGGTGCATCTACACATGTGCTTTAGTGCTCATTAGCCTATTTTAATGCAGATTAAGGGGTAAATTACCTGTTACTTACCAGGTAACATTTTCAAAATCACTTGTGTAACTTAATGGCAAGATTTAGGTTCTGAAGGGTACTTCTATATCTAGGTATCTACCAAATTCATGGCGGAAGTGGACTGTATGGCAGCTCCTTTAATCTTACAGGTTCCCATGCATGTCCCCACTGCTGATTGGCAGAGGAGCCTTGCCACTCATTTCTAATGGGCAGGGAGGTGAAAACTGCAGTTTTAAATAAAAATACTACCATCTTTGCCTCTTGGTCAGTCAACAACATGCAGCAGGTCCACCAGGGCCCCATAGCCAATCAGCAATGGGGGAGCGGTGTGTGGGGGGCACCTGCAAGACTAAAGGAGCTGCTGTGCAACCCACTTCCACCATGAATTCAGGATGTCCCTATCTATATCACTTAAATATTAAGCCCAGTAGTGCTGTACTGAGGTATATCATACCCACTCTGAGCATGTTTCTTCCCAAACTGGAGATGCAAAGCTTATCAATATGCATACCACTTCCAGGCTTGGAGATATCATGGAGTGGCCACAGGATGTCTCAGTAGAGTGCTGTCTAGTGTTGTAATTAAGCCATATTGACATACAGAAATCACTTGGGTGATTTCAATACTTTTACTGCTCTGTTCTAAACAAGAAACTCTTAATTTTTCCCAAGAAGTTTTGGCCTGCTAGCTGATTTGACCTTTCAGGCTAGATGCAGAGACTTGCCTACATATTTATGTACAATCAAAAGAGTGTACCTGAGTGTTTCATTTAATGCATTACTTTGAACATTTAAGCTCACCCCTTCTCGTATAACTGAATGACTCAAAAGCTTGTTGGTGAAATGCAAGCCTTGTCTTTCTAGGTAAATGGTTCCAATTGGGTATAAAATGTTAGTGACCAAAAGTATTTGAATATGAATTTCTTTCTAAATCCAATGACTAATGGCTAAATTATTTTTGCATCTCCTACCCAGAAACTAATTGGAACGTTTGGTGTCTGTTATGTTGCTATTAGCCAGAAGTGCCTGAGGTTATAGAAAGAACAGCCTTGTTTATTTGAGGTTAGATGGGGTTTATAACTGCTTAGTCTGTCTGAAATGACTCAATTCAGTTCCTAGTGGACAGGGTTCATATGATAGAAAGTACCATAAAATGGCCACTTTCTGCACTGTTAATGTGCTCAAGAACAAAAGGGGTTATGGAGACTGAATCTCAGTCTTTGAAGTGGTCCTTCCAAACTCAGCAGGCAAAGATGTATTCTTGGATTCCTAGGTTTTAAGGTAAGAGGAAACTACTGTCTGACCTCCTGCATAACAAAGGACAATCCATTTACCTGATTTAATTCCTCCTTCAAGTCCAATAGGTATGGTTCAGCTAGAATACATCTTTTAAAGAAAATCCAATCCTGATTTTGAAATTTCTAGTAATGGGGAATCCACCACACTCACAGCTCAGTTATTCACCTGGGTAATTTCACAGTTAAACATCTATATCTTATTTGCAGACTGAATTTATTTAACTTCAACTTTCAGCCGATCTATCTTATTAGCCCTTTGCATTTTACACCAAGTAGCCCTCTATTATCAAATAGCTATCCACCATCTAGTTAATTTCTCTACTGTGACCAAGTCACTCATTAGCCTTCTTTTTTCTAAAATAAACAGCTCAAGCTTCTTGAGTCTTTCACTGAAAGATAGGTTTTTCAACCCTCTGGCCCTTATTATGGCTCTTCTCTGAAACTTTTTCAATTTTTTTTACATCCTGCATGAAGTCTAGACACTAGAACTGGATCCTGTATTACAGTAGTGACCTCTTGAATGCTAAATACAGAGATGATGCCTTCTCCCTGCTCCTAGCTGAAGATCTCCTGCTCAGATATCCAAGAATTTCATTAGCCTGTTTGATCACAGAATCATACTTGAAACTTAGGTTCAACTGATTTGTCGAACATGAGCCCCAAATCTTTCACAGGCATGGGTTCCCACATTCTGGAAGGGTGGCCTATATTATTTGTTTCTTAATGCCTGACCTTACATTTGCTATTTTCTTGAACCCAGACTACCAAGCAATCCAGATTGCTTTGTATTAGTGACCTAGCTGCTTCATTATTTATGGATCCCTCATCCTTGTTTCATCTTTGCACTTTTATCAGAAAAGATATTACTGCTCACTGATTAAAAAGTTAAAAGCATAAGACCAGTGACCAGTCCTTGCTGAACCTCAGTAGAAATGCTTGATGATGACTTACACATTTGCTGTTACATTCTGAAAAGTATCAGACACACTGTTTTTAATACACTGAACAGTGCATCATGTTGATTTTGTATCATTCTGGTTTCTTAATCCAAAAGTTAGGTATTATCATATGCAATGCCTTACAAAAATTTAATCGCTTCAATAGTATTACCTTTGTCAATCAAACTTGTAATCTTATAAAAAAAGATACCAAGTTAGTTTGACATGATATATTTTCCATGAACTCATGTTGATTGGTATTAATTATATTACCCTCCTTTAATTCCTAATTAATAGGGTCATATATCAGCTGTTCCATTATTTTGCCAGGAATCAATGTCAAGCTGACAGACCCATAATTAAGCAATCATCCTGTTTACCCTTTTTTAAATATTGGCACAACATGAGCTTTCTTCTAGTCCCCTGGAAATTCCCTAGTGTTCCAAGATTTATTGAATATTAACATTAATGACCCAAAGAGCTTTTCAGTCTGCTTTTTAAGGACCTGATAGTATTAAAATATCTGACTACTGTAGCTGCTGTTTGACATTCCTCTCAGATACTGTTGGGAGTGGAAAGTCTTTCATCATCATCCTGTGATATGACTATATCATCTAGCTTTTTCCAAAGTACAGAACAGAAGTATTTATTGAACATTTCAACCTTTTCTGCATTAATTATTGACTATTTTACCATTTTCATCTAGTAATGGAACAACTGCATAGTTAAGATTCCTTTTGTTCTCAAACTTAATACTTCCTTATTGTCTTTTACTATGATGGTTATACATTTGTTTTAGTGTCCTTTTGCTTCCCTTATTAATGTTCTACAATGTCTATCTTCTCATTTATATGCATTGCTGTCAGCATCCCCCTTTTTGTTTAATATATGTGGGTATATGTATGTACACTATATAATTTTTATAGCTACTTCCACTAACCCTCTATGACCAGCCTGGTTTTGAACCTTTCTTTGTGTTTTTAACTTGATTATAGGATTTTGACTTTTTGAACCTCTATTGAAATATTATTTGATAGTCTCCTTATTATCTGTTATATCCTTCTGTTTAAATTCTTTCTCCCTGGTGATTTGGCTTATGAGTTCTTTGTGAAATTGATTCTTCTAAGGCATCAAATATCTGTATTACTTGTTTAGACTCTACTGACTTTGTACATAATGTATGTGATCTTTGTACCTAAGCAACCAGAAATTTTTAATCCTGTGATTAATACCCCTTTATTTGTCAAGATGAAGTCTAATATAGAACTCCCTTTGTTGGATGTAACACTCTTTGAGTTAAGAAATTGTCATATATAATTACTAGAATTTTGAAGGACAATTTAATTCTGGCAGTGGGAAACCTCTAGCATTTGTCATTTAAGGTAAAGTCTAATAATAATGCAGCTTTTTTAGTACATACTATAAATAATTGTTTAAGGAGCCAATTATTCCATCATCTTGTGCAGTTGGGTGTTCGGCAGCAGACTAACTACTTCCCCATCTTGGCATTTATATATGGTGGTAGGGCATTGTGGGTAAATGGAGAGATGTTCACAGTTTTAATGTTTCTGTTACCTAAATATAGGAAAATAATAGTATAGCTAGTCAACAAACCCAGTCTTTTAATAATCAGTAAGATGCTTTCTGTATTTGTTTATTATATTGGGATTAATTGATATATAATTTGCAAAGATGACTGTACCACTATGGCAAGTATGGAAACATTCTGCTTCTTAAACCCATCCTAGAGGGAGCTCTGAATGACATCCTAAATGCTTGGGTCTTCCAATTCAGATACGGGTTCTTTATCCATAGTTTGGCTTCCTATATTTAGTGTTTCAAGTATATTGAAGTCTCCTCTAGTTACTTGTAAGCAACACAGCTTTCACATGCAGTGAGAGTATAGGGATCAGATCCTCATCTTGGACAAATCAACAAAACTCAACTAAAGTCAAACTACCTACACTAATTTGGACAAATGAACTTTTTGTCCTCTACCATATCATTGACCACATCACCAGAATCAGCTGTAACCACTCTCTGGCAAAAAGAATGGGAGAAACTAAGCAACAAAGCTGTTGAATGGATCTGGAGAGGAATTACCCCCAGTGAGGAGTTAGCATCTGGCTCCAACTACAAATGGCATATATGGTGGAGCCTGAACAGATTGAAAGTGAGTCTTGGCCAGTGCAACTTCCTCATAAAATCCTGGGGCTTCTGCACAACTGGCCAATGTGTTTGTCAGGAGAAGCAAAACATGGATCATCTCCTGAGATGCCCTGTAGCATTACAATGCACCCCATAAGATCTGGCAACACCAGCACCAGAAGCAGTGGCCTATGCAGAATATTGGGAACAGACCATATAGAGAGATTGGATTGGAGACATGAAGAAGAATTTGCACCTCCTGAGAATATAGCCCATGACATCTGCAGTCTGTAGCATCAGACACAGAACTAATCCTTGCAATAGAGCAGGTGTCAGCAACCCATGGCCTGTGGGCCATATCTGGCCCACAGAGCCACTGCATCTGGTGTGAAGACCTGGGGCTTCAGTGTCGTTCAGTAGTGAGGGCTTTGCTCATGCTGTGCTGCATGTCACTGCTCTGCAGCTGGGCAATGGGGAGCTCTTCCATGCTGTACCACAGCTGGGCAGTGGGGAGAAGCAGCAGCAGCAGTGACTGGGTTCTAGTACCACCTGCCTTGGACCCAAGCTAGACCAATGTGTACCACCACCAAAATATGTTGCTGACTGCTACTGCAATAAGCTGTTTCCATTTGATCTATTTTCTGAGACTCTGTAGAACAGGAATGTGAGATACTGAATGTGCATTTAACCAACATCTATAAAAAGTCAATAAATAATTAATAAATAGTTTTTAAAAGTGACCAATTGGCAGTTGTAAAGTCAACCACTTGCTAGTAACAGTTTCTAAGACATATTAGTGATGTCTGTAAGGACTTTGATACATACTGCACTTAAGCTTCTCAAATATTGATTGGTATTAGTGTTTGTTTGAGTTTAGAGTTGTTGCACGTTCAGGCTAAAAACCTTCTCTGACTGCCCTCAACTTGCACAGCTGTGACTTGCCACTAGAGGGCTGGCGAGTGGGGGCCTAACTAGGAGTCACAACTGTGAGTTGCCTACTAGGCCTGTGTAAAGTGGCTAGTATTCACTTCGGATTCAGATTCGGCCAATTCGGGGGGCAGTGATTCGATTCGGTGATTCATATCACTGTTCTGATTTGATTTGGCCAGCTCTCTGAATCAGCCAGGCCAGGCCCATCCCCTGCCCACTCTCCCAGCCTAGCAATGGCTGCCCCAGCTCCTGGCACTTGTCAAAAAAAAAGCCCTGACTCACTGGGTGCTGCCAGGCAGGGGGCGATCCCTGCTGCCCTCTCACTGCCCCATGCTGCCCGGGGAGCTCTGCACAAGCCCCCCAACCCCCCCTCACTCCCCCAACCCCCCCACGAGTTCCCTGCATGGGCCAGCTCCAGCCCTTTAATTAAAAAAAAAAAAGAAAAAGCCCTAGGACTCACTGCTCTTGCCGGTGGAGGTGATTCCTGCTTCCCCCCGCTGCCCTGTGCCCTGTGGGAGGCTCTTCATGAGCCCCCAAAGCCCTGAGGCCACTGCAGGAGTGGTGAGTGTGGGGCTTTTCTCAGCTTTTTTTTTCTTAAAGGGCCAGAGCTGGCCTGGGTGGGGCACCCATGGGGGGGCTGGGGTAACAGAGGGGGTCAGGGAGATCATGGCAGAGCCCCCCATGCAGCATGGGGCAGTAGGGGGCATCAGGGATTGCCCCGCCTGCCTGGCAGCTCCTGGTGAGCACCAGGGATTTTATTTAAAGTACTGAGCTGGGCAGGGGGGGCAGCTTTGTGGGGGCTGGGGAGCAGGTGGAGGTCAGGGGGGCTGGGAGAGTGGGGGGGTCAGGGTGGCTGGCAGGGGTCCCCCCATGGTCCCCTCCCCTGCCCATAATGCTTACCAGCTCAGAGTGGCTGCAGCTCCCTGCTGTCTGAATCATCAAAGCTCTCCGAATCTTTTCCAAAAGATTCAGATAGCTTTGAATCGATTCAGACCTTTAAATTGGTCCCCTGATTCGATTCAGATTCGGAGATTCGGCCACCAAATCGGGCCTAATCTACTTTGAATCAAATCACCACCTGAAGCTTTGCCTAGACCTATTGCCCACGCAGAACAGGAGGGCGGGGGAGGGGCAAATGCATCCTGGGATGCTGGAGGACTGCAATTTGGGCATTTTATTTCTGGGGAGTGGCCACATATTCTTGGAATATCAACTGGGTAATACAGATTAGAATTAAACCTGCCCCACAATGGTGTAATTTTGAGATGACTAAAGGATGCTTAAAACACATTTACATGTCTTAATATGTGGACAATCCAAGGGTTAAGAGCTCCCTGAGCTGCCTCAAAGTAATGTCTAACAAAGCCAAATCAGGAAATTTGGTTAATTCATCATGTCAAGGGGATTGGCAATGATGACTAATTATCAATTAATGGCTAATTATTAGTATTGACTTTTTGTGAGTTGAATTTTCCATTTCATATTGAGACACAGTAAAGAAGGATTTTTGCCATTTATAATGAAGAAGCATGCTACAAAAAATCTGAGTGCAAACTGTACCCACTCTGGCTTACCATATGAAAATTGTATGATTATACAGTTAAATACTTAATGTACAACTTATTCACTGCAAAGAGGTTCAGATTACTCACCGTGTAAGAATAACATTACTGTAATGGAGCAAAATTATCAACTGAAGATTTTTGCTTCGCTCTCTTACGTGCCCTCATCAGTGAAACAGAAGATGATTCTGCAGAATGGAATGGTTGATTGTCCATATCTTGCTGAACCAAGAAAAGCTAAAGTCTGTTCAATGCTTTGCAAACATCAGCTGGCTTGATAGTGCTATGGACTTTTAACATGACTAATTACCAGAAGCAAATTTCATTGTGATTTAGTATGAGTATATATTTGGAAATGAGTAATTATACTTTAACAGACGATGAATTAGCCAGATGTTTTCAGTACAAACTAATATTGGTGAGTTATCTCAGTGACTAATTAACCAGATTTTCATGTATGCTTAGAGCATCTGTTAATTATTCAGTAACCCTTTTGTTACTTCCTTTCGCTTGGTCTCATCTGGGGTGAAAAGTACTTTCTCCCTATCTGTAAAATTGGGATGCAGCTACTGACCTCCTTCTGTAAAGTATTTTGAAATCTGAAGAAGGAAAGTTCTTTAAAACCAGCAGTGAGTGTTATGATAAACTATTTGCAAACACACTCTGAAAAGAAAGTGTGTATGCCTGAGTTGGAGTGGTATGTCTGCAATATTAGGAACACAGCATGTACCTGAACCCTGGTTTCTGGAAGGTTGATCTTTGCTGCCAGTTGGTTCCTCATGTGAATGTCTGGGTAGTGTGTGACTTGGAAGATCTTTTCCAGCTCCTGTAGTTGCTCCACTGTGAATGTTGTCCGGATTCTCCGCTTCCCTTTCTTCTCATCTGTCCAAACAGGCAAAGATGGATCAGGCTTTAGATTAAGGATGAATTTACAGAGAATTTTTAAAGGGCCATGAAATGATTCTTAGATGTTTTAATAATAAATCCAGTGTTATGGAGTTCAGCAAGTCAATAAGTTGCTTAGAACCATCTCTACCACTGTCTAGGGATGTGCTGATAACCACTTTTAATACAAACTACTCATGACTATGACATACTTAGAGCATCTCTTGATAATTTAAGCATTTATAAGCTATTTATAAAGGGATGTTCAATGTCAAGTGACAGAAACATTCACATGTTCAGTCTTTCATCCCCAGGTCTGTATCCCTCACTGGAAGCAATCATTTGCTCCCCTTCATCCGCGTGATTTTCCATCCCTAAATTTTCCTGCTGTGCTCTTCTTACTGAAATTGGCTATGATGGCTCTGGAAATAACACAGCCCCTGTAAGTGGAGGCTAAGCCTGCAAGTGCTCCTACCGCCCTTTATTTGTATTTTTAAAGCATTCAGAATTCTCCCTTGATTTGATTTTCCTGTTGACCACGAAATCTGTGTTGCTTCATGTTGCAGAAAAATGGCAAAATGAGGGAGTACAACAGCCTCCTTGCCTTGGATGAAATGTTTTAATCTTGCTTTAAGGGCACAAGCGAAGTCCTTTGCTGGCCTCAGCTTCATTCCTCTGCTTGTTTGTCTACCACATAAAACTACCAGGTTCAGGCTGTTGCAATCACTGCTGCTCATTAAAAGGGTCTTATAACTTTCACACTGTTCCCTGGTGCACCCCTGGTCTGTTTGTTTTCTAGTTGTGGTCCTCTTGTCTTCAAACTTAGCTTGCAACTTATTTTGGACAAGCATAATTTCTTTATTACACGCTTTTAGAGTTCCCAACCCAAAGGTGCTATGGACTATAGGTGTTAGAGCAATACAATAATAAATAAGAACAACTACCGACTATAACTTCTGTCTTACAAGATCAACCATATACGCAGGGTTTGAAATATGGTGGAGGACTGGGAGAGGCTGAGCCCCTCCTCATAGGAGACAAGAGCCCCCAACCCGCCCTGTGCCTTTCTAAGTAGCTCAGGCAGCGGTGATGGTGGTGGCTCCTTCCAGCTTTTGGCTGCCACTGTTGCAGACCCCCCTAGGAGTTGAAGTCTAATTCAAACCCTCCATATACTTGCTTTAATCTTTTTTTCTTTAAAGGTTAAAAGTCAAGCGGATAGCCATTTAACATGATTTAGAGTTTTTACTAATTTCACTGTATTGCAACTCTCCTTATTTGCACCTGTGAGGTCAAATTTATGCCCAGAGTCTTCTCATGGTCTATTTATGGAGAGACAAGCAAACAACTGTAGATCACTTGTTTCTGCTAACTGCACCATTCTTTCACTAGTATTTATGGTTAAGTGACAGTCTCTAGGTAACTAACATGGTGTTTGTTGCCTCAAAAATGTTATCTTATACCTGGGGTTCACCACCAGAGTGTTTGTGGCCAACCAAGGCAATCCTAGTGATCCACCAAGATCTGTTATTAAACCACTTTATTAAATGGAAAAGGATGTTCAAAGCACAACAGTGAGTCCTGCATCCTTACTGTGCAGTGATTTATTAATCTGCACATCTGGATGTGTATTTCAGTTTCCTGTTTGCAAATATGCTGAGGACATTTATTCAGAGTGGATCCCACTGGCAGCCCTCCAATGGAAAGTGTACTTTGTGAATGGGCCTTAATAAGGTTTAAGTTGCAAATCTATGTTTTATAAGAAGCCATTTAGTGAGCAGTTTTACAGAACCTGGATAACTTGATGGGCTGCATTGTACTGTACAATTTGTCAAAAAAAAAAAAAAAAATCTGTTTCTATATATTTTATGGATAGTCAGGCTCAATGTAAATTGTGGGGCTACTTGGTAAGTGTAACTGAATTTTTAGTTCACTGATAGCTCAGAAAATGTTTTGTGAACAGAAATTCTGGGAAAAAGTCATTTGGGGGCTGAATGAACTAACTTAATCACAAGAAATCATTTTGCTGATGGTTGAACATGTTTGATTTTTAAAATGAAATTGAAGGACATCCGTACATGAAAAGTCAGTTTAGAGAAAAAAAAAAAAAAATCAAAACATTTCATTTTAAAAAATTGGACAATGAAACTCTTCAGCTTTTTCCAGTTTTACTTGTTTTCCCTACATACTTTGATGAAACTGACACAAAATCCATGAAATCTGTTGACTGAAAAAATGTGCCCAGCTCAGCTGGATGTTCTGCTGTGATGAGACTTACATTCAGCAAAGCAAGGCTAAGGGACATACCCCCCAATATAAAGGTGATCTTTTGATGCAACAAACTAAGAACATAGGACTGAAAGGGGACTTTTCTGCCATTGAGTCCAGACCCCAGTATTTCCAGGTAACCATTTACTCAGAATTCCCCAAAATTGCCACTTCCAGCCCTTACACACAGAACTACATGGTGCAAAGCCAGATATATCAGAAATGCCCTAAAGCATGTCCTCGATAAAAGCAGGTGAGATGAGAGCACTGCCAATGTCCTACAATACTGGTTCATATATGTAGAAACTCTTACTCCCCTCTGCATGGTCCTCCACTGGTGGTCTGGTACAGAGATGAGCTGTGAATGTTGCAAAGTTTGTTGGGGTTTTTTTTCCTTCTGAACTTGTAAAACTGAAATGTGATGTGACCCTAATGTTTCTAATCCGGCTAGTAACCATGATGATTTTGCTGCTTGGTGACCTGAGGCACCCGATAATGTCCCTGATGCATTTTTTTATTTTGATAGAGAACATCACTTATCTGAATAATAACTTATGGTCTTCCATAGTTTGGTTAAATCACCCAGTGTATATCAAGCGACAGTCAGGAAACCCAGTCTAAGAAGAACCAATTAACTGGGGAAAGATAGTCATCTATCTCAAAAACAGTTACTTGTTCTGCTTTTGTTGAATATTTTATTATTATAAACCTTTCCTTTTTGGGGACTGAACACTTGGCAAGATGTATCATGCCAGTTCTTAGGCAATATAAATGCTCTATAAGCTACGGCAAAACCGCCCATAAATTGCCTGAATTGGAATTGCCTGCTGTATCATTACCATGCTGACATGGAAAACCAATCAATAACCAGCTCTGAGAACATAGTCTGGCAGCAAGGCTACTGGGATATAGTTGTTAGGGACCAGTAGGTGATTTATTTGATCTGGGAAATAGTAGCTTTCTTGGGACAGCTGAGATGCTTTTAAAACGGGTCCAGTTATGTAAGAACATGAGACGAACATATTAACTTCCATGAGCTTTGTCATTATCCCTGCATCTCAGAATCAAGCTTCATTATGGACTAATAAAACTCATGTCTCAAAGCTAAAGCCAAACTACTGAACTTTTGACTGGTATATCAACGTACTACTCATTAGACTGTATGCTTGACTTTAGCCCCAAGGAGCAAATGTCATTTACATTGAATCTTGTTGACACTATTGAGACAGTGTTCTGAAATAAGAAACATTTTGTGCATATATATATATATATTGAAGAGAGAAGTGGTCAAAATCTCACAGAAACCCTGAGCTGCCTCAGTTTGAGATCTCCACTCAGTTTGTGAATGCCATAGACTGAACTTTGTTCATGGTGATGGATCTTTTGTAGGAGAATTTTCACCCTGAGCCTCCATGAGCTTGGTCAGCCATCAAACCCTTCTGCGAGACACTGCAGAAAACCAAGATCAGTAATATTCTGTCAGATAGATGATGCTTCATCACACAACCATGATTCTAGATGCTATACTCACCCTGTTATTTAATAATTATTTATATTGCACAAATGTCTAGAGACCAATGAGTTGAGGGCTCCATTGTGCTGAGCACTGTACAGACATATAGAAAATGATTGCCCTTTACTTATAGAAAGCAAGCATACAATCACAGTCATGGTCTCTACCTTATTATGTGGAATCATGGGTATAACAAAGGATCTTTAGCTCCAGAACCACAAAACTCTTCCATTTGAGCTAAAAAGCAAAACCTGTGTTGGCTGACTTTTAATCGTTATGTAGGTCAATCCTTCAAGGGTAACATGTTCACACATACTTGAGCTAATCCATTGTGGTAAGAAATTGGAATGTATGCTTTTGGTCAGGCACAAAACCTAGCTTAAGGACTTCCAGCTATCTGGCATGTTATTTGGTACACAGGTAATTGGATATAATTTAAGCAGCTAAAGGGGCACAGAAATCAAGCTAGTATAAGCAACAGAAGAACATCTCAAAACCAACCAGAAAAATCAAGACATTAATAATCAGGGGTACAGCTGAGACTCATAGAGGTTAATACTGTTCCTGAGTCCACAGGGTTGGCTGCAAAGTCTCCTCTAGAAGCAAAATGTGAGAATGATCTACGAGGCAAGGATTTCTTAATAGGATATCTTTTACTAGACCAACTATGCAGTTGGGATAAACAGTTGGCCTGATAAAAGCTATCACCCCGAGAAATCCTTGCCTCTTGCATAATTTCTGGACCATCCCAACTACAACATCAATCTTACACTACTATAATAATGGTCTAGATAATATTAAGATATGTATTCAGCTGGTATAAATCAGTGTGACCAAGTTAGTGAAGCTATGACAGTTTGCACCCGCTGAGAATCTGGCCAAATGTTTTGAACAGTTAAGTGTTGTCAGAAACAATGCCAGTGTTTGAACAGAGGAAACAACTCTGCAGGGACCATGCCAACACTCCCAGTCTCACGGACAGACCGTTAAGTGCCGAGGATCAACAATGTCCATCAGAAACAGAAGGCTCTTGAGCTTCTAGTATCTTATGTAAAGTTCTCTGATATAAATAGTATTGGATTTGCCATGAACTGGAAAAAATGTTGCCAGCATTATTCTTATAGTCCTGACCTTCTATTTGGGTATGCTTCTCAAGAGGCTTGGTGAATTCTTTTTGAGTAAGCATATTACATGAGGGTCTATACCTACAGTGCCCGGATGTATCATTTCTGAGAGCAGTTTCTCAGATTTGAAATTTATCAAAATTAAACAAAATAAAATAACCTGAGACTAACAATGGGCCAGAAGAGACCACGGGAACTGGCTTTGATTTGAACTGGAAATGAAATTACTGGCAAAATAAATGTTGGCAAACTAATCAAAGATTTTGCTGGTAGGAAGACTAGAAGAGTGCTTTTTTTTTTTTAATTAAATCTAATCAGTTGTTCTCATTTCTTCAAAAAAATCTAGTTAAAAAAAATATGGAACTGAACATTAAAATTCTCCCCTGCATGATGAAACTTTTTCTGACTCTAGCTTTGAGATTTTTCTGACTCTAGCTTTGAGATTTTTCTTTGCCTTGGGACTTCAGCTGAGAGATCCCATAGCAAACAACAGCATTCAAAATTGCAGTCTAATAAAGAACGTGGGAGGAAGATAAGACTAGAAAATTTTGGAACTGTAACATTGGCTTTACAAATTTGGTTCCAGAGCCTCTGGGGAAATAAGAATACGTATGAATTTTCCAAGCTTGCTCTCTATGTAAAAGCTGGAGATAGTCAAGTGTGTTTTATGCTCTGTGAAAGGTATTTGGGTACAGGTTAACTGACTACTGAAACCAAGCCTGCAAGTATCAAGCAGTGAAATACGTCAGTTTGTGAGGATGTTGTACAGATACAGCTGCCTTTGCATTAACTAACTATGGATATTAAAAGGGCCAGATTCTCAATTTATGTAAATCGGTAAAGTTCCATTAAAATTGATAACCACAGTTGTAGTCTAGACCTAATTATAAATAGGCTTAGGACAAAAGCAGGACCCCAAAGCCAAAACAACTAAACTTTGTGGAAACATAAGTCTAGATTCCACTTCCATCTCTGATCCCTGGCCTTTAAGACCTACTGTGGAGAAAGGCCAGCAAAACAATGCCAGTACATTTAGACCTAGTCCTGCTCTCAGTTCAAAGGGATCAAATGTAATTTGCACCAAAGCCCCATTATGTCATTCAGGCTTAGTGAAAATGGGTCATTTGTACTGTCATAAGGTAACTGAAGCACATAAAGATGTACCCGAGACAGCTTTAATATAAATAACACCGCAGAGTAGTAGAGTTGGAAGGGACCTTAGGAGGTCATGTAGTCCACCTCCCCACTCAAGGCAGGATGTCTAAACCATCCCAGTCAAGTGTTTGTTTAACCTGCTCTTAAAAGCATCCAAGGATAGAGATTCCACAGCCTCTGTGGATAGCACTGTAGCTGCAACATGGGTTGTACAAGCTCAGCTTGAGCCTTCCATGAAGACCTGGCCCTAGCTCTTCTCCAAAGGCTCCAAGAAAGCTGGTTCAGGTATGCTTACAACACTGCATTCACACTTCATGGCTGCATCCACACGAGCACACTGTGCATTTCCCTGGGAACAAATAGCAGCAGCACATATTTGTGCCACTACTACTTGTCCCCAGGCACTCATCTGCAAACACACTCTAGCACACAGTAAATTACCTTGAGTGGGGTAGGGGAGGCTGGGACCAGCACATGGGCTGGCCCCAGCAGCCTACCTGGGGACCTCCCAGGGCTGCAGCGGTAGGGATCCAGGCATGTGGAGCCTGGCTGTCAGCCAGAGTGTAGCTCTGTCTGGCCAGGCTCTGGTTGCAGGTGACACATGCCGCTACCACATGGGCCGCACTGCTATTTTTCTCTGTGCTTTTTTGAGATACTGGGATTTCCCATTACTCCCCACAACTTGGTGTCATCTGCAAACTTGCTGAGGGTGCACTTTATTCCATCTTCCAAGGCACTGATGAAGATATTAAACAAAACTGACCCCAGGACCAACCCCTGGGGCATTCCACTTGATACTAGCTGCCAACTAGACATTGAGCCACTGACTACTACCCTCTGAGCCTGATGATCGAGCCAGTTTTCTGTGCACCTTACAGTCCACTCATCCAACCCATACTTCCTTACCTTGCTTGTGAGAATGTTGTGGGAGACCATATCAAAAGCCTTGCTAAAGTCAAGGTATATCATATCCACTCTTTTTCCTGCATCCACAGAGCTGGTCATCTCATCATAGAAGGTAGTCAGGTTGGTCAGGCATGACTTGTCCCTGGTGAATCCATGCTGACTGTTCCTAATCACCTTCTCCTCCTCCAAGTGCTTAGAAATGGATTCCTTGAGAACCTGCTCCATAATTTTTCCAGGGACTGAAGTGAGACTGTAGTACCCTAGATCTTCCTTCTCCCCTTTCTTAAAGATGGGTACTATATTTGCCCTTTTTCAATTGTCTGGGACCTCTTCCAATCAGCATGAGTTTTCAAAGATGATATCCAGTGGCTCTGCAGTCAATCAGCTAACTCCCTCAGCACCCTCAGGTGTATCCCATCCAGCCCCATGGACTTGGGCATGTCCAGCTGTTCTAAATAGTCCCTAACCTGTTCTTTTGCCACTGTTGGCTGCTTACCTTGAATACGTAGGTGCACTCATTTATTATATATATATAGTTCTCTCTCTCTAGATACATATCTAGATATATATTTATACATATATACATATACCTACATCTATCTATCTATATATGTATAGATAGATATATAGTAGGTGCTCACCTCAAAAAGTAGGTGCACCTACTTATTCAATGCACCTACTTCTTAACAGTACCTTTAAAAGACTTATTCTTTCTTTCTGTTTTTAATTCATGTTGACTCTAGATGCATTGGTCTCCCTGCCAGCTCCTTTAGCTCACTTCCCCTGATGCTTAAATGGTTCAGTGAAATTGTTAGTGCTGGTCGAGCATCAGGGTGAAGGTGATTATTCCTTTTAAAAAAATGTAGATTATTATGTTGTGCTTCACTGATGGCAGTAAAACCAAATTTGTTTGTCTATGTACAGAAATGTGTCTATTTGCAGGGGTCCCCCTCCTAGTTAAGAGGCTGCTTACTGATTTAAAAGTCCTTGTGCTGCAATGTTTAGGTGGGAGTATGGCAGCATGGCTAATCTTTATTAAAGTGGTTTCTAACCCCTTATTAAAAGGGATGGGCAGAGTCAGTGAGACTGATTCTAATTGGATACATACAAATTGCTCTGGGTTGAGACTTCTGTTAGTGAAGCGTAGCTTTTAGCATCCTGCTGCTATCTGAGGCATTTCAGAAATGGAGCAGCAGGACACAAGGACTTTTAAAGATTTGATTTCCTTTCCTTCAATCCTGAACGCTGTCAAAAGTTGCCTGCACCCTGGCACTGAATATAATACTTAATCACCTGATAGTGTGGCTGAGAAACTGCTATGTGGGGACCTAAGGCAGTAAGAGCAAGCAGGCTAAAAATACCAGGTCAGAAACATCTTTAGGCAAGCAGAATAATGAGCATTCTTTTCCCCTAATGAGAGACCATTAAGTGTTGACCATGTTTTGCCCCAGCCCGGGTGAAAGGCACTATAGCAAAATGCAGTGGGGAGTGGGGGAAGAAGAAATGTTTGAAGAATAAAGTGATCAAATCAATTACCATCAAAAAGTTTAATGGTAATTGACAGCCTGTTTTGCCTTTGGCGAAACAACTGCTGTTCTCACAGAAACTTGAGAAATAGTTGCTGAAGTTTCTTACTAGAATTTGTAAGGATCTGCTTATTCAAGAGCTGTCCACAAAATACAAGCTAGAAAACTCTGTGTGTGTGTGCGCATGTGTACTTGCATGCATGCATGCATGCGTGCACATGTGTAGGTGATTCTGCACATGGGGAAACAGTAGGGAACTGAGAGGAAAAAAAGCCTCACTTACTGCCCATTTCAGCTTCTTTCACCATCAGCAAAACTGTACAAGATTATAATTAGCTCCCTATATGGAGTTGTTTCTCAGTAGGTCTCTAAATACTCTATGAAGAAGGTCAGAATCATTTCACAGGATATGGGGCAGAGGTGGGGGAAAGGGGGAATGAACCTGAGGTACCAAGAGGTAAAGTGACTAGCTTGCAACCACCCAGCAGTGCAGCCTGTCACACAAATCAAGAGAAATTAAGGCTGGCTTAAGGACTTTTTGCAAACAATTTGCTAGGGGCAGGTTGCGACTTAGACAATGCACCTGTTCAAGGGAGCAAGAACTCCTCTTATACCACTGCACAGTGGCTGAGCACATGGAGGCAGAAGTGAGTAGAGCTGTGCGCCATTTTATTTCTTTCCTGGAACAGGCAAGTAGGTAGCAGATGAAGCCCGGGCTCCCACCCCCATGTTGACTAGCCTGCCTGGGAGTGTTGCAATTTCTGCTTGTATAAGCCACCAGTCACTGGCAATCCCTTGCAGTTGAGGATGATTGTCTTCCACAATTGCTTTATCTGTGGGTCTGAAGGTGGCTGATGGAGGCCGATTCAGGATCGACAGACTCTATTGCAACTCCGGCATGTGTTTCTGTGCAGGGTGGGTGGCTCTTGAGTTCTTGATTCAGTCCACAACACACTGTTTCTGCTGCTCAAACTTTTCCATCTCCTGTTGTCACCATAAGCACTGATATCCTTGCAGCAGACTCCTTCTCCTCTTGGAGCAGTCCTGGACAATAGTCTCCCACAAGTTGCAAATACCGACTGCCAAAAGTGGCAAAGGGAAATTAGGGTGGGGGGAGCATGATCTGAGAGGAAGCTCACGGAGCCTCCCTGGTGCTACTTTTGGCATGCTGGAAGTTACACCCCTTAATAGGAGCATGATGTATGACATCTGACTCTCTAGCCCATGATGATTTTAGCCGTTTCTTCAGCTAGAAATTGAATGGAAAGGGAGCATGGCTTTTTATGCATTCTTTGATTCTCTGAAATTGTTGGCTATAGAGTTCTCGCAACCCCCTGGACTGATTACATTCATTCCATTACTCGAGAGTCAGAATTTGGTTTGCAAGCAGGCATCTAAGTCACATAGTACTGTCCCAGTTTGGTGACTGGCTGACCAATGCATTGTGAATCATTTCAAGCCAAAGTGAACTTTGCTGTCATGTACAAGCAATTTCTTTTCTTGATTAAATCAAATCTCAGCAACTGAGCTCTGGCGAAATGTTTGCTTTTTGTGCCTTTTAGTGTGAGCCAAACTCTGGTCTTAATTACTTTCACCAACAATGATTCCTTAAGAAGAACCAACAGACCTAATCAAATGATGGCTTCCAGTTGGAAGGTAGGTTGGAAACCATATACTGTGCAGCCAACTCTGTAAGAAACTTACCATTTGTTCAGCGTAGAGAGCTGAGCTTATTATAGGTTTCTCAGACAGCGCATTTTCTAGCTTGTTCCAGCTATGTGTTATTACTTGCACCTGCAAACCTTTACACATCAGTCAGGCATACTTGCTTACCTCCCCATCTCAATCAGGGTCCCTGCTCCCTCCTACACAATGTGATCCCATCATTACCTTGGTTTGTCACCTTTGCTGCTACCTGATATAGGATACAGGTTTTGCTAGAACAATAGATAAAAGGCATGCCCTCAATTTTAAAACGCAATAATTAAACATCACCTCCTGGGGCTGTAATGAAAAGTTTTCAGACAATTTGGGGAAAACCAATAAAAGACTCAGAAGACCTTAGAGATAAACTTATCAAAAATGTCATTAACTTACAAACACTCACAATATAGATGTTCTGTTATCAAGAGCAAACTGGCCTCTGGAAAATGTGCCGTCACTATCCAAAATCCCAAGAAAATGGGAGGAAGAGAAGGGAAGGATTGAATCTTGTCTCTTTTTCTTTTTTTTTAAAAAAAGAATGACCCTGGATACAAGCTCTGTCCACAGAGATGTTTGTTGTAGCACTCATTGCCATCCCTGATCCTTGCACATGCACATATTAAGGAATGGGAGGCGACAATTTAACTGGTATGTATTCCAATTAATAACCAGGAGGAATGGTGAGAAACAGGATTAATCTTGAAAGAATAACAAGGGAGAGGACCAGCTTCCGGTGTAGATCCACCAAAAAATGCAGAGTTGGAAATATACCTACTACATTTCTACCAGTGTAGTGCGCAAGACCCAGGGAATTATTATATTTATAGGCAGCAAATGAATGAGCAAGTTAGAGTAACATTTATAAAGTATCTTATAAAGGCATTTTATCTATTAATGTAGTATTACCCAAATACTTAGGGTTTATCCCCCACAGTAGTAAAGTTGGCCACTCTCACACCCCCATTACTTCAGCCACTTCCCCTACTAGTGACTATGGATACCAATTCCACCCCCATTACTTCCCCTGTGCTCGGTCCCTCCCCTCTACAAAGGGCTGTGCCCTACATCTTGGGAATCTGGGTATTAATGTATAAACAATTGGTCTGGCTTTACAGTGAAAAACTATGATAGTTCTCTGGTGCTTCTGCTGTCAGATCATATTCTCTGCTCTGAGTGGAGACCATGGCAATGAAGTTTGTGAATTCAAAGAATGTGCATGAACTCTAAGCTAAAAATGTCCAGGACTGTCAGGTGATTGTCATCAGTAAGGAAGCTGAGATTACGTATATTTCTAAACTCTTCAGGACAAGGACTGTTCAGTGTCTGGATAGCACTTAATACAATGGATTCTCCTGTCCATGACCAGGGCTTCTAAAAATTATAGTAATGCAAATATTAATAGGTAGCAGCACCCCAATCTCTTTTTTTTAAACACATGATAAAGATCCAAGTGGAGGGGGGGAGAGATTTACGACTCTTAAAAATGCAATACTTCTGTCTAAATAAAAAAAACCACAGATGTATAAGAAATGTTAATATACACTTATACTGATGAATAAGAAATGTTAATAGGGGGAAGGCAGACCAGAGAAGAATCAGTTATTCAAGGCTGCCTACAAAGATCGTGCCTAGCGAAGGACACACTTACATATTCCATGCATGATTTTGGCAGTAAGCAGGCATGATTCTTGTCCTTTTGCCAGTGCTAATAATAAAACTCCCCTTCAAACTTCAGTATGTGGCTTATGTTCTCTGGGGAATTGCTAAGCTTGAAGGAAAAAACATGAAAATAAAGCATCTATGCATAAAAAATCACTGCTAAGCATACTCAGTGAATATCTCTGAGCATTTTTAGCCTTTCTACTCCCCGGTATAGGCTACAGGGAACACTTTTGGCCTGTGCTGAAGTCCTTGCACTCATTCACAATCAGTTTCTGATGCCAGATTAAGCCTGTGCCTCTAATCTTCAAAGCAATAAGCAGACCAAGCCCTAGCTATGCTGAAGAGTGACTGGTCTATCAGAGTCAGCTGCACTCCTGAGGGACAATGCAGATCATAAAGCCCAAGACAAGGCCTTTGAGGGAGGGGTGGGGGGGTAATAAAACAGTTGCAGTCGAGGGGATCCCTATATGGAACAGTCTTCTGAAGAACCTCAGGTGAACCTGGAGTCTGACCAGGTTCTGATCTGGGTAAGGGAGACTTGCCAGAGGCTCCATTAAGTCTATGAGAGACTTGATTATTGCATTAATTTTATAAGGAGTGATTCCAATACTACACTGACAGGCAACAGTAGAAAATCTCAAACTTAAATATGTAGATCACTGAAACCCTATTCCTCATTCAGATATAACGTGAGGCTGGGACCAGGTGTAGCTGCTCTTATACTCTTGGGATAGTTTTTGTAAGATAGGTTTAAAAGTATCCTATAAAAAGGCAGCAATATCCACCCATAACCTTTCTGAGACTACAGGAAAAGCACATTCCATAGTCCTGGTCAGGTCCCTTTTCTATTTTTCTAAGACATCCCAAGCATAAACATTACAGATTTCAATTCACACAAATTAGAAATAACAAAATAACAGTTAAAAGTTCTCACAGGGCACGTCTACACGAGATGCTATGTCACCATAGTGACAAGCTACAGCAACGTAACGTTGGCGGTTACAAACCGTGATGCCGCTGCTACTGTGCAGTAGCTCGTTGCTACTGTGCGGTAGAGTGGAAAATGACTCGTGCACTGCTGGGACTGCACAGTACCAACTGCGCAGTCAGGGGCACATGTAGACATGACCTGTACAGTGATGCAAACTTGATCACATCATATGTTTGGAGCCTTTTTTTTTCTCCTATCTTGAGTCAATATTGTGCCATTTCAGAAGAAAAAAGTTGTCCTAAAACCGGTCTTAGCAACTCCTAGAGGGCCTGCATCACAAAGGGAACTCTGTGGCAGATACCAAGCTGAGGTAGTGATTCCTAAGCCATCCCCTCTCTGTGGTTAATGTAGGAGGCCTAGTTAGGGGAGAGGAATGTGTTCAGGTTGCCCTACTAACCCCCAGTCCTTTGGGACAATGCCTAATGAGCGCAATCAAGCGAGGCCATCAGGCTGCTCTACTCTGTGCCAGAAGTCTAGCTCAGCAGAGAATACCTACAGGATTAGTGATGCAATAATATCACCTTTGCGCTGTTCTCCTGTTATTCAGCTGCACTGAATGTTCTTCGGTTGCAGGTGAGGATTAGGACCATTGCCTGTGTGTAAGCATACATATAGCTGTCTACCAAGCAATTACTTTTCCAAACCTGTTCATCCACAGCTGTGCTCAAGATCTGGTCTAGAAGGGACTGCATGTTTGGCTTCTTTTAGTCTGCCTTTATTCAATGGAGTGACACCAGTTTACATCAGTATAGCATTTGTCCCACTTGCATTTAAGTTTTGTGCTAAAACCACTGCAGTGCTAGCTGGTACGATAATTGCAGATCATTGCCTGTACTAAAATACCAGTGATGAATCATTTCACAAAGAGCCATCCCCATCAGCAACTTGCACACAGCCTACAAACCTCCAAAACATAGCCTTTCCTTATCTAGCCACTAGGGCGGTGTGAAGCTTTGGTCCCTGTTTTGATTTGGCAGAGATTCGGACTGATTTGGTGGCCAAATCTCCAAATCCAAATCAAATCAAAGCACCCTTTAATCTCTCCAAATTGATTGGGAGAGATTCAGACAGATTCAGTGATTTGGATGTAGATACAGCTTTAAATGCTTTTTCTACATACCTCTAGGTAGCAGGGGCTCTGAGCGCTGTGGTGCTGGGGCAGATGCACTGCCCTACAGAAGTACGGGGATCTCCCCAGCGTGCTCAGCAGCAGACCCGGATGTGAACCAGAAGCCACCAGGGAGCATGATGGGGGCCACCCCCATGCCTCCCCCGGCTTGGTGACTGGTGCCTGCTGGGTCTGAGTGGGCACCTGGGGTCCCCCTGTGGCCGATCACTGGGCCAGGGGGGCGCAGGGGGCCCCCCCTGTACACTCCCCAGCAGACTCAGAAGTGGACCAGAAGTACTTCTGGTCCAATTCCGGGTTCACTGCCGAGCATGCTGGAGAGCCCCCTGTGCTGCTGTGGGACATTCCACCCACCCCAGCACCGCAGCAATCATGAGCCGCGCTGCTACCTCAAGGTATGTAGAAAAAACTTTTAAAGCTGTGCCTGTGTTCGAATCGCTGATTCACTGAATCAGCATTGAACCGTCAGATTCGGATTTGGCAGAATCAAATCAGGGACAGTGATCCAAATAAACAGATTGAATCACTGTCCCCGATTCAGGCTGAATCCAAATCCAGATCGAATAGGGCCTGTTTTGCACACCCCTACTGGCCACCTTAGAGAGCAGATTCCATTAGCTCAGCAGCTAGAGCCAACTGTTAAGCAAAGTGGCTATATCATTCATATTATAACTGTGGTATCCACCTCAAAAGTATAGCAAAATGAAAGGAGACATCACATAGAATAACTAGCATACCTTGGCCCAGTTCTTCCCTCAGCCTCCAGGATATGACATCAAGGAATGAAGGGTTTGACATCCCCTGAGCAGGAGAACTGGGCTTTCTGAAAGGGATGTTCAAGCTGTTTTTGCTTATGCCAGCAAGTCTTGAAGTTCAAAGTGTAAGAGGTACTACTCAAAATAAATCAACCATGATAGGGCTATAATTCTGTTTATTATAAATGACCCTCTATTTCCAAACCCCTTAATGGCAGAGGCCACCTTACTGGACGATTTAATAACCCGTGATGCCATATTGTGATGGTTTTGTCTGGAAATCAAAGGCCAATCTAAACTTGAGGTGGGTCTTGTTGGTGCTTCAGTTATCAGCCTTTCATCTACTGGTCATGCAGCCCAAATGCCTTCTTTTTCTCCCAATATACCTCCCCTTGAAAGTTATCTATAGAAGTGGCTTATTTTTTCTAGCTCTCTTACACACCACCTGCCTGCTCCTTTCTGAAGTCTGGTAGTTTCCTTCTCAGATTACCAAGGAGTTATTTCAAACTAGGTGTTGGGTATGGGGTGAGTTCCCAGGTGAGGATTCATGTCCCCACAATTTAAAGGCTCTTGAGGGGAAAGGAAATGCATTGCCCACTTTCATAGGGCAGAAGGACCAGGGAAACCCTTCTGATCCCGCTGCAAGTACTGTTTCATTTGTGAGCTCGATTGCAGAGAAGAATCAGAATCCTTAGGGTGGTGGCTTCTGTTTCCAAGGAATGTCTTAGCTATGATGTGCTAGGGAGTATTGGGTGCTGCTAGGGGACAGAGAATAGGGGACAATGGGGGAAGGCTGCCTACCCTCTTCACTCAAAGATTATAAAGGTAAGTGGTGGAAGGGCACCTGGGGGCTTCGAGGTCGGTACATTGGTAGGCGGAGTTTTTAAATCCAAACTTCCAAGAGTATTGGTTGAAATTGATGCAGGGCAGGCCCTGTGACCTGGATCCCAACTACCCTACCATTCCAATGGTCTATCTAGAATCCTTTAGTAGGTGCAGGAACCTGCTCTCTAGAAAGCTGCAGAGCTTAAGACTACAGGTTTGCTCCAGTTACTAAATAGGATAAGAAGGAATTAGTTTGAAGTGGAGTTTTCATCATGGCTGATCATGAAAACTGTTATGGAAAGGGCCTGCCCACCCAAATAATTTCTGGAACTAGTAGTTGAAGGCTAGAAAATGATATTTAGAGGTTTGCTTTTAGGAATTGGCTTGTAGGTAAAGTAGACATTGTACTAGAGCAAGGGTTAACTGGTTTCTAAAAGCCTGGTTGTGACAAAGTGGACACCCCTGCCTGAGGCCAATAGACAAACAGGCTGTGAAATCTGCATGGTGTTCCCTGAAAACCCATAACAAAGATGATAAGGGAATCTGTTGCATTGGCGCCAGATCACAGTGCCTAGCTGCAAAACCCTGGCATTTCCGGTTTTGGTGGACAGACCAAATTAGGAAGTCAGGCATGCTCAAATTAAGACACCAGTAAATGACCGAATTAAGATGTGTGCATGTGATGGGTTTGTGGAAACAAAGGAATATGCTGACAGAACAGAAAATGGACAGTATGATGATGACTACAGGGAAAAAAAATCCATGGTACCCATAAATGAAGAGTCATCAGAGGAGTAAGAATACAAAAGAGGGATTTCAGAGCAGCAAAAGGCCCCCTTGGGTGAATTGAAGGCCACCATGGACAGAGGGTGCACCACCAGCCCATCTCACCCACCCCATTGGCCCTCGACCTCCAAGACTGCTGACATTCAAGAAAGAACCACAGAGTGAAGCTCACATACTCGCCAGGAGTATCTTTCCTCTGTGGACCTTGGAACTGGTAGATAAAATAGGGGGGGGGGAGCGGTATTTTGTTTGCCTTGCTTGCATTACTCTTTTTACTCTGTGTATCAATAACATTTGCCTATTATGGCAAGAAGAAGTTGTGGTTAGGCTGAGGGTTTGGGTCCACCCAGAATAAGGTATCTTGGTCACAAATCCAGTGCCAATAGTAGTAATCAGTTTCTTGCCTATTTTAGTCCCAGTTTAACAGCAGTGAATCTTTAATGCTGTATGATTTAAGCAGAGATAGTGCAAAACGGGAACACTGGGCTTAAGGTTCCCATTAGCATGGGGGAAACGTGCTTTCAGTTCTCCATTGCAGCTTGGGAGTCCTTCCAATGTAAATAAGTATTTATTTTAAATACTTTCACTAAGTTCTTCCTGTGAGTGTCTAATCAGTGCCAGAGAGAGAGAGCTAGGTCCGCTGCTTCCATCAGCGGGCTCTCCCTTCAATTCCTTATTACAAGATGATGAGCTTCGGCTGGTAGGAGTATCATTACTGTTGGCAGTCTGATTCTGCTCTGCACTGCGTTCTCTGGCAAGGCATCCATTTAATGTAAAGGCAGCAGAAGTCAGCTCTTTACTTCAAATGCATCTCACAGGGTTATCCCTAGAGAAGTGTGTTTACCTTATAACCTTCAGAATATTTGCTAAGAAAAAGGGGTAGAAGATTTTTCAGTAAAGCCAGTGTTGTCATCTTATGTCCTTGAAGCATGTTATTTTCAGGGGCCTAAAAAATTGTGCAGTCACCTGCACTGAACTTTTAAAAATTCTGCAGTGACTGTTTTGGGAATATCAATATTGAGCAGCAAAAACCAGTCTGGCCTTCCCATGACTGCTGCTTATCATCTCAATACTTCCTTCTTTAGCTAGTGTGGTACTGACTCCATTTTTTAAAAATTCTGTTTGCATCTTACCTAATGTGCTATCAAGGCATTGTAACTTGTTTATTATGAAGGTCAACATTTGCCACACAGCTACCACAGATAACACTTATGTTAAGTGGCACATGGGTCAAGGGTGTTCATGCCACAGATAGCCATTTGCCATGGTTTACTAGCAGTCAAGTTAGTTCTTAAGCTGAAGTGGGAGCAGCTTGTGCTTTGGTCCTAGATACAGTCCTTGTGACTCAATCAGGGACTGAGGTATGGAAGAACTTGTGACATGTACTTATTATTGTTGGATCTTGACCTCTTAGGGAGACCTGTGAGATAATATGTGGATTTAAATTATCGGTCAAAGAGGTGTGACCTGGGAAGACTCACCATGAAGTGAATGGTCAGCTGGGAAATCACACAGTGGGTCTTCCTCCTCCTCATGTTTTCTCTTGCCTTCTAAGTGCTCATGTACTTCATCTTCTCTCAGAAAGGCAGCTGGGCTTGTATCCACAGCAGTAGATCTCCGGCAGTGAACTGGCTGCAGCATGTTCATGTTGGTCCTGGGGGCAGAGCATGTGGCTTTACTCAGCATCTTTGTTGAAGATGAGTCGTTGTATGATTTCCATGCATTGCTGCAATCTGTGAAGAGTACAGTAAAGGATTGCTTTATATCAGGCAGAGGGATACTACCCTTCAGCTGCAATAAAGCAAGAAATGTTAGCACTTATACTTTGACTGGTAGACAGGCAGGCAAGGAGACTTGAACAAAGCAAGCTAGACATCAGGAGGAATGCACTAAATCATGCTGAACTGTGAGGTAAGGCTAGGATGACCTGTTACCTTGCCATTTTTGGTGTGAGCGCATGTTTGGGCGGACCTGTAATCCCCACAGATCCAACATCTCTCTTTCACTTGACTACATTCTTTCCACTTGTAAGGCCCCACAAGCCAGATTTTCAAAAGAAGGCTGTACCTGTGAGCAGGACCAGATGGTCAAGAAAGCACAGCACCCACTTAGGTTTCTAAGTGTTTGGTGTTTGGTCAGTAGTGTCTCAACAGGAGTTACTGGATGCCAGTTGCTCAACCTCATTAGGTGTACAAATGGAGACGTGGGTGCTTTTGAAACTCTACTCACACCTGGTGGTGCTGTGCACTTGCAAGTCTAGCCCTGAGGAATATTGAAACTCTGACCATTCATTACACACTCATCTTTTTCATTGAAAAGCTTCAGAGGGAGCTGCATGCACAGGCGGCTAACACCACTCCATCGGTTCTGAAGAGGTAGCTGTGTGGAGAGCCATCTAAAGAGTAGTCATCCAAGTTGTCTTTTACTCACTGGTCCTTATCAATTTACCTGCAGTGGACTTGAACTGACCCTGGTTCTTGAAGTCCTCATATTTCTCTGGCTTGATAGCAAGGAGTACTACTGAGAGACCATCCATCTGATTGTCAGGCACGATTTTGTCTTATTATAAAGATGAATATTGTGAGGACCCTGGCTGTTGTTCCTTTCCTGTTTCAGTTTCAGGAGAGTATAATCTTGCCACATTTTAATCTAGTTTTGGTGAGCCTATCCCCATGGTAATGTGATTTTTGCCTGACAATTTGTATAGAAAGAAACCTTGACTTTTAATATGTATTATGCTGTAATTTTGGTGTAAGCTCTGGCCTTGACAAAGTCCCTAACTCTTTAGGCTTTATGTTTTATGTTTGAAATGTGTACCCTTCTATTTGTAACCACCATCAAAGCAATGGAAATGATATTACCTTGAGACAAAGAACCCAATTCCGTCCTCAGAGAAACACACAGTTACCTCAGTGGGAATTGCACAATAGTATCAGAGAGCACAAGCTGGCATGAAGAAAATATGCTTGGAAGAGCTTTGGAAATTACCCAAAGCCTCCTGTCAATAAAGGACAATTGTTCAAAAGTTATCTTCTAATTATCACAAATCTCTGGAGAGACTTCTACATACAATTGCATAAAGCCCGAGTTGGTTGACCTTTTAAGCTTGAGGCAAGGTCCAACCCTTCACTCAAAAGCTGGCAAGAGGAGGTTTGTGTGAGTTGGTGTTTACTTTGTTCCTCTGTGGGTCTTTTCATTTTGGAGTTAATGATTAAAATTAGTCTGTTGTTCCAAAAAAAATTGGCTATGTAAGAAAGGAGAATGGTCCTGTATAGATGTCACTAGGTCAGGGAGACCTGGGTTCAAGTATCTCTTCTGCTTCAGAGTTCCTGTGAACTCTAGTCAAGTCATCTAGCCTCTCAGCCCCCCAGCTCTCCATCTGTAAAATGGTGATAATGCCACTTTCTTCCCTCCTATGTGTGTTGTGAGGATGAATTACAAGGTGCTTAAGTATTGTAGTGATGGTGGCCAGAGAAACACATAAGATAGGATGCTTTGGGTTTTATGGGGGTGGTGTTTGCCCATATATGAAGCAGTTAAATTACATTATTACATGACTGAAAGCAGATATTTTTGGGGCGGTGATATCTTTTACTGGACTAATGGCATGATTGGAATAAAGTTAGAGAAGCTTTTGAAAGCAAGGCATTCTTTATCAGGTCACCTTGTCTTGCATTCTTACCACTCCTCAAAAATTCTTGCCTCTCACATAATTCCAGGACCATCATGGCTACAACATCACTCTTACAGTCCCATTATGACATGACATCCTGTCCTTCAATCCTCCAGGCCCAAGAGGTCATAATGTATCTCTCTCAAGCGCTCAGATAACAAAGTGAATGGTCATGACATATGCATCAAAAAAGACATTGTTAAGCAAGGAAAGAAAAAGACTAGGTGGGAAAAAAGGAGGACAGACAAAAGAGCATCTTGTATCTATGGGGGTTTGAGTAAAAGACTGAGAAGACCAGAAGCAGGCATCCATTGACAACATCATGGAGGCAAAGTGGGATGGAATAAGCATAGCAGGTGGGTTTGTAAACTCAGTAGTTTAGGGGGTGTTGGTTGGAATCATGATAGACAGGGAGCTGATGAGAGAACATGGATACAGGGAGAAAGGATGATATTTTGCGTGGAGGCACCGGAGTGGAAATTGAGAGGCCTGGACTATTTCTTCAGCAGTTTCCTTACTGAGCTTTATATTGTTGATAAATGCTCTTACTTCTTTCAGTGAACGAATAGTCTGGTTGGGGTGGCAGCTTTATAAAGCAGTTCCCACCCCCCGCTGGACAATATTCAACAGAGAATTGTTTTAAAGGTATTTATGAATTTGAGCCAGGGTGAAATTTCCACTGGTGAATGCAGCTTTTTGCTGCAAGGATGGTAACATTTCAGCCTGGCACCACCTGGGATGCTTGTTACTGATATGCAGAGAAATGGCTTTGACTGCTGACTCAGAATGGCCTTTCTGGTATGGCTTTCATTTGCACAGGAAATGGTGGAAAATTTCAGGTAAGGATGGTAAATCTCTCTTGTTGCCAGAATATTACACAATGTGGGGCAAAGTTTTTTTGTTTTGTTTTTTTTTGTTGTTGTTGGGTTTTTTTAGGTTTCCCTTTTCTGTTCTCCACCTGTGGTTCAATTCCTAATTACTTTAAAAAAGCAAGTGGGTGGATTACTTGGATTTATTTTTTATGAGCTGAGTGATGTGGCCATATTGACCAGGTGTAACCTGCTCATTTATATTTCTTTATCTGTCTTCTGCTTTGCAATAAAGTGGGTGGAGTACTTTTAGGGGCAAAGCAAGCAAACAACTTATTCAGATTTTGCAGGGTAGTAAGAGTGAATTTCTGTGTGCTTGAACACCTCTTGCACAATGAGAAACAATGCAAGCATAAACCAATATTCCTGCTTTAACTGCTACACAAACAATAATGTCCCATATGGTCAAAGTCTCCTGCTTATGCCAACCTGACAGTTCAAACAAGTTCCTACTGGTGGAATGTCAGAATGAGAGGAAGTGAAGGACAAGCATTTTTAGTTCAGGCCTATTTCTATGCCTACTGAAGTCAAGCTCCCATGAATTCCAGTAGAAGGTGGGTCAGGCCATGAAACACATCACCCATCACAGAAGGTAGCAGAACTTCCCCCTTTTCAGTTAAAAGGACCTAATCCTTCAGTAATTCTTGCCTAAGAAAAGTTATCAGAGTCCTGGCAGTCTACTCAGCAGATGACAGGCAGAGACATTAGGGCAGCAGTGGTCAACCTTTTGGCAGGTGTGCCACAAGATAAGCACTGACCTCTCCCCTGAGTGCCACTCTGATCCCCTTCCCCTGCCTAATCCCCTGCTCTGCTCTTTCTTGCCTGACACGCTGATGTTTTCCCTGATCCCTGCCTGATCTGCAGTGTGGGAGAAACTAAAGATTAAATATAATGAACTGGGGGAAACTGGCTTCCACTTCAGAGTGTTCCATCTTGAGCTCTGCAGGAATTGTTTGAACTCCTGGCCAAGTCCACTATGCCATGGATCCCATGCTGGAGCTTGGCATCACCTTGCAGTAAGTTTTTCAAAGTGAATTATATGACTCTTAGCAGCGAGGAGTGTGAAGGATGGAGAGCGTATGCTCCTTTACACAAATCCCACTGAAGTCAATCAAACAAATTTCTGTTAACTCCGATGGGTTATGCATCAGACCCATAGATCATAGCAGCCTGTGGACAGGTGCTGCACACACTTCTCACAAGGCACTAGCAGTACATTTTATCCCTGAGCTGCATCTATTTTTGTCTTAGGAAAGGCCTACATAAACTTTACCAGTGCATTTTAATTCTGACCTACTCTGTCCTCTGTTTTTCTGGTCCTGCCCACCAACCCTAGTATATCTGAGCACTGGCTTCCAGCACCTCCTATAATTCCACTCCTGAAGCACATAGACTTCTGGTAATGCAGCTGGAACCTGTACCACACTCGTGCCTGCTCTTCCAGTCCTGGAATTCCCTGCAAGTTGTCCAGTGCATTTCATTCCACACCATACATGCCCCTACTCCCCTCTCAACCCGCAGTAAATACATCAGAAATGGGCTGCGTGAGTACATAGCTTATTTCAGACCAAGGCACAAGGTTGAGTGCCTTTGGGCAAGTCTACACCACATCTCAGAGCAGCCTTGAACATACACCAATCAGCATGTCCGGTATTTGACATTGCTCTAAGGCAGCTACATTGCCTCATTATCTGGTGTTGATCCAGAGGGGTTGGATTTAGTGGGTGGCATGTGCTTCATGGGCACTCCAGGGTGCAGCATGGAACCAATGCGGACTCATCCTTTGATGAACTGAAGCAATCGTCTTGAGATGTAGGGTTTACGGAGCTCCATTGCTGTTTGGAAATAAATCTTATATGGAGAAACTAGAGTTTTTACTTGGAGAAGTGAAAAGGCCATTAACATAGGCATCTAGTTGGGATGTTAACATATGTATGTTGCTGTTGCCTAACAATCAAAAAGCTTAATCTTTGTCCTGCACTTTAAAGCCACTTCATCAGTAATAAAATAATTAATATAATAAATAAAATAATATAATAAACATTTAAATAATTTTTGTAGCTTCCAAGGAACATAGGAGTTGAAGGGGCATCTTGGGCCTTCGAGGCCTGTCCCCCCTGCATGTCTAGGCAACTATTTACTGAAGGAATTACCAAACTCATTGCTTCAACCTTTACACATAAATACAATGTATAATACCTGAAACATCAAGAACAACCCATCACGTGCAAAGCAGATGAGATGAGGGCACTGATGCTGCCCTGTTACTGAAATGTCAGGGAAGTCATTGGTTAATATATGCTGAGAAGATCTGAAGAAGAGGATCATGCACCACATTACTGAGAAAGACAAAATCTCTGCAGTCCATGATGCTCTGACCTAGTGGAAAAATTCCTTCCTGACTTCAAATCTGCTGATCACTATGGCCCGAAGTGCAAGTCCAAGGAACTTCAGGAACTTCTAAGTTTTCTAAGTACCAGCAATAACTTCAGCAGAGTTCCAATAAAAATCCTCTTTCTTAGCTGTGGCTGTGTCTTAGTGCTTCAGAAGAAAATGAACCCTGTTTCCTACCCCAGAAAGCAGTGGTATTCTTAAAGAGAAAAAAAAATCCGTTAAAACTTCAACAAGTAATTAGTAAGAGCCCTGAATAATGGGGTTACCAGGTACCTAAAATGGTAGAGAACCTACCATTCATTTTACCCCAATTCGGGGACTATAGCAAGGTCCTGTGGAGATCCCTACATAATTTATTTAGTTTTTCCATGTTCTAGTGATTAATTATCTAATGTTTGTGCCTATAAAATATTAAGAGCTATTGTTACTTACAATATATATTTTATATTGCAATAAACATATGGGTAATGGCATTCATTTAGCAGGCAGCAGATGTGAAGGATCTATTATTGTTTTTCAGTAGTGGACAGAAGAGTCATATGCTCTTTCTATAGCTAGAGTCTCTTTCTAGCTGATGACATTTCCTCAGCTTGAGCTTGATCTGTTTGTGCTTTTAAACAAAAAAAGAAATACAAATTACAATTCATCAAGTCAAGGGATGGGCCTTGCTGTGCTTGCTGCCTCACTTGCGAGGCAAAGAACTAACTGTGCTCTCAGCTGGAACAGTCTGCTGTGAAAATGTATTTGTGTTGATATGCAGTAATAAGAATCCCAGCCATCCTTAGAATCCTATGTAAAGACTTGTCAGAGCTAGTACTGGCACTGACAAGCTTAAATATGAATGGAAACAGGGGTGGGTATCTCCAGCATTACACTCCCAAATATACCACAGTTAATGCATAGTCCTATCTATGCTACAAAAATCTATTGACCTGTGAGTCTCAATTAGGACACAGAAATGTCCCAAATTGTTAAAGGTAGTGTTGAAGTGATGTTGCTGTGATAGTCCAGGAAATATGCAAGAGGCAAGACTTTTTGTGAGTGATATGTGTTATTGGGCATAGACAAGCTTTTGGGTATTACAGTATTTTTCTTCAGGTCTGTCTGCATCTCTCCACAGATCTAAGGAAGGATACTGTGATGCACAAAAGCTTGTCCATGTCTATCCCAATCATACAGCTGCTCCACTAAAAGATATCACCCATAAGAATCCATGCCTCTCTCCAATTGTTAAAAACAGTTCAGTCATACAGTTTTGGATGAGAATGAACCGTTTATTTTATTTATTTTTCCCAAACTGCATGTTCAGAATCCCTTTATGGCTTTGCAAAATAAACTGCTCTTTCATGATTCAGGAAATGGGTTTGGTGCTGCCAGCACCAATGCCATGTCTGTAGTGCTGGTCTTTAGGAATTTTCCTGCCACTGCCTTGCTAAGAACAGTGTTCATGGTTCAACCACTACTGTAGACTGTCTGCTGGATGTTTTAATCACCAGGTGGTGCAGACCTGTGCGGAGCTGGTAAAATGATACTGATAAAAAACTGGTGGTTGATTTATTCTGGCATTCCTCATCACTGGTAGTTAAGCCATTCCTGCTGGTAACACCGTTATGAAAGATATCTCAGAAATTGTTAGGCAAATGCAGCCTGTAAGACCAGGCCATATATTTAGCCAGGGTCATGCATGACAAATATATTTAGTGCAGAAGTGACCAAAATTCCAGTGTGCACAAGAACTGATTTTAACCTTTGGGCTAAGAAGGATGTATACTCAGCTATGGCCAAAGGAGATTCTAATTCAGCCGGTTAATCTGCTTAGATCAAAGCAAGCTGTGTTAGACTAGTGAATATTTTGTGATTATTACCTTCAGTCTTTACCCAACCCGGCTGTTTTTGTTTGGTTTTGTCCTGTTTCAGAGGTATAAGTGGGTGCTTGAGTGCCCTGGGAGGCAGTGGCAGACAAGGTGGTGTCTCTGTGCTCCCAGTAGCAGCTGGGCTGGTAGTGCAGCTCCTGCGATTTTTACTCCCCCCAGGGTTAGTGCCTGGGGCTGACGCCCTGGTTGTTCTATCTTCGTTATGCTATTGTCCTGTTCATATTTGCCATTCAACGTCTGTTAGAATTCACTTTGGACACAAAACAGTTGAAATTGTCCCAGAACACAGTGGTTACTTAGACTGTAACATCTCTGGGTCAGGGACTGTCTTTTTCTGTATTTGTGCGATGTCTAATGCCAGTGCCTAGTTATGGACCCTGATCCATAACTGAGGTCTCTGTGTGCTATTTTATTACAAATAATAAATCATAATGATTAAAACACTGCTGTAATGCAAAGACTAAACTAGACCTATCTTAAATTTTTCCATCGAGACTTTTTTTTTGTCAGATAAGTGGATTGTTTTGGAAGTATCAACTTTGCGCAGAAAATTTGGACTGCTGTTGAAAAACCAAAAATGTAAACACTTTTGGTTTTGGCTTTTTGACAAAAAAATGACATTTTTTGCAGGAACAGTACCATGTTCCAAGTAGTTCTAGGCCAACTGAACAGAGCCAAGGAAATGAATGTTGAGAAGGCCAATGCATTTGCTGGTCTGAAGTACTGGGATTATGTTATTTTGCAGCTAACTAGTCAAGTCCAGTCCCTGAAGGAACTCTAATGTCCCTGATGATAAAGAGAGACTATAAAGAAAAATAATTTCTGTTCTTCCCATCCTAGCATTTGAGTTTCAATACTGCTTAGCTACTTTCTCCTTACAGTCCAGTGCTCCCAAGCAGTTGAATTTATTAAAACATGTTACTTTTATGGAGTTTGACTCTATTGGCACTATCTGGATCTGGTATAAATCAGTGAAATTCCATCAACTTCATAGAACTTGCACCTGATTACATTAGATCTGCATTTGACCCTCCATCCTTTCTTACAGGAAGGACAGATGCTTGATGATAATTCAGATATGCTTGTACTTTTTTGAAAGCGAAAGGCCAAAGGACATCTTATTTTAGTGGTAATCTCCAGGAATTAGACCATGCAGTTACTATACATAGGCTGCCACACTGTCTCTTGCAGATTCAGACAATACATCCCCTTCTCCTAGGGCTCTGAGGCTTTTGTAACACACTGGGTGCATCTACACAAGACACTTAATGCCCAGTAGCCTAATAACACTGTGCAGTAGTGCATCACAGCCTGGATAGTGCTAATATGCTACTGTACGGCATCACTAAAAAAGGCATGTACTGACACTACTGTGCAGTAACTCTGGTTACTGTGCATTTAGTTAGTACTTCATTAAGCAAGTACTAAATTAAATGCACAATTACTACTGCACATTAATGAACATGTAGATGTGCCCATTGAATTCCAAGGGGAGGCAACAGCTGGGCCCCTGAAAACATGCAAGATCATCTGTAAAATCTTTTCAGTTTTAGTTCATATTATATTTATATGCACCTATCAAATATATGGTACCAGCCATACTCTTGACCAATGAAATATCAGATTTCTATAAGGGCATAAACAGGATTCTACATAGCCAATCTGAATAGATTTGGAAAGGAGGAAAAGTTCTCAATAAGTAATATAAAAAATGCTTACCCGTGGGAAGTTCCAGTGGGGGCTCAGAGCCCAGGGCTGGAGTTACTTCGGTGTGGCTACTTCTATTCCTGGCTGCATTGTTTAGACATATGCTAGAAGAAGGTTTCTTTAAGATCTCTTCAATGGAAAAAGACAGAATGGGCTTCCCCCGACTGTCACACTCTTTAGGGTCAGTCATCTTCATCCCACTAGGTGCGGAGGGGAAGGATATCGTCTCCAGCTTTCCCCACTGGAGCTGTTTCTGTTGTTTGTGTATTCCAAGAATAATACAGCTGAGTAGGTGTGTTTCTCTGCCTGCTTGCACCCTCCCAAGCTAAATCAGCAGGAAAAGGAGAAATGGAGACCACACACATATGGGAGAGTCCGCACCTTCTCTTTCTGATTACTGCAGGACATTTCAAGATCAGGAAGAGTGCTTGAGTCTCTTGGAAAATAACATCATGACTATTGTGGGGGGGGGGGGGGAAGTCTAAACAACCCCACCTACCACAAAACAAACCCTAAACCACTATACCTTTAAAGGGCTCTTTGCAATCTCATTGTAATGCCAGGAGGAGGAGGAGGAGCATTCCACGCAGGCTCATGCCAAAAACTGCCCTGGAAAGAGTTGCTTAATATAGGTAAAGAATGGTGGGCAATTATCTTCTTTTTTGCTTTCAAGTCAGAATCATGCCCCAGTCTTAGTGTCATGTACTAATATGACACAGGAAAGTGCTTGTAAGCTCAGACTCCTATGCCTGATTACTAGAATGGGAAGCACACTAGAAACTTCCCCAAAATCTGAGAGACTCTCTTCCAGAGTGAAGGACACCTCCTCCTCCTTTAACAGCCAGGCTTTTTCTCCAGCTGCCACCTCACCAAGGAGCCTTAATTCAGATTTTCTCTTCTTCCAATCTCAAAACCCTTTGAACCTTCCCAATAGATCATTTTCATAATTTTTCCTTCATACTAGCGATGACAGAAAGAGAAACCTCTGTAACGTTCATAGGGATATCAGTCCTTTGGCAATATAGTTCTCTTCTTCTTTTTTTACCTCCACTCTCTAGTAACGTTGGCTGAAAAACCTTCCCCAAGGTACTCTTTCTTCTCAGCTGGGTCTCCACAGCAGGGGGAAAGTTTCTTGGATAATGCTGAAGAATGCCAGTTATTCCTCTCCCCTTCCACTTCTTTCTTCTTGTTAATTTTTATTTAACAAAGAATGTGCAGCTGGATGACCCCTTTCTTTAAACCTTGATAAGGATGTCTGGGATTGCCCTTCACCCACCTTTTACATTTTTACTCTTCTGTCTCCCTTTTTCTGCTGGTTCTCCTTTTGCACCTTTCTTATCTGTCTTCTATAATTGTATTGACAGGCCCTGCCTTATTTGTCCAATGAACTGACAATTCTTGAGTTGATATCTCATCATAAGATCCCTTCATAGAGCTGAAACTAAAATTACTGTGTAACCAGGAGGCAATAAAACACACCTGATAAGATGAAAGTCTTTCAGCTTTTTCCAGAGGTTCCAGGTACTGGAAAAGCAGTGGGGGTAGGGAGTGAAACAATGGTGATGTCTAAAACTGTTTCAGTCATTCATAATGAACTATATGTGATTATCTGACTTTAATAATCAGCTGCTTCTCAGGGGAAAGACTGAGCAAACAACTGTCTTTTCTACTGATAAAAACGGAGGAGATGAGAATAAGAAACATTTTTCTTTCATCTTATAATACCTCCCTGTCTCAATTCTTCATGGACAGTGATTTTGGGGTAAGGGACAATTTTGCCATCTTCATCTGGGACAGGCCTCTAGTTAAAGAACCCCCTTGGATTTATCTCAGTGCCAGGGGTACTGACCACTCTTACATAAGACCACTTTATACATAAGAGATACCTCAGCTGCTCTCCTATTGAGTGCCTGTGAGACACCTTAGCCACCCTTGTCTGTCACACTGCTGTACTTAAGGGTCTTTCTAGCCCAGCCTTGCAAAATGTTTTGTGAATGTGCCCACAGAGGCCTTTGCACTGGTGCCATGTGTAACTCTTCTTGGATATGTCAAAGCAAGGCTTTCATAGATTCATAGATTAGATTGTCTGGGGGCTGGAAGAGACCTCTCAAGATCGTCGGGTCCAGCCCCCTGCACTAGGCAGGAAAGATAACTGGGGTCAGGTGACCCCAGTAAGGTGACCATCCAAGTCTCTCTTGAAGATTTCCAGAGTAGGCGATTGCACCACCTCTGGAAGGAGTTTATTCTACAGTCTGGACACCCTAGCTGTAAAGAAGAACTTATCATATTAATGTTTGCCAATCTTTCTCCACCAAGTAAAGGTTTTAGTATTAACTATTGTAATATGGAGACAGGAGTCAGTTATCAGTATATGGTGTTTACTGTAACATAGATGGTAAAATAGAAATAATTCAATCCCAATAAACTGCTGAGTTTAAGTAAATCGTAAGTATTAATCTCCACTGAAATAGCTGTATAATGTATTCCTTATTCAAGCCAAAGGACTAAATGCAAAAAGGCATGAATCCAGAGAATAGTATCTTTACTCAACTTCAAAAGATCTAAACTGAAAGCACAGTTCTGCCCCATGACAAATAATTCTCTTAACAACAATGTAATTCAAGATTGCAAGACACTCCTTTGCAGAATAACTTTGTGTTACAGTAGTGGCTTGCTGCCTCATTGGGACTGTATGGGAAGCACGTTTAGCCACCATAAAAGGGGAGGAAGCGGCTGCTGGTCGGGAGCACTGATCAGCTGTTACAATTAAACTTATGTCTGCACGAGCCTGTAGGTGTGGTTCTTAACCTTTTTAGCCTTGAGGCACCTCAATAGGCTTTCATTTCAGGTCTGTGTTGACTCAAAATAAAGCTTTGTGATTCATGCAGAAGAAATGGAAGTAATATTTCTTCAGAGGGAAGGAGGAGAATAAACACCATATGTATATAGGCCTGGTTTTAATAACTGTTGTAGAATGTGATTTCTCTTTTCTTTATGTGATTTCTCTTTTCTTTATGATTATTAATGCGTAAACAGGAGAGGATTTTGAACAGCTTCTGAAAAGCCATGGAAAACCCTGGTGCAGCATGTGTACTCCATTAATCCCGCACTGTCTATGGTGTCAGCTTTTATCTCAACCCTGTCAAATAGGCAGCAAATTCCATGTACTGGGAACCTCACTACCACGTTTCAGGCCATACATCTCTTCTCTGTCAAGGATTCTGTGAACAGGAGCAGAAAGACCACTGCTTGGCCTGGTGGTTTTGTTTGCTCTCTGTAGCTGCTTGGTGAAGCCCAGGAGAACCTTCCTTCCAATGCTATGAAAAATGTCCTGTGTTATGGTTGCAAGCAACCCTGTGTGTTTCCAGCGGAGTAGTTTTTTGACACAGGGGAGAGAAGGGGGATTACAGTGAGATTCATGATACATCCTAAAATACCTTTTAAAAAGATTGACTGAGGCTGGGGTCATTAGATGTGTTAATGAGCTGGGATTATTTCAGTGCAGCAAATGGCACACTCACTTCCCAATGGTCTTGCACCGCAATCCATTGAATTCAATGTACTTTTTCAGCAGCGCAAAGGTCGTATCTTCAGAGGGTGTGCTGTAAATTGGGGTTGTTGTATTGATACTTAACAGCAGTGATGATTGGGTCCAATGTTAACATTTTGAATATTCATTTATAAAAAGAAGAACTGAAGACTGTATATTCTCAAATCTTGGATTTCAGGAGCAACCTCATGGCTGAAATTATACTATTGTCTTGATCACAGAACTGAAAGCACTTTGCCTTTCTCTATTGCAGTATCAAAATTGCTTTGTGTTAATTGCCTGTTCAGTCCAAAAGATGACTCTCCACCCAAAATTCGACAGTAGTATGCTTATGTAACTATTTTGTTGTAGTTTGCATCTTAAAATTCCTACACAGATTTCTGGACAGCAAATACAGTTGGCTTTCATTTATTACAGTTGCTGAATTATCCATCCCATTTAGGGGGTAAACTTCTTGGAGAGGGAGACTTGTCTTCCTCCAGGATTTCTAAGAACCAAGTGCAGTACCTCAAGCCAGCTGGTAGCAAAGAGGAATCCAAGTAATGTTGGTCCCATCTTCTGATTTTGCTTGTGTCAACCAAATCTAAAAGTGCATGGAATTTGTAAAATACAGTTTTTAAATGATGAGGTGCTCTCAAAAGTTGAGAACTTGGTGCCAGTAGAATTGAAACTGAACTGTGTTCAACCTCCTGGAGTCTGTTATTACAGGTAGCCTGTTGCAAATGGGAAAACTGTGAGCTAACCAATTCTGTGCTGGTGTCAGGCAGGAAGATTTCCCTCCTCTCCTTTTAGTACGTGTCTTTTTTCTAAGTGAAAAGAGGGGAACTGAATGAGATCTCTCCTGAATCAATTGATACAGTATCCTTTGTGAGCTCCCTTAGATCCTGCTTTAACAACCTGTGGCCACAGTGCTTGCCACCAGAGATGTCACTTGCACTCTGCAGCACTGAGAATAGAAGTCATGACGACTAAGACCAAAACATGTGCTTAGTCAACTATAAGGAGTACTTAGAGTACATCAGCTGGTCAAGGGCATTGGGGCATATAGCGCAAGGCAGTTGCTATATGCAGTGCAACTGTAAATTGTTGATGTCACCTCTGGAGCATCATCTCCTGTAGGTTGTCTTCCATCCATTATGCCTTACGAGACTCTGACAGTTTCCCAAGTGACATTTGCTATGATCTTCTCAAAGTTCAACAGCTGGTAACAATCTAACGGAAAGCCCAAGTGGCCTGTCTTCTGGAGTCCTTTTAACCTTAGATTTATTAGCTCTGTTGTCTCTGTAGATTTATCAACAAGTCCATAAGTTAGAATTATTAACAAAGGGACACTGTGGGTTTAAACCGATAACATTTATTATGTTTTTTTTATGGCACAATTATTATCAGTTGACATTTAAGATGGCATCGTAATCCATCAAGGTGAAATGGACTCAGAAAGCTATTACTCGAGGGTAAAAAATAATAATAACAATGACAGAGGGCTTGGAAAAGGATAGGGTAGGGAAGAAGCAAATAGTTTGAGTCTAGGTCATTGATCATACAGTTTGGAGATGGGATTTAACAATTTTGGTTCAAGTTTAATTTATTCCCACTTTCTGTCATGCTTTTTATTTTTCTCCTAAAAACTTTATAAATGGCTTCCATTAGGAAACACAGTAAAAATCCATGTAACTTTATTTAACAGTCTGCTTGATGCCAGGTCCTGTTTTGTGTGGGGAAGCGATGGTTATTATATACAGCAATAGTAAGATAATTTGATGGGTCGCCCTCCTTAAGCAATGCAGGGCTGTGGATGCTGACCAGAACAGAAAGTGGTCTGCTGAATCTGCAAGCAGACTCCAGCTTCTGTTCTGCTTAGTGACTATAAAGTAAAAAATTAAATAAATGTTTCATAGTTTCATAGTAGGTAGGGTCGGAAGGGACCTGAGCAGATCATCAAGTCCAACCCCCTGCCATGTCAGGAAAGAGTACTGGGGTCAAACGACCCCAGCAAGGTGTTCATCCAGCCACCTCTTAAAGACCCCCAGGGTAGAAGCCAGCACCACTTCGCTTGGAAGTTGGTTCCAGGTCCTAGCCACCCTGACAGTGAAGTAGCGCCTCCTGATGTCTAGTCTAAATCTACCCTCTGCCAGCTTGTGACCGTTATTTCTTGTCACTCCTGGGAGTGCTTGGGGGAACAGGGACTCTCCCAATGCCTGCTGGTCACCTCTGACTAGTTTGTAAACAGCCACTAGATCCCCTCTCAGCCTTCTCTTGTAGAGGCTGAACAGGTCCAGGTCCCGTAGCCTCTCCTCGTAGGGCCTGTCCTGCTGCCCCCTGATCATGAGAGTGGCCCCGCTCTGGACCCTCTCCATGTTGTCCATGTCCCTCCTGAAGTGCGGTGCCCAGTACTGGACGCAGTACTCCAACTGCGGCCTGACCAGTGTCGCATAGAGGGGGAGGATCACCTCCTTGGACCTGCTTGAGATGCATCTGTGGATGCATGACAAGGTGTAGTTGGCCTTCCTGACCATTTCCCCACACTGTCTGCCCATGTTCATTTTGGCATCAATAATGATTCCAAGATCCTTTTCTGCCTCTGCACTGACAAGAAGGGCCCCAGCCTGTAGGTATGCTGCTGGTTCTTCCTCCCCAGGTGCAGCACCTTGCACTTGTCAGTGTTGAACCCCATCCTGTTCTCATCCGCCCACCCCTGTAACCTGTCTAGGTCTGATTGCAGCCTATTCCTCCCTTCTAGTGTGTCCACTTCCCCCCACATCTTAGTGTTGTCTGTGAATTTGAACAGGGTGTTTTTTACCCCCTCGTCCAAGTCGCTGATGAAGATGTTGAACAGTGCAGGCCCAAGGACTGAGCCCTGGGGAACCCCACTGCCCACATCCCTCCAGGTGGAATAAATCATCCCTCCGTCCACCACCACTCTCTGGGCGCGGCCCTCCAGCCAACTAGTGACCCATTTGACTGTGTAGGTGTGGACGCCACAGTCCCCTACTTTTTTAATGAGAATGGGGTGAGAGACAGTGTCGAAGGGCTTCCTGAAGTCCAGGAAGACTACGTCCACTGCTACCCCTGCATTTAAGGATTTTGTGACTTGGTCGTAGAAGGCCACCAAGCAAGCTTTACATGCATTCATGTGAAGGAATAGGCACATCCCTTTTTTTGTTAAAATGCAGGAGCTGTATTTATGGCAAGGATAACATTCTTGGCAGACTCGGGACACTGATATCACAATAATACAGGAAGTATATCACCTCTGACTAATTATTTGAAATTGGCCTTGGATGTATAGCAAACGTACATTTTAAATCATGCAAGTCGATGAGTTTCCTACATCTTGAATCAGCTCTGTATCACCTGACTGTGGAGAGAACACTGAATCCTTCTATGCAATCCACACTGTAGCATCATTCATTCTGTAACAGTTTTGAGCATCAAGGATCAGAGCCCTACTATACAGAGGGTGCGAATGGATATTATACAGAGGGTGCATGTACATGTGATGCTACTCTCTCTAATTTGTCCACATCCGTTCTGTAGTGGGGCGTCTAAAACTGGACACAGTACTCCAGATGTGGCCTCACCAGTGCTGAATAAAGGGGAATAATCACTTCCCTTGATCTGCTGGCAATGCTCCTACCCGTGCAGCCCAATATACCATTAGCCTTCCTGGCAACAAGGGCACACTCTTCACTCATATTCTGCTTATTGTCCACTGCAGTGCCCAGTAGGGCTGTGCGAAGCTTTGGTCCTTGATTCAATTCAGAGGAGATTCGGCCTGATTCGGCAGCCAAATCTCTGAATTGAAATTGAATCACGGGTCCCCTGCACGCTTGGCAGCAGACCTGGAAGTGGACCAGAAGTATTTCTGGTCCACTTCTGGGTCTGCCATGGAGCACAGGGGATCCCCCCCTCCCCCAGGTCTGTGACTGGTGCCTCCTGGGCCGGGGTGGGGGCACCTGATGCCCCCCACCGTGGCTGATCGTTGAGCCAGAGGGTGTGTGTGTGTATGTGGGGGTGGGGGTGGGGGAGGGGAGAGTCCCCTATGCGCTTGGCGGCAGACCCGGAAGTGGACCAGAAGTACTTACAGTCCACTTTCAGGTCTGCTGCACTCCTGTGGGATGCTCCATCTGCTCCATCATCTCAGCATTCACAAGTCACGCCTGGAACCTAGAGGTATGTAGAAAAAACATATAAAGTGGTGTCTATAGCCAGATCACTGATTCTCCGAATCAGAATCACATCTTCAGATTCAGCTTCAGCTGAACTGAATAGGGACAGTGATCTGAATCAGTGAATTGAATCATTGTCCCCTGAACTGGGCTGAATCCAAATCTGAATTGAATACTGCCTGCTTCACATACCCCTAATGCCTGAGTCTGTTTCTGCAGAGCTGCTGCTTAGCTAGTCAGTCCCCAGCCTGTACCAGTGATGGGATTGTTCTGTCCTGAGTGCAGACTTTTCACTTCTTCTTATTGAACTTCAAGAGATTCTTTTGGTCCAATCCTCCAATTCATCGAGGTCTCTCTGAAACCTACCCCTACCCTCCAGCATATCCACTACTCCCCTCAGCTTGGTTTCATCTGCAGACTTGCTGAGGGTGCACTCCCTCCCATCTTCCAAGTCATCAATGAAGATATTGAACAAAACTGGCCCCAGGACCAACCCCTGGGGTACTCTATTTGATGCTGACTGCCTGCTAGACATCAAGCCATTGACTACTACACTCTGAGCCTGGCAACTGAGCCAGCTTTCTATCCACCATACAGTCCCCCTTCATCCAACCTGGACTTGCAAGAATGTTATGGGAGACCGTATCAAAAACCTTGCTAATGGAGAGGTATATCACATCCAGTGCTCTTCCTGCATCCACAGAGTCAGTCATCTCATCATAGAAAGCAATCAGGTTGGTCAGGCATAACTTTAATTAATTGAAACAGTTTTTCATAAGCAGTGGAAAAATATTTGCCAAAAATTCCCCAACAGGAGTAATACCATATAAGGATTTGATCCAGACAAGTGTCTTTCATATTGCAGGCTTTCTCAATTTAGTTTATGAAGCGATGATTTATATGCTGGTAGTTAAGCACCTGTCAAGTACTTGGGAGCCAGCTTTGTGTAAGCTTTAACTTCTAGCCCAGTTATCAGAAAGTCCAAAGGCCACAGTTTAAGTTAACATCTCATATAATGAATGCCATCCCCAAACCTTGTCCGTGTGCTCCCATGTAGAACTATTATTTAGTATTGGATGAGATAGTTGTGTTTGTCTTAAGTCAGGCAGAAGGCAGGGTAGAAATGCATCTTATTGACTAAGTGAATCAGAGATGTTTCATTTCTTTCCAAACCTTGTTGTTTTATATATGGCTGAGCAAACACTGTAAAAAATATATTTGACACTTCTGTTCAGCCATCAGCCCCATCATCTAATGCCAATTCAAACCTGGTTTTGTACTCATATACCCTCTTTAAAAAGGTCTGATCCTTTGCAAAGGCAGAGAGAGACTAACTATTTGAGCAAGTGATAGTTCGGCTTTTCAGAGAATGTTAATGTGTGACTATGTCTGTGATTTTAGAATGGGCTTTTGTGACTGGTGACTTGGTAGTGCTATAGGAAGGATTTATTTGAAAAGCAGAGAATGTGAAGAAGTATTAGGTTAAGTAGCCTTGAATACCACTTATGTTTACCTTGGCATTTGGAGTAGTCATTTGATAGAAAACCTGGGTTTTAGGAAAGGTTATAAAACTGAGCACAGAGGGCATATTGACATTCAGAGAAGGAAAGTCAGTCTGCGGAAAGACTGCGTTTTCCAAGTTTCCTGGTAAGCCCCAGTATGGAGAGCTAGGGTGAAGTATGCCTATGGCAATTGCATAAGATGCATGGGGATTTGCTCTGAAGGCCGTGAGATATCCAGGGGATTGTTTCTGCTGCTTGTTTGAGATCCAGGGGGTTCACTCTGGTGATCTTGTGAAACCTACAGGATAGGCTCTTCTTTATCCATTTGTGAGCCATGCCTCAACTCAGTCTGATAGGTCACAGAGATGTGATTTTTCCATTTTAAGCTTGAGACTCTAAGCAGAAGGAGCCTTCCCATACCCTGTGAGATCCAGAAATATGGGACACTTTCTGACATCCACATGAAATCAGAGGGTACATCTAGGATAAAGAGGATAGGGAATGTACCTTGGATAGGTTCCTGAGACAGGAGGAGAGAAAAGAGAAATCTCCTTTTGGTACTTGTAGATGCTTTAATTAAGCAAGGCTTCTTTTGATATAGTCACAAAAGATCCTTATTTGTGAGGTAAGGACATCCAGGGCATAGGATATTTCTGAAATTCACATGAAATCAAGTGAGATTTGTAGAATCAAATGGTATCCCTTTGACATTCTTCTGAGGTTTTGAGAGGAGAGCCATAGATGGCTGCATGAGCTGTCACGTCCTTGCTAATACTTTCTACCTTTCAATTTGTCCCAAAAAAGAAAAACAGCTTAGCCCCAGGGCTTTCTGATGCTATGGTGAGAAAGGTTATGTAAGTATGTATGGAGAGAATGAGAGAGAGCCATGCCAAATACCTCAAAACACTGTTCTTGTAAATGACAGATCCAAAGTCTTCTGGTTTGTACACAGATTATTCATAACTGCATAAGTAATAGGAAGTATCCCTTTCCCATCATTCACCAAATCTCACAACTTTCTCCCTCTTTTTCCCTAGAAGCTGAATGGAGTGGATGGACTTTGCAACATGTCCTAAAGGCCACCATGGCTTCAGACCATCCAGGAGGGTGACAGTAATTTGTATCAGCTACCTTCCTTTTCCTCTGGGTGAGCAGAGCTGTGAACAACCAAGCTGGATTGAATGGATCTGAGCTCAACTGATTTTTGAAGCTAAGCAATTCCCGGGCCTATCTAGGGTTTACATGGGAAGCCACTGTGGAATCTCAGATACGCACCAAAGAGTTGTGGCAGAACACGTGACAAATACTAAAACACAGAACTACGGATGAGTGGCAGGATGTCCTTTAGGTCCATCATTGTAGATGGACAGGAATAAGACAGAAAGAGTAGAAGGGTGTGACTGTAGGTCACAGGATAAAAATGATATCTTGAGGGGGCAAGTTTATGCAGTGTGTGAAATTTTGATTTCCCCTGATGTTCATGTGGGTTTTTCCTGTCTGCTGGGTATAATAAAAAACTCAGAGTAAGATCCCCTCTCTCATGTGAGACTTAGGACAATTCTCATTAGTGAACATCAGCATCTACAGCTTTTTAGCAGGTGAAAGATCAACCAAAAATGAAGGGCTATTAAAGGAATAGTACACTCATCAGGTAATTGTTAGTATAGTTCAGCGTATGTAGCTGTTTTCAGATTTATGTCTGTAGAAGGTTGGACAGGAGCTGGGAACTGTCCAGATTCTGGTTTCTCCATGCTGAGATGCAAAGGCAGCAGCTTGAATGAATCTGCATATGTGATTCATTTCTGCACTTTGATATTTACATTTATCTTGGCAGTCCCAGATATCCAGCTTTTTCTGAACCACAGTGTTGTAGCCAATTGCCCCGTTTCAGATACTCCAAAAGGGAGCAACTATTCTTTCCTGTTCCTTGGCAAATAATGAATGTGTATTCTGTCTGTACCACAATGGATTTAATGACCCTGGTCTACTCTCTAGCACATCATTTTATCATGAACAACAATCTCTGGATTGGAGAGATCCTAAGCCAAAATAGAAGGGAGTGCTGCTAAGTGAATAGTAAAATTGCCTGTAGGTCTCGAAGAGGAGTAGTGAGGTGGGGAAAGGGTGTTTTTTTTAATATGCATTGGCAGAACTGTGTAAGTGGGAATTCCAAGAGTGAAATAGGACATGCACTGGCAGAGCAACATGAGGGATACAGGACAGGGATATCAGACATACGGACAAAGATGGTTGGGGCCTCAGGACTAGAAAGCCAAGAACAGTTTAGTGTCGGAGTGAGACGTCCTGGCAGTAGAGGTCCTAGAACTGAAATAGCAGGAGGGTGCTGCAGGTTGAGAACTGACTTACAATGACAGAGCCATGTGTGAGTCAGTCTAGCACCGGGCTTATCTGCTCTGTGGTTGGCTGCAGCCAGTTTTATCAATTTTTCACCTTCATAAGTACTAAAATTCAGCTGAAATTCCAAGAAGAAATAACCAAAGAGATTGTGCTTTAGTGATTTCATTAGTTCTGCTTGCAAGAGCTGCAGAAAATGTTACTTTCAAATTTAGACAATGCATCAACATTTCCATTTCTGCCAAGGAAAGTTATGTCAGGCTGACCAGAGGGCAAGCTGCCAGTACAGCAAAGCACTGATGTCCAGCAAAAATTGGGAGAGAACTGTATATTTTTAAGTGTGAATTAGATAATGAATCATGAAGACACGCAAACAAACCAAAGGAGACTCTTTGTCCCTTCCTGGAGAGAAGATAAATTTCTCTGTTTCTCTCTTTGCCAAGCATTGCATTGCCTTCCCTCTTCCCCCTGCACCACATTTGAAGCATTCCAGCCTCCTCCGACTCTCCCTGGAGATGCTTAGAAGATGATGAAGTATATAGTATTCCTTGACTTTCAGTGTTTTGTTTTGTTTAATGGGTTCCAATGGGAGTGCTTATTAATCCACTCTAGAGAGAAGACCCTCTTTTTTTGGCCCCCTTCTGCTTGAGGCAGGCCATGAATTATGTGCTTGATGTTCTCTCTCACTCCTGGACATCTTGGTAATATCCCATGAGGGCCTATTAAGGAGCTTCCTTGTTCTACCCCTCTGGAGGAAACTCAAGTGCTGAAGTGGCAGAGATAGGAGGGGATCTCTGGCTCAGAGAGAATCTCAGGATCACTTGTTGGAAGCATCAACTTGCTGTGCTTTTGGATAAGGTCAAGCCATCTACGTAAACACAACGGGGCAAAGAGCTGCATGGGGGTGAAGATCCACTTGAGAGTGGAAGCTTATGGTTGACAGTGTGATTAATTACAGCCAGTCATATTTTGTTTCTTTTGGTTGATTTTGTTTACCTTTATCTGCATTTAATTGAACACATTTTAAAGTTTAGGTAAGAGCACATTTGTGTTATGAGTCTCCCTATATGCCTGGTCCACAGAGAACATGTGTCATGTCTGATAAAGATTTTAGCTTAGGAAGCTTCAGCAGCTCATACTTGTAGTTCTGGAAGTCCCTAGTTCAATGCCTAAATGTATTGTCCAGGATGACTGCCATTATACGTTCTAATTGTCTATAGACATTACAAATAGGAAGGCGTCCCTTTCCCTAGTCTCTATAAAACCAAAAGAGATTTAGGTTAGTTACCTTTATATCTGGCAGCAGTATGAAGAAACTTATCAGCCTAACAAACCCCTGGACACAGGCTGAAGTTGCTTGGACTATACAGTATTTTCTCCTGTTGTCTTCAAACAAAAGCAACAACTGTTTAATTGTGTGTCCTATTGCCTTTTCTTCAAGAGTGCTGTCTACATTTTATCCATGTTATTACATACAAGAAAATGAACTTCTAAAGATGCTGTTACCTGAGGTTGCAAAGTCAAAGGAAATTTTGGAAAGGCCAGAATGAAGATTGCTTGTGTACAAGCATTATGATATAGTTTTTAGTTTGAAGAGTACATATCAAGTGTCTTGGGGACGTCAGAGCAATGTAGAAGGTGGAGAGAAGCCTGCTCCATAGTAAAGATCAAAGCAATAACTTAAGAGCTCCAGAGCCCAGAAAAGTTCCCTGTGTGGGTTTTGCCCCTTTTCTTTGTCAATTATGAGTAGGGACCTACTTAAATTTTGCTTTCATGATTTTCACAGAAACTGCAAAAAATGGAGGTTTCCAAAATCACCACGAAAAATGGTGTTTGCAGTAATTTCCAGTGGAATTGCTTAAAGCCCCATAAAACTTAATAAAAATAAAATGCTGGCTCCCCCAGTGGTCCTCCTGGCTGCTACTGGGGAAGCGGGAGGCATCGGCTTGTGGAGTGGCCTGAAGAGGAGCAGCCAAAATGGCAGCTGCCCCTTCATCCCTCCTCCCTTACTGGGGTCTCTCCACCAATCAGTGGTGAGGGATGGGGCCTCCAGGGACTCTTGGCCAATCATTGGTGAGGGGTGGGGTTGCTACAAAATGCCCATGAAAGTGGCTCTACACAATACAAGCAGGCCATGAGAAACCCTTTGTCTTGCCTCAGTTTACGTAAGTCCCTAGTTATGAGCTCCCAGGTGCTATAGAAACCATGCAAACAATATAAGAGAGAGGCAAGGACTGGATTCCCAAAATATTTTTTAAAAAGTGCTTTGATAAGGTGGTAGCAACGTGGAGAGGGAGTGCAGGAAGTGATGCTATGGGGGCTGTGCCGTCCCCTTGTGTGATATAGAGAAAAGGGTGTTCTTTATGTGATATCCTCAAACTCCGTTCCTACCTAAACCAGCTGTGTTCTGAAGCTGTTGGATGGGTGTCTATTGGGTTAGGCTATGTGGCCTTCCAGACTCTTTAGATGACTGGCTAACAAGAAGGACCCTAACACCGTGCACTAAATAATGGCGGCACTGCCCTGATCTGGTGCCCACATCCCTGATGATGAGAAAAAGGCAGTGCTGACCAGTCATGGTTGACTTTTGTAGAAAACCTGAAAGGAGTCATGAGGAGGAAGGATTAGATCTGGAACATGCATGACTGCATGGGTCTAGAATTTTGAAGAGGGGGTGCGGATGGTGAGGCACATCATCATATAGAAAACAACATATTTTTCTCCAGTTGAAATGAAACTAAAAGGTTTACTAATATTCTAGGGGCCTAGGGATGTATTATTCGGTTTAAGATTGAAGCAAAAGAAAATATAATGTTACTGTTTTGAACTCATGCCAATCTAAAGGACTGTGAAATAGGAGCTTCATTACCAGGAGCAGCTAACAGACAGCAAAATTGCAGAACAAAGATAGCTTGATTGATAGAACATCAAAATCATTAAAAAGAAGAGAAGGTCAATACACATTGAATGAAGAGTTTCGAAGGGGTCAGGTAGATTATAATGAGCCATGAAATCAAATGAGTCCCTCAGTACTACCTTACTAGAAATGCTGCTGGCACTTCCAGGCAGTTGGTTTAAACTTTGGGTGGAGCAAGAAACAAAGGGGGGAGGAGGGGTGTGCAAGCACATCAGTGCATCCCCCATGGATCTTCCTCTACATAACTGCACTACAGCATTCTGGAGGTTCTTGGCATATTTTCACTTGAAGAGCGGGCAGAGGCTAGGTCAAGGACAATGACCATCTCACCATTAGTGGGAGTGTCATCCTGGTATCCTGTGCCCCTACTCTTCATATGCTTATTGGTGAAGGGGGTGAAATTATAAGTCTTCTTCCCTGGTTTTAGTGGCTACGACTTAGAGGAAAATTCTTTCAAATCGTCTTTGATTTTATTTGGAGGGGGGAGGGGCAGACCATTTTTCATGGTAAATGTCTGTTTTCAACAAAACCTTGTTTTTTTGACAAAATAAACAAACAGCTCCCTCCTCTCCTGAAGATGTTTTATGATCATGGGAAAATAAGGCTGAATGTGGCCTCACAAGGAGAGTGGGGCCTTACACTAGCTTTTCTTGCAAAAGCTTCCATGCTGATAACAAATCATTTTTAAAATGACCATACCCATTTTCTTGATATGTCACAAGGCAAACAGAAGAACACCGCACGGTACTTTGCAATTCTTTCCTGAAGCAGGCTTTCTCTCAGCTGCTGTGATGGCAAGGATTAGATCAGAATATGATTTGGTTCCTAACTGCCTACCTTTTCTTACTTTAATGGTCTGTTGGCTCACTCGTTGGGAGAGTGGGATACGCAAACTCACGTTATTTTTCATCTCCCAAATCCACCAGTTGTAAATCAATTCCCACTTGCCAATAGACATAATCTCCCTCTTCCTTATCAATAGTAATACATGAAGTATGTCACCCTCCCATTCATTCCCACAAAATACCTTGTTTAGAGCCTGCACTCAATACACAAAGCTCTGTTGCCAAGGACATTAAAAGGATTTTGAATTAATATGTTGCACCAAAGCATCCCTGGATGTCTAGCTGAGGAGTTACATTTCACTTCAATATTCTTAATAAAATCCAAATGCTTTACATTCAGGGCCCAATCTGGCTCCCATTCAAGTCAGTGAAAAGTTTCTTTTGTTAAATAAGAGCCCTCCCTTGCTTGTGCTTTTTACTGTTACACATGTTAGAAAGCATCTTCAAGCTATACATTTTCTAAGATCATGCTTTCAGTTCAGGGCTTTTGGTGATATTGCAGTTTTGGATGTGGAGAATATTTTAAAAAATATGTAGGTATTAAATGTCCTTTAAAAAAAAACACTCATGCAAAATATTCCAGATAGCCTTAAAGTCAGTTAGACCTAAAATTGCACATGACCAGCATTCAGAAGAAACCCTCTATCCACACCCCCAACCCATAAAATAAAACAAACAACTGCCCCCCTCCCTCCCCACCACAATATACAAATAAAAAATTTAACTCAGGCAATAACTTAATGCATCAAAATAATCCTTTTAGTCCCTTCCTTTACAGAAATATGCCCTCAACCTATTCCAGAAATCCTTTTAGCTAGCAACCAGTCATACCATGCCCAGATGTTCACCAAGTCCAGGGTAATTCAGTCCAAAGAAGGACCAAGTTCAAGAGACCTGGGGCCCTCAGACAGCCCCTGCCAGCCTTCTTCCCTTCAGCTCAGCAGCCTTTTTCAGCTTCTGGCTTCTACAGAAGTCAGAGAGAGACAGTCTCTTATGAAACCATGGTCCAGGTCATTTGGAGCTTCTGAGGTTACAATCACGACTTCAAACTCCAGTTACAGATCAACAGGCAGCTACTGCAGATCCTGGACCATGAGTCCTGTGCTTTCAAGCAAGATGCCCACTTAATTATTGGGACTAGCTTCTGTATTTTAAAGTATTGTCTTGGAAACCTTGATGAAAGATAGTCTCCTCTCATAGGGTTAAACATACCAGACATTCATCTCTCCATATGCACCTCTTTCATGCTAGAACTTGTATAATTTTTTTTCTGCAGTCATATGATTTATTTCAACAGAACAGAAGAGACACTATGTGAAAAGGAGCCATCAGGATTGACTCTCACAAAGCCAACCATCCCTTTTCCCTTTACCTCACCCCTCCTAAAAGCTAGTCAGCTTGTGTCAGTATAGTTTTAAATGTGCAACCTTCTGAACCCTAATCTACTCTGACCTGCTACACATGAAAAGGTTTTAGATCAGGGCGGGCAATTATTGCAGGTGGAAGGCCACTTACTGAGTTTTGGCAAGACATCGAGGGCTGCATGACAGGTAGCCAGGGGCAGAGAAATATTAATTTTCTAAATTTTTTAGGGGCCCTGAGGGCCAGATAGAATGGCCTGGTGGGCTGCATCTGGTCTACGGGCCACATTTTGCCCACACCTGTTTTAGATTCATCATCTGGACATTAGTAGAAGATGTGTCCCAAATTAGTTCATGTATTTATCCAGAGCTCTTCTACCCAACACAGGTTGACCCAACTATTACATGTATTACTGTAGCACCAGGAAGCCTCCGTCACAAGCCAGGACTCCAGTGTTCCAGGTGCTGGTATAAATGTAGGAGGACTTAAAAAGGCCTCTGCACAAAGAGCATTTGACCCAAATATAAGATATGGGGCAACAGGTGGAAGACAGACAGATGTGTGAAGCAAACATCTTATTGATCTCTGCATGCTTTCCCTGGTATAAAGAAGCTCTGAAGGGCTGAGGTAACCCATCACTGGTATTTTAGTGGTACTATGTGGACTGTGCTTGAGGACCGTCCGTGTCCACTCCCTGGCCCCACCTGCATGGATGAAGAGCAGAGTGGAAAGCCAGTGGCTTTTGATGCCCTTCTAACCCTGGTTTCTCTGGTAGGTGCTAGACAGGCACAATTTGACTCCTCTTCTTTCACCATAAAGAAACACCAAGAAACACTCTGGGTCAGACTCCTGGCTGATGTAAATAGGAATTGTCCCACTGAGTCCCCTTGTCTTCCCATGTCCTCCATTTGTTAGTGAATGCCCTTTGAGATCCTGTATTTATTCCCCCCTTCCTTATGTATTGCTTAGGGGGACATGAGCATGCAATCAGGATCTATGCGTTTTGAGAGGGTGGTCTGCTTCTGCTGCTTTTCCCCCTCACTGTTGCAGCTGCTTTGGAAAAGATCAGGATGTCCTGTGCAGCGGGGGAGAAGCAGCATTTCTGCAAGTGCCAGTGAGAATTGGGGAGCAGGGATTTTAAAGCACAGCAACCTCATCAGCAGGCAAACTTTCATCTGTGCTATCATTTCCCACACCACCCCTTCGATCCGGAAGCTTTCTCTTTGAGCCATCATTCACTGCAGCTCTTGCTGCTTTTCCCCTCTCTCTCTTTTTCCACTTAGTGGCTCATTTACTGCTCAATCTGTGATTAATTAAAACAGAATTTAAATAACTGTGCCGCTGCTAATTCATTTATAGCTACCCACTCTGTTCAGGGATGTGTGAGGGGCACAGGTGAGACGACAGAACTCTTCGGTAACCACCAGAGGGCGGTGTGCCCACAGGCTCTAAGGTTCAACCCTGGCAATTTGGCTGATGGTGGACCAGGAGCAAATGAAAAACACAGAAGTATTTTTACTAGTGTAGGGGTGGGGTGCGCACAGATATCTTGAAATAACTAAATTCTCCCTAGTTACATGATGACTTCGTGCTAAAGATACAGAAGTAGCTGTGGTGCCAGAGTGAACCATGCAGACAATTGCTTTGATTTAAGGAATGGAGACCCGAGTTCTGCCTCCTGTTGGGTCATGACTTGCTCCAAGATGGGTTGCATTGATTTTTACAGCAAGAGGTTGAGTGTTTTATTTCTAAAGCAGGCGTCACATACACCTTACTCTCCAGAAATAGCTTTGGAAAGTCACAATGATTAAGAAAGGGCCCTTGAATCAGAGTTTGTCTGCAACCCCTGTTTTTCCCAAGGGATGGAGAACGTGCTTGGAGCACGTGTGAGTGGAATCCATAGCTTTCCATTTGCTCTTCACCCCTTGTGTCTTCCCTCCCTGACAAGTCACTGGAGGCAGCTTGGTTCCCAGTTGTTCACTTGTTCCTGGATTCAAAATCTTGAGGGGTTTTGTATAGCTGTGAAAAGGAATAGGTGAGGCTTTTTCTCTCCTTACTACTAAATAGTACTTTACAGTGAGCTGTCTTATGACCCAGCTCTGAATTATTGACCACCAAGCAGTAAGCAAATAAAGGCAGCAAGATTGTGCCTTCTGTTCTTGGTTGTTATCTAGTGCCATAAGACTGTACAACGTAGTAGAACAGGGGATGGTTCATTGGGATTTTAGTAAGGGCTTTTACCAAAAAATATCCCTGCTAACCTGTGAAAAACCCCACAACATGAAGGAAACACGGAGTTTGTTACTACATTTTCCAACTTAAACCAAAACCCCTTTCCTATGATCTTAATCACAACAGGAACAACGCATCTTTGCAAACAAACTGCTGGTAACTCGATTTCACTGCAAAGGTTTATAATCCCTTCCTGAAATATATACTGAATAATTTAGTAATCTTGCCTAGTGTTCCTCTTGTGTGGTATGAAGTCAGGGGTGGTGGGTCAACAAAAACCTTGGGTGAGAAAAACAGGCTGGGATTTCTATGAGGCAATTAAAGGTGGTGCACACTGCTGAATCTTCAAGGTGAAAAAGTGTTTTTCAGGGGTGTTGGCTGCCTGAAGAAGGGTGTCTGCACCCAAAAGCTTGCAAAGAACAATTTTTTCCAACTATTTACTTGATCTAATAAAATATATCACATTTACCCAAAAACACTTGTTTAGCAATGTGTTTTTCAGGCATTCAGGGCATAGGTTGATTAAGCACTAGTCTGAGAGGGGCCAGATTTCCACTGAAAGCATAGATCTTTCAGGTTGATGTGGGGCTGTTTAATGAGAGCCTCTTATGAGCATCTTGGAGTTTCCCTTAGAACATCACTGAACTGCTGCAAAGAAACAAGAGTATCACCACCTTACATTCAATGCTGTAAGCCAAAGGTAGCCAGCCTTTTGTACACATGCCAGAAGTGGCACGAGTAGCCTGTGTGTGTGGCATGTAGCAGATCATAGAGGGTCCATATAGACCAGGAAGCAGAAAGCAGAACCACAGGTTGTGCACAGATCACAGGGCAGGAAGCAGAAAGTAGAGCAACAGATTGAGCAAGGAAGGGGATCAGAGTGGCACTTGGGGAGGGTGTAGGGCTAATTTGTGGCATGCCTGCCAAAAAGGTTGTCCCCCCACTGCTCTAAGCAGTCCCCTTCTTATGGACATCAGTGGAAATGGAGGGGGTGCTCAGCACATCTCAGCTGAAGGTCCTTAGGGCAAAAGTAAGCATGATTCAGAACAATACACATTTCACAAAGTGCTGTTAGGGTAGTAGAAGTGCTTGAAACTATGTTTTTGGAAGGCAAAGGAAGAGGAAGCTTGGAGTATGGTGACTGAGATGATGTTCCAGAAATAGAGCTAGTAGTGTGAGAAGACACAATATCAGTCTCTAATTGCTTTTAAAAAAATTGCGTATATTGCAGCTGATCTTCAGCAAGAGTTTTTTCTGTTTTTCTAACAAGCCTAAGAGGACCAGAGACTCAAGCAACGAGTTTAATCAAAATCTAAACACATTTATTGTAGATGTAATTTACATAGGGTGAGACAGTACTCCGAGGACACAAAACATCCTATGAAATTAATAGTTTTAGGATCTTCTTCCTGGTCTTTCTGGGTTTATTTTTTTAAGCTGAATATTCATAAACTGATGGAAAAATATTTTATCTATGGATAATGAGAAACATAAATGGCCCGATCATATTATCAGTTACAGATGCACAGCCCCTGTTAGAGTTTCTTGTGGAAAATGTATAATTATTTGTACAGCACTGTTTATAGGCTGCAGCTGAGACTGGGACCCAGTTTGGGCTAGTTCTGTATAAACGTGGCGAGAAAAGATCCTGTCTTTGAAGACCTTTCAATCTAAATTGACAGGAGAGGCACAAGTGGGAAGAAGGAGATGTTATTAACACCTTTTTACAGACTGGAAAACTAAGGTGTAGAGAGATTAAGTGGCTGAATGGGAATTAAATGTATACCTTCTGAATCTCCATACACCATTGTGACCACAAGGATTGTTATATGTAAAATGTATGTATCAGGCTACAGCATGCTGGATTTTGAGTTGAAACAAGCCCTATATAATTGCAGTGTACCTTCGGTCTAACTTAGTCTATTGGTTCAGTATGGTTTCAGTGTGCTTTTTGTTTTTATTAAAAAAGATCAGTTGACATTAACTATCAATGTTATTTCAATAATGTCCAAAGTGTACATTAAAAATGCATAAGGAGATTAGATATTTAACTTTCAATAGGAATTTGGCACAGACCAAGGGTAGTAAACATGGGCAAGAACATATAGATTCTTAAAACCGCTTCCTGTAGTAAATCACTGCAGCAGCTTGTCCATAGTTAATGAGGAGAATGAAAAAAAAAACCCTCTGCATTGTTCAAACAACATTCCTCCACCCCAATTTTTTCTCAACAAACACATTAGAAAAATTCATAATGCGGCTGGCTGTCCTTCCCTGGTCTTTATCTCTCTTTCCTTCATTCTGATGGAATCAGCGCTCTATATTACTTCTTAGATTCAGGAGATTATGATGATCTTGTGTGTTTTATTAGTTGAGAGGATTTTGTGCAAGGGAAAAAAAAACCCTCTTTAACATTCATGGATGATGTTGCCTTTGCAAATAGAAAGAATGCAGAGGCGGAGGGGTTCCAGTGTGCTGCTCTGATTGTGGGGTATTGACAGGACAGTCCCATGCAAGGGTCTAAAGGTGACTTCATCAATGAACAGTGAAGTCTCTTTGCTTTGGCAGTATGTGCAGAACTACCCCTAAAAATAAGGCTGTGGGGGAGATGCCACACCTTTTTCTTTATTTCAGAACTCCTGAACACTGCAGTCATGTTTGCAGGCTTCTGCTTTACTGGGTGGGAGTCCCAAGAAGAAAATATTTCCTGACATCAAAGCTAACACAGAGCTTCATGGAGCCCAGCTCTGGTAAGTGACACTGCTTTGCAGCCTCAAGGAGATGCACATTTAAGAGCCAATTAGATCTCAACATCACCCAGTCTGACTAGATGAAGAGATGCCAAGAGAGATGGGAAGAGCCCACAGAGAGAAATCATGTCCAGGCCATGAATAAGTTTCACAGTTACTCTGTATAGGACATGTCCCTCAGGTGACTGATGCTGGTTTGTGAGGTCTTTATGTCTCACTGGGCATGTCTATACATTTATTAATGCACTTTTGCTACCACGCTTTAAATTTAATATCTCTAATGTGAGGTACTAAATAAATGTGTATTAGGCTGCCCTAATGTGCAATAGCAAAAGTGCATGTTTTTTTAGTGATGATTAATGCACAGTAGCCTATTTTACTGTGCATTAGTGTATTAGCATGATTTTTGACATGATGCTTTAATGCACAGTAAAATAGGCTACTGCACATTTAAGCACATGTGTAGATGCACCCACTGACATACTAATACTATTGACATACATAGTATTGACACTGACATACCCGCACACCAACCCTAATTTAGGGTAAATGGGAAAAATGCAGTGTGACTTCAGGGGCCCACACATACCTTGCTGCTCTGACAATTTGCATGTTATTTCTACCTAGAGATAATTTTCAGAGAATCATAGAAAATGAGGGTTGGAAGGGACCTCAGGAGGCCATCTAATCCAACCCCCTAGTCAAAGCAGGACCAGCCCCAACTAGATCATCCCAGCCAGGGCTTTGTCGTGTTGGGCCTTAAAAACCTCCAAGGATGGAGATTCCACCACCACTCTAGGTAACCTGTTCCAGTGCTTCACCACCTGCCTAGTGAGAAAGTTTTTTCCTAAGATCCAACTTAAATCTGCCTTGCTGCAACTTGAGGCCATTGTTCCTTGTTCTGTCATCTGCCACCACTGAGAACAGTCTAGGCTCCATCCTCTTTGGAACCACCCTTCAGGTAGTTGAAGGCTGCTATCAAATCCCCTCAGTCTTCTCTTCTGCAGACTAGATAAGCCCAGGTCCCTCAGCCTCTCTTCATAAATCATGTGCCCCAGCCCCCGAACCATTTCTGTTGTCCACCCCTAGACTATCTGCCATCCTTTCTATAGTGGGGGCTCCAAAACTGGTCAGAGTACTCCAGATATGGCCTCACCAGCGTGGAATAGAGCAGAATAATTACTTCCCTTTATCTGCTGACAATGCTCCTACTAATGCAGTCCAGTATGTCATTAGCCTTCTTGGCAACAAGGGCATACTGCTGACTCATATCCATCTTATTGTCCACTGTAGTCCCCAGGTCTTTTTTTGTAGAGCTGCTGCTCAGCCAGACAGTCCCCAGACTGTAACAGTGCATGGGATTCTTCCGTCCTACATGCAGGACTTTGCACTTGTCCTTGTTGAACCTCATGAGATTTTTTTTTGGCCCAATCTTCCTATTTGTATAGGTCTTAATCCTAGCCCTACCCTCTAGTGCATCTATTACACCCTCCCAGCTTGGTGTCACCTGTGAACTTGCTGAGGGCATACTCCATCTCATCTTCCAGACCTTTAATGAAGATATTGAACAAAACCAGCCCCAAGACTGACCCCTGGGGCACTCCACTTGATAATGGCTACCAGCTAGACATTGAGTAATTGATTACTGCTTGTTGACCCCAACACTTAAGCCAGCTTTCTATCCACCTTACAGTTCATTCATCCAACCCATACTTCCTCAGCTTGCTTGCAAAAATGCTGTGAGAAATGGTATCAAAAGCCTTGCTGAAGTCATGGTATATTACATCCACTGCTTTCTTTGCATCTACAAAGCCAGTTATCTCATTTTAGAAGGCAATCAGGTTGGTCAGACATGACTCTCCTTTGGGGAATCCACGCTGACTGTTCCTAATCACCTTATTCTCCTCCAAGTGCCTAGAAATGGATTCTTTGAGGACCTGCTCAATGATTTTTCCAGAGACTGGATGACACCAAGATATGGGGTTGTGTGGACACACCTGCAGACAGGCTGCAGATACAAGCAGATCTAGACAGGCTGGCATGTTGGGCAGAACGGAACCAGATGAGGTTCAACATAGAGAAATACAAAGTGCTGCATCTGGGAAGGAAGAACCCCCAGCACACCTTCAGGCTGGCCATCGCTAACCTGACCAGCACTACAAATGAAAGGGATTTGGGGGTAACAATAGGCCCCAGAATGAATATGAGCTGGCATTGCGATGCAGTAGCCGCTAGGGTCCATAAAACTCTGGCATGCATCAATTGATGCATCTCCAGTAAATCCAAAGAAGTGTTTCTCTCACTTTACTCAACTTTGGTGTGGCCGCAGCTAGAGTATTGCATCCAGTTCTGGGTGCCGCACTTCAACAAGGACATGCTAAAGCTCGAAAGGGTCCAGAGAAGGGCCACCCACATGACCAGGGACTTGCATGGCAAGCCATATGAGGAGAGGCCGAGGAATCTTGGACTCTTCAGCCTAGAGAAAAGAAGGCTGAGAGGGGACCTGATTGTGGCTTACCGCTATATCAGAGGCGAACATCAGGGGCTCAGTGAACAACTGTTCACCAGGGCGCCCTGGGGGAAAGCTAGAAACAACGGCCACAAACTCCTGGAAGATAGTTTCAGGCTGAACATTAGGAAAAACTTCTTTACAATTAGGGTGTCCAGACTATGGAACAAGCTCCCCCCAAAGGTGGTGCAATCATCTACCCTAGAGGTCTTCAAGTGAAGACTGGACAGTCACTTGGCTGGGGTCATCTGACCCCAGATGTCCTTTCTGCTCATGCAGGGGGCTGGACCCAGTGATCCTTTGGGGTCCCTACCAGCCCTCTGATTCTATGACTGGGGTGAGGCTGACTGGTCTGTGGTTCCCTGGATCCTCCGTCTTCTCTTTCTTCAATCTCTAATCATCTGAGATTGCCACGAGTTTTCAAAGATGATGGGCAATGGCTCTGCAATCACATCAACCAACTCCCTCAGCTCCCTTGGATGCATTGCATCTGGTCCCATGGACTTGTACATGTCCAGCTTTTCTAAATATTCCCTAACCTGTTCTTTCACTACTGAGAGCTGCTTATCTTTCAAAACTGTGCTGCCCCAGTGCAGTAGTCTGGGAGCTGACTTTGTGTGTGAAGACAGAAGTAAAAAAGGCATTGAGTACCTCAGCCTTTTCCTCCTCATCTGTCACTGGGTTGCCTCCCCCATTCAAGAAGGGACCCACACTTTCCCTGACCTTCCTCTTATTGCTAACATAGTTGTAGAAACCCTTTAGCAACCTTAAAAAAACTTTTAGCACATCATTGTAAAGTACTGATACATTATCACAGAGAATATATTGGGCAAATAAGATAGATCCCTACCCCAAACAGCTTACAGTCTTTAAAGCCATGCAACACAGAGCAGTTCATTACAGTGAAACAGGACTTGAACCTCCAGACATGTATGTTCATGAGCAGGGATCCTGGTTTTCCCTGATAAAAAAATTGCAAATTATCTGATAAAACCCCCCAAATCTGTGATTAAAATGAAAGCTCACTTCCCCCCGCACTGCTGCCATGCCTGCAGAGGATACATCACCAGGGCAGCACGGAGCTCACAGAGACAAGGAGATTCTCACATGGCCCCGCTCTGCCCTGCAGCACTGGGTTGCATCCGCTGGGCTGCTGAAGTCCTGGGGGGAGGCAGCAGGGTGGGAGCCCAAACCCACATTGGGCAGCACACACCCACCCCATGCACAGATCTGGGGGACACAGGTCCCCTCTACCCTCCTTGGGAGTGCACGCAGTGATGGGGAGCCAGCGCCTCTCCCCCTGCAGGAGAAGCCACCCATGGCCTGTGGCCGCACATTGATGCACTGGGCCCCAAGCCCCATGCCCTGCCTGCTGGGCAGCAGCCCCAGTCCCAGACTTGCGTAACTCCCCCCCTCCCTCTCTATGGGGGCCTCAATTCCCCCCCCACCCCCCACTTACTTGTTGGAGCTGCTCTCCAGGCTGCCTGACAGCCATGTGTATATACATGCACATGGCGTCCCCTGCCTAGCTGGCCTTCTCCCACTCCCTCCCGGCCCTCTGGAGGCTAGAACTCAGCCAGCCTGCAGAGAGCTGCTTGCAAAACTGCAAAATTTGTGGGTTTCTCCGGTAAAGTGAGAAATCCACACTTGCCCCTAGTAAGAGGTAAAATATGCAGTTTTCTCTGTTTTCCCATGGGAAACAGAAAAGCCGGATCCTTGTTCATGAAAATCTTATGCAGATGAGAGGGAGAGAACAATCCTCCTGTCTGAACCATGGATCACCTTCAAAGCCACTGTATAAAGAGCATGCCAAACATGTGATTCAGGTACCCTATGTGAGGTCTTTGTGTCACTACCCTATCCCCCCTTCCCTTTGAAATGGGATAAGTAGAAGAATCTGTGCAATAGTGATCCTGATCCTCCATGTACTTATGTGCATGAGTAATATGCAAACAAGCGGTACATGCAAGACCCAGGGTTCTGTTCATGGGCACAGGCACTTTCACAGTGAGTGCCATTGACTGTTAACTCTCTGGAACTGGGACCCATTTGTCAAACTTGTTTGAAAAAAACATTTTCACTCCGTTTCTGCAAGGTTTTTAAGTATGTGTATAGTCTTCCTTGACAGTCAGTGGGAGCACTCAGATGCTTAAAGCTATCCCTGCTTTTAAGCACTTTGCTGAATCACGACCTTTGTCCTGTGTAGTTTCTATGCCTATAATGATAAATAACAAACAACAATCATGCAAAACAAACATCAGAGGTTGAGTGGCTAATCTGATTGTGCTGGCACAACGTATTGATGCTATCTCCTTTATTAAGAAGGATGATTGTCTCTTGAGCAGCAATCACCCTGTGAAAAGACCTAAATGCTCTGTTGATAAAGTTACCATGGATTTTATTTTTTTAGATGTTCAAGTTATTAAGAGGGATAGTGCTTTCCCTACGATGCTTTCCAGAAGCTTACTGATAGAAATAATCACTTGCTCAATATCACCTTTCATCCTTTTTGGCTGTGATTGGAAGTTTACTATCTTCTCATTTATTATGAATTAGAAGAAATTGTCCTAGCAAAAATGATTGTCGAGGGTGTAAATATTTCCCAGAAAAAGATTATGATGAAATCTCAAACAGCGAGGCCAGATGAGAGAGGTTCCGGAGATGGAGAGATCTGACCTGCAGAGCAACAGGGCTGTAGCTGAGTACAGTATGTGTCCTTTATGCCTTTGGTTAATATTTTCTCTACCTGTTCAAAGGAAATTAATCAGATTATACACAGACATCAGCACATCTTTACTTGAGAACATAATTTATCAGAGCTGCTTAAAGAACCACCCATGATTTCCTTCAAAAGGGGTGGAAGCCTTGGAGACAGCCCTGTACATGCAGATTCCATCAAGTACAGAAAAAGATCAGTTTTTTATCTAATCTCACTCCAGTGTGGCAACTGTAACCCAACTGTAACAGGATAAATAATTATTTTCACTGTCTGTTATCAGGCATCAATATGATGTGTACATTCCAAATAAGGGCCTAATTCAGAAAACACACTGGGGACAGATTCTTATTCTTACTAAGGTTCTTTTATACCAGTAGAGCAGTATAAAGGGACTGCAAATAGGCCTAAATTTACACCATGTTAGAGCTGGATAAATTGGGTCTTAGAGAAAATGAGGTTCTTACTACTGAGAGTTTTACTTGCCACAGTAAATTGACTTTAGGTGGGCTACCCAGGGCATAAAGCACCATGCCAGGTTACATGTGGCTGCAGGATCTGACCTAACGTAATTTGTGACAGTGATTTTGTTTGCATCCACATGTAAATGCCCACTTATTAGAATAATTAGTAGAAGTGGCTCCCATTCACCCATCTTGTGCTCACTCACTCCCCTAAATGCAACCATATCTGGGGAAGAATATGGCAGCAGTTGAACAGCATGCAGTAAACCAGCAGTGGCCAACCTGCAGCACATGTGCCACAAGTGGCACAAACAGCCTCTGCATGTGGCACGTGGCAGATAGGGCAGGAGGCAGAAAGCAGAGCAGCAGATTGGGCAAGGATCATGAGGGAGGGGACACAAAGCAGAGAAACAGATCAGGCAGGGGAAGAGGATCAGAGTGGCACTTGGGTAGGGTGTGAGGATAATATGTGTCATGCCTGCCAAAAAAGGTTGCCCCCCACTACAATAAACAGTAACTCGAATCATGAAAGTTGGCAGTATAGAATTTAAGAGTACAGCCAGGTAAGAGCCACTGTACGTCTCATTGCTAGAAAAATCTCTTGATTGGCTCACCGAGTTTCCTTGGGAATCAAATAAATATAGCGGACAAGCTGATAAGGTGCCTGGAGTGTGATGTGATAGTATACCACAAAGGGGACTTTGGGATTCATTATTTAAACTCTTGTGTTCCTATTGGGACTCCATGAAGAATATGACCTGTCCTCACTAAGTGCAAGGTGACTTCCTAGTTAAGTATTTTCTTGTTTCAATTTCTTGTGAACTGCTTGCAACACACCCCCACCCAGCTTAGCCATCCATCTGGCCTATTGTTTAGAACATAGGACTGGGAGTCAGGAGATGTGAGTTCTATTTCCAGCTCATCTGCTTCCTTGATATTTGACCTTGGCAAGTCAATTCACCTACACTTTAGGGTTGTGTGAAGCTTTGGCATCTGTTATGTTTTGGAGGTATTTTGGCTCATTTCACTGTCCAAAACACTGAATCCGAATGGGAGACCAAGAAAAAGCTCTGAAATGAAACAAAAGCATCTGAAACGTTTTGGAAAATTTCAGAAAATTTCGGTGTTTTGGAGCTGGGCTTGCAGGGAAACAGAAACTAAGAAGAGGGAGAGGGAAGAGTGGGGAAAGGACTGCTCTGATATTGACATCTGTATTTGGCCAGTGTCTGTGATCTGTCACTGATGTCCCTTCCAGTCCCAGTGCCCTGGGGGAGAGATGGAGAAACAACATATAAGGCTCTATGTGTCTCTGCCATTTCTCAGCTGTGTCTGTGTTTGTAGCATGAGCAGCGGCAGAGAGCAGCATCTGGAAGCAGAGGTGACTGGTGCCTCCTGAGTCTGGGGGGGCACAATTTGTGCGCAGGCCCAGAGGTAGGCCAAAAGCCCCATATCCACTCCTATATTTCTGTGTCATGATTTAGTGCCCCCCACAACATGCCGCCGGCCACGTGGCAAAAAAAATACCCCATCCTGAGTGGTGCCAAGTCAGGGGCCAATCTCAGGGGAGAATGTTTCCCTTCCCCCTCTGTGTCCCCCCTACCAGGCTCCTGTGTCTGGAAGCTTATAGATTGGTAGTTTCTTCCTACTAAGTTGTAGCCAATCCTTTCCCACTTACCCTTGCTTACCCTTTGTTATCCCTTTCAACTATTTCTTCCCCAAAAATCCTGTTATTTGTTCTTATTTCGCCCGCCCCCAAAGAAAAAGAAAGCTGTGCTTTCCCTGGCAGTGTCTCATCACTGTGCAGCAAAGCACTACACATGTACACACACTCACACATTTGCCAGCACACTAAACATGAAGCGTGCTGGAAAGGCAGGTGCCAGGTCTTCTGGCAGGGGAGCAACAGGAGGCAGAGGGAGAGCTGTAAGTTCCTTCCCCCCCACCCCCAACCTTAGATGTTTTCTACCAGGCATGAGGCTTCTGCTGCTAGTGGCAGCAAGGAGGTGGGAGCAGTGTCTGCACCTGCAACACCTCCACTAACACCAGTTATAATGACCATGAACTTCAGCATAACAGTCTCCTCCACCCCAATTTCAATTCCCAGCCTGAGCCTTCCACTGTCAGAGGAGAAGCTGGGTCTGGAAGCAGACAAGCTGAGTGTCATTGCCAGGGAAGTTCTAGGGAAGGAGGGGGAATCTGAGTTTGGGCTCCACCCATCTCAAAGTTCCCCTAGAGCCAGGTCTCCTTCTCCAGAAGGTACCTGGGTGGAGATTGTGGTTATGGAGATGAGTGGCTCAGCTAAGTCAGCTCCTCCTGTTGTTGTGCCTCTGCCTGCTGAGGAGGTGGGTAAGGCAGGATCCCCACCCTTAACCCAGAAGCAAGGGGGTAGTGTAGTGTGGGATCATTTTGAGGTGGCAGATGATCCCAGATATACCATCTCCCATCATTGCCAAAGCAAGAGTAGCTGGGTTATGGAGGCAAAACACTTCAGCACCACGGTGATGCTAATGCATCTCAAGATATTATGCAAATAGCATAAATACCAGCTTGATGTTAGTTAAATAACATGGAAATAGACTTTTGCCTATTGCTTTTAATCTTATGTATTTTCTTGAGTTTTGCATTGCCTTAAGAAACTCCATTTTGTATTGCTCTGTAGCTTGACATAAGTGCTTGACCTTTTACTTTTTTGTATGCTGCATGGGTGTGAGTTTGTTTATGGAAAAGGAAAACATCAGCTGGTGATCCGCTGAAGAATTCAGACAGATAAAAGACCAAACAAAAAGAATCTGCCCCAGAACAGCAAGAGAACAATGGCAATTGACCTTCAAGAAAGAACACAGTGATAACCCAACAAAAGCCCAGAGGACCAGGTGAATTGACAAGGCTATAAAAGATGGGGTGAGACGTATCAATTTTGGGTCTTATTTTGCATGTCATCCTGGAGCATCGGTTCATCCGATGAGATGGACCAGCAGGAGCCTGGCTCCCACTCATGATAAGCTTGGCTGGCCCCTAAGTTGATCTGAGCACTGCTAAGACTGGTAACATATACCAACGTAGAACAGAAATCAGAGTATGAATGTGGTGTGTTTGTGTGTGTGTATTAAGCGCTTAAACAATAAACACAGCACTTTGCCTTATCTCCCTCATAAGGTCTCACTTGTGATTTGAGCAATTGGCAGTTTGTGTAATAAAGAGGCACCACCCCCTTGTCCTTGCTCTTCCTCAGCCTGGCACCAGGGGAGCGTGCCCAAAGGGAAGTCCCCCTCTTGCTCCAAAGCCCTCATCTCCAAGAAGCAGAGGCAGGCCACCCTGTACCAGTGGGGGAAAGGTAGACACAAAGGGTGGCATGTTCCAAAGGTGAGCAAGGTCACCAAGAGCATTGGGGAGATGCTTGCTCTGGATGGCCACAACTTCTCCTTAGTTGAGAGGCCAGGGTTCAGGCAGCTCATGGTGCTTGTGGCCCCATCATACCGCGTGCCTGCATACACCACCTTCAGAAAGGCAGTGGTGCCCTCCCTGTATGAGGCATGCAGAGAGTACTTGAGGGAGGAGCTGCACGAGCCTGGTCTGCAGGTGGTCTTGCACTTCACCTTGGACATCTGGAGCAACTGGGGTGGAGATCATGCCTACCTCTCCCTCACAGGGCACTGGTGCAATCAGTCAGGCTGTTGGTGGGCTCTCCTTCAAGTGGAAGTGATGGCTGAGTCCCACATGGCAACCGAGATCATGGGGGCCATGAATCGCATGATGCAGGGGTGACTTGTGGGGCATGGCAAGCTGACCTGTGGGTTTATTGGTCACCGAGAATGGGGCCAAGGGCTTCCATGGTGGGGTTATGAGGCATCAGACCCAAACATCAGGCAGGTAGTACCAAGGCCTTGGTGGCTAACTATCTTGCTGAACTCCCATGCCAGGATGAACTTGGAGGTATGGGATAGGGCTATGGGGAAGGAGAAGGCCCAGGTCCTGGAAGTAACTTGAAACTGCACCCTGCCTGGGGTCGGGAGGCCTCATGGGACTTCTAGTGGTATGGCAGCCCCCAAGAAATGCCAGGACCGCAACCATTCCTGGTGAAAGGTGGGTAGGATGTGCCTTATAACTTCCAGCCACCATACACGCACACAGTCATGGCTAGGGAAAGACCAGACCTGTAAGTTCTTTGTGAGGCCTGATGCTTGCTGGTTGTAGTAGAGTTGTGAGGCTCCAGGTGAGCTTAGCTGCCTGGGATGCTATTTGCAAGGCCACAGTGTTAGGGGAGATATGGAGCTGCAGAATGGATGAACATGAGCCGCCAATGCCAGACAACAGCCAGCAAGGCCAGCCATACCTTGTCATGCATCCAAAGATGCATCTCAAGCCAGTCCAGAGAGGTGATACTCCCCCTCTATGCGACTTTGGTCAGGCCGCAGTTGGAGTACTGCGTCCTGTACTGGGTGCCGCACTTCAAAAGGGATGTGGCCAGCCTGGAGAGGGTTCAGAGGAGGGCCACCCGCTTGGTGAGAGGGCAGCAGGACAGGCCCTACGAGGAGAGACTGAGGGACCTGGACCTGTTCAGCCTCAGCAAGAGGAGGCTGAGGGGGGGACCTGGTGGCTGCCTACAAGCTCATCAAGGGGGATCAACCACTAATAGGCAGAGCTCTTTTCTCCCCAGCACCACCTGGGGTAACGAGGAACAATGGTAATAAGCTGATGGAGAATAGGTTTAGGTTGGAGATCAGAAGGCAATATTTTCCAGTTAGGGTGGCCAAAATCTGGAACCAACTTCCCAGGGAAGTGGTCCTTGCCCCTACCTTGGGCATATTCAAGAGGGGGTTGGATGATCACCTGCCTGGGGTCTTGTGAACCCAGCATTCATTCCTGCCTGTGGCAGGGGGTCAGGCTAGATGATCTGTTCAGGTCCCTCCTGACCCTAGCTACTATGAAACTATGGATCCATGTCACTCCTAGACATCAGGGTCCTAAATGGGCAGTCTCCCACCTGGGAAACATCTGAATCAGTTTTACATCAAGGCATGGCAGGTAAAAGAGAGGCAGGCAGTTGGCCCAGAAATAGGTGGGCAGGCCGAGAACTCGCCTGCACTGGGAAGGCCCCCTGCTCTTGCTGGATGGAATGAATAGTGAAGAAGCCAGAGGCTGGTATGCTATTCAGTCAAGAAAGTTAGTCAGTGAAAATGGAAATTGAGGTGTCGGGGTAAGGGACAGGCTGGGAGCAGAGGGGGAAAGGAGAATGTAGCAGGTAAAAGTGGAGTGGTACCTGGGGAGTCAGATGTCAGGCAGGTTGTAATGTGTCATAAATCCAATGTCTATATTGAGTCCATGAGTTTCTGTATCTAGGAGGTTGATGAAGTGCAGTTCATAGGCTCATCTGTGAAAAGTGGTTTGTAAATTCCCTTTGAGGATCAGGCCTGAGAGACTGAAGACCGAGTGACTTTCTTGTGAGAAATGTGACCCCACAGGTAGTTGGGTATTTTTGTCTGTAACAGATTGGATTAGTATGTTGGCAGGTTTTGCATTTCTTGTCATGGCATGGTCTGGATCCATCTGGTGTGTTTTGAGCTGTAGGAAGTTGGCTTCTGGTGATGAAATTAGCAAGGTTCGGTACTTCTTTGAATTTACAAACCACTTTTCACAGATGAGCCTATCAACTTCACTTCATCAACCTCCTACATACAAGAACTCATGGACTTAATATAGAGATTGGATTTACGACACACTATAACCTGTCTGACATCTGACTCCCCAGGTACCTCTCCACTTTTACTTGCTACATCTCCCTTTCCCCTCCCCCCCCCCCAGCCTGCCCCTTACCCTCTGACACCTCAATTTCCATTTTCACTGACTGGCTTTCTTGTCTGCATTGCATGTCAGGCTCTGGCTTCTTTGCTATTCATTTCATCCAGGAAGAGCACACACACACCAACTAGATGTGTCCTCACCCTGACAAAGGGTTTTTAAACCCCAAAGCTTGCCAAGATATATTTATCCAACTATTCAGTTGTTCTAATAAAAGATATCAGAGGTACCCTCAACTGGTCTGTGCTGGGGCCAGGACCTAAAGAAGGTCAAAGGGCCAGAGGCACACCACAAGGAATGCCCAGAGCAAGAGGCTCGGGATTCCGACTGGCCTGAAGGCGGGGCTAGGGCCTAAGGGGGAGCCAAAGGTCCCAGAGAGGGGACCACAGCTGGAGGGGGTGAAGGATGCAATGTGTGAGGCATGGGCCAAAGTGTTAGGGGAGGTACAGAACTGCAGAATGGATGTCACCCCAAGATATCTAAATGGGCAGCCACCTGCCTGGGAAACATCTGAATCAGTTTTCCATCTAGGCATGGTGGGAAAAAAAGAGAGGCAAGCGGTTGGCCCAGAAACAGGTGGGCGGGTGGAGATCTAACCGGCATTGGGAAGGCCTCCTGTTACAGGCTACCATCCCTGCTGGTTTGATCCCACTGTGCCTTAACACACGCACAAAGTCACACAAGTGTCACAGGTTTTGCTTTGAACAGTTTGAGGTGTAGTTTTACAGAAACCCCTGCACTTACCTCCTTGAAACCTAGCAGGCTTCATGTCCTTAGAAGGGGCTACCATCCCTGCATGTTTTACCTGAATCAGGCAAGAAATAACAAAGTTATAGGCATTTTAGTGATTCCCCATTATAGTCTATGGCCGAATCTCCGAAACAATGTCGAAACTCCGAAATAGATTCGGCCAAATCAAAACGGAACAGTGATCTGAAACGCCAAAATGAATCACTGTCCTCCGAAATGGCTGAATCTGAAATCAAAACATTCGCACAGTCTTAATATACATGGTGCTTAACCCCTCCCTGATACTGGTTGGAGTTGTTATGCACTGCCAGGATGCGAACATAATAATAATGACTGTTTTTTATCTACCATATTCACTAGAATAGGAGACAACCCCTCCAATCATTAGATTTTATATATGGAAAATTGATATATTTTTAATATTTTTCCAGGTGTAGAATCTAATGATTGGGGGTTTACTTTGCTCCCCCTCCCGCTGCTACAGCAGGGAAAATATATCTGGGGAATCAGATGGCCCCCCCCTGCCCTCTGGCTCCCCCCAAATACTTCTCCCTTTAGCCCCACTCCCCCTCCTCTCTTTACTGTCAAACCTGCACATGGTAGTGAGGAACAAAATTGAAAATATTGACCTTGAAATTAAACATAGCTGTAGTAATTTGCATATAGTACCCATAGAGTTAGTTCATCCAGAATTGGTGCATGTTACCTATTTTTTAAACTGTTGCAAGTTTTAGAGCAGGTACTCCATAAGCACACTTTTAGATAGCACTTTGGCACCTACTTATACATAGTACAAATGATGCATGATATTAGTCCAAAGCCAAAAGGTTTACCACATAGTTCATTGGGCCAGGACCCACCAAAGTCAACAGGATTTCAAGCCATTGTAACCCCCTAGCTCAGCACTGTTCAGTCTGTGTGTGCACATGGACCAGAGAGGTCCATGTGCTAATTAGCCCCATCTCTCATGACTGGAACCATGAGTGGTTCTTGTCATGAGTCCTGGGATGCTCCAAAAATTATATATGCAGATGAGGCACAGGGCAACCTGGTCTGATTTCACCTCATAGAGGGCAGGGCCACACTAAGCATATGTGATAGACTGAGAAATGCTGGGGAGGGAGGTATGACAGAGGAATTCTGGGTGAACTGTTTGGAACCGTGTTTGGTGAGGTTTGCCAGACAGTTAAGGCTGGTGAAGAAACAGGCATCATTGGAAATGTGAAAGAAAGGCAGAGTTTAGCTGTGGGAGTGAAGAAATAGTAAAAAATGCAGTGTTGTGGCTCACCATCACTTGAAAAAGAGTTGGCACTGAGAAGGACTGCTTAATGGCCACTGCTATCTATCTTATTCAGATGGTCTGTTGGTGTATCCTTGTGGTAGGTTCCCATCAGCATCTTGGCCTTTTTGGCTAAAATCAAATGTAGCATTTTTGGCACCAAGGGGCATGTGTGAGGGCTGGCTATGATCCTCCTGGTGATGGCCTGGTATTGCAATACTTCCAGGCCTGGTACCAGTTCCTTGTAGAGGGAATAACCAAGCATTTTTTTTTTTTAAGGGCCAAAAAATAAGAAGTGATAGATTCTCATCAGCATTTTTGGCACCATGGAAGTGTCAGAGCTTGCTTTAGCTTCTTCAACTGCTGTTTCTCCTGGGGGAATGTAACAGGCAGCCGTTCTGGGCCAAGCTAAAATGTGGCCCGCACACCTGTTCCTGAGGCAACCGCCCGCCTTCTTTCCTGCCATGCCTTGCTGTTAATTAATTAATTGATGTTAATTAGTGGGAGGCTGCCATTGTGCTGCCCCATTGCCAGGGGGCACTATCTGCGGCTCTGTTTCCTCCCCTACACCGCAGTCCACACCTCGCCGATGGAATAGCCGTTGTCTCAGCTCTATCACTATCTGGCCCCTTCTTGGTCTCTCTGGGCTCTACTTCCTTGGATACACGCTCCCTCCGGTGCTAGGGCTCTCCCCGGCCCTATCTCACTCTGTGCCCTCTTCTCCGGGCCTCATCTACAATGCGGCCCCCCGCTCTGGGGTCTTCCGCACCTCACACTGGGGCTCCTCAATCACGTGGCCCTCTCCTGGGGCTCTCCGTGCCCACCCTGGGGCTCCTCAATCATGTGGCCCTCTCCTGGGGCTCTCCGTGCCCACCCTGGGGCTTCACAATAGTGCCCCCTTTCTCTGGGGTTTGCCACGCCCACACTAGGACTTCTCAATAGGGTCCCCTCTCTGGGGCTCGCCACGCCCACACTAGGGCTTCTCAACAGTGCCCCCTCTCTGAGCTCGCCACACCCACCCTGGGGCTTCTCAAATGCCCCTCTCTGGGGCTAGGGTCTATGCACCTTGTATGCTGCACCCTCACTGGCACTGGGGTCCTCACACTCCGCTGTGAGTCCCCTATGAGGCCTCCTCCATCCCCTTATAGCCTCACCCAAACCACCGGTAATAACAACAACAAAGCAAAACACAAGCCCCTAGGCTATAACATAACTTAAAGCCACCCAGCTAAAACAACATTGCTCAACTCAGGTCAAGCTGTATCTGCGGTTAGGCTTCTCCTCGCATCATGGCTTAGGGAGCTCCTGGCTGCTGGCAGTGAACTGCCTCTGGCCTCCTGTCCGTGCTTTATATAGGAGTCAGGCCCTATAGGCTGGCCCCTTTCAGTCAGCTGACTTCCTGGTTGCCCTGGCAACCCCCAGCTGGGCTCCTTATTCCTTGCCAGGGCTCTTTCCCTGGCAGTTTTCCCCTCTCTAGGAACAGGGCACATCCATGCTCTGTGACAGGGAGCAACTGCCTGTTTTTATTACGGGACACACACACACACACACACACACACACACACACACGTTTCCATCAGCATACGAGCCATGTATTTTATATCATGCCCAGTATTTGCGACATTTGATCAACTTCATGGTTGGTTTCCACTACTGAACACATGCTGCTTTTGGCAGCAGTTTAATGATAGACAATTTATTTAATGAGGTTTCCTTGTATGCAAGCGTAAGACAAGGGGCTTTTTTCCCCATGTTGATTGGAGAATAAAACCTCATCATGTATTCAAGTAAAAACAGTAACTAAGATATTCAGAAAGCATCCATCACTCTAATGCAATGATTCTCAACTAGGGTGTTAAGAGAACTTTTTAAGGGTGCCATACAATATTAGTGTTGTTAGGTGAGCAAACATCTGTAAAGGATTCACAAGACAGACCCAGAAATTTCAAATAGGAATCCAAAACATTCTGACCTGTTATGGTCTTTCTGAGTTCTTTGCAACAAAAGAATTGAGTTCTTTGCAACAACAAAAAAATGCTCTGTCATTTTTCCATAGTAAAAAATGAGTAAGAGCTAAGATTTTTCTAGGGGTGCGCTGAGACTAATGAGGGGTCCTCTGAGTCTAAAAAGGTTGAGAATCACTGCTTTAATATCTAGACACAAGGGCAAAATTGGCCAAATGTGGGCGCCTATAATTAGGTCACAGGCAGAAATACATATAACCCCATGTAAATTTACACCAACTTTGTCTATTGATGTAAATTGATCAGGGATCAGAAATGGACAGACATGTTGCTATCCCAGGGCATCTCACACAGTATTTAGTTATTACTGGACCTCATTGCTGAACAGTGGAGGAACAGGTAATATTCTGGTTTCAGTGATTCGTTCAGGGCTAATTCTTCACTGCATTGTCAAGTTACCCTGGTTTATGAGACTGTTGCTGTCTGCTATTTTGTTACATCAGTATAATGTCTTTTATACCAGTGTACCTAACCCTGTATATCAGGTCATTTACTTGAGTGCCAAAATTAAGCAGTGTGAAACACTTAAGTCCAATAATATGAATGTGAGCTATGGGTTCTCAGGCACATTTGAGAATCAGTGATTTAGGTACCTAACTACAGGCATGGACAATTAAACATTATGACTATGTTTTCCTTATAGTATTGACAACAGGTGTGTATTTGAAATGCAGAGATGGCAGCCCTGGATATTACATTACTGGTGGTAGGTCATTTTTTTTTTAGTTGATCAAAGAGAAAGTAAAAAGATGACTTGATTGTGGTTTATCAGGTGAGCTGGTTGGAACCAGTTTCTGTACCATAGGAAATTGTGACATCTCAAATTCTCTGTTCTGAATCTGGACGTAAAGTTGAAATGTCAAAACTTATTCTGAAATGAAATGTATGGAATATATCATTTTGGAACCATCAACATGAACATATCAAAACATTTCATTTTGATAAGGTTGGAAGTTTTCATATGTATATGTACTGTATCATTCCAACTTTTTATATAAACTTGTATTATAATTTATAATATAAAAAGTAAGAATGTTGTGATTTTTATAGTAGAGTGTTAAAGTAGAAATGATGAAGCCAAACCAAAGTGTTTTAACCTTTTGGATTTCCCATGAGAATTTTTGACAAATTGACTTGTTCCTGAGAAAGTTTTCATTTTTTTGTGAAGTCTGTATTTTCTGAAGGAGAACTGTTCTGTCAGAAAACTTTTGACCAGCTTTCTACTTAAACACCAGCACAGAGAGGAAATATCTCTTAGTAGAGGCCTCTTCAGCCAAGCAGACAAAACCCATGGCAAAATCCAATGGCTCAAAGTTGAAGGAAAAAAAATTCACACTGGAGTTAAGGCAAAAATTTTAACTGTAAGAGTACCTAATCTGTGAAAAAACTTGTTGGGGTTTGTGGCAGCACAGTAGTGGGTGCTCCTGTGCTGAGCCACCGACCTCACTGCACCTGACTAATTTCCAGGCTCTAAGTGCCTCCCTGGGGGTGCCTCACGTCTGGCCGACCCCCTTCCTGGAGCACACCCACTAGCCTGGGGTTAGCACTGCCACCACCCAGGGTCTGGAGTGATCCTGGCTCTGTGCCCCCTCGGAAACACAGGCCTGGTAGCCCTTGAGGGTACTTGACCCACTTCAAGAACTTGGGGTACTTCCCTCAGTCTGAAGCACAAATAGTGGTCTCCCTTAGTCAGCCGAACCAAAGGGACCCCAAGGCATAATCTATCCCCTCTCCCAATAAGTCTCCCACACTAGGTCCAAAGGAGAACTTTATTGGTTATAAGGAGTAGGTTTGGAATAAGGATCAGGGTAAAGCAATATCAGAGAAATCTCATAGAGCAAACAGGGTGGCTGGGTAGCTTTTGATCACGCATCTGAGTTACTGAAAGCTATATATCTAGTTAGATCTCAGGTAGCTTACTCATGGGTATCATCCAGAAGCAGGTGGAGATTCCCTCTGGAGGCAGGCAGTTCCTTGATCATGAGTTTCAAGAGAGAGAGCAAGTTTCAGATGGTGCAGCTCTTCTCTCTCTGAGTTTTCATCATGGCTACTGCGCCTCCTCTTGGACAGTCCTTAACTTATAGAGATCTTATGACCTCATTGACCTGGTCCAATGGAGGCCAGCACCTGTTGCCTGCCAGCCAACCAATTTGAAATGCATCACTGGTTGCCAGGCAGACTGGCAGGGTCTCTAGCCCTCTCCCAGTCAGGTTGGCATTGCTTAGAACAATAGGGAGTGTAAGCCCCTCACCCAGGTATGTGATGCCAGTCACATAGGCAGAGGGAGCAGGTTTCCCCCCTCCCTCAGGAATGTATCCAACTCAGGTTACCTAAAGAGATGGGATGTCTACCCTCTGAAAGGCCTATATTAACCAACTTGTCACAGAGCAGAGTTTTTGGGGAGAAACAGAGGTGGCCTTCTGCCACAGGGTTTTCCATCCAAACAATTTTGCATGTATCTCTCAGTTAAGTTGTAGTTCAACCATGTGTTTTGCAGAAAGCGGGACTGGATGATGATAATGGTCACAGCTGGTCTTAAGCCTATGTCTACTTGGGATTTTCATGCAATATATATATTTTTGAACCCTAAAAGTAGTTTATGGTTCCATCCACTGGCCCAACAAAGATATGCCCAAGTTTTCTGTCAACGATGGATTGGGAACACAGTGAACTGAAAAAGAAGTTGTTTGTTCTTTATGCTCTTCAAATAGGGCTAGACTATTAGATTATGAAGGCAGGAAGGAACACTGTAATCTTCTCATCTGGCCTCCTGCGTAACCCAGGGCATAATACTTCCTTGAATTCAAATCTTGCTTGAACTAGAGAAAAAAACCCACACATGCAATCTTCATTTAAAAATTGCTAATGTGATAGAATCCACCACAACCTTTGGTAAAATGTTCCAATGATTAATTACAATAATTATCAAAAAATTGCATCCAATTTCTAGTCTGTATTTGTCTAGTTTCAACTTTCAGCTGCTGGAACTTTAGGTTGAAGAGCCAATAATTAACATTTTTCTTCCCATGCAGGTGATCAAATCATCCTTTTACCTTCTCTTGGCTAAACTAAATAAAATAAGCTCCCAGGGTCTCTCATCATAAGTAGGGTGACCATAGGTCCAGGATTGGCTGAGACAGTCCCAGATTTCAGATGCTGTCTCAGCATACTGGCCATTGAAGAAAACTGAAGCAAAAGTCCCAGATTGGTGCAGACATCCTTGCATGTGCTTGGTTCTGGAGTCAGGAGCTGGGCACATGTAGGCAAGTTTGAGCCAATCTGGGTTTTTTGCTTCATTTTTCTCCAGGGAGTCCAACCAGTGGGTTGCTCCCTGGTTTGGACCCTGTTGGGTTGTGTGCGGAGTCACTTGCACAATAGAGTTGGGGTGGGGAGCAGGAACTGTAGGGGTGTGTGTGTGTGTGTGTGTGTGTGTGTGTGTGTGTGTGTGTGTACACGCATTCACATTTCAGTGTCCTGCCTGGCCCTGTTTCTTGTAGCTGCAGGGTCAGGGAGTGTATGTGCATGTCATGCTGTCTTGCTCAGCCCAACTTCTGGGACCCAAGGGGTCCTGGGGTTGGGGTGGGGTGGAGGGGTACATGTGTGTGCTGACTCCCCCTGGTACTCCCCCATCCCTGATTTCCCTCAAATTATTATGGCCACCTGTCGCAGGCCATTAAGGTGTCCTGCTTCTTTAAGGGCTGAAACTGCTGGGAAAAGAGCCCTAGCAGCCAGTCAGGAACACCCCAGCTACAGGTTACCAGGGCAGCAAGAATGAGATGGTTGGCCCACACCTGCCAGCAGTCAGCTGACCAGAAGGGGCAGAGCCTGGCACATACATAAACCCCAGGGCTGGGACCAGGAAGGCACTTCTCTGCCAGTGGCCAAAAGGGAAGGAGCTCTCCTAGAGGAAGCAAAGGGGAGAGGCCTGACTGCAAGTTTAGCTTCTGGTAATATTAAAGGACAGAGCACACCCTGTGCGGCTTGAGTTATGTTATAGACTAGGGACTTGCATGTTGATTTCTGCTATAAAACCAGTGGTTTGGGCTGAGGCTTTTGGAGGAAGGAGGAGGCCTCATTGGGGGCCCACTATAGTGTCAGGACCCCAGCACCAGAGAGGGCACAGTGTTCAGGGGTGAACAGACCCTGGGGCCAGAGAGGACGCAGTATTTGGGGTGCATAGGCCCTGGTGCCAGAGAGAGCGCAGTGTCCAGGGGTGAACAGACCCTGGCGTCAGAGAAGGCGCAACGCTGAGGGGCGCAGAGAGAGACAGGGCTGCATAGAGCCCAGTACCAAGGGGTGCAGAAAGAGAAAGAGAGAGACAGGGCTGCAGGGAGCCCAGTGACAACCCAAGGCCGAGTGAAACCAAGGCCTCTGAGGGACACTGTGGAAATACCATCTGTAAGTCCTGGGGCATGGTAAAGGGGCAGTTTGGAGCCACGCATCTAGCCCATAAGGCTGAGGGTGTCCCAAGACATCCATTTTGAAATGGGACCCACAAGGGGTCCGAGAACCCACGGGGTTCAGTGGGGTCCATCAGGACCATGTCCAACTAGACTTGAAGGCAGCCTCCCTATTTATTACAATTACACTAAGACATGGCAGGCGAGAAAAGAGGGTGCCAATTGGGCCGAATTGGCATGGTCAAGGGGCCCTAGGGGTATCACGGCCATCCTTGGGGACCCCATCCCGTGACATCACCCTAACCATAAAGAAAGATTTCAGCCTCTTAATCATTCTAGCTCTTCCCTGAAGCCTTCCCAGTTGATCAGCATCCTTCCTGAATTCTGGACACAGAGGTGGGTACACAGAAGAAATATAATCTATCCACTCCTGCTAGTGTTTCCTGCAAAAGCCTGGGCCTTCCGTGATAAGGTGTGGACATATGATTAGTTTACCAAAAGAAGCAGGCAGGAATTTACATAAGGTGCTCAATTCTAAGTATTCATTTGCATAGTTTTTACCCCTTGCTAGGTTGAACCTAAAACGGGAGCTTACCCTTCTTTCATTGGGGTACAAGCAGACACATGGGTAGTCACCACTCAGGAATAAAGAGACAATAATTTGCTGCTGGCTTATTCCATTAGCAAATTTTGATACTTCCCATGCCAGCTCAGCTACACTGGCTAGTATATTTTGAGAGACCTTGGATTCTCAATTACTTGCCCATATGCTTCAGGCAGGTAGGGAGAGCAGCAGCTTGCATGAACCCCTTGTGTATTCCCATGTGCCTGGACCAAAAGGAATATTTGTTGCAGAAAGATTAAGTGACCTCCTCAAGCTCACGCAGCATGCCAAAACAGAGCCATGCAGAGAAGCCAGCCATGCAAAGAACTCTAGCTTCTCAGTCCTACGTTAGAACTGCTCTGGCCATGAATTCCTCTAGGCATAAGGCCAACAGACTCATGCCATACATCTTATTTTAAATTAAAAGTGTGTATTGTTATCTATAATTATGATGTTATAAGCTATTCTTATCAGTTACAATGCAGCTACAGAAAATGATTTAATTGTATGGGACCACTTTGCCCCTCACAGCAAGCACATAACGCTTATTAGCTTCTGTGGGAGTTATGTGCACATAACTGTATGAGAAATGAATATACCCCTTTGATTACAATAAGGTTATAAGCAGCAGGAGTCCATTATGATTAGCAGTAAAATGAAGAATTTTGCATAAATCATAAATGTTACCTTATAATTTCCATTCTTCCCTCTCCTTTTCTCAGAGTGCATCTGTGAATTTATATTTTGCCCTAAGACAGGCACCTTGTGATATTCCTAAAAAAACCCATTGTTCATTAAAACTGAAGATGAATTTGCAGATTCCTCCTTTTTTTAATTTCCAAAGGATCAATTAAACAGGGTGGGGAGCCCCTCCTAAAATATATTAAAAGCTCTTAATGATATTTGCATGAAGTTTCTACTTCCCTTCACAGCCATAGAGAAGGCATCTTACTCCCTTTACTCCATCGTCCGATGGGAACTGTATACCTCCTGACCTCAGATTGTCTCCAATCCTGGGAAGGATTTTAGGGTGATGAATGTAATGAAAATCCATGTGAAGATACTGTTTGGTTTTGGGTTGAGGGAGGGTCTCCCTTTTTTTAAACCTGATTCTCAGTGACCTTAATTTGTACACCTGATACTGGTTACTGTTGGAGATGAGATATTACACTAAATGGACAACTTGGTTTACCTAGTATGCCTGTTCCTATGATCCGTACGTGTCCCTTGCCATGAACTGGCAGTTCAAACATATTCATGACTCGTAGGAGCCTAAAGTGCTCAAAATTTTCCCTTGCAATTACATAAGAAATGTCTGCTGTGAGGATGGGGAATTAAAAACAAACAGTCAAGAACCTTGGCACTTCAGCTGGAATGATTTATCCCAGCAAAAGAGCTCGCTTTTCTCTCCTGAATTAATATGCAAATGAACATAAGCAACACTTCCCACAAGCAGGTTCAAAATTATGTCCTGCAGTACTATGTTCTGAACATTTAGTAGAACTATTATTAGCATTGTTGCTGCTTCTTTTGGTTTGTTCCCCCCCCCGGCCCCCAATTCCTGCTTTTCTGCAGATTAGAAACCTGCTTCTATAGGATGACAGATTTTGCATGGGATTCCAGAAAATGGGCCTGGACTCTGTGCTAAATTATGCTTCATCAAGCAGGTTTCTACCCAGTACATTGCCTCAGGACTTGGTCAAACGAGGTTGCGTGGTGTACAATTAGTGTGTGTACCAATCATTGCCCTCTTGAATGGAACATTACCCTATCCGCTTCAACAGTATATGGTAGACCCAATCCATTTCACAGCCAATGAATGGAGTCGTTTCACTGGCTTAAATGAAAATTAAATTAGCGTGCCAATTAACTGAGGATAGAAGCTTGACTAAGAAATGGAGGTTCTCCTACATTGAAGCCATTATTGTCATTGCTACTGCTGTTGAAGGCAGTGGATTTTCTCCTGTAAGTTAATTTAGTTACTTTGATATAAAGTCAGTGTTTCACAGTGCCATGTTTAGAATGACAGCTATGGTGTCTTTGGTTTGATCTAAACTATGTAGTTGTGCTAGCACAACTATATCAGCTAAGGGTGTTAGAAAAGATTATGGCCACTCCCTGACATTTCGAGAGAGAGGGCTTCTGCTAGTTTAGCTAATCCCATTTGGGAACATCTTCTGCAATATGGGCTGTTTCCAGTGGTTAGGGCAGTTCCTTGGACAGGGGTCAGAAACATACAGCTTGTGCAGCCATTGGATCCAACATAGCTATGCTATATTGAAAATAACCCTTTTGTTTAGTGTAAGAGAAGTATGAGGTAGTGGTGAGTTGGATCACTGCTTTTAGATTTCTCTAAGGATTATATAGAATGACCCACAATAAAACCAAGTATGGCATCACCTTATCACTTCTCCATACACCTAAAAAGAATACTCTTGTGAATCTGGTGCTTCAACTTTTAAAAGGGAAAAGATAAGGTTTCATTGGCGTTGCCTGTTTGGTCACATTTCTCTTTCTAAAAGCATCCCAGCATGCAAGATGCAAAGTCATATGTCCTTTGCATACTTTGTAACATACATTATAAAGTATATAGGGTAGCGACAGCTACCACTAGATGTAAGATGGTAAAATGATTTCCATTATAAAGGCTCATTTTCAGATGGTCCCAACTTGTAAAACATCCAGCTCCTGGGCTGAAATTTTCCATGCTTGGTGAATAATTTTGAAAAGTTTACATATAAATGATTTAGACTATCTTTGAGGGAGAATGAAAACAGAATACATTTTCCCCATTATATCTTGTGACCCTTTTCAACAGCCCTTACTGCCAAAATGGCTGACATTTGAGAGCTGTGTTTTGGCATGGAAATAGCTCTGACTAAGCTGCAGTGGCCAGCCTTATTGTGGAGGAAATTGATTTTAATTTCACTGAGTTATGAATACTTGAAAATCTCATACCAAGCATACACTATAAAAGGTTTCCCCTTCCCCCACTAAGCTCGTTATGGACCTGAGCTTGCAAAGACTGATACACAAGCTTAAACTATATGTACTATGAGTAGACCTGTTGGCTTTGACAGTGCTACTCTCATTGTCTAACACTGAAGAATGTGCATAAGTCCATGTGTGATATGGGTCCAGTCCTGTCCCTAACACTTCACATCCATGCTTCATTAATTTAGATACATAATGAACTGGATGTTACTTGGACTGGCTCTGTCTGAATAAATCTGGACAATGTTGAGGAACTCTGAATATGATTCATAGATTCATAGATTGTAGAGTCGGAAGGGACCACAATGGATCATCGTGTCCAACCCCCTGCCCCTGGCAAGAAAGAGGACCGAGGTCAGATGACCCCAGCCAGGTGACTATCTAGCCTCCTCTTGAAGACCTCCGAGCTAGGTGATAGTACCACCTCCCTTGGAAGCGCATTCCAGATCCTGGCCACCCTTGCTGTGAAAATTGTCTTCCTAATATCTAACCTAAATCCACTCTCAACTAATTTACACCCATTATTCCTAGTCACTTCCTGGGGTGCCTTAGTAAACAGCGCTTCCCCTATTCCCCATTGACCTCCCCTAATAAATTTATAGGCGGCCACAAGATCTCCCCTCAGCCGTCTCTTGTGAAGGCCAAAGAGATTCAGCTCTCTCAACCTCCCCCCGTAGGGTCTGTCACGAAGGCCACTAATCATGTGAGTGGCTCTCCTCTGGACCCTCTCGAGATTCCCCGCATCCCTCTTGAAGTGCAGCGTCCAAAACTGGACACAGAACTCCAACTGCGGCCTGACCAGTGCCGCATAGAGGGGGAGCATCACCTCCTTTGTTCTATTAGTCATGCACCCGCTAATGCACGGCAAGGTGCGATCGGCCTTGTTGATGGCCTTGTTACCCTGCCAGCTCATGTTCATCTTGGAGTCAATTATGACTCCAAGATCCCTCTCTGCCTCTGAGCTGCTTAGAAGGACACTCCCCAACCTATAGGTGTGCTGGGGATTTCTCTTTCCTAGGTGGAGTACCTTACATTTATCTTTATTAAATTGCATCCTATTTCTCTCTGCCCACTGATCCAACCTGTCCAGGTCAGCCTGAATCTGCTCCCTGCCCACCGGTGTACTAATTTTGCCCCATAACTTGGTATCATCAGCGAACTTGGAGAGGGTGCGCTCCATGCCCTCGTTCAAATCGCTGATGAAGATATTGAATAATATCGGTCCAAGGACCAAACCCTGCGGGACCCCACTGCCCACCTCCCTCTGGGCCGAGAAGGAACCATCCACCACCACTCTCTGGGTGCGGTCCCTAAGCCAGTTGGCCACCCACCTGACCGTGTAGGCGTCCACTCCACAGTCTGCTAGCTTCCCAATGAGGATAGGGTGCAAAACTGTGTTGAAGGCCTTCCTAAAGTCCAGGAAGATGACATCAGCCTCGGCTCCCGCGTCCAGGCAGTGTGTGACCTGGTCATAGAAGGCTACAAGGTTTGTCAGGCAGGATCTACCTGTGACAAACCTGTGCTGGTTTCCCCTCAGCATCGTTTCCCCTGCTGGGCCTTCACAAATATGTTCTTTGATTATTTTCTCTAGCATTTTCCCAGGAATAGAGGTAAGACTGACTGGTCTAAAGTTACCCGGCTCATCCCTTCTCCCTTTCTTGAAAATGGGCACCATATTGGCCCTTCTCCAGTCCTCAGGGACCTGGCCGGAGCACCACGAGTGCTTGAACAGCTGTGCCAGCAGCTCAGCTATGATACTGGCTAATTCTTTCAGCAGCCATGGATGGAGGTCATCCGGGCCTGTTGACTTGTACCCATCCAGCTCCTCCAGGAGCTCCTTAACTATTTCAGAACTAACCGTAGGCAGACTGGTGCCACATGGACATCCATCAATGATCGAGGTGGGGGAATTGGCTTGGTTGGTACATAGAAATACTGAAGTGAAGAACTCATTGAAGAGCTCTGCTTTTTTCCCCGCATCAACCACCAACTGTCCTGATTTGTCCTGCAGGGGCCCTATGTTGCTCTGAGCTTTCCTTTTGCCCACTATATACTTGAAGAAGGACTTTTTATTGTCCTTGATTGTTGAAGCCAGCCTGAGCTCAAGCCCCACCTTGGTCTGTCTAACTGATTCCCTGCAATAGCTCGCCACGGAGATATATTCCTCCTTGGTGGCTGCTCCCTGCTTCCATTGCCTATACATCTCTTTCTTTGCCCCCAGACTCTCCTTGAGTTCCCTGTTCAGCCAAGGTGGCTTTTTTGCCCCTTACCTCCCTTCCTACGTAATGGGATAGACTCCTTTTGAGCCCCAAGGATCACTCCCTTGAGATACCTCCAGCCCTCCTGGACCCCCGTATGCTCTATGTTCTTGAGTTGCATTCCCTCACTAACTAGCCTTCTAAGCTTGCTAAAGTTGGCCCTTCTGAAGTCCAACACCTTAGTCCCACTAGTTACTTTACCTGCCCTTCACTGGATAGTGAACTCGACCAAGTGATGGTCACTATCTCCCAGGCTACCATGAACTCGCATGTTCCCCCCGAGATCATTCCCTGTTGCTAAGACCGGGTCAAGCAAGGCGTTACCCCTGGTGGGACTAGACACCGCCTGGGTTAGGTGGAGGTCCTGCATGCAGTGTAAGAACCTCCATGAGGGGCTTGTTTTGGCTGTCTGCTTCTCCCAGCAGATATCTGGGTAGTTTAGATCTCCCATGACCACCACCTCCCTCACCTGTGTGGCATCTGCTAGCTGCCCGGCGAATACATCTTCTAGCTCTTGATCCTGATGAGGAGGCATGTAGTAGACCCCTGCAACCAAGTCCTTTTCCCCTGCCCCCCCCCGGATCCTGACCCACAATGCCTCAGTGTTCCCCTCCTCCACCCCCGCCTTAATGGTGGAAGACGTATACTGCTCCTTAACATAGAGTGCTACCCCCCACCTTTTTTTCCCCACTCTGTCATGCCTATACAACCTATACCCCTCAATGCCTACCGCCCAGTCACGTGTAGAATCCCACCATGTCTCGGTTAGTCCGACTAGGTCATACTGGGTGCTAGCAAGCAAGAGCGTGAGCTCCTTCTGCTTGTTCCCCATACTCCTGGCATTTGTATAAAGACATTTTAGTCCCCCAAAGGGGGCTCTTGGTGCCCCTGTGCCTTGATGGCATGTGTTCCCTTTATTACTTACCTGGTGTGGTCTGGTGCCTTGTTTATGGCTTACCAACCCCTTAATACTTACCTGGTGCAATCTGGCATCTGGTTTGTGGTTTACCAACCCTGGGCTCTCTTTGACCACCAGTTTCCTGATCCCCGTCGAGCCTAGTTTAAAGCTCTTCAGAGGAGATCAGACAATCTGCGGGCGAACAGATACTTACCTCTGGGAGAGAGATGAAGATCATCATCTCCCAGGAAGCCTCCTCCCTGGAAGTGCTGGTCATGGCTGTAGAATCCGAAACTCTCCTGAAGACACCAACTCTGGAGCCTCCAGTTGACTTTCTTGATGCGGGCACCCTGGCATCCCCAGCTGCTGCCAGCCGGAAGGATGGAAGAAAATACAACCTGTGCTCCAGTCTTCTTGAGGCTGTCTCCCAGTTCATGGAAGTCCTTCATAACGTGGTCAGGGCTGGTCCTAGCCGCATCACTGGTTCCCACATGGATGAGGACCGTGGGGTAGTAGTCAGAGGGCTTAATGAGAGCAGGAATTGCCTCAGTGATATCCCTGATCTTAGCTCCAGGCATGCAGGAGACTTCTCTCACCATAGGATCCGGTCGACAGATCGGCCTCTCCATGCCTCTCAGGATCGAGGCGCCCACCACAATCACTTGGCATTTCTTCTTCTGCCTGGGCAGTGATCCCCCAGCATGCCCAGTAGGGGCTACAGGGATCACCACCTCTGCAGGAAAATGCTCCTCCTCTGTCTCCTCCATGGTTGTCAGGGCCCCGTATCTGTTCCCCACACACAATGATCAAAGAGAGAAACTTCCTCCTGTTTCTCAATTCATCCAAAAAGCTCCTTTAACTGGCAGGTACCATGCCTGACCCAGGTAAACAAGAAGTCCTTTGTTTTATTACAACTAGGACTGTGCAAAATTTCACTGGCTGTTTGATTTTGATGCAGTTTTGACTTGTTTTGAGCTTGAAACAGTGAAATTGAAATGAAATGAAAGGCTTCAAAACAGCCTCGAAATGAAATGAGGGCAGTTGAAATGTTTCAAAAGTTTTGAAACGTTTCGAGTTGTGAAGCTGGGCTTGCTTGCAGGGAAACAGAAACTAAGGAGAGGGAGGGAGGATAGGGGGGAAGGACTGGTCTTAAACTGACTGTGTAGCTGGCCAGTGGCTGTGGTCCTTTCCAATCCCAGTGCTCTGGGGGAGGGATGGAAAAACAGCATAAAAAGCATTGTTTGAGCTGAGCTGTCTGTGTGCCTTCACACTTAAAAGTGACACAAGTTTTGCTTTAAACAGTTTGAGGTGCAGTTTCCCAGAAACCCCTGCACCTATCTCCTTGAAACCCGGCAGGCTTCATGGCCTCAGCAGGGGCTACCATGCCTGCAGTTTTCACCCCGCTGCGCTTTAACACACACACAGTCATACGTGTCACAAGTTTTGCTTGTCAGCAGCCTGAGGTGCAGTTTCCCAGAAACCCTTGCACCTATCTCCTTGAAACTAGGCAGGCTATATGGTCTCAGAAGGGGCTACCAGCCCTGCAAGTTTAATCCAAAGCAGGCAAGAAATGACAAAGTTATAGGCAGTTTCATGCTTCCCCATTGTAGCCTATGGGTGAAACGTCCAAGAGTCGAAACAGCAAAACAGTTTTGACTAAATGAAACAGAACAGTGCTTTCGAAACTAAACGAAACTTGAAATGAAACACTGTCCCGTCCAAACAGCTAAATGGAAGTTGAAATGAAACAGTGCTGTTTTGCACAGCCCTTATTACAACCCCCCTTGCATTGGTTGGACATCATAATACTCTGCAATGCACAGCCTTCATTTTTCCTGAGGCTTGAACAAGGATGCAGCTTAAAAGATTTCAGGTGGAAGGTTACAGATTGATGTGCAAGCTGACTTCACAAAGAAGCAGCAGTTTTTCTCTTTGTTCTTCAGGAACAAATCTTGTCATTAAACCAAGTTCTTAGAATTTGAAAATCCTATCTTGAATACGGGCAGTGAGCTTTTTACAAAGCTGGTTAAATAGTAACAAAGAGTAAGACTGTATAGCATGGAGCCTATGGCCATCAAATGGGCAAAGTGTGGAGGCACCACAGTCCAGGGAAAGCACTGGAGACACAGAATGCATGAGTAGTGCAAATGATTGCTTTCCAGTTTCTGAATAGCTTCTTGAATATGCTGTGAAGAGGTAGGAGGGAAGAGTCAACCCTCTTGAAATGAGGGAGATTGGATTGAGTGGCAGCATTTTGTACAGAGTGGTTATGCATCAAGGCAGCAGCACTAAAAACCCTGGGAAGGATGATGATGGCTATTCAGCACTCACACAGGACTCTGGAGGTGTGCGGTGTTGGATTTCAGAGGGGCAGGAGGTATGGGGCAGTTCAATTATGAAAGGTGATTGGAACAAATGAAAGATGTGTTTGATTTCACCCTGCTTTTAGTCCTGTGCACTTGCTGACCCCACAGCATTCTCCTTGTTCTAAATCCAACAAAACACATGGAATTGAGGCACTCGGGTGCAAATTATCATCCAAGAAACCCCCACTCATCTGCCACCACACTCTAGAAATGCCCAAACTCCATCAGCACCATCCTGTTTGAATGTAGATTTCCTTCAGTGTCTGGAGTTGGGTCTCTGTGCATATGTCCAGAATTGCTCCCTTGGCTCATGCCTAAATCCAGGCAAATTCCAGAAACTAGGAGTTCCTTTCCTAAGGTTCCCCAAGGGTCTTAATCTGTGAGGTGTTCCCAGAGCATACCTAACACAGGATGGGACCCCACAGGGATTACAGCTGTCCTTTATATAATCAGAGGAGGATACAACCTCTCCTTTTCTATGCAAGAGCCCCATTTATTAGAGCACCCAAACAAAAAGAGGGAGTTATGAGTTCAGTTCTCCTCTTATACTGAGGGAGGAAGGGAGGGAGTGTGTGTGTGTGTGTGTGTGTGTGTGTGTGTGTGTGTGTGAGAGAGATAGATCTTAGAAGACTGCTTTACCCACCAGGCTGTAGACCATTATGGACCAGGGGTCCTGGCCACCTGTCAACTGAAGTTGGGAAGAAAAACATGGAAAAGCAAAAGTGCACAAAATAGAACAGGACTCTACTTAGCAGTTAGGAGAGTTCTCTAGGAGCAGGTGAATTCCTTAAGCTGCATCCCTTGCTCTAAGGACTTCTGTATTTTATCTAGCAACTCCCTAATATAAAATGCACAAACAGTCCTGAGAGAAACGGCCAGTAGCCCAGATTCCTTCTTCTTAGACAAGTATCCTAACCATTAGCTTATAGTCTCTGCCCCCCAAAATCTTGATTTGGCATTTTTTTTTTCTATCAGGACAGTTGAACAGCTTCAGCGGGGGCCTCAAGAGCACTGTACTCTCAGAATAGCCCACAGTCTGGTGCTCAAGGCACTTACTTAAGACACGGGTTGGCAACATACCGTCCATGAAGCCATTTGATCTGCACTGTGGAGCTTCTGACCTGGCTGGCACTGTTGCTGCTTCTCTGTGCTGCCTGGTCCCATTGCATGGCTGGGGGTGAAGAGAGGTAGGGTGAGGCTTCATTTGCACTGTGTGGCTGGGTGAAGTAGCAGCACAGGGGCAAAAGGCCAACCCGCCACTGACCCAAGCCCAGGTGACACAGCCCACTGCTACAAAACCTTGCTGACCGCTGACCTAGGAGACAGATCTAAGACAGAACCCTGGTTCTCCTCTTCCATGGGTGGGAAAAAAGGAGCCCCCTCCCTGCCCAGCTATGTCCATGCTTTAAGAGTGGGCCTGCTCAGCTGAGTGAAAGAAAGGACATGGGTGCCTGCCTTCAGGAGAGGCTTCTGGGCTCTTCCCCACCCCCACGTGGGTTAGAGGTGGCTCCCTGCAAGGGGTGGGAGGCACATGAGAACGGTGCCGACTCTCCAGATAGGGACAGGAATTCAGGCACACCAATCCTGGGCATTTCCTATTGGCTAGACCTAAGTAGCTACATGCCAAGTGTGTTAGCTTTAGGTGGCTCCCTGCGCAGCATATTTGCTGAGCCAGATCCTATTCAAAGGCGCCTAATTCACCCCATGCACTATATAGGTTCTGGACCCCTCCTCCAGGGCCCAGACACCTATCATTTAAATGCCACAGTGCCTAAGCCCTTTACTGGACTTTGTCCTTCATGACTGCAGAGCTGTATGGCAGTGCTGCGCAAGCAGACAGACATTTGCACATATTACCTTGTCCCTGTCTCATGTTGTGCCTAGTAGGGGGTAGGCAAGAATCTGTGCAGATGGAGTAGGTACATGACAGGATTGCTCTGAGTTAATGAGGCACATTTTTCATAATTTGCAAATACCAATTTGCTATCCAGCTTTCACTGTCTAACTGGGAAGCTGGAGATGTGGGTATATTACTGAACACTGGCTCTAATCTTACAGAGGGAAATCAAACCAATTATTATTATTATTTCAATCAGTCCAGGCACTGTCTGAGGGCTTGAGGTTAACAAAGTCAGCCTATCTAAACAAAAGGCAATTGTGTACTATGTGTCTGTAATGCTATGAAAGGCCTCTGATGACTCAAGCATCCTCTCTCATGGTTTACAGCATCATAAAAAGGCTCTTGATAAGATCCCTTGATGGAATAAGAGCCTCATGATTCCTAGCTTTGTATTATTTATTTGCTCTATAAATTATATGATCCAATCATATCGATGCAACTGAGATCATGGGTGTAGTGGCAAAGCCAAGTCAAACAAGGCCAGATCCCAACAGTTCTCACAGGTGTCTCTATTTAGAGCATAAAATAGGCACCTTCCCCTAAGACCGTGATCCAGACTGACAGGGCTAGGTGCCTTGGATCCTCATACAGTCAACGGAGGGAAGTGAGGCACCTCCAAAGAGTGATCTTAGGGTCTGAGAAGGGAGGTTCCTGCAACTAGCCAACAGGACATGGTAGGCTGGAGGGGTTCGTGTAAACTCCTGCTCCTCCTTAGAGATGCACATTAGGTACCTCTGTCATATTAGGGTCCCAAAAGTGAGGTATGTGATGTACATCAATAGGAACACAGAGTCCACTATAAAGTGCAGAACTCCACATTCACTCAGGAACATGGTTGCGGTGCCACTCATCTTTTGCACAATACCTGCGTGATTAGAGCACATACCAATGAAGTGGGAGACTGGATTATTGGTCCATGTGAGCCTGAAGGGACTCAAACCCATTTCCCCCACTTCCTAGAAGACTGCCCTAACCCTGCAAGCCAAGTGAATATGGAATGTTGTCCTTTAGATGAATCTTCTGCTGGTGGTACTAATGAAGTAGTAGACATGCTCTGTGAACACGTAAAGACTGGAGGACTTTAAGCACTACCCAACACTGATCTGCTGCTCAGTCTGGATTGTTTCTGAGCATGTGCACAAGTACATGTCAAAGTGCTACTGAACCTTTCAGGCCAAAAAGCCAGTACTTTTGGGAACCTAAGTAGTTTTGTGGCTCAGACCTCTAAAATTCTTCTTGAAGTCCTTTTTATGCACCTACAAGAATGATTTGGATCTGGTCCTAAGTGGCAACTCTTGGGAAGTTGGGAAAGCAAAAGGCTGGGGAAGAAAGGCAGTAGGATAGGTTCAGATTGAGACCAGCTGAAAAGAGAAGAACATTCAAGGGATTTGCTGTCTGCAACTTGCTGATGCATATTTTCCAAAACTCTGAAGAACTGCTAGATGGTTTGGCCCAGCTCCAGTTGAATTTAATCACTCAGAGCTTCTCTAATATTTTCTAGGCTCAGTGGGTTGCAGAAAACTGTCATTAAACATGCAAAAGCAACCCTGATGCTTACTCTGCATGGAGGGAGAGACCATATGGAGACAGCCCACGCTTTGTGCACCACAGTACATCAGAGACTGGATTAGCATCTCCTTTTGCAGTTGCTAGTCTGGTCTGGAAGGTTTCTTAATTGACTAGTGTTGTTAGCATGGTGGAAACACCAGCATGTTGTCATGAAGAGTCACAAGCGTGAAGATGTTGTAAGTTGATGCTCACCCTGACCGAGTGGATGTTGGTTGACTTTCACTAATATTTAGGAATCCAAATACTGTGACCACAAACTATGTCACTTTCTAGTAAAAAGGTAACTCTAACTTCTAGAACAGGGGTTATACAATCTGGTACTTGTTTACCTAGCCATGATCCAAGTCATGTGACTGGGAACTGGCAATACAACTTCACCTGCAAAAGCCCCAGAAATTATGTTTCAGTGAAAAAAAAAAATCTATTTTCAAAGTCAATTCACAGCTTTTACATGGCAATAAACACTTCTCTGAATGCCATGCTGAGCAAAATGGGAGAAGCCTGCCTTAAACCCAATCCTTTTATGTTCGCAGCTTGATAGTTCCTAGTTGAAAAATACTGAGGTGAGAATGCAAGTAGTAAATAATCATTCTCTCCTCGAAGGAATTATTGTGATGAGTTGTTCAGAATCAATGTTAAAGACTCATCATGTACCATCAAAGGGAAAAGAAGGATGGGAGGTAATAGTTTCCCCTTTGGCAGCGCCACTGGTTATAAACTCATGGATATTGCAATGCTTTAATGATATTGTATTTTATATGGTACAGCCTTCCTCCTTCACAGCCCCCCCTACCTTTCCACTGAAAAGAAAAATAATTATTTCAGTCCATGCCTTTCCCACAGCTTGGAAAATAATACTGCCATGGGATAATTCCAGACTTGCTCATGGGCTCTCCGAATTGCAGTGCCTCAAATAGAAATACCTAAGGTATCAAAACAGATTGAGAGTCATTGATAGCGACAGAGCCTGTGAAATGATCTCTGCAACAGTATTTGCCATTAGGATTGAATCAGATCAAGATGGGTTAGAGACTTAGGCCTTGTGTACGTTACAAAGTTATGCTGCCAGCAGTGGGGGCGTATAAAGGTCATGACCAATAGCCAGTGTAGCTGTGCTTACAACCCCCCTGATATGCAAACTCTGCTTGCACTGCTTCTGCCATTCGAGGGAGCTGCTGTAATTCTGCTGGGAGAAAAACCCATCAGAGCTGCATTAGGGGACCCACCCACTTTCATAGTGCCAGCATAGTTAAAATGGCAGCAGTCCATCATGTAGACTAAACTATCAATAGCCATGTTCCTTGTGACAGTCACAGAGCCTATGATATGGAAAGTATTATTATGCCCCTTTATAAATAAATCCGTGGTGCATCCACACCTTGCATACTGTGCCCAGTTCTGGTCCCCACACCTCAGAAAGAATATAGAAGAATTATAGAAGGTACAGAGAAAGGCAACAATGATGATTAGTGGTATGGAGGGGCTTTCATATTAGGAAAAGTGAAAGAGGCTAGGCTTATTCAATTTAGAAAAGAGACACTTGAGGGGGACATGTAAAGGTTTACAAAATACTGTAAATGGTGAAGAGAAAATAAGTAGAGATTTATTATTTACTTTCTCACAATACAACTGGGGGGGTTTCAAAATGAAGCTAGTAGGTAGTAAATTTAAAATTTACAAAAGGAAGTTCTGTTTCAGACAGTATGTAATTTAAGTGTGGAACTCATTGCAACCATATAGAAACTAAACACAGTTTAGCCAGATTAAAAAAGGCATTGTTCAAATACTTGGAGGAAAAGGCATCAGTAGCTTTTCAACCTGGGAGTTAGCGATATAGTCTCTGAATTAGAACTTCATAGACCTTGAATGCTGGAGTCTGCAAGTGAGAAAGGAACAGTGGAAAAATACCCTGGTCCTACTTAGTTCAGCATCCACTCTGCCATTGTGCAACACAGGATACTGGGTTAGATGGACTTATGGTCTGACCCAGTAAATGGCAGTTCTAATCTTCTATGAGACTGCATTTGGAAGGGTGTTCAAAATGTTAGTCTTTCACCAAACAGGATGTCATCTTATAAGACAAAGATGGCCAGACCCTAGAAGACTCTTGCATAGCTAATTCCCTTTGACTGAGAATGCTTTCTCCCAGTTTTGCATGTGCTTTGCCCTGGCTGTTGTGATCTTGATTGTCCCAGCTGCTACAGGGGCTCAGGGCTTGAAATTTGGTCTTTTCTGTAGTAGGGATGTGATCCATTAATTGCTTAGTCCTTGAACAGGGATCAGAGGATGACTCAGAGCCAGCAGAGGAGCTTGAGCATAGATCTGATGTGCTTACTGCAGTATATACTAGGGAGAAGGCAGCCAGCTCTCTTCTGTAACAGCTGAAGCCTGTGCATCATCTTTAAAATCAGATCCAGATACAGAGAGTTAAAGTAACCCTGCCTGGGGTGACAAATACATGGATTCTTTATTTGGGAGGAAGGGACAATGTTTTCTAGCAAACTGGAGGTGAAGGAAAGCATTTTGGGAAATTCTTACTGCTTGGTCATTTGAGTTTAACTGAGACATGATGCCAAGGCTTCACTCTACCTCAACAGATTTCATCAATGGCCTCCCACCAGCAGGAGGGTCATTCTATTACAAAGCAATGCTGAGCCAGTGAAACTGTATTCCTCCGGACTGGCTCACACGCTGCACGTTAAAAATGCTCCATCTGTTGCAGAAAATAAAATATAACCCGAAAGGCCATGTATGTGGACTGGATATTAACATGGATAGATAAATACATAAAGATGAGGACACAGTGGTAAAGCAGCTAAGGTACTTCCTCGTCTCTCACCCCATCCTCATCAATAAATTAAGTGACTGTGGCATTGATGCCTGCACAGTTGGATGGGTAAAAAATTGGCTGATGGGGTGCACCCAGAGAGTAGTGGTGGACTTGTACTCAAACTGGTGAGATGTGAGCAGTGGGGTACCCCAGGGCTCGGTCCTCAGGCCCACACTGTTTAACATCTTCATCAGCAACTCAGACAAGGGGGTGGAAAGCACGCTGTCCAAATTTGCTGATGACACTAAGATGTGGGGCGAGGTGGAAACATTTGAAGGGACAGAGAGGCTGCAACTAGATTTAGACAAACTACAAAAGTGGGGAGATGAGAATAGGATGGGGTTCAACATAGACAAATGTAGGGTGCTGCACCTTGGGAGAAGGAATCCACAGCATACATACAGGCTGGGGAGTTCCCCTCTTGAAAGCACAGAGGCAGAGAGGGTTCTTGGACTCATTATTGACTCCAAGATGAACATGAGCCACCAATGCCAGACCGCAGACAGCAAGGCCAGCCATACCTTGTCATGCATCCAAAGGTGCATCTCAAGATGGTTCAGAGAGGTGACACTCCCCCTCTATGCAACTTTGGTCAGGCCGCAGTTGGAGTACTGCATCCAGTACTGGGCGCCGCACTTTAAAAGGGATGTGGCCAGCCTGGAGAGGGTTCAGAGGAGGGCCACCCGCTTGGTGAGAGGGCAGCAGGACAGGTCCTATGAGGAGAGACTGAGGGACCTGAACCTGTTCAGCCTCAGCAAGAGGAGGCTGAGGGGGGATCTGGTGGCTGCCTACAAACTCATCAGGGGAGATCAACAGCAAATAGGTAGAGCCCTTTTCTCCCCAGCACCACCTGGGGTGATGAGGAACAATGGTCATAAGCTGATGGAGCATGGGTGTAGGTTGGAGATCAGAAGGCAATATTTTACAGTTAGGGTGGCCAAAATCTGGAACCAACTTCCCAGGGAAGTGGTCCTCGCCCCTACCTTGGGCAAATTCAAGAGGAGGTTGGACGATCACCTGTCTGGGGTCTTGTGAACCCAGCATTCATTCCTGCCTGTGGCAGGGGGTCAGGCTAGATGATCTGTTCAGGTCCCGCCTGACTCTAGCTACTATGAAACTATGAAACGTCACTACAGATCTAGAGATGTGGGTTCAAATCGTGCTCTGGACTTGGGCTAGAGACTGCCCCCAGTTAACCAAGCTATAAGGGGGTACCTGGTCATCAGGCTGAGGAAATCAAATATGGCCAGACAAGATGCTTGCCATATCACTTGTGGACCTTAACAACACTAGCCCAATAAGCTACCTGGACTTGGAATGGACCTTATTTAAACGTAGATAGCTATCTAATTATACGGATGGACGTACGGCTAGATGCAGCCCTGACAACTTTGGCGGGGGGGTGGGTAATGATATCAACTCTATCATAAATTAAGTGAGGTTGAACATAGAGAGCGTTTGAATGGTGAACATTCAAGAAAAACCCAGGGGCTCCAAATTAAATGAGTGGTTCCTTTCCACGTGACTTTGGAAGCAGCCGATTCTCTGGTCTGGCTTTGGGCAGTAGCATGTGTTGGTGGAAGTGTGGTCTTTTGAATGCATTCACAACCACTTCTGGACAATACAGGGTAAATTCTGCCACCCCAGGCCCTTTCAGCATCACTGTGTAAGGAGATGAATTCGGTTTGTGGTATGTGCGTACGCATGTTCATAGATTCATAGATGTTAGGGTCGGAAGGGACCTCAATAGATCATCAAGTCCGACCCCCTGCATAGGCAGGAAAGAGTGCTGGGTCTAGATGACCCCAGCTAGATGCCTATCTAACCTCCTCTTGAAGACCCCCAGGGTAGGGGAGAGCACCACCTCCCTTGGGAGCCCATTCCAGAAATGTGTGTGTGCGCGCACATATTTACAACTATTTGAGTATAGAAGTAGACAAAGTTTCATAGATTCAAAGATATTAGGATCAGAAGGGACCTCAGCAGATCATTGAGTTCGACCCTCTGTCCTGGGCAGGAAAGAGCGCTGGGTCAGATGACCCCAGCCAGGTGCTTGTCCAGTCTCCTCTTAAAGACCCCCAAGGTAGGGGAGAGCATCACTTCCCTTGGAACCCCATTCCAGATTAGGCAATCCTTAAAGTAAAAAAGTTCTTCCTGATGTCTAAACTGAATCTGCTCTCTGTCAGTTTGTAGCTATTATTTCTAGTTAATCCAAGAGGTGCCCTGGTAAACAGAGCATCTCCTATCTCTTGCTGTCCCCCCTGATGAATTTGTAGGTGGCCACAAGATCACCTCTCAGCCTTCTCTTGCGGAGGCTGAAGAGATTCAGGTCCCTCAATCTCTCCTCATAGGGCCTTACTTGCAGGCCCCTAATTATATGAGTGGCCCTCCTCTGGACCCTCTCAAGGTTATCCACATCCCTCTTGGAGTACAGCACCCAAAACTGAATGCAGTACTCCAGCTGCAGTCTCAGCAGTGCTGCATAGAGGGGAAGTATCACCTCCCTGGACCTGTTTGTGCTAATGCATGATAAAGTGCAGTTAACTTTACAGATCACTTCATCACATTGATGACTCATGTTCATCTTGGAGTCAACTATGACTCTTAGATCCCTTTCTGCTACAGTGCTGCTGAGAGGGTCATTCCCCAGCCTGTAAGTGTGTTGGCGATTCTTTCTCCCTAGGTGCAGCACTTTGCATTTGCCCTTGTTGAATTGCATCCTATTCTGTTCTGCCCACCTATCCAATCTGTTCAGATCCACCTGGATTTGTTCCCTGCCCACATCTTTCCAGGTCGATGCCGAAGAGGAAACAGTACATCCAAGAATGCAAGTGCTCTTAGAAAAACAGGAGTGCACACATTTAGTTAACATGTTAACTTTTAAGTATAGCAAAGCCTGCCAATTCCCGTATAATGTTAAGCTTGTGTGTAAGACTGTAATCAAGTGCTTAAAGTGAACTGTACAGTGAAGTGCATTGCTGCATTGGAATCTATCAAGCTAAAACACATTTGCTGCTTGTGTTAACATAACACAGTTTCTTCAGTTATAAGGCACCTTAGGGCCATTAGATTTTCTTCTTCTTGTCTCTACACCACATTTGACCATTTTGTTATACATGCTTGTGCTCATTTATTGTACTTTGTAAGATCTTTCATTATACATATGCCATCAAGCAGCAGACATTGCAGCAGGTGTTGCATAGTCGGAGGGTCTGTGCTACAGTCGTAGGTGTTTTAACCAATGGTATAACCCCACTTCTTTATTAGTACCTTGGAGTGTCCAATGCCAGTACATAGGCAGTTGAGACATTGCAACCTTTGCCATGGTTCGTCAGTCCCAGGTGGCAAGGACTTGGCCACTGGAATGTCCAGTTTTTCACTGTCAGGTATTTTCTTCAACCTCTTGTTCCACATCTGTACTTGTGTCTCCTTGGATGTAACATCGAGAGGTCAGGTGCTGGTGAGGAAGCTTGTGTGTGACTTCAGATGTTTGTGTGCTATGGGATGGTTGTACAGGGGGTAGGACCATTAGATCCCCTAACCTGATTTCCTGTATAACACAGGGCATAGAATTTCACCCACTTACCCCTGTTCTGAACCTAATAACGTGTAGTTGGACTGAAGCATAACTTAGAAAGGCATCTGGACTTGATCTGGAGACTTCAAGAGATGTATAATCCACAGTCTCCCTCATTAGATTACTCTAGAGATTAATCACCCTCACTCATAAATTCAATGTAGAAATAAGGCACTCATTTTGACTGGCCTCAGTGTCCAGCAATTGGCTCTTGCTTTGCCTTTCTCCACAAAGTTAAAATAGATCCCTTTAGTACCCAGTATTTTCTCCCTACAAAGGTAACACTGCAACTAAGTCACTTCTCAATCCTATTTTTGATAAATGAAACAAACTTAACTTTTTAGGTCTCTTAGGCTATGTCCATGCAGCGCAAGGCAGCACCATGCTCAAACAAACCAAATTCACTCTGCACTGGCTCCTGAACCAGAAGTAGTAGAGCCACTTTAGTATGATGCTGCATGCACCAGAGGCCTGAAGTCCCACAGCTGTATTGCTTCTAGATCTGGAGGTATTGAGCAGTTCTTGTGGGCACTGCATGTCTCAGCACAGTGCTGCCCTGTACCACAGAGACAAATATTTACTGTAAGACTTCCCTCCACTCCCAAGCTTGCAAATAATTTTTGTGGCTTCTCTTTGTTTCTTCTCTATTTTAATGCAACCTTTGTTAAATGTAAACACCAGAACTGGACTCTATTCTCTCACTGGCCTTCACCATATCATATGCATGAGGGAAAAATCACCTCCAACCTGTGGTTCCTCTCTCTATAGGGTCACATTGCCCCAATATCACACTGGGAGCAGCTGTTCAGTAGTTTGTCTGCTATCATCTTTTTCAGAGCCTGCAGCAAAAAACTTGCACTTTCTACCAGTGATGCTCATGCTGGTTGCATGGTGCTTGCTATAAAACTCCAGATATTTCCTTTGTTTTTAGGAGAAGGATAATTAAAATAGCATTACTCTGCTTTAAGGCTGTGGGGTCAAGAACTCAAGCAGCAGGGCAGTCAAAAACAAAGGTTTCTCCACAGCAGTTTGCACTTACGCACATTGTATTTTTCATTCCAGATTAATTTGTTAAAAGCAATATTTTTTACATCATTGCTCATCCTAGTTAGTGCATTACCACAATATATGTAGGCTGACCAGTATATTGTAGTTAATATTGAAAAAATAATTAGTTTTCAGGCTTCTTTGCCTTCACAGTGCTTGATTTAAAAACCTTAATGTACTAATTCTAATATTCTACATTTAGATATAAATGAATAGCATTGTAGGGAATGTTCTTGATGTAAACTTAATCTACAACAGCAGTTACCTGATCATTACTATAATGAAATACATATAGCTGTGTATCCATTGTATGGGCAGATGGAAAAATGTGCAAGAATAATAGATTTTTCATAAAATAGATGCATGGGGTGAGCAGCAAGATAAACAGCTTTACACATGGTTAGGAACTAGAAGGGAAACTCACTTATGTGATAAAGGGCCATCTACATGTTGCCATACGGCAACACTGCTATAGCACCATGCTTCCTTTTGGAAGTACTACAGCGTGGTGCAGTACATGCAGTACTACACCATGCTCATGGTGCATGGTTAGATTTCACCGCTATGTTGCCGTAGTGGCACACTATACTGGGGGAGTGTGCTGCTATGGCGATGTTGCTGCCGATCATGTGTAGACTGATGTGATCACTACATTGCCATAGGGTGACATGTAGACGTGCCCAAACTGAAGGAAGTGATAAAATATCCAAGAGATGGGCCTTTCTGTCCAATTGCTTGCAACAAGATTTTGAGGGATCACCACCTTTGCAAGTGAATGCATGAGTGGAGTATTGAGAAACACAACTCACTCTGTGTTATATTATTTCTGTCATATAACGTCAAAAGGTCCTCATTGAAATCAGGGATTCCTCATACTAAGTTAGGTACAAGTACATAGTAAGAAATATTAGTTATCTTAGCTAAAACTTAAATACACAAAATAGAATTATCATCCCCATTTTACAGATGGGAAAGTAGCATGCAAATTGCTGTACCCAGTACTACACAAGGGTTTAAGGTAGAGCAGGGACTTGAACCCACATCTTCTGAGTCCCATCTAGTGTTCTCTCATATCTTTTTATCTTGAGGCAAGCTGAATGGACCTAAGAGAAAAGCCCACCAAGTGAAGAAGCAACATCTCTAACAGAAATCCCAGGCAGTGAAATGAAGTGTGAGGAAAGAACTGACTGAAGTTATGACATCAAGTGGATGCTGAATAAAGTTATACTATTTGCTCTTTATCAGCTTAGGTTCTTGCTTTACTGAAGTCCAGGAAAGGATGTGTGAAAAAATACATTCCTCCCTGCTAGCTTCACAAATACTTTTACAATTACAATTAGCTCCCCTAGGAAGTTAGACACAGTTGTCTGGGATGATCAAACAAAAGAAAGGGAAAGCAGCTAAAAAATAAGAAAGAAAAACAAGGTATAAAGGGAAAGAAAGAGCCCGTTGATCAAAGCTTTCTATGAATAGGATTTCTTTTTTTTCTTTTAATACCTTTTACCACAGCAGTAGGCCTTTCTCAAACAGAAGATGCCAACTGGGATGAAACAGGTGCAAAGCTGGTTCACTTTACAACATGGACTCTTGCCTAATAGGGTCTGAACTGAGTTCAGACCATCCAATGCATTTCAATTAGAATCTCAGGTTTGTCCTAGAAATGCCAAACAAATCTATGATCTAGCCAACTATGCAAGTGTTTCAGGTAAAGCTTTTTACTGTTGGCTCCAGATTGAAACAGACCATGCCAGGAGACCCTTGTTCTTCTCTGGCCAGACAGTTTGTTGCTTCTGCAAGGAATATATTCTTTGCAGAAAATGTGATTACGACTGAATTGTTTTAAGATGACATTAAAAGTGAGCAAACACACATCCCGTGTCCTCTAGAATCCCCTTTAAGAAAGCCAGGACTTCTAAACTGTTATAATTATTTCCTTGCTTTAGTTTAACAATGAAGATTAAAAAAAAGAAAAACAACAAAAAAGGATACCTTCAGTTTTTGGAACCTAATCCAAAACCCATTGAAAGCAAACACTGTCCTGGGATTTGAATGGGTTTTGGATTAGGTCCTCAGTGGATTTCTAGTAGTTTAGGCAGACTTCGGTGACTTATTCCAAAAAGAAAAATTGCTAACTACTTTTCCTCCACTGTTCCAGTTGACAGTGCTTCAATGAATGCGAGTGCTCTGACTGACAAGTTTGAAGTAATGGTTATCTGAAGTCCAGAGGTTAGAAAAACAACAGCTGGGTTTAATAAGAGCTTAATTACTCTGTTCATGGAAGAATGAATGCTCTTTCAACAGAATAACATCTTCAAAACTGTCTCCCTAGACAGCACATGGCATCTTACTCAACCCATGATACATCAAGAAGGTCATCATCCAAACAATCTCTCATTGGCTGTTATCTTCTAGTAGAGTTGGGGTGTTGTTCTAGCCATGAAGGTCCAGGAAATGTCTCAGGGGAGGGGATTTTTTGTGATATATTTTATTAGACCAATTGTATACATAAAAGAGTTGTTAGAAATCCATTTCCAGGGGAAAAATGCATCTTTTACTTTTTGGCCCTTTTTAGGATGGGGAAAAAAGGGTTTTTTGTATTTTTGTTTTTTTCTGGAAGTGTACTCTTATTTTCTGGACAGCTCTAATTCCATCTCTATTTTCTGGGTAAGACGTTGAAGTATTAAAGAACTAGGTCCAGAATTTTCAGTAGGGTTCAGCAGCCGCCGCTATCAAGACCAGATTCTCCAAAGAACTCAGGCTCCCATTTCAAAACCAAAATAAGTATCCAGCTTTTCCAAAACAGTGAGATCCCAATTTTAGAGAAGGTGGATACCACAATATTGTTCAAGTGACTCAGCCTGGGGAGCAAGATAAGAAAGGATCAGAAAGTATTCTAGCTCAGAAGGACAGCCCTCATGCAGTGTGCCATCATTAAACATGTGGAATGGAATCTCAAAGACCGTGACCAAAGTTGCATCTGTGCAAATCTATTCAAATGAAATTAGAGGGGAGAAAAAAAATCGAAGTTGCAAATACACGCTGGTTAGATGCAAGTGTTGAGAGATTGTATAACATTCTCTTTTTCCAGAATGTCACTCCTACTATAGCGCCAATAATAGATTAGGAAAATTTCTCCAATCCAGTAAACTTTAACCTGATTTAATGTTGTGTGGGGTAAGGGGGGGAATGGAAAAAAATAGGAACATTTACTGTGTCTGTCCTTCCCTGAATGGATTAACAGATACCAGTTGACACAAATCCTGAAGTCCTTCTGCTACATAATTCAAAAATAGGCTTTCTGCTGTATGGCTGAAGCCTATAAATTATTAATCTCCTCCCAGTATTAATCATTTATTTGTGACTGAAATTGCATTAACATGCCATGGCAGGCTATTGTGAATAAGGCATCCAGCCTTTTTTTTAAAAAACAACAACTGCTAGCCGTTTGTTTTCCAAGGTCTCCACAACAGTAACAAATAAAGAGGTCAAGCAAGCCAAAAAACCTGTAATAACCAACCTCAGACCTGTCATAACTCTTTGGCGTTTTTTAATTTGATTAGCATCAAGAAAGCCTTGATTACTTGGACAGGGTTTCAATGCGAAGGGAAAGCATAAGGGAGAAATACCTTTAGAAATGCTTGCCTCTTTCTCTTACCTCCACCTTGAGGTGGAGGAGGGGAGAAAGCCAGAGTGAATTACATCCAAATTGCATACAGAGGGAATTTTCAGTTCCTCATCCTGGTGCTGTGGCAGCTCTGCTGGATCTCTCCTGTCAGCAAGGGCCACTGCACCTCAGCAGGATAAGATGGCATAAAAAGGGTGTCTTTGTAGTGATTGCATTGTGTGAGAAACCAGTGCATCCTTTGGGTACCTGAATTTTTATATATTTCTTCTTGGTGTTGAGCACAGCAGAAAATTGAGAGTGATCCATTAGCTTATCTCCTGCCAGTCCAAGAATGTTCCCTGTGGTCTATTTTATAGCACTTTGTCCAGGCCAGTTTAAAAGATCCAAGTGATGAAACTTCTTCCAATTTACTTGGAGGAGCTATTTTAAAAGCTAAATAGACATCACCATTTGCGCTAGTTCTTGTAACATGCATCAATGCCTCTCTCATAAATAATTGCTAAAGCTACATGTACATGAGAAACCAAGAGAAAGAAAGGGAAGGAAAGAGAGTATTAATGCCCAAGTTGATATTCAGATGAGGAAAATGAGACCACTAAGAGAAACCAAGGTAGAATTGGGCCTATGGCTGTTGAGGATAGAGGAGTATGCTGATAAGGGTCAGAGACATTTAACTGCCTTTGAAGATCATGGGCCACCTGCCATTTATTTCAATAGAGCTTAGGCACCTAAACACACATGCTCCAGGGAATCTGAATGAACAGCCTATCCTTGAAGGCTGCACATATGTCCTGGAAATGCCAGAATTAGGCTGTCTTCTCCATTCAGCCTTGCTTGCCCTTTCTACTTTTGAAAAGGAGGTTTGGGACTGATCAGACAATATGGATATTTTTCCTTGAAAAAAAACAGGTTTGGAGGCAATGTGTTTACTGAGAATTTAAGAGTTTCAGATGGAAACTGGAATAATGCCCTTGATCATTTTACTGCCATGAAAAATGATTTATTGGTAGAGTCTTGCCTAGTTGTGATTTATCACACTGGATGATAACATCCATCCATCATGTGTTGCCCTTTCCACAGAGGTCCATACCTGACCTTTTAGGGTGAACACCTGCAATAAAATAGCCAGCTCTGCACACCGCTTATGGGCTCACCTCTATCATTTATTCTATCCCAAACAACTGCCAATTCAACACTGCCAGTAGTCATGACATTATCACAAGGTGCTTTTAAAAATCCTTTACAATCATCTTCACCCAGGACTTTCCTGTCAACTTCTTTACACTATGTAAGCAATGCTTGCTTCCTTTTGCTCTTTGTTTCACGTTGTTTAACCTTTTAATGAAATATCTTGTTGATTAATCTTACAGAATATGTTTCTCTCTGAATACTGCCCCTTCTACCAGCAATCTGGTGCATACAGCCCCAGTGATAGTCTTGCTGAATGAAGCACTGGAAAAAATTTAAGGACCAGCTGCTATCCTCTTGATAAACAGAACTCAGCAGAAAGACAGTACCCTAGAGTCACAGATGCTAGAGATGAAACAGACCTCTCAGGCCATCCAGGCTGTCTCCCCATGAAGGCAGAATGGTTCCTTGGTCTTGCAGTGTATTTTCCAGTGACCTGTCTAAGTTAGTTAGAGATGTTCCAGAGTAATGGGACTCCCAACCATTCCCTTGGGGAAAAAAATGTCATGACCTATAAATCAGGAGGAAATTGTCCATGGTATTCACACTTAGATTTTCCTTCTCCCAAGTTCAACAGACAGTATCCAACTGTATAAGCCTGTACAATATCTCTGTTTTGAGAATATCCCATCTTGTATTTAGAAACAATTGTTATGTCTCCTCTTAGTTCTTGCTTCACTAGACTATATATACCTACCTCTTTTAATATTTCCATATCAATCAGGAATTCCAGCTACCTAATATGTTCTTCACTGAACTCCTTGCAGCTTATTGATATATTTCGAGCAATGTGATTCCCAGAGAGCACAAAATGACAGTTGCACTCACCAGCTGGGTAAAGGAGGAGTTTCAGTCACCCACTCTGGTGCAGAGGGTCTCAGCATGGCCTCAGCAATCCCTCCAGTTGTGAGAAAAGGGCGGATTTAATTTCCTGTTGGGAAACCATAGAGTACTACTAATGGAAGCTCCCTGAAAAAAAAGTTTTTAACCAGCCAGCCCCTGGGCACCCAGGCCATACCACCAGCTAGTCCCCCCACGTCATTTCTAGGGTGGCACTAGGATAATGAAAGCTATATCTGGTGCTTAACACCTGATGATGGGAGTGGGTCACCGGAAACACAAAGCTCCAGTGGTTCAGAGTCTATGCTATCTCCCAATAACTTTCTGGGCACAATTCAAGCCCTATAAAGCCCGCAATGGCCTGGACTTTATGTACCTAAGGGATCAATTTCCCCCTTATGTCCCATCCCAATCCCTAAGGTCACTTAAGAGCAAATCCAAATACCATCAATGCGCCAAACTCACTTATTGAAAATGTGGGAGGTTGTTCGCAGTAGTCTCCCCTCAACTCTGGTGATCCCTTCCTTCGAAGCTCACCAGAGGCTTTGCCTGGGCATCTTCTGGAAGTGCTAAGATCTTCCTATTTAGATAGGGGTGTAGGTTGTAGCTGTGTTGGTCTAAGGACATAGGCAGACAAGGTTCTTTGGGTGAATCTGATAGCTTTTATTAGACCAACCCAAATAGCTGGAGAATAGTTATTTAGATAGGCATTTGGCACACAAGGCCAAACTGAAATACTGTATGGGAGTTTGATACATAGTTTATCTTAATACTCTGTTTGCTTTTATACCTTATTTTGTTTCTCCTGTTTCACTTTTCTTGTTCACTTATTTTACCAGTTGTTTTGCTGTCTTCTGTGAGCTGCCCTGAGCTTTTGCTGGGAAGGACAACATATAAAACTAATAAATAAATAAGCACACAAGCTTCCTATTAGTCCCCAGGAGAATAGCAGTTGTCTGTATCTTGTACCACAATACCACTTTTTGGGCAGACTTGCTGTGGTTGTGTCACCTAAGTCTGACTTAGGCCCAGGATAGTCTTGTGTGATGTAGAACTTTTTCTAACAGAAAGAGACTTTCATTGATTTTTTTTTACCATTGTATCACATTGCAAAGTCATTTCTAATTTGCTTTCTTCTGCCAGCCCTGGATTCTTTCAACATTAGTACATTAGGGCTTAACTTACATAAAGATGTAGTCAATTCTCAGTCACTGATGGAGAAGCTGTAATCAAGACAGTTATGTCTTCAAGGTGTATTCTAGCACAAGCAAAAGTTACAGGCTTGATATGGCAGTCCCTTGGTAAGTTATTTGGTCTGTGTTATGCCAGAGATCAAACTAGATAAACCTAATGGCCTCTTATATCATTAAAATTAAGGAATCAACTCTCAGATTCTTCCCCTTCAAACTGTTTGTGCCTCCAAATATTCCCCCTCCCAGATTTATTAGCTGTATTTTTTTTGAAAAATCTGTTTTTACCCCTAATCTCCCTGGGTTCCTTTTTCATATGATTCTTCCCTACTGCCATTTACAACTCCTCCCCACTCAGTAGTGTATATGCATTTCATTAATTCACTGTTTATTTTTCTTCCAGACCAATTAATGAAGGTGATAAATGAGATAGGATGTAATACCAGTCCCCATGGCACCCCAGTAAGCTACCTCCTCCCCCCGCCGAATTAAAGCACTGCCATTTATCATTACCATTTGCTAATGTTCTTTCCGCCAATTTGTAGACCCTGTGGCAATACTCCTACCGAAGCCAATCTGAATTAATTATTCAAGCAAGTTTATGTGCGATGCAGTAGTAAATGTGTTGTTACAAAAACCAGAACATAATACACCAACTGCATTTCCTATATGCACTAGTCTTTTAATTCTGTTTACTAAATTAAGTCAATTTGTGAAGATTTTGTTTCATATGAGCATTACTTATCACAAAGGATCCAATCAGGATCAGGGACCCATTGTGAAGCTTGTTGTTACCTTCAGCAGATTAGTGGCTATTTCCCCTCCCCTTTCCCCTCCTCCTCTCAAGTACAGAGTGTAGATTAATGAGGTAGACATTGCCTGGATTACCGACAATCTCTTTTTAAAAAAATGGTACATGTTCTACATTTTACGTTTGCTTTCTTTCTCTCTCTGTCTAACTCTCACTCTTCCTTTTGTGTACTGAGAACACGCTCTCTTTTCATTAAGTGTACATCTGCTCTCACTGGTTATTGCCCATAGGAGTCAATAGCATTGATAAAACTCAGCTGGTGAGCTCTTAGTTTCATGGAGCTGAATGTGAGATCAGACTTGGAGAACTGAGTGAGGAGTAAAGATTGGGGAAAATAATACCTTAAGAATCGGATACCCCAGGTTTTTCATGCAGGGGAACACCAAAAGTCTTTTTGTGGAACTTCTTGATGAAAGTAAAAGTAAAACTTCTACCAATCTCAAAACCAAAGGAAGAGGGTGCATGGATTTCCAGCCCATCCTGAGCATTTTGTCAGCTAAAATGGCTGGAGTGGACCTCCTCACTGGCCAGCTAGCGATTCAAGGCCTATGTGCTTATGGAAGGCATACAAATGGATTATTTTGCTACCCTGGAAAAGAGGACAGTAATGAACCCCAGAGTAAAGGCATTTTTCCATGTATAAACCTGTGAGGTGCTCAAGAGGTTACACTCAATATCAAACAGATGATCTTCCACATCTCCCTGGAGGGAAGGAGGGAGGGGGGAGAGAAAAACACATCTCAGGGTTACCCTTTATTGAGCATCCTACAAATTCTTTCATGAGAGAGAAGGGCTTAGAAGAAGAGGACAGATATTTCTTTTTTTCAGAGCTCCAAACCTTGAAAATTCCCAGGGATCTTCCATAAACAGCTGATTGTCTTGCATGTAGGCACAATTGCCCTGAGAGTACTTCTATTCGTCTCCCCTTCAGAGGGGCCCTCATCCAATGCACCCTTGTTCTGAACGGTAGCAGCCCTAGCTATCCCAGTTCTGGCCCTTCTTCAAGGACAGCAAGAAAAGTGGAGCACCTATCACCAACTCCATATGGCAAGAAGGCTGCAACTTTCTTTCAGACTCAGATCTGGCCACCATCATCCATGCTTTTGTAACCTTAAGGCTAGACTACTGTGTTGCATCCTCTGTGGAGCAGCCCCTGGGATTATCCAGAAACTGCAGCTGACACAGAGCATGGTGATGCTCAGCTAATGGGGGTAGGTCACCAGGAACACATTACTCCAGAGTCTGCACTGGCTTCCAGTAGCTTTCCTGGAACAATTCAAGGTGCTGATTTTGACTGATAAAGCCCTAAACTGTCTGAGCCCTACATGTCTAAGGATCCGTCTTCTCTCTCATGTTCCATTGTGAACCCTAAGGCCAGGCAAGAGCAGCCTCCTACAAGCACCAGCTGTGCACCAGGTTTTTTGGTGAAAACACATGGGAGGTGGTTTTTGGTAGTTGTTCCTCAGCTCTGGAACTCCCTCCCCACCTCCATCTTGTTATTCATCAGAACCCGAGCGTGGGCATCTTCTGGAAGGATTGTAAAGCCTTTCTATCTGGGCAAGCCCTCTGCAGGCAGGGTAATTTGGGGACATTTTCTGGAGAGAGTTTGTTCTAGCACATACTATTTTATAGTAATATTTTTCCTGTCTTTATTAACTTGATCTGTTTGTATTGTAAACTGCCACAAGCCTCTTTAGGGAGGGCATCTTATAAAGCTAATAAAAAAAGCATATGGTGATTTGGGGTTGTTTTTTTTTTGCTAAATGAAGCAGAGTCCTGCATTCAACTTTGTACCTCACAAGAGACTAGGGTTAGCAGGTCCCTAACCACACTCCAGGCCCACTCTCCCACCCAGTGAAGACTCTCACCCCCTCAACTCCAGCCAGGCTCCTCATTCTTTCATTTCAGTCAGGATTTTATTGATTTTGGTGAAAAATCAGAAAAACTGGAAAGCCTAATTTCAGTGCAAACCGAGCCGTTCTAGATGTTCCCCCAAAGTAAGTCTTTACAAACAGTTTTGGGAGAATGGATGAAAGGACTGGCCACAGTAGGGTTGAGTGTACAGGTTAGCTGATATAAGCAATGAGGTATGCAAGCCTCTGGTCTTGTCTGCCATTATTGCAGTCAAGTGTTAACTTGCCTTATCTCCATTTGACTTATTCCAGCTCCTACTGATAGCAGCCTTGATCAAGTTGCTTTGCCAACACTAGCACTGCATTCACTCCCATGTGGTGCATGAGCATATTCCATGATTCTTTCCTCCTTAATAAACACAGTCTTTTTGCAATACGGTGTGGAAGAATGTGCCTATCATTTCTGGGGAGGTGGGGGAATTATGGGATGGCATCAAAGGACAAGCAGCCTTCTGGTGGGACAAGTCTTCATCCATACTGCAAGGTGGTCATTTTTAGGAGCTGTTGAGTTGCAGTCACTCAGGCTTTAGCTTATACACACTTTTTGGGCCAGCCAAATCAAGATAAAGTTGTCACCAAGCTCAAGTTAAAAGGTTTCTCTGCACGGACGGAGGTCAAGTTGGGGCAACAACTGAGTTATCGCTCGGGTTTAGTTTACAGTGAACACAAGCCTTTTACATATTGGTAACTTCCCATCCTGGAGACTAGGATAAGCCCAGAACCATTTCTCCCAATGATGTAAAGCGGGTCCGCTTACCTGTCAAGGCTCAAAGCCAATTTGTGACTGCCTCTTCTTAACCCTGGTATCATTTAGCAGTCAATAATTCCATTCAAAGTAGCTAAGTGAAAATGATCTGGAATTGTTTTAATGGTGTTTACTAGTTCATAATGATACACTGAATCTATTTCTGAATGTAACAGACAGAAGCAGATAATAGGGACTGGAGAGAGACTAAACACTAATGCTGACAGCAAAATCAAAGTGCACACACTCCTGATGAGATAAAAGAGAGTGCCCAGCTAGCTTTAGAAAAGTAGCAACTGTAAGGTCTTTATCTGTCACAGCAGAGGTTCTTCTGCCAAAAGGACTTCACTCCAGGAGGAAAAAAAATTCCCAGAAGCCACTATAGTTGAGAGTCCATTTCAGTGTGATCTTTTATCTCCTGATGGTAGGCACAGTCAATCTGAGGTCATCTTCTACTCACCGCCTCCTTTTGTTTCATGCCACTCTGCTTTCAAAGTCTCAGGCATGGCCAGTTCTTCTGGCCCGCCCTTCCCCTCCTGGGAAAATACTCTGAACTGGATGCCAGAACAAGTATTGCAGAGTCCTGGCCATCACAGCTAACGTAGAGGCAATAGGGAGCTAGTTTTGTTTCTGGCACAATTTAAAGCAGCATTGAGACTGCCAGAGCTCAGTGTGTTTTGGTCACATGCCCCCTCAAGCCTGACATGCTTCTAATACTAGGTAAGCTAGGAAGAAATACTGCAGAACCAACCTGGAATCCTCAGCTGCCCATATCAAAGGGAATTTAGTACAAGCTCGAATCTGGTTTTCTGTTTTCTGGATATCACTTGTGTGTTTTGATGATTATATTGCATTGATGTCCCCTGTATGTAGTGGAGCTGTAGCCACTGGAGGCAACCAATATCAACAAATCTCCTTTTATTTAACAGAGATATCAATATTTGTAGCCTTGACTTTCAACCTTGTGTTTCCGTTTTATGTTCTGTTAATTGTTTGCACTCATTTAGCATGATTTTTTCCCCTATTACTGTATTTCATGTGCCTTGGATACATTTTATTAAAGGAAGACATAGTCATAAGGATGGAAGCATTAAACCCTGTCAAGTGACTTTTCTAGCCCTAATGCACAGCAGGCAGCTGAAGCTATGAAATTAGAGACTTTGTTTAATCAGCAGTCTTGCAGGTCATGCCTTTATTAGACAACAACATATGAAATATTAAATATTACCAAATTGGCCAAGACTAAACATATTCAAACCACTTATTCAAGTCACAAATATAAAGTATCATGTAATTTATAAATCATGAAAATAGATCTGGCTTGTGGAAATTTAAATGATTTTGTTTCTCGCCAAGCATTCTTTAAATCTATGCCCAGTACAATGTATGAAGCAAATACAGCAACCCCATACACATCTGGCAAATAGGGCTGTGGTGAGAAGTAATTTTCTATGGGGGAAGAAAAAAAATGTGGAAAGCCAGATTTGGCAAAAAGGCCCTCTTTGTGGATGTCAGGGTATATATAGTGTTCTCAGAAATAAACAACAGAATCATGCACACATCCAACCCAGTACAGCACCTGTCTATCAGGGTGGTATTTCTGGGTCTCCTTTACCATACTATCTGAAAAGCTCACCTCAATGCATTTCTCTTCACAACACTCCTCTGGGGTAGGGAAGTACTATCATGCCCAAGCTACAGATGGTCAGAACTGAAGTATACATTCAACTCCTTTCTTTCCTGCACACTTTTTCTGTGTGATCACTGAGCTTCTGTATGTCTCCACTGATCCTGGGTAATGACCTCCCAAGCGTACCATCCTTCGACTCTGTTTCTAATCACAGCCTGCAACTCATTTACCTAAAACTCCAAGAATGGAATAATGTGTACACTCCTAGGCAAAAGACAAAGCAGGGATGTATCTTATAGACTAGCTACCTTTCTCTACTAAAAAAGATAAAAAGCAGAAACATCCTTTCACTAAACGTCCTTGTCCTGGCCTCAGCAAACATAGGAATATAGGGCTGAAGGAGACCTCTCAGGTCATTGAGTACCATGCCTTGCTATCGGAGGCAACATCAGACAAACTCTTTCGTGAACTTATCAAGTTCCATCTAAAATTGATGAGATCACTTGTTTCAGTGCTTTCATTGGGAGCCTGTGCCAACATTTTGCTGCTTTTATGGCTGGAATCCTTTTTCTAGTTTTCAGCATAAATATATTCACAGCCAACTTACACCCATGTGTTCTTGTACCACATCCTCTCTGCAGAGTCAACCTGAGTTATCTGCATGTATGTGAAAGGACTTAGAGCTCAAGAGAAGGTGACCACATAGTAAAATAGTACTAAAGTTATAAAGAGTTAGTAGCCTAACCTGAGCTGTAGCCTTTACTCTCTTGATAGGCCAAGCCAATTTGAGTCAGAAGCTCTATGCCACTTGAATTATGGGCTTTTGTGTGTGGACAGCACTCAAATTAGGGCAACATTTGAGTCATTGCTCTCATTAATTCTTCAGTGGAGACAAGTCTTCACATGCAATTGATTACTTCAGTCTAGGGTGGTGTGCTCAGAGTGGTACTTTAACAATCTCCCTGGAAGTGAAACTCAAACACAAGGGGCGTGTCTACATGAGACATGTTAATGCACATTAACCTAATTTAATGTGCATTATGGGCATGCACCTACATGCGCGTGCCCTAAATGCACATTAAAATGGTGAAATTAGGCTAATCGTGCCTAATTCGATACTTGCAAATGCAGGTGTCAAATATAGGTGTTAAAGTGCATTAATGCACATATAGATGTGGCCCGGCACTAATTTAAGTGCCAGGTCTACCCAGCTACTAGGGACACATGGCAGGGCTGCAGGGACTAGGCACTAACTTTAGTGCCAAGTCCTGTACATATAGACACCTGCCAAAAATCGCTTAATGAGCATTAAAGTAATGCACATTAAATTTAGTTGTGCTTAAACGCCCATGTAGATGCGCCCAGCCTAGCTTAATAGGATTTGCAGCTAGATGAACCAAGGCTGTCTCTTTCATGGCTATGAGGCATTATCTATAAAACAGTAAAGGCCTGAGCAACTAAATAAAAGGTTACATAAGCGCATGGCTTGATGTGGAATCCTGTGATGGCAAGAATTCAGCTGCTGAGTCCAGCAAATCTAAATCTATTGGCTGGATTTACAGTAGATTGGGATTTTGATTAATACTGGCACAAAAAATGACCACTGGGAAAGATTGGAGGTGGGTGTAGAAAGCATGCTGTCCAAATTTGCTGATGACACAAAGATGTGGGGAGAAGTGGGCACACTGGAGGGGAAGGATAGAATCCAACTAGATCTAGACAGGTTACAGAGGTGGGCGGGTGAGAATGGGATGGAATTCAATGCAGACAAGTGCAAGGTGCTGCATCTAGGGAGAAGGAACCAGCAACACACCTATGGGCTGGGGAACACCCTTCTCAACAACACAGTGGCTGAAATGGGTCTTGGAGTCATTGTTGAATCCAGGATGGACATGAGCCAGCAATGCGAGGAAGCGGTCAGTAAGGCTAACTGCACCTTGTCGTGCATCTACGGATGCATCACAAGCAGGTCCACAGAGGTGATCCTTCCCCTCTATGTGGTGCTGGTCAGGCCACAGTTGGAGTACTGTGTCCAGTTCTGGGCACCGCACTTCAAGAGGGATGTGGCTAACCTTGAGAGGGTCCAGAGGAGGACCACTCGCATGGTAAGGGGGCAGCAGGGCAGGCCCTATGAAGATAGGCTAAAGAGCCTGAATCTTTTCAGCCTCCACAAGAGAAGATTGAGAGTGGATCTGGTGGCCATCTATAAACTCACCACAGGGGACCAGCAGAAAATAGGGGAGGAGGCTCTGTTCCCCCAGGCACCACCCGAGATAACAAGGAATAACAGCCACAAATTGATTGAGAGCAGGTTCAGGCTTGATATCAGGAGGCATTACTTTATAGTTAGGGCTGTCAGGCTCTGAAATGGGCTCCCAAGGGAGGTGGTGCTCTCCCCTGCCTTGAGGGTCTTCAAGAGGAGGTTGGATAGATATCTGGCTGGGGTATTATGATCCCAGGACTTGTTCCTGCTCAGGGCAGGGGGTCAGACTTGATGATCTGTTCAGGTCCCTTCCAACACTAGAAACTATGAAACTATGATTTTGGTTCCTGGGGTGAATCCCAGCTTTATTGTATGACCTTTGGGCTCAAATAGTAGTTCGCTATAATTCAGGAAACAGGCCACTAGAATCCGTGGCTCCTGCTGAATTAAACCTTTTAGTGTTTTTTGAATCATGGGTAATCTTTGTAATGGAACAAAAATGGTTACTTGTTGACAGAAAAGTATTCTAGGCTATGCAATCAGGAGACTGCAACCTCACAAGCCAGCTCTTATTAGATAAGACATTTAAACCATCATTTTATTGGCACAGTAATACATACCAGGGGACCAATTCTCCTGCTACCAGCTACAAATAACAGCCACTGAAGCCAGATGGGACTAATTTATGTCCTGCATTGGGAGAATAGGACTCCAAGGTCCGTGGTTAAAGTGCTCCATGGGGACTTTCTGCATGAAGGCACTTGGCCACAAACTCATTGGGATAGTCCAAAGCCTTTAGAGTCACTAACACTGTACATTTTTCCATCTGCAATTGCTTGCTTGTACAGCCCTCTAGAAATACCCATAAAGCCTGGGAGAGACTTACTATTAACATGTAATGTAACCCTCATCTCCCTCTTTGCTTCTTTTCTTTGTACTTTTGTCTTTACATGCAAGACATCCAATCTGCTCCTCATTCAAAACCCTCTTAAAAAGTTTCCTATTACTGTAATGGGAAACACATTTTAGGTTAGAAGGAAAATGGTTGAATAGAGGAAAACAAAGATTCTCACTGCTGAACTACCTTTAGACATGTATAATCTAAAAACAGAGAAGTAATGGTTAGCATACACTCTCTTGTTCACACTGCATTTGAGGGGCACCCCTCAATTCTCATTCCCATTACAAGGTTGAATACTGCAGCTACACATCACCGCTATTGTCCATCTTCATCAGGTAGCTGGATTAGACGTGAATATTCACATTGATATTTCAGGTTGAACCTGAGGCTTGTCCTCAGCCAGTAGCATAACAAGGGCAGAGTAAGAGGGGCACAAATTTAGAGAGGGTGCAGGTGTGGTCCCCTCCTCTCAGTAGTTTTTCCACAATATGGAGAGCCTTGTACAGCCCAGGCATGGGGAGCTGGGCAGGTGCAACTAGACTGGGGCAGCACCATGCCAAGCATTTTATCTGGTGGGGGAATGGGAGTGGAAAGATGCCCCTTCCCCCAAAGGGCTTTGCCATGGGAGGCTCAGCCCTACCCCTGGGAGTGGAGGAGGAAAGGCAGCACCAGGTGTGTCCCTGGCACCACTGTCTGTTCCTCAATGGCAGCAATCCAGCCCAAGCTATTACTTGAGCAGTAGACGCTACTGCATTAAGTAGAACCCAGGCAGGTAAGACTCCTCTCCATTTCCCTCTCCTGCTCCTGACTTTCTCTTCCCGCTCCCTCTCCCATTGCTCTCCAGTGGTCAGTATAATTCCTCCTCTCCACTCTGGGTGCTGAAAATGCTTCTGCCCTCAGCTAGGTTCAGCCATGAGAACTGACCCTTTATGTTTACATTCTACCATGTTGCCTGCGCTAAAGCAATCCATATTGTGTTTCCTGGTCCTCAAGTGGGGTCTTTCTAGGATTGGAGTGTGCAAATTACTTATCTCTAATGATGGGCAGTAGAGACAGAAAGTGGGGTGCAAGAGATCCTGAAGGCTGGAATGGGGAATTGTAAGATTGCTACTTACAGACTTCTTGTGCTTGCATCCGGCAGTACCTGGGTAGAGGACACTGCAGGGAAGGACAGGTTGGGAGAAGGCATGATCTCAGACCCTGGAGTGCAGCAGAGATTCCTAAGGCAAGCAACTCTGTGGCTGAGGATTGACCGTAGTAATTTACACTGTAGATGGTTAGCAAGTTTGGGCTTGAGGCAAAGTCTAAATTTGATGCTAAGTGTAGACATAACCTAACAGGCCACCACCTCCTGATGCTTAGATACTTGTCATGAAGAAGGTCAGTCTTAAGTTTGTTTCTTATCTCTGGAAATGAACATAGCATTTTTCATAAAATCATATAAAAATTGGGAAGGAAAGGACCTCAAAAAGTTGTCTATTGCACTTCCTCTGCTCAAGACAAGATCATCCCTCTAGACAAGTGTTTACCTTTTACAAAGGTCAAAGAATAACGATTCCATAACTTTTCTAGGTAATCTTTTCCAGTGCTTAACCAACCACCATTGTGAGAATTTTTCCATTAATATCTGACCTAAATTTCCCTTGTTGCAGTTTAAAACCATTTTTTCTTGTTTTGTCCCCTGCAGCCAATGAGAATAAGTCAGTGCTCATCTTCTTTATAACCACCCTTCAGGTATTTCAAGACTGTTATCAAATCCTCCCTCAGTCTTTGCTTCTTAAGATTAAATAATCCCAGTTCTCTTCGCCTTTCCTAGCAAGTCATGTTTCCTAGACTCTGATAATTTTTGTTGCTCTCAGATGGATTCTTTTCAATTTGGCCACGTCTTTCTTAAAGTGTGGTACCCAAAACTGGACGTGGTACTCTAACTGAGGTCTCACCAGCAGAAGAATCACTTCCTTTGATTTGCAAGCATTAGTTTTGTTAATATAATCCAGTATGCCATTGGCCTTCTTTTCTGCAGTAAGAGAACTCTGTTAATTTTATATTCAGTTTATGGTTATCTGTAACCCTCGGGTCCTTTTCTGCAGTGCTTTGTGCCACCCACATGTGACCATCTTGTAAAGTTTTCTGAAATTAGTAGCATGCACAGGTTAACAGAAAGTACTTGGCAGTAACATTTTTCCTTTAAGTGTTCTCTTTCTATATATAGCAATGCCTGACAATCTTATGAGAGGATGCACCCAGCTCTTTAGTTTATATGTACAAAAGGCTTTGCAGATAATTGAGAGGGGAAGGAATGTTACCTTCATCCTCACATGACACAACTTTTAATGAGATTATTATGGCAAGAACACTTGAGTAAAGCACTAAGGTCACACGTCTAAAGGTATCTCAGCCAGGGAAGTGAAGGCTACAACTAAGAGCAGCATGTTTAATATACTGTAATTATAACTGCAAATTGTACCTCAGCCCAAGGCTTCACAGCAAAGCTGTAAAAAAATAAAATCAATTTTAATCTTTAAGGGCACTTTGCTACATTTGTCTTTTTCAAGGCTAAACCCAACTAGGTCAATCCAGGTAGGAAGTGAAAAATATAAGCATTTTTTCCTCTAGCTATAAATATCATTTTCTGTGTCAGAGAGTGGATCTCGACCAAATCCATTGTGCTGCTCCTTTGAAGAGCTTGCCAGTAGATTTGAGCACCTATTTTAGTAATACAGTGGTTTTCAGAGAGAAGACCTGTTGGATCAATGAAGAAAACCACCACAGGTCATGAACTAGATTACTGGCTGGTAGAAATGGATCAAGTTCCATTAGCTTCAATATATCTGTGTCAGTTTACACCAGCTGAAGATATGGGACAAAAGGTGTTTTGTCTTACTTGAAACTTTTTCTTAGGGATCTTCACTTATTTGGGAAAGCAACCCTCTTTAGGGAAACATTTAAGATTAAACTTAATTCCCACAAACCCAGTTGCTTCCCATTCAAAGTCCTCATAAAAACTCTTCTACCGTGATGGCCACAGATGTGAGGATCATGTGCTTAAGCATGTACTTAAGTGATTTCATATGGCCATGGCTACCCACTTAAAAGTTAAGCACGTGATTAATCACTTTCATGTCTTAACTCTTCTTGTGACTGGTCCCATCTGATCTGAAAATGGAAATCATGTTCCAATTCAAGTGTGGCCCATTCATCTTCTCTGCCTCTAATAAGTCTGTCTTTCACCTTTCTTCCATTAAAAAGCCATGATGAATCCCAAAGGTAACAAGACTATCGTCTGGCACTGAAAAGATCTGTAATAGCCTGGAGGAGGTTAGAGCTAAGCAAAAGCCCAGACATCCTAAATCAGAATAACTTTTATGGGATGCTAACCTCCATTTCAGTAGGCACCAGCTGACAGTTCATTATTATTAGAGCTGGTTGAATAATTTTCATCAGATAATTTATTTGACAAATGATATTTTTGCAAAAAAATTACTCATCTAGTTTTAAAAAACATTATTCACTCAGATATAGAGCTGAGAAGATAATTAAATATATTCATCAAATAAGTTGTTCAATGAGTTTCTCAATATATTTGAATAAATAATTAAACTTTTTATTATTCTTTGGGGTCTAATTATTGTTTTAAGCTTTTACATGGCATTGTAGGTACACTCAAGTGTATAGTCACTGACATGCAAACAGTAGGACCCTGACAAATACATCATTTTAACAGGGGCTGAGGTAAGGCATGGGTATTCTGGGCCTTATCCATAGCCTGTTGTACTTAATGGAACAACTCTCATTAATTCAGTGAGATTTGAATCAGACTTTATAGGCCAGGGGAAAGCAAACTATGGCCTGCAGGCCAGATCTGGCCTGCCAAGAGCTTTCATCTAGCCTGTGGCATGCCCCAACAAATTGTGTCACATCCAGCCCTTCTGCCCACGAGAGTGGGAGTGAGGTGCCTACATGTATACACAGCCCCAAACATACCCTATTGCCTCACTCCCACCCTCGTGGGCAGAAGGACCTGGCAGGCCAGCGTGCAGCTTCCATGCAGGGCTGCTGCTGCTGCAGCCCCCGGAGACCTGCTCCATTTCCCCGATCTCCTGCTGACTCTGGGCAGCAGGCAGGGAAGCAGCCGGGGCAGAGCTGCATCTGCGTGGGAGCACGGAGTGTGGGGCTGGCAGCAGCGTGGAGCCCATGTCCATAGGGGTGGTGGCAGCATAGAGCTTGGGTGGGCAGCGTGTGGGTATGAGGGAGGGTGGGGAGTATGGGGACCCCTGCCCTCCCCCCCCTGTGTGCAGCCCTAGCAGGTGGTGGCAGCATTGGCAGCAGGCCGGGTGCTCAGGGCGCAGATGCTCAACAGAGCATGGCTCCAGCTAGTGCTGCACATTGCAGCGAGGGACACAACCTCCACCAGGCTGCCTGTATCCCATCACTGGAGCTGGCTGCCTTCCCTGCCTTCCAAGGAAAGGCACCTGTGGCTTCCCTCCTCTGCTGGGCAGCCTGGGGTGGGAGAGCTGCCTGCTCCAGCGCCTAAAGCTTCTCTCCTGTGCTGCACAGCTCTGGCCGGGAAGGTAGCTGGCTCCACCATGTGGGGCTTCCCTCCCATGCTGTGCAAGTGCAGGGGCTGTGCGTGAGTGGGAGGGAGCACCAGTGATACAGATGGCCTGGCAGAAGTTGCACCCCTTGCTGCGATGTGCAGCGCTGGCAAGAGCTGCACCCCGTTGGGTGCCTGCACCCTGAGCACCCCGCCTGATGCTGCTGCACCAGTGGTGGAGTGTGGAGGGGTCCCCACACCCCCCACCCTTCCTCACACACTCGCACCCTGCCCCAACCACCCCCCACATATACAGAACCCCCCTCCCCCACATAGAGATTTCCTTGGCTCTCACATTGTCTGCTAATTGAAACTCAGAACTTGTGAAACAGCCTATGATGCAACTGACGTGAGAAACTTTATGGCCCAGAGCAACTTAAAAAAAATCCTTTTGAATGACACAGTGCATATCTGAAAGGCTCAAATTGTCATTTTTGGATAATGCCTTGTGGAATATTCTGTGCTAAATGGAGCTTACTCCACGGTCCAGCACATCCGTCCTGCGTGCCAATTGGTAAAGGCCTTATTATAACTTAGAATGCAGATGGCAATTTACCAGAGACTTGACTGGAACCTAAGAAATGCATCAAGGAGATGTGAGACTTAGAGGAAATACAAATTCTGTGCCATCGGAGGACACAATCACCCCTCCCCTCTTTTTGCCTGAAAGCTTCTTGCAAAACATAAAGTCAATCTTTAAGCACTGAACTGTAACTCTGATGGGCTGTCTTCCTGTTGATAAAACTTGAAAAAGCAATTTGCTCTCTCAGGCCTATTTAGGAATTTACAGCTGAGAAAGGTAAAAAACGGCCACACCCATGTGTGTCTTCCAGATTGCTGTCAAGTGCTCAAAATGTAAAAAAGCAAAAAAAATTACATGCCCTTTTCTCTTCCCTTCTCTAAATGCAATACCTCATCACTGTCCTTTCTTAGAATGTCTCCTGAACACAATACCTCTCCAACAGGGGAAGGAAGGAAAACGTCAAAACCTCTTCAGAATTCTCTCCTGATCTCAGAGCTCCAGATTTTACATGAAATCAGAGAATGAAAGCCATCTTTACCCCTAGATGCTAGTTTGGTTAGAAGCTTTGGAATAGTAATTTCCATTAAAATAACCCCGTTCCTTTTTTTTCAGAAGAGTTATTAGAATAACTGGGATGCTAATATATTCCCTCTAGAGTGGAAAGGAAATGTGATACACAAGAGTCCCTTCCCGAGGCCTATTTTGGTTCTGGTGGATTTTTAAAAATTTCATTAGTCTAGAAAGGGTTGAGTAGGTTCTGCCTTCTTTTTAAATTACTGTGCTAAACAGACCTAACAAATAAGTGTTCTTTCAGTGAAAGTGTTTGTGATGCTAGAACTGCAAGACAACTTCTCTTTTTCAAGGTGTTTTTAACAGACACCACCAAGGGCAACCTAATGCCTAAAACTCACATTGTTAGCAGCCTTTCAGCAGCTGTTTATTGTGAGCATCTTCCCCCACCCCTCCCCTCATTTTCCTTAGCAGCTTCCAGAAGTGACTGCCCCGTGGTTCCCTACTTTTCACTCTGGGAGAGGTTAACCCAGCCTGTACTGGGCTGCTTCTGTTCCAGCATGCAGAAGAAAAGGTTGGAGTAAAGGCTGGATGTCTGCAAACTGGTTTTACCTCATCTAGGCGAGTGCAGGATATGAAAGAAAGGCCTTGTTGCATGTTATACTTAAGACATATTAACTGCATTTAGAATGCAAGCATTTCCTGTTCGAGCAGGACAACACAGCTAAATGCTATCATATCATAGTAAAGTTAGGAGTTTTCAGGCGAGACGTATCTTCAGTTCATGTTAAGTAATGTGTGTTACACTATTGTGGGACTGCTCCACGGAGATAATAGGAGCGGTCCCCACTGGCTCTGGTGTGGTGCTAGAGCTGGGACCAAACAGCTGTTTGTGCAAGGGCTGGGACCAAGAATCAGTTGTTCAGAAAGCATATTGACTTGCAGTAATGCTTACTGTGTTCTAGCTAAAACACATGGTAAGTATCCTGTGTGACAAGGCCTGAGCACATGGGTCTTGATCCTGGATGAAAAACTCAGGCTTCTTTGTATTCCTCAGTTGCTACCATCTGACTCCAAATATGGTGGGTTTGGGCCTCAGAGGTTCTCCTTCCATGTAAGGATCTTCTAATGCTATAGTGGTTCTGTGACACAGTGGGTAGTGTGGCTCGGGGTACTGCTGAGACTCTGGTACCCTGGTCATCTTTCAGCATCTGTCTTTGTCCCTTTGGGTCTTTGGCAACTTATGCAAATTAAAATACCCTTCAGGCTCTCAACCTGCACCAAAGGATGAGAAAAATGGGCATCTTGTGCTCCTTAAAATTCAGCTCCACTGAGCTCTACTTGGCTGCAGTGGAGGATTGGCCCAGAGACTCACAGGGAGATGCCAGTACTTTCGCTGGCTCTCACCAATGCTTGATCTTCCAGAAAGTCTCTATGAGCAATGGAGGGTAACACACACAGTGTCTGTCCAGAACTGACAGCAAGAAACATGGGGATGGAGAGCTCTGCTCATAGAACAATACATTTGCAAGCATGGCCGTCTCATAGCAGCAGCCCCAGGTGACAGAGGTGTGAATGCCAGAGAAATGTCTGCAAAGAAAGAAAGAACAATAAATACCACCAGCTGCCCTGCATCTGAGCAGCTTGCTCAACAGCTACCACACATGCCAGCTCAAGTAGATCCAGCTACTCCCATGAGATGCAGCAAGAGAGAGAGCTGAGTCAGTGTCCTTAACATCGAAAAAGAATCAGCACAAGTCCTGCAGCAGGGATTCTGCCTATGGGGAAGAGGTGATTCATGGTTTTATTCCATACTGAGTGGGCCTTTAAGGTTTTATTTTTAATATTAATTTATATCCTAGATATAAAATGAGAATATTGAAAACCTGAGAGAGATATTCATGGAGTGGCATAAAACCAAGGCTTGTCTTTTCCCCGTAGGCAGACTCCTCACTTCAGCACAGATTAAAATGAAATGTTGTAAGCGATCTTTAATCCTTCATATAGATTTGTTGCTTTTGCTAATTTGGAGAAGGAAGCAGATGGGCTATTCCATTTTTTAAATCTTTCAAAGCAACTACTCTGCATGAACTAAGAAACATCCTAATGGTTTTCCATAGACTTGGGGTAATATGTGGGCCATTTATACAGATACAAAGGCATCCTACTTTATAGGGTTAACAAATGATGGCATTGAAATTGCCCTATTACCTAAGCCCATGGTATCCTGGGCTTTGATTGGCACCTTATGCTGATACTGTATTAAGGGCAAGGTGCAATGTTATAAAAGATTCATACATTAACCCCAGGCCTGTGGTGGCAGCTTTCTTGTAGGATGTTTTACTGCACATACAGATAGTGATAGGGAAAGAGATTTTGTGGAACTGCACCATGCCGAAATTATTTCACTGACTACTCAGTGGCTAGTGAATTGGTCAACACTCTCTGTGCACTGCCAGCTTTGTAAATTGTCACTATAAAACACTTTAGATCAGGGTGGGCCAAATTTGGCCCATGGGCCAAATTCAGCCCACCAGGCCATTCTATCAGGTCCATGGGGCCCCTAAAAATTTAGAAAATTAATGTTTATCTGTTCCTGGCTGCCTGTCAAAGATGACAGGAGCCAGGGGCAGTAGGACCCAGGGGAAACCGGAAAGACCCAACAAAGACTAGCCCTGCTCCACCCTCCCCTCCCAACCAGAAGCCTCTGCCTGCTGCAGCCTTCATTGCTTCCCTGCCCACCCACTAGCTGGTCCAGCACCACATGGCCCCCAGCTGCATCAGCAGACCACAGGAGCACAGGGCCCATGCTGGTACCCCAGGGCCAGGAGTGGGAGGGTGCGTGTCTGTGTGTGCAGTGAGGGAAGTACAGAGTGTGTGTGTGTGTGTGTGTGTGTGTGTGTGTGTGTGTGCACTCGCGCAATGATGGAGGGATCGAAGGAAAGAAAGAGTGTGTGTATGTGTGTCTGTGTGTTCATAGGGTGAGTCCCACACACACACACCCCACCATACACATGCACCCACACCTCCCCTTGCACTCCTATACACATCAACTCAGACTCCCACACCCCTTTACATACCCCAGACACCCTCTCTCCTACACACAGCCTCCCACAAACCCCATACCCATCCACTCTACATATCTTTATACATACCCACGTATTCCCTCACCCCACACTCCCCACACCTATCCACCCCCACAGACACACCCACGCCCTCCCCCAAAACCCACATACCCACACACCCATGGCCCCTACAAACCTATACCCACCCCCCCATATACAAAAGACAGACTTCATTTTAAGCTATTGTGCAATCACTTCTATGTATACTACACAAACACATGTACATCAGGACAAAAATATTTTTTGAAATCAAATTAATGAATGTTTTAGATGTTTGCTTTTTGGATTATAAGTTGGTATTTTTCTGGTTCTGAGATGGCAAAACCCGTTGCTGAAAGGAGTACTTCCGCAGGCAAGGGGAGAGACTTCTGGTGGCAAATGTCAGGGGTTAGTGGGTAGGGCTTCCAGTCACAAGATGGCGAACAGGGGGTGGGGCTCTTGTTAAATGGTGGGGCTACCCCTGCGGCCCTTGACAGCTTGCCAAAACTCAGTAAGCAGTCCTCCACTTGAAATAATTGCCTGCCCCTGGTTTAGATGGTGTAGGCTGTGAATATCTAACACCATGTAATCTTTTATAGCTTATTCCCACAAGGAAGTTTGACATCATTCATAATGGATTTCCAAGGGATTCTCACCAGGCCTCACATCAAAAGACACAGAAAACAGAAATCTTTCTTAACATGGGCCTTTTGGAAGAGGAGATCTGTTGGGCATGTGGATCCTAGGAAAAAGATGGGGTATTTGTGAGTGAGTGCTAGGTCATAAACTTCCCAATCTTCCCTTGCATTTTGGGTAGACTTGCTCCGCAGTCTCCACAATCCCATGGCCCACATGAAACTGAAATCTTCTTCTCCTGTAGCAACTTCTTCCTTACCTCCCAGAGGACTTGATTTCCAGTTGCTTCTTTGCTGTGCCTCACAGAGCCCCTTTCCCTTTCTGTTGTTCTTTATGCTATCTAGCATGCTAGAGCAGCTGGGAGCTCATAAACCTATCAGCAAACAGGTTTGGAGACATGGAAGTCTTGTGGAGCAAACCTTTTACTTCAGACTCTGTATCTGTATAATTACCCTTCCATGTGACCACCTCCCCTTCCTTCAAATGGCATTTTCTCTGCCTAAGGTTGGATATCAGATCATTCTATTATAGTATCCAAGTGGCTTAGAATAGCTCCTTTGTCCATTGTGTCAGTGATTAACAAGTAATTGCGCATTTGTCTGGGTTTGAATGACCCTCAAATAGCTTACAGTTTCAAAGAAAAAAAATTATTTCTTTGAAATACTGGCATTTAAAAAAAAAAAAAGCAAAAGGAAAAGAAAACAGCTGAAAGAAATTATATAAAAGTATTCTTAAGGTTTTAAGTTAAGCCCATGAGTGGCAGGAAATTTGAAGTTTAGGCCAATGAAGGCTTCTAGTAACAAGTGGACTTGTCTATAACTCTTCTAACTAGGTGCAAAGGGGACACTGAAGATATAACTATTCATATTTAAACACATAAATGGATAACACAATAAGCAAACAGCCTGGAATACAAAGCTCTGTCTTCAGCTCCAGAAATTCAGGTCTTTCCACACTGGGCTAAAGACCCCCCTCATTGACATCTCCCCACCTATAAGAGAACCGATTGTCTCCTAAGGCAGCCTGACACATTCCATCCTGGAGCACTTTACAATGCAAAAGAGTTCATTATATGTTTCAGCCTTAACTCCTCTTTTTGCCCAGCTTTTATTGACTGAAGTTTGAATCCTAACACAAATTCTTGTTATCTTGCATCTGAGCAGAGCTGCCAGGGATGAGCACCCTTCCCTCGAAGAAGAGGAAAGGTCTGTTTGGAGCCCAAAAGACTGACTTCTGTGATTCTCATTCCTAGGAATGGCAGGGTACAGTTGCACCTTACAGACTAAGTCAGAGTGCACGTGTGTGTGTATGTGTGTGTGTGTGTGTGTGTGTGTGTGTATTAAGCACTCTGGTTATCTTGACATCAAATATCATCTGACTCTGTTATGCTTTGGCTGAGATTCCATTCGAATACAGAGATAGCCTAATGGCTTTACAGAGTAAAATATACCTTTAGGAGATGCCTCATGAATTTACCTTAGCTACCCCGGTCAAATTATTCATCACAAATGCAAAAATATCTGCTGAATTTTGGCTCTTCCCCCACAAGCTAATCCTTGTTATTCACGGGCATTAAATGAACAGCTATGCAAATATGTTTCAGCATAATCATTGCTCATTTAGAGTAGTCATTATTTGATAATCAGCAATGAGGGGCAAGGACTGTCTTTATTCTGTATATAGTCCCCAGCATAATGGGGTCCTGGCCCTTGACTAGGGATGCTAGTTGCTACCACAGTGCTGCTGTTATTACTGTGCTGAGTGACTGATAGCACAAACTTACAAAGCCAGGCAATGGGGCTCTCGCACATCCTGTGTGGTTCCATGCGCTGTCTCCCAGTCTGCAGTGTTGCCATGTTTGAGGTGGGCTGTGGATGGACTGATTAATACTGCTATTTCTTAGAGAGAGACACTACTGCCTGGCACAATACATTGGCAGTGAAGAGATGCCTTTAAAACCACAAAACATTGTTTTTCCTGATTTTGACAATGAACATGTTTTAGACAGAAGAATGGCTAGCAAATGCCAGTAACAGACATATCCTAGTCCAGATTTACTTACAAATATATATTAGCCTCAGGTGAGAGTGTTTTCCTATACCATGGAACTTCTCAAGATTTTGTAAGTTTTATTGCTCTACATCAGTACAAAATAAGACTTTTTAAAGATTTTTCTATGCAAAACAAGACCCTCCCCCCCCCCCCCCCAGCTATCCTCAGAGTATTGAAAAGTCTGGGCAAGGGGGTGCACCCCTTTGGGATGTGGGACACCAGCTAAAAGCCCCTGCTATGTCTGATTCAGACTAAGAACTTGAACCTTTGTCTTCCTACAACGTGTATTTTAGCTTCCCACTCACTGGGTTTTTGGTGATAGTGCTTTCTCAGTCTTTTCTTCTACAAGAGCTGTTGCATTTTGCAAAAATAAATATCCACAGGAGCAGGAACTGAAAACTAGGGCCTCCCTAAGCCCATTAAGAGCCCTGACTACAAGACTACTGTCTGTCTGGGGGCTGCTTTCTCTCTCATTTTGACTATAGATTTCATCCTGGATCAGAGGAAGTTCTTTCAAAACTGGTAGGATCTTGCAAAGGCTTTGCGCTGGAAAAATCTGCATCTTCCAGCAGCAACAGAAGTTTTGTTGGATGATTATTAGAGCTGGTCAGGAATTTTCCATGATAAAATGAAAGAAAACCTTTCAATATTTGCAAATTATTCCATTAAAGTGGTAGTGATCTAGTGGATCTTTGCAAACAACGAAGAACAGGATAGCATGACTAAAAGCCGAGAGACTTTGTCACATTTATTTGCAACTACATTTACAAACCATTTTTTTGCATCTCAATCAGCTGGAGCTGTACTCCAAAGAATGCCTCTCCTATCAACTCCAGCAGTGAAGCAGTTAGATATTCTGAACAATTGTTCTATTGAGTTGAATTTTATATTGAATCCAGGAGGCAAAAAGAGATGAGAAGAAAAGGAGTGACTGCTGGCCACACAAAAGCAAGCAGAATGGAAGGAAATGTAAATGAATACCATGCCCTGTGGTAGTCTGACTACTACTGCCAGCATGGCATGCAGCTAGTTAACCAACATCCCCTCTCCCCCCAAACAAAAAAACAAAAACCACCAAAAAACCCCAAAACCATGCAGCATAAGGCACTGCATACAGAAATGAGAAATGGAATTCATGGTCATTTCCATCCAACCTACAGAAGACCTCAGTGAATGGAATATATAGCATATGCATGCTGAACTCTAAGATTATGCACAGCAGCACAGTAACATATTTGCTCTGCTGCCTGCTGGCATGGATCACAACCTGATGATGTGAATTTCCAGCCCTGACATCGTCCATGCATTTGCCATGGTTTATATGCCTGATATTTCTTTCCAATAATAACTTCCCTTTAGGCATGGTTATTAAGGCCTCCATCTCTGTGAAATAGCTTGCGTTCAGTGAGGCAGGCACTTAATGGGATGTGATACTGTATAGCAGGGTTTAATCCAATACATTCAAGGAGGTAAATGATATATTGGTTACTCTGCTAATCCATCTAATTACTGTGGCTCACAGAAATGGGAGAAAATTTGCACCCTAGGTGATGCTGAGATAGATTTGAGAGTGAGTTGATTTGAAGGGTTGTGAAGGCATTGTATAAAATACATACAATGGGTTGTTGATCTCAGCATAGGAGACAGAGTATTGAACTTGGCTGTAGATTTCAGCACATACAGGAGATACTCCATGGCAAGAGAGGCAAAAATTCTTAGGTTCCTTTGTTTCCTTTCTCAGTAAAACAAGGTGCAGGTGGGAAGTTGAAGAGTTGTTTTCACAACCTCCCATGCTGAAAGGGACTGGTGCATGTAGGAATCAAGGCCTGGTCTTATTGAATACACTGGGGAGCCATAGAAAAGCATTATTCTAACACTCTGAGATGTCTGGGAAGCAACCTGCTACCACTGGCTCTCCTTTTCTCACTAGGAATCGTACCACAGCTGGTGAACGTACAGTAATCAGCACTGACTCCCTGAAGGCGCATACAGAACGCACTGAAAATCTTCCAGTGGGACCCACAGAGTTGGCAGGAGAGAGTGGGGAGGGAAGAGATATATAATTCTACTTCTTAGGGGAATCGAAGGAATAACTGTAAGAGCCCAGTAAGGTCTCAGGTCCATATTTCCAAAGGAATTAAGTTATTTAAAATGTAGAGACGTGCATATGAAACAGGCCCTCGTGTCAGGAGGTAAAAACATGATGGAGCACACAGCATCCAGCACCATGTACAACAGCTGTACTAAGAAAAGACCAGTGCATCACCATTCTCCATAAGAACAAAAATTGACACTGATGTTGGGTCAGGACATACTGGTTTCATAATACAGCTGATGCTGGGCACAAAGCACATACTGGCTCAAAGCATTCCCCATTTAGACTGTGGGACTTTTGGCCATATCTATAGTGTCTCCATACTGAACACAGGAGCACCATCCAGATGCACGCCCCACTTGCTCCTTCTCAAGGCTCAAGGCACTGGCCAGTTTAGAGCAACCTTGAGCATATGCCAAGATGCATATTGAGACAGATCCTGAGAGTGGATCTGGGCATAAGCTCAGGCTGTGCTTGCTAGCCATGCTGCTTAATTTCTGGGTACGAATAGGCAGGGATGTTCTTTGGTACTGCTCCTGGGGTTGCTATAGCAGTAGTATAGACATGGTCTTTGTGTCCTGCCACTTTAAAACAGATTAAAAACAGATCTAGACAATGCATAGAGTTTTCCTAGGTGGCTGGCCTACAGCTATGAGAAAAAACAGTGTTATTTTACTGCACATGCTGAGTGAACCTCTGTACAGTCAGTATATATCATTTTTCCATGAGGCTAAATCTCCTACAGTTTTGCTGCCTCCTATACTGCTACAGTTTGCAATTCTGCTAATTTGTTTGGGTCTTTCTTTTTTATTTTTTTTGCTTCTCTCAGCATTTATAAAATATTTCTCTCTTTCCCCACCCGCCTCTGCCATTATTAAGTGAGGTCAGGTGCTTCTGGAACCCAGCGAGTCTAATTATCCACAAAAGTAATTAACATTTCTAATAGAAACTGCCACTGTTGGTTTTCATTGGGGGTGCAGGAAAGCAATAAGGTAAAGAGTTTGGTAATTAAAGGCTCATTATTATGTACTCCCCTTTACAGTCTCTGTTTAATAACTGCCTTGCTTCAAAACTAGATAGGCCAGGGCGCACTTGAGATGAACAATGTGAAGATCTTGAGATTAAGAAAAAAGAAGTGTGTGTGTGTGTTGGGAGGGGGGGGGGGGGAGGTCCCCCAGTTAGGAAACAAGGAAAGATTCAGTACAAAACAGATTTTTTCTCCTGCAAACTGCTTTCTGAATTGCATGTTATGCTTGGCACCAAGGGAAATTTTCTTCCCTTTTTTGGCCCCAGAGCTCAAATGATTCAACTTCTACAGATATGTATCTGATGACAAGGCTGGGAGAGATTGTGTGCATGCTTGCTTGCATGTTAGTGTGCATACGGGGATGCAGGAGAGGGGAGCTGAAGCAGGCATACTGGCCAATAGCAGAAACTGAAGTAGGCAGTGGCGGTGCTTAGGGAGTGCATGAGGGTGCCGGTGCACCCCCTGAGAATGCTGGTGCAGCCTCTGACAGGCCACGCTCCCCACTTAGGCGACGGGCAGAGGGCTAGGCAGTAGCACCAGTGCCCCTGCTGTGAATGCGAGCTGGGAAGTGGGAGTGCTGGATGAAATGCTGTGGCCATGGCCACTTTCGAGAGTGCCGCGGTTCCCAGTCAGCACGATCAGCCGCGGGGGATTCCCCCCACCCCCTGTCGGTCAGATTGGCCGTGGGGGGACCCCGACCCTGGTTGCTGACTGGTTGCTGGGGAGGCACCAGTTGCCCATGGAAGTAGGGACTTTTATAAGTAAAAGGATGAGCTGGTACAGAGCTAGAGACGGTCAGCTGTAACAAAAACTCTACAGTGTGTGCAGCCCGAGAGCACTAAGAAACAAATTCATTATTCATGCACTAGAATAGGAATTTTTGATGCCAGGTCTGGAGCAAGAAGCAAGTGGGAGAGGCAGCTTGCGCCTCCCTCAAACAGGAGCTGCCAGGGACCAGGATGATCCCTGGGGCATGTTGGAATAGCTGTGAGGATGGGTATAATTTGCAAATCAGCTTCATTGACCTCTGTGAGCTACTGTAGAAGGACTGGGGGATAGACATACTAAGCTGGGAGCTGTGTGGGGCCTGACATACAGTTGCTTATGCTCCTGTTAGGAAAGCTGTCAATTCCAAAAGAGCCACAAAGTAGCTTGGCTTTCTTAGAAGCAAGAAAGAGGGTAGGGGGTTAGATATGCTGCTGGTATAAAATTGGTCTCTCCATTGAGATCAATGGACCTCTGCGAGTGTATACCAGCAGAGGATCTGCAACCTACTTCTTCAAACCTCTGCAAGCAAAACATTTTATAGGAACAGATTCAGCTTGTAAGGAGAATGGTTATTGCAACAGCACTGTGCACAGGGGAACTGATTATAATGTCCCCTCACATGTTACAGCTGTAGGCACAAAATACCTAAGTTGAATGTGCCTTAATTTAACCCAGTAGTTTTCAAACTGTGTTCAATGGACCCATGGGGTTTTGTGACAGGTCATCAGGGGTTCTGCAAAGAGATGGCAGGGCAGGCCAGGAGACAGTGTATTGCCATTGACAGGCTGGGGTGCTTGGTTCATGGCAATCTTTAGGATAGGGGCAGGGGTTCTGCAGAAGAAACTATAGAAAAGAGTTTCACGGCTTTAGAAAGCTTGAAAGCTGCTGACCTAACTAGTCTCCCAAGAACAGTCCATGTTACAGAAATCCTCTGAAGAACCAGCTACTAACAGAGATGGTGTGTGTTGCAAAGTCCCAGTTTTGATCAGGCCCATTTCATATTCTTCAGAGTGATGATAGGATTCACCATGCCCCAGGGGTGGTTGATGAAAATTGTGGGTGGAAATCTTTGTTCTTCAAAAATATACCTGAAGAAGGTAGCAAGTATTAGAGAAAGTGTGAAAGGACAAGGAACGAGGGAAGGGGAAATTAGAGAAAAGAGTGAAAAGGGGGCAGATGGAAAAGAAGGAAGAATGGGAGGTATAGAGAGACATAGGGCACATCTATGTGTCAGACTGACCAGGACAGGCAGCGGTGTCTTCATACATGCCACACTATGTCAAGCAAGCTGCCCTCTGAACTAGAAGCTAGGTAGCCATATTTGACACCACCATACTAATAAGCCCAGCCCCACCTCGGCGCACACATAACTAGTAGGGCGGTGCAAAGCTTTGGTAGCTGATTCAGTTCAGAGGAGATACAGCCCAATTCAGGGACTGCACCTCCGAATCTGAATCAAATTGGGAGGCCAATTAAAAGCTCCAAATTGATTCAAAGCATCCAAATCAATTTGGAAAACATTCATCCTCTGCGGAGATTCAGCCATAGACTAAACAGGCATGTGACAAAGTTGCCTCCAGCTGGTAAGTCTGTTGGGGTTGGGGTGTGGGGGAAGGAGGGATTGGGGCTGGGGCAAGTTGCCCAGCAGGGGTGGGGGGGTGTTACTCAGGGAGGGGATGGGAGGGCACTACAGCAGCACTCAGAGTGAAAGCTCTGCCCTGCTGCTGCTTGCCCAGCCAGGCTGGGCCCGGGGGGGGGGGGGGGGGGGAGGGGGAGGGGGAGGGGCAGGACGCAGGCATGGCTTGTTCTGGGCTGAAGCGGCAGCAGGGCATAGCCCCTACTCCCAGTGCTACCCCACTCGCATCCCGCATCCCTCCGCGCCCACTGGCAAGTGGTGGCAGGGCAGAGCCCCCACTCCCAGTGGTGATGCAGGTGTGGTAGTTCTGGGAGCGGGGGCTATGCCCTGCTGCTGCCCAGAGTGAGCCACACCTGTGTTGCCCCCTTCCCCCCAACCACAAGCAGCAGCAGGGCATAGCTCGCTCTCCAAGCGCTACTGCGCCTGCATCCCATGCCCTTCCATGCTGGCTGGCAAGTGGTGGAACCTCCCCCTGGCACATTGGCTGGTAAGCAGCGGCAGAGCAGAGTGCCTGCTCCCAGCGCTGATATGGGTGCAGCAGCGCTGGGAGCAGGGGCTATGCCCTGCTGCCTCCCAGAGCAAGCTGCATCCGCATCATGTCCCCCCCCACCCCCCCACTAGTTGGGCCAGGTGGGGGATGTGGCCAGGCAGGGCAGCCATGGGGGCTTCTTCCGTGGCTCCCCCTGCCCAGGGAGAGGCAGGCACAGCCAGAGGAGCTGTGGGAGAACCTGCAGCCACCCGGCTGTGCTTGCTTCTTTCCAGCTGATCCAAATCTCCGAATCAGTGCTGAATCTCTCATTCTGATTCGGCTGAATTGAATGGGGACAGTGACTCATATCACAGAATTGAATCACTGTCCTCCAAATCGGCTGAATCTGAATTGAATACATCCCTATTCACACAGGCCTAATAACTAGGGGTGTGTGAAGCAGGCCCTATTCGATTCAGATTTGGATTTGGCTGGACTCGGGGACAGTAATTTGATTTGTTGATTCAGATCACTGTCCCTGATTCGATTCGGCTGAATCCGAATCTGAAGATTCAATTCTGTTTCAGAGAATCAGCAATTCGGACATAGACACTGCTTTAAATGTTTTTTCTACATACCTCGAGGTACTAGGCGCAGCTAGTGAATGCTGCAATGGTGGGGGGATGGAGTATCCCACATGAGCATGGGGGGGGCCCTCCATGTGTTTGGCGGCAAACCTGGAAGTGGACTGGAAGTATTTCTAGTCCACTTTTGGGTCCGCCGGGGAGTGCATCAGGGTGGCCCCACGCATCCCCCTGGCTCGGCAATCAGTCGTGGGGGAACCCCAGGTGCCCCCCTCAGACCCAGGAGGCACCAGTCGCCAAGCCAGGTGGGGCATGGGGGAGTCCCCCTGCATGCTCCCTGGCAGACCCGGAAGTGGACCAGAAGTTCTTCTGGTTCACTTCTGAGTCTGCTGCTGAGTGCGCTGAGGAGCCCCCTGTGCTTTTGTGGGACACTCCATGCACCTCAGCACTGCAGCATTCATGAGCCGCCTGCTATGTAGAGGTATGTAGAAAAAACATTTAAAGCTGTGTCTATGTCCACGTTGTCGAATCTTTCTGAATCAATTCGGAGGGTTCCAATTTGCTTTGGAGAGATTAAAGGGTCTCCTGATTCGATTCAGATTTGGAGGTTCAGCCATTGAATCAGGCCGGATTTCTGCTGAATCGAATCAGGGACCAAAGCTTTGCACAGCCCTACTAATAACTACATCCCTTCTGCTTTATGGCCTTCAAGCCTGATTTATAAAGGTGATTTCTGTACCTAAAGATGCAGATAGGCATTTAGTGGGGTTTTCAAAAGTGCCTAAGTCAGCTGGGAGTCTAACTTCAATTGACTTCGCATGGGATCCAATGCTGGGAGAGCAAACAGAAGGTAAAGGAGAAGAATAGGAGGGAAAGGCAGAAGTTTTTAATCTCTTATCTTTAGGATGGCAGCAATGAACAGAAGCAAAGGTGATAACTCTTTGCAATATGAAGGGGGCAGAACAAACCCCTTGTGGCCAAAGGGCCTCATGCCCTGTACAAGTGCCAGCTATTCCAAATTGTTTCTGCCTCTGGCTTTAGGACTGTAAAGATGACACCGTAAAATCAGCAGCTGGGATTTAAGTGCTAAGAAATAGCAATGAGAAGGATTCTTCCCTCCCACCCCCATTTTTTAATATATTTATCTGAAGGCTACAGACATCTGTTTGGATGGCCAAGGAGAGAGGAAGCATGAGAAATTTGGGGCTAAATTCAGCACTTGGAAAAGGCACACCTGGCCTGCCATTTGTTATGTTCTTTCTTCTCTGCCATATGATTTATATTTTATAAATCTTTTTTTGTTGCGTATGTGTATTTTTTACTTCCCCTCCTTCTGTTCCAGTCTGATCAGATTGTAAAGGTTCAAAGTGTACTCCTGTTACTTTAATTAAAGTCATTCCCCACCCCTCCTCCCCACCAGAGCAGATGTATTGGAAATCCCCAGGCACCTCCTCCCTGGGCAAAGTTGGACACAAAAATGTAAAACTGCACTTAGACAAATTCCCTCTGCTAATTATTTTTCTCAGTGCTGCTGCTCTGTTGTTGTAAGGACAGCAGTTTTACATGCTTGTGGATTTGTTTTACCCTGGTCAATCTGGTATGTGAATAGCCAGACCAACAATGCTTAGCAGGATGTTTTTTGCAGAGAATTTAGCAGTCAGATTCACATTAAAGTCAATGAAGCTGAATTGTCCATGTGAATCCCCCAGCTTTTACGTCCATCTGCTTTGAAATAGCCCTCCCCCCGCCCCCCTTCTTTTCTAGAAATAAAAAAGACAACTGCAATGTGGATTAATTGGAGGGCTCTTTATTTCTGATTTACCCTTGGACATTTTGATTGCCTCCTCTGGGCAGAACCGTCTCCAAAGCTAAAGGCTGATGATGCTATGACAGTTTTGTTTCTGAATACCAGGCCATTGTGTACAATAAAGCCACTTCCTGGTAAAGTTTGGTTTTTTTTTCCTCCTTATCATGATGCAATTGGCAGGACTGTGGAGGATTTCAGACGAGGGAGAAGTGTGGTATTGTTTTGCTATGAATATAGTGTGCTAAATTGGCCTGCATTTGACTGTACACTATATCACAGGGATTTGCAAAGTTAATGTACAGGTTTATGCGGTACAGTTATAAGAAAATGGTGCTGCTCTGACTATAGCTGGGCTGAACTGCAGATATAGTGTACATTTATAAAAAGGCCTTAACAAGGCCCCAGGGAAATGCCATTTTTTTCATTGTCGAATGAGGGGAATGAATTCATTCATATGGCAGGGACATTTGGTTTAAAATGCTGTGTAATTGCTTTCTTTGAAGGAGGTCAGGTAGCATTTGGGATAGCAAAAGAAATGCAGCATGGCAGTATATTTATCTAAGTAATAGCTATACCTCAGTTTTCAGTGCACTGTAACTTTAAATCCCTAAGGATTTTGCTGTCTGCAGAAATAGGCAGCCACTTTTCATTATAGACTGTCAGAGGAGACATTAAAGTTAATTCTCAGCAGGGTAAATTGGCCCACATGGAATTCCATGCTGCTGCTGCTAGACTGCTTCTGGTACCCAAACTGGCTTGTCAAGATGGTTCATGCTATGCTGGGCTGTGCAGCACAGAATGTGATACTGAACTCCCGAATAGAGATTTAACTTCAGTTCTTTCTTGATATCTAAAATACAGGCCAGTCCTACTCACAGTGCTGTTTCCTCATTATGCACGAGGCAGCAAGACAGATAGGAAGGCAAAATGGTCTGGGTTTTACTGCAGTTGTGTAATGCCTAAGGCCTTTTAAGACCAGGGAAGCAGCACAGGTAGGTAGGGTATTCTATAGGCCAGTGAAAGAACTGCCAAATCCATACATTCAAAAACCAGAAGACAAAGCAGAAGGAACTGGTCTCATTCCTTTTCAAATTGGAATGACACAGAAACCCCCATACCAAACTGCTTTCCATCCCCTACATCTACACTTGACACTAGGGCAAGCAGCATTATGTTCTGAAGAGAACAGGACCATACCTGGAGGTGTGGTAGGTTCAGACTGTACCCCCCTGACTGATTGTTAGAAACTATACCAGCACCCTTCAACTCTTACTCAAGCTTCCCTTCATCAGAATAATTTTTTTGGGCTACAGTGGCCATCGCAGGCAACTGAACCTAGTTAAAAACCTCAGTTTACATGGAGCTAGGAAGCAGCAGATAGACAGACATGTATTTCTACAGCTTTATGATGATTCAGCTCTTAAAATCTGCGATCTCCAAAAACCAAGGTGTAGATACAAGAAGGTACAACTGGGTATGTGTACATGAGAAATTTACTGCCAAGTAGATTAATTAGCTCTACAGTAAACATCTCATGTCTACATGAGCAGCTTTATTAGGCTGTAGTACTACAAGTACTATCCTGCTGTGGAGTTTTTTACTCTACAGCACCTCATGTGGATACTGACATATGTGGCTGGGGCATGTGGGTGCTGCAGTGCAGGGACTGCCTGCCAGCTAGTCCTGCACCAGAGCACTGAAGTACATTGAGCCAGTTCAGAGCAGACCCAGACTGGCAGGCTGACTCCCCAAGCCTCCATCCAGCCGTTGCTCTGACTCAGCTCAACGTGCTGCGGTCCTGGGTGCATGTGTAAATGCAGTTCCCGAGAGCAATAAACTCCAGCATAGTGTGTGCCAGAGTTTATTGCTGCATGCAAATAGCACATGTAGATGCACCCACTGGGTATGTGAAAGAACTATGCATTATCTGCAAAGCAATTTTAACTGGATTAAAGCTCATAATAAAGATTATTAGGATGACAAAGAATTACAAGCCAGATCTTCAGCTAGCGTAAAGATCTACTGAGCTCAAGGGCATGATGCCAGCTTATACCAGCTGAGGATCTGGCTCTCAAAGTTCACAGAAGTTGAAGAGGAATCCCACTGCATCACTGAGTTCTTCCCCTGGGTCAAGACCTATCATACAGGGATGACTATTATGTTACATCTGAGCTAAATTCAGTCAGGGTAGATCTATTCAGTGTAGTACTGTTATAGCCTAAAGTCAACTACTCAGGATCCCCCACTAAAATATTGAGGTTACCCTCAGGAGTTCATACTTATTTAGAGTAGAAAGCAGAAGGGCAACAATGCTAACAGGTTTTTCTCCCCCTCTGCATTTTTATTTCTAGAAGCTGCTTTTCTCTGTAAATTTATATGACACTCCGGGGTTTGCCATCTGCTACAGAGAGTCCTCAAATGAACAAAGGGCCACCCTTTAATTCTGAGAAAGGTAAATCTCCATGTGTCAAGCAGATTTCCTACATAGTGAGGTCTTAGCTTATGTTTTAATTTAACATTGCAAGTGGCTACACCCCTCCTGAAACATTTGCAATGGAACGGACCGACTTTATACCTCCACATCCCAGTCTCAAGCCTGTCTCCCCGACCAGTGACAGTAGAACAATCTGTTATTCTAAGGATAATTCCCATATCCCTCTCCTTCCAGGCATTTATGATGGAATAATCTCTTACAGTATCAATTCCCTAACCCCCATCTGGCTCCCTCAAACTGCTGCAGCAGAACAGTCTGTCACTTCAACTCTCATTCCTAATCTTCCCTCAACACCACTGGTCAACATATCAACCCTCAGAGCCTCCATTCCTGCAGTTTAACGCTCCAGTCATATTCCCATGAGAATCAAGGTGAGCATCTCCATTGTCTGTTATGTGAAGCTACAGGGGGGCTGGACTGCTGCAAGAAACTTGTTTCATTTTGCCTCACGTCATCTCTACTCCCTTAGGAAGCTAGGAACCTTCAACCAATAGAGAGTCTTGCTGAGTGGACAAATATCCAACAGCTCTGTCATTTTTAAACTAAAGTAATCATACCACAGGCAAGCATCTAGGACACTCTGCAAAAGGATAATTATTTTCAAGTAAAACATAATTAATAAACTATGATATCATTAAAATAATGTTGGGGACCAACGGTGCAGAAAAGACAACCATGCTCACAATAAATAAATGTGCAGGATAAAGACAACTAGCCTCAAAAAGGAAGAGACTGTGAATAAAGAAGACTCACATGAAAGCAGGATGACGCGTTTGTCCTGAGAGTCTCAATAGCTGGGTCCCAGCTTGCAGCTGGAAAATAGACTTCTAAAAAGAGAGCAACTAATAAAGAATTATGAAAAAAATGTACCTTCAGTATGTGAACTCTTAGTGAATCAATTCTTAGTGCTGTAATTGGTAAGCATTTCATTACTGCAAATAACTGCATGAATTGCTCAATGGTGAGACAATTACTCATAATAATATCATGCCACCACATATTGCAAATCGAAGGTGGGAGGTTTTGTGGCTGTGAAAAAGATGGAAAGTCATTTTTTGCCCATTTCTTGTACAACTGGTTGTAATAATAGAATATAGTGGTCACATACAGTTTGCCTGTGTTCAACAGGTAGGTGGGTATATATGTATTCTGGAACATTTATTATAAACAGATTTGTGTAACTGTCAGCACTGTATGTAGCAACTTGTATGAGCTAAAACACACTGTGTGTGTGTGAGGTGAACAATTAGGGAGGTTTACGTGGTCTGACAAACTGTGCGTGCATGTATGTACATGCATTGGTTTGTACTGTGTGTATTAGTGTCAGAGAACAGTACTGAGAGTTTACAAAAGAGGGGAAAAAAGCATGAGCCAGCACAAAGAAAAGATACTCAGCTTAAATATTATACAAAAGAGTTAGTGATTATATCGTTCACAGGATTTTTGCAAGCTAATTTATTTTCTGCCCTTTACAGTTTAGTATTCTGTTTCCATAGTTTCATACTTGGCTAGTGATGGAATATTTAAAGCCACCAAAAAAAGGGATGGGGCGGGAATCTACAGGTAATGAAAGGTTCTGGAGTTGACCAAAATGATAGCAATGATGTCTAAGAAAAAGAAGAGAGAGAGCCATCTAATGCAAAAAAACCCAACAAACAAACAAAACAAAACAAACAAACAAACAAACAAACAAAAAACGATATGGAACTAGACTGGCCTGTGTCTTCATATTCACTGCTCACTTACCAACTGTGGTCATTTTTCTTTCCCTCATGTATTTGTTGCCTCTTGAGTATCCCAGCTTGCAAAAGGAAAGACTTAGTTTTCAACAGTTTTTTCTGTCCCTTATCTAGTGCTTTAAATCAAACAATAATATTAAATCATTTTGCCATGCTTTGAACACTCATGTTTAGCTATTTCCTTAAAGGTTCACCTTCTGTGGCAGTGAAATTCTTAGCATTTCCTTCTACGACCTTCCTCTCCCCCAAAAGGAAGTGCTCATTTTTGCATAGAAAAGCTGGAAAATGTTGGCCCAATGGACCCTGAGGCTAAGTACAGACAGTCAGAAAGCCCGAGGCTGAATCGATTCAATCTTCTCAGGTTAGTCTAAGCTGAGTAGATTGAACTGAGAAGCAAGTGAACAGACATTCACTTTTGATTCCAGAAAAGCAGCCACATGCCTGCAGTGGCCCAGGTCAGAAGCCAGGGGGTACAAGAGCATGCCTCCCTGCTCAGCTGGAGCAGACAGCTTGGGCCAAGTCTACTCCACCCACTCTGTGAGGGGGGTGGGGGGTGGGGGAGGATTGAGGAGGAGATGCAAAGCATCCTGGGATGCTGGGGGGCACTGTGAGTTAACTTGAATCTGGAGAGGATCTGAGACAGAAGTTCAATAACCTGATTTAACCTAAATCAGTTAAGTCTGATACTACATCCATCCAGATTTATCTTAAACTGGTTTCAGCCATTTTGAAAGTGGTTTGTGCACACTGAACTTTTGTTGTGTTACAGATTTGAACCAATTTCCAGTCCCTTATAACAGTTTATGGGTAATTTCTGTCCCTAGCCTAAAGGTTCAGCTACCAGAAGGCAAATATAAAGGCTCCCCTTTTTATTATTATTTTTTTAAACCTTTTTGTTTTTTCCATGGTGCTGATGCCATTCTGAGGTATTCTGAGTCCAGCCTTGTGAGCTCTTCTAGAGGCTCTTCTAGAGTTTCCCCAGGACAGTACACACTGCCCTTGAACTCAAGGTCATGTTCCATTTGCACGTTCTTGTTCACAGGATGGAAAGAATGGTTGTAGGTCAGGGACAAGGCAGGTCTCTCATAATAGTGTCACCACTTCTGTCTGCATCCTTACAGCTAAGAAAGGCAAGGTTTTGTTTTCTTTTTTTGTTTTCTTCTTTTTTTTTACCGGGGGGGGTGGAGGGGATAGGGATGGGGGCACTTAGGAGGGTGTTTAGTTTTGTTTCATAATATCTTTCATTGGGCTAACTGTATGGTTGGTCCAGATGTCAGACAAGCTTTTGGACATAAAGTGTCCTTCTTCCTTTAGAAGACATCATAAAAAAACCCTGGACTATTACAGCAGCAACACTCCAACCTTCTTTACATACACTACAGTCACGACTTCTGCTTGGCACCAGCTGAGTGATCAGGGGCTTCTGTATAATCTCCATTTCCCGGGGGGAGGGGAGTGGGAGGAGAATGGCAAGTCAGCCGACTTTATGTGATCCTGCTCTGAATCCTCATAGAAAGCCTTGGAGAAGCTTTTCCTGAAAACTGTCAGACAGGCTCCTTCTTTCAGCACTCTGACAATGCAACATGCAGTTAAACCAGTGCTATGTTTAGCTGGCTGCATGATCCAATTAACATATCCAGTTTAAATCTGTTGTGCTGGGAATAATAGTTAAGAATCAGGAAATAAAATTAAAAAAAGAAGCATGTGTACCAAGACAGCTTAATTCAACTTCATGAGCAGCAGGAGGTGGAATATCCTTTAAAATGGAGAGGCCAGTAGAGAGAAACTTCTCCTACTAAGGTTCTCTTAAGGATGCTTAGTTATAAGTATGCTCTTGTGCCTCATCAGAACACACCCTCCTAGGCTGAGCTATGATATCTAGGGCGGGACACTGTTTCCTAGAAACTCCTCACAGCAGATTTTTAAATATTCAGGTAGAACTTCCAAGAGTACTTGAATGTGTTGGAGACCAAGTCAGAAAGTCCCTGAGATTTATGCTTCCAACTCATTAAGATATTTTTGGAAATCCTGTGTTGTCCTGTGAATGTGTGAGGATAAGTGTGTGCCCCCCCCTAAAATTCCTCTCTAGAGTCTAGATGGTCCCTGCCCTTTTCCAAGAAGGATTGGGTGGGTTTACAGTTGATACTCTTTCTCTAAAATGTATCTCCTGCTGTTTCCTAGTAATATTTAGGCTGGTATCCCATGGTATTAATATAGGCCACTTTTACACATGCTCCAGGGATGGGTGGGGAGCAGCGCTTTAATTAGATTGGCTCTGAGAGCCACTCTAATTTAAAGCACTGCTGTGTCTCGTGTATCAGCGTCTGCACACCAAAAATGGTGGCATGAGCACTTTAACTAAAGCTTGTTGGATGAGCTTTATTTCATGCGCCCCTGCCACCATTTTCAATTAATTAATCTTTATTAATCAAGTTTCCTCTGATGCTCTGGATTTCCAATGCATTGGAACAATCTCCATGCTCCTGTATAGGCACCCATAGTACCTAGCCCAATGTAGTGCCATTGAACGACTAGAGTTCCCAGGTGCTATGACAGATAGCATACCTTGCCCAAACCAAGGACTTTGCCCAGGCTGAAATTACACAAACATTAATGGCTGCCTGGCTCTTGGTCTGTTACACTAAATACCAGTTACATGCCAACCCAGCTAAACTGCTAGCAAGTCTTTCCCATCTCGGGAACTACAAGGCTAACAGAAAACTTGGAATCATCTGAAATGGGGCACTAGTTGCCCTTAACTGGAGGCCTGACAATGTTGTGATGCTAACCCCTATACTCTGCTTTAAGGCACACGTGGAATAGACAAAACAAAGAACAAAGTTAGCAGCCAGAACATACTTTAAAAGTTTACAAGCTAAAGATGGGAATCCAGCTCAGCAAAATTTAGAGTCACTGCACTCACACCTTGGCATCTGACAAGCAAATATGCTTTTCTGGGGTGGAAAAGACCAGCTTGTGCTAAGAGGGTGGACCTTGTGCTGCGTGACAATGATCACTGCATCACAGGATACCCGAAAACAACAGACATGGAAAACCTGCACGTGGTTGCTCGAATTGCTCTACTAGACTTTAGGAGAGTGGCCACAAGCAAAATGGTTGAGGACTACATACCTCCATTTTATGGCCACCACTGCCTGAAACTGTCAAAAAACTTCCTATTCACAATGCAGGCACTTAAAAAAAGTCACCAATGGCTGCACCACTGCAAATGTGTACACATGACCCAAGACATGATGTTCAAAAAGAACATCAAAATGCACACGGGTATTTTTCAATGCCTCCCCACAGGTGAAACGGAGGATTAGTTAACCGGGAAATGTTTGAATAGTCTTTGAATAAGAAGCAACAAGTCAAAAGAAAGCATATGGGCTTGTGGGTACTCTGACAACTCAGGCACATGGAACCAGTGAAATACAGACCACAGAGTCCTTGTTAGCTCCTGGACTAACCGTACAAGATGGTTCCAGTGCTATTGATCAGGCCATATAATGTGCCTGCTTTTGGAACACCTTGAGAGGCTGGACACCTCCAAGTCAGCTGGCCCTGACAATTTATACCCCAGGGTATTAAGGAGCTGGCAGGCATTATAGCTCAGCCACTGGCATGGACCTTCGAGAACTTGTGGTGCTCAGGTGAAGTGCCTGAAGATTAGAAGAAGGCCAATGTGGTGCCTATCTTCAAGAAAGGGAGGAAAGTAGATCCAGGGAACTACAGGCCTATCAGTCTGACCTCTATCCCAGAGAAGATCTTGGAAAAAATTGTCAGAGAGACCATTCTTGACAACCTGGCTGATGGCAACAACCTGAGGGATAGCCAACATGAGTTTGTTGCGGGTAGGTCTTGCCTGACCAATCTCATCTCCTACGACCAGGTGGCACATCACCTGGACAAGGGAGAAGAGATTGACATCAGATATCTTGATTATAAAAAACCTTCGATCTGGTGTCCCATGATCTTCTCATGGAAAAATTGGCCAACTGTGGCCTCGGCTACATCACAGTCTGATGGCTGGGGAATTGGCTCTGAGGTTGGACCTAGAGAGTGGTAATAGATGGAAGTAAATCAGCATGGTGCGCCATGAACAGTGCGGTTCCCCAAGGCTCTGTCCTTGGGCCTATTCTTTTCAACATCTTTATTAATGATGTAGACATTGGTATCAGAAGCGGACTGGCCAAATTCACCAATGACACCAAATTTTGGGGTAGAGCGTCCACACCTGAGGATAGGATGGTGATCCAGGCTGACCTAGGCAGGCTCAGAAAATGGGTGGATGTAAACCTGATTGCGTTCAACACCGAAAAAGGCAAGGTACTCCACCTTGGGAAACCCCCCCCCTGCAGCACACTTATAGGCTTGGCAGTGCTACCCTTGCTAGCACCACAGCTGAAAGGGACTTGGGGGTCATGATTGACCACAAGATGAATATTAGCCACCAATGCGATGTCACAGCTGATAAAGCGAGCAAAACTCTGGCTTGCATCCATAGATGCTTCTCAAGCAAATCCCAGAATGTCATCCTCCCGCAGTACTTGGCCTTGGTGAGGCCGCAGCTGGAGTACTGTGTCCAGTTCTGGGCTCCACAATTTAAAAAGGATGTGGAGAAGCTTGAGAGAGTGCAGAGGAGAGCCACGTGCATGATCAGAGGGCAGGAGAACAGGCCTTATGATGAGAGGCTGAGAGCCATGGGACTCTTCAGCCTGAAAAAGCACAGGCTCAGGGGGGACCTGGTAGCTGCCTATAAGTATATAAGGGGTATACATAAGGACCTGGGGGAACGCCTCCTTCACCAGAGCGCCCCAAGGGATGACAAGGTCATACAGTCACAAACTCCTCCAAGACCGTTTCAGGCTGGACATAAGGAAGAACTTCTTTACTGTCCCCAAGGCCTGGAATAGACTCCCTCCAGAGGTGGTGCAAGCACCTAGTCTGCACTCCTTTAAGACACATTTGGATGTTTATCTTGCTGGGATCCTTTAACCCCAGCTGACTTCCTGCCCCTGGGGCAGGGGGCTGGACTCAATAATCTTCTGAGGTCCCTTCCAGCCCTAATGTCTATGAAATCTATGAAATAGTTGTGGCAGGACACAAAAACATGCTGACAAACTAAATAACAGGCAAGCCTAAGACTAGAAATCTGAATCCTAATGCAAACCAGCGTTGTGCAGAAGGTGTTCTTTTCAGTTTAGAGAAAGAGGGGAAAAATCTTAGGGTACCTAGGGTAACTGCTATAGAAAATAGGTATCTGGTTGTGATTCCCCCAAAGCTGGGATAAAAGATTGATGAACAGAATGTCACCAGAGGAATTTACAGAAGCTGTAGTGAAACTAGGCTACATTTTAATCCATTTATCAAAATGTCTGTGGTTTCTATGTAGAAGCAGGCGGGACTATAAATATTAGACCTATTGGGACTGCTGCATTTGTTAGAAATAATTGACGTGATTCTCTTGTGTAAAACAGGATTACTCCACTGAAGACAATTGTGTTACTCTGGAGTGAAGCTTTGTATAAGTGAGGGGAAGATAAATCCCAATATTTGTTATAAGTGTAGCCCCCTTTGGGTCATGTAATCATTCAAGGACCCATATCCACTTTTCTGTGGGGGAACTAGACACATAAGAATGAGTGTTTTCCCAAATACTTTGAACTAGTCATTCTTAGACTTCAAGTTGTTTAGCATGCTACCAGCTTCAACTATTTATACCGTGTATTGTGTGACTGGTCAGCTAAGTCACATGGCATTGTTTCTGACCCCTGATTGAATGATTAAACCCATTTTAAAATAGAAGAATATCAAATGGGAAAATGCAAACACTTTCTGTGCATGTTTTTCATCCAGGTTGAAATCAGGAGACCTTGAGTTTCACAAATATTTTCATTTACACAAGACAGTCGAATATTCACAAATAATGTATTGTGTGTCCTTTTACAAATCACAGTAAATATACACTGCGCCCTTTCATGTGAAAATATTAAACTGCTCAGCCTTTGTTTACTAAGTGATCAGTTCTAAGATTATCTGGTTTGATCTTTGTGTCTGTTTGTTTTAGTTCTTGAGGTCAGCATTGATTGTTCATATCAGAAAAAACAGCACATATTCTTTAATCCTGTGGGAGGGTAAGTCTTGGAAATTCTGCTGAAACAGAGGGTATGCATATGGTTTTGTGGCTGAATGTCTCACATGGGGCAACAAAAGCTCTTTCAATTGTGCAAAGACCAGGAACAGATATCCAAGGTCACTGAGTCCTACTGCAGCTATCCCAGCCAACTACAACATATAATGATCCTCAGATGTATCCAGTTTTATCTTAATACCCATTAGGCATTTTGGCCCCACTCCTCTTACTGGTAGGTTTCTCTGAATTTCATTTCTTCGATTGCTTGCAATTTGTTTTCTAATTTCCAGCCTAAATTCATTCGCGACCACTTTATATCCATTTGTTCTTATGCCATCATCATACTTTAGATCAGGGGTGTCAAACGTATGGCCCATATGTTGGATCTAGGCAGTGAAGCCACTCCATCTGGCCTTCCAGACTACTAGTGGGCCATGGAGTTTGGAGCATGACCAGGGGCCCTTGTGGACATGGTCCTCAATAGCAGGATGAGGGAGCAAGGGCTGTGCAATATAAGCCTTGATCTCATTGCAGCCACCTGGCCTGCTACCTCTTGCATGCTGCTGCCACAGCAAGCAGCTGCCTGGCCCACAGCCACTTGCCCCAGTGCTGCTATGGTGGCTGCCACCATGCTGTGCCCATCCAGCCTGTGAGGAGCCTCCACAGTCCAGATCCAGGAGTTTGACACCACAGCTTTAGCTCACTTATTTCTCCTCAATCTCTGGTGATTACCTCCTTACTATATTTCTACACAGCAATTGTATCCCCTCTCAGTATTCATTTTGCTAGGCTACAAGTCAAGTTCTTTTAGACTACAGACAGATGAACAAGCAAATTAAAGGGAACACTTGAGAGCTGACACGTGTCACCTACTCCACAGTGACCATCTATGTCTATATTCTTGCTCTTACCCTATGGTAAGTGAAAGGTAAATAGGGATATCTAGGTCTTCAATTAAACTGGTGGTTTTACTTGTATTTTCCTTCTATTAATACTTTTCTTCTCCATTTTGACCCATAACTTCTCAGGCAGCACTGTATTGAGGGCTTTAATGAAGATCACATAGATTAAAAACTATTGCACTTCCTTTGTCTAGAAAATCATTGCTCTTATTGCTATTAAAATTGACATATGTTTGCTTATTTGGTTTTACTGAAGCAGGCTTCTTTAATATTACTTGATTCCCAGAACCTCTGTTTGTGGGGGGAAAGAGGTAACACTGCATCACCATTAACTACAGAAACTGGTGTGCCTCAAAACATGCTAACCCATAAGATCATCTGGCACAGGCCGAGTTTTGGTGTATCAAAAAAAGATATCAGGTCATTCTGGTATGAACTACCTTCAATAAACCCATTCTGAATTTTCTGCATTTTCCCATTACCTCTATATCTATGTACTTTCCTTCTGTGCTGGTTTCAAAACCATGCATGCTACCAAGACAAAACTAACGGGTCTGTAGTTGTACAAATCACATTTCTTCTTATGTTCTTAAATATAGGTACTATATCTTCCTCTTTTCCAATCCTATGGTATCAACCTTCTTTACTTCCTAATCCTTGATCCCAGGCCTGCAATTTCACGAGACAGCTTCCAGAATTCTGGGATGGAAATTACTTGGTCCTATGGATTTGAGCACACTGCGTGCTGAGTTTACCTAGACAGAGGTGCAGTCTTCATTTCCATATACTCACTCTCATAATTGTCCCCATGTTTAACCATCACTGTCCTAATTGAAAACTGTAGCAAAGTATTCATCTAGTTTGGGGGCCATACCTAGGTTATTTTTAATCTTAACCTCATCCTCACTGTATTCTAGTTTATCCTGCATTCATTAAAATCTTGAATTCCCAGCTTCAGTTAGTCTCAAGTCATGCCAGCATTATTGTGTTTTGTTTTTATTTTGTTTTGTTTTTTGGGGAGGGGGATGGGGGCACAGGCAGAGATTGTGGCCAAAACTTTAAAGGCAACCAGTAGGACCTCAGAAGAAATTGGGCAAAAGCAGTGGGTAGATGTGGCAAAAAGAAGTAGAACTCTTAAGAGGGATCCTATAAGCAAGCTTCCCAGTTGCTCTCTCCCATGGAAGCAGTGCATGATTATTAATCATAATGGGGTATCATATAGCAGTTATGCACATCTCATGTATGCATGGTGTCCTAAAGAAACACTATTATATGAATGTGGCAAACTACTGATCATAAAATAAATGACTGTTCAATATATCCTTGGAATAATGTTGGCATCTACTGCAAGTCTTCACAGGTTATCACAAGTCAGTCTTAGACTCCAGCAATTGCTATTCTCTGTATGAAAGAGGAAAAGAGGGCTTCGCTTCTTCCCCTGCTATTTTATTTAAATGACTGAAGAACCTGTGCCTTTTTGTTTTAATTTAATTTGCAAGGTCTAACTAAGGTTGCCTTTTGGAAAATGTCACTTATCTCTACTATTTCTATTTAACTTCTGACTGCTGAGATATAGGTTTCTTTCTGATCAGCCCTTTCCCTCCATTCTTTGTAGGCTCTCTGCCTACTTGCAATATTCTTTTAAAAGTGGTTATTCATTCAAGTAGGTCTGGAATGCGTCTTTACAAGTTTCTTGTTTTCTCTTGCTTGGGATATAAATGCCTCCTCCACATTCAAGTCTTTGAATCTTCAGTCCAGTTGGCTTCACTAATGAATTCCCTTAGTTTTGCAAGGTCCTTGAGAAATTAGGCACATTAGTTAGAGGCATACTTTTATTTAGTTTTCCATTTACATTAAAATGGAATCAGTTCAAGGCCATGCTTCAGCTGCAGATTATTTTTCATAAACACTTCTTTTATCATATCCTCATTACTATCAGGAGTCTGTCTGCTTGCTGCCCAGACAAACCCTAGTTGGCCCTTATAAGCCTGGATAGGACTGGCTGCTAGCTGCCCGAGTGCCTTCAGCTGGCCCCCATTAGCGTGTTTGCTGTGACCATTGCATATAAACAGTAACCCTTGCAGTGCTCTGAAGGTTTGCTTCAAGACTGATTCCCTTCTGTCTTGCCCACAGCTCTTGATTCCTAGTCTGAACCTTTTGCCAGCATGCATCTTGTTCTTGCCTGGTCCTTCAGCTTCCACCCTTGGCTTGTGGACTCCCAGTTTGTGACTGTTGTGGCACTCTGTGCCTAAGACCCTAACATCTGGGGTGCACCTGCAACAAACACTTACTAAAAACTAAGCCTAAAATTGCATCTCCTCCTGTTAGTTTGTGACTATTTGTCGAAGAAATCAGTCTACTATCACATCCAGGAAAGTCTAGAATCTACCATTATTTGTAGCATCAGAAAGCATGTCTCGATTTCCAGGAGGAGCATGCAGGGTCAAGCCAAGAAGGGCTGTAGCAGACTGGCCACTCCTGTCTGCTTTAGGTTTATCAGATAACCCTAATGAAGGCAGAAACATGCATTTCTCTCACAACCCTTCTCAGTCTGGCTCTGCGTGAGGCATACAGGGCAGTTCTACCTGGTGGCACCAACCAATTGAGAACCATTGAGGTAAGCTGAGGCAGCACAACGCTGGGCCCATCTACACTTTAATGCACATTAGTCTATTTTAATAGCATCATAAAAAACTGTGCTCTTTAGCTAATTTACATTAAAATAGGCTAATATGCCTTAATCCAGTTGCTCAAAATGGAGGTACTAGATTTAATGCTCATTACTTAATGTGCATTAATGAATGTATAGATGCGCCTAGTGATTCTCAACCAGGGTGCCTTCAAATTAAAAAAAAAAAAAAGTTATGGAAGAATGTCCTGAATCTAAAAAGTTTGAGAACTACAGCTCTATCCCATCAATCCTGAACGGCACCTACTCATCACTAAAAGCAGAGGTGTGGAGATATGAGAGTGAGGGGGTGGGATAAAGAGAAGCGGGGGTGGGGAAAGAGAGAGGTCCTCAGCAATCATTAAGGAATACAGAAGATCGATTTCCACCCCCTGGAAAACAAATCAGTGCAGAGCTGTAGGCTTTTGCTAACTCCCATTTATTTCAGGACATGATTTATCACCAGGGTCTCCCCTTCACATCTCTGATGCGCACGCCTGCTGTTTCCTTTCCTGCTTATTTCTACAGTCTCTTCACATTGCACCAACATCAGTTTCAATATCTCAGGGAGGCTCTTCAGTTTGTACAGTCTGACAATAAAATCTATATCTTTATTCACAGCATTGTGTGAATTCATAAGCCAGGTCGATAGTGCCCTAACGGTTATTTCATTTCTGGGTCGATTCTAAGCAAATCCCTAGAATACAGATTGATGTTTGCATTGGGATAGCTGAGACCCCTGTCACCTTGGATGGGAGAGCAATGAAGGAGAGGCAAATTAATGACACAGGCAGCAAAACTGACCTGGAAGCCAATAGTACAAGAATGTTCTGGGTGAACTGTAAGTTCTGGATTCTGGCTGTTACTCAAATATGGGTGTGGAGGGACTGGAAAGAAGCCACGCTCCCTATTTGATGCAACTGTGCAGAGTTTGTGCACTTTCTAAAAGGAAGAGGGAGAAGGGTAGAAATCACTACTATTCTGGCAATGCTAAAGTGGATAGAGGACAGGTGAGACTGTGGTTCTGTCCCCCTGCCTGAAACAGTGCAGATGGTACACTTTGAACTGGCACAGGGGGTTGCTATGACACCCCCTGGAGCAGAACATCTCTAACAAGTCTCTCTGCTGCTGGAGCAATCTCTTTTACACAAGCACTTCTTTGCTGTGGATGCACAAGCCATAGCAGATGCCTAGATCTAAAGCAGTAGGCTGGGGTCCAAACAGGAAGATGGATAAAATACTAGGGCTGTGCAAGGCTTCAGACCATGCTTTGGACCCGGAGAAGCTTCAGACACTTTGGCATCCAAAGCAGCATATCCAAATCGAAGCACTGGCTTTGTTAGGTTTTCCAAAGTGGTTCAGAGCTTCCGAAGTGTTTTGGAAAAGTTTTAGAGCCACTTCGGCGTTCCGGCCATAGGGTATAATGGAGAGTCAATTAAATAGCTATAACTTTGTTGTTTTTTGTCTGATTTGGATTAAATTTGCAGCAATCGTAGCCCCTGCTGAGCGCATGAAGCCTGCCAACATTCATAAAGATTGGTGCAGAGTTTTGGGAGGAACTGCACCCCAAATTCTTGAAAGAAAAACTCGTGTCACATCTATGTGTTACAACACAGGGGGTTGAAAACTGCAGGGGTGGTAGCCTCGGGTGAGGCCACAAAGCCTGCCAAGTTTCAAGGAGATAAGTGGAGGGGCTTGGGGGAGACTGCACCTCAAGCTGCAGACAAGCAAAACTCGTGACATGCGTGACAGTGTGTGTGTTAGTCTGCTGAATGTTAAGTGTCAGTCCCATACAAAAAATGGGACTGACACTTAACATTCAGCAGACTAAGGTCCTCCATCAACAAGCTCTTAGTAAGCAGTCCCCAGTTCTGATCATTCAGATTTATAGCAAGACTCTGGAGAATATTGAGTATTTCCCATACTGGGTAGCCATCTCTTGAAGGCTGACATCGACAAAGAAACCCAACATCATCTCAAATGTACAAGTGAAGACTTTGGATGCCTGAGGAAACAGGTTTTGAAGATCACAACATCAGATCTGAAACCCAAGCAGTTGTGCTCCCCACCTTACTGTATGGAGCAGAGATGTGGGCAACATACAGGAGACACCTCAAGTCATTGGAGAAGTACCATCAATGCTGCCTGCATAAGATCCTCTGAATCCAGTAGGAAGATAGATGCACCAACATTAGCATCCTCTTGCAAGTAAACTCTACAAGCATCAAAGTGATGACCATGTGACATGAAGTTTGCTGAGCTAGCCATATCATCTGAATGTCCCACCCCAGACCCCCAAAGCAAGTTTTATTCTCCCAGCTCAGTCAAGGCATATACTCAAAAGGAGGACAGCGAAAGTGCTTCAAGGACATCTTCCAGGCCAACTTGAAAAATTGCAACACTGACAACATCTCATGGGAAACTATTGCCCAGAACTGCCCCAAGTGAAGGAAGAGTCTGCTGCAAGGATCTCACTGCCTTGAAACCTGATGACGACAATAAGAGATGAAAAAGTGAGAGTGGCAAAGACAGCCTGTTGCAGACCAAATCAAGAATCCAGAGCTACTCACCCTACACAGAAACACATGAAAGAGCAACAGTCTGTTGATCCTTGATTGGTCTTGTCAGCCAACTTCAAACCTGAAGATAAAAGCAATCGTGGAAGCCAACCATCCTCCACTATGAGGGACTGTCAAAGAAGAATGGAAAGAGGGAGGGTAGGGGGATGCAATGTAACACACATTCATTTGGAAGCATAACAGCCAGGGTTTGCAATCTGGGTGGCAGTGGTGGCAAGAGGGGCTGGGCCAACAGTGGCCATGGCTACCAGTCTTGTGCCCTCCCTCCACAAAAAGGGGAACTTGTCCCCAAAAAGTGGGCACCCAGAGCTGTAATAATTCATTCCTAACTGAAGCAAAGGATTGTTAATGTATGGCAAGTGCTGTGCAAGCATGTAGTTTTGCACTTCAGTCCTGAGCTGCAGAAGCCCAGAATTACCTTAGCCTCTGCAAATGCACCAAACACTGACCTGCAACACTCCTTGTTATCATAGCCAAGAGACCTGACCCCATCCATCCCCCCAGTTGTGAAGTGCCCCTCATTCCAAGGGGCTGCAAACCCAGCTACTCCAGTCCTGGGTTCCACATATAGCTCTTTCATGGCATCTCACCCTGGCCTTGCAGCATCTGCTGCTAAGCTATTATTATTTCAAGGTCTGCATTCCTGACCGCCATCACACCATTACTATAACATGAGACTCTCTTCAGGAAGCACATTAAATCATGCCAATTTGTATGAGATACTAATGATGTGGCTGAAGGAGCATTAGGCTGAGATGAGCATACTCATTTTATTTCATAGTTGGTAGGGTCGGAAGGGACCTGAGCAGATCATCAAGTCTGACCCCCTGCCATGGCAGGAAAAAGTACTGGGGTCAAACGACCCCAGCAAGGTGCTCTTCTAACCTCCTCTTAAAGACCCCCAGGATAGGAGCCAGCACCACTTCACTTGGAAGTTGCTTCCAGATCTTAGTCACCTGACTGTGAAGTAGTGCCTCCTGATGTCTAGTCTAAATCTACCCTCTGCCAGCTTGTGACTGTTATTTCTAGTCACTCCTGGTAGTGCCCAGAGGAACAGGGACTCCCCCAACGCCTGATGGTCCCCTCTGACTAGTTTGTAACAGGCCACTAGATCCCCCCTCAGCCTTCTCTTGTGGAGGCTGAACAGGTTCAGGTCCCTCAGCCTCTCCTTGTAGGGCCTGCCCTGCTGGCCCCTGATCATGTGAGTGGCCCTCCTCTGGACCCTCTCCAAGTTGTCCACATCCCTCCTGAAGTGCGGTGCCCAGAACTGGATGCAGTACTCCAACTGTGGCCTGACCAGTGTCGCATAGAGGGGGAGGATCACCTCCTTGGACCTGCTTGAGATGCATCTGTGGATGCATGACAAGGTGTGGTTGGCCTTCCTGACCGCATCCCCACACTGCCGGCCCATGTTAATTTTGGCATCAATAATGATTCCAAGATGCTTTTCTGCCTCTGCAGTGATGAGAAAGGAGTTCCCCAGCCTGTAGGTATGCTGCTGGTCCTTCCTCCCCACGTGCAGTACCTTGCGCTTGCCAGTGTTGAAACCCATCCTGTTCTCATCCGCCCACCCCTGTAACCTGTCTAGGTCTGATTGCAGCCTATTCCTCCCTTCTAGCATGCCCACATCCCCTCACATCTTAGTGTTGTTAGCAAATTTGAACAGGGTACTTTTACCCCCTTGTCCAAGTCACTGATGAAGATGTTGAACAGTGTAGGCCTGAGGACTGAGCCCTGGGGGACCCCACTGCCTACATCCCTCCAGGTCGGAAATGACTCATCCACCACCACTCTCTGGGTGCAGCCCTCCAGCCAGTTAGTGACCCATTTGACTGTGTAGGTGTCGATGCCAGAGTCCCCTAGTTTTTTAATGAGAATGGGGTGAGAGACAGTGTCGAAGGCCTTCCTAAAGTCCAGAAAGACTACGTCCACTGCTACCCCTTAGTCTAAGGATTTAGTGACATAGTCATAGAAGGCCACCAGGTTGGTCTGACAGGACCTGCCTCTAATGAACCCATGTTGGTTGCCCCTAAGCATAACCTCCCCTGCTGGCCCCTCGTGGACATGTGCCAGGATAATTCTCTCAAAAAGCTTACCCAGGATCAAGGTAAGACTGACTAGCCTATAGTTTCCTGGGTCCTCCCTCCTCCCTTTTTTGAAAATGGGAACCACATTGGCCCTTTTCCAGTCATCTGGCACCACACCAGAGCACCACGAGTGCTCATAAAGCCGTACCAGGGGCCCCGCAATGACCTCTGCTAATTCCCTCAGCACTCTGGGGTGGAGATCATCAGGACCAGCTGATTTAAATATGTCCAGTCCCTCCAGAAGTTCCCTGACTAGATCCTCACTGACCCTAGGCATGGATGCACCTCCCCTGGGGCCTGAGGGGGTCATGGTGGGTGGGCTTATCTGGTCCCTGCTCAGGAAAATGAAGGCAAAGAAATTGTTAAATAGGTTAGCTTTGTCATCTGGTATGATGACCAGTGTTCCTAGCGTGTCTTGCAGAGGCCCCACATTACCCGGTACCTTCTTTTTGCCCCCTTTGTGCCCTAAGATCTCACCTACAGAGGCCTGGGTTCAGATGTTCACATGCTAATTCTGTGCATTTCTGACCCTCCCAGAATCAATTTCTTTGTAACAACGGGAGTGTCTACATGTGCTTTTATGTGCACCTAAACTTAATGTGCATTTGACTAATGTGCATTAAAGTGATTCAAGTGTGTGTCTACACATGCACGCGCTAAGGTGCATTAACGCGGTGTGTGTGGATCAACTTGGGACTAAAGTGAGTCCTAAGTCAGTTGACATACACAATGTTAATGCACCTTAATGCGTCTACATGTGTATTACGGCACTTTAGCTATTTGCGCCTACATTTGATACCTGTTTTTGCAGATAGCAAATTTAGGTGTGAATAGACTAAAATCATCATTTTTAAGGTTCATTAAGGACACACACGTGTAGACCTGTACCCTTAATGCACCTTAAAAATGGCTAATGTACCTTAAATTGGCTTGTGTAGATGCACTAAATATGTCCCTTAAGTCTTTTCAGGACTTACAATTTCAAATGCTCTAAAAGGGGGTGGAGGGGAGTTGCGGCCAGGAGACATTAGGCTTAGTAGACATATTAGCAGTAAAATTGGAGGGCTTTTTCATCTTTGTTACTGAGAAAGAGTAAATCTCAGTTCTTCATAAACATCATCTTTGAAAGCTTTTGTTCCAATGATATTTGTCGCTTAAGAAAACTTGATTTAGTGGGGTGAGGGACAAACAGATGTGTGGGAGCAATGGAAAGGAAATATTACCATCTAGATGAAGATTTTAATACAGATGTTTAGTGGCTAAAAACACACAAACCACTTTGAATTAATAAAAGCACAAACTTCTAGTCATTACAACTTTCTCTTCTTATAATGTTGTTCCTTTCCTCCCGCTCCTTTCCCTTCTTTAAACTCTAGCCTTACAAAGCATATCTATTTTCTTCTGATACTAATAAGGGGTTTCTTTAAGCAGTCTCTTTTTTATAGATTGTGTGCGAGAGTGTCAATTTAATGCTTATAAAGAGAAAGTTTAATAGCAGTGCCTACACCAAGACACAGTGCAGACAGGCACTGGGCAAGATTCCCGTAGTCAGCTCTGTCAATGCACCTTCAACCCCCCGCTACTGGTTCATCCTGGTCTCCCACATAGCTCAGCCACCAAACCATACTCAAGAATGACAACATACCTTGCTGTTGCATTGCTAGTTCTCTGTACAGATCTGGATCTGTCTGTCACAGCCTCCAATTCTCCCCACCTCCTCCAGAATTCTACCCCTTTGGTCAGGTTTGTATTTGGTTTTCTTTGTGAAGTCTAATCCAAGGCTGCTGTACTACAATTTGATTATTTTCCTTTGCATATATAGTTATGAAACTAATGGAGGATTTGCTTACCTAGATTTGAGTTATGACCATAATAATAAAGATATATACTTTATTCCCTCTCCCTGTTGTTGACTGGAACATGGGGATCACAGCTCATTGCTGGTTTCACTTGGAAGACAACTACAAAAATAACAACATGAGTATTTGTTCCTTTTTTGTAAAGAAGGGGTAATATCTAGTTATTGGCAATGGGAGTTTACAAAACCAGAAGGAACCATTGCAATCATCTAGTCTGATCTCCTGTACAACACAGGTCATCAGATTAATTCCTGTTTGAACTAGAGAAAATATCCAACTACCATCCCTAATGATGTAGAATCTACCCTGACCAATGGCAAGTTGCTACAGGAAGTAAATTAACCCAACTTTTAAAACATTGCATTTTAGTTTGAGATGGAAATTTTCTATTTTTAGTTACAGTCGATGGATCTAGTTAGCCCTTTGTGGGAACTTAAGGATTAATTCCTACAAGGTTATTGGCTTTTTTTCAAAAAATAAAACCTGATTCTCTTTCATTCTAAGAAAAAATTAAATGCTTAGCTCAGAGCAAAAAAACCCCAACTGTTCTCACTTTTTTCCCTTTTAAATTATTCCTTGTTGGTTTGTTAACTGATGAGATAATTCTTAAAGCAAAACATGAAATGCATTCTTCATGAGACTGTACAGTAGCTCAGTTCCTTTCTTGTAGTAGGAAGCAGTTACCAAGCCAAGCAGACTCATTTAACCCCCATGGTGCTACTCCAGTCCTCCTAGAGGCAAAAGGATTCAGAGCCTGGTACAATGGAAATGAAGTTACTGGTCCCATTGTCTCTAGCTGTTGATCTAGGTTTATAAGTACAGCACCATTCCAACTGAATGTTGTGCTATAAAGGCAACCAGCTCACACCCAAAATATCATTGACTGGATTCTCATCTTCTTTCCCAATGGCATAAATCCAGAGTAAACATCAAAGTCAAGAAAGATACTAAACTGGTACAAGTGAGCCATTATTATAGGGTATTTTAATTTGTTTGGTCTTGTTTTTCAAAGGAGCAAAAATTTTCTAAAGAAAATTAGATTATTAAATATTTGAATGCAAACCATTAATGGGCACAGGCAGTTCCCCATTGCCATGTAATCCTCCATCGCTCACTATCACCCTTTTTACACTGCCCACACAAATTTTGTTTTGTGCTGTAATGGAAATGCACTGTTGGATTTCTCCTGTTGATTTCATATGTTTACAGTATAATGTGCAGAACTGACTTTTGAAAAGAATATGGTCCCAGCGTACATCAAATTGTGTCAGACTTCAACAGTTTTTCCTCATACTGCAATAAGTTGGTGGAGAAGAAGAATTTGCTTATGGTTAGGGGTGAAATGATTGATCTGTTTTTGTATGTTCTAAAATGTGTGGATTATAGGGTACTGTAGGTTTCTGTAGGTGTATGTAGAGCTTCCTAGTTTGTATTTAACTGTATTTTGTGGCAGCTAACATAAGCAGTTTTTAATTTTCTTTGTTGGTAACTATAATAATATATATTCGAATTTCAACATATTAAAAATGGATCCTTTGAATAGGAATGGAAATTTGGAATCTCTTAGTGTTTGGCTACTTCAACCTTTGTAAGTTGCTGTACATAATAGCTGTACTTCAGAGCCCAGACTACAAACACTTAGACTGGAAATCATTGTAATCGTTGTCAGTCTTCTGATACAAGGATAGCAGCCTTCCTATAAATAGGGAAATCATAGATACGTCTGTAGATGATTAAAGAGGCCAATCTGAGATCTGTATGTTCAACGACAGATGTGTCAATAGTTTTGGGAGAAGGTGGTATGTTCTGGGGATGTCAGGTCACAGCTCTTTCCCTTTCTGTCTTTCGTCTAGCCACCTCCATAGCGAGATGAGTTTGCTCAAAATAGTAAATGCCTTGTTGTACCTCACAGTACCATTGGGGACTGGAAATAATATATTTTTAAGCAGTTAGGACAGTTAACCATTGGAGCAGCTTCCCAAAGGATACAGTACATATTCTCTCGCCTGAAGTCTTTAATTCAGGATCAGATGGGCTTTCTAAAAATATTCTGTAGATCAGCAAATAACGTGCTTTGTGCAGGAATTACTGGGTAAAGGTCTATGGCCTATGCTAGGTAGGAGATCACTCTAAATAATCAGACTGGTCCTCTCTCTCCTTAACACCAATGCATGTGTGGAATCCCTATACTTCCCCTTCTGAAGTTTTTAAAACACTTTATGAACTAATGAATTATTCCATACAATTCCCTTCTGAAGTAGGCATATTATCTCATTTTACATCTGAAGAAACTGAGGTACAGAGAATCATGGATCATGTTTTGAAAGGTGGACTGTAATTCTGGTGGCCCCCATTTTTGTGTCCCTGTTTTGTGCCTCAGTGGGCATGTCTACACAAGACTTTACCAGGTAGTGGTTACTGAACATTTATTTAGTTCTTCTATAAGCAAGTACGCACAGCATCTTTTGTATTCAGTGTCCTGTGCCTCCCCCTCTGGCACCTCAGAGGCCTCCACCCAGAGGGAGCCCCTGGCTCTTGGCTGCGGGGGCTGCCTGTCACTTTTTCAGGCTCTGGGGCATGGGAGCATGGCCACCTCCCCTTGTGAGGTGGTCAAGGGCCCCAAGGCCCGCCGCAAGGTCCTGGCTCCGCTGGAGCTTTGCAACAGGTACAAACCTCTTGCAGCCCCAGTGGAGCGTGCTAAGTTGCCAGCTCCTGCAGGCAACACAGGCTGTACTGTAGCTACCGCCCCCGCTCTCCCCAAGACAAAACATAAAGTGTTTGTCGTGGGAGACTGCCCCTCAGTCCCCCTCAGGATGGAATCTGCCACCCTGACTCCTTAGCCCGGGAAGTTTGCTGCTTCCCAGGAGCCCGTATCTGAGACATTGCAAAGAAGATCCCTAAGCTCCTCCAGCCCACTGAGCACCATCCTATGCTCCTTATCCATGTAGACACCAGTGACACGGCTCGGAGCACTCCCAGCTGGGTCATGAAGCGCTACAGGGATTTGGGAGCGGGGCTAAAGGGTCTGGGGCGCAGGTGGTGTTTCCTTCGATTCTCCCAGTCTCAGGCTACGGGCTGAGGAGGGAGAGGAGGATCCAGGTAGTAAACCAAAGACTGCGGCACTGGTGTCATCGGGAAGGTTTTGGCTTCCATGACCACAGTCCGCTCTTTGGTGAGAGAGGCAGTGAGCTGCTGGGAAGGGATGGCCTCCACCTCTCTTCGCTGGGGAGGAGGCTCTTTTCAGCCAGACTGGCTGACCTGCTCCACCAGGCTTTAAACTAAGCCCGCCAGGGGATGTGGGGACTACTGCCACTGCTGGCCAGCTGAGCAACCCTTGCAAAGCCAGCAGGCCAAGGCATTTAAGGGAGCCCACCCCTGCCCCAGCCCTGGAACAATCTATAGGCAAGGCAAGGGCTACCAAGGGGCCACTTGCCTGCCTATACACAAATGCCAGGAGCTTGGAGAATAAACAGGAGGAACTTGTCCTCCTGCTTAACACAAATAATTGTGATGTCATAGGGATAACGGAGACCTGGTGGGACTCCACCCATGACTGGACCATGGGTATAGACAGCTATACTCTGTACAGGAGAGATGGAGTGGACAAAAGGGGCAGGCGTGTAGTTCTCTGTACCAAGGAGAGCTACGTGCCCCTGCAAGTGGATATTGGCGACCAGGATGGATGGCTGAAGACCTTCTGGGTTAAAATCCATGGGGAACACGGCACAGGGGACACAATGGTGGGAGTCTACTACAGACCTCCCACCCAAAGTCAAGAGCTTGACCAGGAGTTCACCAGGGAATTGGCTGAGGCCGCGCGCTCTCGGTTCTTGGTTGTCATGGGAGACTTCAACTACCTAGACATCTCATGGGAAGAGTGCTCGGCTAAGTTCGAGTGGTCACAAAGCTTCCTCTCATGTGTGGATGACCTCTATCTGACACAAGAAGTCTACGGGCTGAGAGGTAAAGCACTGCTCGACCTGGTACTGGCAACCGGGGATGACCTAATCAGCAACCTAATGATCAATGGGAAGCTGGGTGACAGTGACCATGAGCTGATCACCTTCACCATCTGCCATAAAGCTGGCAAGTCAGTCAGCAATACAGAAGTCCTCGACTTCAGGAAAGCTGACCTTGACAAGCTCAGGAGGCTTGTTGGTGAGGCTCTAAGGGACCATGACCCCAGGGGGAGGGGAGTTCAGGAAGAGTGGTTGCTCCTCAAGGGGGTGATCCTCGATGCACAAGCTAATGCTATTCTGTCTCAGATGAAAGGCAGCAAAAGGGCACAGCAGCCCCCCTGGCTCGCCAGGGAACTAGTGGACCTCCTGCGGCTAAAAACAAAGACCTACAAAGGATGGAGGATGGAGGATGGGATCCACCTCCAAGGAGGAATATTCCACACTGGTCCGGACCTGCAGGGAGTGAACCAGGAAAGCCAAGGCTGCGATTGAACTCCAACTAGCTACAAGTATCAAGGATAATAAAAAGTCCTTTTTTAGATATGTGGGGAGCCGGAGGAAAAGCAAGGGCAACATATGACCCCTGCTGAACCAGATGGGACAACTGACAACCGACGCCCAGGAAAAACCCAACCTACTAAATGGGTACTTTGCATCACTCTTTCATCAATCCCATGGTTCGCCCCTGCCCATTATGGGACAGGGAGGCCCGTGTGAGGGAGATTCCTTGCCCTCCATCAATGCTGACCTCATGAAGGAACACCTTGAGAGGCTGGACACCTTTAAGTCAGCTCGCCCTGACAATCTGCTCCCCAGGCTACTCAAGGAGCTGGCTAGCATCATAGCTCAGCCCCTGGCACAGATCTTCAAGAAGTCCTTGTGCTCTAATGAAGTGCCCGAAGATTGGAAGAAGGCCAATGTGGTGCCTATCTTCAAAAAAGGGAGGAAAGTGGATCCGGCAAACTACAGGCCCATCAGCCTGACCTCTATCCTGGGAAAGGTCTTAGAAAAAATGATCAAAGAAGCCATTCTTAATGGACTGGCCAATGGCAACATCCTGAAGGATATCCAGCACGGGTTTGTTGCGGGTAGGTCTTGCTTGACCAATCTTATTTCCTTTTATGACCAGGTGACCTATCACCCGGACAAGGCAGAGGAGATTGATGTTGTATATCTTGACTTCAAAAAAGCCTTCAATCTGGTATCCCACGATCACCTCTTGGCAAAACTGGCCAACTGCGGCCTCGGGTCCACCACAATCCACTGGCTGGGGAATTGGCTCCCTAGTCAGACCCAGAGGGTGGTGGTTGATGAAAGTCAATTGTCATGGTGCCCTGTGACCAGTGGGGTCCCTCAAGGCTCTGCCCTTGGACCTATATTGTTCAATGTCTTCATTAATGATGTGGACACTGAAGTCAGAAGCAGACTGGCCAAGTTCACCAATGACACCAAACTTTGGGGTAAAGCATCCACACCTGAGGACAGGAAGGCGATGTAGGCTGACCTTGACAGACTCAGGAAATGGGTGGATGAGAACCTGATGATGTTTAACACTGAAAAATGCAAGGTTCTTCACCTTGGGAGGAAAAATCTACAGCATCCTTATAGGCTCAGCAGTGCTACGCTGGCTAGCGCTACGGACGAAAGGGACTTGGGGGTCATGATTGACCACAAGATGAACATGAGCCTTCAAGGTGATGCTGCAGCTAGTAAAGCAAGCAAAACGCTGGCTTGCATCCATAGATGCTTCTCAAGCAAATCCCAGGACGTCATTCTCCCCTTGTACTCGGCCTTGGTGAGACTACAGATGGAGTACTGCATCCAGTTTTGGGCCCCACAATTCATAAAGGATGTGGAGAAGCTTGAGAGAGTCCAGAGAAGAGTTACATGCATGATCAGAGGTCAGGAAAACTGACCTTACAATGACAGGCTGAGAGCCATGGGACTCTTCAGCCTGGAAAAGCGCAGACTCAGGGCCGACCTGGTGGCCACCTTTAAGTTTATCAGGGGTATTCACCAGGATCTGGGGGAATGATTGTTCATCAGAGCACTCCAAGGGATGACAAGGTCAAATGGTTATAAACTCCTGCAAGACCATTTCAGGCTGGACATAAGGAAGAATTACTTTACTGTCTGAGCCCCCAAGTTCTGGAATAGCCTGCCATCAGAAGTGGTTCAAGCACCTACTTTGAATGCCTTCAAGAGAAATTTGGATTCTTATCTTGCTGGGATCCTATGATCCCAGCTGACTTCCTGTCCCTGGGGCAGGGGACTGGACTTGATCTTCCGAGGTCCCTTCCAGCCCTAATGTCTATGAAATCTATGAAAGTGGTGGTGTGGGGTGCTTTAACTAAAGCTTGTTCAGTGAGCTTTAGTTAAAGTGCCCCATCACCATTTTGAAGCACAGGGATGCTGAATACATGTGACACTGAGGCTGTTGGAGTGTGCTAATTAGCATGCTCCAGAAGACTCAGTGAAGTGAGTCTGCTCCAAAGTGATCTAGTTAGACTGCATCAGAGAAGACGTCCTGCACATGTATAGGCACCCTAAGCTCCTAAGACACTTATAGCACCCAGCACGATGGGAACTTGATCTTTATTACAGCCTTTAGATCTTACTATATGTCATGATGGTAGTGGCAGAAGCAGCATATATAGACCACTTTGAATGTCAAAGCCCTGCACAAAGGAAATCCACATCATTATCCCCATAGGTATAGTGAGACATAGGAAGAGAAGTGACATGCTAAACATCACCCAGAAGGTCAGGAGCTGAGCCAGATCCAGAACCCAAGTCTCCCAAGTATTCCTTCAGAGCTCTGTCCCCCAGATTGCATTGCCTCTCACATACAAGCTATCCAAGCACAATGTGTAACCATCCTGTTCCTGTGCAGTAGCATACGTAGTCAGTGGTCTTATGGAAGTTTTCCATGTCCTCGGTGGATTTGTGACTTACTGGTGGCAGGGGAAGGAAGGGAAGGGAAGAAGGATTGGGAGGTGCTGAAAATTCTTGCTACAAATTGAAAGCAGATAGACAGGCTTACTCCTCTACATCCCCCATGCATCTTTACCCTTTGAAGTCAAGCACTTCCCACCAACCTCCAGAAACACATACACAGATTAATTATATATGTTTCAACAATACATTTAACTTTCTTCCTCACATCCTTGTGACAAGGTATTTAGCAGAATTCACACATTTGTTGGAAACTGGCAGGCTGGGCTGTGAGCACTTCTGCCATGGCCTTGAGCTTGCAACCTCTGGGCTGTCAACTGTGTGCCTTAGCACCTGCACAACCCCAGCTACCACACATTTTACTATAAATGTAAAATAGCAAATTGTGAAAATTTTGAGGAGAGAAGCATGAAAATTTCAGGCTTGAATAAGGGATTTGCAACATAATGGGGTCAAAATACTGGTCTAGCTCCTGATGTACTGGTCTGAGCCTCCTAGGACAGAGTTGAGTTCCTGCTTCAGTTATAGATGTCCTATGGGACGTTGCATAACTCATGTAGCCCTGAACCCAAGGGCTGAAGTACAAAACTGGATAATACACTTACCCTCAGATGGGGTGCAGTGAAGCTAAAAATTCATTCATGATTAGGAGGCTACAGTTATGAAGCTCATGTCAGTGTCTTGACAGATAGATTAGAGCCCTCTTTATCTCCTTGGTAGTTCTGCCAGGCACGGCAGTTTTCTACAAAGTGCTTATACACATGGTATGTCTGCAGCATGTTTTTGGCTTTCTCCCTTGTCCAGATGCCCCAGCCAAGTTTTCTGATCAGTGATCAATAGTCACCAGACTAACGATGGGACAAATGCACCCAGCGGCAGATGGCAGTGGCTGTGCTCAAGCCGGCTATGCTCAAGCACGAACGTGCTTTGCAAACAGAGCTGGCGGCAGAAGGAAACAGACTCTGTTCACCCAACTGAGCTACAGTTTTTCTCTGTGAGTTCCACATTTCAGTAATTTCTATGCCTGGGCAAGGCATCTGGAAGTGCTGCCAACTGGTAATAGAGCACACTGGTTTTCAGCATGGCCACCAGGGAAAGGGGATCTCACCCTGGCTGAAAACAAATGTAAGCATTCTTAGGGCAATTCTTTGCCTTCTTGAACTCCATGTCAAGGCCCTTCTTTGGTGCTTTGTCAGACTTAGAGGTTAGGGCAGGCAGGGGAGAGAGAGAGAGAGAGAAAATACCTGAATTCAGCAGTACCAGACCCTATCCAGCCAGTGGATATACCAGAAGAAGTAATCTCTTTTTCAGGTGGTGTTTTCTACCCAGATCCAGGCCCCACAACCCACTTGGGTAGGGGCAAATCAGCCCATGTGGGGTCCCGCCCCCGCTCTGATCTCACTCAGGCCCAAAAAAGCTGCCGCTGCCATCGGCGGTTGCCCCAGTTCGCCCCCCTCTAGGGACGGCCCTATCTCTACCACAGCACTACTTTCCATAGGGCGGCTATAGAGCAGCCGCCAGAGGACTCAGCTAATGGCCACATGCCTCCACTGGAATGCCACTGCTGAGGTAGATATGGCACCATGTAGATCTAGAGAGTAGTAGCTTCATATAGTTTATGAGGTCCTGTTCTTATTCAGCCTACACATTCTTCATATTAATACCTTCTATTTCTTGTAGTGATGCTTTCCTAACTGAAATAGATAATTCCTTCTCCACTCTGGAGTTTATATCTTTATATACCTTTACTACAATAATTATTACTTGTATTGCAATAGCATGTAGGACCCTCTGGCATAGATAGAGCCCCATTGGGCTAGGTGCTATACAAGTGATTTATGACATCACTTATTTAGTCAAATTATATGTATTTTGTTCTGATTTTTCTTCAAGTCCATCTCTCTCTCCCCTTCTTCATTTCATAGCTCTTTGCTCCTTCCTTTCTCTCTCCACAGTTGCCTGCCATCTTTGGTTTAGCTTAATTTACTTCTAAAGGTAAATTTAGTTAAATGTATTAAAAACTACTTTAATTCTAAACATGTGTATCCACACAGTAATTTAATGCAGCCTAACTAATCCACTTTTAACTCTCTCTCTCTCTCTCTCTATATGTTAATTTGAATTAATTTTCCTTATCATTCCTGTATTGACAAGCCCTTCATTATTTCCTTTTTTTCTATTTGCTTTATCATCCTGTTATTAAGGGCATCCAAAACTGATACAAATATTCCAGGCTTATTCTCACTAGACCCATGTTCATTATTATTAGCTCTGTGTTCTTTGACATGGCATATGTGTACCCAGCCCAGAATTTGCTGTGGCTTTTTTCTGTGCTATTGTATAACAAATGCCCATCTAATGTTAGTAGTAGCTACAGATTTCATTAATGTGCTGCTCTTATAGAGACTTGATAGAGATATTAAATAAAAATCACACCTGCTAGCAACTTGATTCTTGTAGCAAATGCACTACACACCCACATGGCTTAAAATCAATACATTGTCATTTATTATCACCCTTTGTTTTCAGCCCATGTGATTGCTTGTTTCCTGGTCCATGGGAATCAATTTTGTGCATGAGTTTTTTCAGAAGACACCATAACACGTCTTGATGAAAAGCAGGATAAAATGCTTGTCACGGACCACTTCTTTTAAGGCCCAAACTGCTTGTGACAAGGGATTCAGGGGTTAATCTAGAACAGGAGCTCTCAACATAGCCCTTATGATCCTGAGGTTGGGTAAGGAATGGTGCATAAGTATCAGCAGGTTGTAAATCACCCTACATGTTCTCATATATTGCTAAATGGGAGGAAAATCCTGATTGAATGCCAGAAGTAAGGATTATAAACAAGGTATAGTATGGAATTCTTTCACTATGATCTTATCCTTTCCTGGTCTATTTAAAGTTTCTCATCGTATAGTCTTATTGTAGGCCTTTTGGACAGTATCACTTTTCTAAAAAAATTTCACAATTCCCAGCATTACGGGAGAGATAATCCTTGATGGAGGGTGCTAGGTGTTACTGCAGTACAAATAATAAATAATATGGTAAAGGGAATTCTAGTATAGGAAATGCTGAGGGACAGTGCTCTAGAATGAATACCCTATCCTTATTTTGTCTGCTTAAAGCACTCAGCTTTTCTCCCTGTTTTGTCTGTATTATATGTAAGACTAGCATGTTATCCGAGAACAGATTAAGTTAAGCTCACTTTCTTCTCCCAAGTGCCCGTTTCTAATATGTAGAAAACAGTCCTAAGGTTAGAGAAATTGAAAGACAAGATTTAGTATGAGCACTTAAAACTCTGGTCCAAGTTCAGTGTAAGCAATAATGGATAATACTCATACAGGAAGGAGTATACAGCATGCCTTTATTGCAGAAGTAAAGAGAAGCTTCTTTGCAAGAGAAAAACCTGTAAAGATAACTTCTAGTGTATAAAAAGGTTTATTGGTCCATATTTCAAAGGATACTAGCAAAAGTATTACTAACACACTTGCACAGTCTCATCAGTCACTCCTAGGTACCTAGGAACCTTTCACTTCATGGAACAAGACCCCATTGTGTCGAACACCATGAAAACAAGACCATTCTTGCCTCAAGACTTACATGAAAGTAACTTTCTCCAAGTAAATGCTTAGTCAGATGGTTTGAGATATCTCCAGATGATCACTTTCATTTCCCTCCATCAGTTGAATCAGGGAAGAAATGTGAATGAAGGCCCAAATCCCATTCCAACTATTAGGCCTGCTCAAGATCCAGAAAGACCAAAACTGAGTCTGGTTTTGTAAAAAACCTCATCTTAGCCATAAGCCTGAGGTCACTTAAAAAACAGCAAGGAGTAGGAGGATCCTTCTGCCTTTAGTCTTAATTAATTTTCAAGCAAGATGGAATAGGATTATACATAGATGCCAAATAGGTGGAATAGGATAGGTGCTCCAGCCTTCCAAAGATATATGAGCATGGGAGTGGAAGGGACATCCCAAGCCAAAGTCCTATCCCTTACATTTTCAGGCAACCATTTGCCCAAATGGGTACAGAAAATGCTCACTTAGCCTTTCTCACATCACAACCACAAGACATGAGATTTAAAAAGTACCCAACAACAAGTTACAGGAAGAGAACAGAAGAGGCAAGGGTGCTGTCAACTTCTAGGTAGTAACCTAGGTGTGGCAAGAAATTTCTAAGGTAAAATATAATTGACTATAATTAGTCATCTAATCCTAGTTAGATGACTATGTACAAAGCCACATAAGGCAGCAACAGAACTCCATCAAACCAAACTAAACAACCCTCCCCCTGCCCCAACAACCCTTGTCAAATGATTTCAGGGGCAGGGGTAGGGAGGGAAATCCCTCTTTGACTCCAAATCTACACATCAGTTGACCCTGAATGCATTAACAAGACATATTAGGTATCCTAGGACATTTGCTAGACCATCCTAGTACAGGGGAGGATCCAGGATGGTGGGCTGGGGGGAGGGGGGTGCTGTGGTGCAGTTGCACCCCCTCCCCTTTGATTCCTGCTTCACCTAAATTTTAAAACTGCCTAGGAGGGACAGCAGCATTTCTTTTCAGGCAGTGCTGAGGGAGGCATTTGACATCATGGCTCATTATAATGTACCTGATTTCTGCTAATGTCAGGTACTAATGACCCTCTCTCCTTTTTAATGGCCTTAGTCTTTCATTAATCAAGTTACCCTTTCTTTTGCAGTTTTGGTGTCTGTTAGCCATTCCTCGTAATCTCTCTCTCCTGCAGTCTGTTTTTAGTTCTAGTAGTAACATGGAGTGCAGACACAAGTGCAGGTCCCCTCTGTAATGGAGAATGCTTTGCAGGAAGCGTTTGGAGTTACAGTGATTCCCTGGAACAACAGAAGTTCACTGATGGCTTCAGGGGGGAGGGGAATCTAGCTGCTGGCTACATCCTGTAGCTGGTTTCCCCTAGCAATAGCCCCTGCTCCCTGCAAGGCTTCAAAGTTTTCAGAATGGGAGGGTATAAAAAGAGCACAGGGATTTTGTTCTAGGGGCTCCCCAGCCAGCGCTGGAGGGTGGGGCAAGTGAATTGGAGCCCCAACTCCCTTCACTCCCTTTCACCCTCCCATTCTGAAAGCAGCTTGAGGCTGGCAGGCAGGCAGAAACAAGTTACAGAACACGCTTTGTTTTGAAACATCTTCATCTGACTCCTCATGCAATGAAGGTTCAGATTTTCATCAGATCAACCATTTTTAAGCCGTGTGCAGCCGTGTTGGATCACAGCTATAAACCGCTTGCTGTGGCCAGATCAGGTGAAAATTGTCACTTCGGTCTGTGCCCATAGACTCAGGGGAACATTAACTCAAGTGTCAAAATGATTGACAGTTGGATGTACTGTCAAGATGCTCAAGAAGGCTAGATATTTTTTTATGCATCTGAGTAAGAGATGTACATTTAACTGTAATGACTACAGGACTAATAAAACTGTATCTTTTGGCTACTTTTGTCTAGGTTGTGTTTTTTAGATTTAGCATATAATCTAGCAAATTACTGCACATTCTAATAAAGTTATATTCATTTTTGCTTTGATCTTAAACTGAATAATACAGCATTAGGCCACTAGCATATTAGTAAAGCTTCTAAGGTACAGACAGAAATGTAGCTCCCTGGCCTAACTAACTCATCATGCTTCACAGAAAGTGCTGAGTTAGACTGACCCTCCGACCCAGCAGGCATTAGCTATTAGGTCGGAAGGGTGGGGGATTGAGTTCCAATTTGAAGCTGATCCAGCAAAAGAGGCTGCCTGTCTGCAGCCTCTTTCCCTAGCCCTGCCCCTTCTCTCCCAGCTCAGGATGGGAAGGGGAGAAGGCAGGGAGCACTTGAGTGGGAGGCATGGGTGGACTGGCACCCCTTACCTTGGAGGAGATCCAGTCCACCTGCCCCCACCTCCAGTGTGGCTGGTCAAATCCCAAAGTGGATCTCCTTCTCCTCCCTTCTCCCCTTCCACCCCATCCTGAGACAGCACCAGGGTCAGAACTGGGCTGCTTCAGGCCAGCCACCAGAGCAGACAGAAGTTAATAAAGGTGCTTCACTTCAGAGCACTTTCATTTGAACCATTTTATAATGAGGGTTATTTTGTTTCATGACAGGAGCACTCTGCAGCCATGCTCTTCTGTTTGGGTATGGCTGTAAAACACTTTCAAGGGTCCGATTGAATGACAAACACAATTCTGTCTGCACCTCAGGTTTCTTTTTACCTAGTGAAAAATGTATTTCTGCTACCACAGCTAGAAAAATGCATCCAGAATTTGCATTTCTGATCCCTTCAGAGATACTGAGATTTTCTTTCAATTAGAACTGGACCCACACTGAAACTCTGGATCCAGACCTTCTTAAACTTCAGGAAAGCTCTGATTCTGAACTTCATGGTTCAAAGCACAGTCAAGGTGTTCAGTTTTTCTTGACATTTCCTTGAAACTTATCCGTCTCTCTTCCTCTCCATCTTGGCTTGTTAAAATATGTAAGTACATTTTCCCAGTTGTCTGAGACAGGGGTCACTTTTGCTGTCAGACTATTTATTGCATAAAACCAATGCTTTTTTCCCCATTTTCTCAAGATAGAGTAAAAAATGTACAGAAGCTCCCAGAATAGGTATGCTGGTTACTAGGTAACACGGTCCCCCGGGAATAGGCGAGGAGCACCAGCTTTGGAAAACAAAGGTTAATCTTGAGGAGGAGTCTTGAGAGATAGTTGGAATTAAAATACAGTATTAATCTTTAAAAAAATTCCACTGTTGTAGGAGATGTTTAAAGACTTCAGTGGGTTTGTACAAAAAAAAAAAAAAAAAGGCAACAGCCTTTTGCTGATGTCCTGGGAAGATTTTTTTGCACATGTCCAAAGCTCTTTAGATTTTTCTTGGGAGAGAAATTAAAAAGTTTGCAGGGGGTAGAGTTTCTCTATGAAGAAACTCCTATAAGAGTTTTCACAGAGGGTCTTTCACCTTCCCTGGTCCTTCAGGTGCAAGCCTGTGCATTCTGCAAACTTTGTGGCTTGATTGTCAGAGAAAAGCATTTCCCCACCAGGGTCACCCTTTCAGGCTGACCTGATGTTTCAGATGTCCATTTCTAGCCTATGAAAGCTCATGTCTCTCTGGACTACTTAGTCTCTAAAGTGCCAACCTGTGCTACCTTCTGCTATTCAAGCAGTGACCTTGGTTCTTTTCACCTCTTCTAACATGCCTAAGGCCATCACCTTCAATTTATTGTCATAGACCACAATGTTACTACGTAATTACAATATTATGCCAGAGGAAGTGCAATGCTCCCAGTCTGGGGTTTTTAGCTGTATCTCTGTTTGCAGCCTATTCAGAAGCAAGCTATGTTTAACCACTCCTTCTCAAAGAAATTTCAAAGGGTTGTAGAAATTGCCAATGGATACTGAAAAACAAAACAAACAAAAACAGAGATCAAGAGAGTTTGCTATAAATTTTCTGGACTTCTTCAAAAGTGGTTTTACCATAGTAAAAATAACCATAAATCTCAAGGTAACACATTGTCACTGAGGTAAGAAGAGCTAGAGAGAGAGAAAGAAATAATCTGAGAAACATCTGTGCAAGCAGCAAGAAGCTGTTATTTTCTAAAGTCAGTAGTAACTGTCTCATGCTATGCACCTTGCCAGAACGTGATTCTCAGGAAGTGAGGACTTCCTGCTCTCAAGGGGGCTCAGTTTGCACACCCATAAATATAGCCAATCCAAAGGCATTAGTCACCCTTGAAATCTTGTGATTTTGTTTCCTCTGAGGAATATGCTTTATGCTGCTCCTTAATGGATGCTAAGCTTACACCAGCCTTCGTTGATCAACAGTTCTGGGGACTGAGGCAGGAACATTTCAAAAACCTGTTCCTTTGAGAGGCACCTGGAGTGGCATTAGCCAATTCTGAAAATGGCATTCATCTTCACTGGTGAGAGAATAGGGAGCCTTAAATGGAACGATCCTGGGGCTTCCTGATAAGCTTCAAGAAGAGAGGGCTTTATTTCTTTAGTGAGAGTACCATAGCACTGTACAGGAGTCAAGAGAACTACTGTTCATATTCTCTTTTTCTTGGCTTGAAGTGGCTGTGAGTGGTCTACTGGGGCACAGTTGGTACTGATATATTAGGAGCAGTTTGCTGTGAGATCCATTTGCAGCTTTTGTGAGGCCACCTCTGTCAAAAATTGTAGGTTTACTGATTTTCCAGGTCTGCTAAATCAAACTTCTCTACTCCCTCTTTTCCTATCTATGGTTTCTTATTGCTACCATTGGGGATGGAATCCACTGCTCCTTCAACCAGTAAAGTTGAAGTAGTCTATTTCCTATCATGTCATAGGTAAACACTAAACAAGGGTTTATGCTTTCAATTCCTGGGTGGCTAATAGGATGCTACTAGGTCCATGTGTCTGCATCTGAATACTAGTAGTTTTGTTTGCAGAGGAATCCTGTAGTTCCCACTGCAGATGAGAGCCATACATGCTCATTAGTTTCTTGTAGTCAGGACATTTACACACAGTCTCTAAACACAGGTATAAAAGCCTCACTGTGAGAACCCAGATTTGACAATGGTAACCTTGGACTTCTTTCCATCCCTCTCCAGTCTGCTCCTTGGAAAATGTTTCAGATCTATTTGGGCGAATCTTTGTATCATTTTGCAAATTCACATATCTGGCGGCAGGAAAACAAATTAGAGAGCTCTGAAGTGGGTCTGAGATGGATCAGCTGCTCGCAAATGTTCCTTATAAGTATATTGAATAAGCTAGACAAGCCTTAAAATTCGGTTAAGAACTAATGGCATTTCATTAGCAGCCTTCAAAAGACATGACAATTTCAGAAGGTTATTTTAAATCCCAAATGGTGAGACCAATAGCAACACACCAGCTGAGTCCTCAAGCCTGAACAACACTCTCTAGTTCTTCCTCACCCCTACACCTCACCGGGGGCAGGAATGGAGCCGTGACAGCAGAATTGACTTCTGTCTGACTGTTATCCACATTGTACCTTAAACGAGTCCCGGGCTGGGCTGCAGCCCTTTTGCCCAACACTTAGTACAAAACGGCCTTCAAGCCACCTTTGCTCATTATGGTAGGTTCACTCCAGGAAAAGGGGGGATTTTTTGCTGGTGTAGACCTGGTATAACAAATGCAGTTGAACCTGACTTCCTTCTAGCTGGTGTAGGATGTGGGCTGGACACCCTAAGCATCAAACACCGGTTGTAGCAGCTCTTCAGGGCTGTTGATGGCTGGTACCAAATAGAACAGCTATTGTAATTTAGAGTGTGGGGCTTAGCCTGTCCTAGTTTGCCCAGGATTTGAGAGCTAAGAATGGCTTACACCTATCTTTGCCTTCCACCCCCATCCTGAAGTGTGCTGTGCATTCCTTGCCCATAGACAAGCATCTATGCCCTCCCCTCCAGCTAGGAGGTCTGTAGGTACAGGCTGTAAGATTGCACTAGTTTGTTTCCTGCCTACAAACAGACTGCCATTTATATTAGATGCAAGCTTTGTGCCTGTGTCAGGGGGGAATATGGTTTGGAACAGAGAGACCATTCTGTTTCATAAATCTATAGAGCAGAAGCCATCAACCTTTCCTTGCCCTAGCGACCCCCTCTTTGTGATGGTTGCAATGAATCAAGAATGAATGAAACAGCTGCCTTTAGGATTGTCCCTTTGGCACAGTGTAATTGCCCTTATCCTGTCCCCAGAGTTGGACTGGAAAACCTGACCAGTCTCAGATGCTGGGTCAAGTTGTACTCTGGGATTCTACATCATGATCAGACACTGATGAGAGCTGAGAATGAAAGAGAAATAAATGAACTGCCAAACTCCTCACACTTCTCCCCCACCATGACAGAAACCAGACTTGTGCACAACTGGGGATTGTGGTACAAACTCACACAGTGGCCCAGCAGGCTGAATAGCAATGATAACACTTGTGGTTTCCAATTTTATGGGATTCTCTGGGTTGCTGTGCTATGTTTGCATTGTACAATGCAACCTGCTATGTCTGAAATTATGATGCAATAACAAATAGTATGAAAATAAAAGACAATCACACACACCACACTTCTTACAGGACAAGGAAAGAGCCCATGTTCCACCTGACCAGGCCACATTGCCATCAAAGAAACCATAAGGCTTTGTAAACTTGGGCTCTACCCCTGTAAGACAGAGAGCGCAACTGAAATAACCTCCACAAGGGGCCTCAAGCTTTGGAACTAGCTCACAACAGGAGCCAGGATCTCAGTTTTGGCCCCTTCATACTCACATAGTAGAAATAACAAGTGATATGTATGTTGAGGGTCTTTCATTGGGAAATGAAGCTGAGTCAATACAACTATGAAGAAAATTCTGACCGCACCAATTTCATTTTTCACATATAAGGACTTCATCCATGTTGGAACAAATGATGTGGCCAAGAGTAGTCCAGACCATACCATGAGGGCCAGCCTATCAACTGTCAATGCTGACTTGGTGCAGAAACACTTGGATGGACTGGATGCATTTAAGTCAGCAGGCCTGGATGAGCTTCAGCCAAGGGTACTGAAGGAACTGGCCGGCGTCATAGCAAAACTGCTGGCATGGCTGTTCAAGTGCTTGTGGCACTCTGGTCAGATCCTGGAGGACTGGAAAAGGGCCATTGCAGTCCCTATTTTCAAGAAGGGGAGGAAGGAGGATCCGAGTAATTATAAGCCAGTCAGTCTCACATCCATCCTTGGAAAAGTCTTTGAAAAGATTCTTAAAGATCATATTTGTGCGAGTCCAATGGGAAAAATAATGTAGCAGGGCATCCAGCATGGATTCACAGCAGGAAGATCATGCCTGACTAATCTGGTTTCATTTTATGACCAGGTCACAAAATGCTTAGATGCAGAAGTAGAGGTGGATGTCAGTTTCTTAGATTTTAAGAAGGCCTTCAATACCGTATCTCACCCCATTCTCATAATTAAATTAAGAGGCTGTGACTTAGATGCTTACATGGTCCGGTGAGTGGCAAATTGACTTGGGGGTCACACTCAGAGAGTGGTAGTAGATGGGTTAGTATCAACTTGGAAGGATGTGGGTAGTGGGGTCCCGCAGAGCTCAGTCCTTGGACCTGTACTCTTAAATGCCTTCATCAGTGACTTGGATGTGGGCGTGAAGTGTACTCTGTCCAAGTTTGTGGATGATACTAAATTGTGGGGTGAAGTGCACACTCCAGAGGGTAGGGAATGATTGCAGGCAGACCTGGACAGGTTGGATAAGTGGGCAGAACACAATAGGATGCAGTTCAACAAGGACAAATGCAGAGTGCTACACCTAAGCTGTAAAAATATCCAGCACACCTACCAGCTGGGGAATGACCTTCTCAGCAGCACAGAAACAGAAAGGGATCTCAGAGTTATAGTGGACTGCAAGATGAACATGAGTCAGTGTGACGAAATTGTCAGCAAAGCTAACTGCACTTTATCATGCATTAGCAGATGCATGACAAATAGAGCCAAGGAAGTGATACTTCCCCTCTATGCGGCATTGGTCAGACCACAGTTGGAATACTGCGTCCAGTTTTGGGCACTGTACTTTAAGAAGGATGTGAATAACCTCGAGAGGGTCCAGAGGAGGTTCACTCATATGGTTAAGGGTTTGCAAGCCAAGCCTTATGAGGAGAGACTAGAGGACCTGGACCTCTTCAGCCTCCACAAGAGAAGGCTGAGAGGTGATCTTGTGGCCACTTATAAATTCATTAGGGAGGCACAGCAAGAAACTGGAGATGCTCTCAGTTCACCAGGGTGCCTTTTGCGGTAACAAAGAGCAATGGTCACAAACTGACAGAGAGCAGATTTAGGCTAGACATCAGGAAAAACTTCTTCATGGTAAGGGTGGCCAAAACTTGGAATGGGCTTTGAAGGGAGGTGGTGCTCTCCTCTACCTTGGGGGTCTTTAAGAGAAGGCTGGATAGGCATCTGGCTGGGGTCATCTGATCCCAGCACTCTTTCCTGCCCAGGGCAGGGGTTCAGACTCGATCATCTGTTGAGGTCCCTTCCAATCCTAACATCTATGAATCTATGACTTAAATTTCATTGGTCAAAAGACAGACAAGGTTCTTTGGGTAAATCTAATATCTTTTATTAGACCAACTCAAATAGTTGGAAAAATTCTTCTTAGCAAGCTTTTGGGTATAAATACCCTTTGTCAGGCTGAGGAAGCATCTGCAGTTGGTGTATGCTATTCTTGGATGGAATGAATAGTAAAGAAGCCAGATGCTGTTATGCATGAAAGACAGGCAATCAGTGAACATCTAAATTGAAGAGTCAGTGGGTGAGAGAGAGGCTGGGGAGTGGGGTGGGAAGGGGAATGAATGTAGCTGGTAAATAGTGGAGAGGTACCTGGGGAGTCAGATGTTAGGCAGGTTATAATGTGTCATAAAACCAATGTCTATATTTAGTCCATGCTTTTTTGTATCCAGGAGGTGGAGGAAGTGAAGTTCATAGACTTGTCTGTGAAAAGTGTTTTGTAAATTCCCTTTGAGGATTAAAACTGAAAAGATTGGAGAGGGAGTGGTTTTCTTGTGAGAAATGTGCCCCCACAGGTAACTGGGTATTCTTGTCTTCGATAAACTCTCGGTGTGTGTTCTTTTGGGTGTGCAGTTGTTGTTTGGTCTCTCCTACATATTTTCCATCAGGGCATTTGGTTCATTGGACAAAATATATTACATTTTTGGAGGTGCAGCTGTAAAATCCAGGAATGGTGATGGTTCTGTTGTGGGATGTAATAATTGTGGGGGTGGTAGAGATAGGTTGGCAGGTTTTACATTTCTTGTCATGGCATAGTCTGAATCTATTTGGTGTGTTTTAGTGAGGGTCGATGCTTGTTTGAAGGCTAGGATTGGGTGATTCTGGGAAGGTCTTTTTAAGAATTGGGTCTTCTTTTAGTATGGGTTGCAATTTGTTTGACAATTTTCTGCATAGGTTTGAGGGAGGGGTAATATGTCATTGGTCAAAAGAGTTGCCTAAAGAGCCACCAGATATCCTAATTCCTGGTCCCCAGCTGACTGTGGTAAGGTTCAGACTAATTCTAGTTCCTCTATTGGATGACCTACATTACTTTTGAGGGGTGGGGGAAGTAATTTGTCTCACTACTGGCTTTTCTAAGGCAAATGTGTTTTCTTGTTCAATTCCTTGGAGGGACTTGCCTAGCCTTTTGCACTAAGCTGTCCTGTAAAACAGGGTTTATTTTCATTTTTCACTGCATTACGAATGAGAAGTCTTTGTCCCAATCCTTGGCATTAATACAGTACTGTACTGTACATACCAAGTAGTTAGCCATTGTGCCATTTTCTTTCTTATTTAAATCTTTCCTGAAAACTCACTATTTCTTCTATGTTAAAAAAAATAAAATAAAAAGCAAGGCAAGGATATTCAGTCTGAATTTTTTTTTTTTTTTTTTTTTTTACACTCGCATGCAATTATGTGCAATGCTACTAATTTGCAATAGTGAGTACCTGCCTAGAGGGACTATCCTAAGCTAACATATTTATAGCCATTTAATCTTTCCTTCATGCTCTTTGTCACAAGCACCAAGTGTGTCATGTCTATGCTTTAAATCGCACACTCTTTGGGGCAAGATCATGCCCTTTTCTCTGGCACACTTTAAGGCATCATAAAATAAAGAGAATTGCATCATATGTCACTACCCAGAAAACTCATAAGAGAGTTGCATAATTAATAACCAGAATAAAGGGAACTCAGTAACTAGAAATAGATTGTTTTTTACTTAAGGGTCCATTTCTAAACTGGTGTAAATCTGCATAAATCAAGAGAAGTTAATAGAGCTATTTTGATTTATGCCAGCTCTGGACCTGGCTTTAAATGTATTTGTCACATTCAGGAAATATCACATTTATAAACTGTTTAGCATGAATATAGTGCTGTTTACACAGTAGCTAGTTCATATCCCCAGAAGTACCAGTGATACAAAACACTGGTCCATTAGGTCAGGTTCATGCTAGATTGTTTTGGGACCAAGTACCCTAGAGCCAGCTGAAGTTTCTTCCAGTGTGGGGAAACCCTCAAGACCATTTAGTTCTAGCTGCTCTTAACATTGCCTGTTTTTTTGCTGCCCAGCATATAGATTGTGACCAAAGGAAGAAAAGGAACGGCTATTAGGGCTGTGCAAAATGGCACCATTCCGTTTCCTTTCAAAGTTTTGATGAAACAGCATTTCATTTTGAATTCTGTTTTGATTCAAAACTGCTTTTCCATTTTGTGTCATTGTCCCAGGGACAACGGGACTAGAGGGAGCCCCCGGCCCAGGGCCAGGGGAAACACTCACGTATGCTCCGCAGGAGAGCGGAGCAGTGACAGCGTGCAGGCCAGGGAACCACCCGTGCAGCTCGTTAGCCGCACTTTCATACGGCTGGGGCGGAGAGACGTCAGCGAGAGGCGCCGCTCAGGGGAAATAAAACGTGGCCCCGAAGGCAGAGGCGGTGTGCGGCGGGAGGATGTGGAGCCCGGGAGGAAGCCCGGGAGTGGAACCGGGCCCCCGCAAGGGGCCTTGGCCGTGGGCCGAACAGGCTGCAGCCGCGCCGGGAGCAACGGAGGCGGGGAGAGCCGCGCCACCGGGGAAGAGCGGCGAAACTGACGAGGAGCCGGCAGAAGCTCCAAGGCGGAGCCCAGAGAGAGGGCCAGCTGGAACCACCGGTGAGGTAACTGGGGACGTGCTGGCAGAGGCTCCGGGGAGCCGGCGGGAACCCCAGTGAGGGAACCGGACGGGAGCCGGCGGAAACCCCGGTGAGGGAACCGGGATAGAGCCGGTGGGAATCCCGGTGAGGGAACCAGGGAAGACCAGGCAGAGATGCCGGCAGGGCGTCGGGGAAGAGAGCCGCAAGGGGCAGAGAGGGTCCTCGACGTCCAGTCCTCATTCGGGGACAAGGGACAGAAGGTCCACAACCAAAGGTGGCGTTGGCCAGGGTGTAGGGGAGGTCGGAGCCCCATGTGAGCCCGCCCAGGGGTGCTTCAGCGCTGGAGGCCGCAGTGAGGGGGACCCCCCCTGCTGCGGGCCCAGCCGTGACCGCGGTCGGCGAGTTCCGGGGACTCCCCAGCGAAAGCGGGGCAGGCCCAGTTAGCCACCCACGCAAGAGCTGCCCGGGAGCACCTTCTGGAGCAGAGGCAGGCACAACGTGGTGGCAATGGTGGGATCATGGAGAACCCCAATCTGGCGACTTACGCCGACATGCAGGCCCCGGCTATGGGCCCCGTTGATATTCTCGGGCAGAACCTGCAACTGCTGACCCAGATTCTGGGCTCCCAGCAACAGATGTTGGACCAGCAACAAGAATGGCGCCAGCACAGCCTGGCATCCTTTAAGATGCCTAAGATGACTAAAGAGGATGACCCGGAGGCGTATATTGAGGCCTTTGAATGGCACGCCCTCGTGGTAGGGTTGGATAAGAGATACTGGGCCATCCAGCTGGGGGCCTTAGTAGTGGGCAAGGCCCAAGCCGTGTATCGGGCCCTGTCGAGGGAGGATGCCCTGGACTATGAGTCCGTAAAGGAAGCCATCTTATATTGCTTAGAGATCAACCCCGAGCACTACCGGCGCCGATTCCGAGCTAAGAAAGGCCACGAGATAAGACAGCCAAGAGTGTTGTTACAACAGTTGCGCGACTTGCTGGATAAGTGGGTGAGCCCAGAGGGGCATGACCAGGAGGCACTTGCCGACCAGATCGTCCTGGAGCAGTTCCAGAATGACTTAGAGGAGCGGACACAACGATGGGTCCGGCAGCGTACCCCACGGAATTGTGAGGAAGCTCTGAGGTTGGCCGAAGCTTTCTCTGCCTCGGAGGCGTACTACCCCAGGGAGAGAAGGAGCCAGGGAAACCTCGGTGGCGGCCCCACGAGAACCGGAACGCAGGCGTCCGCCCGACCGAGGGACTCCCAGGGATACGGTATGTTTCCGGTGCGGGCAGAAGGGCCATTTTTCCAGAGAATGCCTACGGCAGGCCACGGAATGGTGGGCCCTGGATAACCGAACAAGAGCCCCAGCGGAGCAGTGGCAAGGTCAAAACCTCGGCGAGCCTATGGACTGCAGTTATGCGGTCAGCAGAGGGAATGTGGCTTGGAAGCGCCCGGTTGTCACAGCGTGGGTGGAAGGCCGCCCCGTGCAAGCTACCTTGGATTCGGGATGTGCTCAATCCCTCGTCAGGGAAGATTTGATACCACCGCATGGTCGGAAGACAGCTTCCCCCGTGAGAATTGCCTGCCTCCATGGGGATGCGAAGCAGACCGAGCGCCAATGGGTCCGCCTACAGGTAATGGAGCATCAGGGAGAACTCCTGGTGGGCGCGATGCCCCGGTTAGCCTGTGAAATGCTCCTGGGGCGCGACTGGGCACCGATATACGATGTCCTAGACAGGGTAAGGGACGCAGAAGGGGCCCGGAAAAGGATCCAGAGCCGAGAGGGCTGGTTGGGCGAGCTGGAAGAAGACGAGGGGCCAACCGATGAGGCGAATATGTTGGACCTTGACAACCTCATGAGTAGTCTCCTGTTCCGTGACGCCCAGGAGAAGGATCTGGAGATTGGGGCGCTTTGAGAACAGGCCCAAGGTACCCAGAGGGCCTCTACGTCGACACCGGAAGGACGAGCCCACTTTGAGGTAAGGGATCGACTCCTGTACCGCCTACGGGGGGAGGAGGTTGAGGGTCCGCAGCTAGTGGTGCCCGCCCAATTCCGCCAGGCTATTTGGCAGTTGGCGCATGCGAGCCCCGTAGGGGGGCATCTGGGCCGAGACAAAACCCTCGCGAAGGTGAACAGATGGTTTTTTTGGCCCGGGATGAGGGAGGAAGTAGCCCGCCGGTGTGCGGCCTGCCCCATTTGTCAAAAGAGAAGAACCGAACGCCCTCCTCGGGCCCCCCTCCAATCCATGCCTGTTATTACCACCCCGTTTGCGAGGATTGCATTAGACGTCGTGGGCCCAGTGCCCCGCAGTAGCTCGGGTCACCGATATATTCTAGTTATCGTGGACTATGCCACCCGATACCCGGAGGCAATCCCCCTGCGAATGGTGATGGCACCGCGTATCGCGGAGGAACTAATAAATTGGATAGCCCGAGTGGGGATCCCACAAGAAATCCTGACAGACCAAGGGAAAAATTTCATGTCTGGGGTTTTAAGATCGGTATGCCGGACCCTTCAGATAAAGCAGCTCCGCACCTCGGTCTACCATCCCCAGACCAATGGGCTGGTAGAACGCCTTAACAGAACCATAAAACGGGCATTGCGCTGGTGCATACAGGGGGATCCCCGGAAATGGAACCTCCTCCTCCCCCTAATACTATTCACTCTCAGGGACACCCCCCAAGAATCCACAAAGTTCTCACCGTTCGAGCTGGTATTGGGGCATCGCCCGCGGAGCCTATTACAGGTCCTAAGAGAAGAATGGGAGCGAGGAGAAGGACTCTTCCAGGAGCCGAAGACATACCAGCAGATGTTCCAACAGAGGATCAGATTGGCCCAGGATCTGGCCCATGAGAACCTCAGGGAAGCCCAAGCCCGCCAAAAGGGCCAGTATGATCGCCGGGCCAAGGAGCGAGAATTCAAACTGGGGCAGAGGGTCCTGGTATTGCTCCCTACGTCCACCAGTAAGCTCCTAACGCAGTGGCAAGGGCCGTTTGAGATCCTCCGCTGGGTGGGGCCCGTAGATTATGAGGTTCACAGACCCGGACACCTCCGGGAGAAGCAGATCTATCACGTGAACCTCCTGCGGGAATGGCGGGATCCCGAGGGATGGGCAGCCTTTTCCGAGGCTGAGGACGAAGAACTAGGACCCCAAGGGCCAGAGAGAGGGATGGAGCCCGCTCCAGAAAATACCCTAGTCAGGCTGGGGGAGGAATTAACTCTGGCACAACAACAAGAGCCCCAAACCCTGATAGATGAATTCAGAGGGGTCTTTCGTGAAGAGCCCGGCTGGGTTCGGAATGCGTGCCACGCCATAAAAACACCCCCTGGGGCAATAGTGAGGGAGAGGTGGCGACCCATTCCCCACCATCTCCTGGGAACGATCCGCAAAGAGGTTGAGTCCAAGTTGCAGCTAGGAGTTATCCGGCCTTCCAGAAGTCCCTGGAGAAGCCCCTTGGTACCTGTGCGTAAGCCGGACGGATCATTAAGACTGTGCGTGGACTACCGGCGCTTGAATACCATGGCGGTCTTTGATGCATTCCCCATGCCCCACGTGGCAGAACTAGTAGAAAGGATAGGAGATGCACGGTATATATCGACCCTTGACATGGCCAAGGGATTTTGGCAGATTCCGGTAGCCAAGAGAGACCAGTGGAAAGCGGCATTTGGCACCCCGTAGGGGCTGTACAAATTTGTTAGGATGCCTTTTGGATTGCACGGCGCTGCCGCAACATTCCAACGTTTGATGGATCAAATCCTGGCGCCCCACACCGAATATGCAGCAGCGTATATAGATGACATCGTCATATACACCCGGACTTGGGAACAACACATGGGAGCCCTTTGGGCCGTCCTCGCAGAGTTGAGACGCGTCGGCCTAACCGCAAATCCTCGGAAGTGAGCTTTTACGCAGAAAGAAACAAAATATTTGGGATTCTTGGTCGGCAGGGGCACAATTAAACCTTTGGCCGACAAAGTAGAAATTATCCGAAACTTTACGGGCCCACAAGATTGTCGCCAGTTACGGTCCTTCCTGGGACTAACCAACTATTATAGGCGATTCGTACCCCATTTCGCAGAATTAGCAGCACCCCTGTCGGGGGCCCTCAAAGGGTGGAAAACGGGAGTAGTCAGGTGGCCGGAGGAGATGATACAAAGTTTTGAAAAGTTGAAGAGGGCATTATGCAAAGACTTCATAATTCATACCCCTGACTTCCAAAAACCCTTTATCTTGCAGACAGACGCCTCGGAGACGGCGGTGGGCACAGTCCTCACCCAAGAAGAGTGGGGGGGAGGGGGCAAAAGACCTGTGGCATACGCGAGCTGCAAGCTACTACCAGCAGAAAAAAGGTACGCCACTATTGAGTGCGAGTGCCTGGCAATTCGGTGGGCGGTGGATTACTTCAGGTACTACCTGATGGGCTGAGAATTTACACTAGTGATGGACCATGCCCCACTGAAGTGGCTAAGTATGGCCAAGTCCGATAATGCTCGGATCACCCGGTGGGCGCTAGCGCTCCAACCGTATAAGTTCCGCGTTACATACCGACCCGGGAAAACCAACACCGTGGCGGACTTCTTGTCTAGGTGTGGCAATGAAGACCAGGCTGGGGACCAAAAGGATCCAGGGAAAGGGTGGACCAACCCTACAGGTACGACCCGCAGGGGAAACAAAGCAGCGCCCCAAGGCATCTTAAGGGGGGGGTTATGTCCCAGGGACAACGGAACTAGAGGGAGCCCCCGGCCCAGGGCCAGGGGAAACACTCACGTATGCTCCGCAGGAGAGCAGAGCAGCGGCGGTGTGCAGGCCGGGGAACCACCCGCGCAGCTCGTTAGACGCGCTTTCATACGGCTGGGACGGAGCGATGTCAGCAAGAGGCGCCGCTCAGGGGAAATAAAATGTGGCCCCGAAGGCAGAGGTGGCGCGTGGCGGGAGGACGTGGAGCCCGGGAGGAAGCCTGGGAGTGGAACCGGGCCCCCGCAAGGGATCTTGGCCGTGGGCCAAACAGGCTGCAGCTGCGCCGGGAGCGACGGAGGCGGGGAGAGCCGCGCCACCGGGGAAGAGCGGCGAAACTGACGAGGGAGCCGGCAGAAGCTCCGAGGTGGAGCCCAGAGAGAGGGCCAGCTGGAACCACTGGTGAGGTAACTGGGGACGTGTTGGCAGAGGCTCCGGGGAGCCGGCGGGAACCCCAGTGAGGGAACCGGACGGGAGCCGGCGGAAACCCCGGTGAGGGAACCAGGGAAGACCTGGCAGAGACGCCGGTGGGGCGTCGGGGAAGAGAGCCGCAAGGGGCAGAGAGGGCCCTCGATGTCCAGTCCTTATTCGGGGACAAGGGACAGAAGGTCCACGACCAAAGGTGGCATTGGCTGGGGTGTAGGGGAGGTTGGAGCCCCGTGTGAGCCCGCAGTGAGGGGGACTTCCCTGCTGCAGGCCCAGCTGCGACCGCGGTCGGCGAGTTCCGGGGACTCCCCAGCGAGAGCGGGGCAGGCCCGGTTAGCCACCCGCACAAGAGCTGCCCGGGAGCACCTTCTGGAGCAGAGGCAGGCACAGTCATCAAAAGCGTGATGCTGTTTCGAGGCTGTTTGACTTTTCACCCATAGGCTATAATGGGGAGCTTGAAACAGCCTCTCTCATCTGGCAGGCAGATTGGGGCCCAACCCCAGGAGGGCTGCGGGGGCTGTGCCAGTCCTTCCAGGGCTGTGGGCCCCCATCTGCCTGCCAGATGAGGGAGGGATGCCAGCTGGGACCGGGGAGGGGAACTGAGCCCCATCACTCAGTTCCCCTCCTCAGTGCTGGAATCGATCGGGGAAAGGAATTGGGCTGAGCTGAGCACTACCATGGGGCTGAGGAAACAAACGCACGCCAGCTGGGCTGAGTTCCCCCCTCCCAGCGCAATGATCAGGCTGGGGAAATGAACACATCCCAGCTGGGCTGAGTTCCCTTTCTGAGCCCCATGGTTGTGTTGGAGAGGGGAACTCAGCCCAGCTGGGCTGAGTTTATTTCCCCAGCCCCATGGTTGCACTGGGGTTTGGAACTCAGCCCAGCTGGGCTGAGTTGCCTTCCCACCTGACTGTAAGGCTGGGGGGGCAAAATGAGCAATCGGGCTCAGTTCTGGCCCAGTTCCCCTCCCCAGTGCTGCAGTCGGGCTGGGGAGGGAAACTGAGCAATCAGGCTCAGTTCCCTTCTCCAGCCCGACTGCAGCACTGAGGAGGGGAACTGAGCCGGTGCTCAGTTCCCTTCCCCTGTGCTGTGATCATTTTCCCACAGCCCAGCTGCGGCAGGTGGGGAGAGCCTGGGCTGCGGTCCCTGCCTGGCTGAGCCTGGAGCCACTGGGAGCACAGCCATGGTTCTCCCTTGTCTCCCACCACCTGGATGCTGGCTGCTTCGAAACATTTTGAAATGTTTCAACTAGCCTCATTTTGTTTCAAGGCTGTGTCAAAGTCTTTTGTTTCATTTTGATTTTGCTGTTTTGAACTCCAAATGAGTTGAAACAGTGTCAAAACAAAACAGCTGGTGAAATTTCACACAGCCCTAATGGCCAGGTCATCACTGTCTTGGAGTGACTCAGCTACTAGAAAATGGGACACTGACAGACAGCATAGTTCAGAATCTGCTTAAATTTGTTCTGGGAAATTTGACTGAGGACTAAGTTAGAGGACTATAAAAAAGTGACATAAATTACCTCTACCAGAACCACCGCTGGTCTTGAGTTGAGTACTGCCTGGTCAGATGGGACAATCTGGCTCTAATAAATGATTTACCCAAGGCAGTAATGGGCGCTAGTGTCAGGCCTTCCAACTTTGATGCTTCTCTAAGCATTTTCATCCTAGCTCTTTCATATTACAGTATGTTCTTCATCACAGGTTAAGTTAAATGATCTCACTAAAGGGGAGGACTGCAAAACACAAGTGGACTTCTTACATCTGGAGTTTCTGAATTCTCATATTCCAATTAAAAAACTCAGATTTTGTGGCAGGAGGGCAGGGTAATGCATAGGAGATAGTAAAAACTATCTGATCCTGAGAAGCTGGTTTAACGAATGTCTCCAGCAAACACTGAGAAGTCTGGGGGACATTCTAACACATTCTGGCTGACTATGACCCTCAAGGTGTCATCTGTCAGCCAGGTCTAGCTAACATACACCACCATACTGGCACTGCTTTTTCCTTTCCACTGAAATAGCCTCAAAGTCAGGGACTATTGGAGTAAGTGGCACAAAGAGAGGTTGTTAAATCTCCATAATTGAAAGAACAGCTTATACAAACACTTGTCAAAGATGGTTTAGACAGGCATGATACTGCCTTGAACAGGGGTTTAGAATAGATGACCTCCTGAGGTTCTTTCCAGCCCTGTTTTTCTGTGACCCTAATAAAGCAACTGATAACATCAGTTCTATATCTACTGAAATCTCTGTAGATCAAGTGAAATCCCTAAGTAAGGAAGATCTAGCTTTGTTTTGGAGCACATTAGAGAATCTGGCCCTAAGAGTTTAAATTCACAAATAAAACATGAAAATAAATGTAGCAAGGGGAATAAATTCTCCACCTCAGCTGTGCATTAATTAACTGAGTGTTTGACTTGGGGGAATAAAGAGTTGCCCTTCGCTGTTCACAGCACTTTCCTTTAACCTACTCCTTTTGTATATCCTGAACTTGTTGAGCAACCAAAGCTTTAACTGCCTGCTAATTTTGTGTTGGGTCGAATTAATTTTGAAACCAAATTAATTAAAGCAGATGAAGCTTTGTTTATCCATTATTCATGAAGCTTGTTGGAACAGGAGGGAGTGCATTAGCTTTATTTAAGGTATTACTTTGCTTTAACGAACTCTTTTTTTTGTCCTTTAATGTGCCGTTTGCTCAAAAGTTCAGTTTTGGAGTGTGGGGGAGTTAGTGGTCTAGTGCAAATAATGTAATTAACAGATTTAGTTTGCTTTAAAAGGCTGCAACTAATAGGCACCAACAGTATCTGTATCAAACAATAGTGTTCAAATGGAGAACAAGTGTGGGTGTCAAGCTCTGGAGCAGATTTCATTCCCAGCTGGTGGAGCTGGAGGATGCAGGGCATAAATACACTAGCCAGAAAAACCACAAATCTCATAACAAGTTGCTCAAAGAGGAAAGAACTATAAAATTCTCAGGATTCAAATACCAACTTCACTGGCGCAGATGTCTACAGATGCCTAACTCTTGGCTCTCAAAACAAGTGCTCTACTCCCAGCTTAGTTGCGGCTTGAGATCTCGGGGTGGCCAGAGAAAAAATTGCAAGGATACACTGCAGGCAGACCTCAAGAAAACAGATACTGATATTGAGAACTGGGAGGAACTGGCTGCTAACGGGCTCCAGTGACACTGCAACCTCATCCAAGTGGCAGCTTGTTTTGAGGTAAAGCATCTTGCCCTCAAAGCAAATGAGAGAGAACAGAGGAAGGAAAAGGAGAGGAATCCCAGCCTAAATCCTACTCTCCTCTGTAACTTCTGCAAACAGATCTGCGGCTCAAGAATTGGACTCTTAAGTCACCTCAACGAGCTGTGGTAGAAAACATCCTTGAATCAAGGGATTGCCGATGCAACGGATGGCTCAGTAAAGGCCTCTGCTCCTTGTGCAGCAGTGGTTACAAACGCCAATGGAATATTTGGCTCCATAAATAATGGACTAGAAAATAATTGAGAGCACACTAATATCATTATATACATAGGTGGCACACCCTATTGTCACTGGGGACATTGCATTCTATTCTTGTTGCCCTGTCTAAACTAAATATAGTAAAAACAGAGTGCTTCAGAGATAAGAATAAATTGAAGCATAGAACATACTTATGAAGAGAGACCAAAAAAAGACTGAGCACCACAATGAACAGCCACAATCTTCTGGCCCTACAGACTAGATCCCACATTCAGGTGTGGTCAAAGGGCTGAACCTATCATGAGGGGAGGGGAAAGGTGAGGGGGTAGCTGTGTGCCAGATCTAGCTGTGTGCTGCCCTGACCCACGTGCAGCATCCGACATCAGAATGACCCCATGCCAGCACAGTCTAGCATGCAGAGCCATGTCATTTGTCCTGTGTTTCTCTCCAGTGGGGTCAGAAATTAGCAGCTGGGGACCAGTGGCAGCCATCCCACTAGGTTCCCATTGCACCTGAAAATTTGGCAGTAGGGGAGCGGCAATTAATGCTGCCATTTCTCCCTTACTGCCAGTTTCTGGACTCATGGGGAGAGCTACAGGCTGTTTGACATGGCTTTGTGGGCTGGATTTGGCCCATGGGTTGAAGTTTGAGCACTACTAGTTTGGAGTCATGATGAGTCAGGTCTTATTTACACTTTAACTTGTACTAACTTAATAAATAGAGTGGTTTTAAAATCAAATGAGTTAAGCAAGTGTAGACATTCCTGTTTTGGTTTAAAATGGATTGAAGTGTGAAACAAATAAACCACTTCTTAAAACTGAAACAAACTCATGTAAAGACATCCAAGTAAGTCCTTTTCCTTTTTTTCATAGTACAAAGAAAATTGGAGAGTCTCAAAAATGGAAAGGCAACACATTTAAAATTGATAAAAGGAAAAAAAAATATTTGAGTTCTGCAAGTTAACCATTGCCACAAGATTTTCCTGAGGCCAAAAGTAGGCTTTGTAAAAATATTAGACATTTCTACAAAGCATGAAAGGCACTTGACTATCTTACAGAGGACACAATTATAAGGGGTCTAAACCTCATGCTTCAGGGCATACACAAATCATTGTAACAAGGAATTAGGGGGAACCCCTTTTATGGGCAAGTCATTCCATTTCTGTTCACTGCAAGGTTTCATATACTTGCCCCTAAAACTACTGTTTTTGGACAATGCTAAAATGAGTTATTGGTTATCTACTGTACTTTTATGCCCTGCATGACTGTGATACTTGAGCATCCATGTGCAAAGTTCTCCACATTTTACAGATTGGGGAAACTGAGGTGCAGAAAGATTAAGGCCCAGATTCTCAAAGTGTTTTAGGTGCCAAAATGCTGTGAAGGATCTGGGCCTAAATGACTTGCCCAAAGTTAAACAGGAAGTTGTTTCCTGTTTAGCCACTTGAACACAGGTCTGTCAAGACCTGCTCTGTTCCCTAATAACTGCATCATTTTCCTTCCTGGGACTAGATATGCCTTTGTTCTGCTATAGTACTTCTTGGGTGCCTCCTCTGAGAACAATTCAGTCACAAGGTTGGGTGTTGCTGAGCAAAACAGAACACAGAGAGAATGTAAAGCATTAGAAAGTTCAAGGTAAAAAAGGGAGATGACAAGGAGAGAGTTACATTCCCTTTTCTTCTCTGTATTTTTACCAGCACTTCATTTTCAAACAGCTGAAGAACGGTTGTAAAGCGATGAGAAATCATCAGAACCAGGACAAGAGAAAAGAAGAGACAAGAGGCTGTAAGTACTGAACACTGGGGTGGTGTTTGCACCGAGGCCACAAGATAAAGACTTCTACAACTTAAAAACCATGAATCATTTAATGAGACTATACATCTGCTTTAGTTATCATTATGGTCAATGATATCCAATAACTTCTATTAAGGAGATTATTGCTGGAGGGTGCATGCTGTTTACGAGCCCGTAATTGCTGCATCTTGATCTAAATAAACTTGGGAACTGAAAGCTGAAGTTTTTATAGGGAATAAATTCCTTCAGCCTCAGAGTTTATTAGCTGAGGATATGGTTATAACCTGTAAACAGGAAGCGCTGAAGTTATCATCCTGTCTCACCCGTCTCAACCCCTTCTCACACCCCTGGCTTCTCATGGCTCTCACAAATGGTGTGACCCTAGCCCTTTGAAAGGTATTTGTTCTTTTTGAACAACTATTTCCCCATTTTGCAGCTTCTCCTCATCCCCACCTTTAGTCATAGTCCTCTCTCATCAGTTTACAGGATTTAGAAGTCAAAAGTCATAGCAAATTAGCTAATTCTCAACTTTGAAATAAAAGCGGTAGATGGGCTACATTCCCTGAGAGTGGCTGGGGGGGGCCGTGGGGGGGAGGGGATTTTCAACTGGCTTTAAAACGAGTTTGAGTAAATTAATCGTCAATTTGGTTTGGGATGCTAGTATAGAAACAAAGACGCTTCTCACACTACCTCACTTGGGGTGAAATCACAACTCCTTTTAAGTAAATTGGAGTTCTGCTACTGACCTCAGTGGAGCTGGATGTCATCTTTTGCCTCTGACTGGGAAGACAAGGAGTGTGTCAAGCCAAAGAACCGAGGTGGCCATACAGGTTCTCAACCAAAAGGATGAGGAGCTGAATAACTAGAGTACAATTATTTGCATAATCACAGGAGAAGTAAAAAAAAATCACCACACTGTCTACATGTAAATCCCTGCATGCCTTCTGGCTAAGGGCTATTAGTAGCCAATCAGGTTGCAGATATTTGCATATTGTGCTGCTATCAAATAGCCAGTCGACTGTGCCTAACTGTACAGAATACTTGCATTCTGGCCTGCTGAAAATATTCCACTGCAGCAGACTGTAATTGTTATTAGCTAGTGTTATATGTTAAGTAGGGGAATATTTTAATATAATAACTGTAAGCACTAAAATGGTGTGAATAATTCATAGCAAATTATTTATTCGATAAATTTAGCCTCTTTTACTCTTCAGTTTTCCAAATGCAAATTTACTATTTTCTCAAAATGTATTTATTATTCAGAATTACTCACTAAGCAGTTTCTGGGAATACTTGGTCTGCAGAGTCTTCTGGGTTTGCTAGTTTTGAATGAGCCCATAAGCTTCATGGCTTTATTTTTCTTTATTGCCTGAATGATCAAAACTTCTAGTTGGATGTTTCCATGAAGAGAACATATGCTTTAAGAGCAAGACAGAGTATTGCTTGTTTTCGGTACTACTCACAATGTACATGGTGCTGTACAAATCTGCAGGAAAGTACAGTCCCTGTTAGAAAGATCTTTCACAGGCTGGATGAAGAGAAAGATGGTCTTGAAGTTAGGACATTGGTCTAGGAACTAAAAAATATGAAAAATACAGATGATTCAGTTTCCCTACAATCCCCGCCCCCCCCTTTTTTTTTTATTCACTAGGAAATTAATTTAATCTAAATCTAGGATTTAATTTCTACATTGGGACAAGGCAATAAAAGGTTAGTGTTGATCATATAGGCTGTCCAATTTGGTGAGAATGTATTATCAGGAACTGTTCATGGTTGGATGGAATTTTCCTGGACACACAATGAAAGCATTAATGTTTAATGATCGGCCATCAGGGGAAGGAGAACAGGCAAAACCAACTTCGACTTCCAGCTGAAGCAAAAAACTTGGTGTCAGCAAACTGTCATGAGAATCTAGCTAGCCAGTAAAGATGGAAAAAGAAAAATCCTAGAGGCTTTGGACTAGAGAGATGGGTAACATGGCCAGAGTCAACCCTCATGGAGGCTTTGCTTTGCAGTGTCATAAATTTCATAGACATTAAGGCGGGAAGGGAGCTCGCAAGATCATCAGGTCCAGCCTCCTGCCCAAGGGGCAGGAAGTCAGCAGGGGTCAAATGATCCCAGCAAGATGGGCATCCAAGTGTTTTTTGAAAGTATCCAGAGTAGGTGCTTGCACCATCTCTGGGGGAGTCTATTTCAGGACTCAGACAGAAAAGAAGTTTTTCCTTATGTCCAGCCAAAACTGGTCTTCCAGGAGTCTGTGACCATTGGACCTTGTCTTCCCATGGGGTGCCCTGGGGAACAGACATTCTCCCAGTTCCTGATGAGCACCTCTTATGTACTTACAGACTGCCACCAAGTCCCCCCTGAGCCTTCGCTTCTCCAGGCTGAAGAGTCCCATGTCTCTCAGCCTCTCCTCATAAGACCTGCTCTCTTGTCCTCTAGTCATTTGCGTGGCTCTCCTCTGGACACTCTCAAGCTTCTCCACATCCTTTCTGAATTGCAGAGCCCAGAACTGGACACAGTATTCCAGCTGTGGTCTCACCAAGGCCATGTAAAGTGGGAGGATGACTTCCTGCGTATTGCTTGAGATGCATTGGTAGATGCAGGCCAGAGTTTGGTTAGCTTTGCCAGCTGTGGCATTGCATTGGTGGCTCATGTTCACCTTGTGGTCAATCATGACCCCCAAGTCTCTTTCGATCATGGTGCTAGCGAGAGTAGCACTGCCAAGCCTATAACATGTCACCCTGAGGACCCTAGCACTTCACATTCCCATTGGCTAAATAAGGCTCCCTTTGATTTGAAAAACCTTTCAGAGAGGCAGAAGAGTCAGCAGCTAGTTGCATTGCTCCCCAAAGGGACAAAGTCTCAAAGGAGTTCCAGTTCTTTAAGACTGGCTGGAAGAACCATAGTGAGGAACAGTTGTAGGGAAGCCAAGAGACCTAGTCCTAGCGTAGATGGGCTGTTGTCCTCACCCTTTGAAAAGTCCAAGGCCCAGCACAAAAAGAGGACCACTCCAGAGACATTATGTAATGGTCTGAGGTATACTTCTCCCTGAGAAAGAATAACAATGATTCAGAAATTCTGCAACCCTGGGCTTTTATCTTCCTGGGCTTCAGTTTCTGGTCTGTAAAATGGAAATAATAATGTCTTCTTGTCCATTAAGGCTATAAACTGAGATGGATACTGCCTCTTACTATGTGCTTGGACAGTGATTAACAGGGTGAGGCTGAAATACAAATAATAATGAAAGATGATAGGCAAGGGAAAATGGGTTCAGCATGTAAGTGGAGGGATTCAGTGACAGTTGATTCTATCCTGACAACAGGTTATTTTAACAGTTCAGTTCATTTTCCACCATTATAGAAATTCTCCCCATCTAAGTTCTCACTTTGCTCATGTCCTCTATTATAAATAAATGTCCTCTATTTATTATTGCTGTGGATGGTCCTCCCAACATGGTGGTAGGGTTCTGCTGAGTCATTTCCAAAGAGGTGCAGACATGGCTGTAGAGGAGAGTGGAATTTGAGGGAGTCTGGTTAGGTGCCATGTTGCTGGGGAAAGGGTTGGATGCTGTTGGACAGAGATGCTCCTAGCAAGGCTCTGCTGGGGTTGCTATTTGAAAGTTGTGGACTCTGTCAGGAGTGCTGAATGGGGAGCGAGCTGGGGTTTCTTCCTCTTCATTCCTATACCTCCCTCTGCTCCAGGGAACATCACCAAGCTGAGTAGCTGACTCAATGAGATGAATAGTGAAGACACTGTCAAGGCAGGTTGGTCCTTAACTAGGATGAGAGAAGCAGACTTGTAGCAAAGAAGGATGCAAGACATTGCAAACAATGGAAATGAGCAAAATCTCTCTTTCTTGTTAGCCCTAAACATGCTCCTCTGGCATCTTAACAGCTGCCAAGGCTGGGCAATTTTGCTTTGGCTGTCATCCCCCTTCACAATCCACCTGAGCTCCCCACCTCCATTTGGTGGAGGCTACTAGTGGTCTGTATGAAGGTGCTCTTGCTCTGGTATTTGAATATAACACTGCATCAGCTGCATGTTTCTAGGGGATCGCTCATCCACCTCTTCCACACAGGGCAGTACTCCAGTGACATGTAAACCTGAGTTTTAAACAGGAACTTACGGGGTAGTGAAGGACTATGTCATTTCTCCTCCCAATTGCTGAGTGATCCTCAGTACATCCCTACACAGACAGCACTGCTCTCCGTCAGCAGAGGGAGTCTGCTTTCTATGGGAAGCTGGGGGAGAAAGCAAATACACTGGCTAAGCTCCACTGACAGTAGAATACAACTCTATTTTGTAGAGTGCATTTCTTACAAATAGCATCCCAAGACACTTATCAGAGTTAAATAATACGTAATAGCAGAGGGAGAGAGAAATTAAGAGGTACGGGCAAAAGGAGAAGAGAGGTTTTCAGATGAGATTTGAAAATAGATGGAAAGTCGATGAGGCAGAAAGATACAAAAAGGCTGTTCCAGATGGTGGAAGTTACAAGGGAAAACAGGCTTTCACAGTAGTCGCTGCATGAACGTGTTTAGGAACAGGGAGATGACCCTGTGGTCCTGGGGCAGAAAAAATGAGGGAAAAGAGTGGAGGGAGGAGGTCTACAACTTAGGTCTCCGAGATCCCACGAGGGGCTAAATAAGGACACTGGCTGTGAGCTGGTTCCTGAAATGAACAGGGAGCCAATGGAGCCTGGGGAGGACAGGGACAATGTGGCTGTACTTCTTTGTATGCATGAGAAGGCAGGCACAGCAGCTTTCCACACAGACTGTAATCAAGGGAATTTAAAGAAGATGGAGGAAGTAATAAAGCAAGAAGATGAAACAGGTGAAGGGTGAGGAACCGGCATATGTAGAGGGGAATTTCCCCTGCTTCCGCTGCAGTCTCAAGGGGTCAGCTTGAGACATGTCAAATCCAGAAGGCACTGGGCATATACTCTGGTTTGCTGGCCCTTGCTGCTTTCTCCTTTTTGAACAGATGTTCCATTGCAAGCTGGTTGCAAAGTTTCTTCAGGGAAGCAGCCCTCCTTTAATCTGATAAGCAGTCAGATGCAAGAGCATGGACCAGGGGGTACTTGAAGGTCTGTGGCTTTCTGTAACAGAAGGAACAAAGTGCTATTATCTGTGGTTCTTTGTGTATTGAGGACTGGGATAAAAACTGAGCACAGCATGTGCATATAGTATTAATAAATGAAGATGTGAAGGAGAACAGAGGAAAAATACTTGGAGACTATGTTTTGTCTAGCCACAAAGGACTAAGAAGAATTCCCCAGGGGTGAAGCTGTAAGTGAAAGAGTGGGCATGTTCATGGGATTCTGGGAGCTCAGGGTTGCTCTGTTCCCCACAGGTAGCTCAGGGTTTCTCTGCCTTACAATGAAGACTAGTTCAGCCTTGGATCAACTCAGAATGGAGACGATACAAGGCTGTCTTACACCCATCCTTGCGCTCTCTTCTCTGGGGTTATGTCCTCTGTTCTATGCCTCCGAGGAGTTACAGCTCCAAGTCTGCCCCCTATTAAAACTTCTCTAACATCCAGCTGTGCCACCTCTTTTCTTTTAAAGGCAGCTGGACTAATCTCCAGTGACTTGTAAACCCATGGCACCATTGCAAAAAAAAAAAAAAAGTGGTTTTCCAACCAAACTGATGAATTTTAAAGGTGGGGATGGGGATAGGAAAGGAGCTGGTGAAGGCAAAAATATGAAGAAAGATGGTAGAGGGTGGGGAAAGGAGAGAATGTGCAAGAAAGACTCTGTGTTCAAAAGCTGACAAAGGAGGGATAAAATGTAAAGCTATGCCAAGGCCTGAAATTGCAGAGCAAGAAGAGCTGATAAAAAACAAACAAAACATTTTTAGTCATCAGGCTAAAAGCCATCAAGGTACTTCAGACATGGGGTAAGAAATAGCTGGCTTGAATTACTCACCCACACCCTTTCTTTCTTGGGCATATCTCAGAAAGTATTTGGTGCCCCAGCAGAAGCAGATGAGGAAAAGGCTCTACAAGAACCAGGTGCTAGATGGGAGAGTGAAGGCAGAACAGAAGACTCATGGTCAGAGATGGCCAAAATTCACCGGTGAGTCAAAGTGAGGAAGAACAGGGATCTTCAGTGAAGCATACAAGTGATTATTACCAGCTGGAAACTGGGGCATAAAGTAAGCTGTCTCACATATAACCTGATATAGAGTCCACAGAAGTCAGTGGGAACTTCTAAGGAAAAAAAAAAAGGTGACTCTGGAACAGGAGGGAGCAAGACAATAGTTCATCTACAGGGGTGTGAAAATCAAAAGGAGTGAGGCTTGGAGATTGTGTGCTGAAGGAACACCCAAAAGTTTTGATTAAGCCAGGTCCTTAACCTTACTCCTCATTGACAATGGAACTCCCTATGGGGCATGATTACAGGTTTGCCTTTGTTCTTTCAAAAGTTATTGACTTCTAGAAACCTGGAGGAAAATGTAATTCTGGAAATAAATATATGACTATAATTAATATTCTAATAATAAGAACCCCTTAAGTGTTCTTTCACAGAGAAAAGCTGCATAGAAGCCCCAGGCTCCTTCCGACATGAAAGACATGACATTGTCTTTTTAATTGTTTTTGTTTTTTTGATATTATGCATATTGAATCCACTTTGCCTGAAACCACTGGGTCAGGAAAAAGGCTATAAAAAATGAAGGTGATGGGTTTCATAGAGACAGAAACCTGAAAAAAACCTTTTTTTGCTATTATTAGACAAGGTTAGAGTCTTCTCCTAGCTAAATTCTGACTCAGAGAAGTATAATGACCCTAAAATCTCTCCGCTGCTTCACGGGACACTTAGGTCACGTCAGTGTGTGATATTAAAGAAGCACCCTATTTCATTCCAGAAGTGTTTGCAGTTTAAAAATGGAAGAAGAGATTTGCCGCATGGTTGGTATATCAATTCATAAACTGTTCTGAAATCCTTTGGGGGTGCAAGACGTTATAGAAATGCAAGATATCATCATCTTTGGGCCAGAGAGCTCCGATTGTTTGTGCAAGCAAGGAGGAATCAGATCTCGTCAAAATCCACTGGGTGTGCTGAAATGAGGGAAGATGGAAAATGCAACAATCTGGATCTTTAACCCAAGTCTGCCTGAAGCAGCTTTAACTCAGGCTGGATACAGGCAGCCCCTCCTCCCTTCTCATCGCCACAGAGGGCGGTTTTTAGACTAGTATCAGATGCCTTCCCACTGACAGAATAGTTTCTGAAGACAAGGAGAAGTGATCCCCCACTTTCTGTGGGTTCTGGCAATCTACTTATGTAGGACGCTGCACCTCGTACCCCTTCCAAGGACACCTTTCCCCCTGCCGACTTCGCCCCCACACCTTCTCAAATGAAGAATTTGAACCCTGCTAAAGGATCCCCAACAGGAAGAAAGAGTTTATTGTTTCTGTGAATTCATTTCCTTCCCGGATTTGAAGACTGATAGACTCCTAGTGTGGAAAGGAATATGCCAATAAAGCAATTGTCCTGATTATCAGAGGGATACACTTTGCTGGGAGATATTTACTTTTATTTAATTAAGCTGCTTTAATAAGGTAAGCACCACACAAAGCATTTAGCAAACTCCATTAAGGTAAGTTTGACTCATCATTTGGCAGCATGGAGAAACAACTGAAAGAGAGTACAGGGCTGCGTAGCAAGATATTTATCCCAGATGACAACAAATTATTACTTAGAGAGCCCATAGTGTGCTGTTAGCATGCTCTAGCAATTGCCACACCTGGACTTGCTTCCTCAGTGCAACCAACAGGGCATTCCTCCACCCTTCCTCCCCCTGTACCTCCACCAGCTGCATCTGAGGTTGTGCTTCTGCCCCTCTGCCTCTCCAGCAAGGCTTGGGCAGTGTTGTGTGCCTCAGTGTTTCCGCCTAGACAGTGGGAATGAACCCTGCCTCCCCAGGCTGCTGTGAGGATTAATGATGCCTCTCCAGCTACTAAGCCCTATTCATGCCTAAACCAGGGGCTTCCAACAGCCTAATCCATGCAGTTGAACAATATTTAAGGAGGCCAGCATGATCCCACATGCCAAGACCTGTGTGGGGGAAGAGAATAGCACAGCCACAACTCATTCCTGGAGAGAGGCATGATAGACTGTTCCGCTAGAATCAGGTACCCAAGAGATTGAAGCTGAAATAAGCTTTTTATAGCACTTAATAGAGCAATACAAATTGTTTATGAATAAGACAGTAAGACAAGTAGGTAAGGCTGATCAAACCAAATAAGCAGAGGTTCACTCATAATAGAATTTTAATATTTGAAACAGCATGAGATTCATCATAAATCTAAGTCCTAAAAGCCTATCATAGTGATTTTCAGCCCAGGTGCTGAGGTGCCATGAGATCTTTTAAAGGATGCCACAGGCTTCCACACAATATAAGTGTTGTTAGGTGTGCAAACACATACATGCGATGCCCAAAATAAACCTAGAGATTTCAAACTGGAATCCATAATGGCAAAAACATTCTGGTCTGTTGTAGTCTTCTTGAGTTCTTTGCAACAGAAGAATTGCTGTATCATTTTTCCATAGCCAAGAAACAAATGAAAGCTAAGAGCTAGTGTCTAATAAGGGGTGTTTTGAGTCTAAACAGGTTGAAAACCAGTGGTCTAATAGATGGCCAGCCAGTTTGGGAAAAGGAATTTTTACTTAGCCTCAAAAGGTAAGATTTAAAGGGGTGCTTATCTTGGTTTGCCTGCAGATGGGAACTTTAAATGACCTTTGGCAGACTTCTGACTTGTCTTTCTTATACCTTCTGAGCTCTTCTCACCTATGACATTCTCTCGCCTCTGCCTTTCCTTTGCTGATTCTTCTCTTACCCAGAATCTGTTTAAGTGGATGAAAGTGAATGCTATGCTATATAACCATTAAGCGACTTAGACCCTATTACAGTCTATGGGTTGCAAGCCCACCTGCATGTACACTGCAGAGGGGAACTAGTGCACTGGTCTCCTCCCTTTCCTATTCTTGGGGGGGGGGGGGGGGGTTTGCACTGCAAGGGGAGGGAGGGGGCAGGGACCAGCCACTGGCTTTCCAAGGGGGAAGGATTCTTGTGCATAGGCTCTACCTCTCCAAGAGGCTGCCCCTCTCAATAGGCTCCAATCATCTAGCCTATTGAGGATTAAGTTGTTTTCACCATCCCTTCACCAGCCTGTGCCCAAACTTTCCCCCTATGTTACTTCCTCCTCTGGCTTGGTCCAGCCTTAGATGTGTCCCCTGTAGGCATTTCTCTTTCCTTCTTTCTGGAGCAAGAGACAGGAGGCAAGCTCTCCACTTTGCCCATTTTCATTTCTTACCAGTAGCCCTGAATTTTTTTTTTTATTTTTTTTTGCTTTAACAAACCTCCTTTAAAAATACGCACTGTTGTCTCCATTCAGGCAGGGGCAGAAGACAGCAGCTGCCTGGCCCAGGGACACAATTACACTCCAGTTGTTAGAGCTGCAAGTCACCAGCACTCTCCTGTTCTCTGCTTATGTGATGGAAACTCATTTAATAACTCAGCATGGAGGGCCATGCAGCTTCCCTTCCCATTTCAGAAAGGAGCATGTGGAAATGCAGCAAGCTGAATATGCAGATGCATTGCAGCTGCTTCTCCCTTCAGTTATTGCTGTTTGACTTTCAGCATGACCTTTCCAAACAATCATTCATGCTGTCTTTCTTCCTGTGCCTGTGTGCACTCTTACTGCTGAGCACTCACAGGGCTGGCATGAAGCAGATGGAGAGAGGATCTTTTCTGCTATGACTTTTCTAGCTTTTATGTCCCTGTCATCTCTCATCTTGCTTGGTTATTTTGTTTTTTCCCCCCCTTCTACTTCACAGTCTGGTTTCTAGGAGCTGTGAGATTTACAGCACAGGGGAAGAGCAGTGCTATAGGACACAAAAGGGTGTGAATGAGCCACAGAGTTCTGTATCCTGCACAAAGTGTTGTTCAGGAGTCACTCAGAGCCAGCCAGCTCTAACAGATCTGCGGCATTCAGTGTCTGAACTCTGCACAGCACCGTGTAATATGCACGATACAACAACCAGGCCTGGCTGCCTTGTGCCAGAACTTCTTGAAAAAGTTGCAATTCCCCTCATCTTCCTTTTCCAGGCAAACACTGCCACAATTATCAATAGCATCATCATTCACATGTCAAGTAATTCTAAACAATTACCTAACCCACATAGCAACATCCAACTTTTTTCTCAGGTGTCTAATGCTGTCACATGGACCAGCAGGTCCCCTCCGTACCACTGCTGTCAAACTGTGGTAAAAATCTAATAATTCTGACTTAGCTGAGCCCCAGGACATGACAGTCTCGGCCTGCTGTGACTGCTGTCTGTCTGAGACCTTTGCAGGCAAAGGCTGACTTGCTGCTCCTTGTTTTCCTCCTTCATGGGATTTGGAAAACATGTCATCTGTTTCTCCATTGTATCTGATGTGATGGCGCATACAGCTTCACATTGGGGTCTCTTCTGACCCCAATGTGATCATCATGATCATGGTTTTTCATACTAGAGGTATATGCCTTCTCATGAAGTGGTGTCAGGTCTTGGATCCTAAATTACACTGAGATTTTTGTTCTGCTTGACTTGACTCTCTACATATTTTCAAGTCCTTAGTGACTCTGACATTGATTTCAAACAGTAGAGGCATTCTGGTCTTCAGAGGTCCGTTGAATAAAGTGTCATCAAGTGACAACCCATACTTTGGTTTTTCTGTACTCCCACTTGCCTGGTTCATCAAAGATGACACTAGGCACTTGGACAGCATTAAAGAAAAGTACATTTCATGTTGCAAATTGGTATGACTTCTTTTGAATCTGGTGAGAGCTAAAAACAGAGCTAAAAAAAGTGCAAGGTGCTTTCTGGTATGTGCCAGCAACACAGTCCTGCGTACATGTACATCCTAGTATTTCTCCTCATTGTGTAGTGGGGCTGAAAGAAAGGAGGATTGCTGGAGTGTACATTGACTCCCTTGGCATTTTGAAAAAGGAGTTATCTAGGTGTTGTGGCTGCCAGAGTGTAGATTGTTGGATGTTTTGCTGCATAACACTTTGAAGCCCTGGCGTTCATTGTCTAAGAAGCTGCAGGATGCTATTGCATATCCTGATAGATCCCCTGGGTCTATCATCCTTTCTTCCAGTTTGCCCCTTGCTCCCTGGTGTCACAGGTGCGGATGGGGTATGGTGGCAGAGAAGTTAGTAAGGTGCCTTACTAGAGATCTAGAGGTGGACGTTCAAGCCTTTCTCTGGGATTATGCCAAAGTTTATGCCCAAATTGATCCAGCTGTAAATGGGTACCCAGTCAATCAGACTGGGGAATCAATGGTATCCAGATGGGATGCTGACCACACCACTGTTTTGTGTGATTTGCTGTATAAAAGCAGGCTTGCCTTGATCATACCAGTCCTATGAGCCACTATACTTGATCTTAACAAGCTCTGGGCAGGCAGCTCTTGAAAAGCTCTGAGAAGTGCATATTCCACTATCCATCTTTTATTCTTCTTTATCTTGGCTACTCTTTCAACAGGTGTGGAAGCAGTGAGTCTGAAGGATAACCCAGCCAAGGTCATTGATCAACCAGCCATTGTTAGATAGCAGACATGAAAAGATAAGTCTCATAACTACCTCAATTTTGCCATATAGATCTACATTAGGAACATGAACAGGGGCAGGCACTGTCTAATTTTCCCCCTCGGGATAATGCAACAGCACATAACATGTACATAGAGGGATACTTTTTCAAAACCTTCTATTTCTGCATGGCTAGGCACAGAGGTTTGGGAGAGGTGCAGAGACATTGGCAGAAGTGTGGCTAAAAGTGGTGATCCTGGAGACATATTACTCAAAGAGTGCAAAAGACCCAAGAAGGGAGATGCTCGAGATGGCTCAAGCTTGCACAAGACCATATTTTCCCAGACCATTAATGGTGATGATCCTCCACAGAGCTTACTGCAAAGTGGCTTGAGAAGGTGTGTAACCATGGTGGGGGAACAAAGCTGCTCTGTGTAGAAATGCATGGGGGAAGACAAATAGTATTTGCCTAAACATTTTAGTAGAAGCTGTTTAGGCCAAGATAGCGGCAAAAGTCTGCAAACTGAAAAGTCATATTGCCTGACTAGTCCCATGTGCCCATTCAAACCTCCCTCCTTCTCTTCCCCCTCAAATCAGCAGCAGTCCCTTTCCCGAATCTATGCACAGTAGTCAGGAATTTTGTCTTGTACTTGAAAATCTACATCCAATAAAGTTTGCATCGGACACAGGGTTGGGAGGGACCTTCAGAATCAATGCATCACAGTGCTGCAAAATCATGCCATCTGAATGACCCGTTACTTGATTACTCTCAAGTCTTCTTTTTAATTATGATTGTTTTAAATATATTTAATTCAAATGCTCAGATATTGTTTAATATGCATTTCTTTTCCAGTTTCAAATGTGCTGAATTAGATTTGCATTGTTTTTACTAGAAGGTTTTTTCTTGCGAAAGTTTTTACTTTGAAAACATCAAAGGCTTCTGCTAAAGCGTGTATTTGGCAATGCTTTTTTTGGTTGCTTAAAGAATTTTTCCCCCCCACTTTGTCTCTCATTACCAGTGCATGCTCTTACAATAAAATTGGCTTCTTTAAAACTGAATGCCTTTGTTCTCTGCCCATGGGCAATTTGTCACTATCTTGGGAGAAAGGGCAGAGGCAAGAGAGAAGGTCTTGAAACAGTAGCATAATGAAGGGACGGCAACTGGGGCACTAGCCCAAGGAACTGACCCTGGGGTGGGGCACAAAAATAGCAGCAGTTGTGCTGCTGGCCCAAACACCACTACACTGCCAGTGACACTGCCCTGTTTGTCACAGCTGCTCAGGCTTCCCATTATGCCTCCAGGTTCACGTCAGGGGATCTGAAAAAAGTTTTAAAAGGGCATTAAAAATGGGACCAGTAAATCGCTTAGGAGTGCCAGGCCCCACCTGAAATCTTTTTCGATTTTGGCTGGGTCTTAAAGAGATCCCATCAATGAGCATCTTGTTACTCTGCAGTTCTGGGATGTCTTCCTCTTGGTGTCAAAAGGTGTCTGCTACCATTTACAGGTGGATGGGGTTTCTGATCATTTGGGTATCTAAACTTTGTAATGCAGCAACAGCTCTGGGGGCCCCACCCAAATTTTTGCTGCCCTCCAGCTCCAGTTCTATCCCCTTCGTTTGGCATTGCTGCTTCTCTGTTCACCCCAGCATCTGTATCACCACTGCAGTGTTTGAATATGCATCTGTGAAACCCAAACAGGCTTGTACTGCTCTGCCTCCCACAGCCCAAGCAAATCCAGGACCAGGACTCCTTTCCTGGAACAGGCAACAGCATGAGAGTAAGCTGGAGCTTTAGCTGTGGGTTTCTACAAAACAATATCTGAGCGCTTGCAGACATGAGCTAGCAGGAAGAGAGGCATTCCAAAACACATTGGGGATTTTAACAGGGGAGAGAGATAGATTTTCAAGGCATTGTGATCCCCTGGGCACTCAAAATATAACTAGAGCAGCCATTGCAGTTGAAACAGTAGCATTAAGAGATTGTTACCAGAGGCTGGCTGTACCAGTACGGGTAATGCAACATCCAGCGATTGTGCTGTCAAAGAGAACCAAGAAAGGACTTAAATCCCTTGAAAAGTAAGTTTAGTTTACCCCAAAGTTCACTGTTTTGTCCTTAGGACACAAAATTGAGTGTGGATGCATGCAACGATGGGCCAGCGGAGGGCAGGGTTTTCCCAAGTTTTCGTAGTCTAAACCAGGTTCTACTGTGTATTTGTACAGTAGAGCTCTGTTGCTGTCTGGCACCTTTAGGAATTAGAGAGCAATAATGGCCTCGGTCACTGGATTGAATGAGATCTTTTTCTCTCCCCCTTATTCATATTGTACAAACGCAAACACCCTGATCCTAAACTCCAATCTGCCCAGCCAACCTTAGTTTGTCATGGAATCCCACTGAAATAAAAGGGGCTATGAGTGGTCTTGGTAGTGGGAGCCAGGTTGCAGGTCTGTGACCTTAGTCATTAGGGCTACTTCTTAATTCCTGACCTAACTTCATCATCTCCCTATGGATGCTTTTCTTTTCTTTTAGTCCACTTCAGTTAGACCCTTACTAGAAACCACTAATAAAGGAGGGACATCCTGTGCCCATCAGATAATGGTTCCAACTAGAGAACCTCTGCAATATTACAACGTAATACACAGATCTTGTGCATGTACTTAATCTTATTAGGCCACTGATATCAATCCTGTGGCCTCACTGAAAATTTCTACGGACAAGTGAGATACCTGCTGTCAGTCATGATGGGAGGTGCAATATAGTTGCATCATAGCAGAATAGTGATTGGTCCATGTTCAAGTTTATGCATAGAATAAGAATCGGGTGGACAAGCAATGCCCTTGTCAGGTCTATTATAAAGAGCACTTCCATGTCCCAGGAGGCTGCCTGTGCAATGTACCTCTTGTGATCAGGGATATATAATTGGTAATGGAGCTGTTTCTTTACAGGGATGATGACACCTTGCAGGTATCCAGTAAATTTACCTCCTTCTCAAGTGTAGAAGTGAACTGTCCCCGTGTCCTATGTTAGTCCCTACTATAAAACCCAGAATCCCCCACAGCCCTGACTAAGCTGATACAAGCTTGATAAAATGTAGGGTTGTGGTCAATACCCTGCCACAAGCCTTATAGCATAATAGTGCTTTACATCTTTACATCTAAAATAGTGCTTTAAAATAATAGTGCTTTACATCAGACCTGCTCTATTTTGTTTATACTCTTTAATCCTCTCTAAGTGGAAGTTCTACCATTCACATTTAAAAAGTTATACCAGTTTAGCTCCACTTCATTGGCATAGGAGTAGACAGACAACAAAAATCACATTGTCTCAGGTGACACGTCTTCCAGAGCACTAAGTCTCCTCTTCCTTTTTGAAACAGTGTAATATTACATCTATCCACAGCCCTAGAAAGACTTTCTTTTAGGGGTACATGGCTTACTTGATAGTATACAATAAGGGACTTAAGGAGAAAGGGTGACTGCAACTCTTGGTGCTCTGCTAAACCAGAGAATTCCCATCTCTTTGGTTTGGATAAGCTCCTAGTTTCCTGACCTTAATCACTGTATCATTCCTGATGTTCTCACTCTGGGACTCAGAACAACATGGGGAAGACGCTCTGTGGGTAGACTCCAGTCTTTTTTTCATATACAGGCAGCTTTGTCAGTCTGCATTGCAGATCCTAACACTAAAGTACATACAGACACTTCCTGTACATCTGAATTGCTAGGGACAGAGGGGTTATACACATAATATTCGAGAGGACATTGCACCCCATCTTACAGAGAATGCTTCTTAGGATAACTGCAATCCTCTGCAGATAAGCAAGAATACAATATGCTTACACCCAAGTATAGTGAACCACCCTCCAGATGAGAACACACTCTTCAAAATAAAGTCAGTGGTTGTTTCATTACCAAGTTTAACCAAACAACAGCAACTTGAGCTCTTAGATTGTAAACTCTTTTTCAGGACCATATCTTCATCTGGACAAGACAGAGAGACTGGTGAACACTTATTAGTGTTTAACAGATAACAGTAATGAGTAACCCCTTCAGGGCAAAACACCATGCTACATGTCTCCTGTCCTACTTACACACACACACACACACACACACACACACACACACACACACACACAGCTTCAGTTCACTTGGGATAATTTTAGATTCCTGACAAAAAGATAGGAGGGTAGGATTTGGATAAAATAAAAAATAAAAAAATCAGCAAATATATCTATATTACAATTTTATGCTATTACCCGTTCCTGGAACATCCAAGTATCTAATTCAGGTTATTAACACTTTGTTGCCAGCCCATTTTCACAGGCTGGGCACTCAGGGTGGGTTTGACAAAATCTATCAAATCTTTACCCATTATGTGAACCCCTTCAGGAGGTGCTTTCCAAAAATCTGTTTTGATAGCTGAATTCAGTTGGATGAGTGAAACTACAGCTTCCCGTGAAGAATGGCTAACATGTGATGCATAATATAAAACCATGTTACAGTTAACGGGACAGATACTAAATAAAGCAAAACTTGTAAGAATCGTTTGTTATACAATGCTAAGAGATCAAGTTATTGTATTAAACTTAAGAGTAGGAGAAACAGTACTGTATAAAATAAATCTTAAACAGCGAACACTTTTATATGCAATCTCAGCAGCTGTAAAGTTAGTAAAAAAAGTTTCTGTTCAGATAACTGAGGATGTACCATAATACAGTTTCACTTTTCAGTAGGCAAGCTTTCCCTAAGTTGTCCTTTTCCCAGACCTGAATCAATGCATCTAGAAGCAGCAACAGCAATACAATATTAAACCACCTGAAGATCAAAGGAAATTGTCATTTGCTTTGACCAAATACTAAGGCATTGAAATATAGCGCTAAAAGAGCCAGCTGCTACCTCATCTGGCAGTTGCTAGGACAAAGCGGGGTTTTTGAACACTTTCTGGTTGCTCTCCACTTAAACCCAACACATATTTGGTCTTCTTTATACAAGGCAGCCAAAGACTGTTTGATTTACCTTCTATCTTTTTAGTTCCATCTTTTAAGTGTTGTATAATGAGCACAGTGTAGCTCTGTAGTCTAAGAACAGACAATTAATTTTCTAACAACTTGTGAAGTAATACACATGTAGGTTCAAACATCTTTCAGATTCTCCTAGGCAGAAGCAAAAAATATAATCCTTTACTTCTGTTCCTCCTACTCTGGCATTTTTTTTATGTCTGTCTTAATTAGATCATGCCAGTTCTAATTTGAAGATGCAGATCTTTGCGGGGGGCTGGAATGGACAACACAATATACTAATTTTGGACAGGGATGAATATGTCCATTTCCATTAGAAAAAGAAGGAATGAAGTAAAGTGAAGGCTAAAAAGGAACCAATACCTGCAGAGAAATTATATTTCACAGCTGGGATGGTCATTCTATCAATGTGCATTTAGGATTTCAATTAGAGACATATTGGCATGAGGTGTGCAGCTGTATTACCTTGATTATAGGGACTAATTGAACCTAATTCTAGTTCAAGGAGTGGCTGGGAGTAGCCAGTGTACATCCATTTAATAGAAGGGAAAAATGCTATAATACATATATCAAAATGAATATGAAAACCATATATATTTTGCCCATATACTCCCTTCCCTGGCCTCTTACTTTCTAATTCTGCAAAGTTCTATGCAAGTTTCCCTGTGAATGATCCTACTGAAGACAATAGTTGTGTAAACTTAGGTACCTGCATAGGAGTTGTTAGGTTAAGTGCACAAAGATCATTTCCTCAGACTGTAAATTGTCTGGGGTAGGGATTATCTGCCTAGGTAGACAGTGCCTACCTAGCACATTGGTTCATACTACCATGCATACATACACTTCAGCATGGAGTGATGGAAAATGGTCTTACTATGAGGAACTAGGCCTTAAAACTGGTTTTGAATAAGCCTATTTTGTGACTGTATGGGTGCATCTACATGTTGCCCTACAGTGATGTAGCAACACACTACGGTGACATAGCAATCACGTGGGTCTACATGTGATTGATAGCTACAGCGCCGTAGTGGCATGCTTCCCGCTTATAGTACACTGCTACAGCAACATAGAGGGGAAATCTAAGCACGTCAGCCGCTTGGTTCAGTATGGGTGGTTACTGTATGCTGCTTTAGTACTTCCAAAAGGAAGTACTAAAGCACAGTGCCATAGCAATGTCGTCATATAGTGATGTGTGGATGTGCCCTATGAGGAGGTTTTTAGATTAACACTGATCTTTGGTTATTGCCATATATCATTTACCTCCCTTATTACTGCAAGTTATTCACATATGGAATTCTGACTTGAGAAACAAATTATAATTTAGCACCCTCTCCCCCCTCCCAGCCCCCTCCAAAAAATAAAAAAAGAATCCCTTTTCAAATTAAGTTTGCACTGCTTTGGTCTCCCTTAAGGAACTAGTAGCTCTGAGCAAGTACATGGTTTACTGAAAGCCCATGCATGCATGACCAGGTAAAGGTTTACTTCATTTTTTTTTAATCCAGGATTTTTTATGGGATCTCTCCTAAGCATCCTCTTACCTGACTTCATCTTTGTAAGTATCCATTATATACAGATCCCTTGCCACAGATGGAGAGAAGAAAGATAGCCAGAATGCTGGTAGCAGGAGTCTCATTCCAAGTGATGTTTCTTCAGTCCCTTCTCAGCTTCTGCAAAGACATGAGCAACAGAAGTGGATCTAAGTAACTGAAGCCTGGACTGATCTAGATTGTCTCCATAAACATAGTAGTTACATTTTTACAGAAAGGTGTAGATGAGCTTATCTGATCTTGAGTTTTCTTTGGCCTTCTTCAATTTCATTTCAGGCCTTATTCTAGAAGAGAAAAACACTGCTCATGTTAGCTGGTGACCTCCTCCTAGCTATGGGTGAAGGTCAAGCATCCCTCACTATTGTTTTAGATTTGACTGTGCCTTTAATACTTTGAATAAAGGATGTTAGTACATCTATGATGGTGGCTTTTTGGGGGTCTAGTGTAAAACTATTTCACTGGCTGTACAGTGCTTGGGGAATTACTTGCTACTGGAGGTATTGTTTGGGGCCAGTACTGCTGGAGCACTACAGAGCAGAGAGCAAAATCCATTCCCAGGTGCATACCTGCCTTTTCTTGCACTATCTTCAGTTGAGTTGCTTTGCTAGACCCCCAGCTGTTCTCAGATGCCCAAGGAACAATAATAAGGATTGCTTCTTTTTATCTGCAGCAGGTAAGAAATGTGTGACCTTTCCTCCCAGAGGTAGACCTTGCTCCAATCATCTAGGCCTTTTTTCACCTCAAGACTAGATCAGTATAATGTGTTCTACATGGGACTTCACCTTTTGGTCAATCCAATACTTAAACTGTCTGCTTACTGAGCAGAGCTACACACAAATGGCATGTTACAGGGATGCGGGTTAGGGTTTTATAGAGAAGCCTAGTAGAGAAAGCTCTACTTTCTATCCCTGTGAGTTTTGTAGTGAATTGATATTTTGGTGTGTTCATTTGAGGCTTGTTATACAAGGGGTAGGGAATGAGAGTAATTTTGAGACCGTGGAAAGTTCTAGACCTAAGATATGCTACTTAAATTAGAGAGGTTTGGGGGTTTGTTTTTTTTTTACATTTTTTCTTGTCATTTTTCAGCCTACTTGTTCCACTCGGCAACAGGTTTGCAGAATTGCAAACCTCCCTGTCTCATGCATACTCATACAGAAGCAGTATCTTTTTACATCCTCAGGAATAAGACATAGCTTTGAGTCATAGGCCATTTCCCACACAAATATATATTTAGAGATCATCTTATTTACAGACTGGGGCCATTGAATGAGGAAAGGATTGAGCTAAACAAGTAAAGTTCATTATCATGGTATATATCATGACCATTTCCTACAATTGTCTGTGATTTTAGGTCTTTAATAGTTCTTCAGGATCAGAATATGAGAACGAGGGATCAAAACCAGAAGAGAAGCTAGAAGGCAAGTAAATGGAGGGCTAAGTCAAAACAGAGGGTCCTAGTACAGGCAGTCCTCAGACTTATGACACAATTGGTTCCTGAAAACCGTGTCTTAAGTTGAAACATTGCAACTTGGAACCAATTTTCTCATAAGAAACAATGTTATAAATGGGGGATTGGTTCCTGAACTAAGGCCCGATACCGTATGTTCACCAAAAATACCCCAGAATTTTGTACTCAATCAATTATAGATAAGTAATATAGCAACATTAATGTATTTATATTGTAAATAGCAATCATATTGATTTGGAAGGACTTCTTTGAGGAGACTGCTGGACTTTTTGAAAGGCTCTTGGTTGGACTTTTTGAAGGATTCTTGGCTGGAGACTTCTCAGGAGTCTTGGCTACAGATTTTTCTGGAGTCTTGCCTGCTTTCTTAAAGCAAGTGTCCAAGGAAGTTAGGACAGATGTTCTCCAGGGAGAAGAGCGAGGCAGTGAACTTGTTCACTGGTGTGGCATTGCATCAGATCTAGCATTGCAAAGTCGAAACTGACATCAGAAAGTTAAAACAGGTTGTCAATTTATAAACATTGTAAGTGTGAAACATTGTAACTCGAAACAGTGTAAGTTGAGGGCTGCCTGTATTTGGGTTAATGGAAGAATGTGAGAAGGGTCTTGAGGAAAAATTAAGGTTTATGTTAACATTAAAGCTCCTGATACGTAATCTTTATCTAAACACCTTGTTTTTCTGCAAAATACATCTTTGCTTATGTGATTCAAGGTTGACCTATGGGGAAAAAGCCCTAAAATGATTTGGCACTCAGATCCTATTCTCCCTACTAATTAAGCCTACGCTACTAAACATCTCACTTCAGGAGAGCAATTTAGTCCATTCAAAGCTCACAGCCCTCCCATTCTCTCAAATGGACAGTCTTATGAACCTCTGGAGTATGCAAGGGCCTTGTCACATGTTTATTTGCAAGAGTTGCACATCATTGGAATGAGGCGAGCTGTTACAGTAAGGGCATGTTAAGGAGATAATCCTTACTTGGAAGGGAACAATTTTGTTACACATGAACCATACTAAATCTGTGGAACATTAAGCAGTATTAAGGTTAGAAAGTGCTGGAAGCAGCTGCATGTTAAGGTTTAATACCGTTTCTTGGCTGCACAGCTCTTGAGTTGCTACTAGAGGGCTGGTGATCAGCGGTGTGGACAAGAGCCAAGACATCTAGGCTCTATCCCTGCTCTGGTTGTGGGCTATGGCTGGGAATGGTACATTGTGGGATGCTGGAGGACTGCACGTGGCTAGTTTTCTCTCTATGGAGCAGACTGAAGTTAAATTAATACAAGCTAGGTAACACGGCCCAGAGTTAACCCTCACCTGAAGTGGCGTAACTTTGAAATGCTCGGAAGGCGTTTGGCATGAGTTAACAAGCTTTAATGTACGCACTTGCCTTTTAAATGGCCTTAGTATGGTTAAAGTATAATATATAACTTTGCCCTGATGGCAGTTAACATATTCTAGACTGCTTGAATGTATAACTGCTTGAGTTTAACTGCACTTAATAAGTGTCAAGTTGAACTTGTGACAACATCCTAAGTACTGAGCAGAGAGTTGCCCACAGGCAAGCAGTAGGAAGTGGCAGGCACATGGATGTACCTGAACTCCCACACTGAATAAGGGCTGTGGAAAAGCATTTCTGTCATGTTGAGGTCCAGCTTGTTGAACCATACTCCCATCATTACGTGGCAGTGTCTTCAATGTACAAGCACATATTGCAAAGAGGGTGAGTTACCCACCTTTTGCCCAGTAGCCTTAGATTAGTGTTCGTATCCAAAAACCGAGCATATATGTATTCAGAATCCTCAGATTGAGGGATGCCTATAACCCAGGTCACCTGCTTTCCAAGAAGGTGCTGTAAGCATCAGTTGATCGCCTAGGCAGGGCTGACCATATTCTCATTCCCAGTCCAATGAATCTGGACTACCAGGTGGAAAAGAACATGAAAAGCTCTGTGGCCAGAAGGAGACCAAGCAAGATGGAGCCTGACTATGTAGGCCAGTGAGAAAGATACTGTCTGGAATGGAGGGAGCCCTTAGTTCTGCCTCTGGCTCTCAGTTCTATTTCTACATTTAAAGTTAAGTAATCACTGGATAAAAGGTTCCTGCCACGCATTCTCTATAAGGGTAGGTTGTATCTGTTAACTTTCAGGGCACCACCATTCTCCTGTTCAGCCTATTTCTGGCTGAAACCAGGTATGGAATATGGGCTATGGGGAAAGGAACCTTGTGTCAGTTTTATTGTTTTACAGGCACATTCTTTATGAATTTGTTAGGAATACTGAGCATGCTGGGTTCATTGTGTTCTCCGTTATTGTGTTATTATGTGGGCAATATTATACTGCATCCTGGCTGAAAGTCCCTGTACTTTAGCTGCATTAAGGATATTTATCCTTGTGGTGTTTTTAATTTTGCCTAGCACCTAGGGCACAGAGAGGCACTATATTAAATTAAAAAAAAAATACATTTAATAGGACTATAGTGCCTTTTGTTTTCAAGCTGGAAAGTACCCTGGTATTATATCCTGTCTTCCCACAACTCCTACCCCATCCCCTTAAGTAGAAAGCTTTAGAACCAGCTTCAGGCTTTCTTCCTTTGAGCTGCACTGAAATCTGTTGCCCTGTTAATGAGCAGCCTTTAGATTCTTCTAAACACACCACAGCTTGGCCCCTGTTTTCCTTGACTCTCTGCCAAGCCTATTACACGTGTCGGAGCAGCCAGGGAAATGGAAGAATTATGATTTCCATTTGGCTTCTGCTGCCGCTTAGTCTAATTTTCACTGGCTTTGAAATATAGCAATTGCTTTTTTGTTGTTGTTTTGGTTTTCCTTGTCATTTTGCCTTTTTTCCTTGTCTTCCTCTCAAAGGAGGGGAAAAAGACACAATAGACATGCTAAGATAGCCCCCTCCCTTTTTTTCTTTTGTAAAAAAGGGACTTACTTGTTCCAGAACAAAAATTCATTATCAGAAGAGTTTTGTTGTAAGAGGAAGCGGGTTAATGAGGTTATATCTAATCAGAATATATGGAATGCATTGCCATTAGCTTTGTTTCACTACTTCAGAAGAAGCAGGGTAGTGGGGGGAGGGGGAAGCTATAAGCTAGAGGTGCTGGAGTATTCCTGTGCTAGGCAAATAGGAGAGTAAAGGACAAGAGGTGGTCATGAGAGGATACTTACCTCCATCTCTATGGCATTTGTAGCACACCTGTTGGCATAGGGTCTTTGTGCTACTGCCATCTCACAATACAACAATGGAGGGTAAAAGTTGCTCAGTGGGGTGGAATGATGGCTAATGAGGGACTGAAGTTCTTGTCTTCCTGATCCTTGGGGAATAGACCAGGAAACAGATGTTGCAGGGTGGTGAGACAGAGGCAGTCAACTTCTAAGTGAGGGTCATTATAATTCATAAGTATGTTTATTGTGAACTGGCTTAATTTGGATAGAGGAAAGAAAAAAAATAGGATCTCTTAAAAAATAAGAAGGTCAGACAACACAGATTCAGATTTAGTTTCAGTGATGAAAAGTCTGTCACAGCAAGCTATCACATGCTCTTGACCTCACAGTTAGGATGACTTTCCAAAGCTTAGCATCTGTCTTTCAGACCTGAGAGAATGTATTGTATCCAAAAGTTTGTCAAACTTTATCCCAACTACACAGCTGGTCCAATAAAAGATATTGCCCTAAGAAATTTTTGCCTCACACAATTTCTCAACCATCATGGCTACAACATCTCTCTTACACTACCGTATTGGTCTTTTGAGAATTCAGGCTAAAAGTCTCCAGTTCAGGCCATAATTTTTAAACCATCTATTCTCCATTTTCTTTTATAGAGGTAGGGTTCTCATTTGTTACCATTGCCCCTAGAGCCTTTGCGATGGCCTCTCAAGCCCTGACCATATCCAGATAGTTCTGACTTGATGGGGATGAGAGTTTGCACTGGGTTGTGCTGCTGGATGTCAGCTGATGAGCAGGTAAAGCGGAAGTTCTCCTTTATATTATGTCACTGAACTTTCCAATAAAATCTTCATGGATCCCAAGCTCCCCTCCTATGTGTTTGCCATTTCCACTGAGGCAGTTGTAGCTCATATAGATCACTTTCAGAGGCTGGAGGGCATCCAACCTAGGTAAGGATGGGCCTAGCTAAGGATGATATGGAGGCAGCTCATCTTCTTCCTTCTCTGACTTTCCCAGATTGAAAATTGGAGCCTTCTGAGTTACTCTTCCTTTAGGCTCATGTGAAGAAAAGTCCTTTGCCCATTTGTCCATTGATGACTTCTAGCTTATTCGGTAGCCTCTGTCAAATGGTTGATTTTTTTTTTTCTTCATGCAATGCACTCATCACATTAAAGGCCCTTTCTAGTCTATGCTGGATCCCAGAGCTCTAATGACTGGTTGATATCAGTCGTTAGATTGGATAGATCCCTAGTAACATCTCTCCTGGAGGCCCTTACTACACAGGCAGTGGTTGCATTCTGGTCAATGAGGACTATCATTGCTTCATCCAAATCATGTCTCATATGACCCTCGTTCTCAGCAAAATTTGTTCATTAGTTCATCAAAAAATAAGGGATAATTACAGCTAAAAAAATTGACAAAGCACAAGAGGAGAGAGTTCCTGAGCTGAGGAGCAACTACTAAGACTGACATCCCACCTGTTTTTGTTACATGAACTTAGTGCACAGATGATACCTGCAGGTCAAGTGAAGATTATATGATGTTCTGAAGCCCTGTAGGATAGAAGGATGGTCCTGCCATGGAAGGTCAGTAAATTAGCAATTCAGGCCTTGACACCCTGTGTCCCAGTAGGCCTGGATCTTATCTCCTTGTGAGCCACAGCCTCAAAAGGGTTTGGAGGACTAATTGAAACATTTGAATGTGCCTCTATATTGGCACTGGGTCCCTCAGAGCCGTCAGGAAAAAAAAAGTAATCTGCACTTGTGTATCTGGAACTTGCTAAATATGCATTTCCACTTCCTCTTGGTTCAGCATCTCCTCCCATTTCACTATTCTTGGGCAGTAGTTCTGCCAGCAGAAGTATCTGTAATTTTACATATAATGTGGGTCTCTCAGATATTGTATCTTTCCTTGAATCTGATGCAATATTGCCTCTGTAGAGGGCATTCATTATGGACCTTGGGCTTAATGAAACCTGTGCTCTCTAGCTTGTGGGTAGGAAGACAGGAGAACAGGAAAGACCATGTGGACAATATTTTCTATATAATAGTGTATACGCAAGAAATGAATCACAGCAGAAAATGGGTTCTCAGCAAGCAGAGTCCCTTTAAGGAGGGTACAAAGGGCTCTGAATTTCAGACCCTGGAATAAGGTTGCATAGCTTTTTCAGTTCTACCAAAGGCTCAGTGGAGAAGTGAAGGGTGGGTAGGGGCCCCGCTTGGGTAGCGCTCTCCCTTGGGCAGAGGCCCCGCTTATTTGAACTATGCATGCAGGTTGACTACAAGTCTCTCTGAACAGAGACTGGAGAAGACAAGAGCCCCAAAGGGGGGGTGCTTGGGTTGTGATTCTTGCTCATCATTTTCTATGGGAGAGCCATCAGAGGAGAAAGTCAATGCAGATCAATGGTGGGCAACCCCCTTGTCCAGGGTGGCAAGCCTGAGCACTTCTCAGCTGCTTGCCACAGAAAAACCTGCCATAGGGCTCCAAGCTGGGACAGCCCCTGGCTCACTAGCAGCCTGCCTGAGCTGCCCTGGAGGGCACTGCTGCCACAGAGGGAGGACTGGGCCCATGACTGTGCAGGGCCTGCATGGCCCACTGGCAGCTTACATGGACAGGCTGTGCTGGAAAAAAGAAAAAAGGAGCGTTGAGGGACTCAATTCCTTTTTCAGAACCCACCCACCTCTCCCACAGCTGGGGGGAAAGCTGGCAACAGCCCTGAGCTGTGAGGGGCCCTGGTCCTTTCCTCTGCAGTAGTGGTGCCCTCCGGGGTTGCCCGGGTGGGTGGCTAGTGGACAGATGCTGCCCCTGCTCAGAGGCAACATCCAGCCCAATCCAATTGCTCCCCAAGCCTGAGTGGGGGCAGGATACGGCCTGCTAGCAGCCCACATGGAGGGAAGGACTGGGGCTCCCCACACCTCAGGGGTTGCTCAGCTCACCAGCAGCTCATGCCCCTCCTCCCCCAGCTGTGGGAGATGCAGGCAGTCTCTGCAAGAAAAACCAAACAAAACTAATTGAGCCCCTCACAACTTCTGCCTTTAACCTGCATCTTCTACAAGGAAGGGGGGTGGGGTGGTGATGAGCTGTCAAAAGACCGCAACAGTATAAAAAAACGACGTTGCAGACTAAACCACATGTAGATGTGGTTTAGTTAGCAATGTAACAGACTCATTTAAATCGTGAAAGCCCACACATGTACAGCATGATGCAATTAAACTGAAAAAAATGGGCAGTTTTCATCACATGTACAAGCGCCCTTACTCCCTCCATTGCTGCCTTGTATTGTGCTGAACAGCAACAAGCATCTATCTTGTGGAGCTGAGTGGGTGGGGATGGGGGTGGGGTGTGGTTTGATGTTACATATTTCAGTTGTTACCAAACTTACATCTCTTTTTAGCTGAAGAGTCTCAAATGAATTTTGTCATAAGCAATTGGCACCTTGTTAGAAGAAAAAGCCTATTTGGCTCTTCAAAAAGGGAAGAAGAGGGAATCAAAAAAACATAAGACATGGTGAAGTTTGAAAAAAACTGAAAGGCAGGCAAACAGGAAAGTCAATTGAAATTTCTAAGAAATGTTCATTTTTAGTCACTGTAATGAATAGCTTCCAACTGGCACAACAAGAGCTTTGACACCAGATTCTGACATCAGAATCTCACTCCTCTGCAGCTGCTCCTGGCAGTGTGGACCTGGAAAAGTAGAGCTATTCTCAAAGCTATAGACCTTCCCCACCCAGAGCCAACCTGTCTGCCATTTTACCCAATACTATTTTTTGTGGGATTTCTAAAGCTTTCCATTTTCCCTTTTTTTTTTTTTTTTTACAGAAGATGAGTGAGTCTATGCTGTGTCACGTGTTACATAGTCCAGCAGTGGCCTCCCAATCCTGCAGGGAGAGGAAGAGCCTCTCCGCAGCCTATTTGTCAACTTCACCTTCCCACGAGCTGTTCTTTTGAAATTCCCCCATCCTGTATCAAGAGAATCAAGAGAGAATGCTTCACCAGCATGCAGGGTGATAAGAGGAAGGGAAGCCCAGGTAAGCAACAATTTCTGGTGAGCAGGGGGCCACAACTGTCCTGGGAGTGGGAGGGAGGCACATGCACCCTCAGGAGGCCTCAGGCATCTCTACAGTAATGCTCGTAGTATGGGAAGTAAGCAGAAGGAACTGTGCCTCCTGATTGCGAGTAAGAACCCAGACTTAGTAGGGCTCGCAGAAACCTGGTGGGACCCTACCTACGACTGGGCGGTGGGGATATTCGGGGATATACCCTATATAGAAGAGACAGGACAGAGAGGAAAGGTGCAGGGGTTGTGCTGTATGTCAAAGAGCACCTCACATCATCAAGGATTAGCTTTGGGTTAGAGGAGGGTTGGGCAGAGGCACTATGGGTCAAACTACAAGGGGGGCATGGCAAAAGGGACCTTACAGTGGATGTCTACTACAGACCACCCAACCAAGGGGAACAGCTGGACCAGGACTTCTCCAGTCAGCTTACGGAGGCGGTTAGGTCAAGGGATGTTATTGTCATGGGTGACCTAAACTACCCAGGCATTTGCTGGGAGGAACAGACAGCCAGGTCTGACCGCTCGCGTAGGTTCCTGGCTGTATTACAGGACCTTCACCTTATCCAGGAAGTGCACAGCCCCACTGGGGGTAATGCCTTGCTGGACCTGGTCCTGGCCACGGGGGATGACCTGGTGAGGGGACTGCAGGTCCTTGACCACCTGGGCAATAGTGATCATCACCTGCTGGACTTCATTATCCAACGCAGGGCGTCAAGGGCTCACACTAAGGCTAAAGCCCTTGACTTCAGAAGGGCTAACTTCAATGAGCTTAGGAGCTGGTGGGGGAGGCACTGAGGGCCCAGAAAGTAGAAAAGATGGCAGTCCACAAGGGATGGTCGTACCTTAAGGGAGCGATCCTCCAGGCCCAAACGTTAACAGTCCCTGAGAGAAGCAATTGCGATAAGAGTGCTCAGAGACTCCCTTGGCTCAGCAAGGGCATTCAGCAATGCCTGAGGACTGAAAGGGGGGTGTACAACCAGTGGAAGGGAGGAGCTATCACCAAGGAGGAGTACTCCTCCTTGGCCCGGGAGTGTAGGAGGGCTATTAGGAAGGCCAAAGTAGAGATGGAACTCAGGCTAGTGACCAGGATTAAGGACAACAAAAGTCCCTTTTGAAGTAATTGGTAGCAAGAAGAGGGCACCAGGCAATGTAGGCCCCCTGCAAGATGCAAACAATAATCTTGTGGCCACGTCAGACAAGAAAGCTGATATTTTTAACAGTTTCTTTGCCTCTGTTTTCTTGAACAGTGACCGGGATATCCCACCTACCAGAGGTAGGGACAATCTTGAGGATAGCTCTGTCAGGCCTTGGGTCAGCACAGATGTAGTTAGGGATCTTCTGGAAGGGCTAGACACTTTTAAATCTGCAGGTCCCGATGCCCTCCACCCAAGGGTGCTGAGGGAGCTGGCAGGGGTCATCGCAGAGCCCTTGGCCCGGCTGTATGAGCATTCGTGGTCATCTGGCCAGGTGCCGGGGGATTGGAAACTGGCTAATGTGGTCCCTATTTTCAAGAAAGGGAGGAAGGAGGACCCAAGTAACTATAGGCCTGTAAGCTTCACCTTGGTGCTCAGGAAGATCTTGGAGAGAATCATCAAGGAGCACATCTGTGGGGGGCCAGCACGGGAGATCATGCTCAGAGGCAATCAGCATGGGTTCATCAAAGGCAGGTCCTGACTGACCAACCTGATTGCCTTTTATGACCAAGTAACTAAATCCTTGGATGATGATGTCGCCGTAGACGTAGTTTTTCTAGACTTTAAGAAGGCCTTTGACACTGTCTCTCACCCCACAGTTGGGTGGGTAAAAAATTGGTTGGTGGGGCACACCCAGAAAGTAGTGGTGTACGGGTTGTACTCAACCTGGTGAGATGTAAGCAGTGGGGTACCCCAGGGCTCGGTCCTTGGGCCCGCACTGTTTAACATCATCAGTGACTTGGACAAGGGGGTGGAAAGCACGCTGTCCAAGTTTGCTGATGACACTAAGATGTGGGGCGAGGTGGACACACTTGAAAGGAGAGAGAGGCTGCCACTAGATTTAGACAGACTACAAAAGTGGGCAGATGAGAATAGGATGGGGTTCAACATAGACAAATGCAGGGTGCTGCACCTTGGGAGAAGGAATCCACAGCATACATACAAGCTGGGGAGTTCCCCTCTTGAAAGCACAGAGGCAGAGAGGGATCTTGGAGTCATTATTGACTCCAAGATGAACATGAGCTGCCAATGCCAGACCGCAGCCAGCAAGGCCAGCCATACCTTGTCATGCATCCAAAGGTGCATCTCAAGATGGTTCAGAGAGGTGATACTCCCCCTCTATGCAACTTTGGTCAGGCCGCAGTTGGAGTACTGCATCCAGTATTGGGCGCCGCACTTCAAAAGGGATGTGGCCAGCCTGGAGAGGGTTCAGAGGAGGGCCACCTGCTTGGTGAAAGGGCAGCAGGACAGGCCCTACGAGGAGAGACTGAGGGACCTGAACCTGTTCAGCCTCAGCAAGAGGAGGCTGAGGGGGGACCTGGTGGCTGTCTATAAACTCATCAGGAGAGATCAAAAGCAAATAGGTAAAGCCCTTTTCTCCCCAGAACCACCTGGGGTGACAAGGAACAATGTTAATAAGCTGATAGAGAATAGGTTTAGGTTAGAGATCAGAAGGCAATATTTTACAGTTGGGGTGGCCAAAATCTGGAACCAACTTCCCAGGGAAGTGGTCCTCGCCCCTACCTTGGGCAAATTCAAGAGGAGGTTGGACGATCACCTGTCTGGGGTCTTGTGAACCCAGCATTCATTCCTGCCTGTGGCAGGGGGTCAGGCTAGGTGATCTGTTCAGGTCCCTCCTGACCCTAGCTACTGTGAAACTATAATTCTCCTTTGCTTAAGCAGCATAATCTTAAAAGGGCCAGCCCAAATAGGCCTAATGTTCATTCTCTTAATACCTCTCCACAGAAGTAGTTCTCCCACTTAGCAAACACTTAAACCTGACCATGAAGCTCCTCAGCATAAGTTGCCAAGAACCCAGCAAGTTTCAAATTTCTATGGACAAAAGGTAAACATCCTGGCTGATGCAGATGACCTAATTCTTCTTGCAAGCCAGCTTAATGAATTCTAGAAGATGGTGGATGTCAATTACAAAGTGTCTGGCTACATCTCAGTTTCAATACATTGAATTGTGCCTCACAACATACTTACTGCCTAAAGAGAAGATCCAACATAGCCACCACCATCATAATCCAGGGTGAAACCATGAGGTTCATTAGAAACAAGACAATTCATAAGAAAGTGGACAGTGAGATTCTGCAGAGCCTTAAGAAGTGGATGTCTCTATTGCTGTGGGACAGCAATGAGGTCCTGCACATCCCCTACAGGCAGGGGTTACCAACATCCCTCACATGGGAGAGCTGTGACATTGTCATACTGACCCATGCCTTCTGCCTCCTAACCTGCCCAAGTGAGCTGGTAAGCAGTATTGGCACAAATACTCTAAGGGAAACCACCAAGAGGAGGATTTCTAGGCCACCATCCAGTGATGACTTGGCCATGTTCCCAAGTAGGTTGCAGAGGGATCAGTTCAGTCAAGACAGCAGAAATTTTGCCTCACTGTGGCCACATGCCTGCAATGCCACACACCACTTCAGGAAGCACATCAGCTGCCACTGGACACCATGCAAGTAGCAGCAGGAGGTATGGAGGGATGGGGAGATGTCAGTGTATCCAACCCCAACCACCAACCAGATTGTGGCCACTCCTCAAGTGAGGACCTGTGGAGAGGGTCCTGAAAGGCCTAAGGCCCACCTGGCTAACTAGTAGCCCCTATTGTATGGGGGCTAATTAATGGGTGAATGCTACAACAAAATGCTTTGGACAACTAATGAAAAAAACAGGATAGGAGTGTCATGTGGGTCAAAGGGTCAAAACGTGAAAATAAGTGTGCCTCAGGGAGACACTGAGCAGAGCCCCCTGGGCCACACCCACCAGTCCTCAAAGGCATCCAAGGACCCAGTGGACATTGCTCATTGGTGCTCTGCTCAGAAATGTGCACGGATTGAAAGGAAAGTGGCCCTGCAGTCTCCAGGCACCTTCCTGGCCAGAGCCTCCTTCCTAGTTATGTACAGGGCCCACTTGGCCAGGGCCAGGAGGAGGTTGACCAGGAAGTCCCAGGACTTGGTGGGAGCATGGATGGGGTGACCAAAACCAAAAAGTTGGGGGGTGAGATTCAACCAGAATCTCAGGAGGAGGTTCTGGAGGTAGAGGGGCTGCAGCCTGGTGCACTTGAGGGTCATGTGCACCGAGGTCTCCCTCTGCCCACAGAAGAGGCAGGAGACCGGGATGTCCATAAAGCTTGCCTGTGGTGCTGGCTCCATGGCGGAGCCACCACCTGAGGTCCCCAGTGGCTTGTGGGATGAGGGTGGAGAGTACAGACTCAGCCACTGGGGTGTGAAGGGGAAACCTGACCAGGCCAAAGTCTTTGAGATCACCTTGAAGTGGGATGCCAGAAATTACTCCTGGCCTTAAGGCAATTTCACTTGCTTTGTGGACTGTGGTTTCATCAACTGAGCATGCATCAACTGCCTCCACTCAACAGCACTATCTGCTATGGCAACTAGGACAAGAAATGTCAGAGATGTGGCTACAAGAATGAAACCCTGCCCAAGTCCTGTGTGGCTACAAGGGCATGGCAACTTTGCCATAATACCACACAGGACTGGCTGATCAGGGCCATCTTAGCATCAGTTGCAGCAGTGGCCATGTACCAAACCATCCCAGCCTGTGGCAGCCCATTAAAGTCAGACATTGTTGTGACCAATAAGATCAGTAAGAAAATCATGATTATCAGTGTGACCATCTCCTTTTAGAACCAGTGGCAGGTTTTCACTTAAGCCCATGAGCAAGAACTAGTGAAGGGCAGCCCACCTTGAGGGAGAAGAGGAATGACGTAACAGTGCAAGTTTTGAATTTTGGTGCACTCAGCCCATGGGACCTGAATGATAAGAGTGTCCTGAGTACTTGCAGAATACCCCAACAATACTTCAAAGCTGATGGGTGCCTCATGGTATCACATACCATCAGAGAGTCCAGAGACATTTATATAGAAGGCATCATTGACCATCACTAGCACAAGGAGAATCATCCAGGAATACCTACCAGAAGTGAGGTCGCAGGGGCAAGGGGAATGGACTGAAAGTGACACTTCTTATGCTATGGACTCTCTGAAAGACTCAAACATTACATATAGCACTTTACCTTGGGCAAATGTAGCCTGCATGGTAAATGCACTGCCTAAAAACACTCTACTAATCCCTCAACTTTGCACCAATATGATTACCATGCACAAGCTCTTGTAACTATATCATACCCTATAAAAAAATAACATTTTCTTAATAGAGATGACATTTGAGCAAGAGGGTGTGGTGTAGTTCCAGGTATGATAAAGTCAGAAGAAGTCACTGCCTGTTTTACTAAATACAGATGGACCTCTCAGGACTCTCAAGGGACTGGTGATCTAGGATGACAGACTAGGTTGTTTATTGTTTTTTTCATGATCCATACTCTTGTACTTTGCCTTTTAAATAAAAAGCAATGGTGTATTTAGGAACTCTGTGCAACCCCCCCCCCCCCCCCCCCCCGATCTGTATTTGTCTGTGGGCTTCTATTTGGCTTTAGTGTAAATTACTAAGGAAATCTTGCAGACCTGGCTTGAAGATTAATGCAAATAACATCTGGTTTCCTGCCAGGTGGTCTCAGGGGGAATATTGGCTCTTGAGAACTTATTTTTTTTATGTCCTTCTGTAGATCTCTCTAAACAGAAGAAAAGAGCTGTTTTGTGCCAGTCATAATCGGGAAACTTTAAATAGCAACGTGAAAAGAACAAAGTTTGACTGTAATTTGGAAGATAATGAAAAAAAAAGATGTAAAGCAGTAAATGAGCTTGGAAACAGTTTCATGTTTAAAAAAGCAATAAACAGAGTGGCTGTATCTATTAAGCAGTTAATTTCTATATACAGAGATGGATGTCACAGTGGGCAAACAAACAAATGCCATTTATGCTATAAGGCAACATTTTCCAAAGTGGTGGGACATTCCCCTATGGGAGCAAGGCAAAACACAAGGACTAGCAGAAGGTGTAAACAGACAACTTAGTTGTTCTCTTGTGGCTCGGTTTTAATTAAAAGGGGAAAAGTGTTTACTATGACTGTGATGCAAATGGAAGTGAGATTTGCTCATGAAAGCTTATGTATTTCTGATTCAGTTAGTCTAGATAAGGTGCCTCTCTACTCCTACTTGGATATTCAGGACAGAGTTCTGAGTTAGCATGACTGAAATGAACAGGACAGTTTAATGCAGATATCAATAAAATTTTAACTTTAAGTGTTTACTACTCAAAGCCTATAAGAAAGGACAGGAAGTTCCATATGAAGATCTACTGCCATGTTTTTTTAGGAGCTGGGTGTTGGGGGTGAGTAGAAAACACCATATGGTTCAGATAGGTGTAAATAAATATGTGTAGGTGTTTATCAAAATGTGATATGATGTACGTGTGTGTGTGTGTGGGGGGGATTATATTTAATATTTGGAAACAGGACTGTACTCTTGTGAAAATACATTATTGCAAACCTCAGGTATTCAAAAAAAGAGGATGAAGACACCTCCACCCTCAAATCATATTGGACTTCTCCTTCTCCCCCCTAAAAAAACAATCAGGTTTTGAGAATTAAGTTCTTTTTGATTGCCTTCTGGGTTTTGAACTGTTGGGGGCAGGGTCACATAGTCAAGCTTTTCTCTTCAACCATGAAGTCTGCAAAATAAAAACTGCAGTTCTCATAAAATAAAATATCTCCCAAGAGAAACCTCAGGGGATCATGTAATAAAATCATGAGCGTTGGCGATTCTAAGACTTTTAGTTCCTATCAATGGTTCCCCTTCCTTCACACTGAGAAACATCTAAACGTAGAGCCAAGAAAAGAAAAAAAAGAAAAAAGCTAAAGGTATGGGTTATGTTAGTAGTTTTGGAAGGCTGTATACAATAAGATGCACTGGAGGAGTTATTAGAACCACTTCTTCAGCTCAGCAGGCAAGACCTTTACACAGACATCTGGCTGTCTCTCCCCTGTATTTATGTTGGTAGAACTAGTCTATTATCTGGTATGTTTGTTTCTATATTTCCTGGAGTGTGGGGTGTAAGGCCATACATCCACAAAAGCCTGGATTAGAGCTTTCTGGATTATATATTGCCCTAGATGTAAGAGTATTTGGGAGTTCTGAATTCAAATGAACATTGCTATGGAAAGAGTTGATGAAAAGGGACTACCTTATGGGCTATTTCACTTATTATAAAACAGAATTATTGGATGCTACTACTGAATCTTCTTTATGCAAGGACAAATCCTAAATCTTCAGTGCAATTTGGCTGGCATGATACAGGCCTCTCCCATTTTTTCCCCCTACAATTGATCAGAAATCAAGCTTTCATGTAGTCTACAGCCTAGTTTAAAAGCATTTAGGACCAGATCCAGATTGATCCTGTTGATGCCAAAATGGGACTTTGGTAGAATTAGCCATCTAAGTTCCAGACTGGCCCTATACCAGCAGCCATAAAGCATGCTAAGTACCTAAGTTTATTCAGAGCCTCCATTCTGGACTGCAGAGTTCCCCAGGCATATGTAAGTTGGGTTTTGGTACAGACTTAGAAATTATTTGTTTTGAGCAGACTAAATTGTGTTGTGATCCTGACAGGTAGAATGTTGGTGCCTTCCAGCACCAAAGTTCCCAGAGAGGCCTGATCTGTTAGTTCTCCTCAGGCAACAGATAAAACTTCTCTGGTGACCACAGTAAATACCATCATCCTGCATGAACATCATACAGGACCACTATAAACAGCATGTGGAATGGCCAGACAAGCATAGACTGATATGGAAAGTATGAGCCAGAGAGAATGACTGTGGGAGGCCAGCAGCTATCCCTGATAAATATAGGTGGTTAGGTTATCCAGATAAGGATGGGGAAAAGGGAATGGGTCAAGGGAGCATAACTTATAGGAGAAATTAGAGAGGTATATGGCTATACCTGAGAGAGCCAAACAGGGCAGAGGCAGAGAACCATAGGTAGCTTGAACTGGGAGGAAGTTCTTGGAGAATAAGTGAATAGGCTAGGGGTGAAGTTACACATTACACTTAGACCATACTAAGGGTACTTAAAATGCAAACATCCACAGGTAAAAGCTCATTAACTCATGCTACGTGCCCTCTGAGCATCTCAAAGTTACACCACTTTATGTGAAGGTTAACCCTGCGCCATGCTACCTAGCTCATTTAGGGGAATTTCAGTCTGGGCCATGGAAATAAAATAAGCCACGTGCAGTCCTCCAGCATCCCAGGATACACTGCTTCCAGCCCCTTCTCCCACACCCAGAACAGGGATAGAGACCAGGTGTCCTGGCTCCAAGCCATGCCCGTGCTCACCAGCCCTCCAATGGCAGGTCAGAGCTGTGCAGGCAAAAAAATATTAACCCATAACATGATCACAGCACATTGTAACTTTAATGCTGCTTAACATCCCACAGATTTAGTATGGTTTAAGTGTAATGTGCTAGGGGTCAAGTTGCACAGGGGCAGGCAGGGTGATCATTGATGGAGAGATAAGAAATAGTATTTGTGTGTTCCAGCAAACTATGATGTGCCAGGAAGGAGAGCTCCAGCACTAGGAGTCAGTTTACTATGCATATTTCTGTTCTTTTCAGCTCCACTTAAGCTTTATGGGATTCCCAGCAGATGCGTCTACACATTCATTAATGTGCCGTAATTATGGTTTATTAAGTTTAGTATCTCTAATAACAGTACCTAACTTAATGCACCATAATCGGCACTAGTGGGCATTAGCACGAACAAATGCTTTTTTGTGATGCTAAATGCTCATCGAACTAATCTACTGCACATTAGCATGGTTTTTGCCAGCCATGCTAATGCACAGTAGAATTAGTCCAATGGGCATTAAGTGTCTCGTGTAGACAGAGGCTCTGTTTGTAGAGTCCATAAGGATCATCAGGAAGTCCAGAACAAGTGTCCACCTCTTTGTTGACTGTCATTGAGGCCATGTCATGACCACCATGGTGAAAGTCCACAATGCGCACAAACATTTTGGTCATAGTAACCAAGAATTCGGGGTTCTAAGGTAACGTACATTTGGTCACAGTGAGTTTTGCAGCCAGTTCTATAGGCTATTAGTTCTCCATGTGTATCCCAGTGGACTCTAATCCCAACTTGACCTTCCATTCCTTCTATAGGTGACTGAGGTTACCCCCACCAACCCAATTTCTTCACTCCCTACAATGTACCCGCCTGTTTAAGTGGGGGAATATTAGAATAGGATACATAGAAGTGTGCGGAAGTTGTGGTGGATGTTTATGCAGGTAGAAAAAGATTAAACAGGACCTTCCTGGTATTCTCTAGTCTCCAAAACACAGTCCTGAAACAAGGAACACGTTTGCATAAGAATTACATATATTCTAGATCTTGTGGCCATCTACAAATTCACTGGGGGGAGGGGGCAGCAAAGAATATGAGATACTCTGTTTACCAGGGCACCCCTTGGGGTAACTAGAAGCAACAGCCACAAACTGACAGACAGCAGATTTATATCAGGCATCAGGAAGAACTTCTTTATGGTAAGGGTTACCAGAATCTGGAATACGCTTCCAAGGGAGGTGGTGCTCTCCCCTGCCTTGGAGGTCTTTAAGAGGAGACTGGACAAGCACCTGAATAGGGTCATCTGACCCCAGCGCTGTTTCCTGCCCAGGGCAGGGGGTTGGACTCGATCTACTGAGGTCCCTTCTGACCTCAAAAATGTATGAAATCTATATGAAAAAGGCAACTGAAGAAGAGAGGGGGAAGTCGCAGATACCAAGATGTTGATCTCAGTGAGGCTCCAAAATGGTGTCCACAGGTGGCTGATATGCTCAGAACCATGACTGCTTTTATCCATGGTAGGAGAATAGGAACTTGGCTTGTATGCAGAGCTTTTTGGGTAGTGCTATTTGGTTTTGTAGATTGTGAGAGTTAATAACAAAAGACAAACTTCAAGGTGAGAGTCATAAACCTTTATGATGCAAAGTAATTGTGCACGGGGGGAAATAACCAAAAGTAATGCACAAAGAGAAAATAAAGCTATGCAGAATGGAAAGAAAAGGTAGCCAGCATTTGACTTTGAGCATTTGAGTCATTGTAAGTTACTCCCACTGTTCCCCCTTTATGTCTGAACTTGGCATGAAGCCCTAGATTGTGAGGAAAGAAAAAGAAAAACAAATTTGTTTTCTTGTGACTTTGAGTCTTTTTGCCAAAGAACCAGAAGTTCACTGAGAGGCCCTGGGCATGAGTTTAACATTTTTGTTGCAGTCACATTTTTAGTGGGACAAGGACTCATTCAAGTACCCAGTGTCCATAAGGAGCTGACCCAGGTTGTTACTATGGAGTGATCACAGAGTCCAGGTCCTCCCTACCAACTAGACATGCTATACTAGGGGGACTGTGAGAAACGCTGGACAGTCTCTGAGGGCAGCAAGATTACAACCCACACTATAGCTGCATATGTCTTCGTCTCCCTCGTGCCACAGTTACCATTGCTTCCACCTTGCCCAGCATGGTATAGAAACACAAGGAACACCCCATGTGGGGAGAGTGATGGTTAGGCCCTGGCTGCTTGGAAGGACTAAGCAGACCTCTTTGAGATGCCTCTGCACTCCCCTGCACTACCACAGCTCTCCAAAAGGTAGCCCTTGACCCTTGTTGAGCACATGAACCAATCCTGTGCATGGGTGGGGAAGTCTGTAAGGCTGCTTGACCAGAAATGGTAGAGAGGTTGGATGAGTCTGGGCCTGTGATGGACCTGCGAGTAAGGAGAGTCTGGAGGTATCCTAGACAACCTCTGCCTTCTTCGAGTCATGCACACTGGGGAGATATGGCAGAACATATGACTGGCAGCCATGGAGCAGGAGAGGAATAACAAGCAGTTATCTATGAGCCAAAGCGTAATTATCTGAGGGGGAAGGGACTGCATAACAGCAGGAACTGGCTAGAAAAATGTGGAAAAGGGACAGACCTATGAGCACTGGAATGAGGGCAGCAGGGCAGAGAGTAGTGTGGGTTATATAGTTTCCATTATATTATATGTTGCAATGTAGTGTAGCTAGGGAAGTGGCAGAGGAAGCATAGAGCCTGTTGATAATAGGTGAGGGGCAAAGCTTCTGGTGGAGAGAGGTGAAGTGGGGGGTACGGCTGTTCCAGTAGGGATGAGAGAACAGTCTGTTGCCTCTGGCCAGTAACTGGCATCCTGAATACTTGGTCTTGATAATAATTCCCATTGATACCCCCTACTGTCTTCATACTTCTGTGTGCACGCACTGCTTGGAGAAAGCATGCTTGTCATGATATCAAAGCTGTCATGAAAGAAACAGTCCCAGTAATCTGACCAGATAGTGATTTATAGTCTTGAAGACACCATACAGCTGGCACTATACCCCTTAACTCAAATGCTACCTTTTCCTTGTCCAAGCACTGTGTTAAAGAGGCAACACCAATGGCACACAACTTACTCTGGCATCCCAGAATTATCTGCACAGCAGAATGATCTGTCATGGAGCAGTGGAACAGGTGGGATTATCCCAGGGTCCAAGAGAAAGCAGAATGTCCAACTGTGGTGACTCCGGGAGAATATCAAAAGGACAGCCATGACTTGTGTGTAATGACAAGACATGGTTACTAGTAATGGACTCTCCAGCTGTTGATCAAGCCAGGGTACCATGAATCAAAGATGAACGCTGAAAGCTCATATGTTTCTTCAAAGGCCGACAGTGGCAAGATGTTCCTTAGAAGGGCAAGATAGTGTGCATTGCTGCAGAGAGACCCTTTTAGGAATATGAAGCCCACTAAGAGACCCTATTTTTCCTTGCTACATGAAGCCCCAAACAAGGACGATGTCTGGAATGAAGTAAAGGTAGACGTTCCTTCTAAACAAAAGGGCTGGAGGTTCAAGAATCGCTATTTCACTTTCAACAGCATACATCACAAACAACAAAACAGTGCATGGACCTGTCAGCTGTTGCCCCTCATTACACTAATCTCCCCCTACATACTGATGAATGTCACCAGTGCTAGTTGAACCTAGCTCTTGGGTCTTGGAAAATGAGCAAAGAAGTGGCTTGTTGGGGTATACATTTGATTGCTGGTATAGATGTGTCTAAGATATATTTATAAGAATTCAGTCCACCTTTTTTTCTTAAAGGCTGGTTCTCTCTGGTCACGGTATGTTGTCAGTTGCAGCCTTCTTCTATTTGCAGTTTTTTGTGGGGAGCTGTACTTCAGTGTCCCAATTTATGTGGAATCTCATCTATCCCAGCGTGTTGCATTCTTTCCAACATCTACAGTCTTAACACACATTTTTACCATAATGGAAAATCTTTGATATCTCATGCTCAGAAGTAACATGAGGAGCTTAGGGACACCATATCCCACAAATAGCCTCTTTAAGGAGATATGTACATATGTATTCATGGAAAGCCAGCAATGAACTTAGCATCTCTTCCCAGTTTGTCCATCTCTGCAGACTACATTTATTCCCTGCATCTCCCATCCAGCTGAATAGTGAAATCTCAGGTTTTCCATCTCCATTAATTTCCATTCTTGTTGTGAGAACCAGTTCAGTTCAGCCCCAGTGTTTCTTTACCTCAGGAGATTGATGGTGATGATCTGGTAGTTATAAAATCTCATCTCTTTGATATACTTCATGTCCAATATTCGGTGCTTAACTGCACCAAGCAGATGGATATTTACATCAAACTGCTATTAAAGCTGAAATATTATTTAAAGTAAATGTTAAAGGGTCTGTTCACCAATTGCTCCCTGCTCCCCTCCCTCTCATCAGTGCCTTATCTCCATTATTTCTGCTGCACATTTTGCACAACTATGACAAGTAAAAAAAAAAAAAAGGAAAAAAGAAACCCCCCTACACATTCTTGAAATGAATTTACAGAGTGACTGACAAGCAAACACCATGTAACTGTTTCAGGTAAAAAGTGAAATTTTAAAGTGATTTCACCACTTATTTTTGCACAGCTGAAGTTATTTACAGAATGCAGTGTAATTTACCAAAGAAATTAATTTAGACCCCAGAACAAGCCTGATAAATCTTTGAAACAGCATCTTCCACTAATAGCACCATTAAGGGTCTGAACTTGAAAAGAGCTGCTGCAATGTGTTCAAAATATGTTCTACATTTTGAAAAATCACAGACACTTTTGAAATACGTTCCATTTCTCAAGCTCTTCATTTTTTTTTTCTTTAACAAGCTTGTATGGTGTATTCTGTCCTTATCTTGAAAAACAAACTCATATCTTTTCATTTCTCTGGGTGTTTTATTAGCCAGAAACTTATTAAGTTTATAAAGACACATTGGATGCTCATTATGTTGCTGTCAGATGAAAATAATAATGGTACTTTATAGCAGCAAAGCACCAAACCAACATTAACTAATTAACTAACATTAATCCTCACTACATCCCTTTTTAGTAGATAAGTATCATCCTCCTCCTCCTTCCCCCACCCGTTTTGTAGATGAGAAAATGGTAATATACATAGAAGTTAAAAAGTAGTGGCTTGAGGTCACAAAACAAAATCAATGGTACAATTTGGATTACAATCCAGGAGCTGCTGGCTGCATTCTATACACCTAACTTTAGGCCACACAATCGCTCAGAAAAAGAAAAAAAAGAAATAGAAACAGTGCTTCTCAGTCTGTAAAGCAACAATGAAAATGCTGGCTGACACCGTCTAAACACCGTAAAATGAAGGACGCTAGATAGATACGTACCGAACATTTCATTTCTGGGTCATAAGCTTGATTTTCAATTTGGTCAGCTTGTTAACAAGAAAAAGTCATTTCATCTAACCACTTGGTGATCTCTGTGAAACAAAATTGGTGAGCTCAGGCTTACATGGAGCATGGATTGAATTAGGTAACTATTAGGAGGTAAGAAAATAATTCATGCTGATTTATGGACTCAGTGACTTAAGGCTTTTTCCTGTTTGCAAAAGTCAGGGCTCAAACTGAGCAGTGAGGCTTGGGGGTGGAGATCATATCCATAACTCCTTCCAAGACAAAATCTTGTGCTTAAGAATCCTAGTGTGCATTTTTAGAAGTCAGTCTTTAGCTTCTACGGATGTTAAAAAAACCCTCCAAAGAGTGACCCAGGCCTAATCAAGGCAGTGATGTCAGGCACTTTTGACGCAGCTCCTCGATAAATCAACTTTGAGTAGTCATTACAATATGCTCTTTCAAAGTGTGATCTTCAATACAGACAAGTGATCAGAAGGGAAATATTTTAAATGTGGTATAACTGTCACTACAAATAATCAGTCTAACAATTTACAAAAATTCTAATACATTTCTTTTAAGAGGCAGCTGTGTTGGGTAGGAGACCTTTAGTCTAAAAGAATCTAAGGTTATCTGAATTCACTTATTTACCTTGTTTAAAATGTGATAAATTAAGATGTAAATGTATCAAAAGATGCTAAATGTTGATGGCCATGTCTACCCAAAGAGAGAAGAGCTGTCAATTAGCCAATTTATATTCTGTCTTTACTAATCAGCAGCATATAATGAAGAAAGAGAAGTAGTCAAAGCACATGATGGAGAAATTTGTCCATCTGCCAGACACATTGAGGCCCTAGGCACATACATTACTTGCAGGGGTGAGGCCCTGGGTTTACAGCAGAAAAAGTCAGTAGTTATAACCTGCCACTTCCACTATCCATGAAATCTCTGGTGACTACACTTCAAAAAAAAGACACTGACAAATTGGAAAGGGTGCAGAAATGGGCTACAAGTGAGATTCAAAGAGTTGAAGGACTCGCTTCCAGTAAGTAAGTAACATAAGCTGATACGGTGATGGTCTGGAACTATCTGTATGGGAGATAGAGTTCCAAGAGAAGAGGCCTCTAATCTAGAGAGCAAATGCCTTAAAATAAATAAATAAGTAAATAAATAATTCAAGCACTACAAGCCTGAACAGGTTCAGACTATAAATAAAGGCACATGTTTTAACACGATAATAAGCCAATGCAACAACTTGTTAATGAGCTAATGGACTCTTCATCATTTAAAGACTAGATATATTTCTAAAGGGTATACCATAACTGAGCTAGAAGTTATGGGTTTGATACACAAATGTCTGGGTGGAATACCATGACCTGTGTTGAACAGGTGATCTTACTGGATTTAGACTAGGTCCTTATCATCATAATGGTCTCTTCTGGCCTTAAAAAAAAACCCTGTTAATCTATATGCAAGCTAGATTCACTCCCCACAAGCAGATGAGTAAATAAAACATCATCTTTGAAATGGGATCAAACAAGAACAACCCAGACAAAACTCATTCTTTTATACATTTGAACCAATGCCTATGAACGTTTGTAGTATTTATGGGTAGCCATCAATGGCTCAATGTCTAGTTGGGAAGAGGTATCCACTTGGGGTCCCTAGAGGTCTCTCCTGAGTCTTGTATTGTTTAATATCTTCACCAACAACTTGGATGATGGGATTGAGTGCATACTTGGCAAATTTGTGGACAACGCTGAGTTGGGTAGAGTTGTAGGCACTGGAGGGTAGGGCTATGATCATGACTGACCTAGATAGACTGGAGAAATGGTCCACAAATCGATTAGATGAGTTTCAACAAGGACAAGTGCAAAGTCTTGCATTTGGAATGAAATAATTGCATGCACAGATGCAGACTGGGGAATGACTGACTAGGCTGCAATACTGCAGAGAAGGACCTGGGGGTTATGGTGAATCATAAGGTGAATATGAGCCAACAGCATACTCTTCTTGCAAAAAAAAATCCAACAGCACTCCGATTTGTATTAACAGGAGTGTCACATGCAAATCAATGAAAGTGATTCTTCTACTTCATTCAGGACAGCTAAGGTCTCACCTGGAGTATTGATATCCAGTTTTGGGTTCCTCACTTCAAGACACCAGTGGACTGTTTGGGAAAGAGTCCAGCTCAGTGCAACAAAAATGATCAGGGTCCTGGCAGACTAGACCTATGAGGAAAGCCTGCAAGAGCTAGTGTTATTTAGTATGGAGAGGAGAAGACTGCGGGGGAAGTTGATGCCAGTCTTCAAATACCTGCAGGGTAATTACAGAGAGGATGGAGATAACCTTTTCCCTGTGGCCATAGGGAAATTTAAGTTAGAGATAGAGAGGAAATGCCTATGAGACCGGAGCTGAGATCACCCTCTTCCATCCTCTATGGATTCACTAATGCCTTCCATATTTACTGGAAGACTGTCATTCTTGCATCAAGAGAATACCACTGACTTTGGGACAAGAACCTCATCTTATTCTGCTTACACTGCATTTGGGCCAAATGGGTCCTTGATCCCCCCTAGAGCTTCTGACATAATGAAACTATAAGGTTTAAATAAATAATAATGTTTGCCTTCTAGTTGTGTGGAATTGGACTGGTAATAGTGGCACATTTGCTATTGGATGTGTAATGAAGTATTGTTATCATCTTTCAAACCATCACCCTTCCTGGTATGAAGACTCTATTCAGTTCTCTTAATTTTTCTGACATTCACCTGCATTATTTCCATTCCTTCAAATGCCCTCACTCTTGCCTCTCCATCTTACCTCTTCGTCTTCCTTTGGACACAGTACACCATCTGCTGTCAGTTTTTTTTCCACTGTTCCCCTACTTAAACTTTTCTTATTCTGCAAGTGATCCATTGCCATGCATGCATAATATTAAAAAAATCTGAATAACCTGTAAACAGACAGACAACTAATCTAAACCAAATATGGTATGTAAATTTCTGCACTTTTGTTTTACAGAGAGGCAATATTTCTTTCCTTTCTTCACAATCTGTAAGATCCCATTGCTTGCTGAGTCTTCAAAACAATAAGGGATGGAACCCCACCCCCAGCAATGGAGCTTTTTGAACTTTGTCAAAGTAATGTACAGATGAAAGTAAAACACAGCCCCCTCCTGCATCATTGATGTAATGTTAATGGACAGTTAATAATTAATGTTTCAAACTACAAATTTTCCTTGGAACTTGAGCCAGTATTTGTACGTTAAGGAGAAACATGGTGTTGGTTGCTCAAAACAGCAAGAGATTTTGCAGCAAGATGTTCTGCAGCTGGAAGGTCACAGCTTTTCCATCTATGTGGGTTTCTGGAGGTTTGACATGATTTGGGTGCAGTCACACATTCTAATTTTACTACTGAGTTTTGGGAGAGCTTGAGCCTCAACAGGGCCTGACTTCAGCCAAACTGCTAGGCCCCTCTCTGGAATCATACCTTTCTCATCAGACGTACATGGATGGGCAAATTCACTTGTATCACATTTAGTAATTCCACAGCTATACAATTTGCTTTGGTATATAGCCCTGTTACAGAATCTACGCTTGTACAATGAAGTTGTACTCAGAGCAGTTAAGTGGTCATGAAAATGCTATATGAATTGTGTATAAACAATTGCAGAGTTGCCTCTGTAGTCAGCCTGAAGCAGTAGCTTGGAAACGTGTGAACTGCTAGCTTTCATGTCAAGTGCTTGTTAACTCTGAAATTTAGAAAAAGGTTATTTCATTGCCATCTTTCCTAACTGTTTCACCATTGAGAAATGTAAGTGGAAATAGCCAGCAAAGGTGTCTATCCCATTATCCTGAACTGTAGCGCACATCTTCTTAAGTCCCAATTTCCCCCTCCTTGGCTGGCAAAACCTCCAGCTTCCTCCTGACAGTTTCCACAAGGCAGTTCTACATTGCAAAAACAAACATCTGCAGCATATGGAGCTGTGGGGACAGCATACAAATAAATTGAATTTAGTATCAAAATAAACACAAAAGCTACTGCACTGAGTGGATTATTCATTTTCCTATTTAATTCATTATATCCATCATTTTTAATTTAAATAAACCTCATGCAGGATGACTTCCTGCCTACTGCAGCATAACGTTTCATGCAAACCAGGTACCAGACTTGCATAGAACTTACGCTCAGTTTGCCCATGTATGCACCGGTCCTTGAAATGACACGTGACGCCTCTCTCTCTCTCTCTCTCACAGGGATGCAAAGTATTTTCCCCTTTATTCATTTTAGTTATTTTCATTTTTCTTATTACACTTGTTCTTTCCCACCAATGTGCACTTGCAATATCCTTTTTACTATCTTTTTTCTTTCTTCATTTTACCGTCTTCTCTTTAATATAGATTATGATTTGCAGCATGTTTTTCATCTTCAAGACATTAAAAAAGTTCAATTTCTCCCCTTTCAGTCACTCCTCCCCCCAACACACCGTATCCCAGCCCTTGTTTTTTCCCCTCCCTTTCTCTACTTTCCCCTGCCCTGCGACTCTCCATATTTCCAGTGTTTTCTTCCTGGTTCTCTTTTCATTCTCACTTAGAAGCTTTAAGGTGTTTTACCTATGCATTTATAAGGCACTCATTACCCGAGCATATAGGGGTCACATATCACAAAAAAATCTCTTGGTATTCAGTAATGGTAACTATAATACATCTCTCCATGAGATTAGTGTCTGGGGTGCAGGAAGAATCACACAGTGGACAATAATCCATCACTGGACGTGGACGTTATTGTTGCAGGAGAAGATATAGAAGCGGAGTTGTACAGCATTCCCTCATGATAGAAAAAGTGCAGAAACAAAGATGTTTCTTAGAGCACTTGTACACACAATGAAAATCGGCCATTTTTTGCAGTTTCACTGCATCACGGGGTCCTAACTGTGCAGGTGCTGTCCCAGCTCACAGGCAGCCCCCACTGGATCCAACTCTTCCCCGAGCCCACACGGAAAACCGTGTCCAGCAGGCTTCCGGCATGTGGGCTTGGGGAAGAGTTAGATCTGGTGGGCACAGCTGCGAGCTGCGACCTGTGCAGCTAGCATTTGGCCTGAGTGGCTCCAGGGGCACTGCCCTGAAGCTCAGGGGCTGTATGGCCTGGCAGCAGCTCGCACAGACAGGCTCTGCTGGCGGGGGGAGTGCTGCTGCTGCAGAGGGAAGGACCAGGGCCCCCACAATTCAGGGGCTGCTTGGCCCACTGGCCGCTCACTCCCCAGCCACAGGAAATGCAGGCAGGCTCCATGAAAAAACAAACAAACAAAAAAAGCATCAGGCCCCTCACTGTAATAGTGATGGAACCCCTAAACCATCACAATTAAATTCCACCATTTCAATTTAGGGGGCTCAACCCCCATCACATGTACAAGAGGCTTTAAATGCTACTTACATAGACTCTGAAGATTCCCTAGCTGCAGCTAGAGGGCTAGAGAGACCGAAGACCTCCTCTTGCGCTGCAAAGTTTAAGCACACAGACCCTACTCAAATCACATTCCCACATTCATATTGTCTTGGAATGGATTTTTGACCACACTTAAAAATGAGAATATGGAAGAGATTGAGAAAACTTGATTACAGCAGAAAACTGAATTAATTATTGAATGCCAGGAGTTTTTAAACATGTCATGGTGCAGACTACATTTTATCAAATAGACAAATCTCACGGACCACCTTACTTCCATCCATTTGGGACATGTAGGACATTGTAGACCTCCCAGTTTGTGATTGGACAAATCATCTCCCCTCCTCACTGTTGCAAACACAGGCCATCACACTTCCCTTCAGAGGTGTGCAAGATGCCTGGGGCAAATGCAGAAACTGGTTATATGGGAGAACTATTGGGGAAATTTAATATTTTTAGCTGTGCTTTAAAGGAGAGCTAGCACTGAGTCTAGGTAGTTTTCCATACATTATCCCCAGGGAGTTACATGGGCCAGATCCATAGTACAACAATAGCTGGAACCACATACTTCAGTGGAAGAAGATACAATTCTACCTTGCCTTCTGTCCTCATCAGAAGATGTATGAAATGGAGCAGTAGGCAGATATTGGATGATCTGCCTCAATGAAAGCCTTCTTCTGATTCCTTATAGCTGGACATCAATCTAAAACTTTTAGCCTTGACGTTCAATATCCCGCCTAATACTTTATTTCTTTTTTAAACCACAAACTACTATAACCGGATCTATTAGAAAGGTAGACAGGTTGAAATGGCTGGCATTGCAATCTAGACAGACATAGCGCAAGGGAAATCCTTGATTCTCACACTTCTGACTCTATGCAATTCCTACCAGTCTAAATAGCAAATAAGGATCCTTTATAGGTTACTCCTGTTGAAAATATTTAACCAGGCTATATATGCATTCAATAACCACACAGACTTAACTGTCCCTCTTTCACCACAAATGAGACAGATGACACATTTTTCCTTCCTCCTTCAGCAGTCTCAGGGCCCTAGCAAGGACTCAGCTAGCAGCCTGGAGGTGAATACTGAGAGTAAAAAGAGAATTGGAAATCTTGTGACAGAACACTAAAGAGAAAGAGAAAGAAAACAGGGCCATGGTCTCTCTATGTATTTATTGCTGGCACATTGCTTCTCTGACTTAAAGAAGTGGTTTTAATGAGTGAACTGCCAAATGCGAAATACCCCCTGCTTGCTTCCTCACTGCTACTAGCTCAAGGGGACGGGTCCCAGTGGTGCTGAGGAGCTAGCAAAGAGCGAAATGCAGAGCTGAAAGATGTATCCTGATCTGGCAGAAGGGGAAGAATGCAGAATGAACGCTGTGAATCCGAACACAGCATCCACCCTCCAATTTGCTCCCAGACCTCTGATCCCAGCACTGCTGGGAAGTAGCTATGAGCTGAAAGTGCACTCTGGATAATAACATGCAAATAAGCCCAGCAAGTTTCTTCTACTGCTTACACTACTCCTATAGCTAGCACTGTCACAGCTTCTGACATAGCAGCAGCATTAAATCAGAGCCTGGTAAGCAACCAAGGACATCTTTTTTTCCCCCCCCATATGGGGCTCACAGTCCATAGGCTATTGATGCCTTGATGCACAGGCAAGTATATACAAATCACATCAGCGCTCAAGTAAAGGACTAGCAGCTGCAAGAGGGGAAAGTTTTCCACAGTTGCACTTCCAAGTGTTGTGTGTGTACATTAATGTAACAGATGCTGCAATTGATTCCCCTCACCCCCCAGTCCTTCCTTCCCACCCAGTAGTTTTAAACATAAGGAGGTTTTCTGCATGTGCATATAAGGCTGGGGCTGTGCTGCCTGACAATTTAAAATACAGGATCTGGGAGACTGACAGGCATACTCTGCTTAGAAGAGAGAGACCTGGAGACATGAAGTACCTGCCTGACTCTGAGCCCTCAGTCTACCATTTTTTTCTTAGTTCAAGTCACTTCATAGACCTCATTTCTTTAATGAGGACCAGGAGGAGAAAAATACTGCTTAAAGTAGAATCATCTACATTTAGTAGATACATAGTTCCACAGCTGTAAATCCCACTGTTCACCTCTCAGCTCCTCTCTTTGCCACATCTAAAACTTAAGAGGGTGCAATACATTTACTAGTAGCATATTATCCCATCTCTATGTCCCTGTGTGGAATTTCTGGCAGGATTTAGACCCAAATACAAATTAGATTGTTTGTATCAATAACTTTCCTTAAAAAGACAAACACAACAAATGCCTCTGCTTTAAAGTGAATTGCAATTCTAGATATCCATAGGGATACTATAGACTACAGGATCTCATCTTTCTTTTTCTTCTGTAAAGCACCTAGCTTACTTTTGAGTATATTAAAGTAATAAGGGAATTCTCTTTCCCATTATTTATTTTCCCTTTAATCAGGGAGGCAAGTAACTTGGCTTCCTAAGCCCTGATTACCTCCTAGCATCTGGGAAGCATAAAAAAAAAAAAAAGCTTGCAGAGGTAAATCATAATTTAGCTCATAGGTCAGGGTTGGAGAGGTTTTTCCTTACTTTTACTGGCTTGTGCTTTTACTCAAATTTATTGTTACTTACAGACTCACTAATTAACTAGAGGAGAGAAAAATCCAGCTACATAGCTACTTGAGCAATTGTGTTTTTCTCATACTAAGTAACTAGCAAAATAAACTATCTGAAGCAAACCCTACCAAAAGAAGAGTTTTCTTCTCTAAGAATATTTTCTCCCCTCTTTTCCCCTCAGCATACCAGCCCCTGTAGCTCTTAACCACAACCCCCCCCCCCATCAGCCAAAAGCTGTTTGCTAGGGCCCAGGAAGCTGCTTTTACATTGTACCCTGGCTTTCCTAATTAGGCCTTTAGTCACCAGCCTTGGCTCATTACCTGACCCACTACGCCTGATGCAGGGAGTTAACTCCTTGCCTGCTGGTGCACAGGCAGGGCCTCCGCTTCCTGCTGTGTCTGCCTATCTAAATTACTCTGTCAGAACCTGGGATTTTATTTACCACAGTCCTATCTCTAGTCTGGTTATAAGTGGATATTGAATAGAGGTAGACATGTTACATTGAAGGGGAGGGGAAGGGGAGTGTAATCTAGTGGATAGATCATCAGGCTAGGACTTGAAGACCTGGGCTCTTTTCTCAGCTCTGGCCGACTAAGTGACTTTGGACAAGTTGCTTCCCTTCTCCATGTCTCAGTTACCTTATCTGTGAAACGGGGCTGATAATACTTACCTCATTTATAAAGTGCTTTGAGATGTACTGATCAAACTCCTCTGTGTAAAAGCTAGGTATTATTAAAACAGAGGAAATTTTAAACATTCAAGGGATTCCCATAAGCATCTGTGTGCTAGACAATACTGATGTAATTGTTTGCTCTGATGGGAAAGAAGGAGGTAATGAAGAGGAGTAAAAAGGCAATGAGCAATGGCTTGGGCTGTATAAGTGATGTTTGGGATAGGACCCCAAACATCACTTATACCTCCCCCTGTGTTTTTCAGATAGCATGGAGGATACTGAGACAGACTTAGGCACGTGCAAGGCACTTAAGAGCTCAAGCAGATATATTCCAGTGCCCACAGGTAGAAGTGATCTCCAACAGACAGCCATCTGCTGGACTACCTGCAACACTTCCAGAGAGGCCTACTGGTGCACAGCGTCCTTTGATTGCTTACATTGCCTATGATTGCTTAATAATAAAAGAAGACCATAGATGGTTTCTGACCCAGTATAAAATCTTCAGTAGTGCCTAATGGCCAGATTTTGAAAGGTATGTAGGTGCCTAACATAACACATAGACACCTATGGGATTCTCAAAAATGCTTATATGGGTTAGATGCTAAAATCCCAATGAAACCACGTGCTCTGTATAGGTGTTTAGGAAAATCCCATTAAGCATCTATTTGCACCTTTGCATTGAAAATCTGGTCTTAAGTGACTTGGGAACCTCTATCCCATGGAGAGTTAAAGGCTTTCACATATCTAAGTCTCTTTTTAAAATGGGATTTAGTATTTATGTGGGGAAATTTCCTGGTGTAGCTATTCTGATATAATTCCCTTTGTGGACACTCTAGTCTAAAATTAAATTGATTTTATTTGGAACAGTTATTCTTCTATGGCTCTGCAGGAAAATTTCCCTGTGTAGTCAAGCCTTTAGGCTGTATCACTTAAGTGCATTTGAAAACATGATGGGTTCTTGCCAAGTCAGCCATTGGTTTCTCATCTTGGCTGATTCGATAATGTGGAGTTGTCTTGTCTCCACCACTGCCTTGTCCAAGTATCTCCAAGGTATTTAAAACAGCAATAACAATCTTTGTCCTACTTCCTTTTGGTCTGTAGGAGAAATAACTTGATAAAGTTCATAGCTTACCCTGTGTATGTATAAAGGACTCTACGCAGGGAAAGCTTCGTTGAAAGTATCCATGGTGCTTTTTAGCTTTAAGTGTGAAATAAGCCATCCTTCTTATCATTACTGGTTTGGGATTAATAAGAAGGTCCTTGTGAAGAAATGAAGGAAGATAAATTTATTTCCTCACTTCTAAACATGGTACTTCTCAGGTGTTTTTTTTTTCTTTGCTGATGCAATAAATCTTTGGAGGGACATCCTGTGACTGGAGCCATTGCAATGAATTCTAAGCTTTCTATTAAGTCCTTTGCTGCTCAGATGCATTCAGATGTAATCAATTTCTCATACTCCAGACAAGCTCTTCTATTTCTTGCTCCTCATTTTGGAAGAAAGGAAGCAGAAGCCTCCATGCTCTGCAAACTCCTGAAGATTCAATGCGGTAGAGACCAACAGCGTCAGACATGGCATCTTGCTAATTAATGGGTTGAATTTTCAAGCAACCTTACGCTCTCCATGGGTTAGCCAGCTCCATTAATCAGCTCGGCCCTGCATGGGTCTCCTTTAATGCTGTTGCTAGTGCCATACTGAATTAATCATAAAAACTCAGATGGCAGAAATGCTTTTCGGTTTGAAAGTCCTCATTACCAATGTGCTAACGAAAGCTGAAATCATAGTAAGTGTTGGCTCTTTTGTAGATTTTTGTGGTGGTGCTTCTTTCATGCCAGTTTTGGAGATTATCCCATGAAGAGGGGTTTTTGTTTCCTCAAAATCTAATTACAAGACATAATGTGCAGCAACACCACCGTGCACTTGTTCTGTTGTTTTATTCTGTCCTTTATTTAAAAAAGGAAACAATTAGACACCATCCTTAATTTGGTCTAGTGTTTGAAAGTATGAAACCTTAGTAGATCTTATGAGGGATGGAGGGAATGAGCCCAGGGCTGCTTTGAGCCTGCACCCTAATTTGATTAAACATCTGACCTGTGTTTACCAGTCTGGAACACAACTTAAAAACCAGGCTGGTTTGCTGTGGGTTCTGATTTTGCTGAGAACATTTGATGGTTTTCCACAGGATGTTTTGGTGTCTAATAGCATGAGTGGGTTCAGAAAGGAATTAGACACAATTAGGGAGAATATGTTCATCAGGAATAAACACAGCAGTCAGAGATGTAACCTCAGGCTCAGGGTATCCATAAAGACATAACTGATGGTAACTATGAGGGCATCTCAGAGGATGGAACACCCTACATGCTCTTTTTCTCGACCTCTTCCTCAAAAGCATTTAACGCTTGCCACTGTCACAGGTAGGCAAGGAGAGGAAAAAACCTTTTAATGACACATGTGGCACTGGGAGGTCTTGAACTATCCTCTTCAGCTTTAGTGGGACAAGCACGTTACCACAAGACTAGATATAACTTATTGAGCCAGAGAGACCTTGGGCCTGATCTGATATAGCAGTTCTTATTTTTATGTTTCTTATGATGAAGCCCATATTCAAGGGCTAGGTTATAGTATAAGGTAGACCAGTCCTAGAATCTGAAACAGCGAAATAGCTTGCATCCAGATTTAATAAATATAGTTATTTTCCCATTAATTAATGTTATTTTCATAGATTTTTAAAAAGCTTTTTTATTTTATGTTCTCTCTCCCTTATCCTTTAGCTGGTTGTCTGCCTCCCCTGAGTAAGCTCTCTGGGGTTGAGATTGTATCTGTGTTCTCATACAGCATCAGAGAAGTTGCCAAAGGGTCTAATTGGAAATGCAGCAGGAAACCTGGGTCCTAAAGGCTGAGGTTTCTGGGAATCATGGGGATTTTCAAAGATGAAGGCGGGAAGTGCTAGATGTTTGGCTCCTTTTCTGGACATGGAAGCTACCTGGGCATTTGGCTATAGCTTTTTGTTCAGCCACTGGGCTTTTCAGAAGCCAGCTTTCACATGATGTTATGATAGCCACCAGACACTGTACCTGGTCTTCCCCACATGTCATAGTACTCTTTCTCCTGGTCCAGAGCAGAGCAAAAATCCATCCATGCATCTATCTTATACAGTGATCAAGGGGAAATAAAAAACTTGCACAGAGCCAGGAAACATAAAAGACATCAGAAATGAAAGTCATGTGCCAGTGAGTATAATCAGTCTCTTGTATTGGTCACATTGGGCTTAACCCTGTGCTCAGGGGAATCAGTGATAACGCTCCTACTGTTTTCAGTGATGTAGGATGGCACACATATATAACCACTCAAACTAAGCAAGTGGAAATTGTTCCATAAACAGAATGTACATAAGTTAAGGGAGATCAGCAACACAGTTTTATATAATAAAACCATATTTTGCCTCCTATACTCAAGGAGACTTCACTCTCCGCTAATCCAAGGGAACATACTCATGGGATTGGTCAGTTCCCCTTTCAACTCTATGATCTGCAGAAGAGAAATTGGATAGGTAGGAAGTGGGGAATATGCTCAATTGTAGGCATACAGACATAGGAACTGTAGGAGCAGAGGAGTCACCTCTGGAAAACTCTCCTTAAGGCTTATATGACAACAAAAAATTGACTGTGTACTTTGTGTAGCAAAGGCCTGATCCAAAGACCACTGAAGTTGTTGACCAGCAAATGTGGTTTCAAACCCAAATCACTTTTGTTCTTACATTCTTCAAACAGTTATAAGACCAGACAGTGATCATCAAGTCTGATCTACTGTGTGATGCAAGACATGGGTATTCCCTGGATTAATACCTGTTTGAACTCTTTAAAAAAATCCAGACTTGATTTAAAAGGGGGATGGGCATCATAAACAAATTTAATCAGAGCACTAGCTCCAAAGGAGAAGGAGAAAAATAGTAAAGATTAATATGGTTTACTCACTGTGCACCCAATTTTCATGTAGAGTAAGCCAGAATATTTCAGCTGAAGTCAACAGAGCTACATCTATTTGTGTCAGCAAAGGAACTAGCTTGGGTATGCCTACTCAGTCTCCATTCAAAACTCCTTTGGGCAGCAGGGCTGACACACTCTGTGAGGATTTAACAGACTATGGATACACAGAGAAGTAGATGGAGATTAGAGGAAGAGGGATCTCAATGGGCAATTTATATTCAAGTCATGTTAATTTACTGTAAGCAGTGTGATGGAAGTGGATCATTAAGGGAGATGTAACTGTGCTCAGGACAAAGGCCTTGCAGAAGAGCTTCGTGGATACAGGCTACATCATTTGAAAAATCATTTTCTGTAGAAGTCAAGTGGCTTTCATTTTTTCAAACCAATTGGCAACCAGCTGGTGTGACAGACAGGCCATGTGGATTTCTTAGAAAGAGAAATGTGTGTTCACCTTGCACAGTTCACCTGGAGCACAGATTTCCACAGGAAAGTCATAGACAGGATATGCACATACTTATTTCTTCATTCTCTTTTTATTTTTAAGCAGAAATGGTTAAAAAATAACTCCCACCACTACTCTTTGTCAGGGAAACAAATTTCAACCCAAATCACTCAGTATTGTTCTGGTCACCGAAATACAGAAATATGGCTTGATATGCAGGAAGATCACAAGTCATGATTATACTCCATCATATAATGGGTTCCTGGATACATGCATGATGTGAACTTCAGCGGATGTATATTGGTGTAGCCTGGTGACACTTTATTGGGCCTGATTCTCATTAATGTGATAACTGGCTTATATCACCTTCATTATATAAAGCAGTGGTGCCCAACCTTCCAGCTCTGCTGTTGGCTGGACCCTCTCCCAACTTGGGAGGGTCCATGGCTGCACTCAGCAGCCATGGGAGGTAACCTGGAGTGAGTCTGGAAGTGCTTGAAGCTCAGGTCTGGAGATTTTCTAGCTATAGGGAGTCAGATGGGGAAAGGAGTCAAAGGCGATTGGACATCACAGGAACTGACCCATTGAAAAATATGAGGGAAGAGGCCCACTCTGCCCCAGAGAGGGGACAGAGAGCACTACCTCCTAGCCAGGAGTGGTGTGAACCTGTGCAGAGGCACAGAGGTAGGCATGGTAGCAGTGAATTAGAACCGCTGGGCTGTGTGGCTTGAGGACTAAAATTAATCAGAGATAGATGTCAGGCTAATGAAACATCAGGGTCAGGATTGCAGCCAACTGGTGGAGGATAGCCAGTATAAGTAACCTTGACCATTAGAATCAGGTTCAAAATGCTGGGCTTGTGGTGAGACTGTTTATAAGATATGGTCCTGGGGACCCTATGAAGGACTTTCCTAGGGTTGACTGGGAGAAAGAGGGTGCTGACCTGGAGAGTCACATCCAAGAAGTTACCTGGAATTTCAATTGAGAGAGAGAGTGTGAGACCTGAGAGGGCACAAGGCTAGCTGGCCAGGATCCTCTCCTGAGCTGATCACTCAGGGTGTGGGCATTGGAAAGATCTTACATGCACCATACAGGGTGGCGAGGATAAGGTATAGGGGAGGTGGTACCCTGTGAAGAGGACCTATCTGTGGGAAGTAGTTGCAGCCCCATGTGATTTTGGTTCCAACAATCAGCTTCCCTGTTCCATTCCATCAAGGTGCAGTGGGAAAATATAAGGAAGCAGCTTGTGACTCAGACCCAGAAACATGGGACAAGAATCTCCTGCAACAGTGGGGATTTCACTACTACCAGTTAAGTTTGTTTCAGTCTCATAAAGATTTCCATTATAATATCCTATTTTCAGTCACTCATAACTTCCTGAAAAATTCAACTATCAGGATTATATATATATATATATATATATATATATATATATATATAATCATATATGTAACACCCACACACACACTGGGTTGTATATTGTGTTTTTTTGTGTGTATGTTTTTATATGATGGGCAAGATGGCCCTTATTGTTCTAGCCATGTGCTGAGCACATGGCAAGCTGGGGCCTGTATCGGGGAAAAATATGTAAAACCATCTGGCCTCATTGGCCAGAGGAAGCAGGGGCTTCTTCAGGCTTACTGGTTGGGAGAAAGACTAAGATGTGTCCCTCCCAGATTGGACAAGCCTTAGGTGATGTCACACCAGGTATATAAGAACCACTCACTAAGGTTCTCTCTTTTCTCCTGGGGTTCTTATTCATATGCCTGCTGAGAGCTGCATAGCTACTTTGGGAGCCAGAAACCTGCTCCCCATGTGGGGGTCTCCTCGCCACCCCACCTTCACTGGAGAGGCAAGCAAACACTTTTTAAAGGGAAAGCCTCAGGTAGAGGGAGAGACAACCTTAGTGAGTAGTTCTTATATGCCTGGTGTGACATCACCCAAGCTGTATCCAATTAGGGAGGGACACATTTTAGTCTTTCTCCCAACCAGTCTGCTTCAAGAATCGCTTGCTTCCTCTGGCTAATGAGGCCAGAGTGTTTGATATATTTTTTCCAGATACAGGCCCCAGCTTGCCATGTGCTGAGCACATGGCCAGAACAACAGGGGCCATCTTACCCATATAACAACATACACAAAAAAACCCCACAATACACAACCCAGTGTGTGTGTGTGTGTGGGTGGGTGGGTGGGTGTTACATATCTATACACACACACGCACGTGCGTGCACACACGCACCATTTATTGGAATGGTAAAATCCATAGTTAACTCAATCAGAATTATAGGTATATTTGGTTACCTTAATTAAATGGGTTGCCGTGCAGTATGTGGGCATTAAAACACACTTCTCTACTCCATGTGCACTCTGACTCTCATCTAGTATATCTATGATAGCTTTCTATTATTTATATCATTGCCAATCACTTCCCAACAACACCAAGGCATGTTGCATAATATGTACTTACCAACACCGAGTTATTTCCCCAGAAGCACTATTTCTCTAAAAGTGCTGCCTATTAGAGATGTTCCTCAAGATTACAACATATTCTAGTGACACAAAGGAAATCCTTTGGTAATCTACAACACCACAGTAGGTAGTAATTCAGAGGACAGAAGTGGCTTGGAAAGAAACCTAGCTATGTTTGATGAAACTTAAAAGAACTCCACTGATGCTGAAGCAATACCGCCCACTCTGTAATCCTGCAGGGACCTCAAAGATATATTTATGAGAGATTTATTCACTGGAGAAGAGCCTGCTCCACTGATGTCAACATGAGCTTTTTTACTCACTTTGTTGGGTTCAGGATCAGGCCTGCTTTGTGTGTTTCTTGGACTTCTGCCCCTCTGACAGACCAATTTCTCCTCCTCACCTGGCCACCCAAACACTTGGAATCATGTCAGAGCCTCAATCTGTTTTGACTCTGCTGCCATTCACATCCTACTTTCTCACCAGTGGCAAAACCTGGAGTAGGGAATGGATTTAAAGAAATCAAAGCAGTCTTTTAGAGCATGTAAAATAGGGTGAGGTGTGCATTAAATATGCAATAATTGTACCAGAGGCTTGGATTTTGTCTACAGTTGACTGGGGTCTTGTTGTAGTTATTATCCACTTTGGGGCTGCATTGCCCTCGAGTGATGAGGTCATTCCTATTCCTCAAAGAGAAATTCTAGCATCCTATCCAAGTACAGCTGGCCAGGTTTGGTGTGTAATAATTGAAGCTGTTGTATGGGTTAGACAAGGTGACTACATGCTTAAAAAGTTCCTAGCCAGACACGAACTAGAGACAGTGAGCAAGAAATGAGGAAGATAATCTTGTCTGTACAAGAGCCTCCTCATCCACAAAGGGGAGTCCTTGAAACCACCATGTTGCAGAACCCTTCGTCAGACATACAACTTCAGTTAACAGCCAAGCACTGCTACCTGCAAATGAAAAATCCATGAGACGTGCAGAGAGGAAAAGTTAATGTAATATTAAAACTAGAAATATCCATTCTGTCAAATGGAAATGCCCTGCTGTTTGATCCCATTTACTGGAGTAAGGCTTTATATCAAGGCATCTTGGGTTTTAAATTACATGTCAGATATAATTTTGCACTGTGCACATGAAATGTGGGACTGTCCTTTAAGGGAAGAAAATAACAGCTCAGCTTCATATGTCTGACTAATAGTGAGTTCACTTTTGTAATGGATCTGGACTTGGCAGCCTGCCACAACTATGCAAGTTGGGTTGGCCAGTATCCATGGGCATTAAAGGTAACGTCTCATCCTGACTCTGTTACCTCTCCCCCATTTGGAAGGTGCTGTTGCCTCCTATTGGAATTTGCCTGCAGAACTCAAAAATAAAGAGCAATTCAAGGTTCTCTTCCAGCACATGTAGCTGGCAGGATCAGTCCTACTGAAGTGTGAGTTCATATCAGGAAAGAAGTGCAATCTGATGTGGTGAAGGCACAGGAGATAGGAATCAAGAGACCATGATCCTGTTCCTGGCACTATCACAGATTCCTGGGTGATCTCACAAGTCATTTAGGGCCTCTGTGCATGAGTAGAGCTGTGTTTGCTTTACCTGCTTCTGGGATGGTATGGTGCCGTGAAGGTGGATTCATAATGTTTATTAAAATAAAACTCTGACCACCTTCAAGGGAAGGCACAACAGAACCACAAATTATTATTGTTTCATCTATTATCATTTGTTATTTATATATGAATTGTCCCCAGAGGCCTCTACAAAAATCTGGGCTCCATTATGCTATGCTCTGTACGGACACATTGTGAGAGAGAACCCCTGCTTACAGCCTGCTTTCAGTGAAAGCAGAGAAGACAAAGGGAGGTAATCCATATGTGTCAGGGAAGTAGTGGGGCATTGTCAGGGATTCCTTAGAGAGGCTCTTAATAAGGCCTTAACACAGCCTTTGAAGCCAGCCCCAAGCATAGATTCTAGAGTAGATGGGACCCTGGCTCCTTGGACACTGAATCTAGGCCTTCTGGCCCCTGCACCCACTGGCTATCTCCATGCCTCTCTCAGTGAGCTACCTTCTGTCTCAACTCCTGATGAAGGTTTTTACATCTTTAAGAATGACTGCAAAGTTACATAGGCGACACATAGGAGGGGCACGGGGTGCGGGGGTCACATGCCTCCCCCAAACAAGTCCATTCCTGCCACTGACACCACCAGCGGTGTCTGTGGGAACTCAATGTGCCCACCCCCCCAGCATCTGCGGATGCTTTCCAGCTCTGCCCCTGCTGTTGATACTGCCAGCGGTTTCTCAGGAGACACCAGTCACCCACGCCTGACTTTAAAACCTGATGCTCTGTCCAGTAGATTACACAGCTTATTTGCTTACCTCAATATAAGAAACTTTTCTAAAGTAGATATCCTTTATACCCATTCTAAGACTTTTTTTTAATGCTGCCCACAATGCAGTTGCCAAAATCAGCTCCCCACCCCATTTTATCAGAATTTTATATCTGTACCAACACACCATGTTTTAGAGCCCTTCCAGGCTTTTTATAACCAGAGCACAGTCCAGCCAGGCTGGTCTCCTGTTGCACTTCTTAGTCTTCCATCTCATTAAAATAGCCTGTTTCTGTGCCTTTAAAAGGGCCCCCTTAAAGTACATCCAGCTCTCCTGGACTCCATTCTCCATTCTGCCCGCTAGTTCCTTAAGTTCGTTCAAGTCTCCTGGTTTGGTGGCCTGCAGCAGATGTCATTGCCCACCATGACATCCCTCATAGATTCATAGATTCATAGATGTTAGGGTCAGAAGGGACCTCAATAGATCATCAAGTCCAACCCCCTGCATAGGCTGGAAAGAGTGCTGGGTCTAGATGACCCCAGCTAGATGCTTATCTAACCTCCTCTTGAAGACCCCCAGGGTAGGGGAGAGCACCACCTCCCTTGGGAGCCCGTTCCAGACCTTGGCCACTCGAACTGTGAAGAAGTTCTTCCTAATGTCCAATCTAAATCTGCTCTCTGATAGCTTGTGGCCATTATTTCTTGTAACCCCTGGGGGCGCCTTGGTGAATAAAACCTCACCAATTCCCTTCTGTGCCCCCCATGATGAACTTATAGGCAGCTACAAGGTCACCTCTCAACCTTCTCTTGCGGAGGCTGAAAAGGTCCAGTTTCTCTAGTCTCTCCTCGTAGGGCTTGGTCTGCAGGCCCTTGACCATACGAGTGGCCCTTCTCTGGACCCTCTCCAGGTTATCCGCATCCCTCTTGAATTGCGGTGCCCAGAATTGCACGCAGTACTCCAACTGCGGTCTGACCAGCGCCCGATAGAGGGGAAGTATCACCTCCTTGGACCTATTCGTCATGCATCTGCTGATGCACGATAAAGTGCCATTGGCTTTTCTGATGGCTTCGTCACACTGCCGGCTCATGTTCATCTTGGAGTCCACTAGGACTCCAAGATCCCTTTCCACTTCCGTGCTACCCAGCAGGTCATTCCCTAGGCTGTAGGTGTGCTGGACATTTTTCCTCCCTAGGTGCAGCACTTTGCATTTCTCCTTGTTGAACTGCATCCTGTTGTTTTCTGCCCACTTGTCCAACCTATCCAGGTCTGCCTGCAGCTGTTCCCTGCCCTCCGGCGTGTCCACTTCTCCCCATAGCTTTGTGTCATCTGCAAACTTGGACAGAGTACATTTGACTCCCTCATCCAAGTCACTGATGAAGACATTAAAGAGTATCGGTCCAAGGACTGAGCCCTGCGGGACCCTACTACCCACACCCTTCCAGGTCGAAACGAACCCATCCACCACGACTCTCTGGGTGCAACCCTCCAGCCAATTCGCCACCCACCAGACTGCGTAGTCATCCAAGTCACAGCCTCTTAACTTGTTCACCAGTATGGTGAACATCCTGCTGCTCTCTCCTTTGACCGTTACCTAGAGGCTTTCAGTAGGCAGGCTTACCTTCCATTTTGTACTGCATCTCTAATCACACATACATAGCCATTATGTGTAGGGCAATACCACCTTCCCCCCCACCCACCACCTATTCTTCCTGAACAAGCTATATCCATCTACGATGGTACTCTAACCATGTGAACTATCTCACCGCATCTCTGTAATCCTAATTACATCATGATCCTATGTTTCTACTAGGATTTCCAGTTTTTCCTGTTTGTTCCCCACACTTCTCATATTAATACATACATTTCAGGTATCTAAATAACTATCCTTTCCCTGAGAACATTTACTGCGTAGAGATGAGTTGAGCACAATGAATGATTTTTATTTTCAAAGAATTCTGGCTCTTTCTTTCTATTTATGGATTGTCTGGGAATAGATTAGGACTTTCTCAAATGTACTTGGTGTTTGAAATGATTCACACATTTCTTCAGTAAATAATTCTTCATCTGTAGACTCTTCGCCAGCAATGTGTTGAGAATACTTGGAATGCACAATGTGTTGGTTAGATACATAATTCACATGGCATTGTTGCTGTGCCCTGATTGTATAATTTATATAACAAAATACAGTGCAAATTATGAATTTTACAATTGCTTGCACAATAAGAAATTTACTCTCAGTGAATATTTGCAGAACCAGTCTCAACATTCATTTTTCATGAGTATTCATCTTAGTAAAGATTGTTTGCCGAAATATTTCTGGAAAGTGAATACAAAACAGATCATAAACACCAACAAAAGGGGGTTGGGGGAATCAAACAGCCATCCCTAGAATATTTTTGCTGTATTCACTCAGGACTATTATAAAGCAGAAGTTTTCAGTTCTTTCATGCTTAGCTGGTCTAGGAAATGAAAAAGTGCCTCACTGGAAAACTGAGTTGTGTAAAAGAACTGGATTGCTAATGTGACACTATGGGTCACCTAGGTGATTTAGGAACATGAATTAGGATTCATGTCAACTGAAAGTCAATGGGATTTGTGCAAATAAATGGCTTACGGGTTTTTGAAAAGTCACATCCAGTGCCTCTTTTATATCGTTTGTTCAAATCCAGTTCACCATCCAGGTCAAGAAAGTTTAAAGCACATGCTAAACTTTAAGCATATATATAGGTCTCAAAGGGTTAAACACCTTGCTAAATCAGGACCATTGTTTCCATTTGCATTCCTTTCAAATAGGCCATCAAACAGCTTTCAGTGGTCTCTGTCCAGTTGCTAGAAGTATGGGCTCAGAGCAGAAACATCTTTACAGACGTTTTACAGAAAGACCAAGGTCTCACCTACCTTGATCTGGATGCAACTCTGCCCACAGGAAAAGACTTATGCTGCCTTAGATACTACTGTTTGAGGAGATGATGTGGATATGTAGAGGGAAAAAACCCAGCAACAAACCCTTCTGCTGCTATATGCTACATCTCCATTTATGGGCTCTGTTGATACTGCTATGATGTCTTCTTTGGCAGGACAGAAGATCAACCACAATGGCACAATGATAGCTAACACAGATTCCTAAATACATTGTTTTGCAGAGCTGCCATATGCACTCCTGCGGTAACAGCTGCTTAGCATTTTCATTAAATGTCCTACTTTTCAGCAAAAATCTGTGCCTAGCTACTTGAGTGCAATCCAACAAACCATAAAGCCCAGAAGGCTTTATTTATTTTTTACAAATTCTGAAATAAGGTTAGTGGTTTTCTTTTTTTTAAAATGGAGAAGTCTTTTGGTTTTAGATTTCCTCTTAACTGAAGTGCTTCATTTGGTTTTAAGCCGCGCATAGTCTGAATCACCAAAATTGCTAATGACCTACATTATCATCTGGAAGGCTAAGCTTACATTTTTGGTCCCAGCCTCTTGTCCACTGTTGACTAGGAGGAGCTGGGAGTCCTGTGGTCATTTTGCACTCATTCTCCTACTGGCAAGAATGAAGCCTTTCATTAGGAGCCTGAAGTCAGGGTATTAAGTCCATGTACAATCTTTTGTCTGGATTTTAAGTGCTGAGCAAATAAGAGCTTCCACAGAAGTAAAAAATGGACACCATCTTTGAAGAGTTATACAGCACCTCCATGCTGTTTACAAAAGCATTAGAAACCCTTCATGCCATTTTTGTCTTGCTACTGCCAATGGAATCCAGTCCTGTACCAAAGGCCTGTGCAAAGTGGCTAGTATTCGCTTTGGATTTGGCCGATTTGGGGGACAGTGATTCGATTCGGTGATTCGAATCACTGTCCCAATTTAATTTGGATGAATCTCCAAATCAGCGAGGCCAGGCCCACTCCCCGCCCCTCTCTCAGCCAAGCAATGGCTGCCTTGGCCACCCCAGTTCCCAGCACTTGTAACAAGAAAAAAAAAAAGCCCTGACTCACTGGGTGCTGCCAGGCAGGGGGCGATCCCTGCTGTCCCCCACTGCCCCACACTGCATTGGGGGCTCTGCATGAGCCCCCTAACCCCCCCCCTCACTCCCCCAGCCCTGCCATGGGTGCCCCGCATGGGCCAGTTCCAGTCCTTTATGAAAAAAGCCCTCGAAAAAACCCCTGGATTCACCACTCCTGCCAGCGGGGGCAATCCCTACTGTCCCGCACCACGTGGGGGGCTCTGCATGAACCCCCTGAAGCCCCAAGGCCACTGTAGGAGTGGTGAGTCTGGGGCTTTTCTCAGCTTTTTTTTTCTTAAAGGGCCAGAGCAGACCTGGGCGGGGCACCTGTGGGGGGACTGGGGGAGCAGGGAGGTCAGGATGCTCATGCAGAGCCCCCCATGCAGTGTGGGGCAGTGGGGATTGGCCCCCTGCCCAGCAGCACCTGGTGAGCACCGGGGCTTTTTTTTAAGTACCAGGAGCTGGGGCAGGCGGGGGCAGCTATGGGAGGGCTGGGGGAACAGGTGGGGGTTGGGAGGGCTGGCAGGGGTCCCCCTATGGTCCCCTCCCTGCTCCCCCAACCCCCCCTTGCCCCGAGTACTTACCAGTTCAGAGTGGCTGCAGCTGCCTGCTGCAGCCACCGGAGGCTGCCTGAATCATCAAAGCTTTCTGAATCTTTACTAAAGTTTTGGAGAGCTTTGAATCTATTTGGACCTTTAAATTGGCCCCCTGATTTGATTCAGATTCGGAGATTTGACCACCAAACAGGGATGAATCTCCTCCGAATCGAATCAGCATCCGAATCTTTGCACAGCCATACTGTACTACTAGTTCATTAGAGGGCAGATAGTTCACACGCATCCAGATGGTATTCCTACCTTCTACCCATATACCTCCTTCAAATTTGTTTGCACCAAGCTAGGCAAAATTGCTGCAGGCCAGGAAGGAGCCTTGCCCCACATTTTGCCCTATGGGTGGCACTAGAGTGAAGACATTCTTGGAAACATTTTTGCTTTATGTAATCGCTTTGAAGTCAGACGTGTTACAGGATGGCTGAATTGGCTTGTTTGTCAGTTTGTCCATATAGCTGATGACTATTGTATCATCAGCTGTGCTTGCTTCACTTGTCTGCGTAAAGTATCTCTAGCTTTAAACTTGCATGGTGAGAGTTTCTTATGCAGATTAATACATGGAACTGTATTGTATTTAGCAGTATGGAGGCTTTAAAAGAACGATCTCACTGCTGCTTCTTTACGGGAAGATATTTGAATGTCTCTCTGTGAGATGTGGCAATGAAAGAGAAGACAAAACCTAATTTGCTGGCCATACATGGAGGAACTGCATTCTTTTAGTGCCACAACATCTCTGCTGCTCCTTCAGTACACACCCGGCTGCAGACTTTAATTAACTTCCCTGACTGAGCAGAGCTGTTGCTAATGAAGCGGCTAATTCTGAGAGCAGGGGGCATGTTCCATCATTTAGAGCATTCATATGATGCCAGCATCCCATAATGCACCAGATTTCCTCATCAGTTCGTTCCTTTTTTACGTATAGCTGTAACTCCTTCCCCTTTCTGACATGGACCTGTATATTCTGGTTTCTGTGTGAGCTGAGACAAACCTCCAATTCAAGATTTATGAATATGTAATTTCAGAAGGAAAGAGAGGCAGAAGAGCTGAAACTTGGATTTGTGTTCACTGGGAATTACTAAGAGGCCCTGAATTAGATTTCCCTTCTTACTTGCAGTGTTTTGTGACCACAACTACTGCCGTTGCTTTTTTGGTTAATCACCATTGGTTATTTTAAAGACATCAAGCACTTTGCTAAGAACCAGAACTGGCGCACCTGACAGCTTAATGTCTAGTCCAACCACTGCTTGGCCCTCCAAATATATATCAGTCCTACCCCTGTGTATTCTGAGAAGTTTCTATGTTGTTTTTTTTGGGCCATATTCTTATTCACAAAACAATTTGCCCTAGGACCTTCAGATTAAATTTAGTTAAGAGACCTTGGCAAAATGGAACCAATTTTGAGACATAGAAAGGCATACTGGGGAGGTTACTCCTTGTCAGAGAACATCAAAATGACACGTTAGATTCCTGAAGACATTTAAAACATGAAAAATGACTGTGGGAACTGTCTGCTTTCACTTTTAAAAGTTTGCCTCCAGCACCTCTCCCTTTGGATAGCATTTCAAAAATAAATATGAGTGTTAGGGAGGTTTGTCGTTGTATTTTTTCCCCTGAAAAATGGGGGGAGGGAGGAGAATAATATTTTTTCTACTCCTCAGCCGCCTGCTATGTTTTTGTCCACTATCCTCCACCAGCCTCCACTATCCTCTAAACTGCTCATGGAAATGCCTTATTCCCTATAAAGATAGAAAGAATGTTTTGGGTACTTCATGTGTACTCCCTGGGATTTTGGAAGCTTTAGAGAGAAGGACCCCAAAGTTTCACCTCTTCAGGTGTATGAGATGAAATAACTCATCAGGCCAGGTGAGAAGACTACAAGACATGCCTCAGCAACTGTCACCCCAAAACTGAGAACATTTCTCAAATATTGAAACTGAGCTAAAAGACACAGTGTCAAGGGAAAGATAATTGGCTCAGAAGAGTGGACTTCAAGTAAAAGGAGACACTTTTGAAGCAAAGGAAATAGGCACACAAAGGACCTGGGCATATTGGCCCCCAGGCAGATCACAGGATCCCTCTGTTACTTTGGAGAGGAGGAGAAAGAGTACACAAAGAACTGAAGCCTACAATCCCAAGGTGTCTTGAAGGACCTTGAAACAGGAAGGAACAAGCAAACTCAGTTTTGCCAGCTCTCAAAAATGAATGAGATTAGTCATATAGTTGTGAAGCCTGCAGCAGGAATTCCTATGATACAGCAAGCTCCTCTGTTCTTGTAATTTTCGGGACTGGTTTGGGATACATGTGCAGAGTACTAAGGGTGAAGTTCATGTTATACTTAGATTATACTATATATGTGGAACGTTAAGTGTTGTTAAAGTTACACTATGCTATGAGCAGTTGCATAGTTAATACTGTTTCTTGCCTGAACAGCTCTGACTTGCCAATAGAGGGAAGGTGAGCAGGGGTGTGGCTAGGAGGTGTTATCTCTGCTCTGGGTGGGGGGGGAAGGGGCTGGGAGCTGTGTTTCCTAGGATGCTTGAGAACTGTAAATTGCTTGTTTTATCTCCATGGAACAGGCTGAAGTTACCCTAACATGAGGTAGGTAGCACAGGCCTTGTCTGAAGTAGTATCACTTTTGAGATGCTCAGAGGACACTTAGACCGTAAGGCACTTAACACTTGAGCCTACTCCAGTTACAGCTCATTTACTCATTCTAAGTGTAATGTGTAACTTCGTCTTAAGAGCTTGTGGGATATAGAACATAAGACTCATTCTGCCACAGCCCTGCCTTCAGCCCTATCTAAGGAGCAGTGGCTTAGGACAATGGGAATAGAAGAGTCAGGAAAATTGCTCCTGGGTCCAGAGAAAAGACATAGTCCTGGGCCAGGAGAGAGTGGGAAGGTAGATGTGACTGGGCCTGGGCAACAGGCAAGGTCTCAGGGCAGTGGAGCTAGGGGTAGGGGATAGAGGATGTATATACACATTTCTTCCAGGTTTGTTCTCTTGGTAGCAAAACTTACCCAGAGCTGCATGTACAGATACTCAAATGCTGAAGCCCTGAAGACTGGAAAGCTTTTTGTGCTGATGCTGTGCAGCCAGAGAGGGACCCTGTATGCATCTCAGGTTGCTCTGCAGGCTCCCTTCGTCTGTCTGGCAACAGATGGCAGCAGTGCCTAGGGCAGCCCTGATTGGCTGACCCTGGACTGCCCATGATCAGTTTGTGTTTCCCTGTAGCATAATGTAGAGATTGTATACAGGGCAGGTTCTGCTACCCGTTGGAGCAGTAGAGTCAGCAAGTGAAATATTGTCTCCTGAGGAGAGGAAGGGGGTAGGAGTGAGGAGGGATGCTGGAGGACTATGTTCTCCTCTGAGAGAAGCTACAACATGTACAGACTTTCACTCTCCCAGGAGTTTCTCCTGGGAATAATTTGATCCTAGTTGTTCCCAGGTTATTTTTCTCCTGGAGTGGCCATTTTTACTCTAGGAAAAATGGTTTCTTCTGGGGGAGCAGTGACTCTTCCAGGAGAAACTGAATGGCTGTGAAAGGTCTTATTAGAAAGAACTGAGGCTGGGTCTGTGAACATATGACGTCTCAAGGCAGTGAGAGGGCAAGATCCCTAAAAATTACTCATTTGTAGTTTTTTTAATGATTAATTATAATTAGATTGACTTTTATTTTAGAAATTAGTTTATTTTAATAATTATTGAGTAATATACGCATTTGTTCAAAATTATAAAAAAGGGTGGAATGATAGGAAAGAAATGCTGACATACATTGAAATGTCAGGTGATTATTTTAAGGGATACTATTTAAGGATTGTAAATATACTTCCTGAACTCAGTTATGTCAAGCACAGCCTAAACTGATAAATCTCTCATATTTTCAGTCTTACGCAGCACACATCAGCCTTGACTTTGCTGCATGTTGTCAATCTGCAACACTGGTGAAGCGTAGTGGGTGCACACGTACTCTCTGAGGCTGGCAGTGCACCCCTTGCAAAAAGCACTGCTGACACTGCCGGTGGTGCCTGTGGGCATTGCTACACATCAACCCAGCCCCCACCTCCGATACCACCGGCAGCATCTGCAGGCAGTCCCCAATTGTCACTGGCCACCGCCGACATTACCAGTGGTGTCTGTGGATGGTTTCCTCACCACCCCACCTCTCACCGCCAAAAGCACTGTGGCCACCTGTGGAAGCTCACCGCTCACCTCTGCCATGCTCCCACCGCCAACAGTGCTGCCACCACCTGTGGGAGCTCACTGTGTCCCCCCAGCCTCCAGGGGCATGTGGTGTTCATGGTATGCAAGTCCACTTCAGCCTAGGGGTCCATTGGACTAGCATGGTTTAAGTATGCCAGTTTCTGTAGCAAATGATACATAAGGGAGTGATGGGGTCACCATCATGTCCAGCTCTCCTTGACTTCTCAGCGTGAATGACCAGGTCCCCATTTACAGCTGAGTTGACTAGGAGCAGTCCTTGGCACTAGTCCAGACCAAGGCTTCAGTTTACAACTCCAGATCTGTAGCAAAAATATCTTAACTGCTTTGCTATCATGACTGTCATCATCTAGCTAGGCACAGGTTTCTACTCATTTGAAGTATGTATAAAAAACACACCTCATCTTTACTACAACTATTGTCATGATTCCATGCATCTAATTTCTAAAGTTGCCACTACTGTGCAGAAGACTGTGAGAGGGAAGGAGGAGTCATGGAGAATGTTTGAGGTGAGAAGTATTGGGGGAAGATGAGAAATGAGGGGAGGAGTCAAGGCAGAAATAGAGAATGAAAATTATGTTCCTCTGTGCTAGAAGCCAGGAGAAGTGAAATAGAGTGTCCTTTACAGCAGGTAGAGAAAGATGTGCATTTAAGATTGTTTTTTCAACCTGAAATTATCACTCACACATTGACAGAGAAGCAGAGGGAATTAAAAACCCAGTCAGGCAAAAAACATAGTTTTGGTGACTTTCTTTTAAATCTCACGATTTTTTGCAAGGTCTGACTCATGATTTTTTAACTCATTTCTTATTATGGGGAAACACATTGTAAACGTGACTCCACAGAACTGGTTATATACTGCTTTGCAAGTAATATTGCCAACTGCATTGTGCAGAACAAGTGTTTCACATCACGCACTTTGTACTCGGTTAACACAGGTAAATGAAATGCAAAAGCAGACAGATGCCTGTTATTGTTATCTATTATTATTTGCATTAGTGGGATCCCTAGGGGTCCTAACTGAGGTCAGCGGCCCCCCCACCCCTTCTCCTTGTTCTGGGCACTTTACAAATGCATAGTAAGAGAGGGTTCATGTTTTCTCATGTGTACTCCTATATGCTTGTGTTTTCATTGCCGCCTAGTGGTGAGTTGGAGAAATCAGCAATTTACTGAAACTGCCCAACATTTGTCTGTCTGTCTGTAGTGGTCGCCCAAAGAGCTTGGCATTCCAGTTTCTGCCAACCAGTATCTCCAACTAGACACAACTTTCCTTTTCAATTTACCAGCCCAGCTGTGTTCACACACACAAATATTTCCTCAGTCCTTTCCCAGACAAAAGGATGAAAAAAGTCACTCAGGGGAATGGACCATCTAAACAGGTAGAACTGGGAAAGATTTTCTAGGGTATCCAATCCCCTCTCCTACATGAAGTAGGAAACTCTCAACCCTGCTTTAGTATGCCCAATCACTCACCTAAATTTCCCCAAACTTTGCTTTCAGAATTAGCTAGTGTATTAAGCAAAGCTTTCATTCTTGGGTTATCCTTATTGCCATCGGAAAACTTTTCTTAATATCCAAGATAAATGGGAAACAATAAAGCTCAGCTTTATAGAACTTTTCATGCAAAATGGACCCTGAAGCACTCTCCGGAGTTAAATGACACAGTTACAAAATTAAATAATATAAATTTAAAACTTTTTCAAATTTAAACTATTACTCTTCATTTTATTGCTAGTGTCCAACTTGAGTAATTCTTTCCCTTCTACTATTATTATTTGATATTTAAACTACAGTGGGTGCGTTTACATATGATGCTACATCGCTGTAGCGATGTGCTTCCTTGGTATAGTGCATTGCTATGACAACGTAGCAGCTAAAAATAACCATGGACCGCTGGCGCAGCACAATATGGGCAGTTACTGCACCATCGTTTAATACTTCCCTTTGGAAGTACTAAACGATGGTGCAGTAACAATTGTGCAACAACAATAGGGGCACATGTAGATGTGCCCAATAATGATCAAAGACCAGGATCAGGCACTATACAAACAGAGATGGACATATTCCATGCCACAAAGAGTATACATTTTTGGGAAGTATCTAATCCTACTCTCACTAAAGTCAGTGGTAAAACACTCACCATGTTCAAAGAGAGGAGGATCAGGGTCAGATGGGTTTGGTTTTAGCACAAACTTGGATGCCAGGAGCTCTTAATTTCAGATCCCAGGTTTGCCACTGTTTCCCACTGTGGCCAGAAGGAAATTGTGAGAGGCCACATTTTCCAGAGTTCAGGGCAAGATCGTTGGAGGCTCAGCACTATGACTATGTGAAGCTTCGGTCGCTGATTTGATTCGGCAAAGATCTGGCCTGATTCAGTGGCCAAATCTCTGAATCCGAATCAGATCTGAGGACCCTTTAATCTCTCCAAATCAAATCAGAACCCTCCAAATCAATTTGGAGAGATTCGATGATTTGCACATAGACACAACTTTAAATGGTTTTTCTACATAGCTCAAGGTACCAGGCAGCTCATGAATGCTGCGATGGTGGGGCAGATAGAGCGTCCCACGAGAACGTGGTGCGGGGTCCCCAGCACACTCAGTAGCGGACCCAGAAGTGGCCCAGAAGCACTTCTGGTCCATTTCTGGGTCCACTGCGGAGTACATGGGAGACCCTCCCTCCCACCCCCTGGCTCGGCAACTGGTGCCTCCTGGGTCTGGCCGGGGCACCCAGAGTCCCCCCACAGCTGATCACTGAGCCAGTCCACTTCCGGTCCACTTCTGGGTCCACCGCTGAGCACGCACCCCCGCCCCCTCCCTCCCCCTGGTGCTCCTGTGGGACGCTCCATCTGCCCCAGCATTGCAGCTTTCATGAGCCATGCCTGGTAATTCAAGGTATGTAGAAAAACTATTTAAAGCTGTGTCTATAGCCGAATTGCTGATTCTCCAAATCAGCATCAAAGCTTCAGATTCGGATTCAGCCGAATTGAATCGAGGACCGTGGTTCAAATCAATGAATTGAATCACTGTCCCCAATTCAAGCCAAATCTGAATTGAATATGGTCTGCTCTGCACACCCCTACTCAGCACCTGTTTAAGGGCCAAATATTTAAGGCAGTTCAGTCCCTGTTCAAGCATCAGAATAAGAGCCAAGGTTTTTATAAATTCTTAGTGCTGAATGCACTGGAAATCTGGCAGCTGAACTTGATGTCTGATTGGGAACCATGCTTGTTAGAACAATCTTGGCCCCAACCATGGATGCTGAGTTCTTATGGAAAACTGGATCTTGCTGGTTGATGAACTCTGGGGAAAATAAACAACCTGTTGGAACAGACAAGTGGTAAGCACGGAGCAATCAGCTTGTGCTCAGCCACTTTGCCAGAGACGTGCCCACTGGTGCAGAGATAAGTGCACAGATCTCTACAATGCAAGTCTGATTGCTGTGGAAAGGGCACAGGTAAGTAGAGGATGTGTCAGCAACAGCATGAGACATGTTGAGGTCATACAAATTGGATGAGCAATCCTGCCTCAACAAGTACATTTGCAACTCCCTTTTTGTTATCACAAAGAATTCCTATTGCTGCCCTCAAATACTATCTTCCTCCAGGAGAGCAGAAGACCTGATCTTAGTGAGAAGGGAAAGCACAGGCTCTTGCCTGGATAAAAAATGCTTTTCATGGTTCCAACATGCTAAACACAGCATCTTTGCTTGCCTCTCACTCTCACAGAACCTGCTCTCCTCAGTTCATATCACCTTAATGGGTAGCAAACAAGCATCATGCCCAGCAGGCCTACCACTAGCTCAGCACTGATCCCTCACAACCCTGAATGCTGCCCCTGCATATACAAGCCTATCAACTAGAACGGCTCATAAATTTCCCAGTAGAATGGTATTTCATCAGAAACAGTGGTTCAACTAAATCAAAATATCCTCCAGGATACATGGTCATTTGGTAGAAGTTTCTGCTGGAAATAAGATTTCCTGGTGGCTCACGCTTGACAGGCTGCTGCTGAGTGAGGCATCTGGTGGCCCTAGAAACTCCAGCTGCAACCATGCAGGGTACTGAGAGCTTCCCAAGTCCACAGGGTGGAGCAGGAAGCCTAGACCCCTGATGCAAGCTCCCAGTTGTCCAGCAGGGAGCAAGCGTTCTGGTTTGCAAGCAGCTGTACCTCAAACTCTTTGAACCTGATTCTCATTGCCACTATTTCTGCTCTATATGTCTCTGGCATAGTAAAGGAAACTTGAAATGGCTCTAACTGTAATTTACATTCTGTGCGTCTCTCCCACTACCTGTAAACTGTGGGTAATAATCTTCATTTACTTCCCAGGTCCTTTTAATGATTAATTTTGTTAATGTTTGCAAATACTTTCAAGATGAAAAAGCAATATTTAAGAGCTACCTAGAGAGAGATTTAGAAACAGATCTTCTGCAGGTGCCGGTAAGTCCATTGGCTTTTGCTGTTCTATGCCAATTCACACCAGCAGCAAATATATTCTTAGGTTTTTATTTTATCTTTCCACTCTCAGCTTACACATTGCTTATTAAGTTAATAAAAAGCCACATGGGCCCCTTCCTATGCCCTTCTCCTGAGATCTCTCAATGTAATGCCCACTGAAGGTAGTGATTGCATTTAGCTCTTAAGGAGCAAACACACCAGATTCATCTTCCCATATTGTTGAAACCTAATGTGGCTGGGCAAGCCAAATCAAGCCAGGGAAAAGGGAGGCCTGCACTTAAAAAAAGCCTTGCTTTGATCTGGAGGCCTCAAAGTGTATCAATGTGCACCCTAAGGGTGGTGAAACGCTGGCACCACCTGCATGAGCTTCTCCATTCATGTCTTCAAATGTGGCTGTTCCTTTTCCCCAAATATATTTTTTCACCTCCAGTGAATCATCCTGGGCTCATAATGGTACCTGTAGGAGGTGACAAAGTTCCTCCCAGCAATCACATAGTAATGCAGGCGATGTTGTTTATTTTCCCCCATTTGGCCTCTCTGTGTTGGAAAAAGGACTCTTGGTTGCAAAGGTAGGACCCTTTCTAGGAGGCACCTTATTGTGGGAGCAGAGCTGTGTCTTCCCTCTATCAAATTGTCAGTGTAGCAGCTCTCCCCTTCACATTCAAACCAGCCCCTCCTCACTTTCTCACCCAAATTACTTCTGGGGCAGGCCTGTTTTTTAATCTGTCCATTCCTCTTCCATAGCCTTTCCTTCAGTGAGGTGCTCACTGAAGGCTCTACTTGGTTTCTCTTTACCAGGAGCCAAACGCCTCTCTTTTGCATGGAAGGTAGCTTATTTATCTGCTATTTAATCCTCCCCAGCAGGCCTTGCTCTTATCCTACTATTCTGTGTGTGAACCACAAATGCAAGAATGATTGGGCACAGTCAAGGGGATAACTAGTCTGTTGTTCCTGGGCCCTGTCCTTAAAGGTCAATGTCCTGTTCAGTCCTCTCTATGAGATGTCCCACACAATGCCCTGTCCATTCAGTGACTCTATAAGTATGTGGGATATTTAAGGGCACTGGGTTATAACCTCTGTAGTTCTTTTTCCTTTCCACAGAGTGTCTCAGATAATGCCTTCCCTCACATTATTCTGTCCACACAATGTCTCCATAAATCTCTTTCAATATTCTTCTCCCCACCCTAGTGGCCTTCCTATAAATGCTCCCATCCTCAGTAACAGCTATATTCAAAGAGCCGCTTCCTCCATCACAGACCAACTTCTGAAAGCTAGAATGATGCTTCAGACAAATAGACAGTGTGGCAAATGCATATTTTCCTGTAAAATGATTGCCCGTGCATCTCATACAGATCCTCTGTGGATGTCTACACCATTTCCCTGGAGGCTTCTGCCTGAATGACAAACAACTAGGGACAAAACGTGCTTGAAAATAAAAAAAGCTTGAAGAAAACCTTTCCTTCCTTTTTGTGTCCTTATGATGAGGTATTTAGCAGATTTTGCATTCAGTGGAATCTGATGGGCTGCACCGTGAGCACTTCTCTTATGGTCTTAATCTTGTGACCTGTGGGCTGTCAACCATGTGCCTTAGCACCCGTTGTCACTCCAGCCCCCAAAGAAAGTCCTGAAGAGTCTTTCAGCTCCTCCCATGACTTCCCTTTAGGGGTCAAAAGGAAACCTCTGAACTTCCAAGCAGAAGTTACTCTGGTAGGTCTCCAGATCAAGTGAGGCTTTTCTTAAATCCAGGCCCCCCTTTTACATGGTTTGTTTTGCCTTACCCAGCCAGAGGGCTCTTTCTATTCCAACCATTAACAGATAATACAGAGGCATGAGTCTGTTCTCCACAGGAGCATCTGCCTCCCTGCCAGTGAAATTTATGGAGTCCATTTTCCATGCAGTGCAAGGGGTTCTGTCTAATGGACTTTTTTTTCATCTGACTTTAATTGCTTTAGGCCCTGATTCAGTAAAGCACTTAAGCACATATTAAACTTTTAAGCATGCATTTAAGTACCAATGCCTAGGTACAACTTTATGCAATACCTCAATAATTTTGAGGTGTTTGCACTAACAAAGCACAGTGCTCTTTGTATGCAATCGATATGCACTTTAGGGACCAATGCTATGTTTCGATGTTAAAGGATTTTGTGTTGAAAAATGTGGATTTAAAAAGGGTAGCAGTGGGCGCATCTACATGACACACTAAGTGCAAAACCCATGCTTATACTCAGTAGCATTAGTCTACTGTGCATTAGCATCACAGAAAAGCATACTCCAGAACTACTGTGTAGTAGTGCCAATTATAGCACATTAAGTTACTATCTCTTATTACAAGTGCTAAACTTACTGTGCCATAATTATGGCACATTAATGAACGTGTAGACACACCCACTATAAAAGAGATCTGGAGATAGGGCTGAGTGGGTTCATATAGTCCACCCAATGGCTAGTGTTGGATTCCTTCTGGTAGTGGATTCCCAATTGCCAAGTTTTTAACCATTTCCCTTCAGAGAATATTTTGTTGTCTAATGAATCTTACTGTTAGGGCATATTTTGAGGAACGGCAGGAGGCCAGGGGAGAATTCCCTCGGTGTGCCAACAATGCAGTGGCAACCTAAGCAACCCTAGGTTTCTGCCACTTGGGAGGCACCAGCACAGAAGGTGTGCCAGGAGCAGGACTGAGGGTGGGGGGAGGAAGATGAGGCTAGGAGGGGCTTGCACCCACAGTGCCCAGAACTACAGAGGCTGTGACAAAGCCTATAGACAAAAAGTGCTGTAAGCTGGAGCAAACTTGTGAACTGTCTTACACTAAAGGCCATTTCAGTCTTTGCAGCTCCCCAAAATACATGCTGTCTCCAGAGAATGCCCGTGTCATGTGCCCTCTGGCATGTGGCAGGTTACCCCTAGGTGGGGTAGGACAGGCTGAGGCCAGCAAATGTACTGGCCCCAGCAGCCTTATCTGGAGTCCTGGGGGCCAGGGAAGCTGCAGCCGTGTCACTCCTGCAGCTTGGAGCCTGGGCAGCAGCTAGATCCAGTTTTGGGTGGCACACACTGTCCCCACATGTGCTGCCCTGCTTTTTTTCTGTGTAGGTTTTTTTTGACCCCTGGATCTCCAGGGGCCAAAAAACCCCAACTCCGTGCTGCAAGGTAGCAGCATGGAAAATGCAGGTCTGTGGCACCACATACTGCAAGGCAGTACTCATCTGGATGCGGCCTTAGTGTCATCTCTGACTAAGTTGCTTTTTTCTACTTAATACTTTAATAGATGCCTAATGAAGCTTTTATGTTTGAGAAGAGTTAATTCGTTTACAAATTAGCAGCCTGAAGTGAATTTTGCTACCGCTGACTGACTTTCCATATCTAGAAGTACGTCTGTTTGTTTTGGGGCTTTATTTTTTTTAAATAAAGATTAGTCTTTATGAAATATAAGTGAGATGATTCATTCAGCTACTTAAACTTTAAAGACATCTAGGATCATTTTATCCTCTTTTAGTCTATTTTCCACCCCCTCTTCCTCCGCTCCCAAACACAAAATCCCCCTTCTCTGCCGCTAGAGGAAAACAGCATCTTTTCATGTGTATCAGGAAGGCACACTGAGGAAATCAATTGGACTTGGGAGAGTGATCTGCTAATAATACTGTACACCTTAGATATAGTGAGGCTCAACAGGCAGCATCTAAACTCTGAAGGATTATTGCATGCCTCAGGTGAGCTCTAAGGCACAAGGCTAAAGGATCAATGGCTCCAGCCACCTGAGGTGTGAAATGATCTTGAAGAAACACAATGCCTTAGATAGATTTTTAAAAAGTTAGATTTAATTAAAAGACCCTTCCCCTCCCACCTCCAAAAAAGCCTTTGCGAGTCAAACCTATGCACTTACTGAAGATTATAGACACTGGTATGAGATCACTGACAGCCATTTCAAATGTTCTGTTCATGTCCTGTTTGCTTAATTACCACTATAAACCCAGTTCCTATTGACAGAAGTGGCTTCTAGGCATGCATTTGGATAAGTGTGAAAAGTGCTCTGCAGAGAGTAATGAGAAGGTTCCACCAAATTTCAGCAATTAGCCTATAATGTCTATTGGACAACTGCCAAAGCCATGAGTTAAATGATGCATAGGAGCAACTCAGAGTAGCAAGGGGTTAAGGGTGGGTTTGCTATTCTTTTCTGTTTAGATTCTCATACCAGGCCCATCATCATGGTGTCATCTCTGGGCATTTTGCTGGAACAAAACCTGTGGGAAACAGGAGTCTTTGATATGTCAACACTGTGCTACCTTCCTAAATATAGCAGATACCAGATGCCAACATAATATAAATGCTGTCATTAGAACTGTCTAAGAGAGCTGCAGCACCAAGATCTGGGTGTTCTGCCCAATTTAAATGGCTCTTCTGTTAAACCTTTCCTTTTCTTCTTCTGCTCATAGAGGGCACATCTACACATGAATATTAATGCAATGCAATAAACTCTGACATAACTCGTGCCAGGGTTTATTGCCCCCAGGTGCAGCATTTACATATGCACCCACAACCACAGCACATTGTGCCAGGGCAATACAGCTCTGGCTGGCAGGAGGCTAGGGGGTCATCCTGCCAGCCTGGGACTGCTCCATCCTGGCTCAATGTGCTGTGGAGGGGCTGGTGGGGGCACAAGGGTGCTACAGTGTGAGGCTAGCTGGTAGGCAGCCCCACTCCAAAGCACCCTCATGCCCCAGCCAGCCCCATCAGTGTCTCCATGTGCGCTGTTGGGAAGTAAATAACTCCACCATATCATAGTACTTATCTCTGGCAGTACTTCCTATGGCAGAGTTAATTAGTTTACTCCAGCCTAATAGCACCAGTTGTGTAGACAAAGCTAATTAGGCAACTCTGCAGTGTCTTGTGTAGATGCACCCAGGGTCTAACCCTCACCTGAAGATGCATCTTGCATGATATAGCTGGGTTTCTCTAAAAGGTCAAGCTAGTAAAGGAAAATCCCTCATCTTTGGCTACAGAGAAGTAGCAAGCTACAGGGCACCCACAACATTGTGACTCCATAACAGTCTCTCTTCCCTGGGACTCTGCAGGCACCCCTCACCCACAGTGCTGGAGGATCAATACTCTAGCACAGTGGTGCTCAACCTTTTGGCCCTGCAGACCAAATGAGTGGGATGGGCCCAGTACATGAGCCAGATTGTATCCGAATAGGACCCTGGGGCTCAGAGTGGGTACTGGGGCCCAGGTCTGCCCCTTCCTGCCTCCTAAAGCTGGGACTGGTCCCCAGGGGCCTGGCTCCAATCCTTTCTGCACTCTGGGATTAGGTCTTAGGGGCCCAGCACCACCCCCTCCCATCCCTGCCCTCTGGGACTGGTCTCTCCTACCAAGATTAGATCCCGGGGCTCCTAACATACCCCCTCCTACCCCAGCACACCAGGATTGGACCCTGGGGCCTGGCACTGCCCCTGCTTGACCCTATGAACTGGGATTGGGTAGCTTATTCAACCAATAGGGCTCCCCACAGTTCAAGAAATTTGATAGCAGAGGCCCAGTGCTGCCACTCTCCTGCCACAAAATTTTTAGACCCATGGACAGCCCCACAGGCCAGATGACATGGGGCTATGGGCCAGATCTGACTCCTGGGTTGTGGTTGAGCACTTCTGGTCTAGCATGTTTTTAGGGTGTATGCTGGGGGAAGAAGCAGCCAGTGAGAACTGATCTTTTGCAGCTAGAGATAAACTTCCAATTAGAAATCCCAGGAGGAGCTAATGATATCTCAGTGATCACTGAACTACATAGTGTTTCTTTGTGGAGGGTTTTAGTCAGTAGCAACATAGCTCCTTCAAAAAAGAAGGGTCCAGCTCACCATCTTTCTCTCCCATTTTAGTGATCAGCCCACTGCTCTGCCAGATTCAGGGAACAGGATAACCTTACCCCTAACAGCAGCTTCTCCCTGAGGCTCCTTTGACATGGAAGGACTCTTCCCAGATGTACTCCCCAGGTGCAGTTGGAGATTTTTCTTCCACTACTACAAAAGGAGATAAGATGTTTTGTTGGCTCTATTATTCTTTATGTTTTTGAGTAAAATTGAGATTATATTTCAAAATGAGCTTGGAGAGAATTGGTACTCATCTCCATGGTTAAAGAGATTATCTCACTTTTTTAATATTTGTTATAAAAGGGATCAGGAAGTAGCACTGTGGGTCAGATTGTTGGGTAGTATAAGTTTTGACCTAACTTAACTGACCTCGGTATAACAATGATAATTCATGCTTTCTGAAGACCTGGCCCATATCCTGTGATAAACAACATTAATACCTCTACTCAACCCTAGCGCCCATTCATTAGCTCCCATACTCATAGTTGAAAAAACATGGTAACCACGAGGATAAGCTTAGGTCCTGATCCTGTATCTGGAATACATGGAAACAGATCTTTGTGCCTGGGTGGAGTACAACCCCGTGAAGTCAGAGATGCTCCATGAAAACACAAGTGTGTCCCTGAGTGGATTCAACTTCAGAATTGGCTTCTAGATTATAACACAGTCTTATAATTCCAGAGATTCTGAGCAACTTCCATTGAAGTAACAGTTACAGAAGCTCAGTACCTGAGAAAGGCAGGTGCACAAGTAACGTTCATTCTTAGAGATCCAAAATATTGTAAAAGCTAGAAACATTTCATGATCACATTGCCTACTTCTAAAATGCAGCCACCTCTGGGTAGAGGACAGCTTTTAAGAGGATGACTGGCATGCTGCACAATGTACAGCAGCGGAGAAGGAACTTACATATTGGCTACAATACCAGGACCCTTAGTCTTAAAAAAAAGTGCTATGGAGTCTTTAATATCTACACAGACCCATTCGAACACTGGTCATTTAAAGGTTTCCTCTAATGCTCTCCTCTTCTTGAGCGGTCACAGTCAACAGTATAGAAATCAGTATCCAGGTATTTTAAACCTGATACTTTGAACATTAATCCACTCATGAAATAAGGCTGTGAACAAGATCTCTGTGTGTGTACATGAATCAGTTGCTACCAGAGTATGAAGTATGTAAACAGGGAGATACATAAATGGGTCAGATCAATGACCAGACTTAGTTTCTCTCCTATAGAAGCTAAAGGTGGAGTGGATGGTTAACTACTCCTCTTAGGTCCTGATCTAGAATAGACTGACGTTCACAGAAAGATTCCCATTGACTTTAATACATCTGGACCAGGCCCTTAATTCTGTTTCAGGTATAGCAAGGGCCAGGAGCATAACTTGGAATTTTGGCACCCTGGGTTGGGAGATGTGAGGGTCTTGGGGGTGCCAAGCTCTTACCTCCTCACATAGGAGTCACTGTTGGTGCAGCTCCCTGAACACAGGCCACTCCTGCAGTGGTGCAGACTCCCTGGGGCTGCCACTGAGGTGTGTCCCCCTAAATTGGCCCCAGGGCTGGTATCCTGTTCACCCTCTCCAACTTACACTACTGGACTGGGCCTTTTATTGCACACTTGAAATTCCCCTGTTGTGAGTGGTGCCTGCTATTTACCAGACTTCACTGCTCAACTGCAGTCTGTAAAACAGAAGAAACAGATTTTAAATTGTTATACATAAGTGATCAGAAGTTAACATTGTCCTCCAATTAATATTTCAATGGAAGAACAGAATAGGAGTGACCATGTAGCTGTGTGTGTGTGTGTGTTGGACAGATGGCGAGAATCTTTGAGAAGCAATTTTTCATTGTCTGCGTTCCTCATTTAGTTGAATATGAATATGACTGTCACAAACATTAGGACCTGCCAAAAGGCTTTGCTGAAGCCAGGTGCTGCTGTCTGCTGACATCACTGAATACAGTGACTTGATAGAGCGACTATCAGAAACTATCACGAGCCCTCACTGGCCTCTCCAACAAACATATCACTTTCTTGGGCGACTAGAAGTCTTAAAATTGTCTGGTCAGAGAAGCTCTTCATGCTGAGATCCTGGATTTGCTGCATCAGACTCTGCATGGTGTGCATGTGTGTGTTACTTTGTAAGACCGCATGCCTTGAGGGTGTTTCAGGCAGGAAGCTAAAGATGAAGTGCTTACAACCCAACAACAATCCCCTAGAAATTCACAGCTTGCTCTGCCTGACTGTTGTTACAGAAAGAAGTATTTTTTTCCTCTTAAAGTGAAAGTTTAGAGCTGTTAAAAAGTGTTAGGCTGACAGGTTTGGAAATGTATCTGTGTTAGGCATTTCTATAACATCCGTCACCATTGTTTCTGGACTTCCTTTCTCTAGAAAATTTAATTGAGATAGCACATGATGAGTTAAGAAAAATGTGACTTAATTAATCAGAGGAAATAGGGTCTAGATGTAATCACCATTAGGTGGGGTCACAACTGAATGAAAAATCTCTCCTAAAAAGTAATTAACAACGGTTCCCTGTCAGACTGGGGCTGGGGGAGCATATCAAGTGGGTTCACAGGGTTTGGCTCTGGGCCCAGTTTTATTCAATATTTGCATTAATGACTTGCAAGATGCTTACATTTGCAGAACTGACACCAAGCTATGAGGGGTTGCAAATGCTTTGGGGGACATGGTGATCGTTCAAAATGATCTTGACAATTGGATGGAACTTAACAAAGACAAGTGCAAAATTTGGAGAAAAAAAATCAAATGCACAAATACAAAAAATGGGGAGAGTGGGTGGATCCAGGATGGCCGAGAGCCAGGTGTAGCCACACACCTCTTTGGCTATGCAGTGCAAGCATACAGAGCTCTCTGAGCTTAATGGTATGTCAGTGCAGCTCCTGCCAGAGCTCATGGCATTCTAAGCTCCCCGTCTGGTTGGCATAGGCTCTGGCCAGAGCCTGCTTTCTCAGGACTCTGGAGCCGAGGGGGTGAGCATCACAGCTGTTTGCTCTTCCTTCCTCCTGTTCTTGAATTCAGCAGTAGGGGAAAAGAGTGAGTGATCCATGGCAGCAGCAGTGGTGTTCACCACCTGGTCTCTGAAACTGTGTGAAAGCAGGGGCTGTGACAGCCAGACTAAGCAGCTGGTGAGCACAGCGCTCATAACACATTTGGAGCCCCAACTGGAGCCGTGCTAATATGCCAGTGAGCTCAGAGAGCTCACTGTGCATGTACTGCACAGCTACAGTGGGGTAAGGGAGACCATGCTGCTACACCCCTGCTGGACTGGGAGGGTAAATGATAACAGTTTTGCAGTACATAAAAGACCATTATAAAAAGGATAGTGATCAGCTGTTTTCCATGGCCTGTGCAGGGAGAGAAGATGACAAAAAAAATTAGTTCTGATATTAGAAAATATTTTCCAACTGTTAAGATGGTGAAGCACTGGCATAGGCAATCTACAGATGCTGTGAAGTCTTCTTCACTGAATGTTCATAGGAATATTTCTTAAGGACAGTCTAGATATACTTGATCCAGCTTCAATGCAAGGGGTTGGGCTAGATGACCTGTTGAGCTCCTTCCAACCCAACATTTCTGTGATTTTAGGACCCTGATAAATACCATCAACAAATAATTATTAAGTGTAGCTCTTCAGTCAATGTAGACAGGGAAAGTCATTTAATGTCATCACAGCTGACTCCAAGTATCCACAAATATCTCACAGGGCATTAGATATAATTGGTCCTTTTCTTTGTTATCTACAATATTCATCATCCCATGAATTAACACAGCTCCTCAAGGTCATGCTCAAATAGGTCCTAATGTTCTTTCTAGCTGTTGTCTCTTATCATATATTGATGTAGGCTGTATGGCCAGAAGTTCCAGAAAGGAATGAGCTCTCTACTTGCTCTGCTGTGAAAAGAGAAACTTGCTGCCAGACAGGGCTCCATTTGCACAGGCAACCTATTCACAAGTCCTGTAGTAGCATGTGCAAAGTCATCTAACAGATACATGGATTTGAATTTTGGGGTACCCTGGGCTCCCAAAGATCATAGGATCATAGAAAAGGAGACCTGGAAGGAACCTCACAAGTTCATCTAGTCCATCCCCTTGCTTAAGGCAGGCTCATCCATGACTCAATCATCCCAGCCAAGTATCTGTCTAACTTGCTCCTGAAAACTTCCAAGGATGGGGATTCCACAATTTTTCTAGGTAACCTGTTAATGCTTGACTAGCCTCATAGTCAGAAAGTTCCTCCTAATCTGCAACCTAAATTTCTCCTACTGCAGCTTAAAACCATTGATTCTTGTTCCTGTCCCCTAAGGGCATATGTAAGTGAAATAGGGGCCCTAAGTTGAAGCAGTCAGTTTTTAAAAACACCACTTCTATTTAGGGCCCTTTAAACAGCCATGTCGTACACACACCCAAACTTACCTGCCTGTCTGGTGGCGGGGAGGAGAGGGCAAGCTGCCAGTGGGTAGAGCGGTCCCTGGGTTGCAGGGAGGGCTTCCCTCCATGGCAGCAGTGGGCCTCCCCCCCGCCAAGGTGGCACCCACCCACAGGCACCTGCCTTGGCAGTCCCGAGGGGCACTGCAGTCGCAGAGGGAAGCACCAGGCAGCTAATTTTTTAGGTCAAGCTTTATAAATATGGCATGCCAGGTCATGTGTTGTATGAAGGCTTTGATTCTGTACAGGAGCTGAAGTCTGTGCTACTGGGTACAAGAGACATAATCACAGGGTCTGAAACCCAACCTCCGACACCATCGTGTATCCCACCAAGATGATTCACTGGTTGTACCAAGGTGGCCTCATCCTCCTACTTAAAGTAGCTGCTTGACACACAGCATGATCAGAAAGTGAATTATTTAGTGAATAAACAATATACCACCCACCATTTTCTGACATACTAAAAATGTAAAATGAAGATGCACTTGAAAATATGAAGCTGTATAATTGTTTAAAAAGGTATACAGTTGTAGTGTACCCTCCTAGGTAGCAAATGTACCAAATATAGTATAAAGGTTTTATTTATTTATTTATTTATTACTCTACATGTTTTAATAGTTAGGCCAACCAATGTGGATGAACCTTCCTTTAGAAAGTAATTAAAGTGCAAATGGAAAAAAAATTATCACAGTCAATGATTTAAATCAAGGTTTTCCACTCTGTGATTTAAATTCCAATGTAAATTGCCTTAATTTAACTCAAACTGTTGTTTTTTGTTCTATGTGTATACAGTACCTCTCTCAATGAGGGTGTACTCCACAACTGAAGCTGCTAAGTGCTATTGCAATACAAATATATAATATTTGTAAAGTCCTCTGTGCTCTGTCCTTTATTCAGGAAGTAATTGTTATACAGATTGCTACAGAGCCACTTCTCCACACAAGAAGTATATGCAATAAACATGGTATACACAAACTATAAGACTAATGTAAAACTCTAGAGGGGTATGTAGTGGCAGAGATTTGGAAGATATGAGTTCCAGGCCTACTCTGGAGTCAGGGCAAAGCTTTTCCCCAGTTAATCCAGTTGTCAATGGGTACTTGGCCATTTAGGTTTGGGAGTTAGAGGTGTCCAGATGTAACAGCATAATTAGGGGTGGGTGAGCAGAGCAGTAGTCCTGGGCACCAATGTAGAGGAGTCATGAAAATGGCAGCCCCCAAGGAGCCCATACCACTTTTGCTACAGTCATGGCCTGTGTTTGGGGAGCTTGTGCCATGTCAGCAGCAGCCTACACTGTTGCAACAGTCCCTGTGCAGGGAGATAAGTGCTCACATGCCCAGGGCACCAAAATTTCTAGTTATGCCTCTGGGCACATGTGATGTCACATCACTTCCTCATGTTCCACTGGCTAAGAAAATTGCTTGCTTTATCCATGCTAGCTCAATGGTCCCTGAGGCTCAGATGACACTTTCTTACTAAGTCTTAGAGGATTCACATTTCATACTGAATCATTAATCAGGAGTCCCAAGACCCCTGACTTTGATCAAATATTTCTTGCAAACTTTTAAAATAATGGCAGCTCCACATGGACTCCAGCACAAGCAGCTGGGCTGTGTTGCCACAGTTCAAGATGTCTGGGTAGGAAATAGGAGAGCAATAGTGCAGATGATATACTCACTCTCTCTTGCCAAAATCTATAGGCCAGCCTAGTGCCCAAAGATGCATGCATAGTGAGCCAAGTGGATTTGAAGAAGATAGGATTTTTTTTCATTGCACTCTCCTCCCAACCCAAAAGCTAAAGCTAGTTCTATGATTCAGATTCTGCTCTGGCAGTTCAGTCTTGCCATGTATTTAATCATTCTCTCCTTCATGTAATGGTCATTTTCATAGTGGCATATATCTGGCGTAACATCTGATCAGCTGTCTTCACACACCTGTCCACAGTGTAAAAGATAGGCGATACCATCTGATCTCATATCATCTCTGTTGTTCCCACCCTGAAATCTATTTATTGCTTGAACATTTACCATAGTACACACCGAAATAACAACTTCTCACTTTAAACTGCAGGGCTTTCAGTTGCAAACTTTCTCAATAAATCAACTGCCTAATGAAAAAAGTAATGGAAGTTATTCATGATCAAAACCCACAGTCCTTGCTTTTCAGACACAAATATTTGCTTCCTGAACTGCATTCTTCATTATTTTTAAGTCCTGTCCCATCTTGCAGGCACTGATGTGTTACTTCATTACATTCTAGGGAAGTTTCTTAACCAAAAACCCAGTGATAATGCAGTATATCTGCTAGATTCTTAGCTGACACTTCAAGAGTATCTGCAAAATCTTAGCAGGTGGACGTGAAAAAAAAGAGATATAAAGAGGAAAATGAAGCTGTCAGCACTAAATAGCAAATAACTTCAAAACAGTTCCTTCTTTTATTTAACATGCCGATTTTTTCAGGGGAACTGGGTGGCTCAGGGGATGGCTACTGTGCTATGAAGCCTTTCATTTCTAGGCCAGCCTAGGTGAATTCTGACTGAAAGTCAATATGATGGGGTGACTCTAATGTGATCTATGAGAAATGAGATGCTGTTATTAATTCAGGTGTTCCATTTTATAAAGTGAATTGCTGTCATTTGGACCCAAGTGAACATATTGGAGACCAAGAATTTCAAAAGGACAGTATCATCAGACAAGAAGTGGTATGCCTCATCGCCAGGGGCATATCTAGGGAGGTGCAGTGGTGTGGTCAGACCCCTCTCTTCGGCTACTTTCCAGTCTGTGGCTATGTGAGGTGCCATGCTCAGCAGGGGACAGTGGCAGCAGCAGGCCTATTTCCTTCTCCTGCACTTGTTTCTTGCTGCTCCTTCACAAATGACCTCTGCTGGCTGGGAGCTGGTACTGGAAGGAGGAAACCCAGCCCCTGGGCACTGCCACTGTCTGTGGCTGATGCAGCCATGGGGGGAGCCCAAGACTCACTCCTGCTCCACACCAGCCATGGGCTGCAGGCAACAGCTGTGCAGGAAGCCAAACTCCACTGTGAACAAAGGCAGCAGTGCACATGTTTCTCCTTCCAGCACCTGCTACTGGGCAGTGGGGGACACTTGGTAGGGACAGGGAGCAGGCATAGGAAGAAGTAATCTGTGCACTGGTGCTGTGATCTGCTGAGCCAGCACTCTTGCAGCCATTCCCAGCAGCCCATAGCTGGAGTGGGGCAGGAGCAGATCTGGAGATCCTGCTTCATGCACTTGCCCTTGTCCAGCTCTCCAGTGTCCCCTGCTGGCCCTGGGGCTCTAAGCCACACCTCACCCCCATCTACCCATAGGCTGAGGGGGAATGTGCTGCACCACTTTTAGTAAATCCTGGATCCACTGATGCTCAGGGCTAGGCATTAGACTTTGATTTGGGAGACCCTAGGTTCTATTCCTACTTCTGCCACACATTATTTGCTGAGTGATCAAATCACTTCCCTGCCTGTCTCAGTTTCTCCATCCATAAAATGGACATTGCCCTCATTGATATCTGTAGATAAAGACTACTATATAAGAGATAGGTATTATTTGTCTCAGAGAAGACCCAAGGGATTCCAACCAAGACTGAGTACCTAGTCACTGGGCTTAGAGCTATTTAAGCAGAAAGAGATTGTCCTATAACTTGGAAGATCTTACAGTATAAACAGATAGAAAAAAGGGGCAGGAGAGAGGGAAGGATGATTGTTCCCTTTATTCAGACATTGATTGTCCCCTATTGTCCCCTATTATTCAGACATTATTCAGTGAGTCTCAGAGAGTTTAAGGTCATCTCTGATACAGCTTCTCTTTGTAGAGGTGTGCCAGCACAGTTATGTTCAGCAGAGCCCCCTAGTACAGACACAGAATACCTCCCCGACTTCTAAACTAAGCCAACAAAAATAGCCTCCTAATGGCAGAGCTGTGTCCACACTAGGGGGTTTTACTGGCATAGGCATGTTCTCCAGAGTCTGCTGCAATGCTCCTGGGAAGTGCTTGCTCATGGTCCAGTGAGAGGCTTCTCTCCAATTTTGGGCTGAAGAGCTGAGTGAGGGACAAAGTGAGGTGAAGCCTAGCAGGTGTTGAGGCTGGACTCTGAATCCTCTCCCACTGTCCTGGGCACATGGGCTGGGATAAGCGGGTGAGAGTCAGCTCAGCACTCATGGAAACCAGGCCCTTCAGTGTGAGCTGGATTATTGGGGAGAACAAGAACTGAACATCTGAGCTCTGTCTCATAGCAGTGCCTTTTGCCACCATGCTGAAGGCCTCTACTTTCCCACTGCTCCAAGGAAATAGATCATTTAAATCTAAGCAGTTTTTAAAAATGTCATTTGGGGACATTAACATCTTAATTCATCTTCTTTAAGTTTATTCACTTTAAGTCTGTGAGAGAAAGATGAATATTATAACTGGCAGTTATTATGGCCTGCAGCCATATCGTGAGCAGATGATCTCACAGTTGAATTAGACTGAAGGATCCTGTAGTTTGACTAGTCCTTGGATCAAAGGGCTCCGCAGAAATGTATAGTGGTAACTCCACTGATTTTTCCCCTAACTAACACTCGTGCAGCCCTGAAATCCATCCTAGCTTGCCTCCAGCTGCCTACGACCCCTGAGGGCCTTTTGGCTGCAAGGGAAGAGCTAGTATGGATGACTGCCCTGGCAACAGCCTGAACACATCCCAGAACAACCATTTTGCAGAGCCTTTTGGGGTGCAAGTGGGGACAGAGGTGGTAGAGCTGGTTCTGCACCTGACAGCAAAGGGCTCGTGCACTTAAGGTATTTCCTCAGATAAAAGTGGGCATAAAGACCTGCCGCAACCATGAGCTAAGTTCAAGGTCTCTCTTCATCATTCGTAGTCTTAACAATACTTCCCCTTTGGCCTGAGCAGTTAGCCAATGTCTAGGGTTATTTCCTTGTTGGGCTATTTCCATTCAGAGGAGAAACTAATGGTACAGGTTGGGTATATTCTTTGGTGCAATCCTATTTATGTTGAAAGCATACACACAAAATTTTGTTTACAGGGCCACAGCAGAAACAAACAGCAGGCTTTGCTCTCTTTCCCCCAGCCTCCCTCTCCAGATGGTTTTATGCCCCAGGGAACTTTGTTTTTCTGCCCTCTGTCAGGGCCTTTCTAACAACCGCTTCTCTTGCTTTCTGCTCTGTGTCCAGTTCTCTCAAGCACACAGCCCATCAAATCACCCCCTTATTCCTGCTGTCTTCATCAGGTTTATGATCAGTGATCACAGGAAGCCAGACACAGCATAGCCTATGTGCTTGGCTGTGCCTAAGCTGTGCCTATGCTGTGCCTGGCTTCCTGTGATCAGAGACCAGAATAAGAATGTCTTGCATACAAAAGCTTGGCTAACTTTATCCCAACTACATAGATGAGCCAATAAAAGATCTCACCCTAAGAAATCCTTGCCTCTCATATAAGTTCTGGACCATCATGGCTACAGCATCATTCTTACACTACTATAGATTGGAGATACACTGAGGGGTAGCCATAAACATTTTCCTGCATAACCATAAGCCTCTAACACCTTGCGCTTTTATGTAGCACCTTCCTTACAAAAATCGCATACCTTGTCTACATGAGGTTGCTTTTGTCACCAAAAGTTCTGGCAGCAGACAGGAAGCCACCATAATAGGTGATCACCTGCACATCCTCTGGAGGCCCCATATGGCTCAGTGACAGTAGCTGTGTCAGCAGGCCAGGAAGTGCACCTTGGGTAGGTAAGCATGATTGTTAAAAGGCCATGCTAGATGGCCCAAAGAGTGAGTGTCTCAATATGTGCCTGCTGATGGCTGCCAAGTGGCAGTAGTTCCCTTCTTTCAGTCAGAGAGGTGATGTTGCTGAAAGAGGTGTCTCTGCTGCCACAGTTTTGTCAGCAAGACTTGAGTGCTACTGGCAAAAATATGTAGTGTTGAGCAGACCTCAGGGTCCTTGGTAAACATGAATGACTGAAACCTCTTGGTTCTCCTGTAAAATAGATAGCACTACCTTCACTGCAGTGAGAAGCTGAACTCAGGGGGTTAGGACCCAGATCTTCAGAAGCTTCAGAAACTTTTCAGAAATCATAGAGAAGCAGGAGTGGAATAGACCTCCAAAGGTCATCTAGTCCAGTGCTTCTCAAAGTGGTGGTCTGCAGACTGGTGCGGGTCCGCGAGCCACCAGTCGCCAGTCCGCAGCAAGTTGCCAGGAAAGAAAGAAATATATTTTCAGAAGCATAACATTGATGTGTCATAGCACCACAGTTCGTACGTTCCAACACTCCAGGTGACATCACATCGTGCGAGGTGAGGAAAGAGAAAGAAACAGCCAGTTGCGCATTTGTGTAGCGCTGTTACACACAGTTGCTGCCACCGGCTGAACCGGGCACCAGTCCCTGGCCCACTGCAAAAAAAATTGCCAGTCTGGCACATCAGATAATTTGAGAAGCGCTGATCTAGTCCAATCCTCTGCCTGATGCAGGATAATCCCTATCCAAACCATCCTATGCAATCCATAATCTAAACTCTTCATAAAACCAACATCATCCCTAACACAACATAGACATAACACCCTAACCTGGCACAGGTAAAGCAGGGCAACCATAGCAGCCAATGGCCTGCTTCTATAGCAAATTGCTAGTATATGCTCAAGAGATCCCAGGTAAATGGCCATACCCCCCAGCTACAGAGGAAGGTAAAACTCCACAGTCTGTACCAATCTGACCATGAGGTAAAGTTCCTTCTTGACCCCAAATACAGTGATCTTCCTGTCCCTGAGTGGGGGGACAAGACCCTCTAGGCAACAACCTCTTGCTTTAGTCCCAACAGGCACATTGGCACATCTCTGTCAAAATTCCCAGCTTTGGCTGTAGTCAATATCCAATGCCTCTGAAGGAGGCTTAAAAATACCCTGACACATGTAGCAGGAAGCAGGGAACAGATCCTCAAGGAATCTATTTCTAGGCACCTGGAGAAGATGATCAGGAACAGTCAGCATGGATTCACTAAGCACAACTCATGCCTGACAATCCTGAATGCCTTCTATGAGATGAATGGCTCTGTGGATGCAGGGAGAGCAGTGGCCATTAAATACTTTGACTTTAACAAGGTTATTGGCATGGTCACCCACAACATTCTTGCAAGCAAGCTAAGGAGGTATGGGTTTGACAAATGGACTGCAAGGTGGATAGAAAACTGGGTGTATCATCAGACTCAAAGGGTAGTAATCAATGGTTCAATGTCTACTTGGCAGCTGGTATCAAGTGGAGCACCCTAGGGGTTGGTCCTAAGGCTAGTTTTGTTCACTATCTTCATCAACAACCTGGAAGATGGGATGGTGTACACCCTCAGCAAGCTTGCAGATGACACCAAGCTGGGGGAATAGTAGATATGCTAGATGGTAGGGCTAGGATTCAAAGAAACCTTGATAAATTGGACATTTGGACCAGAAGAAATCTCATGAGATTCAGTAAGGAGGAGCGCAAAGTCCTGCACCTAGGATGGAACAAATCCCAAGCACCAGTACAGGCTGGGGACAGACTGGATAAGCAGCAACTCTGCAGAAAAGGACCTGGGGGTTACAGTGGACAATAAGCTGAATATAAGTCAATGGCATGTCTTTGTTGTGAAGAAGGCTAAAGGCATACTGTAGAAGCATTGGTAGGAACATTGCCAGCAAATTGAGAGAAGTAATTCTTCCCCTCTATTTGGCACTGGTGAGGCCACATGTGCAGTACTGTGCTCAGTTTTGGGCCTTCCATTACAAAAAAGTTGTTGGCAAATTGGGGAATATCCAGCAGAGGGCAATTAAAATGGTTAGGGGGATGGGGCACATGACTTCTAAGAAGAGGCTGAGGGAACTGAGCTTATTTAGTTTAGAGAAGAGAAGACTGAGGGGGGATTTAATAGCATCCTTCAACTATCAGAAGGGGGTTCCAAAGAGGATGGAGCTGGATTGTTCTCAGTGGTGGCAGATGACAGAACAAAGAACAATGGTCTCAAGTTGCAGCAAGGAAGTTTAGGTTATATATTAGGAAAAACTCTCTCACAAGGAGGGTAGTAAAGCACTGGAGCAGGTTACCCAGAGAAGTTGTGGAATCTCCATCCTTGGAGATTTTTAAGACCCATCTAGACAAAGCCTTGGATGGGATGCTCTAATTGGAGATGGTCCTGCTTTGAGCAGGAGGCTGGACCAGATAACCTCCTGATGTCCCTTCCTACCCTCATTTTCTATGATTTTATGGACATATCTACACATGAATTTAAGCACGATTAAATTTAATAAGCATTAAGCTAATGTGCATTGAGCGGTTTTTGCCAGGTGTCTACATGTGGTGGGACATGGGACTACCTTTAGTCCCAAATTGCTCCAACTCTGCTATGTGCCCCTGTGGCCCCTGGGGGAGCTCTAGCCTCTGGACACATGGCTGCCAGCACTTGACAGTCATCTTAAAAGCATGCCCTCCGCACTGTGACCTCTGGGGTGACGCTTCCTGTGTCAGAGGAGCAGCATGCCAGAGACACAGGCAGCACGTGCCTGCTCCACTCCTACCACAGCTATGCTTCCGAGCCCTGGCTCCAGCTCCTGGCCCTGGTACCCAGGGACAGGGTCCCTCACTCCTCAGGGCTACCACAGCTGCCCTGCTCACCTGCTGCCATTTTTAAGGCACATTAAGGGCACACACCTGTAGAAGCATGCCCCTAATGTGTCTTAAATAGGAAATACCCAGAATAGCACATAGGCATAGAACAAAAGAATCAAGGCATCCAATGCTCTTATTTCAATACGAGTTAGGGATGGGGGAGTTTTTGAAAAGCTTATTAGGTTTTTATCTGCATCTGTAGGCACCAAAATACCTTTGAGAATTTTGACTTTCAGTGCTACATGACTTGCCCAAGATCACACAGGTAAGTGGCAACTCCAGACAGAGAACCAAGGAGATTACTTTCATGTTTTAGTCTTTAGCAGTTCTCTTTTTTTTAAAGGCACTGAAGCAGTTTTATGAAGAGTAGTAGTGTTAGTTAAACCTTGATGTCCTAGCTAAGTTTAATCTTGGTCTGAATACCCTCCCTGTACTTTCAATTGTATATAGTATCATTATATTATCATTACACATTGATTTATAAGGCCCTTTTCACATATATCATGGTTCTGTATAGTCTAATTACAAAACACACAAGAGTGAATAAAAAATAACCAGAGAAAAAGGTTGGTTTAAGTTTGACCTTTAAAGTGGTCAGAGAATCAGGTGTAAAGATATTGTATGGAAGGGCATTCTACCACCGTGGAGGACACAGGCAGCAGACCAAGCTATAAATAAGTCATAGAACATAAAACATGAGTAGGAACTTATGCAGAAAGCAAATGATACAATTAGGAATGGGCCAAAGTAGGAAGAACCTTGAAGACAAGTAATATGTTTTCATTATTCATTTCAGTCCCTCATAGATAGCCAGATTCCGTGCTTATTGAAGTTAATGGGAGTCTTTCCTTGGACTTCAGTGAGCTCTGAATCAGACTCCAATATCCTATCATGCAGTGTTGGAATTGCTGCCATATTCTACCCTCAAACACTATTTGTGTGTGCATGCCTACATAGCCCATGCCGCCCCCAAATGCTGTTTGTGTGTGCATGCCTGCCTGCCTGCCTGCATAATGAGTATTGTAAGTACATTTTGTAATAGTCTCGAGCAAAATGTAATTTATTATTATTGATTGGTGGTCTTAACTACTTTTATTCTTACTTGTTGGGTTATTATTGCTGTCTTAATTCTGGAGATTAATGCTACGCTTTCCTAAATGCATCTCTTCAATCTTTATAATTAAACATCATTTAAGTATTTGGTCACTTTCACAAATTAATTAGAGTGAATTATGGCTGAGGATTTTCAGGTGCTTACTATATAGCTTTTAGATTAAAAAAATAAGCTTGCAGGCTTAAAGCATAGGTCTGTAAAGACCAAGGCTGATATGTGAATTGTCTGTGAATCCTCCTTCCTTCTTTATGATGGCTAATAAGGCATGAAACATTATGGGGTTTTTGTTCTTATTTTTAACTTTAGAAATATCAAAATGATTGAATTGTTTCTATCTCATTCTTGATAAAGGGCTCCCTAGAAGGCTGAAGAGGAAATTGAAAGTGTTGTGCTGTTTGAATTTTTAACACAAATACTTTTCTCCCAAGTATCTGCCAGGAGTTTGAGTCCAATACGTATTTAAGGAAAAAACAAATCTATAACCAAAACAAAAAAAAGAAAGAAAGAGGAATTTTAAACAGTATAATTGAAAATTGACCTATTTCCCTTTCAGTCAAACAGGTTTCATCATCATGGGCCTGAATCAGAGCCTGTCAAATTCAAGAGATTATTTCTTTTAGCAAGCCTATCATCAGGGCTCGGATTCACACGTGCAGATTATATTGTCACACGGACAGATGTTGGACTGGCAGAATTCAGTGCAACTCCATGCAGGTGGAGCAACCTACCAGCACAAGTCACAATGCAAGATCAAGGTTATGATCTTCCTAATTCTCCAGTCTTCTTAGGAGTCTTTCAGCAAAAATCCAAGGAAATTAAGGACAGATACTTCTAATGGTAAGAAGCAAAAGGGATTCAAGGCCTCTGAACTGTGCCAAACTGACTTGATCTTGCCGTATCCTTTCATTACTTTCAGTGAAAGCTGAGAGTGCTCAGTACCATGCAGAATCAGGATCTAATTGGCTAAGTAGAAATTTGAGATTTTATAACATCAACTCAAGGGGCTGACTCAGTGTATCTAGACAACAAATTCTGTTCAGAGGCCATGCTTTTTACTGGGTTTTTTTTTGGTCCCTCAAATCAGCTGAGACCAGGAGTGCTAGACAGAACAGAGCCCAGCTTAATACATAGATGGGGTAAATCTATATTCTCTTATCAGCACCAAGACACTACGGTGAATTGCTCTTTAGATGCTCATGCAACCATAACATTAGCTGCCTCTTTTTGAAACTGTAAGAGAGGCTAGTGGCAGGCTTCTGAAGGGATTTCATCTTGCAGAGGAAAAAAAAAGCAGACAGGGAGTTGGGTTGACTATCTTGTAAAATGCAACTTTGGGCTTGTGCTAAAGGAAAGAAAATTGGTGGCAATCCTCAAAGCTCCAATTCAGAAAGGGCCAGAAGATGCCATCTCTTTGAAATAAATAAAAATGGAAGCTGCTTTCTGGTTCCAAATGCTTCAGGTATTTCTTCCTGATACTCTCCCAATCATGGGGATATCCAGGATTTACTAAAGGGGGTGAAGCATGCCACCCTTCACACCATGGTTGGAAGAGGACAAGGTGTGCTGGAGCCCCCAGGTTTTCAGGGGACACCAGGTAGCTGGGCAGGGAGCAGCTATATGAAGAAGGGGATCCATCTGCCTGTCCCACCCCCAGTCTCCTGCTGTCCCCTGCTGGCTGGGATAGAAGTTGGAAGGAGGAACTTCTATGCTACTGCCTCTATCCCCAGCTGATTTGGGCTTCCTGCATAGCTGTTCCTTGTAGTCTATGGCTGGAGAGAGGCAGGAGTGCTTCTGGGGTGCACCCATGCCTGAAAGAGCTGGGGACAGTGGTACAGCAGGGCATGTTCCTGCTTCCAGTGCTTACTCCCAGACCAGTAGTGTCACTGGGGCTTAACCGGGGGTGACAAGGAGCAGGTATAGGAAGAGGAAACTGCTGCTATGCCTGGCACCTTCCATAGTCAGAGCCCACAACTGAATTAGGACAGGAGCAGCTCTGGGGCTCAGCCAGGGACATCAGTGACAGTGGTGGAAGGGGGTGTACACCGTGACTGCACCACTGCACCCTACCTGGATCTGCAGTTGCTCCCAGTCTGTATTTATCTTTCCAGGTGTGGACATATGGTACAATCACAGCAGATTAATTTACCCTGGATTTTACTCCATAGTAAATGTGGTATGAATACACAACCAACTTTCTCAAGCTGTCTGCAATAGGCATAAATAGAGCTCCTGGCTGCTGGGTGGTGAGGGAGCAGACAAATGATTGGTACACTGATATAGCTTACAACACTGTATAGTTACTCTTTATTTTCTGAGGAGTAATTTTAGAGTGGAGTGACTAACATTGATGTAAGGCTATACTTCACGTGCCTGCTACAACTTTACCCTGAAGGAAAGTTAAAATATTTTGGAATAAGCATGTTGCATCTGCACATCCAGTGCAGCCCTCAGTTCTGTACCTTGTCTCTGCATCTTGATTAAAGCTGGCCAGTCTGCCCATCAGCATACACAGGCCCTGCATCTCTGCACTTGCTCAGATCCTCACCTGCAGCATCCATTCGCTGCTCTTATCCTGCATATAGGACTACAATACACTCTTTTCTTCCCAGGAGAATTATTTTTTTCTGAACAGCCAATGATTTACTGAAGTGTTCTAGTTCTTCTTTTCTGGACTCATAACCTTGTAGCACCTCAGTCAAGCTGGGAAGGTATCTTGGGACTCTGTATCTCTTCCTTGAGCTGCCTGGTCTATCCTCAAAAGCGCTCTATGATTAAACAATTCCCTAACTTGGTTTGGCAGAGATAATAAAAGGAAGAAAGGATCACACAGACTATCTTCACTTCTCCAGGTCCCATCTGAGGACTCTGGGAAGGTGCAAATCCAATTTCAGAGAAGCTCTCTTGCACTGTGGCTGGAAAGGGAAAGCAATCATGCCTTTTCTCACAGTCTTCTGGGACAAACCATGGGTGCCTGGAGCTTACCCTCCTATCCTTCCTTTCCCTCCCCAAATCTTTCATTTTCTGGCTTCTTTAACTTCAACTAGCCTTTAAATCTTGCTAAAAAAAGTACAAGAAAGCCCTTGCTTTCCTTTTTTCGCCTTGCAGCTAAAAGCTTTCTCCTTTCTTCCCGGCGCTTGTTAAATGCAATAGACAGAGTGAAAGCTTCATAAATCATAAAAAAGCAGAGGGCCTAAATAAATGGTACAGCAATTGGAGGAACAGAGAAGCCCAGTACTCCCATTAGGGCTGGAATCAAACACACCATGCTTATGTTAAACCATATTAGCAGGAGGCAAAGGGCACTCCTGTTTTGTGCCTAAACCAGAAACAAAAAACAAAAGCAACTGGGCCATGAAAGTCAGACTACAGCTCTGCAGAACAAAAGCCAGAAATGGAAACAGAAGATTGTTTTCTCCTGTCTGGTGCTGCATGACCCCCTACATATAATGACCACCTCCTTTTCTCTGTACTTCCCTTCCTGGCATGGCAAGGCCCTTCCAGTTGCTAGCAAGGAGATATTTCCTCTGGTGCTGTGTTGGCATAAGTTCACTGAAGTCAGAGGAACTCCATCAGTTCACATGAAGAGCCTCTGGACCTCAAGGCTCAGGTGGCCTCTGGACCTCAAAACTAGCCCCCATATTCAGTGCAAGTGTGTTGGCTCAATGAGAAGACTTGCAAAAGGAGTTTGGGCAACAGGGACATTGTAAAACTAAAATATTGGTGGAATGTATGACTCAGCTGAAGAAATATGGACATATCCACATAGCCTTTTCCTTAAGGGAAAATGCTTGCTAATATCAGGAAAGCAGACAAAGTTAATGTAAGCCAGTAGGGAACCAGAAAATTCTCCAGCCAGAGATTCAGTTCCTATAACCCCTATGCATGGATCCCAACCTTTCCAAAAGATTTTTTTTGGCCTCTCTTGAACTACAAACAGATGTCACATTTGTACTGGGAGAAACTATTTTATATTGGAGTAGAATACAATCGTTCAGACATCCATGCCTTGTTCCAGGACAAGCCCTAAAAACATTTACAGGATGAGAAGTGCTAACAGTATGTCCTGGGACATCATGAAGTGCATCTGATCAGTTTTTTTTTTCTGGGGTTGCATCACTGAATCAATGGCAGAAAAGCAGCAGTGCATTCATCCACTCAATAAACGCTGACTGGGTGGGTGATTTATGTACATGCCCTTCCCAGAACTTTTCTATTCTGGGACAAACACAGGCACAACTTGTCCCAGGATAAATGCAACATCTGTTCCTAGGCTCTGCCTAAAGTGGTCAAGTGTTAGTCACTTGAGTGTGCAGAAGGACACGTTGATAAAGACAAGGTTAACCCCTCGCTCCCTGAAGACTGGTAGAACCCCTACAGCTTGTCACACAATGTAATCAGATGTCCTGCATCATAACAAAGCTGCCAGGTTAGCTTTTAGGGATTCTCTGTTATCTTTGGATAGGATCAGTCCCCTGGAATGCAGTATTATTATTGGCAGACAAGGTTCCTTGGGTGAATTTGATATCTTGTATTAGACAAACCCAAATGGTTGGAGAACAGTTATTAAGCAAGCTTTCGGGTTCAAAAACCCTTCGTCAGGCTAAGGAAGCTTCAGCAGTTGGTGTGTGCTCTTCCTGGATGGAATTATTATTATTGCACCTTCATTTGTCCCTTTGTTGAAGGGAAACACAGACACAAGGTGAATGTGTTGTATGATGGGATACTCTTTGCTTTCCCCTGTTACTGGAGCAGCTGAGTTATTGTCATGTCCTTTCACCTGCAGTGAATTCAGTGATCTGATCAACCAATTTTACTGAGAGAGAAAATAGAATTTTTTAAAGTCATATAATCAGAAAAAGAAAACTGCACAGAAGGTCCAATTCTCCATCAAACCTAGGCAAAAAGTAGCTGAAAGGAGCAGAATGGGTAGGAGAGAGGCTGACAGAGAAAGAGGGCATAGGACACAGCAAAGAGAATTGCAGAAGGCAGGACTGAGGGGCATGGAATGGGAGGAGTGCAGCATGTAGACATGGAGTGCAAATAATTGGATGTAAAGGGTGTGTCTACAGTGTGTTCCCAGCACTCCTCAGTAATCCCCACCTAGCCACTGCTTGCTTGGACATGCCACATCTGGAAATGTGGCAGTAAAGCTGCTCCAGGGGTGCCCCCACTAATGGCCCTCAAGAATCCTGGACACAGAGATCTTGAGAGCAGCCATGAGGAGCACCTGTCTCATCTCTGAGTTTGGCACGTGCAAGCAGGAGTGGGTAAGCAGAGTGCATTTGGGAGTGTACCTCTCTGAGGGCTCCAGGGACATGGTTAGACAGACCCAAAGAAATGCAACATGGACACCAGGGTTCAAGGTTCCACTCTCTTCCTTTTGAACAGGGTAAGCCAGTGTCAAAGATATGCAATGCAAGCACATAACAGCCCTAGGTAACATTTCAAGCACAAAAGTTCCCTACAGCACTCCCTTGCTTTTTGGCAGTCAGAGGTATGGGGCTACGTTGGCATAACCATGGCAAATTCAATAGACGTTTTAATCTAGTTATAGTTATGTGCATTCTTGAATCTTTTGCTAAAGCAGTGCCTTTTGGAAGTAGCACAGTGGAAAGCAAATTTAACATGCTTAGCTAAAAGGAGACAGCACAAGCACACTGCTTTGTGATTAATAATTCCATATCTCTGTCTTTATCATGCTACCTTGATGGCAGATTCTGTCACCTTTAATTTACTTGGGTGGAGTAAACTGTTTTTCAGCATGCTTAAGGGTGGCTTAACCTTGATTTTCTGCTTATGTAGCCTGGGTACACCCAGTGGTGTGATCTGTCTGCAAGTGGAAGGGATGGGGTGGTCAGGCAAGAGTGCTGTGAGAGGGGCCTGCCACCTGGGAGCAGTTCCTTCTCTTCTTTATAGAGCCAGGTGGAGACAAAGTGCTTAATTATATACAAATGTATTGCTACACAAGAATAAATATGAATAAGAGTCATTAAATATTTATGATGAAATTAGTATGGGACACCATATACAATAATCTCCGATCAACACATTGCACAAAACATAAACAGGGTGATTCACAGCATAGGCAATAATTAACCCCCCTGCACAGAATAAATGTTAACACTCTGGAACAGGTAAGTCAAGGCACCAACACAATAAACACATATAAGGATCAACTTAGATAAACCCAGGTAAGTTGAGGTAGCAATGCAACAAATGTACACAGGCAACAGTACAGGTAAGTTCCAATAATAGGCAGTGAACACATATAGGTAATGAAAACAGATAAACCCATATAAACTCCCTTAAGGAGTAACCATAACTATATTAACCTCTGTGGTATGAAGCAACATCAATCACAGAATATGGGGGGCACTCAGCACCCCACAGGGTGTTTGCTGGAGCCGCTACTCTTTAGGGCCCTGGAATATGGACAGCAGGGCTATGCGAGGCTTCGGACAGAGCTTCAGATCTGGAGATGCTTTGGACGCTTTGGGGTCCAAAGTGGCAGATCTGGGTCGAAGCGCTGGCCTTGTTAGGCTTCCCAAAGTGGTTCAGAGCCGCCTAGGAGCAGCCTCAGAGATCCGGCCATAGGATATAATGGGGAAACAATAAAATATTTATAACTTTGTTGTTTTTTGTCCAATTTGGATGAAATTTTCAGGAGTGGTAGACTCTGCAGAGAGAATGAAATCTGCCAAGTTTCAAGAACAACAGTGCAGGGGTTTGGGGGGAACTGCACCTCAAGCTGCGGACAAGCAAAACTGGTGCCACGGGTGCTTGTGGGACTGACTGTGTCTGTCTTGGGGCGGGGAGGGGAGACACTGCTGCAGGCCTGGCTGCTAAGCTGCTGCCTTACCAGTTACCAAGAAATCAATCATGATTCACTCAGGAACTCAGGGCCCAGCTGGATACACAGGACCTAGCTACTACATAATGACTTAATGAGCAGCAATTAGCACCTACAAACCCAGGCTAAGGAGAGGAAAGACGCAATACAATCAACTGCCCCAAGACAGAGACAGACTTGGTACGAGTTTTGCCTGTCAGCAGCTAGGGGTGCAGGGCCCCAGAACCCCCCTGCACTGATCTCCTTGACAGCTGGCAGGCATCATGGCCTCAGCAGGGGCCACCATCCCTGCAGCTGTCACCCTGCTGAGCCTTAGCACACACAGTGTCACCCATGGCATGAGTTTTGTTTGTCCGCAGCTTGAGGTGCAGTTCCCCCCAAGCCCCTGCAATGATTTCCTTGAAACTTGGCAGGCTTTGTGGCCTCAGTAAGAGCTACCAGCCCTGCAGTTTTGACTCTCCTGTGTTGTAACATACAGCTGTGACATGAATTTGGCTTTCAAGAATTTGGGGTACAGTTCCCCCCAAACTCCTGCACCGATCTTCTTGAAACTTGTCAGGTTTCATGCTCTCAGCAGTGGCTACCATTTCTGTAAGTTTCATACAAATTGGGCAAAAAAACCCCAAAGTTATAGATAGTTCATTGATTCCCCATTATACCCTATGGCCGGATCTCCGAGGCAGCTTCAGAGCCGCTTCGGCTGGATCAAGGCGGAAACCCGGTCCAGAACTCCAGATCGGATCGTGGTCATTAGAAGCGGCCGGATCGGATCACTGCTGACTCGCACAGGCCTAATGGACATGCCCCACCACAATGGAGAAGGGTGGAGGCTGCAGACCCTCCTCTCCCAAGCCTGCCTCCCCTGCAGGACCCACTTCCCCAGCAACTCATGCTCCTACTCTGAAGCAGCCAAGGCTCATCCCTGGTTGCCAGTCCTGCAAGGACCTCTCTTTGGTGACTTCTCCGGCTCCTCTCGATGGCGTGGTGCCCCACCCTGGGCACCTAGGATGTTCCTACAGAAGCCGAACCCTTACTGGCTTTGGTTCCCCAGCCTCACACCGGGGGTCCTTCCCTTTCCCAGGTCCTGCTCTGGGCACTGGGGCTTTTTTAGTTTAATGTGGAGCCATACTGTGGGACTCCAGTTACTCAGCCTAGAGCTGGAGTTAACTTGAGCATCCTCGAGCTCCTCCCAGGGCTGGCTCTCCATACACCAACCTGCGCACCATGTGGAGCCCGAGCAGCCTCAAGCTGCTCCCAAGGGTGGCTCTCTGTGCACCAATCTGCATACCATGTCAGGCATGAGCAGCCTTGAGCTGCTCCCAGGGCTGGCTCTCCATGTGCCGATCTGTGCACCATGTGGGACCTGAGCAGCCGTGAGCTGCTCCCAGGACTGGCTTTCTGTGCACCAATTTGTGCACCATGTGGAGCCTGTGCAGCCTTGAGCTGCTCCCAGGGCTGGCTCTCTATGCACCGATCCACGCACTGCCCACCCAGCCACTTGCCAGGTTCTCAGGCTCAAGCAGCCTTGAGCGGCTCCTAGAGCCTGAGCGCCATGCACTGATCTGCACATCGTCGAGGCTCAAGTGGGGTCCCGAGGACGGTCATCTCCAGAGCTCCTCTCTCCTTGCCGCCTCTCTCCACAGTGTGCCAAGCACACTCTCCTTTTATACGCTTCAGGGATTCCACCTCTGAAGTCTGGCGGACCTGCCATGCTGCAGCCCACAGTCCGGTCAGGGTGCTCCTCTCCCACTCCCTTCGGCAAAGGGGCTGTGCCCGCTTTCCCTCAGCTTGTTTCTGACTGGTAGATTGGCTCCACCAATGGGAATTGAGGATCATTGAGCCCCTGGACACATTGGAGCTCGATTGGGTAACTCTAGCACACTTATATCTTGTCCCTTGATTCATCTCTGTCTGAACCATAAGCTAAACTCTTCAGGGCAGAGGCTTTGTGTTTGGAAATTGTTTCACATGTTTTGGCTGCTGCATTTGACCATAACCAAAAGGCTAAGAAGCAACAGTAGCAAGACTGAGAATCATCTATTTATTTCTAGGCTTTTTTCCTACTCTTACTTAGTCTTTATAACTATAACAATGTTTTGCCTCTCACTGTATGATGATCAGACTTCTTGAATAGCCTCCTGTGAGGGGCCTTATCAAAAAATCTTTTGAATGTTTCAGATTATTTTTCACTCATCCACTGTGGTGTTGATTCTTAGAAAGTACTCTTAACAGGCTAGAAAGAGTATGATTTACCTTGACAAAAACCGGCAGCTTTGCTCCTATGATCCTCATCTAGGTGCTATGTACTTTTAACTGTAACGATTACAGTTACAGGCAAGTGCCTGAAATTCCCAGGATCCCACTTATCTGTGTTTATAAAAAATGGATAAAGCTTTTCCAGGATTCTTTGAAAGGTAGTTGATTTAAGTAAAAACTATTTTCATTAGCAAAAGTAGCTCAGCATTATTCTTTAGTCTCTCTGATATTTATTTAGGAAAATACCATGGATTCATAAGGATCTAGTCCAGAGGTGGGCAATTATTTTTTGGGCAAGAGAGCCACTTAGGGAGTTTTGGTGAGCTGTCATGGGTTGGGTTAGCACCCCTGCCACCTTCCCTCCCACTCCCCCCCCAAACAGCTGACCAAAACTCCCTAAGTGGCTCTGCCCTGTGCTTGGACGGATGAATAGATGGGATGGGACTGCATGTGGATGGGTGGGGAGCAACATCTGGGAATGAGACGGTTGGGTGGGGCTGGGATCACAGGGCTGTGACAGTGTGGAGTCGGGGCCCAGGGCAGAGCTGCAATCTGCTCCTTGTACATCCCTGTGACAGGTGCCAGTTTTGCAGGCAGGGGCTTGCAGAGAGCAGATCAAAGCTCTGCCCTTGGCCCCGGCCCTGTGCTGTCGGCACCCAGTGATCCCGGGATCTCCATGGAGAGTGGCTCGGGACTTGTGTGGTCAAGGCACACACAGTTGGGCAGATGGATGAGGCCACAGGCAGATGGGGAGCAGCATCTGGGATTGGGACAGGTGAGCAGAACTGGTGCCTGTCACAAGGATGTACGGGCAATGGATTGTGACTCTGCCTGGGCCCCAACCCTGGCTCCATCCACCCATCTCACTTCCCGCTTGCCCGCAGTGTTGTCCCAGTCTGTCCCAGGGAGCACACCCTGCCCTCCTGGGTCTCAAACTAGTCTCCATGTAAACCCTACCCACCCACTCCATCTGGCACTCCAGGCAGTGGGGCCAGGTCCAGCTGTGACAGTGGAGACTGGCAGCAGCAGCTGGAAGGAGCCACCACTGCAGGGGCTGGGAAGCGAGTCCAGCTGCCGTGGTACCCCAGCCCCACTGTGAACTCAGGGGTGGCAGGACCAGCTGCATGCATCATAGCCTGGACTGCCCCTTGCATCTGGGCCAGGCAGGGCACAGAGCCCTGCCATGGGCCAGATAAAATGCCTTGGCAGGCCGAATATGGCCCACAGACCATATTTTGTCCACCCCTGAGGTAATCCAACTTATAGTCTTTAGTTCAGTGCTATTATTTGATTGATAACACTTTCTGGTAGTGCTTCATCTTTACTACCTATAAAAAGGAACCACACAGTAGATTTTTTTCCATCACATCCTGGGGCAAAAACCAAAGTAAAGAAGTCATTTAAGTTTTCTGCTATCTCTTTTTCCTTTGATTCTTCCTTCATCCTCTTGTGAGCTAGCAAACCCACTTTCTCCCTCACAGGCTGCCTATTTCTGATGTACTTAGGAAATTGTGTGTCTTGATTTTGCTCGGAGAACTCTCAGTGTGACAAATGCTGCTCCTTCCCCACACCTAACACAACCTTTAATAACTGACGAGAGAGGTTAACCCTTCGGTCAGGAAAATACAAAGCCGTAAATCAGTCAATGTTTCGAGGGCCTGAGTTTGCATTGGGTGTTTCTCTTTTTCCTTTAGAAAACACAGATAAACTAATATAGCTGGGGTTTGAAGGAAACAAGACATTTGTAATAGGTTTTAAAGCATTAGAAAGGAAACACTCCAGGAACAAATACTCAGTCTGTGTTTCAAGGCTAAAACATGACAGTTTTGAATGAACAGATTTACAGAACCCAGTCTGATAGTTTAAAATAATAATACATCTTACAGGGGAGGAAAAGAGTTAAGGCAAGTTCCTCCATTTAGGGAAAATGTACACATGTACAAAAAACAACTGACTAAACTTTGAACATCCTGGTTCACTTTTATGGAGCAGAACACTGTATTATGTAAAAAAATTGATCAGGAAGGATCTCATTGCTGGAGATCTCGACTCAGACTCTGTTTAGCTTGCAAGAGAGAAGAGCTTGGTGGTTTGAGTCATTAACAGTTTTTCAAGTCCTCAAGAGCCTTAGATAGTCTGGTACATACACCAATTTCTGGACCACAACATGAGGGACTGTGGCCAGATGTTATGTCTGGTAATCCAGTTACTTCTAGAGGTTCCAACTAGGATTTGGGCCCTATTGTACTGGGTGTTGTGCAAACACATACTGAGCGTCTCTCTACAGGACACAATATAGTGCTGTGCAGAGATGCTTAAGCTAGATTAGGTACGAGAAGCAGTATAGGCATGTTAGTGCATGTCTAAGCTGCCTCTGCAGAGAACCCAAGGCTGCCACCAAAAGCTAAGCCACTCACTCCTATTCATGGTCCAAACCTGGCACTGAGGCAGTGAGGATGCTCCAGGGAGGCATGAGGTACCTCCTCTCCAATTGAAGGGATTTAGCAGGTGTTAGTGCACTATGGGAGGGGTAGCCGCTTATGGGGGAGCAGCTCTCCTCCTATAGAGTAGAGCCGAGACCAATTAGAACTTAGCATATATGGATTTAATAGGGAAAGAACAGGGTGGAATATAACACATATGCAGGGGGCACGGGGACCCTGGGAGATAATGGTATCCCCACCTTCGGGCACCCGGGAGAAGGTGAGGGGGGAAGCAGAGGAGCAGAGGGGGGGGGTCAAAGGGATTTTAGGTGAACATACACATATAACAGAGACAAATCAAGAACAGACTTGAGGCGCAGGGTTCACAAAATATAAGATGCAGGGTTTCCCAAAATATGAGGTGCAAATCCCATAACATTTTAGATGCATGCACCCTGGTGGGGTGGGGTAAAGGAGGTGAGGGAAACCCCTCTCCCTAGTGGGGATTCCCTTTTGCAAGCAACTCAACCCTCTGGTATCCTGGCTGGGAATGAAACCCAGGTCTCTCATGTGGCAGGCAAAAAGCCTGTACCACTTGAGCTATCAATACCTGGACTAGTGGCTACAGCTCCAGGCTCTAGTGCCTTTAAGATCCCTCATGTGCTATCTGCACACTGAGCTTCCCAGCTTCACACCAGAGGTGGGGGCAGCTGCCTTGAGCTCGGGGCTTTGGTTCCTCCGGGACCCACTGCATGCTGCTTCTGGGAGGGAAGGGGGCTGCGGGTCCTGGCAGTGTATGGTGAGGCCTACGCTAAATTGTTACATGTGGCCATTGCACCCAGCTCTGGGGTGTATCTCAGCCTTCCCTGTACACTGTTATATGTAGCTGTTACACCCCAGAGCTGGGTGCATATCTGTCATTCCCATGCACTGTTATATGTGGCTATTAAACCCCAGAGATAGGGCTACCACATGCCATGCATCTGTGGCACTGGGAGACTCTCTTGGACACCCCTGACAATATGGGCTGGACCAGGGAGAATTTTCAGCTATAATCCCAGCCCCCAAAAGAGCCCAATTTCAGGAAAACCAGAAAACTAGAAAAACCAGAAAGGCATGGCATGGGGTGGCCCAGGAAGGATTTCCATCTCTAATCCCAGCCCAAAAGAAATTCCTTATTTGAAGCCGTATACTTAGTACAGTGGGCATGGGGAGACTGTCAGTCGGCAGCCTGACACACACAAACCATGCTTTGGGCTGGGCAAGACTCTGGCCAGACATGTCCAGGAGAGTCCCCCAGTGCCACAGAGGTATGCCATGGGGTTGCCCAACAATGATTTCTAGCCATACCCCCAGCCCCAAATTCAGTTCTTTATTTGGGTCCATATACTTAGCACCGTGGCTGGGGTGCTGTCAGTTGGCAGCCTGGCACAGCCACGCTGTGTTTTGGGTCGGGCAAGACTCTGGTCAGAAATGTCCAGGGGAGTCCCCTGCTAGCACACAGGCATGGTGTCAGATGGCCCAGAAAAGATTTCAATCTGTAATCTCAGCCCAAAAGCCAGTTCCTTATTCGAGCCCATATACTTAGTACAGCTGGCCTGGGGATACTGTCAGTTGGCATCCTCGCATGACCAAACCATGGTTTGGGCTGGGCAAGACTCTGGTCAGAAGTGTCCAGGAGAGTCCCCCAGTGTCACAGAGGTACGGTGTGGGGTGGCCCAGCTCTGGAGTGTAGTGGCCATGTATAACAGTGTATGGTGAGGGCTGTGATGAAATGTTATATGTGGCTGCTACACCCCAAAGCTAGGGGCCACCCCACACCATACCTCTGGCACTGGGGACTCTCCTGGACACCCCTGACCATGTGGGCTGGCCCAGGAAGGATTTCCAGCTGTCACTCCAGCCCAAAAACCAGTTCCTTATTCAGCCCATATACTTAGTATAGTGTGCATGGGGGACTGTGAGTTGGCAGCCTGGCATGAACAAACAGCGCTTTAGGCCAGGCAAGACTCTAGTCAGAGATGTCTTGGAGACTCCCCCCGTGGCACAGTCATGGTGAGGGGGTGCCTAAGAAGGATTTCCATCTCTAATCCCAGCCCAAAGAAATTCCTTATTGGAGCCCATATACTTACTACAGTGTGCATGGGGGGCTGTCAATCAGGCCACAGTGTGGGCCGTGCAAGACTCTGGTCGGAGGTGTCCAGGAGAGTCCCCTGGTGGTACACAGGCATGGTGGATGCAGGATATTTATTTACATATTATTTGGTAAATATGCATAGCTAATGAAATTCTTTCTCTTTAGAATGTGTAATTCAGTAATAAGAAGCTTTTATTTGGTATAGGTTAGCTCTGAAAAACGAACCAGGAACCAGGAATAAGGACCTGGGAATTAAAGGAACAAACTGCAGCCTCATGAACCATAGCATGTAGCTTTGGTGTTAGCTGCCCTGACACAGTGGATGCTGAGAATACCAGTCACTGCCAGCCAGGGGTCCCTGCCCCACTCCACCAGGGGTGGGAGGCTGTGTGGTGCAGATATTCCTTGACCTTCAGTAGAGGCAGGCAGTTTGAAATTCAGGGAGCAAATCCTAGCATGTGCCTTGGGGCACCCCAAAACAGTGGATGGTGAGAGCAGGCCACTCACTGCGAGCAGGGGGTCCCCCATAGCCCCAGGCCTGGGCAGAGGGGGGACTGGCAGGGAATTTTGTAAGTGAAATGTTCCTGGAACCTCAGAAATGGGGGGTGGCTGACTGATGAACAGAGCAAATAAAGTGCACGGCTTGCCAAGTGCAAATCACAGCTAAGCCGGCTTTTGCCAATTCTGGGAGAGAACCCTAACATATAGCATTGGATGCATGTGGTACCCCCCAAAAACCCGTGGTTCTCAAGCAAAGCCACCAACAATTCCCCCCCAAAAAGCAACCCAGCATGACCCAAGAAAATAAACCAACCAAAATATCAAATCTTGTCCTAAAATGCCACCTGGCAGTAAAGTAGTACTGAAAGGGCAGGAGGGTAAAATTGTTCTCACGTGCCCCCTAGTACATTTTAGTAGTTATAGCATAATAAGCCATTACGTGGTAAATCACGTCCATGTTACTGAATTAGTTGTCATAAACTAAGAAAGGAAAACTAAACCAGGAACATTTTTAGCGGGTAAATGCCAGTTACGTGGACAAGCACCCAATAACACCAGAGACAGAGACCTTGCAAACACCAGTGGGGTTTGTTCCTGGAGCATTTTAACCACCTTAGCCCCAGGTCTGCAGTACATGGGGCATGAACAGGTGGATATGACTTATCTTTTGGTGGCTGTCTTGAGAGCACTGTGGAGGCAATGTTGACATATCTGTAGTGGAGCATTTCACCTGGGGCAATCTTTCCTGCTTCTCAGTCTATATAGAGATATATCCTCCTTCTGCGGTCATTCAGAGCTGGGTCTTGTATATTCACATACACTGCACTGTATCACATACCCTAAAAGACAGTCTATGCCTCTAAAAACTTACAGTCCGTGTAGGCAAGAGAAAGAAAAAGGGATACAATTAAAATGGGAACTGGAAAACATCTGGGTTAAGTAACTCATCAGGTAACGTAGGTCAGAAGTTAAACTGAGATCTCCCAGGGAGTCAGATTACCTTCTTCTAGCTATCTGTCCTCTTTGCTTGCAGTCCTATGATCAGAAAGCCCCTAGTATTCAAAATAGACAGCACTCACAGTGGTCTTGGCCAAGTCAATCATGCTCTTAGCATCTTGGTAACCCTGACCTATTTCTCCTGTGTACTATCCAGTCACCCCAGGCTGCTTACACTCTCGCTAGACAAGAACATAATGAGAGTCCCAATAGTGCTATTGATCAGTTTCCCTAATCTCAATCTTTCCTTGCAGAATACCTTATCTCTCTTTGAGGGTCACGAAATACTGTGGGTGCTAGACAAGAAGAGGAACAGCTGGAAGGAATGGCATGTATGCATTGACTGACTCTGGTATTGCCAACAGCAAAGAGTCACGTAACCGTGAATAATGACTGCAGCACAGAAGACAAGATAAGCACAATAAATAAGATTGAAGTAGACACACAACATATAAACACATCATCTCTACAATGCTGGTTGCTAAATTCATTCATTAAATGGTGATGAAAATACTATTTAAGTAGGGTAAGAAGCCATTCAGAGTTCAATGAACATGCACACCCATCCCACTCATTCTTGCACAAATATGCATACATGTCTACATTTATGCATGTCTACATTTATATGATTACACAACACATAACTTCTACCAAAATTACAAATAAAAATAAGAAAGGCAAGGATTTTTTGAGATATCTTTTACTAGCCAACTGTATAGTTTGGAGACTTGTTGGACAAGCTTTTAGGCATCGGTTGCCTCAAACTTGCCTCATTTAGATTTCCTGGACCATCATGGCTAGAGCAATGCTCCAACCCATACAAAATACGCACTTCACACATACAAACAAAAATACACTCAACTGGTTTCCCACCCTCCTCTGTGCAACACACTAATGAAGGGGTGTCAGACTCATCTGGGGCCTGGGCTGGATCTGGACCATTAGGGTCCTCATGGACTAGATCCATGGACTGCCATGGCCACAGCAGCAGCGGCGACTGTGGCACTTGTGGGTCCAGTGATGCTGGGACTCCAAGGAGTGCCAGTGGGTCTGGAGGCAGCCCAAGCCACTGGGGCTAAAAGCCCCACTTTTTGCAGCAAGCTATGACCCACAACTTCTGGTAGCTACTCTTAGCTATTGGTAGCCCATTGGCTGGATCTGGCCTGTGGCCCATATGTTTGACACCCTTGCACTAATGAACAGAATAAGTCACATGTTACCTTACACACACACACACACACACACACACAAGCCATGGTCTTGTTGTTAAGGTAGTTGACACGGCATCATTTGAATTTCCAAAAGTAAATTAGATAAATGCTTAAGAATTCCATGCAATAGAGAATCCTACAATAATTAAGGGGTATGGAATAATTTGTCTAGGTCTTTTCCAGCCCTATCACCTGTAATTTTTAAGCCAAACATATTAACGTTTTCCATCACATTGATATTCATTGGATGTGCACCATGATCCCTAAAAACTTGTATTTGCTTCTTGCTTTATATGACTATAGCCAACTCATTGCACACCTATTTACTGCATTTACTCATATGCCCCACACATCCTTTTCCCCAAAAACTAATCCTAATATCGAGGTGCATATCTTAAGTGGGGAAACAGATTTTTCTTCGCTGAAATAAAAGCATGGAGATGAGGTGCTTTCGTGCTACCAAAATGGCTACCATTTATCGCACTGCCTTTCTCTGTAGCAAGGGTCATGGCCTTCTTTCTTGGATCTCTCAAGTGAAATTTTACTGCCTGCATTATTCCAGAGATCAAAGGAAATAACCATCAAAATCTGGTATTCAATATTTTAACAACCCTCCTCGCAGCAGAACATTGGCTGCTGCTGTCCCTTTGCTTTACCTGTGACAGATTAGGGTGTTATGTCTTGTGGTTGTGTCAGGGTTGACAATGCTTTCGCTAATAGGTTAGACAATATATTTGCATAAAATGGTTTGGATTTTGCCGCAGGCAGGGGGTTGGAATAGATGAACTCTGGAAGTCCCTTCCAGCCCTACTTTTTATGATTCTGTGATTCACTGTCAGGAAGCAGCAGGGGTGGAGTCCTGACCTTCTCACAACCTCTGAAGAGTTGGTGGTAGCTTTTGGTTGAGCAGCCAAAAGCTGCTACTTCTTCCTTGGTGGCTATAAGAGGAATAACATTGTAGCTTAAGCCTGGAGCAGCCTTTGAACTAGCTGAATGTAAGGGAGCTGCTTCATGCAATCAGCCACCACACTAGAAAAATCCTTTTTCCTACATTCTGCCTTCCAAAAGCAAAGTGTGTGTTTTATTTGGGGGGCATGTGATATGAGAGGAAATATGGCATATTGTCTTTCCAATTTTTGGAACATGGACAAATGAAACATTTATACCAGCACATCAGCATTCCACTGGTGCAAAAAAGTAGTAGGCTGATAGCAGACACTACTAAACTAGAACACAACTTTGCTGTATCTGGTGGAGAATTTCCTCTGAAAGAATACAGAGTAATACTCCATAGTGTAAGTTACACGGATTTAGATTTTGTCTGTCCACATCCTTATCAGGTAGCCATTTTTAAAGGTAACACAATTATAACTTGTTCCCCAGGCTCCTAGCAATGAGGAACCATCTTAGCAACCTACCCCAGGGTAGCTGCACATGTGTACATCCTTGTGATACACAAAACTTAAATAATTTACACTGGGTTACACATATGCCTGTTCATATCCTTAGTATCTTTACACACCCCATGTTCAGTACCTGAAATGAATAACTTGTAGGGAGTGGACATGGAACCCCGGATAAAAGATCCTAAGGTCATGTCACTCTGTATACTGTTAAATTTCCCCACCATGCCCTGAAATCTAGGACATCCCAAAGGCAAACACATTTTCTTTTCAGAAGTGTCTTTGTAGGACAGAGCTGAAAATGATCTAATGACAGAAAGAAAAGGAAGCCGAATTTGTTGGGTAGCTACATTGGAAAAGCTCCAGTCTTTCCTTCTAATTTCACAAAAGTTTTGCTCACAAAAGGTTGACACTCAGTTAGACTGACTGCTTCTCATTTTCAGTATTTCAAGTGATGAAGGCAAAACGGAAAATTATTCTTGGAGCATCTTAATATTTTGTCAGGCCATCCCAGTGACTATGTGGTAGCATTCCACACTGGAGAGAAAATCAGTCTCAGAATATAAGTCTGGGCCAAGAAGAGATGGAAGTATTATCAAATGGGTGGGAACAGGAAAGGATCTCTCTACCCTGAAGGGGAAAAAAGAATTTGCATATACTACAGCAGCACATTCACACCAAGTCACCTAGGTCAGACCACTGAGCCTGAGTGTTCACTTACGTAGAAAGAATAATTCCCTCTGCTCCAGGAATTATTGAGTGAAATTCTACCACCTGCATTGTGCCAGAGGTTGGAGGAAATGATCATCAAAATCTATCAATGTAATCTTAACATTCCTAAAACAACCCAAATGCTTAAATCTGATGCTCAGCATTGTCCAATCTTTGTCCATATGTAGGGATGCTGTAGTAGCTACTAAGTATTCTTGATAGGAATACTAAACTGAGACCATATTTAATAGATACAATTACTGATATATCTTGTTATCGGAGTACATTGAGCTGCATAAAGGGCATATAGCATGCAGATGTGAAAGTTTTCCAGCAAACATTTGTTCATTCTCTGGGAAAAATGTTTCAAGAAAGCATAAAGATATTGTGTCAGTCTTCTTGAAGTAGTGTTCTGAGGCAATGAGACCCCTGAGCACTATAACCAGCCATCACCCTATTTTGTTGCTGTCTTTTATGCATGCAGCTATACAAGGAGGGATTATTTCTTTCCCAGCCGTCTGTTCTTTGTTCCACTTGATGTGCATAGTGATGTAACGTTGTCTTTTGTTGTCCTTCCATATGTCTCCAGGTAATTAATCTCCAAAATGGAACAAGGTAGATGTGGCACAATGCAACAACCAGGAGTCTCTCCGTCTAAGAAAAATCTTCACTGACCTATCTCCTTATGCTGACTGCTCTTTGGGGAAGGTCACACACAAAGCCTGGAAGCCACACAATGGGAAGAGCTTCCCATAAAAGCTTAATGATGAAGGGAAAGATACTCATTTTGTGCTTTAATGCTTCGACTTGGTGAACATAAACCAGGAAGGAATGAAGCTGATATGTGAAAGTTACCATTAGATCCTCCACTGTTCTTAGCATGGCTTGTAGGTGTCGTTATGTAGCACACGAACATTTTAGCTACAAATCTTAAGCACAGGGAGGAATCATCAACACCCCTATAGTCTGGGAGGTACCATTCTAAGTAGCACAACTTCAGAACAGGAACTCAGAGTCATAGTCGACTCCAAAAGAACATGAGTCGCCAATGTGATGAAGTAATAAGTAAAGCTAACCACACTCTTTCTTGCATAAGTAGGTGCATCACAAAAAGGTCTGAGGAGGTGATACTTCCCCTCTATGCAGCATTGGTCAGGTTGCAGCTGGAGTACTGCATCCAGTTTCAGGCACCGCACTTCAGGAGGGATGTAGATACCCTGGAAAGGGTTCAGAGAAGGGTCACCTCCAGGTTAAAGGCCTACAAGAAAAACCCTACGAGGACGGATTGAGGGACCTGAATCTCTTCAGCCTCCACAAGAGAAGGCTGGGAGGGGATCTTGTGGCTGTCTACAAACTAATGGGGGAGGGAGGGGGCAGCAGGAAATAGAGGATACGATATTTATCAGGGCGCCCATTGGGGTAACTAGAAACAATGGCCATAAACTGAAGGAGAGCAAATTTAGATTGGACATCAAGAAAAAAATCTTTACAGTAAGGGTTGCAAAAATATGAAATACGCTTCCAAGGGAGGTGGTGCTGTGCCCTTCCTTGGAGGTATTTAAGAGGAGATTGGACAAACACCTCGATGGCATCATCTGATCCCAGCACTCTTTCCTGCCCAGGGCAGGGGTTGGACTCGATGACCTAATAGGTTCCTTTTGACCCTAAAATCTATGAAATCTATACAAACCCTGTGGATTGTGTCCTAGTAAAATGGTTGTGTATGTAGTTGATATAGTTGCTTTGAGCAGGGGGTTGGACTAAAGAAACTCCTGAGGAAACTTCCAAACCCAGTTTGTCTAAGACAGTCCCATCACCACCTACATGTAGGCTGTGATGCACAAAACAAATGCCATCGCAGTGTACTACTTGTGTTTAGCTAGACTACCGTGCAGTGGCATTTATTAGTGTACTGTGACCTAATAGGATTGCATGTGTAGATGGTGATGTTTGTACTGCAGAGCTATTTAGACAGTTCTACAGTAAATGTCTTGTGTAGATAAGCCCTTTGATGCATTCTGTCATGAATCTCAACTGGCAACTTCATGATTATGAGTATGTTTCTGTGCCCCTCTGTTAGAAATTAAGAGCCTAGGCCCAACTCTTGACCGACTCAGGTAGCTGCCCTGCCCAGGATACTTCAGGTCAGTGTTAATTCAACAGAAAGGAAAAATAGGCATCTTATTGTGTGCATTATTAGAAAACTGCTAGTGTATGCAGTAGTTGGGACACTCTTCAGGACAGAAACTTTAGTGTAATCAAATTTAGTCAAACCCCACAAACCAGATACCACATCAAAAGTGGAGGGATTTGGAGTTGCCATGGGAGAAACAATCGCTATTGGACAACTTCTTGGGGGAGACCTTAAACTGAAGTTTGAAGGAAGGAAGGTATGAGATACCTAAAGAGTGGGCACATTTTTCAAGTGGAAAGCTGAAATGTAGTTGGAATGACTGAAGACACCAAAGGGGACATCTAGGAGGGAGGAAAAGGAAGAAGGGAAGAAACAAGCAGAGGCAGTAATATGTGGGGCAGAGTGTAATGCTGCTGGATAGTAACAATGGTAATTATCACCAAGAGCTTTCTTCCCTACAGGTCAGAATGTAGAAAAAAATAGGTGATTCAAGTTAGACTCCTACATTGATATTTATCACCCAAATGAGTGGTCCAATTTAAAAAAAAGGCTGAACACCCAGCTATTCTGGTGTCATTTTCTGCAAGTATTTATGCTCATAATGGAAATGGGGGACTTGATTTTAATCCAGAATGATGGAGAGTCCTTGACCACTGTGTAGGCCAGAAGGTAAGTGGGGTTGGAGAAAGTGCTGTTTATCTTGGATTTTTGCCTGACAGATGAGCTCATTGTCTTCTAATCACTGTTTGCATCAGTAGTAATACCTGTGGCAGCCATGAAAAATCACAAGGGGGAAAAAAGGCTTTTATGCTGTACAAGGGCATCCAGTTTATGTTTTTACATAAGAGGAAAGTTTGTAATAAATAAGAAGCCTCTCCTGAAAGCAATAATACAGGCAGAATGTCTCAAGAGTATGGTAATTTCCCATTGCAGTCTGTGACTGATAGCTCTGGCTAAGGCAAAGCAGCCAGAGTAGGCAACTTCCTCCATACAGTGAGGTAACCTGTCACATATTTTCATTTTTCATCAGAAATACATTAAATGTTTCATCTGTTTGTCCCCAGCATCAGCCCAAATAAATTTCCCAGAAGCTTCTTTCTTGCCACCTCCATGAAATGCATTTCTTTTGCTCAAATAAACTCCTCAAGCTAAATTCATGCACATTGGTTACTGCACCACTAGGATGGAGGAACCATACAAACATAGAAAAACAGGGTTGGAAGGGACCTCAGAAGGTCTAGTCCAAGCTCCTGCTCAAAGCAAGATCAGCCTCAACTATATCATCCCAGCTAAGAATATGTCTAGTCGGGTCTTTAAAACCTCCAAAGACAGAGAGTCCACAACCTCTCTGGGTAACTTGTTCTAGTGCTTTACTACCCTCCTAGTGAGAAAGTTTTTTCTAATATCTAACCTAAACTTCCCTTGCTGCAACTTGAGACCACTGACCCTTGTTATGTCATCTGTCATTACTGAGAACAGCCTAGCTTCATCTTCTTTGGAAGCAACCTTCAGGTAGTTGAAGGCTACTATTAAATCCCACCTCAGTCTTCTCTTCTCCAGACTAAATAAGCCCAGTTCCCCTAGCCTCTCCTCATAAATCATGTGCCCCAGTCCCTTAACCATTTTTGTTGCCCTCCACTGAACTCTCTCCAATTAGTCTACATCCTTTCTGTAGTGGGGGACCCAAAACTGAGCACAGTTCTGCAGATGTGGCCTCACCAGTGCCAAATAGCGGGGAAGAATCACTTCCCTCGATCTGCTGGCAATTCTCCTACTAATGCTTCTACAGTATGCTGTTAGCCTTCTTTGCAACAAAGGCACACTGTTGGCTTATATTCAGTTTACTGTCCACTGTAACCCCCAGATCCTTTTCTGCAGAGCTGCTGCTTAGGCAGTTGGTCCCCAATCTGTACGTGGTGCATGGGATTGTTCTGTACTAAGTGCAGAACTTTGCGCTTGTCCTTATTGAATCTCATGAGATTTTTTGGTCCAATCCTCCATTTTTTTTAGGTCTCTCTAAATCCTAGAACTACCCTTCAGCATATCTACTTTTCCCCCCAGCTTGGTGACATCTTCAAACTCTCTGAGGGTGCATTCTATGCCATCTTTCAGGTCACTGATGAAGATATTGAACAATATCAGCCTCAGGACTGACCCCTGAGCCACTCCATTTTTAACCAACTGAATGAAACCCAGGTTCATTTCCTACCCTGCCACTGAGTGACCCTGAACAAGGAACTTCCATTTCATGAATCTCAGTTTCTCAATCTGTAAAATGGAGATTATGGTATGGTCCTCTTTTGTCAGGTGTGTGGAGATTCAGATGAAAAGCATGTGTAGGAGATTAAGGAATTTTTATTTGGCTGTGTGATGCATAGCACAGTAAATCAGTTCCTTTACCTCTTCTTCAAATCCAAATCAAATCAGGAGACCCTTTAATCTCTCTGAATTGAATTGGAACCCTCTGAATCAATTCAGAGAGATTTGGAGAGATTCAACGATTTGGACATAGACATAACTTTAAATGTTTTTTCTACATACCTCAAGGTACCAGGCGGCTCATGAATTCTGTGATGATAAAGCAGATGGAGCGTCCCACAGGAGCACAGGGGGGGGTCCCCAGCATGCTTGTCAGTGGACCCCGAAGTGGACCAGAAGCACTTCCGGTCCACTTTTGGGTCCACTGTGGAGCGCACAGGGGATCCACACCCCACCCTCCAGCTTGACAACTGGTGCCTCCTGGGTCTGTGGGGGCATCCAGGGTCCTCCATGGCCAATTGCCAAGTTGGAGGGGCACGGGGGTGGTCCCCTGCATGCTCAGCAGTGGACCTGGAAATGGATTAGATGTACTTCTGGTCCACTTCCGGGTCCACCACCAAGCACACAGGGGGCACCCACCCCATGCTCCTATGGGACATTCCATCTGCCCCACCATCTCAGCATTCACAAGCCATGCCTGGTACCTCAAGGTATGTAGAAAAAAACATTTAAGCTGTGTCTATGGCTGAATCGCTGATTCTCCAAATCAGCATCAAATCTTCAGAATCAGCCAAATTGAATTGGGACAGTGATCCAAATCAACAAATCGAATCACTATCCCTAATTTGGGTTGAATCTGAATCCAAAACAAATACAGCTCGTTTCGCACAACCCTACTGTGTCTCAAATGAAAGGACAGGAAGAAAAGATAGCAATGGGTCATCTCTCTCTGTGTGAAAAAACTGATAGATTATCCATAATGTGTATGATCAATGCTGTCCCATACCAACACCTATATGAATCTGGCATTGGTCCATCATCTTTTGTCTTTGAGCCACAGTCCTGATTTCTCTCCCCTGGAGTTGGTTGCAAAATGGGATTTCTTTCTTAACCCAAAATCATTTAAGAAAGATTGAAAATGTATTTCATTTTTGTCAAGAAATTTCTACAAAAATTTTCAATGTGAAAATTGTTAAGCCTTTTACCACCATCCCCAACAATTTTCAATCTTTTTTAGTTTTGGTTATAGGCATTTTAAAAAAATTGGGGGGGGGGGGGGAGCCCACAGGAAATAACCAGTTGAGCAAAAAGTTCTGATGGAACTTAAGCACATATGTAAAGTTAAACACAGGCTTACATGTTGTCCTGAATTAAGGGTCTTCATTTCTGTTGCCTGCAATGTATCCATGGTGATGCAGGGGACTATATGAACAAAGATTGTTACAAAAAATTAAAACATCATATTTACTTAAGTATTTTCTTCATATGATGTCTTTGCATTCACTCATTTGGCAGCTTTCATCTGAGGACGTCTTTGTAATATACCCAAATGAACAATGTTGACTTTAGCTCTGCTTGTGCCATCATCCATACATGAGTGAAGCCCTGATTTTCACAACCACTTTCTCATGCATGGCTAAAATAAAAGAGCAAATTGAGAGACAATGTTAAGACTGCAGACATAAGAAGAAAGTTTATGCTGATCTTTTGCACTTAAGGGCTTAACCAAATACTTGCCGCTGTGATAGCAAAAAGGCTTAAAGTAAAAGAAACAATATAGTTAGGAAAATTATATGTATACTATAGTGTGGTATATTAAAGTACATGCCACTTATATTTAATCAGGAAATCCGTTTAATCGGGACACCTCTTGAAGCAAATTTAATTTATGCCTAATGACATTTAATAGCGATAGCTGCTGCTTACTGGGAATGGTAATTCCACTTAATTGGGATGCCTTCAGGTGTTGTACTGGTGCTTAGGTCTTTGTATGTATGTCACAATTGCATGCTGGTACTATCTCTGCTTATCTAACAATAGCCTTCAGTCCCCTTTTAGCTGTCAAGCATCCAGTCAGATTACAAAAAGTGTATAAATTCCTTTACCATTGCTTGCTCCTGCTGGCTAAGGTGGCATACTCTTTCCATACCAACTACATATAACTGAAGAATATCTCAGCCTCAGGGTGAAGTTACATGTTACACTTAAACCATACTAAAGGCACTTAAAATGGAAGCATCTGCATGTTAAAGTCTGTTAGCTCATGCTAAGTGCCTTCTGAGCATCACAAATGTATGCCACTTCAGGAGAGGGTTAACTCTGGGCTGCACTACCTAGCTTGCATTAGGATAACTTCAGTCTGCTCCACAGACATAAAACAAGCAACCTGCAAGCCTCCAGCATCCCAGGATGCATTGCTCTCAAGGCCCCTCCACCCAGAGCAGGGATAGAGCCCAGGGGTTTTGTCTCCTAGCCATGCCCTTGCTCACCAGCCCTCTAATAACAAGTCAGAGCTGTGTGGGGAAGAAATGGTATTAACCCTTAATGTATGACTGCTGCAGTATGTTCTCACTTTAACACTGCTTAGCATTCTACAGATTCAGTATGGGATTAATATAATGTGTGCCTTTACACTTAGTCACCAATCCTGGGTCTCTAGGAGGCTCTACTTCTCTTCTGGTTTACAGATTCACCATCTAAATTTGCAGGATCTGTGCCATGCAGGTAAGAAGCCCCTCATCACTGTTCAGCCATCAAAAGAATAACATCAATATTGGATTGGTGTCTGTTGTCAGCTGTGAATTTTTCTTAACAAAGAATGAACACTGTGCACAGAATTGTCCAGAAGTCACAGATATTATGGCATTTAGCTCACAATCCCCCTTTTCAGTAAAGAAACATTGATAGCCAAAGCTTGTATGGAGATATTGCTGCTTAATTAACTGTTACTGTGTTTCTCTATACAGTTACTGCAGTACCAGCATTTAACTTATTATTGAAACATGCTTTGGGAATACCTTGAATATGAAAGTTCTATATGAAGCCCCATTTTAATCATATGCCTAGAACTCCATTCTAAATCTGAATAGGATATAACTGAATGCAAGAATTGGCCCTTTCTTCTTTTAGTTCTCTTCATAAGACTCACTGCACTCAAGACATAGATCTTGTCCACACACAGGAGCTTCATTGATTTAAGTAAATCTTATTTTCAAAACAAATTTAGCTAAATGGAAGCAATTCCTTCTGATGACCTTTTTCATTCAGTTTGAGAGAGACATCAATATAGCTTAAGTTAGCACTATCTTTTGGTATAGACAAAGCCTTAGTCATGTTAGTATAAATGTTGTCATTCTACATCATCATAATAATAATAATAATATTATTATAATTTTATTAACAACTGAAAGATAAAAACCTCCATTGTGTGGCATATCTATTTATGTTGTCTTTTATGTGGTAAAATCTTTATCAGGGCTTATGCTTTTGTGTGTGTATTCTATGGCAGTGAGAAAGTTATAGCTATAAAGCCAGTACAGTCATTCAAATAATACTACCTACTATACAGCACTTCTTACTCATTGAAAACACTATTCAAAGTAGGCATCATTATCCCAGTTTTACAAATAGGGAAACCAAGGCACAAAGAGACAAAATAGTTTTCCTAAGGTCATCAGTAGAATCAGGTAGGATCATAGGACCACAGGAAAGTAGAGCTGAATGGGACCTCACAAGGTCATCTAATCCAGCCTCCTGCTTAGTGCAGGACAATCCCTGACTAAACCACCCCAGCCAAATGTCTGTCTAACCTATTCTTGATAACTTCCAAGGAATAAGATTCCACAGTTACTTTAGGTAGCTTGTTCCAATGCTTGACCATCCTCATAGTCAGAAAATTCCTCTTAATCCTCCAACCTAAATTTCCCATGCACTAGCTTGAGTCCTGTCCCCTGTAGCCTCAGAGAAAAGCCAATCTTAATCCTTTCTGTACAGAACACAATAGTATACAGGCAGTCCTTGGACTTATGACACAATTGGTTCCTGAAAACCGCATCTTAAGTCAAAACATTGTAACTCAGAACCAATTTTCCCATAGGAGACAATGTTATAAATGGGGGCTTGATTCCTGAACCAAGGCCCGATACTCTATTTGCACCAAAAATAACCCAGAATTTTGTACTCAATCAACTATAGATGAGTAATATAGCTACATTAATGTATTTATATTGTAAATAGCAATCATATTGATTTGGAAGGACTTCAAGCACGGGACCCCAGAAAGCAGCCCAGCTGGGCTGCCTCCCGCCCCTGGCACTATCAAGCAGATGGAGATGCCAGATTCTGCGCTGGAGATGGGACGTCAGCCCAGCCGGACTGACTGCCCATCCCCAGCCTATGGTCGAAATGTTTCGACTTTCGAAACATTTCGACCAGCCTCATTTTGTTTCGAGGCTATTTTGTCTGGCTTTGTTTTGTTTTGATTTTGCTGTTTTGACCTCAAAATTGGTAGAAACAGTGTTGGAATGAAATGGCCAGTGAAATTTCACAGAGCCCTATTTGTCAGTACTTGTTCTTTCCCCCAAATGGGTTCTGTTTTGGCAGATTAGAATTTTCCAATAAAAACAACCACATATTAGTCAAAACTCCATCTAGCCATATTGTATTTTTTTTAAGATTTCAAATTCCAGTTTAATGACCTGAGAATCTGTAGGAGAGCCATTAAAAAAATTATGTTAGGAATTTTCCCTTCTGTAAATGCATTTCTCAATGTCTATTGATATTTTAGCATAGACTTCCACTCCTTCCCTCCAAATGCTTACCCAACAACAGAAGAAAAGAGAACTACTTAAACTTTCCATTATAATTTAGTAATGTGAGAAAGTGAAATCTCTTCCCTCCCCCTATTGTGAGAAAAACCAGATCATATTCAGAGGGGGAGATGCCAGATCCAAACAAGATGAGGTGATCTTTATTACACACAGCTGCTTTGCTACAGTAATATTTCATTGTTGTATTATTATGCACCGAAGTGCACACTAAAGCCATTTCTGTTGATTCAGAATAGTGTTTACTGAAATATGTTTTGCAGTTTACCATTCCTTATGGAAGATAATATTGTATATACAAGAACAAATTGAATATATGTAGTGCAGTAATTGCCATCATGCACACAAAGTTGATGCGTTTGAATATTCAGGATAGATAAGGTTCTCCAAGGATTACCCCTCAGCACATTCACCAAATTTAATTTCATATTGTTACTTACAAGTTCTTCTAGCATATTATTCATAAAAGAAAAAAACGTTGTTAATATTTTCTTTAAGAAAACCTTGCACACACTTTCCCCAACCTCTACCCCTGGGACCTGTGCAAAGCAGTTTTCCTTTCCTTGAGGTAATATCTCAGTCATAGGGAAAACCAATCCAGGGACATTATTTTGAAATGGAGGATGGGGAATCTGACTGCTGACTGTGCAAAGTCAGTCCTCCCTCATGTACTTTAAATACGCTAGGGTATTTATTTGGTATTTGGGCAACACAATTAGATGCTAAAAGCCTAACCCAGTTATCAGATGCTGTTTGGAATGAGTTTGAAATATACTTGCGCTTAAGTGGAGATAATAAGGGGATATGAAAGGGCTAGAAAGTAGATGAGGAGGGATGTGGGATTTCTTCTCTCATGGTTTCCATGAGATTTTCTTACATCAGGGTAACAGCAGTGATAGCAGTGATTACAGCACAGCATGATGAAGGAGCGCCTGTGCAAGCTTTTCCAGACTGAAGCCCAGAACCTCCTGGGACTGCAGTTTTCTGTGCATGCATTTTTGTCCTTTATGCCATTTCAGTGCTGGGCCTTTCCTGTCTGAGCAAAAACTAACACTAGTGTCACAACAGCAGAGCAAATCGTCCAGTTGGGATAAGGATGAATCCAGACAAACTCATTTTTAGTAAGATTTCAACATGGAGTTGCAAAGCAGACAGGCCAGTCTGCTTAATCTGCTTCATTTACAAAATAGTGCTTCCCCCACCCCCTCCACACACATGGTTTTGCTCAGTATACTCAATTCCCCACCCCACTGCAAGAAGAGGATGAAAGGAATAGCAAACCAGATGTTAGACACATTGATTAATGGGGTAGAGAAAGATGAGCAGATATTAGATTGATGAGGCCAGTCTCTGTGCTATAAAAACTAGCACAGAAAAACTACAGTGCCCCAAACTTCATCACATCACATTTCAATTGAATTTTGGCTTCATGAAGCAGATCTCTTCAAATTCCAACCTTCCATGTCCCAGAGTCAGTCACCCTGCCTGGTCTCACCCTCTTGACCATGGTTCTGAAATACCATCTCTCTCTCTCTCTCTTTCCTGATTCAAGCAAATCTGCTTTCAAGTTCCCTCTGTCTCTGGCTACCAGCTTTGAAGCCTCTTTCTCCTCCCCCTTCCTCTATCCCTCCTCCTGAGTCTTTCTGACAAGAGGAAAAGAGGAGAGAAGGCATTTCGCAGTTAACAGCAAGAGTTTTATGGCACTAATCATCATTTGCAAATGAAGATTAACAAAACTGCAAACAAGCTCGTATGTGATAACTCCGAAGTCTGACCTAATCTTAATGAAATCTACAAGATATATTTATATAAATAATAATGAATTTGCCTACTTTTGATATAGTGTAATTTGTGCTTGCAGATTACAAGTGACACACATGATTGTTTTGCCTATAAGTTACCCAACTTTAAAGAGCTTACTGACAGCTCCCTGCAAAGTGAAGACATGCAGCTGACAGAGCTGTCTCAACTTTATTCAACTCCAGTGGGAGGGCTCTCTTGCTTTTCTTTTAAAAATACATTTTAATTTAATTCCTCACCTCCCTGAGGACCTCACACCAGGCAGAATGCCAATGGGAATGGGTCGCGCAGGGTGGCCAGGCTGTTTGCAGTAATGTACTTAGCCAGGCTGAAGGAGGGGGAGTGAAGGAGGAGCTTTTTAGCCTGAAGATTAGGTGGCTCTTGGTGGGTTTCCAGTGCTGGGAAAAGAAAGGAAAGGAATCTGAGATGAGGAAAGCACATCATTCAGGCCTCCCAGGTTGTAATCATAGCTCCTTATGTCATCTCTGTTAGGGAACCATATTCATAGGAATGTGTGAGTAGTCCAATGTAGGCTGAATTACCACAAACCTGTTATTTTTGCTATGTTTCTGCTGCTAGGATGAGAAAAAATGTAGCTGTCCTGCCCCAAACTGCCATGCCTGATGAAACACAGGCTAAAGCTCAGCTAGGATATTCTTCAATGAGCCAAGAGCTGGGGAAAAATACACGAGGAAGGATCAAACTTTTGCATGCGTGGAAAAGAGGCAAGGACATAGCGTTTCCCTGCTTCAAGTATGTGTGTGTTGTGCCTCCAAAGAAAGGCCTCCAGAAATTGCCTTTTGACCTAGTCTAACATTGATCTGGGAAACAGCTAGCTATTGTTCCCACCTCAGCTCAGTAGGCTGCTACTCAGAGGAGGGTTTCAACAAATCAAAGTACTTTGTGAGAGGATTTGTCTGTTAACTGTAATGTTGGCAAAGTATATCACATCATCTCCCAGATATACAATATGGTCATCTGACCTATGGAAGGAATTAGCTTGAGTTCTTGTAAAAAAAAAAGAAGACTCTCTTGTTCCATGTGTCATTCAGATATACTCAGCCATAGGAACCATTTATAGACCATTCAGCTTACTGTAAACAGAGACTGGTCTATCTTTCTCAGTATGGCAACACGAAGAACCCAACCTAACCACTCACTGGCATTTGGCATTGAGTATCTGGTTCAACTGGGCTTTTTACTCTGTAAAGCCAACAATATTGGAAGCTGGGAGATGAAGGGATAGGGCAAGATTTCTTTTCACAGTAGGGATGCAGAGAACTTCTGCAAGCCAAAGGACAAGATAGGCTTTCTTGCCACCAGAAAGATGTTCACTCATGTTTCTGGACATGTATGACTTTTCAACATCCAGACTTACCATACCTCCTCCCTCCTTGGGCAACACCTTCCTATACTCTGTAGTCCAGCTGTAGTCCTTTGATCATAGAGCAGACCAACCTCCCCTCCCGACCAAAAGAACAAACAATTCCCACCCCCAAAGTTGTCATCTTTGCTCTGATCTAGTTGTAACAAGAGAGCACCTATACATATTTGCAAATTGGCAAACTAATAGGGTAGGCTATTGACAATAAACCAGAATTTTGAAATCTTCCTTGGCAGTTCCTCTTAAATCCTGAAACCTTAAGGTCTTCAGGATTAGGAAATGCAGGTTGTTGGAAAAGAGGTTTGAATGAGAATGGCATGGACAGAGTTTATTTCATTTCATACATTTTAACATGCATGTTGCTCTGTTTGCTTATATATGGGAAGCATCTCTTAATTTGGTTTGACAATAAACTTAAAATGCTGTTTAGTGCTGATATTTCTCTGGGTATCAACATTCATGTGTGCTTTATAGTAACCAACCAGATAACTTTCCATCCCACAGTTAAAAAAGAAAAGAATAAATTGACAGTTTTCTACCTGGTATTGCCCTTACATCATTTGTAATGGGCTTTCAAGACAGATTAAATTGTATAAAGTCAGAAGTGACTTAGCACTGCACTTATCCAACTTTTAGGAAGACCTATTGATTATAGCTATGGTCTGTCTCTCTGTCCAAATAGAGATGTACTTGTTACAGGATTTTTATATATCTCAGTGTTCCATAGTTATGCCTACAGTTTCTGTAGATTTATCATAGCATTTTACTGTTTCCTCTACGTGTGCGTGTGTGTCTCTCTCTAGTGATCTATTTGTGTATGTGCATGTGTGTTTGCTTGTGTGGAGTTATTTATGTATACCTAGAGAAACATACCTATTATTTAAAATTAGATGCGCCAGGCATTATATATACAGATTAAATGTCAGAAACTGGACACACACAATAGCCATGCAAAGGATTAACACATCAGTTAAGGATATTGACTTTTCTTTTCAAAGAAAGCTAAAGCTGCCCAACTCACATTGAATTTCAGTGCAGCCTCAGCGACTAACTGTTGGCTCTTTTGGAAATCCCGGACACTGAACTGTTGATCCACAGAAGGAAAGTGTTTTTCTGAAAATGCATGTTTCCTTGGAGAAAATGTGGAACAACTTCAGCTGAGATTAAATTGACTAATATTAGCAATACACATAATGGAAATTATCACTTGCTATTAAAAGGTTCTATGCACCAGGGCACTTTGCACTAATTCACTACCACTGTTTCCATTTAATCAGAATTGACATTAAATAAAATAAAAACATCCAGTGTCAATGGAAAATTACTGATTAGCTGTTCCAAATGGCACTTACTGTCAGTTATTACATACAATGCTGGGTGGGTTTTTTTCATTTTTCTTTAACAATCCTATGTAATTTGAGGCTTTCAGAATGTACCTGCAAAGCCATGTCCCTGTTAAACAATGATGTGGGCAAACAGGAATTATACGCTCACTTTCTACAGGTGCAGAACAGAAAATCAACTCTCTGTGCTTCGGTGATATTAATGGCAGTTTGCAACGGCTTCAAACTGCTCAATGGAAGTTTAACAAAAACAAACAGTGGACAGCAAAGCCTTTTTGTGTCCAGTAAAAAAAAAAGACAACAATAGAGACTTAACATATTCCAAAAAGCCTTAATGTCACCCCATATCAGGCTACCTTCTACTCAAATTCACAAGACCTCCTTAAACTTAGAGCCAGCCAGAAAATGTTGGGTTTTCCCCCTTGCAGATAAAGGAAACCAATAAAATAAAATAAAACATATCCACAAAAAATTAAAAACCAATGTACTGGTATTTTGTTTTTAAAATATCATAAATGCCATTGTAATGTCACATAGGAGTGATGCCATCCCTTTCTAGAGGCCTGGCTCCCTTTGTCAGGTTGTGCTCACCCCTGATGAGAAGACATTTTTATCATGAAACACTGGCTGTGTTGCATCATGGAAAATCTAGTCCAGCTGAGGGACATGGTCCACCAAGAAGAATCGGACATGAAGAAACCAAACTACAGTTCCCAGGAGGCAGCACAGAAGACTATCTGAATCAAAATAGTTTGATTGGGGGCTGTTTTGTATATTTGGCAAAAAGTTTTTAAAAATGTCTTTGTGGCATAACATGTATTTGTCAAAAAGCAAATTGCCCCTGAAAGCAGCTACTTTCCCCACAAAAGAAATGCAATGCAGTAGCTAGAGGGTACTTGTCTCTCTATTACCCTAACAGTTAAAGTTGTCCTACTGCTGGTTGCAGTTTAACGTCATACCCAGGACCAAAACCCTAAATATCACTTGAAAAAAAGTATTCACAAGAAATTCATGACCAGCATCATTTACGCTTGACCATCAGGCTCAGCATTTGCAACTCCCTTCAAGCACATTAATCTATTTGCAGCCAAATTGAAGAATGGAGGATGTGAAATGTATTAGAAGCTGTAAATCATATAAAAACCATGCACTGTACCTAGAAAGTGTATGTACAGGAGAGAAGAAATGGAAGGGAAAATTAATATTGCTCAGGGTACTTGCACTTTACATTTTCACATTCTTTGATGTATTTGTTAAAGCAAAAACTAATTAGATACCTCATGGATTTTCAGTGTTTTCAAGGTTGTTTTTTTAAAAAACGCCAAAGCTCATTTAAGACATGTTATGATTTGCATTTACAAATTTAAAAACATTGACATATTGCCTTTTAGAATTATCCTTATTTTAAAAAAAGAAATTATTGATAAAATATATATTCACCCCTGTCTTTTTGAGTTTTGTAATTAGATTACACCCTGGATTACAGATATTTTTAGGATCATTTTTTTGGTCTCCTGTTTGCTACAACTGCAATAGTCCAGCACAAAATATATGCTTATCTTCTCTGGAGGAGTAAGTTAATTAACCCAGATTTGTGTGATTGATGTTGTTTGATGTAAATGAAAGGGCAAACTCCTTGTCCTTGCTCTAAGCAGCCTGGTAGTTTCTAGATGGGACTGGGAAGGTTGACTGCAGTCTATGTGAGGGGTGAAAATGTTCACCTGTATTCAGTGGATTATGTACAGTAGAAAGCCAAACAACTGATTTCCAATCAACCACATGTCCTATTAACTGCACACTCTTGTAGAGAATTTTATAAAGAGTTCTTGCACCTTTTTAATCAGGAAACTTTCTGATTTTCTGTGAGAGTCCAGAGGAAAGCCACATGAATGATTAGAGGTCAAGAGAACAGGCCTTATGAGGAGAGGCTGAGAGGCATGGGACTCTTCAGCCAGGAGAAGCACAGGCTCAGGGAGGACTTGGTGCAGCCTATAAGTACATAAGGGGTGTGCATCAGGATCTGGGAAAACATCTGTTCACTATGGCGCCCCAAGGGAAGACAAGGTCTAACGGTCACAAACTGCTGGAAGACCATTTTAGACTGGACATCAGGAAAAAGTTCTTTACCGTGTGAGTCTCCAGACTCCCCCAAGAAGTGGTGCAAGCACCTACGCTGGCTACTTTAAGAAATGCTTGGGTGCTTATCTTGCTGGGTGACCCGAGCTGACTTCCTGCCCCTTGGGCAGGGGGCTGACCCGATGATCTCGTGAGGTCCCTTCCAGCCCTAATGCCTATGAAATCTATGAAATCTATGAAAGCTTGAAACATTACCTCTCTCAATCCCATTGTGTGTTAACAAAATACTTAAAAAAGCAATCTTTGGCTAGGGACAGCGGTAAGTTTAAACCACTTGAAAAGGGGAGGGAGAGTTGACACTGAGGAGCAGGCACATCAGCTGCCACACCACCGGTTCCCAAACTCTGACAGATTTTGCACCACCGATTTAAAATGATACAACCTTAAGTACCACCAGGTGGTGTGTGTGGGGGGGGGGGTATGGTAGGGTGAGGGGGAGGTTGTGTGGGGGTGAGCATAGAGTATGTTGGTGTGTATATGTAGGGGGTTGTGGGGGCAAGGTGTGGGTTGTGGGGTGTGAGGACCCCCCTCACTCCTGCATGGTGCAGCAGCAGGCAGGGGTGCTCAGGCTTACAAAATGTGGTTGAAGTTGCAATAGTCGTGCTACATTTGGATCACTGTTTGAGTATGCAGGTATAATGGTTTTGTTGTATAGTTACTGATCAACTGCACAAGGGCCCAGCCCAGTTATTGCAGTTGTTTACTATAGTCCCAGGGAGCTCCAAGCAGGCATTACAAGTGCCAAGTTCTTTAACTCACCTTAATGTATGTCTGTGTACTCATGTTTCATTGCGGTGGAGAACTGTGCATAGGTGTGTGTGCGGGTTAGTATGTAATGACACCTGTGCTGGAGAGAGACTGGGGTTCTTAATTGAGTGACAACGATTTTGGTGCAGTGGAAAATTTCTGCTTTTCTTGGAAAAATCCCACAGTCCACCCTACTATTCATCGACAAATGAAAACCCCTGTACCTGTGGGAAAATTTATAAGATGTACTGGAACCCAGTTGGCCATTCTGATGTATCTTATTTCCAAACTATACAATTCCTTTTTCATGCAAGGTAAAAGTGAATAGGATGTTTAAAAAACAAAACAAAACAAAAAAAAAGCAGAAGTTTCTAAGGGCTAAAACATATCTGAAGTATTCCTTGACATTTTTCATATGTGATTTACACCTAATTTTTCAAACTCTGCATTTCAGAATTAGTGCTTCTAATTACCTCTTAGCTTATCCAAAAAATAAGCTATATGTTTTCCAAAGATTATATATACACACACAAACACACACACACACACACGCACACGCACACACATACATATATATATAGCATTTACAATGGTTAATGTCTGAACATGAACATTTCTGAATCTGAACATAAAGAGCAGGGAGTAAAATGAAAGTTCTCAGGTACTATTATGATGAGCACTATTGAATTACCCATACATTTTACCTAATCAAATGACATTCATTTAAAGGTAAACAGGTTTAAAATAAAAGAAAACTGGTTACAACCTTAATTATGCAGAGGTTACTTCCATTGTCTAATCAAAATCCTAACTGAAGCCCTTTTGTTCACAAGAGGTCATCAATAATCTAATTCCCTGAGTTGTCATAGGTAAGATGCTAACATTTCCTTCCTTTATTGCATTTAATGAAAATGTGTGCTAAGGAAACCCTTCTGAATACAGCTTTACAATTCAAGAAATCAATGCATACAGGGAAAAAAATAAGTTTTTCTACAAAATGTGCTAGATGTGGTTAAGCAAGCTTCTCATTTCAAAGTAAAATGTTTATGATGCTGTGTTTTTGAAATTGTAACCCTGGAGCAAAAATATCTCAGTGCTTAGCTATAAATCTCCAGGGATGAGAGAAGGAGAAAGATAACCCTCATGAGGATCTTAAAGGAAGAGAGAGGCATACATAGCCAGCTGTAGGAGGAATTTAAGGCACGTGGAGAAAGGATGGGGGGTGTTAGAGAGAGACGTAAGCAAAGGAAATCATTAGAAGAGAAATGGGAATTCTAAGGGAACAAGACAGAGCATTAGAAAGAATATGATTTCAGCTGCCTGCTTTGTGAAAATCATTTTGTCTTTATTGTGTTCAACACTTTACTGAAACTTTGGGTAGTCTCACCACAACTGTTAAATTAATTTAGCAGAGACTGTGACTACTATCTTTCACCTTCTCAAGTCTGTGACAATGGGATAGCTTAGGAACTCTGGTTTAAATAAATCACCAATAAAACCACAAATAACCTTTCTCAGCTTTAAGTTAAAGTTACTACTCTTTGAGTAGGTTAATGAATATTACAATTATTTTTAAAAAAACCCACTAAGTGTTTTAGACTCTAGACATGAATGGCTAAAGAGGAATATAATATTAAAATGTTTCCACAGGTCAAACATGTGACAAAAAGGTACCTATGTAGAAGAAGAGCATATTACCTACTCCAGAAACAACCTCAACTCTGCCTAGTATCTCAACCCAATCTCAGAAAAACCCTGACATTCATCTAACACATTTTATGCATATTTGCACCATAGATAACAGCTTTTCACAAACCACGATCTACTTATCACACATGACCAACAGACCTTCCTCTAGTCCATCACACATTATCAGCAAGAGGCACAGCCATCTTGGGGCCAAATCCTGAAGTGATGTCAATCAATGGCTCCCTATTGACTTGAACTGACCTATGCCTGCTTACCCCAGCAAGGGGAACTGCCACTTTCCCTGCTGTACACAGATGATGGATTTGATCCTTCCCCAATCGCAAATACCTACCATGGTGAAGATATAAAATATAATACTAAATTATAACAGTCCACATTTACAATGGAAAAAAAGCCATTTTAGCTATTCCATTATATTTTTCAGAAAAGGGGAGAAAGACTGTTAGAGGGCATTCTGCAGAGAAATCAGTGCTACAAACACAACAGTTACCAGATAATTTGGACAAATTACATCAACTTGCAAGGTCGCGTAAGAACTTTGATCCTCTAACTTCAAATATATATATATATACTCACTTCACTCAACTTACATTGCTTGTAATATAACTTTACCCCTACATTTTGGAAAACGTACTTAAAACAGAAAAGTATAAGAGGATTCCCACTCAATTCTATTTCCTGTTCAAAAGTTCCATTTCCAGTATACCACAGCTGGGATTTTCAAAGGGACTTACAGAGTGAAGATTCATATCTAGTAGGCTGCTTTGAAAATCTCAAACCATAACACTAACACGTACCTCACTACACAATACATTGACACACTTAGCTTCTACTCATAAATTAGTTGACATGACACAGAGTTAAACACCCAATCCTGCAAGCTTTACATGCACTTACCTAGAAGGCCACATTATTTATCCATTTCATATGATCAAATGGATCAGTCATTCCAGTGGTAAAAATATTCTTCTGATCCAACACATAATATTGTGAAAGATTATCAAATTTAGGGATAACTAAATGCAACCAGGGACTATATTTTTTCAAAATCTTTACAACACATTTGATTAGCAATATATAAGCTGGCAGTATAAATCTAATAGTATATTTCTCATTGAGAACAAAACAAAGGACAAATTTGAGGTTGTATGGGCTGTGGGAATTACGTGGGGGAATGAGTGAATGACGTAGGATTGCATATCTGTCATGAACAGATTGGATTTTTAACTGTGGATTTCCAGGCATTCAGACTTTTTAAAGTATTGAACTAAGGCATTAGCTGGATTATCCTAATATGCACTTCAGCCTTAACTCTCCTCCAAAAAGTATTTTCTTTAAAGGAATATGTAAATTATCCTCATTATAGTTAGATCCATTACTTATTAATACCTTTGCACAGTTAAAGCCAATTGTCTTTAAATACAATGCACGTGTGAGTTTTAAGGCAGTTTATCTGCTTGAGTAGGACTGAGTTATTTTGTTCTGGAGGGACACAAAGAAGGTTAGACAAGACAAGATTTCAAATCAGGGTAGTTATAAAGATTCATTTCACCCAAGGGGTTGATACTGTGTTTTGCTGAAGACTCCATCAAAGCATTTAAGCACATGCTTAATTTTAAGCATCTGAATAACTCATTCACAGTCACAGCATGTGTGCTTTCCAGGGCCAATATGCTCAACACAGAGCAGGCATTAGTCCAATCACTGTAGTATACCTAGCAATAAGATTTGCGTAAAGATGTACTGGTGGATTAATTTTGTTCCTATTTTGTAGAAAAATTCTCCTTTGCCTTTGGAATAAGTGGCTTTCAGAGCAGACCAGGAGGAACAATGGCTTTATGGTTTAGAGAATGAGAGAGGAGAGCTGAGTCTGTCACAGTCTCCCTGCCTGACCTTAACTGAAATGCATGAGCCCCGATCCTATGCCATGTTCTGTGCCCGCAAGAGCTCCAGTAAAGTCAATGGGAATCTCTATGTTAGTAAGGTTCTCTGTAACACATCTCGGTAGAGGACTGGGACCTTAATCTAGCTGCCTTGGTTTCCCATCTACAAAATGTGGGAAAAAGTATTGTATTTGATGTGAAAGGGTGAATGAATATGAGTGAAGTACTGAGACACTGTGGTGGGGATGGGCACTTTAGGAAAGCCCATAAAGAAACATGCTTATACTAGCCAACTGCCCATCAGAAATGATGGGGGTGGGCATGGACTGCCACCACTGCCTCACAGGAGTGGGCGAGGGGGGCGGGGGGGGACAGGGGAGTGAGCTTGCCCCGTCGTCCCCTTGGCCAGCATCCCATGTTGATTGGTTGTTTCAGAAACCAATCAGAGTGCTCCAAGAGCATTATGGACAGACAGACAGATGGACTAAGCCCTTTATTATATTAGAATTTAGACGAGAAAGTATTTTTGCTACCAAATGTTACTTGATGGCTAAAAATACTGCTCATAATGGAGCTCAGTTGCGATGTTTACTTTGGAGCTCCAGTTTTTGTACTATCTTTGATTTCTATGAAGAAGAACGGTCTGCTTTGAACTCTAAAGCTGACAGATAGAGAAGGCAAGTGCCTAGATAGATGTAGTTTGGAATAATGCCTTTAAATGCAAGAGGAGGGACAACCTATGGATAAAACCAAAGATTTTGGTGCTCCTTTCAACAGGGTCACTCATTCCTTGGCATGGGTTAGAAGTGGAGAAAAACTTCTGGGGAAAAATGGCCAGAGTAAAACAGCGAGCACAGAGATGTATTTCCATACAGCTCACCCTCAAAGTTAACCTATTGTAACATACATTTCCTACCCACGAGTGAAGTGTTTCACAGTCTGCATGTGTCAAGGAAAATCTATGTTCTTTTCAATTGTTTCTCTCTCCCTCATACAAGCAGCAGCATCTGTACATTAAACTATTACTTGTTTAATTTGGGATGGGACACAGTCAGTGCATGCTCTTGAGGACAAAGGAAAGTGTGCTGTGGGGGAAAGAAGGCAAAACATGATGGAGTTTGCTGCTCTCTAAAGCCAGGAAAAAGGTCAAGGATGGAACTGTGATCTCACGTAATGGGAAAGTGAACTAATGTCTCACAACAGCCCTAAAGGCTTCAGTTTGACCCCTGCTCTGGACTCCTACCAACAGCAGCCTCCCAGTTAATATAGCTACAAATGGATTTGTCATCTGGACTGAGGAACCAAAAGACAGTCACATGACTTACATGCTTTCGAGATAGAATGTGGCATGCTTTATACATTTTAGCCCAGTGGGCCATTAGGATCAATCAAACTATTCACCTTGACTTTTCTGGTCTTCTATGACAGAGGTGGCCCAGGTTCTGGACTCTGGAACAAAAGGAAAATTCAGTAGAGATAAAGTCATGTGGCCCATGATTGCAATGGGTGGCCAAGCAATGAGACTGCAGAGTCAGGGAAACCAGTTGCTCTGCCTCCCAAATTATACCCTGAAAAGTGTGTAAAAACAATCATTTTTGTCTTTTTCCATTTTTGGACTCTTATTTTCTCAAGGGTGCAGGGTAAAAATGACAGGAAAATATGACAGCTTATAAAAAGGGCCAGCTTCAGGAAATGTGTAGACAGAAGCATCAATCATAAAAATCTCAGCTGAGAGCAGCTGAAGGAGGGGGCTGCCTTGATGCGACCGAGCAGAACAGGTACCTAGAAAGGAGTGGAATGGAGGCCCACCTGAATGGTTCTGACGCTTTGAACAGATTTGGTACTTCCCCGTGTGTTTCTTCATGCAACTTTCTATTTGATTTGGGGATTGTGTTGGGATGGGAGACCTGCTGCTGTCATCTGAGGGAAAGATGATTCCATCACTGTCTGCCTCACCATATGCATGGTGACAGTGATGCCACTGAAGTGGAAACTGCCTAGGATCTTCTGTGATAGTCACTGAGACCAGAGGCAGTGACCTCTTAGCTGCAAAGAAAAGACCCAGCTGCAAATGCCCCAAGAGGCCCTAAGCCAACATAGAAGGGCAGAGACTGTGTACAGTCATGTGGGAAGAAGCCAACAGGAGCCAAGTACAGCTTGACTCTACAGTTAAGCAGCAAAAAGCAGGTTAAAGGGACCTGCTAGTGAACATCTGCAGCACTCAGAATCATACAATGAAGTCAATGGACTGTTTGATAGGGATGGGGTTTCTTCTGCTCCAGGGGCACCAAGCTGGTTTTAACAGGCTATAGCTTAAGGAAACCATTTCTGCTCTGAAAGGCACAAGGAGGGACATTCAAGCCAGGAAAAGAAGCTCCTGTTCCCCAGAGTGCTCACAGCTTAGTTTGTGCAAGGGCCTGAAAGGGAAGTCAGAGCTGATGAAATGCAGCATTAATTGCCAGAACTGACAATGGTTAAAAGAGATAAAGAAGTGGCACTTTATATTAGAGCCTGTCTTTTCATATCTGTCCTGGCATAATGTGAGCTGACACCATGTCATCATCCAACAGAACATGCCTAGCTAGGTGACTCCGACAGACTGTGCAAACAAGCAGAGTGTTTTGCTTACATGACCCCAGCCAGCTTGGGGCTTAAGTTGTGAGCAACTACCAGAGATAGTACCACATAGACTGTATCTGATGGGGGAGAGAAGGGGGGTGGGACAGCATGAGGACAAGGTGGCTGGGGGCTACTTTCCTCAATTGCAAAAAAAAGGCCCCAAGTCTTATTCATTCTTAAGGAGAGATGGGAGTCCCCAGGGAAGGAGAAACAAGAGACTCTACCAGATTTGTGAATCAAGACTGAACTAGGATGGGACTACACATCCCTGGGTATGTATTTCTCACTGTCAGATAGCAGACAGATTGGCTATATGGAGTATAAGTTATGTGTGTGCATAGGTACGTTTGCATAAGTAGGTATATAGCTACATATATGTGTATGCGTGTCCTTTTCTCTCATGCTTTCATTTATTTTGTGTATTCATTCCAGAGTGGTTTTAAAGCTGGTAGAAGCTCCTAGATACAGGCACTTTACAAGCAGAGCCAATACAGCTTTAACCCTGGCTTACTAAAATTTATAAATCCATAAATACATAAAAATGTTACACAAAGACATGTCCAGGTGCCCTGCCATCCTGTCTCTCACAGTGGTAGAACATGGATGGTAAGGGAATGTGTATTTATATAGGGCCTATCATCCTACAGCTTCCAGCTTTCAATATTTAAACCTAGGTGTGATAGGATCACTTATGAAAGACAGGGAGCAATTGAGAGCTAAAAGCTGTGTTGAGATCAGCAGCTCCATTTATATATGCCAATGATAAGCCATCCCATCTGCTTATGGGAGGGAAAGGTGGTAGTACTTACCACCCCTTATGAAGGGAGCTCTGCTCACCTGAGCTAACATGAAATGTTATCCCTAGTAGATTATACAGATGCTCAAAACATGAGCCTAACTCTGCTGGATTTCCTCTTCACCAAACTCCTTCCTGACTGGAGCAAAACTAGTTAAGTGATCTCCCATATTCACCCTCTGGGATACTGATAGGCCACTGGAAAAGCCAGTATGTGCAGTCCCAAGTAGGTCTTGATAAAGACTTTTTTTTAAGTCTCTATCCACCTAGATGGAGCCACCTAAGGAAATGACACAAGGGTCTGAATCTTATTGCCATTGACATCTCCCCACCTTCCCTCCCCCCATCCAAGGGTCTATTCTGCATTCATGTTATTCATTAGCATTTGCTTTGACAAATATTTTAGGTCTGTTGATTATATATAGGAGATTAATTCACTCCAGGTGTTGATTTTTGTTTCTAGTCACAAGAGTTTGCACCTGGTTGTTTCTCAGGGTTAATTGGAAGCTTTGACTGTGAAAAAAGCTGCTAAACATGATTGACTGTGGATTGTTTCCCATCTCTCACATCTTGGTTATCCCTGTCTAAGTCTGCACTCTGTATTATTTAGAAGGGGATGGGCCAGGGTTGAGAGAAGGCTTGAGGTTTCTATTGTTATAAGGTTGTACTTCCCTAAATCATATCTGTATTTTTGGTAATAGCTGGAAAAAGATCAGGATTATAAACTGCTTGTTTTAGTTATTCTTTCTCTTTACCATGAATGGCAAGTGCCTCCTCAAAAACTCAGCATCTGGTTATAAATGGCAGTTTAATAAAAAGATATTTGCCTCCAAGTGGGTTGTTTAATCTTTGGTGGGGAATTGAATAGATGGGGTACAGGAAATAGGCGGGTAATGATTTTAAAATAGCCCCATCAAATCGGTTATTGCCCTGAGGTGTTATAAATAAATGAAAATGAGCTGACTGTGTAATGATTATGTTTACTCTGGGCTTACTGTAACTGCACACAGCTCTTCTGAGCAGCAATTATCCATGTATTTACCTGTGCTCTGCTCATGAGCCCTCTTTGTCCCGAACTCAGGGAAACAGTTGAACACGTATTGAAAGAAAAGCAGGTACTTAAGACCTTCCCTGAATTGGACTTTTTATGAATAAGAGAAAATGAGGAGGAAATTAAAATGGTAATAGTGATAAAAAAGGGTTGCCCTACCATATGAACAAAAGATGCAGCATATTGTTCTGGCTTCATACATATCTGAAGCAGTGCACCAGCAATCAGAGGGGAACCATTAGTTATAGATGCTATGCATCCTGAGTTTTGATGCCAAAGTTGCTTTTAGCAGGTGTAAGGGGCTACTTACAGATCAGGTACACTGGCCAATATTCATTACTCTCATTAATACTCATTTCTGTTTGTTAACTAGGTGGGGTAGGGGCTAAGGGAATAGCAGTTGCAATAAAACATTCTGCAAGTCAAGATGCAATACCTTTACTACTTCAAAGCTAATTTCCTCCACTTTAAAAAACAATATGAATGATCAATACCAACGAGTGATTATATTTAGAGTGAAAAGATGCAGATGGAATCCCAGTTCTTTTAGTCTTTACCCAAGCACAGCTGCAATGGATTAAGGATTGTTTAAAAATCTCTTAAGTGCTTTCCAAAAGTTGCAAGTCATTAAAACCAATGGGTGTTTATCATTCCAGACATTGTTTGTAATAATGAAAATTGCAGTCTCGTAGGTGTCTGTGCTCCTCAAACAGAAGAGGACATGGCAAGTGTGGAATCTCTTTTCATTTGCTTGTAACGCATTAGGTCTTAGGGGCAATTTTCACCTGTATCTAGAATAATGTATATAGAAGTAAATTTGAAATATTACTACATTGACAGCCCTGGCAAACATACTGAGCTTTAGAATTCAGCCTAGTGAAGTTTCCACAAGATGAGTAGATTAGACTTTAGTATTGTTTTCCCCACCTGATTAATTTTTCTTTTTTTCTTTTTGTCTTGCTTTTATTTTTTACAGTAAAAATGTCAAATTTCCTCAGAACTAGTTCTCAGAAATGGGCAGTTGTTAAAAATACAGACCATCACTTTTCCCTGTGAAAATATGTTCACTGGTGGAAATTGAGTTTCTTGTATTAAAAAAGATGAAGTGAAAATTGATAGCTTTGCGAAGTGGATTAGCAAAATAAAGATACAGGGCACTCGAGGAACTAGTAGTTAATACTCTTAAGCAGAAATTACAGTGTCTGTATGCAATCAAACACTAGGCTTAGAGATTCAACAGTTTCCATTTTAACCTTCCCTTTTCACTTGATGAGAATTTTCCAAAACAGATGCTTTTAAAGCTGATCTTTTTTTCATTTCATATTTGGACTCAGAAGACAGAGAGTTTTCTGTTATGTTTAAAGGCAATCTGTTCAATTACTTGTGCATTATGTGTTTTTATCCTCTTCATTTATTTCAGTGGGATTTGTATTAAGCCCCAATGCAAGGTTGAAAGGAACAATTCCCAGGGCAAAAAAAAAAAACAACCTACCACACTTTCACAACTCCCAACACACTGCTAATTGAAAAATCATCCAAGTCTGTAACTTGATGTGTCAATAGTATGCCTTCATAAGAGGTATAACCACGTGCAGGCTGCACAAAACTGACCCCATAATAAAGTTTGAAAGACTGATAAAGTTACATAGAATCAGTTGGCATCCCCAAGATTTTTAACAGATTAATAGAACCATTTGTGACATCACAATGAATATCCTCTGTCCACAATAGCAACTACTGGGACAATTTTGCATGAAAGACACAAAGGTACTCACAAGCCATCAATCTCAACAGCTCCAGGCAGAGAAGCTTAAAACGTTTAATAATTCAGCATTTGTCATAGTATTTCCCTATTCTATTTCCTTAAAATATAAATATTATGTACAAATAAAAAACACATAAAGGTTGATAAAATTATTCATATTGTTGTAGCAGCCGGAGGCCCTGATAAGGTGTTGGGTCTGTATGAAGAAGCACCAAAATGATATTTCCCACTCAAGAGATATTCAATTTAGTACTCTGACAAGACATAAGACAAACAGAGGTGAAATGGAGGGATAGATAACAGTAAAATAATGGGCATCAAATCCTCCAGGAAATTTCAATTTGTGCTCTGTGCATGTACAATTTGATACACTCACTTTTTTTTAAATTATATATTGTACTTAAAGATGATGTGGTCATGACCAGAGCTATAGAAAACAGAACTCTTTCTTCTTCTGTGTATAATATATCATGGAAGCCACATTTTTATTATTGTATTGGCCCCTCATAACATAGTTGGTTGACAATAGTGTAGCTACGGTGGGATGAACAGGGTATTAGAACTGGGTACTGATTGAGGGTGGGGGGGGGGTGCCAAAATTGTTGGGAGCCCCTATAGGTTGGTAAGTAAAAACTACATTTAGGAAAAAAATGCAGACACAAGCTTTGGATCATTTTTTCTAAGAACTGTCCAGAGGGAAATTTGCATGGGCAAAGTGGGTAGTTAAGAGAGATGAGCACCTGGTTGGTATTCACAATTACAGAGACCTCAATACTGCATTGTGACCTCCTATTTAAGATCCTTGTGGTGAAAAGAGTTCTTAGGACTCTGCATTGGTGCAGGGATTTGCACTAGGGAAACTTGGTACAGGACTGGGGCCATAAAACAAGTATAAAATCTAAAGAGGATGCAGGGTCAGGTCCATAATTTACATGTTCAGTTTGAGAGTCCATTTGAAAATTCAGCCCTTGGACTCCATGGAAATCAGCATGTCAGAGGAACACAATGGAGATGCAGTAAACTGTGTTTATATGTTCTGATGGGAACATTTAAATCCTTAGTGGTGTCTCTGACTTCTGCAAATTGAGCATGGCATCCTACCTTATAGTTGCAAGGTAACAAACGAATGAGCACAATGACATTTATGTCTTTTCCTACATTTAGTTAAAAATAAAATAAGGTGAAAATTTTTCCCTGCTTCATTGCCATTTTGATGGCAGGATATGAAGGAAGATTCTCCTTTCAATTGGCAAGAGATGAAATTAAACCAAGAACCACGTATAAACTACTAACTGATACCACGTGACTGAAAAAGTTCTTTCTCAAATATTCAAAAAAATCCAGTAGCAAATACAACCAAGAATCCAAGAGCCAGGACAATGCACTATATATACACTGCACAGTTTTTATGGGACAATTGTTACTTCAGCTTTATCTACCAATGCCAATTGATAGCTAGCCAATTTTTATTTGTGGTCTCCAGTAGCAGCAACATGAGCATCTTGTAGAATTGAAGAGGTTGTGAATTGTGGTTTTAGAATAGGAGGGCATTTATAGATGTACTCGGGGAGGCGGAATAGAAGGGGTGCTTTAATTAGTGATCCGTGCCAATTAAAAGCACCTGAGCATCACATGTAGCAGCGTCCCCACACTGAAAAAATGGCGGTGGGGCATTTTGAACTAAAACTCGTTCTGCAAGCTTTAGTTCAAAGCACCCCCGCCACCTTTTTTTAGTGTGGGGACTCTGCTACATGTGATGCTGGATGCTGCTGGAGCATGTTAATTTATGCACTCCACAAACTAGATGAATTGAGTCTGCTCTGATTCACTGCATTTACAGTGTGTAGGAGCAGCCTCCCTGCATGTGTGTAAGTGCCCATAGAGCCTAGATTCTATCCCCGTGACTGCATGTACTTGAGATATGTATATATATATAAAATTAGACATTTTTGTTAAAACTGAAATAAGTGGCTGCCATTAGTGGTTTATATTAAAGCTGGACTTCCATTTTGGCCAATATTAAACTAAATATATATTTTTGGTCCATTTATTTTTTAAAATGAGGATCCTAGTAGACATCTTTGCGCAATACTTTATACATGGAAATCATTTATTATCTATACCAAATAAACATTGGGAGCCGCAATTCAAGAGGTGGGCGCCGCAATTCAAGAGGGATGTAGATAACCTGGAGAGGGTCCAGAGAAGGGCCACTCGTATGGTTAAGGGCCTGCAGTCCAAGCCCTACGAGGAGAGACTAGAGAAACTGGACCTTTTCAGCCTCCGCAAGAGAAGGTTGAGAGGCGACCTTGTGGCTGCCTATAAGTTCATCACGGGGGCACAGAAGGGAATTGGTGAGTATTTATTCACCAAGGCGCCACCGGGGGTTACAAGAAATAATGGCCACAAGCTAGCAGAGAGCAGATTTAGATTGGACATTAGGAAGAACTTCTTCACAGTTCAAGTGGCCAGGGTCTGGAACGGGCTCCCAAGGGAGGTGGTGCTCTCCCCTACCCTGGGGGTCTTCAAGAGGAGGTTAGATGAGCATCTAGCTGGGGTCATCTAGACCCAGCATTCTTTCCTGCTTATGCAGGGGGTTGGACTCGATGATCTATTGAGGTCCCTTCCGATCCTAACATCTATGATTCTTTGAATCTATGAATATGAATTTGTTCACACTAATGCTAATTTGAGTTTCCTCATATGGGAGCTGAATATCATATTCATGCTAAACATATATTTGAGTTGCATATATTTAAGAACTAGGCTCTGAGTAGAAACAGCTGGATGTTAAGCATAATTAAAAAGTCAAAGACATTTTTTTAGGTGGCTATGTAAGGGCTCACAGACGTCACTGCAAGCATTTATTTTTGAAGATCTTTGTGAGTCTATAATATGTATGTGCATAGTGTAGAGTTTGTGCGGATGCTATAGGAATGGTATGTGTATTTATTGTACACATTACTGTACTGACTGGGCTGACATGCACATTCTTCTTTGAAATAATTCCTTTAGAAGACATGCTAAAACTTTTATTTTTGTGCTTGAATAAAAGAAAATCCAGGTGTTGTACTGCACTCTGTCAGCCCCAGGGCTGTTTGCTGCACTTTTGCTCCTTTGAGCTTAAAAAGCAGTATCTACAGGGACATTTCTTTTCCATATTGCAACTGTTCAGCATTAGAAATAGGGCATGTTATGAACCTGCACAACCTTTTCAGTAGGATTTTTCTTTTGCCCAGAGGCAATTTTGGACAGATTTATCTCCACTAGTATACTTGAGAACCTACAGTAGCAGCAGAGCTACTGAACTGTCACAGAGAGTCCCTTAAAGAAACATTGCCCCCTGCTTTCCAAGTTTCCCTTTACTATATTTTGACAAAAATGATCTTCATTAGTTCAAAGGACATAGTCAAGCAACTCAGTTTCAACAGTTTGCCTACCTTTAAGATACATTAAGAGAAACAGCTGCTGCAGTTGTTGCTGTAGTATGCCCATTTACCAGAGCAGTAGATGGTCACCCTAGAAAAAAACAACCCAAACCAAAAGATGGTTTATTATCATGTTTTTTATTATTATCATTATTTAAATGGGCTAAGAAATTATTCTGAAACAACAATGCAAAACTTAATGCATACAATAGATTTCATAGTAAATCTGCTTCTATCTTCAGGGACCTGAAAATCTGAAATCTGAACCACCTGTCCCCATCATAATAGCAGCCAGAGCAAGTGAATATCATCTTTCCCCTGTAGAAATACAACTCCCTGAATGATTACCCTTCTTTTTGACACAATGCATTCAAGAAGGCTTTTCTCTGCCAGGAAAGAGGCATGAAAATTTCTGACAAACTTCACCAAACTCCAACCTGTTTGTTTCCAAAGACTATGCTGAGATCTCCTATAGGCCACTTCTGACATTCCCTGTAATACATACAGCTCATCCTTCATTAGGTTCCAGTAGCTGAATGTGCTTGAGGGGTATGGCGTTGTAATTCAGGATGATGCTGATCTAATTTTTTATATCTGCCATTTACGTAGCCAACTATAACTGGGCTGTAAGTAGCAAACTATAAAACATTATGGTATCTCCAGCTCTCACAATGTGTTTACAAAGGGTGTCCCTGTTGCATCAGAGAACAATTTCAATGTGATCCAAGTAGAAAAGAAACAAATCTTGATTGAACCATCAGCTTTTCCACAAGTATTTCCAAGCTCAATGTACTAAGGACTGTAACCTTAGTGGAAGAAAAGCAGAAAAGGAAAAACATAATTCTGTACACTGACTTTACCATTCCATACGTCCTATATTTTCAATCAACATTTTTCCAGGTTCCTGAGGTATCAGGGCATGAAGTTCCTTAAAAAATAATTCTGAGACATTACCCACATATTTTAGACCTGACAATGGAAAATGCAAGGAGTGGAGCAAAAGCTGTATGCAGCTTTCAGGAACCCAAGCCACACGGTAATTATTCATTGAAAGCATGCAGTCCTGAACAGCTAACCTATGCCAAACTTCTAGGGTTTAGGAGTCTAACGTGAAGCTAGATTTGATAGAGACTCTCACTTTCATGAAAGTACCCAGAACCGAAATGAACATAAATGAAGAACAAATGGTATGAACTATCCATGAATAAACTGAAACTGGAAATTAGGAGGTGGAATAATGTTCCAGAGCTTCCTGAAAACTCCTCCCAGTAAGAGTCATGGGAGCAAAGAACCTAATCGTTTTAAGATGTGGGTTGATACATTTATGAGCAGAAAGATATGGTTGACTGCAGTGACAGGGAACTAGATGTAATCACTCAGGAAGTCTATTCCAGTCTTAAGTCCTACGCTTCTAAAGAGACAATGGTGTCATACAATATAGTGGATGCATCAGAGCAGTGGGAATGAAATTCTGATGCAAATGGACTTCTCAGGAGTCCAAGTGCACTATGCAGGTCCCAGAAGGTAGATCTTTTCTTGACTTTTCTTTTTTTTAGTCCCTTCTCCATAGGAGAGGAACTGAGGCCAGACAGGGAACCAGTAGGCCAAATGACAGAAAGCTACATACATTCTCCATGCACTCTGCCTCTCTGCTCCGTCCAAAAACCATCTCTGCTCCCCCTACCTCTTTGTATTATTCATTATCTTGCTTGCATTCTACATCAGCAATAGGGAAAATATGAGGCATAACAGATTATAAGAGCAACTGTTTCCATTTTTAGGGACATCTTTGTGCTGATACACAGAGGAGTCCGTGTCCTAGTTCACAAATGCCTCTGACGAAAATTAATTGCATACCCAATAAGAAAAAAAGGCAACCAGTCGGGTTCAGCCAGGTTTCATCGGCTCTGCCCTTACCAGTAGCTTCCCCTGTAGGAAAGACAGAAGACTTTGAGTTCTGGGAATTATACAGTCACAAGACTCAGTGGGATAAACACAGAAGTTCCCTCTCAGAAGTCCTACCCACTGCTGTCAGTAGGACTGTCAACTAAGCAGACTAAGTAGGAGAATATAGTATGTAACTAAAAGTAGATAAAGAGATAAGCTCCAGCACTTGTTCATACCCAGTATCTCATTTCTGTGAATGATTGTTCCAAGAAGTTAGAGGGAAAAATGATGCAGAGACTGAAAGAATGAATCAGAGGAATAAAGGGAAAAAGATTTAAATTTTGGAAGGAAGGTAGTTGTTATTCAAAGGATCTGACTAGTTCAAAACTCTGCACTGCCACTTTTCTCACTCTATGCTGCTTTAAAAAAAAGATATAAAGTGCCTTTAGCCTATTTTATGATTACTAAATTGACAGTGTTGAGACTGAAATCCTCAGTTTATCCTCAGACAGGTACAGAATAGGCAGCAGCTCTGCAGGCTGTCCCTTCTCCTGTCAAACCCAACCTCCGATGTCCATCCATTCTGTGTTTCTAGAACTAAATGATGGACCCACAAGGCGTATTCTTCCCAGTGACTGCAGTAGAATTTGGATCAAACCAGAAGCCTTTATGTTCCCTAGCCTTTCTGTTGTGTCTGTTAGTTGTGCTGGTTCACATAATGTCCACAATGTATTAGATGCAGATTTTTTCATAGCTGTTTTTTAATGGAACACTGGGTTTTCAACTAAATGGCATTCCTTGAGATTGCCATCTGCTTTCTGTGGGAGTGTGGAGAGGGGAAATTCAAACTATTCTAATTGAAAACAAATGGTTTCCATTTTGATATGCCAGTTGGGTTCCCCATAGGAACTGTAGTTCAAATGCCTCATGCCCCAGTTTACTGTTATGGATCCAGCGTGTATTTACATTCATGTCTTATCCTCCATGAGAGCTATGTGGCTGTCATGATGCATTGGGGTGGGTATAATTTAACCAGAGAACTGAATGGGAACATAAGGCACCTACAACTCCATTGAGCCACTGTGGTCTCATGTAACATGCTCATTGACATTACTATGAACAGGTGCCCTCTGAATTAATAGGTACTCTCTGGAAATGTGTCTTTCACATGGCAGACAATAAGAATATTCCAAATTAGGGTTCAGATATACTTACAGATAACTTATGTTGGGTTGTATACAGATAAGCAGCTGTCTTGAGTAAAAGTGTACCTAAGAAAGTGGAGACAAGTGGGGTACTAGCCCTGGCCACTAACTTGGGGAGGGGAAGGGATACAAAAATAGTACTGTCATGGGACGGGGTTCCTAAGAATGACCGTGATCTCCCAAGGCCCCTTGACTGTGCCAATTCGGCCTGATGGGCACCCTCTATTCTCACCCGCCACGTCTTGATGCAAAACGTAATGTAGGGAGGCTGCCTTCACGTCCAGTCAGACACGGTCCTGATGGACTTCCCTGGACCCCGTGGGCCCCCAGCCTTATGGGCTATATGCGTGGCTCCAGCCGCCCCTTTACCACGCACCAAGCCTCACAGATGGTACTGGTGTTCTCTTGCCTAGGCCTCATTATAATTTGGCCCCTTGTCCTCACTGGGCTCTCCGCAGCCCTGTCTCTGCGCCCATTGGCTCTGGGGTCTGTGCACCCCAAATGCCGCACCCTCACTGGCGCAGGGGTCTGTGCACCCCAAAACGCTGAACCCTCTCTGGTGCCAGGGTCTGTGCACCCCCAGAATATAAGCCCCTGGGCTGTAACATAACACACAACACAAACTGCAGGTGTGCTCGGCCCCTTTACATTACTACAAGCAGAACTTAGTCAGGCCTCTTCCCTTCACTCCCTCTAGGAGGGCTCCTTCCCCCTTGGCTACCAGCAGAGAACTGAACTCCCTAGTCCCCATCCTGGGGTTTATATAGGCCCAGGGCCCTGCCCCTTCCGGCCAGCTGACCTGGTGCAGGTGCAGGCTAATTTCCTCATTAGCTAGCTGCCATAGCAACCTGCACCTGGGCTCCTGTCTGGCTCTTTGGGCTCTCCCTGGGCAGTTTCTGCTCTTCTAGGAGTAGGCACCGAAGTGCTCTGCGACAAGTACCATCTTCTGCTTCAGCACAGCATTGCTTCCACTGCCCCAACCACTGCCCCAACCATTTCCCCATGCACCACTGCTGCACAAGGCATAAAACTACCAGCTATGTTGTACTGAATTTTGATTATGGGGAGGCATGGATGGAATAAACTGATCATCAAGGTTATTCCAGCCTTAAATCCAAAATGTATTAAATACTTAAGCAATACCAAAACAAAACTCAAAACAGTCTATAAAAGTATCTTCACATAGGCCTTCCAAACAATGAGATGACTCAGTCGGCCAGGCATTGTCATAGCACCAGGGGACACAATCAGAGCAGCTGGGTGTTGTTTGCTTCTCTGGCTTCCCAAGTGTTAAGCTTCTTTGGCTGTTTATATATCCTTACAACTTTTTTATCTTTCATGTGATTGACAAGGACTACAGGTTATATCACAGGTTCCCATCAATCACCCCTTTATAGCAACTATCCCCACGGGGGTACATGCTGTAAGGCCTAGCCCCTTTCTGGCTTGGCATCTTCCTAGTGAATGACATCAGGATGTGGAGGGACTGATGCTATGCCCCAGCCACTCTCTGGTGTTATTATTCTCGCTTTGATCTTCTTTCAGATAGGGAGCTGGTTACTGCTGGGTGATAAGACTGGGCCTATTAGAGGAATTGTTTCATGGGGCTTCATCTCCCATACACCCCACCCTGACCACTTCCCAAATGTTAATTCGACTTCTTCTTTTAGGGCAGGGGCCTTCCCTAGGCTACTAGGATCTGTGTCAGGCCTCCAAATTGATCCTCTGGCAGTCGTTCAGCAGGCTAGGCCTATTCTATCCCACTGTTCACCCAGGGCTTGCCTGCTTCATTAATGGACTAACAGCTTTCTAAAGCAAGGCAACTTAAGTTAGTTTACCCAATTCACCAATCGTTGCAAAGGTACATCAGTTGATGTCCCTTCACACATTCAGTCCAGAACTGAATGAAAGAAAATTAATTTAACTCTTCTCTTTCATCTGGGGTTGATCCCCTTCCACCCTTTTATCAGTTAATTTAAGGAGCCTCAACACAAACTGATGCATAATCAATGTAAGCCTTTTCCTGTCCTTCAGTCAGGGATGATCCTTCATCATCACTTCACTCCACAACACCCAAATCAATTTAGGAATGGCACTCCTATCTGCTGGCTCAAGTTGCCATGTTCCTGGCAGGCTGGGAGTCCCAAGCCATACACCTCCCATGTCCTCAAGTACCTGCTTTACCCAGGGATTCACTCCTGTACCCAGTGAGTTGCCCTACCCACCTATTGGGGAATGTAGTGTTCATGGGTGACTGTTTCTGTGTCCCCTTCTCCCACAAATAGCTGCAGGCTGGCACTGACCAGAGAGTCCTCCAGCATCTTTGCTCTGCAGACGCTGCCATCTCTCCCCAGCTGCCCTTCTCTGGGGCCAGAAGTATTGCCCTGAGCTCCCTGGCCACCAATCCAGATGAAGCACTCACTGTGAAAGCGTGGCATGGTGCTCCCAGCTCTGACTGTGCTCTGTCTCCTGCCAGAGGTAAGTGAAGGGTGATTATCACCTCCAGGTTTTTCTTCATCCCTGGAGCCTTTCCTCACACACCCCATTACTTTGTTACCTACAGTCTGCCTCTCAGCTTTCTTATTGCTGGGTATGTCATTCTTATTAAGTAGGGCAGCTAAATAGGTCACTCCCCCCACCACCCCAAGCTGCTACATGCTTGCCCCATATCAAGCTAGTGGCATCAATTATGTCTAGGCCTCAAAATGGTGTTTATGTCAAGGCCTACAGCCATACCTCTGCTCTTGAGGTAGCTGCCTGCACCATGACTATGTAGTGTAGAACTAGTAATAGTTTGATTGCATTGAGCAAAGATAGCCCTGGAATGAAATTGCCAAGATCTGAATACACATGACAGACAGAACAATGTCATTTGTATTAGTATATAGTTATTCCTTACTTTCTGTGTGATAACTTTGGAGTATAGTGATTTACACTGATGTACAGCTGTACATCATGTGTCCACTCCACATTTCCACCATCATGAATGTCATATGTCTATATCCTCAGATAATCTATTTAGCTAAACTGTACACATTGAGCAGAAAATGTTAATTTAAACACCTTAGTTTTGTCTTTTTCTGATCCCTCACATCCTAATCTACAAACACACAGAGAGATACCTGCAAACCTATTAACCCTGAAATGGATGGCTTTTAATCTTGGTCTTGATTCACTGCACAGTGTGAAACTGATTAAGAAGAAGCAGGGGTGTAGCAATTATAAACAACATGAACAATTCTGGGTTTTTCTATTATTTAAGCAAATGTTTGCTTGCTTTGCTCTTGTCGCTAGTCTTTGGTTTACAAAGAAAATGCTGGGGCTGGTAGGCCTGAAATTGGCCTAACTCTATTTTACTAATTTTTTTAATTTCATTTTGGTTGCCAATGATACTCTCTGAGCCATAGAGAACATACAGGAAAAACAGATTCTTCCCAGATCTTAAAATGAATGGGCCTCAACCTGACAATCTCTACTGTCCTTAGTCATGTTCAATGATCACAATGGGTTATTCATATGAGTAAGGAGGGCTTTAAGGATCTACCTGCCCATTCCAACAACTATGAGACTGCTACTACAAATTGCTTGATGGATGTGAGAACCTGAGCTTGTACTGAGCTTTACTGAAGTCAACATGACTCCACTCAGATGCAGCAAAGCACTGATACACAGTTTATAGGATTAGGTCGCATAATAGTTGATAAAGGAGCAGATCCCATAAGTCTGTGCTCCCAGAACTGTTTCTGTACTTCAGATGAGACAGGTGTTATACAAAATAAATAAACAACCTTGTGGAAGAGACTGTAATGCAGGACTCCCTGCTACCAAGCGAGTGCTCTAACTACTGAGCTAAAAGGTCATGTTCATCCTTTTTGTGGTCCAGTGATGTCTGAATTTTATTTGGCACAGCTTCAGCAGAGTGAAGAGCCAGTCCTCCTTCCTCCACTCTCCATGTTAAAGTAGCCTACAAACTGGTGGTTAGGGCATTCACTAGTTAGGATGAAGACATGGATTTCAGCTCTCTTGGTCACCTCATCTGGGCAACTGCTCTAATCACAGACTTCAGAATATTGTCTAAAACAGGGGTTGGCAACATTTTGCCATTATGGGCTGGAGCTTGCAACCTGGACCCCTGCTATAAACTGCAAATCTCTGCCTCCCAGAGTTCCCAAACTGCTTAAACTTCTCCTCAACAGTGAATCCAACCACTATGCAGTGAGGGTAAGTGCAGGCACAAGACAGCAGCAGGGAGGCCTGCACAGGGGAATGCTGAGGAGTGGGATGAACAGCATGGTATAGAGCCTTGCTGCTCAATCCTCCATGCCACCCCATGCCCTCGGACCTTCATGGGCTGGATCCAAGCACTTTACAGGCCGGATCTGGCCATCCCCTAGTCTAAAAGGTTGTAGGTGGCACCACTCCTACTCATCCATCTAAGCCACATTTTCAAGAAAAGAGTGAGTCCTGATTTTGCGGTTTTAAAAATTCAAGCTTAGATAGTATCTTCAGGACATATCTCCATCCTCAGGTTACTACCTGCTGAACATGCTGTTTTCGGAGCTGGAACATGCTTGTTGATTTAGATCCTATTGAGTGGTGCTAACATTCCCCCTTATGGGATAGAGAGTCTAAGGGCATTTTTACATGTGCTCCTGATGAGGCACCAGGTGCTTTTAAATAGTGAGACGTGCTAATTAAAAGTGCCCGGTACATGTTAGGAGCAAGTGTATCAGCAGCACAACATGCCTCCTCACTGAGAAAATGGCAGCGGTGTGCTTTGAGCTAAAGCATATTGAACATGTTTTAGAGCTAAAGCATATTGAACATGTTTTAGTTCAAAGTGCACCACCGCCATTTTCTCATTGAGACTTGCTGCGCCACTAATGCATGTGACGCATGAGGCTGCCAGAAAACATAAATTTACACGCTGGGTTTCCAGCGCGTTGGAGCAGGTTCCTCGCATGTGCGTATCTGCCCTAAGTGCTTAGCCCAGGGTTCTGGATTCCAGTCTGGATCCAGGTGCCTAAAAGATGGTCAGTCTCTTTTGGCACCTAGGTCAAAGTCCAAATGTATATTTTTTCCAATAGCAACTGAAAAAATAATTGCTTAATGCTTTTTTTTTTCCTTTGAGGAGAAACAAAAATCATAGCTATCAACTAGGCATAAGAAGAATTTGTTTCAAACCTCCACAAGATTATTTTAAAATCACAGCAAGTGTTAATGATTAGGGCTGTGCGAAACGGGCCCTATTCGATTCGGATTCGGCCCGAATCAGAGACAATGATTCAATCCATTGATTCGGATCACTGTCCCTAATTTGATTCGGCCGAATCCGAATCTGAAGATTCAATGTTGATACAATGAATCAGTGATTTGAACACAGGTGCAGCTTTAAACTTTTTTTTCTACATACCTTGAGCTAGCAGGCGCAACTCATGATCGTTGTGGTGTTGGGGTGGATGGAGCGTCCCACAGGAGCACAGGGGCCTCTCCAGCGTGCTCCTCAGCGAACATGGAAGTGGACTGGAAGTGCTTCTGGTCCACTTCCGTGTCTGCTGCCAAGCACGCATCTGCCCCAGCACTGTAGTGCTCAATGCCCCTGCTACTTAGAGGTGTGTAGAAAAAACATTTAAAGCTGTATCTACGTCTGAATTGCCAAATCTCTCCGAATCTCTCTGAATTGATTCGGAGGGTTCCAAATCAATTCAGAGAGATTAAAGGGTCCTCTGATTCGATTTGGATTTGGAGATTCAGCCACCAAATCAGGCTAAATCTTCGCAAAATCGAATCAGGGACCATAGCTTCACACAGCCCTATTAACTATGTAATTTTAGAAATAACCACACACAAAAAAAAATCATGAAAATGAAACTTTCATTTCCAAACTGCATCAGTCAGAGGGAGATTCTCTAAAGTGTAGAGTTTAGGGAAGTTAAGTACATAACTGTCAGTTGTGCCTTTGAAAACTACCCTCTGAACCAATAATGAGAAACCCTGAGTAAATCATGTGTGGATTATGTGTCACAAGAGAACCAAGATAAGGAAGACCTCATCTATGACAGAGAGATCTTGCACTATAACCTCTCAAATGAAACTAAATGCTGCATTCAGGAGGTATTTTTGTTTCATAGGTTTCATTTAAAATGAGGTTACAATCAGGAAACTGACTAAAAGTAGTACTTTGATACTTCATACAGTCACTTCTCCCTGTCTCACCTACAGGCCTTATTTTACTGACACAAACAAAATCTTACTAGTGTCAGCACTGCATTTAAGGAAAAGTGAGCTCTGTTCCATGCTGCCACATCTGTCATGAAAACACTCACCACTTCCTTTTTGACCCCAGAATCATTATTGTTAGTGATGATGTATGAAGCAGAAAGAACACAGCTTGATTGTGAGATATGACTTTGAACTTGTGTTTGCTGGCAGGTAAAAGCCTTATTTTGAGTTTTAAACAGAGCATGTTTTATATGGAATGCACTGGGGAGAAATAAATAGGAAACACCAAGACTTCATTTTACAGAGTCACTTTTCAGACCATAACTACACTTTAAAAAAGAAATTGGAGTGAATTTAAACACTGATAAAAGGTTCCAAAGTGACAGCCCTGCACAGGAAAGTTCTTTGTTTATCCCTAAAAGAGGTTCAGTATAGGCAGTGGAAGATTTGCATATCACCTTGCTAATAAGATTCAACCCTGTAAGGGACCACTTCTAAGGATAAAAGGGGTGTTCATTCTCCATGCCTCTTTTTGTCCTTATTCACTCTGAAACAGTCAACAAAAAGCAATTGTGATGATAGGTTTGGATGCATGGACACCAGTCCACCAGGAACTGAGCCTATTAGTCAACTGCACCCCGCAACCGTGTATCCAATGAAAACAACTTCCAGTTTCTAAACACCATTCACTCCCCATCCTAAGCTAGTTTTGAACATGAATCCTTTCAGCAACACAGCTTCTTGAGCTGTAACTATGCTTTATATCAGAGTTAGTCAAACACTTGACAATCAGCAGCTCAAGGGTGACATGCTATAAGCCAATGTTCTCAAGATATTGTACATGAAATTGCAGCTGCTGTAGTGGCAGTTTCTTGCTAATTAATAATCAGATTCACAAGTATCCATCACCATCAGGCTTACAGCCCTGATCATAATGCTGTCATACACTCTGTACAGTCCAACAGGAGCAGAACTTAAAATGTTGACTAGCACCATATGACATTAAATATAGTCTTTGAACCTGCCATTGCTATCGTGTGTCCTCTAGATGTTTTGATTCCCAGCCTCAAAATATTCAAGGCTTGCTGTGAGATTGACTTCTTAAGAAAAAAAAAAATAAAAGCATTGTCATTGTTGTTCACATGTTAAGAATGTAACAACCATTACAAATCAGACCCGCTACACAACCAACCATTTGTCATGGTTAGCAACAAGTAGGCCAAGACAGCACTACTAATTGACACTGTCATCCTTCTAGTTAACAAAGTGCAGCCACCATGAGAGAGAAGCTAAGAAAATACGATGATCTGGCCATGTAAGTGAAAGCAATCTGGCATGCCAATAAGGTGAATGTGGCACCAGTAGAGCTGTCGGTGAACAGAGTTATAACGAAGGTGACTATGAAGGACTTCGGAAAACTGGAAATGGAGTAAATGATTCAGCTAAGTCCAAATGTTTCCTTCTTATGGATGGTGAGGTAATGCTAAAAATTCTCTCTCTCTGAGCAAACAGGGCGTCTTAGGTCATTCACAGCCCATATTCTGTACATAGCATATGCTGTAAACTTGGACATAATAACACCACCACATGCCAATCAGAAATGGCTGCCTTGTGTGAAGGCATGGAGGGAAAGCATCAAGCAGCACTCATTTGGGCTGACAGGCTACTCATTATTACTGCATACCACAGGCATAGATCTGGCCAGCAATTTATTCCATGTCGGGGAAAGCAGAGAAAGTATTTAATTTTCAGTCTGCCAGATTTACTTTTAGTTCTGTCTACTCAGCTTAGACTGTCAACTAGCAAGAACTGAAATGGTGTTTTTTATTGTGTGGACATCTTTCCACTAGGAACTAAGCTGAGACAATCAACCAAATGTCTAAAGAATTTACATTATGCTTATAAAACAAACAAACAAAAAACAGGGGAAGGAAGATTCAAAGCTGTGCATAGTTTACAGTCTGTTGTATTTCCCAGGAAGGTGTCGCTGCCACAACATATTTCAAATTCCTCTAATAGGTAACTGTAATATAGCCAGAGATGCTGACTGTTCTGTGTTGCTTTCTGATTATACAGGGCACTTGGGTGACATCAAATACCAGAAGTTGTATCACGAGAGGAGACAGCATACAACAAAGTGTCAGTTTAAGGTTGATACTTTGTCCGTGTCACAAGGTATGCAAGTCTAACAACTAAAAAAAGTCTTTGTACAGTGACATAATGCTTGATCACTAGAAAATGGTATTTAGAGGTTTGTTTTTGAGAATTCGCTTGTAGGTAAAGTAAATACGCATTAGAACAATGATCCAGGGTAATGGCAAGGGTTTACTGATTTCTAAAAAGCGTGTTTTGTGAGAGAGTTTCCTCAAGGCCCACTGTGTCTGACAGGCAAGCAGCAAGCAGACACACAGGCTGGGAAATTAAAGACATGTACCACACTATTCCATAACATGAGATAAAGTGGCACCCAGTCACAGTGCCCAACTGCAGGGCCCTTGGGATTTCCAGTTTTGGGAAACAGACTAGATTAAGAGAAGACCAGTAAAGCCCAAATTAGGAAGTGTGCATGTGATAGGTTTATGAAACAAAGGAATGTGCTGACAGGACAGAATATGGACAGTATGACAACCACAGAGAGACCAATCAGCAATGGTTAGAGATGAAGAGTCATCACAGGAGGCGAAAAGAACATAAAAGGAGGGATTTCAGAGTAGCAAGGGTCCCTGAGAGGGGAACCTGAGGCCACCATGGACGGAAGCCACACCACCAGCCTGTCTCACCCACCACACTGGGAGGGTGGCGGGGTCTCAGTCTCTGACCTCCGGCTGTTGACATCTGCCATTCAAGAGAGAACCTCAGAGTGAAGCTTGCATACTAGCCAGACGTACCTTGACTCTGTGCATCTCTAGGACTGGTAGATATAGAATTGTTTGCATTATTCTTGTCTGCTATCACTGTGTATTAATAAAATTCATGGATTATCAAATGGAGAGGTCATGGTCAGTCTGAGGGTTTGGGTCCACTCAAAACAAGGTATCTGGGTCATAAATCCAGCATCAACAATGTTGACACCCCTTTCTACCCAATATGCCCCTACCAGCCCCCAAGATTGATAAAATACTTACCTTAAGCAGAGTTTGGACCCCAAAATAAGAGAAGTCTGTAGATTCTATGAAGACCAGTAGAGGCTTCTTTATTTATATTGATTTTTTCTGGAAGGCTATTACAACTGTGTTAGGTTGTTTCACAAAACCCAATGACAGATAAATAGTCACCAGTAGTTAGATAAGTATTGTTAACATATGGTTTAGAGGCACACCCCTCTGACAGCTCTCGGGAGTGGATACAATTCTCCTAAAAATGGGATTTACACATTTGGGATTTAATCCTCCATGCCTGCTTATGCTCTGTGTTCTAAGCCAGTGGTTGCTGTATAGCATGATGCCATCTCTGCCATCATTTTCATTCCTTCAAGGGTCAGGTGCCATTGTTCTTCATCACTTTTTGATGAGAAATGTTACATAATTCCCAAAAGTTTGACAAAATAGTGTTTTCATATTTTGATTACTAGAGCAGAAAATGCCTCTCTCCCCTGTCACATTAGTTGCATAGTTTTCTTCTCTGGGTTTGGTCTGTATATCTCATTTGTCACTTCTATTTGATGGGCATTGATTCTTTATTTGGTGAGAGATTGCATTATATTTGTACGTTACACCATACAGAAGTAGTTTGCTACCACTATAGTTCCTCAGAGGGTTCTAAGGCAATCTATAGTTTTGATGTTTTCTTGCTTCTTCCCAATCACTTGTAGATTGTTGTCTTTTAGGCTCAGTATCACAAGCATTTTTGCATTTTGATTGGAACTGTTTTCTTTGCTGGTCATAAGATTACAGCAGTTGCAACTCCTAAGGAACAATAGTATGAAAGTGGGTAGATATTATTTCATTTAGATTTAATTCATAAGCCTTCAGTGCATTATGTAGCAAAACCTCCAGGATTTTCTTTTTTCTTTAACTTAAAAATACATTCCCTCCCCTTCCCCAACCATTTCTGATGTTCTCTCTGCCCTCTCTATCCCTTATAAGTAATTATAAGTAGTCATAGGTAAGCTAAGTTCTTGTATGCTACTATTGTAATAATCCCCTTTTATATTGTAAATAGTGTTCTGTTATGTTTGTATTGATTTTTACTGTTTTATACTGTATTATATTGTATTCCTATAATTTTTGCATTGATTTTTATTGGTTCATATTAATATTGTATGGTTTAGGCCTGTGCCCATAAAGTTAACCAAAGTAATGTCAAATAAGGTCAAGTTTCCATTTTGTAATATCAAGCCTCCATCTTATGTCCCCTGCCAGGGCATACCCTATTGTATAGTATGTTGCAACTGTGACTCAAACCTACCCCTCCTATGTAAATTGGTTCCTGAATGAATGGGAATGAATGAGGCTGCTTGAGGCATAATGCTAGGCCAGAAGCACTGGCCTCACCCTCCCTGCTCTGCTCCCTCCACATGGCAACAATGGAGTGGAGTGGGGGGTGAGGCCACCAGAGCTGGCCTCAGCCCCCCCTCCCCTTACTCTTTGCAGGTGACAGCGGCGGTGGTGCAGGGTGGGGAGCGGGGTCAGGACACCACGGAGGGGGGGCGAGGCCACGGCTCTTGCCTCAGCCCACCCCTCCCCCCTTCCATCATCACCGCCTGCAGGGCCCAACATGGGACGAAGTGGTGGCAGTGGGGGGAGGTGTGGGCCCAATGCGGGTTGGGGCAATCATGGGCACACTGCAGTGGTGGTGGTGGTGGGGGAGGAGAGGGGAAGAGTGGGCCTGAGCCCCATGCAGGGGGTAGGAGCACTGATCCCAAGCCAGGGGAGAAGCCAGCCCGCCACAGCAGGGGGAGCAGCAGGCCTGGGCTGACCCTGTGGCAGCTGGGGGAGGGAAGGATCGGGCTCAGAGCTAACGAGGGGGGAGTGGGGGGGGAGGAGTGGGCCTGGGCCCAAGGTGGGGAAGAGGCTCGCTCCTCCCCTCCCCCAGCCACTGCTGTGTTGGCCCAGGCCCGCTGCTCCCTCACCCCCCCACTACAGCGGGCCAGCTTCTCCCCCAGCTCAGGCTTGGGCCTCCTCCCCCCTCCACTTTCCTCCCCCCATCAGCTCCAAGCCTGCTTCTCCCATTCCCCTGCCACTGCCAGGTTGGCCGGGGCCCGCTGCTCCCCCCACCATGGTGGGCCGGCTTCCCCCCACCCTTGGGCCCAGTCCTCCCTCACATTGGGCCTGGGTCCACTCCTCCCCTCCCCCCACCACTGTAGCAGGGATTGGCAGAGTGGGCCTGGACCCCAAGCAGCAGGAGGTAAAGAGGGAGTGGGCTTGGGCAGGGGGTGGCACAGGCCTCCGTCCCTGCATGCTCCCCACCCCTGTCATTCCTGACAGGCAATTGGCTAGTAATAAAATAAAAGGGCCTAGAAGAAAGAAAAAGGTATTCTGGAATGCCACTTGCTAGGCTAGGCTAGCAAGTAGAAGATCATTCAAATCAATGCTAGTAGTAGCCTTCATTGTCTAATGCTCCTGAGCTGCTGAAGACACAGCTCATTAATTGTCAGACCCCAAGGCAGAAATCAGGGCAGTTCAAACAATGCTGCCTTTCATGCTGTTTTTCCATCCCACCCCCAGAGCACTGGGATTGGAAGGGACCTCAGGGAAGGACCACAGTCATTGGCTAACTACACAGTCAATATGAGAGCACTCCTTCCCCCTTCTTCCCCCTCCCTCTCCTTACTTTCTGTTTCCCTGCAGGAAGCCAAGCTTGAGCTTTGAAACTTGAAACATTTCAAAACTTTCAAAATGTTTTGACTGCCCTTGTTTCATTTTGAGGCTGTTTTGCAGCCCTTCGTTTGGTTCCAATTTCACTGTTTCAAGCTTAAAATGAGTCAAAACAGCATTGAAATGAAACAGCCATTGAAATTTCACACAGCCCTGATGCATAAGCTTTTGTAAGCAGCAGTTTACTTCATCAGATGCTGAGGGACTGTTGGAAGCAGAATTCCTAAGTAGAAAGCAATGATTAGAATACAAAGGGTAAGGAAGTGGGGAGGGCACTGCTAGGAGAGGCAAGGAGGGTAAGAGAAAAAGCAATTATCTAAACCAGTAAAAGATATAAGAATGTGTAGTCTTGGTTTAGACCTTACTTAACACAATTTAATCTGTGAATGATTTCTTGCTCCATAGTTTTGTTTTCAAGTAGGTTTTTTAACTTTTTTTGTCCAGGAACAGCTACTCTGAGGAAAGTCCCAGAAGGTTAATATGTTTTGCCACAGCCTTCTGTATCTTTCTGGAATTGGTGTTAAATTGGCTTTCGTTCATTCTTTCATGTAGGAATCACCCCATCTGTTCCATGTAGACAGCAGAGGGGCACTGTAAGCAGGTGATGGTGTCTATAATGTTGATAGAGGTTCAGGTGAATGAGCCTGGGATGTTATAATCATGTGCCAACCATCTCTGGCTCCAAGGGGTCATTCATTATAAGAGCTGGGCATCAGTGGGGTTCATGGATGCCTTAATTAAGTATCCTTGGTTTTTGCCAGGTTTCCTGCATCAACTTGTAGGATGGCTGCACTGATAAAGTAGTGTAAAGCAGTCCAATGAGAGAACCAACTGATCCACACCATATTTATTTGGTATCTTGCATCAACAGACAGGCACTATGGGAAATCAATAAAGAAGGATTCTGTCTGAGTTTATGTTCACTCCAAAGTACAAATGTAGAGCACACCAACCTGTCCTAGTTGAGTGAGGCTGAGAATGATTCTCCCCATTTTGATTTTGGATTGGCTGAGTGAGAGCCTTGGAAACCAATGGAAAGAGCTTCCTCTTCCCCAAAAAGTCACAATGCTTTGTCTTCAATACATTGCAGTGATTGCTCTAGTATGGTCTTATTTTTGTTGACTACCTCCTTCAGCATCTTAATGAATATCTAAGGGTGAAATATAGCATGTTTGAGGACACCATAGAAAAACTAACCCTTTCACATGCCCATGATGCCTCAAAGATGTTACTACTGAAGAGCACTGGATAACAGTACGTCTGTTATCTGAGTCTAGATAACATGACTCAGCTCAATTAGTAGCGTTTAAAAAAATCTGCCTCATAGCAGATGCCAGCTCCCTCACTACAGTAAAGCGAAAGTGTTCCAAATTACCTTGCACCATCTTCCCCAGGATAACATCTACCTTGCCAAATACCTTCTGAATTGAGAAGTGCCACAAAGAAATTCTCTTTGAATGTTGATCAAGCTACCATGGAAAGGGAGCACTTGAAGATTAGAAGCTGAGCAGCAGCAACAGCACTATGAATATTTACTTCATGATTGTGAATTTAGACAGATGGAGGATGAGTTTTTCCAAACACTGGAGGGGGTTTAGCCAAATGACTTCCAGAAAAGTGAAATGAGAACTTGGGCAACTGGTGTTGGCAGCTTTGGGGTCAAAGCCAGATTCCACATGCACTTGAAGTAAGCTGATTGCTCAAGCGGCAGAATATCTAGAGAGTCCAGTCATTGTTAGCTGCAATAGGATTAAGAACTGTTACTCAGTTGTGCTGAAAACATATATCTGACCAGAACTGGGGGGCTTTACTCAGGACACATGTGTTAATGCAGATCCTGTCATACAGTGTTGTACATTGCAGTGATAGCTGGATGGGGCACAAGCTTTCCATTACTATCCATTAACTTCAACCCTGTAAACTTAGCTCTGCTGGTCTTTGCTTAATGTAAGCTGCATTGGTAACCTTGCCTTCTGCTCCAAAACACAGCTTCTTAAACTGTGGTCCAAGGAGTCCTTTTGAGTGATCACCAGCAGCTGGCCAGTTATATGGTGCTTGGTCTTTTTCTCTAACTCCAGTTGCTATGTTGTCCATTAGAAAGAGCTACAGATACAGTAAGTGTTCTTCTAATACCAGTGCCGTACCTAGACTCCTGGTGGCCCCAGGCGGACTTTTAGTATTGCCCCCCCCCCCCTTGCCAGAGGTAATGATTTTTTTGTTGCAAAAGTCTTTATCACAGCTGTGGTATCGATGTCTTTAAATAGTTCATTCTCAATTGGTTGCCAGTCCCATATATGTGCAATATTAAAACTTTTTTTTGCAATTGTAATTTTTTTTCCAGGCCTCCTTTCTGTGTGACCGCCAGGTGGCTGCCTGGTTTGCCCATGGCTGTGTCTGGGTCTGCCTAATATTACTTTTCCACATAGACAATGTTGTAGCCCCAGCCACCAAAAAGAGACTTGTTTTCCTGGATGTTAGCAACACAAACTCAGCGTGAGATCTGAGAGAGACATTGGGTCCATTCCTTATCACATAGCAACACTGTCAATGCTGATTTGGCATGCTTCAGTCACATCTGTGCAAACCCAAGATAATTCATGCAGTTTCTCCCTGTGCAGTCTTCAAGTGCTTTATAGTGGATGATACTATAGGGACAGATCTTGTGCTATGCCAAAGAGTGTTTAAACCCATCTAGGAGGGAAGGGGCTATTTATGAATCTCTGAACTTGGGGTTTCTTTGGATTAGGCTCGCTTCCTGATACAAAGGTTAGGAAAGCATTTGTCCTGTGCCAGATACCAACAGGCCCCAATTAATCATTAAGGTACCCAGAGATTGCAGTGAAATAAGAATACCCCAGCCTTCCCTCTTCCTTTGGCCCTCTTCCTCTGTACTGCCCACACCAATAAAGGATGGTGTGAGAACCTTAACAGCAGTTGTACCCCATTATAGCCTCTGCAAGGAAAAGATACCCTGGGGGCTTGATCCTCAGGTTCAGGGGGCCTTTGTGACAGTGAGATAGACCATATGCTCACTGCTGAGCTAAAGTGAGTGTCACCACTTAAAATTCTGCTTTGTGCACTTGTAATCCTTTGTTTTTCCAGCAAAGGTTTTTCCACTCTCCTGGAGACTGGGCAATTCCAGGAAACAGGAATCAGCTGCTTTAAATGTTATTTTTCAAATTAGAGAGTAACCAGATATCACTATTTATTTCACTTAAATAAATAAAATAAAATAAAAACCACAGCTCACTTTGTGATTACTGCCTTAGGCCCTTTTACTGGCCCCAAGAGCTTTGCTTATTGCTCAGTGCAAAGAATATGACTTTACTGAAGTCAACAGGAGCTTTGCTGGGGAAATCAATGGATCCAGGTTTTCCCTGAATTAATTTAGCAGATTTATCATGAAGTGCATATCTCAGTCCCCAAATGGACTGAGTTAACAGGCAAGAGATGGAGAAACTCTTCATAATTGTCTTCCTTTCAAAAAGAGCTTTTTATATTAAAGGCTTGAGGGCTAGGTCCTTTTCCACCTATTAGGTGCCTAAGTAGAATTAGGTAGATAGTGTGATCCTGTTCCCCCTGCATACTTCCCTAAGAAGCTGTGAATGGGTTTACATGTCACCCTACAGTGATACAGCAATACACTATGTCACCATATGATGCTCTATGATGACATAGTGATTACACGGGTCTACATGTGATCACTAGCTGCGCTGCCATAGTGATGCGCTCCCCGCTTATAGCACTCTGATATAGCAACATAGCGGGGAAATTTAAATGTGTGCCACTCGTACAGCACAGTATGGGCAGTTACTGTGCCATGTTTTAGTAATTCCAAAAGCAAGTACCAAAGCACAATGCAGTAACAACATCGCCATATGGCAATGTGTAGATGCACCCTGTGCAAGGCTGTCCCTAGGGGGAGCAAATCGAGGCAACCACCCCGGGTCCCCACACTTTGGGGGCCCCACAGTCAGTGCAGTACAGGCCCCACCACGGCTTCCATGTGCCGTGGCTGCCATGCACCGCCAGTTCTGCCACTGCCACTGAGCACTGCCGGCTCTGGATATAATCAAAGATGAAGTATATTATTTTTTTAAGTGTCCACTTGCTATGTAGTTTGAAAAAAAATGTTCTTGAGTAGTTTACAAAATGCTAATATTGATCTTAAATTATTTCTACATAATTCAAAATGTATCAAACAGATATGCACATTATTTGTTTGCTGTCACTGGGAAGCAATCTGAGAACAAGACAGGCAGAGAAGTCCAACTACAAAACATTCTTCACAAACCCAGACTCATAAGTCATCTGATTCAGACGCTTCTTAGAAAGTCTAAGTTTCATAGTTTGATGGAGAGTGGGGGGCAGAATCCACATCCCCCTTTAACAGGGGGAACTTTTAATGCTTCTAAATACTATGACATTGCTCGCCATCCCCCTACCCCTGCTCCACTGGCTCCAGCCACTTTCCCCCCTCCACCTGCTCACCCCCTCTCCCCCCCACCGCTCCGGCCCTGTACAAGCTCATAGATTCATAGATGTTAGGGTCGGAAGGGACCTTAATAGATCATCGAGTCCAACCCCCTGCATAGGCAGGAAAGAGTGCTGGGTCTAGATGACCCCAGCTAGAAGCTTATCTAACCTCCTCTTGAAGACCCCCAGGGTAGGGGAGAGCACCACCTCCCTTGGGAGCCCATTCCAGACCTTGGCCACTCGAACTGTGAAGTAGTTCTTCCTAATGTCCAGTCTAAATCTGCTCTCTGCTAGCTTGTGGCCATTATTTCTTGTAACCCCCGGTGGCGCCTTGGTGAATAAAACCTCACCAATTCCCTTCTGTGCCCCCATGATGAACTTATAGGCAGCCACAAGGTCGCCTCTCAACCTTCTCTGGCGGAGGCTGAAAAGGTCCAGGTTCTCTAGTCTCTCCTCGTAGGGCTTGGTCTGCAAGCCCTTAACCATACGAGTGGCCCTTCTCTGGACTCTCTCCAGGTTATCCGCATCCTTCTTGAAGTGCGGCGCCCAGAACTGCACACAGTACTCCAACTGCGGTCTGACCAGCACCCGATAGAGGGAAAGTATCACCTCCTTGGATCTATTCATCATGCATCTGCTGATGCACAATAAAGTGCCATTGGCTTTTCTGATGGCTTCGTCACACTGCCGACTCATGTTCATCTTGGAGTCCACTAGGACTCCAAGATCCCTTTCCACTTCCGTGCCACCCAGCAGGTCATTCCCTAGGCTGTAGGTATGCTGGACATTTTTCCTCCCTAGGTGCAGCACTTTGCATTTCTCCTTGTTGAATTGCATTCTGTTGTTTTCTGCCCACTTGTCCAACCTGTCCAGGTCTGCTTGCAGCTGTTCCCTGCCCTCCGGCGTGTCCACTTCTCCCCATAGCTTTGTGTCATCTGCAAACTTGGACAGAGTACATTTCACTCCCTCGTCCAAGTCGCTGATGAAGACATTGAAGAGTATCGGTCCAAGGACCGAGCCCTGCGGGACCCCACTGCCCACACCCTTCCAAGTCGATACCGACCCATCCACCACGACTCTCTGGGTGCGACCCTCTAGCTAATTCGCCACCCACCGGACTGTGTAGTCATCCAAGTCACAGCCTCTTAACTTGTTCACCAGTATGGGGTGGGATACCGTATCGAAGGCCTTCCTGAAGTCTAAGTACACGACATCCACCCCTCCTCCTGTGTCCAGGCATTTCGTAACCTGGTCATAAAAAGAGACTAGATTAGTCAGGCATGATCTGCCTGCTACGAACCCGTGCTGGTTTCCCCTCAGCATAATTTGTCCTGCCGGGTTCTTGCAATGTGAGCCTTGATAATTTTTTCAAAGATTTTGCAAAGGATGGAGGTGAGACTGACTGGCCTATAGTTGCCTGGGTCCTCCTTCCTCCCCTTCTTGAAAATGGGGACCACATTGGCCCTTTTCCAGTCCTCCGGAACTTGGCCTGTGCGCCACGAGCATTCAAATATTCCCGCCAGTGGCTCTGCAATGACATCACCCAGTGCCTTTAGCACCCTCTGATGGAGCTCATCCGGGCCTGCCGACTTAAAGGCATCCAGTTCTTCCAAGTGACTCTGCACCATCTCAGGGTCTACGCATGGAAGTCTGGTGCCTTACTGCTGCCTCTCTACAACCCCAGTGAGAGACTTGTCGTGCCCCTCACTTAGGAACACTGAGGCAAAGAACTCGTTGAGGAGTTCAGCCTTGTCCCCCCTGTCCGTCACCAATTGTTTCTGCCCATTTAGCAGGGGTCCTATTCCTCCCTGGGCCTTCCTTTTACTCCCTATATATCTAAAAACAATTTCTTGTTTTTCTCATATGCCCTGGGCTTTGCACATCCCCTGTGAGTACAAAAGATGGGCAGGACCTTCTCCTCACTACTTTTTGTGACTCAGGCTTAAGGGTAAAATGACAGTGAGCACATCTACACATGCAATGAATGCACTTGAATAAACTCTGGTGCAATTTGAGCCAGAGTAAACTAATTTCAACATTGCCATCTACATGTATGTTTAAGTGCAGTAATTTACTCTGCCGACAGATAGTAACCGTGTCTGACAGCACTATCCTATGCTGGAGTAAATGAATCTCCTGCACCCTAATTGTGTGCACATGTAGATGGTGACACTTTACTGCTCAGTAAATTAGTCTACTGCACAATAAAGAACACGTGTAGATGTGTCCAGTGTGTTACATAAGTAGATGCACTAATGGATTTTTCAGGGTTTGAACAGGGAAGAATAGGGTCATGCTTAGGCACCTAGGTCCACTTAGGTGTCTAATAAGTGGAATGGCATCTCTAGCCCTAAGTTCACAAATACTTTAGTAATATTCTCTTCCTGATCCTATCACTGAAGTCACTGGCTTCATGAAGTACAGGATCAGTATCAATGCTTGCAGCTGTCTAACATGAGACTACTGAAAGTTAATGCAGAACCTGAAGTCACTGCAAAGGTTGCTGAAGAAGTGGGTATTTAACATGGAGCAGCATGCTTAGCACAGTTTAGATGGCTCTTTGAAGAGTTTTAGTTATGCTTTGTTCCACTGTGCTTTTTTTGTATTTTGCTAGCAGGCTCTAGAGACTAGGAAGCATATGTTTAAGCTATGTCCTTCATGTGTACAGTTCAGCTGCCACCAGTGTCACACTCTTATTCCCTGTGCAATATGCTAAACTCTATTAACAGATGGCTATTAATAGGGGGAAATAGCTTCAAAGTTCAGCAGCCCTAAGGGGTAGCAAATGGTCCCAGTAGGAAGGTGTCAATTGAACTTTATTTTCCATATGCAGCCTGCCTCTTCTCTTTCCAGCTACAAGTGAATTGCAGCCTCAGCAAATGCATGCTGCCTACAACAGGGGGTGTTCAGATTTGACTGGAAACCTTGGTTTGCATCTGGAAGAGTATTAAGAGTGCTAGTTAAGCATTGACTCTTCTGTGGGCAGCTTCACGATGAGGAAATCCCACGTGGAACTGAATGACATAGTGATGGATACTCCCAATAACTCCATGTTTTGCCTCATCACTGCTTTTTTTTTTTGCAAAACTGGGGCCTAACACTAACCCCCAACCAGAAGCTTCCACTGATCTTTGGGAAAGTCCTAGTCAAGTAAAGCATTATACAAAACAATACTCACTTAGCAATACTATATCATTATGTCTACCATAAACATGAATGGTAAAGCCTGCAGATAATGCAGACAGACATCTTCACAACATTTATTTAGTTGGCTGTCTGGAGAATGAAACCATTCTAAAAATTTGTCATGCTCATAATAATGCTTTTAACAACACTGGCATCTAATGTAACAACGTAGCACGCTAAATTTTGTCTTAGCACTACCATTCTAGCATTTGTTTATATGCCTGACAATATTGTATTGTTGTTTTCCAGAAAACGCAGTTGTTTTTTCACAATACAATGTATTTTTCTGGCAAATTAGGAAGACTGCAGGACGCCAGCAGCTTCCTACCTAGACAAGTGGAACAAAGCAAGTAAAAGGAGCAAAGGCCATACATACACTAAGCAAGAGAAAAAGTAGTGGTAACAGTGCAAGAAATATGTATTTCTGGAAATCCTCCTGACTCTTTCAAGGTCTCTAAAGTAAGGTGCCAAAAGAATGAGTCATATTCTAGTCATATTTGAAAAAGTAGGACATGCAAGGATTTTCACGGTGTATCTCACTCCAAGGTGTTTAGTGATATCTGTGTTTGGAAAGAGAAATAAAAAAAGAGCTCCTGAACACTTGTGGTAACTGAAGGTCCCATAGTGCTTCTGCAAGAAGAATTAGCCCCTAAGTGCTGGCCAAATTCCATTTTGTGTAACTACATCCCAGCTAATTAAATTTATCCTACAGTGTTATTAGATACAGCACCGTAGCATTTCCTTTGATATTGTTACATCTTCAATTTGTACTAACACCTTCTTGCAAAGCCAGAAGGAATTTAAACACAAGTTCAAACCCAGCAGTCTGGAATTGTGAAATCTAGACAGAACATTTCCGAGATCACACACCTAAAATTCTGACATAAAAAATAAAATATTACCATTAGAATTATAGCTACCCTTGAAAGAAAGGAAAAAGATTACCACATCCTCCTGGGCATCTCTATAGCAATGTAGGAACCAGGGGAAAAAACTTTGTAAACCTAGGATTTTATGTGGGGTCCAGTCATCATATTAAATGAAACATAGCTCTGAGTGAATACAAGAAGATTTTCTAATATTATATTCTCCACAGTATAGTGTGATGGAGAAGTTTCCCAAAAGTAGTGATTTTCTCAACCTTAATAATTGCAGTTTCTTGCGGTAGGAGCTACATCACTACAGTATTGTGTAGTTTTGTACACAAAAGGATAAAAACAATATCTGACCAGCAGCAACATAAAAAACCATGAGTTAGTTTCCTTCCTGAAAAATGAGCCATGGACCACATCATCACCCTTCAAATGGTAATTAAAGCACATGTGGAAAAACACAAAAACTGGGATGTTATGTCTCCTCTGTATCACTTCAAAAAAGCTCTGGATCTGGCTCCCAAGATCAACTTCAAATGGCTAAAAAGTCCAATTGGTGAGCAAGCATGTGACCAATGCAATCACGTGCAGGATAAAAATAAAACAATGCAGACACGTGTAAACAAATTAAAAGACCAAAGCAGTCATGGAAGCTTAGTCCTAGTCTCTTCAAGACAGGGCCCAAAGACCCTGAGCAGGCCATACCCAATAGATGCACCTGTAGTACCAAAGAAATGCCTCCTCAAAAAGATAGCTAGTGGAAAATTACCAGCACGCTGGGTGCATCTACACATGCAATTAGTTCATAGTTCATAGTTGGTAGGGTCAGAAGGGACCTGAGGAGATCATCTAGTCTGACCCCCATGCTCATGGTTTATTAGCATGTAGCAATAAACTCTGGTGCACTTCATGCTGGAGTTTATTGCTTCTGGGATCAGCATTTACATGTGCACCTGAGACCACAGCACACTGAGCCAAGGCAGAGCAGGCCTGGGCTGACAAGAGGTACTGGGGGCAGGAGGTCATTTATATCACTATTTCACTGTAGGATAATACTTGTCCTGGACAGTACTTTCCTACAGTGGAGTTAAAGAATTTACTGCATCTTAATACGGGTGCACGTGTTGATGGTGATGCTTTACTGTGGAGATAATTACAGTTATCTCCACAGTTAGCTCTGTAGTAAAGTGCATGTGTAGATGCATCCACTGAAAGTCAAGCTTATACTGTGAAAGGTTGTTCTATATTGTTAAAATGTTGCTAAAGGGAGTGTGGCTAGGTTGAAAACTGCAATGAACATGACAGAAAATGTGTGCATGTGTGAATGGTTACATGATAAGGACAATGTCAGGGCAAAGCAGAGGTGTCTAAACAGAGTAGATTTGACTAGTATGTTCTTGCTGGACCATCTAATGGCAGTAAGTTTCTTACTGTACTTCACATATGCCATAACCTATAACTGACCAATGTATGAGCATATTGCATATTCTCACTAAAAGATGTTTTCCTACCTGTTCCAAGAAATCACAGTGATCAAGTCAGTCCCCTTCCCTCAGGAAGTCAGACTTATAGCACTGTCAACCCAATTGGAAGAACCTGTTCACCCAGAATAAAATTCTTGCTGTTTGCAGGTGATGCATGTCATATTGAATGAAATAGTTTGAATGTTTGTAATGGTTGCCCATTAGCCAGTTTCAGGAAGAAGATAAGATTTATCTCCTTATCTAAATCATTGTTTTTGGACTACGTGCAAAAGCTCCTGACTTTGTTTAAAGTTTTAACTTCTGAATTTTATCTTTAGAAGTCTTTTACAAAGAGAGCAAATATCCTGAGTTCCAAGAGATCAAACCCTAGGGCCTTTTGACCAGATTGGTAAGAAAAGGTCATTTGCAGTGATATGGAAGTTCCCCAAAAATAATTTAAAATGCTCAACAAAAGAAACTAATTATTAAGCAAAAGAATCTGTTGAGTAAGATCCGAGCCCAAATTTGGGAGTAGTGACAGGTTTGAGTAGGAGTGGCCCAAGATGGCAGCTCACTCAATAAAAACTGTAACTTACTGTCCCAATTTGGAGGTGACTATACTTGCAGAACAACGAAGGAAGAATCGCAAGTGTATGCCGGATCAGATTGATCACCTGAACCACCCTCTCTGTGAACACAAATCTCTTAGTTCATGCTGAAGCTGCAGAGCGCCCGAAAGGGACTGAAAGAAGGGGACTTATTCCTATCAGTATTGAGGCCAGCCTATTGAATTGTATTGCTGAGGCAAGCCCATTGAACCGTACTACTGAGGCCAATCCATTAAATTGTACTACTGAGGAATGAAACCATATTTTGGTATTTGGCTTCTCGGAATTCTAGGATTGTAAGTATAATATGAAAAATAACAGTATTGATTCAAATTTAACTTTTAGTTGTAATTGTAGTTGTTTTTGTAATACTAATTCTTATAGCATAGTTTGGGAAGGAAGTGCATTCGGAGCATTGTTTCTGATATATGTAATTATTGTTTCTTAATGTTTGTGGTGTTTCTTAAAGCTAAGCAGTGTTATATACGTAGCAAAGAGTTTTAAAATAAAATTGTGTTGTATGAATTGTGTGTAATCATTGTGAAATTGTGCAATCAGCTAACTACTCCCCCAGTCAGTGCATCAAAACAAATCAGTAAATTGTGTGGGATTTTCTCTATTCCATAACCCACTAGAGACAATGCAGATATATTAGATCATAGAAGACAAAAACAGAAATCATGATATGTTGAGAAAAATGCATCAAAACTAACTAAAGTTTTTACTAAGGAGATATGACTATGACATTGAGAATACCCTGAAATATATATACATAGGTTTCATAATAAAAACATCAGGGAGCCTCAGGTTGACTTTGAAGGTATGACAAATAAGTCTTTGCTGCCCTTCACTCTATAAACAATCACTAGATAGGTATGACTACCCTGATAATACTTGCTGTAAGGGTTTGACAGTAGAATATAACCTATGCATGGAAGTGAAGGCTGGGGTCCAAATATACCAGTTCTGTTAGAGGAGATAAAACCCCAATAAAACCTTACATTTACAGTTTTGTAGGAAAAGAAATGTGAATGCCACAAACACAGGAACACCAGCATGAACTCCTGCAGGAAAAAAACTGTTTCAACGTACTTGGTAGGAAGCATGGCCAGATCCACGATTTTGAAAAGTGGGGCTCAGATAGTATGATATAAATACAGCACATTTTTCTCCAGTTAAAAAGAAACTAGGAGCTTTACTAACAGGGTTGGGGTTATATTATTCAGTTTAAGACCCACGCAGTAACAAGTATAACTTCATTGGAAGGTGCATCCATGTGCTACATCATATATTATGTACAAAAACCCAACAAAGTAGGCAAAAATAATCAAGAGGCATTACATTAGTCTTGTAGTCATTATAATTAAATGTACATCTCTTTCAGATTCATAAAATAAAATCTACCCTTCTTAAGTATTTTGACAGAGCATCCAGTGCTTCACTGAAAGTTATTTCTACACTTGAGTTAATGTTTATAGCTAGAGTTAAAAACAGTCTGCAGGGCTGTGAAAGAGGAGCTACATTACCAGAGGCAGCAAACAGAAAAATTGCAGAACAAAGGATAGCTTGCTTACTGGAACTATTAAAGACCATTACAAAGGAGTGAGAGCTATTAGCACCTGTGGAATGGAGAGTTTAGAAGGATTCAGGATAATGAGCCAGGACCTAAAGTGCTCTCTCACTTCTGTCTGAAGAGAAATGTTACTGCCACTGCCAGGCAGTTGGTTTTAAACTTTGGGTGGAGTGGGAATCAAAGGAGAGGGGGTGGTATAACAACTGCACTGCTGCACCCTGTCCCCCCTGGATCCACCCCTGGTAGGCAGTACAAGAATATTGGAACTTCAACAGCTGTATCAAGAAGAGCAGCAGTCACCCCTAAAGCTGTGCGAAATTTTGCCGGCTGTTTCATTTTGATGCTATTTCGACTTGTTTCTAGCTCGAAACAGCAAAATCGAAATGAAATGAAGGCTTCAAAACAACCTCAAAATGAAACAAGGGCAGTTGAAACATTTTGAAAGTTTCAAAATGTTTTGAGTTGCAAAGCTCAAGTTGGGCTTCCCTGCAGGGAAACAGAAAGTAAGGACAGGGAGGGGGAAGAGGGAAGAAGAACTGCTCACATATTGACTATGTAGCTGGACAGTGACTGTCATCCTTCCCTGAGGTCCCTTCCAATCCCAGTGCTCTGGGGGAGGGATGGAAAAACAGCATAAAAAGCAGCATTGTTTGAACTGGCCTGCTCTCTGCTTGGGGTCTGATGGTTACTGAGCTATCTTCCAGCATGTCAGGAGCATTAGTCAATGAAGGCTACTACTAGCATTGATTTGAATTATTTCCTACTTGCTAGCCTAGCAAGTGGCATTCCACAATACCTCCCACAACACCCCCGCTCCCTCAAACTGAGATGCAACCTCTTTCCTACAACTAGCAGGGATGAGGCTTCCAGAAGCAACAAGGAGAGGGGAGCAGTGCCAGTGCTACTGCCTGTGCCTGAGTCTGCATCCCCTCCAAGGGCACTAGCCATAACCCCCCCGCCCCCCTCAACCACCACCATAACAACAAGCAGCAGCACCACCACCAGCATGACAGTCTCCTGCACCCCCATTTCACTTCCCATGCTGAGCCTTCCAGTGCCAGAGAAAGAGTTGGAGCTGGAGCTGGATCTGACTGCTCTAGCAAGGGATAGTCTGGGGAAGGACGGGGAATCAGCTGAGTTTGTGCTCCACACCCCTCAAGTTTCCCCAAGAAACAGGTTTCCTTCCCCAGAAGGCACTTCAGAGGAGGATGAGGTAGAGGTTGCGGAGGCAAGTGGCTCAGCTGAGTCTTCTCCTCCTGTTGCTGTGCCTCTGCCAGCTGAGAAGGGGAAACTGCAGCATCTACACATGCACCCGCACCCCAGAAGCGAACCAGTAGTGTGGTCTGGGATTATTTTGAGCTGGCAGATGATCCCACATACACTATCTGCCTGTACCGCTGAGCCAAAAGCAGCCAAGGCAAGGGAGTGAAAGACATGAGCACCACAGGGATGCTGATGCATCTCCACAGGCACCATCCCCTTGCTCTTGCTCCTCCTCAGCCTGGTACCAGTGGGAGAGTGCCCAAAAAGAAGTCCCCCTCTTGCTCAAAAGCCCCCGTCCCCCTGAAGCCAAGGCAGGTCACCCTGGAACAGTGGGGGAAGGCAGACAGAAAGGAGGACATATTTCAAGGGCGAGCGGGCTCACCCAGAGCATTGCGGAGATGCTTGTTGTCAATGGCCAGCCCTTCTCCTTAGATGAGTGTCCAGGGTTCAGGCAGCTCATGGCACTTGTGGTGCCATCCTACCAAGTGCCTGCATGCACCACCTTCAGCAGGACGGTGGTGCCCTCCTTGTATGAGGTATGCAGGGAGTACTTAAGGGAGGAGCTGTGCAAGGCAGGTCTGCAAATGGCCTTACACTTCACCTCAGATATCTGGAGCAGTTGGGGTGGAGATCAAGCCTACCTCTCCCTCACAGGGCACTGGTACAACCAGTCAGGTGATCAGTGGGCTGTCCTTCAAGCCGAGGTGATGAATGAACCCCACAGGACCTTCACCTTATCCAGGAAGTGCACAGCCCCACTAGGGGTAACGCCTTGCTGGACCTGGTCCTGGCCATGGGGGATGACCTGGTGAGGGGACTACAGGTCCTTGACCACCTGGGCAACAGTGATCATCACCTGCTGGATTTCACTATCCAACGCAGGGTGTCAAGGGCTTACACCAAGGATAAAGCCCTTGACTTCAGAAGGGCCAACTTCAATGAGCTTAGGAGACTAGTGGGGGAGGCACTGAGGGCCCAAAAGGTAGAAGAGATGGGAGTCCATGAAGGATGGTCGTACCTTAAGAGGGTGATCCTCCAGGCCCAAAGGATAACAGTCCCTGAGAGAAGCAAGGCGGGTAAGAGTGCTCAGAGACCCCCTTGGCTCAGCAAGGGCATTCAGCAGTGCCTGAGGACTAAAAGGGGGGCATACAACCAGTGGAAGAGAGGAACTATCACCAAGGAGGAGTACTCCTCCTCAGCCCATGAGTGTAGGAGGGCTATTAGGAAGGCCAAGGCAGAGATGGAACTCAGGCTAGCGTCCGGGATTAAGGACAACAAAAAGTTCTTTTTCAAGTACATTGAGAGCAAGAAGAGGGCACCAGGCAATGTAGGGCCCCTCCAAGACACAAATAGTAATCTTGTGGCTACACCAGACAAGAAAGCTGATATTTTTAACAGTTTCTTTGCCTCTGTTTTCTTGAACAGGGACTGGGATATCCCACCTACCAGGGGTAGGGACAGTCTTGGGGATAGCTCTGTCAGGCCTTCAGTCACTGCAGATGTAGTTAGGGATCTTCTGGAAGGGCTAGACATTTTTAAATCTGCAGGTCCATATGCCCTCCACCCAAGGCTGTTGAGGGAGCTGGCAGGGGTCATTGCGGAGCCTTTGTCCCGGCTGTATGAGCAATCGTGGTCATCTGGCCAGGTACCGGGGGATTGGAAATTAGCTAATGTGGTCCCAATTTTCAAGAAAGGGAGGAAGGAGGACCCAAGTAACTATAGGCCTATAAGCCTCACCTTGGTGCTCAGGAAGATCTTGAAGAGGATCATCAAGGAGCACATCTGTGGGGGGCCTGCAGAGGAGATAGTGCTCAGGGGCAATCTGCATGGGTTCATCAAAGGCAGGTCCTGCCTGACCAACCTGATTGCCTTTTATGAACAAGTAACTAAATCCTTGGATGATGGTGTCACCATGGACGTAGTCTTTCTAGACTTTAAGAAGGCCTTTGACACTGTCTCTCACCCCATCCTCATCAATAAATTAAGCAACTGCGGCACTGATGCCTACACAGTTGGATGGGTAAAAAATTGACTAATGGGGCGCATCCAGAGAGTAGCGGTGGGGTTCAACATAGACAAATGTACGGTGCTGCGCCTTGGGAGAAGGAATCCACTGCATACATACAGGCTGGGGGGGGGTTCCTTTCTTGAAAGCACAGAGGCAGAAAGGGATCTCGGAGTCATTATTGACTCCAAGATGAACATGAGCCGCCAATGCCAGACCGCAGCCAGCAAGGCCAGCCATACCTTGTGCATCCAAAGGTGCATCTCAAGCCGGTGCAGAGAAGTGATACTCCCCCTCTATGCGACTTTGGTCAGGCTGCAGTTGGAGTACTGCATCCAGTATTGGGCGTCGCACTTCAAAAGAGATGTGGCCAGCCTGGAGAGGGTTCAGAGGAGGGCTACCCACTTGGTGAGAGGACAGCAAGACAGGGCCTACAAGGAGAGACTGAGGGACCTGAACCTGTTTAGCCTCAGCAAGAGGAGGCTGAGGGGGGACCTGGTGGCTGCCTACAAACTCATCAGGGGAGATCAACAGCAAATAGGTAGAGCCCTTTTCTCCCCAGCAGCACCTGGGGTGACAAGGAACAATGGTAATAAGCTGATGGAGAATAGGTTTAGGTTAGAGATCAGAAGGCAATATTTTACAGTTAGGGTGGCCAAAATCTGGAACAAACTTCCCAGGGAAGTGGTCCTCGCCTCTATCTTAGGCAAATTCAAGAAGAGGTTGGATGATCACCTGTCTGGGGTCTTGTGAACCCAGCATTCGTTCTTGCCTGTGGCAGGGGGTCAGGTTAGATGATCTGTTCAGGTCCCTCCTGACCCTAGCTACTATGATATTAGGATACTATGATACTATGATGGCAACCGAAATCATGGGGGCCATGAACTGCTCGATGCAGGCGTGGTTTGTTGGGCAGGTCAAGCTCACCCATGGGTTCATGGTCACCGACAATAGGACCGATATGGTCAAGGCAGTCCATGATGCCAACTTTGTTGACATCCGCTGTGTGGCACATAAGTTCCACCTCATTGTCAGGGATGCCTTAGAGGGGAACAGGGCTGCTGGTGATGGCGCCAGCACCACCAGCAAACTCAATTCCAAATGCAGGAAGGTGACAGGGTACTTCTACTGGAGCATCAAGGTGGGCAAGATGCTGCAGGACAAACAAGCAGAGCTGAACATCCCGCAGCACAAAATCATACAGGATGTAGAGACTTGATGGAACTCCACATACTTGATGCTAGAAAGGCTGGTAGAGCAACAGAAGGCCATCCATGAGATAGTCTTGCCCAGGCAGATTGGGATCAGTGGCCCCCTTAACAGAGCTGAATGGGATACTATCTCCCAGATCTTGGTGGTCCTCAAGCCCTTCCTCGAGGCCCTCAATGCTGCCGATGCCCTCCTTAGCCAGGTGATCCCCATAGTGAGGGAACTTCAGAGCCAAATGGACAGCTTCCAGGAGATCAATGTTCCTGGCTGGGGCAAGCCGCTGTCACCAGATGTCCAAGCACTGGTGAGGTGGCTGAAGAACGGCATCAGAAAATGGCTTGATCCCTTGCGGTCCAGTACAGTCTACGTGCTGGCTACCATGTGTGACCTGAGGGTGAAGGTCAGTGTATGCAGCAACCAAAGCCTGAATCAGTGAACAAAGTTGCTGGTGAAGAGAGTTAGGGAGGCAGAAGGGTGGAGGAGGGGGCACATGGAAGAGAGGGATCCACTGTCCGATGCTAGCATGCGATCCACCAGCAAGTCTCCTCCTCCACCACAGGTGCTGCCATTGTTGACCAAGGGCATGGCTTCAATGGTGGGGACCAGAGGCACCAGACCCCACCATCAGGCAGATAGCACTCAGGCCTTGCTGGCTACCTATCTTGTCAAGGACATGGAGCCACTGCTGTGCAGCTTCTTGGCCTACTGAGCAAGCCGCAGCCAGATGTGGCTGAATCTGGCCATGGTTGTCTACGAACACCTGTCCTGTCCACCGACCAGTATTCCAAGCAAGAGGGTGCTCAGCATTGCTGGGGATGTAGTGACACTCCTCCACACCTGCTGGCATCCTGGTGTGGTGGAACAGCTGGTGTTCCTGAAGGTGAACCTCCTGCTGCTGGGGTTTCCCAAGTTCCAGGTACAGATGAAGTGAATACCACCCTCCTCACTCCATCCATATCTATTTCCCTTTTTCATTTTTTAAAAGCCATTTAATGCCCTGCTCTCAGAGCTGGAGGGGCACTCACTGCATCACCAGCCAGCAAGGGGAGAACATGTCTTTGCTGAGCTTCCATGCCAGGATGAACTTGGAGGTATGGGTTGGTGCTATGGTGAAGGAGGAGACCCCAGGTCCTGGGCATGACCATTAATAAAACTGCACTCTGCCAGGGTCAGGGAGGCCTGGTGGGACTACTGGCAGCGCAGCAGCCCCAGGAAATTCCAGGACCAAGGATTCCCCCAGTGAAAGGTGGGTAGGGGGCGCCATAACCTCCAGCTACCACACGCATGCACACAGTCCTGTCTGGGGAAAGCCTAGACAGGTCATGTCTTTGATAGGCCTGAAGCTTACTGGTTGCAGTACAGTTGTGAGGCTCCAGGTGACCTCTACTTAGCTGCCTGGGATGCCAGCTTTCAGGTTGAAAAACCCTTTGTCGGGCTGAGGAAGCACCTGTAGTTGGTGGGTGTGTGTGCTATTCCTGGATTGAAGGAATAGTAAAGATGCCAGAGACTGTCATGCAATGCAGGCAAGAAAGCCAGTGAGTGAAAATGGAAATGGAAGCATCAGGGGGTGAGGGACAAGCTGGAGTTGGCAAGGAAAGAGGAATGTAGTAGAACAGGTAAAAGTGGAGAGGTACCTAGGGAGTCAGATGTCCGGCAGGTTGTAGTGTGTCAGAATTCCACTGTCTATATTGAGTCCATGATTTTCTGTACCTACTACCTAGGAGGCTGATGAAGTGAAGTTCATAGGCCCGGCTGTGAAAAGTGGTTTGTAAATTGTTCCCTCTCAGGATCAGACCTGAGAGACTGGAGACAGAGTGGTTTTTTCGTGAAAAATGTGCTCCCACAGGTAGTTGGGTATTCTTGTCTTTGATAGATTCTGGTCGCAGTTTGTGAGGGTACTAGAGATTGTTGGCAGTTTTTGTGTTTTCAGCTGTAGGAAATTGGCTTCTGGTGACGTGGTTAGGTTAGCAAGGTTCGGCACTTGTTTGAATTTACAAACCATTTTCGCAGCCGGACCTATGAAGTTGAGGTGCAGTTTCCCAGAAATCCCTCCACCTATCTCCTTGAAACCTGGCAGGATTCATGGCTTCAGAAGGGGCTACCAGCCCTGCAAGTTTTACCTGAATTGGACAAGAAATGACAAAGTGATAGGCAGTTTCATGCTTCCCCATTATAGCCTATGGGCGAAACATCGAAACGGCATTGAAACAGCGAAGCAGTTTTGATGACATGAAACAGAACAGCAGTTTTGAAATGAAACAAAACTTATAATGAAACACTGTCCCATCGAAACTTCAAAACAGAAGTCGAAACAGAATGGTGTTGTTTCTCACAGCCCTATTAGGCATCTCTGACCTATTTAGTTTATAAGGTGTAAATCTACCCTTCCCTCTGCAAATTAAGCAGCCATCAAACTGACTGGCACAGGGTAGCTCCCAGCAGGAGCCATCCAAAATGATTTGAAATCCCCTTTCGGTCCACTTACTCTAGCTATGCCTAGGCCACAGCTGAAAACCTGGGTATAAACTGTAGTGCATCTGGAAATGCTGGGTGTGATCCCACAGCATACACTTGGGAAGCAATCACTTTGCTGTTAAGAGCAGTGGTGTCTCCTCCAAGAATATGAGGCTGAGCCCAGTCTTACTGCTGGCCTGGAGATCCAGGGAGTAATAGAATTTGACATCTTCATGAAGCTTATGACAACCCCTACAAGGCATTTTGGGGAGGAGTCAGGAACACTAACCAAATAGAATAAAATTATAGATCAGTTGTCAGATTGGCCTTCTTCAGACAGATTGCTCACTGAGGGACATTAAGCATTTAGGACATACTTTTTTCCCCTCTTTTTTTTTTTGGAATTAATTTCAACCCAGTGATACAAAAATGAAACCCCATTATGACAAAATAATATCCCATTTGTTTTCAGAAAGTAGTGCTTCAATACCGATGAGAAAGAGAAGACATCTTGCTGGGGCTTAATATATTCAATAGCTGTGAGAATACATGGTTTCCTTGGTACAGACACAATATCCTGTTACCGTTTTTAAGTGTAGTGTGCAAACAGTGTTATAGATAATTATACACTAAAGCTGCTTTGCAAGTATAGGTGAAGATTTGGACTCAGATCAACCTGTCTGCGCAAAGAAAGAAAAGGTAACAGCATTCCACCCCCTTCACTTTGACTTACTCCTTCCAGGTCTTGAGCCTAGGCTCCATGCAACAATCACATTTAGTTGCTGGTACATTCTTCTTGTGATAAGTATATGGGGAAAGGTAGCAAATGGGCAATAAATACTTGGTTCTACCATAACCTCACTAACTTAGGTGTATTGTTTTTGTACCGATGTTTCTAATTCTGTTACAGGTTAATTTTTTCAATTAGAATAGCTTTACCAGTAGTTGCTAGGGTGGGTGCAGTTATAACAGCATAAAAAATCCTTATGTTGGGAAAGTTTATTCCCATTCCCCTCCACTGCTGCCACCACCATCGCCTATTTCACGTCCGGCCACTCGGCCCTCCCACCCCCACCGCCAACGCCGGCTTCTTCACATCAGGGGACCCCAAAACTATATTTTGCAGGGGGCCCCAAAAAATTGTGGGCTAGCCCTGCCAAGGAGAGTTAAACAAGACATCCATTAACTTCAGTGATACCCAGTTATAATAGCCTCTTGGAGCCACAGGCATTTCCTGGGCTGAGTATATGTTTCATTTTTTTTGTGACAGTTCTGTTTCAAACACCTGCTCCAGGCTTCCTGGCTGTTTAGTCAAATTAATATATTTGTCCCTTCTTAAGCTAAAATGAAGGGTTGTGAAAGGGTGTCAGTGAAAGGGTGCCAGTCCTACGGCATCCTACAGTTGTCATCCCCCACCCCTCCTGCCTCCCCTCTCTCAAGAGCTCCAACCCCTACCATCCCCCAACACTGTCCAGAGCTTCACACAGGTGCACACATGTGAAAAAACACACACCCTGCTCTCTGATGCATTGAGATGATTACAAAGTTATATGTTAATATGAATGTTTCCCCAAAGAGGAGTGATGCCATTTTAGTGACACTGATTTAGTAAAAAAGGTGCAAGGCTAATGTGTGGACAGGCCTTTCCTGATACACAGAAAGCAAGGAAGAAGCAGGGGAAGAATGGTGCCTAGAGTTGTTTGGGAAATGGTTTGTTTTGTTGGTGATGCACACATACATGTGCATGCACACACACACATACAATCATAAGAATGAACAAATTTAGGTTTGGGGCAAGCTTTATCTTTAAAATGTTTTGGGGTTCAAAATACATAACACCCAATGCTGGCCAGGACTTGTTAGTGCTCATTTATTGTTTTTCAATGTCCCCTGCATCTCCCCCCTCAGCCTGAAATTTTATCAGTATCAAACTTTTCCCAGGGAAGCTTCTGTTGCGATGGGATAAATCACTTTTTGTCAAACCATTTTGAATGAAAAATTTCAACTATCTCTAATAGTAACTCAGAGCTGTATCTCTGACTCACAATGCCTCTGAGACAGTGAAGGTTACATACCAACCCTTGCTCAGAGTTGTGCCTAAGGCACAATCTAGCCCCTAGCAAGCAGTCCAAGTGATCAGTTATATGCTTTCTCTGTACTGGATTTGGAGAAAATATGTGCTCCACAGATACTAAACAGGAGTATCATTATTCATATACCACACAGTATTTGTAGCAGCTACTTGGAAAGCTGTAGAATCTTCCTTCAGACAGTTATCCACCCATTTCTGCTGTACAGCAGTCACCCATCAATGCTTCAACGAAGCTTCTCAAAGCCTAAGGCATATCCAGCTGCAGTTCAAGGCTGAATAGATTTGGATCTACCACATAATGAAAGCTGGATTCCAACCTTTCATTGGAATGTTTATGGAGATTCAAGAGTTGGCCAACAGGCACTTCTCTCCATCTGATAACTCCACCCTTCAGCAGATGTGTTCTTTTTATTGAAGCATAAACAACTTGCATTGACAAAAAAATGATGGAAGACTTAGCACAGCAGGAAACAGACCTTGTGTTGTCTGCAGTTCCCTGGGATCCAGAGCTTCATTTCTGATCTCTGTTACCACACACCATTGCCATATATTGCAACAGCAGCTGTTTCACATGCCAGCCAGCACCCTGGGCTCTTGTCTTTTAACTGCTTCTGGACTGAATGGACACTGAGTTCATCCCATAGGTTTCCAAAATCAAATTTAGCTCTTAAACTTTTGCAAACAAAACTGTATAAACAAGTGGTTCTCAATCTTTTTTAGACTCAAGGTACCCCTCAGAAAGTGTCTGCTCTTAGCTTTCACTCATTTTTTTTTGACTATGGAAAAATAATAGATCAATGCTTCTGTTATAAAGAAATAAGAAGGACCACAACATGTCAGAATGCTTTTGACACCGTGGATTCCTGTTTTAAATGTCTGAGTTCCCCTTGCAAATGACACGTAGATGTTTGCACACCTAACTGCTAATATTGCACGGAACTCTGCAGCACCCTTAAAAGGATCTCGTGGCAACCTGGTTGAGAATCACTGGTCTAGATACTTGCCTATAGCCATCCAGCAATCATCTATGTGGACTACTATCTTGTATTCAATCTCTAACTGGCTGCTGAGTTCAGGCCATCTGACTGCAAGGATCAGATCCCTGGGCTAATTCCTTAATAGGCCCTTTTCCATGCTGGGAACTCTGGGCACGTCTACACAAGACGCTTACTGAACATTAGCCTAATAATACCATGTAGTAGCATGGTGGTTAAAAAAAGCATCACAAAACAACTCTGCGCCAGTGCTACTGTGCAGTAACTCTGGTTACTGCGCATTCAGTTACTACTTTATTAAGCAAGTGCTAAACTAAATGTGCAGAACCTAAGGTGCATTAATGAATGTGTAGATATGCCCACACTGTGTAGTTAATACTTAGTCCTGGAGCATAGCAAAGAAAGTGCCTGGGGAAGCTGCCAATTAGGGCTATGTGAAATTTTGCCGTCCATTTTGTTTTGATACTATTTTGACCAATTTGGGGGTAAAAAAAAAAAATCAGAATGAAACAAAGGCCGTCAAAATAGCTTCAAAACAAAACGAGGCTCGTCGAAACATTTTGAAAGTCATAGGCTGGGGATGGGAAGTCAGTCCAGCTGGGCTGCTTCCCGATCACCCACGCTAGATCGTGCCTGGGGCAGGCTGCTTCCCAGTCCCCCACACTAGATCATGCCGGGGGGCTGGAGGCAGCCCAGCTGGGCTGCTTTCCATCCCCTGTGCCATATTGCACTGGGGGCAGCTGGAGGCAGCCCAGGGGTACCTCCCGCCCTGGGCGCAATCGAGACAGGGGACCAGAAAGCAGCCCAGCTGGGCTGCCTTCCGCCCCTTGTGATCTAATGCTGGGGATGGGAAGTCAGCCCAGCTGTGACTTCCCTTCCCCGGCAAAACATTGAAACAGCTTTGAAACAGCCTTTCTATTTTGACAGAACGGAATGAAACAGCTGTTTCGACTCGAAATGAAATTTGAAACCAAACATTGTTCCGTCGAACCATCGAAACTCAAGGCGAAACAGAATGGTGCCATTTTGCACAGCCCTACTGCCAATGCAAAAGGCAGTGCTGACTGTTAGCATGCTGATTGTGGCAGAGCAGTCAGCTGCCTCTGCAACAGCAGCTGTGTTTGTACCCTCCTACAAAGACAGCAGCCAGGGCTGCTTCCCTAATGCATCCCTCCCCGCAGGAGTTACACTACTCTTCTGTCCTGACAAAGAAAAAAAAGTTGACATTTTGACAACAGCCTGTATATGGGGAACAGCTAGTTCTGATGTCACTGACCTGTTTGTGGTTAGTTGGCAGGTATCCAAAGGACACAAAAAGGCACCAAAATTGATTCTCCTCTCACTTATAGAATATTCACCCAGTAATAGTCTTACTCTTGATTTATACTGCTTTAAGTGATACTAGTATCAAGCCTATTGCTTATAACTGAGAAGCACTCTTTATGGCCTTTACCACTTAGTTGTTCATAGGGGTGCTTTCAGAGTATTCATGTGTGCCTTGGCTGATCTCTTATTAGATACTGAAGTGCAATTACTAGCTTAGTCCTGTTCTCACACAATACCTCTCCACAACATTGCATTCCTCTCCCCGCTGTTTTGTTGCACTTGTAGAGGGAAGCTGACAAGATGTCTGATAATTTTAAGAGTTGGACAAAAGCTCTTCAGAGCTTAAGATGCTTGTAAATTTAGCTTTACCTCTGCCAACACGCAAAATCGATTGCCATCTCAGAGCAATGCAACCAGGAGAAGGGGGAAAAAGAAACAAGCAAGAGGTAGGAGAGATAACAGCAGGGGAAAAGAAGAGACAAAACAGACTTGGACTTGTGGGGAGGTGAGAAATAAAAGATTCTCTAGGGAGAATTTCAGGATTTTATTACAAATCTTGTGAGCTTTGTGTGGGTGCAGATATTCAGAGGATTTTTTTAAAAACAATTTGGAGCTCGCAAATCTGAGATAAAACCATTCTGTGTTGTTTGCAACATTTCCATTTTCTTACTTTCCATTTTTCTGGTATAGTGTAGACGTACCCACAATGCACCCTATAATTCCAGTAGCATTAGACAACATGCAAGACAGTGTCATATGATTGTCTCTTACACTTCATAGGAAGAGAGACCCTCAGAGCACTGCCTAACATACTTGTAACTGCAACTTTGGAATTAAATGGTTGCTATAACAACATGATATACTTATATCTATATAGCTTTTCTTAACTTCTTAAAAAAAAATATCATTTTGAGAATGTCCGTTGCCATAACAACAAAATGCAGCATCTTAAATGTAGCAGTTAGTGTGTATTGGTTCAGTATAATTACAGGAATAAGGCATGAGAGCTGGGTATGAATTGGGAAGAATCCATTCCTACCACTATGTTTCCAGGCATGAGACACCCCAACCTCCACAACTAGAACTAGGTGTGAATTCAGATAATACCAGTCTTGCACTAAAGTTTCCTCATGCAGTTAGAAATGTATTTAACTTTGCAATTGTCTGTTGTTAATTAAGTGTTGATGAGCCTTCTAAGTTATGAGTTATCAGCATGGTTCATTCCTTGGATCTTTTTCTGAGCTGTGATTTCCTGTTAATTACAGTTGTGTCTCAGTTCCTATTAGCTAATCTGATCACTCTCATAGGAATATGAGAGTTTCCAGAGTGGAGCTCTGGTTCTCACTGCTTTGTGCTACCATGATGATACAAAGCAGCCAGAAAGCTGCCTTTAAAGGAATTTCAGTGGATTTTCCCTAACGCAGCTGATAGGATGCTGCCCTGCTCCACAGATCTGCATAGCAGGTATGTCATTGCAGAGAAAAGTGTGCACCAAGGGCTGGGACAGAATGCAAGGTACTCCACGTGATCCCAATATTTTTTCTGGAGCTGGTATGACTAGAGCAGTGATTCTCAACCAGGGTGCCTCAAGATCGTTTCAAGGGTGTCATGAGGTGCTACACAATGTTAGCAGTGTTAGGTTTACATACATGATTTACTAGATAAATCCAGAGCTTTCAAATAGAAAACCATAGTTGTAGCCTGAGTTCTTTGCAACAGAAAAACTGCTCTATTATTTTTTGTTAATCAAAAAGGATGTATCTAAATGTTCATTAATGTGCCGTAATTATGGTGCAGTACGTTTAGTACCTGTAATAACTCATACTAAATGCACCATAATAAGCACTACTGCACAGTAGTACCAGCACACACTTTTTTGTGACACTAATGTTCAGTAGACTAATTCTATTATTATTATTATTATTATTATTATTATTAATAACCATTAGCATGGTTTTTGCCTGCCATGCTAATACGCAGTAGAATTAGTCTACTACTCATATTTAGCATTCCATGTAGACATGCCCAAAGAGTGAAAACTAAGACCAGGCATTTCAGAGGTGTGCCTTAAGTCTGTCCAAGGGTACCTTTGGTCCAAAAAGGTTGAGAACCACTGACTTAGAGCTACTGCAGTTTGAGACCCTGCCCAGCTCAGGATTAGGGAAGCCAAACGTAACAGTCCACATGTTTTTAGTGGTATCCCACTATCGTGCATCCTCACAGCTCTTTCAAACAAGGCTAGGGATAGGCACAATTTGAGTTGGCAAGATGTCAACAAGTCCTGGTCTTAATATGTGCCACCCCCACCTGTTCACTGCAATATAAAGATATCAAAGATATGTGTATAAGACTTCCATTAGATTACATTTCTAAGCCCAATCCAACAACTCCCTGTACCTGCACTTCTATCTACTCATTCCCCACTCTCCTCTATTTCCTGGAAGCTTCTTTCCACTTAATATCCCTCTGTTCGAGGTTAATTCCTTATGACCTTCTGCAGATGATGAGACATTGCTAACTTGTTCTCTGCTAAACCAAAGAACCCTGCCATCATGCAGCTAGCAGGCTATGGGAGTTTGCCAGGATTCTTTCTAATCTTTGGCAAGATGGTTCCCTATGAACATAATTTTATAGGACAGCCAGTGCTACCATGAAGCTTTTTCCCGGGAGCTGCTGGTGGTGTTCAGCCGCTAAAACAATGGTTCTCAACCTTTTTAGACACTAGTCACCCCTTGGAAAATGCCATTTTTTAGTTTTCACTCATTTGTTGACAAAAGAAAAATAATAGAACATTTTTTTCTATTGCACAAAATTCAAAATGATCATAACAGGTCAGGATATTTTTAACACTATGGATTCTTATTTGAAACCTCTAGCTTTATCCTTTGAATTGTGTTTATAAACCTGACAGTACTAAGCACCCTGTGGCACCCTTGAATGGATCTCAAGGCACCCCAAGGTTGAGAATCACTGCAGGACAATATTGTCAGGTATAGATCAAGCACTTAAACCAGCTGTGTTGGAAGGCTAAGGAAGAAAACTATAGATCTGAAGTGTGAATACTACGTGCGCTTCCTGAAAACTCAAGCAGTGTTTATCAGTGCTGAAAAACCCAGACCCCAATGCTTTTAGTATCTGACTAATGTATAGGGCACAAGGTGATGATATTAAGGAGAAATCCCAGGAAGAGACCACAGTCCTGGACAGAACCCACTGAGCTGGATTATTGAGTGGGGCATCCTGGGTGCATTATTCAAGGGCCTGCTTTAGAATGATTCCAGGGAGAGGCTGGAAAGGGAAGGAGATGTACAGGGACAAGGATAGACCATCCATATGTTAAGGGGTGCCTCACAGGTGTATTTTTGCCTAGTGGGAAGTTATAGTATAAAGAGGGAGTTATTTTCTGGCTGAAAGCCAACATGCTTACTGTTTTGGAGGACACTGTGCATGGACTGGGGGATGTTTAGCTTCGGGTTAAGGCAAAAGCAAGAGGTTACTTTTTGTACCTCTCTTCTCTTCCTGACCCCTGTTTATAACCAATTTAAACATAGAAATACTGGTTCTTTCCTAATAGTTTTGCCATGTTTGACACAGAGCCTGACCAGCATGAGAGTTATAAGTGCAGATTTTTGTAAATGCTGTTTTTAATGACACTGTCGTGCTGATGTACTGCTCTTCATTTATGTTTGTTAGAAAAGCACTGACCTGGGCACCACCGATTATAGCTCCATGAGTTGTTTGATATGCTGTCAACCCTCTGTGTCCTAGGTCAGCTAGGATTATAAATGCCCAGGAATATAAATTGGTGAACATGTTTGTACCAGTTGCAGATGACTCAAGTGATACCATCCACAATAATGGTTGCAAACTGGGGTCTTGATGCTGAAAATAAAGAGGAGATATTCTTAATTTTTTTCACATGGCAAAAAAATGCTCTTCATTGCCTTGGCAGACACTTCAACATATTATGCACCAAATACTGTGTCCCTTGGAAGCTATGTGAACATGATCCAGTTGTGTAGTAAGAAGGCAGCAGTGGAAGACATGATGGCAGAGATTCAGTGGAGGAAGGAAGAATATGAGGAGCTCCAGGGGGCAAAGAACCAGTGTGTCATGCAGAGGGTAGAGAAACTGATGGGTAGATGAGCAGGAGTGGACTCCAAGTGCTTCAGCATATGGTTGTGAAGCAGATGTTCAGCATGGGCTAAGTAGAGACAGTCAAAAAGCCTGAGGCTGAATCGATTTAGTCTTTGCAAAGTAGTCTATACTGTAGAGATTAAACTGAGAAACAACTGGACTGACATTCACTTTTGATTCAGGAAATGTAGCCACATACCTGCAGTAGCTCAGGTCAGAAGTGGGGGGCGCTAGAACATGGCTCTTTGGCCTGTAGCCAGCCTGGGCTGTGTGTTTGCTTCTTCTTCCTGCTGCCCCCGAGGCCTCTGGGATTTGCAGTCCAGAATTACAACAACAGGACTCTGCAGGGTTGCTCATCACTTCCTCTTCCAATTACCTCTGGGATTTGCAGTCCACAGTCGCAGCCAGCAATAAGCTTTTAGTAGGGCAATGCAACTCTGTACTTGTGGGAAGGTAAGTTTAAGCCCCCTCCCTGGCCCCAGACCCCAGCCAGGGTATGCCTGAGGTGGAGTCAGTCCCTGCCTGCCCCCACCCAACCTTTCTCTGCTGGAGCAGACAGCACAGCCCAGCTCAGGGCTGGAAAGCATGATGGTATGCTGGAGGACTGTGATTTACTTGAAGGAGGAAGGGGTCTGGGACAGAAGTTTCATAAATTGGTTTGACTCAAATCAGTTAAGTCTAATACTACATTGAACCAGGTTTATCTTAAACCAGTTTCAGCCACTTTGAAACTGGGTTATGTGTACTGAATTTCTGTTCTGTTACAGTTTTAAAAGTTTCTGATGACTTAAACCAGTTTAAGTGTAACTTCTGTCCCTAGCCATCATGTTCAGTAGGGCCCAGCAGTCAGCTCCAATGTGTTTTACAGTCATCTCCTTTGCAAGCTCCAGTGCCGATGCTAGCACCTGTGAACTACTGGGTGTGCAAACACCTGGTCAGAGCCTGTGCTGGCCTCATAACTATTCCAGTACCTGTATTTCCACTACATTACATCTGCTAATTGGTGCAGGGTTTGGAAGTCTCTGGAGTTGCCTGAACAATGTGATAAACTGTGGTGGATGGTTGCTGCCCATGCACTCAACCCTTGTACAACGTACCTTTTGTATAGGAATATGCAACGTATGTAAGACATGCTGCCAGAGAGGAAATAAACAAGCTGCATCAGGCAATTGGTACCACTATCATTGAAGCTACTTGCAGGTTTTATACAAATGTTGTTGGTTTGGGATACATCAACTTACTTTTGAAGGTAGATTGTCACTGATCATCACAAGCACAATTCCAGTGGCTCTGCTCCCAGCATGGAGTACCAGGGATTAACCATGGCAACAGCATGGAACTGAGAAGCATGCTTCTCTGGGCTTCATGCTCTCACCATGCTCAGCGCTAAGCAGCCTTTTCCCCCTCCCCACACAGGAACATGGGAGGCTGGAGAGGGAAGCTATGATACCCCCACCAAATTCTCCTCTGAGGGGAGGGCTACATGCCTAGCCCCTGGCCCAGGGGCCTGGATTGGGTCTCCTGGAGTTCTTCGAGCTTGTAACATGGTGCTATATGGGCTGAGGTCATACCCATTGGGGGCAGGTTGTGGTGTTGTCTTAAGGTCAGTATGATCCCCTGGGGAGCAGAACTTGGGAGGGTGAAAAGTCTTTTAGGATAGAGGGCCTGGGAGCTGTGCATCCTGGGATACTGGATGACTGCAAATTAGTCACTTTATTTCCATGGAACAGACTAGTAATACCCTAGCTGGATCTAGGTGGAATGGTTTAAAGGTAACTCTCTCCCAAAGTGGTGTAAAGTGTAATTTTAAGATGCTTACAGGGTACTTAGCACAGTTTTACACCTTTAAATGCATGGACACTCTCATTTTAAGCACCTTTAGAATGCTTTAAAGGTAACCTGTAACATCACCTTTGGTTGAAATAGATTCTTTGGTGCCAAGGGGCAAGGCAAGCTCCTCACACAGCCTCAAAGAGGTCTGCCTGCTTTCCTGGAAGATCTGGAGCCACTCCTGGTCATCCCAGGTTTGCAAGACTACATAATTCCACCATACCATGTTAGGTCTCCTGCTCATGTTTCTTAATGAAACCATGAAATGGAGATGTGGCACCTATGACACAGCATTCATTGTGTCTGTCCAAACTGCCACGCATACATCTCTGGCCCCAGAATCATGCTACATTTCATATTACAGAAAAGGTTCCCAGAAGGCCATCAGGCCTGGCAAGTGATCACTTGTGCCCTGGAACAAAAGGAGTGTTATCCATCGTGATATAGTCTTTGCTTTGATTGAAAGTCTGGGCATAGTGAGGTTGTCTATAGATTTGTTTATATGTTTGCTTCATCTGTTTTTAGTTCCAAATAGCCTCTGTCCCTCAAGAATTTCCCTTAGCAATGTGTACCTGGGGTTTAGTATGGTGTGGGGGAGGTAACAATATATCTTCCTTCTGTTCTATAATCTTTGCTATTTCCTTTGTTTGCTTTGGGTTCTGCAGAGGAGAAAGGAGTCATGCTGAACAAACATCTGCTAGAAATGCAAGTTAAACTCTTCTCAGCAGAAAGAACAACTGAATACAGTTCTGCATGACAGAAATGTTACCTGTCACTCAGCTTGTTCTCTCCTTAGTCTGTGCAGGAGAAGGAGAGGGAGAGGGGGTGGTGGGCTTTGCTTTGTGGCTGATGAGATGAGAATGACCTTGACGTAATCCGTATTCTGTTTCTTGCAATGCCACGTATCCCTTGGAGGTGGATTAGGTTTCCACTGACAGGCTCTGGGAGATAGAATTTCCATTAGAATTAGGGGAAGAATATCTATTAGATAGCTACAGCTTCTTATCTCTGTTTTGTCTCCTCCTCAGACTGGCTGTGTACTATCTCTCTGTTTCCTACCCAGCTCTCCTGGTTCCTCAGCTCGTCAGATTTCTCTTGCTCTCTTCACCTCTCCTGGGCTCTTGCTGCAAAGATAAAGAGTTGCTGCTTCTAGACCTGAAGTGCTGTTTGATTGTCCTTCCCCTTCTAACTTGAGCTTCCAAGCACATTATTTCTGCTTCTCTGTTGGGGGCTGAACCAAGCAGCCCACAGAGTGCACAAGATCAGGGTGAGCATGATTTCTGGGGGGAACAAGAAATCAGCAGAGACACACCTTGTTATGAGAAACCTTCACAGGCATCTGAACTTGGACCTGCTATCTACCCAGAGGCATCTTTAGAGTCTGGTATACCCAGCCATACTACCTCTAACTGACTGGTGGTGCTATTTTGTGATATTCGTTCTGGGATGGCACATAATTTCAGCTCCCGGTACCTTACAAACATATAAAGAAAAGATGGTTCAGGCCACAGAGAGTTTACCAGCTGGTTAGGACATGTATAGCTTTCACTCCAAGATATTCTATACCTTGAAGATAATTGGCTGGCTCACTGATATCCTGCATTAAAATAGACTTTGTTGGTCAGTCATTGGGCATTAGAAATATGCTGCCCTACTATTTTTGATTCAATAAAATCAAATCATCTGATTTTGAGATTTTGTTTTCATTATATTTTGACAACATTCACCTGAAACATTGAAATAGAGTCAGTCATTTCAAAATGGACAATCTAAGCAGTGCATTCAGAAAATGGAATGTTTCAAACTCATCAGAAGGTTTTGTTCCATTTTTTTAGATAAAATGTTGTCTAAATGGGAGTGTTTTGGGGTAATAGTTGACTTTGAAGGAATCCGTATTTTCCAAAGAGAAACCACTTCATTACAGAAGTTCTAGCTGGTTCCAGCTGAAATAGTTTCTGGAAATTGGGTGACACATTCTGTGTACACGCAATCATGAAAGCTGGAGGGAGTTCTTTGGTGTTGTTGCTTGGCTCTGCTAAATCCTAGTCCTGACTGACGCAGGCATTTTCAACCAGGACAATGCGGCACCCTGGGGTGCCATGAGAATCTTTCAAGGGTGCTGCAAGGTGCCACACTGTGTTAGCACTGTTAGGTTTACAAACATAAGTCACAAGATTAACCCAGAGATTTGAAACAGAAATCCATAGTTGTGATCTTTTTGAGTTATTTCCAATAGAAGAAGTGCCCTATAATATGTCTGTAGGCAAAGAAAGAATGAAATCTAAGAGCTGGCATTTTCCAAGGGGTGCCTCAAGTCTAAAAAGGTTGTGAATCACTGACCTAGCAGAACAGAGTAGGGTGGAGGACAGGACAAAGGAAAGTTGACAGGATATCTCAAGTATGAAATGGAATTGCCCTTAAGGTAGAATATTTTTCAAAATGTGCGGTAGGTGTCAGAAACCCTAAGCATAAGCAGTATTTACATGATTAGCATACCCTTCTACCTGAATGGGAGTTCTGACAATTGGGACAATCATTTTGCTTTGCTCTCCTCATGTAACCATTAACAAAAACATGGTTTCCACCCATCGCATCAATATGTTGTCATGACTACACATCATGGTGGAGGAAATTATAGTTCCTAAGCCCCAGGCGTATTTGTGGACCATTTCACTATCCTCTCATATTCACTGTCCTGCTGGGACAGACCCTTCAAAACCGTAGCATCTCTGGGTAAAATCTGCAATTATGTTTTTGAAATACACCAATAGGGGAAGGAAGGAATTCTCAGAGGCTCGTGCACCCTGATGGGAGAGAGAATATTTGGAAAGATTCATAATCAGACTAGATATTGCATTCAATAAATGTGAATGAAGAAGCCTATCCAGACATTAGCCATCTTGTATTGCCACAAGGTTTTCATCTTCTGGACAGCAGCACTTTATTCTCCATCAACACACATCAGCGCATTCATCAGAATGTTAGGAAAACATTCTGCTAGGAAATGTTCACTTCTCCCTCCTTATTGATATTCATTTTCTTCGCAATGAAAAGTGCTGCTTTGGGTCTCCTTCTCGAGGCTTATACTGTCACTAAGACAAATGAATCTGCTGATTTATGTTTGTTCTCCAGTTAGTGAAGATGAGACCTCTGCAGTCATGGCAAAGCTCAAACATTCAGGTTGGGCCTGCCTTGCAAAGAGGGAATAAAGAAGTGTGGCCCTTCATATTCCACACTTCTATTTCTGTGGAAAAAATATTGAGCAATTAATTCATACTACAAATACTGGTCATCAGCATGGGTATTCTATAACGTTTCCTATCACTCTAATATTATTCCCACTTCCACCACCCACTCCAATTTTCTATTTGTCATGAACAAATATGGAGTATACTGTTTGCATCAGCATGTGCAAATCCTGATTTAAAAATGCAGTAAAAAAAGAATGGGAGCTGAGTCATGATACAACCCAGAGAACAGTATCAAAGATTGCTTGCAAGCATTTCCAATAAAGCAGAGGATTTGTTTGTTGCACACTGAGAAAACAAAGATATCTCAGGATGAGGTTATTGATTTTTCTTTGCTTTGTGAGGAGCATGAGAGCTCGCTGTGCTTCTTGGCCATTGCAGACATTTTGCAATACGAGGGAAAACAGTTTGTGTGCTTACTCAGCTGTGGATGGCTAAAGAAGGAACCTAACAGGATCTAGGGTGTTTGTGAGGTTGTACAAGGCAAACCTATCAGAGATGCTATCAGTGGCCTCGTGCTTTGGCCCAGGGATTGACTCCAATTTCTTTGCTGGACTCCAGAGATTGCCACCACTCTCACAGTGACAATAGATTTGGGCACGACTAGGACTTTTGTTCAGGATGCTTGGCATATGTTCCAGTGGCTGTAAGGCATATTCTTATTCACGGGTTTACTACAGAGATTCAATGAGCATCATAGCAAAGCAATAGAAAATGCCTGGCAAAGCTGCAAGTGGGAATCTGTCACTTGTGAGTGATGGGAGAGTTAGGCTAAAAGCAGCTCTACGAATTATGGCCTAACATTATGACCTCATCTAGACTTATTTTAAAATGGAAACTAAAGCAACATTGGCAACTTGTCCTTTGTCAAGGAAAGAAGAAAATGAAAAGGACAGAGTGACTATGGTAGCTTGTATCAACGCAAAGGAGACTGAAGAACATAAATCAGTCATTCTGTGTATGATGTTTGGGAAGACATTTTACCCTTACAATCACCCGGGTGGGGATGATCACTGAAAAGCTTAGATGACTGATATAATTTTTGAGCCTGTTAAAAGTGTTTAAATGTACCGTACGTATCTTAAAACACACAACAATTTGATTGCTGGGAAGGTCTCATTTCCACCTAATATTTCTCGAAAACATTGACCAATCAACCAAATATTTTGCTGTCAAATACCACCTCCCAAATTAGGCCACTAAATAGCAAAATACAAAATATGATGCCATAGTACCATTGCCAGATATAGCATGATGAACAAGAAATCTACTTCCTGTATAAGGGCAAGAAACTGAGCCTGAACTTCTTTATATCAATCTGTATTGCTCACTAAAATGCTTACAATAGTTTCCCAGATCCACCGTTGTTAAATACTGATATTGTGACATTCTTAGTAATTCCCAGTTATGGTGCAGATTCACTGTGCCCCTCTCACGGTGCAAAACAGTCATGAATTTGAGTTAGCTAACCCGTTAACCTGAGTTAATGGTTGTCTTCCATTACTGGAGTAGCTCAAAGCAGCTACTAGAGTACGTTAGTGACCTTTTTTTTAAAGGGTGTTTAAAATCTGACCCACTTCTTTAAATCCATCTCTAATAGTTTACAATACTTTCTGACAATAAAGACAGAAGAAAGATAGTACTTTCTGGGCAGACCCCACTGATCCCAGAATGTCCGCTACCGCTGAAGGAATCTTCCAGCTCTCTGCAAACAGCATCCTACATGGTCAAGGTAACAGCATTAACAGAACTTAATACAGAAAGTTTGGCTATAAGAACGACAGCCTTGCAATCCACTTGGTCTGTACAGCTTGAAAATAGTAAGTAATACCAAAGCAATGTATAGATGCATTCCCAATGGACTAAAATAATGTATTTAGTGCTGCAGTCCAAAGTGATGCTGTCTTGAATTGATTACAGTAAACCAGTTGTTCCAAAATGTTTGGACCCTTCTTCAAACCACTTTTGCATTCCCTGATCCTGCAAATAGTATATGTCCATACCCACACAGATCATTAGCTAGACCAGCCTCAGGTCTGGCTGACTGGACAGGATTTGGGGGTAAAACTGATTTTTCTGTATCACAGAACATTTTGGAAGCTGGTTTTGTTTTGAACAAAAATTAACAAAAAATAGTCTTTTTTTCTACAAAGCAAGATTCTGAAAAAAAAGCTACTTGGGGCCATTTTACTTTTTTTTTAAAGAAAAAGAATCAAAATGTTTTATCTTCAGTTTGATTTATTTCCAGCTTTTAATGCAAGTAGATGTATTGTTTTATCAATATAATAAAGATGAGAATGTAACTTTTTTTTTTGTAAAAACACATTTTCAAGGGGAAAGTGAGAAGCTGAAGCCTTCCATTCCAAAAAGTGGAACAATTCTACCTTCTCAAAACTTTTCTTCCAACTTCCAAATGAAATTTTGCTTTGGCTGAGTCAGCACATTCTGATGGCAAAACAGTGCATCAGAAAACTGCTGATCAGCTCTGTTGGTGATCTTTTAATACGCACAGTTTTAGAGTGGCAGAGCTGTACTAAGGACAGCATCCCCAATTTAACACACTTCAATGGCCTGCTTAAACTCTGTTTCTAGCCTTTTTCTTGACACATGATCAGGGCTGCAGTGAAGCAGCTACATGGTTTAACTTCCAGGTTTTGACCCACGCTGAGCAGGAGCTAGTACACAGGATATGGCTGTTAGTGGCACTCTCAAGAGGCACCATGGAAGAGTGTGACCATGCCCTAAGACAGGGGTTGGCAACTTATGGCCTACAGGCTCCATTCAGCCTGCAAGGGTTTGTAACTGGGCTATGGGCCAGGGACAGTGGCAGCAATTTGGAGGCAGGGTGATTTGGTAGCACTTAGTGGCAGGGGAAATGTAGCAGCAAGAAGCAGATTAGAAGCATGGTGCTAGCATTGGGTGGGAGGGGAATGCAGGGCATGTGGCAGCAAGCAGGGGGGTGTGAGAGCACTGGCTGTGTGCAAATGGCACCCCGCCTTAGACTGAGCTTTTTAATTCAGTCTGCTGCTGCTCAAAGTTTGACAACTGCTGTCCTGAGATCTTTTCTTTCATTTGTGGAGTGCTGTATGCCTATACCGGAGTCGGGAAGACAATTTAGACCTAGTCATCTCCCAGTACCTCTATGACTAGATTGTTTAAACAAGACACCATCTAACAGTATGATTCACTCCTAGGATGTTTGCATTTTGGGGCCATGCACCCCAATCTAAACATGTTTGATTTGACCTCGCTAGGTTTTTCATATCACTTTGATGGAAAACTACAGTAAAGAAAGCTAAGTATCACACACATCAGGAATTAGGGGTGATGGGTTATAACTTATTCAAACAAAGTGCTCTGGACAAAACATTAGCAGAAGGTCTCCAAGTGACACCATTTCCATATTACACATCACAAAATTCCTGAGATTAATGATCTTCTTTATATGTCTACTTAAGCAGCAGAGCAGAAAAAAATGTTATGTTAACCAATGTTTACAGAGCTGTGAAAGATTGATATTTTCAGGGGACTTGGCTATTGATGGGTTTGATTTTGCTCAATAAAGTTATAGAAAGGCTCCCATACTGTGTGAAAGTCTCCTGTGCAATTACTTCTGGCATCAGTTAACTTTTTCATTATCAACACTTCCAGCATTCTTTCAAACTATTTTTCTAGACACAGGACTTCCCTGAATTTCCAATTCATTGCAGTTTCACATGGTACTGCCACTAACAAATGTTAAATTAATTTTTCACTTTTCAGCCTATATTTTCCTTTTATTGGGAGACCTAGCAAAACCAGTGTCAATGCTCATCTCCATGATTTCAAATCCAGAGTTCATTAAAAATACTAATAGCTGTAGGAGTTATGGGGATTGTTAAATTGGAGATGGTGAAACAGGTCAGAATATCATCTGTATGCAATCAAGTCTGATTAGTAATACTTAGGAGATTATTTCAGCCTTTATCCAGAGAATGCACTGAAAAGCAGACCAAGGCTCTAAAGCTAGGTCAGGCTAGGTTCAGAGATCCCAGGACTGAGCAAAGTATATTGGGGAGAGTGAACATCTCTGACATTAGCTGTTACTTGCGAGCTTTCTGCTCAGTTTTCTCCATGACCTCAGGAATCTTCTAAAAATGCAACTGTGTTACTGGCAAACCTCATGGGAAAGGACATGGGAGCATGTTCGCTTCTGACTAAAACTTGTGCATAGGAAAACTTCCAATACCTACGGAATATTCCCTTTGCTTGGGACAGTATGCATGACTACCTCAAGTCCCCAAGCTGTGTTAATTAAGGCCAGAAAGCAACATATGAATTCAAACAAGAAATGTTTTGCTGTAGCACTACTGGTAATAGAAACAATATGCTGAAATATTAAATGATTCTGGTACACTTAATTTAGATACAGTGACTAAAAGAAGTATATGGCCAGATCCTATTCCACCTATTGGGCATCTAGCTGGATTTAGACAGCACCTAAGTATGATTCTCTTCCACTCTGTTCAAGTCCCTGCAAATGCACAGTGTACTTACTTTTACAATACACCATCATCTGACTCATAAAACAAAGTCATAAAAAAACAGTAAGGAGGTGGAGGATCTACCCAACTTTAGCATTAACCTTTTTTAGAGACCCAAGACGTGTGGAACAGCATCATGCCTAGTTGACTAAGTCCACTTGAGTGTCTAATAGGTGGAATGTGATATCTTTTATTAGACCAACTGAATAGTTGGGGGAAAAAAATTTGGCAAGCTTTCGGGTGCAGTCACCCTTCTTCAGGCATAGGGAGTCTCTGCTGTTCTGAGACTCCAAGAAATGAAAGAAGCTAAAAGTGTGGCAGGATGTCAGTGAGAATGTAAATAGGTAGAATTAGAAAGACACAAGGTGAGGCAGAGAGGTGAAGCAGAGTGGGGAGGGGGAAGAGAGCAGGGGAAAAAAGGCTGAAGGGAGAAAGTGCAGTGATAGAGTACAAAGTAGAAAAGAGGCTGTCAGGCAGGTACCTGGTGAATCAGATGTCAGGCAGGTTGTAATGTGTCATAAAACCAATGTCTATATTGAATCCATGATTCCTTGTATCCAGCAGATTTATGAAGTGAAGTTTGTAGGCTCGTCTTCAGTTCTTGAGGAAGTCAAGAAAACTTAAAAACATAGACAACACTCCCGGCAATACCCTCCTAGCCACCATGGATATCACTAGCCTATACACCAACAGCCCACACCAGGATGGCATACAAGCCTGCCTTAAATATCAAAAAGAATGAGATTACAACTCAGAGTACAGACCTCAGGCTATCACTGAACTCATGTACTCCATCCTCACGCACAATAACTTCAGTTTCAACAACCAATACTAGCTCCAGACTATGGGCACAGCTATGGGCACCAAAATGGCCCCACAATATGCCAACCTTTTTATGGCCTACCTAGAAGAAGACTTCCTCAAGAACTGTACCATCAAACCCTTAATATACCTAAGATATATAGATGACATCTTCATCATTTGGACCAAAACCCTGCAGTCTCTGATTGATTTCCACCAAAAATTCAACAATCATCACCCCTCCATCAAATTATCACTTGAATACTCCAACACCAGCATTTCCTTTTTGGACACCATGATCGATATCCAAGATGGTAACATTCAAACCATTATATATAAGAAACCCACAGGCTAACATACATATCTACACAGAACCAGCAATCACCCCAAACACACCAAGAAACATGTAATGTACAGCCAAGCTCTCCAAAACCACCAAATTTCCAGCAAAGAGAATACCTGTGACCACCACCTCACTAATCTCAAAAGGGCCTTCAGCCAACCAGGACACTCCTCCAGAGAGATAGATCACAACTTTGAAAGAGCCACCCAGATACCCCATGAATATGCACTGAAGTATAAAAAGAAAATCCCCACAAATCACACACCATTCATCATATCACCCTTCCCTGGAACCTACACAGAAAACCCGCAAATAATTGCAACCCATGCTAGATGAAGACCCAATTCTTAAAGAGATCTTTCCAGGACCACCCATCCTAACCTTCAAACAAGCACTGAACATCACTAACCTCATCACCAGAAGCAAACTCCCTATGACCCAAATCACGTTGACAAATGGATCCAGACCATGCCAGGGCAAGAAATGCAAAACCTGCCAACATGTCTCCACCACCCCCACTATAACTACACCCCACAACAGAACCATCACCATTCCTGGATCTTACAGCTGTACCTCCAGAAATGTTATATATCTCATCCAGTACACCAAATGCCCTGAGAGGAAAGTGCGTTGGAGAAACTAAACAAAAACTGTATACTAGAATGAATGCACACTGAAAATCTATCAAAGACAAGAATACCCAACTACCTCTGGGTGCACACTTCTCTCAGGACAGTCACTTTCTCTCCCATCTCTCAGTTCTAATACTCAAATGGAACTTACAAAACACCTTTTGTAGACAAGCCTATGAACTTCACTTCATAAATCTGCTGGATACAAAAAATCATGGACTTAATATGGACATTGGTTTTATGACACATTACAACCTGTCTGACATCTGATTCACCAGGTACCTGCCTGACAGCTTCTTTTCTACCTTGTACTCTATCACTGCACTCTCTCCCTTCAGCCTTTTTTCCCCTGCTCTCTTCCCCCTCCCTACTCTGCTTCACCTCTCTGCCTCACCTTGTGTCTTTCTAATTCTACCTATTTACATTTTCATTGACATCCTGCCACACTTTTAGCTTCTTTCATTCCTTGGAGTCTCAGAACAGCAAAGACTCCCCATGCCTGAAAAAGGGTGACTACACCCAAAAGGCTGCCAAAAATGTTTTTCCCATCTACTTAGTTGGTATAATAAAAGATATCACATCTACTCAAAGAACCCTGCCTGCCTATGTCCTTAGACCAACACAGCTACAACCAAAAATCCAGCAATAGGTGAAAGAAAATCTAGCTCTTTATGTTTTTCCAGAGGGAGAGAGAACCTTTTCCCTTTTCACGATCAGTCTCTCAGTTTGACAGTTCTCTCTTTTAGGCAGCGTCTTGGACACCTACTAATCCTCAATACTGATCTGTCTTGGGGTCTTGTTTCTCCTCTGCCCTTTCTGGTTTTTGTGCTCAAACTTTTTTGTCATCCAAGGTGCTACAGAATCCATTTCCATGTCCAGATGCTCTCTGTTTCTCTCTCTCCCACACATACTTCAAACTCCCACCAAGCTGAATTTCTTCTCCACTTTCATTCAGTATTGTATTCCCCTTTGCTCTTCCCCAACCTTCCCTGTTCCCCACATGTCCTTTGTAAGGTAAACCTCATAGGTGAATTTGTCAAGTCAACCCCCTGTAGGTCTAAAGTAAAGAAACACTTTTGAAGAACCAGTTCACTCCTTCCTATTGTCTATCAGCTTACAGGGAAACCAATACTTCTTTGTCTGCTTTTGAAGATGCAGGCGTATACAAGTTCCAATTTTCAACATTAATCATGAATGTACTGTATTCAAAATATACATTATTGGCATATACCGTGTCTGTTAAACTGACTATGGAATAATAGAAAGGAAGGGGAAAATCCAAAAATTGGTATTTGAATTACAGGATATTGACTACAATGGAAATTTAATCAAGAACCCATTTGTAATAAGGCTGAAACTGGCCTGTCAAATACTAGTTGATGGCATCTTAATTAAAAAGGAATATAAAACTGTAGGTAAGAGGTGGGAATGGATCATTAAAATGTGAGGAGAGGGTTATGTAAACCATATAAAAACTGATCTTTAGCCTACAAAGAAAAAATAAAAACAGAAATCAGCATACAATATAACAAACCAATTCAATCTCTATTGAAGACACTTCATAGATTTCAGATTTCATAAACATTAGGGTTGGAAGGGACCTTGGAAGATCATTGAGCCCAGCCCCCTGCCCCAGGGGCAGGAAGTCAGCTAGGGTCAAAGGATCCCAGCAAGATAAGCATCCAAACATTTTTTAAAAGAGTCCAGAGTAGGTGCTTGCACCACCTTTGGAGGAGGTCTATTCCAGGCCCGGGGGGCTCGGACAGTAAAGAAGGTTTTCCTTATGGCCAACCTAAAACGATGAGGCTGTTTTGACGTTGTTTTGATGTTTCACCCATTCACTATAATGGGAAAGCTCGAAACAGCCTCTTTTATCTGGCAGACAAAGGGGGACCCGCAACCCCGGGAGGGCTGTGGGGGCTGTGCCAGTCCTCTAGGGGCTGTGGCACCCCGATCTGCCTGCCAGATGAGAGAGGGAAGTTGGGGAGATTGGGATCAGAAGCCCCCTTAACAGAGATGAGTGTGATACTATCTCCCAGATCTTGGTGGTCCTCAAGCTCTCTCTCAAGGTCACCAAGACCCTCAGCACTGGCGATGTCCTCCATAGTCAGGTAATTCTGGTAGTGAGGGAACTTCAGAGCCAAATGGAGAGCTTCCAGGGGATCAATGTTCCTGGCTGGGGAAGCCACTGTCACCATACGTCCAGGCACTGGTGAGGCAGATGAAGGAGGGCACCAGAAAAAGGCTTGATCCCTTGCAGTCCATTACGGCCTACGTGCTGACTGCCATATGTGTGAAGGGCAGTGTATGCAGCAGCTAAAGCCTGAATCAGTGGACAGAGGTGCTCATAAAGAGAGTCATGGAGGCAGAACAGCAGAGGTAGGGGAACATGGAAGAGGGGGATCCACTGTCCCATGCTACCAAACCATCCAGTCTCCTCTTCCACCACAAGTGCTGTCAATGTAGGCCAAAGGCATGGCTTTCATGGTGGGGTCCAGAGGCACCAGACCCCACCATCAGGCAGGTAGCGCTCAGGCTTTGGTGGCTGCCTATCTCACTGAGGATGTGGAGCCACTGCTTTGAGACCCCTTGGCCTATCGAGCAACCTACAGCCAGATGTGGCAGGATCTGGCCACAGTTGCTCACAAATACCTGTCCTATCCACTGACCAGTGTTCCAAGCAAGAGGGTGTTCAGCATTGCTGGTGATGTTGTGACACCCCACCACACCTCTTTGGATCCTGGTTTGGTAGAGCAGCTGGTGTTGTTCGAAGTGAACCTCCCACTGCTGGGGTTCCCCAAGCTCCAAGTGCAGATGGAGTGAGTGCCACCCTCCTCACTCCGTCTGTACATATTTTCTTTTGGTTTGTGGTTTCTAAACTGTTTAATGCCCTGGAGGCAGCACTGATTGTATCACCAGCCAGCAGGGGGAGAACATGTCCCTGCTGAGCTCCCATGTCAGGATGAACTTGGAGGTATAGGTTGGGGCTATGGGGAAGGAGGAGGCCTTAGGTCCTGGGCATGATTTAAAACTGTACCTTACCAGGGTTGGGAGGCCTGGTGGGACTGCAGCCCCCAGGAAATGCCAGGACTGAGGATCTCCCTGGTGAAAGGTCGGTAGGAAGCACCTTATAACCTCCAGCCACTGCACACACGCACAGTCCTGGCTTTCGCCCAGACCCCAAGATCTTTGAGAGGCCTGAGGCTTGCTGGTTGCATTAGAGTTGTGAGGCTCCAGGTTAGCTCAGCTTAGCTGCCTGGGATGCCATCTGTGAAGCATGGGCCATAGTATAGGGAAGGTATGGAGCTGCAGAATCACACACCAGGAAGAAAAGGTTCTTTAGGGCCAGTATCTTTTAGTAGACCACCTGAATAGTTGGAGAAATATATCTTAACAATCTTTCAGATTGAAAAACCTTCATCAGGCTGAGGAAGCATCTGCAGTTGGTGTGCGTGCTCTTCCTGCATGAAAGGAATAGTAAAGAAGGTAGAGGCTGGCATGCAATGCAGGCAAGAAAGCTAGTCAGTGCAAATGGAAATGGAGGTGTCAGGGGGTGAGGGACAGGTTGGGACTGGGGGGAAGGGGGATGTAGCAGGTAAAAGCGGAGAGGTACCTAGGGAGTCAGATGTCCAGCAGGTTGTAGTGTGTTGGAATTCCAATATCTATATTGAATCCATGAGTTTCTGTACCTAGGAGGTTGATGAAGTGAAGTTCATCTGTGAAAATTGGTTTGTAAGAACAACAAAAAGTAGTTCTATAAGTATGTTGGCCAGAAAAGAAGTACCAAGGAAGCTGTGAGTCCTCTGTTAACAAGCCAGGGGGAACTCCTAAATGGATATGCAAAGAAAGCAGAGCTACTCAATACCTACTTTGCCTCAGTTTTCACAAAAAAATAACCTGCAGCCTAATAGGAATTATCTGGATAAGGAAGGGGACAGACTGATGGAGGAGACAACAAAAGAGAGGGTCAGAGAGTTTTTCTTTAGGGCTGTGCAAAATTTCGCCAGCTGTTTCATTCCAACACTGTTTCAACCAATTTTGAGGTCAAAACAGCAAAATCGGAACAAAACAAAGCCAGTTGAAAAAGCCTCGAAACAAAACAAGGCTGGTTGAAATGTAGAACATACCTGATCAACTGGTTCGTCAACCAGGTACCAGAGAACTGGAAAAGGGGCAATGTAATGCCTCTCTTTAAAAAGGGCAAAAAGGGGACCCAGGGAACTCCAGATCAGTTAGCCTCACCTCAATACCTGGGAAGTTACTGGAGCATATCCTAAGGAAGACCATTTGCAAGCATCTGAAGGAGGAAAGGCTGATCACAAGCAGCCAGCATGGATTTATGAAAAATAAATCATGTCAAACAAACTTCTTTGAAAAAGTAACTATCTGGGTGAACAAAGGGAATGATATGGATATAGTGTATCTAGACTTAAGTAAGGGTTTTGACTAGGTCCTGCATGACTTCTCCTAAAAAAATTAGAAAAAGGTGGGTTAGATAAAACCAATACAAGGTGGATAGATAACTGGCTCAATAGCCACAAACAAAGGGTAATGATTAATGTGTCCGTGTTAGGATGGCAGAAGGTTTCAAGTGCAGTCTCACAGGGTTCTGTCCTGGGCCCAGTGCTGTTTAACATGTTTATTAATGATTTGAATGCTAGCATGGAAAGCTTCTTGAGCAAGTTTGCAGACAACATGAAACTGGGAAGGATTGCAAATGCATTGGAAGATGCAAGTGCAATTCAGAAGGATCTTGACAGATTGGAAATGTGAGCTATTGAGCTAGAGCTAACAGAATTAAGTTCAACTGTAGACAAATGCAAGGTGCTACACCTTGGGAGGAATAATCAGAAACACAAATATAAAACAGGTTACACCTGATTGGAGGGCAGCACTATGGAAAAGGACTTGGGAGTCTTGGTAGACCACAGACTCAATACGAGTCTGCAGTGTAATACAGCCATAAAGCAGGCAAATGTAGTTTTGCGATGCATCAATAGAAGTACTGGGTCTGAGACATGGGAGGTGATAGTGCCTCTCTACTTGGCACTGGTTAGACCTCAGCTTGAGTAGTGTGTGGAGTTCTGGGGTCCACATTTTAAAAAACACATGAAAAAGTTAGAGAAGGTCTAGAATGTGACAAAGATGATCAAGGGGCTTGGAAGTCAAATCATACGAGGAGAGGCTGAAGGAGCTAGGCATGTTCAGCTTGTGGAAAGGAGCTCAAGAGGGAACATGATAGCAATCTTCAAATATTTGAAGGGCTGCCATAAAGAAAAGGGCAAGCACCTTTTCTCTCTTGTTACAGAGAGAGGGGCACAGACCAATGGCTTGAAGTTATAGCACAGTAAGTTTAGATTGGATATCTAGAAAAACTTCTTCACTGTGAGAATAGTGAAGCAGTGGAATAGACTGCTTTGGGAAGTTGAGGAGCTGTTCAGGAAGAGGTTGGACAGCCCCTGATCACGTATGTTCTAGACATAGCTGTGCCTATGTTCTACTATGGGTATTTCCCATACTCTGGGCTTTGCTGGTTTCCCCCCACCCTCCTCCACCCTTTCTGCTACATGTCTCAAGGTTTTGTTAAGCCTTCCTCAAAGGCACTGGTATTGGCTACAGCCAAACCAAACCAAAGGAAGAATAAAGATTATATTAAAGTGTTCTGCATCTGTCCATCTCTTTAGGAAATAATCTCCTTGTTCACTCCAGATGGAATGGGCTTCATGTGCTATTCAATGTCAATCCTTCCTTCTGTCAAAAGACAAGGCTTCCAGATCATTTTTCCCCATCTAAACTCCCGATGAACTGGCAGGTCATAAGTCACTGACAATTCTATTAGAAAGCTAGATAAATGGAAGATTGCCCCCCACCTGTTCCCCTCCTTTTCTACCTGCATATGAACAAGGTGACAAATGGCCTCTCTGCAAGTTATTCACAATTTCCATATGAACAAAGGGGACTATAAAAGATGGGCTTGCATCATACTTTTCCATCATAGTGTGATGTTGGCTTAGGCAAGATTAGTGGCTTTGGAAACAAGCTGTGGAGATTTTTCTGAACCATTTTTCCTCTTCTTAGCAAGAATGTCTGTCCTGTCAGTTGCAAAGCAAGGCCCTACCATCTCTCTTCACTTGGTAGCCACTGTTTATCATACAGTCCTGTACCACTCCTGTCAATCTTTCATGTTAGGGAGAGTTTCCCTCTAGGGACCAGTAGCACTGAGTTATCATTCAGGTGGCAACAGACACCATCTTTGTGCTATCATGGAAGTTTAAATTGTGAAACAAAGGCCAAGAAAACAGATGTCTCTGCCCCTTGTCACACCACAAGCACCCCACATTTCTGGCTGTGACAAAGGTGGTAATAGGTTTATTGTGGCAAACATCTGGGTTTTTTTGTGGCAAGAGAACATGGGCAGCCTGGAGCTTCCCACACCATGTAGCTGGTCTGGACAGGCACTTCCACAGCTTAAGGATTCCAATCCTGCACACCCCAGGAATTTCTGCACAGGATTGGGCCTCTCAGTATCTGGGAGTGCCTGCCCAGTTTTTCCCTCTTACAGAGGCACCCTGCAGAGATTCCCCTGGGTGCATCTCTATATGTAGGGAAAGCTGAGGTTCTGTACTTAGAGATGTGTCTCAGGGACTCTCTGAAGTGCATCTCTGTAAGTGGGGAAGGCTGGGGTTCCCTGCTTAGAGACACATCCAGGAGACTCTCTGAGGTGCAGCATCACTGCAAGCAGGAAACCCCAGCTTTCCCCTTTTACAGGGCACGTCTGTACGAGATGCTATGTCACCTTACAATGAGCTACAGTGACATAGCTTTTCATTGCAGTGATGTAGCATTGGTGGGCACAAACCGTGATGCTACTGCGCAGTAGTTTGTTCCTACTGTGCAGTAGGGTTGGAAATGACCTGGGCAGTGTTGGGACTATGGCACCAGGACTGATAAAGCAAGTACTAAATGACTGCACAGTAACAACTGCACAGTTGGGCATACATGTAGATGCGCCCACAGTGACATACCCCTGGGAATCTCCAAAGTGCCTAAATGAGGAAAGCCAGGTTTCCCTAGTTACAGAGAAATACCCCCTAAATTGCCTGGGGCACATCTCTGCAAGTGGGAAACCTTGGCTGTCCCCAAACCGGGGAATTTCTGAGGTGCATCTCTGTAAGCAGGGAACACGTTACCCCTTCTCCCACATCAGGCAAGGACAAAATGTGGTTGGACACATGCTGTCACAGATGATCAACTCTCTTTGGTGTCTTTTGTTTATACCACTAGTCACCAAGTGTTTCCTCTAGTCAGAATGAGTTTGGAGATGGGTTGTGGTCACAAACTTCACTTCCAGTTTTGGTTTCAGTGTTTGTCCTCTTCCACAATTTCCTAAAGCTCTAATTTGGCTCTAAAGCTACAAATGAGGCAAAGGACAAAAAAGATCGAAATTTAAAAAGAGAGAAATGTAATTTGACCGCAATCCCATTTAGGCTTCAGACTGAGTGGAAATGAGTGCCCCTCAGATCATGTCCACCCGACCTCTGAATCACCCTAGGATGCTCCACAGCGAAGCGTATCACGTTCATTCCACACATGCTACAGCTTGGAAAAATATTATGTAGCTAGAGCAGTGCTGGGTAAGCACCATAAGCTTTCTGTTTAGTATGTGGCTGTTGGTTCCTACCCTGTGCACCTGCATGGGACTTACTGTGGAGTAAAGTAGGTTAATGCATGGTTTGCTAGCACTGTACCAAGAAATACGGTACTAAATTAACTATTCATTAGCTACTGTGCAGTGGCACATGTGTAGACATGACTGGGAGCAATTTCCTCTGAGTCAGCCTAGGCAGCAGGGGGCCACAGGGGGTGGTGGAGGGGAGGAAAAGGGGGAGGGAGGAGCTGCCCACAGCTCCAGTGCAGAACTCAGGAGAGCAGCCCAGCTTAGCAGTACTTGCTTGAGGCGATGCCCCATGGCAGAGCAGCAGCAGTGCCCTGAGCTCTCCCCTTATTTTGCTTGCTGAGGGGATGGGGGAACTCTCTGTCCCTGCAGCACTGGGTCAGGGACTGAGAATTTCCCCATCCCCTTATCCCTGCCACTGCCTGTGCAGCATATGCCCCAGTTGGCTCCCACTCCCTGGCTGTGCCTGGGGGCAGCCAGGAACTGAGTGGCACTGGTATGGGGGAAAGCCATGGGGAGAGAAGCAGTGCCAGGACTGGGGGCATCCGTGCGGGGGTAAGGAGTGCCAGGACTGGAGGAAGACATGTTGGAGGTAAGCAGCACTAAGATCAGAGAGAGATGTGTCTCCCCTCAGTCCCAGTGCTGCTCACCCCATCATCCTTGCATCTCTCCCCACTCCCAACACTGCTTACTCTACCATGTATCTCCCCCTGGTCCTGGTGCTGCTCAGCTCCTAGCTGCCCCCAGGCATGGGTGGAGAACAGGAGCTGACGGTGACATGTGCTGCACAGGCAGCAGCAGGGTGAGGTGATGGAGAAACTCTCTGTCCCTGGCCCTGCATTGCAGGGACAGAGTGCTCCCCTGTCCCAGTACTGCTCAGCTCCCAGCTCCTGTCCCGGCTCCAGGGACAGATTGCTCCCCCGTCCCCTCACCAGGCAAAGCAAAGTGAGGACTCAGGGTGCTGCTGCTGGGCCATCATACCAAGCCAGCACTGCCAGGTTGGGCTGTGATCCCGAGCTCCACATGGCTGGGAGCTGTCCCCTGCTCCAAGACAACTCCCCCCTCTCCCAAGAACCCAAACCTGACCTCCATCCCCCTGCCAGCCTGGGGCTGATACTGGGGGAGTCTCAAGCTCCCCCTGCCTGTTGCAGGGGGGCAGAGCATGGCAGGGGGGCAGGAGCAGACCTGAACTCAACTGCTCCCATTGGGAGAAAATTTTCTCTCAACACAGGGGCTCATGTAGAAGTGTTGACAGGCACAGTTTACTGTGCCTTATTTTAATGTGCAGTAACCATAAGGCTCATTAATTACCCATGTAGACATTCCCACCTAGTATTTCTTTAAAAGTTGCTACATTACATCTCTTCAGAGCATTGCATAGTACAGGTGTGTCATACGTTTCTAAAGAGCTACCTTGAATGGCCCAGAAGCAGTATAGACATGCTCTCTATGAATCAATCATCTTGCAGTTTTCTGGCTTTTGTTGGTGTGTGAGACAGTTGGAATATTATTCAAATACAGTAGTTTTGCTTCTGAATTAAAAATGAATTTTTATACTGGAGAAATGCAAAATTACTGAATGTATGCCCTGTAACATACTTTCTATTTGTTTGTAAGTTTTCACTGATTCCCCTGAAATTGAGTTTGATTGCTATTTCTCAAAATTCAGCTTCTTTTTTTTCTTGATCTTCTGATGCAATTATAATCATGTTCTTGGAACCAATTTGTTGATATAGAAATATTATTACTTATTATTATACTGCAATACCACCCTGAGAGCCCAATCAACATTGGAATGAAGCAGTAAGACCAATAACTGTGATATCACCAGCAAAGGATTATTATTGTATGCAAAACCAAATAGCCCAATGTCATACAGACACCCCCCGGAAACAGAGATATTCCTATTTCCCAGAAAAATAAATCATATTTAAGCCCTTTTTTTTCCGTGAGAAGGAATCTGGGGCTGATACCTCTCACCAGCCCTTTCTAGAAGGCGAACGGTGATTGAGAGACAAAGAAAACCCGGTTTAAATTCTTTACTACAGTTCATCTACTTTCCACAACTGTGCTGCCTGCTTCATCATACTGAAGCTTAACTACAATCAGAAGGAAAGGTCATCATGACATAACTAGAACATCCAGCAAGAATGGAACCGTTTTTGTTCTGTATGTCTGGCATATTAAGCAGCAGTGCTGGCAAATAAATGCTAATATTTTTGTGAAATATCTCGGTCCCATGAAAGGTAAATATCTTCATTTTTAGATAGAATAAAAGGTCAAAAAAGATAGATTAGAAAAGTGCAATTTTCAGAAACATAACTATTTCTGAAGTCAATAGTAAAGCTTCAGTTGCTTTCAATGGGAGTGAACTTAGGCCATCTACACGTGCTATTAATGTGCAGCAATAAACTCCAATGCATATTGCAACAGAGTTTATTGCTCTTAGGTGCCACATTTACATATGGACCCAAGACTGCAGCATGTCGACCCAGGTTGAAACCACACCAGGTGGCAGGAGACCCTGGGGCTCAGCCTGCCAGCCCAGGGCTGCTCCGACCCAGCTCAACATGCTGCAGAGGGGCTGGCTGGGGCACAGTCTTTATAGACAGCCCCAATACAGAATGGATGCGGAGGAAAAATTCAGATTTATAATTTCTTTGAAATTTGGGGAATGTCTTTTATTGAAATCAATAATTGTTTAAACAAAAATGTATCATTTTTCAGGAAAATTTATATTTAGTTGAAAAAGCCATTTTCCATTGAAGAGAAACAATTGAGGAACTATTTGACCAATTCTTGTTCTCTATTATAAAAAAAATAAATATACACCCAAAATTTAGAAAGTGTACCTTTCTAATTTAGACACAGAGAGAGAGAGAGAGAGAGAGAGGCTGTACATTTCTAAAGGTTTCATTTATTTACTGATGAGTCAGGTGATGGATTCATTCAGATGGTGAGCAGAAAGGATCATTCACTATAAATATATAAAGGGATATTATAAAGAGGACAAGAACCAATTATTCTAATTAGTCAGCAAAGACAGAACAAGCTGTAATGGGCTTAAAGGGACATTGTCTAATTGAATTTTTTTAACTAACTAAAAAAATTCCAACTTATGAAACAGCACCCTTTAAGTAGCATGTCCTTAATTTTTTTTAAATTCTTTAAAATTTTTTACAAGGCATTTTCCACTTCCCTTTTTTAGTTTTATAAAAGGCTTTTAAGCATGGGAGAAACTGAGTAAATACAAAGATACATTTCAAATGGCTACATTCAAAGTGCAGTAATATGCTCAATTAAAATTAACCAAAATAAATGAGAAAATAACTTTTCCTCATCTTTTTGAGCTACACCTAATCTTAGGTATCACATCTAAATAACATGGATACAGACAGAAATGAGGTTCTTAAATAAGCTATTTTTTATATTCCAGGTTACAATTGCAATACTTTATCATTGTGTATGTCCCAGCAATATAATCTGAGACACTTTAAAGTCCTCTTTACAGATTGTGGGTACTCAGCACTTTGAGAATATCAGATCTCTTTGAGATGTCTGTAGTTGGGTGTCTCAAAATGTTAAAAAGAAACTTGAGAGGCAATACTACTTGTCATAATATAGCTTTTTGTACAATGGTACAAAAGAGTGACTTTCTTTGATTCTTAACTATTGTCACATAGCAAATGTTTTGCAGGGAACAATCCTTCAGTAGTGGATTGAACTAGATGATATGATAGATCTTTCCCATCTCTAATTTTTATACGAGCACAAACACATACATACAACTAGGAACATTAATCACAGTTGGGTACTGACTTAAATTGAAAAACCAAAAATAATGTTTGGTGCATGCTCAGCACACAATGTTCTAATGTTTATAACTGTAATTTCCAAACCAAATTTCTTCAAACAAAGCAATGCAACATGCAGGAAGTATGTCTGTTCCCAAAGATGAAATTTTAAAATAAAGTTGGTTTGTATTGGTGGAGATGAAAAGCATATGAAAAATATCTCAAGTGGTAAAAATCACTTTTTTCCTTCTGATTGGATAATGTCATAAACAGCTGGATTGATTTTCATGAAACTTTCCAAAAACCAATTCACTTTTGGACTGAAACCAAGCATGAAAAATTTCAGTCCGAAAGGTAATATTTTTTGAGAAAGTTATAAATGGCTATGATTTAGAATCAAAGCTCCATTTCAACCTTTGCAATAGCATTACAACCACAATGCTACAGTAACTTATGTTGAGGGAAGCAGTGATGATATATAAAGCCAAATCCTCTTGATTTCAACTGAACCATACAAATTTATATTATCAAAGAATTTGTCCCATGGTATCAAAATGAGGTATAAAACAGAGAGGAGGAAAAAGAGGACTGGAAACAAGAGGAAGAGAACAAAATTAAGGAAGGTGTGTTAAAGGGGAAAAAGTAAAAAACTGAAAATCAAGAATGATACACGAAAAATGCAATCTTTACTAGGGCTGTGCGAGGCTTCAGACCGTGCTTCAGATTCGGAGAAGGTTTGGATGCTTCGACATCCAAAGCAGCATGTCTGGTTTGAAGCGCTGGCTTCCTTAGGCTTTCCAAAGTGATTTGGACCTTCTGAGGCACTTCGGAAAAGCTTCAGAGCTGCTTCGCAGATCCAGCCATAGGGTATAATGGGGAATCAATGAAATATCTATAAGTTTGTTGGTTTTTGTCTGATTTGGATTAAATTTGCAGGAGTGGTAGCCTCTGTTGAGAGCATGAAGCCTGCCAAGTTTCAGGAAGATTGGTGCAGATGTTCAGGGATAACTGCACCCCACATTCTTGAAAGAAAACTCATGTCATGTCTACGTGTTATGCCACAGGGGGGTGAAAACTGCTGGGGTGGTAGCCCCTGGTGAGGCCACAAAGCCTTCCAAGTTTCAAGAAGATCAGTGCAGGGGTTTGGGGGGAACTGCACCTTAAGCTGCTGACAGGCAAAACTCATGCTCCAGGGTCATGAGTTTTGCTTGTCCGCACCTTGAGGTGCAGTTCTCCCCAAACCCCTGCACCGATCTCCTTGAAACTTGGCAGGCTTTGTGGCCTCACCAGGGGATAGCACCCCTGCAGTTTTCACCCCCCTGTGGTGTAACACATACACATGAGTTTTGTTTTCAAGAATTTGGGGTACAGTTCCCCCAAACCCCTGCACCGATCTTCTTGAAACTTGATAGTCTTCATGCTTTCAGCAGAGGCTACCACCCCTGAAAGGTTCATCCAAATCAGACAAAAACCAACAAAGTTATAGATATTTCATTGATTCCCCATTATACCCTATGGCCAGATCTCCGAGACAGCTCTAAAGCTTCAGAGCCGCTTCGTCTGGATCAAAGTGGTAACCCAGTCTGAAGCTCCGGATCAGATCACTGGCATCTGAAGCAGCCAGATCTGAAGTCAGCTCGAATAGCTACCTACTCACGCAGGCCTAATCTTTACCTTCAAGTGCCATATTCTCTTGGCAGAAGATATGGTTAATTTCCACTGATTTCAATGCGTCTTCCATTCCCTTTGCTGAGTAGAACAGGCCATCTATAAGGCAAGTAAAGGAATAAATGTAAGAAACAGAAATAAACAGGACGATTAAAAGAAGGAAATTAAGCTTAGAAATTAATCATGCTATCTCTGTACACCCATGAACAGGTATTTAGTAGGGCTGTGTAAAGCTTTGGTACCTGATTTGATTCGGAGGAGATTCGGTCCGATTCAGGAATTGAATCTCCAAATCTGAATCAAATTGGGAGACCAATTAAAAACTCTGAATCATTTCAAAGCATCCAAGTCAATTTGGACAAGTTTCAGAAAAGATTTGGCCGCTTCAGAGATTTGGCCATAGACTAAACAGGTAGCTGACAGCTGCCTCCAGCTGGTAAGTCTGTTGGGGTTGGGGGAGGGGAGAGGAAAGGGGATGAGGGAGGGAGGGAGGGATTGGGGCTGGGACTGGGACAAGCTGCCCAGTTGGGGCTAGGGTTGCATTACTCAGGGAGGGGGGAAGGGGGGGCGCAGGATGCAGGCACAGCAGTGCTGGGAGCGGGGGCTCTCCCCTGCTACCGCTTGCCCATCCAGGGCAGGGGAGGTGGGCAAGATGCAAGCACGGCTCAGTCCAGGCAGAAGGCGGCAAGCAGCAGCAGGGCATAGCCCCCATACCCAGTGCTGCTGTGCCTGTATCCTGTGCCCCCTGCACCAGCTGGCAAGTGGCAGCAGGGTAGAGTGCCCACTCCCAGTGCTGATGTGGGCGTGGAAGCACTGGGAAGGGGGCTATGCCCTGTTACTACCCGAAGCAAGTTGCACCTGCATCGTGTCCCCCTCTCCCCCCTGCACTGGCTGGGCACGCGGCAGCAGGGCAGAGCCCCCACAGCTCCCCACACTGAGGCAGAGGCAGGCACAGCTGGAGGAGCTGCAGGAGAAACCCCCATGGCTTCCCTGTCCTGCCCAATCCCTCGCCCAGCCCAGCCTCCCAGCATTAAAAACATTTTTTTTTTAAAGCCCCTCACCCAACGGCTGTGGCAGCAGTGATTGGGGCCTCTGAGGGCTTATGACGGAGCACCCATGCACAGCATAGGGCAATGGGAGGCAGTGGGGATTGCCCCCCACTATGCTTGGCACCCATGTGGCAGCTGCCCCAATGCATGGGTGCAGTACAGGTGCTGCACGCTGTCTGAGAGCTGGGGTGGCTTCAGCAGTCACCCAGAGCCTGGCATCACTTGGCCACAGCGGCCTCAGCTCCCACACAGCATGCGGTGCCCTGCCAAGCTGTGCTGCACCCACACAATGTGACAGCTCCTGTGTGGGTGCCAAGTGAGGAGGGCGATACCCACTGCCCCCCCCCCCACTGCCCCATGCTGCAGGGGGGCCTCTGCCATGAGTGCCCAGAGACCCCAACCATCACTGCTGCAGCAGATGACTGTGGACCTTTAATTTTTATTTTTTTTAAAGTGCTGGGATTAGGCTGGGGCCAGGCAAAGGATGGGTCAGGCGTGGCAGCCATGGAGGCTTCTCTCATGGCTCCCCCATCCTGGAGAGAGGCAGGCACAGCCGGAGGAGCAGCAGGAGAACCTTCAGCCACCCAGCTATGCCTGCCTCTCTCCGGCTGATCCAAATCACTGAATCTCTCTGAATCAGAGCCAAATCTTCCAAAGCTGATTCAGCCAAATCAATTCAGGACAGTTATCCGACTCTCCAAATTGAATCACTGTCCTCTGAGCTGGCCAAATCTGAATCTGAATCAAAGACTTCCCTGTTCACACAGGCTTAGTGTTCGATTGAAATTAAAATTGCCATAAATATTTAAACCAGTGAACCTATACCAATACCATAACTACCTGTCTAGAGAACTACAATTCCTAGAATGCCTTGTACTCTGCCCACCTCTCTTCTCTGGTTTCTGCTGCTGGAGATGGTAGGAGTGGGGAAGAGTGAAAGGAGATTGTCCAGGGTACATTTTTCCATGCTACACCTCTGTATAAATTTATACCACCCAAGGATATGCCCCTTAATTTTGTTTCTAAAAAAGGGATCTAAGAAGATAGTAGTAGCCTGGTAGAGTCCAGAGGAGAGCCATGCACATGATCTGAGGGCGTGAGAACAAACCTTTTGAAGAGAGGCTGAGAGCCATGAGACTCTTCAGCCTGGAGAAGTGCAGGCTCAGAGGTGACTTGGTGGCAGCCTATAAGTGCATAAGGGGTGTGCATCAGGATCTGGGAGAGTGCCTGTTCACCAGAGCACTCCAAGAAATAACAAGATCAAATGGTCACAAACTCCTGCAAGACTGTTTGAGGCTGGACATAAGGAAAAACTTTACAGTCCGAGCCCCCAAGGCCTGGAATAGACTCCCCACTGAAGTGGTGCTAGCACCTACTCTGGACACTTGGATGCCTATCTTGCTGGAATCCTTTGACCCCAGCTGACTTCCTGCCCTTGGGGCAGGGGGCTGGACCCAATGATCTTACTAGGTGCCCTTCCGACCCTAATGCCTATGAAATGAATGAAATCTATGTTAAGAATGTATGTGGGAGGGAGGGGGAAGAAGCTATCCTAAAGAAAAATAGGAATTGGGAACTAGGATCCTGACTAGATGGAGGGATGGGGAAGTGACTCCTAGTGTTAAAAATACTGAGACCAGTTTTGTCACATATTAGCTCATTAATATTATATGATGCTGCATTTTATTTTACTTTATCTTGTCAGGAAAGGAAGCTATTTTGTGGCTTCACCAGGATGAGAGATGTTAAAGGCCAGGCTGGACATACATCTGATAGGGATGGTTTAAACATAATTAAATCAACTCTGACATAATTTAGGTAGATGGCCTCACAGAGCAATTAGAAATGTATTACATTCCCAATATTCCTCTGAAAATATATATCCAAAGGCTAGAGATATTTCATGGTTGGAGTTTTCCGTTCTAAGGAGCTAAAGGCTGCAAGGTATTAAGTAATGTGTCCAAAATGTTCACACAGATAACTGCATTTCTGACAGGAATCCTGGAAGAATATTCATTATATTAACAGAAAAAAATAACCCTTGCATTACAAGCTGGGTAGATGTAGTCTTGCTGCCGCAATCTGACTGAAACAATAACTCAAATTTAAAAGATTCAAATGATCACTCAAAAGTTGGGTCATTTATCTGCACCTTTTGAAACTACTGAACCAAGCAAGAAATTTCTTGGAGACAGACTGTGTCTTAACATTTGATAATTGCAGGTCCAGCAAGGCCAAAAATATCACAAATGCAGCTTTATTTATAGGACTTGGCACTCTTGCTTCTAGCTACAAGCAGAAACAAGAAAACAATGAGATATAGCTATATATCTGATATATATATCTATATATATATATAGCTATTGATAAGCAAACTTGTGCAAACCTCAAATCAAGTTGGGTTTGAATTGTGGGCCAAATTATGGATTGCTTGCTAGTGATGAGTTTTATATTATAATATTTTTAGAACTATTCACAGTATTCTTTTCTAGAGCAGTCCAAACAATATAGAGGAAACCCTTTAGTTATCTGAACCTGGCATCTGATGAGTTTATGGGGAAAAAGCAGTTTCCATGAATTAGAGAAAACCTAAAATAGTCTTCAGTATTCTGGAAATATTTACAATGCTGCTTAAATATTTCATTACCAATTTCCAAGATTGTACAAAGCATGCACCTTCTCAGGACAAATGGGTAAACTTTTAAAAAGCTGTTCAGTTTTGTATGTTATTTGATTTTAGCACCAGAGCTAGGGACAGACATTATACATAAACCGGTTTAAGTGATCAGAAACTGGTTTAAACCTGTAACAGAACAGATGTTCAATGCACATAAACCAGTTTGAAAATGGCTGAAACCAGTTTGAGATAAACCTGGTTCAATGTAGTATCAGATTTAACTAATTTGGCTCAAACTGGTTTATGCAATGTCTGTCCCGGACCCTGTGCTGGTTTAAGATAAACCAGACACCCCCAGCATCCTGACATGCTCTCTGGGCTGGGCAGGGCTCTCTGCTCCACAGCAGGGCTGGCCCCTCCCCTCTGCTCCCTACCTGCAGTTCGCCACAGACTTGCAGGCACAAAGCATCTGCCTGGCTCCTCCCTGTTAAGCGGGGATTATTCCCCACTCCCCTCTGCCTTATGCAGACACCTCAGCATTAGCTAGCAGACCACATGCTGGCTACAGTCCATACTGTAGGAGATGACCAAGGCAGACAGACTTTTTGGAGCTAATCAACAGGTAGCTTAATGCCCTTCCTTGGAAAAGCTGTTTAAGAAGAGCTGTTTGCTCTCCCACTCCCCCTCACCACTCTGTGCTAAGCAGGAATTCCCCCCTCCCCTCTGCCTTGCAGAGAGGTGTCTGTGTATTAGCTAGCAGACCACATGCTGGCTACAGTCCATGCTGAATCAACAAGTAGAATCAACAGGCAGAATCAACAGGTAGTTGGTAATGTCCCACTGTAGTTTTCTTAATGGGTTGATAAACACTGAGTTAGGGGGTGATAAACATTGTTATTGATTCCCTGCTGAGCTAATCAGAGTGTCCTGCCAGGGCCTGGTCATGCCCTTGCTCAGCTCAGTGCCGTTCAAGTGAAGGGAGGGCTGCTCTAGTGCCTCCCAGCTTCTAGCCTGAGCCACTGCAGGCATGCGACTGCATGTCTGGGATGTCTGTGCAGTTACAAAGTGATTTAACTTAGCCAGGTTAAACTAACCTGCAAAGATTGAATCAATTCAGGCTCAGGCTTTTTGAATGTCTGTCCCTAACCCAAAAGTGTGGAGCAAAAGTGTGAAGTGCCATTTCCACTCTCATTTTGTTTAGCTAGACCAGGGTTGTCTAACTGGTAGCCTCCAGTCTGCATGCCACCAGGCTCTCAGTCTGCATGCCACCTGTTGCTGCCATGGGGATCTCCAGGCTCCCCCTCTCTCCTTCAGCTTCTGCTTCCCCTGGGGATGAGCCAGAGTAGCACTAGGCCCAGGGAGGTTTCAAGTTGGGAGGCTCTGGAGCTACCTTTGCATAGTCGGGGAGGGGTGTGAGGCATGGGCTGCTCATAAATTGTATAGCCCTGAACTAGACAATAGCATTTCCCAATAGATTATCAAAGCCCACCCTCATATAACTCCTCCTTGGGATTAGGGGTTACTGACCTGGTTAAACCCATGAAAATCCATAATATAGTACTTGCATACTACCTGATGATCACTAAGTCCAAGCACTGAAATACTGAATAAAGATTCTTGGAACTCCTACTGTTTTGGGGATTGATCCAACTTCCCTTTAAGTTGATGACAAGCTTGCTTCCATATGCTACATAATACCTTCAATTCTAAAAAAGGTTCAGAGTTTGGACCCTCAAACCTGTGCTTTGTGAAACAATGTAAATATAAAATTAGATCATCAGAAAAATCCTTAAAAATTCTGAAAAAATCTGTTTTGGGGAGTTTTGGGTGGCAAAAGATGAGATCCTGCTTCTCCCACTATATATTTGTAAATCCCATCAATGAGAATCGCATTCATTTAGAATAAAGTGAAAACACCTCTCATTAGGAAATCTAAAATCAAGATCAAACTGAATATTTTTGTCTGGACTAATTTAACCTTTAAAGCAGCGATTCTCAACCTTTTTCAAGTACCCTTTGTTAGATTTAAGGAACCCCTCAAAATGCCAGCCCTTAGTTTTCTCTCATTTTTTTGACTACAGAAAAATAATGAGCAATTTTCTTTTGCAAAACCCCCACAAAGAACATAACAGGTCAGAACTTTTTTAACACTAGAGATTCCTATTTGAAATCTCCATGTTTATCTTGTGAACCATGTTTAGACACCTAGAAGTGCAAACACCGTGTAGCAAGCACGCTGTGGCACCCTTAAAACTATCTCAAGTCACCCCAGAATACCACAGCACAGTAGTTGGGACTCACTGGATATATTAAATTACTGGAACTGAGTCTAACCTGGAAGTTCTTGTTCAGATAAGCATCTTGTTGAAGCCAGTGTTTGTAGCACCCTATGAGTTTGCTTATATGAGGAAAAAAGTTGCGCTTTATTAGTCATGACATCAATTGACTGTCTCTCCAATTTCATCCTGGCCCTGTCTCTTGAAATCAGCCCTGGGAAATAACAGTTCTAGCCAACATCCCAGCCACTGCTGGAGCTTTAAGAAAAACAGTTGGCTTTCCACCATTAAGAGATACTTCACTGATTGGGCAGGATGTTGGAAGCTGATGTCCTTGCCTCAGCTGCTCTCCTCCTCTCCTGCTGGTGTCTGATTGCAGAGGAGAATAGAGAGCGGCTGTGACTAAGAGAAGAGCCATGGAACTGTCAGATACCACCTGCCTTTCCAGTGTCAGTGTCAGAGGAACAGGGCAAGGCAAAAAGCAGAGAAATGACAAAGGCCGATGGTTAGACCCATCTCTGTCTTCTTCTACCTCGGCACTTTCCTGGGCAAAGCGGAAAGAGAGATAAAGGGAGTAAAAGACTGAAATGTAGGAAGTGGAGGATGAGAGAGGGACCTCACAGCTGTAGGGGAAAGACAGGATCCTAAGAAGGAATAACCAACCATTCTTTTAAGAAAAGACAGAGATTTCATTGTACCCAAGTGAATGGAAAAGAGGAGAAAGTCCATAACCCTGGGCACATACACACATACTAACTTTCTGACAGTTAAGCTGACTTCACTTTTTAAAGTCTATTTAACTGTCAGAGCATACACATGTATATGAAGCAGAGTTGTCTTAAATGTCACACAAGATAATATACCTCCAAGGTGTATTATCTTGAGTCAGATTAGTTAAGTTGACTTACCTCACAAGATGGCTGCCACTATGTTAAGGAGCTGTACATGTGCACTCTCTAACATGGTTTAACTTAGGTTGCCTTAGTTAAGTCGCCTTATTTTAAGTCAACTTAGTACATGCATTCATACTCCTTGAAGAACAATGGAAATTCTCCCTGACAGTTGCATTATGGTTGCAACTTAAAAGTTCCACTTAGGGTCTCAGGCCTCATTGTACCAGGCAAAGTACACCTTTAACAAAAACACGGCCTCTTCTCCAAAGAATTTGTGAGAAGCAGGTCCTGAAAGAGTGAGGAGCTACATCGGACTTGTCTTTAGCCTTCCAAAAACATTGGCAGGAGTACTGCAGGCCTTTAGGATGCCCAAATTTGAGGAGGGTTACATATCATAATAGTAGATTGTGCATCTTCCTGGGGGTACCTACCAAAGTTTCAAGAAGCATCTGGAGTTTCTAGAGCTTGATATAAACTCAGCTAAGCCCTCTGAAAGCTATATTAGTTAAAATAGCCATATTATAAGTAATCTCAAGTGTGCCCGACTGCACACAAAGCTCTCTGGCAGCTGAGGCCCTAGTAGCCCAAAACCTCAATTGTATACATGTCCCTTGAAAAAAATATTATTAAATGTTGGCAACTATGTGAAAGGGAGTGGAGAAACTGTCAATATAGGAGACAGAGAAAAAGTGTTGGCCTTCACAGAGATATACCATCATGGCAGTCGAGGCCACCTGACTCCCCAGAGAGATCAGAATGCAAAGGATTCTCAGATGCATGCTCATTCCTCAGCCTTTGTCTCCACCTCTTTGGCACATTCCCTTCCATTTTGGCTTTTCTCCATGTCTTTCTCCATAGAGAATATGTGCACAGCTGCTTGGGAAAGGGCTCTGTCAGCTGGATGCCAACTTTAGGGGTTGAAGGTAGGAGGCAGGAGACTGAGTGATTGCCTGCAGCAATACAAGGGTCACATCACAGGCAATGCTTAGTGCTCTTTCCAAACAACCGGTCAGTCTTTCTGCTGATGCTCTAAAAAACGAACGCTATGCTTGCTCACTGGAATTTTTAAGTGTCTTTCCAGAAACACCTGCCCCTCATATGAAAACACATTGATCTGACAAGCTGCAGGAATCTTCTGACTTGCAATGTGCTGGATACAGTAGTCATGCTTAATTGTGGATTCATTAACTCATTTGTTAACTGATCTTGTAGGTAAGAGACCCAATAAAAAGCAGAAAAACAGCAAACTCTAATGTAAAGAATTAACCCATCATAGGGAAAAATACACTGGCCAGAATGGGATATATATGTATATGTACTAAGGCACTCATAGCAACATTATTATTGATTGTTTTAGGAAAAGCAGGTACAATTCCTGTAGTTAAAGGGTTATTATCATTTTCTGTTGCAAGCCTTATTTTCAATGACTTATATCATTTTACCAAATGTTAGACACTTAGACTGAAATTTTCTGTGGCAGGTGCCTGCTTTTGGCTGAATATTTTGAAGTTTCAGCAAAACACTCAGCTGCTTCAGAGAACTAGGTCTAGAAAAAACAAATGGTTTGTTTTTCTTTATTTCTTTTTGTTTGGCTGTTTAAAACCGTGATGTGATATTTGACAGGGGGACAGTCTTGGATCAGAAAGATTTTTTTTTGCTGCCCCCAGGAAACTTCTGGGAATTAGAATTTGCACATTATTGTTAGAACTTTTTAGAGGCTGTCTGCTAAAAATCTCAACACTTTCTATTTGTGCTGACCATGCTGCCCACTCCACTGAACCGCCTACGTGGTAGGCACCGAGATATTGTGGACAGGACACAAAGCAACAGCAAAATATGCTTTGGTGTAAAAAGAGCAGAGCAGAGAGCCAGGAGGAGAGCATGAGTTCTAGTCTCAGCCCTTCCACTGACCATTTAAATAAATCTGTGCGCTTCAAAGTCATGCTTATTGAGGAAGATCTCCTGCTCCTACCTTCTGACCAGAAAGAATCTTCCAAATCTATATGCTTAGCTGTGTGCCATTAGATCACATCCCCCACCATATGTAGGAATAATACCCATGAGTCCTAATTCCCAAGAACTCTCCCATGTCTAGCAAATAGCTGTGTATGTCACTAGAAAAATGTGTGCCACATCCCCTGCTATTGATAAGTCCTTTCACTCAAGTGGCAGAGTTTTGTGCTAGATTCCAATCATCCTGAGGACAAATATTGATGGAGGATCAATATTGATCCATCTGGCAGCATTTCTTTATTTTCCCCAGTTTCAGTTTTTGGAAAAGCCCAGGCAGTTACTGCAAAAAAAAAGGCAGTAACATTTATACATCTATTCTTTCCATGGGATCCTTATCTTATTCAGAGCACAGAGTAAATAACAAAGGAAGCAGAGGCACAGCAAGCTCTTTCAGCCCCTGGGGCAGAGATGTGTGTTGGGGGAGGAGGGCTGAATTATGCTGACCACTGGGGAGTGGGGGACAGAGGAGGGAGGAGAGAACCCATACTGTTGCCCCCTCTAAGTCAGCGCCTGAGGCTGGTACCCCATTCCCTCCCCTAATTACACTACTGGAAGAAAGTAAAGGTTTGCCAAAATAGAAAGGATATTTCTTTGATTTGGTTTGGTTTGTTGAACTGGAACGTAGGCTGGCTGAGTTCTAATCCTGCCTTTAAGACTCACTTTCTATATGAGACTGGAAAAAACTTAATCATAATGCATACATCTGAAAGAGGTGAATTAGGTTGCATAAGTAACCTTAATCCTGGCATTTCTTAACTGTTAAGTAGTTTGTCTCTGCAACCACAACATTCTTTTAATGTAGCTTTAAAAAATAATTAAAAGACATAAAATATAGGTGCATTTTCATGTAACTGAATGTAGCCCTTAATAGAGTATTCTACCTGCCCTCATCTGCACTCACAATGCCTAGCTCTCCATCCTGCTGTAGCCACTTCCCCAGGAATCCTCAGATGGCACTGAGTACTGTGCCACACGTGTTCACAGCCCTTGCAGGAAAGGAGGAGAGCACAGCCAGAGCGCTCCTAAGCTCCCGGTACTTCTGACTGCTAAAATGGCCACATTGAGCTGTGTGCAAACAGGCATAAATTAGAACAGATTTTGAGCCTCTCTAATTCATGCCAATGGTTGAATCTGCTTGTGACTGGTCCCAGAATTGAATCACAGTGGTGCTGTTAAGCTGCCTTTGCCCTCCATTTAGGATCTGTGCCAACCACCTTCTGGCCAGACTGGAGAGCTGGGATCAAGATATGCAGTTTTATACATATGTGCCTGTACCATGCACATACATCATTTAAGAACTATAAGAAACATTTAAGAAACATTTAATCACATACGTCATTTAAGAAATATATGCCTTTTCCCTTTGAAATTGACTTCATCTTGATATTTAATTATTTAGCTCACATTAAAACTGCCCCTTTAGGATCCTTCACTGAACTCTGGGAACCACTACCCACAAAGCTACTGCTAAAGTGAATGACCTTTGCCAATACCAAGTGCCTGTTGCAGAAGCCAATGGACAGAGAAAGAGCAAGCAAGGGAGAGACAGCTCCGACAGTAATGGGCTGTAATTGAGTTCTCAGCCTTGCTTTAACTGCCTCAGTGCGATTGCCTGTGAAAATTGCTCTGTTTTATGCTCTTTGTTAGGTTCTGTCAAGCCCCATTTAAAATAATGAGGCCCCTTCACTCACTTTCTCTCTACAGAGTGTGGAACAGTCAAGAGAACTTTCAAAGGAAGAACAAAAACTCATCTGTGGGGAAGAGGGGACTATTGTAAATTATCGATACCCTAGATCCTTAAAGCAGCTGTTAGTCAGACATGACCTTGGAGAAGGACAAATCAAACAGACATTATCCAGCTCTTTCAGCCAATCAGCTTCTGTTCCCAGGAGGTACAAACTCATGCTGGATGCCCATTCTCTAGCAGCTGATCCATCTTTTTCATCAAGAGCACTAAGCCATGACACTCACTATGGTTGCAGGACAGATACAGGGCTAAAATATCTCAGGTCTCCTGTCAAAGTGAAATCTAAATTAACCATGACCCTATTCAGAGGAGCGATGAGTACTTGAAACATTGACTGTCTCCAGTAGGAGTTGGAAATGTTCTCTGTTCCACTCACATGTGGGAAAGCTCTATCCCTAAATCATGGATGTTAACATTTGGTATGTACTGTACCTCTCATCGTCTGGTTAGAAGGTACAATGCATGCCATGTCAGGCAGTAAAAGGCAGTAGAACAACAGAGGCTAAAGATAAGCACTTTGCTCTTAGATGGCACCTTCAATTAAACATGTTTTAAAATTTTAAATATTGCAGAAGTGACTGAAATGTTCTATTTACTGGAAATAGGATTCTTTTAATGAACTTTTGTAGTCAACCCTTTACCTTTTGATGTTTTGAAGACAATGTTTCACATAAAAATATTGTCAAACCCCTGCACCATTCATTTGGACAAAACTGTGAAAGATACAGACACTTTTGCAAAAAAAAAAAAAAAAAAAAAAGTTCCTTTTAAAAAGGCATTTTTGAGAACATACTTTTTGTTTAAAAATTTCAGTCGGTTAAACTCTGAATTAAGGCCTGAGGTATTCAGTGAAAGGGAAATGTTATTTGACCATACACTATAGTCTTTCTACAGTCCTACAAATGGCCAAATGCTGGGTACAAAGACCACACAATTAGTAATAAATGCAAATACTCATCCCAGTTACCAGGTTGGGGAAACCAACCTTCTATCAAATCTGCTTTTGACCATTGTGGCATGCCTGTCTACCTTTTGAAGCTTTTGCTGGATTTGGAACCTGTCCTGAGATCCTGGTTGCAAAGGAGGTTGAAATATGTTCCATGATTTGCTCAAAAAGCATTGTGGATTGGTGGAAATTCATCCTTAGGAACTGGATCAGCAGGAAAAGACCTAAAGTATATGTCCAAAAGAAACTTAATTCCATTGAATACCTGAAAAAAGGAAATGATCCTTTCCATTCACAGGGATTGTTCTTGAAGCAGGAAGACTCTAGAAGTCTAAGCCTAGACCCAAGAGCTAGGTAACTCTTAAATTCTTATGACAAAGACCTGCTCTTCAGCCTTGGACATTTCATAGCCCTTCCTTGTGTGAGAAATCTCTACTGGTACCACCACCATATGCTTTCAGAATTAGCTAGCAATTATTTATTTATTGAAGGACACGTTCTTGTGGCATGACATAATAGACACCAACTGTTGAGAGTAGTAATAAAATTTTGTTAACAAGCTTGTCTTATTTTCCTGGCAGGTGTCTTCCTGGAGTCCAGTACCAGAGTCTGGAAATAAAGGTGGGTCAGAGCTCTCATTTTCCCTCTTCACCTTTGTTAGAAGGTTAAATGATTCATAGTGTTAAGGAGATAACCTGGCAGAGGATCCCATTAGGAATTAGTGACTTGTAGAACAGAATGGACTAGAAATTCAGACTATGGATAGATGGCAAGTCACTGAAGGTTTGCCTGAGATACTCAGATATTAGAATGGAAGACAGGCAAGGTGTGGCTTTCTCTGACTTTATAAAGCCTCTGAGAATGCTGGAGAAAGGAGAAGTATCTTGGACCATTAAAGACAAATTCACCTGTGTCCTGGGGATGAACAAGAAGGACAGCAGAGGTCAAGCATGTGTCTGACTGACAGAAAACTGAGTCAGGAAAACTAAAGAAAGAGCAAGTACAAGCCCTTTCAGGTTCATCACTCTGGTAACAGCTATGAGCTTCTGACTGTAGCACCATGTTTGCTTGCAACATATTATTCTGCTGGTAGACGCCTTGCTGTGCCACAGAAATCTCCAGGCAATGTATGGTCCCTGGAAAACAAGCAAGACAAACTGGAACTCAACCTGTATGACAGTCTTTGTCTGTCTGTCTGTCTACAGTTGTGGGTGTACTTTTTAATAAGTTCCCTCGGTCTAATAATGGTTGTGAATCTACAGATCATGACATCAACAAATTACTACAATGGGGCAAGAGAGGGAGAACATGTGCTCTGTGTTATGGGTATATCTTCTGGGTGTATGTTTCACAAAGAAGAAGTCCAACCCTCTGCCTGAAAAAAGATTGTCCCTATTCAATCCGTCCCAAACTTATCCTTGTCTGACCTATTACTAAAACTACACAGGCAATTCTGCCACAACCACAAAGCATAGTGCCCTAACCTGCCACAGGTAAAGCAGGGGGTACAATGGTGGCCAATGTCTTGCTGCTGCAAGGGTTGGTAAAATACACTTGAGAGGTCCCAGGAAGAGGGTCATGCCTCCTGCTACAGAGGAAGGCAAAACCCCACAATTTTTACCAATCTGACCATGGAATAAAATTCCTTCCTCACATTAAATGTGATCAGTGTGAGCCTGAGTAGGGCAGGCAAGAGCCTCTAGGTTTTAGTCCCAGCATGGGCATTGCCACACCCCAGTCAAAATCCCCAGCCTTGTTTGCAAGCAACACCCAATGCTTTCCACTGTTTCACTTCACTTTTTGAAGCTTTTGGTATGTGTTATTAATCAATCGGTTTTGTGGTGTTCTAATAAACTGTGTTTTTTAAATAGGAAACCCTACTTCACAGATGGCCTTTATTTTACCCTCAATAGTGAGGAGTGCTGTTCTTGGATTCTCAGTAGTCATTATTCAGAAGTGAGTTAAGAGGAGACTATCTACTGGCATTGCAAGCAGAAGAAAGGGTCCTCTGTAAGGTAGTAAAAACCCCTTCTTCCCTATACTAGAGGCTCAAGGGGTGAGAAACTGAGTCCTCAGTGTTCTGGATGTTTGCTTCTTCTCCTGTGTACTCAGTAATTTACCTCATTCAGCTATTCCCCCAGGCAGTGTGGTAGGAAATGCAGTTTATTATTTAGTCATAAGTGTAGTTTTACAATGCCTTAATTGGTGAGGAGACAAGAAATGTTTTACATTCCAGATCTGACCTCATGCAGAGCTGCAGAAAGAGACACGGATCTGAGTCTATGAGAAGGTTTACAATAACTGTTTGCTAATAATCCCCAGAGCTGCCACTTCTTTTCCAACCCTTCCCTTTTCCATAGTCCTTATACCCTTCTCCCTTCTTTCCTTTGGACACTTTCCTCTTTTCCATTTCATCACAGTTATTCCTACTTCTTCCTCCTTGCTCTTCAGAATCTAGTTGTATATTTTTTATTCTCCCTCTATCGGTTGTCCATAACTGTTCTGCTTCTGGTTGGTAGAAAGGAGGCACAAGAAAACCAGAGCTTTTAGTGTGATGTTTATTTGCCTTTTGAATGGCTTTATCCTTGTGGCTGTTTATTATTAGTTGTGTTCCTTGCTTGGCTTTTCTCACTGCTGGCATTTATGTACCAGTCTGTGAAATTTATTCTTGCTGCACTCTCATCATAATAATAAAAGGGAGGGGGTGTCTTATTAAGCTGTTTGTCTTGGGCATTTATTAGCAGCTTGGAAGGTTTGCTTGGCAGTGGTGCTGCTGATAGAGTCCTGCAGTCATCAGACGTGAAACAGCAAATAGTACTTGCTCTGCAATGACAAAAGATTTTTTACATTCCTCATCTAACTGGCTAGCTTACTGCCAACTGCTTGGTTGCTTTATATTAATACAATGTTTTGTGCTGTGTTTTTTTTATTTCCCTTATATGTACAACAGCACAATGGGATCTGTGCATTTAGGACTGCTGTTTGTCTTGCTGCTTTAGACTTCTTACTAATATAAGACATCTAGAAGCTCTGACTTTAAAAGGGTGCCTTACAGAAGAATGGAATAGTTGGAAGTTAGCATTTAGTGCAACAGTGCCCCATTACATTCTACTGTGTTTAGCTCATGGGAGGATCTAAGTTGATGGTCTTAATTAAGTTCCATGCAGATATTTGTCCAGAGCACAGATCACTATAACTGGGAGAGATGGCCAAGCAGGCCTGAAACTGAAAAACCAGATAGAATACTAAGTTACAGCTAAAGTGTATTGCTGCACTTCAAAGAGCACACGGGGCCCTTTAAAACTTCTTCAAGGAGATCAGTGAAGGATCATATATTCCTAGTGTGATCTTTGACACACATTGGGAACAATGAGAACTCATGTAAAGCTATTAGTGTCTGACCATGGATATCTGCTCTTCTAATGCTTTTCCAAAATATGCCTCTCTCTTTTTACCTCTTCACTTTAGATGAATGCTTCTCAACCAGGGTGCCTTGAGATCCTTTTAAGGATGCCCTGGGCTGCTATGCAATGCTAGAACTGTTAGGTGTGTAAATATGATTCACAAAATAAACCTAGAGATTTCAAGTGGGAATCTGTCGTGTTAAATACATTCTGCCCTGTTGTGGTTTTTTCTGAATTCTTTGCAGAGAAAAACTGCTCTTATTATTTTTTCCACAGTCAAAAACATGACTGGAAACTAAGAGCTAGCATTTTCTGAGGGATGCCTCAAGTCTAAAAAGGTTGAGAACCACTGCTTTAGTCTCAGGCAAAATATGCTGCCATGACAACTGGAATATCTATCATGAGGACAAGCAAGCTTGCCCACAAAAAGAAAATCTGTTTGATTCCCGTGTAACCAGTAATTAAGCAACAATGGAGCCTGTGGAGTTACTGAAACAGGCACACACCAAATTTGTGAGAGCTTGCAAACGGTCCAGGTAGTAATCAGGGTGTAATGAACTGAGGTCGAACTGGGACAGATCCAGTCCCAGGCCCCAGCTGGAAGTAATCAGAGAATCAGGCTGAATCATCTCTTAGGAAGAAGGCCCTAGCCACAGTGGCTTATATAAGCTTACAACAGACAGCAGACTCCTTATGTAGGTCAAATGCTTGCCCTGACCATGCCCTTGTCTTGACCCCTGGCTTTGCTGTCCTGGACTAGAACTACACCTAGCTTCGACCTTGGCTTCCACTCTTATAAACACCTGATCCAGCATGATCTACTCAAACTGATTGCCTATGAACCCATCAGCCCTTACAAAAGCACAGCATTTCAATCCCTATAATTCCCTGTGGGTTATGTATATCACCAAAAACACCAAGATTTTCTGCATTTGCCACTGATATAACCCTTGAAAGACTGTAGGTGTATCTGACAATTTGGGGAAATATTTCTGTGTCAACCTTTTGCATTCTGTTTGATAATATAATCTCCCGGCCCATATCTATATCAAACTATAAAATGCATTTCAATTGTAAAGCAGCTCTGCATTTTCTCTGCTATCTCTTTACCTTCATCAGAATTATAAGTGTTGTTCACACCGACTAAAAATGGAGGGCAGTAAAGCCATGAAGGCTGCCTCTTGAAATGGAGGCACCCTAGTTTGGTGAGAGGGCTACTACCCGAAAGAACCAGTCAAAGCAAATAATATAGAAGTTAAGCAACTGATCCCCTGATGGGCTGTTGAAGCTGAGCAAGGACTCATTTGACAAAGTGGAACAGAAATCTATAAAAGGGAAGGTCCTTCCACTTGTCATTTCAGTGAGGAAGAAGAACCCAGCACCAGAAGTCAAGACTGGGCAGGGAGGGAAGGGCACAGGAGGTGCATTAAAATCCTGGACTTCCTGAATAAACCCTAACCCAAGGCAAACCATGCACTGGAATGGTGAGGAAACCAAGTAAAAGATGTACAAATCCTATTGTGCTGTCATTGATCTGTATGTCTCCCATTTTGCTTATGGGTGTAGAGCGACTGATTTAGAATTCCTCTTGCTAGTCTGTCATGTTGCTGCTTCAATCACGATGTGTCTGGTAAGGGTTAAACTGTAAACTAGAGTTGTCCCACATGTTGGCCGTCTATGAAAGGGGGCTAAAGTTAGTGGTGAGTCTGGGGTGCCAGGTTTGTTTCTAGGGGTGCAGGGCATTCGGGCCAAGGCATTTCTCTTCTGTAGAGACACTCCTGTGAAGAGGTATCAGTCAGAGAGCAAGGCAAGGAAGTGTGCCACAGAGCCCCAAGAAAAGGGATGGTGACTGGCACCTCCCAAGTCAAAGGGCAGCCCAAAAGCACGTGGGCCCAGGTTATGCAGCAGGGAGCGGAGGGAGGAAGGGGAGCCATGCTTGATCATGGCTTTGAGAAACTATCAGAGAAAGAATATGTGGAAAATACACATGCCATCATCTAAGCCTCTCCTTGTCAGTGTAGGGCAGCCTCTATATATGTATTCTGGTGCCTTGTCAGTCCAGTTTTAAATGATTCAGGTGATGAAAATGTTACCCTTCCCTTGGGAGGCTATTCCACCATGGAACAGGCCCTCTCTTATGAAATGTTTTCTGATACTTTTCCTTAATCTGTATTCCTTCTTACACCTGCTTATTTCTCTTTGGTATACACTGCATAATGCACAGCATACTCAGCAGTCATGGTATTCGGATGGCAGCTTAGAAGATACTAGCAATCCAATGGTTAAACCCTCAAAAAAAAACCAGACCTCCACAGGAAGATCACAACAGTTTCACCATGTGCATAGAAACACAAATAGGCATGCTTTTTTCAACACAGACTCCCTACTATCCCTGTTTCAGCACAGCCCACGGCTAGTGCAGCTGGGAGAGTGTGTACCATACATTGTGTTAGTCATATTGCAGAGTGATTAACGTGGCTGGGAACTCACTGGCACGGTGTCCTGAGAGATTTTAACTGCCAGGGAGTCTAATACCTGCAAATATATTTATCTTCCTTTGAATATTTCATCAAGTTAGAATTCATGAACTGGATCTCTTACACAGAAGTTTTATGAATGATGCACCAGAATCAATGAGAATTTACTTTCCCCATATTTTACTTTGTCTCAAAGCCACAGTAGGGATCAAGGCCCATCAAAGGTACTGCAGCAATTAGAGACTGAGTGGTACCAAAGAAACCCGACATGTAAGGTCTACAGTAATCTAGCTAGTCATGGTCCAAAGAAAACTCTACTTAGCTGTATATTTAAACATCTCTTTCCATTTTGTTACTTTTAAAGCTTACCTTTGTGCGCGTGTCTCACTCTCATCTAGAACATTGGATTCTTGGGAACATTTCCATCATTACCATGCTGCTTATCAAATATACATGCTTAGCCTTTACCTCTCACTTTATTATACAGACATTGCTGCCAGTTCCTCAGATGATGTTATCAAGAAGCAGCTTTTGCATCTTCCCTGCAGTCAGAAACTACACTGGTAGCTTTCACCATTTTTTATGAAGAACTAACAGTTACATGAGAAGATGTTTTACATTTATCCAATAACTTCCAGCTCAGCCACAAGGAACCTACCATATTCCATCCCAGGCACCTTTCCTTTGCTATATAAAGTTAAAGCACAGTGTAGATAAAACGTATTCAGTTAAAAATCTGTACTCAGCTTTCCCCCTGTGGAGAAGGGAGGGAAGGAGAATGAAACACAAATAGAGGATGCTACTTATGTTCATCATAGTATGACTGAAAAGCTCAGTTGCAGTGCTGTTGAGGGTGGTATAAGAATGTAAAGACAAGAGGCATCCCCCCCTGCCTGCCCTCCCAATTTATATTCATCAGCTGCCATTCCTTTTTCAAGGACATGTTGGATTGCTGAGTTTAGGGGAATTTAATGGAAAAGTTGATCCAAGGTATGGGAGATGGGGTGCTGCAGGCTGAAATCCTATTTGCAGGGTGAAAGCCTCAGAAGGTCAAGTCACCGCAGTGCTTAGAAATGCAAAACACCTTTTCCTAAGTCTTTTTCTGCCTCCCAAATATTGCTGATGGGGACTCAAATTCTCTTCAGGATTTAAAGCCCAAAACAAATAAAATAAAATTCCCAGATTAAAGTTAAAAAAAACAAATCAACTGGACTCTCTATAAAAGTTTCTTCCCTCAAGATGGTATTCCTTGGCAGCTGAGTTCTCCCCAGAAGACTTGTAAATAAAACTCAAAACAACCCACAACCAAACAGATATTCAGAGGAACAAATATTATTTATCTTCCATAATATTCAAAGGAAATGAAGAAGAAAGCTCCTTACATCCTATCCTTTTCCCACTGTGCCCTACTGTAAAGACCTATAAACTCCAGTAGCCCTGAACTATGCTTCCCAGGGCACGTCCACACATGCATTTCCACACTTTAACATACTAAATCTAGTACCTCCACTGTGAGGTACTAGGAAAATGCACATTAGCCTACCTTAATCCATCTTAATTAAAGAGCACAAGGTGCCTACACGCAAATGTGGAGGCTGCTCCAATGCACTGGAATCAGTGCGTCGGACCAGACTGGATTAATTGAGTCGGAGAGTGGCAATTACTGTGTTCCAGCAGCCTCCTGCATCCTGTGTATCAGCATCCCTGCATTTTAAAATGGCGGCAGGGTGCTTGAATAAAAGCTCATCAAACAAACTTTTATTCAAGTACCCCCACCACCATTTTTAAGCACAGGAACACTGATACAGGAGACACAGCAGCATTTTAATTAGAGCAGGTCTCAGAGCCGCTCTAATTAAAGCGCCAACCTCCCCACCCCGCCTCCACCCTGGAGCACGTATAAAAGTGTCCATGGTTTTTAGTGATACTTTAATGTGCATTAGCCTATTTTAATGCATATTAGCAAAAGCACACAGTTTTTTTAATGACACTTTAATGCACATTAAAATAGGCTAATGCACATTAAAGCACATGTATAGACGTGCCACCAGAATTGGAGTTTTCATCTACCAGTCCCTGAAGGATCTGTTCCTGGGCCCAAAGATACATTCAGTAACCACAGCTCTGTCTGAAACCACAAGTCCCCAGCCTAGCTGATTTCTTTTCTCTCAGTGGGGTTTTTGGGTTTTTTTGGCCTATAATCCTCTTTTTGCAGCTCAGTTGCTGGAATAGAGTAGTAGATGTTCCCCCATAGCCCTAAAGGATCACTGCACTCCTCCACAAAAGGCATTGAACTCTGACTGTGAGGATGAATTCTGTCCTTCTTCAAATTCTGTGTCAACATAGTACTTAGCACTGGCCCTGCCGGCTTGTTTAATTACAGTTTATATAGCTACCAATTTGACTGGTAACACGTACTTCCAAATAAATAAATACGAAATAAAGAAAGCAAAAAAACTCAAACAACCAGAACTTGAAAGAAGGAGCAGCTAAAGTCCAATATGTCTGCAGCTAAAGTGCTAATGAATTTTACACAGTTTGGTCTCTTACATGGTCAAAGACAAGCTACCTCTGGGAAATAATTGACCAGAAAGAACAAAGTGCCTTTTAAGTTGAGTCCAATAGTAGTAAAATAGCATTAGATCTCACCCTTAGGAAATGATATAGCAAACAAATATGTCATATCCTGCATTTCCAGAACTGGCCTGGTATATATTTCTTGGCAGCACAGAGAGAACTTTACAAGTCTTTAGAATGAGTCAAGAATGAGAACATGATTCAGATCAGAAGCGAAATGCATTCATTTGGCTTTATCCTGGAACGCCTTATATAAAGATGGTTTTCTCATATTACTGATGTGGTAGTGACAGTGTTGAAGGGATGATGCAATGTTACCTGTATGGGAATATTTGTGTTATTACCTGTATTAATACTATGAGCATGCTCAGTGTGAAGTGGATAATTCCAGAAGTCTGAACTGAGTTCTCGTTTTCTTTCCAAGCAACTTGCCTCCTATGTACCAAATAAGTATGACTCCCTTCTCCACATCCCCAAAATCATCACAAAGGACACTATCGATACAAACATCCTTTCAAGTCAAAGGGAATTCAATGGGCTTTGGATCAGGCCCCAACCTAGGCACAACTCTATCTGACTTGTGTCTTTTTTGGAGGAGCATGGGTGCAGAAGAGCAAGTGAGGATTCAGACTGAAGACTGAGCTGTAATGGAAGAGACCTGTGAGTGCAGGTGTCTAATACTATACTAAGAAGTACTGTACTCTAAGCTCAGTTTGTAACATAAGCACCTGTGGGGTAAGCTTACTCTGTGTGATTTGATAACTAAACTTGATATAACTTAGATGTAAACCTGCTGAGCTCTGAGTACTGTTTCATTGCTAGAATGCACAATTAGATATTGTGTATGACTGCCCTCACCCTGGGCTACACTGTGCCTTAGTTTTATATGTTGAGCTGGGAAATAAGACCTCCCCTGTTCCCTCTGCTATGTAAAACCTATCCTGACCATATGTGGCACAGGCCCTGCTTTCTAACTACTTAACTCTTTAAGTAATTGTGCATCAAGGAGGAAAAGAGAGATTTATTTCTTCTACTTACTGGATAAGGGAGAAACAAGTTGTACCTTTTAAGAGCTGCAGTAATGTCTTTTCTGTAGAGCAATGGAGACGCATAGAAGAAATTGTGCCTGAGAGGAGTGGCTAAGGGCCCAAACCCCAGGGTTACACAGGGAGCAGTGCAGCTTATGTACCTTTCTTGCTCAGAGCTGTGCTTGAAGGCACAATTTGGCTCCAAATGTGCTGGAAAGAAACATTACGATGTCCAAAGATTTTTTTTTTAAACCTTGTAGCTCAGCTTCTCAAGATTTTGCATAGATCTCTCCTACAAGTACTCTTCTTAGAAGAGAACCCTGAAGGCCTGAAGGAAACATGGGTAAAGAGAAAGCATCCTCACACAAGTACCTTGATGACTGCCACTGACAAAAATAAGAGAGGGAAGTGATGCCAAAATTCAGGGACTGGACCCTGGAGTGATAAATGTAGACTTCTCACTCAGGATATGAGGTTATTATAATCGCCAGGATGAAGGATAACACCATTCTCAAGAGTTAGGCAGATGATCACAAAAAACAAAGTTCATATAAAGGAACCTAAGAGGACTTAGTATCCTGGGGGGAACAGCATAAGGTGCTTAGCCTGGAAACCATTTTTTTCCCCCCAGACTTCTTCCTTGGTCCTATTTAATTAGCCTGTGCTTCTAATGAGTCTTTTCCACAGACTATCAAAGGGGAGCTACCATTTCACAGATCTCCTATGAATTCCTGGTGGTCCTGCTGTGGGAAGAGCATCCCCTAAAAGCCAAATCAGGGTTGGTGGGACAGACATAGTCTACCAAGGAACAAAAGTAAGGTAAGCACCTATCTGGAACAGATAATGCCAAGCTTGGAAAAAGGGGCAAGATTTACGTCAAGCAAACATCAGTAACTCAAAGAGATGGGAGTCAGCTCAGTAGCTCTTTCTCAGAGAAGCGTATGCTGATTTGGAATGGCTCTCTTTAGATTAAAAACAGTAAACATTCTCAAGAACGTTTACAGATATTTGGGGGGAAAAAATCATTCAAAGGTATATCTAATCAACACCCTGAAGAAATTGTAGCCAAGATTTTTTTTTAAATATTTTGCAGTTCAAAATTTTACTTCAAAATTTAAAATAATAAATTCAGCCTGCTCTAATCTTCATATTCCAGTCCCCAGGAGATGAAAAAAGCTTTTATAAAAGACAAGAATAAGATGAAGCAGTACTGTGATTGATGTCTCCAGGAAAGACAGAGAATGACTAAGTTGCTCTTCTCTCTTCTTATTTCATTATTAATGCAGCTGATGGACAAAGGACAAAGACAATAAAAAGTAGAACACACTGCTGGAAAACATCTTGAAGGTTTTTTATTTGGAGCATGAAAAGTTATTACATTTTCTGGAGAGTGTAGAAGAGTTCATATATCTCTTTGGTAGTTTTGCTAGTTGGTTTCATACAGTACCATGTTTTTCACATTATTAGAGTAGTGCCTAAAAGATCCAACTGAGATTCCATTGTGCAAAGCAATGTACAAGCACATGGTAAGAGAAGAGAGAACTTGCAGGTTAAATAGACATAACAGACACAGGGAGATAGATAAACTTGCTCGGTGTCAAACAGCAGGTTTCCTGCATCCCAGTCCAATGTGTTATGCAGTAGACCGGACTAGTTCTTTTGATATTGGAAGCTCTTTACTTTGATGGGTCTGTGGATAGAGGAACTTGTCAAAGCTCAAGGCCACTGTTAGATCTGAGACCAAGAGATCCAGAAGTCGTCTGAGCCATGACCTTGAAGTTCCATATGTAAAACTTGGCACCCCGCAATCATTCTTAGTGGTATGGTTGCTTTATAAATGAAGGCTCTGAAGCCTCAAACATTCAGGGAGTGCACTACCAGAGCTCTAAGTAAAATGTACCAGAACACTAAACAACAATAGCAGAGACTCCTGCAGGTGAGAAGGATGTATTTTAGCAGAGCTGTGGGACAGGGTCCTCAGTACTGGAATAGAAGATAAACTATAGCTCATTGCTAGTATATTTGGATAATTCTAAGGGGCAAGTATACACGAGGCCTCCTTACACTGTGCCTAACATTCACCCTTCATTTTTTTAACATTTATTTGGTGCTTAGTAAAGAATGAAACATATAAATGTTTAATACAATATTCAAAGAAGCATTGTTGCTAATCTTAATTATTCTTGGAAAGCTCTGAACATTCACTTTAAATTGCAGGGAAGAGGTAACATTCTGCTCTAAAAGAAATTGATTTGGGATGCTTTAGCCATAAGGTAAAAATTCTTCTCGGCACATATTGCAGCTCCTTATTGATCAGGAAAATGTTGTACATGGATATGATGTAAAAAATTCTGCTGGTGAGACAATATTTTCTCCCACAACAGTGGAATTTGATAGAACAGATTAATCTACAGAAGACTCTAGCAAGCAAGCTCTCTTCCTTCTGAGTCAAGGAGTACCACATAGGAAACTTTTATAAAATGAATCTAGCATCCATGCAATAGACATGAACTAGAATCAGTATTTATAGAGGCTGAACAGTGTTCAACCTACCCACATACAAATATGCTAAGGAAATTTGCATGTGATCTGCAGCACCTCCTGCTGTTCTGGATCTGGCCCTTCCTGAATAGAGAAAGAATGTTATCCAAACTCTGTTCTGATTTTTGTGATGTGTGTAATTGGGGGTCCAGAATAGGCTCATTCACATTTGTTTCCCTTGTGGCCCAAAGAAAGATTTAAAGCCATGTATGTAGAGAGAAAAGGCAACAGCATTAATTCACTCTTACAAAGGGGCCCCTTCAAAAGACTTTCTGAAGCGTAACTAAGTTTTGTAAAATATAGTAACAATCAATTGCATATAAATAAACTGGATGTAATATATGAATAGAGTATCAAATATGATTTAAAGAAGGAGATCTGAAAAGTAATGAAAAATTGGACAAGCTAATCAGCTACAGTATCCAAGGCCATGTGTTTAGCTAGCTTCAATCACCTACTATTACTATATATTTGTATCAAAGTAGTGCTTATGAGTCCCCATCACAGAGTGGACTCCCATAGGTTAGGTGCTGTGCAGCCACAGACACAAAAGAATGTCCCTATCCCAAATAGTTTACAATCTAAGTATAGGATAAGATACAACACGTGGATAGAGACAGACAAATGGGACCACAAGAAAACCAAGTGATAATATTATTTAGCATACTAGGCAGTAATCCCAGCACACTAACAGCCAACTTGTGCTCATTTTTAAGGCACCAAGATGAAGACAAATTTTAAGTGGGGATTTGAAAGAGACAACCAAGTAGTGTGGTAGGCGGTTCTGGACAGCACTTCCCCTGTGTGAGGGTTAAGAGGGGAGAAAGCAGGAAGGTGTTTGCTTAAAAATGTAAGCAGGTGATGAAGGTTGATACCCAATGACCTCTATGTCCATGTCAGACTTCACAATCTCTCTTTGTCACAGAGCTTTTAGTACCTGCAGGCTCAGCTTTAGAGGCATCTCAGTTCATTTCTACATCTAGAAAAGAGCAGGATGAGCTGCCAGCGTCCACAATAGAATATTGTGATCTAAAAACTACTGCAAGCAGCTTAAACTGAAATGCCAGCCACTGACAATTTGGGTCCTAATGCAAAAAAGCTTCCTTCTCCAGGTTTGACACTTAAGTATATGCATAAAGTTAAATGCATGTTTGAGTGTTTAGCTGAACTAAGGCTTTGGTGTCTGTGAACAAGATCTCTATTATTGTTGTTTATCTGCATTTAAATAGCCCCAGTGGATTGAGTTTAGTCATTGTATGTAAACACGGTGGCTGACTGCCTATACATATACTTTCTGGGGAATAGGGAAGGTGCCGTTTTAATTAGAGCGATCCCTGGACAACTGCTGTATTTAAAACAGCTCAGTGTGACACGTATTAAGCTTCTGCATGTTTCAACAGAGCTGCAGGATGCTTGATCTAAAGCTCATTCAATGAGGTCTAGATAAAGTGGCCCAATTAATCGAATCTGCTCCGACGTGTTCTAATTAGAATGTGAGCGAGCATATCTATAGGCACCCAGTAAGACATAATCCTTGCCCCACAGAGCTTACAATTCAGTTAGGCAAGACAAATGGAGGGAGAAAGGAATTATCATCATTTACTGCAACTGTATTATTTCTCTCCTCCTGTTCCTAAGTGGCAAACACTGCATGCAAACTAGGTTCAAACCAGAGAAATGCAAGAGGAAATGAAATACTATTTGGAGTGGAGTTCTAAAGGAGCATGGACACCACATCATTAAAAGTGAGAAATTACTGGCAGCATCTCATTTCATTCCAGGAGGGGTCTACATGACTCCAGTGGCTAAAAGGAACCACACGTTATTTTGGTTTCCTACAAGAAATACCAAGACTCAGAAGGTCCATGGGTTTAAATTTTGCCAAAGCCACTGACTCCCCAAGTGTCAGCTTCTGATAACCTTGCTGATGTTGAATAATTCTTTATTCTAACAGTGGCCCCATTAGTTTCAATACTGGAAACGTGGGTGACTGGAGAGCTGGGGAGATGCAAACCAGGAACTGAAGAGGGTGGGAGGATGACAGGTTGTTTAATGCAGTACAGGTTTAACCAAGTGAAATTCTATTACTTGCATTTTACTGAGAGATCAGATATTCCAGGGATCCCTCCTGGCCTTAAAAATCTATGAATTTTTGAAAGGGGTAAAAAATTAGGAAAAGGGGACTTTGGTCACTTGTCTCGACAAGACCAATTCACTCATATATATCGATAACAATACTTCCTGCATGGCAAGTGGGAGCACTAGCCATCAGGAAATCCTATTAATGTATTGCTTTTGAATGTTGCTCCAGTGAAGGTTGGATGCAATATATAAGAATCTCCTCTGAGGTTTGTCAGGAAAGCTATCAAGCCATCATATTTTTCAGTGCTTCTGATAGCTCATTTATAAAAAAGCAAACAATGGTGAGGGTGACACTTCCACTTTTCTTCAGCTACAGAGGATCCAAATCTGTCACTAGTTTTTTCTGACACAGGGTATCGAGCCCTTAGAGAATCATCTTATTGTTTGGATTCAGAATGGAGAGCTCAGATGTAAGAGGCCAAGCACAGAAAATGCTAATAGCTGGTATAGCTAACTTGTAAAATCTTTATGTGGACACTTTTATTCTGAAATAAGAGTGCCTTATTCCTATTCAGCTAAATGTACTTTCAAAGCAGATTAAACTAAATCAAAAGAAAGAGCTCTTATTCCAGAATCAGTGTCCACACATTAAATTATTCAGGAAAAGTGGGACAGCTATGCCTGAATAATTCCATATTTAGACAAGCTCTACATCTGAAAATTATTCTCAATGAAATGTGGAAACATCCAAACACTAAGCCTAATGCTATTTTGCAAAAAGAATAAAAAAACCTGTCAAACTTTGTGAAAAGCCCAATAAATAGTGCAGATGGTTTTTTGCAAATGTAAGAAAATTCATGAGTGAAAATATATCAGAATATCTGAAATGTTCACAGTTCAAATCTAGAAAGTTAAAACTTCCTTCAAAGTGAAGATCAATGTTTATACCAAAACATGAACATTTTACTCTTTCATTGTGTCCCAGTAAAGCTGACTTCAGTAAAGCAACAACACTTGGTATTTGCTGTGTTCATATGCTGTGATAGTTTGTGCATGCTAGATACCACCAGAAAGAAATTGCCTCTTTTTAGCAATGAAGAAGCAAGCCTCAGTTTAAAAGTCAGATCTTGCTTTCTGAGTGCTACCAAATGCTTAAAAAATTAAATAGCATTCATTACACCTGCAGCCAGTAATTGACATATAAAAGGAGTAAAGTTCAAAATATTCTGGCCATAAATATGCAAGATAAGAAAAAAAATTTCCCTTTTTTATAAATAAGAAAATTAATATTGTGGGTTTACTAAGGAGGAATTGGCACACAGAATTAGGCACTGATACAGTGGCTTCAATGATGTGTTTTCTGGCCAGTCAAAAAACCAAAACCACCAAATAATAGATTTTCTCAGTTGCATTGTGCTGCGCACAAAGGGAAAAAAATATCCTTCTTCCTGACCCTGTGGCGATCAGTTTAGTCCCTGAAGCATGAGATTCAATTTCCCCTTTCATAGTTGATATAACTATAAATGTTGTCAGTGGCCATAAAATTATTCATCCCTCTTTAAAATCCAGCCACAGTGTTTGATTTGACAACCTCATCTGGCAATAACTAACACTACAGATTATTAATTATTATTATGTAACATTTGTATATGGTGCCAGAGGTATGAATAATAGACTATAGATAGAAAAGAACATAAGGAGCCAGCTTCTAGTCCATGGTTCAGCCTCTGTCTTCTGACCCACTAGCAAAGGGCTCCCAGGATGAAGAATGCTTGACAAGTGGAGAGTCAGGATAAACAGCCAGCTCTACCACTTTATTCCATCAACGACTGTATATGGGGGAAGAAGTTCAGAGCACAGCTGAGGAAGAAGGCATGCCTGGAACACTGCAGTAATCCCTGGCTGATACCCACGTCCCTTGGGAACAGCACTGCCTGTGTAAGTTAGAGTAGCTTTGAGGCTGCTTTCACTTGCATCAGGGACTGTGCTGGTTCTTAGCAGCCTCTGGGGTGGTTCAATGAAAATAAAAATAGATCTCAGCCAGGTTTGTTCCTTGTTCAGGTCCTCTACTGGGTGTATCTTAGATGGTTCTAAGCACCCAGTCCAGAGGCACTGTCCAGAGAGAACAGGATGAAATCTACTTGGCGTGTCTACATGTGCACTTTAATGTGCATTAGCCTACTTTAATGCACATTAAAGCATCACTAATGCACATTAAAATAAGCTGACACAATTTTTTCTAGTACCTCACAATGGAGGTACTAAATTTAATGCCCATTAGCGAAAGCATATTAATGAGTGTGTTCATGCCTGCTGTTATATACAAAAAGATTGAACGCGTGGGTTCCCTGTGCAGATAGAGTGAGGAGGTACTGGAGAGTTAAGTTCATACAATGCCACAGTCCACAGCCAGTCAATAAACCCTTTGTGTGCCCCATTCATTCTTTTGATATCTATTATTCTAGCTCCCAAGCTGGAATAGAAGCACCTTTAACAGCCAGCTGCAAGGGCAAAGATTGGGGTTGAGTTCACAGGATCCCTGTTAAATACAAATCCTGTGCTCTCTGTTCTTGTCTACCTCCCAAAGATTACTGCTTTTGTGGCCTTCCCACTGCTGGTTTATGCTGAAGTGGTGGGGGAGGGGGATGGATTAGAGCCCTCTGCATGCTCCAATCCACCCATCCCACCCTCCAGCACTGGCTAGGCAAGCCCCCGAATAAGTTTCCTCTGCTCCCTTCCCCCCTCCCACTCTGAAAACAGAGCCAGGAGCAAGGCTGGGCTACATCAGCCCAGCTCTGCTCCTGGAGCATGCAGACAGAAGTTAATGAAGGCACTCCACTTTGGAGCACCTTCATCTGTACCCACATGTAATGAAGGTTCAGATTGTCACAGGACTGGGCCTTTTAAAGTACTCTGCAGCCACGTACGTGTGTTAGGTCATAGCTGTACAGCACTTGCAGGGGTCAGATTAGGCAAAAATTGCCACTTTTGTCTGCACCCAGAAACAAAAGCTGAGAGTGAAATGAAGTGGCCTGTCCAGGCATGCAGGAAATCTGTGACAGAGGTAAGAATTGAACCCAGATTTCCCAAGTCCCAGTCCTAAATCCTACCTTCCTGGTGAGCACCTTGGAAACATAATAAACCTCCACAGAGCATTGCACTTTAGCCTATATCCAATTTATAAACCCTCTATCTGAGAAATGCGGTGGGAGGAGGGAGGAGAAAAGAAAATCAGTAATATATAAGAACTGAATTAAGACAAAATCAGTTCAGAACAGCAATTATCCCTTTCTCTCCTGTGAAATATCTTTATACTCCCCTGTGTCTTCCTTTCTGCATTTCATGCCACTTGTGGTAAGATTTATTTTCAAGCAAAAGTACTGAATTATGACCACATTGCTATGGACTCTCAGACCCTATATATCACAGAACTTGAACTGCTTCACTCTCTGGAAAGCTCTTTACAAGGGATGTATTGCTAAGAGTATTTTTGAAAACACTTCAGCCATTCCATGGGGATTTATTTACCCTATCACAATTCAGCAGAACAGCTTGTGGTTATTTATGGTTTTCCTTTGTCTGCATATGTATCTCTTTTCTACGTGCATGCTCTGTGCATGACACGGTTCTTCATGCAGGTATGTATCTCCATGTTTGCAAAGGCTTGACATCCGAGAACTGAATATTTCCTGATAGTTTCTCTTAATCACTGCCAAATAAAAGGTAAGGTAGAGATGCCAAAGGGCAATTTTAGATAGTTGGGCTGGGGAGAAGGCCTCTCAGCCACAGATGAAGGAATTTAGACCTAAGTCTCAAAGAAATGCAGACAAATCACTCTTAGGCATGTCTACAGCCCTCTTTAGTATAGCAAGCCAACCCCTTACAGAGTTCAACACGCAGATCCTTACAACACCTCTGAGAGACAGGCAAGGGCTACTGTTCCCATTTTGCAGAGGGGAAAATAAAGCACAGACAAAGCAATTTGCACCAGGCCACATAGGCAGACTGCGGCAGAGCTGAGAATTCAACCCAGATTTCCTAAACTATTTGCTAGGATCAGTGGCTCTCTATCCTTGTGGTATCTGCCAAAACACTTGAAATACTGTTCCATGAGCTACATTCTCCTTTCTTTTTTATTTTAAGACTAGAAAGGAGCAGGAGGAAATCAAGGACTGGCAATGATCTACTGAGCCGTTTGCTTCTAAATCCCCAGTTTACATGCAACCAAAGCAGCAAGTGAGTGGGAGTCAATACCATGTTTTCACAGGTTGCTAGCAGATATAGGTTTATATCACGATAGGCACTGTTGCAACTAACACTTTTGATGGCGTCTCAGCAGAGTGACCAAGGAAATCATGGCCTATGAAGCACTTGGTTCTCTCTCTCATCCTTAGCAAAGTCCCAATGAATGAGGGTACTTAGCAGCAGCTATGGGCAGTAGATTCCTGCACTCCCTATGAGCTACTAATCTGTGGTGAGCTCAGTAGAAAAACAGGATATATTTAGGCTGAAACCCCAACCAGCACTTGATTCCCTAGGGGCCAAATTTTCAAACAAGATTAGCCCTCATTGTGCTGATCACTTCTGAAAACCTGGCGATGTATTGTAGAGCCTAAATGAGAGGTGAGCTCCTTTTGAAGACCTGGCCCTAGGTAAATGTATATTTCATCTCTGGAGCACTTGCTTCTGAAACTGAGTCAAACTAAGACACAGAAGAAAAGAGATAAAAGCCTGACTGACTAAACAGTGCTGTCTGTCAGGCTGTCTGGAGAACTCGCGGCAGAATGATCGAAATCAAGGTTTAAAAAATTATAACAGCCCAAAAAGAAAGACATTCATAATTGCAACCCAACCCTGAAGAGCTGAATTGAAAAAATCAACCAACTGCAAATCAATTATATATAAATGAATAAAGCAGAGAGCAAAAGATGCTGGTCGGCTGGCTGGTTTGTTTTGCTTTACTGTCTCCTGTAGCAGTGGATATGACATGCACATTAGTCCCAAGTGAATTCATAATGATCAAGAAAGTCATTACACGACATGCCAAATGAATTATTAATGATGGCACAGAGAGAGGAAAGCATCCCCTAAGCCCCCCTAGTGGGCTGGGGGCTTGGCACCCTGCACTGCTAACCAAAAACATCAGCTTTAGTTACTGGCCCCCCGCCTCTCGCTCCTCAGAAGGGCAAATCAACATTTACTTATTTACTCCCTGAGGAGAAGGCAGTTCTTCTCCCCATTCAGCAGTGGCTTTTCTGGCTGAATGAGGCAGGTATTGAAAGGCACTGACTAGCATTTGCATCTCTGTCATAGGAAAGGGGCTTGTTACATCCCCTTTTGGGAGGTTGGGTGTACACATGGGCTACAAACAGATGCCGATTTTGTGGCAAGGTCAGCTGTGTCAGGATCCGGCCTGGCATAGCTGACCTGTTTGACGGGCAGCTACAGATGTTGCCCATCATTGTTCCACAGGTTTTGGGCCCCTCCCACTCCCAGGGCTTCAGGGACTCAATCCTGCAGGACAGTGGTCTGAGGTGCCCGGCCCCAACACAGGGCACATGTCTGAAAGCTTGGGGAACCTCATATGGGGTCCCTGCTTCACACTTGCAAACATGCACCTGAAGTCAGGGGGATTCCTGGCATACATAACATCATGCCATAAACATACAGACATGTGCTGTGATCAAGCAGCAAAAACCATTAATAGGAATTGTTGCAGAGCCCTTTGGGGGCATTTGTGGCATGACAAGGGGTAAGGATACCTGCCTGCTTGCGATTTTGTCCCTCCATAAAAAATGTTATGGCTGGACAAGGCAACATCTGTTTGCAGACGTGGAGAAAAATGTAGAGGCAGCAGCTTGCAGATCTCTAGTAGAGATTCAAAAGATTCTCAATGTTGGGGAGAAAGAAAGTACTTGCTAGCTGGCTCATAGGTTCCTGCGGAGGCATCTCCGCTGTTTTCAGCCACGGGACAAATTTTAGGAGATGAGATTTTTTTATGGGCTGGGCAGAACTCCCCCTCCCTTTTTGCCTGCTTTACCGCATAGAGTTGTGTCGGGGAGCTAAGCTATCTAGGGTCACATAAATATTTGTGTCTAAACTCCTGATTCTCTGGAGGTTCATACTCCAGCCTAGACTTCCCTGCCAAATCCTCTGAGTGGAAGCAAGTGACAGCTTTGTTTATTCTTTTCTCATTTCTATTAGAAAAATAAATCAAAGGTAGCGTTCAGTAAATCTGGAGGGGTCTGTCACCAGAGAGTTCAACAGGTAACAGAGACAGTTGGTTGATGCTCTCCGTTGATTTCATTATTTGTCCACTCACTTCCTCTGGCTGTCATTACAACAGACCGGTTTTTCCTGGGAGCTGATTGACATTGATGTTGACTGGGCTGATACTCAGAGGAAAATGACGCATCGGGAAATGTGTTGAAAAGCAGCTGCTCTTCGCAGAGAAGCAATGGAGTGCGAGGGGCTGTGGACTGAGAGTGATGTGTACCTAACTAGAAAGATGCTATGTGTCTGGTATCTAGTGAAAGTAATCTGGACAGGGGTGGGCATGGGTGTCTACATCTGCTGAATGAGATGGATCTGGGGTTTTGGGGGTGGGGAGAATGCAAACAGATGGAAGAAATCTGAGCTGAGAAAGGAAAGTGGAGGACGTGGGGAGGAGAGGAGTAAGGCCTGTGCATGGGAATGCAAGGAGAAAGAGGTGAGGAGGCTGCCTGTTCTGAGTTAAGAGCAGGATATGCTAAATTAAAGGAACTACGGATTTCACTTAAACTGGAGAAGACAGCAGTTCAATTGCCTGTTAACTAAACACGGACTGGTCAAGGAGTATTTATGGTGGTTTGAAAGTTACAATGGGAACAACTACATTTTAAACATGCCTCCCATCCACAGCAGTTGATCCTCAACAAAGGTTTTGTTTCATTGTGATCCCAGTAACTTGCATGTCATTTCCATAAAGCAGTTGTCTCATTGACCTCAAAAGTAAATCTGCAGCTGTGACAGATGATGTGCATTGGGAATTATGCAGCCTTACTCTGTCAGGGGGGAAATGCAACCAGGCTGAGAACCTGTGAAATCTCTAGGCTCCTGTGCCTTGCACAGCTTGCAGTCAACACCCTAACTACCACTGCTTGCTCCCTTCTCTTTATGGTTAGGGACGGACATTAGGGCTGTGTGAAGCTTTGGTAGCTGACTGAATTTGGAGGAGATTTGGCCCGATTCGGGGACTGAATCTCCAAATCAAATCAGGAGACCAAGTAAAAGCTCCAAATCAATACAAAGCATTGATTTGGAAAAGATTTGGCCAATTCGGAGACTTGGCCATAGACTGAACAGGCAGCTGACAGCTGCCTTCAGCTGGTAAGTCTGTTGGGGTTGTGGGAGGGGGGAGGGAAGGGGCATGTGGGAAGGAAGGATTGGGGCTGGGGCTGGGACAAGCTGTCCAGCCAGGGCGAGGAGGCACATGACTCGGGTAGGAAGGTGGGGGGGTGCAGGATGCAGGTGCATCAGCGCTGGCAGTGGGTACTCTGTCCTGCTGCTGCTTGCCCAGCCAGAGTGTGTGTGTGTGGGGGGGGGGGGGGCAGTGTTGGATGCAGGTGCAACTTGCTCCAGGCGAGATTTGAAAATTTGCCCCCCACCTCATGTCGGCTGGGCAAGCAGCAGCAGGGCATAGCCCCCATGTCTCCCCTCACTGGGACAGAGGCAGGCACATCTGGGGGAGCCACGGAAGAAGCCCCCATGGCTGGCTGCCTGGTCCCATCCCCCTGCCTCTGGCACTTTAAAAAGAAAATAAAACAAAATAAAATAGAATAGAATAAAAAGCCTCACACTCACCAGCTCTGGCAGCGAGGATCAGGGCCTCTGAGGGCTCATGGTGAAGCCCCCCCATGCAGCGTGGAGCAGTAGGGGAGCATGAGGATCACCCCCACCCACCTGGCACCCATGCAGGAGCTGCCCCATGGACGGGTGTAGCATGGCTCAATGGGGCATCATGCACTACCTGAGAGATGGGGCAGCTCCATATGTCAGACAGAGCCTGGCAGCACTCAGCCCAGCAGCCCCAGCTCCCAGGCAGTGCATGGCACACTGCTGAACTGCACTGCACCCATGCAATTGGGCAGCTGCCACGTGAGTGCCAAGTGTAGGGGGGCAATCTCTGCTGCCCCCCACTGCCCCATATTGCATGCGGGAAGGCTCTGGCATGAGTCCCCTAGAGGCCCTGATCCCCATTGCCAGAGCCTGTGGTGTGGGACTTTTTTTTTCTTTTTCTTTTTTTAATTCCCAGGCTGCTAGAGCCATGCAGGGGCCATCAGGGTGGGACTGGGTGATGGGGGTAATCAGGGAGCGGGCATTGCACAGTGGGGCTCTGCTAGGAGACCCCAGAGCCCCAGCTACAACCAGTGAGCATGGGGCTTTTTTTTTTTTTTGAAGTGCCAGGGCTAGGCTGGGGCTGGACGGGGGCTGGGGCTGGGCAGGGCAGCCATGGGGGGTTATCCTGCATCTCCCCCTGCCCTGGGAGAAGCAGGCACAGCCAGAGAAGCTGCCCGCCTGTGCCTGCCTCCCCCCAGCTGATCCGAATCACTGAATCTCTCCAAATCAGTGCCGAATCTTCCAAAGCTGATTCGGCCAAATCAATTCAGGACAATGATCCTAATCTCTGAATCAAACCACTGTCCTTCGAATCGGCCGAATCCAAATCCGAATTGAATACTTCCCTATTTGCATAGACCTAACAGACATTCCACATAAACTAGTTTAAGTGATCAGAAACTGGTTTAAACCTGTAACAGAACAGATGTTCAGTGCATATCAACCAGTTTGAAAGTGGCAGAAACCGGTTTGAGATAAACCTGGTTGAATGTAGTATCAGACTTAACTGATTTGGGTTGAACCGGTTTATGCAATGTCTGACCCAGACCCCTTCCTGGCTTAAGTTAAATCAGCCCACAATCCTGGCATGCTCTCTGGGCTGGATGGGGCTCTCTGCTCCAGAGCTGGGCTGGCCCCTCCCATCTGCTCCCTAGCTGCAGCTCCAACAAAGACTACAGGTACAGGGCATCTTTCTGGCTTCCTCACCTCTCCTTAACACTCCCTGCTGAAACAGGGATTCCCCCCTCCCCTCTGCCTTACACAGACACCTCTCAGCATTAGCTAGCATACCACATGCTGTCCAGGGTTTGTGCTGTGGCTGACAGGACAAAGGCAGGCAGCATAGTAGCTGAGGGTTCTTTGGAGCTAATTAACTGGTAGCTGGTAATGTCCCTCCATTCTTTCTTTGGAACAAGTTGTTTAAGAAGAGCTTGAACTAATGAGACATCCTTTTGTTTTGCTTATGAGGTGATAAATGCTGTATAAATCCCTCACTGACTAGTTAAGGGGGGTGGGCCCACTCCCTAATCAGAGCATCCTACCAGGGCCTGGCCACACCCCCCATTTAGCTTAGCACTATCGAAGGGAAGAGAGGGCTACTCTAGCACCCCTTGACTTCTAGCCTGAGCCAGTGCAGGCATGTGCCTGCATTTTTTCAGTCCAGAGGGGATGTCTGTACAGTTCATCCTAGGCAGGTTAGACTATCCTGCAAAGATTGAATAAATGCAGGCTCAGGCTTTTTGAATGTCTATCCCTAGCCTGTGAATTATTAAGCTGTGGGGTGGTAGGCAGTGAGCATGCACTCATGTGCACATGCTATACCTTTTAACCCTTTCCTGTCTGTGTCTACAGAGGGCTCCAGTTGTAAGAAATTAGGTAACTCAGGGTATTGCTATACAGCTCTGCTTAATTAGGTGTCTAGCTCTGATCCAGCCCAAAAATTGTAGGTGCTTTGGCTTTGTACAGCACCATAAATCCATTTTACTAGCTTCACCATCATTAAAGGGCTAGGGGGCACTCACAAATCCCCCTCGAGTATACACCCAGTGCAAGGTGCAACCCTGTAGTGGGGGAGAGGGAAAGGGAAGGCGGGGAGAAACTCAGTGCTGGATGATGGTTAGCCAAATGGAGGGATGGAATAGACTGGATGGAAGGAGGTGGGACCAAGACAGACCTGGAACTCCATGCTCTTGCAATGGCCTACAGAGGTCACCAAAGCAAGGAAGGTGAAGACAAGATTTGGGACAAATGTATCCTGAGCAGTGGAAGTACAGGCCACTATGTGCTAACGTTACTTTGGCTAACTTCTTGAAACCCTGCTCCCCACTTTGAAGTATCCTTATCAATACAAGAGTTAAAGAAATCCTGCAAGGCACATGGGGAAATCTCATGTTACTGAAGAAGTTAGGCAGTGCTTTCCAGTGTAATGCAAACTGAAAAGCTGCCAGTTCATTCAAGAGGCAACAAGCAATCTTTTACTGCCTTTCTTCTAGAGCTGTGTGGATATTTGTATTTATTTATTTCCTTTGTTTATGCCTTTTCCTTTATAAAAATAAAAATTTAAAAAAAGATAAAAAGGAAGGCAGCCTTTGTGCTGTATTAAATTGGAAGTTAGGGGACTCAGGAGGCAAATTAGCAATAACACATTAAAACAGAAATGATGATAGCATCTAGTTAAGGCTGTGAAATTGCTCCTTTGGCTCTATGGGTAAGAGCCAGTGTGTGGGAACCTAGGAGTCTGTAAAGGAGCAAAGATTTGTATTTAACTTGCAAGTAAACAGCAGCAGAAATGAATATTCAAGAGGTGCTTAGCTGCACCAGCAGAGACAAATAAATTAGGAGCTGGAGATCAGTAGGTAATAAGAGGGGGTAATGGAAACCCAGACTGGACTTTAAGTGGATTCCTGCCTTTTTGCCTCTAAAAAGGAAACAGAGAAGTGAATGAGACTTTTCCTGTTCAAACTTTTCAGTGGGAAAGACTCATAAATCTTGCCTGGGTATTTCACTCTTGCCATGAATTCCAATTAAGGTGCCTGTCTCTCCATCATTTTGTTGTTCAGCCTACGCAGCATCCATTGATCTGGGCTTCAGGTATTGAGAAATTATCACCCTGCCATTCCCAGCTGTGGCCTAGCTGCCAGCTGCCAAAGTGAAAGCTGTCTTATTATTGAATTCTCTTTCTTAGTACTCAGAGATGGTTGTGGTGCCCTAGCGCACCTGTATGAAAGCCACAGATCATGAAAAATAATTGTGTTGGGCTGATTATTTTCCTTTCAAGACCCACTTTTCTCTTTTACTTCCTTGCTGTCATTTACACTCAGCACACATGAAGGTGCCAGCCTATTGTCTCTTCCCCAGCAGTGATTATCAGCATTCTTATGGTGACAGCTGTTTCTTTACATTTCTCATTCATCATTGCACTTGCATTGCCAACAAGAAATACACCATTGTCCCTTGGGTGTAGGAAATCCTAGATTCTCATCCAGGCCCTTCCATTTCACATTTTTACTTTTCTTCTCCACATTCTCCCTCCACATTTTGCTTTCTCTCTTTCCACGCCCTCCTGATTGCCCCCCTCCAATCCCTTAGGGCACTTTTACACATGCTCTGGGAATTGTGGGGGGTGGCACTAAAGCACCACAGTGTCTCATGTATCCCCATGCTTCAAAACGGCTGTAGTCACTGGCCCTTCTATTCTGACAGTGTGGAATAGAAACTGGGCTCCAGTCAGTTGGCCTTTCCATACTGCAGTGTCACAAATTGTGTCACTACATTGTGACTCCTCTTGCTGCCAAAGCTCCGGAAAGCCAACAGTAATTAAAATAAATATTTCCATATCTTTCCCGATTCATCTAGGAGACAGATGCTTTTTTTTTTTTTTTTTTGGGTGCACCTTCTGATGGCTACATGAAGCAAAATGGTTAGAGTTTTCCTCTAGCTTTGGAGAACCATTCAACCACCTGAAGGGTGGTTCCAAAGAGGATGTAATTAGACTTGTTTTCATTGGTGGCAGATGACAGAACAAGGAGCAATGATATCAACTGCAAAAAGGGAAGTTTAGGTTAGATATTAGCAAAAACTTTCTCATGAGGAGGGTGACAAAGCACTGGAACAGGTTACCCAGAGGCGGTGAAATCTCCATCCTCAAAGGTCTTTAAGACTTGGCTAGTCAAAGCCTTGGCTGGGATTATGTAGTTGATAAGGGAGCAGGGGTTTGGATTAGATACCCTCCTGAGGTCCCTTCCAACCCTCATTTTCTATGATTCTAACTCCTCAGTTCAAAGTAATATAGAGCTGTCCTGGAAATAAATAAATGCATTTAAAATGGAAGCATTCACTCCATATAGACAGAGAAATAAAATATACTCTGCAAGTGTGAGCGGATGCATTATCAGAGCATACAAGTCAGAATTACTGTGCACTTCGGAGGAAGATATGTTGACTTTATGAATAAGCTTAAGATAAATCCATTGTTCCCTGGCAACTTCCAGAATTAGTGAAAAATTGTCCGAGTCTCTAAATAAAGAGTGTCCATGGTTCCATAAAGTGAAGATTAAGATATTCTGCCAATGCCATTGGTCAGGAAATATGACAATGCCTCTGATCTCTCCCTCCCCTTTCCTTCTCCTTCTTCCTACTATCATAATCTTCATACTGACCTGAAATCTTTTTAGCGGAATAACTGGGGAATAAGACTCCACAAATGATTTCATAATCTTCAAAGAAAAAAGATCCCTGTGTTGTAGTGATGGCAGATGTAAGAACAACCAAAATTATTAGAGATCAGAAAACATGATATACAAGGAATGGGTGGAACAACTGTAGTCTGGAGAAGAGAAGACTGAGGAGGGATTTGATAGCTATTTTTAAATATAAAAAAGGGTATTATAAAGAGGATGCCAAATAACTATTCTCTATATCCACAGGATAAGAAGAAATAGGCTTAAACTGCAACAAGAAAAATCTAGGTTGTATATCAGGAGCAACTTCCAAACTATGAGGGTGGCTAAGTACTGGAACAAATTATCAACGGGAGTCATGGAGTCTCCATCAGTAGAAGTTTGGCAGAGTGGATTAGACAAATACTTATTTGCAATCCAGTCCTCAGTTTGCAGTCAGTAAAATAGCTTTCTCCTAAAAAAAAAAAAAAGAAAAGAAAGACCTGGAAAAGGACCTTAAAAAGAAAGACCCAGGGACTGAAGTTACATGTAAACCGGTTTAAGTCTTCAGAAACTGATTCAAACCTGTAACAGAGCAGAAACTCATTGCACATAAACCAGTTTCAAAATGGCTAAAACTGGTTTAAGATAAACCTGGTTGAATGTAGTATCAGACTTAACTGATTTAGATCAACCCGGTTTATGAACTGATTTAGGTACTCTATTCCTGAGAAAATGCTAGAGAAAATAATCAAAGAACACATTTGTGCAGGCCCAGCAGGGGAAACGATGCTGAGGGGAAACCAGCATGGGTTTGTCACAGGTAGATCCTGCCTGACAAACCTTGTAGCTTTCTATGACCAGGTCACACACTGCCTGGACGCGAGAGCCAAGGCTGATGTCATCTTCCTGGACTTTAGGAAGGCCTTCGACACAGTTTTGCACCCTATCCTCATTGGGAAGCTAGCAGACTGTGGAGTGGATGCCTACACAGTCAGGTGGGTGGCCAACTGGCTTAGGGACTGCACCCAGAGAGTGGTGGTGGATGGTTCCTTCTCGGCCTGGAGGGAGGTGGGCAGTGGGGTCCCGCAGGGTTCGGTCCTTGGACCGATATTATTTAATATCTTCATCAGCAATTTGGACAAGGGCATGAACAGCACCCTCTTCAAGTTCACTGATGATACCAAGTTATGGGGCAAAGTTAGTACAGGGAGCAGATTCAGGCTGACCTGGACAGGTTGGATCAATGGGCAGAGAGAAATAGGATGCAATTTAATAAAGATAAATGTAAGGTACTCCACCTGGGAAGGAGGAACTCACAGCACACCTATAGGTTAGGGAGTGTCCTTCTCAGCAGCTCGGAGGCAGAGAGGGATCTTGGAGTCATAACTGACTCCAAGATGAACATGAGCTGGCAGGGTAACAAGGCCATCAACAAGGCCAATTGCACCTTGCTGTGCATTAGCAGGTGCGTGACTAATAGATCAAAGGAGGTGATGCTCCCCCTCTATGCGGCACTGGTCAGGCCGCAGTTGGAGTACTGTGTCCAGTTTTGGGCGCTGCACTTCATGAGGGACACAGGGAATCTCGAGAGGGTCCAGAGAAGGGCCACTTGCATGATTAGTGGCCTTCGTGATAGACCCTACAGGGGGAGGTTGAGACAGCTGAATCTCTTCAGCCTTCACAATAGACGGCTGAGGGGAGATCTTGAGGCTGCCTATAAATTTATTAGGGGAGGTCAACGGGGAATAGGGGACATGCTGTTTAGTAGGGTGCCCCACGGAGTGACTAGGAATAATGGGTATAAACTAGTTGAGAGTGGATTTAGGTTAGATATTAGGAAGAAATTTTTCACAGTAAGGGTGGCCAGGATCTGGAATGGGCTTCCAAGAGAGGTGGTGCTATCACCTAGCTTGGAAGTCTTCAAGAGGAGGCTAGATAGTCACCTGGCTGGGGTCATCTGACCTCGGTCCTCTTTCCTGCCGGGGCAGGGGGTCAGACACGATGATCCATTGTGGTCCCTTCCGACTCTCCAATCTATGAGTCCATGAATCTGTGAAACTGCTGTCCCAAACCACTTCCTGGTTCAAGTTAAATCACAGTCCCCCAGAATCCCAGCATAGGCTGTGTATTCACTTCCTCGTCCTGCTGCCCCTGAGGTCTCTGGGACCATTATAACAAGAACATCACTCTAACTCTACCTTTCCCCTTTTATTTTAATCTAATTTCTTCACCCATTTAATATAGTAGTAATAGAATTTCATATGCATTGAATGTTTCAAATCGTTCACAGCCACCAGAGTTAGAGGAAACAAACATTTTACCAGGTTATCACATTCCAATCTGTTCTGAAGCTGTATGTCTGTGCATGTGTGTGTAAGGAATCTCTGAGCTTTAGATATCCTTAAATTAGGTGGGGAAAGTAACTGACTGAACTATCAATAAATAATTAAATAACCCCTCAGACATCCCAGCAATAACCAGTTTTAATGTAGATGTAGCTAGCCATGTTAGTCTGAAGTCAGGCAGAAGGCAGGGCAGGATGGCACCTTAGAGACGAACTGTTTCAGACAGGTGTAAACTTTCATAGGTGATTACCTATTACCATCTGTAGGCTGTCACCTACAGAGCTTATGACTGAACTTGTATTAATGAGAAGGAGATGCACTTACAGAAACAGTAATATCACCATCAGACGGAATTTAAATTAATGCATAAACCCTTTCCCTAGCTTTTGATGCCATTGTTCGTCACCAGGCCACCTACTCAAAGAAATGATCAAAATAGTAAATGCTGATGCCTTTTCAGTTCTATTGGCATAAATTCAGTGCGAGGGGGTTACTCTGAAATTATCCAAGTACAAGAGAGGTGAATTTGCCTCTCGGATCCATGTTAAATTCAAGATCAAGTAGTAACTTAAGAGGTTAAGGTTAAACCAGTATGTGCCAGATGTACAGCTCCAGAGAAATCATACTGCATTCCTGGGGACCTATGATTATCATTGTGCCTCAGGTAGTACATAGGATGCCCTATTCCAGCATGCCACTGGCCCCAGTTTTGTGCTAGAGCAGGGGTGGCCAACCTGCGGCTCCAGAGCCACACGCATCTCCTTGAATCTTTGCACAAGCACACAGTGACCAGCTTCCATTTGGAAGCCGGAGGTTGGTCACCCCAGTGCTAGAGTAACTCCTTTTAAGTTAACAGTAACACGAACACAGAATTGGGCCATTATACTGAGTGACAGGAGTGTGACACTATCAGAAGCTTACTAGGTCCTATCAGTAACTAGTGTGATTAGACTTGATTAGGAACAATACTGACTATGGAAATGACTGTAATACTCTGAGTGCAAGGGGTCAAGAAGGGTCAAGTTTCACTATCACTGGCTACTCAGAAGACCTGCTGAAGACTACTGTCTCACATGCCACCCATGCCTCTTATGGACAATAAGACACTCTTCAATGTTTTCCTGAGGCCCCCTTCACAAACTATTGAGATACTGCATACAAATCAGCTTAGGCTCACCAGTGAACCAGCTCTATTGGAACCACTTATGTAAAGAGTCAAGCTAAGTGAAGAATAATCCTGTTAGTATAATCAGCAGTTCCACGATGGAAAGTTTGCTGCTGCTGCTGTTGTTTGAGAGTAACCATTCATCAAAATCAAAGTGCTTCATGAAACTAGACATACAAAAAACTAGAACTCCTGGTTCCAAAATGATACCTTTTGTTAGACCAGCTGGAAAATGGCAAGAAAACTGTCCTTTTCTGCAAGCTTTTATCTTCATCATCAGCTCCCTCTGTGCAAAAATGAAGTTTATTTCCTACCTATGAGTACTTTTTAACATCTTGTACCATCTACACTTTTCCCAGAGCCTGACGAAGGGAATTTGATCCCGAAAACTTGCAGAAAAGGACAATTTTCTTGCCACTTTCCAGTTGAGCTAATAAAAACTATCATTGTGGAACCAAGAGTTCTAGTTTTTTGTATGTCTTTTTGTCTCAGACCAACACAGCTACCAAGTACACCCCTGAATCATGAATCTAGTTTGTTTTCAATGAAGCTGCAATGGAACCACAGGCATATATTGAAAACTGCCTGTAAATCTGCTTGTCTGTTTATCTGCTTGGCTCCTCAGTAGCCTTGGCGGTGGGTGATGAGACACCCAAACTTTTAAACTGCTAGGTCTTTGGTAGTCCATTTAGCTGCTTAGCAGGCTGATGGGGAGATTAATCCTTGGAAGACCCATGAACCCAAGCTTACCAGTTTATGATCTCCTTCATATTTTGCCCACCTGGTTGCTACAAATCATGGCTCCTTAGGTTTCAAGGCACTTGGCTGCTGCACAGTTCACCAGATGCTTAACAGGGAGGTTGAAGTTAGGAAGCCCTAAATGTCGGTTTCCAAGCTCTAAGATGCCCATATCTGCTGAAACTCAGTTTCTACATGTCAAGCAAGTGCTCAGGAGCATTACATTCTCAGACAAAATTATTTTTTTTATTAAAGGAAGGGGCAACAAGTTATTTCAGATCTTATAACTATTAACAGCTCACTCATAGTCCTTGCACTCTGCAGTGGTTTTATTCTACATTCTCTTTTATCAGTGCACAATACTATTTGCTGCAAATTAAGGAAAGTGTTAGGGGCTCTATAGTTACGGTTTTATTTTATTTTGTTGTCACTATACTGATAGCAAAAATTTAGTATTATTACAGCTTAACCATGACTTCTCTACTCAGGTTGAGTTAACAGTAGCATATAGTTCCAGTGTGTCTAGAGAATAGTTTACACTAATTACTGAAAAGCTACTTTTGTATCAAAAACAGAAGGATCAAAACTAAATGTGTGCAACACAAGTAATCCATGGGGAGTCACCGTGTTTGAAAGATGTTACGGTATCAAATGTATTATGCAAAAATGTGTCTGTTTACTAATATGAGTTCCATTTGCCAGTATGTAATGTATCCAGGAAAAATATCAATCTACATTACTGTAATCAAAACAATGCGCAAATAGACCATCAATAAAATACATTTTAAATAAGAAACGCTCCATTATTTTTAACTCCAGCTTATACCATCAGCCCTGAGAAATCTGGTTCCACAGATAACAGAAGAATTTTAGCCTCATCAGAGTCACTACTTACATGAGGCTGATCACTCTGAATCCCCTCAGAGACAGCAGCCATGCATACCAATCATTCTGCGACAGCCCAAGTTACATTTCTCACAATGAATTTTTCAGTAATACAGACACAGACATAATGAAGTATTTGAGAAGACTGGGTTTTAACACAAGGTGGAAGGTAAAAGTCTATACGGAATTAAATCGCTAATAAGATTCAACACATTTAAAGTATCTGAGGACTGAGGAAAGGAGAGCTTCAAAATTTCTGGCCAGCTTTATATTTGCTTTCTCTCCTTCCTGGAAAGGAGATGTCTTTGCCTTCAGATTTTGCAGCATGCGCATTTCATTTCTTAATTCATTTTTCTGCCTACTTGTATATCATAATTGAGTTTTCTATGGCACCTATCATCCTATCTGGGAAATCTCCTTTGAGAACATATTTAAGTCCTATTTACTTCAGGAAGTCTTGTACATGCACTTAAAGTTAAGCTTAGGCTTATATGCCCTTCTAAAGATTATGCATGAGGTCCATAGACTCTAGAAAGTGTTTTATTGTGCTCCTTTTCTTAGGTGAGGCATCAGCCAGGTGTTTTTCATCCCAAGCTCATATCAGTCAACCAGTGAGCCATCTTGGTGGTAGTGATGTGGTCATAAGTGGTGAAGGGTAGATAGTACTCTGCAACCTCTGCATATTGCTGGCACTTGAGTCAGCACTGTCTATTTCATCTAGTACTTGCATGTTGATGCTGAAAAGGGCTGGAGAATTGATCGCTATAGGACTCCACAAGTGAAGGGATCTTGTGGAGGTGGTCCAGTTCCTCATCAATATGCACCCATTGCGGGTGTTCTTCGTGGAAAGACTCACAATGTTTTTGTCAGCAACATTTTCCTACATCATGCAAAGCCACTTCAAAGAGATGAGAGATATGTCAACATGGCAATATGGCCAAGGATACTAGCTCAAGAGCATCAAGGAAGGTAAACATTTAATTAAAGCCAAGTGTCTCATAATAGCAGAGGCCACAAATGACCAAGAAATTAGGTTAGTTTCATAGGTAGGGCTCCTTGGGAATTTTTTGATGAAATATTTTTGTGAGAAGGTGCTGATTCATTTTGTCAGAAATATTTCATGAAAATATATCAGTTTCAACGAAACTTTCATCAGGAAGACTTCTCAAATCCAGGATACAATTTCAGGTCAAAGCCAGAGAAAATAGCTCACTGGTTTTGACTTGAATCTGTGTCTTTCAATCCAGGTGGATGACCCAAATACCAGGCTACATAGTTATCTTTCCACATGATGGATATTCAATTACTTATGCAAAGTGGAACAACTCCTGCAGAAGAGACACTGACTCCATATCCCAGTAGTTAAGCCGGCTACTTAGGTTGGGGGCTGGAGGTCCAGATTCCAGACCTTCCTGCGAATCAGACAGAAAACAGACTTGAACCCATGGCCTTCTGTGCTCCAGCTGTATGCTTTAACTCAACACTGTCCAACTTCTGAGTGGCTGAGAGTCATATGCGGCTTAGCCTGCATGCTGTGTGGGCCATATGCCATGCTGCACTGGGTGGTGGGTGCCCATCTTGCTGCCTCATGCCCCCCTTGCCACATGCTGCACTGTGCCATATGCCTCCAACCTCTGCCATGCTGCATGGTGGGCACAACCCTGCTGCACTGTACCATCTCCACTGTGTGGGATCCCCAGCTTCCCTACTTGGCCTGCCTCAGCATTTGGGTGGAGTCAAGGGCAAAGTCAGGCAGCAGAAGCCTGGAGACTTCAGTGGAAATGGCAGCTGGATCAGTAGGGAGTGGTGTCTGAACTAGAGGCCTAGGGCTGCAGTTTTACCCCATGGGAACCAGATGCAGCCTAGAGGCCACCAACTGGACAGCCCTGCTTTAACCAATAGGCTACTGGTAATTCCATGGTCTCTTTCACATGCACAGTCTTTAGAGATGGACTGCAAAAATACACTGCAATTTCTCATTTTTGCTTCCCCACAAAACCAAACAGAATTCTTGTTGTCAGGTGGCCACCCCTCGTAGCAATGTACTGGTTGTGACATTTGTGTGTTCAGCAAAGGAGCCATAATCAGCTTACAGGAACATGTTTGATTTATTAATAAACTAAAAGAGAGGGATAACTGGGAGACAATTCTGTTGTACTACTGCTTAGAGCCCTTGGTCCTGACCAACTGCCCATGCCAGTTCTGTCCAGCCAACACTATTACATTTGTACAAGCTTCTTAAAGAGCTGGCAGACTGACACTGGCTACATTTAACACTGCTTTTTATTGGATGAAATTAGAGCTTCACAAAGAGATCTCATAAATGTTTTCTCTAACTGCTAATTGAGTGCCTCCCCTAGCTGAAGTGCTGAGGTCCTATGCTTTTGGGAAGAGAAGAATCTGTTTTTATTCTCAGCTGCCAGAGGTAAGCTTCTAAGCATCTGGGATGCATAGCATAGTGATAACTGTTAATTCCTTAGTGAAAAGCCTGTCTTCCCTATGGTAAATATCAGCGAATAACTGAATGAAGTACTATAAAACAATTCTTGTCTTGAAAGGACAATTATATTTGGTCTCTTCATCCCCCTATCCATCTACTGTAAGCTCTGTTGCAGAGAGAGAGCGAGTCATAGTACTTCTCCCATGTGAATGTCCTCATCAAGTATCAATCAGAAGATGCTTTGGCTTAACCCACACCTATGCCTCAACTTTTTTCACTTTTCTCAAACACAAAAAGACTCCAGACTAAAAATGGAGAAATTTTCTCCTTGTTCCTGATTTGTAATGCAAAGTCCAAGTCCAGCAAAGGCCACAGCTGTGAGTGGGAAGGATAGTATTCCCATTCCTTGGAAAAATGCACTGAGACAATTTGGTAGACACAAGTCAAGAATTTGCCCAGGTCCCTGGTGGCACTTGGCTCTGAGACTGTTTCCGTCCATATCATGATACAACTACATGCCAATTCTAAACTTCCAATGAATGTTTGCTGAGGTCCAAGTGTCTGCTGCGCGGCTCCACTTCCAACTCCAGGTGGCTTTTTCTCAGACAAGAGAGTTATGTCCTCATCTTCCCTTCACTAGATGAAATTCCTTTCCTCCCTGCCATCTCATCCTCATTAGTCTTTATTTCTGTTAACCTTAGATATATAAATTTGAGATGTTTATGATGACGCTGCTGGAGACTTTTATACTGCAGGAAAAGCTTGGACAAAACTTATCAGCTGTTTAATAAATTTTAAGACTTTCCCTTGCCACTTGCTGCTTTCCATGCATAAAATCCCTTCAGAGTTTGGCTCTAAAATTAGGACTGTAGCTACTCTGTATTGGCACCAGAATGAACCTCTATAATCTCATATTCTCTGACTGCTGCCAAGAAGGCTTAATTCAGATGGGTATATTTCTTTCCCCTTTGATACCAATGGCTTGTCTCTTCATAAAATATGGAAGTAAAATGTGTCAGGAGGTCCAGAAAGAGTTTTAAATCAAGATTTATGAAGTATTACTTATAGGTTTATTTTAATCTATTGCACAAGAAAAGGTGGATTCTACTGCAGGTTTATTATAGGTATGCCGGCTCTTCCTCCCCTTGTAACAGAACCCCACTATGTGCAGGTGTGTGTGGGTTCATCACCAGGATTCATCTCAATGACCCCCGTTTGACTTTCAACAGCTAGGGAGCAGTTGGACCTATCTGAGAACTGCTGCTTTCTCACCTAAAAACTAAGGACGCTGAGTTAACACACACTGCTCTCTCCTCTACATTTCCTCCGACAGAGCCACTTATGTTTATGGGCCTCTTGGCTGTTCAGCACTAAATCTGACTCCCTTGAAGCTTAAACTTGCACTTTTGTGGCACAGCAAGTGTTTCTGATGATGTTTACATTTAATGCCTAGTTAGGATAATGAATGGAGTAAACAGCAAGAGATAAATCAAGTGAGGGGGTGAGTTGTGGAAGAAAAGGAAAATCCCAAGCCACTGTCTTGCAAGCTGACAGATCTTTTAGCCCCCTGTTATTATTTTTTTAATTTATATTATGAAATAGATTTTAAATTGCACACATAGTAGGTCATTTATAAATCTGCATCACTATATATACTATACAAATTTGGTAACATATAATTCTCAAGACATTCATATCCTATAAATGCTAATTATATGTAATCTATTCAGTTAGTGGCTGGGTGTTTACATACAGCCAAAGTCTGCCCTCTGAAACCTGTGTTGTAGTCTTCACTAATAAAAAGGTAAGCAATGCACATGCATTCAGAGCCTTCATTTGGCCCAATGTTAAATATTACATAATTTCACGGTAAATTATTTCTGTCTTCTTAGGCACTGTGCAAATTGCAGGTAAATTATTAATAATAATACTTGGATCTTATCTTCAAAGAACTATGCTAACATTAATTAATTCATACACCCCCTCTGATGTAGGTCACTGCATGATTATCTACATTCTTTACAAAAGGGGAAAAAAACACAAAGAAGAGATGCGACTTGCCTGAAGCTGTTGGCTATGAAAGGTTGAGTCTCACTTGCAAAGTATGAGTGTAGAATGCAGGACTAGATTTGGGCAAATCTTGAAATTTATAACAAAAATTTGGGTTTGGAAAGTGTTTGGTTTGAAATGTTATACTCAGTTTCAGATGGTCCATAATTTTTATTTGAGATTTGCTTTTGTTTAAAGTTTTTAGTATTACTGTATTATTGCATAGCAGTTCCACATGTTCTACTACTAGCAACACGAGGATATGACATAATATAGCAGATGAGTTTAAATAACCAGAGTGTTTAGCATTGCAAACATCTACCTGGAGAGTCCTTTATAACATAGGCATGGCTATAGGAGACAGGCATCTGTCTAGACAGTGTTTTTAACTATACATCCACTATTGCTTAAAAATGCATGGAAGAGTCAGTCAGGTCTTGATCTGTTTCAAAGTGACAAAAGGCATACTTTTGGAAGTACTAAAGCATGACGCAGTAACTGTCTGTACTGCGCTGTGTGCACAGCGCATGGTTAGATTGCACCGCTACTTCACTGCAGGAGTGTGCTAAAATGGGGAAGTACACTGCTATGGCAACATCAATCCAATCACACTGTATGGTGACGTGGTGCATTGTTATGTTGACATATGGTAACATGTAGACACTCTCAGAGTTACTTTGACTTTAATAGAGCTAGGTAGACTTATAGTAGCTGAGGATCTGGCTTAGTGTGTGTTTTTTAACATGCAACCTACATGATTTGGTAGTACTGGAGTGATGTTATAGCCATGATGGTCCAAGTACAAGAGACAAGGATTCTTGTGGGTGATATCTTTTATTAGATAAACTGCCTGGTTGGGCTAGGCTTAGACAAGCTTTTGAATGCAATGCATTCTTCTTCAGGTGTGAGGGAAAAGGAGGCACAGCAAAAGATTAAAAACAAGTTGAAGGGCAGTGAAACTGGAGAAGAGAGAAATTCCCAGGGATAGCAGACAAACAAACCACAGAAGAAAGGATAAATTGATTAGTGGAAGATCAAGAATTTTCAAAAGGGCAGAGGGTCATTATCACTTGATTAGTGGATGGTCAAGACCTTTCAAAAGGGAAGAAGGTCACTGAAACTTGTAGTGTGAAGAAAGATTATCTGGAGTCAGGTAGATTGCACAAAGGTAGATGCCACAAAGTCAAAATCAGTGTCCATTTCCTTGATTCTTATTGTTCAGCCAGCTAATGAATTGTTGTTCCCAGGCTTGCCTTTTGAAGGTGTTTTATAAAAAAAAATTCCCTTCAGCATGAAGATAGTGAGGTTAGAAAGTGAGTGGTAGTTCTGTGAAATGTGGTCTCCTACACATGTTCATGTGTCACTGTCTTTAATCTTTTTCCTATGATCATTTATTCCAGTATATAGTTTTACCCACATCATTTCCAAAAAGACATTTGCACTCTATGAGATATTCCACATTTTGGAATAGACGTGTAAGACCTATGGATTTTGATAGGTTTGTTGTGTTGATTGTTGTAGCAGTGGAGATGTGATAACAGATTTTGCATTTATTGTAAGGCTGTGTTCCACTTGATGTCTGATGAGCTGGACAATGTTAGGCGGTTGCTTGAAAGCCAGAACAGGCCAAACAGGATAGGCTGGGAATATTTCCTTGCCATAACCTATATGATCTATTTATGTTACTATATAGATTTTAAACTGAGGAATGACTTACCATGGGTTCACAAAAGTACTTCTAGTTACAGCTCTCCAGTATGTAGAGCTGAACCTAATAGTCTTTATTCACATAAGTAGTGCTATAAATTTAAGTGGGACTGCTCATATGACAAGTCCTCTAACCACTGGACTCTGGATAGAAGGGGGCAATGGCACCTGATTTGATGACTGTCTTTGGAAAGAAGGGGCTGGCTTAGCTAACTCCAGAAGGAATCACAGTTGTGAATTCCAGGAGAAACAAGGTGGCTTTTCACAGTCTGGATATAGGCACCTAACTCTTTTTGAGAGATGAACATAATCCCCACCCTTCTCTTTGTCACCTCTTACTGCCTATCATAAAAAGTTCCCCACTCAATATGCTGGCTGTTGTGGATCCTACTCTTGGGTCCTTAACAATGAACTAAATTGCATATAGAACTGACTCTGTGGGTTCTTTTTGGCACTAGAAATGTTTTGTGCATATCGCCCGTTAGTCCTTTCCTCAATCAATTCCTGCGCAATCAACTGCTCTGAACATGATTAAACATCTACTGGTCACTGTTACAAAATAAGAGGTCAAACCATGTTAGTAACAGTCAGGACATTAGTCAAACCATGTTAGTAACAGAGTCAGGACATTAGTATATGGCTTCGTCTTGTAGCCAATCCAGTTCACATTTCAGTGTACAAAAAAGGCTAAACTTGGGGCTAGAGCATAGCCACGGATTACGTGCTCCTTGGGTATATGCCATATGCCTTGGACTCTTTTTTCTCTTTGCAGTGCAATAGCTGGTCTCATGCTGAGTATCGAATGGAGATTATACTGATTCACATCTTAGCAATTTGTCTTTCACTAGCTTGTTTGAGACACAAAGCAGCAATTGAGTTTTTCATGCATCTGGTGTTATTAAATTGGAGATGACTCTGAGGAATGGCTACACAGATTTATATGGCTCTTAACATAGTGTTGGTTCAAATACAGAAAGACAACTCACTCTCTCTCTCTTCCATTCTCCCCATAAGAAACAACACTAATTAGAGACTAAATCAGGCTTTTGGATTGAATTTGCTTAGGTTGTTTAGGGTTCTTAAAATCAATCAATCAATCGATAATGCATGTCACCAAAAGTAAGCTGCTATTAATAATACTACACAAGGAACTAAACAATATAACTATGAAATCAAGGTCAAATTCACAAATTAGTAATGCTGGACTGACATTAAATTACCAAATTAGTTAAACCATTAGGTATACATAGCATGTACTCCAATCCTTTACATTTTAAAGCGGGACCTAATAAGAAGGATATCCATTCAGTGTTAAACCCTAACTCTAAAGCATTTGATGCAAAAAAAAAAAATCATACCTTGAGCTGGCTAAATATTTTAATGCAAAAACCGAGTCATCTTCTAGTGTTTAAACCACAACCTTCAAGCCAATGTATAATGTTCCCTTCTTAGATTTAATTCTTGTGTAGTGGCTAATCCTTTCCTTGTTCTTCCCTCCAATAGCAATATTACAAGAAAGACCCAAAGAGAGCACTCTGGTAAGCAGAAGTTTGACAGTTCTTGTTGGTTAGCTTCTGGCTGGCAGCTTTAAAGTTTCTTAGGACTCTCAAAACACACAGTGTACTTTAAAGAGGGTCTTTATGAGACAATGTTTAGAGCTGTTTCTTCCTAATATCCCAAAGCTAGGTGTTTTGGGCATTCAGACACACTAGCATATTTTTACACCCTGATATTAGAGAATTAAAAAAGGTCAGGGATGTCTCTTAGCAAATAAAAACAAGAGACAGAAATAGAAGACAGACAGGACACTAAAGGGGCCACAAACTCTTCAGCACCTGTAATCTTTTGGATTCTCTTGAAATAGGAACTGGAATGACAGTCAAGTTATCAGATGGAGATGACATGGGCACAGCATGATTTTTTCCCCAGCAGGCTTTTTTCAGGTGTCTGGGGACAAATCAGAAGTTGAATTAACCTGCTAGCAGATGGCAGGACTTCTTTCCCCAGGGTAATCTGTCTTGGGTTCTAGAATATCAGTCCTCCTCCAGATAATATATTGGCCCAAGAGATTAGGGGAAGCCTTCACTCTTATGCTTTATGATTTTTGCTCATTCCACCTCACAGTGCCTCCCTCCAAGGCCTGGGAGAAATCAGGAATGAATTGGGTTTGCATCTGTTAGCATTAACTTGGAAATGACAACCTAATCCAGCTATTTGATAATATTCAGTGTATATATGTATCACAGCAACTATAAGTCTGCCATCCTCTCAAATGTAAAACTAGGAAACACAAGGCCACTTCTGACGAAACAGATCTGGTCCTGTCTTAGGATAAAGGTTCTTAGACATTCATTGGCTTCCAAAAACCTTGGCAAAAGGCCTTATAACAACATCCAAATAAAAAGCATCAAACTTCATCCAACCACAAAATTAAAAATACATTTGTACATTTTATGCCCAAACTCATAAACAGCACTATTCAGCAGATCTCCAAGTGCCATTATTCCCATTTTATAGATGAGGTAACTGAGGAGCAGAGAGAAAGTTTCTTATCTGAGGTCTCCTTGCAGAAAGAGCTACAGCAGCATAGTAGTTATAGCTTCTCATTATGGCTTCACAGTTCAAGTCCTGCTCTAAACTGGGGTGGGCAAAATGATGAATCTGGCTGGTGGCCGGACTCCATTTTACAGCATCCCCTACCTGTGCAGTGGAGACATGACAGCGCAGGGCCAGGGTCTCCATGGAGGCCAGCCCAAGCAGCACTGACAGGGCTCACAGCTGCACCAAGGCCAGGGCTGGGATTTTGCAATGGTGACAGTGCAGGCTACAGCCAGGGCAGAACTGCGATCTACTGCCTGCACACCCCTTACCAGGCACAGGCTCTGCCCCGGCTCTGGCCCATCCATACTTTGCTTGTCCCTGCTCTAGAGATTCATTTGAAAAGCTTTTCTCCACTGTAAATAGGCTGTCATTCAGGATGGGGCATGAAAGGCGGGTGGCTATGATGCTGCCCACATCACTCCCTTATGTGTCCCAACTACACTACTCCAATGGGCTGTTAGGCTTGGATGGACCTTTGTCCCTGCAGAGCTCAGAGGAGAACTAATGCCCCTCTTCACCCTCCTACCTTTCCTTCTCTCTCATACACCTTGGTTAGTTAACTCTTCACCTTAATTCTCTTGCACATGTTATCCTGTTGCTACCATATCTGTGTGACAACCTCTCTGTGGTGCCTGTTTGCACACCTTGCATACAGGTCAAATTATGGAGACTGGCATCTTTTATCTGCATATCCTCCACTGGTGTGCATGAACAAGGGAATGAAAAACTCTTTTGTGCTTGTTTTGAGCGTGGTAACATGTTTTAGCTGGTTTTAACATTTTGAATGCAAGAGGCCAGGGGAGTTTGATTTGTGTGCCCTAGCCCTGCCTCCTAAAATTGTAAAGTTCAGAAGCGGACTGATGGTATAAGAGAAAAGTTGAGTAAATGTAGCTGAGGGGTCAGTCTTCATCATGACTTACTTGTGTGTAAGTCTAAGATGAAGGGACTCCCAGCTCAGAGATCACAGGAGTGGGAGGATGGTATTGTATTTCACTTGCTCCTTTGGCCTTTAGGCTAAGGGCAAGCAAGACTTGGGGACATCTGAACTCCAAGGTCTTTGAGCTTGGGCCTGCATGTAGGATGTCTGCCATGTATTTGGGAGTATCAGCTGAAGAGTTTGGTTTGGAAGGAAGGATTCATGCTGGTGGTAACACCACACAGATTTGAACGACTGAGCTCTGCTCAGTTTATATAATTCAGAACTAATTTGGCTAAGTTGACCTGAGACACAACATTTAATTAAATAAATAAAAGGATGGCTAGCTGCCCAGTGATAGAGCCATGCACACTTGAACAACTGAGCTCTTCTCAGTCAAAATTTGTAACCTGACTATTGGACTTTGCTCAGTAGAATTCAGAACTGAGCTGGCCTTGAACCAAAATTTAAAGTAAATAAAATAAAGGGATAAGTACTCATGATGTACAAATCCCTTTATACTGGATTCAATCTGAGCCCATTACCCACTTGGTTCGAAAGAGCTGAAATCCTTAAGGTACTAGCAGGTAGAAGCCTGTACCTGCCAGATCCTGAAAGAGCTGAGATTGTGTCAAAAAGAGCTGGGTTGCTTCTGCAACCAGAAGAGGAACAACACCGTGGCTGCAGTGAGGAGTAGCAATGGGTAGTGGTGAGAAGCAACACCCCCCAGCAGTGACAAGGAGGGGCAACAGCAGCAATGGGGCAGCACCCTAGCAGTGGTGAAGCAAAGGAAACCTTGGGCTAAGAGCTACGCTAGTACTACTGACTACACTATTCACTCTGCGTAGGACTGGGCAAGGACTCTGTGCTGAACTGCTATTAATGGGTTGAAGTGGGCTTCTGATCATTAAGGGGTTCTTAAATCTGTTTGTCATCCCATCTCCCTTTCTCCCATTAATAAACCCTATTGTACTTTGATATTGCTTGCAAAAGGGGAAGTCTATTCACACTGGAACACCCAAGCAGAAATTATTTTCCCAGGTTTCTGGATAGGGGTTCAAGCCAAGATAATCAATTTGTGTAAAATTCCTAAGGTAAACTTGGCCCTTGCTGCTGCCATCTGGTGCCTGGCAGAAGGGTTACACATAACAATACTGTATTTTCTTTTCTTAGGCCTGTCCCTATTATCTTTAATTTTGGGGACCTTAGTTGTCAAACAACAGGCTTGATCAGAGGTATTAATAATGCATCATTCCTTTAATTTATTTGATTTTCTCTTCTGGCACAACAGGGTGCATTGAGCTATATAATCAACATTTATAGCCAATATTAGAAAACAAATGAGGATTATAATAGTGTCTTGCTTGCTCTTTTTCACTTACTTATAAGGCTGAAAAAAATCTAATACCAGCTAAAGGAAAGAGAAAGCAAAATACGAGGGAAATGTGATGGGTTGTGGCTACAGACAGAAGTAACATGGATGTTAGCTAAAACACTATATATATGGCGCCTACAGTTTGACAGAATTCATGTGATTTAGCTCTCAAAACATATAGTGATATCAGAACTGCCAGGCAATAAATGAACTGAAGAGAGATATCCTATCACCCTACTTCTTTGCCACATCTTTAACTTATCACATTAGCCTCTTCCCAATTATTTCCCCCATATTTCTAGTGCCTCTGAGGTAATGCTTCTCCAGTCCCTAAATTTTCCTCACCCCAGTTTTTATAGTAACTTCCTATATAAAAAGGACCAAAAATACTCACATGAAATTTGCAAATTAGAATAAATTGAATTGTAAATATCAGCGAAAACCAGATACTGTTTGAGAAGGGGATAATGGTTGGGCAGTCTTTAGCTGCAAGCAAGCCCAACTTCAAAACTTGAAACATTTTGAAACTTTCGAAACATTTCGAGCATCCTCGTTTCATTTCGAAGCTGTTTCGAAGTCTTTCATTTCAATTTCATTGTTTCAAGCTTGAAACGAGTCAAAACAGCATCAAAATGAAACACCCATTGAAATTTTGCATAGCCGTAATAAAGACCTTCTCTGAGAAACATCAGGTAGAGACACAAACAGCTTCTCAAGAACTCAACACGCACAACTGATTCTCACCTCTGCCTTCCTGAAAGTGTCCAGGGTCAGGCAATGAAGCAAAATCAGAAGCTAAAGGGTCAGTGAGGAAAGGCAGACGTATTAGAAAAGCAGCTGCTCACTGGGAGTCAAATCGAGGGTGGGGGGGAGTTTGAGAGAGACAAGCTGACTAAACAAAGAGTAGGGGGTATGATCAAGGGGGAATGCAAATAGTGTCCTCCCTCCCAAACCTTGAGTGATGGGCTTTATTGACTCCTGGTGTTTTTCTTACCATAGGACCAGATGCCACATTTGTAGCTCAAGGGAAGAGAAGCCTAGGCAGAAGATATCAAACTGAAAATTGGACTTAGAAAATTCCAGGAGAAATCATTCAGAATATAAATGACGGGGAAAAGTAGAGAAAGTGGCCTTGCTAAAAGAAACTTTCAACAGCCCTAATGGGCAAAGTATCAGATGAGTTTGCCATGAGAGATACAAGCTGACTAAACAAAGAGTGGGGGTCTGATCAAGGGGGAATTTAAAGAATATCAGCAGATACAGAGGATCTCATGTCATGGAGCCATTGAGGTACTGCTCCACACGGCTACCATATGATCTCACCTGGTATATTATAGTCATGTTTTTAGACTTCTTTACCCAACCGGTGGGAATTCAGAATGGCGGGGGTGGGGGGGAAACCTATTTAGGGTTTTATTTGGAGACATGATCAGGAAAGAGCTCAGTATATATAGTATGACTAAGGAATGGTTCAAGTCTACAGGTGTAAATAATGAAGAGGGAAAGCTATTTATGATAACACTTGAAGGGATATTTAATTATAACTAGGATTAATTAATGGATGCTGAAAAGAAATTATCTCTCTCTGCAGCAGGAGAGCTTTCTTACACAGAACTCTGTTCTTGAGAACAGGATGGAAACCCTGTTGTTGGAACCTCTAAAATTTGCTTAGACAATCTTGTACTAGCAGACAGATGTACTGGTCTACTACTACATCTTCTCTAGCTGTTTTCTATGATATGCTAAAACACCTGTGTTTTCCTCAGCCCTCTTAGTTACATGGATTCAGACCTTCAACTGTGAGTTAACTTGTGTAGCACTATTGACTTCATTGATTCCCACCAACTGAAAAATGGTCCATGACTAGTTTTAAAGATAAAGCAGGAGAGTTCCAAGTTTCTACCATTCTAAACTGTTTGAAACCATATTATACCATAAGCTCATTAAATTCATACACTGTTTTTATTTCCTTTTTTTGCCTCATAATTGCTATTTACCAAGTTATTGCCCATACAGATAAATTATTTCCTTTATCATTGGCCAACTCCACCTTTAGAAATCCATTGTATGTGACATCACAATTGCTACTATGGTGATGTAGAACTGTGATGACAAAAAAAGAGATGGGCATGGAACTATTTTGTAATAATTGATGAATGCTATATGCTGACCCAGTTACTGAGTTAATAGGGACCTGCTAAGAAAAAACAAGCATTAAAAGGAAAGGATTGCTCAAGATAAGCCACTACGCTGCAAGCTCCTACAGACTGTTAAAAGAAAAATAACAGGGCAGGAAAAGGTCTGGGAACACAAGAGATTAAAAGAACTATAGCAGAATTTAACAAGGGCTTCTCTTAAGAGACAGTGAAGCAGTTGTTTAGGAGAAACAGACTCCGGTACACAAATACCCTGCTGATTATGACTGAAGAATCATAAATATTATTTATATATAGTTATATAAGCCATCTAATCCATGCCTCTGCCCCAAGCAGGAATAATAATATCTAATTAAGCATGCCTAGGTTACACTGAGGTTACAGCCTTTGGTAAGATAAATATGCATGTAGACTGGTTTGGGGAGTTTTTGGAGAGTTTTTTTTAAATCCTCTTTTCTTTCCTAACTACTTTGTTCTAGCTCGTAAACAAATAGTTCTGTGTTTTAAGGATCTCATTGAATATCAGAATTGCCTAAAGGGAAGGACAGCAGTGTTATACTCATCTATCAGGTTTCCTCAAAACCCAGTAGCACTGTGGGTCACATATCAGCCTTAATGCAGGGTTGTAGAGACCTCTACCACTGACCAAGCAAGGACTGCTGCAAGTCACGAAGCAGGGTTCTTTTTGGCAGAGGTATGTATAGGAGATGCTTGCAAAGTGACCTCCTATGCTAGAAAACTGTCTAGGATCAGATGTCCAGACCCTGTGAACACATTATTTAGAAAAAAACATACCTACATACACAGTCACAAAATCATTGTATAATTGAAGTAAGGAAAGGGGAAAAGCCAAGTCAAACTTTTTAAAGACCTCAGGATTAAAATCCTTCAAGAAACAACACTTAAGGGTGTGATCTGCCATCTTCTTCAAAGTCTAGTCAGGTGCTTGTGGAAGACAAGCCCAATTTGAGTGACACAGCTTCTTACAAGTTTCACAGGTCCATGTCTTGTCTGAGCTGGAGTCCAAGTTAACAGCATGCTGCTTCCTTCTTTCTCCATGCTCTGGATCAAAGCCACGTCATGTTGAGCTACACCCAGAGCCAGATGTTCCCTACACACTAGGCACTAGGGAATGAGGGGAACAAATCTGAAAGCTAATGCATGAGGATTTAAGAGCCCATGCTCAGTAGCAAAGCGACTCTGCCTAATGGATGCCTAAAAACACTGACACAGCCAGCTCAGCCCAAAGGAAAAGGGAGCTCAAAGTATCTTGATGCATCCAGTCCTGTTGGGCCTGAAGGGTTCTGGTGATTTGGGAACTTTTGGAAGAAGGGAAGCAAAACAGGAATCCTCAGAGGGGTCACCTTCCCCCTCCAATATGTGGTTATGAAGAAAACAGAAGGAAATGTATACATTATTTAAGGAGAGATTGTAGCTCTAGCCTGCAGAGCACATGGCAACTTAAAATAGCATGGTTTTTTTTCACTTGCTACACCAGATCCCTTGGTCTGACACTCAGAGGAGAATCTCAGAGATCCACCTTTCATACAGCTCATCATGCATGTTTCTTCTGTGACTTTCTCTGTACAAGTCCAGCAGTACAAACCTGTGCTTGGTGGAACATGTTAGCTTAGGGATCTCTCACTATCTTTCAGTCACAATCTTTATTGTAAGCACACATTTCCTATTCTTCTTCTTCAACAGTCTAAATTAATGCACTATTTAAAGCATCTTGCTGGGCTCGTGGCCAGACAGACAAACAATGGCTTCTTGAGAGGTGTGAATTTCTCCCTTTCATCCTAGGTTATTGTTAGCAGGGTATTGAGTTTGAAATACAATTGCAGTTACTGAAATGACTGTCTTGTTCACTTACTCCTTGCTGGATAATTTCAAACCCCAGATGTGCACCAGAAATTCTGATGTAACTGAGACAATGTCTTGAAGATCATCTGGGTTTTTTTGTTTTGCTTTGTTTTTAACTGTGCCTGGCAGTAATGAGGTTAAACCAACAAGAAGTGAGCTGTTCAAAGTTTAATGCATTTCTGACACCCCATGGGGAGAAGGCACCGCCCAGTAAGGAGTACAGGGACAGTGGACTGAAATGAAAATGAAATCTATTTTAAGCAGCCATTTTTAATCTCTCACCCTGTTACAATGGGCACATGGTTTGAACTGAAATTCAAGGTAACCAAGCTTCAGTCACTGAAGAACTCCTTACAAGGAAGTGTGTGTGTGTGTGTGTGTGTGTGTGTGTGTGTGTGTGTGTGTGTGAGAGAGAGAGAGAGAGAGAGAGTGAGTATGGGGGGGGGGAATTTATTTATTACTGTGGAAATGAGAGAGACAGAGATGTATTTGCAGATCTCCCCCTCCCTCATCTCCCCTGCCCTGTATTTTTGCCACTTAGGACTGTAAAATATAAATCCCCATGAAAAAAGGATTCTTGGAAGGGGATGCAACCCAGTTATCCCTGGATTCAGTCATAGCCTAGGGAAGATGCTCGTCATACTTCAGGTTTGTGTGAGTATGCACTGGGGGCGAGGGTGTTATCACAGCTTGTTCTGATCTTTTTTTTTTTCTTTCTATAATTTTAGTGTACAACCCCTTGGTTCAGTCACCAGTTAGGAAGGAACCTGGATCTCTTATAACAGATGCATGAGCTTCTACCTCCCCGGTGTCACCAGAGTGTTAACATCAATCTCTTATTTGGATCGGCCTCTAGAGGAGGACAAAGATCTGCGCTGTGTAACAAGGTGGTCTGTTTTAGTCCATTTGCCAGCTAACAGCCTGAGCCTGTAAGCTCTTACTCACACAGGTAGTCTAATGGATGTCAGCAGCACTACTTGCATAAGTGGCGCGTACCCACACAGGTAAAGATTTGCCAGATCGATTTCATTATTCCTAATGTAATGTTGGACTCAGTTCAGCAGCCACATCTATGTTTCACTAGCGTGGCTTTCCCCTCCCCCTCTGTCAGAGTTCTTTAAAATGATCCTCTCAAATCAGGAAAAACAAAACCTCCCTGTGCCAAATGCTCAAGCACTGCACACGGCCTGGTGGAGCAGTTAACCAAGTCCGCCTATAATTAGGCAGCTTTCAAAGGCTCGTTGTTCCATTTTTTTCTAAATTCACTCTCTCCTCTCACAGCAAAGGAGATCCAGTCCTCCAGGCACACATTACTTCCCATTAGTGTCAGTGGGAGTCACAAGCACACACTGAGGGATGAACAGACCCTTAAAGAAGCAACTTGTTCTAGGCATACAGAGGCATACAGATGCTTCATATTAAGCATTTTCACAAATATGTGGCAGTCTGATCTAAAGGATGTGGGTGCTATATCTGCCAAAGAACCAATCTGCAGAGGTGCAAGGCTGTCTCATTTTTATTTTGTGGGGTTTTCAGATGGGTGAAGAGCTAAGACACAAATTAGATTATAGAAGTGCTCAGCAAATTGGTGTCCTTACCCTGATTCAGCCACTAACTCTGCATACTATTAAGGCTAGAGACAAAAATTACACCTAAACAGGTATAAGTGATCAGAAACTGGTTCAGATCTGTAACACAACAGAAGTTCAGTGCACATAAACCACTTTCAAAATGGCTGAAACTGGTTTAAGATTAACCTGGATGGATGTAGTATCAGACTTAACTGATTTAAGGTAAATCAGTTTATTGAACTTCTGTCCCAACTGCCCTCCAGATTCAAGTTACTCAGTCCCCCAGCATACCAGGATGCTTTGCACCTCCCCCACAACCCCTCTCTCCTCCTTCCAGGGTGGGCAGGCTAGTCTTGGCCCAAGCTGTCTGCTCCCACCAAGCAGGGAGGTGTGGTCTAGCACTTTCCAGCTTCTGGCCTGGGCCACTGCAGGCATGTGGCTGCATTTCTGGAATCAAAATGAATGTCTATTCACCTGCTTATTGGTTCAATCTACTCAGTTTAAGGTAACCTGCAAAGATTGAACTGATTCAGCCATGGGGTTTTTGACAGTCTGCACTTAGCCATAAGTTCTAACTCACCCCTTTCCTGGGCTTTACTTTAATTAACAAGATAAATAATAATAGTAAGAGTGTAAATTATGATCCAAGTGATCTTTCCAGTCTTGGCTGTTCTTAAAATTACTCTTGTAGGATCACTACACTCTAGTTTCCCCAGCCAAAAGAACTGTGGTTCCATCTTTTTTATGTATGGGGTGGAATCTATGAAGCCTATTGAGTCAGCAGGAGTTGATCAACAAATCTAACACCTAGAATCAAAGAAAACATCTGGAATCAAAGAAAAAAAGAAAATCACTGAAAATGAACAAAAGCTATAATGGAGCATCTGGAACACTAGAGGAAAAGAAAATACAAGAATTACCAGGCTACTAGCAAACTTTCCAGGGGCTCTGTCTACTTATGTCTTCTTCAATAAAATCAAGTTGTTCCTGCATCTGAGAGAAGAAGGCTGATAGTTCAAACTGATGGGCTGACTATTAGAATTTATTAAGATCAATAGAAAGCATTACAAAAGGCCTTATGCAAGTGTGCAGCTAGGAAAAGGGGAGAAGGAAGGTGCTGAAGGCTCTTTGTAACAAAGCAAAGAAGGCCCTGGGTCTTCCCTTTGAGAGAAGCTTAAGAAATCTCACCCCCCAGGAAAGCTCTGCCAGGACATAAGTGGACTTGTGATCTCCAAAGCATGGGGGAGAAGTATCGCAGGAAGGAGAGCACACTGGGCAGCTTTCTATTCTCTGTGGGGCACGGTTATTTCTAGAAGTGAGAAATACAACTTCTTATACTTCAGCAACCAGCTCTAATTTCTGTGCCTTTGCAAACAGGTTAAATGTAACCAGACCTGTCTGGCTGAACAGCAGCCTAATTAACAGCCTAATTTGCGGCTGAGTGAAATGTACACCAGCGTCTTTTCTATACATTACTAACAAAACACAGAAGTGGCCTCATCCCATAATTATCTCTGGTTTCCAATTAACAGAAGGGTAACAACATCTGTATAGAATGACAAGGAAACAAAGGCCTCTCAAACTCCAGTGTGTAAAGGGAACAATGAAACAAACAAGGGAAACTCATTAGTTAAACTGTACATTAGTCAACCATCTATTGCACTCTCAGCAGGTGTCGAAGGGTATTGCCCTCCTGCACCTTTGTGTTCTTTCCCTGTCCCCCACCCCCAGCGCCACAGACTTGCTTTCCCCAGTGTGCTCTTGCCAGCTGTCATCAGTCATGCTGGCATAGATCAAGGATATCTTTTGATTTTCAGAAGAGCTCCTTCAAACTTACATGAGTGCGAGTCCCAATTTTTGGTCCCCAGGTCTCATTTTCTGGATTAAACGGAACAATATTCCTCGTATTTGTTCTTTCCATTCATTAGACAGGGATAGCTTTGTTGTGCAATTAACATGCCAGTAATTAAGGATTCCAAGACGATGTACTAATTTCTCTCTCACACTCTTTCCAAATCTTATCAGCAGTAATTATATTAACAGCTTTTCTTTTCCCTCTTCCCCTTGGGAGTTTATTAGACTTTCATTTGGCCCTCTTCTCTCCACATATGCTTTCCTTGCTCCTCTGAAAATTCACCACAGACCGCAAGGAGTTTAAGCAGCTTGACTTCCTTGAAAACAAAGGGAAAACTTTAGCACCTTTGAGTTTTTCAAACTTTTGTGAAGGAGGAGGAAAAAGTTTCCGGCGATACTTAAAATAGCTGCATTTAATTTTCTGATATGGGCACAGGTACTTGTGATGTGGAATCAACTGGCATGGTGTATTTTCAGGAATTAAATTGTACTCACTTTAAAACCTATAGGTTTCTTTCTTAGAATTTTGGAAAGGGTCAAAAGTCATGCTAAGGATAACCTGGGTGTTTTTCCATGAAGTAAAAATTCTAAAACAGAAAGTCTAGAAAAAGGGGCATCTCATTTGCGTCATTTTTCTTTCTATCTATTCCTTTGCCCTTTTTCCAGTTCCAAGATACAAGTTTGCAATGAAATGGAAAATACAATAAACAATACCTAGCTTTTATATAATAGGTTTATAATCTGAACCATAAGGAAAGGTGTTCCTTGGTTTGACAAGGGGTTTTTGGAGGGGGTGGGAGGTTGGAGTTTTTTAGTGATATCTTTCATTGGACCAACTATCACAGTTGGAAGAGATCACCAACTATATATAACTAATAAAAGATATTGTTAAAGTTTAAAGCAATCCTTCTCCCATAAGTCCCTGGGACCATCATAGCTATAACAGCATTGTTTCTTGAGTTAACATTTTTTAAATGCTTGCACTTCTACATAGGATTAAAATATTAAAGATCACCCAAGTCCCATTTTAAAGGCCTTTGTCTGAATGAAACTACAATGAAATGGAGGCTTCTAAATGTATGAGCTACTTATGCAAATGGGAGCTTTTGAAAATATTACCTTGATTCTTTCCTGGCTGATATTTGCCACCTCCAGTTCCTGCCATCAAGAAAACCACCAAACCCATCACTCAGCCCAGCTGATGACTCCATAATTGCCAAAAGACCTCTGGAGGAAAAGGAACCATGCCACCCTCAAGCCTGGTCCCACCACTGGGAGCTCTCCCTGCCCCAACACTAGGTGGGGAGCCTTAGGTCCATCTCACTTATTAGTAGCATGGACTGCCCTACCAACCTGTGCCCTTAATATAAATCCATGAGTCCTTCCAGGCTCAAGCAGACAGCTCTAAACCTTTCCCATTCTCTAACCCTAACCTTAGCTTGAGCTACCTGGAAACCCCAAGCAGCCTGATGATAGAAGTAGCTTGGAAAGCCCCCAGGCAGGAGACCCCAAGCAGCCTTACAAAAAGAAGTGGCTTGGAAACCTGTTACTCAGCACAATCGGCATATTCATAGCCATCAAAACACCCATAGAGCAAGAAGAACCCTGTCATCTCAAAGCCTGACCCCACTGCTGGGAGCCATCCCAGCCCAAACCCAAGCTAGCGGGCCCAGGGTCCATCCTACTTATTATTAACACAGACCACACTACTTCCCTGTATCCTAGACAGAACTCCAAGAGTCCTACCAATCGCAAGCAAACATATAGTTCTAAACCTTTCCCATTCTCTAATGCTAATCGTAACCCCAGTGCTAGCAAGCTGCTCCAGAAGGCTGAGGCAGATGACCCCAAGCAGCACAATGACAGGAACTAGCTTGGAAAGCCCCCAAAGGCTGTCCAAAAGCCCATCTAGTGGAAGCCCCAATGTCCATCCTCCATACTATTAGCATGGCCTGCCCTACCTACCATATACTCACTATAACTGGTAGTCCTCCCAGCTCTGTGGTCAGTCTTAGTGGTGGGAAGGCTCCTCTTGCTCCTGTGGTAGCTAGGAACCCCTGAAAGGCTTAGAGATGGGATCTGGGGGCCTTCCAAACTTTTTCTTATAGGTAAATGGAGTTTCTTGCCAGGGACTCCTGTTACTTTAAGAAAAATGCAGCAGGCAAAGTCCATAATCAGATGCAGGCAGCTATGCAAGGGCTAGCTGCAAGAGTCAGCAACCAAAGGAGGCTGAAGATAGGGGCTCACGGTCTGCAGGTAAACTACCTGTGGGCCAGCTGCATGGGAATAGGACAACATGGCAGAGCTCTGGGTGAATGGTGGGGGAAAAAACAGCTGCAGCTCAGTTAGGCAAATGAGAACAAGCTGCTCCTTTAGCTGAAGAGACACCGGTACCTGTTGAGAACAGCACTTGACTGGAAGAGGCAAAGCCAGGGAAGGTATAAACCCTGGTTCCTGAGCCAGAGCAAGCAGTCAGTTTGTCTATAGTAACAGGAAGCAAACTGGACCCTGAAGACCCCCACCAATGGCTGTCCTCCCGCTCTGAACCCCAGGTGGAGATCAGGCTTGGGAGTGGGAGGGTTCCTCTTGCTCCAGGGCGTGTTGTGGCTGCTAGGGATCTCCTTGCTAAGGTTAGGCTTGGGGGAACTCCAATGTTGTTCTTAGGGACTTCCATCTGAGACAAGAGTTGGGGCTGCTGGAGCAGCCCTGGCTGAGGTTAGGGTTAGAGAACAGACAAGGTTTGGAGCTGGTCTTTCCTTTTAGGGATAATAGGACTGTGAGATGTTTTTGGGGCACAGATAGGGAAATTCATATTATCAATAAGCAAGTTGGACCCTGAAGTCCCCAACCTTCTGTTATATTCTATCTTTAATCTGTATTTACCTGCCTGCCTCTTTTTTGGTGAAGGAAGAAACTCTAACTTGACAAGATTAAAAGCTCAGTGCTTAAGATGGCAATGCTTTATTATAAGCAAATTAATATTTGCATCCTTTAAAGAAATGGATTAGGAAAGAAACCATTCTCATTATAGCTTTAACATTTTCCTGCTTGCTAAAATTATTAAACAAGTTACCTGTGACTAGTAATTATTTAAGCCTTAGACTGTTAGACAGGTCCCATTTTGGCAGTAGTTTGTGGGTGCAGTAAGTCGAATATCCAATAATTCATAAACTATGATATCCCCAGGGATAATTCACACAGATTGAAGCCAGGAATTTGTTTCTAGCAAAAGACAACTTCACTGTTTCTCTGAAAGGACAGGGTTCATAAATTTGGAGACAGCTGCAGACTCATAAAGTTTTCATGGGCACGTCCACATTGTACAATGCAGTGTAGCATGGAGATACATGGGATAACTTGGATATTGGAAGCAGAATGACATTCTACATAGGTTAATCAACCCCATAAATTGTCTAACTTCTAGAAGGCAGCAAAAACTTTTAGTATGATAACTTCAGTTACACAGATGTTTACGCCACCCTTTTAAGTATTTATGTGGCAATAAATTGCTACTTTTTGGCAGAGGCATAGTAAGCACTTTCAGTGCTGAGGATGGGGCAGGGAGGGGGGAGGGTATGCTGATCACTGTGGGGGGAACCTACCCACTTGCCACTGTGGGGCTGCACCTACCCAGCTCCTATGGCTAGGCACAGTTGCCTCTGCTGCAGCAAAGATTCCCAGGGTGGGGAGCAACTCTGGTGTCCCCTCAATAGGTGATGCCCAAGGCTGGTGCCCTGCTTGGTTGCCCCTTCTCCTCCCCTCTTCCCCATGCCCCCTCCAGTTACTCTACTATTGTTTTGCCTGTTTTCACTTTATGGAGATGGTGACGATTCACAAGATGAAAACAAAGCAAGCGCTCTTTGACTGAACATCCACTGGACACTTTGTGAGACCAAGCAGTGTTCTATCTGGTTCTCCTATGAGGCTGCATCACAGTGGAGGAAGGAACTGGACTCCAAAGTGATATAAAAAAAAATGCTAATTAGAGTCTGCATTGACATCTGAAGGGGGAAGACAACTTAAATTGTGCTTCTGGTTAACAGGAAATGTGGAATCCAAGTGGATATCCTGAGCTAACTGTTTAAATTGCCCACAGCTGAAAAATGACTGCAGTTCCAGAAGAGGAACCTGGAAATTGATGTTTGAGAATTAGATGCATCAAAAGAATACAATATTAGACCATTAGTCCTGCAATTTCCCATGGGCAGTACTTACACAAGATACTCCAGCTTTAGGTGAAATCCTCTATTGTCCATGGCAATTGGATAATGCTCTGAGTGGGGCAGAGTGGTAACTTTCCGAGAAAGGAGAGATAAAATAGGGTGGAAGCAAACAGAACTTTTAGGTCAGGATAGAAAAAGATAACCTGCTATCCTTGTAGGAGCCTTATTTGTTTTCCTTTTGTGCACAAGGCAATGTTCCCTCCATTAGTTCAATAGACATGGGAGATTTCCATGGAAACAGCAGGACTCCATTTCTTTTAAACTCTGCTGCCTGATTTATTTGTCAAGTGGAAATCAATGGGATGGTAACATAGAAACATTCAGATTATTGTTCAAAGGCATTATCAGAGCAGAGGCCTTTGGCAAGCATGCAGTGATCTGCTCCATTCCTTCACTCTTCACTTCAACATATTGAAATTTCTCCACCCCATTCTGCTTTTATCTCCTTTCTTTCCTTCTCCCTCAGCTTTCCTCTCCTTGCCACAGACCATCTCCTCTGCTTATCTTCCTCCCAACTGTTTTATTTTAAAACAGAGAGAACTGTCAGGACCTTTATAAGCATGCCAACATTTCCTCACAGGTTGGGGAATTTATACCACTTGGTGATAACAGCAATTTGCACACCTAAATAACTGCATCTAGACCTATGTGGATGGGTGTCGTTTCATTGTTTGAGAGAGAGAGAGAGAGAGACCCCATCCCATTGCTCCCCAGCTCTGAACCGATTCACTCTCAAAAGTCCTACTATTCAGCAGCCTAATAACTTTAGGGCAGAACCCATTGAGCAGAGACGGTCTCATTTCTCACTATACTCCTGTTATCCTATGACTGACTGGTGATATTTAAAGGAGAAAAAAAAAGGTGGAGGAAGGGAAAGAATAAGAAAGGCAAAAAAAAAAAAAAAAAATCAAGACATTTATTTTGTTTCAGGATATAGAGGGGTCCTGAGAAGGGAAACACAGCTTATCAGTGGCAAGTGGATGGATGGATGGATTTATATACTAGGAGTCATATTGCTCCTCCCTGTAAAATCAATTGAGGAAGGCAGCCAAGCATGTGTGATGGCCAGGGGAAACACTTCACAAGATATACCTGAGAGGTTTCTCTGAACCATTTCTCTTGACTGTGGGACAAGTGTCGTTTCCCCTCCCAGCTCTGCAGATCTCAGGAATCTGTGGAGACAAGAGCAGTCCTACAGAGAGACACTCAGCAGCTTCCTAGACTGAACATTATCCCGCTCCCACCCACAACGCACAGTGTGATCCTATATAGATCCTATATACAGAGGTCCATGAGTTGCTATCTGGCACTAAGGGTGGGTTAGAAGACTTGTGTTTGCAAAGAGAAGAACAAGAAGATGCATGACATTGGACTAGGCACCATTTTAGTTAGAAATAGTGTATTCATCTGGAGCTTAACCTTAAAAAGACTATCTTCTTTCTGCTGCTATGGTCAAATGATGGCCTTTTCCTCACATGAAAGCAACACGACTATGCACTCAATTCCATCCAGAATCTTTGCATGGTTAAGACTGAGAGGTGGGTATGTAGAAACTATTTCTCCAGAACAAGAACAAAGAACACAATGCTCCTACCCTATGAAGACATAGAGGCCGAACACTGCCGTGGATAGTCCTGATCAATACTCATAGAGAGGAATTTGCTGTTATATGGAGAAATACATATCTCCACGCATGCTTCAGCCCAAGAATTCCCTGCTAACAAAATATTTTTAACAGCTGTGAGATGCTGCAGACGGAGGAAGAGAGAGATTGTACTTTAGATCAAAGGAGAATAGAACTGAATGGAGCTGGATTGGCGTAAGGCAGATGAATGTTGGTTTCAATCAGTCCAAAGTGGAAGCTTTTATTAGCATCAAAGAAAGAGAGAGAGAAGAGAAGAAAAAAGAAGAGAGGGAGGAAGGAACAAGGGGTTACTGCAGATCAAGCAAAGAGAGCTTCTACCAAATGATGGATATGGCTGCTGTTCAAAGGGTGAAAAAGTCTGAGTCTCCAGATCTCCAAGGTTAAATACAGCAGTACATAGCCTAGCAGGGCTTCCAGACTGCTTCAAGGATTTGATATTCACAGTGTGAGCTGTTTTGATAATGCAGGTTTTCCAGACAATGAATCATTCTTGTAACTCTTTCTTTTTCCTGAACCCATTCCAATTTTTCAACGTTCCTTTTGAAGTGAGACTATCACAAGTGGACACAGTATTGCAGTTACTGATGATAGGTGGCGAGTTTTTTTACAGATAGGGTACAGACGTTAAATGACTAGTCCAAAGTCAATGGCAAACCTGGGAATAGGATCCTGGGGTCCCAGTTTCTTCTCTAATTACCGGATAACTCTGCCTCTCTTGTCCTTGTGTTAAACTTGAATTTCCAACACTTTCTAGTCTCTGGAGTAGGGAGGCTTGCAGGGAAACCCTTCAAACTGAACTGTGATAATGCCAGCCAAAGAAAGCTGTACATGGCATAAGCACACATACCTTAGTTTTGGAAAGACTTCTTTCAAGAGATATTTGCTACTTATAGGCTTGATTTCTAATACACATTTGTATCTTATAGCTTTTAACCTGCTGGCTAGTGGGCACTTCATTCTGTTTGTTCCCACCACATGCTGTGGAATATACCAAACACCCATTCACCAAATCACATAGCTAAGATGATGGAAAAGCCCAAAGCATTTGCCTTTTAACATAGTTACAAAGCTAAACAAAAAATATCCATCAGTGACCTCCTCAGGCTCCCTCAGTGTTACAAATTACATCCTCTGCCAAGCCTGTCAATCAGGAGCTGTCCAGCATACAGAAAGGTGTCTTCTCTAACAGAAAAATATTTCCAAGGTGGAGGAAGGAAAGAGAACCTAACCAACTTCAGAATTGATCTTGGATGGTTTCATCTGACAAGAAAATCACCAACCTGGGATACTTCATTGCCAAGGGCATCAAGTAAGAGAAAAACAAGATAGAGATCATGCTGGAGAGAACCCTACACAAAGCATTTCCAGGGCAGAGCTGTGTTTTGTATAGCATAATGATACAACCAGCCAGGCACTGTCTTTTTCTTACCTTAGTCCATTTTTATCACCAGTAAGACAAATTCAAACATCAAGTCTGCGATCCACTGTTCCTCCTTGCTTGGTCTCCGCTGCCTACAGCAATGCCAGTCTGTGCCCTACAGCAGGATGTTTTGTTATCAAGAACAATGCTTCTCCATATCTTTCTGCCTCTGGTTTTTGTCTCACTTTGAGATACTCAAGCAAGGCATATTTCAGCCCTTCAACTGAATCCACCCAAGCTGTTTTCTCTACTCTGTGCTACATGAAGAAGGGATGGGAAGAATTCAAAATGGTCAAGAACTGGTAATCTGCTCAGCTTGGTTTTAAAAAATGAAAGAAAGAAAACAGAAACATTTCCCTTAAAGGCCAAGTCATACCAGTTACACCAGTTACACAACTGCTATGTTTAGTTATTGTAAACATCAACTTTTAATAAATCTTTGTTGACTGTAGCAGCTAGTAGCTCCAATCAGGATCAGGCACCTTTGTGTTGGGTGTTGGACTGAAAGGCAGATAGTGGTCAATTTACATAAAAAGTGAACTCAAAACCAGGGTATGCGAGTTAAGGTAAATTGGGGGGAAAGGGCAGAAAGAAGAAAGGACTCACTTTGCTCTGCAATGGATATAGTTTGATCTTTCACATAAATCTTGTGTATCAAATGCTAAAAAAAGGGAGCAACTGAGCATGTCTACACATGCATTTGCTCCAGGATCAGTTTATTCACAAGTAAACTTGTGAGTAAACACTGCTAGGCAGGCATCTACACATGCAGGGAAGACGGAGCAGATTTTTCTGCCAATGACAGCAAACTTCTCCTGCTTCCTGGGGCCCTGCAATGAGCCCCTGCTGTCACCAGAGGGAGCTCTAGGGTCCCCCTGGGTGCTAGCCCAGGGGCTGGTAGGGAGCACTGGGCCAGGAGACAGCTGTCTCCTTTACACCCTGCTCCCAGGGGCTGCCAGGATGGGGACAATGTCCCTCTGCCCTGGCAGCAGGGAGCTCCTGGCCCTGGTTCCCCAATCAGGGGCAGAGGACTCGGAAAGAGCTGTAGGGGAGGGGCAGGTCCCAGTCCCCTACCCCATCTGCTGGTGGGGCAGCTAGCAGCTAGCTTGCTGCTAGCTGCCCCACTGGCAGATCTGGGCAGGGGGCTGGGGCCTACCCTACCCCTGCAGCAATTTCCAAGCCCTGGGCCTCGATCACCTGATCAGGGCATGGGACATGGGGCTGAGACCCACCTTAACCAGGACAGTTCCTAGCCCCACTTTGCAATTGTGGAGCGGAGGCTGGAGAGCCTGTTCTCCATTCAGCTCCATGAGCATGGAGCCAAGCGAGAAACAGGCTGGGGAGCTTTTGTTCCCTGTCCAGCTCTGTGCTTACAGAGGTGGGTAGGGAACAGGCTCCTCAGGCCCCTCCAGCAGGGAGCTCCCAGCACCAGCTCTGCACCATGGGGCCAGCTCTAGGAGACCCTTATCTCCCAGCACCAGCTCCATGGAGACAAAGATCTCCCAGCCCCGACTCCCTGATTGCAATCTCAAAGCAGGGGTTTGGAGTTCCCTGCTGCCCGGGCTAGGGGAAATTAGTCCCGGCCAGGCTCCCGTGGTGGAGCCCACCCCAGCAACAGGCACCTTCCAGGGGAAGGGAGTAATCTCCTGCTTCCTGGTGGACAGCTGACCAGGAGCAGATTTGCTCCTGGTCACACATCTATGTAAACACTACTGCGCTGTTAGTAAACTAAAGTAAATGTTGTACTTGCATTTTCAGGTAGCAAATTTACTTGTGATTAGTGAGGTTTACTGCGTACTAAGTATGTGCACGTGTAGATACACGTTTACTGTGCAGTAAACTATGCAACAGTGCAGTTAAACATCTTGTGTAGATGTGCCTACTGAGTATCAACATAAAACAAGTAAAACCACCCTCCTGTAGAAGTAGGAACCACTGTCCCTCTATAAGCATGGTTGAATTAATTATGATTTCAGTTTCAACTTTATTAGCTTGGCATTTCTTTTGATTATTTTGTATTTGGTACATTTATAAGACGGTTTAGATAAAGGTTTTGGACTGCCTGATGGTCTTAACTGTCAAAATGCCTATGGACCTGTTGACTGACAGACTGGCTATGTTTTGGGTCCTTGTACTTTGAGCTAGAAATTACTAGAATGGGATGGGTCTTTATTTGTATATGGGGTTATGAAATAAAATCCCACTGGGTGATGCTGGAAAATTCAGAAGAGGAATGTCCTATTTTGGCTTGTCAAGAAATTCTTGAAAAGTTCCCAGGAAGAGGAACCAGCCATGCAACCATCCTCAGCAACTAAACATATGGGGGAGTTTATGTCTTCTGGCCATTGCTTTTGGCCATGCCTCTGTCATCAAAGAGACATGTAGTACCACCATACCTAATAAAAGCAGTCTCCCAGCTGGCCACCAAACAGTCTGCATCCAGCAACATGTAATGTTGTAAGATTTGACATCTATAAGCAAACAACATCTAGACAGCCAATAAGTCTGCCAACATTAAACAGCTGAGCTAAGTTCTAACATCAGCTAATCTTTTTAACAATGTAAAACCAAAAGAAACTACAAGCATTATAGCAACTACTCAGCATAAGGATCAGCCTTTTTATTTTATTATCTCTTTACAGTTTTTATTGTTAGAGGGATGCCTTCACCCTTAGCATTATTGCACATGACTTTTATACCCAGCAGGTGACTGAATCTGTGGAGGGAAGCCTCAGAAATTATCTAATAAATGACATTTAGCTAATATTTTCCAGATACTCAACTTTAGATTAAACAACCTTGCTGTGGGATCATATGCACCTAGAATTTCTGTGTTAGGAGTTGTATGTTTAATCCTGAAACTACTACTTTCATCTACATTGTATTTCATTTTAGTGTAACAAGCTGAATCTTCTGAGTTCTCCTGGAATGTTCCAACTGGGGAACACATATAAAATGATATAGCTAGCCAAAATGACTATGGAGCCCCCTTCCACGTTCACATGGCCACAATGTGTAAAGGCCAGATCCCCACAAACTGTGATTACTTTAGAAGGAGGTCAAAGAGGTGTGCTTGCCCTGAAAAAAAAAAAAAAAAAAAAAGAGAGATCAGCCTACCTTTGATCTTTACTGGCTGGCAGCTTGTTTTACACTAAAAGAGAATAATGTCAGTCCACCAAGCATATGCTCCTGTCCAAATAGTGTTGAGATTGGCTGGCTTTAGAAATCACATGCTTTTGCTATTGCTTGTCCTAAATGCCACTTAACCCTGGGGCTAGGAACGTGTTTGCAACCAGCCTGAGAAAGTGGTTCAGATGCAATATGGGTATTCCAGCTACCACTGAGTTGAATGCTGGGCAGTAGTAAAGCAGGGACTGAGATCCAAAGGAGCCGAAATGGGCTTAATGGGAGGGAAATAGAGTTGCTAGTTTGGTGGGAATGCACTGAACAATTTTTCTCACAGAAATAATTCACTGACTACATTGAAATTATATATGACCAAGAAGAAAATACGATACCTTCAGATACAAGCCAAAAAGAAAGGGAGAGGGGATATTTGGCAAGTTTATTATTCATCACAAAACATATGCACCCCACTCCAGGATTTATCCAGAAGGTAGTTATTACCATGTACAAGAGGAATGGAGACTCAAAGGCCTATCATTGGAACGTAAGGCCCCTTTGTTGAGTCATCCTGATGACAAATGTTGGAAGCCAGCAGTGTAATTACTTCTGAGTAATGCTAGCAGGTGGATCTTTTCAATTCCAATGAGGTTATAAGAGTAGTTAGATAATTGATTTGGGAAGAGGGGGAACCTTGGTTTGGGAAAGAGGTCATTCAAGAAAACTAAACAGACCTAGGCAAGGAGAGAAAGCTTAGGCTGAGGTTTATCTTTGATTGTTGCTGCTTTAATTCACAATGAATCTTGCCCCAAAAAGGGAGTAAACTTGAACTACAAACAGTACAGAGCAAAGTGGCAACTACACTAACTTTTAAAACCTGTGAGATATAATCTCCCCCTGGACAAAGGGGATAAATGAAAGGTCTTAAAACACATGCCAGAATAACACAGGCAGCTGCAGCAAACTCCAACCTGCAGGTCTCTAACCACAGCTGCAGGCCCTTTATGAAGGTTGTTATTAGAGTTAACATCAATAAAACCAAACCCCAGGAAAGGCGTAAGTTTGGACCATGAGCAGAGTGTGTATGTTTCATTCAGAGCTGGATGGCAACTATACCTGCTTACACCATCTTTGTCCTTCTCTGCTGGAATATGCCATACCTCTCAATTACTCTAAAAGCATACTAAAGTCTGAGGTTTAAGCTTTCATTCTTTGGGTCTTTGTGGTGTGCTTCCTAAAGTGCCATTACACAACTGTGAACAGTGCAGAAATATCAAGAAAAGAGGAGACAGACAAATAGTGAAAATTATTTTTTCCAGGGACTTTGCAATTTTGTGCAACTGTCCCTGAGTCTGCTCAAGCTATGCTTGGAACAGGATCCAAGGAGAGAGGCAGATGCAGGGAAGACTCTCAGCTAAAGACTGACAGAGTTCAGTGCATTGAGGTTATTCTTTTTACCTCCTCGAACCATATGTCCTATACCGCTAAAGAGTGGGGTTTGGAAGGAGAGGGATTATAGGACATGGGGCTGGCTGTACGGACTGTATCATCTGGGCTTCACCCTATCATGGCAGAATTTTCATTTGTCCTCTTTGCAGAACTTTATGAGCATGTCTACACTGCTTACAGCATAAACCAAGGAGTGCCACAGTGAAGCACAGCCTATTCATTCCATGTACTCTTCACCTGGAAAGGATGCGATATATATGCAATGAGACTGGGCATATGCCCATAGTTACCCAAGGCAGAAATCTTAGAGCATGCACTCAGTGCTTCCCATCCTTTCAGAGTGTAATGCCCACACAGCAAGCATATCATGTTTGACTTCTGCACTCTGCAGTACAGTCAAGAAGCAGTGCAGACTCATCCTGTGTCTCTTTGTTGATGATGTAGCACAAAGGCACAATGTGCTGGGAGGAAAGGGACTTATAAGGAAATAGTGGAGGAGGCTGGAGGTAGAAAGTGAACTTCATAAAAGTCAGTTGTTGAGCTAAAGGGAGCAAGCATATTGAGGGAGGGGAAGGGGGGAGGGGAAAGAGAAGGAAGAAATTGCTTGCCTCTGGTTTTATCAGCCTTCTCCTTGAAAAGGAATGGTAGCGCTTGTGAACATACATTTGCATTTGCTGTGTGTCACAGGGAATATTTTCCAGAATCTTGAAAGAAATTGGACAATTATATATTTAAAACAGATTCTATTTCTGGTCACCTGTGTTTTAGATGTCTGAGCAACACACTTTTAGATGAGATGTCAGACAGGAACAGAGAATGGATTATTTATTTTTCTTCAGGGAAAGACTCAAGTCCTTGTAGCATCCAACAAAAAAGGGATTAGAGACTCAGCATACATGTGCCAGTTGAAGAAAGAAATCCCATTTGTTGCTTTATTTCCCATCAGGCAACTGGTAGGAGGAGGAGGAGGAAAATGATTAGTTTACAGCATCAGAGTGGAATTCAGAGGACACATCTACATGAGATGCTTAACACCCTTTGGACTAATTTTACTGTGTATTAGCACAGCTGGCAAAAACCATGCTAATGCGCAGTAAGTTAGTCCAATGAGCATTAAGCACCACAAAAAAGCATTTGTTTGCACTAATGTGCAATAGCACCGATTATGGCACATTTAGTACCTGTTATTACAGGTACTAACTTAATGTGCCATAATTACGATGCATTAATGAACATGAAGACGTGCCCACTAAATCCATGCTATATTCTTGACTATGCTACAGACTTTTTTGTGTGACCTTGAGAATGTCACTTGACTGCTCTGGGATTCATTTTCCTAGCCTATAAAATAGGGGGAAATGACACCTAATTACCCAGGAAGGTGCACTGAGTCTAAGCCATTTAATATTTGCAAACACCCATAGCCTTTAATGAATTTGCTGTAGGAATGCATATTGTCAGGTAATCGCAGCAGTCCCCTGTTCTCAGCAGGGAAAGTTCTAACTGAATGCATGAGTTTGCAGGCCAGGATCAGAGAAGTTAATTTTGTCCTAGATCTTTTGAGACACCACCTCAGTATCCTGAGATGTAAACATATTACCTCATTCTTTGAAACTTTTTCCTCCACTGGAGGCAAGAGGGAAAAAAAACATAAAAAGAATTCTGGGGAAAGTCTCTTTTTGCTGCCCTCTCTACATCACAAAGAAGTGGACCTGTCTACTTGACTGCATGTATTCTACACATGGGAAGATGCACCAGAATGGGTGGGGAGATGGGAGCTCTATAAAGCAGCCATAGCTAAGAGGTAGAGGGTAACGAAGGTCCTGAAGGGGAGCCAAAAGCATACCCTGGGGTTGGTACGTATTCATAGATTCATAGACTGTAAGGCTGGAAGGGACCTTGGAAGATCATTGGGTCCAGCCCCCTGCACCAAGCAGGAAAGATAACTGGGGGTCAGGTGACCCCAGCAAGGTGACTGTCTAGTCACCTCTTGAAGATTTCCAGGGTAGGTGATTGCATCACCTCTGGAGGGAACTTATTTCACAGTCTGGACACCCTGACTGTGAAGAAGTTTTTCCTAATGTTGAGCCTGAATCCATCTTCCAGGAGTTTGTAGCCATTACTGTTGGTTTTCCCCTTGGGTGCCATGGTGAACAGTTGCTCACCAAGCCCTTGATGTACTCCCCTACTGTAGTGGTAAGCTACCAGGTCCCCTCTCAGCCTTCTTTTCTTCAGGCTGAAGAGTCCCAGATCCCTCAGCCTTTCCTCATATGGCTTGCTGTCACAGGGCACTAAAGGGGTTGCTCCTTTAAGAGTAGAAACTGCCTAGAGAGAGGGCCCTAAGAGCCAGGCAGAATCCACACAGGCGCAGGTTACTGTGGCAGCCAGCTAATGAGAGAATTAGCCTGCACCTGTCCACAGTCAGCTGACCCGAAGAAGGCAGGGCCCTGGGCCCATATAAGCATCTGTCGGGGAGAGTGGAGTTCATGTAGAAAAGCTCCATAGAGATACCTGGGTGCCTGTGCTACTGCTGGTAAGGCTAAAGTATCCAGGGTTATGGCTGCTGTTATGTTATAGCCCAGGGGCTCATATATATGTTGTTGCTTTTAATCCAGTGGACCAGGCTAAGGCTATTGGGGAGGAGGAGACCTCATTGGGGCACACTACCATGCAGAGCACTAGTGCCAGACGGCACAGCGACAGGGGGTGAGGAGACCTCTGCAAGGCATGGGGCATGATAAAGGGGCAGTTTTGGAGTCATACACCTAGCCCATAAGGCTTAGGGTGTCCTGCGAAGCACTTACTTAGAGAGGGACCCAGCAAGGAGTCTAAGAACCTACATGGCTTAGTGGGGTCCACCAGGACCCCACTAAAGACTGCATAGCACCTTGAGGGCAGCCTCCCTATCTACCATCTATTATCTTAACCATCAAGACATGGCAGACAAAAATAGAAGGCACCTATAGGGCGTAGCTAGCAAGGTCACAGGGCTCTAGGGGCATCATGGCCATCCCTAAGGACCCCACACCATGACACTTGCCTTTTTAAGACTCTGATCATATGGGTGGCTCTTCTTTAGACTCTCTCAAGCTTGTCCACATCCTTGTTAAAGTCTGGTGCCCAGAACTGGACATAGTACTGCAGCTGCAGTCTCACCAGTGCTGAGTAGAGGAGAAGAAGCATGTCCTTGGTTTTGCTGGAAATGCATCGATTGATGTATGCCAGAGTATTATTTGCCCTACTGGCTACAGCAATGCACTACCAGCCAGCTCATTCATACTGTGGTCTATTATTACTCCCAAGTTCCTTTAATTCATGGTGCTAGTCAGTTTGGTGCCACCAAGCCTGTAGGTGTGTTTGGGGTTGCTCATCCCCAGATGGAGCACTTTACATTTCTCAACGTTGAACTTCATCAGATTCCAATCCACCCAACTTGCCAGCCTGTCTAGGTTCACCTGTATCTGTAGCCTATCTTCTAGCATGACCACGCTCCTCCATAACTTGGTGTCATCCACAAAATTGACCAGTGAGCTCTTCACCCCCACATCCAAATCATTAATAAAGATGTTGAACAGTACTAGACCAAGCACCGACCCCTGCCAGACACCACTGACCACTTCTCACCAGGATGACACAGATCCATTTGCTACGACTCTCTGGGTTCTATGCTGCAGCCAGTTTCTCACCCACCTGACCATCTTGGAGTTAAGCCCACAATCCTCCAATTTTCTCATGAGGATATTGTGGGATACTAGATCAAAGGCCTTTTGGAAGTCAAGGTATACAATGTCAACCTGCTCTCTTATGCCCAGGTGGCGAGTTACCTGGTCATAGAAGGAGATGAGGTTGGTAAGGAAGATCTTCCTATGATGAAGCCATGCTGGCTGTCATTCAGAATATTCCCTTCTGCAAGCTTATCACAGATAGACTCCTTGATTAACTTTTCTAGGATTTTCCCTAGGATGAGAGTTAGGCTGCTTGGCCCTCCTGCCCTTCCCTCCCTCCAGCCCTTCTTGTGAATGGGCACAATGTTGGTCCTTTTCCAATCCTCAGGGACTTCTCCAGAGTGCCACGAGTTGTGGAAGAGTTTTGCCAGGGGGTCCGCAATGACTTTGGCCAGCTCCTTCAGCACTCTCAGATGAAGATCATCCTGTCCCGCTGACTTGTATATAGCTAATGTTTTTAATTGGTCATACACTAATTCTACAGCAATAGTAGAAAGGTGATTATTCCTATCATACTCATCCTCTGCTCTACCTGGTGTGGTTTTCCCTTTGGCCCAGTGAAAGACCAAGGCAAAGTAGTCACTCAGGAGTTCAGCTTTCTCCTGGGTACAGGTAACCAGCTCTCCTGAGCTGTTGAGCAATTGACTCCAGTCATGTGACATGAGCCTTCCATTATGGTCCGGTCTTCTGACTAGCATTTCCACAAGCCTGATTCTTAAGGTAGAGGGGACAGCCCTGAAAACTGGACTAGACACAGCAGATGGGCAAACTGGCACAGCCCTGGCTCACAGCATGCATGTCTGGCTGACAGTAATATTCCTTAATCCTTTTTGCTGACACTGAAATGCATCCAAAGGGAAAATGGAAATTTCTGTACTAACACAGCACATTGAAAATATGCTAAGTCATCACCAAGGCTGAGTTTGAAATGCCCAGCCTAGCTCCGTAGAATCCCACATCTCCCCTACCCCTCCCATTTCAAAAAGAAGAAAAAGAAAAATGGACCTAAATCACAAATTCTCTGCCCTTAGCCTTCTCTGGTATATGAAAAGATCACTCTGAACTTTGGGCTGGTTGCAGCTAGGGTGAATTTGGGAGGTTTGTGTTTTCAGTGGGAACTTGACAACTGTGCAGTCTTGCATTCATTTGGAACTTGACATTTTGAGTTTCCCTTGACTACTATCTTCCTGGGAACAAAGACCAAAAGGACTCAGATCTTCTCTGCTCTCCTTGATGTGCAGTGAAATAAAAGGAAGAATAAAAAGTCCTTTGCAGGGTGCTCTGTGCGTGTGTGTGTGTGTGTTTTCTTCCTATGTTAATGCCTATTGTGGGAATGGATAGAAGAGGATTAAGAGTGGCTCTGATGAGCCAGCACTTCATTTAAATCTTCTCTCCAATCTAATCTCCTATTGACTGAGAAACATCACATAGGGACGTCTTGGAGGAATTAACACAAATCCCTTTAAAACTCTTCAGTGACTTCCCCCATTCCTTTCTCCCCCTGCCCATTGATGCTCCATTTGGAGGAGAGGACTTGGACAGGGAGGATCATGAGTAATCAATTAAGATGCAGACTTTTGCTATTTGAGATGCATTATCATGGTCCCACTGACACATCCTGAAAGACAAGCTAGATCTATCACATTGTAAATAAATTCAAAAAGGAAAACTGAAGAGGCAGAGATTCATATAGTCTCAACAAAGAATTCAACAAGAGAAAGGAAAAACAAAGCAATGAAGAACTAAGAAAGAAAAGGCTAACTCATATAATTAAGGTTTTTATCTTTGGTGTAATTCTTCCCAGGGAGGTTTTTTTTTTGGAAATTTTGTGCTACCCGGAGTCATGGCATAACCTGAAATCAGTGATCTCCCACCCATAGCTTGCTAGCAACATGTTGCACATAAATCCTGCCAAATTTTGCTTGCAGCCACATAACATTAAATGGTTAAAATAAGAGTGACAGAGAGAGCAAAGGCACAGTGTTGCTTGCAGCATGAGTTTTGTTCAGTATTGTTCTCCATGAGGCAGAAAAGATTGCTTACCACTGCTTTAAGTGAAAAAGATGTCAACATCTTGGGATGGCAAGAAAGCATTAAGACATACACACACAAACAGCTCTCTGCTTCCCCATTACCTTAACATATCTTACCTTCCCCATTACCTTAAAAAGGAAATACCCCAGGGCAAAATTAATTCCACAGTTTCATTTCTTTGGCAGCTACCATTTAACTGGGGTCTTAAAGTACTTCATATGTATTTACACAACTAATTTGAGGGGTAACCACTAAAATACAACCCCCTCCAGAGTGAATCCTATTGCCACTCTCAAGAAGTCAACATACCTCACAGCCAGAACACAGTGGAATGGATTGTATGAAACAAGCTACATGAGCTAACACCCACCATTTCTCATAGGCTTCAAAACAGATGGAAATAAAGCACTGATAGCAATAGGTGCAGCTCTAATAATTCATGGATTTTCTCCAATTACCACACATTTTTCCCGTTTCTCATTGCTTTTATTCTCAGTGCATCCTTGCCTTCCTACTGAGTAGAAGAGAAGATGCCCCCCCCCCCCCCCCCCCCCCCCCCCGGCACTCCTGAAGAAGGCTTCAGGCATGGAGGAACGAATAAAACAGGAACATGTTCTAAATTATTCACATTCTTCTATTGTATCCTCTCTACAAATTTTCCTTTAATCATTGGTTTCCAGGTTTTTGTATTTTTGATGTCAGTAAGTCGGAGGCATAAAAAGTCTGGATGAAAGATGCATTTAGCTCTCAGATGAGAGACCAAGTTCAGCTGAGGTACAGTGTATGGCTAGCCCATGAACAAGAGACCATCCATCAAACCCAAGTCTTCCACATGCCTGTAGAGAGTAATACATGTCTGTGGTGGCCTAACCAAGTTCAGGAGGTGGGTATCAAGGGCCAGCCCTAAGGCATATCCAACCTCAAGGGGCAGGGAATAAAACACATGTCCTTCCCAGCAGCACATGGAGTTGACCTCCATGGTATCCTCAGCCATCACCAACCCAGCTGAGACTCTGACTCTCTTGATATACCTAAAGTTGCTTTCTGCCAAATAGCTCTATTGTTTCTAACTTCCTTCATAAAAGTGCAAGCAACAATGGCTCTTCTGCTGAGAAACTGTGTTAATTACACAACTGCCAGAAACATACGTGTCGTCTTTCCTTAAAATTGAATTGTCATGTAAACCCTACCATAGAGATCCTCCATGTGTCAGCCTAGAGCAGTCAAGGCACCAAAGGGAAAGAAGATCACTAGATGCAGTCACTTTCCATCTGTTCACACATAGAGAGCTGGGTAAGGAGTGTTTCCAGTGCAGACGGGAGACAGATGCATGTACAGGGGAGTAAAAGCATGATTTGGATTCTTTAGCAGCTACAGTACAATTTGTGGGGGGGGGGGGAGGGTTCAATTCTGGGATTAACGTGATGCTCATTAAAGGGCTCAAATGTCATCACAAACAAGAGCCTGACAGAGCGCAGGGAAGCACCAGGCAAGCTTTCCTTACACAGGATTACCATTGCCCCACACTCCTGACCTATTGCACCCCCTGCTATTCTGTTCTCTCAGCTGTCATGTGACTTTGCTAATGCCTGCCCTGCAAACAGAGCAAAACAATGGAAATTTTGCTGAAAAATACAGTCTCAAGGTGATCAAAGCTGTGAATTTTCAGTTGAATTTGACAAATAGTCCTCCTTGGACAGGGGAGGGGGGAATTCTAGAAATGTCAAAATGCTTCTTTTCAACATTTTCAAAACAAAATGCTTCAGCAAAACATGTAATATATTTTTTAAAAGCCCAATAACCTGTGACCAAAACTGAATTGAACATTTCAGTGAATTCCAGGTGTGATTTGGGGGGGGGGGGGGGGGGGTTGATTTTATCTCGCTAAAAGAAGATAATTTCATTTTGGGTTGAAATATGTTTGTGGTTTGATAGCTGAACCACTACTCTCCATTACTTATCAGACCCACTAGCAACCTTCCTGTTTCTCCAGGCTAAAAGGCCAATACAGCCCAGTCAGTGAGTCTCAAAATACAGTCCTGGCCTGGAATTCCAGTCCTGTCTCATTGAGTAGCTCTGACAAATGCACTTCTATGCGCATCTGCAGCAGCGCCTTTTTCTAGTTCTGAATCCAACTACAGGTTGGCCATTGCACTTCATGTACAACCTAAACTTAAAGTAATTTAAAAATGTTAGAAAAAAAGGGACTATTCTGAAACACTAGTTGGACCACAAAGGGAAAGAGGGGAAACGGATGTACAGACATGAAAGTTAATGACAGAGGCAGAGTAGTGATAAAAGTTATAATTTAGAGATACTCCCTTACTTAAAAGACTACAGAAGTTGGGACTTGGGAGATGGTCCATCAGTAAGGATGGTTAGAGACAAGTGGTCTGGAGAGGTTAGCCTACTGCTCCACAATTAAAGTTTGTTGTTTAGTTCTTCTTATTCATGTATGCCTATGTTTGTTAAACCCGATGAGCACTACATGGCATCAAGTCATTAAGTAAAAGGAGGGTAGTCGTGGAAGCTGTGCAGCTTTCATCTACCCTTCAGTTAATGGGAAATATAGCAGGGACCTGTAGGGCGTTCAGGCAAAGGTCTGAATGGTACCTAGGAGCCACAGAGATATAAGGGAAAAATGTTTAAATCAAATCCTCAGCCTTTTTGCATGTTGTAAGGGACGAAACCCTAGCTGTTTATAATACCTTTACCTTTGCAGAACTCCAACATATGCAATTAAGTGTAGAATTTGTCCAATCTGAGGAGTACTACATGCCAAAAAAAGAGAAAAAGAATGAAACCCTTGAATGATGCACATTTTTATGTGCAAACAATCCACTAGAGAAGGTATAGATCAATATGTTACTGAAGTAAAGAGACTGAAGAAGAACAGTACTCTTGGGAACTTTACAGAATCTCTGATTAGAGACACTTATTTGAGGCACGGCAGACACTATATTGCAAGAAAAGCTACTGTACAAGGGAGAGGTTTCCCTAGAAAAGACTAGTCAGATTTGCCTAGCACCAGAAATTGTGAAGGCCCAGGCTGCAGAGATGAATGCACCAAAAGGGGTTGTCCATGCATTAGGCTTGAAAGAATGTGGCTAGAAGAAGCTACCTCACAAGGTACAATTTTCTGCTGCAAAAACCCTCCTCACAGCTTGGAATTTTCCATTGATAAGGTATCCTCTAAGGGGAAAAGTGCTTACCGGCAGGCACGCAGAGAGTGCAGAAGGCAACATGGATACAAACATTGTGCTGTATTTGGAAAGCTGTGTTTTAACTGTAACAAGAGGAATAATTTTCCAGATGCTGCTGATCCCAAACACAAAAATCTCAAGTACATACAGTTGAGCATGGTTGAGTCCAACAAAATTAACGAGAGGGACTGGATTTTGCTAGTGGAAGTGAAAGGAACAATAGTTTCATTTACCACATTTCATGGTGTATAGTTGGGTTTCAAAGCCCAATTTTGGGGGCTTAAAAATCCAACACGAGTTATACACTGTGCCACATCAAAGAATCGGGCACAGGGCTGGGCTCGGCGTTTGGCTAGTGCAGCCCCATCCCCTGCAAGCAGCACTGCCTGGGCTGCCCCAGCACCAGTTGCAGGGGAGAGGGCTGCACCAGCTGAGCGCAGAGCCTGGCCCCATCCTTTGTGAGTGGCACCAGGTTCGGTACTCAGCAGTGGCGCTCACAGCAGACAGGGCCAGGCTTGGCACTTGGCTTGTGCTGCTTGTTGGCTGCTGCAGCTGAGCTTTTGTATATGTTCAGACGCTATTCAGTTTACTGAAAGCTAAGTTGTCTTGTGATCTAGTTTGGTGTTGGGGTGGATCCTAATTCCCTGATGCATTAAGCCTGTTTGAAGCATATATATGTAACTCATACCAACAGCTCTGACATTAGCTCAAAAGCAGCAGTGGTGGTGGTTTGTCTGGTAACCTGGTCATAAAAGCATTCATGCAGGAAGTGAGAGGCCTGAGTTATAGGCCTTCTTTACCCTTGGGAATTTGAACCCAAAATCCTGACTTTGTAGAAAAGCATCCTAACCATAAAGCTATAGAATAGGTGTTGGGCAGTCGGGGGCATTCTCTAGCCCTCTTGTGAAGTTGATCAACTGGGTATCTGGCAAAGGGAGTTGGCTCTCTCTGGGCTTTCTGGATCACACTTTGGAGGACACTTTGGATCTCTCTTTGACTGGACAGCGTCCTAGGTACCTAGTCAAACTGTATCATTCTCTTGGCCAACATGCCTAGATTTTAGGCCTAAATGTCGTTGCCAACCTACGTAAAGGCCAACCTGGATCTGCCCCACATCAACTAATATGAAAGCCACATCCTCAGAAAACTTCTTAGAGCAGGATTTGAAATCAGGTTACATAGGTAGAGCTCAAGTTTATCAACACTGAAACATAGCCTTAAGTCACAAAGTTAAGAGTTGACTGGTTTATCAGGGAGTCTATAACAATGAATGTAACAGAACAACAACACATTTTTACATTGCATACACTCCTGCTGGAAAGCTGGGAAGGTACGAAGAAGAAATGTATATAATCACAACTACTGTAGATTGAGTTTTTGAGATATAAACTTCAAGAACATTGAGAAAAATCATTTAAATGTAGGAGCTTTGAGATGTGAAATTGCTTTCATTTTCCCCTTCATGCTATTGGTATACATCTCTATATTGCAATTCTTTAAAAAAAACAAAAGACAAATTGTACTGAGTCTTTAGCAATTTCTCCTGCAATCTTTTGTACAAATCCTAAAATGCTTCATCAAATTGCTACAGCTTAAACATTTTGAATAAGATTTTAATAGTGTGCAAATTTCCAAACTAAACAAAATTATCAAAACAGACCTGAAATATTGTACTCTATCTAATCCACTTTGGAAAACTCAATCATTATTACAAGGAGCAGCAGATTAATGCAGCCTCTGGGGGCACGTTCAACATGTCAAATACTGCATATAAAACAATGAAATATATTCATTCAAACTCCCATCCAAACTTCAGCCCTTATTCCCCATAACTGTCCCATACATGACAATGAGGCTGATGTTGCCACCTCCATTAGTGATGAAAACAAGGATACTATATTGATCAATGGTCCAAATGAAGCCAGAAGCCACTTACGACCTAAGGTTCAAAGAGGCATTAACAGCAATTCTTTCTGTATTTTTTAGATAGTGTTTTAAAATTGTGGGGAATCCATTTGTTTCTACTCTTTTAACTCAGTTCCCATCACACCATCACACATCCAATTGAAAACAAGGTAACAAACTTGCACATATACACAAGATGGTTATTTCAAAATCTGGAACCAAACAACTTTCAGAAATACTGACACAAGACTTTTTTTTTTGCCCCCAAAATCAAAACATTACAAACTTTTTTTTCAAATTGTGTTTTCATCCCAATTTCAGGAGGGGAGGGAAAACCTTCATCACTTATAAAGTATCAACTGGCTTCATTAAGTGCCTGCTTCAGTTCATTCAGGGATGTGGGTTCTTAAATGTATATTCAGGGGAAGGCAAGGTTCTTTGGGTAGGTGTGATATCTTTTATTAGACCAACTGAGTAGTTGGAAAAAAGTTCTTAGCAAGCTTTTGGGAGTAATCACCCATCTTCAGGCATAGGAAGTCTCTGGGGAAAATTTTTATTCAGGAGAAATTTTTCAAAAGCAGGTAAGGGGCTGATTTAGGAGCACAAGTCCAATGACTTTCAGGACGATTTTCTGTTCCTAAATCCCGTAAACCAGGGATTCTCAACCAGGGTGTCAAGGAACCCAAAGATTTCAAATATAAATCTATAGTTGTTGTCTTTCTGAGTTCTTTGCAATATTTTTTCTGTAGTCAAAAAAGAGTGAAAACTAAGAGCTGGCATTTTCCAAGAGATGCCTTTACTGCTTCAAGTCTAAAAAGGTTGAGAATCAGTGCCTTAAGCACTTGAAACCCTCAAGCATAATGCAGTTGTTCTCACCTGGAATGGTGTTGGCTAAGTAGCTGGAGAAGAATGGGAGGAAAACCATGACTGACTCCAGCTAGAATGGAAACAATACTTAGGCCCTCAACCAATATCCAGGGGAGCTTGTACAACCCTGAAAGAATCAACCCCAGGAAAACACAAGGGAAAAGCTTAAAAAACTGCATTAAAGCAAAATTACAAGCTTGAAATGCACCAGCCCCCTACCTGCTAACTCACAAGTGCATCCTGTCTCCAGAGCTGTTTTCTATGACAGAAACTGAAGAGCACAAGAGTTCAGTTTCTACCTGCTGCTGGGTTCATTTCCATTTCAAAAACAACACCTTGGCATTTTTGTTTTGTTTCGCTGTTTTTCAAAGAAGCCCTTTCCTTCCTCAAACCTTTCCATCACCACAGAAAACTGGAAAGACAGAAAATCATTGCAAGATACTCTTTTGTGTCAATCTGAGTCTGAGCATGTAGCTTAATAGTTATGAAGTCACATGAATGCATGATACATATGGCAGAAAACACACGTGCCGAGAAGCATGGATGGATCTGTTTAGTTCCCTTCCCCTTTTTATGGATATGTCTCTCATTAGTCACCTATCACTTTCTGAAGAAAGCATGTGTTTAAGTAGCATTTGAATGCCATTGAGGCTTTATTATGTTAAAGCAGTCTTTGATTTAAAAAATGACATTCTGTGTTGGTTCAGCTCTATCATTCACCTCAGCATGCAGGATTTTTCTTTTCTTGAATCCTGGCTCAGTGTGTAGATTAGAGACTGATCTTGGAATACTACCCTCAAAAATAAAAATGTTGACAAGATAGATAGATAGATAGATAGATAGATAGATAGATAGATAGATAGATAGATGTGCCACTGGTTTCACAGAGACTGGGAATAATTCCAGCCCTATACAACAAATATCCACACATGTGTGCAGCTATCACGCTGAGCTATTCAGTCAATCAGCTGTCTTGATAGGCTTGTTCCTAACTCAATTTTGAACAGAAAGTGCTTCACACAGAATAGCTTCTATAACAGTTTGAGTTCCTGTTCCTGGATAATTACTTTTCTTTCAAAAATATTTAGAGGACTTTGTAATACAGAGAACAACAGATGGTCTGCAGTGAGGCACACGTAAATAATTCCTTGAAGAACCACCTGCCTTCTCTCCTATCCTCCTCCACCTCACCATGTCAGCTCCTGTTCCTTACTCTGTCTTCCCCTCCCCTATCCTCTTTCTGTGGCTAAGAACAGACATTGCATTTGACTCTGGATAGGTTATGCCTGTATTTGTCCCAGGATAAAAATATCCCAGGTTTGGCATGGCTACACATAACACTTCTAAACAGGGTTTAGTGAGGCGCTGAATTCATTGCTGCTTTTCTGCCATTGAGTCAGTGATGCAATCCCAGGATAACTTTACAGAAGTACTTTGCAGTATCCCTGGATAAGCTGTTACATCTTACCCAGGAAACTTTCTCAGGATTTGTCCAACCAAGGTGGGCATCTGTGGATTTGCACTGTGTCCCAGGACAACTGACATGGCCATCTGTTTGCAGCCTGAATATCTAAATAAGGCCCTAATAGATTTGCCTCTGGCTGCTGCTTGTGCTCCTACCCCTCCTCTCTCCATGCTGCCCAGAGCACGGGGCCAGCCGCAGCAGCAGAAGGGAGCCATCCCTGACAACACAGGTTGTGGAGAGCTCAGGAGCAGGTTGTCACCACTGCTGCTCCCATGCCCCAGCTGTGCTCCAGGTGGCATGGAGAAAGGAGAGAGAACATGAGTGATGACACTGGTGACAGCCAGAGGCAAGTCTGGGAAGTGAGGGGTGGTGTGCATGTGCATTAGGGCTGTACAAAGCTTTGACTCAGAGGCGATTGGGCCCAATTTGGAGGCCAAATCTCTGAATCCAAATTGAATCAGGATACCCATTAATCTCTCCAAATCGAATTGGAAGCCTCCAAATCAATTCAGAGAGATTTGGAGAGATTCGACTATTTGGCCATAGACACAGCTTGCGGGGTCCCCCGTGTGCTTGGTGGCGGACCCAAAAGTGGACCAGAAGTACTTCTGGTTCACTTCGGGGTCCACTGTGGAGCGTGTGGAGACCCCTACCCCCACCCTCCGGCTTGGCAACTGGTGCCTCCTGGGTCTGGGGGGTACCCGGGGTCCCCCTGCAGCCAATCGCTGAGCCCGGGGGGGAGGGGGGGGGAGTACTTCCGGTCCACTTCCAGGTCCACCCTAGAGCACATGGGCCCCACCCCCCACACTCCCATGGAGTGCTCCATCCGCCCCACCACTGCAGTGTTCAGGAGCTGCTCTGGGTACCTCAAGGTACATAGAAAAAACATATAAAGCTGCGTTTATGTCCGAATCACTGATTCTCTGAATCAGAATTGAATATTGGCTATGCTGCCATGGGTGGTGCAGAGAGAGGAGGGGAAGGAGCATGAGCATCAGAAACCTGCACTCCCCTCCTCACCCAGATTCAGCCACACTCTCACACCCCTCCCCCCACAGGGATCATAGTATCACAATGTTTGAGAACCCCTGATGTAGGCCTTCAAGATTTAAGTGCTCTTAACATGGTCTAATCATAATGTGTAACCTCACTCAACAGCAGCTCCGTACAAGATGCCCACGGTTCTGTCTGAACTATGACAATGTGCTTTAAAAAGTGTATGTTACACATTAGCAAAGACATTTTTAAACAGCAATGGGATGTCTACGTGTGTCCCTATGGCACCGTTGCTACTGCGCCATCATTTAGTATTTCCTATAGTGAAAGAGTGCATTGCTACAGCGACATAGCGTCTCATGTCGACATGCCCAGTGTTAAAACCCTTACAACTGGAGCTGGTCTTTTTTAAACCAACACTGTTTGCTAGCCATGACCAGTTAATACATTTTAAAGCACAATCTATAAGAAAGACTAGACATAGCCTAGAAGTCATATAAGGCAGCTTTCTGAGGTACAGTGAAGAATTAGCCTCCCAGAATTAAGTCTTGCAGCACAGACTCCCGTTTGTTAAGAGATAGATATAGCAATTCTCTCCTTTTCATGAGCGTTAGTAGAAGCTAAGTTCACAGACTTACAGGAGAAAAGAGCCTGGGTATGAAAAAACACAAGCTCACAGCTTAAAAAGAGGTAGGGACTTATACATCATCTGCTCTATAGCAATTGTCTGTGTGTCTAGTGAGGTAAGGAAAAGCTCAACTATGGAATTTTATGCTCTTACACGTAAAGGCTAAGCTGTCCCTTAGTTTAGTTTTCACTTATTGTGTTGTAAAAGTGTGCAAATAGGCAGTTACCATAAAACAGCTAACAACATGGTAAATCCCTGTCCCTCTTAACTTGCTGTAATTTGCATGTTTCTCCATACCCTAATGGATGTTACCTTTTTGACCTGAAAAGCTAGCCAAAGTTTGGACCCTTGAAGATTTTTAAATTAGAAGCAGAGAATGATGATCAGTGAGTCCCTTTGATGCAATTCTGTTTATGTACAAGAATATATTAAGTCCTGCTTCCTTGAACACAGGAGAAATCAGCCAAGCAGAGAGAATTTCCCTCAGTTATAATACACTGTTAGCCAGCCAACCTGCCTAAAGGCTTCTCTCCAGGCCCTTCCTCCGTATTGTGCTATCATGCTTATTTAAGCTCTGCTGGAGCTTCTTTTTCTGCCTCTTTGGGCTCTGAATCCTCCTCTATGTGAGCTGTCTGTCTCTTCCCATATGCCCACACCTTTACCAAAACAACACTCAGCTAGGTCCCTGTGCTCGGATAGTTCAGCATTCCTAAGAAGCCATTCATTTGCCTTTGTCCTGCAGACACCTTGCATGTGTGTTAGAGTTGGAGACTAATATTATTTCTCTTAGCTGCTTCCATAAAGGAATTTAACAACTTCTCCCAACTATTTCAAATGTTGGGGAACCATTCATACATGTTGCAAGCAGGTTTATCTTAGCTTTAAAATGTATTATCAGATTTATATTACAAAGGGATTTGGGGTAAAAGTGAGTTGAAACAAGTTTCTGTTTCGTGTGTCTTTTATGACACCAGAAAACAAAATACAGGACATCATCATGCCGATATACAAATCCATGGCATGCCCACATCTTTAATAATGTGTGCAGCTCTGGTTCCCATATGCCTAAAATGATGTAGGAGAATTGGAGAAGCACAACCAAAATGATCAGAGGCATGGAGCACATGCCATACCAGGAACAACTAAAAAGGCTCAGACGCTTCAGTTTGGAAAGGAAAAGGCTGAGGGAGGATATGATAGAAATCAATAAACTCATGAAAGGTATAGACCTAGTGAACAGGAAATTGTTGTTCACCAAGTCCCAGAGTACGAGAATTAGGGGGCACTGAAATTAGTAGGTTACAAGTTTAAAACTAACAAGAAAATGTACTTTTTTAAGCAACATGTAGTTAACTTATGAAATTCATTTCTACTGCAGGTGGGAGAGGCAGGGAGCATAGCCAGGTTCAGGAAGGGACTGGATACATTCATGGACGATAGATCTATTAATGACTGAATGTTTGAACAGAATGGTTGCAAATGTCTCCGGCATCTTTAACCCAGTAATGGTGGATGACAGGGAGGATACTGAATAGGGGATAAATCACTCTAGAGATATTCGGTTCAATGCTCTCCCTTTATAGAATCCATCTCTGCCACTGTCAGAAACAGGAATTGAACTAAACGTATTATTGGTCAAACACAGTACATCACTTCTTGTGTTCTTATGTTTTTAACTGAATAGAGTGTATATTTATGACATGGGTCTGGTTACTAGCCATGTCATTCTTGCAGTTCCACACTTTATTCAGTGCTTTGAATGTTTCGAATTGGAGCTGGTTGAAAAATACCAGTTTATCACAGAGAGTTTTAAAAATTTGCATTAAAATGTTGAATTGTAAAGGAAAACAAACAGGCAAGGAGCTTGAAAAAAAGCGTTTGATAAAACTTGTTTGGTTTTTTTAATGTCTTGAATAATTTTTTTTAAAAACCTTGGAATTTTACTTTAAAAATTGGTTAGCTTTTGGTGATATTTTATTGCAAGAGAAGAATTTAGGTATGTGGATCCTTATTGAAGGCCTCATTGAACCTATTTGCATCTTTTTTATCCAACAACCATCACAATGCCCCAACAAATGTAAGTTGGCATGTACCCTCATCATTCAGCACTTCAGACTATGGAGAGATGCAGGTGATTGAAGTCCCCCATGAGACCTGGGCTTGTGATTGGAAAACTATTGCTAGCTGTTTAAAGACAGTCTCATCCACCACATCCTTCTGGTGCAATGGTCTATAGAAACACCCACCATGACATCACCCTTGTCTCTCTTTCTTCTGACCCTAACCCAGAGACTTTCAGCAGGTCTATCTCCAGTTTCATACTGGAGCTCTGAGCAATCATACAACTCTTTTATGTAAAGTGCAGCTCCACCTCCTCTTCTCCCCTGCTTGTCTTTCCTGAATAGTTTGTACCCATCCGTGACAGGGCTCCAGTCACATGAGTTATCCCACCAAGTCTCTGTTATTCTAGTCACATCATAGTGTTGTGATTGTGAGGAATTCCAATTCTTCCTGCTTGTTTCCCAGGCTCCAAGCATTTGTATACAGGCATCTGAGGTAACTAGACAATTGCTCTACTTTCTCAAGAAGAATGAGAATGCCTTCACCTTTCCCCGTCCTGCTTGCTCTTTCTTCAGGTCACCCACTTCCCCACTTACCTCAGGGCTTTCGTTTCCATCCCCCAACAGACCTATTTTGAAGCCATCCTCACTAAGTAAACATGCCTCTCTTCATCAGGTGGATCCTGTCTCTTCCTAGCAATCCTTCTCCTTGGAACAACATCTTGTGGTCAAAGCAGTCAAAGCCCTGCTTATGACACCATCTGCTCAGCCATGCATTGATCTGCAGGATGTGTCCGCTCCTCCCTGGGCCCTTCCCCTTAACTGGAAGGATTGAGGAGGATACCACCTGATCCCCTGTCCCATTCGTTCTTGCATCCAAGGCCCTGTAGTCACTTTTGATCTGTTCAGGGTCTCCCCTGACAGTAACATTGATGCCCACATGGATGAGCCGCATGGGGTAGTAATCAGAGGGCCATATGAGTCTCAGTAATCCCTCCATGGCATCTTGAATCCAGGCTCCAGGGAAGCAGACCTCCTGAGACAACAGGTCAGGCTGTCAGGTGGATGTCTCCATCTGTCTCAAAAGGGAGTCTCTAAACCACCACCACTCATTGCTTCGTAGTGGCCGTGGTCTCAGTTCTTCCAGCCTTGAGGAGGTCTGGCCTGTCTTCCTCCACCAATGGAACATGCTCCTCCTCCTTTGTTCCTCCCTTGTCCATATCTATTCTCCAGGCAAACTGCTGCAGGTAGAGATGAAGATTTCTGCTTGCGGACAGAGGCCACACGCTTACAGCTTCCATATTCCACCTTCCTGGGAAACCATGTCCTCTCCCTTCTCTTGTGTTGCCTTTGGCAGTCCTTCCTCCACAGTCCTAGAGGTCTCCTCCAGCACTGAATCAATGAAGTCCTCGTTACAGTGGATGTTTGGAGCCTTGCAACCTTCTCCTATAGCTCTCTTGCCTGCTTCTTGAGGAATGCTACCAGGAGGCACCGCGCACATGCAGGCACTCCCCCACCTGGCCATCACTAGAAGGAACCTGCAAGCTGCAGTCCCCACAGCACCAGACCCAGACTTGGGTGGAAGTCTTGATGGTGAGCAGGCCTTCTCAGGTGCAAGTAGAGGCAATGGCAGTGACTCTGGCATTGTGACATCCTCCAGCCATTTCTCTGGGTCTCTTAATCTGCTGCCTCTCTCTTGCTGTCCTTATTCCAAGCAGACCTTCCCTAACAAACTTGCCTCTAAGTAGGCCTGTTTACTGATCCTTGGTCCTGAAAGGTTCCTTTCTTCCCTGCTTCCTCTCACCAACCTTAAAGACTCCCCTTCAAAGAGGGAGTAGGCAAACTGACTTGCAAATTGATTCCCTGTTTGCTGCCCTTGGTCACTCAGGGAGTCTCCTTTTATACCCTACTGAACCAGGACTGGCTTCACCCCATTGTTAGGGCTTTTGTCAGATACAGGCAGAAATCACTCAAACCCCTGCGTAGAGTACATGCCCAAAACATACACAACCCACCAAACAAACACTCAACAAACCAAACATACAGGCTCATTTACCTTCCCAGAGCAGGTTCTGATGCCTAGTGCAACACCTGCAGCAAATGCAGAACACCTGCAGCAAAACTGACAAAGTATTATTTGCTCTAGCTATAACACCTGCTTATTCAGTTCACACAGTGAGAAACTTCAAGTCATTTTTTTTAAAGAAAAATTGGAAAAAAAATTCTATATCAAGCAACTGTAAGGATACTCTGTATGAACCTTCAGAAAAGTTTAAACCAGGTCCTTCAGGTCCCCCTTGAGATTTCTACCACTTGAGAGGTCAGAAAATGTGTAATCTTCGTTATGAGGCACTAAGGGGGTTATTTGACTTGCACTTGAGAAAATATATGTGCCAACCACTATCGAACACCAACAGGATTTTGGAGATCAGGAGTCTGGGCTCTTGTCTCTGGTTCTGGGAAGGGAGTCAGGGAATAGTGGTTGGAAATAGGGCAAACTGCATCATAAATGGTGTGAAAGGCAGGTCTTTTTGCTTAGACATGAGTCAAACATGTTAAGGTCTGCATTTAATCCCCAGATCAACCTGTAATGACTTTGTGTAGTTTGTCTGTTAAATTATTTGTAAAATGAGCATGCGAGGGGAAGAGGCTAATAGTATCTGACTTTTGCTGGATTGGGGATGTGAAACACTGGTCAATAATAAGAGCTGTGACGTGCCTGGGAAGAAGAACAGCTGTCAGTAGAGGTGAGCTTTCAAGTCTTGGTTTTCCAACTCAATGCACATAAGCTACAGCACATCACATGGGGATTGCTCTCTTTTGTCAGAGGATCATCACCTACCCCTGTGACGCAGTATAACAAGAGGTGACACATGGTGCAAAATTCAGTATACTTGTGGGCTTTGATCATTAGAACAAATCTGCGGTGTAGAAAAAGGCTCAGTCGGACTTATGGGTAGTGTGTATTATATATACATACAGAGAGAAAAATCACAACAAACACTTGATTTTGTCATAACCCCTTCTGAAGTATAGAAGAATTGAGTGGTGTCCCTTTAAATAGTTTCTGAGCCTTCTACAGGCTTGCACTGTCACCTCTGTTTCAGAAGCCCATTATATCTGTAATGTATACATCTACCTATATATATATACCTGTATATATATTATATATAATTAATAAGTATATACAGTCAGTCAATATGGGTGTTTGGATCCTTCTGTGCCTCTAAGTTTACTTACATCAGGCTTGTCTAAAGAACAGAAGAAACTATACCCCCCCACAACTCACTGATAAAAACAAAGGGTTTTTAATAAGCATTCCAAGAAACTGAGGCAGGTCCTTTTTTCTGAGAGTGTCTCACTTTTTGTGTCAGTGATAACCCCCTCCCCCTTTACACACACATACAAAGTACTAACATGCCTTGATAGAAAGAAAAGCCCTGTGAAGGCAGTTTATAAATAAATCTACTCTGTCACTGAAATAAGTAGCATACCCTGAAATATAGTGTAGGGGAACTCTGATAGAGCAGTCGCATCAGATGCAATCTCAAGTGCTACTTGATGAAACAGCTTCAACAACAGCAGGAAGCACTTGGGCAGAAAACTGTCTTCAGGAATGACTAGAAAGGAAGTGCAGACACATGCAATCTAAGAAAAAGAATTGCTCCCTGCTTGGAGAACAAGGGGCCACCTATTTTACAGGAGGTTGGGGAGGACCTGCCAAAACACAGGTGAGTTTTGACCAGTCTTTTCAGAAAGAGACACTTGTTTCAAGAGCCTTAGAAACTGTATAAAGTCACTGCACATAGCAGAATACAGGCCTGGTTCTGGGAAATAGCAGTAGGAACTTCAGGGGCTTGCTTAAGGTTCTTAAATGTTTTAAAAATACCAGTGCATGTTCTTAGAGTTTCACTACACAAATGTGAGTCACGGCATTTAATTTTAGGCCTGGCAAAGAATTACAATTTGAAGCTTGTTCATTTAGTTAGATCTTCAGGATTTGCATATTGCCTCTCTTCCTCCCACTCCCCTTGGGAAAACTCTTCAGATGAGCTGTTGCTCAGCCAAAGTTTGGAGCATTGAGGGATTCAAGCTGCAGGATTGCTCAGCTTAGTACAATGGAATTGAAACCAGAGCTGCAGCAGCCAATTTCACAACCATGCAAGCAGCTGGCAAAATTTAATATCATGCATTATTTCAAAATATGACAAAAGTGAAACAATTACAACCTTTTTTTCAGGTTCAGTTCCCAGTCCTAATCTGGAGATCAAAATAAAGCAAACTAGAATTTGAGGAAGGCATTTTAGAACTCACCTTTAAACTATTTTTCAACACAAGGTTCTTCAGTAGATGCTGAAGGCCACATCCTCACATGCAGTAAAAAGTAAAGCCCTTTTTGATTTCAGTGGAACTATATCTGTTTACTCATCAGGCCAGACCTCTCTTGATCTGCTGTCTGGTACCATGTAAACCAGTACAGCCCGTTCCATGGTCAGGTTGTCAGTGACTAAACCAGTGCCCCTACTTGGGTTAGCCTGGGTGAGGAGGGTGTGGACAGCCAACAGGACTAAAAACAAGACCTGTCAAAGGGTGGATGAGGTCCCTGTGAGCCAAAGGCCATCCATACCTGGAGAGGAGATGGGTACCTCCAGGTCACTCTGCCCATAAGAATCACCAGTGATGCAAAGCAACTCAACTAACCCTATCAGAGTGGAGGAGGGTTGCTACAGCACGTGCCCCAATGGTCACGTTGGCCTTGGGACTGACTTTACTTGATAACTGTTTATATGTGAGCGAAGGACTTGGCCCAGCAACATGACTTTGATGCTACTGTATTACTACAAAGAACTGTGTTACGGTGAACTGCTTCTAGACTGGGCTTGTGTTTAATAATAGTAAGAAACCAAAGATAATCTCATAGAATTACATCCCTAAGCTGCCCCCCTCCAAATAAGGAAATAAATTCTATCGTTTCACATCATTTTGAGCACTTGGTGGTCTCAGAGTTGGATTTCTCAAAAAGCTACTTTCTAACCATTCTGTTAACTATCAATTAGTGCTGGTTACTCTGGATTAGAAAAAAAGTACCCAAACTTCTGTGAACCTTGAACAAATATCCTATTTTAGTAAAATGGTCAGGTTTTTTTTAGATGAAAATAGTCCCCCGCCTCCCCCTCCCACCCTCTGGGTCCTTTTTAAAAACAACTTTCACAAAACAATTACTATACTATAGAAATTTAGTTTTGAGAAACTTTGCAACATGTTATTGAAAATGGCAATCAAAACTATTTACCAACTATTGGGACTGTTCAGTAAAGAAGCATTTCCAATGATTTAAAATAAAAAGATACTTTTATTTCTTAAACCTTTGAAATATTAAAGAAAAAATGTGGTATATTTCAGAAGTAGTGAAAAATGGCCTTAATTTGAACCTGGAAAAAAAACCCCACTTCACATGGGCTTTTTAGATACCTTTCATTTTTTAACCACTTTTAGGTATATAGAAAATGAAACTATATGAGGAGAAGGGAAAAAGAGGACTTTTTAAAATCCAAATCAATCCATGAATTCCTAATATAAACATAAGAAGAGTTCTTAAGAGGATCGTAATATAAGCAAAAGAGAAGCTGCTCAACCATCCTGCCCCCTTTAAGTCAAGACCATTATTTTCAAATGCTGAGCACCGTTTCTCTAATTATAGTCAGACACCAAGGGCTAAATCCTGCTTCCATAACTTAATTTTTTCCATTGATTTAAATGGGACTAAAATTAAGTCTTGACTATTTAGCTTAACTACTGCTTCCTCAGCTGGTAGATTGTGTTATGTTTCCTTACTCTTGATCACCCTGAAGTCCTGATCACTGATGTAACTAGTGGCACGACTAGGGTAGGGTGATCAGGGCAGCTGCCCCAAGTGCAGACTTGAAGGGGAGGGGAAAAATGACCACTACAGCCTTATGTGCTGCAGCCTCATGATAGTACTGGCAGCAGGCAGAAGCCACTGCTGCCCCAGGTGCCCAACTGCTTTGTTAGACCACTGGTCATGAAGAGAGAAAAGAGTGGTTCATTGAAAATATTTGAAGGCTATCTTCGTTTACTAGATTAATGCAACAGCTTTTCACTTTGCGGGTATTTAACCTACATCTCCCAAAGAGGAAAGAGTAAAATGAGGTTGGCAACCCCAATGTAAGCACCTGTGAATTACCCTAGTCAGGTGTCTACATCTTGGGGTATGATTTTCAGCACACCCACCTTTAGAACCTGATAGTTTGACCTTAGATGCAAACTGATCATGGCGCAAACTGTAGCTACTTAATCAGCTAAGGGCTTAATTAACCCCTTGTCCCAGCAAAAAACCTAAGTATTTAGCCTCGGCCTTTCCTAAAGTGCATTTTTTGGGTTGGCCGTCATCCTTATACTCCTTAGTTCCTTCAATATATCTTCCATTATTCGAAGATGTTGTACTCACATGTTGGAATATATTACAATGTAGTCAATATACATGGCAGCATACGACATGTATACTGGGGCAAATACTTGGTCCATGAGCCGTTGGAACATTGCTGCTGCACCATGCAGGCCAAATGGCATCCGTGTAAATTCATATAGCCCCCAAGGTGTCCCAAATGCCATTTTGGCCCTATCCTAGCCATAACCCTATGGATAGGGCCAAAGGGTTTTGCCAATAACCTTTAGATAGGTCTATGGATGGGTAACCATAGATAGGTAACCATAGGGTTTTGCCAATAAACTTTAGCTAGGTCTATGGTGGTAATATATCGAGACTACCATATCCGCTCCAACAATTCCTCAGTATAACACAGTGAAAAGCATCAAACTTGCCTATTGCGTTCAAACACCTGAAATCTATGCATATCCTAAGGGACCCATCTGCTTTAGGAACTACAACCACGGAACTTTCCCACGGGCTGTGGGAGGGCACTATAATCCCTTGCTCTAACATTTTCTCTAAATCCTTGTGTGCGGCTCAGTGCATGTGATGGGGAACCGGTCGCCACCACTCACTCACAACTACCCACAGTGGTGTGTATCTCATGTACCATGCCCTTAGCCTGTCCCTGTTTTTCATCAAATACATCCCTAAACTTATTAATCAATTGCCCCAGTCCTTCCATTGATTACTCATTAAACCCTTGCTCAATTGTCCACTCTTGCTCAGGACATTCTTTTCCTCTTAGCTAGGGAACTTGGGCCCAAATTCCTTTATTTCCCTTTCTGAATTCACTATTCATTCCTCTGGATCCCTCCAGGCTCTCAATAAATTAACAAGGAAGATTTGATGTTCCCTCTGATGGCCTGGACAATATATGTCATAGCCAACTGTACCGGCCTCCTGTATAATCTGGAACGGGCCACGCCAGTGTGTAAGTAGCTTATTGGCGGTAGTGGGTAGCAGCACCAAGACCCAATCCCCAACCTAAAACTCCCATTCCCTAGCCCTTCATCATATATCTACTTTTGTTTTTGTTGAGCTCCCTCCAAGTTCCCCCATGCCACCTATAGTTTCATAGTTGGTAGGGTCGGAAGGGACCTGAACAGATCATCAAGTCCGACTCCCTGCCATGGCAGGAAAAAGTACTGGGGTCAAACGACCCCAGCAAGGTGTTTGTCTAACCACCTGCCACCTATATTGAGACAGTCCAACATATTTTATCTATACTGGTTAACACTAATTCCCTTATTCCCCATTTCTTCCCAGTTCTCCTTTATCACCTGCATTAGGCCCCGTGGCTTACATCCAACAACTAATTCAAATGGAGAGAATTGCATTGAGGACTGAGGAATGTCCCTGAGTGCAAACAGCAAGGGTGTGATCAAAAGGTCCCACTTGCGTGGGTCCTTCTGAGCACGTGGTCGCAACATGTGTTTTCATAGTTTCATAGTAGTTAGGGGTCAGAAGTGACCTGAATAGATCATCTAGTTTAACCCCCCGCCACTGGTTGGAGCACACGCTGGGATCACACAACCTTAGACAGGTGTTCATCCAACCTCTTTTTGAATTTACCCAAGGTAGGAGCGAGGACTACTTCCCTAGGAAGTTGGTTCCAGATCCTAGCTACCCTGACAGTGAAATAGTGCCTCCTAATCTCCAACCTGAACCTGTTCTCCAGCAGGTTCTGGCCATTGTTCCTCATCACCCCAGGTGCCGCTGGGGAGAATAGGGCTCTTCCTATTTGCTGCTGATCTCCCCTAACGAGTTTGTAGGCAGCCACCAAATCCCCCTCAACCTCCGCTTGCTGAGGCTGAACAGGTTCAGGTCCCTCAGCCTCTCCTCATAGGGTCTGCCCTTTTGCCCTCCAACCAAGCGGGTGGCCCTCCTCTGAATCCTCTCAAGGCAGGCCACATCCTTCTTAAAGTGCAGTGCCCAGAACTGGACACAGTACTCCAGTTGAGGCCAGACCAATGTTGCATAGAGGGGGAGTATCACCTCTCCGGACCGGCTTGAGATGCATCTTTGGATGCACAACAAGGTGTGGCTGGCTTTGCTGGCTGCAGTCTGGCATTGGTGGCTCATGTTCATCTTGGAGTCAGTAATGACTCCAAGATCCCTTCCCACCCCTGTGCTCACAAGGGGGGAGCTCCCCAGCTTATATGTATGCTGTGGATTCCTTCTCCCCAGGTGCAGCACCCTGCATTTATCTACATTGAACCCCATCCTATTACCATTCGCCCACCTCTGTAGTCTGTCTAAGTCTAATTGCAGCCTTTCTCTCCCTTCGAGTGTACCTACCTCTCCCCACATCTTGGTGTCATCGGCAAACTTGAACAACGTGGTTTAATGTACTGTTGAATCGCTCTACTAAGCCATTGGTTTGAGAATGGTAAATAGATGTCCTAAATTGTTTAATCCTGAGCACCTGGCACATGGTTTTCAACAGCCCCGATATAAAGTTGGTGCCTTGATCTGTGAGGATCTCTCGGGGAATCCCTACCCCAGATACCTATTTAGGTAGCTCTTTGGCAATACGCAGCACTGTAGCTGATCTCAGTGGTATGGCCTCTGGGTACCTGGTGGCATAATCCACCATCACCAATATGAACTGGTAGCCAGCACTGCTCTTGGGTAAGGGCCCTACTATATCTAAAGCCACCTGGTCAAAAGGTATGATCGGCATCACCTGCAGTGGGGCTCGAGGTGGATGTGTCTCATTAACTCTCTGGCACTCACTGCAGGTCAAACACCATCGCACTACTTCTTCCCTTAACCCTGGCCAAAAAAAAATCTACTTATTTTTGCAGTGATCTTGTCCCGACCCAAGTGCCCCCCAGTCAGTGTCACTGCCACACTGCTTGTCTAAATTGTTTGGGAACCAGCAGTTGCTCCATCACTTTCCCTTCTACTCATCCTTTCTTGACTATACAGCAATCCCCTCTTTGTTTCAAAATGAGGGTCACTTACACTCAACTCAGGGCATACCTTCTATCCAGGACACTTCTTGTTCCCAGATCCGAATGAATTCTTCCTCCTCATCATGTGCCATCTTAAATTGCAGGCTACTGGCAATACCTTCTAAGTCCAGCAGCCATTCTTTATCTGTAGGTGGAGCTATATCTTCTTTGCCTATCCATCCCTCCCTAATGGGCCACCCTTTCTGCTCCTCTTCTGACCTTTTCACTTGATCCAATCCTTCATATACAGGAGGCCAGTCTCATCCAATTATCATTGCACAATTGAGGTCAGGTGCTAACCCCACTCATATGCATCCCTGATGGTTAGCCACCTTCATCTGAAGGAAAACCCACTCGTACTGGTTGGACCCTCCACGGATACATCTCATACAAATTGGCTTGCTCCACTGGATACTTTCTCTGGGCACCAAATCAGCCCTGATCAAAGTCTGGGAACAGCCAGTGTCCAGTATCACTTGTATGGACTTCCCAGAAGTCCATGCCTTCACTACTGGCCAATCTCACACTGGAACTTCATCCCCACAGCCAAAACTACAGTCCATGACCTCTACCATCTCCATCTCAGGTGGTCTTTCCCTAGGAACATGTGGGGTAGCACTATGTTTCCAGTGTTCGCTAAAATTTTGCTGGCACTCTCAGGATATATGGCCTGGCCGGTTACCTCTATAACAGATGGCCCCTCTCATTCCAGATTTACTGGTTTCTTTTCTGTGTTCTTCACTCCAGTGTATATTAACCCCAGTGCCTTTATTTTTTCTTTCCCTAACATATTCCCTTTCTGAGACTGCAAAATCTCAGGGCCTCTTCTGAATTCCTGGGAAGGTAGCGTCTAACCCATCCCTGGGTGTCTTCGTCCAAATCACTTAAAAATTGTTCCAGTAACATCTGGTCCACGAACCCTTTCATGGTTGTAACCTGATGGCGGCACCTACTTATTTAACAAATCCTTTAGGAGCTGCAACAGTACACTTGGCCTCTTTTCTTCTCTACTCTTTTTGGCCCTCCAATAGTGTTCAGATGTAATCTCCAATCTGTACAAAATAGCGGCCTTCACTTTCTCATAATCATATGCCTCTTCTCTCAGCAGACCTCTTTAGGCAGCCTGGGCCTTTCCTACCAACAGAGCACCCAACTGGCTAGCCCACTGAGTCCTTTCTAGACCTACTTATATGGCAGTTCATTCAAAGGTCTCACTATAGGCTTCTACATCATCATCCTTAGTCATCTTATGCATCTTAAACAAGGCCCAGTTATGTCTCAGCCATTCCTGCTACTGTAGGGCCTGTTGTTGTTGTACTTCTAAGTTCTTAGTTACTGCCTGCAGGGTCTGGACCAATATATCCACCTGAGAAAGCATATTTAGTGTAACACCGCTCCCGGCCAGTGCACCAATCTGTAAACACCCATCAGTTACCCTAGTCAGGAGTCTACGTCTTGGGGTATGATCTTCAGTGTGCCCACCTTTAGACCCTGACAGTTTGACCTTAGATGCAAACTGATAATGGTGCAAACCCTTGTCCCTGCTGCCACGCCTTGATGTTACATGTTAAAGAAGAGGGAGGTATCCTGTTCTGCTATACTATTAACTGTTTGGTCAAACTCACTGTAACACTCAGCTTGTTCCTAACTTATAAACACATATGGCCAAGGACGTAATTCAGAACGAGCTATTGTCTAAAATAAGGCTACCTTTTGACTGCTTCACTCCTTCCTGGTATCCATTGACTCCAGATACTATGAAACACTGTTTGAGCTGTCGCCAGTTGTCTACCATATTTAGAGAGTTTTAGTTCAGGGGAAGCTTTGAACAGTTTAATTTTCCAGGTAAGGAATTTTCTTTGTTTAATACCATGTGGTGATCAGAAATGACTCAGAAACAAGTAGGGGTCTGCAACATTCAATGCCTGGGCACTAAGCAATCAGTATTGATTGCCATGAATCACACACAACATAACATCCAGTTTTAGCTTGTTGTTGTAAGAGCCTGTTAAGGTACACTGACCCATACAAGCACCGGCTCTGCTGCTGTCCCTACCAATGAGCCTCTTTGCATGTAGCAGTCCTTCTTGCAACTTAGTCCTCCAGCCTTACAGGTTATTCAGTTTCACCAATTCCAGAGCAGGAAAAAGTCCTACAAAGAAGAATCCAGTGACCTCACATCAAGGCTTCAGCTCCCAACTTAGGGCCTAGAGGTCTTTGTTTCAGACATTTTGATATTTCTTGTTCTTCAGATCAAAGAGTAACAGTCTACCTTCTTTAGTGGGAGACAAAGGGAACCTCAGACCTCCTTCTACTCTGGGTTGCAGTAAGAATCCTGTAGCAAGCATCTAAGTGTCCACTCCAATGAATTCTTTGCTGTTTTCCTGGCCAATCTCCAACTTCTTTTCTTCCTTTGGACCCTTTCTCAACCCTGAAGATTTCTTTGCAGCTTGAACAGCAAGGAACATTTCTGAACGTCTGCTGAACGTGCTGAAGGTTTGATTCTTGTCCTTTTTTCATGTCTCAGTACAGTAGCTTCTTTTCCACAGGGGTCTTCTCAGTGTTTCACTTGGTATGTTCCAGAATTCTCATATCAAGTGAATATCCCAACGCTTCCTCTCTGCCCGGGCTTCCTTCTGCTCTTTCCTCCCTGTGCCTTTCCCAAACTATTATCCTGCAGGTATATCTTCCTGGCAATTTGCCCATTCTGCAGGGTTCAGCTCATTTCTTTCCCAAAGAAAAAACATCTAACCAGATTTCCTCTCTTATAGTACCCACCAATTTCTGAAAGCTTGGAATGCCCCTCTGGTACAACTGAATTAGCTAACTGAACCTTCAAACTTCTGTAGTCCTCTTGGTTACCTGTGTAAAGTTCAGACCCCATCATGCCTCGATTCTAGCCAGCAACATGTACTCTGCATTTTTATGAGCATTCACCAGTTCAAAACCCACCATATTTCACTGACATTCTCAGCAGCGGGATACCACATAAGACACCCCCACAGCTGTGGGCATTTGCAAACAAGTCCTTGTCACCTCCCATGGAAGTGACAGAGCATCCTCCTGCCATTAATAACAATGAGTAGTTAGGGTGCACCCAGTTAACCACTCAGAAACTAATATTGGGTTTGTGAAAACAGCTTCTTAATGATCTTTAGCAGACCGCCAGAAAATCTCATTAGCAGCAACAGAAACACTGGAGGCTCTGCAGAGCAAGTCCTGCATGCATCAAAGGAGGCCATTAGTTTGCCTTCCTCATTAGAGAGGCCCATGAGTCACTATGTAGGAGTCACTTGGACACCAGCATAGGTTTTGGGAATAGTGGGAATGGACATTTAAGTGAAACCCTAAATCAACGGGAAAGCCACAAATGTTATTATTCAGAGTCATTCCCAACTGAAAATAAAAAGCAAATGCCCAATTTAATATTCTTCAATTTTCAAGGCAGGATGCCAGGTTAAACCAATTGGGGAGGCAGGACAGACATCAGTATGCAGTACAAAATTGTCTCTCCTTAGATAATATTTCAGAACTAAAAAAGTTCAGCGCCCTCTATATGTGTGTGGCCAGGGCTCATTCAGAGACATTTTCTTTTCCTTAATAAAGGCAATAATGTTACTTAACTAATGAACAAAGTTGAAAAGGGGTTTCTTTTTTCTATTAATTCTTTTCACTAGAAAATTAAAATGTACAGAGGAACTGACTTTTTTTCCTCAACATTTTCTAATTGTTTTTAAAGGGTTTGGTCTCCTTGGCAAATGCCAAACAAGGCAAGCTAGAACCGTGCATTGGGAAGCTTGCTTAGTTCTGCAAAATCACTTCAGCTTTGACCTGCATTACCTCCTGATATTACAAGCCTGAGGCACCCTAATAGTTTTTCTTAATGATGCTCAGTTCTGCTTAAGTAACTCAGTTGCTCAAATCCAGCCCTAGACTTCTCTAGGGATCCAATATTGAAAAGTGCTGAGCACCATCAGCTGATATTTAACAGAGGCTGTTCAGTGTCTATTGGTTAATGCCACCGCCTGTTTGGGCTTGTGAGCTATACTGATTTTGTGATGCAGACTAACTGAGACTGGGCTAAATCTACCATATTCCTTCCACTTGACCCAATTTGGAAATTGAAACCAAGCTCTCCAGAAATGAACAGCCATTCTGCTGACCCACAGCATTGCTAGTTCCCTCATGTCTAATTTCTCACTGTCTGAGATAATGTTTCTCCTTGTGTCTTGCCAAAGTCTTTGGAGACAAATACATCACTGCTTCATACTGTACATGGTTGAAAGATTATAATTAAGGCTGAATACTGCAGTGTTGCCAACTGTTACAATTTTATCATGAATCATGCCGTATTTGATGCTTTTCTTAAAGCCTTGACTTTTAAAGTCCTATAATTGCAGTTTTCACTAAAAAGCACGTTTTTAGTCCTAATGTTCGTGGTGAAAAAATATGATTCCTGGATAACCTTAAAAGCCTAAAGCCAGAAGGAAAATTAAAGGAACCAACACTATTATTGCAAGACAACCTCATGATTTTCACACCATGGTTGAGGTTGCTGATGCAGATTCTCCATCTTCCTAGGCCAAACCCCTGCACAGTCCATGTGAAGGCTACGAACAATTAGACCATAAGGTCCAAATTTGCATTCAGCCACCTCTGAAATGGCATCCTCATTTTCGACCTTTCCATTTTATGTATACCCAAAGAAGAGAAGGTGAGCATATATGACAACAGCAAGATGTCAAATAAACTACAAAGGCTGAACTATAGGTGGCATGTGCCCTCCTTTCCTCCTCAATGAGGGACTGGAATACAATTTGGACTCTTAGGTCTATTTTTCTGGCAGGTCTCTGAAAGCATTAGTAGGAGTCTTGGACACACCACAAGAAACTAAAAACTCCATGTTCAAACATATGGTATGGCTTAGTCCTGGTGAGAAATATTCTTTACCCTGTGATAAATTTTCAAGTTGCTGGGCTGAACAAACTAGAATAGAGCTCTTCCTTTCATTTGGCAGCTGAGCCCATGGACCCATTTTGTTCTGTTACATCCTTAGCATCAGCAGATCATATCCCATGGATCCCCCATCTATTTATACACCTGCCAAGCTGTCATGCAAACAAAGGGAAAACGGAGCAGTTATTATCTTAGCTGTTGCCACGGCTCCCCGCATGTGTGAACGGAAGGCACTTTATGCCTTGTTCAAGCATGGCTGACATGGCTTTCATGTACTGGCAGAGGCTGAGGGGCTGCACAACGGAACGTTGTATAAACCATGCACTGTGGGCACGCTAATGCCAAGCAGAATAAGGACTCCATTATTAAACTCTGCATGATTATTTGTGCTTCCCCCATGCACTCTCTCCTAGTCATCGAAGCAGGATTTTCAGGGCAGAGCTGCTGGCAGGATCACTCTACCCGACTTACCAACATTTGTCCATCAAAACCAAAAAGCAAAGAAAGAGAGATAGAGTAGCTAGAACTCGATTAAGGTCCTTTCCAACTCTTACTCCTCACACCATTCATAGTGCATGTTTCTGGGTGAGAATGAGGGATGAAGATAAGGTTCTTTTAAAAGATTTCCATTTCTTCAATTTTAAACACTTAAAAAGGAAAAGTGGTTTGGTTTCGAAAGTAAATGTCCAGCGTGCCAAAGGCTGGCTGTATAGGCTGATATTTGGATTCAGATAATAGTCCAGATTCCAGGTTCTTATTAATCAAATCTCCACATGAGAATAGCAGTGTTGATATCCCCTTTTACCTTATCTCTTTTACTTCCTTTTCTAAACCATTGTCAGGTCAAAAGGCAGGGGACCTCTTGACCTGAGAGTGGCATTCTGGTCCTCTTGCCCCTCCCTGATGGTTGCCCATCACTCTGCACTCTAAGGCTAGGGGCAAAAATTACACATAAACTGGTAAAAGTGATTGGAAACTGGTTCAAGTCTCTAACACAACAGAAGTTCAATGCACACAAACCACTTTCAAAATGGCTGAAACCAGTTTAAAATAATATCAGACAACTGATTTAGGTTAAATCAGTTTATTGAACTTCTGTCCCAAATGCCCTCCAGATTCAAGTTAACTCACAGTCCCCCAGCATCCCAGTAAGTTTTGCACCTCTCCCTCAACCCTTCCCCTTCCTTGCAGGGTGGGCAAGCTAGCCTTGGCCCAAGCTGTCTGCTTCCACCAAACAGAGAGGTGTGCTCTAGCACCTTCCAGCTTCTAGCCTTGGCCACCGCAGGCATGTGGCTGCATTTCTGGAATCAAAAGTGAATGTATGTTCCCATGCTTATAGATTCAATCTACGCAGCTTAAACTAACCTGCAAAAATTGAATCGATTCAGCCTTCGGCTGTTTGGTAGCCTGAACTTAACCTAAAGGTTTACTCGATAGACCCATTGTGCTTCCATTTCATAGTGAATTTGTTTAAGGGGTGTGGGTAACTAGTTGCCCAGCACCTCCTGCATTTTCCTATTATAATTCTTGCTGCTATACAATATGTCTTCAATCTGTGATGCTCCAAAGCAATGTCTTTAGCTACTGGAAATTTCCAGGGCATCTGAACCTGATCTGTTAAAGAGACAGTGCAGTGGCAGCAGTACTACACAGGATGCAAAGATGTTTGGGAGCTGCATGTTGTCCAGATAGATTACTCATCCATGAGCTTCCTACAGGCAAGCATGAATAATAAGGAAATAATACCCTTGTTTGAAAGCTATTGAATCATAATGGAGCTTTTTATGTCTGCAGTGTTCTGTCATCTGTGATGCTATATTTCTCATGTTCATAATGGTTTGCAGATCAAAGCTTCTTCCTCAAGTAAATTTATCCTGCAAAAGTCCAGGTGGATTTAAGGATGATCTGGGAGAATTTGCACTTTCTCAGTACCTTAGTGATAAGCTATAGCAGCAGGTCTTTATTCATCTGCTAAAAAATTAACTGAAGTCCACTTATCAATTAATATTCACTGCCTGCCACGAGCAGCCCAGGCTCTGTGCTGGCCTCTGCCACCCGCCATGGAGCCCTGACTGTTTGCAGCAAGCAGCTGCACCAGGGTCCAGAGAGCCTAGCTATTAGGTACTGGTCTCTGCTTCCCCTTCCCCTTACTCTGTTCAGTGGGGCAAGAAGTACATTGCCTGCTTCCTCTCTCCCACTCTGGAGCTATTGTCCTTTCTGTGGGGCAGGGAGGCATAGGGGATGGTTTCACTCGCTCCCCACATTGCTGCTCCTTGGTTCTTTGGGAACCTGAGGGGCAAGCGGGACAGGGAGGGTTGGGCCCCCCCAGCCCAGGGAGGTAGCTGTTGCAGCTAGGTACAGGTAGATGGGACTCCACAGCCCTGTCACCAAGCCCTGACATGTGGGCTGGCCTGAGCAGGTGCTGCCCTGCCTGCCACGGCATTTTGGCTCCCTGCTGCCCTGGCCTGGCCAGGGGAGCTGGGGTGTTTTCCAGCTGACAATCACTGAACCAGCTTTGCACCTTAACCCTGCATGGAGTGGCACAGTGGGCAGCATGGGGGCCAGGCTGGGGAGAGCGATGGCAGGGATTTGGGTCAGCTGGCACCTTGGTCTGGCTGTGGCAGACATGGGAGCAGGTGGACAAAGATGGGTGGAGAAGACTCTGCCAGCTGCAAGCCAACCCTCGCTGGGGCACTGAAGGGCAGGGCTTGTCCCCCCTCTGTGGAGCCACACACAGCACAGTGACCAGCAGGGAGTCTGCCCAGAGCCTGTGCGCTCTGTAATGGTGGGCGAAGGCCCTGCTGCCGTCACCTGCGACTCACCCTTACATGCGTACACACACACAGGGACACAATCCCTCTCTCTCTCTCTCTCTCTCTCTCTCTCACACACATACACACACACACACACACACACAGAGTGCCTGTGTTATCAGTTAAACAGTTAACTGATACAATTATCAGAGTTTAAACAGCTATTTTTTAAAATCATATTTACATCCCTACTGCAAACATTTGAGCAGATCCAAAACTAAGGGGCTGATTCAAAGCCCATTTAAATCAATGGGTTCTCAGAATATCCCTGACCTTCAGTGTGCTTTGGAAGAGACCCACAGTATATTCCAACCAAAACCATGGAGAAAGGGGAAAAAAGTTGGTACTCCTTAAGGTACACAGGAGTGATCCTGTAGGAAATGATTGGATTGCGGAGTCAAGTGGGAAATACATCAAGGTGCTCTGGGGAAGGAAAAGACAAAATAAATGTTGTGCTGCCACATACCGTTCTGCAGGTGCTAGTTCTTAATGTAATATATTTTTTCAGTTGCCCTATAGCAATCAGCAGCTGGACAACGAAACAACTCCAATTACCAACAGAATCGAAATGAATATAACAATGCATACGCTCTGGATAACACAACTAATTAATTTAGCTTAAGCCCCAAGCAGACAGTGTCCAGAGAACCACAGCAAATTGAAGTCATCACTTTTCTTAGTCTGTTTTCTGAATACCTTGTAAGGAGGAAGCACTAGCTGAATATTGACATCTTCACTGTCTGGGGCTGGTAACAAGATTCTCTTTCCTGATTTCCTGCTGTGGAAAGCAAAATTATTTAATGCTTAAAAGGTACAGGAGTGTGAGTTAGTAGAACTGGATCCAATTTCAAGATCTGCATAGACATTCCACTGTGACCTAAAGCAAATTGTATGTGCTAACACTTTTAGAAGTTCCCACTGTGAGGGCTTTCATGTTGAAGGGTCCATAATTAGTGGGCAGTTTTGGAAGTATTGGTTTGAATTTCCCAATCTCCCTGCTTTGGGTTCTATGTAATTTGTTTATGTATGTGCACAAGCACACGTGCACACACACACTCTCTCTCTCTCTCTCTCACACACACACACACACACACACACACACACACACACACACACTTACCCACTTTTCACCATTGCTGTTGGGTTTAATTCGTTAATATTTGAAGGACTACCAGTACCAAAAGTTTAAAAATCATAAATCAGGCCCCAAAATGTATGTAACTTTTAATAATAAATATTGGACTTTGTGCTTTGGCTTCTGAGAACTAAGATGCACTTAAAACAGATTTTCCACTTCTTTGCTCAACTGCAAGACTTAGCAGCATGTGTCAAAGCACCTTCATAGCATCTGACAAAGCAAGCTGTTACCTATGAAAGCTTATGCCTTTCTGAATAAGCTAGTTTCTAAGGTACCCCCCTGCCCTGTCTTCTGCCAAAAATTAAAGTTGAGATTATCATATAATCACATGACTCCAGAAACTGGGGCTTTAAGAAAAGACACTAAATATTTTCAGACCTGCAGATACCCTGCACTGAATAGCACTTGGATAACCTAGAGGGATGGTACTATATGTATACATTATTGTTAAATTTACAGCCATCCCTCCTCCCATTTTAATTCCTCAATTCTGACCTTTCTTCTCCCTAAATTCAGTTCTGAAGACACTATTCTTCTTTGCAAAACCACAACAAATTTTAATCAATGTAATGTCTAAGTGCATCCTCTCGTTAGTAACAGGTGAGGTTTTTCCACTTCTTCCTCAGCCCTCTCCCAAGTCCAATAAGTTTTGGAAGTTCCCTGCTCCTCATGATCTGCACAGTCCACTTTGGAAGCATTGCAATTTCTTGTATGGCTGTTTTTCTGATCTTGCCCATATTTGAAAGACAGGGTCTGAATGAAAAATGTTACAGGTCAGATTTTCAAAACTCAGGCTCTTGCTGGTTTTTTATAGGTTATGATTGATGCATCATAGGTAAGAGGATGTATATGCACACCCAGTGGCAAGGGCAAACTGACCAAATGGCGTGTGTGTATGATATCATTTGAACACGCACAAGACAAGACAAAAATTTACGCACTTGAGGGACTCCACGCTAACGAACAGGTCAGCATCAGGCTGCTTTGAAACTATGGAAATGCGGGTTTGAAACTTTGGTGGGCTGATATTTAACAGTAGAAGGAGCCCTGGGAGGAATTTGGTAGACAGTTTTAGAGTTGTCCAAGGGTACTTGTGATAGGAAGGAGAAGGGCCCTTAAGAGGAACAGCTTGGCATTAGGGACAGAAAGTAGATATGGCTCAGAACAAAAAACCCAGCCTTTGGCTGGAAGACAAGTGTTCTGTGTTGTAGGAAGTTGAGTCAGAGCACTTTACACTGTGAGGAGGTTTCCAGCAGCTGAAGAGTGACAGACTCAAACCCCATTGTCTTCCAAGCTGACAACCCTTGAGTGACATGAGCTCTATTTGACTGCTATTGCTCATTTTGTCTGTGGGAGGAGACTAGAGACTCACGGCTCTCTCCAGAGACAGCACTGTCTGCAATACTGATCTTCAGAAAGGGGCCTTATTTTTTTTAAATGAGCAAATTAGTTAGGAGGTGCCTGAAGGGAAAAGTGGGGAAATTAAAATTCAGAGAAGCAGCATGAAGGCCGTTTAAGAATAACTTATTAGAATCACAGAATATCTGTGGCGTACCTTCAAGCTAGAGAAGGACAGGATGAAGAAGGTGGGGAGGGATGCAAAGTGGTAAAATATCTGAATGTATTTTTGCCACAAAAATCCCATTTCGAAAACAGGAATCTAGCTCAACAGAGGCTAAAAGAATTGATGATAAATGCTAAGAAGTGTAAAACAGAGAAAATAGACTGCACTTAAGGGTATCACCAGGCCCTCACATACCCTCCTGTAATTGAAGCTGTCTTGGGTTAGTAGATACTATTACACCACTATCTGGCTGCTTAGGGGTGGATTTAGATAGATTAAGCTCTACACTAGTGTCACACTTATGCTGGTAGAGATATATCTGTTATTCTTTCAGGGGTAGTTCCCCACCAGATCAGAAGTTACCCCAATTTAGAGGTTATCTGCCCACTACTTTTTTAATCCAGCATAGCACACTTCATCTTTCCACACCTTAAATTATGCGTGTGTTTAGGTGGTGCCCTGAATAGGCAAATTTAGGATGAACCACTTGTTTGAATCAAGACCTAAAAGGTCCTTCTTGTTCATATGCACACAGGAAGACCACAGCAGACCTGAGATATGAGCTGGGGGCCCAATATTGGAGCGTTAATCACAAAGACACCCTTCCTTCCTTTCTTCCTTACTATTGGTGTTCTTGAGAAATTACCCTTAAAAATGGCTCAAATCTACCTGCTACAGGCAGCCTGATCTTCATGCAGAAAGAGTATCATATCCTCCTTAGATGTTGAAATAATTCCACCGCTCAAATGAGCAGCCTGAGTTTTAAAGTCTGACATAAGGGATGCAGTGTGTCTGACACCCAGTAAAGTGAAGATTTGTAACACCTGATGTTTACAGACTATCCTGCATTCTAAAATAAGCTGGAATTTCTTTACTCCATTTGGCTGTGGGCAGTGCTAATGTACATTGATTAATAACTTCCGTTGTTTATTCAAATGTGTGTCCAAACTTACACACATTTACAACAGTGGCCCAATGCTTAGGGTGCCAAACTGCAGCCTGTAAGACCAGTTTCCTGATCTTCCTTCCTTGCCCTGGAGATTTTCCCTGTGGCTTTGGAAAAGTCCTGCAGGATATGTCTACACCAAGGCCCTAAGGTTCTCAGGGAGGGATGTTCCTGAGCATACCCCTTCTATCCACTCCCATTTACACACACCAAGCCCAGAAATGCGGTGGTAAAGTCACTCCAGAGTGCAGTAGTATAACAAACAGCACGTGACTAGGCATTAGCCATAGGTGCCTATTTAAATGGGCACATGAATGGCAGATGCTCCCACTGCTGCCCAGCTGTCACAACAATCCCTGCCACCACCACTGGAGTGCAGACCCTGGATGTTAACACTCCATGATGGGATGGGAGAAGCTGAGTGAAGTGGTTTTGGAAGTGTCCTTCCCCAAGGACCTTGGGAACACTGCAGAAATTCCCTCAGTCTCTCTGTCACAGCTCTCACATGTGAAATGGGAATAAAAGTACTACATTACCTCACAGGAGTGTTTTGGGGAGGACACATAGAGCAAGTATTGTCAGGTCATTAGACTGTGCAGTGATGGGATCTATGCCACTACCTCTAATGCAGACACACAGCAAGTTCAAAACGTTCATGGCAGGAAGAAGAGAAGACATCCCGTAAAAAAATAAAATAAAATAAAGGATTTCTCACTATTCAGATGTCAGCAATGAAGCCCAGGCAAAAATTGGTCTAGTGAAGTACTGCAGTGAGAGAAAACATGTCCCTTCCTTCCCCTTCAGTACTACATTGTGTGCCTTTTGGAGGATTTTGCATGCATAGACAAACTTTTAACTGAAGTGAGAACACATATTCCAGGGCTGGGAACTAGTTTATGAAGAAAGCAGCCTCTAGGATGAGTTCCTGAATAGGGGAAAGCAAGGAAATGGGAATGAAATTAAGAAAATTTAGACATGAACTAACCCAAGAGCCAAATAGGGGTTAAATCAAGTACATAGTAACAGCTGTAGAAGAGAAAGGAATAAATACATTTGTGTAGTAATACTTTCTAACTTATATGTAGTACTTCTCATGGGTACATTTCAAAGTGCTTCACAATGGCAATAATTATCATTGTCCCCATTTTACTGATTAGAAAATGGAGGCGCAGAGAAGAAAGGTCATTTGCCCAAGGTCACCCAGCAGGCTGGCTGCAGAACTGAAAATACAACCTAGGTCCTCTGGGTCCCAGTACTGTACAGTGATCTTTTAACCCAATCCTATTGCATTCAGTATTAGCTATTTTATAAACCAGAGAATCAATCCCAGCTATTCCTGAATTAATTTCAGCACATCTGAGGGGGGAGAAGTTGCAATGCCCCATCTTTCTGCCCTCTGCAATGCTGCAGCCTGCTTTGGAACCAGTACAGTCCCTAGCATAAGTATTCATATTCTCAGGGGTCTCTAATTTATGCAGACATTGATAGCTCCCTAAGAGCTGTTCTGCCTCCCCTCACCCCCTTCCCTTTGACAGGCTTCTATACCAATGTGTGGGCAGCAGGCGATATAAAGTGCTTTGTATCAGCTTAGCATTTCCCCACACCTTTAAGGGGACCTTACAGTGAGCTGAGAATAAACCCTTTATCACTGGAAGAGATGTAATAAGGCAGCTCTGAACCCTGGGCAACAGTGGCACATATGGGAGCACTGGCTGCCATGCTACTGGCATCAGCAGGACAGCCAGCCACAAACTCCATCATTGGCCCACAAAGGCAGTGCCCTGGGCTGCTGCCCCAGTTGCCCCCCTTCCCCTCCCAGCCCCTCTCAGTTATGTTACTACCTGTAGTATTGCCAACTGTCTTGATTATTACTGCAAGCCTCATGAAATCTCATGTTTTGTGCACAGCTCCACATCCTGGAGCCATGTGATTATTTTGGGAGAACCTCAGCTTGCATTTAACATTTTTCTAGTCCTCGTGGTTGTGGAAAAAAAGCTGTGATCCCAATTGAACCTTAAAGGCTCAAGAACAAAGAAGAAAAGCAAAAGACCTCAACTGTAATTAGTAATAGTAGTTGTAGTAGCAGTAATATGAGACTGCCAACCAAGCAGTCTACTCAGTATTATGAGAGGGACCACTGTTGTTATTAATAATAATATAAACTATTAATTATTATTAATGCCAATGATGGTGATGATGATGACAGCAATAACAGTCCAAACCTACAACAACAACCATGTCTTATACTGTTTAAGTTACTTCCGTGGTTTGGAGGTAGAGGGGCAGTGGAGTCTTCCTGACTCATTCATTTTGAATGTATGTGGCTGGTACTGTGCTTGCTACACATACTTGACAATTTTTTTAAGTATTTGTGTTTCTTGGCTAAATTGGGCTATATCATTAGCTGATTCAAATCTGCATTGGTGATGCCTTGATTAACCACAGCTGAGAGTCTGGCCTATTCTTGCTCTTAATTTTGAGCTATTTTCCTAAACTCAGGAGAAAGCACCTTTTTCATTTTTAAACTAATACACAATACAATATGTGATGGCTACTAGTCCCTAACTGCTCAGCCAGCTGTGCAATGCAATTTTATTCCTCTTGATAAAGGGTAAAATAAATTAGGTTTTTGTTACCATCAAATTACCCTTATTTTAAGGGTTTCAATTTTCCAGGGCTAAAGGTTTTCTCCCTATGCCCCTCTAATAATATTGAGTAGAGTGCTTTGATGGCAGTTGCATTTGGCTCAATTCCCCCAATTATTCATTAGTGCTGATATTTTAAATAATGCGGGTAGTTCAAAGCCTCCCGTAAGCTTCCCTGAAGAGGCAGCTGCGGGTTTCCTCTAATACAGCCAGTACCATGGTTCATAGAAAGGACATGTCAAGAGGGGGGGAAACTGGGGTAAGAGAAGGTGTGGCAGAAACGCATAATGTCCTTCAGGCTGTCAGGCAATTTTGACCCAGAATCAGGAGAATGTGAGAAAGTGGCTTAGAGTCACCTCTCTCCTCAGCCTCATCAGCTGTATAGCTTAAAACTGAGCCCTAGGATTTTGCTTTCAGTGCAAGCAAAGCTGCCCCTCACATTGCTTAAACAGACGTCTCTTTTCCCTGAGGAAACCGTCTAGGATGTGTATTGTATGAGATGCCTGGCGGCTGGCATGCAGCCAGTGTGACATTCCCTGGCACATGCCCATTACGCTTCACCCTGTGTGTGAACCCACAAGATTATACATAAGTGCCTATTTTAACTTTCCTCTACTGAGGAAGCAGCCTGTGCTTAAAGGGACAGTGACAACTTGAAAACATAACCAAAAAAGAAATTAAAGCAACTTTTAAAATCCTGTGGTCCTCAAGCCAATGTTTTGTGGTTTATGCCATCAGATTTTTTTTTTTTCTGCTTGGGAAGTAAGTTGTTTTTTATTCTCCTTTTAATATATGAGAGATAAGGGGAACTGGAGGCTGTGATTTTTGCATCAGGGTCTGCTAACACAAACCCCTGTGCCCAAACAACACTAAGTGCAGTGGATGGGTCTCTGCAAAGGTGGACAGTTACATCCAAAAATAGCTGATGCCAGACCCAGGATTAACCCACTATCCTGGGAAGGAGTAAAACTGCTTATACACAAATGAGTGTCAAATGGACAAAGTAAACAACCTAGACATATAGGAAAACTGTATCTTTCTAATTTCCATCGATAGCACTCTCCAGTGAAATATTGACAGGCTTGTGAATGAAAAAATCACAGATCAAAATGACCACAAATCATACAATTGGCTCAAAAATCTTTTTTTTTCCTCTAGGGAGAGGGATTTCTTTTTATTTGTCAGCTGGGATGTTGAGCCTGAGTGATACACAAGGTCAGGTATTCAAGCTTTTCTCCACACTTGCAAGCCAGAAAGTCATTTTTTTCTAAACATGAGAGTTGAGATTGTCAAATAATTGCAGCACACTAGGAGCAATTATTTAAGAAAACAACAAGAATGAAATCACAAGACTTGCCAACTCAAAGCACTTCGTAACCATAACAGGTGAAATAATTTCAGTGGTTTTAAATTGTGAATGCCCCTTTAACTTTGGCATCATTTAAACATGTGTTCACACTTTCTCGCCTTCCTCGCTACAATCAGAACACCCTTCAGCCAATAATCAAGATGGGACTATTCAGCTAAGAGTGTGTTTGAAGTTTTGCACAATGTAAAAACACACTGAAGATTCACCATATGATGTCTACACAGATGCTTTTATCATTCGTTTTGACCTGTGCATGTTACATGTCTGCCTTGAAAAACTAATAAAAAGATTTGCTCTTATATATAACAAGAAAAGAACATCACAAATAAGAAGCCTGTGGGAGAGAGTCAGTGACTTTGCTAAACCATCACAGCATAAAGAGAGGCAAATCAAAGAGGAACCAAATCTTGTCGAAAAGCTAAATGATTTTGTATAATGGACATGTTACTGCTTGATTTCAGTCTCCCACTCTGTGTCACGATGTGCTGCTCGCTACCTTCAGAAGAGACATGTTTCTTCTGTTATGAATATAGGATTTACATGATATTGAAAACCAAAACAGCAGGAAGACTTGTCAGTTATACTTAAGATCTTGGTGTGGTGGCAGATGGGTTAAGGCTTTTTGCTACTAATACAAGCAGAGACATAAATTCAAGCCTCATTCTGGATTTGGGCTATAGGCCAGCCCTGGTCAGCCCAACTGACAATGAATACCTGGTCATTTTGAGCTTGAAAGTCAGAGGTTGGACAGATGAGGAATCTCTGTCAGTGGAAGTTTTTAACTGCAGATGAATATTTATCTGTGATGGTTTAGACAGAGATAATCCTGCCTTGAATAGATCTCCTGAAGGCCATTCCAGCTTTATTTTTCTATGAATCTGATGTATGCTAGCCACATCACTCCCTTGTGTGAGGTCGGGTATGGATGCCAATGGGTCTTCTTGGTTCAGGTGGGCCATGACTGCTTAGTTGTCCTATTGGAATCAGGACCTCCTTTTAAAAAAATAACTCATAACTAATTGTTTGTATTAATCAGTCTGGGGATGACCAATTTGAGATGCCTCAGATAGACTTTATTTAATTTAATTTTATTTTTTTACTGCAGTGGCCCAGCTCATTGTGCAAAAATAAGCATTAACACAAATCTTTCTAGGACTGGGATCTCAATGTGTAATACTGTAAAGAATTTAGTGATTTAGACATGTTTTATATTATGCGATTAGAAGCTATTTGATATTCCACTGCAGTTTTCTTGCCACTGCTACCAGAGTCTTTTAAACACAACAGGGCATTAGAAAATAGACAATAAAATACTTCAGCCAGGGAAATGGAAATAAAACCCGAATGTGCTAATGTAATCCACCTGAGTCAAAAGAGCCAAAATTCTTCTCTGATGACAAGTCAGTACAAGAAAAATCACATGCAAAGGAAATGCAGCACTTTACCACAGGGCACAGCTATTAGCAGAATCGCAGCTGTCCTGCACATGCTCAAAGGAATCAATGAAGTGATAGCTTCCAATATTTGTCCAAACATGCTCAGATGAAATAAAGCACATGAAGCTGTGATCAAAACTCAGCAAGGAGAATTTCCCTGATGAAGGTCAAAGACTGCATTGTCATCCCTGACAGCCTGACAGATGAAGATCATTTTATTTTGTACGTGATTGAAAAAAGGAATGAATGTTACTATTGTTGTGGGAGAGATTTCTATGTACCATGGTATTGATCTAATTGCCCATTGAAGCCACTGGGCCTTGGATCAGGCCCTAAGCCAAGGACTGCTATTATAATAAAGGGGCCAGCTTCAATTCTTGTTAAATAGAGCTGAGTGAATACTCCAAAAACTGTTTTGGGAAAACTCTTGCCCAGCCCCACCCCCCAAAAATTGAATCTGATTTGGTTTTGTTCATGCCCTTCTTTAGTGCCTTGCTAAAAATATTCTAGCAAGCAGCTTCACCAGCAGAAATGTTTGTAAAGACAGTGAATTTTAAGTGGCTTTTAGCAAAATTTTTGGAATGCAGATCTCAAACTTATCCACCTTAGAAATTAGAGCCTGATTTTTAAAAAGCGAGTGAGGATTTTGTAGGCCCACCTTCAACAGCTTAAAGGAGCCTAATTTTCACAGGGCAGGTGCTCAACTTTTTTTCTGAAAAACAAGGCCACTTTAGGAAATCTTAAATGCCTTGTTACATGTGGCACTTTGACCTGCTCAAAGGTTGATCGGTTTTAGTGCTAGCTCAAGTTTGGAGTGGTCACACATTCAAGCCAGTAAAGGCCTCAAAGACTGAAGGTCCACTCCACCCCCATTCTGGGCTTCTTCCCTGCCACCTGCCCCTGAGACTCCCCCTGTTTTCCCCGCCCCGGGGTTGTGAACAGGTTTGAATTTTCCTGTTCTGCAAGCCTCTGGGTCTACCACAACAGATAACCTTTTACCTTTCAGGATTTCCCATCAGTTACAAAACTGCTGGACAGTATCAGAAATAATGATGGCAAAAACAAATGGCAGAATATCAAGACCCCAAGGAATTTCTTAATGAATGGGACTTGAAACAGTATTTTGTCAGACTAATTGCATGCTGAAAAAAAGCTTTCAGTTATATTTTGAAAATATATTCAGTTTGACATTGAAGTGTTATGGATTAAGCTACAGTGAATTTTATGCCTCATTTTTACCTGACTTATTTCTTTGTACAAATAATAATACTCAAAATTTTGCCCTCAAGATATATCCAAGCAAGTCCCACAGAAGATAACTAGAGTTTTGCATGCATATCCCAGGGCAGAATTTTGCTCTATATGTTCAACAATAGTGTTTTAAACTCTTCCTAATTACTAGCTCACCAGAAGTGTTTTTCTTTCTCATTCTTTTGGATTTAACCATGAACTTTTAACTGTTTTTTTCCTATGCAAAGAATGTACGGTTCATAGAAACAAGGGATTGCAAAGAACTTTTGGGTTATTCACTCTGTTGTCTGGCGGCTACACATGGCTCTTCTCTGAAGTGCTTTTTCCAATGATTTGTCGAGCTTAATTTAATTTTTTCCAAGTGATGGGACTGCCATTAGTTCCCATGGTCACTGAGATGAGAATAAGAAATCTCACTATCAAGAAGTTTCTCTGGTATTGAGTCTAAATTCCCCCTTCTTTAATTGAATTCATTATACCTAGATTGAAGCCTGTGTGCCTCAGCTAATACTTCCTTCCTATTCTTTTGTGCACAGAATTAGGATATACCATTACTGTAACCAGCACTAAAACACTGAGTTCGTTAACACATTCTGGTGGCTAGACCATGTAAGAGAAGTTTATAAATCAGCTACTGTCTACAAGTTAATGCATCTGGTAACTTAGATTGATAAGTAAAAGTTTAAATTCATGCACGCTGGTTTGTTTCAGTCTCCACTGATGAGCTTTCAGGAGCCTTATTGTAGTATCATGTATTCTCCCCTTATATGTCTTTTAGCTGGATAGAACAATCCGGGGAATATCTATGCATTGCTTATTAACTTAGTTTTGATACTAAGGATGTTCTGTGCATAGCTATATAAGACAGCAAACTGTTTTGAATGTGGAACTTATCTGCTGCCCATTTTAACCTCATTGCGGAACTAAAATGCAGAGGGATTATGATAGAGGACTTATAATAGAAGACTGTTCAACTTGAGACCATTGCTCCTTGTTGTTATCTGCCACCACTGAGTAAATTCAGTTCCCTCAGCCTCTCCTCAGAAGCCATGTGCCCCAGACACCTAACTGTTTTCGTTGCTCTCTGCTGGACTATCCAATTTGTCCACATCTGTTCTGTAGTGGGAGGCCCAAAACTGGACACAGTACTCCAGATGTGGCCTCACCAATGCCGAATAGCTGGAAATAATCACTTCCCTTGATCTGCTGGCAACACTCCTACTTATGCAGCTCAGTATGCTGTTAGTCTTCTTGGGAACAAGAGCACACAGTTGACTTATATTCAGCTTCTTGTCCATTGTAAATCCCAGGTCTTTTCTGCAGAGCTGCTGCTTAGCCACTCGGTCCCCAGCACATACCAGTGCATGGAATTGTGCTGTTCTAGGTGCAGGACTTTACACTTATCTTTATTGAACCTTATGAGATTTCCTTTAGTCAAATTCTCCAATTTGTCTAGGCCTCTCTGAATCCTGCCCCTCCCCTCCAGCACATTTACTACTTCCCCCAGCTTGGTGTCATCTGCAAGCTTGCTGAGGATGCACTCCCTCCCATCTTCCAGGTCATTGATAAAGATAGTGAACAAAACTGGCCCCAGGACCAACCCCTGGGGCACTCCACTTGATACCAGCTGCCAACTAAACATTGAGCCATTGATTAGTACCTTTGACCCCACCCATCCAGCAGTTTTCTATCCACCTTACAGTCCATTCATCCAACCCGGACTTCCTTAGCTTGCTTGTGTGAATATTGTGGGAGATCATATCACAAGCCTTGCTAAAGTTAATGTATATCACATCCACTGCTTTCTGCATCCACAGAACCAATCATCTCATCATAGAAGGCAATCAAGTTGGTCAGGCATAACTTGCCTTTGGTGAATCCATGCTGACTGTTCCTAATCACCTTCTTCTCCTCCAAGTGCTTAGAAATGTATTCCTTGAAGACCTGCTCCATGATTCTTCCAGGGACTGATGTGAAGCTGACCGGTCTGTAGTTTCCTGGATCCTCCTCCTTTTTCTTTCTTCAAGATGGGCACTATATTTGCCCTTTTCCAATTGCTAGCTGCAACTCCATTTGAACTTTAGCCTTCCTGATTTTATCCCTGCATGCCCAAGCAGTGCTCTTTTACTCCTCCCTAGTAGCATAAGAGTAGTACCCTAAGACAAACAATCAACTACTGACCCAGGGAACGTAGTTTTCCAAGTCTCATTTCTGGTTTGGAGGTAACTAAGCAATAAAACCCCTGATGGATTTTGATAATCTAATATGGCTGATTAGGAGGGTCACCTGACAAAGGAACTAGTGGTTATAAAAGACATTTGTAGAAACAATTTGTCAAGAGAGCAGAAGGGAACTGATGGCAGCAGAAAGGGAGAAGGAAAAAAAGCTCCCTGATTTCTAGAAGCAGCCAAGTGCAGGGGAGGATGAACATCTCTACCCTCTCTGTTTTGTGCTACTGTGGTGTTACAAACCTGTGATGAACCAGAAGGTGATTATATGGCCAAATTTGGCAAAGCATTGGCCATCTACCAGGCAAGGTCCTTTCAGTACCTCAAGCAGCCAAGCCTAGTCTATCTCTGTGTTTGAATGTGTTTAATACATCTCTATAAGCCAACCTTTTATAAACCAGAGACCAGTGGGAGCGAGATGGGGCACACAGGGCCAGCTGCCTCCCTCCTGGGGCTGCACCACTGCCCAGCTTTAACTCAAGAAGCTGCTCACCTGGGTGGACAGACAGGGGTCTGAGCTGGGGCTCATGCCTCAACTCGGCAGCCAACCCGGCAGCCCGATGGTTGGCAACCTCTGCTATAAGGTATCTGCATAAATTATAGTAACGGAGGCAAAGCTTCCATAAGTATCAGGTTTACTTTTCTAGCCTATTAGAATGTTTTAATCTTTTTATGAATTTACAATAGGAGAAATAGGTTGTTGTGGTGTGGAGTAGAATCCTGTCATGGGTTAAAGACGATAGAAAGGAAAAATAGGCATTGTAGGCCACAATCTATTTCACCTATGGGGCACTTAAATGCAATTCTGTCAGAGCTGTAGTGAGCTCAGTCAGTGCCAGGTATGGGGATAGGGAAGAAGGGAAGCTTTACCTGTCCAGCCCCTCTATGCAGTAGCAGTAGTAGCTGTCTTCCCTGTGCAGAGTCAGGGCAGTAGCAGCAGAAAGAGAGCCCAGCTCTCTGGGTGCTGCTCCTGGGGCCCCCATTTCCTTGCCTCATCCCAGGTATGCTACTGGGCACAAAGCTGTGCTTACTGTAAGAAAAACTCCCCGAGGCTGAGGAAAAGTTGGGGGAGTGCAGTATTCTCCTGTCATGGTAAAGATTTTTTGGGGGGAAGGAGTTTCGTGCCCCATTATAATTGGCACCTGGAGCTGTTGACCCACTTACCCCCTTAGATATGTTTCTGAATTCAGTTCTTGACTTGAGTCCCTGAAAATCCATGAATGTATATTTTTTGTAATACACTGTCATTTTATCCTTAAGATGATAGGATCATAGAAAAGCAGGGCTAGAATGGACCTTGCAAGATCATCTAGGATCAAGGCAGGAGCAACCCTAACTAAACCATCCCAGTCTGTCCAACCTGCTCTTCAATTTTTTCATTTCCAGGGACAGAGATTCCACAATTTCTCTAGGTGCCTGTTCCAATACTTGAACAACCCTCAGAGTCAAATAGTTCCTCCTAATCTCCAATCTGCTGAAGTTTGAGGTCAGTGATTCTAGTGCTGTGACCTACAGCCACAGAGAAAAGCCCATCTCTTATCCTCTCTATAGTCACCCTTCAGATATTTAAAGACTGTTATCAAATTTCTTCCCTCCCCTCAGCAGTTTTCTCTTCTCCAAACTAAATAATCCCAGTTCTTTCAGCCTTTCCTTATAGGCCTCCAAGGCCACTTACAATTTTTGTTTCTCAGCACTGGACTCTTTCCAATCTGTCCACATCCTTCTTGAAGTGTATGGCCCAAAAGTGGACACTATGCTACAGGCAAGGCCTTATCAGTACTGAAAAAAGCAAAAGAGTAGCTTCCCTTGATTTGCAAGTGACACTCTTGTTAATACAATCCAGTATGCTGTTGGCCTTTTTGGCAACAAGAGCACACTATTGACTTATATTCAGCTTAGGACCTACTGTAACCCCCAGGTCGTTCTCTGCAATACTGAAGCCTAGCCAGTCATTCCCCAGTCTGTATTTGTGCATGCATGCAATTATTCTGTCCCAAGTGCAGGACTTTGTACTTGTCCTTGTTGAACTTCATCTGATTGATCACAGACAATTTATGCAGTCCATCCAGATCATTATGGGTTCTGGCCCTACCATCCAGAGTGTCTACAACTCCACCCAACTCAGTATCATCCAATGTACTAAGTGTGTACTCAGTCCCATTGTCCACATCATTAATGAAGATGTTGAACATTACTGGACCTAGGGCAGGCCCCAGAAACCCCACTTGATACCTCCTCCCAACTAGACTTTGAGCCATTGATGGCTATGCATTGAGCATGATGATCTAACCAGTTATGTATCCACCTTAGAGTACTTTCACCTGGTCTATATTTCCTTAGTTTGTTAATGAGATTACCATGGGCAACAATGTCAAAAGCCTTGCTAAAGTCAAGGTACATCACATTCACTGCACTCCTCCCACTCACAGAGCCTGTCACCTTATGAAATAAGAAAATCAAGTTGGTCGGGCATGACTTGGTCTTGGTGACTTCTTTTTAGTACTGCATCACAAAAAATGCAGTGAGGAGGAGAAAGACCCACTCAACTTTTGTATTATCAGTGTTTCAAAGACTCAAGCAGGATGGAATCAGATGGCATTGGGATGCATAACTTTACTTATATGTGTAATAGTTTAAATAAAATCTGGTCCCCTGTTCTCAATGTGGGAAGAAACTATGCAGATATCAGTATTCCTAGAATTGTTCAACCTGCTGCATCAGATTCACTCTGGGTGTGGTTTCACTGGAAGAGGGTTTCAGACCTGAGGGAGAGTAGTAGTGTCACCTTTCAGAGCAGGGCTGCTGTAAATTCCAGGCTGAACTTCATCAGGACACCAGTGACAAAAACTGTTTTGAAGATGTCATGAACTAGCATGTTGCTTAGCAGGGCTGACCTGCCTTTCCCAGGCCAGTTATGCTCACTTTGTGGATTGCTCAAGCTGTTTGTACACTCCCCAACAGAACAGACTTTGCAGATTTTATTCTATTATAGCACTTCCATTTGAGGTATTTTTCCCACTTCTGGGGGATCTCATATTAGTCTTTATCATAGGGACCCAACTTCCACCTGCTGTATGTAGATGAACTACCAAGTAGAGGGTGTGACTGAAGAAGCAGCAACATTTGCTGATCTCAACATTATTTAGTGAAGATGAGAGAGAAATGAGGATTGTTAAGTCCAGAAAGGCCTATCAAAACTAGGCAATTGGGCAGCAAAATGGCAGATTAAATTATCTGTAGACAAGTGCAAGGTAATGCACATTGGATGGAACAATTTAAACTACCCATACATGCTGATGGATTCTGAATTAGCTCTAACTTCTCAGGAAAAAAAGATCCTGGGCATCATTACAGATGGCTTGATGAAGGCATCTTCTCTATGTGCAGAAGCAGTTTCAAAAAGGCAAATAAGATATTTGGCTGTGCTGAGAAGTAGATGTTGAATAGCATGGACAAAATTATATAGTGCCATTATATGAAACCACAGTACTCTCTGTCCTCACCTTGAATAGTGAATCCATTTTTGGTCACCTCACCCTGGAAAGGCAGTAAGAGAAATAGGAAAGGTCCACAGAAGGGCAAACAAAATGATTACACAGAAGCACTGGGGGATGTTTTATACTGGGAGAAAATGTAAAAGATGGGTGTCCCTTAATTTAAAAGAGAGAAAATAAGACAAGATAAGAGAAGGTTCTATAAAATACAAAGTACTATGCAGAGAAAGGCAGTCATATGCTTCTGTTTTTAAACGTTCCTATAATGCAAGCATGTACAAGAAAAGCCCTGAAATACCAGTTTATAGAACAGAGTATTAACCTGGGAAACTCAGTGACAGGATAAAATCATAGCAAAGGGAGTCAAGCTCTGATTTAGACATTTCTGGGGTGATTTCTCATTTGCACCAACACCCAGATCCTCACTGCCCAAGAGGAGTGAAGGCATTTTAGCATTAATGAGAATCAGTCCTTTATGTGCCTCTGTTGTTATGCTAGCTACAGTAAATTTCTTCTTCTTCAGCAATCCCTCGCAGTGAAGGATGATGGTCTTCCACGATTATCTTATCTGTGTGGGCAAAGATGGCTGATGAGGCCTGTCTGGGATCGACAGACTCTACTGCAGCTCAGAGATGTGTTTCCATGTGAAATAGGTTGCACACTGGATTCTAGATTTGGTCTGTAATATGCTGTTTCTACCACTCCCACTTTTCCACCTCCTGTTGTTGTGAGGTTTCAAGGTACCGAGATCTCTGCAGCAGACTCTTCCTCCATTTGGGGCAGTCCTGGACAATAGTCTCCATGAACTGATATCACTGTTGCATTTTTTTAAGTTGACCTTGAGGATGTACCTGAAGCACTTCCTCTGCCCTCCACTTGAGCATATGGGGGCTATAATGCCCCAAACTTCAGAGCCCTTGCACTAATCGTTAGCTGCTATTCAGAGGGAGAAATTTTCCCCTTCAGTGTATAGGACTTTAATGTACCATTACTTATAACTTTTTATTCAAGCATCCAACACTGGTCTTCCTATACAATGACTACAAGGGATCAGCAAAGATTCCCCAAAAATGCCCTAGCACTTCTACATATATGCCAACTTGATCACTGGTTCACTACTGTATAAAGAAGAGTCCAGATGGGCTCTCTACTCTTTGTAGTGAAAAGCAGTTTTATGTGACATTTTTACAGGCTATGGCTGGATGTAACTCACTGAACACAGATCTTCCCTCCTCCAAAAACTGGAATTGGGTGCAGAGATTGAGGCTTGAAGGTGCAGGAAGGGAAATGGCTAGAAACTTGGATGAATGTTAAAGGAGGAAGTGATGAGTTTTGGGGAAAGGTGAAGAGATGAGAAGTAAGCTATAAGAAGGGGGCAACAAAAGGAAAGATGGAGAGGACTGAGGGGCTAGAGGACAAGAAACAAAAGAAGAGGGAGAAGAATGAGAAAGGGAATAATAATAGATTGCAAAAAACTATGGAGAGATAGACTAAATACAGCACAGGGGGAAATAGGGAGGGGTGAGAATAAGCTAAAGGGAGAGAAACAAAATAGATGGAAAATTGTGAAATCAAAGAAGAGAAAAAAGAAGAAAGGCAAGAAAAGGACATGATGGAAAAGAAATAAGCAGTCCCAAGTCATCTGTCCAATATTTTCATTGAAAAATGAATGTCAACAATTATATTAAATGCATGTAAATAATAATTGCATAGGTATAGAGAGAATACAGAATGGTGTGAGAATGCAGGTTGATAAATGAGACATAGTATGATATAGGACTGGATTAAAAAATCTGTAAACATTAATTCTGTTCCTAGCTCTGCCCTGAAACTGCTACATGACTTTGAACAAGTTGCAAGTAAACTACTCGCAAGTAAATGTTCCTGGGCAAGTGTCTACACACGCGGGGAAGTGGGAGAAGACATGCTGCTCATGGCAGCAAACTGCTTCTGCTTCCTGGGGCCCTGCAATGGGCCTCTGCCACCACCAAAGAGAACTGGAGGCTCCAGCCACAGCTGCCTGCAGCTAGAGACCATTTTGAAAAGACAGCTCCACTCCCTCCTTCCTGGCCAGCTGCATTTCTGGCCAGAAACAGTGTGCAGAGCATGAGTGCAACATATTGTTACACAGCACATGGTAGCTGTCTCACTGCAGCCTCTGCTCCCTCTTCTCTCTCTCCCTCCCCCCCTCCCCCCATGCCATGGCTGCTCCAGTCCCTGCCCCAGGCAGTGATGCCCAGTGGCCTGGGCTCCTGTTGGCCACTGCATTGGCCCAGCTGGTCCTCTGCACTGACCACTGGCTGGGCCACAGCCATCTGGGCCCTGCCAGCTCCCCCACGTGCAGTGACCACCTGCCTGGCTGCACCTCACCATCCCAGCGCTGCTGCTGCTGTGAAGCTGCCATTTGAAGCAGCGCTGCTGCTGGACTCCAGCAAGGAAGATGATTGCAGACTCCTGGACACCACCACCAGAGCCATCCATGACCTCCTGGGCCTCCAGCCCTGCTGCCTCTGGGCCTGCCAGGCCGGCCAGGACTAGTGGCTGCACATTGTCCAGCACACTTTGGACAACAAGCAGTGGCTGGAGGCATTCTGCATGACCCAACCCACTTTCCTGGACCTCCTGGAGCAGCTCCACCTGCACATGAAGTGGCAGGACACCACCATGTGGCAGCACCTCCACACAGACACCTGGCTGGCCATTGTCCTGCTGAAGCTGGTCACACCTGCCAGCCTCTGCTATGTGGGCCACTTCTGGCATGGGCGAGGCAACCACCAGGGAGGCTGTCCTGGAAACGTACAGCGCCCTCCAGGATATGCTGGGACACATCATGCTCCATGTGCATGACCCCCTGTAGGCGGTGGCGGGGTTCTGTGCCCTGGGATTCTCCCAGTGCATCAGGGTCCTTGATGGGACCTACATCCCCATCACCTGCCCACCCCACAGCAACTGTCCCTAGTACAGCCAGAGGGGTTTCACTCCATTGTGTTATGTATGGTCTAAACCAAGGGGCCATGTCACATGACACTTAAGACATATTAACTGCACTTAAAACATGAATGGCTGTACATTCAAGCAGTAAAACACATGCTAAGTGCAATTATATCATAGTAAAGTTAGGGCTTTTCATTGGAGGAGTATCTCCAGGTCATATTAAGTAACACCTGTTCAACCACCATCACACTGCACCATGAGATAATATGAGTTCAAGATTCCAGTGTGGGGCAGGGGATGGGACTGACAATCAGCTGATTGCTGGTTCAACCCCAGCACTGTACCTCACCAGAGCCAGCTCAAGCCTGCCAGTGGCAGAGACCCAGCTTGACGCAAGGATCTAACAGCAGGAGTGGCATCTTCTCAGGGGCTCAGCTCTCTGTGGCTCCTTTTGGCTGCTACCAGTGGAGATGGAGATTTGGCTTGCCTAGCATGCAAGAGGCAGGGACTCCTGGGCTGGGCAGTGCTGGGCATGTGGCAGGGAGGGTGCAAGCTCCAAATATGGAGGTTGCATGTCCTCATGGGTAGATGTGTGAGATGCAGAGTCCAGTGCTGGATCCGGTGGCCAGGGCAGGGAGGGGGGACCACAGCTAGCTCCTTCCCTGTCCAATGTGGGCTGAGATGGTAGTAAGAATCACCATGCAACTGTTCAGAACACATTCTGAGTTTTAATATGACACCGTAATACTTACTACAGTGTCAAAACACATGCCAAGTGTCCCATGTGACAAGACCCCAAGTCTTATCCCATTACCTGAATTAGCTTTTATAACCGCTGTGTCCCTCAGTGAATTAATTGCTTTCTTCTTCTCTCGTCTACCAACCTTTGCTCTCTCAGCAGTTCCCCCTCCCTTTTCCCCTTTCCTGTCCTTTGTATTCTAATCACTGCTTTCTATTTATAAGTTTTGCTTCCTATTGTCTCTTCAGAGCATCTGACAAAGTAAGCTGCTGCATATGAAAGCTTATGCAGGTCTGCTTGAGTTAGTCTGTAGGGTGCAACTTTACCCTACCTTCTGCCAAAAAAGCTTAAACCATGGACAGGTATTCAATTTGAGCTCCATGAATCTCCAGCACCATAAAAAACATGGAGAGAGGGGCCTGTCCAGGTATTCCAGTTCCCTGGTTGGAGAACTACACTCTCACCTCAGAGGCAAGCTCTCCAACTGGGGGGCAATAGATGGCTGCTCCTTGGTTCTCCCAGCCTCCAAGACAGCCCAGTCATTGACAGGCTGCCCTCTCTCCTGTCAGGTGCCCCTGCTTGAATAATGCCAGAAACAGGAGAAACTGTAAAAGCAGGTGCAGCAGAAGGGCCCCCAGAAGTCTCACTGATACCTCACCACTGAGTGGTTATCAGGGAACCAGCTGCTCTCCATCCCTTCCTCCTTCTTGGAGTGCAGTGGGATAATGGAGGACTGTGGGATTCTAGTTATATCCAGCTGTATAAAACTGTACAGGTGCTACACATCTTGTCACTCTCCAGGAAAGTTGCTGGTTGAAACAACCAACAGTTAGTGATGGAATCACTGTGTTTCTTCTGCCATAAACTGCTTGCAGGCCAGTACAGTCACTTTCTGTGCGTGGAAAAGGGTATATTTCCTGTCACAGATGCAACACTTGTCCAGGGCCTTAAGAAGCATGAATTTAGCATGACCATGTTAGTCAAAGGCAGGGAATCCAGGAGTGATTTCTGCTGATAGAGGCACAACTGGGTGGTAGTCATGCACTGGGCAGCAGCTGTAGTAGGGTTGACAGCAGCAGCTGGGCCAACCGCACTGCAGTTTCTTTTTTTTTTGCCCCTTCCTCCCCAAACCACCTTCACTAGGGCACCCCCAGGGAAGACCAGGACCAATGGATATAAACTCCTGGAAGGCCGCTTCAGGCTTAATACCAGGAAAAACTCCTTCAGTCAGGGTGTCCAGATCATGGAATAAACTCCCTCCAGAGGTGGCGCAGTCACTTACCCTGGAGGTTTCCAAGAAGAGACTAGACAGCCAGCTCACTGGGGTCACCTAACCCCAGTTGTCTTCCTGCCTAGAGCGGTGGGGCTGGACCCGATGATCTGCAAGGTCTCTTCCAGCCCCATACAATCTAGGAATCAATGTATTTTGTGTATGGCATTTTAAGTAAAGAACAAGCTTGTTTGAAATGTTTAGAAGTTGTAAAAAAAGATATTACTGCTATTGTTTTTGTATCCCTCTACCTGGAAAGCCAGCTTCCTCGGTAACATGAGTTCAACACTGCTGGACAAAAGGAAAATTATCTCCTATATATTTAGAAACTTCTAAAACATCTTGAAAGTAACTTTATCTGTATATAATTCAATCAAATGAGTGAGAGAGCATGCAGTCTGCAGGGCCTTTGAGCAAATGCTGCAGTGTCATTGGAAAACAGGGATTTCTACCTTCTTCTCCAGGGGTAAAGCAATTGGCCCCGGTTTTTTAGCTTTTTATCACTTGGTATTCACCTAATCTCTGCAGCTGCCAGAGGCTGGCTCTGGCCCATGGCCATCTACAACAACCTATTGGAGTATCCGGGATTACTGGAGGGCAGCATGCCCTAGCTATAGTCTGTTGCCTACAGAACTTCCTAAAGCTGCCTCTGTAAGGGGATGTTCTAGGCCTGGGGAAATCCCTTAACTCATCATATAGGGGCTCTAGGTGTCTTTGTGGATCTGGGCCTCAAGCCAGCTTTCCTGCTTCTTCACACTGCCAGAGTTGCACAAAGAGTACTGACAGAAGCCAGGGATCTGTGCGTCTGTTTTAAGCCTTGATAGTTTGATTTTGTATGTTCGTTTTATTTAAAAAAAAAAAAAAAGACTCTTCCCATGTTTCATCATTCTGGGCCTTAGTGCTGTCTATTGTTTCCCTCATATCTGTGTATTCAGGTTGTGAGGGAGAATCCATCTGTATGGGGAAATGGTAATTTTGTGGAAAGTTAGTTTGGTTTTGTTTTGTTTTGGTGTGTTTGCAGGGATCCTCCAATTTGGAATATGAAAAATTTAGATGCTAATGCAATAGTGACAAGGTAAATGTTTATGTGCAGTTTATCGCATCTCCACAATTTAGCACATTGATACATCAAAGATATGGTATGGGGGCATGCATATACATAGGTGTACAAAGCTGTTCCACAGGGCTTGTGAGCAGTGGGGCTGCAGAGGGTACAAGGCCACTAGAGGCACAAACCCGCTATTTTGTGAAGTGAAAGCAGTATATAGTTGCTGTGCCACAGTAGACAAACTGCTTCTATAAAGCTAGCTAGGAGCTCCTAGGCACAATGCGGATGTGCATATTTCTGCCTGGTACCTTATAGACATGCCCTGCCTGATACAGCTTTGTATTTGTACATCCACTTGTGTAGACACATGTAATATGCACACAGACATATATATGGCTGTGTGTGTGTGCACAAAATAAAATGAAGTTCCTTACAATTTAGTTAGATTGCCCCCCATTTGCTCCGAGCACCCCCAACATAACTTACAATGCACATTTCAAGCCTTCCCTCTTTATGATTAAATTGCAGAAATTTCATCCTGTGCCACCCGTATCCACCAAGCCAAGTGAACTGAAAGCTGACTCAATTCTGTCTTCTTGGCTCCTAACCAGGCTCATAATTCTTCCCTCTTTTCAAACATTTGTAAAAATACAAGTTAGTTTTACACTTTAATGCCAACTGCTCTGGGAAACTACAGACCAAATAAGGGGTGAATTCCAAAAACAAAGAACCTTTATAGTTGGCCTGCCTACAACATACAGTACATCTATATCTAGTCTAATAGGCAAGACTGTATGGTTTGATAGGTAGGGGTCTGTCTTGTGAGTCTGGGGAGCTGCCCAGATTCTGTTTCTGGCTTTGTTACTGACCTGCTGCATGGTCCTGTTCTAATTTCTATGACTGTGTTTCCTCACTAACCCTTTAGAAGTCCATTTTGACTGTAAACTGTTTGAGGCAAGGACTGTCTTCCTTTGTGCCTGCACAACATGTAGTCTCTAGATGTTTTTAGGCACTACTGTAATACAAATGATCAGATCATGGAAAAGATACAGTGTCTGGAGAAGGACATTATACAGCATATTACAGATTATCATAAATACTAGTACTGGAAATAACCCTATCTGTTATTAGCACTCTGTTAGTCTGTCATAGCCCTGGCTATATATCCTAGTCCCATGCAAATATTAATAGATATTTGATTTAGACAGTTGTGTTCTTTTGGTGTGTTTAAATCTAAAAGATTAATTACTGTTTTTTTTTTTCTTTTCCTATAAGCCTTTGAAAGAGACTAATATTATAAATAGGGTCTAATTAGCAATTTGCCATAAGTCTTAAGATCTTTTTATTTTCTTGCAGGTTCAGCCACTGTCAGTATCTCAATCTCTATGGATTATTCTGCAGCTCCCTGAAGAGACTTCAACTTCAGTTATGTCTTCAATCTTTTTTAATTTTGCTTCATTTAAATATTGCAACTAATTTTCAGACTTGAACGATGAATAAGATTAAAATTAGGGCTTTTTAATAAGGGTTAAGAGGATCTCTCATTTCCATCAGGTCTTCTTCCCATCTGATATTCATCCTCTAAAGAAGTGGTAACCCCTATCTATCTGAGTTTATAGCTTTGATGTAGGGAGAAGAAAGAGAGAGCAAGAAAAGGAATGGGAAGTTACTTAAATACCAATTAAAAATAAAAGATACTATCAAAAGTTTAAAGGCATTGTGCCCTTCTGTTCATCCATTTAAGAGAGCAATTAAGCTGGAACAGTCATTTCTAAGTATGCCCCAGTAACGTCAGAATTGGATCTTTTGTTCTGTATGGGCTTGTCACACATGGCTGACCTGTAGTCACTGTACAGTGATCATAAAGAGTCCTGGTCCTCCACACAGAGGACTAGGGAGCCATATTACAACCTCTTCAGGGAGCCAGAATACGACACACATTATAGCTAACTGTGTCTCTCTCCCCCTCATGCTATACTCACCATTACATTTTTATCCAGAAATGTAGCCAACTAACCAAGTCCTTCTGTCCTCCCACCTGGAATGTGCAAATTCAAGCATAAATTAAGGTGAATTAAGGTAAGTCTACCACAATACAATAGTGATAGTGGTGGTGATGGTGATGGTAGTAATATACTCATCTTCTCAGGCTTGCAGCCACCTATTTCCAGCCCCGAAATTGGGACATGGTCCCTAATCTAGGAGCCAGTTAGTGAGAGCAGCACAGAATGAAAACAAATAGAAGTCCATACCTTTTGTCACACCATAAAGGCCAAAATTTGCAGCTGTGACCGAAGGTAATACTAATTTGTGCCACTTTATTACAGTGGACACCTATTTGCTTTATGGCAGGAGAGTGTGGGCAGCCTGGACCAGCCCATGCTCTCCAACCATCCTGGACAGGGGCTCAAGGGCTTGAGGGGACTGATCCTGTGCACCCCAGGAATTCCTGTTCAGAAGCAGGCTTCTTAAGCCCTAGGAGTCCTGTTGGGCTTTCCCCACTTATCGAGATGCATCCCCATGATCTCTTGGATACATCTGGGTAATTTGGGAGAATTAGAATTTCCTAGCTTACCCAGACACACCCTGGATACCAAAATGTACTCCTGGGGTAAGTAGGAAAACCCCAACTTTCCCTGCTTACCCAGTGTGCCCTGGAGATCCTGAGGACACATCTATTTAAGAAGGGAGAGCCAAGCAGGTGCTCCCAGGGCTTGAGGGGCCTGATCCTGACCAGAAATCCCAGGATCCTCAAGACTAGCCCCCACCCTCCAAGCCCTGGAAGAACACATTGCCTGTTATCTCACCAAATGAACAGGAGGGATAATGGGCAGCATGTATTTCACCCGAAGAAGAAGATCAGCTGTGCCAGAGTACATCCCAGCACAGCTGATCCACTTCATTTAGCAATGGCTATTTCTACTCAGAGAGACCAAGGGTCTGCAGGGGTTGTTTACTGCTCCCCAGTAATGTTCACTGCTGTTAGTCCTTCTCATTCATTGTATGCCTATGTTTATTGAGCCCAGTGATCACTACACCCTCTGGATATGTTCTTATCTTCCACCCAAATGAGGGAAGCCTAGCAACAAGCAGCCATATTCTTCACTGCTGTCAGCTGCTCCAGTTTCGTTTAATCTAGTAATGCATTTATATTACGCACAGCACTAGCATGTCTGAGTCCCTCATTTTATGTCTACATGGCACATTGCCGTACCATGCAGAGATATCTTGAGTTAACAGAGGCAACATGTGGTGCAAGGTCATGTATAATTGCTCTGAGCTAGCCGTGTCATATACTAGCTCCAGAAGAGGAAACAGTACAACTGCATTAGTACAGCATTGTACCTGGGCTAAAAATCTTCTCTGTAGACGTAACCTCGGGGTCTGTCTTAGCAACTGACCACTCCAACTATATAGTTGAGGTCCCAAATACCTATGCAGATCCTCAGCTGAAATAAACCAACAGGTTTCCATTGAAGTTAATGGAGTTATGCCAATTAACATTCACTATAGATTTGGCTCCTTTCTTTTATCTGCCCTGTGCACCCAGTGCAATCGTGATTGCTTTTGTGGCTCAATTTATGTATGTTTGTTTTAGAATTCTCTGCAATGGTTTGGCTTTCCCTTTTGAGGCCAATCTCCCCTGGCATTTTCCCATTCAGATTAGCCATTAGTACTTATGGCTCCATTTCAGCAAAGCACTTAAGCACATGCTGAAGCCAATGCAATGTAAGCATGTGATAAAGTATCTTGCTGAATTTTTATTACTGTTTGTATTACAGTAGTGCCCAGGAGTGTCAGTCATGGACTACAGCCTCATTGTGCTAGTTGCTACCCAAACAGAACAAAAAGGCGGCCCCAAAAATCTCATAATCCAAGTAGATGGGTTTGTATATTCTATATGTACTCAGTGCTTTACAAGTATTAGTCAGTTTACCTCAAAAAATCCAGGGAAACAGTTAAATGTAGTTACTCCCTCATTTTACAGATGAGGAAAATGAGGGACGTTGGTCAGAAACTAGTCATAGAATCATAAAGAAGCAGTGCTGGAAGGGACCTCCAGATCCCCTGCCTGTGGCAGGATCATCCCCTGTTCAAACCACCCCATACAAACCATAATCTAAACTTTATGTAAGACTACCATCAATAACTACTGGTCTCCTCCTCTCTCCTTTTTCTTGGAATGGTAACCTATTCCTGTTCCTGTGACCAGGACTTTTTTCCAAAGCTAGGTGTTTAGCCCAAGAGCTCAACTCTCCCCCAGCATTATCTGTGCTTGGGATTCATAATTTCAGCAAGGCACAGAGAGTGGGGTAAGTCACTAAGATTAAATGGCTGGTGAACAGAAATCAATCTGACTTTCTGCATAGGAGGTTTGTTGGAACAAAGCACGGTGTACATATTGTCATGCGGAGTGTTTGCGATGATATATCAGAAAAAATGGCCAATTCATATTATATTTAGACTACAGCTTACATCACAACATAATCTTGTTTATTATAAGACAGATTTGAAATATTTCACTTGGTCGATAAATCTTCTATGGGTCAACTGATACCTTTGTGCAACTTTGGTTTAGTGCTAACTTAAGAGAGGCTATGAAGGACTTGCTTTAGTCCTGCAAAATAAAAATGATCACTGTTCCCAGGGTTATTTCTTAATGTTTTACCAATAACTATAATTTGTAAAAGGCATGATCAGTTTTGGAAAAATAGATGAAACACTGGCTTCTCTCAGAGGAGTGCCCTCTTTACTAAGCTACAGAATTTGGTTCCCTCTTGCTTTTGTTCTCCCTCTGGCCCTGTGAATCTTGCCCTCCTGGCTGCCCAAGAGCCCAGGTTCAGCAACAGTTGTGGGGAGGTGCTCTTGCACAACCCAACTATAGAGAGATGCTTAAAGCATTTTTCTGGGAAGTGGAAGATATGGGTTTGATTCCTTTCAAGTTAAGATGGGTCTAGAAACCAGGTCTCACTTCTTAGGTAAGTGCCCTAGTTACTAGTCCATCACACAAAAGATGGGCACTATGAGCAGCCCCACCTCATTGAGTCAGGCCTGTAAATCCTGAGGAAAAGTTGGGAGTTAAGGTATATGCCAGCACCTGTAATTTCCTAATGGCTTACTGTATGTGCCTCTGTGCTCAGCATCCCTACTCTCCCACTGCCTAGTCTTTCCTTCTCCCTTTACTGTCTCCCACAGACCTTGATTTTCCTATCAAAGTTGTAAACTCTTAAGTGATCCTCAGTCTTTTATTAGTTTATGCCTCTGAGGTTAAAGAAACCAAAGCAGAGCAAAAGGATTTCAAGTAAAAAAGTAATTTACAATCTACTTAGCTGTTTCTCATAACACCAGGGTTTTGTTTCTCTTTATTCTTTAATAGAGGCTCTAGGCTTTTGTTTTGTTTTGTTTTATTTATTCTATTATGTTTTTTAATATTGACTCCAACAGAAAGCCACTGATAGCTTACAAAAACAGAAGCACCATGGAGCCCCGTTTCCTCAGGACACAGCCTTGTCTTGAACATAAAGGGAATGAGTCAGAAACTACCCCACTCTACGTGAAATTCAACCACAGAAAGGTACACCAAGGGGACTCACCATATGGGACAGTGTTCCCTCTATGCTGCGCACATGCACAGCCGTGCACAATAAGAAATCATGCCACGCAGTAACTTTTTAATGCCGCACTCAGAGCGGCGTACCAATGAGGGGGTGATAGGAGGCCATGGCCCATGGTTGCTGGCAGGGAGGGACACCCAGTGCCGTAGCAAGGAGGCACTGATGCTCCCGTTGCCGCCGGCTTTGCATCCAGCTGCTCACCACCCACCCCAACCCAGCCACAGGCTGCTGCAGGATGGGGAAGGGGTGGGCACACTGAGATACCCATGCACTCCCAGCCAGGATTGCTCACGGATCGCTAAATCTTAGAGGGAACATTGCTATAGAATCTTTCTTTCTTCAAACTGAAGCCATGGCGAAGTGGCATAGTGGGAAAATGGAAGTGAAATGACTTTAGAGGGCTAGAGTCCTGAAATTAGATCTCATTTCAGAAATAAAGATAGATTTGGTATTCTTGCCCTTCCCATCTCCCCTCCCATTTGTGCAAATCAGAGCTGAGCAAAGTGCGTGGATGAATGATTTATTCACTGAAAAATGCACTTTCAGGGTGATCAAAACTGTTTGCAAAGGCAGGTCCAATTTGGCAAATAATAGTTTCAGACAAAGAAAATGGAATAGTTGAAATGGGTCACATCAATGTGATTTTAAAGCCAGTACAGTAGTTTGATTTTTTCATTTAGAAACAAGATTTTGACTTCAAATGTGTTTGAATTACCTTTTTTCCTTAAAGCAAAGCAAACAAAGCACATTTCAAATTCCCACAGAATTTTGAGGGGAGGCTCCATTTTGCTGAAAATATCAAAATATTTTAAAGACTTAGAACCTTTTCCCCACAGATATTTCACTACACCAAAACCAGTTATTCATACAGCTTTAGTATGAGCCATAAAATAATCTAGAATTTTCAGGTCTCATCTACACAAGTTGCCATAATTTGCAGTGAACTGTTCTACTGCACATTAGTGCATCATGGCAAAAACCATGCTGATGCTCTAATGCACAATAGCATTAGTCTACTGCACATTAAGCATCACAAGAAAAACCTTCACCTTTGTTACTGCACATCAGCACAGCTACTGTGCCTCTATCTAGTACCTCATATTAAAAGTACTAAACTTAATGCACAGTGTCAAAAGCGCATTAATGAACATGTAGATGTACCACATAGTCCCTGCTTTGGAGATTCTGAAATATCACAATTGCAAAAAAAGGCATTGAAGGGGGCCAGGACTTAAAAAGAGGGAGTTTTGTAAGCGGGGTAGATATAGAAAGGGGAGAGACAGCCCTGGAATATCAGGGCTTACTATCAGAAGTAAATTATTTTGGTGGTGTGGTGTTTGAGAGCCCACGGTTGCAATACCAACAGATCATACAGGTCTGTGTTGAGATGACTTGGCTAAGTTCTTCTGATCCATCACAGGTGATGTAAATGCAAAATAAGAGGGGGGCAAAAGGTCCTGAAAAAAATACTCCAACTATCTGAGGGGGAAAAAAAAAAGACAAAAGACAATGGCTTTTTGAAAGGGATGCAATAAACTGCTATGGAAACCCAAGTCAAATGGTTATGCAGATCATGCCCTGTAGGAAATAGGTGCCACCCTATTCCCTGCTTCACTGGTAGCTGAGCTGAGCAAGCTTACCTGGTTCCGAAAGTCCTGTAAGCAAAGAGCTGCTCAGCCTGCTAAAATATCCTCACTCCCTATCATGCAGTTTCGATTACAGTTCTAAGAGCATTAGCTGTCAGTGTCATCAAACAACAATAAAACCTAAGCTTGAGGGTTGTTTTCCAATAGCTACTTTGAGCTGTGATGGGGAAGGTTCAGACTCTAGGTTTTGGTATATTTTATTTCTTGACTCTTGATCCTTTCTTCACCACCTGCTGGTACATGTTTTCAAAGCCCTTGTGCCCTCTTCTGGGCTTAAGTGGGAGGAGATGGAAGTGACAGAGGCTGCAACAGCAGCTAGAAGAGAGGAAAAAATGAAATTCTGCAGGATCCTATTACAGTGATCACTGAAAGTGCATATTTCTTTGCTCCTAGCCTTTATGTGGCACAATAGAGAACAGCCAGATCCCTTGAATGCAGCAATTAGACCAATAATACTGCAAAGACTGGACGAATAATTGTAGTTTTAGAAACAGTATTTCCTTGCACATCCCTTGTATAAGCCCCTGCATTCAAGTTTAATGTTTATAAGAGTCTGATGTCTACAAATGCTTCATTTGTAATAGGCAGTTCTGTCTTTGAACTAGTAGCAATAGGTGGGGATAGAATTGTCCAAGGAAAGCTTCATATGGCAATATAATTGTGGACCCTGCCTCTTACTTCAAATGAGTTTCACACCCTGGTTTGACCCCAGTGGTAGCTCTCCCAATTGGACTAGAGGGTACTCAGGTTAAAAAGGAACCCTAGCTCTTTGCATATACTATGCTCACCCATTCAAATACAGTATAATGATGTAGGTCAACTGTAAATGACTATCGCTTAATGTTTATTTCTCAGCTATGGAACGCACAGTGTGGACAGATGTAACACCCTTGCACAAGCATACAGAGCCCTCTGAAACATCCAAAAGTGGCCCAAACACTCCAAAATAGTGCCTTTCTAAATGTCTGCCAGCTGTCCACTTACTAGTTCTAGTGGTCCTGAGTCAATGCTGGGGCCCCACTGGGACCCCTACAACTTGCTGGGACACCTCTCCCACCAGACCTGAAGCCAGGCTAAGCCCTGACACACACTGTCCCACTCCCCAATTCCTTGGGCCCCTGCCACCAATGGAGTCAGGTCCTGTAGCTCCAGTCCCCTCTACCTCCTGCTTGGCTGAGAGGGGGAGAGGAGAGGTAGGAAGGAGTGGAGCTGGAATGTCAGCTTACCGCTCCAGCTCGCTGCTTTCCCCTGCCTTCTACCTCTGTGATGATTTGGGAGAGCTGTACCATACAGTAATTCTGTGGGAGGGTATAAACTCTCTCTGTATGTGACTTTACCAAGCTGCCAACTCCATTCTGGCTATGCAGCCTTTGGCTTCCTCGGTTTTGTTACCTCCATGTCTAATACAAAAGTTTAATGGATTTTCCTCCTCCTCATTACATTTTTTGTGATTCAGTACTAAGAAGTCACCAAGAGCAAGTCATGCCTGACGATAGGGGTGTGCAAAGTAGACCCCATTTGATTCAGATTTGGCCCGAATCAGGGACAGTGATTCGATTTGTTGATTTGGATCATTGTCCCTGCTTCGATTCAGCCAAATCTAAATCTGAAGATTTGATAATGATGCAGAGAATCAGTGATTCAGGCAGACATAGCTTTAAATCTTTTCTCTACATACCTCGAGGTACCAGCTTGGCTTGTGAATGCTGCAATGCTGGGGCAGATGGAGCGTCCCACAGAAGGACAGGGGAGCCCTCCACATGCTCAACAGCGAACCTGGAAATGGACCGGAACTACTTCTGGTCCATTTCCAGGTCCACCAGGGAGCACACCGGGGGGGGGCGCCTGCACCCACCCCAGCTTGGCGATCAGCCACAGGGGGACCCGGGGTGTGCCCCCCACCCCAGACCCAGGAGGCACGAATCACCAAGCCAGGGAGGCACAGGAGGCCAGTGGGCCTGGAAATGGACCAGAAGTGCTTTTGGTCTACTTCTGGGTCTGCTGCCAAGTGCACTGGGGCACCCCCACACTTCTGTGGGACACTCCATCTGCCCCAGCATCACAGCACTCACAAGCTGCCTGCTACCTAGAGGTATGTAGAAAAAACATTTAAAGCTGTGTCTATGTCCAAATTGCCAAATCTTTCCAAATCTCTCCAGATGAATTCAGAGGGTTCCAATTCAATTTGGAGAGATTAAAGGGTCCTCTGATTCAATTCGGATTCGAAGATTCGGCCATCGAATCGGGCTGAATCTCCGCTGAATCAAACCAAGGAACAAAGCTTCGCATAGCCCTACTGACCAATCTGATTTCCTTCTAGGATAAGGGGATGGGTTCTGTGGGTGTAGGGAGAGCAGTGGATTTGATATACCTTGACTTTAGCAAGGCTTTTGACACTGTCGCCCAGAGCATTCTCATGACAAGCTAAGTAAATACAGACCAGATGAAAGTATTGTAGGGTGAATACATAACTGTTTGGATCATCGTGCTCAGTGTGTAGTCATCAATGTTTCAGTGTCTAGTTGGGAGGAGGTATCAAGTGGGGTTCCCCAGGGGTCTCTTTTGGGTTTGGTATTGTTTAACATCTTCATTAATGATTTGGATCATCGGATTGAGTACACACTTAACAAGTTTGTACATAACATCAAGTTGGATGGAGTTGAAGATACTCCAAAGGATTGACATAGGATTCAGAATGACCTGGATAAACTGGAGAAATAGTCCACAGTCAATCAGATGAGATTCAACAAGAACATGTACAAAGTCCTGCACTTGGGACAGAATAACTGCATGAATAAATACAGATTGGAGAATGACTAGCTTGACTGCAGTACTGCAGAGAAAGACCTGAGGGTTACAGTGGACCATAAGCTGAATATGAACCAACAGTGTGCTTTTGTTGCCAAAAAGGCCAACAGCATACCAGTTTATATGAACAGAAGTGTCATTTGCAAATCAAGGAAAGTGATTTTTCTGATCTGTTAAGCATTGGTACAGCCTCACTTGGAGTACAGTGTTCAGTTTTGGACCCTGCATTTCAAGAAGGATACATACTGTTTGGAAATGGTTCAGCAGAGCCCTGGGAAGCAAAGACTTAGGAGAAAAGGTTGGAAGAACTAGGGTTATTTAGTCTGGAGAAGAGAAGACAGGGCAGATTTGATAACAGTCTTCAAATACCTGAAATAATACAGTAAAACTAAAGAAGGCTGTTACCCAGAGTGGGAAACTAAGAGTGGATGGCACTTGGAGGAGTTAGGACAGGACTCAGAGGACAGGTAGCTGGACTGTCAATTCTAGCTCTCAGGAGATAATGCTGGGCAGGAAGGTCTATACCCCGCAACAGTGAATCTGGAGGCCATGAGATTGAATGGCAATCCCTAGGCAGCCTGTTTAGATTTAAGAGGCTTAAAACACCTGGAGATCCAGTGGCTTGGTCCGACAAATAATCTGGTGAGTAGCCAACAGTAGCAGTCAGCCAGATATCACAGTGCAACACTTAAACAGAAGTTAATAAATGATGTAAAAGTAATCTCCTGCTCACAGTCCTACTCCTATGGATAAGTTTGATCAATGCAAGCATTCTAATAATCAAGTATTCCTGTTTGTAGTTCACTGGCTGTGTGGGCTGCCATTCTTTATATGGGTGGAAGAGTTATATGGACGGATTCTGTGAGCCAGATTCTCATCTCAGTAGTGGATATCAAGAATATTACCATTGAAATGAATAGTGTAATACTAGAGTTAATCTGGCAGGAGAGGAGAATCCAATCCTACATCATCAGTTCTGTGGAGTCACCAGCTTGCCTCTGTCAGTGAATTATACTCTGACTAAAAACTATTGTCAAGTTTTGATTTCCCTTATAGATTCTCTAATACTAAAGTGCCAAATGTATTCTACCACTGGTGTTTACTGACTTGTCATTTCACTTTGACATAATTGGCCTGGTCTTCATCTGTATCTTATGGAGGGAAAACATCTTATCTTGAGGAACAACAAACTAAGGAAAGCTAGAAATTTATTTTTTATTCAAAATGTGATAGAAAATTGCTACACAAATATTGTGCATGGTCTTTTGATTTCTCTAGGGTAAGGGCTTTGGAAATCTAAGGGCTTTGTTACATATTAATTTTATGTGGCTTCTGGACCTCTTAACCCTTGGATTTTCCACACATTAACACCCGAAACTGGTTTTAAGCACACTGTAGATGTCTTAAAGTTATGCCACTCCTGGACAGTTTCTCTCTGATCTGTGTACCCACCTAATGTTCCATTAATGTGTGGCCACTCCCCACAGATGAGCCAATCAAGTTGCAGTCCTCCTGCATACCAGGATTCAGTGTCCCCTTTGCCACCCTCCTGTTCCATGTGAATCAGCTTTCCACCCCTGAACTCTTCCCAAGGGGCAGTTCTGACACCAGCCCAAATCCCACTTCAACCCGCAGGGGTGTGACCTTCCTACTCCCAGGGGTCTAACCCCATGCAAACAATCTGCAGAGCACATGCCCACTATCCAGGTCACAGGACATGGATGGGTCCAGGAGTGGTGTCTAGGGAGGATGGGGAGGAACAAGATAGGGGGCCAAATTGGGTCCCCATAACCTGGGGCTTCCTTCCCAGGGCAAAGGCAGTAGCACCCCCAAAATCACCTTTCCACACCACTCCCAGCTCCCAGCCACCCTGGGAAGTATGACCAGCACCCCACACAGCTCAATCCCATTTGACCTTCTTTAATTTACTACCTCTTGATTTCTTTTTAATTTTCTTTTTTTTTTCTCTTTTTTTTTTTACTTCTTTTTATTTTGAGGAAGTTGTGTGAGGCTGAGGGACAGGAAAGACTGGGGGAACTTGTCTTATTTAGTCCTGAGAAGAGAAGACTGAGGGGGGATTTAATAGTAACCTGCAACTACCTGAAGGGTGTTTCCAAAGAGGATGAAGCTAGACTGTTCTCAGTGGTGGCAGATGACAGAACAGGGAGCAACAGTCTCACATTGCAGCAAGGGAAGTTTAAGTTGGATATTAGGAAAAACTCTCACGAGGAGGGTAGTAAAACACTGGAACATGTTACACAGGGAGGTTGTGGAATCTCCATCTTTGGAGGTTTTTAAGACCTGACTAGACAAAGCCTTGGCAGGGTTGATATATTTGGGGTTGATCCTGTTTTGAGCAGGGGGTTGGACTAGATGACCTCCTAAGGTCCCTTCCAACCCTAATGTTCTATGATTCTGTTATTTAATCCTTCATTTCACTACCCTTCATTTCACTACTGTTTCCTCACCCACATTTCCTTTCCATCTCCCATTTCATTACCCACCCCCATCCCTTTAAGTCTCTGCCTCCCAGGTCCATGTTCCTGCCCCTGCCCCCAACCCATCTCTCACACCCTCCATCTAGAGCAGGGATAGAAGCCTGTCCTGACTCACCAGCCCTATAGTGCCAACTCATAGTTGTAGCTCCTAGTCAGGCCAGCCTTAAGGTGTGAATGCTCCATACTGGAGCTAGCATTAATACAGGTCAACATTTGAGCAGCATAAAGTGCAATGTATAACAAGGCCCTAATTGTATAGGTGTACAAGGGGCTAAAGTGTTCCAGAATGAATAGAGAGAACCTGTTTATAGCCCAAAACTAATTGTTGCACCCTTCTGCTCAGTGGGCGCATCTACACGTCATGCTACATCACCATAGTGACATAGTACAGCAACATAGCAACCACGTGTGTCTACATGTCACTGGCAGCTACTTTACCCTAGCGGCACACTCCCCCATTTTAGCGCACCGCTATGGTGAAGTAGCAGCTAAAAATAAAAATGCGCTGCATGTACAGTGCAGTATGGGCAGTTACTGTGCCATGCTTTAGTAGTTCCAGAAGGAAGTAATAATGCAAAGCGCAGTAACAACGTCACCATAGGGTGATGTATAGATGTGCCCAGTGTAGTGTTCTCCTCCTCCTAGTGGTGCCTGGGGTGCTACACATAGAGAGTTGATGTACCTGTTTCAGCCTTTGTTACCAGTAGTCTCTTAGGTCAGGCAATAGAGGCCAGTGTTTTAGAACCAGAAGTTCCAGGTTTAATTCACAACTTTCCAGATTCACGATATTAAAAATGGTGGCTGTAGCAGCGTCCATCTTCTCCTTGCTCCAGGTGTAACACTGTCTGGCCTCTCCACTCCATTCTAACCTTCCTTTCTCCACAAGTCTCCACACTTATTTTGCCTGCCACTTCTAGAAAGTCTTGTTGACAGAGCATAAGGTGTTACTGGGTCTCTTGGTATGCTATTTCCTTTGTTTGGCCTTTCTGCCTCATGTGTCTTTCATCTTCTTTCCTGTCTCTTGGATTTTTACCCACCTGGTAAGTCCTCCAGTCTCTTTCCCAATCCTAGTCCAATCTCCTACTCTTCACACTTCTTATTCCTTCTGGATAGGCCCAGCACCAAGCTGGACCTCCTTGCAGCTTGCTAGGTCTTATTCAGTTTCCCTCAGGCTTATCCATAGTTAATTCCCCTTGGTCCAGCAAGAGCTCTCTCCTTCTCCATGCTCAGTGCCCTTCTTTCCTTGATAAGTCTCTTCTTTGAAGGGCTCCACCCTTTGTCCCCCATAATGGGAAATAAAGGGGCCCCATTAAAGTGGCCATCTATAAAATTTAGTTTGTTGAAACTGTAAAGCTTGGGATAACTTTCCTTGGGCAGAGATAGTATGTACTTCACACTACTAGAGGGAGACAGTGTCACACTGAGTGGGTGGGAGGGTCACAGTCAACATTTTCTTTAAATGAAATGCCAGGTTATTGGCTACGTTTATGTTGTTTTCCTAATTGACCTCTAGCATCACATTTTCAAAATCCAAATAATAGTAAATGGGCATCGCTTTGTAGTCCTTTTTCCCTGCTTATAACTATAATATTTTAAAATTCAGGGAATTGTCCCTAGTATTTTACAACATCCTGGAGCAACACATGAGTCACCTCCTATTTAATCTTTGTCTCCACATTTGTTTGCCTAGTGCCAGGTCTGAGAATAAACAAATAGCATCCTAAACTCAAAGGAGTGCTATGAGGATAAATTCATTGTGTTTGCAGAGTGTTTGGATTAAATGGTGAGATGGCACAGAAAATTCTGTACAGAGGCAAAATAAAATCCAGACCTGATATAGAGAGATGCAGCTTTAGTAGTATGAAATCAGTGGAAATGTCCTCCAGTGCTTCAGGTTGGAATTTGGCTCAACACAGTTAGATTCTGGCATTTAGCTGCAATAGAAGTACATCTTTGCATTTGAATTAGACAGTCATGATAGTGAAAAGTAAAGAGTATTTATCTGTGCCGCTGATGAAAGATAAGTCAATTGCAATTCTGGTTCCATATTGGGTGGCTAGGACCTGATTTGCATGACACTCCCACTGCAAAAACCATCCAGGGATCATTCCTCGGTGTGAGCCAGCATTCATTATGGATCTGTGCCCAAGCAGTCATTTAGTAGGCAGATTATGGGGGCAAAAGTGAGTTTATAAGGCCTAAGGAGACCTGGAAGTGCTTCTGGATATCAAAGCAGACAGCTGGCACCTGCTCTGCAAGTCCAGGATTAGATATATGGTCCAGACTCTTCTTGCCCTTTAGCTCTAATTTTAGTCCCCATCCCTTCCAATGTGTGCTCTCCAGGCCAGGCTGACATTTCCTCTGTGCAACACTGGTGGCTTGCTTGTTGCCATTTGGAAACCCCAACTGGCTTTGTGATTGAGCTAGGCCATGTGGTTGACAGGTTTGTATATGCAGCTGGCTGGGGTATGTAGGATGCGCTGGTGACAGCTACCAGGAGCATGAAGACAAAACAAAAAGTAGTTCTGGCAGGCTAAGAAGCTAGTGAAGAGGCCTCTGCTTTGGGCTTGGGGCCTGAGGATACAGTGGGATGGGTGTGGATTTGGAAATGGTTGGACAGGGAAACAGAGATCCTCCGCTCTTCCTCAGGACAAAGTGGGAAGAGCAGGTGAATATGTGGTACCACAGAGAAGAAAAACAGGAAGAGGTTAAAATCAGGAAAAAGCTCAGGAAGAGGGGAGAGAGAAATGCAGAAGAAGAGAAGGGATGTCGTGTAAACCAGCATCAGCAAAAATGGTTCCAAAGAGCCAGGCCTTTCGGCAGAGTGGGGGCAAATCATGTTTTCCTCCCTGGTTATAAGCACTAATACTGCAAGAGCTACATGCTGCGCATTTATCTACCAAGTTTGGGCCAGATTTCCCATGGGCCTGCATCAGTTCCTCGAGTAGTCAGCAGCACACTGGGGGAGGGAGGGGTGTGTGCGTGCGCATGCGCACACATGTGTGCATGCATGTGCACTATTCTAGTGGATTCCTGTTGGATTAGAGAGATTTTACATAGATGCTGTAGGTATTCACTGTTAGTGAAAACAGGACATCCTGCTGATCATCACCAAATACAGAGAAGTAACCACCTTAATAACTTCTTCACTAGGTACAAAGAAGCATTGCCTTGTAATCATATCACTTGACTAAAGCTAACTCAGCGTGAGAGAATTTCTTCCCCCTCCCCTGTTCTGCCTGTGTAAAGTAGAATATAATGGCACTTCCCTTGTCTATTTAGATTGTAAGACCTGTGTGGCAGAAACTTTCACACTGTCTTTATGCAATGGCTAGTACCACAGGTCTGTATTCTCTGTTGGCCCCCCATGAATTCAGAATTTTTTGGAACTGAATAAATGTCATAAATTTGTCTGGCCTCTGGATCTGCCTGATATCTGTTTTGACCAAATCAAACCCCAAAAGGATATTTGTAAGTAATTTGACATTCATCTGTGTTACACAGTAAACCTTAATGAAAATTTCACACTATCTACCAGACCTTAGTTGTGAATCATGGAGGGCAAATCTGGACAAAAGGAAATGACTGGCAAAAGAGGGAGCAAAGGGATTTATAGCTAGTTTAGTTCTCCATGGCAGATTTCAATGTGAAAATGAACCTTTTTTAAGAGTTCTGAAACTGAACCAACCATACAACTCATATATCCACTCAGATTTATGCCTAGACAAGGCATGAATCTCTCTAAACAATAGGGCTGCCATACGTTTGTTAATATAACCATAAGATACAAACATGTAAAACAACCAAATAACTTCTGTGTGGTATCCTACTCTTTTTCAGAGGTTTAAGCCAGGACTTCATTTATTTATTAATTTGTGCAATTTATATGATGCTCTTCCCAGCAAAGGCTCAGGGCGCCTTACAGTAAGAGAACAGAAGCATTTATAAAAGAAGAAACTGACAAAAGAAAAATGAGTGATAAGAAAACAAAACAAATTAAAATGGGAATTAGAATATCAACATAAAAAGAGACCCACTTAGCAATGCCTTGGCCTAGTTTTGTTGCTGAACACCTGCCCAGACTGAAAGGTCTTACAGCACTTCCAAAAGATGTTCAGGCTTGAGCTCTGGAGGGCCTCAAGACAGATGGAGGTCCAGAGCTGGTAAGCCCCTGGCAAGAATGACCTCCCACGCATTTTTGCCAAGTGGACTTGGCATACTGTAGGAGGCTGCCATACTGTGTAGAAGGTTGATTTTTGGGGGCTCCCAACCATGACGCCAGAGCCCCCAACCATGGAGATCAGGCTGGGAGATAGGGGTCTGCCAGCCTGAGCCTTATGACCATGGAGCTCAGGCTGGGAGATTAACATCTCCCAGCAGGGGCCCCGAGGTTGCAGAGCTGACACTAAGAGATGAGTCACCCAGCCCCACACTCCCTGGTTGCAATGACAAAGTGGGGGCTGGAAGATAAGGATTTCCCAGCCCCCATTTCCCAATCATGATCTCAGAGCAGGGTGTTCGGAACTCCCTGCTGGCAGGGCAGGGGGACAGAGTCCCTGCCTGGGCTCCTGTGGCAGAGCCCACCCCAGCAGCAGGCAGCTCCCAGGGGCAGGGAGCAATCTCCCACCGCCTGGTGGATGGCTGACTGGGAACAGATATTGCTCCCGGTCAGGTGTCTATACAAACCCTACAGCACCATAACTAATGCTGAGTAAATTTGCTGCTTGCATTTGCAGGTACCAAATTTACTTGGTATTAGGGACGTTTACTGAGAAGTAAGCATGTGCATGTGTAGATGTACATGCTTACTTTGGAATAAACTATGCTAATATTAGGTTAAGCATCTCATGTAGACGCGCCCAATAGGTGGGAGATGTCCACTCCATATATGTGGATGGCAAATTCAGCCATTTTTTCTGGGTGTTCAAAACCAGAGCCTTAGCCTTTTATACAGGGGTAAATCTGAACTGACCCATATTCTAACTTCCCTAGCATTTTGGAGTATGGAGATTTATTTAGTAAAGGAAGAGAAAGGGTGACTCATATGGTGGAGTATATGATGTGGAGGTAGAATTACAGTTTTAAACTGGACAACTTCTGCAGTTTCCTAGGTAAATTCATCACAGGTTAGAATTAGTGCATGCCAGCAAAGTCACTCCTCTCCAGCACTGCCTCGGGTACCTTTCTGGTTGCCACCACTGCAGTACTTGGGTCTTGACACATGAGTGGAAAGCAGAATAGATTACCACCTTGTAGACTAACTGAAGTAGAAGTGTGTGTGTGTGTGTGTGTGTGTGTGTGTGTGTAGTTAGTCTGAAGAACTAATATATATATTTCATAGACATTAGGGCTGGAAGGGACCTCGGAAGATCATCGAGTCCAGCCCCCTGCCCCAGGGGCAGGAAGTCAGCTGGCGTCATAGGATCCCAGCAAGAAAAACATCCAGAATATCTACCTAGCTATCTATCTGTTGGTGATTATATGTATACCACAAGCTTTCATGAGTGGAGGCTCCCTTCATCAGATGCTGCATTTTAGTTGACTTCAGACTAACATGGCTAACTACATATCTTGACACATGAGGGGAAAACCAGCTTAGGCCCTGTACACAGAATAGAAGGAAAAGCACTAAAGTCCAGATTTACAAAGGTATTTAGGTGCCAACCCCCCCACTGAAATGAATAGGAGTTAGATGCCTAAGTACCTTTCTCCACTTTAGACCTGAAACTGGGACAATGGGAGAGGGGAAGGACTGAAAGAGTGAGATGGCAGTTTAAATTTTGCAGTAAAAATAGAAATGATTATACTAAGCTGATAAATTGTTTTCTTCGGGTTAAAATAGTGCTGGAAAAGTTTTTTCCTGTCTGCTTCTTGACATTTCCCTATTCCTGTAGGAATTCCCATTTAGCCTAATTAGGCTCTGTTTCTTCTTCATTTGGGCTCCATAACTCATTAGCTTCCAGCTGGGCAATGCATGATTCTAAGATGTCTAATTACCTTTTTCTCACAGACATCCTGATCGCCTCTGGTCAAAAAAATGCTGATCTATCTAGTCCCTTCAGCTGATATGAACTGATCTTGAAAATGAGTCCCGTCATTAGCCCCTTCTAATTTTGTCCATCATTTCCACTTATTTTCCCTGGCCAAGATCAAGATAAGAGATAACCATATGCACAAGAAAATAAAGGCATATCACACAGAGTTAGCATCCTAAAAGAAGGTGAAGGGTAGCATACGACCCCTACAGAACAGGTAGGGGAGCTTAGTGGTGGATAGCAGGGACAAGGCAGAGCTCTTCTAGGCTTGAGCTCTCTTCAATGAGTTTTTTGTCTCTGTCTTCTTAAATAGGAACCTATACAAACCCTCAATATGTATCATGGACATCAACAAGGGAAACATCAGCCAACCAATGGTCAGTGCTGACATGGTAAAAGGACACTTGGAGGGACTGGATGCGTTCAAATCACCGGGACGAAAGGGACTCCACCCACGGGTATTGAAGGAATTCACGAGTGTCATAGCTGAACCACTAGCCAGGATATATGAGCACTCATGGTGCTCAGGTCAGGTCCCAGAAGATTGGAAGAAGGCCAATGCCATCCCAATCTTTCAGAAGGGGAGGAAGGAGGATCTGGGGAACTATAGACCAGTCAGCCTTACCTCTATCCCAGTGAAAATCCTAGAAAAAGTTATCAAGGAACACATCTGTGGGAGCCCTCTGGCTACTGTGATGCAGAGGGGTAACCAACATGGGTCCTGCCTGACTAACCTAGTTTCTTTTTAGAACAAGGCCACCAAATGTTTAGATGCAGGAGTTGAGGTGGATGTTATCTATCTGGACTTCAAGAAGGCCTTTGACACTGTATCCCATACCACACTTATTAATAAACTGAGGGGATTTGCCTTGGATGATTTTACAGTAGAATGGGTAGCAAACTGGCTCAGAGGGTCGCACTCAGAGGGCGGTGGTGGATGGGTCAGTGTTAACCTGGAAAGATGTGTGCAGTGGAGTCCATCAGGGCTCAGTTCTGGGGCCAGTGCTGTTCAACATCTTCATCAGTGATCTGGACAAGGGGGTGGGAAGCACCCTGTCCAAATTTGCAGATGACACAAAAATATGGGGTGAAGCTAACACCCTGGAGAGGAGGAACCAGATCCAGGCTGACCTCGACAGGTTGGAGAAGTGGGCAGAGCAACAGGATGCAATTCAATAAGGACAAGTGCAAAGTGCTCCATCTAGGGAGAAAAAAACTGCCATCAGACCTATAGGCTGGGGGGCGACCTTCTCAGCATCACTGAGGCTGAAAGAGATCTTGGAGTCACTGTTGACTCCAGGATGAACATGAGTCATCAATGTGATGATGTAGTCAGTAGAGCCAATCGCACCTTGTCGTGCATTCATAGGTGCTTCACAAATAGGTCCAGGGAGGTGATTCTGCATCTCTACGCTGCACTGGTCAGGCTGCAGCTGGAATACTGTGTCCAGTTCTGGACACCGCAGTTCAAGCAGGATGCAGACAACCTGGAGAGGATCCAAAGAAGAGCCACTCGTCTGATTGGAGGTCTGCAGGGAAGGCCCTACGAGGAAAGGCTAAGGGACCTTAACCTCTTCAGCCTCTCCAAGAGAAGGCTGAGAGGGGATCTTGTGGCGGCATACAAATTCATAAGGGGAGAGCAACACGAAGTAGGCGATGATCTGTTTACCAGGGCACCCCCTGGAACAACAAGGAACAATGGCCATAAACTATTGGAGGGTAAGTTTAGACTGGACATTAGAAAAAAGTTCTTCACAGTCAGGGTTGCCAGGATCTGGAATGGGCTTCCAAGGGAGGTGGTGCTTGCCCCATCCTTGGGGGTCTTCGAGAGGAGACTGGACAGGCACCTGGCTGGGATCACACAATCCCAGGTTTGGTGACCCTTTTCTCATCTGCCAGGGGCAGGGGATCCGACTAGATGGCCCACTGAGGTCCCTTCTGACCCTAGAATCTATGAATCTATGATTAAAAGAGTGGTCTTATTTTCAGAGGGGTAAAGTACCTGCATCTCCTACTGACTTGGACGGCCTGGGTGGGCAGGGGCATCTTTTTCTGTTACAAAATCATACTCAGTGACACTAATAGAGCTATATGTGGACATCTATACGACATCAGTGACCCATTAGAACTCCAATTTTTTGTCAACATTTTGCTATCTCTGAATACCTTTGGCATTCTGATCTGTTGAAAGTCAGCTATTTGAATTCAGATATAAACTGGGATTTGAGAGGTACATATTTTTTAAAATGACTTGTGAGCCTAAATCCCATTTTCTAAAATTTTTTTTTCTGAAGACTGTTTAGACTTTTTGCCAGCCATTGATTTTGCCAGCCATGATTACAAAGGGCAGAGCAATGCTGCATTGGAGTTGCAATTGAGGTGCCTTCAACTTTAATTGTCCTGTAAGGTGTCAGCCACTGACCAGACAATCTATCCCATGATACACTGCTTTCTCACCTCTTGAGAAGAGCATCTCATAGGATGCTCTGACTATGATGCATCACAAGGCAATTCATTTTCAGAACAAAATATTTCAATATGTAAGCATGTGATTTTGACAAAATATCATTTACCATGAAAAGCAGACAATTTCTGCACTAATTCATATTGTCAAAATGCAGTTTTCCAGTCTCACTAGTTTTCAGTAAAGTTCCTAAGTGCCTACGCCACTTGTGAAAATAGGACTTACAAACTTAGGAAAGGGAATACTTACAAAGGGAATATAAAACAGTGTGTTGACTGTTCTAAGGAAGCTATCACTGGGCACTTCCTTACTTTGCAGTAAATGAAATCTAACCCATGTTAGCTTAAACTTATTCTATTGATGGGTAAGTAGCCATAGTGTAAGTGCCTGCACGTAGTTACTAAGACAGTGAGACTCTGCTCTCACTTGACTCATAGTAACCTATCCATGTGCCTATGCCTAAAATCACTTAGGAACTTTTGAACATTATAGTTTAGAAGCTTAATTTCAAGTGTTGAACTTGACTACTCCATGTGTCTGTATTCTGCACTTATGTCAGACTTCTAATGTTTAAATTTCAGCTGACACAGACAAAACTGAGTTTATTCATTCCTAAAAAGAAAAAAGTTGGATTCTGCTATTCAAATGATCAGCTGATGCAAGATCTTTTTTAGTATTTCAAAAGAATTAATCTGGTCTAAAAAAAATACCTGCTTCCTCCCCCTTCCCCCCCATCTTCTCCTTCTAAGAAGTAGCTGTGGGTTTTTTTTTAATTGGGTCAGTCTATGTTTTTGTTCTGATGTGCCAACAATGGGATAATATGATAGATTAAACCAAGGCAGTCACAATTAATTCCTAAACAGGCTTAATTTAATTTTCCTTCTCAAATAAACCCAATTTACCTCCGTGGAGGTGTGACACGTCTGATTAGACACAGAAATGCTGGGAGCAGCCATGCTTAGAGAGAGTGTTCTGTGCACAATGTGATAAGAGATCAAAGCCAACAGAACTCCTCAATATTTTTATTAGAAATAATTCAAAGAAACCTCCATTTCAAATGTCCCTCTGTAGCGCCTTTAATTGGAGAGATAATAACTTTGGATCCTGGTGGAGGAGAAGGGTCAGAGGCCAGTCTTCATTTAAGCAATGGAATTATGGAAATTAGAAAGGCTAGTTAGGGTAAATAGTCTTCGTCGTCTCCATGTTAGCTCGGTTTTAGAATGCTTGGCATTCAGCTCATGAGGAGTGCGTCAAACAGAGGATGCCAGCACAGATGGGTCTACTGAATGCCTCAGAGTCAGGTTTTACAATGTAATTTTACATCTCCTTCACTGGAGGTTTTGAAGAAGAGGCTGAGTTGGCATCTATCTGGGGTGGCTTAGGAACAGCAAATTCTGCATATATGCAGGGCATTGGACTTAGAGGACCTTTGAAGTCCTTCCACCCCTGTGATTTTGTCATTTTAAAGTTCTTCTTCCCTCTGTTTTTACCCTAAGCAAGGCATAACTCACACCTAACAAATTTCCACACTTTTAAAATACTGATTGTAAACAGATAAAGTGACCCCCGCCAGATTATTGTACCAAAAAAGGTTAAGCGACACAACCATCTGTAACTGGTGATGCGGTGGCGGAGTGTGTCCACAGTCTGACCCACCATGCGAGCGGCGCGTGATCACAATGTTAAGTAGGGCGTGATCACCTGTGGTCTAGCCAACCAAAGACCACCTAATGGACATGGCTGGCCAGCATGTCCATGTGTTCCAGAACTTACCATCAGGGGAGCTTTCTGATTGGCTAAAGATTTTATATAGGGGACCGCACGCCTTGGTGCGGGGTCCCTGGGCTCCGACTCTCAAGACAGACTGATCACCTGTCTTAGGGCCTGGTCAGACCCCTAGGTCACCAGCAGAAGCTGCTCTGGTTGCTCCGAGCGCCATAGCTTACTGCCTCACAAATCCAGAACGTCCTGTACCTTGTCCTAGCCAGACATTGTACTTGTATCATACTTAGACTGCGGTCTTCACCCGTCACCTGTCGTTCATCCGTCATCTGTATTCCCTTGCTGTTGTATATAGTTTATCATCTGTATCGTTCTCCAAGTCATATCACCCACCAAGTTATTTCGACCTACCGTTCAACTGTTGTGTAAGTAAACATCAAGCTTTATTTCACCCCCTCATTGCCTCCAGTGTTTATCTCCCTCTCGCACCTGGCATCCCCGAGTGTGTCTGAGTTGGTGTCACCACCTGGTGCCCCACTCAGGACGCGACTGCGGCCGTTTTCCCACATACCTTACAGAGAATGCGCCCACACTGATATGTCTTCTCTCTGGCTGCTGGAGGTTTGGTCAGTGTGTATGACTTGTACCCCAGTTCTTTAGATGTTTATGAACCATTTCTCCAAAGCAATGTCTATGACATCATTTGATTCTCCAGAGTGAAATATTTCAGACAATGTGGAAATTTAACAGTGATAGTTACATTGAAACATTTCAGTGCACATGAAAGAAAGTCCTTTCAGTCTGAAGGATCAAATCCATTCACATTTTGATCAAGAAATAACAGTGCATTCTTCAATTATGACAATACACCACAAAGGAGTATTAGAAAGAACAAGCCTGAAATTATGAGTAGTTTTAAGTGTCCAAGAAGTGTAATGATCACTGCGATGGGCTGGTGGGGGAGAAATCTATTGCTAATCGGAGGCTATACTTCTAGATGAAAATAAAAATAGTGCCAAATACAGGTGTAAACGAATCAGAAAGCTCCAGCTATGCCAGTATTCTAAAGCCTCCCATACTATTGTCATACTTAGAGAAGGGCCTAAATCTCTCCACTTGGTTCAAGTACTGTTGAGCTTCAAAAAACTTTGGACTCTGATCCAGATTTTACAGGCCAGACACATTTCTAGTTACACTGTATCTTTGGACAATTTGTTGAACACCATAGCTTGATTTTCAATGAAACAGCATCACGTTTTATATTTCCCCAACGCCACAGAACTCCAGAAATAGCCCTTGGAGAAGACTTTCCTGGTTGCCTTGGGCACAGTTAGGTTAACATACGAGTTTTATGCCAACCCAAGTACCCCTTCTGTGGGGGAAGGGTGGCCCATACTGCAGTGCACTACTGCTATTCTCTACTTGTGACCCATAACAGAGACTTGGAAACAGAACATAATTCAGAGAAGTCTCAGGACTGAACTAACATACAGCAGGCTCCTAAATGGTTTCAGAATAGAGAGTTCAGAAATACTGTTTGACTCAATCTTTGCCATGTGCCTTCCTACCCTATCTCTGCCCCAAGAGCAGATACTGAGGCCCAGATCCTCAAAGTTATTAGAATGGAAGTTAGTGGCCTAATTACCTGTGACATGATGAGCCAGAATTACTGAAAATCAGGCTCTCAGATTCTGACTGATCAACCTGATGGATTCATTAAGGCTGTTTGCTCATTTGAATGCCCTCATTAAATCCCCAACAAGATGCATGCAATGTGTTACTATCCTCAGTACAGGTTTGCTCATGCTGGGCAGTGGGGAAAATTAGCCTGTGCAGAGCTCCAGACTGTTGTGGCTAAACTGATTCCAGTACCTGAGCTAGGTAGCTTAAATTTGGCTTGGGCATTTCTATGCTGCACTACAGTTATAGGACATACCCACAGACATTCTGAGTGAAATACTGGGGCCATTGAAGTCAATGGTAGAACTGTCATAGATTCATAGATGCTCGGGTCGGAAGGGACCTCAATAGATCATCGAGTCTGACCCCTTGCATAGGCAGGATAGAGTGCTGGGTTCAGATGACCCCAGCTAGATGCTTATCTAACCTCCTCTTGAAGACCCCCAGGGTAGGGGAGAGCACCACTTCCCTTGGGAGCCCGTTCCAGACCTTGGCCACTCGAACTGTGAAGAAGTTCTTCCTAATGTCCAATCTAAATCTGCTCTCTGCTAGCTTGTGGCCATTATTTCTTGTAACCTCCGGGGGCACCTTGGTGAATAAAACCTCACCAATTCCCTTCTGTGCCCCCGTGATGAACTTATAGGCAGCCACAAGGTCGCCTCTCAACCTTCTCTGGTGGAGGCTGAAGAGGTCCAGGTGCCCTAGTCTCTCCTCGTAGGGCTTGGCCTGCAAGCCCTTAACCATATGAGTGGCCCTTCTCTGGACCCTCTCCAGGTTATCCACATCCCTCTTGAAGTGCGGCGCCCAAAACTGCACGCAATATTCCAACTGCGGTCTGACCAGCACCCGATAGAGGGGAAGTATCACCTCCTTCGATCTGTTCGTCATGCATCTGCTGATGCACAATAAAGTGCCATTAGCTTTTCTGATGGCTTCATCACACTGCTGACTCATGTTCATCTTGGAGTCCACTAGGGCTCCAAGATCCCTTTCCACTTCCGTTCCACCAAGAAGGTCATTTCCTAGGCAGTAGGTATGCTGGACATTTTTCCTCCCTAGGTGCAGCACTTGGCATTTCTCCTTGTTGAATTGCATTCTGTAGTTTTCTGCCCACTTGTCCAACCTGTCCAGGTCTGCTTGCAGCTGTTCCCTGCCCTCCGGCGTGTCCACTTCTCCCCATAGCTTTGTGTCATCTGCAAACTTGGACAGAGTACACTTCACTCCCTCATCAAGTCGCTGATGAAGATATTGAAGAGTATCGGTCCAAGGACCGAGCCCTGCGGGACCCCACTGCCCACACCCTTCCAGGTCGATACCGACCCATCCAACACGACTCTCTGGGTGCGACCCTCTAGCCAATTCGCCACCCACCAGACTGTGTAGTCATCCAAGTCACAGCCTCTTAACTTGTTCACCAGTATGGGGTGGGATACCGTATCGAAGGCCTTCCTGAAGTCTAAGTATATGACATAAACCCCTACTCCTGCGTCCAGGCGTTTTGTAACCTGGTGATAAAAAGAGACTAGATTAGTCAGGCATGATCTACCTTCTATGAACCTGTGCTGGTTCCCCCTCAGCATAATTTGTCCTACCGGGCTCTCGCAAATATGAGCCTTGATAATTTTTTCAAAGACTTTGCCTAGGATGGAGGTGAGACTGACTGGCCTATAGTTGCCTGGGTCCTCCTTCCTCCCCTTCTTGAAAATGGGGACCACATTGGCCCTTTTCCAGTCCTCCAGGACCTGGCCCGTGCGCCACGAGTGTTCAAATATTACCGCCAGTGGCTGTGCAATGGCATCAGCCAGTGCCTTCAGTACCCTCAGATGGAGCTCATCCGGGCCTGCCGACTTAAAGGTATCCAGTTCCTCCAAGTGCTTCTGCACCATCTCAGGGTCTACGCGTGGCAGTCTGGTGCCTTGCTGCTGCCTCTCTACAATCCCAGTGAGAGCCTTGTCCTGCCCCTCACTTAGGAACACTGAGGCAAAGAACTCGTTGAGGAATTCAGCCTTGTCACAACCAATTGCTTATGCCCATTTAGTAGAGGTCCTATTCCACCCTGGGCCTTCCTTTTACTCCCTATATATCTAAAAAACAATTTTTTGTTATCCTTTACTTGGGAAGGCATCCTCAGCTCCATGGTAGCTTTGGCCCATCTAACTGCCTCCCTACGAGTGCAAGCAGAGGAGGTATACTCCTCTTTGGTAATCTCTCCCTGTTTCCACTTTTTATATGCTCCCCTTTTAGTCCGCAGGCTGCCTTGGATTTCTCTGGTCAGCCAAGGAAGCCTCCTGACCCCTTTCCCTCTTTTTCCTCGCATTGGGATCGTCTCCCTCTGTGCCTGAAGGATCATTTCCTTAAGATACAGCCACCCTTCCTGGGCTCCCATCTCTTCAAAACTCCTACTCTGCAGTGCATCCTTGACTAATCACCTGAGTTCATTGAAATCCGCTTTCCTAAAGTCTAGCACTTTCACCCTACTAGTTACCTTACCCACTCGCCGTCTTATGGTGAATTCTATTATTTGGTGATCACTGTCCCCCAGGTGACTACCAATCTGTAGGTCCCCTACCACATCATCCCCCATTGCCAATACCAGGTCCAGTAAGGCATTCCCCCTAGTGGGACCGTGTACCTCCTGCATCAGGTGGAGGTCCTGTACGCAGGATAGGAACGTGCATGAATGGTGGGACTTTGCTGTCTGTGTCTCCCAGCAGATGTCTGGGTAGTTTAGGTCCCCCATGACTACTGCCTCCTTAGTTTTTATGGTCTCTGAGAGCTGCCTCAGGAGCCCCGAATCTAGTTCTTCCCCTTGGTGTGGGGGTCTGTAGCAGACCCCTACCACCAAATCCCTTACTTCTTGCCCCCCATGTAACTTAACCCACAATCCTTCTACTTTCTCCTCCTTCGATTCCGTCTTGATGAGGGTCGAAGTATATTGCTCATTGACATAGAGCGCAACCCCTCCCCCTTTCTTCCCCACCCTGTCCTTTCTGTACAGCCTATAACCCTCAATACATACCACCCAGTCATGGGAAGAATCCCACCAGGTTTCAGATAGCTCTACTAAGTCGTAGGTGTTTTCTGCAAGCAGAAGTGATAGTTCATCCTGCTTGTTCCCCATGCTCCTAGTATTAGTATATAGGCACTTGAGCCCTGTGACTGGTGCCTTTTTTGCCCCCTAGCTCCGATTCCCAAAGGGCCTCTTATTGCTTACCTGCTTATTGCTTACCTGTGCTGTATTGCTGGCCACCCCATGGATTGCAGGTTCCCAATGTTCTCCTTCTTCAGGCTGGGCTGTCCTTGTGGGTGCCACATGGTTTGGTGGTCCACGGCTTCCCCCACCTTCATCTTCCCCTCCCCCCGATGAGCCTAGTTTAAAACCTGCCGGAGGAGATCCGCCAACCTAGAAGAGAACACACGCTTACCTTTGGGGGACAGGTGAAACCCATCCCAACTGAGCATTTCCCTCGTTGTGATGTGCGGGTCGTTGTCCAGGAAGCCGAAGCCTGCCTTGAGACACCATTGCCAAAGCCACCAGTTGGTCTCTCTTATGCAGTTCTTGACTTCAATACAATCCAGATTTCAATATTAATGTGGATACCTGCAGCAGTGTCCTCCAACTGTCCTCTCAGTCTTATCCATGGATTGCCTATTCAGTCTCTGGTTGCCTGACGCCACTGTCTATCTCCTTAGTGTTCTGTTCGTCCATTCCAAAGTTAATGTCATTTTTATTGCAGGGGTGGGAAGTAAAGATTATCCCTAAATCAATAACTAAGTTGTTCAGGAGAGACCCTGGTGACCCAGCGTGAATTACACCAGTGGCAAACCTTTGAAAGATCTCTAGATAGCTTTCTTGCTCCCCTCTTGCCTTAATCTTTGTGGCAAAGGGGAAACTTTTATGTGGTATTAAGAACTGTGTCTTTAAGGCTAGGGACAGACATTACACATAAACCGGAAACTGGTTTCAACCTGTAACAGAACAGGTGTTCAATGCACATAAACCAGTTTGAAAATGGCTGAAACCAGTTTGAGATAAACCTGGTTGAATGTAGTGTCAGACTTAACTAATTTGAGTCAAATCAGTTTATGCAATGTCTGTCCCAGACCCCTTGCTGGTTTAAGATAAACCAGACATCCCCAGCATCCCGGCATGCTGTCTGGGATAAGTGGGGTTCTCTGCTCCACAGCAGGGCTGGTTCCTCCCCTCTACTCCCTGGCTGGAGCTCCAGCAGAGACTTGCAGGCACAGCAAGGTCTGCCTGGCTTCCCTCTGCCATACTCCTACCTGTCGCTGCTCAAGCAGGAAATCCTCCCCTCCCTCCCCCCCATCTCCCACAGCAGGGAACCCAGGCCCTAGGCATGTGGTATGCTACCTAATGCAGATGTGTCCAATTTCACTGGGACAGGCAGACAGAACAGTGAATGCTTAGAGCTGTTTGGAGCTAGATCAACAGGTCAGCTGGCAAGCTGTTTAAGAAGAGCTTGAAGTAATGGAGAGAGGCTATTGTTTTGCTGATCTGGTGATAAACACTGTTATCAGCCCCCTCCTGGCTTACTGGCCTGTCAGTTTGCTGCAGACAGTATACAGAAGCAGGGAGGAAGATTGAAAATCTCCATATCATCAACAGATGCATGCGCTGCACACCCCGCTTGCCACAGAGTGCTAGCAAGGGGCTGGGGGCTGACAGCACTCCTGCCCCTTGAGCAGCCATCAGGGAAAAGCCTGGGATGGTGCAGGCAGACCTCCTTAATTAGAAGTCCTGCTGGGGCCTGGCCATGTCCCCCCACCCTCAGTTCAGCACTATACAAGGTAAGGGAGGGCTGCTCTAGCACCGCCCTGGCTTCTAGCCTGAGCCACTGCAAGCATGTGCCTGAATTTCCTCAGTCCAGAGGAGATGTCTGTTACAAACCAGTTCAGTCTAGCCAGATTAGACTAACCTGCAAAGATTGAATCAGTTCAGGCTCAGGCTTTTTTAATGTCTGTCCCTAGCCTAAGGGGCAAGTGACCTCCAGAGTCTAGCCCTCTGCCTCCACTCCTAATCACCAGAGTGGCTGGTCAGGGTCAGCCAACCCTCCTCTCCACCCATATAAACCCCAGAATAGGAACAGGAAGTATCTTGGCAATGGGGCTTAATCTGATTTCAGACTGCCTTGCTGGGCCCTCTGCCTTGACTTCTTGACCCATCTTTCTCTCTGCCTGATACCCAAGCTTCCCAACTTGGCCTGTTCTTTGAACCTGTTCTCAGAGTGACCCCCTGGCTTCCTGACCCGGCTTATCCCTGGAAGCTGCTTGTTCTTTCTGACTTTGGTTGGTACCTCAACCCCAAGTAGCCCAGACCTGGCTGCCCATGTCCCAGTGTGACACCATACGTCCCAGACTAAAGATCTAGGCTACATGCTTAGAAGCCTGTTAAGCACTGAGTGATTACTGAACACTTCAATTTTGACCTTGTATTTTTCATGACAGTATGCCCTGTCTGTACTCAGTGCATTCACAGTACCAGATTGATGGAATTCTGTATACAAGAACACAGATAATGGTTTGTACCCCTTGAACTCAGTGGATTTCCATCTCTGAATACAGAGGGTTCACTTAACTCTGTTTCTTAATATACTTTCCTCTTGTGAATTAGTATCCAGAGCCTGCTCAAGCCAAGGCCTAGGTCTGTTTTGTTAAGATCAAAGGCTGAAGTGGTTTCTTGACTGTTTTCTTTACAGTTTTTCCATCAATTACCTCAAAATTTTAGAGAGAGTTGCATTGATTCTCAGCTCTTTCTATCCACCCTTCTATCAATGTAGAGTTCAAGGTTGCTAGAGATACCATTTATCTTATTGATTTGATTTATTTTGCTCCTGCTACTGACCCGGCTTAGATCAATTTTATTAATAAGACAACTAGAATTTTCTACATTGTTTTTCAGTTGAGTTGTGGAGCTTAAAGTTTAAATTTAAACTGGCCTGTTTTCTTGAACATTTCTTACTCTTGTACACTGAGAGAAACCCTAACTTGACTGCTTCTCTGCTAGGTGCTCTGAACTTGAGTGTGAAATGAAAAATACATACAATGTCAATATACACAGGAAAAACATCAAAAGCTAAACTTTTTTTTTTTTTTAAATAGTAGCAATTTTAACTGAAATAATGTTTTGTGTGCAATCATTAATCTTGGCTTCCATTTGTAGGAATACCTGGTAAGAGTCACAGCTACTTGCCAGCAACATTTATCCTAGAAATGTTCTCCCCTACTAGGCATTTTCTACCTAGTAATGGCAACAAAGTTATCACTTAATGGAAGCAACTGTGGACCAGAAAATGCTTAACTTTGCTGTGTTATAAATCAGTGTTGCACCATGTTTGGGGACAAGTACGTTCTCCATGTTTCCTCACCATGCTTATGAACATGCAGACAAAATGCCAAGTTCACTTAAAGAAAAAGTTAAGGTTATCAAAGACTCCCAAATTTTGGGGGCAAATGAGAACAAAGTTACAGTCAAGCGGTACTTACACAAGTCAGTTGTAGGCAGAATCCGGACGCAGAGGGGTAATTTTTAACTAATGAATAATGAAGACAACCAGGTGAAGAGTAGTCACAAATCCAATATGAAGCAAAAGCGCCTGATATCAATAGGGCTCTTTTTCTCACATTTAAGGAGAAAATGGTACAGGGAAAGGTGCTTTCTAGACTTGTCATCAAGGGGAAAGCCATTCTGTTTGCTGATGCCATTGTACTGAATGATTATAAGGCATGCAATGGTTGGTTCAGTAAGTGGAAGTAGTATTTCAATATTCCTCACCATTTCACTTGATTCAAGAGAATCAAATTTATAAAATTCCATGTTGTATTAGGGAAAGAAGCCAAGACAATAATCACTGCAAGATATTCCTATTCCTGGCAATGAGACAAAAGGGCACTTGGTAGAGGGTGTGTTTGTGGGTAAGTACTTTACTTGTACACGTTGTGGAGAGCTAACCAATAAGGAGCTACTCTATGCCTTTGCTGCTGCTAAATCAGAGAAATTACCTTGAGTCATGAAAATACATCTTGAGAGAGAGAAGGTGACTTTCAATGAAGTTCTACTTCCAATGAATGCAATGGTGTTGATGGCTTTAAGCACCATTCAGCACTTCTTGCAGCAATATCTTGAAGTTTACAGGTCTTTTGGGATGCTGAATCCCCGTCAAAATTGTGATCAGGACAAAGAGGAGCAAAAGCACTGCATTCTTTCGCCTGAAATGAGTGATAATTTACATCTTGCATTTATGAATTCAGTGTTTATACCCACCATGCAATTATATTACATTGTGATGTGGAATGTGACTTAGATTTAGGCTGTGTTGGTTATTTGATTGTTCTTTTAACATAAAAATAAACATGATGCTTTTATAATGTCAACATAATCAATACTGCCCCTTACCTGTTATATGCATCAGAAAAGCAGGCACTGAAGAATAACATAGCAAGCACCAGGGCACTGATATATTGCTACTAAGAGACATTGGCTGTGTTTTAATATTGTGAATTCCACATAGGGAGAACTCAGCATTTCTCATCCCACTAATATTTTTTATAACATTTGTAATTTTAGGTTAGTTATTTTATATCTTTTGGGGAATTCCAGAATATATATTCTAAACTTCCTTCCTGTTGTAATTTCTTCAGTACCTCTTCTGTGATAGTAATTTCTACCAATCTCTAATATTTCTATGGTTGCCATCACTAGATTGTGAGCAACTCACAGTCTTTATTCTATTCATCTTCCCAACACCACTGTAAAGTAAGTGATATTATTATTCCCATTTTACAGCTGGGGAATGGAAGTACAGAGATAAGTATCTTATCCATTGTCCTATGGGAAGTTTGTGATGAACCAGAAGTTGGAAACTTTATTCTGGACCCAACCCTTCATTGCACTGATCACTTTTAATGGACCACAGCCTTATAGGGACATCAGAGAATCTCTATGATACTTTATAACGTTTCCACCAAGATATCGACAATAGCATTGCTCCCGGTGTATTCTGTTATTACATTCCATTCTTTCCCTTTTGCCTAGAAGTCAAATGCTTTCCATGTGCTTATCCTTCTTGCTAATTTTTTTAATTTGTGTTCACACAATATCATCTTTTACACGTTCTACCTGGAATCTATTTCCATTGAGAATCTATGAATAAATTTGTCTCTAAAGTGTTATTCAGTGAATTATCTTCATTTTACCAAAGAATTAAAGAAATGTAACTGGATGCATGAGTAGTAGAAGAAATGTTGAGGCTCTGTCCTTTCTTATACCATTCATTTTAATTGATCCAATATTTACATGTTCATAGAAGGCTAATACACTGTGGAAAAAGAAGGCAATGGCAAGCAACATTTTTATCTAGAATTCATACAGGTGCTAAGAATTTTAAAGGGGAATAAACTTTAATGACTTACTTATTCTAAGGCTTGTCTGCATTATGGAGCCCCTGATGCTCCAGCTGTACTGGAATAGTTATTCCAGAAAAGCCTTGTCATAGAGACAAAGCATATGCCAGTACAAGGTCTTTTTCTGCTGGTTTCTCTTTATCACCCATCTGAATGACAGAAGCTAAGTCTGCAGAAGCACTCTTCTGTTGGTATGGCTGCTTCCAACCAGGTGTTTGCCACAACCATGCCAACAACGCACTGGAGCATGATAAAATCCTAAACTCTTATCTGCCACTTAAATAAAATACAGGGTCCAACTTTCTGCTAAGGGTCTGTTTTCTGAGTTTGTACAATGGTATAAAACAATAGTCTCTGCCTCAAACAGTTAGACAGCTAAGGCTAAAAAACAACAATCTGCCACTTAAATAAAATACAAGGTACAACTTTCAACTGGGGATCTCAGTTTTCTGAGTTTGTTCAATGATATAAAAAATAGACTCTTCCTCAAACATCTAGCCAGCTAAAGCTGAAAAATAACACTTACCCATCACACACACAATAGAGAACAAAAAGCAATAAAGAGATGCTTATGCTTAGCATGACAAGCAATGGCCAAAGCACTCCAGTTCAACTTGCCAGTATCATCTGGTGCTACCAAGTAGCCTTCTCTCCTGAATAGGGAAGGCACCGTTCGGTGTAGTCTGCTCAGAGCTCCCCCTTGGTGCATTCATTTTGAACCTTTAACCTTCTATGCCATCCATATTTTGTCTTTCATTTGTCCCAAGTGATCAGTGATGCACCCTTAGTGGCTCCCTCATTGAGGGGGTCTTCTAGCTCTCCTTGGTGGGCTTTGGCCCACATTCTGGAATCACACATCTAAAGGCCTGAGTAGGGACAATCTACAATTTATGCAAGTATGCACTCTGCATCACAGGAGCATCCAGCTCATTTCTTATTGTCCACATGCACTGAGCTCTTTAAATCTCTTCCAGGGCCAAGATGCCTTTAGATACTCCCATGACTTGGTCTACCGGCCTGACTATTCTGGGAATCAGAAACAATCATTGTGGAGATTATGTTTCATCAGAAACACAGTCTCCACACATACTCTCTTATCTTCTCCCATGATTTCAAAATGTCTGTATTTCCACAATAACTGGCACACAGGCTATGCCACACAACCAGATCTAAGATCAAATGAGCTACCCTCCATATGGTGGTGGTATAATAAACAAGGTGTTTGTTGTTTTAAATATACCAAACTGGTAAAGGCCATGACAGTTTCATCAAAGGACCTGTAAAAAACAGCTCCTTTAAAGTGGTAACATTTGACAAATAAAAGCTTAAATAAACCAAGCAGCAGCCACTCACAAACACAATGTTTTTTGCTTCCCCTGCTGGCTCTGAAGTATCAGTTAAGCAAAACACTATTTCCAAAACCATGGGAATCAATTCATTGGGCTGCCAGTCTACCAAACACAGATGTTTTGACAAGGGAAGACCCAATTAAGTTCACTATTATCACTGAATGCTCCTTCCTCCTCCTCCCCAGCAAAACCATAAGCATCTATACAATAATGAAGCCATGATAAAACACAAGAAGCATGTAACTGAGTTATAATAAATTAAGACACTTGTGAACTCATCATCATTTCAAGAGAAGATCAGTGGGGAAAGCAGATGAAGTATATTCAAATTGGCTTGAACAGGAGTATTGTCATATGGACTGAAAAAGGCTAAGGTGCCTTAAGTAAACAGAATAATAATGCATTGATCTGGGGGAGGGGTCCATTGGTTTGTCGCAGAGATCAGTGTTAAGCAGTCCTTTATTGAACAATTGTATTAATGATCTAGAAGAAGCAATAAAGAGCAACCTAATTAAATTCACAGATGATACTCAGTCAGGCGGTTTTGCAAATACCAACAAGGACAGGGAAACAATGCAAATCCCATTTAATTCTGTGTAGGTTCTTATGCTTACCCCCTCGCTGCTGTATCTGAACAGTTTAAGAAAAAATAGTTTGAAAATAAAACCAAATTAGATTCAGACAGCGAAAATGCACATGGGGGAAAACTAATCTGAAGCAAAGATTTTCAGGGGAAGGGAAAACACTTGAAAAACTGGAATACTGCAAAAGAGGGAGGGTGATAATGAATAAATTAAGTATGAGTTAGCAGTACAATGTGCTAGAGGGAAAAGCCAATGTAATTATGAGTTGGGTGCACCTGGAGATATTAAGTGATGCAGAAAAGATTAAAAGAGCTAAATGGACCAAAGTCAGTCCATTGATTTCTGTGTGCTTATACTTGGGCTGGATGTGTCACAACCTACAGAGTTCAGCTAAACCACGAGGAAGGTGCAATATAATAACTGATTACATGTATTCAAAGGGTGCAATCACAAAGAAAGGAGAAGGGACCAGAGCATCCAAAGGAGGGATGGCTTAAAATAATGGGAACATGTTGTACAAAGAAAAGGGAGGGCATATTGTCCTAATGCTGGGTTCTAACAGATATTAGACCAGCGTCTAAAGAAAAGTGGCAGAAATGGTAACACTTAGGACACACAAAGCCACCAAGACAAAGATGATGATAGTACAGGGAACAATCATGAATTTGCTGCAAAGAGGTGGACAAGAAGCCTCCTGTAATTGCATAATGACATGGCATAGAACACTCCAAAAACAGGAAAGGAACCATTTTTTCCAAAGTAAGGGCAGATTCCTAGATGTGGAGGGCAGAAGAAACCCTTGCAAAAGTACAATCTGGCTTCTTAGCCACTGAATTTCACCCCCTAAAATCTTCGTCCAGCCCATAGCTTTTGACTGAGCTTAAGCCTATCTTCCACTGAACGTTGATATAAAGGCTCCAAGTGGTGCACTATGTATTATATTCCTTGCTGAATTACTTCAGTTAATTATTCTACTAAAAATTTACACTTACCTCTGTTCTGATATTCTCCATCTTTTTAGCAAGTGGATCTTGTTATGACTTTATTAAAGAGACTTCCGGTATCAGATATCCTCCCTTTTGGAAGGTACATACAAACTTTGATCTAGTCTCCTTGCAACTTGAAGAAACCTAAGCCTCTGGTGGAGTTTAAGCTTCAACTCTCTCCTCAGCATTTTCAGCTCAGGTGGTGGCCTGCTCAGTAAACTGACTTTTGAGAATCCCAGTCTAGGTGCCAAACTCTTTGGGCATTATATACAGAGCTTCACTCCGGACTTTGACTTAAATTTCACAGTGTGACAAGGTGCCTTAAAGTTAAGCACTGCAATGGGCAGGGCTGAATGCCCAAGTTCTTTCCTGTATCTAGTCCTTAAGCCTTGCAACGTTGAATGGAACAATGCTTAATACATTCACAAAGCCTGAGGCCTCCACAGCAGCGTTTTCATTAATGAAGTAAGCAATTCCACTATATGCCATGCTCATCACCTTTTACCCCATGTTTATACCCTTACACTGCCTCTGTGGACTCTCAAGTCCTAGAAAGGGTAGTTTTTTAGTATTCAATAATGGCTATATTTTTTGTAGAATCGATGCTATTTTGAATGATTACTACACAGGAATTTTCCTTTATTTAGAGGCAATGAGTTAGCATCTCACCCGGCATTAGCACATTTTACTCCATTGAAATCAATTTCTGATGGAAAACTGATTTACAATCAGTGATAGCTTGCAGAACCTGTCCATTTGAGTATACCTTATGAATTCTGGGTGATATCATGAAATTGCTGTATCGTGGAATGCCTCAAGGTATGGCAAGTCTGACATGAACTGACAGGGAAAAGGTCTCTCTCATACCCTCCAGACCAGAAAAGGTGTGGGGGAAGGTGTTGGGGGCAGGGGGGAAAGCGGGTGTTAACCTAAGCAGGTGATTATTTATATAGACGCATTTTGGAGTAGCAGACTGGATGGAAACCTAGGGGAATTTGTTACCCCAACTTTTCTTCAGGGAGGGGGATGCAAAGAAGTGAAAAGTCTAGTTGGGGGATACATTAACTCCACTCTCTCCTCCCTGTCTCTTCAGTTCTGACTGCAAGCTTTTCATGCCTGTCTCTAATAATACAGGCTAGTGAACTTTTTTTTATATATATCTTGCAATTATTATTAATCATGTTTATTATGGCCACACTTGGGGAATCAAAAGTGTGGTCCCATTGTGAGAGACACTGTACAAACACAATGGTAGACAGTTACTCTTTATTGGATGCAAAACACTTCCATTTGCCTTTAACATTTTGTTGCTTTTGCATGGACCAGTGTGTCTTTTATTTTACAACTTTTCTTTTGTTATTATTATTACTGTATCTTTCAAAAACGATTCCATTTAAATATAAATTGCAGCATGTGAAAATTCTCAGCATCTCTTCATTCAGCCATTGCCTCATTGTGGTTATAATGATGCTAACCTACCTCCCATGGGTATTGTAAGTCCTAATTCATTATTGTTTGCAATGTGCTGTGAGATCCTTGGATAAAAGACACCTTATCAGTGCAAAGCACTATAATCATGCTGATATATAAACTATGTAGATGACAATTGAGTCCAATGTTAAAACTGTCTCTTACCTGTTCCACAAAAAGAGATACAACACAAAATCACTTCCCAATTATTTCTCCAACTAAAACTCATTATGGCTTTCTCAATTCTTAATCAATACTTTCAAGTCTTGCTGTTTTATAGAACAGTTCATCAATATTTTATCTATTTTAATAATTTATGCTTTATTACAGAACCAGATGGAGCTCTGCAGCACACTCATTCTCAAGAGATCAGAGCAGGGAGGGGAAGACAACTAGAATCAGTCACCTGGGCTTAGAAGCTCACAGTTCCATCTTCCTCAACCATCTGCATGGCTATTCCTTGAAATTAACACCTGCCACATAGGTTCCCATAGAGATGCAATGATCCTATTACCTTAGGACAGCCACAAATAAAATCAGCACATTTCAAGATAAGAAATGGCTAGGGTATGGGAGATAGATAGGCTATTCTTATCCATTCAATGGTGGATTCATCCTAACAGTGAGCAATGATCTTATATCTATGCTGCTGCTTTCAGAACTGCCAGAGACAATAGTGATTATTATAAGGTTTCATTAACTCCACTCACAGCTTGTCTGGGATAAATATGGTGTCATTCTGAGACACTCCTTTTCTTCCTTTTTGTGAAACTGTGAAATGTAGATTTGAGCAATATACATCTGCCCTGAAGGACTACACGAGGAGTGGATCCAGGGAAAAGGGGCGGGGGGTGTTAGTGGTGCAGTTATACATCCTTTGATTCCCGTTCCACTCAAAAGTCTAACACAAACTCCCAACAACAGCAGCTGCATTTCTATTCAGGTAGAGTTCAGGGAGTCAATTGACTTCATGGGTAATTATCTGCTTGAGTCCCATTAATCTCTCCCTCCATAGGTGTCAACAAAACTTGATCTTTTACTACTTGAAGCTCTCCTTTCCTACAATTATTCTGTCTGTTATCTACTCTTCATAATGCTTCTCTGTTCATCCTGCAATGTGACCAACGACACATTCAGATAATAGCTGTAACCACCCAGGAGCTGGTAGTTAGCACCCTCTCCCCCCAGTTATAGGTCTTTATTTTTGCTTGGATCATAAACTGAATAATACAGCCTTAAGCTTCTTATGTATTAGTAAAGCTTCTCATTTCTTTTTAATTAAAGAAAAATATGCATTGTATTATGTGATGATGCACCACATCCCCTACACCCCTTTTTCAAAATCTTGGGTTCACGCATGGATTTCACCTTTAGTGATTTGCAAAGTTGAATCTTGTCTTCTCTCTCTTTAATGTATGGGGACCCAAGTCATAAAGGATTTAAGCCTTTCCTTTTTTTAAAGGGAGTATTTAACCACATGCTTTAAAATTAAATATGGTCTTAACTGCATCTCAGAATTTATATGGTTTTCTGAACTGAGGTTCATGTGAAGCAGCTGGAGTAGATAAGGTGATGTAGCTTGAAGTGCCATGAGTATAAAGATGACAGATTCACAGGATTAAAAAGGTGATTCAGGGACTATGCTGGGTTTTTGGTTGTAGACATGTTGGTCTAAGGACACAGGCTGGCAAGGTTCTTTGACTAGTTGTGATATATTTTATTAGACCAACCGAGAAGTTGGAAAAAAGTTCTTGGCAAGCTTTCAGGCACAGTCAACCTTCTTCAGGCACAGGGAGTCTCTACTATTCTGAGACTCCAAGAAAAAGAGTCTTAGAGTCTCAGAACAGCAGAGATTCCCCATGCCTGAAGAAGAGTGACTTCACCCAAAACATTGCCAAGAATTTTTTTCCATCTACTCAATTGGTCTAATAAAGGATATTACATCTATTCAAAGAACCTTGCCTTCAAGGATTATATAATCTAACACTTCTGCAGATATCCAAAATTCAGTGTCCCTAAACCATCCCAGATAAATGCCTACCTAGGCTCTTCTTTAAACCTCACGTGAAGAAAGTTCTATCATTTTCCAAGGCAGCTTGTTCTTTTGTCCTTCTTATAGTTAGGAAGTTTGTCTTAAGATGTGATCTAAATCTGATTTTTTTTTCCATTTTTTAAAACTTACCGCTTTATGTGCAGTCCCCTGGCAAGGGAGAACATTTTTTCTCCCTCTTCTTTATGGCACCCTTTTCAACCATTTGAAAACTGCTATCATATTTACATCTTAGTTACCTTTTCTCCAGAACTGCAAGCTCCTTCAACCTTCCTCCATAAAGTTTGCTTTCCAATCCCTTTATCACCATTGCTGGTTGCTTCTGGCTCTTCCCCAGTTTTCCTACAACCTTCTTAAAATGAGGTGTCTCAAACTGGCTATAATATGCTACCTGAATGGAAGGACTCCTCCCCAAAAAGGACTCAAATCTTGGATTTTCAATAAAAGAGTTTCTGATCCTCTGCTGATTGAGCTACCCAGCTTTCAGACTCAGGGCACTGTCAGCACTTTCTCAGTGCCTAACCATTATGTGACTCAATAAAACTGACTTTGCTAAAATGCAATTCAGATAGTGCCAGAACATTAAGGATAAGATGTTGTGGGTCTGATGGAGGCAACTCCTACATCCCTTGTTTCCTAGCTGAGTAGTTTGACTTTTGACAGAGCTCTTGGATGGCTATTTCTGGGATCACCCTAAACACTCAAGACCAAAAGCACATTCTCTCATCTGCATTTAGGCATCTTGACCTTTTCTTTTGGAACTAGACCTTGCCACAATAGAAAATATGACCATGTGGATTAGACTGTGATACACTCAATCTGGCGCTGTCCTTAAAAACTACATGGATTGTAAACTGTTGTAAAACATAGCTGCCAGATTGTTAAGTACCTTTAGCTTCTGGTAACATAACACATGAGTTATTTGGCATATACACACTATTGATGCTGGTTGCAATTCAAGGATTTGTGTTTCTTTACAAAGCCCTTTATGGCAAGATTTCTAGCCATCTGCATAATGGATGGGTTGTCATCTCATGGTCTGCCATGGTGCACTTGCTACACTCGGCTTTGTTTTTTATATTATTGGGCTGGTGGCAGGGTATTCTTAATGGAGAACCCTTCATTATATAACTTCATCCCTTAGTTTCATCTGATGGAGTCTGAGTTTCTCTTGGCCTTTATGATAGAAGTTGACCTCTTTCCACAAAAGTTTTAAAGCTGGATGCATGAGCATGAAGGATTGCTTATGGGGCAGGAGGGTGTCCTTTTTTCTACTGCCATTTATAAAAAACAGATCAATATGCAGAGGAAGTGAAATATAGCACAACACAAAATAAAATGGGAAAAGATGAGAGATGGTTAGGGAGGGCAACTATAATTCTTGTCAGAACTGGTATCCTCTAGACTGAGAGAAAGTTGCAGATGAAGGATCATAGTCTTCCACAAGACGTATATGGGCAAAATGAGAGAGAGGAATAATGATCAGAAGAAGTAGAATGTGCTAAGGAAGTAAGAATGAGTGGGGAAGGGGAGAAAGATAGAGAAAATGAAATGAACAAGTTTCTGAAGACAGACAGAAGACAACTGAAGATGCTAAGAAGGAAAAAGAGTGTAAGAAAGAGAGTAGAAAGAGGGGGAGTAAAACTGAAAGGATAGGGGAGAAAAAAAGAGCACAACACAGGCAAGCAGGTTGGAGCAAGAGAAGGAAAGAGGCTGAACATTTTAACATCGCAGGCAAAGTTAGACTGAATGAGAACACTAGGGTGAGAGAGGAAAGTACACTATATTACAGAGCAGGTGTAAAGGGTGAAAGAAAAAAAGCAGAGTGAAAAAAAAAACTTTTTAAACCAGATAGAGTAGGTATATTATTTTTAATTAGTTTACAGTATACAGTATAATGGAAAACTCCTGTAAGAAATGTGAATCAGAACTATACTGACAAACAGAGGAGTCAGCTTATCACAGACTGGCTGCACCCCTACTCAGTGCTGTGCTGAACCCCACCCTACACTGTCTAGCCTTTGACCAATTGCTCCTCCTGATATATAATCCCCAACTACTCCTCCTCAATCTCCCCTGAGCCCTATTCCTTACATTTATAGCTGCTTCTCATTCTCAGAGCTTTTTCTTCTGAGCCTGCTTTGAGACCCCTTGGCAGGACAATATGGAGAGGCTTGTACCGTCACTACTCATCCAAAACCTATTCTGAGGAAAAACAAAGGATTTCAGTCACCAGAGCTGCTAATACCTCTCAATACTGACCTGCTTTTCCAATCCCAGGAGTCTCCTGAGTAGAGGCAGCCAACTAAGCCACCCTGTGTGGTTGTTTTTGTAATACGGGCAAGGAGGTGGATACTCAGCTCACTGTGACTTCTGAACTTGTGCAGGATTTAAGCAGCTCTACAGCAGTGAAAACATACAACGACAACCTAGCTCAGTCAGTCCTGGTACAATACATGTTATTCATGCTTTCCATTCAACAGACCCATTCCCTTCAACAAATCACTTCATTACAGTTACTGAGCTTAGGAGAGCAGCTCCTTGTCCTTTCCTTATCCACTGAGTGAGACTCATCATGTTTTAAGTCACAAAACATGAGACCAGTCAGGAGCTGACATGGGTTGACAAGCTCTCCTTCTGTGGAGTCTCCTTTGTTTAAAACCCTGTCGATTACTTTTCCTTCTAAAACCTGGGGTGATTTCCAGCTTTACGCCTACAGAATGATTCATTCGACTTCTAAACAGTCTGAAATATTATGAAGTCCCCTCTCCACTCAAAAAAAAAAAGAAAGAAAGAAAAAGAAATAGCATCTTGATTTCTTCTCTTTCCAAAAATTAAGGATGTACTCAAGCTTGATAAAGGCTCTCCTCATGCTCAGTGGTAAGTTTATTAACATGTAGTAATTGAAGTCAGTGTTCAATTTAGACTTAATAATACAGACATTTCCCAGCTCCCGTGAGATCTGCCATACTAGACGAAGATGACAGCAATGGTTTTCAGAGCACTGAGGGTAAATGTATGCAAATCGCTATGTCATTCATTAGTCCAGTATTTAATAGAATCCAAAAGGCTTCTTCAAAGTTTGATTTAAAAAAAAAACAGAAAGCAAACCTATCTGAACATTAGCTTCACCCTTCTAATGGAGAAAGAGGGACTATAATGGCACTCCTTCGACAGTCTATTGTCATACCCAGAGTATTTTCAATTACAAAAAGACACTTCCAAAAGGGTTACTTTGGCTTGTAGAAAGGAACATCAGTAAGTGAAAAGGATTCATAGCTGAGGAACAGAAAGTGAGGCTTGGAAGAAATTTGCTATCTATTTGTTACTGTTTCATTATATGTTTGACTGTGGACAATATCCAGATATTCCTGCCCCAAAGAGCTTACAGTGTGATATTGGTACTTCCAATGGCTAAGCTTTTAAAAAAAAAAATCTCTATGGTAACAGAAATTCACAGCTTAAAGAACTCAGTGAGAGTGTTGCTTAAATCTATTTATAGAGATGTGTAAGAAACACAATTAAGGAGACAGACAGTATATTAATGGGGAACAGCTTAAGCTATTCAATTTCTGTAATTCAGCACCAAAGCAAAATGGCATTTTGAGGAAGAAAAGGAATGGTAGGACAAGGACTGAAAATTGCAGAAGATCATGTGACTGGCATCTATCTCAAGTGGTTTATCACAAGAGAGAACCAGTTGTACTGATGATGATGATGATAATTGATTGGTTGATGGCTAGAAAATGGTATTTAAAGGTTTGCTTTTGGGAATTGGCTTATAGATAAAGTAGATATGCATTAGATTAATGGTCCAGGGCAACAGCAAGGGTTAATCAGTTTTTAAAAAGCATGTCTGTGACAAAGTTTCTTCAAGGCCTGCTATGTCTGATACAGACAGATAGCAAGCAGACACACTGGGTGAGAAATTGGAGACATGTACCACACTGTTCCAAAACATGAGATAAGGTGGCACTTGGTCACAGTGCCCAACTGCAGGGTCCTTGAGATCTCCAGTTCTGGGGAACAGACCAAATTAGGAGAAGACCAGTAAAGCCCAAATTAGGATGTGTGCATGTGATAGACTTGTGAAACAAAGGAATATTCTAACAGGACAGAATGTGGACAATATGATGAACACAGAGAGATCAATCAGTGATGGCCAGAGATGAAGAGTCATCAAAAAACATGAAAAAAAGGAATTTCAGAACAGCAAAGGGTCCCTGAGAGGGGAACCTGAAGCCACCATGGATAGAAGGCATGCCACCAGCCCATCTCACCCCCCTCACTGGGGAAGGGTAGGCCTCAGCCTCCAACCTCCAGGCTGCTGACATCTGACATTCAAGAGAGAATTGCAAAGAGAAGCTTGCGTACTGGCCTGATGTACCTTGACTCTGATGGCAATTCTAGGACTGGTAGCTATAGAATGATTTACATTATTTTTATCTGCTATCACTGTGTATCAATAAAATTCATCTATCATTGAATGGAAAGGTTGTGTTCAGTTTGAGGGTTTGGGGTCCACCCAGAACAAGGTATCTGGGTCATAAATCCAGTGCCAAAAATGATGATGATGATGATGATCATGAAGCAAGTGTTACCACACTCATATGTTGGAAGCATGAGGGCCAGAAAGCCAGCAACATGTAGAATGGTCAATAAGACCGTGGGCGCCCAAAGGTGGGCCATAAGGGCATTCATAGATGATGTGGTTGGCTGTCTAAGCTTTAGCACCACAGCTGCAACCAGCATTGTTGAAGAGGCCCCAAGAGTGCATGCTTCCCTTAAACCATCCAGTTCCCGTTCTGAGACAGTTAAGAGCAGCCCAGGCCCTGGGGGGGTGGGCAGCTGCCATCATAAGAGTTTGAAGCTGGTGTTAGTGATGAAGTTCTTTAGCCACAGTTCTTGTGCAGCATATTTCCTGCTCCACTGATGGGCGGTACATGCTGTAAGTGACATGCCATTTGCAGATTTTATGAGCTTATTGGCCTGAGTGAAAAATGGGTTCTGAGGCTTCAGATGGTATTTGGTTTTCTGGCTTGTGGCTACTGGGCTGGAATGCAAAGAATGGTCTGTATCTTGGGCTTTGAGGCCTAGGGCCAGGGTAGCAGCTTGTCTCTAGATATCAGTGGGCAGAATGCCTGAGAGGACTGGTAAGCAGTCAACTGAGGTTGGTATAAGGCATCCAGTAATGGTCCTTGTGACACTACTAAGGTTGGAATCCACTAACTTAGTGTCCATACTCTGGCCCCATACTGGTACACAGTACTTAGCAGGAGCATACACAAGTGCCAAAGCAGAGGTGCAACGTGTTTGGAAACGTGCACACCAGGTGGTGCCAGCAAGGTGATGGTTAAGAGTTTGTCTGCAGTTAACCTTACCCTGGACCCCTTCCACTTTATACTGAGCCTTTTACACTCTTTCAGTCCACAGCAGAGCCTTTTACACTCTTTCCTCCCTGAACTTTGCAAGTTCTTTAGAAGCAGTTTCCAAGATAAGTCTCAATTCTCCTGTTTGTAGCAGTTATTCATATACATGAGGAAACACAAGTCCTTCACAGACAAATGAAAGGAGAGTGATAGGAGCCAAAGGAACTTTAGAGCATAAGTTCCATTGACATTCTTTGGGACTTGTGGAAGAAATCCCTTAATTGCTGTTAAAAATCAGCCCCCTAAAATATTAAGTCTGAGCTCTTAGGCAACCAGGACATTTTGGATTTATATTACTGAAAAATCAGTTTAAAGAAAGAAAAAGAAAGAGAAACCAGAGAGCCATATGAATCACCTCTAGAGAGGAAGATTGTTTATTCTCTGGGAACTTCTCCATACATTCATTCTTTACTGAAACTATTAACAAAGGGCCCTCTTGTTTCAAAGATGTGTTGTGTTTTTTGGGTTTTTTCTTTCCTGATGGTGAGACCTATCTGATGGAAACTGACTGAGGATATGGATAGACCATTTCCACCAATTTATCCAGCAGCATATCAGTGTAAAAAAAAAGGTTACAGATTATGTAAATCCCTTAACTAAGGTAATTTCACCCACTCCAGTGAAGATTTACCCTTCTACAGGTGCAACTTATCCACTTAGGTTTCATCTATCAGGATCTACACTAGGGTAGCAGTTTGTTAATGACAAAGGGCACGTCCACACATGCAAGCACGTGCACTTGCAGCAGCTCAAATAGAAGTGGTGCAAATTTGAGCCGGGGCTTTTTGCATCAGTGCATGTACTCGGACATGCATTTTGTTGTGGAGCAAATTGTGCCACTTGGGGCAAAATAACCCTGCCTGGCTCCTCCTGGATCTCCAGCCAGGGGGAGCTAGAGGCTGGGGTCAGCACCTGTGCTGTCCCCAGCAGTATAAAAAGCTACCCTGTCCTGGCCCCAGCAGTATAAAAAGCCACCCTGGCAAGTAGCTCACGGCTACTAGCTCTCAGGAGCTTCTGGGGCCCAGCCAATTGGTACCTGTGGACACTACCCCTTGTGCCAGCTGGACTGCTGAAGCAGCCCTGAGAGTTCCCTGCATCCTCTACCCACTGCAGCAGTCTGGCAGTGGAGGCTGCTGCCTGGATGTGACCTGCTGTGTACCTGCCAGACCCGGATAGGGACTGCAGAGCCAGTAGAGGCATCTACCCCTCTGGGCCAGCTGCCAGTGGACTGCAGTTGCAGGGTTGGCCTTTGTGTGGCACTACTGCCATTTGTGCCCCCTGCCCAGCCACCTGGGCAGCTATCACCCAGAAGATGTTCTGGGTGTGGTGGCCTGCTTTGAACTGTCAAAGCATGTCCTCCTGACCCCATTTGTCCAGGAGGTCAGCCACAGCCAGATGGGCCCAAGGTGCCAGCTCTGAGCAAGCAGGGTCCTGCCACTGGCCTCCCTAGCAGGAATTCTGGTGTTCCCTATTGGAAAACTGAAAAATACCTGATAAAGAAGTCCCAAAGTCACTCTGTAAAGTACCCCCAAATCCATGTTCTGCCACAAGTAAAACAAAAGACCACTATAAAGACAAAGAGCAAGAAAGAGACAGTGAACAGTTGGACAATATTTTATTGATAGATCTTCAAGTGTTAAAGCAAGTCTCTTATAATAATAAAGTGAACTCTAAATACATGTTACATGAATTTGTGAATACATGTTTTGCTGCACTCCCACAGGGCGATGGTCCCCACACAAGGGGTATGCCCCCCCCAACAGGGGGTTCAGCCCAGCAACAGGGCGTTCAACCCCCAAACAAGGGGTTCAGCCCCCAAACAAGGAGTTTGGCACTCTCACAAGGGGTACAGCCCCCCAACAGGGGATTCAACCTCCACACAAGGAGTTCAGCCCCCCAACAGGGGGTTCAGCCCTCTCACAAGGGGTATGGCCCCCCAACAGGGGGTTCAACCACCAAACAAGGAGTTCAGCCCCCCAACAGGGGGTTTGGCATTCTCACAAGGGGTATGGCCCCCCAACAGGGGGTTCAACCCCAGGGGTTCGGCCCCCCAACAGGGGGTTCAACCCCCACACAAGGGGTATGGGCCCCCAACAGGGGATTCAGCCCCCACACAAGGGGTACAGCCCCCCAACAGGAGCCAAATGGCCCCCACAGGGGCTACCACCCCCGTTGCAGGGGCTACCACCCCCACAGGGGCTACTGCCCCACCCCAGCCCCCCAATGGCTGCCCCACCCAGCCCCACCCCCGCACCCCCAGACCCCCAAGGCTACCCCCACAACCCCAGGCACCATCACTAAAAAAAACCCCGAGAAAAAACAGAAAAAAAATGGGAAAAAAGCCTCTGCTTACCTTAGAAGCAAGGGAGGGGGGCTCCAGGGCTGGGGCTGCTGGGGCTGTCACCCTGCCCCACAATGTGCAGGCCCCAGTCAGACAGATGGCAGCTCCAGCTGCCAGTAAGTGCCGGGTTTTGGGGGGTTTTGGGGTTTTTTTTAAGTATGGGATGGGGGGCAGGGATGGGGGGACATGGGGGGATGGGGCCAGCCCTGGCAGGGGTCAGGGGCCTCAGGGGAGCTGGCAGGGGGAGGGGCCGGTCCCGGCAGGGGTTGGGGGCCTCAGGGGAGACGGGCCAGCCCCGATAGGGTTTGGGGGCCTCAGGGGGGCTGGCAGGGGGAAGGGCCAGACCCAGCAGGAGTTGGGGACTTCAGGGGGCTGGCAGGGGAAAGGGGGGAGCTGTTGGGGTCCCCCCCATGGTCCCCTTCCCTCTCCTCCAGCCCCCCCGACCCCTTACTCACCGGCACTGGAGCCCTGGTGCTGAACACACAGCCTGGCTGGCCATGTTTCAGCACCAGGGTGAGGACCAACCATAGAGATGTTCTGGCAGTCAGAGCGTCTCTGTGGAGGACCCAGCCTCCATTGCCCCCACTTTTTTAAACATCAATATTTTTAGACCCCTGGATATCCAGGGGTCTAATTTTCTCCCTGCACTGCAAGTTTGCAGTGCAGGGAATATTTTCTTGTTCCCGCACGTGCCTGTTGCCCCACCTCAAAGGGGTTTGAGGCGGGGCAAGAGGCACATGCGTGCTCATGTGGACGTGCCCAAAGAGGCTATTGCCTGCTCCCCCTGCTATCCACTCATGGCATGCAGTAATAGCTACCTACTGTATGAACTACTGCAGCATAGCTTCCCATCAGCCCATGCCTGATCCCTGTGTAAACTAACATCAGCATATAAAACTGAGCTATGCTTTCTGTATGTCCACACCTTGACATTACCAGTTCATTTCCCACCGTGCCTGGGGCAGCTGGCAGATGGCAATAGCTTCAAACAGCAGCAGACAGTAAAAGTGTCCCATTTACAGGCCACTGAGGTGGTGGAGGCAGGGCTCCATTGTTTCTTTACTCTTAGCCTGAGAAGGAGGTGATGTGGTCAGCACCACACTGGCCAGCCACTTTTACCCCAGGTAGCTCCTGGTACCCATTGGAGAGGAGGCTGGGTGGGCCTCAGGGCTAAGCTGGAAGTCAAAACAAAGAATGAAAAACCCACTGCCCTCATCATCTGTAACCAGTCACCCCTACCCCTATGCAGCTCCCTCAAACAGCAGCTTACCCAACTAAAATTTCTAATCATCAGACACGTAGATGAAAGTTTGGGTATGAGTATAGTAGCTGGCTGCTCCATGCAACAGCATCGAAGTCTCCTCACTCACATTCCTGGAGTTCTACCATCCCCAGGACTGGACAAGGGAATGAGGACTAAGTATAGATCACTGCAGGACAAGGGCATGAGGTCCAGAAATGGAGGGGATCAAATGGGTGAAGTGACCTTCAGGTCAAGATAAAGGGATAAGAAAGTGAGACAAGTTCATAAGAAATCAGTAGAATATAGAAGAAATCAAAGTCTGAGTATCAGTGAACTGCACAGCTGTGAAAGAAGAGCAAAAGACAGTGGGGCCCTTGCTTTATGACAGCAGAGGCAGGGGTTGAACTTATCCACATACAGACATGCCTTGTGATGGAAGGATCATAAGAGCACAGGGGCTGTTCTTGCAGTTGCCTATGTGCTAGACTCTGGAGGGCAGAAGAGGAGACTCTGAAGAAGAGTCAGTGAAATGTTAGGTGGGGGTGAAAAGGAAAAGGAGGAGGAAAAAACATGCAAATGGTTAATGGAAAGAGGACTCATGCAAGAACTAAGAAAATGGGAGATGGGGCATAACTTAAAGTTACTTTTATTATCTGGTTAAAGACTGGAGGCAGAGACCTGTGGAAAGGGAGAATATGTGCTGATCCTGACCTATCTGAGTAGACTGGTACTCCTTAGGCCACAGGTAGAAGACTGAGTATAAGCCAGTTTTTGCCTAAATCTGTGTGCTCCCTTCAGGCAACGCTGAATGCCAGAGTGAGGAGTGGAGAGGGGACAAATGTTTCCTTTCTGATTCGCCTTTTGTTTTTCCTGTTGGTACTTGTCAGTGAACCAAAAACACAGTTTTTCATACAGTTCTAGTGAGCAGGACTGTGTGGGTATTTACATAAATGTGGTTGTAGAAAGCAATAACATATATAGCAGTGTAGAGAAATAAATCAGTAGCAGACAAGCCTCCTCCTAGGTGCCAAGAATCTAGTGCCTCTGTATAAATGTCAAGGACAGAATTTTTAACGTCACCCCCACCCCCAGTCTGTTTTCTTATTTATAACCTATTTCCATCTTGGTGCTATCTCAAGAGGCACTGGCACTAGTTTTCCTGAGACTTTCCTTCACACCATCCAATTTGACAGTATAATTTACTATACTTTCCTCTCAAATATTTTCTGGGCCTGAAAAAATAGAGATAAGTGAAGCAAATAGCTCAGAAACAACTTGGGCAATAGGGGATAGCAGGGACTTCTAAACTTTTCTATATGTTTCTGAGACAAATTAAAGATTCATTCTCCCCCTCCCCACCCTGAACCATACCCTGTCTCTCTTCCCTTTCTTGTCAGTGTCTGCTCTTACACCAGCATTCATGGAAATTACAAGGCAGTTGGGAAACATTTAAGCATGTTAAGCAGACTCTGAAATCCGATTGGATTAAAAATGTAGAAACCAGGTGTATCCAGTCGGAAAGAACCCTGCCCCCTTGCTGTTGACTTCTTTCCAATTTGTCCACACCTTTATTGAAATTCAGTGTCCAAAACTGGGCACAGTGCTACTGCTGAGGCCTCACTGCTGCTACATAGAGTGGAAGAATCACTTCCTGTGATTTGCATGTGAAACTCTTGTTAATACATCCCAGTATGACGTTGGCTATATTTGCAACTATATAGCCAACTATATAGCCAAACTATATTTGCATGTTTTTAACTCATATTCCACTTGCTGTCCACTATAACCCCCCAATTCCTTTCTGCAGTACACTGCCTAACTATTCTTTCCCGAGTGTAAGCGTGTACATTTGATTGTTCCTTTCCAGTAATACTCAGCCAGACTGCTGGGGACAAATGGGGTACCACAAGGTCCTTTGAAGGGTGCCGCAGGCCCCAAGTATGAGAAGATGAGCAAACAAGGGCAGGCTCAGGCTGTTACTGCCTGGCTGCTCCCCCACCCCCACTGCCCAGTCCCTCTGCAAAGATGCAAATATTGTAAGAAATAAATTAATTGTTGAAATGAGGTTCCACTTAATTCATAGAAGTTAATTCATAGGGGTACATCCACCAGTCTACCAACTCAGGGTTCTAATGTCCCAGTGACTGGGAAAGGAAATGAAGACTAAGCAGAATGCGTCACAGGACAAGGGCAGGAGACATAGAGGGGACCTCTGCAGCAAGGAGACAAAATGGGTATCAAAGAAGTGACCTTCAGGCTAAAGTAAGGGAATAAGAAAGTGAGACTAGTTCATGAGAAATCAGTAGAATATAGGAGAAAACAAAGCCTGAGTGGCAGAGAACTGCCCAGAAGGCCTGTGCAAAGCGGCTAGTATTCGCTTCAGATTCGGCTGATTCGGAGGACAGTGATTTGATTCGGTGATTCGAATCACTGTCCCGATTCAATTCGGCCAAATCTGATTTAGAGATTCAGCTGCTGCCGAATCTCCGAATCAGCCAGGCCAGGCCCATCCCCTGCCTGCTCTCCCTGCCCGGCAATGGCTGCTGCCTGCCCCAGCTCCCAGCACTTGGAAAAAAAAGCCCCGACTCAGCAGGTGCTGCTGGATGGGGGCAATCCCCACTGCCCCCCACTACGCCATGCTGCATGGGGGGACTCTCCATGAGGCCCCCAACCCCCCTGTCACTTCCCCAGCCCTGCCCCATGGGTGCCTTGCCTGGGCCAGCTCCGGCCCTTTAAGGAAAAAAAACCCAAAAAAAACCCCAGACTCACCGCTCCTTCTGGCGGGGGTGATCCCCACTGCCCCCCATTGCCCCACACCATGTGGGAGGGTTCTTCACAAGCCCCCAAAGCCCCAAGTCTGCTGCAGATGAGTCCTGGGGCTTTTTGAGGAGGTCAGGGGGCTGGAGGAGCAGAAGGGGTCAGGGGGCTTGGGGTGTGGGGGGGGTTGGGGGGCTGGCAGGGGTCCCCCCCATGGTCCCCTCCCCCCTCCCCCGCCCCTAGTACTTACCAGCTCAGAGTCAGCTGCAGCTCCCTGCTGCAGCCACTGGGGACTGCCCGAATCATCAAAGCTCTCCAAATCTTTTCCAAAGATTTACAGAATTTTGAATCGATGCGGACCTTTAAATTGGTCCCCAGATTCGATTCGGATTCGGAGATTCAGCCATCAAATTGGTCCAAATCTCCTCCGAATCAAATCACCACCCAAAGCTTTGTACAGCCCTACTGCCCAGGTATGAGAGAACAGAAAGAGATAGTAATTCCTTTGCTTTGTGGGACCTGTTGTCCTGTAGATATAGCTGGACCCTACTGGAGACTAACCTGGTGAATGCACCATAATGGAGTCCTGCTGCAGGTTGACCTGGTGTTCACATCACAAGGGAGGCTAAACTGGATGCCTGCCTCCCAAGGGGAGCCAGGGGCCCAGGCAATACCTAGAGAATTTCTCTGTCTGAATCAAGTCCCCTAGAGAAGCATAGGGTGTTGACCTGGTGTCCAGACAGGGTTCTTCAGAAAAGAGGTCAACCTCCCATAGAAATGCTTTAGGAGGACTTGGTGCCCTGAGTCTAAACTGTTTAGAACCACTGTTCCATACAGCATAGTCTTTTTCACTAGTACTTATTGAATTTCACTGGATTTATTTCAAACAATTTCTCCAGAGTATCAAGGTCATTTGGAATCCTAATGCTACCTTCCAAAGTATCTGCTGCTTAAAGGCATTTAGGAATGTAACTCCCAATAATTTCAGTAAAAGTCAGTGCCTAAATCCTTTGAGGATCTGGCTGTTAGCTTTGCAATGCTGAGGTGCAATGCTTAAATACTTTTGAGATTTGGGGCCTAAATCATTTTTGAAAATGCAACGTTGGCTCCCAATTCACTCTGATGCTTTTGAGTTAGTTCTAGCCTCTATTCATCCAAAAAAAATCTTTGGAATACTACTTTTCTCAGCCTGTAAAAATTAAAAAGCCTGGAGTTCACTTTAGTCTGAATGTAATGTACTTGGGGCCCAATTTTTTTCCCGCTAAGCTTTGTTTATTTTCAGAGTATTACAGAATTATTGAGAATGTATGTTCTCCAGCTTGTAAATAAACACCCTGCTGCCACAGGAATAGATGGTCTATAAATCAGTAAAACAAATAAATACAACAGGCCCAGTTGCCCCATGTATTCAGGCTGAAGCCAACAGATCCAGCTAGTGAATGAGTTTTCAGTGTAGGGTAGCCTTAGGCAGTACGGATCTGTTGGAACAGCTCCTATAATGCACCGTATCTCCCTGTGGCTGGTACTCTTGGCATGGATATGCTGCTCCTGTACCCCAATGGTCCTCAGCTGCTAGAAGAGCCCCATGGCACTGTAAGGTGAAAACATGCACTGGAGCAGCCTTTAAGCTACTCTAAGGGATCCTGGAGAGTTGAAAAGCCAGGGGGGAAAGGTGCTGAGGATGAGGGGGAATGTAAAGGGACCTGCATGCTACCTTTCACACAACAGCTGCTTGAGCTGATAGGAGTGCTCCTCACCTTCAGCAGAGGATCTGCACCAAAACAATAATAGCCAGGAAAGTGGGGCAGATACACCTTGGAAGTCAATTACCATAGCTTCATCAGCTTCACAAGAGCCATGACAATTTACACCCACTGCATTGAATCAGGGATTGCTGTTGTCTTCTTCTTGCTTCCCACTTGTTCCTGGAAACCTCAGCATTACCACAGGATCTGAAGAGCCACTAAATGATTGCCTAGCACTGAAACTTACATTAAAATAACATGTTTCCTCGAATCTAAGACAACCCTGAATTTAAGATGACCGCCCAATAATTAGATTCTATATATGGAACATTTATAAATGTGTTATCATTTTCCAGGTAGAAAATCTAATTATCAGAGGGTTGTCTTGAATTTTACCCTTCCCCTTACTCCTACAGCAGGGAAAGCAGTAGCTGGGGGGCAGGGGGCACCCTTGCCCTCTACTCCCCCAGCTTCTTCCCTCTCCAGCCTTCTTACCTCCACTGTCTCGGCCCCTTCCTTGCCCCCACTCCCAACAGTCTCTTCCCCTTCCCCCATTCCCTACCGCCTCTGCCTCTCCCCCATCACCAATGCCCCTGTCCCCTCCCTGCTACTCCCCCCACTCTCCCTGCCCCTGTCCCTCACTCCCGCCACTGCCCCTGGTTCTCCCCTTGCCCTTGCCCTTCCCCCCATGTCCTCCTGCCCTGGCCTCATTACAACACCATTCTTTCCGCCTGTGGGAAGCTCCCTGTTAAAACCCACAGTGCCACTTACACTATCATCCTCCAAAGCTCCTCTTAAAACTCACCTTAGCTAGGCTGCCTGTCTTGACAGTGGCCCAACAGCTGGTGTGCTCTGACTATTGATCATTACATAAACTATAAATGTCCAACTAATACCTTGTGTCCTCCCAATCTGTTTTATTCATCCATGACTTGTGCCTCAGAGTTAAAGACAGCCCTTGACCTATAACATACAAACTTTGTTCTAGGTTTGTATATAAACAAGCATAATGGAGCACTGGTCCAGCATTGAGGTTCAAAGTCCTATCACAATACAAACAAATATGGACAGCAATACTGAGGAGAGAAGGAACAACATATAACAGAAAGAGTGGTTGGGCCAATAGACATAGATCTGAAAGATTATATTAGGTTTTCCCCCGACAAAACATCTGAAAATTAATTTGGGGGGCTTAGTTTTTCATAGAGTGGCATGACCTAATTATTTTGAGGACGCAGACAATGCAAGACTTGTAAAAATGTATTAAATAAACAAAAAGTTTTAAAAAATATCTAAAAAAGGGTTGAATGCACATTAATTTTGGGGAAAAAAGAATCCCCTTTATTTCTCCTTCATTTGCATAAAGGCTTTTAATTAGGATTTTTACTTAAAGCCCCCTGGTAACACCAAATGTTCTCTTTTGGGAAAGGAAGAGCCAGTTAAATATTGAGTTTTGGCTCTGTAATCACTTTTGTTAAAATTAATCCTGCTTTTATGACAGAAACGACAAACACACACAGGAGGAAAATTGACAGGGTGGGAAAGAATAGAACTTCTGTCTCTGCTAGTGCTTCACTGGCATGCTGCAGGCAGGATACAAGGACAGCTTGCTCACTCAGCATCGAATCCTGGCTTATTTTCCAGCTGGGGATAACATCTGGGTGGTTTGATCTTATTTCTTCCTACTAGTTCTCTCTCTTTTACCAAGTCAGGGTGGCTCATACTGTTCTAGCCTACCAGGCTGATTACAGCACTTGTACACTGCACTGGAGCCATTTCCAAAGTTGGTCAAGGCTTTTCCTTACATGACTGGATCTGCCCATGCTGGAAAGCCTGATAAAATACATGGGGTTCCATAAAAGCATAAGGATCCAAACTGTTGGATCTGATGGCAGGATCAGCACCCAAAATATGACAGGGTGAAATGATATGCTAGAGGTGAACAAGCAGGAATCTTGTTTTCCTGGGATTGCCTATATAAACCCTATGATATGAAACCACAAAGGGTAAGTAGCTATTTGTCCCATCTCTAGGGGAAATTATTGCTACAGGAGAGTTGAAATCTGTGCTGTATAACATATTCATATATAATTTTGAAATGGGGCAAATAATGAGGTGGCTAAGCTTGTCGTGGACTCCAACCTATTCAGGATCATAGAAAACCAAAGCTGACTGAAGAACTGCAGAAAGATCTTGTAAAATTTAGTCAACGGGTAACATAATGGCAGATAACATTCAGTGTTGATAAGTGCAGTGTTGCATGTGGAAAACAATAACCTATAATGTATGTGCACAATGAGGGTTTCTACATTAACTCTTACTACTTAAGAACGATATCTTGGGTTTATTGTGGTTAAATCTCTAAAAATGCCAGCCATGTGTTCAGCAGCAGTCAAAAAATGCAAATAGAATATTTGGAATTATTAAAAAGCAGATTGAAAACAAAACAAAAAGTGTCATTATATCATTATATAAATCTCACAGTATGCCCATACCTGGAATATTTTGTGTCGTTGTGGTCTCCCTACTCTATAAAAGGAATAACTTCCATACAAGGATAGATTAATCAACTAGGACTTTTCAGTTAAAAGAAAAGATGGCTGAGGTGGGGATATGATAGAGGTCTAAAAAAAATCATAAATGGCATGAAAGAAGCATATAGAGATTTACTATTACTCACAATACTAGAACTAGGGGACATACAACACAATTAGATAGCAGGTTTAAAACAAACAAAAGGACATTCTTTTTCACACCACCTGTAATTAACTTGTGGAAGTCACTGCTGCAAGATGTTATGGAAACTGATAGTTTAACTAGGTTCATAAGGGGACTGGACAACTTCATACAGGATAGGTCCATCAGTTGGTTTTAAACATGATAGGTTGAGCTTCAGCATCCAAAGTAAGACTTCCTGGGCCTCTGAATGATGGAAGCCATAGGGGGAAAGAGTAGGGGGGAAATCAGTTTAGATAGGGCCTGTATAAAGTCTTTCCCTTACTGCCTTTCTCTGTCATGGTGAAAGTCAGAATATGGGCTATATGAACCTGTGGTCTGACCCAGAATGGTATTTCTTATTTCCTTATGAAAGCCTGGCTAACAGCACATGGAACCAAATTTTCAAAAGAACTAGTGAAGAAGTGCTGAATAAAAAATACCAGTTCATTAAATTCTAGGGCTACATACAGACATTCAGGGAGGTTACAGGGAGGTTAGATCACTTTAAAAATGGTCACCTGATCTCACTTAGTTCACCCAGGTGCAGATCTTACACTAATTGAGTGGATCTACATGTGAACTGTGCAGAAGTTCAGGACAGTTATATTGGTCTAAAAATGGCCAACCTGATCAAAGTTAATTGTACTTCCAAGGTAGTCTCATTTAGCTCAGGTCCAGCGAGACCGATCTAACTGAACTATACAATTCCCAGCACATTCCCAAAGCTGGGAAAACCCAACCACTGGCCCTAGCTCCAGGGCTGATCATTTCCTACCCCCTCCCTGGCACAAAGCTATTCTTAGCTCCCTAACCCCTTCCCCTCTCCCTTCCCCTTCCCTCACCCTCAGATGGACAACCCCCCCCCCCCCCATCTTCCCAAGCCTACCCACAGACCCCATGAGTCCTCCAATCTCAACTCTCTTGCAGACCCCGCCTGCTTCTCCATTCCCCCATCCTCCCTGCCCCCACCCCGCAGAATCCACCTGCCACCCTAATACCCCCCATGGACCTCCTGATCCCCCCACCCAGAGCCTGCTTGCCCCCAGTTCCCCTTATCCCTCCACCCCCACCCCACTAGCCCCCAGCATCCTGACTTACTTTAGATTAGGTAACTATTTTTAACACGATCTAACCTCCCCAAATGTTTGTATGTAGCCAATGTGTTCCACAAAGTGGTTCCAAAATGTAGGCAGGTTTCCATCCAGAATCAGGCGCAACCTGGTAACTTATCTGAAGACATTTAGAAAAAAAAAATAATTTAAAAATATTAACTGGAAACATTTAGATTTTTTTCCTAATATGTAAAAAATTTCCAAACATTTTTGTTTGGATGAATTTGGTATTTTCTGTGAAAATCACAATTTGTTAGAAAATTCCCAAACAGCTCCCATACTTTAGAGGGAAAATGTGACTCCTGTCACAAACTCCCTCTGCTGGACTTGCACCAAAGTGCTGGATTTGGATCCGAACAGTGGATCCTGCACACTTGCAAGCCTTCTCATTCTGAGCAGCTTCCAGGCACTGGCTCTGGTCTCTCAGGCACATTTCCAGAATGTGGTTTCCATATCTACTGTCCCTTTCAGAAATGGTATGCCATGGTCCAGGTACATTAGAAGCCCAGATGGGCAATTTTTGTTTTCTTGGCAAATAGTGAGAAATTTGGGTTTTATTTTCCACAATCTGTTTGCAAAGTCAAAATAAAACAGCCAAATAGTTTAATTGGGAAAAATTGGGATGGACCAGTTCACATTACCCTGTCCTTTCCCTTTCCCTATTATCCAGTGTCTTAGTGGTTCAGATACTCATGCAGGCTGTGTTAGACCCAAGGTCCTTTTCATTGCCCAAAGGAACTTGAGTCCACACCTCCTACTCCATAGGAGAAAGGTCTGACCACCAAGCTATTCTTACATGGAATGCTCTCAGTCTGTTCTCCTTCACATATATATTCACCAGAGCAGGGTTCAAAGCCTAAATGTGTCCATTTCTAAGTGAGAGAATGAATATGTCTCAATGAACATATAAATATCTTATAATATACAGGAGGGATCCAACAAGATGGCCTGAGGCAAACTTACCTCAGAATTCTCTATAGCTTTGTGATTAGGACACTTGTCTCGCGGACCTTGGTTCAAATCCCTGTCCTGAATTGGACACAGTGCCTTTGACCTTAGCTCTACCACCTCCGGATAGGAGTGTCTTAACTCCCAAGTGGTGATTTTCCCTTACTTCAGCTCTTAGAAACTGTTCTACTTTGTATTCAATCTTTGAATATTCACTGGGATGGGGGATGATGGTGGGAGTGGGAGGCAGAGTGGAATTTAAATCTCAGACCCAAAAAGGCAATAGGGAAGGGACAGTCAGTCCTTACAATTGAAATGGTGCACAGAAAATGAAATGTCTATGTTAAACTATCATAATTCACAAACAGGGTATTATGACATATAACAGAGTGGTATAGATGTGCTCTTGTACATCTAGATCTACACAGACACACCACATTCTACATGAAGTCAAAAAGAACATACATAGTAATGGGATGTCCCTATTATTACAGACGGCTAATAAACTCTTTTTGCTCGGGTGGTAAAACCGTGGTATTCTGGGGCACAGGTTCCTGAGTTCTGTTCTATATGCTTAGTTTGTAACCAGGGCACAAAGAAGCAAAGTAAAGTAGCTTGCTTTGAGCTTTGTGTTGCCATAGCTAGACCACTTCTGGTATCCATGCTCCCTTTTTAAAGCCAGCTCATCTATCTGCATATTACACTGCCACCACTTCTGCATCTGCAGCGTAGACATACCCTTCAGAGGTACGAGGTCACCCATCCTTGTATTATATAAAATAAAAATCAGTACGTTTTGAATTATAGCACTATAACTCCATGTCAATGTTCTTGTAACTACACAAATCGCTCAAGGTTGGCATGCATGATTTATGGCATCAATGGAATCCCTGCGTGGAATTATAGCCCCATAATTCACTGTTACCTCTTGTTTATTCAGCCCATATAACAGAGATGCTGCTTAGGTACCACAGTTCTCTGCTCCTTTAGTTCACTTGGTGGGGAAGATATTTACTTTACAAAAGAAAGGGTCTTCCTTCAGGCAGATTTAAGGATATCCACATGTGGACAGTTGGTAGTAATGGCCCAGATTGTCCCCACCTGGTCCATGCACAAAGGGGACCTTCTACTCATCACTCTTCCCTCCCACATGGAAGGATGTGTGAGCCTACTCCACAGCCCTATTCACTTTCTACAGGGGTGCCTGCCAAGCCTCATACCAAGAGAAGAGGAGAAGCCTATGGGCCAGATAAGAAATGTATTGGTCCCCATTCAGCCCCATATCCATTCTCCAAAAGAAGATAATGCAATCCCAGGCCCTTACTTTCTTTTCAGGAAGCCCCAGCTAGTGACACACAGGGATTCCTTGTTGGTACAGCTCAGGTAGTGCCATTCTGCCAGGGACCAGAAAAGTTAGATCCAACATACAGGCACAAGACCTCTGACTGATAGTCCAAACCCTGGGTATCCAGCAAGAAGAGGAATGGGCCCTATACCTTATTCCATGATGGTGGAGAGGGGACAAATCTGACCCCTGAAAGAACAATAAGGGAGGAATTTCAGGAAGAGGTTGGTTTTTCTTTCCCCAGGGATCCCTTCTGTGAGGTTTTCCACTGGACTGGAGGAAGAGAGAGATTCAATCAAGGTCCATTTTCTCTGGCTGCAAAGTATTGAGTCATTGCAATAAGATGGTCTGACACAGCCATAAAGAAATACTCTGATAACACACAGAGGGGAAAGCGGGTAATTGTTCCATGGGGACACCTCTGGGATCAAGCCATTTGTACTTAATCAGAATTATTAATGCGTTTGGTTAACTTTTTTCATGACAAGAAGAAAAATTGAATAGAACACAGCCAATAGATACAGTAAATGTACTGGCATGGGAGGCCAGCCATCTCATGGGGATCCAAATGAAGGAGCTTGCAAAGGAATCATTTAGCGAATTTGTTTTCAGAAGGAACTGCTGAGTGCAGGAAGTCGGCTGCTGCCCTTAATGTTAAGGCTGGTCAATGCATCTCTTGCTCTGTTTCTGAGATGGATTGTATTTTAATAGGCTTGGCCTCTATAGCACATAGCTTAATGTTCCATCTGACAGATGATCTCCCACCGGAAGGATGGCAGCTCCTGCCAGTACAGCATCTCACTGATGTAGAACTGTGGTGTCAGCGACAGGGAAGAGTCCAGCTCAAGGTGTCCAGCTCACACAGGCAAACCTACCCTTAGAAAGATTGATAGAGGAAAGCAAACATTGAGGGAACAGCAAGGAGGCAGAGGGGGGGAGCGACACTTAACAGGCACAGCCGTAGACTTTGTCCGCACCTGGAATGAGTTCTGATTTCAGCCACTGATAAAGTAACTGTGATGAGCACTGTTGGAGCCCAGCCTTGATCAAAAGTGCACTGAAAACTGGGCTTTCCTTATCTACGTTAAGGATTTGCACTCACCCAGCTGAACTGATGGCTGAAATCAGGATAAAATCCTATGGCAGACAAGGCCATAACGTTTTGGAAAGCCCAGCAGGGATATCAGGATGAGCTCCCCTGCCTCCCTCAACTGCATGCATCATGCAAGTAGTAACAGGTTCTTGCCACTGTCTCAGAATACATGGAAGCCATCATTGAGAAGGGTGGAGAGAACTGATTCGAGCACATGGGATTTATAACCTGTGGGGTGAACCACATGGATCCAAGGCTGTTGGTCTCTCTTCCCTGCTGAGCAGTAGATGTTCCACTCATTTTTTGCCTTTTCCTGTTCCATTGTTGGACTTCCTAGTTCCACTGGAGGTAGGCTTGCCCAAGATAAATGCAGGGTATGAGTTATCTGGGAACTACGCAGTCCGTCGTTACACCTGATATGTCTATGATACACATCAATGGTAGAATTCTAGCAAGCTCGAGTAAGGTAATGACAGCAATTGTTGTTATAGCTGATACTTACTTACGAAGGGTGTGGTTCTCAATTATTATTTATTTATTTTCATTGCAGTACTATCTAGAAAACCTCATCATGGACCTATGCCACACTATAATAAGAGGTATACTAACATAGACAGCCCCTACCTAAAATATCCATTACCTACATCATTCTGCCTACCACCTTGTTTATTCATGTAAACCCTCATTCAGCAAGTAACTTAAGTATATACCTGATGTTAAGCACATAAATCATCCCATTGGCTTCAGTAGGACTATTCAGATGCTTAAAGTCAGTTAAGTACCTTCCTGAATAAAAGTCCTGAATCCGTGCAAAGTGGGCCACTAGTCTTGTTACAACCACTTTCCCCAGTTGTAAATGACTGAAGTAGCCCTTTAAAATCATCCCAGTTGCCTTGGATTACTAAATAAATCTGCATAGGTACATGGTATCTTGATATTTTTTTTGTATTAATTGAAGGGAATGGCAGGCCAGTGTTGTAGAGAATGAAGCAATCTTATTTACTTGTCATAGACAAAATGGGCACATTTAAAAGGCCTGCAATTGTATTTTGTCTGACAAGAAAAAGAGATAGAAGGGAGTTGATTGAGATATTCATAATTATTTGAGAAATAGTGAAAACTAATCAGTCTGGGATTTTTATTCTGTTACATAATGCAAGAACAAGGGGACACTTAAAATGTAAATTAATAAGCAGTGCATTTAGCTTTCAAATATACTTAGTGAATCATATTACAATTACTCTGTGTGTGTGTGTGTGTGTGTGTGTGTGTGTGTGTGTGTGTAATCCATCGATTTCCATAAAATTATCTGATAAAATTCACTCATAACAATAGTTCATTCACACTTCAGTTTTTATAATTTGGGATCCATTGGAAATCAACGGAAGGTTGGGTGGGTGGGTGAGTGAGTGGTTGGGGCTTCTAAAAAGCTCTATATTTAGAATAATTACAAAGAAGGACTACCTGGTGCATCATAGAGTCACTTGCAAGTATTCACAGCAATGGGAAGTTATTGAGATAAATGTTGAGGCTGGGCAGAAAAAAAATCAACTCACACTGGCTAATTTTATGACCATTAGTAACATTTGTATCTATACAAGCTAAGATAATTATAATGGTAATCATATCTCATGCTTCAGAGCATAAAGTGATTGCCTGTAGAGGTTAGGGAGGCCTTGGAGAGTTTCCATAGGAAGAGATTTTTTTTAAATCTAAAATGATATAATTTGGCCGTGTTAAATATGACCAAAACTGAAATGCTTATTTCTCCTTTAAAATCCTCTCTGTTTCTCTTTTCTCTGTCACCACTCACATAAATTCTTCTGTCAACTAGACATATAACCTTGGTACCATCCCAGACGCCTTCCACTATTTTGTGGCTGAATCCTCATGTTTTCCTCCTAACCATTCCAACATTCAGTTCCTTTTCTCTGTCTACATCCTCCAGTTTTCATTTCTGTAGCTTCTTGGGCACACACATTGCTTTCTTCCTATCTGTATAAACTACAGACAATAAATTTAATCTTCCCAGCCTGTCCATATGCCCATTCCATGCCACATCTGGAAACCCCTCCTGCTCCACTGCTTCAGCCATCAAGCTAATTCGTTGTTCTTGCCTTTAGTTTTGTCACCTGCCTCTGCCTAGCTGATATGGGCCCTTGTTGGGTTGCTCCTGACCACTCCACTCCACTCTACTCCACTCCACTCCACTAATAATAACCATTTAATTGGCATAGTTATTCTGTTCTCTCACAAGCATTTCAGAGCATCTTTCTGTGCTGCTCCTAGCAAATGAAATGTGTTCTCTGAATCATAGAATCATAGAAAATTAGGGTTAGTCGGGATCTTGGGAGGTTACCTAGTCCAACCCCCTGCTCCAAGCAGGACCATCCCCAACTAGATCATCTCAGCCAAAGCTTTGTCTAGCCGAGTCTTGAAAACCTCCAAGGATGGCGATTCCATCACCTCTATGAGTAACCTGTTCCATTGTTTTACTACCCTCCTTTAAAAGAGTCTCTGAACAGATTTACCAGGTTATTAGTCTTCTCTCATTCAGACTTCACCCTAAGAACCATTTCTATTATGATGTTCTCAAGAAATTGAGTGAAACAACACTTTTATTTGATTAGTTACTTGAAGTTTCGAATGACTGCACAATGCAAACTATCCCTTCCATTCTACCCTGTCGCACATGTGCTTTTGTCAAGTAACTCTAGAATCTCGCTAGCATGTCTAGTGTTTCTCTTCCTGCATCTCCACCCCAGTGGAGAGAAAGCTTGTGTACAATGGTATATTACTCTGCGAAATGCCCCTGTTGATTTCACTAGGAATACTCATGAAGTAAGGTGCTACTTTGTATGAAAGGGTGTCAGAATCTAGCCCTTCAGGCAAGATTCTTGGTCCCTCTGTGTACACAGGAAAGGGAAAATATGGGGAGGGTATCATGTTTTTTTGCTCCCACCAACAGCTGCTTTTATTCAGGGTACCAGCACCATGAGTGAAACCTTCAGTGTGCTGCTATGCCCCTCCCCTGCAAGAGACCCAGAAATGAGTAAAGATTTGGCTCATACACCAATATACTGGCTGTGACCCCTGGGCAGATATGGAAAGGGGTAACAGGTAGCATAGCTTTCCCAGAGCAAAGGGCAAAGCAAAGGTCAAACTGTGCATCACTGAGTCACAATATTGTCACTGCTGTGCTTCCGGCACATGCAGTCATATTCATTCCCTTGTGACCAAGCTCTTAGAGTACAAACTGACCAGGCCTCTGTCTTATTTGTTTGCACTCTGCGGGCTCTATCACATCTTAAGGCACTTTAAAAGAAAGTAGTAATAATGGAGAAAGCAGAAAAGTAAAAGCAGCTGTGGTAAAGAAATATAAAATTATGATTCAACTAAAGAATGCTCCAGGCAAGTACTCCTTGTAAGTCACTTTGCTAATCAGAAAGGAGGCGGTCATCCTATAAAAGTACAAGAAAATAAATCTCAATTGGATAAAAGGTGATAAGGTGATATTGTTTATACATGGTACAATTAAACCAAGCTAGTCATTGTGCCAGGAGCTGGAGAGAGACGGCTACTTAGATTCAAATAAAAGATTAGCCATCTATATAAATAAGACAAGCATCTGTTAAAATAGTTATAAAAATGATTATCAATCCTTACGCTTCAGGACAGGGCTCTCCAGGTAGCCATAAGCTATATGTCGCATAGGCTACAGTCCTGTGGGCCATTTAAGATGTGGTTTGCAGACTGAGGACTGCTCACTGAGTGAGCAGCCCATCCCTCTCTCCTGCGATGTGCATAACATGGGCACTCTGCCCCCTGCCACCCATGCACCCCCTTCCTGCTACACTGTCCTGCCCCTGGGAGCAGGTACAGGAAATAGAAGCCAGAGGAGAGTGAGGAAGCCCAAACAACTCAACTGCCAGAGCAGGAGCAACAGTGGTAGAGTGGGGGAGGTGGTGGCCATGCCAGGATCCCACAGGCCACATGTTAACCCTTTGGCGGTTGTATGTGGCTTACGGGCTGCCAGTTGGACAGCTCTGCTTCAGGACATGATTGTTTGCTGGAGTCAGGATGAAAACCTCCATGGCAGGGCAGTACATAGTTAGACCCATTATTGGCCATTGATGGAGACAGAATACCTTACTGATGACCTTCCAATCTGTTCATATTTACTATTTTTCTTTTTATATTTTAAAGAGATCATATAACAATTATGATTCAGCAGGCACTTAAGGATGTGCTTAAATGTCACTGAAATCTCAAGCATGAGCTTATATTTTAGCAGATGCTGAAGTGCTTTGCTGACTAGGGATGGCATCAATCATATGCTTAAATATAAGCATGTGGCTCCAGTTCTTTTCTGGGTCCAGACCAACGCTTCAACAATAAACCCTGCACAAAAGAACTGTAGAAATTACAATGTCTGTGTTTTAACAACTGATGGCTCTCTCGAGTGTACTTTAACAGCCCTTGCAACAGCAGAGCACTGATAATGTCCTCATCCCCCAACTTTATCTGTGGCAGGTTAAGGTGTTCTGCATGTTTTGAGGCAATATGCCTTGTAACTGTGCAACAGCGGATTTTAGGGATACGTTTGACAAGCATTTGAATCGGATGGCTTGAACAGGGATGGTCCTGCCTTCAGTAGGAGGTTCGACCAGATGATCTCCTGAGATCCCTACCAGCCCTTCTTTTCTGTGAAGCCATGGTTCTGTAGAAAGGTACTGCTAGTTGAGGTTTTTTTTAATAATGAGAGTCTTTAACCTTTAACCCTTGTGAATTTGAGAATACAGCCATATGGCTCTTACAGGTAACCCAAAAATGCACATTGACATAACTGTGATGTTCTGAAATAGTGATGCTTTGTTTTCATCCTTGGGCTTCTTTCAGTATGTTGAAAAAGAAACTGCTCTTTGTCTAATGCTTCTCTGCAAGAAGCAAAAACTCCCAGTTAATCTTGCAGTTCTAGGTGAAAAGGCAGCCAGGCAGTCCAAACCTCTTTGAAGATTTAACTTTCCCTTTGCAGTTTGAAGCTCATCACTTATGCATTCCATTCCTGTTAGAAAAGTAGCCACTCAATCCCCACAGATTCCCTATCATCAGCAGAGCTCCAAACATTCAGGGGAAAGTGCAGATCAGGTTTGCTGTAAGGCCAGCTGTTAAAACAATAGGTTGATTGTTGTTGACACTGGCCATGTGGAAAGGGGCTTCACTTGGCTAAAGTCATAGGAAAGTTTGAACAGCAGCTTGAGTGTTATTCCCAGTTGCACTTGAATGTTTTTGGCACAGCAGACTGATTTATGCAGTTCACAGATGCAACAGAAAGTTTCTTTGATGGGTCTGATGAACAACACCCCTGACTGTCCCACTTTTTGAAGCCTATCATATTAATCAGTTAAAGGATCACTACAAGTATTTTTCATACTTTTGGGCAGAGGTTTTGCTGTTGTTCTCCCCATTAGTTATTCTCCCCCTAAGATCTGCATGGGACCAATCCATCATTCATCTGAGAAGGACTGCAACGGACTCTCACCAGTTGTTTATCAGCACTGCTGTCTGGCTGTCCAGTGCAACATAATGCACTCCCTTTTCCAAGGGTCTAAGTGTACGGCCTGAACAACACTCTTAAGGAAGTACCCAAATCCAATTGAAATCAATGTAAGTCTTTCCATTGTGGAACCAGGCACTTAAAAGTAATAAATAATTAAGTTAGATCTCATATGACAACAAAATAAATTACCAACATTTAATAGTATACAGAAATACTGAACCAAGGTTCAGTTTGTAAGTGATATCTGTATCACCAATTAAAATCATAGACTAAGCTCTTCTTACCCCAGTCTATAGCTTGAGATCTAAGCCTGCTTTCTGCCCTTTTGTAGTGTATGCACTGCAGTTAAATATCCATCCCGAGTTACTTGGTCTTCTCCACAAGCGCTAACATTTAAGCTAAAAGTGACTTGCAATTTTGGGTGCTCAGTCTGAGATACTTTATTAAGGAGCCTGATTTTGAGAACCAGCTGATCAATTGCCTTGTGAAAATCGGCCCCCTTCAAGGCCTCTCAAATTGGCTAATAAATTTGGGGTATACCAAAAATTATAAGTCACTTTTAAAAATATTTTGTTAGCTCTTCTGCCCACTCAGCAAAGAAGCATGAGATTTGTTTCCATTTAAGGACTCTCTTTCCATTTTGGAAGGCACTGGTGCTCATAATTTGCAATTTTCCTTGTCAAACATAATGTTCTCCTAAACCAACATAACAATTTCTGGCACGCATCCATTAAATGGCATACTCCAGGTAGAGAGACAGTGAGTGAGTGAGAACTGGCTGTTATTGCTGACAATCTTCAGCTGATTAAATGAATGGTCCTACATCATTGAAGTATACAAGGTCATATAATTAGAGATTTAAAAGAGAGAGAACAATGGATAATCTCAAACATTTAATCCATTTAGGACAAAGCAGAGATTTGAAACTTCATTGACAATCTTAAGTAGGGCTCTTTCTCCCAAGCCTCAGTTCCTAGATAAAGGTCTCATTGCTTCTGTCAGCTACTTACCATGGTATACTTAAGCATTCTTAAGCAGGTTCAATACCTAACTCTCATTGAAATGTGCATCTTTAAATGGCTCTTTGAAAAAATGATCCTTAACTACTGAGGGACTATAGGCTGTGCCTTTCAATTCTCCTAGTGTCCCCAAACACACTTGCTCTAGGTCTCCAGCCTCAAGTCATTCACTCTTTCTCCAGGGAGAATCAGACCACTGTCCCACTTTTGGAATAGGTGTCAGGTCATAATCCCCACAATATACCTACCCCAGTAATCTCTGCAGGAGCAGCCTATGTTTAGGTCCTGCAACTTTGTTTCTTCCTGAGCAAGGAGAAATGTAATTAGTGAGGAAACAGATTTCTGAAAGCAAGTAAGAAATGTTTTAGAGAAAACATCTCTGAAAAACAATAGAGCACATTCAGCACAATGTCTCTGCTTTTCTCTTACCCCTTACCATGCTTCCGACCTGGGAGAGGGCAATTCCATCAGAATCCTCCACAGTCTCTTTCACTTTCTCTCTTTCTCTCTCTCTTTTGACTCCTCCTTTGGATGCTTCTGACCTTTGAGTTTGGGCTCTTTGCCCTAAAGCAAAATGTGGACCAGCTTGCATCCTGCTGGGCCATCAAGGGGACCCTATATACTGTGGAAGAGGGCTGATAGGTCCTTAAAGTGTAATCACTGGTGTATGGGAATGGGGGGAGGTGCAATGTTTTCTTCATGGTAATGTTATTGAACTGTTCTTTTTTTTTCATGCCTAATCCCATATGGAATTCTTTGCTTTTAGTTGGTTGCTTTTAATTGCTGGGTTTTTTTAAATAACTCCCCCAGACAGTTTTTAGAAAATTCCCCGTGCACACTTCAGGAATCAAAAACATTTCAACAGTTTGTACTCTCTAGATCTGGTATATCCCAGCAATGTGAAACAAGGTTTACAACAGAAGACAGATGTTTAAAGCCAAATTCTTGTCCCATTATCTTTTTAGCGTGTATCTAGGTATCTTTATCTGGGAAAGCATTTGTGTTACTTCTCTGCTTGCTCTTCCCACAGCCTTCATTAAGGGAGATCAATATATTCCTTCAAGAATGTCTTTTAACTCCAATATAAGCTACCCAGTCTTTCTTTCAACAGTTAGGTTTCATGTCAATATTCTTAGCCTCCCACACTGCAGTTCTATGGTATTCATAAAATGACTGTATACCAGCTTTGTTTCTGTAACACTGACATACTGTCTATATACCCATTTTCTCTCGAGTATTCATTTTGCTGGCAGCCTGAAACATTTCAGTACTCTAAGGGTTAATGTTCAACACAAATGAAAATATTTATCTCAAAGTCTGTGGGACAAATTGAATTTGAAATGGCTACAAAGGGTCATCATTCTTCAAATGGACCTAGCATGAGTCTTTCATAAAGAGAAACATATCTTGTGCTGTGCAGATTCATCTGGAGAAGTTATTATTAGGGAATGGGGGTGTTTTCAAATGCGAGGAAGTAATTTATCACGACTAGATTTTGTTAGTGAGGAGTTTAGACAGTTTCTGTTACGGCAACCTGATAAGTCATTTTATCAACGCATTTTATTTCCTCAGCTACTGACATCTCAGCAACCTTCTTCCCCTCCCAATACCACAAGGGAGGAAAACAACTGACAAATAAATAGAAATCATTGGTCATGAACTTACTGAAATTGCATATTCCAACTGGAAGGCTTGGATAATGCAGTGCAGTAATAAAGTGGTGTCCATTAAGGGAATATAGGACTCTCTCTCTCTCTTTCAGGATATACTGCATATAAAGAGATTAATTGGTAATTGGGAGATAGATGGTGAAATCCTATCCCTGTTGCCTAGTGACTGGTTAACCTGGTTGCAGTGGTTCTGAAAGATGCAAACCTAAGAGTTCTTATAAATGAGAACATGGGGCTGATTTTGTTTTTGTAGCTCATCTCCACTAGTTTCCTCTGTGTTGGACAATGTATTTATAAAAAAACTTTTGTTACGCCTCTGACCAGATTTGCAAGTGTAATGAGAACAAAAAAAGCTGACCTGGATCATATTTATCAAACTGGGCTGCTTCACCATTTCCCCACTTCCAGTGAACTTTGTTTTGATTAAGAACATAAGAAGTGCCATAGTGGGCAGTATGCTGCCTTCAACAGTGGCAAACAGTAGATGTTTTAATACGAGATAATATGAATAGGGCATATCTAGAGAGACATCCCTGGCATCCACTATCATTGGTTTAGGGATGTCAGAGGATACACCCCTATTCCCTAACTGCTCTATTTAATGGCTATTAATTAACTTAACCTCCAGTAAGTTGTTTAATTATTTTCCAAACCTAGCTGTACTATCTCTCTCCATAGTCTCCTACAACAATGTGTTACACAAGTTAAAGATGTGCTGCATAAAGAGGTGTTTCTTCTTGTTTGTTTTAAACCTGTCTCCTGCTAACTTTGGTGCTCTGTGATTTAGTAAACAAGAGTTCCTCATTCACTTCATCCACAACTGTTATGATTTCATAGACCCACTATCATATCCTTCCTTAGTCACTGTCTTTCCATCATGTCTTTTCAATCTCTTCTGGTACAGCAACTGCTCCATATCCCTGATTGTTTTGTTGCTCTTCTGTGTACCTTTTCTAAATCCATTACATCCTTTCTGAGGTGTGGAGACCAGAATAAAATTATTAGATTAACAGGGAGACACATCCCAGAGTCTAAAGCCCTCCACCAAGAATGGCTTGTAGCCAGATCTCAGAAATAGGCTCTGTAGGAAGAACTGTCTGATATCATTGCAAGGGCTGTAGTAAAATGTAAAGGGGCAGTCCATCCCTAAATGGTAAATGAGAGCCCACATGACCAAGGGCTTTGTGCATCCCAGTCAAATTCCTCTGGAATCTATTAGGAAGCTGTGCATGTAGCAGAAAAGAAATGGTGTGTTCCCTATGGCTACCATGTCTTAGTGAGCTGACATACATATTCTGTACTAGATGAAGTTTATAAACATTATTCAAGCACTATCCTAAGGCATTTACCTTAATTCAAATCAGTGCATCTCAGAGTCCTGGGTAACTGTGTCCCAGGGGAAGGAGCATAACTTTCTAGTCAAATGCAGATAGCAAAAATATATCTATTCATTGTCAAACATGGAAATCTAGGGCTATTTGGGAGTCCAGATGTATCCCCAAATGGCAAAGCTAATTGTCTGGAGGAAGCACAAGCAGAAAGAGGCAACAGGGGAGGCCTTCTCATTCTTCCTGAGAAAGTAGGGCAGTCGGCTAGTCGGCTAGTCAGGTGGTGTCTGTACACGAATGTACAGAGCCTGAGAAACAAGCAGGAAGAAGTGGATGTCCCTGCACAGTCACAGAGCTCTGATGTGATCAGAATAGCAGAGACTTGGTGGGAGCTCGTATGACTGTCATGAATGGGTACAAACTGTTCAGGAAGGACAGGCAGGAGAGAAGAGGAGGAGGACTTGTGCTTTATATAAAAAAAAGAGTGGTATTATTGCGCAGAGCTCCAGTATGAGCCTGGAGATAGGCCTGTTGAAAGTCTCTGGGTCAAGGTTAGAGGGGAAAGCAACAAGGGTGATATTGTGGTGCACGTCTGCTATAGACAACCAGACCAGGAGGATAAGGCAGATGAGGCTCTCTCAAAAAATTAACAGAAGTTTCCAAGTCACAGGCCCTGGTTCTCATGGGGGTCTTCAATCACCCAGACATCAGCTGGGAGGGCAATACAGCAGTGCACAGGCAATCCAGGAAGTTTCTGGAGACAACTTCCTGGTGCACATGTTGGATAGGTCAACTAGGGACCTTGCTCTTCTCGATCTGATGCTCGCAAACAGGGAAGAACTGGTAGAGGATGTAGTAGTGGATGGCGACTTGGGCAGCAGTGACCACGAGATGATTGAGTTCAGGATTCTGAAGAAAAGAAGGAAGAACAGCAGCAGAGTAAGGACCCTAGACTTCAGAAAAGCACACTTTGACTTACTCAGGGACTTGATAGGCAGTGAGGGTGAAGGAAGTCCAGAAGAGCTCCCACAGGAAGGAACCACCCCAATGAGCAAAAAGGCTAGCAAGGCTGGCAGACTGAAGAAAATAGTTACCCCCCCCCCCCCGCTATTAAGCATTTGATGAGGCCACATATGGAGCACTGTGTCCAGTTTTGGGCCCCCCACTACAGAAAGGATGTGGACAAATTGGGGAGGGTCCAGCGGAGGGCAACAAAAATGGTTCAGGGTCTGGTGCATGTGACTTATGAGGAGAGACTGAGGGAACTGGCCTTATTGGGAGTCTTTACACATGCTTGCGGGGGGCATTTTAATTACAGCAGCTCTCAGGAATTACTGCTGCGGACAAGCGGACAAGGCCAGAAGGCAGGGGTGCTCCTGCATACCTCTCAGTGTGCCGGACATTGCCGAGGGCAGCCAAGCCCAGCCAAGCGGGGGCCATCCCTGATTGGCTGCCTGGCACATGCCCCAACTGTGCTATCAACTGCACGGAGAGGGAAACCAGCACAGAATCTATCCCCAGACCCATCATGGTGGGGGAGCAAGGGGGGAAAGGGGAGGCCCCTGCCATGTAGACCCAGCCCCCAGACCCAACCAGAATAGCTTGGGGGCCCTGCGTACATTCCCCTGGCTGCCCAGTCAAGCTGCCACCTCTCATGGTTCCCAGCTGCTGCCTCACCTTCAGGGGATGGGGAGTAGGTGAGATGGGAGAAGAGAGCCCTCCACCCCACTGCTGTGAGAGGCAGCAGCAACAGCTTAACCAGCCAACCAGCCAGCCAGGCAGTCAGGGGAAAATCCACACCAGCAAACCCCAGCTGGGAGGGGGGGGCGGCACTGGGGCAGGGTGCTTTATTTCCCCCCCCCTCACCTACCCTCCCTCCCCCACTGGTGAGAAGCAGTGGCTGGTTTGGGGGGGTGAGGGCCTGTGGAGCAAAGGCTTTCCTGCCTCAGCTCTGTGACAGCCCAAGGGTGGGGCCAGCTCAACACTGCACAGGACCAAATGATTGTAGGCTGAGGTTAGCCCACACATCCTCCAAGGGAGGGTTAGTGGGGGAACTGCAAAGCACCCTGGGATTCTGAGGGACTGTGACCCATCTTAAGTCTAGAGATCTGGCACAGCAGTCTGATAAACTGGTCTAATCTAAACTGATTAAATCTGATGCTGCATCCATCTAGGTCTATCTTAAACCAGTTCCTACATTTTTAAACCAGTCTATGCACACTACACTTCTGTCCTGTTCTGATACAGACCTGTTTCTGATCACTTATGTGTTTATGTGTAATTTCTATATCTAGCCTGAGTGTAACAAGAATCATCAGTGCTCTGATCTCTGTCCTGTTTGCATAATCTGAAAGTCCTCTCCATTGGGTTTATGTCATAGATGTAGAGGGGATCATCAGGAACAATTTTTTTCAATCACTCAACACAACTACACCACAACCACTCCTTCCCATTCATGTTGGACTCAATAAACCTTTGCAGAAAACAATAAATAAATCAGGGCCCACAAAAAACCTTCCATCTGGCTATCAGCCATGCAAGTGAAGTCAGGTGCTCCTGACTACAAATCTGTGTCAGTCAATGTGCTTCTGTTCTGACACTGGCCTTATGCTGGTGCAACTTCATTGACTTCAGTTCGTTCTATGTTGCACCAATGTGAAAAGAGATTCTAGTCCTGCATGAGGAAAATTAACAACAATCTTCCAGTAGCTGGAATTGACATTGACTGCCCTGTTTACCATAAAATAAATGGAAACATTTTTGCACAAGTCATGGGAAGTGCAGAATCCTTTTCTGAGAGAGACATGAACAATAGAGGGATTTATGCATAGGGGGGTGTGTGTGTGTGTGTGTGTGTGTGTGGATGGCTTCCATAAAAGCTGCCACCTACTGGCATATTAGATTAGGTATCATTGTTCATTAACTTGTAGGTTTAATAAAGCTGTTGTTCCCGTCAGCTGCAACAGGTTTCTTTATTATGCACTTCTGAACAGTTTGTTGTTTAAAGTTAAATGAGTTGACAGCCTTGTTTCCCATCACTAAACCATGAGAGTCCCCTACTTCAAAAGTTCCTAGTTTTAGAGTGGATTCATTTTTAATGGAAGTAGATGGTCCTACCTGTCCTGCTCAGATTATAACCTGTACATACATAAAGGGAGGATGGGACATGTAAACTGTGTCAACTGTATTCATTTATCACAGCGAAAAGTGCCTTTTAACATTAGTCTGAAGCAGTCTCTTCCTCCCCACTTGCTCTGCCAAAAAAAAAAAAAATCAGTTCAAGTCAAATAGCAGAATCCAAATCTTTCTGCACAACAAACAGGTAGCATGAATCCTCTGTAGCTCAGTTAGGTGTCTGATACGATTATGGCAGAGATAGGTATGTGGAGCAAAGATCCAACCGTGGTGTCAATGTAATCCTGTCCTTTGCTGGTGTTCAGAGCACTATGTCCCATCAGTTTAAATATTGCTGAGAACAATAGAAGAGGCAGGGTTTGATTAAGGCCTTAGACTGGGTGCCCAAATCTGGCGCCAGGATATTGTCCTCCCTGAATATTTACCATGTATATAATTAAACCACTAAGTGCCAGCTGATCTGGAAATCATGCTGTGTGGTGACTCTCCCACTCTCTGAATAAATGTTAGACAGTTGGCTCTGTTTTGACACAAAAATGAAGTCCATCATAGGCCCATTCATCTGTCATCTGCTGCCCTTTTTTGCTCCTTTCCCCAAATAGTTATGTATAAGAAAAATGTTTTCCTTTTTCTACTTTCTATTTTTTTACAATTCATTTTCATCGCTATTTATTATGCATCCACAATGAAATATCCCCATATAGCAACATTGCTAACAATAATCAAGGATTGAAAGATTGAAGGACTGATTTAAGAAATAAACAGCCTTCTTCATATTTTTCTCCTTTGTTACAAAGCTAAAATGAACATAGTATTAATTACACACTCTCTCTCTTCCCCCCTCTACTTCTAACAGCTATTAGAAATGCAATGCAAAATATACCAAGCATTTTTGGGCATTCATTGCTATGACATATTAAGCAGAGAGCCAAACTAATGATAGAGTAATGTAGCCAAAGCAAATTACCTGCATTATATTGTCATGGGGGACTGAGCCACAGTCAGTTACATTATACAAACCACTGAAATTGTTTAAAGAACAAGTAATTATAGGGGGGGGGGGGGAGGAAAATTTAGGTAAATGCTCTCCTGATTTATTTACTCTAGTGCTATGAATGATTTCTTCTTGAGATAATCTGTGAAAAGTGGCCACAAATCAGACTATCTAGTAGCTTGGTCTGAATAAATGAATAAGAGTTTATACATGGTCTCTCCTGTACTGTGCCAAGACACTCCAATATGCTCTGGCAGTAATGAAAAATTATCATTTTGCCTATTGTTAATCATTTATTGATCAACAAAATAACAAAAGAATATCTGGGAATTTACGAACTCTGTATGCTCCTGGTACCCAAAAGTGTAACAACTTTGACATATCTTGGACATATCCTGGACATATCTTGCCTACCTCTGGAAGCCTGTTTCTATCGTAGCCTGTAAGTCTGTGCACTCACATACAACTCTCACTTGAGTTAGTGGGACTCATAAGCAGCATTTGGGATGTCCTAAATTCAATGGCCATGACTCCTTAATTTCAGAGGCATCTAAATGTCAAAGCTAATGATGTCATTATTTAATGTAATATTCTAGATTTCCAAAAGTGTTTAGACATCTAAAGGTACAGATAAGCAGCTGCAGAGATTTTCAGAAGTGCTTATGCAGATTAGATGTTTCATTTCCATTTGAAAATCTGGGTGCCAACCCATTTTCTGACAAAGGTAACTGTAAATTGGTTAAGTCCCTATGTACAATACAAACAAAACCTACATGCTAATTTCACACTTGCTTGATCACCCTCCCTGGAAATTTGCTTTATTAAACAGAAAGAGCATAACTATATGGCCCCTGACAGATGTTATACTGAGGATGTGATTAAACAATAAGCCACAAAATTAGTCCACAAAGTATGTGTAATAATTTTGTGGCTGGTTTCCATCCTGCCTAAAATTGAATGTTTGGCAGGGTCTCCACCATGCAGCCTGATGCCAGTGCACTGGGACCAGCCACAGTGCAGTCCTGAGCCTGGAACCCACAATCAACTGATTGTCAGTCTTAGCCCCATCGTCACCAGAGCCTTGAACTGGATCCAGCGTGGTCCCAGGGCTGAGATCTACAATCAGATGATTGTTGGTCCCAGCCCTGGGACCACACCACTTCACTGGGCACCTGGCTTCCTACCTGCCAGTGCAGGGGAAGCCTTGGATCATGATCCTGGGCTCCCCCTGCACCAGAAAGTAGTGAAAGCATGATTGGGGTCTGATTCCCAATTCCAATATTGCATGCTTTTCCGCGCACGTGTGCCATGGCAGAAGGCATGACTGTTGGAATTGGGGAACAGATCCCATGGCACCATTAAGTGAATATGTTTCAAGGGCAAAGTCTGGCCTGTGTGCTGGATCAGGCTCACAGCAAACTACATTTCCCAACAGCCCCTGTGACCGCAGTTCCTGCCTGCCACCACCAGACCCAGCCCCACTGCTCAGGCACCATGGCCTGTCCACCACACAGGATCTGTGCAGGTAGGGACCCCAGCCTGGGAGGCTGGGATGGGGCTTCAACTGGGAGCAAGACAGGTGGGCAGGGCTGGGGAGACCCTGGGATCTTGTGGGGGCCAGGGCCAGAGCAGAGCTGCGATCTACTGCCTGCACACCCCTGCAACAGGTGCGGGTTCCAACACAAGTTCCCAGCCCCAGTCCTGGAGCAGCTCCCAAACTCTGGGGGACTGGCCACGAACTCTGGGGTGCGGCCACGGTTTCCTGGGAAATGGAGTCCGGCTACTGGCCGGATCTGTCATTTTGCCCTCCCAGGTCTATGCCCTTTCTGCAGGTTTGGCTTCTCCCATTTTCCTTCCCTAAGAATCTGTCCTGTTCCTGCTGCAGCTGCACCTGCCTCCGTTATGTTCCAAGTGGAGTCTAATCAGATATACTTTCTAAGGTTGAGAGTTTGTCATTGATTTTCTCAGAAAGAATATATATTCACATGTTTCTGCTATATCTGCTTAGGGGCAGTATTTGATACCATTAGAGAAGTTGCCATAGATTTCCTGTAATCCTTTTCTCAGCAGATGGGATGGTATTTCTGCTAAGCAGCCAATGTGACCACAGGCCACAGAGAGATCAGCTCAGTACATAACAGACTGCCTGGTCTACTAGACTAAGCATAGGATTGGAAGCAAGGAGCTTTTATGATACAGCTATGGACACAGCCTTTTTCAAGGACATTAATGAAATAATAGATTTCAGAGATTTTTAAGGTCAGAAGGGACCTCAGTAGATCATCAAGTCCAACCTCCTGACCTGGACAGGAAAGTGTGCTGGGACCAGATGACCCCAGCCCAGTGTTTGTCAAGTCTCCTCTTAAAGATCTCCAAGGTAGAGGAGAGCACCACCTCCCTTGGAAACCCATTCCAGACTCTGGTAACCCTTATCGTAAAGAAGTTCTTCCTTATATCTAGTCTAAATCTGCTCTCAGTTTGTGGCCATTGTTTCTAGTTACTCCAAGGGGCATCTTGGTAAACAGAGCATCTTCTATACCTTCCTGCTCCCCCTCTCCTCCTGATGAATTTGTAGATGGGCACTAGATCTCCTCTCAGCCTTCTCTTACAGAGACTGAAGAGATCCAGGTCCCTCAATCTCTCCTCATAAGACCTTTCCTCCAGACCCCTAACCATATAAGTGGCCCTCCTCTGAACCCTCTCAGTTATCCACATCTCTCTTGAAGTGCAGTGCCCAAAACTGGATGCAGTACTCCAGCTGCAGTCTTTCTAGTGCCGCATAGAGGGGAAGTATCACCTCCCTGGACCCGTTTGTGATGCACCTGCATGATAGAGTGCAGTTAGCTCTATTGATCACTTTGTCACATTGCTGTCTCATGTTCATCTTTGAGTCAGCTATGACTCCGAGATTCCTTTCTGCTGCTGTGCTGCTTAGGAAGTCATTTCCAAATCTGTATGTGTGTCGGTGATTCCTTCTCCCCAGGTGCAGTACTCTGCACTTATCCTTGTTAAACTGCATCCTATTTTGTTCTGCCCACTTTTCCAGGCTGTCCAAATCCACCTAAATCTGTTCCCTGCCCTCCAGTGTATCTACTTCGCCCCATAATTTGGTGTCATCTGCGAATTTGGACAGCGTGCTCACCACGCCTTTGTCCAAATCACTGATGAAGATATTGAAAAGTTAACATCACTTAAGAAAACTAATGCTAAGACACTTAGCTGTTAAAATGAAGATGATAATGTTTCCCTGCTTCTTAGGTATTCTGTAATGGATCAATGCTTGTAAAGCAGCTACTTTATTAGGCCTAAAATTCATGAGACTGTATGTGAAATCCTCACTCTCAGGCTCCCAACCTGCCTAGAGAACTGCTACTTTAAAACTTTTTTAGAACTTAGAAATTATACACAGATTTCAGCATAAATAGCTGGACTTCACTGCTCCTGCAGAAGATAAGTAAGGATGACCCCCGGATTCCTCACCCATTTTTTTTTTTTACACCAGTTATTTAAATTTGTAAGTGGAGCTAGTTGGGAATTTCCCCACAATATATTTTTCCATTGAAAAATACTCAAAAGTAAGACTTCAGCTGCAGAGGTGCTTTTAATGAATTTCTCCATTAAAAGTCGTGTTGAAAAGGGTTTTTAAATTAATAAAAAGATGTTTTGATATTGTCAGAATAAAAAATGCATGTTTTCCAGTTCAAAATTTGAGCTGATTATACTACTACTTTGAACTTTTAAATGGTGAAAATTGATACAGAAGTTATGTGAAACCACTGAAATAAAGCATTTTGATTGAGCTGAACTGAAAAATACTTTATTTGTATACATTTTTAGGTGATTGACTTTTTCTCCTTAATGGGATGGGAACAATTTCTGAACCCTCAAAAGTTATCCTGAGACTGGAAAGCCTTTTCTTGCCCAGTCCTATGTGAAGCTGCCACTGATAATAACCTTAATTAATTGTCTTCAGGCTAGCTCACTGCATAGTGGTATTAGCACAGAAGAAAGAGCTAGTTACCATATTTTCTTGTATACAGCATGCTCCAGAATATAATATACACCTTATTTTTGAAAGGCAGAATAAAAGAAACAAGATCTGCAATTGAGTAGCAGCAGCTGAGGAGCAGAGCCTGTTCATTAGACCTGTGTAAATAGGGAAGTATTCAATTTGGATTCAGCTGATTCAGAGGACAGTGATTCTATTCTGAAATTCGGATCACTGTCCCAAATTGATTCAGCCAAATCAGAGAGATTCGGTGATTCAGCCATAGACTATAATGGGGAATCACTGAAATACCTATAACTTTGTCATTTTGGGAGCAGATTTGGATAACAACAGCAGGGATGGTAGCCCCTTCTGAGGGCATGAAGTCTGCCAAGTTTCAAGGAGATAGGTGCAGCGGCTTCTGGGAAACTACACCTCAAACTGCTGAAAGCAAAATGTGTGTCACTTGTCTGTGCTAAGGCTGATTTAGATGAAAACAGCGGGGATGGTAGTCTGTAACAGGAGGCCTTCCTGGTTCTAGTTAGATCTCTGCCTGCCCACCTGTTAATGGGCCAGCTACCTACCCCTCTTTTGCTCCAGCAGAAATAGCTCACCAAAGGGACAGAAAGGCTGCAGCAGAGGCTTATATGCTGTTTCTATGTCCCTCCCCCAGAGCACTGTGATTGGAAGGGGAGTCAGGGAAAGATCACAGTAACCGGCCAGCTCCCTCTCCCTCTTCTCAATTTCTGTTCCCCTGAAAGACTGTCTTCTGAATCTTCCAATCTCTGAATCTCTTTCCGACTCTTTAAAAAAAAAAAAAAAAACAAAAAAAAAAACAAAAAAAAAATCGATTTGGAGGCTACAAATCAATTCAGAGGGGTTTTTTGGTCTCCCTATCTGATTCGGTTTCAGTGATTCAGTCTCTGAATTGGGCCAAAACTTCTCTAAATTGAATCAGTGACCCAAGTTTTGCACACCCCTACTGTTCATTGTTCTGCTCCTGTGAGTCCATGTGATTTCACTTTCACTTTTGCCCATCTTGGCAAAAATTGTTCTTTCCATATTACTTACATATAATATGCACTGCAGTTTTCAAGAGCTGGTTTTGATGGGGAAATTATGTGTTGTATGCAATAAAATATGGTATTTTGGAAGTTGAGATATAAGAATAGAAAATTTCATAGGCTTACCTATAATTACACCTGTGATGTTTGATTGCCCCAAGTAAGATCTGCCTAAAATTTTAGTAAAGAATAAGTGCTACTTATCCGCTTTTTTGTCACTTCAGTAGTTTAAATGGCAACAACTGTAGTATCACTGCTAGAGCAGTTTGTGAAAAAGAAAGAGCTTTAAGAGCTCCTTGTTTTCATATCGGCATAAGTGGCAATATGACATTTCATGCAGCCAAAAAAGATGCCTTCATGAAATAGTAAAGAGACAAAACTGTGACTGTGCAAAAGAACAACTGGCTTTTAACTTTTGCTGATTGTGAGAACAGAAAAGAGAAAAAGAAAAGAAAACCCTCTCTCGGTTTGTCTAACAAGCTTAATTCGACAGATAAAACAAGTGTTCTGGAAAGGGAGCTGTCTTCATTAAAGAATTAGTTCAGTAGAGGTGAGGTGGCAACATTTCTGATGCAGGCAGATGAATCAGTCATCACAGCCTCCATGGCTATAAGGCAACTGCTCATTCGTCTGCCTCTTTGCTGGTGAAGCAGACATACTGACATTCAAGAGTGAGCATCCAGTAGTGCAAAGTAGCACAGCTCCACTCTCCTGCATTTCAAACCTCTCTGTAAAACTATTATTTTTTATGCCCCGTTGTCTTGTCATCCCACTCTTCCCATGCCCCATCACCCTTGCCATGTTGTGACAGCTTACTCACAATGTGCTAGCTAGATAACAGATGGCTTCATCCTGAGAAGTTCTGAGTACTCTCAGGATGCTCTCAGTACCTTCCCAGGTCTGGCTGACAGATTGCACATCCTTAGGGAGTTTGGCCCAGATGTTCAGCTGATGTCATTTGGCTTGTTTCTGCTGACTCTCCCTTTCAGTCTAAAGTGTGTATGTATGCCAGGCTCATCACACCAGTATCTGAACAACTTAAATGGCTCTTCTAACTCTGCCAGAAAAACAGGGAGTGTAGTCTTCATTTTTTTTTTTATTCTCTTCCTACCATTTCTGCCATAGTATAGAAATGGTAGCATCACCCGTTTTATGGTTCCTTGGCATTTTTCATTACAAGATCTTGCTTTCAGTCACTGAATCCTTTATCAGATTTTCTGTTTGGGCTGAAATTGTGTCCTGGGGATCTGCCTCAGGAGAACTAATTTTTAGGTTGCAGGAACAATGTTTTAGCCAATCCCAAAACAAGGCATGAGCAAACATATTCTTTTGCTCATGACAACAAATAGTGAGAATTTATTTTAGATGCTGTAGAACCCCTATTTTTGGGGAGAGGGCTTTAAGTTTGGCAGAGAGGTCGCCATTGTGACAAGGGACATTTTGCAATTTCTATGAAAAAAACTATTGGTCATATCTGGCCACGTTATGAGCCATTGGAACATCTCAGTTGAGACTCAGTTGAAATAAAGTGCTCAATTCTCTAAAGGTTCCATCTTCATTGAGCATGTTCATTGTAGCTTGTATTTCTTGCCCAGGCTGCATATGCACTACTGTGAGAGGGAAGACAGGAGCCCCCCCAGCATGGCCCAGACCCCTAACCAAAGCACCACAGCATTTACTTTAGGAGCTGGGACAGATGGCAGTAGGGAGGAGGCTGGAGCACAGACGCCAACACAAACGCAGGCTCAGTGGTTTCACAGCTGCCTGAGCCTGCGTGTCAAAGAGAAGTGGGGGTGTGGCCTCCGAGCAGCAAGGGCTGCTGAAAAGGTGGCCAGAGAAACAGCTGGAGAGGAGCAGGGGAGAGAGAAATGGAGTACCAGCTGAGAGAGACCATCTGAGGAGCTGAGAGGCTCCAGCTGTAGCCCCAGCTCCCCGGAGGAGGAGGCAGCTGGCCACCAGGAGATTGGTGAGGCAGGAGGCAGGTTCGCGGGCCAGCAGGAGCCGAGGAGCCCCACTGGAGAGCAGCAATCAGGTGGGACGCTTCAGGGGAACAGCAAGGGTCCAACAAGGAGCCCTGGAATCGGGATTCAGGGCAGACACTCAGATCCACAATCATCCTCAGATGGCTCTGGAGGGGGCAGAGCCCAGGGAACCATAAGCCCCAAGAAAGGGGAGCAGAGGGATGCTGGCAAGAGCGATCGAGATTGCTGGACCCCAGGTCAGCCGGACTCCAGGGTGGGGATGCCAAAGGAATTGGTAGGGATGGATCATAGGAAGGTCCCAGTACCTCTACATGCTAAAAGGGGAAGGAGATGGACAAGCCCCTAGGAGGGGAAGAGAAAGGAGCCCGAGAGAGAGAGAGACGAAGGCAGGCTCAGGAGCTCTACCGGCAGGTGCCAGCATCTTTTCTGTTGAGGTGTGAATGACCCTAGATGGGGCAAGTTTATTTCCCTCAAGAGGGGGAGACCAACCCAAGACCTGGGGGTGGCCACCCCTAGGGTTCACAGCCCTGAAGACCCAGCCCTGGCAGGGCGGGCAGTGTGGGGAAGATCTGCAGGAAGCAGCTTCGTCCCAGGCCGAAGGCGGGGTAAGGGTGGGGTAAAGGGGAGGTTTTGGCGCCCCACAAAGACAACCCCCAGGGTTCAGACACCTCCGGGCCCCAACCAGGAACTTCCCCCCAACTTATAACAGCAAAGACATGGCAGACAAGGAAGAGGGGCAGTGCCCAGACCATCTAGGGGGCACTGGAACAGGGTGCAACCACCCTCACAGGACACTAGAAGTGAAGATGTAGGGGCTGAGGACTACCTTTGCTGTGGAGTACCAGTGGGGAGACTGCTTTTTCTCTATTCTGAATACCTCCGGCACTGGCACTCAAGCAAAGAGAAGAAAGAAGCGTCAGCCTGATTTAGAATGCAGGGGAGAGAGGTATTTGTGGAGTACACATAGGATAAGGGGAATGCTCAAGAGAAAGAGGCTTACAGGCCAAATGGTACTGTAAAAGGGGGCCTTCTTGGGGCTTATTTTCCTTCTGGTCCACCCACCTGTTTCTGGGCCAACTGCCCACCTTCCTTCCTGCCACGCCTTGTTGTTAATTAATTGAAGATCTTAATTAGGCAATAGGCTGCCCATTTCTTGCCCAGATGCCAGGGGGCGCTATCTGCAGCTCAGTACCTCCCCAACACCATAGCCCATGCCTTGCAGATGGCATCCATAGTTCTTACAATCACCGGCCCCACGCTGGGCCCCAGACTTCTCTGATCAGGGCCCTTCTAAGATCCCTCTATTCTGGTGGCCTACCCCACCTTCATTCAGGCTATCTAGCTCCCTGAAGCTATTTTCCCCTCTTGGGTGTGGTTTCCCATGAGACCTTTGGCCATACAGGCCCTGGCCTCACCTCCAAGGCGAGTCAGAAACCCCAGGCCCTCCTACCTCTGGGCATCCCTCGCAGTGGGCCCCTGGCCCTTTTGACCATTCTGGTCCTGGCCCCAGCATTGACCAGTCGAGGGTACTCTATTAGGTCTGAGTCTCTAGCCCCACTCTCTCCCCTGGGGTCTGCCCTCTGGGCCCTAGTAGTAGGTGACCCACGCAATTGTGGGGGCTGGGGTTAAGACACCCTGACCTGCTTTTCACTGGGGTGGTAACTGGCCTGGCATTTTCTGGGGCTTCTGCGCCACTGAGAGCTCCACCAGGCCACCCACTCCCGGCAGGGTGCAGTTTTTGGTCGTTCCCAGGACCAGGAGCCTCCTAGCCATCCCTTACACATCTTCCCTTACCTCCAGGATGATACTAGCAGCCCTGCAGCCAGGCAATGTTGCTGCCTGCCCTGCCAGCAGGGAAATGCTCTGCTTATATAGGCAGCCCTGAATCTAAAATGGCTGCTGCAATCAGGCACCTGCTGGCTGCTTGGCTTAGGTCTTAAAGTGGCAGGCACAAACAGTGCCCTGCCACAGATACAAACAAACAGAGAGGGCAAGATGACAGGGGAAAAAAGAGAGAAGCAATAGCAGATAGGATCTAATATAATGCTAGCTGAAAGGTTTTGACCTCCAGAGGCATTCAGGGAACTAAGAAAGGTTACTTGTCCACCAAAATCAAGTATTCAAGAAAATAAATCTAAGTAATATTATTAACAATTTTAATAATGAAATACAGGTAATGTATAAAAGTCCAAACAGTACAGATAAGACATATCAAACAAATAGTTCAAAATGACAAAATTGGCATTCACCTAAAGCCATAACAGCCTTTTTAATATTTTGAAGACCTTAATCTTGAACTATCTATGTCCTAAAATCTTCTTCCAATAGGTAACCAGACTTTTAGGGAAAAGAACTTCTTACCTAGGTTTAAAAGCTAAAATTTTAAGAAGCTTTTATTTTGGTTCACTTGCAGATAGGCAATTCAGCAAGAATTGTAGTTCAAAACTAAAGAGCAGGAATTCTGAAGCAGACTTGGATTTTTTACTCAATTGCTTGACCTAAATTCAAAAGCTTACTTAATAAGCCTACACACATAGAAATATCCCTAAAAGGTTATATTCTAATTAATATGCTTATTTTTATCCCTTGTTTAAGCTATAGCTTGTCCTAAACCAAATCTAATTGGTATTAAAACACTAAACAAACTCTAAGCAACTTTCAGGTTACTTCTGTTGACCTGTCCCTTTCGCTTCAAAACTTCTTGTCTATAACATTCTCTTGCCTGCTCATTTCCTTTTCCTCTTCCTTTATTTACCAAACTCTGGTCAAATGAATGAAGGCAAATGCTATGCTGTATTGCAATTAACAAACCATTATGCAGCCATTAAACACTCTATAAAGAAACAGGAGCCAGAAGCCAAATATTATAGGATAAGGAGCAAAAGAAGGAATGCTGAGGGTATGTCACTATGGATGGAGAAGGATAAGAGCAGAGGGGCAGGCCACAAAATAAGGTTGTATGCATAAACATTGTTTACTGGTCAGGTTTTTAAGTGTAACTATTAGTACAGCTATGGATAGAAAAACTAGAGCAAAAGTACAGGATGTGTTTAGAAGCAGTAAGATCAGTGGCTATTTGTAGCTCTTATGAGACAAAGCCCACCAGTGATGGTCCAGCAATCAAGAAATCTGTCTCTTGCCCCGTTTAGTCACGTTACTTTTTGGTAGTGTGGTAGACTTACCGATAACAGCCCGGCACGTCCAGGCTCAGAGAATCTTCAATGTGATTGGTGGAACACACGCCCACCAATCAAGTAAGTACTGTGAGGGGCTTGCCCTACTCCTACCCAGGATGAGGTGAAAATCCTGTATTTTACTTCAACTCTATTGGTCCATTTATAATCCAGGGGCAGAGCCTCTGAAAGGTATAAGAGAAACAGCATGCCCAGCACGCGGCAGACATGTCAGGGGATGGAGGAGAGAGCAGAGCAGAAGACGAGCTGGGAAGAGCTTCCCAGTAGGTGGAGCCAGGGCCCAGAAGAGCCCCAAAGAGTCCCCACAGCAATCTGACCCTCTAGCCGCAGTCGGTGAGCAGAGTGGTGCATGGGGCCCAGCCCCTGGGAATGTTCATAGATTCATAGATTGTATAGTCGAAAGGGACCACAATGGATCATCGTGTCCGACCCCCTGCCCCTGGCAGGAAAGAGGACAGAGGTCAGCTGACCCCAGCCAGGTGACTATCTAGCCTCTTCTTGAAGACCTCCAAGCTAGGTGATAGCACCACCTCTCTTGGAAGTCCATTCCAGATCCTGGCCACCCTTACTGTGAAAAATTTCTTCCTAATATCTAACCTAAATCCACTCTCAACTAGTTTATACCTGTTATTCCTAGTCACTCCCTGGGGCGCCTTAGTAAACAACACTTCCCCTATTCCCCATTGACCTCCCCTAATAAATTTATAGGCGGCCACAAGATCTCCCCTCAACCGTCTCTTGTGAAGGCTGAAGAGATTCAGCTCTCTCAACCTCCCCCCATAGGGTCTATTGCGAAGGCCACTAATCATGTAAGCTGCCCTCCTCCTCTCGAGATTGCTCACATCCCTCTTGAAGTGCAGCACCCAAAACTGGACACAGTACTCCAACTGTGGCCTGACCAGTGCTGCATAGAGGGGGAGCATCACCTCCTTTGTTCTATTAGTCATGTGCCTGCTAATGCATGTTCAAGGCGGCTCAGGTCCCAACCCCTGGCTTGAAGCCAGGCTTCCAGTGCATGAGTGGTGCACAGCATGGAACTGGACCCTGGGAGCTGCACTGGGTATCTCGGGTCCCCATCCCCCTGGCAAGCAGCCAGGCTTTTCCGGTGCACAGACAGTGCATGGCCTGGGAGCCTCTTGAAATGGCTCAGGTCTCCAACCCCTGGTAAGCAACCAGGGCTTAGTGCAGGCTTCACTGCACGGTGGGTCCCCAACAAGCCAAGGCCCTTGGAGCCACTTGAGGCCACTCGGGTCTGCAGCTGCTGGCACGGTGCCAGCAGCTCGGTGCAGACGATGCTGCATGGAGTGTCTGGGAGCGGAATGAGGTGGCCTAGGCCTCCAACCCCTAACAGAAGCTTGAGCCCTCCGGTGCATATAACGCTGCCCAGGGCCCCCAGCGGGCAGTGGCCCAAGGGGAGCCATTGGCCCTAAAGGCCTCACAAGTGAGGAGCAGTGGGACCGAGGTGATGCTGACCAGCCATGGGGCCCCCACTTACCTGCAACTCCAGTGGTGGTAACCCATTATAGAGAATATGGTTTATAGTTATATATCTGAATATGCACTTACATACATATATATCTGTACAAGTGTTTATATTTATGTTTATCTTTTACCCACTTATGTAAATACAGTAAAAGCTGCATTATCCAGCATCTTAGAAACTGGCATGCTCCATTAACCAGCTTGCCAGTTGACACAGCAAAAGTGAAACCGGAAGTGCCCACCATGGCACTTCCAGTTTCACCGAGCCCCCACAGCCCAGGGAAAAGCAGCCTGCGCTGCCGAGCCCCCATACCCTGAGGCAAAGCAGCCTGCACAAGGACCCCCCTCCCTGTCACCCGGCACACTGATGTCAGGGAGAGGCAGCAGAGCACCAGATATGGCAGGAGTGGTGGCTGCCTGAAAAGGCAAAGACACCTGTTTGGGCCTCTCAGGTAACCAGCATATTTGGTTATCTGGCACCCCCCATTCCCCATGGGTGCTGGATAACAGAGCTTTTGCTGTAATAATAAATTTGTATATAGTTAAGTTCCAGATTGTCCTGGCCTGGCTCCTTTGGGACAGAGGGAAACTGTGAGTAGCCTGCAGTTTCATCCACAGCACACCTGCCAGCTAACAATCCCCTTCAACTGGAGAAGGGAGTACATACCCAGGTACACCCAGGCTATAGTAGTTTCATGGTTCTTGAAGAATACAGACCAGAGAGTAAGGTTGGATTATGGAGATGGATCCACAGCGTTAAGATCTCCAAGGAGCTATCATCTGGGGCCTCTGAAATTCAAAAAATTATTCCAATTTATTAGCAATAGAAATATATGCAGTACCATGCTATTACCAATAAGTGACTGTTTCCAATATGGCAAACCACTCCCTTGAGGAGTGGTTGCTCCTCAAGGGAGCGATCCTCAATGCACAAACTAAGTCTATTCCATCTCGGAGGAAAGGCAGTAAGAGGGCACAGCAGCCCCCCTGGCTCTCCAGGGACCTAGCAGACCTCCTGAGGCTAAAAAGAAAGGCCTACAAAGGATGGAGGATGGGAGTCACCTCCAAGGAGGATTATTCTGCACTGGTCCGGTCCTGTAGGGAGCAGACCAGGAAAGCCAAGGCTGCAACTGAACTCCAGCTAGCTTTGAGCATCAAGGACAATAAAAAGTCCTTTTTCAGATATGTGGGGAGCCGGAGGAAAAGCAGGGGCAACGTTGGACCCCTGCTGAACCAGATGGGGCAACTGACAACTGACGCCCAGGAAAAAGCCAACCTATTAAATAGGTACTTTGCGTCGGTCTTTCATCAGCCCCATGGGACGCCCGTGCCTGCTACAGGGCCAGGAAGTCCGGGTGAGGGTGATCCCCTGCCCTCCATTAATGCTGACTTTGTGAAGAAACATCTTGAGAAGCTGGATACCTTCAAGTCAGCCGGCCCTGACAATCTTCACCCCAGGGTACTCAAGGAGCTGGCGAGCATCATAGCCCAGCCTCTAGCGCGGATCTTTGAAAACTCTTGGCGCTCTGGTGTAGTGCCCGAAGACTGGAAGAAGGCCAACGTGGTGCCTATCTTCAAGAAAGGGAGGAAAGTGGATCCGGCTGACTATAGGCCCATCAGCCTGACTTCTATCCCGGGGAAGATCTTAGAAAAGTTTATTAAGGAGGCCATCCTTAATGGACTGGCCGACGCCAACATCTTAAGGGATAGCCAGCACGGGTTTGTTGCGGGTAGGTCTTGCTTGACCAATCTCATTTCCTTCTACGACCAGGTGACCTATCACCTGGACAAGGGAGGTGAGATTGATGTCATATATCTTGACTTCAAAAAAGCCTTCGATCTGGTGTCCCATGATCGTCTCTTGGAGAAACTGGCCAATTGTCGCCTTGGGTCCCCCATGATCCACTGGCTGGAAAATTGGCTCCGGGGTCGGACCCAGAGGGTAGTAATTGATGGAAGTCACTCATCATGGTGTCTTGTGACCAGTGGGGTCCCCCAGGGCTCTGTCCTTGGACCCATACTGTTCAACATCTTCATTAACGATGTGGACACTGGAGTCAGAAGCGGACTGGCCAAGTTCGCCGATGACACCAAACTTTGGGGCAAAGCATCCATGCCAGAAGACAGGCGGGTGATCCAGGCTGACCTGGACAGGCTCAGCAAGTGGGCGGATGAGAATCTGATGGTGTTCAACGCCGATAAATGCAAGGTTCTCCACCTTGGGAAGAAAAACCCGCAGCATCCTTATAGGCTCGGCAGTGCTATGTTGGTTAGCACTATGGAAGAAAGAGACTTGGGGGTCATCATTGACCACAAGATGAACATGAGCCTGCAATGCGATGCTGCGGCTAGTAAAGCGACCAAAACACTGGCTTGCATCCATAGATGCTTCTCAAGCAAATCCCGGGACGTCATTCTCCCCCTGTACTCGGCCTTAGTGAGGCCGCAGCTGGAGTACTGCGTCCAGTTTTGGGCTCCACAATTCAAAAAGGATGTGGAGAAGCTTGAGAGAGTCCAGAGAAGAGCCACACGCATGATCAGGGGTCAGGGAAGCAGACCCTACGATGACAGGCTGAGAGCCCTGGGGCTCTTTAGCCTGGAAAAGCGCAGGCTCAGGGGTGATCTGATGGCCACCTACAAGTTTATCAGGGGTGATCACCAGTATCTAGGGGAACGTTTGTTCACCAGAGCGCCCCAAGGGATGACGAGGACGAATGGTCACAAACTACTACAAGATCGTTTCAGGCTGGACATAAGGAAGAATTTCTTTACTGTCCGAGCCCCCAAGGTCTGGAACAGCCTGCCGCCGGAGGTTGTTCAAGCGCCTTCATTGAACACCTTCAAGATGAAACTGGATGCTTATCTTGCTGGGATCCTATGACCCCAGCTGACGTCCTGCCCTTTGGGCGGGGGGCTGGACTCGATGATCTTCCGAGGTCCCTTCCAGCCCTAATGTCTATGAAATCTATGAAATTGTCTCTAAATCAATATACCCCTAGAGTGAGAGAAACATAGAAATTAATTCTAAGTTATATTTATTGAAAGTGTTATGTAAATCCTTATCAATAATAATAACAATAATAATGTTGGTACAGCTTCCTCAGGATAGCCACTTCAGTGGGACATCTGCCAGTGAAACAATTTAGCTTGATGATAGTGAATGACTGTTACTTAACTGAGACTGTATTAGCATAAATTCTGCTTAATGGGGACACATTTGGCCAGTGTAAAATTATTTTGTGATGCTTAGCTAGATGTTAAATGGATGAAAATTCCAAGCTCCTGGCAATGATTTTCCAAAATGACTAGCAATTCAGGGACCTCAATTTTTGAAAATTTAATCTGAAATACTTTAAATAGTTCTCTTCAGAGTTGGTGCTCAATATTTGAAAAAATCAGGCACCTCTGAGGTGCCAAACTAGGCCCTCAGAAATTGAGGCAAGTAAAATCACTGATTGCTTTTCAAAACCTTGTTCCTAGTCTTTAAATACAGAAGCAGTGATGGAAAGATGGCATTCAATAGATACCATTTGTACTTATTCAGTGCACAATTTTGGTTTATTTAAAGTCTTTTCAGACTTTGCTTAAAAATCTCCCAGAGTCAGGACAGCCTCTAAACTGGGATAATAGGCTTTATACCAACATATTCCAGGTAAGCGGATTCTGCTCCAATTCCTTGCTACTGTATACTTTGCTAGTTACTTACTTTGGATTGATGAGACAGTTGCATACAAACTCTGTAGAGGATTGCTCAAACACACTAACATAACATAGTCAATGCCACTAGAAAGTCTTTTAATGTACTTCTTGATCAGCCACTGAATAAAAACTTATTTGAAAACAACAGTGTCTTTTGCCTTGCAGAGAATATGTGTGGAAACCAGTTGTTATCCTCTGACTCTAAAAGGAATGTGCCAAAATAGTGCATGTTCTGTATGGACTAAGCTAGAACAACAAGGGCTAATGAAAGGCTAATGGGGTGTGACACTCTGATCATCTGGGAATTGAAACCAAGTAACTGATCCTCTGGTCTGCCTGTAAACGTGGTGTAAAGCCAGCTAGAGTGGTTCTGATGATAAAACTAAATAAGACATTTTCATTGTCAGATAAGAGGGACCTTTCTTCTATTTCCAAAAAAACCCCAACATCCAGGATAAGTCAGACAATCAAAAAGAGAGAGGCTGAATCGATTCAATTTTTGCAGATTAGTCTAAACTGCATAGACAGAACTGATAAACAAGTGAACAGACATGCGCTTTTGATTCCAAAAAGGCAGCTGCATATGAGAAGCTAGGGGGCACAAGCACGCTTCCATGCTTAGCTGGAGCAGACTGCTTGGCAAGGCTAGACTTCCCTCCCTGCAAGGAGGGACTTGCAGGGCAAATGCAAAGCATCCTGGGTTGCTGGGGGACTGTTATTTAACTTGAATCTGGAAGGGATCTGGGACAGAAGTTCAGTAAATGGATTTAACCTAAATCAGTTAAGTCTGATATTACATCCATCCAGGTTTATCTTAAACCAGTTTCAGCCATTTTGAAAGCAGTTTATGTGCACTGAACTTCTGGGCTAGGACAAAAGTTACGCATAAATATTAGTTTAAGTGGGGCTCAGCCAGAACATGAGGGGTAAGTCCTGACCCTAGTAAATCCTCCACCACTAGGAGGCTGAATATAAGTTGAAAGTAACACCTGTAGTTTGAGCACAATGGCCTGCTGCTCCGGGGTGGGGAGTGAGAGTCCCCATGAGACCCTGGAGCACCAGTTATTGTGTGGCGTGCGAGTATCTTGTGGATGCCATCTGCAAGGCATAGGGTACAGTGTAGGGGAGGCTTGGAGCAGCAGATAGCACCCCCTGGCATCGGGGCATGTAATGGGTAGTCTCCCAAATTTTCCACCAGTTTATGGAAACAGCAAAGTCATGGCAGGTGAGACTGGGCAGACTGACCCATAGAGACAGGTGGGTGGACTGGCATGAGACCCAGCCCCACACTTGCCCCCTGTCACAGGGGGTTAAACACCCTTTCTCCCACTCAAACTTACTGCTGACTGTGACTGTGGACTACAAATCCCAGAGGCACCTGGAAGCAGGAAGAGGAAATGATGAGAAACCCTGCAGAGTCCTGCTGCTGTGATTGTGGATTGCAAATCTCAGAGACCTCAGGGGCAACAGAAAGAGGAAGCAAACACACAGCCCATGTTGGCTACGTTCCAGAGAGCCATGCTGTAGTGCCCCCTGGCTTCAGGTAAAGAATGAGAATATTTTCCTTGATATCAAAATACACTTTTTACAAATATACTTTAAAATGACAATTAAATGAGAGACTAATGTAGTTCAGGTTTCTCAAAGTAAGTACAAGGGACATTGGGACATCATATGAAACACAGTAACTGTCCCAATAACAACAGTTCTTTATGTTCTAGACCAGGGGCAGGAAAAATACAGCCTGCAGGCTGGACTCAGCCCACCAGGCAATTCTATCTGGCCGACAGAGCCCCTCTGTAAGCCCTCCAGAAGCCCTGGCCCTTGCTGCCCCTCTGAAAACCAGTGCCTCCATGCAGGTATGGCTCTGGTGGCTCAGCAACCAGCCCCCACCCCAGCCAGGCCTGACCCATCCCCAGCCCCCAAGGTAGGGGTACTATAGACAAGAAGCTTCTGCCTGGCAGAGGCTTTTGACTGGCCACCCCGTGGCTATTCCCAGCCTCCCTGCCCGTGAACCTGGGAATGGAGACAAGGCCCCATTGCGACGGAGTGAGGAACTGCCATTGAGGGAAAGTGGGTGGGAGCCGCATGCTATGGGACTGTGTCAGGCTAGACCCGCATGCTGCGGAAGCATAGAATCTGCATGCTATGGGGCTGGGTTGAGCTGGCCCCACACCCTGCCACTACATGCATCTGGGGACTTGGGGAGGAGTGCAGGAGCTGTACATTATGGGGCTGAGTCAGGCTGGTCCCATACGCTGCCACTATGTGTGGCCGAGGACTCAAGTGGGAGTGTAGGAGCTGTGCATTATGCGGCTGGGTGGAGTTGGCCCCACATGCTGTCACCATGTGTAGCCAGGAACTCAGGTGGGAGCTGTGGCTGTGGGGCCAGGTAGGACTAGCCCTGCAACGTGCCACCAGGTGCAGCCAGGGACTCAGGCAGGATCACTATGGAGCCGGGCTATGCTGGTCCTGTACACTGCCACCATTTGCAGCCAGGGATTCAGGCGGGAGTGCAGGAACTGCATGTTAGGGGGCCAGGTAGGGCTGGCCCTATACCCTGCCACCACGTGCAACCAGGGAAGCAGGTAGGAGCTAAATGTTATGGAGCCAGGTGGGGCTGGCCCCACATACTGCTGCCACCTGCAGCCAAGGAGTGGGATGGCAGCATGGGGAGCTGCACGCTATGGGGCCAGGTGGGGCTGGCCCCACACCCTGCTACTACATGCAGCTTCAGGGACTCACACACTCCAGGGACTCTGAAGACTGCCCCCTGCCCCACATACCCACATACCCCATCTCCCACCATACCCCCAAATACACTCACACCCTTCCACAGCTCCCACACACACTCCCACACCCCCACCTCTACCATACCCACATCCTCCCACATACCCCCACCCCAATCACATACCCTAACATCCCACACCCCCCCACACCGCACCACATGCACACACTCCCCAACCACCCCCCCCACTTACACCCCTGTATTCCCTATGCACAATATACAAGAGTATAACTGTATTTTGAGGTAGTGTGCAATTGTCCCTTGACACACTCTGCAAACACACATAAATCAGGACAAAATATTTTTTAAATAAAATTAAAATAAATTATAGTAGGTTTGATTTTTTTTTAATATATGATTTTTTCCAGTTTCAAGATGGCACGCCCCCCTGCCCCCCACCCCAAAGCTGTACTTCTGGAGCAAGGGGAGGGACTTCTGGTGGTGAAGGTTAGGGTCTAGGAGCAGGACTTCTTGTCCCAGAATGGTGACCAGGGGGCGGGGCATCCACCAAGGAGCAGCGCTACCCTTGTGGCCCTCAACAGCTCACTAAAACTTGTTAAGTGTCTCTCCAGCCAAAATGATTGCTCATCCCTGTTCTAGACTTTACCTGTTCTAGGCTGCAGAACTCTGAGAGCTGTTCTGAGGTCAGTTCCACTGAATTAAGGACCATGAAGCCAGCTTTTTCTCCACCCATTTTTGTGGTGGTGCTTTGCTGTCACTCCTTGGTTAGATCTGCCATAAAAGTGTTGCTGCCATAGATATTGGTTATAAATGTATAAACATCACAAAGCTAAACAATATAGGTATTCCAGAAAAGCCCTAATATATACTCCATTATTTTGGCGTTTTGCTGGCATCACTTAATTTGTGAAAGTTGGATAAACAATGTTAGGAGTACAGTGGCAGAACCATAAAGGTGTCTCACTAAGGATTTGAACGTGAGTTTGAAGCTCAAATTAGGTATTTTCTTTGGGGGTCTCAAAACAGATTTTGGTGGTAGTTGCTATGGGCCTGTGGCAGGGCACTGCGGGTGCCTGCCACTTTAAGGGCCTGGAGCTGGCAGCTGCCAGATGCCTGATGAAGGCAGCCATTTTGGATCTGTGGCTGCCTATCTAAACAGGGCAGTTCTGCTGCTGGAGGGCAGGCAACAACATTGCCTGGGTGGAGGGCTGCTGGTGTCATCTGGAGGTAAGGGAGGAGCTGTAGGGGATGGTCAGGAGGCTCCTGGTCCTGGGTATGACCTAAAGCTGCACCCTGCTGGGAGTGGGTGGCCTGGTGGGGCTCCCAGTGGCGTGGGAGCCCCCAGGAAATGCCAGGCCAGTTACCACCCTGGTGAAAGGTGGGTCAGGGTACCTTAACCCCTAGCCCCCACAACTGGGTGGGTTACCCCTTGTTTGGAGGGTCTGGAGGGTGGATCCCCGGAGAGAGAGAAAGGCCATAGACTCAGGCCTGTCCAGACTTCCCCTGACTGGTCCATGCTGGGGCCAGGACCAGAAGGGTCGAAGGGCCGGGGGCCACCGCAAAGAATGCCCAAGAGCCGAGGGCCTGGGGTTCTGACTGGCCGGGAGGTGGGCCAGGGCTAGGGAGCCAAAGGTCCCGTGGGGGGGACTGCACCCGGAAGCAGAAGCAGTTCAGGGAGCTGTGTTGCCTGGTATGAAGGTGGATGAGACCGCCTGATGAGAGGAATCCAGGTGGGTTCAATTAGGAGGATTCTGGGGCCCAGCGAGGGGCCGGTGATTATGATAACACCTAGATTCCATCTGCGAGGCTTGGGCTGCAGTGTAGGGGAAGAATGGAGCCACAGATAGCGCCGCCTGGCATTGGGGCAGGAAATGGGCAGCCCCCAGTTTATTAACATCTATTAAATAATTACCAACAAGGCGTGGTGGGTGAGAAGGTGGGCAGTTAGCCCAGAAACAGATGGGCGGGCCACTGGGAAGTCGACCCTGAGCAGGCCCCATGTTACAGGGCCTCAGGGTGCATTGGGGATGTCCCATTCACACTCCTGATGAAGGCTTTAAAACAGTTCAAAGAAGTGGCTGTTTGCTCCCACATCCCCACAAAAGCTATTCCTGTTTTATCTACAAACCCACTGCAACCTGGGGTAGGATTTAGGGAGTTTGGTCAGAATTGTATAGTCACCCGTAGTAAACAACACTCGGACTTCACTGTTGTGTCCTAGACCTTTAAGGAGTTCCCAGTAGGCTGGAAAAAAAGGCACTGTCACTTGATCTCTTCTGTGACTGGTAGTTTTTTTAATCTTTGACATGCAGTTTCTTACAGTGTGGCCAGCAGTCCTTTTACAGACTGAAGCTAGTAATAGAGGGAGAGAGAGTGTGCAGCCAGAGACCAGCAGCCAGAATTGTAAGCATGGATGTTAGAAATGTGTGCATCCTCGCTGCCCTACCCACAGTCTTTGATCTGAGCTTCAGTGTACCTGCAGTTCTAGAAACTCTCAGTCTTCAAGCCACTGGAGAGAAAAGTTTTACATGTTACTTCACCAGCACAGGAGTAAAGTTTATAGCATGCATTAAAAGGGAATCAAATACTGCCTCAAGTGCTTGAGTATGAGATGCAGTTTCCATCCATCTTGAAATTCAAACGATAGTTCTGTTTTCCACAGATCAGTCCTATAGTTCGCAAAACGAGCTTGCCTTTTTAACAGCTCCAGAATGATTTCAGGCAAGATGTTGCTTCACAGCGTAATGTCATATCATAATAGTCTGAGGCACCATTAGCATGTTGCAAAGCAGTACTACCAGGTCATATCTTTCAAAGATTATGAAATTATGATGCTATTTTGCCCTATGGACAGATGAAGATAAAGCAATAACCTGTCCTAAGAAGGCATTAGGGAAGCTTGTCTGTGCATGCACAGTGGCTATGCTGTGGTATTACAATTACTCAGATTTTTGCTGAGTTACTCTTTCCCTGTTTTCTATTAATGCACCTACATTTGTGACACGTTAGCTTACTCATAAGACTGAGTCATAAAAAGAAGCAAGGAGGAGGAGGACCCACCCACCTTCTACATTAACTGTTTTTCAATGAGTCAAGCAGGGCAGAATAGAATCACACTTAGGTCCCCAAGTCTACTTGCACACTAATAGGTGGAATAAAATCTAGTCCTCCATGCCTTTATGTCCCTATCTGTATAATGGAAACAATAGTGTTTATGTCTCTATCTAAAAGGACTATTGTACAAATTGTAAAGTCCTCTGAGATCTTTTGATGGATGGTCCTATGGCATATGATGATGCTGAAGATAATGCTGCAGGACCATTTTTTGCCCTGTTTGTACAGCACCTAAAAAAGTGAGGCTCTGGTCTATGACTGAAGCTCCCTAGCACTACTGTACTACTATTAATAAATAAAAATCAGTAATTATTCATTATGTTTCTTAATACCGCAGAAAGCAGCTCCCTCGGGAACCCATTTCTTTATATGAATCAGAGTTTCTCGTTCTGGTTGCACATGCACAATTTGGGGACCAAACCTTTTTTGGCAGATGTAACCTTTACACTGTATGCGTACTCAATAAGTCAATAATACTTCCTCAGCTTCAGGAGTTCAATTCATTGCTTAAGGGAAAAGTAGAAAAGAAATGGATACTGGATCAAAAAGAAACAAGACTGTGGGTCTGTGAGAGCCCTGCCCTTGGCATTTCCTCTTGTTCTGCCCCTATAGTCAAGCAAGGCTTTGGGGGCATTCTGTCATCCTCCTGTAAGTAAATTTCATCTGAAGCAAATGTTACCACGGTCACAGCTGCTGTAAAGGAAAATGTTGGCCTCCCAAAGTTTAAAGGCACAATCTCAATTGTGGAAAGGGCAGTGGAGACCTGGGGAATGCTTTGGTTGACCTCTCTCGATATGGACTTTGCAGATAAATGCACAGTGTGTGTGCTAAAAAAGAATCCAATTATAAAGCGATTAAGAGTGTTCAGCTTGTCAGATTCCCTGATTGGCTGACTAGGTGTAACCTTATCACATGAAACCAAGGGTGCTTCTCATGGAAGACAGTCAGCACTATAAGAATAGACCCTTGAGGCTCCCAAAAATAAAAGCTTTATGGCAGGACAAAGAAATGGCAATAGAATAGCATTTAGGAATACATTGTTAGGGATTGTTTAAAAGTGGCAATAAATAACAATCTCACCACATATTACAAGGTACTTGTAGCCACCAAAATCTTTCCTATACCCTGCAGCAACAATATCATTCCCTGCAGCAATGATATTATTTGTGCAGAGCATTTCATGGTAGCAGCAACCACAAACTCATCACCAAATCCTTGTTCTCCAGGAGCAGGGGTCCCAATTCTGTGACACAAAGGAGACTCATTGCCAGCTATTAGTAATACAAGGCCTGTGACACATAGCTAACTAGGGCTGATGCTATCAAGGAGGGGGAAGTGGTAACTTTTACACAAGGCAATTTATTAGCATATATATTTGCTTTCTGGAGTTTCCCTATCTTAACAGGAAAGTATTTCCCATTTCTGGTGTGTATGTAAAGGGAAATCAAAATGTTTTAAGTAGCTTAAGGGACACTGTCACCTCGGATACACTGTTTTAAAATGACATATATTTATAGTCCTTTCCCTGTGAGCAGACATCCTCCTTATATTTTTAGCTTTGCTCAGAAATGTGCTTTTCTGGCAGAGGTGGTGCTTTGAAGACCCTTGTAAGTCCCAGTTCAGGGGTGAAGTTAAATGTTACACTTAGATCCTACTAAGGGCACTTAAAACACAAGGGTCTACACATTTAAAGCTTGCTAATTTGTGCTAAGCGCTCTCTAAGTGTCTCAAAGTTATGCCACTTCAGGCAAGGGTTAACTGGGCTGTGCTACCTAGCTCATGTTAGGGTAACTTCAGTCTGTTCCATGGAGGTAAAATGAGTGGCAAGTCAGAGTTATGCAAGCAAGAAACAGTATTAACCCTTCATGTGTAACATCTCAAAGTCCATTCTAACTTTAACGCTATTTAACATTCCACAGAGTTAGTATGGTGTAAGTGTAACATGTAACGTCACCCTAAATATTTGCATATAGAACTTGGCATAGGACTCCATTCCTTTGGAGGACTCCAGGTCTGGCAACTGAAGAGGAGAGAAGAGAAATCGATTCTGGAGAATCACTACAGAAGAAGGATACTTTCAGGACTACGTTTTCTTGTCTTCTCACATCACAAACAGTGGAAAGAACACTACACTGAGCATTTGCAATTTCCTTTCCTGGTCACCGCCCTCCATTATCCATTTTTATAGGGAGGATCATCTCAGAGTACATGTTCCAGAGGGCAAGATCTTCATAAATTCCAGTTTTTGTTAGATGAGACCCAAAATTCCCTGTACAATATTATCAGTCATTAAAGGCGGCCTCCAAAACCTCATGTGTTAGAGGGGACAGGGATGCCAAAAGTGTCAGGAGTGAAAATCTCACAATGTCATGAGTACAATAACTTTCTAGAGGTCACAGAGGGGCTTGGATAACAGAGGTATTCCAGCTGGTCCCACTGACAGTGACAATTGGCTCAGTATCGTGGTTCAGAGAATAGTGCAAATAGGACTAAACTGAATGCACAGCTAAATTATCAATGATGTAATAATCTAATAAATGATTCACCTTCCCCCTCCAACACAGGAACTAGAGGAGCTTCTCTGCTCAACCAGGTTGCCTACAGGAAAGGCAGAGAGAATCCACCTGGCTTCTGGGGCAGTATGCTAATATAACAATACCATCCTACTGGGTAAGGAGTACAGCAAGTTGCAGGGAGTGTCAGCAAGCTCTCCCAATGTGCAGAGGGATTAGCATATACAAACAAACTGTAAAGCTCAAGAATCTCATATCAGAGATCGTTTGGAAAACCAATTTCATTTTGTGGTTTCCAAGGTATTACTCTGTAAACAAGGCAAAACTCTTCTAAACTGAGAGCGTCCCGTTAATCCAATATCTGAATTGCTCCTGGGGCACTTTCAAATGCAGGCAGAGGTAACAGTCAAACAGAGTATAAAATAAGTGTAACAATAACCATAGCACTCATCCTTATGGCTGCTGTGGTTTTTGCAAGTAGATCTTAATGGAGGTCAATATTGACATTATTTTACTAATGGGGAAATTGAGGTGCAGGGCAAGGAGGTGACTTGTTCAGAGACACCCAGCAGGCAAAGATATTTAACTTGATAATACATCTGTAAATCTTAAGCTATTGAAATAAAAGAAGGTTGTAATGGTGCAACTATTGTTTAGGTTTGGGGGCAAATCTTTGATCAATAATAATTACAGTCAATAAAATGTGGATCTGAACTTCAGTTTTGGAAGACCCCTGAACTACAAACGTTCAAGAACATGACTTTTTCAAGTGGGAGGAAAAATATCCTACAAACATGACATTTGGATAGTATTTCCACTCCTTCCACTAAAGCCTTTCTGCACAAGGAAGAATAGAAGTCTAAATTGCTGAAAGCAGTTCAGATGAGAGAAAGTGTTATCTAATGATTAAATCAGGAAATCCTGGGTCAAAAAATGAGGCTTGATCTGCTTTTCACCAGATGAGTCTGTCTCGAATTGTGTTTCAGACTCTGTCACCAGTTTTGTATGTGGTCTTGGTAAAGTCACTTCACCTCACTATACTTTAGATTCTGATTAATAAAATGGAACTAGTAATACCCACCTTTGCTAAGTCTGAAGTTCTCAGTTTATTATCATTATTATAACACTTTGAGGTGCTAGCTGCTTTTGTGTTATACAAATACATAACAAAAACCACGCTCACACTATAGAAATGCAATGTGTTATCATCGTTTTAAAATACATCTTTAGTATTGTACACACTGAGAAACAGCAGAGCCTGAGATGCAAATTCCATGGTTTTTAAAGAATAGCCTTGCAAGGTGTACCTGGCATTTCCTCAGAGGATATAAGCTGTTTTCTGTTTGAACTGAGAAGTATTTAACTATAAAAACCTATACAAAGGCATTATATAGGAGCCAACCCACCTCTACTGTATCTGCAAACTAATATTTTTCTCTGGCATATTTTAAAATGTAAATTTGGTAACAAAGAAATCTTTGGGAATGCATTTTCATTTAAAATGGAGGTAGAAGTATATTGCAAGGTGGTCTCCAAAGTAATCATGGCTTCATCCATTGTTATGCTTAGCAGGCTTTCCAAACACATCACTTGTGATGTTGTGATCTTTCCTCAGTCCCTAGTGTTATCTCATTAAAAACAAAATAGTGGAGTTTGCTTTCACTATTCATGTTTGTATTAAATAACCCATTCAGGAAAACAAAATTTAATTTCCCCTTCTTCCTAGCAATCTACTACTGTAAGTCTCAACAGTATTATAAGAGCTGTTGAGTCTAGGAATACGCTTGGATTGCAATCACTGCTTTGACTGCAGCTCATGTAGATCTGAGCTAACTTTAAACTCACTAGCCTGGGTTCTGCTTTAACATATAACAAAATGTGAGCTAGCCACCTGAGTATTTATTCAGCTTCCTGGGCAGGTTTCTCAGCTCACACTGGTTTGTGTGCTGCCACACACAAACAACTAGTGGTACCAAGGTAACTAGTTTAAAGCTAGCTCAGTTAAATCTACATGGGTACATCTACATGAGACCCTACATCACCGTAGCGATGGTGATGTAATGTTGGCAGGCACTAACCGTAACGCCGCTGCTACTGCACAGTAACTTATTACTCATTGCTACTGAGCAGTAGGGTTAGAAACAACCCGTGTGCCATCAGGACTGCGCAGTACCAACTATGCAGTGTGGCGCACATGCAGACATACCCTATGATCAACAAAAGATAGGAAGAAGTGTAGGCATACTTTTAGTTTCATTTTCTCTGAAACCCAATGGTTATCCAGACATTGTATCATTTTTCCTTAGTCAAGTTTTTGTGTTTCTTTTATAAAAGTAGGGCAGAATGGCAAAGGGGAATACTATAAGCTTTTAGGAAAAAAGTTCTTGAAGAGTGTATTCTTCAGTTAATGAAATCCCTGAACTAGAGATGACTCTGGAAAACTGTAGTGTTTAGTCAGTAATGACACTGACAGAGGAGAGAAGGTTGTAAAAGGTGATGGTGAGAGGCAGCTAGAGAGAGAGGGGCAAAGCAGCAGTCATTTGACCAGTGACAGAAATTTGTCATTATACCACCATACCACTTGGTGTAGTTCAAGGAAATTAATTTCACAGGCCTGCCTACATCCTCCCAGTGTCTCAACAGTGAACAGACAAGTTGGCCCACAATACTCAGTGAGCACAAGCATGAAGCAATACAATGAGTTGTATCACTAAGAATCTTGGGATATAAACCCAGATAGCTATATTACTTGTCATGGCCACAAAAAAAAAATCCAGTGTAGATGCAGGGCAGGGCAGCCCAGCCCATGCACTAATATTATATAATAAAAAGGCAATAATGCAGCAGTGGTGCAGGTCACCTTATGTTGCCAAGCACTAAATTACTTACCTCCTGGTTAGTATGCAACAAACAAGGCTTTAGCCATGTTTAGACAAAGTTGAGGCAATTAAAGAGTCTGTTGGCTTGACAGAGAAGGAAAACTGAGTTTGTTATGAGTTCTACTCCTGATCAGGAATGCTGCATAATTCTCTATTGGTTTGGTTGCCCAAAAGGGTAAAAAGAACGTATAGCTACTGTTGCCTCTGAAACCATAGGGTGCCTATACACGTGCATTGAGGCTGCTCCAACACACTGTAATTAATTAATCTGATGAATTGAATGAATCAATTAGTCTGATGAATCGAGTCTGCTGGAGTGTGGTAATGACTGTGCTCCAGCAGACTCCAGCATCACATATATCAGCATCCCTGCACTAAAAAATGACAGTGGGAGTGCTTTGACTAAAGCCATTTTTCAGCATGGGGACGCTGATACACATGACGCTCTGGGCGCTTTAATTAGAGCAACTCTTGGAACCACTCTAATTAAAGCACCCCCACCTCCCAGAGCATGTTTATAAATGTCCAGAGTGATTTAGTAAGACAGATACCCAAGGGAAAATTATGGTGAAACAGATGCCATGAGAGGGTAGAATAAGGAATCCCTTTAGTGGGCATCTGCTTGATGACAAGTTCCTCTTAAAATCATCAAGTGTGTGGTCTGTGAATGATCTTGTTTTCAAGATGAAGTTCAGAGTCTGCCTGTTTATGGGCTGGTACAGTACAGCCCAGGAGACTGCCATATGTTTTGGTTGGCCTGACTATCAGCTTCATGTCAGTCAGAGGCTGATACAATACTGGAGCCAGTCCTAAAGTGAGGCAGATGTAATTGTCTGAATATTTTATTAGAACAGAGGCTGGCTCTTACTTGACAGGCATCTAGCTGAGATTATTCTAAATGTGAGTTGTTTCCCTGCATTAAGAACCTTTCTACCAGCTGTGCATACTGGATAAATAGAATGCCCTCTGTCTCTGGAATGCACCAGAGCTCCATATTAATCTCAAATTTCCAGTGTGCCATTGCACTGGAATATATATTTCATGTTCCTGAATTTCCTGAAGCATTAAACCTCCTTTTTCTCTTCCAGTATGTTTTTATTTGAAGTTTCCTTCATTTCACCTTTTCTAACCTCTATCCCAGAGCAAGGACTGAAGCACAAGCATTCCTCCATTCCCTATCTTCTACCACTCTTCCCTACCTCCTGATTTTATTATGGTTCCTTCCTTCTATCCAAGCAATAAGTTATCATTTCCTATTTTCTGCAGACTTGCTAAGTCACAGCTCCCATTTCTATATTGAAGTATTGTTACCCTAAAGAAAACATTTTTCCCTTTTAAAAATACTTTTCCTGGCATTTTATCCAGCTTTTCTCCAGGAAAAAAAATCTGCCATTCCTCAGAGAGGCTGCAGTGCACACCTCTGCAATATCTATTTACTAATCCTAGTGTTCAGCAGCATAACCAAATGTGTGGGGAAGGGGCAATCAGAACACCAGCCTTGGGCACCAACTTAGTATTGCTGGCCCAGATGCTGCTGCTGCCACCACCCAGGGCCCAGAACTGATCAGTTATGCCTCTATAGACACATCTACATGAGACATATACTGCACAGTTAACTAATTAGCTGTGCAGTAAGCATCTTTGTGTCTCCTCATGTACCCTTATTAGGCTGGAGTAAACTAATTTACTCCACAGCAGGATAATACTTATAAATATAAGTACTACCCTACTAGCAGCACACATGTAGATGCTGCCTGGCTGGGTGGGGCATGAGGGTGCTTCAGTGTGAGAGCTGCCTGTCAGCTAGCCCACTGAAGCTCCCTTGTGCCTTAGCCAGCACCTTTGCAGCACATTGAGCCAAGGGAGCAGCCTGGTAGGCTAACCCCTGGGGCCCCCTGCCAGCTGGGGCTGCTCTGACCAGGCTTCATGTGATGTGCCTGAATAAACTGCAGAGCTTATTGCTCCAGAATTAATTGCTCCTGAGCATGCCATTTGAACATGCATCTGGGAGCAATTAACTCCAGAGCAATAAGCTCTGCAGTTTATTCAGGTACCATCATTGCGTGGAAAGATGTACTCTATTAGTGTTTATTTGGGCAATATTTAGAGGAAGAGGGTTATAGGCGCCTCATAGGACATATCTTCAGCTGAACTTCGTGGAATAAGCGGAATATAACCAGGTGAAAGAGTGCTCCTTTTGCCCTAAGGCTGCTCGGTAGTATTGGAACCCTGCAGGGAGTTGGTGGCTAATTACTAGTGACACATTTGTTAGGTATTTTCTTAGACTGTATTGTAAATATCAGAGATGTTGATGTATCCTTTTTGGAAGACAGGATCTCATGTGAAGCAACAGTGAAGTAGTGAGGCATTTGGAATTTACTTCTTGCTAATAAAACTAAGCCCCAAAAGGATGACTTTCGTGATGCTCTGATGAAGGCATAGCTGTCATTTACACTTGGGTGGGGATGCTGTCAGTTCACAGCACTTGAGAACTTCCTACTGGTTTCAGTTCAATGTTTGTTGTTAGTGGAATTGGAAGGGCCCATTTGGGAAAATCCTACGCTGTAATTAGATGTTATTAGTCTCAGTGGTTCTTGTTCATCAGAAGTTCATCCTGTTTGACATGGTCTTGGCCTGCAATGAAGCCTAGAGCTTCAATCCTTGCCAAATTAGTGGGAAATCAAGATAAACAGATACCTCTAAGGACCTTTATTGCATATAAAATGTACTAACCATTTTAAAATCTCTTGGAACAATCTGTTTGGATAAGATGTTAATGTACTTATTGGAGATGTTGACATTTAAGAGAGGAATTTACTGTTCATAAAGCAAGACAGGCTGAGGCTTGCAATACACTCTGCACTAGATAGTAAAAGTAAAGTAAGACTAATTACTGGAAGCAAATCAATTCTTAAAAATAATGAATTAGTCTCTAAACCATATTTATAAAATTTATATACCAGTTCCCACTTAAAAGCAAAGTTTATTTGAACGTAGCGAGGTTGAACTGCCACTCAGAAAATTCATGGAAGGTTAAACCTTTCCTTCTGCTTTAACATGCATAATTCGGAGGTGTCATGGCATACCTACCTGAGACAAAATGGCAACCCATAGCCACACTGTGTTCTTGTCACTGTCGTTCGAGAGGTATAGGATTATGTTACTTGTTTATGTATCACTTGCTGCCAATGCACATATTGGCCTCTACTTTCAAGTGCATAATTAGGTATACTTTTACTTATGGGACATTAGGCTCAATAGTTTAATCAATTTTCTGCTAGTAAAATTAATCAGCATTTCTAGTGGATAAATGTTTGTTCAGTGTTATAGAAACTGCAGTGTGCTTTCAGTGGGGGAGGTATAAAAAGAGGTGATGCAAATGTTGGTCAGATCTGCTCTATTAGCTGTTTCATGCCCTGAGCATCTGGTGTGGTTGGGGTACCAAAGACAGTCCAGACCATTCTTTCATTACCTCCAATTTTTCTCTCATGTCTTAAGTTCATCTCTGTAACATTATCTCTGCTTCCTTCTAAAAAACAAGGTCCTTCTTCCTTGTCTGCTCTGTTGCCCATCCCTGCTTGTCCTTCAGTCTGAGATGTCTTTTTTCCCATACAGCCTGTTTCTTTCTTTCTTTGTTTTTTTCTTTGATGGTTCCTGCTGCTTGCCAGCATCTATATTTGAAAGGCAATTACCTTCTTCCTCACCTCCCCCCCACTCCCATTTAAAGTAAATAATGTGCCTACTCCTCTGCTGAAATGCTCCCTCTTGTAGAGGGCTCTATTGTAGCACCATGCTGCTAGCATCACTGAAAAGAAATGGTTTAACACAGGGGTGGGCAGTTATTTTGGGCAGAGGGCCACTTACTGAGTTTTGGCAAGTCATCGAGGGCTGTATGATAGGCAGCCAGAGGCAGATAAATATTAATTTTCTAAATTTTTTAGGGGCCCCGTGGGCCAGATAGAATGGCCTGGCAGACCACATCCAGCCCCTGGGTTGCATTTTGCCCACTGCTGGTTTAACAGCGTAGGCAGCAGGGGGGGAGCTTAAGATCCATCCCTCTTGCATTACCGGCAGATCACCACAAGGCTTTTAGTTCTTCCCTTCCTCCCTTCTCCACCATCAACTGCTATTATGAAACAGTTTTGGAGGGACTGTCCAGAAAATAACTTTAGACAGACAACTACTGGTTTTACAGGCCCTCAGTTACCCTCACCATTTTGAAGTTCCCATTTGCTGTTCTTGCCTGCTATAAAGGACCCAACACCAAGAAACTATATTTGACGTGTGAACACTTAACAAAACGGGATAAAGTTCTAGTTCAGTTGCAGCTTTTCACCTAAATGAAATTAGCAGCTTGTGGGCATGTTCCTGGCTTCTTATAGATAAACAATGTAAAAAGAGCCTTCTAATTTTGAGTGTGTGAGATAATTTCTAGCACAGTGTGAGTATTTAAATGTATATATTCCCACACAAGAAACTACATTAACTTTGGTTTAAGATTGCTAGACTGCATATTCCACCATCACAAGCCATAACAACATAAGGAAATAAGCAGTTAAGTCGTTCACCCCATCTATACTCCACTCATCACTTCTTCTCAATCTCAGTTACCTCCTTCTCCCACCCACAGCTCACACATCTCTACCTGTTCATGTAAAAACACATGAGAATCCCTAAATTCCTGGCCTAACGAGGGGAAGGAAAACTGAAAGGAAAGTAGACCAAAATTTCAGAAAGGGAGCATTCTGATGGCAAAGATCAGTAAAAGTTTTTTTCTTATAGGGATTTGTGCCAAATAGGGAAACCAAGTCTATATATACACACATGCAAAATACTGTGTAAGAACTTCCTTTCCAAAGCAGACATAACTATCTTCCTCACACCATAGTAAATTGCATTTAACCTAGTCTTGCTTTCTACTACATAATTCAGTTTCCACCAAACTTTCCAAGACAATAATTACTTATATAATCAATGCAATATCTTTTTTTTTACCTTTCAAATAAAATAACTGGCAGATGTACAGCATCTGCTCCAATTCCCACCCAAACCAATGGTAAGACTCTTGCTGAGTGCAGCGGGCTGTGGGTTAAGCCCACCGAGAATTTAATGCTGGTATCAAGAAAGAGATAACTGATTCTTTCCCTTTATTTGCATCCCAGAGGGCATGTCGGCATGTGCACCTTACCATGTGCAGTAGACTAATCTTTAGACTAGACTAATCTGCTGCATAGTAAACCATCACTATCTACACATGCATGGTAGGGGCATGCAAAGCAGGCCCTATTCAATTTGGATCACAAACAATGATTCAATTAATTTATTCAGATCACTGTCCCTGATTCAATTCGCCTGAATCCAAATCTGAAGATTCGATGCTGATTCAGAGAATCAGCAATTCGGACATAGACACAGCTTGAAACGTTTTTTCTACATACCTTGAGGTACTGGTGTGGCTTGTGAATGCTGTGATGCTGGGGCAGATGGAGCATCCCACAGGAGTGCAGAGGGCTCCTCCACGTGCTTAGCGGCGAACCTGGAAGTGGACCAGAACTAGTTCTGGTCCATTTCCAGGTCTGCCAGGGAGCATGCCAGGGGGCCCCCTGCACCATCCGGCTCAGTGATCAGCCATGGGGGGAACTTGGGTGCACCCCTGACCCAGGAGGCACCAGTTGCTGAGCCAGAGGTGTGTGGGGGGTGCCCCCGTACACTCCCTGGCGGACCCAGAAGTGGACCAGAAAGTGTTTCTGTTCCACTTCTGGGTCTGCTGCTGAGCATGCTGGGGAAACCCCTGTGCTTCTGTGGGACACTCCATGTGCCCCAGCATTGCAGCATTCACAAGATGCCTGCTGCCTACAGTTATGTAGAAAAAACATTTAAAGCTGTGTCTATGTCTGAATCATTGAATCTCTCCAAATCTATTTGGAGGGTTCTGATTTGATTCAGAGAGATTAAAGGGTCCTCTGATTTGATTCAGATTCAGAGATTCAGCCACTGAATTGGGCCGAATCTCCACTGAATCAGGGACCAAAGCTTTGCACAGCCCTAGTGCATGGCAATTAGGGTACAGCAGACTAATTGGATGTTCCCATCAGACACAAGTACTATTCGGTGGCACAGTAAATTACTGTGCTTAAAAGTATGTGTAGAAAGTGATGGGGCTGGCTGGGGCATGAGGGTGCTTCAGCGTGGTGCTAGCTGGTAGGCAGACCCTGTGCTGAAGCACCCTTGTGCCCCAGCCAGCCCCCCTGCAGCATGCAGAGTCCCATTAGAGCAGCCAGCCCAGGTCTGTTCCAATGGGGCTCCATGTGCTGCAGACTTGCTGGCTGAGGCACAAGCAGCCTCTGCATTGAAGCACTCACATGCCTCAGCCAGGCTCCCCTCCTTGCTGCTCACTGCACATAGAGCCCCCTCAGAGCAGCCCTCAACTGGTAGCTGACCCCCTGGGTCCCCTGTGAGCCCAGGCTGCTCCTACCAGACTCTGTGTGCCACATACAAATAAACTCCAGAGCAATATGCTGCAAAGTATTTTGCTCTCAGGTGCATGATCCAACACATACCCAGGAGCAAAAAGCCCTGGAGCAATAAGCTCTGGAGTTTATTCATGCACATTAATTGCATGTGTACACGTGCCCAATAAGGATAAGAGGATCAAAGTAATTCACAACTGATACTCATTGTTTAACTTCTTTTGTTTACTTGTTCCATATTTTTATGTGTGTTAACACAGCTTAATCATGGGATTGGAGAAGCCCTATCTGGACAACCAGTCACTCCTTCAGCATTCCTACTAGAAATACCTTCTGTTATTTGGTGTGGGAGAAAGTGTACCGGTACTTTCTTTTTTCTACTTTTGTGAAGTATGGTACTATATTGATTATTTGGCGTGAAAGGCCAAGATATGCTGTACCTTCTAGCTGGGTGGAAAAAGGCTGAGGTTTATGGTCACCATCAATGGCCCCTTGTCCTGCTTCAACATGAAATTGCAGCTGAATGACTCAGTCCTTCTTGACTCAACAATGGAGGTGCTCAGTGACCTCAACACCTGTACAAATCTGGGTTTCTGACTAACTCAGGAATCTGTGACTGCAATGACATTGATGAGACCATTTCAAGTGGTTTTTTGGCTCTATATTTATGCCTGAATAGATAGGTCTATATGTCACTGTATAGCAATGTTGCTACAGTGCTGTGCTTTAGTACTTCCTCTTGGAAGTACTTCCTGTAGTACTTCCTGTAGTACTTCCTGTTGGAAGTACGAAAGCATGGCACAGTACGGGAGGTTACTGCACTTTGCTCAGGGGACATGAGTAAATTTTGCTGCTATTTCACTGTAGCAGCATGCTATACTGGGGGAACGCACTGCTATCGCAGTGTAGCTGGCAATCACATGTAGACCCACATGATCACTATGTTGCCGTGGCGCTCCAAATGGCAATGTAGTTTCATAGTTGGTAGTGTCGGAAGGGACCTGAGCAGATCATCAATTCCGACCCCATGACATGGCAGGAAAAAGTACTGGGGTCAAACAACCCTAGCAAGGTATTCATCCAGCCTCCTCTTAAAGACCCCTAGGGTAGGAACCAGCTCCACTTCCCTTGGAAGTTGGTTACAGATCCTAGCCGCCCTGACAGTGAAGTAGCACCTCTTGATATCTAGCCTGAATCTACCCTCTGCCAGCTTGTGACCGTTATTTCTTGTCACTCCTGGGAGTGCTCGGGGGAACAGGGAATCTCCCAATGTCTACTGGTTCCCCCTGACTAGTTTGTAAATGGCCACTAGATCCCCCCTCAGTCTTCTCTTGTGGAGGCTGAACAGGTTCAGATCCCTCAGCCTCTACTCGTAGGGCCTGCCCTGCTGCCCCCGATCATGCGAGTGGCCCTCCTCTGGACCCTCTCTATGTTGTCCACATCCCTCCTGAAATGCGGCACCCAGAACTGGATGCAGTACTCCAACTGTGGCCTGACCAGTGTTGCATAGAGGGGGAGGATCACCTCCTTGGACCTGCTTGAGATGCATCTGTGGATGCATGACAAGGTGTGGTTGGCCTTCCTGACCACGTCCCCACCCTGTCGGCCCATGTTCATTTTGGCATCAATAATGACTCCAAGATCCTTTTCTGCCTCCGCAGTGACAAGAAGGGAGTTCCCAAGCCTGTAGGTATGCTGCTGGTTCTTCTTCCCCAGGTGCAGTACCTTGCAATTGTCAGTGTTGAAACCCATCCTGTTCTCATCCGCCCACCCCTGTAACCTGTCTAGGTCCAATTGCAGCTCATTCCTCCCTTCTAGCGTGCCCACTTCTCCCCACATCTTAGTGTCATCTATGAATTTGAACAGGGTGCTTTTTTACACCCCCATCCAATTCACTGATGAAGACGTTGAACAGTGTGGGCCCGAGGACCAAGCCCTACGGAACCTCACTGCCCACATCCCTCCAAGTCAAATAAGACCCGTCCACCACCACTCTCTGGGTGCGGCCCTCTAGCCAGTTAGTGACCCATTTGACTGTGTAGGTGTTGACACCACAGTCTCCTAGTTTTTTAATGAGAATGGGGTTAGAGACAGTGTCGAAGGCCTTCCTGAAGTCCAGAAAGACTATGTCCACTGCTATACCTGCGTCTAAGGATTTTTTGACCTGGTCATAGAAGGCCACCAGCTTGGTCTGACAGGACCTGCCCCTAATGAACCCATGCTGGTTGCTCCCAAACATAATCTCCCCTGCTGGCCCCTTGCAGACATGTGCAAGGATAATTCTCTCAAAAAGCTTACCCAGGACCAAGGTAAGACTGACTGGCCTATAGTTTCCTGGGTCCTCCTTCCTCCCTTTTTTGAAAATGGAAACCACATTGGCCCTTTTCCAGTCCTCTGGCACCACACCAGAGCACCACGAGTGCTCGTAAAGCCGTGCCAGGGGTCCCGCAAAGACCTCTGCTAATTCCCTCAGCACTCTGGGGTGGAGATCATCAGGACCTGCTGATTTAAATACATCCAGTCCCTCCAGAAGTTCCCTAATTAGGTCCTCACTGACCCTAGGCCTGGGTGCACCTCCCCTGGGTCCTATGGAGGTCCTGGGGGAGGGGGGGAGGGTGACCTGGTCCCTGCTCATAAAAATAGAGAAAAGAAATTGTTAAATAGGTTAGCTCTGCTGTATGGTGCAATGAACAGATTTCCTAGCGTGTCCTGCAGAGGCCCCACGTTACCCGGTACCTTCTTTTTACCCCCTATGTATATAAAAAAGGACTTCTTGTTGTCCTTGTTCCGGGTAGCTATTCCTAGTTCCATCTCCGCCTTGGCCTTCCTGACCGCCCCCCTACAGCCCTGAGCAACCGAGGTATAGTCCTCCCTGGTGATGGTCCCTCCCTTCCATTGGGTGTACGCCATCTTTTTAGCTAGGAAACATTCCCGTGTGCTTTTGGTGAGCCATAGGGGTTTTTGCGCCCTCTTACCCCCTTTGATCCGTGTTGGGATTGCTTCCCTTTGGGCTTGGAGGATCATCTCCTTAAGGAACGACTGTTCTTCTTGGACACCCAACTCCCCTCCCCTCTGGGACCTCAGTGCCTCCCCGACTATTCTCCTTACCTCATTGAAATCCACCCTCCTGAAGTCCAGGGCTGCTGCCTTGCTGCAGGCCTTTGCAGGCCTTTGCCACCTTTGCCTTTGCAGGCCTTTGCCACCTTGCACTAGATGGTGAATTCCAACAGGTGATGATCACTGTCGCCCAGGTGGTCGAGCACCCGCAGACCCCTCACCAAGTCATCACCCATGGCCAGGACCAGATCCAACAAGACTGGTGGGACTGTGCACCTCCTGGGTTAGATGGAGGTCCTGTATCTCAGCTAGGAACCTACGTGAGCAGTCAGACCTGGCTGACTGCTCTTCCCAGCAGATGTCTGGAAAGTTCAGGTCACCCATGATGACCACATCCTTTGACCTAACTACCTCCATGAGCTGACTTAAGAATTCCCGATCTAGCTCTTCCCCTTGGTTGGGTGGTCTGTAGTAGACCCCCACCGTTAAGTCCCTTTCCCCTTGACTTCCTTGTATTCTAACCCAGAGCACTTAAGTGTGCCTCTCCTCTGACCCAGTGCCACTCGTTGAGGATGTGTATTTCTCCTTGACATAGAGCACCACACCCCCACCTCTCCTCCCTGTCCTATCCCTCCTGTACAGCCTATAGCCTTTGATGTTCACTGCCCAGTCGTGCGTTGGGTCCCACCACGTTTCAGTGAGCCCCACTATGTCTGGGTTGGTGTTAGCTAGCAGGAGGGTAAGTTCCTCCTGCTTGTTCCCCATACTACGAGCATTAGTGTAGAGGCATTTGAGACCTCCTGAAGATGCATGCACTAGCCCCCTAATCTCAGTACTACCCAAGCCCCTGTTGCTTACCTGAGTATTTGTTCTGCTCGTCGTCAGTCTTGGCTGGGCTGTTCTTGTGGGTGATGCTTGGTTTAGTGGTCCAAGGCTTCCCCCACCCTCATCTTCCCCTTCCCCCGATGAGTCTGGTTTAAAGCCCACCGGAGATCATCCAACCTAGAAGAGAACACTTACTTACCTTTGGGGTAAAAGTGAAGCCCATCCCACCCAAGCATGTCTCTCATCCTGATGTGTGGGTTGTTGTCTAGGAAGCCAAAGCCCGCCTTGAGACACCATTCCCGAAGCCGCAAGTTGACTTCTCTGATGCAGCTCTCGTGTTGTCTTCCACATCCGCTCACTGGTAGGACAGAAGAGAATACCACCTGTGCCCCTATCTCCTTCAGCATGCCCCCCAGAGCATGATAGTCCGTCATCAGGTGATCAGGGCTTCTCCTGGCCGTGTCATTAGTGCCCACATGGATTAGGACCATGGGGTGGTAATCAGTGTGCCAGATCATTGCCTGGATCATCCCCATCACATCCTGAATCTTTGCTCCGGGCAGGCAGTAGACCTCGTGTGTCGAGGGGTCCTGGCGACAGATGGTACCCTCTGTATCTCTCAGGATGGAGTCACCTATGACAATCACTCGACATTTCCTCCTCCGGGTCTGCTTAGCTCCTTCAGTCTGTTCAGAGTGTGGAGAGTGTGGCATTGCCTCCTCTCCAGAGTTTTCCTCCTCTCCTTCCTCACTATGCATCACTATGTCATCACAGGGCAATGTGTAGTCATGCCCAATGTGTGTTGGATCTAGGTTTTGGGCAGGGATTGAAATTCAAGAGGTATTATATTTTTCTCCTGAACAGTTTTAACTTAACCAAACAGTGGCACATTTGTGCCCACCGTTTTTTACCAACCATATCCAAGGCCTGTTTGATCCATTAGATTTAAATTCTGGAGCAAGAACCCTGAATGACTAGATTGTTGCATCTGATGACCCTTGGTGTTGCTCCCTATCCCAATGATTCTATGAATTATGTGACATCCCTTGCTTAAGCTCCTCCTCCTTACTCATTGCCCCCTCAGACCAGTCTAATCTATACAGTATCATTTGTGTGGATTTTATAGTGTTCTCAACATTTAAATGGTCAAAATACTGCAAGCTTTTCTATTGAGCTAACTACTTTGCAGAGGACAACCTTTCTCAGACACAAGTGGTAGACCTGGACAGCTGGGTTGGAGTCATTTGGAGATATAATAGTGGAAAACAGTAGGGTTGTGTGAAGCTTTGGTCCCTGATTCGATTCGGTGGAGATTTGGCCCCAATTGTTGGCTGAATCTCTGAATCTGAATTGAATTAGAGGACCTTTTAATCGCTCCAAATTGAATCAGAACCCTCTGAATCGATTCAGAGAGATTCAGAAAAATTCAGAGATTTGGATATAGAGATAGCTTTAAATGTTTTTTCTACATACCTCAAGGTACCAGGCGGCTCATGAATGCTGCAATGCTGGGGCACATGGAGTGTCCTACAGAAGTGTTGGGGGCTCCCCAGCACACTTGGCAGCAGACCTGGAAGTGGACCAGAAGCACTTCTAGTCCACTTCTGGTCCACTTCCAGATCCACTGAGGAGTGTGCAGGAGGGCCCCCCCGCACCTCTCTGGCTCAGTGACTGGTGCCTCCTGGGTCTGGGGAGGACACCCGGGGTCCCCCTGCAGCTGATCACCGAGCTGGGGAGGCATGGGGTGGGGGCAGTGCGCTCCCCGGCAGACCTGGAAATGGACCAGAAGTAGTTCCGGTCCACTCCTGGATTCACCACCGAGCATGTGGAGAGCCTCCCTGCACTCCTGTGGGATACTCCGTACGCCCCAGCACTGCAGCATTCACTAGCTGTGCCTGCTACCTCAAGGTATGTAGAAAAAACTTTTAAAGCTGTGTCTATGTCTGAATCACTGATTCTCTGAAAAGCATCGAATCTTCAGATTCGGATTCAGCCGAATCAAATCAGGGACAGTGATCCGAATCAAATTACTGTCCCTGATTCAGGCTGAATCCAAATCCAAATCGAATAGGGCCCACTTCACACACCCCTAGAAAACAGGTGAACATTTAGGACTAGATTCCCAGATAAAATGAAACAGTTTGAAACTGTAACTACTGATTTCAGAGCTGATTTACATCAGCTGAAAATTTGACTCTTACCTGGAGATAGCTGTAAAAGGTCTGGGGATTCCCCTGGGAAGTCACACAAGAGGCACTTCTATGACCCAGGGTCAGGTTCTTCATCTCATCTCTGTGTGTAGGCCTTTGAAGGACCAGACAGGTACTTTGCACAGGTTGTGGACAGCAAGAACTACCTTGCTGACTCTGCCACTACTGTGGCCAGTGAGTTAACCATGCTGGAACTCAAGTTGCATTTTCAATAAAGAGTTTGAATGGTTGCCTGGTCCTCTCAAACTCTTATTATGTCAGGACCCCTGGGACTTAAACTTGGATCTTTGGCTCCCACAATTGGAAGATCAGATTTCAGCAGGTAGCAGGCCAAAAGCCAGCCCCAGCTCAGCCCGCTCCCATGAGGTCCTCAGTGTGGGACCTAGAAACCTAGGTGAGCTAATGGAAGCCAGAAGATACTGATTAGGGGGGGTTATAAAACCCTCCCACTTCCTGCAAGGTTTTGTTCCACCAACAGTACTACTGGATGGAGCTACTTAGGTTCTTCTGCTTTGACTCTGGTTAAATCTCATTGCTGCCTTGAGGTTTTCAGTCTGCTTTGATTTTTTGCTCTGACTATGACCCTGCCTTGACCCTTGGCCTGATGCTCTGTAACTTGGACCAGCACACAGCTTTGACTTGGGCTTTTATTCTGTTAAACCCCTGACTTAGTGTGAACCACTAAGACTGTCTACGCCCAGGTCAATGCTTACATATTACCCCCTCCCTCAGGAGAAGCTGTAACATGGTTGAGGCTTTGGATACCAGGGAGGGAATCTTTCTTGTTTTTATCCTCCATTATTTAGGAAGGAATGGGAGTGCCTTAGATTTATGAGGAAAGTGAATTTTTAATCCTTCATTCCCCAGCTACATTGATCGCAATTAGATGGCCTGCTACTTCAATGCCTGCCATTTCACCCTGCAGTGACAAATAGTGCTGTACACTTAGCATTCCAGCTAAAATGAGCAGCAGTAAAGCAATTAGCAATGTTAACAATGACATTATTGTTATAATTCAGAGTTACCAGCCCATTGAGGAGAATAAGACAATTCACATCTCTGTCAGAATAACTCAGGGTAATACTATGCTGCCACAGGTTTTGGCTAGACTGTACCACAGTGAAGCATACCTCTCCACCAAAAGGGATGTAAAGTAGCTGCCTTAGAGTGCCTAACAGAGTGAGTTTATTGGTGTGTACCTCCATTGCAAAAATAAGGCAGCTAGCTACCTTACCATTGTTCTGAGAATAGCAGAGGTGTAGTAGGCATGACACTCCCTGGTATAGTCCTGAGGTGAAGAAGACATGCCCTCAGTCTGTCTGCTGAGTCAAGCAGATAACTTTGCAGTTTATACTCTGTTCATAATTTGAAGGTTTTGTTTGCAACAGTAAGAGGGGGTTTTTTTTAAGAAATGAAAACATACTCAGGCACAATCAGTTGGCCATTTGAAAATCTGCAATTGTGTGACAATTTATGTAGCTGTGTAATCACATTATGCATAGGGTGTTGATCTAGGCAGGATAAAGTAGAAGCTATCAGTGCAGGGAGTATTCCTTTCTAACCAGCAGAGATTTACTTTTTGAAGTCTAGATGGGCAGCAGTAAGACTAACCTGTGGGCAGTTTGGGGATTTGGACCCATAGTTTCTTGCATTAAGGGATAACCCTGAATTGAGATATGTTAGGGAGTTGTTCTCCATTGTGCCACAGATTATTATCATGCTGTAACTTTATCCTACTACATACTTACTTGGCACCCCTCGTATTCTTGTAGTCTCAAATTCCCTGACCTACCCAGACCTCTAACATCAGCCACCTTCAGAATTTATTCCTCTCTTGAGGCCACACAATTGACAAAATGCTCCTTGGTCATTCACTTAACAAGGTATTTTGATCAAGTGAGACCTGAATTCTGATTGGAACTCTCTTTTCCTCAAAGACCAGCTCATTCTCTAATAGGTGCCTATTTCCAGCCACACTTCAGAGTGGGTGGCAGTGACTAAAATCTACTGGATTGTCATATTTATAGATCCTATAAAGATCACTTTAATTTCTCAGGATGTTCCAAATAGTTAAGTTTGCCTTGCTTATACCTATGCTAGACTTGCCTATGGTGGTTGAAGTCTTCTTCCTCCCTGTGCCTATCTTTTCTGAGCTTAAGCCTGTTTCTTAGGTAAGAAAGATACACCTTGCTGCAATAACTCCAAGTAAGTACAAAGGACAGTCAGGAGAGTAGGTGGCTATCTCTGACTGCAGTGCATGAAATGACTGGTCTCACAAAGCAATGTGGGGCAAGTGGTATGGGACACTCACCTGTTGGAGGGATTGATTGAAGTACATTTATGACAAATCTTTTGTCATGCAGGTGTCATTTGCATCTAGCTGTTCATCTGTGGAAATTCCAAGGTGTGAACATCCAACAATCTACATCCCCCCTCACTCTTCCTTCTGGCATAGGCAATTTGTGCCTCAATTTATACTGTCCTTCAAAAATGCTCAGACAGTGCACATTTCAGTTCTGTTTATGATGTGAGTGAGGGAAAGCATCTGAAAATGGAGTCCACAAAGAAAAAATATAATGATATGGGGTACTGTAATATGAGGAAGCGATCATCAAAAAGAATAAAAGACAGTTTGGCAACTAACTCCCATTTTTGTGCCTTTGAAAATTTTCTCTTTAAATGTCACTTATTGGAAAGAAACTGAAAAAATTACTTGTTCTTCTATCACTCATGGGCAGTATGATCATCAAAAGCTTGTAGCAATAACAACTTGATTAAGACCCTACATCCTCCTTTATTATCTCTCTGTATTATACAATATTACTCACAGAAAACTACATTAATTGGATGTTATTAAAGTTGCAAAGTAAAGTGCTTGAAGGTTGGGAAATACCAGAATTAAAGCTGCCTGTTCAATATTATTCCAATCTCTTTTTGCCTGTATAGCACAATACAATATTTAATTACTTGATGATACACTATTTTTCCATCAAATCTTTGCCTCACTTAGAGCAGAGGGATATAGTTCTCCTTCCCTATGCTTCTCAGCCAATCTTAGCACTGTCACCTGTTTCAGTATTTCTAACTAGGCAGTACCAGTTCTCCTCAATCCTATCTCCATGTCAAGTCGTTCACCCCCTCAGCTTCTTCCCCACGTGCCACTAATTCCCAGTCTCCTTGTTCTGTTATTTCTGGTCTTCAGCCCCCAAGATCCTTAGTTCAAATTTACACCCCTGGCCCTGCCCTACAAAGCCCTAGATCAGTGGTTCCCAATCTCTGATATGGGTACCACCAGTGGTACACAAACAACCTGCAAGTGGTACACATTAACAGATTTATTGTAATTACTTTATATGACAAAAATTTGCTGGTGGTACTTAAGGTTAAACTGAAAAATTTGCTGGTGGTACTTTAGGTTGTATCATTTTAAACTGGTGGTGCACAATCTGTCAGAGGTTGGGAAGCGCTGCCCTAGATTTAGCTTTTGTCCCTTCTGCTTACAGTTCAGGCAGCTCCCGCTTCCACTGAGTGCCAGCAGGGGCCATTACTAACACGAGACAGGTAGATCCTTGTTCTCAGTTTGGTGTCTGCCTCCACCTTAGCCTGGGGCAGATGAGGATGCCCATTACAAGAGAAATCTAGCTGGAACAGTAGGCTAGAGGGAGCATGCTCAGATGCTTTCTGGAGATGGCACATGTGAACTGTGAGGGAATGAAGCATACTTAGTAGTGCTGTGGGGATGGCACATACACAGTGTGGTCAGCATTGGGACATGTGACAGGTTTGCGCTTACTTAGAGGATGGAATCTTTAAAGATTTTAGCTGTTAAGTCCCAGCAAGTCTCTACTGAGTATTTCAAGACTGAGATTGATCAAAGGCTTATGTAAGTACAATCCATTTATTCGCGTCTGAATATTTGGTGACATTATAGCAGAATTTTCAGAAGCCTTCTCAATCTATCACCAGCTTCAAGCACACAGCTGACCTTCCAGTGATCTGCCGTGCACCAACTATTCATCTCGTCACCTCTAAAACAATGACTCACTACCATTCCTTCCATAATTACTTTCTCAAGGTTATTTCCATCTCTATGCTTGATGTGACCAAAGTACATTAGTTTGTGCCTATTGATTTCTGACAACAGAGTCCGCTTTTCTCTGATAATACTTCTAAAATAAGCATTTGTCTTCTTTTCTGTCTTGAGAGATGCACAAGAGTGTTTGCCTCCCCACATCCCAAAGGCTTCAGTCTTCTTCTTGTAAGCAGCATTCATTTCCCACAACTAACATTAGTAAGTTGCTATGGAAAAAATATGGTTTTCACCTTCTGAACCTTCATATATTTTGAGAGGCTGTTTTTCTCCCAAAATTTTATAAGGGAAGCTATGACTGGGCAATGCCTCTTCTAATTTTCTTTCAATTCCTCTAAAGAATTCTTCTTGGTTACCTTATAATTGACTCATATTTGAGTGGATTTTCACAGGATCAGCAAAAAAGTTACATCTCTGCCAAAAGAACTATGCTCCTACCTAGGAGCAGATTTAGTAAGCCCCTAGGGCTGCAGGAAGGGAGCCTTGCCCATACAGGACTTTTTAAATTCAGCATAGACAGGAGCAAGCTGACTGGGCAAAGACTGCTTTGTTGTGCTTCCTGCCTAGATAGATCATGCCCAACCCTGTTTTCTGAAATGACTTCTGGAGTTCTGACCCTCAGCTCCTGGCTCTGGCTCCCTGCCCTTCGGCCCTTCACTCCAGCTCCCAGGCCTTTTGGCTCCTGACTCTGACTGCTACACTCAGGAATGTGGACCCCTCCTTGCCATTCAGATGACCCACCCACAGAGACACTTGTAGCAGGGTGCAGGGCCTGGATGCAAAGAAGCCGGCAGCAGGAGGGGATGGCAAGTGGCTGGATATGAAGCCACGCAGAGTCACCAGCACTAGGCGGGTCCCGTAGGAGGGGCCATGGCCACTTCATGTGGCTCCATGTGGCCCCCTAAAGCATGGAGCCTGGGGTGGTCGCCCCGATTCACACCCGCCAGGGACAGCCCTGCCCATGCATACCCAGGTCATTACAATGGGGATGTCAGAGGTTCCTGAAGGAAAGGTCACCAGATTTTTTTTAACATTGAAAAACAAGATTTTTCCCTATCCCTTTTCTTAGAAATCCCCTTTTACAGAATCATTTTGTCTGAAATTTCCCCTGCAGTTTATATGAAACAGACTTCTGGGATGGAATATTTCAAATGGTTGAAGTCTAGTGAAGTTGAAAACAGTTGGAAACTGGATTTGTTAATGGAAGTGTCCACTAACCTTGATAGGTAGTACTGCTAACTCTGCTTTTAAAGTATGATTTCAGACTATACTGAGGTTGGGGGGTTTGGGGAAGTGGAGGAAGGGGGTTTAGCTTATGAATCATGGGCCATCATTTTGCAGAACTGCGTTGTAAGGTTTTTTTTGCTTAAGAAACTTGCCCAGATCCACACTCTTGAAATGTTGTGATCTAAGGGCTAAAAGCAATCCAACTGTTCAGGGACCAATATGTCAAAGTAACCAGTAGATGGGGAGCCATTGGTGTCTACACAATGAAGTAATTAGCCTACTTTCTCTTTAGTTTTTTTCTTATTTCTCCTTAGCTGTTGAACAAAGAGTGAGTTCTGTAGTTTCATAGTTGTATATTTTCTTAGCATTTCATGGTTTTTTAATGATGTTCAGTAATTAGCAAGTAGGTTAACTAAAGGTGCCAGAGAATGGTTTTAAACAAGATTTTTCTTCCCCGTTGAAGATTTTTTTTTACCTTACCTGCCTTCTAAAATTTCTACCTGGTGACTAGTGACATACTCCTGGTTGAAGATCTCACATATTGGGCGTGTCTGCTGCGTGCCTAATGCATATTAAGGCAATTTAGGTGCACATCTACACATGCATGCACTAAGGCATATCAATGCGGTGTGCAGACTGACTCAGAACTAACTTAGTGTTGCAGGGCACTAAGATGTGCCTGCTCTTGTAAGAGTAGAAGCAGCCTAGCCAGGGCTGTAGGCTAGGTAGGACACCATGGCTCCTGTTGCCTGAGAACAGGCTAATGAGATAATTAGCCAACACCAGTCTGCAGGCAGTCAGCTGACCAGAGGGATGCAGGGCCCTGGGAGCATATAAACCCAAGGGTTTAAGTATATAAACCCAAGGAGCTGGCATGGGTTTGCTTTGACCACTGCCAGGGAAAGGAGCTCTTGCACAAGAAAGCTACCCAGGGATGTTTGGCTGCTTGTTTTGCTGCCTACAAGAATAAGAAGGCTCCAGGAGCTAACAAGGTATCCAGGGCTAGGAGGCATGCTATGCTATGGTAGAGGTTTGCCCTCTTAAAGGGGCAGAGCATCATCTCTATGGTTATTATGTTATAGCCCAGGGGCTTATGTTTACATTGCTGTTTCAACCAGAGGTTTGGGATGGGGCTGTAAGGGACGATACGGAGGTCCCAATAGTGCCCAGGGCAGGGGGCCATGCGATTGCCATGAGCCCTGCTGGGGACAGGCTCAAGTAGTTAGCGAGCCCGTTGTGGGCAGAAAGTGCAAGGCACAGAGGAGACAACAGCCAGGAGGCATGGTGCCAGAGGGGCACAGCCAAACAAGGGCCAAGGGCCTGCTGCCAAAGGGGCACAGTCAAAAAAGGGCCAGGGAGCCCAGTGCCAGAGGGGTGCAGCTACACAGGGGCCTGGAGCTAGAGTGGCACAGCCAGACAGGGGCCTGGGGCCCAGTAGACAGTGGCCAGGGGTCTAGTGACTAGAAGTGACAGATTGGAGCTAGTGCCTCAAAATTAAGTCCAACATAGTGGGCCTAGGCTAGAAGGCCTAGCTAGATTAAAGGGCCAGGGGCTGAGGAGACTGAGTCCCAAACAGAAGGAACATTTTTGTAACAACCATAAGGCATGGGACATGGTATAGGGGAGGCTTTGGAGCTACACAATTAGCCCATAAGGCTCGAGGTGTCCCATGCGGATCAGTAATGGAATGAGGTCCAGCGAAGGGCCCAAGGACCTGTGAGTTCTTGTGAGGTTCAGTGGACCAGGGCCACGCAAAGGCCCGTGGGCAGCCTCCTGATTTTATTATTTCACCATCAAAACATGGCAGACAAGTCAAGAGGGCACGCTTAGGGCGGAGCTGGCATGGTCACAGAGCTGCCAGAAGCATCACGGCCACCCTTGGGTATAACAAGAAGCCCCTTCTTGCCCGCATCCCCCATTTTGTGCATTTCTTTTTCCTTCTAAGTATTGGCAGAGACCTAGCACACACATTGCATGGGTGTGGCAAGGCTCAAAGCAAGTCAGAAAGCTGAAGTGGCTTTCTGTAGGAGAAACTTGCAAACTACATCTACATATTAATTGAGTTAAGTGTCACTAAAGACAACCAGAGAACTAAAATATCCATTTCAAAGACTGTAAATATATCCTGGTGCTAACTTAACTCACTTACCATCCCCAGTAGCCTTTGATCCTCACTACCTCTCATTTCATTTTTATATATTTCTCACAGTGCATTTTTATATTTCATCTGTCTCATCTTTACCATGGCATTTTGTATTTTATATTTTATACTTTTAAACCGTTAAGGAGTGTACTCCCTGTAGAATGAAGTTACACCCTGGACCATTGTTAAAAACTGCATTGAAGTTGTAATTGTAAAGTGATAAAATCTGCTATACTGGGCTGGTCTATTAAGTGAATGTGAGTATCTATGATGATCAGGAGGTAATTAAATGATGAAGCAAGAACCTCTGGCTGTTAATTGACAATAGCCTAGCCAGAGGAACTTACCATTACAAAACTCTACTCTACAAGCCATTTTAGGCTAATCAAGCCAAGGAACTGATTCATGGAACTGAGCACCCACCCTATTGACTATTCCTGTAACCCATGACAATACAGCCTGACCCAGGGGGATGATATGAAAGGGGTGGGTCATGGCAGGGACAACCCACCACAATGATGAGAAAAGCCCTGAGAACAGGGCAAACTTACCTCCCTCAGGCACAGCCAGGCCAGATGAGCCACAGAGGGGTGGAGTACATGCATGGTTCATCAGCTGCTTTTCTCTGCGGCTGGGGCTGGCGCGGCCCAATAACGTTATCCAGGAACACCGCCTGACAGGCATAAAAGCCTGCAGCAGAAAAGCAGTTGGGGGAACGCAGCAGGGTGGTAGATGTGGGATCTCCCCCCTTCCTGCCCCCCCTCCCAGCCTGAACGGGGGCCCCGAACACTCACAAGGAGGGGCCAAAGAGGGACCAAGGAGGAGGATCTAAGGCCTGATTTAAAGGGCCATACACCCTGGATGGCGATGGTCTAGAGGAGGACACTGAGGAACGGCGAAGCCAGTGAACACAGGATGCTTGAGTGGGGAGTGGGTGGAGGCCCTTCCTTGGAGTTCTGGTTCTTTACTTATCTTTCAGATTACCTTGAAGCCCCAGTGCCAGAGAAAAGGCCAAAGGGCAGATGCTGAGGGCTGAGCAGGCTGGGGCCACTCAGAAGATCCCAACACAGATAGGCCAGATCCATCATCAAGGCCATCTCACCTGCCCAAGCAAATCTGTGTGGTGGGAAGAAAGACTGTTGCAAACATGAGGGGCCAGAAAGACAGAGAGTAAGTGGGATACCACATCAAAGCAGAGCCGAATCACCCATCATTCAGCAGTCCTGATAGGCTAGCACATAGCTGGGGTGTAGGGGAGGTAGAGCCCCAGGAATGCCTACTAGTGATGACACCCGGTGCGTTCCCTGTGACAGAAGGGAACCCTACTACTGAACATAACACCCAAGCTGTGGCAGGAAAGTACTGGGGTTTCCCCTGAGCAGAATGTGACCCTGTGTCATGACAGCCGGAGTCATCCCTGCAATGGGCCACTAGCACACACTCCAGGGTCGCACAAGAGAGGCTCCATGCAGTCAGATGGGCATACAGCCACTGAGTCAATCAAGTCAAGGGTGGACTCCCAAATCTGTATATACTGGCAGGCAGAGACCCCTGTGACTGACAGCTGTCATGCACTACTCAAGACCCACATGGGACAGCGACCTCCAGATTGGGCAGCCAAGATGATGCTGGGGGATCACACAAGTCTTCCAGAAAAGGATAAAAGGCAGTGAAGCATGGCAGTGGCACCCTGTCATCCAGCACCTGACCTACCAAGACAGAAGGACAAGCAGGTGACCACCTCTGGAGAAGACAGTGCCTTGAAGGAAGGTGACCATTGACAGCAGACTCCAGGGTTTTGGATAAGTAAATATACTGACACCAGTGCTCTCACAATCACTACAGCAGCTACTATATGCTATACTACATGGGTTTAAATGACATGGGTTTGAATGAGTGTGCGTGTGTGTGTGTGTGTGTGCGCGCGCGCTCGCGCACATGTGCTAGCTAAGACGACCAGTACCCCATATAACTCAAAGTTTGCATTTATGATTTTATTGGTAACTTCACATCCCATCTAATAAACTAGAATTTATGATGATCCCGAGAGTTGGTCCTTTGTAGCCAACATGGAGACCTTGACCCATAACAGTTAGTCCCAAGTCAGTCGACATATACAGTGTTAATGCACCTTGGCAGGTGTCAAATTTAGGCACAAATAGCCTAAAATCACCATTTTAAAGGTGTATTAAGGGCATGCACATGTAGACCTGCACCCTTAAAGCACCTGAAATGGCTAGTGCACCTTAAATCAGCACATGTAAATGTGCCCATTGTTCATCATAGACCAGCTTTGCTGTGATAGCTAACTTTTCTCTCAAGAAGATATTTTCACCTGTAACCAATGGAATCAAATCTCTGTCTCTCTTTTGACAGACAGATGCCATCTCTACCTCCTCTTTGATTGCAAAAACTAAAGATGGGAACAGTTTTTAAATAAACATTAGCATCAGGTTTGGGATTGAAAAATCTCTTAAGTCACTCCCTTTAATTGGAGTTGTTGTGATACCAATCTCTGTCATGCAAACATGAAAGCAGAGAACTTGGCAACACAGGCCAAAGACTCAATATGAGCATCGACTTCAACCTAGGTATTAAAATCTTATGTGACATCCAGAGAAATAATATTTGAAGTCATCCTCCCTTTGGACTAGATGCTTCTGGATCTAATTAAGTAAAATGTCCATTGATTTCAGTGGGAGTTCTGTTTGATTAAGGATGGCCAAATTTGGTTTTGGTCTTTTTCTTTTTTTGAAGTCTACGCTACTCTACTCTTACACTTACCAGATAACTGCATGATCTACTTTTCTGCATAACACCTTATCAGTCCCAATTCTTTGCTTATTGCTTACATCATAACAAATATTGGTTATCTATTGGTTTAAGATATAAATCACTTAAGTGGTTTCTCCAGAGCTCCACTGACTGCTTTGGGGTATCAGTGTACTCTGGTTAACAACACAGAAATGTGAAGGAGAAGCAGTTGTCAAAGGGCTACTATTGGCATTAACACTGATGAAAGTTGCTTAATTTAAGGGCTGCTATTAGAAGCCTTGAAAATAATGGGAGCTATTCAGCTATCGGAATGATAGTACCAAAGCACTCTGTATGAAATGAACATAATGTATGCTAAGTCTGTATAACTGCATACTCCAGGTAAGTGCACACCTTTCTTCAGTTCCAAAGCTGTGCCCTGAAAAGGAGTACACTGTGTTACAGGAACTGGTGAAATCTTTCCTCCAATGCTTCTCATGACATTAAAAATACTTACTGCTGTGCTTGGCTCACACTCCGATAAAGACACTGAGGTTGCAATATTAGGGCCAGTGCTAATGCCAACATCGGAATAGCTGCCAAACTCTGGGATGTTGGGCACATGTGGAGAGATTCTATAATGTCATTCTCAGAGTATGTCTTTTTTTTGTATTTGCTATGTGCTCACTGCTATTTTGAATTTTAACCATGGGTGAGAGTGAGACTATTGACCAGTGAGACTGTTTCAGTCACAACTTGAAAGCTTTATTAGGATACATGATAGCAAAGATTTATTTGTATTACTAAAGACAATGCTTACATAGCATCGGATTCAAAGGAGAAACAGGTCCACTGACCAGCCTCCTCTGTTCCCTTGGGGACTTTTGCTGAGTTGATTACTCTTTTTTTCTGACCTTTGGAGAAGTCCAAATTTTCCTTCAGCCTATCTGCAATATTTGTAGATGGCTGGTTTTAATATTCTAATAAATGATTTCTGACTGGTTTTATTCAAATTTGTTTCACTGAAATTTTTGGATCTGCATTGAACTAGATCTCTTGTGGACTTGGAAGATGTCAATTAGTTGGGATTCACATCCTTGGGAAAGTAAAAGGAAGGGTTTCTTATCTCCTTTTTTTCCCCATTGTAGAATGATATTTGACACTGGCCTGTTTTTTCTTTACCTTAGTTTATGGTTTTCTTTGACAAGGCTGTTTTCTTTTTACAAATTATCTAAGCATTTTAATAAAAATATATCATTGCAAAATAACAGTTAATACATTTGATTATATCAATCACTACTTTTAATAATTTAAGATAAAGCCAGGATACAGTGTATTTGGCTTATATCGGGGTGGGCAATTATTGGGGCTGGGAGGCCACATAGGGAATTTTGGTGAGCTGTTGTGGGCCAGGTCAGAACCACTCCCACCCCCGCCAACAGCTCACCAAAACTCCTAAGTGGCCCCATCCCATCCACCTGGCTGGATGCCCTACCAGTGCAGGTCCCAGCTGGTCCCCATGGAGACCCTGAGATGACAGGATAGAAGCCCAGCAATGACCAGCTGCGTTCACAGAGCTGCTACTCCTGATCACCTCTACTGCACGGCGTCTCCAGCACGGCCCACACTGTGTGGCTCCCACCTGGCACTTGCCAACTGATATGCCCTGTGCAACCCTACTTGGCCTACACTCTCCCTTCCTGTCGCCCAGGCCCTCCACTGCTCCACACCTTGGTGACAGCTCCACCATTCCCCAAGCCCCAACCTGCTGTGAAGTTCCCACTTCCACACAGCCCCTCGTTACCTCCCTGGCTTCTTCCAGCCATGCTCCGGGCTGCAAAAGACACCCACTTAGGTCTCTCTCTTTTAAATTTTGTTGTCCAGTTTGATCCGTTTAGGCTCTAGTAGTTCCAACAGCTTTAGTTTCATCTAAAGAATCAAGGAAAAAATTCTTGGTGTCAAAAAGCAGTTTGAATCACACAGTGAAGTGTTAAAGCACTTTTGTGAAAAACAGGTGCTTGATGTCAGTAGGTTCATCAACTGATGAGATTGAAGATTATTCTTTTGTTACCAACAGTCTTACTGCTGAGATGAGGTGACCTTTCCTACGCTTCTGCCAGAAGAGTGAATCCAACTCAGTGTTCTCACCCTCTCAAATGCCAACAGGAATATAGGAAGTACTTTTGGCATTGACAACCTTGCAGGCAAAAAGAGATGGATTCAACTTAGTGTCACACCTCAGTCCTGACAAAGGAGCACTTTGTAAACTAACAATCTACCTTTCAGAGTTGTACAACTTTTTGCTTGTCATTAAACAAGCTCCTGACCCTTTCTGTGGTAGCTCTCTCTGCCAAGTATTGGCAAAGCACTAAGCTGTCTGTGTGGTTGATCATTACTGGCTTATTCTCTTTTTCTTGTGTTCAGGGGCAGGCATATAAACTTTCATTACTCTTTAGTCTGATAAGAATATGAAAGTGGCCTTTCTATTGTCAAATTTATTAAACTTGCAAAAGAGTTTTATATCAGGCAGCTTTACTGTTTTGGTGACCAAGAATCCAGATAAGCTTCCTGAGTCATTAAACAGGACTTTAGCTTTCCTTCAACTTTCCTTATCAGATTCCCATAGCTAACATTAGTTTCTGCTTTCTTAAAGCAATGGCCCAGGAAGCCCTTAAAAAAGGAAGGTGATATGTTTAACAGCTCTCACAGAAAATTATGAAATACCAGGTTCTGCTTGCTATGTAAGGCTATTTCCTTTTGGTTCAAGACATAACTGATTTGACCAGAATCATTAATGCACACTACTAAATGCCAATTCAGGGAGTCTTACTCCTCTCAAATTATTTTTTTGCCATCTGATTTTTGCTACATCAAAAATACCTGTAGGTGCCTTGTCAGTGTAATAGCATCTCTGACTCTTACATTTGTGACTTTAGAGATTAATATGAAGTACTACATTTGCCCTTAAAGATCCTAGTATAAGATTTCATAACAGAGTTATATTGAAACTCATCATCCTGCTTATATAATTATGAACACCTCTCCACATTTTTTATCTGCATTTTCACGTTGGCCCTGCACAACAGACTCCTTGGTTAAATGTTTTGTTTCATTATTAGCTGCTGGTAGACTGATGCTTCTAACATCTCATGGAAAATAATACACACAAAGGAGCCCAATTGTGTTCATGCCACCTTAACTGCCTAAGAAGAAGAGGGTACTGCTACATTTGGCACCCTTTAAAAGTGCATGCTTTGAAGATTATTCCAGATATGATTAGGTGGAAATGAAGCCGATATGGATATGAGGATGGTGGTGATATATTATTTGGGTGGTACAGAACCTGATAGGCAGCTTACCATTGTTTATTTAATCATCAGAAGGGCTTGTTATAGTCTTCTGTTTAAAGAGGACATTTGGCTCTGGAACTAACTCATTTGTCATAAGTATTCTCTGAGCTTCTATACCTGGCAGTTGTTTCCACTTTCTGGCTGACACTCCCAGTGAATGATTGAATGAGCTTTCTCTCTCTTAAAGAAGACACAATTCTTCACCTACAATAGAGCCAGCTTCCTTTTAATTAGCATCCTGGCTCTGGGTCTCTACCAGTAACACTTTCAGAAGTTAATGAAGCTCTTTTGAAAACAATTAAACCTTCCGTGTGTAAGACAGAAACTTTCAATGAAACGGAAAGGTCTGATTTTGAGTGAAAATAGGGTCTTCATTCTTGTCTTTGTTGTGGAGTTTGTCCTTAACTAAATTGGATTTTGATTTTAAATATAAAGCTAAGAGTTGACCAAAGACATTCACTGCTTCCTAATTTTTCTAGGAAGAGAATCAGCTGTTAATTGTATAGCAATAAATTTCAGTTAAACTTGTTTTACTCTTATTTATTGTCCACACTACAGGACAATGAATTGAGCTTCCAATAACAGAGACACTACAAGAAAGAAAGAGGAAAGGAATAAAATCTGTCCACCATTTGCTGCGGATGAGATAAAGAAGTCTGAGACACCAAATGATGTTTACATCAGGTGAAAAACAAAGCTGTATAAAGGTGCACTTCTTAGCCAGAACACAGATTGAATAAGAGCTTAAGCCAAAACCCATTGAAATCAATGGGAGTCATTTCTTTGATTTCAGTGGGCTTTTGGACAGGGCCCTAAAAGTGCATCATTCAGTTTTATCCCCCCAGAGAGTTCCACTTCCAAGCCTGTATATTGTTTCTTTTCTTTATCTCCAGACAGTTTTGTACAAAGAACATGTACAGCAACAAAACTCTTTCCATCTGAGTGTATGTTACCTAGAACTTCATTGCAAAGAGGATAAATATGCAGACCCTTTCATCAAATAAAAGTCCACCCTGCACCATAGCTGAAGTTAACACACTGTGTTTGCTTTATTTAGGGCTTTATCCTGCACCACTCAGGCCAAAGGGAGCTTTAACATTGACTTCTTCAGGTCCCAGATCACACTTTTACAAAATTGTAGGACTTGCATATGGGAAACTTCAGTTTTCTATTTTAATTAATTTCTTATGTGGGATTATCTCCCTGATTCAATGATTAATAGTGTCCCCAGTGGTCTACACAAACAACAAGAGGAAATTAGTAAAAGACTTCACATTGGAGAGAGAGCCCATACAAAAAGTGCTGTCAAAAACACAAAGTAAACAAATTGAGAAGAATACTTTCTTCTACTCTCTTTCAGGTATAGAGAAATGGTTCTGATTCAAGATGCAGGTATGAACCAATTTACTTTTGTGTGCATCTAAAGATACTAGTGGCTTTTGGAAAAACACACAATCAAAAGAGATTTTAGAAAACAAAATTCATACTTTGATGTCTCTGTATAATAAACAGCACTCTCTACCCATTTTACAAATTCTTTCCCTCCTGGTAATTTGTATTATTTTAGATTCTCAAGGTGCTTCTACCAGTTATTTCACAGTCCAGGTTTTATCAGTGTGTTTAATTTCCTCTGTCTTCATTATTGTAAGAGGGAGCCAATCCTCAGCTCCTGTTAAGTGCAGGATTGTGACAATAACTGGACCCACTGCTTCCCAGGATGGCAATTCACGCCAAGGCTCTGCTCCTAACAGGAGACTTATCTTAATGTGGCAGAGAGCCAGTTCCTTCCAAGGTACAAGCAGGGGGTCCCAGGGATCAGACAGGCTCACTCCCAAATCCAAGGGGCCTTTGGCTGCCCCAACAGGCAGAATAGGTGACTGGGAGTGAACCCAGAAGTTCCAGGTCTGGGGATTCCCTAGCTATGAAGAGTCACATGGAGGAGAGAGCCAAAGGGGATTAGACCTCCTGGGAGCAGACCAACTCAGAAGTAGGAGGGCAAAGGCCCCTCTTTCCCAGAGAGGGGATTGAGATCACTGTCTTCTAGCCAGGAGCAGTGCAGACCTGTATGGAGACACAAAGATAGGCTGGGTAGAGAGAAGCTGGAACTCATGAGTTATGTGGCTCAGCACCTGAGGTCAGAGAAGTATAGCAGGCTGAAGAGATGTTGGAATTGAGATTCCAGCCAGCTGGTGGAAGATGAGTGGCACAACGTACGTTGATCCTTAGAATGGGGTTTTGGCCTCAAACTCAAGTTAAGACTGTTTATGGTATCCATCTTAGGAAGTTCCTAAGAAGGAATTTCCTGGGGTTGACTGAGAGAAAGTATGGTGACGACTGGGATAGTTGCACCCAATTAATTAACTGAAATAGTGACTGAGGAAAAGGTGTGAAGCCCAGGAGGGCATGCAGCCAGATGGCCAGGACCAGCCCTGAGTCTGTTACTGAGGAGCCAGGGTGAAAAAGATCCTAGTTTAATCATACCAGAGTGGGGAGGGGGGGTGAGGACAGGGTGTAGGGGAGGTGGAGCCCTGTGAAGAGGATCTATCCATGGGAAGAGTTTGCAGTCCTTGTTATCTTTTTGCCAACAACCAGCTTCCCTTTTTGTTTCCATCAAAATGTGGCAGAAGAATGTGAGGAGGCAGACTGCAACTTGAATCCAGAAATGCAGAGTAACAACCTGCCATCCACAATTACTATATTGATTTTTGTTTTTTCCATATGCTATAGAAGAATCTCCAGACAGTTCAATGTAGTACCCACTGTGAAGGGCATAGGCAACAGAACTTCTGCTTTATGATCAAATACTGGGAATTTCCTTTCCAGAGTAGATTATACTTTATTTTCTGTTTGAAAACTTCCAACATTTCTCTAATGGAGACCTTTCCTGCTGCAAAAGGTGAGAAAAGGGAAGCCAGTCCTGCAATAACCATAAGAAGCATGGAAACCAAAACCTGAGTTTTCAGAATTTTTTCCCCTTTGTTTTCTCTTGTTTTCAAGGCATTGCTATCAATTAACAGTTAGGTATAATTTAATATTCAGATATTCATGTCCACAGTTTCTAAACAAGCAAAGGGCTTTGACTTCCTGTGTCTGGCCCCCACTGCACAATCTCATTTAGCCCTGCTAAAACAGATTTGAATCTCTCTTCAACTGATTCATGTGGGAGTACCCTCAGCATTTGATTCTACATGGTAGCATGTTGAGATACTACTGACCCCCAATGCAAGAGCGGGTCATGAAGAACCTTTTTTCATTTTGCCTACTCAAGTCAAGTAGGTTTGCCTATTATATAATATTGTCTGTTTTGTTTGTGTTTTTAAAATGCCAGTTTAACATATACAGTTGTTTTTAAAGTATATATAGTATTTGATAGCTATTCTCTTGACCCATAATTCACTGAAAACACTAATACCAGTAAATCGTTTTTCCCCACTCATGCACTGATGCAATGTTCTTTTTTTCCTCAAGATAACTTAATAGTACTTGAATTCACCCAGCATTATAAAGAAACTTCAGGCTCTTATGCCAAATTCATCTGTCCTTTACCTATAAGACTGTTGTTCTAGTAAATAAAAGACTTTGTGGTGGTATATCTGAGATGGACATGGTCATTTATGCCTTTCTGGTATTCTTCATGTCCTCCAAAACATCTTGAATTGATTTACTGTAATTATTATAATGAATAACAGGTCATGGAAAAGACAACCTAATATGTTTGGCCCAAACCGGGTACGTCTACATGAGACATTTACTGAGGAGCTGCCTAATTCACTCCATAGTAAAGTCTCTGCGTCTACATGTGCAGCCCAGTTAGACTGCAGTAAATGAAAAAACTCCACCGTAGGATAATACGTGTAAATACAAATACTATGCTACTGCAGAGTTCTTTACCATGTAGCATGTATAGACACTGATGAGGCTGCTTGGGGCACAAGGGTGCTTCAGTGCAGGGGCAGCCTGCTGAGTAGCCTCATACCGAAGCACCCTTATGCCCTAGCCTGCCTGTCCACCTGCACCACACTGAGCTGAGTCGGAGCAGCCCCGGGCTGCTCCAACCCAGCTCAATGCAATGCAGTCCTGGGTGCACGTGCAAGTGGCATGCCTGGGAGCAATAAATTCTGTTGCAATATGTGCCAGAATGTATTCCTTTAAATTCATTACACTGGTATATGTGCCCACCCTTAACTATTTTAGGCCTTAAATACATACACAGCTGCTAATAATTAACTGTAGTTGAAGCAGTATAACTTCTTACTGTGGATGCAGTTACACCACAGGTGGGCAAAGTCCAGCCTGCGATGGACTCCATTTCCCAGCAGCCCCTGCCTGCATCGTTTTGTAGCAGAAAGCCCCCTTTCCTCTTGCCCGCAGTTGCTCTCCCCTCCTTGGATATGTTTTTCCTCTTCTACCTTTTCTTCCTTCCTCTTTCTTTCACTTTAAGATAAGGAATTGTGTTTTAAAATTTGTATGTGTGCATTTTATATCTCCCCTTGTGTTTTGGTATTTTTATGTATTTGTGTGCCATGACATTACTTTTGTAGCTTATATTTTATACTCCTCACCTTTCAACTATAAATGTGTTTAGTAACAATGTTAACAAGGGCAGGAGTCAAACTGCTGTTTCCCTGTATCAGGTGGGCCCCTGAAAGAGCGAGTGAATCGGTGATTGAATGCGTAATACAGTAGCAGACAGCAATTAACACCTAGGGAAGCTGCAGATCAACCAACAGAAGAAATCAATAGAAGACAATGTAACAACTGGGAAATCTCTAAACATCACTGTTCAAGGGCTAGAAGCCCTGGTTTGAGTTAATCAATGCCGGGGACCAACTTTTGGGATGAATATCTCCAGATTGACCGCTCCCAGAGCCCTATTCAAAATTCATCAACGGACTCCCAAACCTGCACATACATGCGGACGACCCCTGGGGCTGACAGATGCCATCCAGTAGCCACGGAGGGGGAAATCTAACAAGGGTCAATGACCCCTGGATTGGGCAAACCTGAAAACGGGGGGTCACCAAAGTCTGCCAAGGACAGATAAAAAGCAGTGAAAAGTGACCCTCAGCAGCGCCCTCTTGATCTCCAACTTGACCAGCACCCGACCTGTCCAGCCAGGACCAGCTGGCGACCCCCTTCTGGAAGATAACACCACGCTGAAAGAAGCCTTGACGGCAGACTCCAGCGCCTGTGGGATAGGTATACCTGACTCTTGTAGCTTGCTACCATGTGGGTGTGCATGTGTGTGTGTGTGTGGGGGGGGACCAGCCCCAAGGTTTATGATTTAACTTCATTGCAGTGTTTCAATCCGCCTAATAAACCAGAATTTTAAGGATCCTGAGTTGGACATTTGTAGCCAACAGCTTCAGTCAGTTTCCCAGGAGGAGTGGGGCTGTGACAGCATGGGGCCAGGGTCTCCATGGAGAATGGCCCAAGTAGCACTGGCAGGGTGTGTGGCTGGGTGAGGTGCTGCTCAGGGCCAGGATTTTGCCATGGTGAAAGTGTGGGTTGGATCCACCATTTTATCCACCAATTAGTTACACCATTATAACCTATTCCCATAAAAGGAAAGGAGTAATCTGTATCTTGGTAAGACACCTTTATGCTGGTACAGCATACACCACTTATGCATTCCTGATGCTTGCACTAGTGCCTAACTGCATAAAGCAATGCCAGTCTCAATTTGGTGCCTTTTTGCTTACATTGTAGTGAACTAGAGCTATTTGTATATCAGTTAAATAGACAAGCTGTTTAACTGCATAGCCTCTTGCAGCCCTGCTGTCTACTTTGTAATTTAATTGTTCTCTAGTGAACTTCTCCAGAAACAATGAAGGGAAACAACTGCCAAAGGATACATTTAGAAGCCTTGAAAATAACAGGAGCTAGTAATTTTCACAACTCCCATCTCCTTTCATTTTCAAGGTTTGCACCAGTCACCTTTGAGGCTGCTAATGCCACCACTAGCAGCATTACTTTGCAGTTCGGATAAGTGCATAGTGTGGGTAAATGCCAAGTCTCTTTTTAGTCCTGAGCCTATGCACTTAAACAGAGTACACTGTATAATTGAATCAATACTGGAGCCTACACCGGTCATATCATACAAATAGAAAGAAAAACACATCCCAAGCAGATGCCCTTATGCTAATATAAAAACAGTTTAGAGACATGGCCTTTTTGAATGGTGACCTGTCTTGAGAACTGTCTGCTAAACAGATCATATATTTTATGGAGAGCTATTTAACCTATCTAAGCGTCCTATTCTACCAGCATTAAGGTATCTTCCATAACATATATGTTTCTGAGTAAGATCTGAAAATCATCCATCTGGAATTAATTTCTTACTTGCTTGGCAGCAGAGTCATCTTATATTCTTTGCTTAGCAGTTTTCCATTTGGTCTTCATGGGTGAGACTGATGGAGTCAATTTTCTGATGAATAAAATGAGATTGCTTATCTGTAACTGGATCCTGAAATATATACCCCTTCTTCAGAAATATGCACTCAACTTCCTTTGGTCCTTTTAGGGTTTGTAAACTTCTCTGCATACAATAGCAGCATTTGGGACTCTTACCCAATGTTGCGCTTCAGACTTAGATTTCTGTTTTAGGATGTCAATTCTTCAAGGTGCTGACAGGACAGGCTGTAAGTAGCTTGCTGGTAAGGGCAAATAAATAGATTCATAGATTCATAGATGTTAGGGTCAGAAGGGACCTCAGTAGGTCATCAAGTCTGACCCCCTACCCTGGGCAGGAAAGAGCACCGGGGTCAGACGACCCCAACTAGGTTCTTGTCCAGTCTCCTCTTGAAGACCCCCAAGGTAGGGGAGAGCACCACCTCCCTTGGAAGCTGATTCCAGATTCTGGCAACCCTTACTGTGAAGAAGTTCTTTCTAATGTCCAACCTAAATCTGCTCTCTCTCAATTTGTGGCCATTGTTCCTGGTTACTCCAGAGGGTGCCCTAGTAAATAGAGCACCTCCTATTCCCTGCTGCCCTCCCCTTATGAATTGATAGGCAGCCACAAGAGCACCTCTCAGCCTTCTGTTGGGAAGGCTGAAGAGATTTAGATCCCTCAGTCTCTCCTCATAGGGCCTTGCCTGTGTCACAACCCAAAGTTGTGATTTTTGTTTTGTGTGTGCTTTGGCACTGCTAAATTATTTTCCCGCCAAATTTGTAGCTTTCTTTGCAGTGTTCATTCCTTTTTGCATCTGAGAAATGCTCGTTGCAAAGAGTTCCCGCCATTTGTATTAGAATTCGAGCCACATTATTGCCTAGTTCTAAATTATGCACACGTGGCGGCTAGTGATTGGCTTGCTAGCCGTATAAAAAGATTGAGTGGTTTCCGCCCATGTTGGAGGACTCCACGAACATCAGGAGGAGGGATCTTCACGCTGTGTGAAGATCTCTAAGCGCTGCGGAGCCTATTGGACCCAGCACATTTCAAGCAGGCAACAGAGGTCTGATCAGCCTCTGGCCTCTCCCCGTCGCCGATTGATTCCTAGACATATCCCTTCCTGCGCGCAAAAGAGACGGACCCACGGAGCTTCAACAACTCCGTGGGAGAGAGCGAGCTTGTCGTAGTCCTCAAACGAGGATTTAATCAGAGCTGTACCTGGAAAACTGTCCAGCCTACACCGCGACCATCTTCGGTGTAAGTAAACAATCTTGAATCAACCATTAAGCGTCCGTGAATAATTCTAGCTCGCCACCGGTTTTCTCCGACCCCGCGTGCCCAGGCTGCTGGCCACAGCCCGTGTGCACAAAAGGGCCCCGGATCGCTCCCGGCCCGCACAGCCTGCAGGCCTCTGACCACACGAGTGGCCCTCCTCTGAACCCTCACAAGATTCTCTGCATCCCTCTTGAAGTGCAGCACCCAAAACTGGACACAGTACTCCAACTGTGGCCTGGCCAGTGCCGCATAGAGGGGAAGCATCACCTCCCTGGACCTGTTTGTCATGCATCTGCTAATGCATGATAAAGTGCGGTTAGCCTTGTTGATAACTTCATCACATTGACGACTCATGTTCATCTTGGAGTCAACTATGACTCCAAGATCCCTTTCCACTGCTGTGCTGCTGAGAAGGTCATCCCCCAGCTTGTAAGTGTGTTGATGGTTCTTTTTGCCCAGGTGCAGCACTTTGCACTTGTCTTTGTTGAATTGCATCATATTTCATTCAGCCCATTTTTCCAACCTGTCCAGATTCGCCTGGATCCATTCCCTACCCTCTGGTGTGTTAACTTTGCCCCATAATTTGGTATCATCTGTGAACTTGGACAGGGTGCTCTCCACGCCCTCATCCAAGTCACCGATGAAGATATTGAATAGCACAGGTACAAGGACCGAGCCTTGTGGGACTCTACTGCCCACATCTTTCCAGGTCAGTATCGACCTGTCTACCACCACTCTCTGGATGCAACCCCTAAGACAATTTGCCACCTACCTGACCGTGTAATCATCTACATCACAGCCTGTCAGTTTATTTATGAGAACAAAATGAGATACTGTATCAAAGGCCTTCTTAAAGTCTAGGTAGATGAAATATACCTCAGCTCCTGCATCTAAGCATTTTGTGACCTGGTCATAAAAAGAAACAAAGTTAGTCAGGCAGGAGTTATCTACAATTAATCTGTGCTGATTTCCTTTCAGCCTGCTGGGGTCCCACAAATGTGATCCTTACTGATTTTTTCCAGAGTTTTCCCAAGGATAGAGGTGAGACTAACTGGCCTATAGTTTCCTGGTTCTTCCCTCCTCCCCTTCTTGAAAATAGGGACCACACTGGCCCTTTTCCAGTCCTCTGGGACCTGACCGGAGCACCATGAGGCTCAAACAGCAGCTCTGCTATGACACTGGCCAATTCTTTCAGCACCCTTGAATAAAGTTCATTTGGGCCCACTGATCTGAACACATCCAGCCCCTCCACATACCCCTTCACTAAGTCTGCGCTAACAGTCGGTGGGCTGGTGTTCCTGAGTGTCTATTTATGATCCAATTGTGAGATTTGTCTTGGTCTGCGTCTAGGAATACAGATGCAAAGATCTCATTGAAGAGCTAAGCTTTGTCCCCTCTCTGTGTCATCAACTGCCCTAGTTTGTCCTGTAGGGGTCCTATGCTACCCTGCACCTTCCTTTTGCTCCCTATATACCTGAAGAAGGACTTTTTGTTGTCCTTAATTTTTGTCGCCAGCCTAAGTTCTAATCCTGCTGTGGCTTTCCTAACTGATTCCCTGCAAGTGCAAGCCAAGGAGGTATACTCCTCCTTGGTAGCTACCTGCTATTTCCACAGTCTACATACCTCTTTCTTTGCCCTTAGATTTTCCTGGACTTCCCTGTTCAGCCAAGAGGACTTTTTGGCCCCTTTGCCCCCTTTTATGAGCAATGGAATTGTCTTCTTCTGTGTCCATAGGATCGCTCCCTTGAGGAATGAGCACCCTTCCTGGACCCACATTTTGCCAATGCTCCTGAGCTTTAACGCTTCACTAACTTATCTCCTAAGCACACTGAAGTTAGCCTTTCTGAAGTGTAGCACTTCAGCCCTGCTGGTTAGTTTACCCACCCTTGTCCTGATGTCTATTGGGCCCCTTAGTGCTTACCTGGGCTGATCCAGTGCATTGCTCATGGCTCGCTGATCCTAGGTTCTCCTTATCCTCCATTTCCCCATCCCCCCGATGAACCTAGTTTAAAGCCCTTCGGAGGAGATCAGCCAACCTGTAAGAGAACAGACTTTTACCTTTAGAAGAGACCATCTTGTCCCAGGTTGCCTCTCTCATACATTCATAGATTCATAGATGTTAGGGTCGAAAGGGACCTCAATAGATCATCGAGTCCAACCCCCTGCATAAGCAGGAAAGAGTGCTGGGTCTAGATGACCCCAGCTAGATACTCATCTAGCCTCCTCTTGAAGACCCCCAGGGTAAGGGAGAGCACCACCTCCCTTGGGAGCCCGTTCCAGACCTTGGCCACTCGAACTGTGAAGAAGTTCTTCCTAATGTCCAATCTAAATCTGCTCTCTGCTAGCTTGTGGCCATTATTTCTTGTAACCTCCGGGGGCACCTTGGTGAATAAAACCTCACCAATTCCCTTCTGTGCCCCCGTGATGAACTTATAGGCAGCCACAAGGTCGCCTCTCAACCTTCTCTTGCGGAGGCTGAAAAGATCCAGTTTCTCTAGTCTCTCCTTGTAGGGCTTGGTCTGCAGGCCCTTAACCATACGAGTGGCCCTTCTCTGGACCCTCTCCAGGTTATCCGCATCCTTCTTGAATTGCGGCGCCCAGAATTGCACGCAGTACTCCAACTGCGGTCTGACCAGCACCCGATAGAGGGGAAGTATCACCTCCTTGGACCTATTCATCATGCATCTGCTGATGCACGATAAAGTGCCATTGGCTTTTTTGATGGCTTTGTCACACTGCCGACTCATGTTCATCTTGGAGTCCACTAGGACTCCAAGATCCCTTTCCACCTCTGTGCCACCCAGCAGTTCATTTCCTAGGCTGTAGGTGTGCTGGACATTTTTTCTCCCTAGGTGCAGCACTTTGCATTTCTCCTTGTTGAACTGCATTCTGTTGGTTTTTGCCCACTTGTCCAACCTGTCCAGGTTTGCCTGCAGCTGTTCCCTGCCCTCCGGCGTGTCCACATCTCCCCATAGCTTTGTGTCATCTGCAAACTTGGACAGAGTACATTTCACTCCCTCGTCCAAGTCACTGATGAAGACATTAAAGAGTATTGGTCCAAGGACCGAGCCCTGCGGGACCCCACTGCCCACACCCTTCCAGGTCGAAACCGAACCATCCACCACGACTCTCTGGGTGCAACCCTTCAGCCAATTCGCCACCCACCGGACTGTGTAGTCATCCAAGTCACAGCCTCTTAACTTGTTCACCAGTATGGGGTGGGATACCGTATCGAAGGCCTTCCTGAAGTCTAAGTATATGACATCCACCTCTCCTCCTGTGTCCAGGCATTTCGTAACCTGGTCATAAAAAGAAACTAGATTGGTCAGGCACGATCTGCCTGCCACGAACCTGTGCTGGTTTCCCCTCAGCATAATTTGTCCTGCCGGGCTCTCACAAATGTGAGCCTTGATAATTTTTTCAAAGACTTTGCCAAGGATGGAGGTGAGACTGACTGGCCTATAGTTGCCCGGGTCCTCCTTCCTCCCCTTTTTGAAAATGGGGACCACGTTAGCCCTTTTCCAGTCCTCCAGGACTTGGCCCGTGCACCACGAGCGTTCAAATATTCCCGCCAGTGGCTCTGCAATGATGTCGGCCAGTGCCTTCAGCACCCTCGGATGGAGCTCATCCGGGCCTGCCGACTTAAAGGCATCCAGTTCTTCCAAGTGACTCTGCACCATCTCAGGGTCTACGCATGGAAGTCTGGCGCCTTGCTGCTGCCTCTCTACAACCCCAGTGAGAGACTTGTCGTGCCCCTCGCTTAGGAACACTGAGGCAAAGAACTCGTTGAGGAGTTCAGCCTTGTCCCCCCCTGTCCGTCACCAATTGTTTCTGCCCATTTAGCAGGGGTCCTATTCCTCCCTGGGTCTTCCTTTTACTCCCTATATATCTAAAAAAACAATTTCTTGTTGTCTTTTACTTGGGTTGCCATCCTCAGCTCCATGGTAGCTTTGGCCCGTCTAACTGCCTCCCTACAATCATGAGCAGAGGAGGTATATTCGTCTTTGGTGATCTCTCCCTGTTTCAACTTTTTATGTGCTCCCCTTTTGGCCCTTAGGCTGCCCTGGATTTCTGTGGTCAGTCAGGGAAGCCTCCTGGCCCCTTTCCCTCTTTTGCCTCACTCGGGGATCGTCTTGCTTTGTGCCCGAAGGATCGTTTCCTTAAGGCACAGCCACCCTTCTTGGGCTCCCATCCCTTCAAAACTCCTACTCTCCAGTGCGTCCTTGACTAATTGCCTGAGTTCTTTGAGATCAGCTTTCCTAAAGTCTAGCACTTTCACCCTACTAGTTACCTTACCCACTCGACGTCTTATGGTGAATTCTGTTATTAGGTGATCACTGTCCCCCAGATGGCTACTGATCTGGAGGTCCCCCACCATGTCATCCCCTGTTGCCAATACCAGATCCAGTATGGCATTCCCCCTAGTGGGACCGTGTACCTCCTGTGTCAGGTGGAGGTCCTGTACACAGGTTAGAAACCTGCGTAAGCGGTGGGACTTTGCTGTCTGCGTCTCCCAGCAGATGTCCGGGTAGTTTAGGTCCCCCATGACTACTGCCTATTTAGCTTTTATGGTCTCCGAGAGTTGCCTCAGGAGCCCCGAATCTCTTTCTTCCCCTTGATGTGGGGGTCTGTAGCAGACCCCTACCACCAAATCCCTTTCTCCTTGCCCCCCATGTAGCCTAACCCACAATCCTTCTACTTCCTCATCCTTGGATTCTGTCTTGATGAGGGTTGATATATATTGCTCCCTGACATAGAGCGCAACCCCTCCCCCTTTCTTCCCCACCCTGTCCTTTCTGTACAATCTATAGCCCTCAATATGTACTGCCGAGTCGTGGGATGAATCCCACCAGGTTTCTGTTAGCCCCACTAAGTCATAGGTGTTTAGTGCAAGCAGGAGCACTAGTTCATCCTGCTTGTTTCCCATGCTCCTAGCATTAGTATATAGGCACTTGAGCCCTGTGACTGGTGCCTTTGCTGCCCCCCCGCTCCGAGTCCCAAGGGGCCCATTGTTTCTTACCTTCTCGTTTCTTACCTGTGCATTTCATGGAAATGCAGATCATGGTTGTAGAAGCCAAAACCTGCATGATGGCACCAACTCCAGAGCTGCAGTTTGACTTCCCTGTTGCAGGCGTCCTGACGCTGACAGCAACCACCGACTGGAAGGATGGACAAGAAGACCACCTGTGCCCCCAACTTCCCAAGCCTGGTGCCTAGAAGCCCTGTAGTCATTCATGACATGGTCTGGATAACTCCTGGCTGCATCATTCATGCCCACATGGACGAGGACCATGGGATAGTAATCAGAGGGCCGGATGCGGTCAGGAGGTTGCTGCTTCCTTCTCTTCATTCACATTGTTAACCATGTCAAGCAGCCAAAAGCTGCCCATTGCTAAACAGCTACAGAAATTCCTCCCTTCTAATTCTGCCACCCTAGGCAATTGCTTAGTTTGTCCATTGGACAAGTTGACCCTGAGTGCTAAGCAATTTAGCACAGGAATCACTGAGAAAAATTTGCTGGTCTACAGTGTGCAGAAGAAAACATTACAAGGGCTAAACAATCCCTCCTGGTTTTGTCCTAACTCTCAGTGGCCTGAGGGTACTCAGCAGCCCTAACATTCTTAGATGTTAGGGAGAGCTCAGCACGTACAGGACTGGTCTGCATCTTGCAAATTCAAATCCTTACAGGCTGCTGGTCTGCACAGTGTGAATCTGTTGAGAATTCCTGTAATAGGTATGCAACCTTGTTTTATTAATAATTTAGCAGTATTCAGAACCTTCTGTTTCCTCCTCCGTACATCCCCAGCAATTTTCTTTCATCACAACTGTCACCAAAGTACTTTCAATCCTACAGCAATGGGAGAAAAGATAAAGACACATGTTATTACATGATGGCTGATCCTTTAGCTTTGCTCAGGAGAATGGGCAGACCACCTGATGTATGGGTAGACCATTTCTGAGTTCTTTTTGTTCATGAAAGTAATTATTATAACATAAATCAGCCTGCGTGTCATAAGTAGTTTCTCCAAATCACAATTTCTCATTAAAATTCAGAGTCCCTTACAGACATGCAGAAAGATACTTTTCAAATGACTTTCCTGGTTGTCATTACATGTCAAACATCACAGTCAATAACACTTAAATGATATCACTGGCATATTCAACTTCATGATTTACTTCAGTTCATCTGATATTATTCTGATTTTAAAACATTAGGCACTGGGCACTGCTGGAGGCAGAAGACCAAACTTGATGGGCCAGTGCCTTAATTTACTCTGGCAAATACAAACTCCCCATGAATAATCTGCTCTGGAGTTTAAGGTATTTTGGTATAACATAATGCAAAACATTATTTTACATACATCTAGATTTCTTTTAAACTGTAATAAAACAACTCTTGAATAAGTCATAGCATTTAAGTTGTTGGTAGAACAAATTAACATTTTAAATGTCTGCTGTAGAATAAGATTTTCCAAAAATAGTTTCCCCTCCCATAATATTCTTTTATAGTCTTAAAAGATCAAAGCAATGAGTGTTAAACTGTATCCATATTATTTCTATCCATGACTGTTTAGATTATTATTCATAGCATGTGTATATTTTTTTCTTGTCAAGTGGATGGCTTTGTTAAATGAAGGAATGGGAAGTTGTTTTTGGATACATTTTCCATATTTAATTTTTAACTTTTTCTCCAATCTTTATAGCTTCAGTTCAGTTAATACTTATATCTTGAAAATTTCAGATACTTTCCCCTCCACTTATGCACAGTGTATAATATATTAGCTTCTTAGTATGCTAATTTATTGCCATAATCCATTTTACACCATTAATGAAGTGAAATAAAAGCATATAAATAAAAAATAAAGTGTAAATGCTTGTTCTGTGTATATTGGGTGAAAAAGGAAATAAGCCACCTGCTGTTATCACTTGATTTTTCTACCTGAATGCAGGGTAGTACAGGTGCAAGTTCTGTTGCATGTAAGCTAAACAGGTGGTAGAGTGTGCTCTGTTTAAATTGCAGAGCTTTGCAACTCAAAAAAGACTTTGTACTTGTCCAAACTCTATACAAACATTCAATGTCTCTTAAGTACACAATTCTTTCAGTGTTTTGGTATTAACACATTGATACTAGGCATGTCTCCATGTGCACTTTGATGCACAGTAGACTGTTTTACTGTGCATTAAAATGTCATGTAAAAAAAGTGACATTACACTAATAGTAAAATAGTCTACTGTGCATTAAGTGTCACTAAAAAAGCATTCAAATGAGCTACTGCATACTAGTGCAGTCTAATGCATGTGAATTTAATACCTCACATTGGAAGTACTAAATTTAATGCACATTAGAAAAGGCGCGTTAATATACATGTAGATGCGTCCACTGACTAGCTCCCCTCATTGTCAAGGCTTCTAATAGTCACAGAATCATAGAGAAGTAAGTCTGAAAGGGTCCTTCTCCACAGGTCATCTGGTCCAACCTCCTGCCTGAGGCAGTATCATCCCCATCCAAAACCTTCCTATAGAAATCCATAATCTGAACTCTTCCTAAAACTACTGTCAATCTAGAAGTCAGGGTAGATTTGCACCTTAACCATTGTCTGAGCTGCTAACAGAAGCCTTGAAAATGGGGGAAGAGAACTCTGATGCTGACTAGCGATGGCCATAGAATCACAGAAAATGAGGTTTGGAAAGGACCTTAGGGGGCATGTCCTGACAAATACACACATGCAGTTTTTGGCACCTCAAGCCCATTTGAGGTGCTGCAAATTACATGTGGAGCACGTGCACCCATTCACTGCACTGTTAATTTGCAGCACAGGGGCTTTTTGTTGTTGGGGGTTTTTTTGACACTAGGAGATCCTGTATCAAAAAAACCCCACCACTAAAAAATGTGGCAGGGTGCATGTGGCAGCAGTGTGCACCACCAGAAACAGAGCCCGGCTGGCCAGAGCCACACCCTGGGTGCTGGTTAGGCTCTGAGCAGCTGGCTCAGTGCTGCTGCTACCCTGGGAGGCCCCTAGGATCCAGGTAAGGCTGCTGGGGCCAGCACAGGTGCTGGCTTCAGCCTCCCCTACCCTATCCACATCAATTTGCTGTGCACCAGAGCTTGCATGCAGGGGCATGTCCAGGGACAAATAGCAGTGGCACAAATATGGGCTATTTGCCCTGTGGGAAATGTGTGTAGTCTAACCTTCTGCTCATAGGCATAAGGGGGGCACAGGGGTGGTGCCCCCCCTGACAGCGAGCACTCTGGCTACTAGGGGGGCACAGAGAGAGTTTGTGCCCCCCATCAAATCAGCTCTGTCAGTGGAAGTCCCAGCACTTCTGCTGCTGCCGTGCTTGGTGACCAGCCACTGAGGGACCCCCCCCCCCCCCCAGTCATGCCCTGCTGGTGCTCCCCAGACTCGAGATGCACTAGTTGCCCATGCTCTTGCTCAAAGCAGGACCATCGCCAGCTATCTCATCTCAGCCATGCCTTTGTCTACCATAGGACTTTAAAACCTGTAAGTCAGTGGTTTTCAAGCTGTGGTCCGGAGACCCTGAGGGTCTGCAAAAGATGACTCTGATCAAGCACAAGTATATGAATACCCACACTTACAATTCAAAGGGGTCCGCACCCCCATTTGAAATTCTGTAGGGGTCCACAAATGAAAAAAAGGTTGAAAACCACTGCTTTAAATCATTCTCAAGGTTTCTACTGGTAGCTCTTTGACAGCTGCTCTTCCTTCCCTGTTTTTGGCACAGTTAACCACAAGTCCAAAGCAGACAAGGGGGCTGCAAGATGCTAGGCACATTTATGCCTTTAACCAACATGCAGAGAAGTGGAGTTTGCCATCAACCTCTAGGCAGCAAATGGGGACTGGTGCTGGGTTATGTGCTTAAGAGGCTTACGCATGTATCCAGTGCTCAGGAAAGTGAAGTAGGGCAGTGTCCATTACTGAGATGCTAATGATCCCAGAAACATAGCATCAATTTATGATCATAGAATCATAGAATATGAGGGTTGGAAGGGACCTCAGGTGGTTATCTAGTCCAACCCCCTGCTCAGAGCAGGACCATCCCCAACTAGATCATTCCAGCCAGGGCTTTGTTGAGTTGGGCCTTAAACACCTCCAAGGATGGAGATTCGAAAAGTTCTGTGGGTAACTGTCCCAGTGCTTCACCACACTCCTAGTTAGAGAGTTCTTTCTAATATCTAAACTTCCCTTGCTGCAAATTGAGACCATTGCTCCTTGTTCTGTCATTTGCCACCACTGAGAACAGTTTGGCTCCATCCTCTTTTGACACCCCCCCACCCACTGCCTTCAGGTAGTTGAAGGCTGCTATCAAATCCCCTCTCAGTCTTCTCTTTTGCAGACTAAATAAACCCAGTTCCCTCAGCCTCTCCTCAGATGTTATGATATTAAAGGTTGTGAGAGACTTCCTTAGGCTTTGACTGGCCCAGCTATGTAGTTGGAATCAGGTTAGACAAGCTTTTCAGTGTAAGAAATCATCAGGAGAGACCTCACATCTTGCATCCTTTCTGGACCATCAGGGCTACAGCATCACTCCTGTACTCCTGATAGGAAACACTGACATGTTCATGGCTTTAGGAGGACAAGGGGTTACTGAGTGGATAACAACCCACACTTTCGTGCAGGGGACTTGTTTGGGTGGGATGGGCCACACCTCTCTCCTAAAGGCAAGCATGTCTTCTCTTCCAGGTTGGCTGATCTCATATGGCACGCTTTAAACTAGCTTCGCTGAGGGATGGGGCCACAGGAAGACATGAGGACACCTCCCAACCAAGACAGGTGACATACACATGGAGTACCCAGGTAAGCAGCAGGGGTCCAGATAGTCCTGAGAATCGGGGGGTGGCATACGCACAAATTCAAGGCCTTAAATGCCTCTATACCAATGCTCGTAGTATGGGGAATAAGCAGGAGGAACTCGCCCTCTGGATAGCTAGTTCAAACCCGGACATAGTAGGGCTCACAGAAACCTGGTGGAATTCATCCCATGACTGGGTGGTCAACATTAAGGGCTATAGGCTATACAGGCAGGATAGAACAGGGAGGAAAGGCGGGGGTGTGGCACTCTACATCAAAGAGCAATACACATCCTCAACCAGCAGGATGGGGTCAGAGGAGGGGCAGGCTGAAGTGCTCTGGGTCAGGATACAGGGGGGTCGTGGGGAAAGGGACTTAACAATGGGGGTCTACTACAGACCTCCCAACCAAGGGGAAGAGCTGGACTGCGAATTTTTGGGTCAGCTTGCGGAGGCACTTAAGGCAAAGGATGTAGTTGTCATGCGTGATCTAAATTACCCAGACATCTGCTGGGAGGAGCAGTCAGACAGGTCAGACCACTCACGGAGGTTTCTGGCTGAGATACAGGACCTCCACTTAACCCAAGAGGTGCACAGTCACGCCAGGGGGAATGCCCTGCTGGACCTGGTCCTAGCCACAGGTGACAACTTGGTGAGGGGACTCCAGGTCCTTGACCACCTGGGCGATAGCAATCATCACTTGCTGGAATTCACCATCCAGCGCAGGGTGTCAAGGGCCTGCAGCAAGGCAGTAGCCTTAGACTTTAAGAGGCCCAATTTCAATGAGCTGAGGCAATTAGTGGGGGAGGCACTAGGGTCCTGGAGAGTAGGGGAACTGGGTGCCCAAGATGAGTGGTCATTCCTTAAGGAGACGATACTCAGAGCCCAAGGGGTGACAATCCCAACAAGAAGCAAAGGGGGCAAGAGTGCCCAAAAGCCCCCCTGGCTCACCAAGGGCATTTGTGAATGCCTGATTGCCAAATAGGAGGTGTACACCTAGTGGAAGGGAGGGGCTGTCACCAAAGAGGAGTATACCTTCACCGCTCGGGTCTGTAGAGGGGCTGTTAGGAAAGCTAAGGCAGATACGGAACTAGAGCTAGCATCAAGGATGAAAGATAACAAAAAGTCCTTTTTTAAATACATAGGGAGAATGAAGAAGGCCCGGGTAATGTGGGGCCTCTGCAGGATATGCTTGGAAATCTGGTGGTTACACCAGAGGAGAAAGCAGACCTCTTTAACAATTTCTTCACCTCTGTTTTCTTGTGCAGAGATCAGGACTCCCCTACCGAGATTCAGGACGAACTCGGGAGAAACTCCACAAAGCCTAGGGTCAGGGAGGACTGGGTTAGAGAACTTCTGGAGGGGCTGGATGTGTTTAAATCAGCAGGTTCAGATGCTCTCCACCCCAGGGTGTTGAGGGAATTGTCAGGGGTTATCGCAGGGCCCCTGGCATGGCTTTATGAGCCCTTGTGGTGCTCTGGCCAGGTGCCGGATGACTGGAAGAGGGCCAATGTGGTCCCCATCTTTAAAAAAGGGAAGAGGGAGGACCTGGGCAACTATAGGCCCATTAGTCTTACTTCAATCCTGGGGAAGCTCTTTGAGAAGATTATCAAGGAGCACATCTGTGATGGGCCAGCAGCGGGGATGATGCTCAAGGACAACCAGCATGGTTTCATTGGGTGCAGGTCCTGTCAGACCAACCTGATTGCCTTCTACGATCAGGTCACAAAATCACTAGACGCAGGTGTCGCGGTGGATGTAGTCTTCCTGGACTTCAGGAAGGCCCTTGACACCGTCTCCCAAACCATTCTCATTAAAAAGCTAGGTGACTGTGGCACTGACACAGTCAGATGGATTGCAAATTGGCTGAGGGGTCATACTCAGAGAATGGTGCTGGATGGGTCATTTTCGAGCTGGAGGGAAGCAGGCAGTGGAGTCCCCCAGGGCTCGGTCTTTGGGCCCGCACTGTTCAATTTCTTTATTAGCGACTTGGACAACAGGGTGAAGAGCAGCCTGTTTAAATTCGCAGATGACACCAAGATTGGGGGTGAAGTGAGCATGCTAGAAGGGAAGGACAGGTTACAGGGGTGGGCAAATGAAAATAGGATGGGATTGAATACTGACAAGTGCAGAGTGCTGCACTTGGGCAGCAGGAACCAGCAGCATACCTATAAGCTGGGGAACTCCCTTCTCAAAAGCATGGTGGCAGAAAGAGATCTTGGAGTCATTCTTGACTCCAAGATGAACATGGGCCGACAATGCGAGAACATGGTCAGTAGGGCTAACCGTACCTTGTCCTGCATCCACAGATTCATCATAAGCAGGGCCAAGGAGGTGATCCTCCCCCTCTATGCAACACTGGTCAGGCCACAGTTGGAGTACTGCATCCAGTTCTGGGCACCGCACTTCAGGAGGGATGTGGACAGCATTGTGAGGGTCCAGAGGAGGGCCACTTGCATGATCCGGGGACAGCAAGGCAAACCCTACGAGGAGAGGCTATGGGACCTTAACCTGTTCAGCCTTCACAAGAGAAGGCTAAAGGGGGGACATGGTGGCTGTCTATAAACTTACTAGGGGGGGCCAGCGGGGATTGGGAGAGACCTTGTTCCCCTGAGCACCTCCCAGAGTAACAAGGAATAATGGCCATAAGTTGCTAGAGAGTAGGTTTAGACTAGACATTAGAAGGTGCTGCTTCACAGTTAGGGCAGCTAGGATCTGGAACCAACTTCCAAGGGAAGTGGTGCTCGCTTCTACCCTGGGGGTCTTTAAGAGGGGGCTCAACATTTACCTGGCTGGGGTCATTTGAGCCCAGTTTTCTCCCCTGCCCATGACAGGGGGTTGTACTAGAAGATCTACAAGGTCCCTTCTGACCCTACATCTATGAATCTATGAGTTGCCCTTCAACACAGGCACGTGGTCTGATCAGTGCCCAATGGGATGTGGGAGACATCCCCTGCTCCACCGAGGAGCAAGGAAAGGGGGCTTGAGTGGGAAGGAGCTGGTGCCTGGACATCAGGGATGGAAATTACACATGAACTGGTATGACTGGAAACTGGTTCAAATGTCTAACACAACAGAAGTTCAGCGAACATAAACCAATTTCAAAATGACTGAAACCAGTTTAAGATAAACCTAGTATCAGACTTGACTGATTTAGGTTAAATGGTTTTATTGAACTCCTGTCCCTGACCCCTTTCAAATTCAAGGTGTCTGCTCCAGCTAAGCAAGGAGGTGAGCCCTACCACCCCAGGCTTCTGGCCTGGGCCACTGCAGGCATGTGGCTGTATGAATGCTGTTTGCCCCCGGAGGCTGCAGGGGCATGGCGAGCTCCCACAGGCTGCGGTGGTGGCGGTGGTGGGGGCGCAGTGGTGGCAAGTGGGGAGCTCCCACAGGCGGCTGCAGCGGTGTCAGTGGCAGGGACGGGGTGAGCGCCGACCAGTGGCTGGTGACCCCACACAGATGCTGCCGGCAATTAGGGACCGCCCGCAGATGCTGCTGGTGGTGTTGGGGCGAGGGGAGAGGGTGGCGGGTGCACCCCCTAGGCGTCGCCAATGTGTGCACTGCCGGAATCAAAAGTGAACGTCTGCTCACTTGCTTGTCGCATCAGTCTAGGCAGCTTACAGGAAGGCTGAACCGGGCTTTTTGGCTGTTGGCAGCCAGCCGTGACTCGGCCGCCAGGTCCCTTCCTGGAGGGTGCTCTGGGTGGCTCCGCTCCCCTTGCCCGCAGGGTGACCCCAGGGGGCGGGTTGTAGCCGCAGCGCCCCGGCTTGCAAGCAGCGGTGTGGGGCGAAGCGACCATCGCCAGAGGAGGCGGTGGGAGAAAAGGCGGCCCTGCCCTGCCCGGGGGGGCATGCAGCGGGCAGGGCAGGGAGCGGGGCACAGGTGCGGGCAGGGGCAGGGGCAGGGGCAGGGGCGGGCTCTGCCGCTGCCGCTGGTTGGGCACTGGCCGCCTGTCAGCGGGCGGCGTGGCAGCGGGCTGGCCCCGCCTCGGCTCGGCTCGGCTCGGCGCGGCGCCGGCTCAACCCTGCGATGCACAGACATGACACGGGCACACAGGCACTGCAGCTGCCGCTGAGCCCGGGGCCAGCCTGGCCCCGCCACCCGAGCCGGGGCGGCAGCAGCGGCGGGGGGAGCCTGGCCCCGGGCCCCGGCGGAGGCAGCGCGGCACCCAGCGGCCGCCCAGGCCGGGCCAGCAGCCGCCGCCGCCGCCGGAGCCCTGCCCGCCGCCTGCCTCCCCCGTGGCCGTGACCTTCTCGGGGCTGCCGCCGCCCAGGTCGGGCCAGGGCCTCGCCTCGCCGCGCCGCGCCGCGCCGCCCCTCCCCGCCCGGCGCGCTCGCAGGCCCCGGGGATCGGGCAGGAGGCCGGCCCGGGCGCCCCGGCTCCGCGGGGCCTGCGCCGCTCGCCATGCAGCGCGCCGCCGGCAGGCCCTGAGGGGCGACCGGCCCCCGCCACGACCCGAGCCGAGCCGCTGCCCGCCGCGCGGGGAAGGTGAGGCGCTGCGGGGGCGGCGGCGGACGGGAGCCGGGGGGCGCACGGCTGGGCGGGCGGGGGGACAGGCGGCCCCTTCGCTCGCTCCCTCCCTTCCTCCGGCGCTCACAAAGGGGCGCACGCCCGTGCCTCGGGGCGGCCACGCCTGGGCTAGCGCTCCGCCACGGCTTGGCTTTGCCCCGCACTCGTGCTGGGGGGAGGGCTTGCAGGCGGTTTCCCTCCCCCCCGTTTTCCTCTCCCCCCACTTTACTTCCCCCCTTCCCAGCTCTCTCTCTTCCCCCCCCCCCCCGCCCTCAGTTCCCACTTCTCCCAGTTCTCTCCCCCTTCTCCCACTTTCCTTTCCCTCCCAGTTCTCCTCCTTCCCAGTTCCCCCCTTTTCCTAGTTTTCTCCCTTCCCCACCTTTTCCCAGGACTCTCCGTCCCTCCCAGTATCTTCCCCCCCCCCAGTTCCACCCTTTTCCTAGTTTTCTCTCCCCCCCCCATTTTTCCCCATCTCCCAGTTCTTTCCCTCTCAGTTGCCCCCTTTTCCTAGTTTTGGCCCTTCCCCCAGTTCTCTCCCCCCACCCCCATGGTCTCCCCCCTTCCTCCCTTGTCACCCCACACTTAAAAACAAACAAACAAACACCCCCCCTCCAAATCAGTCCGAGGCGCTGTGACAGCAGCCTTGTGCCAGCAAGGGTTCAGTGCAAGTCTCAGATGCGCCCAACTTGAGTCAGGGAAAGAGGTGAGACATGAGAGACGTTTGTGGGGCAGCAGGTGTGGGAAGGAGAGGGAGAAGAAGCGTGTTGCAGTGGGCTCCGGAAGCGGCGGCCGGGCAGGGAGAGTTTCTGTGGTGTCACAGCAGTCTCTCTGCGTGCCAGGGAGAACTTTTCTGCACCTCGCTGAGTGCAGGAGGAACCAGGCTGGGAGAAGGGGACTGGCAGGCAATTCAGTGTTTCAGTGGCAGGGGGGATTGGGGTGCTGAAGGAGAGAGACACGTTTTCAGTTTGTTAGAGGAGGCGAGTAATGCTGTGTGACTTCTAACGGGGCTGTCTAATCATTTAATGTATGTAAAACACATGCCAGGGAAGTCACCTAAACACCTGAAGAACAGATTTCTTTTTCTGGCTGGTTTAGATAAGTGATTGGGTTCAATAGAAAGGTGTCACTTTATCAGCCTTGTGCAACTTCTTCTCCAGAATCAATAGGCTATGAACACTTTCCATCTCTGTAAATGTATTAAACAGTCAGTCTTCCTGACAGACAATCTGGTTCAGTGGGTCGCTTTCAGGGAGCAGATTGCATCCTGCTTGTTCATTCAGGGCTAAATGTTTGATTGGGACATTCTGATGATGGAGTTGAATTTTCCCCTCCCTGGTGGCTAGAGTTGTCTATCCCTTGGACAGATTTCTGTTGTTATCCCATATCTCTGAAATGTTGTCATTTAGTTCATTAATCTCAGCTCCCTAGGGAACAAATAATTTGCTGCCTCTGTGAAGGTAAGGTGAAGTTTGACAACGCCTTATGTAAGCACTTTTGGAGAGAGTCCGAGCTCTTGCTATGTGCTTATAAAACTATCTAATCTGGTTTGTCAGAAAGCAGGCAAGTTCCTATCCTGGTGTAGCATTAGACCAAGTGATCAGCTTTTAGTTAGGCATTTCACCTGAGCGCAGTGTCTTCCTGTTTTCCATCTTGAAGGTGGGTTATTGCCAGAAAGGAAATAGAGCTGCCTTCTTTTTCAGTCACGCATTGTCTGTTACACTGGAAATGAACTAATTAACTTGAAAAGGGATCTGAACCATTGTCACAAGCTTTCTGTACGGATCTCACCTTTTTGCTTGTAGAACTTGGATGACATAACATCTGTTTAAAATTGCTAAATGAATGTAGGTTCGTAGAGCTAAATGCTGTTGCTTGTCAGTCTGAGAGGTTGTGGACCTTAGATTAGAAATACCACACCAGTAAGGTCCAACATTTCTAAATATTTCCTCTGGATTGCTACCCTGATAAAGAGGGAGGATCAGGCCGAAACACAAATGGAAATAACCTAGCAAATTCAAATCAGACTTAGCAGCTGCCAACAGGTCGGCACTTTTTTATTTAATTAAATCCTTGGTATACAGATTTAATTTTCTTTGTACAACATTCACTGTTTCTCTTGCTTATAAACAGAATCTGCAGGAAATTAGATAAAGGGATTGAAAGGCCGCATAGTTGCACTGCAGTTTCTGTAAGTGCCTGTGTCCTCTGCTAAAAAAGCTAGTTTTCTTTCATACAGAAAGACAGCTTAGTGAATTGCTACATATATTCCTCAACCTTGTACTGCGACAGTACACTAGGGGGACTAGATTTTTTTTCCACCTTTTTCCAGTGATAGAAGCACACAGATTAGTCTAATAGAAATTATGACATATAAGGACTCCCAGCTCTATCTTGCTAAGACCAGTAGTGGCATTTTCTTGCATATAAAAGCAAAATCAGCCTGGGTAAATGTGAGAGAGTTCAGAGTGGAAACTCCTTTTTTCTTTCTTTTTTTTTTTTTTTTTTTTTTTAAGGCCAAACCCCATCTGAGAAATACTGATTTCTGCTCCCAATGAAAATAGGCTATCAAAGGGTAGTTTATAAAGAACTCTGCTGTAGTCTTTTAAAATGCAAAAGGAAGTAAAAAAATTCTCTGTGGGACAGACCTCTCTGTGAACCTGACTTTTGGAAACTGAAAAATGCAGACAAGTAAATCCAAGTTCAAAACTGTCAGGATCTGAAATCTTTACTGCTCAGGTGCTCTGTGACTGGCAATCCGAGATTGGAAAGCCTGTGGTCAGCATGGCTGCAAGTCGTGTAGAAGCCGCAGTGGCTGCATAGTCACTGGTGGGTAATTTGATTGATAGTGAGTGTGTGTGTGTGTGTGTGTGTGTGTGTGTGTGTATATGTATGTATATATATATATATATATATATATATATATATATATATATATATATATATATATATATGTGTGTGTGTGTATATGTGTATATATATATATATATATATATATATGTAGGTGTAGTTTTCTTCTCTGTTTCAAGTCACTGTTGTGGTAGCTGGTTTGCTTGCCTTCCATTTACCTCCTCTAGCTACATTTAATTCCCAGAGTCTGCTTTATTTTGCATGTTGCATCTCTGTTGATGTAGTGCATTAGTAGCCAAAAACACTTTCTGATTTATAGAAGAAGAAGCATAATGTGCAGATGTTTTGGTGCTAATGTGTGGTTAGAGATTTAAAAACAATTGGCTGAAAAATAGTGGAGAAGAGTGTAGCTCGCAGCTTTTCTCTCTGGATAAAATAGATTGGATTTTTGCAAAAGGACAATGGTTCTTTTGGGTCTGGAGAAATTTGCCTTGAGATTTCTGGAAAAGGAGAATTAGCAATGTGGTTTTAAATATTACTATGTCAGATGCTAGCTATTGGACTTACCTGGAATTCAAACTTGCTCCCTGATAAATCTCAGTGTAGTACAGTGCTGAATAAACACATGCCTTTAGGCAGGTTAAGGCAACCTGTTAGTCTCCTAGCATCAGTGCAAGTCTCTATTGGGTTAGGTAGTATTCATGTCAGAGGTTGTTTTGAAGAAGAGGATTCTGTAGCTTATACATATGTACATTTATATTGTTGAGCTAAAAGATTTCTAAAATGAGGTACACTGCTTGGCAGTTACACATGAGACTGGCTTACTGAGACGAGTAGTCCTGTTGCCTTCAGCAGGAACTGTGATGTGATGTTTTGCAGAAGCAATTCTGTTAAAGGTTCCTGAAGTCTCAGCGTGCCTGCCTGCCTTTCTGTACTTCTGCACATGGTCTTTTCCTTAAGATCTGCTCCTTTTTTGTCTGGTGTCTATAAGGCTGATGCCTAATGAGGGGTGAAATTCATAACCTGATTGCAAAGCTTTTGCAACATATGCTGACCTGGATCCACATTCAGAACTCCAGTTGATGTCAGTGGGACTCATGTACATGAATCAAGAGAAGCACATGACCCTTTTCCCCTCTGTATCCAGACAGCTAAGTTTGTATGTAAACCTATATACTAATGAGCCACCAACAGTTGTGTTTGGGGACAGCTTTGTTATTTGCTTTACAATTACATTTTGTTTTGTTTTAACATATACCACAATCTTTTCTTTGTTGTGAGTGTTCTGGAAGCAATGTTTACCTTTCTTCCAAACTGTAAATGCAGACATTATTATGGCATAGATAGTGTTTTGTTGAGAGAGAGGAAGAATCACTAACGCAACATCAAGGATTTTTGTTCTTTATAACTTTGCCTCTGCAAAACAGTAAGGAGTGTGCATTCCTCACACTCTACATCCCACTCAGTATAAATATTCTGCTATTTCTAACTTTCCTCAGCTGATGCAGTTGCAGAATCTACCATCATCACCATTGACTTCCTCTAGCAAGTGTTCACTGACACAACAAAACAAAACACAATAGATTGTGGATACTTAAAATAAGTTGGAAAGTCACTTAATCTCCTTTTTTTTCCTTTTCTTTTTTTTTTTCTTTTTTGATGGCTCTGTTTGGCTTTTGGCCTCTTCATTGTCTTGCATCCTGTTGACAAGAGCTCTGCCTTAAAAAGGAGTGTGCTTTCAAGGCTGAGCCACCTATAAAAAGCAGTTTATAGGAGGCCTTAGTGCTCAAAAATCAGGAGAACTTAGTTGAGAGGGAGTCTCTCAGCCTGTATTATTCAGCTCCAAAGTTGGTGCTAGAGCTGGGATCCTCATATAAAAGCCAGCCTCATTGGAAGTTGGAACAACTTGCTAAAAAATTTGGCATAGCAGGGTCTCACCCAATAGATATTTACAAACTTTAGTTTTACAAATCAAACCAAATCTGGTTGCAGCATTGTCAAACATTATAGCCATTGCCCCTTTTCAGGATATGGCTCCTGCATTAGGGGCTAAGTCTGTTAACAAGAGGCTGATTAGCAAGTTGGAGAGTCAGAAAAGAACTGGCCAGATCTGAGTCAAAATTATGGTGAAAAGTCAAATCTCCTCCCTCTATATCTTTGATTTGCAACCAGGGTTGCAAGATCCTTCCAAGGATGCTTTGGGGTACTACTCAATGTTAGCACTGTTAGGTGTGGAAACATCACTCATAAGATAAAACCAAAGATTTCAAATAGAAATCCATATTGTTAAAAACATTCTGACCTGTTGTGGTCTTTCTGAGTTCTTTGCAACAGAAAAATTTCTCTATTATTTTTTTGTAGTGAAAAAAATGAGGGAAAAATGAAGAGCTGGCATTTTCCAAGGGGTGAAATTCCATTTTCAAATGGAATTAGTAGTGCTTTGAATCTAGAAATGTTGAGAACCACTGCTTTAGATACTGGGGAGAGAGGAGATTGGTTTCCCTTCTAGGGCTGCGCCCAGACAAGCATGGGTGTGCGGTATGTGACGCCACACACCACAAATGCAGGCATTCCCTGCGTGGCCAGTTTGCAGCATGCTGGGGGGGGGGGGGGGGGGGGGGGGGGGGGAGTTTCTTGATCCCAGGAGATTCCAGGGTCAAAAACACACACGCCAAAATAAGCGGGGCAGCACATGTGATGGCAGCACGTGTCGCCTAAAATGAGCCTGGCCAGCCAGAGCCATGCTCTGTCTGCCTGCCAGGCTCCCTGCTGCAAGAGCGCTGTAGCTGTAGCTTCCTGAGGCCCCCAGGTCCCCAGGTAGGTCTGCTGGGGCCAGCACGGTTGCTGGCCCCATCCTCCCCTGTCCCACCTGGGGTAGCCTGCTGCGTGCCACAGCATGCATGGCACAGGCATTCCCCAGGGACAAGTAGCAGCTGCACATACTTATTCCTGGGGAAATGCATGTTCCTTCTCCTCTGAACACGGCCTAGGGTGTCATCATCACAAACTGAGGAGTTCCATCATCAGAGTCCATCTGAGTTGGTGGATGTTTGATAAACCAGAAGCTCTCTATGGCCAGATTCTAGCTGTTGGATGGGAAGAGGAACACTTTCTCACACTTTCAACCTTCTAAGCTAAGGGTAAGAACAGACACCTGATTGTCCTTGGTTTTGACTCCCATTAAAACAGGTAGGGGTCATTTGTTTACATTGGCAGCTTAAACGACAATTAAGCTGCATGTGAGCTGCTGTTATTGGGGCCAAAGTGTTATTTTGGGTACTTAGGCAGATAAGGTTCCTTGGGTGAATTTGATATCTTTTATTAGACCAACCCAAATAGTTGGAGAATAGTTATTAAGCAAGCTTTTGAGTTCAAAAACCCTTCATCAGGCTAGGTACTTATCTTGCAACCGTAAGATCCCAGGAGGCTTTGTCCCAGGAGAAATCCAAAGTCTCTTTTTAGCCTGAGGTGAGCTCTGCCATTTTGTACTTCTCCGTTCTGCAATCTTGGTTACTGCAAATAGGGATGAGAGAGGGAGTGATTGTTCCCCTGCATGAGCCTTATCTTTGATTGGGTGCAGGGTTTTATGCTGTCTGTTGTACCCCAGCCCCCAGCCTCTGTTTATCAGTTGTCTATGATTAGCTCCTGTCCTTCCCCCCTATTCCTGCTTGTCATTTTTTGAAATTGAACAAAACAGAAAACTGATCAGTTGCAGACACTGGGTTTGTTTTACTGTTCTGCTGCTCAGCTGTGATACTGACAAAAATCCTACCTATTTCCCTCTGCTAATGTTAGTACTGCTGCTTGTGGCTCCTCCTGACACCAGAGCCATAGACTTGCCAATGACAGTACTGCATCAGTCTGCCCTGAGCAGTTACAGGTACTGGAACCTTTTCTGTTTGTGCTGTACTGCATTGTTTTTAATGAAAGTAGATACTAAAGCATCCCTACCATCATGGAAATTTTTATTATTCTCCTTTGGCTAAAGGGTTTTACCAACTGTTGCTCTTGGTTGCAATTTTCACTAGTTCCTATAATACCTATTTTAGAATTGTACATGTTTGTGGGGAAATATGCACACTACAATGATATGAGTTTCATAACTATCAAGTTCTACACACTGTGAAGCAAGTGAAAAGTTAAGAATGATATTGGTTAGGAAGGGAAAGTGTTGTTGAGTATTGTTTTATTTAATCAATATTGTGAAAACTGAGAGTGTTTTGGAGAAGGGTGTGGGGAAATGGAAATTTTTAGGAGTAATTACGTTAGTAAGGTTTTTTTTCTGAGCCTTTTCATTTGTGAAACCCCTGTCACTGAAGTAGTTAGTTTAAATGTCATGCACTTTATAGGCAGGGAAGGCTCTCTGGGTAGATGTGATATCTTTTATTAGACCAACTAAAAAGTTTAAAGAAAGTTATTTGCAAGCTTTTGGGCGCAAATACCTTTCTGCAGGTATTGGGGGGGAGGGGAGAAGGGTGTTTGAGCCCCAAAGCTTGCAAAGAACATTTTCCCAACTATTTAGTTGGTCTAATAAAATATATCATATCTACCTAAAGAACCTTGTCTGCCTGTGTCCTTAGGCCAACACGGCTACAACAAACAACTGTATACTTTATAGAGTTCTTTAATGGTAGAAACCATCAGGCTCTAATTTAAGTCTGCAAATGAAAACTTTATTATGAACTTAAAAGGGAAGATGTAGTGAGTATATCAAGCTTCCTGTTAGGTGTGCTAGGAAACAATAAGTAAGTTGTGGAGCTGTCTAGAGGCCTAGTGAGGAATATGAATGCAGTCAGTGATGAATGGTGGGTAGCATGAAAACTCATGGGATGGTGACAGGTGCAGGTGCTGTTGGGGATGGTTAGGGAGAGGTTTGTTTTTTTAGATTCTAGAAATTTCTGAAGGTAGTCAGACCCTCTCTGTACCATGGCTCTATAAATAGATAGCTGGGTTTATTATTTTTTCAGTCATCACAGTACTGAATTCCCCTGATAGTTTCCTTTTCATTCTATCTTTAGTTAAAAGTGCTGCTAATCATTACTGCAAATGGAAGATTAATGTTTTGAAATTACCAGACATCAGTGTATGAATTTGTCTGACTCAACATTTCTCAAGTTGAAGGTAGTGGAAGGAAGCAAGCCATTGGATGGATGAAAGGAATGAAAAGTGATAATTCTAGTGTTGCCAGCTACCACAATATTTACTCATTTTTTTTCTTTAAAAGCCCTAACTTCTGAAGTCATTTCATTATTTGAGAATTTCAACTTCCATCTTAAGGTTTTCAGCCCTCAAAGTTACAGAAAACAGGTTTAAATACAAATCCTTTAGGCCCAGTAACCAGAAAACAAACCCTACGTTGACCATTATTAATTAAGATTTTTTTTTTTTCTTAACACAAACCTTTAAATACTTGTGGATTAGCAGAACTGCCATTCTTGTAAAGTAAAATGTTGACTTTTTAAAGAAAGAATAAAGAGAAGATTCATTTTTGTTGCAAAAACTGCTGATCTGTCTCTTTGGGTGCTTCAGGAATAAATGTGTCATTGACTGGAACCCTTTTTTATTGAAGTGGAAGATCAGAACATTGACAAGTTTAAGGATCCTGCAATGGAGAGAACCTTGCTGTTATCATTGAAATATTATAATTTAAGTGCTTTGACCAAAACTTACAACAGCTTTTCAACATCAGCTTCATTCAGGAGCAGTTTATGTTCATCTTCAACAACCCTTCCAAAGTGACAGAGATCAATCAGTGATTATGCCATAAAAACAACTGCAAGGCAAAGACTTGAACTTGATAAGAAAGCTGCAACCTTTTATACTGACATCACCTTCCATGTAGCACAAAATGATCAATTTAAACAAATGACTGAAGCAGTTAGCCTTGAATGCATTTCCTTAGAAAGTTTTAAACTCACAGGTTACTAGATATTACAAATGAAGAAAAAGAAGAAATTTAAAAAGCAGAACTAAAAGAATCAGTACTGACGTTAAGTGGAAAATGTTGGGTGAATGTAAGAAGTGACCTGATAATGACTACAAGAATCCATACAGGAAAAAAAATTCTTTCCTACTTAATGGTATTGATTATATACCAAGTTGTTGAAGATACAGTCCTGGAGTGAAGGGAAGAAACTATAATAATTCTGTCTTTTTGTCATTTGCTTAGACAGCAAAAACAAAGGTAATAACTATATTTGAAAAATTCTTCTATACACGTCTGAATTTTTTGGCCATTCACATAAGAAAGAAGTAACATTTAACACAGTCCAAAATCAAGTTTTTTTTAAACACTTTTCATAATCACTGACAGCTCAGGATTGTAGGGGACATGGACAGGACAGTAATAATAATCACCATCCCTCCTCAGCAGTCTTTGGGTTGGTCTGCCAATTGATTGATTCACTTGTAGTTGAAATGATGTTGGAATTCGATGGATAAAGCAAAATCTGTTTCTGCATTTTTGGATTGTGGATCCAGATTTCTATCCCACATCCTTTTCTGGAGGAGGTTTTGTTTCAGTGCAAAATTTCCTTTTTTTCCATGGAAGTTAACACTTAAGTGTAAGTGCATAAAATGGTTTGAAGTGTTGAAGGTATATTTTTCTACAGGATTGGGGTCTTAATTTTGCATATATTTAATTTAGATTATGGGCTAGTAAAGTACGGGAATGAATTACTTGGATAAATTGTGGACTCTATCGCTGGAAGCTTTTAGAGTTTAGACAAACACTTGGGTGTAGCTTAGATAAGGATGGTTCTGTCTTGAGACAGGATGTTGAAATGTATGATTTTTCTGAGATCCTTTATAGTCTTACTTTTCTATAAAATAAATCCATTAATTAATAAAAAGAACAGGGGAATTTGAAGGGAAGGCAGCTTTGGTGCATGTATGTGGCTTTTTCGTTTTTTTTTAAGATGATGGGCACAAACACCATTATGTTGCTAATGCTTGAGGAACTGAAGTTGATTGTAACATCCTTATGCAAAATGAGGTATCTTAATAACTGTTGTTGTAAAAGAACTGGGTATTCATGGTTTTCCATCCACTCATCTGAAAGTGCTTTACTATGGAAGAAAGCATATCCCCATTTTACAGATGGGAAAACTGAGGAACAGGGAGCTCAGATGATTTGTGTAAAGTTGCCCAGCAGGTGCGTGGCATCTGGGAACAGGTTCCAAGTCTCCTGAGCCTTAGTACAGTGCCTGAATCAGTAGGGAACTGCCTCTTTTAGGCAAGTATTGTTGCTTACTAGGTTTATTAGGAAAATAAAAAAATGGGGTCCTTCCCAGGTTGAGGCCTCTATTGGCTTCTGAGATAAAAATTATTAAAAAACAGTGCAAAAAATGAGCCAACAATACCAGGGATTGAAAATACCTATAAAGTATGGATTTTACATTGCTTTAAAGCTATAAAATTGCCAAAGGAAGAAACCAGTGTTTTCACCTTTTTAAATATTTTACTTCCTTTCAATATTTAAAGAAGTGCTTGAAGGAGAAAACAAATATTTCTTTGGTCTTCTTAAAGGTGTAACTTAAAGTTGTTCTTCAAAATATTCAGTCTATCCATTGCCAGGTGACTTTGTCAAGAAACTGAAGAGCTGAGTTGGCACAGACAACTAATAGCTGGCATGCAGTTACAGCAGAAGTTCCCATAAGTGAAAATTAAGGATGTGTGTGTGCACTGAATCCTTAACTCTTCTGTAAGCGGGGTGAAAAATGGTTCCAAGCAGGAGTTTTTACAGTATCATTTTATGCCAGCTTTGCAGGACTCGTGAGAGATGCAGAGCAATGGAGAACAAATCTCAATAAGTGTCCGTTACTTCTGTGAGTATTCTATTTTTTCTGTCCGGAGACACCCTGTGTTCCACATAAGTTTTGGTATCCCCCCACCTTATAGAAAGCTTATTTACAAGAAGTGTAAAACCCTGGCATTGTGGAATCAATTCCACAACACTTAGGGCACTTCTACACGTGCTCTGAGGACAAGGGGGCGGGACAGTGCTTTAATTAGAGTGGCTCCAAGAGCTGCTCTAATTAAAGCGCTCCAGCGTCTCATGTATCAGCATCCCTGCACTTCAAAATTGTAGCGGAGGTGTTTGAACTAAAGCTCATTCAATAACCTTTAGTGAAAGTGCTCCCACCACCATTTTGAAGCAGGGGGACACTGATACATGAGATATGGGAGGCTGTTGGAGCGTGGTAATTACCACTTTCCAGTCTGCTCCAACGTGCTGTAATTACAGCTCATCAAAGCAGCCTCCATGCTCATTTACAGACATCCTTAAGTTTTTTAATTTGTGTAACTTGGTGTGTATTTTGTATAACCATGTTTGGGCCTTGGCATAGTTTTCTATCCAAGTATTTCAAGCTAAAAGGTGATGTGTCAAAAAGTATAATGCAGTTTGGGGAAACATCTTGATTTCTCTGGGTGAAACAATGGAGTTGCAAAAGCTCTGGTAGGGAGGGAGTGGTGGTTGCTGTTAGTGTTTCCGCATTCATTTTACAGAAGTAACTAGAGGCTCCAGGTGGGTTAAAGGTCCCAAGTGCTGGACATGGTATATAAATGCACAGGCTATGCCTATTTTAAGGACGTTCTATTGATGTAGAAATGCTGGAATATTATACTATAGTAGCAAACCGTTCCAAATGTGGATGCAGCTGGAATGGCAAAGCTGTACTTTGTATCAATACAGGGAAACCTTCCACAATGGTGGCATAAACTGGAGCAGAAGCATGTATTTGGTTAGAAATATGTCAGTATTGGTGAGTTCTTGGTGATGGAGCTGTCAGTCAGGATCATACCATATTGTACTCTGGAATACTGGGTGATCACACCTATCAACCTAGCTGTCAGCATGACCACAGTGAGAAACTATTGCAGTCCAGAAGAACTAACAAGATGATGAGGTGGGAACATGTTGAAGTGACTCAAATATGTCCCTTTCTGTTACTGTTTGTATTTTACCTTATTTTATTTTCAATTATGATTGTATGGTAGCTAGATACATGACTTGTATTAGTAAGATTATAACTTCTATTTAGTGGTGGATTTGTTGTTTGTGTTTGATTAGTAGTGAAAACCATGGTCCTACCTTGTGAATCTGGTGTTGAGATAGACAGCAAAACACTAACAGATTGTTTTGCACATTTTGGACTTGCATAATGTTCTAGGTGCTGGTTAGGTTTGTGTTAATCCTGACTTTGATTCAATTGCATTTTATACTTTGCTTGGGAAATGTCAAAATGGAATTTGAAAGTAGTTAGAATATAAGATGACCTCTTTGGACCAAGCTATTAGAATTTTTTTTTCACAGGATGAAGACAGATCCCACTGCATCTGTTGTACACTGGTAATTTATGAAGGTGAAATGAATCTAACATGGCAGGCACTGAGTCAGTCATCTCAAATACAGTCTCCCTTGTGTTTTCTTGTCTGTTTCTGTCACCTGTACTCCCCATAAGTATCTAAGTTCATCATATAGCTTTCTGATTGCCAAAGACTGGATCAATTACATCTGTTTTGAATCAGGGTTGCAAGCATTGCTTTCTGGTTTACAACATTTTACTATCAACAGTAAAGCAGAGTCACTGGAAAAATTTAAGCTGTGGGCTGATTGTTAGTAGTCTGGCAAGGCAGCGGGAATGTTGGCTGGAAGAGGAAGCTGGTTATGATGATGTTTACTACTTCAGTCTTTGCAAAGAAAATCCATTCTCTGATTTTTCAAGATTATACCATCTCAGCTTGTTCTTTGGACTTTCCTCTACTCTCTAATGAAGCAAATCGCCAAGAAATGCCATCTTCAGCTAGTCATCCCCCTGGAATGGGAACCTAACCGCCAGGATCCATGTGTTTGTTTCCAGTTATAACTTGCGTTACCTGGGAATGACTGTGATAAGGCCTCTCTAAGCTCCTGCTGATGTAACACACAACAGCCAGCCTTTTAAGGTAGAAGTATCAATGATTTCATCACATTAGTGCTCATCATGCTCTACTGACTTTCAGCTTCTTTAGATATCTAATTCAGCCCCTTATCTTCTAATGCAGTAATTCTCAACCTGGGGTGCTGCAAGATCCTTTGGAGGGTGCCCTGAGGTGTGAGTAGATAAGCTGGTAAGTGCAGGCTCAGGCTTTTCCTTGCCTGTCCACTGCCCTACCCCAACTCCCTGGCCCCTCTCCAAAGAGATTAACACTAATAAATAAGCTAGTTTTTGAAATGGGGTGAACCTAAAAAGGTTGAGGTCCACCTAATTAAAGCCTTAATAGCCTGATCCAAAGCCCAAATGGGAATGTTTGGCAAATGGTGCAAGGAATTCCTGGTCCTGAGAGAATAAGTATTTTCTCTCGGGGCTAGGGTGGAGCTGCTAAGGGAAGCAGAGAGATTGATGACAGGCTTTTGGGGACACTGTGGAACTGTCCCACTTCCATTGTAGCAGCTCACATTATCCTGAGGATAGCAGCTCACATTATCCTGCTGAGGATTATGAGAGGCTTGGGGATGGAGGACATCAGGCTGGGAAGGAGGGAAACTAGCCCTTAGATGGGAACCACCTTCTAGCTGATGTTACAGTGCCCTCTTGCACTGAGGATACTCTTCTAAGGGAGGGAACCCCACAGGATAGGAGGAGGCAGGTGGTGGTAGTGCGTGATTTGATTATTAGAGACACAGATAGCTAGGTTTGAGAGAGTTTCATAGTTAGGGGCTGGAAGGGACCTTATAGATAATCAGGTCCAGCCCCCCCTGTACTTGGGCAGGAAAGACTGCTGGGATCAGACGACCCCAGCAAGATGGGTGTCAAGATGTCTCTTGAAGATCACCAGAGTGGATGACTGTACCGCCTCTAGGGGGACCAAGCCCTCGGTCCTCAGCTTGTAAAGAAGGTTTTTACTTAGGTCTAGCCTGAAATGATCCTCAATTGGCTTGTGCCCATTATTTCTTGTCCTCCCCTGGGGGACCTTGGTGAACAGATATTCCCCCAGGCCCTCATGTATGTCTGAGAGGACTGTGTGGTAACTTGCCTGCTGGGAGCAAAGGTGGCAGACCTATGAGACATGCAGATAGGCTGCTAGGTGGGGTTGGAGAGGAGCCGATGGTTGTGGTCCACATATGTACCAATAGTGTTGGTAAGTGTAGCAGAAAGGTCCTAGAAGCTAAATTTAGGCTGCTAGGTAGGAGGTTGAAGTCCAGGGCCTCCATGGTAGCATTCTGTGAAATCCTTCCAGTGCCATACTTGGAGCCAGCTAGATACTGAGACTCTGGGGCTTTGCCTGTGTGTCTGAGATGACAGTGTAGGGAGGAGGGTTTAGGTTTATTAGGAACTGGAGGACCTTTTGGAATAGAGGGAGCCTGTATAGGAGAGAGAGTCTCCACCTGAGCCAAAATGGTACCAAACTGCTGATATATAATATTAAAAAGGTGGTAGAGCAGCTTTTAAACTAAAAATGAGGGGAAGCTGACAGGTGCAGAACAGTAGACAGTTTGGGTTGATGCAGCCTATAGGGGTGAAACCATAAAAAAATGGGGATAAGAAACAGGGAAAAGACAAGCAGAAGCGAATACCTTTAATGATGGAAAAAGTCATACAGAATCAGCCAGCCAGGCAACAATAAAAAGTATACCTGCTTTTATACTAATGCTAGAAGCCTAAGATCAAAGGTGGGAGAACTTGACTGCTTAGAAGTAAATAATAATATTGACATAATAGGGATCTGAAACATGGTGGAATGAGGAAAATCAATGGGATGTTGTTATACCAGGATATAAATTATACAGAAAAGACAGAGTAAGCTGTACTGGCTGGGGAGTGGTATTCTATATCAAAGACTTCAGTCAAATAGGGTAGATTTTTCAACTAATTGGAGTGGTACCAAAGAATGTCTGTGGATAGAAATTCTGGGTTTCAGTAAGAAAAAAAATAATATCTGAGGAGGTACTATCGACCTCCAAACTAGAACAGCATTAGGAAGGTATAAATGCTAAGGAAGAGGCTGTGACAGCAGAAAAAACATAGTAATAGTGGGTGACTTCAACTATCTACAAATAGATTGGGTCAATCTAACATCAGACCAGGATACAAACACCAGATATTTTGAAATTATAAAAAACTGCTTTCTGGAGCAATTAGTTCTGGAATCTTTAGGAGGAAAGGCCATTCTTGACCTACTCCTAAGTAGTGCCCTGGATTTGGTGCAGTAGTGGCCACAATGCAATTGGGTTTGACATCCATGTAGACCAGAAAATCTACCATATTGCAGTAGCCATTAGCTTTAAAAAGAGAGACTACACCAAAATGAGGAAGCTAGTTAGAAGTTAAAAGGGGCTTCTAAGGAGGGGAAGAACATGCAAACAGCATGGGAACTGCTTAAGAATACCATATTGGAGGCTCAGAGAAAATGCATACCACAAATTGAAAAAAATGGAAAGTGGACCAAAAGAAAGCCAGCATGGTTTAATGGTAGAGTTGCAGAGGCAATAAGCAGAAAAAGGGCTTCTTTCAAAAAGTGGAAGCCAAAGCCTAATGAGGAAAATAGAAAAGGGCATGAACTCTAGCAAATCAAATGTAAAACTGTAACAAGACAAACTAAGAGCAAATTTGAAGGGAAACTTGCTTGAAACATAAAAGGTAACAATGAAATTTTAAGTACATTGGAAGCCAAAAACCTGGCAGGGAGTCAGTTTGGCCTTTGAATGATCAGGGTGTAAAAGGTGCACTAAAGGATAATGGGGCCATTGCTGAGAAACTACACGCATTCTTTGCATCTGTCTTCACTGTGGAAGATGTTAAGGAGATTTCCTCATCAAATCCACTCATCTCTAGGGACAAGTCAGTGGAGCTGACCCAAATTGAGTTTCAGTAGATGAGGTTGTAGAGAAAATTGATAAACTAAACAGTAGCAAATCACCAGGACTTGATAATTTTCACACTAAGGTCCTGAAGGAGCTCAGATCAGTAACTGTCAAGCTCTTAACTGTAGCATGCAACCTATCACTAAAAACAGCCTTGGTACCAGAGGACTGAAGGGTTGCCAATATGAGTCCAATATTTTAAAAAGGCTCTAGAGGGGGGATGCAGGGAACTTCAGGCCAATGAGCCTAACCTTTGTTCCTGGAAAATTGGTAGAAACAGTAATAAAAAAAGAATTGTTCAGCCGATGGATGAACATAACTTGCTAGGGGCATCAACATGGCTTTGTCGAAGGAAGAACATGCCTCGCAACACTACAAGAGTGCTGGATCACCCCAGTTCACCCTAAGCACATGGATTGGGGTGATCCAGTTGATGTAGTATATTTGGACTTCCAGAAAGCCTTTGACGAGGTCCACCATAAGAGGTTTTTAACTAGATTAGGTTGTCACGGGATTACAGGGAATGTCCACTCATAGATCAGAAAGCAAAGGGTGAGTATAAATAGTTTTCGGAATGGAAAGAAGTAAGCAGTGGGGTCACCCAGGGATCTATGGTGGGACCATTGCTGTTAACATCCAAAAAGGAACTGGAAAAGGGGGTGAATAGTGAGGTGGCCAAATTTGTAGATGACACAAAATTTTTCAGAGTGGTAAAGACCAAGGCAGGCTGTGAGGAATTGAAGAAGGATCTGGTATGATTGGGTGAACGGGCAACTAAATGGCCGATGGAATTCAATGTAAGCAAGAAGTGATGCACCGGGGCAAAAATAACTCAAGCTATACTTACATGGATGGGCTCTACATTTGCTATTACCACACAGGAAAGAACTCAGGGAGTCATTGTGGACAGTTAGCTAAAAACATCAGCTCAGTGTTCAAGTAGCTGTCAAAAAGGCAAGCAAAATGGTAGGGATTATTAAGGAGGGAATAGTAAACAAAAAGGAAAAGTATCATCATGCCCTTTATAAATCCATGGTGTGTCCACACCTTGAATTCTGTGCCCAGTTCTGGACCCCACACTTCAAAAAGGATATAGAAGAACTAGAGAAGGGCAACAAGGATGTTTAGTGGCATGGAGGGGCTTCCATATGACAAGAGATTAATGAAGCTAGGCCTATTCAGTTTAGAAAAGAGATGCTTGAGTGGGGACATAAGGGTTTACAAAACGGAGAGGAGAAAGTAAATAAGCATTTATTATTTACTTTCTCAGCACAATACAAGAGCTAGGGGTCACAAAATGAAACTAGTAGGTAGTAAATTTAAAACTAACAAAAGGAAGTTCTTTTTCACACAGTTTGTAATTAAAGGGTGGAACTCATTGCTACCAGATGTTGCAGAAGCCGACAGTTTAGCCAGATTCAAAAAGGGATTGAACACATTCTTGAAGGAAAGGTGCATTAGTAGCTATTGAGTATGGGACTTTGGGATACAGCCTCTGAATTAGAACTTTGTAGACCTTAAATACTGGAGGCTGCAAGTAAAGGGGAACAGTGGGGAAAGAAACCCTGGTCGTACCCTGTTCATTTTCCCTTTCAGCTCCACTCTCTGCCACTGTGTGACAGAATTTGGGGCAAGATGGACCTATAGCCAGATCCAGTAAATAGCAGTTCTTATGTTGTTAATGTTTCCATTGACTTCATTGGGTTTCAGAGTAGGTCCTCAGTAGTCTTGCGTTATCTTAGTGTCAGTCTCTGCGACACATAGTAAGAACCTCATCTATGAGTAGTCTTTTTGATTTTTAGTGCAGCATAGAGTGAGGTACTTATTCATTGTTCATGTTGCATGCTTGGTTTAAATGCATAGCCTTAGAACTGAGAGAAGGCAATGTGCTTACCCATAATACACAGCTATACCAACTCTGTAAACAGTCAGTACTTATTAAGTATACAGCTCTGTACTATTACCAACCTCGAGAGGAGCTAGCCCATCTTCTTTTCAAGGCTTCTAGTATTTGGGCTTGGAACTTCTTTGAATGGGGCATGGGGTAGGGAGAAGGGCTGATGGCACCTGTGACACTGACTAGCTCCTGTCATTTGCAAGGGTACTAATAGCAGCCCTTTTATACTTGCTTCCCCTCTCCCAGTTACATGAAGCACAGTTGGTTGCAAAAGTAGCCTGGGACTACGTTCTTTAGCAGGTTTTTGTACTTAACTAGTATACAGATAACCAATGTTTGTTACTCTGTAAGCTATAGGCAACATATCGGGACTTGCCTTTTGTTATGTAGTTAAGCACATTATGCCATTATTTGATAAGCATGTAAGTGGCGCATGTGCTAAGCATGGCAGAATCTTGCTTTTGGAGAGCCTTTCAATCCAGGAGCCACTAACAGGACTCTGCTCAGCTGCCGTATGTGCTCAACTGAGCACAAGGTGAAACTTTTGAGTGCGGAGGTGAAGGGCCAGCCAACATAGAACAATTTTCACACCAGAGACCAGGATGAGTCTCAACCTAACAGACTTGAAAGAATATTTCACATCCAATTTTTTGCCCAAGGCTTTCTGAATAACAGTGTCTGAAGAGAAACAGCATCTTGGACAAGAAAAAAGAATTCGGTGTGGCATATAGTGGGTAAACATGTAAGTTACAACCTTGCATCCAGGGCTTCATGGTGCCAGTGAGGGGTGCTTTTGGAAATGCCTTAGAACAGCAGGAATAAAAAGGGAGATGGCTCTTCCCTCTGAACAGGTCACTAATATTAAAATCTTTACTTTCTGTGGTGGGGATGGAATTTGAAAGGAGTGACTGAAATTTACGTTCTTTCCCTTTAACAAGGAGATGTTCATTCTAGAAATATAAATTTATGAAAATGAGATGGACTTCTATTCTCTAGTCAGTAGTAAAATTGGTGTTATGCAAGGCATCCCTAGCAGTGCCCTTAGTTTTTCCCATATACTTTTTATATACTGTCATATCTTCAGTTGTTCTAGTGCACCCTGAGCAGAACTCATTTTCACTTGGCCTTAAAGTGGGAATGAAACCCAAGTATTCAGAAGTGAAGTGGCAGCAGTGCACCTAATCCATTTTGCTACCGAGATCCATTTCCATCTCCTCCCCCCACTCCATGGCAGTCCTTTTATCTCACCATTTTAATGTTTGTAAAGTGTTAGATGAAAAGCACTAGACAAGAAATAAGTATCCTTGCTGTCTTTCAAAGTACTTTTGATTAAAGATGCTCCTGTAATGGTTTATGCTTGATGTGAAAAGAAGGGATGTGGGGGTTTTAAGGATTTTTGACTTGTTTGTTTGTCTTTGGTAGAGGTACTTGAGATATCATTGTAGTCTGTGGTTCAGGAACAGCTTTCCAATGCAAATGAGGATCTCTACCCTGGAAGTGGCTCCATGAACACCAGGCATGACAGTGAATTCTAGATTATATTTTGTTTGACTTCTCTATCCAAAATATTCACTGGGAGAAGTGAGCGAGTATTAATGCATCTCCCCCAGCAGTCTTGGGGGTCTAAGCTACTGTCTACTCACTTTATTTTTGTTTCTTTAGTCTGTGCAAAATTACTTGCCTTTATCAGGGCTGAAGATGGAAGGGTGGGGGGGAGGAGGAGATGCAAATTTCTGATTATAATACGGGTATATCTCTCTCTCCCATGTTCCATATGTAGTATAAATCAAGAACCCGTAGATGCTCATTGTAGGCTAGAAGCACTTGCCTCAGAAATGAGGTTAAGTGTGGAACACAATGTGGAAAAATGCTGACTCCTAAGGCCATTAAACTGTACTTGATTTTTTTTTTTTTTTTTTTTTAAAGATCAATAAAGCCTGACGTAGAGCCAATTTCTGGTAATGCAGTTTGTAAAGTTTTCTCAGATGTTTATCTCAGGGTAACTAAGGCCTGATCCAAACCCATAGGAGTAAATTGCAGCCAGAGGCATAACCAGTTGCTTAAGTGCCCTGGGCAGCAACCATGCACAAAGCAGCATCAGTGACTGCACTGCTGGTGGTGTGGCAGTGGCTGGGTCAGCAGGGCAGCTGTTGCTGTTGTTGTGTCCCCCAACTCCCAGGGTTGTTGCCCTGTTCTCCCCCACATACTGCTGGCATGACTCCCATTGGCTTGAGCTGTGGACCTAAACCTAGCTAGGATCTTAAAGAGTTCTGAGCATCTTCCTTTTAGATTAGTGGTGCCCAACGTTTTGGCCCTGTGGGTCAGGTGAGTGGCATGGGGTCAGTCTGCAGGTTGGATCAGGGCCTGTATGCCAGGATCGGGCCCCACACCAGTCCACATATGCTGGGATTGGGCTTCACACTACCTTGAGCACCTGATCTAGTGTGCAGAGCCATGCCAGGCCGCAGGCTTCCCATGGGTCCAGAAATTTGGCAGCAGGGGAGCAGCTACTGTTCCCTTGCTGCCAAATGTTTGGACGTGTGGGGAGTTCGTGGTTCAGATGACACTGCTCCAGGGGCTGGATCAGGTCTGCGGGGGCTGGGGGATGAGCACCCCTGCTTTAGATCAGTGTTTCTCAACCCCATGGTATGCGTACCCCTGGGGGTACATGAGACACGGGCAGCTGCTTTTTTGTCTTTGCCTGCTCGGGCTGGAAATTCCAGCTGCCACTCCTCCTGCCGTGTCCAGTGTGCTGGGGCTTCTGGTTTTGCTTTTGCTGTGTCAATCGACAAGTTGGTACCAAAGGTTGAGAACCACTGCTTTAGATGACTCATTACCTCTTGGGTTCATATATGCTTCTTTTTGTTAGATGACCTGAGAAGGGGTTGCTTATTTCACAAAGCAATGAAGGACTTATCTGGTAGTTTTATGCCTCAGTTCTATATTATGTGAAATTTCATATGGAGAGAAATGCATTTCAGCCTGTACAAATGTTGAAGTTGTATTTTAAATGAAATATCTTAATTACCACTCAGCATTGCTAAGCTTTTTGCTGGAGTCGGCAACTATCTTGCTGAAAAGTGCCATAATTTGAGGCAGAAATCTAATGCTGGAGATTTTAAACCCATTTCCTTCTTGCTTACCATTCAGGAAAGAAATACTGGCTTAGTATTCAGAAAAAAGAGTTTTTCCTGTTTTTAACTACTGAACAGTTCATTTACTATTAAAGTTCTTGTATCACTGGCTTACAATTTTTATATTAGAAGTAATGTTTCCACTAAGAACAAAATAAGTTGGTCATTGAACATTTATAATATGTACAAAATAGTATTTTCTTCTGAGAATTGTCCGTAGAAATCAAGAAGTTCTTTTTGTGTTGTATTCTGTAGTTTATATGGAGAGGTTGAAAGATAACATGCACTTGACTTTAAGAGCTGTTTGGTGGAACCTTTTAAATTATGTGCTTTGGGACTCGGTGGAGCATAATTTTTTTTTTAATTTACTTTAGAGTCAGTTGTTGAAATCATAATTTGTGTTGCAAGGACATTTTAGGTGCTGCCTTCATGGTGAGTCTGTTTTGGGCCAGGTTATGGAGTTGGGAGCACTGAAAACAATGGAATTCTTTGAAACAGTGACTGGTTCCTTTCTGCATCTCAAAATTGTTGTGTTGTGATCACTGCTTGTTACTCTCATCCCAATTCTCTTGGTATTACCTTGTATTCTCTTGTCTGTGTTACCCACCTCTTATCTTTCATTTTGCATTTGGGTCCTTGGCAGATGTTAATCTAAAGTGTCCATGGGATCTGATCCCTGATCTCAACAATTGAATGTCATACCATACCACACATGGAGGGCAAGATGGGTATCAGGTGTCAGATCCCAGTCATGCTTTTTCAACTTGCCAGTGCATGCAGAACCTGAGATCACAATCCCAGGCTCCGCCTGCACTAACAAACTGAACCTGCAAAAAGCGCAGCCAGCTGCCTGGGAGGCCCTGCTTGGCAAGTTCAAAGCTGTGTATCTGGGAGGCTCAAATGCAGGATTGCCTGTATGTGGCTGTGAGCTTGTTCAGCTAGGCGAATTCTCCCTGCCTGGCATTTGCAGACTCTCAGTCTCCCCCTAGTTAAAGACCCTGGGTTTCCCTCTTCCTCACGCCCACTGGACCAGGGCAGCCTCAAACGTGGAACCAGGCTAGGACTGCCCTACTCTGCTGACAATCAGCTGATTAATGGCATGGCAGCATGTCACACGCTTAATTTAAGGTGTCATGCAGATCAGCCACTAATATGTTCTACGCTGTATGTGGAACATCTTGTGGCTTGCTTGCCATTTTATGGTGCTGTAAGTTAGCTGAATGTGTAGAATGCTGCATGTTGTTTGCACCATACACATCATGTCTGACAGTGGACTTAGAAGAAGCAGTTACTACTTGTACCTTATGTGTTTGCATATTGCTCTGCCCAGTGGGGCCAGATAGCATAACTACTACTATAATTCCAAAAATAACCAATGTTAAAGCATCAGACAAGACTGGCAGGGCTCATTAAAATTGACTCTTTGCACAAAGGTTATTATATACATCTTTTAAAGTAAACTCTATGAAAATTAAAGAGAGCCTGTGCTTGCTATTCAGAATGACATGAGGCTGGTAGGATTTTCATTGCATTCATATTAACACACATAATAGAAAAAAAAGATGAAAAACCTAAGTACAGATAGGTAGAGGAAAAACAAGTAGGTCATCCTCTGGGATAGTGGCCCTAAAGTAAACATCCCTGTGATTTATGACACATAATGCACTTATTTTTATTTGGCCTCTTCAACAGGGAACTTTATCGTTGAAGAGGTTTGATAGTAGCCTGTTTAGTGTGTTTGTAGCCACTTATATTCTCAGCATAAAACCATAGTTTTGGGGCTACTTGTGATTCAGCTGACTTTGTTGTCATTCTTGCTCGCTGCTTTTCACCTCTGTTTTCACCTTCAGTATCTCAGATTGTACAGGACTAGATAAGAATTTTCTGCCTGCTCAGTTTACTCCCATCCTGCTACCAGACTTAAATATGATGGCTTTGTCCTCTCCCTCTAAGTGTATCATCTCCAACCTGATTGAAGCATTTAAAAGATGTGTGCGCATTTTACATAATTGAGAAAGATCTAAAATGAGCGAGACATCAAAGGGAATGAAGCCAGAAACAACTGAGGATTCATTTTTGCAGTACCTGTAAACTTTGCGGTAATGTTAGTTTTGCAGCTCGGTATTCCTCGTGTCACTCCGTTGCAGTAGTAAACAATGAAATGACAGCATGTTTGGAGGATGGAGGGAAATTTTGATAGTGAATGAGGAACTTATTTTAATGGTGTGCTTTAGGATCTGAAGACAATCTACATACTTGTACTCAGCTAACAAATGCTGCCTGTTAGGGGGCTTATAGGTGAGAAGGAAGAATAGGACGTGTCTTATCTCAGCTTGCTATATGTGAAATGCAGAACATGGTTAGAAGGGTTGATGTCTTTGGAAGAAAGCATGAAGAGTTGTCTCCCCACACTTCCTTTGTGACTGTGTGTCTTAGTCTGACTGTGCATCACCTGTGGAAATTAAAATGTCTGTTTTTGAAGCTATAACCTTGTAATGGAAAAGACTTGTTCTAGAGTTAGTCTTTTGTGTCTTCTAAACTGAGTTGGCTCCCCTGCTGTGACTTCAGTAATGCATCATTTCATAAGTTCAGAGGATTTAATGTGTTTCTGGTGAATCTAAGTTGAAGTTAGATGGTTAAAAGGGAAAATGACTACAATGCATTGGATGCAAAAGCTTGCTCCCCCAGCTTATACCCATGCATTGAAAAACATCTTCTCAGCTTCTCTTACCTAGGTGCTGTGTTTGTGCATGAATATTTATAAACATTTTATGAACAAATGTCCCGGAAAAACTGAGACACACAATTACAGTGGTGAGAAATGCAAGTAGTTCTGCTCCTATTTTGTAAGCAGCTAGCTGGTGAGTGTGATACTACAGCAAATGAAAATGTTACTATAGTAAATGCAGCTACAGCAAATGAAACTGTCTTCTGCAGCTCTGCTGAATTATGGCATCACATAAGCCTCTTTTTTCAATTACTTACAACTTTTTTCAAAAAGGAGGGGAGAAAAAACACAAAGAAGATTTTTGCTGAAATTCTTCATGCCAGCCTGTAGTTACTTTTTCGTTTTTAAAGTTTCATAAAAAATCTCCTCAGCTGTAATTTTGAATTCTGTGGACATGGTGATGAAGGAGGTGAGGGGAGAATATTTTTCAGCTGTTAGGATTTTTTTTCAGATGCTCTTCATGCTGTGATAACTCAAATTGCTTTATTTTTTGAAATTTCATATGTGGTATGTATGCAGTTCTGAATGAGGACTTAAATGTCTGCCACGAGAGAGAGAGAGAGAGAGAGATTGGTAGCATAAATAAATTTTACAATAATGTTAAAAACAGTCTTCCAAGTGTACATGTTGTATTCACTTCTTCAATTTCAGAAGTATCCTCCTGGATGCAGTACTCCAAATCTCCACAGGCAGATGATATTTGAAAGACCTACATGTCCATGTGGTAGGAATTTGCTGAAGTGATGCTACCCATTATTTAATCTGATTCTGTGAGGAGACTTTGGAGACTGTCTACACTAGAAAGACTGCCTTTTGGTAATGTGATTACAACATAGTTATCATCTAACACTGCTACAAATATTATTCCAATATGTAGGGTGGATGGAACCTGAATGGACCGATTACTGGTCTATAGTATCATCTGTTCTGTGCAGCAGTGTTAGCAATAGTGTTGGGGGCAGCTGCAATGTAACCAAGTTACCTGAATTGATTGTCTTTTTAGTCTGGTTCTTCTTTCTCTGGGGCCCCCTTTCCCCATTGCACAGCACAGGGTTTTGGGCACCTGCTGCTGGGCAGGGGTGGGGTAGGGAGGGCTTCAGTCACGCTCCCAGGACTGTTCCAGCTTGTGCAGGGCCGGAGCCAGGCATGGCTGAGCAGACACAGATGCAGACAAGAGGCCTGGCACCTGGGTCAGGGCAGGGGGTGGAGGGAAAGTAGGGGGACTTGTCTCAGCCCTGACCTGAGCCAGCAGTGTTGGGATGGGGGTGCTGGGCAGGGGCTCCCCCCTGCCTGTTGGCCAGCTGGTCAGTGCAGCTTCTCTCCCCAGCTCTGCCCTGTCCCCCATGAGTGGCCAGCTGTCAGTGGTGGCAGCGGGGAGGGGAGGGAACAGAGCCTCCGGCCCTGGCCACCCCAGCAGACCTGCCCCAGCACAGTTGGGAGGGGACCCACGTGGTGTGGGATTCCCTCCTCCTGCTGTCTTTTTATGGAGTGCCTCTGTCCCCACTGCCTGGTGTGGGCCTCTCAGGTGACTCGGCGCATCTTGCTGCCTACTGCTGGTTCCAGGCTCTGGCAGGATGTGCTGGGCCTGGGGGGCTTATGCTAGGTGGCAGGCATGAGATTGCTCTGTAGAGGGAAGGATGTGGCCCGACTATGTGGCATGGGCCTCCTGGGGTGTCCTGTGCATCTTGGCAGAAATCCGCACCAGTTGCAGCCAGTGGGATGACTCTGGTGGCCCAGAGGCTTGTGCCAGGTGACGGAGCCTGGTCCTTCCTTCTATGAGGTGCTGCCATCCCCGCCACCTGACGCAGGCCTCCCAGTCCACCTAGTGCAGGTCTCCCAGGACACCTGGTATGTCTTGTCAGCTACTGCTGGTGCTCGGGGCATTGCACCAGGTGGCAGGAACAGAAACACTCTGTAGAAGGAAGGGTCAGGCCTCCTGGTGCCTAGTTCTTCCTTCAGCAGAGCTGGGCCACCCCTGATTGGCTGTCAGGCATGCATCCCCAAGCCCCTGATGTCACTGCAGTTCCTTCTCTGCACCCAGCCCTGGGCTTATAGAGGGGCCCCAGGGGGTCACCATGGCTCACCTGCCAGCTTGGCTGGTGGTGTTGGGGGGGGGGGGGGGGCATGCCATGGTGGTTCACTGTGGGGCTCTCCCAGGAGCCTGGAGCTGGGTGTGGGGGGGTCTGGTAGCTTCGGGAGGGAGGGTGCGGTTTAGGGCATGTGCCTGGCAGCCAATCAGAGATGGCCCCTGCTTGGCTGCCCTTAGCAATCTCCAGTATCCTGGGAAGCGTTTGGGAGCGCTTAATGCCTTCTAGTCTCAGCCAGTGCAGGCATTTGCATGCATCCATCCGCAATGTGAGGTTTCGTTTGTTTGTTTGTTTTTTTCTCCCGATCCAATCTACACATTTTAGTGAAACCTGTGTAAATTGGATCGATTGTGCCTTGGGTCTTTTGAATGTCTGTACTTAGCTCAAGTTTCTGCATGCAGATGCTCAGTAGTCAGTGGTTACTAAAATCACTGGAAATGTTTAATGTTTATTTTGGCAGCAGTGCCTCTGTATGCAAATGTTGGGCCGTACAAACTAAAATTATTTATATCACAAAAATTGCAGGCATTTTTATTTACTCCATACCTGTGGTGTACTTGCATATTTTGGTATTGTTTCTGCTTAATTTTTTCATTAGTGACCTTATTGTACTGAGGCATATATGTTCTAATATTTATGTATTAGCTACATTAAATTATTTAATTAATTTATACCTTAAAAAGCCCCCCAAAAGCTTTCAGTTTAAATAAATGAGGTGGGCAAATAATGAGGGGGGTGGGGGGAAGAGGGGGGAACAGAGGACCTGGAGAGGAAGTGATTTACCCAAGGTCCCAAAATAGTTCAGTAGTAGATATCTGGATGGAACCTAGTCATCCAGGTCTCACCCCAGTGCCCAATACATGGATCATGCTGCCTCACATTTTGAAAGGTGTTGATTTGCGGGGACTTAGGAGCTTCTTGTAACTGTAACTTCCATGGGGGAAGTAGGGACTTTGGACATTAAAATGCAGAAGGGTAGATTAGTTAGAATCATTGGAAGGTTGGGCTGATGAGAAGGATTAGGAAGGACAAGGTATAGAGTTCATGCATTATTACTGAAAGGAAAGAGTAGTGTTTGCATAGAGAGAGAGTCTGCAAGCTGTTTTTAAATACCCAGCCTGTATTGGCAAAATACAGCCAGTGGGCCAGATCCGGCCTAGCAACTGATTGGATCCAGTCCACAGGCAGGCACCTGTCAATTGGTTATATGCAGCCCACAGCACTCCACATGGGGCCAAGGCCCATCTGCTGCCGCCCAGAGCAACCCACACCATGCTCCTGCCCATGCCCGCTGATGGCCCTGACCAGTGCATACAGCTTCTCCACTGGGCTGCTCCTGGTATGGCTGCAGCCTCCTGGGTGTTGCTTGGCTCTCCCTGCCTCCAGCAGGTCCTCCTGCTCCTCCGCTTCCTCCTGCTCCTGCTGTGACACTCCAGGAAGCAGGTAGTGCAGGGAAGAGCGGTGGCCCTGGGAGCATGTGCTGGGCACCACATGCCAGGCAGCTTCTGCCCCTGCACATGGGGCTCCAGTTCCAGCTTGTGGCCACCTTCCACCTACTTTGCCCACCTAGTGCGATAAACAGCCACTTTCAGGTGGCTGAGTGGGTGGAAGGGGTTGGGAGCTGGAGCCCCGCGTGCTGAGTTTCCACCTGGCTGCAGCTTCCTTCTTCCCTGGCTGGCCGTGTGGTGTCTGGCACACCCCCCCACAGCTGCCACCCTTCCCCGCACTACTTGCTGCTTGGAGCAGTGCAGCAGGGGCAGGAGGAGCAGGAGCTATTGAAGGCAGGAGGAGCCGAGCAGTACTGGGCGGATGCAGCAGTAGTGTTGTGCATGCTGCCTGGGCCCAGGGGTGGGTGGGTGCATGTAGGTGTGAGTGGGGTTTGGCCCCATGTCATGTACTGTGGAGGCAGCCGCAGGCTGGATGGTGTGGGGGGAAGGAAGAGAGTGGACTGCGCCTGCACCGTTTGAGAAGGTTCTTCTACGTGTGCCCCCTGCCCCGCTCTCCCTCCCCTGACCTGGCTCCTGGGACCTAGTGTGCAGGCAGACCCCCCCCCTCCCCCCCCCCCCAATAAACAAGAGTAAGATTTTATTTTGAGCTATTATGCAGTCACCTCCTATATACATTACTCAACACCCCCCCCCGATAAATTAGAATAAAAATATTTTTTGAAATAAAATATAATAGATGTTGGATTTTTAGTATGTGATTTGTTTTTTTTTATCTATAATTTGTTAAAATGATACCTTCTGAAAGATTTTTTTATGTATGACCCTCAACAGTTCATCAAAACTCATTAAGTGGCCCTCCAGCCAAAATGATTGCCCACCCCTTTGTTAACCTCTCTTGCTACTCTTTGCTCCACCTTACTAATATGCCTCCAATAGCTCTAGAGTTGATTCTTCCCAATGTTCAGACTGTTTTTAGGTGTTTTGCATCAGCTACATTCTCTACTTTGCACAATTCTCAATAACTCTTATAACTTTTTCTATTTATAAGTAGCTGAAAAAGTCTATAGCTAATAGTTTAACCAAATGGAGTAAAGATAATTTGGATAGAGAAGTGCATGCTCAGGAATGAATACATTATAAGATTTGCATCCTGCTGTCTTCAGCAGGGCTCCTTGCATTTAGGGGAGATGGAGGAAGTGAGGATTGTGTAAATGTGAACAGAATTTGCACAGCAAGATTCTTTTTTTGCACTTACAATACATTTTGATTTAGGTTATTTTACTGTATTTACGTTTTAAATGAGTTCCATACCTGCTTCTATGCTGCAAAACAACTCAAGATTGGTGAGAGGTTTTATATAAATTCAATCACACTAAAATAACAAAAACAAGTCAATAACAATAAAAAAAAAAATCATCCTCTGCTGGGTACCTAGTAGAGCTCATTTCAATGAAAGCATTAATTTAGCAGAGAGGTTTCTTTCTCTGCCATAGAACCCCCAAGGGCAACAGAGAAGAGGAAAAGTACTAACTATGCAACTCTAATGCTGCTGAGGAGGCCAACTGGATGGCAGGAACCCAGAGCACAAGCCTGGTTTCCAAGGTAAAAGGGCCAAAGCCCCTGATTGGTGGTCATTTTAAAGACCAGTCCAAACCCTGTTGAACACAACTGGAAAACTCAAGGCTGTTTCAACAAGGAGTGGATTTGAGTCTGTGACTAATGGTGAGGTAGAAAGACCCTGTTACTCCTGAAAGATGTGGGGAGAACTCCAATGTGGGCTTTTCTTTAAGGAGCAGTGTCCTACAGTTATTTTTTTGTTAAAAATATGAGGACATGGTTTGATAAAAGACGTATTCCAAAAAAACACAGATGGCTTTGGGTGCAGTTGCAAGTCAGTTTGGCTGTTTGATCAGCTGCTGCTGCAGCAACAGCTGCTTTTGTAGCCTCCTACAAAGGCAGCATTTAGGGCTGCTGTCCCAGTCACCCCATCCTCCTTGGTTACATTACTGGTTCTGATGGTCTTGTATTTGGTGAGAGGTTGTATTTCTTCAGATTTGTTATATTCCAGATCCTTTTGATTTGATGTTTTCTTAAAAAAAACCCCAATTATTGGAGTTGTGGAGTGTGACATTGTGAGGCCCAGTAAAAACAACCTAGTGCTTGTATTCCCTTGTATTGTACATGCACCAAATTGTTAGTGTGATAGTAAGTTGTGCAGTGTTTTGTTTTTCCCCCAGGGGTGGTTACAACAATTAGTTGGAAAATGAAATACATGGGGAAAGCATCTGGAAGGTAAGACTTACCAGATGGGTTCCCTGTTGAGATATAATAAGGGGTTTTTGTTTGATGGTTTTTCCTTTTTTCTGTTTTCTTGGGGGACAGAGATAGCAAGCAGAAATTGTTTAATTTCTAATCAATAAAATATTGTATAAAAAGAGACAGATATGTTAAGGCCAGAAGGGTCCCTTCTGTTGTGCCTAGCACAGGCCCTAGAATTTCAGCCAGCAAATTCTGTGTCAGGCTCCATAAATTATAGTTGAACAAGAGTGTATCCTTTAGAAAGAATTCCAGTATTGATTAAAAATTTTCTAGTGATGGATCTACTGCATCTGTGGTATGTTGATCCATTACGCAATTTACCCTTGTCAAAAATTTACATTGCATTTTCGATTTTGAAATACTATTGTTGGAACAACTTAGCTAGGAATGCAGTTAATTCTCCATTACTTGAGGTCTCAAAGTCAAGGTTAGATGCCTTTCTGAAGACATTTACTCTGGCTTGACTAGATGTTAGGGGTTTGCTGGCTGAAATTCTATGGCCCTTAGTATGCAGGAGGTCAGACTAAATCATCCAAGTGATCCCAAATGACCTTTAGAACTTACGAATAATGAATGCGCATGCTATTAGAAACATAACTTTGAGATCAAGGACCCAGCTTGTTGTCCCCTTACTCATCAAAGGACCGGTAAATCCTCATTTCAACAATATAAAACAATAAAAAATAGCTTAATGGTTGGGAAAAGTACATTTTATCAGTAACTGTAAGTATAATGAGATAATCTGCCAAAAAGTCAAAGCCAGCTGTATTCCAGCAAGACCTCATAAAAAGGGAAACCAGCTAATAGATCATACTTAAGCATCTCAGAACAAATCTCAAATTAGTTCTTGAGGTAAAACAAACAACAATTCCATGTACATTATAGTTCTAATTCTTTTTTTCCCCTGAACTTCCTCTGATTACATAGATACTCATTGGCAACCAAAGAATTAGTACTATGGACAAAATTTTATCATCCCTCAAGATTTATAATGGAAGAAAAAAGCCAAAAATTGACATCTTGGCACCATCTTTTTAAGACATCTTCATTGAGACTGACATTTATACCTTTCAGCTAAACTAATTTGTGCTGTATCTGGACATATGCAGATCCATTTTCTCTAAAAGTCTCTCCCATTTCTCCTTTGAACTTCAGCAGTAATCTGATTTTTCAAAAGGGAGCAGAAATCGATAATTGAACTCTTGAGAGCCTGCTCCCTGGATGACTTCAGTGCCCACTCTTTTATACTTCTTTTGTTTAATGCATTAAATTGCAATATAGAATGCTTTTCTGGTGTTTAAATTAATGTGCTTTGTTCATTGTAGTTTCAAGGAGGCTTTCATTGTTGTTAACCATTTTCATCCACCACGTTTTACATGGAAGCAGTTTTGGGGAATATTATGCAGATTACGGGTAACCTTAAGGGTAGGTTGCTGAGAAGAGGCAGAAGCAGGTCTACAGCCCAACTTCTTATTTGCTCACACCTTAAAACATGAAAACAAACCTTTATCCCAAAGTCTTTCTGGCTACATGTGACAGCAGAACCAGATTCTCACCTATACTAGCTTGGGAGACTCGAGAGGTGGGAGGAGGGTGGCACGGAGAATGGCAGCAGGTCTTCTTGCATTTGCTGCGTTCTCCAAATTTCCCTTCAGCCTATGCCCAATATTTATAGATGGCTAGTTTTAATATTCTAATGATTTAGGGTTGGTTTTATTTCAATTTCTTTGTTTCACTGAAACTTTTGAAACAGTGCTGAACCAAATCTCTTGTAGACTTGGATGGTCTCAATTAGTTGGGATTTATATCCTTGGGAAAGAGGGAGGGTTTCTTACATCCTTTCCTTTCCCACTGTCAAATGCTGTTCCTGTTTCTTCTTTACCTTAGTCTATGGTCTTCTCTGACGAGGTTGTTTTTGTTTTTACAAATTATGTAAGCATTTTAACAAAAATGTATCTATTATAGAAAATAACATTTAATACATTTGGTTACATCAATCACTACTTCTGCTATTTAAGATAAAGCTATGATATAGTGTATATGGATTATTTAATGTATGGTCTTCCCCTAGCTCCTTTTAGACCTTGTGCTTTGTTTAATTGTGTTTGGTGGCTTCTTTTACTTGCTGACCAAGTTTAATAGATTTCATAGACATTAGGGCTGGAAGGGACCTTGGAAGATCATCGAGTCCAGCCCCCTGCCCAAAGGGGAGGAAGTCAGCAGGGGTCATAGGATCCCAGCAAGATAGACATCCAAATGTCTCTTGAAGGCTTTCAGGGTAGGTGCTTGAACTACCTCTGGTGGCAGTCTATTCCAAACCTTGGGGGCTCGGACAGTAAACAGGTTCTTCCTTACGTCCAGCCTGAAACGATCACAGAGGAGTTTGTGACCATGCGATCTTCTCATCCCTTGGGGCGCTCTGGTGAACAGACGTTCCCCTAGATCCTGATGAGCACCCTTGATAAACTTACAGGTGATCACCAGATCACCCCTGAGCCTGTGCTTTTCCAGGCTGAAGAGTCCCATAGCTCTTAGCCTCTTGTCATAAGGTTTATTTTCCTGCCCTCTGATCATGTGCATAGCTCTCCTCTGCACTCTCTCAAGCTTCTCCACATCCTTTTTGAATTGTGGAGCCTAAAACTGGATGCACTACTCCAGCTGCAGCCTCACCAGGGCCGAGTACAATGGGAGAATGATGTCCTGGGATTTGCTTGAGAAGCATGCCAGTGTTTTGCTTGCTTTACTAGCCGCAGCATCACATTGAAGGCTCATGTTCATCTTGTGGTCAGTCATGACCCCCAAGTCCCTTTTGTCCATAGTGCTAACCAGCATAGCATTGCTGAGCCTGTAAGGACGCTGCAGGTTTTTCCTCCCAAGGTGGAGAACCTTACATTTTCAGGGTTAAACACCTTCAGGTTCTTGTCTGCCCAATTCCTGAGCCTGTCAAGGTCTGCCTGGATCACCCTCCTGTCCTCAGGTGTGGATGCTTTTACCTCAGAGTTTGGTGTCATTGGCGAACTTGGCCAGTCTGCTTCTGACACCAATGTCTACATCATTAATGAAGATGTTAAATAGTATAGGCCCAAGGACAGAGCCTTGAGGGACCCCACAGGCCACAGCACACCACGACGATTGACTTCTGTCAGCCACCACCTTCTGGGTCCTAGTGCGGAGCTAATTCCCCAGCCAGCGGATTGCGGTGAGGCTAAGGCCGCAGTTGGCCACTTTTGCCAAGAGGTGATCATGGGATACTAAATTGAAGGCTTTTTAAAAGTCAATCTCTTCTCCCTTGTCCAGGTGATAGGTCACCTGGTCATAGAAGGAAATAAGACTGGTCAAGGAAGGCCTACCTGCAACAAACCTGTGCTGGCTATCCCTCAGGATTTTGCCGTTGGCCAGTCTGTTGAGAATGGTCTCTTTGATAATCTTTTCTAGGACCTTCCCCGGGATAGAGGTCAGGCTGATGGACCTGTAGTTCGCTGAATCTACTTTCCTCCCCTTCTTGATGATAGGCACCACATTGGCCTTCTTCCAATCTTCGGGCACTTCACCAGAGCACCAGGAGTTCTCAAAGGTCCGTGCCAGGGGCTGAGCTATGATGCTCTCCAGCTCCTTGACTACCCTTGGGTGTAAGCTGTCAGGGCCAGCTGACTTGAAGGTATCCAGCCTCTCAAGGCGTAGGTTTAGTCCTCTTTGATCCTCCAATTTCCGTCTGGGCTTTTTTTTGAGATCTGAACCAGTGTCCAGGATTTTGCTCTGCTCCACTGGTTGGCCGGCATGCATCCAGGCAGGGTGGTAGGAGCAGCCTCAGCAGCTGGATGGGGAGCAGGGGTTGCAGAGCCAGGGCTTGGGGACTGTCAGGAGGGGTGTGTGATGGGGTGCTGGTGCCTGGCAATACTGGGGTTTGGGTTGGGGCTGGGGCTGTGCCAGGGGCAGGAGGGATGTGGGGAACAGTGCTTACCCCTCCAGTGGGGTAAGGGGGCAGTGGAGCCCTTTGGGGGTGACGGAGAGCTCCATGGCCAGGTTGGAAGCACCAGGGCTGGTGCCCATGCTTGCTGGGGCAGGGCAGCCAAGAGACGCTCCCTTGGGGGGCCATGGCCAGGCTGCCTGGTGCGATACAGGAGGTGCCACAGGCCTCCCTTCCTCTTCCCTCCAGCCTATGCTGGGGCTGGACTCACTGTGCCACTGCCTGCACGAACTGAAGTTGCTGTGCTCTGACCTGGCCAGGACGGGCAGCTGGGGGCCCCCGCTGGCAGGGCTAGGGGGTGTAGGGGGCTGTGGGTTGAGGATGAGGGGGACTGGAAGGCCTGGGGGCTGTGGCTTGGGAGTGAGGGGCAGCAGCAGGGGTGGGGGGCTGTGGGTTGGGAGTGAGGTGTCCCCATGACAGGTGTCCTCTGTTTTGGAACTGGAAATATGGTAACCCTAACCAAGTAAGTTGTCACATTTAGAGAGGTTCATACTACGGTCACTCAGAAGCAGGCTTTGCACCTTCTGCTTAGCAACAGTTCTGCAGTTTATCCTAGGTCCCTTGAAAATGGCCAAGGCTGGTGGCAGAAGTAGAAGGGTTTTTAATCTCCCTAATCTTATTTCACAGTCTTGATTCCTTGTGAAGGAATGCAACTCTTTCCATTTCATGAATCCAGGTCTTAGTCAGACTTCTGCCCCATGTGAAGCTCATGGTTTAATGAAGAATAGAACATGCTCCAATCACAGGAGCACAGTACAGGCAGCATCTGTTGTTGCCTTCAAAAGATTTAAGAGGAGGTAAAATGAAAATCAGGACAAACTTCCATAGACGCCTTCCCTAGGTGAAGCTTTTGGAATGCTCTCCTATGCTGGTTCCTTTCCCTGTCTCCTCCACAGAATTTATTCCTGACAATGACACTATCTGATTCCACTTGCAAGAATCTAATCTTTTTGTTATTCCAGATGTTAAATCATAGAGTTACCTTTGACTGGTACTCTGCTATGGAGAGGCATTTGGAGATGTGTTTTGCAATACTGGAATCCTGAATTAAAGGATAACTAAATTTAACAGTTGAAAGTGATCAGTGATTGTAACTCTTTGTTAGCTGTGCATATAGAGGGAAAAGACAGTGGTATGTGGTTGTGTTGATTTTTTTTTAACTTTAAAGAGAATAGCTCAACTGTGAGGTAGATGTACAACTCTGGAACACAGTCAGATGTTTAGGGGATACATCTTCAGGTAGAAGTGCCATCTCATTTTCAGGACTGGTGTGCAACTTCACAAGTCTTGCCCAAGACATGTTAGGAATGGCTAAACTCATGAGACGTAACACATTTACTAGTTTACCTAGTAAAAGGGATCCTTGAACTTCAGGCACCTAACAATCGAAGTGTGTGTGGGGAAAACCATAGTTTAGATGATTTAGTTTTTCATGGTATACGGTCAAATCCTCAGCTAGTATAAATTTTGCCTGTGGGCCTCTGTAGAGACCCAATCAGCAACTTCTTAAAACATTTATTTGCTGAATTTGGTTTAAAAACACTGATCCAGACACGCCTTGCTAATTCAAGAGTGGACAGACGGTGAGTAGACTGTTGGATTAATGCTTGGCCAGCGTGCTTTCCTTGCCAAGTATTGTTTTTTTGAACCATTAATTGGAGCTGTCAGCATGCACATTGAAGTAATAACATTTATGTTATATGTAGAACTAATTTACAAATCAGTAATTAGCCACAGGTTCAAAAGTTCTAATCCCTAGAGGATTGGAAAAGGAGCAGGAATTTGTTTGGAAATCTGCTGGTGGCCAACTTCCCCTTATCAACTCCGTGTCCCTTTTAACTTACGAGTTTATGTACGGAGAAAATTTAGTATCTTAGGCTCCAGGCAGATGTTACATTTGAAGTGTGATTAATGTGGTAATGGAGCTATAAGTTGTAACATGGTGCATGGTCAAGCAATTTATCACCTGATAAAAAGCCACAAAAATGGCCATCCAATCATAAAGATGTTACTTGTAAAATGTAGAATACCTTTGCAGCTTATTTGTATTGCAATTTAATTTGAACATATGGCATGTTACATAGGCTCCTAACATGCATTATATTTATTGTGTGATTAACTGGTTAATTGCACAATAAATTTAGATATTCTACACATGAAAAGTAATTATCGCATGATAAAAAAGGCCAACCTGCCACAAAGATGTTGCTTGAAAAACGTAGAATTTTTTTTGTTACCTGGTTCCTATCAAGCTTTCATATGAACATGTGGCATGTCATACACAGGGTGACAGGGTTTGGCCAGGTCCTTCAGCACTCTAGAGTAGACTACTACCCTCCCCCCAACCCCTTTTCTGCAAGGGGACTCTCTGGTTAAAAACAAGACAACTAGCCCAGCGTGAGACATGTTGGATCAGTCTTTCACTTGCACCATGACAGGTGTGACCCAGCCTTTTATACACTAGGCTAAAATGGCAAGTAACTCAATTTAGCTGGAATTGTTCCAAGGCAAATTGTTACTTTTAAATAATTCACAGATACTGAATATGGGACATTGTTTTTAAGGTGTGTATTTGGTGCAGCCCAAAACACACTGTTGGGAATAAAAATGGTTGTCTGTTTTTAGCCTCTGTGACTCATGCTGAACTGTTGCTCCAGGATACCTCTGCAGGAGGTGTCATTACTCCCTGCCCCACCTCCCTTTCTCTAGGCAGCCTTCAAAGGTCCTTTTTTGGGGACCCATTAGCACCTTTTCTCTATGAGATGCAGAGTGTAAACTTGCCTTAAATTACAGGGTAGTAATTTCAGGGGTGTAGGTTGTAGCTGTGTTGGTCTAAGGACATAGGCAGACAAGGTTCTTTGGGTAAATTTGATATCTTTTATTAGACCAACTCAAATAGTTAGAAAAATTCTTCTTAGCAACTTTTAGGCACAAACACCCTTCCTCAGGCTGAGGTAGCATCTGCAGATGGTCTGCAGTCAGAGGCCAGTAGGTATGGAAAAAACCTAGTCAGTTAAAATGTAAATTGAAGTGGTCAGTAGGTGAGAGACAGGTGGGGGTGGGGGAAGGGGAATGAATGGTAGCTGTAGTCAAAGGATGGGAGACAGGAGGGTGGAGAAGGGAATGAGAACAGCTGGTAAAAAGTGGAGGGTTTACCTGGGGAGCCAGATGTGTCATAAATACAATGTCTATATTTAGTCCAGGATTTTTGTATCCAGTAGGTTGATGAAGTGAAGTTCAGAGGCTTGTCTGTGAAAGGTATTTTGTAAATCCCCTTTGAGGATTAGAACTGAGAGATTGGGAAAAGAGTGGTTTTCTTGTGAGAAATGTGCCCCCACAGGTAATTGAGTATTCTTGTCTTTGTCAGTGTGCATTCTTTCTAGTACGCAGTTGTTGTTTGGTTTCTCCTCATATTTTCCATCAGCGCATTTGGTGCATTGAATGAGAGATGCTACATTTCCGGAGATGCTGCTGTAAGATCTAGAAATGCTGATGTTGTGGGGGGTTTTAGTTGTGAGGGTGATGGAAATGTGTTGGCAGATTTTACATTTTACATTTCTTGTCATGGCATGGTCTGAATCCATTTGGTGTGGTTTGGGCCATAGGAAATTTGCTTCTGGTGATGAGGTTGGTGAGGTTTGGTGCTTGTTTAAAGGATAGGATGTGTGGTTCTGGGAAGATGTCTTTGAGATTTGGGTCTCCTTCTAGTATGAGTGGCAGTTGTTTGAAGATTTTATATATAGGTTCTAGGGAGGGATCATATGTCATAACCAGGGGTGTGTGATTCATGGGTTTTTTTCTTCTGTATTGCAGCAGTTCTTCATGTGGTATCTGGGTGGCTCTTTCAAAAGTACAATTTATCTCCCTGGAGGAGTGTCCTTGTTGAGTGAAGGCCCTTCTGAGATTTGTGAGGTGGTGATCACGGGTGTTCTCAGTGCAAATTTGGTGGTATCTGAGGGCTTGGCTGTATATTACAGTTTTCTTGGTGTTTTTAGGGTAATTGCTGTTTCTGTGCAGATATATATGTTGGTCCGTGGGTTTCTTGTATATGGTGGTCTGTACTGTACCATTCTGGATAGTGACCATCATGTCTAAAAAGTGAATATTAGTGTTGGAGTATTCCAGAGAGAGTCTGATGGAGGGGTGCTGCATGTTGAGTTTCTGATGGAAATCAATCGGAGAATATACGTTTTCAGTCCAAATGATGAAGATGTCATCAATATATCTCAAGTATAGCAAGGGTTTGATGGTGTGATCGTTGAAGAATTTTTCTTTCAGATGGCTCATGAAAAGGTTGGCATGCTGTGGGGCCATTTTGGTGCCCATAGCTGTGCTTATGGTCTGGAGAAAGTGTTGATTATTGAAAGTGAAGTTGTGTGTGAGGGTGAAGTGTATAAGTTCAGTGATATCTTTGGGGCTGCACTCTGAGTTGCAATCTTGTTCTTGCAGATATGGTATTCAAGCTTGCCTTGCATACCATCCTGGCGTGGGATGTTTGTATTTAAGCTGGTAACATCCATAGTGGCTACTAGGGGGATGTTGCTGGGAAGGTGGTCTGCGTTTTTAAGTTTTCATAGAAAATCTGTTGTGTCTTGGACAGAGCTTGCGTTTGGGTGACAAGAGGTTTTAGGATTGATTCAGTGAAACCTGGTATTTCCCCAGTTTGGGTTTCATAGTTGGATATGATAAGTCTGCCAGGGTTCCTTTCTTTGTGGATTTTAAGGAGCATGTAAAAAGTCCCTGGGTTGGGTAGTGAGGCAATCAAGGTCTGTAGCTTTTCTTGTAGTTGTGGTGGAAACGATTTGATGGTAGCTTTGAGTTCCAAGGTGAAAAGGGGAGGAGGATCTGCCTCTAGTTTTTTGTAGTAGGGGATGTCAGAGAGTTGTCTGTTTGTTGGCTTCTTTTATGTAGTCTTCATGATTCAGGATAATTATAGCTCCTCCTTAATCAGCTGGTTTTATTACTATTTGGTAGTTTGATCTTAGGGATTCTATGGCCCTTCTCTCTGAGAGGGAGAGTTGTTATGGTGGCACGTATTGTTGATTTTATTGTTCATTCTTTCTCTGAAGCAGTCAATATAGCGGTTAAAGGTTTGGATTTCATCCGCTGAGGTTCCAATCTGATTTTTTTGGGGAGGGGGGAGGGGGAGTGAGGGGAATGATCGTTTCCTCAATGTTGTCAAAGGTCAAAGTGTTGTTGGAAATGGATTCATTTTGGTTATGGAAATATTCCTTGAGGCGGAGGCATTGGAAGAATTCTTCTAGTTCTCCACATTTGAAGTAGTTTATTTAGGGTGTTTTTTGGGGCAGAAATTCAGGCCTTTAGAGAGGACAGATTTTTTGGCTTTGGTAAGTGTGTGCATAGAGAGAGTGATATTTGAAGGTTGGTTGCTTCTTTCACTTGCATCGAGTTTGAGGTTGGAATGTTGTATGATGTTGGTGTTATTTCAGTGAAGGCTATTTTGTGGTTGGGAATGTTGTTCCTGGAGTAAATGGTTCCATTTCTTCTTTTTATGTTGAATGGATGTTGTAGAAAATCTTTGGTAGTCTCTTTAACTTCAGTAGTAATTTAAGAGAAGGGGAGAGAATTTGTTTGGAATTCTGCTGGTGAGGATAAAATGGGGAAAGAGGAAAAGCACATACACAAAAGCATCTCATAAGGTGTTCTGGAAGACTTCAAGCAGTGCCTTTTCCCCCCTTCTCAGGGATCTCCCTTGCTCAGCATAAGGGTTTAGGGGAGCAGCTCCTTCACCAAACAGGGTTGTGGGAGGGGGCTTGACTGTACCTGCCATTGGCCTTCTAGCTCCCCTTGCTGATGGGTGATGTTCCCAGGGCACTCTTTTCCCTTCTCTGGATAGCTTTCCCTGCGAATGTGAAGCAGTTTACAATACCATCGACCAGGGACCTCAAACATAACTTCCTGGAGATAGATTTCATAAAAGATATTTATATACTTGTAAATTCACTATGGAGAGGAAGGGTGGTCTTTCTGGTCAAGAAGGAAGAAGGTTGTCCAGTATGGAAATGTTCCTTACAGTGCATGTATTTGTTTGAACTGATGTATTTAGAGGATTCCACATTTCTGTGCTGCCAGAGTCTCTTAAATATTATAAATGAGGGATTAAATTACATGTATTTAAAAAAAAAATGGTTAGAAATGCAAAGTTAGGAGCTTGTGCTGTCAAGTGGCAAACTAAATATGTTAAATGGTTCTATCTGGCTGATTGAAGCCCTCTCCTTCTGGAGGAGCTTTCATTATTTGTAATTTACTTGGACTGCAGAGACTTTGCAAAGCTACAGTTTTAAAAGATGTTACGTTTGTGTCTAGCTGAAATTTGAAGGCAAGTTGAGGAGGTTGTTGGTATTTATTTTAGAGCTAAATTACCTTCAAATTATAGTTATTCTGGATTTGTGATGATTTGTGGATTGTGTCCCCTCAGATCCACCAGTCAGGAATGTAGGTAGTAGCAGCATATACCCCAAAAGTGTCGGGCAACACCACCAATGTACATGGCTAAATGTTCTGTTGACAGAGGCTGGATGGTTCATAATTTTTCTCGAAATTTCTTTAACTCGAGTGTATTTATTTACTTGTTTTATTAACTGTAAGGATTGCTGGAAAGAAAGCTGTCAAAAAGAGTTTGAGAAATTAGTTTTTGTATTGTGGGAATAAGTGCTGTATTTTATCAGTCTGAGTTGCCAGGTGTTTGGGTGGATAGTATATTTTCCTTAACTTTCCACTGTGAAATGTTACTAATATCATTTTTTCAGAAACTTACTCAGACAAAATAGTGGGCTTTGGTTGGTTGTTTGTTTCTTCCTTCATTGGCTACATAGCTGTCATCCCCATTAAGATCCTGGCCATACATAGTTTACAAGCAGAAAGTATGACTGGCAGACCTTTCCTCTCTCAAGTTTTTGTGTGTTGAAATGTGCTTATGTTGTATCCATCTCCTTATCTAATCTTGTGCTTTTCTGTAGTGCTTGTCACTGTAATATCTAAGCACTTTTTAAGCAAACTACACTAACATGGTAAAATCTCTGAGATACTTCATGCAGTCTTGTCTCTCTGCTTAGACTCTCTACATCAGTGCTAATGGTCTAGCAGCGTACTCAACTGGTGATCAGACTCTGGATCAGTAGGGACCTACTTAATTCATGATTTTGTGGAAAATGCAAACTCTGCAATTGTCTGCAAAACCAACTAAAAAAATAATAAGAGGCTAGCTCCCCAGTGGGAGCTGGTTGACCTTGCTGCCTCAGTCTACCTGGGAGGGGAAGGCAGGGTGGGACAAAGGGTAGTCGGCAGCCAAGGTGGCAGCTGTCCCTTCTTTCCCTCCTCCCCCCAGGACCTTTCTGCTAATCAGTGGCGAGGGGCAGGGCTGTTGGAAAATGCCCATGAAATTGGTTCTGTGCCACAATCAAGCCATGAAAATTCCTTTGTTTGGCTACACGTTAAGTAGGTCCCTACCGATCAGTCTAGTCTCTTAGCATGTTTAACAGCTCTTTTCCATCAAATGAGATTTCTTTAGATAAAGCTCTTGAATTGTTTGCTCTTTTGAAGCTGCATTGTGTCCAAGGAATCCAGTTGTCAAAGTGTATCAAGATCTAGAATGAAATATGGTAACTGATATAGCACGGTCTGACCCAGCAATGGCTCTTATGCACAGGATCAAGACCTGAGGCAACAATGGAAGTGGGCTTCGAGTCAGGGAAAGGATTGAAACACAAGGAAAATGTATTCACAGTAGCCAAGTCTGTTGAAGAGATGGATTGTCAAGTTGGAGCCTCCAAAACTGCTTCCATTTTCTTCCTTAGTTATAGATAATGACACTAATCCGGTCTGGAGGTGACTGGTATGTGGATCACTGTGGTCAGAATCTTGTTGAGAAAAAAGACCTGAAATTTCCTAGCAGGCTAAAAGAAATATTTTTTTTCACCATTCATGCTTCTAAATGCTCTAGCCTTACTGATGAGTTGAATGGGGCTCAGGAGCTCTGTACCTCTGAACTGGGAACAAATTCCTTTGATGGCATATGGTAGTCTCACTTTCACTTTGAAGAGCATCCTACTGCTGAAGAGCATCATGTCATTCTTGGCTGCTTTGAGTTTGAGCCACGTGCTCTTCATCCGAGTGCTTATCCAGTAGGCCCACGGGAGCTTTTGGAGATGGTGTCAGCACAGAGGGTGACTTACACCTGGGTGCTAGCTGCATATCATTGGAACTGCAGAATCTTACTGTTTCTCCAAGTGTTCTTACATAGATAAGGAAGATGGGAGTAGAAAAGGGCAGATTCTTGTGAGGTGTCTGACAGTCAACCACTGCACTTCAGGATTTTGTCACAGCTGTTGTTCAGCTGCCCCTTGTTGGATATTTACTAATCCACTGTTTGGACATACATACTGAGACTGTGTTGTTTTAAACTCTTCTTTGTCACTGGTTAGCCTCCAGTTATTGTTACTGCTCTCTCTGGCCCTCTTAGAGAAAACTGTCTGTCTGGTACCCCTTTGGGAAGAGGGACCCTGTGCCTCAAGCCAGTTACTCTGGGTTTCAAGATTATTGTTGAACCTCCCTTTCTTTTCCAATACCTTTCATCTTGTGCACATTCAGGTTTGTAGTTTACCCATTCAGGAACACATTATGAGTGACTCATTGCTTGGTCAGCACCCATCTGGAGTCCAGACTTGAAAAACTATGTTGCTCTGGGAATAGCCAGCTCTTTGTCCCAAGGTTTCTTCCATATGAATGGATGGTCCTCAGGGTTTAATGATCTTCTGTATTTAGCTTTCTGGAAGGATTTCTCCTGACACATCTTAGCTGTCCCAGCTCAATATGGAGACTCCAGAGCCACTGTAAAGGAACAAAACATTTTTTATGATCAAATAGTGCTTGGGGAAATCAAATAGAATCTGTTAGTTTGACATTGATACTAGAGTGTCCATGGTATCAAACAGATGTTATATATAGATTGTAATTGGGCAAGTCCCCATATCTGTCACAATGATGTTGGGAGCTGTTCGAGTGCTGAGCTATTTACTCTGTGGCTGTATTGTAGAAAAAGATGAGCGTCATGTGAATAATTGGATTAAAAGCTGCAGAGAGCTAGAGTAGTAAGGATAATGAAATCTGGCCTCTATCCATTGTCCTAAGTGCACTAGAGCTTTCTGTGTGCTCTATTTCAGTGCCTGTACAGTATTCTGGATATTGGTAATTGGCATGTGGAGCTTCATTGTTGCTACTTCTTTAAGACTTTGTCTTGAAGGCGAGGTGGAAGGCAGGTTAATTGCTGAAGAGATTTTTTTTCATCCAGTGCTGGCTTTTTGAAGCTAAAGCAAACTCTTTTCATTGTTTTCCAGTGAATATCAGTTGCATCCTTCTTGAACAAGCTTGAGACTTGTTTTCTCTTTTAGTTTTATTGCAGCTTGTAGGATGATGGAGTTTCTTCTGCTTGGGCTCCTTTGGGAAAGCTACCTATTTTTGATCCTTTAAAGGATAGTAATAGCAGGCAGCTAAATAAATTAATATTTACTTTTGTTCTCCACGGGTTGACAATATAAAGGACCATGTTTCAGTTAAACTTGAACCTTCAGATGTTAAGAAATGGGAGAACTGTAATTGTCCATGCAGGTGCAGTTGAGCCCCCATGTGTATGTGCATTTTAATTAAAACTGGTTGAAATCAGAAGCTTCATTCTATGGGCAATACCAATGTTATTTATTTATTTTTAAATTTTTAAATTTGTCTTTACCCCAACTTTCAATGAAAAGTCAAAGATATCAAAAGCTTTCATGGAGCAGAGTTGGAAATGCTGAAATGTTTTATTTTGAGGTTTTATCAGTGTGTAAGTAGAAATGTTTCTTTTTCAGTCTTCAAGGTTTTTTTGGTGTCAGCATAACAGGATTTTTGTGAAATCTACATGGAGATGTTGAACAGATGTTGGACAAACCAACTACATACACTTGAAGGAGATGTTGGACAGACTTTCAGGCATGAAGTATTCTTCTTCAGGCATCCCAAACAGACCCTTGACTGATATGGTTCCTAGATGATCATACCTACAACACTCCAGCTGTATTGCAATAGCTTGCAAGAGTTGAGGGAGGTCATTAACTGTGTTAGTTTGCAGGCTGGGAAGAAGGCAGGGTAGAGTTGTAATCTACCTGCTTCAGGCCCCCATTCTCTTCTGGTGGCTGGAACCCTCAGTTAAGCTGCATTTTTCATAAAGCCCTGTAGACATGTGGATCTCCTGAGGCACCAGTGTGATTTATCTGGAGACGAGTTTGCAGAGCACTCTGAGGTGTAGTTCATCCAAGGACGCTAGCTAACAGAAAATGAGGTCATGAGTCATCCAAATGACAGTTCCCATAAGTTGCTGTTGCAGAAGGACAAAGATTAATAATACACAAGCTTGAAATTGAATATTTCGGTTAAGTCTTGCAGACTGAAACATTCTGATTTGGTTCCGTCCATTTCACCCCCAAATAAATTGGTTTGTTTAGGAATTTTTTTTGTCTTTTGGAGACTTGAATGGCAGCACTCTTTACTGCTACCACCTTTCAAGTGCCTGTTCCAAGGCATGGAGAGAGGAGATTTTTTTTAAGCAAAACACAGGAGTGATTGTGAAACACATCCCCCCCTAACCCCCATTCTAAGAAATGGTTGAAATATTTTTTATTAAAAAAACAAAAATAAAGGCAAAACCTACAATTCCATAGAAATTCAACCTGAAAGAAGTAAAATTTCATTAAAAACAGTTGGAGTTCAGCAAAGTTACAAATCATCGTAAGCAGGACCTTATCATACGAAGTGTTGTGCAGCATTTATTGTAAGAGTCACTACAGTTACTGCCTTTAAAAAAGAAAATAGAAAAAAAAAGAGCATTGTGTCTCTCTCCTCTGTGGAAACTGTGTTGGATTCATTACCTTCCCCATGTCCTTCTGTTAGACTGTCTTTCTTTAAGTTTTTGTCTAGAAGACTAATTGATCCTGATTGATCAGCAACATCCGATTTCAGAACATTTCTCTAGGTTTGGTACGTTAGTGGAATTTCTCTTTCTACTAATTGTACTGGGCAGTCTAAATTAACTGTGGCAGTATACAATGTACATTATTAGCACAGGGAAAAGCTAATCCAATGACTCTTATATGGTGTGTTGTTACTGCCATCAGGTTTAAAATAAGATGATCTCATAACTAAGCCAAAGGCTTTTTTGGGGTGGAATGGAAATAACAAATCAAAACGTAAACGCAGGCTATTTAGGGTGGGTTAGAGTGCATGCTATTATTTGCCTTGATCTACAGGGCTATGTTTTGAGAGCCGAGCAATTTGAGTGTTGCAGTGAGATGCTCACTGTAGGGTTTTGTGTGTTCTTTGAATGGATATGCATGAAAATGAGAGGATTTTCTCAGAGAGTAAAGGTGAGTTTTTGTGCTTTTTATATTGCCTTCCTATCAGATGGGAATGCAGCAGCTTGCTGAATGCTTCCTGAAAGATGCTGATTCTCATGTTACAGATTTCTTGATGGATGTTTCTGAAAATTTTCAGTTATGTAGTCTTTACCAAAATGGTGGATTTTTGTTTGTTTGTTTGTTTTTTTTATAATGAGCCAACTAACTTGCTAGTTATGTCTGTAAAACCTAACACGTGCAAACCACAGGAAGGTTTTATTTTGAAGTAGCCAATTAAGGTCAACATGATATCTCCCAATGAGGGTTCACCTTGCCTATTTAGGACAAGGTAAACTGCAGAGGCTTCTCTTTATTAAGATTTTACAGTTAACAAGAGTTAGTTATTTGCTGCAAAAGCATACCTTTCTGGTTCATTAAAAAGAAACCCTAAATGACTAAAAAGCATCAGGAGTGTTTTGTATTCCTAAGTCATGTAGGAGCTTTTGAATACTCTGTTAGTAGGATCTCAGCCCTCCCTTTTGTAAGGGCTTAATGATTTGAAGGATGTACTGTGATAGTTTCCTTCACTCTCATCCTCCCAGTAGGTCAGGAGATAAGTTTTATGCCCTTTGCCTGCCTCCTAATATCTATCGGGATGGCACCAAACAGCAAACTGTTGTTAGTGTGCGTGCCCTTCTCATTCTGGAAATCAGTCACCTTCATTTCACAACAATTGTACAGGGTTCCTTTTCAGACCTTGTCTCCTTCAGTTCTAAATGGAAAATATAACCTTAAATGTTGTAAAAGCTTGACTTTAAACCTTAAGGCTAGTAGAGCTGTGTAGAAATTGTGTATTTTTCTCAGGGTTATTTATTTGAAAGGGAAGAGAAAAACCTCCAAACCCTAGAGTATATGAAGCCCAAATATTTCAGCACTAAAGACCATGAAAGTAAAATTGGCTTAATTGATTTTCATTGCTCAACCCAATAGAAAGGGAAAAAAGGAAACAATGTAAGTAGTGACAAGAAAAAATGGTTTTTTAAAATTCTCACTTCTGCTAATCTAAGGCTGATTGATAACCTAAGTAAATTTGTCTGCAATGTATAATTAAGTCAACGAACAACCTTTTAGATAAAAAGGTCAGTGATAATGCTGATTCTATTGTTGTGCTCTTGTCAGTTATTGAATTACGTGTAGAGAAATCATTCTCTTAAAAAGGAAGGAAGAAAAGCCACAGTCGTGTGTATTATTTAATATTTAATCCATCCTATTTATTGACATCCAGCTTTTACTGTGACTGAGCTAACTGTACCTTTTTTTCCCTTCTTTCTGGCCTGTGCCCCCCCCACAGGTGTGATATCTTCCTGTCTCTACTTCTGGGGTAGAGTGCTGAAATGTTCTCATCTTACACTGGGCCTTGGGGCTGCAGTTTTCTTTGGGCACTTACACGTGCAGGGAGCCTACTCCGATGTGCTGGAAATCCAGCGCATTGGAGCAGACTCTATTAATCCAGTCTGTTGGAGCACATAAATTGACATGCCCTGACAGCCTTGTGCATCACGTGTATCAGCGGTGCAACACACTTCTGCAATGAGAAAATGGCGGCGGTGTGCTTTGAACTAAAACATGTTTGATGCGCTTAAGTTCAAAGCATACCACTGCCATTTTCCTAGCACAGAGGCACACTGCGCTGCTGATGCATGCAGTGCATGGGTGCTTTTAATTAGCACGGCTTGCTAATTAAAAGCACCTGGTACCACATGGACGGCACATGTAAAACACCCTTTTTGTCTTATCTACTACACTAGTAGATCCAAATGAATTCTAACATCTGCATTGCTTTCTTCCAGGAGTTGCTGACTAGTGGGGTATAGCGTGACTTCTTAAACAGCTAACCTAACAGTCTATGCCCACATCTATCTATCTTACAGTTTATCATTACAAGTGTAACTTAAGCAGCCTAATTTCTTTATATACCCCATATATGTCTATGTTAGCCTAAATTCCTGCCATAGCCACTGCGTAAATTCTGAGATTAGTCACTCCCTTCTCTTCTGAGAGTTCTGAGAAAAATGGCTGAAGATTTTCTGATATCCTTGTATTCCTGGGTTTTTTTTCCTTTGCTAATGTTTACAGCTTTTCTTGAGACTACTTTCCTTTACAACCCTGTGTTTACCAAACAAACGGTCACACTGCAGGCATCCCCAATAGCTATATTGACATATCAAATATATTGATAAGTCAGTGCAGGGGAGCTCCAAGTCTGTAAACTATGTTTTAAAGGATGTCCCAAATAAACATTGTGCTGATTTACTGTAGCCCAGTGATTTTTTTCTTATTCGCAGACCCCTAAAAATTTTTGAATGGAGGCACAGACCCCTTTGGAAATCTATTGTGTATATAGCAAACATAAGTTGATAATTGCTGACAAACTGTTGTATTAAAATATAAATAATATCACCATTGACAATAACAGTAATACAATTTTGTGAACTCACTATTTTGTCATCATTTCTAATGAGATGGTTGAGCTTGCTTCTTGACAGAAAGCATTTAAAAGTTTGGTAGGATAGGTGGCAGTTTCAGTCTTAGATTTCCTTCGACATCCAATTTGTTTCAGGATTTTGTTTTTATTGAAATGAAGGCTGATAACCCACTTTCACATAAGTATGTGGTGGTGACCACTATCAAGACTGAAATAGCCTTATTTATCATATCAGGGTACTCCTTTATTTTATTTTCAACCAGAACCACCAAGAGGTTTCTGTTTGAATTTAAGTACCCCCTTATAGGATAACTTGAGTATAATACTCTTCTTTAGCTCTTAGACAGGACCTAGAGTTGCAGTCTGCTACAAAGGGGTTATGTAGCCACTCATTCTCATTGCCTGTTTTAGGAAAGTAGTGGTGAAACTGAGATTTGAGTGCCAGCAAGTGCTCCTTGATTTCATTTTTCACATCACTGTCCAGCATCAGCTTGTTTTCAGCCCAGAAGCTGTCAAGGGTTTCAGATGCATTGAAGTTGCTTTCTCTTTCTCAAGAAGCCCAGAGTTGAAGCTTCTTGGCGAAAGCCATCAGGTACAGCCCCCTGCATACGTAGGCAACCATTCACCCAGGGATTCTCCCAGATTGCTGTGTCAAACCCACGTACATTCACACGTATTAGTTGTGCTGCAAAGATGAAAAGTCAGGGCACTGACTAAGCTACTAGATATCCCTGTTCCCCACAAGACTTTTGCTGGTGGCTTCACATCAGTTTTGTAGGACCTAACCTTTCACTAAAAGTATGTGCAATTCTTATTGTTCAAAATAAAGCTTTTAGTAAGCACCTCAAAACACTGTCAATTTTCCCAATGGAAAGTCCATCCCAACTGGTACGCAGGCAAACGGAGGGGCTGTGGGGCTGCAGCATTGCCAGGTCCCATGTGAAGAAATGGAGGCAGCAGGGTGAGGCGGGGCTGCCTCGCTGCACTGCTTGCTGGTGCTGGGCTGCCTGCTGCTGGTGCTTGGTCAGCCTCTGGCAGCGGGGGCACTGGAGCAGTAGCAAAAGTATCAACAGCAGTGCTTCCCCTTCGGGTGGGACCACCATCTTTACAGCCACCTTTTGCGGACCTCCTAGATGTGTTCTGTGGACCCCCAGGGGTCTCTGTGGTCCATGGGTTAAAAACTACTGCTTTAGTCACTGTCTGGTCATTGGCAAGCCCTGGCTTCCTCAGAATTGAACCATGAAAGGGTGAGTGATCTCACCATTGTCAGGAGGGAGTCAGTGAAGGCACCAACCAGCACACTACTCCAGGCAGGTCAACTTTATGGATAATAATGATGTGTTAATGGCAAAATGAGGGGGCGGCTTGGCCTGGGAAGGGATATCAATTTCATTCTGTAGCTGCAAACATGTGTAAGTAATAAGAACAAACCACTGAAGCACCCTGAATTGCACAAAGAAGTACTGAATGCAGCAAAATTTCTATAAAGTTAAAATATGAATTATGCATCTCATATTCCTTCTTCCAAATTATACCTTTAACGACTCTTTTCTTTTGTGCTTTTTCCATTTTTCAGAAGCTTCCTTTTTCTCTCCCCTTACAGGTCCCCCCCCCCCCACTTTTTTCAGTGTTTCACCTATAGGTCTTCTATCTTTTTTTGTTTTTTGTTTCTTGTTTTCCTTTACCTGCTTTGTTTCTTTTCTTCCCTCTGTTAAACTTCTCTTAGCTATTTGCCCCTTTTCTTCCTCTTCTGTTTCTCTTACATGTTGGAGGACTCATCTCCTCCCATCTTGCCCTGTTATTATATCTGTCCTCCCTACTCATCTCTTTCTCTCCGTGCTATGGACAGTCCCTGCCTAGCCCTTGAAAGGTTTGGGTGTGGTGTGTCTTTATGTAGGGTCCTTAAGGAATCCCTGTGCTGTATAACGCTGGGTTGCAGACATGTGTCAAGGGATCATAACCACCTTTTTCATGTTGAAGAAGTGAGGCCCTGGCTACATGAAAGATGAAGCCAGTGGAAGAGAAAGAGTTGGGGTATGGCAGAAGTACAAACCTATTGAAAAGATTTTCCTTTGCAGCCTTTGCCCCTACAGGGAGCTCTGCTTGGAGAATCCTATTCTGTACATGCTGGCAGGTGTGTAAAGGACCCCCTAAAGATAAAACTGTGCCCCTATGCTTCTACAGGTAGGACAAGCTAATTCTGCAGGGCAGAAGGGTAGTAAGGTACACTAAAGGATCTGTTGATGATAAATTTGCACAGCATCTCTCTATAGTATGCCCAGATTTTGCAGCATTCCCATTTTTCCTCACCTTTATGTGCTCTAAAACTTGCTCATGGGTTTTTTTCCCTCGAAGAAGCCAAGGAAATGGTTTTAGTATTTGTTGATGTGAATGGCTGTTTAAAAACAACTGCTCTGAAGGAGGCCTAATTGGAAAAAAATAAATGAGGAACTATCTGCCATCTATCTGAATATATTGATCTTCCCAGTAAAATGACTGTTTTAACATGCATGGCTTTCAGGTTTCTTCTCCTTTGGTCAGCCAAATTGGAGTGAAGGGAGTTATCTGTGTTAGCAAGCACCCTGTAAAGTTCATTACAAAGGGAACAGAAACAAGAGGAATGCTAGTTTTAAGTGATGCATGGTATTAAAGAGAGGATTGAGTAAGAGCTTGGATAACCTAGGGCAGTGGCAATGTAAGAGAGAAGTTTACACCTCGGTGTAGAGTTGTAGCCAGCTCCTTCCATATCTGGGGCTGGAGGGGGAAGGGGGTTGAATTATTATGCTGACCACTGGGGAGTTGGGGTGGCGGGGACGAGAGGAGTCTTGTTTGCAGGGGCTCTCTCCTCACTTGAGGGGGAGCTGGTACTACTGCTCTTAGCGGTACTGGCTCAGGCTGCTACTGCTGAGAAAAGGGCAGCAGTGTGGGCTCTCCAGGGTGCCCTGTTTCTGGGGGGCAGGTCTGTGCTTCCCATGACAAAACTTCCTGGCATGTTGGGCATGCATCTATACCTGCTCTGATGGAGACTCCTGGGGGAGGGGGGCATATTAAAGCACCCTCTTAAGTCAGCATGCGTGGGGCTGGTGTCCCTCTGCCCTGCAGTTATGTTACTGCCTCAATAATGGATGGTCTCAGAGCTCAACTGGACTTTTACCCTTTAAGCAGTGATGTCTATGCTGAAGAAATGTGTTTTTGTTGTCAGTGCCTTGACATCTACCTTCCTGTTAGTCATTAGGTATTCCCTGTGTTCTAAATGCCTCCCAGACCTTGTGGGCAGAGAGGTCTTTGTCCTCTGTCTTTGATAAAATGCTCTAGGCTTGCTACCTCTTACACAGGTCTGAAGTTCACTTTTCCCTCCCCCCCCCCCCCCCCCCCCCCCCCCCAATGGCTGTTAGCCAATTGCCCCAGTAATAATCCCTTGGCAAATTGTTCAGGTGATTCACTCACCAAGCAGAAGATTTAACTCTTTCTCCACTGGAGCCCAAAACACATTCAGGAGTTTGGGAGCTAGGAGGTGAGTTTAAGACCTGGAAGATCTAAGCAAGTAACTGATTAGCTGGGGTAAAGGTTGGCTGTTCCTTTTAAATAAATGAGGAGCAGCTGAACCTTTTGCTCACTGTCTGCAGCTTTAAGAGGACAACCTCACACAAGGTCACTTTCAGGTGGCTGTCTGGGCAGTGTATGATTTGATATACATTTTAATGAAAGCTTTAAATTCTGTGGAAAGTTAGAAATATACCATCCATTTTTACATGCAAGGTTTCATACCCAGAGGTGGCAAGTTGGAGTTTGTCCTTTGTCACAGCCTGACAAAATGAATTCTGTAAAACCAGGCTGGTTTTGAAATAAAGCAATAGTTACTTGACACAGGAAAAATCTTCAGGAAAATTAGAAATGAAAAAGAATAAGATTGACCCATGCCAGCGATTTATGCACAGCCTAGCTTTCCAGGTTAGGATTGTGGATTATAACTTCAGCTGCATTAGTTCAATGCATATCTGTAGCACCTGTTGTCTGCGTACACACCAAAGAATCTGTTTACCACAACCTCATCCAGTGAATGTTGTTTGTACAGACAGTATATAAAACTGGAGGAGTGTCACACAAAACAAAATTGCTTATCACCTATCCCTATCAAATACGCTTGTCTGCAGATAGTAACTCAGGTCATAGCACATTACAATTCCTTTTTATTAACTTCAGATTTTATGTTCGTTCTTTAGTGCACAAGGGCATCAGAGTATTTTTGGTGATTAACATTTAACTTTCTTCTGTGTAGCCTATCAAAATGGGTAGAGGCTATGTAGTGTGTCACTACGGAGAGTATATGATTCCAAGAAAAAGCCATTTGAGTTTTGATCTCCTAGTTTATGAGAGTTTCAGCGCTTCTTGATAAAGTTGCCTATTTTCTAATATATGTGCAGTTAAGTGCTAGGGGTCAGCAAGTTTGTTGCCTAAGCTAGCCTACTGTATACGATAGAAAAGTAATGGAAGGAAATCTAATCAGCCATGAACTGAAATATTTCTTCTGGAAAATGTGTGGGTGGGTGATTACCAAAACGTACCATAACTAGATACAGGCAAAAGGTATTTTATTCCTCTACTACTCTATGGAAATGGTCCTGTCTTCTGTAATTTCTTGCATAGACTACAGTTTTTGCTGAATTTTATTAAGTTAACTGAGCTAAAACAACTTCACCCTCTGCAAGGTTAGCTAGTTCCACTGAAGTAGATGTCCTCCAGCAATGTTTGCTCCAGAATTACACACATGTTCCTGGCAGAGAATGAATCTACTCATAGCAAATTATTTAATGGCTTACTAATTATGATTACAGCCAGTCAGCAAACAAAACAGCCCCCCCCCCCCCCAACTCTAAGCTAGATAGGAACTGAGAAAGAGAAAAGGGAAAGGCTAAGGGGGAAGGGATTTGAAGTAGTTCAGACACCAATCTTGACCATGTTGATCAGGAATGAACAATACCTAGGATATTGGTCATTGGGGAAATGGCACATTTCTGAGCTGTTCTTTTCTTTTCTGTGCTACCCATAGTGAGATGTTTTGAGATAAGGTTGCTGTCCTATGTAAGAATTGGGAATACCTTATAAAATAATGCAGGTCCTTTAGTGTTGTTCATTATGCTCTGTACCTTCTGTGTTCTATATATATTTAGCGAACATGATTTTCTGGATCTTACTAGGCTTGTGTGGATGCTTTGCAATTTTATTTTGTTTATAAAGAACAAAATGCAATGTTTTCCCCTATAGAAAGCCTCCAGAAACATATATTTGGGGTGAAGAGCATTGGGGAGAAACTGATTCAAAATAAAAATGTCAAATGCATCATGTAAGCATTACTTAATGGAATTATATTTTTCTAAAACAGTCTCAAGCATTTGGAACATGGTGTATAGAATGATCCATATTAGACTTTCATTCTGTGCTGTATCGGGGTGATTTTCAAAAAAACACAAATGCTCGACAGGTGTTGAATTCCTGTTGACTTTTGGTGGGGTGGAAGTTCCTCACTGCAATTTATCTTTGAAAATGTTCTTCATATTTAAACAAAAACATACCATGTTATCAGCAAAATTTTAATCACTACATCAAATAAATTGCTAAACAAAAAATGTCTCATATAGCATAAAGGGTTATCCATTAATGGTCAAATAGGAAGCTGTCATTTTAGTAGTCTGATGTAAAAGATAGTTGAGAGAATTCAATTGCTATTAGCATGCAAGAGAAAGGAGGGATAAAGTTGTTGGAAAGTAGTTTATAATTTTTTATTTTATATTAATTTTGTTTGGCTTACACATGAATAAATTGTAGTTACCCAAGCTAGTTTTAATCTGTACTTTATGTCTAAACAAACTGCAATTACATCTCCAATAGTAGTATAAACATACCTTAATTGTTTGCAGGATTAGGTCTGAATATCAGTGCAGCCAATTATTGAGCAATGTAGGAAGATAGCTAGTAGGACTATGCAAAGCTTCAGTAGCTGATTCAGTTCGGAAGAGATTCAGCCTTTTTCGGGGACTGAATCACCGAATCAAATCGGCAGACCAAGTAAAAGCTTCAAATCAATTCAAGGCACCTGAATCAATTCAGAAAAGCCTTGGAAAAAATGTGGCCAATTTGGAGATTGGGCCATAGGCTAAACAGTAGGCCTGTGCGAGTCAGCAGCAATCCAGTCCGGCTTTGGATCCAGCCGCTTCGGATGGCCACGATCCAATCCAGAGCTCCGGACTGGGTTTCCGCCTCAATCCGCTGAAGTGGCTCCGAAGCTTTGGAGCCACTTCAGAGATCCGGCCATAGGGTATAATGGGGAATCAATGAAATATCAGTGTAGGGGCTTGAAAGCCAAATTCATGTCACAGCTGTGTCTCACACCACAGGGGGGTCAAAACTGCAGGGCTAGTAGCTCTTACTGAGGCCACAAAGCCTGCCATGTTTCAAGGAGATCGGTGCAGGAGTTTGGGGGGAACTGAACCTCAGGCTGTGGGCAAGCAAAACTTGTGACATGGGTGACACTGTATGTGTTAAGGTGCAGCAGGGTGAAAGCTGCAGGGATGGTGGCCCCTGCTGTGGCCGTGACGCCTACCAGCTGTTGAGGAGATCGGTGCAGGGGGGTTCTGGGGCCCTGCACCCCTAGCTGCTGACAGACAAAACTTGTGCCAAGACTGTCTCTGTCTTGGGGCAGTTGATTGTCTGTATTGATTCTTTCCTCTCCTTAGCCTGGTTTTGTAGGTGCTAATTGATGCTCGTTAAGTCGTTATGTAGTAGCTAGGTCCTGTGTATTGCGCTGGCCCCTTAGTCCCTGGTTTCTGAGTAAATCATGATTGATTGCTTGGTAACTGGTAACACAGCAGTTTAGCAGCCAGGCCTGCAGTAGTGTCTCCCCTCCCTGCCCCAAGACAGACACAGTCAGTCCCACAAGCACCCATGGCACAAGCTTTTCTTGTCTGCAGCTTGAGGGGCAGTTCCCCCCAACCTCCTGCACCGATCTTCTTGAAACTTGGCAGGCTTTGTGGCCTCAGTAAGAGCTACCACCCCTGCAGTTTTCACCCTGCTATGTTATAATGCTTAGATGTGACATGAGTTTTGCTTTCAGGAATTTGGGGTGCTGTTGCCCCCAAACCTCTGCACAATCTTCTTGAATTGTGGCAGGATTCATTCTCTCTGCATAGTCTACCACCCCTGAGAATTTCATCCAAATTGGACAAAAAACAAAGTTATAGATATTTTATTGTTCCCCCATTATATCCTATGGCTGGATCTTTGAGGTGGCTCCAAAGCAGTTCGGAGCTTCCAAAGAGCTTCGGGAAGCCTAACAAGGCCAGTGCTTCGACTCGGATGTGCTGCTTCGGACCCTGAAGTGTCCAAAGCTTCTCTGGATCCAAAGCTCTGTCTGAAGCCTCTCTCAGCCCCACTAAACAGGCAGCTGACAGCTGCCTCCAGCTGGTAAGTCTTTTGGGGTTGGGGGAAGGAAGGAGGGAAGGGTTGTGGGGGAGGGAGGGATTGGGGCTGGGACAAGCTGCCCAGCCAGGGCAGAGGGGTGTGGGATGCGAGCACGGTAGCACTGGGAGCAGGGGCTCTGCCCTGCTGCTGCTTGCCCAACTGTGGGGGGGGGGGGGGGCGGCGGGATGCGGGGGCGGCTCACTCCAGATGGAAGGGGGCAAGTGGCAGCAGGGCATAGCCCCTGCTCTCAGTGCTGCCGCGCCAGCAATCTGTGCCTTCCATGCCAGCTGATGTGCAGTGGCAGGGCAGAGTCCCCGCAGCTTCCCCCGCCGGAGCAGGGGCAAGCACAGCTGGAGGAGCCACGGGAGAAGCCCCCACGGCTGCTCTGCCCAGCCCCATCTCCTACCCGGCCCAGCCTCCTGGCAGTTAAAAAAAGCCCCATGCTCACTGGATCTTGCAGTGGTGACTGGGGCCTCAGGGCTTGTGGCAGAGCCCCCTCGCACAGCATGGGGCAGTGGATAGCAGCAGGGATGGCACCCACGCGGCTGCTGCCCGCGGACACATGGACTCTGCCACAAATGCCCAGAGGCCCGATTGCTGCTCCTGCAGCTGGTGAGTATGAGGCTGGGTTTTTTTTCTTTTTTTTCTTTTTTTTAAGTGCCGGGGGGATGGGGCCACGCAGGGCAGCCATGGGGGCTTCTGTCGTGGCTCCCCCTGCCCTGGGAGAGGCAGGCACAGCTGGAGGAGCTGTGGGAGAACCTGCAGCCACCTGGCTGTGCCTCCCTTTCCCCTGCTGCTCGAAATCACCGCTGAATCTTCTGAAGCTGATTTAGCTGAATTGATTTGGGACAGTGATCCGAATATCCGAATTAAATCACTGTCCTCCGAATTGGCCGAATCCAAATCTGAATTGAATACTTCCCTATTCTCTTGGGCCTAATAGCTAGCTAGCTAGTTCCACATTGTCCCATATTCACTGACCTTTCTTCAGTAACGTAGATGGATAAAATAGGCTGGTAAAAGGCTACATGAAAGGTAAAAATAACCTTTCGTAAATGTAGCTATTGGATAACTAATTCCTTAATGTACTCTAGATAAATGCAGGCACATGTTTTAAAAATAAACAACACTAAATATATAAATATTCTGGAAGGAGAAAATCTTGTTTCTGTTCTCAGTTAAGCATTGTGGCTAAGCCGCAGGCATTGAACACTAATTTGCTGGTATGGATTCCACTCCCTATTTTCACTTGATGCCAGGAGACTACAACAGTAATTTGTACGGTTTGATTTACACAGTTAACTCATTGCTTTCAAATATATGTGCCCCTTATTGCCCCAGTTTTATCTTAATATAGTACATATGGCAAACATTGCTTTCAGTTTTATTTGCATTACCCAGTTATGGGTAATGACTTGTTTTGGGCTCACTCTTTGGCTTATAAATTTGAGTAATAAAATATAAATTTTTATTTAAAATCATAAAAAACCCAAACAGCTCTCCTCCTTTTCTGGAAAATAAGCCATGTTCCTTTGCATCTTCAACAGGAATCTTAATTTTTGGGACAACTAAGAGTCTTGTGAATGTGGAGACACTCATGAAGAATACTCTGAATTAGCTAATATTGTACTGAATTCAAGGTGGATTAGAAAAAATGTATTCAATTCGTTTGTGGCCATGCTGCTTCAGAATTCAAGTGGACTTAATTTGATTTAGCTTAATTACATTCCAAAGTGATTCATTTCGACTTGAATTTGAAGTCACACATTTAGTTAGTTCAGATTAATTTTCTTGAGCAACTATGGATAAACAAGACCTTACTAGGTCGGACCTGTTTTCTGCTAACCTCAGTTCTTGAATACCTGTTTGACATACTATAAAGAAAGTTAGTGTTTCTGCCCTCCTGTGCAGGTTTTGTCCACAGAGAAGTTAACCAAGTGAAAATGAGTTACCCTTTATCTCTTTGCAGCTGTCAATTTTCTCTTTAATGTGGTGCTCAACTGAGAATACCAAATTTTCTCTCGTGTTCACTGACCTTTCTTCATCAACTTACATGGATAAAAAGATGGTGGTGAAAGACTAGATGAAAGGTAAAAATAACCTTTAGTAAATGTAGCTATTGGATAACTAACTCCTTAATACACTCTATATAAACACGGACACATGGTTTAAAAATATACAACACACACATGAGAAGGAGAGACTCTTTGAAGCCCTGAGAGAAACACAATCCTCTGATATATTTGCAGAACTGTTTCACAGCTCACACAATACCTAATTGCTCTAGGACTGAAATCTTCCTGTTGGAAATAGGGGAACACAACATGGACTTCACATGTAAATTTTGCATGTTTATTTTTGTTGGCTATGTCTATTTAATTTTTCCGTTGTAATAATGTTCTCTGAAGTTTTACCCTGACATCAGAAAGCAGTATCTCTCCTGAGGGGAAATTTTTGTCTCGGTGCAGACAGTCTTACAGAAGGTCGTCCCTTCATTATATTCAAATTTACCATGATTATGAACAGAGCCCTGAAAATTTGGTGACAACATCATGAGATCTAAAAAAAAATATTAGGTTGTATTTATTAGCTTTGCGGATGCTGTACCTTTAGAGTGCGCTCAGTTAACATTTTCAGGTTGGTTGGCTGGTTTGTTTTTTTTTCTCTCTGTAGGCATGAAGAATAGAAACTTTTATTTCCACTCCCCACTCCCCTCTCAGTAAAAGTTGAGATCCTCAGAATCTCTTGATTCAAGCAGCTGGAAATGATAAAACAACAACAACAGAACCAAACCTTATGAGACCTGTGATACAGTTGTGAGAGTTGGCAACAGTGAAATTCAGTAAACTTGCATAAAGATAATAAATGGGGCAGTTGGAGGAGGGATTTCTGAAATGAAAGTGAGCTGCTGAATGCTGTGTAGTTCCTTATCACTATCAGTGCTAGCTTTCAGCTATGAACATCAGTGGTGTAGAATTGACAAGAGAATGGCAGACCCCAGCAGTAGTGTGTAATTGATACAGCCCTTTTTGTGCTCCATTTGTAATTATCCTCTTGGTAGCTTAAAATTAAAATTTTTGTTCAGTTCTGTTTGTGTGTTGTTTCCCCCTTTCCCTCCTCCCCATTTGGCTATTTTCCCTTCTTCTCCAGATTTCTACTGGAGCTAGAATTTAAGGTGCCACATTGCTTATGTTTATTTCCTTTACTTGCATTGACTGATCTCAGTAAAGATCTGGGAATAGTTTTGTTAGCTGCAGAGGAAGGGGGGAAAACATTTGTTTTTGTGTGGGTCCTATGTAAACTGCCTCAAAAGATTCATTTCTCAGTGTCTAGCATGGGTAGTTAGTATTGATTATTTTAATTTAACACAACTGATTTTTTTTTTTTTTAATGGAGAGAATGTTTCCACTGTAACATTTTAAAGGTATACACCCTACTTATTAGAGATGCCCTTTTTAACAGGTAATTACACAGATATCTGTTAAAGAATGGAGTTATCAGGTGCTGCCACAACAGCCAGTGGCACGGAATAAACATGACTACTTCTGTCATCTGGTGCAGCGGCCATCTGTGTGTCACTGCCCATTATAGTTTGAGTGACTTTCATTGTCATGACTGTAGCAAGTATGCATCTGAAGCATATTTTAGGTGTGTTCTAGTTTAGGTCAACAGTGGAAATTAGCCTGGTAGGTAATATGTATGTGGAAACTATGATGTTAATTGTGCAGTGGTTTTGTTGTGGTTGCATAGGAGAGATCCAAGACTGGTGACGAATACTGTAGCTTGATGTGGCCTGGCCTGTTCTGTAGGTCCAAGAGTACAATAGCAGAAAATGCTGTAGCTCAGAAATGAGACTTACTAGTAGGACTTGGTGTGGGATCCTGCCATTAACAGTAACAAGAAAAACTTGCAGCAACTTTGACAACTTGATTTTTTTTTTCTTCAGTGTATTCCTATAACATTTGCATTGCCTTAGTCCTGCCTCAGTACCTGAAGAAACACAGGAATTAACTTGGAATAGGGTCCTATCTCCAACAGTGGCCACCTAGATGCTTCAAAGGAAGGTGCAACAAACCTTGGAGAAGGCAATTATGGGATGCACTACTTAGAGGGGAAGCTGCTTCTTTCTACTGACTCCTTAGTTTGGCTTAAATATTACAACTCTGAGTATTCTTCTTGCCTACTCTATGATCAAACTGTCAAGGTGTCAGTTTAATTAACAATCCTATTGGATTGTTAATTATTCTTTATGATATTAAGAACAATTTAGAAAAAGTTCAGTAGTGATTTACTTGGCATTGTACTTAGAGGTGCAGATCAAAATACCTTGTAAATTACATTGCAGTTTTCCTTTAATGGAATATGTAAAGTGTCCTTTGAAAGGCTAGAATTAGACTTGAAAGAATAATAGAAGAGATCAACTTTTTAATATCTTAAAAATAACTATATAGTTGAATCAGGTGATTTGAAATAGGAGAGCTGAAGTATGATAAGTTGAGCATAGGAAGCTATAAAAAGGAGCATCTTCTTTGAGTTCCTTTACAGAAACAGAAGCTCCTGTAGATTGCCAAATCCTGTTTAAGCAGAGTTACAGTACTGCCGTTCACTTTTATTTTTAGATCAACTATGCCAAAAATAGAAAAGGGAGTGGGAAAGTGAAAGCAACGCAAATATGCCTCAGGGGCTACCCTTTTTCATGTTATTCTGAAATTGGAAAAAAAATGTTGCAGACAGTTTGTTGGACAGTCAGTCAGTCATTGGGCTAGATTGGGCTTTCTCTTACAGGTATAAATCTGCATTAACAGTATTAAATGGTATGCACGTCTACATTTTTTTCTATCTGTAAAATTTTGCTATCACTAATCCATTTGTGTGGGTGGTTTCCTTCTCCATATCTTTGGCTAGTCAGTTTTTAAGCAGGATTACAGATTGTGTTGTACAGGCAGTTTTCAGACTTATGACACAATTGGTTCCTGAAAAACACATCTTAAGTCGAAATGTTGTAACTTGGAACCAGTTTTCCCATAGAAAACAATGTTATAAATGGAGGATAGGTTCCTGAACCAAGGCCCAGTACCCTATTTTCACCAAAAATAACCCAGAATTTTGTACTCAATCAATTATAGATGAGTAATATAGCTACATTAATGTATTTATATTGTAAATAGCAATCATACTGATTTGGAAGGACTTCTTTGAGGAGACTTTGCTGGACATTTTGAAGGGCTCTTGGTTGGACTTTTTGAAGGGTTTTTGGCTGGAGTCTTCTCAGGAGTCTTGGCTGCAGGTTTTTCTGGAGTTTTGTCTGCTTTCTTAAAGAAAGTGTCCAATGAAATTTGGACAGGTGTTCTCCAGGGAGATGGGTGACGCAGAGAACTTGTTCGCTGGCATGGCTTGGTGTCAAATCAAGTGTTGTAAAGTCAAACCCAATGTCAAAAAGTTGAAACAGGGTGTCAGTTTATAAACGTTGTAAGTGCAAAATGTTGTAACTTGAAATGTTGCAAGTCGAGGACTGCCTGTATAGCATTTGGAGAGCCCAAGTAAGATCCAAGTAAGAACTGCCCTTACCTGTAAGAGCTTAGTTTAATAGGCAAAATGGGCAAAGCACAGGTGAAAGTTAATAGCATTCCCATTACTGGAGTATGGTAGAGCAGTTAAGGCATCTTGCTACAGCTCCACAGATTTGTATTGAAAGGGACACCCAGTCAACCCAGCTCTAAATGGGTACTTGGTCATTAGAACTGGGGAGTTAAAAGCTCCTGGGTTCAATGCTAATCACATCCCTCTCGCGTGCCATTTTTTGGCTGCAGAAACTGGTGTACCTTAACCATACTATGCCAAAGAGCTTGTGTGGAACTGTTGATATATCTACTTTGTACAAACAGGGAACTGAGATAAGAGATGATGTGATTTGACCAAAGTCACGTGGGAGGCTTATGAACTAAATTTAGGTAGATTTTGGGTTTCCCGAGTCAAAATCTAGTGCCGTGACCCCAGTAGACTGTCTTTCTCTGAAGTTAACAAGAATTTTTGTGTTGTTGAAAGTTGTGCAGCTTCTCAATTGTGAATGCCATAGGAGTTCAAACAAAGGAAAGGACCATTTTATGCTTGTATGCATTCCCCAAGAATTGTAATGATTCCTGTTTTTCAATCCCCAAAGATATGGGTGTCCATACTCCTATCTAGGCATGTCCTTTCATCAGCAACGATTGCTGTCACACCTGAGTACAAGGCTAAAGAGCAGAAGAGTATGCTTGGATGCTTTCTTTGAAAAAGTAAATTGCAACAATAATCTCTCCTGATTAATGTGCACATTTTTGAATGTTCTGAAGTCAGGTACTTGCTTGTCCCTGTAAATACCTCGTATTAGAACAATAAAAAAAAAAAAAGTTTTGGATTATGTCTGTTGCCATAGCAGCCCTACAAAGAATTTATTGGATGGGTTTTTTTGTCAACTATAGGTGAATTTATTCAGGAGATTAGATAAATTGCACATTGAGGGGAATTAAGCAGGACAGTGTCTGTGTAGGAATGTAGAAAGTAGGGAAGAATGAAAGATGTAACCGAGGGTCTTACCACTAAGATGAAACCCAGTGTGAAGAGTTGCAGTTTGTGGATGTACATTTTGTCCATATTTAGACTTCCAAGGGCTTTGGCTGAAAGAGAGGAATTACCTGGGAGGAAAATTGCCAGACAGAGTTGCCTGCCCTGCAAGTTAGAATATTTTGTCTGTCTTTATATGTCTTTCAGTCAATTTATTTATCTGCTTTCTAGATTCTTTACTTTTTGATAGGGGAGATCATTCTAACTGATGTCCCATCTTTCAAGACCATGAAAGCACACAGAATGCAAAGCCAAATCCAGCTATGACAGATTGCTGTTAATTGTAATGTCGTATCCCTAGTAGTTATCTACTATGCTTCAGTGCCTAGAAATCTTGGCTTTAGAAGTATTAGCACTAAATCTGCACTGCTGCGATTGAAGTTAAATCTAAGCCTTGTTTGCAGATCCAAGGCTTGAGTTAGGCCTTGGAAAAGTTTACTGCTTCCTGAAGCATCTGTAGTAGTCTGCCAAGTGTTTCTAGCCTTGGCAGGTTATACAGCATTGGACTTTAAAATAATAGGTATTATCTAACTTATTGCAGTGCATCATACTTTTTGCTGCTGAATGTTTAACTTCGAAAAGATTCTCAGTAATTTTATAAAGCCAAAATCTTAATAGTTTTATCTCTGCTCTGAGCTCTCTCACAGAAAAGCAGTTTGAATTTTGAAGCAATTGCAGTTTCCACATGTCAGAAGGGCTACTGAAGTGCAATGAAGTGTAGACAATATCAGATTTAGGGGGAATTAAAAAAATAAGTCCAATATTTCTTTTGTGAGTGTGTGTGTGTAATTTTTTTTTCTCAATGTGGAAACACAAAATTCAAGGTGGCATCTACTCAGATTGTTCTAATAGAGGGAGCTACAGTAGATGTATACTGGACCTGAGATCACTTTAAATTGGGCTCCCTCTACAATAGTACAGGTTTCTATCTTTTTTGATGAAAAGCAGAATTTGTTCTAGCATAAAAAGGTGAACTAAGGGTGGAAATAAGTCACCTGACATCTTATTTGTGCCTCCATAAAAATATTTATGGTAGCACAAATACTGAGCAAATAGACATAGATGCCCTTTATTGCATCATATGAAAGGAAAATCAGTGGTGCAACAAAAGGTGGAAATAGATTCTGCCACTTTATTGAGGTGCTGGTTTGTTGCCTCTGTTGTGCTTTCCCTGCTCAGCCAGACACATGCATCAGGTATAGGTAGGTAAGGAAAACCCTGTTTCCCTGCTCAGCCAGACCCAGGGCACAAGAAAGCAGAGATATCACATTACCCCTTGTCCCATACCATTAAGAGCGGGACAAGGGGTGACATGTATTTCACCCAGTGGGGTGGATCAGCTGTGCTGTGACGCAATCTCAGCACAGCTGATCTGTTTTGTTTGGTTATGTCTGTATCTAGTATAGAAGTTTAAATAGTTTGTGGGATAGTGGGAGAAGAGGGGATTAAGCATGGCTGTGACTCAGTCTTCCCTTCCCTGCCCCCTGCCCCCACCACTGTCAGGACACACTCATCTCTTTTTGGGGAGGCTGGCAAATAACTGTAATTGATTAATAAATAAACAGAGAACATTCATGGAGTGAGCTTGAAAATCATGAGACTTAAAAATTGGTTCTACTTTGCCTTCTGGTTTTAGAACCTTTTTAGGGTTTGCTTTTCCAAGCTTTTTTCTACAGCTGTTAAGGCTTTAAGAAGAACAAGTATCATGAGACTCCTAATAAAATCACAAGAGCTGCAACACTGTGATAACAGACAATAAAGTATTTGAAAAGCAATTCTTCCTTGTTTAGACCCTGCTTCTGCAAGTGCTTACACATGTATTTTCCTTGACTCCTCTGAGTAGTCCTGTTGAAACCAGTGGGACTGCTCATACTGGTCTGGTTAAGCAGTAAAGCATGTGCATAAATGTTTGCGGAATTGGTGCCTTTCATTCTCAGGGTTCTGTGTTGCGTCTTCAAGAACACAAATGACATCGCTATTTACAGCAATGCATAATTTGTTGTTGTATAGTAAATATGGGATCTTTTATATTTGGGCTTTAGGTAGAAAGTCTGGACAAGCAGATTATCATATACTCTTGTTTAATAAATTATAGCTATTTATTATAAATACGTATGGTGTTCAGGCTGCAGTGCAGGCATATCTGAAAAAGTGACTAAAAATAGCATTGGAATAGGTTTGTTATTTTTCTTAATGACTTCCATATAAAATTTATTCAGCTTATAGGTAAAAAAGAAAAAAAAAGACATTAAAAGGGCAAATACCAAATGCAGGTGAAAAGATAATTAGCATGGGATCTGAAACTGAGCAGGGATGTTTCTACCTTGTACACCATAACCAGAATTTAAATTTCTGCAGTTAAATCTTAGGCCCCCATTCTCTTAGTTAACTAACTTCTCTTGTTAACTTTGCAGCATTACAGTCGTGGTTACCAGGTTCTCTCCTTTGAGGCATGAATCAGGCAGGAGTTCAGCTTGTAGGACCAACAAGAATAAAACATTATAAAAATTTATCTTCTGTACTAGAGTCAGAAAACCTAATTTTGAACACAAACAATCAGTAGCTTTGTTCGGGTAAGAAAGTGCTATTTTTCAGCCCTGCTAATTACAAGTATTCAAAAACATCAGGCTGCCTCTCCTTCTCAAGTAATAAGATGGGAATAAAAATCATAATGTTAAATAACAAATATTGGGCTCTTCTTATGTCTTGAAATTTTGAAGCCCTTGTCATAAGAACCTTAAAATGTGAACCCTTTTCCCTCATGAAATGAGCTAGATTTAAAAAAACCCCCAAAAACTGTGACCTGATTACATGTGACAATCAGATGGCTCCAGAAGGTGAAGCTTTCTGGTAAGCTTTAAATATTGAGATATCTATGATAAAATCATGGAAATTTGGAGCGTCACATTTTTGAACAGGTACTTGTTTTCTGCATATACTGTGTTTTAGGATCCCAGTGCTTAAAATTTGCAATGAAGGTGTTTCCTTGGCTCAGCTATAGCACTTCCTCAAATTCCCATTAATAATCTGTGAGATTTTTAGCAACCTGCCTGCCTGCCTATTTTGAGTGTGAATGGTGTGGCAGTCTCTTTCAGTAGTGTTAGGGTATATAGAAAGAAAAGTTGAAAAATCAGCAAGGTGTATTCAGCCAGTGGCTGGCTTTGCAGTGCAGCATGGTCTGAAATGGAAACTACACTTCCCCCCTTCCCTCCCCGCTTTCCTACCGGAATTGTTTATGGATTTTAACATTAGGCAAACATTGCATGAAAGTAGGATGTAACACTGAGCAGAGAACAGAACCTAGGGCACTTGTCTAGAAGCAGGAGTGAGGGGTGGCTTAAGGACCCCTTAAGGGGATTCAGATTACCTGTTCTTCTGACCTCTGTCCACACCCCCACGTCCTTCAGCCATTTAAAAAAGAAAGCAGCTGCAGCTGTATTTTGCATGTCTGTTAGGTGAGTCTTGAGCATGCCTACTCAACTGGTCCTCTCAGGGAGAGGTAAGCACTGCTCTACCCTGGTCTGGGTGCTGATGAGCTTAAGTAGAACTTTTCAACATGTGTAGGAGCAGAAGTGCAGGCACTATGGAAACTTTCAGATCAGAAAGAGAGATGCCTACCAGTAGTGTAACAAGGGGAGCACCAGCCCCCACAAGGCCCTCTTAGAGAAGGGGTATGTGAATAGCAGCTGCTGCCATCCCAGCCCCTGCTGCTCAGGCTGCAAACCCTGGCTGTTATGTCTCTGATGCCTAGCAAGTTTAGGTGCTTCCAGGGCTGCTGAGTGAGGATGCTTTGGGGTTTACACTTAGAACTTAGGCAGCCAAAATCTTGATTTTTCCCTCCCTTTCCCTGGTCCAACAACAAAACTCAACAACAAACAAACAACAACCGCTCCCCTCCTCCTCCATCCAAAACTATTAGTCCAAGAGTAATGGGATTTCAGACTGTGGAAGGAAGGAGGATTCAAAGATATGAAAGCTTAATGGGGAGTCCTGGGGTGTGAAGCACAAAGGAACTGTTGGATAGGTTGAGCAGCTCTGACTAGAAGCAGCCAAGCTTGAGGAAGAGACTTGGTCTGAGCAACATTGAGCATCCAGGCCAAACTCCAGGAAGAAAGTAGCATTGCATTCTCTGTAGGACTCGTGGGGAAAAAACATTTGATGTATTGGGCATTGCTAGCAAACCATTGCCCTATCTCTGCCAGATGCAAAGAGAGAAAAAAAGAGTGGAGGAAAGAATGCGAGGAAGAAGAGTATAGAATCAAAAGAAAATGTGTTAACCCCTCCTCCCCCCCACAACAATGGAATGGAAGGGAAACAGGAGAGAACAGAGAGGAGACACTTCCATGGTAGCAAAATAACCAATTTTTCCCTCTACCACTTAAACCATGCTTGTAAGAAATGTTGTCTTCAGACATGTCTCTTGCTGCTCTCCTTTATGCTATTCCTCCAATCTGTGTCTCAGTGCTTCTCCATCACTTGGATATATTTTCACGTAGCACTAAAGCAGAATATGTAGACTCAGCATAATAATCCCTGGGGAAAAGTGAGGGCTGCATCCAGATGTGCTGTGTTGCTATTTTCATTGCAGTACTCTGCACTGATAACTTGCAGATGTGGCTTGACAGAATGGTTGGAGATTTCATTCTAGATGCTCAAAAGTTTGTTCTTGTTTGGAACTATGTACATTAAACCTGCCTTAATATCCTAAAAGCAAACACGATATGATGTTACACTGGGGTTACATGTCCTATAAACCTTAAAGTACTGAATACTAGAGATCCATTTACAGATGCTGTATACACAAAAGCTCAGGCAGCAATAAAATACCATATAGACATAAAAAATATGTTAATTTTGGCCAAATTGGTTTGCAGAGAATTTTAATTGAATCCAACTTGTTCCCCAGTTTGCTTTTTTCCCCCCCCAGGATGAAAGGAATCTATTTCAAACGCTTGATCAAATGAAGCAATACATCTTCCATACTTTGAAAACTGTTGACTAGCCTTGTTGCCCTATGTGACCTACCTCTAAATTGTTAGAATCTGAAGGGGAATGTTCTTTGGATTCCAAAAACCACTTTTTAAAAAGAGCTACAGCTCAATTGTTGAGAAATGTAATTAATAAATCACCGAGCACACAGCCTGCTGTAGACCTACACAAAATTTACGTTCTTTCTGCTGGCTTAATGAACAAATACTAACCTAGGAGCTGTATCACTCACAGGAGCAGTAAGCATGTATTTATTATCTTGTGTTTGATATAATCCATCATGGCAATGCATAAATGAAGGAGTGCATAAAACTGAGCTGTGTTAATTTCAGTTTCTATTACAGACACCAGGGAGAAAGAAATAACTTTGTCAAACGTGAAAGAACAAAATCGATAGGAAAAAATACTCTATTGTTTGTCCTCCCCCCCCCCCCGGGCCTTTAATTTTGTTATACAATTTGCGTAGCATTTTATCCCTAAATAATGGAACATTTCTATTTTTATGCTCGGTACTAACTTCTCAAATGGTTTGGGGAGGTGGGTGGTGTTGAGGGTTGTCTTATTCTAGGGGTTGGTAACATTTTTGGGCAGAGTGCCAAAAACATCTGCAACCTCAACTTTTAAGATGTTGGTGTGCAAAGGCAGATAGCAGGAAGCTGTGAGGGGCCCAATCCTTGTGGCAGTGCAGCCTTGGCCACAAGCTGGTGAGTGTCCAGCTTGATGGTTAAGACCAATTGCATGTTCTCTTTTTCTGTCTTTGTCTTTTTCCCTCTTCTTTTTACATAAAGTGGAAGTGTCAACAAAAAGGGATGGAGGGCTCCCTCAATATAATGCAGTTTATAAGGTACCTAGGATATTGATCTGGCGGATGTGACACCTGGAGTCCAGTCACTGCTTCAATAAATCTTTATAGTTTATGCATAATGGGATAGCATCAACAGGAGACATTTGGCACAACTAAGCTCAGCATACCCTGTAAGTAGGTCGATTAAGTATTTAGGAAAGTGAAAGATGTAGGTTCAAACCCTGTCAGGGAATCTGTATATGAGTTGCCCACATGCTGTGTAGGTGCTCTAATGATTACTGGGCTGTTGGATAAAAGCCTCTGATCCCTTCCTTTACTATACCAGTAAGATTTGTTTACTTTAGTAGAAAATTAAACTTTTTGTTGGATAACATGAAACCAATTTTTCTGGTTTTCATTTTGGCAAAGAAATTGAAAAAAAATATTTTGATTCCTTTTGAACTTGTCCTTTTTTCTATTTTTCCCAGCTTGGTTTCAAAATCAAAAATCAATTATTCACACAGCTCTGATTAGCAGTGTTAGTTGTTTGAATCATGACTTGGGCCTCAAGGGAAGAAAAAAGGCTCAGCTTGGTTTTTTTTTATTTCGTTTCTAGTTTCTGAGCCTTTTGGGTACAATTGGGTGATATTGTCTAGCTTCCCTTCACAACTGGAAAAACTAGAAACTCGCTTAAAAATAATGAAAGTGTAAAATCAGGGGAGGTCGGCAGCATGTGTTTTGCGCATCCCTGATTTTATGTCAAAATCATCCTAACACAGTCATGTTGTAGACCCTTCCCAGATTTTTTTTTCGTCATCCTGCTAAAGACAAATGAGGAATGACTGGAGAGGTGACCTAAATGTGACAGGTGAGATGCATTAGTCTCACCCAGGGGTAGAACAGGTTAACTGCATTTCCAAGAACCGAATATGCTTGCACGTGTATTGTAGATTTCCAAGAGAAGAAGCCAAGCTACTTGGTAATCTTGTTGCTTGCAATCCATTTTTGGAGATGGGTGAATCAGCATTCTCAGCAGGGAATGGTAGTTAACAAGCCTGTTAAAATGTACCTGATCCCCTGAGGTTTCAGATAGAAAACAGCAGGTGAAGGAAATGGGGAGGAGGAAAGGAGAATAATGTGAGAATCAGAAATCTGGACTCCTTAGAGAGGCCTATTTTCTTTGCTCATTTGGTCATCAGCGACACTTGTATGATTCCAGTGCCTTAAGTTCTTCTTCCATCTGCCTGATGACCGAATAACACTGACCAGTTTTTTTTGACCAGTTAGCACTGTTCTAGCTGGCTGATGCATCTGGAACATAGTCATATACTTAGAAGAGATGGATTAAAGGGAAACTTGTAATAGAGACATAAGCTTGATTCTGATTCTTTCAGAATTGTGGAACACTGTTGCTGGGAGTGTTTGACTTAAGACTAACATTGCTCTTATCTGTTATCAGGCAAATGTTTATTTTCAATTTTTTGCCAATGACTCCACACCAAGGAAGTGAAAGTACTAACCCTGTAATGCAAGCATCTCCAAATTCCTGTGATCTGCAGTACAGCTGCAAAAACATCACATACTTATTGTAATTCACTTGAAAGCATTCCTGGATCCCAGCCCACAAAATCTTTCTATGTTAGCAGTGGGCAACAGATACATCACTATCCATTGCCTCCATGTATTCCTTGGCTGCTAAGTGAATGTTGCTATTGCTCTGGATTTCTCTTTACTCTTCTCAGTTCCTGAGATACCCTGCCCAGCACCAAGTCATCCTGATTTCTGTGCAGCTATTCATTTCCCTCCCTACCATTAATTCCAAGAAAGTGTATCTGGTGAGTTAATTGTGGTCAAGAGATTTCATCTTGCAGGGAAGCTCTAGCTTGCTTCCCTCCATGCATGTTTGTAGTAGCCCCGCCTTTGGAGGAGTTAAACATCTTCAGTAGGTTATCTCATGTGATCTTGTCCTGGAGAATGAATGTTATTTTAATCTACATCATCTGCATGACAATGCTGTCTGTGCTCAGGAGGGTCCCTGACTAGCCAGATGGCAGTCTGATTTCTCTGCTACTCGTAATCTGTCTTTCTTTTTTTGTGAAGGGAAAGGGAGAAGAAGAATTCTTAATCTAGTTCTTCTGGTCACCCTATTTGCTAAAATAATAGATGTATTTAGATTCCCCTCTGTTGGAGTTCTTTTGAGAAGAGAGAGAAATATTCTTGCATTCAGTCTCTTTTAAAAAGAGTCTGAGGGAGAGAAAATATTTTTTTACTCACCCCCCCCCCCCCCCAAATCTTCCAAAGGTAGGGGCTACGGGGGAGGAGATGGTCACATTCTCTTGTGAGACTGTTGAAGGCATTTAAAGACGTTACAAACTCTTTCTGAAGAGCCAATTTTGAGAATTCCCACAATTGGCATGGATTTCTCAGACTTCACAACTAACCTCCTATACCAAAAAATTAACTCTGCAGCATTTACCTATCTTCTCTTCTTCCAGGCATCAGATGTGGCTGTCCAAGGTCCTCATGCAAAGCTTGATATGGATGTTGTCCTTGAACTTTCTCCATTTCTGCTATTTGGTGTCACACTTAATGCACTCATTTCTCTCTCGCTTATTTCTGCTCCTGCATGTAGCCATCACAGTTTTTTTTTCATCTTCCCTTAGAAGGGAAAGATGGGTTTACATACATTTGGAGACCAGTATTTGCATCTGTGCTGCCAACTGGATGATAGTAGGTGCTGAAAGGAAAAATAATTGACCAGGTTAACCAAGGTCCTCCACAGTCAACCTTATACTTGCTTGTCTGGCTGTATAGCAGTAATGCTTGAATCTGGTCCATGCTGAATTTTAGGAAATGCTCATTGTGTGCAATTCTCTGATTTTTAAGGCTGGGAAACTTTAATTTCTGGAGAGTCCAATAATGCACTGGTACCTACAAAACATAATAATAGCAGCTGCTGAAAGAGACTGATGTGGCAAAAGATCTATAAACTAAGACATGGCTTGGTATTAGGAACGGAGTTAGGTTGAAAACAAACATGAGGGTGGGTAAGGACAAGGAAGAGCCTAATCAATAGTGGTGTGAGTAGGATCTAGGTTAGAAAAATCCATGCTGTGTATAGTAGGGTGCCTGTTGATATTTGATCAGAATTTCAGACTCAAAAAGGTGCACGTAAGGTTTATGCTCAAAATAGGTTGTTATGGGAATATATATATAAAGAGTAAAAATAGCAGGGGTCAGAATTATGTGTCTGTCCTGCTTTCTTCCTGTTGCAGTTCAGTAAGGTCATGACTTTAGGTGATTAAGCCTAGACATGGGTTTCAGATTGTGGAAACTACACGAGCAGAAATGCCTTCAAAGTTGCAGAGAATAGCTTAAATGTCATCAAACTTGAGAACGGCAGGCTTGCAGGAATGTCCCCTTCCTCTGCATTTCCCATTGACTGATCTTTTTGCCCCCTTATATGTATTCTGGCTGCTGTGAATCCTAACAAGAGGTGCTTAAATAGGTCCATTCAGAGTGGAGACTGAGGATGCATGACTTAATTCCATGTACAGCAATGCACGCTTTAATTTTAAGGTGAGACAACACGCAGTGACCACATTGAGGTGTAGTCTTGTAAATTTGGATATGAGATGGAAAACAAATCTTCAGAAGACTTACCCACAGTGAACTGCGTAGCATTTGATAAATATAAAGGCTTTTGTATTCTAAATAACCATTGATTCTGTTAAATTATGTTTTGCAAATGGGGCAACTTGACTTTCCCTAATGGATCAAATTTTTCTTTTGAGGTAGCAGTCCCGAGAATCCTCCTTGCAGGGTGATTGTCTCCAGTCCTTTAAGCAGTGTGATACCACCACCACTGCCATCTCACTAACAATGTTTATACAGTATATAGTTAGACTTGCTGTGGTGTTTTTGATAAGTGCAGTTATGATAGCTTACCACATTATCAAAACCTTTTTAGAATAGAAATTGATTTTTTCTTTTCTTAAAGTAGGAAAATTAATCATGTGGATTGCTTGGGTTTTTTTAATGGTGTGTTGTGATCCATGTTGTTCTTGCAGTGCTAGTTTATCAAGTCTCTTATCTTTATATACATATTTTTTAAATAATAATGAAAATATTATAACAATTCTTCTGGGGAGTAAGCTCTACAATTAAGGCAGGAAAGTCTCTTCAGTTATGCTTCATGATTTCACTTACTCATAATTTTCTAGGGAAAAAAAAAGTGGGATTTTCATCCCCGGCCTCCATGCCCTCCAATCCCATTCTCTTTATTTGGCCCCAGGAGTTGGAGGAGGCTGAGTGAAAGTTTTCTTTACGTTGCTTTTAAAAAAGTGTGCACACATACTTTATTTCAGTTTTCATACTCGGCTAATTCAAAATTGGCAAACAGTTAATGTCAGTATGTTGAGGTCTTACCTGAGTGGGAGTAGAGGAGAGTTTATGGTACGGTCATGAAGAATAAAACAGTCACTTTTGGGCATGGTTGACTGGCATCCACTAAAAATGTGCTCTTTGTTTTATTTTGTTTTTTTTCAGGGATGGCTTTGCTAGTAGTCACAGAGGCTGTCTGGCTAATTTGCATGTAAATATAAAAATGCAAAAATATTTACTGTGTGTACATATTAGGGCTGCAGGTACATTTTTCATATAGTACAGATAAAAAATTGACACTCACAGATGTAGTGGCCTTCCCCAAACCAAGAAAAACACACAACCACCTTGACTGAGAGACTTCCCCCTTGACTGAGAAAGTCACTAGTACACAGATCCCCATTCACAAGTTTGCCATCTTTTCCCAAGAACAGAGGTGGACTTTTCAGCTTGTTCTGAAGAGCTAGATTTAGATAAAGGTGAAAACAAATCCTGAAGATCACAGCCTCTAAAAGAAAACATCCTAACCTTCTGTTGAGTCCAGGAAAGGGACAAAGGCATAGCTTAAGTGAATTTAACTGCAGAAGCATTGGTGTGGGAAGAATGGAGGTCTTCTAAATAAGCAAGTTTGAGGCTACTTAGAGCTTTGTCAGAACCAGCAGACCACCCATGTAGATCATGAAGCACTAGGGCTTGTGTGCATGCTCGAAAACTCAGCTTCAGATATGAGTTTCTGTGTTCTATGCCAGCTTTGTTTTCCAATATGGCTTAAGGCAGGGGTGGCCAATGTGCAGCATACGTGCCACAAGTGGCATGGGCAGCCTCTTTGCACAGCATGCAGCAGATCAAGGAGCAAGCAGGGAACCCAACGGCTGGTAGAGCAGGCAGCAGAAAGTGGAGCAAGAGATGAGGCAGGGAGTGGGGTAGAGAGCAGAAATCAGAACAAGCAATGAGGCAGGGAGCAAAAAACAGAGTTAAAGATTGAGCAGGGGAAGTGGACTGTTATAGCACTTGAGGGTGTAGGGTTTACCTTGTGGCATGCCCACCAGAAAGGTTGGCCCCTACTGACTTAAAACATAGACAACCAGACTTTAACAGCTTTCACCCCTCTGTCAAACTGACTCTGGAATATCACACCTAGGAAGTTCATTTTTTTTGGACAGAACTGAAAGTTTGGAATGGTTATATCACTACCACATTTGTGTTGGAAACCAAGTGACCACTACAGCTACATCCACTCCAGCAGCTGTCACCCTAAACACTTTTACAGCCAAGCTCTGCTCCAACCATATCTACTCTGGACCCCCGTGACCAGGATGCATACCTTAAGGATCTGCAGCCGGGATTCTTGTACTTGCAATGCAGTCCTAAAACCCTAGCCACTTAAATCAACAGAGTCGGACTCAGACCCACTTTGACCTTCTACATGAAAGAATGAATGAACACTGATCTGACCTCAATTCCACGAAGACACACGAGCCTGTTACAATGTTTTAATTTTCTTGGACATGTTCCCAGACCAGGACTAGGAGCTAGGGGCAGGACCAGCTCTCTGCTCTTGTCAGGCAGAACCAGTGCTGCAGCCATGAAATTCACTTGCTCTGCTTGGACCCAGCAGTCTGGGAACAAGCCTGTGGTGTGATCCTCCTGCCCGGGGGTGCATGGGCACCCCCTGTCTGTGAGCCCCTGAACTGTGGTGCATGGGGCTCCCAGTCATGGGAAGTTGCTTCTTGCTGGTACAGGGGGAGCCAGGATTGGACTATGTCCAATACACTGCTGGTACAGGTGGACTCAGGATTGGATTGGAGCCAGGATTGGACTGTGGCATGGCAGGAGGTACAATTGTGTGAATTGCACGTTAGATCCCATAGCACATTTACCTGCATGTGTAGAGGGAGCCTAAAGGACTCAGGTATGCCCTTAACTTTGGGGTTTTTCAAGCGTTTAAAACTTAATAGATTTGTTGTTCATGCGTCTAACTATCTTGGTGAATTAGGATTTAAGTTTCCAGTAGACCATCTGTAGGCTCGGCAGAATTCAATTTTTATTTATTTAAAAAAAATTTTTAAAGGCTATAATTTTCGATTATCAATGATGGAAATGTGTTCTTCTTAGTCTGAGTGTGAAAGTAAAATCGAAATTTATCAGTGTTTACCAATAAAAATGGAATCCTGCCAAGCCTAATCAACTGTCTTCATATCTACTTAATACTGGGAAGAACATTTAACAGCAAGGGTCTGGTCATCTGTAGGGACAAACTCAAATTTGCAATTTTGCGAAAACTGAAATTGGGCAATAACTGGAATTCATGAAATAATAATGATAATAAACAAACTTACTAGAAATAACATGCTGGCTCCCCAGTTGGGGGTGGGGGGGTGAGAGGGGGAAGAGAAGGGACAGCCATTGGTGTGAAGTGGAACAGCTGAGATGGTGGCCACTGCCCTCCCATCCTTGTTGCAGTTTGGCTGAGAGGGCTGCCTGTTGCACAGCCCAACCCCTCTCCACCAATTGGTGGTAAGGGGTGGGCCCACCAGGGCCCCTTAGCCAGTCAGAGTCATGGGGGGGGGGGCTGCTGTGATAAGCTCATGTAAATAGTGGCTGGCCCCACAATCATCCCATGAAATTGGCTACCTACCTCCTTGATTTTGGTAGGTCCCTAGTCATCACTGTGCTGGAAGCAGCCCTTGCCTGTATCTCTGGTCTCATTTCCTTTCTTCCTCATTGCCCTCACTGTACTACTGATGTCCTACCAGATGCCCTTTGCTGTGGCTTCCTGTTCTCTTTTTATGCTGGCGTTTATGCCTAGAATTCCCTTCCTCCTCTAATGCATCAAATGACTGCCCTCTTTTTATACATATTTCTGGATAGTGACCTGCTTTTCTTAATTCAAATTCCTCCTTGAAAATATGTCTAGGTTCCCTGGGACCAAGATCACCTCTTCCTCCGTTTTGCAAAGTGCCATACATGCTAATCACATTCTGTAAATAGTAATGTTATTCTGCCAGAATTTAGCTCTTAAACATAGCGCTATGAATATCTTTGAGGCAAATCAGTATAGCAATATTCGAACCTTGGAGGGGTCACAAGAGAAATGAATTTGATGGTCTCATCTTAGTCCCCATTGTAGCTCTTTCCATTACCTCAAATGGTAATAGTTGGACATTTATGTAGTTGGACAGATATATAGGTGGACATACTGATAGCCTATTTTCAAGAGAGATCTGTAACTGGAATAGTAGAGGTATTGCAGTCAGGATAAAGGTGTATTGGCAAGCTGGGGATAGGGAGAAGCCTGCATTGTTTAACTTGTTTTTGTTTTGCTGTAATTCCCACATTTTCACAAAAATCATAATTACAAATATTTTTAAAAATACAAAATAAAAAATGAGGATGGAATTACTTTGAGAGTGCTTTTGACCATTATTTTGGGGGACTTTGCATGCATTCCCAGCTGGAGTGATAAGTGTGGGGAATGCATTAGCATTGCAGTATTCATCCCTGCCAGCCCTCTATCCACCCACCCTTAAAGGAAAAAAAATCTACTTCAAATTTAATGTAGCTGTTGGCAACTGTTGCAAGCGATGGGGAAATGAACCTGTTAGAAGGGGGAAAAAATCATGTATTGCAGAGGTAGTGTGTGCAGCCACTGAAGGAATGAATAGTTGTGTGCCATTCAACAGTGTCTATCTGTTGGGCAGGTTGCTATGAAGACGGCTCCCTTGAGTTGCTCCATAGATGGTCTTGTGGACAACAGAATTAGAGGACAAAGGATGTTGAGGTGCCCTGTGATTTCCCTCTGGAGTGTAAAAAGCTTTGTGGCAGTGGGGAAGGAAGATGTACTTGGCATTTAATTTATACACGGTTTCTCCTGAGTAATTATCTTAATAAATAGGGCTCCTTTTTTTTGTTGTTGCTTTTTTTTTTTTGTTTTGTTTTGGGTTTTTTTGGTATTTGCCACACATTGAAATTTTAAAGACTGTATTATTAGTGAAGAAAGCTATTATATAAAGCCTGTTTTCTCCAGTTTATTTTAATGCTCCATATATGACATCCATGGAATGGTAAAGCAAATATTTTTACTCCTTTCTTAGGCAACACATTTCAGTACTCTTCCTAGTGGACTGTTAGCATGAAGGAGCTGATCAAGGGATTTTTGTGTGTATGCTGGTGAAATCATTTTAGTTCTTTCATATGTGGAGTAAAGACAACTCATTCCTTCTGTATTTCAGAGCTGATATTAGAGTGTTCTGCAAATAGCGCACATTCAGAAATCTGAGAAATAGGACACCCCTAACCCATATAAACTAAGAAATTAAGGTTACAGAGCTGAATTCACCGACTGGTTTAAAAAAACAAAACGGGAGCGAATATTAGCTCCAGTGACAAGCTGGAATTACATTCTCAGATAGGGGATTGCATTTGTTTCCTTTTCATTGACAGCAGACTAAATTACTAGTTATCATTCACAAGATAAAGAGAAGCTGCAGCATTAAGAATGGTCAAGATGCATTGCTAAGAAGACTGATAATAGATGGACAGAGATCCCCTTCTTCCTCCTCCTCTCTCCACTCTGCAAGGTGGAAAATAGACAATTGGTCCTACCTGTGTAATCCATTTGGGGAGGGTTTCACTCTCTGGTGACATTCATAGATTCATAGATGTTAGGGTCGGAAGGGACCTCAGTAGATCATCAAGTCCGACTCCCTGCATAGGCAGGAAAGAGTGCTGGGTTCAGATGACCCCAGCTAGATGCCTATCTAACCTCCTCTTGAAGACCCCCATGGTAAGGGTCCCCAAAATTGCACACAGTATTCCAACTGCAGTCTGACCAGCGCCCGATAGAGGGGAAGTATCACCTCCTTGGATCTGTTTGTCATGCATCTGCTGATGCACTATAAAGTGCCGTTAGCTTTTCTGATGGCTTCGTCACACTGACGACTCATGTTCATCTTGGAGTCCACTAGGACTCCAAGATCCCTTTACGCTTCCGTGCCACCAAGCAGGTCATTTCCTAGGCAGTAGGTATGCTGGACATTTTTCCTCCCTAGGTGCAGCACTTTGCATTTCTCCTTGTTGAATTGCATTCTGTTGTTTTCTGCCCACATGTCCAACCTGTCCAGGTCTGCTTGTAGTTGTTCCCTGCCCTCCAGCGTGTCCACTTCTCCCCACAGTTTTGTGTCATCCGCAAACTTGGACAAAGTACACTTCACTCCCTCGTCCAAGTCACTGATGAAGATATTGAAGAGTATCGGTCCAAGGACCGAGCCCTGCAGGACCCCACTGCCCACACCCTTCCAGGTCAATACCGACCCATCCACTACGACTCTCTGGGTATGACCCTCTAGCCAATTTGCCACCCACTGGACTGTGTAGTTATCCAAGTCACAGCCTCTTAACTTGTTCACTAGTATGGGGTGGGATACCGTATCGAAGGCCTTCCTGAAGTCTAAGTAAACGACGTCAACCCCTACTCCTGCGTCCAGGTGTTTTATAACCTGGTGTTAAAAAGAGACTAGATTAGTCAGGCATGATCTACCTGCTGTGAACCTGTGCTGGTTTCTCCTCAGCATAATTTTTCCTGCCGGGCTCTCGCAAATGTGAGCCTTGATAATTTTTTCAAAGACTTTGCCTAGGATGGAGGTGAGACTGACTGGCCTACAGTTGCCTGGGTCCTCCTTCCTCCCCTTGCTGAAAATGGGGACCACGCTGGCCCTTTTCCAGTCCTCCGGGACCTGGCCCGTGCGCCATGAGCGTTCAAATATTCCCACCAGTGGCTGTGCAATGACGTCAGCCAGTGCTTTCAGTACCCTCGGATGGAGCTCATCCGGGCCTGCCGACTTAAACGCATCCAGTTCCTCCAAGTGCTTCTGCACCATCTCAGGGTCTACGCTTGGTAGTCTGGCGCCCGGCTGCTGCCTCTCTACTATCCCAGTGAGAGACTCGTCTTGCCCCTCGCTTAGGAACACTGAGGCAAAGAACTCATTGAGGAGTTCAGCCTTGTCATGGTGTTTGCTGTCAAGTGTTGCATGCTTGGGCCCTAGGAGGGCAACATCTTTGCACTTTTGCCAGTTGTTTTTAATTTTTGTATAATAAGTTTGTTTTTTTAAAGTCCAAAGCCTGCCTCTCTCTCTCAGGAGCTTTCCATGTTCTTAGCATGCACTCTGAAGGCCTTGTTACACATTAATTTTAGGAGCTCTTAATTCATGGTTTGTTCACATAACACCTGAAATTAGTTTTAAGCACACATTAGGCGGTTTAAATTTATGTCATTCCAGGACAGGTTTCTCTCTGATCCCTGTTATCCAGGTTGTTTTCCATTAATGTGGGGCCACTCCCCACAGATGAGCCACCCAAGTTGCAGTCTTCTATCCCAGGATGCAGTGTCCCTTCCCTACCCTCCTGTTCTGTGTGGAGAAACTTTCCACCCCCTGAACTCTACTGCCTGGAGGACAGTTCTGACACCAAGTCAACTTCCCCTCCCACATCTGGGGGTGTGGCTTTCCTACCTCCAGAGGTGTAATTCAATGCAAACAGCCTACAGAGCACATGCCAAATAGCCAGGTCATAGGGCATGAACAGGTCCAGGAATGGTGTCTAAAGGGGTGGGGAGGGGGACAATGTAGAGGGCCAGATTTGGTCTCCATGAGCTGGGCAGTAGCTCCCTGAAAATGACCTTCCCTCATTGCTTCCATCTCCCAGCCACCCTGGGAATTTTGACTAGCACCCCCATACTCCAGTCCTAAATTCCACTTTATTAAAATATGATACCTTCTTTAATTTAATTCCTCTTATTTCTCTTTATATTATTTTTAACTGCTTTTTATTTTATCCTTCAGTGACTGACTTCCTTCATTTCACTACCTTTTCCCCATCCCCATTTTCCTTGCACCTCCCATGTCATTACCCACCCCCATCCCATTAGCTCTCTGCCTCCCAGCTTCATGTTCCTGCCCCCCAACTCCTCTTTCAGGCCCCCCTTCTCCTAGAGCAGGGATAGAAGCCTGTTTTGGTTTACCACCCCTGTAGTGCCAAATCACAGCTGTAGCTCTTAGTTAGGCCCCTGCTCACCAGCCCTCTAGTGGCAAGTCACAGCTGTGCAGGTGGGGTACAGTCAGAGAAAGCTTTTAGCCTTAAGGTGTGACTGCTCCAAACTGGAGCTAGCACTAACACCCATTGACATTTCAGCAGCTCAAAGTGCAATGTGTAAGAAGGTAAAGAGATTCTTCTGGGGAAAAGGAGTATTTATAAAACCAACCTAGACTGTTGTTAGCTGGTTGTTGAGGAGACTGTCAGAATCATGTTGTGGGTTAGGGAGTGCCTTTGTGTATAAGAGGCTGTTTGTGTCATTGACAGATCTTTGCTTTCCATGGCAATGATTCTAGGAAGGAACGAGAGGCATCGACTTCATGAGAAGTATTCCACAAAGAGCATCACTGTAAATCAATGATGACTTTATTTATGGGTAAGGTACTGTACAGTGCCTTGTGTTCAGTGATAAGCAGGAGAACAAGAAAAAGGTGAATGGGGTGTCATTAAGACATTCTGGTTTTCTTTCTGTTTGATTTAACATAGCCTAGGGAAATGATATTCTGATAATTGTACTCTGTGCAAAGCATTTTAGCATTTAATAAGGATTGATTAGTTTGGTCCTGAGTTATCTGCAGGAACATAGGAACACAGGCCTGGAAGGGACTTACAGTACTGTATGAGTGTGGATTCTTTTGAACTTCTTGTCTGATCCAGTTAAGAACTGAGAGGGCATGTTTATGTGTGCCCAATTGCATAGTCATTTAGTACTTGCTTTAGTAGTCATTTAATACTTTAGGACATTTAGTATTTTATGACCACTGCTACTGTGCAGTCCCAGTAGCGCATGGGTCATTTCGGACTCCACTGCGCAGTAGCATTGGCATCACAGTGCGTGCCCGCCATGGTGTGTCACTGTAGTGATGAGTTACATTGCCGTAGCTGATCACTACAGTGATATAGTGTCTTGTGTACATGCGCCCAGAGGGTAGCCTACTTAATCAGAGTCCAGAGAAGTAGAATTCATCCTTGATCTAGACAAACTGACATGAATGAAAGGAAAAAAATGCATTAAGAGGCTATGATATGAAGATATAACTTGATTAACAAAAAACTGTAATAAGCTAAAAAAACCCAAAACAAAAAACTCATTACCTGCAGTGTACCGGCCCTATTACTACTGCACTTCAAAATTTCTATTGACTCTCCTGAAATCCAGATTTTAGCTTTCTGTTGCTATGTGCCAGTTTTATAACTTTGCGGACTCTTTTCATTGGGATTATTTCAAAGTCTCCTACGCTACATTTGATAATCCGTTTCACAGCATATCGTCCAAGACGCATTGTGAGCTTGTTTGTTGCTGGTGCAGACCTGTGAGCAGCTTTTTTTTTTTTTTTTGAACTCTAAAGCAAATTAAAACAAGATATTAAATTTTAGGGTTTTTTTTAGCCATATAAATAGAAAGAGCATGAGGAAAGAAGTGTGGCTGCTATGCAGTGAAGATAAGATCAAGATTAAAGATAATTTAGGCATGGTCCCCAAACTAGATGAATTATTTACATCATTTTTTAATATGGATGTTAATGAAGAATATGGATGGGAAGGCAAGATAGCTAATGGGAATGAGTATATAGAAATGGAAATTACTGCTTCCAAGGTAGAAGGAAAACTTAATGCACTGAGATTGGAAGCACTTGATAATCTCCATCTCATAATACTAAAAGAACTGGCACATGAAATTGCAAGCCCATTAACAAGGATTTTGAATAATTTTATTAGATCCGGAGCAGTATTATATATGATTGGAATATAGCAAACAGATATCCCCTAGACTTAAAAAGGGGGGCGGTTGAGGTGAGGGGAGTGACCTGGGCAGCTTCCAGCCCTCTTTCATCAATGCAAAACTTTTGGATGAATGTTTAAAGTTGTAGAGCTAGATGGAAAGTAAAATTCACTACCTTTGATAAGTCCATGTGACATTTTGTGTCAGAATAACCTTAGTCTTTGGTAACTGATTTTTTAATATAGAGAAGTGAGGTGCAATAGATCTAATCTCTCTGGATTTCTGTAAATAATTGGAACAATGTTGCTTGGGCAAGTAGTAGCTAAATTGGAGATTAGTATAAGAAATATTAGTTAAGTAAGGAATTTGCTTTAGGGAACCAACAATAGTTGTGCTGGAGGGAGGGCAGTAATAGTTTCTCAAAGGTCAGTCTTCAGAGCTATCTTGTTTAATGACCTGGGTACACAATGTAGGTATGTCTTAATGGAATTTTCTGTTGACAAATCGGGAGGCATCATCAATACAGTGGAAGACTGGCATATCCTATAGGAAGAATTGGGTGATGTTGAGCACCGAAGCAAAAAGGTAGCTAGTAAGTTAATAGTACAAAGTGCAAGTCTGTACACTAAAGGCATTTTATACATATGCTCTGGGACTGGGGGGGAGGCGGGAGTGGAACGGGCACTTTAAACAGAGTGGCTCCATGAAGGCCTAGGGCATCTGTGATCAATCGACAGTCCTGACAGGGGCGAGTGATGGCAACCCCAGGAGGGGGAATGCCCAGACAATGCTGGCTCGACGGAGCCTGAACTCTGTGGATCCTGGGTTCAGCCGGTATGGAGTGGAACAGCAGTGAGCCTGGGGAGGGAAAGAGAGGAGAAACAGTCAGACACTGTGAGTCAGTACTGGGAGAAAATGGAGTGCACCTGGGAGTAAGGCATCCAGGGGAAAATAGGAAACCAAGCCAGGCTGATGTGAGTCCTGAAACAGGATGGTACACTGTCTGAACTGGACTGTGACTATATAGGAGCTAAAGCCCTCACCATGGTGAGCAGACGTTATCTCAGCCACAGCCAAGGAGCAACATCTCTAGTTGGTGCAAGGCAGGGTGTAGGGGAGGTGGAGCCCTGATACGGGAGTCCAGGCAAGAGTGCCAGAAGGAGGGAACCAGGGGAGGCAGGACTTAAAAATATCCTCCCAACAATAACCAGTACCAACAAGACGTGGCAGGAAATAATCCCTGGGGACCTTTTAAGGTATCTGGAAGACAAGCTGTCGACCCAAAAGGAGACAGCTGCCCCCGAATGGCCAGAAAGGGTGAAGTGTGCTAGTGAACATCACAGGAGGTTACATACACTGTAGTTACACCATGTCGGAGCAGCCTCGCTGTATGTGTATAAGCACCCTAAAGGACTAATATGCATTTCTGCTATAACCTGGAAGCTTGTCAGGGGAAACATGGGAGGAAAAGACCTGCATGTATTAGTTGATCTTGGGTTGTCTTTGAGCCAGTAGTGTGATTTGTATATGGAGAAGGCACATATGATCCTAAGAAGTATCAGGGAAAATATATCTAATAGACATAGAGAATTATAATCATTCAGTTATGCATGGCATGGGAAGAGGTACAACTAGCTATTAGCTATTTTAGAGCCCGAGGTTGCGGATGAGGACGGATGGACATGGTGATGATAATATTGTGTAGAGTGTGGCATGTGGATGCTATGGCGGGGGGAGGGGGCAGATACGGTCTTACCTGCCATGACAGAGGTTCACCACATTTGGACAGCAGCAGCTGCTGCTGTGGCCACATGATGGACTCCCTGTACACTGTCTGAAGCAGTTCCTGGAGCACAGGCTTCCCAGGGCCTGTGATTCTGGGGCCTCCTTTAAATTGGTGCCTGGGGCTGCTGCCCCACTCCCCTATCTCTAGCTATGCTACTAGGCACTGAAAAGACTATCTGGAAAACTGTATATAATTCTAGTCAACTTATGTTCCAGAAAGATAAATGCAAGCTGGAAAATTTCAGGGAGGGTGGGGGGGCGGTGACATGGTCAGGGTGGAGATACTAGTTTCTTTTCTTTAGCCTAACACAATGAAGGCTGAGAAGAGGTATGATTGCCATCTTTTAAATACAACCATTTGAGAACAATTTAAGCTAAAAACTCTGTGGACACTAAAACACATGGATATAAACTGGACATAATTAAATTTAGACTGGAAATTAGAGGGTTTCTGCCCATCAAGAGTGATGTTGTAGAACAGCCTTCCAATAAGAACAGTAGGAACAAGCACATGACTATTATAAAATGAAGGCTGATGAATTTATGAACAGAATTGTAGGACATGGCTGCCTGAAAATAGCAGGGGACTCGACTTAATGACCCAGGAGGTCCCTCCTATTCTTAGGCTCCTGGACAGATTCAGACAGATCTTCTAGATATCTTGTCCTCCTTCACTGGTCTCTTTCTGCCAGTTTGCCATCAGACTGCTTTCCCTTCTCTCTTACTCTCTGGTCTTTATCCTGACTCTGAAGAGCTGCTTAAGGCCTCCTCAGGTATCTTAGTAACTTCATTTTCCATTTGCTCTATTTTTGCATGCTTAGTGTTTTAGTTTTGTTTTTTTTTTTCCTGAGATCATATCAGTTTGTCTTTTGCTAGTGGGCTGGGTTCCCTTTAAACCAAAAAGCTGCCAACTTGGAGGAATAGCTTAATCTCCTCCTCCTTTGTGTCCCTAGAGAATGGGACAAGAAAGGGACTCATCCTTGAAAAATGTATGTTAGACCCTGTCAGAAGTGATCATCACCACATGGATAAGTAAGAACTTGCATAATGGTTAAGAGATGACTGTATCAATTTCTTTTCCTTTCTTTTTTCCTTTTGGGTTTTTACCTTGTCTATCCCTTATCATCCCAAGAAATCTTCCCTTTCTTTCAGCCTTGTGGAATCTCACTGATACAAATGCAATCAGTGACATCAGTCCAGAACATCCTCTTCCAGGACATATAATACACTCTGGATAATTCAGATACTGAAATGCTTGATCTTTACTATCAAATGCATGAATTCATTTATTGTCTCTCAAAGGTATGAGATGGAATGTCTCAAACCCCTGGCTAGCAGTGACTATAATGTGATGTCCTGGTATCCTATGTACCCCTTCCTTCAGGACATCTAAATATCCTTGCATTTGGATATGGATCATGCCTTCTCATAGATGTCTGTTAGTTGACCTGGAGACGACACCAAATACACTTACAGCGATATGGTGTTAGTTGGGTTAAGAATTCAGGGATAAGTTCTGTGTAACTACCTTATCTGGAAAATTAGCTTATTACAAATAAATTATGCAAGCCCATTTCTCTCAGGAAGTTCTGTCTCCAGAGAATGAATTCATGAGCCTATTTCATGTCTTGGGATGAGTCCTCAACAAGGAAAAGAGTTCTTCAGCCTTCTCTCAACAGCTGTCTCATTTGCAGTTCTTTAAGTCAGACATCTCAGTTCAAAAAGCCATCCCTCAGCTGGTGGCTAATAGACTGAGTTCTGAGAGATGTTTCTTTGAGGATTTTCTGTTGCTCATCCACAAAGATTGTCAGAATTCTGACCAATAATTCCTCCTACCCTCAGTTGCTCAGCTTTGTCACTTGTGGTGTCACGGTCCCTCCTGGTGCACCTTCAAAACTCCATGGCAGACGAAATCTGAAATGTAAATATAAAAATACAAGTATGGAAAATAACTTTTCAAAGGAAATGAGCACTTAATTTTTTTAGGCCTAGTTTATATAAGTCAGAGACGATATTTTGTTCTCTGCAGGTCATTTTTGTCATCTTGGTTTGTTTTTAAACTATAGCTGTAGGAAGCCGTGTGAATGGGTAAAGAGGTGGAGTCAGAAAGCTAAATGCTATAATAATGACAGCTGCTGACAGTTTACCACCCTTCCTCAATCTGAGTTAAAGCAGAGCTGTTCATTGATTTGTACTGATCTAAAGCAGATCTCAGATTTTAGCAGCTGAACAATGCTCCTTTTTATTAAATCCAGATGTGAGATTGAAGTCTGTCTCCGTCTCTCTGTTCTCTCTCTCGCACGCACGGCATGGATGAGAGACACTGAATTCCAGGTGAATTGGATTTCCTAGACTCAACAGAGAGCAGAAAGAAAAATATAAATCATTAGAAGAGATGTTCCAACTAGAGTCTGATTTTCCTTTTACTTGTGTGTGTTGCTTTTACATTGGTATGAATAGATTAACTTCTCTAGAGTTTCTGCCCACTTACAATATTATGTAATGAGATCAGAATTAGGCTCTGTATTGTAGAATCTGAACAAACTGATCAATATTACTTTGCTAACTAAATAGGAAAATGGAATGAAGGAGGGCAAATTTTGAGATTCCTATAATTATGCTTAGGAAGTTTGTCTCTGTCTCTGGCTCAGCCCCAGCCCTTCTCCCCTCCCTGGAAATAGGTAAGTTGTGAATGCCCTTTAAAATGATTGTCATATACAATTTCTGATGCCTTTAGAGCTATATTTCCCACTCCTAAAGTTGTACCACATACACTATGAAGTATTTCAAAGATAGGCTATTTATCGATACTAGTGTGAATGCAATAAACTTAAATGCATACAAAATTTTGTTTAGGTATAGTTTCTAGGGTCAGAAGGGACCTGAACAGATCATCAAGTCTAATCCCCTGCCCTGGACAGGAATGAGCGCTGGGATCATAATATCCCAGCCAGATATCTATCCAACCTCCTCTTGAAGACCTCCAAGGCAAGGGAGAGCACCACTTCCCTTGGGAGCCCATTCCAGAGCCTGGCAGTCCTAACCATAGAGTAATGCTTCCTGATATCAAGCCTGAACCTGCTCTCAATCAATTTGTGGCTATTATTCCTTGTTATCCCAGGTGGTGTCCAGGGGAACAGAGCCTCACCTATTTTTTCGCTTGTCCCCCCAGTGAGTTTATAGATGGCCATCAGATACCCTCTCAGTCTTCTCTTGTGGAGGCTGAATAGATTCAGGCGCTTCAGTGTATCTTCGTAGGGCCTTCCCTGCTACCCCCTGACTATGCGAGTGGCCCTTCTCTGGACCCTCTCAAGGTTAGCCACATCCTTCTTGAAGTGTGGTGCCCAGAACTGGATGCAGTACTCCAACTGTGGCCTGACCAGCACTGCATAGAGGGGAAGGATTACCTCCCTGGACCTGCTTGTGATGCATCTGTAAATGCACAACAAGGTGCAGTTAGCCTTACTGACCACTTCCTCACATTGGTGACTCATGTCCATCCTGGAGTCAGCAATGACTCCAAGATCCTTTTCAGCTACTGTGTTGACTAGAAGGGTGTTCCCCAGCCTATAGGTCTATTGTAGGTTCCTTCTCCCTAGATGCAGCACCTTGCACTTGTCTGCATTGAATTCCATTGCATTCTCATCCACTCACCTCTTGTAACCTGACTAGATCTAGTTGGCTTTTGTCCCTCCCCTCCAGTGTGCCCACTTCTCCCCACATCTTTGTGTCATCAGCGAATCTGGACAGCATGCTTTCCATGCCCAGCTCCAAGTCACTGATAAAGATGTTGAATAGCACAGGCCTGAGGGCTGAGCCCTGGGGAACCCCACTGTCCACATCTCTCCAGGTCAAAAATGACCCGTCCACCACCACACTCTGGGTGTTACCGTTGTGCCAATTTGCCACCTGTCTGACTGTGAAGGCATCAGTGCTGCAGTTGCCTAGTTTTTTTTATGAGAATGGCATGAGAAAGTGTCAGAGGCCTTCTTGAAGTCCAGGTAGATGACATCCACCTCAACTCCCGCATCCAAGGACTTTGTGACCTGCTCGTAAAAGGAAACAAGGTTAGTCAGGCAGGATCTGCCTGCAGCGAACCTGTGTTGGTTGCCCCTGAGCATTACCTCCCATGTTGGGCCTATGCAGATGTGTTCCTTGATAATTTTCTCAAAGGTCTTCCCAAGGACCGAGGTGAGACTAACTGGCCTATAGTTACCCAGGTCCTCCTTTCTCCCCTTGTAAATGGGGGCCACATTGGTCCTTTTCCAGTCCTCTGGGACCTGGTCTGAGCACCATGAGCATTCATACAGCTCTCCAGGGCCCCTGCTATGACCTCCACCAATTTCCTCAGTACCCTCGCATGAAGAGCATCTGGACCTGCTGATTTATACACGTCCAGTCCCTCCAAGAGTTCTCTAACTAGAGCATCCCTAACACTAGGCATGGTGTCGTGTCCCCTGAGCCTGTCCATAATCCTAGTGGTGGAGTTGTCCTGGTCCCTGCTTAGAAATATGGAGGCAAAGAACTTGTTGAAGAGATCAGTTTTTTCCTTTGCTGCAATTACCAGATTGCCAAGCCTATTCTTTAGGGGCCCCATGTTACCTGGTGCCTTCTTACTCCCTATGTGTTTGAAAAAGGACTTTTTGTTGTCCTTAATTCTGGTTGCCAGCTTTAGTTCAATCTCTGCCTTGGTCTTCCTAACCGCCTCCCTACCATCACAAGCAACGGAGGTGTAATCTTCCTTGGTGATTGCCCCTTGCTTCCACTGATTGTATGTCACCTTTTTTGCCCTTAGGCCCTCCTGGTTGCCTTCAGTGAGCCAAGGGGGCTTTTTAGCACTCTTGCCCCCTTTGGTTCACGTTAGGACTGACTCCCTTTGAGCTCAGAGAGTCGTCTCCTTAAGGAACAACCATCCGTCCTGGACTCTCATCTTATTGAAGCTCTGAGCCCCCAGTGTCGCTCTTACTAATCTTCTTAGCTCATTGAAGTTGGCCCTCTTGAAGTTAAGGACTTTTGCCTTACTGCTTGCTTTCACCACCCTGTGCCAGATAGTAAATTCCAGCAGATGATAGTCACTAACGCCTAGGTAATCGAACACCCAGAGATCCCTCACCAGGTCATCACCTGTGGCAAGGACCAAGTCCAGCAAGGCATTTCCTCTGGTGGGATTATGTACCTCCTGGGTTAGGTGGAGGTCCTGTATGCAGGCTAAAAGCCTACTTGAGCGTTCAGACCTGGCTGACTGATCCTCCCAGCAGATGCCTGGGTAGTTTAAGTCACCCGTGATAACTGTATCTCTTGCCCTTGCAGCCTCCGTGAGCTAAGCTGAAAATTCCAGGTCCAGGTCATCCCCCTAGTGAGGAGGTCTGTAGTAGATGCCCACTATCAAGTCCGTTTCCCCACAACCTCCTTGCATTCTAACCCAGAGCGCCTCAGTTTGCCCCTCTTCTGAACCCATCCTGATCATCAAGGATGTGTACTGCTCTTTAACATACAGTGCTATCTCTCCCCCCCCCCCCTTTTTTTCTCCCTACTTTACCTCGTGTATACAACCTATAGCCCTTGATGTCTACTGCCCAGTCATGGGTAGAATCCAACACGAGTTGTATTGTCAGTACAACCTGTGTATACAAAACTTATACTGTGTATGTACTTTTATATATCATGCAGGTACATAGTTTATTGCTAAGTAGTGTAGGGGTAGGTAGTGGTCAAGGAGCACAAGTCAAATACTATTAAGTTTGCTTTGGGCTTTCAAATAATGGGATATAACTATCAGTTTAGAAAGTCGCTAGCTTCTAAAAATTCTGACGGACTGAAGTTTTATATTACTTAAAGTAATTTTAGTTGCACTGCTTTATTTTAGAAGGATAGGCAGACTTGAAAAGGTTGCTCCTGTCCTTACAAATAAAAGCTATATAAGAGCAACCAGCCCTTTGATGTCAAGCATGTCTTGGTCTGTTGGTATTGCAGAGAGTATGGTCAAACTCATGCCCAAGTGTAGGTATTGGTTTGATGCATAGTGTTTGTGCAAGGGTGGATCCAGGCGGGGTGTAGCATTATGGTCGCACCCCTCTTCTGTTGCTGCCCCCAGCTGATCCGGGCACAGGGGAAGCCCCAGACCTGTCCCTGCCCCATGGTATAGGGTGTGGCTATGTGGGGAACTGGGCTTGGCTGTGGATGGTGGCAGTGATTCACAGGGTCCTCCTCCCAGTGCCTGCTTAAAGTCAGCCAGGAATACAAGGGGGTGGGAGGATGAGAGGGAGCAGGTGCTGGAAGGAAGAAACTGTGCACTGCCCCTACCCTTCTCAGCCAAGCCTGGTACCCAACACCGCTGCCCCCCACAGCCCTTGTGTGGACAGGGGCAGGAAGACTCTGGATCACTGCCCTTGGGAAAGCCAGGGACAGCGGCAGCACTGTCAGCAGGGGATAGGTCTACCTACCCTTTGTGCTCCTGCTCCCTCCCTGGATTCCAAGTGTCCCCTTCCCACCGGGGGGCTCCAGCTATTCATTTGCCGCTTATGTTCATACCTGGCCAAAATCATGGCAACTGCTTAACAATTGGCAGCAGTCATATGAAGTAGATCGGCACAAGAATAGAAGAATGCCTTCTGATGCCAATTCACGATGGCATCTAGGTAGGCAGAATTTTAGTATTTCAAACTTGGCTAGAAGAACTGGATTCACGTCCTTCTTTTCCTGGAAGTGTCATGAATTCTCAACTTCTAGAACTACAGTAGGACAAAATATCGTTTAAAATTCTGAGGAAAAAATGTTACCTATTTTTTCACATTGCTTCTTCCTAATGCTTGCTGGATAGAATGGAGGGTTATATATTGCAAGTTAGGGATGGTTTTGCATTGGTCCAAGTGTTTGGAAGCTATTTTGTATTCCACTGCAGTCCTGGAGGGAGTTTTGGTCAACAGTGTGTAGAGGGTGTAACCCACCCTAACTACTTTGGTCTCAGATGTGGCATATCAAGTTTAGACTGTTCTGAAACCTCTGGATTGGGCCCACTGAAGAGCCTCAGGAATAAAATCCATTGTTTTAAAATGCAGTGTAGAAAACATCCTGCACTGACCTGGGGCTGGTCAAAATTTGCTTTGTGTCTTCTCTGTTATCTCTTGTCTCCGTGAGTCTATGTAACTATTGTTGTTCTGAATTAATGCTACTGACAGCTTTGTTTAGACCTGAGTGTGCTTAAAGGTGTGGAGGCTTGTAGAACAATGAGACTTTGAGTAATTGCTCTTGGGTCCAGTGAAGGTGTTTTTAAAATAGACACGAGAAGCAGAACATTTAAATACAAAGAGCAACTCTGCTGTTCCAAGTTTTTTTTTCTTTTGCTTTGCATGGCTGGCCTTGAATTGGACAGGAGGCAGGGAAAGGTAAATGAGAGAGGCATTGAGGCGGAAGAAATTACTGAAGCACCTTTGTTCAAGTACCATGTACGTTATGAGAGGTAAGAGTTTGTATTCTGGGACCCTAGGTCTGTAGAGAAAAGCTATTATGGAGACTGGAGTTCAGCTGCCAGTAATGGGAGGGTGAGACAATCTGTCTTGCACATAGATAACACTAAAGGGAAACATTTGCTGTTGGATTCTGGCAGGCTGTTCCTCCTCTTATCAACTTTAATGGCAAAAATGGGAGCAAGATTGGGGTGCTCCTTTTTTTTCTCTAGGAGGTATATATGGGGGAAGGGGAATAAAATGAAATGGCATGTGCACTACAGGCTTGGCCTTGCTGTATCTTTAATATTTTTCCCTTTTGCTGCTTGTTGCTTTTATTGGCTGATGGGTTTTTTTGTAAATGATTATCACAATTATTTGGTTAGAGTTGAGGTTTTTTGATATTTAAAAAATGATGCGGTTAAAAATTCCTATTTACTTTTTACTTTCTAACAAAAGCTTTAATTTGGAGTTAAGGTTGGGAAAAAAATGCATTAGGGATCAATCCTCAGGAAGATTCTTCTCTTCAGAAAAGTTTGGAGGTTTTTTTAGCATTATTTGTCTGTTTTCACTGAGGTCAGTGCTAGAACTCCCAATGACTTAAGTGAGAGCACAATTAGGCCTATAGTAGGTCCTTCTGAGTGTTACACTTTTATATATTGTCTTTACATCCATCAGAAAGTCAAGTTTCTGTATAAGAACAGAACAAAATGAAACAAAAGCCCCTCTTCCTCTGTACAGCTGGATGTGTGACCCTGTACACTAAACAACCCTAGATCTATTGTTTTGCCTAGCATACCCTTTTGACCAAATTTACAATAGTTGTTCTTGTATGATTAGATATGCAAAGCTTTATATCGTTTTTGCAGTTGTTTTGTGGGGGAGTCACTGTATTTGTTCCTTTTCTGTGAGGAGTGCAGTTGTATGTATTTTAAGAGAATTGACTTTATTCATATCTTGTTTCTAATGTTCTTTACCAAATGATGCACTGTCCTTGTATCATAAAAGTCCTGAATTGAGGCTTCTGAGCTTAGGATGCTTCTGATTGTAGATATAGGTAGAATAAATTTAATGACATGTCTCTAGAGGTGTTTCTACCTTTGAACACAGTGGGTGCATCTACTGCAGAGTTGCCTAATTGTCTCTGGAGTAAAGTGTCACAATCTACACGGCGGTGCTATTAGACTGGAGTAAAGTAATTAACTCCACATAATGGTAGAGTTGTTTACTCTGTCGCAGTGCATGTGTAGATGGTGGCTGGGCTGGATGGGGCATGAGGGTGTTACAGTCTGGGGCTATCTGGCTAACCCCATAATGTAGCACCCTTGTGCCCTGGCCAGACCTTCAGCAGCACGTTAAGTTGGGCAGGAGCAGCCCTGCAGGGGTTGACAGGCTGACTGCCTGGGCCAGCTGCCCTGGTTCAGTATGCCCCAGTATTGGGCATGTGTGTAAATGCTGTACCCAGGACCAATAAACTCCAGTTGAAACTGCGCTGCAGTTTATTGAATTAATTGCACATGTAGGCATGCCCAGTGTGAATTGCGTTTCTGGTTTTGTATGATTCAAGGAACAGTCAGTTTCCATCCATACATTTTTGAGGGCTAAGCATAGCTGAAAGGAGTTCTATGAGTTTATTATATGAACCTAGATGATACTTAGCTCCGATGAGGTGTTTGTGTGCCATCCAGCTAAAATTAAATGCAACACAGCCTGGTAGGATTTGTGTTCAGTTTTTGGAGCTTTTGAAAGAACAAACTGACTCTAGTACTAAGCTTATGGTGGTTGTGAAATCAGTGGCAGAAAAGCAGCATTGAAACTGTCTGGAAGTGCATATGTTGGACATTATATTTTTAAATGCATTTTCTTTGCAGACATAGAACTTCAACTTTTAATTTCCATGGTATTTAAAAGTGTGTTTACGAATTGCCTGTGGTATATATGGTTGTTTTGTTTTTAAAGGAAACTACCATGTTCTCCTAAGAATGTTTTTACTTTTTGTTCAAGCTTAACTCCACCATCGTAAAGTTGACTGCATGGGGATTTTCTTATTTTTTCCATACTATTAATATATTTCTGAAATTGAACAAAATAATTTGGTATTAATTAAGTCAGTGTGTACTGGAATCCATGTGGTGCTGTTAAACTCCTATGGAGTTTACCAGCTCTGCCTGATCGTGAAAGATCTAATGCTTTAGACAGATTTGACTTGTGCATTGAATTATGATACTCACTGGAGTGAACATATTTTAAAATATGCATGAAGTCCATATGCACAGCCTACTCTCAGAACGTGACTTATGTATACCTTTTAATCACCCTTCATTTTAATGCAGGCTTTAAAACAATGTACATATGTAGGATATGTATTTCCTTCCCTCTTAATATTTAACCCCCAATCCCTTGTGCACCCCAAAAGTTAAATTCCTTCCTCTTCAGTTAGAACAACTTGAAACATGTGGTTAATACCCAGTGTTTAATTAATAGCCTTGAGTCATGAGGGGTTAAAATATATATATATATATATATATATATATATATATATATTTTTAAATCCTAATACTATTTCAAGATTTGTACCTTCATATTTGAAGCACCTGTTGAAACTTTGCCTTAAACTTCCCAGGGGAAAAGATCTACTTCAGCAGAGAGCTATGCATAGTCATTTTCAGGGAAAATGCTTTTGTTTCATTGTAGAATGCTTCCTCAGGGGCAAGATTACCTTATAATGGAATGGGAGATGCAGCTTCAACTAACTTCTGTTATACCTCCATGACAATGTATAAACAATATGATGTGGGCTTTCTAGTAGTTTGGTAGTCTGGTCTAATGATCTGAATTGGCATTGTTTTTCCACAAATCAGTGGTGATCAGATGTTTGCAATTGCTTATTGGATTCCCTTTTTCTCAGCTAAAACCTTTATATGACATCCTCCTGGATACACTGCAGTCACTTAGTTTTGTCATTAACTTCAGCAGGACACTCATCCTTTGTGTATTAGTAAATGTAACTGTTTGATATACATGTAGAGGAGATTTAGAATCAAGGCATGGAGTCCTGCCAGCCTCTTTAGCCTCAAGGTGGAAAGCTTATACTCTCACTCAAGCCATAGTATAATGTGTGTCATAACTACAAAGAACTGGATATATTTTATAGGGGGTTGGGTATCTAGACATTAGCTTTTCTAAACCTTTTAATGTAATGTTCTTCAACCATAGCAGTGACTCAGAGGGATCTGGGTCCTTGTTATGAATTCATTAGCTTAGCCAAACTGTCTTATTAATGTGTGTTAACTTATTGATGTTTAAGCTACTGTGCTAGCAATTGATAATTGCTTTAATGAGCTATTTGTATGAAACAGTAATACCAATAGGGCTGAAAACAGACTATCCAGCATCTGGCAGTTCAGTAATTTTGCATCCAGCAGCCATGTACAGCAAGCGATCTCTGTCAGCCCCTGACCTCATTCATTTGCGTAAACACGTGGGGCTGCTCTTCATTCGGGAGACAGGTACCAGAGATGACTTGATGGGTTAAGGGAGAGGATCACTTTGCTGCCTGTAATACCAGGCACTTCCTGTTCAGCTTTGAAGTGACATGAAGTCACAGCTTCAGATCTGACTGCAAATTAAGATTATATTCTGCCTTTAATGTGGGGTAAAGAGTGGAGGAAAGGATTGTGCTAAATACCTACCAGTAGTTTACTTCTTTCTCCCTTGTGTTAATAGTGAGTATGCAATAAATAGTTTTCCCTAGGAAAGGAAGCTTTTTTTACTACTCTTTACCCTCTGAAAGGAAATGGGATTCTACTCCCTCTTGCCCCCCCCCAAAAGGAAGTATAATAGTGATATTTAAAGCAATGAATTATAATACCTATTGTTTCCTATTATGGCTGAGGTGAGAATGATAACAGGCTCTCGTCCTAAGTTCAGAGAGCTAAGAATCCATCCACATATCTCAAAAATATATTTCTATTCCTTCTTGTCCTGAAATTCATGGAATTCATTTACAGGACCAAGAGCTTTGTACTGTCACTTTGTGCATTACATCTTGTGAAATTGGGAGTATGAGAATAATATATGGTATTTAAAAAATCAGACCAAAGCAAAAAAGCCACCCAAAGCCAATACAAGTGCTGTTACAGTTTTAATACCCAAATACTATATATTTTTATGATTTACATTTAGGTTTTCCTGCAGTAATTGCCATTGTAATAATTGAAGTACACTGTAATTATAAATGAATTTGTATTTACTGCAGCTGGACAGGAGATGGTTCTCCTGTCTTGTGAACCTTGCTTTGATTTCAAACATGTACTTGATGCATTGGGATAGATATTTTGAAAATCAGAGGAATGAGAGTGTGCTTGGTGTTTGACATTACAGAAAGCGGAGAGAGAGGAAAAATTTCTCATGATGGGCTACTGGAGTCAGTCAAGGATAGCTGACTGAGAAGGTAGGTCACCTCTACCTTGTGCCATCAGGTTCCATTATATTTCATCTCTCTTCTTCTCAGCAGTCTTGGTAGTGCCAGAAGTCAAGGGAAGCAGGAGTGGCAGAGCAGGTCGTATCTTTCTATCGGATGGACACCAGAAAAAAATGACTTAGTGGAGAGAGCTATTATTCCTCAGTTGTTATTTCATATTTATATTATAGTAGCAACTAGAGGTCTGAAGCAAATCAGGGTCCTAATATTTTAGGCACTGTTAACAATCTCAGTCCTAGCCCTAAAAATGTTTGCAGTGTGAGACACTGGTGGATAAGACTCATATGGGGGGGGGGGAAGGCGGGCAGGGAGAGAAGTGTGGGATAATAAGAGAAAAAAGTGCTTTTATTGTGGACTAGTTGTTTGTGTAGGCCTTAGCTAATCAGAGAAGTAAGTCTGACCCTTCATCTGCTTAGCCTTTGTCATGTAGCTCCCTAGATATCAATGTGGGCAAATTGTAAGTAGCTCTAACTAAATCCCAATTGCATCTTTGGAAGTGACTGATCTACTTTCCTTCCCTACAGGATCAGACAGAAAAGGAAATGGTGGCTGATGTCTTCCAGTTCACTTATGATGGTTTAGATTAGGATCCAGGAACATGTTATAAGATGTGGGCCAGAACAACCCAGCCCCAGTCCAGCGCGGACTGGTTGACTTTGGTGTTTCTTCAATAGCGGGGGTATATTTACCCATTCCAGGGCTAGGCATTGTTCCCAGTCCTGCCTTTCCCTCTCCCCTGCTGGGCCACAAGCACACCTTATAGCCCATGAAGAAGTGAGCTGGAGCCAGGCAGCTGGAACCTGTTCCTACACGACTGCCACTTCTCCCCATCTCCTGGTTGCAGAATGGGCTCAGCTGAAAATGCCCAGCCCTGGCTCAGTTCCTCACTGCCTGGGAGCTATGCATGTGCTGCAATGAAAGCACATGCATAATTTGTGAGAAGCGGCTGCAATGGGGGAGCTTCCAGCTGCCCAGCCCCAGCATGGGCAGAGGGAAAACCCTCTGGGTTCGTGGGTCACATCCAGCTTGCAAGCCATGTATTGCTGCCCCTTAGTTTAGATACTTTGGCTTGTAGGAGGGTGTCAGCTGGTTCTCTCGCTTTACCTTGCTCAGTTCAGTGAACCTTCAGTTATAAGGCATTGGCCTGCTGGGAGACTCTTTACTTCAAAAGGAAGTTTCTCTTCACCCTTTGAATTTGGAAGTCACTAAAGAAAGTGAAGGACCACAAGTGGGCTGCAACTAAGCCAGAAGAAGAAAGGCCCTTATCACCCATCCCTTTCCAGAATCACAGGCATCTTCTTAGGTTCATCAGGTTCAACAGCACTTTTAGATCCAGTGACATCGTTAACAAAGAAAGAAAAATGGTTTCCTCTTCAGTAAAAATTGTATACATTTTCAAACTGAGGGAATGTCTTAGGGTTTTGCTGAGTTTGTCTGGTAAATGCTAGCATTTAAACCTAGCACAAGAGATTTGTGCTTTCTTCTGGGCTTTTAACTTGGCCATATCACGACTGGCAATTCCCTTGGTAAAATGAGAGAGCTGTTTTGTAGGAGATAATCTTGGACTGTTGGTGAAAGGGCTGATTGACAATACGTGAAACCACAGTTTTTTGTTTTGTGTGTGAAAAAAGGCAAATCCAGCCAGTGGAAGTCCTATTTCAAATGTACCTCAAACCTGCCTTACTGTGAATCATTTCGGTGGTGTGGTCAGTATAGTTTAGTCTAGCAAGAGCTTTTGTCCTTGACTTCTCTGAGGATTTAAAGGTCCTCATCTTGCAAACGTGTATGCAGGTGCATAACTACATGCGTACAAACATTTACAGAATCAGGGATAAGGTTGTGAATTTTGATGACAGTTTTTGTGAGGGGGACACTTGCCTGCTAGGCACTTGAATATTAGACCACGGGAATGTTTGTAGAAAAGATATTAAATCATTGCCTGTCCCTGTTAGAATACAGGCCAAAAGGCCACATAGAAGCAACTATGTCTTCATTTTTGTAACAGACTTCCTTCTTAGATGCCTGTTCAGCGGGCATCTGTAATTCAGCTTGAAGCACAAAGAGACACCAAAGGTTGTGCTGCTGTGGTACATGCTCTTTGTCTTGTCATGGAATGCAAAAAGGGTTTTTCTGTGCTTGGAGGGTTTGTTTCAAATGCTGTTCTGTTTGCCTTGCTAACAAGGTCGGACAGCTCCATCCATGCACCATGTAGTCTCTTAAAGACATCATCTTACCAAGAGACATTTTGGAAGGCTGCAGCCTTAAATATGATGCTGTCAAAAAAAATTAGGTTTACAGCTTTTATTAATGTTACTTGCAAGAGAGAAGTCATAAAACATAGGAAATATGCAGTACCCATGAGCTACATTCTCTGCTAGAATGGAACTACACCCCTTTGTGCTAGCTGAATATGTGGCTCAGAATGTACAAACACAGCTGAATTAAAATTACCTAATAAGGGATTTGTGGTGTTTGGAAGATTTATTAACAACAAAACCTTTCACATAGTTCACCAAGCAGTTTTTTGGGGGTATATAGTCCCATTATTACCAGTGGAGCTGTGCCAGTCTAAATCAGTCGGGGATCTGGCCTGATAGGGTGGTTCTAGAGTCTGACAGAAATATTCATAGATTTAGAGGCTAGAATGCACCATTATGACCATCTAGTCTTATCCCCTGCATAGAAGCTCACTCAGTGATTTCCTGCATCAAGTACAAAAGCATGTGATTTATGTAGAGAATATTAAATGCAAAAAAATTGTTAGTGCACTGGAAGTTGCCTAGAGAATCCTTGTTTGGCTAGCTTAGACTTCCGAAAACCTATAAATGGAGAGTTAAGAAAATTCCAACTTCAAACTTCTGAAAATGTGGAGATGCGTATTCAGCGTTAATTTTGTCCTCATTGATGTCCCAAAGCACTGATTAACCCATTTGTTAACACACTTACCTTACAGATTCCGCACATTCCTTTGGGAGCAAAATCTAACTTCTTTTCCTTGCTAAGACAAAAATTAGTGTTAGGTCAGCTGTATACTATTTAGCTTTGCTGGCATACCTGCATCTGCACTAGAATGGATTCCTATACAGGTGAAATACTTCTTGTGTAGACATAGATCTGTGCCATGGAGACTGCTGTCAAGTATGCCGCTGTACTGAGAATTCACATGACAAGAAAAGACCCATGCACTGTTACTGACACAGCGTTGATGAAAGGAATATTTGATCCTTCAAAGTACATAGGTACCACTGCTCATATTACAGTAACTGCTATGCCAGTCAGTTCCAAAGAATCCCTCTGCCATTCAATATACAACTACACCTTAAGAAAGTGGAGGCAGTCAGAGTGCATGCTTTCGAATGCTGGAAATGAAAGCTCTGGATCATCACCCAATGTGAATAAGGGCACATTCTTTTAAAATGTCCTCACCAATCTTACCGAACTATTCCCAATTGGAAAGAGCTGAGTCAAAGATGAAAGCAAGTGTAACAGCTTAACAGTTTCTTTCTCGGTTTTCATAAGCTAAGATTTGCATTAACTGGGAGTATAGTATAGACCAACCAAACATGAACCAAACCATTGTGTGAAGCACTTTGCAAACACAGAGGATGCAGCTCCCCATTGTAACTTATGGCGCTGTGCCATGAAAGCACCATGAGTTACAACATTCCACCTGACCCAACAGCTGGTTGCTGTTGGGTCCCAGGTTTTTGGGGATCAAGTTCCAGTTTGGAGTGGCTGAATATCTGCAGCTGCTCTCCCCTAGCCCTGCATCCCCTGCCCCCTCCTCCCTTCCAGTTCCAGTGCTGTCTTCAGAATGGGAGGGGGAGAAGGGAGGGGAAGGAGTTCTGTCTGGGGTTTGCCCAGCCTGTATTGGTGGGTGGATTGGAGAGGGGCTCCAATCCACATGCAGTAGCCTCCAGCGCAGGCTGGGCAAACTTCAGAGGGAACTTCCTCCCCTCCCTTCTCTTTCTATTCTGAAGACAGCACCAAGGACAGGACTGGACTGTGATAGCCCAGCCTTGTTCTGGCATGTCCTGATAGATGTTAATAAAGGTGTTCCACTTCGGAGCACCTTCATCTGAACCCTAATGCAATGAGGGTTCAGATTGTCATGCGATTGGACAATTTTAAAGTTCTTTACAGCCATGTATTTCTGTAAAGGCAAAACTGTAGAGCGTTTTTAAGGGGCTGATGGCATGACAAATGTAACTTCTGGTTGTGCCTAGAGTTGTACACCATCCGTTCCCCAAAGACCCTGCACTCTAAGTGGATGAAACAGGCACACAGTGGGAGAAGGAATATAATATACAAGCAGAGTAAACCATGCAAGGTGGGAAATGACATGTTAATTCATAGAATCATAGAAAATGAGGGTTGGAAGGGACCTCAGGAGGTCTAGTCCACCCACCTGCTCAAAGCAGGACCATCCCTAACTAAATCATCCTAGTCAAGGCTTTGTCTAGCCAGGTCTTAAAAACCCCACAACCTCTCTGGGTAACCTGTTCCAGCGTTTTACTACCCTTCTAGTGAGAGAGCTTTTCCTAATATCTAACCTAAACTTCCCTTGCTGCAATTTGAGACCATTGCTCCTTGTTCTGTCATCTGCCACCACTGAGAACAGTCTAGCTCCATCCTCTTTCCAACCCTACTTCAAGCAGTTGAAGATTGCTATTAAATCCCTCCCCCTCAGTCTTCTCTTCTGCAGACTAAATAAGCCTAGTTCCTTCAGCCTCTCCTCATAAGTCGTGTTCCAGCCCCCTCACTATTTTTGTTGACCTTCACTGAACTGTCTCCAATTCATCCACATCCTTTCTGTAGTGGGTAGCTTAAAACTGGACACAGTACTCCAAATGTGGCCTTACCAGTGCCAAATAGATGGGAATAATCACTTTCCTCGATCTGCCAGCAGTGCTTCTACTAATGCAGCCCAGTATGTGACTAGCCTTCATTGCAACATGGGTACACAGTTGGCCTATATTCAGCTTATTGTTCAGTGTAAACCCCAAGTCCTTTTCTGCAGAGATGCTGCTTAGCCAGTGAGCCCCCAGCCTGTACTGGTGCATGGGACTGTTCTTTCCTAAGCTGTTGTCCTTATTGATCCTCATGAGATTTCTTTTGGTCCAATCCTCCAGTTTGTCAAGGTCTTTCTGAATCTTAGCCCTACCCTCCAGCATATCTAATACTCTCCTCAGCTTGGTGTCATCTGCAGACTTGCTGAGGATGTGCTGTATGCCATCTTCCAGGTTATTTATTATTTTGGGGGGTTTTTTTGGTGTGGAGAGCATAGAATTAATTAGGGATCGGTCAACTAAATTAGAAAGAAAGTGAAGAAAGTGGAGACATTGGCAGGAGCAGGCATGAGAAAGCCAGGGCAGACTAGGATATTTAGGGGAACAGATGTGGAATGAAGCTGAGGTAAACAGACTGTGAAGAGATTTGTAGCAAGCAACCAATTGGCCCAAACTCCAGTTCCAGCCCAAACTGTAGGAAGGTCCTAAATATCTCTGTTTTGACTGCTTTGCAGCAGCTACTAAGTTTTCAGTTGCTGCTGCTTTTCTGTTTTCCTCTAATACTTCATGGTGTATGCAGGCAGAAAGAGTAATAGAAGCAGTGCAGGCTAGGTTCCAGTGCCCCAGAGTAGTCCAGGAGAAGACAGATGGCTTCAGCTAGGTCTCCGTTTACTTGCAGCCCTCAATGCAGAAATCCTTTCTTTGGGTTTTCAGAGGTTTGTGTGTAACCAAACTTAGGCTATAAACAAGTGTTGTCCTTGGAGCAGGATCAGCTATGCTAGGATGCATTCTGGCACAGTTAATCTGCTTCACTGGGTGACACAGGTGATTAAGGATGTGGCCACCAGTGCCATATGTGTGCCCAGGGAATCCTCTGCTGGGGGATTCCCGGGGTGTGCCTCTGAAAGCAAGGAAACCCAGGCAGATGCTCCTGGCACTTTAGGGGCCCAGTCCTGCAAGGGAATTCCCAAAGTGCACATAATTGGGCCCCTGAAGCCCTGGGAGCACCTATGTGGGGCAGCTGTAGAGCACAGGCAGCCCTGGGCTGCATTATCATGGGCAAAGATGGACCCGCAGTCACTTCCTCACTGCTGGAGGCAGCATAGGAAGAAGGGGGGAGGGAGCAGTGCAAGAAAAGGGAAGTCCTTAAATTTCCTTGCTCCACCATTTGTGAGTCAAGGGGACAAGTTTACAGATGCTGCCCTTCTCTTTTCTGCCTTACGTTGCTGACGGGGAAGAAGCAGAACCAGTCCCCAACACGTTCTTTGCTCCTGCTCGTTATCAGTACTTCTGGGCTCCCAGAGAGCTAAGGTTCCTTTGATCTTTTATTTGTTGAGAGATTATAGAAAGAACTACTTTTGTGAAAATCCAGCTTTTTGCCAGAGATCCTGTCATTTGAACTGAGTTTTCAAATAGTGTTTGGATGTTCCTTTATGCTTTATTAGGAGACTGTCTGTGAGTATACTGACCTCTCAGTCATTGTGCCAGAGCCTAGACCTAAGTGGGAAATCTGACAAAGTAGGAAAGTCCCTGTCCCAGCCCCCCACACTCCTTTGTTCCATTCCAGTGCTCTCCAGGTGCCCCATCAGTCTACCAACCTCCCATATTGACTACCCCTGTGCTAAAAAAAAAAAAATAAATAAAAAAAAAATAAAAAAAAAAATATATATATATACACACACATAAAATAAATAAATAAATGGATCTGGAAAGTTTATGAACAGTTCATGCTAAGCAGCAGCTCATGTATAATGACATCCTTGCCAAAATGACCCATGCCTTGTTCTGTTTGATCACACTCAGTGCCATTGGTCAAGGAAGAGGTGAAAAGCAGGAATCATGATTACATATTCCTTAATGCTTACTAGAGTCTTTCACCTTTCCTCTATATAATTAACGTTAATTTTTTTTTTTTTTGGTCTGAATGCAAAACTTCTAAAGGAGTCCCTGCAGGATAAAGGCAGAAAGCAAGAAACACACATTCTCTGAAATTTATTCATGGGTAGGGTTCAACTTAGAGTGCTTGGGTACAGCTCAGGTGCAATGACCATGGCATATTACTGTGAATCAGAAGTGTAACAGGCTCCTTCAGTGCCCTGGGTTTGGGGGTGGGAGGGAGAGTATGTATTATGCCAACAACTGAAGAACAGGAATGGGGAATGAGAGTGGAGTTTTACCTGCACCAGCCCTTTGTGCTATGGTGGCCACTGCAGCTGGGGGACAGGCCCACTGCACACCAGCTAAAGCAGCCCCATAGCAAAGATTCCCTGGGGGCTACCCTTGGCACCCCCCACTCCATCAGATATACTGCTGAGCGCAGGACTGCATCTTCCTTGTTTATATGGCTGGGTGGAGTGAGGCTGCATTTTTAGTGGCAAAAACTCTTTGGGGGGAATGACGGGTGAAGGTGGGGGCCCTGTTCTGGTGTCTCTAGGGCTGGGGCTGCACTCACCCTTTTCCACCCCCTGTTATGCTATTGCCTTGAATCACTTAGGTTTTATGGGAACAAACTATGTGTAGATCTTCCTGCTATTAACAGAGAGGGGCTGTGCATACATATTGCACTCTTACACACAAGCTAATTGTTTGGTTTTTGTTAACCCAGTGTTACAAACTTTACCCTTAATAACTTCTGTAATATTGCTTCTCTAATGGGACAATGCATTCTGTGTACTAGCTGAGTATTAAAGATCTGCTATCAAATTTGAGGAAGATTAGACATACAATTCCAAGTCTGCAAAAAAAAAAAAAAAAAAAAAGAACTGTGTGACTCTTGTAAACGGCTTCTTTTTTTTTTTTTGGCAGGATGTTTCTCAGGAATCTTTTTGGCTCAAATCACCATAAATTTGGAATTAACCTACCTAATGACTCTGGGACCCAGCAAATTTCAAGACAGTTTGATTTTAAAGTTTAAAATTTGTCCACTTTTAAACAGAAATGTTCAGCCTTAATAATAGTCATAATATGCATCGCATGCATGCACATGCACTCTTTAGTTTTTTCTTTCATTTAAATGTTCTCCTCTTTGATCCGAAGCCACTTCACTCCATACGCAGACCTTAAAGATGCCCAATAGCCAGAAAGTGTTGTTGAGTGCCAACCCTTTGAAAATCATGTCTCAAGTTGGGTATCCTAGACTGGAGTTCTTCAAAAATCACTACTCACTTTGGGAACATTAGGCCCCTCTAATTAAGAATGGAATATTGGGGCTGGTAAAGGTTAAGACACCATGTGCTGGCTGAGGTGTACGAGGAGATATGCATGATACCTACTCATTGAATGTTTAGCCAGTGCCATTATTTGCTGTTCAGTCATTTCCACACATGTGAAATTCATCTTTTGGTCAGGATTAAAAAGTAAAAATAAAAGAACCTGGTGGTTCAATTTCTGCACCAAAAAAAAGTATCTGAAATGTTTACAGGCAAGGTTCTTTGAGTAGATGTGATATCTTTTATTAGACCAACTGAATAGTTGGGAAAAAGTTCTAGGCAAACTTTCGGGTGCAGTCACCCTTGTTCAGGCACATGGAATTTCTGCTGTTCTGAGACTCCAAGGAATGAGAGAAGCTAAAAGTGTGGCAGGATGTCAATGAAAATATAAATGGGTAGAAATTAGAAAGACAAAAGGTAAAACAGGGAAGGGAGGGGGAAGAAAGCAAGGGGGAAAAAGGCCAAAGGGAGACAATAGCGATAGAATACATGGTAGAAAAGAGGCTGTATGTGAAAAAGGAAATAGTTGGAGATTAGAAAAATGGGAATGAGAGACGCTAACTGTGACAGGATGTCAGTGAAAATATAAATAGGTAGAAATTACAAAAACAAAAGGTAAACGGGGGGGGGGGGGGGAAGAAAGCAGGAGGGAAAGGCCAAAGGGAAACTACAATGATAATAATACAAGGTAAAAAAGAGGCTCTCAAAGAAAAAGGAAATACATTAGAAGTTGCACTATCCAGCATCTTACAAGCCGGCATGCTCTACTAACCGGCATGCCAGCTTGTAGGAGAAAGTGAAACCGGAAGTGCCCGCTGCCAAGCTCCCACGGCCCAAGGGCATAACAAGCTGCATGGGGCTGTGTGGGGCCCGCCTCCCTGTCCCACAGGGCCTGGGGAATGGGCGATGATGCTGCAGGAGGGACGGCGATACCACAGGTGGGGTAGAGGGATGCCCCAGACGCGGTGGGGGAAGCGGCGGCCGGGGCCGCTCAATTAACCGTCATATTTTGTTATTCGGCATCCCCCATTCTTGGGGGATGCCAGATAACAGAGCTTTTACTGTAGTTGGAAATCGGGAAGAAAAATGCAGAAAATTAGGGGAGGGGAGGGGGAAAAAAGGTGGTGAAAAGAAGAATGTATGAGGTCAGGTCAGGCAGGTACCTAGTGAATCAGATGTCAGGCAGGTTGTAATGTGTCATAAATCCAATGTCTATATTGAGTCCATGATTTTTTGTATCCACTAAATTTATGAACTGAAGTTCATAGGCTCATCTGTGAAAGGTGTTTTATAAGTTCACTTTGAGGATTAGACCTGAGAGGTCAGGTAGGGAGTGATTGTCCTGTGAGAAATGTACATGAACAGTTATTTTGGTATTCTTGTCTTTGATAGATTTTTGGTGTGCATTCATTTTGGTGCACAGTTGTTGTTTAGTTTCTCCTACATATTTTCCATCAGGACATTTGGTGCATTGGATGAGATCTGTTACATTTCTGGATGTGTAGGTGTAAGATCCAGGAATGGTGATGGATCTGTTGTGGGGTGTAGTAATAGTGGGGGTGGTGGAGATATGTTGTCACGTTTTGCATTTCTTGTCATGGCATGGTCTGGTTCCACTGGATGTGGTTTGGGCCATAGGGAGTTTGCTTCTGGTGATGAGGTTAGTGAGGTTCAATGCTTTAAAGGCTAGGATAAGTGTTTCTGGAAAGATCTCTTTAAGAATGGGGTTTTCTTCTAGTATGGGTTGAAATTATTCCAGTACTTATGTCAGGGGATCTCTGGAATAACGTTTACATAAGAGGCAAATAGAAATAACCCATATTTATGGACACTGTTGCTGCCTAATTATCAAAAGGCTGAGCCAAAACTGAAAAGATATATAAAAAATTTGGTGCGTCAGGAAATACTTCCAACCTGATAAATAACATGGCAAAAATCCTCCACAAAGAAGTTACCAACTCCTTTGTGTATCTGAGCGATATGTAAGGGGAATAAGTGGGTAGAGAGTCAGCAGTTGTGAGGATGAAGAAGCCACATTATGGCTTTTATTTTTGGCTGTGCCTGGGGTCAGAAGTTTCTTTGTTCCTTCTTTATTTCCCATTAGGACAAACACAGTCTTTTCCCTTTACTCTCAAGACTCCTTCTTTTCCAGATTGGTTTGAAAATCTTAATAATAAAAATGTCTCCCTGTATTGCAAAATGTATGTGTTAGCTCATTATTATTGTTTTCGGCATTCCTGTTCTAATAAAATGTCTGATAATATTTTCAAAGACAAATCTCTCTTTAAACTTAGGCAGCATGCTGTAGCTATAATTTATTGAGTTAGCACTGCAAACCATGATGGCAAGATATATTCCTACTGTTACAGTACTAACCATGCATCAACAATTTTTTTAGTGAGTAAGGTCACTTATATAGTTATACATGCTATGTTAGTCCCTGCTGCCACAATTATGTTTACTGTTGTTTTCTTTCCTAGATGGAATATCCATTGTTGTGTCTTTCCTTTCAGATTACAAACTGTTTGTAGCCCAGACTTTCAGTTACCAGTTATTTGTGTAGTACCTAGTACAATGATGGGGGCCCTACACAGTTGGCCTATGAGCACTGCATTAATGTACATATTAAAGAAAAATTAATATCCTGCTTGCTCATATGCTTTTGGCCAGTTTCAGTGGCCTGTGGAAGATACAAACTCCAATATAAGCTGTTTCTCAGTTTCTTACTAATCAGGGTTAGAGCTGTAACAAATGGGAGGTGGCTTCATGGTTGTCACTACATTTTGCACCATGACTATTTGGAATTTCACAGTGACAGCAGGGATTGAGTTTGGATATGCATGCTCTGGAAATCTCAGGCCTGTTACCATTATAGCTAGAAACATTCTGTGTTTGGTATTACCAGAAGCCTGATGCTGTCCTGGAGTTGAGAGTGGCATATGTTACCACTAATCAATGCATTGTAATATTAACCGTAGTAGTAAGAGAAGTACTGGTGACTTTCTATCAATTTTAGTTTAGTTTAGTGAACAGGTTTTTGAAAACATTGATATTAGGACCTGTGACCTAAACAGTAATGCAAAAAACAGGTCCTAGAGGTGAAAGGCTAGGCTTATGATTTTAGTTTAGTTTATCATTTTCCCACTGCTCCATTTCCAGAGTGCTGCAAGAGGAGAAGAAACTTGTGCTGGGGGCATTTCTCTTTTATATGAAGGACACATGGTACTCATTACATAGCAGAGCAGCATTTGAGAACAATGTGAAGCACCCTGCAGGGAATTCTCTCTGGGGTTTTCAAAGGAGGCCAGTGGAAGTTAGGTGCCCAAATCCCAATGAAATAGCAGTTCTCTGAAAGCTTCCAGTACGTTTGATGGAAACCCTGGTTGTATGCTGTGTATTTCTGTATTTCACTCCATAGATTCAATGCGGTATTTTAGTACAACTGTTTAGTGCTTTCAGTACACCACTTTAGTTGGCTAGAGCCACTAATGGTTTAAAGAACCTAATGTTTCTTTCCAACAAGCATTATTCCTAGAAAAAATACTGTTCTTTAACCCTAGGTTTTCTCTTCCTTTTTCCTTTTACTACTAGGGACCTTTACCCCTTTATGTAGGGGATAATAGCAGGAGCCAACATCTTGGAAGAGAGAAATGATTGAATATAACCCAGGATTTATTACATTTCCTGAAAGGGGGGGGGGGCATAGAGTGGGTGTGACCAACCTGTGGCATGTGCACCACAAGTGGCACGGACAGCCTCTGTGTGGTGTGCAGTGACTGCGGAGGGAGTTGGGAGCACAGCTGAAGATGGGGCAAGGAGCAGAAAGAAGAGCAGCAAATCAGGCAGAGCAAAAAGAGCAGCAGATAGGGCAGAGAAAGGAGTTGGAGTATCACTTGTGAGGGTGGGGGCTTTAATTTATGGCATGCCTGCCAAAAAGGTTGGCCCCCACTGATGCAGAGAAATAGAAATACATAAATAGTATTGTGAGCAGAGTTGGAAAACATTGTTTGCTTTTTTTATTATTGTTTTTTTTTTCCCTGAGAGAGAGCAGTTCTTAAAGTGCCAGTAGCAATCCCTGTTCTAGAATAAGAGCCATTCTCTTGAGAACAGCCTCTTCAGTCATTTGTTTTATAATGCTTTGGATTTTTTCTTTTTTTTTTTTTTGGTTTGCTTGGAATTATCTTTTTGTCCTCCCCGCCTTCCTCCAAAGAAATGAGTGATGATGAAAGCAAATTAAAATTAATTGCTGTTTAAATTTTAAAAATGGGGTGGGAGAACACTTAAAGTTATGTCATTTTTATGGAGTATTTTTGTTGCTTTTTGGTTTATATGCATTATAATAGCTTAAATTAATTTGCCATTTGCTCAGAGTTGTGTATCTTTTTAATTAGTTTAGTTGTTGCAGGCCAGAAAAACAAAACATAAAACCCCTGTTTCCGAGGGGTAGAAAGAAAAGTAAACTTGACTCCTCTTCCATTTTGGGGGGAAAATGGTGCTGCACCCCCCCCATAACTCCCCCATTTTAGTCTCTGAATTTAGTAGCCATTTAGGTATTGTATAAAAATGCTATTTTTCCTATTGTTTTATAAAATATATGCCTGTATGGAAGTGTATAAGAAATATAAAATACATTGTATTAAAAATAAATCCAGAGTATTGAAGTTAATGTTTAAAATATATATATTGAATCTAGAGGGCACGTCTACATGAGAAGCTATGTTGCCGTAGCAATGTGCTACAGTGATATAACATCAGTGGGCACAAATTGTGATGTTGCTGCTATGTCGCTGCAGTGATAAACTCCCTCACTATAGCGCAGCCTCCCGCATCTCATGTATCAGCATCCCCCATGCTTCAAAATGATGGTGGGAGTGCTTGAACTAAAGTTTGTTGAATTAGCTTTAATTTAAGTGCCACTGCCACCATTTTGAAGTGTGGGTATGCTGATACAAGAGACGCTGTAAAAGTACCCAAAGTGCTGCCAGAACATGGCGTTGCTGCAAAAACAGATAGCAATGAGACTTTAAAATAACTGACCTGTTTGGTAATGGGAACTTTTTTTTTTGGTAGGGTTTAACTTTGTTTTATGTCTAAAGAAATTTGAATTTTCCGTCATTTTTTTTTCTTTTGATGCACTTCTTTCCATAGCTTCCTTTTGTATTCCTAAAAGTTACCTGATGCCCTTGATCAGCAGCCATTTATTTAGGATATAGTTCACGTGCAAGTAATATGTGTATGATGTCCGATGGCAATTTCTTACTGTCCTAAGTATGTGAAGAGATTATTGCTCAAATCAGTAACTAGGAGGACTCCATCAAAATGTTAACATATGTGGAGGGAAATAAGATCTGAACTAGTGAATATGAATTTACTTTGATTTACAGATTTGATTCAAAGTATCTTTGAGAGCAGGTGAACAAAGGTTTTTAACTGCCTTGTGAACATACCAAACCTTTTTTGGGCTAACAGCAGCTTTTGGGATCCTACTCATCAACTTTCCCCAAATCCTTCTTTCTTTTCTGCCTGCCTACTTAGAAAACAAGAAAAAAAAGGTACCTGGTAGCTTTTACTGCAACCTCTTAGCAGTAAAGCTTCTCTGAAGGCTGAAATTTGAATCCCTTACTAAGCATATGAATAATTTTGTTCGGGGTAAACATGGACATGGTTTCTGCAAAAGGAAGTGTATTCTGCTGGCAGAAACACTGTAGTGGACTTGGCTGTAGCTCCCTGGGAGGTCTTCTCACCCTTTGTGAGAGTGGCTGCACGTAGCAATTATAGTTCATTCTGCTGGAGCAAACTTTTAGCCAAAAAACCCCTCATGTATGGGGACCAGAACCAGTTCTTAAAGCCAGACTCTAAACTATGGAACTGATCCCTGCAAAAAGACCACAGTTATCAATGCTTCCAGGACTGAGAAAAAGTACCATAATTTCTTTTGATTTTTAGCTTTACTTCAGTAAGTTCTTCATTCATACAGATTCATGATATGTATTTGCTACTCTTCGCACACATGCACATCATTCAGCTTCCCTGACAAACAGCTCTTCAAAACTTATTATAAGCCAGACAGGCCATATCTCTTACAAAGTTTTGGAAGGAGCCACCTCTGAAAAGGGAAAGAGAATGTTATGGTAATTTCTACTTTTAGATATTACAGAAATGCTCAGCTGCTATTTTAAAAGAAATATGTAAATAGGTGGGTGGCACCTATGTCTGCAGTATCTCCCTCTGTGTAGCAGAAACTAGAGGATGAATGGGAATAAGTGTACGTCTGGGTGGTCTTCTTTAGAGAATTACCCAATGTGTCCATGACAAGGTGCATTTCCAGACATTTAAGGAGGTTAGGTGGAGTTTAGACTGCATTAAAAATGACCACCCAAGCTGACTTAGTTTGTCCAGGTGCGGACCTTATACCTAGATCCCTAGTTAGGTCAATCTAAGTGCAAAATATATGGAAGTTCAGGACAGGTGGATCGGTCTAAAATGGCTGACCTGATCTAAATTAACTGTACCTTTGAGGATGTCAAGCTTATATTAGATCCAGCAAGACTAATCTAGCTGAACTTCTGTACAGTTCCCAGCACAGCTGGTGGCCCAAGTCCTAGCACTGAGCTTTGCCTACTCTCTGGCACCAGGCTATTTTTAGCCCCCAGCCCCTTCCTCCTGCCACCCCCAGATGGGCAACCTCTGCCCCCCCCCCCCCCCCCCCACAGACCAGCCAGCCCCTTCACTCCCCAGGCCCACCAAACCCCCCATTTGGCAACCTGCCAAAAACCAAGTGGGTTGTTTTTCAGAGAGGAGTCGTTGGGGAGGAGGGGAATTAAAAATAACCTCTGGTCCTGGGGAGTGGGGAAGAGAGGTCCCCTATTCTCCCTGCAAGCCCTTTTGCAGTCTGCACTAGCCCCCATGATCCTGCCAAACCCTCCTGGATCCTACTAGCCCCCAGATCTTCCTGATTTCCCCCCACAGACCCCAACTAGCCCCTCATGCCCTCCCCCAAGCCTGCTTGTTCCCCTGTGGACCCAGCTTCCTTCATGACCCCTCCCCAGATCCAGCTTGCCTTCCCTCTCCCTATGCAGACTTACCTTAGATTCAGTGGCCATTTTTAACTCAGTCTAACCTCCCTGAATGTCTGTACATATCCATTATGGCCACAGAGATTTCCTTACAGCTATTCAAGAGCTGCTCTGTGGTTTGAGAGAGGGTTATGTCATAGGATGCAAAGTTCAGGCAATGTTGAGGTTCCTTTCAGGGATGTGAGATTGCTACTCTAACTAGGTACTGTGAGATGGGGTTTGTCACTTACTGCATCCTAAAATGGAGAAAGAAGTCATGTATGATGCGTGCTAATTTTCTGTTCATTTTGTAACCAATCTCTTACAGAGCTGGCAAAGCTTGCTTTCCTCATTGAGGACTGGGTGCATGCCAGTTTATCTGAGTGCAAAAAAGACCTTTGAAAAATGTCTCACAGCGTGAAAAACATTTTTCTTTCTTTCCCATGTTTGAGTAACTTAAACAAGAAAATTATTTTTTGCCAGAGCTTAAGATAAATGGAAGGCTGAGAACATCATGATAAATTTCATCCCAAACAGTAATGTTTTCAGAAAGTTATAAATACCTGAACATAGAATTAAAAAAAAAAAATCAGCTTTAACCATCAGAATTAATAACTTCATTAGTTGTTAATTCTTAAATATCTGGAAATTGCTCAGATGTTATGCTGATGGCAGCTGCATTACGGAAAACGAGTAGAATTGGAGTCTGTTGAGGCCTTCTCTGAGGCAGCAAACAACACATGAGAAGAGGTAGGCATAAAGAAGGAATTAGAAGCATCAAATACTAGAAAGGAGGGATATTTTTAAAGGCATTGGACTGGGACTAAGGGGATTTGGTTTGGTTCCCAGTTTTATGACAGACTTCCTGAATTACATGGGGACAAGTGAACATGGTTCTCTCTCTCTGCCTCAATTCACTGCTTGTGTAAGGAGGATCAAAATGTTGCCTTTCTAGGTTATTTATATTGCAACCTTTTGGGGGGTATGTCTCACTTTGTCCATCTAGAACATAGCAGAAGGAGCCTCAGTATTGGCTGGGGCCATTTTTGCCATGCTTAAGGGATGTTTGGTGTACCTTTCCAATATTTATTTCACCATTGGGACAAGCCTTGTTTAATTAAAAAATTCTACTATAATAAAAGTCTTAGTCTGTTTGTAACACTTTATATGCACTCTGGTTGTCTTGGCAGCCAGTCACAACGCTGACTGAAACACCCAATCGGCGTGCTTCAGGAGCATTCTGGACAAGAAGTTGTAGCAGTGGTGCAGAGTGCCACCATGACGGTGGGGGCGGAGCAGGGGGATGAGGCCAGCAGAGGTAGTGGTAGCATGGGGTGCTGGCTGAGGGGGATGGCAGGGCAAATCCCCCCTCCCCCCCCCCACTGTGGGAGGTGGTGGCAGCATGGGTTGGTGGTGCTCTTTTCCTCCCCCCCCCCCCCCCAGTCATTCCTGGTGGGCAGTTGGCTACTTAAGTTAAAAGGAAATAACCAAAACTCCAGAAGAAAAGAAATGAACAAGTTGAAGGTCCAAACAGAATTCACATTTGTTTTCTACTAATTTAAAGGAACTGAGGGTGTGTGGGGTCCACACCTCTTTATGTAACTTCACCTGGAATATTTTGTGGCTCAAGTGGCCAGTAACAGGTAGTCACCTAAAGTAAGCAAAAAGCACCAAAATTTGCTATTTTTCCTGTTTATTGGTTTTTCTTTCACAGTACATCCAGTAGGCAAACCAAATAATTCCCTTTGGAGACTACCGTACATGGGTTTTTTCCCCCAGTGAATGACTACTATGTTTTACTGCAACTTACAAATATGCATTGTTTACATTTTTATGGCAAACTTTTTGGAGAGAGTAACTGACTCTTCCATCCATTGAGGCATCCGAGATCATTCTTCTTTTATAGCAGTCATCTTGCTAAACAATATGACATTTGCAGTGCCACAATCTGACAGCAGCTCTTCAGTGTTCATTCCTGATAAATGAAAGCATTTGATGGAATTAAAAGTAGCTGACTTTTAAATGGAGCTCTTTTTTTGGTTAAGAAATCTCATTTGTTGTCTCAAAAGCACTTAGCCTCAATATAGGGAAGTATAATTTCACTTTTACTTAAAAAACCATCTGCTTTCTCAGAGGCACTAAAGCTACAATACCTGTAATTCCATTTACTGCCACCTTTGAGGGAATAACTGCATAAAATTATAGATTTGGAAAAAAACAAAAAAGTGATGATGTGAAACAAGTAATTTATCCTTACCCCATTTGCCTAGTATAGTACAGAAAAGGAAAGTGCCCTGAATAAGCTACCTTTATCAAGTACCAAAATAGTAAAGCTCTTGTACTTTTAACATGAGTCAGTATCTGAATGGGCTGATAAAAATGGAAGTCTTCTATAGCTTAATTTTTGAGATGAGTAAACCTTTGAATTTTAGCACAGCTGTTGGGTTTTCTGAAAACACCACAACCATTGATTTAGTCCTCTTACAGCTCTCTCAGCATTTTGGGTCTCTTTGTTTTGGCTCTATGTTACTGCATATGATGCTTAGCTTCGTCTGGTTGAAGGCTGAAACTGCAAAACTGCCTGGCTTCCACCTGAGTCTTCCAGTCTTTGCTTGGCAACAGTGTGGAAAGAAAGGATTAATTCTGAAACTCAGTTAGGGTCCACTGAGTTTCAGGTACATGTTGTACCTGGGTTTCAAAGTGAAGTGTTAACTGCTATTTAGCATACTTATTAATAAATGTTTGAAACTCTATTCTGCTACTGTGCCATGTGACCCAGATACTACACTAATTTTAGAAATGCAGGAATCCAAGACATTTTTTTTACTGATAATCTGTAAAGTTTTTACTGACAACCAAACTTTTTTACTGACATATATTTTACATAATAAAATTGTAACCTTTCTGCCGAATCCTTGACAAGGTACAGGTTCAAATTTAGATTTAACACTAGCTATGGTAAGAAAAAGTGGAGTTAATCAGTGGGAAAAAAAAATCTCAGTTTGGCAAACCTGCCTGACAGCAGCAGTGGTTTTGTACCAATGCTGCCCCCACCTCAGGTATCCCTTACTCACCCTTCTATCCTGTTGCCTCCAGTTGTACCCTACACCATGTTGCTACCCTCTTCCCCCTTATCTCTGCTGTTTCCACGTCCATCATTTCAGCATAGACCTTCAGAGAAGGACTAAAGTCTACCTGTGATCCAGAAGTGTTACAGGAAGAGGGGACCCAGCAACACCAGGACATGGCTGTGGGTTGGGGAAAGACCTACAGATAGTCTCTTGATCCACAAAGCCCTGATAAGACCTCCCTTCAGGGTTCTGCTGGAACTCAGACACCTGGTGATACTGCTCTGCTCTGTCTGTGCTTCAACACAGCACTACCATCCTAGGTCATGGGCTGCAAAATCTGAGGCCACTTAGGGAATCAAAGGTACCAACCAGGATCAAGAGGAGCAAGCAGAATCATGGAACAAGTTGGGTCAGAAAGCTAGGCCATTAGCCCAAGAACAAGGTCTCTAAGAACAAACTGGGAGATTAGGCAGAGAACAGAGTCTGAGAACAAGCCAGGTTGAGAAAACAGGAGATCAGGTAGAGAGAGGAGTTAGAGAGCAAGCCAGAGGGAACAGCAAAGCAGTCTAAGATTAGGTTAAGCCTGTTGCCTGGATACTTCCTTTTTTTTTTGTCAGGTGCTTGTGTGGGGGAGTGGAGGGTCAGCTGATTCCAATTGGCCACTCTGGTGACAGGGAGTGGATGGAGGGCTAGGCTCTACTGTTGATGGAGGTTTCAGGCCAGCCTTGCCCAGTCTGGGTGGTCAGCTGTAAGGTGGCAGGCCAGGATATGCAGCCATGTAGATCAGGCCCAGCCCCCAGGTTTAAAGCCACAGCATGGCATGCACTCAGGTTCTTTCCCACCATGGAGCTTCATTGAAGCAGCTGGTTGGTTCATGTTTTTACTGACAGCTGAATGTTTTAATGGATTTTATGGACAGGCTTTTTATCCTGGTGACTTACAGGATGTCTGTAAAATTATGGACAGCTGGCAACCCTGTCTAACATCTCTAATTATACAGAGGTGTTAGTAGTCAAATAAAGCAGGCAATATTAAAAATTATCAGAATGTCTACATCAGATTCACTAATGCTTGTTATCTATGCATAGATGATTAGTGAACCACTGTTTTAAAGATTTAACCAAGAAAAGGTTATTTGTCCTCCCTTTTGGATGTGATTCTTTGGTTTGAAATGAACCTGATGTGTGACTAGTTGATTCACTTCTCTGTTTCAGTCTTTGCTTCTGTAAATTATGGGTAATAATACCTACTGTTTGTAAAATTAAAGTCGTATAAAAATTGTGATATCTTTAAATGAAAGCTGGTACATAAATGGGAAGCACTGCTGTTACTGTTGAAGTACTTCATTGGCATAAGTAGCAGATTCTCCCCAAATTCTGTTTTACTCTATTTTGCTGTTAGTGGACTTTTACCCTTTTTAACAATCACTTTGCTTGTAGAAGTCAGTTTTACTCATAAGCATTGATTTGAAGTTATTTGCCTTAACCACTGTTACGTGGTTAAAAGAATTACAAATCTAGGGTCAGATGAAAAATAAAATTATTGGGATTGAGTGGATGAAAGCAGAGTATAACCTTTTGAGATCTGTTGATCGATCATTCAGTATTAATTCCTCTTCTGGGTTTTCACATCAAGACGACAGAAGAGGAACCAATGTGCTCTTTCATAAAATCTAATGCTTTAAAAGGGTCCTCATTAATGATTTTTTCTTAATACTACCCATTCCACTTACCCATGCCAGATAATTGCATAATTCACTTAACTGCATAGCACAGTCTAATACTGATTTTCCTACATACTGCTCATATTATAATAAACACGGGTTATCTGCAAATTGGTTAAATGCATAAACTGCTTAAGTGCATCCCATCTTTCAAGCTACTGTCTGCTTTTTAATGTCATTGAACTTGATTTCATTGCATAATAATTGGTGCCAGAAACAGGGAAGGTGAAGCAGCTGTCAAAACCCATTAGTAGAAGCTACTGAGGTGGCTAATGCCGAGGTTTCAGCCTGATTCAGGTGAACCTGACTATATACATGCTCATCTCCCAATGAAGTCAAGGGGATTTAAGTTTATTCTTAAAGCTAAGCACTCTTAGGTGCTTTCCTGAATCTTGGCCATATAGAGAGAACCTTCTCTACATTCCTTCTAATGCCAGTTCTTGTAGCATTTAGAGACAGAAAATATAATTTAAATTGCTACTCTGAAAGTGCTGCAAAGAGATTAGTGAGGATAAGCTTAGGAAAAAGGGAGCCAAATGACCTCAGAGTAGTGATAAATACTCATCAGCATTACTCACTGTTCTTTAACTTTACTTGCAAAATGTCTGTCACGGTGGGGTCCTCACGGAGGGCCGTGATCTCCTTGAGGCCCTCTCACCGCGCTACTCCGGCCCAAGGGCACCCTCCATTCTCGCCCGCCACGTCTTGACGGAATATATAATAGGGAGGCTGCCTTGTGTTTCCTCGGGCCTGTCAGCTCCTGGACCCCTCGTGGGTCTCCCCGTACAATGGGCGCTACCCAAGCGCCCTAGCCTTATGGGCTATGCGTGGCTCCTACCAGCCCCTAATACCACGCCCCAAGCCTCGCAGATGTAATGGACGTTGTTCGGTCTATACGCCCGCTTCCCGGGCCTCCTCTCTCATGCCCAGCCTCTTGCTGGGACTCTCTTCTAGCCCACTCTGGGCCTCCCCTGCCGGTGTGGTTCTGCTCCAGGACTCTCTAGCGGGCCTCCGGTCCTATAGGCCAACCGCACGGATACCCTTCCTGACTCTGGCTCACTGCGCTGCTACTCCCTGTCTTCTCAGGGGCAACCGCAGTGCCCTGCCTTGGTCTGAGGGGTATTGCCGCACTAGCCTGCGGCCGGGCTCGCTATGCCCGTGCGCCCACACGGGGCTACTCGATAATACACAATGGTGTTCCCCCTCTCTGGGGCTCGCCGTGCCCGCACTGGGCTACTCAATACTGTACAAGGGCGTTCCCCTCTCTCTGGGGCTCGCTGTGCCCGCACTGGGCTACTCAGTAATACCGCCCCTTTCCTGGGGCCGGGGGCTATGTTCCCCCACACGCAATCCGGGGTCTCGGTCCCCGTCCGCAACCTACGGGCTGCGCCCGCAACCCACTGGCCGCACTCCTCGCCGCCAGTTGCTTACGCACTGGCGTGCGAGTAATTGAGGTCTCCTCCAACCCCTACAGCCTCGCCCAAGCCTCCGGGTGTAATAACACAAACATAAAGCAAAACCACAAGCCCCTAGGCTATAATTCAAATGCAAGCTCCAGCCATCTGGCTATAACTCAAACCTGAAGCCCTATGACCATGGTACTTGCTGCTAGGCTCCTTTCTACATCTTCACTCCCAGAGCTCCTGTCTCTCCAGCTGCCAGCCTGGGCTTTATAAGGGCCAGGCCCTGCCCCCTACAGGCAGCTGGCTCCCCTTAGTTGCTCCGGCAACCCACAGCTGTGCTCACTTGGTTCTGCCAGGGCTCTCTCCCTGGCAGTTTCTCCTCTCTTAGGAGCAGGCACCGGGGTGCCCTGCGACAATGTCCAATTGCTGTCCCTTGCCCCTGGAGATGATAGCCTGTTAATTATATTAATTATGTAAGAGATTTATTGGGCATTGAAGTAAATTCATAATTTTGTATATATAACCTCAGTCTAATTGCAGAATTATAATGGGTGCAAGGAAAGGCGTTAATAATCAGAGATTAACAAGAAATTCTTATGAGGGATTTAATAATATTAACTTAAAAAAGGAGACAAGTAATAGGTTATGTTACAAGTTTATATAACACTGAATGGTACAGAGAAGTAAATCAGCAGCTTCTGTCCCGTAATACAAGAACATGGGAACAATCAGTTAAATTAATTAACAACTGACAAACTACTTGGAACAGTAGAAGAACTTAGAGAAGTGCTGTTTCAATTTTAGAACAAATATTCTTTTGAAAAAGATACATTTTAAAGGGAGGATAAAGAGATCTATCCAGATTAAAGGTTTGTTTGTTTTTTTTACAATTAATTTTAAATGTTAACTATACAAATGGAAATTTTGGAATCTTTAGCATCTCCTTTGGTTGCTGACTCCTTTTAAGGTGTTTTTATAGCTTTTGTGTGACCTTTGATAACACCTTGTAAATTCCTTTCTAATACCTTTTTACATTTGCACTTGCCAGGTAAGAGTAGCATTCACTTGTATAGTACAACATTAAGAAACTAAAGGAATGTATTTTTTTCTTGATTTCAACTTACCTAGCACCCATCTAAATTTGAAGATGCTTTTATAAGGTCTACAAAATAAAAGTTTATATCCAAAGTCATCTTTTTATTTAAAAATGTAAATGCTGACCATCAAAAGAGTGTTTCTCTTTCACCTTAGAAGAAAAAAAAATCTTTCCTTCAACCTGTTTATCATCCACACTGAACACAAAGTCTTGGAAAGTATAATGATTAACAAATAGATCTCAGACTCTTTACCAAAACACAGTGCATAAAAAATGGTAGTAGGAACTAGAACTAAAACATAATTTTCAGCTCCTGGTAGTTTCTGATGTCCTATAATAATGCAAAGAAACTGTTGAAAACTTCTTTACATTGAATTTATTTGCTAAAGGTTGTTTGCATTTTTGGACTAACGTAAGCTTAACATACCATCTGCCCTCCATATGTTTTGGTCATGGACAAAGCTATAATGAAATGATCTTATAAAGTGCTATGATTGTTCAGCTATGTTATCCTCCTTAATCCGGTTTTTTGGATTTTTTTTATAAGATTGATGATTTGATAGTCAGTGAAAATAAAGACAAATTTGTGTACTGCACTTTAGTATTGTTTAGGCAATGTGTGAATGTTAACTGAGTGTTATGAATTTTAAATCATACATGTGGCATCATACCCATTAATTCTAAGAGGCCACATCTTCAACCAGTGTAAAATGTCATAGATTAATTGACCTCATTGGAGTTATGATGATATACACTGATTGAGGAGTTAACACAAGATGCTTTGTATTTGTTACAGCAGAATACAATTAAGATTATAATCCAGACAATGTGGTAGTTCATAGCTGGAGGTTTTGTGAATTTTATTTTTTAACATGAGCTACTGCTGTATATTTTATGGTTGATATAAGATCATTTTCCACTTTAGAACAGCTGAGCACATGGGGGAATTATAATAAGGTTTAACATTTCTTTTGGAGTAAACATGCAGGAACTTTATATTAGGAATAAAGTATTAGCCCCAAAGCTCTTGAAAGAAAGGCTAATAGATATTGAATCTAGAGATTTCAGATTCTAAAGAAAGGAAACTTGATCTCTTCATGGATGTAGGTACATAACGGGAAAGAATGGTAATAAGCCAGTAAGGGATGTGAAACATTAGCATGTGTAGGATGGGTCCTTCTTTCCCTGAGGAACAGGAGAAAATACATGCTGCTTCACGTGGATAAAGGCAAATGGGCAAGGAGAATAGCATTTGGAGATGGGACCTTGACTTGCTCATTAGTTAAACTACCAATTCCGTTTCTTATCTTGGTTTGGATGTGAAATGCAAATAACGACTGGGCTTGATGTTTCTGCCCCAGCGTTTGGCTGCTTCTGTGATGTTCTCAATAAATTAGTTATTCCTTACTCTCCCTCATATTAATATTGACTTCTTAGTGGAAACTTTGAAAATGTTTCCTGTCCTCCTGCACTCTCTCTTTCTGTCCTGCCTTCACATTAAGTTTTCAATTCTGTACCATGTTTTCCCTCTCTGGGTTTGGCTTAAAGGTCTTAAAGGGGGAAAAGATTCCCATTGGAAGTGAACAGGTTTCCCCTCTGCCCCCGCTAACAAACCAATATGCAAGCAAAAGAAAGCAGTACAGAACATTTCAGTGTTCTTCTTTATCCATTAGAGTCTCCTTGTTATCTCCATTAATTAGCAGCAGAAGGCAAGCATCATTGGTCATTTATAAACTGAACTTCCATCAAGAGAGGAAGTTGCTTCTGTATTACAGAAGAGGATTTCTATTTTGCAGTATTGTTAGGGCGGATTCCCCAGACCTGGGATGAACTCGCTGTCTACACCATCATGTAGAAAGTTTGATATTTGGGGGCTATGTGGACTTCCACTTGAGCCACAAAATATTCTAGGTGAAGTTACAGAAGGAGGTATGGACCCCAAACACCCTCAGTTCCTTTCACTTAGCAGAAGGTTTTGGCACTGGATTTATGACCCAGATACCTTGCTCCAGGCAGACTCAAACCGTCTGACTGACCACAACTTCTCCATTCGATAATAGGTGAATTTTATTGATACACAGTGAGAGCAGATAATATTGCAGGCAAGGCAAACAAAATAACCTCCCCAGTTCTGTATCTACCAGTCCTAGGGCTGTCAGAGGGAAGGTACATCTGGCCAGTATGTGAGCTTCATCCTGTGGTTCTTTCTTGAATGTCAGCAGTCAGTAGCTTGGAGGTTCAAGGCTGAGGCCCATTCACCCCCCGCCCCCTATGGGGTGGGTGAGAGAGGCTGATGGTGTGTCCTTGTCCATGGTGGCTTCAGGGATCCCCCCTCACTGACACTTTGTCATTCTGAAATTCCTCCTTTTGTATTATTTCTCTCCTCTGATGACTCTTTGTTCCTGGGCATCATTGATTGGTTTCCCTGTGGGTGTCATACTGTCCACATTCTGTCTTGTCAGCATATTCCTTTGTTTCACAAACCCATCACATGCACACACATTTTAATTTGGGCATTTCCCGGTCTCTGTCCACCAAAATCGGAAATCCCAAGGGGCCGTGCGGTTGGGCGCTGTGATCTGCCACCAGTACCGCAGAATCTCTTATCTCTGTTGGGGTACACTCTTTATGTTATGGGACAATGCAGTACATCTTCAATTTCCCAGCCTGTGTGTCTGCTGGCTTTAGACACAGTGGGCCTTGAAGGAAACGTTATCGCAAACAGACTTTTAGAAACCAAGAAACTATGAAACCTTGCTGTTGCCTTGGATCATTGTTTTAATGCATATCTACTTTACCTGCAAGTCAGTTCCCAAAAACAAACCTCTAAATACCATTTTCTAGCCCTCAGAAGGCAAGTGTGAATTTGGTTTGCACCTTCCTTCAACTTACTAGTATTGTTTCTTCCAAAGTTTGGGTTATTTCCAGCAAGCTGAATTTTTAATTTGGTCTTTTTGTAGAATACCATTCCTCTTCTAAGAACTCAAGGAATAGTTGCTTCTTGGCAAATAGGAATTTACTTAAATATGGGTTTCCCTTTTCACAATCCAGCATCTTTTATTCCATGTTGTACTGACGCCACTGTATTGGATCTGTGACACTACACTATTTTTTTATGGAAAAAGCTTTTCATCTAGCATGATAAAATGTCACCACTTTCGTAACTGGGGGGAAGGGGAACTACAGGTTCACTGTAAGATAAAAAGCTGGCTATCTGGCAGATAAAGCTTCTATAATAATATGCAAATTCATTTTTCTTTCAAAAAAGAGAAATGGAAAAATACTAGCTAATAAAATGAACTTTTTTACAGCTTATTTTTATTTCAAGTCTGGTATAGTGTACCATCTTTTTTTTTTAGGGATAGAGTAGGCTACCTTGACACAGTCTTGGAAGCCAAGAGAAAAGTCTAACAGTAGAATTTGTTCTTTGAGTCTCATTGCAAGGGTGGAAAAGCAGGGAAAATTATGTTTTATTTCAAGATATACAGTAAAACCAAGACACAAGGTGCTTGTCTAAACACCTTTAACTGTATACTGTATATCCATTTCAATAACTGTGAAAACAAACAGAAGATTACAGGGATAAGATTAACTGCAGCAAGTGTAGGGAAATGTACAAGGCAGTAAGGAAAGCTTTTATAGTGGAACAGTTAAATCTAGTTAATTGTGTTGAGTTTGTTTTCATAATTACTAGCATTGTTCTACTGAACTCTTGCTGAATGTCCTACATAGTTGAGCTGTCATGCCACAATTAAAAAACCTAATGGAAACTGAATGCCAAAGTGATTAGTGGTTTGTTACATGCTATATTTTATTATATGCTGCTGCTCATACTTGTTGATCTGCCTAGCACTTTTCTGAGAAGATAATCCTTGGTTGAAAACACAGCACGCTCTCTGACAAGGTGATATAGTAATAATAGCATGCACATGTGTGTAGAAGGCAACCGCAGAGACAAAGTTACTTGTTATATTCACTGCTGGTAGGGGAGGTCATTGTTAAGTTTGCATGGGTGGAGAGAGGGATGCAAATGAAGTTGTCTGATTTAGGACAATTTTTCATATCCATTGTGATTTGCAAAACAAGCCTTTGAAGGATGGGTAAAGTATTATAATAATATCAGCAGTTATCAAGCATGCGACAGCCATTACATTCTAACCATTCTTTTCAGCTATTCATCAAGTTCGAAAGCAGATTCCTTTTGCTTTATATCAAGTCAAAGATTGCCCCATTAAAAAAAAAAAAACCACACAAAATTTGGAACAAAATCTTTTCTGCTGATTTTTTTTTTTTAAGTATGTAGTATCGAAAAAGTATAAATATAATCTCTCTGAAAACAATGATAATTTGGACCTTTTTTGATCTATGAGTATAGAGGAACCATTTGCAGATACCTCTCAATAAGTAGCTCAGTCTTCACTAAGTTTGAAAAATGCTTTGTCAGTTCTCTGCTGGTCTAAATGAGCATACTTCCACTGACTTGTTGTTTGTTTGCTTTTTTTTTCTTTTTTTCTTTTTTAGCAGACCTAAATAGGAATTTATGGAAATGGACTTATTGATGTCTATAAATTTCTTTAATGCAATGAGCAAGTACTATTTATGGTTGTTATTTTTTTCAGTTTTCAAAAATGTAGCTCTTGGTGTTCATCCTTTGGTTATGGCTTTTCCCAGGTGTTGGCAACATTTTTGGCTGGAGTGCCAAAAACAGCTCAACCTTGACCCATGTCTCAACTTTGCATGCCAGGAGAAGATGTCAGGGGAGTTGCAAAGGGCCTGATCCTCATTACTGGTCTTGGGTGCACGTGGAGGACATAGGGGTGGGGCTGGGGTTGTACTGCCCTAACCCCTTTTCCACCATTTGCCCAGAGGTGCACATGCAGCCTCTGGCATGGAGCTGGTGCCAGGGCAGTCCTCCTCATGAGATATTCTAGCTTGTTCATTGGAGAGATACCAATCAGATGCTTAATCCTAATACGAGTTTGTATGAAAAAAAAACATTCAGCAGCTGGCAAAAACAGGAGAAGACCTATAGCTGGAAAGCAGGGGATTCTGTAGGTCTGGATTGAGGCATAATGGCAGAGCTATGTGGGAGAAGTGAATACAGTTCTAGCCTGTTCTATTCACAATCCTATCTCTAGCCAGTGTTGTCAACCATTCTTTTTCAAGAGTATCAAATTTATACTCTTTGAATTGGCAAGATGATGGCGTAATCAAAAAATAACTGTCTTTGCTCTTGCTTAATGTACAGTCTTCAAATAAATAATATCTCCATAAATGCATACTCTGGTAAACAAGTTACCCCGTCTGAAAATGTTGCTCTAAACAAAGTATCTTTGATGCCATTCATGGGCTTGTTTATACAGTTGCTTTCAAGGGGTCTGATGGCTTTATTTTCTGATATAAACCAAATAATCAGGAGCAGAGTGCCACTGATAGTCATCGGAAAGGAAATTTCCTTTAAAATAATGCATGGCACCTTTCAGCACTTCTTAAGATGATCCATCCCAGTTTTGCTTGTCTGTCTCAGAATTTTCCAAGGGTCTTCCCTTGTGTGAAGAAAGACCCTCTTGAATACTACAGAATGATTTGGCTGTGTTGTTTGGAAGACAACAGTCTCATCTAGCCATCAGAAAAACATATGGACTAGGTTCTCAGTTGTGCAGTAGCACATGGCATAGGTGTTCAGAGGTGTCCTTTGTGCTTTCTTCATTTTGAAGCCACTTGGTCTCATGCAGAACAGATGGAATATGGATCTGGATCAGCACTTCTAGTATTGTCCAATTCACAGACCATGTTTTCAGGGGTATATAGTAAAAGGGAAATTAGCAGAGGTGTAACTAAGATTTCCTTGACCATGAGGATCCAAATGAATTGATGCCTCCCCAACACTGCTGTTCTCCTGTCCTGCTTTGAAGTCTGGGTGATATCAGTAGCAACTTGCATGCATACTGATGTATGCTTATTGCAGCTCACATAAAGTGGGAATTTTCAAAAGCATTCATCATGGGCCCTTTCCTTTGGTGTCCTGAGAGTACTACAGTTGACATTAGTGGGAGATATATTAGTACAGTGATAAGTGTTTTTGAAAATCTCCACCTCAGATGGTCAACTTCCTTGTTGTCTTCTCTGTCTTTTTTTTTTTTAACATATGTGGAATGATTTCAGTGATGCACTCAATGAAAATGGTACAGAATTTCTGTACTTTCTACCCAGCAGGGAAAGCAGTACTGTATTACACCCTTGATCCATGTCAAGCATGAAAGGCATTAGAAGTCAGGTGAATTATCTTTTTCAGATAAGCCTGCAAATCATTCTTCTTATAACGGTAATACTTTGTGCAGTGTGGAAAAGCAGTAGAATTGTCATGTAGGGTCATGAATAGTCAGTTTTGGTGTTCATTAAGGGTTCAAGAGGCTGAGCAGGGTCAGCCAGAGCAAGAGGATTCCAGGAGCAAGCCAGGGTGAGAAGGCAGAAGGTCAGTCTGTGAGTTGGAACTAGGGGTAAGCTAAGTTAGGAAGCTGAGGAATTTGACAGAGTGCAGAGTTGGAGAGCAATCCAAGTCAGGAGTCCTGGCAAGCCAGGAAGATGACCAGGCAGAGTAGGGCCTAGGGGCGAGCCAAGTCAGGAAGCTGAAGAACCAGGCAAAGCATGGAGTCAGGGGACAGGCTGAGTCAAGAAGCCAGGACATCAGACAGAACAGGCAGAAGCACAAGCCTCAAGGAACAGCAAGGCAGTTCATTAGCGGTTGAGCCTGGCTGCCCAGATGCTTCTGTTCTGGGTCATGGGTTTATATGGGAGGGAGCGAAGTGTCAGCTGGCCCTGGCCAGGCACTTTGGTGATAGGGAGTGGGTAGCTGTTTAGGCCAGGATGGAGGTTTCTGGCCACCTGCACCCAACCTGAATGGTCAGTTAGAGAGCTGACAGATCAACATGAGTGTTTTTTCTGGACAGGCTGAAGTCCCAGGATTGAGACCACAAACTGATAGAAATTTAATCAATACCTCAAACTAGCGAATAAACCTAAGGATTCTAAAGAAAATATCTCCCGTGTGCCACTATCTCTGCATATAACATTTTCACACATACAATATGCCCCAGAAAAAAAATGTGCACCTTGTTTTTGAAAGGCAGAATGGAGAAAAATCTTTCCTTGTGGTAAATAATTGAGTAGCAGCAGCTAGGGAGCCGAGCCTGTTCTGATGTCCATGAGTCGCATACAGAGCTTACTTCTACTTCGCCTGGTAACTGTTTTTGCCATACTTCTCATATAAGTGTGCATTGCAATTTCCAACAGATGTTTTTTGGGTGGAAAGTGCATGTTGTATGCGAGGAAATATGGTTGTCTACAGCTTCTACTACAAGTTGCTAGTTCTTCCTTTCATTTTCCTCTGTTAGTCATTGAGCTCTTCTTTCTTCCTTGTAGATAAGTACATATCAGCAATCTTTTTAGTGACCACCATACCTGCTACGCTACCTTTCTTGATTCGGTTTTCTTCACCACCTTGCAGCTAGCCCATCAGTGGACTGCTGTGAGTTCTGCTCTTATTAGACAGAATTAGAGATTGACACGGCCCTCTCATCTGTTCAGAGGGCATTACCCACTTAATGACATAAAGGAAAATGGAATCTTTTTCTGTGCAAAAGGTAGCAAAAAATGTTGCACTCTGAGATAAGCTCAGTGTGCATTTAGCTGATTTGATACATTTTATTGATTTATTCTCTTTTAGGGGACTTCTAAGACTTGTGTTGTTATTATATTAACTGCAGAACGTTGAAATGAGAACTGTTTTGCAATGCCAGCGACCCATTTTCAGTCTCATTCTTTAATTCTACAGGGGTGTGGGGAGCATCACACTTAATTTAGAGGTATAAACTGATAACCCTGCCATCCTTTCTCTTCAGGGAGTAATATGTTGGAGGCTTTGGACTACATGCTTCCAACATAGGAACAGCACCGGGTTGGAAATCTCCACTTCTGAGAGAATGCTGGGGATCTGCAGAGGGAGACGGAAATTCCTGGCTGCCTCTCTGACTCTCCTTTTCGTTCCAGCCATAACCTGGATTTACCTGTTTGCTGGGAGTTTTGAAGGTAAGAGGGGTGGAAAAGGCAGATGGGAGCTGCTGAATGATTAGAATGGAAGCTGACGTGGTAGGATTTCAGATGTCATTAAAAGTTAAATAAAGCTGCTGTTGTCATGTCCTGGAAATGGCTTTCAGTGCATAGCTCTGAACAATAGTCCTCACTACCTTCTGACAGATGTAGATGATGGTTTTAATTGTGTTTGTTTTTTCCCCCTTCCTACTTTAGGTGCTTTGAAAAAAATCTGTAAAACTTATTTCTTATTCATGTTCTTCTCTATGCTTTCTGGCATGTTACTGTCTCCTATGTCTTGGAGGTAGATAAAATAAGATTTTTTAAAAAAATCATAATTATTTTTTTTAGATACGTCCGTAAATATTTATTTATTTAGCTTATAGAAGTGTTTTAAAAAGGATAGCTCTCCATATGATTTAGACACTCTTGACCTAGCTTAAAAATAAAACAGCAGGAATCTAATATAATTCGATGTTAAATCTTGCCCTCCCAACAGTTCTTTTCCCTTACTGTTAAATTCCATCTCCTGTTTCCTTCTTCTGTTTTCAGAAAATGGTGAGCCTTGTAATGGACCCTGAGTGTCATCAGGTTCAAGGGTTGGGTGCTGCGGAAGAGATCAGATTGTAAAGGTTATGGGGCTCTCACAGCAAGACCTTTGCCAGCAACTGGTTCTTACATCTTCTAGTGGGGCTTCAGATTAATCACTTCTGTGATTAATCAGTTGTCAGAGTGTTAGGCCTGGGGGGCAGATCCAGGGGGGGGCGGGGCGGGGAGAGGGAAGGGGTACAGTAGCAGTCACACTCCCCTTCTAGTCCATGCCATGGGACCAGCAGCTGAGGATTTTTTTTTTTAAACCCCCAGATCAGGTAAAAATTCCCTCCCCTCTGTGCCCACTGGCACATCCTCTCCCTTCAAATTCCCCCTCTCCCCTGCCTGCCACTGCCACTCTCCCTTGCTGTCCCTGGGTGGGAAAGCTCCAGAATCCCTCCTGCCCCACTCCAGTTGAGCAGCATGAGAGCTGGGCTCAGCTTGAGATGATGGCAGTGGTGGCAGCAGACAGGTTCCTCCTCCCTGCCTGCTGCCTTGGGTCATCCCTGCCAACCCAGAAGCCCGGTCAGGAAGGGGAGAGCCTGTCCACCTGCCACCACTGCTGCTTTCCCAGGCTGAGGCTGGTTCCCTGTGCAGCAGGGCTGGAGCAGGTCAGGAGTAGCTCTGGAGCTCCCCTGCCCCCAGGACACCTAAAACAGTGGAGACAGTGGGAGTAGAAGGTGGGGGACTGGGAGGGGAGGGGAGTGCTGCTGCTCCCTCAATGTGGTCTGCCCATCCTAGTGGAAGGAGGGGGCAAGTGAGAGCAAGGGTGCAGCCATCCCTGAAATGTAGGTCTCCTTTACAAAATCCTGGATCTACCCTCTTAATGTCCTTCAGAACACAACTGAAATCTGATCCTGTTGTATTTTCAGGTTCATTCTTTCATTGTTCCAGGCAGCAGGAAGACCATTCCTCTACCCCCTTCTCTTTTGTTTAGTGCTGTAATAGGAACAGTTGTAAAAACCATGTTTGGGAAGGTCTGCTAAGTAATTCTATATGCGATTACAAATCAGCTTCTCAGAAAAGTGTGCAGAGCCACCTACAGAATCTACAGTGGAACTAGACAGCTTTTCAATCTATTTACCAGTGCATGGCAGGTGAAACAAATATTGAACGCAGAAAATCAATCTGTATCTTGAGTATCTCAATATATAAAAATCAGTTGAGATGCATTGTTTCTGGGTGGCTCACAGAAGTGTTTGTGAGTGTCTTTCTGACCTCTCGAAGATGCTCAATCTAGAATGTACACTGATTTACAGCTCTGTATTGGTGACTTGGAGTAACCAACACCTTTGCCAATTAAATTCTGATAAACAAGGTTTCTGGTATTAGAGGATTTCAACTGTGACATTTCAGTTAGGTGAGAAATATTGTAATATCACCCTTATTTTCAGCTACTTGTATCTTAAAAATGGTGGTGGAACATTTTATCCTTAATCAATAGATGATTTTTTGAAGGCGTGAAGAAAATGTGTTTAGTGGCTTTTGAGTTCACCTAACATGAGGTGTTGTAGCCACTTAAATATTGTTGAGATATTATTTGAGGTCTGGTGACTCAGAAAGCAGCTTTGTTTTACATTAAGCTTCTTTATTTGTAGTCCTGGATGTGAAATATATGCTTTGCTTGAAAACAAAATTGGATTCAAAGTAAAATAAAGTTAAGAAGAGCTGAATATTCTTCACTATTCATTACCTCGCTTTGATTTAATCACCTGCCAGGTACATACATGGGTTTATGCAGTTTTATTTGATCCCTAGCAATTCCACCATAACGGGCAATCACTGTATGAGCTCATTCTGGGGATGAAGGTTTTATGGGCTACACAATAAACTGAACATGAAAGGGGCTTGTTGCTTGAAAATTGATGATCTAGGCTGAATAGCCCAGATTTGGTTTAATAGTAGAAGCTGACCAGATTTGCACCATCATTTTTATATGAAAATTACAATTACAACGTTATTAGTAACGGTTTCCCTTTTAAAGGGTTTATAAATGATTAATAGATATAATAAACATATTGTGGGCAGGAGAGGTATGTGTTATAGCTGTAAGTACATCACCAAGATGATGCTACAAATGGTTATAAGGTATGCTTATGAATAAATTATTGATCATTTTAAATATTTTATTTTTAGAACATTTTGTTTTCTGGCGTTTCTCATTTTGAATTTGTCTGGCTTCAGATGTCAGCCATTGGGTCTTGTTATGCCTTTCTCCACTAGATTAAAGAGTCCTTAATACCACCTGGTATTTTCTTCTTATGAAGGTCCTTATATACTTTAATCAGCTCTCAACCTTGTTTTTGCTAAGCTGAACAGATTGAGCTCTCACATGCTCTCTCTTTAGTCTTCTAGCCATTTTTGTGAGTATTTTGTAGCCTTTCCAGTGTTGTGTACTTTTTAAAATATGGTCACCAGAATTGCTTTCATTTATTTCTATACTAGTCTTATCAGTTCTATAAATAGCAGTAAAATGACCTCCGTCTTCCTACTTGTGACTGGATGTTTATAAATGCAAGCATTATATAAGCCCTTTGCACTATTTTCCATCTGTATAAACTGTTTATTAATGGGAGCTCAGTTTAAAGCATGTCTAACGTGATTACATTTTACCTGTTCCTTTCCTATGTCCTGTTTTTGAAATTCTGCAATAGGTGATTCCCTGTTTTGTTTTGTTTTCTTGTCAAGAGGTACCTAGCAACCTGTTACTTCATAACCTCTTAAACAGCAGATGATGACTGAGCTCCTACTCTTGGAATATTTGATAAAGGGGAGCACTACTCAAGTTGACAGTACCGTAATTTAGCACATATACATTATGTATGAACCAGTGTACTGAAGAGAATTCTGAAAACTGCATAGCCTTTGAATTGGTCCGATTGCTGTAGTTGTTTTTAACATGGCATACAAGAGCTAATTAGGTGTCTCTTTTTTTTTTTTTTAATGAAAAACTAATTGTTCAACAAACTTAAATGTCTTCCAAAATGGGTGAGGGAGTATCATGTGTTTGAAATAGAAGAGGGGAAATTATGAAATAACAGGGGTGCATCGATATAAATGTTGGGGGGCGGATACCGACAGCCAATTATTAATGAGGCATATTGGCTGATACTGATCTGATTTCTGCTACAGCTGCGTGCAGCTGATAAGCCTGTTGTGGTGCAAGCAGAGGGGAGAGGGAAGAGGCATGGCAGGGCAGATCAATGCTCCCCATGGTGAGGGAGGGAGTAGGGGTGGGGCTGGGGTAGGTACTGGTGGGGCGGGGTGTGGGATGAAGCTGCAGCATGTCCAGGGGGCGTGGGGATGGGGAACAGCTCCTGCTGCTATGCACACCCCTGGAGGGTGTGGGGGGAGGGCGTGTGGCCCCGGATCTGTGCCTGGTGGGGCAGGGCGAGCTGTAACTGGGGCCGGGGGCCGTGCCGGGCTCTTCCTGGCAGGGGGGCTGGGCCATGCTGCTCTTGGGGTAGGCAGTGGTGGTGCTGGTAGGGAGGTTGAGAGGCCTCCAGCCACCTCAAACTTCACCATAGCCCCTCCTGGCCCCAGCCACAGCTGCAGCCCGCCCTGCCCTGCCCTGCGCAGATCCAGGAGCGCATGCTCTGCTGTGCTCTCTGTGGGTGTGCTCAGCGGCAGGAACTGCTCCCCCACTGCATACCCTCTGGACAAGCCCAGGCTTCACCCCAGCTGAGCAGCACCTACCCCAGTCCTACTCCCTCCCTCACAACAGCGGGTGTTTTATCTGCCTCCCTCATGCCCCTTACCTCCCTCCTCCCTTTCCACCACAACAGACTTACCAGCTGCACACAGCTTTCCATGCTGCCAGGCTGTGCTCACCACCTACATGCTGTGCTGCGCTGCTGCTGCGCGCACGCAGGGGCATTTATCAGCCACATCAGGCCGATTTTCTGATATAGTCAATTTTCTTTATATCAGTGCTGATCCAATATCGAACTAATGTATCAGTGCTCCTCTATTAGATAAATAATGATGCAGTGATATATTGTAACTGCTTATAACAATTAAAATCAGTGGCACAGCAAGCTGAGGTGGCACCTAGAGCAAACCCTGTGGGAGAGCAGGGGTGGTGGGAAGGCTTGGGATTCTGAGAGCAGGGCGTAGGGGTTGCAGGATCTAAGGGGGGTGCAGGATTTCTGAAAACAGGAAATTGGGGTCTCAGGTTCTGGGGCTGGTGGAGGAGGGGGGAGGTTGGCACACAGTAGCATTACCTGTGCTAGGAACTTCTAAAGAGTCCCAGCTGAATTTCTGCTGCTGTGCATGTTCTGCCCACCCTGGTTGTTGCTCTTAAAACAACAGAAGCGGGGAAGTGTTTCAGAGTTTCCAGTATGGCAGTGCTGCCAGGATGTGGACTTTTTGTGGGTGCCCCTGCCACACACCTATAGTTAAACTGCTGATTAAATTAACTAATTCTTTGGTATATAAACTCAGTAGAGAGCACCCAAGGCAGTCCCATTGATTGTAACATCCTCCTTTCCATAGGTAGTACACTCCCATTCCCTCTATCATGGTGGGGGGCACACAAATTGGTAGTACTGTATTTGGGCAAGGGTCCTCTAGGCTGTCTGTCTGTTTTAGGCTCTTCCATTGTTCCTACTTCTGTAACATGTAAGCAGCCTGCAGACTTTAACATATTTAGCCTCACTGTACCTTTGTGCATTAGGGAAGGATCACTGACCTCAATTTACAGATGAAAAACTGAAACATAGTGAGATTTGCCTAAGGTTACCCAGAAGTCTGTGGCAGAGCTGGGAACTGAATTTGGTTTTCTTAGGTTTCAGGATAGCACTCTATCAGGTGAGCCTCTCAGAGTTTATTCCTCCAGCCCTGGGCCCATGTAGCCTAGTTAAATGCATCTGAGGATGGCATCATTCTCTGACATTTCTTATGTAGATTCATTTTTAGTCCAGGTAATCTGTAGAGTTAAGATCAGAACTAGAGTTGGGCAAATAACTTAAAAAATGGTAAAGTTTCATATGTGTATTTTAATCATTAAATTGATTCACATTGCTGTTTGCACCATTTTTGTGTTTGCTTTCCATAAATATGCTAGTAAATATGTTAATTAGTAAGACTTTACAGAAACGTTAACCGTTTAATATTTGCAGAAAACACATTTTGGAATCATATTTGTGAATATTTGAATGAGAGAGCTGATTCTGGGGTTTAAACCCAATCACTCAGATGTCAGAAATGTATCATGGGACCTGTGTGGCTGATAAAAACAGCTTGAATTTTTAATACTCTTCCTGAATTGCTCTTGTAAATACAAACCTGTAATTAATTATGAAAATCTCTATCAAACATTTTCGAATAAAGAACAAATTTGAGATAACAAAATCTTCAGAGACTATATGTAATCAGGTAAAGGCCAGATTTGTTGAATACATTTTATATTATGAGAGATTCCCACAGCTATAGATAGAACCGTGGTATGTGCTGTGGATCTCAGAAAATTCAAAATGGAGAACATCGTCCAGTACCCATTTAGGCTAGGGACAGTAATTACACATAAACTGGTATAAATGATTGGAACCCAGTTCAAATCTGTAACACAACAGAAGGTCAGTGCACAGAAACCACTTTCAAAATGGTTGAAACCAGTTTAAGAAATAACCTAAATGGATGTAGTATCAGCCTGAACTGATTGAGGTTAAATTAGTGTATTGAACTTTTGTCCCAAATCCCCTCCACATTCGAGTTAACTCAGTCCCCCAGCATCGGAGGATGCTTCGTACCTCCCTGGCAAACTCCCTTTGTAGGGTGGGTGGGCTAGCCCTAGCCCAAGTTGTCTGTTCCAGCCAAGGAGAGAGGTGTGCCACCCCCTACCCCCAGCTTTTGGCCCTGGGCCACTGCAGATGTGGCTGCATTTCTGGAATCAAAAGTGAATGTCTCTTCACTTGCTGTATCCATTCAATTTACTCAGCTTAGACTAACCTGCGAAGATTGAATCGATTCAGCCTCATGCTTTTTGACTGTCTGTACTTAGCCTTAAAGTATAAATTTAAGGCTTGTTCAAATCCCACTGGGACGAATGTAAAGGCACTGGGAAGTAGGATTTCAGAGAATTAATCTTACCATGACCACTTAGATTTTTAAAGAGTGCATTGAAAACTGTAGTCTTAGTAGCTCTGTGACTAATAATCAGGTTATTATCTAAAAACTGTATACATTTTTACTCTGAGACCTTAAATGAAACAACCAGTTTCATTAGCATGGTAAAAATACCAATTTTTTACCTTGGGGTGATGTTAATGCCAGACACTGTTACCTGATACTGGTACAACATGGCTTTCTAGGAAACCTTAGGAATTCCTTGTAATTTGGGCATATTTGATACTCAGGGCTAGGCCTGTCTGCCAAAAAGTTCCCTCTGTGAGCGGTGTCTTTGAGCCTCAAAACTTAAATTTCTTAGCTTCCAGATCCGCACCTCAAACACTAGCTTTTAGCCTAAGAGACCTGACCTTTTCATCATCTTAGAAAACAGGATTAATATGAAGCGTGACAAAGAATGAAGTTTTATTCCCTGGTGTGTAAGCAAACAATCTGCTTGTGAGCAGTGATAAGAAAGTAACTTCTGTTTTTATGCCAGATTCAGAATGGGCTTGGCCCAGGGGGGAGTAAACCCAATATCTAGAGCCAAAGGGTAACATGGCTGAGAAGCTTTTGCAGGTCAAACTACTATGTGAGTGAGAACTACATGGCAATGTCATCTTAATCATTCATTCACCCAAAACAGCAGTTATTTTCTTACAAAGCAATTTTATCCTTACTTAGTAAAGCCAACTGTATGGTTCACAACCTACACTGTTGATTGTCAATACTTCCTTCTTTTCGGTCTGCAAGAAATCCATGCTCTTGAAGCAGCAAAGCCGTGATTCATGGAAAACACACTAAACCTTGTTGTGGCCATATCCCATGGAGTGTCACTGTACCATGTTTGTAAAGGGAGGCACATTGGCCCCACTCTTCATTTTCTGTAGAGAAAAGATATATGAAGATGGATGGGGAGAGAAGGTGGATGTATTGATCCATAAAAGCAAGGTATTTTTCCTTTCACCACATAGGTGAAGAATTCAGCCATGACCCCTGTCTTGGCCAACTCCTTTTGCCTTTCCTCAAACTAGGTTTACTCACTTGGGGTGACATTCTGTTCCCATTTGGTCATTTAGATTGGCATTTTATTTCTGCTTGGCGTCTACATTGCTACTGACTTAATGGTGATTTAGATGACCAAATAAGAATAGAATATTACTCTTGTAGGCTAGTGCACCTTGACAGTAGGATGGGGAACCTTCTGCTTATGAGTGATTATCTTTCTGTTTTGTCATTGCTTTCTTTGCCTAGCTGCCACTATTTCCCCTTTTATTGAGGAAAAAGTACAGAATGGAATTGTCTTTTTCTGACTAGGGATGAACAGCTATTCTATTAAGGAGGAAAATTGTCTCAGAGAAACACCCTTTGACATCCTAAAGGAGTTGTTTTCATATTTTTCTCCCCACTCATGTGGAAGCCTGTTTGAAAAGGGATTGACTCCCCAAAATAAAACTTTCTAGAATTGAGTGAATCTGGTCCCAAAAGGAAGAGTATCTTCAAATACATAAAACTGATGTTCTCTCAGAGGCCTACAGAGTTTTCTAAACAAGCTAGGAATGGACTGCTTAAACACCAGAACAAAGGTTTCCTACTGGTTCCACTGGCTGTAGGCTTCAAAGAACACCGGTTGAAATATCTGTTTTGACAAATCTGCATTTTTGTAGGAAAAAAAATGATGGTTCAAACATGTTGTTTTCAGTGAAAGCTTGTTTAAAAAAAAACAAAAACAACAACCAACCCTTAAATGAAGTATTTCAATAATGGTAAAATGCAGCATTTTTAATATTTTTAGAATGGGACATTTTTAAAGGGTTTTCAAAACAAAAGTGTTGTTTATATATACATTCAGAGGAAATAAGAATGAAATGTTTTTTGTTTTCTTTTTTAAATATTAGTAAAACTTTCATTGGCCCCAAAATCCTTTCCTTTGGAATTTAATTTTGTGGGATCAAATGTTGGTCTGCTGTAACTCCTCCCCAACCCCTGTTTTAAATAAGAAATACCCAAATTGTGAAATTTCCTCAAAAACGGAAAATCAAATTCATGGCCACCATTAGTTTTGAACCTCTGTATGAACCTGCATAATGATAATACTCCATCATCTATACTTGCATATTTGGTTGGATAGTGGGATGATATTCTTATTCTCCTTGAATATGTAATGATAGAATGCTTAGCTGAAGGTGCCACCACCACATGTGCAGGCCCCTCTTTTGACCTCAGTATCCTGGAACTGGTCATATATTTGCATGCTTGTCAATGGAAACTTTGTATGGGATGGAGATTGGGTATTGCTCAATTAGATAACAGATTTTCTCTCTTGAAATTTTGTCTATCTGCCTCCCTTCTGTGGTTTTATGTCCTTCCTTATATTCCTGTTTGAGATTAGGGCACGAGTAGAATTGTTACTGTAATGAGGTAACCTTGGAGAAATAAATGAAATGCCTAAGCAACTTAAAAAAATGAGCTGGAAGGCATTATCTTGACTCTATCTTTGTGAATACCCACAGTAAGAGAAATCATTGCTGACCTGAAATGTTGTATGCTGTTAGTCTGAGATTCTCTTTACATGTAACAAATGATTGATGTACGGCTCTGTTGAGTATTCAAGGGTATAATAGTGACCCTTTTAACCTGTGAATGGTGCAACATCAGTATCCTTTCCCACCTGTCTTTGAAAAATGGCACAACAGATAAGATGTAACCGTTCTATTGCAAAAATCTAATCTTGTGCCTTGATACTGCGCAGTCATTTAGTACTTGCTTAAGCAGGTACTAAATGACTGCTCAGTAACTGACATTATTGCGTAGTCCACTACACAGGTTCTTTCCCATGCTGCTGCACAGTAGCAACAAGCTACTGCGCAGTAGTGTTGGCTTCATGGTTTGTGCCCACCGACATCACGTTGCCACAGCAATGAGCTACAGCAACCTAACTCATCACTATGGCGGTGTAGCATCTTGTGCAGATGAGCCCACTGAGTATTCAAGCATTATATGTTGGCTATGCAGAGTGTTGCTTTTGCCTTTCTCAGATTTATAGTGAAGCTCTAATCACAGAATTGTCTGTTTCACTAAATTTTGCTCAACCAGATCTATAGTCAATAGTAGAATATGTGTGTGTTAATTATTATTTATATAAACTACTCTTCAAGGAAAAAAGATAAAGCTACTGACAGTTTCTTAAAACAGTTTTCTGTAATATTCTTTTCATGATAATTTTTAAATTTGGAGTAGTGACAAGGTGCCATATCAGGACACTTTTAACAGCAGTTTTATACAGTTCTAAAAGAGGGAGAACAAACTAGACATGACTCTTCCATACTGCTTTGTTACAAATGGACTCCCTGAGCTTGTGTAGAAGCCTAATGAACTCAATGTAGCTACACAGAGATGTAAATGTGCCATCTCAGAGTACAATTGCAGAATTGGAGTTGAAATATTAATGTTGTTAAGTGGAAAAATGCCAAGAGTAGGTCTACCCAACATAATTATGGTGTAAGTATAGCACACATAGGTACGTAGTACTTAACACAATAATATATATATATCATCACAAAAAGTGAAAAGACATGGCAGCATGGCCTTCAGAATGGGGTAGTATTTAAAGTACTTATCCAGGTTTTCAATAGGGATGTGCTGTGGTCCAGACTATGCCAAAGCATATACCACCACATCTTCACAACTACTGTTACCTGTGTTATATACATTACAGCTAGTGTGCATATGGCTAACCATGCTGCAATCACACCTTCATTTTGCTGTGTAGATATTTATATGAAGTGTGGAGGTTGAGGTTGTCACTGTATAGGACAGTGCTCTATTAATATAGGGCTGTAGTCGATATAAAATAGAGATTATTATTGGGAACTTTATTGCTGTAGCTGAAATAAATTCATAGTAAATAGTATCTAAAGCATATGAGAGCTGACAATAACTTAGGTTCTCAAAAAGAGACTAGAGTAGGAACTAGAATAATAACATGCGAATGCTTTCTGTTTGAGGTAAAATGAGTAAATCATGGGATGAATAAGCTGGAGTAGAACAAAACTAAGATACTGATAGTTTTTCCCATGTAGACTTTTTTTCCCCTTTTCCTGCCTCATTTCTCATTCATCTCTTCTTACCCCTGTGACAGCAAGACTCTTCTGGGACAATAACACTGTATTTACTGAAATAAAAAACAAGATTTTTTTCCCCCCCAATCAGCATGGTGAAAAAAGCCCCTTGTCTTACATTTGTATACAAGGAAACCTCAATAAATACACTGTCCATTATTAAACTGCTGCCAAAATCAGCATGTGCTCAGTAATAGAAACCAGCTATGAAGTTCATTGAAAGAAGACAACACTGAGCATGGTTATAAAAGACACGGTCCATATTTTGGGGCTGGAGGTACTATAATACCAGACTGGCACTTGGAGAGGCCTGAGCATGCCATGACACCCTCCCCTGGTGCCAAAAATACATTTTTTTTTTTATTTATTTTTTTTTTTTTTAGGAATTTTTTTTGTGTTACAAGCAAATCAATTCCAAATCCCTGAGTCATTCAAGAACCATATATGGCCGTACTACTGGCTAACATCCTTCACCACCACCTGGGGCTTCAGATGTTTCCAAATCATTTGGTGGGCATCTTATGTGCAAGCCCAAGCCTGGAGGCTTGGGGTTTGGATGCCCTCGAGTTTCACTAGCTGTCAGCCATATGGCTGCAGGAGCAAGCTATGGAGGAGTCTTCCATTTCCAGAATGTGGGCATAAAGCCAAGATCTTCCCACTGGAAATTTAAAGTGGGAGGTTAACTATACAGTACTATACATTACTTCTGCAGGTACTACCCTGTGCCAGAAAAGCGGTTATTCCCAGCAACTAGGAAAACTGCCTTAGTAGTCACGGTATTTCCCCTGCTAGGTAAGATAGACTATTTGAATAAGATATGTAATACTGCCCAGTGTGTTCAGTCCTGCTTATCACCAACTCTTTTTAAAGTCACTACATTGAATACATTTTGACTTCCTTTCCAATTCAAAGCTGAGCTGAGCCTTTCTTTCACATTTCCAATGAGGCTTGTTTCTTCACCAGCCTTAAATGTCTGACAAACATCACCAAATGGGGCCTCAAACAGTTCACCCAGAACCCCTCCGTCACCACCTTTTCTCAGCCTGTTGCATATGATTAGTGTGGCCTCACCCTCCATGAGGTAGAGTTGGACCAGGTTGCCCTGTACCTTATTTGCATATAAATTTTTGGAGGATCCAAAAACATCGGGTTCCAGTCATGTGGAGGCTAATTAGCACATGAATTCTTTGGGTGCAGTGGAGAGGTGTCTAGAGCACACACATACTGAGCAGTGCTGAGCTCTGTGGTCACCATGGCTTGGAATGCCATTGACTCTGCTGGGGCCCAGCCCAATGAACTATATGGTAAAGCAAGAGCCTTTTGGCTTTGGAATAATATCTTACATAGTTTGTACTTCATATAAGTAGATACAAAAGTGGTGCTTACAATTGTGTATATGGAGTACCCATGCTAAAACTTGCAGCTGTTTCAAAAAAGGTAAAATGCATCAATTCTAGATGAACTAAGTCTATGGGTACTAGAGAGAGACAGATGCATTGGTTCGATATCAGATCAGTACAGATATAAAGAAGATCGGCTGTATCAGAAATCGGCCCAATGCGGCTAGTAATTTGGCCAGTAAATGCTCGTGCATGCACAGCTGCAGTGCAGTACCTGGGCAGCAAGGAGTAGAGCCCAGCAGCGTGGAGAGCTGCATGCATCTGGTAAGTCGGTTGCGGTGGAAGGGGAGCAGGGAGGGAAGTGGTGTGGGGGGGCGCAGATCAATGCTCCCTGTGGTGAGGAAGGGGACAGGGGCAAGGGCAGGCACTGCCTGGGCAGGATGGGGCACAGGACAGTGTCGCAGTTCATTGGGGGGGTGGGGGGGGTGGAATGGCTCCTGCCACAGCTTGCACCCTGGGAGGGCACAGGGAGGTGGGGGGGGCATATGCCCCTGGATCTGTGCGGGGCAGGGCAGGCAGGTTGCAGCTGCAGGCTGGAGCTGGGGCTGCACCAAGCTCTAGTTGGCATGGGCTGGACTCGAGGCAAGGGCTAAAGAGGGGGTTGGAACCACCCCAAATTTTGTCGTAGCCCCGTTCCCAGCACCGACGCCGCTGTCTGTCCGGCACAGCCCCAGCTCAACACCCCACCTCCACCCACACACTGGGAAAAGCCGGGGCTGCACCAGGCAGGCACTGGCCTCAACTCTGGGAGTGGGGCTACACCAAAATTTTGGGGGGGGCTGTAGCCCCTGCCCCAAGCCCAGCCCCTGCTGAGAAGAACCTGGCACAGCCCCAGCTCCAGCCTGCAGCTGCCACCTGCCTGCCCTGTGCAGATCTGGGGGCACAGCCACCTCCATGCACTCCCAGGGTGCAAGCAGCAGCAGAAGCTGCCCCTCCCACGAGCTGTGACTTCATCCTGCACCCCACCCCAACTGGGCAGCACCTGCCCCTGCCCCCTCCTTCACCGTGGCGGGCATTGATCTGTGCTCCCCACTCACCCCTTCCCACTCCGCTTTCCATCCACCACAAATGACTTACCAGCTGCATGCAGCTGTATCGGAAATTGGATTGGCATTGGCCGATATGCCTCCTTAAACATCGGCTATCAGTATCTGTCCCCAAAATCTCTATCTGTGCACCCGTAATGGGTACCATATGTAAATTACTATGGACATGTTTATTTCAAGGTCAGTGTTTTCAAATTTGCTCCTCCCTTTCATATACTCAGGGAGACCAAGGTCTGATAGTAAGGAAAGGGAAGAGATTGCAGGAGGAAGAAGTTGGCAGGAGGAGTTGGGGAAAAGGGAGCTGCCTGCCCTCCCCCCACCCCCCAGATTTGTTTTCTTTGCTGTAGCAGTGAGAGGGGGACAAATTTAAGGCAAACCTCCAACTATTAGATTCTGTACCTGGAAAATTATAACATGTAAATTTTAAAATATAGAAAATATATAATCTAATATAGGGGGGTTGTCTTATGTTCAGGGTTGTCTTGTATTCAAACATATATGGGGGGTTAATTTGTATTTCAAACTTAAAAGTCAGACATGTTTTGGGGGGTGGGTTCTCCCCATACAAGAACCTTCTATTCAAGCATTCCTAGGGGCCATTAGGATAATCTGTTCTAAACTCCTGACCAACACAGGACAGTAGTCTTTGACTCTTAATCAGTAATCCCTTCATTCAGCACATAACTTCTTTTGATCCAAAGCATATTTTCTAGGAAGACTTCTAACCTTGACTTCAGAGATGATGGAGCAGGGGTGGACAGTTATTTTGGGCAAGAGGGCTACTTACTGAGTTTTGGCAAGCCATCGAGGGCTTCATGACAGGCAGCCCAGGGCAGATAAATATTAATTTTCTAAATATTTTAGGGGCTTCGCAGGCTGGATAGAATGGCCTGGCAGGCCCCATCCGGTGCCCAAGGCTGCATTTTGCCCACCCCTGTGATGAAGTATCCACTCCATCCTTAACTAAATTGTTGAAATGGTTAAATTACTCTCTGTGTTAAAAATACGTGTTATTTCTAGCCTAGAGAAGAGAAATGAAAAGCAGCTGAAAAATACATTAAGCCTTGCCTTGCCCATTTTCTTTGCTTTTTTTTGGTAACTCTTTCCCTGCACAGGCAAACATTTTAATTGTCTGTGTTCTATTTGGAGGCAGTGAGAAGCAGAGGTCAGCAGCTAGCTACCTTTGCTGCTAACCTATGTCTTGAAAATTCTTAGACTGAATAAATTGGAAAAGAGATTTTTATATTCACGTTACTGTTACTGAGAAACAACTATGCACTGATTATGCAAATAGACCAATCAGAGTGCATGAAATTGTATAATAGGAGATAAAAATGGACAGGCATGCACTGGTAACTGTACAGCATCCTGCACTTTGATTAGTTAAGACAATGCCATTTCAGTATATTGTACAGTAAACTATAATTACTGTAGTGTACAGTACATAAAGCAGACTGTAGTAAATATTGTACTAAATACTACAAATATTATATCACTACAGTTATCAAAATATATTGCCATTCCAAGTTTGTTTTATAGGATAATTACCAACCATATCACAGCTCTTATATAGGCTAGCTGCCAGAAGACTGATGAAGCTTGAATGATGACTTGCCACCTGACCAGAAGAACAAATCCCTCAACCAAATTCTATATTCTGAGCTGCAGATTATCACCCTTTTAAGTTTTAAAAATAACTCTTCAGAAAGGAGCAAATCAAACATAATTTTAGCAGCAATTTAGGAGTGATTATTCACTTTAAGAAACAAGGTTCACTTAAAAAAAATAAAACAAACCCTGCCAGTTAGCTGTTAACTGTTTATTGAGACAAGGATTGTAATCTTTTTTTTTTTTTAACATGATTGGTGTATTGAATTTTTCCAATAAGCCATAAAATCACTGTACAATAAAAGAACGTTTACAAGTTACTCTTATTGCATTAAAAGAGAGATTTTTTTCTTTTATTTTTCACAGCATTAATTCTTCAGGTACTCAAGAATTATGTTAAACTAATTCTAGGTTATGAATATTTTACCAATTGGTAAATTACCTTCCTGTCATTGTATTTTAATGTAGGCAATGCAGATGATTTTAGAGAAGGTGATTTCCCTTCTAAACTATGGCATTAACAACATTCCTAAATTACCTAGTAACACAAAATTCCTTTTTTTAATCCCCAAAGAATCAAGCTATCATAACATCTTTCTCTTCAACAATGGCATCTGTTGGTCTAAAAACCTAGTGGAAGGCAGTGTTCTCATCTCTCAGGATAACATTTATGTTTTGTTTGATCATCCTCAACCATGAGGGATTGCCACTGCCACCAAATGTTTTGTAGTTATTTTCTTTCTTTGCTGCAACATTTCATAGGCAGTGCTCTAAGATAATAATCTCAAGAAAAAGGTTACAGATTGCAAAATATTTTGAAGGAACTGAGAACAAAATTCTTCCTGAATTAGATATACATAGCTGTTGGTTTCCAAAGAGCTTCAGCTAACCTTCTCTGAACTTTTGCCAATATACGCAGAGATGTGCAAGTCTGAAAATAGCAATTATCTTACAACTGTTGCTGGGAGAGGGTATCAGTCGCCTGCTCATGCACATTTAAAGCAGAATTTGATGCTAGGAAGTAGAGTCTTCCTAAAGAATGAAAATACCTTCCACCAATTTTCTGGAACCTACTGTTTATCTATTTTATGCCATAAGATCTCTGGTTTGTCTAGGAGTTCTGACTGTTATAATAGTGATCTGGCTTTATAGCTTTTGCTAGCATCTTCCTGGTTTAGTTTGGATTTTAGTTTTAGCAGAGTTAAGATTTGAGTGCAGAACATACTTCTGATAATTTCTCTTCAGATTTTTCTCTACCCCCCACTTCCTGCCACCAGATATGAAACACTCACACATGCCCCCTCTTTCTTCAGCTGCCATATTTGCACTTCAGTGATTTAATATTAATAGCAAAGATTAAGAAGTCTCAGCTCATCAGAGAGAAGATATTAATCATCATCAGGCCCAATGAGAAGTTTAATTTTCCGCTTCTCTTTCTTTCACTAAACTCTGGCGGCTGTCACTCGCACCAATGTCTGCAGGACATTTAATAATCTGCCTCTGCAGATGCGTTTCAGCAGTTTCGCTTCTTTTATTTCCTCCGTCAGTCTCAGTGAGTTTCATCGTTACAGGCTTTAATTGAAGACCACTGTCAAGAGATGGAGGAAAGAAAATCCTCCCTTGCACAAAGGTAGTTGTGAACCTGTGCTTTTTATTGTATGCCAGAGATGGATGAATTAAATCAAGGCATTGAAATAGCTGGGAATTGTGGTTCTTGTATGTGAAATCCTATCTGGTCCTCTCAGAAATACTCCTTATTTATTTACTTTGTGCTTTAATATGAATCGCTTTACTACGTGCTGAGACTATGCAGGAGGAACCAAAAGTTTTCTGACACCAAGAGCTGGTTTATACAGGAAAATTTGACCAATTTTATTACAGATTAAGAATGGCCTTTTTAGTTTACTTAAAATGGTTTTCTAAGTAATGTACTGGAATAAAAGCAGTCACCTGGGGAGATACACCAGTATAACTATAGCTTTATTAATTTACATCTTTTCTTACCCCTGTATAATTTTCCTATGTGGAAAAGGCTTTTATAAGGGAATAATTTTGTTTATAAAAAGACAATGAACCATAAGGCCACGCAAATATTAACTCTCAGGCCATGCACTGAACATCTGTTGGACACTGAAGCTTCTGGTCTTGGATATTAATGCACAATTTTTGCATAATTTCCACTTACTGGGCTTTTAAATCAGCTGTTACCAGTTGTAAAACTAAAACTTTTCATTAGGGATTCTGTGAGTTGCAGTTTTTTAAAATAGGGAAGAACAAATCAGCTTACTCGTAACAGCATAAGAAGTTAAAAGGCAGTTCAGCTAGCCACTTCTGTCTTTTGGTATAGATTGTATTTATTAGATAGCAGATTTTCAGACAGAGCGGTGACCCAGTTGATTTACTTTTCCAGCATATGATCAGAAATCATATTAATCCCTACAGACTAAATTTTTAAGCACAGTTTTGGGGGGTTTTGTTTTTTGTTTTTTTGGATACCATGTTGTTTGGTTGTTCAATTTAATTTAAAATTATCATCCTAGTGAATCTGATCTGCCTTTTCAGTGAGTACTCAGTACCCCATCTCCCTCAAAATAAGGCCCTTCAAATCTGAGGTATTTTATTTTGGGCATGTGAAAACTAGCACTCTAAAGTAAAACTAGTTACTTTTGAAAATGTCTTTGTGGTAGAGTGGTTCATAACATGATGTCTGTATGTACACATGGGTCATTTTTTTCTTTCTGCAATGAAGACACTTTCACAATTCCAGTTACTCCATCCCTCAAAAGCACTCTGCTATGATCTTTCTGGATGAACCCTGTAAGTGAAGTATGTCTCTAAGTGAAAGTGGCCTTTTTAAAAGAACACAGTTACTATCAATAGCCACTTCTGCACTTTGGGAACTGAAGACACAATATGCAAGTAAATTAGGACAAAATGACATTAGCTCTCAGAACAAAATGCTATTACTCACTGCTATTGCTGCTTGCAAAGTTAGAGGGGGAAAAAAACAAATCTAAATCTATTAGCACAATTTTCCTTTTAATTGGAGTAGTAGTATATTTTGCAGGTTGACTCGAGGGAGCAAGACATATAATAATATTAAATGTCAGCCTGAGGCAAAATATAATAGTGTTTTGTAGGAAAAATTTGTACAGTATATCAAGCTGCAATCTAGAAATGTGAAATTCCATACATGAGGGAGGAAAAAACATGCAGTTTTGTTTTGCTTTGTTTTCTTAAAGGTGAGATAATGCCTTTGTAATGCTTGCTTTGGAAAATACTTGTATATATAACAAAGTCTCATATTTCTAATAATTAAAGAGGTTGTTTACCTTTGTATATCGACCAGTAAATAACAAAGAGTAGGAAGATGTCACGCTATGTAGATGTTGGCCAGACATCTTCTGATAAGTTTATAATGGTCTAACCATAGTCTGGCCACATATCAGTGCCAGGAAATCAGACAATTTTCCTATATGATTGTCAAAAGGGAATGCTCCAAAAGCAGGTACAGTTTTGTGTTTAAAGATTAGATACGTGGCAGTAACAGGCTTGATTTAAAAGGGTGCATAGATACTGCTCAGTAGCAGACAGGAAATTAAACGTTCACGTGGGTGAAAGGGTTATCAATCATAATGAAGGTTGGGGTGGTAGCAATAGGAGAGCTGAATTTGGAAGGGGGAGTGAGGGTCAGAGCTATATTAGCAATAGGCATTGGCTTGAACTGATGGGGATAGAGGGTGCGAGTGCAAAGTGGGTGAAATTTGGTGTAAAATGGGGCACTGAAGATTTATACAAAGGTTGGAGAAGTTGATGAATTTCACTGGGGGGAGGGGCAAGGGCATGGGTAGGGCATTATTGTATTGTCATTTGGTTGTCACTTCATAGACATTAAGGCTGGAAGGGATCTGGCAAGATCATTGGGTCTAGCTCCCTGCCAAGGGTCAGGAAGTCATCTGGGGTCAGATCACCCCAGTAAGATAAACATCCAATTGTTTCTTAAAGGTATCCAGAATAGGTGCTTGCACCACTTCTGGGGGGGAGTCTATTCCAGGCTCTGGAGACTGGGATGGTAAAGAAGTTTTTCCTTATGTCCGGTCTAAAACAGTTTTCCAGCTGTTTGTGACCGTTAGACCTTGTCTTCCCTTGGGATGCCCTGGTGAACAGATGTTCTCCCAGTTCCTGATGCACCCCCCTTTATATATTTATAGGCTGCCACCATGTCACCCCTGAGCCTTCAGTTCTCCAGACTGAAGAGTCCCATGCCTCCTAGCCTCTTCTCATAAGGCCTGTTCTCTTAACCTCTAATCATGCATGTGGCTCTCCTCTGGACTGTCTCAAGCTTCTCCACATCCTTTCTAAAGTGTGGAGCCCAGATTTGTATACAGTACTCCAGCTATGGCCTCACCAAAGCTGAGTAAAGTGGGAGGATGACTTCTTGGGTGTTGCTTGAGATGCATTGGTAGATGCAAGCCAGAGTTTTATTTGCTTTGCCAGCTGCAGCATCACATCGGTGGCTCATGTTCATCTTGTGGTCAATCATGACCCCCACATGTCTTTTGGTTGTGGTGCTAGCGAGTGTAGCACTTTCGAGCCTATAAATATTAGGTGGGTTTTTCTCCCAGGATGGAGTACCTTGTATTTCTCAGTGTTGAGTGTCATCAGGTTTTGATCCACCTTGCGAGCCTATCCAGGTCGGCCTGAATTGCCAACCTATTCTGTAGCGTGACCGTACTTCCCCATAACTTGGTGTTGTCTGTGAACTTAGCCAGTCTGCTTCTGACACCTGAATCCAGATCATTTATGAATATATTAAAGAGTACTGATCCAAGTACTGAGCCCTGGGGGGCACCACTGATCACCATGCACCATGTTGATCTGGTTCCATTGACTATCATTCTCTGGGTCTGACCACAGAGCCAGTACACCAGGCATCAGATCATAAGGTTGTCAAGGCTGCAGTTCCCCAATTTTACCATGAGGACATCATGGGAGACCAAGTCAAAGGCTTTTTTGAAATCTAAATATATGACATCAACCTCTTCTCCTTTGCCCAGGTGATGCATCACCTGGTCATAGAACGAAATGAGGTTGGCCAGGCAAGACCTATCTGCAGTGAAGCCATGTTGGCTATCTCTCAGAATGTTGCCTTCTTGTTTCTTATTAAACATTTCTTATTTTTTTTAATAATTATTATTTCTTTTTAAAAATAATTCCACTGGTGAGAACACTAAAGAGCTCAGGGATGAGCAAGTGGTTTTGGTGCCAGAGCTGGCATTTTAGTAGTAATGGGGAAGAAAGAATGATGATAAAGGATTGTGTTAGTTGTGAGAATGGGGTTGAGAAAGCAGGAGCTGGGAAGTTGCACTGGAGATGGGGATGGTAGTAAAATCAAAGATGGGGAGATGAGGGTATCAGTTGTGCTATTGAAAGCAATCTCATTGGACAGATTAGAAAAAAAAGGAACTTGTGTGAAGATTAATTTACTTGAATCCCACATATACTTGTATAGACTTTTGATTTTAGAAACTTTAGTTGTTAAGGCTTTGCGTGCACCACAGTGGTAGCATGCTGTGACCTAGATGCCCCCAAACATACCTAGCCCACGCACATGCTCCAGACCTAGAAGTATACCAGTGGGGATGCTCCAGGGTCATCTTTAGAGGTTTTTATTTTTTTAATTTTGTGTGCGTGTGTATATGTGTGTATGTGCATGTATGTTTACACACATACATGTATTATACATCCATTCATTCATGTATCCATACAGGGCTGTCCCTAGGGTGGGGCGAATTGTGGTGACTGCATGCTTTGAGGGTTCCATAGAGCTGGGCTGGCTTTGCATCTGGCTGCTTGACTCCCCCTCCCTTGCCCATCACAGCCACTGCCACTGTGTCTGGGCCCCACACAGGCTGATTTGCCCCAGGCCCTGCACCCTGCCACAATTGTCTTTGCATGCATTCAAGCATGCATACATACATACATATTATAAATTCTGAATATACTTTGTATGGAAGCTGCTGATCGATATAGCAAATAAATTGATGGCTGGTGAACCCCAAACTTCTGTGTGTAGCTACCAGAGTCAGCATGTCTACAGCTGAAGGAAGCAACTGAATGAGCCAGAGTATTCAAATATTTTAAAGTAATTATATTTATGGATGAGGTAAACAGTTGTAAGAGTTCTTAAGCAGCAAGGGAGAAAAGATTTGTGCTTAGTTCAAAAAGCACAGAAAATCTGTGTTTCTATATTTCTCAAGATGAAATATGTCATTGAATGAAGTATTTAATGAAGTGGAAGAGAACAATGATTCTGAAAATGGCAGGATAACCCAGGAGGTCCCTTCGAGTCTTGTATTCCTAAGTGGACATTGTTACTAAAACATAGCTTCAGTGATGATTGAAGACCCTGTTCCAGGCTTTCCAAGAGCTCTTCACTGTCATATTCATGTGGGACTAGTCTCTTTCCAGTAAGGTAGAGATCAGCCAGCACAGGTCATAGGAACACTGTGAAAGGCAGAGACCTGAGGTTGATAAGAAAGTTGCAACTTTCCTCTGTGTTAAAATCATCACTTACAATGTAGCACAAAATGAGCCATTTAAGAAGTGATTAAAGTACTTACTTGGATGTAGTGCTGCACACAGATATAAAGTGACAGTTACACTACTGGATGTAGCAGCTGAAGAAAGCAAGGAAAAATTAAAGAACTGAAAGAATCAAAACTGACGTTATTGCAAGATGGTTGGTTGAACATGAGTAATGACCAGATAATGGTTTACGAGAATCCATACAGGGAAAAATACGTTCCTACTTAATACTATTGATTCTGTGTCTATAAAGTAAACAGCAGATTGTTGTTTCCAAGTTGCTGGAGATGCCAGCAAAGAATACAAAAAAGAAGTTTATGTTGGAGGTCTCTGCCATTTTCTCAGAGAGCAAAAGTAACATGAGAAAGATGAGACCTCAAGTACAGTTACCCTACACTTCCATGTATCATGTGTGTTCTAATGAAGCTTGTTGGGAATATGGTAGTTTTTTATTTCAGTGCTAAAATGTAGTATATACATTGAAAAATGTCTTCAGAGTCGCCATCACCGCTATGGTTGGTGTACTGAAAACAGAGGGTTGATACCCAGTGAAGCTCTCAGGAAGATTATGACAGAATATATTTGCGTCTATTAACAAAAAGTATATTAAAATTCGTATTGGGTGTAATGGAAAGCTTGATCAAAACAGCATGTATTTTACGTAGCAAGGAACTCCACAGAGTCATTAAAATTACTAAGACAACTGGAGGGGCTTAACTAGTTGCAGGTTTATGACACTATGCTTGAAATCTCAGTGGAAATTTAGTTCAGTCTATACCACATAAAGACAAAGTTGAAAAGTTATGTGGCAATATTATGAAACCTCCATTACTGAGTTGCTATGAGAAATCCCAAAGACAAAGGTCAGAGGTTGAACTCAAAACAGGAAGCAAAGGCTGAAATGATGCATGTAGTCCTAAAATCTTTCTCTCCTAACATGTAGATTATACATCCAGATTTATAAAAATCCATTTATGAAGGAGGCTGGAGATGCAATTCATTTAAACAAAATGAAAATTGTAGAGACAAAATCACAAAAAATAAGCTAGTTAAAATATTGGACCATTTAAAAATGATCTGTATTCCTATGTAACCAGCTCATCAATTTATTTTTATCCCATTCAAGATAGTTCCCTTAAGGCTAGACACTCAGAAAGCAAATCAGTTTATATATACATTTTTTGACAATACATATATCCCTACCAGCTTTTGAAATTAATGCTCACAAATAAATTTCAAATTATGGGTTTGTTTTATTTAATACAATATTTGTAACTGTTTCTCCCTTTCCCCTAGTGGATGAATTCTCCCCATCTGCCATTGAAGGAAAATAAAAGGCATATTTTAGGGCTGAGGAAAATCAAACCCAGGGGGTCAGTACCCACCAAGGATTTGTGGATGTGGTGGGTGTTCCATTTTTTGGATCTTACGGATTTTTGCAGAATACAAATGCAGTGTCTTGTCCAGGGAAATAAACTATTTGCCTCAAAGGGCAAATAGGTATAAACTGCCTGTGAATGAATCGAGCCTGGACATTTGAAGCAGGTTTGTAAGCATTATCATAGAATCATAGAAGTAGGGTCAGAAGGGACCTTGCAGATCTTCAGGTCCGACCCCCTGCCTGGGCAGGAAGAAAACTGGACTCAATGTTTTAGAGCAGTGAGGTTCTGGAACAGCCTTCCAATGGGCATAACTGGGGCAAAAGAACTAAATAGTTTTAGGATGGAACTTGATACATTTTTTAAAGGGAGTATGTGACAGCTGCCTGTGATAATGGGGGGCTTGAACTCAGTAACCCAGGAGGTCCCTTCCAGTTCTGTATTCTTAAGTGGACCTCTGCCAGCTTGTCTGCTTCTTGACTTACTAGTCCATTTCAAGGCTCGGCTGAACAGGCATGAATCTCCTTTTTTTGGAGACAAGATTTTAATGGGGATTTAGAATCACAGAATCATAAACAATTAGGGTTGAAAGGGACCTCAGGAGGTCATCTAGTGCAACCCCCTGCTCAAAGCAGGACCAGCCCCAGCTAGATTATCCCGGCCAAGGCTTTTTCTAGCCGGGTCTTAATAACCTCCAAGAATGGAGATTCTACCACCTGTTTGGGTAACCTGTGCCACGGCTTCAATACCCTCCTAGTGAGAAAGTTCTTCCTAATAACCAACCTAAAGTTCCCTTGATGCAACTTGAGACCATTGCTCCTTGTTCTGTCATCTGCCACCACTGAGAGCAGTCTAGCTCCATCTTCTTTGGAACCAACCACCCTTCAGGTAGTTAAACGTTGCTATTAAATCAGCCTTCAGTCTTTTCTTCTGCAAACTAAGTAAGCCCAGTTCCCTCAGCCTCTCCTCAGAAGTCATGTGCTTCAGCCCCTCTAACCATTTTCATTGTCCTCTGTTGGACTCTCTTCAGTTTGTCTATATCTTTCTCTAGTGGTGGGTCCAAAAGGGACACAGTACTCCAGATGTGGCTTCACCAAGGGTTAATAGAAGGGAAGAATCACTTCCCTCAGTCTGCCAGCAACACTACTTCTAATGTAGCCTGGTATGCCATTAGTGTACTTTACAACAAGAGCACACTGTTGGCTCATATTGAGCTTATTGTCAACTGTAACCCCTGGTCATTTTCTGTTGAGCTGCTGCTTAGCCAGTCAGCCCCCAGCCTGTACTCATGCATGGGTTTGTCCCATCCTCAGTGCAGGACTTTGCACTTGTCCTTATTGCACCTCATGAGATTTCTTTTGGTCCAGTCCTTCAATTTATCTAGGTCTCTCTGAATCCTACCTTCCAGTGTATCAGCTACTCCTCCTAGTTTAGTGTCATCTGCACACATATTTACGGTGCACTCCACTCCATCTTCCAGGTCTTCCCAGCTGGCTGCAGGACTGACTCCTGGGGCACTTGACTTGATACCAGCTGTTGGCAAGACATCAAGCCATTAATTACTACCCTTTGAGCCCAAAGATACAGCCAGTTTTCTACCCAGCTTACAGTCCATTCATCCAGCCTGTACTTCCTTAGCTTGCTTTTAGTAATGTTTCAGGAGACCCTATCAAAAGCCTTGCTAAAGTCAAGATATATCAGGTTCACCGCCCTTCCCACATTCACAGAGCTAGTCATCTCTTCATAGAAGGCAGTCAGGTTGGTCAGGCTTAGCTTGTCCTTGGTGAATCCATACTGACTGTTCCTGATCATCTTCTCCAAGTGCTTAGAAATCGGTTCCTGCTTGATGATCTTTCCAGGGACCAAAGTGAGGCTGACCAGTCTGTAGTTCCCCGGATCCTTCTTCTTTACTTTCTTCAAGATTGGGACTATATTTTCCCTTTTCCAGTCATCTGGGACCTCTCCTGTTTGCCACAAGTTTTGAAAAATAATGGCCAGCAGTTCTGCAATTACATCACCCAACTCTTTCAGTACCCTTAAAGACATTATGTCTGCCCCCATGGACTTGTACACTTCCATCTTTTCTAAATAATCCCTAACTTGTTCTTTCACCACTGTTGGCTGCTCACCTTCTCCCTAAACTGTGCTGCCAGGTGTAGTAGTTTGGTAGCTGACCTTACCTGTGAAGACTAAGGTGGAGTATTTCATTAGAAAAATAGCCTGGAGGTGGTACCGTATAGATGTTTGTCCAGCCCCATGGCAGGGGAGCTTCACAGGCAAACTCCTGCCATTTGGGGAGCCCATTAATTAGTGGACTGTCCTCTCACCTGCCTGGAAAGGAATAGGCTGCTGACAAGCAGCTGGTGCTATAGACAACTCTGGGAGGGTTCCCAAATGGGGAGAATGCCCCCTATTTTAGCAATAAACTGATTGGCAGGAGGGGAGCATTCTTCTGTGCCAGGAACGCTTGCACTCCTTTGGGCCCAACCAGTGGAGTGCAGAGAGAAATGGGAATAGTTAGCCACTGAACAGTAGTTCTCCCAGTAGAAACTGAACATCTGTACCCAGCCTCACTGTATGTTATTACCATATTTTACATTGCGCAAGTAGACACTGTATAAGTCAACCCCATATTTCTGCTCCAAAAAAATCAGGATTTTCACAGATCTGGTATATAAGTTGACCCTGCCTTGCCCGAGCCACCTCCATGGGAGGCTCCAGGGGAGACTTGTCCTGTGGGCAGCACGGGGGGCTGGCAGGAGGGTGGCTAGGTGCACTGGTGGTGGGAGAAGCTGGTGGGGACAGTTTGTGAGGTACTGGGGCAACATCTTGCCCACTGGCAGCCCATCTGGCTGGGCCCAGGGGGGAGGAGCTGCCACTGGGGGTGGAAGGACTGGCTCCCCTCGCAGCTCAGGGGCTGCCTGGCGTGCCAGCAGCTTGACTCTTGGCCACAAGAGAGGTGGCCAGGCTCTGTAGAAAGAAAGGATTGGGTCCCTCATTACTTCCACCTTCAGCATGCTCCTACAGGTGCCGGGATGCCTGGGAATGCCCAAGAAGGGGCTGGCTTGCCCCATGGGCAGCGCAGGAGTATAGCTGGGTGTGCTGGAGGTGAGAGAAGTTGGCAGGGACAGCATGTGAGACTCGAAGCCTGGGCTTGGGGAGAGTTGGATTGGGCCTCCCCGAGCTGGGGCAACACCCAGCCTGCTGGCAGCCCAACCAGGCCCAGGGGGGTGCCAGTGCTGCGGAGGGAAGTTCCAGGCTTCCCCTGCAGCTCAGAAGCTGCCCAGCCTGCTGGCAGCTTGCCAGGCACTTTGTGCCCTGGTGCTGCTGGCAGTGGCCAGCAGTGCTGTGGATCCCACACCATCAGGTGGTGGGTTCACCCTGCTCGCCAAGATCTACCCATAGGGCAGCTGTTGGGCTGGGGGTAAGTGTCCCTAGGCCAGACTTGATGGGCGTGGGGTTTGGGCAGCCAGCCTTGCGATGGGGGGTTGGGCAGGGGGGGAGGCAGGAGCCTTTGCCTGGCCTTAGCATCAGGGAAGTCCCTAAATGCTAGCACGCCACCTCCCCTTGCAGCAGGGTGCCAGCGCGGGGTCTGGCTGAAGTACTGATACAGGGTATAAGTCAAAGTGGAAATTTAAGGGTAAATATTTAGGTTTCAAACCTAGTTTTATACACTGTGAAATATAGTAGATAAAGAAAATGACACAACTCCATGAAGTTAAGTGCTTCCAGATCTACTGATGGAAAACAATGCTATATAAAGAGCTAGGTATTATGTTTAGGGATCTACCCTATTCACGATCTTGTGTTTTTTGTGGAAACCGCAAAAAAAAAGTGGTTTCTGTGAACCCCGTGAAAATGGTGACCCCTGCAATTTTTGGTATGGAATCTTCAGGGGAAAAAAGATTTACTAAAAACAAAATGTTGACTCCCCAGTGGGAGCCAGCAGTCCAGTGGCCGAAAGGGTTGCCCATCATGCATCCCTGCCCCTGTCTGCCAATTAGTTGCAGAGGGTAAGGCTACATGATGGGCAGCTCTTTTGGCCAGTCAGCAGCGAGGGGCAGGGCTGCCAGAGCCAGTCAGCAGTGGGGGTGGTGGTTCTGCAAAAAGACTGCAAAAATGGCACTGACAGTCATGAGTGGCTCACGATTTTTCCTTCGCTTCAGCAAGAATTAAGTAGATCTCTGATGATGATGATGATTTAATTGGGAATGTTTAGAAATGTTACAGCTGTCTCAGGAAGCAAAGAAGAAACAGCATGGATGGGGAAGAGGTGGTTGTCATTGCTACCAAGCTCTCTGAAGGTTGCTCAGAATTCTCCCTTGAATGACCATCTTTTTCTGTAACCATAGTTGCACAAATCATTTATGTTGGATGGTGAATTTATTTCAGTGTGGCTGATTTCAGGCAATGTAGTCTGTAAGGAGACACATGGCATATATTGAAGAAGCTCTGATCCACATGGTATTTTTCCTGGTGCATTGATTTCTTCCTGCTGTACTTTCTATCCTGAAGTATACAAAAGTATTCTGCAAACTATATGCTAGAGCCTGAGAGATATCGAGCCCTGCAGCTCCCAACAACTTTGATTTGAGTTGTGGGCAGACAGCATCTGTCATTATGAGGCCACAGAAGAGCACAAAAATAATGCACAAGGGGTTAGGTCAGGAAGCAAAGAGTAATACTCTTTCAAACTGAAACAGCAGGGGGAATATTAAGAATATGGAATATAGTTATTATGTTTGAATTTGACCAGGACACTGGGGAAACAGCCCTGCTCCTGCTGCAAAAAGTGCAGCAAAATCTTTAATTATGTGTAGTCAGGATCTCTTGTTACTCTACACAACTGATTCAGCCGGAGAGAATGGGAGTGGTAAGCCCAGCAGGATGGGCTTCTGATGCATCTGTAGCTACATTCAGGTGATTACAATAATAAACATTCTGCTTTGTCCTTGGCTTAAAATATCTCTTCTCTAGTGTGGTTTCCACAAGTTTTGCTGATTATCAAAAGTCAAGTGGCACAAGCTCTTGGCCCAAATAAAAGTTCATCTTTTTTTTTTCTTGCCATTTTTATGCATCTACAAAGCTAAATTTCTGACATCAAAATAAACTATAGCATCATGTTTTTTACTGGGAAAGGATAAAGCTTCTTCAAAGCATAACTTAATGTGATTAGACCAAAATGACATCATGTTACCCTTAGGACCCACTGTGTGTGTATCTAGTCATGTCTTCTTACTTTACTGGCCAAACAAAGCTTTTAGTACATTTATTCCCTCTGTAGCTGCAGAGCTTAAAAAAAAGAAAAAGAGAGACAGTAAGCTGGAAGCTGTTCTGGTATGTACATCATTAACAGAGTTGTTAACAATATTCTGATTGACAGCTCTTTAGTTTTGATGTGGCATGAGAGAGAGAACTCCATTTTCTATTCCAGGTTGAGTTTCCATAACTACTAACTTGGGAAACTATATTCTTCTATCTCAGTAGATCACCAGCCTGCCCCCACCTCCCACTACTTCCCTTTCCCTTCTTCTGCTTTGGTACCTCCAGCCCTGCTCCGCCCAGTTTGGAGCTGCTGCCACTTCTTGATAAGGCTGGGCAGGGGCTTGGCCAGGGCTGTCACTGCTGCTAACTGCCCCAGAGCTGGAGCTGAGATGAAGCAGGGAAGTGGGGTACAGGCAGCAGGGTGCAGGCACAGGCATGGGGGTGGGCAGACAGGCATGGGGGTGGGGGGGAGCAGGCATAGGCATGGGGGGCAGGCCTAGGCACAGAGAGGCAGGTGGCAGGGGGTCACATTTTAGAGGGGCAGACACTAGGAGGTGGGACAAGCAAAGAGGGTAAGGTTTCCCTGCCATAGATGGTGGGGGAGATAATAGTTTAAGACTGCTTTGCACTAATTAGAATCTATACACAGAAAATGATAACACATTTATAATTATCAATATATTGAATCTAATTATTGGGGGGTCATCTTACATTTGAAATTGTCTTGGATTTGGGTAAATACGGTACATCTAAAGTGGTTTGGGGTCACAGTATAGTTTTTGCCCAGAATTTGAGATGATTCACTTAAGTGGAGTTTGACATTAGGAACTTAGTTCTTAGTCTAGTTTTTTTTCATTTAAAAATATTTTCTAATGCATTTTTGTTGCATCTTGTATTGTAAATCATTCCATATTAAAAAAGACCTTGGCTAGCTCTAGTCTTAAAATTCAATTCTGAGACTAGGAAAGACAAATCTGGAAGTTATTCATTGAACCATTAAGACATAAGACCAATGAAATGGCCTTCAAAGCATAAGCTAATCTGTAAACCATAAATCAGTCTTTTATCTTAATTTTTCAGGAGTGGACATAAATAGGGGAAAGTGGCAGCCACTGGAAATCCAGGCGATTTTGTTCAGGTTAAATGAATTCAAAACCATTTTGAAAGTTTGGAAATTCATAGATAAGGCACCTAAACTGCCTAAACTCTGACTCTATGCTCATGCCCTGTAACAAATGAGAACTTTTAAGAAAGCCTTGAAAACATGCAGTTTTTCTTTCCATGGACACTAAAAACTAGAGCACTGTTAATTGTACAGTGGTTGCTTTGATTTTACTTAGGCTGTGGACTTCTTATAGCTCTTAGAAGAAGCCCTTGCTCTAAAAGTCACATCTTAAAATGCAGACATGAAAGGAACAAAGTAAAGAAGATATGGTAGAGTAAGTACTGAGTCTGTGAGGGCAGACTGAGCAGTTTGGGCACCTTAACTATCAACGATTGCACTTTAAAATGTTTGACTTTCTTTTAAGTTTAACCTTAGCTGTGAATGGCTTCCTGTGTGTCTAACATTTTTGGAGAACTGCCACATTTCATAAGCGTTTTCTTTGCTGATAATTGCTTTCAATCAACACTGGTTGGTTGAAAGTTTTTGTTTGTTTGTTTTAATGGGTAAATTATAAATAAGTCTGACATCACTGTAAAATCAGGCAGAAAAAGAATGTAGCATATGAAAGAGTAAGCTTTTAATCAAAAATACTTACCTGCATTTACTTTTCAGTGACTTATAAAGAGACTTTTGCTCAGGGTTGTTGTAGTATGAAAGGCTCTCTCCAAGGGCACTCTGACCCCCTCAAATTTGATATCGTGGACAACAATTACAGAAGAGTCCAAAGACCTCGTGTCTCCATAGTCCTTACTAGCCACTTTGCTTCTTTTTTTCACCTTAATTCACTTTGCTTAACTTACTGTGTTCTGTTCATGTAGCTGAACTTCTGTTTTGCTAAATGCTGAAGTTACACACACACACACACACACACACACTGAAGTTTTTATATATATATAAAAAAAATATGAAATTCATCATTGAAACGCCTTTCTGTCTGGTTTCTCTGCTTTTTCTGTCTCTCAGTATCACAGCCTGTCACTCTGTCATGCTCCGTTGCCCACTCATACACTCATTCGTCTTCCTGCTTTTTCTTTCACACTTACGCTCTGTTACCTTCTATCACTCTCACTCCAGTTCACTCAAAATGCTCCCCCTATTTTCCCTTTACATTTGCAGTGGTTCACACTCCCCTCACACCTTCCTGAATGTGTTCATGCTTGCACCCTTTTAGGGTCTTTTCCTTGCACTCTGTTTTATGCTTCATTTCACTCTGGTGCTGTGTCATACACATTCTGCCTTTTATATTTTATCAGCAACTCCTAAGGGTACATTTGCAATGCTGCCATGCTAACCACAGGGAATCAGGTCTGCCTTCTGGTGTTTCGCTAAAGCATTTATGCACCTAGTTCAATGCAAGCAATGCTGCTATCAGAAATCCTCAGCCCCTACTAGTTTTCCTTCACTTGTCACCATTAATTCTCTCTCCTTTTTTTTTAATGGCCCTCTTTTCTTTTTCCCTTTTCTATTTTAATTGGTTTCCACCAACAAAGTAATTTGGTTTTATATTTCAGAAAACCTCACACAGTTTGATAACAATGCATTCTACCTGACACTGCCAAGGAACCTAGAAATGGAGCTATAAAATAGAACACTGCTACCCTAATATTTACAACAGGCCAGATGCAAGAAAGGTTAAATCCTCGTCTTTTAAAGTAAGGCAGTCCAACTTCACATCTGTGTCAGGGGCCGATTCCTTTTTCCTTTTCCTGAAATGGAAGTAATTAGTTCTTAACAGAAAAAATATATATATTTGGCTTTAATACAAAGATGGAGCATATGTAAATCATTTACATTTTTAAAAGAAGCTGATACAGAAACCTACAAGTAAATATTGAAGTATAATAATTTAACAACTGTTCAATGTGAGCATTGCAAATGATCCATCTTCTGCACAAGAGAATCTATATAAACTAATTCTTCGGTTAAGGCTAGATGAAGCAAGTAAGGGATTCCTCTGTTAGTCACTAACTCTTTCAATGAAAACCAAAAAAACCCCTCTCACCTAGAAACAATGGTAACCTATACATGTGCCTAATGCCAGCTCCAGAGAAGACTTGATTAATTGAGTCTACTGGAGCATGCTTATGTCATGTGTATTCAGCATCCTTGTCATTCAAAATGGCAGCAAGGGCGCTTTAACTAAAAACCTGTTGAATGAGTTTTAGTTCAAGTGCCCCCAGCACCATTTTGAATCATGGGACACTGAATCCACAAGATGCTGTGGGTGCTTTAATTAGAGCGGCTCCAGACAGCCCTGCAGCCTCCCACTGCCTGGCACAAGTATCCCCCCCCCGGGATCCAGGCAGCATCTACCCATCCTGACTTCATTCAACCCCAGTTCTGCAACCCATTATGCACATCCCAGGGACCCACCACACAGGGACAACCAGAACAACACTGCTATGAGATGGGAGCTATAAGGGAATGGCCCCCACTGAAGAGGGATAAACAGGATCACCTATCTCTGTCCCTATACCCTGTGAACTAGGAGCTCTGAGGGCACAGGTACCCTCTTACCTACTTACATGGGAATGCACAGCTTTTGATCCCTTGTCTGCTCAATGAACAGCAGCATTTACCTAGCCCAGCTTGGCCTGGCCTGGTTGGGCAAAAAGCAGTATGGAGAGCAGCAGAGGAGGCATGCAGCCAGGCACTGGGAAAGCAAAGTGGTCTCCACAGTGAGGCCACAGCAGCTACAAGCACCTTGAAGGGGTACCCAGGACCTTGATATTGAGTGCCAGGACCCATAGAAAGTTGAATTCAGGCAGCAGCAGCAGGTGATCATTGTCACTGCTTAAGAAAAAAAAAAAAGAGAGAAAGTTGTGAGGGCATGGCATCAAGGTTCATCTCATCTGGGGCTATAACTGAAACACTTATGGGCCTCCAGTTGGACAGCCCCACTCCAAAGTAGTACCAGGGAGAGGCCAAAAAGCCCATAATTGTCCAATAAACCTCTTCATTGTTGTTGTTTTTTATCCTATTATATTTCTTCCCTCTAAGTGCCTGTCTAGCTCTATTTACCATTAAAAAAATACAGATTACAGCTTCTGTTGCTGCCTTGGGAGTCCTTTCCATATGTTAATTAATTATCCTCTTTATGAATAAATTTCTTTGAACTGTCTACTCACTTGTTCTGAGCTTTCTGCCCTGTTTTTTTAGCATATTACCATCTTGCATGGTTGTGTTGCATTTTTTTTTTTTTTTTGTGCCTTTAGTTTACCAGTACAGCTCACTAATTTAGGAAAACCCATGTGTAGTGTGGTCAATGGGGAAAAAAAAGTGAGGTAATTTAATGCCAAATTGCTAACCTAGATGCTTCAGGGAAGTTCAGTATTTTGAAAGGTGTGCAAGGCTAAGTACAGACAGTCAAAAAGCCTGAGGCTGAATTGTTTCAATCTTTGCAGGTTAGTCTAAGCTGTGTAGAGTAAACAAAGAAGCAAGTGAACAGACATTCACTTTTGATTCTGGAAATGCAGCCACATGCCTGCAGTGGTCTGAGTGGGGGGTGGTGGTGCTAGGGCACGCTTCCCTGCTCAGCTGGAGCAGACAACTTGGGCCAAGGCTAGCCTGCCTACCCTGCAAAGGGGGATTTATGGGAGAGATACAAAGCATCCTGAAAAGCTGGGGGGACTGTGACTTAATTTGAATCTGGAGGGGATCTGGGAGAGAAGTTCAATAAACTGATTAAACCTAAATCAGTTAAGTCTGATATTATTACATCCTCCCAGGTTTATCTTAAATGAGTTTATGCCATTTTGAAAGCAGTTTATGGGCAACGAACTTCTGTTGTGTTACAGATTTGAATTGGTTTCCAATCACTTACGCTGGTTTATACGTAATTTCTGTCCCTAGCCCAGGTATATTTACAAATCCCAACTCTACCAATTTCTGACCGCTATTTAGAATTAAATACGGTAAGATAATGTGTCCCAGCAGTGCTTTTCATATTTGAAGGCATTTGTGACCATAGTTTATGTCGGTTTATGTGAAAGGATAAGAAACCTGTAATTTAAATAAGTATTGGTGTAACTGATGTGATTGGAAAGAAACTGTAGACGAGGACTTTTTTCCCCCCCACACACAAAGGAGAGGTTTTGTCTCTGCAATTCAATACTTTTAGATAGCATCCTTTACAGAGCAGTCTTCAGAAAGCCTTGCAGTGCAAATATTGTGAACTCAAAGGAAAAGAGGACGTTTGGCTTTAAAGAGGGGAAATGACTCATGGGCTCAGAGATGGGGAAGAAGGTTTAGAGCACATCCACACTGCAGTTAGATATATGATTATTACAGCACACCTAATCATACCTAAGCTAGCTTTATTATCTAGTTTGGATACATTTTATCTGTAGCAACATGGGCATTGGCTACTGAGTATGTGTATAGGGTCCCAGATGGACTTGTACAACCTGGACATGGTCTCATGATATTGTAGCTTCACTGCTTTTGGTATAGGAACTAAGTAGGTTAAAGCAGTCACGTATGCCTATATGCCAGGGGCGGGCAATTATTTTGGGCAGAGGGCCACTCACTGAGTTTCAGCAAACCATTGAGGACCGCATGACAGGCAGCTCGGGACAGATTAAGATTAACTTTCTAAATTTTTTAGGGGCCCCGCAGCTCGGATTGAATGGCCTGGCGGGCTGCATTTTGCCCACCCCTCCTATATGCACTATGATCCCAATAGCAGTGTAGATGTAGCCAGATTAAATACCTGGTATAATGCAAGTATGATAAGACTGGAGGGAAAGGAAGGTCTGAATGTAAATAAGCTGAAGGAGCACATGGAAGAGAACATGGGGCTCGCCATACTAGATCACACCAGAGATTTTAGTCTTTGGTCTCTAACAATGCCTGACACCCAGTGCTTCAGTGTAAGGAGTAAGAACCCCACTGTAGGCAGAAGCGGGGGTAATCTGTCACCGTATATCTAGCCTCTATACTAGAGATTAATTTACAATTTGAAACATGAAGTTTAACAAAGAAGCAAGTGAACAGATATTCACTTTTGAATGTAGAACTTCCAGGATGTTTTTAGTAGGACATATTCTTGGTATACATATAAGATTAGATTGGGGTAAGCTTTTGTAGATTGGTTTAGCATATGCTTACACAGGAAACTTAATTAAAAAAGATGAATACAGGCAGAAAGCAGGGTAGAGGTACACCTGATTAACTAACTGAATCAGAGATTCATAAGCTTTCATGAGCCGCAGCTCTCTTCATCAGATGCTATGAAACTACATGCAGGGAGCTGGCTATCAAATAGAAGGAATGATTTAAATACAAAAGATAGAGAAGTATTTTTTTCTTGCAGTGACAAAACTAAAATCTGCTCCCTAAATGGTGGGGATTGGAATAGATTATAAAAAATTGAACTTTTTTTCCTTTGGAGCCGGGGATCTGGAGAAAACAACTTTTCTTTGAGCCTTGGGGTGTTTGAATTATAGGTAAGACCTGTGTAATAAATGTATATCCAGAGCTCAAAGTACATTTTACCTGAGGAGTAATGAGCAATTTGGGTTAGAGAACTGGCAAGCAAAGCCATGTACGGTTATGATGCCACAGCTGCAGGTGAAAAGATGCAAGGTGAAAGTGAAAAACAGCCATAAATATATTGCATATAAATTACCAGAAGGAATGTTTCTGTTCCTTACTTGAAATAAGGGAATTTAGTTGATTTTTATTTGTAGTTTTTGTAATAAAATGAAAAATTGGGTGGGAAAGAGTACCGCGAGGCCTTACTCTTACTATAAATAGCTCTTCTTTATACAGAGCATTCTTGGCCCTCAATAAAGTTCACTCCCAGGTGTTAAAGCCAATAACCACAAGCATAACATGGCATGTAGATTGGGACTGTTGGGCATTTGTAGATTTAGAGATGGGGCTCTTCTGATAAATATCAGAAACAACAAAATACTCTTCCTCTGTTGATTTTTCTTAACCTGTTGTTTCAAATAAGCCTGGAGCTACTGTTACTATATCTTCTAACAGCTTAGTGGTAAAATACCAGTTTTCTGATGGTGAAAGAGGCAGGACATTTGAGATACTATTTGATTAACATAATAAAATGTAACTCTCATTTGTATTTAAATTTATCAGCAACAAAGTCAGAACTTTATTTTTGAAACCAACTGCATTCATTTCTTTAATGAGTATTTGAACATCTTTAACCTTCTAGGGCAATTATTCTCTAAGCCTTATCCATTTTCTCTATTCTGTAGATATTATTTTCTTTTAAAAAACCCTGATTAATTAGAAGAAGATGGATACTAAACTAGGCTTTTGGGTGAATCCCAGCCTGAAACTGATGAATGTTATCTCCTTCAATTTAAAAGGATTTTTTAAATTGGAATTTTTCTAAGATGGGAGCACAGCTTAAAATATTACCTATATAAAGAGCAGATAGGACTCATGGAGACAGGTAGTTGTCACAAATTAAATGAAGTCCAGCCGCAGGAAAACTTCCATAACCACTCAGGTAGCAGGACCAAATGCTGCAAAAGGATTGAAGCTAATTGACTTGTGAGGATACTACATATACAAAATGCATCTATTTTTGTGTGCATGGAGAGAGAGAAAGCATTTCATAAAATGAGAAAATGTGGTTGTATAATTACAAAACTATATAGGATGGCATAGGGATGGTGCTTCCAATTTGTTGACTACAATTAAGTCTGACTGTTGTCCCTCTAAACAAAATCATCCTATGCAGTATTCTCATCTCCAGACATCCTCAAATTGTAAGTCCTAGCTCACACATAATAATAAAACAATCAGGTTCCTGTTACTTGCCTTCTTGTTTGTGAATTATTAGTATATGTTGAAGGACATTCTTAAGCTTTTTTCTTCAGCCTTGAGAATTAAAAATGTGCTACTTTATAAATAAAAACAAGAGAATCTCTGAAAGGCCCATCATCTATGGTATGTCATTTTAGTGGCAGTTTTATGTTTTGTTTTGTTTTTTCCTTGAATCTGTCATGTAATATTAGGAGGGGTAAGTTTTGGTTAAAGACTCCCTCTCAGTATTCAGGATGTCCTGGTTTTTCATTCTTTCTACAACCTAGAGAGTAGAAACATCAAACATCCTCTCAGCCCCCCTCTAAACTGTGTGTGGGAATTGTTACCATCTAGGTAAAAAAATAAATAAAGGGGAGGAGGGGGGAGATCCTCAGCTGATTAAGTGGTAAAACATTCTCTCTCTTTTAGCTTCCTTTGTATAGCATCACAATAGGAACTAAGGTACAGTCTCTTGTCCACCATGACCTCTGCAACCTTTTCATAGTCCGTGTTTTCTAAGATGCAATCCCTTATTCCATAGTTATGCCCTGCGTTCCTTGTTCCCAGAGGCATACATTTGTAATTGTCTGTTTGAAATGCCTTTTGTTTGAATAAGCTCTGTTTACCAGGAAATTCAGATTGCTCTCTCTCTGTGTCTATCTGTATTTTTTTTTTTTAATTTACACTCCTCCAGTCTTTGTGCCATATGCAGATTTTGTCAGAAATTAATTCTCTATTTAATTCTGGATCATGAATCAAAGTGCTGAATACCACTGAGTCCAGTATTGATCCCTATAGAATCCTCCTAGAAACACCCCCATTTGATGCTAATTGCCCACTGTTGCATTCATTTTAATATTTGCCAAGTGGCCTGTTCCTAATCCACTTAACAAGTACTTTAACAATGCAAGTATTTGTATGTATGTATGCATATTCAATTTATAACCACTCTCCCCAACAAAGCTTCCTTGGAGCAGCTGAGGAATGTAGTTTAATACATTGATCTTGTTTTAAATTATATGGTGCTCGTTCAGATACCTTTAAAAACTCTAAATATCGTGCATCTGTGTAGTTACCTTTATCAACCAGACTTGTAAAATTATGGGTTCATTACTGAACGTTTCCTCTAGCAAATATTCTGAACGTTGTTTTTTTCTCCTGTTCCTTTGAACAGAGGAGATAATATCTTGTGCTTAACCTTTTTTATTTATCAAGGGCAGAAATCTGCCACCTGTCTGCAATGGAACTATTTGTAGTATTAGGTGCTGGTTAACATGAGTAAAGATTGCCTTAGCCTGGCTTGTGTGGAGCTGGTGTTCAGCTAGACTTTGGGTTCACTTGGTATGGGAACCACTGGATATTTTACAGCATTTTAGTCTAGGAACAGAACCTCCAGCATTCTGCAAACACAACAGTGTCCACTGCCTTTCAGAAGAACCTTGCAGATCTGTTACTTCTGTTTTAATGTCTGGTTCCAAGCCCCTTTTTCAAGTCTTGCAGTGGCCCCATGTTGGGACATTATAAGTTGGGTTTACACTAATGGAGTATCATGCTACAAAGAGGTGAACAAATTTATCTGTGTGTAACAATTGTACTTCAGTGAGACTAAATGGCATTTCTAACTATGCATCAGTCAGGCTTCACTGGGAACTCCTTTTATCTTCTCTCTGTCTTTGCAGCCATCCATTTTTCTGTTTTTAAAGTATGTATTCGTTTCCTTGCTGGCTATCATCAAGACTTCAGTGGCTGGCTTATAATTTTTTATAGCTCTGAAAACGAACAAGCACTGACATAGAGAAGAAATCTAATAAAGCTATAAGCTATACTACACAGGGAGTGTTTCCTCTGGGGATATAGAAAGGTGGCCTTCTACTCCTGATTCCCTTTTGCATCGTGCTCTGTGATATCCTCTTCGGAACTGAAACATAAGCTTCTTTTTCGACAAAGATGAAGTCTGCTTTGAAGTTGGTTCACTCTTCCAAAACACTGTTACTATTAGGTCTATCCCAACTCCATTTTCCTATGGGTTTAGATTTTCAATTTTAGCTCATCAGACCCCTGTTCTTGTTATTCCCAGTAGACAGGCACCATCTGGACATCTTTATGCTGTGATTGAGGAAAGCCTAATATTTTTGTTTGTTAGGATTATGGGATTAGTCTGACTTTTTAAATAAAGTGAAACATACAGCTTCTCATTAACATTTATATTGCTTTTTTCTTTGTTTGGTTGTGGCCAAAAAATTAAGGCACAAGGTTTGTTTGGGTTAGTAAATTTCTTAAACAAAGAATGGTCCTTTTGGTGGTGGAGTGGGTTAATGAAAGGTTCAACTTCTGCTTGGTTCACAAAGGAAAGTTAAATGTAGTGGAAGCATATTAGTTCACAAGCCCAAAACCTTTGGGTAATCACTCACTGTTTAATGCTTCTGTTTTATAGATCCCTGCCCCGTAATTAATAAGAAGGGGCTATGGATTAGGTCTGAGATGCAGCTGTTATAACTGTTTGTGACAGTTTTCACCTAATGTCACTATATGCCCAGTTCTAGTTAGTGCCATCAGACTTTCACTGTCATGAGTGCCATTATTACACAAATAACAAAGAATGGAATAGTCTCAAGAGATTGTGACCCTGGCAATAATTTAAGCCATCCTCTTGTATAGACTATTTGACTCCCCTAAATTAATTCCCATTTCAACTGAAGAATAACTTTTAGGGGGAGAAAAACAAAACAAAAAATCCAGACTTGATTTTAAACATTTCTAATTATTGAAAATCCTTCAAGACCCTAAGTAGTTCCATTGGTTTATTACTATCTCTGTTTAGAAATATGTGCCTTATTTCTCATCTGAATTGATCTAGCTTCACCTTTATAGATACTGGACCTTGTGAATACCTTTGCCTGCTAGATTGAGGAGATCTCTACTAAAAAAATTCAGGTCTTCATGAGGGACTTACAGATTATGATCAGGCCATCCCTTAATCTTTCTCTTTATTAATCTAAACAGATTTAAATCCTCAGGACTTTTTCCTATTAAAGCATGTTTTCTGATCTTTAATCATTCTTATAGCTCTCTTATGAATCCTCTCTAAATTATAAGCAACCTTTGTGAATTGTGAGTACCAGAATTGGACACAGCATTCCAATAACACCACTGCTAAATACAGAAGTATATAATCTTCCTACTGCTATTTGAAATTTCTCTGTTTATACCTCAGAGTGTGTGCCATCCTTTAATAATGGCCTCCATTTTTTTGTTCTTAAATGTATAACTTCACATTTGGCTGTTTTGAACCACACCTTAGTTTACCACATGCTGCAAACTACTATATTAATGACTTTCCCTCTGCATTATTTATAGCTCCCCTGATATTTGTGTCATCTGCAAATTTTATCAAGAATGATTTCATGGTTAAATTCCAGGTTAGTGCAAAGTATGTTAAATAGTGCAGGACCAAGCACTACTCTCTGTAGGAAACCAATAGAACCGCACCTGATTCTCTGTTTGCAGTTACATTTTGTGACTTATTAATTACCCAGTTTCCACTCAATTTAAAGTATGCCATGTTGATTTTTTTTTTATCGTTCTAGTTTCCTAATGAAAACATTATGTGATACTAAGTATATTGCACTAACTTTCACTGTAACAAACAGCAGCCCAGCCCTGTGGCCATGGACACTGCTGCTGCTGTAAGAGCAACTGCTGTGGTGGTGAAGGCTCTAAAAGTACCAGTCAGGGGCCTGTACCCCTCCGTTGTTCTTGCCTCCCCCACTTTCCTGCATGATTTACCCAGGGCATCAATCCTGCTCATGCACCTGTGTTAACGATGTCTGGCTTTAGTAGTTGTTGCTTAATGTACTTCTCAGAGAAAGGTAGACCTCATTTTTAGGGTATTTTGGCCTAAAATCCCCCAGAACCTCTGATGAATGCTGGGTTGGGCACACCAAAATTATTTCAGTTTTGAAACGCTAAAATTTTCCATTGTTATTATGCATTTATTACCCACTCACAGAATCTCTGCATCTATTCATAATAAAGCCATGGTAGAAGCATTATTATGAGGAGGGTTGTATGTTCTCAGCCCCTTTTTCTAGTCAGTTTTGTGTTTCCTGAACAAATTGCCCATTGAGTTTGTAGTACTTGTTCTTTACACAAAGATTAATTTCATTGGTGGGTATTGGTATGGAGGAATTGGATAAAATACTATTTATTTTGATTGGGAAGGGGATAAGTGAATTAGGTACGGAACAGTGGGCTTCACACACTAATTTTTCAGATGCTGTCGTGTGTGGATAGTCGCACTTGTCGTGGTCTCACATAAATACAATTGCTCTTGACATCTTGAAAAATACTCAGGTTTAGAAAATTCTACCTTGGAAAAATCAGATGTTACACATGAACATTAATAAATAACCTTCCACTATTTTTTACCCTATATTAACAGGCAGAGCTATTCTGATGTGAGATCCATCTGGATTTTTGTTTTGATTACTTACTTAAGTAAAAAATATAAAATTGAATTTCAGTGCAAAAAAATAACTTCAGTGTATTGTAATGATTTGTTATTTAAAATGCACAAAAGCCAAGAACTTCCAAGTTACAGCTGCTCTGGGAAACATAAGTTGGTAATGTTTTACAGATACTTTAGGGCATAAATTTACCAGCATAAACAGTAATGCAAAATACTACATACGTACAAAAGGAAAGAGTAATGGGTGTTGTGGCAACAAAGTATGACTTTGAATTTTCTGACTTAAAACTCAGAAGCCTAATATTGTATTTATGCAGAATTATGTGGTTCCCCCCTATTGAATGTACAATTTATAGAATGAATTGTAAACAGTTAAATGCTTAATGAAATTTGAGCATATAAGTAATTAACTTACGCAGTTAAAGTGAAGCATGTACAGAAGTTTTGCAAATCAGAATATAAGGCTGCTTATTTTTAAGGATCTTTAGGAACAACTTAAATCAAGAAAAGAATGGAAGAGCAGTTCATTCCAAATAGAAGCAGAAGATTCCCATTTACTCTAATGGGATCAGATTGGACTGATTTTCAGCACTTTGAAAATCCAACCCACACATATATGAAAATAAATGTATAATGTTGGGTATGCACATATTCAGCATGCCTGCAGCATGTATGCCTTTATGGGTAACTAGCTTAAATTTATACCTGTGAGCTTCATCTGTCCTCTATGAAGGTATATAAGCTGCCTTCCCTTTTGACATTAAGAAACAGTGTAGACCTTCTAAAGACAGCAGTCTTCCTTCTTCCTCCTCCTCTTCCTCCCCTTACTTTTCAAAGCATGTTTTATATCTCAGACAGATGGATCAAGGGTTCTGACTGATGTGTTAGGCTGACTATACTTTGTTGCTCTGTAGAGGAGATACAGAAGTCTCAGGGGAAGGCTACTTTGATTCCAATTAATACTGATTGAAAATCTGCATAGTTAACAGACTGCCTAACTGTTGGCAAGCCTTTCTGTGACCCTTCTTTCGTTCAAGCGAGAAGGTTGGCTGCTGTGGAGGTTTTCTGGTCCCAGTAGCTTGTAGGAAATTATATTGGTTTTTTTGTCTTCTTCCCAAAATCCCATTTGTTCCTTTTGTTTTCGAATAGCTTGGGTTACCAAATCAACTGTGCTGTCCCTGATTGACTTACTGTACACTGAGCATCATGGTCTGTGGATATAATAGAAAGATCTCCATTCATTTCCAGTATGTTCAGTATTGTTAACCACATGTATTAAAAATCCTGAATCAACACCTCCTCCCCACAAAGCCTTCATATTGGCCTAAGAAATGAGTGGGAATTAACAAAAAATGTATAGGATTAGGGGAGCATTCTTTTAAGTATTTTATAAACCTTGAGTTGGTGCCTGCTGTGTTGTTCATTTGTGAAGCTTCCAGAAATTAGCCAGAGCAGCAGTAGGACAGTACCTAGTTCAGGTCTGTTTGTATATACTGGTATTTGGGAAACATACTTATTTAGGATCCAGCTGTGTCCATGTGGTTTCTTCATCTCATTTTTGTGAATTGAAGAGCAAAAGAGAATGCTTTCCTGTTGCCTCCAATGAAGACAGGATTTTCCTCAGTACGTTTTGGTTTCTTTTTAATTTTCCTTCTTGTTTTTAAGCCTTTAGGGGATCATATCTTCAAACTTTAATACACAACCTGTGAGGGCTAGAAATATTATAGATGAAAGCTGAGACTTTCATGTTCACTTTGGTAGCTGGGGCTTTGAGATAATTAAGTGTCTCACAATATTTAGTGTTAAGTCACAAGTTACCAGTTGATCAGGACGTTGCCGTCATGTTATTTCATTGTTCTGTTTTGTGGCAATTCAGTATAATCTAACCTTCCTGGGTGAGTAACAATTATAGTTACTTGGGTAGAAATGCATATCTTCCCTTTCCTCACTGCTTCCCAAGTGAGAACATTACCAACCATCCCCTTAAGGCTCTGACAAGGATATTTTCTAATAATCACCCTTGCATTCCTGTATAGAACTGTAGTGGGAATATAGTTCCTGTTCTTTCCAAATATACCAATAAGGAGCAGATGGGGCGGGGTCATGGCTTTGCTCCTCCTTCCATATTATCTAAACAGGCTGGATGCAGCTGGGAGAAATGTGCTGTACCCACATCCATTCAGCCAGCATACCTTCTGGGAACTCCAGCTGCTGTATGGCCTCTTGTCTCTTCCTCTGACATGCCTGACAGCAAATAGGCCATAATCTAGCCTTAAGTGATTTGGAAGGAAGATGCAATGGGGGAGAGGCAGTGAAGCTAGCTAGCTGCCTATATTATCGCAACTGTAACAGCTGGGCTGCATGTGCTCTTCTTTGGCAGCTGCCAGTAGCAATGCTACCAGTTGCCAAGACAATTGGCAGCAGATGGCTGTGTCCAATAGTGCCATGAAATTCGTTTTTAAATAAAGGAGCAGCAGCGGTATTGTTTTTATCACTGATTCATTAAAAGAAAATATAATTCCTGGTACTTTGGTTTTATATGTAATATGTTTCACAATTATAGCTGAGACTCTAAATGCCCATGTCCGATTGGTGCTGGGGTCCTTTAAGCAGGAGCTCTGTGTGTGTGTGTGTGTGTGTGTGTGTGTGTGTGTGTGTGTGTGTGTGTCTGTGTGTGAGAATTTGCAGAAATGGTGAGCCTTTTGGTTTGCTGCTCAGTGATAGCAAATGGGAATATTCTTTTTCTTAAAAAGAAAAAAAACCCCACTACCATAGCTATTTAGACTTCAGGGAACTTCCAGCAGCAGGTTGTAGCAAAAAAAATTCTGAACCAAAACTACTCAATATGGTTTCCTCTCTAGCCCCTCTTCAGAAGCTTTGCTAATATTAGCCCATCTCCTCATCTACTGATTCAAGTTGCATCACTGTCCTTGGGCATCCCAGCCTCCTTTGTGGCCCCTGCTACCCTTCCTTTACAGAGTTATACTAGCACTTGGCCTGCACTCAGTTGCCCCATCTGAGCATCCAGCAGGTCCCACCCCTGGTCTCTCCCAGCACTGACCAAGCAGAGCCATTCTCCCCAGCCCCACCTTCTGCCTCCAGCCATCTGCCAGCTGTAGGCAGGCAGTGGTGGGGAAGGGAGGCATCTATGTTCCCCAAACAAGCCCTAGGACCTGAGTTTCTGGGGCCTGCCCTTGCACTGCCAACACCTTGTCACAAAGCACTGCCAACACCTTGTCACAAAGCACACCGTGATGTACATGCAGACTCCAGCCCAGGAGAACCCCCATGCTTGAGCACAGTCCCATAGTACCTGACCCTGGCACCCGCACACCCAGCCAGGGATCACCATGCTCAGGCACCAGCCCATGGATCCTACCATCTTGACCCCAGTATAGCCCCAAGCAGGGGTTAGTGCAGGTGGATCACCTGTGGTGGGTTGGGATGATGGGGGACAGAACATAAGGGTGGACCTGCACAGAGGTGACCTCTGCAGCCCAGCCACAGTTGGCAGGTACCTGGGCAATGTGCACGTGGAGTTGTTGCAAGAGTTTTTTTGTCTTGCAGCTACAGGATCCTGGAATACTAGAGCCATGGGAAGGTCTGGGTACTGAGCAGCCAAGCTAGGGCAAGCAGCTGGATGCTTTTAGAAACTTTGGGAGTAGGTGGGGGATGGCCAGCTGCCTTGGTGTTGTACATAGAGGACACTAACAATTTCCAGGCTGGAGTGTAGGGTGTTCCCAGATTCACAAGGTGTCTTCTGGAAGCCCCTGGAAAGTTTGAGACCATGGGGATGGCCTGGCCAGTAGAGCCCTGGTCACTCAGCTGCAGTGAGACAGAGAGGCACACAGTGGGACTGGTACCTATGCACACCCACTGTTCCTTCCATCCATCCATCCATCCATTCCCCCCACAGATGAAACCTCACTTGCCCTTGGACACCAAGACCCCACAGGCGCTTCCCTGGACAATGGAGAAACATGGCCCATCTTCCTCCACTGCCCAACCCTGGTTACATAACTGGGAGTATGGGTAGATGAGGTATCTCATTGCCATCTGGGGTGAGCAGGAGATCCAGCACCAGCTTCACCCAGGTCATGGGTCCAGGATCTTGACAATAGTTATCACCATCATGAACTCATCCATGGATGTCTGCTCATCATACCAGAGGCACAGGTAGCAGGTGAGCCAGACTTTCTTTCATGTTGAATGGGAACCTGAGCTTCCCATTGTCACAACCCAAGGGTGTGATTTTTGTTTGCGTGTGCTTCGGCACTGCTAAATTATTTTCCCGCCGTTTGTAGCTTTCTTTGCAGGGTGCATTTCTTCGTTGCAGCACAGAAATGCACGTTGCAAGGAGTTCCTGCCATTTGTATTTAAATTCGTGCCCCACTATTGGTCAGTTCTAAATTATTCCTATGTGGCGGCTAGCGATTGGCTTGCTAGCTGTATAAGAGGTTTGAGTGGTTTCCACCCAAGTCGGAGAATTTTGAGCATGCTGCAAAGTGCCTCTAAGGAGATTTGACTTGCGGCTAGCTGATCGATAGATTGATCACCTATCAGTTCTTCTCCCCGTCGCCAAACGATCCCTCGACCTACCCTTCCCTGTGCACAAAAGTTCCACGAAGCCTCGACAACTTCGTGTGAGTGAATCAGAGTTCTGTCCGAGTCCTAAAACTAGGATTTAAGCGAAGTATTCCTGGAAATGTTCCAGCCTGCACCGCGACCATCTTCGGTGTAAGTAAACAATCTTAAACAACCATTAAGCGTCCGTGCCTAATTCTAGCGCGCCGCCTGCCTTCCCCAACCTGGCGTGTCCGGGCTGCTGGCCACAGCCCGCAGTGCACAAAAGGGCCTCGGATCGTTCCCAGCCCGCACACCCATGTCTGCCCTCAAAGCAGATGGTCCCCTCCATCTGTTGAACACTTCCTGGGGACCATGTTTTGCAAGAGAAGCAGGATGCTTTAGTTGCTGTTCCCCTGGGAATGGTGGTAAAGCTCATCCTTCTGGGCCTAGCTGACTTTCATCAGGGAAATGGCAGGAGCAAAGTACTGCTCCTGCATGGGCATAGCACTGAAATGTCTCTCCTGTAAGGGAAGGAGCTGGGGGAGGGAGCAGTATAAGAACTCTGCCAGCATTCCCCAGAATGGTCAGTCCCTGCTCGCCTTGGGTCTCACCCCAAGTCCCTGGACCCTCTGAGGGAGTGGAGCAGGTGCTTGCTGCAGTTCATGGAGAGGGACATGGCCCCTCTCTCCCTGGCGACCCTTCTCAGTACCACAGCAGGGCTTGCTGCCCACCCACAACATAGGCAAGTACTAGGAGGGTCCCATGTGCCTGCTCTCGATCTTCATTTTATCAGCAAAAGTTGTAACTTCACACAAAAGCCTCTGTGTCTCCCGTGTCAAACTGCAATAACATCCCCTGTGCAAGGGAGGACAGTGCAGAGGACATGGTGCTGGCTCAAGGATGAGCTGTCTCAAGAAGTCTTTAGGAGACATCAAAGAAGTGAAGAAGAGATGCTGCAGGCCTTGGTCTCTGTCCCTCAAGACCCACCGCACACAGCTAACTCCTGGTGCCAAGAGCTGCAGGAGCAGCACAAAGAGAGACTCCAGATGTGGAGGGGGAACATCCTCAGCCTGGGAACTGCCTACACCCAGGTTGCTGAGGTGCAGGAATGCGGGGCTCAAGATGGCCACCTGCTGTTTTGAGGAGGCAACCTTTGCCTCTACGGAATGGGCTGAGTCACAGCACCTGGAGTGGGAGTTGATCAACAGCATCCTAGACCACTTTGTGGTCCCTTTTCACACCCGTGACTAGAGTCAGTACTGCCTCCCACAAATAGCTATAGCCACCTGGGCCAGGAGAGGCTGTTGTCCAGCCCCTGTGGGCATGCTATGCCCTGCTCTGAGACCTCTTCCTAGGGGTGAGAGGAATGGGGTCCCATAAGATGACCCTTGGATGCCAGATGGCAGGAATAATCTCCACTGTGCCTTGACTAGGAGCTACTGGAGTGGGGGGATAGGAGGAATGGTGCAAGGAAGCTGATGACCTGTGGTTCAGGAAAGCAGAAAAGCCTCCAGTGGGGTCTGCTCCAGTGGGTGACGGTGGGTGAGGGGAGCAGGACCAGGGTGCCTGTGTCTCGATGCCAGGGCTGTCCATGAAACTACCTCCCCTCTCTGAGCTGATCTGTCCTGGCAGTCCCCTTGTGTACAGAGGCCACTCAAACAGTTGTAGGACAGTCCTGGCAGGGTACAGGATCACTTGGAACCAGGTGGGGTGCACAGCCTGCTTTGCTGGCTGTTGCTGGGACAGTGGTTGGCATGGGAGCCTGCCTGCCCCAGCTCATCCACCTGCCAGATAGAGGGCCTGGAGGGGGGTGGGAAACATTCCACTCCCTGGGGGCCCTGTCCTGGTTCTGGGATCAGCCACCTGTTCAGCTCCTACACGGAGAAGTCCCTGGTCTTCACTCCTGACTCTGGGAATTAGTGTGCCAGGTCTAAAGCTCCCCTTCCCATGCCTCCCCTCCAAGTTTCTGTGCTGAGTTCAGCCCTTGCGGCCTTCCCCCAACCCCAACTTCCTTCACATTCCCCATCCTAACAACCCCTCCAGGTTATTTCACCCCTTTCACAAGCCTCTCCCCTCCCTGATCTCACCCCTGCCCTGCTTCTTCCTAAGGTTTGCTTGTTTGTGTCAATGGGAAGAGGGGGCAGGTTGAGACATGGGCAACATTCAACAGGTTTTCTTTATTAAAAACAAGATAAGTTTGGCAACTATAGTATTTTAAGGAGAGGCATCTCTCTTCTTTGTGCCGCATTGCCCCACATCTTGGTGTGTGCCCCTGGGGGGAACAGGAGGGAATGGTATGAGGTCCAGACAGCAAGGGTTGTGGGTGGCGCTGTCCATGACGCAGGGCCAGAGGAGCCTGGGACAGGAGATCCATCACCTGGTGTCAGGGCACGGGCTGTCAGGGACTCAAAGTCCTCCAGCCCTACTCATCTGAGGAGTACTCCTGGTCCCCAAGGGCAAGGTGGTAGTCGGCTGGGATTTCACAGACTTAGATTCCCTGCCACTGTGCAGGGCCAGTGCCTTCAATATCAGTGGGGGGTTCACCCTCCAGCATCCTTGCACTGTGCATATCTGGTCCACATGCCATGTATCCTCTGCCCAAGCTTCGCAGAAGACCTCCCCCCTGCTCTCACAGATGTTGTGCAGGATGCATGTGATGATGATGACTGCAAGATGTAGGTGGAAGGTGGCTGTGGGGGTGAGGTGGGGAGAAGTCTGTGGGGTGAGAGGCATCATCACAGCAAGGGTTGTGGACTCCTGGTGCTTCCTCACAGGACCCCCACCTCTGTCTCCCGCCTCTGGAGTCCAGTCTCCTGCAAGGGCCCTGATCCCATGACCCTCAGCCACACCTGGGGCCCGCCTGAAGTGGCAAGACTGAGGCCGGGGGCTTCCCATCCCCACCATGGCTGCAGTGCTTCCCTAGGGACTCCAGGAAGCATAGCATCTACTTTCCATCATCTGGGGGAGGAGGGAGTTGCAGAGATGTGGGCATCATGGACACTCCCTGCCCAGCCAGCAGAGCTACAGATGAAGTAGCCCTGGTGTTTGACAACGGCCTGCAGGATGACAGAGAAATAGCTTTTGTGGTTAATGAACGCCCAGGCACCCTGGGGCAGGCAGAGGATGGGGATATGGGTGCTCTCCTTGGCCCCCATGTAGTTGCCCAGAATGGGACAGCTGGCAGCTGGTTTAGGGGCACGAAGCTGTGCCCCATTAGAAACTAGCTGCTGCATCATGACCACATAGGTGCTCATGATGTCCCACAGCTTTTTTCAAGAATCACACAGGGCATCAAGCAGGGCATGCTACAGTTCCTGGGTCTCCAAGCTTGAGTACAGGCAATCGGATGCCAGGGCAGGGTGTGGACAGGCCAGGATGCAGAGGCATATATAATTCATGAGAGGGGGGAATTGTTCTTGGGATCCTCTGGAACCTGGGTGGGGCACAGGGAAAGGTCCAGTGACATGGCTAGGGGTTGGGGTGTGCTTGCCCATGCATGGTTGTCAGTCATGGGTGGTCCAGGTGCTTGGCTGTGCTTGGCAGTCTCTGGCAACCCAGGGAGCCCGCAGGGTATGCTGGGAGGCATGCAGGAGCATCTGCCTGTGGGCCTCGGCCAGCACAGGCTGTCTGCACCCTCCCCCTCTCCCTCCCACCCACCAAAAGGGCAAACGTGTACTGTTTGCTCCTGATCTAAACTAAGCCTCTTGGAGAAAACTGTGCAACTTAGATTGATTCTTCCTTGCGTTATGTGAAAGTCTGTACATTGCCCTAGAGTACTACCATATTACTTCACACTGGTTACTGTTTTTTAAAGATAAGTTTTTTATTTTTGAGACAACTCGTTAACAACAGAATTTTTAGCAGGCTGAAGCATATGCTTGGTACAATTCATCTTCCAGCTTTTGTATTCTATAATGACCAAGCAATTATTTTTCATGCTCAGTAATGAACTTCTAAGTTCATGGGGTACTTAAAGAGACAAGGAAGGGGAAGAAGGCATCTAGCTTATGTAATTTCTAATGCTAAACCAACCCCCAGGGAATCTGCTGTGCCTTCACAGTTCTTGGGGTTTTGTTCTTAAAGTCAAATTTTATCTTATGTAAGAAAAAAAGCACATGGTTTATCTCTGGGGAAGGAAGTACAATAATATTATGTAAAAAGAAAGCATACCATTTGTCTTTGGAGAAGGAAGTACAATGACATTATTTTGGCCTATCATGCCGATAGCTGCCAAATTCAGCTGGAGCTGCGGCACGCTGCTAAATTTTGTGTTTGGTGTTTTTAAAGAAAAGCCCATGTGTTTATGATACAATCGCAGCTTGATAGGAAAGAAAAGAAGTCTCAGTGTTTCTAGCTCTCTTGGTTTTCTCGGTTTTGGAGCACAGCTTGAAAAAGTGAATCCTAAAAGTCCAAAAACCAGAAGGCTAGGGAAGCTTCCAAAAAGTATCATTAAAAAAAAAAAAAAGTCCTATGATTTTTTTGAAGCATCACTCAGGACTTTTGAAGTCTTTTTGGAGATAGCAATACTGCAGTTGGAGAAATATCACTGAAAATATTTAGAAAATTTTGAACCTTTTGTGAAGAGATCTTCTTCTCCAGTTAACTTAAAAAAAAAAATACTAGGTCTACTTACTCATGGAAAATGTCTGTATATCTTAGAATTGCTTGTTGCTTTCGTAGCATATTCATGAGATACATATACATTCCTTTCTTAACTTTGCACATTTTATGGGAGAGAGACAAAATCCACTAAGATACAGAGATAAAAAAGCATTAAGGGAATCTTTACACTTGCTCCAGGGTCAGAGGTGGAAGCACTTTAATTAGAGCAGCTCTTGGGAGCCCCTGTAGTTAAAGTGCCTGCAGCATCTCATTTATTTAGCATCCCATGATTTAACATTGTAGCAGGGGTGTTTTAACTAAAGCTTGTTAGATGAGCTTTAGTTAAAGCATGCCTGCCACCATTTTGAAGCATGGGGACACTAAATGCACATGATGCTGAGGCTGCTGGAGCTTGCTTATTAGAGTCTGCTCTGACGCATTCTAATTAGAATGCATCAGAGGCATCAGGCACATGTATAGATGCTTTAAGATTAGACATGATAGGAGTCCAACTACCAATAACTAATACTAGGTCAAAGTAATCTTATGAATACCATTATTTTGGTTCTTTGGTTACAGTTACAAAAGAGTACAGAGGTAATCAAGGATGTCTGGATTTTTATTTCAAGAGTCTCAACTTTTATTGCCCTCTGCGTCATACAGACTTATTCACTATCCCACTTGATGTTGAATTTCACAAACAGTTACTGATATCTATGGCTGCTGAATGCTTTGAGGTTATGGCCATTTCATTTTTGTACTTAAGTACTGATCTTAATTTGGGCAACTAGTTTTGAAAATCTTGGACATAAAGTTTTTCAGTTAGGGGTGGGGTTGAACCTCAGTGGATTAAGCCCTCTGGGCAGAATTTTTAAAAGTGCCTGATTGAATTAGGAACATAAACTGATCAACTCTAAATGGGATTGTTTCTAATTTGACCTTCTGCAAATCCCACTAACTCCCAAATGAGTATATCCTATACAACACAAACTATACTTCAAAATGTCATTTATTTATAGCTGCAAAATAAAAAGGAAGGTAATGGTAGAGAACCTTCACAATGCACCTTGATCTGAGACTGTCTGCATTAGGAACATTATATCAGTATAGGAATGCCGGTATCCAATATTGGTAAAAAGCAGAGTTCTTGTGTGGATATAATGTACAATCAAAGCTGTGCTTGATACTGATGTAATAAAACTACTACGCACCAAGTCAAACTACTAGTGAAATTACAATTTTGCTGGTATAATTGTGTCTGTACCAGGGGCTTCTGGCAGCACTGGTGTATCAATCAGAGGCCTTTTCTCATTACGAGACTGACATAGCTACACTGTCCTGGGTCTCTAGTATAGATATGGCCTAAGATCATTTCCAGTCAGTCTTACATTATTTCAGCACAATCTTCTGTGAAATCTTGGTGTGCTCCTGAGAAAACTTGGAAAATCTTTAGTTTCTTGCCACAGTAATGGGATTTTTAATATTTGCCTATAAAGTTGCTTTTAAAGCTCCCTCCTCTACTGGAGAGGTGGGGGGATATATTTTAAAGGCCATATCATTATATAGAGAGATGGTAGAGCAAATGGGGAAAATGTTTATTTTAATTAACAAGATGTTACGTAATAAAAAGTAGATGAGTCATTCTTTTGAGATCCATATTATTAGTATTCTACATTAAGGAAAATGTTCAGTTTATATAATTTTGTATCTAGTCTTCAGGGAAGACAAGAGGAGCTGGGGAACCGATATTAAGGACTGGACAGGGCTTCAACTGACAAGAGTGCACAAAGCTGGCAAACACAGGGCAGAGTGAAGGAGAGTTGTTACAGCATCTAAGGTGTCCCAGTGCTCACAGTGGCCTTGAGACTGACTTCATATATTATTTTGGTACTTTGATCCCCAAATAGCTTAACTGCTGTTTGGGACTTGAAAAACAACAGCATGATCATATCAACTGAGAATCTGAAATTACGAGGCATGACCTCAGAGTTAATGGAATTATGCGAGTAAGTTGTGATAATACACAAAGGCAACACACAAAGTTATTCTTATGCCATATTATAGGACAAGGCAGTACCCAGTGGCATAACTGTGGGGAGGGGCACACAATAGGGGCAACTGCCCTGGGTGCCAGGGCCAGAGGGAGAGGGGGCAGGAGGTACAGATAATAGCATCTAATTTATGTCATTTCTAATACTGCTGGTAGCTACACATTTGTGTACATGGCTGCAACTAGAAGTCAGTGCTTCCACTTTGTCTCAGGCACTCAGCAACAGCTGGCAGTACTTTTTCCCATTTTTTAATAAGAGGGTATATGCTATACTTTCTACTACAGCCTCTATATCCACTTCAGGTATGAAGTCTGTAAGGGTACATACAGGCATTACATTTAGATCCAACTAACCAAGGGCTTAAACTGCCCCCAAAATGGCACATCTGGTCTAAGTTAGTGCACCTGAGGAGGTGGCACAACTTAGATCTAGAATGGGTTAACCTGATCTAGGAAAGTGCTAACCCACTCTCCCCAATAGATGCACACATATGCAGCACAGCCCTGGGGCTGGGAAAGCCCATCTGCTCACCCCAACTGCAGGGCTGTGCTGTTTCCACCCCCCTGACCCTTACTGGCCATTTTTTAACCCCCACCTCACCAAACTCCCTCATGATCCTGCCAACCCCTGTGTGGACCCACTAGCCCTTCCAGACTTCACCTTGAGTTGCTTACAATAGGGACCCCAGGCAGCTCCCAGGAAGGGTGAATGGCTTCACATGCTGCTCTCAGTCTACATTTAGGCAGTTTAAAGTAAGCCCCATGAACATAGACCAGATGCAGTGAATGGCTGTATGCATTTTAAGTGATAGTCTCCCTGCTTCATGCCCTGGGATAGCTGAAATGTTTATCTTCACCATCTCTTCATTATCACCATAATAAATGTAAAGCAGGGCTCAATTCAAGTCCTTTAAAGCCAAATTAGTTCAGTTCCTTGTACAAAAATTACCATTTGATATGATCAGATCCATTGGTAGCAACTATCAGCATACAAATCATGCTCTGGGTTTCTGTTTCCCTGTTTTTTTGTTCTTCCTCCTTTTAAACTTTCCTTATGTTTCAGGAGGCTTGTCTGTATGCAGCATCTAGGAAACAACATTTTAATGTCAGAACTGATTAATGATTAGTTATTTAGGGGTACAGTTTCAAGTACCATTTTCAAAAGTGATGTATTCATTTAGGGCCCATTTCTAAAGATGTGTGAGCACCTAAAGATGCAAATACATGTCTAGTGGGGCTTTCAAAACACTTGGGTACCTGCCTCCCATTAATTTTATTCAAGCTTCTTTAACTTCCCCTTTGAAAAGATGTCCCTGTAGGACCTAAGTTTCATAAGAGTATTTCTACCACTCTTGTCAAGACAAAGGCTTGCCCTTTGCCACATGAGCTGCACTCCTTATCTGTGTAACCCTGATGCCGCAGCACAGAGGAGACAAATAGGTTGGGTCCACATAAGCAGTGGCATGCCCACAAATAGTAGCGGCACGAATTTGTGTTGCTACTTTGTGCCGCAGTGCACGCCCCTGCCTGTGTGCTTTGCAGTAGGACATATTTTCTCTGTGCTCCATGTGCTGCAACAGGGGCTGGCTGGGGCACAGGGTGCCTCAGCGGGGCTAGCTATCCCCTGCTGTGGCAAAGCCTCAGTGCAGAAGCTCCCATGTGCCTCAGTGTGGGGGTTCCTCAGTAAGGCACACAGAGACAGGGGAGCAGTGAGCCCAGGGCCACCTGCTCCCTTGTCTTGAGACACCCTGTGCTCCGGCCAGCCAGGGCAGCACGGGGTGTCTCATGATTAATGTGCAACTCGTGTGGTTTGTGGCATTGCAGAGAGGTTTGCAGCGCCACAAACCACACGTGCCTGCAAGTCTGGATCCAGTGGTAGTGGGCAGACAGGATCCAAGAACAGGAATAGAAAATACAGATGTCATCTTACTAAGAATCATACCTTGTTTCTCCTTCTGTGTTTTGGCTTTTATTCTGGTCAGTAGAGACAGGAAGCAGAGTGCAAAGTACAGGACTTCCTATGCTTACATCTTTGCCCACTCAGGTGAATTGTGAATACAGTGGCAGGTTAGGTTAGACCTCAGGCCCTGATGCCCAGGATTGCTTTGGGGTGGTTTGGACTGCCACTGGGGAGTGAACTATGGTGTTTACAAAGGAATTAGCATATTTGAGCTGAAGAGCAGGCCCACCTAGGGCAGGATTGAGTAGCAGTATAGACTGATCCTTAGGATTGTAAGTCCCCAACTTTTTGAAAATGAAACTTAAGCTTAGGCTAACTTGACATGCGTGCTGTTGAAAAGATCTGCCCTACTCAAATGATAGTTACTGGGGGGGAAAAACTACGAACTAACAAAAAACATATTTGTTTGAGAATTAATCACTTTAATTTCTTTTTCATTCCAACCTTTTCTTTTTTTTCCAACTAAACCGAAATAAAAAAGTTCCCCTGTGTTGCTTTCTCTTCCTACCTCCACCATTTTTTAACAAGTGAAAAAGGGAGGAAGATGTAAAGAAAACCAAACACTAAAACAATTTAGTATTTTGTTGAAAATCTTAAAAAAAAAATCCAAACAACAGAAACAGCTATTTTTGCTGAAAACTGTTATGACAAAAACAAAACCAAACAAAAAAAACCCACCAAAAACTGTTAATGATTCTAGCCTGCTGGATGAGAACTAGTTAGTGTCCGTACCAACATTGTCATGAAAAGAAGCCATCATTGTTCCTTTAATTAAGCTGGTAATATTTTTCTTTCAAGAGAATTGTTAAAAACATTAATATATGTTTATGGTGCTGGGGAGTTACTCCCACATAGGTATTGCCGTCTTGTACTGGTATAGGTTTTCTTTGTATTTTTGTGAATCATTTAGAAATTATAGGTGATATGCTGTAAAGATAGCTGGATAGAGTACTTGTTCAGCAGGGTGCAGGAAAAGTGACCCCATTTAACAAGGAGTAGTGTATGAATTCTTTTGAAACTTAGAAAACACTGCTAAGCTATAGCATGTTTCATCTGAGCATTTATATTGAGTTCTCTTAGTGAGTTAACTAAAAGCCTACCAGATTTCTTTCCCCTTTTGTAAAACTTGAATTAACATTAAATTATCTTTGCTTATCTGAAACTGAGTGGATTATTTTACCATCTTCACCTTGCTTAACAGCCCCATTGTTGGGGACTGATTATACTTTGTTTCTCAAACATACGATTTTTATTCTTAATTGGCTTGTACCTCTCTTGCTACTCTATTTTTATGAGGTATATATGAAATAGTAACCATATGTCATGATTGTAATGCTTCTCATAGCAATGCTTCACTATTCTCTGCCTTTTTGCCTTCTTTAAAATAGTTTGAGATACGTTACCTAAACATTTGTATAAGTCTGTCACTTTAGATTTGTATTCAGGAACCTTCATATACAGGGGCCCTGTCATGAATATATGGGTGTGTAATTTGCCATGTCAGCAGATTTAAATTGATACAGTGGTGGACAATAAACCACTTTTAGCAATGTGTGTTGATGCAGGTGAACTGTTGGTAGGATCTGTGTGTAGTATACACAGGGCTGAAAGCAATATTACAGTATGAAAAGTCTTGTTCCACACATGCAGAAGTGTACTAAGTTTGTCTTTCCCAGTTTTTTCATTATGTGTTTTAGCTTAGATCTTTGGATATATCAACCTTCAAAAGGTTGGGATTCTAAATTATAGTCCATAAATTCTTCCAGTAGCACAGTATTGCTTAGTGTTTGGTGTTAAATTCGTATTTACATAGTTGAACCTATATTATAAAGGCAAGCCAAACTTTTACTTCTCAGCTTTCAACTACATTTAACTATACAAAGTATTTCTTGTGACCTCTAATATGCTTTGTTGCATTTTACCAAGCCACTGTACTATGCTCAGTCACTTATAGGAAGTGGGCAGGACATGCAACTACTTCATTGAATTATAGAGATCTTACACGCCCTCAACATCTTTATTTTTGCTGTTGTTGCCCTTGTCTCTTGGGCTGCTTACAGATATTAAAAAAAACAATCTCTTCTCTCCCCCCCCCCCAATGCTTTACCAGAAGAAACAGCACGTTACTTGAACCTAGCTCTGCAGTGTCTGTATAGATTGGGCGCTTCAGCCAGGCTTTGGGCACTTTTATCTAACAGCTGTCAATTGGCTATTAGATAAAAAAAGCTGAAAAAGTGCCACTAAAGTGCCCAATCTATACAGACGTTGGGCAAGGTGAGTACAGCTAATGCATTCCCTCTTTTGGGCATGTGCTGGCTCAGCTTGTGTGAGCGCATGGCATTTAACATAAAACACAGGTTGTTGTTTTTTTGGGGTTGGGGGGTTATTGTCGGCAAACAGCCTTCATGACTCACATTTGCTTGTCTTAAGAGGGGGCTGGACTACATGACTTTGTAAGGTCCCTTCCAGCCCTACTTTCCTATGATCTTGTATTATGTTTAATTTAGAGTGTAAACTCTTTGGGGCAATTACTATGTCTTCTCTCGTTTCTAACATACAAGCCTTTGAACTTGGAAATCCACTGACATAGCATGCCTGCAGGGGCTGGGCAAGCCTTTGAAAAATCACAGTTTGCACATGCTCAAGAAAAATACTTAAGAGGTTCGCAGCTAAAACCTCTAACAGTTTTATTCACACTGAGCACGTGCCACGCATGGGCCAAGCAGTACTTTCTCTGCAATTGCAGATCTGCACTGCTGCAGACCAGATGCCAGAACTGAGAACAGGGAGCCAGTTTATCTTTTACTCTCTGCTGATACTTAGGCATCATGGAGAGGAAAGGTATTTGATTTGAATTTCTGTGAGGGGTAAGAAGATGATCATATTAGGGGAAAAAAGCTTGGGATGGAGGAAATCTAGAAAGGAGGGTGGTCTTTGGGGGTCAGTTTTGTAAGGAACAGGCAGAAGAATATGAGCTCAACAGGGAACATGCCTCAGCAGCAGGTGGAACAGAGTCTATGGCTTCTTGAGTCTTGTGGTTCCTCTGCCCTCTGACATGGTCTCATCCCTGTAGTCCTAGTCTAATTAGGGCATGTCTGTACAGTACAAAGCAGTACAGTGTAGAGGTACCCAAAATGACTCTGAATGCATTATAGCCATGGTAGGGCCTTGTTACACAGTGCACTTTGAGCTGCTCAAATGTTGAGGGGTGTTAGTGCTAACTCAAGTTTGGAGCAGTCACACATTCAAAGCAGCAGCAGCCATGAGGATTGAAATGTAAGAATCCCCTTCCCTTCCTTCCCTTCCCATGCCAGGCTTCCATTCTTTCCACTGCCCCTGGAGCTCCACTGCTGCCCTCCCACCCCCAGCTCTCATGGCTCACCCATGCCCCCCATCACCTGGCTTACTTGTGGCTGCCTACCCAGCCCAGAAAGTGGCAGTAGTGGTGGTGGGGCCTGGTCAAGCAGGTTCCCCTTCCTGACTACTCCCCAGGGACAGCGCCGGCAGACAAAAATAAGCCCAGGGGGGTCAGGGGGGTGACTGGGGATCTGGGATGCTAGGGTGTGGAGGGGGCCAACACGATCTAGAGGTCAGGGGCAGGCAGACCAGATCTCACAGTGTTGGGAGAGACGGCGGGCCTATCCAGGCTGGTGGCTCCCCCTTGCCAGGCTTTCCCCATGATGACAGGAGCCAGGGGCATTAGGATCCAGGGGAAGCCAAGGCAGGTTCCTGCAACAGCAGGGCACACTCAGCACTGCCCTCACCAGCCAGAAGTCCCTGCCAGGGACCCCTAGCAGGGGCTTCTGGTCTGGGACTGTGGGGCTGTTTGTGGTTGCGTTGGTGCGGGAAATTCAGGTAAGATGGGGGGGAGGACCACAGGGATTGTCCCAGTCCTTGGGGCCAGGCTGGCTCTTGCTGAGCCCCACAGTCCAGCCATGCAGCCGGGAGCCATCAGGCAAGCAGGAAAGTGGTGGCAGGGGCAGGTGGGGGTAGAAGTGAGTGGCATGGAGAAGCGTGGGGCCTGTGCCAGTGTCCCAGGGACAGCGCTGGAGGGGCCCAGAGCAGGGTGGTAGGAGCGCGGGGTGTGGGCTGGCAGGGGTCTGTGGAGCTGGGCTGGGCTACACCAACAGAGAATGGAGGGAGCTGACCCAGCTCCATAGAGCCCTTGCCAGCCGGGACCCTGCACTCTTGCTGCCCTGCTCTGGGCCCTGCTGGCACTGGCCCCAGGGCACCAGTATGGGCCCCGTGCCCCCACCTGGCTGTTACTGGCTCCCATGTGCCTGCTTACTCCCAGTGCCCCTTTCCCAGCCCTGTGGTACAGGCAGGGTTGAGCGTGCAACCCCACGCTCGCCCGTCTGGACTGAGCAGCAGTGGCAGGGATGGTGCTCAGCACAGGGGAAAATCACCCCCTTTCCCCTCCCCCAACTGCTGGCGCTTCCTGCTGCAGCTGGTCAGAGCCCACGCAAGGCTGTCCTCCCTCTCCGCCACATCACCAGTGCTACAGCCAACATTACCAGGGCACTCCTTGGGGATGCTAGGAACAACGGCCATAAACTGATGGCGAGCAGATTTAGATTCGACATTAAGAAAAAGTTCTTTATGGTGAGGGTTGCCAAAATCTGGAATGGGCTTCCAAGGGAGGTGGTGCTCTCCTTTACATTGGAGGTCTTTAAGAGGAGATTAGACAAGCACCTAGCTAGGGTCATCTCACCCCAGCACTCTTTCCTGCCCAGGCAGGGGGTTGGACTCAATGATCTACTAAGGTCCCTTCCGACCCTAAAAATCTATGTAATATATGAACTGCATCCAGTCATCTAGAGTAGTTACCACTATTTTTTGTTTTGATTAGATGATTCAGGCTCTTTACATTTAAACAAACCAATAACATTAACTTAATTTCCTTTTTCATCCCACTTCACCTAAACATGTGTAACAGTTCTTAATGACTTATCCTTTCTTTCAAGAGAGGAAAGAAGTGGACAGCAGAACTCATAAATTATCCTAAACTGTGTGTATCTAGAAGTGTATGATTCCAGCCAAGACAGGGCTTTCAAGAGCTTTCATAGATTTCATAGACTTTAGGGGCTGGAAGGGACTTCGAGAAATCATTGGGTCCAGCCCCCTGCCATAGGTGGGAAGTCAGCTGGGATCAAGTGGCCCAAGAAGAAATATATCCACCTGTTTTTTGAAGGAGTCCAGAGTAGGTGCTTGCACCACCTCTGGGGGGAGTTTGTTTCAGACCCTGGACACATGCACCTTAAATAACTTTTTTTCTTATATCCAGTCTAAATCGGACTTCTTGGAGTTTATGGCTGTTAGACCTTGTTACCCCTTGGAGCTCTGGTGAATATATGTTCTCCCAGGTCCTGATGTACCCTTCTTATGAAGTTGAAAGCTGCCACCAAGTCCTCCCTGAGCCCTCTCATCTCCAGACTGAAGAGTCCCAAGTCCTTCAGCCTCTCCTTGTATGGCCTTTCCTCCAGGCCTGGGATCATACAAATGGCTCTCCTCTGGACTCTCTCACGCTTCCCCGCATCCTTCCTGAAGTGGAGGATCCAATACTAGACGCAGTACTCCAGCTGCGGTCTCGAGGGTCGAGTAAAGTGGGAGGATGACTTCCCTGGGTTTGCTTGAGATGCATCAGTGGTTGCACACTAGAGTTTGGTTAGCTTTGCCAGCCACCACATCATATTGGTGGCTCATATTCATCTTGTGGTCAATCAAGACCCCCAAGTCCCTTTCAGTCGTGGTGCTAGCAAGTGTAGCACTGCTGAGCCTGTAAGCGTGCTGGGGTTCTTCCTACCGAGGTGCAGCACCTTAAACTTCTCTGCATTGAAGGCCATCAGGTTTTGGTCGGTCCACCTTGAGAGCGTGTCCAAGTCGGCCTGTATCCCCAGCCTGTACTGCGGTTTGACCGCCCTCCCCCATAATTTGGTATCGTCCAAGAACTTGGCGAGTTCACATCTGATTCCCAAATCCAAATCATTAATGAAGATGTTAAAGAGCACTGGCCCAAGTACTGAGCCCTAAGGGACTCCACTTGTCACCTGGCGCCACATTGACTTGCTCCCTTCAACTTGTACTTTTTGAGTCTGACCCCATAGCCAGTTGCCTAGCCATCAGACCATATGATGATCAAGGCCACTCTTCCCCAGCTTAGGCCTTCTTGAAGTCCAGGTATACGACGTCCACATCATCTCCATTGTCCGGGGCACATGTTACTTGGTCATAGAAGGAGATGAAGTTGGTTAGGCGTGACCTGCCAATCACACAGGCATGTTGGCTGGCATTTAGAAGCTTGCCTTCTATCAGTCTGGCATTGATGGATCCCTTGACAATTTTCTCAAGGATTTTTCCAGAGACAGACATAAGACTGATTGGCCTATCATTCCCTGGGTCATCCCTTTTCCCTTTCTTGTAGATAGGGACCACGTTGGCTTTTTTCCAGTTGTCCGGGACTTCACCCCAAGTGCCATGATTTTTCAAATATCTCTGCCAAAGGGGATGCAGTGATGTCTGCCAGCTCTTTCAAGACTTTTGGGTGCATTCCGTCTGGGCCCACGGACTTGTGAATGTCCAGTTTCTCAAGGTTCTCTCACCTGTGTGTTTAAAAATAAAATAGGATTTTTTTTCAGTTGGTTTTCATAGACATTTCTCTTTCAAGCATATTTTAGTTTATAGTTTTGTTGTAAATTTAAACTGTTACCTGCATGTATATGGAACCTTACCTAACTTGTAGATTTATCTGGCTGGTATGCCAGTTCAGTGGCAACTTGTCTAGAATTATTTGGCAGCTACAAAACTTAAAAGTTAACAGCACAGTTTTGTGCACTTTGTTTCCCAATGCTTATTTTCATAATTTCTTTAAAGTTACCCATTTTATGCCAGGTCTGTCTGTCTGTCTCTCCTGTTTGGGATTTAGGCAAGGAACAAACTTTCCTGTGTCGTGCCAAGGCTTAGAAGAACTGTATTGCAACTAAGTGAGAAAAACTATCTGAAATAGTGCCATCTGGCGACTCCCACTGATAGTACACTGATACCTGTAATATTGATAAGTGATGGTCATTCATTCAGATTACTAATTCATGGGAGTTGTACCACTTAAACCAGTACTGAGTTTGGCATAATGTCTTAAAATATATACACTTAGTTGCTGTTTAACTCCAGGTTGTTTCAAAATGTTTCAAACATGCTTTTTATATTATCTCCCACCTTAGATATATCTCTCATATTAGATGTTTTATGCCCTGAATTCTTCTGCCACCTCATTTCCTGCTTAATTAACTTCACTCATCCGTAATTAAGTTTAGGGTAATAACTTAGATAACTTGAACACCATCTGGCATGCAAATATACATTTTTCTAGGAAGCAGGCAACTAAAATACTCTAAAGCTTAGCTAAATGTTTTTTCCAAAAATAGTCATGAGTAGGGTTTAGAATCTTACCTACTAACAATAGTAAGTGTTCAAGTATGTCATTTGCAATCATATGACAAGTCAAATTTAGGAGACATATGCCAAAGAATGTGCCTTGAGAATTCTTCATAAACAACCTCCCTTTTTAAAAACAATAAATACATTTAATATAGTGGGAGATGTGTGACTGTCAGAAACTTGGATCGAGGCTTGATTTCACCTCTCTCATGTGTGACATAAAACTCTGGTTGCTTAACTTAACTTATCTGTATAGGGACTTTGAAGAGTAAGTTTAGGAGGGGAAAAATGATGACAATTCATTACCTAAGTATTTTGTGTTGGCTAATCCATGGAGGAAGATCAGCACCATCAGCCTATTATGAAGGATTACTGTATACACAGCCACGCAAAGAAGATGGGTACAGAGTTTTCAGGAATCTAGATACTGGAAAAAGGTATTGGGGACTGGTGGACTCTGAAAGGATGGCATTCAAGATCATCAGGGCCTGGTTAAGAAATAAATCCAAAATTCATGAACAAGTAGTGCAGGAAGGAGTGACTGTATGTAAAAAGGAGCAATTCCTAAATGAAATAAACTCTAATTGAAATCTAAGGGGTTGAGGTGTGCAGTACTGGCATTGTTAAACTCTGCCTGCCTGCCCTGCTGGAGGTTTTCCAGGGTAACAAAACTGAGCTTGTTTCTCCTCATGTTTGGTGTGAGGGTGGGCAGATGGCAGCAATTGGGAAAAATCCCATTATGCATATCGGGGAGGTATCTTTGCACAGAAAGTGGCTGTTTTTCACTATAGCGTTTTCTTTGCATCAGAGCTTGAGTTATGTCCCTAGCAACAATAATCCAAAAGGTAGTCAACTAAACGAACAATGAAATCTCTTCCCTTAACTACCTAGCCTCCCTCCATGGTATGTATCTTCCATCTGGTCCTATGGTTCATAGAGCAAAGACATAAAAAGCATGTTTAAGATTACCACGTACAAAGTGTAGATGGAGTAGTCTTTAAAAAAAAAAGGTCCAGCAGAGTAACGTGTTTATTTAGCCGATTAAGTGCACTTCAGGATTTGTGGCTGGATATACTGAATCTATCTGACCACAAATATTTTATAGTTTATTTTATTTGTTCAATTTGTACGCCACCCTGTCCAAGAGAAGCTTAGGGTGGCTTACAAGAAAAGACAATGTCTAAAAGCAGATAAAGTATTAAAATAAAATGTATAACAAAACTTCCTTAGGATATCCCAGGTTAGCCTTGTTTGCTGAATGTTTTCCTAAGTGTCCAGAAGCTGTCTAGGCTCAGGGTCTGGCAGACCACAAAAGGGGGGGGTTTCCAAATACATGACAGGAATTAAAAAGCAAAGTTAGTACATCTAATGCCTCAAATACGTCTGATACCTCCAGGCATGAGAGCCAGAGCTCTCCAGAAAATGGACCTTCTTTGATGACAGTTTGCACTCCACTGGTATCCATGCTTATGAGCCTCCTTCCCTTCTCACCTGCCACATCTTGTTGTTAGTGGTTGACCAGAAGGCTCCTGATGTTCTTAGGGCTACACATGCAGCACTGAAGGTCACCTTTGTGAGGTTCCTGCTTCCGCCTTACCCTGTCTACTTGCCACCCAGATGTTCACGAGCATAAACAAAATGGAAACGCAAGAAAACCAAAATAAGTCCTCTGTTACCTGACAAACAGTCAGGTCTGCCCAAGGACCTTGGGCCAATATTTAAACAAGATCAGTCAGGTTTTCAAACAGTCCAATAAGCTCTGTGATAAAATAATAATAAAGAACATAAAGTATTTGGAACCTCAGTGTTCCTGGACTCGCAGTTTGATGACCTCAAGTGCCGTAACCTCAGTCTGCATCTTAGGGTCTTCCTCCTTTCCTGTGCCGCCTCCTGCTGTGGGTCTCCGTCCTGGGATCCCACTCCTAGGCACCTGATGCTAGGCACTCCTTCAAGTGTCTGGGCTTCCAATAGTCTCCTCCAGCTCTCACCACTGGGCCAGCTTTCTCTGGTGCTCTCTCCCCTGGCCAGTGTGGGGCTTCTAGTTATACTGGAAGCTGCAGCATGGCCACCAATACGCACCAAGCACGTGCACCTAAAGAGTGGTTGAGGCTGTGCCGGGAGTGATTGCTGCTCCCCCGCTGCCATCGGGGTTCCTCCTGGAAGGTAGGAGATTCTACTGGCCCTTACCGGGCTGGCTGCTTCCCCGGTCTTTCCCCATCCTGCGTTCTTCGGGATGCTGGGAGGCAGGCTCCCAGTTAGTAAAACAGTGCATTAACTGTATACAAGAGTGCATCAGTACCAGAAACCTCTGTCTTTATAAAGGTTTAGCCATTTAAATGGTCAAGTTAAGAAAGACATGACACTGCCAACCACTAGTGTTTAAAAAAAACTGAGTCAAGTTTCCCAAACTCACGAGTTTTGGATGGAAAAAAACCCAGGTTCTTTATATTTCCATTATGGTTTGGAGTCTTCACCGATTACATTTTCCAGCTTTTCTTAACTGGGGGTGGAGGGAGAGGGAGGGGACGGTTGGACAGTTTCTCACACAACTCCAAGAACTGGAGCTTTAAGATTTAACATGATTTATTATGAGACTTGCAATAAAACTGGGTGAGTTAGCAGTGGTGGTGATATTCAGCTAACTAGTAGCTTCTCCTCCGTAGATTTAAATCCTGCATGTGACACTCCTAAATTGAAAAGAGAGAGAATAATTGTTGTACCTAACGATGTGTACTCCCTTTAAGAAAGCCAAGGATTTTGCTCTCTTGTTGATTGAATACAGTCAGATTATTCCAGTAAATATGGGAAGAATTCTATGTAAGGGGTCATTGCAAATGATATAAATGCTGAAGTCAGAACCGGTGTTACCTATGCTTTCATGATGTCAATGATGACTGATAGAGCTTTCAAATGTTTAACAACAAGAAATAACAAGTACTGATGCTGCTGCAATGTAGCCTGTTTCTGTTCCTGTTCTCTCTCTCTCTCTCTCTCTCTCTCTCTCTCTCTCTCGTAATTGATTTCTTTGAGGGCTGGGGCGATGCGGGCACTTTAGGCATATGGTTGACAGCCCAGAGCGTGCAAGTTTGAGGCCATAGCAGAAGTGCTCATGGCATTGCCCTGTCAGATTCTAATGAATCTTCTAAATACCTTGCCATAAGGATACACAAAAAAGGAAAGGAAGGATTGCTTTTTATCTTTGGCTTTAGAGATGTATCACTGCATAGTGACCTGCAATATGTATAGCTACCTTAAACTTTCTATGGAAGCTTAACACTTTAGAGCATGGAGCTTTGCTACGTCTTTAACTGTGTTTGATTACCTGGCAAGCTGATTTTCCAGGAAACACTTACCTGCTGCACTGAACCACCTCTTGCCTGTTACCGCAACTCGTAACAGGAAATGAAAATTCTTATTTTTCCTTGTAAAATTTGACCTTTAGAAAGGTTTTTTTAGAAATGCATTAGTTTTTTTTAATGGTTAATTATCATGTTTCCATTGGGGGGGGGATAATGTTTGTCATCCGGTGTCTGTTCTTTAGAAGAGTAGTAAAGTGAGCTAATCTATAATCCCATGGACAAAGGAAGGGTGATAGAAATTTTAATAAATGCACACCAACAAGAACTAAGGGATATTCCAAGGGTATAATCAGCTGCCAGACACAAAAAACCCTTTTAATTCAGAATGCAACACCTCAGTTGGTCTAATAAAAGATATCACATCTACCCAAAGAACCTTTCCTGCCTATGGAAGCATGCATACACGTGTGTCCCGTCCCCCCCCCCCCCCCATTAATCTTGCCATCAAACTCAGACAATTAGTGTGCAATATGTGTGCTATACAGAGCCCTTGCTTGCAACATCTAGCCTCAAGCTACTATACCATTGTTTTATTGAAAATTGTATCTAAACACATTTCCTTTAAAAACAGTCTTTCAACAAAAGTATTCTGCATTTAAGGAACATACGTGAAGGTAATTAAGTGTTGGAAAAGTAGAGATCGATTTAACAAAAGAGAAAAAGATACAGAATATATATATTTTTTTAAATTATTTTTTACACAAATGTAACTCCTGCAGGGATAGTGTTGTATTGCCCTGGTTCAGGAAAGGATTCCTGGTTAGGATTGCACATCAAAAGGCTTTAAATGCTTGTTTACATTCAGATGTATTCAGATATTTTTATCATAAGTGATTCTGTGAATTAGAGTCTAAGTTTGAACTAGTATATAAGATGTACTTTATCCACTAGTACTAAATCTTATTGGGCAGGGCATTCAAATCCAATTTTCTTTGTTGAGTGGCCTCAACCTAATAAATGTATGGCCGCCTAGAAAAGAGGGTTTTTCTTTTGCTTGCTTTACAAAAAAATCCCGTTGGTTTATAATGGGGCACTGGGGATCTGGTCCACGTACAGATCTAACACAGTACAGCCCTGCGTACGTTTATGGCGCTACATAAAAATGACTAATAACAAACATCATGCCCTATGCATGCAAAATTTCATGAAATATTGGACTCATTCCAGCTTCCACTGAAGTCTTTGAGCTTTGCCTTTTACTTCTTTGGGAATAGGATTATGTTCCTAATATTCTGTTTTTGTTTCCAATAAGAAAAATAAATAAGTAAACTTTGACTCTCTTCATTGCCATAAATTGGAAACGAGTCCAATGATACTTTGTTATGTTATTTGTAAAGGGAATAAAAATCAGGGTGACTTCAGAGGAGAAGGATCAAGCCATAAGTTAGTACAAAATTGTAAAAATTATTGCAGTTCTTTAAATTACATTGGAAACACTGCAGAATCCAACATGTTTGACAAGCGCACCTTAATAGGGATGGATCTCTCTCTCTTTCTGTGACGTGGCAAAATATCTATTTTAAAACCATATTTATGCAAAAGAAGGTATCTACTAATGCATTTGAGTGGACCCTAAAGACAAAATGAAGAGAACAAAGCCTTGGGATAAAAATCTGACTTCACTGAAATGAACTGTGAAACTGTCTTTGACTTCAGTGGGGTCAAGATTTTACCCTTCATGGTGTGTGATTTCATCAGAACTAGGCAGGCATAGTCTCTCTCAGCTTTCATTGCTCTCTTATTATGTGTAATGGATACGGTTTTTAATAAGAAAAGTGTGCTTTTATCAGAATCACACAACATGTTTTCCATCTCTGACTTTGTCTAGAACACATGAGAAAAGATAGAAATGGGGACAGCTGTTAGGTCTTGTAAATCTTATTTTAATTTCAAGACGGTGTGTCAACAACTCCTTGCTCTTTAAAGTATTTGCAACATAAGATGCAATTAGTCAATCACCATCCCATTCATTTCCAGTTAATATGTATATTGCTGTTTTGGGGTTTTGTTTTGTTTTCTCAGGAGGAGGGGTGTGTTTGTGTAACAGCTTATTTTTATTAATCTGTCATTAAAAAGGGGTCATACATTTAGCTTCTCTAATGTCATGGCCATGATATTTAGCTTATTGTTTGTATCATAGCTCTGAAACAACTTAATTTTTTATTTTTTTTTAGCTAGTAGTGAGCCTTTTTGCTGTATCTGGTAGATGATGATCTGTTATGACACTTTTTTTCATAACAGGGTGGGGGAGCTCACTCAGGAGTTTTGTCCCTCCTCACAAGTGAAGATAAATGTCATAACAGAGATCAGCCATCATGTATTCTGAATGTGCCATTTGCATTTTTGTCTCTCTATTCTTCAGGACTGAAATGGTTTTAATGACAGGTGCAGCAAATGAAAAGTGCTAGGAATGAATAGGGAGAATAGGAGAGTCTGCATACTGCCAACCTATTAATAACTTATGCATTACTGTGTCATCATTGAAATAACTAACACACATGCATGTAAAACTAGAAAAATAAACTTGAGAGACTTACAAGTGCAGAATATTGTATGTTTATACAGAAGTGCGTTCACATTGCTAAAGAAATCTTTATTATTGGTATTTATTTTTCTTCGTATTTTTTATAGTCATTTATCTGAATCGGGACCTTCTAGGTTAGTCTCCAAATGGAGAGAAATCAGTGGTTTAGAGGTTATTTTAGGGTTTGTTGTGTGTATTGTGTGGATAAAGCCATACCTTGAACAGACATGGTCAAGCAACATTCATATCTCCACCAAAATCAACCTTTTCAACTATCAGATCTGCCCTAGAAACTGACTTTAGATAGAGAGATGAAGACATGCAGCTTATTCTCTTTGATACTTGTACCAACTGTCCTCAAAACAAAAGGTATCACGGAACTAAAAACAACTCTTCATTGCTTCAAAGAGTGAACAATGCTTTCTGGCTGTGAAGAAGAACCTGTAAGACTGTAACAGTGCCATCTTGTGACTCTTACATAATGACATATGATTTGTGCATATTCCTAAGTCCCCTTGTACATGTATAGGTAAAGGCATGATTGCATCTAATGCATGATCAACTCAATCACTTCTCCTGCCATGCCACACATGCATGACAGGAGGCATGATTATGGGATCATACATTAGATCCAATCACGCCTTATTACCAATGTAGGGGAGGCCAATCCTGAGCACTGGCAAGTAGCAGGTTCCTGTGGCTGGGAGCCCCCTTTGCTGAGGGGCCTCCCAGCCATGGGGGCCATGTGCAGCTGGGTCTGAGTCTCACAACTAACTGATGGGACTCTCACTCCTGGATGTCCCTCACATGGAGCTGGGATCAAGAATCCCTCAACGGATGGTGCAGCAGAGGCTGAGTCCTGCAACTAAATGGGGCTCTTGGCCCCATATGAGCTGGGGGTTTATAGCAGCCTTGATCCCCAGGACTTGGGGGTTTCATGCTAGGCATGATGCACTCCTGTGCCTGGGAGCCCTGTCAGCTGATGGTGCTCCCAGGCATAGGGAAGACCCTGCTACATGTGCAAATTATAGCTCAGTAGCAACCAGCTATAAAATTAGTACACATTTTCAGGTTATAACTTCACAAGTAGTTGGAGCTTTTATCATATGATAGCTAATATGAACATATAGCTAGTCTTAAGGTAATTGTGCAACTAACCAGTTAATTGTGTGATACCTATAATGTGTAGAGGGGGGCCTATGTTCATGTCTACATGTGCTATTAATGCTCATGGGAAAAACTCTGGAGCTTATTGCTCTGGTGTTTTTTGCTCCTGTTTGAATGTGTGCCCAGGAGCAATTAACTCCAGAGGAGTAAGCTCCAGAGTTTATTTATGCACAGCATGTGGACCTGGGTTGGAGCAGCCCCAGCTGGCAGAGGGTCTGGGGAATCAGCCTGCCAGCCCAGGGCTGCTCCCACTTGCTCAACGTGCTGCGGAGGGTCTGTCTGGGGAATGAGGGAGCTTGAGCGTGGGGCTAGCTGGCAGGCAGCCCCCACATTGAAGCACCCTTGTGCCCCTGCCAGTCCCTCCAGTGTCTAAGCATGCACTGCTGCAGTTATTTACTCCAGAGCAGAGTAGTATTTTTTATGTACAGATACTATCCTGCTGTGGAGTGTGGCAGAAGGCCACCTCTGTTTCTCCCCAAAAACTCTGCTCTGTGATAATTTAGTTAAGATGGGCCCTGCAGAGGGTACACACCTTACCCTATCTCTTTAGGTAACCTGAGCTGGATACATTCCTGAGGGAGGGGGTAAACCTGCTTCCTCTGCCTATGTGACTGGCATCACATACCTGGGTGAGGGGTTTGGGCTCTCTTGGGAGCTAGGAACTGCCAGTCTGCCCAGCAGCTAGTGATGTATTTCAAATTGGTTGGTTGGCTGACAGCCAACAGGTGCTGGCCTCCATTGGACCAGGTAAATGAGGTCATAAGGGCTATATAAGTTAAGGACTGCCCAGGAGGAGAGGGCAGCAGCCATGAGGAAGACTCAGAGAGAGAGAGAGAGAGAGAGAGGAGCTGGAACATCTGAAACTTGCTCTTTGTCTCAAAACTCATGATCAAGGAACTGCCTACCTCCGGCGGGAAGCTCCACCTGCCTCTGGATAATACCTGTGAGTAAACTACCTGAGATCAAACTAGATATATAGTTTGCAGTAACTCAGATGTGTGATCAAAGGCTACCCAGCCATGCCAGTTTGCTCTATGGGATTTCTCTGATATTGCTCTGCTCTGTACCCTATTCCAACCCTACCCCTTGTAACCAATAAAGTTCCCCTTTGTACCTAGCATGGGAGACTTATTGGGAGTGGGTCTAGATTATGCCTTGGGGTCCCCTTGGTTCGGATGACTAAGGGAGACCACTACTGGCGCTTCCAACTGAGGGAAGCATCCCAAGTTCTTGAAGTGAATCAGGTACCCTTGAGGGCTACTAGGCCTGTGTTTCCCAGGGTGCGCAGAGCCAGAACCAAGCCCATCCCTGGGTGGTGGCAGTGTTACCCCCAGCCTAGCGGGTGCGCTCCAGAAAAGGGGGTCGGCCAAACATGAGGCGCCCCCAGGGAGACACTCGGAGCCTGGAAGGTGCTTGGGCGCAGTGAGGTGGGTGGCTCAACGCAGGAGCACCCCCTGCTGGCCCACCACATGGAGTAATCTAATTTACTCCAGCATAGTAGGGGCACACGTGCAGACAGCAAGATGCTTCTGTGCAGTAGGCCTGTGCGGAGTAGCTAGTATTTGCTTCGGATTCGACTGATTTGAGGGACAGTGATTTGATTCGGTGAAATCGATTCACCTGAATCTGATTCGGAGATTCAGCCACCGCGAAATAGGCTGAATCTCTGAATCAAAAAGGCCCCATCCCCCCGGCTCTCCCAGGCCTGTCAGTGGCTCCCCCTACCCTCTACTTACCGGTATGGACTCTGGGTCCAGCTCCCTGTGGCAGCGAGCGGGGACTGCCCGAATCTCCAAATCTTTTCCGAATCAATTTGTGAGCTTCAAATCAATCTGGACCTTTTCATTGGTCTCCTGATTCGATTCGGATTCAGAAATTTGGCCATTGAATCAGTCCGAATCTCCTCCGAATTGAATTGGCACCCGTACCTTCGCACAGCCCTACTGCTCAGCTAATTAATCTACTGTGCAGTAAATGTCTCATACTGACACATCCAGGTATTCTCAAACTAACTCCCAAGTATAGACTTGAGACCCAGTTTTCAGAGAGAGTGTCCATCAATAGCTCTCACTGAGCCACTTGTAGTGTTATACGGGACTAGGTATAGCCTCTTATCATTATGGCTGAGGAGGTATTTTCCAGAATTTCCATTTGGTGATTTGACTAAATGATAGTTTTTAGAGAAAGTGTCTGCTTTGCTTGAAAAAAGTCTTCAAAAAGTCTGGAAATAAAATAAAAACAAAACCAAAAGCCAACAACAATAACAAAAAACCCCAGTTTTAAGATTAAATATTTTTATTTCTTTGACGTGCAAGATGACATTTTCCACAGAATAATAACCTAATTTTCAGTCGGGTCAACCTGTTATGTTAACTGAAAGTTCTGTGACTTGACTACAAAAATTTGAATTATCATATAGGGGAAAGATATGCGTGCAAAAGCACCATGGCTGTTAGGCCTGTGTGAAGCAGCTAGTATTTGCTAGTATTTGGTTCGGATTCAGATTCAGCCTATTTGGGGGACAGTGATTCAATCTGGTGATTTGAATCACTGTCCCGAATCGATTTGACTGAATCACACAAGCCCCATCCCCTGTCTGCTCTCCCAGTCCTGCCCAACTCCTGGCTCTTTGGGAAGAGAAAAAAAAAAAAGCCTGCACTCACTGGCTGCTGCCAGGCAGGGGGGTGATCCCCACTGCCCCACGCTGCATGGGGGCCTCTGTCATGAGCCCCCCCAATCCCTACCTGCTCTCCCAGCCGCCCCCATGGCTGCCTCACCAGCCCCAGCTCCCAGCCCTTCAAAAAAAACCCCCAAAAAACAAAAAAAACAGCCCCAACTCACCGTCTCTTGCCAGTAGGGGGCTGTCCCTGCTGCCCCACACTGTGCCCCCAGAAGTCCTGAGGCTGCTGCAGCAGCCAGTGAGTGCGGGGTTTTTTGCGTTGTTTTTTTTAAAGGGCAGGGAGCTGGGGCAGGCGGGGCAGCCATGTGGGGTTGGTGGGGCTGGGAGAGTGGGCAGGGGCCAGGGGGCACTCAGGGGGGCTGGGAGAGCAGGCAGGGGATGGGGCCTGATGGGGGTCCCCCCTGTGGTCCCATCCCTCCTTCAGCCCCCACTTCCCCGCCCCGTACTTACCAGCATGGAGTCTGGGTCCAGCTCCTTGCTGCAGTGGGCAGGGACTGCCCGAATCACTGAAGCTCTCTGAATCTTTTCTGAATCGGTTAGGAGAGCTTCGAATTGATTTGGACCTTTTAGTTGGGTCCCTGATTCAATTCAGATTCGGAGATTTGGCCGCCGAATCTCCTCCGCACCTAATCAGCACCCAAAGCTTCACAGAGCCCTAATGGCTATGTATGGAGGTGTGGCTGTCGATAGTCCTGTTAAGGGCAGGGGTAGGTGGTTCTTGCCTGTAGGAAGGAAGTGAAAATGGAAAACTGTATGGAGAACAAGAGGTTCGCTATGATGAATGGGGAGGAGGAAGGTACGTGTGGAGGTCAGAGGCTGTCTGGGAAGTAATGGGCCGCATCTTTGCTAAGCTTGTTGATGTCCCCTGGAATTTCTGCATGGCTTGCTAGGTTTGTAGAACCTCTTGTCACAGAGTAATTCTTATACATTTTTCAAAACATAAGGAAGTTCTCAGGCAAGCCATCTGACTGACACTAAAAAACTCTATCCTTCGCTTCAGCCAAAAAATAAAATAAAATTGGAGAATGTTGGCATTTTCTGAATATATAACATTGGCTGAGTTCCTGGTCAGTCTCCTAGTGGTACTGTGACAGACAGTAGAGTTAAGGCTATTTTTGTATCTTAACTATATTTGCATATTTTCGAATATTTGGAGTTTGTAAAGTTCAGCCTTAACATGGAACTTCCAGGTTTTCTAATATTTAGGTTTCTTGAGCAAATAGCAGTGCTTCCATTAAGGAGGGATTATGTGAACTTTAAGAGTCTTTAACAATTAACAATAGAATAACAGTATTCTGTTTTTTTGCTCCTCTGTGTGTGTGCATGTGTGTGTGCGCGCACACGCATATATATATTATATAATATATAGATATATAATATTATATATTATACAATATATAGATCCTATATATACTATAGAATATGTATAATATATACACATACGTACATACATACACACTTGTGTACGGGGGTGTGTGTGTGTATGTATGTATATATGTATGTATACACACACACACACGAGCAAAAAATGAAATACTATTAATCTATTATTAACTGTTAAAGATTTTTATAATTCACATAACCCATCTTTAATGGGAGCATTGCTATTTACTCAAGAAACCTAGATGTTAGAAAGCCTGGAAATTCCAAGTTAAGGGTGAACTTTATAGACAAACTCCAAACATTTGGAAATATGCAAATACAATTAAGATACCAAAATAGCTTTTACTCTGCTGTTTGTCACAGTACCACTAAGAAAATGACCAGGAACTCATATATGCCTGCATGTGTAAATGCATATATTTATTTTTTTCAAGGAGTTGGCATAATTAAGATAAGGAAGCATATGCAAAACAGATCTTTTCATCCAGGTTCCCCAAGTCCAAATGGTATACAATCAGGAAGTGTATTATAGCCTTCATTGTTGCTTCAGCGGGGAAAGTGTGCTTTACATATGCAAATACTGTTCAGAAGTTTAACTTAATAATTATCAGCTGGAGTCTTTATTGATGAGCAGCTGAGGCAACTCATCAGCAGGAGAATCTGAATTAGTTACTAGTAGGCTCTGAGTTAGCATTTTTGTCTGTTGGTCGCCGTTCCTGTGGCAGTTATAGGAACTTATTGGTATCTGTAACATCCGTTTATAGGCCTGCAAATACAAGTCCTTTTATAAATACTGTCATTTAAAGCATATTGAAAATACAGTGTTTGAGTCTTTTGTTCCATCTGCATTTACCTCTGTTTCTTACTGAGCAGAAACCAGCTTGGAAAAGCTATATTCTTTTGTCCTCCCATGTCTTTAATGGTAGAGCAGTGTTGTGTACAGCTGTGTGGGGAAAAAAAAAGGCCTGTAGGAGTATTTAGGCAAATGTTTAACTTGTGTGGATTTATCTCGTGGCTTACCAAATAAGGATGGACTGCTGAGTCATACCTTGGCAGGGTCATTTGTATAAACAGTGAGGTGGCTGGACACAACATATCCAAACCATTGCATCAAAAAAGTGGCACCTCCTCCATGGTAAATCTTCAAATTAGGAGCTGCTATTGTCTACCCTTCTGTTCCTAGCAAACATCAGTAAAGTTCAGATGGGTAAAATGCTTACCTGGCAGGTATCTTGCAGTGACCTTTTTGTTTAGATTCTTTCACTGTTCGCATTGTATTCCAACATCTCTTCCACAATGCTCCTACTAGTTCCAAAACTATTATCCTCTATTTGTCTATTCCAGTGAATAACGGGTGACATCCATCCACTGCTTGAGGCAGTGACTAGGTTAGTAGCCTATACTATGAATTGTTTCTCATGGTCAGGAACTGCCTGAAATAATGTCACTAAATCTGATGGGTGGCTAAAAGGATTAATGATGAGTTATGGAACCTTTCAGCTCTGATTGACCATTTCTTATTCTGAAATGGTTGGCAGTGACAAAAAGCCATTATCATCTGACAGCTCTTCTTTAAATCTGCATCCTAGTAGGCAAGGGCTAATGTTTCTAAAAACATCATTGTTTTATAGTTGGTAGGGTCAGAAGGGACCTGAGCAGATCATCAAGTCCAACCCCCTGCCATGGGCAGGAAAGAAAGAAAGCTGGAGTCAAACAACCCCAGCCAGGTGATTATCTAGCCTCCTTTTGAAGACCCCCAGGGTAGGAGTGAGCACCACTTCCCTTGGAACTTGGTTCCAGATCCTAGCCGCCCTGACTATGAAGTAGTGCCTCCTAATATCTAGCCTGAATCTACTCTCAGTCAATTTATGGCCCTTATTCCTTGTTACTCGGGTAGTGCTTAGGGGAACAAGGACTCTCCCATAGCCTGCTGGTCCCCCTTGGCCAGTTTGTAGACGGCCACCAGATCACCTCTCAGCCTCCTCTTGTGAAGGCTTAAAAGGTTCAGGTCCCATAGCCTCTGCTCATAGAGCCTGCCTTGCTGCCCCCCGATCATGCGAGTGGCCCTCCTCTGGACCCTCTCCATGCTATCCACATCCCTCCTGAAGTGCGGCACTCAGAACTGGATGCAGTACTCCAACTGCAGCCTGACCAATGTCGCATAGAGGGGGAGGATTGCCTCCTTGGACCTCATCACAGTAGAAGCAAACAGTTCAACCTGAACAGCAGGAAGTCAAGGACAGGCTGGCTATTGGGGGCCTGAATTATTCTGTTACCTTCTATATCAGAGTCAAAGGTCTGCCCAAACCAAAAGGCCCATTGGTCTAGTATACCTGAGACAACTATTGCCATAGTCAGTGACACAGCGGAATGATGTGACTAACTTTATGGCCAGCCACCTTTTGACTCTCCAGCCTGAGTGACAACTTACCCATTTGCAGCAGTGTCACCTGTGGACAGCCTTTGGCACAAGTCTGAAGGAGGAATTCATAGTAAAACACAGGAACAGGTTCCCCAGAGAGGTGGTGGAAGCTCCCTCCTTGGAGGCTTTTAATACCTGGCTAGACAAAGCTCTGGCTGGGATCATCTTGTTGGGGCTGGTCCTGCTTTGAGCATGACGTTGAACTAGATGACCTTCTGAGGTCCCTTCCAACCTTCATTTTCTATGGTTTTATGATTCCTTTCAACCCTGGGGGAGTGGGGAGGGCATGGCATGGCGCTGCGCCGTGGGTGACTGTCAGGGTCAGGATGGTGTCCAGGACACAGTGGTCCTCCTCCATCCTTCCACAGGTGGCCGCCGGCCAAGCCCTCCCTTCCTACTTCCACAGCGGGAACAGGCGGGCTGCTTGCCTCAGGCAGCCTGCCTTCCCCATACCCTACCCAGTGTTCGCTGGCACCTGTCTGCTGGTGTGGGGCATGGTGTCTGGGAGGCAGACACAGCCATGTGGAGTCCTGGGCAGCAGAGCCCAGGTCCACAGGTCTGCAGGGCCCAGGATATACCTGCAGCAGTGAGGCACGTAGCTTATGGGGCAGGCAGCTGCTGGTACAGGCCCCAGAGGTCAGGCCAGGGGTCTGGAGGCCAGCTTGGGACAGCCAAGAAGCTGTCCCTGCTGCCACATGGCTGCAGAAACTGCCAGCCATGTGGCTCTGCATCAAGCAGGAGGCTGACCCCCTGCTTGTGTGATTGACTGGGAACAGCTTGCAGCTGGCATCAGTTTCTATGTGTGCTAGTATCTTTATGTATTAGTACTAGCAAATGGCACATTAGACTAATCTAATGTACAGTAATTGTTGCGTACATGTAGATGGTGGTGCTTTACTGCACATTAGATTAGTCTAATGTACAGTGAGGCATCTCATGTAGACACACCCACTCTGTCCTTTCCATGTAATTCCATCCCCTCCCACAACAAATGCTTGTAAAGATATGGTATTGTGTATAAATCAGTCTCCTGGGCTGTCATGCTGGTATCCTTTGCCAATACTTAAATTCTGTTTTTTGTTTTTTAAGAGAGAGAACCCCTTTTACCTACACCTTGAGAAAGTTTCCTTTTCTTTTTCCTCTCCTCCACCCCAACTGTTATTGGAAACCTTGTAGTTTGCCAAAAAATCAACATCTTTGTAGGAATGGGGCTTGGAGAAAATAACAATTCATCAAGAGCACAGATGGTTGATTTAGAACCTAATAGGTATTAACGCATTATTTTCCCCAAGCTTCACTCCTGATATTGATAATGTGTTATCCTTGCCAAGTTCTCCTCTTGATAACATGTTATCTTTGTCAAGCCAAGTCCCTGATAAAATCTTACTTTCACTCGGTGCTTATCCTGATAAAACCTTATTTTCTTTCATCTTCATTCCAATAGAAGGATGAAAATGTTATTTTTAGTCTTTTTTTTTCTTGGGGACACATGAATTTTGCCAAAAGATAGAAGGAGCCAGGGGGTGGGGACAGAGGCTTTGTTCTAGGCAAAGAAACAAGCAAGGCATGTTAATGCATGTTGGCACTTGCTTTTAGTTTAATAATAAACTGGGGATTTAAATATATTATTTAGGAAGATGGCATATCTGTAGCAAGCCAGTACTACTGAAGTAACCAGGTTCACATGTAAGAGAGGCAAAATATGTTTAGGGTGTTTCATCTTCCCCTGTTAAATTGCTGCATACCCTTTCTGCATTTAATTTCTTTCCCAACAATCTTTCTTTGTTTAAAATCCCAACCATACTTCTGAGGAATGCCAGAATTAAGTTTGCTCAGGCAACATTAAATCAGCTCCTTGTGCATAAGCATTACCATACAGTTATTAAATATATGATTACATGCTATTTTTAACACAGGCCCCCTGCCTCAGTAGTGCATAGGTGGAGTGGCCCTCTAGGCCTGACACTTAGCTGGTGTGGTGTGATGTTGTTGATAGGGCATCAGCCTTACTGATTGCAAAAGCCAGAAGATGTACCGTGAATGAGGATGGGGGTTTCAGGAGGAAAAGGATGGTCTTACATGAGAGCAATTGAGCTCTACTTTGGAGAACTGGATTCTGTCCCTTCCCCTGCTATAGAGGTCCTGCGTGATGCTGGGCAAGTAAATTAACCCACACATTGTCCAAGTGGCCACTAACTGTTTTATTAGGCTAGGTACAGACATTCAAAAAGCCCGAAGTAGAATTGATCAAACCTTTGCTGCTTTCTCTAAGCTGTGTAGAGTAGACTGGGAGTGAATGGAACACTTGTTCTCCATTTAGTAGGGGGGGAGGGGGCAAAGGGATGCCTTCATTGGCCAAGGCCAGCAGGCTGGTGGCGCTCCCTTACACCTCCCAACATGGCAGACACTGCCACGGGCAGCTGAATTGGCTGCTGGGCACCCCCAACCCCTTGCTCTCAGCCACAGGGAGGGGGAGGCGGGGAGAGCGAGCACAGAATCTTTCCTCACCCCCCCCCCCCCCCCAGCTACTGGCTGCAGCAAGGAGGGGAAGGTGGGAAAGTGGAGACCCTTGCTTCTGACCCCCAGACCCAGCCAGAGCAGCTGGGAGGTGGGATGTGCGGCAAGGGCTTTCCACCTTCCCCTGCTGACTGGCCCAGCGCTGCTGCTTTCCCCAGCCCTGCTCCCTGCCAGGTGTTAGTAGCTGGGGTGGGGGGCGAGGAGTGAGAGGCCGCCACCCTGGCCCCCCCAGACCCAGCTAAGACAGCTGGGGTGGGGCATGCGGGAGGGGCTTTCCCCTGTCCCTTGCTAACTGGCCCAGTGAGACTGGGGAAGGAAGCCCTGCTGAGTCTGTCAGTTGGGGAGGAGGGAAAGCCCCCACTGCCCAACCCCAGCTGTACTGGCTGGGTCTAGGAGGGTCTGGGGCAGCAATGGGGGCTTCTACTCCCACCCCCCTGCTGCACGGCCTGGCTGACAGGTGCAGGCAGGACACAGGGCTGGGGAGCAGAGGCTTTGCTGCCTCAGCTCTGTGAGAGCCGAGGGGCAGGGCTGACCCAGCACTCAGCCAAAGCAGGCAAGCAAGGGCTGAGGCTAGCCTACCCACCCTGTGAGGGGAGTGTACTGGAAGAGCTGCAATCATCCTGGGATTCCAGGAGACTGTGATCTAGCTTGAGTCGGGAGGGGATGTGGCACAAGTTCAATAGACCCATCTAACATAGACCATTTAAATCTGATACTACATGCATCCAGGTCTGTCTTTGACTGGGTTCTGCCATTTTTAAACCGGTCTATGTGCACTGATCTTCTGTTCTGTTACAGGTTTATACTAATTCCTGATTACTTATACTGGATTATGTGTAATTTCTTTACCTATCCATAGTTTACTGGCTTTCCAACTTGAGACCCTGGGTCGCATGTGCAGAAATGCTCAGCACTCGCTGTTGTTGCTGTAACTGCTGAAGCCTGTGCTTTAAAATACCAGTAGACTTCTACTTTAGTAGAAAAGTGTGATTGTAGCCACCTCAGATTGGATATCCAAAACTCGTGTATGCTTTTGACATTAATGTCCCTATGCCTCTTATTTCCCACATGCAAAGTATATTCACAAGTATGTTTTAATGATCAGTTCATTATTGTTTTTGAAATTTGATGCTATAGAGGTGAACATCACAGAAAAATCTGTGAGTAAATTAACAGTTGTGCTCTGTCTTCAGAGGAGGGTTTGTATGATGTTTATAAAGGTACTTTAGATACGGGGCCACAAATTGGATCATGAGGATAAAAACAACATATAGAATAGGTGCTCATTTGTGAGAGCTTTGCCCATAGAATCATGGAAAGTGAGGGTTGGAAGGGACCTCAACAAATCATCTAGTCCAACCCCCTGCTTAAAGCAGGACCATCCCCTACTAGATCATCCCAGCCAGGGCTTTGTTGAGCTGGGCCTTAAAAACTCCAAGGATGGAGATTCCACCACTTCTCTGGGGACCTGTTCCAGTGCTTTACTACCCTCCTAGTGGGAAATTTTTTCCTAATATCTAACCTAAACTTCCCTGCTGCAACTTGAGACCATTGCTCCATGTTCTATCATGTGCCACCACTGAGAACAGTTTAGCTCTGTCCTCTTTGGAATCACCCTTCTGGTAGGTAAAGGCTGCGGTCAGATCCCTGCATCAGTCTTCTCTTCTGCAGACTAAATAAGCCCAGTTCCCTCAGCTGTGCCTCATAAATCATGTGCCCCAGCCTTCTAACCATTGTTATTGCTCTCTGCTGGACTCTCTCAAATTTGTCCACATCCTTTCTGTAGTGGGATGCCCATAACTGGACCCAGTACTCTAGATGTGACCTCACCAGTGCCAAAGAGAGGAGAATAATCACTTCCCTCAATCTGCTGGCAGTGCTCCTACTAATGCAGCCCAGTATGCTGTTAGCCTTTTTGGCATCAAGGGCACACTGTTTGCTCATATCCAGTTTATTGTCCATAGTAACCCCCAAGTCTTTTTCTGGAGGGCTGCTGCTTAGCCAGTTGGTCCCAAGCTTGTAATGGTGCATGGCATCCAACCTGTACTCTGATTGACACAGGGGTCTTTGGAATTAAGAACAGTGATCCTGTAATTAAAGACTGTCTTATAATGTACAAGAGCCATATTAAAATTGCACTGGCAACCATAATTCTGATATCTCTGAATTTAGGATTATTTGACTTTGCAACCTGAATTTACTTTTGATGAAGGTTTTGTGCATGGATAATTTTCAAACCCACCAATTGTGAATGCTTATTTTGTTCAAGATAAAGACATTTTGTAATAATGGATTGCCATGTGGGAGGATCAGGGAATAATTCTGAGCCTTGCAGTTGAGGCCGGGGCGGTAGTGGCACTAAATTGGTTCAAATCTTAGGCATCAATTCGCTGAAGTATTTCAGTATTTACTAAAGTCCTATTAACTTCAATGGAATTTAGCATAGGCTTAATGCTAAACACATGCTGAAATGATTTGCTAAATCGGGACCTGAATTCTGGCCAAAGTAGTAGGAATTACATGATGGTTGATTGGTTCCCCTTGTGAAAAGTTACTGCTTTCAATCCGCTTACTCTGAACATGCTATTTAGCACCTTTCTTGGCAGTGACAGCACTGAGTCTTGATTAGGCCAAGAAAACTTGAGTTAACACTTGTACAGGAGGTTTTTCCATGTCAGGGGTGAGAAAACTTACCCGTATGATGTGGAAGAGGTTGGTGGTTATTGCCTGTGCCACAGCTCTCCTATGGATAGCCTGAGGACTTCAGTTTTCAAAGTTCTCATTGTGACATCTTTTAAAAGTATACATTTCAGTTACCCTTTCCTAGCTGGTTTTTTTTAAAGATTTTTGGAATCCTAAATTTCATAACTGTCTCTTGAGGTTCACTTGTATTGGAATGAGAAGATGCTTTGTGTATAGTTCAGACATCTGGAGTAAATTGTTCAGCTTCACTTAGCATTCCTATAGCCTGTTATCAAAGCAGCTCGTCAGGCAGCATTCTGTAATTCTTAATGTTATCCTAGAGCAGTTTATAGTAGGACACGGGAGAAAAAATTCTTGGGGGGGTGTGAGAATGAGTGTCTTAACATGCCCTGGGACCTGCATACAAAAGCAACCACTCTAAAACTGCACATCGCTGAAAAAAATGACATCATCCTAGTAGCCTGGTAACCAACATCAGCCGTAACACTTAGCGATGTCAGAAGTCCATAGGCTGCTAAGGTAATTGTTCACTGAAGACAAATCAGTAGGAGGTTTTTTTGTTTTTTGTTTTGGAACAGTCTACCCACCTACACAGAGCATTTATATCTCTGTATTCCTGACTGCAGTTTTCCTGTTTCTCTTTTCATTCATAGTTCCTGTTGTTCTCTACAAGACTTGCTATCAAAAAAAATTGCTTTTGAATGCTTCAAGTGACCTTGCTCGTGACAGATACAGGGGAAGAGTAGTGAAGGTGGCTACCTCTCACCCCCATTGCTTTCTGCCAAATGTCATCTTTTGTTTTAACAATATTACAGTCCTAGCCCTTAAAGTTACACAGAAAGGCTTTTCAAATGTGTCCTGAATACAAACTGAAGGATTATTGTTTGCCTGGGTCTGCAGTCAGACAGGCTAAAACAAAATCAGTAAGCAGTATTAATTGCAGCGTTCATCTCATTTCAGAGTCAGCTAATAACATTCTTCAGGGGGTAAAACTCCATCTGTATTATACTACTGTGTTAGCCCCATGTTAGAAAACATGCTAACACATTTTCCTCTGTTTCACACATGATCAGAGTGGTTATAAGCACAGTAAAATGTGACAGTGTAAACACGGTTTTTAAGCGATTACTATTTCATTCCCAGTCTCTCGACCAGAGACTTCTGAACACTCAGCATTAGGAATTCTAGGGTTCTGCTCCGACTTTGCCATTGAGCTGCTGATTTACAGAGTGACTGTGAGGAAATAAATTAACCTCTTTTTCCTTTCAGTTTCCTCACCTGAAAAATAGGGATAATACTATGTAATTGTTGCTGCTGCAATGGTTAATATTTTACTGTATCTCTATTTTGTATGAATTTATTAAGGAATAAGTGGAAAACTGTTTGTGCTCTACTGTTCCTGCTGTTACACAGTCTTGAAATAATTGAACTTCCCCAGCTAGACTGTCACCAGGCTGTTGTGGTTTCGTCCACCACTGTAGAGCCACATGCTGATATGTTTCACTTGGTTTGAGTAAGCTGCTGCACGTTTTTATATCTTGTTCTTTCTGTTATCCCTTTGCAAAAATGGGACCTTATAACTTAGCTGCTCTAGATCTTAAGATCAGATGGCTCTGCTTCCAACTCCCCTGTAACTTAATAACGTCGTTCTCCAGGGCTCCAACTGTGTAGTAGTCTGGGTTACCTTTCCCTGTTCAGGAACATTTGAAAGTTGACACAGACAGGCACACAGACTTTGTAAGGGGTCCAAAAAATGATCCCTTTACTTAGCATAAGAAAAAGACAGATCTTGATACAATGATAAGACATACATACGCACTCCTTTACCTCAGTTTTCTGGTTCTTCACTGCAGCTGAGAATTTATTAAACTCAAGGGAGAGTCCTGTAAGGAGTGGAGGTGTGAAAACAGACATTACCTTTATGCTGGCATAAAACTTTTTATGGTGACACAAAGTGAATGCAAACAGATGTCACTACCTTCTGCTGTGCCACAATTGATTAAATTTGTGGCCGCAACAGAGAGTAATGATAAATTGAGCCGCTTTATTGTGGCCCACACCTCTTCATTTCTGGAGGGAGAATGTGGGCAGTCCAAACCTGCCCAGACTCTCCAGCTACCCCAGGTTGGGGCTCTGCCGGGTTGAGGAGCCCAGTATTGTACATCCCGGGAATTCCTGGGCAGAGTCAAAATTCTTAAGCCTTGGGAGCACTTGCCTCGCTTTCTCTACTTACGCAGACGTATCTCAGAGATCTCCAGGGACATGTCTTGGTAAATGGGGAGTGTCGGGGGCTTCACCTTGACATGGGGTGTCTGCAAGTGGAGGATTTCCCTGATTTCATCTGCAAGAGAGGGGTTCCCTGATTTCAGGAGGCTTGGAAGGTTAGATAGCCCTGCAAACACAAGCTACAAACACTGAGGGGGAGAGCTATGGGAAGTTTCCCCCTCCATGTTTGCAGATGCATGCCAGGGAAATCCTCTGTGAAGGGATTCCCCTGGTGCAGGTATCTGCAAACAGGATGGGGGGAACTCTTATGGGAGCTCCTCTCTCCCCACTTGCAGATTCATGGGGAAATCTTCTGAAGGGGATTCCCCTGTTCCCCAACGTGGGCGGTGTGTCTGCAAGCAGGGATTTACTCTGTTTGAAGACGTGCCCCAAGTCAGGGCATGGTACCCAGCTTGTGCATTCCATCTGTGGAATATGATCAGCTGTGCTGTGACATATCGTGTCTGTTTCCACCCTGTGCTCCTTTCTTCTCTCCTCCGAATTACAGGATCTCTCTCTCTTCCTCCCCCCAATCCCTCATTCTCTGCAGTAGTCTTCCTTATTTTTTTCCGGTTATACAGGTTGCCTCATGCAGTGAAATCATGCTCCTCTGTTTCTCTCCCTTCCCCAAACTTCCTGGCTAAGTACAGAAAGTCAAAAAGCCTGAGGCTGAATTGATTTAATCTTTGTAGTTTAGTTTAAGCTGCATAGATTGAACCAATAAGTAAATGAACAGACATTCACTTTTGATTCTGGAAATACAGCCACATGCCTGCAGTGGCCCAGGCCAGAATCCAGGGGGCAGTAGAGCATGACTCCCTGCTGGCTGGAGCAGACAGCTTGGGCCAAGGCTAACCTGCCAGTCCGGGGGGGGGGAGGGGATTTCAGGGGAGGTGCAAAGCATCTTGGGATGCTGGGGGACTGAGAGTTACCTTGAATCTGAAGGGGATCTGGGACAGAAGTTCAATAAACCAATTTAACCTAAATCAGTTAAGTCTGATACTACATCCATCCAGGTTTATCTTAAACTGATTTTGGCCATTTTGAAAGCAGTTTATGTGCACTGAACTTCTGTTGTGTTACGAATTTGTACCCATTTCCAATCACTTATACCAGTTTATATGTAATTTCTCTCCCTAGTCCCCATGTCTTTACAAGTCCATCATCACCTCTAACTCACAAAGTGTCTCAGACTCTGATTTTGAAGCCCTGCATTAACATCTTTTCTCTTGCTTCTGCCTCTGAAGAGGTTTTGCTGCTTCAGGCCTCTTTCCAGAGACAAACGTAGATGGACTGATTTCCTTAGATCTCAGCTATCCCATAGTCCTACAGTGTCTTACAGCTATCAGGTTTTAACAATCCTACATGTCCCTTCCCTGAGAGATACCTATGACAGCCCAGATACTATACATCTGACTCCACATACACTGGAGCATTCAAATGATACAGCAATTTTATAACCTCCATCAGAATTCGTAAGTTGTACAGGGACAGATTCCTTGAATTGTTAGACCTGCTGTGATGATGAGGCATTGCTTTCTGTCTACCGTGAAATAATTACTGTGGTTTCAGTGTTTAGTTTGTGGTCTGTGGGCAGTGAAATTTAGCAAGTGATTTTTATTTCCTTGGTACAATTTTATTAGCACAGAAGGATTGGGCTAAAATGCTTGACACTGATATAAAAAAAATATTAAGTTTGAAACTGCCAAGTTCTGAACATGAAGTAACAGCCCCAAATGAAGGATAAAAATAATAGCTTTATTATTATTATTTATTGCAGCATTCAAAAGTGAACTAGTTGCCTCACAGCACACTGTCTGTTCCCTATTCTCTTGTCAATGAAAGCTCTTAGCCCAAAGTCACATAGTTCTCGTTATGTGTTATTTTACTTTGTTTTGATTTAGATTGGATGAAAAGCATGCAGACATTGCCTCTAAGCACCCTGCCAGTTATTTAAAACTACAAAACCAAAGTGCAATACAATCAGCTCAACCTGTCTATCAAGCAATGTATGCAATCGATCAAATACTATTGCTCCCTTCTATCAACCTATACCTCAATCCACCTACCTTTTTTCAAAGGCCAGGTGAAAACATTGTTCCTGTGTTGTTCTAAAAATGGTGCATGAACTAATTCAAATGAGCAAGGGGGTAAGGCTGTTGTGTTTAGTTACTCTGAAATATTAAGGGTGTGGACAAACTGTTCATACCAAGTTAAAGGGGGGCTGGGGTCTTCCCACATGTCAGGTGATCCCACTATATTGGTATGATGCATCGTCTCTATCCCATAGTCAGGGAAGGCTAAACCTGGGCAGTTTACTTTCAAATGAAACAACTGCAAAATTACAGTGTTTACAAGCAAACAAAATACTTGCCATGGACCAGCTGGTATGTAGTATTTTTCCCGGCATTTAACTTGGTCCAATTTGTTTACTTGTACATACCTGGAGGAATTACTTACAGCAATGGGGCCCGACCTTTTTCACCTGCAGGCTAGATGCAGTCCAGGAGCTGGATGCAGCCATGTGGGTTTTAGGAAGTTGGTGGCGGAGGAGCGGTGGAAGTGTTAAGTACCACCAGTCCACCACTATCACATTTCTGGATCCATGGGGAGACCTGCAGGGTGGATTACTTGGCTCAACCTCCATGGCCAATTCTGGCCTATGGACTGGGGAGCCGAGCACTCCTGATTTCTTTTCCACAGGAGCCAATGTCTCTGCAAATCTTCATCCAGATAAGAATGGTTAGCTTACCTGATAGTGAAATTGCCAACACTAAGTGCTAACAATCATGAGTCAGGCCCCCCAAATCATTGCATTGTGTTAAAAATGATGAGAGGTGGGTTGTTTTTTTGTTGTTTTTTTTTTTGGCGCGGGGGGGGGGGGGGGGGGGGTCTTTTTGTTCAATTTCCAGTCCTTTAGGTCGGACTCACTTTACATTTTCAGGCTTGTTTTTTCATCATCCTTAAGGCTACAAGCTTACTTTGATTATAAATACAAGCTAAGATCTTCACATAGTCACTTGCCTACAAGCAATAGGGCTTTGAATATACACCATATATTTCAAGGCTCAGGATAGAATCATCAGAGTTGGCAACAAAGCAATGTTGTGCAATTGTGGTTGCTCTAGGAGCCCTTGTTGAGATCTTTTGGGTGGGGGGAGCTCTCTGCCTTTAACACTTCTATTTCAAGTAGTTATATTTAGTAAGAATTCATTATATGATTTCACTGTCATTTTTTTTTTACAGCAAAGTAAGCACATGCTAGTCAAAGGCCAGTAGAGATCATAGGGACATCTGTAGCTAAGGTTGCCTAATACTAACCATTTCTTTTTTCAGTTGACAAACTAAGCAAATTGATTAAATAGGTTTTTGTCTGAAGTTAAATTACTTTTGTTAAACTTGTGGAGAAATGGCTCAACTGTTTTGAAGAAGAAAGTAAATGAAAATAGGTTGAATATTTAAACATATATTTTCAATTTTTTTGCCGATTTGGAATTTTGTCAAAAAGAGGGAAATGTTGATGACATTTATTTTTGCTGTTAGACTGACTATAGAGCTAGTTCTTCTTATTTTTTATACAGCAATTTCAATGCAATGAGGGGTTTTCGGGTTTTTTACATGCTTAACCAGCCCTAAGATAAGTAACTAAATGTTTGTTCTGACAAGATGGAATGGTATATAAAAAGAACAGGACGTGATCAGTACCTACTAGGCATGTCTACACAAGATGCTATGGTGCTGTAGCGTCTATTGGCAAAAACTGTTATAGTGCAATGCTATGGCAACGTAGCAGCCAAAAATAAACGTGCGCATCTAGCACAGTGTAGTATGAGCTGCTACTGCAGCATCTTTTAGTGCTTCCAAAAGGAAGTACTAAATGACAGCTCAGTAACGAAGGCGCTGTACAGCCACATGTAGATGTGCCCACTGGGTCATAATCTAAATTCACAAGGAAATAGGTTGAGTTGCGTCAGAAACCTTAGGCTGTGTCTGCACAGTAACTGGAAATATACTTACAACACAGATACCTGAAGTCTAGCCAGCTCAGGTACCAGTAAGACAGAAGCTGGGGTGGATCGGGATTCAGCACAGGATGGCCACCCTGCTAAGTACCCACAGTCCAGGTAGGTTTATACAGCCTATGCTGAAAACAGTATTTCTGTGGTTTTGCTGCTGTTGGGTCCAAGACTAGCTAATTACAATTAGTTTGAATAGGCCATCCTGTGCTGCCATTACATCTCTGACTACAGTATTTCTAGTACCAGAATTAATGACATGTTTAACTTGTGCATGGTGGACTTTTCAACTTTAACAAAACAATACTTTTTAAAATCTTAAATATCTGTTTACTTCAACTGTGTAACAGTGTATAAATAGCAATAAACAAACATCAGGCATATTTACGAAGTCAGGTATATGTATCAAAATTATTAATATTTAAAAATATACATTTTGTGGGTAAGTGTATTCTGTCTGTGTGTGGAATACGTAAATAATCAAATTATATACCTATATATATTAGATACCATATTTACCCAAATCTAATTCAACTTTAAATTTAAGATGCTCCCCCCCACCCCCTCCAGTAATTAGATTTTATATATAGACCATTTAAAATTGGCTATAATTTTCCATGTATAAAATCTAATTACTGGAGGGTCACCTTAAATTAATCCCCTCACCTCTCCCACTGCTGCAGCAGGGAAAGTAGTGGCAGTGAAGCCAGGTGGTGGGAGGGTAGGTGGTGGGGTAATCAAGTAACATGATCCCTGCCCCTTGCCTCACTCCATACCTTGTTCCTGCTGCCTCTTCCCCAACAACACTTGCTACTTCAGTGTCCCCCCTATAGTGATTCTCCCCACCCCCTGCGCCCCATGGTGCCCTCTGTGGTGCCTTCCATCCCTGCTGCCTGCCCCCCCAGTGTATCTGTGTGTGTGTATATGTGTGTATACGTGTGTGTGTGTGTGTGTGTATAGGTGTGCGTCTACGTGTGTATACATGTGTGTATATGTGTGTGTATGTAGAAGTGCGTGTGTATACGTGTGCATGTGTGCATGCATGTGTATGTGTATGTAGGTGTGTGTGTACATGTGTGTGTGCGTGCATGTGTATGAGTATGTAGATGTGCATGTGTATATACATGTGTATGTGTATGGAGATGTGCATGTGTAGATGTACATGTGTGTGCGTGTGTGCATGCGTGTGTGTATGTAGATGTGCATGCATGTATGCGTGTGTGCATGTGTGTGTATGTAGATGTGCATGTATGCGTGTGTATGTGCGTGCATGTGTGTGTATGTAGATGTGCATGTATGCGTGTGTATGTGCATGCATGTGTATGTGTATGTAGATGTGTGTGTGCATGTGCATGCGTGTGCGCGTATGTGTGTGCGTGTATACGTGTGTGTGCATGCATGTTTGTGTATGTAGATGTGCATGTGTGTATATGTGTGTGCATGCGTGTTTGTATGTGTATGTAGATGTGCGTGTGTATACGTGTGCGCTTGTGTGCATGTGTTTGTGTATGTAGATGTGCGTGTGTGTATACGTGTGTGTATGTTTGTACATGTGCGTGTGTGTATGTGTATGTAGATGTGCGTGTGTGTATATGTGTGTGCGTGTGTGTATGTGTATGTAGATGTGCGTCTGTGTATGTGTGTGTGCGTGTATGTATACATGTGTAGATGTGCGTGCGTGTATACTGGGGTGTATATGTATATATATGCGTGTGTGTGTGTATGTAGATGTGCGTGTGTGTATACGGGCATTTATATGTATATACATGTGTGCGCATGTGTGTGTGTATGTAGATGTGCATGTGTATACGGGCGTGTATATGTCTATACGTGTGCGCGCGCATGTGTGTGTGTGTATGTAGATGTGTGTGTGTGTATACGGGTGTGTATATGTCTATACGTGTGTGCATGTGTGTATGTAGATGTGTGTGTGTATACGGGTGTGTATATGTCTATACGTGTGTGCATGTGTGTATGTAGGTGTGTGTGTATACGGGTGTGTATATGTCTGTACGTGTGTGCGTGTGTGTATGTAGATGTGTGTGTGTATACGGGTGTGTATATGTCTGTACGTGTGTGCGTGCGTGTGTGTGTGTGTATGTAGATGTGCGTATGTGTATACAGGTGTGTATGTGTCTGTACATGTGTGTGCGTGCATGTGTGTATGTAGATGTGCGTGTGTGTCTACAGGTGTGTATGTGTCTGTACATGTGTGTGCGTGCATGTGTGTGTATATGTAGATGTGCGTGTGTGTCTACAGGTGTGTATGTGTCTGTACATGTGTGTGCGTGCATGTGTGTGTGTATGTAGATGTGCGTGTGTGTCTACAGGTGTGTATGTGTCTGTACATGTGTGTGCGTGTGTATGTAGATGTGCGCGTGTGTATGCGGGTGTGTATGTGTCTGTACATGTGTGTGCGTGCGTGTGTGTGTATGTAGATGTGTGCGTGTGTATGCGGGTGTGTATGTGTCTGTACATGTGTGTGCGTGTGTGTGTGTATGTAGATGTGCGCGTGTGTATGCAGGTGTGTATGTGTATGTACGTGTGTGCGCGCGCGTGTGTGTATGTAGATGTGCGCGTGTGTATGCAGGTGTGTATGTGTATGTACGTGTGTGCGCGCGCGTGTGTGTATGTAGATGTGCGCGTGTGTATGCAGGTGTGTATGTGTATGTACGCGCGCGTGTGTGTGTATGTAGATGTACACATGTGTATGCGGGTGTGTATGTGTATGTACATGTGCGTGCGCGTGTGTATGTGTATGTAGATGTGCATGTGTGTATGCGGGTGTGTATGTGTATGTACATGTGCGTGTGTGTATGCGTGTATGTGTATGTATATGTGCGTGTGTGTGTGCGTGTGTATATACATGTGCGCGTGTATGTGTATGTAGATGTGCGTGTGTGTGCGTGTGTGTGTATGTAGATGTGTGTATGTAGATGTGCGTGTGTGTATGCGTGCGTGTGTGTATGCATGTATGTGTATGTACATGTGCGTGTGTGTATGCGTGTGTGTATGTAGATGTGCGTGTGTGTGTATGTAGATGTGCGTGTGTGTACGCGTGTATGTGTATGTACATGTGCGTGTGTGTACGCGTGTATGTGTATGTACATGTGCGTGTGTGTACGCGTGTATGTGTATGTACATGTGCGTGTGTGTATGCGTGTATGTGTATGTAGATGTGGGTGTGTGTGTATGTAGATGTGCATGTGTGTACGCGTGTATGTGTATGTACATGTGCGTGTGTGTATGCGTGTGTATGTACATGTGCGTGTGTGTATGCGTGTATGTGTATGTAGGTGTGCGTGTGTATGTGTATGTATATGTGCATGTGTGTACATGTGCGTGTGTATGTAGATGTGCATGTGTGTGCGTGTGTATGTAGATGTGCGTGTGTGTATGCGTGTGTGTATGTAGATGTGTGTGCGTGTGTGTATGTGTATGTACATGTGCGTGCGCATGTGTATGTAGATGTGTATGTGTATGCGTGTATGTATATGTACATGTGCATGCACGTGTGTGTATGCGTATGTAGATGTGCATGCGTGTATATGTGTGTGTATGTGTATGTACGTGTGCATACACGTGTGTGTATGTAGATGTGCGTGTGTGTGCATGTATACGTGTGTGTATGTGTATGTAGGTGTGCGTGTATATACGTGTGTATGTGCATGTGTGTGTATATAAGTGTGTGTATGTAGATGTGCATGTGCGTGTATATACGTGTGTGTATGTATGTGTGTGTGTGTGTATGTAGATGTGCGTGTGCGTGTATATACGTGTGTGTATGTGTATGTACGTGTGCGTGTGTGTATGTGTATGTAGATGTGTGCGTGTGTGTATATGCATGCGTGTATATGTGTGTATATACGTTTGTGTATACGTGTGTATATACATGTATATATGCGTGTGTGTATAAGTGTGTATACGCGTGTGTATGCATGTGCGTATGTATCTGCGTGTGTATACATGTGTGTGTATATGTGTGTATGTGCATACGTGTATGTGTGTATGTGTATACATGTGTGTGTATACGTGTGTATGTGTGTGTAGTTTGAAATGAGATTTTCATTTTTAAAGTAGTTTGGCATAACCTTGGTTTAAGGAGTTTAGCACTGTTCGTTTAAGTAAGATACTGTAGAAGAAAGCAGGTAGTGAACATTTCTTTAGCAGGAAAATAGATATGAGTCAGCAACTGAGGAAAATAAGAGGTTATAAGGGAGAGATCTGAGAAGTAACTGCATGATTTTTGATATCCAAGCTACTCACAATCTGGTGAACATGTGGTAAAGGCAACGTGACTGAACAGTGAGAAGGATTGGAAACAGTGCAGCCTTTGTAATACACAGCTATGGAAAGTTATTTCTGAGAAGTCTCTTAGTGCAAGGTGCGGCACATGACTTATGGGTAGGCTTGGCGGAATTCAATTTTTATTTTTTAATAATTTAGATGGACGATATCGTTTATTTTTACACATTTATTTCAATTTTTATTGATTTAAATTTTCAAGATTGTGCAAAATTAGGAGTGTTGGAGGCATACAATTTATTAATCACAGTATATTATTATTATAGTGCAGTTTAACCACCCGCCATGACAAACGTAACTACTTAGGACTGCGGCCAGCCAAGCAGCAGAGCTGTCATCTGTCCCAGCTCCACTCATCCACATCTCTCTTGTCCACTTTGTCACTTTCTCTTCCTTTGTCCCCTGGGGTTTCTGGGAGTTGCAGTCCAAACTACAGTCAACACAGTTCTGTAGGACTGCTCCCCCTGTCATTGTACACTCCATCAGTCAAAATTTTTCTTACGTCCCCTTTCCACAAATTTCAGTTATTAACGATGAAAATATTTTTTCGTCGGTCTGTGAGCGTGAGGTGAAATTGACGTTTATCAATGTTTACCAATAAAAATTGAATCCTGCCAATCCTACTTACAAGGAGAGGCTGAGGGAACTAGGCTAATTTAGTTTGGAGAAAAAAAGACTCAGGTGATTTAATAACAACTTTCACCTCTCTGAAGCAGGGTTCCAAAGAGGATGGAGTGAGACTGTTCTCAGGAGTGACAGATGACAGAACAAGGAACACTGTTCTGAAGCTGCAATAAGGAAAGTTTAGGTTAGAGATTAAGAAAAACTTTCTCACTAGGAAGGTAGTAAAGCACTGGAACAGGTTCCCCAGAGAGGTGGTGGATTCTCCATCCTTGGAGGTTTTTAAGACCTGGCTAGACAAAGTCTTGGCTGAGATGATCTAGTTGGGGATGGTCTTGCTTTGAGCAGGCAGTTGGACTAGAAAGGAAGTGGGCAATTATTTTGGCTCAAGGGCCATTTAACAAGTTTTGGTGAGCTGTCAAGGGCTGCAAGGGTAGCCCTGCCCGTTGACAGGTTCCCCGCCCCCCTGTTTCCCATCTTGGACCTGGAAGTCCTGCTGTCTGCCCCCTGACTTCTGCGAGTGGAAGTCCTTCCCCTTGCCCCCAGAAGTACACCTTTTGGCAAGGGGGTTTGCCATCTTGGAACTGAAAAAACCCCAAATTATATTCTAAAAATCAAACATCTGCTACAACATAAATTATTTTGATTTCAAAAAATATTTTTGTCCTGATTTATATGTATTTGCATAGTGTACATAGAGGTGATTGCATAATAGTTTAAAATTAAATCTTACTTTTTTATATTGTGAGGGGTATGGTATGTGTGGGTGGGTACAGGATTTTGGCAGGGCTGTGTGTGTGGATGTGTGTGGGGGGTTTGTGGGGGTAGATAGGTGTGGGGGTGTGGGTGGGTGTGTATGGGGCTTGTGGAAATGTGTGTGTGTGTGTGGATGGGTGTGGGATTTGTGTGGGCTGTGAGTGTGCGAGGGGGAGGGTGGCTGGGGGGGTTGTGGCATGTGTGGAGGAAGAGAGTGGTTGTGGTGTGTGAGGGGGTGTGAGTGTGGGGTGTGGATGTGTGTATATGGGGGTGTGGGTGCATGTGTATGGTGTGGGGGGTGTGTGGGACACCTACTACAAACATGCTCCCCCACACATGGCCCCCTCCCTCATTGTGCACAGCCCCTGCCACCAGCAGCAGGTGGTGAGGCCTCGGGGTGCTTGTGGCAGGCAGACACCCCTGGTGGCGTGCAGTCCCAGCGAGCCCCTGGACTGCATGTGGCCGGGCCGCTGGCAGGGACACGGGCGGAATTGGCTATATATATATCTATTATATAGATATATATATAATATATTGGCTATATATATTACTAACTGTAATTCTATTAAATCTTTCTATTCTTGACTGTCTTCCCAGACCAGGGCTTCATCCTGGCAAGCATCCCTACCCGCAACAACATATTAAGCATAAGATCATCTTTTAAGTATGGGTCTAAGTTCCCCCGAAGTTAATGGGACTTGAAGTCAGTATGACTTCAGTATGTGTGTAGAGCTAAATGCATGATTATGTGCTTTCTTGACTCAGAACCTCAGTCTGTGTAATAAAATTTTGCATCATGTTATTGATATAAACATGCTAACTCTGCTATAATACATAAATAATCCCTTTCTGCCCTGCAGATGGAAAGCCAGTGTCATTGTCTCCGCTCGAGTCCCAACCCCATAGTCCTCGTTACACGGCCTCAAGCCAGCGGGAGCGGGAGAGCTTGGAAGTACGCATGCGGGAAGTGGAGGAGGAGAACCGAGCACTTCGCAAACAGCTCAGCTTGGCACAGAGTCGGAGCCCATCACATCGTCGCGGGAATCACTCAAAAACCTACTCCATGGAGGAAGGGACTGGTGACAGTGAAAGCCTGCGGGCTGGCATCGTGGCAGGAAACAGTTCAGAGTGTGGGCAGCAGCCAGCAGTGGAAAAGTGTGAGGTAAAGCCAACCAAAATGTCTTACCCACAGCAAAAGCATGGTGGCCAGGATTGGCTTACCCAGGGCCTTTGCTGGTTAAAAAAATAAAGTGCAATTCTCTTAAAGGAACATGTGCACTAATTTTAAATAGCTTTAAAGTAATCTTTGTTTTTGTCCCCCTTTTGATATGCTTGGAATTAATTTTCTTTTGTAGGGTAAATGTCAGCTGTTATTTGACTGGGAGCTGTCCAACTTCTGAGTTACCTCTGGGTACTCCATTTCTTCTCCCATGCAGGCAACACAGCCCCCTCCTGCTATGCTGCCCTCCCCTGAAGATCCCGGGCCCCACAGCGACAGGAGCCTGTGGGCTGCTTGCTAAGCCCTCATGGGCTGGATATAGCCTGTAGGCTACCAGTTGGACAGCTCCGATTACATTAAAGGTGTTACATTATTCTTAGCAATCTCTAAACATTTTAAAGTTACTCCACTTCAGGGGAGGATTATCTTTGAGCCCTTCTACCCAGTGCAAGATAGGGAATTGTTATTATACCTCACGGAGATAAAGCAACAAATTTGCAGTCATTCAGCATCCCAGGATGCACAGCTCCCCTCCCCTCTACCCTCAACAAACTTTCCATCTTCCCAAGTGCCACTGCCTAGGGGATGGTACTGGCTCCAAGCCAACACCCCCACTCACCCCCAGTGGGTATGAGCCCAGCTCACATGGAACCTGCTACCAGCTGCAAGGACCCTGGGGGATCCAATCCAGGCACAGGGCCCTCTTCTCAGAAGATTAAGCCTTTGCCCCATATCTGGTCAGCTCTCCCCTAGCCAGGAGAATCTGGGGAAAGGGGAAGAGGCCATACCCCCCACCCTTCACCCCCCCCCCCCCTCAGCCTCTTGTTCCTGGTGGGGAAGGGAAGGGATAGGGCAGGGAAGGACTGCTTAGCATGGCAAGAGCATGAGACCCAGGGAGGCATGCTTTCCCAGGGTCCGTGTTGTCACTACAGTTAATCCCCAGTGACTCCTCACTGGGAGTGGAGCTACCAGCCAATGAGAGCATAGAGGTCAGAGAGGCATGCTTTCATGGGCTCCAGGCTCTTGCTGTGCTTAACCCCCTGGGCCTGCTCCCAGAGGAGGGATAGAGTATTTTCTATCAGTAAAGTGCCAAATATCTAATTCAGAACCATATGCTCTATATTATTCACCCATAAGTTTTCAGCCACAAAATGTACAGCTAGATTGTGCCTGTGTTCAAAATGTGGCAATCTGAACTGAGGGAGGTGTCAAAAATAGACCTCCCCAGTTCAAGAAATTGTTATTTTTGACATGATACCTGTTAGCCATTTTTTCTTATTTTTCCTTATCAGAAAGATATAAGTTGAGAAAATAGCATTGAGGAATTAAAAATAGGTCTAATTATCTCTTCAAATTAAATTAGACCTGCTCTCAATTCAGTTGACATATGTGATATATCCCTTTAAAGTAAAGTATAGTTTTCCAGTGCTGGGTTTTTTTCTGGTTAGCTGAGTCCTAGTTCTAGGGTATTCAATGTGCCAACCAATTTAGGGCAAGAAAACAGCTGCTGAAAAGGAGAATAGTTTAAGTGGCCTTCCAGATTATAATGTCTTTTACCAATAAATTTGCTTGTTCAGTGAGGTTTAGCATCTTGCTGGAGGCAATGGTTATATAAAACATACAACCTTGTTGTGTTTGTCATGCCCATATCTCACCACACACTATTTTGATAATGAAATAGCTTTTCCTTCCTCATTGTAAGGAATTCACATAGTGATTCAGTGAGAGCAATGGAAGTTTAATTTTAACTTCCTTATTATCAGATTTGCCAGGAGGGCTCATCATTTATCCTATTACTGTAGATGCCAGTTTTGTGTTTGCCTGTAAGGGCAATATTTTTTTTCTGAGCCTGCACCTGTGCGTGCGCGCGCACACACACACACACACACACACACACACACAGTTTTCCACAGTTTGGAGGCATTGACAGACTCTCCTTATGTTTCTCTTTTTATGTTGCTGGTGTCAAGACATAGAGAAAGGACAAACATCTTGGGAATATATACAAAAGAATGAGGCAAATTTATGGCCCTGTGAGACGTTAAAAGCGCTAGGACTCAGTTGTTGATCATAGTCATGAAATTACAGTTTTAGTGATGATGAAATATTTGAAAATGCAATTAAATTTGATTTATATTAAATCCCAGATATAGCATATGATCTACGTGATTATATTTATTTGATCATAGTTAATATTTTGTGACGATGCCAACATAATCCAGACCAGATACCACTTTATGTTAGGCCCTGTGATAGCTGTTCAGTTGATAATGTAAGCAGAAATCTTACAATACAGGTGAGAGATAAAAAGGTGGGAGTTACAAATAAAGACCTTTCTTTTGGAGACAGCAATTTCCTTATGCATCTTCCCCTTAAGAGCCATCTTAGATGAAGGTATTTGTGTGTTGGATTTGAGGGGTATACTGGAAAGGCAAGCTCAGCAGTTTATGGAGATAAACAGAGCTCTGTGACTGGTGGTTGTAATGACATCAAGGCATCTCTCCATTCTTTGCCATTACAGACTGAGAGGCAGAGAATGTTTCCCCACACGTCAATGATGGTGTAATCAGCCTTTACGCTACTGTAAGAAAGGATTGGATAGACAGCTTAATTTATCCCAGACAGGTATGGAATTACTATGGGGGAAATGTAAGTAAACCTCCTCCAATGTAAATTCCACTAGTATATGTGTTGGCTATTAAGGCTGTGTGAAGCTTCGGTCCCTGATTTGATTTGGCAGAGATTTGGCCTGATTCATTGGCTGAATCTCTGAATCTGAATCAAATCAGAGGGCCCTTTTTAATCTCTCTGTATCGAATCAGAACTCTCCGAATCAATTTGGAGACATTCGGAAAGATTCAGAGATTTGGTTATAGACACAGCTTTAAATGTTTTTTCTACATACCTGAAAGTAGCAGGTGGCTCATGAATGCTGCGATGCTGGGGCAGGTGGCGCAACCCACAGGAGCATGGGGGGCGTCCCCAGCGCACTCAGCAGCACACCCAGAAGTGGACCAGAAGCACTTCCAGTCCACTTCTGCGTCTGCCGAGGGGTGTGCAGGGGGCCCTCTCCGCACTCCCCTGGTTTGGCGACTGGTGCCTCCTGGGTCTGGGGGTGCCCCCAAGGCCCCTCTGTGGCCGATCACTGCATGGACCAGGAAGTGGACCAGACCAGCGCACATGCCAGTAGACCAGGAAGTGGACCGGAAGTACTTCTGGTCCACTTCCAGATTCGCCACCAAGCACGTGGGGAGCCCTCCCGCAATCCCATGAAACATTCCATCTGCTCCAGCATCGCAGCCTTCAGGAGCCACACCTGGTATCTTGAGGTACGTGGAACAAATATCGACTGAATCGAATCGGGGACAGTGATCCAAATCAACGAATCGAATCGCTGTCCCTGATTCAGGCTGAATCTAAATCGAATACGGCCTGGTTCACATACCCCTATTGGCTATCCTGAGAGAACCCATGGACAGACATTTTCTCCAGGTAAACAGCCTATCAATTGCTCCCCTGCCACTAATGGTGAAGCACTGTAATAGCTGCCTACTCAAACAGCTTTCCCAGGATAGTTGCGCATCTGTTTGCTCCAGATCTCAGTGTAATGTGCATTAATGTACAACACTGATGTGTATTATGTTGATATAAATGTATTTTCTATCTAGACCCAGAGACCAACATTAGAAAAGAATTAATTTTCAGGTTTTCCTGACCGTCCTTTATATTAAGGGGAGGTGTTTGAATAGTTACGATGGATTCAACTATTAATAGACTATTCAATTGCCCATCAGGAATGACGGCAGGGGGGAGAGTAGGTGGGGATGGAGCCCCGTCCCCACCCTCCTGTCTGGGCCTGCTCCCCCTTCTCTCCTGCTGTTTGGGGTTTGGGCCCGCTCCCCCTCTCCCTGCTGCAGTGGCGGGGGTATGGGAAGGGGAGGACCAGGCCTGAGGGTGGGGGGAAGCCTGGCCACCGGGTTGGCGGGAGCAGCGGGCCTCAGGGAACCTGGCGGCAGCAGGGGGACGGAAAGAGCGGGCTTGGGGCCAACATGGGATAGCGGGGGTGGGGGTGGAGTGGGCTCAGGCCCTACGGGGGGAGGAGGCTTGCTCCTCCCCTCCCCACACAGCTGCCATGTTGGGCCGGGCTGGGTCTGCTGTCTCCCCCCACACTGGTGCAACGGGCTGGCTTTTCCCCGGCTCGGACTTGTTCCCCCCCCCCCCCAGCAGTGTCAGGCCCGGGCCCACTCTCCCCTGGCCTCACCATCACCGCCAATCCCATGACACACCCATACCTTCTTCCCCACCCCCCGGTGTTGGGCCTGCTCAGGGACAGGAGGAGCAGGCTCAGGGCCAATGAGCAGGGGGGGAGGAGTGGGCCCGGGCCTGAAGGAGGGAGGAGGCCCGCTCCTTCCCTCCCCCAGCTGCTGCTGTGGCCACATCAGCATCAGACCAGGCCCGCGGTTTCCCCTACAACCTGCTGCAGTAGGCCAGCTTGTCCCCCACTCCCCCCTTCCCATGTTGGGCCCGGTCCCGCTCCCCCCATCCCTCTGCATTGGGCCAGGCCTGCTCCTCTCCCCCTCCCCCCCCTCGCATTACCTGCAGGGAGCAGAGCAGGTGGGGGGCAAGGCCAGCCCTCCTGACCTCACCCCCCCACTCCATCCCTTGTGTCCTGACCATCATGGCGGTGGGCTGCCTTCTGTCAGAACGCTTTTTCGCGCTCTGATTGGCTGTTTGTCAGACAGATAGACAGACAGACTTAGGCTTTTATAATATTAGAATGGTTTAATAATTATAGCATCAAGCTGGTTAGTTGGTTACTTTTATAAGCATCTCTAACATCATCTACAGGTATATTTATATCATTATTTATCTTAATAATCATATTATAGAGTAATGTGGGCAGACTAGTCAAGAAAGGGGCCTTTCAGCATTTGGGAACTGTACAAGCACACAAGTTATTAAATACTCCTTGTTTGGAAAAGAAAGTTTATAATGTATACTATATTCGTGTTTGTAATATGCTTATACTATTTGTTAATCATTTACAACTCCTTACCAACAGGAACATACACAAAAAGTGTGGCCAGTATTATTTAAACATTGTTATAATATGAAATTAATTATAGAATAATATTATAATACTATAAAACCCAATAGAAGTTTTGCTAAACCTAATCTTGTGGGTTTTTTTAATCCAAATGTTGTCTGAAGGTGAAAAACAGTCAACTTGTTTGTTTAGATACCATTATATTACTCATCAGCACTGTACATATATATCTTTCTGGGCCTCAGGTACTGAGCACCCATCCAGATAATTCTAGTCTGGGTTTAGATGAAATATTGCTTTCAAGCATGATTTTGCCTGTTCTGTGTTGTACAGAAAAAAATATTTCTAAATTGTGCTAACATGAATTTGCTCCCTTTTTAATTGCCCATTCCTAACCAAGTTAAATATATTAAATGAGGATAAGACTTAAGGGTTTTTTTGTGATATCTTTTATTGGACCAGCTTTATAATTGGGAGAGATTTTGGACAAATTTGGGGGCATAAAGTGCCCTTTTTCAGGTCACCTTTGACAACTGTGGCCTAAATGCCTCCCATGTATTTAAAAACCAGAAATAATTATCTTTCTGATCCGTTTCCCAGCCTTTAGGGCTAGGGACAGACATTACACATAATCTGGTTTAAGTGATCATAAACTGGTTTAAACCTGTAACAGAACAGATATTCAGTGCATATAAACCACTTTGAAAATGGTTGAAACTGGTTTGAGATACACGTGGTTGAATCAGACTTTATTGATTTGGCTCAAAACAGTTTATGCAATGTCTGTCCCAGACTCCTTGCTGGTTTAAGTTAAATTGGTCAAGTTAAATTTAAGTTAAATTGGAGTCCCTCAGCATCCCGGCATGCTCTCTGGGCTGGGCAGGGCTCTCTGCTCCACAGCAGGGCTGGCCCTTCCCCTCTGCTTCCTGGCTAGAACTCGGCACAGATGTGCAGGCACAGCAGGCTCTGCTGGCTTCCCCATGCCCCTCTCTGCCCCTCACCCTCCACTTGTTGTTTAAGCAGAAATCCCTTCCTCCTCTCTGCCACAACAGGGACCATAGCCAGCATGTGGTATGCTAGTTAATGGCAAGAGGTGTCTGTGTGTGTCTCTCTCTTTCACTTGGATAGGCAGTCAGAACAGTGACCGCTTAGGGCTTTTGTAGCTAATCAGCAGGTCAGTGGGTAAGCTGTTTAAGAAGTCTGAAGTAATGTGGAGAGAGACTATTGTTTTGCTAATCGGGTGATAAAGACTGTTATCACCCCCCTGGCTGGCTTGCTCACCTGTCAGTTTGATGCAGACAGCATGACAAAGCAGGGAGGGAGATTGAAAAGCTCCGTATCATCAACAGATGCATGCACTGCATACCCCCCTTTGCCTCATAATACTAACCCAAGGCTAGGGGCTGGCAACATTCCTGCCCCCTGAGCAGCCTGCAGTGAAAAGCCTGCGCCTGTACAGGCAGACCTCCCTAATGAGACAGTCGTGCTGGGGCCTGGCCACTTCCCCCTCAGCTCAGCTCCATGCTGTAGTGCCCCCCGGCTTCTAGCTTGAGCCACTGCAGGCATGTGCCTGAATTTCCTCAGTCCAGAGAGAATGTCTGTCCAGTTTCAAACCAGTTCAGCCTAGCCAGGTTAGACTAATCTGCAATGATTGAATCAATTCACCCTCAGGATCTTTGAATGTGTGTCCCTAGTTTAGGAGAAACAGTTTGATTAATTTATACAGGATTTTTGTTTGCTTGTATGTGTAAGTAAAACAAAAAATGCCTATGCTGAAGAAATGAATTACATCTTATTCTGAAAGTAGGTCTATGGTCATTTTAATCTCCTGGTGGATTGAGCTCCATTATCTAAATGCAGTTCTCTTGAAAGGTCTCTGTTTAGCACTCACGGACACATCACAGCTTGGTAAATAGATTTATTATTCCCAGGGAATAGAGTGATATGGGAATTCATGGCTATAGACAGAGACCTCTCATCTAGGCCAGTCTCACAAAGGGTTCTGAATAGACAAGCAAAGGATTAGAATGGGACTTGGGGTCCAGGGGAGAGAGCAGACCTGTGAGTGCATTGTTCACAGTGACCTAATTTACTAAGCAGGGTCATAGGATGGCATACAGTCTTGTAACCATCTGGAAATGGGCGTTCCGTAGCAATGAGGAATTCTAAAGGACTCCAAAGCTGCTCACCAATTTAGTAATCAGAGAGCAAATGCCCTTGATAATGTGGAATATTACAGAGGAGGTGAGATCTTTGAAGTGCTTCCTGCTTCCTACTAGTATCGCCCCCATTGGCAGGGGATTTGGCTCTAGCTGGTTTCTCTTCATCCAAGTGCTGAATTTGGACAGGCGCAGAGAAATCTGGGAGATGGTGCAGTTTATATTTTAATCTCAAACAGATACAGAGTAGCTGATTTCCTGCAGAGTCTGCTGCCTTTGCTGCCTTTCTAGTTTTCCCATTGGCTTTGTATAGATGTTAAAAGGTACGGGGAGATGACTGAGCCTTGTTGCACTCTGCCAGAGAAGGCTTTAGAAATGGAGAACCAATCCCCTGTAGTAACTCTCCACAATATCCTAGGATGCAATAGTATCAAAAGCTGTGGCAGGGTCTAGCAGGAGGCACATGTACTCTCTTGTCTATCAGCAGAAGGAACTCATTCACCAGAGCAAAAAGTGCCATCTCTATTGTGCCCTGGTTTGAATGGGGATGTAGGAGGCTGGTAGATGATGAATGGCATCAGAAACAATATTTTTCTAGCTTTTGACTATCTGGATTAGGGAAGGTAGGTTTAGACAGTATGGAGGTTCATGCTAGAAAAGTGTAGAAACTCCTTTTCTAGGGCCAGGACAGATCAGCCAGAACCATTCTTGAAAGCAGTATTCTACATACGACCAGGCTAGAATGATGATACCTGATCTATGATCACCAGATAAACAGTGTTTAAACTGTGTGTAAAATTAGTCAGCTAGCATGATTTAGTTGAAAGTTAAGGCACAGGTCTTAGATCTTCATAAAGCCTGAAAAAGATTGGGAAACAGCCAGGCAGGAGACTAATAAGAGGAGTGCAGTCAGTGCTGTGCAGGAATCCAAGCCTATGCATATAGTTTAAATTGCTGGCAGTCTCGCATCCAAACTTCTTTACTTTGGTTATGGCATAAGCATAATGAAAGGTCTGATCCTAAGAAATGCTGCATACCCCCAATTCCCACCGACTTCAGTATGAATTTAAAGCTTCAAGGACCTTAACAGCATCATTCCCCAAGTCTGCTATAATAGAGATTATCTGTTTTATACCTAACATGGTGGGCAGCCCACACCCTGCCTTTAATTCCAGATTTGTTCTCAGCCTTGTGGGCTCTGCTGAAAATAAGAGCTGTGTCCCTGAGAAACCAGCTAACCAAGTTTCTGTTGGATATCAACTAAGTTTGTATGCAAGTTCACAGATGTTCCATCGTTCACAGATTTGTTCTGGTCAGCAGGGTGAGACCTTCCTCATTTCTGTATTGATTAAGCGAAAGGGAAAAAAGGGGGGGGGAGGGGAGGATGAAGGGTAAAGTCAACATCTACAAGAATTAATTTCCCAGAGCAACATGAGTGGCATGTTCTGAAATCATTCAGAGGAGGGGAACTGAATAACAATGTCCAAGTTCATTTATTTATTATATTAGATTTATATGCCACCTTCCCCCGAAAAGGCTGAAAGCTGCTCACAGAAAAAACAAGATAAATTATAAAAGCAGATAAAATATTAAAATAGAACAGCATGTAATAAATGACAGATTCCCCAACCAGTGCCCTAGAATTTAACCTTGCCTGCCCTAGAATTTAACCTTGCCTGCTAGAAGCATGTCCAAATAAAAAGGTCTTGCAACACTTCCTGAAGGTGTCTGGGCTTGGGCTCTGATGGGCTGTAGTGGGGAGAGACTTCCAGAACTGGTGTGTGACTGCTGAGAATGACCTCCCACATATTTTCACCAAATGAATTGATGCTTATATGGGACTTGCAGAAGGTTGCTCTTGGCTTGCTTTAAGCATCACGATAGAACGTACAGTAAGTTACCAGTAGCGAACAATTATTATATGCATGATGGGAACCAGTAGCACCTCTTTTCACTCTATTGCACACTTTCTTGAAGAACTTGCTGAACCTCTGCTTCAGATTAAAAGGAAGGTGGGAAGATGCTGTACAACCTTTATCCTACTCACTACCCTGCTCTATTCTGGTTCCTTCTCTGTTTAAAAGCTAAATATATATTTAGTTTTTACATGGTGTGAAACCCCTGAGAACATATCTACTAACCAACATGCATTTATAACCCTCTAATTGGAAGTTTTAAGTAGTATTTAAAATATCTTTGCATGTTTGCATGCTGTAAATAAGATGTACTGGTTGTGTGTGTGTGTTGTGTGTATGTGAGTATACGCGCACACGTACTCTTAAGTAATAAATGCAGTTCCTTTCAGATATCAGATGCAGTTTCAGCACAGTAATGACTTTGGAATGATGATGGTGTTATAACTCAATTAAGATGTTTTTAACAAACTGCCTGGAGTGGGCTGCAAACAGGTGCCAACCGCCCACTCCAATCTCTAACGGTCGCCACACTAAATAATAGCACTGTCATGTATGTTTTCTCTTCAATGAATGATAGAGCACAAGGAAAGGGCTTTATCTTTGTTCTTTTGTTTCTTTTCTCCCACAGACCATCCACGTTGCCATTGTTTGTGCTGGGTACAACGCTAGTCGGGATGTTGTCACGCTCGTCAAGTCAGTCTTATTTCACAGGTAAAAATGGCTTTCCTTTGCATGGTGTGTACCTGAATTTAATATAGTAAGGTCTTGCCTCTTTTAAACTCTTATTTTAGAGAGTCAGGTCTCTTTCCCAGGCTACAGAAAATAATGGATACCTTTGGAAGGAAAGAAGGATGTCTGCCCAACAGTATTCCAAACACAGTCTCCAACTCTACCTTGGTGAGACTCATCTAGGAGGCTCCTGGGATGTGTGGTGCAGTTGTTAGATATCTTTCGTTATGGGAGCAAGGGCTATGTCTTGCTGATCATGTTTGAGTGCTGTAAAATAATAACATAATAATAATAATAATGTTCGTTAAGCTCAGGCTTATTAGCAGTTTATGGCACAGCAGTAGTAAGGAATTTGAGATATGCTGGGTATTCTGCTCTCCCAGCCTTCAGTTTACACTCTGATTTTGCTGGAGACATCTTTATCATAAGTAATGTGTTCGCCAAGGCTCAGATTCTGAAGCCTCCTGGCTTCAGTGGAATTGTTTGCAACTCTCCACCAGAGGGTTTCACAGTCTGGCCCAAACACATTTAACACAGTTATATCTAGAGATCTGATAATTTTGAAAGGCGCGAGGAAGACAGCATATCCAGTTATGATGGCCAGAGGCACTTCCAGAAAACTGAAGTGGTGTGCAATGGTGTATGCTAACGTCATGTCAGTTGTTCAGCTTGGTAAGGGACAACAAAGAGATTTTTACCTGTGGGAGAATTAGATAGGAACAATGTTGGAAACGGGTAGAAAGAAATCAGCCCTTCTGACTAAGTCAGGGTAGACAGACCAATGAAGTGTGCTTAGAGAACATTTTGCTAGGGATGCAAGTTCCATACTCCTCTTTGTTGGGAAAATTAACTGACAGTAGGAGTGTCCTTTTTGAAGTCAGCGGGCATAATTCTACAGCTTGCACAGTCAGAACAGTGGTGTTTTATTCTCACCTGCATTTATTTGCATGGGTTAAAATGACTGTACAGGGGACAAGGTAATAAAATCAGGACCAACAAGACAATATTTGTGGAGTACTAAGTGTGAGTAGAGTATTGGAATCTAGCTTGAAATATGGCCACAGTAGCTAAGGCATATACTAGAAGAAACTTGGGATGTTTCAACATGCAGAGCTGAACTGGATTAACATGAGGTATGACTTTTTTTAGACCAACTTAATTAAACAGATGCAAAAAGCTGTGGGGATGTTATGGTAGTGTGAGAGTGATGTTTTATCCATGATGGTCCAGAAATTATGTGAGAAGCAAGGATTTTGGTGGGTGATATCTTTTATTGGACCAAGTGCATGGCTGGGATAAAGTGCAGATATCATTTCATTTTAAATCAGGTTCATTGCAGGCATACAATCTTAAGTATTAAATGAGAGACAACAGAGCTATACAGAGAAACAGCTAGGGAGTTCAAAGAGACATTATTGGCCAGTATGCTAGTCAGGGGTTTCCCAGGGTGGATTGATCTTATTACTTTTACATTTTTAGAATGTTAGAAAATGGTGAATGATATCTTGCTTATTTACTAGATAATTAATTCCTTGCTCATGATTTGCCAAGCAGCTGCATTTAGATGCTAACTGGAATTTAATTAAACACACAAAACTGCAAATAAAAAATATTTTTATTAATTAAAGCAGCCCTAACTATTGTGGGATCATATGAAAGTCAGGCTGGAAGGGACCTCACCATATATTTTGGATACATTAAGTACGCTTACCAAAGCATGTTTTACATTTGCAAGTGATTTATAGAACAGCAGGATTGACTGTAGTTGGTGAATTACACTGATAATTTCCAATTAGCCTGGGAACATTTTAATCTATGCCTAAGTGAAAGCGACTGGAACTGAAGTTCCTACTTACCTGAGAGGGCAGACATGTGAGACATTTACTACCTAGTAAATTGCCTTTACCACATAGTAAAATTGGATTAGGATACTCCATACTCAACCGTGCTATGTAGGAAATCACTGAAATCAAGGATAAAGTTACCACATGAAAAATGTTTAGTAACTTTACTATGCAGGGATTTGCTATACAGAATATGTCATGTGTCCATACCGCAAGTCAATTTTATGCCAAAGTAGCAGTTTGCTCAATAAACACTGGCTCCTCCACCATCTGGTGGCTAGGCACTATAACAAAATAAGTCATATTGCAGACAGCAAGCTTGGGAAAGCTGACTGTGTGTTTGCTGCTCACTATAGTAAATTTACTATAGAGTAAAAGCTGGAGTATGTTACTTTAGTATCAAGTTTCCAAAATTTGTTGCAACTTTCCGGTTAGAGGAAACTGTAGCAGAATGAGACCATCCAAGTAGGCACAGTAGAGGATCCTGATGATACATCAGGGTTGCCTGGAGTCGGAGATGGTCTCTCAAAGCCTGTGATGACTGCCAGCCTCTTTGGCCAATAGCATATTCTTTTGAACCCTCTTCTCCACCTCCCTGGACAAGCCCTTAACATGGCAATGACTTCCTGGGCACGTCTACATATGCATTTGCTCTGGGGTGGGTTTACTCTAGAGTAGACCAGGGATGGGCAGGGAGCACGGGGCCAGGAAATAGCTATCTCTTTGTGGGGACTGGGAGATTGCTTTGCCACTGGAGCCTAGGTGAGGATAGTGTCCCCCTGCCCTGGCAGCAAGGAGCTCCTGGCCCCAGCTTCCCGATCAGGGTCAGGGGACTTGGAAAGAGCTGCAGGGGAGAGGCAGGTCCCAGCCCCTCCTGCAGCTCTTTCCAAGCCCCACACCTTGATCACCTGAACGGGGCATGGGCCTGGGAGCTGCCCCTGACTGGGGACAGTTCCTAGCCCCCACTCCACAATTGCATGGTAGGGGCTGGGAGCCTATTCCCAGCCCCCACTACAGGATTGCAGAGCTACGGCTGGGAACAATCTCCCTGAGACTGGGGAGCCCTGCTGCCAGGGCATGGGGACATTGTCCCTGCCTAGACTCCAGTGCCCGGGCAGGGGCAATCTACCACCTTGTGCTGCCCGGCTGACCAGGAGCAAGTTTGCTCCCAGTCAAGTATCTACACATGCACTACTGTTGTTAATCTTGAGTAAACTTGCTACTTGCATTAGCTTGTAGCAAATTTATTCATGACTGGAGCCAGTTACTGTGCAGTAAGTGTCTGCACGTGTAGATATGGATGCTTACTGCACAGTAATCAGCTCTACTGTGCAGTAAAGCATCTCATGTAGATGTGCCTACTGTGCCATATTAGTAAAACCAGTGCTGAAAAATTAAATGTTTTCCATTATTCTTTATATAAAAAAGTACATGGACTGCAATTAAAATTTTGGATAAAAAGCTAGATTCAGCATTTCTATTTCTCATTTAAATGTTTTAAGAGATTTTAATATACTTAGAGGGGTTTTTTAATCAATTTTGAACAACCCTGATTTTTGGTGCAGGGGTTGTTCTGTAGACTTCACAACACAGGAGACTCTTAAATTCTAACACACTGCATGACTCTGTGCTTAGACAAGGCCTTGATAAATACTATTTCTAGAGTTTCAGAGGGAAACTAGAGATTATTAGGGGTGTATTCTCTGGCATCCCTAAAGCAATGATAGTTGATACTACAGAAGGCATGACAGGGATAAATCACCCATGATATACCCCGTTCACTCCACTTCTGCCACTGTCAGAGACAGGATACAGGCCTAGGTGGGTCATTGATCAGACCCAATATGGCACTTCTTATGTACTTATATTCACGGCATGAAATAGAAACTTTCCTTATTAATAAATCATCTTTGAAGGATTTGACAGAAGCAGTCAGTTCATAGAACTCTTCTACCAAGATGAGCACAGTAAAGGAACGTGTCAGAAAGAACAGCAATAAAAAGAGCCTCGATCAAGTTTTAAGATATACTTTTAAAATTTAAAAAGATATTAATGTTAAAAAAATCTATCTGTTCTTTATTAAAACTTTAAAATATTTAACGTAAACTGAGTTTTTATTGTATTGATCATGAGCTTTTCTGCCTAGGATTTTCTTTTTAAAGACTTTTTTGGAGATATCAAATATTTATGTTGAAGTGATTGTTTCTTCCCAGAGATCAACTACTTTTATCCCTTCATCTCTTAGCCTTTTTCTCCATTTTTGAAGGCTCCACATTACTTCATTCATGGTTCCTGCTGCTCTACAACCAATAGGCACCTTACTGCCTAAAGAAGTGTGTTCCCTTTCATTTTACTTAAAGAAAACAAGTTCTTTTTTTCTTAGCTTTAATGAGGGACAACATTGTAGAGACTTCTCACCATGAATAGTTTGGGAAGTGTATTTACATTCTTTAAAGAAAAAAAAATATCAATATGGGCATTTCTGAGCTTCCTGGAATTCATTTCCCTGTAGGGTGCGATTGTCCTTTAAGGCTACCAATACAGCCTCTCTCAAGGTTTTGCTTTGCTTGGTCAAGCCTAAGTTAGGTTTAGTTAACACATTTATTAAGCCTTACTTAAATCAATCCTCTCCCTACTTTCAATGCAGTATAACATCTCATTATATCGAAACGCAAATCGAGACAAATCTGAATCAGCCTTGCAGAATAACTAGAAGCCAAATATTCTAATATGGGGGGGGAAAAACAGTGTGCGGGGGAAGGGAAGAAATGGCTGCATAATTCTTTCCTATCTTCCTGAAAAAGCAAGAGGGGATCTGGCACTGTAAACACCCACTGACTCGAGACCAGTGTCTTAGCAACACTTCCTCCTTGTATCACTTTTTTCAGGGGGATAGAGGTAGGTATGGTTACCATACCTCTGGATTTTCCTGGACATGTCCACTTTTTGGGTCCCCCCCATCTCCATCTGGATGTGTTTTTTGGTTGTTTTTTTTGGGGGGGGGGAGGGGGGAGGGTTTTTTTTAATATCAACAGATGTCTGGGATTTTGCTCTGCTCATCATCGGAAGTTTTTCCTGGCACTTTGCAGCTTGTCCTAGCAAGGAGCTGCTTGGGGCTGGGGAGGGCAATTGGAGGCAAGGGGCATCACATGCTCTGCACATGCACATGGCTGGCTTGCAGCCAGGCAGGGTGGTGGGAGCAGCCCTGACAGCTGCATGCAGGTAAGTCTATGGGGTGGGGAGAGGGTGGGGGGCTTGGAAAGCCAGGGGTTGGGGACTGAAGGACACTAGCCTGGTCTGGGGGGCAGGGTATCCTGGGTCAAGAGTGAGGGACAGCAGTAGGGCTGTTGGTTGTGATTTGGGAGTGAGGGCCAGGACACGGCACGGGCATATCACTGCCCTCTCCCCCTGACAAGTGTCCTCTTTTTTTAAACTGGAAATATGGTAACCCTAGTAAGGAGAAAGTAAAAAAAGAAATTTTATCAGATATTTTTAGCTGAAAATTGATTTGAACTTAAACTGAGGTTCTTGAATTGTGTTCTTTGTGAAAATGATGCCATCTGGAAAAAATGGCATGCATTTTAAAGGTTAGGAAGATAGAAAAAAAGGCTCCTTGTTCCTTAGTAAGAGCTGTTTAACTGGATAAAAACCTTGGTTCAGGTCTCACTGGTTCATTATGAGGAGTCAGGTGGAAACAGCTGATTGGTTTAGAAAGCAAGTACATTTCGTGTTAGCTGTTGCTTTAAAGTCTTACTGAAGGGTCACAAGTGAAAATTGACTTGGAGGTGCCTCTTCCTAATCCCCATATGTGCACTACAATATTTAGCATGGTTGGCAGTATCTTGTTGGGGAACTTGAATAGCCAGGGGTGATACAGGTCAGAGATGAGTTGCATAGAGGGATCTGTGTATGTATGGTAGGGGAGAATCTTTCTTGCTCTATATCTGGCTGTCAATTGATGTTATTAATGCCTCGCTTTTATGATCTCTAAATTCACTCTCAAATATATATTTAAAAAGAGTAAAATGTACATGCCTCCAAGCATATTGTCAAAGTCTTTTCTTTAGATGCTTCTGATCATAAATGTTCAACCAGACCTGATCTAACAGGTGGAGGATTTAACACTGCCAGCAACAAAGAAAAATGGAAAAATTGTGCTGTGTAACTGAAATAATAGATTGCAAGAAAATGGACCTGTTATAACACAGACAGACACTGAGTAACTTCCTCTGAGACAGTCTTGCCAATGCACCTCAGTCCTTCCCTATCACCCCTCAAACACATCTTGCTGTTTGAGTGATTGGCTTCTTCCAAACAAACACACTCATTGTCTACTCTTCTGCTAGGCTTCATTCAGGGTTCATTTGTAACAGCACTGATTGCAGTGAATTTATCTGGTAGTCATGCAGATGTCACCATGCTTTTATTGCCATTTCATTGTGATTTAGCAATTAAAGGGTGCTTCAGCTGGAGTGTCACTGTATTTTTATACAAAAGAGGTCCCTAGACTGTCCTATACAGTCTGTGGCAAATTTCTGAGAAAAGAACATCATGTCAGTTTAATCACCTTCCCTCCTTTGCATTTACATATTTATTATACCCCTACCTTTGTGCTGGAGTGCAGTAGAGAAAAACAAAAGATGTCAGGAATGCTGGGTCATTAGGAATGAAGGCTACAGGAGTTTCTAAAGATGGAGCGTTCTATCACTTTTCCCCATTTGTGAATGTGGAGAAAATCCGGTATACGGAGGATTTTAGCTCTTCACAGGTCACAGCTACAAACACTGAGACTGTGATTCCAGTTATACCATGGAGATCATGAAACAGAGACAAAGCAACTTGTCCAAGCCATTTGGGAAACTGTTTTTGTATACAGGCTCCAGGGAGTAGGAAGAAGACTATGAGGAGGAGAAAAAGGAGATGTATGGTTTAGTGAGGTTAGAGTCTTCCTTACTGGAACACCAGTGGTTCAACACTACTTCATTCCCATATGAAAATGAGTTTTTGGTCCTGGTTTTGTCTTAGAAAGCATATGCTCCTGTCACACAATTGCAACAGCTTTTAACACAGTTTGACATAATTGACAGTCTGTTCTCGAGGGAGACTCACCAGAACTGAAATAGCAGTTTTCAGACTGATAAATATGCATTGACAGTGCTGCGTGGGGGAAGCTTTTAGAGTCAGTCTTTCATTCTGGCTTGTAACATTCCTGCTCTCCAGTCATGGACATCTGAATCCTTAGTTATTCCAGTTTTTATAAAAGCGTTGTGATGTAGACGGGCCTTTGTACATGCCACAAAATTGGCCTTTAAAGTGGCTTAAATGCTCTTTTCACCACTAATGGCATTGCTGTTTGCACGTTCAGCGGCGTATTCTGCTTTAATGGTGTTGCTGTTTGCATGCTCGGTGACATATTCCACTTTAAATGACTTTGGTACATAGAAAGATAAAACACCTCTGAGATGTTTTAGTTTACTACCTAACAAAGTGCAACAGTGCATGGGGTGTGTGTCGTCCCCCCCCCCCCCCCCGCCCTCCGAACTGAAGAGACAATTAAGGATGGGGGTTTAGTTTGGTTTAGTTCTTCCTAAATTGAAGCGGTGTTTTTAAAAACCCACTTTTTCAGTTTAGGGAGAACTAAACTGAATTAAACCCCCGTGGCATGTACAAGCAGCTGATGAGTTTCCAGAGAGGGCCAGGTTGAAACTACAAAACTAATTTCATTTGTGACCTAAGTAAAACTTTAAACATAGTTTTACCAAGGCAAAAGAATAAACACTAAGTTATTACAAGTGTCTGATGGGTTGGCTAAGTCGGTGGGAAATTTTTTTGAAAGTACCTAAATTCCATTTTCAAACATGACATAAGGGATCCTGGATTCAGTTGACTTTCAAGACAAGTTATGCATCTCTTTTTTGGCCCAAGTCACTTGGAAATGGGAGTTAGGCTTCAGATTTACTTAGGCTTTTAAATTTTTTTCCCCCCAATATGTCTAACATTATTATGTTATGGAATTTCTTACAAATACTGTAAAGAAATTCATATGTTACTACTCTATGTTGCTAAGTTCCACCTCCCGCCCCCATAGGTTTGCTTTACCTAGAGTACTTTTAAGTATTTCTTCTCTAGATCTTTCACAAGTTGTATGTTCTTTATCTAAAAGGGTACCAAACGCATTGTTGCCTGAATGAGCAAATGTAGGCCTCAATCCTGCAAACATCTAGTAATAAACTTTTTAAGTCTCTCCAATAACTTTAATAACACGATTAACAAGCTTAAAACTGAGCATAGGCACAACTGTTTGCAGTAATTGAACATTCTTAACCCAAACGGAATGGACATAAACCAAGATCAATTGTATAATGTAAGTAACATCTAATTTCTGAATAGAAGACACAAGTCAATACTGGATGGTAATTAAATGTTGTATCAAGTCATGTCTATATCCCAGGGAGACCATTTTGCTGTAAAGGATTTAATTTAGGAGTTCAAGACCTCTGTCATTGTTTAATTTCCTTAAACTTGTCAATCTATTTTAATTGGAGTTTCTTTCTTCAGAAAATCGAATATGGTACCTGTTTGTTCCATTAGATATATCTGTAATAGTTCATCTTCTTTTGCTTTGCTTTCATCCATAATAATATAGAATTAAGGGAGAAAACAGGGTTTTTTCCTCCCCTTCAGTGAAATAGGTTATCTGTACACACCTCACTTAATTTCCAAAGTTCTTTTATGTCAGCACAAAACAAGAATATATGAGAGGGGGTGGTTCGTTCCACTTTATGATCTCTCCAAAAGTTTGGGGAGCAGGTAGTTTTTAATCAATACTATACGTGTAGGGTTAAGAAAAATCTTTAATGATTTTTCCATTGAAGTTCTCTCCATGTGAGAGATGGTTTGTCATATGGTCACTGAAACAGATTTTTCCCAAGCTGTCTGTTATAATTTCTTTTTGAAGTTTTTGTATCCATTTGTTATAGCTATAAAAAGTATTACCTTGTTGTGTTTCTCTTAATAAAGTATAGCTTTTGGAATTAAATCCCCTGGGCTACTGACCTTTATGTACTTTTAGAAAATACATTTTTTTCAGGTGTGGAGGGAGAGAGGATCATGCAACCAAGCAGCTGTTTTAGAATTGCTAACAATTGAGCTACCTATTAGTACAGAAAAAAAGGACAGGAGTGAAACTTGTCTGCCCATTTCTTTTTTTCTATTACACATCTTTATATTTAACTCTGTGACAGTGGCTACTTCAAAGAAAATGAACCAAAACCTCATCTGGCTTTTGAGGAAAGTGATTTTTTTCCACAGGATAGATATGCTTCTTAGATATTGTTTATGCTATCAAATCGGGGGGAGGGTGTATTTTTAAATCCCTTTCCTCAAAAGCCAAATAAAGAAAGTTTTGGGCCAAAATTTTCTAACACAGGTGCTTAAAATTAACCTTAAGTCTATATTTAGCAACCTGAATGAATTCTCTGGTTTCCAGACTTGCTCAACCCCTTAAGGTCCACTGAAGTAGATAGGCAATCAAGAATTTTAAAAATCAAGCCATGGGTTTAGGAGCCTATTTTTAGGCATCCATTCTGTAAAAATAAATTTTAAGAACTCCTGGTGTTCAATTTTCCCATTCCAGAAAAAATAATCCCTTACTACACTTTTGATCTGCTCAAATGTTAGAGGCTCCTTCTCTATGGAATCTACTCTAAGCAGTGTTTAAACTGTGTGCAAAAAATAGTCAGGTATATGATTTGATTGACTGTTAAGACAGGGCCTTAGACCACTATAAAGCCTGTAACAAATAGGCACAGCCAGACAGGAGGCTAGCCTGACTGGTACACCCCAGGACTAGGCAGCACCCCTGCCCCCCCCAGACCAGCCAGCTCCCCTCTTCCACCTGGAATCACTTGCCTCCAGCTGTCTGCACAAATGTTTGCACATGGTGGAACCTGACTCAGGTTTATGTGGCTTAAAGTAAGCCACCTAACTTGAGACAGGTCTGAGTGCTTGTTTCTACCCCCAGAAAGCTTTATCCTTCATCGTTTGAGGAACAAAAGGCCAGAAGTGACTTCCTGCATCACTTCATTCCATCCCCTGCTATTGTAGGCGACCACATTGTATGAAACCTTTCATAAAGCAAGTGAGTTCTGTTTTATTAAGTAGCTAAATATTTTTTGTCCCTACTGATTCTATTGGAAGGCTGTTTCAGCATCACCGCTTTGTTGTTATAGGCTAATTTATTCATGGCTGGTTTATACCCATTTATTTTTAACCAGCAACAAAGGAAGGTCAGATAAACGGTAAAGGCTTTTGTGGGATTTCAGCATTGCAATAAAGTATTTTGGGTTTTGTTCAATGTCTGATTACATAGTTAAAACCACTTCACAGAAGGTATGCCATGGCAGGTTGCACAGGTTGGCTGTATCTGAGCAGCTCACTGGAAGCTGTGCTGGTGACATACATTCATAATTGTTAAACTTCTGTTTTGCATCTAACACATCCCTTCCCTTTAAAGGAATCTTTGCCATGATTTAACATCTTGAAAGTGATTTTAAGAATACAGCTATGTCTTTCTTCTTTTACCCAGCAGGAGCTAAACTAAAGAAAATGTCCATATTTCCATTTAAGTTTCAAATGTGTTGAGTCATTAAAAGAAGTATGAAATGCTTGTAGACATCTGAATTTCTTTATATACAAATTAATTTTTTCCTGGTTTGAAAAGAGAGGAAACTAATTTGTTTTTCTCGGTTTTACTCTTTCTCCACCATAATTTGAATGAGGTGAATTAATGACTCGAAAAGGTGGGAACATCTTCCTGTTGCTCTTGCTTTGCCAAGCAAAATATAACTTCAGAAGTGAAATCAACCTCAAATTTTGTTGGGTAGAAGAACCTATAGAATTCTTATACTTATGGCCACTCACCTTGAGCTTTTCCCTTGCTGGTCCTCAGATTCACTGATGCTGTACTTTGTTTCCCCTTGGCCTTTTCTCTGCCAGTGAAATGTTTTTTCTAATCTCTGCTACTCTCTTTCTCCTGGCAAGGTGCCTAGTCTCTCTTGCTAGGAAATCTAGATAAGTCATGGTGTCTTCTCTTTTCTCATGCTGGTCGGATGAAGCAGACATAATTGCTTTGGTCCCTTTGGTTTTGTATTGGGATTCTAGTAGCTATTCATTTATTTTCTAGCATTCCCTCTCCCCTCCCCAGGCCAGGGCATGCTAGAGATTAAAAACCCTCTCTGTTCTCCTTGGAGTACTGCCATGGTTTCATTCATTTCATATAAATGAATAAGATTAAATGAAGCCCTGAACTTATTCCACTACCCTGATTTTCCATTCTTTGATAGGCTTCTTAACTGCACTTTGTATACCTTTTCCTTGAGCGTGTGACCCAATTCACTCCCCTACTGAAGTCAAGGGAATGACTTCAGTGGTGCTGCATTAGATTCCAGTTGCAGAAAGCTTGTCTTTCTGGCATTGGAAGACTGGCCTAATGTCACCATAATGATCTTTTATTTTTGCTGGGACAAACTATTTTATTATATTCTGTTTATTTTATACATTCTTGAATGCATATGTTACGATATTTGTTTCCTTTCTTCCCTAGACACTAATATTTAGGTTCTCTCGTTGAACACCGTCAAAATAAAAACAATGTGTAGGGAGAGAAATCTTTTTCTAGGATGTGGATCACGGAAGAGGAAACACTTTTGACATTTTCAGTGAAACCAAATCAAAGTATAATGGAAACGCATTGGCCTAAACTCACATGAGTTTCCCTTGTTCTTGTTTGTGTGGCACAATTTAGTAGCATCAGCTACCTTCCATCTTACCCAGCATCTGAAATTAAATGTTCCTCTGTTGTGGATGAAAAATATCAGTTGACAAGTACACCCATTTACCTTTATAAATTCCACATAAATGAGACTCCATTATGTTTCCCTGGGGATTGAAAGAAGGTTGAGCTGATGCTAAAGGCTAAATGGACCATCTGTCTTCTTACTGACTTTCACACACTCCCATCCCTCTCTGCTGACTGAAGTTGCTAGCCTTTGGATAAATATGCAATACCCCCTCTCACTACAAATCATTACTAAATTCCACTGACAGGTCTCCATACTCCTACCGCAGAAGTTGAATAAAGACCAAGCTGTTGCTTTTTCTCGCCCAAAGAGGGAAGCAAGGAGAGGTGATTTAACCATGGCATTTGTAATGTCAGAGCTCCTATTGCAGTAAAAAAGGAATTATGTAAGCTTTATCATACCTTTGACTCAGGTTAGCTTTGTCTTATCACTCATCCTGGCTTGATATATTTGATTTAGCTCAACTCAAATCAATATTTGTCTGAACCCAAATCTGACACATTTTAAAGCAAAATATTTTCTTTGAGCTTGGTTTCTTCCAACACTTCCTTCCCCTTAAGGGTAGAGACAAGAGGAGATTTGCAATTCCCAGTCAATCTATTTACTGAGCCCCTTTATAGTTTCAGTAGCTAGAAGGCATTGATTTGGAACAGCCAGCTTGGTTCTCCTAGGATGGCTGGCTATACCCAACGTCTGCTCTGAATCACTGGTGTGTGTAAGCTCAATGGTCCTAGAATATCACCTCATTTTTTGGTGATTATTTTTTTAACCTCTCCTCTTCCTCCTTTCCCAAGGGCAAATATTCTCATCAGAGAGAGAAATAACCAGGGTGACTCAGAAAACTAAATGCCATCATATTGTCAGGTCAGGTCCCTTAAGGGGGATTGTCTTTATAGGCTGTAAAGAATCAAATTGGACTTTATGGCCAGATCCTGTGCTGACGTGCATAAGCATGCTCTGTTGGAATCAATAGAACTACATTTATTTATATCGGGTGAGGAACTGGTTCTGTATTTCTACTATGAGTATTGTTAATTCGTTTACTGTTGATTTTTACTGTGATAATGTCTAGGAGCCCCAGTTATGGAGCAGTGCTTTGCGATTCTTGCTGTTCCATATTATGTATGCAAAAGTAGATGGGGTAAAGTTTGTAAATTCTAATGTTTTTGATTTATAATTTAAACTACAAATGTTTTAACCAGTGTGTATGTCTCCCTTTTGACATCAGGCGAAACCCTCTTCACTTCCACCTCATCGCAGATGCTATTGCGAAACAGATTCTGGCAACCCTCTTCCAAACCTGGATGGTCCCTGCTGTGCGCATAGACTTCTATGATGCAGATGAACTCAAGGTAAAAACAGGCCAAACAAATGTGTACTCAAGCTGTTCTGGTTTCTCTTTCTTGATTTATCTGGTGATTTGGATTTGGCCATATGGATGAAAGAATTTCAGTTTCTCTGAATAGGGTTTCAGCTCAACTTAACCAGAGCTGCTTGCTGTAGTGCACAGATCATTGCAGATACCACATTGCTAGTGCCACATATAGTCCAGAAGCCCTAAAATTCTTCTTGCTGTGCAGGAGATTCTGTGCCCTTAAGGATAAATTGCATCAAATCACATTCTTTTCCTGATTAAAAAAAAAAAAATCCCCTTTCAGGAAAGATACAGTCTTAAACCTCTTGTACTGTAACTACCTATCATTTGGTAGAAGTACTCAGTCTTTCAGGATTCCGAAGGCATATATGTAAACCACTGTAAGTACAACATACTCTGCCCCATATTGATATTTTTTTAAAAAGAAAAAAAGTAGCTGCATTGTTTGGATACCTTTTCTAAAGGATTAGTTATGAAGCAATGAGGGCTCTATCAGTGTAAAAAGCATTGCTCACTCTAAGCATAAAGTAATTATCTTTTTGCAGAGTTATGAAGTTTAAATTAGATCACAAAGGCTCAGTGTTGAGTTTCTGGGCTGCACGTTTCCCAGCTGTGGACATTGATCTTGCTATTCAAAATTGAGCATTTGGAGATGGTGGCAGTAATTTATATAGCCAGTCAGCCTTTCCAGTGCCCAACTTGATCAACATCCTATAGAAAGGGAAAAACAAAATTAGCAAACTGCTATGCTAATTAAGGTAAAATCAAAGCATGCCACTTGCTAGGATCTTGAGAGTAAAATGTTGTGGAAAGAGATGACAGAAGGAAAAGATGATCTTTGAGATTTGGTTCATCACTGTTTTTATTTAATATCCTTTCAACATTTAGCAACAATCAGATACTAACCTAGGTAGGGAGCTACCATCCTTCTGGTCATTAAATGCACACAGACAGAAAGACATTAATGTGTCTATATTGTATGTGCTACACTGTAGATGGTAGGGCAAAAACAGTACAAAATTAGCTTTTCCATTCAGGTAGGATTGTCTTTTGTCTTTTTCTTATGCTCTTTTAGGTCTGGGTGACACTGCTTACCTACAGAGAAACCACGGGAGCTTATTAGGTGTCGTTAATGTTATGCGCAGAAACTATCTTCCCAGTCCTGCTGTTCTTGCTTATAGTATGCCTTACTATACAAGCAGTTCCACAAACTTCAGTAGCCACATCAGAGTGTAGGAGATAATTCTCAATGTAGCTGAATATGACAAAATTAAGCCACATGACAGCAAAGAGTTATTGATAGTAGTAGAGTTTTAAGGAGTATTATATCACAGGTGGGTATAAACTTATTCATATTATTCTCAAAATTTCAGCTGAGTTTACAGTTGGATGTAACAGAATAGCTTAGCTGCTTCTGAAATGATCTTTTTGGCTTGGGTTTATTTTTTTTTTTGCATGCGTTGAACATATTTTATTCAGTGTTAGGAAAATTCACTCCAGCATCGGAGTAATTTCTTAGAAATCTTGCTAGCAACAAAAATGGACCCGTAAATAGGTTGATATAATTTAGATTATGTTTCAAAAATAATTATCTTCTATCATTTTGTTCTAATTGTAAAATTCTTATGAAGTCAGCACAGAAATTTAAAAATGTTCAGTCTGTACTAAATTACAATTAACTGGATTGTTGCTTTTCGTTTGCCTTTTATTTACCTGTGTTTCATAGATTTGGGGCACCATTTTAACAGCTCAAAAAATAAAGCTGTCCTCTATCAGTTCCGAAATCATGAGCTTCCATGCCCGTTGTTCCTTATGGAGCAAAAGTCAGCAAGTTTGCCTTTTATTTACTTCATCAAAGATGCTAGCCTAAGGCTTTCAGAAAGCTGTGGGAATACTCATTGGTTCTTGACTGCTCCTGCTCAGCCAACAGAAAGGAATACAAAAGGTTGTTTTGCCTAGGTCCTACATAAATAATGTCCTTTGAGAAAAACATTCTCAGCAAGAGTGTGTTTGTCTCTTTTCAAATAGCTGTTTAGAATTCAGAGGACACTTTTCACCAGATTATATATATAAGAAAGGTAGAAATTGGAGGCTAAAATATTTGGCAGTGTTCCATAGCATCTCCTACACTTCCTAAAATATATTGTCATTTTCCTTGGAGTTATAGCAGGTAGTAGGGCCGTGCGCTGCTTTGGGTGCTGATTCGATTCGGAGGAGATTCGGGCCGATTCGGCAACCGAATCTCTGAATCCAAATCGAATTAGGAGACCATTAAAAAGGTCCAAATTGATTCGAAGCTCTCCGAATCAATTCAGAAAAGATTTGGAGAGCTTCGGAGATTCGGGCAGTACCCGCTCGCTGCCGCAGGGCGCTGGACCCCAACTCCGTGCTGGTAGGTAGGGGACTGGGGAGGGCGGCGCTGAAGGAGGGAGGACCAGGGGGGGACCCAGGCCACAAGCCCCCAGAAGCCCCAAGGCTGCTGCAGCAGCCAGTGAGTACGGGGTTTTTTTGTTTTGTTTTTTTTAAGAGCCGGGAGCTAGGGCCGGGTGGGGCAGCCATTGACCGAGCTGGGAGAGCGGGCAGGGGATGGGGCCTGTCTGATTTGGAGATTTGGCAGCAGCCAAATCTCCAAATCAGATTCAACCAAATCGATTCAGGACAGTGATTCAAATCATCGAATTGAATCACTGTCCTTCGCATTGGTCAAATCCAAATCCAAAGCAAATACATACCACTTCGCACAGGCCTAGCAAGTAGTGTCCTAAAGGAAGGAAGAGAAAATAAGTTATTGACTAAATGATATGTTTCTTAAGGTTTCAGGGAAAAGTGGGAAACTCACTGCAAAAAAAAAAAAAAAAAAAAAAACGAACACAAAGCTATTAATGATTCCAGGTTTTCCACACATATCAGTCCCACATATCTGATCTTAGGAACCTTATGTGAACTAAGCATTTCAAACATTCATTTTTAAATCTGGAGTATGGTATTTTTGCTTTTTATAGCATTGCATAGATGTGCATGGTCCCAACCGTATTTTGCCTGCCACTTCCCCTGGTCTTTTTCCTTTTAAGGACTATTACTACTAATACTTCTCTTTTAAAAAACAAACAAACAGCATGCAGAAGGAGGCCTCTGATCAATAAAACCAGAAATGGGTGAAAAGGTTCTGTGGAAATAGATACAGCTTGTTTGTGTAGTTCCTATAGTTTTAAATTTATCTTCTGTCCAATGATAAGTTGGAGCTTGCTGTAGTTTACTGCACATTATTCATGTTGGGCCCCATAATTCGTGAAATTTAGGTCATGAAAAGTGCCCTTTTATATTCAAATTCCTGTATCTTTATCCTGCCTTTGTCCTTTATTTTCAATGTTACAGACAAGACTTAAACTGTGTTTGAAACCTGTGACTTCTACAACCAAGTAACCAACAGGAGGTAGATGGTAGCTGAAAATCTCTAGGATAATGAGAGACTCTCATATTCTAGATCTGTTCATACATCCTGGGCACTCCTGCTCTTGCGCATCTAACTGCACAGTAACCGAAATTCTTGCACAGTATCGGTGTGCAGCTACACATGTATACCCATACTGCATAGTAAATGTGACGACTTACATTGACTTGAATCAGTAACTAACCTGATTAGTAACTGCGCAGTAATGCACATGTAGATGCCTTACTGCACAGTCACACTGTGTGCGGACTGACTTGGGACTAACTTTAGTTCGAAGTCAGCCCACACACAGCATTAATGTGCTTTAACACCTGCACATGTAGACAGCGGCCTATTCCCACTTACTGTGCAGTAACTTACTGCACAGTAAATTTCAGCTGGTGTAAATGCACGTGTAGATGTGCCCACTGAGCAGCTTAAGGGTCACTTGCTCTAACTTCCCAATTTCTCTAGAAAACAAAGTCCATGCAAAATAGTAAATTAAAAATAGAATCATTGTCCATTTTTTTATACCCTGAATGTTGGAAAAGAATCTAGCATAAACTCTCAAAGAAACTGGCCCTTCAGTTCTCTTCTGTTCAAAAAAAAAATAGCAGTGAAAGTAGCTCTATGTAATGCTGTGAAAACCAACAAGACCAGTCACAAAAGACTAGAATGTTGCCATGTGAATACCTAGGCTGTTGCTGAAGATAGCTACCAGCAGGGTCTTTGTACCTGTAATTTCATTTCTAGAAGGGGTTGAATGGACCATAACGTAAGTGCCTTACCTATGATCTAGGGATATATGTGATTCAGGGACAAGTGCCTTACCTATGATAATATCACTGAAGAGGAAACAGGGCACTAGGAAAGAAAGAACTCTGTTGCATCTGTTTTGTGTCAGGGCACCCATGTTTTGTTTTTTGCTTTCTTAATATCATCAGTTTGAGGATCACATGTTGAAGAGACTAATATAATTCATTGGAGCCCAGGAATAAAGCTGGGAAGGCAGCATTCTCCTATGTAAAGTTCTTACTCAGAACTGCCCGGTAACAACCTCGTTATACTTGTCTGTTGGACCGCTCTTGAGGAGAGAATGTGGTCTGTGCTGTGTAAAGTCATGCTTTGGGGATCTGCATGGGAGTAAAGTTATCGACTCCAAAACTAATTTTCACCAGTGACCCAAGTCAGAACTTGATCCAGATTTTCCAAAGTGAAAGTACAACAGTCCAATCTGCTGTGCCACTTCACACTGCCTACTGGTGCTGTCTGCCATAGAGGGAGATCTTTCACTCAGTTTTGTACCTTATCTCTCCAAAAATTGCATGCACTCAGGTAGACTCCTCCTATAGTGAGTCAAAGAGAAAAGAATGTCTTCACTCCAGTGCACCTCCAGTGGAGGTGTTAAAATTCAGTCACCAGTGGCGGGGGCTGCCCCCGCTCCATGAGCTACGCCTCCGTCCTGCACCCCCGCCTACCCCAGCTGGGCAGCACCTGCCCCTGCCCCCTCCCTCACCATGCGGGGCATTGATCTGACCTCCGGCACCCCTTCCCTTCCCACCCCCCCCTTCTGACTTACCAGCTGGAGGCAGCTTTCTACAATGTCTCTGAAAGACTCTCATGGCTCCCTGGTTAAGAACCAGTGCGTTCGAAAGTATTAAAAAGTGAGATATTTTTTTTTTTGCTAAGAAAACATGGATATCTATATTACAATTCAAACTTTATAATGTGAGAGCTTGAATATCTGGGTGCCTGTACACGAGTGCAGAGGGTACTCTGATGTAATTACAGCATGTGAGAGCAGACTCGATTAATCAAATTTGCTGGCACGTGGATCATCAAATGAGCTTTAGTTCAAGCATGCGCATTGCCATTTTGAAGTGCGGGGACGCTGATACATGAAATGCTGTGGTGCTTTAATTAGAGTGGATCTCGGAACTGCTCTAATTAAAGTCCCACCCCACACCCCTCCACCCCCAGAGCACATGTAAAAATGTCCTCTGTTTCAGCAACTCTGTTCAATTATTGTCCTATGCCATCATTTGTTTTTCTTACCAGAACAAGGAGCAATGTCTCAAGTTGTAGCAAGGGAAGTTTAGGTTGGATATTAGGAAAAATGTTCTCACAAGGAGGATAGTAAAACACTGGAACAGGTTACCCAGAAAGGTGGTGGACTGTCTATCCTTGGGGGTTTTTAAGACCCAGCCAGACAAAGCCTTGGCTTAGTTGGGGATGGTCCTGCTTTGAGCAGGGGGTTGAACTAGATGACCTGATGGAGGTCCCTTCTAACCCTAAATTTCTCCGATTCTCTGGTTTCATATGTAGTGTGAGCAGATAATGAGCCAAGTCTCCATACTGCCACACACGTATGCCTGTGCCATGTTAATTGCTCTGTGATGGCTCAATAGCATAGACACTTAGTTTGTATTCCATGTCTGGGGTATCACTATTGCTGATACCAGCTTGTGTGGCACCTCCAGGCAAGATCTTTACCAAGACATAAGAAAGAATAAATGGCAGTACATGATATTTTTCCTCAGAAGAGTTCAGTTTTACAAAACATATCCAAAAATGTGCTCTGTAAAGTAGAAAGTACCAAGTAATGGCCAATACAAGCTTCTGCACTCTTCAGTACAACAGCTGATTTTTTTTAGTACCGTCCAATTGCTGTATCGTAAGTCCAGTGTCCCACACATTTGGTTTTCTCTAAAAGTTAGTATCTCTCTTTTTCAGCTTCATTCTGTCAGGGCGAGGCTCTTAGGGTATTCCCTTTAATGTAATTCAGACCATTAGATTTTCTGTTTCTATAGTGAATGGCATTTATCTCCTGTACTTGCTGCTGAGGGTTTCACCCCGTGTTTCATCTATCAGTTCATTTATTGACATGAATGAGTGAGGATCTAGAAAGAGAAATATTAGCTATGTTTTCTTGTAGATGCTTCCCCAGCATTAGCAGTTCTGGGCATTCATTTTAAGGACTGGTATCAAAAAGACAACAGTTCCTCACCTCCCCAAATGTTTAGCAATCCTTGCTTGGATTCATAAAGAATTGAAGTATAGATATTGCCCTGTCTAATGAAAAGGGTAAACATGAATGACAGACTGAAAGATATCCAAGTACAGGTCTCTCTCACTCCCACAGTGTTGGAATTGCTGGAATGCATCCTTCACAAAGTACTCATTCCTTACTTATTTCTGAGAAACAGCTAATAAGATAGAAAAAGAGAATAAGATAGAAGCTTCCATTTCATCTTCAAAACCCCAAGGTGCCCTGGTTTGGGCAGGAGAGGTTATGCAGAAAGAATGTACTGGTAAGACCATGCCACAAGTGTTGGATCTCATGATGAAACAGAGCCATGAAAAAGACCCATGACATCTGTCTTAATGAGATGCCTTTCCACACCATTCATGGTCCCAGTGATCACAAGCCACATATTTCTTTCATGCCATCTGTGCCTCATGGGTATAAGAACGTCTTTCCACAGGTCTTCTGCATTCATTTTAGTTGGAGTCATAGGTGCTTATATAATTTGTAGTCTGTACATATGCTTTAATGGAAGTGTTCATGGGAAGCACTGAACGGTGCTGTGGTCTTTTCTATGCTGATGAAGCCTCCTTTTGACCCAGATGAAATCAGGGAGCTTGAGTTTCTAACATGTGACATTTCATTCTTAGTGACAGTGACATCAGCTTTTGAGAAAACGGATATCAAACTGTAATTGTTTAACCATCCTACACTAAGTTTCACAAGGGTAAGATGCTTAGGACTCACCCTTCAAAAAGGGATGATGGAATCTCACCAAAATGTATTAATAATTTTCTCGCATGCTTTTCCACAGCTGAATGGGTCCCTGAGTTTCTGTCTGGAGCAGGTTGAAGTTATGAAAGCATCCATCTGATTTTATTGTTTACATGGACTTTTTAAGAAGAATGTTTATATGTCTATCTGATTGCATTTTTCACTTGTTATTCCTTACCTAGGTTGACAGCACAAGGCTATGCTGGGAATATGTATTCAAAGGGATGTCAATGATTGTAGCCAGGCTTAGATCATTTATCCTCCGGGAGATTTTTGGGCAGCCACTTGGAGTTTTCCTTTAAAAACTTTTTCAGATGTTTACTTCTGGGACTTTACTGCAATCGAAATTATTTTTTAATTAATGAGGCCTGATCTCCATGTGGCATAACCCGATATAGCTAGAACAGTGGTTCTCAACCTTTTTAGGCTCAAAGCACCCCATGGAATATGTCAACTGTGAGTTTTCACTTGATTTTTTACTACAGAAAAATAATAGAACAATTCTTCTGTTGCAAAGATCTCAGAAAGACTACAACAGGGCAGGATGGTTTTAACACTGAATTTGTATGTGAAATGTCTGGGTTCCTCTTGTGAATCATTTTGGCCCATTTAACAAAGTTAACATTGCATGACACCCCATGTCACCTTTGAAAGGATGTCAAAGCACTCCAGGATGCCATGGCATTCTGGTTGAGAATTGCTGAGCTAGGACCTGATCATTATTTTTTGCTTTGAAAGAGCCCAACTCTCTTGTTTCCATTACATTTTTATTTTTTACAGGCTCTTTCTCTAGTTAATTTTGTATTGTTTGAGTAGCATCTTATCTTTTTCTAAAAACACAGATTTTTCTTACCATTGCATGTGTTGACTCTTTTTGCGGGTCATTGTTAGCGTTGCTTGCTTATAATTTTAATACTTTTTATTTTTTATTAGTGTATTTTTGGTATTATATTCCACATGCATTCCTGGAGCCTTTCAGCTTCCAGGAGTGGTGATCTATTATAATACTTAGTATTGAAGAAACGAGTGTTTCTTTCAGTTGTTCTTGTTCTTTTTCAGAAATAATTGCAGCATAATAGGACCTCGCTCACCTGTCCTCCAGCCCTGCAGGGTTGGGAATGATTTTTTTTATGCTAATTTTTTGCTTTTGATTAAAATAAAGAAACCAATGGTTTCTTATGGGAGAAGTAATTTATCCCTAGCTGGCAGGTAGGCATACCTCACCCACAGATGAGGCTGTTAACTGAGACAGCATTTCAGCCTCTGAAGCCCTACTAGTCACTTGGAAGTATAGAATCTCAGGAAAGAGGTCAAGAGGGAGTATGTGATGATTGTTTTAAGAGCAAAACAATTACAAACAAGTATTTTTTCCCCTCTGATATCAAAGGTATCATGATGACTCAGTCTGCCACTGGCTGCATACAAATAACCTTTCCTTTGGAGCATCAGTGTCATTGTCTCAGTCTGTCATAGTTCCATCCACATATATTCTGTCTCATTTGAGAGAAAGTCAGAACCAGAACCTTCAGTCTAAAAAGGAAAAGAGTAGAAGCTGCATGACTGCTACTGGACACTAACAACATACCTGTTTTATACCTTGACATCATGCAAAAATTAAATTAAATGTCTTCAGTCATTGACCCCCAAGAGCCGCAAGGAAATTTGTCAGAGCCTCTGATGGCTGCAGCTAATGCACGCATATTTGCATACTTTCTAAAATAAAAAAAAATACAACAACTGTAATATTTTAGTGGATTTGTATCTTCCGTGATGGATTAATGCAAAGTGCTTGTTGACTGAGTTCACTAGCTATTACAGGATGTAGCTGATCTGTTTTATCTTTATATGTAGTTGAACAGAAATGGCAGCTATGAGTTGAGTTTGACCCTTGGCCAAACCTCAGCCAGCTCTGCCTAGCCTCCAGCTTTTGGCAAGAAGCTCAGGGTTTCTGCCTTTTTTACATGTATAACTCTGCTCCTGTCTCTCTGTTTCACTTATTTAATGCCAGAAAAGAAATAAATGCTTGCAGCTTTCACCTCCTGCTTGCTGTAGAAGCTACACATTTCAGCTCTGGCCTGGACAAGTGGAGAAGGAAGTTGGCTGATCAGTTTGCCCTCTTTAGCCTATCAGGAGACACTCGGCATCTTCTGCCTCTTCTTGTTTCTACTCTTTGGTCTCATTGCAGTTAGATGAGTTGGGAATCAGTGCCCAAAGTGGCCAGGAGGTGGCAGCGCAGCACAAAGTGAATTTGAGTAGCCTCCCCTTTCCTGCTTGCCAGCCTTGGAAATCTTCCAAATTTAACTTTTTGGGAGAAAAAAGGAATCATGGAGGAAGTGAAGGGCTCCTCGAAAAGGCAGGCATGGAAGGGCAGCAAGTGAGAGATGCACGAGTGTTAATATTTTTAGGTTTGGTAGGAGAAAATGAGAAATGAGCCATGAAAGCCCTCTGGAGAGAAGTGGGATGGAAAACAAAAAGGGAAAGATTTATTTTGAAGATGTTACAGAAAAATGTTCAGCCGTTGTCTCCTGATCTTTGAAAATGTTACAAGGCCCACTATTTCATGATGGAAGGTGGTGAAAGTAAAAAAAAAACCAAAAAAAACAAAAAAAAATCCCTATTTTATTTTGGGGTGATAGTATGCAGCTCTCTGCATGTTTAAAGAACTTTTTCCAAGTTTTACCATGGCCCAGAATAGGCAGTTCTTATGCTGGGCTACCCTGTTTAATATTGTTGCCAAGGAACGTAATGATGAAAAGGTATTCTTAAGCCACGTTTCCCTACTTAGCTTCCTCAAACTGTGTGGTGTGAATTTTCTTTTTTACAAATATATGAGAATTAATTAGCCATTATTCTTTTTCCTTTTCTTTCTGGTGATGGTGTGCTTGTTTAGTTAAATACCTAATCTTCCTTTCCTTGTGCATCTAACTTTGGCATCTGGATTTACTTCACATTATCCAGGCCTCATAGATTCTAATAATCATCTACTTTTACCTTCTTGTTACTGTTCATATTGGTAGCCCATATATGTGGGAGATATTATCAGTTTTCAATCAAAAGATCAAGCATAATTATGTTGAAGACACCAGTAACTTTTTTGCTGAGTAAGGGGAAAGCATAAATATATTTAAAAAAAAAAATATATATATATATATGTGTTTATAATAAAAAAGCGTATAGCACAAATTTTCTTCAGGTTGTTTCTCAAGGTGACATTTTAATTTTTATATTGTGCTCTTGTATACGAGAAATTCTAAATCTAGACAAGTTACAGAGCTTTACTTGGCACCTGGTTTCCTTGACAACCATTCATATAAATAGTAAGGACCTGCTATGGGAGGGAATATCAATATCACAGCTTGTGAATCATCCAGAAATAAGAAAAAATAAAAAAGATTCAAGGTTAAAGCCACTGGATTTAAAATTAAAACTGGAACTTTTGTTAATGTTCACTGAATGTACTCAAGGACTGGGCAAAGGCACATCATTTTCAGAGGTTACTTGCAAGGAGAGTCTTTTTGGCACTTATCTTGGAGAAATTGTTATTGGCAACAGTCATCTTGTTTCTTCTTGGCTCAGTACATACAAAGAAATGCTGTCTCCCTGGGTTTTCCCTTTTTTTCTGTTTTTCATACACTTACACTTAGTTTTAAAAACACCAATAAAATGTATTGCAGATGCACAAGAACTCTTGCTGACTTCTAGCGCTATGTTCCCTTCCCTTCCCCAAGATTTGTGTCATTATACATTCTAAGTTCAACCAATCCTGACAAAATCCTTGAATTAGCTCCCTTGGAAGGCATTGGGAATTTTGGAGTAGGAAGTGGGTTCAAACAGTCTTCTCTGTGATCAGGGTTTATTTGGTGACAGAAAAGACTATCCTGAGTGTCACCTTCCTCTGTATTAATTGCTATGTATATAAGTATTTTTTCATGGGTCTGAGGGAGGAGCACAGAAAAAATTAACAGCAGTTAAAAATGTACTTTATGTAAACTGTGGGTGTGTCTACATGTTCATTAATGTGCTTTTGCTAATGTGCATTAAATTTAGTACCTCCATTTTGAGGTACAGTACTAAAAAAGGTACATTAGCCTATTTTAATGCACATTAGTGAAAACACTCCATTTTCTTGTGATGCTTTAATGCACGTTAAAATAAGCAAATGTGCATTAAAATGCACATGCAGATGCACCCTGTGATGAAATAGATATTGCTTTCTTCTTACATGAGGAAATGTCCTCACCTAGCAGTAAAAATTGATTTTTGTTGTATTTAGTTGTATGTGTTGTATAGACTTAAAGAACAATTCAAGATGATTGTTCTAACTGTGAACTCCCTTATGGTTGTGTCCAGTGATGAAACCCTTTGAAAAAAAGGTATCTCTGAAGTCAGGCCTCTATGTCCATATTTAGGTGCTTAAATAAGTGACCTGATTTTTCATTAGTTTAGAGCATCTAATGAAGTCAGAGGCAGCTGTTGAACACTTCACACTTCTGAAATTAGGCTATTGATTTGGGAACCTAAATTCACATATCCATTTTTAAACTCCCAGTCAGTGTGTTCTAGAGAACAATTCTTTCCTTGTGTCCTAACACAGCAATTCACATTGTCTGGAGCCATGGTTCTCAGCATTTGCAGACTCAAGGCACGCCTTGGAAATTGTTAGCTCTTTGTTTTCACTTGATTTTTGATTAGAGAAAAATAATAGAGCAATTCTTCTGTTGCAAAGAACTCAGAAGGTCCACAGCAGGTCAGAATGTTTTTAATGCTATCAATTCCTTTTTGCAATTTCTGCATTATACTTGTGATTCATGTTTGAATACCTAACAATGCGAACACTGCATGATATTCTGCAGGACTCCTGAAAGGCTCTCTAGGTACCCCAGGGTGCCATGGCACCCTGGTTGAGAACACTGGTCTAGAGCGTTGAAATTAAGTCCCCTTAAGTCTGGTGCAGGGAGGGTCAGGACATCTTCATCGGAGGTTTTGGACTCTAGAATTTGTTTCAGTTTGACTTTTCAGGCATGTTGCAAGGTCTAAGTACTTGGGGCTTTTTCAGAAGGGGTCAGCTGAGTAGGGAAAAGTCTCTTTTTTTGGTGGGACAGAAAATTTGTTAGTGCTGTTAATGCATTTTATCTGTTGAGAGGCAGTGTGGTATATTTATGTTTGTATTGTTCATGCACCAAGAAACCCTGTCTGTGCAGCTTATATGCTGAGAAGATGAATACATATGAAGGCTTTGTTTGTTGTTGAGAGATGCACCTCTGGTGAAGCTGCATTGGCCAGACAAACATTCCAGGCTATATGATATTTAAACAAGGAGCACCATGGGCAGTGCAATAGGAGGCACACCAATAGATCCTTTGCACCACAAAGAGGAATTCCTCCTAAATCACATGTAAAAAGCATGTACACAATTGTATGAGGTTTAATGTGCACATACTAGATAGAGTTCCACGGCTGCAATCCAGTTACCAAGGAAACTTGGTGCACTTTCCAGCAATTAGGATGTGCATTATAGAGGTTTTCCTGAGGGGGAAACAGCAGAGGCTTTGCTCAGAAAGGAACTGAAGTCTCGGACTCATGTGTTTGATGAGCTGAAGGGCTGAGTGCTTTGCTCAAAAGTACAGCTATGTTCCTTCCCTACCCAGCAATAAACACCATACTGGCTGCAGGTTTGCCTGCTGAAGTTCTAGCTCCAGTTGTCAAGACTTGGATGGTGGGATAAAAGAAACCTGTGAAGTTCGGCATCTTTTTAGTTTGATGTTTCTTTATGTTCTTGAATGTTAGCTCCTTATTGTGATTTCTCTTATCCTCCCAAAGCCTGCTAGGAATTTCTTCCTCTGCCATGTTTATCTATAATCCAACACAAGCATTGTAAATAAATCCTATTATTTCACTTATTTTACCATACTCTTCTATTAATTGAATGATAGCGATACGTGGCAGGGAGGGATGAGAAGCCAGCGTAACAAGATTGTGTTTGCAGCATGTCACTCAGGTTGGAAGAGGTAGCTAGAAGGATGAATGGGGGGTTTTTTAATGTTTATAAGTTTTACCACTTTAAACAGGAGTGTAATGATATTTAGATGGGTGTTTGGCAAACATTAAACCTGTCCCTCCATGCTCCACAATTTCACAATGAACTCATATTCACAACTTGCCCTCATTCCCTCATCCAAGCTATCTAGGCTCATTCATAATAAAGCCTTAACGTTCTCTACTTGTTTCCTGACACTCTTCTCAGTCTCCGCTCCCTCTAGTCATCTCATTTAGTTGTTAACTCCTCATTTTCCTTGTTTCCTCCCATTAGTCATTGCCCCCATTCCTCTCTTTGTCATGCTAGTGGTAGTTTCAGTTGGCTGAGCGCAGAACATACTGGGGATCAGAGCCTGCTGAAGGCCTTTCAGTGAGGGAACTTGGCCTTTATGGCAGAAGAAGCATTTCAAAATTAGGAGGGACTTTTTCTAGAAAAACCTGAATGGATTCTTTCCTGTCGGTAATTTGGGGGGAGAAAATAAGAATTTCAACAAGCATTGCTATAGTTTTTTGAGCTTGGATAACATAGAGTCTAACCTCTGTTTAATACCTGGTTTGCTAGAAGTCTTGTGCATGCTGTTCTAGAACAGGGGTTGGCAACCTTTCTGGCCTGCTGAGCAATTTTCTCTTGCCTGTGAAATTGCAACATCACCAGCAACTTGGCAGTAGGCCAGAAATGGCAGGAGCAGCTAAATTGGAAGCCTGCCTTCAGATTGAGCTCTGTTAATTTGGCCCAGCTCTCCTAAAAGGTTTCTGATCCCTGGAGAAGGATAGGAACCAAGTTCAAGCATCTGCATGAGAATAAAAAATATGAGGCTGCATGGCCAGATCCAAACATGCAGGCATATGTGGTTTGTGGTCCTTCAGACCTCTTTGCAGTGCTACAAACTGCACACGTTGCACGTTAAACTGTGTGTGGCGCTGCTAATTTGCAATACCAGGGCAAAATTTGCTACTGGCATTTCCCAGTAGCAAAAAACAAAACAAAACCCTGAAAAAAAAGTGGTGTACGCCAGGGCAAACACAGAGACAGGGAAGCAAGCAGCCCAAAGCTGCCTGCTCCCTCATCTCCGCATGCCACGGAGCCCCAACGCTGATGCACCCTTTGCTCCAGCCAGCTGCTCCCCAACTGCATGGGGCACAGGGTGTCTCAAGAAGGGGGAGCAGGCAGCCCTGAGCTAGCTGTTCCCCTGGCTATGTGCGTCTCAACATGGCAGCTATGCTGCAGAACATCTGCACTATAGCACATGGAGCTTCCCCCTCGGGGCACACTGCACCCCAGCCATCTGCGGAGCTGCCTGCTCTCCCGTCTCCATATGCTGCTCCCCGCTGGCTGGGACACAGGATGCCTCAGCGCGGGGGCTGCCTGCTGGCTAGCCCAACACTGAAGCATCCTGTGCCCCAGCCAGCACATCAAGCAGCGGGACAATGTGTCCTGCTGCAAAGCGTACAGGTGCGTGCTGCAGCGTAGAGTAGCAGCACAAATTTGCACATAGGAGAGAGCACATTGTGAGCGAGTCATTCTGAAACAACAATGTTCCTGAGCTAACAATGTGGAGAACCCTTGAGAAGGGACATAGTTTACTCTTAGGCTCAGCATATCACACAAGACTTATTTTCTAAAAGTGTGGCAACATTGCTGTCTGTGCTGCATTTCTACTCTGCAATAAACAGGATGTGGGTAGCAATCACATTTTAGCCAACTTACTTTCCAGATATTATGGTTTTAGCTTGGATAGGAAAAACTACAGGTAAATCAAAGGTACCAGTTTACTCCAGCACAGTGTTGCTCCCACTGTTGAAGGACCTTCACTTCATTCATCACAATCATCACTTGTACTTAACACACAGCATAATGTATAAGAGGTTTCTGTATCTGTAGCTGAAAGGGATAGTACATGTTATTTTTTTTCATGGAATCTTAAAATAAGGAAAGACTACAGAAAAATCTGATGGAAACCTGAAAGAATCTGCACATCTTATTTCTGACTGTATTATTGTGATTATTATTAACACCTGGAGCTTAGTAGCTACAGAAATTATGTAACATATCCAACCTGTTCTTCCCAGAAACTTCTTAGCTGAGAACTGTATAAATTACAGACTATACCACCCTGTTTTGTTTCGAGTCACTTCATTTACTGTCCATCTGATTGCCTTTGCGTGCTGTTTCTTCCAGAGATACTTGCTGTGGTGGAACTAGCTCAGATACTACAAATAAAACAAATGATTGTCAGACATGCTATAAATAGGTCAGTCATGTAATGTTAAGATCACATCTCAAGGTCTACAGAAACATATTACAAATAAAAAGTGCTTACTTTCATCCCTTGATATTATCTTAATGCAGTGGACAGCTTGTCAGTTACATAATTTGACATGAAATTGCTCTCAGACAAGTTTAATTCACATTAATTCTGACTTTTCTCCATCTTTTGAATATGTCTGCACCATTAATATTTTGTTTTATTCTTGTATGGCTACATGAAATATATTGAGGGTGAGCAAGAATACATAATAATGTTCGGTAGCAGAAATAAGTCTTTTTGGCATACATTTGGAATAATTTAATTATTCATTAATGATGAAGTCATAAATATATGATTCTGGGGACTAATCTGGACTCCTTTTTGTCACAGAAAATTGTCTGTATCAGAGAAAGATGAGCTTTGGATACATTGCACTTATGAGCTTTATTACTAATTGTTGGGTTAGACTTGGAGATATCTAGTCATGCAGATGACTCTTAACATGTGAGCCAGCTCTAATGGACCATTTGAACTCTGGATTACTGATGTCATTTTCAAACTGATGCTTTCAAAGGCCACCAAATTTCAGGATTACAGGGTTTTCACTTTTGAATGCCGTATCTGAAGGAATTACCAAGCAAGGATCTTATCCCTTCATTGACTCACTGTACTAGTGTTAAGAATGGGATGGAATTCTAAATGTAAAGAAAGTAGTTGCTCCTTGAAGGTGACTCTTGTATTTGAGGTCTCCTGTTCCCTCTCCTGCTTGTCTCTGTATATCCATGAATCCTCTGAACCCCTGTGTTATTAGGCTTATTTGCATAAGCATATTAGGATGTATTCTAATGCAATATTGCATTTTCACTAATTAGACTAGGGACATGCCATCCAAAATTAATAACATAGGGGTAGATGTTATTGTGTTCATTAAAGGAAGCCTGACTCTTTAAGACTGTATTAACCCTTTATTGTTATGGTGAGTAGAGAGCTGATTTTCACATCCAGCCTACCACTAGTGCTCCAGGGTGAAATACAGAGACTGAGCCGAAGGTGGAGATACCCTTTTAGTAAATGTAGCGTAAATGGTTCATCCCAGTTACACAATGCATAAGGAATTACTGGACCAACAAATATTTCAAGTGTTTAGGATCTGAACCCAAATTAATGTCTAGGTTCTACATAACTGCCATGCAAATATTTAAAATAAAAGCTCTGAGGAACAGTTAAGGCTCATTTATGTACCTACAAACTTAACGATATTAAGATAGAAATTAGATTTGTTTATTAAGTACAGGTAATGTACCATAAACTGCGGTCAAGAAAGAAAACAGTAGATAAAAAAGTAGACTACAAAAGCTAATTTTTAAAACACTGCTTGCATTTGTTTATATGTACTGGCTTGCCCCCTAAAAGTCTTCTTCGAATTTCTTTTACACCAATTTATACCAGGGTCACTGCCTTTTTTTGTGCCGTGTCACTTACATATGCAAACATTGCCTTTTCAATGTCCAAATACCACCTGTGAGAGCATATGGATATTACACATGTTCATTGTACTTTTTGTGTGCAAGTGGCAATGCTAAAAATCTACTTTCTGAATGTTGAAAGCCATAGGGATTCGGAATGCAGCAGGAGTTAAGTCTGTATAGGCCCTCCATAAAAACCCTTGCCTTTAGCATCCACTCCACCACTGTGAAAGACATCATACTGGTTTAGAAGGACTTCTGATATGACCTAATATGACTCCTCTTATGTTCTTAAAGTGTATATGGAAATGGCAGGACATGTGAAGTTTCCTGCATGCAGAAACTAGGCTGAGGTCCCTTAAACTTATTTTTCTTTTTATGCTGTTCATATTTCTCACATTTGCAATCCATTTTGAGTTCATACAATTTGGCTTCCCTTAAAATCTAAAGGGGAAAGTTTGCTACCGCATCTCCCATCTTTTTAATAAAAATGAACATTGGGGGGAAAGGTCTTTCCCTGGTGCAGAAACTTAAAGAATACAGAAGAAAAATGTGTTGTGTTTTAAAGGAAATGGACTAGGTCAGCTTATATCAGCAGAGTCCTTGTTATAGCATAAATCAAACAATTCCTTTATATTAGAAAAGAAAGGTGCTATATTCTTAGCCATTCCTCATCCAGATTCCAAGCCAAGTTCAAGAACCTATTTTGTATAGAAAAAATTTGGGGGCTGTGGGAACAAGAGGCAGCATTTGGAGAAATAGGATTTTCTGTGCAAAAATAACTTATCAGAGAACAACTCATAAATGCCAATGAATTGATATGAGGCTGCTAAACAAAAGAATAGTTCTGCCCACTGTTACAAATATGCTTTATGTATATCTGTCTCATTTTAACTTCTCCAAAGGAGGATTTGGATTTTTCAGGCCAAATCTTAAAAATCCATTCATGCTGAAGCCTCCCGCAATTATGTCTCAGACAAAACTCCCATTAACTTCAATGAGTGAAAACCTAGGAACGATTTGCAGGTTTTATTGTATTCTCTATCAGACACCAGACTGGAGAAACATCTGACGTGAACCTGAGATAACATTTTCAGAAGTTCTCTAAAAAGTTTAATTTTCAAAAGTAACTTTAGGGATTTGGGAAGCTGACTCTCACAAAAAGTCAATGAATCTTAATGAAACTTCTTAGTTACCTCTGTCACTTTTGAAAAAGGGATTTGGGAGAGAAAAGAAAAGGAAAGCCTTTGTTCCATCTACTCAGAGACAGTAGTTTCTGGGAATGGCAAGTAGAATTACTTTGCTTTGAAGGCAGTGTAAAATACACCTGGGATTTTGGCTTAATGATGTATTTTAATTTTACCAAGACACAAACACCCACCCCTCCCAGGAAAGGATTGTCCAAGGTTTGAAATGCTGATTTAATGCTCAATACGCTCTGTGAAGCTGATGCTTCAAAGAACTTGGGTTTTTATTCAAGCTTTAAAATACTTTAGCGTACTTCTGGTGTTAGCTTAAAACTGGCATTGCAGATAGTGTTTGCAATGTATTTCTAATTAAGCTTGTTTTCCCTCCCACACACCTCCTTTTCTCCCTTTCCCTTTCTTCCCTTTTTCCCATTAGTCGGAAGTGTCCTGGATCCCCAACAAACACTACTCCGGGATTTATGGGCTGATGAAGCTGGTTCTGACAAAGACTCTCCCTTCCAGTCTTGAGCGAGTCATTGTCCTGGACACAGACATAACCTTTGCCACTGACATTGCTGAGCTATGGGCCGTCTTTCACAAGTTCAAAGGTATTCTGATGCCATTTTTAATGCCTCTTTTGTTAACTAAACATGGGGTGGCAAGTGGAGGGGCACTGTGGGATTTATTTTTAAATACTTTCACTCTTAAGCTTTGTGGTGTTTGAATACATGTACTGTGCTTACTGGTCCTCTCTTTCGTGTTACTGGAGAGATGATAATAGTTGCCTGTATAAATTATGGGCATAATTTGTCATGTTTTTCCTATGGCTTTGCACTGAGGTGGTCAGAAGGAAGGTATTTGGAGGAAATATTTTTACATTATTATTCATTTACAGTTTTATTCTTAAAAGCAAATGGATCATTTAAAATTAAACCTCTAGTTGTTACCACTGAAAAGGAGGGAAATATAGTTGGAGTGATGCTAGCAAATTTGGGAATGGAAGTAAAATATTTATGCTTCTAAGAAAAGAACTATGAAAGGGAGCTAGCCACCCAACTCCTGTTAAAAACTTCAGGACTCAATAACACAGGACTTTCTCATTTTTTCTCCCTTAAAGGAAGTTACCAAGTTTCCCTCCTCTCACAAACATACATATACACACTGTTCACATATTCAGATGTTCTTGTTGAGTTGGTTGGTTGGTGAGTTGGTTGGTTGGTTGTTGGGTTTTTTTCTTTTCTTTTCCCCTCTCTCTTCCGATGGGTTAGAATGCTAGGGGAGATGTCAACCAGTATGCTCAGATCACTGGTATGTTTGGTTCTTTAATGTAGTCATGAATTTCTTCCGCTCTTGAAGTGTCCTTTTATAGGTTTTTAGAAACTGGTATTTTAGGTCTCTTTAATCTCGTCCCTGGTTTCCCATTAGGGGTCTCACAGTGACTTTAAAAAGACTGCTTTGGGGCAGTCTGCTGTGCTGCCTGCAACAGTAGTTAACACAAGAGTGATAATATTGCTGTTAAAGGAAGCTACCACCTCTGTGGGGCCCTGACGCCACATCCTACTCAACCTGGAGGGCAGTTTTAGAACTGTTGACTCCCTGTACTAGAAATGTTCAGATGCTGAATTGTTGCCTGGAATTGGCCATTATAAATCTGTTCATGTCTGATCTTGCTTGAGCAGTCAAAGAATTTTCACAGCGGGTGAAGGAGGAAGGGACAGAGCTTCCTTCTGTGGACTGCTGGGGGATAACAAATATGACATTCCTGCACTGCCTCTTCCAATTTCCAGCTACAGTGAAAGAGAGTGAGAGACCCCTAAAGTCTGTCATTCTTTACATTCCCAGAAACACTAGTTTTCCCAGTAGATCATAATGGTGTACAGGGGCTGAGGGGGCCAACTTTGTTTTCCTAGGACATCCTACTCAGAAGAGGTTTGAGTTCAGGGTTGTCTTTTAGTGTAGGCCTGTAAAATCTGTTATGTGGAACAATCCAAATTAACAGGGTTTTTTGTTTTGTTTTGTTTTGTTTTGAATTTGGGCCTCTGAGCCAAGGCCATGAAATTAGGGGTATTCTGATACCCGTGGCCCAGGAAGAGTCCCCTACTAATAATAATGTGTGGAAATCAAAGTTATAGCCCTTATATAGGAGGTGGCCAAAATGCAGCCCGCCAGGCCATTCTATCCAGCCCATGGGGCCCCTAAAAAATGTAGAAAATTAGTATTTATCCACTCCTGGTTGCCTATCATGTGGCCCTCGGTGGCTTGCCAAAACTCAGTAAGCGGCCCTTTGCCCGAAATAATTGGCTGCCCCTGCCTTGTATAGAAACTGATATTTTTGTTGGTAAAGTTAGTGTTGCATTCTGCATCATTCAATTGGGACGGGATGGTGATAATGCAAGAATTGTTCTTGTTGTAGCCCTTTGCTTGCTTACTTTTCTGTACATGACATTGCCAGGCAGGACTCAAAGCACTGTGTAGTTGGGGCACAAATTACTAATATACATATGTCAGTTTAACTTGTGTGAAAAGCTCTTCCTTGAAGTGGCAGCATTAGGCTTCCAAAGGAATTCATAGCTTGCTTAGCCCGAAATAGTGCCTCTTAAGAAAATATGACATTTAGAATTTTATCTTCGCAACCATAAGGGTTACGTATTTACTAATACTTTGAAATGAAGGTTTTCACTCTGTATAATCTGAATGTGCCATTGGGGGCTGCAAATTTATATGAAGAGGGCCAGTTCTAGCTTGTCAGCTTGGAGTTTGACATTTCTACCTTAGTGTCTCCCCCACCGACAGACAAGCATGCTGCACATTTTATTTCCTCTAGGATAATTTTAAACCAAATACTGACTTCAAAGGCAGGTGTTTGCAGCCACCATGATAGGCTTTTCTCTTTGGCTTAGTTGACACAAGTTACATTTTCTATTCATCGCACACTGGATTTTGACAGTTCCAAACTTGAGAAAGTATCTAGTTTAGGGGCAGAAAAACAGGCTGCAGAACACACACACGTTCCTGGATAAAGTGCTATAAAATGTTTCAGACAGGTAGGGCTAGTATAACCAACTCACATTTATTGCAAAAAATGTGTGAATTCTGCCAAGAAAAAAACCAGCTTAAACTGTGTTCTCTGCCATCAATCTTAGAACTATTAAAAGTCCACCTCAGCTAATGATTTTATTTTATTTTTAAATCCTCAATTGTCTTAGCATAGAAAGATGTTTTATTTTACCCTTCATGCTTTGGATTTAGTGTTTATCCAATAAACACGGATTTCACAAATCCCTGGTTTAAATGGCAACGTGGATCAATTTTGGTTCTGACTCTATTATTTGTATTTCACTGAAAAGCACCCATCAGGACCTCACTGTGCAAGGCACTTTACAGACACATGTTAAGAGAGAGCCTGAAGAGCCTAAAGTTTAAATAGGCTTAGGAAATGGTAATACTCTTGCTTTATAGAGGGAAAGGTAAGGAACAGATTAAATAACTTTCACAATATCATACAAAGGAATCAGTGTCTGAGCTGGGAAGTGAAATCAGATCTCCTGATTTCCATTCTAGAGCCCTGAACATGATACCACTTCTGACTGTTGTCATGTGTACAAGGTTTTTTTTGTTTGTTTTTTTTTAAAGGGTGCATCTACACATTCATTAATGCTCCATAATTGACACTTCTGCACATTATCACAGATGAATGTTTTCTGTGTGACAGTTAATATGCATTGGACTAAATCTGCTGCCCATTAGCACGGTTTTTGCCAGCTACACTAATGCGCAGTAGAATTAGTCCAATGTGCATTAAGCGTCTCATGTAGACTTGCCCAAAAACTGGTCCATCAGAAGTAGCTTCTTCTACTAGACTTTGTCAGTTGGTGTGAATGACAAAGAATATTAAAACCACCTTTAAAAACTATTTCTAGCCTGCGTAAATATTAATAGTTCCTATTGCAATTACTTATTAGATTTATATTCTGTGCTATCCAAGGAAGGCTCAGGGCATTTGCTCACAATAAAACCCACAAGGTACAAAATAAAAAACAGACTCCCATATGATACCTCCAAATATTAAAATCTCCACTCCACCCCAACTACTCTGCTCTGCTTCCCTGCCTCTCAACCAGGAAAGCATCCCTCCCATCCCAGCTGTGCTTCCCAACCTTCCCAAACCTCCACTTTCATCTCTTTTTTTTAGCTCATTTTCAGTGGATGTTTGTACAGTCCTACTTATTCCTGCTTCTTATCACTTGCATATTTAATCATGTTGATTGGTTTCCATGTTTTCTCTTTTTAGGAGAGTGTAGACAGTTTTTTTTTTTCTTCTACATTCTTTTATTTTATCTTCACTTTCTTTCTGTTCCCACCTCCATGCCTCTTGGGAATTCACTGAGTTAAAGGTACTTACTGCTATCTTTGAGGCACCTGGACTTAAGGTTTCTATTGGACATGGCAAGTCAGTTTACTTTCGGTCTCATTAGGTTGTAGCCCAGCATGTGCTGAGAGTGCTCTGCTCAGACAGAAACGTTCTCCTCCAGCAACTATCAAGGCCAGGCAAAACTAACAGATTCTGGTTAAGAAGCCTTTCACAGACCATGCTTACATCTGTGCTGCTGCCCCTGATGATTTAGCATTTCCACATAGTAACAGACTTAGGAAGTCCTGATTGCCTCCTGGCAGCTGACCCTTGTTACAATTACTTGTTTTCCCTGGCTATTGCCATGTATAAGTAGAGTGACCATATGTCCTGGTTTAGCTGAGACAGTCCCAGATTTCAGAGACTGTTGCGAATTATAATAGGTGTCCTGGAAATGCAGGGGTGCAGGGCTCAGTCTGTCCAGGAGTAAAAGCAGCGTGGATCACCTTGCAGGTGGGCAGGCAGGCACCACTGCCTACCTGGCATGCCACCCTGCCCCTGCTAAATTTTGAAAATGAAAGGGGGAAGGCAGTGTTTGGGATTTCCTTATGGTCAGCCTGTGTATAAGTAACAATTCAGAACCATTAGTGAGAACCGAACAATTCCAGAGGTCAGTGTTGAGCACTCCAGGGTGAATGCTGTTGCTTGCATACCAAGGGTTGTAGGTTTCTTTAAGGCATACCAGACTTAGAGGATATATTGAGCTTTGATGTTCCATGAATATTTATCAGCCCCTTAATCCAACTGGCCACTTGCCTTTTACAGTAAATATGTGGAAACAGTTCAGATCAATTGTCAATGGTTAGTAAAATATTTTTTTGTAATTCCATATGCATGGTAAGCCACCTACAGTGTCTACATTACATGTGTTAGGATTAAGATGTGCATACCTGTCCCCTATTAACCAAGGAGGAAAATGGACAGATTGAGAAAAGGGACTGAAATCCTAGTACTTCAACCTTGTATGGATAAACACAGGGTATAGAACCTGTTTGCTTTGTGTCAAGCGCTCAAACAGTTATAAAAATCCATACTGACATCATAAATACCAGAAAAGGTCAGGAGCGATTTGGATGCAGAATCAAGTGCCCACAGCTGAAGAGGGATTGGCACATAGTCAATCCCAGGCTTTAAATTTATAAACACTCAACATGTTGGTGCCTTGGCATATTGCTCTGCAGAATGCCTGAGGTAACAATCTGAACAGAAGCCATTTTTTCAGCTTCTTTTGGTGAACCAAGAACCTCCCTGTTATTTCCTGTGTAGGTGGCTTAGGAATATTCCTATAGGAAATGTTCTCTGTTCAGTTTATATATCAAATGCTGGCAGTCTTTTTTAAAATTTTTGTGCAAATTTAGTGCACCACGAAGTGTGGGACTGCAAGGCCAGCTAGAGTCAGGCATGAGTGTATGCAAGTGTTATTTAAATTTCCGTCACCGTGACTCTGCCAGAGCAGCTTTGTCTTAGGGTCTTGTCACACATTACACTTGAGACATATTTACTGCCCTTCAAACAGTAGCATGCGAGCATTCAAGCAGTAAAACACGCCATCACAGCTGAGCAAAGTTAGTACTTTTCTGGCAAGAAGCATCTCCACATTGTATACGTAACATGTCTTTAGCTAAGGTCCGACTATTCCACAGCAATAAGACAAGCAGGAGACTCTAGTGCGGTGGGGGTGCTAGGATGGACAACCACCTGCACGTTGGTCCCAGCTCCCCTCACCATACCAGAACAGGCTCCTTTTCAGTGTGAGTGCTGGGACCGACAAGTGACACTTGTTTGTTGGTCCCAGCACGCACAGCATACTGGAGTCTTCAATGGCTTTAGTGTTTAGCACATTTTATTTTGACCATAGTAAGTATTACTGTGTGACAGCTCTGAAAACTTTCTAACTCAGAATAATACTTACTGCAATCTAAAAACACCTCTTAAGTGTAACATGTGACAAGGCCTTTGGTGACCTGAGCTGATCCTAGACCTTTGTTTTACAAAAGCTCCAAGGATATGCATATTGATGACTTGTGATGAAGTCAGTGATCCACTTGGAGCTAAAAATGAAAATATATTGACACCTATGACCTCAGCCAGGATTGGAACCAGGGGTTTCTTTCTCAAAAAAACTGAAGTCCAATCTGCCAGTTTATACACCATAAATTGTTAAAGGTTTTCCCCCGCTGTTTTGAGACCAGGCCTCTGCAAGGTGAGATATTGCTCATGTGAAATCCTGTAAGCATCATTCTGTTTTTTCTGGTCCATACAGGTCCATACAGGTCATTTTTTTTAATTAATCAGAAGGCATTACTTACTTGCACCTCGGCGTATGTGCAAATCCACAGTATCAGTCAGTCATTTTATGAAGGAACAGGGCCATAGAGTGACTGAGTGCATTAATAAAATTGTCAGGCACCTATTAAAATAGCTTAAAATTATCTGAATTTTTATAGGTATCTAAAAAGGCCAAATGGCACTTGTCTTCACTCATAAAAAGAACATCTGTTAGTTTCTGCAAGACTTGTATAAGTGTTTAATAGTTAGGCTACAGTACATAGCTCATCATAGAGTTGTTCCACAAATGAAATAGATTTTCTCTTTGAAGAAGTCCCTGTGGAGATTATGTCTGTTTAAGATTTCCTATTCCTGATTATTGCATCATGTGCTTCCTCCCTTTTCCACTGCAGAGGCTTCGAAGCTGCAGTGATAAAGAATCCCATTTGTTAGCCGTAGCTGGTAAGAAATATGGGGGTAGTTGGCACTTCTGATTCTTACTGAGCTGCTGTATAACTAGTCTGTACTGAGTGGAAGTGTTTGAGTTCACAAGAGATGCCAGCATACACTGGTAAAAAGGCGGTATAGTGTGAGGTCATTTGGAGGAACAACAGAAAAATCTAAAAACATGATTGGAAGTAAATAATAACAATTTTGATTTGGGGGTAAAACAAGGAGACGAGACTAACTTTAGTTTGTGGGGCTATGAAAAATACTTAATCATCCTCACAGTGGTCAGCCAAGTTGGCTGGATAATATGTATACAGATAGAAGCCTTTTCCTTTATACTTGCCCTTTTGCTTTTGCTTAGTCATTCTTGCCTGGATAGAATTTGGCATTATGTGCTGCATCACAAAAAATGGTGAACATTTTGAAAAGACCTGCACATGTTCTGTTTCTGTTTCTACCCTCCAGGGAAAAAAAAACCTAGAGGCTGGAGGCCCAACACCGAATAGAAATTTGGTGCATCTCCTGGGGGAAATTCTGAGAATTTATTTTTAAAGTTTTTTTTCTTTGGTTTCAGAGCCTCTAGGGTGCTGTTTGGTCACATTTTCAAGCTTTTCTTCACAAGCACAAGGGCTAGAAATTTACTGTGTTAAAAATGAAAACTGAGATTCCCTTGTTATCTTTTTGCTTCCAGAGCTAGGTCTTTTAGAAGAAACGCCAAGTATCATGAGACTTAGCAACAGCAGTGTAATGACACAGCTAGGTGCTCAGGGCAATGCAGAAGTAGTGTCTACTAGGTGCTTCAATGATTGTGAACACAGCTGCTCTCAGCAACTGCTTTCTTTTGTGCCCTAATCCCCACCCCAAGTCCATTTCTGGGGTTGTTGCCCCCCCCCCCCCCCCCCCTTAGTAATACTACTGCTTGGCAATGCTGAGGTCACAAGAGTTATTTCTATCTTTTCAGCATCAGTGGGGTGCTTTCTCTGCTGTGTGTTCCATGATTACGCTGATTTGGTCTGTAAGGTGCCATTCTACCCTGCTTTCTAACTCAGCTAACTACATCTCTCTCTGCTCAAAGAAATCCAGTATGGTCCAGTATGCTAGGTGCACGCAGTGGACCAGAATTCAAGGCCCAAATCCCCAGGGCCATTTTGGCCTGAGATTTTTCAGGAGGCCAGATCATCAGCTCCAGAAGGCAGACATGGGGAAAGGAAGTATGTCCACTGTGAATATGCCTCGCCAGCTCAGGGGAAGGATAAAAACACTGGGAATCTTATTCATGGAGCTCTCTGCAGAAATGAGAGATGTACCAAAAACAGAAGGAAGGAACAGATTGCCTTAGCAGGAAAAAACTTGCAATAAACAAAAAAGAAAATCAATCAGGGGTCACTATGCACTGACAGAAAATTTGGGTTGATCTCTTCCTCCTTGATATAATACGCCCACTCGTGCAGTAATAGACATGCTTCTCTCTGACACATTTAGTATTCCACAAACTCACAGCTTGTTTTTATATATATATATACACATATATATATAAAAATAGATAAAAATCCATATCGTCTTCCCTTAGGGAACACGCATTTTAACTCTGTGTACTAATACCAGTGTTGGTAGCTTCTATATTCTGTGACTGCCAATAAGCAGAACATGAATGTGTGAAGGACAGCTACCTATCCATCTGACCAGGCACACTTAGCTGCTAGTGTTTCATGATGATTTGGCTTGACACATGTGAAAAACCTCACAGGATGAGGCGCATAGGTCATTTGTGTAACAAATGACGTTTACTGTAAGGTTTGATAGTTTTATTACTGGGACTAAAGGAAGAATGATATTTAATAGATAGATTTCTATGCCTACGGCTCTTGTTCTAATCACGTGCAATCTATCAAGCACATTTGCTTTTCTCTATTCTCTGTGACATGCATTATAATAACTTGAACTTGATATTCTATTTTCTTCAGCTCTGAGACAAGCACGTTCTGTTAGCCCACCTTTTGCAGGAGTAAGAATCTATACCTTTGAAGATTTAAGGAACTTTTTCCAGTTACAAAGCTCTCATCTGATGTTTTACCTTTTGGGTTTCCTACTGCAAATCATATCTGCGATACTATTCTTGGCAGTGGAAGAATTTGCATAGGCTACAGAACAGCATAAGAGCTATCTGCCTTGTAGACTGGAGTGAGAAGTGACATGTATGGCCAAGAGGTCAGTGGTGCAATTGTCCCATCTGCAGGATAACGACATAATACCAATGTCCATAGTGCCTGAGAATTGGGGGAGAAGAGCTTACAAAATTAAGCCAACTGATTATGTGGTTGACATAATGCTGTATATAAATTCATCCTGTGTGTGACATCTAGTAAAAATGAACAAACTACCATTTAAATAAAATCCATAAGCAGTGTAATTCTATTGAAATAATAGAAACTGCTCAGATTTCTTTTTATTGTATTCTTGTATTGTGCAGAACCAAAGACCTTTAAACCCATTGTTCCAATTCTTAACCAATGATAAAAGGACATGCATGTGCAGTGGCCAGTCCTTTCTCCTTCCCCAAGAGTCTGTGCCTTACCTAAGGCTCAAGCTTGTTCTACTTTGTGCCCTTTATAGTAATCTCCAGCTTGTAATAGAGGGACTTTGCTTCCCCCCAGCTCTGTCTTTGAATTAAATCTTTTCTGCGCTCTAAGGCACTGCTATAGGAGAAGGGATTTTAGCCTATGCCATTTCAAATATATGCTGAACAGGCAGTTATTCAACACACAACACAGACAACAAAAGTTTAGTGACTCAAATGTGTCATAGGCATTTATAAGTCTTTATTTAAATATATTCAGTGCTCATAAATATGATGAAATAATTGTAAGCCAGGAATGTTGTAAGCTTCCCTTGCATGGTTCCATCATTGATGTTCATTGCTGACCCCTCCAGTATCTCCAGGCTGGCTCCACAGCTTTATTAGTGCAAGTCAAGAATAAGAAACAATGTTCTTTGTCCTCTCCCTGCAGGTACTGTAAATCAGGATTGCCAAGCATACCCAATTGTATAATAGTTTTGTGATGTGAGAAATGGAGGCCAGCTTTGGACAAGAGGGACCTAAGTCATGAATGATATAAATGGTGGTGGAAGTTTCATGTTAGGAAGTTGAAGTGAGTATAAATTGGTGTATTCTATATACTAAGGGCATGGCCCTCAGTTTATGTTAAATCCTGTTTACGTTGCTTGGCCACAGATGCTTTAGCCAGCACCTCATGATTCCCCTGTTTTAATGTAGGGCCACCTCTATGTCAGGTATTTCCAGTCTGTGTGGTGCAGAGGGTATTCTGGAGCCAGGAGGTTGTGGGAAGGATCAGGAGAGTGGCTTTTTGAGAGCTATTTTATGCTGGCATAAGTCAGAAGACCCTGAAAATGTTCCACTTGCATGTCATCATCCAAAATTAAGAGAACTTGGAAAGAGAGTACTGCTCTGATATGCCTAGAGGACTTTGTCAGTTGGACTAGAAAGGTTGAGGTATAGCAAAGAGAACAGCCAACACTAGGGGGTAAGACAGTGCAGGACACCATACTTTATATTACATACTGGGCATGTCTACACATCATTAATATGCAGTGGTTACTATACATTTAATTTAGTACTTGTATAATCAAGTAGTTCTTTGGAACCATATATAACAGTACCAGGGAGGTTCAGGTGCTTTCCCCTACAAGCCAAACAAGGAACTGAATGCTAGTGGCACCAGCATCTGAAAACCTTGGGACAAATTTGGTATAAACTGACAGTAAATCACTGAAGTTAATGGAGTGCTATCAACTCACACCAGCAGACTATCTCCGTTACTTAACTGTAGAATGTACAGAAATATTCACAGTAGAAGCTTAAGTCTTTCTGAACAAGATAACTATCCAAAGATGAGGGGTGGTGACTAGAAGGACCAGTCATTGATTAGACTAACCATGCACCACAACCTATCTGGCATAGGCCACAGGTAAAAGGAGTTTGATGTCAGCCGGATCACAGAACTGTTGCACATTTGAGTACAGTGGGCCATCTCTTCTCCAAAGAAATGAAGACCAAGGTTGAAGTGTATTAGCAGAACAGCCTAGAAACCTAGTGCTGGAACCAATTCAAGTTTTGACAGAACTATAAGAGAATGCTTGCACACTGACATCCATTTTGTTTTCATAATCATTTAATTCATTCAAATGTAATAGCAATTATAAAGAAGTGAGAGCAACATGAAAAGACAGAAGATGGGTATGTGAACAATGAGGGCCTTGTTACACAGTAATTTTGAGCAGCTTAACACCTGGATTTTCCACACATTAACACCTGAAACTAGTTTTAAGTACTCATTAGGCACTCAAAATTTTACCACTCCAGGGCAGGATTATTCCTGATTCATGTTACCTAGCTTGTGTTACACTAAGGTGTAGGGTTTTTAGTTGTAGCCGTGTTGGTCTATGCACATAGGCAGGCAAGGTTCTTTGAGTAGATGTGATATCTTTTATTAGACCAACTGAGTAGTTGGAAAAAAGTTCTTGGCAAGCTTTCGGGTGCAGTCACCCTTCTTCAGGCATGGGGAGTCTCTGCTGTTCTGAGACTCCAAGAAATGAAAGAAGCTAAAAGTGTGACAGGGTATCAGTGAAAATGTAAATAGGTAGAATTCAAAACAGAAAAGGTGAGGCAGAGAGGTGAAGGAGAGCAGGGAAAAAAAGGCTGAAGGGAGGCAGTGCAGGGATAGAGTACAAGGTAGGAAAGAGGCTACCTTGTACTTTATCACTTCTACCTCGTACTCTATCACTGCACTGCCTGCCTTCAGCCTTTTTTTCCCTGCTCTCTTCCCCCTCCTCCTCCCCCCTCTGCTTCACCTCTCTGCCTTACCTTGTGTCTTTCTATTTCTACCAGTTTACATTCTCACTGACATCCTGCCACACTTTTAGCTTCTTTCATTTCTTGGAGTCTCAGAACAGCAGAGACTCCCTATGCCTGAAGAAGGGTGACTGCACCCAAAAGCTTGCCAAGAACTTTTTTTCAACTACTCAGTTGGTCTAATAAAAGATATCACATCTACTCAAAGAACCTTGCCACACTAAGGTGTAGCCACTTTAGGCTATACCTTAGTGTAAAAACCTCACCTGCCCTCCTTCCCCTGCAGGCCCAGATCAGGCTCACTGCCTGCCCCACCTCCTGCCCTGAGAGCATCCCAGATCCCCACTCACTGCACCTCTGTCCCCTCCTACTTACCTGTGGCTACTTGTGCTGTCTGTTCCAGGGGACCAGGCAGGAAAGGGTTAATCTGCCTGCCCACACCACTACCTCTGGGCTGGTCTCAGCTTGGAGAAGAGCAGCAGGCTGGGAGTAGGACTGGGCAAGAAGGTTAACCCTTTCCTGCCTGCTCCCCTGGGACAGAGAATATGGGCAACCACAAGTAAGCAGGGCAATGGGTGGGGGGGACCCCTGGGAATGGGGGTGAACCAAGGGAGCCCCAGGGGGACAGGAGGGAAGCCCAGAATGGGAGGAGAGGTGGGGGATTGCTCCAGGCCCCTACCGGCCTCTCTTTACTCGAGCGAGCACTAACACCCATCAACATTTGTGTGGCTCACAGTGTAACAAGACCCTGAGAGCGTATGAAAAACAGCAAGAAAGAAAGGAATCAGGAAAAGAAGTAGAAAGAAAGGAAACAGCTGTAAAGTTAGTGGGGTTTTTTTATCTTGGGATGGAGAATTAGTGTAAATTGACACACTCCTATTGAAGTCAATATGTATTTCTACAAATGTATTACCTCTCCCTAGCAGAATTGTTGAATTGAAAGAAAATCTTACCATGTGGACGGTGGAACATACCTTATCAGTCAAGGATTAACCTGGTATCTATTTTAGTTTATTTGAGCATTACCATCCCATCTCTTGCTCTAGCAAACAAGTAGCACGAGGGTCTGTCACCCATATACTCCTTCTGGCATTAATCTGTCAGAATTGCTATTATTGTTATCACATCTTATTATTTTTACTGAGGTGCACCAGATGTAGGCTACGATTCCTACTCTGAGTTTCCAAAAGGGGGCTATAAAAAATTGTTGCAAATCTGATACTGTGCAGGAAAAATGTGACAGGTTTTCTTTTCTTCCTAAAGAGCTTTGCTCACTGTATTATCATTATCAGTTACGTACCTGAAGTGGGAAAAAGGGAAACTCACAGTGTCTTGTACTAGGATGGCAGTAAGGTGATGTCCAGTTCCTTTGATTTTACGCTTTGGTTTTATGTTATTGCTTGTAAAGGTTTAGTTGCCATAACAACATAAAGCAGTCCCTTATTACCATAGAAACATGCTGTCCTGGGTGAAAGTTTTTATTTGTCAGTCTTCCTCTTCCAACATATCATATCTCATAGTAGTGATAATAGCAAGTGCTTTATTTTACTTAAGGCTTTTTGTGCAAATATAGTGCACCCCACGGGATTCATTGTACAATTACAGAATTATTTAACAAATAACAAATGAAAAATTATAGTTCACTCCAAGTAAATTTTAATCCATGGTTGCCTTTAGAAGAGTAATAAGGGGCCTGTGATTGTCTCCTGTTGGTTATCTTTGAGGTGGAGCATATCAAGCCTAAGTGCAATTTTAACCAGTTAGATTGCTTGGGTAACTCCCCAGGTAAAAAAATAACAAAATAGTAGCACAAGTTTGGAGCATCTTTGAGTGACTTGTCATGATAGTTGCAGTTATCAAAAGAATGAGACTGCTTTCATGTGCTCTACATGTCGCCACTCCTTGAGAGTATTCAGAAATTGGAGATCAAGCTGCAAAATGAGGCAGGCAAGCACTGTTTCATACAGGGAGCACATTACACCTGCGTTCTCTAATTTGTACTGGCTGCCTACTAGCTTCAGGGTGCTAGTTTTGACCTGTGAAGTGCAAAATAATTTGAGATCTGGCTCCCTCAGGTACTCTCACTTTCCCTATGTAATACTGTCAACAGCAGTGCTTTGCACATGGACTGTCACAGCCTGATGGCAGAACTTTTTCTTTGGGAGCTCTTTGCCTCTGGTTTTTGCTCCCTCTTTTAGTTTCCATAGATCCTTGCTCTGAGAAGAAGCAACTAACTCAGTTTTTGGCTGTTGGGCATTTTGAGTGGGGACAGATCAAGTATCGCTGGTTAAACGTGGAGGTATTTTACTGATCCTTATTTTGGGCAAGGAAGATGCATCTGGGATTGGTATCAAGCATCAACATGGAATCTGTGGAGGCTCCAGAGTATGGAGCAAACAGATTAGGAAAGCTGGCTGTGAAACTAGAAAAGCTGCAGAATCCACGAACTTTCTCTGCTGGAGTTTAGGAGCTTTGCAGAAGCTTTGAATGAGGCTAGAAGAGCTCTAGGATCCTGAGGAGCAATGTTGGGCTACATGAATTTTTTGGAATCCAGCTCTGTATTAGGAGTATCTGCTTATACACGTCAGGGGGTAGGGGTTGGACTTTGTCACGGTAGTGATTCTTACAGCATGCAAGTTGTAAGTGAATGATAAGATCGAGTAACTGTTTTGTAGTTCTCATTGTAGCTCAGGATGCCACATTTCCCTATTTTTTAACTCTGGCCTCATGACATTCACTTTTTTTTTTTAACTTCGCTATACACATATCAAAGAACTGTTAATGCTGTGGAGGAAAATACCGCCCCATGTTTTCCTCCGAGGGAGTGTTTTTGCCTGAAAATTCTGATGTCTGCCCTTTGCTGGTGGTGAATAAGCATGTTTAAAACCTATGCTGCTAACATTTCTCTATATGAAGTTTGTGTGGCTCTTTTGGGATGCGGAAGATTGTACTGTCACATAACGCCTGGCAGCATTGATTTGAGTGAGGCAAAGATGTAAAGAAATAAAGGAAATGGGCCATTTGGGGGTCTGCTTCATTTTTATTCCTAGAGTAAACAGTAACCAATGTTAAGGGTAAAAGACAGTGGGATGGGTTGAGATGATGGACAAAAAAATGTTGTTTTTCTGATGGTTAGAAAATATTATAAGCAACAGAGTGCTTGCATGGTCAGTGCCTATGAATTTTAACAGCAGTGTCACTTTATATTCAGAAAAATGGAATGAGTTTTTTTATATGAGAGGTTGCAGGAAAAGCCACAGTAACAGGGCAGATACTTAAACATGAGGTTTATGCATCTTGCAGAGAGAGGAAAGACAAATCACTGAATACATGGCATAAAAGAGCTTACTATTTTTGTTCTGATCAGTAGCAGTAAAGAGTATGTCCTCTTATTTCTGAATGTGTCTTTCTAATCTTATCAAGGATGTAGACTTCTCCACATGATTCTATTCTTCTCTTATGTCTGTTTCCGTATAGTATTGGAATGGAAGTCTCACCCATAACCTTTAATTTTTCCAAATGGATCAAGTACCTGTTTCATTTCATCACAGCCCTGTGGCAGTAATTCTTCTGCTTCTCTTCCCTTTCTAGCTTTGTAGGATGTTTCAGAGGAGCCAGTTGAAAATTAAGGTGACAATTATTATAGCTACGCATGTCATTAGCACTTTGCACTTTTCTCTGTACCTGGTGATATGCTAAATTTACAAGATTTGGCCTCTTATACCCCATGAAGAAGTCTCAGCCAAACTTCAGAGGGATTTTTTTGTATTCCCTTGAAATTACTTTATTGCCCTTAAATTATTGAAGATTGACCACTGTGCAATGTGATTTCTGTCCTCATTAATCTTATTAACAGGCTGCATTCAATGGAAATCCATTCTCGGAGCAGTCCTCCTATCTCTAATTCAGAAAAGCCCATCACAGCCTATTCTTGTATTCTTTAAAAACTTTACTATACATTTTGTTACATACAGTTAGCTTCTCTCCTTGACTACAAGACATCTTCATTTCTTAGTGGCCAGGCAGGCACAAATACTAATAGCTTCTACTTTTTTCCAGACACATACAGGTTTCCCTCGATTTATGCAGTACATGCGTTCTTGGAGAACAGCGCATAAACTGAATTTGCATAAAGCAAACCCACTTTATAATGTAACCAGTAGGGATAGGGAAGGGGAGGGGTGCCACTCCCAGGGCTGCACAAGGGAGCAAAGCAGAGGAAACACAGTGGCACTCACCCCAGCCCCTGCTGCAGCAGCCCCGGGAGCTGCCAGCACCAATTGCTTGCAGCCACTGGGCTGCACCATGCTCTGCCTGTCCCCACTCACCCCAGCTCCGAGCTGCTCCGTGCCCTGGTGTAGGCAGCTGGTGTTGGCTGCTCCTGGGGCCGGAGTGAGTGGGAAGAAATGGAACTGTGTGTGGCACGGGGCACAGTGCAGCTTGTCTGCACTCACCCTAGTTCCTGCTGCAGTGGCTGCAGGCGTGGCCAGCGCCAGCTGTAGAGGGAACTGTCAGCGGGGGTGCGGGAGGGAGGTGCCTCTTGCTGTTCCACACCCCCTGGGAGGGCTGGAAACTGTGCTGGGCTCTCACTGGGGTGTGTGCGTGGGATGACAGCAGGCTGCCACTACAGGCTGGGGCTGGTGGTGGCACCAGGCTCTTCCTGGCGCTTGGGGTGGGCTCCACTTCTTCCCACTCCCCCCAGCCCCTGCTGCAGTGGCCCCGGGAGCAGCTGACACAAGCTGCCTGCACCAGGGTACAACGCAGCCCAGGAGCTGGGGTGAGTGGGGACAGGTGGAGCCTGGTGCAGCCCAGTGGCTACAGGCAGCTGGCGCCGGCCACTCCTGGGGCTGGGGTAAGAGGGGCCCTGGCCCTTTCCTCTCCCCGCCACAGACTTACCTGCTTGGATGGGGGCGGGGCGCCTATACGGATCGCATAAGGGCGAATTTACCTTCTATGGGTCTAAATTATGGGTCTAAAATTGGGTCTAAAATTGCTCATTGCATAAGTGCAAATTCACATATACAGAACCCGCATAAATCGAGGGAAACCTTTAATAATCTGGAAACAGTCATTGATCAGTGTTGTGGGAACTGTGTGTGCATGTGAGTATTTTTAAAATACTCCTTTCTGCATTAATACCAGGCCATGGTGATATCAAACACACTCTGAACTGCTGAAAGCTGTTGACTAGTAACCTCCAGGCCTAGTGGTAATGCAACTAAACTCTCCTGCAGGGTCATTTGCTTGGGCTCACTAGTGGCCAGGTGTAGTGTTGTGTGTATGCTTTTTTCTTTGGTGATGCTAGCTCAGGTGAAGATGAGAATTTTATCCCATTGGGCTAGGTTAGAAGCTAGATATTGAATCCAGTCCTAGTACCTTTATGGGGGGATTATGGAGGGGGGAAAAAAATTAGATGTCCTGTTAAAGAGAAACAGGAGGAAAGAGAAGCTGCTAATTGCAATGTGCCTCCAACTGGGGACAACCACTGTAAGAAGATATCCTGACCTCTTCTGTGCTGCTTCTTGAATGATGGATGCCACAGAGCTCTTAATTAAAAGAAACTTGACCTAGCCAATGCAACATGCAACACTCTAAGATGGCCGGCAAGCACCTCAGCAGCATATCAACTTGTCCCTGCTGGGGTGGATCTCCAAAGTGCCTCAAGTCCTTCTTCTAGTTGGATGTTAACAGCAGTATCTTCAGTGGCTTTTACCCTATTGATTCCTATCTTTATTGTTTCTCTCTCTCTCTCTCTTTACATTTTAGAGCTCTGATTTCCTCCTTCATCACCACTTATTTTATGTAATTCTTTTAAAATGTTACGAGTGCAAAGTTCATCTGGTTTCTCTGTGGGGTATCTTGCCATTCATGTTAAAGATGGGTAGGAAGAAGGGTTCCATGAGCAGAGTGTTTTGGGTCAGATGGAAAAAAGAATCCAAACAAGAGGTTATTGAAAAGATGAAATTTTGGGGGCTCCAGGCCCTGCATAACCTTAATTTATCTGTTGCTAGAGGCAGGAATGTTAAATACATATTTAATAACACAAAGTCTCCATTTCAGAGGTAGAGAGTTGAAGTTATTGCAAAGACGGGTTTAGAGTCTGTGGGCAATGTGTTGAGAATTTGGGAGCTTCTTTGACTTTTTTTACCAGTCACAAGGAACCATTTCTAAACACACCCTGGCCTGTTGGAGAGGGAGCCATGTCTAGTCTTCAACCACAGGCAATTATTTCAGGTACAGGGCCACTTAATGCAAGCTTTTAAGGGCCACAAGGGTAGCCCCACCCCTTGATACGTGTCCCGCCCCCTTGGTCACCATCTTGGGACCAGAAGTCCCACCCCCTAGCCTCTGACCTTTGACAGCAGAAGTCCCTCCCCTTGTCCCTACAAGTAGTCCTTTTGGGAAGGGAGTTGCCATCTTGGAACCAGAAAAAAAACTGTATACTAAAATCAAACATTGACAATAACATATTTTAATTTTATTTAAAAAAAAAAATTTTATCCTGATTTGCATGTATTTGTGTGGTGTATATAGAGGTGATTGCATAATAGCTCAAAATGAAGTCTTACTCTTGCTTATTGTAAGGGAGTGTCAGGGAGTATGGAGGAATGTGTGGAAGTGGGTGGGTGGATAAGGGAGGTTTGTGGGGGGCAGTATTTGTGGGCATGTGTGGGTATGTGTGTGGGTGGGTATGGGGTTTGTGGAGTGTGTGTGGGGGAGGATGGCTGGGGGGGGTGTGGGTGCACATAGCAGTGAACAGGACTCCCCCCAGAAGCGCCCGAGTATGTATGTGTGGGGGGGGGGGTGCAGTGTTTGTGGGATTGTGTGTTGTGGAGGGTGTGGCTGTTGAATTGTTGGGGGAGGGTTTACAGGTATGGTGGGGTGTGCATGGGAGCACCCTGTGCACACCCCACTGAGTTGGTCAGCACCCACCCCTGCCCTGAAACAGCCCGGAGCCCATGTGCTCTGCAGTGCCACCCCGCCACTACCAGCAGTGCACAGCCCCAGCTCTGCCCCATGCCCACTCTGGATTAACCCCTGCCAGAGCAGATCAGCCAGAACCTGCGAGCAGTCCCTCCCAGGCCCGCCCCACACCACCCAGCAGTGATGTGTCCTGTTGCCCCCTGAGCATGCAGTGGGGCTGGAGCAGCTCCATGGCTGGACTGCCTTTTTAGGCAGCATGGGTGGCAGCGATTCCTTCCAGCTGCTACTGCTGCTGGCCCCAGCTCCACGGTACCAGCAGGGACCTGCATGTGCAGCCCTGACCCTACGCACCTCTCACCTGCTTTGGGCTAACCCGCCTGGGCTCAGCAACGGCAGTATGGGACAAAAGCTGTCGCTCAGTGTGACAGGGGGCAACTCCGAGGCCCAGTCACAGTACCGGTGCACCCACCTGTCTAGGGCAGTCTGCCTGGTCTCTCCTGCCACACCTCTGATGTAATGTAAAACGGTGTTACAATAAGCAGGAGGCTGCCCATTTAAGACCCCAATGCCTAAGGGTTTACACACAACTCCGACCTCCCCTTATTGTGTTTCAGGCCTCACAGATGGCACCTGAAACAAGTTCTTAACATGTGACCCACACTGCGCCCCATAACATGCTAGTCTAAACCCCAGCTAGATCCCTCCTGATCCAATGGTCTACTCCACCCTCATTCTGAGCTGCTAAAATCCCTGTACTCTTCTCCCTCTCAGCAGTGGCCCACTCTTTGGGACCTTTGGCCACATTAGCCATGGCCTCGCCTGTGGGCTAGTCAGAACCCTTGGCTCTGGGCATCCCTTGCAGTAGGCACTCCCTCTTGACCCTCTGGTCCTGGCCCCAGCATTGACTAGTCAAGGGTCCCTCTGATCAGATCTCTGAGCAGCTAGCCCACTCCCTCTCAAACAGGGCCACCTTCTTGTGCCCCTCCAAACACAGGTCTTATGCCCCTTGAGTCCCAAGCCTCCGATAACAATCCTGGACCCCTTGCCTGTCCCCTCTATAGGGTAATCCACCAGGTTGTGGGGGCTGGGGTTATAAGGCTCCCCTACCTGCCTTTCACTGGGGAGGCAACTGACCTGGCATTTCTGGGGAACTGCCCCACCATGGGCAGTCCCACCAGGCCATCCTTCCCCAGCAGGGTGCAGTTCAAGTCATACCCAGGACCAGGAGCCTCCTGCCATCCCCATAACTCCTGCCCTTACCTCCAAGCTGTTCCGTGGGCAGCAGCTCAGCCAGGTGTTGTTGCTTCATCTGCCAGCAACCGACTGCTGGCTCAGCCCTGATGCCTGAGCTAAAATGAAGGCAGTTCAGTTCTCTCCACCAATCACATGGCTATGTGACCTACTCATCAAGGCTGGCCCATACCTGCCTGTTGCCCTGCTGTCTGCTCTCGCCCTTAAAGTGGAGGGCACCGAAGTTGCTCTGCCACACACCTTCCCCCTTAAGGCTGCCAAGGGGTGGGAAGGGACTGCTACTCAACATGCTCCCTGCTGCCAAGGGATGGGAGGGGACTGCTGCTCAACATGCAGGCTCCTCTGTAGCCTGCAACAGCCCCCTAAGTGGCAAGCACCCTGATGATGATCCGCCACACTCATTGTGGGGGGTGAGCAGCCCCTCCCCCTCCCACTGCTGGCAGTTCCCTGCTGCAGCTGCCTAGAGCCTGTGCTGGGCTGCCCTGCATCCTCTCTGCGCCACCACTGCTGCCCCGCAGGGCAGCCTGGAGGCAGAGGTGACAGCAACGGAGACACAGGGCAGCTCAGCGTGGGCTCCATGCAGCTGCAGCAGCGAAACGTCGGGTGGGGTAGGGACCACTTTCACTCTGTACTGAGCAACAGCTTTTGTCCTGCACCGCTGCTGCTGAGCCCAGAGCAGGCGCAGGGCACGTGGGGTTGGGCTTGCACACATGGGTCCCCACCAGTACCACGGGGCTGGGGTCAGCAGCAGGGGCAGCCAGAAGGAGCCACCTCGGCTGCCTAGATTGCAGGGCAGTTGCAGAACCACCCTAGCCCCTCTGCATGCCCAGGGGGCAGCAGGACGCACCACGGCTGGACTGTGCCTTGGCCTGCCAACTGAGGGATCCACTGCAGGCTAGACAAAGACCTGCCATGGGCCAGATCCGGCCCACGGGCCATATCTTGCCCATCTCTGACATAAGGGTTGGGGAAGCTGTGACTTCAAGCTCAGGGTTTGCTAAATAAAAATAAATAAGAAAAAAAATCCCCATTGTGCAAAAATGTCCCCTAAATGCCAAAAATACCTGTTTTTTTGTTCTGCTCTGCAAATTCTGTCTCTTTCTGGCCACCTTGTCAGATGAAATAGACTGTGTGTTCCCAGCAGCTTTCCAGCCATGAAGCATTGTTCATGTTGAGTCTAGTGAATGAGTGATAGAGAAAATGTGATCTTGTCCAAATGACCTTGGGCAGTCTTTTGCCAGAATTATATTCTTGGCTGGCAAGCCTGAAGCAGCTCTTCCTGATTTCCATTCCCTGTCCTGGGAGTGGACTTATGACTGTTCATAACAATCGAAAGTAACTAAACAACAGTCTGAAATTGTCTCTAGTGAAGGTTTAAGTAATTAGAGGTAATGAGGGAAAGCAGGTGTAGTTAAAACATGTGGGGTGTGTCTTCACTGTGTTGGATGCTGTGAGGGAACACTGCCATGAAAACATACCTTGCCTACTCACTCCTGCTCCATGCCTGTGCTGGATGTCACACAGCTGCTCTTTGGCACATGCCCAGCACTGCTGTCAGGCTCTCATTCTCAGGTGTACTTGCAAGGGCAGCTACACAACATTTTGGAACTTACAGAATAGAAGCAAATGAGCAGGATGTTTTTTCAGGATTTCCCTAGCACCATCTGATGCTGTATTGACGTGTCCACTCATGTCCTTCCCACCTGGACTCAGAACGCACACAAACTGAAGTGAGTTATTTGTTTGAGGTGGGCTTTTATCTGCATATAATGCCATCAAGCAGGAGCTGTGTCAAACAAATGAGATGTTGTCATTCCCATTCTTCAGACATCTCAGACATAATTGTAATGCTGTTGTTTAGATATTTGTAATGCTGTTGCAAAATATCAGCCCCTGTATTTCTCCAGAGTGGGTTCTTGCACACTTTAGCTTGGGAAAACATTGCACATTTTCACTGATAAGCTATTATTAATACAGAACTCAGTGGGAGATGTTTCCAAAAATAAGGGCATATTCTGATTGTCCTTATCTCATAGTGAATTCCAGAGCAATTCCATTTATTTCAGTGAAGTTATTCTTGGGTTTATATTGCTGGAGCTAAATAGAGAATCCAGCCCTTAATTAGAACACAGTGCATATGTCTGAGATGCATTGCACTTTTCACTTAAGAAAGCTGACTTTGTGATCAACAGACATCTGCCAGAAGCAATCTTACTAGTTATGCTCAACCTAAAACCAAAAGAAATAGTTATAATGAATGGTTGACCTAGGTTAGATTTTTCTAAAATATAACTGATTCTTGGGTTATTATTTGAAAGAAAAGTAATAAACAAAAGTCTTGAAAAATATATTAATGCAGTACTTACGAAAAGTAAAATCTAATAGCTTTGTTTGGACTAGGAAGAGTGTAGGTTGTGCTCTAGTATGATTACAATAGTTTTACCATATCCTTCACTTACAATGGCATGGTCTAGTGATGTGTAGGCCTCAGTTCCTTGAAAGGCAAATCTAACTTTGATGGATACTAATTACACTTTATATGCTTGCTTGGGAGGGAGACATGGCTTGAGGTCTGAGGCTATACAGAGACCTATCATGTCCTGACAGCAGACACTAGGGAGACTCAACACCATATAGACACTTTGCTTTCCCTCTCCCCAATAGAAAGACACAAATGGGCTGCACAAAGATGGCTGAAGATGTTTCTCAGTCTGAAAGAGGCACAAATTTCTCTCTCTCCTTCTTTTGACTCTCAGTAGAAGTCCCCACATTCTATCCCCTTGCTTATACTTGGTCTGGGGTCCTGAATTTGAGACCTGCAGGACAAGTGTTTGATATGTCTCTAAATCTCAGTGTCATCAAAGGAAATAGATAGCAAGCTAATTAGATAGGAGAAACATTTTACCAGTGGGGACTGGCTTAATCTGTGTGAACTCAGCTGTGTATATAAAAAGAAACTCTTAGTCTCTGGTCCAAATTACAATTCAGGTCAAATTATTAATAAAAAACATATTGCACTTTTATATGGCATTATCAAACTGTGGATTTTATAGCACATTAGCAATATCTAATGTGCTATTAGAAACAAGACTTAAGGTTATAGTGTTATTTCCATTTTACAAATGAGAAGTTGAGGCAAATCTAGAAATCTTTACTCCTAATATTGTGCTTCAGCCACAAAGCCAAAAACATTTTGTTTATTGCTGAGACCATTAAATCCCACACATTCTTTTTAGTAAGTCAGTACCTTATTCAACCTTCTGAGCAGTCCTGGGTTTTTGGCCCTCTTGTCCCATTGCAAGCAAGTATTTAATTTGCTGTCCATGATCAGAAATAATATTGCACTTAGCACTTAAGTTTGCAGTGTTAGATCTTAAGTAACCCAGGAGATTTGGGGGGGGGGCAACAGTTTGCACCTGAAAACTTGCCTAAGATCTCTCCCAACTACATTATTAAACAAGCCCTGCTTCTCACATATATCCTGGACCATCATGGCTACAGTAATGCTGCTTAATTCATCCTCACAGTATCATTTCAAGTCAGGGTAGTAGTCTCTGCATTAGGGCAGAGAGCAACTGACTTGGCAACGGACGTGGTCTAAGACGCTCTTAAAAATGAGAATAGAATTCGGGAGTTCTGGACTCCTGGCTCTGTAAAAAGAACAATGTATTGGAGCTCTGTGTTTTACTATTGCTAGATCTTTTATAGCATACTTTTACCATCTTTTCTTGCCCGTTTGCTCTGTTTTGCTTTTTTCTCAGACCTATAAACTGACATGTTTTCCATGTTGAATTCTATTATTTCCCACCCACATTGGTGCCTTTTCTAGATTGGTGTTATTTCTCCATTCTCAGTGGTGCTTGCAGCACTTCGCTATGACATTTGCATTTGTAATTAATGAGCTGTTTATCCCATTTTTCATAGCATTAATAACTGCATTCAGCTGGCAGCCTCTGCTCAAGAGAGAACAGGGATTTGTAACAGCATGGGGTGTTACAGATCAGGATTGAGTTACCTTGGCTGAGCTCTGTGTAGGAAGCTTGCATATAGCACCTGCCCACACTACCCTTAGCTGTGAAAGGGGCTACAGGATTAGACACCTTTCTTCATGTGCACCAAATTCTCACTCTTTCTTTCTCCCTCTCAGTTTTATTTTAAGGTTTGATTTTTCTCTCTTGAGTCACAAATAGTTATGTTTTCATACCTGGTTCTGCTGTTCCATTGTAAGTGCCTCTGTTTTTATGCTGAGCATCACTGGTGAGTCTCTGACCCACCTCTGCTGCTCACTAAGCCAACTCCCTTTAAAGTACACTTAATAAACTGCCTCATGATAAAAAGAAAAGCCTCATTAGTCCCAACCCGTAGTTGAAACGTGCCTCTAACCCACGCTGATTCTGCTTCCTTCTTTTTAATATGCAGTTTTCAGTACTGTACCTGACTCATCCAGCTTTGTAGTGCCAGGCTTTTCCTGTGTTTATTTTACCCCTTACTGTTTCAATGCTTCCTCATTTACATCCCAAACCAGAGTCATCCGAGGCTCTGTGAAAACCTGGCAAAAGAGTATGGCAGCCAAGTCTAATTGGAGCAGACTCCAGCTGTAGCTAATAGCTGCACCCTCTCCTTTCTCCTGGGGGAAAAGCTGTTGAAAGAGTGGCAGTGAAGCCCCAAAAGTGAGGAGCATTCTTCAGAAGTGCTGTATGAATGCAATACTATCAGGTCTCCTAAGGTGTCTCCACCTCAAAGCAAAGCAACTGCCCTCTGACAGCAGTGCCTGGACCTACTGTCACTTCGGTGAATCCCCAGAAGTCATCGACCTGACTCAGAGATAGCATCCCTCCCTTCCCTATGGCCGTTTCTCTAAATATGCAAGCCTTTGGCCCTGTGTCTGCTGTGAGTTAGCCTGGATTCTAGCCACCAGTGGTTTGTGTAACTATGCTGTTGTAAATCTCCAGTGAAACTAGTGAGTTGCATTGGTGTGAATCACAGTTTTCCTTGTTGTGGTAGTTGTTTTGCAGTGGTACAACAGCTAAATTGGCAGCATGTATACAGAATCATCATAAAGCAGTTACAGAGAAAGAAATTCTTCTCCTGCAGCATTTAAAAATTACCCTTTTATTTGAAAGAGGGCAGAAAAGTCAAGCGAGTGTTTCTTTTTCTAATCTTTATCTCCCTTGACTGCTTGAGATTCTCACGTGCACCAACAGACTATTACACATGGTGCAAAACCATGGTAGTAGTAGTAAAGTAGGAAGAAGAAATAGGGAAGTGTGAGAAAGGCACAGCTTTATGTGAAATTGTGTGCATAAGTCTCTGTGTGCCCTAATAGGGAGAACTAGGTAATTGTAAGTTTGAAATCTTTCCTGCCAAGAGGATAGTGTTGTATCTTAGGCTTGCCTTCCAAGGCAATGCATCAAATCATGACTCAGACCTCCAAAAGCACAAGATAAAAATCATGAGTGTTTTCCTTAAATAAGCTTAGGAGCATTTTGGTTTTTGTTTTTTTCTTATGGCTTTTAAGCCTTAGGGTTTGCTCATTCTTTTCTTGGAATCTATAAGGACTTACTTTATTTAACTGAAAGCTGAGAATCTCCTATAATTAAATCAGTCCAGAATTGGTAGGGCTTTAATGAAAAATCCAAATACGGTGAGTTTCACCAAAAAAAAAAAATCACTAGATATGGTGCAACTACTTTCTGATACCACAAAGGCATGCAGGCATTGAAAGAATCATAGAAATAGAATTTACTTGTGGTAATTTCAAGTTCCTAATTCTAAGAGGTGCTTCCTGCCTTTGACACAAAGCATGACACGTTCAAGAAATTTCTCAGTGGGGCCAAACTTCTTTGGAGATACAGCAGGGGTGTTTTGATCCTTTGAATCCAGCTCCATTTAGCAGGACATAAATAAGAGCAGTAGGTATTGCAAGGATTAAACGTCTAGTGAACAACAAAGACTGTAGAACAGGAAGAGTTTTACTGTCTCCCCCACAAATATCAGGGGAGCATGAAAATGGGTAATGTTTCTCCATATCTGAATAGGTATTCCAGTAAAGCTGTCTGTTGTGGAATCCTATATAGTACAGCCTCAGCAGAGCAGAAGGCAGATGATTAAGGAGATGGGAATTGTGTGTTCCAGATCAAATGCACGCGTCTGTGAACAGAATCAGGTTAAAAATACAATGGTTGCTCTTTTGTAAAATCAAGTTTCTGCTACTGTACTCCTTAACATGTTTGTTCCCCTTTCAGCCTTTCTTTCATGTTGATTTTTAACATTGCATAGTAATATCCAACTAAAGAGATGAAGGACAATTCACTATGCTCACTTGGAAGAGTCTTTTATAATGAAGCATAGTTAGATCATTTAGCGTGGCATGGATGAGCTGGAGAGGGAAAAAAAAGAGTAAGCATAGCTCAAATTTAGCCTCCTAGCCAAAAGTCTGTCAGTCAGTTCAAGTCCTTTACCAAGAGTGAAATTAAACCTAGTGCTGACATTGCAGTGTTAGACAGATGCTGCACTTAGAGCAGTATAATTCTTTAGATTAATTACTAAATAAAAGTCCCTTTTTGCAAGGTACATTAGCCCTTTGCACTTCAAGGATGGCACATACTTGGGCTAAAAACACTTCTCCCCTATGTGCTTTCTGAGGAATACATGCTCCCCCTGTAGCTGATATGGAGAAGCATGCATTTTGACAGGGGTTAAACAGTTCAGTGTGCTTGGTTGGTAACTCTTGTTAACTTGCCAGTTACTCAGCAGGAAGTGAATAATTTGCTGACTTTCCCTGGAAAGAGGCTGGTAAGCCATTGAGAAAAAACATAGTGCCAATAGCAGGTGGTATAAAGGGGGGACGAGGGTGGGGGGCACTGTTTCAGATGGCCCTTCACATGCAGGTAAAAGTGCAATGGGTTCTAATGTGTGATCCACACTATTTTGCACCTTCTGCCATGCCACATGTGCATGGCATGAGACATAATTGTGGAATCGTGCATTAGATCCCATTGTGTTTTATTACCAGTGCAGGAGGCGCCTGATCTCAGGCTCCCCCTGCATGAGCAACAAGCAAGTTCTCAGAGCTGCTGTAATCTCCCAGCCCTGGAGGGGATGCATCTTCTGGGGCTGGGAGATTACACCTCAAGGCTGCTGGGACCCAGCTGGGTCCTGGCAATGGGAGGCATGCCGCCAGAATCCAATACCTGCAGCTGTGGGATTCTGGGTCCCGGCAGCTGTGGGGTGTTGCTGGGACCCAGATTTGGCAGCTGCCAGGGCGGAGAGTCCCCTCAATTGTGGGACTCCCAGCCCTGACTCGGATGGTGCACCCCTGTGACTGGGAGCCCCGGCAGCTGACAAGGCCACATGGGAGACCCTGATACACATGCAAATTAAAGCTCAATAGCAACCAACTATAAAGTTATCACATATTTTCAAGGTCTGACTTTATAGCTGGTTGGTGGTTTTTATGGTGTGATAGCTACTTTACACATGTAGCTTATCTCAAGGTAATTGTGCAGTTAACCAGTTAATTGCACAATAGCTGTAATGTGTTACACAGAGTCTCCTTTAGTTTTTACTTGCTACTATTTAATAGCTATGGAATCACCTCTGGGCCTGAGACCCGAGAAGAAAGATCCCTCCAGTATCTCATTTTTTTTCTCTTAAAGCCCTAAGACAGCACCCCAGGAAAGAGGTGCAACTTGGACATGTTTCTCAGAGGAGCTTTTGCTGAAGTCCTAGGGAGTTTTGGGTGCTCAGGTCCTCTAAAAATCAGGGGCCTCTGAAATGAATAAAGTGTCTGGTCTCTCTTATAGGGAGGCCTGTGCCCTCTTGCACTCTTCTTTTCCACTCCTGGTGAACGCCCCCCTGTTCATGAAAGGTAATCATCACAGGCCACTTACTTTTGAGAAGGGGTGGTAACAGCAATATCCTGGCCAAGATTTCCTTTCTCAGTAATAATCACCAGAGATGGGCAGAAGGGTCCCATTACAGGCCTGTCAAACCTGCAGATCTTGGTTCAGGTCTACATTACATTATGATTAATGAAATGTGTTTAGTAGTCTCGTCCAAGCCTTTAATGGACTGTTATCCACATTATAGCTCTAGCACATACTTCTGTATGATTGATAGCTAGTTCAGTAGACAACAGAGGTGGAAGGCTGGTTTGAGGTGTGTAGGCTGAGTTGTGGGAAGAATATAGTAAGCTTATATCACTCCTAAGAGCACAATACCTCATTCTAAACACTGTGCCAGTCTCTTGTTTTCATCTTCACATCTCATCCCTCGCCAAAAACCTTCATAATATCCAAATGCCATTCTTTGTAGCAGTACAGTAGATATGGCTCTTGCAAGATATTCTCTCCCTCTGCCCCCCAACAACCATTTCTTAAGACTAAGGGAGGAATTGCTAGAGAGCCCAGGTGAGCCTAGGAAATACTACTGGACAGCTCTTTTCCTAACTTCATCCTTCTCAGCCTTGCGATGAGCATAGGTTCTAGGATCAAGAACAACCTCAAGGTGAACCCAAATGACAACTGGAATTTAATGTGATGGTTCCTATTTAGCAAGGTGCTTAATCATATCTTTAACTTTTAAAGGACTAGTGTTCCCATTGATTCAGTGGAATTACACACGCACTTAAATTTAGCCACTCACTGAATTACTATGCTGAAGCCTGTTATATCTATCCCTGCACTAGTCGATGCAGGCAGGGTGAGAATGACCTTTCACCATTCAGTGGGCACTCTGTCTCAGCTCCTCACTAGGTAACATCAGCTAATTGTTCCCCTTCTCCAGAGGAGGAATAGGTATGCTAGTTTCCTGTTAACCCCATGATGCTGAAACACAGGTTAAAATCTAAGGTCATTGATTTGGTGTCGGAGAAGAGAAGTCAGCAGAATGCCACTGTTGGCCTTGATGAACTGCCCCTCCCCTTTGGCATGTATTGCAGCAGATCCTGTATACCTGAGGCTACAAAGTCTCCGCAATCCTCATGGAAAAAAAGCTCTTGCCCATAACTCATAAATTATTAACCCTGTTATACTTTTCTACATGTTGATAAAATTCAGTAGATTAAATGTGTACCTTGGTGCAACAATGCAGCACCAGCTTTTGGAGACTTCAGTCCTTCATGTAAAACATAGTGCTATCGCTGCCTTATAGACTGGATTTGTGAGCTCTATCTTGCCAGAGACCTGTTTATTTAATCTCTTCACATTTTGATGAATTTCTTTATCATTCATTAATGGATTTGTCACCTCTCTATCCATCTGTCTATTCATCTATCAATTTGCTTGTCACCCATCTACCCATCTGTCTTCCGTCTATTAGTTGTGTCATCCTCTTACTCATCTTTCCAGATATGTAATATTTCATGTACTATTTTGGGCATTTATTCATGCCTACTCCTCATTTTCTAGTTTATTGTATCTGTGTGTGGTAGCTGTTCATCTGTCTGACTAATTGCTCTCTCTGTCGTTCTCTTCCCCTCTTCTTCCCCCTCCCCCCCCAATCTTTTTGTCATTATGTAGGTGAATAATAGCCTAGTATTGTTATGGAGCTTAGGGAGGTGGAGCAGTTATTGGTTCTCTTTCAGTCCCTTTCTGTAATAAAATGAACCAAATAAATAGTAGTGCCCCCCACCATTTCCTAAATGGTATTGCTTCCTGCCAGGCACATTGGAGTTTCAGCCTGTTTGGTTTTTAATTAAAAGTAAGTTTTCAGCTGCCTCTTTCATCATCAGAATTTTCTGTCATCTTGAAATGAAGGCTCTGGCATTGTCTTTTAAATTATTGAGCGCTGGCCAACTGGGGGAGTTGAGTTTAGAGTATACATTAATCTTGTTAACTACTCTCATCAAATTGACTGTCCAGCCTGCCACAGATTCAGTACTCTCGTTCCTTACCTCTCCTTTATTTGTCTACTCACCAGTATGTATAAAACATGAATATAATCCTTGTGCATGCTTGTTAATTATTGGGCCACTGATTTATATATTCTTGGTGTCTTAATGTGTTACATAGCATTTTCCAAGGTCATGTCCAACACAGTAATGAATCAATATAGAGAGCTGTTCCTTTGCCACTTTGTTAGCAGAACTTGCACTAAAAACAGAGTTGTTGGGGGAGTCATTTGAACTCCTTCCGGAAAATTTTGTCTGACTTTTTTTTCCCCCAACCTTTCTGATTTTGTAGATCTAAAATATTAACATCAAGTGGAGCCAAACTAAATTGCAATCCCATCAGCAGTTTTTTCCCTGTTAAAATAAAGAAAACCCTTATTTTAATGTATACATGTGAGAGCAATCAATACTTGCAAACTTCAATGTGTTTGTTCCAAAAATAAGCAGTTACAAAACCTGTCTGGAGCAAATGGGGTAGGACTAAGGTTCTGTGGCACTGGAAGCCTTTTACCTTAGGTTTCCTGTGTGGCCTTGGGTGAATCCTTTTAATATCATGGGCTTATAGTTTCTTTTCTGTGGCATGGAGATAACAGTACCTCTTTTCTCCTTCCCTTTGTCTCATCTGTTTAGAGCAGGGGTGGGAAAAATACAGCCCACGGGCTGCACGTGGCCCGCCAGGACATTCTATCTGGCCCGCAGGGCCCCTACAAAATTTAGAAAAGTAATATTAATCTGCCCCTGGCTGCCTGTCATGTGGCCCTCCATGGCTTGCCAAAACTCAGTAAGCGGCCCTCTGCCCAAAATAATTGCCCACCCCAATTTAGACTGTAAGTTCTTTGGGAAAGAGATTCTTACTATGTGCCTTTACTGTGTGTAACGGCTTCATCATACATCTGCTTGCAACAATTACAAATCCTTGGAATGTAGTCACCTATTAAAGTTGGCATGTCTAGGAGATAACTAGAGACCTACCCAAATCGTGATTGTGCAGGTTTCACAGAAATCAGAAAATCATGTGATCTCTGCAAAGTTTGCAGGGAGGAAGAACTTAATAAAAATAAAATGCTGGCTTCCACTGGGAGCCAGTAGTCCTCCTGGTTGTGCAGCCTGGCATAAAAGGGGCTGACAGCATGAAGCAAGTAGGCAAGATGGCTGCTGCCCCTCACCACTGATTGGCTGAGAAGGCAGCCTGTCACATGGCCCAACCCTCTCCATCAATCAGTGGCGAGGGGCAGGGCTGAATGACAGACACCCCTCTTCACCAATCAGTAGCAGGGGAGGTGGGGCATTGGGGCCCCTCAGCCAGTCAGAGGCATGGGGGACCCCTGCCATGATAAGCTTCCAAACATGTGCCTGGCCCCATAATCTGCTTGTGAAATCGGCCAGCTGCCACCTTGAGTTGGGTAAACCCCTAGAGATAACCCTCGCCTGAAAGGGATCAGCTCTGCAGCAACAGGAGGTTACTTAATATATGCTTAATTGCTTTAACATGCGTCTGCTTGTGTTTTAACTGTGCTCAGTAAGTGCTATGATGAACACATGATACCACCCTAACTCAGGGAGCATCAATATGTGTTGTTACAAAAATAAATTATCATTTGTAACAAGTATTTTTAATTCAGTCCATTCTTCCACTGGCAGGTCACAAGTTTTCATAAATGTATTGCTTGCTTGGTTGTACCTAAACATTTATTCTCAGTGGGCTGATAGTGTAAAGTGTGCACCAAGAATTTGAAATCAAAGCTATGCTGATTATTTCAGTCAGATAAATCTCATGACATTGACTCTGTTCCCTGATTGGATAAGTTTGCATGCCCTTTTGGTACAAATATGTGAATTTTAGAATTTAATTTCACACTGGTTCCTGAAATTTGCTACCTGAAGAGATCCATGCCAATAAAACTTGAAAAGAAGAGTACTATCACTAATTCCAAGTGGTATTTTGTACATGCTTTGTGGCAAGCCTGTGAATTTCACTAATAGCCTTCAACCTCTTTGGTATTTAGGGCTGTTCTTTTTTTTCTTCAAAGTCTGAAGTCTGGTTTTCAAAATTAGCCTGGCCTCTTCTGAATAATCACAGTGTCTTTGGCAGTGCCTTGGCCATTTAACAGGATTGCTTGCCAGTTCTGCTCCTTTTCTGACACGTGGCATTACCACCCAGCTTTGACTATGTGGGTAGGTGGTTATTGGTCACTGGCAAAATCAGAACTAATTGATAAAACTGTGTTTTTATGAGGAAACATGAAAAACACCACCATCCTCCTTGCTGCCTGTTGGTGTTGCTCTATCGAAGCAGACTTGCATCTGTTGTACTAGATCTGAATTGTAGTCTCTGTGAAATGGTATTTCTGAATGGAGGGTCTGCATTCTCTATTTTATTGTCTCACACTACAGGCTTGACTTTATTTAGGGACTACAGTAGTTGGCACTGCTGAAATCTAAGAGCAGCATGTTGAGTGTATTTTATTCAACAGTCTTTCAAAGCCAGGGACCCTGTATTTCAAGGGGTTTGATGGTATTGGAAGTCCACTGGGGCACTCTTGAAAGACAGAAAACATTTGAGTAGACAGATGCCCATGCACCAGCATACACCTAATTTTATTCAGACATCTGGATATGTGCACTAGCTTTGCACCTAGGACCCTCATTGCTCAAGCATAGTCTGCATTACAGAGTAGTGTTGATGAAGGAAATAAACACTGGCATAGAGCATATTCCTCATAGTAGAAGAGGGAAAAATAGATTTTTAGCAACAAATCCAGATCCATCCTCTTGATCAAAGGTGCAGTGTGGCATACCCGTACTAGAACAATCTAATATAAATCTGATCAAAATATGTTGAATTTCTTATGGAGTCATTTAAAGTGCTCCTCAACGAGTTGTGGCAGCTTTTGAAAGACTCTCTGCCATTGACCTAATAGTCTTGAAGACTATATTATAAACTCCCATAGCTATCAACTACCACCCAAATTTAAATGTAGCAAACTGATTCCTTGGAATAACCCATAACCTACTGTTTAGTTTTATAAAGGGGTTTCTGTATATTTAATGGAAACATTTTCTATTCCAATCAGAGATGACCCTATTGCCAATTTCATTCAGGCATACCTCAATCCATCACCACAGAAATGATTTTGATGTCACAAATATGGGATTGTGGCATCGACAAATGTATCTGGCAAGCAGATGCAGACTAATTATGAAGGAGAGAGATGAAATTAAATACATGCATATATTGACAATCTGTAATGAGGGAAAAGAACATGAAGAACAAGTATATGATAGTTAAATGGTCCAGATAAAATAGATCAATGTTGGCTGCAGGCCGTCTGTAGCTCTTTAAACCATGTCTCTGCTCTGTTGTGGGAACACTGTAGTATGTGGTGCAGTATACATCTTATAGCTTCCTCTCAGAACACCTCCCCCATCGTTTTGCTCAAGTTACCAGTAATTCATTTCCACTGGTAGTGTATCTGTTGATTTCCCCACCCCCAGTCCCCCACCTCCACACCCTTTACTGCATAGGTGTGTGATGCTGCTATACATACGTCCCCTCTCCCCGTCCTATGCATAATTGATATCTATCTGGAAATTATCAGTATGACTAATAGAAGCAGTAGAATCTATATATCTACTGATTTTTTTCAATTGGCCATCAAACTAGTGATGTTGTATATGTATTTATGTTTATAGGGCCATGATATAAAATCCACTGAAGTCAACAAGTCTTTCATTTTCTACTTAAGTAAGTGGAAAGACTGCATAAATGTTAATTGTGCAGCCACATGTCACACACATGTAGAAGCCTATATAGAAGCCTTTCTAAAAAATTATTCCTATCTTCTTATTGTATTTGGCCACAAATACCACATGAACTGTTTCATAAATTGAAGGGTTCAAAAGGAGTAGAAGATGAAAAGATCTTGTAATATCTTTCAGTTACCTTTCATTTTCCCTCAGAAGAAAAGATCCATTTCATTTTTTATATATCAGAAGGAAAAACAAAATGTAGCCAAAGGGAGATTTTACCTCTTAGCTGTTATTTAAAGGGATTTTGTCAAGGTTTGTTAATCCCCAAAAATCAATCCACAGTACTTTACAGTGTGATATTACTGTCATAATTCTCTCTATATTAATATTTTTCTGCTTTTTATTGTGGCTTGAAATTTAAAAGATTGCCAGAAAAACTAATTTGATGTCTGCAGTGGTAAATAGAGTTTCACAACACCTTTATCTTTGGAAGAGAGATGTTAAGAGTCTGCATTACTAGTAAATCCAGTATCTCCCCACTAGGTCTCCTCCCTGCCTCCCCAATTTAGGAGACTGGTTCAAATGGCAGGAAGTACCTAGAAGTTCTTCCATAGTGGTTCTCACTAGACGAAGGATAAAGTTCCAAATGCTTGATATTTTACCTGCCAAGTAGATTGTTGCACTAGGCAGGTGTTTTTATTTAGCTCTTTGGACAAACCAAATTCAAATTTAAACCATCTCAGATCCAATGTTGGAGGCAAAGAAGGTCCTCTCTCTCCAGCACAGCCAAACATTCTGTGCTGCAAGCAGTCAAACTCAGACCACAATTTAGTATTTACCCATCATTGCTCTGGTTATTGTTCTTCCCGGTTCAGGTGTCTTAGGCTATCTGTACACCACAGTGACCTGTGAGGTCTGTAAAGTGGAACAGAGTATTTAATATCCATTAACCTTGCAATTAAATAGTATTAACCAAAAGATTATTATCTCTGTCAGCTGACATTGCACACTGAATAAGATACCACAAATTAGGAAAGTCTTTGCTTTAAATGTGTTCTTATATTTCCTGCCTGAACAAAGACAGACCCACCCCACATGTCACTCTATCCTGAACTTCAGTATACTCAGCTCCTGGTAGCTTACTTCTGTCCCCTAAAGTGACTGTTAAAGGGAGGTAAGCATTAGGGCTGTGCAAAACGGGCCCTATTTGATTCGGATTCAGATTTAGCCTGAATCAGGAACAGTTATTTGATCCGTTGATTCGGATCACTGTCCCTGATTCAATTTGGCCAAATCCAAATCTGAAGATTTGATGCTGATTCGGTGAATCAGTGATTTGGACACAGGTGCAGCGTTAAAAGTTTTTTTTTCTACATACCTTGAGGTAGCAGCGTGGCTCATGGAGCATACCACAGGGGGCTCTCCAGTGTGCTCAGCAGCACACCAGAAGTACTTCCAGTCCACTTCCGGGTCTTCTGGGGAGCATGCTTGGGGGGAGCGGGGGGCCTGCACTCCCCTGGCTCGGCGATCGGCCACAGGGGGACCCCGGGTGCCCCCACAGACCCAGGAGGCACCAGTCACTGAGCCAGGAGGGGTGCAGAGGGGCCCCCTCGTGCACTCCCCGGTGGACCAGGAAGTGAACCAGAAGTGCTTCTGGTCCACTTCCATGTTTGCTGGGCAGCCCCCTGTGCTTCTGTGGGATGCTGCATCTGCCCCAGCACCGCAGCCTTCAGAGCCCCTGTTTACCTAAAGGTATGTAGAAGAATCATTTAAAGCTGTGTCTATCGAATCCCCAAATCTGTCTGAATCTCCTCAAATCTATTCAGAGGGTTCCGAATTGATTTGGAGAGATTAAAGAGTCCTCTGATTCAATTTGGATTCAGAGATTCGGCCACCAAATCGGGCTGAATCTCTGCCAAATCGAATCGGGGACCGAAGCTTCACACAGCCCTAGTAAGCATCATAGTCAAGTGTCCATGTAGTGAAATCTAACTCAGGCCCCTGTGAGCAAGTTCCTAAGATCCTAACTCCATCTATACTACCCACATGTTCTTCTACTCAATCTCCTTCAGGGTCTCATACGCATGAAATTTGGTACAAATGCTCTTTGTCCCCCCTTTCCCACATACACAATCCCACTCAACTCCTATAGATAGGGGTCTACCCAACTCAAGGAGGTGGCCAGCCAATTTCGTGGGCAGATCATGAGGCCAGCCACCATTTTCAAGGCTTTATTGTGGCTGGGCCTGCCCTGCAACGTCTCTGATTGATTATGGGGCCATGGTGGTCCCATCCCATGTCGCTGATTGATGGAGAGGGCTTTCCATCATTTGGCCCTGCCCCTCATCTCTGAATGGTTGAGAGGGCTATCTGTCATGTGGCCTTGCCCCTTGCTGCTGATTAGTGGAGAGGGGCGGGGCTGAACAACAGGCAGCCCTTAGCCAATCAACGGTGAGGAGCGGGGGTGACAGCCATCTTGCTTTGCCTTCATGCCAGCAGGCCCCTCCTCCCATCCTCCAGGTGAGCTGTGTGACCGAGAGCCAGCCAACTGTAGAGCCAGTATTTTATTTTTAGTAATTTTTTTCCCCGTGAATTTCACAGGGATTGCCTGATTTTGCAATTTCTACAAAATCTATGCAATCGTGATTTGGGCAGGTCCCTACCTATAGAGCTTTCACTTTGTACTAATGAAATAGGCATTATAACACTGAGTGAAGAGGTAATGAAACAAGATGTAACCCTAAATGTACCACCCTACTAATCTATCCTCTGCACATGAAAAATAAAACTGGAAGCCACCCTTCAGCTACTTTCTTAGGCCTAAGAGGTGTGTATACATGTGCAAGGATGCTGCTCCTATGTGATGTAATTACAGCGCGTCAGAGCAAACTTGATTAATGAAGTCTGCTGGAGCATGGTAATTAGTGCGCCTCCAGCACCTCTTGTTTCAGCATCCCTGCACTTCAAAATGGTGATGGGGGTGCTTTTAACTAAAGCTCATCAAATGAACTTTACTTAAAACACCCCCGCCGCCATTTTGAAGCACAGGAATGCTGTTACACAAAATGCTGAGGGCACTTTAATTGGGGCAGCTCTCGAAGCCACTCTGATTAAAGCACCCCTCACCCCTGGAGCATGTGTAAAGACACCCAAGATGTCAAAAGCCTCTTCAGCTCTATACCTCTTTCATTTAACTGACCAAAAATTTCGTTCCACCGTGCATCACATGTATAAAACAAAACACGACACCTCAAAATTGAATCCCCTCTTCTGCTCTTAACAAAATTCACCAGCAGTCTGCTAGTATTGCAGTGCAGCTTCAGCCAAATAGATTGACCTACTTTATAGGAGAAAAGGCTTGCTTGAGAAGGATGGTCCAGACCACTGAGAAACATTACCTTTGTGGTCAGGAGACTGCCCCTGTTCTGTCCCAAGAAGCATTTTTCAGTACTCTCCTAAGATTCTTGATGGGGAGAGACCACAAAGAAAGTCAGAGACCTTTCAAGGAATGCCCATCTATTCTAATGTTCCCAATAGTGAATTAGTGCTGTGTAGATCATTCCCTCCCCGAAACTATAGAATCTTGAAACTAAAATGTAAGTGCCACACAGAAAGGTAACTTTTTTTTTTCTCCTGCACCAATTTTAAAAATAATTTTACTGCATCATCCATAGAAAGATTATTTTAATTAATTCTTTACTCCCAGCCCCATGTAATATTTGTGGCAGTTCAGCAACAGAACCCCAGCATTTCCTTGTTGTAGAGCATTTACTTAATCCTGTCTTACCTGCTTGATAATTACTGCTGCAAATCTGTCCTTGCATTAGTTACAAAATTAGCTTAGAGGACTTGGAGGAAGAAAGGAGGGGGAAAAAAATCTTTCAAATTAATTAATAATTTATGATCGGCTCTCATCCAGCCTTTCTGAAAGCTGAGCCTTCCCATCTGTTGTGAAATAAAATGGCATTTGGTACTTTCCAGTTCTGAGAGTTGATCTGCATTAGATTATGATATATAAAAGATCTATTCCTGAATTCCGGTACAGACAATGATCTCCTTTTAATGCCATAGTGACTTAAGTTACAAGTTTCATGAATCATCTTTTTGCAAATTGCACACGTTCATATATACATGCACACTTTTCTCCTCTTGCCTCATTAGTTTTATAAATTTAATTGAAAATTATTTATTTTCCTTTCACAGAAAACAGGAGTTAAACTTCTTTTTGTCAGGTGACAAGTGAAAGGTAGTCCTAAAATTTGATCTATGCCATGGTAGTGGCTGCCATAAGCACTTGTATGCAGTTTATAGGCTGACTCAGTTGACAGAATAACCATCATACATTCAATCACAGGTTATGCTTCATTCCAAATGCAAAGAAACTACCTCCCTATGTTCTTTTTTTATATATATAATAATGTTGATTTGTGCTTCTTTGATTTAAGAGTCTGTCAGTACCAATGATCCCTAGATTATTGTGGTCCCTAAAGCACCATTACCAATATAATTTTACTGCACTGCACACAGTTGAGCAGAATTCTAGAAATCAGAGATGGAAACAACCTTGTCAAGAGGAATATAGACCTCCTGACTCCTGAAGGCATGGAAGGAACGATTACAGGCCACAAGGAGGTAGCAGTAAGGGAGTAGGATTTATTTTTTCAGAGTCCTGAGGGAAGGCTTCAGTCACATACGCAGCCAGAATCTTCTACTGACTGGGGTAGAAATAAGAGCTAATTAGGGTGTATGAAAATATCTATGGACAGTTGGTTTCACTGGAACCTTTGCTTATTTGGGACTGTTGAGCCTGCAGAATGGGCCGTAACTCTACAAGATTCTAGTTTTACCCTAGACATTTGGCCAAACACAATGTAATATTGATCTTGATATCTCATGTAAGGATCAAAACCTGCAGTCTTTGCACCTGCACCTCCCACTGCTCTGTGGAAACTCTGCTGAGATTTGTAGTTTTTCTTTTTGGATATTGTTTTTCTGATCTATGAATTCCTATTGGATTGTTGCTGTCTCTCACTGCTTTGAGTCCAGTTACTTTCTTTGTTGCCCAAGTACCAAACAGGTTTCAAAGTGTAATTTGTATTGATTATTGAAGGTTGGGTACCTAGCAATTCTGCTTGTCAAAAGAGAAGCAATCTTAACCTTGCTCCATGTGTAAAGTTGTGTTAATAAATAGTGATGTGTCTTCATGGTCAGCTTCTGCAGTTAAACCGGGGGGGGGTGAGGGGGTGGCAATTATTTGGGCTGGAGGGCCACTTAGGAAATTTTAATGAGCTGTTGCAGGCTGAGTCAGCAGCACCTCTTCCCCTCTACCTGCAACAACTCACCAAAACTCTCTAAGTGGCCCCTGCAGGCAGGGCATGCTCGCTGGGTGCATGGGATGGGGCCATAGGCGGGCAGGGAGCAGCGTCCAGGAGAAGGATGGACAGGCAGGGCCAGGATTGGGATTGGGATCACAGGGCAGTGACAGTGCGGGGCCGGGGCCCAGGGCAGAGTCATGATCAGCTCTCGGTACAACAGATCGTGACCAGTCTGACCCAGGATGGAGGCAGAGCATATGCCCGTGACCCAGCTCCGGCTGTTCCTGCCCCAACACAGGCATGTGCAGGGAGCCCCAGTATAGTGCAGTTGCAGAGTGGTGCAACCCAGCAGCACAGGGCAATCCCAATGGATCATGTCTGGATTAGGCAGCCCTGCACTGTGGGTCCATGCCCAGCCATGCTGTGCTGGGGTGGGGGCCGGGTCACAGGGATACACTCTGCCCTCCTCCTAGGTTAGGCCAGTCACAATCTGTTGTGCAGGGAGTAGATCACAGCTCTGCCCCAGGCCCTGGCCCCTTGCTGTCACCGCTTCATGATCCCGGCCCTGCCTGCCCATCCTGCTACCAGATGCCACACCTTACCTGTCCATCCCATCTTCCAGGGCTGCCAGGAAGCAGAGTCCAGCTGCTGTGCCACCGCAGCCTTGCTGCACACCTGGGGGTAGCAGGACTGGTCGATGGCACCCACACCTTGGCCAGGTGAACCGATGGACCTGGCATGGGCCCGTCTGGCTCATGGGCCATATTTTACCCACCCCTGAGTTAAACTGTACTGATTTTTATGTTGATAGAGAACGAGAGAGAAACAATGAACTTTTTCTCGTGATCACATTCTTGACAGAAAGAGGGCTCTTCACGTGGACTTATTGCCAGTAACTGTTATACAATCTGAATAATAGGTTCGCTTTAAAAGAGAGAGTTCATAGTGTCAGTTTGCATCTGTGTTATGAGTGCTAGCCAAGTCTGGTTGTGAATTTTACAACTATCACTTTTTTTATTGATTTCCATCCTGCCCCTAGGCAGATAACCAGGGAAATAAGCAAAGGGAGATTTATTCTCACTTGACTCCATTTTCTTATCTTTTTTTTTTTTTTATTAAAAAATACATCAAGACATGGGATAGATGGGAAATTCATAAAAATTGTTTTACTGCTTCAGAGGGAATGCTGTTTATATATCATGCATTAGTACAAAATAAGAGGCTTACTAGGTATAACGTTTTTGTCTTTTTGCATGTTTTCTTGCTGTGGTTAGACATGGATTCATAAGAATAGCAGATACTTTTATTTGGGGATTGAAAGGGTGGCAATTTTTTTTCTAGTTCACTTTAGTGCTTTATCTAGGCCATCTCAGACTCCATGAAGTATTGCTTAAATAGACACGATCAACCCTAAATCCCTATTTTTAAAATTCACTGGTAGTATCTAATGTCCCACACAAAACATGTTAACATTGACGTACCTTAAATTGTTGTGTACACTTGTGTTTGGAGTAGACAGATGATCAGCTCTGTTGGGGTCAGTTGCCACAGTACGTGTTGTTAAAGCATTTTATTATTAGAGAGAAGCAGGAATTGCCTGTTCGTGTTGAGGGACTGGCTATCCTGGAACAGAAGCAGACATACCACACATACCCTGGTGTAGTAGTCTTCCCAATGTAACTCTACACCAAGTTATAGTTAGTAAGAGCAGTATAGAGCTACATGTCGTGGAAACACACACAGAGTACTTTTGGGTCAGGTCAGCAGAAGCTTTTATTCAAAAGAAACTACAGCTGTAGGGGGAGTTCCAAAGTGACATGGATTTCCCAAGCACTTGGAAGGGGTCCCCCCCCCAAGAGCAAAATCAGGAGGCTTATATACTTTTTAACAGTCGCTTACAACTCACGTGATCATATAGTGAAATTAGCATGAAAAGCGGCTATAATATTACTTCATTATTTCTTTGCTGTTATCAGGATGGGAATTATGGGGGAGGTAGGGTTAGTTCACAAACCTCCTTCTTGCACCTGGAAATCTACTTTGTACATACTTTTTTTTTCTACCTTCAAGGCCGCGGTGAGCGAAGCATTTGCAGAAGAGTTACAAAGAACAAACACTTGCCCTTATCTGTTCTACTGTACAGAGCCAGCAATTCTACACAAAGCGGTTATGTCATCTTATAACTAAAATAATCAAAGTTTAAGGCATATATTTTTTCTGATTCCACATACACATCATGTGTTTTTACAGGTCTAAGGGTGCATTACACTGTTGTGTGTCCAGGCCCATAGTCACTTGACTATCAGAATCTGTTTTTGAAATAAATTTGTCTGTTGCAGAGTTTTCAGCCATTTGTTGGAAGCATGCCTAAAGATGCATGAAGTTAGAGAGATTTTGATATCCTGGTTTATCTACACCTGCACAAAGGCTGCTCTTTGCTTCAGTATGTACTGACCCAGATACCCAGTTGATGTGACCTGGCATTGCTCTATTGACTTCGAAACTACATTGCTTTATATCAGCTGAGGCTCTGGCTCATTCTTGTTTTGTATTAAGGCCTGAGGTCATATCTTACACAAAACTACCCCTGAACCTATAAAGAGTTTGAGAAGCTCAAATTAAACAGGATCGATCCTCAGAATGAGCAGTATTTAACAAATGAATCTCCTGTTTACATTTTCAGAGATGTTCATAAACATGAGTCTAATTTCCCCTATCACTTAAACTGAAATTAAACTGGTTAACTACAGTGACAGAACACTCCAGCTGATGCAATGTGGCACAACCCCATTATCTTAAAAGGAGCTAAGACAATTTAAGCCAGCAAAGGATCTGATCCAAAGATTGTGGTGGAGTTAACTTTGCTTTATGCTAGTGTAAAAGGAGAATCAGGCTCTACAGAGTACATGAAGATTTATATAGTACATGAAGATTTCAGTGCCTGATAATACTTGTGTTAATACAATTAAATATAAGAATCTAGCTTCAAATACACAAGTACATGTGTCCTATGTATGTCCCCCCATCTTGCAACAAGAACTGCCATAGTCAACAACAGCTTCTGTTTTGTTTTTGTGGCAGAGCCAGGGTTGAGCAATGCTGTAGCATCCTCTTGCAAGTCTGACTTCTGCTTCCTCCAGCCACTTAGGCCCTTCTCTCTCACTTATCTGCCACACCTTGATGTTGTTTGGAAAGAAAAAGTTGGGAGACTGCCTGTCTCAGGGCAGTAATGCGTGCCTACTCCTTTAAGGGCAGAGGTAGCTTAGCTAGAGAGCCCTGGGAGTTAGGCAGAGCTCCATAGCTGCAGGTTGCCTTGGCAGCAAGCTAATGAGGGAATTAGCTGGCACCTGCACCTGGTCAGCTGACAGGAAGAAGGCAGGGCCCTGGGCACATATAAGCCCCAGGGCTGGGGCTAGCAGGAGTTTGTTCTCTGGCAGCTGCCAGGGGGTGGAGCTCTTGCAGGAAATAACTGCTTAGAGACTTTTGATGGCCTGATCTGCTGCCTGTAAGATTATAGATCTCATAAGGTACCTGGGGCTAGGAGGCACACAAGAATAAGAGAGAAGTTTACCTTTTTAAAGGGGCTGAGTGTGGCCTCCATTATTATTGTTACGCTGTAGCCCAGGGGCTTGTTTTTCTGTTGTCTTTTATACTGGTGGACCAGGAACAGGCTAATAGGGGAGGAAGAGGTGGCCTAATTGGGGCACACAATTGTGCATAGCCCCAGCACCAGAGGGGTAAAGGCGCAGGGGCTGCAGAGGGCCCAGTGCCAGAGAGGGTGCAGTGATAGGGGCTGCAGAGTCCAGTAACCATGGGAGGCCAAGTTAGGCCAAGACTTTATTAGAAAGATAATATTTAAATACCACCTGCAAGGCATTGGGCATGGTAAAGGGGAGGTTTTGGAGCCATGCATCTAGCCCATAAGGCTTAGGGTGTTCCATGAAGCACCAACTTAGAGAAGGACCCAGCAGGGTGTCCAAGAACCTGCAGGGTTTAGTGGGGTCCAACAGGACTTTGACCAAGCAGAAACTCGTGGGTAGCCTCCCTATTAATTATTTATACCAACAAGATGTGGCAGGTGAGAAAAGAAGGTGCCCGTAGGCCTTGCAGATATTACCCGTTATTACCACCGTGGAGGTATTTGGGCTCCTACCCTGGGGGTCTTTAAAAGGAGGCTGGATAAACACCTGGCTGGGGTCATTTGACCCCAGTACTCTTTCCTGCCACGGCAGGGGGTTGGATTTGATGATCTGCTCAGGTCCCTTCCAACCCTACCAACTATGAAACTGTGATTCACTCGTCGTTTGACTCACTCAGAGTCTGTGTAGGAGCCTTAGCCCTCCTGTCTGGTGCTTCAGCTTCTGGATCCAGCCCTATAGGCTGACACCAGCCTGGCTTGTGTATGGCCCTGGCAGGACCACACTCCTTTGCCTTTCTTGTCACTAATACCCTTGCCACCCTTGTGAGGTTCAGAGTTCAGTGTGCTCTAACCCACGGTCTTCTCTTCACCCCTTTTGTAGCCACACCCAATCCTCTGGGTTTAACTATAACACAAATGTAGGCTTTCACCTTACCAAAAGCCTCCCCTTTCAGCGTAAGCAAGCATCATGAAAGAAAAAGGTCCTTTTTCTAAAAATTGGCTGTAGACCTTTTCCCCGGGGCTTTCTGAAAACAATACAAAAAATTTAAAAGAATTGCAAAACCTGCTTGGTTCTGGTCTGGCTCTGAACACAATCTACTTTGTATTATTCCTTCTCCTTACCCCAAGAATACCCCCCTCCCCGGTATGTGCTACCTGATTTCTTCCCATGCCATCCTGCATTCTCCCTGGTCACCTTCCTAGCAGATCAGTTTCCACTCCATATCTTTCTGCCATGGATAATTTCTTTCCTATCCAAATTACTCTTCTGGGGCAAGACTCCATCTCATTTCCTCTCCAGCCAGCATCAGACTTCAGGAAAATAGAGACCGTGAGCTCTAGGTCCTTCCCCCACCCCAACTAGAATAGCACCTAATAAGATGTCATAGGCCTGTCTCATTCCATTGGATTGCACTCATGTAGACAAGTGGATAACGTCGCTTTTTCCATTCAGCCATGTGTCTCCATACATATGTATCCCTCCATGTGTAAACTACTATCTTGCATCTGGTTTCAATGCAAGTCAGATCTAGGCCCTATTAGCCCAGGAGTAACCTAGATGGGCATCTTGAGGTTTTGGGGGGTTTTTTTAACCTCACATCCTTCACCCTCCCATTCTGTGTGGAAGAATTTGATGTGGGGTTTCTTTCCTGTGGGCCCCTCTGGCTAGGCTGGAACCCCACACAGAGTCTCAAATTGACAAACAAAAAAACCCCAGTCCAGCTAGTTTTTATGTTATCAAAGTGCAAAACTTAAGCTTAGCTAAGCCTTGTTTCTTTCTTTTTATATGCTGCAATTAAGCATTTGTTTTAAAAATAAAATTCTGTAATCTAAGCTTTAAAAACAGTTAAAAAGAAGAGACTCTGGTAGAGAAGTTTAAACATGGAAGATCTCATGAACTGCAAGACACACTGTTTTTAGTTGCTTTTACACATCCAAATGATGCAGTTGGGTCATCTGAATATATGGCATTTGTCACTTCTAAAGAAAATTTTGAGAATACAAAGTAAGTGACCTGTGCAACCATTCCTTTCTCAGGCAAACGCCAAAAAGCAAATCCTACCACTGAACAGAAATATACTGGACTCAGTTTAATTTTGCCCTTGACTTTGCTGGAGCGAGGGTTTCAACTCTAGGCAAGAACTCCAGGCTAAAAAATATTAAGACTTTGCCTCAGAGTAATTGTGGCTCATTAGAGTTATTCACCATTTAAATCTCCTGTATAAACTTCCCCACTTCCCTGCCTTGGTTTAGACTGTCCCACACATACAAGATCATCTGGTTTGAGCTCCCATGTACCTCAGGCCTTCAAATCTACTCCTATTTACTATTGTAGGTATTGGTTCTGGGTACGATTGTAAACTGTATCTGACAAGAGGGCCTGGTGGCAACATGGTAGGGCTACTCATGGCTTGGTAGCTCCTATAAAATAACCACAACATTGCAACCTCCAGAGTAATGCTAGTATAGAGCACCTCAAAACCACTGCCTTATGGGCATTCCTCGGTTGGAGAAAGACTAAGGGACATCATCATGACAAACATGCCCTTGCTACGGTGTTAGGCAGTCAGCACTTGTTCTTATCTGTTGTTCTCTGCCATAAGCTACAACAGTTGAAGCACTAAATGTCTGGACTTGCTCTGGCCTGTGGATTCTGTCTCAGTGGTCTGAATGGTAGGTCTCAGGCAGCCTCCATTCCTCCATACGCATACCTAGGCATATGCATCCAAGGTCTTGGTAGGATGGTTGTGAGACTCTGTACAAACAGATTCATCAGGCACCTAACTAGACCTCTTATGTGTCTACCATGATCCAGAGGATCGATGGTTGCCAACTACATTGTCTGTAGCAGTAGCATTGGTTTGGGTTGGTTTTGTTTTGTTTTTTGTTTTTTTTTGGGGGGGGGGGAGGGGGGTTGCTGTTTTGAGACTATTCTTCCAGTTTATAATAAACAGCCCCCCAAAAAACTGTGAACTCACTTTTCCACAAAGTACATCAGGGCTTCTTGTTGGGATCCTGGTAGGTGTTTACCAGATTTGGGGTGTATAAATTTGTATATGGTATCTTTTTAAATATTGGCATTTGGGGCCTTGGTAGGTTTCTACTAGTTTTTTACTCGGTATACAGCTTATACTTCCTCCCTTGATGGGTTTTGTTCTTTCTGTCCTTTTATTATTGTTGGCTAAAAACAACTGTGACTACTTAGCCACTTTCCATTTCATGCAATATTGGCAACCAGCAAGTGTCAGCAAGCATCCTTCAGACTTTGATGGTATTTTTAACACTAGGATGAGAGAGAATTGGTTCAGTTGAAGGTGCCACATCCTCTCCTTTGGAAGCATAATGTTCTGGTAGATTTTCTTTAAATCCGAATCCCAACGATATCCTTTTAGCAATGTCAAAGTGCATCAGTTCATAACCATATCTCTCTCCTTCATCCCTATGCAGAAAAAGCGACTAAAAACGACAGTTAACATGAGAGCTGAATTCTGCCTCCAGGGCTTCTCTTGTGAGATCTATTTACATAAAGCTTGCGTTAGGAAAACAGGATAACCCAGGCTCTTTCCTCAGTCTCTACAGACAACATGAGGGAGACTGTAGTCTGATGAAGTAAATGTATTTCAGCTTCCAGGAAGTGAACCAAAAAGTCTTTCCAGACATCAAAAGGGGTGGACTTTTTCACTTTGTTGCTTTTGTACCCATGTGACATCAACATTATCCAGAGAGCAAACTCCAAGTAACGAAGTCTGGATCTCTCCCCATCTGTCTCACTAAATGCCACTTGGAACAAGCGCCTTTTCCTTTGACAATAAAATCAATGAATGAAATATTAGAGGGTGGAACAAGATGATGTGCAGAATTCATTATGGAAGTTCTGTTTCAGTGGACAGCAAGTCTTGTCCCCTCATCACCTGTTTTTCCTGTTATCATCAACATATCTCTACTTAATGAATCTTGCACCTACTGTTAATCTCTCGCCTCTTTGCTTTTATCTTTAACCTTACTATAACACTTTAAAGTCTCCTTTGCTTAGAGCTATGTAATAAAATTTTGCACTCTTGTGAACTAGTGGCATCATATTTTTCATCTACTTGTCTCAATTAAAGCCAGACCTTCGCTGATTGAATAATTAAAACAGAGAGATCGCTTGAGAGGGCTGATTTTCATAGAACATATGTTTTTCCTTCTTCAGTCACATTGGCTCCCTCCTCTTTGCTCCATTGTTCTTCTGAATGAAGGAAATTGTTCAGTACTAAGCAAATAAATAGGAAAAAATGAGAAATATCAGTGATAAGATTGACCTTGGTTAACCAATCTAAAACCTTGAGGGCCATCAGCCAAGATATATTTGCAAAATGCTGGAGAAAGTTTTCTTTCTATTTCTCCCTCAAGAATAATTTGATTCTTTTGGGGATATTAACCATTTCATCAGCATTCTGTGGAGATATACTATGCCATGACCAGCTGAGAGGTAAAAATATGAATAGGAAATAATATTTAACAGCAACACCTTTCATTTCAGGAGCTCAAGGTGCTTTACCATGACAGGCATTTGTATCATTATGCAAACTTTGATTCTTGTCTATGTCATTGCATTCTGCACGGGTGTTGCATAGAAGTTTAAGTTTGAGCAAAGCCCACCTGTATTACAAGTAAAGTTAAACACTTTGCCCCAGCCCAAGACAGAATGACTCACCTAGAGTGTGCTAAACGAAGCCTTTTTATATGTGGGGAAGCTGAAGTATAACAACGGTACAGTTTATTTAAGACTACACAGCAGTTCAGGAGCAGACCTCAACTCTGTGCTCTCATTACTAAGCCATGCGGCTTCCTGTTTTGCTCTGTACAGTCTCTGCTTTGTTGCGTGAAGCATAAATATGCCCAGTGCTGTGAACGAGTGACACAAGACAGCAGATTGTTGTTTGGTGCAGCAAACACAATGATATGTGAATGAAGGTAACTGGGTTCAACCATTACAAATGGACAAGTGTTTACAATGTTGAAGTTACCATTGCTGTTCCTCTGATGCGTAGATCATCCTTAGCAATAGTGATAAAGAGCTGTAACCTTTTTTGAAGCCGATAGCTAACAATGAAAGAGAGGCTCTTCGTTTAAACAAACCCGATCATCAGTATAAGAAGTGTTAGGCATAGAAGCATCCTTTTGCAGCAATCCATGTCCACCAAGCCGAGGAATACTCCTCCACTCTCATTATCAGTAAATTGCTGAAGCTGATTGTCACATAGCCAAAGGGAATGGCAGAGCTTGTTTATTTTAACAGAGCTAAGCTGAATGAAAGAAAAAAAATGTCAATGTAGTTTAGCTTTTATTGTCATTAACCCAGCAATATTTTCACACTGAGCATGGGGCTGCAATCCTTTCCTACCGAAGATGGTGGCTTTTTCTTTACTTAACTCTAGAATAGCAGTTCTTTTCATTTTGTCATATTTGCTTTCTGCTTCTGCTGCTGCCTTCTGGGATCCCCTCTGATGAAGCAAAAAGTATGTGGATGTACCTGCATTAAACCTTCTGGCTGTTTCCACCCTTGGTTGGGAGACGTGGGAAATCTGACAGGTTTTGCTTCAAAAGAAACGATGCCTTTTAATATCTTGCCATTTTTATAACAAGTGTTTGGTGTGATATAAAATGGAAGAGTGAAAAAACTCTCTATCATTAGTTAGTGGTATACATTTTCTCTCTCTCTCTCTCTCTCTTCCCACCCCCAGCCAGCTTCATTCATACTAATTCTTTGTTAAAAATAAACAATAGTATCCAGTGCACAGTTCCTTAAATATTATTGAATTATACCTTACGAATAGCATTGTGAAGGAGGGTGTGACACCCTCAGTTTTCTGAAAACCTGACAGATGGGACCAGATCCTCATTTCAAGGACTAAACCAATTGAATTCAGGGGTAAATCTGAGGAGAAGGAAATGGGGTGCAGTAGCATAGTCACACCCCACTTCCACAGTGAATGTTACATGCCAGCGGCTCCATTTCCCTGGGACCCCAGATGCGGGTCTCTTGCAGTGTTCAAGGCCTGGCTGGAGCAGGACCACCAGAGGCCCAAATGGGAAGCAGGTAAGGAAGTGTGGGATCTTTGCTCCCTTCCCCTCCACTGTGTAGCCCTCTCTGACCCAAGGACTTCAGCTGCAGGGAGCAGCTGCGTGGAGTGCCGGGCAGGGCTGGGGACAGCAGCATCAGCGAGTGATTCCCACTCTGCACCCCCAACATTCCAGCACCTGCTCCTGGACTCCAGGCAACAACTGGGGGGCAGGCAGGCAGCAGGAGCACCTGGAAGGGGGAAATTACCATTGATACTACCCTCCGCAGCCCTTCCCAGTATGCTACACAGCTGCTTCCTGCAGCTGGAGCCACCTGGCCAATGGGGAAAATGCGATGGAGGGGAAGAAAGCAGGGACCTTGTTCCCCTTGTAGCTGTTCCCTGTAGCCCCTGGCTAGAGTAACAGGTGCTTCTCCCATCCCCAGGTCAGCAAGAAACAACTTTGGCAGTGGGCTTTCCGGGTGTCCCTTGCAGCCTGGGAGCATTCAGTGGAAAGGGGGACATGCCTGTCACTGCAGCTGTCCCCAGCCAAGCCCAGCACCCCAAACTGCTGCTTACCAAAGCCCCCAGCTGGAGCAGGGCAGGACCAGCCCCAGGGCTACTTCACCCCCAGATCAGTCAGGAACAGTGGTGGCATCAGCTAGTTCCCCCCTTCTTGCACCTAGAGGCAGTCCCTGCTGGAGAGGGGGAAAGGAGGGGAGATGAAGGGAGGTGTCTGCCCTGGGGTGGGGGGGATGCTGAGAGTGGTGGGGGGGGGGAGGAGTTTTACCTGCTTCTCCCAGCAGCTGCTGTGCCACAGTCTGCTCATGGGTGAAGCAGGCAGGGCTGCAACCCCTCCACTGCTGCACTTGTGACATCTCCCACACCCCCCTTTGCAAAAGCCTGGGCCTGCCCAGGGTTGATTTCAATGACATTACCTCCAAGTTGATAATTCTATTGCTAAAATGCAGCTCTGGGCAAGAGATTTGCCAGCCATGTATCAAATCTGGCAGAGCAAGAAGTTGAACTCTCATGTCCAGATGCCAAGTCCTTTGTTTCATAGGAAAGCAGAGTTGGGGTAGGGAACTTCTCAGCCACTGATACATTCAGCTGAGAGCTGGTTCAGGTGACATTTCATAAAAGACTGCTTCAGAGTATTGGATACTTCTGAATGTTTGTTGGCTGGTGAAGTAATTGCATGGGTTATAGGGCTGACGAAGGCAGGGTGGGTCAGTGAACAGAGATTCATAGATTCATAGATGTTAGGGTCGGAAGGGACCTCAATAGATCATCGAGTCCGACCCCCTGCATAAGCAGGAAAGAGTGCTGGGTCTAGATGACCCCAGCTAGATGCTCATCTAACCTCCTCTTGAAGACCCCCAGGGTAGGGGAGAGCACCACCTCCCTTGGGAGCCCGTTCCAGACCTTGGCCACTCGAACTGTGAAGAAGTTCTTCCTAATGTCCAATCTAAATCTGCTCTCTGCTAGCTTGTGGCCATTATTTCTTGTAAACCCCGGGGGTGCCTTGGTGAATAAATACTCACCAATTCCCTTCTGTGCCCCCGTGATGAACTTATAGGCAGCCACAAGGTCGCCTCTCAACCTTCTCTTGCGGAGGCTGAAAAGATCCAGTTTCTCTAGTCTCTCCTTGTAGGGCTTGGTCTGCAGGCCCTTAACCATACGAGTGGCCCTTCTCTGGACCCTCTCCAGGTTATCCACATCCCTCTTGAATTGCGGTGCCCAGAATTGCATGCAGTACTCCAACTGTGGTCTGACCCGCGCCCGATAGAGGGGAAGTATCACCTCCTTGGACCTATTCGTCATGCATCTGCTGATGCACGATAAAGTGCCATTGGCTTTTTTGATGGCTTCATCACACTGCCGACTCATGTTCATCTTGGAGTCCACTAGGACTCCAAGATCCCTTTCCACTTCTGTGCCACCCAGCAGGTCATTCCCTAGGCTGTAGGTGTGCTGGACATTCTTCCTCCCTAGGTGCAGCACTTTGCATTTTTCCTTGTTGAACTGCATTCTGTTGTTTTCTGCCCACTTGTCCAACCTATCCAGATCTGCTTGCAGCTGTTCCCTGCCCTCCGGCGTGTCCACATCTCCCCATAGCTTTGTGTCATCTGCAGACTTGGACAGAGTACATTTCACTCCCTCGTCCAAGTCACTGATGAAGACATTAAAGAGTATCGGTCCAAGGACCGAGCCCTGCGGGACCCCACTGCCCACACCTTTCCAGGTCGAAACCGATCCATCCACCACGACTCTTTGGGTGCGACCCTCCAGCCAATTCGCCACCCACCGGACTGTGTAGTCATCTTAACTTGTTCACCAGTATGGGGTGGGATACCGTATCAAAGGCCTTCCTGAAGTCTAAGTATACGACATCCACCCCTCCTCCTGTGTCCAGGCATTTCGTAACCTGGTCATAAAAAGAAACTAGATTGGTCAGGCACGATCTGCCTGCCACGAACCCGTGCTGGTTTCCCCTCAGCATAATTTGTCCTGCTGGGCTCTCACAAATGTGAGCCTTGATAATTTTTTCAAAGACTTTGCCAAGGATGGAGGTGAGACTGACAGGTCTATAGTTGCCCGGGTCCTCCTTCCTCCCCTTTTTGAAAATGGGGACCACATTGGCCCTTTTCCAGTCCTCCGGGACTTGGCCCATGTGCCACGAGCTTTCAAATATTCCCGCCAGTGGCTCTGCAATGATGTCGACCAGTTCCTTCAATACGCTCGGATGGAGCTCATCCGGGCCTGCCGACTTAAAGGCATCCAGTTCTTCCAAGTGACTCTGCACCATCTCAGGGTCTACGCTTGGTAGTCTGGCACCCTGCTGCTGCCTCTCTACAACCCCAGTGAGAGACTTGTCGTGCCCCTCGCTTAGGAACACTGAGGCAAAGAACTCGTTGAGGAGTTCAGCCTTGTCCCCCCTGTCCATCACCAATTGTTTCTGCCCATTTAACAGGGGTCCTATTCCTCCCTGGGCCTTCCTTTTACTCCCTATATATCTAAAAAACAATTTCTTGTTGTCTTTTACTTGGGTTGCCATCCTCAGCTCCATGGTAGCTTTGGCCCGTCTAACTGCCTCCCTACAAGCACGAGCAGAGGAGGTATATTCATCTTTGGTGATCTCTCCCTGTTTCCACTTTTTATGCGCTCCCCTTTTGGCCCTTAGGCTGCTCTGGATTTCTCTGGTCATCCAGGGAAGCCTCCTGTCCCCTTTCCCTCTTTTGCTACTCGGGGATCATCTTGCTTTGTGCCCGAAGGATCGTTTCCTTAAGGCACAGCCACCCTTCTTGGGCTCCCATCACTTCAAATCTCTTACTCTGCAGTGCGTCCTTGACTAATCGCCTAAGTTCATTGAAATCAGCTTTCCTAAAGTCTAGCACTTTCACCCTACTAGTTACCTTACCCACTCGACGTCTTATGGTGAATTCTGTTATTAGGTGATCACTGTCACCCAGATGGCTACCAATATGGAGGTCCCCTATCATGTCATCTCCCGTTGCCAATACCAGATCCAGTATGGCATTCCCCCTAGTGGGACCGTGTACCTCCTGTGTCAGGTGGAGGTCCTGTACACAGGTTAGAAACCTGCGAGAGCGGTGGGACTTTGCTGTCTGTGACTCCCAGCAGATGTCCGGGTAGTTTAGGTCCCCCATGACTACCGCCTCTTTAGCTTTTATGGTCTCCGAGATTTGCCTCAGGAGCCCCGAATCTCTTTCTTCCCCTTGATGTGGGGGTCTGTAGCAGACCCCTACCACCAAATCCCTTTCTCCTTGCCCCCCATGTAGCCTAACCCACTATCCTTCTACTTCCTCATCCTTGGATTCCGTCTTGATGAGGGTTGATGTATATTGCTAATTGACATAGAGCGCAACCCCTCCCCCTTTCTTCCCCACCCTGTCCTTCTGAGGAATAGTTGTACAGAAAGATGTTTCTATTCTTGTCTTGCCCAGCTCACTCAGCAGGCCAGTGGGGCAGCCACTTCACCTCTGTGTGGCTCAGGTTTCCCAACTGTCACAGGGGGGAAATGGTACCTTCCCTTTGTTATAACACATTGAGAGCTCTTTTTATTAATAGATCCATCGGTGATATTTTATGCAGCTAGGTTATTGTTATACACGGCAGCCCCCCACTACTTTTTTCTCCATTACTGAGATGCACTTCACAGACAGGAGTTGTGCTAACCACTCGGCATGTCTTAGAACTTCCTCCCCTGAATAATAAAACCGATAAAACTGTGAAAGACAGAATCATAGTGCATGAACAATTACTTTCATGCCTTCGGCACATTTCTCCAAGATGGTTTCATTACGTTATCTTTGTTAAGAGAAAAAGAAAGCCTTTCTTTATTCAATAATCATGCATTCCTTTGTGGCATAAGTGTGCTTTATGCCTTAAATAGCCTGTGTGTTCTTAAAACACTGTGTATGTTCATTTAAAATTTATCTTTCTCTCAGACTTGTGCATGAATATTAGGGCTGGCAGATTTGAAGGTTTATTTTAAACTATAGGAATTTACTTTTATTTTAAATAATTTTGTTACAGGCATTTCTGTATTTTGAAAAGAAGAACATTACGCACATATTAAAAAAATAGTGAAAAGGCCATTGTGACAGGAGACTGGTAATGGGTTACAAAGGACTTTCACCTGCCCCTGATTTAAACAAAAGTCAAATGTGTAGTCCACTGTCTCCAAGCAGATTGACGTTAATCCTTCCTTAGTTTATTAACAAAATGGTGGTGTCACTGCTGCAACTTTTTGTAAGGACGTGACAAAAGTTGAAGCAAAGAGTGATAGTGTTATTGCAATGTATGAATGTTCCTCTGGTACAGTTGAGTTCTTATTTCACCAACTTTTCAGTCCATTCCTATGAAAATTGTATGCTAGGGTAAGTTTCCTGAAAACAGCCTCTAGCACATCTTTTCCTGGCAGGCAAAAATGGTTCTGCTTGTATAATTCATATCCCATTTGAGCCACCTTTAAAAATAAGCTGGAGCTGCAACCAACACTTGAACCATGTTATTTGAGGATACAAGGACATAATTTAGCAGCATACAGCCTTTGTGAGTTTTCCTCCAATGCCACAAGTTTATTTAATACTGACTTGCTTTGTAAACACTGAGAAACCAGTGAATTTGAATCAGTCAAATCTGTTGAAATTCTACTGATAAAATTATTCAAATGGTATTTTGCAATGCACATTCTATCTTGACAGTAGCTCAATCCTATCCTGAGTGTCCCTTGCTATTTCTGTTGAGTGACTTCTGGAATTTCAGTATGTTCTCTTTATCTGGTTGATTTTAGCCTTTCACTAGGTTTCAGCTACCATCCTGTTTGGTGGCAACTCCCATTTAACTCCTTACTTCCTGCCATCTGCTTCTATAAGCCTTGGCCGGTGTCTCTGAGGTTTCCTTGTGTATATAACACTGCCAACTTAAATGTAAACTCACCAAAACTGAGCTTCTTGGACCCTCCTGCTCCTACCCATTTTCCGTCACTAATGAGAACTGCCTGTCTCTCAGGCCCATAGCCTGAGGGTCTTTCCTGACAACTGCTTTTGCACTGTCCCTTCTGTGCATCTAAAACACTTGTCCAGCCCTTCCCCATCTCCTTCCTGGATTGCTTTATAACTCCCTGCTCTCTATAAAATCCCAATTGGTACCTTTCAGTACCTAAAAATTCAACCATCTTCCTTTCCCATTATTCTGACATTGCCAGTACTTTCTTTAAGTTCCTTCAATGGCTGTCCCTTTCTCCACTAGATTAAGATGCTACATCTTGTCTTTGCTTTCAAAGTACTGAATAACTGAGCCCTTCTTTCACTTACATAGCTATATTTCTTATTAAATCATCCACTACTTTCTCTTTTCCATCACTCATGCCAACCTGTTGTTCCATTTTTCTTCTCCCACAATAGTCATGCTGTCCTCAATGCAACCTCAGTGGACAGGGAACATCTTCCCTGAATTGGTATATAAATCTCATATCTTCTTTTTGTTCAAGTCACATCTTAAGATCTCTTCTTACCCTTGACATCTACAAAAAAAAAATCAGCAAGTTTATAATGGCTACACAGAGAGTCAATTGGGAAGCAGCCATGTACTTGATAAAATTAAAATTTCCAAAAAACAAAACCATGTTTGCTCATTAGGCATGTTTTCCCCACACTTTCTTTTTCTCTTTTGTTACATTTGAGCATAGCCTTTTGGAGAAGAAATTCTTCTTTCTCTCTCCTTATACAGCACCAAAATACATATAAAATTGGTTCAAGTTTATAGTAAGGTTATTCATTTTTAGCTGAACTCTGCTAGAACTGAGAAGATACAGTACCTTGCCCTTGAAGCTGACAGCCTAGTGTAGCCACACTCAAAAGATTTCATGCACACATAGTGCATTGGATTATGGTACAAGTTCTAGCTGGTGCAGAGACTCTGTGGAGGGCATTTGTCAAAGATTTTATGCTAGAAGTGTGTTTTCAGAAGGGATCTGAAGAACTTTGCTGCATGAGAATTAGGCATCTGTTCCAAAGATGCAGGAATTCATGGAAGAAGCTGAAAGGAAGGGCACTTGGGATTAAAGAGAAAGAAGAACAGATATGAGTAAAGGCAGGTTTGTGGAGGGCATCAGGGATGAGAATGAACTTGACAGGAAGTTGGATAGGGAAAGAATGGGTGGAATAAGTAGCAGGAGATGATTTTAAAAGCAGTACATTTTGTGTAAGGTCTAAAACAATGTGAGATGCTAGGAAGCCAGAGAGGGGGATGCAGTCATAGAATTGTAGACCGTTAGGGTTGGAAGGGACCTCAGGAGGTCATGTAGTCTAAGTCCCAGCTCAAAAGCAGGACCACCCCCAACTAGATCATCCCAGCCAAGGTGTTTTTTCCGCCTTGGTCTTAAAAACCTCTAAGGATGGAGATTCTACCACCTCACTGGGTAACGTGTTCCAGTGCTTTTACTACCCTCCTCGTGAGAAAGTTTTCCCCAATTTCTAACCTAAACTTCCCTTGCTGCAACTTGAGACCATTGCTTCTTGTTCAGTTAGCTGCCATCACTGAGAACAGTCTAACTCAATCCTCTTCATAACCACCCTTCAAGGTGTTGAAGGTTTCATACTTGGTAGGGTCAGAAGCGACCTGAGCAGATCATCAAGTCCGACCCTCTGCCCTGGGCAGGTTTGTTACTAAATCCTGCCTCCCACCCAGTCTTCTCTTCTCCAGACTAAATAAGCCCAATTCCCTCAGCTTGTCATCTCACAAATCATGTGCACCGGCACTCTAACCATTTTCATTGCCCTCCTATGGACTGTCTCCGGTTTGTCCACATCTTTTCTGTAGTGAATCCATGCTGTCTGTTCCTAATCACCTTTTTCTCACCCAAGTGCTTAGAAATAGATTCTTTGAGGACATGTTCCATGATTTTTCCATGGTCTGAGGTGAAGCCGATCAGTCTGTAATTCCCCAGATCTTCCTTCTTTCCTTTCTTCAGGATGGGCACTTTATTTTCCCTTTTCCAGTCATCCAGGAACTCTCCAGACAATTGCCATGAGTTTTGAAAGATGATGGCCAGTAGCTCTGCAATCACATTGGCCAACTCCCTCAGTACCCTGGAGTGCATCCTGTCCAGCCCCATGGACTTGTTGCATGTCCAGCTTTTCTAAATATTCCCAAACCCGTTCTTTTGCCACTGTTGGCTGCTCACCTCTTCTCTGAACTGTGCTGGCAGGTGCAGTAGTCTGGGAGCTGACTTTGTTTGTGAAGACAGAAGTAAAAAAGTCACTGAGTATTTCAGCCTTAGGTTACCACCCCCATTCAGTAGGGGACCCTCACTTTCCCTTATCTTCTTTTTGCTGACGTAGTTATAGAAACCCTTCATACTCTTTGTGTCCCTTGCTAGCTCCAACTTCAGTTGCACTTCAGCCTTCCTGATTTCATCCCTGCATGCCAAAGCAATACTCTTCTACTCCCCGCCCCCCATAGTTTATCCAAGCTTCCTCTTTGTGTTTTAGCTCATTAAAGAGTTCTCTCCCGAGCCAAGTTAATCTTCTGCCATTCTTGCTAGCCTTCCAGCATGTTGGGATTGCTCATGCCTGCATGCTTAGTAAGGTTTCTTTGAAATAAAACCAGGTCTCCTCCTGGATCCCTTTCCTGAGGAGCTTGCCCATGAATTCCCTGTGTGAGTTAAAGCCTGCTTTTCTAAAGTCCAGGGTCCTTACTTTGACGCTGTCCTTCCTTCCTTTCCTCAGGATCCTGTGCTCTGTCATCTCATGATTGCTGCTGCCCAAGTTGCCATCTACTGCTACATTTCCCACCAATTTTTCCCTGCTTGTGAGTAGTAGCTCAAGAAGAGCATGGCCTCTAGTTGGCTTCTCCAACACTTGTACCAGGAAGTTGTCCCAAACACTCTCCAAAAACTTCCTGGATTGCCTGCGCACTGTTATATTGCCCTCTCAACAGATGTCATGGTGACTGAGGTCCCCATGAGAACCAGGGCCTGCAATCTGGAGATTTCCACTAGCTGTTTGAAGAAAGCCTCATTCACCACATCCTCCTGGTCTGGTAGTCTATAACACACACCTTGTTGCTCTCCCCTCTGACCTTAACCCAGAGACTTTCAGCAGGTCTGTCTCCAGTTTCATACTGGAGCTCTGAGCAATCACACGGCTCATTTACATAAAGTGCAACTCTACCTCCTCTTCTCCCCTGCCTGTCCTTCCTGAACAGTTTGTACCCATCCATGACACTGCTCCAGTCAAGCGAGCTCCCGCCAAGTCTCTGTTATTCCTATCACATCATAGTGCCGTGACTATGCAAGGACTTCCACTTTTTCCTGCTTGTTTCCCAGGCTCTGTGCATTTATGTATAGTCATGTCTGAAGTAACTAGCCAATTGCCCTACTTTGTCAGGAAGAATGAGGGCTCCCTTGTTTCCCCCTCCTGCTTGTGCTTCCTCCAGCTCACCCACTTCCCTAATTACCCCAGGGCTTTGGTTTCCATCCCCCAGCAAACCTAGTTTAGAGCCTTCTTCACTATAGCAAGCCTGTCTGTGAAGTGCTCTTTCTTCTCTTCATTAGTGGATCCCATGTCTTCTTCATACTCCTTCTTGGGACAACATCCTATAGTCAAAGAACCAAAGCCCTGCTGGCAATACAATGTGTACAACCATGTTGTATCCATTCCTGCCTGTGTCCTTCTCCTTGATTGGAAGGATCAAGAAGAACACCACCTAAGCCCCTGTCCCCTTCTCCCCTTCACCCTTGCAACCAAAGCCCTGTAGGCACTTTTGATCTGCTCAGCCCCTCCCCTCCCCCTCAACCATCAATATCATTGGTGCCCACATGGATGAACAGCATGGGGTAGTAATCGGAGGGCCAGATGAGTGTTGGTAACCTTTCTGTCACATATTGTATCTAGGCTCCAGGCAAGCAGCGGACCTCCTGAGATAAGTCAGGCCGGAAGGTAATGCTTCTGTCCCCTGCAGAAGGGAATCACCAACAACCACCGCAACCATTTCCTCTTGGTGGCAGTGGTCTCAGTCCCCCAAACTTTGGGGAGGTCTGGCCTGGCCTCTTCTGCTGATGGAACATGCTCCTTCTACTCTGTTGCCATGGCTCCATATCTGTTCTCTAGTTAAACCACTGCAGGTGAGGATGAAGACTTCTGCTTGCTGCCAAGGGCACAAGCTTCTAGCTTCCAGCTTACTGGGAGTCCATGTCCTCTTGCTTCTCCAGTACCACCTCTGGAAGTCTTTTCTCTGTGGTCCTAGAGGTCCGCTCCAGCATCAAATTGATGAAGTCCTCATAACTGAGGAAGCTTCAGAGCCTTGCCACCCTTCCTGTAGCTCTCTTACTTGCTGCCTGAGGGACACCACCAGGAGGTATAGCTCAGGTCACATCTCACCTGGCCATCACTGGAAGGAACATACAAGCCACAGTCCCCACAGTACCAAACCAGGACCTTGGTGGAAGCCTCAACAGTGAGTGGTCCTGACTGGACAGATACTTCAGAGATGCAAACAGGGGAAGAGCTTGCAATGGCAGGGGCTCTGGCATGGCAACATCCTCCAGCCACCTCTCTGGGTCTCTTACATCTGCCACCTATGTCTTCCTGTCCCTCTCTCCAAGTAGACCTGCCCTAGCAAACTCCCCTGTAAGCTGGCCTGTTTGCTGCTCCTCAGTCTTGAAAGGCTCCCTTTTCCCTGCCAACCTGCTTCTTCTCATCAAGCTTACAGTGAAGGAGAGTGAGAGAGAGTGTTTCTGGGCAAACACCCTAGGGAACTCCCCCACTCGCTTTGGTCTTTAGTTAGACAAGGGACTTGAGTATTGATCTAACTGCTGAGTTTTAAGTACTTACACTAAATACCTAGATTAGATGCTCTTAATTAAAGGAAAAACTTACCTTAAAGGCTCCCCTTCAAAAAAGAGGGTGGCAAACTGACCTGCAAATTGCCCTGTTTACTGTCCCTGATGGGCTGCTCCCTGGTCATTTGGGGAATCTCCTTTTATACTCTCTTGGGCTTGGACTGGTTCCACCCCCTTGCTCTAGGGCTTTTGTCAGACACAAGCAGCAATCACTCAGCTAGCAGCACTCACCAGCTGCTCAGAGCAGGTGCCCAAACACACAGCCAACCAAAGAAACACTTACCAAGACAAACACGCTGACAGCTTTGCTCACTTACCTTCCAGGACCAGGATCTGGTACCTGACTCTTGTCTTGCTCCCAGCAAACAGCTTGCAACCCGCCCTGTTTGCTTGCTCAGTCATTCAGGTTAGATGAGGTACCTGCTTCTCATCTGTTATAAATTGTCATACCTCCCTTGTGTTCTGTGAAGTCATACAGATTTACACCAGCTAAGGAGCTGGCCTGAGGACTTTAATGGGCAAAGTGGAGAGGAGAAGGTGGGATTTGAGGGGTGCTTTAGTTTGGGTGAAGTGGTGGATTTTGGTAAGAGCTTGCTTGGGGAGAGTAAAAACATTCAGCAAGCCAAACGTCTTGCAAAGGCTTTAAGCATGCATGATGGAAAGATGAGGTTGTTAGGAGTGAAGAAAAAGGTGGTAGGGTCTGAGGGAGTTTTAAAAGAGACATTAATGAAACAGTTTAACCATTCACTGGCATGAACAATAGGTTTGCCTTGCTCTGTAACATCATAGATTCTGCCAGTTCTGACCATGATTGCAAAACTTGGTGCTGGCCAATGCAGAGGTACCAGCTGCTTGGAATACAGTGTTTATTTCCTTCGCTCTTCACCACTGCCTACCCTTTTACTTCCCATTTTTGTGTTCCAAATGGGAGGCATCATCTCTACAACTCCTTGCTCCTGCCAAACTTGCAGCTCAGCCTCTAATTTCTTCCCTCGCCTCTTCCCTCAGCACACACATGGCACATTAACAATGCCTCAGTACTATACCTTGGAGTCCTGCACTTAGGATTGTTGCACATGCTTCACACACCACTTCCCAAAACAGAGGCAATGTAGCTACCTTAGTACAGCACTGGGCATTCTCCATTAATGCTCACCTGCATTTCTGGATGTAGTATGCACAGTGCATGTGCATGTGTTTCACAACAGTGCTTTTCAGCACAGTATTGAGGTGCTGTAGTTCTGTCCCATGACAGGCATTCACTTTACTGAAGCAGCAAAACTGATATCCTAAACCACAGCAGTGGAGGTATCTACTAGAGGGACCTGAATAGATTTCTATTCTGTCACCCTTTAACAATCTCTATTGCACAGAAAAGTCTAATTTTACATTTTTAAAGCCAGAGAAGTATATTCCAATTACCATTCTGTATGAAGACTTGTACCAAATGTAGTTAAACTTTGCTAATCTGCACTTCAGCAAAGCTACAGTGGAAAAGGATTTTCAAGTTTACAGAAGCAGTTTAAATGAAGTTTGTCTGCTGTGCTTGTGGCAAGGACATTACGCTTGACATCACACCTCCTACAGGCCATTTGGAATCAGGAGGTGACATCACATTTCCTCCAGGTACAAGTGTCCAGTGAACATCATTGGTTTTGCTTACTTTTGATGATTAGCTTCATGTATTGGAGATCACAGAGTGGGCAGCCTTTGCTAAGGTTTTCCCTGCTGGAAGGGACCCCTTGGTCTTTTGGTGACATGGAGAGACACTTAGGAGCAGTTAGAGTCTAAGATAAAACAAAAAAATTCAATAGGGAAAATTTGGAAAATAGTCATGATGAGTATTTTAATTATAATATAATTTAAGTCTAAACCGAGCTAAGGACCTCATTGTCCATAAGGGTATACAGATATGTAGTGAGGCAGCCTTAAAGGACTTGTGATTCAAGTAGAGGAGACAGTAACAGAAAGAAAATACTATATTTTCTCGCATACCATGTGCCCCTTAAATAAGATGCTTACCTTGTTCATGGCAAGCAGAATGTGGAGAATTTTTTTTCCAGAGTCATGGCAAGCCATGTGAAAGTGTAATTCCTTCTGGAAATATATGGTGTTCAGGAAGCGTAGCACCTAAGATTCAATCTGGGTGAGGCAGCAGGAACTTCCTAGTGTGGCAGGACATCAACAAGGCTAGGGTCCAGATCTAGGCAAGAGCGGTAGCAAGACTGTTGCTTCTTTGCTGTAAATAGTTCTTTACATGAGATCCTGTGAATAGTAAAGGGTTGCTTCCACATCATACACCTCATCAAGAGACTATAGACTGCATGCAGCAGCTTATTTGCTGTTTGAGGCACAAGCTATTGTGCTCAGCCAATAGCTAGTGCAAGAGCCTAGGACTGTGAGAGGTCTTCCACTGGTCTCCTCTCATTCTGCCTGCTACACCACAGAAGCAGCAGACATTAGGGGTGCAAACAGAAATGCAGCTCCTAGCTGTAACTCAGAACAATTGTTGCAAAGTGCTCTGAGTTAGGTTACCCCAAACCAAGCTGAAGTTCAGTGTTGGTTCCAGGGGGGGAGTCTAGCTGCAGGCTGGGAGTCTGCAGCCAGGTTCCCATAGCAATGGCCAGGGCTCTCTGCCAGTGCTCCCTGTTTTCAGAATGGGAGGGGGGGAAGGCAGCGGTGAGAGCTCGTTTTTGGGCACTCCAGTGCACTTGCCCCACCCTCCAGGGGGTCCTGAAACCCCCCTGGATTGAACTCTCTCCACTCCCTTTCCCTCCTCCAATTCTGAAAACAGCAACAGGCTGGGAACTCCACAGACGCAAGTTACAAAAGACACTATATTTTGAAACATCGTTATCCTGATACCTCATGCAGCGAGGGGTCAGATTTTCACCCAATCAGCCATTTTTTAAGCTGTTTCCAGCCATGCACTTGTTTGGTCACAGCTATAAACTGCTTTCTGTGGCCAGATTGGGCGAAAATTGTCACTTCTGTCTGCACCCTAGAGCACAGCATCTGCATGCTTCTATTGCAGCAAAGAAAAATCTGCTTCCCTACTTACAACACATAGGCCAATTTTGGAGGACTGATTTTGGGAGGGTGAAGTGTGTATAGTATATAAGTAAATATGATGTTAGTATCCCCTTTTTTTTACTGTTGAGGAGTCAAACATAGGCAGATAAGAGACTTGTGTGCAGTTGCTCAAGAAATCCATAGCAGAGCTAGGAACCAAACCCAAACCTCCTGAATCCCTTTCACTGCCTTGATTTTATGCTTGTCCTTCCCCTCTGTCAGCCACCAAAAATCTATGAAGTGAAAATAAAATTTAAGACATTGAGTTGTCAGGCTCAGCACTATCCACTTTCCATGGAAACCTGCCTTTCTGACTATAACTGATCTTGTACATAGAGAGAAGCACTTCTCATCATGTGAGCTGTCGAAATGCTTCACTTCGCAAAATGCAGTAGATGTGCAGCTGTCTTCTGGAGGAAGACTGTTCAGTCAGCCAGGCAGAATGCAACCTGGTTCAAGACAACCCAGTTCTAATTCTGCCTATTTGATAAATTTGCACTGTGGTCATGCCAGAATCACAGCCTTGTTTTCTGTTGTCTGGCTGTTAGTGATGATGTATGAATAAGTAAAGAAGACAGCTTCATTTTCATAAGCTAACGTGTGCCTGAAGTACCGGTAACAAAGAGCGAGAGGAGTGCACTTAATCATAACTGCAGGGCCAGAGCAGAAAACAATGACAAAGCTTTTGCTGTTAGTCACGGTGTTTTATTATAATAACTCTTAAGAAGAAGAGACAAACAGTACAGAATACTGAGCAATTCAGATGCGTTATGGTAGCCACTGTATCCTCATCTAAGAAAGAATTGTTCTTTTTGTTTGCCTTTTACAAAGGGCTTCATGCTCAGTGGCATAGCAGATTCGTGCACTAATCTTTCACCTCAAGACAGCTGGGTTCAAATGCCAAGCATGGTCAGAGGTGGAATGAGTCCAGCAAGGTGCCTGTAGAGGTTTGTTCACAAAAGCATGCCAGAGTTTGGTACTGCAGTCCCTGCTCAGAAAACACCCAAGGGTTTGCTGATGGTGGATGTTGGAATTACTGACTGAGAATCGCCATCAGAACTGTGCATATGTGATGAGGAAGACTGGGGTAGCAGGAATGAGGCAGGTCCGGACTAATGTACAGTCACAGGACTGTTGGTAGGGGGACTTTTTTATAGCTTCTGAAAACATTAGACATAGTTTCAGCCAGTGCATCCAGTCCTTTAACACTACTACATTCAAACTAAGAAGTAACCTAATAAATAAAATAATGTTATCAACTGCCATTAAGGAGACATGGGCTGGAAGTGGGGGGGTAGGGGGGCGTTGAAATTTTATCAACAAATCATTTTACAACAGAAAATTTACTTTCGTAGACATGGAAATGATTCATGAACTTCTTTGACAGAAAAAAAAGTAAAATGGTGCAAAATCAGAACGGAGTATTTTGTTTTGTTCCCATTTTGTCTGTTTCATTTCAGCTTTCAAAATAATTTTATTCTATTTTAAACATATATGATATCATGCATCTATATTGTTCAGACATTATCAAAACAAAATATTTCAGTTGAGTTGCATGTAGTCCAATTTGGGATGAAACCAAATTTTGAAATGCCAGAATTTCCTCTAGGAAGGAAATTCTCATTTCTGACCAGTTCTGGCATTGGAAAAGATGGTACAGAAGGTATAAAGGTACAACATAGCAATAGTGTCACAATCTAGAGCAGGGGCGGCCAGATACGGCCTATGGGTTGCATCCGGCCTGCCAAGCACTTTCATCTGGCCCACGGTGCTCACCAATAAATTGTGTCCTGCCCAGCCCTTCTACCCATAAGGGTGGGAGCAAGGGTCCCACATACCCCCCCCCCCCACTCAAGATACCGTATTGCCCTTCACTCCCACTCTCATGGGTGGAAGGGCCCAGCCCAGCCAGCACACAGCTTCCAGGTTGGGCTGCTGCTGCCACTGCTGCAGCCACTGGGGCTACCAGGGACCTGCTCCACTTCCCCTGTCTCCCTCCAGGTCACTCTAGGCAGCAGATAGGAAAGCAGTGGGGGCAGAGCTGCAGCTGGGCAGGTGCATGGGGCTGGGGATGGCAGCATTGTGGAGTCCACACCCAGGAGACATTGGCAGTGCGGAGCTTGAGTGGGCAGCATGTAGGTGTGAGCGAGGGTGGAGGGTGTGGGGACTCCACCCATGGTGTGCAGCCCTGGCAGGTGGTGGCAGCAGCAGCAGGCAGGGGTGCTTAGAGTACAGGTGATGATGCCTGGCAGGGCCCGGCTCTGACCAGCACAGCACATCGCAGAGAGTGGTTCAGCTTTCACCAGGGAATCGGAATCACTGGCACTCCCCATCACACATACATGCATGCCCCCCCCCCCCCCCCCCATGAATCTCCCCCCACACATACCCCCACACCCCAACATACACACAACCACACCCCCGCAACACGTCACCATACAAACACACCCACACCCCACCACACATACGCATCCCCACATGCCACTACACACACACACACACACACACACACACACCCTATACAAGACTAAGAATTTATTTTTGAGTTATGCAATCACCTCTATATACACAACACAAACACAAATCATGGCAAACTATTTTTTTGTAATAAAATTAAAATATGTTATAGTAGGTGTTTGACTTTTAGTGTATGATTTGTGGGGGGGTTTTTCTGGTTTGAACATGGCAACCTGCCCTCCCAGAAGGAGTATTTCTGGGGGGCAAGGGGAGAGACTTCCTGTGGCAAAGGCCAGAGGTTACGAGTGGGACATCCGGTCCCAAGATGGTGACCAGGGGGCAGAGCAACTATCAAGGGGCAGGGCTACCCATGCGGCCCTTGACAGCTCACGAAAACTCATTAAGCAGCTCTCCACCCTCAATAATTGCCCACCCCTGATCTAGAGAAAATGGAAATTCACTAATAAATTAGTTGACTAAATTAGTTGTATTTTCATAAAATTTGCTCCAGACTTACTTGGAAGAGAAGTTAATTTGTCAGATTACTAAAGCCAATAGGTGCTACTATTTCCTGCCTTCATTTATGCCCTGTTAAACCTCCACAGATGCTGTGGAGGGCAGAGTTTGGGCTGGTGCCTTTAAGAAAAGATGATACAACTAAAAAAATACACCCAGAGACAATTTACTTAGCCTTTCAGTCTGTTTTTGTCTGGGAAATGCCTGCTGAGGGATGAGAGTTAGTTCATATGGTTCTGTTTTCAAAACTGATAGTTTGGATTGGTAGGGGGAAAAGCAAATCCATTAACCAGCAACAAGGTTTGTGCATTACCTATTAGAAATCAGTTTGAAGGGTGAACTCCGTGACTTTGTTTGGTAATGCATAGGGATAAAATAATGAGAGCAGACTGATGTTTCATGGAGAGGAAGTTCAGTATCTGCTTCTTGCAAATGGGATTCTAGCATTTATTTATTTATTTATTTATTTATTTCCTTTGATGTGAGAAGTACAGTCCTGAGCAGGAACTGCTGCTGACTGCTGAGATGTGAAATGCACTGTTAAAATACAGGCAGGGTCATTCTTTTCTTACCACCTGTGACATTCCTTTACAGCTCAGCTGTGCCTGAATTTCTGTTCTGGTTTCCTCATCTTTTACTACTCGTGACAGTTCTTTGGTTTTTGATTTACACTACATCATATATAATAATGGAGTTGTGTTTAGAAGGAACAGCCAGCCTTCCAGTCTGGAACCAACAAGTGTTAGCCTTGTCAGCCTGTAAATAGATGTTTATTTTTTTCCATTTTAAAGGAGATAGTGCTTGTGTTCGTTCAGACCTCTAAATCACACTCATCTGCTTTTTTGGCTTCTTTATCTAAGTTGCTATGGAATCCTCATGCAACAAGAAGAGCCATTTATTATACAGAAAATACTGATGTAAGAACAAATGGTCGTAAATTGTCCATGAAAAGATACAGGGAATTAGAAGAAGGTTTCTAGCTATCAAAGCAGTGAGGTTCTGGAAAAGCTTCCTGGTAGCTGAAGTGGAGGCAAAAAACCCCCAAAAACTTATCTACTTTTTAGAGGAAGTTTGATAAGTTTATGAACAGGATTTTGATACAGGGCCTGCAATAGTAGAATGGGCTTGGTGAGCCAGTAAGTTCCCTTCAGTTATTGTTGCCCTGTGGGGTCAGGCCAACTCTCAGAATCTCAATATTGCGCTGTTAGACAGGAGGATGTGACACAAGTGCGTGTGCGCGCGCGCGCGCGCACACACACACACACACACACACACTACCAGCGCAGGCACATACACATCCAAACCAGCCTAGGCACATGCATACCTATCACCAATTCAAGCACTTACACTATGTCAGGACCGAGGGGCTGTGGCCAGCAGCCCGGGCACGTGGGCTGGGGAAAAGGTTGGCACGGCGAACTAGAATTAGGCACTGACGCATAGAGGTTGATTAAAGATTATTTTACTTACACCGTAGGTGGTCGCGGTGCAGGCAGGAAAAACTTTCTTGAGTTGCAGTTACAAAAAAACACACACACGTGGAGTTTGCTAGGCTCCACCGAAGACACACGAGCGGAGTTTGCTAGGTTCCGCTAAACAAACACGAACAGAGCTCTGGATACCACTCACGGAGTTTGTTAGGCTCCGTGGAACGACCGAAATGAGAGTCCAAAAGGTGACTCTCCACGAGCGCACAGGGTGGGGTACGTCGAGGGATCGTGCGGTGACAGGGAGAGGCTAGAGGTTGATCAGGCCCCTGTATCCTCCTCTAAGGCACACGTGGAGTTTGTTAGGCTCCACAGCGCGCTTAGAGTTCTTCACGAGATGGATGTGAAGTCCTCCAACTTGGGCGGAAACTGCTCAAGCCTCTTATACGGCTAACAAGCCAATTGCTAGCCACCACGTGGGAATAATTTAGAAACAGCCAATAGTGGGAAACAAATTTACATATGGGTGGCGGGAACTCCTTTGCACCGGGGTTTTCTCTGTGCAACTGAGAATTGCATCATGCAAAGAAAGCTCCATGTGGCGGGAAATAATTCTGCAGTGCGGAAGCGCGCACACAATCATACCCTTTGGGTCATGACACACTATACACCCCAAAAGTTAGACACAGATCACTAATTCATATATCATACACACAATGACATATATATACACACACACTCACCAGTTCACACACATACAACCCACCTACATGTACACACAGGTAAGTTCCTAAGAGAGAGTGAGTTAAAGTGTAGGGAGTGAAAGTTGTCAGAACTGGGATTAGAACCTGTGGACTACAGAGAAGCTGGCTGAGGAACTGAGGCTTGGGTTTATTTAAGGTAGACTGGGGCTGGAAACTGAGGCAGACAACTGAGATATTGGGGGGGAGGGCAGATAAGTGGTGATAAGGAGGAGACAGCCAGCAAAGAAACTGAGTCAGAAACCTGGCTGCTCAGGGGAAAAGGCAGTGGGAATAAGAAGGTGGCAAAGAAACAGGGGGTTTTGCAGGCAGAGAGGAGCTCAGGACAGGTGTTGGAGGTGGCAGTGAGCCAGAAGCAGGAGAGGGAGAAATGAGACTGAAGTTAGAGGGGCGAGGAGCAGAGATTGGAGCAGGGCCAAACCATAGTAAAGCAAAACCCAACATAGGGGTCCAAATAACAGTTTTATTAAACAGACAACATACTGCACAGCCCCATGAAGTTATTGGTTCACACACACACACTCACAATGGCAGCAGGAGAAAGAGACTCAGTGGAAGGTTTGGAGTCCAGGTAGTGAAGAGAAGCAGAGTCCAAGTCTTTAGTTGAAGAAGGGGTGGGGGTGATAGCTACCTATCCAGGCTGGAAAGGGGTCCTTGTCTAGTAGGTGGTGTTCAGAGGCGGGTCGCCAGCAGGGTTTCTGGGTGGATAGGTGGTGTGGCATGGTGCTGGTCCAGATGGAGAGGGTGTCCCACTGAGTCTGTCTTCACTGCCTCTTTTTATAAGGGCAGACCTTATGTGACCCTAGTGACAGGAGGCATGCCCAGGCAAGGGTCAGCCCCTGGTGTACTGAGCATGTGTGCTCCATGCAGGGATGTGCAGTTTCGGGTGTCTGTAATGGTAGGGTACAATGGTAGAGTTGCTGGTTCTGCAAGGTCTTTTGCCTTTCAAATGCTGGGTTCTTGTCTGTTCCTGGGTGAGGTCCCTGGTTCCTGGATGAATCAATATGAGGTGATGGCCTGGTCGTTACAGGCCATTCAGTAGAGGCCTGCTACCATTGTATTTCAATCATTCCCAATCACTCTCATTCATGCGGGAACTAATGTACATGGAAGGGGTACATGAATCATACAGTTGCAACACAGGGGATGTCCAGGCAGAAGACCCAAGATGGAGGCTTGACATACATACAAAATGGAAACTTGACTTGACTTATGCTAACTTACATATATAGGCCTAGAACAGTAATCACACAATATAAAAGCAGTACAAACATAATAATTATCACTTATAAAACAGTGGGTATCAATATCAAAATAGTAGGGAACTTATTTGCAAAGAGGGGAGAGAAAAATAAAACTTACTAACTAAAATAAAATGTTAAAGCTTATCCCACATCTTAGCTTACTTATACTTATCTATAGGGAATAGAGAGGGAGAGAAAAAGTCAGAAATGGTTGGAGAAGGGGAGGGAATGCATTTTAAAATAAATAAAAAAAGAAAAACTGGGGGTTTTGCTACATTATATGTTTTAACCATCACTTGGCACTATTGTATCCTCGGGCTCAGTTAGAAAGTGATAGTTTTGCTTTTGTAGCTTCAACTTCAGGCTTACAACCATCTTTATTTTCAAAGCATGATTTTAAATCCTGTTGTTCAAAATGTGAAAAAACAGTTTCAAAATCAGTCACTCAAACTTTGTCCACCCCAAGTTCATTGAAATAGATCAGCCACTGAAGCCCTATCACCATTTTTTTAACTGGGTACAAATGCAATTTTCCCTCTTTCCTCCATCACAAAAGGGCAGTTGCAGTCACTATTCTCACTCCTGTCTGATGTAGTGCTTCTCTGAATAGATAATGAAGGCTTTGTCTACATGCAAATGATGCACTACTATAACTTAATTCATTTTTCAATTGATTGTAGGACAAGCCCATGTGGACCATCTTATTTTGGTTTACAATCAATGTATTTTACTTTAGCTTAAGCAAATTACTAATCAATTTAAGTTAAACCAACATGAGCCGGGTTTAAACAGAATTCAGAGTGCCCATGCTGCATTGCGCACTGATTTAACTTAATGAGTTTTAAATTACGCTCTCTAGTTAAATCAGTCTTGCTTTTTCCCCCTTAGATTCAGCCATTTCCTAGAATAAAAGAAACTTCTTATGTTGCTCTTTCAGAGAGAACAAAAACTCCTTGGAACCAAACGGGGATTAGCTAAAGAAAATAACTTGCTATACTAGGCCCATTATTGAGTTATATTATCATCATCATCAGACTATAAACAGACTATTATGTTACTAATCCTGTCTTCTCACTGAAAGAATTCTTGAACATGGTACTCCACAATCAGGCGGCATTCAGTTTGCCTAGGTGACATATTTTTGTCAGCATGACAAAGATTCCTACAGTGTTTAATTACTCAAACTAGCCAGGGGACAAGAGAAGGAAATGAGCCGTGATGAGTTTGTAGTGCCATAATGGTCCTATGAGTTTTTTAGGTGATTAGTTACCTTCCTACCATGTGAAGTGAAGGCAGTGTCAGAACTGCTGTGCTCTGTTTCCACTGCCCATCCCTCTCCAGATTTTGTATTTTTTCCTGTTAATTATCTGTCTTTTGTCTAATGATCTATTTGTATTTTGCTTTCTTCCAGGCCAGCAGGTTCTTGGCTTGGTGGAGAATCAGAGTGACTGGTACCTGGGCAACCTTTGGAAGAATCACCGTCCCTGGCCAGCTCTTGGGAGGGGTTACAACACTGGTAGGTCCTGAATTGTCTCTATAAATTAACATTGGGGTCAGCTGACAATCTGTCTTGGGTGTGAAATATATGAGACAGCTGTTCATACCTTCCTTCCTACCTGCTGCAAAGATTTATTGCTAAAAACAGTGAAAATGCAGTGTGGTACATTTTGAAACAGCAGTTACTTTCATGGAATCATAGAAATTAAGGGCTGGAAGGGGCCTTGGAAGATCATTGAGTCCAACCCCCCTGCTCTGGGCAGGAATACTGCTGAGATCAAATGATCCCAGAAAGGTATCTGTCCAGTCCCTTCTTGAAGACTTCTAAGGTTGGGGACTGCACCACCTCCTTGGGAAGTCTGTCCCAGATTCTGGTCACCTTTACCGTAAAGAAGTTCTTTCTTACATCCAACCTGAAACCATCCTCTAACAGTTTGTGGCTATTGCTCCTTGTCCTCCCCTGGGGCACTCTAGTAAACAGTTTTTCTCCCAGCTCCCAATATTCACCCCTTATGTACTTACAGATGACCACCAAGTCGTGTGCGTCTCCACCCCCCCCCCTCCACCTCCCAGATCTTAGTCTTTCCTCATAAGGTTTGTCCTCCAGGCCCTTAATCATTCTTGTGGCCCTTCTCTGGACCCTTTCAAGATTCTCCACGTCTTTTTTGAAGCGCAGCACCCAGAACTGGACACAGTACCCCAGCTGGGGTCTCACTAACGCCGAATAGAGAGGAAGTATCACTTCCTTAGCACTGCTTGCGATGCATCAGCTAATACATCTCAGTATACTATTAGTAATGTTGACTACAGCATCGCACTGGCAGCTCATGTTCATCCTGTGATCTACCATAACCCCAAGTTCCCTTTTAGCCATCAAGCTGGCCCAGACATCTCCTCCTAACCTATATTCATGTCTGTGGTTACTTTTCCCCAGATGAAGCACTCTACATTTATCCTGAAGCACTCTGCACTTATTTATTTGTATAATGTGCTGTCAAATTAATGTATTGCCCTTTGTGTTACTTTGGGGATCATGGTAGTGCTACAGGTACTCCTTAGAAAGGTTACTTGCCAACCTTTGGGAAAGGCAGAGGTCTTCAGTGTGCTCGCAACTGTCCTTCCCATCTTTGCCCCAGGTAACATTCTTGGTGATGTGCACCAGAAGAAAGTGTAGGTCAATCAAGAACAGAAGCAAGCATGCATTTTTTCTCATTTAGAGGAAGATGGTATCACAGAATGTAAAAGCAAGAAAGATCTAATCCTCAAGGACAGAAATTGAGCCATAATTATCATAATACATGCCCCTGGTCATTAATTTCATCTTGCTGTGAGGGTGGAAATTCACTGTATCAAAGAATCTATTACATCAGGAAACAAGTTTTCCTGCTCATCTGTGTTTGAAATGTGTGAAAACATACCAGGTGCATGAAGAACACACATGTCTCTAATTCACTTCTATCTTAGGCTTTATGTGCTAGGGTAGTGAGATAAGTTCTTTCTGTATTTGTAATAAAAGAGTGGAACAGATGGTGAAGGCTCCATTTAGAAAAGATATGCCAAATTAAATAAGCCTCCCTACTCCACCAAAAAAATTTTCAACGTAATAGGGTTTTTCCTTTGCAGGAAAACAATGGACTTCATTAAATGCGATCACACCTATAAAGGGTTCAATAGAGTCACACTGTGCTATGTTTCAGTCATCTGGCTCTTCATAATGCTGTGCACCATCAGTTGGGCATCGTGGCTGTTTTGTGGAACTTTGCGATTCAATTTCTGGAGAAGCATTTTGCTTAGTTCTATAGAAATTCTATCAAGACTTCTAACCTATACAGGATCTAGTAGCTTGCAGTGTTAAAATACAAGATTTGAGAGGATGTTACTACAGTATTATGTGAGGATTATTTCTTCATTCTGAATTCACCAAAGTTGAAAAGAAAATTTAGGGCCAATATCCATCGAAAACTGTATAAGACAGAAATCATTTTCACAGGATTGTCCTACAACCTTCAAAACTGCCGTATAGGCTGACAAGAAATGTCATTTTCATCTCAGTTTCAGTGTCATATCACAATGCAGTACTTTTTGTTTGACTAAAAGACTCTTTATAATAAAAGCCCCCTTGTTTCTCCTCGGTTTTATATTTATTTTTCTTTTGGCTGCTTTAAGGCACATAGGAGGTCACCAGCACAAAGCCAGAATAGCCACTGCAGTGAACTATACCTCAGGGCTTAAAAGTAATTCAGTTATCTCTAGAAATTGAAGTGTTTTATGACTTGACAGTGGCACAATCCACTGATTCAGATGCATTACAAAAGTACCAAACAACATTACAAAAGTACTAAAATTTGTACCATTATAACATAATCTTTTGTTTAAAGCTAAAGTAATTCAATAACTACAGTGTTTCACATGCATTCCTGTACAGCAGTTCTTGACAGATGTACGTACATACATAGCTTAAATGACCATGCAGGAAAACAGACTTTTTAGTCTATTGTCATAAATCCATTTTTCAGTTATCTCTGACAAATCAATTAAAATGCAACCCTTCATGGCTTATATGCAGTTTTGAAAGCACAAAAAGAAAGAAAGAAAACCAGAAAGTGGTGAGCGAAGGAAGATTGCATAGGAGGCTATAATAAATGGAATGACATTTTTTAAGTACACGGAACAAGAGGTCAGTAAGTGAGACAATGCCTCTAAGAGGTGACCAAAGGTGGATTATTAACAAAATTAGCATATATTATTGACAAAAACCCTAATAAAATTGAATGCATTGTTTGCGTCAGTTTTTCTAAAGGAAAATGAAGAAATCGATTTTTTGGGGTGCAGACAGAAATGCAGCTCCTAGCTGTAACTCAGAGCATTTTTTGCAAAGTGGTCTGAGTTACAATGTTACCCCAGACCAAACAGAAGTTCACTGTTGGTTTCAGGGGGGAATCTAGCTGCAGGCTGGGAGCCTGTACCCAGGTTCCCACAGCAATGGCCAGAGATCTCTGCCAATGCTTGCTGTTTTCAGAATGGGTGCGGGGGGAAAGCAGCAAGGGGAGCTCATTCTTGGGGCTCATCAGCTAGTGCTGAAGGGTCAGGTGGGTGAATTGGAGTCCTCCCTTACCTCAGGGGGGCTGCAGTACCCCCACCCTATCCTCCAGAGGGGACTGAACCCTGCACCCCCAAGCTCCCTCCGCTCCCTTCCCCCCTCCCATTCTGAAAATAGCAACAGGCTGGGAGTTCGCAGACATAAGTTACAAAAGATTCTACATTTTGTAGCATCTTTATTGGATACCTCATGCAATGAGGGGTCAGATTTTCACCCAAACAGCCATTTTTAAGCTGTTTGCAGCCGTGCACTTGTGTTTAGTCACAGCTATAAAATGCTTCCTGTGGCCAGATCGGGCGAAATTTGTCACTTCTGTCTGCACCTGTGATGAAGTAGTACAGAAAGAACCCAGTGCCTGTTTCGATGTGATCAGCAAATAAAAACAGCTAATACAACTCATCTCTGCAGCCTGGAAGGATCCAGACTTCTGAAGAAAGTAGATAAAGAAAAATGGTTGGTGGAAGGAAAGTGGAGCCCTGAGTTCCTAGCATAGTGCTGAAGAACAGTAAAAGAGACAGATGAAAATTGTTGACCTGATAAATAGAGTATTACATATAAGAAGAATTATGTTAATAGTTTTTGTAAAAGAGTAGTGATGCCATATTTAGAGTACTACAAACATCTAACTAACATTAACATTCAAACTTTAAATTCTAACTTGCACTAAGAACTAAACCAAGCCTTTTGACCAAGCCCTGTGTGAGAAGTAATGTCTAGTGAAGCACGTTCTGCTCTTGTTCTTAGCGGAATGCATTGGTACATCTCTACTTAGGGTGCAGCACTTTCCCCCTACAATAAACAGCAATCACTGGGTTTTTTCGTTCATCTGCATTTATCTGTTCTCAATGGGGATTGTTGGGTTCGTATTTCCCTCACTTCCTCACTATGCTAGAGCCACAGCTCAGGCAAGGTTTAACACCAACTTGCAGAGCAGTGAATAGAGGTAGCTACATTCTCCTGTGATCTTATGGGCTAAGTACAGATGTTCAAAAAGCCCGAGACAGAAGCGCCCAAAGTATAGCGCTTTACTCACAGCAATCTAGATTAGTTCAGAACCAAACAGAACACATATACGCCGTTTGGTGGAGGCAGAGGTGGGAGGACTAGGTGCCTTCCTGCAGTGGCTGACACTAGCTGGCTGGGGGTGCTCTCACACACCTCCCAGAAGGCTGCAGGAGAATGCTGAGCCCACTCGAGCAACTGGCCACCCCTGATTAGCTAGCACAGTCCTCTCCCCAGGCCACCCCACCCCCTTCCCCCAGCTGGCCACTGTCAGCACCAGCAGCTGTGGGGTGAGGGGCGGGTAATGGAGCCTCTCTGCTTCATGGATCCCTCCTCCAACTGCCCCAGCTTGCAGGCTTGGATCTTGGTAGGGGCGGAGCCAGGGCCACATGGCAGACGGGCTCTGTTTCCACCCCCACCCCCCAATTTCTGGCACAGCGAAAAGCAGCGTAGCCCCGAGTTGTAGCTCTTGGCTGCAGCTGGGGAATGGGGTGTCTCTACCATGTGGACCTTGCACAGCCCCCACTGAGACTTAAACCCGCAAGCTTTGGGTGGGGAGAGATCCATGTGGCAGAGAGGCTCCATTTCCTCCTCCATTTCCCCCCACCCCCTGCCAACCACCACCACCAGAGTTCCCAGAATGGCAAAAAGCAATGCAGCCCTGAGCTACAGCTCCTGGCTGCAGCCTGGGAAACAGAGCCTCTCTGCTGCATGGATTTCCCTCCTCCCCCAAACTTGTGGGTATGGGTCTTGGTTGGGGCTAAGCTAGGTCCTCTATACCCCAGACCACCCTTTCACAGTTCCCTGTGAAACAAAAAGTGGCATAGCCCCAAACAGAGAGGCTCTGTTCCCCCACTCCGACCCAGCCACACGAGGAGGAGACAGAGCCTTTTCTGTCTCCATTCTATGACAGCCCAGGGGTGGGGCTGGGCCAGTGCTTGCCTGGAGCAGACAAGCACCACCTAGGGCTAGCAAGACTCCCAGAAAGGGACCCCTGGGATGCTGACAGAATGCAACCTACCTTGAGTCAGGATAGGATGTGCTACAGACATTCAATAAAGTGTTCTAACATAAAGCGCTTTAGTCTAATACCACATCCATCCAGGGTTAACGTAGAGTGGGATCTGCCATTTTAAAGCACTCTGTGTTCCATGTTTGGTTATGGCTTTAGAGCACTTGCTATGCGCTTACCGTGTGATAAGTGTAACTTCTCTATAGGTCGAGGATGACAAAGTTTAATCTAGTGCACAGTAATGAAATTGTGAGTAAAGACCCAAACCTCCGTTATACAAAATTATTAGGTGTAATATCAGCAGATAACCATCACACTGAACAGCATCAGGGTCCCTGAGATCTATATTCTCTTGTTGTATCCTCAGCTCCCATTCATTTGTCTGTTATAGTCTTGCAGCATATACAGCCTAATATCATATGTGTGGTGAGAAAATGGTGTCATCATGTTACACTGCAAGTTTCTATTTAATTTACTGTCATTTTTTTACTCACCTCTAGGACTTTTATAGTACAACTCTACTTCAAGTATCTTTGTGTTTCAGATATCCCCCATCAGCACTCAGCTGTGATAGCTATGATACCTGTCCAAGCTAAATATAAACTGTTACATCTTCTCCCCACTTCTGCCTACTCTAGACCTTTTTGGGAGGGTTCGTTCTCTAATTTGGTCCCTACACAACTGGATGTGGAACCATTGTCTCAGTTCTTTCTTCCTCCTCATTTTCACTAGAAACAGTAATTAGACAGTAACATGTGTGACCCCCTAACATGTTGTCTCCTAATAACACAGTTTTATCCTCTCTTTACGCACTGGCCCCATCTCCCTCTCTTTTCCTTGACATCAGACCTTCTTACGTCCTCCACCCCTGCACAGTCACAGAGCAGACAAGCAAAATCTGGCCATTGGTTAATCCCTGCTCATAATTGCTTCATGGCTGTTAGTGATTTGTTATTATGTCCTATTTTGGTACCACTAGCAAACTCTTATCAATGCATTTAAAACTAGACTGATTGACTTCATACACAGCCTGGAGCAAAGTGCCAATGGTGAGCTGTACTTACCCAAATCAAGCCTTTGGAAGCCTTGGCTCAGAAACACACTTCTGAGTTGAAATCATTCCCCTGCTTCCTCCTTGTTCCCAAAAGTATGCTTTTGACCTCCACCTATCTGTGGCTCAACCAGTCTGGCTACTAAATAAGTGGGTGGGTTGGAGCCCAGGCTTTGCTTATTCCCTGCACACTTTGGAACCCTAAGTAAGTGAGTAGCTGTGGTATCTTACATCACTTCCTAAACCCCCATAAGTTTGGGGGGTTTCTTGTATTCATTTATGCACAGAAAGATAGTCCAAGTAACAAGCTAGCCTGCAAAATTTATATTTAAAGAAAAACAGAGAGGATTCAAAATCCACTGCTGAGGTGGGTGGACCCATGGTAATTTCAGTTTGAGCTCAGGAAGTTCCAATTTACAGCCACTCTTTATTTTCAGTGTTTGAGACACTTTTCAGTTTAACCATAGTTTTAAAGTTCCTTCTGTGCCTCATCCAATAGCTCAGTGTGTGGTACCTTATCAAATGCGTTGTGAAAATCTAAGTGCTGTATATAATGTCCACAGAGTCCCTCATGTCTATACTGGCAGTGATATTTAAAGGACCCCAGCACGTTAGTTAAAACAAGCCTTCCCTCCTTTAAATCCATGCTGGCTGTCTCCAATTAAACTGTACCTCTGAAAATATTTCCTAGCTACTGTGAGTTTGGTACGGTTTTTTTCCCTAAAATTATTTCCCTCTACTGATGCTAAACTGACTGCTCTAGAATGGGTCTCCAAAGCTTGTTGCTCCTTTTTTTTTTTGGTGTTATAGTCTTAGTCCTCAGGAAACTTTGTTGTCAAAGAAATTTTAAGCAAAGAAGCAAAGGCTTCTCTAATCCCTCTTATTTACTTTTCAAATGAGAAGAGGTGTAAATTCTCTAGACTTGGTAATGTATTTGCCTTAAGGTCTCAGCATGTATTATACTTTCCTACATGATCGAAAATAGATTTTAAAAGCAGTGTCTGGGGACTCTACTGTAATGACTTCAGGCCATTTTCTCAGCTGGTGTAAATTTCTCATAGGTCCATTGGCTCAAGTAGACCTGAGCCAATTTACAACAACTGAGGATCTGGCTGAAAGTCTTTCAGATGGTTTCAGATTAGGTCATGCTAAATTATGCTGTGCAACAATTTTAGTACTGATTTTAGGATCTGAGAGAGCTTGGTCTTTCTCAAAACCATATCCACTTTTATCAGCACAGCATTTAATTCCTTCCCTACCAGTCATAGTGCTGAAGTCCATTCTTCGAGTAATCCCAACTCTGTGAGATGTATAAAACTCTAACAATAACAGAGTCAATGTTAGCTAAGAGTACTATGTGAAACCATGCCAAACAAAACACGGGGGAGCAAGATTAATCTGAAGAAAGAAAGACTAAGTACAGAATTGAAACTATTTACGTATACAAAAAAGAAGAAAAAATCTTAATCTCTAAAGGCTTCCTTTAATTTAAAAAAAAATCAATTTTCACTGGAAAAGAATCTGAAATTAAACCTATCACAAAGTATAATATCATTTCCATCCTATATCCTAGAAACTTCAAACCAAATGCTTCCAAACCAAAATTGTCCTTTATGTATCATCTCTGTGAAAATGACCATCTCTGGCAACACCAGGGACTGACCATGTAAGCTAGAAACAAGAAACTCAACATCTTGCATTTAAGAGTCAGTTTCTGTAACATAGTAATATCCTCTGTGGGCTGGGCCACAAAACAAATACTTTTACAAATACAATAGATTGCATACTGCTTCTAAACAGAGGATGCCCATTTGAGGCCTAGTATATTCCAGACTAGCTGCCATTATATGATGCAATTCTACACTAGCTGCCATTATAGAATGGCCACTATCCTGATGGATCCAACAGAGATTGATCCACTAATCTCCAGAACAAAGAGCACAAGTCTCTACAGCCTAAGACACAGGAAGGTAGATTCATAAACTGGGAACTGTCTGTGGATTGGATACAAAAGGGGATGCATAGCACATATAGACTAGTGGAATAAATGTACATACTTGATTATTATTACACTAGATTTCATGGGTGGTCTGATGGTCTTGAACCTTTTTTAACTTTGTGACTAAGAAAAGACCATTGAAGTAAGTATTTAGTGTGTGAAATGTACATAAAAATTATATATATGAAGTTATTATAAATAATAAGGCCTCTTTCAGGGAGACTATTTACAGAAATAATATTAAGTACCATTTTGTGCCTCCCACAATTGGTACCATGTATCATTGAGGTAAGGCATGTATTATCAAGGATAGCAAAGATTTTTAATGGAAGTTAATCACTTCTGAATCGAGCATCTATGGTTCTGATCCTGGGAAAGGCGTATGTGTACCTTTAGATAAATTCCTTTCACCTCAGAGGAAAGATTCAACAGTTAAGACATGTTTGTGTTCAGAAGCGGTCCTGATTTAAATTGTATCTGGGTCTAATCCTGAGAGATGCTGAGCATCTGCTACTCTCAGTAATTTCAATAGAGGCTTTTGCTGTTCAGCAATATTCAGGTTCAGCACTTGTAAATATTACTGATTAATTCCGTACAGATTTGGAATATAAACAAATACCTCATTACCAATATATTGTGTCCTAGAAAATCCAGAAATCAACAAGAACTACCCATTTGCAGTACTAGTTTGCAATTTATAATCTGTAGGTGCTGACCACAAATGCAGGCTTTCCTGCTGACCTACAGGAGGGTGTATTTTGAAAATGAGGCACAGAATGGTGGGCAAAGGAAGCCGGAAATGAATCTTTTAAGGGCAGTTTTTCAGAATTAAAACAGTTACAGACCTCTAAATTAGACAGCCAGGAAAGGGAATGATACTGGGAGATATTACTCAGTTTATCTGCAACCTCTTTGAAAGCCAGTGCTATATTCATGGTTATTATTTTGCAAAGCTAGTTCCAATTCAGTAGGATTCTGTAGGATTCCAGTTCATAAACAGAGCTGATTCCAATTCCGTAGGATTCAGCATAGGAGCCCTTGAAGACACCTGCCAAATTCTCTATGTACAATTTGAAAACATAGAGGAAAAACGAGGTTGAACACTTGTGTCAAGACAAAGCATAACTCTATACCCATCTAATCAGCTTTATTGTGTATCAGAGTTACAGATTTTTGCTTTCTTTTTTTTATATATATAATTTTTTGCTGGTTTTTTTTTTTTAACCATTATCTTGTTTGGAAAACCTTGTAGTCTGTATGAAATATACTTTTCCATCATACATTCTCTTACCCATAGTTTTCATTCCATCATGTGTAATAATAGTGATTTTGTGTGTGTACAGTTCTACCAATGCATTGATTCATTCATCCTCGAGAAGAAAGCTGATTCTATCTGTGTCATCAGTGAAACACTGAGGCAGTAATTTTGTCTTCTAATGACTGCCTCCATGTGCCTTGTTTGGTGTACTCTACCACTTGCACTTTAAAACAAAATATCTAAAGGCTGGCCCCAACTTGAGAACAGTTTCCTTTCCATCTGCCTCCCCTCACCCCCCTTCCCTCAGTTTCTAAAGCATTTGAGGTACTGTGAAACAGTTTACAGAATGCTTGACATTTCAGAAATGCAGGTCAATGTGTATTTGATTTCTAAAAATGGTGCATCCTGCTTGAGTGGCCTATTCAGGAAATAATGATATTGCTGTGAATGAATTGGTCCTCTGTTCATAGCATTCACTGAGGCACATGCCACTACTCCTTGGTAATTAACTCCATCAAGTTTTGTTATAATTGCATTTTTTAGAATGACATGTGCCTTCATTTGGAGCACTCACAAGCTTCATCTCCCAAGAAACCTGTGATAAAGATGCTGCAGTATAGACACTAGGGACCTGCTTCCAATTTCTGCTATATTGATGAAAATACTGAGTAACTAACTCCATTAAAGGTAACCAAGTTGTCCAGATGGTTTTTTGCTGTTTTAGCAGAGAATAAGCTCTAACCCTAATGTTTTAGCTGTCTGACAGATTTACATAGACAGTACATACATGCATATGCATCATGAATTAAAGGATATACAAAAAAAAAAAGTTTCTTTCCAGGCCACTCTGTACAGTAGGGTATCATTTTGGAGTACTGTATTTTTACCTTTATGAAGACACCTATTTAGTACTTTGTGTGGACACAAGCAAACTGATGATTTATTTGATTGCCCAACCCCCTCAGATGCTTTTTCTTTATTTTAGAGTGGTGACAATTACCTTTTCAGGACAACTTGGAAAAAATGTTACATACATTCTGGGCATATCTTCATGTTACCGTACAGTGAGGTTGTAACTGCGCTGTGTTTTAGTACTTGATATGCAGAAGTAGTAAAACATGACGCAGTAACAACCCGTACTGCAGCGTATGGGTGGCGCACTCTGAGGTTCACCAGCTTTGTTGCTGTAGTAGCACACTATAGCTATGGCAACATAGCCGGTGATTATGTTTAGATCTACACGATTGCTATGTAGCCATAGCATGCCATACAGTGATGTGAAGGCTGAACAGGTTCAGGTCCTGTAGCCTCTCATTGTAGGGTCTGCCCTGCTGCCCCCGGATCATGTGGGTGGCCCTCCTCTGGACCCTCTCAATGTTGTCCACATCCCTCTTGAAGTGGGGTGCCCAGAACTGGACACAGTACTCCAGCTGCTGCCTGACCAGTGTCGCGTAGAGGGGGAGGATCACCTCCTTGGCCCTACTTGAGATGCACCTGTGGATGCACGATAAGGTCCAGTTAGCCCTGCCAACCGTGACCTTGCATTGTCGGCCCATGTTCATCTTGCAGTCAAGATGACTCCAAGCAGTCCTCCCAGCAGATGTCTGATGAGTCAGTTGATTATCCCAATGGGTGTTTTAAGCTTGGGATGGAGCTTTCACCTTTTTTGATTTCCTAGCGTGTGGCATACTACCCAGAAGAAAAACATGAGAAGGAACCCACTGGATTTCCCCCCACTTGTCTGGTTGCAGGTGTGAGCTGGGAATCAGAAAGAAGAGTATACTTCTTTCCCTCTGAATCAATTTGTCCTCTTTCCCTATTCTGTCTCTTTCCAACCTTAACTGTTCTTGTGGCAGCTTCTCAGCCTTTCGCTTTCCATGCTGCTTGCATAGGACTGAGCTTCAGGGAAGAAGATGGAGCACTCTAAGAGGTTTCAGTACCATTCCAATAGGTGTTGCTCCCATGCCAGAGCTATGCAGGCAAAGGTGGTGAAAAAGAAAGCAGTCTGATTTGTAGCCATCCACCTAGGAACCACCAACAGCTATAAGCAGAAAACCACAGTACTTACTCTTCACAAAAAATGACTGTGTTTAATGCTGTGAATTGAACCCCACAATTCTTATTATAACATTAAAGAATAAGGGAATGGGCAGAGACCACAAGTAGTCTTCATGATGAAACTCACTGCATTAGACAACACAATCTTCTTTGTCATAATATATATTTAGATACTTCTTATAAAGCAACCAAACAAAGAGCAAGCTGATAAGCAGCCAAAAGTATTATTTTTCTAACTGACTTGAGATGAACTAAAGGAGAGTTAAAAAACGAGTGTGGTAGCATGCTACATAAGTGTTCTGATGTCAGTCAATCTCTCAAGGCAACACTTTCAGATTGTATCCCTGTTCTCCCTCCCTTAATTGTTCTAGCAATGTTTTATTTATCTCAGCCAGAATATGATGTGGTTGCTTCTTGAAAATCAAAAACCAAACAAATGAACTTCACCACCTTCCAAATAAAAAGGAAGAAATATTGACAAGGCTGCTTGTCCAACTCAGTACATCTTTCCTTCTTTCTTTCCTTGCTTTGTTAAAGCCCTAACTGAGCAGCAAGCCAATGAAGGCTGTCACCAGTTCCCAGCCACCATTCTCATCCCTACAATTAGCATTGTGGGCTGTTACTACTAGAAGCCAGCTGAGATAATTACCTACTTCTATGTTCATTTTTTTCTCCTCACTTAACTCAGAATGGAAAATCTGTTAAATTATTGGCATTTCATTCTACATGAAATACGATGCCTTTAGAAAAGATAGTGTGAGTAAGAGCAACATTCTTTGCTAATTTTCTCCCTTTCTTGCCTACTTGGAAAATTGACGAAACCCTGCACAATGGATTGGATCCTCCACTATTGTAAATAGACATCTTTCAACTTCAGTGGAGCTAAGCTGATTTTATATTAGGTGGAAATCTGACCCAATATTTTCCCCCTTGTATGAAATCCACTTATCAGTGGAAAGTGCTAGAAAGGTCTACCACACTGTGGCATCCTGTACACTTGTACGTGACTGGTCACGTTGGAAGCAGGGTGCTTCAGTGAAATTTTTTACCACCTGCCCAAATAGAAGAGGGCAGACTCAGTGTCTGGAAGCTGATGCATAAAATAACCCAGTAGAGTCTGCATTGCTCCCGAATAAGGAGTGAAATTTTGTTCTTCCTAGAGGACAGTCATCTAAAGCCCAGTTATCTGGGCCTCATGCAGGCTTCCAGAAATTCACTCCAAGTGTATGAGCATCAGTAAGTCCAAACGTACATGCATACATTTAGGAACAATGAACAAAGGCCATACTTACAGGGTGGGAGACTCTTGCTGGGGAAGCAGTGATTAAAAAAAAAAAAAAAGACTGGTGGAGTCATGGTGGATAACTAGCTGAACATGAATTTGCAAATACAATGCTTTGACCAAAGAGGCTAATGTAATCCTAATGTATAACTAGGGAAGCTTGAACTAGATTATCCCAGCTCTGTATTTCGTTCTAGTGCAAATGCTATGTCCAGGGCTGATGTCCACAATTCAAGAAGGAAGTTGTTAGGTTCAGAGTATTCAGAGAAGAACTGTGAGAACAATTAAAGGATTGGAAAACTTGCCTTACACCAGAATATTCCAGGAGCTCAATCTGCTTAATTTATCAATGAAAAGATTAAGGGGTGACTTGATCACAGTATGTGTATATCTACAGGAGGAACAGAAAATTGATAATAGAGGGCACTTCAGTCTAGCAGACAAATGCATAACAAGATCTAATGGATGTAAGATTAAACCAGACAAATTCAGATTAGAAGTAAAGCATAAAATTTAACAATGAATGAATTACCCATAAGAAAAAAACTTTCCAGGGATCATGGTGGATTTTCTATTACTGGAAATATTTAAATCAAGGCTGCATTTTCCCCTAAAAGATAAGCTGAAGTTCAAACAGGAATTAATTCAAAGAAGTTATATGGTCTGTTTTGTGTATAAGGTCAGATTAGATTACCATAATTGTCCCTATTGACTTTTTACTCTTAAGAATCTATGTAGCTGCGTTTAATCACATTTTTTCCTCTGGCCATGAAGTCTGTATGAACATCCAACAGATCAGTTTGATGGGAACAGACTGTAGTGTAACATCCACAGGCCTTAACATTTTCTCTAAAGAATTTTCCTTCAAGTAATTGTCCAAATTCACATCTTCATTGTGAAGTGGCCTGTGCTCTCAGTTGGAGACTTTTGCCTTATCAGTATCCATAGAGTACACCTAAGCCCTGCCCTTCCCCCTGGCCACAGCCAAGGGGGTAAAGTAAAGGGTAGTGTACACTTCTTCCTGAGATCTTATCAACTACCTTGTTAAATTCACTGTCCATCCCAAATCTTAATTCTTTCTTGCCTTTTGGTGTCCTTTCTAACCAGATCTTGCTATAACAGGTGGTACCTTGTGGTCTTTTTAAAGCAGTTGCTTTCCGATTCCAAAGTGAAAAGGAAGATGATGCCCCATCTTGGATTTAAGAAGGCTCACTGTTTTCAGTCACAAACTCAAGTTCAAAGCAGTCACTTTAGTGTTCATGTTACATTCTCTGCCAGAGGGGAACTGACCAGCCACTCTGGTTTTACAAGATGGATATTCCCATATCTACATCACACACTCATACCAAAAGACCCTTTTGAGTCATGGTGGTTCCTGACTATTACCAGTACAAGTTCCTTCTATTTGGCCTCACAGAGGCATCAGAAGTGTTCATCAAGGTTCTTCCAGTTGAGGCCACTCACTTTAATGGGCAGGAATCATGGTTTGCCCATTTATGGATGATTGGCTGGCAAGAAGGGCCTCTTCTGTCTAAGTGTCATACAGTCTGAAGCCCACAACACTGCTCTTTCAGGGTGTTTGTTGATAGACAGAAATCGAATCTGATTCCTGTATATGTTCTGTGGAGTAATCCTTTTTATAACGCACTCCTCCCTCACTTAAAGCAATGCCTTAAATACATTTCTCCCATCAAACCCAAGTATAGTGATGGATACCTCCTTGTCAGTATAAGGAATTCATATCAGAAATCTCCAGACAGTATCTCTGGACACCAAAGGAAATGAGACTTCATATCACCCTATTGGTATTCAAGGTAGTACAGAGATCTCGACAAAGCTTCCTTCAGCACATTCAGGAGTTTTATATACAGATCATGACATGCACTATAACTATAGGCTTTTACATCATCAGATAGGGAGTGCAAGGTCTGCCTCTCTAGGAGGGGAGGGATCTGTGTATGCCTCTGGTTTGTCCAACATCAAATACATCTGAATTCAATATGCCAAATTGGTCTCCAGGATTCCAAGACAGACCATTTAATCAAAGTCATCCTCTTAAACCACAAGCGAGAGATCATGGATAGACCTCTTTAGTCCATTGCTGTGGGCTGGGATTACCCCCAAAAAAGAATTGTTTGTATTGGATGCCAACAGCAAGCACCAGCATGCCTACATGCATGTTCTTACCCTGTAGCAAATGGAAGCTAAACCATGATAACTAAGCCCACAGTGAAAGTGGAAGGATGCTACTGTGGGTTTGGCTTTCATTTACCATGGGCTAAGAGCATGCACATGAGCAATTGCCATAGAGCAGCTAATAAGTAACATATACACATCCCTTTTTACTTCATGGAAACATTTTCATGTGCCTGTGCCCTTAAGCACTGAGGACCAGGCTCCACAGACTTTTTGAGTTCTCCTGGGAAGGTGGTAGCAGGCAGCCTAGGTTGGGGAAGAAGATAAGAATGCATTTGCCTCCTTCCTGTGGGCTCAGCTGGAGAGTCTGACAAGGCTTGTTCATTACTAGTTCACCTCTGAGCCTGTTTTATGTCATGGTCAAGGAAAGGGGTTGTAGCATGTAAATATGAGAGAACCCAGATATTCTCATAAGGGTTACAAAGGGTGGAGGCTATCAGGAAGCTGAGAAACCTTCTGAAGTTGAAGTGGGGGAGCCCTTCGACTAGGGGTTTTCATTTCACCAAGAGAACTAGGGAGCCCTGTCTCTGCAAAAGTTGAAAAGAAGGGTGCTTCATTTCTGTGTGCCTGCTAGGTTCAGTACAAGAGCAGCCCTATTCCTCAGGGCCTAGAGAAATGGTCAGGGCTGCTCCATTCTCTCTGGCCTTCCAGAAATCTGCACGTTCAGAACACTTTATCACAGGATGAGAGCTTAGCAGGGGCTCCCATGAGATTTGGTGACTGGCAGTAACATGCCTTCTTTGGGCCTTCTTAGGTCTGCTGTTTTGTGGCTTACCTTTCATGGAAGCTCTTCTCCAGCAGCCTTGAAAGCCTGTAAAAAGCGGGAAATTTTTCTTACAGATAAAGGAAACCTAAAACTAAGGTCACTTTAGGGGCACATAAATTTCTTTTTAAATCTTTCAAAGAGGTGTAAGTAGAAGGAAGGAAGAATGAACAGATGGACAGACAGATAGACTTGTACCATGAGCCAAAGGCATATTTGGATACCTTCTACAGCCTAAATTTGCTCAGGAAGAAATGGCAAATCATAAAAGAGAGGCAAAACAAAAGATAGACATGCTTTATTTCAGTAAGCGGTCATCAGGCAAGTGTTAACAAAGTGATTATAATGGTCAAAAAGCAACTGGGCTCCCGATGGAGTAGCTGTGATAAACTTGCTTCAGAATGCACTCCCTCACCATCTCACTTTCCATATACACATTCACAATAGTAAGGTTATGTGTTCAGTCACTGTGCCCAGAGGGACATCCACTTCCAATTCAAAATAGGTTTTGTGTTCTACTCTGTTTTGAGAGAAGCATTCAAATGTGGAAGTGTTCTGTATTCTAAGTGAATACATTACATGTTAATTGAAAACATTCTTTGAGCATCTTATATGTTAAAGTGTGTTTAAAAATACAAAGGGTGTGTGTGTGTGTGTGTGTGTGTGTGTGTGTGTGTGTGTGTGTACTTGTGTAGCGAAATAATACATGAAATACAGTACAAATGTATTATGGTGCCAGTCCTCCCCTTATTACATGCTACAAACTACAATCATAAGCTGCTGTTTTTATTATCCTAGCATTCAACAACAGTATACAGTTTGAAATTATTTTAGTTTTAGACAGTTATGAACAAGAATTAAATGGCTGGTCTATATATCAAACCAATAATTTTACCAGCCCTCTCCTAATAGACTTATCTCATGTACTGATATCCAGTTGTGCATGGGCTTCCCTAAGACGAGCAACTTAAGATGTTTTATGAATCTGAAAAAGAAAAACTATTAAAAATTCTACTGGGAATAGCATCAGTAGCATAATTAGGGATGGGCAACCAGGGTACCAGCCCTGGGTGCTGACTTAAAGGGAGTGTAGAATAGAGGGTCCTTAGGGAGTCTGCAGTGGTGGTGACAGCAGCAGCCAGATGTATGGGCACTGCAAAGCTGCTGTGGCTGTAGTAGCAGCTGGGGGCAGGCAGACCCCTCCAGCCACTTTTATGGCCCCCACAGCTGCCACTTTACTCACTGTTAAATTCCCTGCTGCCTATTGCCAGTGTTGGGAGCAATTGGCAGCACTTAGTGGTGGAGGTAGGCAGTGGGAATTGACTCAGTGGTGAGGGTAGCAGTAGCAACAACTGCAGTAGGGGGGAGGTCAGGAGTGCCTGACTATTACAGGGGGAGCACAAAGTCACCAGGTTTGGAAAACATTGGCACTGGTGCAAAACTACTTATACCTCTGAATAGAGTTACAGTTGTGTTTGGTATTTACATGTTACTGGGTAGTTTCTTAGGGAAGCTCAGACTTAAATCTGATTTTCTTGGGTTTCTAACATACATATAAACTTATTAATATTTATTATTGATATTGTAGCCTAGAGCAAGGGTCAGCAACATTTTTGGTCAGAGTACCAAAATCACCCCAACCTCCACCCACACCTCGACTTGGCATGCCAGAGATGGGGAACCACAAGAGGCCTGATCCTTATTGCTGGCACGGGCTGCAGCACTCTGGGTGGTTAGCAAGAGAGGGGCAAGGGTTACGCTGCCCCAGCCCCTCTCCCGCCATGTGCTGTGATCTGTGTGTGCACCCATTGCCACCACAAAGTCAGTGCCAGGGCTCTGGAGCCCAGTGCAGCTGTTTGCAGCCTCCCAGCTGCTTGCCACAGCCGGTCTGGACTCTGGGCAGCTGTAACAGGCAGCTGGAAGGCTGCAAACAGCTGTGCCAGGCTCCGCAGCCCCAGCACCAGCTCCATGGCAGTGGCAGCTGCCCCCACGCCTCTGGGCAGATGGTGGGGGAGGAGCCACAGTTATGCTACCACAGGCTGCTTTCTGACCATACGTCCAGAGGTGCATGCACAGCTGCTGCAGCCAGGGCACTGGTGCTGAGGCTGCGGAGCCCTATGCTGCAGCCAGTCCAGCCTCTGGGCAACTGCTGGTGGAAGCTGCCTAGAGTCCAAGTCAACTGTGGCATGCCAAGGAAAATGGTCTCTCAAACCATGCTCTGGCACGTGTGCCAGAAGTTGCTGATCCCTGGCTTAGAGTCCCTGATCCGTGTTGTACATAGCAATGCATGGGTAAATTCTTTGCGTGCAGAATTTGCTAGAGTGTGGCCCACATAAGTATTTATTGTTTAACTGAATAATCTTCTGGTATGAATAACTAGTAAACTTTCTGGTCTGGCTTAGTGGATTTTATCTCAGGTACTGGGATTATTCAGCTGCTGATCCTGCAGAGACTTAAGGGTGTGCACAAGTTTCTGAACTAGGAGGGTCTCCTTGGTATCATCACCTTATGGTAAACATGGAGGTGAGTCGATGTTGCAGTTCCACACTGGTTTTCCCATCTATAAGCCATACTAGCTAAAAATCTCAGTGTAACCTATAATGAACCTCCACAGTGTTTCCAACTTATTGCATTACTTCTCACTACATTCTCGCTGTGGGTGGTCTGGTGCCTGGGCTTTGTCATGCTTCTTATGTACTGTAAAATCCCAAATGAGTGTTTAAAATTCATTCTTACTTTAAACTAGATATTTAATAACACCCAAAAGATACCTGCATCTTTTGTGTATTACAATGTACCTACTTGCTTTTTACACAATTTAGTGCTGCAACACACTAGGGATAAGCACCTTATAAAAACCTAAAATAGATTATTCAGAAGTGCTATTCACATAATTGGGTATTGCCCAAACTCTCACAAAAGCTTTTTATGCTACCTGATAGAAACTGGCGGGGTTGTGCTTCCAGAGGTATGCAGCAACTAAACTTTCTTTTCCAAATGCTGAATATTTTTTTAACCTGCCATAAAATGGCCACTTTAATAAATGGATTAAATATGAAAGCTTTCCTAGTTTTCACTATATCTCCTGTATGTGATTCCATCCTTTGCTGAATGCAGCTTTGTAACTTCCAGCAGCGATGCTCCTCTGAATTTTAGGAGTCCTTATGTTAGAAGGATTGCTGATCAAGAAATTCTGGCAACAAAGTTTTAATTTTTCCAATGGGAAAATTGATATTAAATAGTTTTGTTTTGGGGTCAGTTCAACCAAGATCAAGATATTTTGTTTTGTTAAACAGACCTGACATCTCTTATGGGGCCATCAGATTCCACGAGTCAATTCAGCAAAGCTGAAAAAGTGCAGGAATCTGTTTTATTTTGTTTTTTAATGTCCATTCCATGGAAAAAAAAAATTAACTTCTCTTTACAGATTTGAAAACAGTTGTTGAAATGTTTGCTTTTCCTGAAAGAAATGTATTTCCTCGTTGTTTTGGCCAAAAGTGTTCTCCAAATGCATTAATGTGTTTCGTTCTTCCTTTCCCTCTCTCCGCCCAACTAAAACTGGCATATTTGCTATTTGCTTAAAAAAAATGCCCAGCTTTACCCTAACCCTTCTTTATCAACTCAGTGCCTGTAGTGTTTCATGTAGCCCTAGTGGATACCCAGTGCATGATGGGAGCAAATGAGCTTCTAAGGAGCAAATACTCTAGTTCTATGTAAATAGTCCTTAGTAATAAAGGAAGGAAGAGAAGCATGGAAATTATTAAACCATACAGAAACAGAAAGGTCCTTAAACAGAGTGCTTTTTTAAATGTTCTGCGAGTCATTCACCATTCTGTAATGTTAACTCCGACTATCTTTCACAGTCCAAAGCTGTGGTTAATTATAGCCCATTGGTGCCCCGCTTTTCTCTGTGTATTTATTCATTGCCAAATTCCTTGCCCTCCCCCTCTCTCCACCCTCCCCCCCCCTTCAGTCTGGGAATGTCGGGTAGGAAAATGCTTCGTTCTTATCTAAGGATGAAAAGCCACAAAACTGGAGCCAGATGTTCATGAAAGATTCCTTTGACAATTTTTTTTTTAGTGTCTTCCTCCCCCATCACAGCAACTAAGGATAAGTCCCCGTGCCCCACGACATTCTGCTGTATGTCATCTTGAATCCAGCATGAGACTTCAGTCCATTTGGCTCTAGAGAAGGGGGCCTTCGAGACAAACATGTCACTCCCCCTCCCAAAAGATGGACACTTCTAAGCCCTTCGCTTCTGTAGCACAGAGCTGGTTTAGCCTTATGGGATGCTGTGTTGTTAATTTAGTATCCTTCTGGCAGCGGAACGACTTTAAGCTTTGGATTCTAAGGAGAAGGCACTGATCTTGTTTTGCATCATTTTAAGAATTTCTTACTCGCATGTTTTGCTGTTACACTAAATAATATTAATTAAATGAATTATATTAAATTCCCACCTCAGTGCATATCCCACTAATACTAATGAGTAAATATTTAAACCTTTCTATAAATATTGTCCGTCAGTGATTTTTATCATAGCAGTAGATTACAGTTTTGCAGTGCAGGTCATAAATGGTGATTTTAACAATGTGTTCAAACCAAACCTTTAAGTAAATTAGAGGATAAATCACTTATAAATTATTCTTGACACCACTGTGCTTAAAAACCGTGAATATGTTTCCTGTGCTATACTGTATCATAATTCATGTACATACTTTCTTCATTTATTCCTGTAGCCCAACCCCCCACTTTTGCCCCCCACTTTTGCCCACTGTGAAAGCCCTACAAGACATCATAATCTCTTTATTTGTAACACCATAATCTACTGCCCAGTAAAAGAACTGTAAGAGGCTGACTAAATGGAGAGTACTGCAAACATAAAGAACATTTTTCTCTCTTTCCTCTTCTGATCAAGCTTTTAAAGAATATTTATTAAGAGGCAACATTTTATAGTTTTTTATGATGGTGTGCACATATGTTAAAAGTGTAAACCCCATTTTACCTGCCATAGTAGAGGGAACTGAATCTTCAATGATATTTTTACTTAATAAAGAGATTGTGTATGACCTCAGGTACCGTACATTCTTAAAACAAAGTTAACAGTTCTTGCCATCTGGAAATAACCGACAGAGGGATGGGAGGTTATGTCACCTAATCTGCCTCTGCAGTGAAAGGAGTATGTTTTATGTTGACCTAGAGTTTCAGCCAGTCCACAGTGACACTCTCAGGAAACAAATGCACACATATGCAAACTGCATATACATTTCAAGCTGTGCTTCCAGTCCAGTGCTGCTGAATGCGTTTAGAATAAAAGATTCTCTTATATTGGACAAAAAATTATTCAGCAAGAATAAGTTATGATGTGTCCTTGTGGTGTGTCCATTCCTAGCCTAACCACTGGAAGCAGGAGGGGAAATTGAAGATGAAAGGGCATTCTTTCTGCAAAAAGCTCCTTCATACTTGGGAATCAGATGAGCAGGATTAGAGAATGGCACCAAAATGTATCATAGGCCATACATTGCCAAGACTCCCTCTACGCAGTTCACAAGGCAGCACAAAGTTCAGTTTCCTAAATTGTAATCAAGTTCAAACACATGATCTCTTCCTCATAATTTGCAATTAGGAATTTCTCAGTTCCTTGTCTATTTCTGAAAGTCCTTACTTTTCAAATGTAATGTTTTACAACTTGGATTATCACAAAGCTATAAGGCAGAAGGCCCAGCAATGTGGTACCATAGAGACTAACTTGTTCAGAGAGGTATGAGCTTTTGTAAGTTACAGCTGACTTTGTCATATCGTATTAATGGACCTGCCCTGGGTGGAAGTTCTCTTCAGGTCCATTCATAGCATCTGACAAAGTAGGTTGTAACCTACAAAAGTTTCTGCCTTCTGAATGAGTTAGTCTGTATGGGCATTTTTAGGTGTGTGTGCGATGCAGCACCAGGCATTTTGTAAAGTGCCCAGCACTGCGTCCTGTCTATTTGTATAAACAGTGAAATGCTCATCAGCACTGAGAAAATGGTGACAGCACCCTTTTGAACTAAAACACATAGAAGGTGTTTTAATTCAAAAGTGCACTGCCTCCATTTTCTTATCGCTGACATGTATTTTGCCATTTATGCAAATGCTGGGTGCATCCGCTTGCATGCGGAGCAGACTCAATTAATCAAGTCTGGTCTGATGCAGTGCATCTCTGGTGCATCGCAGCACAAAAAGGTATGTGTACAAATGCCCTTTGTTGCCACACTGCCCTGCATTCTGCTAAATGTCACACTAACAAGGCTAACTACCTCTCTAGAGCTGGAGAGGTTGGGAATGGAAATTTCAAATAACCATCACCACATCCAATTTATTCCCCACAACTGCAGGATTTCACCATTGCTATTTGTTGTTTCTTTGGCTTGTTTTATTTTTTAAAAGCTCATGAAATTGGACTTCTCACATTTCCATTGGTAGATTATTTTAGAAATGTAAAGGGATTCCTAGGATTTTTTATTTTTTTTTTAAATTCAGCCCACATTTTCTCTTCCTTAATTGCTTCCTGCTATTTCTAGTTGTATCCCATTGGACTCCCTTGAACATTTTTTCTCTTTGCTTTGTTTTGCCCCATCAAATACGTGTGTGCTCTTGTTATAGTCCCTCTGAGTTAACATTTAGATAAGCTAATTTTACAAGGACTCCAGTTTAGTATCACTTGCATGTGTCATTAATATTCTGTTTACTCCCTCTTTCACTAATGAAGGTATAATATAAGACAGGACCTATCACTGATCCCACTAGACACCTCCTACCTACTTGGTATATCACTATTTATGAGCACTCTTTGTTCTTGGTCTTCAACCAGTTTTCTTTCCCCATGGCAGCATTCTTATCTAAGTCTGGTAAAATATTTTATTTTCAAGTAACGGCTTGTAAGTAATTAGATGAAAATTCTTTAATTCCAGCTTCATTACTTGTACAGCATTGCTTTCTTGCACATTTTGTAATTCTACCCAAAACCAATACTGAATATTGAGCAATCTAGAGATTGCTTTCTGACCTGAGGATCCTTTTTTTTCACCCCTTGCTTAACATGTGTTGCCACAGTGACAAGCACTCTACAAAGCGTAGATTTGGATCCATTCCTTACAAAGGTGATCTATTACTCACCAAAGTGTTCTCAGTGATTACACTAGGACTCCTCCTGTGAGTAGCTGCTTATTCAGATGAACATTGGATTCATAATCTAACCGTAAAACAGTGGTTCCCAAACTCTGACAGATTACACACCACCAATTTAAAATGATACAACCTTAAGTGCCACCAGCAAATTTTTGCCATATAAAGTAATTATAAGAAATCTGTTAACACATACCACTGACAGGTGGTCTGTGTATCAGTGGTGGTACACATACCACAGATTCAGAACCACTGCCCTAAGCAGTGGCAACACATAGGGGGTGCACGTGCACCCCCTGAGAGCACTGGTGCACCCCCTGTCAGGCCGCACTCCCTGTTTAGGTGACAGGCAGGGGGGCAGGCAAGAGCGCCGGACCCCCTCTGTGAGCACTGCCTGGGGAGTGGGGCCGCCAGCAAAAGCACCATGCTGCTTCTGGAAGTGGTCATAGGGGGATCCCCCCCACTGTCAGTGCGATTGTCCCGCCAGGGGAACCCCACCCCAGTCGCTGACTGGTGTCAGGGGGGTCACATGTCGCCCATGGCCCTAAGTAATTAAAAAAAATACAAGGATCCAGGTTCTGCCATACCTACTCCACATAATATTTTACACTTTAAGGGTGAATGAAATCCCCGTCACAGTGAAGTCAATGGTAAAAGTCCTATTGACTTCAGCAGGGCAGGATTTCATCCCAGATATCTACCCATTCATGTCAGTGGGTCTTTTTGTGGCGTAAGCTGCTGTTCTTTGTAAAAGTGGCAGGAGCTAGCCAGATGAGCTGCCTTTCTCCTTTCTGTTGGCTCTTGGATTATTCTCTACATTTTGAGTACAGCTGACATGCCACAGCCTCAAGAATTGATAGAAGCTTTGTCTTAGGGCCATAGTGAGGTCCTAAAACCTTACTGTGCTATATGCAACTCTGGTTTTATTCCTGTTACCACATGTTCCTCTCACCACCTACTCCCATGGTATTCTCTAGGTCCCTATTATGTCTTGTCCTTCTTGGGTCTTAAGTACTCTTTGGCAGAGAAGTCCTATGGCACAATGAGGTACAAATCCTGAGAGGCCTACGGGCACCATAGTAACATAATAGTATTTTTTTTCCTCATAAATTGTTTTTCATTTAAGTTAATTTATGATGGTAGCCAGTGTCATAAAATGTTTATCCCAATTTCAGTCAAACCCAGGGGTCGAGAAATTACCACAATAATGGCTCCCAATCACTTGAAATTTGCTAACATTCTGGGTTTTAACTACAGTGGTCTTTGCCTTGAACGTTTCATTACGGCTTCTTCTCTTTCTCTGTATTGCACTATCCTACCAGGGGTTATCCTGCTACTTCTGGATAAGTTGCGAAAGATGAAGTGGGAGCAGATGTGGAGACTCACAGCTGAAAGAGAGTTAATGAGCATGCTGTCCACCTCGTTGGCTGACCAGGTGAGCAAGTAGTCTTGGAGAAACATTGCTTCTTGGATGTGGGAAGGGAGGTATTTGTGTTGCATCCCATGCTCTCTTTATAAGCACACAGAACTTGGTGCACCATCATTGTGGGGGAGATTTTGAATGTAGGGCTAGAGATTTATCCACAGCACTAAAATAAGCACTAAAATTTTCATCTCCAGTGATTTTCAAAGGGATACAGTTGGGGCCTTTTCCTTTTTACAGTTTTATTTCAGCCTTTCTTTCTGTGAAACAAAAGGCTCCAGGCTTTTGAAGTCTGAAAATAACATTTCTTTCTCTATGGATTTTTTTATGGGTGATTCCAGTTCTGTCAGTTTCTAAATATTGCTAATGTCTGTACCACTGCAGCACCCTAAACTCAGTCATTAATGTAGTGGCCTCATAACACCCATGTGAAATAGGGAAGTGCTGTTATTCCTGTATTACAGAATGGGAAGCTGTGGCGCAGAAAGATTAAGAGTCTGATCTGAGTCTGATCCAAGGTTTATTAATGTTTATGGGAAGACCCCCATTGGGGTGGCCTTTGATTCAGGTCTTAAGTGACTTACACAAGGTCACAGGGAAAGTTATATTGGGAAGTGAATCCAGATTGTATGAATATTAATCTGGCACTTGAACTACTAGGGCATCCACACCCACACCATCTCCCACTGTGCCCCTACTTCAAAACAGAACAGAGGGTGCATCTACACATGGTGATTTAAGGCGCATTAGCCATTTTTAAGGCACCTTAAGGACAGGGGTCTACATGTGTGCGCCCGTAATGTGCCTTAAAAATTATGATGTTAGGCTAATCGTGCCTAAATTTAATACCTGCATTAAGGCACAATTAGTTAAAGTGCCTTAAACATGTGTGGGCACCTTAAAGAGCCTTAACACTATGTGACTGAGTGGGCTGGAGCACAGCCCACAGGGTCCCGCACTGCTGCCAGGCACTGCCAAGAAGAAAAAGCAGCAGGTGCTGTTCTGCAGGACGCAGGAGCTGGAGTGGCAGTTCCAGCAGCAGCGGTCCCTGTCAGTGTGCAGGGCTGCATTGCCCAGCCAGCAAACTGGCCCTGAGGGAGAGGCGCAGGGGAGCCACTAGCAAAGGCCCTGCCCATGCTGCGCTGCCCCCTTCCCCTGCAGGGAGTCACGGAGGGAAGTGTTCCCTCTTCTGCTTTGGCAGGAGCCCTTGCGCCTCCTGCCCCCTCTGCCAACTTACTGCATACTGATAGGGATCACTGCTGCCAGAACCGCCACTCCAGCTCCTGCATCTGCACCTAGCAGAACAGCACCAGCTGCTTCTTAGTGGTGCCCAGCGGCAGCACAGGGCCCCATGAGCTCAACTCTGGCCTTCTTGTTGTCCAATGCTGAGGAGGCAGAATCATGGGGAGAGGGGTTAGAGCTGAGGCGGCGGCCAGGCCCACCACGTCCAGGGGGACTGGAGGCTCCCACCTCCTTGTCCAGTGTTGGACAAGGTTCAACACTGGACTTCATGGTTACGCTGCCGCAGGCTTCCAGGAGCTGCCCAGGGTTCTGACCAGGGCAGCCACGTTAAGGCACCTTAAGGCATCCATGTGTAGATGTGTGCATTATTACATTAGACTAAGGCGTGTCCACATGTAAACACAAGCCTTATTACATTAGGCTAAGGCACATTAAGTTTAGGCATGCATAAATTCACATGTAGACATACCCAGTGTCTGGCTTATATGTTGTAAGTTGATTTGTAGGACTGTTTTACATATGTTTCCTTGAAACATCTACAACTACAGATGGCACTACAGAGTAATAACTAATACTCCAATACTTCTTTGTTCTTAAAGATGGGTAAGTGCCCAGATTGTTCTTTTTTTTCTTTGTTGAAGCTTTTTGTACTTACTGTAACATCTCACCATCTGCCATGTATGACTGTCCAGGGTAGGGGGGGCACACTATTATTTTCCAGTGGTACAAAATATGTTTTGAAAATCCAACAGCAATCTGCTAGTTGTCTGTGTTAAGACAGGCTCTTCCCCTGGTCTAGTGTGACCTGCCAGCCCTCAGGGTGACAGCGCCTTTAACCAAAGCAGAATTTTGAATATAGGTTTTATGGAGCTGACAGCTAATGTAATAATGCACTATTTTCCCTGTCTCCAGCAAAAGGAGAGCAGGATGAAGTCAATCAGTTCAGAGGAATATATACTTCTGTCTCTGATAATGATGTGCCTGATTATTTTTTCTGCTTTTGCGGGTGTTTTTTTGCTAGGATATCTTCAATGCAGTCATCAAACAGAACCCCTTCCTTGTCTACCAGCTTCAATGTTTCTGGAATGTACAGCTGTCTGACCATACCCGTTCTGAGCAGTGCTACAGAGATGTGTCTGACCTAAAGGTAAGCTTAACAGAAGCTGCAAGCCCATGGCTTGGATATTGGTTGTGTTTGAGGAGATAATGTGGAAATTTCACAATGGCAGAAGTAAAAGGCACATCCTTAAATAAGAGAAAGCAGGTGCAAGTGTTACATATGTTCTTTGTAGAGTACAAGAGAAGGTCAGAAAAGGAAGGAAACGAGGACTAGGTACAGACATTCAAAAAGCCAAAGGTAGAATCAATCTAAATTATGTGTTTTTTTGTAAGCAGTGTAGTTTAAATTGGTAGTGAACAGAACACACATTTGCCTGGGGGGGGCAGAATCTTAGACTGGGTTCTGCCATTTTTAAACCAGTCTGTGTGCGCCAAACTTCTGTTCTGTTACAGGTATAGACCAGTATCCAATCACTTATACCGGTAAACCAGTAAAAGTGTAATGTCTGTACTTGGCCTCTGTGTGTGTGTGTGTGTGTGTTGAGCCTTTTGGTAGTCATGAAAGCAAAAGATAAAGAGCACTTCCTAGAGGTAATCTGGTTGTACTCAGATGAGGCACTTCCCCCTCATTTAAACCCTGTATGTCTTTACCAAGGCACTTTTTCCTGAACTGTTACCCTGCTGCTGTTCCAGTTCTTAACTACTCATGAACAAGCAATGACAGCAGCACTTGTATTTTGATCAAGAAGGAAGAGTTTTTAAACAGAGTTGATTCATAAAGAAATTTTGACAAAAAGGATCAAAAGAATGGTGTAACTCTGAACCAAATTGCCATGTTGTACAGTGATCCAAAATCAAAGGGACCATATATAGTCCTTATTCAGCTTTAACTAACTCTATACTCTAACAGACTTCCACTAATAACTCAGGGGCTTTTCTTGAGAAAGGGCTTAGTAGAAACCAAGTAAAGACCATTGGTTTTAATGCAAAACATGTAGACCTACTATACCAATATACTTTCCAGTAACCTGTATTTTAAGACACATTTGCAGAAGAGCTAATTGATATCAAGTTAATAGGAGCAAGATTTTGGCCCCACTATAGTCAAATAGAAGTTTATCTTTGACTTCAGTGGGACCAAGATTTCACTGCAGGTTGTTTAGAAGTATAACAACTTCTAGGTCACATTACATCTAAGAAATTGTTGGCTGGCTGAAGGAAGAGGAAGATGATTAAAAAGACAATACATATTAGGACCCTAGACTGACCCTATAGGGCAGAGGTGGCCAACCTGCAGCTCCGGAGCCACATGCGGCTCTTCAGAAGTTTCATAGATTGTAGAGTCAGAAGGGACCACAATGGATCATTGTGTCCGACCCCCTGCCCCTGTCAGGAAAGAGAACCGAGGTCAGATGACCCCAGCCAGGTGACTATCTAGCCTCCTCTTGGTGATAGCAAGCTAGGTGATAGCACCACCTATCTTGGAAGCCCATTCCAGATCCTGGCCACCCTTACTTGAAAAATTTCTTCCTAATATCTAACCTAAATCCACTCTCAACTAGTTTACACCCGTTATTCCTAGTCACTCCCTGGGGTGCCCTACTAAACAGCGCTTCCCTGTTGACCTCCCCTAATAAATTAATAGGCGGCCACAAGATCTCCCCTCAGCCGTCTCTTGTGAAGGCTGTAGAGATTCAGCTGTCTCAACCTCCCCCTGTAGGGTCTATAACGAAGGCCACTAATCATGCAAGTGGCCCTCCTCTGGACCCTCTCGAGATTCCCCGCGTCCCTCATGAAGCGTGACGCCCAAAACTGAACACAGTACTCCAACTGCGGCCTGACCAGTGCCGCATAGAGGGGGAGCATCACCTCCTTTGATCTATTAGTCATGCACCTGCTAATGCACGGCAAGGTGTGATTGGCCTTGTTGATGGCCTTGTTTCATCAGCGACTTGGACGAGGGGGTGGAAAGCACGCTGTCCAAGTTTGCTGATGACACTAAGATGTGGGGCAAGGTGGACACACTCGAAGGGAGAGAGAGGCTGCAACTAGATTTAGACAGTCTACAAAAGTGGGCAGATGAGAATAGGATGGGGTTCAACGTAGACAAATGCAGGATGCTGCACCTTGGGAGAAAGAATCCACAGCATACATACAGCCTGGGGAGTTCCCTTCTTGAAAGCACAGAGGCGGAAAAGGATCTCGAAGTCATTATTGACCCCAAGATGAACATGAGCCGCCAATGCCAGACCACAGCCAGCAAGGCCAGCCATACCTTGTCATGCATCCAAAGGTGCATCTCAAGCTGGTCCAGAGAGGTGATACTCCCCCTCTATGTGACTTTGGTCAGGCTGCAGTTGGAGTACTGCATCCACTACTGGGCGCCGCACTTCAAAAGGGATGTGGCCAGCCTGGAGAGGGTTCAGAGGAGGGCCACCCGCTTGGTGAGATGGCAGCAGGACAGGCCCTACGAGGAGAGACTGAAGGACCTGAACCTGTTCAGCCTCAGCAAGAGGCTGAGGGGGGACCTGGTGGCTGCCTACAAGCTCATCAAAGGGATCAACTGCAAATAGGCAGAGCTCTTTTCTCCCCAGCACCACCTTGGGTGATGAGGAACAATGGTAATAAGCTGATGGAGAATAGTTTTAGGTTAGAGATCAGAAGGCAATATTTTACAGTTAGGGTGGCCAAAATCTGGAACCAACTTCCCAGGGAAGTGGTCCTCGCCCCTACCTTGGGCAAATTCAAGAGGAGGTTGGATGATCACCTGTCTGGGGTCTTGTGAACCCAGCATTCATTCCTGCCTGTGGCAGGGGGTCAGGCTAGATGATCTGTTCAGATCCCTCCTGACCCTAGCTACTATGAAACTATGTTGACCTCGGTACACTGCCGGCTCATGTTCATTTTGGAGTCAATTATGACTCCAAGATCCCTCTCTGCCTCCGAGCTGCTGAGAAGGACACTCCCCAACCTATAGGTGTGCTGGGGGTTCCTCCTTCCCAGGTGGAGTACCTTACATTTATCTTTATTGAATTGCATCCTATTTCTCTCTGCCCATTAATCCAACCTGTCCAGGTCAGCCTGAATCTGCTCCCTGCCCTCCGATGTACTAACTTTGCCCCATAACTTGGTATCATCAGCGAATTTGGAGAGGGTGCTCTCCACGCCCTCGTTCAAATCGCTGATGAAAATATTAAATAATATCGGTCCAAGGACCGAACCTGCGGGACCCCACTGCCCACCTCCCTCCAGGCTGAGAAGGAACCATCCACCACCACTCTCTGGGTGCGGTCCCTAAGCCAGCTGGCCACCCACCTGACTGTGTAGGCATCCACTCCACAGTCTGCTAGCTTCCCAATGAGGATAGGGGGCAAAACTGTGTCGAAGGCCTTCCTAAAGTCCAGGAAGATGACATCAGCCTCAGCTCCCGCGTCCAGGCAGTATGTGACCTGGTCATAGAAGGCTGCAAGGTTTGTCAGGCAGGATCTACCTGTGACAAACCCATGCTGGTTTCCCCTCAGCATCGTGTCCTCTGCTGGCCTGCACAAATGTGTTCTTTGATTATTTTCTCTAGCATTTTCCCAGGAATAGAGGTAAGACTGACTGGTCTAAAGTTACGCGGCTCATCCCTTCTCCCTTTCTTGAAAATGGACACCGCATTGGCCCTTCTCCAGTCCTCAGGGACCTGGCCGGAGCACCACGAGTGCTCAAACAGCTGTGCCAGTGGCTTAGCTATGACACTGGCCAATTCTTCCAGCAGCCGTGGATGGAGGTCATCTAGGCCTACTGACTTGTACCCATCCAGCTCCTCCAGGAGCTCCTTAACTATTTCAGAACTAACCGTAGGCGGACTGGTGCCACGTGGACATCTGTCAGTGATCGAGGCGGGGGAATTGGCTTGGTCGCTACATAGAAATACTGAAGCGAAGAACTCATTGAAAAACTGCTTCTTTCCCCGCGTCAACCACCAACTGTCCTAGGGGGGCCCTGTAGTTTATATGCATCTCCTTGAATATCTGCACAAGCACACGGTGACCAGCTTCCAATTGGGCTTATCCTTAATTGGAAGCTGGTCAACATGTGCTTGTGCGAAGTTTCAAAGAGGTGCATATTAACTTCTGAAGAGCCACATGTGACTCTGGAGCCGCAGGTTGGGCACCCCTGCTATAGGGGCAGAAGTCTAAAATAAAGCAAGGAAGGAAAAGTACAGCAGATGCAACATAGTAAATGAGGAGTATTAGACTGCTCAGTGAATGATCATAAATTAGTTTCTAATTGTAATCTCTATGTTTTAAAGCTTTTAATGAGTTCTGTAGTGTTTGATACATTAGAAAAAATGTTGGATGGTTTTAAACAACTATGGCAAACTAAGATTAGTTATGCAGTAGTAAGTTTGAAGTGTTAAACTAAAATTTGCATGCAGGATATCCAGAACTGGAAGCTATTTAGACTTCTAGAGGGTCCAATTTAATGTAATGTGCCTAGACAGCAATACACTGGCATTTACAGGATAGCCTGTTCAGAAACAGTACTGGATAAACATAGTAAATTATTTTTGTTGACTATTTTTTCAAATTTTACAAAAAATTACTTTGAGCCTCTCTGTATTGTCATCTGAGAATGTTTTAGCAGAAGAGTTCACAGGTAGGAATATTCACATAAGCAACACATTTTGGATATATTAATACAAGTCATCACAAAAGTTGTATTTATCCAGTCAGTTGAGATAAACATGTCATGTTCTGTTCAATCAAAGCTAATCAACACAGCTTGAATTTCATAGGTCAGATATTTGCAACAAATGGCACGCATATGATCTAGAAACCAAAATTTAAAACAAATATAATGCAGTCAATAAGCCTTTCATTGTTGGTGTCTAGGCAGCATCCATGCAGGGATTCACAGAGGCATAGCACTGCCCTGTGATAAAGTGCTGGCATACATTCTGGCCCCTCTGCTTTCCTGGTGAAAATCATGTGTCAGGGTGATTGCCAAGATAAAAGCAAAAAAGAGATCTCAGTGTAGAAGAGAAAATGTTATGTAAAGGAAGAACTTTGGAAAAATGGACCCATTGTGGAAAAATTCTAATAGAAAACAGAGCCTAAATACATAAGTTCACGTAAATAGCTGAGGTACCCTTGGTGGGTTACCAAATTTATGATGACAAGTGTAATTTAGTCTCAGTTCTTTATTATTGTATTTCATAGCGTGCTACTAAATGTGTTGTCTTTGTCGTGAGTCCCTCTAAGCGCCATAGTAAGGGGGATGAAGTCAAGCACAGTAGGTGCACAGATTACTCTAATGGGGGCTTTATGTGTCGTTAGTCACACAATTTGCAGTGCCATTCCATGTGTGACTAGGTCCTTTGCTGCTGCTACTATTGCTGTTGGCGATGCATTGCTCACACATAGTGACATTGCAGATTTCACACTTTGCCATTCAGACAGCCTAAACCTTCTCTCTCAGCTTGGCTCCCCATTACTACCTATCTTCAGCTAAGAGTTCAGAAGCTTTAGGGCAGAATCCCCCCTCACTTTAGATGCTTAAATGGCACTTACCTGTTCAAGTATGTGCCGTTTTATATGTTTATATACAGTTTACAATCCTGCTCCCTCTGCAGTGTGGACACAGAAGCATTTGCGTGGCTTCTGGCAGGCCAGGTTCTTTGGGTAGATATGATGTCTTTTACTAGGCCAATAATGGCCTGTCTATGTCTTTAGACCAACACAGCTACAACCAAAAACCCAGCTGCATGGCTTCTGGGAATTCAGAGTAGGCTGTGTACTGGCCAGACAGGTATATGGCTCTACATATATGTATTCCAGGTGAACTTAAATTACAAAAATGTAGGTGGGCAAAAAACCCATAGCTAACAGGTATTGCATACCAAAGGAAGACCTTCTCATGCTTTAACCTCAGAGGTATTTGCCTCAAGGATTAGCAGACAGGTTCTAAGCCCTCTTCATCTTGAAGAGGTTTGAACCTGCTTCTCTCTAACTTTCTAGCATGATCCACCAGGTCACAGGCTGGGAATTATTCTGCCCCTCTCCAGCCCTCTTTGTGAAGCTGGCTTCTGGACAGCAAAGACAGGGACAAACTTAAGGCCCAGAAGAATAAAGCAAGCCAGAGGGTGTGTGGCTCAATGGATGGATACTGCTCTGGAAGAGACGGTGGTTGGGTTTTATCCTGGACCCTTGATACCCACATAGGCTGAAACCTCCCCATTGCTGTCCATCTAGTGAATATTACATGCATTTATAAATATTAAATGAGATGCTGGAGCTCTCACTCAGGCATTTGGGATTTACTCCCTAGTTCAGCAAGGTGCTTAAGCAAATATGTAATTTTAGGCAGGCGAGTACTTCCTTCGGCTTTATGTGGACTTATTCACATGCCAAAGGCTGGGTATGTGCTTAAGTGCTTTACTGTATCATGTCTCAACAAAGGTTTAGTGGCTCAGTTGTATAAATACTGATTACGGTAAAGTTATTCCAATTTATACCAACTGAGGCACTGACCCATAACATGAGACTACTGGGATGGGATTTTATCTTTTTTTCTTGCATTTGTGATAACTTGAATTTATGGATTAGCATTGTGAGATGTGGCCAGAATTAGTGTCTAGGAAAATGTGAGCTATTTGGTCTGTTTGCTATGAACAGCAGGTATAGTAAATACAGCCTTAAAGTATGTATGTCTTAAAATCTGTAAATTAGTCCATTTCCATGGCTTTTAATATATATGGCATGGCACAAGAGATTTGGCACATCTTGTATTTCATGGCAAATAAGGCTAGAGTGAAGAATAAGGTAGTAGAAACCTCCAGGGGAAGAGAGGGAGAAAGATAAATTGTTAAGTTTGTGCTGGAGGATTAAGAAGGATGGCAGGAGGAAGGAGGAAATGCAGGAAAAGATTTAAATTCCAGACTAATGCTGGCCCAGCCTTGGTATTCCTCAAAGTCAAATGAAACTGCATTTCTCTTGTCAAGCTGAAAAGACACCAATTTAATTCCATCTGGTCTCCAAGTCCATGGGATTTGAGGATTTGTCATCATTATACACAACATTATGTCAAATAAACTTAGGGAGGCCTCATAGCTGGCTGCTTTTCAAGTATGTACACACTTCCCTGCTGCTCTGTTCACATCTCAGCGTGATGGAAGCACAGTGTGGCCGGCATTCTTTATGAAGTTATATGAGGCATTTGTACATTTTACAAGAGACAAATAGAATTTCTAATCATGATTTGTCCCCTAAGTTGCATCTATGTCTTCTTGAAAAATGTTTTATTGTTTTAAGTTAGAGAGGGTGAGATCCTTTGTTGTTCAGATCAGCTAGGTTGATTGACAGCAGCTGAGGACCATCCTAAAAATATTATTCAGTTTGATTTTGGGACCTAGGAGGCTTTGTTAGAGCAGGCATAAGAAGGAAAGGGAATATTTATAACTACATTTTAGTTTTTACTGGTCACTTTTCTTAAACACTGTTTCAACCAATATGGACAGCACTTTAAACTTTTTATCTGTCAAATAACTTACTTGGCATCCATCTCACACTGATGATGAAAGCCATAAAAGCCACTAGGCTGAACACTTAAAATACCTTTTATCTGCTGAGATTGTCACGAGGAATCATAGTTTTAAAGAATAATTTAATAAACTTACATCATTTCCCTCCCCCTCTTGCGTCTGTTGTAAGGATGCTTCATATGCAATAAGACTACTTGGAAAATTACAATTTTACTAGAGAACAAGTAAAAGAAATTTGTTAAAGAAAGAGAGTTGAATGTTAGTTCTTCACTTAAATATTGCCTCTGATGGGCTTTGGAGCTTAGACGGGTTTATTTTTGCTTTGTATTTCTCACATCAGGAAAAATTCTCAGAAGGTGACATGGTGGACTGGGTAAAAGGTGCCAAAGGACTGATATACCTGCTTTATAGATAAGAGCTATCTTTCTAATGTACCCATCTCTCCACTTTGAGCACTTAGAGGGCTTCTTTTACTATAGTATATCAGGCTAGGCATTTGTGTGTTGCAGGTACATATTCTGTTGTTCTGATCCCTGAAGCTGGTGGAGCTTTGACTGGAAGAAGTGGTTCATGCACAGGGAGATCCTTGCTGGTGTGTGTTGTGTGTTTGCTTTTCCCTTTTGCTTAAGGGTGAGCTCTTATCTGTGAAGAAATGTCAGTTACCATGGCCTGGCAAAGACTAAACAGCAATGGAAATCCTACTAAAGAAAATAATGAATTCTGATGTCTCCAACAATGAATTGTGACCTCACTGAATGAGTCAAGCATGAAGAGAAGGCTGGTTGTCAAGGATACAATTCCTAGTTACACACAGATATTCTGTTAATCATGAGTAAAGTACCTAGGAAGGTTCAATAAGAATTTACTATATTGCTATGTTTTACCATAAATATTTCTTGAGTTGTGTTGATTGCCTTTTAAATTGACTTTAAACACTACTGACATCGAATTAACAGGTAGATAGATAATGATCCGAATAAATCCCCTTTTTGAAGCAGCTTTACGTGTGTCACTCTTCCCCTGGAATGTCTTCCTAGCTGGATCGGCCTTGTGAGATTGTCTACGAAAGTTTGTGATGCATCTAAATCTTAACTCAAATGCATCATTTCAGTTCTGTCCCAATCATAATCTACTTCACCTCTTGCTCTTCCAATACTAAGCTGCACAGCTTAGCCAAAGCACCTCCATGCTGACCTTCCCTGTACTGTACACTTGTACCTCTTAATGCCTCTCAGGAAAGAACCATGTTTTCAGGTTTGAAGTTTTGTCGCTTACCCATATTGAGAAAAAAAAACAAAAAAAATCCCTGTAGAGAAGTATTGTGACATACTTCCAGGATGAAAAAAGAGGACACCTGTGGGTGGGGAGGGGGTTGGGAGCCAGCGGCAGGGGGAGGTAATGTGATGGAGGAGAGGGCGGAGAGGCAGTGATATGCCTGTGCCCTGCCAGTGCTCCTCACTCCTGACCCACAGTCCCCTGCCCACCGCCTGCCCCCCCAGCCCTGCTGGTTCCTCTTACTCCCAACCTGCAACCCTCCCCCCAGTGAGGGGCCAGTGCCCCTCACTCCCAACCTGCAGCACTCTGCCCCACAGCCCTGCTGGTGCCCCTCACTGCCGACCCAGAGCCCTTTGTCCTCCCCCAGCCTTGCTGCCTGCATGTGAGCATGCGCGCACACACTCACTCACTCACTCTTACTTGCTGGGGCCCATGCACGGAGCACATGACCCCCGACAGCCAGTCACTTTGCCCGCTGCTCCCAGCCCCAAGCAGTCCCAAGCTGCTAGTGCCAGGGAAAACAGAGGAAGAGCAAAAAAAATTTGCTCTCATTTTAAAAACCCTCCTGGACATGAGGACAGGGGGCCAAAAAAGAGCACGTGTCTGGGAAAACCCAGACGTATGGTAAACCTAATTAAAGTGCTTTCACTTGAGCTAGCTAGGATATGAATGTTGTTCTTCAGAATGAAAAGACACTTAACCCAGGCCATAAACAGGCTTCTCATTTGAGGCAAACCTGATTATCCCTGGTTTTGTCTTGGATCAAAACAGTAGCTGCACAGCCATTTACATTGTAGCTCATCCAAGCTGCAGTGCTGCTCCTCTACCAGTAGGTGGCCAGTGGGAGTACACAGCCTGACAGACTTGTCCATAGAATGTCCCACAGTGAACTTACAGATGTATACAGTGATGTCCCAGGGAAACGTTTTAGCAACTTATTCTCTTGCATAGTTAACGGATACTTGAAGTGAGACAGTGGACATGTATCTTGGATCCTGAGACAAAAGGCTTTTTCCTGGGGGAAATGTGACATCTGTTTACAGCCCCCTGTGCAACAAAGGAAGATGTTTGCCATTTTAGTGGGGGTCTGACCTACAGCACTGTTTTACAGATAGAAAGATCTGGTTACGTAAAATTAACCTAAAAGACCCTGTGCTATTGGTGTTAGGCATTGCTTATGAAATAAAGAGTGACATTGGGCAGGAAGTGATTTTACTGTCCAGCAAAAGTTTTTGAGACATCAAACCTTTTTTTCATTCTGCATAAGGATGAACTGAGACCTTTTGCAAAAAAACTAAAGGGACACAGACACACCCTAATAGCTAATAGCCTAGCAAAGTAGGATACTCAACAGGGGATCACCTTCTCCAAATTTGACAGAGCAGGGTCTTGAATTTGGACCTTCCACCTTCCAAGTGAGTGCTGTATGCAGTGAGCTACTGGTCTTTCTTTTTGTAGGTGCTACTCTTTACACTGTTTGAACTTTTTACATTAAGCAGTTTTTGCATTAAAAATAAATAATCCTGGGTTCAGGTACTAGAACCCAGCATTGTCCCCTCACAAGTCTAACCAGTAAGCTACAGAGGTCCAGTGCTTCACATTGCTTTCTGCCCATGAAGAAAGGCTCACTTAAGCACTGTGGAATTGGCATACATATAGCACTCCTTAACTATCTCAAAGAGCATCTGTGAGCTTTAATTAGCAATGTTTGTGCAGACCTATCTAAAAACAAGGCTCTTTAACTCTAAATTATTCCTGTTTTCTGTCCCTTTCACCTAGGAAAGAGAGAGCCACAGGGGGAAAAAAAATTATTTTTCCTGCTATCTGAGATCTGCTGATTTCCACGGGGCGCAGACAGGTTGAGAGGTTCTTAACAGCTTTCAGTAGAGGAAACAAATGGAAGGGATTGTGGCAAAAGGAAAATTTGGTATAAACATTTTCTGCAGAGAGAGAAGGTGATTTAGAAAGAAAATGAGTATGAAGGTACCCAGAGAAACTGTGTTCTGCTAGAGGGCATGGCTTAGTGGTCTAAATATCTGATTTGAAATATTTAGTCTCCCTGGGGTGACTGATGTATCTCAGAACTGACTTGAAGCAACTTGAAACCTGGAAACATTTGCTCAGATCTTTGTCCTCAGCTAAGCTCCATTCAATTTACTGTGTGAATTTTTAGGCATGACCTTAAAAATTCAAGCTCTGTGGCCTATGTGGATATTAAAAAAACATGGTTTTAAGAGCAGGAGTCTAGACTTGCACTGCTGTGCAAATTCCCCCTCCCCCCACCCCACTTTATTCCATTATTGCAGAATATCCTCTGTTGCCTTCCACCTCACTTTTAACTGCAGTTCCATGATGCTCCAAATATGTAATGGGTCAAGTACTTTAGGGCCATAAAATGCTGTATAAATGTAAGCTATCATTACTGTGTACTCCACTTCACTTGGACGCAGACTATGTGGATGTATTCCAGGAGACTGACTGAGTCTAATTTCAGTGATAGTAATGGCTGCTGATTAACTGGGATGGTATTAGCAGAAATTCAGACAGTGCCAAGTTACTTAATGGTGATTAACCAAGTGTTAAATAGGTGTGGAATTCTAGGTTCTGTTTTTTAATACCTAAACTGCCAAGTAAATATTAAGGAGTACATTTTCCTTTGTGCTCAGGAGGCCTTGGTCATGGGTCACAGGGTCCATTGGACATGGTCACAGATACCATTGTTCATGAGATGTTCACAAGCAAACTGTTCCGGTTACAGAATTTATGTGCTCTATCTCCAGTAGTCTACTCCCCATGCCCCCAGATAGCAGAGGTTTCAAATCCAGGAAATTGAAGCTATCTTTCTTTTCAGGTTTTCTTTTAAAAAGCTAGGAAAATTAAAGGAAAACAATTAATAAAATATTAAAGCGCAGTTGTATCTGGGAAAGGGGAGTTGTAAAAAAATATATACTGTTTTGGTATTTTAAATTAATTTGCTTTTTCTAAGCTCCTTCTCAAAGTCAGCTCTATTTGCAAGCAAAGATTTTATTCCGTACCTGTCATATCCACCAACTCAACTATAAATCTTGAATAGTCAAACCAAAATCTTTCCATCTATTCTCACGCAAACAAAAGATGTTATAGACGCATTATGGCTGCAGCTACCCTGTACAAACCTACTGTCTTCATAACATGCCTTAAAGGGGAGATTATGCCAGTCCACCTGTGGCTAATGTGGTTGCTTTGGTGTCTTTGCCCTGTAGAAGTTCTGCTCTTGGTGAAGAGGCACAAGACCAAATTAACCAGCTTTACTCTGAGCATTGCATGAATTTGTGGGGCTAGCTAGACATTAGAGAAAAAAATCAAACATATTATCTATATCTGTATTAGGAAATGAAACTATTTCACACACTCGGTGCCTTGTGAAACCAGCTGTATTTTCCTTTTTTGTACTTTCAAGTATCACAGGGTTTTTCTTTAATCACCCTTTTTAAACCATCCCTACCCTTTTAGTAGACTCGCTTTGTGCTTTTCCTGGTGTACTTGCTATGGTTTTCTTTATATCCTTTAAGCACGTTGACATCTGCTGTCCTTTTTGATAAAAATCCAGCTTTTCTGGACAGTAATCAATTCCATTCAGCTTTCTTCAGCTCACTCCAGGCAGCTTTGACATCTGTACACATGCAGCATCTTGACACACATTTCAAATCTGATCAGCTCTCAACCACCAGGTCCTTGACACTTACCAGCTTGTGTACACGCAACAACTTTTCAACTGCAGTAGCAAAGAGACTCAGAGCTGACATCTGCAGTTGTATGGATTTGATATCATCACCCACAGAGTGGAATAGAGGCATCATAGAACCTGCATCCTATTGTGATGTTACGTGGTATATGATGATGGGAAATCCCTGCAGGGAAGGGGAGCCAGTCCTAAAAACAGAAATTTAGCTCATGATCACTGACCATGATTCAAGTCAAACCCCAAGGTGAGGATTTGGGGTACACAGGCAGGAGACAGGATGCCAGTCACAAAGGAAATTATCCTGGTTATAGGAATAGCATAGAAAATGCTTAAAAGATTTAATTGACAGGTATTTTTCTTCTCATTTTCCAGTGTCTCTGTTTTTCTGGTTTTACCCTTACAGCAAGTCATCAGCAGATCAACAAAACCCATTCCATGCCCATCTGATGAAATGGCATACTAGAATCCTTTAAAACTCTTTAGCAGGCATTTAGATTTCCTTCAGTCCCTTGTTTGTATAATATTTATCTGCTTCCCCTGAGATAAGATTCAAACTAGGCTTTCAGGAGGCTCAATGCCCTCTGCTGCAGCTAAATGCAGTCAAATGAAACAAGTCAAATTCTTTTCAAAGGAGGCAGTTTTCAAGATTCATTTATACTGAGGACATCTACAAATTTAAGTTTGTTTCAGATCCCAGCAGAAATGGATAAAGTTTCCTTTGGTTTCTGTACAATATGCGTCTCTTATTGCATGATATAGAAGCATGTAATCTGAGCGTTAAAACAGACACTTACATGGACCAGAGACCAAAGACAATGACAAAAAGCAGTGTTACCTAACAATAACTCTTAAAGCAATACCTTTGCTCTAAGTGATCTCCCAGGATCATACCATACATTAATAACTCTGTGTTATGATTGAAGGTGTTTCTTACTAGAAAGAGGATCTTTCTTCTTTACAAATATGTTCCTCTTTCCCAGAATTTGAATTTACGTCCCCACAAGGTTCTCTGAAAGCTTTATTGTTTCAGTAGCAATGTCCAGGGCAGAAATGTGTAAAGTCTTCCATATAAGAAGTACATATGAACTAGTTTTACAGCCTAGAACTGCAGCAGCCATTCCTAGCTCAGCAACTAGCAGTATGCGAATGATATCATGCCATCACGTAATTACTTTAATGGGTGAGCAGAACCTCCATAACTCCTCTGTTGGAAATAGTCCCAGGGGAGATACTTTGAAAAAAAATCCCTTTAGAAGCCATAAGGATAAAATAGAATACAACGCATTCATTTTAAATCCAAAATATCACCTCCATAAAATAAAATCATTCCAGCAAGCCACTTCTAGCTTTTCCTTACTTTCTTCCTTAGGGCCTCATTTGTATTACTTTGTCAGAATAACATAAAATAGTCTTAGTGGAAATGAGAATCAGATCCTTTATAGCTGTAGTAGAGTTAAATCTAGGCCAGCAAAGGAGGAGTCATCTCAAAGTAATGGCTGAATACCTGCTGGCACTTGGACTTAAAGGAATGAAGCTTAGTGCAGCACATCTAAGGGCAGTCAAATTCTCATGAAGCAATAGGAAGTGAAATTGGCTGATACATGTTAGAGTCAGTCTGTTTTGGAACAAGGTCAAAGGCCTTCCCATGCCTACTATGGTTAAGACACAAGTTCTTGTAGCCAACAAAATACAAAGGAATGATGTTGCTATCATCACATTTTTACCTCCCTATCCTAAATAACATAGTACTCATTTGAGTCAACAAGGGGTGCCTTTAGCACAAGTTTGGGATGAACCTTGAACTCATCACTCTGGAGTCATAAGGAGACATCTTAACCATCCTATCATTATATACCTTAATTTGGGACAAAAAGATGGTTAAGGGACCCCGAAATTCATGAAGAGATTCACTAACATTAGATAGTAAATATTTATCATTAGTTGGTACAGTCGTAGGGAAATCACAGATCATGGCTTTTATTCTCATCTTTTTTTATCTATTGCTTTCATCAACTACATCCATAACTAGTTTATGACAATGTACATGCAGCGTTGCATCACAAAGTAGAACAATATACTAACATAGCTGCTAGTATACTGTTCATGTAGTAATATTGTATGGGATACATAAAACCATGGAAGTAGTATTTGTAATTATGTATAGAATATACTGTAAGGCCTTCTCAAAAATGAGGTAAAAAGAGATGTATTTATTGGTTTGGCTTTTGGTTTCTGGTTTTCAGTTTTCCTGAAGTGGGAAGTATATCCTTGTGCAATATAAAACTGATGGATAGAACAAAACTACTTGCTGACAACAGGATCTGTTTCCCCTTTTTTCCCCATACTAGGTGATTCACTGGAACTCGCCAAAGAAGCTACGAGTGAAAAATAAGCATGTGGAATTTTTCCGTAACCTTTATTTGACATTCCTGGAGTATGATGGAAATCTTCTGAGGCGAGAACTCTTTGGCTGCCCTAGTGAGGCTGACATCAATAGCGAAAATGTAAGTGGGATGTGTGGGGCTTGATGTTGAGAAGATAGTTTCTTTTTAGCACACAGCCAGTGTGAAAGATTACAAAGTTGCTTGTATGCAGGAGATAACTGGCTTGGGACTTAGGAGATGTGCTTTCAGTTACAAGCTCTGCCATGGATGTACTGTATGACCTTTAACAAATGACTTCATCTCTCTTTGCTTCAGTTTCCCATCTGTGAAATAGGGTTAATAATCCTACCTTTTTTCTACCCTTGTCTGCCTTACCTAGGGTAGGATTTCCAAAAGTTCACACGTTGAAAATCAGTGGGATTTGTCCTCCAAAAAAATAAAAAAGCCTCACCCTTAAGCCAGCAGTTCGGTGCCACTCTCATTAGACTTGGGCACCCCTCAGAAAACACCAGCTGTTGGTTTTCACTCTTGACTACAGAAAAAGAATAGAGCAATGCTTCTGTTGCACAGAACTCAGGAAGACCACAGCAGGTCAAAATATTTTTAACACCATGAATTCCAATTTGAACACTCAGGTTTTCTTGTGAATTCTGTTTGCACATCTAACAGCGCTAACATTGCATGGTACCTCACAGCATCCTTGAAAGGGTCTCAAGGCACCCCAAGGTGGCAAAGCACCCTGGTTGAGAATCATTGCCTTAACTAAATCAGAAGCAGGGATTCTCTCTCTCAGTGTATTTGTACAGCACAGTGGGGCCCTGAGCTTATCCCTTAGGTGATACTGCAATACAAATACTGAAGAAAAAATGAAAATATCAAGATTGCTGCCTTTGGAAGTTATATCTGTCTTTTCCACATATGCTGGAAGATATGAAATAAGTTAGCACTTGAATGTAAATCTGTTTTGTGAGATTGAGTAGTTTCCTTCTTTAGTAGCTGTGTGCAGCTCCCCCGCACCCTCCCAGCAAAGTGCAGCAGCAGTGTTATGAACAGCAATGTAAAATTTGTAATCAGAATCTGTCAGAAGTGATCCTTTGAATATTGTTAAAATCAATGACATTTTTTACAGGTGTATGTGTGTGTCTGTGTAGCTCACTGGAAGGGGGGCGGGGGGGTGGGGTGGGGTGGGTCAGGTCAGGAGGTCTGCACACCTGCCAATGGCTTCCGCCCTGCCTTCAGCACCTTTGATGTTAAGTTTGCTTTTACAGGAGGAGTCTCCACGGGTCTATGGCTGTCTTGTGAGGCAAGCAGACCAGTCCATCTGCCCCATCATACCTAGGCATCCTTTTCCACTCGTGCTACAGCTCCTTTAAGGAGATGCTTTTGTGAGTTGCCATGTCCTTGTTGGGGTCATGCTTGACACAGCCTGACCCCCATTTGCCCTGTGGGTCTGCCCTCTGGCTGGGTCTTTTTTTCAAGCCTCAGCTTTCAGGGACTTTGCCATTCCTTACTAACAGTTCCCCCTGCTGGGGAATGACTCCACTGTCACAATCCCTGTCCCTCTCCCACGAGGGGTAAACTTCAGGCACTTACTGCCCAGAGCGCTCTCCAGTGCCCCTGTCTTTGGGCTCCTCTGTCCCCTCACAGCTACTACCTGACCCTCCAGTTGCTGACAGAAATATAGGGCACCTATACATGTGCAGCAAGTCTGCTCAGCACGTCAGAACAGACTCTATTAATCAAGTCTGCTGGAGCATGGTAATTACCGTGCTCCTGCAGACTCTAGCATCTCGTGTATCAGCTGAAAAATGGCAGCAGGGAACACTTTAACTAAAGCTCGTTTTATGAGCTTTAGTTAAATCACCCCCACTGCCATTTTTCAGTGTGGAGACGCTGATACACGAGGCACTCCAGGCATTTTAATAAAAGTGGCTCCACTCTAATTAAAGCCCCCCCGAGCACCTATATAAACACCCATAAATGCAGCCTGCCAGCTATGAAAATGAAATTGCTTTAACCCCAGGATATTACTTTCTCCTTCAGCTATGAGTTTCCCTGACTGTGTCTTTTTCGCTTGCTAGTCCTCCTTTGGTGCCAAGCAGCTTGTCTCCCACTGCTGCCCTGCACTGGAGCTCCTTCCACTGCAGCCTGAAGTCAGACTTCTCCTTCCCCCCTGCTCACAGGAATGAGCTTATATGACTCAGCACACTTCTTCCAGCCTCCTGAATGGCCTTTCTATCCCAGGTCTGGTGTCATCAATAAGCTCATTATCTGCTGGACCCTCGGCCATTTAACTTGCTGTTGGTGTCCTAGTAACAGGGGCAGGGGTTCCCTGTTGCAGTCTGTACATGTAATATCAATCTTAAAAATGTTAGGGGAAACATTTACCTATAGATATTTTAAATTCTTCTCTGCAGTGCAGCCTCTAGAGATTTCTAAACCAAATAACAATTTCAGCTACTTAATTGAAAAGAGAGAAACCAAAATTAGTAGCCTTTTATAGTACTTGTAAGGAGAAAAAGGAAAAGTGGATTGTCTATGAAAGTCAGTAAAGCCAAAATAGTACCATATATACATAACAAATCAAGAGATAAGAGTAGTGTATAGAATTTGTAAGGTTGGGAATTGTTCCCATTGCCTCCATGGATAAGTTGATTAAAGGGTATGCCCTCCCTAGTTTTTCAATGCATGTATTTGATATCCCAAGGTGCAGTTCCTTTCTCACCCACTTTAGCAAAGGATTGGGAATCAAACTAATTGCAAGAAATTGGCTAGACATAAATAAGGGAAGGACACACTGGAATTCAGGAGAGAGAAATCAGAAAAGGCAAAAATAGATGGGGGGAGGATACAACCAAAAGAAAATCCTCTGCAAGAAAAGGGAATCTCTTAGAGAATTAAATGAATTGAAATGCATTGAAAGGCCACTGAAAGGTAGAACACAGATGTGTAGGGTAAAGGGGAAAAACAAAGAAACATGGTTTTTTTTTTTGTATATACAGCTTGTCTTATACAAGATCTTGAATGTGTAATTTAATCTAAAGCAATTTTATAAAAGTCCGATTGCTTGGCAAAACAGGCATGTACATTATGTGCGCGTAGCAATATCAAACGTAGGACTCAAAGAATACATGCAAACCAGTATGTCATTATCCCAGCATGATTCACGCTTCCTTGTCATGTTTTATTACTTAAATAGGGATGGTAGATGGAATTATGCTGAGATGATGCTACTTCTAGTGGGTTAGAAGACTGTGCAGTCACATGGTTGTTGCTGCGCTGTGTAATATCTTGGTAAACAGTTTCATTCCAGAACTCACAGTGTTGGGGTGGAATACAGAGAAACTGCATATTTTCAGTACTGAAACTGGCTATTCAAAAAGCTTAAATTGGCAGATTTGACAGAGCTTGTAGCTAGCATAAAGACACTGGATATGACACTGGATGTGATAAAGCAGATTTATTTGCCATGACGCGTCTCACATGGAAACTTAATTCATTCTTTCTATCGTGAATTTAACAAAAAAAATTTCAAAAAAGCACCAAAGAGAAACACAGTAATACATTGGTGCATTAACAGAAATGCTGTCATAGGTGACTATGCAAAGGACAACCAAAATTAATGACACACACACACACACGTGTGTGTGTGTGTGTGTGTGTGCGCGCACCCATCTGGTCTCCAGTAGGCTTTCACTTGCTTCCCTGGCATGTGCACCTGAAATCGATCGTGACATGGGCATCCGCCCTCCCTGAGTGAACCCACGGTCTCCCCGGGAAAAGCCCTGAGACTCATCTGCCACGACTTTGATGGTAATTTCAGTGGTGAGCTTCCCCTCAATGGGCTCACTTGGACGGACTGTGGCCCTCAGTGGGTCTCTGTGGGGCTCTGCCTCCCCTACACCCCATCCATACTCCAGCCTTCATGATGACTGCTGCCATTCTCTGGCTCACCTTCCGGTGTTGACATCTTCCACTTGTCGAGACACTCTGGACTGCCCGATGGATCTCTGTCTGGGTCCAGTCTTTGATCGTCGTCCGCCACCGCTTCTCTCTCTCTTGGAGCGTTGTCCTTGCCCCAGCCTTTACTTCAGGGCCTTTTGAGGTGCCCCTGTGCTGGCTTCAGAGCCTCTCGGGGCTCATCCTTATCACAGGGGCATACAAGGGCCCCTTTGTAACCAGGTTGACGAGAGGAAAATAATAATAAAAAAAAAGGACAAGAAAGAAACAAAAACCCCAAGGCTTTCACCCTCAGTCCAGGGCAGTGTCTGGTCTGCCCCTTTTTCTCACGGTCTTCGGCTTTCCCTGACATATTCCTCTGCTCTCGCCTCTGCTAGAGGCTCCCCCTGGTATACCTGCTTGGGATCCCTTGGCGTCCACCGCGGGGAAGTGCCTCCCGAGTCCTTCCCCTGCAGCGCTTCCTCTTGTGTCTCCCTTGGCACCGGCTTTTATCTTTGCCGGGCAGCCTCCAGGGATGACGTCACCGGCTCGAGCCAGCTCGAGCCAGAAGTAGGCACGGCTCACAAACCGCGCGGTCATTTGGAGCGCGTGCATCATGTCTGCTCCTCCAGCACCTGGAACAGGTAAGTTTGCCCTGGTCTCAGGACTTTTTATGTTGGGGTGTGCTGTCCTGTACCCCATCCTGCTACGGTGGGGGGAAGACCCCCTTCTCCCAGTGCTTATCTCCCCGGGACTATATATGTGTGTGTGTGTGTGTGTGTGTGTGTGTGTAAAGAATTAAGAACCAGTAACAATGGAAGCTCTTAAAGTAAGTGTTCGAAGACAGGACATTGCTACTTGTAGGTGGCCACTGATTTAAGTTTCACTGTAAATACAGCTGTGCAGTTTTTATTGTAGAGCCCAGGGCCCAGATCCTGTTTAACCTCTAAGACAAGTAACTGCTACTGAAAGGGCAGTTACACATCTAAAATGTTAAATGTGATCCTGTTCCACCCCATGCACCACGACACGAACTTACAGCTCCCATTTCACAGTAAAGTGTCGTACTCACAATGTAGAGCTAGGGAAATCCTCCATCCTTCGTACTGAAAATCGGCTACTGTTTCAAGGGGAGTACAAGAGATATTGGAGCCAGAAGGAGAGAATACAAGATGAAGCCTGACTTTGTAGCCCAGTAAAAAGTGCGCTCCCCTAGTTGGGAGGAAGTAGGCCCTCGATCATGCTCTCTGCTTCCAATGTTGTTTTTGCATTTTCTTACGAGAACATTTAATGCAAAATGTATAGACAACTTTCTTTGCTGTGGCACTTGGATTCCCTGTAATTATAACAGGTTAGAATGGAAACCATTATGCAGACTTAAGTTACAGTGACTCACTCTCTCTGCCACCCCCTGAATATAGTATACATATTTTATGTGTATTAAGTTAGTCAAGTATACTAAACCCAAGAGCCATGGTTCACAAAGGCATTGCATAATCCTCTGATGAGACATGTAATTTCCAGTAGTTTCTCTCAACATCTCTGTTTTACAAAAAATATGTTAATAGATTGATACAGCTGCAAAGGAAACCAGTTAAAAGTTAGGAAATGCTGTCATATATAACATTTTGTTGGTCTAATAAAAGATATCATCTCTACTATAAGTCCTGATTGTCATATATAGATACACACACACCCCCCAGCTGGCCAGACTTCCTACACCTGAGAAGCAGGGTAGCGAGTGCTTGAATAGCTCTGCTTTATTCAAGATTAGAGGGAACTAGTTGAGCATTAATTAACTGAGCTCGTTATGTGATCATTTGCAAGAGCAGTGGCTTGTGCCTGTTGCTCATAACCTGGCTGTGTGAGAATCAACCTCTTAAGTCTCATTCCAGGATGCAAGCCATTACAGTGCCATAATTTAATATTTGTAATAGCGTTGTATTTAAGATGTAACATGTAATTAAGAAAATCTCATTTGTAATGCAGATAACTGTAAAATGCATAATGAAATTCAGTAGTTTGTACTATTGGCCTATTCTCAATTACACTAACAGCTCTTTATACTCCTCTGGTGCTATTAAGACGGTCTTAAAGCATATTACATTTATTCTTGTTCTAAAGCCCCTTTACATTGCCAGAATGGTGTAAAATGGCCTTAGTTTATATGATAACCAGCTCTTATTGCTTTCTTTATCTATTTTACTATGTATGTGCAGCTAGATGGACACATATTTTTCATTGCTATTTTAATGTTAATTTAAAAACACATTAGACCTGGCCCTGAAGATAAAGAGGCCAAATGTGGCCTTTGGATCCTTTGTAATCTTCAGGTAAACACTAGTACCAATTTAGCTGCACCAAACCACAAGGTCATCATGAGTCTGGAGTTTCAAACAGGGCTGTGCAAATAAATAATTTTTTTTCAGGTCAGCTGCCAAATCAAAAGCAAAATAAAACAAAAATTGAAATTTGAGTTAAATTGACCCAAAATATTTTATTTTCAGAAACCAGCAAACTGAAAAAAAAATTGTTTCTGATCAAATAAAATGTTCCCTTTAACCTAAATTAGAATATCATGTTCCAGGTAGTTGAGGTTTATAGAGGGGACTGGCCACTTTTTCCTTGCACTACTTAGTATCATCAGTTTTGTTCCTTTCATGTGGACTTCAGGATGAACATGCTGTTCTGAACTGATTTGTGACATATCACCTCTTTAGGCCTTTCTTGCAGTTTGTGGGTAAAATGTTAATAGTTTGAGCCAAAGTCTGTTGGAAATGCCTCCATTGACTTTAGTTGGCTTTGGATGAGGTCTTCAATCGCACCGTCCTAATTGCTTCATGCTCTTTCCTATTTTTCTTTTCCCCTACAGCTTTCTCCCAGGCCCCCTCCCCACCCCAGCAAAATTTCAGGGAAACCCATGAAGGCAAAGCCTACAATAATCTCTTATTTATGAGTTTTGTACTGGCTTGTAATGTTTATGTCCAGTGTTTCATTTTAAAGAACCCTTCTGTAAAGCCCCAAACATTGCAGCACTATCTTTGGTGTACTAGCCTGCCTATATAGTTAAGGCTGCAGGACAGGATATAATTTCCACTCTAATCCTCAATTTGGCACACAAACACATACACTCAACCTTTTAACTTTCTCATAAAAGCTCTTTTTGGTAGACAATTTCTTGTGAGGAGATCCTGCCAAGTAAGATTTTTTTTTTCTTTTTAATCTTGAAGCTCAATCACACAGCTCATATTTATGGGTCTTGAGGCCTGATCCAAAGCCCAATGAGATCAATGGGTAGTCTCTCAAAAGAAAAGGAAAAAAAAAAAAGAACCTGGGATTTCTTCAAAGATTTTTTCGCCCTTCAGAACAACACCAAAAAAAAATCACTATAAAAAAATTCTGACCAGCCCTTACTGAGAATTTCTAGTGGTAGTAGTATTTAGATCCCCCGTTATCCAGAGGGACTCAGAGTTGCTTATATTGACTACCAACCTTGAACCATTTGTGCTGAAATTTCCATGTTGCACATCTGCTGCAGCCTGATTTTTTCCCCTTTCTTAACTTCTCTCTATATAAAATGTTAGCCAAAATGGTTCAGCCATTTTCTAAGAAAAAGACTAGGGAAAGACTAGTTGTTTTGGCTCACTGCTGGTCCACGTGGTGAAGAACTGCTGCACACTGCTGCTATCTATTACTCTTTTAGCTCAAGTAGTAGAGATCTATATAATTGATCTAAAGGATCCAACCCTGCTGATAAACCACATGAATCTCAATATGATGCCACATACAGGAATGTCTATGTTTTTCTATTTGCTCTTTTGGTAATGTAGAAAAGTAACACAGAGAAATACTATTTTACAAGAACATTTTGAAGGTTGCAAAATCAAGCCCTTAGAGGTAAGAAATACTAGAATGAAACCTTCTCTTGTCTCATAATACATATACATAACTTCTTTTTTCCCTTGTACTAAACCCTTTTCTCCTTTGCTGCATAGGATGCCTACCATAAGGATAAACAATATAGAAAATGTTTCTATTCTTTATATGGCCCCTGCCTCATATATTGCAGACGCTGGAAAGTGTGCAGTGGATGAGGCATGGACTTGCAGGGGAAGAAAATCAGTCGGTTGGGTAAGGCAGTTGAATGTTTCCCTGGAAATTGTTTTCTATCTCTGTTCACATAAATGGCATCTTTACACATGCTCCAGGATAAGGGGGGTGCTTTTATTAGAACAGCTTTCAGGACCTGCTCTAATTAAAGCGCACACAGCGTCTTGTGTATTCAGCATCTTGTGCTTCAAAATGTCGGCTGGAGCACTTTAACTAAAGCTCATTCAATGAGTTTTAGTTAAAGTGCCCCCATCACCATATTAAAGTGCAGGGACACTGAATACATGAGATGCCTAGGCTGCTGGATCTTGCGAATTATGTAATAATATATGTAATAAAATGTGTAATTACAGCATATTGGAGCAGGTGTCCTGCAAGTCTACAGGCACCAAAAATTCCTAAGTAACAATGGGCTAGTTCCTGAAACCAGGAACATCACGCATGGTCACTGATTGTGTATTCTTCATTTGCTGTGTGTCTGACTTGAGACTGCGATCTGACTTGCAGAACTGCTGAACACATACGCACAGTTAGGTTAGTGACAGACACTACACATAAACTGGTTTAAGTAATCAGAAACTGGTTTAAAACCATAACAGAACCTAAGTTCAGTACACATAAACCAGTTTCAAAATAGCTGAAACTGGTTTAAGATAAACCTGGTTGAATGTAGTATCAGACTTAAGTGATTTGGGTCAAACCAGTTTATGCACTGTCTGTCCGGGACCCCTTCCTAGTTCAAATTAAACCAGAGTCCACCAGCATCCCAGATGCTTTGCAGCCCTGGGCTGGGCTGGGCTGGCCTGGGCTAAACTCTGTGCTCTCTGCTCCAGAGAATACGCTGGCCCTGCCCCTCTCCTCCTTGGCCAGAGCTCCAGAGGAGACTGCAGGCACAGCAGAGTCTGCCTGGCTCCCCTTGCTGCTCAAGTGGGGATTCCCCCCTCCCTCCTTCCCTCCCATCTCCCACAGCATGGACCCCATCCCCACAGGCCCTATCCAGCAAGTGGTATCCTACATAATGCTGGGAGGTGTCTGTGTGTGTGTATCTCCAATTTTACTGGGACAGGACAAAGGCAGACAGGACGGTGTCCGCTTAGGGCTTTTTGGAGCTAATCAACAGGTCAGCTGGTAATGTCTCTCCTTGGAAAAAGATGTTTAAGAAGAGCTTGAACTAATGAGAGAGGCTTTTGTTTTGCTGACGGACTGATGAACACTCTGGGTTTTATCAGCCCCCCTGCTGGTTTGCAGCCCTGTCAGGTTTGCAGGCAGGGAGAGGGAGATTGAAAAGCTCAGTATCATCAACAGATGCATTCACTGCACAGACCCACTTTGCCTCAGAGTGCTAGCCCAGGGCTAGGATCTGGCAACACTCCTGCTCCTTGAGCAGCCAGCAAGGGAGAAGCCTGGGATGGTGCAGGCAGAGTGGGTGTTTAAAGCACTCCCTAATCAAAGCATCCTGCCATGTCCCTCCTCCCACCCCCCCGCTCAGCACTGTGGAAGTCAGTGGCGACACATAGTGGGTGCACGGGTGACAGGCAGCACTCCCCGCTTATGCGATGGGCAAGGGGGCAGGCAGGAGCATTGGTGCCCCCCCTGCAAGTGCCAGCCGGGGAGTGGGGGTGCCGGATGAAGCACCACTGGCCCTTCTGGGAGCACCACTCGTGCTTCCTGGTCAGCACAATCAGCCACGGGGGACCCCGTCCCCTGGTCACTGACTGGCCGCTGGGGAGGGGCACCAGTTGTCCATGATGGAAGGGAAGGGGGAGCTGCTCTAGTACCCCCCAGCTTCTAGCCTGAGACACTGCAGGCATGTGCCTGCATTTCTGGAATGAAAAGGGAATGTCTATCCACCTCCAAATTGGTTCAAGCTTTGCAGGTTAGAGTAACCTGCAAAGATTTAATCAATTTAGGCTTAGGCCTTTTGACTGTCTGTCCCTAGCCTGTCTGTCCCTAGCCTCAGTGGGAGCTGAGCTTTGAAAATATGAAGTGGTAGATAATGCCACATAAACTGAGAAATCAGGTCCTAGATATCTCAGACTGGGCACTGTAAATTAATGGAGAGTTTTGGTCTTAAGCATACTGTGCCTCAGCTCCTCATCTGTAAATTGGGAATAATAATACTATCCCTTTATTTCACAGAGAAATTGTAAAGATTAATTAATGTTTGTGAAGGCTTCAAATGCTATAATAGGGAATGCCATGTAGAAGTCCATGAGGAAATTAGTAACCCCATCTTCAGAGCAGGGTTGAACTGTGCATAGTAAATAAGGCCTGAGGCCACTTGTTAAACAGTGAGGAGAAATGAAATGCTGACACGCTGCTCTTCCAGTGCGCATCAACTATCCTGTGTACTGAATGAGGCATGAGTCGGGGGGGGGAAGGCATGCAATCATTTAATTAAAGACCGTGTATCATCATACAAATGCACAAAGGGATCGTAGAAGGTTGCACAGACAACCTGAATCCTGTTATTTCCTAAGTTTTGAGTGTTTGACTTTGCAACCTTAATAATGTTCTTTTAATGTAGTTTTTATGTATGTGTAATTATTGCTTGTGTTGCAGCAATGTCTAGAGGCCCTATTCCCATTGTATTTGGCACTGTACAAATATGTAATAAAAAAATGCTTCTTGTCCTGAAGGGTAACAGTCAGAGAAAAGAGACAACAGATGGTTTACAATAAACAATTGTACGGGAGGGGGAGCACAAGGTAACAATGAGGCAATTATAAACTGCATGATAAGCAGCAATCACAGCGTGGTGGATTCATAGCTATATATTCCTATCCTGACTTGGTTCCAGACAGTACCTTCACCCTTCTGCAGAGGGAGAGCTGATTAAAGAGTTTTCAAATCTGCTGTGATTCATATAAGATGACACAGTGACAAAAATGCTGGTGCCCTCTATGCCCAAGTGCTCCCAGGAATGGAGCTAGTGTTGCCAGAAGCACAAACTAGCTATAGAAGAAGAGGCATTTCTGGTGGGAATGCAGTACAAGAGCCTGCAGGCTTTGTCTGTTCTTATGGACTCTCCCACCAGAAGCTTCCCCACAGTGGTCATCCATTGCTAGTGGTACCAGAGCACGTTCATGTCAGCTCCATGTGGCTGTACATAGCAGCTGTGCTGCCAGGGCACAAAGTGTGCCCTGGGAAGGCATCAGCTGCTGAAGGGATCACAGCAGCTAATAGAAGGTATTGGGTGTATCTGCACATGCTCTCTGCCAGCTGCTGGGCAATGGCAGAAGCCTTCCTTCAGACAAAGAGGTGGCATAACTCAGCAGGCAGAAAGAAGGGGTTTTGTTGCTACAGAGGAGCTGTGAGAATTTGAAGTTCTACCAGCAGAACTACGTAGAATAGACCAGGTTGCATAGAAGGTGTTTCTGGCTGGGAATGGGAGGGGTCCCTGTCTGTGTGTGCAAGAAGATGACAACTGGAAACACTGACTGCTTATATAGGAGAATGTGTCCTGCCACTGCTGCTCAGTGACCTACTTCACTCACAGAATGCCAAATTTGACCCCTAGCGGGAGAGAAATAAAAATTTAATTGTTGTAGTATTAGACTGTCTTTATTCCCAATCAGTGGAAAGCCAGAATTCTTCATGTACAAGCCCCTTTAAGTGTTTGTATCATCACTTATTTTGTTTGTGCCACATTAGAGACAACAGCTAATTTATGTATGAGATTGACTGCTGGTATGACCTGGTGCAGTGTCATAAAAGTCAGTGATACCAGCATGTCGGACTAAAGTGCGGATATAGTTTATCTCCTCTTTCCAACAGAAGAACTGAGCTGCCTTTGCAGAATGAACCTTAAGTGTTCATGTGTTGCAGAAAGGATGGCCCAGCAGCTAGGGTTTTAACCAGGGACTTTCTGGGTGTCTGTACACGTGTCGGGAGGTTGCTCCAATGCTCTGCAATTACAGAGCATCAGAGCAGACTCAATTAATTGAGTCTGCTGGAGCATGCTAATAACATGCTCCAGCCAGCCTCCACATCTTGTGTAGCAGCTTCCCCACACTTCAAGGTGGCAGCAGGGGCGCTTTAACTAAAGCTCGTTCCATGAGCTTTAGATAAAGCACCCCCACCACCATTTTGAAGTGCAAGGGCACTGATACATGAAACACTCCATGTGCTTTAATTAAAGCGGTTCTCAGAGCTGCTCTAATTAAAGCACCTTCCCTTCTACCCCCAGAGCACATGTATAGTCTGATTCAATAGGTATTTCTAGTGTAAATGGTGATGAAATATTTGATTTTTAAATATCACCAGTCCTGAATAGAATACGGATAGATCTGGAATCACTATTATGGTATGGACAGATGAAAATGTTATACTGAATTAAAAGGCAGGATGGACTTACTGTAAGTCAGCTGTTCCATGGTAACTGTTTCATGTGTCTGCCCCATATTGCAATAAGTGAAAGCTAAATAAACCAGGACTTCCTCTAACTGAAACAGTGTGAAGTTATTGTGGTTTAGCTTCTCCTTAACACAGGATAGAAGAAGGCATACAATCAGTTACCCTGGAGCAGCTGGTGTGTAGTAAATCATCCCTCCCACTCCCCTATTTTATTTCTATGTAATGTATTGGTTTGTTCATTCCTTCATTTGGAGTTCAGTCTCACAGATTTTGAAAGGAAAATTCTCTGGCATGTCTGTTAAAACAAGACAAATCTTTGAAGCTGCTCAGGAATCTGAAATGTTAGAAACAGCCTCAGAAAGATGGATTCATGGGCAGAGTGTGGGCTGGCAGTGAAAGATGCCTGATACATGCCATTTATTACATAGCTGTGCCATTTATCACATGGAGAGCAAGCACCACCTCTTCCCAGAGGAATATCTTCTGTAGGCAACTAGATCTGGTAAGTTATGGGGAATTATGGTACAATTCAGTGAGCTGCTTAAAAGTTATTGCCCAGGCTGTTTGTGCCTGTCAATCCAGCCATGCCTCAAAGGCCACTTTCCCTGAGCTGAAGTCAGCTCCTATGCCGCAGATGGCTGCTAAGAGAAGTAATTTAGCAAATACATTTAATTTTCAGATAGCTGTCTCCTTGTTTTGGATCTCTCATCTCACATTCATTTCACTTGCTGCCATTTTCATTTCTGAGACATTTAGCATTCAGGAACTAATGAAAGCACTTGCTGCCTTTGCTACAGTATTTTCCCAGATACTAGTGGTTGTAAAAAGAATTAAGCTTTTAAACTATAAGAATCTTCCCTGGGATGGTATTTCCCTCATGGTCAGTGCTAAATAGCCTTAGAGAAGATTTTGAATGGAGAGAGATTCTCATGCTAACCAGATATGTCCCATTACTAAATACATGCTGTCACTCTAAGGGTAAGGTGCCTGTGCTATATTAAGATTATTGTTATCAGTATAATGGAGGTGTTCATAATAGAGATGCCACCTTTTTTATGAAAAGGAGCAGAGATTAGGATCCTCTTTTTGAATGTGCACTGTGTTTAAGTGAGTGGCTGTTTGCATAGATCTGTCAGCATTCTTATTATAACCCCTTCTTTTCATGGATGTATAACATGGGAGCAAACTTTAAACCAGGCTATACATTTTCAGCTTATAAATACTGGATACACACAGTACACATATACTAGATAAGACTATATCATTGGAGAAATACTATGTGATCATGTAGCTAAATATAATATAAGCTAACTTGCAGTGCTAGAAAATGATGTACGTAAACCTCTGACTGACCATTTCCTAGCCTTTGTTTATTTAACTCTGCTTCTTTAATATTCTCTATCCATTGCCCTTATTTGTGCATACATGTGCATGCTTGCAGTATGCATGAAATATATGTATGTAGATAATAAAAGAATAGACAGAGAAATGCTCTTCAACATAAACCAGATAACTATCATTAACACAATAGATAGATATGTCCAGGTCCTTCTGGAAAAAGAAGGTAACCATAGCTCCCATTTTAGCAACAGAAGATGGAGGAACAGAGAGATTCAGAGCACACAGTCTAAGATCACGCTCAAGACTGACTGGGCTGAGAATTTTGATCCAAGTGTTTAGTACCCTCATTTAGCTTCTTAACCACAAGGCATGAGCTCTTAGGGCCAGGTCCTAGTCCATGTGTTAGGCATCTAAGTAAGACTTAGGCACTTGAATCCAGTACTTTTTCATCTTGTTTCACTCCTTGAAGCCCCATGTCTACTTCTACAGTGTGCCTTTACCTTAGCCATAAGAAAAAGCATGGAAAGCAGTGAGGAGAAAGAAGATCCACCCACCTTTTGTTCTGACAGTTTTTCAGAGACTTAAATAGAGCTGAATTGGCTCTTATTTAAAACCCTAATAGGTGGGAAATAATCTGGCCCATAACATCTGAGAGTTTAGGCTTGGTTTAAATGTTTTAAACTGACAGGTAGGGCGCACATTGCCTTGCATGTCCTCAATTTTAATTTCCTATTAGAAGTGAAAAGTTGGAGAAGTTTCTAGGGTTTCCCATGCCCGTCCCCCACTTTCTACAAGGGCCTTTGGACAGCTTTGAGAGCAACAGCACCAAGTTTGTTAAGCATTGACATATTAATATCAGGAGTCATAAGTTATACGGAAAGAAAGGACAGAGACTCATCTAGGGCTGTGTGCTAATTTTGCCTGTGGCTTCTTCATTTTCAATTTTGATTTTGTTGCCACTTGTACCAACAAAGTCTTGGGGAGCCCGGGGAAGTGTGTGTGTGTGTAAAACCTCCACCTGAAAAAGTGAATGACATCAAGATGATGAAGTGAACTTGGGTCCACAAAAGCTTTTGCTTTCTACATATCTCTTATTTAGTTAATCTATAAAGTGTGTGTCTACCTTCTCTTCAGAGGTATCAAGAGCCATCAACAAAACAATGAGACTTCTAATATACAAAGTGATGACAAATGCACAAAATGAATGGGCCAAAAATAAGAGAGATTTTCCCCCTATAATCTTTTTCTGCTGTATTGGTATTGGTAGCACGTGTAATGGTAGTGTTGAGCCCCAGCTCAAGTCTGGGATCGTGCCCGGTATGCAAAGGCCAATAAAGATACCAGGGGTGAAAGTACAAAGAAGGTTTATTGCTAGCAATAAAAGGTGCGAGCGGAATATTTCACGTAACAAGCACACCAGATCACTATTTCTAAGCAACTTTTATACAGGAGTTTTCAAGCCTTCGCAAGCGTACTTGTTTGATGATTGGTTATAAGTGAGTGACGCAAGAAGTTCTTTACTGAGCATGTCTCTGTGTTTTAGCCATGTATCTCATTTACATACATGTGTGTTTCATTAGCATACTTTTTCCCCACCTAGGGGTGTGATTTTTAGTATTTTAATGAGCCCTTTAACCCAGTACTGTTTCTTCTTTTGTTTTCAAGCCCCCTTTATCCGAGACTGTCTCCTCCTTATCATTGCAGATGGGCATTTTTCACATAGCATTCTCTTCTTCTTATCATCTCCGAGTAGAGGTTTCTAGGTCCCTCCTTACACTAGCAGTCCTAAAATTTCCAGATGTAGGTATGAGTTCCAAGCAGACAGAGGCCCCTTCCAAATGTATTTTAAGATATTGTAGTTAAGTTATAGGCTGCCATTTTTGCCAATGGTCAGAACCAGTAGTATAACTAGGGGGCAGTAGCCCTAGATACCATTTTAGAGGAGGCACCAGAATAATGAAGTGACCATGTTGGGGACACCATGCCACAGCCAGCAGCCAGGGTCTGGTAAGGTTCTCCAGAAACCCCCTCCTACTACTCCTCTTAGGCATTTCTGCCCATGGCACAGAAATTGCTACTTACTTACCCCACTGGTCTGGACTTCCAGTTCTGTGTCCAAATGATATATTCAGTAGATTATACCCCCTTCCCATACATTTCTTTGCCAGCTTTTGCCCTTGGTACTTGTCAAAGAAAATTAATGTTTGTGATGGGATATTAACACAACAACCTTTGAGAAACTCATTTTCTTTGCTCATTAATTTAGCACTGGAGAACTCCAGTGTGGTTGGTACCAATAACAGTAATTTCTCTTTAGAAACAAAACATGTTACTTGAATATATTAGATCAGAGATAAATATGATTGGTTAACAAGTTTTTGGAGCATTTCTAAACATGAGATACTTTTACAGGCCTTTTGTGCATCAAGTCGTTGTAGGCTCTGAATTTCAGCCTCATAACAGGTGGAGCTGTATGCTTTGGCTCTGATCAGGAGTCCCATTGACTTTAATGGGATAATTCATGTGCTTAAGGGTTTTGCTGGATCAGTGCCACAATATTCAGCATGATATAGATTGAGCCCAATATGAGAGACATTTCACTACACCGGGTCAGATATCATTGCATTCTGAGTCATGTGTTGCCCTGTAATTACAAGATATACGTAGTCTTAAAGCAGATGGCTTGTTAACTAGATTGTAACCATATTAGGGGCCAAATTATGGCAGGATCTGTATTGGGATCTGTAAAGAAGTCCTTTTCATCCCCTTCATTCGAGATATTAAAGCTAGGAAATGTGAGGGAAAATCTCTACGACTGTCTAGAAGGGCCACATCTAAATGGAGCATGAACAAAGATATGACCATACCCTATGTTTTGTGGAGTGCAGTAGGAAGAGGAGTGTGCAGCTTTCCAATGGGTGTAGCAAGTGCAGTTGTTCGCTACCCTCTTCACCAGCATCCACTGATGGCTTTAGGATTTCCACAGTCAGAATGTTGGAGCCTGTACAATGCACTTTCTCTGCGATGCACCACAGTAGTTGAAACCATCATTTAACCCAAAATGTTATTCTGTAACCCTTAATTCTTTATATCCTTTTAGTTTGCAACCGGAAGGTAATCTAATAATCATGCAGCTGTGCAATTGCAAACTTATAGCCTGGCCATTTGTTTAAAAAAAAAAAAAAAAAAAAAAGGAAACTGGTAAGGTATTGAGAAGAAATAGGAAATGCTTTGCAGTTGTTTTAACCATCAAAGTGTCCATCTGGTTGATAGCTTGGATAAGGGAATCCTAATGTCTCTGTAGAGGAAAGAAAAGCAAAACAAATTAAAATATTCCATTCAATCATTTGCCACGAGTTTTATTTTTAATTCAAAGATGACTTTGATATGCTTGCTTTGGGAAGATGAAGTAAAGAAACCTCAGCTAAATAGCTGTTTGTAAAGCAGACTGAACGAAACTCCAGCAAAACCTAGAAGATGTCAAACTGACCTTGTCTTCCTTCAGTGGCAGTTTTAGCTGAGTAAATACTGGAAGGGCTGGATCATAGTCTTTCTGAAAGTAATCTCTTTTAAGAGATATTTTGAGAGCTCAGTACTTTGGCAGAATGAAGGATTCATGGCCTGGTCCAAAGCCAGCTGAAATCAAAGGGCATCTTTGCATTACTCAAAAAAAGACTGAAGAGTAATATCTGAAAAGAGGCCAGTATTTATTCCATGAAGTAGCCAAAAGAAACATTTCAGCTGTATGTTTTATCACTGATGGTCAACAGTTGTTTACAACTGAGAGCAGTGTTGTGCTGCTGCTACAATGTCAGCACAGACAACGTCCACATTTATTTTCTTTTAAGTCTGCTTTGCATAAATAGTGAATTTTAAAAAATATATATTTTTAACAGTTCAACCACTGCTTTAGTTGCATCAAGCCTGGAACTCCCAAATTCATCCTCTGTTGTTTTCTAAATGAAATACGCACTATCTATGTTTTGTATGCTGTTTGTTTGCAGCTCCAGAAACAGCTTTCCGAGCTTGACGAGGATGATATGTGCTATGAATTTCGTCGAGAACGCTTCACTGTTCATCGCACTCATTTGTATTTTCTGCACTATGAGTATGAACATGCCTCAGAGGACACTGATGTAACACTGGTGGCTCAGCTCTCAATGGACAGGTAGGGAAAGTCCTTTTGTTTATAAGGAAGTGGGAAACAAAAAATCTATTACAAACCCCAAGAAGCTTCCCAGAGCTCTAGTCATGCCTTGTAACAGGAGGAGGAAGACTGTATTTTCATAACAGTTAAAATATGAGACCAATACCCTAGCTCTATCTTGATTTAGGAGCAACACAGGTAGGTTAATGCAAGCTTCCCCCGTTCATCTCTGCTAGTAGTGAGGAGAACTGGCAGAGCCCTGTGAGAAGATCAAGGCTGGAATAGCAGGGGTTGTAGCAAGAGAGGGATGGTAGGGTACTATTTATTTACTATGCCTGATAACTGTAGAAATTAAGAGAATTGTTTGATGGATGTTAGCAAAGAACAGGAGCTGACAAAAAAAGTGAGCACAATATTGTCCTGTAGGAAAATGTGATATCATCTCTGGAAAAGTTGTTTCATTGAATTATATGATTTGTGAAAATCAAAATTGAATATTTTTATTTGCATTTGATATTTTGAAACGAAACCTTAATTTTGAAACATCAATTTGAAACAAGAGCATGTTGTTTTGAGATGTCATGCCATTTCTATAGAACTAGTAGTTTTCTGTTTAAAAATTCCAATTTGAAACGTTCATCCATTTCCATTTGAAATGGAAAATGATTTCAAACTACTGACATTTCCCTTGGGACAATAATTTCATTTCTTGACCATTTCTAGGTAACATATGTCTCATTCCAGGAGTTGCGATTAGTTGCCCCTTTCAGAAACTTAAAAAATAATAGTTAAGTCTTCGGCAGCATCTAAGCCAAAATCAGCCACCTTCTTAATACTTCAGATCAATCAGTCTCCATTTTCCTGCAGCTGATTAGTGCAAATCTAAACTAAGCCACACGCTTGCCGATATCAAAATGTGCTACAAAAATGGGACAGGGCCACTTTAATATAAACATGTAATTGATGCTGCGTACATGGAGCACATACAGCATGAAACATGGCATGTGCATGTTATTGCACCATTGGAAGGTCAGTGCTTTTCCAAGGGGAACCAAATGAATTCAGATTGAAAGCTGTAGCATTTTGCGCACTTCTCAGCACTGCATACTGTTCATTTAGTTATGATTTGCCAGGTTCGCCAGTGCCTGTTCTATTGATTTTTAATTTAAGAAACATTTCTTAAGTGTTCACAAGCCTTGGAGTCAAAAAACAGACCATGAGTAAATGCCACAGTAAATTAGTAAAGTTGGTGTTTGCACGTGTTGTGTTTTGCCTCCAGAATTTAATTCAAAAGAATGAACTGCAGCACAGTGCTGCTTCACAGGCAATGAGGCAAAGTCTAAGCATCTGTTTTCCTTCCTGGATCTTCACTGGGGCACATGTTTTTATTGATAGACAGAGATACACATTTTTTCTTGGAAAGGGCAGCCCTTGCATTGCTCTGCAGGAAAAATTTCCCCTGCTTTTTGGTGTGTTCTTATGATTTATTGATTTGGGTTGAAAATGCTCTCTTTCAGCTGAAATCAATAAATCATATCTTGCCAAGTAAGTGTTTAGCTGTTTTGTTTTCCCTCCTGTCTTTCAATTGCTGACTCTGTTTGTTTGTTTGTTTCTTTAGGCTGGTTTTTCTAACATCTTTTATAGCAGGTAGAGACATTTTTAAATAGCATCTCACGTATAGAAAGACATGTACATAAGCAATACACTGTGGTATATGCCTCCATTATCTTTCCAAACTTTTGTATAAACAAAACGAAAGCTACATCAACAACTACCAGCATCTCCATTCCTAGTCCCAGCTGAGATTGACATGATTGCAGTGACAGTTTTATGGATCTTTACTGTGTGAGGACAGAGATGCATTTTAGGGGCTAAATATAATATGCACAGGAGGAGAATCTGAAAGAGATTTCATGCAGTGGTGTTCCTTACTTGTTAAATGTTGTTGTTCATGCTGATGTGGTGGTCCCTTCTGGACCTTGCTTGATTACACCACTACTTATTCAAGCATTATTCAGGTGAATGTCTTGGTTAGGTAGTCTTTTTAAGGCACTGTCTACTTGGGATTCAGCAGTCACAAGGATAGTTGCACTCACGTAAGCCCAGGATATGGACAAAAAAAGACACAGATGAAACGAGTGGAGTTTATTGCTGCTTGAAACTGGGATAAAAGTGAATTGTGAGACAGTCAGGCATTCTTAAAAGAAAAGCTGGCAACAAGGAAACAAAAAAAAAAGAATTATAGTAAAGTCTGTATGACAAACACCTGATTAGAAACAAGAACTAATAACTATAAATTGTGCTGGGAGACGTTTTACCTGCTCCAAACTGCTTTATAATTAAACACTGTAAAAAAAAAACCAAAAAAAACTTTTACCTTGACTAGTTTAGTGGACATGATCATAGAGCAGAGGTTGTCAATCGGGGACATGTGTACCCTTGGGGTATTTGGGACAGCCCCAGGGGGTGCGTGCAGTGGTACGGGGAAGCGGCGTGGTGGCAGCGCAGAGTGGTGAAGGGTGACGGCGACCACTACGTGTGAGCTCTCTGCCCCCCGCCACTGCCAGTCACCACTTTGCGCTGCCACTGCGTGCTGCTCCCCCACTGCTGCCATTCACTACTCCACTTCCCTGCGCCACCGCATGCTGCCAGCTTTGCATCCAGCTGGCCGTCAGCATCCCTCCTCCCTGGTCTCGAAGGGGGTACAGTCCAGAAGGGGTACCCACCAGAAGGGGTACACGCCTTTAAAAAGTTTGAAAACCCCTGTCATAAAGTATAAGGCAAAAGAGACTATTTTCAGTTCATCTAGTACAGAGGTACTTAACCTTCTGCCCCCGGGCCAAATGTGGTCTGCAGAGCCATTGTAGCAGCCCACAGGGCTTCCCACAGGTCCAGAAATTTGACAGTGGGGGAGCGGTGGCCATTAACATAGCCACCCTGCCTTCTGCCAAATCCCCAAGCCCTAATCCCTTCATGGCTGATCAGAACCAACTTATGTCCCTTTGCCCTGTGGGGCTGGGCAATGCCCCCCACATCTCCCTCTCTCTCCCCCAGTCTCTGCTTCTGGGTCAGGGCCAAGCCATGTCCCCTTCCCTCCCTGCAAAGCTGGGTTGGGTCCTGGCCTCAGCCTCTTCCCTCTGCAGAGCCAGGTTGAGCTGGGCTATGGCTCCTTCCTCCCTGTGGGGCTGGGTCAAGCTCCTTTCCCCTGTGGGGTTGTGTTGGAGCCGGCCTGCTCCTGGCTCCCCTCCATGCAGCCAAATGATGCCTGCTGTGCCTACCTGGGCACTGGATTGGAACTACTGGCTGGATCCAGCCAATGAGCAGACCGGACACAGCGAATCTGGCCTGCCAGGGGAAAAGGGTTGGACATTACTAATTTAATCCAACCTCCAGCATAGTAGCACAGGCTGTGGAATCCTCCCACCTCAACCACAATAACTTGTGGAACTAAAGCATGGCGATTAGAAAGATACTGTAGAATGGGAATATCCTGAAATGTATGTAGCTGCACGGTACGAAATTTATATTAGTGAAAACCAATTCCCATCTAACTCCTGTAAGACATCATCAGGTGTGCCTTGTAAATGAGTTATGCATGCCATTTATCCATTGCTTTGAGCCCTTGAAAAACATTGCTGTGCATCTGTTCCTTGGCGATTGTCCCATTTAAGCAAGGGTGCCCTTTATCTGAGTGATGATTAATTGGATTCCACTGATTAGTTGGTTCCTTACTCTGTGGAGGTTAGGGAGGGAGGAGAACAAAGTATGTTTTTCTCTATTGCTTAACTGTCCTATCTGTTTGATATATTGTTTTTAAAGTCAGTAGCTTAAAGCCTTTCACATGCCTTTTAGATCTGTTATTGATCTCAGTTTCCTAATCCAGTTGTATGTTGCAGATTGATAATAACCTGTGTTCCAGTAATAGATAAGAAGTAAACAATGTACCAGGTATATGCTAGTAAAGGTAATATCTCGCATCTACAAAAAAGGTTTAATATCTTTTTGGATGTTATTAGGATCACTAAGAACTGCAGGAGAAAGCTATTAATGTTAAAATCAGAATTTATATTTGCTAGTACGAACACATCATTCCTTTCCACTGCAAAGCTTAAGGAGATCGTAGGAGGGGGGAAATTATTTTCTTTGATTAGAATGATGCAGAAAACTTTCCTTGTGTCTTGTATGAATATTAATGGGGAAAATATAGAAAAGTATATTTGAAAAGTAGAGGACACAATCATGCTGCCAAGTCCATTCTGGCTAATCTCTAATACAATACATGACTGTGCTATGTAGCCTTATTTCACTTTATATTAACTAAATATGCTTTTTAACCTGACTCTACAATATTTTGAGGGATATATTTTAATCTCTATATGTTTCTTTAGAACTTGCTCCTAAGATTTTAACCAGACAGGATTTGATTTAGGTATACACATAAGGAACTGTGGTTATCGTTTTCCTGAATAATATAATTACTGGTGTGTGAGTTTAAAAAGTTTGTGAAAAATTATTTTGCTTAAAAAAAGTCATTTCATAACAGCTTGGAGAAAAATCTTTCAATATTATACACAGTGATGTTTCAGAAAGTTGTTTCTACCTGAAATCTTTTCTGTTTATGTGCTGTAGCCTAACACTCTTACTCCCTTCAACCCAAGCACATGCATACGCACACACAAGCTCATTCCTGTTGATGTGGCATCTTCATGATGTTGCCCAGATAGCATATGTTCTCCTGGTTAGTGGCAATTTTTCCCAACCCTAAGAAATTCACTCCACTCACTCCCATTTTTTAAGGAATTTCCTAAAGAAGCTGTTTGCTGTACCCTTAAATGCACTGCTCAAATAAAGCTACTTATCAGATTGCCCCAGGGTACCTGGGTCCTCTGTAGAAGCTAAGCACAATCCTGATCCACAAGGTCCTCATTCTGTAAGTGGATCTGCATGTGTAGATGCCTATCCCAGTAGAAAACCCATTTATTTAAGAGGGGCATCACATAAGTACAGGGGTCGACTTGTATGGGCTTCCATGAAACATTAAGACCCATGGCAAAAAGAATATCCCACTGTGCCAGTTACCCTTTTCTTATTCTCCCTCTTCTTCTTTCAGGCTCCAGATGCTCGAAGCCATCTGCAAACACTGGGAGGGCCCAATCAGCCTGGCACTCTATCTTTCTGATGCAGAGGCCCAACAGTTTTTGCGCTATGCCCAGGGTTCAGAGGTTCTCATGAGCCGCCGCAATGTTGGGTACCATATCGTGTACAAGGAGGGCCAGTTCTACCCTGTGAATCTCCTGCGGAATGTGGCCATGAAGCACATCAGCACACCATACATGTTCCTGTCTGACATTGACTTCTTGCCCATGTATGGACTCTACGAGTACCTCAGGTAAGTATACAAGGTTCTTTGGGTAAATCTGATATATTTTATTAGACCAGCTCAAATAATTGGGGAAAAAAAAGTAAATGTAGCATGAGGCTCTCCCTTCCACATATACTTCCACTGTGGAATTGCCTCAAGCCATAAGTAGGGTGTAACAACAGCCTTAAGGCATTTGAAGTATGTAAATACAGTACTAAGCAAAAGAAAGGAGTTCTATAGGGCGGTAAAAGTGGCTGTTAACTAACAGCATGATAACGCCAGAAAAAGGGGAAACCATGTCTAACAGTAACATCATTTAGACTGCAAAATACTTTCTGAAGGTTAGCGGTGGGAGCAAGTTGTGAATTAAACTCCATCGAGCACAATTAAATGTACGGCAACATCCTTCATTAGCAGGGAGATGGTCTGGGTGACCTATAGTCTTTTCTATCCCTAATATTTATGGTTCTGTATGTCTGTGGTAGAGGAAAAATGCAAAATATTATTGAAGTTGTTCTTCCTGTGACATATTGTTAACCCAGCACTCTACCTTGAAAATAGGGTTATGATCCAAGCAGGTTTAATGTATGATTATAAGACAAGAGACCGTCAAGGCAGAATAATTACTGTGCTGAAATTGGGAGGGGTAACCTCAGTATGCATTGTATAGTAATGAATGTGATCAAGTTAGGCTGAGCAAACTCTAGACCCTGAACATTTAACACAGCCTCCTTTAATTGAGGCCTTTCCCCTCAGCAGGGAGAGGCTGACCACCATAGTCTAGTGCATGGAGCAAGGATGACACCTTGTGGCTAAACCAAAAGGTTTCATTTCCTTTTATCCTGTTGATTTTCCTTGCCCTTTACTCTTATTCTCACTTTCATTCATTTTTGAGATATTTAAAGTGTTCCAGCAAAAGATTTGACTATACACAGATATTCAGTGTAACTGCCCAGGCCAGGGTACTTTGAGTATTAGAGAAATACGCATTTCCATGTATGGGATTTATGAAGAAATGCCTTCTTTCCCTTTAAGTTTGGAACTCAGCAAATTTCTTCTCTTCTATTGTGAATTGAAGTATTTGGCATAGAAGAGATCAGTGCATGGCTTTGCAATCGTATTCTGAGGTTTATTCTGTTTGCCCTATAAATATTGGGCCAGATTCACTGAGGTTACATGTATATTTTACTCCATTAAAATCAGTGGACTTGCACCCTTGGGCGTCTGCTATCAGTTTGATCCCAGGTTTCTTGCCTAAGCATGTCTTTTTGTGCATTCTTGGGGAGTGAGATCCACAAAGTAATTCTGCCCCTGACACCCAGACAACTCTTCCCAGGATTTGCAAAGAGGACTGTTGTTATTGCATACTCTTATTTACCTTGGTGTTGATTGATGCACAGAATCACAGAAAAATTGGGCAGAGAGGGACTTCCAGAGGGCCTGTAGATCATCCCTGTGTAAACCATCCAAGGGAAGTATTTGTCAAGCTTGCACTTAAAAAGTTACAAAGACAGACATTCCACTGCCTCTCTAGATAATAATTTCCATTACTTAACCACCCTCATGGCTAAGTCTTCCTTCTTGCAGTTCAAGCCCATTACTTTTCATCCTGTCCCCTATGGACACAGAACAATTGATTGCTACCCTCCTTATAACAATCTTGTTTTTTTATATTTGAAGACTTCAGTCTTCCCGTCTCTAGAGAAAATACTCCCAAGTCTTTCAACCTTTTCTCATATGCCCCATGCTTTCTGTAGATTGAGTCCCAGTCACAACTGTGACCATGGCCCTGTGGCTGTGATAATTTGCACATTCCAAAGGAAAGCACCTTATTTCTTCATACCCCTCTGGGACACCATAAAGGGAGTCAGCACACAGAGCAAAAAGAGAGGAGGAACAGGAGAATGATGGAGAGCAATAGGTTTGAGCTGTTAAAATAATTGTGAATTTGTGGCACTTAACTAACTGAACAGCCCCCACCTAGCAGAGCCGTTAGGAAATGAGAATTACACAGAAGGCAACAGCTGACAGGATGTGATGCTCCACAAGCATTTTTTCAGACCTCAGATCACCCAAACTCTGATTGCAATTCTTTTCTGCTTGAGTAGGTCAAAATTGCCAATGACACTCTCAGAAGGAGCATTTTATGTAAATGATTTTTGTTAAATGATGACCATTTTAAAGTAAAATTGTGCAGCAGGCTGCAAGTCTGCTTTAAATAAAGATGGTCCCTGCATACTTCTCCATTGACAGTTCCTACCAGTGCTTCTTGTGGATAGTTAATTAGTGATATACATCTGAATCACAGAGATTGTTCCCTAGAGATGCACATGCAGTAATAGCAGCAAGCAAATAGAAATCATGTATGGTGTTCATGGCATGGCTTTGTAAAGGGAGAAATTCCTCTCTGTTGGTAACAGATTGATCTATCCATGCTCTAGATGCACATCTACAGCATAGATGGTGAGGAGGAGGAGACAAGGTGAAACATTTTAAAATAGGGTGAAGAATGGGAAGTGAGGGGAGACATTTGATATCATGAACATAACTTTTCAAAAGCACTTTATGTACAGTGACTGCCCAGAATGGGAAAGGCTCTGACACTTGATCATTATTTTAGATGCGTTTTTGCCAACAGCTACAGTGTTTAAACTAGTTAAGCTATTTTACAGGTATTTATATAGGGTCATTTCAGTATTTTTAATCTCCCTCAAAACTCTTCTCCCCCCATCCTTCTTCTGTAGAATATAAGGAGAAAGAAATACATTGTTCTGATGCTTTCTATTCAGAAAGTAACAACACCTTCCTAGTTTGTGCTGAGGTGGAATATTCTGTTACCTGCTGCATTCAATCAGTTGTCATTCAGATCATCTTGTCATTACCCCAAATCCCGGTGCCTCTTTTGGTAGCTACAAGTATTGTGTATGGGTCATCCTAACAGTTTTTCCCTCATAAAATAAGTTGACGAAGTCTTTCTGTACGCTATCCACAGCTGTAGTGTAGTATTGAAGTTGCTTGCTGCTGCAGCTAGTGTAGAAGTTTCCTCCTGACTTGACTGTCTAAAACGTACTTTGCACCTCCAGCAAGACATTAAACACAAACTGAGAGTTGATATCCTCATTGTATTTCCCTGTATTCGTATCTCATGTGCAATGTGAAATATTTTTGGCTGCCACGAATGGGGGTAATACCTCTGAGAGAAAAGCTTCCCATTGTAGTTCTTAGTTCTAGATGTTGGGTCTGTTAGTATTAGTTTTGGTGAGGTTTGGTTTTGGTTTTCTGAAAGGAAGCAATCTAATGGACTCAGCACAAGATTGGGAACTCTTCCATTCTAATCCTGGCCCTGCCACTGGCTCATAGATTGATCTTGGACAAGTCACTTCAGACCTGATCTAAAGCCATCTGAGTCAACAGGAAGGCTCCTACTGAATTCAACAGAACTTAAGATCAGGCTGTTAACCTTCCTGTATCTTAATTCCTTCATTGAAAGTAGGGATGTTCAGACCACTCTACCTTACAACGGGAAAAATTCTTAGTTATTGCTTTTAACACACAGCGAGTGTGTCTACACGAGAGCTAAAGGCACAGTAGACTATTTCTACTGTGCATTAGCACATCACAGTGAAAGCCATGCTCATGTGCAGAATTAGTCTACCACATGTTAGTGTCATGTAAAAGACATGTGCCAGCACTACTGCACAGTAGTGCTGATTACAGCACATTAAGTTAGTATCTATTATTACAGGTACCAACTTAATGCACTGCAATTACAACACATTAATACATGTATAGATGTGCCCAGTGAAGAAGGAAAGATTTATATCTGCATTTTGGAGTTAGTTCAACCTCTGAGGATATTCTTGTGATTTAAACCCTTTTCTTCCACACCTCACAAAAATGGGAATGAAAAATTTAATTTTACATCTTTTCTTAGGTCTGATTAGTAGTTTAGAAATGTAACCCAACCTTCGCTATGTCTGAATGATATATCATGCAGTAAAGACTGAACAGAAAGATGCCTGGGAAACAGTTTCCTGGACAACACTAACAAAGAGAAAGCTCTTCACAAAATCATGTATCCTTATTTTTGAAGCTTGGGAATAAACACATAATAGAAAATAGGTGCTAATGTACTGAATCTGAAAAAAAAAAAAAAAAAAAAAACCTTTACAGGTGCAGTGCATAGATTCAAGTCTCTGCAAAGTTGGTTATCAAATATACAGCTGTATAATTACCCTTCTATTACAGACATTCAGTGGCAACTATTGTAGAAATCTTTCGAGTTCAGACTCCTTGGGGCAGGGGGGAGGAGGAGGCCTCAAAGAAAATCCAAACTAAAACCTATGTATAGGCCCAGGGAAGAAGAAAAACAAACCTGCTAGCCTACTTCATGTTATGAAGAGGTTAGACTGTAATTAGAACAGTGACCCTAGAAAATTAGTGTCGAAAAAAATATTTTGATCAGTACAGCTGCCCATGTGATGTGAAGGGAGGAAGCCAGCTGAAGGTCTAGTGATAGTTCAGCATGCTACCCTAAGTCAAGACATTTTTCATTATTATCATCATCATCTTCATATACTATTAGAGTTCTATCCTGCCCTATACAGAAAAGCTCAGAGTGGCCTACAATAATAGATTACTACCCTCCTCAATTACTCAGTTTTACCCTTCTTTTATATAATATCATCTCATTGGTTCTTTAGGTTTCATTTCTAAATAGCAACAAAAAGGTGGTATGGGGGAGAGCTTTCTCTTTCCCAGTTCTGAATACTCCAGAGGTGTAACAGAAGTACCGACTCATTGTAATGTAGTTTGCACAGCTGTGTACCAACAAGGTATATCAAGCCCAGGAAGTCTTAAGATATCGGATAGACTTAATTAGTGCCTTTGATGCTGTGAGAGTAGAAGGTGCAAGTTAAAGCAGGGGGAAGAATCATTAGAAATAGTATAAGCACTGAATTTTGTCACTCAATAGTTCTGGCAGGTTGAGGAGGTTGATGGTAGAGGAGTCATCTATTTACCTATAGATACCATGGACATTAGCAATGAGGAAGGAAACAAAGGGAAAAGTACAGAAAAGTTATAATGAGAAGCTAATAAAATCCATCAGTTGTGTAAAGCTTGTTGAAATGTGGCACTGGCTCTTTAAAAAATGAAAACTTTCAGGTAAGTTATGAAGAACTCTTTTTATACAACAAGCCTATAGGGAACCTGTGATACAAAACCAATCTGAATTCCCTAAAACTCAAATTTTATTAAATCTTTCCTCTTCTCTGATTGCAGCAGAAATAAATTTTAGATATTCTAGAGCCTTAGAAGTGGTTTGTTGGTTCCCTTTTGGTGTGATGACAGTGATCCCAATTCCTTCATCTCATAAGGCTGTAGGTAGTTTGTCGCCTGTCATCATAGTCCTTGATTGCTCATTGCAATACCATAAAAGTCAGTACAGTAAATCCTATTAAGGGGAACTGAATCTGACAGAGGGAAAGGCAGATTTTTATATGAAATATAAAGATAATGAAAGGAAACTTGAGGCAAAGTTGTTTTGACTGGCAAGTATACTACAATTCAAATTTGGGGTGGAAGGGACTTTTTTGGATTTTAGTTTCTTAGGAAAGGAAAGTACAAATAGATCTGTCTGGAGCTGGAAATAGTGCAGGCAGGTGCTCTGTTAGACTGCTCTGCTTTTGTTATTATTTGTTTGCATGTAGTGCCCGAAGGTCCCAAGCAGGATGAAGGCCCCTTTGAGTCAGGTATAGTAAACACGCATCAAGTCTCTGCTTTTACTGACTGCCAGCTGGAGTCACACAAACAGACCTAGAAGGATGCAACCTGTACCCAGCTTCTCTACAAAAAGCACTTGTTTGTACTCTTTGTACTTAGTAGTAGTAGCAGCAGCCACAGCAGTACCTGGTTGTACATAGAGGCTCCACAATGGGAAACAGAGTCTTTACACACCATCACAGTCATTGTTGACGCTACAACTTATACTAATATATTTAGTTCTGCTTATTTACCTTTTTGGTGATTTTCAGCATCCCTTGTTATTCTAGTTCTGGCTCCCCACCTGATTTTGACAGACCACCTCAATTCTGAGTTTGTTATTCTAAGCCGGGACTTCCCCCTGATCAGAGATTCACAGTTGTATCATAAGGGTTTTCTGACACCCAACCCCCAGTCTGTGTGGTGGATGAGTTTTAAATGAGCATTAAAATAAGGATGAAGGAATAACTCACTGAACCTGTAGAGGGCAATAATACAAAAGTACAGAACAGAGTTTGAGCAGTGACCCTCTTTCTTTAAAATTGGGGATAAAATTTTGACAGGCTTACAAAGAATTATTCCCCAAAAAGCACTTTCAAAACTTAGATAATGTAAAACCCAAAGCTAAGATCCCAGCTAGACTTTACTACAGAATAGAGTTTGTCTGAATGGAAAATTCTTATTAGCTGTTTCCTTAATCTGTAGTAAAATATAGATCAAAGAGCTAGGTCTTTAACTCACCCTTAATATTCTCTAAAAGGGAACAAGAAATTGGACCTGGTCAAAATGATTATTCAGATAAACCTATATATCATTGAACAGTCAGTGAGCATTGACCAGTCAAACACCTTGAATGTAAAAACTTGTAGAAGTGTATTGCTGTATTTGTTCTTAAAATGACTGGTTAAATGAGGTGAGAAAAAAGCTGTGTATCCTGGTAGAATTCTCCACTTGACCTGCCATCTCTTTGTTCTTTACTTTGCAAAGTTTGGTGATTTGTCCAATGTAAAATTCTCCTACTTGTATTCATTGCTCTTCTCTGCCAGGAAGTCTGTCATCCAGCTAGACTTGGCCAATACCAAGAAAGCTCTGATTGTACCTGCTTTTGAGACCCTTCGGTATCGCCTCTCCTTCCCCAAGTCAAAAGCAGAGCTGCTATCTATGTTGGACATGGGAACCCTCTTCACATTCAGGTAACAAAGAAGGGTTGTTTTTTTTATATTGCAGTCAATATCCTTTGGGTTTCTTGCTGATCTGTGAACATCTGAATCACCCCTCTTGTGGCCAGTCAGTAGCTTGAGTTTCCTTTAAGAAATATTCTGGGAGTTTTCTCCAAATCATAGTGAGGCAATGCCCCAATAGCATACGGTGTACATATGTTAGACCTGTAAATTCTATATTCTGTCTACCATTTTCATCGAGGTCATGGCCTTCCTGCTACTTCAAGCTTTCTGTTCCTAAATTGACTTCATTTTATTTTCATGTTTTTTACTGCATTGCAAAGTGTGCATGTGTGTGAATGTGAGGGAGAGGGAGAAGGAGAAGGAGAGAGTAATTATACCCTTTGGTGGCTAAGCACAGACCAGAGACCTTTATCATTTGTGAGACCAAAAATAGTTCTCTATTCACTAATTGGCCTCTGAATTGACTGATTAAGCAATTAAAAATGCTGACTGGCTGTGGGTCTTTTTTTAACTACTAAACAACACAATAACTAAATAACTTTCCTTAGTGGGGAAAAAAGCATCGTGGTATGTTAGTCTATCTGCAGAACCAGATGCACCTGAGTTTTAAGCTCAGCTTTGAAACAGATTAACTAAGTTGCCTCAGGCAAGTTGCTTATGTTATTTCCGCTTTAAGGCTAGGGACAGACATTCAAAAAGATAGAGCCTAAATTGATTCACTCTTTGCAGGTTAGTCTAACCTGGTTAAATTTGAAACTGGACAGACATTCTCTCTGGACTGAGGAAATTCAGGCACATGCCTGCAGTGGCTCAGGCTAGAAGACGGGGGACGCTAGAGCAGCCCTCCCTTCCCTTCTGCAGGGAACTGAGCTGAAGGGAGTGGCCAGGCCCCAGTAGGACTCTCTCATTAGGGAGGTCTGCTTGCACGGTAGCAGGCTTTTCCCTGCTGGCTGCTCAAGGGGCAGGAGTGTTGCCAGCCCCCAGCCCCAGGCTAGCACTCTGAGGCAAGTGGGTGGGGGGCGGGGACCAGTGCATGCATCTGTTGATGATACAAAGCTTTTCAGTCTCCCTCCTTGCTTCGTCATACTGTCTGCAGTAAACTGACAGGCAAGCAAGCCAGCAGGGGGCTGATAGTGATAACAATCTTTATCACCGGATTAACAAAACAATGGTCTCTCTCCATTACTTCAAACTTTTTAAATGGCTTACCGCCTGACCTATTGATTAGCTCCAAACAGCCTTAAGCAGTCACTGTTCTGTCTGCCTGCCCTAGTGAAATTGGGGAGAGATGCACACAGAGACACCTCTTGACATTAGCTAGCATAGCACATGCGTAATGTTTGTGGGGCTGGGGTCTGTGCTGTGGGAGATGGGAGGGGGGGATTTCCTGCTTGAGCAGCGAGGGAGGGGAGGGCAGGGGGAAGCCAGGCAGACCCTGTTGTGTCTGCAGTCTCTACCAGAGCCTTGCACAGCATTAGCTAGCATACCACATGCTGGCTATGGTCTGTGCTGTGGCAGAGAGGAGGAAGGGATCCCTGCTTAAGCAGCGAGTGGTGAGGGGGTAGGAAGAGGGGGTTACAGGGAAGTCAGTAGACCCTGATGTGCCAGCAAGTCTCTGCCAGAGCTCTGCCCAGGGAGCAAATGGGGGGAGGGGTGGGGCTCTGCTGTGGAGCAGAGAGCTCCGCCCAGCCGAGCCCAGAAAGCATGCCAGGATGCTGTGGGACTCTGATTTAACTTAAACCAGCAAGGGGTTTGGGACAGACATGGCATAAACTGGTTGAAGCCAAATCAGTTAAGTGTGATACAACATTCAACCAGGTTTATCTCAAACTGGTTTCAGCCATTTTCAAACTGGTTTATGTGCACTGAACATCTGTTCTGTTACAGAGTTAAATCAGTTTCTGATCACTTAAACTGGCTAATGTGTAATGCCTGTCCCTAGCCTAAAAAGGGGAATAAGGAGTATGCAGGGAATTATAGACTGGAAGACCTCATTTTGATACGCAAGGAGTTACTGGAGCAAATAATAAAACAACCAGTTTGGAAGCACCTCGAGAAGGAAGGGAAGGGCTGGTAGTCAACATGGATTTGTTATGAACAAATCATGCCAAAATAGTTTGATTTCCTTCTTTTACAGGATAACTGGCTTAACGAACAAAGGGGACTGCAGTCAACATAATATAGCTGGACTTCAGCATGTTTTTTTATACAGCCCCAAGTGATATTCTGTTAAGTAAACTAGAGAAATGTGGGATAGGTGGAATTATTGCTAGATCAGTACATAATCAGCTGAATAACCAAAAATAGACTATAAATGCATCAATGGTAGAATGGCAAGAGGTTTTAAGTTGAGATTTCACAGAAGGTTTTTCTGGGTCCAGTGATATTTAACAGTTTTAGTAAAGCCTTGGTTATGAAAAATGGAGAACCTGTTAATCTGTTTTGTAGATGACACAAAACTGGGAGGGCTTGAAAGCACTTTGGAGGATTGGAGTAGAATTTAAAAGGATCTTGACAGATTGGAGAACTGAACACTTAGGCAAGTGATACTCAACCAGGGTGCTATGGCAGGGGTACCTTAAGATCCTTTCAAGGGTACCATGCAATGTTAGCCCTGTTAAGTGTGCAAACATGGTTCACACCCTGGGTATCTTGAGTCTAAAAAGGTTGAGAACCACTGCCCTAGACAAAAGAATGAGCTCCAGCCAACGCAAATGTAAGGCCTTGGCTCAAATAGAGAATGAAGGATTACTGATGACACAATAGCATTACTAAGAAAGATATGGGGAGTTGGTGGAACACAGACTCAACATGCAAATGCAATTTTGGACTGTATTAACAGGAGCATAGTGTATAAGAAACAGGATGCAGTAGTACCACTTGAGTTAGTATTGTGTCACGCGTACAATTCTGGCCTCAGGAAGTGTTGTGTACATTTTGGGAGAGGTAAGGAGTTCTTAAGGTGATATGTTTTATTGAATCAACTTCATATTTGGGGTAGCCATTAGAGTCGTGTGAAGCTTTGGGTGCTGATTCGATTAAGAGGAAATTTGGCCTGATTTGGTGGCCCAATCTCCAAATCCGAATTAAATCGGGACCAATAAAAAGGTCCAAATCAACTTGAAGCTCTCTGAATCGATTCAGAAAAGATTCGGAGAGCTTCGATGATTTGGGCAGTCCCTGCCTGCTGGAGCTGGAGACAGACTTGCAGCTGGTAAGTAGGGGGCGGGGGAGGGGACCATGGGGGGCCCCCTGCCAGGCCCCATCCCCTGCCTGCTCCCCCAGCCCCACCATGGCTGCCCCGCCCCCAGCTCCCAGCACTTTGGAAAAAAAAAAGCCCCTACTCACCAGGTGCTGCCGGTCGGGGGGGGTTCTGTGCAATACCCACTGCCCTCCACTGCCCCATGCTGCATAGGGGGCTTTGCCACAAGCCTCCTGAGCCCCTGCCAGCTCCCCCAGTGCCCCCATGGCTGCCCTGCCCACCCCAGCTCCCGCCCTTTAAGAAAAAAAAACCTGAAAAAACCCCAGGACTCATCTGCAGCTCCTGCAGTGGCCTTGGGGCTTTGGGGGATCATGAAAGAGCCCCCTACATGCCACAGAGCAGTGTGGGGCAGCAGGGATCATCCCCCACCAGGCAGGAACTGGTAAGCCCGGGTTTTTGGAGGGGGGGGGTCCTTAAAGAGCCAGAGCTGGGGCAGACGGGACAGCCATGGGGTGTGAGGGGGGGAGCTGGGACAGTGGGGGGGTGGGGGGACTCATGCAGAGACCCCCACACAGCATGGGGCAGTGGGGGGCAGCAGGGATCGCCCCCTGCCCAGCAGCACCTGTTGAGTCAGGGCTTTTTTTTTCAAAGAGCCAGGAGCTGGGGTGGGTGGCAGCCATTGCTGGGCTGGAATAGCGGGCGGGGGATGGGCCTGGGCGATTCGGAGATTCGGCTGCTGCTGGAGTCAGATTCAGCCAAATCGATTCGGGACAGTGATTCGAATCACTGAATTGAATCACTGTACCCTGAATCGGCTGAATCCGAATCCAAAGCGAATACTATCTGCTTCACACAAGCCTAGTAGCCATGTAAAGAAAGTTTGAGAGACTAGGTATGTTTAGTCTGAAGAAAAAGTGATTAAGGAGGGACATGATAGGTGCATCTACACGTAAAATTAATGAGGGACAATAAACTCTAGCGCATATCGTGTTGGAGTTTATTGCTCCTGGGTGCACTGTTTGAACGTGTGCCCAGGACTGCAGCACGTGTTGAGCTGGATCGGGGCAGCCCCTGTTGGCAGGGACCTGGGGGGTCAGCTTACCAACCTAGGGGTGCTTCAGCCCAGTTCAACATGCTGCAGAGAGGCTGACTGGGGTATGAGGGTGTTCCAGTGTGAGGCTAGCCAGCAGGCAGCTTCCTCGTTGATAAACCCTCATGCCTTAGCCAGCTGGATCAGCATCTACATATATGTTGTTGCACACAAAAAAACTGCAGGAGGATAGTACTTGTAAATACAAGTAATCAATTACAGCGGAGTTTTTAGTTTCCTGCAGCCTCATAGGGCCTCATGTGTAGACACCAAAATGTTTACTGCGGAGCTAATTAGGCAACTCCGTAGTAAACATTTTATGTAGATGTGCTTGATAGCAGTTTTCAAATATTGGAAAGGCTGCCATAAAGAACAAGGGAACAGTGATTCTCCCTTGCTGCAGAGATCAAGATACAAAGCTATGAGTTTAAACTGCAGCAAAGCAGATTTAGATTAAATCTCATTTAAAAAAACAAATCTGTATTGTCACAACAGTGGAACGGTAGAACGGGCTGCCCAAGGAAGTTGTAGAACCTCCTTCACAGGAGCTGTTTAAGAAGAGGCTGGATAAGCATGTGTGTGGGATTGTTTAGGAATAGAGCGTCGTGTATTTATAGAGAGGGATGAATTGTATGACCCTGGATATCCCTTCCAACCCTGTGAGTCTATTTATCTATGGTTCATCTGACTTCTCAGTAAAATTAGGGTAATAATATCTACTATATCTTAGATGTCCTGTGAGGACTGATTTGTGGACTTTTTTTAAATATCATGTTGATAAAAAGTGCACAACATGGCCTACTAGATGAATTGGGACTTGGGAGACCTGGGTTGTATTCCCTGTTCTGCCACTGGCCTGCCATGGAATCCCTGGCTGGTCACTTTACCAGTCAGTGCCTCTGTTTTCTATCTGAGAATAATGATATATATTATGTTTTCAGATCTAGGGCTGAAGAGTGCAGTATCAGAACTAATATCAAAGAAACATCTCTTCTTTTCCTTTTCTTTCCTCTCCTATCAGACTTTATAAAGATGCTTCTCTTTCCCCCACTATCTATTCCATACATCTCCACTTGCATTGGAGCAAATGCAATTGTTCATGTTGCTGAGTAGCAACACCATCTGAGGTGAACTGGCAGCTCTTTTTATTTTCTGCATACATCACAGCAGCCAATTCATGAGGTCCCAAAGAAATAGTTATGATGACCCAAGAGGCAGTTCACTTGGAAACAGCAAACCAAAAAATAAGGGAACGAATCAAGGAAGTATATCCGTCTCTGGGAAAAAGAAAGTCCCGAGGATGTGGAATTTCTTCTCCCCTCTTCTTCACTCATCCATAACAGTGCAAAAATATAGATTAACTAGAAGCTTGTGTAAAGAAAATAACTGCTTCCCTTCTAGTCTAAAAGGGCCTGTGCTGGGGGAAAAAACCCCAGCAAGACTTGATATCAGGTTTTATATTACTTTCCCAATCAAATTTTCAGCTTGCATTAGTGGTTTTCCATTACTGGCATCATCTTCAATCCATGCTGTGCGTTACACATGCACCCAAATGTTAAAGTCCTTTCTTGGGCAGAATTCTTTTTAACTCAGTGGGAGTTTTACATGAGCAGGGACAGACTAAGAACTGAAGAAGGACTTCAGATCTGCAATAGATTTACGTGCTTCTGTAGAATATATTTTAGAAACTCTCCTCTAATCTTCTCTGGCTCATCGCATTGCTCAAATCTATCAGGTGCTATACAGCAGCTGGGATCTTGGCAGAGAATTTCCACCTCCGTTTTCAAGGTGCTTTAATAACTCTTCTGCTTGAAGCCAAGCTGGTGGGAGTGAGCTGGGAGGAGAACTGCTGTGACAGTGATTGCTGATCATTTCTACCTTATCCCAGACCCTCATAGCACATGGTAGACTATAATCTTTCCCTTAGTAAAATAGCTTTTGTTACCTCTGTCCCAGATGGTGACCTTTTCTGCCTTTGGGCAGCTGAGTTGTACAAAACAGCTCTCAGTTACATCCCCAAACTACCACCAGAAGAAACAAAGGCATATAAGCTTTTTATAGTTACTAAAATATGCTGTGTGTAAAACCTCGGTGGCAGTGGAATATTATGTGAAATGACCGCAGTATTGGTGTTTACTATGCCTTGGAATTACATCCCCACTTTGGACTTCAAACAGACGTCAAACAGTGTCCATGGTAGATTATTCAATCATAAGGAAAACACAGAAGATAAGTGTCACGCTGAGATCAGATAACCAGCAATGATTAGGTTCAGATTAACTGACTGAGGCACCAAAAGAGCAAAACTGAATACAGATTTGGATGCTTTTTGACTGAAACATTTTTCCATCAAAACATGCAGATTTGAGTTGACAGAAATTTTATGCAAATCCTCTTGGTTTCAGTGGATCATTTCACTCAGATCTTTTAAGCAAATTCAAAACAGGAATTTTTAAACATTTTTTAAATAAAATATTTTAATTTTTCCAATTCAAACAATATTTTGCTAAGAAGTTTACTCTCACGTTACAACATTTTTATTATTTTTAAGCTTTAATAAACCCACAAAACCAAAATGATACAGTTCATTTTGAGGGGAATAAATGTTTCATTCATCCCAAAACAGACATGTCTGTTTTTTTACTTTCTGTTAACCAGAATGCTTTAAAAAAATTATACCAACCTGAAATGATTTTTTTTTCAACTTTTTGGAATTCCTAGCAAACCAAAAAAATCACGTGTTCACAGTCCTACATATGATTAGTCACACTGAAGGTAATGAGTTTCATTGTGATCTTTAGGCTAAGCACATACTTATATGCTTTGGAAAATGAGAATGGCCTGAATGACAAGGCTGACTATAGTTGTTGTCAGGCCAAAGGGAGAGCTATAGTTTAGCAGATCAAATCTTACTACTCAATCTCCAGGATGCATGCCTGGTAAAAATTATTCATCTTGTTTAGTTAGTTTCTCTTGATGTACAGGTTTGTAATAATATCTGAATATCCTTAGCTGAGCTAAGTTTTCATAAGACAGCCTTGTGTGAAGAAGTACTTTCAGCATGTCTGTAGCCCTAAACTGTCATAAAGGAGGCCCACCAGTCTAATTATTCTTGCATAATCAGAGGGTGGTGGTATTATTACAGCAACCTACATCCACCTCCCACTTTCTTCTCATCTTAAACCTGCTGCTTCTCTTACCAGACATATTTCCCATGAGACACAATTATCACTTAATGCATAATGCAACTGCATATGTGTTGCATTGTGTTCCCAGACAGCAAGATATTTGATCCCATAGTTTATCTGATTAAGAACCAGATTTTTCCCCTCGTCCTAAGAATAAAGTAACGTATTGATTGCTCAGATATGAAGTTTTTCTGCAAATGTTTGTAGCTCCTACATGCAATCCTATGATATACAGCAAAATCACTTGATTCTGGAAAACAAACAAGGACTCCCTCCTCAAGCCATTTCACTTGCCCACCTGTTCTCTTCTCTCCCATATCCATATCCAGAAAAAGAATTGTTCTTAAGAGGCTAAAACAAGATCCCTGGATATATTCTGGTATGGTTCTTTTAGGAACATGCTGCCACACTTCAGGCAATTTTAAAGAGTTGTTAGTCTTTTTATACAAAATATTTTGATCATCTCTACGTCATTTCTTGTGGGCAAGTGGTCACTTCAAGTAACTACCATCACTGTTGCCCAAATGGGCATCTTAAAGTCAGCTGTCTGGGCAGAGGCCAAGATCTGAACAGACGTATAGAGTGTACTATCTCCTACATATGCCAGGATCTTCCCAAAAGTAGCACACTGATTGGACATGGAATATGTAGCTCCTTTATTCAGGGCCCATGTTTCCCTAAAACTGCTCCCCTTCTTTGCCTCCACTTCCTTCCCTTCTGCTTTTGTCTCCTCCCCACCCCCCCACCCCCAGTATTCTCCTTGCTTTTCTCTTTCCTTTCCTGCTTTTCTCTTCTGTGGTTTTCTCTTTGTTCCCCTCACAGATATACCTGTGCTGCAGCTCTTGCCTATATTACAACCTCCGAGGGACTAGCAATAGCTGCAGAGTGAAAATGAAATACCCTGGTCACTTTCATTTTTGGCTCGTGTTGATGCCACTGAGGAAGCATTATCAGTAGGAGCAGCAGCATTTGACTGATTCTCTCCAGGAATTAGTTAATTAGCCAATGTTTATAGGGTGCTTTGAAGATACAAATCACTCCATAAGTGTTTAGTGGTAATTATTATCATTATCATAATTAATTTCAAAATGCCAGAAGTGGGATGATGAAAAATGCAGCATTCCTCACACTCCTATGCCTGTTACAAACCCCTGTTGTGATTATGTTTTTTTCGAACATAGACAGCTATCCAGTAGAGAGTGGATGGAGGCAATCAACTCCTTTCCTAAAATGGGTAATAGCTGTTAAAGGCTTTTGATCTCTAGCAGCTCCGAGAGGATGCAAATCAGTGACTTACAGGTGAAAGGCTTTCTGTTATCAGATACCAGGGTTAACTAGCACCCTTAAAATGATGCCTCATCTTTAACATATAAAAGTTGAACCTTCCAAGGGACATGAGATACTGTATAGCACAATGATGTCCTAATAGTCTTATCCTCCTGCACTGTTCTACTCCAGGATGAAGAAAGGTATTGAACCCTTAACTTCTTTCAGTGTCTTCAGATATTATAAACCATAAAATACCCTAGATTCTATACTCTTTGTCTGTAACTTATACCTTTGTGGTTCTGCTTCTTTACAGTTTTGTAATATTATCAGAACTTTGCAGATCAGAACAAGAGCTTAGGCTCTAATTCTGCAAATATTTATGCACATACTTAACTTTAGCCATGAGATGCCTCCTTGAAGGCTGTATTACCTATATGACACGGTTACATGATTTTTTTGTCGCTTCTGTTATACTTCTCTGAGGATTATAGTACAAGTTGCTAGCTGTATATTTGATTTGTTATTCAATTCATGATTCTAAGACAAGAGCCTGTTGCATTGATTTCTGGAAAGGTGTGAGAAGAGTAAGCAGGTGAGAGAAGCATTGATCCTTGTGTTAATGGGGAGGACATAGGTAGAGCTTAAAAGGGACCTGCTGTGACATAAATAAAATTATCAAAATAGAAAACGATCCTTTCTTCTAAATCGAATTGATGTTCTTATATAGGATCATGGGGACAATCCACGGTACATGAAATATCTGTGATGTCACGTAAAGCATTTCTGTGAGCCTTTACTTATTAATTTAATTATTTATTGGAGTTTCTACAGCAACAACAATAACAAGAAGAAAAAGAAATAGTACTTATCCAGAGCTCCAGGTATCCCTTACACAATTGACTAAAAATAGAAGATAAAATATGTCATGAGCATCACTCTGATTTAGCAATAGCTGACTTTCAAAGATCTTACCTGAACTACAGAATTTCATTGCAATTTTCCAGCATTGATACAGCTACATGGTTGTTTCAAAATAAATATGGAATGTCAAAGTATAAGCTCACAATTTTTATAATTATTGTTTCCCATCTGAGACACAGATGGCCCTTTACAACTGTTCTTTTGACAATTAACTTCACCAGCCTGATGTATAGAAGCATCAAGCACATAGAGGCACTGGGAAATGCTTCAGAAATGACCAGTGTAGCATTTTGCTGATTATATATTCTAAAAATGATAAAGTAGACTGTACAATCAATTTCTTCATTTTAAATGGTTTTGTCTAATGAATAATGTTATTCTGGCTGGAATGATATAGTTGGGTATGCTCCTGTTTTGAGCAGGGGGGTGGACTAAATGACCTCCTGAGGTCTCTTCCAACCCTAATTTTCTATGATTCTGTTACATAGCATTGCCAACATGTGCCCTATTTCACTGCTCTCCCATGTCCATGCCATTTATATCTGCTTAAGGTATCACGTCTGGACAAAAGGGCATGCGCCAACGAACTTTGCTAAGTGGCGAACTGCCACCACCCCTTATCGAGTAGAGTGGGAAGCAGACTTTGAGCCATATGTTGTTGTGAGGCAGGACTGCCCAGAATATGACAGGAGGTTTGTTGGATTCGGCTGGAACAAAGTAGCTCACATCATGGAATTGGATGCACAGGTGAGAAACAACTCCTGAACAGTCAGCCTAAGGGGGTGCATGTTTTTCTTTTTAAATGAAAACCTTGTCCTGTAGAGTTAACTCAGCTTCTGCATCATAGAATCACTTGCCCAGTTATATTGGACTCTGCAAGTGGTTGTTTCAGCTGCAAGAGAAAGCCCTCCATACTATTCGTTGAGAATTAAAAGAAGAATTGTGCCTTGGTTCCTCAGTTAATTAAATCTAAGAAGAGTCTCTTGTCTCAGAGAGGCACACTGCCCTCCCTACTCTCCATGTCTCTTTGTGGGTAGTAATTAGCTACTGACTGATTAAGAGCAAATTATTTACTACCCCTACCCATCACATACTGACTCACCTGACTCATGGAGTTTAGTTAGACGATGCTGGTTTGTTGAGTCTGAACTGTTTAATTTGAGACATCTGAGGTTTGATAAACTTTGCTGAATCACGGGCAAGGCTGCAATGGAACCTTGCCTGGACTTCTGGTAGACTGCCCCAGCCTGCCTGGAGATCCTACATGTGCCAGGTCCACAGCTGTAAGGTAATTAATGGGACTCCAGGATTTGTGACTTGAGTAGAACTGCCAGGTAGAGTGAACCAGTGTTGGGGATCCTGAGATTCCAGAAAGCCCCCTGTTTCACAGCAGGATATCTGTTGTTATTAAATATGACGTTAAGGAAAATGCTGATTTCTCTGAGCAGCAACGGCAGGGTCTGGAGTAATTGATAATTCATGGGAATTAGCAAAACTTTGAGGCTTCCATCAAATTTTGAACAGACAGGCTTTCAAACCAACTGGAAGTCTTGCTTTTCAATCAACCCTGTTCTGCTGTAATGGCCACCATTTTGAGGGCAAAGTGCCAAGGTTTTGGAGGTGCTTTTCTGCTCACTCTTCTAACCCAGACAGAGACATGGAAGGAAAATGGCCACTTCTTTTTCTGCAGCGCTAACAGGTGAGGTGTAGGCAGGCTGTGCATTCACTCATGTATGGAGAGAGATGGTCCTTTTGCTTAAAGCTCTGCATAGTTGCTGTTTTTCCTCTGTATCCCAAAATAGTGTTCTGAATGGGAAAACCGGGGAAAGGGGGCAGAAGGGAGGCTCTCACTGGGAGTGGGAGAAAATGTCTTATATTGTCTTTAGTAATGATACTTTACATTTTAATTGTACAGTGCATTTTGCTAACACTAATCAATTAAGAATCAGTTGTGCAGAGTGTCAGTGTAGTGACTTGTCTGTTAATCTGTGTAACCAGAATTACATTTCCAATTGCAGCTCTCCTATAGTCTTTATGGCTTAGCTCTTTTCAGCAGAGGCACTTACCCAGCATTGAGTTTTACACAAAGGAAATTCAAAGAATTTTGAAAGGAGATTGTAGCACAGATATTTTGAAAGGTTGTCGGGCTGGAACTGCCTCTGGGGATGGCTTTCTGCATTCCTCCAATCTCAAAACACACCTATTTAGGAGAAATTTAATTTGTAACGGCTGAGGGACTGGGCTGTTTTCCTTCAGGGGACCTGTCAATCTAGAGAAGACTCAAAATTACTGGGCCATAGCTCTCACCAAGTGATGAGAAAATGGTGCTGGACATCTCTGATGTCCATGATCTGCCATCAGTGAACAATTACGATGTCATAGGGATCACGGAGACCTGGTGGGACTCCACCCATGACTGGACCACGGGTATAGATGGCTATACCCTGTACAGGAGGGATCGTGTAGAGAAAAGGGGCGGGGGTGTAGCTCTCTATGTTAAGGAAAGCTACGCGTCCCTGCAAGCCGATATTGGCGACCAGGGTGGACGACTGGAGACCCTCTGGGTTAAAATCCGTGGGGAACATGGCACAGGGGACACAATGGTGGGAGTCTATTACAGACCTCCCACCCAAAGTCCTGAGCTTGACCAGGAGTTTGCCCAGGAACTGGCTGAGGCAGCTTGCTCCAGGACCATGGTTGTCATGGGTGACTTCAATTACCCAGACATCTCGTGGGAGGATCGCTCAGCAAAATCTGAGCGGTCGCAGAGCTTCCTCTCGTGCGTGGATGACCTCTACCTGACTCAAGAAGTCTATGGGCCAACGAGAGGCAAAGCGCTGCTCGACCTGGTGCTGGCTACTGGGGAGGACCTAGTCGGCGACCTAGTGATCGATGGGAAGCTGGGTGACAGCAACCACGAGCTGATCACCTTCACCATCCGCCGAAAAGCTGGCAAGTCGGTCAGCAACACGCAAGTCCTTGACTTCAGGAAAGCCGACTTTGACAAGCTCAGGAGGCTTGTCAGTGAGGCCCTAAGGGACTGTGACCACAGGGAGAGGGGAGTTCAAGAAGAGTGGTTGCTCCTCAAGGGAGCGATCCTCAATGCATAAACTAAGTCTATTCCATCTCGGAGGAAAGGCAGCAAGAGGGCATAGCAGCCCCCCTGGCTCTCCAGGGACCTAGCAGACCTCCTGAGGCTAAAAAGAAAGGCCTACAAAGGATGGAGGATGGGAGTCACCTCCAAGGAGGATTATTCTGCACTGGTCCGGTCCTGTAGGGAGCAGACCAGGAAAGCCAAGGCTGCAACTGAACTCCAGCTAGCTTTGAGCATCAAGGACAATAAAAAGTCCTTTTTCAGATATGTGGGGAGCCGGAGGAAAAGCAGGGGCAACGTTGGACCCCTGCTGAACCAGATGGAGCAACTGACAACTGACGCCCAGGAAAAAGCCAACCTATTAAATAGGTACTTTGCGTCGGTCTTTCATCAGCCCCATGGGACGCCCGTGCCTGCTACAGGGCCGGGAAGTCCGGGTGAGGGTGATCCCCTGCCCTCCATTAATGCTGACTTTGTGAAGGAACATCTTGAGAAGCTGGATACCTTCAAGTCAGCCGGCCCTGACAATCTTCACCCCAGGGTACTCAAGGAGCTGGCGAGCATCATAGCCCAGCCTCTAGCGCGGATCTTTGAAAACTCTTGGCGCTCTGGTGTAGTGCCCGAAGACTGGAAGAAGGCCAACGTGGTGCCTATCTTCAAGAAAGGGAGGAAAGTGGATCCGGCTAACTATAGGCCCATCAGCCTGACTTCTATCCCGGGGAAGATCTTAGAAAAGTTTATTAAGGAGGCCATCCTTAAAGGACTGGCCGACGCCAACATCTTAAGGGATAGCCAGCACGGGTTTGTTGCGGGTAGGTCTTGCTTGACCAATCTCATTTCCTTCTACGACCAGGTGACCTATCACCTGGACAAGGGAGATGAGATTGATGTCATATATCTTGACTTCAAAAAAGCCTTCGATCTGATGTCCCATGATCGTCTCTTGGAGAAACTGGCCAATTGTCGCCTTGGGTCCCCCGTGATCCACTGGCTGGAAAATTGGCTCCGGGGTCGGACCCAGAGGGTAGTAATTAATGGAAGTCACTCATCGTGGTGTCCTGTGACCAGTGGGGTCCCCCAGGGCTCTGTCCTTGGACCCATACTGTTCAACATCTTCATTAACGATGTGGACACTGGAGTCAGAAGCGGACTGGCCAAGTTCGCCGATGACACCAAACTTTGGGGCAAAGCATCCATGCCAGAAGACAGGCGGGTGATCCAGGCTGACCTGGACAGGCTCAGCAAGTGGGCGGATGAGAATCTGATGGTGTTCAACGCCGATAAATGCAAGGTTCTCCACCTTGGGAAGAAAAACCCGCAGCATCCTTATAGGCTCGGCAGTGCTATGTTGGTTAGCACTATGGAAGAAAGAGACTTGGGGGTCATCATTGACCACAAGATGAACATGAGCCTGCAATGCGATGCTGCGGCTAGTAAAGCGACCAAAACGCTGGCTTGCATCCATAAATGCTTCTCAAGCAAATCCCGGGACGTCATTCTCCCCCTGTACTCGGCCTTAGTGAGGCCGCAGCTGGAGTACTGCGTCCAGTTTTGGGCTCCACAATTCAAAAAGGATGTGGAGAAGCTTGAGAGAGTCCAGAGAAGAGCCACGCGCATGATCAGGGGTCAGGGAAGCAGACCCTACGATGACAGGCTGAGAGCCCTGGGGCTCTTTAGCCTGGAAAAGCGCAGGCTCAGGGGTGATCTGATGGCCACCTACAAGTTTATCAGGGGTGATCACCAGTATCTAGGGGAACGTTTGTTCACCAGAGCGCCCCAAGGGATGACGAGGACGAATGGTCACAAACTACTACAAGATCGTTTCAGGCTGGACATAAGGAAGAATTTCTTTACTGTCCGAGCCCCCAAGGTGTGGAACAGTCTGCCGCCGGAGGTTGTTCAAGCGCCTTCATTGAACACCTTCAAGATGAAACTGGATGCTTATCTTGCTGGGATCCTATGACCCCAGCTGACGTCCTGCCCTTTGGGCGGGGGGCTGGACTCGATGATCTTCCGAGGTCCCTTCCAGCCCTAATGTCTATGAAATCTATGAAATCTATGAAGTTTGTAATTGCTGTTCAGTTGCTTCATTCCTCCAGTATCAGCTGGCAAAATCACATTTTGCTACCAGGAAATATTTCAGTGTTCTTCAGCAGCCCCAGCATCTGCCCAGGAGCCCCTGCTGCTACAGCCTTTCAGATTGGCAGAGAAGACAGAAATAATTGTTCTGGGAGGATTCAGATATCTTTTTTTTTCATCCAAATATGTAACTAATGATTGCCCCTGCGCCAAAGAACTTAGCATCTTTAAGGTAGAGCCCGAGGTCCCCGCACATGGGATCATCATTGCTGTAGGAAAAAACCCTATCATGCATCCATTGACCCCCCTACCTTGGCTCCTGGAACAGGTTGGCTAGAGACCTGTCTGAGCCTCCCATCTCAGCCTCTTTCAAAGGGCCAGAACACGTCACGTTTACACCAGCGTAACCTGACCTCATAGTGATAAAAACTAAGAGCAGTTGCATGACATTTAGCCCAACACAAGTGTAACTTATAACTAGAATTTGCGGTGGAGTCACCCCAGTCAGAAGCAGAGGGTAGAACTTCACCAGTGTAAATGACATCAGTTTAAGTGTCCTGTTTCTACATCTCCCCTGGGGTAGTCCACTGGCTTCACCACCTTCTGGCAGTGAATACCTGCAATAGTGCCAACTGCCTCAGCTTGCCCAGGAAAGCTGATTGTCAGTTTGCTCCCAACAGTAACTTAAATTGGTGTACAGAACTAACATAAATTGCACCAGCATTAATCTGTTGTGTGTCCAGTCTAAAAAGGACTCAGTAGTAGTACTAGTATATATTTAAAAAAGGGATGTCCAACTGGTGGCTGCAGGCTGTGTGCAGTCCCCAGCCTACCAATCTTGGTACTGCTCCCCTCACTGCTGCCACCAAAGTCTTTGGGCTCCCCCTTTTTTCAGCTTCCATGTCCTTCCTCTGCCCCTGCCCCTGAGGATGACACAGTGCATCTGCAGGGCTAAGGGGCCCACAGCCAGGAGGCTCAGAGGACCCCACGCAATGCAAGAGCGCAGGCACAGTGCAGTGGAGAGGGGGCATGCCTGCTGCTGGCAGAGGGGGTGCTGGCATGGGGCATAGGGCAACCAGTGCAAAGTCCCCAGTGACTCAGAAATTGAACAGCCCTGATTTAACATACTGATAACACATAAAGTCCCAAGTTAAGATGGGAGCTGTGTGCAAACACAAAAAATGCACATGCCCCCCTGAAAGATTTCCAGTCTACAGACACAAGCAGACAAAAAAGCTAAGGGATGTGCTTTCAAAACTTATGTTCCTAAGCCATGTAGTTTTTGAAAAAAGCTGCCCAGAGTTTCTTATGACAAAACTTGCAGAGTGGTAACTTTGGCTTTGGCTTACTTTTACACTGTATTCTCTTCTGCAGGTGCTGCTCTTTGATATTAGGTCAGATAATCATCAGGGCCCCATAGCCTCAAAGCCATATTTTATTGTTCTTTCTATTTCCTGGCCCCTTTCTTGCTGCTTGTTGTTTCCCAGCAGTTCTAACTCTCCAGCTTAAAGGATTGTGTTTGAGAAGCAGACTATTTTGATTTTTGCTGTAAAATTGTCACCTTATAACATGAATCTGTCAGTTCAGAGCTTCCCCTCGTTTCTATAAAATGTGTTGGCACGTATAATTTGCTATCAAATATTGTCATGACTGCCTAAGCAATATTGCATCTGCACTGTAGCATCAACACCCTAAATTGGGATAATGCGGGTTTGAGTAATCTGTTTCTGGGGGCTTCCGTGAACAAGTATATTCTTTTTCCTGGGAATTTCCAGTCTCCTCTCAATTGATGTGGGGTTTTTGAGAGAAACTATTTCCTAGCAAGAATACATTTGTCCAGTGGAGCTTTCTGTGAATATTCTGTGCCTCTGCAGAGGCTTCTAAAATTGCAAGGGACTTGAGCTTTCATCCTAAATCAAGGGAAAGCGGAAGCCTCTCAGAACTGGCATCTCAGCAAAAAACAAAGTACTCTGGAGAAACTCCCACTGGCAGCATCTCTTCTTCCACAAGGTTCAGAGTCCGAGTAGTAAGCTGAACCAGTCCTGAAAGTGAGGTTAATGAGGCAGAGCAATCACACTTCTAAACAGGGAGCATCTGAAAACACGAATTCTGCTTTGTAAGAATGCTGAGGTTTTCAGGCTTGTTTGGTTTCTGCAGCAGACCAGAACTGATGACTTCCTAAATGTTTCATTACAAAATAAGGGGAGCAAAAGAGGGAGAGATCCAAAATACTCAGGCTTGGTGGTTAGCATGTTCAGCTGCACTGTTGGAGACCCAGGTTCAGTCCTTATAATGCTTCCTGCTGAACAGGGAATTGAGCATGGGTCTCCTACATCCCAGGCCCTACTCACTGCACTGTAGAGTCTAATGACTTTTTAATTAGTTCCAACAGGAGAGCTCGAGTGTTATGACCCCTCCTATGGAAATGGGTAATGAGAGTTCGAGAGGACCAGGCAACATTTCAAACTCTTTATTGAACAACACAATGCGAGTCCCAAAAGGTTGACTCACTGGATGATGTGACAGCAGTCAGTCATGTGTGCTTACTATCTATTGGGCAGTCCAGCATGGATGCAGCAGCAGTGGTCTGGCTCTCTTCAGCACCAGTGCTCCCTCACTCAGTTCCCACAGCTTTTAGTCTTATAACCACAGTGATCTTAACATTAAATGTGGACCACAAACAGTATTCAACATAGGGTCCAATATTCACACAATAAATGAAACTTATTAAGTAACCAGTAAGTGTATAATGGTGATGGGCTCAGAGGTCTGTTACTGTCCCCAGCCTTTTGTCTTGGTGTGAAAAGGGTATCTGAGTGACTTACTTAACTAAAAGTTGCATAGAACTCCATGCAGAATACAATTTAAAGTAAGCATATGACCTACGCAAGGTACTTACTTGAACCTGTAGAGGTGTCTTACCCTGGGTCACAGAGGTGTGTATGGTGTGGCCTGCAAGGGGACCCTCCAGACCCTTTACAGCGATGTGAGTTTCCATTAATCATAATTTTTCAACAAAAAACATTTTGTCACAAATCCTTGACTAGCTCTAAATAAAGAAAATGGGTAGAATACCTCCAGAGGAAAGGATGGGTGGCAATTGAAGCTCACAGTTGCTATAAGTATACTGGTCAAACTGAGCTTTTCTAGCATAAACACAGGTCAAACTGGAAAAAATGTGTTTTTGTCTGTATAGCCTATTCCAGCCCTCTTGAGCAAAATAAGCTATGGTGGCAAATGTGCCACTTTGCTGGTATGCTTGCATCTATACCAGGGGCTACTTCAAGCCTAGGTACAGCAGAGATCTCACTTCTTTGCTCCCCTGCTATGATAAGAAAAGATTAGTATAGACCAGGTTTAAGATATTATGCTAATTCTGTACCTCTATTACTTTGGTTTCCTTTTGTGTAAGCATTTTAAAGGGAAAGGTAGGATTCATATCTTCCATTTACACCATTATACATCATTTAAAAGAAAAAGAGATTGGCTTGACCAGTCTCCTCTGTATTTACATTTTTCCCTCTTTACATTGCACCATTATATGTGCCACAGCAAAGACCAGTGTATACATGTGTGAACACAGAGGAAAGGTTCATTGCAGGCAAAGCACTTCTCACTGCTGATGTCTTTCTTTTCCAGGAGTATGAATTTATAGTACTACCCAATGCCTATATGATCCACATGCCGCATGCTCCCAGCTTCGACATCACCAAGTTTCGCTCCAACAAGCAATACCGCATCTGTCTCAAGACCCTGAAGGAGGAGTTCCAGCAGGATATGTCTCGTCGCTATGGTTTTGCAGCTCTCAAATATCTCACGGCAGAGAACAACAGCTAGCACGACAGAACTCGTTTATGGGAAACAGACACTGAAGGGAGGAGCCACTTAATGTTTGGGCCCAGTCTTTTAACTTGGAACTGAAAGACACTTCTTGTTTTTATATCATACCTAGCAGTTCTAACAGTAGAAATTTGAAGTGACATGACTTCAGACTGCTCTCAGTAGTTGCCTCCCTTCCCCCCCACCTCTCCACTCCTTCCCTTCCAGCCTTCAGCTTTAGTGTTCGCAAAGGGTGAATAAGAGAGGCTGGACATGCACCTATCATACCGCACAGAGTTGGGAGTGGGGAGTAGGAGGGGAAGGTTTTTGTTCTCAGAACTGCAGAGCAAAGAGAGAATATAGGATTTCATGTTGCTATTTAATAATTCCACATGCTTTTTATCTGTAAAGGAAGATCTTCAGGTCACTGTCCTGTGAAATGCAAATTTACACTACTCTAAAAGGGAACTTTTACCTATGGACTTTCACGGTGGCCCTGATCATATGGATGGCCTTGTTAATGCAGGATGAGCCAAAGGTCTGAATTAGCCTTGGAAATGGAGGGGAAGCATATACAACACTGCACTATAGAGAAGGTGTGTTACTGGCGTAGGCATTTTCATGGCATCAGCTGATCTTTTATCCTCAAATTAATTCTTTTTGATTTGCAAACCTCCACCCCCCTGCCTTTCTGCCAGCCCTACACTCCATTCCTTTTTGTTGAAAGGAAGTGGTCCCCTTCATGCTGCTTGTCCATCCCTAGCTGTAGAGGTCCAGTAAAGAAAAATGGTGCCTCTGCCAGAATGTGAAGGAACCTGTCAGTGTAAGGTCTGTTTTTGCCAGAGCAATTTGTTCACATGTGTTTAGTGAAATACACAGGCGCATTGTAGCCTGTTACCATTTTAAAGGCAAGAAGTGGGATGTTCCCTAGAATGCATTTTCTGCTGGGGATAGTGACCAGCAGGCTCTTTCAGTGCATGTCCAGTGGTGAAAGCATTGCGCCGTGCACTTTAAGTGGACTTCTTTGCTGAACAGGAAATATAAGCATGGCAGCTAGACCTCAGTAGCCTGGGTGCTGTCAAGCTGCCTGCTGCAAGCTCTCAGAACTACTTCGTTAAAGGAGTTTATAATAAAAGGAGAAAACTGTGAGGAATAAACTCCCCATTTTGAGGGGGAGAAGAGAATGTGTTGGGAATCTGAGTGTGAATGTTTGCTTGAATGTGGGCTGGTCAAGTTCACAACCTAAACATCCATAGAAGTATTTTGGAGGGTGGACAGGACATCTAACAAGCAAAACACACACAGAAAATAAGACACTGGACTTCTTACCATTTTCTTTATTGTTCAGTATTAATGTTGTGTTTACATTGGATGAAGAGATGAGGTTTAATGCACTACCCCTTCCAGGGCTATTTGTATTCAGTTGCAATGTTAACAGAGACAGCAGAATCAGCTAAGTGAGAAATGTGTCTCTCTTCCTATCCCCAGTCATGTAGGACAGTTTTTAGCAACACCTCTGCCTAGACTGCAGAATGGATCAACACTGCATTTTGCTCGGTTTATTCTGTTGTTTTCCAGTCGCTGGACCCTCAGCCCTTTCTCCCCTGCTAATCACTTTAGATCTCAGTTTTCTTTCTAACCTACAACTCTGAGGTTCTATTTTACAGCACATTCAAGACAGCTAAGCCAGATGTCTGAAGTACAAATGTGAGTTAGGCTGAGTACATTTAAGAAAAGAAATGCAAAACAAAAAGAAAAAGAAAAAAACAAAAAAGGAAAATAGCAACATTGTTGACAAGAAGAGGGGAGGGAGGCTCTATGTAATTGTGATTTTTTTTCCCCTGGTATTGTTGGCTGTGTAAGTATATATCACTGTTTAATTTTTCCAAAGTGCTTTTCTCTTTTACTTAATGGCTTTATGAGAAGATTTATATAAAAACGTTTGAGGGGCTGAGGAAAATTCAAATAAACACTAAGCCCTGACTGTGGTATATCAGAAAAAAATAGAAACTTCCCTCACTGCTGAGGGCTCAAATCTGCACTGTATAATACTCTCCCACCAAATGCTCAATATGAGTAAGGGTGACAGAATCTTTTCGTAAGAGAGACTAAGGAGTGATGTGAAGCACTGATTTTCCCTATATGAATTTGCTGGCAGGTCCTTCAGTGTAACTAAAGCAGTTTCATACAGCACTGTTTAAATTCGGGATGTTCACTTGTTCTTTGTTTCACAATGATGCCCCGGGGTGGGAAAGGAACAGCATTCTCCATCAGTGTTGGGTTCAGGCTAGATTGTCCTACAAGGCACAACCTGTAGTACAGTACATTGTTCAGCTATGCCATAGCAACGTTAGCTATGGCTCCAGCCCTGATCTGTCTTTTGGTGGTGGTGTGGGGTGGGCCAAGTAGTAATTTGTTGTTGGCTTATGCCAGCAGCTACTTACTGCAACTCATTCTGGAGGCTCATGTGTGCTAGCTGAGATATGGCTAGCTCAAAGACATCTACTAGATTAGAGAGGTACAATATTTCTTTATGGAATCTGTGCTGGTTTATTTCCATCCTGCCATATTTATCTAGTGGTTATATAATCCTCTTTTATTATCATTTCACTTAATTTCTTTGCTATCAGATTAGGTTTGCTTACTCTCTGTAATTACCAGAATCCCTCCAGCACCATACAACAGTACATTTGTGGTACTCTAGCCCTCTGCTACAGTTGGTGATTTTAATGACAGAATGCATATTTCTCTTAGCAGCCTGGTTATTTAATTCTTCTATTCCTCTGAGCTCTTTGATGAATACCATCTAGACCTGGTGACTATAATAATCTTTATAGATTCTTTCTAGCGCCTTCTCTTTTGACACATCAGTCTATGACATTATTCTAACTTTATTACTTGGAAAGAGTGGGTCTCTGGGTTAGGTGTTTGTCCAACCTGTGCTGTGGTGAAGACTGATGCAAATAAACCATTAGTTTCTTGGAAATGCCCTTACTGTCTTTAACTGCTCCTTTTAATCTGTGATGGTAACCTTGTCCCACCAGTTATCTCAGGCTTTCTCCTTCTGGTATACTGAGAACATTTTTTTTTTTGCTTTATATTGTTTACTATTTTCTCTTTAAATTGCCTCTTAGCCCACCTGGTTTTCATCTTATCATTTATACTCTTTTGCATTGGCTTTGACAGGCTTGGATTTCCATTTTCTGAAGGTTATCAATTAGGCTCAAATAACCTTTTGAAACTTACAATTGAATCATGCTGGTAATTTCATTTCTTTCTCTTTTATTTGTTTTAGTAGGCATACATGATCTCTGTGACTGTGGTATTCAAATGCATCTTCCATGCTGAGTTTAACTATTTTAATTTTGACTTAGGGCATTTTTACCTGTTTCTTTTTTTCTTTTTAAATCCTTCCCTTCAAAGTCAGCTGTCACCATGCTAGTTTTTTATGACATTCCTCTACCAAATGATGTTGGACTGAATTATATTGTGGTCATTATTACTGAATAGATTAACTGCATTTTCTTTTTGAATCAACTTCTGTATGTTACTTAGTATAAAGCTTAGAACAGCCTGTCCTCTTGTGTACTCTAAACTTGTGTTGTTGAGATGCAGTTGATTGAGATGCTGAGAAGTTACTTTTCTAAATTTTGCCATTTGGTAACATTTGCCCAGCCTCTGTATGGGTTACAGCTATTTCCTATTATTATTAATGTATTATGAGAGCAAGTTGACTCTTTTTCTTCTCCCAAACATTATGGCTGGAATATCATTTTCCTGATCAAGAGGACAGAAATATAACCTCATTTGTGAATTTGTATTCTTCTAGTTTGGGATGTGTATTCTGCTCAGTTTACCTCTCCACTCAGAAATTTTAACTCAGTAGATTCACTAGAATCTTTTAAGTATGAGTGCCTCACCCCACCCCATGTCTATCATCTGTATAAATTATATCAAGGTCTGACATCATCCTATTGATTTCTGACATTCCACCATGTATCAGTAATGTCTGTTATTAGGGGTGTGTGAAACAGGCTGTATTCAATTTGGATTTTGCCCAACTCAGGGACAGCGATTCAGTTAGTTGATTCAGATCACTGTCCCCGATTCAATTTGGCTGAATCTGAAGATTCAGTGCTGATTCAGAGAATCAGCGATTCGGCCATAGACACAGCTTTAAATGTTTTTTCTACATACCTCGAGGTACCAGGCACAGTTCACAATCGCTGTGATGCTGGGGTGGATAGAGCGTCCCACAGGGCCGCGGCAGGGGGGGTGGGCCCCGTGTGTTTGGTGGCAAAAGTACTTCCGGTTCACTTCCAGGTCTGCTGCCAAGAGCGCTGGGGGCCTCCCCGCACCTCCTAGGCTCGACAGTTAGCCATGGGGGGAACTCCGGGTGCCACCCCAGACCCAGAAGGCACCAGTTGCCGAGCCAGCGGAAAGCATGGGGGGTCCCCCTGCGCTCTGCCAGGAGGAACTGGAAGTGCTTCTGGTCCATTTCCGGATCTGCTGCTGAGTACACTGGGGAGCCCCCGTGCTCCTGTGGGACACTCCATGCACCCCAGCATCTCAGCATTCATGAGCCGCCTGGTACCTTGAGGTATGTAGAAAAAACATTTAAAGCCGTGTCTATGTCCAAATCGCCAAATCTTTCTGAATCTCTCCGAATCGATTTGAAGGGTTTCAATTTGATTTGGAGACATTAAAGGGTCTCCTGATTCGATTTGGAATCGGAGATCTGGCCACCGAATCAGGCCAAATCTCTACCTAATCGAATCGGGGATCAAAGCTTTGCACAGCCCTATCTGTTATCTCAAGTTCTTCTTCCGTTGCCAAACATTCTGATTTCCCTATTTTAGCTTGTAAGTTTCCAAATTGGGAAATGTTCTAGATTGTATTTTTACCTCTGCACTTTTTAAATTAAATTTCTTAGCCTGAAACTCTGATATATTTCCTGGAATTTAGCAGTATTCTTGACCTGTCCTATCACTCATTTCACCATAATTTCCATTTTATCCCTTACTTAATAAAGAGATACCTTTATATTACTGGCATCCTTAGCAGATGGCTTTGTCCTGCCTGAGCTGTCCTTGGACCTGTCAGGTTTCCTCAAGCTCCTACTTTCAATAATTCTCTCAAACCTTGCCAGTTTTCTGTGCAAGGAATCTGGTTCCATTTACCATGCCTGTATTTGGTTTTTTTGTTTTTGTTTTTTTAATGGAGCTCACTAGTATTCTCTTGGGGCCCCTCTACACGTGCAGGTAACTGCACCATGGGGTCTAATGCGTAATCCACACAATTGCACCTCTTGCCACGCCATACATGCATGACAGGAAGTGTGATTGTGGGATCATGTATTAGATCCCATCGCACCTTATTGTTGGTACAGGGGGAGGCTGATCCCGGGCTCCCCATGCACCAGCAAGAAACAAGCTCCCATGGCTGGGAGCCCCTTAATTGAGGGACTCTGAGCCATGGGGGTATCTCATACATCCCTGGGCCTGCGGGATTGCAGCTGCCATGATCTCCCTGGGGCACTGCATCTGCCATTGGGGCTACTGAAACCCCCAGGCCTGGGAGAGCATAGCTGCCACAATCTCCCAGCCCCAGGGTTTCATGTACTCCTGGGGCATAAGCTACAAGAAACTGTGATGGTCTATTAAGTCAGTCATTCCTGCTTTAAAATGATCTGAACACACTGAGTTTTCACCTTTAATATGCGGTGGAGCTACTGGTTTGGCCACAAATTCTGCCATCAATGAATCCAAGGTCCCATCTACATATTACAAATATTGCAGTTAGCTAGCTAATTGTGCAATTGCCTTGAGACCAGCTACACATGCAAAGTAGCTATCATGCCAGGGTTTCATGCACTCCCAGGGCAGGTGCACCCCCTGCTTGTTGGGACTCAGCTGTGTCCTGGCACCCAACATCTGCTGCTGCAGGATTCTGCGTCCCAGCAGCTGTGGGGTGCTGCCATGACCCAGAGTTGGCAGCTGCTGGAGCCGAGAGTCCCCTCAGTTGCAGAACTCCCATGCCCAGTTGGGCATGGTGCACCCCTGCAGACCTTGCTTCATGTGCAAATTAAAGCTCAGTAGCAACCAGATTTAAAGTTAGTACACATTTTCAAGGTCTAACCTTATAGCTGGTTGGAGCTTTATATGGCATGATAGCTACTTTGCATGTGTAGCTGGTCTCAAGGCAATTGCACAATTAGCTAGCTAACTGCAATATTTGTAATATGTAGATGGGACCTTGGATTCATTGATGGCAGAATTTGTGGCCAAACCAGTAGCTCTGTCACATATTAAAGGTGAAAACTCAATGTGTTCAGATCATTTTAAAGCAGAAATGACTGACTTAATAGACCATCACAATTTATTGTTGCTTATATTTAAATTGTGGACCCCATTTTACTTACAGTGGTATGAATGACACCACTGCATAATATTAATTGCATAGTATCTATTGCAGCATAGCAAACACTGTCATAGAGAGAGAACCATGATAATAACTTCACCTGGGATGCAGCCACTATCTCTTTAAACAAGTAAAAATAAAGCCCTAACAGGCGTGAGCCATTAGATTTATATATGCCATGTAAGAGTACATTTCATGTGATTTTTTTTTTGTTAGGTACAATAGTATATTTTATAATTTAATATAAAGTATATATTTTAATGCTCTCATTTTTACATTACTTTTTATTCAAATACAACTATAATCCCTGTCAGACAGATGTTATGCTCTCCATATCTTGACAACTCCCCCATCTTTGTGGCCACCATCTATCTGCCTAATGGCCACTGTCTGTTTTTTAGCTAAGGAAAACTGGCCAGGACTTCATGAGCTGTTGCTTGTTAATCAGCAGAGAGGCAATGCAAGACACTCCCCCCCCCCCAACTCTGCTAGATACCATAAGGGTGTTCCTTAAAATTCAGTGGACTATCAACAGAACCCAGCAACTCAGCAAATGGAAGGAGGATCAATAGTTATAAAGGTAAATGAGTTCTATTTTGTTAGATTGTGAGAGTGCCAAACGGGAAGAACAAATCTGTGGCCATTCCTTTTGTTCCAAAATTTCAAAGCCAATAAGTATTACTTTCAAAATTAAGTTTCTGTATCTCTATTAAACCAGACTGGAATAAATGGGCTATCTGCACGTGATGACAGAAAATAAACTAACATTTCCATTCTGATCCTGAAGATGCAGAAACACAATTGACCGGTAAATGTTCTAACTCCTTTTTTATGCGAGTAGTTCATGATTTGTAATTAGACTATAAATAGGCATGCCTGCATACTTTACTGAATGAGGAGGACTTTTGTATTTATTTATTTATTTATGTTTAAAGGAGAACTCAAGCACCAAGTTTTGAAATGGAAATCTGGGCATGTGTGACATTTATAGTTTGGGAGACCATTTATAATCATAGATCTAAACTGCCATAGCTTTCTTAGAGTCCTCTTTCCACCTGCCTGGCTTTCTCACATACCTGCTCCCAAAGGCAGGCACAGAACTCTCAGTTTGAAACAAGTTGTTATTTGTGGTGGTTAAATTGATTAAATGTTTTTCCTAGGAAAATTTTTCTGGATACTGTGTGCACTTGCTCAAAAAAGTTTAGCTGCTGTGACCTGCTGAAGAAACATTTGTGATGTAGACAGAAGGACAAACATTTATGCATCCTTTGGGCCATATCAGTCTGTTTATCCATACATATTGATGGTTGCTGTAGTGGAATGGTTGACCTACAGATAAAATTAGTAGGCAGAGTTTTTAAACCCCAGGTTACAAATCAATACTACTTTTTGTCATCCCATAGCTTAGTACCCACCATAATGATTTGAATGGTTTATTTCACACACAATTATGGTTTCAACAAAGTGAGAAATGTTCTGTGATTTGCTGGCCCTTCAAAATTCAGTGGAAACCATTGTGGGGTATACAAAAGCAGCATGCAACTCTCAGAGAATCATAGAAAAGTAGGACTAGAAGGGACTTCTGAAGAGCCCCCTGCCTGAAGCAGGATCATCCCTATCCAAATCATCCTGTGCAAATCCTTGTCTTACCTGTTACTGAAACTGCAGTCAGCTCTGCCCCACAAGCAAGGCATAGCAACCTAATAATTAAAATTCATAAGCATTAAGAATGTTGTTAAAATACAAAGAAAAATGGTTCTGATTTCAAGTTGAAATTTTGACTTGACACACTGTCATTACCCTCGACTTGTTTCATAGGCCTCCAACAGATGAGACCAGTTCAAACCAAGCTAAGATAAATATAATTCTCATTTACAGTGTGTATGCGTGCGTGTGTGTGTGAGAGTGTGTGCATGTGTGTGTGCATATGCTGTAACTATATATATATATTACATATACAGATTTTTATGTTTATATATATAGATAAAAGAATTAAAACTAACTTAAAACACATTATTAAAGTTGCGAAGTCAATCACCCAAAAATGAAAAGTTGCCAAAATGAAAGGTGTTTGTGCAACTTTAATTCTGTCCCCTTGTGCAGCTGTATTATGATACAGACTTTGATTATCTGATCATGTCCTACCTTTTCCTGAAGACTCCTGTTTCATTTAATGCGCAGAACGGATGGTGCTCTGGGAATGAGGTAGCTGCCTGATATTTCTGTTTATCCTCACCAGCATTGATCTCTGAATAATATTTTCATTTCCTTCATTCTGAGGAAAGATACTCTTTTATTTTTCAAAGAGTAGGTATGAACTGTGGTTTGGGGGCGGAAAAAAATTAATCAAACCTTATGCTTCAGGTTTTCTGAGTAGATTGCTTAGGGCACCATTCTGTAACCACTTCTTATGTGGGGGGCCCTGCCTGGTCAATGGAAGTTGTACACAGAGAAGTCTTGCAGTATTGGGTTCTAAACATATGTATTCAAAAATTTGAATCTGCGAGGTAAGGAGTCCAAGCAGTACTTCAGCGTAAAAGATGTCTGTCACTCCTTCCTTGAGAATGCTTTTAAATTGCAGCAAAGCACAACAAAAGCCTGCCAAAAAAGGAGATCAATTAAAAAAGGGCTAGTCTTAATCTTTTCCCCTAGTAACGAAGCAGGGGGAAACTTAGTATCTGCTGAAGATCTAGGGTCAAATCCTGAGCCAAGATAAAGGTGAACATTACTTTTATGGTGTGGCTAGTGCCCCCTTTTGTCTGAGCACATTTCTCGTGGATCACTGGACTACACAACCTTTCTGTTATAAGTAATTGTGGTTGTAGAGTTTGTGAAGCTGAGCACTGAGCTTAAATCAGGCCCAGCTCAAAGATTCTTGATTTGTGTTAGCTCTGCTGGTCTCACAGCTGTTCCTCTCATGCTTGCAAGCAAAGGAGGACTGCCAGAAAAATTAAAACAGCATGGTAATGGCAGCAATCAGAACATTCATCCTTTCCAAACTCTTCCCACCTGAAGTCCACAGTTGTTTAGATAATGGCTGGAGCAAAGCTGCAGCTTGTTAGAGCTCTTGAAAGCTTCTGTTTTTGTTTTTAAGGAGGATTCATTGCAGCGTCAGCACTCTCTGGCAATGCTGTAAAACAACTGTAGTCTAAAAAAGACAGACTAAAAGCTAACCTATGCTGATTGTTCCATCAGCTATTCATCCAGTCCAAATGAAATAACAGCCTAGGGTAGGCAGCAGTGTTATCAAGCTGTTTTGGTTTTTGTATAAAGTCCTAGTGAAAGTGGTGTTGAATTGATTTGTACTTGTGCTGCTCTACAACTTGAAAAGTATTCTCAAAGGAGTGATAGATGCCCCTTATGCATAGCGATGCCTTGGATTTATCAGCAAAGAGGTTCAGAGAGCATATAAACCTTTTGTATTTGCCCTCCTAAACATTACCCTCTGCATGCCATTTATATACTATTACAGAGGAACCCAAAAATTCAGCTATCAAATGCTTGGGATAGGTAGTGAGTTTTTGTGGCCTGTTATGCAAGAGGTCAGACTATCTGCTCTAAAAGATCCTGTCTGTCCTTAAAACCTATCAGTCCCGCTGGCATTAATTATCCTAGGTCACAGTAAGCTGTTTTGTCAATGTTTGTGTCATTTATTTTTTAAATTTGGGATTTTTTTCAAGTATAGTAAAATACAAAGTGAAAAATGAATGAGTTTTGTTAAGACCTATGATTAGGTGATGGATTCATGAGGTTTCACAGAGGATAATATGCATGGAGATTCATGAAAGCCAGAAAGTTTCCCACACACCTGCTGTCAGGTTTTGTTACATACAATAGAACTTGGTCTTTTTAAATAATGGTTATAGAGAGAGAGAGACTGTCTGAGCCCCAAAATATTTCACACAAGCTTTCATTGGTTTCATTTCCATGCTCATAACTAAAACAGAGTTCGCAGTGTTTGCAAAACTTTTGTACAGTTTTCTTGTGTAATGATTGTACTCAGACATTTTCAGAACATTGTGTGAAGCAAGACACAAAGACTTGCCATACAACAGTGAAGTCAAGAAAATAGGCTTCCCTGTTGTCATTTACCTCTGTGGCTTCACAGGTTTTATTCCTGTCTCAGTGGGTTTTCTGATGGTAAGTGTTAAGGAACCATAGCTCCTGTTATACCACAGGGCAAGTTCTTTCTGAAGTATACACCATCACTGGAGCTTCCGTCTTGGAAAGCAATCAGGTGTTGTTTCACTTTTGCCCTTCTGGCTCTCGGCATGCCCTGATATGGATTTTAGGAATGTTCTCATTTTTTATTTTTCAAATCTAAATTTCAGAGGAAGCCAAGGGCTTGGAAATCACAAAGATGGGATTCCTATATTTCGATTGACTTGAAATGTATTCCTATATTTGGCATCTTTCTGGCTCCTTACCTCTGTGCCTCTATAAATAGCATTCACAGAAATTATTATTTTGGGTGAAGAGGGGCATCTTGAGTAGTCAAAGGGCATTCCCACGAGAAATTATGCTGTTATATGAGGCCACAAAGCATTCAAAATGTTTGTCCTTTGAATAGTCCATATGTTTGCATGAGTCTTTAATTCAAGTAGTGATACAGTGGCAAAGCAGTTGAGACATCGTCCTACAGTTCCAGCATCACGAGTTTTAGCTCTACTCCAGACTTGTGCTGAAGGCTACCCCCACTTGATGCAGCCGTATCTGCTCATCTGAGCTGGGAAATCAAAGGTGGCCAGATGCTAGACCTGTCACTCCCTTGTGTGCTGTTGGCTACAAAAACTGCTGTGCCTGACGAACTGTTAGACTTGGAGGAACTTTGACTTTTTAATGCCAAGTAAAATTTATAGAAAACCCAACCTCAAAGAGCTTTCCCAATTGACTCAGCCCATTGTAATAGTATTTCTCCTCTTAGTACCCCCTATTATCACGAGTTATATTGTCCATCTCCCTCCTCATTACATTTTCCATATATTTTTAAGAGAGCATAGCCTCTTTTCACGTCTTGAGGCACTGGTTTATGAATGCTGTGCAGAGAAGCCCTCTCTCCCTCAGTATCTCCCTGAAAAATAGAGGTAACTTAAAACAAAAATTCCATATGTTAGGAATAGCGGGATCAGACTTTAATGTAATACAAAATTAATAGTGCCAAAAGGAAGCCAGAAGATACTTAGAACCCAAAAGCAATCCTTCCTTTAAAGCTATAACTAATCAACTATTGGATGAGATGCTAGTGTGACCATGAATAGGTCTGGGGAACATAGTAGTGTTGGAAGACTTGAAATGGACCAGCTTACATTGTTCTTTCACACTACAAAAAGATTTCCCTTTCACATGATGGCATAGGTAGCAATGGACAGCATGCCAAATGTCAGAAGACATAAATATTCACTTTCCTTCCAAGACCATGCAGTATTTCCCATTTAGCAGCCATTTGCCAAAAGTGGTCTCGGCCTAAAGAAGTCAAGAAGTTCTGAGTGCATGTAAGAGACAGCAGATTGTGGTCCCAGTTTTCAAATACATTTGTTCACTTCTGAGTACATCAGGTTTTAGGAGTCCAACCAGAAACTCTTAGATCTTCAAGAAGCTGGTCTCTCTGATTAAGAATTTTGGGCAGATCAGTCATAGGTAGGCAATAGCTCATGCGCTGTGGAAATCAAGGACACGCCGACGAACACAGCATGCTAACTATCAGGGAGGTACTGACTTAAATAATAAAACGATGACCTTAAAATGGCAGTTGAGACAAAATACTACAAAGGGCACTCTGAATAATAATTTGCAAATATTATTGCATCATGTTACTGCTGTATGGTTTTGCAGAAATCAATATATCAGCAAACACTTTTTAATGATACAGGAAAGCTGTAAAAAAAATAAAATAAAAAAAATTTAAAAAAAAGGTGGGGTGGAAAGCCTTATGTGTTCCCTCAGGAAGGCTTGATAAGCACCTCACTCCTTTTTGCCGTGACACAGGTAGTTTTTCACACTTCAGGGAAAAACTGGAATTTCATAACCTTTATGGTGAACATTGCATAAAACAACACTTGTTATTTCTTTGCAAGGCTGGACACTGAAGGGTTTGAATCTTAAGATCACAGTCCTGTCTGCATTATCTTACCGGTTGTCTTTCTACCTGAACTAATACTGAACCCTTTGATTTCTCTCCCACTTAGGTGGGCAGGGAATGGAGGGAGGGAGGAGGTGGTCCTTAAATTACAATTCATTAAAGGTAAAAAAAAAATAAATAAAAAAATCCATCTTTTGTTGCTCCCCTATTCTTTTTTAAACAAGCAGGTTCTGAACAGGTAAGATTCCCTAGAGAGGACTGATTTTCCATAACCCATTTCCCAAGCGCCTCACCCCTCCAGGATTGTTAGACTGATGCAAGTGGCATTTAACACAAATACTTAGTTTACATGTATGCTTCAGTCTGTGTGTAAGTTTTCTAGGTGATAATTTTATTGGGGAAAATGCTGTTTAGATTGTGTGTGCAAAATAAATGGCTTGTAAATACTAAAAGAAGAAAAAGTTTAATTTTCAGTTGTGCAATAAAATTGTGAAATAATCCTCTCAATTCTTTTTCTGCTGATATCTGACTTGATGGAAGTTGGTTTCAGTAGGAGACCAGTAGTGTTTTTTCAGATCACATGAAAAACAGTGATGGTTGTTGTTGGAGGGGGATGGGAGAGGCATGCATAAAATTATTGGTTTTTTTATCATTATTCTTTGTGATTTATTTTTCATTCTTCTTATTCTCTGGTTTGTTCACTCTGACCCTGGCCCAACTATGTAAGTATATAGGTACACAGCCAGTTCTGCAAGATAGTGGCACAACTCACCTGCTTAAAGATAAACCCTTGTTTAAATGCTTTACTGAAACTGGACCACCTTCTCCCCTCTCTTGCTTATGGCTTCCCGTTGTCTATAAAACATCAAACATGTGAGAGAGTGCAGAAGACAGTTCATATTCCACCACCAGCAGATGGGTGCCAGATGACCAAGGAGACTGACTTGATCCACTTCATGGAGACAGGTCTAGCTGAGAAAACATTGCTACAGATTGTTGATCTGCCAGGTATATGTGTGAGATTCAAGCTAAAATGAAGCTTCTTTCTTGATAAAGAGACAAAACTATTCAAGCACCAGTCTGAACTTTCTTTAATTGATGTCCACTCTGAGATGTCTCAATTGTTAGAGTTGTAATGAGTATAATCTCACTTTCAGCTAGGGTCTTTTCAGCGGATGAATAATAAGTCTGAGCTACAAGAGACCCAGGTTTGCCCAGCCATCTAGTAGCCCAAGAGTCATGCTTATGAACCAGAGGCACTTCAATACCCAGAAGGAATAGAGATGGGAGGAGGTGTGTTGGTTAGCTATTGCTGAATCTTATGTATTTTTACTAAACTTAAAACAAAATTTCCACTGGAAACTTGGCGTACTTCTGTGATGTCATAATGAAGTTTACATATGGTATGTATATTGTAAGAATGCAGTGTCCAAGAATGAAGATCACAGGAGCAGAAAAAATATAAATAAGAAAGATTTCATTCATATATATATTACAATACTGGACTTATTCCTCACTTTCCTTTGACCTCTGGAGGAAAACAGGGGTCCAAAAAGAAAATAAATATACATAAACACACACACACACACACACACACACACACACTTAAAACTATTGTTACTAAAATTTTCCATTGACTGAAAACTTAAATGTTCAAAATTATTTAACAGCCAGTTTGAGGACTCAGAATATATGGGTGTATTTCTTTAAAAGTACTCGGCATTGACCTAACTGCTCTTGTTGACGTCAATGGTAAAACTTTCTGGTTTGACTCCTTCGTCTTCAAAGGTACTACAGGGGATGAATTTGGCCCTCTCTGTTAGATGAATAGACTTAAACAAAGCCAAGAAAAGAATTGCATTAACTCTGTAAATAGCATTTTATTCTTAACAATTTGACTCCCAGGGGATATTATACCTAATGCCATTTCCATTTGAGCCACATTTCTTCCCATTTTTGTCCATATTTGAGGAAAAAAATAACAAGTAGCTTTCTCCCCCTAGATGAGACAATGGCCTTGGATCTCCATGAAGCATTCATGATTTACAGCAGGAGTCAGGTTGTAACCTATTCACAGGGTGGAGAAGGAGTGTGTTAAGGAATGCATGTTCCATCAGAAGGAGCTATACCACACGCCCGAGACCTTTAGGGAGAAAAGGAGTCATTTGCCTCTGGCCACCAGCTGCCCTTCCTGTGGGCCCTCTGCGGCATACATAGCAGCAACATTCACCTTCAAATTGCTTTAAAAAGTATTAGCTAATTAATAGATGAAATACATGGAGGGAAAGTGCATATATTTCACTTCAGGCTAAATTCTCTAAATCAAGGCTTCAGACCTCACGGCTTTTGCATAGGCTGATGATGTCTGGAGGAGTTTTGCCACAGAAGGGACTGCAGAATCAGCCTTCATATCTGCAACACTTCTCTTTTGTGTTTCTGTCCCAAATTTCCACAAACCTAATTTTTCCGCTACCCAACTTTGCCCTCAACCCATTTTTCGTTGTGGAGTACACATTCCAAGGGCAGTTCCATCATGAACAACTCTATCACAGCTTTGTGACTAAGAAGTCTCCCATAGAATCAATTAAAAAGAGAGTTCATAGCACTTCTGAAAACGTTAGGGCCCCATTTAAGTATCTGAATTTCTGAGGTTAGCTTTATGCATCCATTTTTTTTTTAATTTTGATCTTAGAAAATGTACTTTATATAGAGCCAGATCCAAATCCATCAAGTAGACACCTAAATGAGGCTTGGGCAGAACTTATATATCTAGTTTACAGAAAGTGATCCAGGTCATCTCTCTTCCAGTGCCTGCAAAACCTTTTGAGGCCTAAATTTATTACATGCCTTCATTTTCATCTGAAAGGTTTCTAGATGCTTAAACTCAAGCTTTGAACATATCCGTAAGTGATCTGATTTGAGCAGCCAAGAGCCTCATTCCCATTTGAGCTCAGTTATGAGACAAACTGAAGCTGGGAAGGGCCAAAAGTCTACTCAACTTCTTAATCCATTAGACAACCATAAAGCACACCCAGCTCACACCAGTAACACTGAGTTCACTAAAAGTGCCGGACCCAAGGTGAATTTTAGTAAAAAATCTAGTGGTGCTGCTATCTACCTTTTGTGTAATAGCCCAGTAGTTAGAGGATTTTCAGGAACTGGGAGACTGGTTTAAGTTGAGGGGATTCAAATCTATATCCCCTACTTCCAAGGGGAACACCCTAACCCACAAGCCATATACTGGGGTGGGGAGGACACTTTCCACCTATCCTGTTGCTGTTGAAGCTGGACCATTAGGCAGCCACAGGGCCAAAGAGTCCTGTCCAGGCCTCACCTCCTCCAGGCTTCACAAAAACTCCTACAGCAGCAGGACAAGGCACACTGAGCATGTGGGGTCAGAAGTGAAACAAAAGGAAGCCTGACTGCAGCCAAGATATAAGGGACTAGGGGGAATCTTGGTTCCAGTCCTCCTGTCAAGATTATATCTTTTAAAACCACCTACTTCCCTCCCCCAACCCTTGTCTCCCCCACTGCCCACGAGCAGGTTTCATTTTCTAGCATGTGCTGGCCAGCAGGGGATACCCAGATTTGGGGGGGGGGGGGGGGGGGAGGGGGAGGCAATGAGGTTAGGCAGGGAACAGGTATTGGGGAAAGGAAAATAGGAACCCATGTGTTGCTGCCACTGTCCCCTGCCAAGCTTGGCATTGCATATCCACAGCCCGCAGCTAAAGCAGGGCAGGAGCAGCTCAGGGGCTCCCCTGTGGCTGGATCAGCTGGGGGTGGCAATGGCAGCACAGGAAAGGAATTGCTCCCAGGTCCACCTCTGCCCCTCCCCCTACACCCCTTCCCAGATCATGGGCTATGGATTAAGTCCCTTTGTTGCTCGCTTTCCTTCTGGATCCATAACCCTTGGCTACCCAGTGGTTCTCTCCCAGATTCCCTACCCCTTCCCCACCCAGTCTGTTCAATAGTTTGGGTGTTGGGACACTCTTGGAATTGGGAAATGCTGTTTTGACTCTTCTCAGGGCAAGGAGGACCTAAATTCTCAGTTTCCCACTTCCTGGGTAAGTGTTCTAGTCATTGGGGCTATTGGGTAGTAGATACCTTCCCTCTGGGCAGTCTGGATCTTCAGTACCTGGAGATTTCTAATGTGAATCTTGATTTCACCTAACTGCAAGGAGAGACCGACAGGCATTCTGACATCCTGTGCCTCATATTTTTTAGACTTTAGCTCTAGGTGCCTTCCTATTAAGAGCCTGGGTACTCTACACTGAACTTACAAGGTGTCTAACTCTCTCCATTAACTTTATCAGGAACCCAAGCACTTAATCCTGTCTGTCTGGATCTTCCCTCAGAGTCAAGGTGTCAATATTTTTAGGCAGTGCAATGCCCAAATAGGGGCTTCTACTAACTTGACAAGGGATCAAGGCAAGTTCCTTCAGAGCTGGGAGGAAAAACAGAGATACTCTCCAACTCTGCCAATTGGTGCTACCTAGTAGATGAGGAAGATCACACTGGCACACATAGGCCAGGTACGGACGTTACACTTTTACTGGTACAAGTGATCGGAAACAAGTCTATACCTATACAGAAGTTCGGCACACAAAATTGATCTATACCTGTAACACAACAGAAGTTGGGCACGCACAGACTGATTGAGAAATGATGGAAGCCAGCCTAAGATTTGCCCCCCACAACCTCCCACCAAAGGGCTTTTTTCTGTTCACTATTAAGTGAGCGGTGTTTGTTCTGCTCTCTACTGATCTAAACTATGCTGCTTACAGAAAACTGAATAATTTAGATTCTGTCTCAGGCTTTTTGAATGCCTGTACCTAGCCATAGAGTGAAAGAGTTAATGGTTGTCATTAACTTGACATAATTAGGTTTGATCTTCTAACTGTGTTTCTTCCCTTGGGGTATGTGAGGGGGTCACAGGAAATGTATGAATTAAGATGGTTAGGGTTTTAACATGTTACAGCATAATCAGGACATTGTAAGTGTGAATGAGTAAAAATGGACAAGTTTCTGGGCTCTTGAAAAAGCTTGGCTTGGTCAGGTAATAGCTTGGCTTGGTCAGATAATAGCTTTGCATTGTGCTTCTTGGCAAGTTTTTGAGGATCAGTTAATAAATCGTTTTCTGAAGGGCAAAAAAAAAACCTGAACAAGGTATGTATGTGCTAGTCTATGTGGATCTTACAGTATTTCCTGCAAGGAAGAGCTGCATCAATGTGCGTGATGCTGTTACGCCTGCTGCAGTAGTTTCTGCAGAATGATTTTTTGGTTTTGGTTGAAAGGTTCTTCCCCTTGGCTTCCCCTGTATCTCTCTCCTCAGGCTGTACAATGGGTATAAGATTTTACTCTTAAGTGTGGAGTACTTAATTGTGCCAAAGTCTGCATAGTAAAGCAGTAGTAAAACACTGAAGCAGGTTACCCAGAGCGGTGGTGGAATCTCCATCCCTGGAGGTTTTTAAGACCCAGCTAGACAAAGCCTTGGCCGGGATGATCTAGTTGGGGTTGGTCCTGCTTTGAGCAGGGGGTTGAACTTGATAGCCTCCTGAGGTCCTTTCCAACCCTCATTTTCACTGATTCTATGATTTAAAGTCAACACAATTTGGCCAAAATAAGTCTCCTTTACAGCGGTATCTTCTGGCTCTTTTTATTTTGTACAATGGACATAGGATCTCTTAGAGACCCTGGAAACAATTCAAAAAATTCTGTCTTTCAGCCAGGTCCAAAGCCAGGCAAAGATGAATCTTTGTTAACCTTTCCTTGATCAATGATTGAGGAGTTCATTTAAGTTTTGGTCTTGATTTACGTAAGAGATTCTCAACCAGGGTGCTGTGGCATTGCGGGGGGGAGGCATGCCTTGAGGTCCCTTCCAGGATGCTGTGGGGTGCCAGGCAATGTTAGCACTGTTAGGTGTGCAAACATGATTCACAAGATAAACCAGAGATGTCAAAAAAGGAATCGATAGTGTTAAAACCTGTCTGACCTGTTCTTTGCAACAGGATTCCACTATTATTTTTCTGAAGTCAAAAAATGAGTGAAAGCAAAGAGCTGACATTTTCTGATGGGTGCCTTGAGTCCAACGAGGTTGACAACAACAGATTTACATAATTCCCAGAGTTTATTACATCGAGGTCATGAAATTTGATCTTGTAGGTCCCGTACAACGTAATGCATCATGTTCTGCACAGAAATCTTGAGCCATTTCCATTGACAACCTGAATTCTCAAAGACTTAACTAAAAAAGAGAGAGAGAGAAATGAGAGTTACTTTACTACTTTCTAACGTTGGTACATTTGTCCCTCAGCTTGGTTCCAAAATTACTTTAATCAGGGAATAAACAGCCCAGTTCAGAAGGCTTGCACACAGCTGCATGTAACAGCAGAGATCACACCTTGAAGACCTAGAAATGCCATTTCATAATGACAGCAGCCTCCTTTTTAAAAGCTCTGTCTGTTCTTAAGCCTAAAATACAATATCCCACTCTGCTGTGGAGATCAAATCTTGCTGTAATGGTGCTGTTATCACTCCTGTCTCAGTTATTTTTGTATTCTTCCATTATAGAATGGCTTTTCATATAGCTGTTTAAGCCAAAAGAAAATCAGCAAACTGAAAGCTTCAATGTACACTTTAAATATGTGACAGCACACTTAACTGGAACAAATTCACCTTTGCTGTAATCAATGTTGTTGCCATCATAGAGATTAATTTTTAATATTTTCCCTGTTATATTGTGATGCAGGCTGGTCAAAAATTATGCAAAAGTATATGTCCTTTCAAGAAGGGTCACTACTCTAATAACTCAAAACAGATGCAGCAGAGCCAACAACATTACTTCCAGGAGTAGTATAATCTGGAACGCTAGCTCCTGTGGCCCCTACTAGGATCTTATCTCCAGTTCCCCAGTATCTGGCATGGAAACGGGTAGAAAGACTTTTGGGTACAGTTTTTTCTAGTGGTAATTGAGACAGTGCCTGCTTCTTTTCAGTTTATTTGCAATGAGTTCATCCCTCTGCTGGCACTGAGGACATTACAGGGGCCTGGAGAAAGGGAGTTGCTGACAGGTGGTTTACTTCTTGACCCCTACAAAGCCCACATGTGGAATGAGTCGGATGTATAAAGATTGTATTTTAAAAGTCCATTCCTGTCAAAAGTGTAGACTTTTAAATAACAGGAGCATGTAAGGGCTACGTTGCTGTAATGTCCTGCCTATATAAACTATCTATCTATATATAAACTATGTATCTATAACTACACTGATGTCCATTAAGATCAGTGGGAATGTTCTCTCCATTCAGAGGAGATGTGAGATTCCAGTCCTAAGCCTGAAATAGATAACTACTCCCTTCACTTCCTGTACCTGCCCGGACATACTGTAAGAAACATTGGGTAGGTGCCCCTTTAAGATCCATGTCCAAATGTGATTGTTACTTATCACACCTGCATCTTTGCACAACGTTTGTTTCATGAGAAACAGATTTAAATTGGATGGTTCATTAGTTTGATTAAGAAAAGTGATTAACATGGCAGGGAAAACTTGTTAGTCAAAGATCTTAACCCAGCTGTTCATGGGAAAGTTATAGAGTCAGAGGGGCCTTCACTGCTGATTTCAGCACTTGAAGCACTTTGCTTTACAAGCTGTTCCTAAGCTGAGGGCAGGGATGCTAGAAAATGTGATTATTGTAAAAGAATGTCCATCTATTTTTTATTTCTGCATGACTTTGCCTGGGACACAACAGTCTAGGGGTGTGCGTGCATGCATTCGTGTGTGCGTGTTTGGAAATGAGGCAAAAAAGTAGATGTTGCTTGCTGGACTCATTTTATTGGATGGGAAATCCCAGTGCACAATCTGTAGGTGTGTTTCAATGAGGGTAATTTAGAAATTAATAGTAGTGGTGTTGGGCTTAGGAGCAGTGGCTGAAAAAGTCTTGGCGTATTACTGGACAAGATTAAATGAAAACCCTCAAGCTTCTAAACAGAAACCTATGGGGTCCCTTTAGTTCTAATAATTCCTACAACAATGATCTTGGCAGCAGGAAAGGCCATGTTCAGCATGGGAAGAAAGATTGTGATCAGGTACTATACAATACATGCAATTCTATAACGGGCTACATAATCTCCCATGAACCTTGAAATATGTCATATGGTGATGTAGTTGTGTAATAGGAAAGTGTGCCTATCCCCATTTTACAAGTCTGAAAGCTTAAGCGTGCAGATGTCAACTGGCTTGCCAGTATTACGCAGTGAGTCCCTTTAGGAATGTTGCTATTGATTTTTCTTTGAAAGCACATATGAATGGCTATATAAAATGCTAAAATAGACAGAGTCAGGAACAGAATCCAGAGGGCCTAAATCACAGTTCTTGGCCCGGATCACTAAACACTTCACACGTCCTAGTTTGGGCAGTCCTGGATGTACCCAGATATACAGATTCATGGCTACAGAACCATTGAAATAATACAGAACCTAAGTATACTCATTCTTATTCTAATATAATAAAAGGCTTAGTCCGTCCGTCCGTCTGTCTGTAACACTGTTGGAGCACTCTGACTGGTTACTGAAACAACCAATCAGAGTGCACCAAGAGCGTGATGGACAGGAGGCGGCAGTGGCGGCGTGGCGGAGCACCGCCATGGTGGCAGGGATGGAGGCGGCAAAGCAGGGATGGAGCCGGCGGGGCGGCAGCCAGGCCAGTGGCCTTTTCTTTATTTTTTGTTATTCAAAATTCATTAGTCATTCTTGATGGGCAATTCACTAGTTTAAGTTATAAAAGCTGACTCCTTCAAAAGGGATTTAAGAGAGAAGAGAAATAAGAAAGTTGTTTTGTTTTGGCAGTGATAGTATTTACCTCATTACCTTAGATCAAGGGTGGCCAGCCCGTGGCATGCATGCCACAAATGGCACGGGCAGCCTCTGTGAGTGGCATATGGCAGACTGAGGGAGCAGGCAGCACAGCGACAGATAAGGCAAGAAGCAGAAAGCAGAGCAGCAGATCAAGCAAAAAGCACAGGGCAGGGAGGAGAAAACAGAACTACGGATTGGGGAGGGGAGGGGGATCAGGGGGACACTTGAGGAAGATGCAGAGCCAATTTTTGGCACACCTCCAAAAAGGTTGGTCTCCACTGCCTTTAGCTAGTCCCACCTGATTTTGGATTTTCCCCACAAACAGCTGGGTTAAAATCTTTTGACTAGTAAATTTTCACTGCTACATTAATCGCTTTTCTTAATCAACAGATGATCCAATTTAAGTGTTCTCTTTTATCCATGACTTTTTGGCTTTTCCAAGCTTTAAGCAAAGTGCAGAAAGAGCATTGACAAGAGCTTACAGAATAAGATGCCCTCATTTGGGTGTTAGACTGAAAACCAGTAGCATAACCAGCATGGGGCAGCCAGGACAGCAACCTCAGATGCCAGCTTGGGGTGGTGGGATGCAGAAAAAGAGCAGCTGCTGCCACAGCCGCACAATCACTCCAGCAGTACAGTGGCAGCTGGAAGTCGCCACTGCCTCTGTGCATCTTGCTACCCCACGCACCCTTATTACATTTATGCATAGCTTAGGTCTAACCATTCCCTTGGGGCCCCTCTCAGCAGAGGAGGGTTCACACTTCTCCTGTCACAGCAATAATTCTAGAAAGGACCAGTTTGTCAGCACTGGGCACCCAAGCCTGAGATGCCAATCTGGGTTACTGGGTTGGAGGGCGGTAGTACCAGAGCCAGGCTTCCAGGTCCATGGAGTTAAACCCAGGGTCAGAACTGGCTAGCACAGTCCATTAGCAAGGCCAGTCAGGAGCCAGGATCTGCATGAGCACAATCAGGAGTCAGAAAAAGGCCCTGTTGCCTAGACATGTCTTCTTCCTTTCCCTGATCTTAAATAGTTGGATGGTCAGGTGTTGCTGGCCAGCCAGCTGAGTCCCAGAGGGAACATTCCTATAGTATTGCAAGTCTTAGCTCCTCAGCAGACCTGAGCACTGACAGGGATCCTGGGCAAAAAGATGCAGGTCATGGCACAGAGTGCTGAACCGCGAAGGGGTTTCAACAAGCTTAGCCAAGCCCCCATTCTGCTCCATTCTCCAGTCCAAGCTCTGGGAATGTCTACAAGGATGGGTGGCTGGGTTTTTCTTTTTTTATTTGGGGTGGGGATGTTAAGGAGGCAACCAAAACCTTATCACATAAGGAGAAGCCAACTCAGCCTGCATTGTTGGTGGGAGAGGCTGAGATCAATACTGCTCATGGCTTCTTTTGGCTGCCCAGGGGTCCCTTCCTGGGTATAGCCAAACTTTTTTTTTTTTTTTTGCCTTAATTTTTTTGGATGCCATTATCCCTCAGCCCATACCCCATGAAGGATCCAAGCGAGAAGGCATGTTAGCCTACCTGCTGTGGGTGGCTCTGCACCTTGGCATTGAGCTGATAGGCAGAAGGGTGTGAGTTAAAGGATGTTCACAGATCCCTCTGGGTGGGCAAAGGGTCCTCTTCTGCTATGCTGTTCTGGGATTTTCTTTCCATTCACAACCCATACATAGCTTAGGTGAGCTCCTCAGCCCATCTGAACTCTGGCAAGGCTCTGGGGCAAGATGATGCAAGGCTTGACACAGTACGCTGAAATCCCTTTAGGCAAACCAGCCTACCTGCTGGGTTGGTGTTTTTTTTTTTGTTTGTTTGTTTTTTTGTGCATATCTTACCAAGCCCTGCATCTTTCCACCTTGGAGCCCTGGAAGGGCTCTGATGGGCTCAGGCAGGTCCTGTTCATGCATTGATAACTGCAGTGTGATGCAGGGGCTGTCTGGATAAACTGCTACTCTGGGGAGGCTAAGATCCTGTGTTCTAGGCTGCAGGCCTGTTACAATTACAATTAAATTAAAGCTACGCTGGTTAGCACTACAGATGAAAGAGACTTGGGGGTCATTATTGACCACAAGATGAACATGAGCCTTCAGTGTGATGCTGCAGCTAGTAAAACAAGCAAAATGCTGACTTGCATCCATAGATGCTTCTCAAGCAAATTCTGGGACGTCATTCTCCCCTTGTACTTGGCCTTGGTGAGGCCTCAGCTGGAGTACTGCGTCCAGTTTTGGGCTCCACGATTCAAAAATGTGGAGAAGCTTGAGAGAGTGCAGAGGAGAGCCACGTGCATGATCAGAGGTCAGGAAAACAGAACATAAGATGAGAGGCTGAGAGCCATGGGGCTCTTCAGCCTGGAAAAGCACAGGCTCGGGTAATCTGGTGGCCACCTATAAGTTTATCAAGGGTGCTCATCAGGATCTGGGGGAATGTCTGTTCACCAGAGCGCCCCAAGGGATGACAAGATCAAACAGTCACAAACTCCGCCGTGACCGATTCAGGCTGGACATAAGGAAGAACTTCTTTACTGTCCAAGCCCCCAAGGCTTGGAATAGACTGCTGCCAGAGGCGGTTCAAGCACCCACTTTGAACGCCTTCAAGACACATTTGGATGCTTATCTTGCTGGGATCCTATGATCCCTGCTGACTTCCTGCTGCTGGGGCAGGGGGCTGGACTTGATGATCCTCCGGGGTCCCTTCCAGCCCAAATGTCTATGAAATCTATGAAAAAGTGTATTTGCTGTGGATAATAGGATCCTAAGCCATATTTTTCCTTTCCTATTCTGCAAACAGCCAGTATGTTGCCAGCTGGGCATTATTTGATTCAAATGAACAGCATCCTGGCCTAGAGCAAGTGCAGGACAGCTAAGGAAGGTGCCATGGGCCTTGGCTTAGAATGAGAAGTGAGCAGTCCACAGCACTCTCTGCAGCAGGTCCCCACTGGTCTATACCTACATACAGCCACTGTAAAAATGCAGGAGTTGCAGGTCTGGCTGGTTCCCAGTTGCAACTGCTGAGGGGAAAACTTGAGCAAGTATCTTGAACTGTCCACAGGAGCAGCTGGAGTCTCCACCCTGCAGCTCAGAAGAGTCCTGAACAGGTTTTTAGCCATCTTAAACCTTACAGAGAGATGGGAAATGGGTTATAAAATCAATGGAGGATGAGCAGCAGGCAAACAAAACAGGTGACATGGTTTGGCAAGGATGACATCTGTAAGTGGCAGAGAGAAAGGGAGATAAGAACAGACAATATAGAAAAATGTGTCAAGGAAAGGGGCAGACTGCAGGCATGGATGGCATGGGTGCATGAGACAGAAAAGGCAAAGACAAGTAAAATGCGAAAAGACCCTGGGTCCTCTCCCCACCCCACTCCATTCAGCATCTGCCCACTACTCTGAGCTACCCAGAGGGATCTCAGCCAAGCAGCAACCACCTGACCAACCTTGATAGCGTCCTTGCCCCTGCTAGACCTACTTACCTACTTCTGGCAGCCTTTTCTCCACTCAGGCACCTCAAGTACCCCATGTTCCTCTTGCACAGCCAGCCCCAGCACTCAGTCATCCAGCAAGTCTACACACCTTCCCAGTGCCTTTCTCTCCTACTGTAGCATCCCCAGACAGCTCCTTGTATACCATATTTAGTCACATACCACATTGACCTTTCTCCCCAAAATCGGGCTCCCTAAATTGGGGTGTATGCTGTAAGTGGGGAATCTGATTTTATTTGCTGGATTAGAAACAGAGGGGCACAAAAGCAAGAGGATGCTGTGACTCATGGCAGCTCTTATAAAAATACAGACTATTAAGTGAACAGGGCCATTACCAACAACTTCTAAACTAGCTAGTGTAGTTGTGTACCATCATTGCCCTCTGCTGGCTAGAACTTGTTCAGGTGTGTGTGAGTTTATAAGCTACTATGCATGTCTTTGGTGTTCAATGTTTTCTGCCAGTTGGCGTCACCCCCACCTTCCTCAGAACATTTGGGTGAATGGGGGTAAACACAGTCCTGAGTTTCCTGGTGGCAAGTAGACCAGGGGATGAAGAGATTTCTCCTTTATCTTTATTCACTTCTCTCTCTTATCTTTTGTACTTTTGCTTTAAACCTTTTTTCCCCTCTGTTAGTCTGCTTAACATTTGTTTTTCTATCATATATTCACTGCATTTCAGTTGTGCCAGCCCCCATGTGGACATATAGGTCCTTTTACTAAAAGATGAATTTTTAATGTGTTACAACCAACACAGTTTAGAAACCTAGTGCAGACCGATACAGGTAGCTGTATCTAAACACATTTAATGGTTAATATGTGAAGAACCCATACACAGGTTCTGCCACTCTTTTATGTAATGCATCATTGTCAATGGGCAACTTTCTGGTCCTGCCAGCAAAGAAGGGTAAGATAATTTGATCTTTGCCCATAAATATCTTGGCCTATATTCTTTATTGGCACAAATTCATTACCTTCATTGAAGGTACATCAAAAAAGAATATAGCCCATGGTCTCTGCCTCTAAAAATGGGCCTTATTGCTTTTCCCCTACTGCCCCACTGTGCCCTGCAGTAGAATAACTAATGTATTAAAACTTACTCCAAGAGACAGTTTCTGCCCTAAGAGTTTGTGATCATAATAGGTATGACTGAAAGGAAATATGTTCTAGTTTTATAGCTAGGGAGCCAAAGCCACAGGCAAAGTGAGTTATCCAGTGAACAAACAAAGTCTCTAGCTTTGCTGCTGGACACGTATCAACTTCCTGACACCCTGTCAATACTTTTGCACACAACCACATTAATTTGTGTTTCTGCATGTGGGTGGGTGCCCGGTGGGTGGGTTTGAAGTCTTCTGATTTTTTTTTTTCCCCCTCACCCATTAGGAAGGCTTTTGCTGTTTGTCACTGGGTTTCACGAGATTTTCTGCCAACTCGCGGGTTGAGGAAGAACAGAGGAGGGAATCTTTGGATAGCAGTCTACTTCCTGAATCTGTGTACATTAGCTACATGTATCCAAGCTCAGTAACTCCCCTTCCCACGGATTACATTCTTTTAATTTATTTCCAAGCTATTATGAAACTTTTCAGACATCTTTGTCTGGAGAGCTAATTAACCACCAGGGGAAGATGATAGTAGTGATAAACACAGTCAATATTCTCATATTAGATCCAACTATTATTTCTTTATTGGGTTTTATTCACAATGCTTATCTCTTTAGAGATCTGGGACCCAAGGCAAAATATTTTAAAATGTAAACCTAAAGTGACACCACCCTATTTATAACTACCTAATAAAACTGAATTAAGAAAGGAAAATTCAGGAGGAAGGTCTGGCAGTGAACGGGAGTCAAAAGTGATCAAAGATATCTTGTTAAAGACCTACAGCCATGTTCTGGAGAGAGCCAGGGCAGGATTCTGAGGGAAGGTGTTGCAAAGACCTGGTCCTTGATCTAGATGGATGTTCCCTAAGCCTACTCCACATGGAGCCCCTGATTGGTGAGCAGACTCAGTATAGCCCACTAAGTTGCCCTGGGAAAACTAAGGGAGAAAATCAAGGACCTCAGGCCTAGAGTATTATAATAGGTCATCTTCATAAAATACAAATTAATCTTTATAACCAAGTCGGAATAGATCTTTCTTATAGCTTACTCTATCTAGGTAGAGTTGTTATCTTGGTAACAACTTCTCTGTCTAGGTTGCTATCGTGTAGCATGTGGGGAGGCAGTATGTTCTGGTAGGTAGAGCACTGACCTGGCACTCAGGGATGGAGTCCACTTCCCCCAACTCTGTTGCATGCTTTTTGGTGGAGCTTGAGCTAGTCACCCCACATCTCTATGCCTAAATTTTGCTCTTTACATCATTTTAAAGTACTTTGGGCACTTTGATATCACGTGATAAAAAAACCATTGCTTGTGAGTGTAGTGGGGACAAGACCGTAAAGCCAAGCTGGATGAAAAGGAATCTGTGTACAAGCTGTGGCATTGTCTTGTTTAAATCATCGACAGGTGACCTTTCTGTGTCTACCAAACTTAGGCAAAATATAAAGGGTAGGATAATTTGCTCTCTTCCTCTAAGCATCCCAAGCTGTATTCACTGCTGGCATAACTCCGTTGCTTTCAGTGGAGTTACAGCAGCAAAGAATATGGCCCACAGTCCACACTTCCAAAGGGAGATTTTAGTATTCCCATTCCGTTGCTTTTCTTTTAATGCAGTGAAACTGGCTAAATTTAGAATGGCCATTCAATCATGCAGAAGATTTCTCTCATTAATAACATTGCACAGGAGTAGTGGCCTGCTCAGTGTGATTTAATAGCCATTCAAGACCATTAACTGCATAGATCCAGCTTACAAAAAAGAACACAAGGTGGTAAATTGTGTAGAACTCAAGAGGCAGCTGTCCAACTACCATACCCTGAATGGTCACTGATATCATGATAGTCATATACTTTTAAAAGATCCATTCCTCTGGGAGAAAAAAGCACTTCTGCCGTTGAAATGATTGCTACAGTGCTTTTTAATCTGAAACCTTATCTGCCTCCTTATTGCTGCTGAATTACTGAGTTCTGGGCAATAAAGACTTTTTTGTCCCATGTGCCACCCACTTACGATTTTTAATGTTACCTGAATTGTGCATGTGAGAGAGGGGAGGAAAAGTAGAAAAATAAGTTATGATTAATTGTAGCATTTGTGCTCTGCCACTAGAGGCTCCTGGAATCTGTCAGTCACCTTACTGAATCGCTGATAGCTCTAACAACCCAAAACAAGGTGAAATTCTGCATCAGGTAGAAAAAATCTCGAAAGGCACCTTGGAAACACTTGGAAGAGACTAAATAATATGTGACACTGACTCATTGTCATTGCAATAAATTTAACCAAGTGACTTTAGTCACAAGAAGGGCTTGAATCTTTGCAAAGAGAGTAAGGACTGAATGCATATGATATTTGGTGACTACAGGTGCCTGGTTTGGGTTACAGAAAGGATCTTTAGAACCTCCAGTCTGACCTCCTGTATAACAGACTGTATATAAAACTTCTTCCGGATATCACCTGCATTAAAGCCAAAGGAGCATAGTTTTCAGAGGGCCACTGTTTGATACTTTCTGCAAGTTGTGTCCCTTTAAATGCATCTGAAGCTGCACTCTTCAAATTGCTTGCCACACTAGAAAGTGTATACCCTAATCTTTCCACATTATAAACAAGGATCATTTGTTAGAAGAAGTGTTCTGGGGAATAATGATTGTAACTGCTTGTGCAGCATCTTCTCTGGAGAAAGCTCCAGGTTTGTGAATTAAGCATTTTTAACCACCCATCTATGCCTTTTTTAAAGGACTGAAATCCTCCTCACTTGAATTATGATGTGTTGAAGGAAAGATTCCATTCAAGATGGGTTGGCCTGCAGGCTGGTACAGGATTTTCTTCCCAGCAACCGAGTTAAAGCTCCTGACTTTTAGCACTCAGTGGGAATGTCTACATGAGACACTACTGTGCAGTGGTTACTGTGCATTTATTTAATACTTGTATAAGCGCGTACTAAATAACCAAAGTTACTGTGCAGTACCACCAGCAAACATCTTTTAAGTGACACTACTGTGCAGTAGCTTAATAATACTGAGCAGTAGCATATTAGTGCTGTTTGTGCTGTGATGTGCTACAGCACAGTATTATTTGGCTACTGTGCAGTCAGCGTCTCATGTAGACACACTCAGTATGCACAGTTTGCTTCTACAGATAAAGCTTCATGCTGTATGTTCACCCCTTTAGATACTTAACTACTTGCTGTATGAGGGCAATCAGGTAGTTGCAATAGTGTAAAGGAGTGTGTACAGGATAAATAGGTGACTGAAGACTGTCAATCTGAGCCTATTTTTTTGCAGGTTTGATTGAGAGGCCTTCTGAGATGAACTCCACTGCCAGTTTCCACCCCTGTTAAGTTTAGGAGAATCCAATGCAATTTCCTCTGCTAATCGCAACTCTACTGGTGTGGCATGAGGAGAAAAGCACTTCCAAGTAATGACATTCTAAGCTAGTTAGAGCATTTACATCTAGAGGGCTTTGGGTACCTCTAGTCAACCCACTACCTGTTGGCATTTTAAGATGAAATCGAATCATGTTTTATCTAGGACAATATCTAGAGAAGGCTAGGTCAGTGGAGGCCCTTCAGGGTCAAGATTATTTTTAAATGTATCATTTGGAAGATCTGATACCGGCTTCTTCCCAAATGCACGCGTTCTTCTTGGAGCATCTGAGGAAGGCTGCTATTGCAGATTCCAAAACATGTGTGATGTGCTTTCCTTTATCTGGTAGGTGGTACCTGTGGGACATTATTGAATAAGGAGGGACTGTTTCTTTAGGCAGATTATTAGAACAAATAAATGTATTGATATGTTACTGAGAGTAAAGTTATAAGGACAGGTTGGGAGCAGGAGATGTTAGTTGTGGAACAGCCTTCCTTTAATAGACTAAGGAGTTTTGGGAAATAGATACTGCTAGATCCCTTGACATCTAGTGGCTTGGATACAGGACATGCACAAAGTGGTCTGGAAAGAGACTGGTAATTGGACTACGACAAGTAAGAGCTGTTAAAGTGAATTTAGCTATCTGAGTTGAGTGTTCTTTATTCACCTATTGCTCACTACGGGTGCATCCAGATGAGCACGCATGTGCCTCTTGCAGCATCTCAAACCAGTCTGAGATGCCTCAAGAGGCACACTGAGAATGAAAAAATGCTCCCTGCACTGCATATTTGCAGTGCAGGCTCAAAATTTGATACCTGGAAATCCAGATATAAAAAAAAACACAGCGGGGAAAAAAGCAGGATAGGGCATGGTCCCAGACTGTGTCCAGAAGCAACCAGAGGTTTGGGTCCTCCAAAGAGACATGCTAGTAGCCAGCCAGAGCATCTCTATGGCTGGCTCTTACCCTGGTGCTGAAGCACGCTGCCTTCACATGCGGGGCAGCCTGGCACGGTGCAGGCTGCAGCCTGATGGGGCTAGGCTCTGTCCCAGGTAAGTAGGGGACTGAAGGTGGAGGGGAGTGGAGCAGGGGGGCTGGGTGCAGGGGGAGCACTGGGTCCCTCGCCTGCCCCCTGCACAGCCCCCACAGCAGCAGCCATTGGGGCACTCATGGGTCCTCCTGGGACAGCACCCCCCGCCACTGCGCAGGGCCATACAGCTCGGCCCAGGCAGCCTGGCACTTGGCACAGCCTGTGCCACATTGCATGGGCCCAGCTCAGCTTGGCGTCAGGCCATGCACCTTTCTGCAGCCTCGAGCTGTCACCTGGGGGCTGGTGCTGCTCACAGGAACCACATGTTACACTGAGCTGGGTCCTGCCTGCACAGGCCCACGCACCATTGGGCCGGGCCGGTTCCGTGCATGCAGGACCCAGCCCAGTGCAACACACAGTCCCCGCGAGTGGCACCAGTCCCCAGGTGGCAGCCCGAGTGGCCTATGGCTTCAGAAAGGTGCACAGCCCTGCATGGCACAGAGCTGGACCACACCCACGACAGACTGCATAGGCAGTGCTGGCTCTAAGGCAGCTGGGGCTGTACCACACCATGGGGGGGGTGGCAGCAGCAGGCCCTGAACACCCCACGACCACTAATGCTGCAGGGGTGAGTTGTGGGCCCTGAAGTGGGGGGCTGGGGCCCTGCAGGGGGTGCATGAGGGCCCTGCAGGGGGACTTGTAGGCCCTGCAAAGGACACGTGTGTGCCATGCAATAGGGTCGTGGACCCTGTAGGGAGAAGCTGTGGCCCTGTGGGGGGGGGCAGTCTGTGTGTTGTGGGGGGGGCTGCACCCTGTGGGGTGGGCAGGGGACCCACCCCTCCTGAGCAGCCCCCCTACACAGCCCCCCCACACCCACAGTCCCCCCACAATCCACCCACAACACTCACATCCCCAAGCCACCCCCACAAACCCCTCATCCACATACCCCCCACAACCCTCCCTCCAAATTGCTTTACACTTGTAAATATATCAATAAAACATTGCCCAACTGGTCTCTCTATATATAGCAGTGTTTCATTTTAATAGCGGAAGAACACTATTTTGACGATTTTAATGGGAGAATTTGGGTTTTTTAAAAGAGTATTTGCAATTCGGAAACAAGGAACACCAGGATCTCTGCTGGTGAGGACAAGTGGCGAGACTCATACAGAGAAGCCTTTCCAGCACTGGAGACCCGGATGGAGGGCAGATGAGGTGGCTGACTTCTTGGCCATTTGGGGCCAAGAGGACATGCTTTGACAGTTTAAAGTGGGCCACCTCAGGGAACACATCTTCTAGGTAATAGCTTTCCAGATGGCAGAGTGGGAGCACCCCATCTGTCTGACAAGGACACAGCCTTGAGGCCACAGGTCCAAGGGGGCAGATGCTGTCGCAGGTGGCAGCAAGTCACAGCCAGGCAGCAGCCGCCACTGCCAGATTGCTGCAGTGGGTAGAGGGCGCAGGGGCCACTCCAGGTTAGGGCTGCTTCAGCAGTCCAGCTGGCACAAGGGCTAGTGTCCCCAGATACCAAGTGGCCAGGCCTCAGAAGTTCCTGCAGGCAAGCAGCCCTGAGTTGCTTACCAGGGCAGGTTTTGATGTTGCTGGGGCCAGCACAGGGCAGATTTTGATACTGCTGGGACCAGCACAGGTCCTGGCCCCAGGGTCTAGCTCCCCTTGGCTACAGATCCAAAAGAAGCCGGGCAGGGTTATTTTGCCCCAAGTGGCACAACTTGCCCCACACCAAAGTGCAAGTCTGGGCCTGTGAGCTGAGGCAAAAATCCCTGGTCGAAATTTGTGCCGCTCCTATTTGAGCTGCTGCAAGCAGACATGCCTGCATGTGCAGACGTGCCCTACAGATGTAGTCACACATTTATTTGAACTGGGTGCAAATCATTGGAGTGTTGGGAGGTATTAAACGTAGTATGTAATGGTGCTGTCACACATGCACTTGCACCAGTTGCAAAGCATTGGACTGTTATAACTTACTAAAGTGTGCAAGTCTTACAATAGTGGTTTTCAAACTGCCTTAAATCATGAAAGGTGATCTAAGTTGGTCTAATAAAAGATATCAGATTCACCCAAAGAATCTGGTCTGCCTATGTCCTTAGACCAACACGGCTACAACCTACACCTCTTAAATCATGAAACCCTTTCATATCACTTCTGCTGTGGAACCCCTACTCTTGGCTCCATGGGCCACATGGCCTGGCAATGGCAGTACACCTCCTCCCAGCCTGTTTACTATTACTCTCGATGTTTTTTCAGAACCCCTGGTGACTGCCATGAAACCCCAGGGCTCAGCAGAGCACAGTTTGAAAACCACTGTGTTAGGAGATAAGTGACACCTGAAAAGGAACAACTTTGTATTGTCCAACACATTAGTAAAACTGCACAGTCAACCCTGACACAGCCATAAGACATAACTCCCTAGCCTGTCACAGGTAAAGCAGGATGAACAATAGTAGCCAATGTCCTCCTGCTGTGGGGGTTGTTAAAATACTTTTGAGAGATCATATGCCTCCTGCTATAGAGAAGGGCAAAAACCCACACAGTCTGTACCAAGCGGTATAACTCCTTCCTGACTCCAGATGAGGCAATCAGTCTGACTCTGAACAGAGGGCTAAAACCTTCCAGCCAGGGACCTCAGGGTTTAAATCTCAACAGGAGCATTGGCATGCCCCAGTCAGCCTTGGCTCCAGCCGATACCCAAAGCTTTTGAGAGAGGTGAAAAATACCCCTGACATTTCTAGCAACAGGAGGGGGAAAATGTTGATGGTAGGCTTATGTAGAGTTTAGATTATGGTTTGTATGGCATGGTTTGGAGAAGGATGCTCCTGCCTCAGGCAGGGGGTTGGACTAGATGATTTCTAGAGGTTCCTTCCAGCCCTACTTCATTATGATTCTATGAAATTCCTTCCCGGCCCCATTTGGCAACCAGTGAAGCCAAGAAGCATGGGAAATATCATTAGAAGAACATAGGCATGGCTACCCCTATATCATCCCTGACAATGTTTGTCCAACCTCTTCTTGAACATCTCCAATGCTGGCTATTCCATAACTTCCCTAGGCAGCCTCTTCCATTGCCTCACTGTTCTAACAGTGAAGAGGATTTTCCTGATACCCAGTCTAAACGTGCATTGTTGCAACTTCATTTGTTGGAAGCCATTGGTGCATGTTCTGCTCTCTGCAGCAAGGAAGAAGTTTTCTCCCTCTTCCTTATGACAGCTTGTGGCAGGGTACTGCGGGTGCCTGCCACTTTAAGGGCCTGGAGCTGGCAGCTGCCAGGTGCCTGACGATGGCAGCCATTTTGAACCTAGGGCTGCCCATATAAACATGGCAGTTCTGCTGCTGGAAGCCAGGCAACAACATTGCCTAGCTGGAGGGCTGCTGGTGTCATCTGGAGGTAAGGGAGGAGCTGTAGGGGATGGTCAGGAGGCTCCTGGTCCTGGGCATGACCTAAAACTGCACCCTGCTGAGAGTGGGTGGCCTGGTGGGGCTCCCAGTGGCACAGGAGCCCCCAGGAAATGCCAGGCCAGTTACCACCCTGGTGAAAGGCAAGTTGGGGCACCTTAGCCCCTAGCCCCCACTACCAGGTGGGTTGCCCCTTGTTTGGAGGGTCTGGAGGGTGGACCCCCAGAAAGAGAGAAAGGGCCATTGACTCACGTCTGTCTGGACTTCCCCTGACTGGTCCATGCTGGGGCCAGGACCAGAAGGGTCAAAGGGCCGGGGGCCACCGCAAAGAATGCCCAAGAGCCGAGGGCCTGGGGTCCCGACTGGCCTAGAGGTGGGCCAGGGCTAGGGAGCTGAAGGTCCTGGGGGGACCACACCCGGAAGGGGAAGTGGTTCAGGGAGCTATGCTGCCTAGTATGAAGGCAGATGAGACTGCCTGAGGGGAGGAATCCAGGCGGGGTTCAATTAGGAGGATTCTGAGGCCCAGGGTGGGGGCTGGTGATGATGATAACATCAAGATGCCATCTGCGAGGCTTGGGCTGTGGTGTAGGGGAGGAATGGAGCCGCAGGTAGCGCCCCCTGGCATCAGGCCAAGAACTGGGCAGCCTCCCACTTATTAACATCTATTAATTAATTCCAACAAGGTGTGGTGGGCGAGAAGGCGGGAAGTTAGCCCAGAAACAGGTGGGCGGGCCACAGTTAAATCGACCCCGAGAAGGCCCCCTGTTACATAGCTCTTCAGAAATTTGAAGACTACTATCATGTCTCCTCTTAGGCATATTCAGCTTGTGGAAAAGGCGCTTGTTTCCTTCAGTTGCTCACAAGACTTGCTTTCCAAACCCTTTATCATTTTTTATACCCACCTATAGACCCTCTCTAACTTCTCTATGTCCTTTTTAAAATGTGGACCCCAAAACTACATACAGTGCTCTAGCTGAGGCCTAACCAGAGTCAAGTAAAGAGACACTATCACCTCCCTCATCTTGCACCTAATGCTTGTATTGTTACAGCCCAAAACTATATTTGCTTTTTGTGTAGCTATATCAAACTGTAGACTCATTCCTTCTCTTTAGTGCTGCCATCCAGCCAGGTGTCACCCATTTTACATCGGTGTTTTTGATTATTCTTCCTGAGGTGTAGCACCTTGAATTTGTCAGCATTGAATTTCATGCTGGTACCTCCAGCCCAGCTTTCCAGCCTGTCAAGATCCTTCTGAATTGCTCTTCTGTCCTCCAGCACATTCACAATCCTTCCTAGTTCAGTGTAGTCTATAAACTGGCTCAAGAACCTGTCAATTCCAACATCTAAATAATTAATAAACACACTGAACAGCATTGAACCCAGGATGGACCCCTGTGGGACTCCATTTGAAACCTCCTGCCATTCTGACATGGATTTTTAATTACCTTTTGCTTGCCACTATCAGGCAAGTTGTCTGTCCACCTTATAATAGTTTTGTCTAGTCCACATTTCTCCAATGTTTTTATAAGAAGATCATGTGGAACTTTTGCCAAAAGCCTTGCTGATGTCCAGGTATGCTACATCCACAGCGTTTCCTTCATCTCCCAAGTTGTTACTTTGTTGAAGTAGAAGATCAAGTTTGGGCCTTCTTACACATTAATTTTAGGCTTCTCCTGGAAATCTTAGCCCCTGGATTGTCCACACATTAATGCCTGAAACTGATTTTAAGTGAACTTTAAGAGGCTTACATTTATGCCACTCCAGAGCAGGTTCATCTCTGATCCTGCGTTCCATTAATGTGTGGCCACTCCTCACAGAAGAGCCACCCAAGTTGCAGCCCTCCAGCATCCCACCCTCCTGTTGGTGTCCTCCCTGCATCCTCCTGTTCTGTGCGGACAAACTTTCCACTCCCTGAACTTTACAGCCATGGGGGTGGTTCTGGTACCAAGCCAACTCCCCCTCCTGCCCCCAAGGATGTGACCTTTCCACCCCCAGGGGTACAACCCTACGCAAACAGCCTGCGGAGTACATGCCAGCTAGCCACGTCGCAGAGTAGGAATGGGTCCAGGAGTGGGGTCTAGAGAGGGTGGAACAAAGGGGGCCAGTTTGGATCCCCGTAACCTGGGGCTTCCTTCCCAGGGCAGGGGCAGTAATTCCCTCAAATGTAGTTCTCTCACTGCTTGCACGTCCCAGCCACCCTGGGAACCATAGACAGCATCCCCATGCCCCAATCTCAAATCCCAATTTATTAAAACATGACACCTTTAATTTACTTCCTCTTTATTTCTTTTCAACTTTTTAACTTCTTTTTACTTTATCATTTGTGATTGACTTCCTTCATTTCACCACCATTCCCCAGCCCCATTTCCTTTCCACCTCATTTAATTACCCACCCCAACCCCATTATCTCTCTTCTCCCCAGCTTCATGTTCCTACCCCCCCAAGCAGAGATTGAAGCCTGTCCTGGCTCACAAGCCCTGTAGCGGCAACTCACAACTGTAGCTCCTAGTCCAGCCCCTGTTTGCCAACCCTCTAATGGCAAGTCACAGCTGTACAGATGAGAGACAGAGAAGGTTTTCAGCCATAAAGTGTGACTGCTCCAAATTCAAGTTAGCACAGGGCCTTGTTACACAGTAACTTTAGGTGGCTTCTGGAGCTCTTAACCCCTGGACTGGCTGCATGTTAACATCTTTTAATTGGCTTAAAAAAGCACTCATTCAGATTAATGTTATGCCACTCAAGGCCAGGATTATCTCTAATCCACCTAATTTTGCTCCTGTTAACTTGTGAACACTCTCCTCAGCTGTTCCACCCAGGTTGAAGTCCTCCAGCATCCTAGGAGACAGTGAGCAGGGAAGCCAGTGCACAGCGCCTCTCTGGGAGCAGAGCAAGTCAGTCTGAGCAGCAGGGACACCACCTCCTTGCCACCACTCACCAGCTCTGCTCCCAGCTCTGCTCCAGGAGCAGAGCAAGAACGAGTCCCAGAGCAAAGCTCGTGCGAGTAGCAGTGGGAAGATGGTGCCTTCCTCTGCTCCAGCTGGCTTGTTACAGTTGGGAAACAGCCAGTCTGAGGGGCAGTGAGAGGCACCAGGACTGCAACACTCCCTCTGCCCAGCAGGAGCAATGAGACTGTTCTTCCCCTAGGAAAACCTACAGTTTTCCTTTTTACACCGAATTTTGTTTGACATGAATAATATGAATGTATATTACCTCTGCCTCAGCAGGCTGCAGCCCTGCTATCCTCATATGAAGGCCTGTCTGGAAAACACTTCTCTTTGCCTTTTCTTAACTAGCCATTTCTCAGTGTTCTGTTTCTTCCCTTTGTTTGTCTTATCATGTGAACTGGACTGGCTGACAGGCAACTTGATAATATAAAACAGCCTTTGCTGAACGAAGGAATTGTCTAACGTATAAAAATCTGGTGTAAAAAAAGCACATTTTTACCTACGTGCTTTGGAGTTTGTAAATTTTCTCCACTGGATGATGAATGACAAGAAGAGAGGAAGATGGAGAGAGGGAGAGAGAAGGCCCCATGCTCTCTATAAGCAGGGATAATTTTTAGTGTGCAGTAAATTTCTCATATTTTCAACTCATTTTAGAGAACATTTGCCAAAGTTTGAAGACTTATAGAACCATAAGTCATATACCTTGCAAAATAGGTGCTATTATTGTCCCATTTTTCACCCAAGTTTGTAAGGAGGTCCATATATCTTTGGTTCTGTCTGCAGTGCAGATTTCTTCCATGTTCTGTTCTGTTCTCTTATTTCAATTAGACTTCAGTGGGGATGTGATTTATGGATGCATTCCATCAAAATAATCATTTCAAGAACTTCAAATGGCAGGCCAGCAGCCATCAGTGGATACATGTCAGCAGATACGATATGCCAGGACCAAGAACAAAACTTTTCTCGATCTGATCCAGTTTCAGTTATTTGCCAGGTGGATGAGTACAGTTTTGCTTTATAACGTATATAAGATATTTGTATAAGTTCCCATTACCACTGAATGTTAGTGCTTTGCAGTCTTTAATGTGTTTACCCTCAGAACACAGCTCTGAGTTTAGAAAGTACTACTAAGTCACTTGCCCAAGTTCAGATGGAAAGGCTGTGGAAGAACAGAGAATTCAGATTGGTTCTCTCTAGTAATAGCCTATTACACTAATCATGGGATCACACTTTTTTTCTATAATTATTCTTTTTATTTATTTCATATTTTCTTAGCAAAGGAAAACTAGCAGCATTGCTCTGTAATTCTATCATTTATGTGCATTCTTTTGGGTTAGATAAAATGTCATAGCTGTATTTGGAAGCTTAGTTTGGATTAATTTTCAGGGATACTTATTGGGGGTTTTTTTAACTATCATTAATAATTTCCATCTTTCATGAACAGTTTTCTTGTTCAATTCCCCTTCGAGTTAGAAGGTCTAAAAGAAGATTCTACAATGCATGTTGGGTGCAGTGAAATGTTTAAAATCTTCATTGCCTGTTCAGACATTTGCATATTGAATATTTATGAAATCCCTGAAGTTCTCAGTGGAATAAGCCAAAACCAGCCCCACATTCCCTATTACGAGCAGTGAGTTTTCTTGAACACCTTTTGGGACTTTAACCTGGTCACATTTCTTCAGCAGGACAGACCCTGAGGTGGAATGGCTTCTTTATTTTGCTTCCTGAATAAATAAGTGGTAGGATTATTACAGCACTTTATCTAAATGCTACTAGATTAGGTAAAATGATAACCTGATAATATGGGATACCTCTGTCAGGCAAAGGCTCTTTACTGAACTTATTTTATGCTGCTATTCAGAACTGTTTCTTAGGCCTAAATTATGATGATCTCCCACCACCCCTCATACCTTTTTTATCTGAACTACTGCATTTCAGAAGACAGCACCTAATGCAAACCCTGTTGAAAACCATGGGAGTCTGTTGGCATCAGTGATCTGTAGATCAGGCCCACATAATATATATACCCTTACAAAATCCCTATTCATCTTTTTTAACCCGGGAACCAAATTAGTGTCTCATAAAACAAAGGAATCGTATTATGATCTCTTACTATATACTATATGATCGATACTGAGTAGTATGTATGTAGTCTGTTTCTGAATTAGGCCTTGATTCCGCAAATATGTATATATGTAGTTTTGCTAAATTTATGCATAAACTCAGGCATGAAGATACTCATCGGTGTTAAAGTCTTCATGACTAGGAGCTTACATGCTAAATATCACTGGGAAGGAACCATCCCTTCTTTTACTTTTGTACGGTGCTTGAACATGCTTTCAATCCTGAAAGGTAATTATGTACAGTATCCCAAAGCCTTTACTCAAAACAATTCTTGGAAAGAAAGTGTGATACATAATAAAGCCATTGAGCAAAGGAAGCACTATCACAAGTATATTCCATAATATATCCCCATGTAGAAAAGAAATTAGAAGGTTCTTTTAAAATATATATAAATATTAAAAAGAGTGCACAGGAAGAATTAGCCCAATTAGTTCCTTCTAACCCAATATATTGCAGTTTTCTTGTATTGAGTAAATCCTTCATTAAACATAAATAGTACTAACATTTTTATGCATCTGGGTGTTCTTCAGAATATTTTCCTTTCTAATGGCACTGCACATTTATGTGTCTTTTTAGAGGGCATTTAACATCTACATTTTATGTTTAGGTTTGGATAATATATAAGGAATAAAGCTATATATAATTATTCATATGTAGTAATTCAGAAGTCTTAGCAGGATGCTTTTAATAAGTAAATTAGGAGGCTAGATAGTTAAACTATATCCATAGAAATGTAGGGAGAGAGAAGGTTTAATTGGTTATATCTTTTATTGGACCAACTATATAGTGGATAGAGATGTTAGACATGGTTTCAGACAAAAGGCCCCTTCCTTAGTCATGAAGAGAAATAATTGTTTCTGATGGGAAGGCTAAAAGTGAACTAAAGAGATAAATCAGTGCTGTGTGGCTGTCTCTAATCTTTTTTATCAAAGACTTTGGTTATAGATTAAATTTATTTCTAACTTTATAATGGCTAGCCCCAGTAGTGTGCCATGCACGAGCAAATCAAGTGGGGCACTGCAGTGTAGCTGAGTCAAGGGGAAGGGTGAGATAGACACTATGTGTTCCAGTGTCTCTTTGTACATGGTAGTAAAACAAATCAGTGCTGGTTGATGCAGAGTAGTACTACCGCTGGTTTGGTTTGGTTTGGTTTTGTGTCTTCATTTGAGAATTAACTACTAATTACAATTCCCTCATTCTGTGCCTCAGTTTAGCTTGATCAAGTTGTACCAGCTAGCAATGGAGCCCTATGGACCATACAGCAACTGAAGATAGCCAGATCCAAACTTACTTCAGGTAGATATTCCCTCTACCCACTAGTATGTAACTGTTGTGCCAGGGCCACATACAACACGTGTAGAAGGCAGCTTTGCCAGCTTTACACTTACTGGGGACTTCTCCTTACTAGTGGAATCCTCAACACAAGACTTGAGGAACAGGACTGAGGATCTACCCTATATATTGGCTGTGCTCCTTGACTTCCTAAAACAACAGTTTGTCCCTCAGGTTCATGGGCGACTGGTGCCCCGCCCCCCCTCCCAGTGACCAGTCAGCAATCACAGGGGAGGGTCCCCCCATGGCCGATCATGCTGACCAAGGGAGAGGGGTCCCCCGTGGCAAAATATACCAACCAGTGAGCAGCCATGCTGTTCCCAAAAGTGGCCGTGGGGCTTTTGGAAGCAGCCACGACCTACATCTGGCACTTGCACTCCTGGGCTGGTGCTTCTGCCTGTCCCCCTGCATATCGCCTGAGTGGAGAGCACAGCCTGACAGGGTGCACCAGCGCTCTCAGGGAGTACGTGCGCGCCCCCATGCACCCCCTATGCGTCACCACTGCTTAGGCTAAAAAGTTAAACATTACCTTGCTAGGGCCAAGATATTAAAAAGAATTAAACTGCTAAGTGACTATCTAGATTTCTAAATAAAGAACTTGAATTTAAAGAGTGCCAGGCACTTGACAATTTGGCACTTCTGTAATTCAGTTTACAGAATTAAGATTAATCTTTGAGGTGTCACTGAGCTTTGAAGGCCCTATTATAGGCCATGCAAAGTAACAAAATAAATAGAGGTTAAAAAAAAGAGACAATAAATTGGAGAGGCAGGAAATTAAACCTTTCTGTTCTCAGCACTTAGTTGCTACAAAATTAATAGTATTTTGTTTTGGAAGAGGTATTTCTCACAATGGTTCCTAACAAATATCAGCCACAGATTTTCTTTATTATTATTATTATAAATTGACTAGAGACAGCATGAAGATGACAGATGGTATTGTGGAGACAGGGGAGGAGGCAAAAAAAATCCCACTTGTATCTAAAGTTTTTATTAGGTACTACCCTGGGTATCAAATTATACGCTGTGATGATGCCTGTTGTAAAGACTACCTGACACTTTCGTAAGATTCAGTTTTCAGTTGTTTTTGACTTTGATAAATCATTTTAGACTGAAAATGTTAATGCTAGGTATCTGCCTCAGGCTATTTTTTTTACTGGATGGGGTGGGGAAAGGGCACAGGGAGGTGGAATATCAGCAAAAATGGTTCACCCATTTTGCAAAAGAAGGCAGGGGAAAAGAGAATGGTTGCCCATATTAAAACAAAACCACCTTGTAACTCTTCTGTTAAGGTCTACTTCCTCCAGTCTTTGGAGTGCGGCCTTGGAATTTCGCAGGAAAGGAGAGTGCAACCCTGGTATCACAGCTATGCTTTTTGCAGTTCTTGTAAAAAAAATCAGCAGTTTTTTATCTAGTTATGAATTGCTGAATTCTTATTTTGTACACACTCAAAAACACTAGTAGGTTCAGTGTCCATCCAGAGAGGCATTTCCTTTTAGTGGTTGGGCACTGGGTGCTAGGTGGATAAGGGCAGGGTAATCAGGAGGGATGTTAGCAGGGTGGTTGGCTAAAATGATGGTGGTTTGATTCACTGGTCCTCCCTGATATCAATGCTATCTGGGCTGTCCTGTCCTGAAGTCTGGTATATTTCCTGCTTGATCATCCTGAACAGGAGGAAGGACTCCTTTGGAGGATCCTCCTGTTCTTCCTGGGGCTGCTCCTGTTCTGGGACTTGGACAGGAGCCTTCTCACTGTCTTCTTGCTCCATGTAATCATTGTTGTTAGATGGCTCTGGATCCACCTCTATTTGGCAACCAATCTCAACTCAGTGGAGTCACCCCCTGTGAGGATCCGAGAGCACCTTATAGTACAAACACGTCATCTGACAGACACCTGAGACTCAGTTGGCATCATAATTCCTCTTGTACCACACTTTCAGCGCCTTTGTTTTAAGACAGCACTTACGCTAGTCCCTGGTTTTGCCCATAAACTGCCATCTCTGCTGAGATCCATTTGGAAATGGCCTAGCTTTGATGGTTTTTTCTGATGGAACCTTGTGTGCTCTCCTCATCCCAGATGGAAAGGAGTTCCAGGATCTCCACTTGTCTCCAGCTGGTGGAGAATTTTGTAGACCCAGACACTGTCTTGTAGTGCAAGATGTTTGGTGTGCAAGTGGATGCTTAAGAGTTTGTGTCACTCTTGATGAGCCAGTTTTTTGGGTTAGTGATCCAGAAAAAGGTGGCCTCAGCATGCCTTTGTGCCATGCTTATAAAAGGCCAGATAACATACTGAGCCAGTGACCCAGGGCAGTACAGTTGGGAATGAGTCACAGAGGTGACATGTTCCAATGGTGAGTGGTATGGGAGTGTGGGAAGCAAAACACTGTGGGATGTTGCTGGGGAGGAACCATAACCAACTTTTTATCACATTTTGGCATGGTAGGGAAGAAAAGTATATCCAGAAAAGTATAACATTCAAACCAGGGTCACTTTTTAGTATGGCTCAGGATTCTTTGCAATGCAGTAGTGCTGCACATCAACTGTCCCTTATTTTTTATAGCAAGCACTTTTAAGATACTTGAAGTGCTACAAACATACTTGCCATCAGCTAGTGTTTTAGATTGGGTCCCCACTTCTCAATTGGGCTAGGGTTGCTGCCTGGAGTGTTTGTTAGGCTAGAGTTAGTAGTGGGTCTTAAAATAATTCCTTGGGCAGGGGTTAGATTTGGTATCTCATGGGATTCCCCTGCCAGAAACAGGGTTTTACAACTACAAAACGAATTGTTTCAGAGAAGATATAAGTATTAAAGAAGTGTATTTCTAAACTGTATATAGCTCTGAATACAAGATGATTCATTGGTCCTGAAGTATTGGTTCACTTTTCAGTCACTGTTTTTGGCAGTCCTTCCACAAGATCCTGAACTTGGTGACTCTGTAAGACTTGCACATATCATCAGAGTTGGTACTTTTGGGAGCTAGGCCTTTTCAGTTGTGTAAAGAACATGTGCCAATTGTAACTGGATGATATTTGTGGCAAAGTATTGTGAAAAAAAAGGATAAATCACTGGTAGAGGAATAAAAATTAAGGGGAACAGTAGACATACCAACTTCCGATGACTAGCTGAGCAGCAAGATTAATTATATCAAATACTTTTGAAAGAACATAAATATCGTTCAGTATGAACTTAGACTATACTATATCATCACAAAGATGGAGGAACTTTTATTGGCATTCGGCATTTTATGTCCATGCAAACATATAGTATCTTCAGATTAATGAGATATGCAAATTTAAAACATCTGCAGCTGCACAGGAAATATATTAGGCACCATTTATAAAAATGTGTGGAAAGTTATAATGCAGAAAGAATTTAGTGGAAAACATTAGATGGGATGAATCAGGTCCCCAGGTGCAGCTAGGAAGAAGAGAGGGACCTAGGTGACTTTTTCCATATTTTTGATTATTGGTCTGGGTAGGAGGCCATTTCAATTCTGGCAATTTAGAGCAGTCCTACTTTATGTTGGATAAAAAAGTCCCAATGGACTGCTCTGCCAGCCTAGAATTATTGAAGCCCAAAGGCAAGCTTATGTCACCTCAAACAAACAATATATCCTCTTCTCTGCTCCCCCCAAACCCAATCATTCTGGCAGTTGGCATAAACCAAGCTATGCCAGTGGAATGCATCCACATAGTATTCCCTGACTTTAGATCATCTTCTCAGCTGCTAATGGTAGGATCAGGATCTAAGGATCTGGTCTTACATAAACACTTACCTCCACAATATATATTAAAAGACTAGCATGAACACTGCAAAGTCCATCACTTGGAAGCGAGGAAATGTTGAAATTAAGGATTAAGCCCCCCTTCTGCATATGAATTAGGAAGCTAAATATAATCAAGTAATTCAAGACTATTTTTCTCTCAGGGGATCCTTGCCTTATTCAGCAAGCAAGATGGATTGTACTTATTTGATGAACAGTTATTCAACATTTTGTCTTATCCTCATTATTCAGTGTGTGGCCCATGAGAATTTCTTCCATATTATTCTGAAGAAAGATTTATTCATTCCCTTATGGGCTTTTCTATGCAGCTTATCACTATAGTATCTGAACCACAAATATTATTTATTAATTTATTTTCATAAAAAGTAAATTATTCCCATTTTACATATGGGGAAATTAAGTAGAGAATTTAAGATCAAAAGTATTCATTAATTGGGGCTGTTTGGCTTGAGATGCTAAGAACCAGATTGTTTACTACTTGTAACATTATATATTATCCAAGATGCTCAAAACCATTGAATACTCAGCACTTGTGCAAGTCAAGCCACAGAGCCTCAAATTAGCATCAAGAAAACAGGGCACAGATAATTAGTGATCACCTGTGAAACATTTAAGTGACTTCTGCAGCATCGGCTAGGAATTCTGTGTCACAAAAAGCAGAAGCATTCAGTTACTTAAATCAACAGTCACCTACTTTAACTATGAGACCATCCTTTACCTGCAGTCCCCTGCCTCATTCATTATGCATCTTCTGCCAGGAGACCTGCAGAACAGCTTCATCCTATCTATTGATGGAAGCAGGGATTCTGTGAAAAAAACTATTTGATCATGTAATTAAAGACTCTCTCCTAATGCATATGTACACAGGGGAATGAATTTAAGTTGCACAGGCAGTCTTAATTCTGGCATTTCCTAAAATTACTGTGCTTGAATTTGCAAACTTAATAATGTTCTATATGCTTTTTTAAATGTAACTTCTTACATCTCTAAAAAATCAACCACAACCCCCCCACTTCTTCCAACTCCCATCTTGTGGGATCACATTAACAATGACATGGGGCATCAGCTGGGTTGGAACTGTCAGTTTTTGCTAATAGAATAACTGATAATGAAGGACAAGCCAGTACTGCTATGTGGACCAATATTAATGGTAAACGAAGCTTTTTATCAGAGGGGTCTTTAGACATGGCTGATAGGAGGGGAAATGTGAGACTCAGAAATCTTGAGCTCCATTTCAGACTCTTGAGGGTAGTATTCTCTAGTAGGCAGAGTCTCTTCTGCCATTTTTTTCCAAGCTTGACTCCTGCCTTGCTGTGGCGGAGCACCAGCGGGGTGCTTGCCACTTAAGGGCTGTTGCAGGCTCTGAGTGAGCCTGCTTTGTGAGCAGCAGGGAAAAGCCTCTCCCCAGGAACGGATTTTAAGGGGGAATGTGGGTGGCAGAGCACCTTTTGTGTCTGCCACTCTGAGGAGGAGAGCAGGCAGCAAACAGGTGCAGGCCAGCCCTGATGAGGCAGCTGTTTTAAGATCCTGGCTCTCAGGGCAGGGGCAGCAGCTTGCTGCTAGCAGCCAAGGAGGCAACATCTGCTGAGCTGCTGCTCACAACATCTTGGAGATAAGAGCAGGAGCTATTGGGGATGGCTGGAGGCTCCTGGTCCTGGGCATGACTGATAAGTGCACCCTGCTGGGGAACGGCGGCCTGGTGGGACTCCTTGTGGTGAGGGAGTCCCCAAGAAATGCCAGGCCAGTTACCTCCCCGGTGAAAGGTGAGGAGGGGTGCCGTAAAACCCCAGCCTCCACCATTCTGGTGGGTTATAATATCGGAGGGGAGTAGGGCCAGGCATGCCCAGGGAGGGGCACCTGAACCCAGAGTGGGTAGTGGGACCAGGCATGCCCATGTGAGGCACTTGATCCCATAGGGGTGTAAGACCCCATGGAGTAGTGGGGCCAGGCATGCCCACGAGAGTGGCACCTGAGTCCGTAGGGGTTTAAGACCTCAGAGAGTAGTGGGGCCAGGCACGCCCATGAGAGACACCTGAGCCCATGGGGGTGTAAGACCTTGGAGCCCCAGAAAATGGGTTAAGTGTGTTGAGCCCTAGAAAATAGGGTATGTTGAGCCCAAGGAGGGGGTGAGAGGAGAGGTGGGGTCCTGGCCAAGGGGCAAGTGTGTGGGGGCCCAGGTTAGTCTTTGGATGCCTGAGGCCCCATGTGGGCCTGAGGCCAAGTTGGTGGCACAGAAGGAGCCGCAAGTAAGTGGGGCGAGTAATTGGCCCCATGAGGGATGAGTTACTTGGTGTGGGGCTAGAGGTGAAAGCCCAGGTTTTGACTAATTTCCTGGCCACGACATAGATGAGGGTCACAGGAGAGGCCCAAAAGGCTATGCCACAGTTGGCCGAGGCGAGAAGGGATAAATCTGATGACCCATGTGGTCGGTCAAGGGAGCAGGGCAGGGTGAGTGAGGCCCAGTAAAGGGCATGAGTGTGAGAGGCCTGGTGAGAGCAGGTGGAGTGATAGAGGCCCCAGTGAGAGGGGAGCTGTATGAGTGAGGCTCTGAACAGGGCAGCATGAGAGAGTTCTAACTGTGGACTGAGTTTGCCCAGCCTCAGTCCGGAGCATAGACCAGCTCAGAGATGACATCTGTGAGGCATGGGACATGATAAAGAGAAGGTCGGAGTCATGTGTTTACTGCCTGTATACAGCAGGGCACTGGAAGGGCAGCCTCCCGTATAATTAACATCATAATTCGTTTACAACGAGGTGTGGCAGGCGAGTAAAGTGGGCGGCTTGCCCAAAGACAGGTGGCAGGACGGCATTGTGACCTGGCCTGAGAGTTTGCCTCTGTCACACTTTCCCCTCCCATCAGTCTCTGAACTTGTCCTTTCTCTTTTCCACCGCTTGCTCGTTCCCTTTGTCTTTGGCTTTGCCAACCCATTTCCAGTCTCCACACTTCCAACTTTTCATCCCAGTCTCAGTCTCTTTACCAAGCCAATCCTTATCTTTCCCTCTGGATTTGCTATCCTAGTCTCTTCCCACCATTCCTTAGTCTCTTGGTTCAGCCAATCCCATTTTACTCCTCCTCCTAGTTACTTTGCCTAGCCAGGCCTAATTCTGTTGGCACATTCTTGCTCCTTGTCATATCTATCTGTCCTCTCCATAACTTCCTTCTCCCAATCCATGGCTTGCCCTTCCTAGTCCAAGTCCTGATTCCTTTTCCCAACAGACCTACTCTCTGTTTGTGGCTCTTCGTCCTATTTTATTGCCTGGCTTCCAATTCTCCTTCCTCTTTTGCTTCCTAGCTTCCACTCCTGATCTCCTTATACAGCCTCTGTCAGTATCCTTTATCTCTAGTTTAGTCCAAGTTTTTCCCCGTTTCTGCCCTTATCTTCCTATTTCCCTCTCTCTTGTCAATCTCTAGCAGTGCCGTAGCAATGTGGGGGCAAGTGGGGCAACTGCTCCGGGTGCCAAAGTGAAGGGGCGCCAACAGGTGCTGCCCAGCCAGGGTGGGGTGCAGGACAGAGCCGAGAGTGACTTACTGGGGGGACACAGGGGAAGGGCAGCTCCCACTGCTGCATGCAGTCCCGGGCAAGTATTGGGGAGGGGGAGGCATGTGCCCCCTGATCTCTGTGCGGGGTGAGGGCAGGCTGCTGCTGCGGGCTTTGCCCCAGGTGCCAAACTTTATTACTACAGCACTAAGCGATCTCTAGTCCTGGTCGTCTCCTACAGGTTCCTTGTTCCAGGCTGCTCCCTCAGGGAGTCTGAACGCTGCATTCAGTTCAAATGCTTTCTTCTTATCCACTACCTAGGTGTCAGCTTGAGGGCACTGAGAATCTGGGGAAGGCAACATTCCTTCTCCCTGTTCTGATGCCTGAGCTAGATACCAGCCTGCACCAGCTGGGAAGCAGAACAGCAGGAAAAGTTGTTCTTAGCATCAGGTGGACTCATGGGCAATTCAGACAGCATTTACCTGGAAGCTAGCTGCAAAGCTCTATTGCAAAAGACATAACCCTGACCAAAATGCTCCCCCACTATTAGATGTATAGACCTTTTTCCAAAACAGGGACTACTAAAGAGCTTATCAGAGTGAAAAAATTTCCAGAAATATTTAACATGGAATGACAGAATAGCCCCCTTCAGAGAAACAGTTGAAACGTTTGGGCTTTAACATTCCAAAAAACAGCCTGGGGCAGTCACACCGCCCAAAAAATTCCAGCCCCAAAGCTATAACTTTGAAATTGTAATGAAAAAAACAGAAAACAGGACCTAATAATGAGCAGCATTATGCAGCCTTAATAATTGATGCTCCCACCTGTGTGTATAATATGATATTAAATGCTACCAGAATCTCTTGTCCTATACTCTGGGAATATTATTATCCTGGCATTCTGCAGAAATCTAACTTACAAATATCAGATAACCCAAAAAGTAGCTTGTGTGTGTTGCTCCATTACTCTCCTGATGCGCTTTTAACCAGACTTTATCACCCTTCTCCAGCTTTAGGATGGTACTTCCTGACATATTTTCATACGCTTTTAGTGTTGTCTGATATGTTCCTACTATGCCCTTGCCATTTTTCATCAAAAGAATGGTTGTGGTATTCCGGTATAACTCTACATGGTATGCAAAGTAATAAACTCCAGGGATCTGGCAGGTGAAAATTCCTGTGGCCAAATCAAAATGATGCTGGTCATTATAGAGGACCTCATTAAAAATAATGGGTTGTTCAGGAGGTGGATAATTTTTGCCCAGTTTTGGAGCAAAAGCAGATTTTTTAAGACATGGGCATTCTCCTGGGTTTCCTTTTGGTCTGGTAGGGCCTAGTTCTCCTGTTTCACCCCTTGGTCCTAGTTTTCCTGGAGGGTCTTGTTGTCCAAACAATCCTGAGACACCTGAATAGGATTTAAAAAAAATGAACAAGAAGCTGATGCCATTTAATTTGCTGAACAAAGCTTGATTAAAGCCCATAAAACTGCTTCTGTTCTTTGGTTGATAATGTCCCCAGTAGATGGTCAAATAAATAAACTACAGTTTAAAATACTGTCTCACCCCCTTCCTCCCTTCAAATAAATAAAATGCCCGCACATTCTGGTCAAAGGCAAACAGCCTCATCTGTATCTCTGCAGAAAGCTTAGACTCCAAATGAAGTGGAGAGTGCCATCCTTAACATGTTCGTAACTGGACATTTTCCTCTCTCTGGGGCCTCCCAAGAAGGAGATGATCAGATGGCCAGCAACAATGGAATTTATCCCGCAGCCAGAGTTGGAACAATTGCAGGGGAAGCAGCTTGCACATATCCTGTGTTCGGACTGCACTGACTGTGAGCAACTCATTTTAGTTCAAGCACTGCCCTAATAGAGCTGGTTGGGAGATTGTCGCTCTCTGCCCTAACTCTTACAGCATTCACGTACAGCCCATCCCACTAAGAATAAACAAGTAGCACATATGGTACAGCCCATTTCATGCACTCAGAAGGATATTAAAGTGGGTTGAAAGTGAGTTGAGAGGTTTTTTCCCTGCCAAAAACTTAGGAATTTTTTCATAATGGAGCAGAATGGAGCTAGGCAAAGCAGGAGAAATACACAATCCTGAATTAACTGCTATACAGATATCTTTTACTGTACTTCTCAGTAGTACATCTGGGATTTCTATATTGTGACATAGAGAGGTTTATTCTTCAGAAGGCTTAAGAATTCTCCTATGCTAGTGTCAACATTTGATTTCTAAGCAACTGTTGATATGAAATTACTCTGATTGTTACTGATTATTAAATTTAAAACAATTTAAACAGGTGAAACAGTGCTATTAAACTCTGTTATTCCATTAAATTAACTCAGACTGACCCAGAGAACTTACCAGGCTCCCCTGTATCTCCCTTCTGCCCTTTTTCTCCATTGAGTACATTTTGCCCATTGTGCCCTGGAATTCCATTGTTCCCAGGAGCACCTGGAGGACCTTGGAGACACTGTTGAAGAACATGGTTGTCTTCCGATGCCACTGTTGCAGTGAGAGAAATAGCCAAAATCCAAATGCCTGGAGCAGGAGAAAAATGAAAGCCATTCCTTGGAGATTTTCAGTGGAGTTTGGAGAAAAACAAAGTAGTACAAAGCGAAGCGTTTAGATTGGTGTTCCACTTACCTACTTGTGAACTGCACAGTATCTCATGAACTAGATATGCAAAGGGGGCAAAGGTTTAACATCATGATTCTCTTGCACATTTATGCAAAGAATGCCAAATACAAAGGAGGAACTACCTCTTACCATTGAAGGAGGCAGGGTAAAAGTAATCGCAGAACAGCACTGCTCCTGACTCCAGATTCCCTAAAGCCTATTGATTGTTCCCTTTCCCCATTAAGAGTGAAATCCTGGTCCCACTAAAGTCACTGGCATACATCCCATTTACTTTGATAAGGCTGGAATTTCACTACAGATGTCTGGGCTATACTAGCACAGTAAGAAACAAGCAATTACATTCTCACAAAGAACATACCTGTTGCTACTGTATTGTACACTTTCATAGAGGTATTATTATTCCTGTCCTGAGACTGAATCAGGTGGAATATTTTTAGAAGCTGTCTTGGTATAGAGTACCTCTTTCTCTACTTACTGCCTCCCTGCTGCTGGGAGCATTAAAAGGCAGTTAAATCTACCTCATTCATTTAAATGAGGGCCAGATACCCGTCCCATATAGCAGTTTTACACAGTAGAATTCCACTCATGTCAAGATGGTTGCCCTTGGCTTTCACTGTATGAGAAGAAATCAAGCCACATATTTCTGAAAGAACCACATACCTGATAAATACATGCTCTGGGTTTGTCACCTCTCCCGTGACTCCTTCAATAACCTCACTCTTGGTTCACTGCGTTCTCTTTCTCACAGTTTTTTGTAAGACCCCTCCTATGACTGATCAGCATCTTTTATTGTTGTTTCATATACCCACAAGCCCTTGTGTCACTGTCTGTTCTTGTACTCACTTTCCAACCAATAAGATATTTTTCCTGTTTGCATCCCATTTCCTTATAGTTACCCTTGGGTGGAGTGTCCCAAGACTGCTTTATGTCTTCCCCTAATTAATGTAATTTAAAAAAATAATAATAAACACAGCAGGCTGTATCTAATACAATATTTTTTTGGCTATTCTAATTGTTGTCTTATATGTTGGCCCAAATCAATCCTGATCCAATTCTTGTGAAGTTAATGCTGTTGCAATAAGGGAAAATGTGGCCATTTTTCTAATTGGTCTGCCAGCTGTTGCTGTGGGTTATGCTTTGGGAGGTGGAAAGTGGAACAAATGGGCTATCAGGAAAAAAACCCAAAGTGGTTTAGCCAGCTGGAGAATAGGTTATTATCTAGGAATGCAGAGACTTAGATATGTATATAACAGCTTATGTCCATTCACAAGCCTCTTTTGGCAGCTGACTTTATTGTACTTACTGGGCACGTCTACACATGTGCATTTACTGTTCAGTAACCAATATTACTGCATGCTATGGGTGCACATCTACACCTGCACACCTGCACTGTGCAGTAAATATGGCAACTTACACCAGCTTGAGCATAAATTTGATACCTGCATCATACAGGTATCAAATTTACGCCCAGTTAGTTACTGCACAGTAACACTCATGTAGACACCTTACTGCACAGTAACACTGTGTGTATGGACTGACTTGGGACTAACTTTAGTTCCACATACAGTGTAAATGTACTTTAGTGCCTGCATGTATAGACACCGGCCTATTCCCGCTTACTGCGCAGTAAATTTAAGCCAGTGTAAATGCATGTGCAGACACACCCACTGTGTTTCCTGGGTGGGGGGGAATAGTTATATACAAGAAAACTATTCATGAGACTTTGACCCACTACAAAGTCCTCAGATAAATTATTCTAATTGTACTTATCTTTTTTAATACTCATTATTTATTAATTTATTTATGTATTTTTTTATGTATATGCCACACTTTCCAATAGAAGCTCAGGTCAGCTTACAAGAGAAATACAAAATAGCTTATAAAACAGGAAAAACGCTTGTAGAACAGGTGAAAACATAAAACAGAAACCCATTAAACAACATCCCAGACCAGCTATGTTTGCTAAATGGAAGCCCAAATAGCTTTGTTTTCTAAATGCTGGCCCAATAGTGTTTCTGAAAGATGTCCAGCCTTGGGCTCTGGCAGGTCTCAAGATGGTGGGGGGGGGGGGTGTACCAGAGCTGAGGGGTCACTATTGAGAGCAATCTCCCACCTATTTTTGCCAAGTAGACTTGGTGCATTGGTGCTACTTGCAGAAGGTTGCTCTTAGCTGACCTTAGGGATCACAGTGGGATGTAAAAGAAAAAGCTGTCCCTTAGGTATGTAGGGTTCAGACTGCTTAGGGCAGAGATGATTAACCCCCAGCCGATGGGTGAGATCCAGCCCCTGGTGCCATCTCTTCTGGCTCCCCACAGGAGCGGTGACATTGTTTCCCTGCTGCCAAATGTCCAGACACATGGGGAGCCCCAGGCCCTGTGTGCTAGATCTGGTACCTGATCACAGCACACAGGGCCAGGCATGGGTGGTACCAGGTCCTGGGGCCCACTCCTTGCATGTGGGGCAGGGAGGGGGCAGCAGCAGGGCCCAGGGCCCAATCCTAGCATGCAGGGCAGGAAGCAGGTGGTACTAGGTCCTGCACAGGGCTCGATCCAATCCGTGGACCAGTGCCACACTACTCATCTGGTCCACTGAGCCAAAAGCTAGAGCACCTCTGATTTAGAGCTGTATCAGCACCTTGAAGCATACTATCAGTCTTTAAGGGCAGCCCCACATAAAGAACATCGCAGCAGTCTAGCTGTGAAGTTAGACAGTACCACATCTAAGTAGTAGCCAAACTTATGGGAAGCATCATTTAATAATACTACTACTTATCTCTTCTATTGCCCTTTTCATCTGTGAGGCTCAACTCTCTTAAATGATTGAACAATAGAAGCAAGTGCATGGGAAGCAGCTGCAAAGGTCAAAAAGTTATTTTCCATATCAGTGGCATAGGTGATAGGAGGCTTAGCAAGTTAGTGTCTGTGAAGTGCTTTGAAAAAGTAAAGCTATATAAAACACATAACAGTTTTTATAGTACTAGGGGGAGTAGCATTGAGTAATTAATCTTGGTAATTGACACAGAGCAAGAAACTGGGACCAGCAAATTAAGTTCAGGGCTTAGAGTTTGGGGCTGGGCTCTGGAAACTCCAAACTCAGAACCTGGTAACAGAAAATGGAATGTGAAACTCTGATCCGAGAACAATATTTGAAGATCTTGTTTTGTGGCTTTGGCTGGCCTGGTTTTATAACAGGCCCCAGGGATTTGGTGCTCAAAGGTCCATAGGTGTGACTTAGTTTTCAGAACCTTCAGCACTGTGTTCTCATTCCAGACCTCTCACTTCGGGTCTGGGACTAAGATTTTTTTTGTTTTTAAGCTTGCCAGAGCTCTCAAAGTGCTTTTCACAATTAGTGTTTCAGAATTGTTTTCAGGTGGGCTGCTTATCCTTGCAAAGGACAGTAAATCCAGCCTTATCTGTGAGAGATAAGAAGACTTGGGGTAATTAGTAGATTCAGCTGGGTAAAGTAGGTGATTTCTCACCTTATTATACTTCAAGTTTGTGTTGGGTACAGGGAAGAGAAGTGTTTTAGTGGAGAAGCCAGATAGAGGCTAGAGAGTGGGAGAGCTGTAAGAAAAAGTAATTGTAGAGGAGTTTTAGAACTTGGGTAAACTTCCGCGGAAGTAGCTTTGCATGCTGTTGCCCTGCAGAAGAGAAGAGAACTAGAGAAATCTTGAAATGAACTAAAAAGTGCATGTCTGTAGGTGTAAGGTACTTTTTGCTGAGATGTTTTTGGAAGAAGCCCTATGAACTACTTTTCTGGAAAAAAGGTAAGGCTAAAAATGAGCTAAGGCTGAAAGATGAAGATATTGAGTTAGCTATCACCGTTCTGTTTCGTATTGCTTGTTGGTTCACTTATGATTACCCAGACAGCCACATTATCCCTAAAATAGATCACTGAAACGTCATGTCATGTTATGGAGGGGTCTTCTAGAGTGGTTAAAGTATGTAATATTAGATGTTAGTTTTGGTGCTTAGCACAGACTCTTGTAGCCTTCCTCATCCCCCCCCCCACAACCTGCCTTAAGATGGAGACCTGATCAGTAGAGCTGAAAAGATTTGTCAAAACAAATAGACTAGCTTTTCAAGACTAAGAGAGCCTAGACTCTGGTTTATGGAACTGAGTTCCTACAGCTCTGAGTACTGCTTTCACATTTGAGTACTGTATGTTGGTATTCTATTCCATTTTTGAAATTTGGCATTCCAGATCTTGTATACGAAGCCTAATTCTGACAACCCAGACTTTTTTTTGGAACTGGAAATTCCAGTTTTTGGTGCTGGGAAACACCTTTCTGAACTTGGCTATGGGTTTTTAGCATTGTAGTCTATGAAATTCTGTTTATTGGCTAAACACTAACACCACTACATCTTTTTGCCCATTTAGTTTAGCTGCTGATTTCAGAGAGCATCCAAGTCACATGAGTCTTTATTTAAATTTTATATGCAATTTCCAAAAATGTAACTTGCTTCCTTGGACTGAGTTGTACTGTTGGTCTGTTCACTGTTAATGACATCCATTTACCCTTTTGCAAAAAAATAAAAATAAAAAATCAACAGCTATTTGTGTGAGCTAACTACTGATGGAGTTTTGTAGGTTCATTGCAATTAATAGAATGATTCTGACACTCTAGTTAAGAATGTGGCTCATAGTTACCTGTATAATGCTCTTGTAAAATAGATATCCTTTCTCCAGAGGCAGAATTAAACTTTTAAGGGTTTTTTGGTGTTTTTTTTTTGGGGGGGGGGGGGGGGGGTTGTTCTTGTTTGTTTTGGTTTTTTATTTTGAAGTGTAATCTTCCTTTTCACCACTAGGTGGTGAATGCAGATCATTATTATAGAGAAAGTAGACTAAAATTAGTTCAAGAAAATAGCATGGAAATAAAAAATCCAGGGAGGACTGCAGTTAGACTTGCTTATTAAACTAGGCTTAGATTCTCTTGCCTACTTGTGTGTAGATCTTCAAAAATAATTTAAAATACAGCTCTGAATCTTTCTCTTTAAAACCTCAAAAATGTCTGTAACTGCCCCTTTCTGTTTAGAGCATTGTGGTTTAGAGCACATAACATTATATTGTAAATCTAGTGTGACAGTAAGCCAAGCATATGCAGTTGACTTCCTTAACAAGTATGAAATTGTTTCCATCTTGCAATCGGATCCGTGTTTTCAGTCCTTGACATGCACATGGAGCCCAAATCAAGACAACAGAACACTAGATGTTAGGATTTGCACGTGTGGATCTCCTTCTAGGACCAGGAAGCAGATACCGTATTAATTGTACAGATGTGACAACTGCCAATTATACAGATCGTATTAATGAGTTCAGTGGTTTTCATAACCCTGAACTTACCAATATGTAACCTCACATTGATAACCTGTCAAGAATGACCCACTACAAAGTGTACTGAAAAAGCAATAGGACAACTTTTCCCAATTGAGTTATGTTGTCAGACTTTTTGTTTTGACACACTTAATTATGTTTTCAACATCCCTCTAAGGCACTAAAATGGTTTTCCTCTGAATATTTATAGCTATGCAGTTTTCTGCTAACCATGATGCTAATCCGTCTTACAACTTCCCTAAGCAGATCTGTTTGAGATGATGCATGTGCTCTTACTATTATGATGGCATCTAGGGGCATTAGTCATGGACCAGACCTCGCTATGCCCAGGTGCTGTACAAATGGAAATTTTCAAAAAGATGGCCCTAGAGGGTTTGTATCGAAGCATTGTCTTCATATTTCGCTTACAAGCCTCTATGCAGAAGGTAACAATGAGACACAGTGGTCAGTATGGTAGAGAATGGTTCCAGTACAATAGCAGCTAAACTTGAGTTCTTTATATTCACCACATCTAAGTATGAATTTGAAAGGGCAATACAGTGGTTTTGCAGACTCCTATGTAGCAATCTTCCTATAACAGAGGAGGGGAGGCACTCATGGAAGAAAGCATAAGAGTGTCTGTTAGAAAATGTTAACAGGACAGTGATACCAGCCTTTACCACCCACTTGTTTGAGGCAGGGAGCCGGCACTTTAGGAAGAAATGAAGGAAGAGCTGCTGCATGGATAGCAGAGGGCCAGAAGGAGAAGACACTGTTTCTTTGTAAAAGAGAGAGAAAGGAAAGCCAGGAGGGGCTACTAGATGAACCATAGAAAATTAGGGTTGGAAGGGACCTCAGGAGGTCATCTAGTCCAACCCCCTGCCCAGAGCAGGACCATCTCCACCTAGATCATCCCAGGCAAGGCTTTGTAGAGCCAGGCCTTAACCTCCAAGGATTGAGAAGCCATATCCTCTCTGTACCAGTGCTTTACGACCTTCCTCTTGAGAGTCTTTCCCCATATCCAAACTAAACTTCCCTTGCTGCAACGTGAAGCCATTGCTTCTTGTTCTGTCATCTGTCACCACTGAGAACAGTCCAGCTCCATCCTGTTTGGAAGCACCTTTCAGGTACTTGAAAGCTGATATCAAACCCCCTCTGTCTTTTCTCTTCTACAGACTAAATGAACCCAGTTTCCTCACCGTTTCCTCAGAAGTCATGCCCCAGCCCCTTAACCATTTCTGTTGCCCTCTGCTGGACTCTCTCCAAGTTATCCACCTCCTTACTGCAGACAGGGCCCCAAAACTGCACACAGTAATCTAGATGTGGCCTTGTGAGTGCTGAATAGAGAGGACTAATCACTTCCCTCAAGCTGCTGGCAACACTCCTACAAATGCAGCCCAGTATGCTGTTAGCCACCTTGGCAACAAAGGCACACAGCTGACTCCTATCTGGCTTATTGTCCACTGTAACCCCCAGGTCCTTTTCTGCAGAGCTACTGCTTATCCAGTTGGTCCCCAGCCTGTACTGGTGCATGGGATTGTTCCATCCTAAGTGCAGGACTTTGCACTTCTCCTTACTGAACCTCATGAGATTTCTTTAGTCCAACCCTCCAATTTGTTGAGGTCCCTTTAAATCCTAGTAACAGAGCAAGATGCAAGTAACAGTTGAGGACAGTGATTTTTTTTGTAGCAGCCCTCTGGATGGGCACAAGTAGGGTGAAATGCCATTGTTTCCAGGCAAAATAAAAGGATGTTGCAGTAAGTGATACATGACATGACAAGTGCTTTGATGAGAATTTCAGCTGTGAAGGAAAGGTCATGCCTTAATTGTCTTGTACAGAAAGACAGTAAGTAAAGTCCAGATATAACCTAGACTAGAGAGGTCTGAAGAAAGATGAAAACTGGGTTAATGGGAGGAATCATAGAATTGTAAGAAATCTTATGTTTTAGATGGGAGTTTCGTTTGATGAAGTCACGGTATGACAACTGTTTATGGTGACCTTCAATAAGATTTGTTTAGTCTCCTCTTGGTACAGGATAGGAAACCTACTAAGCTATTTCTGATAAATGTAGTTGCCCTGATGGGTTTCAGCTGGAAATGTGGTCATTGACTACTGAGGACCTTGGGAAAACTAGAACTCAATGGTGGTCTTTCCTTCCTTCTATTAATCTAATAAGCATAAGTATTAAATGTAATGGAGCTGAAAGGAGGAGTGTGACAGGAGCCTGTTTGTGATGGTGGGTCAGAATGACCTGGCTTGGGTCTGAGACAGGCTGGTACTAGGACTCAGCCGCTGCCAACTGCAGCATGGGGGAAATCCATGGACAAAGCCCCTGGTTCCATAAGCTGTACACAGCGAGTCCATGGGCTATATCCAACCCACAGGCTGTAGGTTGCTGACCACTTTTCTACAACATCAGCTGTTAACACAAACCATTCCAATGACAAGTCAGGCCCCCAGATAAGCATGATTATTTATGTTTAAAAAAACATGCTTTTTAGATCCTTGCTCATGTGGTGGTCATACTTTCAAGCTTTTCTTGGGAACTGTGAGGATTAGAATTTTTTTTTTTTTTAATAAAAGTTAAAAGCCAAGGGTTTTGGGGGGGTTGGGGTTTTTTTTTTTTTCTTCAAATATTCAAGTGAGTCCAGGAGTTGGGGCTTATGCTACAAGACTCTCAACTTATCTACATTGTCACTTACGGCAGATAAGCAAGTCAGTTCACTAAGCGGGCATGGTTAGGGCACACCAGTTTCTATATCTCATGATACACCAAGGAGTGATGTGGCTAGCATCAAGCCTGACCACCTTTGACACCCCAGCTTGAGTGATCAGCAGTGATCCTGGTTTTTTCTGATTAAAACAAAAAAAATCCCCACTTTTCAGATTAAAAAAGTAACCCCAAAACTACATTTCTCTGTGATTTTAAAATAAAACACCACTAGTATATAGATATAGATTGTGGTATTTCATTTTAATCACAGGAAAATGTGTATTTGGGGTTACTTTTTTTAATCCAAAAATTTGGGATTTTTTATCGGAGAAAACCAGGATCCCTGGTGATCAGGTATCTGTTTTACAGCTGAGCTACCTGGGGGTCAGATGTGGAAGGGGAGGGGGTAGAACAGCCCTTTGGCACAAGTCTGGACCTTGGAACTGCAAGACTCCTTAACAGCTCTGCCACTATACTGCAGAATAGTAGGCTCTACCTGAGCAAAATGTCCAACTAAAAGGACTTAACTGTCCCCAGAGTTGGAAATCTGATGCTTTTATAGGACAAACGTTCTTTAAGTCCAGATCCTAGTCAAATCTTAATGGCATAAGTTAAGAGCTGACTTAATTCACAGTATAAATCCAGAATAAGCCCTTCTATTTCATTTACTCTCATCTACAGCATCTAAAGTGTAGTGCCATTAGATATAAATATGAATAATATTTAGAATCATTTGGAATACTTTTTCATCACTGGAAGAGGATAGTGAAGTCTTTGGCTGCACACAGCTGGCCTCTGTGGGAGCTACAAGTTATATTACTGATTCCCTAGGGCAGATCTGACTAGTTTTAAATTCCAGCCTGAGAATAAGTAGAAACAACCCTCTGGCTAGGGAGGTTATAGGAGATTGCTTGTTTTACCGTAGGGACACTGACATTAGCATGAATTTGTTTATGCTTGGTTTGAGTTACTTTTGGCAGCAAAAGTCATGTCCTAGAAAGTGAGTAACATTTGACCTTGCAGGAGGTGTGTGTGTTGCCTTTCTCTGCTTAAGAAATGAACTCCTGCAGGAGTTTTTTGTACTTGCTTGGACTCCCTAGGTAGACCTTCCCACAACACTTCCAGTCCAGTCTCAGTAGGTTTCTAATACCTTTAGAATACTGGATCTGGTAAGCCTGCTTTGAGCAGTCTAATATGCTGACAAAGCCTGACAATACTGAGTTCAGTACAAAACGGAGCATTCAAAGCCATTTTCCATCTGAAATTCATCCAAAGCAGTAGGTAGTACCCATGTTTTATGTAGCAACTTGTTGTATACAATAATCAAAGACCCACATGCTCTCTCTCTAACCCAGGACTCTTTTTATGTCCAGAGGCTCATCGTTGACAGGAGTGGAGGGCGGCATTCTCAGTTTCTAGGCTACTGGTTAAAGCATTAGAGTAGAAGGTATGAGAAGATAAATTTAAACCTTCTCAGGCTGAGAAGACCGCTAAACACAACTCCCCCACTTCAGAGCAAGTATTATAACTACTGGGATGGTATCTAAAATGGGTGCCACTTGCTTCTCCAACTCTATTTCAAAGGAAATAAACAGTGAATTGGCCATCAGTGAGATGCATCTGATGAGGTGAACTCAGGTTCACAAAAGCTTGTGTTTTATATAGAGATAATGCAAATTTACTTAGTCGATTAAAGGTTTATATCTACCCTGCCTTCTGACTCCAGACTAACATAGCTAACAACCTCTGTCTGACCACTAGAGGTCATCACAGGATATGACTTAGGCTAGGTACAGACATGCAAAAAGCCGAAGTTGGAATTGGTCTATGTTGCATGGTTTTCTGTAAGCAGCAGAGTTTAAATCTGTAGCAAACAGAACATGCATTCACCCTTTGATTGTTGTGGGGTGGGAAATATTAGACTGAGTTCCACCACTTTTAAACCAGTCTGTGTCCTGAACTTCTGTTCTGTTACAGGTATAGACTGATTTCCAATCGCCTGTACCAGTAGAAGTGGAATCCAGCAGAAAACAATTTTAAACTTAATTTTTTTTTAATTCCTTTTTCCCAGTAATGCATGATGTCTGTTCTTTGGATCACATCTGAAGTATTTGGTATTTCCATGAGAATGGAGAGAGAATTGGATTCTCTTTTTTAATCTTCAAATTTTTTGTTTTTAAATACACTCAGCTTAGCTATTGTATGTAGGTTTCCCTCAATTTGTGGTACATGCAGAGCCATCCCTAGGGGTGTGTGGGGTCTGGGGCATATCAGCTTCTGTGGGCCTATGGGTGGCAAGTGGTGCGGGGTGGGAGGGGTGGCAAGCAGCTGGAGTGCAGAGCCGCGGGAGGGAGGGGGCACACGGTGGCCAGCACACAGAGCTGGCCCCAGCCTGCAGCAGCAGCCTGCTGTCATCCAGTGTGCAGATTTTGGGGGCATGTGCCCCCCCCCCCCCGGGAAGAGCCTGGCACAGCCCACAGCCCTCCCAAGGGGTGTGGAGCAGCAAGAGGCACACCCCTGCCCCACATCCACTGACCATTCCCTCTGCTTTGCTCCCTGCAGCAGCCCTGGGAGCATGGGCTGCACCATGCTCAGTCTGTCCCCCACCCCCACGCCTGGGCTCTGCGGCGGGGGAGGGGGCAGGGGCACCGATACTGATCGCATAAGAGCGAATTTACCTTGCATATAATAAATCATGTGCCTAAAAATGCTCATCACATAAGAGTGAATCCGCATATACAGAACCCATATAAATTGAGGGAAACCTGTATGTTACTAACTGCTTCAGGACATGCTCTTTAGGACTGTGGGAGATACTTCTATTATAATGGTCAGTAGTGTGTGATTTGCACCATAACTCATAGTAACACACACAGGCTGCATACAGACATTTGGGGATGTTAAAAGGACGTTAGATCACGTTAAAAATGGCCACCTGATCTAACTTAGTTTGCCCAGATGTTGCTCTACTTTGGACCTATGTGTAAACTGTACAGAAGTTCAGGACTATTGGCTCAGGTCAGCCATTTTTAGACCAACGTAAATTTCAGCCACATTTTTTCCTATCCCCAGGTAGGCAATGACCAGCCAGCCCTCTTCTCCGCCCCCCCCCCCCCCCCCAAGTCCTGCAAGCTGCGCTCAGATCTAGTTTTATCAGCATTTGCCAATGCTGGGAGCTGAGGAAGTAAGTCAGGGTAGGAAGGATGGGGGTTAGGTTTGCGGTGAGGGAGGTGTTAAGGAGCTAAAAATAGCACCTGGTCCCAGGGTTTGGGGAAGTGCTCCCTCATGGACCATGCAAGTCCCACTGATCCTGCCAAACTCTTCTGGACACCAGCAACCCCACTGCAGACCCTGCCTGCCTTTTTGATTTTTTTTCCTCCTCCCCCCCACCCCCCCAATCCCAATTTATCTTAGATTGGGTGGCTATTTTTTAGTGCTATCTAACCTCCTCAAATGTCTGTACATGGCCATAATCCCTTAGTTTGGTTTATGAAGTGCAGTTCACACACCCTTCCTGATCTCAGACAGGGAAGAATGCTACTGGAATACATGTTACTAGTTGTACTTGGTACCTGTATTAAAAAAAGCTTGTGCACACTGCTATACCTGTAGGTATCCATAGGGCATTCATAAATAAATTGGTGCAATATAACGTCATGATCTTGTAACTTCAAGTTCTGTTTTGGAGCTGTTAGTCTTGTCGGGGCCGAGGGCGGTCTAAGGCTATGGCCTGTAGCCTGGACCGTCAGGTGGGTATTTTCCACGATAGAATAGAGTTAGGCACGGAAGCATATTGGTTGTATAAAGAAAGCTTTACTTACACTGCCGATGGTCGCAGTGCAGGAAGAAGACTTGCTTGAATTACAGTTGCACACAAACACACAGGGGTGAGATCTCTCTTCGAACCGCACCGAGATGAGTCGTCGGTGTACGACTCCACAAGCACTTAACACAAAGGTATGTCAATATTTCCACGATGACGGGGAGTGGTTAGAGTCTGATCAGGTCCCTAAGTTCGCCTCCAAGACACACGTGCAGTTTGCTAGGCTCCACAGCGTGCTTAGAGTTCCCCACGAGATGGTTGAGGGGTCCTCCAACTTGGGCGGAAACTGCTCTAACCTTTTATACAGCTAGCAAACCAATCGCTAGCTGCCAGGTAGGAATAATTTAGAATTGACCAATAGTGGGACACAAATTTGCATACGTGTGGCGGGGACTCTTTTGCACTGGGGTTTTCTCTCTGCAGCTGAGAAATCCACCGTGCAAAGAAAGCTCCATGTGGCAGGAAAATTCCAATGTGCCAAGGCACTAAAAATCATTGGGTTATGACATGCCCCCTTGCCGATGGCACAGCTGGAATTTAAACCACATGCGCGTCGTTTGGATCGTTACGAGCTCTCTCAGCTGGTTCATAAGCTAAATGGTTAAACACAAATTCAGACAACAAAATAAGTTTGCCCTCTAAGGATCAAATCAAATAATAGCTGGCACCAACACACAGACACATGATTATATTCATAACAAGAAATTCAACTATCAGGGTTTCGGTAGGTGTCATGGCAAAGTCACAAGTCAAGCCCTCGCTACTCCAATGATGTTCTCTCTCTCTCTCGGGGCTTCCCTCCACCACGCACTTTGGGTCCTGAACCTGTGAAAAAAATCCTCAAAATTATAAATTAACCTATATTACAATATTTACATGGAACCACGCGCGATAGGGCAGTCAGCTAGATTTGTCGCTGCTTCCCACTTTTTTTACAGCACACAAAACAGGTGCTCGGGCACGGCTCCGCTTTGGACAATTTTTCTCTCACACGCTCGTGGATACAACCAACGTGGAAGTAGATGGCAAACACCGCGGGGTTTTATCCACGTTCAGCAAGATGAAAACGTCGATGACAACATTAAGGAGTCGTCGTCTGGCTTGTCTGGATACTGAAAACCTAGTTCATAGGCCAGTTGCCATTGGCCTGCGTCTCCCAGGATTCGGAGTTGTCGTTTAGCGAGCCCAAAATGGTTTAGGAGGAATCCAAACATGATTCGCTTTTCGGGCGTTCTCTGCGGCAACGGTTGATGATCAGATTCGTTATGGCTTGCGCCCTGAGCTTCGATCGGGTATGCAGTAGATCAATGCTCCCAGTCGCTGGGTGTTTTTGACTTTATAAGGATGCACAGTCGCGAAAGCTGACGCAAAAGATTGCTTGCAGGTTGACCAACCATTGGGTTGAGGAAAATCCGGAGGACGACGGTGTTCTTTCCTCCATAGACCTCAAGACAGGCTTTTACGCTGTTCAGATTTATTGGAACAGTTCCAGGATTTCTCAGATGGCGGTGAGGCCATGGCCCTTTCTGCTGGGGTGATGTCAGTCCCAGTACACATGCTCTGGGGTTCCAGGAGCAGTATGAGATCCCGAGTATGGCCAGCAAAAGTTGCTCCGCGCTGGCTTTCTCCGGCCGTCCGTCATGCCATGCGTGAGATTCCTGACCGACTTGTCCTGCTGCAAGCGCTGGAAGCAGAATGAGCCAATGAGTGTTGAACATCACTGTATTGATGTCGATGGCATGCCCTCTACTCCACGAGTCCCGCCGGATCAAGAAACTTGCTTCTTCCAAGTCCAGCAAGTCAGACCCAAACTCCACAACTAGGCATCCCATCCACACGGCTAGGGTCTCTTCAGGCTTGATCTTTGACTCCTCGTACAGTTCCTGCAACTCAATCCAAGTACGAGCACGATAGGTGGTGGCACAAGCTGCACTCGGTGGATCAGTTGCCTGGCAGGTCATTGTCACAGGGCGAACTGCTGCTGGAGCCATTACTGCTTCTGGTAGGAGGGGCGGATGCTCTCCTCTGCTCGATGCTCCCTCCCTGTGGCAAGAAGGCGGGGCCGCCAGAAGCGACGTCACTTCAGTGGGCGGGACCGCTGGACGGATTCTCGCTTGTTCTTTTGAAGCTCCGCCCATCTTTTTCGGCTCCTCCGCGTGGCTCCCTTCTTGCTTGGCGCCATCTTGAAATGGCGTCTCAGGATCCTCTCTCACAGCCGCATCTTTAGCCGCCTGAACGGCTGCGAGCAGCTGGGCTTTTAAACTTGCATTTTCCCGCATTAGAGTTGTCATAGTGCGGAACATTACACTTAACATTTTCCCCCTGTCGTACTTTGGGGCTGCCCTTTCAGCTGCGGTGCGTCCCTCTGTCTCCAAACTCTCACGGAGATCAGATGGGAGTTCACAGCTCCTCAACCTAGACAACACTGCTTGGGAACTGAACTGGTCTTCCGTCTCCTGCACATATCGCAGGCAGCGGGTATACTCTGGGTTGAGGGTTGGATCTACTGCGCCCACTGGTCTCACTCAAACTGAGGATACGGTGCCCCCTTCCTCTTGGGATCTAAATAGGACCCACTCTCCACCCATCACACACCCGAAAGCTCCGGGGTGAAGATGTGCTTCCCTCTCTTCTCCCTTCAGCGAAAAGTAGCCGCTGATGAGCCTTTCACCCGTTCCGCCCTCCTGATGATAAGCAATATGCACCTTCTAGTTCTTCGGCATCTGTTACGTGCCGTTTCCCACTGCACCAAGGGCAGTTTCTAAGTAACTCTAACTCCATCATGAGTTAGACGCGGGAGCGGCGAGAGATGCGCGGGTGAAAGCTTGCTGTGCCCCCGCTCCCCTGAAGCCCCCCAGAAACCCTCCACAGCCGCGGAGCCCCTCGCTGACCCCCAGCACAGCTGGGGTAAGTGGGGCCCGTGGAGAGATGGGGGGCTAACCCCTTAGTGTGTGTGTGGGAGGTGGCGGCTGAGTAGAGCCAGGCCGGGTCAAGCCCCGCCCAGGCCCCTACTTGGCCCAGCCCCCCAGGGAGAGAGAGAGAGAGGAGGGGGGATACTCACCAGCCCCCCTCCAGTAAGGCAGGGTCCCCCAAATCCCGGGCAGGGCCCCCTTATTGCTCTAAGAGCAGCTTCCTCGACGGCAGGCCCACTGCGCATGCGCGCATTTTAAAAGGGCCCGCCGACCGGGAAAAAGCCCAGTTAGACGCGGGAGCGGCAAGAGATGCGCGGGTGAAAGCTCGCTGCGCCCCCGCTCCCCCGAAGCCCCCCAGAAACCCTCCAGCAGCCGCGGAGCCCCTCACTGACCCCCAGCACATCCGGGGTAAGCGGGGCCCATGGAGAGAAGGGGCTAACCCCTTAGTGTGTGTGTGTGGGAGGCGGCGGCTGAGTGGAGCCGGGCTGGGTCAAGCCCCGCCCAGGCCCCTACTTCGCCCAGCCCCCTAGGGAGCCACGCGAACAGGCGGCGCAAACAGGTGCGCTTCTCTGTCAGTGAGTGAGTTAGCGCGGAGTTCACGCGGGAGGGCGTGCGGGAGGGTCCCGGACCCTGCCTGCGCACCCCCCAGGGTAGACAGTCCCAACCGTAGCCAGCCTACCAGAGGCATGACACGGATGGGCACGCGCCGCACCCCGAGGGTCCCCTTGGGCTCCGCGGCCCCCCCCTGGCACCTCAGAGACGGCCACCCAGACAGAGCCCCTGGTTCCGGGCTCCACGCAGACGGAGCCCCTGGCTCTCGGCTGTGGGGGCGGCCTGTCCCTTTTTCAGGCTCTGGGGCCTGGGAGCATGGTGACCTCCCCTTTTGTGGGGTCTGCTCCCTTTTGGGGTCTCTGGTGCACCAGCTGGAGTAGCTCCAGGCCACAGTCCAGAGACTGCATGCCATCAGGGACTGCGAGCAGGAGATAGACTCCTACTGCCAGGCCCTTCTCCCCCGGGAGGCAGAGGGTAGACCACAGTCTCCCTCCATGCCAAAGGAGGACTCTGGGACCTCCTGCTGTGTCCAGCCAGGGGACATGGACCAAGGTGGTCAAGGGCCCTAAGGCCCGCCACACCAAAGCCCCTCCCCCATCAGAGCTGAGCAACAGGTACGCACCTCTTGCTGCCCCAGCAGAGCCTGCTGAGTTGCCGGCCTCCACAGGCAACATGGGCCTAACTGCAGCTCCCACCCCTGCTCTCCCCAAGACAAAATGTAAGGTGTTTGTTGTGGGAGACTCCCTCCTGAGGGGGACGGAGGGGCAACTCTGCCACCCCGACCCATTAGCCCGGCAAGTCTGCTGCTTCCCAGGGGCCTGCATCCGGGACATTGCGGAGAGGATCCCCAAGCTCCTCAAACCCACAGACCACTATCCCATGCTCCTTATTCATATGGGCACCAATGACATGGCTCGGAGCACTCCCAGCCAGGTCATGAGGCGCTACAGGGATTTGGGAGTGGAGCTAAAGGGTCTGGGGGCACAGGTGGTGTTCTCGTCGATCCTCCCAGTCTCAGGCTATGGGCTGAGAAGGGACAGGAGGATCTATGTGGTCAACCAAAGACTGCGGCGCTGGTGTCGTCAGGAAGGCTTTGGCTTTCATGACCACAGCCCGCTCTTTGGCGAGAGAGGCAGCGAGCTGCTGGGAAGAGATGGTCTCCACCTCTCTCCCCTAGGGAGGAGGCTCTTCTCAGCCAGACTGGCTGACCTGCTCCACCAGGCTTTAAACTAAGCCCACTGGGGGACGGGGGGACTACCGCCACTGCTGGCCCGCTGAGCAATCCTTGCAAAGCCAGCGGATCACGGCACTCAAGGGAGCCCGCCCCAGCCCTGGTAAGATCTGTGGGCAAGGAAGGAGCCCCCCAGGGGGCACTTGCCTGCCTGTACACTAATGCCAGGAGCCTGGGAAATAAGCAGGAGGAGCTCATCCTCCTGCTCAGTGCAAACAATTACGATGTCATAGGGATAACGGAGACCTGGTGGGACTCCACCCATGACTGGACCACGGGGATAGATGGCTATACCCTGTACAGGAGGGATCGTGTAGAGAAAAAGGGCGGGGGTGTAGCTCTCTATGTTAAGGAAAGCTATGCGTCCCTGCAAGCCGATATTGGCCACCAGGGTGGACGGCTGGAGACCCTCTGGGTTAAAATCCGTGGGGAACACGGCACAGGGGACACATGGGTGGGAGGTCTGTAGCAGACTCCCACCATAAGTCCTGAGCTTGACCAGGAGTTTGCCCAGGAACTGGCTGAGGCAGCTTGCTCCAGGACCATGGTTGTCATGGGTGACTTCAATTACCCGGACATCTCTTGGGAGGATCGCTCAGCAAAATCTGAGCGGTCGCAGAGCTTCCTCTCGTGCGTGGATGACCTCTACCTGACTCAAGAAGTCTATGGGCCAACGAGAGGCAAAGCGCTGCTCGACCTGGTACTGGCTACTGGGGATGATCTAGTCGGCGACCTAGTGATCGATGGGAAGCTGGGTGACAGCGACCACAAGCTGATCATCTTCACCATCCGCCGAAAAGCTGGCAAGTCAGTCAGCAACACGCAAGTCCTTGACTTCAGGAAAGCCGACTTTGACAAGCTCAGGAGGCTTGTCAGTGAGGCCCTAAGGGACTGTGATCACAGGGAGAGGGGAGTTCAAGAAGAGTGGTTGCTCCTCAAGGGAGCGATCCTCTGAGATGGAATAGACTTAGTTTGGGCATTGAGGAAAGGCAGCAAGAGGGCACAGCAGCCCCCCTGGCTCTCCAGGGACCTAGCAGACCTCCTGAGGCTAAAAAGAAAGGCCTACAAAGGATGGAGGATGGGAGTCACCTCCAAGAAGGATTATTCTGCACTGGTCCGGTCCTGTAGGGAGCATACCAGGAAAGCCAAGGCTGCAACTGAACTCCAACTAGCTTTGAGCATCAAGGACAATAAAAAGTCCTTTTTCAGATATGTGGGGAGCCGGAGGAAAAGCAGGGGCAACGTTGGACCCCTGCTGAACCAGATGGGGCAACTGACAACTGACACCCAGGAAAAAGCCAACCTATTAAATAGGTACTTTGCGTCGGTCTTTCATCAGCCCCATGGGACGCCCATGCCTGCTACGGGACAGGGAAGTCCGGGTGAGGGTGATCCCCTGCCCTCCATTAATGCTGACTTTGTGAAGGAACATCTTGAGAAGCTGGATACCTTCAAGTCAGCCGGCCCTGACAATCTTCACCCCAGGGTACTCAAGGAGCTGGCGAGCATCATAGCCCAGCCTCTAGCGCGGATCTTTGAAAACTCTTGGTGCTCTGGTGTAGTGCCCGAAGACTGGAAGAAGGCCAACGTGGTGCCTATCTTCAAGAAAGGGAGGAAAGTGGATCCGGCTAACTATAGGCCCATCAGCCTGACTTCTATCCCGGGGAAGATCTTAGAAAAGTTTATTAAGGAGGCCATCCTTAATGGACTGGCCGACGCCAACATCTTAAGGGATAGCCAGCACGGGTTTGTTGCGGGTAGGTCTTGCTTGACCAATCTCATTTCCTTCTACGACCAGGTGACCTATCACCTGGACAAGGGAGATGAGATTGATGTCATATATCTTGACTTCAAAAAAGCCTTCGATCTGGTGTCCCATGATCGCCTCTTGGAGAAACTGGCCAATTGTCGCCTTGAGTTCTCCACGATCCACTGGCTGGAAAATTGGCTCCGGGGTCGGACCCAGAGGGTAGTAATTAATGGAAGTCACTCATCGTGGTGTCCTGTGACCAGTGGGGTCCCCCAGGGCTCTGTCCTTGGACCCATACTGTTCAACATCTTCATTAATGATGTGGACACTGGAGTCGGAAGCGGACTGGCCAAGTTCGCCGATGACACCAAACTTTGGGGCAAAGCATCCACACCAGAAGACAGGCGGATGATCCAGGCTGACCTGGACAGGCTCAGCAAGTGGGCGGATGAGAATCTGATGGTGTTCAATGCCGATAAATGCAAGGTTCTCCACCTTGGGGGGGGAACCTGCAGCATCCTTATAGGCTCAGCAGTGCTATGTTGGCTAGCACTATGGAAGAAAGAGACTTGGGGGTCATCATTGACCACAAGATGAACATGAGCCTGCAATGTGATGCTGCGGCTAGTAAAGCGACCAAACGCTGGCTTGCATCCATAGATGCTTCTCAAGCAAATCCCGGGACATCATTCTCCCCCTGTACTCGGCCTTAGTGAGGCCGCAGCTGGAGTACTGCGTCCAGTTTTGGGCTCCACAATTCAAAAAGGATGTGGAGAAGCTTGAGAGAGTCCAGAGAAGAGCCACGCGCATGATCAGAGGTCAGGGAAGCAGACCCTACGATGACAGGCTGAGAGCCCTGGGGCTCTTTAGCCTGGAAAAGCGCAGGCTCAGGGGTGATCTGATGGCCACCTACAAGTTTATCAGGGGTGACCACCAGTATCTGGGGGAATGTTTGTTCACCAGAGCGCCCCCAAGGTATGACGAGGACGAATGGTCACAAACTGCTACAAGATCGTTTCAGGCTGGACATAAGGAAGAATTTCTTTACTGTCCGAGCCCCCAAGGTCTGGAACAGCCTGCCACCGGAGGTTGTTCAAGCGCCTTCATTGAACACCTTCAAGAGCAAACTGGATGCTTATCTTGCTGGGATCCTATGACCCCAGCTGACTTCCTGCCCTTTGGGCGGGGGGCTGGAGTCGATGATCTTCCGAGGTCTCTTCCAGCCCTAATGTCTATGAAATCTATGTTTTCCCCGCATCCTGTTCGTGACGCCATGTCGGGGCCGAGGGCGGGTCCTGTAGCCTGGACCGTCAGGTGGGTATTTTCCACAATGGAATAGAGTTAGGCACGGAAGTGTATTGGTTGTATAAAGAAAGCTTTACTTACACTGCTGATGGTCGCAGTGCAGGAAGAAAACTTGCTTGAATTACAGTTGCACACAAACACACAGGGGTGAGATCTCTCTTCGAACTGAACCGAGATGAGTCGTCGGTGTACGACTCCACAAGTGCTTAACACAGGGGTACGTCAATATTTCCACGAAGACAGGGAGTGGTTAGAGTCTGATCAGGTCCCTAAGTTCTCCTCCAAGACACACGCGGAGTTTGCTAGGCTCCACAGCGCGCTTAGAGTTCCCCACGAGATTGTTGAGGGGTCCTCGAACTTGGGCGGAAACTGCTCTAACCTTTTATACGGCTAGCAAACCAATCGCTAGCTGCCAGGTAGGAATAATTTAGAATTAACCGATAGTGGTGTTGTGCCCCAGCTCAAGTCTGGGATCGTGCCCGCTATGCAAAGGCCAATAAAGATACCAGGGGTGAAAGTACAAAGAAGGTTTATTGCTAGCAATAAAAGGTGCAAGCGGAATAATTCACATAACAAGCACACCAGATCACTATTTCTAAGCATCTTTTATATAAGAGTTTTCAAGCCTTTGGAAGCATGCTTGTTTAATGATTGGTTATAAGTGAGTGATGCAAGAAGTTCTTTACTGAGCATGTCTCTATACCTGTGTTTTAGCCATGTATCTCATTTACATACATATGTTTCATTAGCATACTTCTTCCCCCCCTAGGGGTGTGATTTTTAGTATTTTAATGAGCCCTTTAACCCAGTACTCCGTTTCTTCTTTTGTTTTCAAGCCCCCTTTATCCGAGACTGTCTCCTCCTTATCATTGCAGATGGGTATTCTTCACATAGCATTCTCTTCTGCTTCGTCTTCGAGTAGAGGTTTCTAGGTCACTCCTTACAGTGGGACACAAATTTGCATACGTGTGGCGGGAACTCTTTTGCACTGGGGTTTTCTCTCTGCAGCTGAGAAATCCACTGTGCAAAGAAAGCTCCATGTGGCGGGAAAATTCCAATGTGCTGAGGCACTAAAAATCATTGGGTTATAACAAGTCTGAGAATACAGATGGCTGCAGCACACCTTATTGTTCCAGCAGAGCTGCTGCTTTTTTCTGCTCTCTCACTACAAGTGAAGTAACAGGTGTTGTATGCCACGCTGAGGAAGATGCTCCTGCTTCTAAGGATCCCTAGACCACTGACATTGTCTCAGCTGAGATGACAGTACTCCTTAGGTTTAGTACCTCTAGTATTGGGTCCCTCTTTCAGTAGACTTGCTGTTCAGTTTAAGCACTTCCTTTGTTGTATTGCTAACTGTGGTAACAAGATGTATACCACCAACATGCCTTCAGTGGTATGCTTTCAGGTTTGGAGCATGTTTTGTTTTTTGGAGAGTACATGTGGGCAAGGCAGACTGGGGGGTATCCCAGCTGTAACATGCTGCTGCTGAACAGGAAACGTGCCCCAGATCTACAAAGCTGTTGCATGGTGTAAGTACTATTTATATGCAAACATAAACCATTTAAATATTTCCCTTCCTCATTTTCTTTATGAATAAGCTTAGCTTTAAAGCAGTTTGCAGGCTCCATCCACAGAATAGTCACTCTTTAGAGATTCTGCTGGCTCCGTGGCATGAATAATGTACAAGAAGTGCTATGCTGAAGTTGGCTTCATTGTCAGTTTAAGCTGCACATGAATAATTGAGGAAATTTTCCTTTCGTGGATATGAACAGCTGTCATCTGAGCTGTTTAACCCCATTTGTGTTTAAACCTTCTTTTTTCCTGTACTTGATAAAGCTTCTTCTACATTTAGCCTTGTCATATAGGAATGTATTGGATTCGATTTGGGAGTGGGCATGTATTTAGAGTTGGTGTCAGAGATAATCTGTCTTGTGCATTAAATTGGCCAAGATGAGTGCTAGTTACAGAAACTGTGTACCTGTCACTTATGTCAAATTTTAACCCCTCTGTTCCTATGCCTCATGGAGACCCATGACTTGAAACAATGGATGTTAGGCAGCTATCAAGTGGACTTAAGGCTAAAGCATTAGTAGTGATGAATATTTTTTAAAATGGATGAAATATTAAGTAGCTGCCTTTCTAGATTATGAAATAAATGCCTCCTGAAGATTTAACTGACAGGCTATAATTGACCCACTTGTAGAATCCATGCATTTTACACCAGTCAGAGGAATTCTTCTTTCAAATTAATACTAAACTTGTCATGCCTCAAAGAGGAGGCCATGGGCAACATCTATCGGTTTGAACTGAATTAATTTAATATTTGTTCCATTGTTTGGTGCAGAAGGACGGGTTTAGTTGCTGCTCTAGTCATCTGACCCTTTAATATCTGGATTCTCTGGTCTACAGACCCCTGGGGGTCCACAGACTATGTCTAAAGGATCTGTGAAAGCTGACTGTTCAATCAAAAGTATGTGAATACCCACACTTGCAATTCAAAGGGGTCTGCACCTCCATTAGAAATTTTTTAGGGGTCCACAATTGAAAAAGGGTTGAAAACTACTGCTCCAGAACCACTGACTAATTACAACAGTGCAGGTTTCCCTACCTTTTGAGGCAAATAGTTTTAATATTGCTCTGGCTCTGAAGTAAGACCTTCTAACATGATGTAACCATGTCAGAGAGAGACAACATTTTAGACATACGAATGCTGTAATACAGCAGCCCATGTTACAGGGAAGGTATAAGATGGAAGTGTCTATTCCCTCACTATTACTACCATTATCATGACTAACAGCTTGTAAAGCATTACAAGTGACTTGTGCCACTGGATTTGAATACCCTACCTCATGATGTGCCCTGCATATTGCCAGCAGGGGCCAAGAGCCCTCTGATGCTAATAAAGACTTGCAGTGAAAAGCCTCAGGAAAAAGGACACATGGTCCGGTTGGTTACACTTACTTTACAACATGTTAAGTCAGGAGACCTAAGACCACTCAGGGTGCTTGTACATGGTAATGGCATCGTATGTACATGTGACAAAAATGTCACCATGTGGCTTAATAGCTTCACACTGTACACATGCAAGAGTTTTGGGGGGGTTTAAATGAGTTTGCATCATTGCAAACTAAACTAAATCCTGATGTACCTTGGATTACAAAATTGCAAATTGCAATGGTGCAGCTGTCAGCTCACCCCCCTGCCATGGGAGAGGTGGGCAGGCTCCACAGAGAAGAAAAAAAAAGGATTGGGCCCCTCGCCACTTCTGCCTTCAGCAGGCTCCTGTGGCCAGCAGGACACTGGGGCTGCCCAGGAACAAGCTGGCTTTCCCCTGGTGCAGTGTGGGAAGGCAGCAGGCAGGCAGTTGGGTTTGCTGGCAGCTGGAAAAGGTAGTGGGGATGGTGCACAGGGTGCTGGAAGCCTGGGCAGGCTGCTAGGTGGGTGGGTGCTGTCCCAGCTTGGGGGTGCCTGATCCTTGAGCCTGTCCAAGCTTCCCGCGCCCTGTGCATCATCCCTGCTGCCTTTTCCGGCCACCAGCAAACCCAACCACCCTCCTGCTGCCTTCCTATACTGCCCCAGGGGCAACCCAGACCATTCCCGGGCAACCCCAGCCATCCTGCTGGCCATAGAAACCTGCTGAAGGCAGAAGCGGCAAGAGGCCCCATCTTTTTTTGATACCTCTCCTGCAGCCAGGGGGTGAGCTGCCAGCAGGCCAAGCAGCCCCTGAGCTGTGGGGGACCCTGGTCCTTCCCTCCACTGAGTCAGCACCCCCAGGACCACCCAGGTGGGCTGCTAGTGGACAGGATGCTACCCCAGCTTGGAGGCAGCACCCAGCCCAATCCAACTCTTCCCTGAGCCTACCCACGGGAAGCCCGCTGGGTGCTGCTTCTTGGGTGGGCTCGGGGAACTGTTAGATCAGGCTGGGTGCTGCCTCCAAGCTGGGGTACCACCTAGGCCACTAGCAACCCACCTGGGTGGCTCCAGGGGCACCACAACTGCAGAAGGGAAGGATTGGAGCCCCCCACAGCTCAGGGGCCACTCAACCCACCGGGAGCTCACTCCCCGGCTGTGGGCAGGCTCCAGCTTCCAAAAGCGAGGTGGCGGGGGAAGGGATCAGGCCCCTCACTGGAATGTGACAAAACTTGAGATGGTGGGATTCAATTTAAAACCCACCATTTCAATTTAAGGGGCATGGAATAAAACCCTGAGGACTAAACCCCCATCACATGTACAAGCACCCTGAGTGACCAGTCCCTTTCACAAAGCTTTGAGGACATTGGAGATCCTATTCATCATAAAAACCTTAAACTCTGTCAGATTTCAGTCTGGGTCTCAAGTTAATGTAGAGAGAAGTATGCACCAGAAGTGATTCACTCCTACAAGCCCTTCAGATTTGGTTGTGTGGGTTGTTGGGTGTTGTTTGGGGTGCGGGGTAATTTTTTTGCGGGGGTTGTTTGTTTTTAAAGTAATCTTGCCTCATGACATCTCTTTCCCACGTTCTATCCATGTCCCTCCCTGGCTGGGAGGAACAGATTGAAAATGTCTCGATACATGCAAAAGTTTAAACCATGAACAGAATCAGCAGGAGCAAGCAATAGCTTGCACAACCAGCGTAAGAACATAAAGGTTACATTTTCTATTAGCTATTGGAGATGGAGGGATACCTGAAAGCTTTCATTGTCTCTTAACTATTGATGGACTGGACAAGGGTTTGGTGGGACTTTGCTTTCCATCTGATTGGAACCTCAAGTGGCTGTGTTGCATAAGTGAAACGCTGACCTTACAATACAAAAGACTAATTTACAGTTTCAAGAAACCCGAGTATTTAGTAAATGTCTTACTTGAAGTGCTTTGGAAAGATTCATCTAAATTCCTGCAAAGTAGATAAATGTTATACACCTTGAGCAGGCAGGGGAAAATAAGTAATGATGTCTTGATGTGGGAGTTGAAGCAAATGAGCTTTCCACTCCTCCTCCCCCCCCCCCCCCCAACCTCCACCTGGCAAATTATTTCTTAAAATAGTTTAAAATGTTGATAACTAAAATTTATTCTTTTTAGTAAACTAAACTCTTGTTTTCATCAAAGCTTCCCTTGTGTGCAAAAATGTTTTTACTATTTTTCTACAAAGTAGTAAAAATATGACACAGTAACTGGACAAGGCTTGTTACTTACCACCTTTTTTTATCTCTTTACAACTAGTGGATGTATCTGTAACTGTTTCCATTTCTCTTTAAGGATGAGTATTACATTTGACCTTGTTCAGTTTTCTAGGACTTTACCTGACTTTAACTAGCTCTAAATAGCAACCCGTTTTATAGATGGTGAAACTAAGAGGCATAGAAATCAGGGTGCTTACCCAGGGCAACAGGCAAATAATGGGATTTAATATTAAAATTAGATTATGGTAGGTCCTGGCATCCAGTCTTGTCCATCCCAACTCCCAGGTGAACCAAATAGACAGGGTACAGACAAAGCAGGAATTCAACTAATGATCTGCAATATGAATATTAGAAAGTATCTCTAGATTGTTCAAGAGAAGTCCGAAGATGGATTGCAGCTTCACAAATTGAACTGGTGCTTCTATCCACAGTGATTAAATTAAAGAACTGTATATTGCTCACATTCTCAATGAATAAAACAGCTTGGCTTTACTGAGTGGCAATTCTACCCATGTGCAATCTGTATGATTTGATTTTTTCAATATGAATGCAAAATAACTAGTACTCCCTGAAATACAGGGACTTCAGCTGCCATCCAGCTGAAATCTGGAAGGTTCTTCATTTATGCTTTTATTTGACTTGTGCATGCACACATGCATTCATGCTTAAGCACAGTTTCTACATCCTGAAGCCTTCAATTTACTCTTAAATGTCCCTAAGTGCAGGATGGAGTTTTCGCAATTGAAAGGCAATGTAGTCTGTTACCTTGAATAGATCTTGATCCTTCCTAGTGTCTTTGCCTAGTTGGAAATGAACAAATGACAACAATGAAAAGTCCTTCAATTAAATTCCCACCCTCTTCTAGGGCTGTTCACAACATCTGTGCCTCTCAGTGGGTATCTTCTCCCCAAGTGCCAGTAGAGAGGTGGTATATTTTGGTACAAGCCAAAATAACACTAGGATGTAAAAACAAAGTTTATTTAAAAAAACAAAAAAACACTAACACTGTATCCTTTTGAACCATTCTTGGTCTACAGGAAAAGACTCTGAGGCTGTGGGGAAAAGCAGGATGGTGGTGGTTGCAATAAACACAAGACGAATATACCTCCTCTGCTCATGCTTGTAGGGAGGCAGTTAGACAGGCCAAAGCTACCATGGAGCTGAGGATGGCAACCCAAGTAAAAGACAACTAGAAATTGTTTTTTAGAGATATAGGGAGTAAAAGGAAGACCCAGGGAGGAATAGGACCCCTGCTAAATGGGCAGAAACAATTGGTGACAGACAGGGGGGACAAGGCTGAACTCCTCAACGAGTTCTTTGCCTCAGTGTTCCTAAGTGAGGGGCACGACAAGTCTCTCACTGGGGTTGTAGAGAGGCAGCAGCAAGGCGCCAGACTGCCATGCGTAGACCCTGAGATGGTGCAGAGTCACTTGGAAAAACTGGATGCCTTTAAGTCGGCAGGCCCGGATGAGCTCCATCCGAGGGTGCTGAAGGCACTGGCCGACGTCATTGCAGAGCCTCTGGCGGGAATATTTGAAAGCTCGTGGCGCACGGGCCAAGTCCCGGAGGACTGGAAAAGGGCCAATGTGGTCCCCATTTTCAAAAAGGGGAGGAAGGAGGACCTGGGCAACTATAGGCCAGTCAGTCTCACCTCCATCCTTGGCAAAGTCTTTGAAAAAATTATCAAGGCTCACATTTGTGAGAGCCCAGCAGGACAAATTATGCTGAGGGGAAACCAGCACGGGTTTGTGGCAGGCAGATCGTGCCTGACCAATCTAGTCTCTTTTTATGAGTAGGTTATGAAACACCTGGACACAGGAGAAGGGGTGGATGTCGTATACTTAGACTTCAGGAAGGCCTTCGATACGGTATCCCACCCCATACTGGTGAACAAGTTAAGAGGCTGTGACTTGGATGACTACACAGTCCGGTGGGTGGCGAATTGGCTGAAGGGTCGCACCTAGAGAGTCGTGGTAGATGGGTCGGTTTTGACCTGGAAGGGTGTGGGCAGTGGGGTCCCGCAGGGCTCGGTCCTTGGACCGATACTTTTTAATGTCTTCATCAGCGACTTGGACGAGGGAGTGAAATGTACTCTGTCCAAGTTCGCAGATGACATAAAGCTATGGGGAGATGTGGACATGCCGGAGGGCAGGGAACAGCTGCAAGCAGACCTGGACAGGTTGGAGAAGTGGGCAGAAAACAACAGGATGCAGTTCAACAAGGAGAAATGCAAAGTGCTGCACCTAGGGAGGAAGAATGTCCAGCACACCTACAGCCTAGGGAATGACCTGCTGGGTGGCACGGAAGTGGAAGGGGATCTTGGAGTCCTAGTGGACTCCAAGATGAACATGAGTCGGCAGTGTGACGAAGCTATCAAAAAAGCCAATGGCACTTTATCGTGCATCAGCAGATGCATGACAAATAGGTCCAAGGAGGTGATACTTCCCCTCTATCAGGCGTTGGTCAGACCGCAGCTGGAGTACTGCATGCAATTCTGGGCGCCGCAATTCAAGAGGGATGCGGATAACCTGGAGAGGGTCCAGAGAAGGGCCACTCGTATGGTTAAGGGCCTGCAGACCAAGCCCTACAAGGAGAGACTAGAGAAACTGGATCTTTTCAGCCTCCGCAAGAGAAGGTTGAGAGGCGACCTTGTGGCTGCCTATAAGTTCATCACGGGGGCACAGAAAGGAATTGGTGAGTATTTATTCACCAAGGCACCCCCGGGGGTTACAAGAAACAATGGCCACAAGCTAGCAGAGAGCAGATTTAGATTGGACATTAGGAAGAACTTCTTCACAGTTTGAGTGGCCAAGGTCTGGAACGGGCTCCCAAGGGAGGTAGTGCTCTCCCCTACCCTGGGGGTCTTCAAGAGGAGGTTAGATGAGCATCTACCTGGGGTCATCTACACCCAGCACTCTTTCCTGCTTATGCAGGGGGTCGGACTTGATGATCTATTGAGGTCCCTTCCGATCCTAACATCTATGAATCTATAAGAGTTGAGACGAGAAGAGGCTTTCTAGTCGCTACAACTTCTTCTGAGGCAGTAGGTTATACTGTGTTTTGAAGGGGAGGTAAAATGTATCCTAGGGTACCTCCACATCCAGGAAAGTTGACCTAGAACCTCGCTCTTGCATAGGATTAGCAATGTAAGCTTCTCCATGTTGCCTTATCAATGGGTCTTCATTCAGGTAATATTAATTTTGAGGGGAGGAGCAGAGAAAATGTTCTGGTTTGTTTAGTATTTAGCCTCTGCTGTTCTTGTTTCCATCTTTTTTGTCTGTTTTTTGGGGGGGTGTGCATCGTTTGTGGCTTTTAATAACTTGTGATATATCTTATGCTAGGAACACTAAGTAAGAACTTGGATTCTTAATCTTTGAGATCAGAATGGACCATCAGACCACTTATTATGGCTTTCTGTATAAAATGAGCTGTTATTTCCTCTTACCTAAACTGAAACTACAGTCAGATTTTTGATCTGGGCCACCGAGTATCAGATGGCAACTGCTTAAAACTATAATGAAAAGATCTGTATCTCATCCTTGGGCTATCCAGCCTCAGTCTTTGTTTGTTTGCCAGAAGTTGTATTGGCAGATGCAAGTGCATGTGACCTGAGCCTGAAGGGAGGTTGTGTGAGGGCTACAAGGAACAGGTAAGCAGTATCTGAGGCCTTGCTGCCACCTTATTCAACAGCCATCTCAGTTAATTGTCTCTGATAGTATGTCAACAATTGTTCTTCAAACCCACAATCTCTGATTTTTCCCCCCCGCCCCCCTCCCCCCAAATGCGTTTTGTTTTCGGTGTTTCTAGATCTCTCAGCTTATGCAGGTGAAGAAGAGAAAAAATTATAGTGCACGTTAGGGCTGTGCAAAATTTTGCCAGGTGTTTCGTTTCAAAGCTGTTTTGAGGGCCCGCAACTCTGGGAGGAGTCTGACACAGCCCCGCAGCCCTCCTGGGGGTACAAGTAGGTCCCCGATCTGCCTGCCGGATGACAGGAGGATGTAGCTACCATCCCGGCAAGTTTCATCCAAATCGGGCAAGAAATGACAAAGTTATAAGCAGTTTTGTACTTCCCCATTATTGCCTATGGGCAAAACGTTGAAACAATTTAGACTAAAGAAAATGGAACAGTACTTTTGAAACGAAACACTGTTTCATCAAAACAGAAGTCGAAGTGGAATGGTGCTGTTTTGCACAGCCTTAAGCTTGTCTCCAGCCCACCCTAGTCATGGAATCTGATTTCAAAATTGAAATCAGTCTAATTAAAACTCTTGTACCTGAAGTTTGCGTGCAATTACTTGCAGCAAAGGAAAGTAAAGGTGGATTATTTAGAGATGAGAAACTGTTCTTCCAGGGTGCATCCTGAGTGCGTATGTGTGGTTTGCAGTGCCTCAAAACAGTTTGAGGTGTCACAAACTTCATGCAGTGTACATGCACCCACTCGCCGCACTGCTAATTAGCAGTGCAGTGAGTTTTTGAGCACTGGAAGATCTTGACTGAGTGTCTCCCAGTGTGGGGGGGCGGGGGGGGGAGAACTGCTGCTGATTAAAAGCAGCATGGTGCACGTGGCAGCAACATGCACCACCAGAAAGGGGGCCTAGATGGCCAGAACCATGCTCTGGCTTCTGGCCAGGCTCTGAGAAGTTGGATTGTCACCACTGCTGCCCTGGGAGGCCCTTAGGGCTCCAGGTAAAGCTGCTAGGGCCAGCACAGGTGCTGGCCCCAGCTTCCCCTACCCCACCCAGGATAATTTGCCCCACACCAACACCATGCGCAGGGTCATGTGCAGCAGCACAGAGGAATGGCACAAATTTGTGCTGGTGCTATTTTTACCACAGCAACTGTGCACATGGGGATGTGCCCCCAAAGTGTAAATCAACAGGAAAAAATGTTGTAACTCCCATATTTAGGACCTACTTTTACCAAGTTTATTTTAACATTTTGAGAAGATCTATGGAGAGACAAGAAAAGGGGAGACGTGTGCGTTCCATATAGTCTACAATGTAGTGCAAAAACAAAAGAGCTTAATGCTCTAGTACCCTGGGATGAGTCTGTGACATTAACTGTTTGAGGCTATAATTGTTACCAAGAGCAATAAAATAATGTCAGCTGACATGAAATTTGAATTTGGGGTGAGGAACAGGATAGGCAGGGGAAGTGTTGATGCTCTGCAGAAATATCTCCTTCCTTTCCTGGCCCCTCAGTAGCACTCTCAGGCCTGATTCTGCATGGTTAGAAGATATATCTGGGGAGAAGTTTGTATTGGTGTCTTTCCACAATCATGTTCCTTCTCCATGCATGTTCACAAGAAAGTCTAGGCCCTGGTTCAGCAAAAGCAAATGCTTAACCTTTTCAGCCCATGAATTCTTTGGAGTTTTGTGTGCTGATCCTCTTCTAAATCACTTGTGTGCACCTCTCTATTTTTTGAGAGGAGAAATGCAAAAAGCAAACTACATCATTAAAAGCAGAACCCTTTTTATTAATAACGAAGGCAAGGAATATGTTTAATGATTCTTAACCTGACCGTATTCCTTTCAATGAGCAAATGACCCATTGAAGCAAATGCCAATGTTTGTATAACAATGGTGGCTGCTTCTCGCAGCAAGAACCAACAGTGACTACAGAGCTGGTAGGAAGAAAATAGCATTGTGAAATCTGATCAGTGTTCAGTGAATGAAATGCAGGTCAGCATTATGATGTAGACCTTCAATCAAAGTGAAAGGAAAGGAATTCCCAGCAAACAAGCTGAAATCTTTCCTGAGAAGGGCTTCCTTCAAGCCAGAAAATTAATTATTAGGGCTGTACAAAGCTTCAGTAGCCAATTTGGCCCAATTTGGCAGCCAAATCTCCAACTCGAATTGGAAGACCTATTAAAAGGTCCGAATCAATTTGGAAGGCAGACCTGCAGGAGGCAGAAACTGAGAAGAGGGAGGGGAAGAGGGGAGCTACACCTGAAGCTGGTCAGCGACTGTGATCTTTCCCTGAGTTCCCTTCCAATCACAGTGTTCAGGGGGAGCGATGTACAAACAACATATAAGGCTGTGTGTGACGTGCTCTGTGCCTTTTGTGAGCTGTCTCTCTTGGACCAACAGTGCCTGAAAGGCTCTGGTTTGCTATCTAGTTTCTTGGTAACTAGTTAGTCACTTTTCTGTGTTTTCCCTGACAGTGTGTCATCACTGTGCACTGCAAGAAATCGCAACATGTGTTACAGACACATACACATTTTGCAGCACACCAAGCATTATGAAGCGTGCTGGAAAGGCAGGTGCCACGTCTTCTGGCAGGGGACGGAAAGTGGGCAGAGGAAGAGTTGCAAGTTCCTGCTCCACCTCCCCAGCATAGACGCATCCTCTTTCCTGGCAGTGAGGAGTCTGCTGCTAATGGGAGCAAGGAGGTGGCAGCAGTGTCTGCATCTGCACCACCTTCACTAACACCAGCAATAACCACCAGCACTAGCATGATAGTCTCTGACCCAATTTCAGTTCCCAATGTGAGCCTTCCAGTGCCAGAGGAGGAGCTGGATCTGGAAGCAGTGGAGTTGAGTGCCATAGCTAAAGAAATTCTGGGGAAGGAGGGGGAATCTGAGTTTGTGCTCCCCACCCCCCCAAACTTCCCCTAGAGGCAGGTCTCTTCTGGAAAGCACTTCGGAGGAGGTTGTGGAGGCAGGTGGCTCAACTTCTCCTGTTGTGCCTCTGCCTGGTGAGGTGGGGATCCTGCCTTCTCCTCCTCCTGCAACCAGCATACAACCAGTGGAAGGGAGGGGCCATCACCAAGGAGGAGTACTCCTCCTTGGCCCGTGAGTGTAGGAGGGCTATTAGGAAGGCCAAGGCAAAGATGGAACTCAGGCTAGCGTCCAGGATTAAGGACAACAAAAAGTCCTTTTTCAAGTACATTGGGAGCAAGAAGAGGGCACCAGGCAATGTAGGGCCCCTGCAAGACTCAAATGGTAACCTTGTGACTATGCCAGATGAGAGAGCTGACATTTTTTAACAGTTTCTTTTCCTGTTTTCTTGAACAGGGACCAGGACATCCCTCCTGCCACAGGTAGGGACAATCTCAGGGATAGCTCTGTCAGGCCTTGGCTGAGCGCAGATGTAGTTAGGGATCTTCTGGAAGGGCTGGACATTTTTTAAATCTGCAGGTCCAGATGACCTCCACCCAAGGGTGTTGAGGGAGCTGGCAGGGGTCATTGTGGAGCCCTTGGCCCAGCTGCATGAGCATTCGTGGTCATCTGGCCAGGTGCTGGGGGATTGGAAACTGTCTAATGTGGTCCCAGTTTTCAAGAAAGGGAGGAAGGAGGACCCAAGTAACTATAGGCCTGTAAGCCTCACCTCAGTCCTTGGGAAGATCTTGGAGAGAATCATCAAGGAGCACATCTGTGGGGGGCCAGCACAGGAGATCATGCTCAGGGGCAATCAGCATGGGTTCATCAAAGGCAGGTCCTGCCTGACCAACCTGGTTGCCTTTTATGACCAAGTAACTAAATGCTTGGGTGATGGTGTTGCCATGGATGTAGTCTTTCTAGACTTCAGGAAGGCCTTTGACACTCCCTTACCCCATTCTCATTAATAAACTAAGCGACTGTGGCATTGATGCCTACACAGTTGGATGGGTAAAAAACTGGCTGATGGGGCGCACCCAGAGAGTAGTGGTGGACGGGTCGTACTCAACCTGGTGAGATGTGAGCAGTGGGGTTCCCCAGGGCTCGGTCCTCAGGCCCGCACTGTTTAATATCTTCATCAGCGACTTGGATGAGGGGGTTGAAAGAACATTGTCCAAGTTTGCTGATGACGCTAAGATGTGGGGCGAGGTGGGCACACCTGAAGGGAGAGAGGCTGCAACTAGATTTAGACAGACTACAAAAGTAGGCAGATGAGAATAGGATGGGGTTCAATGTAGACAAATGCAGGGTGCTGCACCTTGGGAGAAGGGATCCACAGCATACATACAGGCTGGGGAGTTCCCGTCTTGAAAGCACAGAGGCGGAAAGGGATCTTGGAGTCATTACTGACTGGGACAAAGGAGGTTGCATTCCCAAGGTGAGCAAGGTCTCCCAGAGCACTGGGGCGATGCTTGCTCTGGATGGCCAGCCCTTATCCTTTGTTGAACATCCAGGGTTCAGGTGGCTCATGCTGCTTGTGGCCCCATCCTACCAAGTGCCCTCACACACCACCTTAACAGGATGGTCGTGCCCTCCCTGTATGAGGCATGCAAGGAGTACTTGAGGGAGAAGCTGCGGAAGGCAGGGCCATGGCTAGCTTTGTACTTCATGGATGAGTCCCACATGGCAAGGGAGATCATGGTGGCCATGAACCACATGGTGCAGGGGTAGCTCATTGGGCAGGGTTACCTCACCATGGGTTCATGGTCACCGACAACGGGGCCAATATGGTGAAGGCAGTGCGTGATGCCAACTTTGTTGGCATCCACTGTGTGGCACATAAGTTCCACCTCATAGTCAGGGACTCCTTGGAAGGGAACAGGGCTCCCAGTTATGGCACCTTCACTACCAGCCAGCTAATTTCAAAATGCAGGAAGTTGGCGGACTAATTCCACCAGACCATCAAGGGAGGGCAAGATGCTGCGAGACAAACAGGCAGAGCTGAGCATCCCGCAGCACAAAATCATGCAAGATATGGAGACTTGGTGGAACTCCACATACCTGATGCTCAAAAGGCTGGTGGAGCAACACAAGGCCTTCCATGAGATGGCCTTGGTCAGGGAGATTGGGATCACCGGCCCCCTTAACGGAGCTAAGTGGGATACTATCTCCCAGATCTTGGTGGTCCTCAAGCCTTTCTTCGAGGCCACCGAGAGCCTCAGTGCTGGCAATGCCTTCCTTAGCCATGTGATCCCCATAGTGAGGAAGCTTCAGAGCCAAACGGAGAACTTCCAGGAGATCAATGTTCCTGGCTGGGGCAAGCCGCTTTCACCAGAGGTGCAGGCACTGGTAAAGCAGCTGAAGGAGGGCATAAAAATGGCTGGATCTGTTGCAGTCTAGTACAGTCCACGTGCTGGTGGGCATGTGTGACCCAAGAGTGAAGGGGAGCATCTGCAGCATCAAAACTCTGGTCACTCGACAGAGGAGTTGGTGAACAGTCAGGGAGGCAGAAGGGCAGAGGTAGGGGGATGTGGAAGAGGGGGATGGATTTTCCCATGCCAGCACTCCAAGCACCAGCCAGTCTGCTCCACCACAAGCTGCTGCCAATGTGGGCCAAGGGCATGGCTTCAATGTTAGGGTCCAGAGGTACCAAACCCCATCAGCAGGCAGGTAGTGCGGATGCCTCAGTGGCTGCCTACCTCACTGAGAACATGGAGCCGCTGCACTGTGACCCCTTGGTCTATTGGACAACCTGCAGCCAGGTGTGGCAGGATCTGGCCATGGTTGCCCATGAACACCTGTCCTGTCCACCAACCAGTGTTCCAAGTGAGAAGGTGCTCGGCATTGCTGGGGATGTTGTGATGCTCCACTGTGTTTCCTTGGATCCTGGTGTGGTGGAGCAGCTGGTGTTCCTGAAGGTGAACCTCCTATTGCTGAGGTTCCCCAAGCTTCAGGTGCAGATGGAGTGAGTGCCACCATCCTCACTCCATCCACACCTACCATATTTTCACGATATACCCCGCCCACAGGTATAAGCCGCACCCACGTATAACCCATGGGAAATTGTATTTTTGTAAATAAATCCACGTATACGCCGCACCCGTATATTCCCCGTGGCGGCATATACACAGGGAAGCGGCGCAGCCCGACCTGCCCCAGCAGCAGCAGCACACCCCGGCCTGCCCGGGCCCAGTGGGGAGGCTACGCAGCCCAGCCCTCTATGACCCCAGCCCCTGCAGCAGCGGCAGTGCAGCCTGCACCCGTCCCGGCCCCCCCCAGCGGCAGCACAGCCCGGCCTGCCTGGGGCCCAGCGGGGAGGCGGCGCAGCCCAGCCTGCCCTGGCCTCGGCAGCAGCGGCAGCACAGCCTAGCCTGCCCAGGGCCCAGTGGGGAGCGGCGAAGCGCAGCCCAGCCCGCCCTGGCCCTGGCCCCATCCCCCTGCGGTGGCGCAGCCGGCCCCAGCCCCCACAGCAGCAGCAGTGGCGGCACAGCCGGACCCCGGCCCTGACCCTGCGGGGGGAAAAAAGTTTGCGGATAGCCCACACCCCCGTATAGCCCGCACCCATCCATTTTTTTTGGTAAAATCGCGTATGCCCCGCAGGATATATGCATGAAAATGCGGTATTTCCTTTTGGTTTCTAGTTTCCAAACCATTTAATTCCCCACTGTGAGCTGGAGGTGGCACTTACTGCATCACCAGCCAGCAGAGGAAGAATATGTCCCTGCTGAGTTCCCATGCCAGGACAAACTTGAAGATATGGGATGGGTCTATGGGGAAGGAGAAGACCCCAGATCCTGGGCATGACCTAAAACTGCACCCTACCAGGGTTGGGAGGTCTGGTGGACTGCCGTTGGTGCAGCACCCCCAGGAAATGCCAGCGCCAAGGACCTCCCTGGTGAAAGGTGGGTAGGAGGTGCTTTATATCCTCCAGCCACCACGCACACATACAGTTCTGGCTGGGGAAAGCCCAGAACCGTAAGATCTTTGAGAGGCCTGAGGCTTGCTGGTTGCAGTGCAATTGTGAGGCTCCAGGTTTGCTCAGCTTAGCTGCCTGGGATGCCATCCTCAAGGCATGGGCCGCAGTGTAGAGGAGGTATGGAGCTTTGGAATCGCACATCAGGCAGACAAGGGTCTTTGGGTCAATCTGATATCTTTTAGTAGATCAACTGAATAGTTGGAGAAATATATCTTAGTAAGCTTTCGGGTTGAAAAACCTTTTGTCAGGCTGAGGAAGCACATGCAGTTGGTGTGTGTGTGTGTGTGTGTGTGTGTGTGTGTGTGTGTGTGTGTGGAATAGTAAAGAAGACAGAGGCTGTCATGCAATGTAGGCAAGAAAGCCAGTCAGTGAAAATGGAAATGGAGGTGTTAGCAGCTGGGGGACACAGTGGGTAAAGGTGGAGATGTATCTGGGGAGTCAGGTGTTCCGCAGGTTGTAGTGTCATAAATCCAATGTCTATACTGAGTCCATGAGTGTTTGTATCTAGGAGGTTGATGAAGTGAAGTTCATAGGCTCATGTGTGAAAAATGTTTTTTGCAAAATCCATTTGAGGATCAGGACTGAGAGATTGGGGAGAGAGTAGTTTTCTTGTGAGAAATGTGCCCCCACTGGTATTTTGGCATTCTTATCTTTAATAGATGTCCGGTGTGCATTCATTCTGGTGTGCAGTCATTGTTTGGTCTTTCCTACGTATTTTCCATTGGGGCATTTGGTGCATTGGGTGAGATATATAATGTTTCTGAAGGTGCAGGTGTAAGATCCAACAATGGTGATGGTTCTATTGTGGAGTGCAGTAACTGTGGGGGTACTGGAGATACGTTGGTAGACTGAATTTCTTGTCATGGCATGGTCTGGATCCATTTGGTGTGCTTTGGGCTGTAGGAAGTTGGCTTCTGGTGATGAGGTTTGGTGCTTGTTTGAATTTAGAAAACACTTTACACAGATGAGCCTATGAACTCCACTTCATCAACCTCCTACATACAAAAACTCATGGACTCCAATATAGACATTGGATTTCTGGCACATTACAACCTGCCTGACATCTGACTCTCCGCAGGTACCTCTCCACTTTTACCTGCTCCATCTCCCACCCCCAGCCTGTCTCTCACCCTCTGATGCCTCAATTTACATCTTCACCGACTGGCTTTTTTGCCTGAAGCCCAGCCTTTGGCTTCTTTACTATTCCTTCCATCCAGGAAGAGCGCACACACCAACTGCAGATGCTTCCTCAGCTTGACAAAGAGTTCTTAAACCCAAAAGCTTGTCAAGATATATTTTCCCAACTGTTCAGTTGATCTAATGAAAGATATGAGATTGACCCAAAGAACCTTGTCTGCCTATGTCCTTAAACAAACATGACTACAACCTACACCCCTTAACACACACAAGTGATACAAGTTTTGCTTTCAACAGTTTGAGGGGCACTTTCACAGAAACCCCTGCACCCATCTCCTTGAATCTTGGCAGGCTTCATGCCCTTAGAAGGGGCTACTGTCCCTCCTGTTTTCATCTGAATTGTCAAAAAAATGGCAAAGTTACAGGTATTTTAGTGATTCCCCATTACAGTTTATAGTCAAATCTCTAAATCCAATTCGGCCAAATCGAATTGGGATGGTGACTCAAGTCACTGAATCAAGTCACTGTCTCTCCAAATCTGATACTTGCTGCTTTGCACAGGCCTGTTAATTGTCCCAAATGGGCTCCATGAAGACAAACATACTAAAATGAGTGAATGTACCTGCCACCTCTGACACATCCATCAGTAAGTGCATTCCAAATGCAAACAAAGTACGAATGAAAGAGGAAGTCTGGAACCTATTCATCCCCCATGCTGCTTCCGGTGATGCACTACCAAATTTTGTTGGTATCTTGAGCTCTCCATCTCTTCTCCCAGTACATGTGGCATATAAAGAGCTGCATTGGTTTTGTGGTAGTAGTTTATAGGTAGCTTAATATGATGGGGTGCAGAGATCTAAACTGCTTATTCTCAGGTATACTAATCTAGCCAGCTTCAGAGGCCCTTTCTACACAAATCAGTTCTGGCCTGAAGTATCTCATATACCACTGTGTGTGGGTTATTTCTCTTCATTTGTGTCATTCCTCTAAATACCAAAGCATAAGTTCAATCCTGCAAACACTTGTGCAAGTTTTGAACTGGACTCTTGAGTACAGTTATGCATGTGGATAAGCATTTGTTGGCTTGGGGACTTTTTGTAAATTGTGCTTTTAATTTTAAATCTTCTTGCAAATGACTTCATAAATGTACTGCTGTGGCATGCTATTTTAGTCCCTGTTTGGAGTAAGTCATGAATAATTGAGCCTCTTGCTCTCCTACTCAAAGTTATTACCCACAATTGATGGCATGAAGTCAGTGCTAGATGACAATTTAAGCAAGGATTCGTGCCTTATTTAGCTGCCTCTGAAAACAGTATCTAATTTTTCTCTATGGTGGATCTAAGGATGGCTCCAAAAATCAGATTTCTTGGGCCAAAATATTGTTTTAAGGACCAGTTGCTCAATAGGGAGTTACTGTGACTGAGTTTTGTTTGTTCTTTTCCTTTAGTTACACCTTCACAAATAATACTATGGAGTATTTTAATTTTTGTCATTGCAGCCATAATACAGTCAACAGAATCCTAGGCTTCCCCTATAGTTCTTCAGGCTTATTGAAGATGGCTTATGAATTTTAGGGAGAAAGGCGATTTGGTAACAAATGTCTAAATGCTGAAATAATTAAAAAGAGAAATCTAGACTCCAGCTGAATTACACATGCTGCACTGTAAGATGGAATTATTTTCCTACATTTATCTTAAACAGAGGCCCTTTATACAAGGTGTTTGAAAGTGATGTATATTTTAGGGTAAAGTATTAGTGTATATGAAGGGGCAAATGAAATCTTGTATAAACAAATGTAGTGAAAGATGTTAAAGGGCAAGACTCTTTGTCAGAAGGGCCTGAATGACACAACATGAGTCTGACTTTCAAAGGGGCTTTTGCTCCTAAATCAGTTGGGTACTTCTGAAAAGCCTACTTGTTGCCTAGCAAATTTTTTTGGTATCCTTACAATGATCAAAGGTGGTCAGTTTTCTCTACAAATGTGGTAGAGAAGCTTCTTCATTGATTTCTTTTTATACTCCTCCTATGTCTTATTGAAAGACTGTAAAACAAATACACAGACAAAAATAGAGACACAAACACACATTGGGCAATATTTCTGAAAGCAAAAATAACAGATCACCACTGTTACTAGGGAAAGCTTTACCTTGTGGAACAAAATATGCTGTACTAATCAAGTTGGTAAATTAGGATCAAGGAGAAATCAAACTATCATCTCAAACTGTCTGTAGTCCGAAGCTTTTTCCATTTTGAGTTGTAAGATACCATGGGACTTCAGATGCATACAATGTATAAATTAAATACCTGTCTCATCCACAGTTTCTCAGTACTTGTTTTAACCAATTCAGACTGACAGAAAAGTACTGTAATGTAAATCAAGATCCACAATCTCATTTGAAGCTATTTTCAACTCAATGCATGAGCTTAATTTGAAGATCTTTAATAAAGATCCATCATTCTACCGTGTCTGTATCTTCAAAACTGGATCATTTGGAAAGTACTGTATGTTGGGATCTTCAAAACCTACCTAAGACTAGGAGCATGTTCTTCAAACATACTTAAAGGGTGACACCACCACAGTTCAATAAAGAAAAGGCAGGCATTACATTTTCCATAAAATGCTCTGCTTAATCTGTTTGAGTAGCAGTTTCCTGAACTGCTACAGGTCAATAGTTTCCTCTACTTTCTCATTAAGAGGACACGTGTATAAAGAAATAAGTATGCTATGTTCTCTTCAGGCTGAAGACAGTTCATACTTTTTTAATTGCGTGTTGCTAAAATATCCAAACCTTAACTCTGTAGGCATAATTCTGCCTGGCCTGTCAAATGGATTTTTCTGTTTTGAAGCTTTTGGGTATAGCCAGGCTTCTTTGGGATCTGTCTGCAATATGCAAGATAGCAGACATATCCTGAAGGAGCCTGACAATATCTAATTGGTTTGTTCCTCCTCTGTATATGATTACGGGTAGCTTACCATTTAGAAATTTGCTGCATAAGAACATGTTGATCTTTTAGGTGGAAAGGAAAGAAAATACATTTAGACCTGTAAGCAGTTTTTCATGGACCCCCCTCCCCTGCGAATATGAACTCTTGGGGAAACTGTCAAAGTACAGATGACGGTATTACAAAGGAACCATGGTTTTACCCCCTACAATGTAGGCAAAGCTTCATTTGGGAATATTCCTCGTTGACCCAGTTTTAATGCACTTCAGCTTTTCCAATCTACTCTTCAAAGTGAGATGACACACCAGTGCTGACTCTGAAGATTTGCATTGATTTAGCTCAATAAATGCTGGCTACAGCTTTCTCTTCCCTACAGCTAAAGCTCAGCACTGGTTTAGCCAAAATGACTTCTGGCTGTCAATTGCTGAATCAGGGCTGTTTAGTCCTGGATGTAGATAAGACCTAAAGTTGTTTATTTGCCATGCTACATATTCACCACTTCAAGGAGAATTTAAATTTCTGTTCTGATGCATTGCACTATTGCAGCACATCTAACTTCCAATGGTAGAAAATGGCTGCTCGGTAACACTGATCCCCAAATCTTATTTCATCTCCAGTGCTTAAGTGCAGTCCTGTTCTATTGCAGGAACCTTTGAAACCTGTTATTGCATCAACCTTTGTTATGCACCTTTACCCCCTAACCTTTAAGTTAAGTTGTGAGAGATGGCAAGGGGAAGAACAATCCATCTTTTGCACTAGTACAATTTTTTTTCAGAAACTTCAGCAGGGTGGAATGGGAGCACACTTATGCAATCCTATGTGAAATGAGATTTGGGACCAGGCAACTTGACTGAGATTAGAAAAACTGCACTTGCCTGTATCGGGGATTCTCTGTATCTTTTGTTAGACCTGCTTCTGATACAAGTTCTGTTTGGGGGGGGGGGGGGGTTTGTTTTGTTTTGTTTTTTTTGGGGGGGGGGTGGTATTAAGGTTTTTGCGTAAAATCATGAAACTGAAGGTAATCCACTAATACACAGAAGTCTATAAATAGCTGGCACAGGAACTTGGTTAAATCTACCTATAAGTATTGCATCTTATAAACATAGGCAAAGGCTGCCCTATGATTATCCAGTAAGTCTATTTAAATCTTGTGAGGGGCATTTACATTTTCAGCATTAAATTAATACTTGCATTCGTGAGGTTCTGAGCAAACTGAATGTCCTAACTAATTGCATTCTGTACAATGGATTTATCTCCTCCAAGCACTGAAGAATGCATACACTACCCTAGTCAACGAGATCCAATTTTCACTCCAGAGACTCGCCAAGCAGTAAGGTACTAACTTCTTGTCAAGTGACTCCATGGAAATAACAACCACGTATGATTCTGCTGTATCTTCTGATCCCATTTAATCTTGTTTTGTCATCCTTCACCCCCAACCACTTCTGGGATCTGTCTAACACTTGCCTTCATGAACCTGTTTTCTATTTGAAAGTTTTAAACACTCTCATGTGACTAAGTTATGGCCTCTAGGCACTAGGGCTGTGCGAAGCTTCAGTCCCTGATTTTGATTCAGTGGAGATTTGGCCTGATTCGGTGGCCAAATCTCTGAATCCATATTGAATCAGGAGACCCTTTAATCTCTCCGAATCAAATCGGAAAGATTCAGAAATTCATATGTAGACACAGCTTTAAATGTTTTTTTCTACATACCTCAAGGCTTGTCAATGCTGTGATGGTGGGGCAGATGGAGCATCCCACAAGAGCGCGGGGGGCTCCCTAGTGCGTTTGGCAGCAGACCTAGAAGTGGACGAGAAGCAGTTCCATTCCTGGTCCCCGCCCCCGACCCCTCCAGCTTGGCAACTGGTGCCTCCTGGGTCTGGGGAGGCACCCAGGGTCCCCCCACAGCTGATCAGATCTGGGGAGAGGTGTGGGGGGTGGGCCCAGTGCACTCCCTGGCGGACCCATAAGTGGACCGGAAGTACTTCTGGTCCACTTCTGGGTTGACTGCTGAGCGTGTGGAGGATGCCCCCCATGCTCCGATGGGACACTCCATCCACCCCAGCGTTGCAGCATTCATGAGCCAAACGTGGTACCTCAAGGTATGTAGAAAAAACATTTAAAGTTGGGTCTATGTCCAAATTGCTGACTGTGAATCGGCATTGAATCTTCAGATTTGGATTCGGCTGCATCGAATCGGGGACAGTGATCCAAATCAACAAATCAAATCACTGTTCCCAATTTGGGCCAAATCTGAATCAAATATGGCCCATTTCACACACCTCTAATAAGCACCTTCTGAACCTCTGACTTGAAATACTCCTTCAAGTATATAATTGAGTACTTATTATATGCAATTAAGTCATCTAGGTTGCTTCTGTTCTGTGAGTGAACTAATTTTCCTAAACCTGAGAAACTAACTCTCAAGAGCTTTTCATTCTCTCGAGTAGCTGAGGAGTACTTTGTGGAGAAAAGAACAGGAGAGAGAGAAGCCTAGGAAGTTCTGGAGCACTTTAATCCATTTCTTGCCTCTTTCTCCAAAGGTATTATATGCTGGGGGGGGGTTGTTTGTTTGTTTTAAGGGCTTTTCAACCTCCCTCACAGCTTTAAAACTCTGCAAGTGTTCTATTTTGCATGTTCACAAAAAGTAACTGCTTGTATCCATGAAGGAGGGTGGTCTCTTAAATAATGTGCTTAGGTTTGTGTCTCCATTTTAAGTGCTTGCCTGTTAGATCTCTCCCTCAGAGAGGGTTGGGGAACTGCTGTGTATTAGAAGTAACTCCCTCCCCAAAATCTCTTATACTTTGTATCTATTTAATGATATATGAAGTTGATTTGAATTAGCTGGCTACACTTTGAATCATTGTTTTTACTATTTGATGCAGAAATAGATGGTATGTTGTATTTTCATATATAGAATATATGTGGTTCTAGCTGTAATGTAGTGCTATGCATCCTAGTCAGGTTCATAATTAGTTAGTGCTCAGCCTGTGTGGTCCAAAGACATTTTAAGACTGAAGCAGTCTCTAATGTGTTGTTGTGGTCAAACACTGTTCCCCGTCCCCTAGTACAGTGTTTGCTTTTTGCTTGTTTGCTTGTTAAATCTGGTGTTAAACTGCATGCATGCTTCATTTCCATGCAAACTCACCATCATTCTTCTCTTTGCTCATGACACTGGGTTTAGAGTTTTACCCCAGCATTCTTTTGCCACCTCTTAATTATAAAGATCTCCATACCCAGCTCTTCCTTGTGCATTATACCCTTTGTCAATTTATATGAAACAATTTGTTGCATCAGTGAATTCCACAGACTTCTCCGAGGCTAAGACTCTAGCAGTATTCAGAAAAGGTAGGACTTTCCTACCTATGTAGGATGCAATCTGTCACACACCATGTAAGATGAAAACACACTTAAATAAGAGAGAATGGTTTTTATACTTTTGAGATGTCAACCAGACATTAACTGAAAGGATTAGGATTGAATTTTCCTATCACTTGTTTATACTATAGATGTCCCTCATAGGTTTTTATTGTGCTTTCCTCTGAAACATTTAACCCTGATAAGATACTGTGATGAATTTGATGTGGCAATCTAAATCCCTCTTGGTGTTCTAGCAAAGTATTCCAATGTTGAGCGAAACCATAAGCACGTGTAGTCTAACAATGGAAGCACTGTAGTGTTAAGTACCTTGGACAGTGAAATTTTAAAGCAAGTCGGAAGCTGCAGCATAGAAGAGACCTAGAGAAATTCTGGCCAAAATCCTGGCTCCATTCTTATTTGTGGTGGTCTGGAGTTCTGGAAGGTGGCATTAACACCTCCTGTGTAACCTAGGATATAATTCATCCAATGGAATATTACTGAAACCTATAATCTATGAATGTATGATTAGATTTGACATGCTTTTCTTGGTGCTTGGAATCTTGCTCTGAAACTCATAGGTGTGTTTGTTATGGAAAGTTGAAGCTGCTTCAGAACTTTAAAAAATTGAGAATTAGAGTTTATTCTAACTGACACTTGTTGGGGACCAAATTTAGGCTTACAGATAACTTCTTTTTTGTTTTTTAATTCAAATACATATGTAAGATGTGGGGAGTCCTGTTCACTTATACTATTGCTGATTCAGATGGAATGGGCAAGTAACAAAGAAAGAAAGACCAACATGTTTTGGCAAACTTGCCAAACTGCACAGCATAGACTATGCTGATTTTGTTTCCATGCTGTCTTAAGGAAGCTGTCCATTCAAGATCCGTGCTTTCCATCCCAGAGGAGATTCTTCTTCAGCACTTTCTTGCCAAGTTAACTTTTAATATGTAACTGAGCATTTATTTTTGTTTTGAAAATACTTCTGTACTATCTGTGTTGGGCAGGATTCCCTCACAGAACTAGGGTTGCAAAGAATTTATTCAACAAGATGGCCAGCTTTTGAGGCTAAGAACTGTCAACTATAGCTAGTTCTCCGTCAATTCATTTCCAAGAGTATTACTAGCTTCTAATCATTAGGATGACTACAGTAAGTTGGCGTTTTCCTTTTTAACCAGTCTGTAGGACTTCAGAACCTCATGCAAAATGGGCATATCTTGACTTATAAAACTGGTCAGAGGATTTCCATGGAAAATGTCAATGACAATGAAAAAAATAATTAAAAAAATTATTTACCACAGCAAATGGACTTGTTTTGTCAAACCTCAAAGTTTGAACAGGACAGCAAGACAGACCCTCTAGCCAAAGTCCTACCAATTCCCAAACTTGGGGTCATGAAGGAATGTTTTCCCGTTGCATCAGACTGGAACCTACGGTGGGTGTTTGCCTTCCTCTGTAGGATGGGTCATGGTCTCTTCCTAGGATCTTCTGAATGCATTTTAATTAACCTATTACTATGTTGTTTTTTTGTAGAGGAAGGGCATTGGCAATGTCCTTGTGTCATTTCATCCCCCCACACACACTGTTACCTATGGAATAACATGGAGAATTGCTGATTTTGTGCCCTGTACTTGTGTGTGAGAGCTGAATGTGACAAGTTTGGGGAATTCTTGGATAAATGGCTGCCTCCTAATACAGGGACTGAACTTAATGGTCCAGGAAAAACCCCTTCCAGTCCTGTGTTTCTTTGAACTCTGAACATTTCCTTGGAAAAACTTCAAATGAAGTGATTTGTATCCAGTTGATGGAAGTGTTTTGATTTGGACTTGTTGAATTTTAAGTAATTTGGGTTTTGGTCAGTTCAACATTAATGTCCACTGAGCTGATGTGGTGCCTCATTGGTATTACAAGTTGGATGCCTTGTGTTTTCTGTCCAGATATCTCCCAAGAAGCATTGTGGCCTCTTGCTAATCCATTGTGGTACATCATGACTGCAATGTTTAGATAGATATTGGTTTTTATTGTCTGCCTTCTGCTGATTTTTTTCATGTTTACTACAGGATGTACTGTGTTCTGAGACACAGCTTCCCTACTACCTCTCTATAGAGGTGAATCCACTGGTTACTGAGAGTTTACAGGTCCTTTGTCTGTTAATCCACAAAGAATATGACCTCTTATACTCTAGTTGAGAACATCTTGATACTTTGGCTCACACTGGTAATGGCTTATGTTTTTTTTAACTCTGAAAAGGCCCAATTCAATCCATGTCAGCCAAGCTGTCAAAGTAGAAAGGAATATAATGGGACAGGGTCCAAAAATAAAACGTCACCTTGGTTCTGTTCTGCAGCATCGCAGTTGGCTATGACCAGGTAAGGATTATTTCTGTAGGAGGATGGGAAAGGTGGTGGTCAGCGTCTCCATAGAACTATTTGCTTGAGACTAACTGACCAAGGAGGAGAAAACATGAGACACTTCATGCTTAACTTTAACTATTTATACAAAATGAGAAACCTTCAGGGTTTGCTTTTATCCTTCAGCTACAGAATTATAATACTGGTTAAGTATGTACACCTGGCCTGCAAGTGTGTAATATTGGTCAAAAGAAATTTAAGATAAACTCTATAGGTTTTTAGTAAGGACAAATAAGAGAATGTAGCCAAATATTCAATACGTTGATCTTTTTTCTCTACACTACTTACCCTGGATTGGAGGGGAAAAAAGGTGTTTTGTTCTTCTAGCCAATTAGCCTTGTCTCGTTAATTAAAACTGTACCATGTGTCTCATGCCAACTTCATGCTGGGCTAATGTAACTTACCATCTATGTAACATAAAGGAAGAATGACACAATCCAGACAAAGTCATCTCCTTTTTAATTCCTGCTTTTGGAGTGCGGAGACCAGTTCCTTTCAAAATGAAATTAAAAGTCATTTAATTTGTTTGCTTCAAGCAATAAGTTAATTAATAGAGCAGGAGGTGTTTGTGCAAAGATTACCCTTCTTTTTAGGAGACAAAAGAACAGCTAGTCACTGTGTCAAATACTGATTTATACAATCTTTGAAGCAGTCGAAAATTTAGTTTTCTACTAACAGTTTTGCAACAGAAGATGCTGATAATGCTGTTTGGATAAAAATTTACTGTGCAGTCAACATGCCTACAGTCTTGCCTCTGTAAGAAGCAAAGTATAACATCATTTCAAGGACTTCTATACTGAAATAGGTGTTTGGTCTATCTTCTTCAGTTAGTAGAATTTGATGCTTCAATGAGGGGGGAGGGGGGGGAGGGAAGTCGATGAAAAATCCATAATGCACCTGTAACCCTTGCCCCTGGTTTGTGAGGGGTTAAGCAGAGACGGGCGGGGCCATTCAAAGGCCAGAAAATCCAGACCCAGAGAGCTGGGTTGAACTGCAGCCGTGAGACTTCTTGGGGGCTAGCAGGAGGGGAGTGGGAAAGAGGAAGTGCAAGGTGGGAGATACTTTGTCCTGAGCCACATGGAAGGAGCAGGGGAGAGACCTTGCTCCCTTGTATGCTCCATGGCACCCTTTCAGGTTTATTCAGATACCCATGTGCATTTTCACGACCAGTAAAAATCATTATTCCAACAAAAAAATGCTGTCACTGGCAATTTGAACTCAGGCTGTACGCAACAGCCACCAAAAAGAGGCTGAGTCAGATTTATCTCTCTCAGTGACAGAGTGGCGCTTAATACTCCCTCCCCAAATGAAACTGCGCATATCTGGGATTCTAAATTCAAACTTTAATATTTATATAGGCACCTGCTGCTTTATCTTCTTTTTTTAAATTCAAATGTGCCTTGGGTGCACAAACATTGGGAACCCCTGCCCCAGAAAGATTGTGGAGGAGTCTGGTCTGAGGGTAGCTGGGAGAAAGAGGCCCCCGCAGAGAGAGAGACTGACTGCTGTGGCAGAGCAGGGCCTGAGTGAGATGCACTTAAAAGGCCACAGAAGGTAGTGTGGTGAGTGTAATTGTGGAGCAGTGCAAGTCTTTGTGCAGCTAGGGCTACGCACAAAGTGAAGAGTCTCACCCTGAAGGGTCCTTGTGAGACTGTTGGAGTTGGAGTTTCAGACTGTGCTGTTGAAAAGGGGTAATTTTTGTTATCAGGCTTCCATGCTGGGTTTTGTGGGTTATGTTACAGATTGCAGTTCCAATGCCTATGGGTATAAGTCAATCCAACTTGTTTGTACCGTCTTGTTTAAACTGAAATGCTCGGGAAGAGGGGGGGTGGGGACTGAGTCACCACAACCACACACCTGCACTCCCTCACAAGATGGGTTACATGCCTAATAAGGTAACACAGTCCTCTGGAGATGCTTATGTCTGACCTCTGCTGCTGATCATTTTCTAACTAAAATAATGGGAAATGATAGGCCTTGCAAGTTTCTCCTAACTAATGTTACTGAAGATTCTATTCCTTTGTTATAAGGGTTTGATCCAAAATCTGATGGAGTCTGTGGGAAATCTGTTCATCTTAACTTTTAGAACAGGCCTTAAGTATTTAATTTGCCTTTTGTGTGTAAATTTCTAAGCTATTTGCCCCAATATTGCAGGACTGTTTCACATATTGATGACGATCAAACGCCATTTAAAGATCCAACTGAAAAGTCCTTGCTGCCATTAGAGCAGTTTCCAGCATGTGTCTTGGCACTTGGTTCAAGTCTTGAGCATACTACACACACAGTCCAAAAGCTGCTTAGAGGATTCAGTCTAGGACAGACAGCAATTGATATCTGTTCACTCGCGCCCCTATAAAGAAATTGGCATGTTCTCCTTTTACAGGTGATGTAGCTGAAAACTTTGGAAATCAGCCTCTCTCAGGTTGGCAGTGAAGCCAGACTGGAAGGGTTCAGTATCCCATGCACAAATCTATACTGAGCAAAAGGCTATACATTTCACATGTTTTATTTCTGAGGGGCATTTTCTTTCCTAAAGCAGAATAAGAAGCCCTTAATGCACCTTTGTCTTGCTTTCTGACTCTTATTAGCTATTAAGGGGATGGATCCAGAACAGTGATAAATCTCCCCAACTTTCCCCTGCTTCACTTTTTAACATTTTATTGCTTCTTGGAGGACTTGGAGAAATGTAAAAATACCAGCATTAAGCATGTGCCAACTGCTAATTCTGGTTGCTTCCTGTACAGCAAAGTCAACATTTAGTCTCTTGTAAAAGAGCTACCATGACTGTCATGTCAGAACTGAAGGCTGCTATAATCTCTGGGAAAATTACCAACTGCTCTGCTCCAGTGACATGAAAAAACACATCCTTTCAGTTCTAGCAGCAATAAACTAGAAGTGCTCTGATGTCAGGCAGGTTCTGAGTCAAGAGGATGGGCATAACAGAGCTGCTAGGTGTGGCAATTGTCATGTCAACTGTCACTTCTCATAAACTCTTTAGATAGCTCATTTAGTTTAGCACAGTGTGGGGGCTAATAACACCAGGTTATCTCTGTCTCTGTTCATAAGAAGTGGCTTTAGCTCTTCCTTTTTTTAGCATGACTGCAAGGCAGCATGCAGCACATTAGATATATCTGGTCTGAAAGTGGAATTTTAGTCCCATGAGGAACCATTACTTCTCCAAGCTAGTTTCCACTCCAGAGAAATGGGGGGGTGGAATTGTATAAAGACATTTCTGGACAGTCTTCCAATCAGATGTAACCATTATGTTTAAAAATGTCAATTTTTCATTTCACAGTGTCAAAATAATAAAAATATCAAGATATTACCCAAAGAAATCCTTGCTTCTAAAAATAAAACATGTCACTTTTAATCTTTCAAGTTAGAAGATAAAAGTAACCCCTTTGAATTTGAAGTTTTTCTGGCAATAATATAGGTTTTTGATTAAACAAAACAAGCTTTTTTCCATTAAAAAAAATCAGTGAACTGTACAATTTCAGCTGTTTTTTGTCATACAACTTGTGGCTTCCTTCCCTTTTTGTTGTCTTTGGCTTAAAAGAAATGCAGTCCTCAATGACTCTGTGCTAAACCACTTTGCCTTCAGTAGGAGTAGCATGAGGTTGTTGGCCAGTTTGGAACAAGGTAGCCTTCCCCTTTTAAAAACACCAGGAGACCTAAGGGTGGCCTAACCTAATCGCTGTCTGCTAGACCAGACAAATATTGGACTTGGGGAGGAAAACAGGTTAGTGTCTTGAGGTTGGATGTGGAAGAAGATGTAGTGCTCTTTTTAAAGAGAGAGCAAGAAAGCTAAAAATGTCTGCTGACTGTTAGAGGACCTGGTTGGGCTTGTGCCAACTAGAGACCAAAGTAGCTGGACACTGCAGGTAGGGCTCACCTGCAGGGATGATGGGAGCTAAAGGTTGGCCTCTGTCTGAGGACTCAATGAGTGGAGTAGCACGTTCATGGGGAAAGCTATCCAGGAGGGAAACGGAAGAGAGAGAGAATGTCTTGAAGTGATGTGAAAGCAAACAGCCCCAGGAAAGAGGGAATTGAAGCTAATACGTTGCACTTTTCTATATAACCAACTGGACTGAGTGGGCCAAGGCAAGTGTTCACCACAGCTCTACCCTGGGCCTCCACTGGGAACAAACATTTCTCTGGCATTGGCTAAACTGTCTTTCCAATACTGAGGCTTGGAGTGTTATTGTAGCTATGATGAGTCAGAAAATGTATGAGTCAAAAGAATTGTGTGTAGCCTGGGGGAGGAGGGGTTGTGTTATCCAATAAAAGCTCCAATGTACTTGTCTCTTTTGCAGTGACCACTACCAGAACCTGAACTAAGCATTATCTCTCTCCTCTAAAACACCTTCTAAATAAGGAAGTGAAGTTACATAATAACTTTATAGGCAATGTCCTCAACCCACTTTCCCTTATCTATGCTGCTGCCAGCCTTAAGGTCTGACAGCTTGACAATAAATTCATGTACAATGGCTCTGATCCAATTAAAAACATCCTCATGAGCCACAGCAGAACTTTAATTTCATCAGATACTTCCTTGTTCTTTACTTTTTTTTTTCTTTCTTTTTTTTTTTTTTTAATGGAAGAAAGTAGAAGAACTAATCAATTTTCACCATACACTTAAACTAGTGAGTGGCTTTGAGAAGCTGCCTAGAAGGAATCATTAATGAAATGAAAGCTTTTTAACACACAAAGATAAACCAGCACTCCCTGTAGTTCTCCCGGGCCCAACTGTGGCTGCTGCTGAACAAGAAAGCAGTTCAAAGCTTTGGAAAATGTGAATTTTTGAAAAGCTGGCACCTATATGTATAATATCTAGAACAGGGGTGGCCAACCCATGGCATAGGCAAGGCAGCTGCTGTTTGGCATGGAGCCCCAAGCATGCAGTAAAAGGAGTGGCTGGAATGGAGACAGAATGGAGCAGTGCACTGTGGAGGGGACAGGACTGAGGATGTCGAGTGTCACTGAAGAGCCAGGTTAATCCTTCCATGGCTGCCACTTCCACATTCAGGGCTTTGGATCCTCTCTCGACATATAAAACTGAAGCATTTTGGTGGGGGGGGGGGGGGGGCAGGGAAGGGTTGATATCCCTCTTGGCAGTGACACCATCTTTTGCAGCAGTGTTGTGCCCATTAGGGCTGTGCAAAGCTTCAGTAGCCGATTTTTTTGATTTAGAGGAGATTTGGCCAGATTTTGGGGATTCACTCGGGAAAGATTTGGCAATTCAGCCATAAACTAAACAGGCAGCTGACACAGCTGCCTCCAGCTGGTAAATCTGTTGGGGTTGGGGGAGGGATTGGGGCTAGGGCTGAGACAAGCCCAGTGGGGGCTGGGGATGTGGACGCGGCTCACTCCGGTTGGAAGGGGACAAGTGGTAGCAGGGCATAGCCCCCACTCCCAATGCTGCTGTGTCCCCCCGTGCCGGCTGGCACGTGGCAGCAGTGCAGAGTCCCTGCTCCCAGTGCTGATGTGCACGCAGCAGCACTGGGAGCAGGGGCTCTACCCTGCTGCAGCTTGCCACCCAGTATGGCAGGGGGTGGCATGGGATGCAAGCAGGACAGTGCTGGGAGTCGGGGCTATGCCCTGCCACCACTTGCCCCCTTCTGTCCAGGGCACCACTTGCCCCCCACAGCAGCTGAGCAAGCAGCAGCAGGGTACAGCCCCCACTCCAAGCATTGCTGCCCCCTGCCCCCTCCCCCCCCCCCGGGCTGGGCAGCTTGTCCCAGCCCCAGTCCCTCCCTCCCCCAGCCCCAACTGACTTACCAGCTAGAGGCAGCTGTCTCAGCTGTCTGTTTAGTCTATAGCCAAATATCCAAAGTGGTACCAAATCTTTCAGATCTGATTTGGCTGAATTGAATCAGGACAGTGATTCGAATCCCCAAATCAAATCACTGTCCCCAAAATCGGCCGAATCCGAAGCAAATACTTCCCGCTTCAGACAAACCTAGTACCCATGCTCTCGCTTCTGCCGCCGTTGTGGTGCCTCAGGGTGCACACACTAGCAGGGTCACCTCTGAGGGGCAGAGAATTGATGGGAGAAGGCAAGATTTAACTTGTGGCATGCCTGCCAAAAAAGGTCTGGCTGCCGCTGGCCTAGAGGCTTTGGGGAAAAATCCAAACTGTTCAGCCATGCTCCAGTCCAGGGCTTGAGAGAGTAAATGGTTGGAAGTGGGCAGGAGGTTGCTTCAGTCAAGAGTGAACTGGTGCATAACTGATGGCCTATCCATTTCATTAACCAATAATGAGACTTCTAAAGCCTCAGTGAAACAGAGCAGTTATTGCTATGATCAGTAACAAATGGCCAGAATCAATCACCCTTTGGCAACCTGGAAGCTATTACTGTTTGATGAAACAATGGCTGGAGATTGATCAGGCTTCCTCTCTGGGGTTGCCACTTCTAGGTTGAGAGCACAGGTGTTGCTGATGAATGATTAACCTATTATGATAAGGAGTAGGCAGCTGAGAAATGGCCAACTAGTCAGGGCTCGTCAGTGAAATTGCTGATATCTTCTTGACGGGCCCACTTGGGGGAGAGAGAAATGCAGTATTTTGGAGAGTGTGGGAGGAACAAAGATGATGCCAATAGTATGGCATGTGAGAGACTTTTAAGTTCAAATTTCTGTTTTGTTTTCTTTTATAAGCTTCTTGTCTGACCTTGGGCAGTTCACCTTAACCTATTCATGCTCCAGCTCATCCAAAACAGACTAGCAGTGTCCCCAAGGATATCATGCAGATTAGTGCATTTTAAATTATATGCCCTGAACCAGTGCAGTAGTATCAACTGCAAAATAAAAGTAGCTAAGGGTATATACCTCCCCTGGTCATTTCCAGGATGGCTGCCATGAAAAATTATTCTATGATCCAGTCCCACTGTAAACATGCCAAATCCTGGGAGTGAAGCAATATAGCCAACTTAAAGCATCATTGAGCATATACAAATACGCATGCCTGAGAGAGTGAGCCAGAGTGGAGCTGGGCAAGCACTGAGTATCTCTTGAAGCTGGATTTGTCTCCTTGCTGTGATTTTTGCATTTTATGGGAGTGGATATGGCACAGAAGTAGTATAGCTATGCCTTGAGATGCCTAGATCCTCAGTCATGAGTTAGGAAAGTCTTCATTGTCAGAGTCGAGAAGGATGGAGAAAATTCAGAAAGGGTTTCTCTACTGGCATTTTACTTGAGATGAATTTGTACCATTATATTCCCCCCGTGAGTGCTTTGCAACAGTTGAGGCCCATGGTCTTGTAACTGTGTCAGTCAATTTCCCAGCATGCATATGTGGGAAGAATTAATGCCCTCATGGCATAAAGCAATTATAGTGAATTGGAGAAAATTAAGAATCCCTGTCAGCAACAGGGTGCAACAGAGATCAAAGCTATAAATCCCAGCAAAATAGTATAGAGCTGTGGCTTCACATTGTTCTCTTCACAAGAAGCAAGCTGTTTGTCTCTGCCTGAGAGAATTAAGACGTCATCAGAGATTCTGATGGAAAGATGCAGAGGTTCCTATTGTGGTGCAAGAGGTATGGGTGATCCCATGGGATTCAAGTGACTGAAATCAAATCTTGTGCTTTTACTGACTGAGTGCTGTATGTGCACATACAGCCAGGGAGTATTTGGAGTAGGGACAGTGAGAAGAGCTTGCTGGTATTTATAAGCTCCAAATATAATTAAAACTGTAAAGTAATTATTTGCATACAAGCTTCGGCTCTACAGAATTACTGACTTAAATGATTTTGTGGTGTTGCTCCAAATCCCTGTTCTGTGACAGAAAATATAAAAGATTCAAAAAAGGCAACACTATTGCTCTCTTGGGGGTCTTCTGTATTTGTGTTTTGCAATAAAAGTTCTTTGGCTGGTGTTCTTCCACTCCCTTTATATAATCCTTGGTGCCAGCACTAGACCTTAGTTTTTCACAAAGACACATATTTCGTAATCCTCTTTTTAAGGCCTCAATTCAGCAAAACAATGACATGTCTGACTGCTGGTCAATCAAAGTTTAAGACAGCATAGAGGAGCACAAAGTTAGAAGTATGCATCTTAGCACTAAGTGCAGAGAGGTGTGTTGTGCTTTTGTTTTTTTTTTAAGGAGATGGCAAAAGGGATCAAAGACCAACTGAGTGACTTCTCTGGTAACTGTTAGGCTTGCCTTTCCTAGTCCCTTTTTTTAATATGGCTTCATTACTTTAATGAGAAAATAAGAGTTATTGCCTAATGCTGGCAGACAGCCACCACTCAATTACTTCTCCTTAATGGGGTCACTGGCACTTTTAAGTTAGTTGGGGTGTGCAAAGCGAGCCCTATTTGATTCCGATTCAGTCCAAATCGGGGACAATTTGATTTGTTGATTCGAATCACTCCCTGATTTTGATCCGGCTGAATCTGAATCGGAGGATCTGATGCTGATTTGGAGAATCAGCAGTTCGGCCATAGACACAGCTTTAAACGTTTTTTCTACATACCTTGAGGTACCAGTGCGGCTCGTGAACACTGCGATGCTGGGGCGGATGGAGCATCCCACAAGAGTGCGGGGGGCCTGCATGCTCTCCAGCAGACCCAGAAGCGGACTGGAAGTGCTTCTGGTCCACTTCTGGGTCTGTTGCTGAGCGCGCTGGGGAGCCCCCCACACTCCTGTGGGACACTCCATGTGCCCCAACATTGCAGCATTCACGAGCTACCTGGTACCTAGAGGTGTGTAGAAAAAACATTTAAAGCTGCGTCTATGGCCGAATCTCCAAATCTTTCCAAATCTCTCCGAATTGATTTTGGAGGGTTCTGATTCAATTCAGAGAAATTAAAGGGTCCTTTGATTTGATTTGGAGATTCGGCCGCCAAATCGAATCGGGGACTAAAGCTTTGCACAGTCCTATTAGTTAGCCAGTGATCAACCAGGGAATACCTTGTAAAAGTAATTTTGAAAGCTATTCTTTGTCACTTCTCAGAAAGATTTGTGTTGGAAAATTTAGACCATTACTGCATTAGTTCATTGGCTTCTGCTGGTCAGCTTTCGCCTGTAACATTAAAATGGACCTAAGGCTTTAGTGGACTAAATTTTAAAGGCCTTTAGTTGCACCCTGAACTAGCTGTCCTAATGCAACTCCAGTGATTTACAACTAGTCCAAACTCACTGAATGAGGAGTCCTTGAAACCACTAATTAAAATCTGATTGCAGTTAACTTCTCCCTTTCTTCCCAAGTAGATAATTTAAGTCTCATACAGTTTATTGTGTGTGACTATTTCAGCTGAGGCCTTTGGGGGGTGGGGGGAGTAAAGCTATATTCAGAAGTACCAGCAGTACCTAAATAGCTAGTAATGATGGCATTGCTTAATCAATTTGAGTCAAGGTTTACCCCAGTGCCCTTAAACCAAAATTTATCTCCCTGTACTGTTTTCTATGAACAAGTTGATTGTCACCAACCCTTTGGAGGTGGCTACAGCCTATTGGTGTTATAGGCTGTGAAATATATGTGGGGATGAAAACCTCCATATAAATCACTGATCTTTGTTTTGATGTTATACTTAATAGCTCTGGAAGTGATATCCTTAATAGAGAATTATTCTCAATTAGTGCTAGGTACTGAAGTGACTGAAAATTTGTTCATGTGGGTTTTTAATATAGCTGCTTTTGTCGTGGTCATGTCAGTGTTTGCTCCCCAAGCATTCCCAGGGCAGGTATGGTACAGCACATTTATTGAGAGAATGTGCTATGACAGTATGTTGGTCCATGTCATAGGCAATGGCAGACAGCAGGAACCTAACTACCCTTTGAGAGGTTCATGGAGGACTCGCAACTCAAGTCCTCTCTGTTCAGGCAACTTAGCTTTTATCCTGATGCTGGCTGTGTTTGTTACCACTCACTCACTCATAAACAGGGATATTGGTTTTCTCTGGTTTTTAAAAAACCCCAAATCCATTTTTCCACAATTGAAATGAAAGAGCCGGGAGCTGGGGCAGGCGGGGCTGGGATAGCGGGCATGGGATGGGCCTGTGTGATTCAAAGACTTGGCTGATTCAACAGCAGCCAACTCTCTGAATCAGATTCGGCTGAATGGATTTGGAACAGTGATTTGAATCAAATCACTGTCCCCCAAATAGGCTGAATCTGAATTTGAAGCAAATGCTAGCTGCTTTGCACAGACGTAGTATGCATCAGTTGAATACAATGTTTTATTGATATAGTTACAATTTTAAAGCAATTTGAAAGCCTCAATCATTATAATAAAATAAATTCTAACTAGCTATGTATTTTTGGCATTTGATTTTTATCATGGAAAATCGGAGCTCTTCCTGTCCCTTTCATTCATTCACCAGCATGTGGGTCCAGTTTTAGCTGCCCCACCCCCGCTGCTTTGTGGTGCTGAGCAGCTCTGATAGGCCAGTACCCTGCTCCTGCCCATGCCATTGCTCCTTACCCCCAGGCCATGCCCCCCCCCCTCCCCCACAGCCTTGCTGGTGCTCCCCACCCCTGGTGCACAGTCCCCTGCCCCTTCTCCGTGGCCAGGCCAGTGCCCCTCACTTGCAACCCACAGCCCCCCTATCCCTGTTGGTGCCTCTCACTCCTGACCCACAGCCCCCTGCCCCCCCAGCCCTGCCCAGCCCTGTGTGGACTCACAGGGTGGTGGTCTGCAGGGACAGCCTCCAGCATGAGGTGCATGCAGCGCACCTCATGCAGAAGCATAGGCAGTGGCTGGGGCACTACATGTTGCCCTACATTGCCGGCAGGGGCTGCGGTGTGGAGAGGAGGACCAGTGCCACTAGGGTCTGTATTCAGCTGCCAGGGCTGCTCCAACCACCCTGCCTGGCTGTATGCTAGCTACGTGCATGTGCACGCACAAATGCATGTGGTACCCCCTGCCTCCAATCGCCCTCCCACTGCTCCTCCCAGTCCCAAGCAGCTCCTTGCAGGCTAGCAGCCTTTCAGCCTGCAAGGAGGAACCTCTGGTTTTCCTCAATTTTCTCCTTTAAAGGAGAAATTTGTATTTTTCCGCAGCAAATGGAAAACCCCCTGGTGATCAGATTTCACAGCCATGACTATTTTGTTTATAATGATATGCTGGTGTGCTCTGTACATCATTTATAATAAAGTTTTGTATATGCGGGCACTGGGAGTAGTTGTATACTTGTACAGTTGGGACTAAAGGACACTGATATGCTCTATTTCTCTAGCTACAGCTTACCAACATGGTTTGAATATTGAATGTGTGCAGAGGACTGTTGATACTCAAGTCATGGACTTGAAAATACTCATTCCAAAACATTGCTGTATAAATTCGAACAACTAAATTGCAGTCTGTTTGCAGCTTTTCAGCTCGAGAAACATCTGAATTCATTTTATAAATTATATGCTTTGGCTTTTTCACTCAGACTTGTGCCAACTTTAAAATGAGAGAAGAAAAAGGAAACTACATGTTGTAAGTAGCCAAAAGTTGCACTAAGAATTGAGCAGTCACCCAAAATATGTTCCACTTAAACAGAAAAACAAAGGGTAGAAGAAGCTAGTATTCAGTCTCTGGAATACTGCATTTTCTTCTGTAGCTGGTATTATCTCCCTGTCTTTTTGTTACAAAACCCAGTGTCTGTCTAAGCTAGCATATGCACTGAGAGTGAGAAAATCCAATCCTCCCTTCATCTGCTCTCCCGTATAAATAATTAGAAGGCAGATGCAATCCCAGCTTGAAGAGACAAGCTAAATGAGAGCTAGAGCGAGGAAAATAGCCTCTCAACAAAACTAGCAGAAGGAGGGGTGGGGGCACTGGATGGATTACCTCCCGCCCCCAAATTCTCCCCTTCACCTTCCTTCTCTACACATGCAAACTTAACTAGAGCCCAAGGTAAATGAGGGTTTAGGACGAAGGTAGTAGAATTCACATTCTAATACAAACTGTCCCAGCAACTGGGCTTGAGCAAAATCACCCATAAAAACTGTAATAATTTTAAAGGCTTTTGGAAGGAGTTGTACCAGTCCCTATGATTGACATATGGTCCTAAAATCAAGAAATTCTCTATTGGTTTGAGACCTTCAGGTTAAAGCAAACAAAATCTTCTCTATAATATTAAACATTTTCTTTATAATAACACTTTTCTCCCACAAGGTTTTTCAAGTTATTCCCAAACCCTACTCCTGGGTTCAGTCTAGGCAGTCAATCTATTTCCTGTTGTAATTATGAACCATTCAGATACCTTTTGGAGCAAATCATTCATACTTGAGATGGCGCCTGGGGATATGCAGAATTGTACTCCAGAAACAGACATGATAACATTATCCTTCCCCTATCTAATATCAACCCATTTGTACAATAGGTGCACTGCTGGGAAACTGAGCTATCTTTTGCAGTCTGGTGTACTGTTCAGATAGAAGAACCTACAGTATCTGGGATGCTTATCAACTGTGAGACTTCCTCCATCAAAGACGCTGATCTACTGGGCAACCAAGAATCACAGCAATGTAGGGTACCCTCTTCCTGCCATGTATCAGAATTAAATATACCAAGATTATCCCCAGTGGATGTTTTTCTAACTTGTTCTTAAAGTTCTGGTGACAGAGATTATGTAATTCCCTAAATAATTTAGAGGTGATTGGCCTTCCAGTAGTTAAGAAACCTGATCCAGTCAGTTTCTTCAGCCATCCCCAATATCTAATCTCTCTCAAACTGTCATCATCTTGTCATTTTGCTCATTCTATCTCAGATTCGTCCTGTGTACAATATCCTGGGCGCTTCCTAGTCAGGCTTCAGGACAAGACGTGAAAAAGAGACACCAGTGATTCATCCCCCATTGGTGATGGACAAGGGCCATGAATTCATGCTCCCACTATGCCCAAATTGGAGCACAGGATAAAGTAGAATATTGCTCTTTGGATGTAGAAAAGTGGCAAAACTGTAAAATAACAGGCCCATTGGGAATAAAGCCAGTGACACCAGAGGGTCTCGTTTGAGCCACCAGACTTACTGAAGTAGAGTGAAAGGATATCAAGAAGACTGCAACAGATGCAGTCACCATCTGCTTTGCTTCTCTGTGTTAGATAGCTTAGCATGTACATTGACAGCAACACTCCTGTCCACCTGCATGAGTGCACACATGCTCACTGTCATCTCTTCTTTGCAATATTTTAGCTAGTAAGTCAAACATTTTCTTTATCCTTTTTCTTTTTTTCTTCCAGCAATGAAGATGAAAATCTTACCACTCAGTCATTGATGGTTTCTAAAGCTATTTTCATTATTCCCCCGCCCCTTCCACTACTAAGCATGAAAACATTTATACCTACCTTGGGGGGAAAAACTTGTTTCATATTCTTCCTCCAAGTCTCCAGCTGGAGACTGGAATTGGATCTCTAACTGGAGATCTCTCTCAGCCCAAGTGTTGCGTTTCTGATTATAGATCTATTCATTAATATTGTGACTTCATAGTCCCTGTCTCATTTTGTCTGTCCATTTCCCCTACTTGCTTCCCCTGAGTGGAGGAAGAGCTAGAGCAGTGGTCTTCAACCTTTTTAGGCTCAATGCACCCCTCATTAGACTTGAAGCATTTCTCAGAAAATGCCCGCTCTTAGTTTTCACTCCTTTTTTGACAATGGAAAAATAATACAACGATTTTTCTGTTGCAAGGAACTCAGAAAGACCACTACAGGTTAAAATATGTCTAACACTATGGATTCTTATTTGAAGTCATTAGATTTATCTTGTTAGGTGTACAAACATGATTCACAAGGCATGACATCCCATGACACACCTTGAAAGGATCTCAATGCACCCCACGGTGTTGCAGTACCCTGGTTGAGAATCAGTAAGCTAGAGGAAAGATCCCCATCAATTATCTAGTCTCATTCCCTGATATCTAATCCATGCCCACTTTTTCATAACTACAACTTCCTCTTAGTATAATCACATAAAGGCCGTGGGGCTCACTTGCACAGAACAAATGATTAATGAACAGCTCTTCATCCCTTCACCTTCACCTCTTCCCTATGGTTCATGCTGATATTTTAACCTTCACTGCATACAGTAACAATTGAACTTCAGTAAATGAATCCCTGGGTTTCCCTTCTCCTTAATTGACTCAGGAAATCTTTGTTGTTCAAAGTAGTTCTGCATCTGTCAGATTTCACATGTCTCTTAAAAGGGATCTTTAAATACTGTGAACAGATGAGTCCTCAGTTGAAACAAAACAGAAGGAACACAGAATGGAATAATTCTGCTCGTGTGTGCATCTATCCCTACTGCCAGCAATGCTGGAGGAAAAACTTGTTTTTGGTGGTGAAGTTCCCACTTGCCCCTGTTGATTATTATGATGTGTGTCGCTAAGCATGGGACATTATAACAAGATAAGTGCTGTCTTCTTTTGTACTCTGCACCTTAGGACTTGTTTGTTCACTTTCTGTGGATTCCAGACAAAAGAGATTTTTTCCTTCATTCCCTAGACCTGAAGGCTTTTTCCCCTATGTCAGGTGAAGGGCCTCCTGAAAGACCATAACCTAGGAGACAGCCTCTCCTTCTAGTGATCATCAATAAGCTTTCTTTCACTAAAATTACCTGAAAGAATAAAGGCCTCACTGGTATGTCACAACTCATTAAAATGCACAGAATTTGTTCCCCACAGTGGTTCCTGCTGATTTTTTTTTTTTAACTTTCACTTCCTATAATTTCAGTAAAAAAATTAAAAGATTTACTTAATTAAAATAGAAAGGCAATTTCTCAGCAAGGTTCTATGCCTGTTGATTTCGCACATTGCTTAATGTATATAAACAGATCTACTAAATATGTATGAAGCAGCAGCTTCAGTCCAAATAAATCATTGCAGTTTTCATCCAAAAAAAGGAAAAATGTAATAGTTTCATAGACTTTGCGGAGAACAAGACTGAATGGTGTTAAGTCTGCATTTGTAACTTTATATTAATCGAAATCTCATATTCCTGCTGATCATTGAGAGCTACAGGGGGAGAGGTTGCTTCAGTGGTGTTCATGGAAAGCAGAACAGGTGTTGCAAAAGCCACAGAATTTTGGCCTGCTGTGTTCAGGGGTAGCATGTATCCGCCTCTGCTGGAGGTCTCCATTTCCTGGTTTGAAAGCATTTGGCATCAAATTTCAGGGATGCATATGGACCTAAAGAAAGGGAAGCTGGCCTGTGAGGAGACCTGCATCCTAAAGGAACACATAGGACTTCTGAGCAAGTCACAAAAAACCTGGGACACCCTTAGGATTGGATTGGAAAGGAGATCAGTGAAGTAATGGAAGGGACAAGTTGTGCATAAGATGAGCAAAACTAGAAACAAAGGGAAGAAAGAAAATCCATCCCCAAACTGTCTTTTTTGGTTTTGTTTTTAATCAGAGCTGATTCAAGCAGTAAAATATGCTGGATCAAATAACAGAGACCAGGCACCTGATTCAACATAGAAAAATAAAAACAAATTCAGATAAAAAGGATAGCCTCTCCCTGACTGAGATTTGTAGGACACTCTCTGCTTTTACATCTTCTGAAGTGATCACAAGCTGATAATCTGCATATGATGTAAAGATGCAGGGTTAGGGCAGTGTCATTTGCTCATTTTGTTCCTGAACTATGAGAGAGAGAGGCATCTATCTTGTTTGTTTAAATGCTAGATGCATGGGGGTTTTTTTCAAAAGTTTAAAAGGGGAAGCGTGTGAAAGGAGTTTTTCAGTTTATTAAAGGACCATGGAAAGTGTTATATGCCACAGTTGCCTATAATAGCCAAAATGGAGGGAACAGAGTAAAACCCAGGTGATCCCTTCCCATTTTATGATCCTATGAATAGTTCATGGGATGGGCAACAAAATCTAGGAAACCAGCTGGACTCCAGCCTGGGCCCATAGCAGCCAAAAGTTCTTATAACTGTTAACTGATTAAATGATTTACACTCATGGAAAGTTCAGATTGGACTTAGTCTTCTGACTGGTACAAGATTGTCCCTGAGTGTTAGATAAATAGCTTTTTTGAATGAAACAATATGAAGTTTTTAATGGTCTGAAGTACAAAATCATCTACTTGGGGACTATTATAATAACAAGAACCTCTGCTATAAGATGGGGGTTCATGGACTGCAGGCAATAGGGGAAGAGAGGAACTTGCGTGTTCTGCTTGGTCATACATGGCCATAAGCCACCATTGTGATGCAGCAGTGAAAAATGCTACTGCAACTCTAGGCTGTATTAGTAAGTAGGTATTTTTAATACAGACTGAGAAGTATTAGTATTGGTGGATCTTGTTCTCTCATTTAGGGTCAATACCATCACTAAATTTAGGGACAGGATTTTTTTTCCTTGGCCAAAACTGGGTTGCTGGTTTTCTCTCTCTCTCTCTCATCTTTCTGTGTAGTGCAGGATGCCATCTCCTTCCTGGGATTATCTGAGCATATTTTTACTTAACACATTTCCTTCCATTCAATGGCTAACACACATTAATGGCTGCTTTGTTTCACCTGCTCTTTACCAGTAGCGCACACCATTTAAAATTTTTATTTATTTATTTATTAATTTTTGTAGGATGCTTTGTACCTGTGGTGTTAGAGGCCAGAATGAGTGTTCCTGTTGGCCTTTTTGGACAAATGTCTATCTGAAAACACAAAGGACTGGAATCGGTAGCCTGGGAGAACCCATTCAGTCTTTGTTTTTATATTTTTGTGTTCAATCTCCTTTTAAAAAATTCTAAGCATTGCAACATTTACTGCCTTGCTCTGGAAGCCATTATGAATCCAGTAGAATTTTTCTAAGTTTCCCTCTTAGTGTTAACTAGAGGAAATTCAAATGTATACATCTGCACCCTGACACCCAGCAAGTAATTCCTCTTCCTCACTAGAGATTGTACCATTTAAATACTCGAAGGCTAATCATTTGATAGTCCCATTACATACTCTAGCAAGTAAAAGCTGAAGGAACTGTAGAAAGGAACTGTATTTATAGACAGTAGGATATTTCATGGCAGGTAGTGTCCCCTTTTGTCCCTGGTTTTGCTGCTTCCCCTTTCTCCTTTTAGTCCCTCCTTTAAATTTGGCATCTGAGATCAGAAGATGGAATAGAAACTTTGAAAAAAATGGTTACATTGGTTTCCAAGAGTCAAGGACCATTTTAGGGCAGCACAGTTTGACTTTTTTAGTGTTGCTAAATTACATGGCCAGACTTTATCTTGTTTTTATTGCTGTTGCTGTAGCAGGGTTTCAAAGGGAAGAACAGAAATGGGACGATGGACTTGGGAAGCTAAAACTTGTGGAATTTTAAAAAGACTATCACTCTGATGGTTTGGGGAGAAATAATGTTTAAAAAACTAGGAAATAAATTATATAGAAGCATTTTATGGAATGTTCTTATTAAAAAATAATGATCCAGTAGCTATAGGGATATACTTTTCTGTGTGATGATAAATGTGTGACCATGCACTGTTGCCTAGGGATCAGTATTTGTGACATCACCAAAATGCTCCCACCAGCCAATCAGAACAAGACTACAGACAATCGATGTCCCGAGGTTCTGTATTATCTGAAGCTGGAGCAGCAAGTAATGCCGCAGCCTGGGAGTGATCTACATGTGGGAGATGAACCCAGAAGCAGCAACCCAAGGCAAGATGGAGGTACCTTGGCAGACCTCTGTGTGTCCAGCAGAGTCTTCACTTGTCAGAATTAGAACCAGAGCTTCCAAAGGAAAAATGATCATGAAAGAACTCTGAATATACATATCCTAAGGGAGTCTTTTAAATAGCAATCTGGAGAGGGTGAGTAACCGCTGTATTCAAAGGCAACTTGCTCCCAACAGTATAGGAGGCAAATGAAACCATTCATAGGACAGTAAAACAGAGGCCACAAAAAGCATAAACAGAAAAGTCATGTCTTAATTAGGAAATATTCATTGACTGGTAAGAGCGCCAAAAAGCTCACAGGCTGCCTTACATTCTGGCTCATAGCCTTTCTCAAGCTGTGTTATGGAGAATGGAAGCAAAAACAAAGAATATGAATTAATTTGAGACGATGGGCCCCTATCCTCAATAACCATGCACCATGTGGAGTCACCAGTACAAAGCATCTCCAACATGGCTGTAAAACACACCTCTGTTCCCATTCAGTACGATTTTGCACTTTTTTTGAGTGCCTTAAATGGGATTCCCTGGAGTAGAAGTGGCTTGACTCACTTCTTCCTAGATAAAGCCACAGGTTTCAAAGAAACCAGAAGAGCATATCAGACTGCTCGTTCCTAATGTTTCTTGGGGTAAGTTTGAAATGCACAATGCAGTCCCATGTAGGGATACCTATGCTGCCTCAAAGAGCAGAAGCAGAGTCTTGTTATCTGAGAGTCAGAGTAAATTAGTCGAGGTGGAACACCATGTAAATGTGACTGTTTTGCTTCTGTAACACAAGCATGCTCAAGTATCTTTATACAGCACTTCACTGTGCTTTATAGACCAATCATTACCTTATAAAAACTTCAAATCTGATTTCTTTTAGAGACTATGATGCAGGTACAAAATATGAGATTTGCAGCCTTAGCAACATAAGCCCCTCTATTTATTATATCTACAAAGTAGGTACGACTCTGGCATTGGCACAACCAGTTTTTTCCATACTCCCATACATATGCATTTCAACCCAGCCATGGAAGAAGTGCATCTATTAATAAAAAAAAATTAGTTCTGTAGTTGTAGCTCATTTTTTAACTCTCAGATTTTGTAGACACTGCCAATAAATGCCATTTATGGCAGTAGGATATGCTATGAAGGTAGGAACTGAAGTGACTCCTTATCTGGAATATATAGTTTTGGGCACCTTGGTAGGAGTTAACTTATTAATGAACTGAAAGGAATTCGGAGAAGAGCAAAAATAAAGGACTAACTTTGGAGGAAGGATTACCATCATTCATACAGATAGCTTAGATGAATGTTAACTGAGATAATACAGTGGCCCTGTGAGTGACTTTAATACAAATGCAGCTACATTCTTCCAGTTTGGGAGTTTGCCCACGGAGAACAGTGCAGCATGTCTGAGGACTTCACTGCCTGGCACAGTAAGGTTGCTGTGTAGATATGTCTTGGAGCCCTGAGTCGGGTAGAGGACTCCCAAAAGAGCAGAGCGGGCCATTCTGTTTCACGTCCTTGGGCTTGAACCACCCTCATGTCTCAGAGGACCTAAGTTTCTGTTGGTTTGTAGACATCTGGCCAAAAGCAAGATCTGAAAGATGGTGCTGTAAACACAGAACTGTTTCCTACTGTTTGCATTTGGACAAAACACCAGGGCTGATATCATGGGTCAGTCACACTGGTGGCCACTAGTGCTGAATTTCAGTCCCTTTCATACCTGAAAAGAAGCAACAGAAGTCGCTGAGCTATGACAACGTTGCCCCAACCAGGCTGTCCTCCAAATCTACATGTTGGGTGTTTCAGTATTTTGAAACGCCCTGGGTAATAACTTAGAGGCTGGTTAGTATTCCACTGCTGTTCCTCTTTAAATTCATGGCTTTGCTGTGCTGGCTCAGGGTCTGTGGGGGAAATCTATTTTTGGCTTGTATGCACATTGTGCAGAGGTGTCTCAATTATTGCTAAAGTAAAGGAGCGATTCACCCAGAGGTGCTCCCTTTCGTGCTAAGGCCATTCTACTCCCGTGTTGTTATGTACTTGTGCATGTGGGGAGGAAGGAAAGGGGGGAAAGGGGGAACCCAAGGAATCTACTACTAGGCTGATTCTTCTCATTTGTTCACTAGCTCTCTTTGTAGTTGCTTGGCAACCAGAGAGGAAAAGAGGTAGTGTGAGAGCATGGAGGGATCCAAAGAAATGATTGAATGTGGCAGGAGCTGTTTCTGAGCACATTCTTTGTAGCAAATCAGTTGACCACATCATCGTTGTTTAATGTTTATCCTTTTCCTTGTGAAATGTTGCCTGGTAAGTCCCATTCAGCTGCAGTGTCCCCTTTTGCATGGCTAGCCTACAGAGGTGCAGAGACCGGTTTTGCTTTCGTTTGTGCAGGGTAAAAGGCATTAGTATAACTCCCTTCATTTCAGTGGAGCTGGCCCTGTTTCTGATGATGAGTATAAGATGAGAATTGGGTCCCACAAGTGCATAAACCAATTTGTAGCTTTCAAGGTGCTTCATGCAATCCAGGGATGCTCCAGTGATTAAGACAAGCTGACCTAGGATTCAGCTCAGAAATATCATTCTTAGATGATAGGATGTTTCATGGTAGGTAGTGTCCCCCTTTCACCCTGGTTTTGCTGCTTCCCCTTTTCCTTTCAGTCCCTCCCTTAAATTTGCCCGGCCATTCCAAAATTGATGCATGGCACTATGTTTAGACCAGATGTTTTTGCCAGGTGCCTGCAACAACACTAAATGCACTATAATACAGAGTACCCTTTCCAATAAAAAGTGGTGTGGCTTTGCTAGGATGTTGCCTACCCGGTTAATTGTTCAAACTACTGGGAGAATTTTGAATTTAAATGTTTGGGAATTTTTTGGGTCATAATATCAATTTGGTGAAACAAAACTTTTGAGGTTGCATGCTGGTTTCATAGAAAACGTTGCTTAGGAAAGGCTTCTCGGGACAGATGAAATTTCTGAATTTCCATAAGATGGTAAAAAACACCTCCCTCCTGCCTTTCTAGCCCAACATTAGCCAACAGGGCAACAGGCACTCGCTTTGCAGAGCCAGGTTCAAGTTCTTGTTCTGGCTGATTCAGCCCAGAGACTTGAACCTCAATCTAGCATGTCTTGGCTAAATGCCATAATCATTGGGTTATAGAATCGGTCATTGGCCTGACAATTAATAATGTATACGTAGTGGAACAGTGTTAGAAGAAGAGGTCTAAAGAAATTCACTGCGGACTAGCCAGTAAACTTGTGGGAGACCCAGAGCTCCCTGTTCTGTATAGTACAAGACTTTAAATCTGGGTCTCCTGCATCCCAAATTAGTGCCCAGACCACTAAGTAATTGGCTGTTCTGAAATAAGGTGGCCCAGGAGGAATTTCTCTCTCTCCAGGTTAGTTTGGAGAAAAGCCAAACGTGGAATTAGAAACTTCTTTCACAGAATATCCCAGGTGTCCTGTTGAAGGAAAAGCTGAAATATTTTTAAGTTTGGTTCTTCAGTGGAGTATCCCTGAAAAGATTTATGGAAATGTGTATGTGTAAATATTTTTTTTTCAATGTTGATTAAAATCTAGCTGGTTTATGATATCATTTTGTTAAAATTCTGAGAGGGGAAAAATTACTTTTACTTCTAAACTTGTTAGGAAAAGCTGGTATTGAAATAAATGGCATCAGAAAAGTTGTTAATGGACTCTTGCCAGACTAACAGTGTGATGGCAAAGAAGTCTCCAAGGATCTTTATGAGGTCAAAAGTTCTCATGGTAACAAGGGTGTCTGAGGGCACAGGAAACCATCTTGTGGCTGGTTGGATGGGGGAGTAATGTGTCATCTGGGGACAATTGTGTTTGAATGCAAAAGATATTGGTTCCTCTGAGAGTAAAGAATCCATCCCTTTCCTACTTTGGACTCTGGATGGCAACCTGATCTAACCATATTAAGCAACTTAACTCGTACCTAGGCACTTTACTGGTAAAACTAGTACTCCTGATGTCCTGGTAAGGAATTCAGCAAGGCCATGGCATTACATTAGCTTCCCTCCCACTCGTCCCTCCCCTCTTTAATTCACCTACGTGCGTCTACACGTGGCCATATGGTGCCATTGTTACTGCGCTATCATTTAGTATTTCCTTTTGGAAGTACTAAATGCCAGCACAGTAACAACCTGTACTGTGCTGTGGTGGCCACGCATGATTATTTTTAGCTGCTATGTCACTGTAGCAGTATGCTATAATGAGGGAGTGCATTGCTATAGCAAAGTAGCTGTGGCATCATGGTTTTTGCCCATTGATGCTAATCATTGTAGTGCATTCCTACAGCAATGTAGTGTCACATGTGGACACCCTCCCTGTCTTCTGTTTCTCAACTTTTATTCTGCTTGCCTTAACATCAAGATGCCCCAGCTGCTCTTATAGATTCACAGAGAACAGTATGTGTGCAGCATGTGTTTAAAAAAGTGCTGCAGTAGTCCAGCATGAGAATTTCTTTTCTCGGTGGCCAATCTTATTCCATCCCCTTACCTCTAGTCTCATACACCTCTCCTTAATCTCTGGTTCTTTCCTATTCCAACACAATCTTATATTTAGCTTTTCCCATTTGAAGGGAAAACCTCTTGACTCCATTTGCCTGTTCAACTACTGTTACACCACCCATCTCCAGTTTGTCTTTGAACTCTTTCAATGAGCTACCTGGTTGATGTTCCTCTCTCTGTCTGGCTTCTGCTCCTGCGATTGCATTCAAATGGCTGTCACTAGCCTACCTAAGGACTAGAGCTTCTTCAAGTTTATTCCCATGGAAATCTTCAATGAAAACCTTAAGCTGCTACAACAACAACTTTTGTTTAAGGTTTCCAGAGGAATTTGTGCAGAAAGACATTGCTCAAAAACTTTCAGCACAAAATGAGATATCTATAGAAGGCCAATGCTTTCTCTACAATCATGACAATCATAAATATAAATAATTATTTAGTAGAAAACAGTTTTTGGCCAAAAAGTTTTCTGTTAGACTTACTAATGACCTCTTTCTGGCCAGAGCTCAGAACCGGTAGCCCAACTTCCTAGTCTTCAGTCTGTTAGCTGGCTAACACACTACAGGCCATGTTTTCTTCTTGTTCTCCTGCAACCGTAATTGTTCCTTCACTGTGTTAAGTAGACCCTCCTCATATCCTCCAACTTCCTATGGGGATTTCATAGCGCTTTATCCTTTGCTTCCTTCTCTTCATCGTCCACACCTTGTTTCACTTGCATAAATCTGACTGCCATTTCAGTGTTGATTATTTACAGATATACCTCTCTGTTGCTCACCTGTCTCTTTCTGTCTAAACTGAAAGCTTGTTCTGTCTCTTGCACTCCTTTTGGATGAGTTTCTGTCTACTCAAACTTGACATGGTCAAGTCAGATAACAACACAATCTGTTCCCCCCAACCTCCTAAAGCTCTCCTCCTACCTTTTTTTAAATTATTTTGAATAACCTCACCATCTTCCCTGTCACTCAGGCCCACAACCTTCATCTTCAGCTTGGCCTGCTCCCAAATTCCTGACATCCCAACTTTGTCTAAATCTGGCAGATTACTTCTGCATAACATCTCTGATATGATCTTTTCTGTCCATTTTTTCAGCTGAAACTCTTGTCCAGGCTCTAATCATCTCATATCTCAATTGCATCATTTTTTTCCCCCCTCTTGCTTTGATGAGGGTGACTTTCTGTAGCCTGTGCCTACCCTCTTTCATTTGCTATTGAGGTGTCAACTCTTGCCTCATATTGGGCAATGACACCAGCTTTCTTTACCCACGTGTTTAATTTTCAATCGTTTTTGTACTTTCTCTGATAGTCGTACGTGAGTGGAGCTCCTCATAAACATCTTTGAGCCAGCTCTTTACCCACCTTCAAATTCCACCTCAAATATCGTCCTTGCTGTGATGTCTCCACATACTTGGCACTGCCTAGGTAAGTGTTGATGTGAAGGTGTTCCTTCATGCTCTACCATCTGTCTATACTTGTGTTGTCCTGTTTTGTACTCAGATTATAAATTCCTTGGGGCAGAAACTTTTTTTTTTTTTTCGGTTTGTACAGCGCCTTGCACTGACCTGAACCATGACTTGGACTCTAAGGCAGTATCACAATAACATCTGGCAATCCTTGTAGGAAAAAAAAAATACACAAAATAATATTCCTGTAAATGGATTTTGAACTATCTTCTAGAACTTAAGCACTATAACTCTGATATTATCCAGGATTTTTTTATTTAATCAGTAGAAAGGATATAACTATCTGTGCACTAGGTAAGGATTTCTAAGTATGATATCTTTTATTGGACCAACTGTGTAGTTGAGATTTTTAGACGAGCTCTCAGGTATAAGGTACCCCTTCTGAGGTTTTCAGACCTGAGGAAGGGTACTCTGTCCCCAAAAGCTTGTTCAAAATCTCTCCTAGCTATGCAGCTGGTCCAATAAAAAATATTACCCCAAAATCCATGTCTCTTGCACACTTCCTAGACCATCCTGGCTATAACATCACTCCTACATGACTATAATTATCAATGAAATTATCTCAGTTTCTAGAGTAACTTCTGCAGAGCTTTGTTCACTTTCTATGGAGCCCTTTTGATGAAATCACTATGAAATGATATACTATTCTTCTGTGGGTGGGGAGAATGCAGTTCTACCTAGGAACCATCTTATCAAGCCATATAGGCTTCATATGACATTACTAGGTTATTCTGCAGTCTGCATTATGCAGGGGGTCAACCTAGATGCTCACTAGGACTGTGTAAAATGGCTAGTATTCATTTCAGGTTTGGATTTGGCAGATTCGGGGGACAGTGATTTGATTTGGTGATTCGAATCACTGTCCCAAATCGATTCGGCCAAATCTGATTTGGAGATTCGGCTGCTGCTGAATCTCCAAATCCCACAGGCCAGGCCCATCTCCCACCCACTCTCCCAGCCCAGCAATGGCTGTTCCACCCACCCTAGCTCCTGGCACTTGGGGCTTCCCCCGCCCCGTGAGTCCCAGGGTTTTTCTCAGGTTTTTTTTTTTTTTAGGGCCGGAGCTAGGGTAGGCAGGGCAGGCATGGGGAGCTGGGCAAGGGGGGGAATTGGGGAGCTTGTGAAGAACCCCCCACACTGTGGGGCGGCAGCAGGGATTGCTCCCCCCCCCCCCCCCCCCCCGGCCTGGCAGCAACTAGTGAATCATGGCTTTTTTTTTTTTTTTTTTTTTTTTTAAAGCACTGGGAGCTGGGGCAGGCAGGGCAGCCATGGGGGCAGGTGAGGCTGAGGGAGCAGGCAGGGGATGGGGCCTAGCAGGGGTCCCCCCATAGTCCCCTCCCCCCTCCTCCAGCACCCCCTCCCCTGCCCCCTACTTACTAGCTCCGAGTCTGGCTCCAGCTCCCTGCTGCAGCAGGTGGGGACAGCCCCAATCATCAAAGCTCTCTCAATCTTTTCCGAAGACTTGGAGAGCTTCAAATCGATTCGGACCTTTTTATTGGTCCTCTGATCCAATTTGGATTTGGAGAGTCAGCCACCGAACTGGGCCGAGTCTCCTCCAAATTGAATTGCCACCTGAAGCTTCACACAGCCCTAATGCTCACAATGATCCCTTTGATCTTAAAATCCATGAACCCACCAGTGATCTCTGCACAGACAGCCCCTCTGAAGATCCTGAGGATCCACTTAAGCACAAGTGGTAGTGTTCATGGAATAGCTTGCAGGATAAAGGCTGTTTTGGAAAAAGCTACACTGAGAGTTTGGGGATATACAGTCCTAAGGTCTCCTTTCCCCATTCTGTTCCTTGCTTTCTCTGTCTCCTGTGTCCCTTTGTAGTGCTTCTGCTTTTCTCTGACAACTGAGATTGTAAGATCATCAAGAAAGGATCTATGGGGTTTTTTTCCATTGCTTTCCCCCTTTCCTTCCCCTCCCCACAGTATGTTTAGTGTAATGGAGACCAAACCCTAAGTGGGGTCTCTGCGCTTCACTGTAATGTTATAATTAAATAGCCATAATGATAGCAAGCAAGTTAACCATGGTCTTTTAATTGGAGAAAGAAAACCGTACTAGAAGAGATTTCCTAGGCATAATATGTTAAGAGCCAGCTCTTGACCAGCACTATTTGGCCAGAATGGAAAAAAGCACAAGGGCCAGATGTTTCAACAGATGCTCAGCATCTTGTTTGCTGAGCTTCTTTTGAAAAATTGTTTTTTACTTAGCTGCCTAATAAGAGCAGAGCTTTTCCAGTATCTTGTCTGTCTGTCCATCTGTCTATCTTTCCCTCTTTCCCCCCTCCCCAGTTCTGAACATAGGGAAATCTGGCCTGGTGCTGTTTTGTGCTTCATCAAGGGGGAAGGAAGTGATTAAGGAGGAAGGCTTGAATGCAGCAAGTGGAATAGGCTGAAATGAGAGCAAAGATTTAACATGGGAGGAACAATGTCAATAAAGTTCTTCTCATCCAGGCTCCAAACCCGCTCAGGTTGACGGCAGTGAGAGCATTCCTTTGCCTACAGCAGTGCAGCATCAATCCTCAAGATGAAGTAGTCTCCAGGCTAGAGTTAAGGTGTGAGGCCAGGGAGTGGGAGAGATGGATATTTTGCACCAGTCCTTTGCCTTTTTTTTTAGTAGTTGTTCAGTGATCGGAAAGAATCTGGCACTCCTAAGAGCTCCCAATGAAGCACCTTTCACCAGAACTAAACTCACATTAGTAGCAGGAAAGCTGGCTTGTGCTCTTTCTAACCAGCACTTTAGCCCTGATTATTAAGCATCTCATCTAAGAGGCTTTGATACTGGGAATTAATTTGATAACCAAGGGCCATATACATCCCTTGGAGCTCCCCATTGCAGTGCTTCCTTCTATAAGCACCTCCTGAATTTTGAGCAGCTTTATCCTGTTGCCATGGCAACAACCTAATTCTTGCTCCCTTTTTGCTATTTAAGCAAGCATAATTTAAAATCTCTTAAATAAATTATGTTAAAACACCCTGAGTTTTGAGTGAAGTCAGGCAGATCGCCTTGCGGGTTAATTTAATCGTTCTGCAGCTACCACTAAGTACATAATTCAAGATGTGCATTTTACACAAAAGTCCTTGAAAGCCCAGAAAGGTGCAAATGGATGATGGTGAGAAGAAAGAGGAATTATTTGGGCCCAAATCTCTGTGAATCATTTCTGGGGGAGAAAGGACACCTTTGCTCTTTCATAAAAGAGAAAAGTTAAATAACAAAAACCCTTTTAATCCTGCCTGGAAATCAATATTTCACACCCTCTGTGGCTTATTGCAGAGTGGAGTTGGAATCGTTCCCAAGTCTTAAAGACACCACTATGCTTTGTGTATAGGGCATAGTGATGATTTTGTTCCCAAGTTGCATTTCTCATTTTAAGGTATTGGACTATTGTGAAGGTAGCCTGCTCAGAAGTCTAGGAGGTGGCAAGTGCCTCATGTCTCTCAAGAGCCTCATCTAGCCCTATGTCATCAGAAGGAAAAGAGCAGTAACACTGGCCATGGAGAAAGAAACATTTATCACAAAGCAACATATCCCTATGTGGAGTAAATATTCACACCTGTTGGGCATGCAGGCTATGAAGGGCGTTCCAGGAACTTGGGGTTAGTGACTTTATAGCACAGGAACATTTTTTAAAAAGGAAGAAAAAAAGGCTTCCTCATTCCACACTTTAATTTTTTAAAAACCAACCTTAGCGCAGATGAGCTACTCCTTATATGCAGGGCCTACACTAATGTGTAGTGGCAATTTTGTCTTCCAAGTTGACTCCGTGTTGACTCACTTATAAGGAGAGAGAGGCTCATGCCACAGGTCCTGAACCAGTGGGCATGCTGCCATTTTACTTAGGCACCTGAAGATGGGTCCTGTAATGTAAAATTTTAGGTGTGTGGCATTTAGAGATGGGCTGTGTCATTTTAGCAGAGACTATACTGCTCAGGAATGTTACAGTTGCAGCCTTCCCATTCCTAGATGGACAGAAGCAGGTTTTAGTCATGGCAAAACTGTTTCCTTATGGGAAACGATGCATTTTAATTTTTTTTCTTTTTACTCATCCCTGGCAAACACTATGAATTTTGCATAGAGAAAGCTGAAATTTCACCATATGGTCTGGTGTATTCATGGGAATTTGTGGTTTTGCCTCTTCATTAACCAGATGTCATATCTCTGCAGGAGTCCCCTCTGCCCCCTGCAGCACTGTCAGGCTGTCACTTGCTTGAGCAACAGATTCTGTCTCTCTCTTTCAATGAGGGCTGGACTCCAAGTAGGCACTGACCTTCCTGAGCTATCTTGTCTCTCTTCACAGGAGTAAATATAATGAGAAATAAGCTCTCATCCCTTGAAAATCTAAACTGATAGAAAAGCAAGGCATTAGTTGTTGAGCAGAAGGGATCACAGTATAAATTGTTTCTTTGTCCAAACCCCTTTCTGCAGAAGAGCTTTATTTTTCATAACATTTTAGTCTCAGCAGACATCTCCCTTTCTCATGCTTTACTTCACTCTGTTGAGGGCAGTGGTCTGGCCAGTCTAGAGGCAAATCGTGGACTACGGATGGTTGCACAAGGCAAATTAGTGGAAACCACAGCTGGGGGATGGGAAGGAAGAAGGGAGTCAGAGTGAGGAATCCAGGGTCCCTTTCCCTTTCCCTATCCTGGAAGGTCTTGCCCAAGAGTGACGCAATCTGGTTTCCTTGCCCACCCCTCTTTTTTTTTTCGAAAAGGAAAAAGCCTGCCAGGGGTGGAGAACAAAAGTCTGGGACACGGAGCCTGCACACTAGTTGTTTTACTAAATTATTAATCCTGCTCCAATGATAATATAGTTATAAGGAGGAGCCTAATTGAATTTACTGTCTGGCTTTGGCCAATAGGGTGATAAGCATCCAGCAGAATGGGATGACGCTGAATCCTGTTAGTGTGCTGTGAATGTGAAGCAGAAGGGACTTGCAGTTTGTGTGCAGGAAGGGAAGAAAATAGGTCCAAAGCCACTGGATTAACAGCCTAAGGAAAGGTAAGGGAGTGAGTGGAAACGGGATTCAGCTGCAAAATACAAAGCCTGTGTGTGAGGGGTTTTGTTTTTGTTTTGGTTTGGTAGGGTTGGCTTTTTTTAAATATATTGTTTGTGAGCAGTTTTTTTTTTTTTTCTGGGAGGGATGAAAGAAAAGGTATCTATCTGTATTATACACTTGCACAGTACCTATAGCGTGTGTCTTTGTCTGTATACATGCACTGCAGAAGCGTGTTTGTATATGAGATGGGTACATATATATATGCCTGTACCTGCAGAAGTTTCTACTATATATGGATGCAGCAGTAATCAGTACAATATATCTATAATGAGAATAGCCTGACTGGCAATTTCTGTATCTCCTCTAAAGAAATCAGGGGAGAGCAGTTAATAGTGCAAATCTGGTCCAAGGAAAAATGGGAGTGCTTAGATTTCCTATCAGATGTTTGCAACTGAAAGCAGCATGCATGAGAAACGGATGCAAATGTGTGAATTTGTCATATCTGCAATGAGATGTGGAAATGGGAGAGGAGAGGGCAAACCAGGGCATTTGTCAAAGCAGGTGGAGATAAATGGCAAGCAATTTTGTAATCAGATTCTCTAGCATGGAGAGAGTCTGAATGGGCAAGGAAGGGAATTATTTCACTTTGCTACTCACCCCCCACCTTCCACCTGAGTGATGGGAAGAGAAAAATCATGGGAGCTTAGATAGCTGATTAAAAGTATAAACTAATTGCACCTTTCTATATACCTGTTGCTAAAATAACGAGTTTATAACTTATCTCCACAATTTTTTTTCTTCCTTTTAATCACATGGGGAAAGGATGGGAAGCCCCCCCATACATTCACCCTGTTTGGTAGAGCAGGACTTTGTAAATAGAGTAACTTAGCATCAGCTCTATATTTGTATCACTTGCTTTCTCCTGATGATCTAGAGCTGTATGGTCAGGAAGGTTTGGGGTTGGGAGGGCAAGTAATTCTGTCAAGGTTTCTTTTCTTTATAATGACTTCCACTTGGGTAATATAGACTTAAGATACAGTGTGTTTCTGGAAATGTCATTACAGTGCTAGCTCTCCAGCATAACAGTCTTTAGACTAGTTAATAAAGGCCCATCCAACTGTATATAGTCTTAACTAGTCATTTCATTAAGTGAAATAAATACTATAAACCCCCTTCATATGCTTTCCTGCTTTCGCCCCCTCCCCCCCAGTTCTGAAAGATGTTAACAGGATCTAAAAAGAGAGCATTTTCCATCCCCTTCCCAAAGGGACACATCAGTCAGAATGACATTTCTCACTTGTAGGATCTTCCAAGAAGTCTTGGGGACCATGCAGTCTCTCCATTCACTCAGAAAATGTTAGACACTGGGTTGGAGAGGGCATCTCCTCTTCCTACCACAAGAACGGTCAGGCAGCCATACAAAGAGAAGTATACAGGATGACCGTCTTGGACCTAGGAGTGAGTAAATTGACTTAATTTAATTACGAGTTGACCTAAATCTTTGTGAACCTCTGACACCAAACCTCATGTAAGGCTTGTTAATTCACTTGCATTCCCAAATAACTTCAGCTACCATGGTTTCCTTCTGGTCTGGAGAAAGGATAAGTGCTGCCATGGCTGACCTCTCCGTAACAAATGCACCTTCCCCTTTCTACCATTCATATGATGGGGTCAAGTCCTTCGGGAGTCTGAGATGGGTACTGATGCCGCTGGGGTAGAATAAGGAGAGGGCTTGAATCTGATTCTCTGTAATCTTACAGCTTTTACACCTGTGCAAACTGAAGCCAAAGTTACTCTAATATATCACTACCTGCTTTTCCATTTAGGTAGAAATGGAAAAGACAATTGCAAATTAGACTCCTTGTGTGTTTTTTGGTTACCCTGTGCTATATACAGTATTTGCATTTAATGGCAAAGCAGTTGAGCAGTAATAAACCATACTTTTTATTAGGAAAAAATAACACCCTCCTTGCCTCTTTTAGAAAAGCTAGGCTAACTCAGATAGATAGCCACCTGATACATGGAATATATTTTTCATTAGTAGTTTTTGTCCCTCCCTCTCTCCCTCCCCCCACCTTTTTTTTTTAAGTCTATAAGTGGAATAAAAAGACCCTCATATCTGACTTTGAATCCAGCTTTCAAAAAACTCAAAGCAGCTAAGTCAGCTGAGAATAAAGCAAAACAAGTTTGCCCACTCCAAATAAACCATACAATAACATTCACTTCAGCTTCTATCCCAGAAGTGCTACTTCTACAAGTTGAGGTGGAATAATTAAGTCTCCTATATATTCACATATGCAAATGTTGCTAGAGCCTCTGGAAGACCCAGGGTACTCGCAGGTTAAAAAAGGGTACTATTCCCTACCTATGCATCTCATCTCTTGTGCCTTTAAAGGAGCCTTTTTTGCACTTCCTGATACAGTACTAGAATATTGCATGTTTCTGGAGAGAGACCCATAGGGAATACAGGGAGAGCAGCAGTCTTCACAATGCTGTGGCAATTGTAGGCTGCATTTCAGGCGCAGTGTTTATCTCTGGTTGGGTTGGATGAATACATTGTTTGTTTCTGCCTCTGAGCCATCAGCATGGTTCAGAAATGGCAAAATGCTACCTTAGTCCCAGAGAAGATAACGTCACTGTCAATTCACCGGTAGCGGAGAGTAGACTTGGAAATCGGAGGTCACTTTCCTCATTAATTGCCCAGATGATTAATTAATGTACTGATATTGTTTTCCTGGGTGGAGGTTATAGGGTTACACGTTCTAGTAATGCAGGGTGTGAAGGGGTATAAGTATTGCACTTATTTTTAATGTTCTTAAAATCATTATTGAGCTGGACATTGCATCCCCCTGACACAGGGTCCCTCTGCTCCTTTGAGCATACTGGCCTTCTTATCAATTCCACCCCTTTCAGATAAATTTCCTAGGTCAGACTGAAATTGGAGCGATTATAGTAGATGATGGATGAGTGAAGGTGGTAGTTCCCAGCCCAGTCAGCCACAATGTGGATATCTTTTCTTTTAATTGGTATTTAATCTGAAATATGGGAAAGTCCCTGACTTTAGGGCTCTTTGTAAACGCAAGGATTGTTGTTGTGATGAGACCAATACATGGTTATTTACTCAGCAAGCAATTCTTCAGAATTAAAGATGCTGTATAAATGTCACTTGTTATAGCAAAAATCTTTTGGGCATTTGCTATCTTTTTCAAAGGTAGTAACCATATTCTGGGATGACACCATCTCCACCATCACTTTAGTATCTAAACAGAGCCTGGAAACCAGGGTGATGATAGTAAAATCTTTGCTCTTGCACTTTGGAACATGATAGTCCAGGATGTAACCAGAGGCCAATAAATTGGACTTGTCCTCAAGTTGTTATTGCAGGAGTGAAATTTCTTATTAAAAATGTAAACAAAAGACTTTCAGACTACTGAAAAAAAAATTGCCTTTCAAAGAAAAATAACTGCTTTTGACTCTTCCTTCCAGCTCCTCTTACTGCACTCTACATTATTTCTCCTGCCTTTTGACGTCTCCTTGGGGTCCCGTCCCCCACACTGACTTCCCCCATAGGACTACCAGCCCTATTGTCTATTTATTTTGTTTCCAAAACTGAACTGTTTGGTTGGGGTGGGAGCCTCCCAGTTAAGACAAATTAGTTATGGAATGAATTGGGTACATTTTTGTTTGGGCAAGGCAGGTATCTAGTTCTGCCTTACTTCTTTGTTATCCCTTCCCATCATTTGCCCTTCATGGTTGATATTTGGCATTTTCCTGCTTCATGTGAAAGGTTTGAGAAGTCATAGCAGGCTTTGTTGTTGATAAACTTTTAGTACGAAAGCAATCAAAGGAGCAAATTATTAGCTTCCCATCAGGGTAGAGACCTGGATATTTACATTGTATTTATGAAAGAATAACCACCTGGTGATTATAGATCCCTATGCTCTTGACTAATAATAGCCATCAGTCAGCTTGCAGGGGGTCTTATACCACATAGTTAATGAGAAATAACTATGCAGTGATTGTTTAGTACAGACGTCTGTAACCAGAGTGCAGAATAACATTGGTACTAATAGTAGGTCTGCAGTGGGCTGAAGGAGGATGAAACATCCCTAGGACACATGCTTGTAGTTTAAAACCAGTTTACAGGGGAGAAACAAAAGGGATGACCCTTGTAAATGAGGTGCGACCTGAAGGATGTCTATAGTCTTAGTTCTCGAAGACTCTGTTTTGAGTTTGCCTGCTGCCATGGGATACATTCATCATTGCCACCAGGGAATGAGAGTGATTAAAAAAAGGCTTTCTACTTTCAAAGATCCTTGTGTTTTGGTGGTGGGATACTATGAAGACTTTCTGACATGAAGGCAGGGGACAGATGTCAGGGTTTATACTTCTCCAGCTTTAGTCAAAGTGGGAGCTTTGTTTTGAAATGAACTCAAGAGAGAAGTGGAGTTATTTAATTTTAGCTTGTGTAAGAACCCTCTCTACAAAGTGACAGCTCAACAGAGAAGTATTTAGCAGGTTTATTCCTTTAACAGAGTCCTCTTTGCTTAGGATCACAGCACCAGAGACCTTGCAAGTGCCTAAATGGAGTCAGAGTCAATTTGCTAGGTGTTAGGTGCTATAGTAAATAAAGGGAACACTTCTTTTACTTTAAATATGTCTCACCAATGCTGTGGGACTGCTCTCTCTCAAATGAGTGAGATGTTCTTTTAAAAAGTTCAGTCATCTCTTTTAGGTATTTTTCTAGCCCTCATTCCCACAGTATCTCAGCACCTCACGGTTTTTAATGTGCTCATCCCCACAGGACTTCTATGAGATGGAGAAAGTTGCATGTCCCTATTTTATAGAATGGGGCCTGACAAAGAGAGAGACTAAGTGACTTTCCAAGGGTACATCAAAGTCGGGGGGCAGTAAAACCCAGGTCTCCTGAGGGACTTCTAACTTCTGGGTCCTTTTTCCTTGTGACTTTTACATTTAAATCATTTACTATGTTCATCTTAGCAATTTTTGTCCTGATTTATGAATGCTACAGTAATGATTCCTAATAAGATTGGAGGCTCTCTGCACTACACAGTGGCACCATGCAAAACTCTTGATTGGGTTAGACTATTTAATGACATAAATAATAAATTATTCAATAATAGCATTTCTGTTTAAATTCAATCACTGGTAAGAGACTACAGTTTCAGTGTAATAACCCTGCGTGTATAAGCCTCTGGAAAGGCTGAAGTTGGGCAATAGCCCATCCAAATTTAACAGTTTTTCTCAGTCTGTCCTTTTAATCAGCAACTTCCTTTTCAGCAAGCCCAATCCCCTGCAAAATGAAGTAGTTTGCTGCCAGCATTGTTAGATGCTTTCAGTCAGTCTTTCAGGTAATCAGAAGGAAATTTAAGTGGGTCCTTATCCCCACTAATCTATTAGTGTGTTTGCTTTAAAGGATGTTTTAGTCTTGAGGATTTGCCTCAGAGGAGCCTTCTCAGATGTGGAAATGAGAGACATGAGAATCCACAGAGGTACAAGTTGTCCACAGTAATGCCAGAAGATAGTGTGGTATAAGGGACAGCCTACTTCAGCTAGCACTTTCTTGCATCCTGTTGTGAACTGCTGTTCCTGCTGTGTCCTCTCTCCTGGCCCTTATTTACAGCAGGTCAGACTTCGATGGGCCAAATCAGAGAGGTTATGTGGAAGAAAAGGCTGCAAATTGCATTCTGGTAAGCACGTGGGAAACCAATGCAGCCTGTAATATATTTTGAAGAGACGCAAGATCATCTTGATTTTCTACCAACATTCAATCCCAACCCAGCACATTGTTCCAAGCAAGTGAGGGTCCCTGCAGTCCAGGGAGTCCTAATGAATACAGTGGAGCTCCACATGGGTACAGAGAGTTGAATGCAGGACTGGGGCTATAGACAGTCCTTAGGCATATGCCTGCCTTTGGCACCAAATCCAGAAAGGATCATATTGGAAAAAACACATTGAGATTCATAGATTGTATGGGGCTGGAAGGGACCTTGCAGATCATCGGGTCCAGCGCCCCCTGCTCTAGGCAGGAAGACAATTGGGGTTAGGTGATCCCAGCAAGGTGACTGTGCCGTCTCCTCTTGAAAACCTCCAGGGTAGGTGATTGTACCACCTCTGGAGGGAGTATGGAGGTAGGTATATGCTGGCCAGTAGGAAGGAAAACCCCAAATGCAAAGCAAAGGAGTATATGTTTAAATGTGGAGCTTGCCATAAACAAGCAAACTGGAGCATAGGTAAAACAGGCAACTACTGTATGCGTTAATGTAGGCATCTGTCCATTGTAATGAAAAGCTGGGCTAGGTACAGGTGTTTAAAAAGCCTGACACAGAATTGATCTAAGTTGCATGGTTTCCTGTAAGCAGTGTAGTTTAGATTGGTAGTGAACAGAACACACATTTGCCCTTTGATGTATGTGTGTGGGGGACGTGAAGGGTGCAAATCTTAGCCTGGGTTCCACCATTTTTAAGCCAGTTGGTGTGCCAGACTTCTGTTCTGTTATGGGTATAGACTGGTTTCTGATCACTTATACTGGTAGACATGTAATGTCTGTACTTGGTCTTGTAGATTCAGAACAGTTGCATCTTCCTGTGTGACAGAGAAAAGAATTCAGTTTGCCTATGAGAAATGAGAGCTAAAAGCTATGAGCAGGAAGGCAAGGGCTGCAACAGAGGGTTTTATTTTAAAGACATTAAAAATACCACTTTAGAAAAATTTGTCACTGTGCAGAATAAGTGTTTTACTTTCTATCCTGAGCTTTATTAGAACAGAAGGGTTGGCATTTAGCCACCGTGTGCTCCATAAGATATTCCTTGGCGGTGCTATCTGGAGTGATTTGCCTTTATCAGTTCTCTGTAAAGTACATGCACTGGTGTCTCCTGGCAGGCTTTCATGGTTGAAAAAGGCTGTTTCCTCCAATTTAGCTCACTTGGGTTTAATTACTCTAAATCTGTTTTAAAAGCTGGTGTTATCTCTATATGGTCCTACAAGCCTTGAAATACCCATTTTTATTTATTGTGAGAAATGGAGTAGCACAGAAATAAGACAGATGAAAGTATTAGGTTGTTTTTTTAGATAATGGAGGCCAAGAAACATGATCGTGGTCTTGGGTTAAACAATCCACTATATTCAAAGTGAAATAACAGACTGGATGAAATCTTGGCCCCAATGAAGTCAATGGGAAAATTGCCATTGATTTTTAATGGAGTCAGCATTTCATTTTGTAAAGACAGGGTTTTTAAGGCCTGGTGTGAAGCAAAAGCAGCAATAACTCTTTCCTATACCTGTTGTGGCTGTAATAGAGTGTTTTAATCTCTACGCCCATAAATCAGGCTCCTTTCACCAGCACTCTGTTTAATTTTACAATCAAACAAAAACATATTTACTCAGAACTATTAGTAAAGAGCAATACAAATCAGCAGGCTTTTCAATTGCCCAACAGTTTTGGCTTTTAAAGGTATTCTTTTTAAAATGTAGAGAAAACTTTATTATTATTATCATTTGTATTTAGATTTCTCAGCACTCTGTTTGCTGCTTCCTCTACAATATTCCAGGCACATCCACTATAATATCCACTTCACCCCACTTCCTTCTGTAATTTGCTGGGCTTCACTAGGCAGAGAGCAAGAATGAACAATTCAGTAGTAAATCCCAGGCCAGCACTGTCAAGCAGTTTATTGGTTACAGCACAACTTTTGCTTTGCTCTGCAAAATAAGCTGATAAACACAGGCATGAAGAGAGAGGGAGCCTATTCAAACAAAGAAGCCAAGTAAATTAGGAACGTTTTGATTAAACTTAATAACATAGCATAGTTATTGGGGACCTCAACATCTGTAGAATAGTTACAAAAATGGAAAATCAGGGGAAGGAACTGGGCTTTGTCTGTGACTAAATGTGTGATTTGGGGGCCAATTTGCTTAGTACTGTGTATATTATGCCATACACATCCAAAGTAGCTTCAAGAGATTGCATGAAAATAACATTTAGGTGAGACAGTAAGATGCGGTGATACGTTTGTTGTACTGAAATGGGTCAGATAAAAAGGAGGTTTATGATCGACAGGTAGTAAACCATTTCTGATCCATGCAGCTCTCCTGTATCACTACCTAGAGGCAAGACTGTTAACAGCATTTCCTTTCTGCTTATTAGAACAAAGCACTAGGACACTTCAGGGAAGTGGAGCAAGAGAAAAATACCAGGCCTCCTTCAGCAGTTGACAGCATGAGAGAGAGAGAGTTTTAATGTAGCAGAAAGTCCTTCTCACTTCCACAGCTGTGTGAAGTTGGGAGGCTGGTGGGTGGTGGGTTTTGCTATAATCAAACAGAAAGAGACTCCAAGGGCTTAACTTGAAGGTTACCCTGGTTCACCCGTGGCAATCTTAATAATTCAAAAGAACCTTTCAGTCAGTGTGTAGCCCTGCTGCTCCCTGTAGGGTTAGTTTAATGTATAAAAATTCCTTAATTGTCTAAATGTGATGGCTCCTGAGAGGCAAGGAGCTGTGGAATAGGACAAGTGTCTGTCAGCAGCTCTATCTGACTGCTCCTATTAAGGTGCCCTGGGGCTTTTCTCATGAGGTTCCCCCGAATGCCTCCAAAAGCTCTGTGCACTGCAAGTCATGTGCCACTGGCTTTGTTTGCTGTCTCTCTTTCAAAAAGAAGTGCCACGCATTTTGCTCTGTCCAGCACCCAGACTTCATAACAAGAGAAGCATTTCTCTCCAGAAATGAACTACACAAAGAATAGGAGATAGTGGTTTTTAATTAAACTGGGCATTTCTGACCTTCATGGTGCTGCTGGCTTACATCTCACTGAAAAATAACAATGGCCATGTGAGAGCTCAACAAGAAACCATTAAAGCTTCTGTCCCTCTCTCATATGCAGTTCACAGTCAGAAGGAGAACCTTACTTCAGCCAAACACTGACCACTGAAATACCGATGCCCTTTGGGGATCCAACTGTGCCATCAGAGCACAGGCTGGAGATGGCATGGAACCACTTTGATTGCATAGAAAACCTGCTGGGAAGTATGCTACCTACCACCTGGGGGCCATGGACAATCTTCCTTTCACCACCTCCCTGCCTCCTTTGGTGGACACAGACAAAAGGAGTACAAAGGGCATGTGGGGAAAGGAGTGAATTGGAGAGAGAACTGTTCTTTGACCCTTCCTAATTTGCTCCATCCTCTCTCTGCTGCACATACCATGTCTTTGCCAGACACTGCCTGGCATCTCTTGGTCATAAAAGAAGGATGTGGAACCATTCTGTAGGGGTGTGCAAAGTGGGCCCTACTTGATTCGGATTTGGCCCAAATCAGGGACAGTGATTCAATTCATTGATTCGGATCACTGTCCCTGATTTGATTCGGCCTGATCTAAATCTGAAGAGAATCCGCGATTCGGAGATAGACGCAGCTTTAAACCTTTTTTTTTACATACTTCAAGGTACCGACACAGCTTGTGAATGCTGCAGTGCTGGGGTGGATGAAGTGTCCCACAGGAGTGTCGGGGGGCCCCTCTATGTGCTCAGTGGCGAACCCAGAAGTGGACCAGAAGTACTTCCAGTCCACTTCCAGGTCTGCAGGGGAATGTGCGGGGATCAGCACAGGGGGACCCCAGGTGCCCCCCCCCCCCAGACCCAGGAGGCACCAGTTACCAAGCCACGGGGGGCGTGGGGGACCCCCCTGCATGCTCCCTGGTGGACCTGGAAGTAGAGCGGAAGTGCTTCTGGTCCACCTCTGGGTCTGCTGCCAAGCACGCTGGGAGCCCCCTGTGCTCCTGTGGGATACTCCATGCTCCCCAGCATTGCAGCATTCATGAGCCCTAGAGGTATGTAGAAAAAACATTTAAGGTTGTGTCTATGTCTGAATCACCAAATCTCTCCAAATCAATTCGGAGGGTTTCAATTTGATTCAGAGTGATCCAAGGGTCCTCTGATTTTGATTAGGATTTGGAGATTCGGCCACCGAATCGGGCTGAATCTCTGCCAAATCAAATCAGGGACTGAAGCTTTGCAGAGCCCTACCTTTCTGCCGTCAGGCTGTCACACTCCGTGTCATAAACAGTGCTGTTTTTCTGTAAGCTAGTTGCTGCCAACAGGGAGCACAGAAATGACAACAGAAACTAAAATTTGGGGCTCAACCTGCAGCCCTTTGGCAGCCTTTGTTTTGGTAGAAATCCCACTGAAGGAGTAGACATTTTGCCTGAGTTAGAAGAAGAATTGGCTCTTCTTTTTCTGATGCATATTCCAGTTTATTCTTAAGGAGAAGTGCACTTTTTCATGTGAATTTCAATTGGTAGGGTGAACAAAAGGGTGTGGTAATTGGGTGAGCCAGCAGGGATAACCCAGTAATCAGTATAAGTGATAAAAGATCTGTTTTTATTGTTGCAGTTGTTTATGCTGTATAGAATTCAGACTTTGAGGTGAAGGATATAACAGTCAGTTTTGATTTCATGGAAAAAATAAAGGCTGTGAAGCCTTTTCTGCTGTGCAAAGGATGCTCTGCAAAAAGGTCCTTCACAGCACTAAGTACTAGAGCTAGTTGAAAGCTTTGCAAACAGAACACTCCTGATCCAAGCAATGTATTTGTTAGGTCCTGGTTATACTAGATACTACTTTTTACCTTCTTGTGGTACCACAGTAATTGGGATCTCCCTGTGCTGAGAGCCCTCTGGTTTGAAAAAGCAGCAGCTGGTGTCAGGGAGTTTTAATGCAACATCATTGACTCTAAAAATCATTTCCTCCTCATTGCTCCAAGTAGTTCTAATAGAGACCACATTCATCCAGCTTCAGGATGCACTGTAAAGCTAATCTAATATGCTTTCCCATAACAGTAGGGAGCAAGCAATGTTAATTAGATGGGCCTGGAGATCTCTTGAGGTTTCTAATAAATGTCTGCCTTAGCTATAGAGCATCTGGAGCCAAGAACAGGTACATTCACCTTTAAATATTTATAAATAATAGGGTTGATTAAAAATAATGTTCGGGATGCACACATTAGCTCATAGCCTGAAGAGGCTAGTAGCTGTGGGCTTATAGGTTGGAGGAATCAGTGAGGGGCAGGGTTGGTGGGTGCACTTAATGAGGACTTTTGGGGGGACCAAACACAGTCCTGCAAGCTGACATTGCCTGCCCTCTGAACTAAACCCAAATGCTGTAGCTGTTCTTCATAGCACTTTAATGGTTCATTGCTAATGTGTGACTGACAACCATCATACACTCACTAAGTAGGAATATTACTTAAAGCAGTTACTAACTTTCACTTCAGCTTTTCCAGCTAGAGCTCCACTGAGTTAGCACTCTGCAGTCTAGATCTTTAGACAGGCACTGATGACGGCTGTCAGTTTACAAGAGGTCTGCAGTGTCACAGTTCCTTGTTAGCAATGAACTCTTAGCTACGTCTAGCTGTGACCCCAGGGGATAGATTCTGTAATGAAGCATGGCAACAAAAGGGAAGAGGGAGAACAGGAACATGGCTGACATACCAGCTGCCTGCTACAGTGCAACAGGGCAATGTTGCTGATTTATACCCTCAGTGTAGCATCAGTTGAGAGGCCCATAATCAGGAAAACTCAGCTGGAATTTCTTCCAGGTAATTGATTTATCTTGGCACATAGTACAAGTAAGTGACTGTTCACAGATTCATAGATGCTGGGGTCGGAAGGGACCTCAATGGATCATCGAGTCCTACTCCCCCGTCCCACCCTTGACAGGAAAAATTTCTGGGGTCATGTGATCCCAGCCAGGTGCTTGTCCAGTCTCCTCTTGAAGACCCCCAATGTAGGGGAGTCCATCACCTCCCTTGGAAGCCTATTCCAGAGTCTGGCAACTCTAACTGTAGGATTTTTTGTCTAGTCGGGATTTGAGATCCAGTCCCTTAAGAGACAGCTGCCCTCCCTGTGTCTTGCAGCAACATCTGAGTTCTGTTAGGACACACAGGCAAATATCTGTGAACCTTGGATCTCCTGATTTTTGTCTTGCCAGAGCCCAAGGCTTAGACCACCTGTACATCATGCTGCAGGGCCCCTTCTCAGTCAGGTTTTTGGGTGACTGCTTGCTCTGTTTCTATCCAGCTGTAGTTGTTTCAGGCAGACGAGGCAAGTGTGCAAGTGAGTTTTCAAACTTTTTGTTTTTGAGTTTGATGTAGGAAATGCTAAGGTGGTAATTTCATGGCTTGGACTGGGCAGGGGGCTAGGCTAGATCAACTGAACAATTTCTTTTGGTTGTAAAATATATCATTCCCTTTACCCCCTGTTGTTTAGTACTTTAATGGTGGTTGAAGGGGCCCAGGAGCAACCTTTGCCTCCATCAGTTGTTTTTTAATAGGGGTAGGATGAGGGGAAGGCTGATCTCTGGTTAGAAAAGTTTCTGTGTTTTAATACCATGCGTGATATACTAAATACTGTACAATATGTAAGATCCTGTCCTGACATGGTCAGCACATGGAATAATCACTGAAGGCATTTCAGCCAGAATCCATACACTGAGCTCTGGGGAGAAAAGCTCAGTTTGGCAATTCTAGCGTTTTTAGGATGCAGTAAGTGCTCCTGCATGGGAGCTCATCTCTTCTAATATAAGGTAGGGAGAGGGTGTATTGTGCACTCAGCTAGGGATTAATCCTTAGTGCTAGGTTTTCAGTCATTTCATGCTCAGGGTCATGTTTGGAAATGTTTAGGCATTTCTGGGGGCACAGAGGCAAGGGAGCAGGTACACTTACACCAGCCCTGCCCATCTACTGTCCTAAAGAAATTAATACTATACGCACAGAAGGGATTATGCATATATTGGCTCTGGAGCCTTACTATTAGGGACTACCTAGTTGTCATTTGAGCTGAGTACACAATAAGGTAATTGGATATTCTTTCATGGTCAACACAATGTAGTTGTTTAGTTTCAAATGTTTATTTTGGAATAAAGTATATGCCTGTTGTTCATAAAGGTAAAAACACCCTAAAATTATTCCTTTTACTTTTATGCTTTTCTATAGAATTTTTCACCATATTACCTAAGCCTCTCACAGACTCCAGTAAATGTAGCTCTGTGATACCCCTTTCAAAATACTCATTTTATTTTCCCTATTTACAGATGGGGAAACCAAGGCACAAAGAAATTAAATAGGTTGTGGAAGGTCAATCAGAAAATCTGTCAACCAGGGGATTGCACTTTGCAACTTTAGTGTCTAACTATAAGGCTATCCTTCCACACATGGAGTTATAATATGCAATACATTCTTATGTTTCATAACATGTTGACTGCCATATGATAACATGCAATTGAATCAATTTTGTTTCCTAATACTAACACAAGCTAGTGTAAAACAAAGTGGCTATCTGTGAATAAGTTGTGAAAAATTGGGCTTATAAAGTTTGAGAGAGAGAACAAGATGGAAGATCCTATAAGAAGAGTGGACGAATATACTAAATTATATTTGGTCTTTGTTAACTCACAATTGTCCATTCCAACCTTTTAAAACTATGAACCTACCAAATTATATTTCAATATCTGCTGAATAACTTTCTGCTTAGGAATGAAAGTGATAGTCTAATAGCATATGGATCATTGAAAGCTGGACAATTTTCATGTATAGGGCTAGTGCATGAGTCTCTTATTCTGAAGGACTTGGAATTCAAATCTGGAGGGGACATGATAATGAAGAGTCATGGAAACAAGGAAGAATAGCTAGTTGAGTTGGGATGGCTCATCAGCTAAGGTTGTGATTTGATTCTTAAGCTGCTACCTCTCTCTAGCATTCAAACACATTTCTTTCCTCGGAAGAGGAAATGAAAAAGCCCTAAACAGGAATAAAAACAGTAATCATTAGGTTTCAGCCCTTTTGCTGCTCTGCTGCCCTCTTACTGATTTAATGCCCCTTGTAAAAAAATAAGAATACTTGCAATTAATTAATTAGTAGTATCTGCATAATACTTCACAGAATTACCTATACTAGATCAGCCCTTTTGGGCACTCCAGAGATTTTTATAAGTCAACCCTTTATCTTAGTGTCATTGAGATACTCTGCTATATTCTAAAATCAGAACACAGCCTTACAGAGTGCTACAATATTCATATTATTTGCAATAGGTTATTCCTGGCTGTATTTGTGCGTGTGCCCATCAAAAATCAATTACAATGCACATGAGTGGAAACCTTCCTAGTGGGATTGTAGAATAGTTTTTTTACATACTCTTCATTTCCCCTCTTCTGTCCTTCCCAGCCATGGAGGAAAAGGTTAGTGTATGTGTTAGGGAATGGGAGATGGGGGGGGGGGGGGGGGGGGTCGCACAACACTGGCAAAAATTCACTTGTGGCTGAAGACTTTGCATTTACAGTTAAAAAGGTTTCTGACACAAATGAGAGTAGAAAAGATGTTTTCCCTAAGGTGGCTTCAGATTCACTGTTTCTTGAAAGCCTGAGGGCTGGATTCTAAATAGGACCGGCTAATTTTGTGACGATTAGTATCTGCTGAAGCTGAGAGACTGAAGGATGGGGTAATCAGAGCTTGTGCCTGAGGAGTCCAGGTGACTGATCATAACTCTCAGCACTTACTGTGTGTTAGGTGCTTGTAGCACTTCAGGTGTTTAATGGGCTGCAGCCTTACAAGCGTTAACTTAGCCTTTCAACACCTTTTGTGAGTGCAATACAGTATTGTTTTCTTTGTCTGTAAATGAGGAAACCAGGGCACCGGCTTTATAACTTTGGCAAAGTCATACTTTAGAACACATTGGTACCTAGTTTCCAGCTCTGTCCTTAGACCACCCACCTATACTGCCTCTTCCAATTGCCTGTGGGCCAGAAAACCATTCCCCTCTTTCCCCAGCTCATACAATTGCTAGGTACTAGATGCTTTTACTTTTTGTCACTTCTGAATGTCAGAGATGATTCCATAAGGCCCCAGTGCTGATGCAAGATCAGAACACTAGTCAGGCAAAAGAAAATAAATCATTTGGCAAAGGGAGAAACAGATCCGTTACAGGAAGTATTTACTTACCCTTTTGCTGTCAAGCCAGATTTTAACCACAAATCTGAAAGCCTAGCCATTTGGGCGTGCAAGAATTCACCTCATGGTTGTCCAGGGCTCAAGACATCTGAAATAGCTTTGAGGCATGTTTCTGGGCACTTGGTTAGCAACCAGATTGACCATCAGCTGCCTGTTCTGTAGGTGCTGGTGATGGTTGATTCTTTAGTTGGTTCTTCCAAACTGAATTGTGATGTTGCAGGATCTCACAGGCACTTACATAATTGCTTTGTGAAGGCAGCTTCAGGCATCGCTGAACAAAATCATCCATCAGCATCCCAGGCTTAAATATATTTGTTCGGCTCATAGATGTGTTTTAACTCTTTCAATACATCCCTCTAACACAGAATAAGCTAATATACACAGTATTACAAAATTTGGAGGACACTTATTTGCTATATTTGCTTGAATATAAAATGAGGTTTTTTCCACCCCAAGTCAGCATGGGGGAAAAAAGCACCTCATCTTATAGTTGCACACAAAAAACCTCCTTCAGTAAATACATTGTCTATCATTAAACTTGCTGCATGTGCTCATTAATAGAAACCAACTATGAAGTTGATGAAATGCAGCCAGCACTGAGCACGTCTGTAAAACTCATGGGCCCTATTGGGCAAAGAGATTGATAACCTACCACAAGAATAGGTTACTGTAGCCCATATGATTAAGATATACAATAGTGCCCATTGCTCATAGTCCCTCTTAGCGCTGATTATTTTTCAAGTTGTAATGAACCACTGTTGCATAAATTTTGACTTTCCTTTCACACCCACAGCTGAACTGTGCCTTTCTTTCCCATTTCCAGTAATTCCTATTTCTTCACCAGCCTTAAATGGTTGGCAAACATCACCAAATGTCTGACAAACATCATCAAATGTCATTCCTGCCTGGTACTCCAGTGTTTCTTGACAGCCTGTCTGTGTAAATGAGAGGCTCTTTCAGCCTCTCTCTAAGCCCATCACGTGATCAGTGTGGCCCCACTCTCCATAAGGTGGAGCCAGACCAGGTGGTCTCATGCCTCATCTGCATATACATTTTTGAAGGATCCCAGGACTTGACAAGAACACCTAGTTTCAGTTGTGAGTGGTGGGCTAATTAGCACATGGCTTCTTTGGGGGGTGGTATACATGCACATACTGAGCAGTGCTGAGCTGTGGGGTCACCATGACTTGAAACACTTATGACACTTCTGGGGCCCAGCCCAATGAACTATGTGATAAATCATGAGATTTTTGGCTTTGGACTAATATCACACAGAGTTTATATTATGCATAAGTAGGTATGCAAGTGTTACTCAAAGCTGTGTTATGGACTAGGCGTGCTAAAACTTACAACTGTTTCAAAAGAGGTTAAAATTGTATCAATTTTGGATGAACTAAGTTTATGGATACCTGTAACAATTTTCTAATATGCAAGTTCTTACTGGTATGTTTATTTCATGGTCATTGTTTTCAAATTTGTTCTTAATTTCCTTGGAGATCTCAGAATAACAGCAGAGTCTCCCTGTGCCTGAAGAAGGGTGCTTGTGCCCGAAAACTTGCAAAGACATTTTTTCCAATTGTAAGTTGGTCTAATAAAAGAGATTACATCTACCCAAAGAACCTTGCCTGCCTGTGTCCTTAGACCAACCAAAAACTCTACACTTCCGTGTGCTCAGGGAGAGCAGGGTCTGAGAGTAAGGAGGGAGCAAAGGGAGTATAGGGGGAAGAAACTGAAGGGGGGTAGAGGGTAAAGAGATTATTTGACCCCTCAGATTCATTTTCCCTGCTCTAGCAGTGGGAAGAGGACAAGGTCAAGGCAACCCTACAATAATTTGATTCTATACCTGAAAAATTATAATGTTTATAAATTGTTTTATGTATAGAATCTAATTACTGGGGAGTTATATCAGCGTTATTTTATTTTTGAGAAAATAGAATTTGAGAGAGAGAATTTAAGTGAAAAACTATGATGGCTAATGGAGAAATGGTGAAGTGTACATTAGATGTCAGCAGGGTTTGTATGTGCACGTATGACTGATAGTAATATTTCTAAAAATGGAAAAACAAAAAGGTCAGACCTAAGAAATCAAGCAAAATTTGGGTTAGTTATGACAGTGCCTGAGCCAGACACTGGAAGCTGGTATTATCCATTACTCAAGATGGTGAACTCTTTACCAACCCTAGTGAAAAGCTGTTTGTTTTTTTTGTCCTCAGTGTTTGAAGAATTCTGGTTAATTAATCTATTAATATTTATTGAATTTAGGATTTTTTTTAAAGTTAGATTCTGTTGCCACTTCACCAGAAATATTACCTCATTATTTGATTCCCCTTCCTCCTTCCATCGCTAAAATCAGCCAGCTCTGTATGGTAACTTTACAGTTCCCAGCAGAAGTGCCCTCAAGCATACCACTCTGCTCTGGGCGGGCTGCTTCCTAAACTGGAAACAGTGGTGGCTGCATCAGCCTAGGAGCTGGCTAAGTGGGAATGTCACTCAGCAGTTCTAATGAGCCCTCCTGCACAGAAATTGTTTCACTGTTTCCAGTTTAGATGGCAGCAGAGCAGTGTGATGTGTGAGGAGTCTGCACCAGGAAATGGTGAATTTACTATGTAGACAGAGCTTAAGTGTGCTCATATTCCAGGGACCTAGGCTCCTCTTGATATTATGTAGATGGGAGTGCAAGTCCATATGTATGCTGAGAAAGCAGAAGATTGCATCTCAGTATTTTAAAGAAAACTAAGTTTTCTTTTTATTTGCTTTACCTCCACTCATCCATTGCATACATCAGGAAATCTATTGTATATAAGATAATTTTATATCTATTTTGCATGTGGAACGGGTTGAGAGACCTCAGATAATGGAGTGTCTGGAATAGTGAAGACTGGTTTTTGTGTCATCTTTGAAATGGCAGCAAATGAGTTGTCTCAATGGGCAGATCCAGGATTTTGGAAAGGGGGATGCAGGAGTCAGTGACCTGCCCTGCAGGGATGGTTGTACTCTGGATCCCAACCTTTCCCTCCTGCCCCCCCCCGGCCCCGCCAGGGTGGGCAGACTGTGCTACAGGAGAAGCAGCAGGAAACTTATTTTTAAGTACCTCAAACAGGTAAGAATCTTCCTTCCCCTCTCCCTTACCCTCCATGCTTAGTGGCACATTTCCTCCCTTCCCCACCTGCCACTGCTGCCATCCCTACATGACCCAGAGGCCAAGGTGGGGGCAGCAGAGCAACTCATACCCCACTGCAGCTGGGCTGCACATCAGCAGGCTCGGCTAGAGATAGCAACAGCAAGTGGGTTTCCTTTCCACATACGTGTTCACAGGCTGTCAAGAAACACTGGAGTACCAGGCAGGAATAAAGAACCTGTCTGCTGCTGCAGCTGTCCCTGGTGGAGCCCAGCTGGAGTGGGCAAGAGCAGCTCTGGATCTACCCCTGCCTCCATTCCTGGGACAGCCTGAGACAGTGGCAGCAGAGGGAAGGGGTGAGGGGAAGGAAATTGCTGCTGAATACAGAGGAGAAGGGAAGGGGGAATTCTTACTTGCCTCTAGGACTAAAAAAAAAAAAAAAAAAAAAAAGAAGTCCCTGGCTACTGCTTCTGCACCATGACTAACTGAAAGGAAGGTGCATCCACTCTACTGCACCCCCACCATAGATTCATAGATGCTAGGGTTGGAAGGAACCTCAACAGATCATCGAGTTTGCCCCCCCTGCCCTGGGCAGGAAAGAGTGCTGGGGTCAGATGACCCCAGCCAGATGCCTATCCAGCCTTCTCTTAAAGACCCCCAAGGTCAGGGAGAGCACCACCTCCCCTGGAAACCCATTCCAGATTCTGGCCACCCTTATGGTGAAGAAGTTTTTCTTGATATCTAGCCTAAATCTGCTCTCTATTTGTGATCATTGTTCCTTGTTACCCCAAGAGGCACCCTGGTGAACCGATCTCCGATCCCTTGCTGCGTCCCCTGATTGTCTGTGAGAATAGAATATGTAGGACAAAGGATCCCAGCAAAGCATGAAAGGACTGTATGGACTGGAGTTGGGATTTGTAGAAGATTGTTTAACCTTTGAGATGGCATGGTCTTCAGAGAAGCTGCACTCTTCTTTTTCTTTTCCGTTTCCTTTATACATGCATGACTGTTTCCTACAGGATTTAGAAGTGCACAGGTTTGATTTAGGGTAAAATGCCATGGGCCCTGTCATTCAGGAGATCACATTAGATAATCATTGTGGTACCTTCCAGTCTCAAAAGTCTGTGAAAAATGGCGGGATTTTTGCTCCAGAATCCCTTGGATGCTTTCAAAAATCCCATTCATTGACATCCATCAACAATTAGAAATGAATTTTGAATAGTTCACCAATTCTTCAAGTGAATTGTTTCTCCATTGTTTATCTGTTTGTCTCTTTCTGTAACCCTTTGAAAAAAAATCTGAATGGAATACAGCTTTGTTTTTTGCTGTGGTTTTAGTTCAATAACAAGAAAATAGTCCAGACTATACCGCTCTTAACTAATACATTGAGATGTATCTAAAATACATTTGACATAGGGATGGAGAAGAGTATATGACATATCCACCAGGGTGGAACAGCATAGAGGCTGTGAAGGAGTCTGCTATTTCTTGTAGGAATCAGTGAGTTGTTAGTCCCATAGGCATCCTTTGTCTGGATGAGCCATAATGTATTGTCAGGCCCTACATAATAAATACATCCTACTACTTGTTTTCCTTCAAATCCATACACTTCAAAGCAATGTACTAGTCAGTGAAGGGAGTCCTTACTGTTAATGCCAAACCTGGTATCACTTTCACTCCTGTCATCATGAAATAAGGGTTTTCCACAGTTTCTGCAGGGGACTAAGATCTGTATTTTCCAAATAAATTAGATGAGCTCCAAACAAATTTAAGACCAGATTGAGGGGGTAGGGAGGGAATGAAAACAGCTAAAGGCTTTTGAACACTTCTAGGTCGTCTTTTTACAGCTTCATCTATTTATTTGCATAAACTTCACAGTTAGCATTGCGGCCTCCTCTTTTCCTTTGATCTGATAGAGTGCAATGCCTTCATCATGTATACAAGAATTAGTCTTAATGGAAGCATTAGTGTCACCATTGCAAAGCAAGCCTTAGGTCTGGAAAAGTCTTTTTGACTCTAGGGAAATAAGGAATGGAGACAGTGTGCCAATTCCACAGGTTTATTATGGAGATGTTTCTGTAATTTCCAAGGATTAACAGTGGATTTCTTTGTCCTATGTTGCTTGCTCTAGTTGAGCTGTTTCTGGCTTTGCTGGTAAGTAGACAGTGATGTAGAGTACAGCCAAGCCACAAAAAGCGTTCATAAATCATTGACACACTCCGGAGACATGCTGTGTGATTGCACATCTTTAGAGCATGTCATCATGGCAAAAACAAAATATGCAAAACAATAATGCTGTCAGTACAAAAATGAAAAATCCCAACTTCGGCTTCCTTTAAAAAATTATGTCCCATTTTAATGTTTAAGTTTGTTTTACATTTGAAAAAATGTGAATAACTGAAAATGTAAAGGATCTGGGCAATTTTATCTAACCAACTGAAAATGGCATTGGGATAAGCTATTTATCTTTTTTTTTTAGTTTGCAACTACATTTTTGGCTGGTTTTTTGGTCATCTTTCTTTGTCACTGTAAGTATTCTGTTCAAAGTGGTGTTTCTTTCAAAAGCATATACAGCAACGTAAAAATATTTAGTGTTAAATTTTATAAATTGCTCATCTGATAAAGCATGTGTGACATTCTAAAATATGATTCTAATACCATGATCCCTTGCCATCTCTAAATGTATCTATACAAGGAAGCTAGATGGCAAAACCATAGCTGCTTATGAAAACCTTTACAAATCACATCTTTACTGAGGAATCATGGCTACTGTTGAGTGAGAATAATGAAAAACACAGAAGCAAGTGACTCCAGCAAATAACAAGGAACTCCAATTAGATTAAGGTTAACAGTATTATCCCTAAAACTATGCCTGGTCTGGTCTGCTTCATAGCTCAGTCTCTTCCAAAAGACTTCTTGTCTGTTTTCCTGCTATGGTTTTGAAGATGCAGCAAAACTACAAAAACTGTAACAAATAAATGTGGGATGTTTTTAAAAGTGCCTGAGAGATGGAGGAACACAAGTCTTTTTGACCTTTAGTGACTTGTTATTTTAAGTTTCTTGGTCGCTATTGACAATCTTCCTACTCTGTGTGTCATTCCTTGAAAAATATTCTGTGGACTGGACTTGAGCAAAGCATTCTGTATTCTCTATTCTGTATTTGATAGGTCAATTGAAGCTTGTTATCTCTTCAAATTTGTCACGCAGCTCATTTGTTTTTTCTTAAACCCCTACAGCTGTTTAAACAAATGATTGCTTTTATATGGAATGAAGTAGCCTGCATAGTTGTGGAGAAAAGCTTAGAAATGTAGCTCAAATGAACCCTGAAGCCAGTAAAAGAACCTGAAAATATATATATTTTAAATCTCATTTTCAGAAAGTTGCATATTTTTGTTATATCTTGAGATCTGACATATGAAGTCTTGGGGTCAGCAATGCAGAGCTCCTGATAATAACAGAGAGAGATATAAAACTGTCTTACTTTATTCCTTGTGAAAGCAGCAGTGGCAATTCATTAGGCCAGATATGCTTCTCTCTCATACCAGCATAATCCCATGGAAGCACCCTCCTAAATTGTACTTGTACACCAGATAGTAGAACTGGGCCTTTTTGAATGTTTAAAATTTGACTGTTGGATAATAAAATAAAAATGGCAGGTGAAGTATTAGTGGTTGCGCTGTTGTGATGAATGCAGAGAAAGAGCATCCCCTTCTGCGTTCGTTGGGTGATTGAGATATGCTTAAGGCAGGGTGGAGGTATGCATAAGGCAGGTATGCACCTCAGAGATGCATAAGCTTTCATGAGTGTTTCATCAGATGCTATGAAAGGACATGCACAGAGCAGGCTATCAAATAGAAAGAGTGATTTGCATATAAAAGACAGGGAAATGGGGAGGTGGGCAGAGGATGGAGAGGGCCAGCAAGCAGAGAGAGAGGCAAACAAATAATAAATCCATAACATAAAGGTAAAAAAAAATTAATCCAGGTAATGGGATAAAGATCTGTAGTCCCTGTTTACACCATACTTAACAAGCCAGTCTGTGGATGATTTCTTGTTCTGCAATTTCACATTCAAGACAGCTTTTACAAGTTTCACTAAGGGCCTTGTTGCACAATTTTGGGTGGTTCCTGGAGCTCTTAACACCTGGATTGTCTGCACATTAAGACCTGAAATTTAGTTTTAACTGCCCATTATGTGGCTCAGAGTTATACCACTCCACGGCAAGATTGTTTCCTATCCATGTTATTCAGTTCATGTTACACTAAGGCAGAGGTGGGTAAATACGGCTTGCAAGCCGGATCCGGCCCATCAACTGACTGGATCTGGACCGTGGCTGCCTCTGCGGCACTCTAGGCTACCTACCCCTAAATGTAAGCACCCACCCCTCTCCCCGTTGGCCCAGATTGGCCCAGTGCCCCAGATCCCCCACTCGCTTCCCCATGCCCCTTCACTCACTTAACTGTTCACATTAACCCTTCCCTGCCCGCTTCCCTGGGTCAGACAGCATGGGCAGCCACAAGTAAGTGGAGTGGAGGGGAGGATAGATGGTGGGGAGGCAGGGAACCCTGTGGGACAGAGAAGAGAAAATGGTGGAGCCCTGGGGAGCAGGTGAAAGCCCAGAATGGGAAGGGAGGGCTATTCTTATCTCTGTCCTCCAGGCCCCTGTCTGCTCCAAATTTGAGCTAGCACTAACACTGATCAACAGTGTAATGTGTAACAAGGCCCTAAGAGCTACCCTAATGTCAGTAGTGGAATGCCCAGGAAGGTTAAAATGTTCTGCCACAGGCTTTTGTATGTTTTGCAGCTTCATGTCAGATCAGCATCCCTCATTCTTGCATGTAGGGATTGCCCAGTCTGTTCAATGTATTCGGCAGAGGGGCCCTGTAAGCAGACAATAGCAGATACAACCTCGGTAGAGGAGCAAGTGAATGAACCTCAGATGTTATAATCCATATTATTAGGTCCAGTGATGATGTAATCTGTATTGATGAGGAGGGACAGCTGGCATCTGGGTCTAGTGCAAGGCCTGATGCCTCGGTGAGAATAGGAGTTTGGTAACGTGTTGCTTGAGACATGCTGTTTGAAACTGGGGAGCTTCCTATAAGCCAAGACAAGTGTGTCCTGTGTGGCAACCTTGAAATGATGGTCATTTTGCAAGAGTGGTTGAAGGTCATTAATGATGTATTCCGGGTGTTCAAGTCCATGTAAGAGACACCTGGAGGGATCCTGTTGTCCTTGTCTCGGATAAGTACTGCAGCAGGTTGCAGCAGGGTCTGAGTCTGGCTCTATTGATCTGAGTGGCTGTAACCACATTGGGTTACACAGGCTGCTCTTAGGGAGTAGGCACACAAACAAGTTATGCCGAGGTAAGTAAAAGCAGCAATTTGTTGCGCATCAGCTGCTCCACAGTGGGTGCATCTACGTGAGATTTTTACTACAGAGCTGCCTAATTAGCTCCACAGTAAATGTCTCAGTATCTACACATACAGTGCTATTAGGCCTCAGTAAACTAATAAACTCTGCAGTAGGGTAGTACTTGTAAATACAAGTACTACCCTGCTGCAGAATATGTGCATTGCTGCACACTAAATAATAGACACTGACCCAGCTGGCAGGGGCACAAGGGTGCTTCAGTGAGGGGGCTGCCTGCCAGCTAGCCCTGCACTGAAGCACCATTGTTCCCCAGTCAGTCCCTCCTCAGCACATTGAGCCAGAGGGAACAGTCACAGGCTGGTAGGCTGACCACTGCTGCTCCAACCTGGCTCAGTGTGCTGCGGTCTTGGGCACATGTTGAAATGGCACTCTTGGGGGCAATAATCTCCAGCATAATAAGCACCGGAGTATATTGCTTTGCATTAACTGCACATGTAGACGTACCCAGTGACTACCTGTGTGCTTGTTCTTACCCAAGGTAAATGAAACCTAACTCATTGTAACTTACCCCTCATTGATTTCTGCTGTTCATCTTTCAACAAGGGGCAAGATGCTGTGAATTAGCTTTTATTTACATGGGAGGGAGGGAAGGAGGAGGATCTGGTGTGCATGCAGCCATGGATAAATCCTACCCCCTTCTACCTCATGGTAGCTTGTCTGTGTGCTTGTTTACCCCCCTTAGCACCGCTAAGAGGAGGTTGTCAAGAGCTGGGAGGTAGATGTAGTCTGTTGTGGCTCTGTCAGTTCACTGTCTGATGGCATACATAAAAGGCTCAGGGGAAATCCAAACATGCTCAACAGAAATCAGCCAATCAACTTCTATTTCCTCTGGGCTCTAGCTCACATTAGAAAGGGAGGCACAGGGATGGTGAGAGATTTCAGTGAGAATTTGTGTCTTGTTTTATCATACATGAAAAAACTTCAAGACAGCTTGGATTTTTGCAGACTAAGGGCCCAAAGCATGTATGTGCACAACTGTCACTGAAATTCTAAGGGATTTGGTTAGTTTGTTCATACAAACTAAATTTTTAACTAAATATTAAAGGAAACATGTTCCTTTCTATCATGGTCCATTAGTATTGACCCCTTTCTGCTATGGATCCTGCACACTGTCACTAATTGATCTTGTTTCATTAGTGCCTATTATTATCTGTGTTTTGCTGCCTCTGCATATATCAGGATTTTCATGGCTTTTCCTGCTGTCTCTTGTTGACTTTGGTGTTTTTCCCCCCTCCTTTCTTTCCAAGTGTTTGTCGTCCTCCTCCCACCCCCTTTTCCCCCAGTAGATAGGATTGTTCCCATGGGCTATTTCTTTTCTTTGTCTCATGACTTTCATTCACTGTTAGAACATTTCTGTTTCCTATTCTAAAGTTTGACCTTAGTGACCCTACACTGTAGCAGCTATATCACCAGGGATCCTGGTTTTTCCTGATTTGAAGAAGAAAAAAAAAAAAAAAAGGCAAATTCTCTGATTTAAAAAAATCACAATTTCTCTGATAACCCCCCCCCCACAATAGCTGTGATTAAATTAAAGGCCCCTCACTCCTCTTCCCTTCCCAACTCCACTGTACCTTGCAGCACTGGGTCACAGCCGCTGGGCTGCGGAGGCCCCAGGGAAGGGTGGGAGCCCAAGCCCACAGTGGGCTGCCTGCACCGTGTGCACAGATCTAGGGGGCATGGTTCCCCCCGCCCCCTTGGGAGTGCACACAGTGGTCAGTAGCCGCCCCCCCACCCCTGCAGCTCCTGGACGAGCCACCATGGCCCTGGCCCACTCCCTGCTGGGGCCCTGCAGCCGCTTATTGTAGCCCCGGGCCCCAGGCACCGCCCAGCTGGGCAGCATCCCTAGCCCTGCCCAACTCTTTCCCTATGAGAGCCTCAATTTCCCCCCTCCCCAACTTACCTATGAGAACTGCTTTCCAGGCTGCCGGGCAGCCATGTGCATATACATGCATGGCACCCCCTGCCTGACCGCCCTCCTCCCACTCTCTCCCAGCCCCCTGCAGCCAGGAATCCTGCCAGCCTGAGAGAGCTCTTTGTAAAACTGTAAAATCTGCAGGTTTCTCCATGTGAGAAATCAGCATTTTCCTCCGGTAAAAGGTAAAGTCTGCAGCTTTCTCCATTTTCCTGTGGGAAACAGAAAACCCGGATCCCTGCTTCTCACCAGCTGAGGCAGGTTTAACAGAGCTGTTCTGAACATATGCAACAGGAAATTGGACAAGCATGACCTGAAGAGCTCCCCACTTACCATACTCCCAAACCAGCACCACCACCCGCCAGATCAGCATGCCCTCACATGGCTCTCACTCTTGTATTTCCAACAGGTTGCAGAGTAGCTTTAGTTTTGTGAACTGTTCAGAAGTCTAGGACACTGTCTTTAGGCTTTTAGCCTCAGTCTAGTGTTTAAAACATGACAATGAATTAGGAGGTCTAGTTTATCTTGTTTATCTTTGTTCCACTTTCCTCATATTTCAAATGGAGTGATATTTCACAAGGATGCTGTGAAGCTAAGCTCCTTAGTGTCTGCAAAGCGTTTTGGGACCACGTGACTTTTTCTAGCAATAAAGCTAGAATCTTTGCTACTCTGAATTCTACATTTCCATAGTGCACGCCCATGCAGCCAGCTGACCGGTGAGAAGGAAGCAGCCACTGCCTTCAGTCTTCTCCTCCAGCTGCATGGGGCTGCTTTGTCATCACCTGAGCAGGCAGCCAGACTCAAGTTGCCATTACTAGAGGACAGCCTAGGGAGGTGGCAGCTGTAACAGTACAAGGTGAAGGTTGCAATTCTAGCTCCAGCCTTGATCCACTTACCTATGGGAGCCAATTACAATGGAATTGCCTTGAATTCGTCTCCTACTTGTAAATTCAAGCTGACTCTCCCATCCCCTCTTATGCCATCTACTCCAATGCCATCCAAGACTCAGCCATCTACCCTAGCTGCACGTGCTCAGTTTTAGTGAAGCTCCATGTCCTGATCATGGTTTTGTTTGGGAGAGATCTATTGACCACAGTCATAAGGTAATGGTTGTATGCAAGTATTCAGATTTGATTCATTTGCAATAAATGCCAGCGGGATAAATATGGTGTTACACAAAGCTTCTCAGTTGTGGAGTTGACTCTAGGTTTTGTTCCCTTTCCACTGACTGAAATCAGTAAGGTTTTACCTGGTCCAGATTTGGCTTGTAAACTCTTTGGAACCTGATTTTGCACAAGTACTAAGGACCCACAGTTTCACCTGAACTCCATGGGGCAGACAAACTATGGAAGCCAAGCATCTGTGAATCTGAAGCCCTTAATGAGCATAGAGCCTGCTTTTATGTAAATGTATTTAGGAATAAAGAACAAAAGGAAAATACAGCATGCATAATTGAGAAGCAGATTATTTGTTGTTGATCTTTTCCGGTAAACACAGGAGCTTGTCGGCAGTTTACATTGATTTCCCGCCTCCGCTCCCCCCGCCCCCCTCAATCTCTCTCTCTCTCATCTTGCTTGGATAAGACTTTTTCTCTCTGGCTGGGCTGCTGAGTGATAACAAATATATCGATATGGCAAAGACTCACTCACTCACTCTCAATTATACTACCCCAGGTCCTGGTAGAAATATAATCTCAAGATTGCACTCCTGTCCTAATTTTCTTTAATGAAGAAATTAGTATTCTTCTATCTTTCTTACGATCTTGTAGATGAATTTCATGAAACGTGTGCCATCCCAAAGTCACTCAGTCTTGGTCTCATCATGTCCTGCCTCATTGGGATTGTCATTTTTTGGAATTTATCAATGATACATTTATTTGAAGGCATTCACTAAGTGGCACAATTTATTCCTTCCTCCTTGTATATCCAGACCTAGAGATACAGAACACCATTTCCCCAGCACTCAGTGACAATGTTAGCCCACAGAGCCAAGAGAGACCAATACATCAATCCAAGCAGTATCTTGCAATTGCCAGAATAGAATAACTAGGTACTGTTTGTTTCCTTGCCCTATAATGCTGCCATACACCATTGTACCTCCACTGGTGAAGCATACAACCATTCTGTTGTGTAGAACAATAGGCAAAATATTCTAAAGCTTTTTGTTGTTGTTGCTTTGGTATTTTCCATCAATGCTGCATACAGATTAGTTAATACAGCATCATGACCTGCTTAGAAGATAAAAGGCTTATAGGAGCACTAAGAATTAATCCTGTGAGCCAGAAGCATAATGGTGCAGGTACAGCACTAGAGGTTCACTGCTGCTGGGGAAGATGTTACCTCTTTTTGCCATGGACAAGCATGTCAAGCAGCCATTTCAAACTTCTTTTTGGCAGCCAAACATTGAGGTGGCATCTTCCCTAGCAGTAGTGAACTACCAGCTATTGCTCCTGCACTGTGCACCAGCACTGCTGCTCTGCTTTGCTTGCTGGTGGAATTGGAAACAGACCGGGAGCTGCAGTCACTGGCAGGAAGGGCAAGGTGCAGGGGAAGCAGGGATGGGATGGTGGGATGGGAAGTGCGTCCCCTAGCTCCAATCCAGTATACCCTCTTTAGGCAGGGCCTGAGTCTTGTCCAACTTGCCCACCCATTGTTACACTACTGATATGAGAACTAAGTACTAGCCAATATTTTCAAAAGTATGCAGGTCTCTATGGACTACAGTATTTATGCTTTAGAAAACTTTTTCCATTGATTATTATAAATGGCCAGAAGCTCCCTCTAGTGACAGATAGCAGGAAATAACTATTACCTTGTTATTTATTAATGTAAATAACTATTAACTGAGCCAGGGACAGTTTTTTCAAAGTAGCTGTAAGAGATACCATATGCTCTCTTGATAGCAATGTTAGATTTTTCTTGATTACTCATGGCCTGCCATCCATATGCCCAGGGCTGGATCAGGCAAACTAGGCACGTGCCTAGGGCCCTGAGTAAAGAAGAGGCCCGGTTGTACTTATTTTACGTATTATAATTATTGAGGGGAAGAAGTAGGGGCCCACAAATTTGTTTGCCTGTGGCCCACTAAAGTGTTAATTTGACCCTGCATAAGCCAAGCAGCATACCTAATTATGGTGCTTCCCATAAGCTCTAACTCTACTTCATCTGTATGTGTGAGCTACATGTCACTACAGGAACATTGAACTTGGATCCTGGTTTCCAGACCACAGTTCTACTCTAAGCATTTCTCACCAGAATCAGGCATATCCTTGAGTGGAGTCTGTTGCATAGAGCAAATTTATTTTTTCTGATTCTACTTACTTTCTGTGATAATCAGGAAATTTCTATATTTCCCCTCAAGCAAAAGACTGCGGAATGTATATCCTTAAGGGTATCCTCAAGAAATCTTCCTCTTGTTCTTCTGCCACTCTGACCCCCAGAAAGGGCAATATCTCTGATGTTACAGAGGCTTATTACTATTGAGGTAGGATTCTTGCTGGTAGACTCTTCCTAGAAAGTTAAGGCTGACTATTGTTGGGGAGCTGTTTACTAGACCTGAAGGGTGAGGACCTGACCGGTACTAGTTTGCACTATATGACTCCTATAGTTACTGTGTTGCTATACTGAATTACTAAAATGCTTTTTATATGAATGTGTTGATTTAATTATAACTTGTAACTTGCAATCAAACATATATAATTAAATGTATAATTAAATTATAACTTACAGAAAGGCAGCACAATGTCTCTAAATAATTAACCTATTGGTAAACCCAGCAGAGGCTATTAAGGAACAGTACTTGAGCTCTTACTTAGAGATGCTACTTCCAGGCTCCAGCAAAGTTGTAACTATTGCTAAGGCTGGGAAGCAAAAGGTAAAGTGCTCACTAAATGCTTACTGTGTCATTCTTTAGACACAGGTAGAAGGTAGCTGTCAGGAGATGTAGGAGGAAAAGTCTGCTACAGATTGAGGTCCTGCAGAGAGAAGTCTGAATTAGTTAAGTCTTTCTAAAATTCCATGGTGGTGGGAAGGGGTAAGATCGATATGTATATAGGCAGTTTTATGCTTTATGTTCCTGCTGTAAGGTGAGTTGGTTTATAGAGAGCTATTTGCTCATTTAACTAACTAGTGGTCACAGCTGTGGAAGGGGAGACTTGCAAGTGTTCAACACAGACCTGCTAGGACCAGGCTGGCCTTATGGGTGGGCAGTGTGGGTGGCTGCCCAGGATGCCATGGTCAGGGACACACGCACACGCCCATGCATACACATGTGCATAGTCTGCACTCACAGCAGCACTCTCCTGCCCCAGCCAACCTCATATCAGGCAAGAGGAGCAGTGCCCAACACAGCCCACTCCCTGCCCCCAGCTGCTGCTCAGGAGGAGCTGAGCTGGGCATGTTCAGGCGGAGTAGCACCTGCTCCAGTCCTCCCACCTTGCTCCCACACAGCAGGAGCGGTGCCTGCCTGTCCACCTGCCTGGCACACAATGCTTCTCCACCTCCCCACCAAACTGTGACCTGTGCCCTTACTCAACTGCCTCTGCCTGCAGCAGCACCACTGATTTTGGGGGGGGGGATGCCAAAATATAAGTTTGCCGGTCCTGGCTAGGACATAACAGCTTATCCATAGGGGCCTGTAATCCAAGATCTGTCCTATAACTGGAAGAACAAAAGGATTCTATGCCAGTGAGACAAAGTCTTGAGATATAAGACCTTTGGAAGTCTACTCAAAACAGACTTGCAGGAAATCAGAGGTGCCATAGGAGAAGATTAGGAGAGTAATGGACCTTATTCCTAAAAGAAACATTTACATCTAGAGGGCAAGTTTGTAAAGGAACCTCAAGCAGCCTTTAAAATTTTGCTTCCTATTTTGTGAATGTGCAGAAATCTCGCAAGTGAATCAACACATCAGATAGCGTGGTGGTATACCTAGCAACTACCTGCTGAACACATCATGCCGGCAATCCAGATAAGGGAGCACAAAAAACTGCATGTGCAAAACAGGGTGCTTATTCAAAAACTGGTCCCAAAGTGTTTTAGGACACTTAATTACTTTCTTTCTTGTGGTCCTTTTTAGTTCAGATGCTTGCTTCTCAAAATTTAGCGTCCTTTTAACAAGCTATCAGCAAATGCATCATTTTCATCCAATCATATTATTTGCTTGCCTGTTCAGAGAGGTGCTAATTATGCTGTGGGGGTTGGGGGTTTTTTTTAAATTCCAGAATAGATCATATTTGTCTTTTGCTCATCTTGCTTCAAAATCTCCAGCTAGAGTCAGGGAAAAAAAATCTTCATTATGATGAATGGTGTTGAAAAGTATTTCAGGAATTTTGTTTTAATTTCCTTGGAAATATTAGGTACTGGACCCATTGCTTCAGTAGTCTGCCCCAGTGTTCCCTCAGGTCTAGACAAAATTAATTGAGACAGAAGACCAATTAATTTTGTTATTGTGGTTGGGTGAGGCTCTCTGCAACTCAGTAAGACTTGGGGATATGAAAAACCCCAGAGATCTATCTCGTTCTCTCTACTTGTCCAGCACTAGTTTGTAAAAAATATATGGAACATTGACCTTTTCCCTTTAGTCTAAGTGTTGGTTCTTGATTGGTCATGAAAGCATATTTTAGAGGGTCAGTAAGTTGTTCGAACTGGAGAGAGTTGCTCATGCATGTCTCTTATTACTTTCCTACAGGAAAATCAGAAAAGGAAACCTACCTGTTTCTCAGAATTTCAAACGTGAAAGTGTGTCTCTCTGAAGTAAGAAGCAGTGATCCCCCAAGCGCCTCTGAAGTGTGAAATACAGAGTTACTTAGTTTTGCTCTTATTGTGAGAAGTTCTCACCCATAAGCTTCAAAAATGAATTTTCTCCGAAGGCGCCTCTCAGACAGCAGTTTCGTGGCCAACTTGCCCAATGGCTACATGATGGACCTGCAGCGTCCGGATAACTCCACCAGCTCTCCAGTTTCTCCAGCAACTGAAAGGAAGCAGCAACAGCCACTGTCTCAGAAGCCTCCTTCTCCCTCTCCTGGAACTAGCATCTTCAGTTCCATCTCCAGTGCCATGAAGCACACGACCCAAGCAGCAGCAGGACTGATTGAGCACTCGGCAAGTCCTGCCCCTGTGGCCCAGAAACCCAAGATCCTTTTGGTGATTGATGATGTGCACACAGATTGGTAAGTACACACACTCCTTCTGCCTGCTTGACAGGCATTGATGTTACTGGGATGAAGTGGGCTTGGATGTCTCAGGGAGTTGCCAATAAGTTACAGAAATTTGCACATCTGAGCCACAGCTTGAGTCCAACCCATGTCAGAAGTGGTTGGGAGGGTTCAGGATCCTGGATAAAATGAATGGGATGGTCCCCTTTCTGAATTGGTTGGCAGACTTGTCAAAAAGGCAGCACAGTGCTCTGCTCCTCGGACTGAATTCTTTTTTCACACCTGGAAATAGCCCTTTCAGATGAAGGTCAGAGGCCTGGTACTGGTGTAATGTGGAGAACCTATGCAACTCCACCGCTTTGTGCTTGACCCCTGTCCCTAAGGCTGTCAATCCAGAGCCTTTCATAGATTCATAGATGTTAGGGTTGGAAGGGACCTCAATAGATCGAGTCCAACCCCCTGCATAGGCAGGAAAGAGTGCTGGGTCTAGATGACCCCAGCTAGATGCCTATCTAACCTCCTCTTGAAGACCCCCAGGGTAGGGGAGAGCACCACCTCCCTTGGGAGCCCGTTCCAGACCTTGGCCACTCGAACTGTGAAGAAGTTCTTCCTAATGTCCAGTCTAAATCTGCGCTCTGCTAGCTTGTGGCCATTATTTCTTGTAACCCCCAGGGGCGCCTTGGTGAATAAAACCTCACCAATTCCCTTCTGTGCCCCTGTGATGAACTTATAGGCAGCCACAAGGTCACCTCTCAACCTTCTCTTTCGGAGGCTGAAGAGGTCCAGGTGCCCTAGTCTCTCCTCGTAGGGCTTGGCCTGCAAGCCCTTAACCATACAAGTGGCCCTTCTCTGGACCCTCTCCAGGTTATCCACATCCCTCTTGAAGTGCGGCGCCCAAAATTGCACGCAGTATTCCAACTGTGGTCTGACAGCACCCGATAGAGGGGAAGTATCACCTCCTTGGTTCTGTTCGTCATGCATCTGCTGATGCACGATAAAGTGCCATTAGCTTTTCTGATGGCTTCGTCACACTGCCGACTCATGTTCATCTTGGAGTCCACTAGGACTCCAAGATCCCTTTCCACTTCCGTGCCACCAAGCAGGTCATTTCCTAGGCAGTAGGTAAGCTGGACATTTTTCCTCCCTAGGTGCAGCACTTTGCATTTCTCCTTGTTGAACTGCATTCTGTTGTATTCTGCCCACTTGTCCAACCTGTCCAGGTCTGCTTGCAGCTGTTTCCTGCCCTCCGGCGTGTCCACTTCTCCCCATAGCTTTGTGTCATCTGCAAACTTGGACAGAGTACATTTCACTCCCTCGTCCAAGTCGCTGATGAAGACATTAAAAAGTATCGGTCCAAGGACCGAACCCTGCGGGACCCCACTGCCAACACCCTTCCAGGTCGAAACCGACCCATCCACCACGACTTTCTGGGTGCGACCCTCCAGCCAATTCGCCACCCACCGGACTGTGTAGTCATCCAAGTCACAGCCTCTTAACTTGTTCACCAGTATGGGGTGGGATACTGTATCGAAGGCCTTCCTGAAGTCTAAGTATACGACATCCACCCCTCCTCCTGTGTCCAGGCGTTTCGTAACCTGCTCATAAAAAGAGACTAGATTGGTCAGGCACGATCTGCCCGCCACAAACCCATGCTGGTTTCCCCTCAGCATAATTTGTCCTGCTGGGCTCTTGCAAATGTAAGCCTTGATAATTTTTTCAAAGATTTTGCCAAGTATGGAGGTGAGACTGACTGGCCTATAGTTGCCCGGGTCCTCCTTCCTCCCCTTCTTGAAGATGGGGACCACGTTGGCCCTTTTCCAGTCCTCCGGGACTTTGCCCGTGCGCCACGAGCATTCAAATATTCCCACCAGTGGCTCTGCAATGATGTCGGCCAGTGCCTTCAGCACCCTCGGATGGAGCCCATCCGGGCCTGCCGACTTAAAGGCATCCAGTTCTTCCAAGTGCCTCTGCACCATCTCAGGGTCTACGCATGGCAGTCTGGCACCTTGCTGCTGCCTCTCTACAACCCCAGTGAGAGACTTGTCGTGCCCCTCACTTAAGAACACTGAGGCAAAGAACTCATTGAGGAGTTCAGCCTTGTCCCCCCTGTCTGTCACTAATTGTTTCTGCCCATTTAGCAGGGGTCCTATTCCTCCCTGGGCCTTCCATTTACTCCCTATATATCTAAAAAACAATTTCTTGTCCTTTACTTGGGATGCCATCCTCAGCTCCACGGTAGCTTTGGCCCATCTAACTGCCTCCCTACAAGCGTGAGCAGAGGAGGTATATTTATCTTTGGTGATCTCTCCCTGTTTCCACTTTTTATGTGCTCTCTTTTGGCCCTTAGGCTGCCCTGGATTTCTCTGGTCAGCCAAGGAAGCCTTCTGCCCCCTTTCCCTCTTTTTCCTCGCATCAGGTTCGTCTCGCTTTGTGCCCGAAGGATCGTTTCCTTAAGGCACAGCCACCCTTCTTGGGCTCCCATCATTTCAAAACTCCTACTCTGCAGTGCGTCCTTGACTAATGGCCTGAGTTCATTGAAATCAGCTTTCCTAAAGTCTAGCACTTTCACCCTACTAGTTACCTTACCCACTCGACGTCTTATGGTGAATTCTATTATTAGGTGATCACTGTCCCCCAGATGGCTACCGATCTGTAGGTCCCCTACCATGTCATCCCCCGTTGCCAATACCAGATCCAGTATGGCATTCCCCCTAGTGGGACCGTGCACCTCCTGTGTCAGATGGAGGTCCAGTAACAGGTTGGAAACCTGCGTGAACGGTGGGACTTTGCCGTCTGCGTGTCCCAGCAGATGTCTGAGTAGTTTAGGTCCCCCATGACTACCACCTCTTTAGCTTTTATGATCTCTAAGAGCTGCCTCAGGAGCCCCAAATCTATTTCTTCCCCTTGGTGTGGGGGTCTGTAGCAGACCCCTACCACCAAATCCCTTTCTCCTTGCCCCCCACGTAGCCTAACCCACAATCCTTCTACTTCCTCATCCTTTGATTCTGTCTTGATGAGGGTCGATGTATATTGCTAATTGACATAGAGTGCAACCCCTCCCCCTTTTTTCCCCACCCCGTCCTTTCTGTACAATCTATAACCCTCAATATGTACCGCCCAGTCGTGAGATGAATCCCACCAGGTTTCCGTTAGCCCTGCTAAGTCATAAGTGTTTTGTGCAAGCAGGAGCGCTAGTTCATCCTGCTTGTTCCCCATGCTCCTCGCATTAGTATATAGGCACTTGAGCCCTGTGACTGGTGCCTTTGCTGCCCCACCGCTCCGAGTCCCAAGGGGCCCCTTATTTCTTACCTTCTTGTTGTTTACCTGTTCTGTAGTGCTGGCTGCCCCATGGCTTGCAGGTTCCCAATGTTCTCCTTCTTCAGGCTGGGCTGTCCTTGTGGGTGCCACATGGTTTGGTGGTCCGTGGCTTCCCCCGCCCTCATCTTCCCCTCCCCCCGACGAGCCTAGTTTAAAGCCTGCCGGAGGAGATCCGCCAACCTAGAAGAAAACACACGCTTACCTTTGGGGGACAGGTGAAGCCCATCCCATCCCATTTCATGCCATTTTAATTCATAAAAAGTAATAAATATAGCCCCAAAACCTCCAGAGCTCATTATTACAGCATACTTCCCTCACTGTTCTTGATGGCAGGCAGCAAAAGGGTCAGAGGCTTGACTAGGTGGTCTCTGAAGTTCTTCTTTATTATACTTAATGCAGATCTTTTTTTGGTGAGACATTTTTATGATAAAAGGCTGTTTAGTGAGAATAGTTGGGACAGGTCACTTTATAAAAGTTTTGGAGGACACTTGAATCCTTCAGAAATTTGTCCGAGCTGGCCTCCCAGTTGGGGTGTGCCTATTTTAAAATTAGCTGGTGTGACGAGCTTTGGGTTAAACAGGTTAGGCATTACCTTGGGTGGAAATTCAGAACATGGCATGGCTCATGTTGGCCTTGGTGAAGCCATTGAGTATTTTCCTCATACAGTTTGTGTTGGCAAACTGACTGGGAGCACTTCACTACCTACCCATTGAGTTTGGGGAACTGGAGGGGAGAGCACATCCTTGGCAAACACTGATGAGCTTTGTCTAACTCTGAGAGTTTGGCTAATTGGGATTATGTTGTACTAGCTCACTTCAGCACTAGGTCAAGAAAACAGTAAGTGGCTTTTCTTGTGGGTCTTAAGCCCTATTTAGTTCCCAACTGAAACCTGGGAGCATCCTCTTGTTCAGTGCCCTCTTCAATTTCTGATTTAATTGTTCATATTAGCATCAACATCTCCTGTCAGTCTAGCAACTCAAACTTTCTTCTAGATTGAAACCAGTAAAAAGGGAATGATATGGGAACGGGTGCGACTTGCCGACTGCCACAATGAATCAGTCTCTCTTAGAGAGGAAAATAAGTATCTACAAATTTCCAGCAATGGAGGAAACCTATACAAAAGATATAAAGATAAAAAATGTTTCTTAAAGATAATGAAGATGCTTACTTCTTAAAACTAACTTCCACTAAAGGTGCTATTCTGCTTCCTGGTACATGACTCTTCTCAAAATACATCAGACGTTACTTTTGATCCATGGGTAACGATTACAAAAGTTGTTGTTTCCTTACAGTGATGTCAAAATACACGTTAGCTCTAACTTATCTTTTGACCAGAAGTGATTAAATTATTATGACATTCACAATTCCCTTTCTTCCAATCATAAAATACGTGGTGCTTTATATTTGAAATGTAAATCTCCTTTTGAGCGAGATTTCCCCTTCTTTGCCCACATGTGCGATCTTTAAGAGCAGAGGAAAAACTTTGTCTAGTGACTAGGAGTCTGGATATTTTGTTTAGGTGCTGATTTTCTTCAGTTTCTGCCCAGGATCCGCTTTCTGACTGTATTTTCTACAACTTTAGCAATTTAAGCACTTCTATGGTCAATTCTTGATTGCCTCATCATCTTTTGTGTGTGTGTGTGTGTGTGTGTGTGTGTGTGTGTGTGTGTGTAAGAGATAATATCATGACGGCCTTCTGCGATAGAGAAGGACCATCATTCCCATTATATGGATGGAAACAATGAAGAATAAGGAGATGAAAGGTATATCTATACTGTGATGGTGATGTTCTCAATCCCACCACTGAGGAAATAGCTTCACCCAACTTGCTTCTCTTCCATTCACATCAACCTCAGAAACAAGGCAGTGAGGGACCCCCCTGGGGCACCGTAAGCTATCAATCTGGTGTGTTCTTGGAGCACAGTACCAGCATCACCCATCGGGGAGTCCTCACTACCTCATTTCCCTAAGCTTAAGATCTACCCTAAGATGAGTATGTTAGAGTTGTCCCATTGCCTTGAGCCAGATCTGGACTGCAGTGCTCCTCATGGACCAGATCTAGCATGGAGTATGGGACAGCTGTGGCAGGGCCAGTGGCAGCAGTCGTTTCAGCCCAAGGCACAGTTCAGCAGTGGACCTGACCCAGTGCCATTCATTTCCTGGTAGTGCACTGGAGAGCCCTCCCAAACAGCATGTTTGTGCCTGCCTTAAGATGGTACTTTTGTAACCCAAAGGTGTTCCTCCTTTGTCCAGCAGAGCATTGCTTTGCATTTTACATTTAGGTGGATCTGCAGCAATGGAGCCAGGCTTCTTCATCCAGCTTGAAATGAGTGGAATTTTTCTGCATGAAAAATAACATTTTGACATGCTGGGAAAGTAGTCTCTGGCAATTACATCAAGCATTTGTGTCAGTTTAGCAAGGGCAGGGATATCTTGCTGCTATTTCCAGAAGAAGGCAGTTTTTTTGTTTTTTGGGGGGGGTTTCCGCCACCCAGGTCCACTTGGCTTTGACAGGTGATGTCATTGCCTTTTACTGGTTTAACTGTTTTCTGATACATTTGTTACCTGAGTGTGCCTGATGGTATTATTCAAGTCTCAAAAGTTTTCTAGCTGTCCATGGCTTCTGCTGAGCTCTTTTGCAGTTACAGGGAGATGCTGCCAGGTGGCAGTCACTCATCACAGCATGCCTCTATTGGAAATAGAAATGCATCTAGTACATAATACTAGTATCTGGAATTTAGCATCTGTTGTCACTTGTTAGTCTGTATATTGTAGTCAAAGACTAAACCATTGGATCCAGAGGCCCAGAGATAGATGGACAGATTGATATTTTATTTTATTTTATTTATTTTTTTGTGCTCAATCTCCAACCCACAGGCCCAACTGGCCTGCAGACCTGTCATCCAGCCAGCAGGACTCCCCAGGAGTCTGGAAATTTGGCAAAGAGGGAGTGGTGGCAGCATTAAATGCCATTCCCCTGCTGCCAAATTTCTCAACCTGTGGGGAGCCCTGCTGGGTAGATAAGGTGGTCTTGCATGCTCGATCCCTCATGTTGGCTCCACTGTGGACTGGGGGTCACTGCAGCCAGAGATGGATGGGATCTGGCCCATGAACTGGCCCTGTGCCACTCATCTGACCAATGGGGCTGGAAGATTGAGCACCCTGGTTTAAAGTATTGGCAAGAAGAGGAAAGGAAAGGATATGGACTACCTTGTGGTGCTTGTCATGGTTTAGAATACGCACTCAAACCAAAATCTTTATCATCATACTTTCAGCTGTTGTTGCTTTGACAAGCTCAGTTTCACCCTGTAGGTATGTCCTTGCTGTAAATGAAAGTGCGATTACAGCATAGGTAGGTATGTCTGCTTTTTTTAACTAATCTGGCTAGCATAAGTAACAACAACAGTAGGGGAGGCATGATAGAAAAGGCTTTTATGCAAAGTAGTAACCACAGAACAAGCCTGCTGGGACCTCTGAGTTGGTAATCTGAGTTTCTGGCCTGTGCTGGTGTATGGGGAATAGAGTTTGGCCTCATGACAAAACCAGTGAAAAAGAATATTGTTACCAGTCCAGACTGATCTCTGCTACTCAAGTGTTATTTCTGAGTAACACAGTTCTTGTTAGCATCAATCTGTATGCAATCCTGAGCTCTCAGGGGGTAATGTTTGTCTTGAGGCAGCTTGGCTAGGAACAATAACCATTGGAGGATTCTGGCTGTCCCCTCTTGTTGCCTCACACATGGGATAAGTCCCAGAATCTTTGGTGTCAACAATCTCCTCCCGTTACCTATGTTTTCTTAATTTCACTTTTGGAAGATGCATCAAGTTGAAAACATTTTTCAACTTCCCTTCACCTGCCACAAGTACTTGCTTTTATTTGGCATTGTTTTATTTTATTGAATAATGAGCCTCTCCTTCTCCTTTGGAAAGAATTTGCTGGAGTAGAAAATGGTCTTTAGATATGAGTAATAACCAACAAAGAGCTGGCAATATTTCAACAGGGGAGCTTTCACACAGTTTTCTCCTATAACTAGTTACAAAACCCATGCAACAAGGACTCATTTGTTCTGACAGGAAGGATGAGAGACTGGAGAATCTGCTATTTGATTTCTCTTTTAAAATAGAGACACTTTCTCATAAGTGGCAATACATATGAGAAACTTATTATTCCTTTGCTCATGAACAAATGTTCACTGCACCTGGTCTAGGTGTAGTGGCTTATTTTAAGTTGCCTATACCTGGACTGGGAGCTGGCATGTGCAGCAGTCTGCAGCTCCCAGGAACAATGTGTACATGCGTTCACCACTTCTGAGAGCTGGGTAGGGAAACCGGAGTAACTCGGTGCATGGTGGGGAGGGATGCTCACAGGTTGGGGGGGAGGGGAGGGGAGGGTGTTGCCCTATTGGGTCTGGGACAGACAGTACATAAACTGGTTTGACCCAAATCAGTTAAATCTGATACTAGATTCAACCAGGTTTATCTCAAACCAGTTTGAAAATGGCTGAAACCGGTTTATGTGCGGTTTATTGAACGTCTGTTCTGTTACAGGATTAAACCAGTTTCTAATCATTTAAATTGGTTTACATGTAATGTCTGTCCCTAACCTTGGCAGCGGGTGTCAGAGGGCTAAAAATATACCCCAGTCAAGGTCGGGGGGGGGATTAGCATGGCCCCAGGGTTAGGGTGAACTGCTGGGCTTCCCCCACCCTACAGCTATGCTATAAATGTGCAGGCTTTTGAGAGATCTAGTTAACCCCTTCCTAGACTGGGTTAACCCACTCTCAATGTAAGTGAGTACACCTACTCAGGTGAACTAAGTTAGATCAGGCCCATCATTTTTTACCTGATTTAACTTCTCTGAGTGCCTGCACGGATGGACATTTAGATTGACCCTAACCCTTGCTAGACTGATCTAAATGTAAAGGTTGTGTGTACCTTTTGTTGTGGCAGAAGCTAGGTGCCCCGGTCTTGGGTGAGGACTCCTTTTGTTGACTCCTGTACCCAAACAAAACAAAAAGATGGTCCTTGGCTCAAAGAGCTTACTATCAAAGTATGTTAAAGGCACTTAAATGGGAAGGGTTATTGTCAAAGGCATAACTAGTATGTTCAACACCCTGGACAGGAGACTGGGGGAGGTGGTGTGCCAGGCTTCAGCTGTCAGGTGGGATCCCCACCCACTGACTGCAGTTGTCATCGTATGGGCTTCCTGATATCTGCTGCCTTTGCATCCCCTCCAAAATGGCATCCTGGGCTGTTACCCCACTTCCCCATCCCTACTTATGCTGCTGGTTGCCATTTTGTTCCTTAAAAATCTACCAGGCTTATTGGTATTGTAGCACAGCATTTAACTTGTATCACAACAATGGTATGGGGATGTGAGGGCCCGTAACAGGAATGAATGGTCATCTTCATCTTCAAAAGTCTTGTAACTTCCACCATGTGGTCCTGTGGTCTACTCTGGTTTGTTTCAAAGGTAGGATGCTTTAAAACATTTTTGTGAGTCTCCAGCATTTAACTAACAACTCAGATTAGCAGTGATACAAGAAAAGTGAATTGTATTAGTTGCAGGGCACCTTGTTTGACAAGTGCTTCCCTTCTTCCCCCAAAACCTCATTCTAACACAACTCAAAGAAGTGCATCTTTAATCAGCTCAGAGTGGGATGCGTGGAAGGGAAAACTACCTGTGTTGCTCCTTATCCTTAGCGTTTTGACAAACTACCTCTCATTGACACTCACAAAAATGAGTAAGTGAATCTTCATCCAGGCCAGAGAATCCTGTTCCTATTTTCCCACTGACCGTGCATAACTGAGCCATGCATCCCACAGCTTTAGAACTAAGCAGCCTCTCTTAAGAAAGCAGCTACTTTGGAAGAATTTGCTGCCCTGGGACCAATGCATTTTTAGAGACCCAGCAACCTCCACAACACACCTATAGTGGCTGCCAGAAAATGGGAGTTCAGACACAAACACACATGCATGCGCATAGAGAACATGAGGAAATGGAGTGGCAGAACTCCATGTTACTACAAATCAGCCAAATCCAGGATGATGACCTCATCCAGGAGGAAAACGTCCCACCTCTGGCAACTTCCTTGCCCACAGCACTGTTAAGTAAAATCTCACTCTTGCTGGAGTGGATTTCTGAAGAGATCAAATGAGATTTAGAACTGTGAATTGTTAATTCCACCATCCGTGAAAGTGCTCAGCTTCCCATCCTACTGCTCCGCTTAAATAGCTTATTTTGGAAATGCACATGCATAGCTAATGGTCCCATTAAAAATGTGTGTTGAAAACATTGCTTTTTGGACCAGATGTAGAAACAATGTCCCCGCTCGATTGCATTTGCTAAATATCCTATGCCCTTTGTCAGAACAATAGGCATGTTTTGTCCAAATTTCCAGCTCTTTCAATGCTATCAGAGCTACACTTTGTCTTGCTTAAAATTCTTACGCACCAACATGAATTTGAGCCACGTTTCACAAGAAAAACGCTACTAAGGATTGTTTTAGAAGGTTACTATTGTTGTTTTCCATTTGCCTCCATCTGTAAAGCCAGGCTGCCTTTGCACAAAATCTCCAACTCTCCTGGCACTGGAGAACAAAAGAGAACATGATTAATACATAACAGAATCCTTTTATAAGTTGTTGAAAATGGAGGTTCTTTGTAGCATGATCTGTTGTGGCTAGAAGCCAGGTGCTGTATTCTGCTGGAAAAGAGGATTTATTAGGTTTATTAAGATAAAAACCCATTTCTAGCTCTGACAGTCCATGAGATATTTGAACTGTAAATGTGTTGCTGGTTCAGGACTACAGTTGGTCAAATGCTACTAATATCCTGTTGAGTTGGGTGAATTCTCAGAATTTACAAATAGTTGTTACTTAAGAATATTCTGTGTTTATCATAAGCAAGCAATATGTAGGCTTTTGCTGCATGTCCAACGTTGATATTTGGAACTTGACCCTTAGAAATTAGTTGCTTAAATTCCAAGGCTTTGTTTGTACTTCCTGGCTGGATGATTGGAATTTTCTAGCAGGAAAATACGAAAAATTATGAATAGTGACTGAAGGATTGTTAGTACAAATTGGTGACACTTTTTTCAGATTCTGCAAATGGTTCATGATTTTGCAGTCATATTTGAATACTTACAGAAAACAAATATTCAACCAGCTTCAACCAGCACTGACTATTTCAAAATGTAACCTGGGGACAAAATTCCAGTTTTGAGGGAAGAGGATACATGTTTAATAAACAGGATGTGCCTGTATAGCTATATATGCTGTGTAGCTATATATGTATGAACTAAATAAGCAAAAAAAGTACAGTAGCTGTTTGAGAAAAGCATGGACATTTTGAACATTAGCAGTAGTCCCAAAAGTGCTGGGATAGTGGCTAAAATAATAGGTAATACTGTTAAAGGGAGCTAGCAAATTGCACATACCACATTATTCTGCAATTAATCTCACGTAGGGGTGTCAAACATATGACCTCCCAAGCCAGATCCAGCCCATGGAGTTTCATGATCTGGGCCACAGGTTGCTAGACCAACTTGGAGCACTGGTCCCTGCCCCATGCCCTTTGTGGTATGTAGGCAAACATGATGCCATGCACCCTGCACACTCCACGCAGCACAGGGTCTGGCACAGGGTGCCACATGGAGCCCATATGCTGGACCCCATGTGCTGTGTGCAGCACTGGATCCAGCCCATGCACCATGGGGAGCACACACCCTATGCTAACCTTGTGACTCATGCAAAGCAAGCCCTGTGGCTGGTGTATTCTGTGTGCAACACATGGGCCTGAACTGGTCTCAAATGCTGCATATAGCACAGGGGGGTGGCACAGGGCATGCATAGCCTGCGGTGCCCGGGATGAAGCTGGCACTGCAGGCAGCACGGGATAGGTCCAGGGCACTGCATTCAGCCTGTGCCCTGGGACCCCTGTGCCACATGCAGCTCTGGGTCCAGCTCCATGTGCTACATGTAGTACGTGCCAGCCCTGGGGCTTGCTGTGCACATACCAAACCCCGGGGCTGGCACAGGGGGCACAGGCTACATGCAGTGCCCTGGAACAATCCCCTGTGCTGCCTGTAGCATCAGGTCCAACCTGCATGCTATGCACAGGCTGGGCCCAGTGCTACAAGTGCAGAACAAGGAGTTGGTCCAGTTCAGCCTGCAGACCGATCCAACATCCCTCCTCCAGTCTGCGGGGTCAGATTAGTTTGACACTTCTGATATTATGCATATCACCATATCTGTCAGTATTTGCTTATTGTGCATATAAAGCAACTTAGGATCTACTGCTCATGAGTGAAAGATGAAAATATGAAGAATCTATATACTTTATAGATTCTTTATATTTTCATAAAGAAAATATGTAATCCTACAAAAATGAACAGTAGAAATATGGAGAACAGTCCCCACCAGATGGTAAATATACTAAAGCAGGTCAAATTTTGTTCTTTAATTACTTTACCAGAGTCAATTTAAATGCATGGCACTTAACTGCAGAGGCTGTGTCCAGACGTGCAGGGGCATTCACCTGCAGCAGCACAAATAGTTGCAGCACAACTTTGTGCTGCTTCTTTGTGCTGCAGCACATGCCCCTGCATGTGCCCTTTGTTGCGCTTTGGGCAAATTCCCCTTGCCCAGCTCCTCCTAGCTCTCAGAGTGCTGGAGCAGTTGGGGCACAAATGGAGGAGTGGAGATGCTCTGGCTGGCAGGACCTAGAGGACCAAGCCTCTGTTTGTTCTGATGCACACTATTGTAGTGTGTACCGTACCACCTTTTTTCTGGGATTTTTTTTTTTTTTGCTACCAGGAAATCCTGGGAGCAAATTTTGCCCCCATGCTGCAAATATGCAGTGCAGGGCGTGTTTTAACATACAATACATGCAGTTTGTGGTGCCACAAACTACACATGCCTTCATGTGGGGACACGGCCAGAATATCATTCTTATATCTCCACTGACCTGTGCAACTCGACCATACTTCTCAAGGTTTGTGAGACTTTCAGTGACCTTCTAATGAATCCAAACTCTTGTTTTATTTATGCTTAGAACTCTGTAGTCCTTGACTCGGTGTTGTTCTTTAGTTACATTGGTTTCCTTCTTCCTAAAGCAGTGGTTCGCAACCTTTTTCTTCTTTCAGGAACCATTTTGTAAACATCAATGGCCATTCCCAACCCAGTAAATACTAGCTTAAGTGGAAAACAGCCCCCTGGCCCTGCTGGTACCCCTCACTACTTACCTGATGCCCCAGGCCCCAGCCCCACACTATGTGAGGCAGGTGGGGTGGGTGTGTGGGGTATGGTGGGGAACATGCTCCCCCAGATTTGTGCACCCACATTGGGCATGGGGCTGAAGCCTGACCAGACTGGCATAGGCAGGAGTCACTTTTGTGGCCCAGCAGGCAGGACCTGGCGCAGAAGGGTGGAGCAGGACAATGAGAGTTGTTACTGCTGCCAGGGCCACACCAGCCACACTGCCAGCAGCATGAGGAGCAACAGATGGGGGTTGAGGGAGGGTGGGCACGCTGCCCTCCCCTCCTCCCTCTGCCAGCCACTTGCATGCCAGGCTGTGGCTGCACCCATCCAACATGACCCAGCTGCCACCCCCCTCCCCTCCAGGGTAGAGTCACAGCCTGAGGGGAGTGGTGGCAGCTGGACTATGGCAGTGGGGGAGAGCCATGGCCCAGCGTGCAAGTGGCTGGCAGCAGGAGGAGGTGAGGGCAGCAGCCCCCCGCCCCACCCCATCCACTACTCCTTGTGCTGCTAGCAGTGTGGCTAGCACAGGGGTACTAGCAGCAGCAGCAACGAGTCTTGCCTACCTGCTCCACCCTCCTGCTCCAGGTCCTGCTTGCTGGGCCACAGAGGTGGCTCCTGTCTGTGCCAATCCAGCCAGGCTACAGCCCCATACCTGCTGTAAGTGCACAAATCAGGGAGGGGAGGTGACCCCCATGCCTCAACACGTCATCTATGCCCCCCCTAGACTTACTTGTGGGGAGCTGCTCTCCATGGTGCCTGGCTGTGACATGCATGTGTGCGCATTCACATGGTACCCCCTGCCTGATCACTCTCCTTCTGCTCCCCCCAGCCCCAAGCAGCCCCTTGCAGGCTAGAACTCTGCCAGCCTGCAAGGGGAAACCCATGGTTTCCCACATTTTTCTTCTTTAAAGAAGAAAATCCACATTTTTTTCACATTTTTTCTGCAGCAAACAGAAAACCAAGACCCCTGTTTATTAGTATGCACTGTATAAACATACAGTGAAGCACGTATTTTTTTTTTAAAAAGTGTACAAAATATGATCCATTTTAATAGGGTTTTTTGTGACCCTTTCTCATATTCTTGCATCTGACTTCTGGGTCTCAGCCCACAGGCTGAGAAACTCTATGCTAAAATACAGAGGGGCTGGAGGTAGATTTTCAGTCAAATAGCCAGATTAAAGTGTTGGAAAATTATACCCCTTCCAAATGGCTCCAAGTCATGCCAAATAGGTAACATAAGATGGAAATAGTCCAGCAACATACTGTTTTAAACAGTGCATGCAATATAAAATTTCTGCCTTCTATTATACAGCTGCTTTTAAGCTGACTTAAAGAGTAGCTAGGAAGGAGACCCATCCAGTTTTCCGTGGCTAGAAGGCATGTAGGTATGATGCAGGCTCTTGGGGCAGGAAGAGTAGGCTGAGCAGAATCAAACCAACTGTGAGACCCCTTCAGTGTCTGCATAACCTCTGAAAATATATAAAGAGCAAAACAAAAGTGTGAATTTAATTCTTGTCATGACTTCTGTTGAAGAAAGTCTTAAGTTAGACTTATTTCATTAGCAATAAGTGCTGCATGAAGCAGAGCATCATTTGACATGCTGGAAAGTGTTTTTTGTTTAGGAGTGACCTTCTCCCATCCTACATTGTGGAACTGTTGGTGCCTCACCCAAGTAGGTCTCTCTTGAATAAAAGGCCTTTCTTTCAGTTTTTCATCATCCTGCATTCCCAAAGTAAATGAAAAGCTAATCACAAAAAAAAAAAAAAAAAATTCACCCCTCACCCCATCCCTCCTCAAAGTCCCACATCAAGTATGTATTCTACCTAAAGAAAGCCTTCTAACCCATGAGGGGAAGAAGAGAAAAAGGCTGCATGAAGGCCATTAGGGAACATCAAACTTAGTTTATTTGGGGTGCACTTACATTCTATAGTGAATACATAAGACAAGACCCTTTGAGAGAGGACCATCCTGCTCTTCAGGGATAGCTGCTAAGTTCATTTCCTTTGATCAATATGGGTGTCTATACATATCTTCTGGGATTGGTGGGGGGCACTTTAATTAAAACTCTGAAGTCGCTCTTAATTAAACTGCCTGCAGCATCACATGTATTCAGCATTCAATGAGCTTTAAGTGCCCCTGTCACTTTGAAACGCAGGGATGCTGGATACACGTGACATGAAGGCTGCTGGAGTATGCTAATTAGCACGCTCCAGCAGACTTGCAGCAGACTAGATTAATCAAATCTGCTCTGATGTGTGCTAATTAGCATGCGCCAGAGCAGAAGTCCATCACATGTATAGGTGCCCTATGCTCCCAAAAGACAAAAATACCAATGGTGTTATATTCCATTATACAAGGAGGGATGATCTTGTGGGCAACCTATCAAACTGGGACATGAAAAGTCTATTCCCACTGATTCCTTTTGTACAAGTCAGTTAAACACTTTGGGCATTTTTACACGTGCAAGTGCTGCAGCTCCGGGTGCTTTGAAAAGAACCTGGCACTGCATTGCTTGCAGTTTTATAAGCAGCAAAATGCATGTCAGCACTGAGAACATGGTGGTGGCGCGCTTTTGAACTAAAACGCATAGATGTTTTAGTTCAAAAGTGCACTGTCGCCATATTCTGCACACTAATGCGCATTTTGCTGCTTATACGACTTCATGCAGTGCAGTGAAGATCGCATCAGCTCATGTGTGAAGCAGGCTCAATTAATCAAGTCTCCTCCAAAGTGGCAGATCTCTGATGCATTGTGGGACAAAAAGCTGTGTGTATAAATGCCACAATTCCTCTATTCCTCATCTGTAAAATGGGATAATTCCTACTCTGCCTCGTTGGTTCAAACTGTCAGCTTTTTGAGACTGAAGTAATTTCTTACTATGTATTTGTGCAGTTCGTAACATACCATATTTACATGAATATAAGATTACCCCCAATAATTAAATCCTATATATGGAAAATGTAGAAATTTTTTTTTTTCAGGTATAGAATCTAATTATTGGAGGTTTGTCTTGAATACAGCAGAGAAAATAAATTTGGTATCAGAAAGGCCCCTTGCCTTCTGCCCCCCTGCCCCCACAGCTTTTTTCCTCATTACTGTCAGACCCTGGTCTTTTCTAAACTGCTGCAAGTTTTAGCATAGGTACTCCATAAACACAGTTTTTAAGAAGCGCACTTATACCTAAATATATAGTAAAAACTATGCAAAATATTAATGCAAAGCCAAAAGGCTCATGATTTACCATATAGTTCATTGGGCTGGGTCTAAGCGGAGTCAACAGTATTGCAAGCCATGGTGACCCCAGATACCTCTTGCTGGCCTCCCCTGCTCAATCAGTATGATTTGGAATTGATTTGGCTAATTGAACCTAGAACGTGAAATATATTATTAAAAAAAAAAAAAAAAAGGGGTAGCTTCTCATCAGTATGTTTGCCCAATATGGGCCATGTGTTATATAGTCATGCCCAGTGTTGGCTGCTTTTAATCAACTTCATTATTGAGCACATGCTGCTTTTGGCACCAGTTTAATGATCAGCAGTATATTTAATGAGGTTTCCTTTTATGCAAATAAAAGATGAGGGATTTTTTTTTTTTCACTGTGGTGATTTGCTTTTGATTGGTGATTTTGGTTAGGGCCCCTAGGGCAGTGCTTCCCAAACTTTTCCTTAGCATGACCTCATTTATGATCCCATTTCCTCAGCATGGCCCCTCCCTCCCAAACCACAGACCCCCACATCCACCAGATACTCCTTCCTCCCCACCCATAGCCCCCTGGCTCTGCCAGTGCCCTTCACTCCCTACCCATAGCTCCTAGCCCTGCTGGTGACCCTCACTCACAACCTGCAGCCTCCTGCCCCCACCCCCCAGCCTTGCTGGAGGGGGCCCCCAGCTGCCAGGACTATGGGACAAGGGCCAGGGCCCACAGCCTCCTTGCCCCTCCCCAGCAGTGCCCAAACCCCAGCTGCAGCCCACAGGAGGCAGCCCCTGCTGCAGCTGGAGTGGAGCGCTGAGCCCAGCTCCCCACACCGTTCCCCTCCGCCTGTGGGCAGCATGGCCAGAGCAGAACTTGGGGGGGAGGATGTGGTCTGCCCGCTGTGGGCACTGGGCTCCTCACCTTACTGCCTTCCCTCTGGGGCCTCCATGGCCCAGCAGATGAAACCCCAGTGTGGGAGGGTGGGGAAGCTCGGTGCCACTGCTGGGAGCCCCATGCCAGCCACACTTCCATTGTAAGGTGTCCCTACCTACGCAGCAGTGGTGGTGGTACAGAGTTGTGTCCCCCATTGCTTCCAGGTGGGCAGAGGGCACCTTGCTTTGGTGGTGCAGCTGACATGGAGCTCCCAGCAGAGGCACTGAATCTGCCTGCCCTGCTCTGCTGTGGTGGCCCATGGTAGGCGGGGGAGTAGGGTGGGGAGCCCTGAGCCTGCAACAAGCAGCCCACACCCAACCCCACCCCATTCGCAAGTCTAGGGGGCACATGAGCCGCCCAGGTCTCCTTCCTCAGGAATGCGCAGCGTCATTTTTTATCATTGCAACTCCAAGTGGGGTTGCGACCCCAAGATTGGGAACTGCTGCCCTAGGGTCTACTGCATTATTAATGGATGCATCCAGTGCCTCAAAGGTATGCAACCATTTCTAGACTGCACCATATCTATAAAATAGATCTCAGGGCACTTACTCATGGAGTAGCTGTTTGTACTTTCTCCCTGATGACTCTTTGTGATCAATATTTGCCCAACTTGGGAATCCTTACTTGCTGTAGTGGGGAATTTGTAAACATGGAAAAAAGTGAGGTGTGGGGAGAAGGTGGTCCAGGGAAGCCTCACTCATTTTCATCCATTAAAAAAGCAAACCAAAAAAAATGTATCCTCTCTACACACACCCTTGCTCCCTTTATATAATAATGGGAGCTAGAGGGGTGTCTGGGCATTCCGTAGCCTACTTGCTAGTATCCTGGAAACTGTCTCTTTTTTTCCAGTCTCAACCCCTTTTATGAAGGAGACAATACGGACATACAGTGAGTGCCTTGTGCATCACCCGGGCCCCCGGGCCCTTTGACACAGGGAATTCTTTGAGTGGCTAACCTTGTTCCGTGAGGTCCACCATCCTCCAATCAAGAGAGATGCAGCCTGGCATTTTCTAGGTTGATTTTGGAGGAAAATTACATGCTTTTTCTTCCCAAAAGACTTGAGGGAGATTTAAAAAAAAAATAAAAATTATTTAGATGTAAAAGAGAGAAATTGGGTGATTCCATAATTAATCCTTTGGTCTTTTGTTTTATTCACTTACTTCTTTTCTCCTCTCGTCCATTCCTTTTTCCTTCCATTCTTCTCCTTCCTTCCCATAGGGATATCTTGTCTTACATTGTCTTTAGTTATTTGTTCAGGCCTCCATTGCAGCTTAGAAATGTGGGGTGAAGAGTGAAGCCCTGAAGCTCTTGTAATAAGAAATGGAAATCTAATAAAACTAGTTTGTTGGCTAGGATGATGTTAGATTCCTGATCCAAAGCCTACTGATATTAATGGAAAGACTCCCAGGAATTTGCTGATATAACATGGTGATGTCCATGCCTATGTGCCACATGATTTCCATTTTATGAGGCTTGGAACCCCACCCCTCCCCCATTTTGACTGGATACATGTCTAGGGAGCAAATATCCAGACTGCTCTTCAAAGATTCCTCGTAGGTCACAGCATTCATCTAGTACAATGGTCTTGTATATGCCTGTATTCATTCAGACAGCCATGGGATTGAGACTCTGGGTAATACTTCTCTTCTGCCTCACCAGCCTTTAATCTGGTCATCTGAAGGATCTGCACCACTAATTCATTCAGGAGCTTATTAGAAAGTGTACCCAGCACAGACTTAATGTCATGGTCAAGAAAGCAAAATAAATACAATAGTTTGGGATATTCTTTACATTTTTAGGTAAGAAATAATGATTTTGGAATGAAAGGACAATGCCAGTAAAGTCTGTTTTTCAGAGCCATTCCTACTTTGGTAATGAATCCACATGGGCTGTTGTCTTTTTGCCTCAAACCTTTGAGCCTCCAACGTGAAATGCAGCCAATAATACAGCACTGATTCTACTGACTTTGGGCTGCCATTGAAGTGTGGTTAACCCCCAGATGCACTCATTTCCAGGCACACTGCAAGAGATCTCAATGTCATTTCATATAGTAGTCCCATTGATACCTCTTGTACCTGAAGGCGGCTTACGTTTCTGTAATCTGTCCTTGGAAAATATTTAATAGAACAGACATTTTACGAGATACCCTGAAGAAGCCCCATAAACTACAACATCCTGTCCTATACAAAATGGGGCATACCCTTTCAAGTCAGCTAGCAAGCTCATGGAAACAGATTTAAAGTTTAGAATCGCTGTTTCCTCCTCCCCCTGTAACACTTTTCTTCTTGCTGTCTTCTCTCTCGTGAGCAGGCATCTGGACGTTGCCACCTATGGCTCAGGAAGATTTCAGGGCAGGTGATAAACCTGGCATTTGGCAATGTAGATTGTATTAAGGAATCCACATTGCCAAATGTCTGACATTTCACCTGTCTAACATTTCACTTGAGCAAAAGTCTCTCTAGGGTCCTCTTTAGGTGAAGTTTTGCAGCTAGACATATCAGGCACAGACAGAAGTGGCAATTTTTGCCCAATCTGGCCCCTGAAAATGCTCTACAGCTGTGACCAAACAGAAGTGCATGGCTGCAGAGCTCTTCAAAAGGGCCTGATCCTGTGAAAAATTGAACCCTCATTGCACAAGGGTTCAGATGAAGGTGCTCCAAAGCAGAGTGGCTTTAGTAACTTCTGTCTGCACCACCTCCTCAGTCCCAGCACTGTTTTCAGAACAGGAGGGGGGAAAGGGAGTGGAAGGAATTTTGGTCTGGGGCTTTTTTCGGTCAGCGCTGGAGGGTGGGGTAGGTGGAGGGAGCCCCCCCTCCAATCCACCCCCCCCACCCTTCAGCATTAGCTGGAGAACCCCCAGAGGGAGTTCCCTCTGCTCCTTTTCCCCGTGCCCATTCTGAAAACAGTGCTGGGCATAGGAGGGAGGAAGGGCATTGCTCAGGGAAACCAGCTGCATGCTGGCAGCCAGCAGCTGGATTTTTCACCCCCTCCACCCCCAACAGCAAACTTCTGTTCAGGTGGCAGGATTATTGTAACTCATGATGCTTCCTGAGAAGTGTCATGAGTTCCAAACGGGGAGCTGCACTTCTGTTTGCACCTATCGAGTGCCTTGGCATCTCTGGAGCACTTGATTCCTGTGGTTGATACTGCAATTCTTAGCAGCCGCTTCTCTCCACCATAAAAAGCAGCATAAAGAGAGAAGACAGACCTTAAGAGTGAGACTACAAGCTGTAGAGGGGGAGGGGAAGCCCTTTCCTGGATTCCTTTTGAAACATATTGACTGGCTGAGGAGATGAATGCTTAATGTACCTTTTAGTTTTATTTTCATATAAACCCCAAAGTAACCAGCCAACTTTAAATGTGTATTGGACATTCATGACCACAAGGAAATCAGCAATTGGTCATTTTCAATGGCTGATCCAGGCTGCCACATTGCTTAGGAAAAAACTTTATGCCTGCGTACACTGGAGAGTTGGTCCCATTCTTGCACCATGATCAGCGTTCCCTCTAAGCTGCGTGGCATGTGTGGCCATGCAGGCACGTTCATGTTGCGCTGCCAGGCACACCTGTGCAGCCATGCACGCCGCGCAGCTTAGAGGGAACACTGACCATGATCATACTCTGCTTCAGATTCAGAGAGGCTAGCACAAAGGTGTCACAGGACAAATAACTTCTAGCCCCTGGGAAACTCCTCTAGGCCACCTCTCCTTGGCAAAGGGAGGCTCTCCATGGTTGCCCTGGCAATTCTGAATCCTTGCCACAATGCAGCAGGGGCATGACTTAGTCTTAGGCAGCCCAGAACTCTGTTCTAAGCTGGCATTGAGAGTCATCTGACTTTCTGCAAGCCCTGAATCTGGTAGTAAACTGCCTCTGTTGAGGACCTGTGCCAGCACAGGGACAAATTTAGCTCTGACTGTTCAGGTAGCTGAGAGCTGTGTTGACAGTCCTGTGTGAGCAGGTTCCTTGGAGATTGCTTTCGTAGATTTACTCAGATAAAATCCTCACAAGAACATAGAGACACGAGTACTATACAGCAGCTTCTAGTGAAATGCGCTCTACATGTACTGTACTGAAATCACAGAGCTGCTCAGATGTCTTGGGCCTTTCGTTCCTGTCCGCATGAAGGACGTGCTGTGTATCTGACTGGGGAAAAAGCACCTGCTTCCTCCAGGCACAGTCACTGGGGGATGCTTCAACTTTTCCCAGCAGCTCTGAAAAATTAGCTTTTAAGCAACTTCCTAAGGGGAGGTGTTTGAGGTTTTTAACATGAAAATCTCATCTTTGGCTCTTTAATCACACAAGGGCTGAAGAAGGAATGAGCATTTATGTATTTTCAGTGACCTCCTACCCAGACAATGCATTGCTTTCCACAACATTGCAGCTTGCTAATCACAAAAAATGATGCAATAAGGGGATTTCTTTTCAAAGCAGAGGGCATGCACTGCAGTATTTGTTACAGCGCTTCCTTTTCACCTGCTAGCACTGCTGCATTTCAGTATTTCTTAGCACCCGAGGGTTTGTTTTGCTAGCTTGGATCTACAGTTCTTTCTATCCAAACTATCTGTTTACATACTAATTTTCTGAGATCACAGAAATAGCATCACCCAACCTAAACCCTACGCAGCCAAACAGAATGCAGCAGTGTTGCTAGTTGAATTTTGCATGTTTCAAGATGAGAAGCAAGCCAGAAACTGGTGGTCATTGCTGTGCACTGCTGTGGAGTAAGGAGGAGTTGGCTTGGATAGTTCCAGCTTGACCTCTCCAGACAATGTAGTGGAAGTAGCCTTCACAGTCTGGGGCAATGGAAGAGTCTTTGCATTTTTTTTTTTAAAGTGGCTTCATTGGATAGTCAAGACATGGCTTTGCTTAAGCTAGCTCAGTGATTGGTCTTATGGGTTCAGTCCCTGGCTGTGTCACAGACTGCCTGTGTGGCTGGATAACCCTCAGCCTGTCACACTTACGACCAGATTTCAAAAGAGCTCAGTATTTAGTAGCTCCTGTTGTTCTCAGTGGAACATGGATAATGATCATGTGTTGTTAAGATCTGGCTTTTAATCTCTGTCAAATAAGGGCTACCATCCTTTCTCCCCAACCCTTTGTCTTAGGTCTTTGGGAACAGGCCATTCCATAATATGTGTAATATCTAGAAAAAGGAGGCTGTGATTGTAAATGTGCCCTCAAGGCACTATTGTAGTATAACAATTATTAATTCCCACTTGGTTGAGATTTCAGAGGCTCAAGGGTAAGACACGTCAGTCTCACTTTAGTATGATAGCGTCTATTATACAAGGGCCCAGAAAACACCAGCTGTAAATTTAAAACGCCATTCAATATATTTCTGAGATAATTCGGCAAGAGGTGTTTCATTCTTACCTTTTGCAATGTCAAAATGATGGGCTGAACAAAATATTTGGTTCTGAATTATTTAACACCTGTAGTCTTCAGAGACCTTTAGAAACAGGGTAGTTCTCCTGTGTCTGCCTTTGAAAGAAAATGATATATTGTCTTGTTAAAAAACATGACCTAGACATTGGAATATGCCAGGCCATATGGAAATAGTGTCTAGAAACAAAGGTCTCACTGTATCTTGATTAAGATGCCTTTATCCTATGCTATGAATCCTCAAGATGGAGGTGCCTCCTACATTATTATCTGAAAACAAAGTAATATTGTTCCAACCAGGGAGAAGTTTTCACTGTATGGAAACTAATTTCCTGGACTAAGCTTCATCACTGTACTGGGTAGAAGATTTGTGGTTGATCACACTTCATTGCCAGTTGAAACAAAGCATTGCCAAGGAGTTAACAGTCAGCTGGGCATGGCAGTGGAGAGGTCAGAGGAGGGAGGAAGTATATTTGGTAAAATGTTGGATAAGGAGTATGCATTGTGATCCTGCTAGGAATAAAATTGTAAAGTTGTACAATTGCTTACTATACCTCAAACTTCATGCTATTTCCTGTGGCTTCATCTGACATGGATGTTGGTTTCTGAAAAATTGCTAGTTCCAGCAATATTCACTTTACTGAAAAATAAGGACTATTGCTAGGTACAGGAGCAGAGCAAACTAATTAAGTATGCTTACTGTACCCATTATGAAAGGGGTTTGAATCCGTTTCGTCTGATTTCCCCCCCCCCCCCCAAATTCAATTGTCATTAGCCCAAAATGGTTCACAGATAGCTAAAACCCTGTATTTTGCTCTGGGTTGGAATTGTAAAAGTCTGCTAGGTTGGTCCCACTTGGCTAACTTATGCCACATGAACTTCTGTTCATAGTTATGATAAACGGAATGCAGATTGCTAGGTTGGCTGAGGAAGGGGGCCTGATATCATCCTTGGATACTCAATTCAGAGCTGGTCAGAAAACTTTTCACATTTTAAGGGTATTTTTTTAAACAAAATGAAAGCTTTTACAACCCCAGTTATTGTTTGGGGAGTGCCTTTTGAGGGAGGGGCAGGACAAGGGCAGGCAGTTGTTCTTACTTTCTGCCCTCTGCCTTTTTTCCACTAGGACAATGGTGTTCAACCTCCAATCTATAAGCCAGATCCAACCCACAAAGCCATATCATCTGGCTCACAGGGCTCCCAATGGGTCTGAAAACGTGATAGTTGGGGAGTGGTGGCAGTTGTAAGTACCACCACTCCCCGACTGTCAAATTTCCAATCCCTTTGAGCCAAATTACATGGCCTTGTACATGGGACAGGGCCCTCAAGCACTGGACTGGGCCTACAGATCAGATCTGACCCATGGACTGATCCTGGCCTACTCATCTGGCCCATGGGGCTGAAAGGTTGGGGACTACTGTAATAAAACAGTAAAGGGGCAGAGTAAAATGGGTGGGCAAGCTTTGTTAACAAAGGTGGTGGTTGGGGAGGAACTGCTTTTCCTCCACCTTCTCTTTCTATCTTAAGTTTTACCAGTTGGAAAAGAAAGTGCTGAAAGGGTTACTGTCTCTCTGTGAATTAGAGTGTGGTTTCAAACTGCCAGTAGTGGGGAGAACCATCTCTCTTGAGATGCCAAGCTACAACATGGGAATGGTTTTCTATTTAGATGATTTTGAGAACAATCTTAAGAATAATTTAAAATCAGTATTTTTCCATGGGGAAAAAAATATTCTGATAAAACCTATTTCCTCATAGGGGGAAAAAAAATGTTTGGTTGGAAATTACCCAGTCTGTTTTAACCAGAGCATAAAAACAACCCCCTGAAAAACCAAACCCCGAATAGAAGGGCTTATGCAGCATGTGCCTGTCCTGTACTTGGTCTAGCAGCATTATCAGTCCTTCCATTTTATGAGCAGTAGCATCCTTCCACTTCCCACCATGGTACACTGAAATTCTGGTGGCTAACAGCAGAGATAAGATGACTTTCTGATGCAAATGTAGTTTACCAATGTTGAAGAAGAAAGCCATTCTTAACTGACATAGTGAGCATATGTGTACTGCTGTTAAATTAATAGCAGAAAGCCAAGCAAGATGACTTTGGAAAATTTTCTCAGATAAACTGTAAAGAGAAGCAGAGGAAGAGAGGAAAGAAGGCTTACTTGCTGTTTTCATTTAGATAATAAGGTTCCTTGTTCAGTGTTGGAAGAAAACTGATTCTTTGTTTTGTGGCAGCTTTGCTGCCTTCTCTCTTGCAACTTTCTACTCAGGATAGAGAGTCCATAATTGTACTCGATGAAGGCTTCACCAGTGGTCAAAACTGTTGCAGTGTAAGGTGCTGAAATATTATGTTTTTTAACTCTGGGGAGAAAAAAAAAAAAAGCTACAAGCCTTAAAGGAAACTTCTGATATGTTTTTCATTTGGTCTGGCAGGTTTCTCTTGGAGAAGAGAAAGTCGAGGGGAAATGGGAATTACGAACACATGTTGTAAATTGGCTGGAAATCCTTTAACACAAAGGGAAACAAAGCAGTAAAACAATATTTGATGAGTTGACATTCTTCCCCCTCCCCCCCCCAACCCAAAAAAAGCAACAAGAACAAACAGAAAATAAATCCAAAGTTTCTTTAACTATGTCCACCTCTCTCCCTTCCTCTGCAGGGCCAAGTATTTCCAGGGGAAGAAGGTGAATGGAGATTTTGAGATCCGAGTGGAACAGGTCAGTGGTCCTTGATGTCCTCTGTAGAAAGGGCTGATATGTGGTTGACACTCTGTACATGCAAATGTCTCTGGGCATCAAACAGGATGAGAGGAAAGGAGGAAGAATTTCAAACCCTGTCCGTTTCTCAGAATTTATAGAAGCCAAAGATGAAAATAGCCTATTGAGACACCCAGTCTTTCTTCCTGTCCTGCTCTCTTCTTCTACTTTTGAGTTAAGTTTTAAAGATTTCCAGTGGCAAGAATTTCTCTACTTCCCTACTAAGGATTCCCTGTGGTCTAATACGCACCTGCCAGGGAGTCTTGAAATGGAGCCCTTTAACAAGTTGCCGTCCTGGGGCTGGTCTGATCACTGGCCCATATACTTGTAGGTGGGTGGTTAGCCCTGAGACCTTTCCTGCCATGCCTTTGACTAATTGGAAGTTATTACGCAGGCGGGAGGCTGCCCAATTTACTTGCCCTGATGCCAAGGGCCTATACATGGCTCCGAACCTTCCCTTATACCATGTCCCATGCCTCATAGATGGCATCCATGGCCTAACACCCAGTCTAAGCTTGTTTGGCCTAACACCCAGCCTATAATTCACTGCCCTCACTCTAGGACCCACGCTCCTGTGCTCTCACACTGGGTTCACAATCCTTGTGCCCTCACACTGGGGTCCCATCCCCTCCCTATCTTCAGGCTCCCTGCTCAGCTTGGGAACTTCTTGGTCCCCTCATGCCCTTGCCCCAGGAGCTTTACACCCAGCTCCTTCATGGGCTCAGGACCCCACCCCCTGTGGAGCCTCACACCTGGCTCCTTTACACACCTCAGGACTTGCTGTGAGCCTGAGCCCTGCCTCAAGCCTCACTGTGAGCCTGGGCCCTTGCTTTGTTCTTAGGGTGCGCTCACCTAGACTTTCCCCTACACCGGGTAACCCACAAGGCAGCGGAGGCTGAGGGTTTGTGGTGCCCCATACATGCCTTTCACTGGAGAGGCACAAGTGTGACATTTCCTGAGGACTGCCCTGCCACCAGCAGTCCCACCACACTATCCAGCCCCAGCAGGGTATAGTTTTAGGTCATGCCCCAGAACCAGGAACCTCCAGCCATCCCCATAGTTCTTGCCCTGTACCTCCAAGATGTTCTGAGCAGCAGCTGTAGCCAGGTGATGTTCCCTCTCTGCCTGCCTGCAGCAAACTTCTGACTCCATAGCTCATTGCCTGCTTTTATCACCAGCAGCTGGGCCCTGCTCCCAATCAGGCGGTTGTGCCTGATTGGAAGTGCAGCTACCTGTAGGCTGCTCTGCTGCTCCCACACCCCTGTGAGTAAAAAAGCACAACTTGTTCCAAGTCCCAATCTTGGTTGAGTGCCCCAGTCCCATCTGTGGTAGCAAGCTCAGTGCTACCCTAGTAAAAATAATAAATAGAAGGAATATTTTTTTTCCAAACAGTGACAAATGGAGCAAAACGGAGAAGTTGAGAGGTAAACAATGCAAAAGGGCTTCAGTCCTGCAGAAATAAGGGCCGTAAAACTATCTAAATGAGTTGATAAAGCCAATTAATATAATTTAAGTAACTAGGCTGATTTCCAGGGTTTCCAAAGTTTAGGATTATTTTTAAATGCAGAAGTTTTAAACTTGTATCTGAAACCTCTCCCATGGGCACACTGGGCTCACAGATTTTTATGTGGTTGCACATGAGAAACCATCTTTGTGTGTGAGACCGTGTCATTCTCCTACCCCCTAATAATTCCCTTTATTTTCCCACATTAACCCATCTTGCCTCTCAGTTTCTGCATCCTCCACTCCTCCTTTCCCGTTCCTTCTCCTACACAAATATTTTATATAATCTCCTAAAAGGCAAGTTGGCTCCATTGGCAGTGGACAGTCCACATGCAGAAATGGAGTCCCATGACTTCCATATTTCCCACATGAACAGATTGGGAGCAGTAACTACATCTGGGGACTTGTTGCCATTTCCAGGAACCACCCTGAGTCTCTTTGACTTCATCTCTTGAAAATCCTTATTTGGGCTGTATGTTCAAGTTTTGGTGCAAGAACCACAGATACCAAGAAATAGTGTGGGGCTCTCACTATGAGCACCACAGCAAGCTAGCATTGCTTTCCCTGCAGATTACCTCACTGTAACCCCTTTCAAATAACAAACGTAACAGCAGCAGCATTACTCAGAAATAAATTTTTCTGGTCAAGAGGAAAGTCCCAGAACAGAGAACAAGCTGCTTTTTCTTCCGTATCTGGAAATTGAGTCCTAGTATAAAAGACTGTAAGCTATTCCCTGCTTCATTAGTCCTTGAACTCAGAAGCTATCACCAGTTTCCCTAGTTAGATTGTTGTCTAGTGAGGGAGCTATAGAAGTGGCATTGTTTTTAGGCAGTCCTTGAATGTGACCTCAGGCCATTTTGCATATCAGTAAGGCCAAGAGAGGGGCACTTATCCATTCAGACTCTATACTCTGTGTACTTTTGTATTTATTCATCCCTTTCTGGAAATCCAGCGCTTCTCACTGCTGCTGATTTTTTTTTTCTTTTTTTTTTTTTTTAATTCTTTACTCCCTCCTATAATCATCTATTCCTTTCCCCCCTCCTCTCTATTCTTTATTTATGACCTTTCAACCTAAAGTATGGTGGGACACTTCTTGGGAGCTTTTCTGATACTAAACACGTGAAAGATCTGGATGGTAAAAGAGAACACTTTTTTGTAGTGCAGCCTAGAAAGCCCACAGGACTGATATGTATACAAGTAAGACCCCAAACCTTCCCTTTGAAACTAGATCTCTGACACCAGTACTGTTACAAAATGGGAAAAGAAGTCTGGTAATGAAATGGCACATCAGGTATTCCAGGCATGCTGTAATGATCCCTAACTGGCTGATCTGAGTAAAGATCACAAGATCAAATATTGAGTGTTGTGGCTCTTCTGAAGTCATTTGGACCGTTTAGTGTATTTGTTCACGTGTTATTGGCCAGAACATTTTTTCCAGCTCACCATTGGATCACACTACAAATTTCCACATAGCATTTTGCTGGGCAAAAACGTAGCTGTTCTTAGGAGTAATGTGTTTTTTTTTTTAATTACAAAACCAGAATTTACCTGTATCAGTTAAATCTTTATTTTTTTTCTAACAGTGGAAAGTGTTGATGTGTAACATAGAAATGTTTAGCACATTTGTAAAATAGTATCAGAAACGAGATACGTCCTCGGTTTTGCTGGAAGTGCTTATTTCTGTAGTATATAATGTAGTTACAGCCATTCTTCTGGGATGTTGAGAAATGGGCTTGAATCTAAGGAAGAGTGTGCCTTGCTCACTGCTCTTTCTCTTTCATCTCCATTTCTGTTAGATCTTTCTTCTTTGTTAACAAGCCCCATTGGCGGCTTTCTGGGAAAAGAGAAAGTACAAACTGATTTTTATGTTAAGTCATTGCATCATTTATTTATATTGGGGTCAGAGTGTTGAAAACAGAACAGTCGCACACTCTCAACAGCTGAATGTGAGCAATCTAGTCTGCTCAAACACCCCTATCAGCGTTCGGAGCTGAGTCTCCTTCTGGGAGGCTGTAGGTTTTTTTGAGTGTATGCTTTTTTGAAAATAGATCACATTCTCAGATTGTTTATTGTGGAAATGAACTACATGACCTCTGCAGCCCCCAATACTTCTGTCTTCCCTTCCCCCAGGCCCTTCTCTGTTGGCTAATTTTATTCCCACTGGCATGGAGAAAACAGATGTTCCATTCACTGCCCAGTTCTGATGAATACAAGCAGAAGGATGGTGAAGGGTACTGAGTTGGTGGGTACTCTCCAGTCCTGTCCCATGGCCTCCAGCCTTTCAAATCATGGAGTGATATAAACACACAGATTTCTTCTTTTGTTTTCTTCTCTTATGCTCCTCAGTGTAATGCCCTAAAATGATTTACTGAATACTTTACTAGGATGTCTAAAATTATACATCTCTGGGCACACCCTTTATTTATTGCCCTCCCAGGAAATAATTTTCTTCTTAATTTCTTTTGGAGACTGAGTAAGTGCAAAGCCAAGATCCTGGAAACTGAGAGGAGAAAGAGAGGTATGATAGAAGTAAATAACGTCTTGGAAGTAGAAAAGAGGGGGGAAAGTGGTGATTGAGAATGCTTAAAAGATCCAAAACCAGTGGGCACAGGTGACAGTGAGAGCTCCAGCCTTGGGCCCCACTTGGGTGGTGATACAAAATCACTTTTATGGCTTGGTAGCTGGGGGCATTTATATCCCAAATACATCTGGAGAACTTCAGCAATGCCAGAAACTTCTCATCATATGAGCTGTTCCACTTCTGTAATATCCTTCTTCCTTTTAATATTAGTAATATTTATGGATTTGGGCTTTTCCAGTGCAACATCTGCTTCCAAGGACTTCTTTCTCTCTCATCATCTTGGATGGCAGAGCAATTGGTGAGGGACTTCAGCCAATACATTGGAAGTCACTGGCTTTATCTCTGCCTTTGGATCTCTAGAGCATCTTTCATCCAGTGAGACATTTAATACTTTATTTTAGTGTTTTTAAGTGAATCTAGTCCTGGCATCAGATGCTAACTAGTTCTTTCTTGACACAAGGCAAAACACAGGCAACAATTATGCAAGCTACCCTATCTTACTCCATCAGTGTACTAGTCAGGTCCTAAAAGTCTTCTCTTAAAATGGGTAATTCAGTATCCATGGTCACTAGGCTTCCATTCAGCAAAGTATTTAAGCATATGCATATCTGAAAGCACTTGAGTCATCCCATCTCTGTTCAGCAAAGCACTTAACTTGGCTTCAGTGAAACTTAAGCATATGCTTCAAATATAGCTCATGCTTAAGTGCTTTCCTAGGTCAGGGCCTTAATCTTTTGCCTTTCTGCAACAGGGGAGGCCATTGTGATTGTATTTAGTTATGTATACATTTTTCCGCTAAGAGTCTTTCTGTAATAATGGCATTCAGTCACAGTTGATTCAACTCACACTTGCAGGTAAAAGCCTGTTAATCCTATTCCCAGTGTCCTAGACCTAAACCATCTAATCCCTGATGATTTATCTTTCAAAAAAAAACCAAGACCTCATACTCAGTTGTTGCCAATCCCAAACATGCAAAAATAATGAATCTGGCTCCAAACTCCAAAGTTTAGTTTAAAAATAATGAGGTAATACATGTTGGGATCTTTTTGTTTACTTTCTTTTCTGTTCTTGATATTTCAGGGTGCGCTTCAAGTTTTCTCTGTAAATGCAAGAGCTAGAAAAGTCCTTTTATTTTTTTTAAACAATGAAGGCTGAAATTCCTCACTTAATAAAAGGATCTGGGGCTTTAAGAATAATGTAAATCCTGAGAGAATTGGCAGCACTGTAATACACCTTTCTTAATTGCATTCTGTCCCTCCCTCGTTGGTTATTGAACAAGAAGTATAGGGAAACCAGATCTGGTCAGAATCAAAGTAATTCTATTCATGCTAGACCCATCTTGGCAGTCCTTTCTATATGCATCTCTGCCTTTTGCTCAAGAGGGGATCCTCCTCTTGATTAGATGGGCGAGATCCTGTGAAGATGGATGTTTACTAAGGGTGTGCAAAGTGGGCCCTATTGTATTTGGATTTGGCCAGAATCGGGGACAGTGATTTGATTTGTTGATTCAGATCACTGTCCCTGATTCAATTCATCCAAATTTGAAGATTCAATGCTGATTCGGAGAATCAGCAATTTGGACACAGATGCAGCTTGAAACGTTTTTTCTACATACCTTGAGGTAGCAGGCGCAGCTTGTGATCTCTGCGATGCTGAGGCACGTGGAGCATCCCACAGGAGTGCAAGGCGGCCCTCCATATGCTCGGCGGCGAACTCGGAAGTGAACGGGAAGTGCTTCGGAAGTATGTGGAAAAAACATTTTAAGTTTTGTCTATGACCGAATCTCTGAATCTTTTCGAATCTCTTCAAATTGATTCAGAGGGTTCCAATTCAATTCAGAGAGATTAAAGGGTCCTCTGATTCACTTCAGATTCAGAGATTTGGCTACCGAATCAAGCCAAATCTCTGCCAAATTGAATCAGGGACCAAAGCTGCTTCACACAGCTCTAATGTTTACCCAGATAGTAGCTGTGTTGCAAGAACTGATGCTTCAGGGAGGATTAGTTGTCTGTCTTATCAATACTGTATTTTATAGTGTGTAGGTCAACATTGTATAAATCAACCCCATATTTCTGTACAAAAAAGTTAAGATATTTGTAGATCTGTTGTATAAATCAGAATAAATCAGTTAAATCTGATTCTATATCCATCCAGGTTTATCTTAAACCAGTTTTAGCCATTTTGTGTGCACTGAAGTTCTGTTGCATTACAAACTTGGACTGGTTTTAATCACTTATACCTGTTTATGTGTAATTTCTGTCCCTAACCCATCTGAATAATATTAATGTAATAGCTTCTCTGCCATTTCAGTGGCAAGGCCCAGTTGATGCCCTTGCCTCCCCTGATTTTTACCTGTGGCACATTACAGGGCGTGGTTGGTTTTGCTTACATAAATTCTGTTGTGACTATCATGTATGAAGGGCTGGAGATGATGATTTTAAGGAGTCTTTGGAGAAATGGTTGTCTATAAACAGTGAGGACTGGACTCGGTGGTCAGGGGCCCCTTGCAGCCTAGGTTCCTAAATTAGAAGAAGGCTTCTAACCGTTATAGCAGTGAGGCTCTGGAATAGCTTCCCAGCATGTGCAGGGGTGGGGCAAAAACCTAACTACTTTTTAAGATGGAGCTTGGTTAGCCTATAGCTGAGATTATATGCCATGGTTCCCTATGACGGAAGAGGACTGGATTTGATGACCCTGTCAGGCCCTTTCACTCTTATGGCCTGTGTTCATTCAAAGAAACATGGAAGAGAAAACAATGTACAGAAATAGCAGTAGAGACCATGCAGCTTTTCCCTTACAAAACAATTGCTGCCTTTTGGCACATTTTACTTGGAAAGCTTCTAGAGCAATTTTCATAGATTCAGGGGCATCCCTCATTAGTCCTTGCATTAACCCATGGATATTTGAGGAGGGGGAGAAGGGTAAAGGAAACTTGCTCAGGCAGAAGGTTCACATATATCTGTAAGTTTACGTCTGTAAATTTCACTTCCTCTTGCTCCTCTATCTCTTCTTCCCACCATTTCCTGTTGTGAGGAGGTATATCTGTCTCTGTCTGATGCACGTTCTTCTGGTATTGCTCATTCACTTCTACCCATTACATGGTTTATTTTCTGGAGGTCATTGTTCAGTGAGCTCCTGTATACATTCTTCAGAAAAGCTCTTGTGGTGTAATGTTAAGTCTGCTGACAGCATAGTTAGGAGGGGTGATGCATTGTCTAGGCAGAAGAGAATTATAATACAAACTGTCTCTTCTGATTTCATTTGTATTTCAGTCCCTAAATCGGTATTTTAATTGATGATCTAAATGAGGATTTTCCAAAGGAGTCAGATAGGTCAAAGAAGTATGGTTTCATGGACATTCTAGCCATTCTGTCCAAGTAGATTAATTAGCTATTAATCTACATGAAGTTGTTAGTTGTTAGGTTTCATCTTGCCTGTTTGAAGGAACCCAACAAGAGAGAGCATTTTAACAACTGTTCCTGAATATCTATGCCTGCCAGATGTCACAGTATTGTCAAATGGAAACATTCAGAAATCATGAATCAAGTCCCCCAAAAAACAATCAATCAGATTAATTTTAAAGAAGTTCTTTTTTTAAATGTCCTACTTTATTTTTATTTGCTACTTGCTTTTAGAGTCTTCAGTGTTCATGTTGTTGACCTTTTTCTATGCCATCACAAGGGATAGAAGCTTGCTTTCTTTTAATTTTAAATCTGAAATTTTCATGCACTCAACTCCCAGATCTTAAATAAAAACACCAAATATCACCACAGTTGACAACAGTGTATGGCACTTAATCCTTAGCACAGGCACAAAAGCACACAGTGTGAGTGTTTCTTTTGTCTGTATGCATGTAGATTTATACAAGCAGCATGGGATTTCTCATTAGATGTACCTGGGAGTGTCTCAGTCTTCAACCGCACCTCTTTCATACTTTTTTCTTCATGCTATATTGGATAATGATTCTTAACCAGGGTGCCATGGCACTGTGATGTGCCTTGAGATCCTTTTAAGGGTGCCACGTGTTAGCATTGTTAGGTGTGAAAACACAATCCACAAGACAAAATCGGAGGGTGCTTGTACACGTGACAAAAATTGCCCATTTTTGCAGTTTGAGTCCCGCTGGACATATGCAGGGGATTTTATGATTTAAGTGAGTTTGTTACATTGCAAACTAAACCACATCTGCATGTAATTTAGTTTGCAATATAATTATTTGTAATGTTACAGCCTTTTTGGTAGTTTGCCCCCCACCCCCACTGCAGGAGAGGCAGGCTAAAGGCAGAAGTTGCAAGGGGCCAATTTTATTTTTTTTCACAGAGCCTGCTCATGTGTCCCATGGATGGTGGAGCAAGCTGCTGGTGAGCTGAGTGGCCTGTGAGCTGTGGGGGCCCTGGTCCTTCCCTCTGTAGTGGCAGCACCCCCCTGCGGCCACCGGGTGGGCTGCTAGTATGCTGGGGGCTGCCCCAGCTCAGACTCGGGGAACAATTGGATCGGGCTTGGGTGGCTCCAGGGGATGCTGCTGTGGAGGGAAGGACTGGGACTCCCACAGCTCAGGGGCTGCACAGCCCACCAGCAGCTCACATGGGCAGGCTCTGCTGGGAAGAAAACAAAAAGGCGGTGAGGGGCCCTTTTTTTTTTTCTTTTTTGCAGGGCCTGCCTGCCTCTCCCACAGCTGGGGAGTGAGCTGCTGGTGGGCCTTGAGCTGTGGAGGGCCCCAGTCCTTCCCTCCATGGTGGCAGCAACCCCCGGGGCCACCTGGACAGGTGGATGCTGCCCCACCTTGGAAGCAGCACCCAGCCCAATCCAACTGTTCCCTAGGCCCAAGCTGGGGTGGCATCCAGCCTGCTAGCAGCCCACTTAGGTGGCCCTAGGGGGTTCTGCCACAGAGGGAAAAATCAAGGCTGCTCAGTCAGTTGACAGCTTGCCCCATGGCTGTGGGAGACATGGTAGGCTCCACGGGGAAAAAACAAAAAAAAGGTTTGGGCCCCTTGCAATAGCAGAGATGGAAGCCCCTAAATCAGGGGCAGGCAAAATATGGCCCACAAGCCAGATCCAGCCTGCAAGGGACTTTCATCTGGCCCATGGTGCACACCAATGAATTGTACCCCACTCAGCTCTTCCTCCCATGAGTGGGAGCGAGGCACCTACACGTGCCCCCAACATACTGTGTTATGCCTCACTCCTGCCCTCATGGGCAAAAGGGCCTGGCCCATTAGCACTGGGCAGGGCTGCTGCTGCAGGTTTTCCCAGTGTCCCACTCCCTCCGGGCATCAGGTATGGAAGGTGAGGGGTGGGGACAGGGCTGCAGCTGGGCAGGAGTGTGGAGCATGGGGCTGGGCTGGTGGCAGTGCAGACCTCAGCTGGGCAGCATGTGGCTGTGACAGAGGGTGTGTGTGTGGGGGGGGGTATGAGGACCCCTCCCACACTCCCCCCCCACCATGACGTGCAGCCCTGGCAGGCAGCAGGGGGAGGGGAGGTGGCACTTGTACTTGGTGTTGGTGCTTGGCTCCAGCCATCGCTGCACATTGCAGTGGGGAGCACAGCCCCCACCAGGTTGTCATCTATCGCCAGTGCTCCTTGCACTCCCGAGGCACAGGAGGGAAACCCCAGGTGCTGGAGCTGGCTGAGGCATGGAAGGCAGCCGACTCCAGGTGCAGTGCTGGCCAGAGCCAGGCACCAGCACCCCGAATGTCCACGCCTACTGCTGCACTATGAGGGAGTGTGGGGAGGCACCCCTCTCATCTTCCCTCACGCCCCACAAATTCCACACCAATACTACAGTGTTGCCTATGTTGACTGCAGGAGAGGACAGTGTGTTCCAGAGCCATAGCCCGACAAAAGCCACACAACCCCCCAACATACATACCCTATGCCCCCCATAGCCACCCCCCCACACCCCACTGTGTACACACACACAAACACCCCCCCCACCATCATACACACTCCCTACACCCCACCATACATACACACAGACACCCCACTGCAGTGGTGATGCATAGGGGGTGCATGGGGAGGGGGCAGTTCCCCTGCAGCTGATCTCACAGACCCAGAAGTGCCAGTGGCATGCAGCTGGCACTTGCAGGTTGGCATGATAGGCCACAGGGGGACCCTCCCCCCCCCCACCCCAAGTCGGTGCGATCAGCTGCAGGGGGATGCCTCCCATCCCGATCGCTGACTGGCCACTGGGGTGGCAAGTGCCCCCCACTGTGTACATGCACACAATATAAAAGACTAAGAATATATTTTTTAGTTATTATGCAATTGCCTCTATATACAGTACACAATCTCAATACACAATCACAAATCATGACAAAATATTTTTTAAAATAAAATTAAAATATGTTATAGTAGATGTCTGACTTTTAGCGTTTGGGGATTTTTTTCTGGTTCTAAGGTGGCAACCCCCCCCCCCGCCCCCGGGAGTATTTCTGGGAGTAAAGGGAGAGACATCTGGTCCCAAGATGGTGATGAGGGGGCAGGGCAACTGTCAAGGGGTGGGGCTACCCATGCAGCCCTCCATAGCCCACCAAATCTTGTTAAGCAGCCCTCCATCCAAAATAATTGCCTTCCCCTGCCCTACATTGAAACAATGGGGTTTTAATCATCTAATTAGGGGGGACTAAACCCTGTCAAATGTACAAGCGCCCAGAGATTTCAAATAGGAGTTCATAATCTTAAAACATGCTGACCTGTTATGGTTTCTCTAAGTCTTTTGCAAAAGACAAATTGCTGTAGTATGTTTCTGTTGTTTCTCTGGTATTATCCAAGGGGTGCCTTAAGTCTAAGAAGGAGTGTCTCGAGTCTAAAAACATTGAGAACCAATGGTGTAAAGCAACCTAAATAGCAATTGGATGGGGTGAGGACACTTTTCCTCATGTGGGAGAAATGCTTCAACAGGTCTGCTGACAGAAGTAAACAATGGGCACTGACAGAAGTGACATTTTTGTCATGCAATCAGCCCCCTGAATAATGCTCTACAGACATGCCCTGACAGAAGTGCATGGCTGCAGAGCGCTTTAAAAGTGACCAAGTCTGCAATAAATGAACCCTCATTACATGAGGGTTCAGATGAAGGGCACTCCAACATGGAGTGCCTTCATTAACTTCTGTTAGTGCCTGCCTGGGAGCAAGGCTGGGCTCATGCAGTCCAGCCCTGCCCACCCCTGGTCCTGTCTTCGGGATGGGAGAGAGTTCAGTCTGGAGTTTGCCCAGCCTGTGGTGGAGGCATGGATTGGAGCCACCTTGAGGTAGGGGGACTCCAGTTCACTCATCCCAGCTCCCTCCTCTCCCCCCCCCCCATTCTGAAAACGGCACTGAAGTGGTGGGGGGGAGGGCAGCTAGGGGAGAATGGCTGCAGACACACAGTCTGCAAAGTGGAGCTCAATTTCCCTCCCCCCCCCCCCCCCCCATACTAACAAAGAACATTGGTTGGGTTGGGAGGGTCACTGTAGCTTAATGCTTCCTGTGAAGTGCCATGAGCTACATAGGGGAGCTGTACATCTGTAAGCGCACAAAAAGAGTCAATAATCTCTAATCAAACACATTTACTAAACATGCATGTACACATCCTGCTCACTCTTCTTTCTGCTCAGAAACTGTGGGCTGCTAAATCATTTGAAAAACCTTACAGTGGTGCAGATAACATTACTGTAGTGCAATTCCATAATTATGAATTGCTGGCTTTCGCTTATGAAAACCTGAAAATTATTTACCACAATTGTTGGAAATGAAGGTATAAAATCAATATTGGATCTCATTTATTTGCATAAAAAAAAACCTCTTCCCAAATAGAGACCAATCAACTCAAAATAAATGGGCTTGATTTTATTGAGAGCAAGTGACATAAGGAGATTATAGCTCTGAAACAGGAGTGGGCAGTTATTTGGGCCTGAGGGCCACATGGGGAGTTTTGATCAGCTGGTATGGGCCAGATCAGCACCCCTCACCCTGCAACAACTCACCAACACTCCCTATGGGACTGTAGGCAGGCTGGGAGCAGTGTTTGGGAGTTGGGAGGAGTAGGTGAGGCTGGGATCATGGGGCTGAGTTGCAGGGCGGTGACATCTCTAGACTGGAGCTCAGGCCACAAGTCCACTCCCTACATGCCCCTGCTCTCCGGGAGTGTGTAGAGAGAGGGGTATTTGTGGAGGCGGGGAGGAAGGGAGCACTACCTGGACCTTAAGTCCCAGGGACCTGCTATATGTGAGGGGAGAGAGGCAGGATGGGACATGTGTGCAGCACAGCTTGCTCAGACGGTGTGGTCCACGCTGCCTGCCTGGTGCTCTGCATGGGGCCAAGCATGGGCCAGGTGATGCTCTGCACCCCCCACCTCAAGTGTTGGCTCCTGCTCCTAATTGTACCCCTACCAGCGTGGCAGGCAGGTGGCTTCAGCCAGGCAGCACTTGTCCCAGCATGTGGGGCTTTGGCTCCAGCACCCAGGAAAGTGGCCAGGAGCTGAAGCCGGAGCCCTACGTTCTGGGGCAGGAGCTGCCTAGCTGAAGCTGCTCGCCCGCCTGGCCAAAATGGCACAGTGCAGCACAGCAGGAGCAGTTTCCAGCAGGCTGTTCCTGGTGCAACTGTAGCTAACTGGGTGCTGGTCTGTGCCCCCTGCCTCTAGCAATGGCCCCTGCTGTGTTGCACTGCACCCTGCTGCTCCCAGCAAGCACACAGGGCTCTAGCTTCAGTTCCCAGTTGCCTTCCAGTGGAAAGTGGCCAGGAGCTAGAGCCAGAGCCCTGTGCACTGGCGCAGGAGCCGCCTGACTGAAGCTGCTTACCCAGAACGGCACGGTATGATGTGGTGCAGTGCAGTGCAGCAAGGACAAGATCTCTGCTGCTAGAGGCAGAGAGTGCAGAGCAGCACCCAGCTGCAGCTGGACCAGGAACAGCGCACCAGAGGTTGTGTACGCTGGCTATGACCGGGCTGTGGGCATCAGCCGGAGCCCAGCACCAGCTGCCCCAGCATGAGCGGGTGGGGCTTGGTCTCATGCAGAGCACTTTGGGAGCAGCTGTGGGCCAAATCCAGTCACCCAGCGGGCTGGATGCAGCCTGCAGGCCGTATTTTGCCCACCCCTGTTCTAAAATGACAACTCCTGGCCCGTTTCAGAAGTAAAAACTGGAAGTCTAAAGGGCCCAAGGCAAAGGCTTGTTTTTGTAATACACTGTGCTTTTTGAGAAGAAAGAACAATGAATTAGCAAGGAGTTCTTAGGAAGAAACACAGCCCTCTCAGGGCAAAAGGGTAGGCAGTATAAGGAAAAACAAATTGATGGAAATCTTGTCTGTTTTCTGAATCCTGCCTAGAAATAACTATACCTAGCATCAGTCTCTCAAAGTGACAGTTATTTCCTATAAAGTATTAGTCAGACTCAAAGAGTAAAAGCATCTGTGGTAAGAAAAGAGCTGAAGAGAGGGGAATAAGCAAACCCTCATGGAATATTTGAATATTATTCCAGTGTGTGTGTGTGTGTGTGTGTGTGTGGGTACATACAGGCACAGATAAACACTTGTATGCACATGCACACACATGCATAAAGTGTATGTATGTTAATGGATTTACATTTACATAGGCAGAGAAAGGCAAGGATTTTTTATGATACTTTTTATTGAACCTTCCTCAGCCACTTGATGCACAAACGTTTGTCTAACATGTCTCCCAACTACACAGTAGGTTCAGTAAAAGATATCACAAAAAGTCCTTGCCTCCTACATTTCCTGAAGTATCACAGCTACAACAACAATCCAGCCCTCTCTTATGTGTGTACACACACACAAAAACGTTAAAGGTGTTGTAGCACCTCCATAGGTAAAGTTGCATTGAAGTTTGTAGATATAGCAGTATTAAAAAGTGGTATTTCTAAATTTAAATGCTGGGGACTACTGAACAAAATGGAAAACTATCCAAAAGCAAGAAAGGCTATTTATGAACTTTCACTGCCAGCTGTTCTGTTGGAGTGATAAGTGGATTGATCCTGAAAGACATCAGAACAGAGTGTTAAACCCAAAGAGAACTGGAAGCATTACGTAATCAAAGCAAAGTGGGAGGAATGAAAGTTGCCTATGATGATGGATGTGACTTGCTTGAAGTGTCGATGATTGATATGTAGTTGTGTGTGTGGATGCATAATTATTTGTATATAATTATATATACCCACATGCATACAGAGGTATTATTATAGTGTCTCTAGGATAGTATCCCTATCTTGAGCAAAGATGCAAATTACTTTCATTATGTATATTTAAAGCAAAAAAACTTGATTGCATAGTGCCATTTGTAGCCTGGGTGTACATGGGTTTGACCTCCTCTCTCCAATTGAGGGAATTATTAGCAGGGCAGTGTGCTGCGGAGGGACACAACAGCCCAGTGGCCACATCCGTCCCCATAGAGTCAGGCCCAGTTAATCAATTACTTAACTATATACAAATTTATTATTACAACAAAAGCATTAAAGGGTAAGGACATAAATTCGATATATGTGTAGAAATTTACAAAACCACAAGCCCTATAACACACACACACACACACACACACACACACACACACACACACACACACACACTTATTATTTAAAAATACAGATAATAGTATAACCCAAAACAAAGGATATTGATCGGGCAACCTTATAACTCTGTTAATATACAAACTATTACTTCAGCTTATTCACATAAACTATAAGGCATAGTCAACAAATATAACCAGTAATCCGTAGACTACCTGGGTGCCCTCCAGGGCAGGGGCCCCACTCCCAAGGTACCACTACAGGAAAGGAGGTGGGGGGGAAAAGAAAAAGAAAGTTAGACCCCAAAGACTCCTAAGCTCCCCCACTGTCACCCAGGAGCAGCCCACATGGTGCCCCTTCACAACCCTGGGGGCGTCCCTCTCCTGTTGAGACCCTCTCTCCAGGGTAACTTACTACTCCACAGTCCAGGAGGGTTGCCTCCTATTCTCCAGGTCGAGCTCTGTTCCCTGCCGGGCTTTCTTGCTGCCCAACTCTGCTGCTGCCATGTAGTGGGCACTTCACCTTGTGCTACAGGTTGGAGGCCTGGACAGCCTTGTGCAGCACCAGGTCTTGGTCTGCTCCCAGACCTTCTGGGCAGCATTGTCTGCACTGAGCTGCTGTCCCGAGCCACCTTGAGCGGCTCCCAGGGTCTCTCACCCTCCGTGCAGTGCCTCCTCCACCAAGCTCCCAGCCTCGTGCTGGGGGCTGTCAACCTGAGCCGCCCAAGGGACTCCGAAGGTCCTACTCCGTGCACCGGCCTGTGCACCGTGTCTCTGGCTGCACACCAGAGGTTGCAGACCCAAGCTGCTTCACGCAGCTCCCAGGGTCTGGACACTGTGCTGTGCACCGAGAGCTTAACCACTGGAGCTGTCCGCCGCTCCCCAATGATGGAAGTCTTCAGGGGCTCTTCCTAGGCTACTGCTTTGCCCTGCTTAGCAGCTCTCCTCAGCTCTTCTAAGCACTGCTCTTCTCTCTTCTCTGTCCCTGATGCATCTTCCTCATGCTGGGCGTGCATCTCGTAAGCTCCAGGGCTTCACCCTGGAGACACAGTTTGTAGTCAGTGCTTGCTACTAGTCCTGTGCGAAGTGGCTAGTATTCACTTCGGATTTGTATTTGGCCAATTTTAGGGACAGTGATTTGATTCGGTGATTTGAATCACTCTCCCGAATTGATTTGGCTGAATCTCCAAATCACCAAGGCCAGGCCCCTCCCATGCCAGTTCCCCCAGCTGGGCAATGGCTGCCCCGCCTGCCCCAGCTCCCAGCACTTTAGGGGAAAAAAAAAGCCCTGACTCAGCGGGTGCTGCTGGGCAGGGGTCAATCCCTGCTGGCCCCCACTGCCCCATGATACATGGGGGGCTCTTCCATGAGCCCCCCGAAGCCCCAAGGCTGTTGCAGGAGCCATGAGTCCCGGGGGTTTTCACATTTTTTTTTTTTTTCCTTAAAGGGCCAGAGCTGGGGTGGGCAGGGCAGCCATGCGGGGGGCTGGGAGAGCGGATGGGGGTTGGCAGGAGCTGGGGGAGCAGGCAGGAGATGGTGCCTGGCAGTGGTCCCCTCCATGGTCCCCTCCCCACTCCTCCAGTCCCCCTTCCCTCACCCCCTACTTACCAGCTCTGAGTCTGGCTCCAGCCCCCTGCTGCAGCCACTGGGGACTGACAGAGTCATTGAAGCTCTCTGAATCTTTTCTGAAGATTTGCAGAACTTTGAATCGATTTGGAACTTTTTATTGGTTCCCTGATTCGATTCGGATTCGGAGATGTGGCCGCTGAATCGAGCCAAATCTCCTTCAAATTGAATCCCCACCTGATGCTTTACACAGCCCTACCTGCTACAGTAGAAGACATACATATTCCCTTCCAGTTTTCAGGGACTGAGCACGCTGCATCCAACATTCTCTTTATCTCCCTTTTAGTTCAAACAGAGAGAGGTGAAGGCAGGGATTTTAAGCCTCATCCAAACCCAGGCTTTGGACACTTTACACTGCCATAGTTAACTGTCTACATTAAACGAGTTGTATTCTGTTATATTCGTAAACATGGGCTTATACACTGGTATAGCTATACAGAAAAAAGAATCGGCTCAGTAGGCCATCTTTGTAATGGCATAACTGCGTCCAGCCCAATGGTTGCTTACACCAAAACAACTAATTTGGTAAGGAAAAATTGCACACCTATTCAAAATAATTCTTCTAATACAAGAATCCTATGTAAATATGAGACCTAAATCTCTCTGTCCCATCTAGCAGTATGGCATGTTGTTACTGGGCTAGCTAATTCACTTACATTTTGTACTTTTAAATATTTGTCATTTTCTTCTTTATTCCATGGCCAAAATAAATGCAACTTAAAAATATTTAATCAAATTATTGTTTGAAACATCGAGAATGCTGAGCCCAATTTTAGGTAGAAGTCAAAGCAAGAATAAGGGATAGAGATGGAAAGCATTCAGAGGAGGCAAAGCTTTCATAAAATGTCCTAGGATGGCTTAGAGAAGTTTGGTGTGTGGGATTTTTAATGTAATTGTGAGTCATCAAAATGTAATTGTGAGTCTTCTAAGTTTTTGGGTCACAAAATTACAGAATGTTCTTGGTCTACAGACCATAATGTTCAAAAAAGGTTTTGAATTATTGTTTCGCATTCGCCATACTTGATACTGCATTGTTCTGCACTTTTTATGTAGTCAATTGCACCAAAATAAAACAAGTTTAAAATGCCACTGAATTAAAATCAGACCCTCCTGTCTTATCTGTAGCTACTTGTTCATCTCTCTCTTTCTGGGCTGACTGCTTTCAAAGATCTTTGCCTGCAAGGTAAACTCGGGCTGGTAATGATCTCAGGCTTGAGATTCTAGCCAAGGAAGTCATCAGGCCTACAAAAACCCACAGAGCTAAAAATATATGGAGCGATGGAAAACAGGAAATAATTCCTGCTGACTATAGGACTCAGGTTTTTTAAATGTTAGCCAGCAGTGGCTTATCCAATAGGACAAAGCAGATATGTGAAAGAGGCAGAAACTCTTAATTTAGTAGATTAAGGCATAAAACTAATGCCATGGGAAAGCAAGCATATTCCATTAGGTATATTTGTGTACTTGAATGTTTTGGTGACAAGCATCTGGTAAATACTTTGTAAAGAAGTTTATACTGTGGTCAGTTTTGATGACATCACACAACCCAATTACATAGTTTTTACTGTGTAGACCAATGGTCATTAACTGTTTTGGACTTGAGACACCCTTCACTGGACTTGAGGCACCACTCCATAACTCTGTGAATTGGGTAGCACCCAATTTCAAAAACGACTTTATATATTATAGTGCCTACCTCTTTGTAGAGGGGCTGGGCAGTGTGGGCAGGGAAAAGTCTGAGCCTCCCTTTATCTATTTATTTTGCATGCTTATCTCCCCACACCTTCTGTCATCCTTCAAAGGATCTAGCAGCACTCCAGGGTATCCAAGCACCCTGGTTGAAAATCATTGGTTTTGAAGGTTCAATGAAGAACAATAACCCATTCTGCCTGAGTAAAGACCATATAACTAGATAAGATCCAATGGGACATGTAACTTGCAACTAAATTCAGTTTGTGAATAATCTATGCTTGCTTGTTTGCTTTCTATAGACCTTGCCCTCATGGGTAGGGACCTACTCAAATTGTGATTTCATGGAAATCATGAAATTGGGTGATCTCCATGAAATCCATGGAGGGAAAAAAAACTTACTAAAAATAAAATGCTGGCTCTCCAGTGGGAGCCAGTTGTACTCCCTGCCATGCAGCCCAGCACAAAGAGGGTTGCCAACACAAAGGAAAGTGGTCAAGGTGGCTGCTGCCCCAACCCCTCATTGCTGATTGGCTGAGAAGTCTGCCTGTTATGCAGCCTTTCCCCCCTCCACCAATCAGCAGCAAGGAGTTGGGTGCATGACAAACAGCCTTCTCCACCAATTAGCGGCAGGGGACAGAGCAGCTGGTCAGAGGTGGGGGGAAAGGGAGCAGTCATAAGCCTGTGTAAATGGTGGCTGGCCATGTGATCTGCCCACAAAATTGGCCAGCCACGGCCTTGAATAAGATCCCTTCTTCTAGGTGCAAAGTTAAACTTTCCTGTATGAAATTGACATAACTGATGAAGTGATGTTTATCTGAGCCTACAGCAATCGTGGAAAGGCAGCCTTGGGAAGTATGGTGTCTCCTGCCTTTATCATTTGGCTGGATCAAAACTAAAGCTATGGACAGAATATCACTTAAAACAGTTCAAATGGCTTTCAAATGCATGCAGAATAAACTGCTCCTCAGTGTGGAGGGAACAGGTACTATTTTGTGCTTTTTCATTTTGGAGCACTTGTATATGGGAGGTCATTTCTCTGGTTATCCTACAAAGTAGTGCTCTTCCCTTCCTCCACAATCTCCCCAGCCACGGTCTCCCTGTACGCTAGCCATTGTGGTTGCAGCATGGGCTGTTGGACCCATTTCTCCTGACTCCCAGCACTGAGAGTGCAAAGAGACACTCCTTCCCCCCACCAGGACTGAGACCCATAACCAGGAGACTGATCTGCCAACCCCAGCAGGGGAATGTGGGGTCTCCAGAGATGCTGTCTCCCTTTCCCAGAGCCAGGATTCCTGCTCTCCAGCCTCTAGTCACCCAGCTTCCAGTAGAGGGACACGGGATGTCCTAGTTTCAGTGTGGGGTTCCTCTGGGAGAGCAGACAGGAGAGCACACAGTAATATCAGCTCCGATGATGTAAACATCTGTGGGATTTCCTTTTAGAGAGTATGGGACGCTATGAGTGTTAAATGTAGCTATCCCTTTCCTTCCTGAATATCACCAATCCCCGGTCATGCGGTAAAAATCATAAAGTATGTAAAAATAACAAATTATATGATATTTTTATTTGCATTTTGATTTCTGAGTCATGAGAGTGCACTAACTTTGTGTTTTCAACCCTCTCTATGATTGTGAGGAATAGAAAAATGTATCTTTAAAAAAATGAAAGTAAATTCTCTAGATAGTTTTTGGTTCCAGCTGGTTGAATGTCAAGAAAATTACTGGACAGTGCAAGAATCCAGCTGGAACTCAGCTAATTAGAGGACAATATTGCCCAATCGCTCTTTCAACTTCCATCAAAGCTACCTTTGAATTTTAGAATGGACTTTTTTTTCTGCCACTAAGTTCCAAGTTAATTTTTCTTCACCCAAATTTCTGGCTTATTGGCTGTAAACACAGTATTTCTTGCAGAAGAAAGCCTTTTGCCCTGGGATCTTGCACATGTACAAGTTTATTATCCTGCTTTAAATACTTGAGAAATATGCAAGATTAAATGTGCCAACACTTTTTCTTGGGACATCACTACATGTGTCTAAGTAAATTGCAGGTCATTCTTGAGACAAGCTGACCGAGCTGTGTGGTCTTGCTGGCCATCTACTGGCAGGAAAGCATCAATGCAGCTTGTGTGTAAGTGGCTGTGCCACTCCTGTTTTGATCCTGGTCAAAACATGAGATAATAAAATGACTGCCTCAAATGAAACATCTGTTTACACCCACTCTTGCAATGAGATGCATTCAAGTGGACCATTGACTTAACATGGAGGCCAGTTATAGATTTTTGCATGGTTGTATAGGTACACCTACCTTATCCATCTTAAAGAATCATGCCTACAGCAATAGGCATGCTAGATAGGCATGCTACTCCTCTCTAGTTTGTTCATTACACCGTGATTAGGGAATACTTTTAGAACTCTGGATATGAGTGAGATGTTCCAACTGGTTATTAGCATTCTACTTCTGTCTAATGTCCTATACATTTTCTGCATCCGATTTGTGTTCCTTCCCTCATTATATTTCACATTGGCCATATGACCTTCAGTTCATTTTTAAAAGATTATCACACATGTGGTATGTTTAGTCATTAGGATAAGAGGTTTAGACCATAACCTGCAACATGCTGCAGACATAATTGTCGTGAAGTACACTGCCTTTTATTTCTTATTGCTTACTTATTCTCTGCTAACCTTTTCGTGAATGTGAGTCACACTTTTAAAAGAGAAATTAAATGTTTTAATAATTAAACAGTAATATTAATAACCTGCTCAGCTCCACTAACCTTTTATTAGATAAACCTTTAATAGCTAAACCTGTAAAGTAGGCTCCAGTGTTTATCACCTTTCTAAACCATGAGGGGATTTTTTTGTTTATTGTGGGAGGCATAAATCTTTAGTGTTTATAGGTGACAAGTGGCTTGAAAATGAATTCAGACATAATACTAAATGTATGCTTCCAAGTGGCTACTTGAATCAAGACTTTCCTTCTATTTTTATTTTTCTGGCCTTCTCATTCTTAATTCCTTTCTTATTTCTTTAGTACTTATTATTTCAGTAAATCCAATCCTGAGTATTCATGCAGCATTAGTGCTGGAGCCATAAACACTTCAGTAGTAATTGGATCTACTACCGCCTCATGGAAAATTTTTGAAAGAAACATTTCGTTTCAAGACAATTCTGCTGCTAGGTCAATATATTTTTGTCTTTTCTGTTGTCAAGTAACATTCTATTCTTTTACTTCACTTCAGGCTGAGTTCTCAGAGCTGAATCTTGCTGCTTACGTTACTGGCGGCTGCATGGTGGACATGCAAGTGATGAGGAATGGCACCAAGGTAGTAAGGTGAGGAGCATTAGCTTTCATTGCAAATCTTTTTTTCTTTGGAAAGATATGAGGGTAAGGACAATGACCCAAGGGACCTAGTCAGCACCCTGGTAGGGAAATGGACAGATTGTTAGTGATTTCCATAAGCTTTCAAGTCAAGTCTTTGGGAAGACTCCAGTTGACATCAGAGGGCTTTAGATCAGGTTTAATGTGTGTATGATTTCCTTATTGTTTTCCATCCACACCCTTCCCCACCTGTCAATGCAGGTATACCATTTTCAGAATTATTCTAACCTCAGGCCTGCTGGTCCTGTGTATAGAAAATTATTTTTCTTTCATTTCACTTTTATCTTCCTTAATGTCTTATGCAATCACTTTGTAAATCATATCTTGAAAGCAAAGGCACCAAATATGTGGGGGCCCAGAGAAGAGGTCTGTCACCTGAAATGCGTAAAACTTTCCACGTGTCCAACATCTTAGTCCCCTCCCACCACCGGCAAAAATAAGTCAGTGCCTATGCTTGAAAACACCCCCCACATGCGCTATGGTTTGATGACATCAGACTGATCACACATCTGTAGGCTGTAAATTGTTCCACATGCTTTATCTACCAACCTGACTTGCTCCAAAAGGCTATCCTTCCTTAAGAAGAGTTTTTCATTCCAACATTGACTTCAAAATGGCCTCAAAGGTGAATTCCCTATCTCATTTCCAGCAGTGCTGCTCTCTGTTCATCTTGGCCATCCAACCATTTCATTATTCAATCAGCATTAGAACAGTATTTACTTGAATTCAAAAAAGGTTATTTTTCCCATTCAAAATAGCAGGGGGACCCCTTGTCTTGGCTTAGAGTACAAGGTGGCACAGACTGGCTGTTGTGGCCCTGGCCCTGGTCCCAGACTGGGCTCAGAGTTGGAGCCACAGCCACAGCCATTGGTCTTCACCCCCACCGCCCCTGCCCTGCCCTTTTCTGCCCTGCCACTTCTGCTCCACACTGCCCTGTCCTCCTTGATGCTTCACATACTGCCTTGTCACCCATGCCACCTGACCCCAACTGCTCTGCACCATCCTGCCCCCCCTCACCGCCCCCCCACTGCCTCTGCTGCATGCTGCCTCTGTCTTCCCATGCAGCCTCCCCCTCCTCACTACTGCTTTTCCTGAGTCATGGCTCCTAGTCCAGGGGCCACAGCTGGGGCTGGAGCTACTGCTATTGCAACCACTGGTGCCTGGCTCAGCCAGAGCCAGAGCTGGACCTGGAGCCATGACTCAAGGTAAGCAATGGCAGGTGGACAGGGGAGCCAGGGAGGGTTAAAAAGGGGGTTGGGGGAGGCACAGACACCGTGGTGGTAGAGGCAGGCATGGGAGGGCAGGCAGCAGTGGGGGAGTGGCAAAGGGCATAGACACTGCAGGTGGGGACAGGTGCCAGGGCACAGACATGGGGAAATAGACAACAGGATGACAAGTGGCAGTGGGCAAGTTGCTTGACTCCTTTACTGCTTGCCCTCTTCCTCTCCTTTCACTCTTGTAGTGGTAGGAGGGATAAGACCCCCAATAATTAGATTCTGTATGTGGAAAATTGTAACAAATTTATAATTTTTTCATTTATAGAATCTAATTATTATGGGGTCATCTTAAATTTGAAGTAAGCTTGGATTCAGGCAAATACAGTACATTTTTCTCTAGTTTGCACAGTTTTTGAATGCAATGTTAGGTGCAGTCTCATTAGTGCCATATACAGAGCCATGATCCCCTCCCTCCACTCCATGATGTGAAACAACTCTGCATATGCAACTCCTGATGATATTTTTCTAAGCCCAGTTCCTATTTTGTTCTTATAATCATGATCACATATATTTTGAGGGTTTAAAACTCATTATGTTATTCCAGACTTATTTTTCTAAGTTGCCTAGTTCTTTTTGTATCATTGTACTGTGCTCACTCGTGCATGTAAAGTAACATCTCCAAAGGTATTATCAACCTGTTCATGGAATTAATATAGTCACTACCATTCTCCTTTAGTGTATTAGTGGAGGCAAGAGAGTTCAATAAGTCTGTGAAAAGGAATACATAAACATGGTGAATGTAACAGTGGGGGACTGGGCTCTATGACTCAGTCTTACATTCCTATGATAGCAAGAATCACACTCACATCCTGCCAGAAGTCCACCACAAACCTGACATGCTACTACCTAGCTTTGTAAGTGATCTTTCAACCCATGTTCAGCCTGTGTGAAACTTCTATTGATTTTTTTTTCATGTAAGATTACACAAGTCTCTGTTAAATACTTTACTGTATAATCCAGTTACATCCAATGTGGTCTCTTGCCTCCCTAATTTTTGTGTCTCAGCAGAAAACTCATTTTAATGCTAAGCGAAACTTAAGTCTTAAGCAACACAGCTCTTTTGTTGTGAGTGTCTGGAAGGGGTAGAGGTTGTGCTTTCTGTCTGTGGTGAGTGAGTGGCTGTGTACTGTTTGTGCCATTTTGCATGATTATTTACCTGAGAGAGACTGTGTGCATCTTTGTGTTTACCATGCATATTTGTAAATGCTGATATTTTTATGATGGGAGGGTGAACTTGTAAGTGCATATTGGTATGGGTACCTGGTATGTATGGCTGAAGGCATGTGATATATCCGCTCTGATATACTATTGCGCACACTCAGCATTTGTTCACCATATGTGCTGATGTGGCCTCCTGCTCAGTTTGCTTGGGAGCACTACACAGTCGTCTTACATTACCACCTTTGGAGCAGTTTAGAAGACGTGAAGAAAGCAATTCTCCCTCACTTTTGAAAGTAACTGAAGTTGCACATTCCTAGTGAACTGTGTGGCAAAGCTCTCCCTTTGCTTAATTCTTGGTCAGAGCAGAATTCCCACAGTATTCAAGTTCTTTTGTGTAGAAATGGAGAACAGGTTTTCTGCCTTACTGTGTTGCAGTGAACTCTTATTCCCCCTCCTCCAAATCCCATATTGTTCCACAGATGTTTTCTAGCCCTCATTCCTATTAAGTCAGGCTAGAGGAAGATGAGCGTGCATTGGTGGCTACCATGTCTTATTTTCCTGGATGACACATACATCTGTCATACTGTACACAGCTAGTTCACATTTGCACTTCATCTCTCTCCCTTTTTTCCCTCCACTGCCCTCTTGCCCTACTCCTGTCTTCTGTCTTTCCATGCAGCTAATCACAGCTAACATCTCATACCAAAAAATTAAAAACAGAAATATTGTGGTGTTAACATGATATTTTTTGGTTAGCACATTGTTCACCCTGCTTGCTATTCTACACTATTCCAGTCTGTTTCTGTCCAGTTTATCTGTTTTGTTTTTTTGCACAGCATCTGATGAAGTAAGCTTGAGTTCATGAAGGCTCATGCTATACATCTCAGATTTAGCTGGTCTATAAGGAGCAAATCTACCCTGCCTTTACCTGGCTCGAGACTAACTTGGCTAACTACTACTCCTGGGTCTTTGGGCCAGTAAGTGTTTACTGTTTGGTGCTGATATGTGCGGAGCCCTGTTCATGGTTGGTCCCCAGACACTACCACATGATGATAATTCATCCTGCTAATAAACATGCAAATATGTATGCATACACATCCTTAAGCATGGACATTGTATACCCATGGGCACATGTGCAGACACATGCAGCTTGCCTTCCACCCGTGTGCAACTTGCCTTCTCCACCCCCATCCTTACAGTACTTCTAAGTCACAAGAATACATACTGTAGGAACCTATAAATTCACCCATGCCACAGAATACACCACCCAGACACACCTCACAGCCCATATACACACAGACCTCTATTGAAGATAATTTGATAATCACTGTGGTTGAGTTATTCTAGTCCCAGCAAAAATAAAATGCTAAGGAAAATGGGAAGGATTGACAGGTCTGTAATATTGTGGGGATAAATGAGAGACTCTTAAGTTAATGCTTATTCTGCAAATACTGTCTTAGGAGAAGAGAGTACCTCAGAAGAAACAAGAGAGTAACTTTTATCTCTAAAACTCCTGTGCCAGGAAGTTTCTAGCTTAGCGAGTTGCTTCCATTCAACTGAGAAATGGAAAAGCTTTCTTGGAGCTACAGGAGACTCTAAAGAGAACTATACATTTGGAAACTGAGAATAAAGATTTGAAGAAACTAGAGTGGCTGAGTGGTAGAATGCCAAAAAACAAAAAAAAAAAAACCCCAATTAACCAAAAACAAAACAAGAGATTAATTTTTTTCCTGGGTAGAGAATTGTTTGGGCCTTTGTGTAGGTGAGACACCTAAGCCATAGTTTATCTGAAATGATGCCAATGAGATGCAGTTCTGGAGATCATATTTTACTGACATGTCTCCTCTATAGCTCACTAAATCTCATTTAATTATCCAATAGGATTTTTACTAGCAAGTCAGAATACTTCTGAGATGGTGAGATGTAGTAAGTAGTGCTGAATTTTTAATGTTCTAAGTGCCCGAAAATCCTGTTAATAAAATATAAGAAAGCAATATGATAGTGCCTAACAAATCCACGCATTCAGTATTCCTGGCTGCAGAAAGCAATGTTCTGCCCATGTTTCTCTCTACAACGGCAGTAACAAAATGCTACAGTGAGGGCTTGTATTATTAATGTAAAACAGCATGAATATTACAATGAATAAACTATCATATTATAAATAACAATACCCATTCTTCATTCATAAATTAACAAATCACACTTTCTACTGTGCTTCCTTCACTTTTAGAATGCTGCTAATTTAATATATTGCTGGTTCACTAAATTCTGTCATTTGCAATAGGTTTCCCAGTTATTCATGTGAATTAAAAGAGTTCTGTCCTATGATTAAATCAGATCCCTCTTTGCTGATCTCTTGAATCTTTTTGACATCTGTGATTTAAGACTTTGTTAGTCCAGTTTATTGGTCTTGCACTAGTAAATAACAGAGTGAGGGCCTTGTTCCACCTTGCACTGTGAGCGACACAAATGCTGATGGGTGTCAGTGCTAGCTCAGGTTTGGAGCAGCCGTATGATCAGACTAGCAGGGGCCTGAAGGACTAAAAGGAAAGAATCCTCCCACCTCCCATTCTGGGCTTCCCCCTGCCCCCAGGGGCTCTCTTACAGCCTGTCCCAGTGGAGCAGGCAGGGGAGGACTAATCTGTCTTGCCTGCCACTGCTGCTACTGTGCTGGTGCTCTTTGGGCTGAGCCTGGCACAGAGCAGCAGTGGCAGGCAGTGGCCATTCAGACAGGTTAATCCTTTCCTGAGTGCTTCACTGGGACAGACAGCATAGGTACCCACAGGTAAGTGTGTGTGGGGGAGGAGGGAGGTGTTTACACTAAGGTGTAGCCTAGAGTGGCTACTCTTTAGTGTAACACAAGATGGGTAACATAGATCAGAGAGAATCCTTCCCTGGAGTGGCATAATTTTGAGCCACATAATAAGTGCTTAAAACTAATTTCAGGTGTTAATGTGCAGACAATCCAGATGTTGAGAGTTCCAGGAGCCACCCAAAATTACTGTGCAACAAGGCCCTGGTCTCCTGAAAGAGTAGTCTATTTAAAGAGATCTGATTTTTCTTAATGAATTTATACCTAGCATTCCCTCAGTCAGCATTTACAAATAATTTTGGAGGCAATATTATCAGCTGGAAAGAGCAGGAGATAAGAAATTGGTTGTCCTTGGTTCTAGCATGTATTCTGCCATTAACTTGTGTGTTACTCTAGATAACATTGTCAAACTGGTGGCTGCAGTTAGGCATTTTTAAGTGGCCTGGCTTTTAAGACGTGGTTCCCACGGCTGACATTCACTTCGCTAAGAACACACCTCTGAAAATCAGCTCACTTATCTAGCTGCCTAAGGGTACAGACAGGCCTAACAACTGTACTGATATCAGTTAGGGACATAAGCTGTTGCAATGCAACAGTTACTTCTGCATGATCCTGTAGCAACACAAGTGTAGCAAAACTTAGCCTGAGGGAAGGGTTTTTGAACCCGAAAGCTTGCTTAATACCTATTCTCCAACTATTTGGGTTGGTCTAATAAAAGATATCAAATTCACCCAAGGAACCTTGTCTGCAAAACTTCTCAAACTTTAACCCTGTTTCGTTCAGGGTCTATGTCGGAACAATTTAGCTCACTTGCTACAGGATTGTGCAGAGATAACAGTTGCATCGTTACAGCTGATACATGTTCCCAAGCTCCCCTTCCCCTTTTAAAGAAGGTAAAAACTCAGTATCCTTAATAAAGTTATTCATGTCTGCATTTGAAAATGCTAGTGTTAGCTTCTCTGTGTTTCAGTTTCTATATTTCTATAATATGGGGAAAGCAGTTTGAAAGCATTTGAAAAGCATGATATATAATACTAAATATTATTGTTTTGCCCATAGTTAAATTGCTTGTAATCTTAATTTAATGCATAATTACTGTTGGTCACTGGTAATCGGATACAAGAGACGTGAAACATCATCCAATGGATGCCGTACATGCAAAGTTCCAGAAATTCAAAAGGAAAGACACTAAGTTACGTGATGTCCCCAGCTGCGTTTTGCTATGTGGCTCGGCTGCCATATACATTGCAACATTGGATTCCTATACTTCCTATATATGTTCCTATACTTATGAATATCAAGGGCAAAGGTCATCCTCTTTGTGTATATTTCTGTGTGGTGTCTATTGCAGTGGTGCTTTGGCTTATGATGTGTGGTCCCTTTCATGCTACAGTAGCAGGCTTACCTTTCAGAGCTTGGGTTGAGTCCCAGGCTTAAGATCCTGTGTTCTGATTGGTGGAGCTCATCCACCAATCAGGAGGCAGCAAGGGAAATAAAGTCATGCCCCTTTCCTGAGGGGAGGGGGAGAGGATTTTCCCCGGACCTGATTGAAGACTGCAAACTGCCAGGTCTGGAAGACTTCAGGGGCGGAGCCCTGGACAGAGAAGAGAGAAGAGGAGGGTTTAGAAGAGCTGAGGAGAGCTGCTAAGCAGGACGAAGCAGTAGCCCAGGAAGACCCCCTGAAGATTTCTATCAGCGGGGAGCAGTGGACGGCTCCAGCAGTTAGGCTCTCGGTGCGCAGCACGGCGCACAGAGTCCAGACCCTGGGAGCTGCGTGAGGCAGCTTGGGTCTGCAACCTCTGGCATGCAGCCAGAAACATGGTGTGCAGGCTGGTGCATGGAGCAGGATCTTTGGAGCCCCTTGGGCAGCTCAAGTCCACAACCCCCAGCACAAGTCTGGGAGCTCGGTGCAGGAGGTGCTGCATGGAGGGTGGGAGACCCTGGGAGCTGCTCAAGGTGACTCAGGACAGCAGTTCAGTGTGTATGGCACTGCCCAGACGGTCCAGGAGCAGAACAAGCCCCGGTGCTGCACAAGGATGTCTAGGCCTCCAACCCCTAGCACAAGGTGAAGTGCCCAATACATGTAGCGGGGCATGTGGCCCTAAGCCAGGCTGGTGGCAGCAGAGTTGTGTGGCAGGAAAGCCCGGCAGGAAACAGAGCTCAACCTGGAGAACAAAGGCAACCCTCCAGGACTGTGGAGTAGGAAGTTACCCTGGAGAGAGCATTCCAACTGGGGAGGGACCCCCCAGGGTTGCGAAGGGGCACCATGTAGGCTGCTCTTGGGTGATAGCGGGGGAGCTTAGGAGTCTTTGGGGTCTAACTTTCTTTTTCTTTTCCTCCCACCTCCTTTCCTGTAGTGATACCTTGGGAGTGGGGCCCCTGCTCCTTACAAGGCCATTCATATTAGGGCTGTGAGAAGTTTCACGCCCAATTCAATTCAGTGGAGGTTTGACACGATTTGGTGGCCAAATTTCCAAATCCGAATTGAATCAGAGGACCCTTTAATCTCTCCAAACCGAATTGGAACCCTCCGAATTGATTTGGAAAGATCCAGCAATTTGGACATAGAGACAGCTTTAAATGTTTTTTCTACATATCTCTAGATAGCAGGGGCTCATGAACATTGCGAGGCTGGGGCACATGGAGCGTCCCACAGAAGCATGGGGGACTCCCCAGTGTGCTTTGCAGTAGACCCAGAAATGGTCAGAAGTACTTCCAGTCCATTTCCGGGTCCACCAGGGAGCACACTGGGCCCCTCACCCCCCCAGCTCAGCAACTGGTGCCTCTTGGTCTGGGGGGGCACCCAGGGCCCCCTGCAGCTGATCACTGTGCTTGAGAGGTGCGGGGGGGTCCCCAGGGCGCTCCACAGAAGACCCGGAAGTGGACTGGAAGTAACTCCAGTCCACTTCTGGGTTCACTGCCGAGCACATGGAGGGCCCCCCACACTCCACGTGTGGGACTCTTCACGTACCCCAGCATCGCAGCATTCACAAGCCATGCCTGCTACCTCAAGGTATGTAGAAAAAACATTTAAAGCTGTGTCTATGTCCGAATTGCTGATTCCCCAAATCAGCACTGAGTCTTCAGATTCAGATTTGGATGAATTGAATCGGGAACAGTGATCTGAATTCATGAATCGAATCGCTGTCCCCAATTCAGGCCGAATCTGAATTGAATAGGGCCTGCTTCACACATCCTTAATTCATATCCCTTTAATTAACATTGAATTTTCTATTGATTCAATGATAGCATGTGTTCTAATAATATTGCTGGGGCCTATTGCATTACAATCCCAAATCCCCCAAATATGTTCTCCCTAACTCACTTTTTTCCCCCACTGAGGACCATGATATTATCTCAAACCCTGGACAGCCACTCACACATGGGGAGATAACTGGCAATAGGAGAGGCAGGTGTTTTCCTGCTATTCAGAGTCTCCTTATCCTATAGGGCTGTAGGATATTCCCGTTGTATAAGAACCCTTACTCCAAAATACAAGTATTTTAAAGCCAGTTGGGGATACCCAACCTTCCCAAATGGATGTTTTAAAAAGCCCTGCAGTATGGCCACACAAAGGCTACCTACCCAGGTCACGCAGGGGCTATCCCTTGCAGGAGGCGAGCAGTTTTCTTTCCTATGAAGCTGGTATTTTCTTGTCTCATATTAGTTGCTCATTGCTAGGTGGTGGGAATTTTTTCACAAGCTAAGAACTGTTCTCCCTGTAAAAGCAGTCATTCTTTGCACTTGTTCTACAAAGCAAGATTTCTGGGGAATACATATGAGCATTAGGGAAGATCTAGTCTATACGTTGACACAGTAAGGTCTATAATGTGGAGCTCAGAGTTCACCTCAGAATTGTTTGTAGAAGAGCTCTGGCCATTCATCATTTCATGAGGTTCAGCACAGCTTTTAGGAACCCCCCGCCCTTTTTTTTTTTTAAGCCAAACTATGGAAATCCCTGTGAAGCAAAGAGAGTGTAGGACAATAAAAGAAACTGACTTTGAGAGTTTAAGCTCCCAAAAGCAAAATGGAGACATATATTTAGCATATAATTTTTCCATGATTCACAGAATGTACTGTACTCTGCATATACATCTGTATAGTACATACTGGGTGCATCTACATATGATGCTACATCACCGTAGCAATGTGCTATGGTGACATAGTGTCTGCAGGCAAGATCCACGATGCTGCAGCAACATCACCATAGCAATGCACTTTATAGTAACACATGAAGACATGCCATCCCCCCTCCTCCCCATTGGTGCAGTTTTACTGTGCCGTCATTTAATACTTGCTTTAGGAAGTACTAAATGACGACGCACAATTATTTTAGCAGCTATGATGCCATAGCAATGTGCTATAGCAAGACATCTTGTTGCTACCGTGATGTAGCATCAGCATCATGGTTTGTGCCCACTGGTGCTATGTCTCCCTTTGTCGCTGTAGCGTGTCGCTATGGCGATGTAGCATCACATGTAGACACGCCCACTATGTATTTAACACAGAGCATATATTAGTAGTGGTAAACGTATTTCACATAAAACATATATGGCAGATATGTTAAATAGGTGGTATAGTGCTGTGTTTCAGACAGCATGTAGTGTTGTTAAATATGCATTTAAACAAAAAACAAACCTCAGACTACCAGTAAACCCCTGCCCTCACTTAAGTGATCTTCAGTTGAGCGAAGTCAGTGGGTTAACACAAGGTATAATTCAGGGTAGCATTTGGCAGCATTGTCATTACGCATTAAGCATTTTAGCCTGTGTGATATATCTTAATAAACCTTAGAAAGTATTCCCATGGTGCTTTACCTTAATCTTCCTCCACTGTTCCCCATTTTTTTAAGCTGTAGCACAAAGCGGGGATTGGGGTTTTTTTTTTTTTTTTTTGGTTGCATCCATTCCAGTTGCTGCTGTTAAACAGCTGCTTGCAGGAACTGTTTCTCTCATCAGGGTTTAGTTATCTCCCAAATGAATAATGTCCCTTTTTGCCTCCCCAGCAGCTGGCGTCCAGCCGATGTGTGAGCAAGATGCTGACAGTTATTGGGAAAACATTTGGAGTGGAGGCAGCTGCCAGAAAGCAGAAGTTGCTGTTAGCAGAGCAGGGCAGGGAATATCTCAAAGACTAAACCTCTCCCTGGCCTGTTCACATTTAAGTTAACTCCTGATTTAAAAAAAAATGTGCAGCCTGATTCTAAATTTTCATTAATGAATTAAGCCTGAGCTAAAGTTAAATCTGATGAGGGCATGGCTATATTTTTTTCCCTCAAGTTGATCATGTTTTGCTTCTATCTTCAATCACCTCCTTTCTGCCTGGGTTTTTATTAAGGTCTGTTTCAAGGGAAAATGCATAATGGGAGTGATGGGCAAAAGTCTGCTCTGTAGCGTGTATACAACCCCATGGATGTCTGCTGTCCATCTAACTCAGGGCTGTCCAATTGGTGGGCTGCATACAGCTGCCACACAATTAGCATGTGGCCCATGGGCTCCCACCAAGCCACCAGTCCTCCTTCCCATTGCTCCTGCCGCAACAGTGGGTTTTTTCGGGTTCCTCTCGCTCCCCAAGCTCCTTCCTGCCTCCACCTCTGGGGACAGGGCAAAGCAGCAGAAAGGGGTTGGAGTGCCTGAGGTGCTCATGTGGAGCGGGAGAGTGCCAGGTTGCTTGTGCAACAAAGGAAGGAGATGAGGTGCCCACATTTCAGGTGGGTGGCATACACAGCTAGGAGGGGGTGCTGCATGCACAGTGGAGGGAACTTAAGCTGCCTGTACTGCAAGAGGTGTGGGGGGAAGCCTATGCAGCTGGGCTGTCTGCTGTGTGCATGGTGGGGAAGGAAGGGGTGCCGGCTTGTCCACACAACAGGGGGAATCTGGGAGGGGAGCCCTGGATCGGCAGCCCACCCCTCATGCAGCTCCTGAGTCTGTGGCCCACTTTGCATGTGTTCCCCAGCCCACAGGCAATTGGACAGCTCTGGTACTTCTAAAAGGCTCAAACCTCATATTTCACCAGCGCTTAGTCAGTCACTGGAACCCTCCTTCTTGAAAATGGGCTATAGTTTAAAAATGGTGTAGTGACAAGATCATGATCTTTATTACTGATTTCCAGACTAAATTTGTTCAGGTTACAATCAGAATGTTTGACACCAAATTTTGGAGACTGCTACTGTACAGCTTGGGGAACATGTGACCAAATCTATTTCCGAACAGCACCTAGAGGCTGCCTCCTAGCTATTCTAAGTTATGATGACTGTAGTGATCCCTGCAATTGCTGCTATTCCACTTTCATTGCTAGTAGGCCACCCTTTCTGCTGTTTCTGGGTTCCTCTATGCTGAAAGCATCCTCACCTACTTGGTTAAGTCATCTACTTACCTACTTCACACAGCCAGATGACTTTCACAGAAACCAAATCCTAATGACTTTACTCACATAAATAGTCCTGTTGACATCACCAGGATTCTTTTGTAAAGGGAGACAGTTTTTGCCTTTTTCTGTTTTAAAAAAAAATGTGATTTTGGTTGAAAGGAGACCCTTCCTTCGAATATTTTCCATTTTACCCCAAACTTTAATGTAATAAAAAGGTTGTTAACATTGTCTAGCATTATGAAAGATGTAATAATGAATGTAAAACTGAAAATAGCAAAGCTTTCCAATTGGTTGTTGATGATGTTGTGACTGTATCATTAACGCTCTGATAATTCATAAACAGGACGTTCTTTATTTTTAAAAATGCCATTTTATATTACTTCTAAGAGGCCTGAGGCACTGCATTATTTAGGGATGGGGGGGTGGTTTTGCACTTCTTAGGTAGTTTAATTTACTTATGTTTTGGACTTGTGCCTCAGAACATTGCCTGAAGGCTCAATTAATCTTCTAACAATGCACAGCCTGGTATATCTTATTGCTTAATTTTACATTTTCCATCCTTTGTTTGAGTATTGAGAAGGGGATTTAGAGGAGAGCCTTAGTCAAAACAGGATGGTCCGAAAACTGATTCAAGTATCTTAAAAGGTAAAGGAGGCTAGGAAGCACAAACTCCTTTGTTAGCCAAGATGCTGTCCTGTGTAAATATGAAGAGCAAAGTCCCCTGTGAAATTAAAACGATTGTGCAAAGAAAGAGAGCCCATCCTTCTTCCAGAGTTTGGCCCAAGAGCTCGTTGCTCATGTGACCAGATGGGTGAGTACTGAAGAGGTCAGAGATGGGCAGCTCTTCTCTTGTGCAACTTCTTCAAAGTCCCAAACAAAAAGTAACAAGAAAGAAGCTAAAGACTTAATTTCTGGATATGGAAATAATTTTGACTGTCACCAAGTGGCTTGCTCATAGTGGGATGCGGAAAGGAGCTTAAAAGGCATTCTGACAGCATGATCTATTATTGAATGTTATTTTTTTCATGCACATGAAGCTCTTTGAAGTTCTCAGTGAGCAGCTGAAGGACCAGAAATCAAGCCAGAGCTACTGATATGTCCTAGCTCTGGTTATAGACATAGGAACTCTCATTAAAACATGAAATTTCCCACCAGGATTTGCAGTCATCTTCTGCTGTGTTCTGGTCCACAGTGAATGGAGAACCTGCTTACTGCAGTGAAACTTTAATGGTGATCTTTTCAACTCTGAGGTTCTTCTGGTTCCTAGAGCAGTAAGGCATCTTCAACTAGCAGAGCTATTGCTACGGCTCCATCACTGTTTAACCATGGGAACAACAACAACACCAACAAAAGCACCAACTCCAAAACCATTTCTGGAATTGGCCTTTGGAAGTTTACTTCCTAAATTCTAGCCCACCCATTGATAGCCAAGAGCTGCAATTAAAAATATTAAAACACAGATTTTGCTAAAGATAGCCAAAGAAGTAGAGATTTGGATTTGATTCCCTACTTTAAGGAAAAGTTATGGGTATTTTGGATCCAGGGTTTTAATTTAAGCTAGTCTCTAAAATTTAGTCTTACTGTTTAAAACATAGAACTAAAGCATGTTGGAGTAAACTGAAAAATGGTTCATTCTATGACAACTAAAATAAGGACCTTGCATTGTACCCACAGAGCATTAGCACCAGGGGCAATGCGTAGGGGTGCATGCGCACTCCCTGTGTGTGGCAGTGTACTCCCTGCAAAAAGGTGCCACCAACAGTGTTACCGCCTGCTACCCTGTCGCCGGCACCACTGGCGACATCTGTGGGCAGTCCCTGATTGCCCCTGGCTACTGCTGACACTGCCAGCGGCACCTGTGGGTGGTCGCTGACCCATGGTGGGCACTTGCCACCCCCGCCCCGCTGCCAATAGTGCCAGGGGCATCTGCAGAAGCTCCCCACTCGCCACCTCCACACTCCCACTGTCGCCAGCACAGCCATGCCCCCCAGCTGCCAGGGGCAAATGCCATTCATGGTTAGCACTTTTAAAAGTTTTCTTATAAACCAGTACTTCCCAAACTTTTTCCTCAATATGACTACATTTCCTCAGCATGGCCCATCACTCCCCACCTACAGCCCCCTGCCCCTACCAGTGCCCCTTACACCCCATCCACAGCCTGTGGCCCTGCCAGTGCTCCTCACTCCCAACCTGCAGCCCCCACCCCCCAGGTGCCCCAGAGCCAGAACGCACAGCCCCCTGCCCCCCCTGTAGCACCTAAGCCCCAGCTGCTGCCCAGGGGAGGCAACAGTTGCTGCAGCCAGAGCAGACCATGGAGCCCAGGTCCCCTCCCCTCCCCTCCCCCATGGGGAGAGGAATGCAGGGGAGTGGGGGAGGATGCAGGCTGCCCACTGTGTAGCTAAGGCTCCCTGCCCTGCTGCCCTCCTCTTGGGGGTCTCCACAGCCCAGTGGGCAGGACCAGGCACAGGAGGGAGTGCCATACTGCCATAGTCACCAAGTTGAGGTGCCCTCTGTCTGCCCAGTACCAGTGTGGCAGAACTCCATACCACAGCCCCTGCTGCACCTCACCTTGCACGTGTGCACACGTGCACATGGTGCCCTCTGCCCCTGATCGCCCTTCCCTAATCCCCCTAACCCCAAGCAGCCCATTGCAGGCTGGAACTCTGCCAGTCTACAAGGGGCAACCTGCATTTTCCTGCATTTTTCTCCTTTAAAGGAGGCAGTACATCAGGAAAATAGTATTTTCTGTGAAGGAGCCAAGCTCTTTCCTTCCTGGTTCAATAGGGCACAGTTACTTGTTCATGTCTCTTCCCCCTTGGTGTCGTGCTTGCTAGTCCCACTCGTGTTGATTCTTTGTGTGTTCTTTTTCATCTTTATTGCATTTTCTAATCTAGCTTCTGGTCTTTCTGACCAGTTTCTGCTTCTCTTTTACACTGAGTTTTTCAAGATTTCAGAACTTTGAGGGATGGAAAGTGATTTGCACCAAAAAGGCACGCAGTTTGAGAAGACTCCTCTTCATCATACGTGCTTGCTCCCTGGTGGTTGTAGGCCCCACATTCCTGTGTCTTATTTTGTTCAAGTTATTCTGGGGTTGTAGTTATTTCTTTTGTTCAAGATACTCTGGGCTTGCAGTTATTTCTTTAGCAGCCTCTCCTTTCCTGCCTAGGAGGCTCTGTAGCCTGGCAGTGCAGTTAGGTAGAGTCTAACCCTCCTCTGTGCTCACCTGAACACGCTTTCCTGTCCCTTGTACTTCAGTTTGAGATCTACTGAACAATGAACCTGAGCTGATCTATCATGCAGAATTTAGATAGGACTGCATTATTTACTCTGCCTGCTTATTTCCATCTCTTATGCTATGATCTCTCACTTCCCCAGTCTCTCAAAGAAAACCATTTGATCTAAACTTCCATCTGATAGAGTCAAGATTAGATTAGACAGTGTGGAGCGTGGGTTTTTTTTATCCTTTTGTGTTCCTAGGTAGACCAGTCACCTTTAGTTTTAATGACACACAAAAAGGAAGCAAGGATGTACCTATCTGGAGCAGGTCATCACTTAGAACCTAGAATGTTTACCAGCCCAGTGGGAGCATTGAACCCAAAGTGTTTCTTGTCCCAGCATGTTAATTATTCCTTTCTGGGGATGTTTCCCTGCCCAGTGGTTGTTTTCCACCTGGAAGGCTTAGCAGAAGTCAAGCAGTTAAAAATTCCAAGGTTTGCATTCACTTGCTGTTTCTCAGCATGGGGTCACCACTTGCCTTGCCTCATTGACATTGGGAAGGTCCATAAATCAGCTGCACATTAGCAAGCATTGCCCTCCAGACATGTATTACACATTTCACTGATTGAGGAAAATGCCACCTTTGCTGCCAAGTGCATTAAGGAGCCCATCTGAGTTTAAGACAACTGCATAGCATTTCTAAAGCCTCTGCATCATAACAAGAGGAGGGCATACTTATTGCTACAGCTAGATTAATAGCAAACGCCCAAGGCCAACAAGTAAAATGGAAAGCTTAAAACAATAAGCAGTTCCAGATTTTCACTGCAGTGTGTATTGCCGCAGTCTGGCCCAGAGTCACCATCTCAGAGTTCCCAGCCAAAGTGTCATAAATATAAATAGGAGCTATAAACCCCAAAGATTTCCAGTTCGTACATTCGAAGGATAAAAATTATAGTCTCATAGCAAGGAAAATGTTCAAGGGCAGTGAGGTAATGGGACCTGGATATGGAACCTATTTCTCTTAAGAACTTTCATGTAATTTGGAAATTTTCCTAATGCCCTTGATGCTACCTTTTATTAAAATATAAATTTTTCCCCATGTTTGCAGAGAGTCCCTCTAGTACAGTGGTTCTCAATCTTTTTGATGCAAGGCACTCCTCGTTGCACTCAGAGGCCCCCAGCAGTGTCAGCAGCCCTTTCCTCAGGGGGTGCACTGCCAATCTCAAGGGGTGCACATGCACCCCCTGTGCATTGCCAATGTATTACAGTGCTTAGTTTCTTGCAGAGGGGCCTGAGCCTGCAGGCTTTTACTGCTCATCTCCTCACACCACTTGGCACCCTTCAAAGGATCTGGTGGTACTCCATGGCACCATGGATGAAAATTACTGCTCTAATGCAGTAGTTCTCAACCTTTTTAGAATCAAGGCATACCGCATTAGACTTGAGACACCCTTTGAAACATGCCATCTCTTAGCTTTCACTTGTGTTTTGACTACAGAAAAATAATAGAATATTTTTTCTGTTGCAGAGAACTCAGAAAGATCACAGCAGGTCAGAATGTTTTCAATACTATTGATTCCTACTTGAAATCTCTAAATTTAACTTATGAGTCATGTTTGTACACCCAATAGTGCTAACATTGTATGGCATCCCCCACCACCCTTGTGAGGATCTCAAAGCACCCCAGGGTGTCTCAACACCTGGTTGAGAATCACTGCTCTAGTGCCTTCAGAAACAAACTGCTTACTGAGCATTGTTTTCGGTAAGCTTTCCAATTGCTGTTTCCAGATACTTTGAATTGATCCTAAGATACAATATACAAAGTGTCACTTACCAGTAGATTCTTACCAAAGCTCATCTATCGGTTCAACCAGAAAAGACCTCTCCCCTCGGACTTAGTTAACACTTCTCCCTTAAAATTGTAAGGGCCCCAGTACAAATCTTAGCTCTGATAATGTGCTGGATTCCTACCACTGCCTGGAGGACACTATTAATTTGGTTAACTGCTTTGTGATGTCTGTTCCTACTTGTTTTTTTATACATGGAAGTGGCCAATATGTGCTCTGCTCTCTATGTGGTAAATTGATTCAAAAGGAATGTGTTATATGTGTCACATCATTTGAGATCCTGAATGATCTACTGATCCATTCTGCTTCCTTTCTGTAGCTATTCCATTCCACCATTAACAAATCATCTTTTGCTGCTTCATCTGCTTAGCACATTGCCACTAGTGTCGCCAGTTTTGACCAACCCCCCCCCCCCCTCCCAACTGGGGAGAATTCCCCTCCCAGAGAAAATATATGATGGTTAGCAGCAGTTGTTAGTTGTTCCTATGCATGCCAGATTGGAATGGAAACTAGCAAATCCATTTAGAGTGTTTCTAAGCTCCTATGCTTGAGGCTACATAGGATTTTATTTTTATTTTTAAACACTGGGTTTATTGGGGGTTGGATTGTGTGTGTGCAGGGAGGGTTTTTTATTTAATTTAATTTTATTTAATTTTACTGTTTTTTGTAATATAATTGAGACAGTACTGCAGGCTTGAGAAGTGCAATGTATATGAAGGAAAGCAAAATGGAAGGATCGGGAGGGGGGAAGGAAGGGGAGGAATGTAGATGATTATTTAAAAACTTTACTCTAATTATGTCTTGTAGATCTTTCAAGCCCGACTTTGTTCTGATTCGACAGCATGCTTACAGCATGGCCCTTGGAGAAGACTTCCGCAACCTCATCATTGGCTTTCAGTATGGTGGAGTTCATAGTGTCAACTCCCTATACTCCATTTACAACTTCTGCAGCAAGCCCTGGGTGGTAGGTGCTGACCCAGATTTCTCTCTTTGGCAGGATGCTTAGTGCACATGTCATTTTAAGAGGGGAAGCTAGCTGAGAGGCAGCTTTGAGGTGGCAAAGGGAGCTGATTTGGAGACTCACTTGATTGGAAGAGGGCTGGGCTTGAGCCATATAAGCCCAGAGGCTGAGATGATCAGGGAATCTAGCCCTGAGAGCCACAAGGAAGGGAGCTCTTTGCACCAAGGCTCCTAAATGACTAAGGAAGTAAGTTAAGCAACTCTGTAGGCATGGGAACAAGGCAATATTACCCGAGGCAGAAAGAAAAGGGTTTTATGCTGGCCAGTGGCTTTTATTTTCTGTTGGTACTCTTGTTTGAGTTACATGTCCTGCTGGAGGCAAGCTCAAGGCACTCTGTGAGCCAGTAGCCCATAGAGGGGCTAAATAAGAAATGGGGCTCAGCAAGGAGTGCAGGAACTCAGAGAGAGGGGCCTAGCAGGGAGCGAGGAGCCCAGGCTGAGGGTGGGACCAGGAGGTCCAGGAGCCAGAGAGTGACTAATCATGGGAACGGAGAGTCCACCAGCCCAGAGGGCTGAGCAGAGAGGACCAGAGGGTCCAGGAGCCTGGACAGGAGCTGAGGATGGGATCAGAGGGTCTTTGAGTCCAGATTGACTGAGGGTCCAGGAACCCAGAGAGAAGCTAAGAGTGGGGCTAGAAGGTGCATGAGCAAAGAGAGAGACTGAGAGGGGGACTAGAGGGTCTACAAGCCCAGAGAGAGGGCTGAGCAACCCAGGGGGTCTGAGAGACCAGAGCAGGTCTGAGTGACCCAGAGGGCTGAGTGAGAGACCAGGGGGTCCAAGATCCCAGGGAGGGACTGAGTATGGGACCAGGAAGTTGAAGAGCCTAGGGAGGGACTGAGTGTGAAAGGAACGTCAGGAGCGATAACACCTGTGAGGATTGGGGTGCGGTGTTGGGGTGGACAGAACTACACAATTGGCCTTTAAGGTTACAGTGCCCTGGAGGGGCTTAGACAGGCTGAGGTGGTCCATTTATCTCAAGTACTGAGCGGAGATTAGGGGTGCCTGGGAGGGACCAGTTGGAGATTCTAATGGACTAAGGCTCATTCTAAGGCCTGTGGGCAGCCTTCCTTCCCTCTTATTTATGAAGAACAAGGCATGGCAGGCAAGTAATGAAGGGAAGGCTCAAGCCTGACAGGATCCATACAGTCACCAGGAGGTGTCACAGCTGCCCCTGGGGCCTGGTCCTGCCACAGTCTCATTAATGCTGGAAAGGAGAAATCTGGAGCTGAGGAAGTCCCCAGACCAGCCTCCAGTAGCTGTGTCCACATGTGCATGGACATTTGGTTCCCCAGGGACAACTAGCAGCAGTGCATCCTGTGTCACTGCTACTTGTCCCTGGTAAACGCCTACATCACGCACGCTCTGGAGTGCAGCAAGTAACCTCAGGAGCGGTAGGGGAGGCTGGGGCCAACACTGGGCTGGCCCTAGCAGCCTTACCTGGAGTTCTGAGGGCCTCCCGGGGCTGCAGCAGTGGCGATTCTGCTGTGTGGAGCCTAGATGGCAGCTGCGGTGTGGATCCGGGCGGCCCAGCTCTGCTTTTGAGTGGCACATGCTGCCATACTTGAACTGCTCTGCTTTTTTCCTCCATGGGTTTAGGGGTCAAAAAACCCTTCCATGCCACTCCCTTGCAGCACAGAGAACAACTGAATGTGCAGTATGTGGAGCCACAGACGTCTACATTACCACATACTGCATGGCTGCATGCATCTGGATGCGGAGAGTTTGTTTATCTAATAAAAGTTCTTTTGTTCAGGTTATAAATATCATTGGTAGACTCTGATCTATACTGGGAGTTCCTTGAGAGCCCATCAGTGTTTCTACTTTAGCAACCTTCTGGGCCTAATGTTAGCTTCATCCTCCTCTTTTTTGCAATGCTTACAATGCTTCTTCAGCTTTCCTTGAATCTGTTGTCTGGATGCATAAGAAACAAGAACTTCATCTTAAAATCTGAATCTCTTACATAGCAGCTCATACCAATACTGCTGGGTTTCTGGACTGGCAACAAAGTTTATTTGAACTTGACAGAACCACTTGCTTATTTAGTTCTAGCAAGTCTTTGGATGGTCATTTCTAAGAGAGAATGTAATTCTGTGTCCATAATTTGTATTGCAGTAGCACTGGGTACTCCAGCCAAGATTAGAAACAAAAGTCTCTACCCAAAAGATCTTTGGATTTGCAGACATAATTTATATTCATTTATTAGATTTCTCCCACCCTATCCAAAAGGTTGAGGGCAGCTTTTGTGCCACTGTTTTGAGGGGGGGGTTGTAGCTGTTTTCAATTTGTGGAAACTTAATTTTCAAAAAAAAAAAAAAAAAAAGGAAGATAGAGAAAACTTTTTAAGTGGAGTATGTTAGAGAAAGATGGAGGAGGGAAAGGAGAGCATGAAATGACATGCAAGTAGAGTAGTTCATGAATTTTATGGTGAAACAAAGTTTTGTTGAGCCTGGGAAGTTTAATTGGAAATACACTGGATTCAGCAAATTTCTTCCAGCTTCAAGGCAGGGTTCTAGTGGAATCCATGGAGTATCAGGAATGCTGCAAGCTCTGGGATCCCTGGCCGCAGATCAGAGGTATTTGGTGCATCTGCCATGGGAACCTCCTCTAGCTGTTCAGTAAAAATGACATTCTACCTACACTGAAACTGACAAGAAGGTCAATTTTACAAAGGAACTGCAGGGTCTTAGGAGCTTCCAGTTTGTGGGACATTTTAAAAAGAAAAAAATGTTTTGGGTTTGATGCACACCAAAACTAAAATGATAAACAAAAACAGAATGTCCTTTGAGCTGGAAACCCTTGCTTTTTGGCAATTTCTGTGTATGAAGGACCAAACTGCCAGTCTGTATATGGAAGAGCCTACACTATAAAAACAGCTGATTCATTCATTAGCATTTGCAGATCCATGTGGCTGCTTGATTATCTTTAATTCTTCCGGTTTCTTTTTTGGCTGGCTCTTCCAATCGCTTTGTTGCCCCAAGCTCAAACCAGTGAAAGAGGAGCCCTTCTTGAGTGAAGGTGCCCTCCAGAATTGAAGTTGTGGTTACAAGGCAAGGGGCTTTGGGACTACAGGCTTCAGCTTATACTAGCTGTGTAAGAAGATGATAGGGAGAGTGCATTCCCCAGTATCCTCACCTGAGTGTCCTTGACAATGCAGCTCTAGAAAAATCCTTATATTACTAGGGGTGTGCGAAACAAGCTGTATTCGATTCAGATTCAGCCTGACTTGGGGACAGTGATTCGATTAATTGCTTTGGATCACTGTCCTTGATTTGATCTGGCCAAATCCAAATTTGAAGATTCAATGCTGATTTGGAGAATCAGCAATTCGGCCATAGACACAACTTTAAATGTTTTTTTTCTACATACCTCAAGGTACCAGGCATGGCTTGTGAACCTTGCAATGCTGGGCCAGATGGAGCGACCCACAGAGGCCCCCCCCCCACCATGCTTGGCAGCGACCCTGGAAGTGGACCAGAACTACTTCTGATTCACTTCCAGGTCCACCGGGGAGTGTACTGGTGGTGCACCCCCACACTCCCTGGCTCAGTGATTGGCCACGGGGGGACCCCGGATGCCCCTCCAGACCTAGGAGGCACCAGGGGGAGTGCCCCCCCCCACCCCATGCTCTCCCTGGCAGACCCAGAAGTGGACTGGAAGTGCTTCTGGTCAACTTCTGGGTCTGCTGCCAAGTGCACTGGGGAGCCCCCCATGCTCCTGTGGGACACCCCATCCACCCCAGCATTGCAGCATTCACAAGCCATATGGTACCCTGAGGTATGTTGAAAAAAACATTTAAAACTGTCTGTCTGAATCTCTGAATCTTTCCGAATCAATTTGGAGGGTTCCGATTTAGTTCGGAGAGATTAAAGGATCTCCTGATTCGATTTGGTGGCCGAATCTCTGAATCCAAATCGGGCCGAATCTCCACTGAATTGAATCAGGGACTGAAGCTTTGCACAGCCCTATATATTACAATATTTACTTGAATGTAAGATGACCCTGAATATAAAACAACCCCCCTAATAATTAGATTTTATATATGGAAAAATGATAAACTTGTTATAATTTTCCAGGCATTGAATCTTAATTATTGGAGGTTTGCCTTGCATTTATCCCTCTTCCATTGCTACAGCAGGGAAAATAAATCTGGTGTGGGGTCAGTTAGCCCTCTTGCCTTTGTCCCCTGCCCCAGAAAACTTCTACTTCTTCCCCTGCAGCCCCTTCTTCCCCTTACTACCAGACCCTGCTTTCCCTGAGCACATGGAAGCAAGGGGCAAATTTGAAAATACTGATGTTGAAACACATGCCTGTAGTAATTTAATTAATCTAGAATTGATGCCTATTACCTTTTTTATAACTGCTGTAAGTTTTAGTACAGGGACTCTATAAACGCACTTTTAAGTAGCACTTATTTGTGTGTGTGTGTAATATATATATAAAATTAATAAAAAATATACATATTAGTTCAAAACCAAAAGGCTTATGATTTATCCAGTTCATTGGACTGGGCCCTAGAAGAGTCAACAGAATTTCAAGCTATGGGGACCCCGTAGTTCAACACTGCTCAGTATGTCTGTGTATTCCAGATACCCCCATAAAGGATCCATGAGAATTAGCCCACCCAGTCATGACTGGAACTGGGTGTTCTTGGCAGAAGTCCTGGAATCCTCCAAAAATGAGACACGGGGCAACCTGGTCTGGCTGCACTTCATGAAGGACAGGGTCACAATAATTATATGCGACAGGCTGAGAGGAGATGGCAGAGGGATTCTGGGTGAACTGTTTGAGGCCCCATTTGGTGATGTTTGCTAGACATTCAAGGCTGGTGAAAAAACAGGAATCACTGGAAATGGGAAAGAAAGGCACAGCTCATCTGTGGGAGTGAAGAGGAAGTCAAAATGTATGCAATGTAGTGGCTGACCATGACTTTAAAAAGAGTCAATGCTGAAGGAGACTGAGTGCAATGGGCCCCAGAATATCTCTTCTGGGAGGGCACTGAGGTAGTTCTTTGCATAATTGTGATGGTTAAAGGTGATGGGCATGCAGGAACACTGGTGCACAGATGCGCAGTGCAGTTTTTGTAATGGGAATAAAAGTGCTTTAACTGTAAAGGTGTGTTTTGGACTCTCAAGTGAACCACAGCAGTCACAAGGCAGGTCAGTAGGGGTATCATTATTATATTATATTTTATTATATTTTATATTTTTATTATATAATATAATATTAAAAACATTGCAAAAATACCCTTATCCTTGTGGTAGGTTCCCATCAGTATGTTTATCCAATATGAGCCATGTGTTTTATAGTCATGCTCAGTGTTAGCTGCATTTAATCAACTTCATAGTTGGTTTCCATTACTGAGCACATACTGCTCTTGGCAGCAGTTATTTAATGATAGACCATGTATTTAATGAGGTTTCCTTGTACACAAGGAGCATTTTTCCCATGCTGATTAGGGTAAAAAACCTTGCCTTATATTTGAGTAAATATGGTATAGCGTAAGTGCCTCAAAATGCTAGACAGAGAAATCATGCTTGTACAAAGAGGGTTTCACTCCAGGCTAAGTTTTCTGTGTCTTTCTTCTTTGGGTCAAATACAGCCCAGATCAGTAACAACTGAAAACTGTTTCCAGTGACTAGGATTGGTGGCTTCAAACCATTTCCTAATAAAAAGGTGGCTGTGTTACAGAGGCAAGCCTTTGCAATTTGCACTGTTTTTGTCGGTTTGTCTCATCACTGATACCAAGGATAAAATATTTCTCAAGGCCAAGATTTATTAAAATAGGGGCCTAAACCTGGCTTCTGAATCTGTATTTAGGCACTGGCTAACATTGCCTGAGTTTTGAAAGCACTATATACCCAGAAGCTCCCACTGACTTCAGTGCTGGTTGATCTGTGGAAGTGTCTTGAGATGCCAAAAATAATCTCTGCATTTGTGGATTAAGATGGGTTGTCAGTCCAGTTTTCAATCTGGGGGTGCTTCTGGATCCTATTCATGGAGTCTAACATAATGCTGGAGACCAAGCACATTTGTTTACATTTGAAATTGGTGTAGTGATTCCAAGTATTACTTGCTGTTCTCTATACCTGTGCAAAATCTTGTCTGGAGGATTTTAGCACTCTGTAAATGAGGTTCTCTTAGGGTATGTCTGCAACTTGGACTGCTGCTAAGAAGTATCCTCTGCCTCTTGCTCCTGCTCAGCATACGCTAAGGCTAGGAACAGAAGTTACACATAAACTGGTTTAAGTAATCAGAACCTGGTTTAAACCTAAAACAGAGCAAAAGTTCAGTGTACACAAGTCAGTCTCAAAATGGTTGAAACTGGTTTAAGCTGCACCTGGTTGAATGTAGTATCAGACTTAACTGATTTGGGTCAAACCAGTTTATGAAACTTCTGTCCCAGACCCTTTCCTGGTTTAAGTTAAATCAGAGTCCCCGAGCATCCCAGCTTGGTTTCTAGCCCTAGGCTGGGCTGTGCTGTCTGCTCTAGCAGAGAAGGGTTGTGGGGAATGGGGAGGCAGGGACTGCCCTGCCCCAGGCAAACCCCAGCTGGGATCTGGGGCTGGGGGGGGGCAGTTAAACCCCCCTTCCTCTGGTTAAACCCACATTTCCCTGAGTACAGTGCTGCCCTGCCCTGCTAAACTTACTGAAAGTTACTGCTGGCTGTGACTATGGACTACAAATCCCAGAGGGACCTGGAAGCAGAAAGAGGAAGTGATGAACAACCCTGCAGAGTCCTACTTCTGTGATTTTGGACTGCAAATCCCAGAGACCTTGGGGGCAGCAGGAAGATGTAGTGAATACACAGCCCATGCTGGCTATATGCCAGAGAGCCATGTTGTTGTGTCCCCCAGGCTTCTGGCCTGAGCCACTGCAGGCATATGGCTGTATTTCCTGAATCAAAAGTGAATGTGTGTCCAGTTGTTTCTCAGTTTTTTCTCTGCAGCTTAGACTAAACTGCAAAGACTGAATCAATTTAGCTTCGGACTCTTTGACTGTCTGTACTTAGCTAAAATGACAGAGCTGAGGCAGTGTAGCTGTTTTAGCCCTGAGTGCATACCAAAGAGCACAACCAAGACAGAGAGGATGAGAGTGGTACTGGGTTATATACCCTCAAGGCTGCTCTAGGGTAGCTACATAGCCTCATTCACAATCCCTACTTTTGAATGCCAGGGGCTGTTAAGGAAGGTATTTTCAATGCAAAGGCCTTCTCTTTGTAAATGGCTTCCGATGTTGTTCCAACAAAGCATGCATGTGTTAATCTTTGTGCCCAGGTGGAAAGCGTCTATGTTTATACTGGCTCTTGCTGAGGAAGGTGGTGATGTGATGTATTGGTGCTATTGGTTTGATTTTTAGTTGACAAATATCAACTTGTTTTCTATCATTCTGTTTGTGTCTGTGTCTAGGGGCTTAACGATAGAAGCAATAGGCGTATTTTTAGAGGTCTAAAAGAAAAGAAAATAAACACGCCAATGCTTTTATGAAAATGAAGCAGGCTGGCAGGACAGTGTGGGAGAAATTGGCTTTGGCTAGTGTCTCTGCTGTAGCTATTCTGGGCCTGATTCTGCTTTGCTTTACCCATAGTGAATACGGCCTTGTACAACCCAGCAGCTGCAGAAAAGTTATAGCGACCAACTAAAATGATCTATACAGGTTTTTCTTAAACTACTCAAACTGGTATAGCGGTTAACTTAATCTACAATCTCAAGTTGGCATTTGAGTTGGGGTTTGGCCCCACTAGCAGCTTTATCCATTTAAGTTGGCACAGGCATGCATTTCAGGAATGCCTTTGATTCCCTGGAAGTGTAATCAGAAAGTTTTGTGGTAGCTATAAAACAAGAGCTAGACACATCAATGGCTTTTCTTGGGGACAAACAATATTTTTTCCCATGTGTGTTATATTTTGATTTGTAAAATGAGCATCCTGAAAGCAGGGGAGTGTTTGACAAAGATTACTGGAAACTTTCTGGACATGCATAATTGTAGGAGAGTGTGAAACCCGAAATGAGATAACCTTGGGAAATGAGCTGTTTCACCTGGCTTGAATTTTCAAAAACAGTCCAATTCCATGAGGAACATGAAAGATGTTGTGGCATGTTTCCCCCTCAACAGTCTGTAACAAGGTTTCCCTAATAAATGTAAAAATGGTCCAGTGAATACAAGCTCATGCTCACTCAAACGCACGTTCTTTTGTGAGAGATATTACTGAATTTTTCAGAAATGTAAGCAATGGAAAATGATTTTCAACAAAAAGACACGCAGTTTGAAAAGTGTGCTTCTTAAACCCCTTGAATTTCAGGTTCTCAGAGTTCCAGAAAGGTTGTGCGATAACCACGACAGGCATTAGCCAGTACTGTTACAAACATTACATATGAAATATTGTAGGTCTCAAGGTAGTGACTTGTAGTAATGGCCTTAGGTGAGTAGTGAGATGCCTTTCACTTCTTCAGGGTGTGGAGTATTCGAGATCTCTTAAGCTACAATGTTCTAATATAATTAAACAGCACATTCTCATTGTCTGTCATAGGATTTTGGCTCCTAAGTTGCCTAAGGACTTTTAAAATGTGTTTGTCCTTTGCCTTAAGATGCACTGAGTGTCCATTGTTGTTCTGTTTTAAACTCTTCTGAATAGAATTGCTCTGATGTAGAAGAGCCCAGCAGCTTATATGACTGTGTAGGGTATGAGAGAACCCAGATCCCACCCCTCATACTCACCATGAGGAGCTATGTGGTCTCTATATGGAATCATTGAAATCAAGGGAGTAAAGCATTGTATTGCTGAAAGTGCCTTAGTAGAATGGCTCTTTGGATGAATGAAATGAGAGAGGGTTATATCTAGCCAAACTGCTGATGCTATTTCTACAAACTTAGGACATGCATATGAAGAGGATTCTTCTTATCTAGAGGTCAGGTATCTAAACAGAAACATGCAATTTGCTGTATTGGGTCTGCTTTTCAGAGTCTCTTGTCCAGTCCCTGCCTCCAGCAGGTATGACAGTGGCTGTTGGGGCTGTTATCAAAGCTGGTACCTTTTGCAGTCCTGACATGTCTATATGAGTGAGGCCAGAAAATAGGCCAGACTTACCTACACATCTTTGTGCCATACCTGTTGTTGTAGCTGTGACTAATCCCCCTGCTTGAGAGAGAGAAGGCAAACTGGTAAGCATATATACCATATGTCAACCAGACAATTATTCAACACTTCTAGATGCTTTTTGTATATTCCTTTGCTGGGGTAATACACAGATGGTTTCTCTGTCACTGCCTTTGTAAGGCCACTTCTGCTGTGTATATGCAGTGTGGTGCATGTGTATCTCTTGGCCTCTGTGTTTATCTTCCTCTCTGTGTCTCCATCTCACTGTTTAACTTTTAAGTTCTGTTTGCTCACTTTGCTAGTCAAAACAGGGTTTTGTTTTCCTTTGTTGGGATGTGCAGGGTTAGTGCAAGTAGTTAAGAGAAGAAAGCTGTCCTCTCCTCTACATCAACACCTTCACTGCCAACAATAATTATATTCTAGACGTGGAGTTTTTCTCTTATCTACTGATGCATGGAGAGGGGGTGGTTGTGTTAGAGATGAGATATGCCAGTGATAGAAGATTTCTGGATTTTCTCAAATGCTAGATGTTATCCCAGGAGATTAGGGAAGGGAATCTTTGCATTTGTCTACAAATCTAAGGGCAGCTGCCCATTCAGCATGTGGCCTGTATCTACCACCTGCCCACATTGGCTTCGTTTTTCAGGCAAGAATTGCTCTTTAATTCCCTGAGCGTTTGTTCTGCTCCAGTAAGAAATTAAAGATTCGATTTAAAGAAACAGAAATGCATTTGCTAGGTTGGCCCAGTAATTGCAATGCTATGAGAAAAACCGAGATGAAGGCACCACATACAATGTTCTCAGCGGACCTCAAATTATCTTGAACTTAGTTCTACAATTTACAAACCTGATCTGATGCTTGTGAAAGTTTAAGCCAGCTCAGGCTGATGTGGCTAACAGGGATTCCCTGGGAAAACAGGGAGCTTTTCTCTCTCAGGGAATCTGTCTCCCTTGTTCCTTGAACAACTATCCTCTTCCTTTAACCCATCCTAGACCACGTGACCAGTGGGATGTTTTAGGAACAAAGATGGGTAGTTAGATGCATTATTCCTAGTCACAAAGACCGTGAATCATTCAAACGATATTTCCTCCTGGAGATCCAGACATTTTCAATAATATTCTTCACGTAGTGCTTTCTTTTTTTCATCTACTGGCCTTAGGGCAAGCTGTGATCATAAAATCTGTTGTCTTTGTTTCAAGGAGCTTAGGTGGCAGCTTTGCCTACCACCCTTTTCATTATTAGATTAATTTTGTTTTGCACTTCACCACTAAAAATTTATGGAGTAGGCTGCATAGCAGACTGTATTGAATAATGCAAAGCTTTGCCGATTACCAAAACAGAGTTGAAACTTTGTAATAAAGATGTGTTGTAAGGGTATGTGAGGCAAAAAGAAATCAAGGCTGCTTTCTTAGACAGGTCCTCAAATTATGGGGAACTTTGGGTCTAGCTGTGTATCCCTTAATGATAAACAGTTGATAGTATGCATTCTGTCTTGTGTTAGGCTGTCCAGTATTACCCCTTCTATGAGGATTTGTGAGGAGTCTGTTTTCAAGTATGGAAATCTCTCTCTCTCAGAATGATGTCCTCTTTGGGCTCCCAGTGAGAAAGTAGGAGTTTTCCTTCCACCCCCACCTTTTCCTTCTGTGTGCATCATGCTGAACATTGATGAGTGACCTTCTCAGACAAACCTGATCAAAACAGGTGCCTATATGACAGACATTGGGTCATGTTTCCAATGCTTGGTGCTTTAACTGAGCGCTATGGAAGACTCCCTTGAGCAAGTATCTCCACTGACTGGTCTCATTCCATTAAAAACAATTGATACATTTTTATTGTTTTTATTTTATTGATGGGTTGGAGGGGCTGCAAGAGCATTACTTTTTTCTATTGCTGTGCTTGCGTGATTCCCCTTACTCATGTCCCAAACACTTCTGCAAGCTCTTTTCTCTGGGCTGTCCATGAGCAGATCTAGGATTTTGAAAAGGGGGGTGCAGGTGATGTGGTACCCCATATAACACAACCCATATTTTTATCCAGGTAAAAAGAAGCTAGAAGCTTTGCTAGGGGCCTAGAGCTATATTGTTCAGTTTAAGATTAAAGAAAAAAAATATATCTTTATTGAAATGAGTTAAAAACAGTCGGCAGGGCTATAAAATAGAAGCCACATTACCAGGAGCATCTAACAGACAGCAGAATTGCAAAACAAAGCATAGTTTGATTAGTGGACTATCAAGACTGTTAAAAAGGAGAGAGAGTCCTTAACACCTGTGAAATGAGGAGTTTAAAACAGGGGTGGGCAATTATTTGGGCTGGAGGACCACTTAAGGAGTTTTGGTGAGCTGTTGCAGGGTGGGCAACTAATCCCATCCGCCCCCCACCCACTGCCGGGGACACTGGATGGAGTGGGGTCTCCATGGAGACTGGCATGAGATCCATGAGGTCAGGGTCTGCTTGGCCAGGCAGGTAGGATGGGGCTGTGGGAAGGCCCCCATGAGTGATGTCCAGGAGTGGGATAGGCTGTCAAGGCTGGGATCACAGTGTGGTGACAGCCCGGGGCCAGGCCCTGTAGCAGAGCTGTAATCCACTCCCGGCACATACTTTTGACATGCTGGTTCTGCAGACAGGGACGTGCAGCAAGTGGATCACAGCTCTGCTCTGGGGCCTGGCCCCAGAGTGTTACCATCCCGCTATCCCAGCCCCAGCCCCTGTCCTGCTCTCAGATGCCACTCCTTGCCTGCCTGCAGCCCCATCCCATCCAACCATCCAAGCATGGCATGGAGACCCCAACTGCCCCATCCAGCACCCCTGGAGGTGGGTGCACGGCAGACAGGCCGGGGTGCCCAGGCAGCAGAGCCAGGTCCAGCGGCAGTGGTGACACTGGCAGGGGCAACTGGAAGGAGCTGCTACCATGGGGCTACTGGGAGCAGAGCCCAGCTGTTATGCTGACCCAGCCTCACCATGTGCCCAGGGTCAGTGGAACCAGCCACACGCACCAAGCCTTTGGCTGCTCCCTGTGCCTGGGCCAGGCAGGGCTGAGGGACCCACCACGGGCCAGATAGAACCCCTTGGCAGGCTGGATCTGGCCCATGGGCCATATTTTGTCCACCCCGGTTTAAAAGGAATCAGTTAAATTTTAATAAGCCATGTAGTCAAGTGACTCCCTCAAGTAGGGTGGCCATCATAGAGGACACTCCGGTTTTCTGCTACTCTGTCCTCTATTGATACGAAATCCAGCACCTTCAAGTCCTCTTAAAGGCATAAAGATATAAAGGCATCCAATTTCATATCAATAGAGGACAGAGGACAACCAGACTGTCCTCCTTCATGGTCACCCTACCCTCAGCATTGCCTGAATAGAAAAGTTGCTGCCACTGCCATGCAGTTGGTTTTAAACATTGGGTGGAGCAGGAATCAAAGTGGGGTGCAACTGCACCAGTGCACCCCCCTTCCTCCCCCGGATGTGTCCTGGGGCTGTCCTTACTCTCAGCCAATCCATGCTTTGAAAGCTAAAGTTATTTTTAATGGTTCTGTAATTGAATGCAAAACAGTCTGCCACCTGCCTCTCTCTGGGCCTTCATTAACTGCTACTTACTCTCATTGTGCAAGGGTTTTATACTGCCCACCAGAGATGAGTGTAAGGGACTATTCCATATTCACATTTTTCACCATCGTCAGCAGAAAACTGAGAGACAGAAGGAGGAGGAGGTGATTCTTCCTTCCACTGCAGCACATTTTAAAGGGCTAATCTGTTGTACAATAAAGAGCTAATGTTTGTTTTTTCTCTCTTTCTTTAGTTTTCTCAGCTAATTAAAATCTTCAACTTATTGGGTCCTGAGAAGTTTCCACTTGTGGACCAAACATTCTTCCCAAGCCATAAGCAGATGGTGAGTGCCTCATGTTTATTTTGATAATGGCATAGTTGGGGGGAAAAAAGCAGAGAATGTGTTGGTAGTGAAAGGAGTCATTCTGGGAGCCCTGGGAATTTATACAATACCCTTGACTTTGTAGCCAAGAGATAATTGGGAGAAGAGCCACAGGTATATAATAGGGCTGTGTGAAGCTTCAGTCCCTGATTTGATTTGGTGGAGATTCGGCCTGCTTCAGTGGCTGAATCTCTGAATCAAATCAGAAGACCCTTTAATCTCTTCAAATTGAATCCGAACCCTCCGAATTGATGCAGAGAAATTCAGAAAGTTTTGGCCATTCAGACATAGAGACAGCTTTAAATGTTTTTTCTACATACCTCTAGGTAGCAGGCAGCTCGTGAACGTTGCGATGCTGGGGCGCATGGAGTGTCCCACAGAAATGCGGGGGGTCTCCCCAGTTTGCTCGGCAGCAGAACCAGAAGTGGACCAGCAGCACTTCCGGTCCACTTCTGGGTCCGCCGGGGAGCGTGCGGAGGGGCCCCCCACATCCCTCTGGGTCAGCAACTGGTGCCTCCTGGGTCTGGGGGAGGACCTGGGGTCCACCTGGGCTGATCGCTGAGCAGGGGAAGTGCAGGGGGACACCCTACACACTTCCCAGAGAACCCAGAAGTACTTCTAGTCCACTTCTGGGTTCGCCGCAGAGCACATGGAGGACCCTTCCACGCTCCTGTGGGATGCTCCATCTGTCCCAGCATTGCAGCGTTCATGAGCTGCACCTGGTACCTTGAGATATGTAGAAAAAACTTTTAAAGCTGTGTCTATGTCCAAATCACTGATTCTCCAAATCAGCATTGAATCGGGGACAGTGATCCGAATCAAGTCACTGTCCCCGATTCCTGCCAAATCCAAATAGAATAGGGCCCATTTCACACACCCCTAGTATATAATACACTGTTCAGGAGGCCCCTTTTCTTTCCCACTGAGAAGGTGGGAAGGTAGGAAAGAAACAAAAATAAAATAAAATTTCTGTGTATAGAGGCTTGTTCTCTAATGCAAGGAATATGCTCATTTGGATGAGATTAAGTTGAGTCTTTGCCCTGTCATTGTTTATGATTCATGGAAGATTAGGGCTGCAATGTATTACACAAGATTTTTATACAAGAGCTCTGCTATTGGTTTGCCTCATCTGTGGCATAGTAACTATCTAATAAACAAACTTACCACCCCTAGCATTGTTAGGTGAAGTTGGTTTGACTTCTTGAACATGAGCTCTTATTTTCTTTGGCTTCTATCATTTGTTTTTGCATAATTGTTCTTGGTGTTTATGCTTCTCTCAAAGGCCTGCATGGTCGTCTCTGCTTATTAACCATAGCCCCATGTTTGAATACCATATGCTCTTCAGCTTGTTTCCCTGGACTCATTCTGCCTTCTGAAGCAAGGTCAGTGGGACAGGCTAAAGATGTATTTGGGAGCTAATCTGTGGCTCTGGAGGCCTGAGTGCAAGTTCCTGTTCTGCTACACCCTATCTTGGGGCATGTTGGGTAGGGCCAGACTCTGGATGATATATGTAGGGGGGCACTGAGTGGGGTTTTTTGGAAGAAGGAAAAAAAAAACCTCTGGATGCTTCTGAAAATCCTGTTAAATGATGATCTGCATCATAAGACTTAAATACCTTTAAAAATATGACCTGCAGGCTGTCTTTGCTTCTATTTCTTATCTGTAACAAGGGGCTAATTGTACTTCCCTGCCTCATGGGGTGTTGCGAAGAAGTACAGTGAGGACTTAAGGTGGTCAGAGGTGGCTGTGATGGGGTTATATAATTCACTGGGAGAGAAGGGTAGACGGATGTGTGTTTTACCCTGAACTCCAGTTTGTCTTGGTCTGTCACGTCACGTTTGTTTGTAGTTGTCCATTTAATCAAAGGGCGGCAAATTCATAAGGGAGATGCTTTGCTACCTGGGTCACTACAAAACAGTGGTCAATTTGCCTTGTCCTCCCCTTCAAATGCTACAATTTGAACAGAGTTGGTCAAAATCTTTGTTACACATAAAGTAGCTAACAAATTTAGCCTTTTTTCTGTTTGGAAAACATTTGCTGATACTTTAGGCAAGTATATTTATTGCTCATGGAATTGTTTGGATTAAAAACGACCAGCCGGCAGGTTTTTCATGCTTTATTTTCAAGTATAGTATTTGGTTGCTCACTTAATTGCACCTCACATTGTGTTAGTTCTTGGAAAGAACAATGGAACCTTTGGAAACAGGGCAATAATAAAGTGCAAATAATTAATAGCAAAAAGTCTTCCTTGTAGTTAAATGTGGGCGCAGATTCCTAAGCCTCTTGCTTACACTGAGTGTAACCTTGAGCAAGGCATTTACTCGTATGCATCAGTCTCCAAAAATATAAAATGGGAATGATTTATTCCTCACCCGTTTAAATCTGGGAGTTCTGAAGCTAAACCTGTTGTGGTTTAAGTCTTCAGATCCTTAGTTGATGGACACTATCAAATAGCTATAAGGTACACTTAAGTTCAGTCTGTTCTGTAGAGAAATTTCATCTTACTGGGCATTTTTACTTGTGCTCTGGGAGGTGTGGGGGGGGCGCTTTAATTAGTGAGCCTGAGTGTCATGTGTATTAGCATTCACCACGCTGACAGATGGTGGCGGGGCGCTTTGAACTAAAGCTCATCAAACAAGCTTTAGTTGAAAGCGCCTTGCTGCCATTTTTTGGTGCGGGGACACTAATACATGTGACGCCAGAGTCTGCTGGAGCGCATTTATTTCTGATTAATCGAGTCTGTTCTGACGTGCTGGATTTCTAGCGCATCAGAGCTGGCTCCCTGCATGCTTATAGGAGCCCTCTGTGTCCAAACTCTTCTACATCTTAATGAGATATTACTTGGAAAATAATATGCATCAGGATTAGTAACAGAGTTGGTCAGAAAATCTCTCTCTTCCCCCCATGCACAGACAGAAAGAAACACATGAACACACGCACACCATTCCAACAAACTATTTTTTAATCAATCAAAAATTTCAATGTTATCCAAATTTTGAGCATAAATTTTTATTTATTTTTTGGTCTGAAAATCAAAATGTAGGTGCTTTTCTGTGACCATTTTTCTTTAGCTGAAATTGAGTACCAGGTCTTGGAGGGAAATGTTCAGCCCATCATAACTACTAATGTTACAGTGATATTACAGGGGCTGGGATAGCCATATTGGAAAGAATTAATTTTTACCTTCTGTCTTCAGGCAGCCAAATTATGTGCTTCAAACAATTCTACATTAAGCAATTTTCAGCTGCACATAGAACCCCAGCTTAAATGTTCTTCAAGAGTGGTATCAGTGCTATGTATTAAATATAGGGTATGTATTGCTCTGTAATGACCTCATATGGTCAATTAAAGATCTGGAAACACAATCCACAAGGACATCTTCCAGGTTTTGGACTGGTGACCCTAACAGGTCCTCAAGAGAGATTACTCTTGAGGAAGTCCTCAGGTGCAGAAGAAAAGCTGCTTGTTTAATTTCTGGATAGGGTCCAATGAAAAAACAGCATCCTTAAGACATGAACAAATCCATACCCAGATCCAGTCATGTTTGATAGAGACTAACACAAGTGAGACGGAGACAGAGTGTGATAGAAATAAAACCACTTTACTGTTTAGAATAAAAGGACACTATAAAAAGTGAACATTATGCAACATTACCTTAAAAGACAATATACATTCACTGAATACAAAATTTATAAATAACAAGGAGGAAAACTGTAAACAGTGCTACAAAATTTAGCAACAAATACATTCCTTCGGGACGAGATTTTTCTCTTGGGCTTAGCTTCCCTCTCCCCCTGCGACTATCAAGTACAGCAGAATGGCCCTATGAAGGAAGGAGTGTAAGAGACAGCAAAGAGCAAAAGCAGTAGAATAGAATTAGTGGTTTTTAAGAGGATTTTGTTAAGACTGATATATCCCAAACTGACTTGCTTTTAAAAAATAATTTGTTTGCAGTCCTTTAAATGTTGTTCCTCCCTCATAAAACCCAAAGGAATCAGATATAAAACACTTTACTTTGAAGCATGTAAAAAAATATACCTGGAGGCCCTATGAAACTTGTTCCTTTTACTGGGATTACATTTTAGGAGGTGCTATTATAAATTAGAGTGATGTGTTCATAGTACCCTGAAGTCGCATTTTGAAGCACTTGATGAGACTGGAGTGGAGATGCAGTGGTTGGCATTTAGTTTAATCCTATTTAAAGGATCATGTTTGACCTTCCAAAATTAGAGAAGCTTGGTTCCAAAATTGTTTTTGGCTCTAAAACAGCAGAACCCTATTGGAGCCTGTGGGAGTCCACACAGGACATTTTACACTCAGATATGCCCTTCCACTGTTTTTCCTTTAAGGGAAAAAAAGTCATTCCTCCCCAGGGTGAATATGTGCTTGCAATTCTTGAAACTCTAAAGGACATCATTTTTAAGCAAATAAAGAGACCTCAAATCAGAATCCAAACTTTACAGTCTTATGTTTGCGTAGGAAAACTGGAAAGTGAAAATGGTTAGTTACTAACCGCAAAAGAAGTGCAACTGGCCGATCTGTTTTCCAGGCTTAAAGAAGGGGAAGAAAACCAAATGCCAGTAAAGAAACAAACAGCGAGAATAGTACATTCACAAAAATGTGAATGAAGTATGTAATGTAAAAATGTAGGCTTAATGATATTTAGAGAAAAAGCAAAATGGTATTTCTATTAAGGTCCTGATCTTTTTTACTCATGTGAGGAGCGCAGATGACAGTGTCCTTTTAAGCACACTATACTGGTGGTAGACATGTGAAATATTCCTGCTAGCTACTTGTGCTGCTTCAACAGCAGCATGATGGTCAGGCATAGTAATGCACTGAAAGGTGTTACGGGCATCCAGAAAAGAGGGTGCCTTCATGCCCTAAGTAATCTTTAGGGTGCTGTGCCTTGGCAGACAGGAGCAATGTTAAGTGAGGCAGGAGGAGAAAGGGTACATAGAAAGGCAGAAGTTTAGGGGGCTGACCTGAAGCTAACAGAGTCCATAAAATAAGACCCATTGACTCAAGCAGGTTTTGGGTCAGGCCTTTAATCCAGGTGCAAGGTAAAGCTAAGCCCACAGAATACATGTCCCTGATAGTACTCATTAAACATATAGGAAGTCTTCCAACAGAAATGTATTTTTGCTAGTCTCTTTCCCCTTACGCTTTCCCTCCATTTGGCTCCACATTTTAAAAAGCCTCTGTGACTGCGTCTTTATTTAGCAAGGGGGCAGGTTGTTTTGCAACCCTCTACCCCTTGCCACTCTAGCTGTCTGCATGTTGAAAGTATTTTTACCCTCTGCAATATATAATGGGAATCTGTAAAGAAAATAGATTTGTTGGTGACGGGGTTGTTTTTCATGGTGGTGGTAGTTGTTTACAAAACACACAGATACATTACAGCTACTTAGGAACACATCTTCATAGTAGAATAAAAAGATCTTCGTGATAATTTGATTGTAATACTGTGGTGTCTCAGCTAGTTAAATGATCTGAAACTATACAGTCAGTGAACAAGTAAAATACACAGAGCTATAGTTCAATGGAAATTAATCCCCAACACCTCGTTACATGAGAGGCATCTTCATCTTGCCTTCCAAAGCTGGGAGAAGTGGCTGTGGCCTGATGATTTAACTCTTGCTAAAGCACCTTTGATAGAGCAGTTGAGTTGAGTTTGGCCTTGGTGATCTCCAGCAATGGTGATTCCTCAAGTTGCAAAATGTGCTGGTGGAGTCGTCATTGCTGAAGATGCAGGGCAGAGGTACTGCAGTGAGTGACCCCTGTGGCTTCATTGGGGTTGCACAGTTCAAACGGAGCAGAAAATTGTCCCCTGCATTCCAGGCTTGACTCATTGACACATCTCAAAAGGCAAGTATCCTGACATGGCACCTGATCCTGTGACAAATGCTGAGAATTACCTCCCCCTCTCACTGGTTTCAGTAGGAGCCAAAGATCAGGTCCAAAATTTAAAGGTAGGGACAAGACAGTGGGATTTTCAAAAAAAAAAAAAAGGCCACAAGTGTTCTAGGAGGATGAATCCCATTGAGTTGTGATAAGCCTCCTGATCTGCTGTCACTCAGGTGCTAACAAAAATTCCAGACAAGATTCCTTCCAACTCAAGCAACTCTGAAAATGCTGTTTCAGCCAATCTTAAAAATAAGGCCACGTGCCTTCTATGGTAGTTCTCCCATAAAATGGGCCATTTCCCATTTAGATCTGCGAAGCTCCAAAATGTTACAGGAGATCACACCCTTTCCTCTCCTAGTGTCCTGCTATTGTGGCAGAGAGGCCCCAAACAAAGCTCCACTGGTGAAATGACCACTGAATGCAGAATGCTCCATTACCCCCATCTGGGGTTATTACAATGCCTTTTCTTGCTTACAGCAGCTCTGCTTCCTAAGTGGAATGAACTGAAGATACATGGAAATATATGATAAATAATTATAATAATAAAAAAAAACACAATGAAGTTAATTGTAATCCTCTTCTCCCCCCCCACCCCTTCAACTCAGTAAAACATAACAGTCACACAGTTTGTCATCACCCCTGCATCAACATTAAAACTTAAAATATTTTTATTTGATAAGAAAAAATTATATTATAGTTTTCTTGATAAAAACAAAACAGAACAAAATCCTCCAGTCACCAACGAAGCAAAGCCAGGATGGCTCTTTTCCCCTTCCTCCTCAACCTTATTACCACAGGACTCATATGTGCATATGCACAACTCTGCTTAACAATGGCTAGACAGGAACACAGCACTTGATTCATGCTGCAATCCTTAGGACAGCTGAGATAGAGGGTTCCAGGAAGTGCTGCCCACTTTTTCTCTATATGCAAATACAGCCAGTGTCACTGCAGAAGGGAGAGCCATGGTACTGGGAGATGTGGAGGAAGCAATGGATCTATCCGCTACTGCAGATGCACTGGACTTTCAATATCTTTAAAAAAAATAATAAAATCACTGACTTGGAATGTCAAGATTTCTGTCTTTTCAAACACAATCAAACCATTGTTTGTTTATAACACCAAGTAATTCCATGTCCTGTCGAAAAATAGCTTATGTCATTATGTGTATATACATCTTAATTCAGCTAAACACTATTTTGGCAATAGATTTTTTTTTTTTTTTTTTTAATAGCAATAGCCCTAGTGCGTCTCCCCTTTTTCTCCTCCCCACGTGATTGACTTAGTGATGGGTCTTTTGCATCTGTTTGGTTTAAGATGTTCACCAGGTCATTTTGCTGTCAGAGTTAAACTGCAAAAATTTCCAGGGCCCGCTCTGTTTGAAAGAGGGAGGTTCACTTTACACCTGCTCCATTGGAAGTGAATGTCCTCCCAGAATGCAAAGTAGTTTTTAAAAAATAGCATAATATCTTTCTCTTCCACTGTATGACTGAATGGGCCCAGTACCCATTCATCCCATGCTGCTTTCACACACAGTGCAGAGCCTGGCACACAAGCTGAGGTCTCCCACCACTGCGACCAATTGCATTCTCAGTTCCCCATATGGGAAAGGGTTTGTTTTGGGGGTGGTGTTTGTTTTATTTTGGAGCTGGTGGATTTTTGTTGGCTTTTTTTGCTTGTGTTGTTTGCTGATTTGATGGATGAAACCTGTTTTCCTTCTTAGGATTCCCCAATTTAAACACTGAGTGCATAAGGAGGGGCTGGGGAAGCTAGGGCCTTGAGGAAAGTTACAGGGCCACCTGGCATAGTTTTTAGATTTTTGTTTTCCTAAAAAAATAGAGATTATATTGCTATAGCTAATGATACACACTGAGAGCAAGGGCTCCATTTTTTTTTCTGGCGTGCAAACAAAAGTTCCCAGACAATTGTCACCTGACCAGAATGAGCAGTATTAAAACCGGAAAAAATGATTAAAACAAATTCAGTATGAGAGCACAGGCTTTTGTGTTTAAGTGTTCGAAGTGCTAAAATTTGCAAGAAAACAGGCACTAATTTCATTGTCATCATCAGGATCTGGTAAGAGTTAGTGTCCAAGGGAAGTTCAGCCACAATTAAGGGAGGGAGGGAGACAGAGAAGGGATTGTGTGTTCACGGATCTGTGGCATTGATGATAGTTTTATCAGGAGGTGCCCATCCTCTGTACCAGCTGCAGTAACCTTCCACCCGCTGGATGCAGGCGTAGTTCTTTGATTGGTATCCTGAATGGCCGAAGCTGGAGAGCATATCTGTCCAAATACACTCACTCTTAGAGGTGACAAAGCAGGGCAAGTAGTAGCAAGGCCTAATCTGCAATTATAAAAAGCAAATGGGTAAGGATACATTGAAGGCACATTTCTAGACGTTTGGTTTAAACTGGAAACTGATATTTTGAATTCCCTCTTCAAAACTTTAAAAGTAACTAAAAATTAAATAAACACTTAAATCTGTGCTTAACTGCACACACACCTGCCCCACACCCCTTTTCTTCACACTGAAGTCAATTAGACTTTTCATCATCTTGAAGTTAAGTGCCTTGTCCTTTGCAGGACTAGAGCTGTTCACTGAGGGTCAACTCTGAGCTTGTAAATGCTCAGAAGATTTACAGAGAAAAAAGGCCCTTCTGCACATAAATAGCTGATCTTCAAATTGATTTTGCTGGAATGTTTTTAAGATTTCCACCTTCAAAATTAAAGTAAACAGCTTATAGAAGAGGCACAGACAGAGCATATTAAGTTATTCATTATTAAGTTGTGAGACCAGCGAAAAAGAAAAGTTTTGTTACTGTCTGTCTTCTATATAAAAATGTTATCCTCTGTTTCCTTTCCCTTCTGTTCACCTGCATTATTGACTGTACCAGCTGGAATAGGCACAGTACTTACACTTTTTGACTACGTCTAATTGAAGACAATACATACCTTGCATCCACAGCCCAGGTGGTAACGATGATTTAGTCCTTTGCGTTGGGCTTGGGTCAGTCTGTCCCATTTCTCATACCAGTTACACAGACCAGTGTAAACCTTTCCTTCATACACCCGGCCTTGAAAAGACAGAAACAGACACATGTGAGTCCTCCTCGGTTCAAGCTGTTGTTTACTTTTCCACGCCTACCGATGTTTCTCAATGCCAGATATTTGGCTTTCATTACTGTTCAGCAGTCACTTTATTTTATATTATTGACTCTGGCATTGGTGAGAGCCACGGCACACACAGGATGTGTTGCCACATCTGTGTTAGTCCTGACAGTGTGCAGGTGAATAATACCATATAAAGCAGGGCAAGGCTTAGACATGCTGAAACTTTCACAAGAAACGAGATTCATTGTGTGCTTTGCTCCTATTCTCTTTTCATTCTTACGTTAACAGCTCACTTTGCATCAGCTCATACTGAAAGAACTTTTCCATGTCTAGGTCAATGAACAGTATCAAGGTACTTCCATTCAAGTGGCCTCTGTGGGGTCAATAAGCTATCTCAGTTACAGATTAATAGCTATTTATTCTCCGCCCCAAAAAACTGTTTGTCGCAAGTTATATGGTTGGGGGGCTGCATACATTTAGGGAAAAAAAGGAGGGATGTGTTGCCAGAAGGGAGCCAAGCTCTTGAAACTGAACTGCTATTGATGGAGTATCACTGCATTCTGAGTTCTGTGCAACTTCCTAGCACAGAACAGCAGATGTGGTGCTTTTGGGAAACTATTTATAGAAGTGATCTACCCAGCTGCCCCTTTCTGTGCGAAGCATTCGGCAGGTACAGCTACAGACTGAAAAGAGGTCTTGAATCTGAGGAAACCCAGTGGTCCCTTACCTGTAATCAGATACTGATACTTGTTGACCTCCAACTTGACACCACAAAGACTTTCAGAGGCTTCTGTGTAGATATACTGAACATGTGGCATAATCTGAAAGCCTCTGTACATCTAGAGAAATAATAAGCACATGTTAGGCTGGGAGGACAGTTTTTCACTGTTATGTTGGAATTTCATTAAATCTCTTAATGCTCTCAGGCTATGGGTCTGGGCAGTGAACTTTAGTACTTATGAAAGTGAGGGACTGATAGCATTAGCTGAACCCTGGGGTAATGCAGGCATGTGATTTGTTGGCATTCCTACATAGATCTGCCAATAGATATCAGAATCCTCTTATAACCCATTACTATACAGCACCAGGACCCAACTTGCCCCATTCCCAAGTTTTAACCAGGAGTAAACCCATCTCTTAGAGTTCCAAGATTTCCAGATGTAACCATTTTTTAAGGAGAGGAAGGGGAAGAGGGATCAGAAGGGGAGGAGAGGTGAAAAATGGATGAGTTCGGGAATCTCTTTTCCTGTAATTTAAAGAACTTCTCCTTCCCTAATAAGATTTTTAAATAACTCGGGCTCAAATTGTCCAGTGTCCATATTTTGTATGCTTCAGTTTTTGGAGCCCAACCTAATACAGCCTACCGCATGGCCTGATTTCTACAGATGTTTAACACCCACCATTCCCCAGAACTTCAATGAAAGCTAATACTTCTCTGGCTAAGTGTTCTCAACCTTTTGGGGATCAGGGCACCCCTCAAAAATGCCACCTCTTAGCTTTCATTTGATTTTGACTATGGAAAAATAATACTGTAAAATAATTCTGCTGTTGCACAGGACTCGGAAAGATCACAATAGGCTAAAATGTTTTTAACACTGTGGATTCCTATTTGAAATCTCTGAATTTATCTCGTCAATCGTGCATCGGCGCTTGCACACCTAAAAGTACTAATATTGCGCAGCATCCCACAACACCCGTAAAAGGATTTCATGGCACCTCAGGGTGCCCTGGCACCCTGGTTGGGAAGCACAGTTGCACAGGAAAGCCTCTGCTGTGTATAATGTGCAAAACTCTCCCACACCCTGCAAAGCTAGTCTGGTATAAATGGGTACCATTGTACCAGCATCTCTCTGGACAGTTTATTTTTTCTACAGAATCTTTTTCTACCTTCCTACACCTTTTTTCATAGTCTCTCATAAGTGGAGCCCAAGTTTTTTCAAGTGTGATTGATTGAGCTCTGAATCCCTAAATCTTTGAATAAGTTTAAACTTGAGGAGAAATTAGCTTGAGCTTCCCTAGTCTGCACTTGCAGTAACCACATTGTAGACTGCAGCTTCTTTTGAACACAAACTCCCAATTTCATACAGTAAGTTGTGTCACAAGGATAAAATAATCACAAAGAATGAAGGCTGAACTTGGCCATTTTTATTTATTTATTTGGTTCGTTAGTTTTGAATTCCTGGTGACTATTTTTCTCAAAATACAATTAAAAAAAAATGCATGACTAATTTTTATAGTGTTTTTTTTTTTCTGTTGTTCTTGACTAACCATACAGCTGGCCGAAGTTTACAACTTAGATTGAAGCAAATGGAGGACAAGAGAAACCAGAGTTTCAAAGGATGCTCTCATGCCACACTCCCTGCCCTGCCTCTGCTCACTTCCTTGATTTTTTTTTTTTCTGCCAGTTTTAATACTGCAACATTAGTGTATGATCAAATCCTAATTAGAATTTAAACCATGAGCAGGGGCTGCTTGATGCACTGTCCCTCGCTACATCCCCTCCTGTTTTGCCATGGTCCATTTTTTTCCCATCCTTTTACTATATCATCAAGACAACGTCTATTTTCCAGCTTGGAGAGAGACCCAATCAAACCCAAAGTTATTGTTTTTTGTCACTGTGTCAGCTGGGAAGAGTCCTGTTCATTTTTTCTTCCAAGCTGTTCCATATTCCTACCATCCCAGAGCAGACATTGATATTCATTCTTCATTAATTTCCCTCCTAAAAAAAAGCTCTTTCTCAAAATTAACCAGGTCTACTTATAATGAGATTAATGAAAACATTTCTATCAACTTTGAACCAGAGCCTAGCATTGTTGCAACATTCCATGAGGACATTTAAAAAAAAATTAATATCTATATCTATATTGATATCAATATCTGTATATCTATAGCATATATCTATATATTGTATAGCATCTATATAGATCTATAGATATATCCATAGATATCTATATAACTTGCTATGCTCAGAGATAAAGCCATCTGCTGAGTATGCAGGAGCTTGCATACCTATCTTTTTTCTCCCTACTTATATTGCGCTGATCAGAGGGATGATTGAGCAGTTTAACATAAAGCAAAATTCATTCCACAGGGCTTATATTTTCCAACCTTCCCTCTAATTATGCTCAGCAAATATGCAAAGAAAGCATTTTTTTAAAAATTAATTATACCATATCAGCAAAAAGTATAAGGATTATGTCTGGAATGTGCAACTGCTTCCTTCACTGAGCATGGGCCTCATGGAAAGCTGAACAACTGATCCTTACCTCATTAGTGTGTGATCTTTGCTACTGTGTTGGTAGAGGAATGATCTCCAGATGATGTGCTTAGGTTGCCCTAATTCTGTTGTGCCCTTGTAGATAGTCCAGCAGTTAGCACCAGCCTATGATTTGGGAGATGTGTTCAAGTCCATGCTTTGAAACAGACTTCTTTTGCATCCTCAGACAAGTTGCTTAGCCTTAACAGGCCTTCGTTTTTTCCCCCGTAGGGGGATAATAATAGTTCCCTATAAATTCATAGATTCATAGATGCTAGGGTCGGAAGGGACCTCAATAGATCGAGTCCAACCCCCTGCATAGGCAGGAAAGAGTGCTGGGTTCAGATGACCCCAGCTAGATGCTTATCTAACCTCCTCTTGAAGACCCCCAGGGTAGGGGAGAGCACCACCTCCCTTGGGAGCCCATTCCAGACCTTGGCCACTCGAACTGTGAAGAAGTTCTTCCTAATGTCCAGTATAAATCTGCGCTCTGCTAGCTTGTGGCCATTATTTCTTGTAACCCCCGGGGGCGCCTTGGTGAATAAAACCTCACCAATTCCCTTCTGTGCCCCCGTGATGAACTTATAGGCAGCCACAAAGTCGCCTCTCAACCTTCTCTTGCAGAGGCTGAAGAGGTCCAGGTGCCCCCGTCTCTCCTCATAGGGCTTGGCCTGCAAGCCCTTAACCATACGAGTGGCCCTTTTCTGGACCCTCTCCAGGTTATCCACATCCCTCTTGAAGCGTGGCGCCCAAAATTGCACGCAGTACTCCAACTGCAGTCTGACCAGTGCCCTATAGAGGAGAAGTATCACCTCCTTGGTTCTGTTCATCATGCATCTGCTGATGCACGATAAAGTGCCATTAGCTTTTCTGAAGGCTTTGTCACACTGCAGACTCATGTTCATCTTGGAGTCCACTAGGACTCCAAGATCCCTTTCTCCTTCCGTTCCACCAAGCAGGTCATTCCCTAGGCAGTAGGTATGCTGGACATTTTTCCTCCCTATCTCATAGGGCTGCTAAGTGGATAAATACTAAGGCTGTGTGGAGCTTCGGTCCCTGTTTCAATTTGGTGGCCAAATCTCCGAGACAAATCAGAGAACCCTTTAATCTTTCCAAATCAAATCGGAACCCTCCGAATCAATTTGGAGAGATTCAGAGATAGAGACAGCTTCAATTTTTTTATTCTACATACCTATAGGAAGCATGTGGCTTGTGAATGCTGCGATGGTGGGGCAGATGGAGCATCCCACAGGAGCATGGGGGGCTCCCAAGCGTGCTCGACAGCAGACCCAGAAGTGGACCAGAAGCTTCCAGGTTCGCTGCCAAGCACTTCTGTTTGATGCTCCATGTGCCCCAGCATCGCAGCGATCACGAGCCACACCTGGTATCTCAAACTATGTAGAAAACACTTTTAAAGCTGTGTCTGTCCAAAGTGCTGATTCTCCGAATCAGCATTGAATCTTCAGGTTCAGATTTGTCCGAATCAAATCAGGAACAGTGATCTTGAATCAATTAATCGAATCACTGTCCCTGATTCGGGCCGAATCTGAATCCAAATCAAATAGGACCCGCTTTGCACACCCCTAATAAGTATATCAAACATCATGAGATGCTAATGTAATGGGTGCCATATTAAGTATCTAGGATAGACAGCATAAGGTATAAGATCTTTGTAATAGATGGTGACTCCTTTATTTTTGTATAGCATCAAGCACATCAAGACTACTTAGGAGCTAACTAATGATAATGCCCTACTAGATGAGGCCCAGTTTCAACTTCTCAGTCTATTCCTTTGATCACTAAATTATCAGGAATTGAAAGTGTTGCCTAAGGAAGTATGCTTCCTCCTTAAGAGGAGTTCTGTATCACTCAGCAGTGATTTCTCTGGCTGATTCTGGTCGCCATGCTGCTGAACACTAGAGAAATTCTCATCTGCCCTTCAATGCATGGGAGTGCAAGCCTTTGAGAAGCTACAGAGAGGGAAAATCACCTGCAGAGGAGCCCTTCTAAAAGATAAAATATAAAACTACACCAAGTATTATTTTTGGTTGCAAAAAATATCCTGCAAGTGCCATTAGGATAGACAAAAGAAAACCAGTCATAAGCTGGCCTCTCTCCTCAGAGTCCTCCTGTCGCCACAGAGGTATATTTTAGGAAACTTAATGACAGGGAGCAAAGTATTAACAAGCATTTCATGGCAGTGCCTGCTAGCACTGTTCCAGTTCCGGTTGTGTCAGCATTCCCATTAGCAATTCCCATGCTTGGGGATTAGGTTGAACTCTGCCACAGAAATACACGTGCAAATCATGTGGTTCTTTTTTCGTGATGAACTTAGTACTATGATGTCATTTAATAGAATATTTTCCCCTATGAATTTTAACTGAGAGCAATCTAGATGCTTGTTCTTTCCCCTTGTGACTATCAGGTTTCATCCTTTTACCTTACTTTAAAGGTGAGCTGCAAGCTGAAGAAAGCCAATTTCCTTTAGGCAGCATGTGCTGAATGCTACTATTTAGCCAGACTAAGAGGGGATTGAGTATGCATACAGAGCGGCAAAATCCAATTTCTGCATTTCCTTTTCAATTCCCTGAAGTCAATCTGGACAGTTCCTAGAATGCAGTGTGATGTCACAACTTACAGAACTGGACCACAGAGTCTGGTCACATCAGGTCAGTGCAGATTTTCTGACAGCAGCTTTATAATACTTTACTTTTCAAGAATTTTAGAACCCGAAAAAGAAAAAATAATAATGGCAAGATTTTTTTGGAATTGCACACCTCTGTACTGAAAAATCTGCCACTGCTGTGTCTGTGATCTGGTCATATGGTCCATCCCAGTCCCTAGGAAGTCTACCTGTAACATCCTGTGATGGACTTGGGGGCATCACAGAAAAATGGGAGCTGGCTAGAGTGAAGTTAGGGGACCAAAAAGGAAATGGCAAGAGAGTTTATTACTACTTCATTTTTTTTGCAAAAATGTTGTTGGTCTAATAAAAGAGATCACCTCGACACTGAGCCCTGATTGCTTATTACTACTTAATGTACTTAAGGACCCGCTCGCCCTGCTTAGCTGGGCCACTCAGCATATGTCAAAGTAAATGGTCTATTTTTTTATTTATAGGTGTAGGAGAATATAAAAGGGACTGGAAAAAACTGACATGTTAACTTTTATTATCAGTGCTACTGACATGTTACTGTGCAGAATCAAATGCATAGTTAGTTTTCTTTCCAGCAGAAGTACAGATGATCTTCAGTGGGGTGACACAGGGAAAGGTATACTGCATCAGCCCATATTCCTCCACAGCATACAAGTGAATACCCTCTTACAGTGAATACTTTCAGCACAGCAGAGAAACAGTGGTGTTTAAAATAAGATACTCAGGTTATCTGTTTATTGAAAGTTATGTCCTCAGGACATTCCAGTTAAGCTGAGCATTGTGATTGCTCTGTATTCCTTCCTGTCCAAGGTCAGGCTAAAATGTGTGATACATGTTTCACCTCCCACAGAACGGCACAGTGTGCCAAAAGAAGCTCATTTGCCAACTTATGATCTGTTTAATTCACTGTTTTTTGTTGGGCCCATGACTTCCTGTCAAAATATTTCTGATCAGCGCTTGCAAAAGAAGGCAATTGTTCTCTTGTCATCTTGGCCTAGATAGGTATGGATCAGTACGTCTGCTCTAAAGTCCCCCACCCTTATAGCACAACCTAATGCAAACAGATCTGGACAAGTTCACACATACTGGCTTTCTTCATTTTTAAAGGTTTTCAGGTTACAGTTAGGTGACTTTTCACAATGGAGTATCTCTCCTCAATTTGTTCACCTTGTCTGTTGTGGCACCTCCGCACCTGTAAGCACGTTCCTTTTCTAATTGACAGCAGAGGTGCTATTGAAGTCTGTTACAGTCTATTTGGCAACCCAGATTCCAGTGAGGAAACTGTTTACTGCTGCCTGAGAGTACACCCCACTGACATCCATCTGCTGACAATGGGGCAAACTGTGTTTTCCCTAGACAGGGAAAGTCCTATTTGACAATGCCGTACAGACTCATGGAAATCTGTGCTTGTCTTGCAGTAGCCAACTCCATCATTGCCAAACCAGGCCACCTTCCTCTATCTGATAGTGGAACAGACATCTCTATTGCCTAAGGTATTCTTCAGGTGCCATTATTTTACAAGATTAGTACTTCCCCAGTTTCTGACTTGGGGAGCAAATGTGGGATCATAGAAGAGTAGGGCTGGAAGGGATCACGACATCATCTAGTCCATTCCCCTGTTCAAAGTCCGATTGTCCCTGACTAAACCATCCCAGTCTAGTGTCTAGGGATGGAGATACCAGAACCTCTATAACTTACTTGTTTCAATGCTCAACTACTCTCACAGTGAGAAAGTTCTTCCTAAACTCCAACCCAAATCACCAACCCAAATGTAAAAACATTCCTCTGCTGCAGCTTGAGACCATTATTCCTAGCCTTGTCCCCTAGAGTCGCAGAGAAAAGTCTGTTTCTATCTTCTTTATAATCTCCCTTCAGGTACTTAAAAGGTGTTATCAAATCTCCAAGCAGTGTTCTCTTCTCCAGACTAAATGGTTCTGGTTCTTTCAGCCCTTCCTTATAAGTCATGTTTCCCAGGCCTCTACTAATTTTTGTCACTCTCCACTGGACTCTGCCCAGTCTGTCCATATCTTTTTTGAAGTATGGGGCCCAAAACTGGACACAGTGTTGTAGATGAGGACTCACCAGTGCTGAAGAGAACGAAATAATCACTTCCCTTGATCTGCAAGAGACGCACAGTTCTCCTGGAGATAAGTACTTGGAGGTTGTCACGAAACAAATAAACCACATTTGTTTCCTCGCTCTCTAATGGTATTTTTGCATAACTCACTCAAGGCTCTTGGCAAGTAACCTCTGACCTTCAGGAATGCCAGACGTGGGACAAACAGTACTGTGTTGCCCTTGCCTATCGGTACTTGAGAAGACAGAAATTAGCTGTGTTATGTCTGATGGGGAAAGTTCATGTTCACTGACTGTTTCATTCCAACAGCAGGTGCCGTCTGCCTGCTTGGAGAGGGAGCATGCAATGGAGGTCTAAATTAGCAGGGGATACTTTACAGTAGGAGAATGAGAATAAGAATCAGATGTGACCTGAGGGAGATGGAGAAAGAATAACATATGAAAACTTGCAACAGGCAGGTGCTGAGCAGTGCTAGCCAAGACTGCAGCGCATTAGCTCGGCAGGCAGGTAGAAAAGCAGGACTGGAATAGCACAAGACGCTGCTAGTGAGGATAAAGGAGTGTTGGCCAAAGGTGGGGAGTGGCTGCCCCATGTATTCCTCCAGCCAGTGTTACAGAACATTGTTCCCATTAATATGCACAATATTCATAATCAGACTTTTTATTTAAAAGCAGAGACAATTATAGAGGTTAAGAAAATATAGAAAGCTGGTACTTTATACCCTCTGAGGTGAAATGCAAAACTTCCACTCAAGGAATTCTGCCAGGGCTGATTTTGGCAACGTTTGTGTTTTTTTGCGATAGTTTATGAAACAGGCTTTATGTCTCCTCCTCGCAGCTTTGTTGCTTAGCTGTAAACTGCCTTATAAAGAGAGTTACTGTGATGAGGCAGGCAAGTGACTGTGTTTTTTTCCCTGAACCTTTAGTTTGTCTAATATGTTTCAGATTTCTGCAATCTATGCCAAGACTTTTTCATTCTCTCTCCTTTTTTTTTTGCCCTCCTTCTTTTAAAGACATAAACCAGTCTTATGACTGGGATGCTGCAGCCAAGAAAAACAATTGGGCTGATTTTTAACATTACATAACAAGAGGTCAGTTCACACACACGCCCAAAGGCCCAAAGCAGCAGGCTACATGCAATCTGTATAGTGACTGTAAGACTCAAGAGGGAGTGACTGGACAACTCTAGGGACTGGTAACTTCGATGCACCTTTTTCATCTCTAAATCACCAGTTCAAAATTAACTTGATAGCTGCAAACTACTTTGTCTTTCTGGGTGGCTGAACCATTTTGTGTGCTGGTTCTACTGAATGCGTACCCACATGGAAAATGCTATCATGCTAATTGGTGTCCTTGGTGTCGGCAAAGAGAACAAGGTAAAAACAAAACCTGAACAACCTCACCTTTGACAGAAAATCCTTCAAAAGGTAGGGCTGTAACTTAAAGATAGTGTTTATGAATCTATGAGTCTCCTAAAGAAACTTGTACTTCCACGGTCTACACTGCATCTGTAGATGACATTTCCATAACTCAGGGTTGCCCATCTAGCATCTTTCACCAGCATAAAAGTTAAGATGAACCCAGATGTTCAGCATTACATGGTTAAGCATGCCCTAATGCCTTTCTTTGTCTCTGTGTGGGTATGACTCTATAAACTTCTGACTACCCTGTTTTCTCATTGATCACAATGGGAGACAAGGATGCTCAGCAACTAGCAGGACTGGACTTTAAAAGCTGCATATGTTGGTGTTCTGGAAGTAATTGAAATGGTCTTGGTGTCTAAATCCAGCCTGAGGTGTCTGCACACATACCTTCATCTGCTTGACGGTGTATCGCATTGTTCCAAAAGGTCCATCTTTCATGAGCTTCTTCCCCACCACTTTGGCCCGGATGACTGTCATGAGAGAAGAAAAGCAAGATGTAATAAAAAGCATGCCCACTGGGAGACTAGAATTCCAGGCTCTCTGGTGGAAAAGCATTTAAGGCATCCTGCTATGACACTAGAAAACATGAGTTCAAAGCCTCACTCTGCTCTATGCTGAAGGTTGCCCCAAATCAACCCAACTTGTAAATTCATACCTGGCCATTCAGACAGGGGAGTCTAAAAGAGCTGGACATGATGCTCCCACATCACTCCATTTTGAGTTGTTTGCTATGGTAACTGAAGTACATTAAGCATACTGGCCTGATGAGCCACTAGGCTCAAGTGGACCTTGGACTTGAATCCAGACAAATTTAGCCTACACCCTGCATTTTAGTAAAGCCACATGGATATATAATTGTGTAAAATAAAAAGAAACCCCATACCCCAACACATCTGAATTTCAGATTGATTGTGTCCAGGGCACTGTTGTTTGTCCATCCATTACATGTATCAAGATTAAGAAATTCAGTTTTGATTCATATGGTTCTCAATGGCCAATGTATGCCTTCTATTTCTTACAAATAAATAAATTGAATCTTCTTTTATAATGGAAGGATCCTGACTCCTTATAATTGATCTGTACTCACTGAGCTAAAGTTAACCCTGGTGTCTATGCCACTGGCTGGGGAGAGAATCTACCAAGAAAGATTTCAACAGCACAACATAGCTATAACCATCCTTGCCAGTTGGTGGGAGACAATATTACCTGAAAAGTGTGCGCGCTTTCTGGGGAGGGGCATAATTAAGAAATATAATTTAGCACATCCCTTCAACAACCTCCACCCTCCACTGTGGGGCTTATATGAACCCTGACTGCAAAAGGGAGTTCTCCTCCTGTAGAGTGAATACCATTAGGATCCATAGTTAAGCACTTGTAAACCTGGTGCAGTGATCAAATACTGACCAGTTAAAATTGTTTGGTGATGTTGGACTTTCATCAAGTAACCATAGATGCTGAAATGCTTGGGTCATTTGTAAGAAATCTGAAGTATACATATATGACAATATGGCCCCTCTGGGTCCAGAGTCTATAGCTGTGTAAAGTGTTTAATACCCGGTTTTCATTTTGCTCTCTTACAAAGAGAGTTGGGAAGCAAGCTGCCTGGAGATCCAGGATAAAGAAATAATGGCGGAGGTCTTTAGTGAGGTGAATCTACCCTGTACACAGGGCAAGTATGAGCTGAGGGCTACCGCTGTAAGGTAGAGGTGTAACAAAGCAGCTGGGTGTCCAGGGTAGGGGGACACACAGGGGAGGTGGCAACTTCTGACTGCTACTATTCTATCAGTGTAATTGGGCTGCTGTGGTAGCAGCTGCTATTTTTCGCACCGTCCCCCAAGTGGGCACTTAGGACAGCTGCCCTGGTCTCCCCACCCTAGTTACGCTACTGCAGGAAGGTCCCATTTCAATCATCAAAACAGAGCTTAACTGGGACCTGAGTGGTGCAAAATCTTTACACTGGACCTAGTAGGATGTTCTTTCTGAATGCTTTAATTAGGGAGAGTGACAGAAGGGCATTCAGCAAGTAACTTTGCTTTTCTAAGTGTATTTATGATATAAAAGTAGAAATGTACTCCACTCCTGGATCTCCCAACAAGTGTAAAGCCTTAGTATGATGCTCTTTGATTGTACAAATATTAGGAACCCTGTTGCAGGCTTGAATCCATAGGATCCCAATGCAGTACATTTTTCATGTGTACTAATATTGACATTATTCTGGCTTCCCATAAGTGTTCTGTCTCAACTGGAGTTACTGTTGTCTAAAACATCACAGAACAATGCCACCATAAGTCCCCATAGTGATGGAGAGCAACACCAAGGTCCTGAAATCAGTTCTGTGGGTCTTTAAGTTGGTTCACAGTTACCTATACTGAAATGTCCTCCAGCTCTTCAATATTTCACACATTTGGCAAATAACTCCCATTGCATCTCCCCTATCTTTTTATTTTCCTTTTGGAAAAGGTTTACAGGTCACCCTCAGTTCTCAGCAAGAGAGCAAAGATTAGACAGAAAGAGAGGCTAGCTGGTATTACTCAGCTAAAGCTTGCTCCTCCCCAACATATTATCCAAGCAACAGAAGTGGTTTAACCTTTACTACAGCAGCACAAAATGAGATTGGAAAGGCTCAATCCTAGGAAATAGAAAGAATACAACTTTGTCTCCTCAACTCCGCCCCCACCCAAAAACCTCAAACCCCAACTCTTATCACAATCAATAATGCAATGATTTTCAAACAGGGTGCTGGGCGATCCTTTTAAGGGTGCCATGGGGAGCTGTGCAGTATTAGCACTGTTAGGTATGCAAACAGCTACACAAGATTCAAAAGATAAACCTAGAGATTTCAAGTAGGAATCCATGGTGTCCAAAGCAGTCTGACTGGTTGTGGTTTCTCTTAGTTCTTTGCAACAGCAGAATTGCTCTGTTAATTTTCCATAGACAAAACACAAGTGAAAGCTAAGAGTTGGCTGAAGGGATCCCTGAGTCTAATGAGGAGTGTCTTGATTGTAAAAAAATATTGAGAACCACTGCAATAATCACTTTAGCATTAAGACAAGTCCAGCTAAAGCCTATGGAAAAGTTTTCATTTTCAGTACAATAAGCCTTCCTTTATAGAGAGCCATTTAAAGTGCTTCAGCTATACTTAAATAATCCCAAGAACACAACATTTTCACAAAGGGAGTGAAGATTTTGACATATTTTCTTAAATAGTTTCCTTTTTTGGACATTCTACAGTGTCTGAGGAAGAGACACTGTACCAGCTCTACAGCTGGTGTGCATCAACATAAGTCCTTTGAAGACAATGAAGCTACACTGATTTATACCAGCCAAAAAGCTGGCCCGATGTTCTCAGGTTTCTGATATGCCGGTAGCCAAAACCAGCCTCATAAATACTGCATTTCTCTTGACCTTGCTAAAGGTCTGGTATTGACTCATTGGACTGGGAGAGGGTTTACTCCCTTCAGAGAAATTCAACACACCCTTTTATCTATATTCCATTCAATGTGTGGATTCCACACATGTTTTTTTTAAACAAAAACTGAAATTGTTATTTTGCTAAGAGGCACAATCCCCTTGACCAAGTTGGGGATTTAAAGGCACAATCATGGTGGGTGGAAGAATGTTAATGGAATTTTGAAATGTAAGCTGTTTTATGACAAATCTTAACAGCTTCCAGGTCTATTAAGTTATGAAGAGACATGCCTCTGAAGTCTGAGTGGGAATGCTACATCTTTCCCCACTGAAGCAATCTCTGACTCAGACTGTGCTAGTTATAACCCATTCTCAGTGAAAAAAGAAAAGAAAAAAAAGAGGATTCTTGACAACTGAAATATGCTGTGATTTCCAGCACAGGCACTAGAAACGTTTGCTCTGATTTTAAGTCCTATACACGCCCCCCAGAGGTCTGAACGACACTTCATGGGGTTGACAGTCAATGCAAAATTTAGGCATGAGTTTGAAAGAGCTTCTCAGTGCAACACGTGTGCGGACAGCGTAAAGTCAGGCATGGCCTGGCATTTAGAAAGTTTTTGTGTCTCAAGTGGTGTCAAGACTGTTCTCCAGTATCAGAAACAGGCTGGAAGTAGAGGGGGAAAAGGTCAATTTAACTGAAAGACAAACACAAATAATCTTTCACTGTGTTGCACCAAGAAAGACTTGAGAACTTCTCTCTCTATTCTGTTTCAAGGACCTTTTTGTTAACATCAGCATGAGAGCCAGACTCTTGTCAAGCAAGATATGGCTATGGAGGTACCAGCAGTGCTGAATAAAAGTGCCAGGGACAAACCCTGTCTGTTAAGTTTGGAGATTAGGTTTTATTTATGCATCTTTTTTGCAAACATTTGTTTGCTTTCTTGTGATCTTGTGATTTCTTGCATTACACTTGTAATGCTACAATAAGATGGACTCATAGGGGAAAAAATTGTATTATTTGAAATCATTCAGTAGTTATAGATCAGATTTAGATACGACCCCCTCCCACCCTGCTTTGGTAAGTATTACAAATTTGGTGAAAAATGCCCTTGAGCAGGGATTGGGCCATACCCAGCCTGTGAAGGGGAGGGGGCATCCCCAGGGTCCTATCACCTGACTTGTTCTGTCTGTTCCCTCCATAACATCTGTTGATGGCTCCACTCTCCCTGCTCGGTTCCTAGGATACCACCAAATGTAACTCTTTCCATTGTTCTTCGCCACTAGAATCAGTGGCAAGGGTAAGCACAGGTGGCTTGGGTACTCTCGGGGGGGAAGATCATCAGCCTGCAGCAGGGTTCAGAGTTGCAAGTGGTGGCCCACAGCGGCAAAGGGTTGCCAACCTCTGCCCTTGAGAATGCTGAATATTGTTAGTTAGGTTGTTTGCTAATTCCATCCATTTTTTTCTGTGAACCCTCAAAAAATCAGAGTACACCAAAAGTTTTCATTAGAATAAACGCCGGGCAGAAAGAATTTCACCTAACATCAGAGATAGTATTTGTGTCCAGTAATGGGAATGAACAAGAGAGGGCCAGGTCAGGTTCTGCTGGGTATTAAGGTATTGTGGGTAAGGACAAGAAATTAATGTTTTCCAAAGAAGACTGAAATAGTTACTGAGGAGACCTTGAAAACAAGGGAAAGATATGCCGTGTCAGAAGGGGAAGATGGAAAGCTGTGATTCCAAGCTGATAACATGTTTAAATGTAAAGATGACAGACAAATTCTTAGGTTCTGACAAAATAAGTGAACATCATTTTTCTTCACATACTTGCCTGTCCCCTTGGCCGTGGCTTAACAAAAAAGCATTTAGAGCAGCATGAAGATTTCATAACATGCTGGCTTTGTTTTTTATAGCAGTCAACACATTTACCAATGAACTAGAGAATTCAGAGCTTGGATCTTTACAAGCCAATGAAAAAAGGGCCTATTTTCAACTAATGCCACAGTTGTGAGCAGGCAGAGTGGTCTGCTAACTAAACGGTCTTTCGTGCCTCCTTTCCGTTGTTCTTAAGGTGGTTATTCCCCAGGATGGTCAGACAGCAACAGTGTCACTGCAACCCCAGAGCTCCCCTGTCAGAGCTACCACTTCAGCCCTCCAGTGAATGGGTCAAGTCATCCTTACTCCAAAGCAGCCAGCCTCCTTCTGTCACCCAAGCAGCAAATCTTACATAGAGTTTCCTGCCCTTCTGCTGGAGAACCTGATCAGCCTGCAAACTCCAAGTCAGTCTAATTCTCCTCCCCAAGCACACAGAAGGGGAAAACAAACCTGTTTGCCAGGAAACAGATGCTGCTCTAATTTAAGTCTATCCATATGTCCTGGAGGCTAAAATCCTGCCCCCAGGGTCAGACTGGTAACTGCAAGATAGGCAGGATGAGAGGGAATGCTCCTGGATGCGAATGGGGCTGCTCTGCAGTTGCTCCTTCAGCCTTACAGTTACATCAGCGTGTATCCCCTGAGGCTAGCCAGCCCATACACCCTCCTGTGTAAGAGCATGCAATGAGTCCTCCCAGAATTCAGGCTCCTAGTGGTGGTGAAGTTTATGTCCTCTATTCAGCCTCATGAAAGAGAAATCCTTTCCTTCCCCTCTCATGTTGCAATCCACCAAACGTATTGCAAGGCACCCCTTCACACCTGGGCAGAGGATACAGAACATGCCACAGAGTGGAAAACTTAAAAATGAAACATATGATGTCTATTTTCCCAATGCATGTTTGAAGGTGTCTTCTCCTGTAGAACCCAAACTCTGCAGCATTTCTGCTGCAAACTTAGTCTGAATTACCTAAGGAAGCACATTTACTCGTGGAGACTCCTATTTTATCAACACGGTGCACACTAACCAGCAAAAGGTGCCATGAACATTCCCCCAAGTTCTCTCCTCCTCCCTGGAGTCCTGTTACAGCCCTGCTATTACTGATGGGAAACTTTATCCCACACAAGTGGTCACCAAAATAGCTGCATATTTTTAAACCACAGTTCCTTTGAAGTGGTGCCTATAAAAATACTCTGAGATGAATGTTTCTCAGTACTTTGGGGTTTCAGGTTGGGTCACTTTGTGGGATTGGAGCGGTTGGCAAGGTCTCATGAGCAATTCATAATTATTTATGTAAAGCTAAATTAGATGGGGCTATAAATCTTCAATAAGATAAGCAGAACAGTCACGCTACGGCTTAAAAAGAACGCAGTGGGCCAATGCTCAAAAAATGTGATGTTAATTTAAAAAAAAACAAAGAACGAAGAGTATTCAGGGAGAGAACCATTTAGTTGTGCTTCTGAATGAATGGTTTAAAATCAGGGTCAGCAATGTGCTGGATTTGACCCTCAGACCCTTTGGATCCAGCTCATGGAGCCATGGCTTCTATGGCATTTGGTGTCAGGGGTCTCTCCCTGTGCCCTGCCACAGTCAGCTGTCTGGGCCTCCAACAGAGGGGGAGTTCTGCCCCTGCCATGCTGCAGCCAGGCAGCGCAGGCTCCAGCAGAGCCGGGGCTGTCTCTATTCCATGCTGCAGCTGAGCTGTGGGGAGAAGCAGCAATGACAGCTTGGAACCTAATGTCTGCCTGTTTCTCATCCAACTTGAGTAATTCCAAACACTGCTCCCCGCCACTGGAAAATGTGGCCGAACCCATGGTTTAAAACACCCCTGCTGTCTCCTAGGACTGTGGAGTTGCCTACATTGTGAATGCCAAAAATATACCAGAGTTTACTTATCTTTGTCCTTTGCGGGGGGGTTTTATTTGGGTAAATTTAGCACTTGGGAAAGCACAGAGCTGATAGCACTGGCTAGCCATGTGCCTAGTGGCCTGCAAGTATCTCCATCACAGCTCATTATTTATAGTTTATTAGCATCTGCAATGTGGTAGGCACTGTGCACAGTTTCTGGCCAAAGGAAGTGACCAAAACTTTCCCTTGACTTGAATGGACACTGGATCCTAAGTAGGATCCAGGGAAGCAAAATCGGAAAGATGTAGAAAGGCTCCAAATATTCTTTCTTCTCTTCAATTAAATAAGTGTGAATCAACTCTAGTCAGGTGTTATTTGACTTATAAATTGGCCATTTTCTAGAGCCAGTGGGATGGGAACCAGAAAACACAAGTCCTGCAAATCAGATTGGATCAGTGAATATCCCCTTCTTAAAGAGCACTGTGCAAGAACAGGAGAAAACTTTCATGGCAGAAGTGGCCAAGGGTGAGATTAAGGCTAACATCATTTGCAAAGCTGGGGAGGCAGTATGATATAGTAGGTCTGTCATATACATATAAGCACCAGTTAGCCTGCACAAATATAGCAGCTCTTGTTCCCATTTGAAAAACAAAAACCCACTATTGCTGCAGTTCAAGTGGAATTTCCATTTGTGGGTAGTAATATTAAAGCCTGGATCTTTTCTTTACAGACCTGCCACTAGATGATGACATTATCACAAATCTGTCATTACATTAGTCAGAGGGAAGTGGTACGCATACAAAAGTAACCAGCATTTTAAATGCTCCATTACTGTTGATCTGCAGAACTCATTGCCACCTGGGTTGCTGACATCTGAAGAACTCTTCTAGTTGTCAGAAACAAAAAGAGATTTTAAAGAGAGACAAACACCCCGTAAGGACTGACATTAACCCAAACCCACTTCATTTGCAACCAAAAGCTGACAAAGATAGCAAACAGCAGGCTTTGCATTTGGGTATCAAGGAGTCCATTTATGAGTGTGTGATTTGGGAATTCTTAAGCAGGAGGTTCTGGTGAAGGCACGTGCTCTGAGAAGCTGAGACTTGCTAGCTGAGTGACTGCTGCCTGTGCCTGACAAAAGCCCTAACAAGGGAGCTGAGCCAGTCCAAATCCAGCAGAGTATAAAAGGAATAACCTGGGAGTGAGCGAACAGGGGTAGCAAACAGGGCAAGGAGTTTGCAGGCAGTTCACTGGTCAGTTCACAAGTCAGTTTGCCCCCCCCCCCCCCAACCCTTTGAGGAGGCAACCTTTCAGCTTGGTATGAGGGAAGCAGGGGAAAAGGGACCTCTTCGGGGGGACAAGGATCAGTAAGCAGGTCAGCTTCCAGGCAGATTTGCTAGGGAAGGTGTTCTTGCAAGAAGGGCAGTAAGAGAGAGGAGACAGATTAAGAGATCCAGGGAAATGGCTGGAGGACGTCGCAATGCTAAAACCACTGCCATTTCCTCTGCTTGCACCTGTGAGGTTTCTGTCCAGACAGGACCGCTCACCATTGAAGCCAGGTCCAGGTTTAGCACTATGGGGGCTGCGGCTTGCAAGTTCTCTCCAGTGACAGCCAGGTGGGGGTTAGGGTTAGGGTGCCTACAATGTGAGCGGTACTGCCTGATGGTGTCTCTCAGGGAGCGGGCAAGAGAGCTACAGGAGGAGGTGGTGAGGCTCTGAAGCATCCTCCGCCCTGAGTTCATCGAGTCAATGCTGGAGGGAGACCTCTGGGACTGTGGAGGAAGCACTTGCAGAGGCAGCACTAGAGAAGGGAGAGGACATGGACTCCTAGGAAGGTGGAAGCTGGAAGCTTGTGACCTCTGGCAGCAAACAGAAATCTTCATCTCCGCCTGCAGCAATTCATCTGGAGAACAGATATGGAGCCCTAGCAACAGAGGGGGAAAAGCACGTTCCATTGGTGGAGGAGGACAGGACAGGCCTCCCCAAGGTGGGAAGGATTTAGACCACCACCACAGATGATGATGGTTGGAGGCTCCCTTCTGCAGAGGACAGAGGTGTCCATCTGCCGGCCTGAGCTGTTGCCCCAGGAAGTCTGCTGCTCACCTGGGGCCTGGATCCAAGATGTCACAGATGGATTACTGAGACTCATCTGGCCCTCTGACTACTACCTTGTGCTGCTCATCCATGTGGGAACCAATGATACTTCCAGAGGAGATCATGAGCAGATCAAAAGTGACTACAGGACTCTGGGTGCAAGGGTGAAGGGGACAGGGTCTCAGGTGGGGCTCCTTGATCCTTCTAGTCAAGGAAAAGGGCTCAGGCAGGAGTGGGCGCATCCTGCATAGCTGTGCAGGTGGTGTCACCAGCAGGGCTTAGGCTTCTTTGACCATGGAATGATGTTCCAAGAAGAAGGATTGCTAGGAAGAGATGAGATCCACCCGATTAAGAGAGGGAAGAGCATCTTCACAGACAGGCTTGCTAACCTAATGAGGGCTTTAAACTAGGTTCGCTGGGGGATGGAGACAAAAGCCCTGAGGTAAGTGGGGAAGTGGGTGACCTGGAGGAAGAGCAAACAGGAGTGGGCAACAGGGAAGGTGTTCTCATTCTTCCTGAGAAATCAGGGCAATCAGCTAGTTACCTCAGGTGTCTGTACATGAATGCACGGAGCCTGGGAAACGAGCAGAAAGAATTGGAAGTCCTCGCAGTCACGGCACTATGATGTAAGTGGAATAACAGAGACTTGGTGGGAGCTCACATGACTGTCGCAGTGCATCCATGAGCACTGTCATGGATACGTATAACCTGTTCAGGAAGGACAGCTGGAAGGGAAGAGGAAGAGGAGGAGGAGTTGCACTATATGTAAAAAAGCCCTATGATTGCTCAGAGCTCCAGTATGAAGCTGGAGCTAGGCCTGTTGAGAGTCTCTGGGTTAGTCAGAGGGGAGAACAAGGGTGATGTCATGGTGGGGGTCTGCTATAGACTACCAGACCAGGAGTAAGTGGTGGAAAGCAACACGCTTTCTTCAAACAGCTAGCTAAAGTTTCCCAATCACAGGCTGTGGTTCTCATGGAGGATTTCAATCACCCTGACATCTCTTGGGAGGGCAATACAGCAGTGCACAAGCAATCCAGGAAGTTTTTGGAGAGCATTGGGGACAACTGCCTGGTGCAAGTGCTGGAGAAGCCAACTAGGGGACATGCTCTTCTTGCCCTGCTGCTCACAAACAGGGAAGAATTGGTGGGAATGTAATAGTAGATAGTAACTTGGGCAGCAGTGACCACAGGATGATTGAGTTCAGGATCCTGAGGAAAAGAAGGAAGGAGAGTAGGACCCTGGACTTCAGAAAAGCAGACTTTGACTTGTTCAGGGAACTCATGGACAGGATCCCCTGGGAAGCAAGTCTGAGGGGGAGAGGCATCCAGGAGAGCCAGGTGTACTTTAAAGAAGCCTTACTGAGAGTGCAGGAACAAACCATCCCAATGTGTAAGAAGACTAACAAGCATGGCAAAAGACTAGCTTGGCTTAGCAGGGAACTCTTTAATAAGCTAAATCATAAAAAGGAAGCTTATAAGTGGAAACTTGGACAAACAACTAGGGAGGAGTATAAGAGAATTGCTTGGGCATACAGGGATGAAGTCAGGAAGGCCAAAACGCAACTGGAGTTGAAGCTAGCAAGAGATATGAAGGATAATAAGAAGGGTTTCTACAACTGTGTCAGTAACAAGAGGAAGATCAGGGAAAGTGTGGGTCCTTTACTGAATGGAGGAGACAACCTAGTGACAGAGGATGCAGCTGAAGTGCTCAATGCCCTTTTCACCTCAGTCTTCACAGGCAAGGTCAGCTCCTAGACTACAGCACCTGGCAACACAGTTTGGGGAGAAGGTGAGCAGCCAACTGTGATGAAAAAACAGATTAGAAACTGTTTAGAAAACCAGGACATGGGGCCAGACAGGATGCACCCGAGGGTGCTGAGAGTTGGCTGATATGATTGTGGAGCCATTAGCCATCATCTTAGAAAACTCATGGCAATTGGGAGAGGTCCCAGACGATTAAAAAAGGGCAAGTATACTGGCCATATTTAAGAAAGGAAAGAGGGAGGATCTAGGGAACTACAGACCGGTCAACCTCAGCTCAATCACTGGAAAAATAATGGAGTGTATCCTCAAGGAACCCATTTGTAAGCACTTGAAGGAGAAGAAGGTGATTAGGAATCATCAGCATAGATTCACCAAGGGCAAGTCATGCCTGACCAACCTTGCGTGCCTTCTATGATAAGATGACTGACCCTGTGGATGCAGGGAGACCAGTGGATGCGGTATACCTTGATTTTCACAAGGCTTTTGCTGTGGTCTCCCACAACATTCATGTAGGCAAGCTAAGGAAGTATGTGTTGGTTGAATGGATAGAAAATTGGCTGTATCATCAGGCTTAGAGGGTAGTAGTCAATGGCTCAATGTCTGGTTGGCAGCTAATATCAAGAGGAGTGCCCCAGGGGTGGGTCCTGGGGCCGGTTTTGTTCAATATCTTCATCAACAACCTGGAAGATAGCATATAGTGCACCCTCAGCAAGTTTGCAGATTACACCAAGCTGAGGGAGCAGTAGATATGCTAGAGGGTAGGAGTAGGATTCAGAAAGACCTAGACAAATTGGAGGATTGGGCCAAAAGAAATCTCATGAAGTTCAACAAGGACAAGTGCAAAGTCCTGCACTTACGACAGAACAATCCCATGCACTGGTACAAGCTGGGGGCTGACTGGCTGGGCAGCAGCTCTGCAGAAAGAGACCTGGGGGTTACAGCAAACAGTAAGCTGAATAAGAGTCAAAAGTGTGCCCTTGATGCCAAGAAGGCTAACACCATACTTGGCTGCATTGGTAGGAGTACATTGCTAGCAGGTCAAGGGAAGTGATTATTCCCCTCTATTCAGCACTGGTGAGGCCACATCTGGAGTACTGTGTCCAGTTTTGGGCCCTGCACTACAGAAAGGATGTGGACAAATTGGAGAGAGTCCAGCAAAGGGCAATGAAAATGGTTAGGGGGCTGGGGCACGTGACTTATAAAGAAAGGCTGAGGGAACTGGGCTTATTTTGTCTAGAGAAGAGAAAACCGAGAGGGTGTTTAATAGCAGCCTTCAACTACCTTAAGGATAGGTCCAAAAAGGATGGAGCTAGACTGTTCTCAGTTGCAGCAGGGAAGTTTAGGTTAGAAATTAGGAAGAACTTTCTCACTAGAAGGGTAGTGAAGCAGTGGAACAGATTACCCAGAGAGGTTGTGGACTCTCCATCCTTGAAGGTTTTTAAGACCTGGCTATACAAAGTCTTGGCTGGGATGATCTAGTTGAGGATGGTCCTGCTTTGAGTAGGGAGTTGGATTAGATGACCTCTTGAGGTCCCTTCCAACCCTCATTTTCTATGATTCTATGGTTCTCCAAAGGGAAACTCTTTCTGCTTCTAAAGAACTGAGAACGCAGGGTAATTTATAGGTAAAGAGAGGAAGGAAATAAATCCTATTCCCAGTCGCTGTAATATAGAAAGTGCAAAAAAACACCCTGCTGAGCAATCAGTCCTGTGAGAGAAAATGGTGATAAGAAAAACGGAGGCTAGCAGGGAGCTGCCACTTGGGAGTGTCATTTAAAGCAAAGGGAGAAGAGAAGTCTGAACTCAAGCCAGGGAATAGGGAGTTAAATCTATGAGAGGATGCAGTTACCCACATGTATGTTCTGGGCATGGATATAGCTTAGTATGGTAATAGGGGATGAATATATCTGATGTCTTTCACCCACAAAGGCAGTGAAAGCAAAGGACGTGGGAGCAGCAATGTGACCAGGACAGAACTGTGGCCAGGCAAAACCTTATTTGCCTCCAAGAGAACAATAGCCTTCAAGGAGCATCCTAAATACTGGTCTTGTGGAACCCCAAGGATCAAAAGTGCCTTTTAACCCAGCCTATGGGCCACAATAGGGACTGTGTTTGCCTGTTGCTGTAATTAACTAAGGCTTTGTATGGAAGGGATTTGCAGCCTTCCCTTTCAGCTTGCTCTCATGAAATCATCTTTCTGTTCACATGTGTGTGGGAGGGTTCACTGAGAACCCACCACTTGGTGCATCCTGCAATACCAAAGCAGTTGTCTACACCTCTAGCCTGTAACCTAGTACCTTGCAAGATCTGGCATGCTACGGCACTGCCAGGACCCCCCAAGCAGGAGCCATTTACACAGCTTTCTGTCACTAGGCAGACACTGACAATCCTTCTCGGCTGCTCTGTCCTTAGAACAGACTCCCTCTGTGTGTCTCCCTCTCCCCGTCTCATGAGCTGCATTCCTTTCCCCACCCCTCGGGCTGATCTGTTAGTAATTACCCCAACATTGTTGGCTTCTTTAGTCATAGAAGACCAGAACTATGAGCCAATTGTGACTCTCTGGCAAGGCTCTCTTGCTTAGTTTTATGCAGTCTCTTGAGAGACTTCCTTAAAATTGCCTCTTTTGCTATGTGGTTATGAGACAGGCAAGTGTGTGATGGGGGCTTCCCTTGGACAAGAGGCAAGAAGCAGTCATGAACCCACACACCCCACTATCTTCACAGCAAAGCAGAATTCAAAGTTAAATATAGTGAACACTCGGCAAGAGAAGGGAAAAGCCTCTTGGTTCTTTTGCTGGAAGCTGTCTGCATCAGTAAAAATCACCTGCTCCAAAGAACCACACACCATGTGAATTAAAATGAGAGGATTCTTCACAGCTTTGTATGTTGGGAGGGTTTGTGCAGGAGGAGGGAGATCAGAGGAGAATCTCTTCTTACAACACCAAATCCTTTCCAGCCAAATCCACCACAGTGCATCAGTCAAGCCATTCTCTTTGGAATTAGCCTCTGCTAGCCAAGCTGCACCTGAGTACCATAAGATAGCCCCCTGAAGGGGCAAAAGAGGCTGTGAGGCTAACGATACTGACCCACCAACCTAACAACCCTGTGCTCTCTGCTCCTGCGGGCCTAGGGAACTAGAGGCCCAAAACTTGTTCTCTTGTCCCTCTGACACTGTGCGCAAGCTGCCAGAAGCAGTGTTTAGCACAGGGGTGGGAAAAATAGCAGATTCAGCTGGCAGCAGCACTGACAGGGCACATGGCTGGGCAGGGAGCTGCTCCAAGGCCGGGCTGGGATCTTGCAGCAGTGAGTGTGATCAGGAGCCGGGGCAGAGTTGCAATCCACTGCCTGCACGTCCCTGCCAGGGGTGTGCGGGCAGCAGATCACAGCTCTGCCCCAGCTCCAGACTATGCTGTCACCGCCACAGAATCCCAGCCCCAGAGCAGTTCCCTGGCCTGCCACATGCCCAGCCAGCACTGCTGGGGCCAGCCTCCATGGAAACCCTGGCAGCCATGTCACTCCTGGGGTCCCCATGGAAACTGGCCACCATGATGGGGGCAGGGGCTGCTTGGAAATGGAGTCCGCTGTGCGCCCGATCCAGGCCATGGGCCAGACGTTGCCTGCCCCTGGTTTAGCACCTGCCTTCTTAAAAATTGGGCATCTCAAATTGGACACCCAGCATTACTTTTGAAACTTCTGGATTTTTTTCTGGTGCCATGGGAGATGAAGACTGCAGTTTCTTCCCTCAGCATGGAGGAAAGACACTTTCTGACTAGTTGTCATGATTCTACTCCCATGCACTTGTTTGGGGTGCTGCAGCCAAGTAAAAGTACAGGACAGAGCCACGGCATTCATATACATGCCTTACTCTTTGCTGTAACCCACAGCACATTCCTGGTGGGAACTGAAGTCAGAGGGATGCCATGCAAGCATTACAATTTAATTTCCAGTAGTCTAAAGAGCTCTGACTCCATGCAGGACTCCACTAGCAGCTCCTCACTGTGACAACCTTAACCATGGAGCTAGATCAGAGATTGATGCCAGCACTGCAAAGGAGTGTTTTGCTGAGAACGGTCCCATCCTTTAGATTGATATGGGTGAGGTATTTGTCATATGCCAGAGCACCACCCAGTGCGGGGCAAAAGGTGGTGCATGCTGCCAGATCTCTGGAGGGGACTGGAGCTAACTTGGGAAAAATGCCCAGGAACCTCCCCTCCTGTGCACATGCCAGAGCTGAATGGAAAATTCTGACACACATGAAAGTCTGATAGAAACACGAGGTGTGGCAGGGGGGAACCCCCTGATGCTCTCCCTTTCCCATTATTCAAGCAGATTTAATGCATTCCCTTCTGGCCTGCCTCCAATGACTCCAAAACCTTCCCCCATCTGGCATATGGCAGGGCTGCTTGGGGTAGCTTGAAAGAGATGGATGCATTGCATCTCTTGGAATTTGAAAGCAGGGGGAGGTGGGGAGTGGGGGGACTAAGTGGCTTCATCAGGGTCCCAGAGTTGTTTGAACCAGCCCTGACCAACTGCAGTTGATGATAAATCTCTTGCTGCTAAATATTAACTAGGTTTGTCATGTCCTTTTATTCTGCAAATTTCCCTAACACTAAAGGACTGTTTGTTCCATTGCCTATAATGCCTTGGCTTCCTACAATGCAGAAGTGATTGGGGCAATGGACTTCTTCACAGAGAAGCTACAGTAGTATCAAGCATCGTGTGGTTTCAATTAGTTGTGAGCTGTACTGACAGGGCTTTCCAACCTGGGAATACAAGACCAAGAATTTAAGTAGCTAAGTTGTAGACCATAAATGAAAGGACTGTGGTTGTGATGGGGGGCTCCCCCATGTACCACAATGGGATGACACGCTGTTATTTGCACTGGTTTAGTACCTGGGAGAGCCCTCATCACAAAGGCCACATGACATCTGATGACCTCAATTTTAGTGTTAGCTGTTGTGTGTTGAAAATGTGAAAAGCCAGGGTGTAAAAGGAACAGTTTATAGTCAATTAATTGGATATTGTTTTTAAACTTCCTGCACTACTAACAGTTGTATGTTCCTTGTTGCAGTTGTATACCTCACACTCCTGAGGCCTAGGTATGGTCCCTTTTGAAACTTATCTATAAGACTGAGACAGAGAGAAGAGAAGCTTCTGTTAGAAAAGATTTAGCAGCCTCCCATCTAGACGTGGTGTTCAGGTCCCCATAAACAGTCCAGCTGAAGGCTTCTAAAATGCTTTTAATTGCACCCTTACTATTCTCTCTTTATCTAGCCCATAATGTGCAGCTTAGCCCCTCTGCTTCCTATCAGCTGTTGCTACTATTGTTTTAAACAGAAAGATTTCTAACAATTTGTAACGTGAATCTTTACTCTTTGTGTGCATGTGGGTTGTTTTTTGCCAAGAGACTGGTTTCAGGAAACACCTTGCAGAACACACACACAGCAAAACTAAAGGAATTACAAGTCTTGGGAAAACATGTGGGGTCCATTGTTACTGGCTCGCCTCAAGAGAGGACAGGCAGGACGGAGCGCCTCACTGGAAAGCATGCAACGTAGCCGTTTGAGTCGTAAGAATTCCACACGTGTCATTAGTTTAGATTCACAGCTTGTGTCAGCAAAGCATTTGGGGCTGGCTATTGATTTAACCAAATACGTGTGAGCTAAGGCCTGGTGTGGGCTGAAAGACAAGCATGCTTCCAGCCTAGAGGCCTTCAGCAAAAAAAAAAAAAAAAAAAGCCCTGAAAGCATATCTGCAGTCTTTCCTTTCCTTTCCTTCATCCGTCCTCCCATCCTTTCTCTCTTTCTTAGCTGCTTTGGGGTACAGCTTGGGGACAGAGTGCAGAAGGCAAGCAGCAGAATTAATGCAAGGGTGAAAACAGGGTGTGTAGAAGATGGTGATGCATGAATAGGTTCCAGCTGAAAGGTGCCATCACCTCTCCATGGGACACTCGGTGGGGTTGACTGTTCGCTCATTTCATTCCACTAGTCATTGCCAAAGAGGAAACTATTTCCTTTCAGCAGAGGCTAGTGACAGTGGGCAGGCTGGATGGCAAAGCCAATGCTTCCAGAGCCAATTCTGATATTGGGTTAAAAATTATGCACGCTTGACCTGAAACTGATTGGGACAGGGCTTATCCCGATGCACCTCTATGGCTTGATCTTGGTTCCTGTGAACTCTAGGGGTTGAGCTGTAGCCTCTCCTCTGATTCTGGAATCATTAGTGGGAGCAGGACAGCACATCCTGGAAGGGTGGAAGTCACTCTGTGACAAATAGGCTGTGTTTTCTCACATCTCTCTTGAATAGTTAGGTCTCCACGTTCCATTTAGAGAGAGTATGGCAAAGCCGAGGAGAGACCAATTAGGGACAAATGGAAACCACATGTGGTTTTAATGAAACAAGGAGCTGGTGCGCAGGGCTTATTGCTGCAGGAACATTTACTGCCTGACTGGAATGCGCATCTGGCATTGATTGTTTCCTGACCCATCAAGTGAGCAGGAATATGGAAAGCAAATTGAAGCTTATACGGAAAGATGAATTTGCTAAAGAAGTGCAGTTTGGGTCATAATCTTTCTGAGGAAGAAACACGTTCTCTGTATGTCGCTTAAGGAAAAAGTTATGGGCAAAACTGGTTTTACATCTCTTCAGATCACAGCGTAGATGCTGAATGTTGTGAATGAGTGGCTTGGCAACTAAGAAGCACAGAGGGATATATTGGAGAGCCATTTATCACAGAAGGCTCCATAACACCACCTATGCTCACACTGAGCGGTAATTTGTTCCCTTGAAATCACAGTAGTAAAGTACTTCGTATGGGGTACAAAATGGGGACCTGTGACATGAAACTGTGGCCCAGCTCACAGTTCACAGCCTCAAAAGTTGTAATTGTTGGGGGAAGGGCACTATCAGTGCTTCAGTTATCTTGCCTGCAGTTTCACTGCCAAGTAGGCAAATTTTAGCCCTAACCAAAGTGCAGCCCGAGATCAAAGCCAGCCTGGTGAGCCAGCTTACATTTAAAGCACCTTCAAACCTGTGAGAACAGTAAAGGGGCTAAAACTAAACCGCGTAAAAGCCCAGGTTCAGGAGGCACTATTTCACTGTCAGGGCGGCCACAAGCTGGAACCGACTTCCAGGGGAAGTGGTGCTTGCCCCTACCCTGGGGGTCTTCAAAAGGAGGCTAGACAGCTACCTAGCTGGGGTCATTTGACCCCAGCATCCTTTCCTTCCCATGGCAGGGGGTCGGACTAGATGATCTGCTCAGGTCTCTTCCAACCCTACCTACTATGAAACTGTGCAGTGTAACCATACTCATTTCTGACAGTACTGAGCAATGCAGGGGTAAGCTGTGCTGTGTTACTGTTTCCACACGGGAGATGTGAATGAGTAAGCCGGCTGCCTTGCAGTCAGTGTCTGTAGCCCAGCACAAGTGTGATAGAAAATTTTTTCATGTGTGTAACTAGGAACAGAGATGCTGCTCACCAGCACCAGAGCAGGGGAGCTAAGCTATGCCATTTTCATTCCTTGCTCTCCACCAGTGCTGCAGTCACACACCATTTCTGGGGTCTTTACCCTCTAATATAGTGAATGCTTTTTCATACCTTGCTTTTCTCACTGAGAAAAGGTCACCTCTTTTTCATGAATTACTCCATCTCTTTCCCGAGTTATCTCAGGTTAGCAAATACAATGCACCATTTTTTCAAACAGCTAATAGGAAAATTTTGAGCAAAATCTGACCCTCTCCTACTTCTCCAAACCTGGCGGCCACTGATGTCCAAGTGATATCTACAGTGAGGAGGGGGAAGTCCTGCAGGATGGCAGTGCCTGAATTTTCTGCTAGACAAAGCAGTCTAAGCAACTGTATAACCTTTATAAATAGAGTTGACAGCTCCCTGCTTGGGATACTTATGAGTCTCTGACGTGCAAGAGGACTCTCCCTTCTCAAGCACCTCGCCCAGCTGGGACCAGTGCCAACATTTTGTGAGGAGACCGGACTCCACTGATCACATGTTTTACACACATTTTTGCACGTACGAGCTAGAGAATAAATGCAGTTTGAGAACATGTATACATTTCAAGAATACTAGGTGGGCCTGCAAATTCCTTCCTGCACTACAAAACCTGCCTAAACTTATAGACTAACCAGCTGTCCAAGCCAAAAAGATGTATATATTTAAGCAGGACCAGACCTATATGTGCTGCTTTGCTTTCCTATTTGCTTTGGACCTGAAAACAACCTAGTACTAGGCCTGCTTTACATAGAAGCTAAACTTGTATGCAAACATACCTTCTCCCTGTGAGAAGCCTGCGTCTTTGGCTTACCAGTCTGCTCTGAATTAAGAGCTGGTAGTTATCAGTTGCACTAAGCATGACAATAAATATGTCCATGACTCTTTATATGTGTGGATAGGGCTGGGGAATTTAGGAATATGCTACATTATTAATTGGTGAGACAGCAGTCAAACCACAATTCACGAACAAATAATTAAATAGCACAAGTCTTTTTGCACTGAAGTCTGGCCACCATAAAGGTATATGCCTAGAGATCTTCGTACTGGGTTCAGTATCTACTGAAGTCAGTAGAACAGGAGTGGCCAGAGGTACGCACCCTGGGAGCCACATCTGGAGCCACGTCAAGAGAGGGAGGGGGGAAGAGTAATGAGCGACCCGGGGTGGAGGTGACCACACCCCTCCTTCCCTCCCCCTGCACAGTTGAGCCGCTCCGGCTTTCCCCACTGGGAGCATACCTGTATCTTTTCCTTAATTTTGAACCATCCGGGTGCCATTGTAAGTTATAGGCTCTCAGTATCAATTGAAAATGAAAATGCAAAGTGCAGCTCAATTCTCCATGGCAAGGCTGATCAAAACACCTGAAATGTCTAAGAAGATGTTCTAAGATAAAACAGTATATACGGGGGAATGGAGAGCTAGGAACTTTCTGCTATCGAGACACAGAACTTTCAAAGTGGAACATTACTGTAGCACTGAGGGCTGAGCTAGGCTGTATATCTGTTTTATGAACAGGTCTAAGGAGAGCTACAATGCTAACAGGTCCTAGGAAAGATTAGTCAAAGATGCAGTTGTCCGGGTTTCCAAAATCTTAAGAAACTTATTCCAGACAGAGGGCTACCTAGCTCTTTTGTCATGTATGGTTTTTCAGGAAAATTCTGTGTCAAAAATTCCAAGTAATTCTAATAATAATATATTTGTAGAAGTTATCTGTTACTACTGTGGCACGCTCTCATATATACACATCCATATCTTACTAATACAATATTATTGAGAGAAACTTCTTAGCTAGACTTACAATAGTAGAGAAGGTAGCAAAAGTAAACTGTATGCAACATCCACCTTTCACAAATTACTATTGCCCTTTTCTGTACAATAACTACTTACAGATCCAAGTCTAAACCATGCGATTTACTTCACAATCAGTGCCATCAGTCTGGCTCTTCACTTGGATCTTCCACCATAGTCTAACTTCGATGATCCTGCTCTGTATTCTTGTTCCAATTGCTGACGTCTTCTCACCCCCCTAAAACAGTCCAAATTCTGACCTGGTGAATCCATAAGTAGCTATTACTGAGCCTTGGCAACTGAGTTTGCATAGTGTAAGGCCCATTAATTGTTTTGGGAATGCGGATGTTTTCTGGGCACTGCTTTTCTGAATGTTTTCAGACCAGGGTAATTATTTCCAGGGAGCAAACCAGGCTTGACTGCTTCCTACTTGTCTGGATCTCCTGAGGCATGACCGCGACAGGATCATTTAAGTAAAATAATGAATTCCAAGTACCCTCCCAGGAGCCAGCATTTCATGGTTGTGGTGCAATTTGCACCTGGTTCACAGGTGTAAGCAAATTTTAAACACTGGCAGAGAGGGAACTAACAAAAACAGATGGGGAAATACCTTGTCTCAGTCCATTGGCAGCAGCACAGAGACAGAGTTGTTTTTTCACTAATGGAGCAAAACCAAGGTGAAATGCCCGTTGCCAAGGACTGGAAACAGACAAGGGCATGTGGAAGTAGGTGTTTGTATTATACAAAGTTCTCAATGTTTGGAGAGATTTAAGGAGACCTGGAATCTTTCATGGGCTGTTGCCTGTTCAGAATCAGCAGGTTTTCAAAGGAGGAGACTATCACTGTTAGACCATAAGGAATAGGACTGATAGAAACACACCTGACAAGTCCTTCCTGTCAGAAATATGGGGTTTCATCCAAGTGAGAATTTTCTGTGGGGGGAAATCATTAACTTCAACAAAAGCATTTGTTTTTTCCATTCAGAAAATTTCATCCCGAACTGGCATTTCTACTTAATGTGACTTGAAGTTTAAATGTTGGTTTAAAACTACCCGACTTTCAAAATCAACAGTGCTTGGAATCGACATTTCAAAATGTTTCATTTAGACAGTCAATGTTTGTAAAACATCTTGTTCTGCACACATCAATACTTTGACATGTTGCTCCATTTCAGAATATAAACAGATATTTAAAATTCTGAATTTCTTTCAGGACAGAAATTGCATTTTCTGATAAGCTCTGATAATTGGCCAGGTTTTCCTTTCACTCGTGTAAATCAGGAGTAATGCCAGTGAATGAAACTGGTGGAAGAAAGAGGAAAATCAAGCCCAATTTTTTTCTGGTTTTCTAATCAGATGAGAATTTACAAATCTTAGGCAAGTGAAGAGGAGATGGAAATACCACACCTCTTCAAATAGTAGGCACTGAGTCGCTTTCAAAACTGAGGACCACCCAAATCATTGCCTCTTGTGATCTGAAATGCAATTTGAGCAAGGGTTAAGTACAGACAGTCAAAAAGCCCAAGGCTGAATCAATTCAATCTCTGCAGGTTAGTCTAAACTGCATAGATTGAACATATAGGCAAGTGAACAGACATTCACTTTTGATTCCAGAAATGCAGCCGCATGCCTGCAGTGGCCCAGGCCAAAAGCTGGGGGGCGGTAGAGCACGCCTCCCTGTTTGGCTGCAGCAGACAAGATTTGCCTGCCCACCCTGCAAGGGGTGATTTGCAGGGAGGTGCAAAGCATCCTGGGATGCTGGGGAACTGTAAGTTAACATGAATCTAGAGGGGATCTGGGACAGAAGTAAACCAATTTAACCTAAATCAGTTAAATCTGATACTACATCCATCCAGGTTTATCTTAAACCAATTTCAGTCATTCTGAAAGTGGTTTATGTGCACTGAACTTCTGTTGTGTTACAGCTTTGAACTGGTTTCCCATCATGCATACTGATTTATATGTCGTGTCTGTCCCTAACCAGGCGGTCTCCCAGAATGAAAGGAGACCTGATGTAATGTAGTACACCCCTGAAAGTGCATCTAAATGACACATTACAGCGTAGGGTAGAGGTAAAGCAGCTAGTTGGGGTGCTGCAATCAGGCTAGCAATGGGAGTGGATCACTCCTTGCAGGGTAATGTCTTCTGATGATCAGATATATCTGCAGTTTAAAGTGTAGATACCCCATAAGGATGCATAGCCAGTCAGTGAGGTGATGAGTTTCTTCCCACTCCCTCTTTGTTTGCTAAGCACTACCACCCTGCTCAGCTGCATGCTGCTTCCTAAAGGATACAATCAAGCTCCCACTGAAAACAAGGGGGATCTTTCCAATGTCTTTAACTGTAGTGGGATCAGGCCACAAATAAGCAGTGGTGGAATCTCAAGGCTTGAAGCCATAACAGCTGCCTCAAACATTCCAGCCGAAGAGAGGGAAGGTTACCCCACAGCTGTGTCCCCCTAAATGCCTTTACTCCAAACACCGTAACACAACTGGGGGGGAGGAGAGAGAGGTGGAATTTTAATAACCCTTTTAAAAAAGGAGCACGGGCCATTGCGCAGCCACTCTTTCAGTCCTGCTCATCTGGGGTCATCGCTGCAATGCTCAGACACCCCAAAGGGCACGGGAAAAGTCTTCCCGTCATTTTCACATCTCATTCATGGCATGTGAGGGGAGGGGAGAAGATCTGCTTTTGGGTTAATTAGCAGCATGACCAGACAGCTGTGTTGTCATCACCAGTTCAAGAAGTCATCAGGATTGTCACTGAGTTCTGAGACAAACACACATGCACACGCAGCACACGTCCAAAACTGGGACTGACCACTTTCCATTGCCTCGGGGAAAGTTTCTCAGCTCAAGAGCACTGAACCAGTGGGGGCCATGAGGAGGAGGGGCCGAGGTGTTCTCTCTAACTGGCATTTGCTCACTCCCTTTTGCACTAGTGTAATTTCACACGTTGTATACTGACTAAGAATAGCAGTGTAGTCTGTTTCCTTAAGATAAAGAGAAACTAGTTGGTCAAATTCTAATTCTGGCTCTGTTACTGTTATATTGTTTGACTACATATGAACTGTTTTTAAAATGGAGTTGATACTTCATATTCTTTTCCCTGTTTCAATGCAGAAGAAAGGAAATAAAGGCAATTTGAGAACATATTGGCAAAATCAGGAAGAAAATCCTGGTAAATAATAATAAAGCTAAATCCCCAAAGCTAACAAGATTGCACTTACAAGGCACATGAGCAGGATCTGGGCCAAACAGCTCTCCTCAGTTTGGGCAACAGAATAGCAACCCATGCAGAGCAGTTAAATATAGTCTCCAGTTCAGATCATATATCATTCTAAATATTATTGTGCTTAGTAACCCATAAAAGAGTTCTGTAAAGATGCACAAAGGGACACAATGATGCTTCCTTTCCTCCCTCACAAGGAATATTATAAAGATTGCTTTATGTTTATAAACACTTTGAAAGCCTAAAGCATTTAAGCTGTATTCCTACTTCTGCAAAAAGGAGACTGACTTGACAAATGTAATTGCTGCTCTGAATTTTACAACCAAGGGACTCCCATTGTAATACATTTGCACCACAATGCAGTTTCTTTCTCCTGTGTTAGGGCCATTCATGCCATACCTTCTGGTTGCTGTGCAAGTGGGCAGGTATCTTGTGAGTCCATGCACACGTTTTCATTCAAGTGTATGGTCTTTGCCAAGACAAGTAACTCTAAGCATATTATAGCACTGCTGGTCCTAGCATTCAGTGACTACAGACACTGCTGAATCCACCACATGCACATTAACAGAACAGTTGGAGCAAACCGATTAGAAAGGTTCACACCCCCCACCATGGTGTCTCAAAAGTGACACATTGGGTACATCTATACATGCACATTTATTGCACAGTAAGTGAAATTACTGCGCAGTATGGGTGTACATCTACACGCTCATGCCCGTATTGCGTAGTAAATATGGCAACTTACACCGACTTGAGTGTAAATTAGATACCTGCATCATGCAAGTATCAAATTTACACCCGATTACTTACTGCATGCTAACACACATGTAGACACCTTACTGCGCAGTAACGCTATGTGTGTGTGGACTGATTTGGGACTAACTTTAGTCCCAAGTCAGTCCACACACAGTGTTAATGCCCTTTAATACCTGAACATGTAGATGCTGGCTTATTCCTGCTTACTGTACAGTAAATTTAAGCCGGCGTAAATGCACAGGTAGACACACCCATTGTTCATTATTGTTTGGATCCTAGGCTGCATCCAAGTCTATTTGGGCACAGTAAGAATGGTTACCCTTATCTATGTAAAGGGACATAATGGCAGAGGGTTGCTCAAGTGGGCAGAGTGTAATTCTTTAGAAAGCATCCCGAAACTGTCCTTGTCCTCCCCCCCTAAGATTTCTTCAACAGCTTTCTGGGATAGGGACTGTTATTTCGTATACATTTGCGCAGCACCCAGCATGATGGAATTCTGATATTGATAGCCCCTAAGCACTACTGTAACAATAAAAGTACTTTAAGTTCATCTTGCTAGGAAATGCTCTGTATCTGAGGAGGATGCCCCATGAGAACAATCCTGTCAAACTGTGACTTCAGGCTTGACAAATGGACTTCTAGCCTGCACAAAGATACCCCCTCCCCCCACCAACACAACCCCTGCTAATGCCACCCCTTTGATCCCTTGTTTGTTCTCCTGTCCTTCCATCAGAGAAGCAGCCTAGGTCAGGAAGTGTGTAGGCATTGCTGCCAAGATTAAAGAAGGGGAGTTCTGAACTGCAGAGAGGACAAAACTTGCGTCAGTGGCCCCAAACTGCCAGGCTCCACAAAGAACAAACAGGAAGAGGTCCCTATGTAGTTATTGAGGGATGAGGACACAAAAGACATAGTGCTTCCACCACCCCACCCCTGCTAACAAACATCAGGGCTAGAGGAAACCAGTGTCAGAAGAGGGTGTGTGGCAGCTAGCACGAGATTCTCACAGCCAGAGGAAGGAACCTATTGGTTTGAACACTTTCCGGCAATAATAAAAGATTTGTTTCCCATCCAGATAAATGCACAGGTGCCATTTAGTATCGTCTGTACTGCTATGACCAAACTGCTTCATGAAATGGGGCAGATAGGAGGAATGGAGTAGCCATCGGGGTACCATCATGTTAGCTGGGATCAACTGATGTTTCTGTTAGTAGACAGGAAGCCCGGGCCATTAAACTAGGGCTGCTACAGACTTCCTTGTGCTGTGAATGCTTACATAGATATATTCCAAAGTTGAATAGCTTGACAGGAGGCCATAAAATGAGGGCTGCTACACACTTCCTTGTCCTGTGTATGCTTTTCAAAAGGAAGAAGAGAACTGTTTGTTGGAAGAGACAAACTTCTCTGTAACCAAACATAATCTAGTCCATTAAGACAGGGCAGTTTTGTCTGGAGTTACAACCAACCATTGCAGGGAGTAGGTAGTTTAATTGCTCATGCAGAATCTACTGCACCACTAATAGGTTTTTGTAATACAGGGAGCAATACTCTGATAACCTTCAGCTAGGGGGAAACAAGAAGACAAAAAGCATTAGAGAGCTTGCAATAGCTCAGTGAGCCATTCATCTGCCAGTGTGCAGAGAGGCACATCCCACAAGGTACAAAACCTAGCTGTTAATCACCCAACATTTAGCATGCAATGCTACTTTGGCCGACTCCTGCTAAGCCTTATTCCACTCAGCAGACAGAAGAATCTGTAAGCACAAGGATTTATAGCCCTAGTCCAACACTCCTATAATTATTTGATAAGCACCAACAGAATGTTCAGCACTGAACAAAACAGGAATAAACAGATAAATCCTGTCCCAAGGGGCCTTACAGTCTAAGAGCTGAATATACTGGGAAACAAGAATGGCAGGAACTTAGCTTCTGTATAGGGGAGGGAGTGTGAACAGTTATACAGATAACAAGAATAGAATATCCAAAGCTATAATAGCAAATGTTTAAAAAAGAAAGCTGGGGGGAGGGGGGTTTAAAATTTCATGCTTCAGGTTTAAAGCCAAGCTCTAAATGTTGGAGATTAGGAGAAGACTGGTGGATGGAGAGCTGGGGAAAGACAGATGACCCTTTATCTGCTTTCTTTGAGGCTTCTTGTACCTTCGTCTAAAGCAGCTGGTACTGGCCACTGTCAGACTAAGAGCACTGGAAGTGGATCTGATCGAGTATAGCAGTTCCTCTGTTCAGGTGTGCATTTATTAAGCTGAACTTTTTAATGGCATTATGCCAGTGGGAGTTATTGACTGTTGGTCAACTTGGCTATTCTGGATTCCAGCTCAGTTTATAATAATCCATTAAGAAAGTCTACTGTGCAAGTTTGAAATATCTCTATCTAAGACCTTTGGTTTCTGTTTGATAAGGCGGATTCTGTCTAGCTGCATCAGACTGCAGACTCCGCTGTGAGCATGAGAACTTGAATAACTATTTACAGACAGTCTTGTCTCAATAGAATTATAGAAATTAAAGGTGGAAAAGAGACTTACGAAAATCTCCCTTTTATCTTGATCCTCAAAGGAAATGCCCGACTAATCCCTTAAATCCCTCACCCCACCAAAATACAGGTGCTGCTCTTTCAGTTGAATAAAGCAGTTTGAGGAATCTGGCCTGTCCTTAGCACAACTCTTGGCAAGGCAGCAACTTCTGTGCAGGTAATACTGCCCCTGGATTTCCATGCTACTCTTCAGGACTTTAAAAATTAGTGTGCTGTGCCAGGTGGTTAAGGACGTTCTGTAGCTTTCTCTCTCTCTCTGTCTCCCAACCCTAGATAGATTCCACTTCTGGCCAGGGATACCAGAATCTGGTTGCAGGCCACCAAATGTTATATGGGCTGGCAACACCAAATCTTACATGGGGTGCAGCCCCTTCCCAACTCACTGACCAATAGTCACTTCTCACTCTTGATCTCTCCAGACAAGGTTAGCATTGGCAGTACAATCCCTGGAGACTTCTCATCCACCCTGAAGGTACAACCACTTGGGCTCACTTTTCTTTTCCCTGTTGTCAGGGTTGCTTTCTTTCCCCACCTCCATTTGAAATGTTCATTACTACAGCCCTGGCACGTTTCCTGGAAGAACAGTTTCAATTTCTTTATGAGCCTCTGTCCCATCCCGTACGTGCAGAACAAGATCAAGGGCTTGACTGTTTGTCAGCTTTTAGCTACACCCACAAGCCATGTTCCTTAATAATATTTTAATATGAATTTATGTCATCAATAAATTAAAGGAGATCTAGTCCAGACATAAGTACAAGTGGAAAAGCTACTGAAGTCCTACATTTAGTCACTCTCCAGCATGGAACGTTAAAGCAGGGGACCCAGCAACCTCACGGTTCATAGGAGTTGATCTAGAAGCTGTTTTATCCAGTTGCCTTAGTCCTCTTTAATCTGCAACATGCATATTTCCAAACTGATGGAAGGCAGGCAGAGTATTTATAGCAGTGTCAGAAGAAGAGGCAGGAAATAGAAAATCAGGACAGGGGCTTGGAAGCAATATAAAAGGGCCAAACCACACCACCAGCCTGGAATTCATTACCTGCAGGGGAACATTGTGTTAAGGAGAAATGTCACAGAGAATGGTTGGTTTAACTCAGATATCCGCTGGCTCTCTAGCCCTCTACCTGCTGCCTTTCAAGCACCAGCTACTTCCTGTCTGTCAAAGTCAGGTGAATGTTTTTCCATTCAGTGGTTTTCTTGTCTCAACAGGAAGCACTCTTCTCCCTGCTGTTTTAACCATTTAAAGGCCAGCACTGAAGCCAACTAACTAAAGGGAAAGGCTTCTTAGGCCCAACAAATTAGAGAAACTGGATTACGCCTGCATCACTGGTTGGGAGGGGGTAGGGAGGGAAGATTCTTGTTCGTTTCCAAAGCTCATGTCATGCATTGTGCTTGAGGGATGAATGTGTTTGTTTTGCTCCAATTCTTTTCTATAAAGAATTAAAAAAACATACTAACATGATGCCAGCAGCCCCTCCCCTGCAGGGAACCCTGTACACCCAATGGAAGGGGAGGAATTGGTAAAGAGAAACAGATGTTGTTGTCCCAGCAGTCCAGTGGAGGAGCCGAAGTTCACATCCTTCACCTGAGTCAGCAGGGGCCTGGGAAGGCAGCTGTCCTCCTAGCCTATGATACTGCAGTAGCTTTAGGTATTGCCAGAGAAAGATATGGTGGTGTCTTTATGCTGTTACACCTTGTGTGCAAAAGAAGCATAAGAAGCTTCTGCTTTTACACTGGCTTTGTTCAGGCATAAATGACTGCAAAAGGGAGCAGAGAACTGGGCCTTCTGATGGTGACAGGGAAGGAAGAGAGCAAAGAAAAACTAGGAGGAGGGACCAGGGGCAGGGGGTACCTTGCTTTCTTCCTCCCCCCCTCCCCCCCCCCCATTTTCTTGTTCCTATGCATCTGTGCCCTACTAAGAATCAAAGGCATAACTAGACACCTTTATGGCCAGCTGGTTATTAAACAAAAGCAATAACCATCATCTACAATTGACAGGTTTGACTAGGATCCATATCCAGGAGCTGGCTGTGCAGGGAGCTGTTTGCCTTTGGCACTTTCTCCACTCTTCCCTGGCTGCAATGGTTGTTTTATTTTTTCCCTTGAATACTTTTAGACAGCGCATCAATTCTTTCCATCTGGTTCACTTACTTGTCAGTTTGCACCACTTTCAAACAATGTGCTCCTTCCCTTATGATCCAGCTGGATCACAAAATAGAAAGAAATTCTTTCCCTCCCCTTGCATTTCATAAAGGACTATTTAGGCATATTCACCAAAGTGAGGGAAGGACAGCACTTAGCTAGAGGCAAAATATGACCATCTAGGTGGGCACCATGAAAGGTCACTCCATGCAGAGCTCTGCTGCTTAACATCCTGAGCCAAGACTGTCAGTCAAACAGAGGAGCTGTGCTTTTCTACGATGGGTGTATACAAAGAAGGTGAAAGATGCATTCCTCTCTCACTCTCAAGAGGTTAGAGTTTAATATATACCTTTCTATGGAGACAAACCCATGACCTACCTTATAGGTTAGGCCTAATCTAAAGAGATCCATATGTGGTGTAATAATGGTATGTTTTACACCGACCATTCCCTACTGGGTATATCCATGTTATCCACTCTGAACCAGTGTCAGGTCTAACCTTGCATCCACAGTAAGGCTGTGTTACACTAGCTTAGGAGTTATCATCTCTCTGAGCTGAAGAATCTTCTTAGTCCTGCCAGCCTTCTTCAGCAATGGCCACTACAAAATTCTTCTCCTGCCCTCTCCAGAAATTCCCCTACAGCTTTGGTCTTCTCTAGGGGTGTGCGAAGCAGGCCCTATTCAATTCGGACTCGGTCCGAGTCAAGGACAGTGATTTGATTCGTTGATTCAGATCACTGTCCCGATTCGATCTGGCTGAATCCAAATCTGAAGATTCAATGCTGATTCAGAGAATCAGTGATTCAGCCATAGACACAGCTTTAAATGTTTTTCCTACATACCTCAAGGTACCAGGCTTGGCTCATGATCGCTGCAATGCTGGGGCAGATGGAGCATCCCACAGGAGTGAGGCGGGGGAGGGGACCCTCCACGTGCTCAGTGGCAAACCCGGAAGTGGATCGGAAGTCCATCTGGTCCATCTCTGGGTCTGCCAGGGAATGCGCTGGGGAGACCCCCTGCACCTCCCTGGCTCAACAACTGGCCGCAGGGGGACCACAGGTGCCCCTCCAGACCCAGGAGGCACCAGTCACTGAGCCAGGGGAGCGTGGGGGACTTCCCCCGCGAACTCCCCAGCGGACACAGAAGTGGACCAGAAGGGCTTCTGGTCCACTTCCAGGTCTGCTGCCGAACGCACTGGGGAGCCCCCCCGCACTTCTGTGGGACACTTCACGTGCCCCAGCATCGCAGCACTCACGAGCCGCCTGCTACCTAGAGGTATGTAGAAAAAACATTTAAAGCTGTGTCTATGTCCAAAACTCCAAATCTCTCTGAATTGATTCGGAGGGTTCCGATTCAATTTGGAGAGATTAAAGGGTCTTCTGATTCGTTTCAGATTCAGAGATTCAGCCACCGAATCGGGCCGAATCTCCGTCAAATTGAATCAGGGACTGAAGCTTCACACAGCCCTAGTCTCCTCCTCGTGCTCCAGACATTCCCCTCTGAAATATTCTCATTTCCTAAAGCTTTGGTAGTACTGAAGTGATGCTGTAGCCATGATGGTCCAGGAACTGTGTGAGAGGCAAGAATTGTGGCTGATATCTTTTATTGGACCAACTACATGGTTGGGATAGACTTAGACAAGCTTTCAGGTATCACAGTACCCTTCCTCTGGTCTCTTGGCCGGCAACTCAGCATGCTGAACGCAAAGAACCAGGAATTTAACATAGACAATGACTTCATGATCCATTAGTAATGTACTTGATGCTCACTAATCTCTGCACGTCACATGATAACAACCTCCCTGAAGATCCTGCTCTTCCACTCGTCAGGCTTTTACATCTCGCTTGTCTGTTGGCTACCTGATAACTTCTCTTATATCCATTTTTTATTGACATATGGAGTTTTATTCAAGCCTTTGTTGCATCTGCTGTTTAATCTGCTGTGCCTGCTTCTTTCCCAGAGACCTGAAGAAAGGTACTGTGATAGTAGAAGCTGTTCTAAATCTATCCCAACCACGCAGTTGCTCCAAAAGATATCATCCACAAAAATTCTTGCCGTATCTTCTAAATGAGCTATCCCGTTGTAGTTCACCTGCTGAGAATATGATCTCTGTCCCTTGCTGTGTTGACAAGAATGAAGTCAAAGATATCAGCTGACAGAAACACAGAGATGAATGCAGAAGTGTGATAGTGTGTTGCATCCACACTGGCATTCAAGCAAGTGAGGTGTTACAAGTTACTGCAGCTTCAACTGACTAGAGCTTCCCTATAATTTGACTGCTGCATTCACATTTATAGGTGCCAGTGTATGCTAATCAATGGCAGATTATTAAAACTGATTATGCTCTTCAGTATGGAAAGGACCTTGGAGAGGCAAGAATGGAGTCCAGTCAGTGTGCGATGTGTATTAATGCAACTCTTTGCTGAGTTAGATGGTATTTTTGCATACTTCTCTGTGCTATTTAATTTGAGTTTTACTGCATACCGTTTCCAGGGGTTGAAACTGCCCTTTGGAAACACCAGCAAGAATTTGGACTACTCATGGTCAACATTTATTTTACCAGCACAGAACTCAAGAGACTTCTATCTCATTTCAAAGTGTTCTAGAATATTTTTCTGGCTGGCAGAAGCACTGAATAAATGAATTCATCAGGGCTGTGTAAAACTACTTGCCTTTTTATGCTATTAGACATTGTCAACACAATCAATTGTCACTCAAGGGAACCATTTCACGTTACAGAGGAAGATTAACTGGTTTTTAATAACGGATGTCAATATTCTCCAATATTTGTAATATTCCTCTCAGAAATCTGAAAAACATCAAGTCAAATCCATCTCTGACATCACACGTTGAAACATTACTAGGTTCAGTGACCTGCTTAGACGTGTCACAAAGTTGGCCTAATATCTCTCCTCCAGGTGGCAACATGTCAGCCTTGCCCCTTGGGCCAAGTTTAGACTTGGCATTAGATGGAACTCCACTAGGGAAGTCAATGTGGTTGCACCTCTGGTCTTATCTTGAGTTCCAAGAAGCAGAAGTCACCAGTCTCCTTTTCCTTACCCCCTTGTATCCACACACGATCATAATGTACTAAATTGGCATGGGTCTTGGAAAGCCAAAGATCTTGGAAGAGTTACACCAGTGTGACTCAGTTTAACTGGGAACCTAGAACAGAATAGGGTAGACTGTTGGCAAATCGACAGCTGCAGCTGAGTCAGTAGAGGACACCATCCTACTTTTGGTGCCGCTGTTTACGTTACCTGCTTTACAGAAGGATTTGAGGTTTTATGTAGCCCCAGGGAAGTGCCATCTTCCTCTCCCTCGTGTAACTGTACTACTGATGTTACTCTACATAATGATTTTTAGCTGTAATATTTATAACTATTGTTATGTCTACAAAGTTATGTGGCTTTATGGCCCCAAGTGCGCCTCCAGATGTAGTAATCTCCTAACTTGAGGATGACTTCATTGCTGCCTTGTTTCCCCATGACCACTTTATGCTAACATGAAGTGTAATGAAAGGGTTGGATCTGCCCCGATGACTTCTCCATGGGTGCATCTACACAAAGAATTAACATGAAGCAATAAACTCCAGAGCAGTTTGAGCCAGAGTAAATTACTCCCAGGCACAGCGTCTACACATGAGCCCAGGACAGCAACAATTTGAGCTGGGGCAGAGCAGGCCCAGGCTGGCAAGGTACACAGGAGGTCAGCCTCAGGCTCCAGGTTAGCAGTGTCAGGCAGCAGAGGAGCTGGCTGGGGCATGAGGGTGTGGAAAGTGCAGAGCTGTGTGGCTAGGTAGCAGACAGACATCTGGTCCCCAACTAGCTGGGCTGACCAGGCACAATTTATGCCTGTGGTCAGTATCTACACATGCATTTAATTGCAGTAAATTACTCTAGTATAAGATAGTTCTGTCCCCAGTAGTACTGTCTTATTGTGGCATTAATTAGTTTACTGTGCCCTAACACCATCACATGTATAGATGGTGATGCTTTACTCTGCAGTTAACTAGTCTACTCCACAGTTTAGCACATGTGTAGATATGGCCCTTGAGTAGGAAACCCCCACTGGAGTAGAGAAAGTGTTGGCAGCCTTAAACATTGCCCCCTTGCAACACCCTACTGCAAGGACATGGGTTGGTGGATGTCTATGGCATAGCATGCCCATGCCACAGATATTCCCAAACTAGCCCCTTGAAGTCCCAGCATGAGTATGGCATAAAGCCACTTCCTATTTTCACCCAGACCTCCTACTGCGTTCTGCATCACCACAGGGATAAATTCAGCCCCTGATGTTTAAGATATATCTAGTGGGGGGGGGGGGGTATCCTAGTTAAACAGATTTACTGATAAACAGTCAGAGCAGAACATGTTTCTAAAACTAGAGTCAGTGAGTCTGCAGTGCTGTCTTTGTGACTGTAAACTATTTGTTAAAATGCTCAGGCTGCATATTAATTATCTTTGCTCATTAATCGTTTCACCTGCCTTAAAAGGGAATTGCAAACAGTTTGATTAATAGATGGAAAAATGGTCTAGCTGCACTGGGGGCTTTGGAACTGCCTTTCTATTCCCGCTTAACACTAATGCTTTATTCTTACTGCCTAGAGCAACAGTTCTCTGTGAATCAGTACAGACACCTCATGAAACAGCACTATGTCACTGGAATGGAACCTTTCTTTTTTCCCCACTCTGAGCAGAGAGGTTCACCGGCATCAGAACAAGCTAAGCTATATAAGGATGCTACTCCATCTTATTGGCAGTAATAAGCCCTCCACTTAAAATGCAGATCTAAAAATGACCAGTGTAACAAATGCCAAAGCATATGCCAACAAAGAGTCTAGCGGTGAGAGAATAAGGAGCCTTGTACCAAGTCCAAATGTATTCAACCGCTGCAATCAATTTGTATAACTAATGCACAGGGAAATCAAACTGTTTCACAATTGCAATATTGTGGCATACATTCCCCAGTGATATTTGCTCAGCTTCAGTGGTTCTCATGCTCTTGTACCACAGGTGGCAGAAAGGACACAGTTAGACTACACGTGACTTGGTTTGAGAAATACAAAGTACCCATTACAGTTCTACTGATTAAAAGTTACAAAGGGAGCATACAGTATCTATTAGAGTGTTAAGTAGGGCGACCACATGTCCTGGTCTGGCTGGGCCAGTCCCAGATTTTGTGGCCATCCTGGTGTCCCAGCCAGTTGGTGAAAATGGAAACAAAAGTCCAGGATTGGTACCGCCTTACCCACACTGCCCAGCCTGGATCCTCCTGAGCAGCAGCTGGAGACGGGCAGGCTGGGCTAGGCTAGGCACCTTTCTTCCCACCCGGGGCAGGGATCAGCTGGTAGAAGGCGGGGTTGGGGAAGGGATCAGGGGTAGTGTCCAGGATTTCCTTAAAAATAAAATGGTCACCCTAGACTTAAGGCATGTGTACAGACCTCTGTCCTGATCATGGGAGCTGTTAAGAATACTCCCATCCATGCCACACATCCCAAATCCCAGAAGCCAGACAATGTAGCTACTTTAAAGTGGCTCCAATAAGCATGGCCAAGACAGAAAGCCTGAGCGTAGGTCTGAGCACATGCTCAGTACCACTCAAAAGCAATTACACTGCCTCACTTTCAGGATTTGGCATGCAGTAGGAGCAGGTGGGCAGGGCATACATCTTAGTAATGCTCCCAGGCTCTGCCTGAAGGCAGTGTAGACAAACCCTTAAATGAGTTACAGTGGTCTCCCAGTTTGACAACTGCTGCCTCTACTATGCTAGTTTCAGCGCTGAAGGTCCTATCCTCCTCTTGCTTACACTAGGTTTACACTGGTGTCACTTCCTTGAGAACAGCAGAATTTGCTCCAAAAAGATAACCTGGTGTGCAAAAGGAGTATGCAAGCCCTGAAAGCCTGGAATGATATGTCCCACATCAAAGAAAAGGGCCTCAGTTTGAGGAGGAGATCCTGTTGTTAACAGGGAATTTCAGCTTCATACTTTCAAATCATGAAATCACACCTCTCACCTCAGTCTGGTTCAGAGCTGGCAGGCATAATGTGCCTGCTAGCTAGCTGTGGGAAGCTCCTGTCGCAGGTTAATTAGGATTTATGAACTTCTGAAGAGCATCTTATTGATGTGTGTTTCATGACGACCTCCTTCTCAGACTAAAGAGCCCGGGTACTTCAGTGTTGTGTGCTAGGTTGGTCCACACAAGGCACCACATCAGACTAAGGCCTTGAGGAGAGAGTCTCAGACAAAGTAGCACACACAAAAACCAGATTTTCACCTCAGTAGTTTTGCATGATCACCACAAGCATCCAAGATAATTGTCATAAGGAGGAAAAAAAGGAGAAATATTTTGCAGCTCCGAAACCCAGAATTTAAGTATTTCACTCTAATGACCTTCTCAACATGCCCACAAGAAATGAGCTAATAACTTCCTTATCAAATTGTGCCATTTTCTGTGCTTCTGCATACAGCCTGTCTTCAATGGCTCTCACTTAGACCATGACATCCTGTTTTGGTCTAAATATTCTCCAAACACAGACTTTTCCAGCATTAACAACAGTGAAGTTCTGTACTGTTACCAGAGTGTCATATTATTGGATCCTCATGCAGTAGCAGCACCTAAGCAATTCTTCAGTGCAGGGATGATCTTTGTGTCTTTTTAAAGTATCAAGCACATTAGTGGAGTTTATTAAGAGTAAATAGCAATATCCCATTTTGCACCGCAAAAGCCTGAAAATAGCCAAATTCATCAATCTTACATCCCATGCAAGCATACATGCCCCAACACTCACTGTTTTATCAGTTAAAAAAAAGTTTGTAATGTAAAAGACAGTTTTTCCTAGCATCAAACATTGCTGTACATAATCATATTCTTGCCTCCCTATTTGTTCAGAGAAACATTACAGAAGCTACTGCCAGGTAGACGGTTCACAAGAGCAGGTAGGAAACCCTAAATAGAAAAATGGAAGAAACTTCTGCTTAAAGCAAGGACCTCTGAGGCTCTGGGCAAAAACATCTGGCTTTTTGCTGGCTCAGAAGTCTTTTTGCATTTACTTCCTGCAGGAAATCTGGATTTAGCATGTGCAGTAGTAACTAGATACTAAATAACCCTTTTGGCATTACTTTATATAATACACTGCATCATTTATTGAGGATAATAGTTTCCATCAGACATTTTCAACAAAAACATTTGGAGAAGTGACAAATTCCAATCCAGATTATGCAAAGTACTCAGAGCTTTGACTACTACAGGATTCTGCCTGAAAGACTTAGTTGTAAGTGACCCATACAAGGCAACAAAAAATTGTTCTTATTGCAATCTCTGTTTAATTGAATGGGATACTTCAATTGGGGATCTGCCAGTTAGAGCATAGGACTAGGAGCCAGGATATCCCAGCTCTGATATTAACTTACTTTGCTGACCCAGATAATTATATTGTGACCTCTTTACACTAATTTTCGTTTATATAAAAAGAAGTTAACTATATCTATTCAGTACTCTCCTACAGGTGTGTGTTAGGATTCCTGCTCATAAAGTGCTTTCTAAAATGGAAGTGCATCTTAAAACTTTAGTATTACCCTCCTAGGAAAGATTCTTACACCTGTATAAATTCAATGGGAAACGTTGACAGACACTGTCGGGCCACTGTGAGAACCTCCAAATTTCTATCTGTTTTTAAGCTGCATGTGTATAAAATGCAGATGTCCCAGTTCAACCAACAAACCTGAGTTTGAGAATCTGTTTTAATGTGTGGAGAGCTTCTCCCAGCATGTATAAATTATAGCTTCCTCAATAATGGATCCAAAACAAGCCTAGTTTTCCATAGAAGATGATGATAAAAGGTCTGGAACATGAGTGCATATTCCATACACATGTGGCCAGGTACATGTAAAAAGTTTAATTCAGAATAAGACCTGTGCTGCTTTAGCTTCTCCAATTGCTTAATCAGCAGTTAAAGGAAATAAGCAAGTAAAATGAACTAAGAGGGCAGATTTCCCAGGTGCTTGTACTTTGGGCTGAGATGCTTTACTAGTGAGATTCCTCCATCCATAGGCACCAACTTTTATTTTTGCCAAGGGAGGGCTAAGATGATGGACATACGTAAAGTTTTACGCATTTCGGGTGACAGCCCCCTTCCAGAGGGGCCCAGGGCTCTCAGGCCCCCATCTCCTCTTCTTCCCTTTAGATCATACTCTTGGATAACATGGTGATACACAGTTGTGAACTCAGTCATGCTGTGGTAGGATGGAGAATGAAGAGCATCTCTGACAGCTAGCTCGGATACAGTGAGAGTTTGTCCATTATTTAGAGGGAGAAAGGGAAATTTACATTTTCTATCCAGTGTGTTTTTTTTAAACAGAAAACTCTGCTCCTTTACTGAATCCATTAAAACTACTCATTTCATCTTTAAAGAGTGAGAGAGAGTGTGTGTGTATGTGTGTGTGTGTACTCATTTCAATTTTAAAGTGTGTAGTGGCCAAAGGAACATTTTTTGGTCACATGCAAGGTAGTTTGATAACAGCTAACATGGAATTGAGGAGTTTGGGGGGGGGATCAGGGAGAGAGGAAGAAGGAAGAGTGGGTGTTTTTCCCCAAGCCTAAAGAAATGCAACATTCAGCAGCTGATCTGAAAAGTCCCTGCTGCTCCTTGGAAAAAAGAAGTACAAACAAGTCCCTTTTATGTCAGTTGCATCCAGCTGGAAATGTCACTGCTCTATTCAAAGGGGACAAAGCATTTGTGGTGTTTGTTCCTTCCAAAGGTCCATTAACAAAAATAAAGGAAAATAATCACATCCTTTTGAGGGGAAGCACAAGAAGCAAAGTTGGTGTCAGTCCCCAAGAGTATGGATGGAGCTGCCATCTGTCCAATCACAGGACTATCCATACCGGCTCTTATAGTGAGAGGCATCATTTAGTTAAAAAATAAGAAAAACAAGATTTAAAAATCAGTTTAGCTATGGATCAACCCCAGAGATTTGGACAAGACGCACACTTCCATCCATTTTGTTCTGTTAGCTAATCTAAGTAACAGACAGGTTTCCCTGGATATGGTTGTGTAAAGAGTGTTGGCTTCCTTCTGAAACCACAAGCTCCCCTTTCCTACTGAAAAGACCTGCCTGTTTCAAAAAACATGCCCTCTCACTGGGTTTTACTCGAGCATCGTTTTTGCAAAGTTGTTTAAAAGGCTTCAGATGATTGCAGGGTTGGACATCTGCCAAGACAGTGAGCCCAAGGTAGATCAAAGGTAGCCCCATTAATAGAAAGGCAGACTAAATACAAACAGGTCCCCTGCACCTTTGTCCCTGAACTCCAGCAATGGGTGCTTGCATTATATTTCCAAACCCAAAGCTTCTTGCCCCTTCGGAAGCCACACATGCTGGTGTGTTTGTCAAGGTGAGAAGCTCATCCAAGGTTGCCACCTAGCTAGCCCATTTTTTGCATCGTCTTAGGAGCTGTTTTAACAGCTCAGTTCTTCCAGCACTTACTGCATTGACTCCTCCCTTAGGAGCTGGTATTTTGTCAGGAGTTTCAAGAGCAATAAAAACTTGCTGCCAAGTCCCTTTCTTCCCCACAATGTGTTTTAAAACCCAGCATGTAGTTTAGTCTGTCTAAACACTGCACAAGTACACTGCCATCCGTTTCCATGGAGATGGTTAACTCGTTGGTGACCACAAGTTGGAACAGGCTCCCTGTTCTTTTGGCTCGTGAAAAGCATGACAATGCCTGCTAAAGATAGCTAGGCAGGAATATGGCTTTAAGGGTCAATTTGGAGATACACAGGTTTAGTTCAGTTTCACCATGTCACACAAATGACACATTTGGGTCGAGACAACCAACCTCTTAGTATGAGGTGGTCTTTACCCTTCTGCTTTCCACCCCTGTGAATTATGGGCCCCCTTCTGAGCATCAAGAGTACAGCATGTGTAACTAGAGTCTGAGCAAGGCTAGACACAAATATGAGCCACAGTTATTAGCTGCAGGTTACTCAAGAACAAAGTAAAGAGATCAGTACTTTGATACCGAATTCAGTCAAAAATCCAGCTATCAAAGGGAAGTCTTGCAAACAATCTGATGTCTGAACTAGTCAATCTGGGCATTTATACACATAGCTTTCCATCCTGCAACATGCTGGAGATCCGGCTGGTCGGAGCAGACCCGATTAACTGAGGTGTTTTAGTTCAAAAGCTCGCCACTGCCATTTTTGCAGCGCTGAAGTGCATTTTGCCACTTATACAACTGTGTGTGCCGCACGGGCTTGGCACTGCAGTGCAAGCATGTGTACAAATGCCCACAGATGTCTGAGATACTACCTTAAGCTTTGTTACTTGCCCTCTTCCTAACGGTTGTTGCCTCTAGAGACGATATGCATTACCAGAATAATTTTGTAGCAAGGTGCATTTAAACAGATCTAGTGAAACTGCAAACCTATTTTGACCTCATGTAAAATGACCCCCCATCCAAACTATTAAAGGAGACCAGCAGAAGCATGAATTCTGCTGGCTTGCAGCAAATGAAGGGGACATGCAGAGGAGGCCCCTGCTGTCAAACCAGACAAACTAGCTTCCCAAACCCCCTTGCTTTCAGGGAAGGCACAAGTCTCTTGGGTTGCTGCCTCTTAGCTGACACACCTCCTGATACAGAAGAAAGCTGCAGCAATAAAAGTTGTGAAGTGAACTTTGAAAAGGGAAGTTTTCTGGAAGGGTCCTCTTGATATAGAGAAGTTTTTATAATATTTTTCAGGCTGTCATCGCTGAAGCAAACTGTAACCTTACCAGCACTATTAACATGCAATGTTTTTCTTGGCTTTCAGGAACAAATACACTATATAAACTAGACATGAATTGTAACTATGCATCACTGCAGTTTTTGTAATGAAAGGTTATTAAAAGCAAGAGAGGGAAACTTTTCTTTTTTTTACCAGTTGGTTCAACTGTTTTCAAATACTATTGACGAGATTCCATGTTGAGTCAATGTTCTGCTGAAAAAGTAGAGGGGTTTTGCATGTAATTTTCATGGACGCTGTCAGGTTAATTGCTTTGCAGACTGAAGTCCTCAGTCTGACTAAAGACTGTGGGTATCAACAAGGCAAAGGTCCCAAATCACTTTCATATGTCTGAACCCTGAGGTACAGAAACAGCCTCCAGGGTTGTCAATATTGTGCATGCACCTTTTGTCTCTGCAAAGATAGTTTGTATCCACTGGTACTCAGAAATCTCTGGGCTAGGGACTGGACCAAGACTACTAGCTCATTTGTTATTATACAGTAGACCCCAGGACAGCTATCAAACAGTAACCATATTTGGTCATTTAATTCCAACCTAGGCAATATGCAAAGCAGGGAATTAGATATTGAGTTTCCATTATCCCATTCCCTTGAGCTATCCAGTTGTTCCCTTGCTTCCATAAAAATGCTGTCACTTATGAAAGCCTGTGGGGCACCTAAGATTGTAGTAGGAGGATGTTAGAAAGAACCAATGGACATGTGTTTCAGCTTTCCAATTTTTTATAGAATCCTATACATTGTGGTTTTCCTGGTCAAGCGCCCCACTGTTCCAGCTTGTAATTTTTATTTCAGAAAGCACAAAGAATAAAGTCTGGAGATCAGATGACAGCATGAAAAATCCTTGAGAGACTTGTTTACTCCCCTCTGTGGCCTTCATATAAGTTCCTGGTATAAAGAACCTATAGATATAGTTGCTACTAGCTGGTCTGAATTACACTATTTCAAGTTGCCAAAGGCAGTTCCGTAGCTTGGGAGAATTAGTCCAGTTTCCTTAGTATTTTCTTGGCATCAGTTTAGCAAGGGAAATTTAGGCTGCCCACACCTTCAATTTTGTTTTTGTCCCACTGCAGAAAACAAACCACTTTTACAATTACTAATTTCTAGAAAGTGTGCAACACTTGTTTTTCTTGGACAGGTTGTAGTCTTGGAACAGTTTCTACTCCAAGAGTTTCATTTTTAGCAACTCTTCCTAATGGGAAAATAAAGCACACCACACTTTTTTTGGGGGGAGCAAGATATAAGGCAATTACAAAAAGCTGTGGATATATATAGATATATCAGGAAAGGGCAGAGCAGTGTTCAGTCCTTTAATCCACTCACCCCCCTTCCATTTTCAGCACAAACCTTTAATGATCAAGCCTCAATTGTCTGGGGGAAGTGGGGACCTGAAAACCCAATCATTTAGAAGCAGTTCTTCATACATGGATCTAGTTAAATCAGATACAGCAACCCAAACCAGCAAAGGGTGTTTGTTGCCCCCGGCTCCACCCACCCTGTGTTTCACATTCTGGTTACTTGTCAGTGCTTTGGCAAAAGGTGTCCCCTTCTCCGTCCCACCACAGTACCAGGGAACTTTCTGGATGGTAGAAAACATCAGAGCCATGGAGGAAGTGGAGGGGGGTGGTGTGTGTGTCTGTGTCACATCAGAGCAACGAGTGTGTGTGTGTAAGTAACATCAGAGCAATACAGTAAGTGCCATGTGTATGTCAGTGAGAAGGGGGACGTTGTAACTTTATCTCCTGCTGTGTAGAGCAGAGGTTCCCAAACTTTTCCTTATTGCACACCCCCTTCCAGGTTTACCGGCTGCCCGCATACCCCTACCAGCATACGCTTTACATTGAACCCCTGACATGCCAATTGTTACTATAATGAAAATTAAAACTGCCATCTGGCAATTTCTCCTGCATACCCCCCAGAACTGCCTTATGTCCCCCGGGGGTCTATGTCCCATAGTTTGCCCCCCACCCTGTAGAGTGCTAATGCTGCTCCCCTGGGCTTTAGGATGCTGCAGCTCCGGGCACCACCTGCCCCAGGAAATCCCAGACTCCTAGGAGAGGGGGGCTGGAAGGGACCTCAAGGAGGGCATCTAGTCCAACCCCCTGCTCCCAGCAGCACTAGCCCCAACTAGATCATCCCAGCCACAGCTTCCTCTAGCCGGGTCTTCAAGCCCTCCAAGGATGGAGATGCCACCGCCTCCCCGGTTGTGCATCTCCTTGCCCACCAGGTGCATGTCTGCGAGCCTGGGGAGGGGAGGGGAGGGGAGGTGAGGGGAGGCGGGCAGCACTCACCGATGTCCGAGTTGCAGAAGGCATCCTGCGGGTGGATGGGCACGCACGTGCACGCTTCCGCCACCAAGGCGCTCAGGCTCCAGCTGCAGAGGAGCGCCAGGAGGCTGAGCCACCCGGCGGGCATGGTGCTGCGGGGGGTGCCGCGACGCTACCGGCGGACAGGGGTCGCCCCGTGGATGTGCCGCGTCTCCTCCGCGGCCTCCGCGCCTCTGCCCCGCGCTCCCTCCTGCGGCTGCCGGGCCCGGGACGCTGCAGGCTGGAGGCGCCTGTGCTGCTCTGCCCCGGGCTGGGGCGGGGAGTTATAGCCTTGATCGCGCGCACTCCGGCTCCTGGGGGGCCGCTCCCCGCGACCAATCGCAGCCCCGCATTACCTCACTCCCGGGGAGAGGGGAGAGGCTGCCCGAGGCCTGGAGGCGGGGTCGCAGCCCCGGCTTCAGCTCCTTATAGGGAATAATGCGCCTCCATGTGTGTTGGGGCTGCGAGGGGGGCAGGCTGCCTACCTGTGCGTGCCAGTGCCCGCGCCGGCCAGGCCCCCTCCCCTGCCCTGGCACCCACCGCCTGCTGCAGTAGGTAGCTGCTGCTGTTGCCACACCTGAGGAGCAAGTTGGCAGGGGGTGCAAAGAGGCTCCTTAGCAGCACATCCTCAGCTGGGCAGACTGGCAGAGCTCTGCCGGTGCGGCCAACTCTTTATGAGTGTTGGCGTTGTCCTTAAAAGTCTGTGCTTCGGGACTGCAAAAAACTTCAGCTCTTTCATTTCTACGAATTTTAAGATTTTAAATCTATAGAAAAGAAAGAGCTAAGTGTTTCATGGTCCTGAAGCAGAGACTTTAAGAACAATGCCAAAAACTTAGCTCTTTCTCATATATATATCATTTAATGTATATAAAAGAGCTAGGCAGACAAGGTTCCTTATGTCCTTAGACCAACACGGCTACAACCTACACCCCTGTATAAAAGAGCTAAGTTTTTCACATTCCCAAAGCAGAGACTTTAACAACGATGCCAAAAACTTAGCTTTCGTGTGTGTGTGTGTGTGTGTGTGTGTGTGTGTGTGTGTGTGTGTGTGTGTGTGTGTGTGGAAAAGAAAGAGCTAAGTGTTTCATGGTCCTGAAGCAGAGACTTTAACAACAACGCAGAAAACTTAGCTCTTGCTCTTATTTATTTATTTAATGTATATAAAAGAAAGAGCTAAGTTTTTCACATGCCCAAAGCAGAGACTTTAAGAACGCCAAAAATCGTGAGAGTTGCCCATACTGGCTCCTTGACCGTCTGCACCAGGGGATGAGGGGGCCCACACACTGTCTGGGGCTCTGTCAAACACAAATCCAAGGGGACCACTCCAGAGGGGCCCCTGCATTTCAAAAGGAAACCTTCCTTTCCCCCCCTACCCCCCGAACAAGCTCTCGTGGGGCTGGGGCGTACGTTTGACGCTGGAGGAGGGAGGAAAAAAGAAGACTTGAGACCATTAAAAAAAAACCCTAAGAAAAATGCATCTTGCAATAGGAAACTCACAGGTTGATTCTTTTCTGCCTTCAGTCCCCATTGGAAAGGGATTGGAAGAAGAATGACAAGTCCTGTTTGGGCTGTAAAGCAGGATTTGATGCTGTGGTTTTTAATCCTACCCCAAGCCCCCTTCCTCCTGCCCAATAGTCATAGTCAGCAAGGAGTGATAAAACAAACTGTTAAAAGTGAGCTGGAAAAAACCCTCTCAGATGTACCAGGCACTCCCAACGCTTAATCTTGCTGTATATTTTAGCAGTGCAGCTTTAGTGCAATATATAGAGAAGTCCTGTTTGTTTTGTTTTCCCTTACCCCCCCCCCCACACTTTTTTTTTTGGAACTGTAAATTTCTATCAGCTGCAGAAATGCAAATGTTAACAGCACAGCTGGAGTTATGGGCAGGGAGATTGCCAGATGCAACATACAGACAGCCTTCTTATCCTGCAAAGGGGGCTGAGGAGTGATTAATCTTAGTATCAAACCACAGTACATAATGTCAGAGTACTTTACAAGACTTAAGTATGTCTAGTTATACATTACTCCAGTATTAAAGGCCAGGGACCAGCTGTCCTAAGTTTCTAAACAGCGTGCTGAGTTTTCAAATCTACAGTTCTGCCATATCTGGGTTAAAAATTATCTGTTCACACCTTTTCCTTAGTGGTGCAGCCTGTAGAAAACAGATCATAATCCCCAGTCCTCTGGAAGGATAGCCTTTGTTGAGATACCAGCATTCAACAGGTATAGGCTCGTGTGTCATGAAGAGACAAAGGACTGTCCAGTGATTTAGGTTCAAGTCTGGCATTTGGGAAACCCTGCTCTGCTACAGACCATTTCTATGACTGCATAGCCTCTCTGTGCCCATAGCCCCATCTGGACAATGGGAATAACCATACTGCCCTGCCACCCAGGAGGGTAGCAAGGATGATTGCCTTCAAGATTGCAGTGCTCAGATAAAAATGGGGGTCATATACGTATGTGACAGAGAGGTTAATGAGATAGTTTTAATGTCTAATTTTAAGTAATTTGGAGGCCCACCCTCACAGTCGGAGTGACCCCATGCAAACAATTGGGGTTATATATTTGGACCTGTAGCTGAGTGCCTGTGACAAAAGCTAAATCCCAACAGCGAGAGCCTGATTTCAGTCTCTGTTGTGTAAAGCGAGAGCAACTCCATTACAATCAGCAGTGGCACTGATGTAAATGAGATCAGAATCTGGCCCGCTTGCTTTTTTATTGTTGTAAAATGTAGTCTGCAAATGACACATCGACAAGTATGTGTACTAGGAATTAGTAAGTATTAATATAGGGAAACTGTGGCACAAAGAGATGGAGTGGGTTGCTCAGGGTTACAGAGAGGCCAACAGTGGGGTTGGAAATAGAACCCAGGTCTTGCCGCCCATCTAGTGCCCTATCTATTGAACTAGGATATCTTTGTGGGGGGAAATTATAGGGGAAAACCATATTCAGCTCTTCTACTTGAAGAGAACGTTAAGCCTTTTGTAACCATTAAAAAAATTAGACCTTGACCATGATGTGAGAAAGTTAGAGTTCACATTTGGTTTGTCACCAAATAAAGAAGTCTCTCTTATTTCTGTCCTCCCCCAAGAATGTGATGGTGAACACAATTAAGGACCTCTTTTTCCTGACATGCAGCCACACCACTCCATGCTGTGGTCTTGTCAAAGCCCACAAGCTAAGCATGCTTGCGCTAGGTCAATAGATGGTGTGAAAATTCCAAGGGAAACCCATGTCTTGTAGGTGGTGTTGACTCAGTAGGCATCATTTCCTAAGGCAGTCCTGACTTAATGTCTTAAAACAGTGCTAGGGGGCACTGTGCTGCAAGGTATAGGTTGAGTTTCATTTGGATGAGGAATAGAAAGCCAGGGTTCTGACTACTTGTGATAACTAAAGAATCCACAGTGCTTTTTGCAAGAGTCAGGTTGTTAATCCTAGTGCCCTGGTTAAATTCCAGTAAAGATAACTACAATCTGCCTCCATAAATTCCCACTACAGTTTAAATTGGAAGCATTATTTTTCACTTTCCCTCTGCAAACCCTTCTACGTTGTGTGGCCAGTATGGAATGTCTGATGTGTTCCATCCCTGAGCTGGCTGTGGTGGATGATGCAGTCTCTGTTCATAGCCTGTAAAAGCACTTCGGGATTTTTCTTTAGCATGGAAGGTGTTATGTAAATGTAAGGTATGCTGCAGATGAACGAGAAAGATATCCTGTTTCCTTCTGATTACCTTGAAAAGCGAAACCTGAGGATACCCCTGGGCTAAAAGGAGTTTGCTTCTGAACTGACAAAAACAGCAGAATGTAAGTAGAACATTAGTACTAGTTTCATGAAGCTACAGAAGCTGCTGGTCACCAAAAAGTGCCAGGAAGTGACAAAGGGACTTAGCTTACCAGTAAGCACCCAGAACATATCTTCAGCTGCTGCAAAGAGGTATAGCGCCACTGAAGCTGATCATAGAATCATAGAAGTAGGGTTGGAAGGGACCTTGTAGATCTTCAAGTCCAACCCCCTGCCTGGGCAGGAGGGAAACTGGGCTCAAGTGACCCCAGCCAGGTAGGCATCGAGCTGCTTCTTAAAGACCCCCAGGGTAGAAGCCAGCACCACTTCCCTTGGAAGTCGGTTCCAGATCCCAGCCGCCCTAACTGTGAAGTAGTTCCTACGGATGTCTAATCTAAACCTACTCTCCAAAAACTTGTGGCCGTTATTCCTTGTTATCCCGGGGGGCGCTGGGGGAAACAAGGTCTCCCCCAAACCCTTCTGGTCCCCCCTAGTGAGTTTATAGATGGTCACAAGGTCCCCCCTCAGCCTTCTCTTGTGAAGGCTGAACAGGTTCAGGTCCCGTAGCCTCTCATTGTAGGGTCTGCCCTGCTGTCCCCGGATCATACATGTGGCCCTCCTCTGGACCCTCTCAATGTTGTCCACATCCCTCTTGAAGTGGGGTGCCCAGAACTGGACACAGTACTCCAGCTGTGACCTGACCAGTGTCACGTAGAGGGGGAGGATCACCTCCTTGGCCCTACTTGAGATGCACCCATGGATACACGATAGGGTCCAGTTAGCCCTGCCAACCGTGAGCTCATATTGTCGGCCCATGTTCATCTTGGAGTCAATGATGACTCCAAGATCCCTTTCTGCCTCCGTGCTCTCAAGAAGGGAGTTTCCCATCTTATAAGTGTGTTGCCGGTTACTACTGCCCAAGTGCAGCACCCTGCACTTGTCAGTATTGAAACGCATCCTGTTTTTATTAGCCCACCCTTGCAACCTATCCAGGTCTTTCTGCAGTCTTTCCCTCCCTACTAGCGTGCCCACCTCACCCCAAATTTTGGTATCATCAGCAAATTTGAACAGGTTGCTTTTCACCCCATCGTCCAAATCGCTGATAAAGAAATTGAACAGTGCGGGCCTAAGGACCGAGCCCTGGGGGACTCCGCTGCCCACTTCCCCCCAGGTCAAATGTGACCCATCCACCACCAACCTCTGAGTACGACCCTTCAGCCAATTAGCAATCCATCTGACTGTGTAGGCATCGAGCCACAGTTTCCTAGTTTTTTAATGAGGATGGGGTGGGAGACAGTGTCAAAGGCCTTGCTGAAGTCCAGAAAGACTACATCCACAGCGACACCTGCATCCAATGCTTTTGTGACCTGATCGTAAAAGGCATCAGGTTGATCTGACATGACCTGCCCCTAGTGAAACCGTGCTGGTTGCCCTTGAGCATCATCCCCGATGCCAGCCCATCACAGATGTGCTCCTTGATGATCTTCTCAAAGAGTTTCCCCAGGATTGAGGTAAGACTGACAGGCCTATAGTTGCCTGGGTCCTCCCTCCTCCCTTTCTTAAAGATGGGGACTACATTGACTATCTTCCAGTCATCTGGCACCTGGCCCAAGCACCACGAGCGCTCATAAAGCCGTGCCAAGGGCCCAGCAATAACCCCTGCTAGCTCCCTCACCACCCTGGGGTGGAGAGCATCTGGACCTGCTGTCTTGGACATGTCCAGCCCCCCCAGAAGCACTCTAACCCAGTCCTCCTCAACCTTAGGTCTTGAGGCATTCCCCTCGAGTCCGTCTTGAAACATGGTGGGGGAGTCCCGGTCCCTGCACAAGAAAACAGAGGTGAAGAATTTGTTAAAGAGGTCTGCCTTCTCCTCTGGCGCAACTACCAGATTGCCCAGTGCATCTTGCAGGGGCCCCACGTTTCCCGGTGCCTTCTTCATCCTCCCTATATATTTGAAAAAGGACTTTTTATTATCTTTGATCTTGGATGCTAGTCCTAGCTCTATGTCCACCTTAGCTTTCCTAACAGCCCCCCTACAGGCCTGAGCAGTGGAGGTATACTCTTCTTTGGAGATAGCCCCCCCCCCTTCCCCCGGGTGTACGCCGCCTTTTTGGCAACCAGGCATTCCCGGACGTCGGACTCGATGATCTATTGAGGTCCCTTCTGACCCTAACATCTATGAATCTATGAATCTATGACGTCCTTGGTGAGCCAGGGAGACTTTCAGGCACTCTTGCTCCCCTTGCTTCTTGTTGGGATTGTCACCCCTTGGGCCCTGAGTATTGTCTCCTTAAGGAATGACCACTCATCTTGGGCACTGAGTTCCCCTGCCCTCGAGAACCCCAGCGTCTCTCCCACCAATCTCCTCAACTCGTTGAAGTTGGCCCTCTTGAAGTCTAGGGCTACCGCCTTGCTGCAGGCCCTTGACACCCTGCACTGGATGATGAATTCCAGCAAGCGATGATCGCTGTCACCTAGGTGGTCAAGGAGCTGGAGCCCCCTTACCAGATCATCGCTTGTGGCCAGGACCAGGTCCAACAGGACATTTCCTCTGGTGGGACTGTGCATCTCCTGGGTTAAGTGGAGGTCCTATATCTCAGCCAGGAACCTCCTGGAACGGTCCAACCTGGCTGACTGCTCCTCCCAGCAGATGTCCAGGTAATTTAGATCACCCATGACAACTACATCCCTTGCTTTAAGACAACTACATCCCTTGCCCTTGCCTTAAGTGCCTGATGGACTTCATTCTGCAAATCAATCCACCCCAAAACTTCCAAGAACAGCACAGGACCATACAACTTTTTTAATATCTATTTTTATTCTAAATTTTCCACTGAAATTTGACTCAATCCATGAACATGGGCTCTTGCCAGTAACTACTGGCAAAAAAGCTTCCCTCCCTTGCCTTAATATCCCTTCTTGAAGTCTGTGGAGTTAGGCTAATTGCTGAAGATGGCCATTTCTGTACCGAATTCTAGCTTCTCTTCCGATAGTCAGGGGCAGAGTGCAAATACCTTTCCTTGCCACCTACTGCCACTATTGTTTGTCCTATACTGTAAGGAGTTTCTGCCCCACCATCTCACACTGCCGTGGAATAGGAAATCTCCCTGGAACCATCTCGAGCTGCATCAACCAGATGGATTGTGTCACTATTTGTTTCTTGTTCACAAGGATCATTTTCTACATGTTTTCAGAGGTTGCCCATTGGGAAGACTTATTGGTTTTCATATGCGCACGTTTAGCTCTGATTTATTTGTGTGAAGAAAGGGTGAATAAAGTGCCTCTGTTAATTCCTTCCTTATGTCAGTGAACTACATATGTTACATACAGTAAGTAAATAGTATCTTTGAAAGTAGTGTCTGTGTTTCTCTATGTGCCCACCTAAACTTGAGCAATTGCTCCTGAGTGGCTCAGGGCTGGGTGGTTCTGGCTTGGGCTTGGTCTTTCTCTGGGACTTGCACCTATCATGCACCACCTCCTAAGGGAAGCCTCCGATATTCTCCTGCCATGTCTTACTCTAAAGTTCAGATGCGAGAGGTTCCTGTCTGTCTTGGACTTGCTTGGAGGTGTCACATGCAGACGTCCTTGGAGCTCCACCTCCCCTATACCCCTTCAATACGCCAACCTGATAGTCTCCATATGCTTGATAACTAGAGTTCTCTTGGACATGGGTATGTGCGTCATCACCCCGATCAGACTTCTAAGGGTTTTTATTAAATGCAGTGTCTATGTGTACACTGGTCACAGGCTGACCAATCTTCCTGTTATACTCTGCCTATAGAAGAATGTTACAAGGATACAAGAGAACAATCTTCTTCCTTACAGCCATATTTCTTGGGTCAGATGGGCAAGCCAGTCCACCTGCTCTGGTCTTCTATCCCAGAGTCCCTGAGGGCTCCTGGTTCCGCCAGCCCTGGGAATAATATCCCTAAATGTGGCCTCAGTCTCTGGCCCCAGGAGTAGTACAAAATCACAAAAAAAAAGAAATGAAAAGAATCAGGGAGGTAGAGGTTTGTCCTCCCTACTCATGTGTCCCTGTGTATTGTTGCAACACTAGTACCTTGGTGTCCTTTCCTCATACGGTGTTGGGCATCACTGCTCAAGGAGGCTGGCTCCTCTTCAGGACTCTACCCAGAGTCCCTGGCTTGAGGTACAACCAGGTCTGCTGGCTGGGAGCATACAGTTGCCTCCGGGCTGTTGCTCCCTGCTTCTACCCGGCAGCCAGCTTTTGTAGCTGACTGCCAGTGCTTCTTGATGACATCATCTCCCCACACTGCCCCCAGCCACACTGATAAGCAGCTGATGAAATGTGGGGGTGGCTCTGCCTGTGGTTCTCTGCTTCTTGCCACCGTGTCTGTGTCAGGTAAGTTTCCCAGGGTCATGGGGCTTTCTGGGCCGTTTCCCTGGGAATGCAAGGTTTTCCCCCTGCTGCTCTGCCCTTGGGGACAGGGTCTCCACTCCTTTCATCTTGTCTCCCTGTGACACTATATATACATACAAAATTTTAATTTGATTTGGCTCTCTGAGGTTATAGAGCAGGGGTGGGCAATTATTTTGGGTAGAGGGTCACTTACTGAGTTTTGGCAAGCCATTGAGGGCCGCATGACGGGTAGCCAGGAGCAGATAAATATTAATTTTCTAATTTTTTTAGGGGCCCCACGGGCTGGATAAAATGGCCTGGTAGGCCGCATTTGGCCCACGGGCTGCATTTGGCCCACCCCTGTTGTAGAGGACTCATACACCCTTCCTGTCTGCAAGTCAGATGTAGATAAGAGTCTAACCTGTCCTCAAGCTTCAGATTACACATAAACAATATAATAGTAATCAGTTCTGATATTTCTATACTACATTCTGAAAGAGCCTACTGTTCTTTACAGATTGTGTATATGGGGAACACCTGATCTGAGGGTGAAATGCAGTCACTATGTCATATTAGCAATATTGCACAATAGGGACTGTAGGATTAAAAAAAACACAACCTACTTTCCAGAAACACGCATCCTAGCTTTTAAACAAGCACCGAACCTTGCTAACCTCATCACCAGAAGCAAACTTCCTATGACCCAAACCACACCAAATGGATCTAGACCATGTCAGAACAAGAAATGTAAAACCATCTCTGCCAGTCCCACAATAGCCATACCCCAAGAACCATCACCATTCTTGGGTCTTACACCTGCACCTCCAGAAATGTAATATATCTCATCCAATGCATCAAATGCCCTGATGAAAAATATGTAAGAGAAACCAAGCAACAATTGTGTACCAGAATGAATACACACCGAAAATCCATCAAATCCAAAAATATCCAATTACCTGTGGGTGCCCACTTCTCACAAGACAATCACTCCCTCTCTGATCTCTCAGTTCTAATCCACAAAAGGAATTTACAAAACACCTTTCGTACATAAGCCCACGAAGTTCACTTCATAAATTGACTGGATACAAAAAATCATGGACTTAATATAGACATTGGATTTATGACACATTACAACCTGCCTAACAACTGACATGCCTGCCTCCAGCTGACCACTTGCATTCCTTCACACATGTCCCTCCCTTTCCTCGTCTCCCCTCCTATCTCTATCCATTGTCTTCCTAACTTCCACTCATTTGCATTTTCACAGACATCCTTGTTGTAAATTTGCTTCTTTTCTACCTTGGAGAACACATAACACCAGCAGAGTCTCCCTATGCCTGACCAAGGCTGTTTGTGCCCAAAAGCTTGCAAAAAACTTTTTTCCAACTTTTTAGTTGGTCTAAGGAAAGATATCACATCTACCCAAAAAACCTTGTTAACCTACTCAAGTCACACTGGCTGTAATCTGCATCAGCTATGGGAAGCAATAAGGAAATGTCTTTCAACAGCTTTATAGTACTGAAATGGGGGCTCCATGCTGCTCAGTGCTGAGCCCTTTGGCCATGATCCAGCAAACAGCTATGGAACATGCTTAACTTTAAGCATGGGTGTTCTATTGAAGTTAATAGAGAACTATTTGTATTTGTAATGGTAAGCATGCACTGAAGTAGATTGAGCTAGACTAAGGGCAGAGAGCGCTGTAAACAATAAAAGGGGAGGGGGCTGTGATAAGGTGTTCTGACAAAGGTTATGTGTGTGTGTGAAAAAGCTGGGGAGATAGAAAGGGAAGGGGGACATAGTGAGGGGGTTTGCTAAGCCCTACCTGTCTCTGCCTAACTATAGGCAGTGCTGTTGAAAACTCATTTTTCTGAGCAATTAATTTACTCCATTTTTTGTGTATAAGAAGGATTTCCATTTCTCTTGCTTTGCTTTTATGCTGCTGGGGCCATTTCCAAACTGAAGTGTGGGGGGTTTTTTAAACAACTCTGAACTGCATCAATAGCTTGAAATGACTGAAGAAAGAGATTTCAAATAGATGAAGTACTTCAAATGGTAATAAGAGCTAGAGTTCCCAGAGCGCTGGAGCCTGGCACTAAGCAGGGGAGAGAGCAAGAGGGACTGAAAATCACTTTTCTGTTGTTTCTTTGTATGAGATTTCTGGCTTATGAAATGCACAGTAATTAAAATGACTGGAATGCTTTGCATTTTTAAGGGAGCTTTAAGGTGGCATTGAGTTGAGTGGCTCCTGATTGTACTTTAGGCTGAAAGTTTCTATCAGCATATCCTGATTGCCTGCCTGTGGAGCTTGGGGGAAAGGCATAGGCATGGCATATGACTGCCTGCTCCCTTGGTTCAGCTGTATGGATGCCTCTTGGGTAAAGTGTTCTATGGCTGGCCATTCTTGGCTGAAATATAAACTGGAGGTCAGGTCCCCAGGCTGCATAATCATTACAGATCTCATTGCTTTCTTTTCCTAAAGCAGGGATATTAACCTTGGTGTCCAGCTCTTATTTAAATGTGGACAATTGTATTCATATGCTCTGACTCCTTCCTAAAATATTATTTCGTTTTCCTGTATTTGAGTGCTGGTCTTCCAATATCCCTCTCCACACCAGAGGTAGCTGCAGTGCAGCACTTGTCACTAGCTCCTGATATCATTACCGAAGTCCGTTTGCAGTTTGCTCTTCAGCAAACAGAGAACCCAGCCACTGCTTTGCAGCCTGGCAAGGCTTCCAGCTCACAGTGTGAGTTGGTTTGCTTCAGCATAAGTGAGAAACAGGTATTCAGCAGCCTCCCATGGTGCACCTCAACGTTTTACCTTCCTTGTTCTCCAGTCTAATGAGAGGACAGGAGTTCTCCTGGTTCTCCTGTCTACTGACTGAAAGTCACGGGGGAGTTATGTAAGGAGGTGCTGCCCCCCACAATATCCCTGTAGAGATGGTTGCATCTTTCTCAATGACCGACAGCCAAAGAGCTCAGCTTAGGAAACAGCAAGGACAACAAATGAGGCCTGTCATCTGGGGATGAGAGCTGACTGGCCTGGAAGTGTTGAAGCAAGAAGACAGCAAAGGTCCTTCACACCCTCCCAGCAACTGGTCTTTTGAGTGCTTTGGCTGAACCCATCCCCTCGGCACGACCTCCTACTCCCCCAGCCCATTGTCACTCTTCAGGACACTGTGGCTCCATCATCCCTGTGGGAGCTGCGGGGTAAGAATAATAAGTCATGCAGGGGACAGCCACATGTTTTCTCCCACACCACTGGCTCAATTATGCTGAGGATCCACCAGGCCAACACAGAGGTTCTTCCCACTAGGGTAATATGCCTATCAGCTGCTAAGATTTGGCCCAGTGTTTGTCAGGCACTTTAGGATGAAAGGCAATTCTTAAATGTAAAATATTATCATAATAACCAAAGGCAGAAAAAGAGAAAATGACAAGAGATGTAGCCTACTGATGAAGCTCTGAGCTGTATTTGAAATTATTTGCCTGATGGGGAAAAGTGGCAGACTGAAGACATCACACACAGAAATCCTCTATTTACCCATCAGACAGGTGCAGTCCAGCCAGTGAAGGACAGATTGCTTTTTCCTGTCCTACCATGGCATCCAGAAGCCATCTTATGAGAAACAAACCTTCCCAAACCATCTGATATGTAGCTTCTCTGCTGAAACTGCAGACAAGTCTCATTTGTGGTTGTGTTGTTTTATGTTGTGAACATTCATCCATGAGAAAACAGATCAACTGAGAGCTTTACATTAAGCGCCATGAGTTAGAGCACCACCCCACCCCCGACCCTACAGACATTTGCCTGTTGTTGGGACTGAGCCTGCCTGCGGAAGCCCAGGAGCCTGCCTCCGGCCTCTCTCCCCTACCCCTGCCTCCTCCCAGCTCCATGGCTGTCTACAGAAAGGGAAAGGGGATGGGGGAGAGGGAGCAAGCTGTGGCTGGGGTTTGGCCAGTCTTAGGTGGGTGTGAGGGTGATGCTGGAGGGGGGCTATGAGGTGGGGGGACTCCAATCCACCCACCCCCCTCCTGCAACTCAGGCCTGGCAAACCCCAGCCATTCATTTCCCCTCCCTTATTTTCCCTCCCTTCCTGCAGACAGCACTGGATCTGGGCTATATCAGTCCAGCCCCGATCACTCGACAGATTAAGCCTAGGGAACACAAGTTCCCGAAAGTGCTTGGAAGTGGAGCATCTTCATCTGATCCTTCATTTGATGAGGGTTAATTTATCATGCGATCAGCCACTTTAAAAGGATTCTGCAGCCACGCATGGATCTCATTGTAACAAGTGAGCCTTCCCAGCACCAGTCCATACATTGGCCCACCCAGTTGTTTAGGACAATCCACCCACCTGCTACACTTTTGATCTTACCAATTAGAAGTAGTTATTTATCAGGCAGGAGGCTTCCCATTTAATTGCCCTGATGCCAAAGGTACATACACAGCTCTGAACCTCCCCTTATACTGTGCCCATGCTTCGCATCTGGCATCCATATCCACAAACTCCCTCAGCCCCATAACTGGGCCACACACAGCCTCACCCATCCTAAACTTGGCCTCAGGCACTCTCAGACTCACTTGGGGCTCATGCCACCCACACTGGGGCCTCAATTCCTACAGACTCTGGGCTCCTAGCTCCTTACTTGCTCTTGGGCTCCCTGCCCTACTCTGGACCCCTGGGTCCCCCCCATGCCCCTGCACTGGGGCCTCATCCACTCATTCATCCCACCCCACTTTGGACCTCAGGCTACTCTGTGATCCTGGGCCCTCTCTCAGGCCCCCTTTTCTAGCCTGGGCCCCACCTCAGGCGTCTCTCAATGAGCCTGGGCCCTGTGCTCTTTCTTCAGGGTGTGCTTCCCTGTCCTTTCCCCTGCACAGGGTCACCCACAAGGTGGCAGGGGCTGAGGTTTTCTGGTGCCCCATACTCACTGGGGAGGCATAGGTGTGGCATTTCCTGAGGACTGCCCTGCCACAGGCAGCCCCAGCACACCATCCTCCCCAGCAAGGTGTAGTTTTAAGTCATGCCTCAGGACCAGGAACCTCCTCCATCCCCATAGCTCCTACCCTGAACCACCAGGTATCCTGGGAGCAGCAGCCCCAGCTTCATGCAGCAATTGCCAGCTCACTACTGAGGGCCTGGGTTTATATGGAGGCTTCTCAGCCCCCAACCTCCAATCCAAGAGCCCTCCCTCAGTCATGTGACTGGCTCGTCAGGCTGTACTACACCTGCCCGCTGCTCCACAACCTGCTTAGACCCCTTAAAGTGACAGGTACAACCTATGCTCTGTTACAGTCATGGCATGGCTGTAGAGCACCTTCAGGAGGCCAATCGCACAACAAACCTATCTTTATTTTGCACCATGATTCACTTCACACAGGCCACCCAACAGATGTCAAAGTAGGTTTTCAAAAACTAAATGTGACCCCTTTGTGTGCAAATCACAGTCACAATTGTAACGTCTTGCTAGTATTTTTTAAATCCAAACTGTTTATTTTTGTTCCAAAGGCAACGCTAGACCTCGCTGAATATAAGGGTAGCCCACTCCTGCACAGATCCATGATCCAACCCAGCAATGGCTGGGAAATTTCCAGCATTTTTTATATTCAGTGTTTAAGGCAACATGGTGTTTTTCCTCCTCTGGCAGTTTCATCACTGTTTTGGAATTTTGCTTCATAAATCTTTGAATACAGTATCAGACAAAAGATGAAGAGATGGTAGATACACAGCCTGGAGTAAGGATTGTGTCATTCTGTTGTTATCTTGCTTTTCCTGTATTAAGAGTAATGAATTCATCAAAAGGCCTTTTCCAGGGCTGCACTTCGGGTTCAACACCTACTGCATTAATGTCACAAGTGAAAAGAACAGTACTTGATTTAGCACAGATGTGCGAAAATGGTGTTCTTTCCCTGCTAAACAAAGAGAAAAAAGCCCCCTCCCTTTAGCCCCCACTACTTGAAGCAGAGGCACAAAGATCTCTGTCATACTTCCCTAAGCATTGCTGAAGGAAGTTTGAGCAGAGGATGCACAGGCACTGAAAGAAGTCACAGTAATTATAGAACCTTGCCGTTTATTTAGCAAAATGTCTGTGATTTCCATTTTGCAGCAGGTGATCACAAATATTGTGGAAAGATAGTTAATCTGTAAATGAAGCATTGTAACAAATGCAAGGTTTCTCCAAGCAAAATCATGGAAAAGGAATGCAGCAAACTATTTCCTTCTTTACTGAATGAAAATACCTTTTACGGGTATTGCAAAAATAGGCCTGTGACTCCATACCTTACGAACAGGACTTAAAAAAACAGCATCCCCATTAGCAGAACTCAACTCCCCCTGCTTACTCTTAATAATTGTGGCACCAACCCATTTCCAAAGTGGTTCCTTAAGTTACAGAATAAGTGTTTCAGTGCCAGGACTGCATCTCATTTGACTGTACCCTGACCAGCACAGTGAGGGCCCTGCCCTGACTACAGTCAGTAGGAGCTAACCCAAAATAAATAATAATTATAATTATTAAGCCTAGTACTTAATGGCATGTCCCTTAAAGTCATAGGATCCCCAGGGTCACAGCAGCCAACAATTCCACAAGACCAGACCTAAGGCACAGGGATTGTGGAACATTGTCTTGAGAAGCAGCCAAGTAGGTGATGGCAGAACAGCATGGGTGAGGGAAAGCAGAAACAGTTATGCAGAGAGACCCTAGGACACAGATGACCCACAGGCATATGTTTAGCAGCTGCAGCTGCAGCTGCCCCAGGCAAGCTATAGGGGAACCTGCAGCTGCATGCTGGCCACGCACAAAGAAGTGGCTTGCTGGCTAAGGAGAGAGACAGTGGGATGAAGAAGCTAGCCCAAGGTGGGGAATCAGGATAGAGAAAAGATGAGCTGAGGAGCAGGAGCTACTGACCTGGCCAAAAAAGACAGCAGTCAGAAAAGAAAGATCTGATTTACAACGCGAGCCCTGGACCTTCTCCATTCTGGAGCTGAGAAGACAGGACGTGCAGAACATTTGGGGCCAGCTTCTATTTCATCCATCAGTGAACTTTGGCACCTACATGCAATTCTATTTCACCCTGCTCAAGTCCCTGAAAAACTTTTAATGCAGAAAGCCAGTGAGTCCTTCTCCTGCTTACTGGTTTCATGTGACATGATACTAAGGGTGTGTTACAAAAGTAGATGCATTAATAGATTTTCATGGACTTGAACACCTAGAGACGCTACAAAATGAGAAGATTCACTCTAATATTGTGAGAGTTGACTCTGCAAAGGAGTTCTGCCATTCTACTGAAGACTGTGCAGAGGCATCCAAGTGTAATGGGACACCCTTCATAGATTCATAGATGTTAGGGTTGGAAGGGACCTCAATAGATCATCGAGTCCAACCCCCTGCATAGGCAGGAAAGAGTGCTGGGTTCAGATGACCCCAGCTAGATGCCTATCTAACCTCCTCTTGAAGACCCCCAGGGTAGGGGAGAGCACCACCTCCCTTGGGAGCCCATTCCAGACTTTGGCCACTCTAACTGTGAAGAAGTTCTTCCTAATGTCCAGTCTAAATCTGCTCTCTGCTAGCTTGTGGCCATTATTTCTTGTAACCCCCAGGGGCGCCTTGGTGAATAAAACCTCACCAATTCCCTTCTGTACCCCCATGATGAACTTATAGGCAGCCACAAGGTCGCCTCTCAACCTTCTCTTTCGGAGGCTGAAGAGGTCCAGTTTCTCTAGTCTCTCCTCGTAGGGCTTGGCCTGCAAGCCCTTAACCATACGAGTGGCCCTTCTCTGGACCCTCTCCAGGTAATCCACATCCCTCTTGAAGTGCGGCGCCCAAAATTGCACACAGTACTCCAACTGTGGTCTGACCAGTGCCCGATAGAGGGGAAGTATCACCTCCTTGGTTCTGTTCCTCATGCATCTGCTGATGCACGATAAAGTGCCATTAGCTTTCCTGATGACTTCGTCATACTGACGACTCATGTTCATCTTGGAGTCCATGAGGACTCCAAGATCCCTTTCCACTTCCGTGCCACCAAGCAGGTCATTTCCTAGGCAGTAGGTATGCTGGACATTTTTGCTCCCTAGGTGCAGCACTTTGCATTTCTCCTTGTTGAACTGCTTTCTGTTGTTTTCTGCCCACTTGTCCAACCTGTCCAGGTCTGCTTGTAGTTGTTCCCTGCCCCCCGGCGTGTCCACTTCTCCCCACAGTTTTGTGTCATCCGCAAACTTGGACAGAGTACACTTCACTCCCTCATCCAAGTCGCTGATGAAGACATTGAAGAGTATCGGTCCAAGGACCGAGCCCTGCGGGACCCCACTGCCCACACCCTTCCAGGTCGATACCGACCCATCCACCACGACTCTCTGGGTGCGACCCTCTAGCCAATTCGCCACCCACCGGACTGTGTAGTCATCCAAGTCACAGCCTCTTAACTTGTTCACCAGTATGAGGTGGGATACCATATCGAAGGCCTTCCTGAAGTCTAAGTAAATGACATCAACCCCTACTCCTGCGTCCAGGTGTTTTGTAACCTGGTCTTAGAAAAAGACTAGATTAGTCAGGCATGATCTATCTGCTACGAACCCATGCTGGTTTCCCCTCAGCATAATTTTTCCTGCCAGGCTTTCACAAATGTGAACTTTTATAATTTTTTCAAAGACTTTGCCAAGGATGGAGGTGAGACTGACTGGCCTATAGTTGCCTGGGTCCTCCTTCCTCCCCTTCTTGAAAATGGGGACCACATTGGCCCTTTTCCAGTCCTCCGGGACCTGGCCCGTGCGCCATGAGTGTTCAAATATTCCCACCAGTGGCTGTGCAATGACGCCAGCCAGTGCCTTCAGTACCCTCAGATGGAGCTCATCCGGGCCTGCTGACTTAAATGCATCCAGTTCCTCCAAGTGCCTCTGCACCATCTCAGGGTCTACGCTTGGTTGTCTGGCACCCTGCTGCTGCCTCTCTACAATCCCAGTGAGAGACTTGTCTTGCCCCTCGCTTAGGAACACCGAGGCAAAGAACTCATTGAGGAGTTCAGCCTTGTCCCCCCTGTCCGTCACCAGTTGCTTATGCCCATTTAGTAGAGGTCCTATTGCACTCTGGGCCTTCCTTTTACTCCCTATATATCTAAAAAACAATTTTTTGTTATCCTTAACAATACACTCAATACACTTCCTTTCACCAAGCTTAAAGGCTCCCCTTCAAATAGGGGTAGCCTCCCGTCCCTGTTTGCTCCCCTGTTTGCTCACCCCCTAGTTGCTTGGGGAGTCTCTTTTTATACCCTTCTGGGCCTGGGCAGGCTCCACCTCTTCATTAGGGCTTTTATCAAACACAGGCAGCAATCACTCAGTTAGTGGCAGTTCCAACTGCTCAGAGCACATGCCCAACACGCACAACCCACCAAATAAACACTCAGCAAGCCTCCTCCCTAGCTTGTTCCTGTGGCCATCTGGCCAAAGGCAAGTCAAATATGGGGGTATCCAAACCCCAAGCTTTTGGGCTTGGGTCTGCACATAGGATGCCCACCAAAGGATATGGAAGCATCTGGACTAGGGACAGACATTACACATTAACCAGTTTAAGTGATTAGAAACTGGTTTAAACCTGTAACAGAACAGATGTTCAGTACACATAAACCAGTTTGAAAATGGCTGAAACCAGTTTGAGATAAACCTGACTGAATGTAATATCAAACTTAACTGATTTGGGTCAAACTAGTTTATGCAATGTCTGTCCCAGACCCCTTCCTGGTTTAACTTAAACCACAGTCCCCCAGCATCCCAGATGCTTTGCAGCGTAGGTGGGGCTCTGCTCCAGAACAGGGCTGGCCCCGTCCCTCTGCTCCCTGACTGGAGCTCCAGCAGAGACTGAAGGCACACCAGCGTCTACCTGGCTTTCCCCTGTCTGCCCCCACCACTCCCTGCTCAAGCAGGGATTCCCCACCTCCCCTCTTCCATAACACAGACCATAGCCGACATGTGGTGTGCCAATGCTGAGAGGTGTCTGTGTAAGGCAGACAGGACAAAGGCAGACAGAACAGTGTTTGCTTCGGGCTTTTTGGAGCTAAAAGAAGAGCTTGAACTAATAAAAGAGGCTTCTGTTTTCTGGATGGGCTGATAAACACTTTAACTCCCTGCTGTGTAAGTAAATGCCGTGTAACTCCCTACTGACTGTCAAAGGTCAGGAGCAGCGAGGGGGGCGGGGGGAACCCCTCCCTAATCAGAGTGTACTCCTGGGGCCCAGCCACTTCTTGCCCCCCACTTAGCTCAGTACTATGGAAGGGAAAGGAGGGCTGCTCTAGCACCCCCCAGCTTCTACCCTGAGGCACTGCAGGCATGTGACTACATTTCTTCAGTCTAGAGGGGATGTCTGTGCACTTACAAACCAGTTCAGCTTAGCCAGGTTAGACTAACCTGCAAAGATTGAATCAATTCAGGCTCAGGCTTTTTGAATGTCTGTCCCTAGCCCTGAAGTCCTAGGCAGGGGTGGAGGATATTTGCCAGTAGTAGGGCCACGTTTGGTTTTTGAATGACTCACGGATTTGGAATTGATTTGGCTGATTTGATTTGGAACAAGAAGAATTTTCCTTAAAAGAAAAAAAACAAACAAAAACAAACACTCAGTAAGCCAAACACAGACAGGCCTGGGTCACTTACCTTCCCAGAAAAGGATCTGGTGCCTGGTGTCTGGCTTCTCTTCCTCTTCCCCTTCCTCTTCGTGCTCCCAGCAAACTGCTTTCAGCGGCTTTCCTGTTTGCTGCCTCTGTTCACTTGCATTGCCCAGTTTTATTCTCCCATCTCTGCCATTACACTGAACTAATCCCTAGTTATTGGTTCCCTTCTCCCAGAGTAGCTCATCTGAAATGGGCCATTTTCAGGAAAGTCTTACAAGACAGGAACATCCCTTGTTTCAAAAATTCATTCTGCAAAAGGAAGCAGGTTCCCCAAAGAGATATGCACTCCCCATACCTCTCCTGGAGTAGTGAAGGGCAGGAAGACAGAAGAGGAATTTTATTTTTATTTGTGCTTGGTTTCTAACTCATGGCCAAATATACCCAAAATCCGTATCCATAAAATGTCACATACCATAACAGCTTTGACCAGCAGGAGCTAATATAACATTGGCTTTTAGTGCTGTAAATGAATGCACCACAAATGAGTGGCTTGAGTGATGAAGCAAAATCATATGGCTAGAGAAATTCTGCCCCCTTCCATCTAAACCCTGGAGAGACAGAACCTAATCAGTCTACTGGATAATTTTTAATTTTTTTTCCCTTATTCACCTGGACTGTCCCCATATAAATCAGTAAAGCAGCTCAAGGAAGTCAGGATTTTGCCCTGAAAAGAATGCCTCAGACAGAGGCCCACTGCTTTCATTAAGTTTGCACCTGGAAAGAGGCCAGTGGTTGGGGGGGAGCAGGCCCTGTAAAAGTATTTATTCCATCTGTCCCTTCAGGGAAACAGTAGGTCAGCCTTTAAAATCCTTTCAGCTGTGTGTTAGAGAAAGTTCTCAGAGGATTCCCTCAATCAGATTTTACAGAAGATAGGCTGCCTGCTTGCCTGCCATTCACTCTATGCTTTATTTTTGAAGGCCATATGCTCTGATCACATGAAGATTTACATCCTGAGTTTACTGGTTTCTGAGAATCCACACAAATCATTCAACAAAACATGATGTGTGATAACTGATGTCCCACACAGACCTGCTTTCTAAAGATTGCTTCTCATTTGGCGCACAAACCCTTTAAGGCCTTGTCAGCCCTTTTCAGGGGGCTGGCAGATTATTACCATATGCGAGATGCGTCCCCAAATGTGGTTGGGTGTAATGTTCATGTTATCATAAAGCCAGAGCTTTGAATGATGTCTTGTCTTTCCTGTTTTTGATCAGAAAGCTGCTGCTGTATCAGGAATCCCAGGCCACATTGTTCTGCAATTACAAAAGAGGAAAATGACAGCATATGAGAGGGAAATTCCTTTTGACTAGTCATGTGCATATTGAGATATAGTGGGAGGGAGTGTGGGCCATAGAAACCTTGTGGGAGCAGAATGAGTGGGAGGTTAGCAAAAGACCTTTCTCTTTCTTTGGATGATGTTCCTCAGAGACTTCAGCATTCCAGTTCTCAGAGCTAATTTTAGTTGTTTGTGGCTTCTATTCTTTACATGCCCCTCTCTCCCCCGTTTCTCTCACACACATTGAGCCCCATGAACTGGAGGGATGCTCTCTGTGGGTAAGTAGTTGACATGCAAACCTATGGTTTCATAATTACCAGACCAGACATCACAAATGACGTGGGAGGTATGACTTGTTTCCTTCCAAATAAGGGAGATATATTTTTATGACAAGTCCTAAGCATGCCAAAGTCCAGTCTTTTTCAAGTACATGATAGGGAATGCTTTATTCCTTAATGCACTGTCACGGGAATACATAGGTCAGGACACCAATTCAAATCTGACCCAGTGTGGTAAACACCATAGAAATTAACATCAGATGGATGTTTGGTTTCCTGTACAAAATGCAAAAGAGTTACTATGATTGTATATTTGTATTGCAGTAGTACATAGAAGCTCTTTGCAAGTACATCCCAAAGGGACAGTCCCTGCCAAAAAGCTTATAGCACAAATTGCGCGTGGTTCAAAATTAACCTAGTTGAAAATAAACCCCTGATGCCAGGAGTGGATGAGCCTATGTTACGAGCACAAAGTTCATTGAAATGTGAAACCTCACCCCCGCACCCTACCCCCAACTATTCTATGCTCATGCACTGATGTCCAACCAATGTTTTAACCAGGGGCACTCATAAAAATTTGCCTCTTAACCCATGCCCAACACTACATATCAGGATAAGTAGGATTGCAAACAGAAGAGGTGAAGGTCTGAGGAAGACTATTCCTACATAAACAAAACCACTTTTTGAGTTGGCACCTTCATATAATGGTGCAATGGAATCTTTCCACACGTTCATAGCAGGAGGCATGATTTTGAGATCAGGGATCAGATCCCAATGACACCTTTCTACTTGCCAATTTTCCCCTGCACCAGCAAGTTGAAAGACAGGAAGTGTCTTAGCTGCTTGAGAGGCTGACAATCAGTTGATTGTTGGCTTTTGGTTGGTTCAAGACCCCTGGCTGTCCTTGCACTGGAGCCAACCATCAGCTGATTGTCACCCCAGCCCTGGGACAGCCCCAGGTTTGAGACCTGGGGTTCTTCCATCTCAGTGCCACCCCCCATCTTGATGCAGACACTGAAAATCAACTGATTGTCAGCATTGGGGTGGGGGGTGCTACATGCTCAATTTATGATGCTGTACAAATGAGTCACAAAGATATTCCACAATTAATACATAAATGCATCATAAGTGTAACATGTGCCAGGGGCCTAAAAAAACAGAAGCAGGATTGGGATTGTTCCCTCTTCTAGATCTGTATGTGGATCTTCCCCTCCCTGTTACCATCCCTGTCTCCAATTCAGGACCATACAAAGGATCCTGTGCAGGCCCAAAACTCATGGTAGGGGAGAGGGAAGAAATGGGATGCTCATATCTCTTCCATCAGCTCTACACAGAATTCTCAAGGCTGCTTGCTAAGAAAGCTTATATTTTCCCCAGAGCTCTCCAACCCCACCTCTGCAGACAAAAGAATCCTTGGTAGCAAAGCTCTAATGTAGTCATGTTGTCAAAGACTGGGATGGAGTCCACCAGGGTTCAGAGACAGTATGGAGTCACAGAGCTTCTTTGTGCGTGGCTTTGGCCTCCCATAGAACCCATGGGATCTGCATGGAGTATAGGAAGATCATCCAGGCTTGAGGGTAGGTTTCATAGCTTATTCTACTTTGGGGGAATAATTTGGGGGGAATCTCTCCCCTGTCCATATGCTTTTATAACAACTCCCATCCAGATGGCCATGATATCTGTGAATTCTCTACTCCATGGAAAAGCAACACAAGTGGTATAGAAGACTTGGCTGAAAACACTCTGTTCCAAATTTTGAATAGGAACAAAATCCTTCCTGTTATGGGGACTTCCATTCTTGTCTGAGCCAGTTACGAATTCCTCAGAGGTTGAGCTGACTAAGGAAACTGGAATTTGGGGAGTATTTTGGCACAGTCCCAAACCAAATCTCACTATGATTGTCCAAGAATGTGGTTTCTCTGACCCATGAATGTGAGTCTTGGAACAACTGCAAAGCTGTACTGGGATCACTGCCATTCATGATGACTGTACTCCTCATGTCTGTCTGCCTGATTTACCTGTGGTGTTTTGACTTATACTTAAACTGTAAGCATCTGGGGGCAGAGGGCTTTCTTTTTGTTCTGTGCTTGTGCTGTGCCTTGCCCAGTAGGCTTCTGGTGTGTGTCTGGGGCTCTTAAGTGCTACAGTAATATACACTCAAAATAATTAATGTGCTTCCTAGTTCTCTGCTCACAACTTTCTCAATGTATTGTCCTTGCTTAACATATGGAAGATTATGAAATAGCATTCCACATGACATGTCCAAGTTGATAGAGCAGTAGCTGTTCTATTTCAGTAAGAAAATGGTCAGCAGAAAGAAGGGCTGAGAAGAACATTTGGACCTGTCCTGCCACAATTGGGCTGTAGAGAAGCAGCAAGTGACTATGGAGAGGCTGAGGCGAAGGCTAAGGAAATGAGAACTAGCTAAATGACCAGCCACCTGACTTGTGCTAGTGAAACCAGGACAAAAACCTCATTTTCACCAGAACAGGCAAAGACATTGTCCCTCAAACCCAGGGCATCCAGCCACCCTAACCATGGGGCCCATCAGCTGCTACCCAGTTGTCCAAGCTTATGTTATTGTGGCCCTTTCACAACCATCTGTCACTCCTTTTATGGCCATGGGGTGCACCAGTTGTCACCTCTTCCTGTCACCTATGCACAGGCTGATTTAAGCACAGCTCATTGAGGGGAGTTCTGAGCTGGGTTGATATAAGGCAGTGCCCAAACTCATACCTCTTGAGATGTAGCAAGGTACCTGTACTGCTCTGCCACCTGGTGAAGCTTGCTGAAGGTACCACTGAAATGGGAGCCAGAACAGCCAACTCCTTCAGCGTTCTCCTAGCAGTCCTTTGGTGCAAGCAGGGCCATGTCAGTGTGAGGAAAGAAGAGCCTCTCTGTTACATTATGCTCCATTGTGCTTATCTGGCAGATGATCCCACCTGCTACACTTTCAAACAGACCATAGGCTGCTCCTAGGATTAAAGCAAAGGCTAAAGCAGGGCTCTTGCAATGTCCCCATCCCTCTGACTGCACTCAGCAAAAACTGAGAAGAGCACAGAACCTGGCCCCAATTCAGCAGGCTCATGTATTAATTTCTCTTCTGTTGTATAATTTGAAATAATCTCCCCTTTTTGCCTAAAAAGGAAGCATACAGATAACATCTGAGTTCTCTGCACCATGTACTTGTTCTTCCTTCTGTCCTGAACCAGCTTCTCAGACTGCCACAGTCTTCTTCCAGTTGCCCTCACATTACACACAGGGTGGCAGTTAAGAAAGGTGTGGTGTCCAGCCTACTAACACCAGTCCCCAAAGTAACACTCCTTTAACAGAAAAGCAATGATTTTTTTTTTAATTGAATGGGTGTCTGACAACGCCCCCTTAAGCCCTCCACCCCCAAACATCTGTTTTGTTAAAGGGTGGGGAAAGCAGCCTCTCAGACATGCTGATTGAGGGTGGAGCAGTTTGAAGGAGAGAAAAGCAGTGATTTCACTTTACATTAGGTAACAGCAGCATAGGGTGTGTGTCACTATGAAAAACAAGACACTGGGTGGGGGCAGAGGTTCTTTGCAACATCTTTCACATGGAGCCTTCCCCTTTGCTGGTACAAAGCCAGAATAGGCCACTCCAGCTGAAAGACTGAAGATGTGGCAGCCTGGTTTCTCTCAGCTCTCACTTGAGGGAGGAAAAGTAGCGTTGCCAAATTCCCACAATTTAGAGACGTGATTGAAACAAAATGCCAGAGCCAGCCCACCCCAAACTTTAGAGACTGAGCGGAACATCCCCAAACTGCAGGGCTCCAGCTTCACTGCATAAAACAATCCTGAGTGGGAACACCAGCCCTCTGAATCTTAGAGAAACATTCAGCTCTGACTCCAGATGGAAAAAAAATAACAATAATTGGGCTCTTCTCAACACAAACTGCCTGCTAGGATCTTCCTCTCTCGTTGCAACATTCCTGGGCTGGGTGGGGAGCTTTGTCTTGAAGAGGCAGCCAAGACATTGTTAGAAACACTTGAGGGTTTCCTTTGGTATTGTTAGACATTACCTTTCCCATGGCTTAAACACTATTAAAACATGATTGTCCAAACATTAAGGCAGGAAAAGACAACCTAAGTGTCCTCTGAGCATCTCAAAGTTACGCCTCTTTGGGAGAAGATGATCTCTAGCTGATGTTAGGCAGCTCATGTTAGAGTAACACCAGTGTGCTCCACAGGGCCAATACTGTTAATTTGCAGTCTTCCAGTATCCCAGGATACACTGCTCTCAGCTCCACCCCCACCCCCACAGATGATCTAAGGAAGCTGCTGAGGAACCATGGGTGGGGTGGGTGAATGGTAAGCCATTTGTACAGCCTGAGAGCTAGGCAGACTTGGTAGCTCCTAGCCACATCTTTGTTCACCAACCCTCTAGCGGCAAGTCAGAGCTATATATGTTAGAGAGGTATTAACCTTTAATGTGTGGCTGCTTACAGTACTTGCTAGCTTTAACACCACCCATGGGCGCTTGGTGCTGCCTTAGTCGGGGGGGGGACGTGCCCCCCCTGCGAACAGTCCCACCAACTGGTGGGGGTCCCCCTGCAGCCGATCTCACTGGTGGGGGGGGGGGGAGGGGGGGGAGTGCCTCATGGCCGATCCCGCAGCGGCCGATTGCTGTGGCTGATCGCTGCAGCCACTTCTGGGAGTGGCTGTAGTGATCAGCTGGCGCTTGCAGGGGGGGCACTGGCGCTCCTGCCTGCCTCCCCTGCCCATCGCCTAAGCAGCGAGCACAGCCAGTCAAGGGGGTGCACCGGAACTCTCACGTGCACCCCCATGCATCACCTACGTGTTGCCACTGATGCCACCTAACATCCCTTAGAGTTAGCACATGCAAATTGTAACATGTAACAACAACCCTAGTTAGAAAGAAGCTTAGGTGAAATAGTTTCATAGTTTCATAGTTGGTACGGTCAGAAGGGACCTGAGCAGATCATCAAGTCCAACCCCCTGCCATAGGCAGGAAAGAATGCTGGGGTCAAACGACTCCAGCTAGGTGATTATCTAGCCTCCTTTTGAAGACCCCCAAGGTGGAAGCGAGCACTACTTCCTTTAGAAGTTGGTTCCAGATGCCAGCCACCCTGACTATGAAGTAGTACCTCCTGATGTCTAGCCTGAACCTACTCTTTATCAACTTGTGGCCATTATTCCTAGTTACTCTGGGTAGTGCCTGGTGGAACAGGGCCTGTCCCATTCCCTGCTGGTCCCCTCTGGTAAGTTTATAGACAGCCACCAGATCCCCTCTCAGCCTTCTCTTGTGGAGGCTGAAGAGGTTCTGCAGCTTCCCCTCATAGGGCCTGCCCTGCTGCCCCCGACCATGTGAGTGGCCTTCCTTTGGACCCTCTCAATGCTGTCCACATCCCTCCTGAAGTGTGGCCCCCAGAACTGGATGCAGTACTCCAACTGCGGTCTGACTAATGTCACAAAGAGGGGCAGGATCACCTCCCTGGACCTGCTCATGATGCATCTGTGGATGTATGACAAGGTGTGGTTAACCTTACCAACCGCGTCCTCACATTGGTGGCCCACATTCATCTTGGAATCAATAATAACTCCAAGATCCCTTTCTGCAGTACCTTGCACTTGTCAGTATTGAATCCTATCCTATTCTCATCCTCCCACCCCTGTAACCTGTCCAGATCTAGTTGTAGCCTGTCCCTCCTTTCTATCATGCCAACCTTTCCCCACATCTTAATGTCATCTGCAGATTTAAACAAGGTGCTTTTCACCCCCTCATTCAAGTAGCTGATAAAGACATTGAACAGTGCAGGCCCAGGGACTGAGCCCTGGGAGACTCCACTGCCCACATCCCTCCAGGTCAAAAATGACCCATCCACCACCACTCTCTGGCTGCAGCCCTCTAGCCAATTTGCAACCTATCTGACTGTGTAGGCATCAGTGCCACAGTTGCCTAGTTTTTTTAATGAGAATGGGGTGAGAGACAGTGTCAAAGGCCTTCCTAAAGTCCAGAAAGACTATGTCTACCGCTACACCTGCATCCAAGGATTTTGTGACCTGATCGTGAAAGGCAACCCAGTTGGTCTGACAGGACCTGCCCCTAATGAACCCATGTTGGTTGCCCCTGAGCATAATCTCCCCTGCTGGTCCCTCACAGATGTGATCCTGGATAATTTTCTCAAAGAGCTTCCCCAGGACCAAGGTAAGACAAACGGGCCTATAGTTACCTGCGTCCTCCTTCCTCCCTTTTTTGAAAATGGGGACCACATTGGCCTTTTTCCAGTCTTCTGGCACCTAGCTAGAGCACCATGAGTACTCGTAAAGCTGTGCCAGGGGCCCTGCAATTACCCCTGCCAATTCCCTCGGCACCCTGGGGTCAAGAGGAGATCATCTGGACCTGATCATTTAAACATGTCCAGCCCCACCATAAGTTCCCTAACTAGGACCTCCCTGACCCTAGGCCTGACAGTGCCTCTCCTGAGACTGTCTGGAGTCCCAGTGGGAGAGATGTCCCAGTCCCTGCCCAGAAAAATGGAGGCAAAGAATTTCTTAAAGAGGTCAGATTTTTCATCTGGTGCAGCCACCAGATTGCCAGGCGAGTCCTGCAGGGGCCCAACGTTACTTGGTGCCTTCTTTTTACTCCCTATATTTAAAAAAGGACTTCTTGTTATCTTTGATCCTGGTCGCTAGTCCTAGTTCTGTCTCCACCTTAGCCTTCCTAACAGCCCCCCTACAGTCTCGAGCAGTGGAGGTATAATCCTCTTTGGTGATAGCCCCTCCCTTCCACCAGGTGTATGCCTTCTTTTTAGCTTTCAGATGTTCCTGAATGCCTTTGGTGAGCCATGGGGGCTTTCGAGCACTCTTGCCCCCTTTGATTCATGTTGGGACTGTCACCCTTTGGGCTCAGAGGATCGTCTCCTTAAGGAATGACCACTCGTCTTGGACTCCCAACTCCCCTACCCTCCAGGTCCTCAGTGCCTCTCCTATTAATCTCCTTAACTCATTGAAATCATCCCTCCTGAAGTCAAGGGCTACTGCCTTGCTGCAGGCCTTTGACACCCTGCGCTGGATGGTGAATTCCAATAGGTGATGATTGCTATCACTCAGGTGGTTGAGAACCCACAGTCCCCTCACCAGGTCATCGTCTGTGGCCAGGACCAGGTCCAGCAAGGCATTTCCCCTGGTGGGACTGTGCACCTCCTGGGTTAGGTGGAGCTCCTGTATCTCAGCTAGGAACCTATGTGAGCAGTCAGACCTGGCTGACTGCTCCTCCCAGCATGTCCCAGATGTCCAGGGTAGTTTAAGTCACCCCTGATGACAACATCCCTTGACTTAACTGCCTCCATTAGCTGACCTGAGAATTCCTGTTCCAGCTCTTCCCCCTGGTTGGGTGGTCTGTAGCAGACACCCATCGTTAAGTCCCTTTCCCCACAACCCCCTTGTATTCTTACCCAGAGCACTTCAGTATGTCCCTCCACTGACCCCGTCTTATTTGTTGAGGATGTGTATTGCTCTTTGACGTAGAGTGCCACACCCCCGCCTTTCCTCCCCGTTCTATCCCACCTGTACAGTCTGTAGCCCCTAATGTTTACTGCCCAATCATGGGTTGAATCCCAACAAGTTTCAGTGAGCCCTACTATGTCCGGGTTTGTGCTAGCTAGCAGGAGGGCAAGTTCCTCCTGCTTGTTCCCCATACTACGAGCATTAGCGTAGAGGCATTTAAGGCCTCCTATGGGTGCTTGCAACACCCGCTTGATGCTAGGGCTATCCAGACCCCTGTCACTTACCTGGGTACTTCTCATGCTCGTCACCTGTCTTGGCAGGGAAGTGTCCTCATGTCCCCATGTGGTCCCATCCCCTGGTGAAGCTAGTTTAAAGCGCGCTGTATGAGATCAGCCAACCTGGAAGAGAAGACATGCTTGCCTTTAGGGGAGAGATGAAGCCCATCCCACCCAAGCATGCCCCCTAGCTCAGCTGAACAGTTTACAAGTGGTATCAAAGCTCTGGAGTCCAGCAGAGGATTCACGATCTCATCTCCTACATTTTCTATTCCCTGTTTCCCCGAAATACACCATATCCCTTGCAAGTTATTTCTGCATGTGATACAGTCAGCAGCAAAGCACAAAGAATGCCACAAGACAGGAACCTGTAATCACTAAAGATAAACTGTGCAGCCCCAAGGCACTTATCAATGACTTCCTGCCTATGGGACTAACTGCTATAGGCAGTTTGCTATGAGTCCTTACTCATCACAAGAACAAATTCCCTCTAAATCAGGGGCGGGCAATTATTTCGGCTGGAGGGCCACTTACTGAGTTTTGGCAAGCTGTCAAGGGCCACATAGGTAGCCCTGCCTCTTGATAGGTGCCCCGTCCCCTGGTTGCCATCTTGTGACCAGAAGTCCTGCTCCCTAACCCCTCAGCTTTGCCACCAGAAGTCCCTTCCCTTGCCCCCGGAAGTACTTCTTACAGCAAGGGATTTTGCGATCTTGGAACCAGAAAAATACCAAATTATATTCTAAAAAACGAACATCTACAACATTCATTAATTTGATTTCAAAAAATATTTTTGTCCTGATTTACATGTGTTTGTGTGGTGTACATAGAGGTGATTGCACAATAGCTTAAAATAAACTCTTACTCTTGTATGTTGTGGGGGTTGGAGTCACAGAGGGCTAGGTATAGGTTTGTGGGGGGCTGTGGGTGTGTGGGTATGTGAGGTGTGGGGGAAAGTGTGGGCATGTGGGGGGAAGTTTGTGGGGGGAATGGGTGTGGGAGCCTGTGGGTGTCGATATGTGGGGTGTAGATGGGTATGGAGTTTGTGCAGGGCTGTGTGTGAGGGAGTGTGGGTGTGGGGGTCTGCATGGATGGCAGTGCAAGGGTGGCTGTGTATGGTGGGGTGTGCATGTGGGACTCACCCTACGAACACACACACATTCACACACACCATCTTGCTCCTGGCCCCGGGGTACTGGTGTGGGCCCCATGCTCCCGCAGTCTGGTGATGCAGCTAGGAACCATGTGCTGCTGAAGTGGCCAGCGGGCTGGTAGGAAAGTGGGGAAATGGCAGCTACAGGTAGCTGGGAGTGGCAGTGAATGGGTGCATGGGAGCGCAGCAACAACTGGGTAGGAGCACGGGGCCCATGCTGGTGTACCAGGGCCAGTGCCAGTGGGGCCCAGGTCAGGGCAGCAGGAGCATGGGACCCCTGCCCCCCCTCCAGCACAGCTGGTGCCAGACCCTGCATTCCTGCTGCTCCACTTGGGGCTCTACAGGTACTGGTCCCAGAACACTGGCGTGGGCCCTGTGCTCCTGCCTAGCTGTGGCTGCATTTGCATGAACCCACTCATTGCCACTCTCCCCTGCCTATAGCTGCCATTTCCCTGGTTTCCTGCCCGCTGCTGGCCACTCCAGCACCACGTGGTTCCCAGCTGCATGGCCATGACTGCCAGGCTCCGCAGGACCCAGCCCAGACCTGAGGACTGAGGCGATCACCCACGGTCCTCCCCTGCCTCCCCTCCCCACATTTTCATCTGAGTTTCCTTCTCAGGAACAGGGAGGTGGGAACAGCCCCAGGGTCCCAGGCCAGAAGCCCCTGCTAAGCAGGGGCTTCCGGCTGGGGGTGCAGCAGGGCTGGGCAGGCCTTGCTGCTGGGATGCTGTGTCCTGCTGCTGGTCCCCGCTGGATCCTACTTCTGCTGGCTCCTGTCCTCTTTAATAGGTAGCCAAGGGCAGATAAATATCAATTTTCTAAATTTTTAGGGGCCCTGTGGGCCAGATAGAATAGCCTGGTGGGCCAGATCTGGCCCACAGACAGTATTTTACCCACCCTTGCTCTAAATGCATCTGCTCTCTTGAATCATTTGTGGATCAGAGGCCAAACAAAGGGAGATCACTCTCCACCTGCCAAACAGCAAAAATGGGTTGTATCTGAATAAAAGGAGGCTGTTGGACAGCGGGCTGGATTCTCCCCTATGTCCAACAGGGAAGGCAGCATCAAGGAAGTGATTACAGCTCCCTTATCTTGGGAGTTAGTTAGCAGTAGCTTCTCTTACTTACATCACTGGCCTAGGGCCAGGATGCCCAAAGTCTCACTCCCGAAGGGCCATTTCAGAGAGGCAGTGCTGGGTGGCGAGTTGCACTAAAGGTACTTGTAGGCTGTATTTGGACCATGGACTGTACTTTGGGAAGCCCAAGCCTAGGGTATATTAAGGGCTTATGCTGTGGCGGGTCAACATAACTGAGTGATACCATGTTGTCTTTCTGCTGCTAACATGCCACCCAGTCCTTTCAAAGCCAGCTTCAATAGTGTTATGTCAGCTGAAAATTCTGCTCTGCCAGTATTACTCTCTGATTGCCCGTTGTGGCCAGACTCCAACCCCTCTGCTCTCTCTGGAAACAAAGTGGCACAACTGGTCATTTAAAAAAACCCAAAAACAATACTAGAATAACTTCACAATAAAAAGCAAGGCTCTGGCATTTCAGATGATTTACATGGTACTGTAGGACTTTTGATAAATATCTGTGGTAGTTTTGGGTGATGCTATAGCCATGACAGTTCCAAATGTGGGCAGGAAGGACCCAATTCTCAGGTCTATTATCACCCGTTTAACATCTCTGCTGGTGCACAAGGGCCATTAAAGACAGTGGATCTTGCTGCTTGGGAATACTTTCAGCAGGGTCCAGAGCTGCTTATACCAACTTTAGATCATCTTCTCAAAATGTCTGGCCATGGTTAGATCACATGTGAATTCCTCCTATTTCTGGCTACTGGAAGACTCCCTGAGGGCTGTGGGCAGCCAGGCATAAGTTAGCACAGATTTCAAGCTGCTTTAATTTACATTGTGGATCAAACCAGTCCACAGCAGGGCTATAATTAAGGGCTACGAAGGTGACATACAGAAACATTTTCCAAGTCTTCAGTCTCTAGGGATACTCTGGGTATATTACATTACAATTCTCAAGATGGGTTCCAGTTTGTGTAGACAAACCCAAACTAACTGTAATCTCATTAGTTTGGGTAGTGGTAGCAGCATAGCTAAAGTCTCGCTCAGCTGCCAAATACTCATCCTGATTCTCAGGTGGGCTTGTGTTGCCTGCACTGAAGCTCCTCTTGGTGTACCCAAGCTGCTAGTCAGCTCCTAGGGGGGTTAGGTTAAACCTGTGTCTATCATGAAATCCAGAGGTATGGCCAATGTGCATGTGGCTAGCCCCTGAGACCAGCTTAGTACTGAGCTACTTGGCACAGGTGTAAATGAGCATGAGGCAATGGAGAATCTGGCCATAGTATCTTCTCCTATGCATAGAATGACCACCCAGGCTCAATGCACAAGTCTCCTCGTCTTTTTCCGGTCAGAAAACTCTCTAAAGATTCATCTCTTCTGCAAAGAACACAAACACAAATTCACAGTGGGCATTTGTCTTCCTCACATCTGCATAATATACATGAGAGTACACAAAAGAGAGAAACTAAGGATGGAAGGAAGGAAGAGAAATGAAAGAGAGCCAGAAAAAGGAAAAGGGTAGCATTCTAAGTTCAGTGTCTTTGTGTCTTGTGTTTCTCTAAGTATATCACTGGGATGATCAAATTACATTTTCCTGATGTAAGCACATTCTATTATACTTATTTAGCAGACAAATGAAATAATGTACAGAAAGTTTAAGTGATTTTAATGAGTTAGTAACAGGTTATTCATGGAGTGCAGGCCCCTTGTTGTCCAGGCCCTGCTCTAACCAGTAGGAGCAGTCCCTCCCCAAATAGGAAATTAGTGACACTGAGTGTTTAGTTGCATCATCCATACATGCTGAGAATGATTCACAAAGTCAACACAGATCCAGCTGCTGAGATGAACAATACTATATATTCTTAGTTACTTTTTTTGGCAGTGCTTCATTTCTGTCTAGGACATGAGCAATGATGTAATGGCCACAAGCTTAATGCACAAGTCACACGTAATATAAAAGCCATCTACATGTTATTAGGAATCCCTTACTTCCATATCAATACAATGGGGTATATAATAGGGGATACACGATTACTTGCTAGAGCATGTAATATGCCATTTGCAACAGACTGTTTTATCAGAATAATATAGTTACCAACCCTACTCATTAAGCACTTAGCAAGCCAGGTCTGGAGATGTTGTACCTGACTTGGTGCTGAACCCTCTGATTTAGCTAAGACCTCAACTTTAAAGACAAAACTTTGGAATGTGGAACTGGGCAGCCAGGAATGTTACTGAGAAATAGCTTACATTTTTCACACAGTTATCCATTGTTTTAAGTATTTACAGAAAAAAAAGGGGGGGGGAGGGGTTAAAAATGAAATTATTCCCAGCCATTTGCAAGAGAAAATAGCTTTGAAGTTTTTTGTGCTGTTATATTTGAACAAAGACTTTTCTCCATTTGGCATAAAAGTGGGGAAAGAGTTTCTTCTCTTTATACATGTATTATGTGTATTTCGTGGCTTATAAAAGGTGTTGGCATGACAGCCCTGGAGGCTGAGAGTATGTCAACACTTCATGCAAATGTAACTGCAGATCGTGCAGACATACTTGTGCTTGCTTTAAATGAGCTTCCTCAGGTGCTAGTAACTGTAGCTGCTCCAGCACAGTGCTCAGCACAAGGTAGCAGGTAGCCTAAGCATTTACCCAGGATCTGGGCAGATTTTGCAGCCCACACTGAGCCCCTCTTGGCGCAACTTCACTACCCAATCTAGCTAATTTAAAGCTAGCTCAGGTATGTCTATGTGAGCTGTAGTCACACCTTTTACTGCAGTGCAGACATGTTGCGGTGCAATGAGCCTGAAGGGGTGAAGACCCCTGCCCCAGGGGTGAAAAAGCAGGGAGAAGTGCCCACAGACCCAAGGGAATGGCCCCAGGAAACTGGAGACCCAGGAAAACTTACCTGGCACAGGCTCAACAGAGAGAAGTGAGGAACCACGGGCAGAGATGTCCATATGGTTCATCAGCAAATTATCAGTGAGGCTGGGGCAGTGCAGGGAAATGATATCATCAGCCAGCACTAGCAGTCAGCTACAAAAGCTGGCTGCTGGGAGAAAAAATGGGGAGCAACAGCTGTGCTGCAGCTGAGTGCTCCCAGCCAGCATGCCCAGCTGTGCTACAACCTGGGGCACCAAGGACATTCCCAAAGAGGAGCCTGCCCCCCTGGGTAGTGACACCCAGTACTGGGTAAAAGAAGGACAGCAAGGGACTAATACCAGAGCCACACATGGCGATGTGTGAGTGGGGAGATCATGGACTCCCTAGGTTTTTTTCTTTTGCTGTATTTAATATATTACTCCTGGGGCCAGGGACTGAAGCCACATTTTGTTGAAGCCCACTCTGGGGCTGAGAGACCAGAAGCCCTCGGGGACTCCAGGGTGGAAGATTGTGTCTAACCAGGTCAGCTGGCCTGCTCAACCCAGGGAAGTGGTTGTAAAGAACAAGACTACTTCCCATGTCCTCTAAGTATTTTTTCTTAGACGTATTATTGCAAGAAAGCTGACCAGCCAACAGCCAGTGTATCCTCAGATGCTGCTCCTGCCCAAATAACATAGCCAAATTCCACTAGACAGCCAGTTGGGGTGATGCTACACACTGGTACCCAAAAGAGCTGAAGTTACCAGCTGTATGGCCGAGACCAACAGTTTAGCATATGGGAGGGGTATAGGGCAGGTGGAGCCCCAAGGACATCTGCATGCAGTACCTCCAAACAAGGCCAAGCCAAATGGGAACCTCTCGCATCTAAAGCTTAAGATCAAGGCATGGCAGATGAGTATCGGGGGCTTCCCTTAGGAGGTGGTGCATGACAGGTGTTAGTGCCAGGGAGAGACAGAGCCTGAGCAAAGACCAGCCTGCCCCAAGCCACTTGGGAACAGTTGGTAGAGCTTAGACGGGCAGAAGGCACACCACAAAGTCCTTTTTTTATCCACAGAAAATCTCAAAGTAGTACAGATTCATCCATGCTGTCTTATAACCACATCTCCATTCTTTCCTAAAAAGTACCATTCAGTTCTCTGTTCCCCACTGAGTTCTTGGCCTCTTCAGAGCCTTCCAACAAGGGTATGGTTTACTGCCACATGCATTGGTTTCTGTGTTGAGGTAGACACCTATGTAATTGGAGTTGAATGAAGACCACTGAACTCATTTCACCTAGGCCACCAAAGAGTGGGACTTTATGGTCTCTATCAACCTGGGATCCTGGATTTGAACTGTTAACTGGGGTGGAGGGGGAAAGCTGTGCTATCTCTTTCCAATCCCCTGTGTTATCCAAAGCTTCATTTTGCTTTTCTGCACCTGAAGACTTGTATTCCTTCCATCAGTTTGCCAGGCACTGATTCTCTGATTCTAGGCTGCAGGTTGGTGTTATACAGTGTAGGTTAAATGCCCCCACTGTATCCAAGAAAGGCATGGCCACTGTTTCAAAGCTGGAGTTGCCTATTGCTCCCTTTGCAATACTTTCCTGGGAGTGCTGTGAATTTACTTTTAAAACACTTGGAAATATGTAGGGAAGGGAAGAACAAGAACTGAGGGCAGATCTTTAGTTGATGTCAATCAGCTAAGTTACACTGGAGTCACAGGAGCTATTCTGATTTATCTTGGCTGAAGATCTGACCTATAATCTTCAAGGAGGACTTAGCCTCTCCATCACATTCCACCGCACCCTGATACCAAAGAAGTGTCTTCATGCACCTTAATGAGAGGGAATTCCCTTATGAGAGGGAATTTAAAATTAAGGAACCAGGGCAAGGCACTGGGCACTATACTTAAAAGATAACATTGTGGGTGACAGCTTTGAAATTTACAGTTTTGTCTTGCAGTATAAAGTTGTCTCCTAACATATTGTGAGGCTATATGTCAGTAGCATAACTAAGGCAGGGGTGAGCAGGGCACCAGCCCCAAGTGCCAGCTTTGGGGGAAGAGGACACAAAAATAGAAACTGCAACTACCCATGCCCTGCCATTTCCCAGAACACAAAACTGCCCATTTATGCCTCTGCTACCTACAGGTACCTCTACTGACTGAGCAGGCATGTGCCTTCTGCCATTAGTCCTTCTCACCATTTGCTTAAGTCAAGATTTCTTAGGCTAGGGAAAAGGGGAACTCTTAAGGATTTATAATATTAAATCTTATCTCTGGGGGGAAAAAAGCAAGTTTGTGTGGAGGGTTGTTAATAAAGGAAAAGCCTACACATTCTTAAAATAGTTTCCCAATGTGGAACCTGTCGGGACCCAGGGCAGCCGGCCAGCAGCTCTCCCTGACTCCCACCCGGGCAGATAAGGGTCCGGGGCCTTAGAAGGCCGTCAGGCGGGTACTTGTGACGCATGGAGTGGAATTAATTAGGCGGACGCTTATCAGTTGCAAAGCAAGATTGTTTACTCACGTCAAGGTGGTGTAAGACGGAGGTCAGAGATACTTAGTTAGTTACAGCTTAGAGATCGTCGTTCAGTCGTTCTGCAGATATATATATATATATATATATATATACGGGCCAGCGGTCGGCTTATCGGGCATGCGGGGCAAGGGTATGCCAGGGAGGTCGCGGCGGGAAGACGCTGACAACTGATCAAATTGTCAGATTTACTCCAAGGTGTGGGCAGAGTTGTCTTCGACTTTGCGAAAAATGTAAGCGGGTTTTGTTTGTATGATAGCCAATTGTTTTTCGCCACGTCATAAATCTAATTAGAATCGCCAATTATCTAGCGGTCTTTGCTAGGGTGTTATTTTCACAGGGTTACTCCTTGTTTTCTTTGACCAATTATAATGATTTATATAAAGCAAAGAAGGCAAAAGTTTTTATCTCTGTTAGTGGCGCAGCAATAAATTTCTTTTTGACAAGCGCAGAAAAAAACAGTTACTATCATTACTGTTAACCCTTAGTTAACCTAGTGCAGAAAAAACTGTTTTAAATGGTTATTACTTGTTTGTGACATGGGCACTACTTAATTTGGTTGTGACAGAACCCCAATGGGACAGTCACACGTGTTGCTTCATGTTTCCAAAAAGGGTTGGAGCCTTTATCTCCTGGACAAACTCTACTTGGAATCTTGCCCTGTTGCCTCAGTGACCAGTTTTGGCCCTTCAGCTATCACTGCCTCTAGAGTGGGAAGTAGAGCGGTGGAGGCTGGTGCAAGGCTGCCTGTCTGATTAAATTTGTTGTTTTGCAAAAGGAGTTAGCTCTACTAAAGAAAAGATGTAAGCTGCTTCATTACCCTGTGCTAAATCTCCCTTGGATTGAAAGATCCTGATTCCTTGCCTGCTGAGTTATAAACAAGGAGCAGAAACCTGGGATGATGTGTGGAAAACAAAACTGCATGTAATTGTTTTTTTAAATCTATTCGTATAGGTAAAAATTGTCCTTGCACTTGAAAGGTACCCGCCATCCTGCAGCCATCTCACAAAGGTCATTTGAATTAGCCTCTGAAAAAAAAATCTGGTAAAAGTGTTCTTATGAGCTGTCACCTATTAGCCCAAGCATATGCTTTCTGACTCGCTCAAAATCCCTGTTACTGTCTGGCACACCCTTGAGGTGCTGACAAAGGACTGGCCCACACATTGGAGAAAGAGACTAAAGCAAAATAAAGACATGCTGATCACAAAATGAACATCTCCCATGTCTGCACTGATTGCTGCAGGGGTCCTGAAGAAACAATAGCATGTGATCACGTCATTAAAGACTGTCTCATCATGCACATGCAGAGGGAGGCAACTTGTATTCTGGTATTTCTGAACAATCTTACCATTTTAATGTAGTTTTTGTGTGAGTTATATACATGATTTTGAAAAGGGGGTTGCAGATGTTGAGGTGCCTCATCACACATAACACAACACATATTTTTCTCCAGTTAAAAAGAATATAGAAGCTTTACTAATAAGCTAGCAGCCCAGAGCTATATTATGCAGTTTAAGATTGAAACAAAAACAAAAATAACTTAATTGGAATGTGCATTAATTTGCTATATCATATATTATGTATAAAAACACAACAAACTAAGCAAAAATAATAAAAAAATGTTGTTTCTTTAGTCCTGTATTCATTAAAGTTAAATGCACATCTTTTTCAGAATCATAAAACAAAATCTAACCTTCTCGTGCATCTTGACAGTGCCCCCAATGCTTCACTGGAAGCTTCACTGAAAGCTATTTCCCCACCTGAGTTAACGTTCACCTGAATTGATGTTTCCACACCTGAGTTGAAGTTTGTAGTTGGAGTTAAAAACAGTCTGCAGGGCTGTGAAATTGGAGCTACATTACCAGGAACAGCTGTAGACTGCAGTATTGCAAAAGAAAAGATAGCTTTATCAGTGAAACATCAACATGAATAAAAAGGAGAGATGGTGGATAACATCTGTGGAATAAAGCATTTAGAAGGAATCTGATAGATCACAATGAGTCATGAAGTCAGTTGACTCCCTGACTGCTGCCTGAATAGGAATGTTACTGCCACTTGCAGGCAGTTGGCTTGAAACTTTGGGTGGACCAAGAGTCAAAGCAGGGTATAACTGCACAACTGCACCCCCCTGGATCTGTCCCTAGTTATATACATAACTATGTAAAGTGAGGTGGAGCAGAAGAAGACAGACCAAGGGCAAATGGATGAGTGCTGGCAAGATACGGAGCTTAATGTTCTTTAAGGATTGTTCTGAGAAAACTAGAAGTAGTGTCAGGGAAGGCTGGTGGTGGTTGTTGTTGAGTCAGTTATGCATTACTTAAATAAAAACCTTATCCCTGAAAGGGGATATCTTGCATCAAACTACTCATGTAGATCTCAGTGCTCTAAACATTACACATCTCAAACCCTAGTCTTCCTACACTGCATATGTGAATTTGTGTTGGACATGACAATGCACATATTGGGGCATTTTGTTCTGTATCATGTGAGTGAATACATGTCCCTTTTCCTCTCCATTACTATTTGCTATCTCTCTGGCTAGCAGATTCCATCCCCTTCTCTTTCCTTTCTCTTCTGGGTAAGAATCCTTTTCAGCACAAGTATTTCAGCAGAAACATTTCCAGTACAAGTATTTCTAGCTGTATGGCCCTGATACAAAGCTGTGTTGAAGGCCAGTGAAAGGATGGCCATTAGCCACTTTTCACCTCCCTAACTCAGGAGCCAATCCTTGGAATAAGCTAGAATACGGCCATTTTGGCAGCAGCAAATCAACTGAGGCATAGGGCTATCCTCAATGTCCTTTTCCCTTTCCATGACTGTTTCACTAGGGATCCTGATAGGGAAGTTGTAGTAGCCACTCAGGCTTACACCACCCAAATATATATTCCTTTGTGAAGGTGAATTCTTCACCAGCTGACTGTAGGCCTTATCACACAGAACACTTGGCACATGTTTTATTTTAGATTGTAGTAAGCATTACCTTACTGTATTGAAAGTTAGAGCATGTTTTGAGCAGTTGCACAGTAATGCTCACTATGATCTCAATCCGCTCCAGACAGGGATGGAACCAGCAGTGTCTGCCTCTTTCCCCCTGTAACAGGTTGCTTCCCCCAGTGGCATCTTTTTGCTTGCTATCTGTGGCCTATGGGGGTGCCCTTTAAGTCCCTTAATGTTTCTCGTGTCCCACTTTTAATCGCCTGCCACATCTTGATGGAAATTTTCTACAGATGTTCTTGTAAGTGGGAGACTGCCTAATGTATTTTTTTTATGTTGGGGTTCTCTGCCACCATGGGCCTTGACCCATGTCTTTCTCTAGCTAGGTCTTCTAGTCTAAACCCACCAGATAGGGTTTGACTCTGAGGCTCTAGCTCCTTGATCTTGGGGCTCATGGCCCTCCTTTTTGCCTCCAACATGGAGCCCTGACTCTCTGGCCTAGAGGTCCATCCACTGGTCCCACAGCTAGGGGGCTGCAAATTCAAAGCTCGGTAGTGATCTCAAACCCCCACTGTCCCAGCCCAAAAGCATACAACTGTACACCAACAAACCTTTTATGACTTTGGCCTTTTATGACTGCACCTAAGGCTCTAATGAGGCCTCCTCCACCCCTACAGCCTCATCCACAAACCACCAGTTTATCAATCAACCAAAGTATGTGTGTGTATATATATATCTATATATATGTAGTCAGAGTTCTAACCATAACAACAACAAAAAAGAAATTGAAGAAGGCAGCAATGCCAGCTTACATTTTTCTTTGTGGCTTGGTGCTTCTGCTTTCCCACTGCCTGTGATGCTCCTCCCGGTGGCGCTGCCGCCACTTCTTGCAGGATCAGCAGTAGTTCCGTTCTTACAGCAGTCGGACCAGCAGCCAAGCCTCTCTGGGGTGTTCCCACACACAACTTCTTTCCCCTTCAGCCACTGCCCCTGCCTTCTGGTAACAGGGATAGAGTTCTCTGTTACCCCCAACTACTCGACCTCACCCCAGACACTGACCCCAGCACCAGGCACCTCAGCTCACACATCTGCCCATGAGGGCATGCAGCTCCAACACCCAGAGCCCATACCCTTCACACCACGTGCCCAGCACTGCCCAGCCTGAGAGCACCTGTCCCAGCACGCTGGGGTAAGCTGGGTCTCAGCCACTGCTGGCAGACAGAGGGAGGCACAGGGAACCAAGCCCAGGAAAGGGTGCTGCTCCTGCTGTTAGATGCACACCTGCCACAGGATCTGCAAGGCTAGCCAGGTCTCTGGCACTGGCAGTCTTGAACCAGCTGTAGTGCTTGCTGGGGCTAGGAACAACAGCAAACTGATTGTCGATCCCAGCATTCACACCACAACAGTCTTGAACCTAGTGCAGTGCCAGGGCTGGGACCAACAATCAGCTGAACAGGGTGAACCCAGCCTCCACGTCACACCAGAATCTTGAATTCATATTATCTCTGTGGAGCAGTCTGACAATAGCTGAGCACATTGTTCATTATGATCTGGAGATTCTTCTTCCTCAAAAAGTCGTAACTGCTACAGTATGACAGCATTTAGCATCTCTTTTACTTCTTGAACATGAAGATATTTGTGTTTCAAGTGCAGTTAACATGGCCTAAGTGTAATGTGCAACATGGCCCTATGTCATCTTTACCATGCTTCTGAGTCAATAAGAGCTGCACAGGGCAACTATATCAGAGGCCTAGCTCTGGGCCTGAAAGGCTAGCTGTGATAAAGTAGAAAACATGAACAGACCCTGATGGGACTGAGGCATGATCAATCCTCTTTAAATCCTCTTTATTGTCCGGTTCTCCTTGTCTGTGCTCTATTCAAACTCCTTTTTCTCACTGTTTAGGTTCCAAATGTCCCTCCCCCTGCCTCGTGGTAGAGGTGATGTCTTTTATTAGACCAACTAGAATTTTGCAAAAAAAATCTTTAATTGCAAGCTTTTGGGCACAAACACCCTTCTTCAAGCATAGGAGAAAAGACTGTAAAAGTTCTCCTGGGTAGAAATGAAAGTTCATATTTCACAGGAGAGTTGAAGGTGTGGTAAAATCTCCTGTCTGGAACAGTTCATTTTCTATGCAAATTAGGCTCAGAGAAAAGTTGGCATAGTCTGTTTGCCTCGAAGTTATTTGGTGGTAAGCAGCAGGATGAAGTCATAGTTCCTCCTGGTTATGTAGTCATATTTAGTCATATGTAGTCATATTTCCTTTTGGATATCACTTCTACCACAAGTTCTGATTCCTTTTGTCTCTAGAACAATACAGCTATAACCTGAATACCCTCTGCCTGCCTAACACACTCTCCCTAGCCCTTCTTCTCTGATAAACTCTCTCTGCCCCCCCTCATGTGTTATTTTCTTACTTTGTGCACTGTGGGCCAGATTCAACACTGGCCTTCAGCATAAAGACAACAATCTTTGGCAGTAGGAAGTCCCTCAGAGAGAGGTTACAGGGGTGCATGGTACAAGCAGTCTCTGCTTTGGAAGGTGCTCGCAACCAATCCCTAAAATTGTCAGCCACAGAGTATGAGTGGCCAGGTCAGCCTGAGAAGGTAGTGATCTTGTAGCCCTGATCTTACCTAGTCTTTCATAGAGTTTTAATTACCATCTTATTGGAGCACCAGTGTCTGCCTTCCTCTCGAAGAATCCACACTGGAATATAACTGCACATCCAGGATTATCAAACTGTGTAAGATTTTTCTTTGTCCACACTGCTCCCTCCATCTGAGACAGCCTCATTTCACATGCAGTGAGCAACCTCCTTTAAATTGTTCCATAAAACCAAAGGCTAACACCAACCCTTGCATCACTGATAGGCTCAGTTTTGCTTACTCACACCCTTTTTGTATTGTATCCATCCAGACAGTCTGCTGGATGACAGTTAAGCTGCTCAGAGGTAGGGGATCTGTCTGGTTTTCTTGTAACGAGCTGCAGACAACTGCAGTTCTAAGTTCATCATAATAATAAATAATAATAATGTGAGTGATAAGTGTATTTCTCAAATCAGGCTGAAATTTGAGAGGGATCCAGCGTCATCCCTCCTGCTGGCCTGGAGAACCAGCAGCCCTCTGCCTTGCGGGATGAAAGGAGCTGAGGAATGTGCTGGCTGGAATGGAGTCCCTGTCCTCTCAGGGTTTTAATGGGTTTCCTGCTCCTGTAGGTTCAAAGAGCAATTACAGTCTCCAGCAAAAGTACAGCAAATGGAAAACAGATTTTCTGGCTCCTACTGAAACGCTAGAGAATAAGTAACAGAAAGATTTAGGGCTTTAATTCACTTCATTATTGCCATTTATTGAACTGAAGGGAAATTTCCCTCCCTTCACCCCCGAGGCTGCAGAAAGCTCCAAATGTGGGGAGGGAGAAATTGAGTGACAAAACTGTTTTCACACCCTTCCCTCTGAGGGGCTTGTGTTAAGTCTGGGGGTGATAAATTGCCTACACATTGCACAACAAAACTGATTCTCTGGTCCGGTTTCTTTGCTATCCAGTTGGACAATCTGTTTTGCTGCCTTTCCATTGCTTGTCATGGGTGATGGAACAGTGCTGGTTGACAAGCAAGGCTTTGAGAAAGGTGCTTGCAGCCAAGGCGGTTGGGCTGTCTTCATCTCAGTGAGTCACATAAAGAGATGCAAGTGTAAGAAGTATATTGATACGAGCCATATGACATGTCAAGCTGGAGAGCATGGGTTTAAGGACTTCCTACCTAGTCATGCACAGGTGAAACACTCAGGTTCTAGACTGACGGTGGAGAGAAAGTAGCAGGTAATCACTCCACAAAGTGCTACATGCCAGTTAGGCTGAAAGCATTGGCTGCATACATCTCTCCCTACATGGAAGAGGAATTTATTGATTCCTGTGGTCTGGAGATATGAAGGAAATAAAATGGCCCAGTCCATTCAGAATACTGTCTAGACTAGATTTGAGTAGACACAGAGGAACAAAAAATTAAAAGGAGCTGTAAGATCTGGTTAGCACAGTGCATTAGTGCCCTGATACTTCATTTGTAGAGACCTGCAGTCTTCACAGACATGAGTGAGGGGAGTCCTCACACGAATCACTTGAGAAATCTGTCCATGCAGCATAAAATGGTTGTGTAATACAGAAGCACCAATCATGGTGTCTGCTCTGGAGAATCCCAGCACTGCACCAGAACCAAGACACACTGGCAGAGCAGTGCTGGGAACAGCAGCATTTGCAGATCTGGAATGAAGCACAGTCAAAACCTGTAGGGCTGTGCGAAGCTTCAGTCCCTGATTTGGTTCGGCAGAGATTCGGCCCGATTCAGTAGCCGAATCTCTGAATCCGAATCGAATCAGAGGACCCTTTAATCTCTCCGAATTGAATCAGAACCCTTCGAATCAATTTAGAGAGATTCGGAAAGATTCAGAGATTCGGACATAGACACAGCTTTAAATGTTTTTTCTACATACCTCTAGGTACCAGGCGGCTCATGAGTGCTGCAATGCTGGGGTGCATGGAGTGTCCCACAGAAGCACAGGGGGTGCTCCCCAGTGCACTCAGCAGCAGACCTGGAAGTGGACCAGAACACTTTCGATCCACTTCCATGTCCTCCAGGGAGCACGTAGGAGCCCTCCCCCGTGCCCCTCCAGCTCAGCGACTGGTGCCTCCTGGGTTTGGGGGGCACCTGGGGTCTCCCCGCAACTGATCGCTGAGCTGGGGAGGCATGGGGCAGGGAGGGGAGGGGAGGGGAGGGGGCCCAGCATGCTCTCCAGCAGACCTGGAAATGGACCAGAAGTACTTCCGGTCCTCTTCTGGGTTCACCACCAAGCACATGGGGAGTCCCCCCCACCCCCCCCACACACACACACACACACACACACACACACTCACTCCTGTGGGACACTCCATGCACCCCAGCATCACAGCAATCACAAGCCATGCCTGGTACCTCAAGGTATGTAGAAAAAACTTTTAAAGCTGTGTCTATGTCCGAATCGCCGCTTCTCTGAATCAGCATTGAATCTTCAGATTCGGATTCAGCCAAATTGAATTAGGGACAGTGATCCAAATCAACTAAATTTGCAAATTGCTGTCCCTGATTTGGGCCAAATCCATATCCAAATCGAATACCTCTTTGCATACCCCTAATAACCTGCATGTTTAGGATTAGAAGAGGAGAAGTTAACTGAAGGCACAAAGGCAATGTAGTAAAGGAAGCTTGTATGTTGCCTACTTACCTTCTGTCTGGTTCTGGAAAGTGCTTTTCTGGTGCATCAGGAAGACTTACATTAATAAAACTGAAGTACAATGTTATGGCACTGAGGGATGTTTCAAACCCATCTGCAGAGAAGACGGTTGTTTTGCAAATAGAATTTCAATTCTCTTGACCTAGGAGAAAAGTGAAACACACCTGGCCAAAAAATAAAAACCCTTCAAGTTGCCCAGACTTTCCATCATTGGGCTGTCTGAGATTAGACTGCCACCCAATGCCAGAGCAAAAATACCTAGGAATAATGCCATGTACCAGAAAAAATTCTGAGCGCATACGCATCAGGGACATACAACATCCAGAGACTGAGACACTAGTTCCTCTCCTCTGCTTCTGGGTTTCTTAGATGTAGGGAGATGTAGGGAGAGAACTGTATGCTTATCTACCATCACTGTATTGTATAAAGGCTAAATATTTCCTTGGTCAGAAGGAGATAAAAGAGCAGCACCCTTTCCATAGTACATTACAAATTGGCACTTCCTCTAGTTGTTCTCACCATGTATACAAAAAAAAAGAGGTTGGTTCTATCCTTACTGTTTAAGTGTGTAATTCCCTTTCAACTAACAGGGACGAAGAGAAAATTGGAACTCAGTGAAGAAGGGAGAAAATGATGTGAAGGAATAAAAGACCACTTCACAAACGCTCCACACTGGGGGTGTGGGGGTGCAGTGTAATCCCAGACATGGTCTGTGATCTCTCCCTAGTAGATATCAGTTTGAACAGTTAAGTTTGGAACCACCTATGTCTGGATCGAGATCCTGATATGACTCAACTGGGAGGCTTTTGATTTGTCCCTGTCTTCGCTCACTAGTGAAAAGTGCTTGGGCCAAAAATCAAAATTAGATGCAACTGAACTTGGTTGCTTTGTGCATCTTTTGAAAAGCCTCCAAACCATCTAGTGGGACTCACTGTAATTAGGTGTGATAGGGAGTTGGGAAGATGCCAAGCATTTTTCCATTTTTTAAGGGTTAAGACAAGTTTGGGCAGTACATGGCAAGAATCTGTCTTCCTGCTATGGGTTAATGAACACTACATTCCACTAGTTTCTAAATCACTTTCATTTCCGAGAAGTAATTATCAGCCTCTTCTCCACAGATCCCTTCTTCTTGAAATGCACGTACAAGGCAAATTTCAATTCTCATGGGTTTAAGAGGGAAGACAAGCAAGAACAACAGCTACTTTGGAGTACCCAATACAGAGGCATAGCAGGGCAGCTCTGTGCCCTGGGCAGCATCTGGCCGCTGGGCTGCCAGTAGTGGTCAGCAACTATCTGCAGTGACGGCTATTTTTGTACCATCTGCATCCCCCTCAAAAGTGGTGACCAGAGCTGCTGCCTACATGTGCATCAAATTCTGGTTAGAAATACTATCTTTGGAGGAATTAAGGAAGTTATTAATAATTTTCCCTAGTCCTGTCCCCACTAGCATTCACAATGATGGGCATCCTTGTCTAAACAATGCTTCTAGGGCTTTCTCCATTTTTACCACCAATATGCCCATGTACCAGGTACTTAAAAGCTCAGGAGATAGTATATTCAACAAGAGGATATACCAGAAGTCCACACCTATAACACCTTGGACACTTGTGTTTTGTAACTGCTCAGAAACCTGTACATTGCCTTAAGGCAGAGCCACATACTTCACTTCCTTGAGGTTTTTCCGTTTTCAGAAACCAAAGATAGTATTGCTAGAGATATTCATAGAGATTGAATGGATCTCAACTGCCTTCAAATGGATAACTGCCAATAATGCTCAGAGGCTAAAAGTCTTCAAGTCATAATTTGTATGTAAAATATATCTCCATGCACTTGTCCCCATATCCCAAATCTATATGTCACATCCAACAGAACCAAAGTGCATCCTTTAGGTGATTATTAGAATCACTTTTCTTTCCAAAAAAGATAATGATCCATATATAGGCCCCGTTCTTACCAACCTACTTCTTTCATTATCATCACATCAGTTTTATAGTAAAATACCTGGCTTAACACACATACACACAGAAAAGATCAACTTACTGACCCCAGATCTGATGGCTTTCATTAGTGGTCAGATATCTCTCAATAGTGTTAATAGAGTCAATTTAACAATAGTGAAGGCTGATCACTACAAGAAGGTTTATGAATACACTCACAAAAAATGTGGCAGCTCTCCCCCATGATTGTTAATGGAGACATATTACTAATAATTTCCGAGCATGCTGAACACCATGCACTTATTTGTAAGAGAAACTGTGAATCATAGAAGAGAGATGGGCTTGAGTTGAAGGCTGTCTTGTAACTTGGCATCTCTGGGTTCAGTGCCTTATTCTACCACAGTCTTCTGTGTGAACATTGACAAGATCTCTTAATCTCTCAGAGTCTCAGTTCCTTGTCTGTAAAATGAAGGTCATAGTACCTCCTTCTCCTGGCTTGTGTCTGTCTCTGCTATTTTGACAATAAGTAGATACAGTAGGTCAGTGTTTCCTAACCTTTTCCAACCCAAGGCACACTTACATGAATAAAATTTTTCTGTGGCACACCTGTTAAGGCATTCCCCATCCTCATACCTATTGTAGTTCATTGTAGCTCATTGCCATGGCAAAATTCTGCAGCACACCTGTTAATTTCTGACGGCGCACTTTTGTGCCACAGCACACTAGTTGGGAAACACTGCAGTAGGTACTGCTAATAGATATAATACTAATATGAAAGGTGCTGGGATGAGGGATTATTTATTCAACAATTTCTGCCAGAAGTTCATTTTTTACTAACTGATATTTATTATTTGTTGCTCTAAAGGTGAAGGATTTTAAGGCATGCATGAAACAGTGCCAATGTCATATAAGTTATGTATCCAGGCATACAGTGAATTAAGAACTGAGTGAACCATTTCACAAACCATGCAAAGGCTGAATTTTATTTGCTTATACTATCCAGTAAACTCCAATGATATTCTTAGGAATGAGGCTCAGTTTTTAAACGCTATGAAAACATTACAAAGGCTAAATTCATTTAAAAGCATAGTGTATAAACAAATGTATAATAATTTCATTTTGACTTCCATTTCAACAGGACAGTGTTTCATTTTGAGTTTCATTTTGTTTTGAAGCACTGTTCTGTTTCACTTCGTTTCGTCAAAACTGTTTCATTGTTTTGATGCTGTTTCGATGGTTTGCCCATAGGCTATATTGGGGAAGCACAAAACTGCCTATAACTTTGTCATTTATTGCCTGATGTGGATGAAACATGCAGGGCTGGTATCCCCTTCTGAGGCCATGAAGCCTGCCAAGATTCAAGGAGATAGGTGCAGAGGTTTCTGGGAAACTGCACCTCAGGCTGCTGCTAAGCAAAACTCATGACATGTGTGTGTTAAAGCACAGCAGGGCGTGATAGCCCCTACTGAGGCCACAAAGCCTACTAGGTTTCAAGGAGACAGGTGAAGGGGTTTCTGGGAAACTGCACCTTGGGCTGCTGACAAGCAAAACTCTCAATGTGTGACTTTGTATGTGTGTGTTAAGGTGTGCCATCACTGGCACTGGGGCCTCTACACAACACAGTAGGGTGCCCCAATGACGCCTCCTCCTCCCCCACAGCCTCAGTCCAGCACACCACTTTAAATGACAACAGGTAAAAAAATAACCTAGTGAGCACTAGCACAGTAGCACCAGCAGCATCTCAGGCAGCCAAACTGTGACAGAGCCCTTCTTTCCTCTTCTGCAGGAGCTTCTTCTCCAGTAGCTGCCAGAGAACTATCCCTGCCAGCCCCAGCCCTGGGGCTTAGATGTGCCCAGGGCCCTGCATCTTTCCAGTCAGGTGCTAGGGGTGTTGGTCTAAGGACATGGCACTGGCAGACAAGGTCCTTTTCTTTGGGTCAATCTAATCTGGTATCTTTTAGTAGATCAACTGAATAGTTAGAGAACTATATCTTAGCAAGCTTTTGAGTTGAAAAACCCTTCGTCAAGCTGAGGAAGTACCTGCAGTTGGTATGTGTGTGCTGTTTCTGGATGGAAGGAATATTAAAGAAGCCAGAGGCTGGCATGCAATGCAGGCAAGAAATATAGTCAGTGAAAATGGAAATGGAGGTGTCAGGGGGTGAGGGACAGGCTGGGGGTGGGAAGGGGAAGATAGCAGCACAAGTAAAAGTGGAGAGGTACCTGGGGAGTCAGATGTCTGGCAGGTTGTAGTGTGTCAAAAATCCAATGTCTGTACTGAGTCCATGACTTTCTGTACCTACTACCTAGGAGGTGGATAACGAGCAGTTCAGAGGCTCATCTGTGAAAAGTGGTTTGTAAATTCAAACAAGCACTGAACCTCACTAACCTCATCACCAGAAGTCAACTTCCTACATCCCAAAACACACTGAATGGATCCAGGCCATGCATGATAAGTCATGTAAAACCTGCCAACAATATCTCCAGGACATAGATATCTTCACAATACAATACTTTTTTTCCATCAGGGCACCAAGTGCCCTGATGGAAAATACATGGAGACACCAAGCAACAACTGCGCACCAGAATGAGCACACACTAAAAATCTATCAAAGACAAGAACAGAACACCACCTGTCTCCAATCTCTCAGGCCTGATCCTCAAAGGGAAAGTACGAACCATTTTTCACAGATGAGCCTATGAACTTGCTTCTTAGCTGACTGCACACTTTGAGAAATAGAAGTTTTCCTACTTCTCACCAAAAACATTTTAAAGAGTAAATGTGTTTTAAATAGGGGGAAAATATTTTGCAGACACACTACAACCTGCCAGACATCTAACTTCCCATGTACCTCTCCACTTTTACCTGCACTGATATGTCCCCCTTGCCCCCCCAACCCCAGCCTGTCCCTCACCCCCTGACAGTTCCATTTCCATTTTCACTGACTGGCTTTCTTACCTGCATTGCATGCCAGCCTCTGGCTTCTTTACTATTCCACACACACACACCCCCAACTGAAGGTGCTTCCTCAGCCTGACGAAGGGTTTTTCAACCTGAAAGCTGGCATCCCAGGCAGCTAAGACGAGCTCATCTGGAGCCTCACAACTCCACTGCAACCTGGGATTGGAAGAGACCTCAGGGAAGGATCACAGTCACTGGCTAGCTGCACGTAGTCAATATGGGAGCAGTCCTTCCTTGCACTACCCCTCCCTCTCCTTACTTTCTGTTTCCCTGCAGGCAAGCCCAGCTTGAGCTTTGAAACTCAAAACATTTCATTTTGAAACTTTTGAAACATTTCAACTGCCCTTGTTTCGTTTTGAGGCTGTTTTGAAGCCCTTTGTTTTGTTTCAATCTTGCTGTTTTGAGCTCGAAATGAGTCAAAACAGTGTCAAAATGAAATGGACAGCAAATTTCACACAGCCCTAATGTCCATTGCCAAGAGGGAATGATTCAGAACACCTTTTCACCTCCATAGACACAAAGAATTGTTTTGGGTGCTTCTACATTAAGAAAAAAACTTGTTTTTAAGCAAAAGTGCAGCTTATACCATTGCTATCAGTGGTGTCAACATCAATATGCGCATTTTTACTATCATTTCATGTGAATCTGCTCTGAGCAATGGTGGAAATTAGCATTTACACTATTGGTACCAATGATGCAGCTGCTGTGTGGCTGAAAAAAAAATGTATTTTCTTGGCCTTTCAAAAGGTCAGCTGAGATTTTATATTTGAAATTAAGAGATTTTTACATTTGCAGCAGCCAAATGCACTTCAAATAAGTCTTAGAAAGGTAGCACCTCCAAAACCCTTCACTTGGAAAATGGCTTTCAATTCTACTTTATCACTAGTCATTTGGCTCCTGGTTTGGCTGGAATGTATAAAGATCTATTGAGATGCCAAGAGGAAACAAAAACAAGCATGCACCTGATTGTTTCCATCTTACTATAGCAGAAAGCCCCTTTTCCTCTTGCCTGCATTTGCTCTCCCCTCTTCGGATATGTTTCTCTTTTTCTACCTTTTCTTCCTTCCTCTCTCTTTCACTTTAAGATAAGGAATTGTGTTTTAAAATTTGTATGTGTGCATTTTGTATCTCCCCTTGTAGTTTGGTATTTTTATCTATTTGTGTGCCATGGCATTTGTAGTTTATATTTTATACTCCTCACCCTTCAACTTTCAACTAAATGTGTTTAGTTTCATAAGTAAGTTATACATTGTAACAATGTTAACAAGGGAAGGAATCAAACTGCCCTTCCCTGTATCAGGCTGGCCCCTGAAAGAAGCAAGTGAATCAGTGATTGAATGTGTATCACGGTAGCAGACAGCAATTAACACCTGGGAAACTGCAGATCAACCAACGGAAGAACTCAATAGAAGACAATGTAACAACCGGAAAATCTCTAAACCTCACTGATCAAGGGCTAGAAGCCCTGGCCTGAGTTAATCGACGCCGGGGACCAACTTTTGGGCTGAATATCTCCAAATTGACCACTCTCAGAGCCCTATTCAAAATTCATCAACAGACTCCCAAACCTGCATGTACATGTGGACGACCCCTGGGGCTGACAGATGCCATCCAGTAGCCACCGAGGGAGGGAAGTCCAACGAGGGTCAATGTCCCCTGGATTGAGCAAACATGAAAACTGGGGAGTCACCAAAGTCTGCTAAGGACAGATAAAAAGCAGTGAAAAGTGACCTTCAGTGGCACCCTCTTGATCTCCAACTTGACCAGCACCTGACCTGTCCAGCCAAAAGGACCAGCCGGCGACCCCCTTCTGGAAGATAACACCACGCTGAAAGAAGCTTCAATGACAGACTCCAGCACCTGTGGGATAGGTATACCTGACTCTTGTAGCTTGCTACTGTGTGTATACATGTGTGTGTGTGTGTGTGTGTGTGTGTGTGGAAGGGCCAGCCCCAAGGTTTATGATTTAACTCATTACAGCATTTCAATCCACCTAATAAACCAGAATTTTAAGGATCCCAAGTTGGACATTTGTAGCCAACATTATTCCAACATTTTAGAGGGGAGGGGATGCCTTGCCACCTGTAAATCTATAAAGTTCAACAAAATGGATGCTATCCAGGTATCATTATAGCCAGGTGGTATGTTGAAGATGTGTGGCAAAAAACCCATTTTATTGGTCTTAGAAGACCTATAAGGGGAAACTCTCAATAATATTATTAAGTCTGAGTACCAGCTGCAGCAATCCCTCAGGGTCAAGGATGCTCATTCTCACAGATCAAGTAAAGGTTTGTAAATTAGTCCATTGATGGCTAAGCAGGTTGATCCTAGAAGTTCAGACACACCACAGGTGGCGGTTAAAACGATTTGGACCATAGATCTCTCAGTCTTGTTTTCTTTCCCCCAATTTCTGGGGTCTGAGTATCATTAGTATCATTAGTCTGAGTATCGTTAGTAATGCAAAGCAAAAGAGTACGCAAACAGCCAATTATTACTGCTTTAAAGTGGAGGAGGCTTAATGGCTTATTGGTCAGTTGATGTGAATCCATTTCTTTCCAACAGTAAGTGAAACCAAACCTCAGTGATTTACCCATGAATGAAACAAGTAGTAAATTGTTGAAGTTTAGCTTCTACTTACTATGGTATAGAGCAGACAGCTGGAACAGGTAGAGTGGATTCAGTTGACCACCTGTAAGTGCCCCACACCCTTTTCAAATGGTATAATTAATATGGTTTTTCTCATCTACCTATACTCTAAAAAGGCAACAGGAGGAGTAGTGGAAAGAGAAAATGAAATTTCTTTTACCACAGATGTTAAGCCTGGTAATCCAGTTTGGTAACTAGATTTTCCTCATACTGAAAGAGAAAATCTGTAGTGCAAGGAAGGGCGGAGGGAATCTTTCATTCTCAGCTAGGCAAAACATGTGGGTTGCAGCTAATGGGAAATTGTGTCTGCTCTGGGAAACTGAATCAGCTGCAAAACTCTTGGACAAAGTACAAAAGGACAGCAGGACCAAAGATTCCAGTGGAGTTTAGCCCTCTGCTGAAGATGATAATGAATGAATGGAAAATAGCTGCATATGCACGAGAAATGCCTGAACAATATTGTGGTGTGCAGTTGTAATAGTACCAGTCATTGTGCTTGACAGATTGTGGCTCTTGGTTATGTTTGATTCTGTACACAGAACCCCTATTGATTTCAATGAGAGTTCAGAACTGGGCTTTGTATTTTAATCACATCTTTGTAAAAAGTAATTTAGCCTCTGAAGATATGAGAGAGGGAAGAAGGGATAGTCTCCTATGAGTTTCCTAAGACTTGCTGCAGGAGATAAGGATAGCAATACTTGTAAGGTACTGAGAGTAATAGAAGGGAGCCTTAAGGGTGCTTGTACAAGCAACAAAATTGACCTTTAAAGGAGCTTAATTGCCCTTTTGCACCGCTTTAATGACATTTTGCCATTTACACCTTCGGCAGCATATTTCACTTTAATTTTGTGACTATGTACACGTTCAAGAGTGTATTTTGCTTTAAATTACCTTGTTATATAGCGAGATAAAACCCATCCAAGGTGTTTTAGTCTGCTACATAACAAAATGCAATGTTGCAGAGGGTGCTGGAAGCCCAGACATGCTCAGGGAAGCTCGGGATTGGTGAGCTTCCAGTGCCCCATGCACTCTCCCTGCCTCCTTCTCCTGCCGCCAGCACACACTGCCCCAGGGGCAAGCCAGCCTGTTCCTGGGCAGTCCTAGGTGGCAGGAAGGCAGTGGAGATGGTGCATGGGGTACTGGAGCCTATCTGCCTCTCCTGTGGCCAGAGGGCAAGCTGCCAGCAGGCCAAGCAGTCCCTAAGCTGTGGGGGACCCCGAACCTTCTCTCCATGCTGGTGGCACCCCCCCCAAGCAGCACCCGCCCACTAGCACTGTCCTGGGCAGTCCCAGGGGGTGCCACCACTGCGGAGAGAAGCACCGGGCACACAAGGGCTGTGTGACCTGGAGGCAGCTCGTGCAGGCAGGCTCAACTGAGGGGAAAAAAGAAAAAAGCGGCAAGGAAGCTGATCTTTTTTTTACTATTATTCCTGGAGTCTGCCTGCCTGAGCTGCGCAGAGCCCAATGTTTCCTTTTGTGGTAGCGGCACCCATCAGGACCACCTGGATGAGCTGCTAGTGAGTGGGTGCTGTCTGGGGGGCACCACCACCATGGGGGAAGGACCGGCATCCCCTGCAGCTCAGGAACCGCTCAGCCCATCGACAGCTCACCCCCCTGCCACGGGAGAGGCAGGTAGGCTCTGGGGAAAAGAAAAAGTATCAGGCCCCTCACTGCTTTTTTTTTTCCCTGGTGGATCCCGCCCATGGCAGCGGGGCGGGGGCAGGAGGCGGGTGAGCTGATGGGGGGCTGTGACACACTGTGACATATATAACATAATGGAAGTCCCTAAATTGAAACAGTGGGTTTTTTAATGATACAATTAAAAACCCACCTATTAAAAACACACCATTTCAATTTAGGGAGAAGTAAACCCTCGTTGTGTGTACAAGCGCCTTCCTTAAAAGTTGCAAAATCTGGAGGTTCCATGGGCTCCTAGAGAGCCATATGAGGTTCTCTGGGTTTTAGATGTCACTCCCTGTGAAACTCAGATGACTGGTACCTCTCTAAGTCCGTAGGAAGAATATGAATGTTTCTTACTAGCCTTTTTTTTCTTCCCAGTCTCATGTTAGTGTCACAACCCAAAGTTGTGATTTTTGTTTTGTGTGTGCTTCGGCACTGCTAAATTATTTTTCCTGCTAAATTGCAGCTTCTTTGCACGGTAGAGTTTTCTGCTGCAGAAGAGAACCCCGGTGCAACGGAGAATTTCCCGCCAATTTGTAGCTTTCTTTGCATGGTGCATTTCTTTTGCATCTAAGAAATGCTCAGTGCAAAGAGTTCCCGCCATTTGTATGAGAATTCAAGCCACATTATTGACTAGTTCTAAAATATGCACATGTGTCAGCTAGCGATTGGCTTTCTAGCCGTATAAAGAGCTTGGGTGGTTTCCACCCAAGTTGGAGAGAAATTGGAGTTCGAGAGGGAGAGAAATCGGAGTGAGAGAGAAACCTTCGCCTTGCGTGAAGATCTCTAAGCACTGCGGATCCTTATGGACCCAACGTATTTCTTAAAAGGCAACAGGGGCCTGATCAGCCTCTGGCCTCTCTCCATCGCCGATAGATTCCTAGACGTATCCCTTCCTGCACGAGAAACAGACAAACCCACAGAGCTTCAACAACTCCGTGGGAGAGAGCAAACTTGTCGTAGTCCTCTAATGAGGATTTATTCATAGATTCATAGATGTTAGGGTCGGAAGGGACCTCAATAGATCATCGAGTCCGACCCCCTGCATAAGCAGGAAAGAGTGCTGGGTCTAGATGACCCCAGCTAGATACTCATCTAACCTCCTCTTGAAGACCCCCAGGGTAGGGGAGAGCACCACCTCCCTTGGGAGCCCGTTCCAGATCTTGGCCACTCGAACTGTGAAGAAGTTCTTCCTTATGTCCAGTCTAAATCTGCTCTCTACTAGCTTGTGGCCATTGTTTCTTGTAACCCCCGGGGGCGCCTTGGTGAATAAATCCTCACCAATTCCCTTCTGTGCCCCCGTGATGAACTTATAGGCAGCCACAAGGTCGCCTCTCAACCTTCTCTTGCGGAGGCTGAAAAGGTCCAGTTTCTCTAGTCTCTCCTCATAGGGCTTGGTCTGCAGGCCCTTGACCATACGAGTTGCCCTTCGCTGTACCCTCTCCAGGTTATCCGCATCCTTCTTGAAGTGTGGCGCCCAGAATTGCACGCAGTACTCCAACTGCGGTCTGACCAACGCCCTATAGAGGGGAAGTATCACCTCCCTGGACCTATTTGTCATGCATCTGCTGATGCACGATAAAGTGCCATTGGCTTTTCTGATGGCTTCGTCACACTGCTGGCTCATGTTCATCTTGGAGTCCACTAGGACTCCAAGATCCCTTTCCACCTCTGTGCCACCCAGCAGGTCATTCCCTAGGCTGTAGGTGTGCTGGACATTTTTCCTCCCTAGGTGCAGCACTTTGCATTTCTCCTTGTTGAACTGCATCCTATTGTTTTCTGCCCACTTGTCCAACCTATCCAGGTCTGCCTGCAGCTGTTTCCTGCCCTCCGGCGTGTCCACTTCTCCCCATAGCTTTGTGTCATCTGCAAACTTGGACAGAGTACATTTCACTCCCTCGTCCAAGTCGCTGATGAAGACATTAAAGAGTATCGGTCCAAGGACCGAACCCTGCGGGACCCCACTGCCCACAGGTCGAGACCGACCCATCTACCACGACTCTTTGGGTGCGACCCTCTAGCCAATTCGCCACCCACCGGACTGTGTAGTCATCCAAGTCACAGCCTCTTAACTTGTTCACCAGTATGGGGTGGGATACCGTATCGAAGGCCTTCCTGAAGTCTAATTATACGACATCCACCCCTCCTCCTGTGTCCAGGCGTTTCGTAACCTGGTCATAGAAAGAGACTAGGTTGGTCAGGCACGATCTGCCTGCCACAAACCCATGCTGGTTTCCCCTCAGCATAATTTGTCCTGCCGGGCTCTCACAAATGTGAGCCTTGATAATTTTTTCAAATACTTTACCAAGGATGGAGGTGAGACTGACTGGCCTATAGTTGCCCGGGTCCTCCTTCCTCCCCTTTTTGAAAATGGGGACCACGTTAGCCCTTTTCCAGTCCTCCGGGACTTGACCCGTGCGCCACGAGCATTCGAATATTCCCGCCAGTGGATTTAAGCGGAGCTGTACCTGGAAAACTGTCCAGCCTACACCATGACCACCTTTGGTGTAAGTAAACAATCTTTAAATCAACCATTACGCGTCCGTGACTCATTCTAGCTCGCCCCTGGTCTTCTCCGACCCCGCGTGCCTGGGCTGCTGGCCACGGCCCGTGTGCACAAAAGGGCCCGGATCGCTCCCAGCCCGCACAGTTAGTACTATTCAAAAAGCAAAGGAGATTCCCAGACAAAAAATCTCTACTAAGATGAAGTTAAGGTTGAAATCCCATGTCAGTAGCTAAAGGCTGGCCTCTGTTTTGTCTTAATTCTGCACAGATTTTAAAACTTGAAAAGTGAATGGTTTCTCTTAAAACTATATGAAAAAAAAACACTGTATTTTGGCAAGTGACAGTTATCCACTGGGAACTGGATAGACAATCCAGTTTCCTTTGTTTCACAAAGGTCACCATGGCCATGCAACCCTGAACTAGCAACAATTTTTGGTCACTGCTGGTTAGGACTCCACTCAAATTTGTGACCTTACACTGGATCTCATTCCTAAGCTTCTCACCATTGTGCCCCCAAAAGTAATTCCATCCCTCTCCCCTTCTGATTTTAATTCTAACTCAGATTTCTGGGCATCAACTTAAAAAGATCAAAGATATGCAAGGACTATGAACTTAAATTGCCTCACCCAGTCTCAGACTGGCTACAAACCATTGCCTGACTTTATCAAAGAACTATTGTTCTAAGGCATGTTCCAAAGTACACAGGGTGGTAGTCTGGTCAGGGATAGGCGATCATCTTGCCCTGAATGTAAATATGCAACAGACTCCTTTTACCACATGTTTTGGGAAGTATCAAAAGCTGTTGGCAGGGGACAGACAGCAAGATTACAGAGACTGGACTGCTGGCGGCTTCCTCTAGCTGATGTCATTTCTCAGGCTAAATAAAAATCCGGTGCACACATTCAACTCCTAGTCACCAAACTTTTGTTTTGGTTGAGAAACATTAAATGGGCTATTTTTGGCTGAAGAACTTTCCCTTCCTCTCACTCCTACAACAATTGCTTTCTGGCTCCAGCTGGTTAAGCCAGCTCTCCCTTTGGAATACCTGACATTGAAATTCCAAGGTAAATCATAGGTCCCATGTAGTCTGGGTTTATTTTGTATTTATGTGTTGCTCTCCAGACACAGATTGATTGTGCACAAAACAGCTGACCTCTCCTCCACTGCATGGTCTGCTCTTTTCCCTCTCCCTTCACAGAGCCAAATTCTTCTCTCAGATATGGGCATGGAGTTTCCACTGCTTTCACTCCATCATTTGCCACTCTTTATCTGCAGCACACGAGGCACCCATAGGAGTGGATCCAGGGGCATGGCATGGTCACACACCTCTCTAGGACCACACTGTGAGAGCAGTAGCTAGGGACTTGTTTCCCCCTCCCAGTCTGGTCCCCCAGGAGTTCTTCACCAGCCTAGGAGCAGGCTCAGAGAGGGAGAATGCATCTGCTGCTACCACTGCTGTCCCCAACCAAACCTGGTTTCCCACACAGCCTTCCTAGCTGGAGTAGAGCAGGAATGACCAGGACAGCAGGGGCAGCGGGATCATCCAGAGGTCTAAGTTGAGAGGGCTCTGGGGTTTCTATAGTGGCAGCAGTGGGTCTGGGAGAGTGAGAATGGATGGGGAGGGGACATGCTGCTGAGCATAGAGGGGAAGGGAAGGCAGGATTCTTACCTGTTTTGAGCCCCTGAAAAAGTCCATGACTGCTTCTTCTGCAGCCTCATCTGCCCATTTTGGTATGGAGGGGAGTCTGGACACAGGAGGTGCAGCCATTCCTACACTGCCAGTCGCTATTCCCACACCATCCTTCACAAAATCCTGGAGCTGCCAGGATTCAGAAGTAAGCAGCTGGTTTGTGTTTATGAAACATGCTCTTCCCTAGCACAGGTCTCTTGAAGTCCAAGGACTGTGTGGTCCTGTTTCCCCAGTTTTATAATTCCTGTTGCATGGCTATCTTTATTACATGCACAAAAACATTCTCGAAGACACTATTAAGGTTGAAAATCCAAGGACTGCTAAGAAATGCCAAAATTAAGGTGGCCTGCAGAATTTTAATTTGTCCCCCTCATGGCTATGCAGTATGAGATAGTCCTTACTTACATGGCCCCATATTTTTCCACAGGACCCTCCCTTGTGCAGTGCCTACAATGAAAGCTGCTCACTAACTGAGCAGATAGTCAATAATTTGTTTACTCCTCATTCTTTAGCTTGGTTTTCTGTTCATTCTCCAGCTTCACACTATTCAAAACCCACTCTGAAGACAGAATTATTCACTTACACGTGGGCTTTTCTATGGTGCTTATCATTGAAATGTCAGAGTACTTCACAAACATAATGAATTTGTTTTCACAATATTTCTGTGAAATAAAGGACTATTATTATCCGTACCTTACCAATGAAGCACTGAGGCCCAAATAAAGTCCAAAGTATCTATTCAGTTTGAGTACCCTAACTGATACACCTGGGACCTATTTTTTTCAGATTACGTGCCACTATTTAGCACTTTATATGTTCAAGCTAAGTACAGACAGGCAAAAAAGCCCAAGGCTGAATCAATTTAATCTTCACAGGTTAGTCTAAGATGTATAGATTGAATGGATAATCAAGTGAAGAGACATTCACTTTTGATTCCAGAAAGGCAGCCACATGCCTGCAGTGGCTAAGACCAGAAGCCAGGGGATGCTAGAGCATGCCTCCCTGCTCCACTGGAGCAGACAGCTTAGGGCAAGGCTAGCCTGGCCACCCTGTGAGGAGGGGTTTGTGGGGGAGGTGCAAAGCATCCTGGGATGTTGGGGAACTCTGAGTTAACTTGAATCTATCTGGAGGGGATCTGGGACAGAAGTTCAGTAAATCGATTTAACCTAAATCAGTTAAATCTGATACTACATCCATCCAAGTTTATCTTAAACCATTTTCAGCCATTTTGAAAGCAGTTTATGTACACTGATCTTCTGTTGTGTTACAAATTTGAGCCAGTTTCCGATCACTTATACCGGCGTACATGTAATTTCTGTCCGCAGCATCAAAGCCTGTGTCCTCTTGACTTCATCTGCAGCTGTGAATACTCAGTACTTAGATTCACAGAGTTCAAAGCTACAGGGGACCATTAGGTCATCCAGTCTGAACATCCTGTATATTACAACCATTACATTTTAGGCTGTTAGCCCTGTCATGAATGCAGTGACTTGAGTGTTTGGCTAAAGGTTAACTTGTGTTTCGCCAAACCATATCTTCCAGAAAGGCAGTCAGGTCTGATATAAAAACATCAAGGAATGGAGAGTCTATAATTTCCCTTGGTATTTTGTTCTGGTCATTGTTTAAAAACTGCCTAATTTCTGATTTGAATTTGACTGGCTTCAATTTCCAGGCATTGGTTCTTATTTTTTATAAGCTTATTCTTTTTGATAAGCTAAGCAGAATGAGCTCTTTAAGTCTAACTGGAAAGCATTGTTTCTAGTCTTTGAATCATGCCTATAGCTCTTTTCTTCTCCTTCTTCAATATTGCAGCCCTCTTCAATTTTTTAAGTGCAGTCATTGGCCCTGTATGTAGTATTCCCATATCAGTTCCACCAGTGTTGAAAATCCACTCAGGTCTCATATCAGGCATCCAGAAAATACCAGAAACACAATTAACAACCCCCTCTGCAAACGTGTGATTGCAGTGACTTACCCAGCATCACATTGGACTTCACTGACAGAAACAGGGAGAGCGCCAAGGAAATTGATACTTCCAAAGTCCTGCAGCGATCCAAGTAAGAATTCTATAAGCAAAGCTTCCTCGACTACCAGACCAGATTTCTCCTCAGAGTCAGTCCATCAGGTGCAATGCCTAGGTCCTGTGGAAAAAGTAGAATTTGATCATGTCATTAAGGGACTGCAGTCTCAGTCTCAACCTTCAGACTCATCCACAGCCTTCCCCCATTCCCAGCTTCCTTGCCCAGACAAGCTGAGTACCCTTCATCCTATCTCCCTGGCTGGTCTATTTCTCCCCCAACACACCTATTCCATACTTTCTCTCCCTGTTGGCACCCATTTGCAGTCTCCCTCCCCAGGCTCCTCATCCTGTTCCCCTTATTTCAGTCTCTTTGCCTAGCTGGTCCTAGTTTTCAGATTACACCCTGGGTCCTACACCTCATTCCTCATCCTCTGCTGTTTTTCTGTCCTAGATTTCCTGTCTGAGCACTCCAAGCCTCCCATACCTGGTTTCTCATCCAAGCTCAATCTCACCCTCATCCTTGTTGCTCTCCCCTGCTCCCACACCCAGTCTTTCTATCCCACCACTCCCACCCTCCCTACACCAAACTCCTAGGGCCCATTTCCTTCTCCTGTGCCTGTTTCCACTCCAGTTTCCTCATGCTCCTCATCCCAATCTGATTCTTCATCCAGGCCTGGCCCTTGTTTCCTTTGCTTTCAAATCAGGCAAACTCCTCTTGCCTTCCTTAGCCTTGACCCTCGCCCAGAAACATGAAGTGAGAGCACAGGAAAGAGAGCGTCCCTTGTTTTAATTCTGGTGCCTGGGCTCATGCAGACAGATTCTTCAGTATTTTAAGGTATTTAGCTCCGGTGAGTCTCTGTTCAGCATGGGCAAACTGCAGGTTTTCAAAAGTTTGTAACTTAGCACCTTTGGCCAGACCTTCACAGGGACAATAGAAGGTACTTGCCTAACAACAACAACAAAAAACCAGCTCTTGCCAAATTTCAAGTTTCTTTGCCAGAGCATGACATGGTTAGAGTTTCCCAAAGTAATCATAGCTAATATGTACCAACACAGGAAAACAACATGTATTTCCCTACCCTTGTTCTTAGAGTTCAACTGTTTTTGGCCAAATTTTTCCCAAAATATTCATCTGGAGGCAGATGCCCAGCATGAAAGATTTCAGCCCAAACTAGTACCATATAGCAAAATGGAAGGCAAGTGAAAACAGGATTTTATAATTGTACATGTTGGGCAACCTTAATATTGGGAGGCACTACCAACTCCAGCTATAATCACTGGTATACTCCACTGAAAACATTGCAGTGTTCAACTGATCCGTACTGTCAGTTCTATAACTAAGACAGCCTGTCTAAGTAAAACCTGTTAATGAAAAACACTGCCTAATATAGGTAGAGCTCAGAATACACAGATCGATCCAGATACCTGCATGTGCTCACGCAATTCCAGTCTGGAATTCACTGACAAACCTAAATCCTTAGAGTCCCAAATGCATACACCCATGTCCATTAAAAAAAACCATGTCTAAACATGCAGCCCGAGTCCAGCTTTCAAACTTACGCACAGTGACATATGCATATCCACTCTGACAACCTGATGTTGGGCTCAGTGATGGAAAACACGTTTCTTGGCATGCTTCTGCCCAATTCCTAGAATAAGAGACCTGACACCCTATAGGTCCCCAGACAATTCCTCTACTGATGTCTTATGATTCACTGCAAACAGACCATCTTATGCTTCTGAATCACTTCCTGTTTGAGGGGTTCCTCCACTTGTTCCAGGACCTGTATGCTGAGGAGGAATGCAGTGGGTTGCATCCCTAGGGACCAGCTCCAAAAGCTTTCGCTTTTCCCCTCTGCTTTTGTTATTATTCTCATACAGCTTGTTGGCTGAGTGACTCAGAAAAGGGAAGACACCTTGGACTGATATCACCAGTCCCATGCTAGGACTGCAGAGCTCTGGGGAGCCCCATGGAAGAGGCCAGAAATAAAACTTGCCATTTAAAGGTTATTTTAAGGTAATCTATTTTTTAAAGTAACATGCCCTGCAGTAGCTGCAGAAGATGGCATTAGAGATGTTTCAGCTATTCACCTAGCTAAAAGTATTCAGGTGCCAAACTCCTATTGATTCAGGATCTGGACTTAATTCAGTTTCCACCTGCTAGGTATATTCAGGTGCCCTGGTACAAATCATATGGCTTTCAGTGAAGTACACTTAGTACTGGCTTCATAATCCTAGGGCACATCTACATGTGCATTAATGTGCCATAATTATGGCACATTAAGTTTAGTACCTGTAATAACAGGTACCACACCTATAATAACAGGTACTAAACTTAATGCACCGTAATCAGTGTTGCTGCACAGTAGCGCTGGTGCACATCTGCTCATGTGCAGTAGACTAATTCTTCTGCACATTAACACATTAGCATGTTTTTCACCATGATGCACTAATTCTTAGTAGAATTAGTCTACTGCACTTCTAGAGACTGAGAAGTCCTAGCAAGGTTAGCAGCTAGAATTTTGCAAAATTCATTTTCATGCAATTTCAAATCCCTATGTTTTACTTTATTCAGGTTTTTGGTTAAGTGTTTGGTTTTCAGATCAGAAATTAGTAACAGCATATGTATTTTCATGTGCTTTCAATGTAAAAAAATCTTCATTCCAAGAAAATAGTCATCCCATTTACTTCTGGAAATGGGCCTAATTTTGCTTGGCATGGGGCCCATTTTCCTCTGAAAATATAATATCTCGATGCCATTTTCTACAAAATTTAAGGCAGTTTTGGAAATCATAATGAAATACAAAAATCTTGAATTCTAATAGTTTTGCATTTTGTTTTTTGAGCGGAACTAAGATGGTAAATGGATTTATACCAAATCAGGGTGGTAATGACCCATCAATCAGGGTGGTAATAACCATCATGAGGTTCTGAATAAGCAATAATGATCCTGGTGGCAGAGATAGTCATCCTGGAAGAGATCTTATGCAATGGTTCATTACTCATGGCATGGACTAATGAAATGTACACCAGTGGTTCTCAGCAGGGCTATGCGAAGCTTTGGCCCCTGATTTGATACGGTGGAGATTTGGCCTGATTCGGTGGATGAATCTCTGAATTCAAATCAAATCAGGAAACCCTTTAATCTTTTTTAGTCAAATCAGAATCCTCCAAATCAATTCAGAGAGATTTGGAAAGATTTGGCGATTCGGATATAGACACAGCTTTAAATGTTTTTTTCTACATACCTCAAGGTACCAGGTGGCTCGTAAATGCTCCAATGGTGGGGAGGATGCAGCATCCCACAGGAGCATGGTGGGGGGTCCCCAGCGACCTTGGCAGCAGACCCGGAAGTGGACCAGAAGCATTCCTGCACGTGGGAACCCCCTGTGTTCCCCCTGGCTCAGCGACTGGTGCCTCCTGGGTCTGGGAGGGCACCCAGGGTCCCCCTGCAGCCGATTGCCAAGCCGGGCAGGGGGGGAGCGGGGGGCACCGTGCGCTTGGCGGCAGACCCAGAAGTCAACCAAAAGTGCTTCTGGTCCACTTCTGGGTCTGCTGCCAAGGTCGCTGGGGACCCCCCTCCCCCTCACGCTCCTGTGGGATGCTCTATCCACCCCAGCATTGTAGCGTTCACGAGCTGCACCTGCTACCTCAAAGTATGTAGAAAAAACATTTAAAGCTGTGTCTATGGCCTAATTGCTGATTCTCTGAATCAGCATCCAATCTTCAGATTTGGCCAAATCAAATCAGGGACAGTGATCCGAATCAACAACTCAGTGTCCCTGATTCGGGCTGAATCCAAATCCAAATCGAATATGGCCCATTTCACACGCACTGAGTTCTCAGTCTTTTTAGACTCGAGTCATCCCTGGATAGACTCAAGGCCCCCTTCATGTCATTACAACTGCTTCCATCTGGCTTTTTTGTTAAAGCCTCATAAAGGTCCAGTTCCCCACATCTTTCCACAGCCAGATATAATAAAAATTAGTAATTATCATTATTATTATATAACATTTCTAAGGATTCTATATAATACAAACAGCCTGCTACTTACTCTTGGACTCATCTCAGAGATGCTGTACACTGTCATAGGCACCTGCAGGTCTCCCCTGTGATATCAGCACCAGTGCCATGTCCTGGGGTTCAGCTGTCTAAGCCTGCTTTGTGTTGCCTGTATAAGACCTTTCTGAGCAAAATAGTTAGCTCCCTGCCTTTTACTTCTCTCCCTTTTAAGAGAAGTTGTCACCTGCATCTCTGTAGCATCTGTCAATGTGAGGTGACAATTATATGGGACTGCAGAGTTGTGTCTGGTGAGACCACTGCTGTTTGCAACTGTTGTCCCTCATTATAGATAAGCCAGCATCTATTCATGAAGTGGAGTCTGCTCCTTGGATCCCAAAATAAATCAAGTTGTTATTTGGCCTCATCTATTTTACCTTTAGAGAAGTCCCCAGTGATTCTGACACATTTCTAACCATGTAGGCAGTCTTGTTTTCTGACTTTTCTTAAATAAAATGTTAAGAAGTGATAACCTGTGCTACCATGCGGTTCATTCTGTAATGGAACAGTACTAAATATGGACCAGAGTCTGACTTCTTAACCTTTCTTGGTGTAGGACCTTTGAAACCAACAAATGTCAGAAATAAGGCACCCATAGCTTGCAGGGACATAAGAACTGCTTATATTTTCTCCTGTTGTCTTCCACCTTTTCAGTGAGTTTCAGTTCTGGCAAGCTTTTAATTATACCATTCTTCTATTCAACATGTACTCTTAGTTTACCTTGTGTTCAGAACTCACTCATAGATTTCATAGACATTAGGGCTGGAGGGGACCTTGTAAGATCATAGGGTCCAGCACTCAAAGCCAACATGTGTGACAGGGGTCTGTTTCATTCCATCTCTTAAGTTTTCACTTATCACTTGAGGTACAGACAGTCAAAAAGCCAAAGGCTGAATCGATTCAGTCTCTGCAGGTTAGTCTAAGCTGCACAGATTAAATTGAAACATAAGTGAGCAGACATTTACCTTGGATTCAGGTAATGCAGCCACAGCCTGCAGTGGCTCAGGCCAGAAACTGGGAGGGGGGCTCTCTGGTTGGGTGTTCACTTCCTCTTCCTGCTGCCCCCAAAGTCTCTGGGATTTTCAGTCCATAATTGCAGCTGCAGGACTTTACAAGGTTGCTCATCACTTCTTCTTCCTGCTTCCAGGTACCTCTAAGATTTGTAGTCCACAGGTGCAGCCAGCAGTAAATTTGAGCAGAGAAAGGTGTGTTTAACCCCTAGCCCTGGGTTTGCCTGCGGGAGCAGTTCCCCCGTGCCCAGCCCCTGCAGACTGAGCTGCATCCCCAGCAGGGCTTGCCCCCACACCACCTGCTTGTCAGCCAGCCCTCACTGCTCCAACTAGGGAACACGGGGGTGGGGCTAGCCCTGCTCTCTGGAGCAGAGAACAAAGCCCAGCCCAGGGCTGGAAAGCATGCTGGGATGCTGGGGGACTGTGATTTAACTTGAACCAGGAAGGGGTCTAGGACAGAAGTTTCATAAACCAGTTTGACCCAAATCAGTTAAGTCTGATATTACGATCAACCAGGGTTCTCTTAAAAAAGTTTCAGACATTTTTAAACTGGTTTACGTACACTGAGCTTCTATTCTGTTACAGGTTTAAAAAATGTTTTGATCACTTAAACTGGTTTATGTGTAACTTCTGTCCCTAGCCTTGGACGTAACAAAAGCCTCTGCACAACACAACCACCAGTCCCAACAGGCTCTTGTGAGAGACTTAAAGGTAGTTTCCCATACTGTGATGGGCCCTCATTCATCTTAGTAAGCTGTTAACCCTGAAGCCTGATTATGCAAGTTGAATTACTATTACCTACCAATTTTCAAACTGTGAATTTCATCCTTTAGAGAAAGTTCAATTTGTTTGGTGGTTTCTATCCAATGCTCTTTCTAATATGATATGATCAAGGAAAAAAGGAAGAATGAGATAGGAAGAGGTTTTCAGGGGAGATCGTTGCCAAAATGTGACAAAATACCTAGATCCCTGTTGCTACCTGTTTCTGTTGAAAATAAAACTTTTGACATGGTTGACATCTTTACAGCATTCATTTTTCGTGTACAGGAAAAATGTAGACGATTATACCCATGAAAACCATGTCTGCATTTGTGTGTATTAATTTTGATGGTAGTCTGGCAGGGAGAGAAAGAGTTGCCCTTTTACTGAAGTAATGAATAAAAGCTAGAGCTATGCCAACTTTACTTGAAAAAAAGAACTTCACAACACTGAAGGAAAGAGTTGTTGAAGAAAGACTCCTGGATATCAAGTGCTGATCAATAGGGCTATGCAAAATTTCGCTGGCAATTTCATTTTGATGCTGTTTCAACTCGTTTCGAGCTCAAAACAGCAAAATTAAAATGAAACAGAGAGCTTCGAAACAGCCTCAAAATGAAACGAAGCAAGCTGAAATATTTCAAAATTTTCTAAACGTTTTGAGTTTTGAAGCTCAAGCTGGGCTTGCCTGCAGGGAAACTAAAGTAAGGAGAGGGAGGAGGAACGGAGGGGGGAAGGAGTGCTCTCATTATTGACTGTGTAGCTGGCCAGTGACTGTCATCCTTTCCTGAGGTCTCTTCCAATCCCAGTGCTCTGGGGGAGGGATGGAAAAACTACATAAAAGGCAGCATTGTTTGAACTGTCCTGCTTTCTTCTGCCTTGGGGTCAGTTGAGTGAGGGCGCACCTTAACACACACACAGTGTCACCCACCCATGTCACGAGTGTTGCCTGTCAGCAGCTAGGGGTGTAGGGCCCCAGAACCCAGAATCCCCCTGTACCTATCTCCTTGACAGCTGGCAGGCTTCGTGGCCTCAGCAGGGGCTAGCATGCCTGCAGTTTTCACCCTGCTGCTCCTTAACACACACAGTGTCACCCATGTCACGAGTTTTGCTTGTCCACAGCTTGAGGTACAGTTTTCCCCAACCCCTACACCTATCTCCTTGAAACTTGGCAGGCTTTGTTGCCTCAGCAGGGGCCACCACCCCTGCAGTTTTGACCCAGCTGTGGCTTAAGACATATACGTGACATGAGTTTTTTGCTTTCAAGACTCTGAGGTACAGTTTCCCTGAAAACCCTGCACCTATCTCCTTGAAACTTGGCAGGCTTCACACCCTCAGAAGGAGCTACCATTCCTGTAAGTTTCATCCAAATCAGGCCAAAAGTGACAAAGTTATAGGCTGTTTTGACCTTCCCCATTATAGCCTATGGGTGAAACATCAAAACAGTGAAACTTTCGAGGAAACAAAACAGGACAGCAGTTTTGAATCAAAACAAAATTCTAAATGAAACACTGTTCTGTTGAAATGTCAAAATGCAAGTTGAAATGGAACGGTGCCATTTCGCACAGCCCTACTGATCAACATACAGAAATGACATCTGATTAGCTGAAATCATTTCTAAAATTGATTTGGCTGGTATAAACCTCTTTGTGGCCACATAGAAATCATACAAATCATTGAGAAATCAGGCTGAAAGGTACCTCCCACAGTCATCTAGTCCAGTGGTGCTCAAACTTTTTGCCTAGTGGGCCAGATGGCCAGTGCCTGGTTGGTCTGCAGGCCAGATCCAGCTGGTGGTCCTGACCTGGCACCCGAGGCAGGTGCGGCAGGCCCCACCAGTTGCATGGAGGGAGGTGGGGGTCAGCCTGGCCCCAACCCAGCCTTGCAGGAGAAAAGGGCTTGACTCAGCCCAACAGTAGAAGAAGGGAAGGGGGTTGACATGGACCCAACCCAGCCCTGCAGGAGGGAGAGAGTGTGGCCTAGCCCTGCATCAGGGAAGGGGACATTGCCTGGCTCTGATCTGCCATGTGGGGCTTGGGGTTTGGGAATTTGGCAGAGGAAAGGATAGCCTTATTTACCACTGCTCCTCCATCGTCAAATTTCCTGACCTGTGGGGAGCCCCGCAGGCCAAATGCCATGGCTCTATGGGCTTCATTTGGCCACAGGCTGGAGGTTGTCCACCCACTGGAGGTCCAACCTGCTGCCTGAAACAGGATCATCCTTATCCAAGCCATCCTATACAATGAATAAACAAAACTCTTCATAAGACTACCATCAACCCTAACACAACACAAGACATAGCACCCTAAACTGGCACAGGTAAAGCAAGGGAACCACAGCAGCCAATGTCCTGCTTCTGTAAAAGACTATTAATGTACACTCAAGAGATCCCAGGTAGAGGGCCATGCCCCCTACTACAGAGGAAGACAAAAATCCCCACAATTTGTACCGATCTGACCATGCAGTAAAATTCCTTCCTGAGCCCAGAAATGGTGATTGGCCTAACCCTGAGCAAAGGATAAGACCCTCTAGCCAAGAACCTCTGGTTTTGGTCCCAGCAAGAGCATTAATCAGTTTACAACTGGCTTATATTGATGTAGTTATATTTGAAGCAAGTGTTTTTCATGTAAATAAGACCTCAGAAAAGTCTTCATTGGGACTAAATCAGGTTCCCTCTCACTCTGTTTCTCAATCCTATTGTCAATTATGTGTGGATTTCCTAGGATTATTCTTGAGGTGAACAGTTGCCAGTGGTTTAATTTTAGGGGAAAATATTCAACATGTAGCCTGGGAATGCGCTTTGGAGCTTGGCTTTGACAGCATCAAAGACCAGAGAGATTTGTTGTTTATCTTAAAAGACCAAGTCTCCTAGGCAGGATTAGCTTTTGTGTCTGCTATTACTTACTCATCCTCTCTCTCTTTTCGAATGGGATATCTTGGAGCTTTGCAGAATTTCTCTTTGTTTGGGACATTTCAAATCTACTCTTCTGCTTCTAACAAAATAGATTTGCTTTTTGGCTACTCACGGTCTCTGAACACACTGGGAGCGTGGCAACTTTTGCCGGGCCCTATTTAGAGAACCTGTAATTTTGCTTCTTGATTTATATAAAAGTTTTGGCATCCAAAGGTTCAGACCTGGGGAAAAGTTTATTTTTAATTATGGCAACTAGCAGGCAGAAAAAAGAGACTTCTCTGCTTCTTCCTAAAGAAGGACTTTCACACCAAATGTAAAAAATACTTAACATTTTCTATGTCTGTTGTTTTTCTGACAAACATATGTGTTTATTTATTTTTAGACTAAAAATGCAATTGTCATGCTCTCTAAAGTACACGTGGAAAATTAAAAACACATTGAGCCAACTTGTTGTTTAATGAATGTTCATTACAGTATACAAGAGGAAGGATGGGCTTGGGTTAAATCACTACATGGGTAGGGATCAGTTCATGGCTCTGCCAGACTTCCTCTGTGACTTCAGGCAAGTCACTTAATTTCTCTGGGTGCATACACACATACTAATGTTCTCGCAGTTAAGCCAGCCTCATTTTTTTAAGTTGACTTAACTGTCAGAGCATACACATGTATGTGGAGCAGAGTTGACTTAAATGCAGCACAATATAATACACCTCCAAGGTGTATTATCTTGAGTTGCATTAGTTAAGCTGACTTAGCTCAAAAGATGGCTGTCACTATGTCAAGGAGCCATATGTGTGTATGCTCTGACGTAGCTTAAGTTGACTTAGTTAAATCAACAGTTAAATAGTCTTATTTTATGTTGACTTAGTATGTGTGTATATACCCTCTGTAATTCAGTTTCCTATTCACAAAATGAGGGTACTATTATTTCCTCAGGCTCACTTGCCTGTTGGACTGTAAGTGCTTTGAAACAGGAGCTACCTTTAATGTGTTTGGAAGGCTGCTGACACAATGGGGCTCTGATCTTTATTATGGTTTCTCGGCACTATGAGCATTTATATATATGCTCCAGGAGTGGGGGTGGAGGGCTTTAATTAGAGCAGCTAATTTAATTAGAGTCACTCTAATTAAAACACTTGGAGTGTCTCATGTATCAGTGTCTCCGTGCTTCAAAATGGCATTGGGGGTGCCATTTTAAAGTCCAGGAATGCTGATACATGAGGTGTGGGAGGTTGCTGGAAGATGGTAATTGCCACACTCCAGCAGACTCGATTAATCCAATTAATTGGAATTACAGCATGTTGGAGCAGCCTCCCTGCTCTTGTATAGTCACTGTATGGTAATGCAAATACCAAATTGTAATCATTGGTAATCTCTTCCTCAAAAGAAGAGAATGCCAAATCCTTCCAAGTCACTTGCTGCCAAGGCAGGGCAGGCCTTTGTAAATAAATAAGCCTTAACCTGTGCCCTGAAGGGCAGTAAGTTAGGGCTCTGTTAGAACAGGCTCAAGGTAGAGAGCTCTTCACTGGAAACTTTCTGCCCCTGAATGTCCAAGTTCAGAGCTGTTAGTCTGAACCTCTCAGCCTTCCAGACCAAGTCTGACTCCCTCATTGTATTCAGAAGCCCTATCTGCTGAGGGTTTGAGGAAATCCTGCCACTATGACTCTAGTATTGGAGCACACCTCTGTTCTAGCACATGATGGGAGCATTATTATGGACTGGGTACATGTCTGTGGGCCAAGAAAGATACAGTGTGCCAGAGTGACTGAGGAAATTCTGAACACCAGGTGAATGGCTTATGGTTCTTTTTAAACGTAATAGTTTCTTGCACCCTCCACAGAACCAAGTCTTCCTTTAAAGTTTGTCTTCGGTAACCTATCCAAATGGGTTTCAGCAGCATCATATGCTGGTAACTGTTTAGAAGTATAGAAGTCACATTCATCACTGTTTAATGCAAACACGCCTGTATTTACCTTCTCCCCACCACACCTGCTTCTCTGATTATTTACCTGCATTGGCAGGTATGTTGCCAGTAGGTCAAGGAAAATAATTATTCCCTCTGTTCAGCACCGGTGAGGCCACATCTGGAGTAGTGTTCAGTTTTAGCCCCCACTACAGAAAGGATGTGGACAAATTGGAGAGAGTCCAGCAGAGGGCAACAAAAATGATGAGGGGCCTGGGGGACATGACTTATGAGGAAAGACTGAGGGAACTGAGCTTATTTAGTCTAGAGAAGAGGAAACTGAGAAAAGACTTAATAGCAGCCTTCAACTACCTGAAGGGGGGTTCCAAAGAGGATGGAGCTCAACTGTTCTCAGTGGTGGATGACAGAACAAGGAACAACCATCTCAAGTTGCAGCAAGAGAAGTTTATATTGGATATTAGAAAAAATTATCTCACTAAGTGGGTAGTAAAACACTGGAACAGGTTACCCAGAGAGGTAGTAGAAGCTCCATCCTTGGGGGTTTTCAAAAATTGGCTAGATTTGATCTCAGTGGCAACTGATCTCAGTGGCAACATGTAGGGGGTGCACAGGAATGCACATGCACCCTCTGAGAGTCAGCATTCCCCGCTTAGACAACAGGCAAGGGGGGCAGGCAGGAGCATGGTGCCCCCCCTGAGAGCACTGGCCGGGGAGTGAGGGTGCCAATAGAAGCACCGCTGGCACTTCCGGGAGCACCGCTGACACTTCCAGGTTGGCACAATCGGCTGCGGGGGGAACCCCCAGTCACTGACTGGCCATTGGGGGGGCAAGTCTCCCCCCCCCCGACTCAGGAAGCACCAGTTGCCCATGAATGATCTAGTTGGGGCTGGTCCTGTTTTGAGCAGGGGGTTGGACTAGATGACCTCCTGAGGTTCCTTCAAACCCTCATTTTCTATGATTCTATGCTTCACCTGATTCCTAGATTGTAATCTCTCCTGTGCAGGAACTGTGCTCTCATTATGTATTTGTAGTATATCAAGTACAAAAAGGCCCTAAACTCTAACTGAAGTTCTTAGGTGGTACTGCAGTCAAAATAATTGGAGGACATGTTTTCATTTTGAACACACCATGTATTGCATGCTTTGTTTTCTGCTATCTGGTAATTCCTATCACCCCAATACCTAATCACTGCTATTCCCATCCTGGGAATTCTTTGAGCCAGCCACAGTAAGTTCTTTATCACTTCACTTGCAAGGTCCTACAGCAGAACAAAGAGGAATCAAGAGGAGGCAATGTATCACAGGATATCCTACCTTTAGCTAACTATTTCTTCATGATAGCACCAAGGACAGAGCAGGAGGCAAGGTGTGTTATGGGACTGCCTCCCTCCCTCCTCTTCACAATATCAGCAGAGTGGGAAATAAAGCTAAGCAAAGTCCACAATGGAATCTGTTGTTGCTATAGCATTGTCATATGGGGGTGTAATTTTTAATAACAGATTTTGTACCAGCCAAAGTCCTACTTGGTATAGCTTGCTTTGCTTGTGAAACTGCTTTGAGAAATAGCAATGAAAGTCCTAGTGTAAGCTGCATGGAGGGTTGGGTAGTATAATACCAGGAAACCTCCTCCATTGTCAGCTAAGCCCAATATAAACCCAGCTCATTATAAACATTTAATGCACAGATTCAATCTGCCTTGCTCATCACTGTGTAAATTTGCCCCCTGGTGATGTAAATCCCAAGGTGTGATTCAGGCTGTTCTTTGAGATGCACATTAATATCACCTCTTCTGCACACATTTCTTTTTGTCCACTACACCTTCAGAGAAAAGCTCTGGCCACCAGCTGTGGTTCCCAAAACAGTTCAGAATAATAAGCATGAAATTATTGCAGAGGCCGGAGAGGAGTCTCTCCTCCTCTGCCACCTGGACACAGGAGTAGGGGTAGACGTCGTTTACTTAGACTTCAGGAAGGCCTTTGTTACGGTATCCCACACCATACTGGTGAACAAGTTAAGAGGCTGTGACTTGGATGACTACACAGTCCAGTGGGTGGCGAATTGGCTAGAGGGTCGTACCCAGAGAGTCATAGTGGATGGGTCGGTATCAACCTGGAAGGGTATGGGCAGTGGGGTCCTGCAGGGCTCGGTCCTTGGACCAATATTCTTCAATGTCTTCATCAGCGACTTGGACGAGAGAGTGAAGTGTACTCTGTCCAAGTTTGCAGATGACACAAAGCTACGGGGAGAAGTGGACACGCCGGAGGGCAGGGAACAACTACAAGCAGACCTGGACAGGTTGGACAAATGGACACAAAACAACAGAATGCAATTCAACAAGGAGAAATGCAAAATGCTGCACCTAGGGAGCAAAAATGTCCAGCATACCTACTGCCTAGGAAATGACCTGCTTGGTGGCACTGAAGCAGAAAGGGATCTTGGAGTCCTCGTGGAATCCAAGATGAACATGAGTCATCAGTGTGACGAAGTCATCAGGAAAGTTAATGGCACTTTATCGTGCATCAGCAGATGCATGACAAACAGAACCAAGGAGGTGATAATCCCCCTCTATCAGGCGCTGGTCAGACTGCAGTTGGAGTACTGCGTGCAATTTTGGGCACCGCACTTCAAGAGGGATGTGGATAACCTGGAGAGGGTCCAGAGAAGGGCCACTTGTATGGTTAAGGGCTTGCAGGCCAAGCCCTATGAGGAGAGACTGGGGCACCTGGACCTCTTCAGCCTCCGCAAGAGAAGGTTGAGAGGCAACCTTGTGGCTGCCTATAAGTTCATCACAGGGGCACAGAAGGGAATTGGTGAGGCTTTACTCACCAAGGCGCCCCTGGGGGTTACAAGAAATAATGGCCATAAGCTAGCAGAGAGCAGATTTAGACTAGACATTAGGAAGAACTTCTTCACAGTTAGAGTAGCCAAGGTCTGGAATGGGCTCCCAAGGGAGGTGGTACTCTCCCCTACCCTGGGGGTCTTCAAGAGGAGGTTAGATGGGCATCTGGCTGGGGTCATCTAAATCCAGCACTCTTTCCTGCCATGCAGGGGGTCGGACTCAATGATCTATTGAGGTCCCTTCCAACCCTATAACATCTATGAATCTATGAATCTATGAAATGGAGGTCACCACAGTTCAGCACATGTTCAATTTGCACCTGAACATTTAATTCTTCATGTCTCTGGTTCCCATCAATAAACTGTAAGAACAGGAGAGCAGAACAGGAAACAAGGACAACATATGAGCCAAGGAGTAAAGACTGGTGTTCATCTGCCTTCCAGAAGATTCATACCGCGATACAATAAATGGACTGTGCTACGGCCCATTTAGTCACTTTGGCTGAAATTCACTCTTGTACCACAGAGACATTTCCTCTTTAGTTACTTCGGCCAGACTCACCAAAAAAATCTCTTATACTTTCCATGAACACAGGAACCTGTCATTCATAGAGACTGTGGAAGTCACAAGTTGGTTGTTAGCTCAGTCAGTGATTAATATATCTTTGAAAATTCAGCTCTAAAATCTCACTGCCAAGTTAGCCCACCCTGGAGCATCACTCCCCTCCCTCCACCTCCCCTTTCCTTACCTCTTCTTTTCATAATTTCTTTGCTATTGAAACTGCTTAGGATGATAAAATATTTTTCATCTTCAAAGCATATTACTGACTAGTTGACTCTTAACAGTACTTCTTTGGTTGCCTATGAACATAGGTGACTAGATTCAGTGCCCAAGAGACTTCTTCTTCCAGGCACATGTTTCTGTGACTCTGAGGAGGACACAATTGTTCACATTTAATGGTTGGGAAATTGGGGCAAACAGAGTCAGTCCAGCACTCACAAAGTATCTAAAGCCAACACAGTCCTGCTGAATTTGATCAACTAGTCATTTCAGTGAAAATTAACATTAGTTCCACTACAAACCCCTCTCTCATTTAACCTAATCACCAGGACTTGGGTCCTTGCACATATTGGGTCACCAGAGAAAAAAGCAGTTTCTGCCTGAATGAACACAGACTATTTCTTTAGGTAGACTGTTTCAATATTAAGCTGATCTCACGTCCTTTCCCAAGGAGAGAGTTGGTGCAGGAATTTGGAGACTTGTGAGTGTTTTGTTTTCTTGTTCCTTTTGAAGTAACACAGGCAATATGGGAACCATTTCTAAATTACCCATGCACTTGAGTGACAGAAGCAACATAGAAACAAAGACAACCAGATGGAACATACTCTGGTACAAGGAAGCAATTAGGTTATAGCATAAAAGAATGAAATCAGATATATGAATAAAAGATTTGTTGAGGGAGCTGTCTTTCTCAGGGTTATCTTCATAATGGCAAAATGTAAGGCCAAATTTTGCCATTCAGCCCTGGTCAGCATTGGAGATGTATGGAGCTCCACCTTAGAAGGAGCTCACAGAGAGGAACTCCACTCCCTTCCCAAGTAATACATTGTATGCAGATAATACAGCTTATATACAATGCACAGGTTCTGCTCTACAGATCAGGACTGAAGTGGTGCAGGGCCCTCACCTAGGGTGAATGGAAGGATCACATTCTGCAACTATTGCAAGCTTTCATGGAAGGTTCTTTGCATACTAGACATGCATCCCTTTGGAAGACAGCAACAGGCTTTACAAGGTTGATTCTAGTATACAGCTATAACATCTGGCCAATAAATTCTGATGTTCAATGGAACAAAAATCTGCTTGCTTAATTTGATTCAGAAAACCCTCCAACACAAAGAGAGGGAATACGTGATCATTCGCTGCATCTCTTTAAAAGTCTTCCAGAAGATTAGACCAGGTTCCCTGAGGAGCTGCCTCTCCCTTCATGGCCCTCTGCAGCTATATTCTCTGATATAAATGGCACTGACATCACTGGAGGAGTGAGCACAGAACTGCTGTTTCAATCTCAGAAGTCTTCAGCTTTTGGCACAAAATACAAAACTCACAGAATTGGTTTAGCTTTTGCATGATGAAGAAATAAACACCTGAAAATAAAATGCCCAGATGGAAGAGGGAAGAAGAGAAACTTACAATACATATGATGATCATTAAGTACTATAGGTGAAATCCTGCCCCGCTGAAACAAATGGCAAGAATCCTAGGCTAGAGACAGACATTCAAAAAGCCTAAGCCTGAATTGATTCAATCTTTGCAGGTTAGGCTGACCTGGCTAGGCTAAACCAGTTTATAACCACATGGACATCCCAGAAATGCAGGCATATGCCTGCAGTGGCTCAGGCTAGAAGCTGGGGGGTACTAGAGCAGCCCTCCCTTCCCTTCCACACTGCTGAGCTGAAGCGGGGCATGGCCAGGCCCTGGCAGGATGCTCTGATTAGGGAGGGGTTCTCCCCATCCTGAGCAGCCCAGCAGGCAGTTGATAACACAGTGTTTGTTACCTCTACCTCAGTGTTTATCAGCCCATTAAGAAAACAAAGAAAAAAAAGCTTCTCTCCATTAGTTCAAACTCTTAAACAACTTTTTCCAAGGAAGGAATGGAGGGATGTTACCAGCTACCTGTTGATTAGCTCCAAAAAGCCCTAAGTGGACACAGTCCTGTCTGCCTTTGTCCAGTCTCCCACAGCACAGACTATAGCCAGCATGTGGTATGCTCACTAATGCTGAGAGGTATCTGTGTAAGGCAGAGAGGAGCAGGGAATCCCTGCTTAGCAGGCCATGGTGAGGGAAGGGGGGGAGCAGGGGGAAGCCAGGCAGATGTCTGTAGTCTCTGCCAGAGCTGCAGCCAGGGAGCAGAAGGGAGGGACCAGCTCTGCTGTGGGGCAGAGCACCCAGCCCAGAGAGCATGTCAGTATGCTGGGGGAGTCTGGTTTAACTTAAACCAGGAAGGGGTCTGGGACAGACATTGCATAAACCAGTTTTACCCAAATCAGTTAAGTCTGATACTATATTCAGCCAGGTTTATCTCAAACCAGTTTCAGCCATTTTCAAGCTGGTTGATGTGCACTAAACATCTGTTCTGTTACAGGTTTAAACCAGTTTCTGATCACTTAAACCGGTTTATGTGTAATGTCTGCCCCTACCCCCATTCACTGCAGAGGCCAGAACCTTACCCTTTACTTGTAAAGTTGCCAAAGTGAGAAACTCAGAATAAAAACCAGCTATATTAAATCAGATGCATGTAGCTGAGTCCTCTATCTTAGTCATAGCTTTCCTGTCCAAGGGGTTTTAGCCTAAGCAGCATACTGGTCACACTTACTAAGAGCCATTCCTTGTGCTTTTAAAATATCATGTTTGATTGGTCTCAGATGGGAGGCAAACCATCCCTCCTAACAATTCTGAGAGCAGATTAACCTTTTCAACAGTGAGGGTCACATACAGTCCATCATAATCACTCTGTATTAGCATTGGCAAACACAGGGTAAAGATTTCAGAAGTACTCAGAGAGTTCATCTATACATGCAATTAAGCCACAATTACTGCTGCCGGGCACCACATCTTCACATGTACCTGGGATTGCAGCATGTTTAGCCAGGTCAGAGCAGCTGAGGGCTTCTCCCCCCAGCTCAGAATGCTGCAGAGGGTCTAGCTGGGGCCCAAGAATGTTTCAGTGTGGAGCTAGCCAGCAGGCAGCCCCCCGTACTGAAGAACCCTCATGCCCAGTAGTCTAATAAGGACACACATGTAGATGCTCCATGCTTACTGAGCAGCTAATTAGTCTGCTGCTCAGTAAACATCTCATGTAGATGCACCCTGTGTGGGCCTAGCTTTGCTCCCACTGGAGTTAACAAAAACTTTACTGTTGACTTTAGTGAAAAAGAGGTAGGACACCACTAAGTGATTTTGGAAACCCCACTCACAAAGCATTTTTATAACCCCTGGGTGGGAGCACCATTGTAAAGATTTGATGTGTCTTCAGTTGAGCGATATGCCCCCCCGCCCCCCCTCACAGTGTCTTGTTCTGGGAATCTAGAGGCATCCACCTTAAACAGCAGCCTCAGAAGAGACCACATCCATATGGGGTCTGCTTTCATTCCAACAAGGATTCCCAAACAACATCACTGATGCCAGTAACTGGTTTGCTGAACAGTCTGAGTGCCAAGGGCTTTCTTCCCTTATTCTCAGTTGTTCTGTTCATCCATTAATATAATGTGAGTCAAAGTTAGGGGACAGGAAGAGGGAGCTTTCAGAGGCTGTGGTTTCTCCTGAATGCCTAAAGCCAAACACTAATGAAAGGATAAAAAAAACAAAACAAAACAAAACAAAAAAACCCCAAAGATGTCTGCAACCCATTACATCAGAGCTTCCTTGGTTAGAGAAACAAACCCAATGTGACACTGCTTTACATTGCTGATGCAGATGATCTAATTTAGCTAATTAAGTCTAGGCCACGACTGTTTAGAGAGTGGTTATGAGATAGGACTCCAGCATCAGAGTGCTGTGTAAGGAATGCCTTCTTAGCTAACTCCAAAAACATACATACATGGTCTCTCTATCTGATACCCACTGAACATACGATTTTTATAGCCTGGACCATGGCATGGGAAGTTTTGAGCATTTGTTTCAGCTTTCACACTGACAATTGGGATGGTATCAGTTGAGAAGAGGTCTGATTGGAGAGGGGGAGAGGGAGAAGAGAGGAACTCCAGAAAAAGAGTTTTATGAGAAATAGTCTTTAGTTTCAAAAATTAAAAAAGAAATAGTTATAATCAAGAGAAGTGGACCATTTAGAACACAAATAGGAAGCTTGCCCCTACTTTACTTTCTCCTTGCTTGTATATTTTGAGAGCATCCATTGTATGTGCACTGAAGAAGCTCAGCATACCAAGGACACCTCGCTTACTGTAACCTTGGCATCCTCACTGTGGAAAGTAAAAAGTGCAAACTATAAGCCACTGCTGTGGCTGGATGAGAGCTTCATGGGGAATTTGAGCAAATATTTTAACTGGAGAATGTCAGAAGAGATGTAGAAATCTGACAAGCCATCCAACAGGCATCCTGGCACTATTTTGATTTATATGTCTGAGTGAACATGATGCTCACATAATGATGGAATGACAGCATGTCCAGTGACAACCAGCTGGGTAGGCAGGTGCCAGGCAGGACCCTGTTACGCCGCTCTTTCATTGGCACTTCACTTTGTACCTTTAGCCATGCTCCATGCTGGGCCTGAGCCTCTACCACTGTGCCAGTGCCCTTCATTCCTGACTTGAAGTACTTCCTGCTCTTCCAGTACAGTGACATCCTTCTCCAGGCTTAAAAATAAACCTCTGTTACAAAGTCTTGCCTCTGTCTCCTGAAAAGCTAAGCAGCAAGCCTAGGAGAGAAAAAAATAGCCTGCTATCTTAGGTGCAGAGAGGCTCGTTCACATTTGTCTCACTTATCCCAATAAGGTGGAGATATTTCCTGACAGATGAAACCTGCCCAGGTCTCCACCTCATTTTCCAGTAAAGGGCAAACCCTTTCTCTAAAGACAGACAAACCAGATTGAGTGGGCTTAGGCAGACCACAGCCTCCTTGCAGCCTCAGGCATGCCCGGCATAAAGAAGAGGGCCTGTTATTCTGAATGGAATTTCTCTACTTCCTGCTGCTTGCAATTGCTGGCCACTGTAATCTGCAGTGTACAAATGTGTGTGTTCAGCCGGGGAAAGAATGCTTCTGATTGAGATGGTGGTTATGAGATGAAAAAAGATTGATCCACACAGTGGTTTCTTCTGTTTCCTGTGTGCATTCGCTTGTGGAGGCCCCTTCTTGTGAAGGCTACTAAGGATGTAAATGGGATGTTAACAGAAGCCAGTTCTAACTGAAAAAAGCTTTAGAATATGTTCTCCATGGATTTTGTTTAACCTCCGAGGCAAATACTCTTTGCATTTCTGGTCCACCAGAACAAATCTGATTTGTGGTAGCACTCAGGTCCTGGCCGAAGCTTGCCTGTTAGAATGATCATTGGGTTGGGTTGTAAGCAATGGCCATTCATGGTGAACTCCATGAACCATTCCCACTTCAGCTAAAGGACTAAATGCATTAGCTGGCAAGTGCAGGTGTTATAGCCTGGTGCATAAAACAACCACAAGAGGGAGACACACGTGCTACCTTGGGCAACTCTTGCTCTCAAGCTGAGCAGGAAACAATTTTTACTGTCTTGTGACAGTTTTCAACATTTTGAAATACATTTCCATCCCAACTTGGAAAAAAGTTGAAATCTTGAAAATGTCCATGATAATATAATAATCCAAATCAATTCAGATCAATGGAAGGATTTCCATTTTGAAATATTTTGTTTCCATTTTGATTTTGATGTTTAACGTTTCTTAGTATAACTTTGCTTACAGTTTGAAATCAAAAGGCCTTTCCAATTAATAGTAAATGTTTTTGCTTTGAAAATATTGAAATAGGACATTTCAGCAGTTTTGAAACTTTCTTTCCAAGGCATGTTTTCATTGAGAAGTGTGTTAAAACTGACCTTTTCCCACAAACAGCTTGGGATCCAAAAAATCAACTTTTTTCTCCAAAAAAGGCATTTAATCATGACATTCCCAGCCAGCTGTAATATGCAAACAGTGAAGTCACTGGATAAGTAGGCTGCCATAATCTCCTTTGAACATGAATGAACAGAAAGTAAAACTTAATCTAAAAAGTGAAAAACTTTCATCCAGGGACAAGAGGCATCAGATTGTATCACACAAGAATGAGGCAAAAGGACAAAGACCTTAAAATTAGAGCAGACTGAAAAATATGGCATGATAGGACCCTGTAGCAGAGGTGAGGATGTGAGATGATTCCTGACTTCGAGTCAGCAGGTGAGGCTAAAAACAATGAAATTATCTGTGGATATTTATGATAAAAATAGCTGCCCTGAGTTATCTCACATTTGAAAGTTCAATATATAGCAACCTTAGTACATCATACGTGTGTTTGCCTGTAAGTGTTTAGCCAAAAAAAAAAATCTCTTGTGCACCATAGCAAAACTGTCTTTCATGGTAGGACATGATGTGAGAGGTAAGCTATGCATTCAGCTCTACACCATAGGAAATAGGCAGAGTCTATCCACAGAAAGGCAACACCTATTCCTTAGTTCTTCTGTATTACATAGTCATCTGAGCCCTAAAAAAAAATAATTAGCTTTGCCAGTCCTGTATATTTAAAACAAATACAAACTGAGATTTGTCAAAGTCAAGCAATTAACTACCATGAGTTTCTGTTTCTTCTCAATGCAAGTATTTCCACTGCTTTGAGTACTTTTGGCAAACTGCACAATGCTGAAAAAAAAAGAAAGGGTGACCCATTGCTGAACTGCAGTTGCATGCCCAGAAGGCATTTTAAACTTAGCAATGAACTATGGTATCCTATACCCTTTAGCAGTCAGTGAACCATAGAGTCAGTGCCCACCTCATCCTGCCAACATCTGACATCTGGCATTTCAGCCAAAGGCAAACTGGAACCCTGGCATTATGCCTACATTTACAATAATTTGAGATTTACAAATTATCATGAATGCCTTGATTTGTCAAATGAAGAATATTTATTTATGTATGTCCTGATATACATGTGCCCTGATTCTGATCGCACAGAAGGTTTATGTCCCAGGTAAACCTGGGAAGTTTATGTCAGCTTTAAACAGAAGTTACACAATAAGGTAATGCAGTGGAGCAACTGCCTTGTCTTTCAATGAGTTATGCTGCTTTGCAAGGAGAACCAAGCTGTTTGTAAGGTTTGATTCTCCATTGCATTACCTTACTGTGCAAATTCTGTGTAAAGCTGACATAAACCTTCCCAGTACCAAACTTCATTCACTCTGTACTTTGGAGGCAGTCCTCTCCTTGTAAATCTCATGAATCTCTGTAGTGACTTTCACCAGCTCTGTGAGCTGACATGCGAGCACCAAAATGTGCATGGTGAGCTCCAAACTAGTATACTTACCAAAAAAAACAGATGATGCCCTTGGGGTCTGGTTTTCACACTTGTCCTCCAGGAAGTTTTGTTTCTGTCAAAGGGCCTGTTAAACTTGATAAGAGCAAGATCTCATATGGGGAGAGTGGAAGAAGAGCTCAAAACCTCCTGCATATGTTAAAGCCATTGCAGGCAGCCAAGGAAAATAAACAGTCTCAGGAGCTCTGGGGGCACAAAGAAAGAGATCCTGTTTAGAGGAAACTGAGAACCGAAGGAAGGGACAAAACTCTTGTGCAACTTTGCAGGAGTAAAGTTCAGGCACTGCCAAAAATGATTCCTGTTGCTCTGGTTCAACTTGAGCAATCCTCTCAACCTCCTTCATCACTCTTGCAGTCCTCCATTTGGAGCACTATTCTAATTTCTGAATGAAAAGAGAGCATAAAGAAACTCATACCATGCCATAGAAGAAATCCTCCTCCCTGAACCTAGAAAAAAATTAAACAGTGTCTCTACATTGTTTTATCCAAGAGCAAGTATTTGCTGTCCTTAATAACGTGTCCTCAAAAGTAAGCACATTTGGAAAACACACACAGTACAAAGTGAACTCCTTACATTAAGAAATGACACATGTCTATGCACTTGCTGTTCTACCCTGTATTTGAACTGATGATAATAGGGACTTTTTGGGCAGAGCTATCATTCTGCCTGGGTATTAAGTTTAGAACCTATAATAATGCCTTTTAAATGACACTAATGCACAGTAGACTAAGTCTACTGCACATTAGTGCAATAGCATGGCTTTTGCTGTGACATGGTAATGCAAGGTAGAATTAATCTACTGAGCATTTAGCATTTCATGTAGATGTGTCCTCTGTCACACACATACATACCTGCTCACTATACTATTTCTTTGCTGTGCATTTGCTTATCCAGTTTTTTTATAATTCTCACACTTGAAACTTCAGTAAAATGAAAAGAACATCAAATTATTTCACTTCTGTGCTCCTAAATACTTAGAATCCCCCAGAAAGCCTTCACAGTGTCCTGTATGATCACTAAAAAAGGGAATTAAAGCCACATTCCAGGTGGTATTAGGATAAAAGATAGGCAAGTTTGAGTTAAATACAAAAAGCTGTGCTCTGTTGCCAACCTGCTTTATGGCAGATTGTAACCACAGCAAATGTTACAACCATAGCACATTGGTCTGTGGTTTGTTTTATTTCAGGATGTGGGGATGAACTCATATTGTTGTTTGGTGGAGGGTTAAAGAAATTATAGGAATAATGGGTAGAGTTTGGATTAAATTTGCAATCCCTTGCTTTCACCTTGCTTTGTCCTAAACTGTTACATAATTTATCCCCCTTACAGGAATGAATATAATGGCACAGTTGGGATCTAAGGAATTTCATGCCCTATCCCAAGCATCATGTATCCTGCCATGCCAGATGTGTATGCCAGGAAACACGATTTCTGGTATGAGGCATAAAATACCTCAGGTCCCAATCATGCCACTGCCAGGTCCGAACCAGACTAAGGGCAGTCCTCGGACACATGGCACACATTCAAGATAGATAAGCCACCATATAAACCAGCCACAGTAATGTTTCACATTACATATGGAATATCTTTGTGGCTTGTTTGCCATTTTACTGCACCACAAATTGGCTGAATGTGTGGTATATTATAGTTTATGGTATGATTAACATGTCAATTGCACCATAAATGTAACATCTTCTAGGGCCCAGTGGTGATTTTCCTCCTTTTAGCACAGCTTTATAGAATGAGGTGTGACCCTTAAGTACTGTCTCAAAAGTAATAATTCCCAAATCCACCTTTCATCTCTCACAATTCTACTCTGTTCATTCCTTATCCATAACTGTGTTTCTCATATCTCTCTCCTGGTTGTCCCATCTCCAACTCTAAATAAAACTGGGGAAAAAAACAGAGCCTTCATTGTAGCCCTGAGCGTATTCTTTTCCTTCCCATTGACCATTGGTACTTCCATTTCCCAGAGAGATACCAAAGAATACTACCTTGAGGCATGCTAGGAAGCACCACCATGGAAACACAATGCATCCATTCACTTCTGCTCCCTTCAAGCTGCATGCTGAGCAGTGTCCTTCTGTTGCCATTAGACCGGTGCTGAAAGATCCTTGTGCCAATCTCATGACCATGCCCAAGACCAAGTGTGCCTGAGAGGAGCACTGGGTGTGCTCTAGGTATATGCCATAGAGCAGCTATGTGGCTTAGATTTGATATGTGTATGTGCAGAGCAAAAGTGTGTGGGCAAGGCATGTTTTCAAGATGGTGCTTCCTAGCGCCATCCAATATAAGATATGTCCTTGGAGCCCTCTTCAAATTCTCTTCTTTCTTTTCCCTCTCATACCAGAGTACTTGCTGATATCTTTCCCATTCTTCCTTTAGAACATCTCAACCTCTTCTTCTCAAACTGTGGTATATGAGTAATCTCTTCCTTCAACTGATTTAGTTTATTCCTCTTGCTTCCCTAAATCTCATATTGCTCCCTTCCAGAGTGTCCAAAATATCACACCATTGTCACTTATCTTGCCTACTGCTCTGACCATCACATCCCATCACCTTGGATGTCTACAAAAGCTTAACTTGTGCCCCCTCAACTTCCAACTCTACATGCTCACTTTCAAGTTTCCACTCAGTTTGGCTTCTGCCGCCATCTCCTTATCACCTTCTCTTTCTGTTATAATTATAATCTAATAGTGTGTGTGTGTGTGTGTGTGTGTGTGTGTGTGTGTGTATACACATACATACACACACACACACAAAAGAATTACAACAGTAGAATGTGTAGTTTGTTACAGACATATCAAACAAGTTCCTTTATATATATAAATAATATATATAAATAATATATATATAAAAGAATTTGTTTGATATGTCTGTAACAAACTACACATTCTACTGTTGCAGGGGTTTAGGTTGTAGCCGTGTTGGTCTAACGATATAGGCAGACAAGGTTCCTTGGGTGAATTTGGTATCTTTTATTAGACCAACCCAAATGGTTGGAGAATAGTTATTAAGCAAGCTTTCGGGTTCAAAAACCCTTCGTCAGGCTCAGGAAGCTGCAGCAGTTGGTGTGTGCTCTTCCATGCAGCTTCCTGAGCCTGACGAAGGGTTTTTGAACCCGAAAGCTTGCTTAATAACTATTCTCCAACCATTTGGGTTGGTCTAATAAAAGATACCAAATTCACCCAAGGAACCTTGTCTGCCTACATTCTACTGTTGTAATTCTTGTTCTCACATTCCCCAGTCTTTGCTTGTCATTGCTTTCTATGTTACCTCTAGTCTGAAGTATAAGCTGCAGAGGACAGGGACCTTTCTCTTTTTAAATCACTAGGAATGTGTATGGAGCGGTAGAAGTAACAAGTAGTAGCATGGTGTTATCTACTGAATCAACAATTCTGCACAGCTCATGAGCTAATAAGTCAATGTAAGGAACACACCCACCCCTTATTCCACATCCTACAGAACAGTCCTAACTTTCACATATCTGCCTCATATCTGGCAAGGTCAGCTGGAAGGGTGCACTAAATCCTGAATTTAGTTCAGATAGGGAAAAGATTGCTCTGTACATAAATTACATTGCATCATGACGTCACCCCTTTCACTTAATGTGAATCAGCTTGTGGAATTCCGTGTGAAGTCCAAAGGTCATATATATTCACTGCTCCTCCCTCCTACCAAATTAGTACAAGGGATGTGCTGTATATATGGAAAATGGTTTATATCAGGATCATGTGACTTTCAACTGTATGATTAGCATCCCAGGAATTCACTAGTTACTCCCACAGAAAACACCCTAATTACCCTAGTAAAAAAGTTAAATAAAAAGATATTTTTTAAAAGCATAGGAACTTACCAGACTTCTTTCTAGGAGGAAACAGAAATTGTACAGTGCCTTGCACAATGGGGCTTCAAGCCTAATTGAAGTCTCAAGAAACTAATGAAAATAACAACAATGGCTAAAGGGCAAGGGGCTTAGTAATGATACATCAGTTTGAACTGTTGTGTTAAAGGTGAGACTTGTTGAAAGTGTGGCCTCTGACAGCCAAAGGGATTTTCTGTTGGCACAGTTACACTAACTCCCTGAACAACACTAGTAAAGCTTACAAAAGCCCTCTTCTGTTGGCATGGCTGTGTTCACACTAGGGGTTTTGCTGGCAAAACTATGTCATTGGGTCTGTGATTTTTTTCACACTCCTAAACAATATAGCTGTTCTAGGAAACTGTATAGAGTAGACTAGACTTAAGTCACCAGACTAAGTCCATCCTATGTCAGTATCAGTAATGACTAGTGGTTATTGTAGTACAAGAAGTGAGTTGGGAAGAGCAGTTCAGTTCCTGCTGAGCAGCAGTAAGACTCTGTGCCTTGTCTCTATTAAGCCTACTTGTTTTTTCTTGTTTTCTCCAAAGTTTATAACACTTTGACTTACCGCTTTTCGAGAACCTTTTAAATGTTATCTGTCATGTCACTACAAAGCTTGCTGTACAATATCAAATGAATCAAAACATCATTTTGTATGTTGTCTATGGTTTTGTAGAAAACTCCAGAGCTGGTTGGTTTTATTCTCCCACTCATCATTCTGCCTTTGTCCTTGCTGCCCCTATCCATAGGACAGTCTTCTAGTTCCCAGCCTGTCTCCCTTTCCTCCCTCAATCAAATTCTTTCCAAGAAGCAATGTTTTCCTTGAGATGCAGAGCAGAATAAAATATGAAAAAACATTTACTAAAGGTGGGAGGTAACTATACCTTAGCTAGCTCCTTCCCTTAGCTCTGCCAGTTCATATTTTCCAAGACCCCCAGGGAGGTGCTAGCAACTGAATCTGCTTTGGTAGTTGGAGCACCACTAGAGTGCAATTAATAATAACTGTTGTGAGTATTTATTTAGTTACAGGAAAAATCCAATTTCTGTTGCTTGTCAATGCTAGCAGGGAAAAGCCACCAGGGTGACAAAGCTGGTCAATAGGGGGGAGTGTTATAGGGTGCATCTACACTACACCTGCCATGTTCTTGGGGCAGATACACTGGCCCTTCTTATCTGCTCCAGCTCACATGCACCAAATCCAGAAAGTGAAGCTGCTTCAGGAGCAACCAGCCTCCTACCACAGCATCTCTCATGATCCCTGTCTCTTGCAAGCTTGAAAGTCACCTGTGGAGCGGCTTCACTGCCCCATTTCTGAGCAAGCAGGAACAGGACATGCTCAGATGTGGCCCCTCCCAAAAATGCTGGGGATGAGGTATTGTCAGTCTCATATTTTACAAGCTATGAAACAATTTCCCATGCAGTCACATGCACACCTGTGACAAAATCTTCGTTATGTTCCAAATTGTGTTGATACCTTCAGGCTCAGTCCCATAGGCAAATGATAATGCATATGTGCATTATTACATCATTATTTTACACTGTGACAACATTGCCACACAGTGTGATCCCACCCATGTAGCCCTGATTCAGGGAGGTATGTAAGCACCTGCCTGACTTTAAACACAACTGTAAATTCCATTCAAGTCAGCAGAACTACTCACATGCTTATAGGAAGGCTCATAGTTAAATCTTAATCTAGCAAGGCCTCTGTGTAAGAAAACTCTTGAATACATTTCACAGTATTTAATTAAAAGAAGTTAGGTAAATGAACTAACATTAGGTATATAATGATTGGCTGAAATGCCTCCGAGGTCATAATCCTACCCCATAACCCACAGACATCCTCCACCCGAGGCTTGTCAACAATTATACACATTTTAAAAAACCCCAACTTGTTTTTTCCTGTCTTAAAGAAAGAGAATATTTTTTTAAAATAAACACAATGGGTTTTTGTGCATGATTTCAGTTAAGCACGTTTTTCTTATTAAAAACTTGTGTTATCCTTTGATTACATAATGCACCACCCAAGGAAACTGTGACTAAGGATATCTAAATACCCAATGCTAGGTTCTGATGATTCTAGTCCTGTTCTTGTGGCTATCAGAATGTCATCAGAACTTCACACTGTGGATATATGTATGTACAGACTTATGATACAATATGTTCTTTCTCCCTTTAACCTACCTGCCTGTCTACCTCAGGTACTTGTTTAGCCTTCTAGCTTTTCAGTTTGCCTTCTGTCTAGCAATCAGAACACAGCAGAGATGCAGGGATTCAGGACCAAATATTCATAAGGTGTAACTGGCACTGCTCCAGAGATTTCAGTGAAACTTGGCCAGGTTACACCACTAGGAGATCTGGCTCACAGATACAATATAAAGTGATTATAGGTTCGTTCCGCCTGGTCCTGTGAAGTGCTGAGTGCTTTCACCTCCAGCTGACTTCAGCAGGAGTTAAAAGGCACTCCACTGTCACCAGAAACACTTGATAAAAATACAGACATGCCGCTAAGTATGTTTGCCTCCTCGCCTCATTAGACCTTACCTTACCTGAAACAGAGTAGTCTGGCCTTGAGTTACTCTTGGAGCATCAGTAGGGGGTTTCAGAAGGGCATGTATTCAAAACTAAGTACATTCCAGTATACTTGTCCCTGTGGCCTTTCCACAGAAGCTGGCACACGCTCAGAGGTCTAGCAAAAGCAGTACCACAGATGGCAAATCTCCAGTTCTGAAGACTTGTGTATCATAGATAGTCCAGTGGGCTGCCTCTCATTCTGCTTCCAACATACCCACAAACCAGCTGGGTAGCAGCATAGCTGAGTGCCAAAGCTCTTTAGCTCAGGTAGAGTACCACATTAATGAAGCTCTGTTGCTTCTGGTATCCAAGCTATGGTATCTCTGCACAGCACTGCATTGTGCCATGGAGACAATCCCTTTATTTGCTTACTGATGATATCACAATGTCTGTACAAGCACTGCATAGTTTTGAAAAATTCAGAGGGTTAAAGAGACAGCAACAGACTTCAGCAGTGCTTTATCATTGTTTGTGGTTTCTAAAAGGGTGTCAGTAAATTTGGGTTACTTACTCTGCAGCTTCCAAACTTTACTTGCACGTACGCAAGAAAACAAATGCTTTTTTCCCTTTCAGAGTCAGCCTCAATCCACACTTTTGAGAGGTAGGACACATGAAACAACTAATGAGGAAGTTGATTTCTTTTGTTGAAGTTAATGAAGTAATGGTAATAATAATATCCAACTCAGGTAATGATCTGCTCCTCCCCACCATAGAATATGAGCTCCTCAAAATTTTAAGTGCATTTAAACTACAAGGTAGGAGAGTGTTATTCTCTCTACCATATAGATGGGAACTACAGTGTTGAAAAGCCAAGTGCATTTGCAAGAGTCATGCCAGATGTCTGGTAGAGCAGGGAATTGAGCGCATATCTCCCAAATCTAGGGCTGCATCCTGACTACTGGGCTGCCCTTGTCCAATAGGGCTGCCCTTGTCCTGCTTCAGCTTCACGAATGGTACAAGCAAGTTTACCTCTCTGGACTTGATCCAAGTTTCACCCATTTATGCCAGCAGTAAATTAAGCTTTGAGCTTTAATGAAACATGGGGACAAAGGATAATAATGGAAGCTGTCATTCCTCAAGACATAAACCAGTCTCAGTTACTAGGAGAATACTTTTCCTGAGGAAAAATTATTTTTGAGATACCTAATGTAGATTTTCTTGTGCTTTCTGAAAAGGCTAGTTCAGGGAACTGCCAGTGCCAGGGATCTCCTGGACTAAGTGGACCACAGATTTGGAAATTCCTAGGTTCCTGTTCCAAAACTCCTCCTATGCCTCTAAATCTGATTAATTCACCCCAGCACAGGGGCTGCCTATAGATATGCTTGTTCACGTTGAAGCGGACTCAATTAATTGAGTCTGCCTAGCATTCTAATTAGACTGATCCAGCGTCACCTCACCATCACATATATTAGGTCCCCACATGTTTCAAAATGGCCGTGGGGGCACTTTATCCAAACCTCTTCGAATGAGCTTGAGATGAAGCATCCTGCAGCCATTTGAAATGTGCAGGGGCTTAATACACATGACGGTGAGCTGTTTTAATTAGAGCAGCTGTCTGGGAACTGCTCTGACTAAAACACCAGCACCCCCAAGCATGTGTATAGGCAGCCATAAGGTCTGGTAATGAATCCTTCATGGGCCTATAGAAGCTTCTCCTTTGGTTTTCAAAGATGAGTCACTCGCAACTCATGCAAGATATTCCAGAGTACACTGCTTCCTCCCACTCACCTCTACATTTTTTTCTCTGAGCAGGTGAACAAAAAAGAGTTTCCGTGTTCATTACTGAATGTCATTATTTATGGCAAGCTGTCACAGATGGAGACGACAGCTCTATGTTAAATTTAGGGTGTAGCTTCTGCCTGTCCATATAGACAATTGGTAATTAGCACAAGAACAATTTGTTTGTCTCTTTTCAAACTTCAACAAATAGGAAAGGAGTCTGTCAAAATGCAACTAACTCCCACCACCAGATCTACAGGGTTAGCTGTTTAAAGCTTATTGCCTCAGACATTTAAATAAAGATAAATCCTATTCACTTGGGCAAATGTGCAATAAAATACACTGGGGCACTTGGTGATGATTTAGCCTTCAGGGCTAGGAACAAATGAGACACATAAACCAGTGTAAGTGGTCAGAAACTGGTTTAAACAGATGTTCAGTGCACACAAACCAGTTTGAAAATGGCCAAAACCATTTCGAGATCAACGTTGTTGAAAGTAATATCAGGCTTAACTGATTGAGATCAAACCAGTTTATAAAACCTCTGTCCCAGACTCCTTCCTGGTTTAAGTTAAATCAGAATCCCCCAGAATCCCCCAGCATGCCACGGGCCAGTTGCTGCCCACACCCGAGGGCCACAGGGCCAGGCCAGACTGAGCTGTGGCAGTCCATTGCCTCCCCCCCACCGCTGCCTATGCCCCGGGCCCACGGCAGCCCACCCCAAGGACCCAGTGCTGCTGCAAGCAGGCAGCAGGTGACAGGGAGAGGGAGGTGGGTGAGGAGCCATGCTTCAGCTGCAGTCTGCCTGCAAGCTTTGGCCCCCGCACCTGCCTCAGCATTGGGCACCTCTCACCACTCCTCCAAAGGACTTGGCCCAGGCACTGTGACACAGACCCTGGCTAAGGAGCTCTTCAGCGTGGGATGGAGCCGGCACCACTCCCCCCTTTCCCTCAGGCCACCGGCATCTGGCTGCAGTGGCCCCAGGTGCACATGAGGAGCCTGTCAGTGCCTGCAGTGCCCCCCTGCAATGGGAGAATTAAACCCCTCTTCCCCTCAGGCTACTGGGGTCTGGCCAAGCTCCTGCTCCTGCTGCTGGAGCAGTGAGCAAGTGAGCGGGGATAGAGGGGCTAGGGACCCCTGGCAGGAGCTGCTTCCTCCCTCCCCCTCCAGGCACACCTGGACTGGGGTCCCTGCAGGCCAGGGTGGGGGTTTAAACTCCTCCCCAATCATACTCAGGCCTGCTAGGGCCTGCCGTGCCCTGCCTTCCCCTTTCCGCCCCACCCCAGCACAGCTTCCCTACAGCCCAGGGCTCGCTCTAGCACTTCCTGGCTTCTAGCGTGAGCCACTGCAGGCATGTGCCTACATTTCCAGAATCAAAAGTGAATGTCTATCCACTTGCAAATTTGTTCAATCTATGCATGTTAGACTAACCTTCAAAGACTGAATCAATTCAGGCTTGGTCTTTCTGAATGTCTGTCCCTATCTCAGGTGACTGAAATGCATTAGAACATAACAGAGTGCAAAATGATGATGACATAGATACTGAAATGCACTGTTGGACATGCAGTGTCACAGTGGAAATGTGATACATCCTTCACCAGGTAAAATTTAGTGTTAGCATAAAGGTACTTCACATACATGTCAGAAAAGAGGTTCTTTCTATAAACACTGTGCAGTCTAACTCAGGAGTGGGAAAAATACAACCCGCGGGCCAGATCCAGCCCACGAGGCCATTCTATCTGGCCCACGGGGCCCCTAAAATATTTAGAAAAGTAATATTCACCTGCCCTTGGTTCCTATAAAAAATGACAGGAACCAAGGGCAGTATGACCCAGGGGAAGCCCAGTGGGCTCCCACAACAGCAGGCCCTGCCCCCCCAGCCGGAAGCCCCAGCTGGGGTTTCTAGCCTGGGACCATGTGGCTGCCCCAGCCGGAACCACAGGTAAGGGGGAAGGGGGGGGGAGGGCAGGGGAGGATCCCTGGCAGGGAAAGAACCCGGGGAAAAGTGGCCCAGGGAAAAGCTGAGCACGGGGGAAGCCAAAAGTGGCCCCTCACCTGCCCCATGGCCAGCGCCCCACACTGTAGCTGCTCACAGCCCACATGGGGCTGCCTGTGCCTGGTCTGGACACCCTGTGGGCTGCGAGCGGCTGCAGCAGGGAGTGCTGGCCACAGGACAGGGGAGGGACCACTTTTCCCCACGCTCAGCTTTTTCTCAGACTCCTTCCTGGCGTGGAGGAAAGTGGCCACTCCCCTGCCCTGTGGCTGGCGCCCCACGAAGCAGCCACTTGCAGCCTGCATGGGGCTGCCTGTGCCTACTCCAGACAGCCCCACATGGGCTGCAAGTGCCTTCAGCAAGGAGCACTGGTCACGAGGCAGGTGAGGGGCCGCTTTTCCCCATGCTCAGCACCAGTTTCTTCCCTGACAGCGAGCAGGGGGTGGGGGCTGTGCTCTGCCCCCCACCTGTACCACAGGGCTGGGGGGGCACTGGAAATGAGTGGGCATGGGAGCCAGCGGAAACACAGGGCCCGCATCCGTGTCCTGGCACCAGTGCCAGTGGGGTCTAGAACAGGGTAGCAGGAGCACAGGGTCCCAGCTGACAGGGGCTCTATGGAGCCAGCTCCCCTGTCTCCCTGCTGGTACAGCCCAGCCCAGCTCCACAGACCTCTGCCAGCCTCACCCTGCTTTGGGCCCACCAGTGCTGGCCCTGGGGCATTGCTCCCAAGACATTGGGACATTGGTCCCAAGAAGGTGACTGGGGGCGGGGCACCTGTCAAGGGGCGGGGCTACCCATGCAGCCCCTGACAGCCTGCCAAAACTGGGTAAGCAGCCCTCCGCCCGAAATAACTGATGATCCATGTGAGTGCATGTGGGTCCATCCCTACATCAGCATGCAGTTCTACGAGGGAATGCTTACAATTTCCACAGGAGCCCAGCTGGACTCACATGAGCTACATAAGGGTTATTGGGATGTGCCTGTATGGACCACCTTGCAGGATTGTGGATTAAGAAGATAACACACAGACAAGAGTATAAGAGGCAGAAGGGACATGATATGAGGTTTATGGTATTTAATCTCAAGAGACACTGAGAAAGGCCAAAAGTGAAATAAGTGCATGTAAAATTTCTGGAGCTGGGCAGAGCAGAGGGGCTGAATCTGAGGCAAGCTGCTTAGCCTCCATTTCAGAATCACTTGGAGCCCTGAGAAAAAAGATCCTTGCTCATTGTTTTCCTTCAGGATGAGCCTTGTTTGACCTTGGAGGTGCTTCATCTTCCCAGCCATGTGTCAGCTGGGGAAATACAAAATATCAGTCTTACTAATGAGGAGTTTTTTCTCTTGTCTTTCAGCTCACAACCCCGAATTTCCCTGTAGTGGTCAAGCTGGGACATGCCCATGCTGGAATGGGGAAGGTAAGAAAAGGAAAAACATTACAGATCATGCACATGATTTACAGCCTAACAAGGACAGGGCTATGTAACCTGCACCCAGGTGGGAAACATAATGGGGATTAAATTAAAGTGAGTCTCCAAATTGTCTGTCCAGGCTGCTTTTGCTGCCAGTGTGGGTGGCAAGGGCTTTCAGCTGTGGCTCATTCAGAGTAATGGATAAATAAAGTGGTGGCAGGGTGGTAGGGCTGGTTTGGAGATTCTTTCAGGGAAGGGAGGGATGGTGTTGGTTAGTGAAGGAGAGAGGTCAGCTCTAGCTGTCTAAAGACAGATTGGTCATTTGTGAATTTCCTTCCCTACTGAAAAGGGAAACCCTGTTTATTTTAGCATCTGTAATGTGCAGCCAGCCTATGCCCTAAAATGCTCATGGGGGAAGGAAGCAGCCTTGATCTTATTAAGTCTATTATTGCTTGATTTAGCAAAATGGGTGCCCTTCAGTTATTTTCCTTCTTTGATAGGGGGAAACAGGGCAGTTTCCTTGGACTGTACAAAGCAGGCTGACTGCCTGGTAGCCTGCCAAGAAAGGAATCCTGAAAAACTGTTCCCTCCCCAAAAGAACCTGTTTGCTTTTCCCAGGCTCCCTGGAATCCTTTTTCCTTTCATGAATTAACAGACCTTGTTCTATGGGACGAGAGGGTGGCAACAGGCCTTACAAATAAACACAGCAGATATGTTCCCTATGCATGCTGTACTTGCTCCTAGTTGCACATACTATCAAGGCATCAGGAATATAACTTGTTGGGACTTGGGAAATTGCCATCTATTCTGATTCTTCTTGGAATACAAACAGAAGCTAAATGACAATAATTCAACTCCCCTAGCCTTAAATGTTTCATAGAGAGAGAGTTCTTTATTTTTTTTTCCCCTCTTAATATCACTTTTTTTGCCTGCCCAAACACATGTGCAAGCCCCAGACTTGGTATAACTTGTTATGCCTAGGTTCCTGCCTCCTATATGGAAACTCCTTATCATTTTCCAGGGGCCCTAGTGTTCCATATGTCTGCCTAGCAGTTGCTTAAGTGGAAGCTGACCAGAGTCCCCAGGCAACTGCTAGAGTTGACTTCAGCATCAAAGAACACATATGTATATAAACAGGAAAGCCAGATTAAATTAATTTAGCTGTGTATTTTAAACCATCCCAGCTGCTATTGCATTACAATATTGTACAGCCTCAGTGGTGTCATGCTGTCTGTAGGTGGAGCCACTGACTATGGACTTGTGATCTCCTTAGCCAGTGAAATCAGATTACAACAAATTAGAACACAGATGTATATATAATTCTTACCCTGAGCAAAGGTTTCCGGCTCCCTTGGGCAGGGTGGGGTATCTCAGGCTAACCACACCACTGGATTTCCCTTAATGCTGCTTTATCACATCTGTAATTCAGGCCATAAATGTGTCATACTTTTGCTGAAAGAATCCCCAGTTGTCCATTGAAATGGATGAAGAATCACTCAGAAGTCACCCTGTGAGTTCACATGCCTGGTGCCTCCCAAAGTACAACAGGACTCAGGACTCCAAGCCAACCCTCTCCCAGTGGGATGTTTAGCCAGTGTTGTCTGTACCAGGCATCAGATTTTTCCCCTTCCTTAATCTTTTTTTTGTTGTTGTCACTGGTTATAATGGAAGAAGATGACCAAAAAACCACCTCAGTGCAAACCATATGCAAAAGTAACACATAGGTATTTACATAAAAAAGTAGTACCAAATAGAGAGAGGCTGAACTCCAATAGCGTCCCAAAAATGAGGAACTGATCAGAGTTCAGGGCTTAATTTTGCCTCTCATGCACTTAGTGGCTGCTTGCAACATTTGGATCTTAATTTGGGCTTAGATTTTGAACATTCTATCATGTAGAAGGGAAAGAGATTTGAACCTACAGTTTTGTAGTAGGCCTTTCTCTAGCTAAAAACAGCCTAAAAGAAAATTCAAATTAATTGAGTCTGCTTATTAAAAGTTACAGAACTTCCAGAACAAAAAGGGAAGAGAGGGACAGAGTAAATAAAAGCCCAAAACATTTAAACAGCAAGTAATGGGAATTTTTGTTAATTGAAAAAAGAATCATTTAAAACACTGGGAATAAAGCCTAAGTGAGACTGACAAAAAGAAACCACAGAATGTGGCAGGTGAAATAACAATTAGCAGAGCTCATTTTAAACCATTGGTAAAAAGACAAATAAATTGAACAGGCTTTTAAGTAATTCAGAAGTGGAAGACTTATGGCAGACTCATTTGTACTGGATCATTTTGGCCAAAATAGTGTAAAGGCAGCAACGAAAAAAGATAAAGAGACTAATGAGACTTTAGAAATTTGTTTTATTGATATTCATGACAGAAAATGATAAGAAATAACAGCCCTGAGGAAACTCCTTTAGTTGTGAAATGTAGATTCTGTCAGGGAAAGAAATATGCTTTTGCTTTGAAAGAACTGTAGGAATAGCTCAAGAAATCACACTTTAATAAAGCACCTGGATTGGGTAGTATTTTGTGCAAAAGTGCCAAAGAAACAGAATTTCTAGCAAAAATACATATTTTGGCATTAAAAACACTTCCTGTAGCAAGGGGACTTCACCATCACCTACACTGTACCCACATTGTTAATAGGTGTTAAAGGCAACATTGGAAGTCAAACTTGGGGACACACTACCTGATGAAGAATGTCTTTAATTCAAGAGCTTGTCTAATTCTATCCCAACTACACAGCTGGTCCAATAAGATATCACCCTAAGAAAAACATGCCTCTTGCATAATTTCTGGACCATCACAGCTACAACATCACTCTTACACTACCTAGATTAATATCTGAGCAAATAACTCATTTTTTTAAATTATGAAATATCATGTTTACAGAAGACACATGATTTTAGGGATGGAGCAAAGGGCTCAGAGTTAGGAAGCCCAGATTCTATGTTGTCCTTGTTACTGGTACCCAGGACCTCTGCTCACAAGCCTCAGTTCTACAGAGCTAGGTGCTGTTCAAACACAAAGATGGTCCCTGCCCAAAAGACCTCAGCCACAGATTTACAGTGTGGTCATTAGCAAGCCTTTAAATTTCTCTTCTTCAGTTTCTTTATCCACAAAAAAAGGAATAATGTTATTTACCCGAAAGCAATTGTAAAGCTCTTGGAATGTACTGGTATCAAGAGCCATAATAAATACTGAGTGTTTATTGTTTTATATTGCATTACTGGAGTGAGGCCAACAAGACCCAGCCTTTCACTTTCATGTGTCCTTCATTTTCAAAAGCCCTTTAAACCCATTCACAACTTTTTGAAGCCAAGGAGTGAGGAATCCTGCAAAATTAAAATAAAAAATAACTAAGTTAGAACTTGTGAGGAATAAGCTCTTTTGGCATTGGAAGTCAGCATTCGAGATCATAACGAAAAGGAAGATATCCTATGTTCATTGATAGAAAAGATCTTATCAAGTGACAGCTGGTGTAAGGTCAGAGCAGAAAGGAAGAGCATAAAACCTTTGAAAAAGCCCTTAACAAATCGAAGAAGAAAAGACTCCCCACTGACTTGAGCAGAAAAGAGGAGCATTCTTCACAGACAAACAACACCGTAACTCTAATCAAACCTACTTGTTTATATAGCCAAATACTCCCCATCACCAGAGCTGCTCCCATACCCTATCCAAATAATGGAGCCATAACCTACCCTACCCATCACTTTTAACTGGTACAATAAGAATGCATCTGTTGTTTAGGCAACATCTAAAGTATTCCATTGACTTGTTGTGGAGGAACTTCTCTTGTGATCCATTGGGTTCCCAGGCAATTAAGGGATCAACAATAATGAAGCAGTCTTTCAGAAAGCTATGGATGGACCCTCTCTTCAGAAACTGCTTCCCAAGAACAGAACTGAACCAGGGGGCACTGTTAAAAGTTGAGATGTCTGCCAATTTAGAATATTAAGAAGTCTGAGCCAAGTACAGTCCTACTAGACATGGTTGGGGCTGTCTCTCATAACAGAGACAGAGAATAAGAAAGAACAAGACTTCTTCCTTCCTCCAGATCCATCAGTTCCTGGGCTGGTTGGAAAGAGCAAAGCACTGAGTATGTGAATATCTGCCAATTGTGCAGTGACATGACCCTGAAGTGCCCCAGGACAGAAACGGAGCCCAGTGCTGCAAATTCACTCAAAGAGCCTCTTCACCTTTCCCGAAACAGATCATGGGAAGTAAACAAGTGCCAAATCTGCAGAGAGAAGGAAAACAGCTCCTATTTATGGGGCTCATATATATGTATATAAAAATATACATATTTTGTTACTCTTATTTTATTTTTAGACCTCTCTAATTAGGCCAGTTTAAAAGCCACCTCCAGTCCATGCCAGCCCCATAATTATGAAAACCCTTCTGCAATGCAAGTCCCAGCTCAGGTGAATTTCTTGCATTGCAGAAGAAAAACTTGTTGTTCATCATAATGTGGTCAGAATTATTTTTTCTCATGCTGGATGGGAAGGATTTCTTTTTTTGTTTAAATATAGCACAACGTAAATGGAGCCACTATGTAAAGTAAAAATACCACAGGCCTTTTATCGGGAAGGTCAACTTGTCACCTTGTCTCTCTCAGAAATAGAATTTCTAAAAGCAAGAGCTTTGAAAATCTGGTCTATTAAAGAGGAAAGGAAAAGAGCTAAAACTCCCTTGGTTTTTCAAGGAACAAATATTTTCTTAACTGGGAGATAAATAATGACTTAACATATAACGTCCATAACAAAGCAGCCCAGTCATTGCTGTCCCACCGAGTCGTGAGTCAAGAGCTAACACCCACCGTGAAAATAGCAGGAGCATCCTAGAATCTAATGTCTTTAACTGGGCATAGATAGTTGTGCCTGATTCAGGGCACAGTGCCTGCATTTGGGATTGCTGAAGCCTGTAGCTGAGAGCAATCCTCAGGTACAAGTGGCTGTGAGGAAAGTTGCAAGGCTTAACTTATTAATGACCATAGAGCACTTTAAGAATATTAAATCAGGGACATTACATCACGTTATAATACCCATGATCGCTATCTTTGGTCATTAAAAACACTTGCAGTCGCCATCTTGGTTCATCAAATACTTTCGGTTTTGCTTATCGCTCATTTCACTTAACGCTTAGTTTTTCAGGAACCAATTAAGACAGCTAAGCAGGGGTTGCCTATACCCTAATCAAGACACCACTGTCTAAACCAGTGGTGCTTAACCTCTGGCCCACAGGCCAAGTTTAGCCCATGCAGCCATGTCAGCTGGCCCACGAGGCTCCCCACAGTTCCAGAAATCTGGTGGTAGGGAAGCGATAGCAATTAACACTGCCACTGCTCCCCCGCTGCCACGTTTCCAAGTCCTGCAGCCAGATGACATGGTCTGGTGCACTGGATCAGGCCAGCGCACCAGGCAGGAATGCAAACCCAATCTGGGTGGCAGGCCCAATCCAGCATATGCAGAGCAGGGCAGGGGCTCAATCCCACGTACCAGATTTGGCTTTGCATCACTCATCCAGCCCACAGCCCAGAAAGGTTGGGCACTACTGTTCTAAACCACAGAGACAAATGTCTGTCTCACCTGCACTTAAAAACTACCAACAACAGAGACTTAACTATCTCTCTAGGTAATCTGTTCCAGTTATTAACCAAGCTTCATGGTTAGTTCTTTCTAATATCTTACCTAAATCTCCTTTGCTCTGGTTTCTTGCCCGGTACCTATAGGACACAAAGACCAATTGATTGCTTTTCTGTTTATAACAATCCTTTTTTGTAGGTGATGACTTAAAAATCCCTACGCAGACTTCTCTCCTCTTGTCTAAATATTCCCAGTTCTTCCAAACCTTCCTCATGTTCTGTTTTCTAGACCCCTAATAATGTTTGTTTCACCCCTCTGAACTGTCTCCAGTTTGTCAACATCTTGTTTTTAAGTTGTGGTGCCCAGAACCAGACACAGTACCCTACGTGATGCTTCATCACTGCTGAGTAGGGAAGAATCATTTCCCATGACTTGCATACACTGCTCTTGCTAATACATCTGAGCATGCTATTAGTGTTTTTGCAACAAAATTACACTGTTGTCTCATGTTCAACTGGCAGTCACCTGCAACACTGCAGCCTAGCCAATCTTCTCCCATTGTATGTTAGATTGTCCTGTCCTAGGTGCAGTACTTCGCACTTCTCATTGAATTCCATTCAATTTATTTCAGAGCATTTTTCCAATTAATCAAGGTGTCCTCTATCGTGCCAGTACCACCACTCAGCTCAGTGTCACCTTTAAATAATAAAGTGCACAGTTAACTCCTTTTTCCAAATTCTTAATGGAGATATTGAACAGTACCTGAGCAAGGACAGACTTTTGGAGAACCTCACTTGATAGAGTCTCCCACTTCAATATTGAGAAATTGATTACTAACTTTTTAAGCATGGTTATCTAACCAGCTATGCACCTAGACCTTCTTTTGTTTCTTTTTAAATGTGGGCACTATTTGTGCTCTTTTCCAGTTTCCTAGGACATCACCTGACCCGATGAATCCTCAGAGATAACAGTTAATGGCTTAGAATTATTGCCACCAGTTCTTTGAGCATTCTAGGATGAATTCACCAGGACTAACTGATTTGAAAAAGCCTAGCTTATCTAAGCAATAGCTAACTATTCCTTTCCCTATTCTACCACCCATTCTTGATGCTAATTGTACTAATCTTCTAATAGTTGACCATTTTAGGGAAAAGTGAAGGCAATAAACACTTCAGCCTTCTTGCATCATCTGTTATTAGTTTCTCCTTCCTGTTCAGCAAGGGACCTACACCTTTCTTCATCTTCATTTTACTACTAATGGATTTATAGAATGTTGTTACTTTTATGCTTCTTACTAGCTATATCTCAAGTGTGCTTTGGACTTATTGCTTTTGTTCTTGCATGTTTGCACTATGCTTTTATATTTGTACTTAATAATGTGACAAAGTTTCCCTTAATAAGATTGCTTTTTAAGTTTCCTTCTCTTATGCCCAAAACTAGACACAGTACCCTAAGTAATGCCTCACCAATACTGGAGACTTTGCAGTTTTGCCAAGCAGGTCTCTTGCTACACTCCTATCCTTCCTTTGCATGTCTTTGTAAGGAACAGCTAACCCTCCAGTATTCTTTATCCCTGAGACCAGGGGTCATCAAAATGTGGCCCGTGGGCTAGATGCATTCTGTCTGGCCCATGGGGCCCCTACAACATTTAGAAAATTAATATTTATCTGCCCCTGTCTGCCTGTCATGTGGCCTTCGATGGCTTGCCAAAACTCAGTAAGTGGCCTTCTGCCCGAAATAATTGCCCACCCCTGCCTTAGACTGCCTGAGAGTACTGCCTGAGAGTTTGTTGAAGTCTGCTCTTCTGAAGTACAGTATATTTATTCTAAACTTCTTTCTTTCTTTCCTTAGGATCATGATCTTAGTCATTTCATGATCATGTTCACCAGTCGATTTTTCCCCTTCAGTTTCTCAATCAGTTTCTCCCTATTAGTGAAAAGCGAACCAAGAGGAGTCCCCCTCCCAGTGGTTTTTTCTGCCTTCTGCTTCAAAAAACTGTCATTGGATCAATCTAAGAATTTACTGGACTGTCTGTGCTTTGCTCTGTTACCTTCCTAGAACCTATTACAGTCATTAAGTCCTCCATAACTACCAGATCCTATGAGCTGGATGCCTCAGTTACTACTTATTAAAACGTCTTGCCCATCTCCTGCCTATGGGTTTGGTTGTCTCTATCTAGTAGACTTCCACCATGACATCATCCTTGATGGTTTCCCTTTTTGATATAGCTGGTTCTGGATCTCAGAACAAGTATATGCATCTTTAAAATACAGGACATCATCTCCTCCCTTTTTTTCTGTCTGTCTTTCCTGAAAATGTAATATCCATGCATATCAATGTGTAAGACAGGTCCAAAGTTAATATACAATGGCTGTGTCTAGTATTCTATGACATGGGGGGGTACAGAGTAGAGAGAAGGGAAGACAAAGGAAGGCTTGTAAGAATAGCCATTCTCACAAGCCAGTTGTCCCAATATGACAGAAATGTGCACAAAACAGCTACCCTTGTGAGATGCTTGCCATTCAAAAATGGAAGGAAGGCCACAAGGTCCATTTTTTACATGAAAAATCTCAAAAGAAAGGCTTGGGAGATTTCCATCATGTTGGTCTGTTTCTTACACCCACCCCTGCATGCTTTAGCACCATCAAACCTCAAACCTGCCAAGGTTCAGCTTGAACCCAGGTTTTATATCTGAACCCTTGTCTAAATCTAGTACAGACACCTTAATGGCAATATCAAGTGTGTTTAAAGTGTGAAGCAGGTTAATCTATATCATACAGAGAAGTAAACTTCCACAGCCCTCTTGCAATGGCATACTATAATTATGTAATTGTGGTTAGCTGATTATTTACTCATGGGGTCATGTGACTAGTTAAATTGGAAGAAGGGTGTCTCACTCATCAAAACATGTGTGACAACCCTTAGATTCTGAAGTCCATAAACACTTCAGAAATATGAGATTCGTAATGGGAGTAGAGCAACCCTACACCAAAAATAGGATACAGGAGTGGGAAAGAAACCAGAATTTCCTGCCAATATCGCTCACTGCCCAGAGTATGTGTTCTATCTATTTGATGTGATTAAAGTAATTGGCCCAGACTGTAACCAGAATACCAAGTTTGGTCTTATTAGGCATCCAAGTTCCTCTGAAACTCTTCCTTGCAGAAATGTCACACTTCCCTTTTTCTACTATTATAGGAAAGAAGCTACTGCCTTAGAAGAGAATTCTGGGTTCTAGGAGAGAGCAGAATCTTTTACTACAGGACTTTTATTTTGCCGTGTCTTAGTAGTTAATACTCTGTAGAGCTATGAAGGAGATCCAAGCTGGATTCCTCTTATTCTGTTCTTTTATTTCCCTCTGCACTGCCAAGACAGACAGATTCACTTTCCAGTCTGAGGCATCATGCTTGGTGTCTGGAAGGGAGAGGAAGGACTGCCAGGTTCAGGTCAGGTTTCAGCGGTCAGCAAAGTCATTTCATTAATAGGTTGTGAAGATTTTCCTTTGACCAAAGGAACTGTGGTTGCTCTGAGCTGTTCCCTGAGAGCAAGAACAAGAACAGCATAAGTATGAAGTACCAGTACACAGCACCTGTGTCAGAGAAAAAAGTCAAGATCCTCCTCATGGAGTCAGTTGTTTTTCCCAGGGAGCCTTCTTACTCAAGAAGGGCATTTGTCAACATCATTGGCCCAAAATGTTTACAACAGGTCACCAAAACTCTACAGCAAACAGCAATTAATGGCTTTAGAAATAATCTATTATTGATCAAGCAGCCAGCGGAGCTTAGCAAATAGACTGATATGAGGAGACTATATTTGCACTCAGTGTTTGCATTAATTTACACAACCGATAGAACATTAGGTTTTAGCTCTACTAAGGTGCAGGAGAGAAAAACGGATTTCTGCTTTTTCCAACTCCCCTTATTTCTTTTTTTTCCACTCTTTGTACAGCTATTAGGAACATTTTAAAATTTACAGGACACAATTCCTAAGCAAAATGACAGGTATTGCTCTTGAGTGTGGTTCATTAGGGACACATTCCTATATGATAATCTCTGTGTCACCATACATCCCATCTAGCTTATGTTGTATCCAAATTTTCTCTTGTTAAAACAGTGGATGTTTTATAGGGTTTTTACAGAGATATAAAAAAGTTACAGGATAAAAGGAAACAAATAAAAATATGTAAAAGAAGTAACCTTGTAAAATAGTGGAAGAGATAAAGGCAGGAAAATAAACCTAATTAGACTAACTTAAGAGCACTTCTCATTTAAGAGGTTATAATTGTATCATGAACTAAACAAACTTGAGCCTGACCCCCAGGACACGGTGGTTATTGAGCTGAACTTGGCTGGATCAAACAATTGACAAAAGAAGGTTTTTTCTTTGGAGAACTGAATTTTGGTCTTTTGCCTTTTGGGGAAAAAAGGCCCTAGCCACTTAAAAGGGGGATTCTGGGAGCTATTTTATAAATAAAAGCCCAATAATTCCACAGGAAGGTTAATTGGCTTAAGAACAACAGACATCTGGAATGAAAGGTTTCCTTTAACTTCCAAGCAGGTCTGGCATGAGTCACTCTTGCACTTAGAGGATGGCAAACTTGCCCCTGGAGACCTTGTGCAGTATTGTGAAAAGATTCTGCACTGGTTTTGTTGATTCCAGTTATTAGATTTCCTGTTTATTTTTCTCTCTTCAATCAACCACCTGAACAAAAATGTGATGCCTCTTTGAAAAATCACCTTCTAGAGTCATGTACTTCCATTTAGCATTTGTGGGGGCATGAGGAATACACTAGTTCCTTTCTGCGGCATCCCCAAATTTTCAAGCAAAAGTCCAACTTGTTAGGGGCAAGAGACAATTCCTCTCTCGTGAGGGCCATGTGGCTTGAATCCAGGCTGTAAAAGGAAGTAGTATCCCTTTCCCACCTCTGCGTAAACCTTGCTATAAATGAAACCATTTCAGTTTGAGCTCACAGTAACTCGCTGTAATTCACAGCTTAGTTTGTTTCAGGAGTCCTTGCTCCATGTAGGCCATTATATAATGGTCTTTGTGTTTCCCTATTGGCAAAAAGGCTCTAGGAGAATATATTGTAATTCAGTGCATTGCCTGCCCAATATGATTCCTCCCATGCTCTGCTGATAAGGGTGGGACTAGCTCACGTTACATAACTTGTCCAGGGTCCAATGTTATCTGTGTAAAAATACCATGCACACCTCGACTTCCCTGTGGGGCTGTGAGTATTGCCCAAAACTGAGTTACTTGCCTGTGAAAATCAAGTGTTTCTCTCACCAGATCATGCCAGCTGCACTTTCATAACAGTATCACCCTGGTTTGCAGGGCTTTTGGGAGCTGCTGAAAAATTTGCTCAGCTCAGGTCACACTGAAAAGGCAAAGTCCAAAAAAAACCCATTCCTCCTTTCTGGTCTTTAAAAAATATCTTCATGTATTTTATATGTGTATTTCTGCTTGGTTTTCACACTAACATTACTGTGGCCTGCCACTCCTTTCACTGGAGGACATAAATACTGATGCTACAAAACTACTGTTCCTCCTCTGCAGGACAGGGGAAAGGAGTTAAGCAGCACGCAGCAAAGCGGTACGAGCTCAGATGTGACATATCTGGCACAGGTTGTTTTTTTTCTCTTAATTCATTCAATAGAAGCAGTCATGGGGAAAAACAATTTTGCATTTCATCTTGGCCCTGCCTGTACGTTCGAGAACTGGCTAGCCTTGTGAGAGAGAGGAGCTTCTCTGTGAATGTATAAGCCAAAATGTGACTGCATCACTGGTGCCTGTCATATTTGGAGCTTACACAGACTCATCTAAACAAGGGAACTTACCAGCCGCAGGTTAGCAACAAACCTAGTTATGTTTCTGTGCCCACAATTAAAATGACTGCTGCCCCCCTGAGAATTTCAGAAGAACATTTCAAGTAGCCCGTTTGTTCTTTGCAAAGTAGCTCCAAACATCAATGCACAGGTTTCTTGCCGACTGTTTCACAGTTTTGTGCCCAGTGCCCCTTCACACATGCAGGCTAAATTCATTTGTAAGCTCTTTGGAGAAGGGGCCGCCTTTTTTTGTTATGTATTTGTATGGAACCAAGCACAATGAGAGACAAAAATCCTGACTGAGGCCTACATGGGCTGCCACAATGCAAATAATCACAATTATTATTAATAATAATATTCAAAGCAGGTCACTTGTTAGCCCTGGTCAAGCTATTTCAACTAGTCCATTCTTTTCCATGCACTCCCTTTTTGGGGATGTCACCATTGCCAAGCTTTGCCCAGTGCACCAGAGTAAATTTTTGTCAATACCCAATCCAATAGGCTGTGGTTGGTGGAATGAAGAGGGTGACATTGTTTGATGTGTGGCCTGGTTGGATTGGCTGATTTTTTTTCCTGCCAGAAGTTTTTGGCAGATTGCTGATCCCTGTCTCTTCTTAGGGTTTTCTTTTTTCAGCATTTTTTTGCAAGAACCAGAGGATCCAGTGTATTTTTAGTAAACACACAGAAAGCTGTGAAAAGCTGATGTTCCAGGAAATCTCCAGCATTAGGTTATGGACCTCCAACCCTCTCATGTCATCCCAGTGCAGTCCCTATAGACTCTAGCCAACCTCCCACACATATACTCCCATGATATCAGACTTGCACTGTCCCCGATACATGATCTCTAGTAGGAACATCATCTCTGTAGTTTTCTAGCCAAGAGTCCCATGCCATTCCTCTGAGTGAGGCAGGGTTCAGGCTTTGTGAACCACTAGGAATCTGGAGACCAGGAATGGCAGGAAAACCTCTTGCTTCTTTATTTTCTGATATAAATATTCAGGACTATTTCCTGGTTGCTTCTGATTTAAAATGGTAAATGAAAGGGGAAAGTAAGTTCAATGTCTGTACCGCATTTTGCTAAAAATTATCAGAGCATATCAATTGTGTTTCTGTCTTGAAAATTAGCAAGAACCCTAGAAGCAAAGCTGCACATGACCCTTTGGTCTTAGATTTGTGTTCTCACGAATAACAGATACCTTGGGGCTTGCACGTGTGGGAGAGAGGCATGTCAGCTGGGTATATGAAAGGTTTGTGAGGAGGAAGCCTCCTTCTAGACACCTCAGTCCATACTTCAGTCTCCCTCTCCTTAATTTTTAATTGCCATTGTGCTCTACTGTCCATGCACTGAGATAACACTTCCTCACACATATTCCTGTTCCCTTTGTGCTCATCGCTCTTTGGCTGGACTCTGACAATGGAAGGTAAAAGTTGAGAACCAGTATGACTTCCAGGACATGGCCAGCGTTGTAGCCATGGCAAAAACCTACGCCACTACTGAGCCGTTCATCGATTCCAAGTACGACATCCGTATCCAGAAAATTGGCAACAATTACAAGGCTTACATGTGAGTGTGTGGTCTCTGCAGCTGGGCTGGGGAAAGAGGGAGACATTTTTACAAGTGATTTTGTTAATATCTGTCTTGGTCAGGAATAGGAGACTGATTTAAGTTCCTTGAAGAACAGGCCTGGCATGCTTTCTCCTCTTCTGCATTCTGATCCCTTTGCCCACAGGGTGGCTTTTGCTAACTCGCTACCTGTGCCTTGTTCCCTGAGTGTAAATCTTCTTTTATCCCTCTTTGATCTCTGCTTTGGGTACTGGCCAGAAGATAAGTTTTACTCCACTATTTATCATTTTGGAGTCTCACTTTCTAAAAGGTCTCATTTCTCCTGATCACTTTGACAAATCCTCCATCTTTCAGCTCCCTCTAGTGGCAACAGTAACCGCAGTCTTCAGATGTCAAGTGAAGCATTAAATACAAGGGTGAGGCCAAGTGCTTTGCATAAGCCATATGCCACCCAAAGAGTCTTCAGCTCTAATCCCCTTGGAAATTATTCATGGCACTGAAGCTAAGTAACAGCTACCATGTTAAGAATAGGCACAGAAGTGGTATGTTGTTACATTATTGTTCTTTATTTGTATGGCATATTACTTAAAAACCTTGAGGATAAGAACCCAGCAGTACTAGGTGCTATAAAAGCACAAATCAAAAGCCAGTCCCTACCTGAAAGAATGTACAGTCTAAAACAAGAGATCACAGGTGGCTACACACAGATAGAAGGGGGAGGGTTACATGGAAACAATGAGACCAGCATTGGTTAGCATGACAAGCAGTGGTCTCAGTGTGCCAGCTGCTTAACCAGTGCCAAGCTTTTGTAAGGATCACAGAAAGGAGTGTTTGTATGAGGGATTTGAAGGAGAGGAAAGTGAGGTACTGTAGTTCATAGAAGTTTACAAGGGAGCATTTCCCTATAGAATGGTCAGCACAAGAGAAGGCATCCAAGTGACTGAAAATTGAACAAGGGGACAATGAAGGCTGGCATCATTGACTCTCACCTCTGACAGGCCATTCTCTCAAGTTAAAGTAGTTAGTACAGGCATACAACATAAATGGTGAGTGGAGACTACAGAGGTTGCTTAGATCAATGCTGAACATTACCTGCTGGGCGTGTAATCTCCCTAGCCACAACTCTGGATTGAAGTTCTACACCATTTTTGGCCTCCATCCTCCCCTAAGAACATGTATTTAAGCTGCAGTTTCTTGTTTGGTTGTGACAAGTGACTGCGGTGAATAGCAATAGGCAGCACAACAGTGAAGTCAATAAGTATTGCTGGCACATTTATTTATTGATAACAGAAATTAAAAAGCACTTACCTTAAATTTCATAGCCTTTGACTTTAATTAAAAATGCAGTTGAGTAAGTAAATGAAACACCAACTGCTTGTAGATAGGAAAAGCCAAATAATCCAGCTGATCCATAAAAACTTGCCCTGGTCAGTAATGGTAAGTAATGGTGTGCCTGTATGGTCTTATTGAAACAATGCCGCATATTGCTTAGGAACAGCAATATTGCTAGTTTGGGATCACTAATGCGTGGAATCATATATTTTGCAACTAGAACGTCTCAAAATTCCTGGCCAGACTCCTAACACAGATGCATTTAAATAAACCAAAGATCTAGCCAAATTCTTTGTGGTTAGGGTTTTATGGCACATATCATAGCTTTGACCCAAGCCAATAGGAGAAAATCCATTTTTAATCTGACTCATGTCTATAATGATATAATTGCCTAGTTTTTCTAGCACTGATGTCCTGGGCAATGCCTGACTCAAATGATTAAAAAATGAGAAGGTTTAAAATGTCTTTTAAAATTCCCTCATCCCAGGGTTCGAATTACGGGGGAGCGGCGGGGGCTGGGGAGAGGGAGGCTGAGCCCCCTATAAGAAATGAGAGCCCCCCCCCCCCCCCCCCCCCCAGATTTGAAACTCATAACTGTGGGGGGGGGGGTGTCCTCTGGTTTTATTAGGGCGTCGTGATAGGCGGCCCAATTTTTTTTTACAGACTACACCAAGACTCAAAGTATCATTCGAACCCTGCCTGATCCTGCCAGTTTGCCTAATCCTGGCTGCACAAATCATTCTCAGCCTCAAAAGCCTAGTGGTTGTGATTACATCTTACTGACCTTACCCACAGTTACCATATACTCATCCAGATAGGGAACAGAAACAATACTACGTGACTAAGGCAAATATTCACACTAATAGTTAATCCCACATGGGAGTACCATTTGCAAGGAATTATTGGTAAATGAAATATGAAACATCTGCCAAGCAGTTATAAATAAATTAATGAAAATTGAAGGCTGTAAATGAAGAGAGAAAATGGCCACATTCACTGAAAACATTGTTTGCCACGAAAGAGTTCACTTGAATTCATGGAGCCAGTACTGGAAATGTGTTTGGGAGATCTGTAGAACCAATCTGAGTTACTTTTCATATGAACTAAAAAGTATCTGGCAATGGAATTTATACCAGCATCAGACAGAAAACAGATCTAACTGTGGGTTAAACAAGCCCATGTTATGTCAAATGGGAATGCTGAGAACTCACAGTCACTGGAAATGAGGGCCCTTGAAGGCATGTCACGTAAGGTATCCAAAATTGCTAGACATTCTGGAAAGCTGTGGCTTTTAAATCAGAGAATTACAGTGTCTATTCTAATGTCAGTCAGAGAGACCACTTATTTGATCAGACAGCTATGGAGTCTGTCCCAGCATTTTTATACTCCCTCCCTCCCTCCCTCCCTCACACACACACACACACACACACACACACACACACACACACACTGCAAAGTCCCTTCCTCCTAAGGGAGAACGATGTCCAAAATTCCCTCTAGAATTTGTTTACCAAGCATCCCACTTATTCCTCCCTACTCCAGATGTTGCAAATACTTCCTTCTACCCATGACCTAGGAATCGAGTAGGAATTCTCACTGACTTTGATGGAGTGACTCCAGTTTTATGCTAACAGTCATCGCTTATTTAGCCCAGGCCTAAAGTAACCCTGACAACAACAGGTAACTAGCCACGGGACATATGTGAACAGAAAAGACTCAGCTAATACTTATTTATCCTGGGAAGTGACTGAAAAAATACCAGAAGTTATGTAATACCCTCACTTATAAAGGGGTGACGGGATGTTTGTCCTGTTTATCGATGCTTGCCATCTCCGAGGTTAGTGTTGGACTGTCAGTAGCTTCTGAGAGCGTCACACAGCAGCACTTGCCAGAGGTGTTCTTTGTCACCTGCACTTAATAAAAGGATTGTGTTTTTTAGCTTCACACCTGTTATCGATGCTTTTTCCATCTTATGGTTGGATTACTACTGCATGCTATGCATGGGGCTACAACTACTAACCATCCACAAATTGGAGCTAGCCTAGAAAAAAACAGCCCAATTATGAGGTGGTTTCATGCACTGCATAGTTTCATAGTATCATAGTGCTTAGGGTCGGAAGGGACCTAAACAGATCATCAGGTCTGACCCCCTGCCCCAGGCGGGAATGGGTGCTATGGTCATATCACCCCAGCCAAATTACTTGATTTGCAAATATTGTTTAAAGTGTTTGCATTTGACCCGTAAGGCCCCAGAAAGTCTTGGTTCCTTGTACTCAAGAGGTCACCTCTGTACTTGTGTTACCCTTTGCAGTTAAGATCCATGAAGACACCTAAATTATGAGCTCCTGGTGTAAACAGGAGAGGGCTAGTGGCAGGGTCTGCTCATTCAGGGGGCCTTGGCTCTTAAATATGCTTTCCACCTTGGTTTCCAAAAGGCTTAACTGGGTTCCACGCTGCAAGGTTCAGCTGCTTTCCCATGCTGGGAAGGGAATGAGTTTGATGGAGGCTGTGATGTAAAATACAGGCAACCCCTGCTTAATGGTGCTTCGCTTAGCGCTGTTTCACTATAAAGCTCATTTTAAATTGATACCTGATTCCACTTAGCACTCAGCAAGCTTCATTATAATGCTCACGGTTGCCCTCTTGGGTCATTAAAAACACTTGCAGACGCCATCTTGAGTCATCAAAAACTTTTGGTTTCGCTTAACGCTCATTTCACTTAACGCTCGGTTTTTCAGAACCAATTAAGAGTGCAAAGCAGGGGTTGTCTGTATGTGAATGGTTAGGATGGATTTTGAGGAAGTCTCCTATTGGGATGGTCAGGATGTATTTTATAGTTGACTGGAATGTTTGCTCTGTTACATGTAAAGCACCTAGATCATCAGGATAGCGCAAGCAGTCAAAATAGGCAAACCAGTCACTGGAGCAAAATAGTCATCTTTGGAGCTCCCCCAAATGGAATTTCCTTATAAGCCACTATGGTTGCTTATAGGTCTCAGGTTTCTTATAGGCTAGGTCTGTTTATATTCCATATTCCAAGGATGCCCGTAGCCCATCATCTTGGTAAATATTGATGGGGATAAGACCAAAGGGAGTGATAATCAGTACTAGGGCATGTGATGATAATATCTACCACTTATACAGAGTGTTCCTCCAAGACATTTCATAACCCACATGCAGAAATCACTTTTCAGTACTAGGCTAAAAGGGAGGCCAAATGACACATTCTGAAGAAATTTTAGGTAGGCAAAATATAATGCCCCCTGTCTTGAATTTAGCTGGTACATAAGTGTTAACATTTCAGTGTCATGTGATCTGTGATGATGAAAGGTGATTGGAGCCTCTTTGCTCCATCCAGTTGTAATGGTGATGCAACTGGCAGCATGGTGAAACACTGGGTCTTTACTGGTTCAGAGAAAAGAATACTGCACGCTGAATTGTTACACCCACTTTCTCCAATATAAGGATCCCACATATATCATAGAGAAGCCAACGTTAATGGAGGTATCTTATCATGGGCGGATCTAGAATTTTTAAAAGGGGTATGCAGATGGTGAGGTGTATCACCATATATAAAACAATATATATTTTTCCTCAAAATAAACTAGAAACTTTACTAATATGCTAGGGGACTGGTGCTGTATTATTCAGTTTAAGAGAAGTAAAAACAGATATAACTTCATTTGGAATGAATTAAAAACAATCTGCAGGGCTGTGAAATAGGAGCTTCATTTACCAGGAGCAGCTTACAGACAGCAGAATTGCAGACCAGAAGATAGCTTGATTGGTGGAACATCAAGACCATTACAAAGGAAAAGGTTGTTAAGAAAATAAAGAATTTTGAAGGGAACAAGTAGTTATAAGAAGCCATGAAGTCAAGTGACTCCCTCAGCACTGCCTAACTAGAAATGCTGCTGTCAGTGCCAGGCAGTTGGTTTAAACTTTGGATGGACTAGAAATCAAAGCGGGATGCAGGTGCCCCAGCACACACTCACCTCCCCACCTCTTATGTCATAGCATATGATCTTGGCCCAGCTTGCAAGATCTCACAGATTTGCAACACAAAGTGGTACCACTGCATGCTCTATAACAGGGATGGGCAAAATGTGGCCCGCGGGCCAGATGTGGCCTGCCAGGCCATTCTATCTGGCCCGCAGGGCCCCTAAAAAATTTAGAAAATTAATATTTATCTGCCCCTGGCTGCCTGTCATGTCGCCCTCAATGGCCTGCCAAAACTCAGAGGCCCTCTGCCCAAAATAATTGCCCATCTCTGCTCTATAAGGTCCGCCCTCTACTTAAATGCAATGAAATGAACTAACTGGGCACTTGACAAGGGTGAAGACAAGCAGCAATATCTTCTGTTGATATTAAGGGCCAATTACAACAAAAGAAACACTTAAGCCATTTTACAGTTCTAAAAAGCTTTTAGAGAGAAGCTGGTGAGTAGATTCCAGAGCAGGTAAAAAAAAGATGTGCGTGGACAGTCTCTCCAGGTGTGGCTACAATCTAAACCAACCTAGTGAAACTCAATATTTCATACGTGACTTTTATGCAGCTTTTCAATCACATCTTGTCACAGAGAGTTAAACCTCCAGTAGGTATTGTACAGTACAAACCACAAGATTAATCATTCCAGAGGCCTTTTTACGCACACTTCTGCTTCCCATGGCCTGATGGGTGAAAAAGGAGAGATTTGATAATGGAGGGCCATTACAGATTCCTCCTCCTGCTGCAGACTCAAGATGCTTCAAACTTTTCAGTTCCTAGCTCTCAGTTTGAGTCTGTCATTTTCCAGGCCCCCAGAGTTTTTAGGGAGTTTTGTGTCTAGGATTTGGAAAGGAAAGTCCTTGCGAAGGCCCCCACCCAATTCCCTAGAAGTGAGGCTGAGAGTCAGGATTGAAAACTACAACTCCCACAGAGTTAGATTTTCACCCTGTGATCGGCTTATTGTTCCCAGGAGAACGTCCATCTCTGGAAACTGGAAGGCAAACACGGGGTCGGCCATGCTGGAACAGATCGCTATGACAGAGAGGTAAGGAAGAGGAGGAAGGAGTTCAAAAGAGGAAGAGCAAAACTGATCCTCAACTTGATATTGAAGGTGAATCTTTGGGCCAGTGATTGGGCTGTGGCATCTGAATACTTCTGGGCCCTGCTTAAGAAGGAAAGTCATTACAAAATGGCTGAAGCTGGATGGTGTAGGAGGTAGAATTTCTTCTGTGCAGCAAGAGAGCTCAGCTTTACTGCTAGCAGGTTTAGCTGTATTTAGCGGGTGAATTTGATGTCCATGTAAGACCCCAATTTAGCAGCCCATCCCTATTCAGACCATTCAGCAAATGCTTAAATCCTATTCAAGTCAACAAGACACAAGCACACACTTAGAGTTTAGATTATGTTTAAGTGCTTTGCTCAATAGGGATGAACTTTAAAGACTTGTTTAAAAACTTTGCCGAACTGGAGTGTACCTGATGAGTTGATACTTGTAGCTACAGCAAGCCATAATGATGGCAAATCCTGCACAAATTTAACTCTTTTACACATGTAACTACCTCTACCGAAGTGTTCACTTCTAACCTGCTGTTCCTGTCCTGGCTGCTACCTAGCTGTTTCAGTGCATCCCTATGGTCAACTCGCCCAGCTGAAAATCTTGCCTTTATGGAGGGAGGCTAGTTGATATGGACAAATAGCCTACAATGACTTCCACGAGGCTACTTACCTGTTTTCATTTGTGCCCTAGCCTGGATTTTGAAACCAGGCACCTTGCAGTTTTCCTCAGTAATGCCCATGGCTCCCAGGAGAGCACTCTATGATTTGTGACCAGCATCCACTTGCAGCTGCTGATGAGTTGGCTTCACCAAGCTTACCACATGTCCATGAGCAACCTGCTTGATTCACAGGGTTTATCCGCACTGTAAACAATGCATTCCTGATACCTCCTCCTCATCCAGTCAAGTGTGGGAAAGAACTGACTTGCCAGAGGGATTTTATCCTTATAGTACAAACTGTGTAACTTTCTGAGTAATAAGGGCTGATGTAGCCTTACAGCTGAGCAATCCAGTTGCAAGGGTTTGGGCAGCTATGTTTTGCTTCCTTACTGGGACAAGGAACAGCCGAGAAGCTTTCCTTACTTGTATAAGTTGTTTTCATTCCTCCCCCATTTGCAGCCTTGTGTTCCTGTCAGTTGATTGTTAGACCATGAGGATCAAGCTGCTCTGCCTGCCTTCAAGTGCAAAGTTTAATTGGCCAGAACTCTCATCCCCCATTAGTCTGCAAGTGCAGCTTTGAGATCTTCAGTATTCTCCTGTTTCAGCTGCCCCATGCAGCAACCCTTCTCAAAAATCTTCTGCTTTCAGATTTTTTTTTTAATTGGAAGAGTCAGGACAGCAGCACAGCTGCACAGAAAGAAAAACCAACCAGGCTCAGTCCCTCTTTTTTCCCATGGAGGGACAGCTGTGTGGTCCCCATTATAATACAGCTCTTGTCCCCCCCACCTAATCTTCCAATGCAGGGACAGCTGAGAGCAGCACTGCATCATTCATGGCTTCTTGTTCATGCCAGCTCATGTTCCATTGTTGGGACAGCTGGGAGCAGGGACACCTATCATCACATAGTACATCCTGCTCTCACTCTCACATAGCACTGTACCTTCAACATGAGGGAAATACCTGGAGAGTAGTAATGTCTCAGACATACAGAGGTGATTGGGAACAATTCATTAGGGCTTGCAATGTGATGATATGGAGCATACAAATAAGCAATGTAATGCCTTATGGCTAGGTACAGACATTCAAAAAGCCCAAGACAGAATCAATCTAAGTTACGAGGTTTCCTGTAAACAGCGTAGTTTAGATCAGTAGTAAACAGACCACACGTTCACCACTGGGGGTGGAGAGGGCCGGGGGGAGCAAATCTTAGACCAGGTTCTGCATTTTTAAACCAGTCTATGTGTGCTGAACTTCTGTTATGGGTATGGACCAGTTTTGTTTGCCATACTTCTGTTCTGTTACAGGTATAGACCGGTTTCCGACTACTTATACCTGTAAAAGTGTAATGTCTGTACCTGGCCTATGTGTCTGTGTATGCAAAGGCATCAGGTCACAAAACATGGAGGCTTTTCCTTATCAAGTTCTCTTGTAACTTTTCATGTTCTGGGTATCTCAGCATCAGAAGACTGCCAACATAGCGGAGGAAATTTGGGGAAGAACAAGAAAAAATTACTTCTGAGGGAGGATTAATTGAACTAAATACTTGTAGCTGGGCTAATTGGCAATTAAATGGGGAAGATTTGACACATGTAAATGCCAAGAGAATGTTTGGAGGGCATATAAGAAGGAAGAGTGAAATGGTATGGAATGAAGGAGAATGGGAGGTTTCATTGTGCTAGACCTCCTGTTTGCACTATCCATCACTTATACAGAAGGGGAAGGGGTGTGGCCCAGGGAGATAGCTTTCCTTGCCAGCCAGTGTTATGGTCCAAAGTTTCTATACATAGAGGCAGAAAGTCATCTGTCCCTGTATTTGGTGGGAAGGTTTGGCTGTCTCTTAAGAGAACTTGCTTATTCTGATCTTTAAGCAGCCAGATAAGCCATGTGTCTATGCCCTTTCTGCAGGTACAGACTCTGGGCGGATGCCTGTGCAGAGATGTTTGGAGGTCTTGATATTTGTGCTGTCAAAGCCGTCCACAGCAAGGATGGGAAAGACTATATCATTGAGGTGAGACCATGTTCCTTTAGACCAATATGTTTCCAGCTCTGTACACCCCCCCATATTCACCAGGTTTAGTGTATACACTGACATGCTTACACATGCACATGTACTCTGTCCACATATATACTCTGTCCCTAGATGCCTGGATATTTTCTTCAATTAATATGCCCATATATAAATTCTGAATCACAGCCAAGCAGCCTAATGCATTCGACTGGACTCCTTGGTTAAGATAAAGATTGGGAGTCAGGCTCAGAGATCAGGTTTAAGAGTCAGTTTGAGCAGGGGACATACTATGCAGAAACTAATAATTAACCAAAACAATAAAAAAGAGGTCTTTAAGCATTGGGAATAAGCCTCACTGTCTTACTCAGGGCATGGATATCTCAGAGTATATTAAGATAGCAGACAAAGGAGACAAATCCCTGACAGAGCTTGTGGATGTCATGTCCAGGATCATATTAGCAAGACAAACTGTGGAACACAAAGGTTCCACATGAGCCTTACCACTCCAGTGAGGCTGAACTTGGGAGTGGGTTGAGTAGCATGATCAGGTCATCAGGACAGGGTGGATAAAGAAAAGCTGGCAGGGAGATCAAAGCAGAAACTTAAGATCCTCTTTGGGGCCGAGAAAATCTAGCAATTGAGCAAGTGTCCTCTGTCATTATGCAATGTTATTGGAAGAGAGGCTCCGTATCTGACCTACTGTAAACTGCAGCAGTACAGCCCAGGAAGAGGAAGAAGAGCAAAAGCCAGCCTAGAGATCCCTTCATGGGCCCTGCTGACACATTGGAAAGCTATGTGTGGGAGAGCAGTCCCACCCGCTGAGGTTTGGGAAACTGATGAGAACACATGAGCCTTGTAGTGACTGCACATTCCAGCATTATGCATTTAATCTCTGGGGACCAGTGACCTGTCAAAAGGCATGCGATGCAAGTGCACTGCCAGCAATGAAAACATTTGTTAGCCTGTTCCAAATTATGACAGTGGGACAACTGTCACTCCTGCTCCTATGTGGAAGTCATTGGCAACTTTTTAAAAGTGCAGCTACTTTAAAAACACTCACTGCACTGATCCTACAATGCCCTTTTATATCTGTGTGTATGTGTGTGTGCGCGCGCGTGTGTGCGCACATGCACAGGCCTGCCTGTGTGAAAGGGTTAACCAAGAAAGTTTACGCACCTGCATTTCTGTATGTGTTTGCCTGTGTGTGCATGTGTTTGTATGTAAGAAGTGGAGTTCTGTACCCCTGGCTCTGTGTATAAAAGTGTACACATCTGCCTCTAAATGAAGGAATGGGAGATTACACATTTTGTTCAGTGTATGCCTCTGGGGTAAGGGATGGCAACTCACCTCAGCATACTCTGTGTACGCATGTCACTATGCGGAGAGTACCAACCTGCCCTTACAATATTCACTTTGTTGCACACAATGAAAGAAATCCACCCTGGAAAAATAGAGAGAGCAAGAGCTTCATCAGGTACAAATTAAAGAGCCACATTATCTTCGAATAAGAAAAACAGATTGCACCAACTGAGGACTTAGCCCAGAGGACCTGCCATGCCAAGAGTTTAGCCCCAGACAGATTGACTATAAAGGAAGCTAAATAGAGCAGAGTAAAACAGTGGTTCTCAATCTTTTTTGTACCAGGACCCATTTGTAAGCATTGATGACCAGTCCTGACCCAGTAAATAGTGTAAGTAGAAATCACCCAAGTATTTTGGCCTCAAAAACTTATCACGTGCTTCAAGTTAAAGCAGCTCAACAGTCTTAATTTTAAAGATGGAAATCGACATCAACAGGAAAACATTAACAGCAATATCAACATATGGCCCTCCATTACTCCCCAAGTGACAATCATCATTGTGCAATTTGCACAATGCAAATTGCCAGTGCTCCTCACTCCTGCCTTATAGCCCTTGGTCCTGCCAATACCCCTCAGTCCCAACTCATAGTCTCAACCCCTCCCAGTCCTGCCAGTGACCTTCACTCCCAACCTGTAGCCTCCCCAGCCCTGCTGGTGTCCTTCATTCCTGACCCACTGCCCCCTGCCCCCAGGCCCCAGCCACCAAGTCTTGCTGCCCAGCTCTGCCCTCCAGCTCCCGCCCCTGGGCCATGAAGGTGGCTCCTGCCCATGTTGGTTCAGCCAGGCTGCAGACCCATGCCCGCTGTAGGTGCACTAATCTGGGAGGCATGTTCCCCCCCATGCCTCCCCAATGCGTTGCCTGTGCCTCCTCGCTCTCCATCTATGTCCCCCCCTGGGGAACTGCTCTCTATGCTGCCTGCACACATGCATGTGGCATCCCTTGCCTGATCACCCTCCACCCATTCCCCGCAGCCCCAAGCAGCCCCTTACAGGCTGGAATTCTGCCAGTCTGCAAGAGGAAACCCACAGATCCTACATTCTTCTTTAAAGAAGAATATCTGTGATTTTCCACATTTTTCCATGACTGTTCACAACCCATTTATATATTCTTGCAACCCAGTTTTGGGTCACAACCCACGGGTTGAGAAACGCTGGAGTAAAATAAAGCAAAACAGGCACAATTTCTGCTTCATGCCGGTTCTGAAGAAGCTGGGAAAGAATTCCTATCCCTTGCTTCAGTTCCTGGAGTGTTTTTCTTGACCAGAAATGAATGTCTTTCTTACAAACAGCTGAGATTTCCTGTATGAGAGAGAGAATTTTTCTGTGTTGGGTTGTTAGAAATTGTTGCAATGCTCACTGAATAAATAGTGAATTTGCACAACATGGCCGAGCTAAAGAATGACTTTTCCTAATGAAAAACTTCTGTCAGAAATGTTCAGCAAGTGATAGATGGGCAGTCCTGTGGTTTGAGATTTATCATAATTGCTTGTGGCAAATAGAGAATCAAATCAGGAGAGATGAAATGATGAGCCCAGGGAAGGAACAGTACATGTTCTGTGAACTTGATGTAGTTACTATAAATTTACCTTCAGCTTGACACCATGCCCTTTTCTATTAGCTGATCTCACCACCTTTATTTCCCACATTGCGCCACTAATTTTAAAGATGAAATTCAGACCTAGAGTGCCTTCCGCTGATTTCATTCACACACGGGAGCTCCGAATTTGTCTCAGCTCCCTGGCCTTGTTTTTTCTCTGCTCTGATGGTCTTTGTCACATGGCTAGAATTTCAGAACCCACAACTGAGGCCAGGTTTTCAGAAGAGTTCAGCTTCCGGTCAGGTACCTAAATGAATGGCTGGGGTTTCAAAAGGACTCCTCATGCTAGGTACATTTGGATGGTGAGCAATGGAGACACTATTTTTGTATCTAAAAAAACCCAATAATGCCTGGTTAATTGCAGAATGAAGCATGACTAAAACAAGTCATGGAACTAAAGAATAATCAATACTGGATTGACTCTGTATTTCTGTTCTCTTTCTGGCCATGTACCCAGCTGTGCTCTGTCTATTGCAAGAACAAAGCTTTCTGTCCCCAGCCACGCTTGCTACCAAGGTCTTGCCACCTGAACGAAGGTCTGTCCATGCTTTCACTATTTTCCTATCAGCACCTTTGATATGTGTAATCATCTGTTTCCTTCCTTCCCTCAAATCACCCAACACCCAACTTTCATCCATGAGAACACAGAATAACAAATCCAGCCTGCAGGTCTCTGTGTAAGATAGAAGGGGGAGGAAGAGTTTTCCAGGATCTCTTCTCTGCCTTGCCGCCTTCCGTTCCCTCTTGATACCTTATCAAGCAACAGCAGCTGTGTCAGGAGACAGCTGCTGACCTTGGGCAACTACAAAGGCAGGGTCTGTATGTGCCGACATCTCCCTTCACTTGGCTGTTCTTCAGTCTGCTTCTCAGGAAGAGATGAGAGGAATCTGTTTGCATTGCAACTCTTCCTACTTTTCATTTTATTTCACCCATGCAGGGCCAGGTTCTGATCCTGCCAATTGCAGAAACATGAAGTAAGCACAGTAACTGAAAACATCATGTAGTCCATAGAAATTACCTTCCTAATCAGCCTGTTCCACACCCTGCCTTCTCCAGTGCTAGCCCAGTGCAGTGTTTGTCCTCTTTCAGTCCCACAGAAATAAGTTGAGTCAGAAATAACTAATTAATAGTTGGATGCCAAATGAAACTCCCTTGGCTTAGGTAGGCTTGCTACAGGATTAATTTAGCCTCTGATGGCTTTGTTTCTAACTAATATTCTCCCTTTACGCTTCAACTGCTATATCAGTTGCTGCTACAATGGCTGTGGGAAGCAATTCCCAACATTTGAGCGTAAGAAAATATTGTTTTCAATACAGAAATATCACAACATCTACTATACTACAAGCTAGGCAGCTGTCAAGTTACTTTAGTGCATGATAGCTTGCTAAGGAGAATAATGGCACCATCTAGTGGCCATAAATCAACCTGCATGTAGCTAGATTGAGGGAGTAAGTAGAGTTAACACTTAAGGGGCTTTCCTATCCCCTTATATGCTGGTTCTAGCATTGCCAAGTGAAGTGGGAACACCTGTCAGAGGAACCAACAGAGCTACATGCTAGTGGCTGTGTCTACACAAGATGCTGACTGTGCAGTAGCTCGTTACTACTGTGCACTAGTATCACATGGCACAAAGCGTGACGCGATGCTATTGCAGTGTAGTAACAAGCTACTGTTCAGTTAGCATCACCATAAATCCATTCAGGGATGCTACTGTTCAGTAATGCCAGTCACTGCACAGTCATTTAGTATTTGTGTATGCAAATACTAAATGATGGAGCAAGTTAGTGTCTTGTGTAGACGTGGCCAGTGAGAATCCCTAATTCAATTTCAATTTATTATTATTAAGGATTCTGGCTAAATGCCATGCTCCTGAAGACGACATAACACACATACAACCATAATATGAATATAAGCCTTCCATGGGATGCTGCGGCTAGTAAAGCGAGCAAAATGCTGGTTTGCATCCATACATGCTTCTCAAGCAAATCCCAGGACATCATTCTCCTGTTGTACTTGGCCTTGGTGAAGCTGCAGCTGGAGTAATGTGTCCAGTTTTGAGCTCCACAATTCAAAAAGGATGTGGAGAAGCTTGAGAGAGTCCAGAGAAGAGCCACACACATGGGGTCAGGAAAACAGACCTTATGACGACAGGCTGAGAGCTATGGGACTCTTCAGCCTGGAGAAGTGCAGGCTCAGGGGTGATCTGATGGCTACCTATAAATTTATCAGGGGTGTTCACCAGGATCTGGGGGAACGATTGTTCACAAGAGCGCCCCAAGGGATGACAAGGTCGAACGGTTATAAACTCCTGCAAGACCCTTTCAAGCTGGACATAAGGAAGAATTTCTTCACTGTCTGAGCCCCGAAGGTCTGGAATAGCCTGCCACCGGAGGTGGTTCAAGCACCTACATTGAACGCCTTCAAGAGACATTTGGATGCTTATCTTGCTGGGATCCTATGACCCCAGCTGACTTCCTGCCCTTCGGGCAGGGGGCTGGACTCGATAATCTTCCAAGGTCCCTTCCAGCCCTAATGTCTATGAAATCTATGAAATCTACGAATGAATAAGCTTGAACAAAGTAACCAAATTCCAAATATTATACTAAAAACAGAGCCCGCCAACATAAAAACATTATTAATATCAATACAGTAGTAAATCAAGACATGAATCTATAATTTTGTTATGGATCCACAACTGGGACAATAAAATCAAATCTAATGTTAAAATGTGTCACTTATTTCAGTAATAAAGGATATTTAACTCTAATTGCCTCAGGCTTGAAGCAAAAATTGCAAGATGGCTTACTACATTTCGACCTGTTTGCTGTAGAAGCCAGATTAATTTCTCTCTGTTTGATAAATGTCTCGATTTCTGCAAGTACAGTAATAAATAGGTTCTCCTTATGTCATTATATAAAGAACATTCTAATACATAGTGGATAGTATCTTGCACAACTCCTAGACAGACTGAGCAACATCTTTTAGCCCTTAGAATGGAAAATTTACATCCAGCCAGAACAGCTGTGGGCATCTGTTTGGTCCTGAGTCTAGTCAAAGAGGATCACCATTTATTATTTAGATCGAAGTGTAAATACATTTCTCTCCCCCGATCTAATTTCCAAAGACTATATAAAGGGGCAATGTGAGTAGCCCTAACCACTGCAAAATCATTCTCCCTGGCAATATCTCATATCCTCTGGAAAACCTGAACCTTTTCTATGGGAGAGAAAGATTTTTCATTATCTTTGAAATAGTATCCCATCCCAGAAAGTGCAAAAGTGCAAGAAAGAAAAGCTAACCAGGATGATTGGAGAGGAGGGGGATTATTAATATCTTCTATGTAGCATAATTTAAGCAGACAAGATGGCAAGAGGGGCAGGATTTTAAATCTAAATCCTGCCATTCTAATAATAATATTAATTAAAATAGAATCCATTCCTGTCTCTAATCTCAGAAAAGATGCAGGAGTTGAGGGCGGAAGATCCGGAAGAGCCCTAAGAAACTTGTTCTGAGGTATGTCTACATCATTACTAGTGGCATAACAAACCCCATACTTCGGAGCCATATAAGATCTGAGAGGTAACTTTGGGTTTATATGCTGATAAGAATCCCTGATAATAATTGGATCGGATTCCAAATCCAATGTTCTATGGCTCTCCTGGCCACTGCTGCCACATCTGTATATCCACCAACCCACTTACCTCTGAGGAGATAGTTGTGGAACTGAAAGCCTTTAATACATTTATCTGACCCGTCCTATTTAATTTCCTTACCTCTCCTATATACCTTTTAAGTCATACACGGAGAAAGCAATGTAGTTTGATATGAAACTTCTCATTGGGTCCTAACGCTATTCACAACTGTAACCAGAGCCCCATATGAGTTTAGGTGGAACACAAACTAAAAATGATGTCAAACTGAGGGCACTGAAGGGTAATCTGTAAATGAAGTCATCCATATCATGTTAGGTGGTCCCCCTATGAACGAATTCCTTTAAGAGAGTACCTTAAGGCTAGCTATGGAAGACAAGTATGCCAGTGTTTCTGCTTCCCTCTGTGAGTCGACTCTTACTGTCTTTAGTATGGCTGTGGTTGTTGTTTGAGTATAAGTCAATTCCATGTCAGACGAATGCCGCTTTTAACACTGCTTTTCTGAGTTTTTAACATTGCTATTTTTAGCTATATAATATGTTGATGAGGTAATATGCACTCTACCATACTGAAGTTTTTCATGTAGGGTTTGGTTAATGTTTGTAAAGCACTTGAAATATGACAGGCAACTTTTCTGATGATGTTGTAGTAGCAATTCTCACCCTTCTTAGATAAGTGGACCACTTCTTAAATAAGAAGACCTTTCAAGGGCCTCACTCCTCTGCAAACTTTTGCTTCCTCACACTCCCAGAGGCAAGTATATAGGTTGTTTACATGACAGCAATATCAGAACGCTGTAAAGGAGGCCAGACGAGAGTAAATTTACTGTCCTCGGATGGTTGCTACTGTTTGGTGACATCCTGTCTTTTTTGCATCTGTGCTGTTTACTTCCTCTCCCTAGGTTCAGAGCTTTGCATTGATTACTACCAAATCTTTCCTGGTTTGCTCCAGTACCCTTTGCTTTAATCTCTTCAGGTTTCCTTGCAGTTTGTTTCCCATGTCCTGTGTGCCTGTAATGCATTGTGTTCATGCCAGAATAACACCCATTATTGAAAAACATGAGGCAACCACTTAGGATGCAGAAAGAAACTACTGTGTGTGCAGTCATTCAAAGAAGCTACCAGAAACCTTAAAAAAAAAAAGCCTTTGGCTTAGGCATCAGCTACCAGGAGGCCTTGCTTCACAACACCTGAGAAATGGTCCCATCATGGTGCCAGGCAACTACACTTCAGAATACAGGGAAATGACAGGAATAGGCAGTTGGGGATGTGGAAGCATAAAGGAACTTGGAGTGACATTGTGGATCTAGACTTTCCCCTACCATAGGGAAGGCTCCTTATTAATTGTCCTTTTCTCTCTTCACATAGGTGATGGACAGCTCAATGCCCCTTATCGGGGAGCATGTGGAGGAGGACAGGCAACTCATAGCTGATCTAGTTGTCTCCAAAATGGCTCAGCTTCTTGTGACTGCAGGATCTATCCCCTCACCTCTAAGGCCTTGGGTAAGGACAGACAGAGCCTTTCAGGCAAGATAATGTTTTCACATGCTCCCCTGGGTGTTGGGCCAATCAAATGCCTCAGGAGACTAAATACTACTATAATGCTGGGAAGAGATAGTAGTGGAGGGTACAGGATAGTCCTCTGTTACTGGTTCAGGGTGAGCTCTTCCAGAAATCTTTCATGGTGTGTCCATGAAAAATGTGTTTCTCCGTGTTACCATGGAATCATTGTCTTAGTCTAAAGCATTCATTGCTTTTATGTATAGATACACATAACTGCACCTTTTGACTTGGTGCAGACTTACCATGAGTACACATCTCTATAAAAAGAAGTATCATTAGAAACAAATACTGTCAACACTTTGCTGAGAGGTGGGGACAATGATGGGAAAGTTGATGAGGGAGTGGAAATAGAAGGGGACAGATTAGGGACATCTGTGCAAGCAAAGGGGCAGTTATTGCTATGGTGAGTTAGGCTGGGCAGCATGATGGCAAAAGATGATAATATGCCCAGTGAGGTGCTCTAAGAGGTGACAGAACAGTGAACTAGGAAAGCAGAATCAATTTTATAGCACGGCATAAAATAAACTCAGTAAATCAGACCTGTGCCAGGCAAAGGCTGGATGGATTATATCCTCCTCCCTCTAGGGAAAGTGAAGTCTGATATTTTTTGCAGGGATTATAATGAAAACAGAGAATAAGAAGATATTCCAAAATGATCACCAGCAACACGACTCAGTCCCTTATAAAACCAAACCAAGTGGTCTTGTTCACTGTTGATGAAGCCCCTGAGGCTCTTTAGAGGCATCTTATGCCACTGGAGTCAGCATGGATGCTACTTAGGAAAACAATAAGTCTTTCAGAAGGCAAATGTACTGTTGAACAAAAAAGGAATGAGGAAAGTGAAAAAGTAAACGAACATGGCTTAATGACAAGGTTTGAGAACATATTGCAGAAAAACAGAAATCCATCAAGATAAGGAAATATGACCCTAGTGAAGCCACTGAACAGAGGTATTAATTACAGCAGGCAATAAGTGTCGCAAGGCACCTCGGTGCCCCTGCTCCTAGAGTGGAGAAACTGCCAGGGAGCGAGTGAGCGCACCCTGGCCTGACATAACGAGCCCAGCCGAGGCTTGCTCAGGTAATGAGCGCAGCTGCGGGTTGCCGGAGCAACCAAGGGGAACCAGCTGCCTGTAGGAGGCAGGGCCTGGCCCTTATAAAGCTCAGGGCTGAGGCCAGGCTGGCAGTTCTCTGCCAGCAGCTGGAGAGGCAGGAGCTCACTCAGCCCAGCTATGGGGAGAAGCCCGACGGGCAAGTACAGCTCATGATAGCCCTGAGAGGATTGGGCACTAAAGGTTTAGCCAGGGGACTTTATGTTTGTGTTACAGCCAGGAGGCTTGTGTTTGTTTGGCTCTGTTATTACACCCGGAGGCTTGGGTGAGGCTGTAGGGGTTGGAGGAGGCCTCAATCACAGGGACCCCAGAGAGTGTGGGGTGCCCTAGTGCCAAGAGGGCGCATTATTTTCATAGCGCCAGGGAAGGCGCAGCTCGCACGTCAGTGCGTGAGCAACTGGCGGCGAGGAGCGCGGCCAGTGGGTCGCGGGCGCAACCTGTAGGTTGCGGACGGGGACCGAGACCCCGGATTGTGTGTGGGGGAACATAGACCCCGGCCCCAGGAAAGGGGTGGTATTATTGAGTAGCCCAGAGTGGGCACGGCGAGCCCCAGAGAGGGGGAGCGCCATACTGAGGAGCCCTAGAGAGAGGGGCAATTACTGAGAAGCCCGAGACGGGCATAGCGAGCCCGGCCGCAGGCTAGTGCGGTAACACCCCTCAGACTGAGGTAGGGCGCTGCGGTTGCCCTGAGAAGACGGGGAGTAGCAGCGCGGTGAGCCAGGGTCAGAGAGGGTGTCCATGCGGTTGGCCCATAGGACCGGAGGCCCGCTAGAGAGTCCCTGAGCGGAACCACACCGGGAGGGGAGGTCCAGAGCGGGCTAGATGAGAGTCCCAGCAAGAGGCTGGGCACGAGAGAGGGAGCCCAGAGTGGGCCACAGTAAAGAGGAGGCCCGAGAAGTGAGCGTACAGACTGGACAACGTCCATTACATCTGCGAGGCTTGGGGCGTGGTATTAGGGGTTGGTAGGAGCCACGCATAGCCCATAAGGCTGGGGTGCTTGGGTAGCGCCATTGTACGGGGAGACCCACGAGGGGTCCAGGAGCTTACGTGCCCGAGGAAACACAAGGTAGCCTCCCTGTTACATATTCCTTCAAGACGTGGCGGGCGAGAATGGAGGGTGCCCTCGGGCCGAAGTAGCGCGGTGAGAGGGCCTCAAGGAGATCACGGCCCTCCACGAAGACCCTGCCGTGACAATAAGTAATAAGGAATTAGAGCCAAGTTGAATTTTGAAAAGTGAATAACTAGAAGGGTTAGAACAAAACAAGAGATCCTTTACGAGAATCTGAAACAGGAAGCCATTAAAGAAACGGTGTGTTTTCTGGATCATCAGGAATTGGATAGAACAAATAAAGAAGATAAGGACGTTTCTGAGAAACCAATTTCTTTGCACCAGTCTCCCTGAGGACGTCAGAGAGGTAGCTGGAGATGAAGCACTCCCAGAGACTTAAGTGACAGATGAGCTACTGAAGCAAAGTGATATTTTAAAAAGTGATAAGTCACCAAGCCAAATGCTTTTGTCTAGGAGTTCTGACGGAGCTTAGAGTGGAGTGGCTAAATTACTAACAAAAACATGTAATTTCTTAGTAAGAACAGCTACTGTTTCAGAGGACTGGAGCATAGCAAGTGTATGTAAACCAATGTTTAAAACAGGTTCTAAGGATGGTCTAAGAATTTATAGACTGGTAAACTTGCATGTGCTCCTGTCAAATTGTCTGAAACATCCATTACAAACAGAATAAAAAAAGCTGGTAGATCATGATCCGATTAGGTCTGAAAGTCACAACTTCTTTAAACTTCTATCTTGCACCATTCCTAGAATTTGTTATTCTTTCTCTAGTATCTCACTGAGCATTCTTCCAGAAAGTAGTGAGTCAATGAGAAATGTACATCTGGTTTATTTAGACTTCCAAAAGGCTTTTGACAACATCCTTCAGAAAAGGGTACTAAAGAAACTTAGTAGTCATGGGGTAAAAGGTACACTCTTGCTATAGATCATAAATTAGCTTACAGACAGAAACCAAGGAATCCATTACTGATCGTAGAATTGTAGAGAATCATAGAGAAGTAAGGCTGGAAGGGACCTCCAGAAGTCATCTAGTCCGACTCCCTGCCTGAGGCAGGATCGTTCCTATTCAAACTATCCCACAGAGACAATAATATAAACTCTACATAACACATCAACCCTAAAACAACACAGGCCTAACACACTAACCTACTACAGGTAAAGCAAGGGAACCACAACAGGCAATGTCCTGCTTCTATGAAATGTTTTCAATATATGCTCAAGAGATCCCAGGTAGAGGGCCACATGCCCTGCTACAGAGGAAGGCATGAAATTTTTTTCTGGATATCCAATTTAAACTTACTTTGCTGCAACTTCAAGGCATTCATCAGCATCCTCCTACCTGCTTTCCCTCTTCTTTATGGTGCTTTCCCTCTTCTTTATGGCAGCCCTTCAAGTATTTGAAGATCAGTGTTCACCATAGCAAATGGTTAACAATAGTACCTTCAAATTTTGTATTGGTGCTGTTACATTTAAAAGGGTGTGACTTGGGCTGAATGAGGGACAAGTTGCTAATGAAACTCTTATTTGCTGTTATAAAATGAAATGATTGAGTGTGTTCCAGGGTGTAAGCAGGTTACCTAGCCTGCTGGCTGGCTTTCCTCCCTGAGGAGTTCCTCAGCCAGTCTTCCCAAATAAAAGTCTTTAAGCAACAAATAAGCAAACATATAAACAAACAAAATCGGACCCTGCTGCCCTGTTCTGGACACAAGGATGGGAGCACCTTTGGCTCTGGCCCCAGCACAATAGCCTGACCCCTCCACATATTCTGCTCACAACCCACTTTCTCCTCCGCCCCCACTTACTCTTCGTGTAGCTTTTATAAAGCCCCTAACAGGACACTCCTGATCCCCACAGCTGGGCTTTCTCAACAGGGCTGACTGTTCCCTCTGGTTTACGCTTATTGTGACAGAAAAAGCCAATGGTCCTACAAGCCTAATGACCCATAAAGTTAAGGCATGCCTGTTCCGTAGGCAGTGGCACACCATGCCGTGATATAGCTAGCATTATATCCAGCTGCCTTTGACTTCCCAACTTAAGTAGCCATGTAACCTTTTACAACCATTTACTTTGATATAAGACTAAAGGGGCTTGATTTCATGTCTGTGGAGTTGTAGCAAGATGCCATAATTGCACTGCTGATGAAACCCTTATTGTGAACTCCAGCAGCACAGCCCAGGCAGAGGAAGAAGAGCAAAGCCAGCCTAGAGATCCCTTCATGGGTGTTGTTGACATATTGGAAAGCTATGTATGGTAGAGCAGTACTGCCCACTGAGGTTTGGGAAACCCCTTATTGTGATAGCCACCACTAAAAAAATCTTTTTAACCCTTTATTAAAGAGACAGAGGGGAAGGAGGAAAAACACAGCATTTAGAATATAAAGTATTAAGGAAGATTATTTTTCTTTATAATATCCTAAAATATCCTCTATTCCTTTTTCCTTTACCTGTAGATTTTTTTTTGTTGAGAAGCCCTTATTGATAGTCTTTTAGATAATATTTTAGATGGCATTAACTATACTTTTTGCAGAGAGAAAAAGTTAATTGAAATGGTCTGGAGCTGGTCTTGCTGCTGTTGGAAGTTTGACCCTGGTTTCTTTAAAAGGCAAGTAGTCAAGAGAGAGAAAAGCATAGCAAACAAAAAAAATGCAGCTTCTCACTCTGGCACAGATTTTCACTTGTAACATGGCTGCTGGAGAAATACTGGCATATCACATGGCTTTATCAGCCACTTCAAGACTGAGACCTGAATAGACCAGTGTAAGGCAGTTTATGGAATTGTTTTAGCTGCTTCTCTAGTAATATGTAAACAGCAGTATTGCAAAAGGTGGTGCCATTTTGGTTGGTTAGGTCAGCTGATTATTAGATGGAAGATAAAGTGAGAGAGAAATAAGGTGGAGAAGGAAAATGGCACATGAGGATGGGTGACTTGCAGAATCCTATTTGTTGAGTAACCCCCCAGATAAGCTATGTCCAAGATGGGTTGGCATCCTCACCCCATTAATGTTAACTAACTGAAGCACATTTCAGTGTTTTTAATTATAAGCATTTCCTCCTGTTTCTGGCTCATTGCCCTGAAAAACCCGGGACTATCTGTGTCCTTTTATCAGTATCTTTTATCAGTGTCCTTTTAATGTAAGCAGTCCAATTTGTACCAGTCTATTTGTCTCCAACTTTTCTGACTTTCCTAAACAATTTTATGTAGCAGGCTTAGTTAGACAATAGCCTTGGACAATTTAGGGCACAGGCCTTTGCACAACATCCCCGGTTGTTTAATATATTTATAAACTATCTGAAGGAAGGTGGTGAGCAGAAAGATAACTAACTTTGCAGATGACACCAGGCTGTTCAGGTTAATCAGAAACAGGGAGGACTGTGAAGAACTTCAGAAAGACTTTCATAGATTTCATAGACATTAGGGCTGGAAGGGACCTCGGAAGATCATCGAGTCCAGCCCCCCGCCCAAAGGGCAGGAAGTCAGCTGGGGTCATAGGATCCCAGCAAGATAAGCATCCAGTTTCATCTTGAAGGTGTTCAATGAAGGCGCTTGAACAACCTCCGGTGGCAGGCTGTTCCAGACCTTGGGGGCTCGGACAGTAAAGAAATTCTTCCTTATGTCCAGCCTGAAACGATCTTGTAGTAGTTTGTGACCATTCGACCTCGTCATCCCTTGGGGGCGCTCTGGTGAACAAATGTTCCCCCAGATACTGGTGGTCACCCCTGATAAACTTGTAGGTGGCCATCAGATCACCCCTGAGCCTGCGCTTTTCCAGGCTAAAGAGCCCCAGGGCTCTCAGCCTGTCATCGTAGGGTCTGCTTCCCTGACCTCTGATCATGCGCGTGGCTCTTCTCTGGACTCTCTCAAGCTTCTCCACATCCTTTTTGAATTGTGGAGCCCAAAACTGGACGCAGTACTCCAGCTGCAGCCTCACTAAGGCCGAGTACAGGGGGAGAATGACGTCCCGGGATTTGCTTGAGAAGCATCTATGGATGCAAGCCAGCGTTTTGGTCGCTTTACTAGCCGCAGCATCGCATTGCAGGCTCATGTTCATCTTGTGGTCAATGATGACCCCCAAGTCTCTTTCTTGCATAGTGCTAGCCAACATAGCACTGCCGAGCCTATAAGGATGCTGCGGGTTTTTTTCCCCAAGGTGGAGAACCTTGCATTTTATCAGCGTTGAACACCATCAGATTCTCATCCGCCCACTTGCTGAGCCTGTCCAGGTCAGCCTGGATCATCCGCCTGTCTTCTGGTGTGGATGCTTTGCCCCAAAGTTTGGTGTCATCGGCGAACTTGGCCAGTCCGCTTCTGACTCCAGTGTCCACATCATTAATGAAGATGTTGAACAGTATGGGTCCAAGGACAGAGCCCTGGGGGACCCCACTGGTCACAGGACACCACGATGAGTGACTTCCATCAATTACTACCCTCTGGGTCCGACCCCGGAGCCAATTTTCCAGCCAGTGGATCGTGGAGGACCCAAGGCGACAATTGGCCAGTTTCTCCAAGAGATGATCATGGGACACCAGATCAAAGGCTTTTTTGAAGTCAAGATATATGACATCAATCTCATCTCCCTTGTCCAGGTGATAGGTCACCTGGTCGTAGAAGGAAATGAGATTGGTCAAGCAAGACCTACCCGCAACAAACCCGTGCTGGCTATCCCTTAAGATGTTGGCGTTGGCCAGTCCATTAAGGATGGCCTCCTTAATAAACTTTTCTAAGATCTTCCCCGGGATAGAAGTCAGGCTGATGGGCCTATAGTTAGCCGGATCCACTTTCCTCCCTTTCTTGAAGATAGGCACCACGTTGGCCTTCTTCCAGTCTTCGGGCACTACACCAGAGCACCAAGAGTTTTCGATCCGTGCTAGAGGCTGGGCTATGATGCTCGCCAGCTCCTTGAGTACCCTGGGGTGAAGATTGTCAGGGCCGGCTGACTTGAAGGTATCCAGCTTCTCAAGATGTTCCTTCACAAAGTCAGCATTAATGGAGGGCAGGGGATCACCCTCACCCGGACTTCCCTGTCCTGTAGCAGGCATGGGCGTCCCATGGGACTGATGAAAGACTGACGCAAAGTACCTATTTAATAGGTTGGCTTTTTCCTGGGTGTCAGTTGTCAGTTGCCCCATCTGGTTCAGCAGGGGTCCAACGTTGCCCCTGCTTTTCCTCCGGCTCCCCACATATCTGAAAAAGGACTTTTTATTGTCCTTGATGCTCAAAGCTAGTTGGAGTTCAGTTGCAGCCTTGGCTTTCCTGGTATGCTCCCTACAGGACCGGACCAGTGCAGAATAATCCTTCTTGGAGGTGACTCCCATCCTCCATCCTTTGTAGGCCTTTCTTTTTAGCCTCAGGAGGTCTGCTAGGTCCCTGGAGAGCCGGGGGGCTGCTGTGCCCTCTTGCTGCCTTTCCTCCGAGATGGAATAGACTTAGTTTGGGCATTGAGGATCGCTCCCTTGAGGAGCAACCACTCTTCTTGAACTCCCCTCTCCCTGTGATCACAGTCCCTTAGGGCCTCACTGACAAGCCTCCTGAGCTTGTCAAAGTCGGCTTTCCTGAAGTCAAGGACTTGCGTGTTGCCGACTGACTTGCCAGCTTTTCGGCGGATGGTGAAGGTGATCAGTTCGTGGTCGCTGTCACCCAGCTTCCCATCGATCACTAGGTCGCCAACTAGGTCATCCCCAGTAGCCAGCACCAGGTTGAGCAGCGCTTTGCCTCTCGTTGGCCCATAGACTTCTTGAGTCAGGTAGAGGTCATCCACGCATGAGAGGAAGCTCTGCGACCGCTCAGATTTTGCTGAGCAATCCTCCCACGAGATGTCCGGGTAATTGAAGTCACCCATGACAACCATGGTTCTGGAGCAAGCTGCCTCAGCCAGTTCCTGTGCAAACTCCTGGTCAAGCTCAGGACTTTGGGTGGGAGGTCTGTAATAGACTCCCACCATTGTGTCCCCTGTGCCGTGTCCCCCACGGATTTTAACCCAGAGGGTCTCCAGCCGTCCACCCTGGTCGCCAATATCGGCTTGCAGGGACGTGTAGCTTTCCTTAACATAGAGAGCTACACCCCCCGCCCCTTTTCTCTACACGATCCCTCCTGTACAGGGTATAGCCATCTATCCCTGTGGTCCAGTCATGGGTGGAGTCCCACCAGGTCTCCGTTATCCCTATGACATCGTAATTGTTTGCACTGAGCAGGAGGATGAGCTCCTCCTGCTTATTCCCCAAGCTCCTGGCATTAGTGTACAGGCAGGCAAGTGCCCCCTGGGGGGCTCCTTCCTTGCCCACAGATTTTACCAGGGCTGGGGCTGGGGTGGGCTCCCTTGAGTGCCGTGATCTGCTGGCTTTGCAAGGATTGCTCAGCGGGCCAGCAGTGGCGGTAGTCCCCCTGTCCCCCAGCGGGCTTAGTTTAAAGCCCGGTGGAGCAGGTCAGCCAGTCTGGCTGAGAAGAGCCTCCTCCCTAGGGGAGAGAGGTGGAGACCATCTCTTCCCAGCAGCTTGCTGCCTCTCTCGCCAAAGAGCGGACTGTGGTCATGAAAGCCAAAGCCTTCCCGACGACACCAGCGCCGCAGTCTTTGGTTGACCACATAGATCCTCCTGTCCCTTCTCAGCCCATAGCCTGAGACTGGGAGGATCGACGAGAACACCACCTGTGCCCCCAGACCCTTTAGCTCCACTCCCAAATCCCTGTAGCGCCTCATGACCTGGCTGGGAGTGCTCTGAGCCGTGTCATTGGTGCCCACATGAATAAGGAGCATGGGATAGTGGTCTGTGGGTTTGAGGAGCTTGGGGATCCTCTCCGCAATCCCACAGACCCCTGGGCCCCTGGGAAGCAGCAGACTTGCCGGGCTAAGGGGTCGGGGTGGCAGAGTGGCCCCTCCATCCCCCTCAGGAGGGAGTCTCCCACAACAAACACCTTATGTTTTGTCTTGGGGAGAGCAAGGGCAGGAGTTGCAGTTAGGCCCATGTTGCCTGTGGGGGCTGGCAACTCAGCAGGCTCTGCTGGGGCAGCAAGAGGTGCATACCTGTTGCTCAGTTCTGGCGGGGGAGGGGCCTTAGTGTGGCGGGCCTTAGGGCCCTTGACCACCTTGATCCATGCCCCTGGCTGGACACAGCAGGAGGTCCCAGAGTCCTCTTTTGGCGTGGAGGGAGACTGTGATCTACCCTCTGCCTCCCGGGGGAGAAGGGCCTGGCAGTAGGAGTCTATCTCCTGCTCGCAGTCCCTGATGGCACGCAGTCTCTGGACTGTGGCCTGGAGCTCCTCCAGCTGGCACACCAGAGACCCCAAAAGGGAGCAGACCCCGCAAGGGGAGGTCGCCATGCTCCCAGGCCCCAGAGCCTGAAAAAGGGACAGGCAGCCCCCACAGCCGAGAGCCAGGGGCTCTGTCTGCGTGGAGCCCGGAACCAGGGGCTCCGTCTGGGTGGCCGTCTCTGAGGTGCCAGAGGGGGGGCCGCGGAGCCCGAGGGGACCCTCGGGGTGCGGCGCGTGCCCATCCGTGTCATGCCTCTGGTAGGCTGGCTACGGCTGGGACTGTCTACCCTGGGGGGTGCGCAGGCAGGGTCCGGGACCCTCCCGCACGCCCTCCCGCGTGAACTCCGCGCTAACTCATGCGCCGGCAGAGAAGCGCGCCTGTTTGTGCAGCCTGTTTGTGTGGCTCTGGTCGCGTGGTTCCCTGGGGGGCTGGGCCAAGTAGGGGCCTGGGCAGGGCTTGACCCAGCCCAGCTCCACTCAGCTGCCGCCTCCCACACACACACACTAAGGGGTTAGCCCCCTCTCTCCACGGGCCCCGCTTACCCCGGCTGTGCTGGGGGTCGGCGGGGGGCTCCGCGGCTGCTGGAGGGTTTCTGGGGGGCTTCAGGGGAGCGGGGGAGCAGCGAGCTTTCACCCACGTGCCTCTCACCGCTCCCGCGTCTAACTTAAACATGCCAAGTCAGCACAATGGCAAATGATATTCAGTGCTGATAAATACAAAGAAAAGCACCGGGTAGGGGGGAATACAACTATCCAGATCCCGTGCAGGGTTCTAAATTAACTGTATCGGCTCAAAAAAGGGACTGATGCATCTTTGCAGACAGCTCAGTAAGAACCTCTGTTCAGTGTATAGCTATAGTAAAACATATCAAACCACCAGGTGGTAGGACACATAAAAGAATGAGATGGTAAACAATACATAGACAATTATAATGCCTTTATATAAAGTCAGTGGTATTACTATAGGTAATTGTACCTAATTATACCTGACCAGAACTGAAGGGAGTTCTGAGGAGAGTGATAAAAATGATCAAGGGCCTGAACACATTCCAGAGACGGTAGATTAGCAGTTTCTGCTCTCAGTGGTTCTTGACACAAGAACAAGGAGACATGCAATGAAAGTGAGAAATGGACAAAAAGAAATAGCTTTTTGGTCAACGTAGAATTCAACTTTAGAACACATTGTTGCAGGATGTCCTGAGGGGCAAAGAGTGTAGCAAATGTGGACATTTATATCAATAGCAAAGACATCCAGAATGGTTATAATTATACCAGTTGTGTGGTACAGATATTAAATCTTCAAGCTTTGGAGCATAAGATCTCTAAATATTGGTGATCAGGATGAGACACAGTGTCCTCAGCAGTTTACCCCACAGCTGCCTACTATGGGCTTCTTATGTCTTCTCTTGAAAATGGTTAGTGCTGGCTGAGACAGAAGAATGGCATAAATGAACTTTGTGCCTGATCTACTTCGACAGTTTCTGGCTTCCTAAATGCACTAGTTAAATATTTTAACTTCACTATCATTCTCTCTTAGCAAACAGTGTCAGTTCTTTTTTCTAGTCATCTCTCCAACACCAAACTATGGACTTACTGCACAAAATGCTGGAGTGTGTATGTGTTTAGAAAATACTACAACAGTCTAAACCTCTCTCAATCACTCCTGGACTTCTCTGTTGAGATATTCTGTTGATTGTAATGACTGTTTTTGCAGCCTCAGCAAGTCCAGCCTCAGCAAATGAAATCACAGATGCAGCCTCAGCCTGGACCCCAGTTTGGACAACTGTCCCAGCCACGACCACCTCCTCAAGGTACTATATTCTATAACCAAAAACACAGAAGCCCTGTACCAGTGATTCCCAACTAAGGTGCCTCAATATCCTCTCAAGGGTGCCACGGGGTGCTGCGCAATGTTAGTACCGCTAGGTTTACAAACATGATGCACAAGAAAAACCCAGAGATTTCAAATAGAAATCCATAGTTGTGGTCTTTAAAAGTTCTTTGTAACAGAAAAATGGCTCTATTATTTTTGGTAATAAAAAAAGACTGAAAACTAAGAGCTGGTATTTTCCAAGGGGTGCCTTGAGCCTATTCAGGGGTGCCTTAAATCTAAAAATGTTGCCAACTACTGCCCCAGATGGATCAATTTAGCATCCAGTTCAAACGATACAGAAATATTTCATCACTGAAATTGCTGCCAGTGCTGTAGTGAAGTAAGCAGCTATTTAATAGTTCACAGCAATGCTCCACACAGTTCAGGACAGGAAATAAAGCAGAAGAGCACACGCATTTGAAAATGAAGCTAGGATTGCAAAATGGAGTTGCCTGAATTGGAATTTGGGCAGGACACTGGAATAACAACTTTACCTTTGCACCAAGTTCTTAAAGGATCTTTACTAGCTATTAGGCTGGACTTGGATAAAATATTATGGAGCACTCTTTTGTCTACTTTCACTTGTCAAGAGCATAAATTTGTGTCTGTAGGGTGGTTAAAAAGTCACATCCAACTTCTGCTTTGAGGCTCTCCTACCTAAGAAATGCTGAAGCATCCACCTACTGATAATGGGATAGTAAAAAGGCACAGTTGGTGATATGGTATAAAGAGGCATAGCTGGTGATATGGTATACAAGTGCCATATCAGCCCTATCCAGAGGGAGGAGCTGCTGATTCAAACCAGCAGACACTGCTTCCACTATGTGGCAGGGGAGCTTATTTTCCTACTGATTCCAGCCTTCTTCTCTCACAGTTCAAACTTATATATAATATTCACTAAGGACAAGAAATGGAGCGTGCAGCACCTTAAGATGGATCACAAGGGAGAGTGCAGCACCTTAAGATGGCTCTACTGGGGGGAAAGGAAGGCAGTGGCTTCCCTAGTGTTAAAGGAAACAGTAACAACTCCAGAGATGTGGATGTGATGCCGATGGCATGCAAATTAATGGTGACTGGTGTCCATAACTGATTTGTTCCTAATTTCTCTGCATGAAACGAGCCCCAAATATTTCTCTCTTTATTGGGCCCATGCATCTGCTCCTTGTTTGATGCATGTCTTCTGCACCTTGTAACTGTCTCGTGTATACGTTCTTTTCAGGAGGTCCACGTCAGCCTCAGGGATCTCCATCTTCCCGGACAGGAGCACCTCCCCAACAACGGCTCTCTCCTCAGGGACAGCAGCCCCAAAGTCCCCAGTCCAGCTCACCTCAACAACAGAGGTCACCTGGATCCCCACAGCAATCACGATCAGCCACTGGGACCTCCCCAGTTCAGGCCTCCAAGCCAGGCACCTTCCCTCCACAACAGCCTCGGCCCCCTGCACAAGGACGGGCTCCTGGTCCACAAAGCCTGGGTGAAATGTCCAAGCAGCAGGCCCCTCCACATCCACATCTAAAGTAGGTACCCTTGAAGCTAGTAGATTTGGAGAAGGGGCTGTTGCCAAAAGGGCCTTAGCTTGGCACAAATGTCAGCTCTTCTCTGACCTCCATTGCCTGACAGCTCAGGGATGAAGGTCTAGGCAACAGTGGCATACTTGGGGCATGTTTGATTGTTTCTCTGGGGGGGAAAAGAGGTTCTCTGAGTCTCAAAGATTTCATATTTTCTTTTCATTCACTCCCATGCTCCTTTCTCCTTGCCTCTCCTCCCCAGCATGTCCTCAATAACTCAACACAGCTGTCATCCTCTCAGACAAGGAATATTCCCCTCAGAGCCTCATTTGCCCAAGGGATTTAGACAAGTCACTCGTTTACTTTTCTCTGGGATTAAGGTCTACACAAGACTCTTTAAAAATTTCCCACCCTTGGAAGTAAAATTGCAAGCACTAGGATAAATTGGGCTGTATGCAGTTGGTCATGATTGATGTAAACACTTGGTTGGAGTAGAGCAGGCCTACACAATACAGCGCTTAAATTCTTGATAGTTTCTCTTTGTCGGTACCTTTGTTAGAATCATAGGGCTAGAAGGGACCCCAAAGGATCATCGGGTCCAGCCCCCTGCATGAGCAGGAAAGACATCTGGGGTCAGACGACTCCAGCCAGGTGACTGTCCAGTCTTCTCTTGAAGACCTCTAGGGTAGATGATTGCACCACCTCTGGGGGGGGCTTGTTCCATAGTCTGGACACCCTAGTTGTAAAGAAGTTTTTCCTAATATTCAACCTGAAACTATCTTCCAGGAGTTTGTGGCTGTTGTTTCTAGTTTTCCCCCAGGGCGCCCTGGTGAACAGTTGTTCAGTGAGCCCCTGATGTTTGCCTCTGATATAGCAGTAAGCCACAATCGGGTCCCCTCTCAGCCTTCTTTTCTTTAGGCTGAAGAGTCCGAGATCCCTCAGCCTTTCCTCATATGCCTTGCCACGTAAGTCCCTGATCATGTGGGTGGCCCTTCTCTGGACCCTCTCGAGCTTGGAGCAAACATGCTTGGAGCAGCAGCAGTGGGAAACGTTTGCAAGAAGTATTTCATGTAAGCAAGGCAGTGTAGTCACAAAAACAAATGGGAATAAACTGTCCACAAATACAATTAGGCTGTATATTAGAAGAAGGTCCCTAACCATCAAGGCCGCATCCATGCAAGCGTAGACATTTGTTTCCCCAGGGACGAGTAGCAGCGGCACACCTTGCCATGCGCGTTCTGGTGTGCAGTAGGTTACCCTGGGTGGGGTAGAGGAGGCTGGGGACAGCAACTGTGCTGGCCCGGCAGTCTTACCTGGGGTCCTGGAAGCCTTGTGGAGCTTCAGCTGCAGTGCTTCTGCAGCAGGGAGCCTGGGCAGCAGCCAGTGTGTGACTCTGGCTGGCCAGGCTCCACTTTTGGGTGTTGCATGTTGTCGCCATGTGCGCCACCCCACTTTTTTTTGGCATGGGTTTTTTTGACCCTGAGATCAAAGGTCCAAAGTTCTGGGACCAAAGGAACAAGGGTCTAGAATAGTCAATTGGAGAACAGATTAAATACCCTTAAAATGGAGCTTGATATGGTTATGTACAGGATTACTTGAGGTGGCTGCATGTAATAGTAGGTACTGGACTTGATGACCTAGAAGTCCTTTCCAGTCCTAAGTTACTAGACAAGGCTTGGTGCACTGCTAATTATACCAACCCTCAGATAAGGTATGATTGGGTTTCCTGCCAAATGAACCAACGGACTCTTAAATCTGGCCTCAGCAGCTTTTGCCAGGGGGCAAGCAAGAGCTTGGAAATGTGCCTGATCTTCTGAGATAGCTGCCCAGAGCAGGAACCATTAAGGTGGCATTGAAAGTAAGCTCTCATCTGGCCAGAGGCAGTAATCCCTTGGTAGGGTTAGGCCTTCACCTTTTTCACTTCCTGGATTTGCATTTTTATTATTTGTTTGTTGAGCTTTTGCAACAACAAGTTTGCTGCAAGGTATGTATTACATATTTCAGGTTGGGGAGTCACAAGCCGGAACCACTAAGGGGAGTACAGGGAGGCACCATAAATGTTACTGGATATGGCCAGCTGCTCAGTATAGCTGTCATGGTATTCAGTGGAAGTCATTCCAATCACTTTAATGAGAGAGATCAGTTCAAATAGCTGATATTGATTTGTGAGTTTGTTTAGGTTTGTTTTTTTCTTTAAATGAAGGCTTTGAAAATCCTTCCTCAACTTTCCCACCCCTCTGAACATAGCCTGGACCATGAATATCAGTCATTCCCTCCCTGTAAACGACCCCTGTGACTTCCCAGTGAGCCACACAGCATCACACAGCCAGCTTTAAAGTACCACCTTCTCCCACCCTCCGTGCCTGAATGAAACCTCAGATTCTTGCTGAGCACAAACTCCTCTTTCTGTTTCAGCAAGTCCCAGTCCTTGACAAACACCTTCAGCATATCTGACTCATCTCAGCGGGGGAATGCCAGTGAAGATGAGGCAAAAGCTGAAACCATCCGCAACCTGAGGAAGTCATTTGCTAGCCTGTTTTCTGATTAATAGCCTTGAAGTCAAACCAGTGATTTTGTTAGCCCATGTTCTTCATATCAACCTGCCTGATGTCATCCAGGAATTTACTCAGTGGTAACTAATGGTTCATGCAGAATCTGAACAGAACCCTGAAAGAGATCTTAGCTTATTCCCTGGGTAAAAAGGAAGTTAGAAACCTGTACATCTTTCCATTTTATTTGAAGGATTGTTCCAACATCGATCAGAAAAGTGATAATGTAAAAACACTGCACTTTCTTACTTGACTCATCCCTTCTTTGTGTGTACATAGTCAATTTGCTTGAATAACCCAAATTCCTATTCTGCCCCTCAGAACTCAACACAAGTAGGGGTCAGCAAACTAGCCTCTCTGTTGCCTTGCACATAATCTATAGAAGTGTTAACAACTCAGTTCCAATTACAGAATCTTTATTCTCCTTGAAGCTGTGCCAGAAGGAATGTCAGCTGATTTCAGGTGGAAATATTTAGGAACAGTAATTAGAATAAGCATCAGTTTACTTGTAAAGTAAGCCTTTTTGATCTGGAAATCATGGCAACATAATGAATTTGGAACCTCATAAAGCCAGCTTTACAAAGTCACTTTTCTGAGCAAAACCACATTGCAAGTCAAACTTATGTCTTGAATATCAGTAAACTCCAGAGATCACATGAGCAAGGCTTTATGATAGACGGGTCTGCTCAGGATCATTTTTTCAAAAGCAGTTTAAATGTCTCTGTTTCATGTCTTGAGTTTATGTTCCTTGTGTTTCCTGATTTCCGAAAGAAAGGTGTCATAGTCTAATCCTGCAGCTGTAACTTGAAAATAAACCAGAAAGTGGGACTTGCACGCGTCTTGCAAAAAAAGCTTGATAATTTATGTTCAAATACAGTTCTCACAAATTCCAGATAAAATCCTTCTAAGCCATTGAGTCTGAGTAACCTGATGACTTGTTGGTTACATCTGCTTAAGTGTGTCCTCTGAGGGAAGTGTAATTAATAGCAGAGTGCGTAAAGTGTTCATAGCTGGTATTGACTGTTCCGTGGTACAGAATGGATAGAGCTAAGGGAGGAAATCCTGGCCCCAGTGAAGTCAGTGCCACAACCCTCATTGACCTTGGTCATGTCAGGATTTCACCCCCTGCAGTTAGCACAGGGTGAGAGAACTGTGACTGGACATTGTCTCCTAGAGAACCATGGTACGTGAGTAAGGGAAGCCTCAGGGCATCACATAATTTACATGTAAAGGTGCATGCACAGTCAGTTCACAGCTGGGACACACCTGTATCTGATCACCACTTTTGGGTGACTGTCCTAATGAACATCCTTTGAGCAAGGTACTGATCAGTATTAGGGGGACTCCAAGAGATCATTTTTTACTTGGAGAAAGCTGGAGACCAGTTCCCTTCTGACATGACCTTGCTGACTGCTGTGTTTTTTTGGATTTTTTTTTAAACTAACCCCAATATACAACCTCAGGGCTGGACTCTTGAGTTCATGGCCCCTTTTGAAGCTCATGTGGGGTTCAGTTCAGGCACACAATTAGGGCAAATATAGATATTACACTTTTACCACTATAAATGATCAGAAACTGGTCCATACCCATAATAGAACAGAAGTTCAGTGCACAGAGATTGATTTAAAAATGGTGGAAGCCAGTCTCCACCAATGGGCAAATGTATGTTGTGTTCGCTACTGATCTAAATGACACCGCTTAAAGAAAACTGCCTAACTTAAATTGATTTTGCCTTGGGTTTTTTGAAGTTTGTACCTAGCCTAGGTGTATTCATAGATTAGATCAGGACTGGGCAAAATCCCAGATCAGGGTTACAACAGACTCCATTTTCCAGCAGCCCCTGCCCCATTGCTATGGCCGGTTTCCATGGAGACCCCAGAAGCGGAGCAGCCATGACAGCGTGGGACCAGGGTTTCAATGGAAACCAGCCCCAGCACCACTGGCAGAGCACATGGCAGGATGGGGAGCTGCTGCAGGGCCGAAATACTGCAGCAACAGCAGCTCTGCCCCAGTTCTGGACCACTCTGTCATCCGCCCAACTGTATGCCCTGCCAGCACTGCTGGGGCTGGTCTCCAAGGAAACCCTAGCCCTGCACTATCACAGCTGCACCACTACTGGGGTCTCCATAAAAAGCAGCTGCAGCAACATGGGCAGGGGATGCTGGGAAATGGAGTCTGACCACTGGCCAGATTTCCCATTTAGCCCACCCCTGGATTAGATACATTTCACCATACAGCTGGGTTTGTGGTTTAATGCTGTGCTGTAATCTGAAATGGCATCGAAAAACCCAGATAAACAAATGAGGCTGCAGCTTTGCTCTCTTGGACTTTACATCAAGGTTGGCAAACACTACCTGCAGGGCACCTGTAATGAATGTGTAAAACTAGTGCAGCACAAAAAGCTCCAAATTGTCCTCCTGACTGGTCTTTGTGAGCAAAACGGCTTTGGTGACCTATGCATTTTCAGGCTGGCCACCATGCACTGGGTCTGTTTGGCATCTCATTGGAGAGCCATTTAAGCCAATTATTTGTGCCTGGAGTTCAGTATAAAAATGGAAAATAAACACTCCTAGTCCATATTTTTTTTTTCTTCTAGTTACACGTTGCCTTTCCAGGTTTGCTAAGCAGCTAAACATGGTGCATCATAAATACACATTTATTGCTCCCCTGTATGAACAAGAGAAAACAGATCCTGCTGTTTTGCAGCCTCCACAAGCACTGCAGGGTGATAAATGGCCTGGAGCACACGCTGTCCCACTGACAAGAAAAACAGCTGATTAACAAGCTCCATTTTTTTTGGAGAGGAGATAATCCAACTCCCTCCCCGAAGATGGGTCACACCCCATCTGACTTCTCCTTTCTTCTTCCTCCCTCTAAGAACTGCTGAGGAGTCAATGTTTCCAAGGTACATCACAGATAAAGAAAAATGCTGCTTATTGAAGGGCTTCTCAGCTGCTTCCCCCCCCCACCTACCCCCTCCTACATGTGCACACACACACGCACACCCACAACTCTAACTCTCACTTATCTTCCTTTTTCCAGCACTATCTATGCAAAGCTTCAATAAGTAGGGGACTAGTCAGATCAACCCAACATAGTCATTATAACTGTAGCAGCTGGATCAGTTGGTGATGCCAGCAGCGCACTCACTTCCCAATAGCTATGATGATAGGAAAACAGTATTGACTCAGTATACAACTCAGTATGCAAAGCCAGTATGAAAGTTATAAGCTGATCTCTTCTGGCCCCCACATTCTGACCTAACGTTCAGCACAGGCTACAGCTTTCCAGCTCCTAATTCCTGCCTCAAACTCAATTATGCAATTAAACTAAGATAGACTGTCTTGCTAAAAGGTATACTCTATCTTGATGTAGAGTCATGTAAAGGAGAATCCACTGCATCATTCTCGTGGATAATTAATTACCAGCATAGCTAAAACTACACTACACAAAAGCTCCCGGGGTTCTGTAATTTTCTTTTCAAGAAACCTACGTAACCCGGGCTAGCATGGCCAGCAACGTCAACAGAATTCCTAGAGAGATTCCAGGCAAGCGCATGGCATTATGAGATCTTAAGAGATTTGTGTATATTTTATGTTTATTACTATCAACCTCTGACTCTATCTGTATTCACTGTGCTATGATACTATCTGAGCCCTGTGAGAGACCAAAGGCTAAATGAACAAGCCAGCACTTACTTATTTGAAAAGAATGAAGGAAAAAGTAAGAGGCAGTGATATCTGGGAACACAACTATTTTATTTTAAAAGAGCCAGTTTAAGGCAACACTCAAAATTAAATCTTAAATAAAGTTTGGCCAATGCTGTAGCTCCCAAACACTTTCATTTAATTCCCCAAAAGGTCTGGCTAGGCAGAAGTGCTGTAAAAGAAACCCTGAACCAAATTCACAAGTTACTCATTCCTCTACTGAAGTCAAAAACATCATGTTTCTACTGGGTGCTCTGGAAAGAACAGCACTGGGAAGGAACATTATCCTGTGATGCCATAGTCTACTCCACATGAAATGGTTTGCCACCAGATTCTGTTAGACTGCTCAGAAGAAAGAAGCATATGGCTCACTCCAGAGTGGCAAGGTGTGATACCAGTAGATGCTTTCTCAGGCAAGCAGGGCTCATAGTTGATGAGCATAGCTGAATCTCAAAATACAGCAGTTCTGTGATCAAGGATGAAAGAATTATGGTTTGTTTGGGTTGGGGTTTTTTTTTTTGCGGGGGGGGGGGGGGGGCAGGGGGAAGGTTGGTAAATAAATAATTTTTCAATCTTTCCCATCAGGGTCAGGTAGCTCCTTTTAAGGATCTAGTGTTGTTCACATTCCCATGTGAGCCAGAGTAATGCCAGGGTTTTAAAGACCTACAATCCTGTTATAGGCGCCACTACACTTACTTCTATTTACCCACCTAAGGCAGAGCTCAAGTACTGCACATTGCACTTGAACAGAGGGTTTTCCTCCTTATCCATTTAACCACAGGACATAATGGCTTATCATTAGCATTAGCTGCTCTAGAGTTATTGCATTTAGGTAATTGTTGAAGGTAGCAGACACCAGGTATTTGAGTTCTTCTGGTTTTGCATGATTATGTGAACAGATTGCACTACCATCTGTTGTGGAAAGTGCCACGTTGACACAATAAGTGACCATCACAAAATGCTAACCAGGTTCCAGTTACCAAAATTAGGTGTATTCAGTCTAACATAGTCACATTTACCAGTATATGTGGTAAATCCTCTCACCAGCACTAGAAGTTAACTCATGCCACAGAATTTATTCCTGAAAAACAGCTTGTAAAAGTGTTTGATGGAGAAGCACAGGAAGTATTAAAAACACAAATACATTTGAACTAGTTCATACATGGTTACCTGAAATAGCACACATGCATTTCTAGTTTGTTTTCCATTGCAATATCAGGGCAGGACCAACTGCTGCCAGCATTCCCTTTCTCTATGTATAGCCCACAGAATACTGAGCGTCACTTGGATGTATGTTTAGACCACTTAGCTATCAATTCTACTTCAAGAAAAACTGCAGCAAGTGACATATTGGAACTAGCAGAAAAAAATGATAATAAAAGGGAAAGCACACTTTTGAAGGGGAAATGGGCTTTTAAATTTGACTGCTATATCAATGGTCACTGCATTTCAGCCCAGTACCTACAGGCAAGAGGGAATATTAAAAACAAACTGGTACTAGCAAAAAAGTTACAGTTAAATCTTGACCCCAATGACATCAGTGGCAAAACTACTTATTTCAGCAGGGTCAGGATTTCAAGATGGGCAACTGTACCACTGACCATTAAAATCATTACATAGGTAGCAGCAATTAACATAAAACTGCTTTCATAGTAAAATATATTATTCTTACTTTCCCAAGTGTTAAAGTACAGGATGAGAGTAGGAACCATCAATAAACTGGCAGCTGTCATTACAAGTACGAATGGTGCTGGCAACTTCAGAAACCATGAATGACTACTCTGAAATGTGAGGAAAAAGGTATTTGTTTATTAATACATATTTAGTACAGATCCATTTTATAATGAATTACTGCAGTTTTTCTTCAATGCATTATCTGTACGTTCATGGCATGAACTTGGTTGAGTTGCTTTGGCTAGTCCCATAAGTTACTTCCTTAATTAATATGGGAAGTCTTTACTGGTGCCGATATCACATGCTGAGATGTATTCCTTGCCTGCAAGATTTCATTTAATATTGAGGTAATAGAATCGCATACCAGGCCATGTAAGAAGTCATTCTAGCTCTCCTGCTGTGATCCTGTCTCCACTGCAGCCAGAGAGGTCAGCCTATTTTATTAGTTAGTTTAGCCAGCTGAAAAAGGCTTATTCCTGCTCTGATTTTAATACATGCACATCCCCCCAAGCTGCCTCAAATGTGTTCACCTTCTACATTTACTTATTTGCAAACTCAGTCTGTGGGAGAAGACACACAATTTATAAGGTTTGCTGCAGATTCTTAACATGTTTGCTTGTGCTTCTCTCCTGTTTTGGGTTGCACTATAGCATGTTTTTACTCAGCTATTTGTAAATCAAGTTGTTTTGTGTTTCATTCTCTCTGTTGTAAAGAAAACCCTGCCCTGTATTCCTTGTGCATTGAGTACCAACATAAAAACTGCTTTTTAAGTAATAAAAATAAAAAGCAACAACAACAACAAAATCTGTGGAGAATATTTTGGGAGAATTTCAAATACTCATGAGTATCACGTAAACACCAGTTCTAGCATCTCACACCATGTGGAAGAGGTGGCTTCTCTCATCAAGAGTGATTATTAGTCAGGCAGGTTAAGAAAACCCTCCTATGCCCCAAGCATTTAATATCATTATTCAGACAAAAAATAAGACGGAGAACAAGGCAGGATTTGTGCTTCAAGTGTTCTTTATCTGATGCAGCAAACATTAGGCTGGCAGGCTTCTGGTCTCTAAGCAGCACTTCACAGATGGTTAGAGAGCGAGAAGAAAACAGCAGCACAAACTGTCCCAAGTCAGAGCTCTTTGTGAAACAGCCGGCAGTTCTAGGCGGTGCAGCATAACTTCCTACAGAGATCTTGAAGTGAATCAGCTGTTGTGGTCAAGACACCATTGTGCACACACAATCTCACCATAATCGTAGAGATCTCCTGCAGCTAGAAAGCAAGCTCAGGAACTAAAATTTAAAAACCCATCAAAAAAAAAAAGAAGTGGCAGTCACATGAATGTGCGACGAATGTCCATTGGGCGGCCTCGGGTGGGTCTAGGGGGAAATCTGTCATTGGGACCTGCTCGTCCTGGAAGTGTTGGATTTGGCGCTGGCAGCAACCCGATTGGATCAAAATGTGGTCTGAATGGAGGAAACCGGCCCGGCGCCTCCCCCGTGTCAGGAATGAGTGAGTTAATTGGGTCTCCAACATACGGAAGCGTTGGTCTCTGGTCATATTCACCACCAATGATCATTGGAGGGTAGATAGGGTTAGGGGAGAAAGGGTTGGGAGGGAAGGGGTTAGGATAGAAGGGGCTGGGGTGGAATGGGATGGGATGTGGTGGAGGAGGCAGAAACATCATGTGCCGCCATCTCAGGGCTTCCTTTTTCTGCTTTAGTTTCTTCTTGTAAAGCTGCAAAAAGATAGAAAAAGGATTTCAAATTCTACTAGTGCTTGCCCATCTAGCTTCACTCAAAGAGTTTCCCTATGAACCTATCAAAGGTGTCAGGAGCAAAAGAGAGTTCACTATCCGGTTTTCACTGCACATACATAAATAAAGGGGTTAGCCAACATCCCTATTATTTAAACTACAGGACTGCTCCGATTCAAGCTGATGGTCCTGATGAGCCAGAAGACCTTCCTGTAGCAAGTGTGTTGAGTAGGTTTCTCCACACAGACTCCCATCCAGATTAGCCTGCAACCCTACATGTATGCATATGTTAAAATTTTGGCATAGCACCATTGAAATATTTCAGGTTACACCAAAAATAAATTTGGCATTTAAGTGATCTAAAACTGCCAAACAAAACGAACTATATGAAATACAGAGACAAAGGTCATATATATTACACCCACTGATAGTTACTTACAACTAAGGTACTAACACTTTTTTACTTGATGATCTTTAAAGTTTGTAGAGTTATACACATTTTAGTGACAGGAAAAAGGGGCAAAGTAGCTTGCCCAAGTTGACAGAGAAAGCCCCTTACTCCTCATTTCTTGCTGTAGTCACTAAAGGACACTGCCCCTGTAGCTAAAAGGCTCAGCTGAGAATGGCAAGATTCACTTCTTAATAGGGATGCAGTGTTTAAAACTCAGTCACTAAAGGTTATGTCTACACAGCAGTTTAGTGGCAGAAAGAGTTCTAGAGTACAATGAAATCCTCCTTCACAAGCCCTGATGCCCAAAACAACCACCATCCCTCCTTCCAAGAACTGAATGAAACCTCCTGCAGAGACCCTGAAACCTACTCTTGAGACTTAGCCATAGCACTCAGTGACACAACAGATTCTTCCCTACTCCATTGTGCTGCACATGCAAAGACCTCACTACCTCTGCCACATCTGACCCTTCAAGCCTGTCATTCATTTTTAAGCTCATATAGACACATCCCGGAAGTTACATGTAAAAAATAAATCAATAGCAACCTACTTCTTTCCAGTCTGTGTCACGAGGCCTGGCAATAGGATCTGTTAAGGAAAGGGATAAGAGTCAAGAGATTTACGTTAAAAATAAATAAATAAAATCATATTCATGACTGAGCAGATAGATTTGGCTTTTAACTTTGGGGGGCTCTATAGAGGAGTTAATCAGCCCCCGCATTTCCATATAAAAAAAAAACAATGATTTTCTGGAGTTATTGGAATTTCCATAAAATGTACAGGCATTCACTATACAGTCTATTTGTTCTCTCTGTTCCACATCAAATATCTATTCGTGAAGTAGAAAAATCCCCAAAATACTGTCATTGACAGTTTTAGACTTGTGACAGAACTTTGCCACTCAATCCCAACTACCTGGTTTCTTACATAAGCTCCTGGGAAGGATTCTGACAAAGGGTCTCTCCCCCCATCCTGTTACCTTTGCAATAAAGAACCTGGGTAGCTATAGAAACAACTGAAAACAAGGAGTTAGCACCATGTGATAGGTAGTTCTCTGTGGTCCATCACCAAGTGCTTGGCAGACCATCTTATTTCCTTCGGTCTAAGAACCACCAAAAGAAGCATCCAACTGTATTATGCCTCCACGTGACTGACATTGGCTAGTATCTTGAATAATTAAATTCACTTTCCATTTAAGGCACAAAAGTAGGTACCTAAGGAACCCCTTGTCAGACTGTGCTTTAAAAGAATCTGTGAGTGGCAGCTTTGACCTTGTTCACATGGACACATACATAATTAGGAGAAAGGGGACACGTAAGAAATACCTCGGAAATCCCGCAGGTATATAAATCTCCACAAAAGCTGGTCATTTGAAGCTGTGTAGAGGTCACGGCAAACAGCAGACAGAGAGACGAGAGTACGGATGTCTAGCAGTCTGAAAATCCGTAGCTTCAGCTCAAGAGGAAGGACTACTAAGCCAAACACATCTGGCAGGTTCAAAGCTGGAGTAGTGACAGAAAACAGGAGCATCATTTGCAATGCCTGAATCTTCCCTGTTCCCAAAGGTTCCTTCTCATTTTTTGAAAATTATGATGGCTTTTGCTCAATTCATTTTTTTCATGGAGTTTTCAGATGCGTAAGTTACTTAAAGAAGTGCTGTTATGCAACTGAAGAAGGATCCATTCTGCACATGCAGTCAACAAAATGTAAATACAGCACTGGCACGTCTTTGTTGCACACCACTGTCCGTCATAACTCCAAGAAATGCCTAGAGACACTAACTCATGTTTAAGGGGTACAGAAGAGAAATGGATTGGAAAAGATAATAGCAATACTTTTTAATTCCACTAATTCACATAAGACAGTCATTCGTTCCTGTAAAAACCAAAATGAAATTGCAAAGAATCCAATTGGATGAGTTTACACTTTGATGAAAACCTCGGTGATAAAGTTGAGATATATTATAGCAGTTCCTAAGTAAAATATCCTTTATTATAACTACACAAGCATCAAGTTAGGTTGTCTTCACACCAAGAATATCACTCCTAAAGTTAGCACTACATCTTGTGTTCTATACAACTTTTCCCTTATTAAAAGGTACAGATCAACAGAACAGGGCTCCAACAAAGTTAACACTTTGATGATGACAAGGTAATAGCCTGCACCATACATGGAAAATTATTTTTCTGGCTCTATCAGCAACAGAATAAAATTTCATCTTATTATGCAACAACTGAATGTTCTTTTTATCTTAACTTTTACTGGTAGTTTCAGATTTTAATCATGTTACTAACATTTCTCTGAAGGAGAAGATGATGTTAATTTAAATATCTTTAGAAGCTAGTAAATTTCTCTAGCTTTGCTCTATGTAGCTATCACTAAATAGTTATTTGGGACTCCTCCCACTTACACCCCAGCACACAATAATATGCCAACTCCTTTTTCTAGATCAGTGATCTCAACCAGGGTACTGCCAGATCTTTTGAAGGGTGACATGACATAAGCCGATAAACTAAGCTGATAAGCCAGGCTCAGGCTTGTCCCTGCCTGGACAAACCCCCACCCCTACTGCCCAGCCCCTGTTTAAGGGGGTAAACACTGTAATATATAAATTGTTGTTTGAAATTGAGTGCTACTCAGTTTACAACAATTATGGAGGGGTGCCTCGAGTCCAGAAAGGTTGAGAACCACTGTTCTAGACATTCTCATTCACCTTGTCGGGCAGCAGCCAGAAGAGGGTACACCAGCTGGTCTTTAAAGAGGCGGGATAGTTTCTGAAGATCTCTGTATACCCCTGCAGCATTTCCTGTCAAAATAAAAAGAAGGGAAGAATTCAACATTAGTAAGTTACTGCAAGAGAACCAGGCAAAGGCTTATGGATATAGTTTGGGTCATCACCTTAAAAAAGAAAAAAGAATGGATGCATAGTTCTCAAGACTCAGAAGTTCCTTAGCAGGTAACAATACAGGCACAAAATAACAACACAACGAGAGTACTGATGGACCAAGAAACGTGTATTTATGTGGAAGTAGCCAGTGCTTTCTATTTGCATTTGAGGGCACCAGAAGAAAATATTTGGATAGTTTAGAACAAATGTGCTCCCGTGCTCTTCTGCCAGATTCCAGGCACAGAAAAGATATACACCTGAGATGCAGGCCCCTACTCAGCAAGTTCTGACATGAGTGGTTGCCTATTGTCTGCAGCAAGCAGCCAAATGCTGTGATCTTGGATACACTTCACTGCTTAGCTGTTCTTTTATAGCCTTTCCAATAGAGTCTTGTTGTATCAGTAACTACCCAGGATACAACACAGCACAGCAAACTGAAGCTACTGGCAACAAAGCAGTCATACATACTGTACGGAACAAAAGAGCAGTCAGGTCTGTGCCGATATAAAAATCCAGATTTCTTTCCAATCAGATTTTGGCATCCTGGAGTGATAAGTAATCAGCACATACTTTCCACTAAGAACAACATGTTTAAGATAACTGTAGTACCATAAAACAAGACAGAGTTAATGTTACTCACCCTGAACCCTCAACTATCAGAGAGAAAACAATAAAAAGAGCATGTCCTGGATAGTTCCTTGCTGCTGCCTTAGTGACATTATACACATCCATTCTATAGGAACAGGAGCCCCACAAACAATGGACACATACCCAAGAAGGGGACCCAGGGCATCTCCAGGTTTTTCCCTTTCATAGATCATCATGGAAACTCAAGTCACCTTAACAGCAAAATTCTCAGTAAGTGGCTACATTCTCTTTTTCCCTCAAAATCATGGCCCACTACCAGCTGACCTATTGGTTATCCACTTTCTTTATCACCACCTTTGGCAACTCACTCCTCTTTCAAATTTCTGCTTTATTAACTGCTTCCCTTCCCTCACATTTCAGCCTGCTATCTCAAAAAAAACCATGGTTAGCATCATACCTGGTTCCTGAAAGCAAATGAATGATGATGGCAACAGCTGTATTCTCTTCACACTTTTAATTTCTTTGTTGATTTTTAAAGTTGCTGTAAATAAACAAAAAAACAAAAATCACGTTTAGAGATGACTAAGACCAAGCTCATCACTATCTTATCTTTGGAGACATCTTTAGTTTTAGCTCCCCTAACCATTCACCGTTTGAGGCCAAGGGGAGGTGAGAATTGGACAGATCCAACATTGCCAAGCAGATAACCAACTGCTTCACAAAAAAGAGGCAGCTAGAATAGCACAGAAGACAGAGATCTTTATAACCCCAGACCAGTGCTACAATTTATCAACTAAAGGAGGTAGCAATGGTACAGTGTACCATTTTTGTCCTAACAAGAACATTAAAAGAAAGATTACCCCATATTTTAAACCCTAACAAGCAATCATTGATCCTATTCATTAGATGAACACTCTATACTGGAAACCCACACTATTTGCGGGTTCGGCATTCATGGTTTCAAATATTCGCGAATGCCGAACCAGTTTCTTAAATACACTTAAAGGAGCTCCTCAGGATCTCCGCGCTTGCTGCTGTGGGCTTCCACCACCACTGCTGGGCTCCAGCCAGAGCAGCCGTGCCCCCCCAGCCACCGGGGGCACTGCATTCATGAGCACAGACTGCATTCATGAACACAGTGCCTTATTCGTGGGGGATACAAGAACATATCCCCTGTGAATGGCGAAGGTCACCTGTACAAGGTAGTTCCTGCATTGTTGTAAATCCTAGTGAGCAGTACTACTGACTGGTCAAACATTAGGATATAATCTTGGAGAACAGGTGCATGTAACTTGAACTATGTTATATATTGTGCATATTGTCACAGCTTTTTTTTTTTTTTATAATATATTTCTTAAAGAACTGAACCTTTGTATTCTCAGACAAACCAAGGTCAAAATTAACACCAACTCTGCTAAATGAAACATTATGCATAAAAGAAATCTCTAAATGATATAAAAGTCAGTTTAAGAAATTAAATATCAAAAGGAAGCAGCTCTTTTAGTTTATCTGCCCAGTGGGTTAAGTTGGAGCACTAAAGGGACTCAAAAACAATGTTTCAGAAGGATGGTAGTTGTGATGTAGCACCACCAAAAGGGAAAAAGGGATGTATGTGCACAAGATTATGATTCCAAGGGGGAAAATGAATGAAGTGGCCTCTTGTAACAGCACGCATGGAGGGTGTAAACATGCAAAGTCAACGGCAAGAACGATTTCTATGTTCTAACTAAATTACCATTTATGACAATAAGATCTCCCAAAGGCACACAAGTCAAACCAGCAGAGCCATCTTCACATAATGGGTGAGTGTACTGTAGTTTATAGACACTACCGGCTCTCCATTTCTCAGGCATCGACACTGCTTTTGCTTCAGTTCCCTGTGAATTAAAAACAAAGCAAAACATAAAGATAACTACTGCGTTCCTGAGCAATCTGGTCAAGGCTGAGGGGAAAAAAAAAAAAACAAAAAAAACCTAAAGCATCTCCAAAAACCTCAAGGAGTATGCACTCGACAGCATAATTAAATTTGCAACTTCTCCGTAAAAACCAGAGACGATGCACATAGTTGTAATGGAGTATAAAGAATTTATCACAACAAGCCTGGCCTAGGCATGTTATCATGCTTACAGTTTTACCATTTATGCATACATAAGACATACTGATAAACACATCATACTATATTACATATTCTGTATATGCCACATTAATGAAGATGCACATTAAAACTATTCCAAGGGAAGACTGTTGAGACAATTGTTATTCTTCTGTCGGAAAAAGCAAGTGCACTACTTTTCATTAATCCTAATTTACACACATGCATGTGCACATGCACACACTTTGCCAAGCCCATTATTCAAAGCTGGGAAATGCCAGGTTAAGACTGCCTGTCCAATATGCTAGACAGGATCATGCACTATTTTTTTTTTTTGCACAGAAACACTAACATCTCACCTGGAGAAAAATGGTGAAACACTGAGACCTTGGGCTCTATTTCAGGCTCTGGAGGGCAATGGACTGTAGAGCAGGCTCCAATTCTTCTGCCCATTTCCATTTAACCTGGCCCCTTCCTCCATCTCCTCCCTGTACCAAGCCCAATTTTCCTCTGCAGGATTTGCATCATATTTCCACCTTCTCCACTGGCTCCTTTCCCAGTGTTTTTTTTTTGTTTTTTTTTTTTTTTTTTTTTTTTTTACACACAGCTACCTAGCTCCTTATCGGAGTATCTCCCTTTCCCCCCCATCTCTTTGTGAACCTTCCCCAATGATTGTCAGTCCTAATCTGTTTGACCAACCAGCCCCAATCTTCTCCTGTGACTCCCAATCAATCCCTATACCCAAGGTAGTCTAGTCTCCCTCTCACCCCAGTTCCCCCTCTCCTCCCTCCTGCCAACCTTCAGTTCCAATCTAGCTCTTTGTCCCAATCTACTTCCCCCAAAGGTTCAAGGGAATTCCTGTTTAGCTGTGCACTGCAGCATGCCCAGTGTTGATGGAACCTGGAGGGAAAGTACCTATTCAGATATAAGGTCTCTACTGAGTGAACCACAACTTTTTTAAACACTCTCACTTGGCCAAATTTGGGCAGATTTTCACAAAAGGCCAGAGTCCCTTACTCTGGGCAACTTCAGGTCCCCTTCTCTGAAGTTTGTGGGTGCTAGAGCTTTTCAAAGAAAAAGTAATGAGAATTTAAAGTGGCAGAACAATATATTTCTCTCTAGCCACTCTCAGAACTGGCCAAACCATTCTGACTGGAAAATTCCAGCCTGTGTGGTTAGGTTTGGGTAACATAATACAAAACTGAATGGGCCTTAGAATAGGAAAGCTCAGCCAGTCTAATAAAGGAAGTTAAACAACCCCACCTATAATATCCAAACTTTTTTTCACTAAGTCCTGAGCTTCTACTAGTCAAAAACAAGTATGTTTGAAAATCCTCCCGAGTATGCAAATATTAGAAATCATAGGTATGTATTTATAAAATGGATCAAATCAGGCAATATTAAAACTAGCTAAAAAGAATTCCTAAATGTATCTATCTGAATCAATTATGCAAACATAGTTATATTTTTGTGCGGCCCTAAGAAAGCAAGGACTTTCAGAATCCTACACTAGAATGAAAAAAAAAAATGGAGTCTCCATTCAAACTTCAAAAAGAGTCTCCATTTCATCAAGGGAACCCTAATTTAATCTCACACAGGAAGTATACAACAATTCTGAATACAGTAGGACTATGTTTATTTCCTCGTAATTTTGTGCTACAAGCTTCCATTTCCTATATCCAAGCCTACTGGCTGACATGGACAGTTCACAATGGCTATGACTACAATGTTTTACAGTATCTTAACATTAGGGACAAAAGGAGGTGTATCGGATTACCATATGCAGAGATAAGGAGATTTAGACATCTAAGTCCCCAACACACACTTAAATCAATAGGTGTCAGACCCCCTAAACTAGGCAGGTAGTTATATTTGTTGATATGGGCCCTTTAAACTACATTAATTCCCATCTGAGTTGTGAACAAGTGCAACAATGAAATGGTGGGACAAGCAGATGCCCATTCCTATGAACCCTGTTCCCGGGTGATATGCCGTGTTAGTTTGAAAGGTATACTTTTCTTATGAGGAAACTGGTGGGAAGGTGGAGCACACACCAACACATGGTTACTTGAAGAAAAACCAACATAAATGCACACAGACTCTACTTCTAAAGTTAAAGCTAAGCATCATCCCTCTACATACAAGTTAAGTAGACAACACCCTCCTACTTTATAGTCCAGCAGAAAAGCCAAGAGTTGAATAGAAGGCTGTACTGCTCTTTCTACCTTAACATACACCAGCAAGATAAATTAAGAAAGCTAGTACTTCAGATGCCCATAGCTGCTCATACAGGTGGAAACAACCAGCAGAAGATCTTGGAGGACAAGACAAATGAAAAAGTTGTTATATTCCTGACAAGTCCACAGGATTTCTCTTGCTAAGTAAGAAGCTTCTCTTTTCAGTTCTGTACTTACCTGAGGTACATATCCTGTCTCCATCATGAGAACATGTACCAGAACAATCAAGGCATCAATAGCACTGGTACATTCAGCAGAGTGGTAGAGAGTCTCCAGGGAATGTGGCACTTCCCCGTCCACAGCTTCACTGCACAGCATTGGTTCAGAGGGATAGGAACCGGTACCTTCCTCCAGTTCCACATCATCTGGGACTAGCCCAGAGGCAAACTCTAGGCTGGGTCCTGCCTTAAAAGGACAAATCAAAAAAAAAAAAAAAAAAAAAAAAATCAACACAAAATTCAAGAAGTAATCCTTGCACATGCATTACACTTATAAAAATATCCTCTAGTTTCTCCAGTCTTTGATGGTACTGGATTCCATTCTTGGCTCTACCAAAAACACCCTGTGTCAGTTATGCCAAGTCACTGATTCTTTGTGCCTCTGGTTCCCATTTGCAAAATGGGACCACCACCATGACTACTTCCTTTGATTTGTCTATTTATAATGCAAGCCTATCAGGGCAGGGTCTGACTTCATGGTGCGCAATACTGTATGAACAACGGGCTTCCTGCCACTACCTTAATACAAAAAGATACTAAGCTACACAAGGTGCCTAAAGCGTAACTGAAATAGGCCTAGAACCCTGGAAATAGTTTACCAAAGGAGCCTATCCCTCCAAAAGCCGTGCATGTTGGTGCCTTCACCTTGCTTTTCTTTGTTTTATGGCACTTAAGATCACTTGGAAACTTGCCTATGGTTTTTTCTTAAAATGTTGGGGGAAAGCATACTTGAAGGTGGGGGGGGGGGGAGAGGAATTCTCTTTCATATGCATACAAAATAGAAATGAGTGCACAAATTAATATTTTAAAACTCACTGAAATAAGGAGCTTGACTTCTAAAGTATACTGTGGCTTTAGGCATCTCCCCCACATTTTTCCTGCATTTTAGAAGTTACTTCCTCATGTATTTATTTTGCATAATACTAAAGCAAACATATCAAGATGTATTTTTTCAAGTTGAAGGCCACACAAAGGCTCTCCACATTCTCCATACTTCTTTACAATTCAGGATGGTTTGTGTTTAGTATTGGTCCCAACACATTAAGTTACTTGGTTTTAAAATTCCTTAAAAAGAAACATTCCTTAAAAAGAAAAGCTATAACCTCTAAGCTACAGGACTTAGCACAACAGATGGAAATAGGAATCACTCACTTCTCCAGTGCACATTACATCAGAGTGGCTAAGTTTGCTGGGAGAACCTCTCCTGATATTTGCTACAATTTGTTTTCACAGTTGTAGGAATCTAATGATTTGTAAAGGGCCCAGGTGACATGTGAAACACCCTGAAACCATTTAACTAACTTTTCTGGCATGGACAAACTTTAACAGATTATAAACTGGGACAAAGCACCAGGCTAATGAGTCATTGATCATACACCAAGCAAGCAGCGAGAATCACAATGCTTCAGGCTTATGCACAGCTAAGTGGTCTAGCAATCAACATTATAAACATGGCATATCATCATCTGTGCACCGCAGTCCTTACCATATCAATATCATCATTCTTCTCATCTTCGCTTGGAGCTTTATGGTCTTCAGATGGTCCATTCTGCCTGCTTTCTTCTGAACTGCTGATCTGACCTTGGCTGATGTTCAAGGTGGACAGTTCATGATTATTCTGGAGCTGGGGAGGAGGTGAAGACGAGTGTGGAGATAGGCTGTGTGCTGCATTGGTCTCTTCCAGTAACAAACATATCAAATCCCCTGAAACAATTCCATATGAAGCCAGGGTCTCCTGGTCTTCAGTAAGGGCATCTTTGTTGTTCAATGTTATTGCAAACTGGGTATCAGAACTGCAAAGACAGAAATAAACTGCTCGGACATGTGCACTAGCATCCCTTTAAATTATTCATTCCAACTACACAAAATATAGTAGTAGTAGTATTAAACTGCTTTGTTAAGCCTGAAACCCAGTCTCAATCAGCCCCATGCTAAAGGAATTGCTGGAAAAATAAATGACCATAATATAAATCTTTGACAGAGACTAACATAAGTCCCTCTGTTTTTCTCTTTATGATAATTTTACCTAATGCACAGAAACTTACAAAGTCTGAGTACTTAGGAGTAGGTATAAGCATGCCTGCTTTCCAAAAACTGCTTTAGTCTGCAATGTGCCTTTACAAAACAAATGCATCTGGAAGCCCTCCTAAAGTAACCTATCATCTTGGGCAAATCAGGGCAGAAATCTTCCCTTTGTGGCCAGCTAACTTTTAAAACAACGGCCTAACAGTCTAAGCCACCTCGCTTTCCAATTAAATCAATGCATTTGTTTCAAGAAGCCACATGCGACCTCCTACCTTCAATTACAAAGGCGACCTGTGGGCAAAGCTGTTTCAGTGCATGATTATGTTCTGATGGCACAAAAAGCCATCAGCAGATCCTAGTTTTCTCTGATAAAAAAAAAAAAAATCCCGAGTTTTCAGTTAAAAAAGTAACCCCATATCCATTTTCCATGATCAAAATGAAACACCACTATATGATCACAGATGTACATCACTTGTGCACATATGATGAAATGTGTGTGTGCGTGTGTGTATGTACACATGTGCATTTTGATCACAGAGAAATGTGGATTTTGGGATACTTTTTTAAATCTGAAAACTGTCTTTTTTTTTTTTTTTTCAAATCGGAGAAAACCAGGCCATCACTTAATAGAAAAAGTTCCCTTCTTTGGTGAGTCCTATAGGAGTCTCTAAATACCATACTGCAATTAGGGTCCAGTGGGCTGGTAGTGTACATGCATGCTGGCTGTGAAACACTTTACTTCAGTGTGGCAGACTGAATGGGTTTGCAGCAGAGGAGCAAGAGTTCATTGCTGTGACTACTTTTCAACAAATTTCTCTGCAGGAAAGTTTAGAGATGAATGTGTCAAGATAAAATGTATTACATGAATGCGCAAAAAGCAATTGAGCCAAGGATTTGGGGGATGGGGGTGGGTGATATTTTATACTGGTTCCAGTGCATGACTGGGAAAACATTTAGACAAGCTTTCAGGCACAAGAAAACTTGTGACAAAATCTCACCCAACCTTGCAGTAGGTCCAACAAGAGACATGACCCACTGCCCCCAGAAAAACCCTTGCCTTTTGAGTATTTCCTTGACCATCACAGCTACACCATCACTCCAGTACCCCTGAAAGGCTCTCCAGGCAGCACCCAGGGTGGGGGAGATCAACTGGTGGAGAAGCAGGGGACTGAGCCTCTCCGAGCCCATGAGGGCAACTCTGGGGACAGAGACAGCCACAAACCCCTGCTGCGACAAGGGTGGTGGCAGCGTGGGGGCCAAGGCCCAAGGGACCCGCCGGGGGCGCCAGTGGAGGCCACAGCTCCACCCACCTCAGGTGGCCCCCAGAGCCAGGCCCCGCCCACAGCCCCAAGTCACGCAGCCAGGTGCCAGCACCCCCAGCAGCCTCGCCTTCGCCAGAGGGCGTGGTAAGAAGCCATCGCGCGGCCGGGTCACGTGACCCATCCCCTCAGCCCCAGCGCTGCTCTCGGGCGTCCCCGCAGCCTGCGGGGAGGGCTGTCCAGCGGACTGCCGGCGCCGCAGTCCGCCGAGGGGCTAGGGACATGGTACAGAACGAGCGCCACGCCCCTCCCCCAGTGGTTGGGTCCGTACCTGTACCCCCACGCGGGCAGCACGGCCTGGCACAGGTGCGCGCGCAGCTCCCCCAGTGTTGGCTCCGCCCCCCCCACCTCGAGCGGAGCCGTCTGCTTCTGCAGCCGGGCGCGGAGCTTCATGGCGGCGGCAGCGACGCCTTTTCGCTCCTGCCTAAGGATCCAACCTGGCGGCGCCGACGCGGCAGCAGCTGCTGCTGCTGCTGCTGCTGCTGCTGGGGGGTGTTGTTATTTGGGTTGGTGACGCCACTTCCTCACTCCATGGGAGCCCCGCCCCGGCCTCGCCCCTAGGTCATGGGGCGCGCACCCTGCTCCCTGCCCCACAGGTGACGTTGGGGATCGATGATTGGGCGATCCTCACAGGACCTGCGTCCTGCGAGCGCGCACGAACGCAGGTGGTGAGCAGGGCTGAAGTGCGCAGGCGCACGTCGATGATCGGGTACTCGGGTAGCATGCGTCACAGGCTCGAATCCAAGCAGAGGGGTGGGTGTGGGGGAGGGGCGTGACGCAGATCCGCGTTCTCTCTGGGTAATTGTGGGAGGAGGCAGCGAGGTCCGGCCCTGGCCCCACCCCACAAAGGGGCGCTAGGCGTGGCCGTTAAAACCGTTGGAGGCCGCCCCGCAGGAGGCGGAGTGGGAAGGCATAGAGGACATATAGCGCAACTTCTGAGGGAGGATGTTCCCTGTCTACGGCAACCCATGCAGAGCCCTTACTTGACCTGTTTGTAAAAGCATAGGGTGACCCCTGACATGCAGCAGCCAGGTATGGTGCCTTGAGCTGCCACACCAGAAGGACCTGTGGCAAGTTTCTGGGTCCAGCCCCCTGCATCAAGCATGAAAGGCAACTGGGGTCAGGTGACCCCAGCAAAGTGACAGTCCAGTCTCCTCTTGAAGATTTCCAGGGTAGGCATTTGCACCACCTGTGTGTGCAGGCCGGGAGCGGTCCGAGGCCCTCAGGGTTTGTTTTTTTTTCGCGTGGCGGGCTGTGGCCAGCAGCCCGGACACGCCGGGTCGGGGAAGGCAGGCGGCACGCTAGAATTAGGCACGGACGCTTAGTGGTTGATTTAAGATTATTTTACTTACACCAAAGATGGTCGCAGTGCAGGCAGGAAAACTTGCTTGAGTTGCAGTTACAGACAGAAAAGAAGAGAGGCGGACTAGAGTTCCTTCCCGTGAACCTTCTAGCCCAATCCGGTAGAAAGCTCTAAACCGCAAGCCCGTCGTGTCAACCGAAGAAAGTAACTCGAAGCAAAGAGCTCTGAATACACTCACACGAAGTTTGCTAGGCTCCGTGGAACTTGCGCACAAGGAAGGGTACGTCGAGGGATCAGGCGGCGACGGGGAGAGGCAAGAGGTTGATCAGACCCCTGTAGCCTTCTTAAGATACACGCTGGGTCTGATAGGCTCCGCAGCGCTTAGAGATCTTCACAAGATGTGAAGTCCTCCTCCTCCTCCAGATGGTTGTGGAGTCCTCCCTTGCGGGGTTCTCCTCAGAGTTCTCCAACTTGGGCGGAAACCGCTCAAGCCTCTTATATGGCTAGCAAGCCAATCGCTAGCCGCCACATGGGAATAATTTAGAACTGGCCAATAGTGGGACACAAATTTGTATACGAATGGCGGGAACTCCTTGCACCGTGCATTTCTCTTTTGCAACCTAGAAATGCACCCTGCAAAGAAAGCTACGAGTGGCGGGAAATAATTTAGCAGTGCCGAAGCACACACAAACAAAAATCACACCCTTGGGTTGTGACACTGTGGAGGGAGTTCATTCTACACTCTGGACACTGTAGCTGTGAAGCAGTTTTTTGTAATGTTAATGTTGAATCTGAAATGGTCTTCCAGGAGTTTGTGACCATTACTCCTAGTTTTCCCCAAGGGTGCCCTGGTGAACAGTTGTCACCAAGCCCTTGATGTACTCCCTGGATGTAGTGGTAAGCTGCTACCAAGTCCCTTCTTCACTTTCTCTTTTTCAGGCTGAAAAGTCTCAGGTCCTTCAGCCTTTTCTCGTATGACTTGCTGTGCAAGTCTGATCATGCGGGGGGCTCTTTTCTGGGCTCTCTCAAGCCTTACCGTGTCCTTGTTACAGTGCAGTACCCAGAAATGGACGCAGTACTCCAGCTGCGGTCTCACCAGCGCCAAATAGAGTGGGAGAATCACTTCGTTGGTTTTGCTGGAGATGCATTGGTTGCTGCATGGTGCTGGTCAGGTTGGCATCTCCAAGCCTGTAGATGTACAGGGGATTGTTCGTCCCCTGATGGAGCACTTTACGTTTCTCAATGTTGAACTTCATCTGGTTCTGATTTGCCAACTTGCCAGCTTGTCTAGGTCTGCCTGTATCTGCAGCCTATCTTCAAGTGTGACCATGCTTCCCTATAACTTGGTGTCATCCACAAACTTGGCTAGTGAGCTCTTCACCTCGCCACATCCAAATCATTGATAAAGATGTTGAATAGCACTGGACCAAGCACCGATGCCTACAGGACACCACTAGCCACTTCCCACCAAGACGACACCAATCTGTTCAGTAGAACTCTGGGTCCTGCCCCGCAGCCAGTTTCCTACCCACCTGACTGTCGATCAGTTAAGCCCACAGTCTTCCAATTTTCTTGCGAGAACATCGTGGGATACCAGATCGAAAGCTTTTTGGAAGTCAAGGTATATACTGTCAACCTTCCTCTCTCTTATCCAGGTGGTGAGTCACCTGATTGTAAAAGGAGATGAGGTTGGTAAGACAAGACTAGCCCGTGACAAAGCCATGCTGGCTGTCATTCAGAATCCTACCTTGTGCTAGCCTGTCGCACATAAACTCAATGAATTTTTCCAGGATTTTCCCTGGAATAGAAGTTAGGCTAGTTGGCCTATAGTTACCCAGGTCCTCCCTCCTCCCCTTCTCGAAGATGGGCACAACATTGGCCTTCTTCCAGTCCTTGGGGACCTCCCCAAAGTGGCATGAGTTCTGGAAGAGATTCACCAGGGGTTCTGTGATTTCCTCGGCCAGCTTCTTCAGCACTCTTGACTGAAGTTCATCCAGCCCTGCTGACTTATATACATCCAGTTTCTTTAATTGATCACACACCAGTTCAACGGCAATAGTAGGAAGGTGGTCATTTGAACCCTGCTCATTCTGTACCCTAGCTGGCATGATTTTCCCCTTGGCTTGGTGAAAGACCAAAGCAAAGTAGTTATTAGGGCGTTCAGTTTTCTCCCGAGTGCCGGTGACTAACTGTCCTGAGTTCTTGAGCAATGGCCCCACACTCCCATTCATTTTCCTCCTGTTCCCTACATACCTAAAGAAGGACTTCTTGTCCTTGATTCTTAATTCAGTCACCACCTTAGCTTTTCTAATCTGATCCCTACAAGTGTGGGCCATTGCTATATAGTCCTCTTTTGGGAGCTAGTTCCTAGCTTCCATTGACTGTACACCTCTTTCTTCTTTCTTAAGAGGACCATGATTTCCCTATTTAGCCAAGAAGGCTTCCCAGCCCTTTTGCTATATTTCCTCCACATGGGAATGGATTTCCTTTGTACTTCAAAAATCATGTTCTTTAAGAATGACCACTGTTCATGCACTTCTTTCACCTTTGGTCCTGCAGCACATTCCCTTCTAGTGACCTGAGCTTGTTGAAGTTTGCATTTTTGAAGTCCAAAACTTCAAGCCTGGTATCAGATTTGTCTGCCTTGTGATGGACCTGAATGTAATGGATTCATGGTTGCTATCACCCAGGCTGCCTTCTATGTTTAAGTTGGTCACTAGGTCATCTCCTTTGGCCAGGATCAAGTCTAAAAGAGCGTTACCTCTGGTTCGTCTGTGCACCTCCTGAGTCAGAAAAAGCGTTTCAGTGAAGGTCTGGAAAGAACATGACTGATCCGTCTTGGTTGAGTGTTCCTCCCAAGAGACGTCTATATAATTGAAGTCGCCCATGACAACCACGTCCCATGCCCACGCAGCCTCTGTTAGTTCTCGGGTGAACTCTAGAACAAGTTTCTTGCTTTGATTTGGTGGTCCGTAGTATACACCTACAGTTAGATCTCTCTCGCTTCACCCCCCTCCCCACCCCTCACCTCCCCACACACACACACACACTCCCCGCAGCTTGATATCCGGAGGGTTTCAAGTCATTCATCTTTGGAGCCGATGTCCGCCTCCAAAGAAATGTACTGCTCCTACACATAGAGAGCTACGCTACCTTTTTTCCCTACTCGGTCCCTTCTATGCAGGGTATAGCCCTTTATGCCTATGCTCCAATTGTGTGTGGAGTCCCACCAGGTCTCTGTAATCCCTACTAGATCGTAATGGCCACTGGACAGCAGGAGGGCTGGTTCTTCCTGCATGTTCCCCATGCTCCTGGCATTAGTGTACAGGCACCTGAGTCCTCCTACTGAGGCCCTCAATTTCCTGTCATGCTGAAGGAGAACTATTCCCTCAACTCCCACAAGAGTGGCCCTCCTGGTGTCCCTATCTATGGAGCTTCCTTGTATGTCGGTCCCCGAGCATTCTCCAGTCAGTGTTTCCCTATCCCCCAGCAATCTTAGTTTAAAGCCCTATCAAGAATATCGGCCATCCTGACAGAGAACAGGGACTGACCTCTCCGCATGAGGTGGATGCCATCTCTTCCCAGGAGTCCTCTCTCCCTGAAGTGCACGCTGTGGTCAAGGAAATCAAAGCCTTCTTGGTGGCACCATTGTTGGAGATGTTGGTTCATTTTCTCGATTCATCCTTCCCTCCCAGTACCATGGCCTGCAATGGGGAGCACAAAGGAAAAGACTACCTGATCCTCTGACCCCTTGAGCCCAACCCCCAGAGCCCTGTAGTCACTCATGACCCAGTCTGGATTACTCCTGGCCGTGTCATATGTTCCCACGTGGATGAGGAGCATGGGGTAGTAGTCAGAGGGCCGGACAAGCCTGGGGATCCTCTCGGCAATATCTCGGATACGGGCCCCAGGGAGGCAGCAGACCTCACAGACTAAGGGTCTGGACAGTAGATGGGACCCTCAGTGCCCTGCAGGATGGAGTCCCCCACCACCACCACCTTGTGCTTCCTCCTGGGGGTGGCAGAACAGTGCTTATCTTCCTCCTCCTCCTCCTCCTTCTCCAGTGTCACCACGCATGGGAAGTTATGGTTGTGATAATGGTCATGTGTCTCTGAGGGAATGAACTCACTACAACCTGGTGCCTAAAAAATTAATTTCTGGCTCCTTCCAACACTCAAAGTGCAATGCAAGACACACAAGTACACAGACAGACTGTTCCATTCACGAAGCAATACAATGTAGACAGTATTTGGAGTACTACCAGGACTGAAGTAATTATGAACGTATCTCGATCAGTTTTAAAGCAGACAAACAACACAAAGTGGAGTTACTCCTAGCCCATGAAAGATTACTTACCATGACCCAATAATTAGGTTTTAAAACAGATTAAGTATGGAAGCAAGTTGCTTTAAGTTACTCAGGTGTAATACTTGCATGTAAACAAGCTCTAAAAGTAGGGGAAAGAAAGGGCAACCTTCAGTGTGTGTGGGCATTAGGAATGCATTTAGGAAGATGAGTTCTCCCAGTTTCAAGCCCATTTACCCTGAGTTGGGGAAGCGTTGACTTCTCTATCAGGCAGCTCCATGTCAGAGCTGTTAGACAAGGCTGTGTTCTTTGGGGTGACCTCTTTATGTCTCAGTTCCCTGACTGTCATACAGAGTGGGAAGAAGTAACTCCTCCCAGTGCTCAGAGGCACTGCATGTAAACTCTGTCAGCATATCTACTCATGCAATTACTGCATAGAAAATTCAGGCTTATTAAAGCACGCCCCCCCCGGTGGAGATCAGGACCCACCTGGATTTCCACATGGCTGCGAGGCAGCTGCCCAGCAGCTCTCCTTGTCCCATGGAGATTGGGATGAGTCCCAATCTCCACATGACTAGGAGGCAGTGTCCTGCCAGGCCAAGATAGCTCTCTCAGCCCCTTGTGGTCCCCCTGTTGCTTAGGCTAACAATTTGCTCCCAGTCAGTGTCTACATGTGTAGCCTGGTGCATTAGTTAATATGCCATTTTCTAGTACCTGTATTTACAAGTACTAGAAAATGGCGCATAATTCTAATATACTGTGCAGTCATTGCTATGCATATGTAGACTGATTTACTGCACGTTAGATTAGTCTAATACTCGGTATAGCATCTTGTTTAGATGCATCCTGTCTCCTCATCCTGCTGTGACCAAGAAGATGCAGTCATAGCTTCAACTTCTGGAGATAGTGAAGAATGGGCCAATGTACGGGTATTCCCCTCCAAAATTCAGTCAAATTACAACCCTCTATCTGTCCTCTGCACTGCAAACATATAATGGCTGTGATTTGGCATTAGCTCATTTACTCTCTCCTCATAAACCAGACACACCCAGTTATGAATTAACATTTACTGATTTTTTCTGTCCATTTCTCCTTTTTATATTGAGATGCCCAGAACAAAATGTCTGACTAGTATTTAAGAGAAGTCTCATCAAATGATTTTTAAAAGGTATTTTACCTTACCATTCTGTGATTTGATGCCATTATATAAAACCAACAAGAATCACATTCACCCAGGTAGTCACAGGTAGATCTATGCACAATGGGAAATTTCTCTTTTTACAAAGAACACAGAGATACAACCATGACTCTCATACCATACATACCCTTATAGGAGCTCACCAGCATCTTCCCCATCAAGTCAAGATCTCTACAGGGCAAGGGGTAGAGAGTGCACAGACTACATAGGCAAGGAGGGCACATCATACAGGCATTAGCTCCTTGGACCTTATGCAGAGCAAGCAGTTACTTATACAATTTTATTGTTGTTTCTACTGCTTAGAGATATAGTGAGGTTCAGGACTCCATTGTGCTAGACAGAGAATAAAGGCAGGAAAGTATGGTTTCAACACAAAAAAGATTAAAATCTAATTTAAGATGAGAAATAACTTGCGAGTAAGGAAAAGATAGGAGTGAAGGCAGAGAGATGAGAAGGCTATGAGTATGTCAATAAGGCAGTTATATAGGCTAATTGTGTGCCTCGACCTATGGTTTTAAAACCTTCTAAAAGATTTTGTTTTGTTTTTGTGCCTTTCTATTAGCCAGACTACTTATCAAGAGCTGTTTCGTTGTTTTGTTTTATACACTATAACTATATTACCTGTTTTACAGCATTGCACTGCATATCACTTTTTCTATAGCTCACCTCCAGGCATTGAAAGTCCCTATGAAGGGTATTCCCAAAATTGGCCCAGTCAGGGTTAAATCTTCAAATCTCTTTGATTTGGCTCCATTGTTTCTCTTGTTGACTAAGCAGCAAAGAACCTACACACTCCCTAATGTGACACAGACCAGGTAGAAAGATTGGAACAAGAGAAGAACTGAAAAAAAATATCACCCCACCAGCTCAGTTGGGTGCTGAAAGCAGACACTGAGGTAGTGTGAAGCTGAAGTGCTCTGCCAGGTAAATGCTTTGTGTAGGCATGCATTAGAGTCTGTTGTCTTTTCTCTGAAAACAACTTGAGATTTCTTTTCTGAACTGGAGACTGTGTTTCAGAAATGGAAACAATTCTTCACTTGGGTGCCTCATAATCATACAATGGGCTGCAAATGAGCTTTGGCAGCAATTTGACATGAAGTTGATAGAATTTTTCTGTGCTGGTGACTTTACAGAATGCTGGAATTGCTCATTCTGAGATGTAATTTGGTTTTATGACCTATGCATGACAACATGAAAGGGTTTTGGTTTTTTTTCTTTTATCAAAAAATCTTTAGGATGCTTTGGTTTCTGTGTTAGAGCATAGGCTGATTTAAGTTGTAATTTTTACTGAAGTTTTATCTAAATGTTTACAGAATCTGCTCAAAAAGGAGCCATAAAACATCAAATAGGAAAACCAGTAAATTCAGTAACTCATTGGTCTTAGATTTATCAACGTGCATAGATAGCAACAAAGAAGTGTTTCCCTTTCTCTTATACTGAAGGTATTTGAACATTGTGTCAGACAATATTGTCTGAGAAGGCAAAATTGTTAAAGGAATGGTTCATTTAAATGAAGAAGTTGTTTGATTCATTCTCAGATAAATGAGATAAATAGCATAGCAATTTTGTGAGTCACTTTACTGACATCAACATGTCACTTGTGTGTTGTATGGTCACTTTACGTTAAAATACCTGTCGATCAGCTGATGATACCCATGTCTTTATCTCAGAGGGCACTTGTACACGTGACACCATTGCCATGTGCCATGTACATGTGACAAAAGTGCCACTTCACGTGCAAGAGCTTTGAGGGTTTAATGAGTTTGCATCACTGCAAACTAAACTACGCTCCAATGTAGTTTAGTTTGCAATGTTGCAAATTGCAATGATGCAGCTGTCAACTTGCTCCCCGCGACAGGAGAGGCAGGCAGGCTCCTCAGAAACAAAAAAGGATTGGGCCCCTTGCTATTTCTTCCTTCAGTAAGCTCTTGGGGCTGGCAAGACACTGGGGGCCTCCTGGGAATGGGCTGGCTTGCCCCTGGACCAGTGTGAGAAGACCACAGGAGGGTGGCTGGATTTGTTGATGGCTGAAGAAGGTGGCGAAGACGATACAAAGGGCACTGGAAGCCTGGGCAGGCTGCTAGCTGGCTGGGTGCTGCCCCTATTCAGAGGCATCCAATCCAATGCTTCCCCAAGCCTGCCTGGGCTTCCAGCACCCCATGCACCATCCCTGCCACCTTCTCCTGCCACCAGCAAACCCAGCTGCCCTCCTGCCACCTCCCTGCACTGTTTCAAAGGCAAGCCAGCCTGTTCGAGGCGAACTGGATGTCCTGCCATCTGCAGGCACCTGCTGAAGGCAGCAGCTATGAGGGGCCTTTTTTCCAGCAGAGCCTGCCTACCTCTCCTGCAGCCAGGGAGTAAGCTGCCAGCAGACCAAGCAGCTCCTGAGCTGCAGGGAGCCCCAGCCCTTGCCTCCACAGTAGGGGTGCCCCCAGGGCCACCCAGGCAGGCTGTTAGTGGACTGGGTGCTGCCCCAGCTCAGGGTCAGGAAAGAGTTGGATCAGGCCAGGTGCAGCCTCCAAGCTGGGGCAGCACCTGGCCCACTAGTAGCCCACCTGGGTGGCCCCCAGGGGGCACTGTCACTGCAGAGGACCGGGACCACCTGCAGCTCAGGCGCTGCTCGGCGCACTGGCAACTTGCCCCCTTACCGCAGGCAGGCTTCAGCTCCAACAACAACAAAAAAAGATAGGGCCCTCACCATAACATGACAAAATTGAAATGGTTTAATTTCAGTTTAGGGGGGGCATAGAATAAAATCCTAAGGACTAAATCCCTGTCACATGTACAAGCGCCCATCTGTCTCTCTCAGCTGGCCCAGCTAGTACAATTTAAGCCAGTGTCTGATGAGAGAAAGCTAACTGGGGAAACCTCAGCCCTGAGAAGACTGAGGTAAAAAAGACCATTCCACTATAACAACATGACCCTCACATCCTTGTTTCTGTCTATGCTTCCTGTGAGTCCTAGTGAACTCCTTGTCCCATGGATGATGGTCTGTGTATGCTCCCACCAGTGGCTGGACAGGGCAATGGCAGCAAAACTCTTCCCAATACTGAAAAATTACGAGTTGAGTCCCCACTTCCCAATTGCCCACCCATATCTGATTGGCATTCCAGCAAATGGGAACAGATGTAGAGTTGGCACTGCTCAGGACATTAGGAAGCTATGATGTATTTTGGATGACTTTATGCTTGTAGGTTAATCTTAAATATTATTAACAGGTCCCTGTGGGAAGGAAATGGAGAAGAAGATGCTGAAGACTGGGTATTTTATCCTCTTGCTCAGTTGTTTTGCCTTGCAGCTGGATGCTAACCCTGGGCTCAAAGTAAGAATCACGCAGAAAGGGCTGGACTATGGTAAGCCTGAGATTTCCAATAGTTCTTCTGCAACACATTTTATTATTAGAGTACATTAATATTTGCACAAGGTAAGAACAAAGTCCTGAAAGATTGAGAGTTACTAGCAAGCTTAAGAGAGGAAGGAAGATTTAAAAGATGTATTTTTAAGAGAGGAAATGACTTGGAGGTAGACAAGAGCTGCTGCAATAGATGAAAAACTTGAAAATCTAAGGAGTCACATAGCAAAGAAGAAAGAACTGCTGCTGAAGCACAGTGAGTGGGTAGAAGAGTACTTGGATATGGAGCCAGGAAGGTAGAATGTTGTGAGGCTGGATATCAGAACAGGTTGTTGTCCAGGAATGGTATCAATAGGAAGCCAGGAAAATTAGTGCCATACTATGGGTACTATGGGCAGTATGATTGGGGTAACATGGTCCTGGTTCATATAGCAAGGGAGTAATCTGGTCAATGTGTTGGACCTTTGAAGTTAGGTAGCAGGCCATAAATAGAGATGCTTCATTAGTCAAAATGAAATATGATCAGTGTCTGCAGATCACCTACACCTGAACCAGTGAGAGAAGAGGGGGTTACATATGTGACCTGCCTATTGCTCCCAGCCAGACTCAGGCAGCAGCTGCCTCAGGGCATCAGTTTCAGTAGTTCTCATCCCCTAGACTCACAGTTATTCCTGCTTCACCACTCTATCATCTGCTAGAGCTAAGAGCCAGCCAAGGATCTGGCCTTCAGAACCACCTCAAGACATCATTTAGGAATCAGCATCCAAGCATCAGAGAGCAAGCAAAAACCACATCAGAGAGCAAGCAGAAACCAAGTGAAAGAAATTGTTCCTCCAACCCCCTACTGCAGTTTCCATTGTGTCCTAACCTGCTGCTCAAATAGCGTTTTCTGTATCCTGTAGATCCTCTTCCACTAGACTGATCTGATCCAGCAGGAGCTCCTAGTATCTTCAACCCTCCCAGAAGCAAACACGGCCATATCACAACACCCTGTTTAGATTCTGAGTCCTCTCCCTTCCATACTAACAAGTATAGCTTATTCTACTCCCAGCTTCTCCCACCAAATTCCCAGCCACAGTAGCCTGATCTCTCACATCTGCCAATAAGGAACGTCCCCTTTTTATCTCTCTCTGTGTCCATCCTTTCACCATTCAAGCTCTTAAAGCACCACCATTTTCATCTCTCTCCTACATCTTTTCTCCCCTCATTTTCAATACCCATTCTTATTACTTCTGTAACAAATCCCTTTCCTCTTCCCCTGTCTCCCTTTGTCTCACTAATTCTTCCTCTCCCAAACCTGATACCCATTAAGTATAATTTTGTTTAATAATGAAAAAACAGCAACATCCAGTGCATGAGATATCGAACCCTCTCACCTTGTATCTTTCTCCTTTCTCTCCCTTTCCCTTTCTTGATAATTCCGTCTTTTATCTAAGCCTTAGATCTTAAAGTATTTGGGCCAGTAAAGAAATAATAATATGTCCCTGGACAGCACCTAGCACAATTTTGTGTGTTTAATGCATTAATAATTCCTTGATTCAACAGAAGCCGGGTCAAAGTAAGGATAAATCATCAGCAATGTTCTGTGCATGATGACAGGTAGACAATGGACACGAAAAGTAAAAGCTCAGCTTTATGAGTCTAAGATTACAGCGTTACTATAACAAAGTTTTTTTGCTAAAGGTGAAGGTCAGGTCCACTTACTTCCCAAGCTGAACATTAGTTGCAAATGCTTCTATGGGGAACTAAAGACCTTCAGTCACCCAAAGCAGAAGTAATCTTTCCCTTCCAAATCAGAAATAATCATTCCATAAGCGAGACAGTGCCTTAGAGCTCCCTTACACCTGCTATAGTAGGTGGGTATCAGGATTAAGCCCAGTATTTGCCGGTATGAGTCAGGAAGAGCTGTTCTAGAGCTTCCAAGAACTGCTAGGTGCTGTCAGGATTAATGGGTAGAAAATTGGACAAGCACTAACACAGACATTAGTAATGCCCTGCCAATCCAGATAGCATCTGATAGCTGAGGAAGGTGCAGCCTGTTATGTCTTTTCTACCACGGCAGAATTTTGAAGGTTGGGGTATTTAATCCTGACATCCCTCTAGTCTAGCTTGGGGCTGAATTATGACAATCTGGGGCCCTAAACTAGGGCTTCCCAACCTTTCTATGCTTTGGCCTGGCAAACTGCGGACTGGAAGTTGCCATGGCCCGGCAAACTGCAGAACACTGTGTGGAGCCCTGTGGCCAGAATTTTTGCCTGGAACAAAAGTAAAGATGCTTCTACCCCTGGGCAGTGAGGTGGGCCTAATCCTCAACTATGACTGCCGCAAGCCCTGCAGGAGGAGTCGCGGCCTCTGTCTGGCTCTGCAGGGCCACCTTTTGCCGGTCTGCAGTCACTTCCAGTCCAGCAGCCAACCCTTTGCGACCCAGGGGTTGGTTTAGAGGCCCCTCATAATATGAGGCCCTAAAATGAAGATTACTTAGCTTATGCCTAAATCCGGCACAGCTCTAGCTGCCAGAAGACCCCAGCAAGGCACCCTCATGCTCACAGGAACAAACACTGGGGTGCCTTTACCATGAGGAAACCCTGAATTCTGACAGCCTTCTCACCACAAAAAATGTAAATTTAAAAAAATAGTGTTCATGTTGGGCAGTAATTAATCCTGAATCTTTGTTCATGTTTATGTGGATCAAGAGGAAATTTGGGGGAAATCCCCTTCAGCAGCCTTGGAAGCAAAGTTAAAATGGAAGTAGTCTCAGAAATATGAGTGAGGGAAAAAGGAAGCTGAGCTGTCTCCAGGTTCTAAGAGCCAAGAGAAGCACAGAAAAAGAAGACAAACAAACTGGGGACTTGAAGATGTGGTGTTTAGCGACAGCTCAATGCATGTGATGCACAAGACTGAAACTATCATAACATTGGAACATGCCAGAGTGGGGATGCCATAGGTGTGTTAGAGGGGTAAGGGGAAGGGACAGAGAATTGCAGCGTTTTATACCATATAAGTCATGGTCAAACCTAAGTCCTCTCCTAGAAATAAAAAAGGAGCAGTTAGACAAGCTGAAATAAAACCAGACATGATTCCTAGTATAGAAGACAAATCAATTCCGACAAATTTGGTGTGAAAGATTTTCCTCAGACAGTTCCTCCAATAGAGGCTCCAGTGCCAAAAGGGTGGTACACTGTGAATTAGCTGGAGTCAATTCTAGAATACAAGACACAAATCCTTGGTCTTAGATACGTGCTTGCAATATAAAGGTACAAGATCAAAATTATGGAAATGACAGTGAGAGATAATCTGTCTATCTTGATGGCATGTTTGGAGATGGGGGCACCTGCATTTGATCTACATCGTATAAGCTTTCCAGCCATAGAGAAAGCAATTGAATGGTTCTTTGTCCCTTCACAGGCTGGAAAGTTGGGCTGGAGAACATAAAGCAAGAAATACAAAATGAAACCTTCCAAAGCTGGAGTGACCGTGAGAACTTTGGACTTGTTAAATTTTACTACACTGTTTCAGGGTGAGTAAGCAATCAAAAATATTCTAAAGCAATGGTATAAAATAGTTTTAGTGATAAGGGAGGTCTTAATGGATTCATAAAGCCCTTACTTGCTGTTACTTTATTAGACCACTGGATTTTCAAAAGCACTCATAGATCATCTAACTGCTCCCATTGCCCAGTCATTGTCAAGTATTTTGTATATAACCTGCCAGAGATTAATTTAAAGAAAGGGTTTGAAGGAAGACTACATAGCAACTACTCAGATCTTTAGAAGATCTTCCCCTACCAAAAGGGCAACAAAAAAGTAAGCATATCTGTGTTTAAGGGAAAAATTGATATTATGAGCAATAAGGGTCAACAAAGGGCCTTAATAGAAAACACAGAGGGGGCAGTGGTAGGTTAGAAGAGAGGGGAATGATACAGCTGGAGTGATGAGGTGGGAAAATTATTTTTGCAACAGTTTTTTGAATAAATATAGGGAGGGCAAAATATCGTTATGACGTGACAAGGCTTTACATCCATTTTGCACAGGTATAAATCACTGTATGAGGGACTATGCAGTATAGAATCAGGGGATTCTATAAGTTCCTACCATTCCCCCAAACGAAGCAAGCTGCTAAAAGAATATAAATTTTTATAGCATTCCTTACCCTCGTCAGACAAAAGTTCTAGTTAGGCTCTAATCCAGTGGTTCTCAACCATCTTAGACTGAAGGCACCCTTATATAACTTATCTGAATGTAGCTGCACCCTGTATCAAAAAATAAAACCAGAAAAATAATTGAGCAATTCTGTTGCAAAAGACTCAAAAAGATCACAATGGGTGAGAATGCTTTGACATAATCAATTCTTATATAAAATCTATGGGTTTATTTTATTAACCATGTGTAGATGTTTGCACCTCTACTGGTGCTAATATTGCCATGACACCCTGGTTGAGATCACTGTTCTAATCCAACAGAAAAGCATACATTTCCCATCTGTCAGGACTGTTTCACCTTAATAAGTCAGTCCCTTGGCCAGTCATATGGGATTACTTCCTTGCCTATAATAGTTCCTAACTTTCCATTATACAGTTCTCCAGAGCTAGAAACTTAAAGGAAATGGCTGGTGCCTTTTCCCACTATTTCCCAGTATCACTGGCAGGCTGAACCCTAAACACCCCAGTTCCACATTTTATGGACAATGAGCAAAGACTGCCCCATCCCTCAAATGAGTGAGGTTTACCTGTAATGATGGGCTTCTTTCTATAGACTGGGAAAATTCACTTAAAGGGATGAGGCTTGTCTGTCTTCAAAGAAGATACACACCCTAAGGATACAAAACATTGCAGAGACCTCTATTCCTAATGCAAAGTGTTCTACCTCACTGCTCAAATTTATTTTACTTAGGGGTTGAGTATAACATTGAGTTTAAAGGACCCTTTTCCTCAAGGGGTACCATTTACCTTCAGGTCAAGGGTACCTTTCCCCATGCAATTGGATAGTTTTACCATGAAATGCTACTACATGTTGTCTTGTAACTCAAAACCATTTTGTACTATTTAATTGTATCAGAAGACTTCAGAATCTCGTCTCTCGTTTGAGTGCAAACTAATATCCCTCTTTCATTTTATAGGCTCAGAATGAACACTGTTGAATTCCCAGATGCCTCTGTATCCCTCATACCTGGAACTGGGATTAAGCTGGCAATTGAACACGCTTCTGCAACCTTCCATGCAAACTGGAGTATAAAAACTTGGCTAGTGTAAGTATTGTACTATGTGAGCCCCAGTATACTCTTCTGGAAAGTGGATTAAAATAAAAAAATATAAAATGTAGTTACTAATCTAATTTCTAAGGAGGTCAAATGTCCTTTACCAAATAATAGCAACCTGTTGATACAGCTCTCTTGAGTGTGATACATTCATTTCAGGTTAACAGTATAGTATTAATTAAGATGCTACTACTAAGGGTGCCTCTGGAAAGTATCAGATCAAAATTCTGTTATTAGGCTGGTATTTTCCAGACTGTTAATTAAGTGAATATTTAGGAAGCTGTTTAATACTTTGGATCACACTCTACAAAAAGGGGTTAATAATTACATGTGTGTTATATTGCATTTACTGTGTAACTGGAAAGGTTGACTCCATAACTAATTTACTTATAGTTAACTTTGGGTGCTCTTAGGACAAGTACAGATTGCTGCACCTAGGGCGCAAAAATATCCAGCACATCTACTGGCTGGGAAGTGACTCTCTCAGGAGCACAGAAGCGGAAAGGGCTCTCAGAGTCATAGTGGACTCCAAGATGAACATGAGTCGTCAGTGTGACAAAATCATCAGCAAAGCTAACCACACTTTATCATGCATTGGCAGATGCATGACAAATAGATCCAAGGAGGTAATACTTTCCCTGTATGCGGCATTGGTCAGACCGCAGCTGAAGTACTGCATCCAGTTTTGGGCGCCGTACTTCAAGAAGGATGTTGATAGACTCGAGAGGGTCCACAGGAGGAACACTCATATGGTTAGGGGCTTACAGGACAAGCCCTATGAGGAGAGACTGAGAGACCTGGACCTCTTCAGCCTCCACAAGAGAAGGCTAAGAGGTGATCATGTGGCCACCTACAAATTCATTAGGGGACACAGCAAGGGATCGGAGATGCTCTCTTCACCAGGGCACCTCTTGGGGTAACAAGGAACAATGGTCACAAACTGACAGAGAGCAGATTTAGGCTAGATATCAGGAAAAACTTCTTCATGGTAAGGGTGGCCAAAATTTGGAATGGGCTTCCAAGAAAGGTGGTGCTGTCCCCTACCTTGGGGGTCTTTAAAAGAAGGCTGGATAGGCATCTGGCTGGGGTCATCTGACCCCAGCACTCTTTCCTGCCTAGGCAGGGGGTCAGACTCGATGATCTGTTGAGGTCCCTTCTGACCCTAGCATCTATGGTTCTATTCTATCTATCTTCCCAGAAAACTGTATTAACAGAATATTAAGGTTACAAAGTTATGTATTCAAAAGGTAAGAAATATCAGAATTCAAGTTGCTTCTGAAATCTTACTTTGGGCTCCTTTTATGATATTGTCTTTAATGGCTCAATTGCATACTATTTTTCCATTTTAAAATTAATTCTGCACTTAACATTGTAATATGTTTTTATGGAATGCTCTATGTATTAAAAATAGGTTATGGGGGTTTTTTTGATTTCTTACGTGGGGCCACATTTACTGTAACTTGGGATATGAGAGTATATATCCACAACACAGATCTCTATCACTTCAGCTAATGGAGTAACTGGTAGCAGTACTAGGCTATTATCCTCTAGATGGACTAGGCAGTAGAAGGGAATGGAGCACAGCTATTGCCAGCAGGGTTTCACCTCTGTTCCCTGACAGCAAAAGATCACAGATACTCAGTTCCCCTGAGTTTAGCTCCAAGTCCTGGAGAGGAATGTACTCTAGGGGTTAACACTGCTGCCCCTTTGCCTCCAGCTTGTCTCTTTTCTCCATGCTCCACTCCAACTCACAGTTTTGAAGGAGAATATATTGATTCCAGTGGAGCAGGTGATGACTGCTTTCTCTCCATGGATAGTTAGAAGGGCTTTTTCTGAGGCAGTGCTACAGCTCTTGTGGCAGCATTGTCACAGATCTGAGAGTTATAGGAGAATTGAACTAGCATTAATCAGAAAATTGTTATTCAAGTCGCAATGAAATTGTGATGATTTGGAACCTGGCTAACTGCAGCATGATTCAAGAATACTCTCTGAAGGTGAGAGGAAAAGACTCATTCTTTATCCACCCAATATATGGATCAAAGCCTCTTAGTCTTGACTCATCATTACTTTCTTAAATGTTTCCTAAGAGTAGATTTTTCAGCTGAGCTTATTGTTTTGTCTGTGTAGCAGAAACCATGGAGGAGCTACTGTGTCTCTTTCAGGAGTGTTTATCACAGTGATCTTCCAAGTGTCAAGGGATAACAAAGGCCGCCTATCCATGCTGTTTCACAACTGCTGGCTAAGCATTCATGATGTTAAAGTCAAGTTGAGTGGAGGAGCCAGGTAGGTGCGAGAGATCTCTTATTGTCACTCTGGTGAAAAGTAGACAAGTCAGGCTATATCTAAATACTAAACTTACCCTCCTCATCACTGCACTGCACTGCTCTGGGTACATGGTTTCCTAAATCTGAAGCAGTGCAGCCACCTCCATGCAGAATTTGGGGCAATTTGGTAAGTCACAAGGCCAATTAGCCTGCCTCCAGCTAATAGCCCTCCCAAAGGACCACATAGCTCAGCTACATTGCTTTGAATTTAGGAAGGAACTCTGTCCAGAGTAGCTCAGCATGCTCAAGAGCAACACCTCTGGGGACAAAAAATTGTCTGCATAGACATTACCTCAGAGGCACATGTCCCACTTGTCAAAGTTAGAATGAGCATTTCCTATGGCTACTTTAATATCAGCATTCACTGAGTTTCAAATAGCCTCTAATTCTCAACCTAAATATGAGCCAGTCCTCATCTAGCCAGAAAGAATTGATTGTATAGCCTTTTTCTGTCATCATAGCCATTTCTTACTTCTGCCTCATTTATACTTTGCCTACATCTCTTCCTGAGGGCTCCTTCCTCAAGGCCACCTGGTCTTTCTCTACTCTTGCCAAACTCAAGACTGAGGCAGTGAAGCCACACTGGAAGTACCTGTGCCATTGCTCTTGAGATTTCTGCCTTTGGTGTGCTTAAAAGCATGATCTCAGGATTGGAGTATGCAGAGTGGGAGATGGACAGGATATGCATGAGAGTTTGGCCTCTAGGAGCACTGGAGTAACAGTGTAGACATACCCCATGTCTATATGGCATTGTAGTGACCTTCATTTGTGAGGTGGACTCTTGGCAGTTTTTAGGCTTCATGCAGGTATATTATATACTGGATTACTAGTCCAATACAAGTTATTGACTAGCCTGAAAGCCAGATATTACATTTTGTATAAACCTAGCTTATACATAGGTATATTAACTAAAGAAATTATTCAAATAGCTAAAACAATGGTAAGGTTCTCTTCTGTTCTTTTCCTCTTCTTCAGCTGGGTCTTTAACCTCTTTGCTGGTTATCTGAAGAAGCCCATTCAAGCCTACTTGGATAAAAATGTAAGTCTTTAAAGACTGTTTCAGGAGCGAGGTTTAAAGAACATCTGAAACTGCCTCATCTCTGAGGCCAGGAACAGGGATTGGTAACCTATGTTCTGTGGGCTATAGAGCTTATGGGCTTTGGCAGCATTGTGCTGTCAGGGGGCTTCGCTCACACCACAGCTGGGTGGTAGGGAAAAGTGGCAATAGCAGCTGCCAGGTTGGAAGTGCCGGCTCACCTCAGATCTGATCTGGGTTGTTTTGTCCCACTAGAAAATGTTGCTGATCCCTGACTTAGAACTTAGCTAAGGCATATCTTGAAAAAAGACAGCTCCAGTCTGACTCTCACCTTAGTAACACTTATTACCCTGGCACCACCATCTACTCTTTTTTTCCCCTTGAAATAATATGGAAGTTCATATGCTCAGTTATTTTTCACCTGGAGGGTCTTCCCATTGAGCAACTGATTTTTTAACAAATCTGTGATCACATACATAGAAGCCTTCATGTTTGTCTCTTAGACTTTATAGAAAAAGGCTGAAGGAGAGAACATAGGCCCTTTCATTCCAGAAAGAAAGTTCTCTATTACTTGTGCTACAAGGAAAATCACTTTTTGTAGTGACTGGTAAATGATATTATTAAATCTTTATTCTATACTCTTTCTGGGGCCAGTGTTAGAAAGTGGGATCAGAACAAATGCCTGAACAGGCTTGATTCAGCTAGAGAGAAGAGTTAAAATACGCACTACCCATTACATTACAGTGTCCTCTGTGTACTTCCATATAGTTGTGCCCGAAAATCAAACACAAAATCCAAAGGATGGATGCAGAGCTCAGAACTCTTAAGGGTGAGTCTCTGAAAATGAAATGTCTTTGTATTTCCATTTCCATGCCCTTCAGCATGTAGACTTTTGCATTAAATGTTGCCTGAGAACTGTATTTGACTGATTCTGTTCAAAAGCTACTACATTAAAGACCCATGTCCCCAGCAGATAGAGTGAGGGGTAAAGAAATGCTCAAATGATTCTAGAACTAAGCCCCACTCTCCATTCCCTTCCATTCTCTCAGACACTCACAGACACAATTATTATGTTCATGTTTAGTTGATGTCAACAGCAGGACAGCTGTAATCTATCGACCCACTGCAACTGTGTTCTGTGGTGATAAGGGACACTAAGGCCACACCTAGCTGCTAAATTTACTGTTCAAGGCAGTAGTGCCCTCAAACGTTCCACCCTGCTCTACATGGGCTGCCTCCTAACCCAGAAGCAGTGTAAGCACTACACTTCAGGTGAGCCAGTTATAACAGCTAAGTGACAACCTGCCCTAAGTTAGCCTTCATATGGCACTGCAGATATGGTCAAACTGCTCCTAGGTGGTAGTAGCCTAAACTCTATCCACCGTGGCACTACTTTATCCACTGTGGCAAACATGAGGTCAGCATTTCCAGAGGAACCTTGACTGCTCAGCATTTCAGCATCTGTAGTTATGCCTATTCTGTCATATCCTAGCACCTGCCGTGGAACCTGCATAGCATTGTTCCCCAGGTCCTGCTCTTCTGTGTGCATCTGCCAAGTTCTTACCAGCTGTCCTGACTCACACATTTACTGGGACTCTTGGCCTTGCTCTCCAGGTTTGTGATCTGGCCATGATCATTAGGGCAGATTGCCCACATGGCAGTTTATAATATGTTGCCTGAGCTGCTAGCTAGTCTGCAGCTAAATAAAAAAGAGATCCTGACCGCTGTGATCAACAAAAATCCCACATTATTTCTTGCAAGAGTAATCATGATAATCATAGTTTCATAGTTGGTAGGGTTGGAAGGGACCTGAGCAGATCATCAAGTCCGACCCCCTGCCATGGCAGGAAAGAGTACTGGGGTCAAATGACCACGGCAAGAGGTTTATCCAGTCTCCTATTAAAGACCCCCAGGGTAGGAGCCTATACCACTTCTCTTGGAAGTTGGTTCCAGATCCTAGCCACCCTGACAGTGAAGTAGGGCCTCCTGATATCTAGCCTGAATCTACCCTCTGCCAGCTTGTGACGGTTATTTCTTGTCACTCTTGGGAGTGCTCGGGGGAACAGGGACTCTCCCAATGCCTGCTGGTCCCCTCTGACTACTTTGTAAACGGCCACTAGATCCCCCCTCAGCCTTCTCTTGTGGAGGCTGAACAGGGTCAGGTCCCTTAGCCTCTCCTCGTAGGGCCTGCCCTGCTGACCCCTGATCATGCGGGTGGCCCTCCTCTGGACCCTCTCCATGTTGTCCACATCCCCCCTGAATTGCGGCGCCCAGAACTGGATGCAGTACTCCAACTGTGGCCTGACCAGTGTCGCATAGAGGGGGAGGATCACCTCCTTGGACCTGCTTGAGATGCATCTGTGGATGCATGACAAGGTACAGTTGGCCTTCCTGTCCACTCTTGGCCCATGTTCATTTTGGCATCAATAATGACTCCAAGATCCTTTTCTGCCTCTGCACTGACAAGAAGGGAGTTCCCTAGCCTGTAGGTATGCTGCTGGTTCTTATTTCCCAGGTGCAGTACCTTGCACTTGTCAGTGTTGAAACCCATCCTGTTCTCATCTGCCCACCCCTGTAACCTGTCTAGGTCCAAATGCAGCCTATTCCTCCCTTCTAGCGTGCCCACTTCTCCCCACATCTTAGTGTCATCTGCGAATTTGAACAGGGTGCTTTTTAGCTCTCCATCCAAGTCACTGATGAAGATATTGAACAGTACAGGCCCGAGGACTGAGCCCTGCAGAACCCCACTGCCCACATCCCTCCAGGTCAAATAAAACCCGTCCACCACCACTCTCTGGGTGCGGCCCTCCAGCCAACTAGTGACCCATTTGACTGTGTAGGTGTCGATGCCACAGTCTCCTAGTTTTTTAATGAGAATGAGGTGAGAGACAGTGTTGAAGGCCTTCCTAAAGTCCAGAAAGACTACATCCACTGCTAAACCTGCATCTAAGGATTTTGTGACCTGGTCATAGAAGGCCACCAGGTTGGTCTGACAGGGCCTGCCTCTAGTGAACCCATGTTGGGGTTGCTCCTAAGCATAATCTCCCCTGCTGGCCCCTCGCGGACATGCGCCAGGATAATTCTCTCAAAAAGCTTACCCAGGATCGAGATAAGACTGACTGGCCTATAGTTTCCTGAGTCCTCCTTCCTCCCTTTTTTGAAAATGGGAACCACATTGGCCCTTTTCCAGTGGCATTTGAGTTGCATTCAAACACACACAGTTATATTCTGTCTACCTAAACTTCCTCCTGCAGTTCAAATAGGATATGATATTTTCCGTTCTCTTTCTAAATTGGTTCATGTGGCTGATCCCTGTCAAACAGCTGTCCCTTACACATGAGAGGTAGCAGCATTTTCAATCAATCTGGGATGTGATCTGGTATGTAATCCCCATTACATCATTTAGAGGTGATAATTTCCATTAAATTTAACTAGAAGGCAGGGCAGGGTGGCACCTTAGAGATTAACTGGTTAAATTTAAATGTTTTCTTCTAGACTGTTTAATTAAAAGGAAGCTCTGGAAAAAAATGTTATTATTTCATTTTTTTTCCTGTGGGGAGGCAGAGCAAGCAATTCCTCTGTAGTTACATCCTTTCCCTTCAGGGGTGCCAGCTGGTCAATGGATGTGGTGAGTGGATGTGGATGCATCTGCTGTGGATGTATCTGCTGTCTAGCCCTTGCAGGTAGAGGATCTTCTGGAACTGCCTCTGGAGGACTGCTTTTTCAGCATAATTTTTTGCTTTGGTGACCACCTAGCAGCAAAACATTCTTTCCTGAAAAGCCATGGGCCGTGTGTAGTCTAAACAAGGGGCATGTGTGCATGACACTTTAAAGCGGGTTAAATGCTTTTGTACTGCTTTAATGGTGTTGGTGTTTGCATGCGTTGGTGGCGTATTGTGCACTAATTCCAGCTGCTGTAGCAAATTTGGTGGCATAACATGCCTTACATGACTTGGGGTGCAGCAACCTACAACCCCTCTGAGGAGTTTTAGTTTGCTACCCTACAGCCGCAGAGCAAAGCACTGGGCTCCATGCACCTCAGGGGCTCTGCAGGAAGCCCATGTAGGCAGCCTGGCAGCAGCCTGGGAAGGCAGGCTCCACCCAAGAAAAAAAAATCTTTTTTTCTTTTCTTGGAGCCTGTCTGCCTGCCTGAACTGCACGGAGGCCCAGTGCTTCCCTCCATGTCTGTGGTACCCCCTGGGACTGCCTGAGCCAGGTGCCTGAGGGTGGGTGCTGCCTGGGCATCACTGCTGCACAGGAAAGCACCAGCCCCAGCCCCCGCAGCCCAGGGACTGCTCCACCCACTGGTAGCTCACCCTCCCCTCCCCACCACCAAAGAGGCAGGTAAGTGGGTATGTGCACAACACGGGAGTTTAAAGGGCCCTAAATTGAAGCAGTGTTTTTAAAAACCCACCGTTTCAATTTAGGGCCCCTGTTTCATCTACACATGCCCATGAAGGAACCAAGGACTCAACCTGAATGGGTGAGTACATAACCCAACTGTTATGGAAGCTAGCAACAGTTTGCAATGCATTAGCTAGCAGTGTCATAAAAATCGCTGGTTCCTATGGTTACTGCCTCAGAGCTTGTATCTCCCCCTATCAGCTTATTCAATCAGGGATTTGAAAACTCATGGCAATCAGAAGAGGTCCCATATGACTGGGAAAAGGCAAATATAGTGTTCATCTTTGAGAAAGGGAAGACGGAGGATCCAGGGAACTATAAACTGGTTAGACTTACCTCAGTCCCTTGAAAAATCATAGACCAGGTCTTCAAGGAATCCATTTCTCAGCATGTGGAGGAGAAGAAGGTGATTAGGAACAGTCAGCATGGATTCACCATGGGCAAATCATTCCTGACCAACTTGATTGCTTTCTATGATGAGATGACTGGATCTGTGGATGCAAGAAGAGTAGTGGATGTGATATACCTTGACTTTAGCAAGGCTTTGATATGGTCTCCCACAACATTCTTGCAGGCAAGCTAAGGAAGTACGAGTTGATGAATGGACTGCAAGTTGGATAGAAAACTGGCTGGATCATCAGGCTCAAAGGGTAACACTCAATGACTCAATGACTAGTTAGCAGCCGGTATCAAGTGAAATGCCCTAGGGGTTGGTCCTGGGGCAGGTTTTGTTCAATATCTTCATCAACAACCTGGAAAATGGAATGGAGTATACCCTCAGCAAGTTTGCAGATGACACCAATCTGAGGAAGTATTAGCTATGCTGGAGGGTAGAGCTAGGATTCAGAGAGACCTAGACAAATTAGAGGATTGGGCCAAAAGAAATCTCATGAGGTTCAACAAAGACAAGTATAAAGTCCTGCACTTAGGACAGAACAATCCCATGCACCAGTACAGGCTGGGGGCTGACTGGCAAAGCAGAAGCTTTGCAGAAAAGGACCTGGGGTTACAGTGGACAATAAGCTGAACAGGAGCCAACAGTGTGCCCTTGTTGTGAAAAAGGCTAACACTATACTGAGCTGCATTAAGAGTGTTGCCAGTAGATTGAGGGAAGTGATTCTTCCTCTCTATTTGGCACCGGTGAGGCCACATCTGGAGCACTCTGTCCAGTTTTGCCTCCCCAATACAGAAAGAATGTGGACAAATTGGAGAGAGTCCAGCAGAGGGCAATAAAAATGGTTCAGGAGCTGGGGCACATGATTTCTGAGGAGAGGCTGAGGGAACTGGGCGTATTTAGTCTGGAGAAGAGAAGACTGAGGAAGGAGTTTAATAGCAGTCTTCAACTATCCAAGGGGTGGTTCTAAAGAGGATGGAGCTAGTCTGTTCTCAGTGGTGGCAGATGACAGAACAAGGAGCAACGGACTCAAGTTGCAGCCAGGAAAGTTTAGGTTAGATATTAGGAAACACTTTCTCATTAGAAGGATAGTAAAGCACTCAAACAGGTACCCAGAGAGGCTGTGGAATCTCCGTCCTTGGAAGTTTTTAAGAGCTGGCTAGAGAAAGCCTTGGCTGGGATGATCTAGTTGGGGATGGTCCTGCTTTGAGCAGGGGGTTGGACTAGATGATCTCCTGAGGTCCCTTTCAACCCTAATTTTCTATGATTCTATGATTTGGAAGTTGCTTCTCTCTAAATACCTGCCTCCTAATATTTTTTATAGCTGAGATACAGCTTGTTTTCTTCTTTCACACTTGGAACCTCTGTCTTTAGCATACTTGGGAGTAGCCAGAGCAGCTTCAGTGCCACATTTCCAGGTTTAGCACTTGTAAGTGGGAGTGTATGACCAGGGTGTATTATGGTGAGTGGGTGCCCTCAGCAGTGGCAATGATGTGGTGTAGAGACATACCTTCTCTTCACAATGTAGAGAAAAAGCTTCTCCTGTTGTGCTGTGGGACAAGGTGCAACATATGGAGTGAACAACATCCCGGTGGCTTCAGCACTGATTGACAGCTTCAGAAATGTTACTGCCTCCTTCCAGGTGTACAGTATCAGTAGCAGCAATAATTCTGCATAGCACTTATGGGCTATAAACCTGGATCAGAGCCCTACTGTGCTAGTCCTTGCACAAACACATCACAAAGACCTGAAGTTTTGAAACCCATTTAACTGATTTTAAACCAAATATGGTTTCCCACAGGAACAGGATTTGAGGGAAAGTCATTTGCTATATGCACACTGGGACAAGAGAAGAGCTGGGCCTGAATTACTGTTGGTCAGAACCATAGGGTGAGACGGGACATTAAAGGTCATATAGCCCAAATTCACTTGTTTCCTTACCCCGCTTCACTGAATCAGTATTTCCTTTGTGCTTTTCTTCTCCAAGCCCTGCCTCCATGTGGAAGTAAACATAACTGGCTATGATAAAACTTTTGTAATAATCACTGTGTTGTTTTGTTCATAACTTTACAGTTCTAAGTCAGATTGATGCCTTTGCCCAAATAGACTACTCGCTCATTAACTCACCAGCAATCTCCAAAACATACATTAACCTGGATTTGAAGGTAATTAGCCTCCAACACTAATTCTCTGGATCTGTGTTCTTTCAAGACCCCTCTGACCCTCTTCTGTATCAGTAATGATGCTTATTATATATACTGACTTCCAAAAAAAGACCTTCATTTTTGTTTTGTTTTGCTTCTTAAATCTAAGGGAATATATATATTCCCCAAAGGGAAAGAAAAATTCAAGCTGCTAGAAGAAAACCTGAGTAAGCAAACAGTTTTGTGGCATACCCTGACAGTTAAGAAACAAAACAAAAATAAAGGTCTTTTTTTTTGGAAGCCAATATATATATTTCTTTGCAGGGTACAGTCTATCCTGCTGGAAATCGCACAGATCCCCCCTTTGTACCAGACCCATTCACTCTTCCAGACAAGAATAACTCCATGCTCTACCTGGGAGTCTCCGAGTATTTCTTCAAATCTGCTTCACTGGCTTATTACAACGCAGGGGCTTTTAACATCACCATCACAAAAGAGGTTAGTGGAACTTGCTGGTGTGAGAATTACAAATGTTTCAGATATGCAAGTAATCAGTGAAAGGGATTTTATTGATCATTTCCCAGAGGAATTTGTACATTTCCATGGCTTGCTTCTACCAGATTTAAGTATCATTACCAATATTAATTCTACATTTGACTATTTCTCAGGCCAACTTCTGAGTTGCTTCTTGATACCACGCATAGTACAGAAATGGTAGATGTCACAGAACTAATTATGTGTTCTTTCACCTTAATGCAGAGGGTGGAAGAAAAAGCCATGGAAAGCTGTTCTCTGAACAGATTCCTTTGCTCTGACTATGTAAGGGAGTGAGGGAAAGATTTGGGAAGAAAATGTGTGGTTTTAGCCCATAGCTGCATTCGGGTATACTGAGCTCTACAAGAAACACTGTTGTTCTGCTTAGAACTGGAATAAATCATTAGAGAGCAATAAAGAGGGAATAGGAAGTAGGCATGGCAAGATAGTTTGGTCACCAGTGGGAGAAAAACTGGGAAGGCTAAAACTGAGAACACTGTTGCTTTGCTGGCAGTGCTAGAAAGGTCTTCTGAGTGGGCTTTGCGGAGTGAAATGGTGCTAAAAGGAGCCTTTGTAACCAGCTGTGCCTGTTGACTGAGCAAACCATGTCACAAAGCAGAGCAGCAAAGGGTCAACAGGGTGTTCAGTTCTGTATTCAGTGGGTTCGGTATTTTCCAGCTACAGGAGCCTACAAGACAAAATAGAAACAGAATTTAAAATCTGATTTATAAGCTGCACTTCTTTTTGTTTCTCCAGCATGTTTTTTTAATACATATTAATGACAATTGTGTCTAACCTTTTTGGCTAGGGACAGAAGTTATATATAAACTGGTTTAAGTGATTAGAAACTGGTTGTAACAGGAGCGCCTCTTTGGGGTACGTCTACTGGTGGCCCCGCCCAGCTGTTATGGGCCAACTACTCACCTTCTTTCCTGCCATGCCTTGTTGTTAATTGATTAATAGATGTAATTAAGTGGGAGGCTGCCCATTTCCTGCCCCGATGCCAGGGGGCGCGATCTACGGCTCTGTTCCTCATCTACACCACAGCCCAAGCCTTGCAGATGGTATCTGTAAATTCCTCTTTATGTTGGGGTCTAGGCCACTGTGGGCCTACCCCTTTTCTCTCTAGCTAGGCCTGTCAGTCAAAAAAAAACAACCCACTAATCAGGGTTTGACTCCAGGCTCTGGCTCTCAAAAAAAACCCCTCACTTGGGCTTCTGCCCCTCTCTGGCACTGGGGTCTACTCATCCCTGAATACTGCGTCCTCTCTGGCACTGGGGTCAGCTCACCCCCGAATACTGTGCCCTCTCTGGTGCTGGGGTCCCCACACTGCAGTGGGCCCCCAATGAGGCCTCCTTCTTCCCCAAATAGCCTCACCCAAACCACCGGTGTTTAACATTAAGCAAGGGAGGCAACATGCCTGCTTACTTTAGATGATCATGAGGATGGCTCCGGGCATGGTGTAGTCTTCTGACAGAGACTGCAGGCGCAGCACCATAGTCATTGGGAGTCCGTCTCTCTGCTGCCCCTCTGTCCTTTTCCACTCACCATTTACAGGATCCTGACCTTCATCTTCCTGTCACCTGACCGGCTGGCAGGGCTTGAGTCTTAATCCCTACTTGACCAGCCAGCCGTGACTGGAAGGTACTGGACTTAAAGGGGCCACCCTGTCTCTTAGTAACAAGGTTAGGGTTCCCTGTTACACTGGTTTAAACCTGTAACAAAACAGATATTCAGTGCACATAAACCAGTCTGAAGATGGCTGAAACCAGTTTGAAATAAACCTGGTTGAACGCAGTATCAGATTTAACTGATTTGGCTCAAACTGGTTTATGCAATGTCTGTCCCAGACCCCTTGCTGGTTAAAGTTAAATCAGACTCCCCCAGCATCTCAGCATGCTATCTGGGCTGAGTGGGGCTCTCTGCTCCACAGCAGGACTGGCCTCTCCCCTCTGCTCCCTGGTTGGAGCTTGGCAGAGACTGCAGGCATCTGCCTGGCTCCCCCCTTCCCTCCCCATCCCATCTACCTTACACAGACATCTCTCAGCATTAGCTAGCATACCATTTGCTGGCTATGGTCCATGCTGTAGCAGAAAGGACAAAAGCAGAATCAGCAGGTAGCTGGTAATATCCCTCTGTTGTTTTCTTAATGGAGTGATAAACACTGAGTTAGGGGTAATAAACATCGTGTTATCAATTCCCTGCTGGGCTGGTCATGGAGAGGTAGGGATCTCCCTAATTAGAGCATCCTGCCAGGGCCTGGCCACACCCCCCTCAGCTCAGCAGTGTGGAAGGGAAAGGAGGGCTGCTCTACGGCTTCTAGCCTAAGCCACAGCAGGTATGTGCCTGCATGTCTGGGATGTCTGTGCAGTTAGAAACTGATTTAACATAGCCAGGTTAGACTACCCTACAAAGATTGAATCAATTCAGGCTCAGGCTTTTTGAATGTCTGTCCCTAACCTTTGTCATGATGTATTATAACTTCCTTTAAGACTACTTCCAGAAGGAAAGGCCATTAAATCAAGAATGGGGATTAAATGAAATGACAATAAACAGCGTGTATTTCTTTAAAGAGAATCTGAAAGTGAATATGAAGCAAGATGATCTGATATCTTCCATTTGCTTGCAGTTTTCCACTTATTTTATGCCAACTGAAGTAACACCTAACAGTACCATTCCTGAGGTAGGTATCTTTTTTTCTTGTAAACCTTTAAGGGACTGCAATATCTAATCCCCCTGTGGACATCATCAGAGTGCTAGCAAACTCCTAAAGTTTGTAGCAGGCAGTGAGATCATCAGGGTTGGGGGCTTGTGAAAGGGATGATTTGTGACTCCTGTTGGGAAAGTCCAGATTAAGACTCCTGTGTTAGTGAGTGTTCATATACAGCCCTCTGCTAATGCCTCTCCTGCAGCCCTCATTCTCCACACTCTATTCCTATTCCCTTCAGTTTGCTGTTAAGTTACTCGATTAGAAATCCATTTGCAATGTAACAGAAGCATTTTTATTGAACCTGCAAAACAATATTGAACAATGTTAACATCCTATTTTTAAACTGAGTATGGCCATCCAGATGCAGAAAGAGGTTGTTATTTGGGTTAGTCTGAAGTCAGGGAGAAGGCAGGGGAGATTGGCAATTTATAGACAATCATAATTTAGAGAGGCATGAGCTTCATAAGCAACAGCTTACTTTACTTTGACTAAACAGATGCAGACTATCTCATTACTTTGGAAGCGGTAATACAGGACAGGAGGTAGCAATAATATACTCTGTTAGTCTAGCTGTGTATTCATGTTAGTAAAAGAATAAGAAAATCAGTTCCCTTCTTCCTTGCAGGTGTAGGGGGCCTGAGATTTTTTTTTTGGCTACAATGCTCAAATCCTGTGGATGGAAGATGATGACATTTTTAGAACAACTGAGTCTCATCTCTTGCATGCATTAATTTTTGCCCTTGTAGAAGGGGAATGGTCAAGGCGAAACAATATACTGTGCTACAGTATTTGATGCATTAATTAATCTAGACTCCATACATATAACATCTCTGCTAATACTGAGTGAGATTCCATAACCTCCTCCAACCTCTCTGTGCTGTTACTGATGAAGTAAAATGTTGCTTATGACAACTTATACTGCTCTGAATTAAGGTGCCACTCTGCCCTGCCTTCATCCTTTTTTTACATGGTAATACTTAGTTAATATAAAGAATGCCATCAACATGCAAACTCACAGATACAACTTTTTCATTGAATTCTTGCAATGGACTATATGTTCTTCTGTACCCATTGCAGTCTTCTCTGTCTCCCCACTTTTCTCTGTTGTCCTTCATTCCACTTCAGTTCCTCTCAGTTACTCTTCAGACAGCACTCCAAGCCCCTTATCCTTTCTAATTCCTGTATTATTTTCTAGTCATAGAGACCAGGATTGACCATTTTTATGAAAGTAGTTTGTTTTCAATCCTCTTGGAAATAATGTCAACTTTAATACAGTTAGCTTCCCTTCTATAGGCAAAGATGAAAGGGAGAATGGTAGCCATCTTGATTTAGTTCAGTCTTTCACTTGTGGTGTTTTGTATGCAATAGAAAATAGCAGCAATAAAGGAGAAATCATAAATTTTGAGGCAGGGAGTCAAGGTATATATAAAGGAATGACAATTAAAGGAAAATTAAAGATTTTGACTCTGTGTGCGCGTGTATGTAGACCTTAATTTTTTCTTTATATGAGTGATTACTTTTCCTCACTTTCCCAGGATATTTAGCATCATGTTAACTCCCTTTGCCTAGAATTTAAGCTTCAGGAGCAACCTTGGAGTTGTTACTTCAACTTAATATCCATGTAAGATCTAATAAACCACCTCAAAAAAATACTGAGGACTTGACAAAACATTTTAATTATTTGGTTCAGTGTAGTTACAATAGATCTTGTTTACTACAGAATGCTAATCTTTTTTATAAAACTACCTACATACCATTATAGTCTATCTACCATGTACCATATTTTGAGGACAGTTCCTTCATATAAACTCAATGGTAGTGAGCCATGTTTGTCTGAAGCCAGACAAATGGAAGGGCAGGGTTGCACCTTAGAGACTAACTGGTTCAGAGATACATGAGCTTTTATAGGGTGTGTACAGATGTTAAGGCATAGACATTTACACAAAAGTGCCATTGTTAGAGCAGCTGTTGGAAGGGGGAATGGGGCGTTTGCCTGTTGGGTGGAGGGGACTCAGAACCTGCCTGCACCGGCCCTGGGCTGGTGCTCCAGCAGCCTCCCAGGGGAGATCACCCCTCTCCCCAGCCCCCCCCCCCCCCCCCCAGCTGGCAACTGTCAACAGCAGCTGGGGGCTTGGAGTGGGAGAATGCAGTCCCCCCCAACTACCCCTGCTGGGGTCTTGGGAGGAGCTGGGTTGGGCCCACATGGTGGGGAGGGCTCCCCTCCCCGTTCCCACAGGGGGCTGCCTTACCTGGAGCACAGATGGCTGCTGCACCTGGAGCTGGGGGGTAGGAAGGGAGAATAGAGCCCCCCTCACCTCATGGGCCCAGCCCAACACCCCCTGAAACCCCAGCTGGGGTAGCCAGTCTAGGCCCATGCAGTGGGGAGGCTCCATTTCCCCACCCCTGCCCTAGCATCTTGACAGCACACAGAGGCCAGCTTGACTTTTTGCCACAGCCAGAGCTGGGGGGGAGGGAGGGGTGCAGAGCACCCCCTGCTGTGCAGGTATATCCCAGCTACCCCCAAAAACCTAGCAGGGATAAATGGGGGGGGGCACGGGGCATGGGTGGGCTTCCTTCCCCACCCCACAGCCCAGTTGCACAGGGAGAAAACAGTGCTTTTTCTGTCTCCCCCACAAGCACCAACCTAGCCCCGCAAAGGTCCCTAGGATTTGAGCAGAATCGCCCAAAATTAAACCTTAGTGTGAACCTGTACACAGGTTTGCTAAGGCACTCTTCCCTAGAGTGCCTTCATCTGATGCTGCATCAGACACAGATTCATTTCTCACATGATCTGCCATTTTTAAATGCTCTGCAGCCTGAGCATTTGTTATATTATGGCTACAGAGCACTTTTGGCTGCCTCATCATGCAAAAAGTGTAACTTCTGTACACACACATTGGTAACAACCTATTTGGTCAGATGCCACAAATGGACTGCCTATAAACTTGTTTGAAGTCTTCTTTGCTTCTAGGTTCTACAGCTTGTTCAGAATTATACAATGTCACACCCACTGATGTTGACGCTACAATCTACTGCAGCACCTATGATCAGCTTGCAAACAGGCAGTTTGACTACAGAGATCACTGGCTACTTAGAGATGTTTTCTGTCCTGCCAAACTCAAGCCTCCAATTCATCTTTGCAGGGAATCTAGTAAGTACTCTGGACCAAAAAACTCTCTTCTGTGCAGGGGCTAAAAGATGCTTGCTCTTCCATACTGCTATCTGCCAAATTTTTTGTGAATCTGAGAGGTCAGTGTGACCTAGAACAGAGGCACCAGTGCTGCTCACAGATACCCACAGAAGACTTCCACTATGTTTGATAGGAATTGGATTTTCATGTCTGTGAAATAATTTGATGTATAGGTTATGAGGAATTTACCTTTAGAATCCCATTTTTTGAGGGGGTGAGGGTGTCTTTCCAAGAGAAAGAAAGTGAAATATATTACAGCCTCCATTTTCTGAAGCTAATTTTTCTTAACCTGCTTGTTATAAAATAGTGGGCCATATCTCCAGATACCTTTTCATTACACTAAAAATGCCTTTGGCCACTGGAAACCTCAATTATCCAAGCCTTTTAAAATGTTGCCTATGACACTGATAATGGAGGCAGTATTTTTTTATATTACCAGGCACAAACCCCATATTGGATAGAAAGTGAACAGCTCACAAAAAATACTTCAATATCTACATAAATAAAAATGTTGGGTTGCTTTCATTTTGGATCATAAAAGGAAATCATATTTGTGCCTGTATTCTAGATAGGATTGCATGCTGTATATATGATAACAAGATTTTCTCTTCTTCAGACAGTGAATACCAGTGCCAACATGACTATATCTAAACAGAAGTTGTTTATCTCATTACTTCTCAAGAGGTAACACAGGATAGTTTTGTCCAAGTCCATAAAATAAAGGTCAGGAAGTAACGTTATTAAAAGGACTCTATCGTGCATTCACGTCAATATGAGAAGAAGATAATCAGTTACCTTCCTTCTTGCAGAGGTGGAGGCCCTGAGATTAGTTTATTTGCTACATTACCCAGATCCTGTGGATGGAAGATGATGATATTTTTAGAGCAACTGAGGGTGCTGTCTTCCATGATTCTTTGTCCTTCTATAGGGGAAATGTTCAAAGAGAAACAACATAGTATCCACAGTATTAATTGTATTAATTAATCTAAACACTACATATTATATCTGGGCTAATACTAGGGAGTGAAATTCCATGACCCCCCCAACTTCTGTGTGGTTATTGTTACCATATAGTTGGCACATCTACACATTCATTTATCTGCCATAATTATGGTGCATTAAGTTAGTACCTGTAATACTAATACCTGTAATAACAGGTACTAACTTAATGCACCATGATCGGCAGTACTGCACGGTAGCACTAGCGCACTTTTTATGTGATGCTAATGTGCAGTAGATTAATTCTACTGCGCATTAGCACATTAGCATGGCTTTCATCGTGACACGCTAATGTACAGAATTAGTCTACTGTGCTTCGAGCATCTCGTGTAGACACGCCCACAGAGTCATAAAATTCTCCCCTGTGCAAACATTCATTGGGCCACTACACATAATTCTGCATGGATCCTTGCAAGCTTTACTGTGATAGGCAGGGACAAATGGGACAACGTGGCACATGCCACTACAATCAATATGGTTAGTGCAACAAGCTACAGACAGCTGTAGGGAGACTTCTGTAACTTGAAGCAGCACTCAAGGCTACTTAGGTTACATGTGAGTCTATTTCAGATTGTGCAGTAACCCAGGAATGAGATGGTGCCCAGATTGTTTAAAGTCATTTCTTTATCATGTCTTGTGATTTCTGTGCTTGCTCTCCTGGAAGTGATCAATGTTTCTAGGGCAGTGGTTTACTGGGACCTAACAACCCAGTTGATTCTAGAGATCAGGGCAGCTTCTACAGAACCTAAATTTTCATGCATTAAAGACAATAGCCAAATTTATTAAGCTTTGTTATTTCAAGAAGTAGGTAAAGACCAGAACCACAGGGGACCTGCTCAGCACATTGTACAGTTGGTTCCCAAGTACTATGAAACAACTGGAGTTTTTGGTAGAACTTTATGATTTTGAAGATTCTTCAAGAGGAGTGTTACAGGAGATTAAGGTTATAAATGTCCAGAGCATCCTGGGAAGGCACTCATAAGTAGTCTTGTGGAGTAGTAAATAAATGCCTTACAACAAGAGTATCATGGGAGGTCATGAATGCTTCAGAATACTGATTTAGGAATCAGGAGTTAGTGGCCTAAGAACCTGTGAGAGAACTAATGTAGGAAGGAGATTTCAGTGACTGGGGCTCGTTGAGAAGTTATCTAAACAGAACTGAACTTCTGAAGAACTGGCGGTTCAGCCATCACATGGAGTAACAGCCCCAGAGTGAAATTTTTCCTCCCAGCTCACATAGCCAAGATGCCTGAATAGCTATTAAATTTCCAGGGATTCTGAAATTGACTTTTTATTGTATGATTTTGAATGCAGAGTTGTTGAGAGGCAGGGGGTGTCTGGTGAAGTTGAGTGTATCAATCGGTGGGATTTATACAATGTAATTTGGAGGGAGAAGCACTCTCAACTCCCCGGAAAAGCTTTTCCCAGGCCACACGCCTGTGCACATTCCAAGCTGTGCCCCAGGAAAACCATTTCTGTTCTTTACTGTGAGGGGCAGCATGGACTTCACCGGGCTTATGCCAATAAAAGCATCTCTTCAAGGGAATATCACATAGCCTATAGCTCTAAAAATAACTGTACATAGGTAAAACAATGTACCTTTATCCTTTATAATGATTCCCTTTATTATATTCTGTTCAGATTTCACTTCTCCCTGACACGTTCTGGGGTTGACTTTTCTGAGGTAAGCTGATGGCTTCTGTGCAAAGGAAACTTAAGTTCTTAAAACCAAGAATTTCAGAAAGAGGCAGGTTCAGATGAGAGGAAACTGAAATCTCTCCATTCATTTCTGTCTCAGCCTACTTATTCCTGGGATGGCTTTACCTCTCCTGATTTCACACAGACAATATTTTATCTGTTGTATAATCATATAGGCTTTACTCTTCCCTTTCTCTCAGGTAATATTGTAATTCTCAAAATAGAGAGGGAGAAATGTTTTCTAAGCTAACCTCCTCTGAAGGATTACATGATGTTGTACAATCACTACCAGATAATATAAAACTGGATTGTAACAGAGCGGTAACAGAAGCATCACATTTGCTGGGCAAACCACAGAAGAAAATACAGGTAGGGGTAGGCTGAGGTTCAGCACAAAGTCTCATTGTCAAGCTGAAGAAAGGAAGGGGAAAGAATGATAGTCACAAAAAGCATGAAACAGATTTAGTAGCAGAGAAAGGAGAATCCTTACCTCCTCCTTCTGGACCCCTTCCCCCATGGTTAGTTTAATTCTGAGGACATTCATTTAGCACTGGGAAGCTGAACTGTGCAGAATGATGACTTGTCAAATCGTATAGGGTAGTTACAGGTAAAATATTTTAAGTAAATAAAAATGCTGATATTAAATTAATTGAGTGAAACTGTGTGACAAAGATCAATATCCCATTGCTTTGTTTGGCTTCAGCCGAGTACCTCAAAATGCAAAGATCATTTTAACATGTGGTTTTCTCTTACCAAATTTGACCTAAAGGCTCCAACCAAGATTTGAGCCCAAGGCAATTTCATAGATTTGAAGAAGTGATCATCAGATCCATGTTCTCTCCCATGATAGATCTCACTTTTGGAGAATTTCCTATCTCGTGTATTATGGAATGGAGCAATCCCAGCAATCAATGGTAAGGATTGTTCCTTTACTGACCATGATCTTCAGTATTCCCAGGGACTGCATGGCAATAAAATTTAGTATGTGATTTTATTTTTTCACTGTTAGGTCACTGTCTCACATCACCTCCTTCTTGTGCTCTCTGTGCTCCCTGTGGTGGTATCCAGGCAGTGTAGAGAAGGGTAACAGTCTGGATGAGATGCATAATAGGGGAAAGGTGAAAAGAGACAAAGGGTGAGGGGAATAGGAGTGGATTTGAGTGGGTAGTGGAGGAAAAGAACAGGAGCAAAAAGAAGGGAGGATGTAGGAACAGTGGCATAGAGAGAGAGGATGGCAGAAGCCAGGGGACCTGGTGGAGTGGAACAAAGCAGGTGAGAAGGAGCTGGAGCACTGGCTAAAAATGGTAAAGCAGGAATCAGGGAGCTGAAGGGGTGATATGAGTTATGGAATTGAGTTAGAGGGAATATCAGGCAAAACAGTACAAGAGTGAGGATTGGTGGGTGGGTAGATAAAAAGAGGGAGATGATGGGAGAGATGAATTCAGAAAGCACAGTAAAGGGGGACTGGATGGATGGTTAGGAGAAGAAAGGGACAAAAAGAGGCTTATTGGGAAGGAGGGGCAAAAGGGTCTATGACCACTAAGCACACTTCCCTCCAGCACCTGGAAATGATCCCCTTCACTGTCTGTGCCTAGTCTCCCCCTAGTGCCTAGTCCATATAGAGTAGTGGTCACCAACCAGTTGATCTCCTTCAACTGGTCCATTAGGGAGCCCCTAACAGTCTCATTCTGGGGTGGCTAGCTGGTGGGGCTAGCCCCCTTAGACTAAGATCAACTGTCAGGGGCTCCATGATCGGGAGCAGCAGGATGCACAAAGGGAGCAACCGAGACACAGCCCAGGAGTGGCAGGACACACGTGGCCCCCTGCCACAGGGGCCAGGCCGGGTGAGTGGAATGATCCCCCTTTGCACCCCCTGCCACCGGGTGAGTGGGGCCCTGGCCAGGCAAGGCCAGGGGAGGGTCGGAGCCCAGGCAGCTTGTTCAGGCACACGGGGGGGCTCCTGCCACTGCATGCACCTCGATGGAAGCCCGTGGGGCATGTGCCCCACTGATCTGTGTGTGGGGCGAGGCAGATGCCACTGCACACTGGGCTTTGCACCCCGAGCTGCAGCAGGGCTCGGGGCACAAAGTGCAGTGGCAGCCGCCTCGCCCCACGCACAGATCGGGGGGGACACGTGCCCCCTGCACCTCTATCGGGCTGCATGCAGCAGTGGAAGCCCCAACATGCGCCTGGACGAGCCACCCAGGCTCCGACCCTACCCCAGCCAAGGCCCCACTCACCCCTGCCCCACTCCCTCCCTCACCATGGGGGCCTCAATCTGCCCCCACCCCCTGACTGACCTGCTGGGCAGGGGGGCAAGGTGGGTGGCGGGGGGGATGCAGTAGATCCTGGATTGCCCTTTACTTCAAAAAGTGATCTTTACCTTAAAAAGATTGGAAACCACTGATATAGAGGCTGACACCCCCAAACTGTTCCCGTTTACAGCTCAGGCTGTAGGGGTTTGTGCTTCGGAGCCTGAGTGAGGGTCAAGATATTTCCACATGATAGAATTTTGGGGAGGGTTTCCATCTGTGTTTTAAAGTATTTAGCTTTTCCCAAATATAACTTTATTACTTTAAATGAAGGTTGCAGTTATAAGGGCAAGCATTCACAAGTTAGGAAATGCCAGACTTAATGTTGCCTGTCCAATATGAGGTCACCCCCCTTGTGTGTATGCATTATGACACCAGTCTTTCCATGATCATATACCTCTTCTTCTAGAGAGCTCTTTCTCTGTTTGTAAATCTGGGTAATATCTATTTCCCAGGGGACAGGTGGTGATCGATTAGTGTCTGTAAAGCATATTAACTGTCTTAAAAAAAAAAAAGAAGATGCTGTACAAGAGCCAGTACTTATTGTTCACATATAAATGCATGTATTCTTATCTTTTATAAGATAAACTGAGGAAAGGATTCCCTCTTCCTAATCAGGCTCAAACTAAGTTCATTCAACCAGTTCTCGAATTTAATCAGGTGAGAATCTGAATCTTTATTTCATAGATTTCATAGACATATGGGCTGGAAGGGACCCTGGAGGATCATCAAGTCCAGCTCCCTGCCCCATGGGCAGGAAGTCAGCAGGGATCATAGGATCCCAGCAAGATAAGCATCCAAATGTGTCTTGAAGGCGTTCGAAGTGGGTGCTTGAACCGCCTTCGGCGGCAGTCTATTCCAAACCTTGGGGGCTCGGACAGCGAAGAAGTTCTTCCTTATGTCCAGCTTGAATCAGTCGCAGCGAAGTTTGTGACCACTCGATCTTGTCATCCCTTGGAGCACTCTGGTGAACAGGCATTCCCCCAGATCCTGATGAGCACCCCTGATAAACTTATAGGTGGCCACCAGATCACCCCTGATCCTGCGCTTTTCAGGGGTGAAAGAGAGATCTTTTATTGGCAGGATTATTTGCTTCTAACAGGAAATGTATAGGTAGCAGACTGTGTCCTTCATTTGTTGTTGAATAAAACTGAACGCCAGGTGCAAGCTTAGGAAGAAACCTCTTCTCCATTGAGAAAAAAAAAATCTGTGCTAAAGAGCTGACACTAGGAGAGTGTCACAATGAAAGCATATGCTGCCCATTCATGCCAACACCATGTATGTCAAACAACAGAAATTGTCAGATAGCTGTTTTGGGGCAGGCATCCAGCACCACTAATCAGCATGTATGGGACAAATTACTGACCCTGGCTGCACATGAGGGAGTGGCAAGTAACCATATTTTGGTTCTCAGTACATGCAGAGAAGGAACAAATGGATGGGTGTGTTTTCACAGCAACATTCCCTAGCACTATCTGATATAGTACAGACATATGCCCTGTGGCCAACTGCATTCAGTCAGGTGAATTCAGCTCTGAGGTAAGTGTAACCTCCTAAAAGTCTATGGAGAAATACTCTTCTATGCCACAATATGTCTGAATTTTTCACACTTAACTTAAATTCTGGTGTCAGTGAAATGTATGAGATGCTAGTAAATTAGTACAATATTATATTTGTAACCAAGATCAGTATTTGGTCTTCAACATGTAATATAGATAGCTAGACCATGAAATAACCAGTGCCCTTAGCATGGACACAAATGCCTGGATTATGTGAAAATCAGATGTTGATCTATTAAATTCATTGATTTCAAAATGCTTACCCACTATTAAAGTTTTATGCTAGAGCGCAAGTGTGATGATGCTGAGATATATCTTGGTTTTTTATATATATCTTTTGGAGATGGGCAGTGTTAAATAAATTTAGTTCTATTTATTTTTTAATTTTCCAAAAGAATTAATTAACCAATCAGTTCCAATTTCCCCTCAACATTTACTCATATTATACTTTCATATACTTTGGGCAGCTAGCACGTGATACAACTCACAAAGAGAAATAGTTCATAAGTCTCTGTGTGCCAGTCCACTGATATAACTTAGAGCAGCCCAAAGCAACTCTAACATTTGCTGAATGCCAACTGCCCCAAAGTGCTCAGTACCACAACCAGGACACACAGAAACTTCATCTCTTCCACTTCCCACACAGCTGTAACCTGTGTAGTGGTGGTCAGCAGTGGGGAGTAGTGTAGAAGCCATGATCCCAGCTCCACACTTTTAAAGGATTTGCTGATCCTTCCACATCCAGCTACATCAGCTTTAGATCTAGCATGCAAGTCAGTTTATATATACCACTGTCCCTTTGATATGTACGGGCACCTGTACACACCACAGGTTTTAATCCTCATTAAATTAAATAGGTTTATAAAATTTTAATTTTTTATTTTGGAGCATCACATCTGTGTTTATACGTACTAGGTTTTCACATGAATTCAGCCTTGGAGCACTGAACCTGTGTTTACACACACTAAGTTTTCAAACAAATTAAGCTGGCTCCCTGCCTGGCACCACCGAAGAGCAAGATGGTCCAGCACTGCCACCCCCAGCCTGCCCCCAATGCAGCTGTGGAAGCAGGAAGGTGGCAAACCACACAAGGGAAAAAAAAAGGGGGAAGCAATTCAAAAGTGAAAGCAATTCCAAGGGGTGAACTACAAAAAAGTTGTAGTGCCGTGTGGTGGACAAAGAGGCCTATTACATGCCTTTGAGTGCCTTTGTGTTTGCACGCAATTAATCCATGAACACAATGCTTTAATTTCCAGCAAGCCAAACTAAACTACTTCCAAGGAGGTTTAGTTTAATGCAGAAGAAAGACTTTTAAAGTGTTGGGAAATCCCACTCGTGCAAACAGACATATAGTTGCAGTGCATGAAAGGGCAAAAATTGTGGCATATACATGAGCCCTAAAAGGCTGCTCTACTAAGTCTTAATAACAGAATAGATTCTATCATACAAACCCTGGACCAAAACTTGACCACCCCACCCCACCCTCGCAACAACTTTAAGCAGCTTTGGTGGCATTAAAGGAACATAAAATGGCTACCTCAGGCCTTGGGAGGCATACCCCATTATAGGGTGGCACAGGCCCAATGTACCCAGCTATGTACCACTCTCTACTTCCTCAAAGGCTGAGCCAGGGGCAGGAACAGCCAGAGCACTCTGTACTCTGACTGTTCTGTGCTGTACAGCAGCTACAAGCCAGTCGAGGTAAGGCTACCCTAAGATTCACAGCAGCCACTAGGGCTGTCCTAACTTATACCAGAGCCTATCCCAAACACAAAGCAGCCCAGAATCTGAGAGGCACAAATATGGCATGCCAGTCATCTTGGTGTCTTTTGCACTTCAGCTGAACCTCGAGAGGCCCAGCACAAAATCAAGCCTCTCATTGCCAACACAGGCAAAACTAAGAAACGTCAGTGCCTATAATCTGTAATAGAAGGTCATTCTGGTGAACATTTTTCTCTCCTCAGGGTTATTTGCTGATTTCCACTGATTTTCACTACACTCTCTAAGGAAGGAGAGATTGTTTGACTGATCAGGATGTTCAAGGCGAACAGCAACCAATCAAATGCTGAACAGTGTCCCTATACTTTAAACCTTCAAGCTGAGTACTGGAGATGAGTGAAGTCTTCCTCACGCTGCTCTGATTCAGGAAGAAAGTAGGAAGAACGTATGGTGCAAAATTACAAATGCAGTTCTTGAGTCACCCTTCCGAATGGTCTATATCCAGTATAAACTTTTTCTGCTTCTTACCTGATGTATCTGTTGTTTTTTAATATAAGGAGGGGTTTTAACAGTCCTGTCATGCTTACTATGAAGATAGTCCTCTCAGGATTCTTCTTAGGGGCATTTCAGGACATGGGGCATTTTAATATGCTTTCAGTTTTAGGACCAGAGTCTTTAGCCATGTTGAAACTAGAGGAGATACGGTGAGAGTGCTTGTAGAAGGAAGGGAGTTAGGATATTGGAATCTGTTTATCTGTTACTGGATACCATGAGAGAGAACAGAATTATGAAAATTAGAGATGGTAAGGCCTCCCGGTACCTCCTGCCAATGTAGGGTTATCCTTTACATTACATTTTCTAGGGCTGCCTCACTCTAACTTGAAATGAGCCAAGCAATGCATCTTCTCTCACTTCACTTTGAAAACTACCACACAAACCCCAAGCGCTGTGCAACAGGGTGGGCTAGGCCAAGCCCCTTCCCCCCATGGGGCCAGGTTGGGGCCTTATCAAGCCTCTTTTCCACCTCCTCCTTGTGGGGCCAGGTTGCCCCCACTCCCTGCTCTGCACAGCTGGATGGAATCCCACTGCAACTGCCCCAGATGCCAGATCAAGACCACTGTCCGGATCTAGCCCACAAGCAGACCTGGCACCTCCCATCTAGCCCATCAGCCAAAAAGGTTGAGCACCACTGTTTTAAATATTTATCTTCCAAATGTATTTGCTTTCATTCTTTCTGGTTCAGCTACATACTGTGATAGACTCCATCACATTTATATCTCTACACATCCCAGATCACAGCAGTCTATACATCCCAGATCACAGCAGTCCTCTGAGTGCCATTATTCCTATTTTGCATTTGAGGAACAGAGGCTCAGAGATAATAAGGAAATCTGTGTCAAAGCCAGGAATAGAATGCCAAGCTCATGCTCTATAGCCAAGTGATTTCATCATGAGTGACTTGCACAATGAATTTCATTGTGTTATTATCTGTCCATGTTTCTAATCTCTCTACCTCTCCTTGAATTATTTCTGTCTGTTCACTTGTGTTTGCAACTCTCCCCAATTTACTATTACCTAAGAACTTTATTAGCCCAAATGCTTTTTTAGGCCCTGCTCCAGATTCTAAAAGCCATTGTCTTTCCATTAATCTCAATGTGCTGCAGATCAGGTCTTTAGCTAATTATTTAAATAGAATTCAATAGAAAATCCATCCCCAAGGAATCCTACCAGTTATTGTCTTCTCCCCAGGTTGGTATGTAGATCTTTTTTACTGTCCTTTTCTGGCAGGTATCAGCAAGCTTTCAACTTCTAAGAAGATCCACGTCCAAATGACTTTAAATTAATTTTGAGAATAAAATTAAAAGCAGGCAAACAGAGAAAGCATGTTCCTTTCCTATTAAGTAAGCAGAGGAAGAGAGCAAAATGAGAGTGGTAACAATTAGTGGGATGAAAGTACCAGTTTTAAACTGAAGTTCTCTTTACCTACAGGAGATGGAAGAAAGTTCTACGTTCTTCCACAGTCTCCTTAGGGCTTCTTCAGTTCCATTAGAGCCACAAGACTTATCTTAATTCTTTCATAAATACTTCAAAAATCTTTGAAAAGAAGGGTCTGAGTAAATGGGAAACATGTGGTCATCCTTTTCTCTTTACCTCCCTGTGGCATTTTCATCCTGAGAGATGCCACTTTAATTTGTGGAAATAAATGGTAAAGTAAGAGTAGATTAGGGTGCACAAGTGAACAGTGTAGTGCATTAGTTGTGTTTCTTCTAAGCAGGCACAGTAGACCATGGAGTGCTTCAGATCCAGGGTTGTCAAGGATGGAAGCGGCCTCCTGAGGTATTACCTTAAAAGGTAACTAACAATTATGATACGTGTCTTTTAATTTAAGTTAGAGTGCAATTAAACTGCCTGGAACTTAATCACTCTCTTGTAGGTAGGGATGTCCCAAAGAGAATGCTGATTACTATTTTGAGTCAAACTCGTCTTCCTCCTCTATAGTCTAGATGCTTAAGAGCTATTATGTTCAGAACTGTTGCCCTCAGGATAATGTAAAATTCAGGGTAGTTATTAATGTCTAATCCAGATCCTGTTAGCCATTTTCCTTACTGCTGCAGCCTCTCAAGGAAGAAATGTTTAAAAGAGAAAGTGGGGGGAGGCAGAGGCCTACATTATTGCTTATCTTTGTGGCACTAACACCCAAAGATCTGTGCTAAATACTGTGCTAAATACAAACTGGCATGGTCATGGCCCCGGGTGCACAGACAATTACATGTGCTGCATTCACAGGACTATTAAGTGCATGAGTATTTTGTAAAATCAGGGTCTAATTAAGTAAAACAGAATACAAAATCCAGCATCAGTTTGCGATAAAAGATTTAGACTAGGGATTCTGAGGAGGGTATAGAACCCGTTGGACTTGGTCTTGGCTCTGGTCAGGCTGGGTGGAAGAGAAGCAAAGGAGAAGGGAATACACTGGTGTTTGTCATACCACTGTATTTGTGGTCCTTTGGCCAGTTTGTAATTTAGCTGACAATTTTCATATTCACCCCAAACTAAAGCGGAGCCAGTCCTACTACTGAACTTTCTCCTGCCTGTGGCTATTGTCTTTGGAAGGAAGTTGTTTTCTCCAGGAGACCAACCAAGCTGACTTTTTATATACAAAGATTAAAAAACAGCCTTTACAGTATTGCTGCAGAAAGAAACCCCAAGATAAGGTGCAGTGAGCTTGGGATGCCTTGTTAGAGTCTAAAAAGTATAGCAATTGTGGGCATATAAAAAAAAAAAGATCCGTGTCCTGCAATGAACTTTATACGAGCTGAACCCCACTGAAGTCAGTGGGGTTCTGTAGGTCTGCACCTCAGTGCAAGATCAGGGCTCTACTTTGAATATCTAACCAAAATAGTTCTGCATCTCTTGCATATACAAAACTAAGTTAGTGCATTTACCAGTGCAACATCAGCATTTTCAGTGAAATGCAGCAAGGCAGTGCAGAGGGAAAATGTGAAAACACAATCAAAAAATAATTTTAAAACTGACTATTCTTAAACCTCAGTTCTGATTCAAATTTGAGCAAAAATGGGGGTTGGTTTCTATTTTATTTGGACCACTTCATGCATGCATCTGCCTGTTGCATTTGACATTAGTCTGAAGGGGCTTGAAACAGAGGGGCAAGTGTTCTCAGCAGGCCTGTTTTATTGCGCTTCTGCAAAAAAAAAAAGGTGGCTGGAAAAGGAGTGGAAGGAAAAGACAATTTCGAAAGAAATATAGCATGGAGGCTTTTTTTTTTTTCTCAGAGATCTGGCACTTATCTCAATCCTGTCTCCACTTTGTTTCCCATTACTATGACATTTTAGGCAGTGCTGTCAGACATCCTTCAGCCAGCGCATGGTAATGGAGGAAGCAGTAGCACTATTTGTATGTATGTTGGGGGGGTGAGGGAGGGAGGGAGGGGGATATTTAATCATACTGTGGCCAAGTACATCAAAGAAGTGTGAAAATGTGTGCAATCTTGCAAGTTAGGCACTTGTAAGATTAGGCACTTGCAGATGAGGCAGTCAGCACCATAAAAGGTTCAAATATGCTGTCTACACAACACTGGGTGCTACCTTAACAAGGACACTTCAAAAGATAAAGAAAGAAAGAATCAAGCACCAAGGAAAAAATTCACATGCATTGCACGCAGAGCTGGCCTTAAGGAAAATGGTGCCCTGGGCGAACTTGTATTTTGGCCCCCTCTCCCTCTGCCCCCCAAGTCAGCAGTGCTACTGCAGGCAGAAGCCAATGGGAGGGGAAGGGGCAGGGGGAGTGCAGCTGTTCCTGTCCCCAGCCCTGGCTGCTGTGCTGCAGCCTCCTGGCAGCTGTCAGTACAGCCTGCCACTGACCAATCACCCACATGGAGCCACTGCTGAGGCCAGGAATGATTACAACAGCCCCGGCAGCCAGCTCTGGCCAGATGGGGGAAGGGAAGGGAAGGGAAGGAATGGGGAGCACAGCTGCCCAGGCAGGTGACCCTGTCCCTGGCTCAGTCCCCAGTACTGCGGGTGTCTCCCTGGCCCCATCATGGTGGGGTGGGGAATATGCTCTCACAGCCACCTGCACTGCTCAGCCTGGCTCCTCCTGAGCAGTGGCTGAAGGTGCAGGGGAGCAGGGATCAACCAAGGTGGATCAGGGGTAGAGCACTTCTGTGCATGTGGCTCTCCCTTGACCACAGTGCCCCACCTGACCACAGCACCCACTTTGCGCACTCCTAAGACCAGCGCTGGTTGCACAGCTTCAAAGCTTTGCCCATGCTCACATTAAGATGACTCCAAGTAATCAGTCCCCCAGACCTTCTCTGGTCAGCACCTGCTTCTGACCTCTGGCAAAAAGAAGAAAGTTTTATGTGTAAGGCTGTAGGCTCCTCCCATGAAGCCTTTGCAAGCACTTACACAATTCAATTGCAGGCCATTCTCCCTGTAAAGGGTGTTAAGATTTCCTTACCATTAGCACCTCACTCATATCTCTAGGCACATATATAAAAATATACCTGCTTTCTCTTTTTCTTCTGTGTCTGTATCTGAGTGGAAATTGCCTTTAGCCACTTGGTCCTTTTTTGTGCATAATTTCCATGCTGGTCACACCTAAAGCTAACTCAAGAAATAAAGAAAGGCATTCTACTAAGCCAAGAATTAATTGGTGGAAGTGGTGCAGAGAGCCCTGACCAGAAGAAACAGGTATATCACAGGGGATTTTAAGCCCTTGAATAAGCTGCTGAACTCCTCTGTCACAAGGGGTCATTTGTGAGATTGACTTATCTCTACAGGAAAATGAATGTTTGCTGCATATCACATCTCTCAGGGTCTCTTAGGCTCCCTCTATACGTTTACATGTATTATTCAATTAACTGGTTAATCGTGCAATTAATTTAGACTGGCTATATGTGCGCAGTAACTATCATACCATAAAAAGGTCCATCCAGCTATAAAGTGAGAGCTGGAAAATGTGTAATAACTTTATAGCTTGTTTGTATTCAACTTTAATTTGCATATGTAGTAAGGTACCTGTGCCCCCGTGGCTGGGAGTCCTGCAGCTGACAGGACTCTTAGCCCTGGCAGTCATGGGGCACAGCCATAGCTGTGAGTCCTGTCAGCTGTGGGAACTTGCTATTTGTCCATGCAGGGGGAGTCCAGGATAGAGGTCCCAGGTTCCCCCTGCTTTGGCAATAAGGTGTAATTGGATCTGCTGCTAGATCCTATAATCATGCCTCCTGCCATGCATGTGTGGCATGACAGGAAGTGCAATTGTGCAGATTGTGTATCAGATCCTATCATGTCTTTACCTGAACATCTAGAGGGGCCCTTATAAGCAGGTTTGTGCCAATGCAAAGATCAGATGTTCCCAAAAGAAAGCCTAGCACAGTCACTTTTCTCCAACTATTTGGGTTGGTCTAATAAAAGATATCAAATTCACCCAAGGAACCTTGTCTAACACAGTCACAGTCATTTTTGGAGAGGAGAGGAGAGGCCCCCTTTCTGAGTTATTCCCACCTTTTTTGGATCCAGACCTGCTTGCAGGCGTAAGCGTGAGAGGCCAGTGCCCAGAGATGACATTTCAGTGGCTTATAAGCAAATGTTTTATTTTTTTAAATATTATGTTAGTTATTTTATTTTAATAACATAATAAATTAAAATGTATTTTACTTTATAAAAAAAGATCGTTTATTATACACATGCTGTATATTCTGATTCCCCAAGGTCAGTGCTTTCTGGGTCTGGAAGAAAGCAACAAATATATTGTGAGATGCAATCCAATAATAAGAGCTGGAAATAACAGTTACTTTAAGAAGCACCCAGCTGCTGCATTCAATGAGGAGTCCTACCCAGATGAAGGAGGAGAGGTTGTGGGCTCTGTGGGTGTTCTTTGCCTCTACTGGATCATCTGGGATGTAGAAAATCCGCTTCTTTCTGTGTACAAAATTTCTGCTTCTGAAATGGAGGGAAGAACATGCTGTTCCCTTCATGGAACAATCTGTGTGGTCTCTATCAGCAGACCTTCATGGGGATTTTCTTCTCTTTGGTCCTCATATAGAGATCTCCACTGGGGCTGGGGTTGGAAGAATGACATGGCAAACATATGGCCTTCATGGACAGTTCTAGGATTTTGAAAAGGGGGGGAGCAGATGGTATGGTTCATCATCACATATAACACAACACATGTTTTCCAGGTAAAAATAATCTAGAAGCTTTACTAATATGCTAGGGGCTGAAGGTTATACTATTCAATTCAAGATTGAAGCAAAAACAAGTATAACTTTATTGAAAAGTGCATTAATTTTTTTATATGTTAACACAACAAACTAGACAAAAATAATCCAAAGATGTTTCTTCAGTCATGTTGTCATTAGAAGTAAATGTACATCTCTTTCAGATACATAAAACAAAATCTAGCCTTCTTGAGTATCTTGACAGTTCATCCAGTGCTTTACTGAAAGTTATTTTCACACCTGAGTCACTGTTCACTTGAGTTAATGTTTCCACACCTGAATCAATGTTTTTAGCTAAACTTAAAACCAGCGTGTGGGGCTGTGAAAAGGAGCTACATTAAGAGGAGCAGCTAACAGACAGCAGATTTGCAAAAGAAAGGATAGCTGAATTAATGGAACACCAAGCACTTTAAAAAGGAGAGTGGGCTTTAACACCTGTGGAATGAAGAGTTTAGAAGGCACCCTTTTTGAATGTGGGGCCAGATCATGAACTTTTTATCACCCAGCAGGCCGGCAAGCCATATTCAAAGACCTCACAGGAAGCGGTATCATATCACACACCCTCCCCCCGAAACGAAAGTACAGTGTTTACTTCTGTTTCCTGTCACAGCACCTCAGGCCTCAGAAAACAGCTTGGAGGGCTGCATGTTGGACAAGCCTGGTGTAGATTTTAATGAGCCATGGAGTCAAGTGACTCCCTCACTGCTACTTGAATAGAAATACTGCTGCCCTATCAGGCTTTAAATTTTAAGTAGACTGGGAATCAAAGGCAGGGAAGGAAGGGGTGACTGCACCTCCACTAGATCAATCCCTGGACTTGCCTTATACATTAAGCTTATATGTCTTTGGCTGTTCTCTCTCATTGCTAATTCTTTTAGTACATTCCTAGTAGTGGCTTTTCTTCACTGGAATATATGGGCTTGCATGTTTTTTCCCCAGAGGTATCCAGCTCAATTTTTCCAGACTGAATTTTGGTATATATAGAGGGTGGATTCTTCTACGCATTTTATCCTTTTAATCTGGCTTTGTTGATTCCCAATTGACTGAGCAGTAGAAGAACACACATGCTACAGACCAGCTGGAAAGGCTGGTAGCAAGAGGGGAACTGGCAAAACTAGCCAGGCTGAACACACTCTGCAGTAGTATAAAACCAAGGTACTCTAAAGGAGTGCAGGCCAGAGTAATGTAGTACAGGTTTTGTTTCTTGACATACTTAAGAACCAGCTGTCTTGTCTCCATATGCAGTCAAGAGGTTCACTGGCTAAATTTGAGGTGTAAGAGAGAGTGGCAATTTGGAGGCTCAAAATAGAGAGGTAGAAAAAAAATGTTTAGTCTTGAGCCTCCCAATTACACCATGGGCTGTCGCTGCAGAGCCTGCATAATTGGCTGGAAGGATTTTCCTTGAAAAGTAGCTTTGCAAAATATTGAAACCTTGATATTTTAGCACAGTGGGAGACATCCTGTCTGGAAGGCATGGCACAAGGTAATCCCTGCCCCTTCCCTGAGTGCCACTCTAATCCCTTTTCTTTTGTCTGATATGCTGCTCTGCTTTATGCTCCCTGCCCTGGTCTCCCTGCTCAATCTGCTGCTGTGCTTTCTGCTCCTGGCATTGTGCTCCTTACCTGTTCTGCTTTCTGTTCCCTGCCCTGTCACAGTTCCCTTCTCTCTCCCACAGAGGCTGCCTGTGCTATTTGTGCCACAGGTTGGCCACCCTTGTTTTAGCATATATTTGGTATTATTGTAATATTTGGACAAGATAAGACTGTAGCTGTTGAAGACTTCAGTCTGGCTTTGTTAATATGCAGGCTGGTTTTAAGAGGTAACCATTACTAGGAGTTTTATCTCCAGTTTAGTCTACAGAAAAGCCATAAAATGTCAGTAGGAGATCCCAAGCTGAGATATCTGCAGAGCGGTAAACACAGTAACTTGTAAAGTCAGGAAATCTACATAGAAAGAAACAAGGGAGCTTTTTCTTTTCCTTTCAAGGGATTGAAGGAATTTTTAAACTGTACAAGAGAATTAAAGGAGTGGTTCATGTAAATAAGCAAGTTGTTCATACTTGGTTACTGGATATATAAATATCAAAGCAGTTATGCATGTGACTTGCTGAGGTCAACATTCAACTTGGGTATTATATCCTTATTCTAAGTTAAACTGTCTGTTGGTCAGCTGATGAAACCTACAGTTCCTTCTTGTCTAACTCAATTTGTGCAATGAGGTGACTTAGTCTGTGCCTCGTGGAATCTGGAAGTTGGCAGGAGGGAACTGGTTAAGTCATAATCCTGACAAAACAGGTACTGGGAAAATTACTGGAAGAAATAGAAGGAATTAGATCAGCTCCCTTGACTGAAAGAATGTAACTACTGCTCAGTACACCTGTTTACAATTTGGGGGTCGAGTCGGGTTGGGTCGTATCCCAAGCCAATCCAGGACATATTGGTCAGGATTGCTGTTTTCTATCACTTTTTGGCAAAATTGCTTTTTTTTTCCCCCAAATGTAGACCTTAGTACATTTACCCCTGCCTTTATCCCCAAGAGACTGTTGCAACATGCTCTCCACAAGGCTGTATCTCAAAACCATTTGCAAAGTTAGTAGAGAAGTGGAGTATAATTAAAACGCTGCTTCTTCTCATACAATGTCCATCACTATCATATCCAAATGGCTGTGCCTACGAGACTGTACGGTCTTCCGATTAATTTATGAATGAAATGTAAAGTATTAGACTTGACCTAAACAACTCTTAAGTGGTTTGGGACCTGTTTACACAAGAGACCACTCCCTTTGCTATATCACAGCAGCTGCAATCAGTGGTGGTCTTTGAACTAACAATTCCACTTAAAAGAGAAAGGCCTGGTTGCAAGGGGGAGGATATCTGTGTGGAGTCCTAGTCCTGAACACATTGTCTGTGAGCTCTGTCCTACTGATTTTGCTGAACTCCAGAGCAAGGTGAGTTAAACATTCTTTATTCAGTGTGTGTAATGTGGTTCTTAAGTTTTAGTGTTATTTTGGGGGGAGGTTAGATATGATGTGGCATGTATTTAAGTTTTGGATTTTAAATTATTATAAAAGTGGGTGAAACTATATGGATAAGGAGATTTTAAGAGTCTTTCTAAGTTTAGATGCTTCTGTGTGAAACAATTGTCTTAGGCTGGTTAAGCTAATAACAATTTAAACAGTTTCACTGAAAAGGCAAAATGTTCTGCGGAAAAGATTATGAAGTCAACACTCTTTTTTTTTATGTCTTGCTCAATTTATGCTATTGTGATTCCCTAGTAATTTTACATTTTGGACTGACTGATAACCAGTGAGAAGACTCTAAAAATCAAAGGATTATAGGAGTTAAGACCAGGAAAGACACATTGCATCAGGGGTTCACAATCTTATTCTTCAGCTGGACTTACATCATCTCAAAAAAGTTTTCAGGTGAAAACTTTCCCATTCACAGCTGCATGGCATCCCTGGGGTAACAGAGAATTGCTTTCATGAAAAGTAATATTGGAGAAGCATTTAATGTAATGCAGCATAGCAGCAACCCAGTGCAACCAGCCTGTTGTCCATGGAGTAGACCATGAACCAGAGTTTGTAAACCTCTGGCTCAGCTCCTGCCATCTGTTTCCTTGCAGGACTATTCCCTACTGTATATTTTCTGGTGCTTTGTCTGATCTGATGTTAAACATCCATAGTGCAGGAGTTTCTACCTCTTTTTGTAGGAATACAGCACAGGCTATTAGGTCCAACTGTCAGCAAGAGCTCCTGACACCCAGCCTAAATTATTCCAAGTAGTCATACCATGTACCTCTTTCCATATTTAAGACCCACCACATAAGTCCAAAAACTGAAATTTGCTTCAGTCAGTCAATGCTGTGGTAAGCTGTGCACAGCTGTTACAGAGCTCTGTGCCAGGATAGGGGTGGGAATGCCATGTCATCCAGCACAGACTCTTCTCTGCTGAGTATTATTAAAATCCTCTTTGTCTTTTATGTTCCTACATGAATGTTCTTTTGTTATAGGGCTTAATCCAAAGCCCATTGGGGTCAATAGGAGTCTTTCCATTCACTTCATTTGGTTCAGGATCAGGCCCACATCATGACAAATACCTTGCTTTTATGCTCCACTAATGGAAGCCAGACTTCACCATGAAACAGTCATCTTGAAACAGAACTTGAGCCCTATTTGTTTTATAAGGCCAATCTGTCCAAAGCAGAGAATGTACCATTAATGTTTTCTGAAAGGACATAGTAAATGACTATAAGTCCCCATGATAAGATTCACTGGAGAGCTCTAAAAACCTAAAATTATAATATCCAAATGGCAAACAAAAATATGCAGTTTATCAATAAAAACAGCTAATATGTACATTTTTGCTTTAATAGGTTTGAACATGAAAAACACTACAGAAGTGTTGTGCTAGGCTTGGGTATTTGACTTGTCAAATAAAGTTTGGTCAACTGACCATCAAATATCAGTCAAAAACTGTAAAAAAAAATTGCCAGTAGGCCCAAATAATACACAAAATAAGCACAAATTTTCCATTAAGAAATGTACCAAAAATTATATTTGTGTGAAGAAAACTTGTAGCTTGTTTTTGTAAAATTGTTATCTTTGACCAGTCAAAAAATATGCTATCAATTGACTGGCCAATTGACAATATTTGGTGGGTCAACTGAATGGCTTGCCAAAACTACACTGTGCTAATAAGTATTATGTGATTACCAGGGGACCTGGCCAGCCTGCTTTAGGAAAAGTGACCTCAGGAATTTCAGACTGGGGAAAAATCTTATAAATTTATCTTAAGTATTATGTAAGAGATACAAGCCAGCCAGTTTGCAAAGATAAATGGTGTTTCTCCAGCTTGATAACATTCTTTGATGATCTAAGCAAACTAATAGATGAAAACCTGGTGAATGAGATTTGTTTAAACTTTCACAAGGATTTTCATAACTTTTCTTACAAAGTATTAGTAGGAATAGTTTGGAAACCAATGGGATGAGAGATAAACAGGACTTTAAGAGTAAAAATACAAATGGAAGAATAAAAAACCATTTGATTCTGAGAGATTAATACTTGGGAGGTACTGAATAGATATATTAACATCCAGAAGAAAGCAATGCAGCAATATTTGCTGGTAATGAAAAATTATTTAAATTTACTAAAAACACGGAGGGATCATGGGAAAGTAAAAAGGGATTTAGCAATATTGTGGCCAAGATTTTCAGAAATATCCTCCTAAAGTGAAGCTCTGAAGTCCATTTTTTGGACAATTACATAAGCAGATTAATTGTCAGACTTGCTTTCAAACTTCAGCAGTTTCTCCTGAATTCAACTGGAGCTGGTGTTACCAAATTTGCCCATTACTTTGGGGTGTGCTCATTTATTAGGGATAGTTTCTAGGGTCTTGGTGATTCTGTCAATGTGCTGCTTGTGTTACTATATGGAGCTGTATTTCTCCCTTCTGCAAGCCCTCACCCCCAGTGGAGCTATCTTGCAGGACTCAATCTCAATGGGACTGGGTTCCTCCAGTCACCAAATCAGTCATACACACAAACACACACACACTAACGTGACACGCCTGACCTGGCCGGGCTGATCAGCATGGACAGGCTGACACCCTCATATGCCAAGAATCGGTTCATAAGAGCAACAATAAAATGCAGTCAGACACAAGCACACAGGTAAACAGAATCCCTCTGAATCCGGCTGGGTGTCCAGCTGACACCCTCATGGGCCAGCATTCAGTTCATAAGGGCACGTCTGAGTCAAACTGGGTCAATCAGCCTGTACAAGCTGATCCCCTTATGTGTTTCAAACTCAGCACGTCCCAATCTTGGCCTCTTGATGAGCAGACCCCACAATATTTTAGGCTTCACAGGGATCTTTAGCATAGGTAAAAGAAGCGTTGCTGCAGAGCACAGGAGGAAAAAGAAGCAGAGAAGGAAAAATATACCCAATTACTACCAGTTTGCCTATAAAAGTTATTTATTGCTAAGCATATGAAATATATAATAGTACTAGTAGTAATAGACATGCAAAAGAAAAACAAACACAAACAATGACAATACTACCCTGGTTTCACTAAGTATTTGGGGAAACTTAGCTCAAGCTTAACTGATACAGTTCAGGTTCAGAAGTTTATGCCTAGAAAGAAGAGAGAACGCTGGGAATCTCACCGAGTGCACGGTACTCAGGCTGCAAAGCTGACAGGCACAGTCTGTAGCACAGTCCTTGAAGAGAGAGACGATCTGTTCTTCCAGCGTCCCAAGAATGACAGGGGATGGTGTCAGCACAGGAGTTTTCTTCTTCTTTCTTTCTCCCTCTTTCCTCCTGCTTCTTCTTTTTCTTTCTCTTTCTTTTTTCTTTTAAGCACACACACTTACAGATTTTTATACCCTCAGTTCAGCTGCTTCGAAGCACCCTCAGTAGTGTAAATCATTGTCTTTTCTATTGACAAGGGGTTATCTGGTTTGGACCATCTCAGGAAACTGATTGATAATCTTGAAACACTTAAGATTAGGGAGTAACCCAAATACTTGGGAGCCAGCTTGAGATTCCTATGGATGGCAGATATCCTGATGGGATATCTCATGGTTTCTTCAGGGACAATAGATAGCTTGCAGTATCAGGATTTTGGATTTTTACTTGTTGTGCACAAGCCTCAGCTTAGCATGACTTTTCCAGATTTTACTACAGTCTTTTAACAGACTTAAAGCAATTATTGGGGTGCTCATAACCTTTTGTGGAGAGGACTCCCACCAGTCGTCTCGGGAAAGATACGACAACACCTGGGATTAGGGCTCCAGCAGGCTGGATGCTGTGATGAACCTTTAACCATTGTTCAAATGTTGCCCGTACCCCCTCTGACTCGGTCTCTTGCCTCAGCATTCCCTAACCCGGCAACCGAGTTTTAGTCAATCAAGTTTAAATAGGCCTCCCAGAGTGGGACCGGGGAATGTACGTCCCGAGATGCCTATTAAACTTAGAGCTGTGTGTGTGTGTCTGGGGGGAGAAAAGTCCTTAGCAAATCCAGATTAGAACTGGTCTGATAAATGCTGAGCTGGGTGTGTGTGAACATGGGTTAATTAACATTGGAAGCACAGATTCCCCATCATGCAGCGCTCTCCTGCTTCTCTGGTCCCAGAATTCACTGCAGTCTCTGCTTCAGGCTTTCTGTTTTCCATCTCTCATGTAAATGAATGGTCATCTGGTTCCATCTCAGATGCAGATGAGACCGAGGGCAGTTGTTCACTCTTATCACCCTTATCTGGAGAGTTTTAGGTGCGTCTCTCACTGCATCTTAATCAGTTTCATTTGTGGGGGGGGGGGGGGGGGTGAGTCCTTTGTGAGTCAGACAGACTGCATCCTGTGCCAGGGTTGCCCAAGAATACAGAGCTGAGGCGTAACACTGGGGGAAGGGAAGGAGGCATTAACACTTCTGTAAATCAGACCACTTATTGAAGCATCCAAAGAACTCTAGTCCTAAAGTTCCCCTGGAACTGGGGTTGTGAGAAACTTTAACCCAAAATGCATTCTCCACTTACTAACGTTCAGTCATCTATGCATTGGTGGTCTGCCATTCATCACTCCAGAGAGACTGTGCTTCAGTAATGATCTATGCATTCCCTCAAGCTCCACATCCACTTCGGTTCAAGTTACAAGGAACAGAGGGGGAAGACATTACCTTGGTTTCTCTTTCACTACATCTATTTGCCACTAGCATCAGCTCCAGAAGGAATGATGGAGGAAAGGACTGAAGCCATCATTTCTTACAAAAGGTTGATACTTCTAGGAACAGTAGAGCCCTCTCCCATGGATACTGGCCTCAGTACATTCCTAGCAGTGACTTCCCAATGCAATGACAGCAAAGCTCTTCTCCGTACTGAAAAATAACAGCTAAGTCCCCAGATCCACATTGTTACTCTTACCCAATATATAACTCAGGGAACTGCTGCAGACGTAGGGTTCCTGCTGCTCACGGCATTAGAAAATTATAATGCTTTTTCCGTGTTTCTGTGTTTGTTGGTTAATCTTAACTGTTGTTAACAGGTCCCCAAAGAAAGGGGGAAATGATGAAGGTTTGGTGTTTTATCCTCTTGCTGAGTTGGTTCACCCTGCAGCTTGATGCTAACCCTGGGCTCAAAGTGAGGATAACACAAAAAGGGCTGGACTTTGGTAAGCCTGTAGCTTCCAATACCTTGCAATAGATTTTATTATATTGAATTCTTAATGCATGCCAAGTATGAAGAACACCCTGTGAGAGAACAAGTTGATCACAGGCTGAAGAGAAAAGGAATGTAGGAAATTCAATTTAAGAAGGAGAGGGCTTGATGTCTGGGGCAGGAGTTGCATTGATGTGGTGTATCAGGAACTACAGTCAAACACGGAGGGAAGGGAGCTGAATCCTCCGAACTTGATGTATATCATGTAACCTTTCCAACCATATTAAAGTCAATCAGAGGTCTCTGTCCTCTTGTAGGCAAGGAGATTGGGATGGAGATCCTGAAAGAAAGGATAAAAGAGGAAAGCTTCCCAGATTGGAACGACTCTGAGAAATTTGGGCTTAGTGAGATCAACTACCTTCTTTCAGGGTAAGTAAAACAAAAGCACAAACAGCTCTTTGCAATGTTATACCGGGGGGGGAGTGTGCGTGTAGACAGATAGTACAATGGGACTCCATCTTTTTTAAACCTGTGGCCAGAGAAAAAAATATAAGCAGGGATTGGATGGCTCAAGTGATTGTCAATGGGTAAAGACTACTGAATACTGAAAAAGTTATATTAATTCAGAAATGTTCAGATAGATGTATTTTAATTATAGTCATATAGTGTTCATGTATGCCTTCCAGAAATAATGAAGTGAATGCTGGCCTGGCAGCAATGTTCTCCAGCAAAGCCAATTTTAAGTAGATTGCAAGAATAGTCATAAAAAGCAGATTTCATGTCAATGTCAGCAAATCTGTGCATCAGAAAGATGATTCTAAGTGGCACATTCATCTTATCAGGAGGACAAATAGGGATGGAGTTCAGACTAGTGTCTCAGATGGCCCCTTCTTCCAAAAGGTCAAGCTCAACCTGTTTTCTGAGGATGTTATTTTCTCAGCAGAGTTTAGCCTTGAATCAAGCTCAGATTCATGTTCTCATTGGCTCTTGGAATGCCAATGAATGTTCTTATTTCTGATTTTGTAGGATAAGAATTGACACCATTGAATTCCGCAATACTGCTATATCCCTTATCCCTGGGACTGGAATAAAACTAACCATTGAAAATGCTTATGTAATCATCAAGGCCAACTGGAACATAAGGAGCTGGATGTTGTAAGTATGCTACTGTGCATCTCAGGTGCTTTCTGGTAGAAAAAGAATTAAAAGAGAAAATAGGAGGTCTACTTACTAATTTCACTTATGCATGGTTCAGATGCTCTATACCAGAGGTGCTCAACCCCCAGTCGACAGGCCAGATCTGCTCCCCAGTGCTATGTCATCTAGCTCCCAGGGCTTCCCAAGGATCTGTAGGGAGCCCTGCAGACCATTGTCCTGTGTGCTAGATCAGGCATGCAGGGTGGCATGGGGCCTGATCCTGATACAGGGGGGCTGGGCAGGGCCAGTGCAGAGCCCCTGGAGCCCAATTCTGGCTGAGGAAAGGTGATGCAGAGCCCCCAATCATGGCACATGGGGGCCAGGTGGGGGAAGCACAGAGCCCCAGGGCCCAGTCCCATGTACAAGGGATGGCACAGGGCCTGGTCTAGCCCCACACCATTCATCTGGCCTGTGGAACCCAAACTGGGAGCACAACTGATCTATACCAGTTAACAGCAGCCACTTGTGAGCACAGGCCCTTCTTTCTCAAAGAGAAAGACATTTCCTGTTGTAGACTACAGTAAGCCCTAAGCTGCTTACGGGCAACATGGTATAACATACTCAAAGTTAGTATAAGAGAAGAAGAGGCAAAGGAAATGAGCAAGCAAGAGAATGTTAGAAGTGAGAGTGACTGCAGGAAATGTCAGAACAACAGGTTAGAAGAAGTGGGCTAAAGGTTGCTTAGAGTATAGTTAGTGGTTTTATGCCATTTACATCTGGTTTAGGACAAGATATAGCTTAAATGGGGGATAAAATAGGCATATGAATATTAACTGGAGTAGAACCTGTTCGGAACATTTTGGCCTTTTTAATAAGCTTTTTGATATCGAGCCAGCCAAAGGGTAAAAATCTGGGTCTACCTCAGCATCTTTGCTCTTCAACCTTGAAATATGGTTCTTGCTGAAAAACCCATATGTAGATGATAAGTTCTCTTTAAAATCTTGATTTGAAAACCTAGGTAGGAAGTCCTTTCCCTAACCTGATAGACACCTGTTAGAGGCTTTTTAGGACTTTGGGACTTAACATTTGAGAGAATTTAACATTCATTTCTTTAATAAGGTTATTTCTTTAGATGAATACACAATTTGCCAATTTTAATCATTTGTTTGATACCTGTGCAGTTTGGTGTGTTATATTGTTTTGCTGATTTTATTTGGTTCAAAGACTGTGTTTTATCTGAGAGGACTAGCTGAGGAGCAGCTCCAGGAGCAAAGCCCACCTGCAGAAGACAGCAAACTGTCCACTTATACCAAAGTTCTTTCGGTGTACTGGCATCTTCAGACAACTATTTACATCAACATTTAAGATTATAAACAGTGGCTGGCACCCTGATAATAAGGGTACAGTAAATAAAGTAGAGTTACACTGGGAGAGATTCTGTGGCATGTCTGCAGGAGGCACAGCACAGAAAACACTGGGGAAGAGGGAGGCTATGATCAGTAGAGAAGGTGTAAGATTGGTGGAATCTACTCCTGGCCCACCCACTGCTGCCACCGCTGTTCAGGGTGCAAAAAGTGATTGTTACATTTCTTACTATGATGGTTTTATGCTGGCATGTCTGCATTCTCCCAATCCTCAATGAAAAAAAAGAGTCCCTTTAACATTTGATGTGTCAGATTCATAAACAATCCCTAAAAATAGACCTTTCAAGTGATTTTATCCCTTTGTCTATGCAGCAAAGGCAGTGGAAGAACTACAGTGGTCATCTCAGGATTGTCTATTACAGCAATGCTTGTAATGTCAATGGATAGCACAGGTCATCCATCAATATCACTTGACAGCTGTCAGATGATTGCTAGTGGTGTTGAAGTCAAGTTGCATGGGAAAAACAGGTAGGTGCAAAATATTTTATCCACTCCCATGGAAATTAACAGAGTTGATGGCACAAGACTGACTTGCCAAAATTAAGCATCCAATGCCTCTCTTAGGAGTGTCCTACTAATAGGGGCACTTAAATGTAGGCTGCAAAACCCTAATCCAAGCTTTCAAGTGTGATGTTAGCCTTCTAAGGCCCCATTTTTAAAAACCAATCTTAGTGTATGTGGGTATAACATGAGCTATTTGTGCACATTATACAAACTCTAGGATGTAAATCGTTATGCAAGTGATAGACCTTAAATACACATACTCTGGTATGGCTGAACTCCTAGTGCTACTTCAACATTGTAGTATTCATTACTTTGCAAGTGAGATCCTAATCTTTAGCTCAAGGTGAGAATGAGATGTCTTAAAACTCTTCTTTGCTGGGATGCTTACAAAAGAATTTAGCAGCATTTATTAGTCTCCTGATATGCTGAGACGGTTGCCTGTCTCACTAACCAGTAATGTTTCATGCTTTCCTCGTACTTCCCCATCTGTGTGCATCTAGCTGTTGTGTTTCTTACTTTAGATTATAAACTCTTGGGGACAAAGATTGTCATTCTGTTCTGTGCTTTTACAGTACCTTGCACAATGGGTATCCTTGCCTGAGACTCTGGTTTCCAGGTGCTACAATAAAACAACAATACTGGTAATTCATAAACAAGCTTCCATGCAGCTGGAAGTAATTTAGTTGCCCAATCTGATCTCCAGTGCTTTGCATTTTTACAACCTTTAGAGCACAGAGCATTGAAATTATTTCCATTCAGAAGGTGGATTTGTCAGTTATAGAAAGGTCCTACACACTGGCATTATCCCAGTACAGACATCTTCAGTGTTATTAGATTTTATGCAAGGCCAATTTATACAGAAGTATTAGAACGCGTATCATTCAGTTAATGACGACAACACGGCCAGCTGAAGCACTGGTCAAGTCATTTCTGTTCTTTTCTTCTTCTGCAGCTGGTTCTATAATATGTTTACTAAATTCCTCAAGAAGTCCATCCACAGGATCTTGGATAGTAATGTAAGTCTTTGCAGTTGCTTAAGGGTAGGTGTAAAGGATATCTAAAACTGCATCATCTCTAAAGTCGCAACTTTGAACTTGGTTAAGGAGTAACCATATCACACTGCCTGATTCTGGTCTGATCAACACCATTATCACTCATTCTCCAAGGACCAGCTTCCAATGAAGTCTATAATCCAAAGTGACAATAGTGACATTGATTGATATGAGGCTACCACCTCCCTGTGGCTGAGCTCCATGAAGGGACTGTAAAAGAGGTTAAAACTTGGTGCTGGAGTTTGTGCGATGACTGGTTATTTTTCATTCTCTTACTGAATAAATCTGTGGCTATGTACCTAAAGGCATGGGGACTGTCAGCTATACAATTGCAAACATGCCACAGGAGGGACATAGCACAGGAACTTACATCGTAAACATGAGTCGGTTCCACCTGAGACAAGAGAATTGGCTCTGGCTGCTGAAAGCATTAAAATTTAGGCTATGCTGTTTGTGGGACTGCTGCTAGACAGTGAGAGGAGCGCAAGACGTCTGCAGTGCAATAGGAGATATTATTGCAGCATGTATAGATATATAAGTTATTTTTAATCTGTCTAGCTCAGATAGCAGTGGACCCAGAGTCATGCAGGCATCAGTGCATCCTGTTTCAAGCCTGCCAGGGGCCTTGTATACTCCTCCAGTAGCTGAAGTATGTGGTGCCATGGCTATACTATTATTGGTATCACCAAGTTAAAGCAAACTTAGTATGTCTACACATGCAGCAATCCCAGTGTCAATTGAAGTGCAGGCAAAATCCATGTCAGGCAAGCAGATCTGACTTGCCATCTGCCAAAGAGTGAAGGGCATAAACCCATACTAGCCAGTACATAATGTCTGCATATTTTTCTACAGTCGTGTCCAAACCTCAGGCAGGAGATTGAAATAATTGATATGGAGCTCCGAATACTGCAGAGTGAGTTTCTGATGCTGCCTTTTCTTTACATTTCCTGTCTCTTGCTGCCCATATGCTGCTTGACAAAGTGCATGAAGTAATCCTCATAGTTAACCAGTCTTACATCCCCTCTGGTCCCTCAATCACAGAACACAAGTTAGCAAAGAAATGATGCTTAGATGAGAAAAGTGCATGTCTAGGAAGATATGCAGAACATGCAGATGAGGCATATTTAACTATGCATACCTTTCCCTGGCCTGCCTGATGCTGCTAGCTAAGAGTAATTGGGGAGCCAGACAACAGCTGTCTAATGCAAGATTCCCTTCCAGCTAATGCAGAATTCCCCTCCCCTTTCAATCCTGCTCATTCACCATGTGCCCACCTGTGCACTCTGCAGAGAGAATTCCCTCAGCTTAGCCTTTCTGAGAATTTTGTCTTTCACTTCTTTACTTACAGGAAGTGCAAAACACAAAGGAGAAAACTCAGTGGAAAACAATGCATCAGAGTAAGCACTTCAGGTCAGAGTTTCAAAAGTACTGAGATACAGAAATGCCTAGTGAGATTTAGAGAGATGACTGAGCAGGTTAATTGCAGTCAATGAGAAGTACCACAGTCCTGGGATGCACCCAGAACTGATTGCTAACTTCAGGAAATAGTAACAGCTGCTTCCTTTCATAAGTACAGGTACATACATTTCCTTGTTTGAGACCAAATACAGCTTCCCACAAGAGTGCAACTTCAGTGCTAGGGAAAACACTAGGAACTTTAGACCTCAATCAATTTTGATTAGCAGTGTTTGCAAAGGAAGCACCTTGAGTTCTCTATTTCCTCCTCCTATTGACCAACTGGGTTTTTTTCTTTTCCAAGAACTGACCTGTTTTTAATTAAACACAGCTGGCAATAGTGCACATCACTAATAATGCCTGTTTTGTTTTGCCCAATGCCTTTTCAGTCCTAATTCAGATTGATGACTTTGCCCAAATAGACTACTCCCTGGTGAAATCTCCAGCAGTTTTCCAATCATACATTGACTTGGACTTGCAGGTAATTGCCTTTTAACAGTAAGTACCTAAAACAGTTGTTGATACACTTCTGATCCTCCCCTAGATTGGTATGGTTGCTTTTGCTTCAGTATTAAAAATGAATCTGAGATGCATCAAATCAGTATCTCATGGGGTCACATTCTATTGTAGAAACCAGGGCTGGCTATAAAAAGCATTAGTTACTAGTTGCAGCGAGTTAGGAGCCATAAAAAGAGTAGAAAAGAGGGAAGCATGGGACTTGTCCACCTGTCAGTTGATTTCAACAGGAGTTATATGCACACAGCTGGCTGAATGCTCAGGCCATCAGAGTAAAAGAGTAACAGAATATGTGAGAGACCACACTTATGAGGTAAAGATTAAGCAACAAACCCAGACTGCAGTGAGAGAGAGAGAAGTCTGGAGAATGCTACTGAGACTAGAGACCCTGGGAGTTTCCTTCAACTAAAGGAAACCTAAGGGGAGGCCCACCTTCCCTGGCTGTTGTGTTGATTAAGATTTCATTTTCATACCGTGTGAAGTATTAAAGCAATTTACTTGTGTTATCATCATCATCATCCTCTTCCCACCTTGGAGCCCTAGCCATGAACCAGATCCCACAGAAATTTATGGCCCTGGCCCTGGCCCCCACCCCAACAATGACTTTACAGTCTGAATGTTAGATAAAAGACAACAAGTGGATACAGACAGACAAGGAAATAGACACTAATGGTCTGTCTCAGGAGCAGTGGTCTTAACATACAAGGCATCCTGGAGAATTGTAAGGAGGGGTTTGAAGGTGGATAATATGATCACTTTCTAGACTTTTATGAGAAGCTCCTCCCAAGTGTAAGTATGAGAGAAATCAAAAAGCATCTATTTGAATATTTAGTAAGTGTGTAGTAGAGGGTGACATCATAGGTTGATCAGAAGCAGGAAGTGAATGAGAGAGAAATAAGTGGGGATGGCCTATGAAGATCTTTGAGAATGAGGGTATCACTGATGTGATAGAGAAAGGGGAGCCAGTAGAGGCATGGAGGGGGCTTTATAAACTCCTAAATATTTTACGATTTTTAAAATCAGGTTTTTTTTATTTTTAAAATGTTCACCTGGATCTTTGTCTCTTACATGTTCTCATTTCCAAGTTTCAGAAGTATTGACAGTTTCAAAGTTTCAAACCTTTACAGTTTTGTCCCTGGCTAATGTAATCAGAGCAATAGTTAATTCAAACATATGTGGTATTTCCTAGAGTACTTTTCCTTTCTAGACTGACTGTCAGTGCCCCTGGGCCTGCACTGGCAACCAGTTTATTTCTGGATAGAATTCAGGTGTTGATTTTGATCTGTAAAGCTCTCTGGAGCTTTGTCTTGGGTCATGTCAAGATTGCACACTTACCATGCTTGACAGCACTGCCCTCAGGTATCCCTTGCAACCCTATACATGCTTCCCTTAGACCAAAGGCATGGTATCCTGGCCTTTGCCCATAGTGCCAAGGGAAAATACTAGCTAGCCCTGCTGAGAGTCAGTGCCAGTCATCTCACCCTTGGTGCCATACAGACATAGCTGCACTGCTTCCAGGCTAGGAGATAATATACAGGCATGTTCGAGGGCAGTGCTGCCAGGCACAGTAAATGTGAAGTACTAACATGGCCTTGGAGACCATTTCTTACCTTATGCACCATCCTTGCAGTTGAGGTCACTGGGTGGCTCTTGACAAAGGTTCTTATTTTGAATTCCTGTGAATGAAAGCAAGGGTCAAGGTTTGTAATAATAATTAGCAAAAGCCTAAAGCCAGCCTCTTTAATAAATACTTAGACCCTTACATAAGAACCCTGTTTCCTAAAGTGCTGAACGTTAGACAGTGACTTCAGTGGGTGCTCAGCATTTGGGTAGCCGTGGGTGTTCTCTGTGGACTGTTCTGTTCCGGAATTGGTTTCCACCATTGGTTCAAAAGAGAAGAAACTTTCCGGCCTTAAGCAAGGCCTGTCTGCTTATTCAGACTCTTCATAAGCAGGATGAGTTTCTCCTGTGAGCCAGAAAAGAGGGAGGAAGGGGCATTTTTATGGTGAAGGCTGTAAGTGCACCCAAAGATTCTGAGAGATGCTGGTTTCATAAATGACAATACTTTGCAGGGCACAACCTATCCAGTTGGAAACTATCCTGCCCACCCCTATGTGCCAGTTCCCTTTGCTCTCCAAGACAGCAGTGACTCCATGCTCTACCTTGCAGTATCAGAGTATTCCTTTCAGACCACTGTATTTGCATATTACACAACTGGGGCTTTTAACATCATCATCACGGATGAGGTGAGTACAATTAAAAGTGTTCCAGATGCAAGACATTCAGAGATCCAGGAGAGTTCTCTGAACTTTTGCCAGAGAACTGACCAGTTAGCAGTAGAGCTGCAGACTCATTATTAACTGAGCCATATAGTTCTATGAGGGTAGTCCATTATGCTAATTATATGTTGCCCCATCATACAATACTTGGGTTTCTCCAGCTGTATTTGAGGTGAAGGTACAAAATGGCAGCAACTTACCCAAAAACATGACAAATGTCACCGATCTGACCCAGATACTCTTTCAAAAATAAGGCGACTCATGGTGAAGAATCTGCTGCCTCACTGGCAGTTTTTTGAGAGGTATTTGTTGACTTAAAAAGGGGACCCCTAAAACTGGTGCTATTGAACAGACAATACCACAAAGTACAGCATCTTTGCCTGTAGCTGGAAACTCTAGCAGAGTTTCCTGTCCTGTTTCCAATAATTCCAAGTATCCCAGCAGGGGCCAGACTACAAAGGAGAATATTGCACCTGTATTTCTGTGGAACCTTTAAATTTCACTTTTCCAATAACTGCTTTTTAAACATTAGTGGGAATTAGCTGAATGCACAGGGACTCCAAGGATAAAAAGCACTAAATCAGAATATAATAAAATGGCAGAAAAGTACATGTTTAAAGAAATCCTGGATGTGAAGATTATACAAAACAAGTTCATGTCTCTCTCTCTTTTTTTTTATTTTTATTTTTTTTGCAGGTTTGCAGTTATTTTAATATAACTACAGAGACATTTGGCAGTATCATTCCTGAGGTGGGTATCTTTATTCTCATGTACCTTTAAGAAAGCACAGTGCTTAGTCTCAATATGGGGGATACCTGAGTACTGACTGAGTTCCACGGGTTTGATGAAACCAGTGGGAGTCACCATGACAGAGAAGTGAGATGATTTGCACCTGCTAAGAGACAAGTCCCAGTTAACTCTTTCCTTGGGTGAGTTCTGTCTTGGCCCTCATGTGGCTGACTAGCTTCACTTCACTGCTGCCTTGTGACTAACCAGAGAAAGGCTTCATCCGTCTCTGAGGAGGATGGTGATGAAGAATTAGTAATGAACATTTATAGAGTGGCTTAAAGCAGGGAAACACAGCTAATAAGTGGGCAGGAAACATGACTTTCTGCCTGTGTGGGGAAGGAAACATCTTCTAACACTTGCAAGGGATCTACAAAAGGACAAGGGAGCTGGGTGCAGTCTCATTTAGATTAACTGAGGGAGAGGGATAGATCAGGTGGGCACGTAGGGCTCCTGCTGGTCTGGAAAAATAGTCTGATGGTTGGAATATGGTCCTACAAGATTCCACATCTTGAACAACAAACACAGAGAATGATTCTGATCAGTCACGGTGCTTCTTGTGTTGAATGTCCCTGTCTTATCCAAGATGGCAGTAGTTTCTACCATCATATACCAAATAATCAAGCTCTCAAGACAAATATCTCATCACCTTATTAATCTGTCTGCCAAGTGTCATCCCCACGGAGGCTCACAGACTGGCTTGCAGTCTTGTTTGAATGCCATATTCATGATTCCTTTCTCTCTTGTATGGTTACAAGCCAGAATGTATCCCCTTTAAAGGTGATCTGGTTTTGATGGGAATGGAGCTTCCAGGAATGGAGAGGACTTTCCTCCACATTTCTGATATGGCAAAGCTCATTAATTTATAATTGCAAGAGTCATTTCTATTCCCCATTGCCTTAAAGATGCACTAATGTGTTAGTATGTGATCTAAAGCTCAATCATCAGAAACTGCCTCAATGTTGCACCTTCAAAGAATGGCAAAGTTTCTTACTAAGATATGTTCTATATAAAAGCACCTTTCTGGCTCTTTTTTTTTTCTTTGCCTTGCAACTTTACAGGTTGCCCAGTATTACGCAGAATCACAGCCGGTGATGTTGAACCTAACGGCTACCAAAACACCTGTGATCAGTTTACAGACAGATGCCTTTACTATTGAGATCCATGGCTCCATGGAGGTTCTGGCTGTCCTGCCAGACGCAACCACCCAATCCCTGTTTACAGTAAACATAGTAAGTGCCTGGATCACAGAATTATATTCAATCTGGGGGCTTTTTCCACACTGCCAGATACCAAGGGGTTTGAAGGCCCTAAAAAAAACAACCAAACCCTGCCCATAAACAGGAAAATTCCATTCAGTTTTGTCAGGCGTTGACCATACATGTCCAGTGGCCCAATCTGTCCTACTGGGCAATCTGATGGGGAAGAGAAATTTTTTAATTGGCTTTGATTGCCTAAAGCTTAGTGCTCCAGAATGTCTTGTTATACAGAAATGGGTTGGGTCCTCTCAAATCTGTTCTTACCATTGAAAATGTATTTGATTAATGAAATTTCTGTTATCCATACTTCAAATACTGCTGGTGACATTCAGCTAATTAAGGCTGTACTGTGCATTACTCAGAAAGAATGCATCATCTGTATGAGACAACTTTAAAACTTAGCTAAAGAGATATGGAGCTTGTGCATTTTAAATTATATAAAGAGATGGTATTTGTGTCTGGGAGGATTCCATTCTTGGTATATGGTAACCTCAGGCTTTTCTCTCCTGCAGACAACCAATAGCAGCATCAATCTGACTTTATTTGATCAGAAGCTAATCGGCTCATTATGTCTGAACAGGTAACACACAACACCCTGACCTGAGGCTGTTTGGGAATCAATATAAGACCAACATTAGACCCAACAGGACTTTTTAATACCAGCAGGGCAGTTAGTCCTGTATGAGGAAAGGACACACCATGAAGTTTACCTTCTTCTTCATGTGAGCAGAGGCAATGAGATACCGTTGGCTACATTGCCCAAACTGTGCAGATGAAAAATGATGACAGCTGGGACCACTGGAGCTCCATGTTTTGCTTTGTTCTGTCTGTTTCTTTAGGGAGCAGGGTAAAGAGCATTCTAAGAAACTGTTTGACACTGCCCCTGGATAACCACCTCTCAGGCTGCCTTCCTGTGCACATTCCAGGCATTGCCCTAGGAAAACCACTTCTGCTCTTTCATGTGAGAGGCAGCATGGACTGCATAGAGCACATGATGATAGAAGTATCTCTTCAAGGGATTATCACCTGGCTCAAAGCCCTGAAAAGAAGACCATATGGGCACTTTTACACATGCTCTGGGGGTAGGGAGGGCACCACAGAGACTCATGTATCAGTGTACCTGCACTTTGAAATGGTGGTGGGGGCATTTGAACTAAATCTTGTTCAATGAGCTTCAGTTAAAACACTCCTGCTGCCATTTTGAAGCATGGGAACACTGATACACAAGATATGGAAGCTGGCTGGAGTGTGATAATCACCACACTCCAGCAGACTCAGTTAATCTCTCCTTTTGGTCAAGTGTGTCAGAGCAGCTTCACAGCATGTGTACAGGCACCGTGTATGTCTAGAATGGTGATAGGCAGCCTTTTCTAGCTGAGGGCCCAAATGACCCATCTTGGGTCAGAGGTGGGTGGACCAGGCACTAGGACCACCCATTGCCTGTGCTTCTCCCCACAGCAGCGCAGGGAAAACACCTGCCACCAAAGCTCCAGATTTGCAGGCCAGATCCAGTTTCTTTACAGGCCAGAACCAGCCTGCACCTGTTGGTTACTGATCCTCAGTCTAGAAATATGTGCTTTCATTTTTTCTATTGATTCATCTTTTATGTCTTTTCTTTCAGGTTCCAACTCTCTCTGGCTGATTCCAATCTTGGCTTCTTTGAGGTAAGCTGATGATTTTGGTGCCTAAACAGCATCTTGGGGATAAGTTCAGAGCAGGGAGTTGACTTTCCCTATGCACATTAGGCTTCACCCAGAACTCTTTTCTCTCCTTTTGGCAACTCACTCTATCAATGGGCTTTCAGATAAAAAGTAACATTGTTTGCAGGGTATTTCTTTTCATTAATCCTTTAATACTCCTGAAAATTACTTGTTTTCTGATCTCACTTGTTTGTGTATCATGTTTCACCTGAGATCATATCAAACTGAAATTATGACCATGAAGCCTGCAGCCATTAAGCATACAGCTGCAGGTGAAGAAGCAGTGTGTTGTTAGGTTAGAACATGCACACCAGAAAGAAAGGCAAGCAGTGGGGTTGCACTGAGACTTAGCACAGATGTTCATTATTATGGTAGAGAGAGGGAACCAAGAATACTCACAAATGCCTGAAACAGTGGCATACCAACATTTATAGAATCCTACCTCCCCAGAAAGTAATTTATATTTGACAATGATCAGTCAATTCTGGGAACCTGATCAGAGAGGAACTAAAACCTCTCCAGTCCTACTACACAATTGTAGATGTTATCTTTCAAGCAAACAAAATTGACACCTTTAAATTAATATATATCAAGTTTGGTAACAAGAGACAGATTCTCCTATTTTCTGTCTTCTGGACAGTTGTAATGTCCTGAAATCCAATGGCTATTTTCATTTGGCCTACTCCATGCAAATGAGATCTGATTAGTGGAACATATCTGATCCCAGCTAACTTCCTGTCCTTTGAGCAGGGGGCTGGACCGGATGATCCCTTCCAGCCCTAATGTCTATGAAATCTATGAAACAGAACTCTCATAGATTCATAGATGTTAGGGTCGGAAGGGACCTCAATAGATCATCGAGTCCGACCCCCTGCATAGTCAGGAAAGAGTGCTGGGTCTAGATGACCCCAGCTAGATGCTTATCTAACCTCCTCTTGAAGACCCCCAGGGTAGGGGAGAGCACCACCTCCCTTGGGAGCCCGTTCCAGAACTTGGCCACTCGAACTGTGAAGAAGTTCTTCCTAATGTCCAATCTAAATCTGCTCTCTGCTAGCTTGTGGCCATTATTTCTTGTAACCCCCGGGGGTGCCTTGGTGAATAAAAACTCACCAATTCCCTTCTGTGCCCCCGTAATGAACTTATAGGCAGCCACAAGGTCACCTCTCAACCTTCTCTTGCGGAGGCTGAAAAGGTCCAGTTTCTCTAGTCTCTCCTGGTAGGGCTTGGTCTGCAGGCCCTTAACCATACGAGTGGCCCTTCTCTGGACCCTCTCCAGGTTATCCGCATCCCTCTTGAAGTGCGGCGCCCAGAATTGCACACAGTACTCCAACTGCGGTCTGACCAGCGCCTGATAGAGGGGAAGTATCACCTCCTTGGATCTATTTGTCATGCATCTGCTGATGCACGATAAAGTGCCATTGGCTTTTCTGATGGCTTCGTCACACTGCTGACTCATGTTCATCTTGGAGTCCACTAGGACTCCAAGATCCCTTTCCACTTCCGTGCCACCCAGCAGGTCATTCCCTAGGCTGTAGGTGTGCTGGACATTTTTCCTCCCTAGGTGCAGCACTTTGCATTTCTCCTTGTTGAACTGCATTCTGTTGTTTTCTGCCCACTTGTCCAACCTGTCCAGGTCTGCTTGCAGCTGTTCCCTGCCCTCCGGCGTGTTCACTTCTCCCCATAGCTTTGTGTCATCTGCAAACTTGGACAGAGTACATTTCACTCCCTCGTCCAAGTCACTGATGAAGACATTAAAGAGTATCGGTCCAAGGACCGAGCCCTGCGGGACCCCACTGCCCACACCCTTCTAGGTCAAAACCGACCCATCTACCACGACTCTCTGGGTGCATCCCTCCAGCCAATTCGCCACCCACCAGACTGTGTAGTCATCCAAGTCACAGCCTCTTAACTTGTTCACCAGTATGGGGTGGGATACCGTATCGAAGGCCTTCCTGAAGTCTAAGTATACAACATCCACCCCTCCTCCTGTGTCCAGGTGTTTTGTAACCTGGTCATAAAAAGAGACTAGATTAGCCAGGCACGATCTGCCTGCTACGAACCCTTCTCATTTTATGAGACTTCTCATTCATAACATGCCACCCAAAATTTAGTCATACATTAAAGCAAAAGTTTTATAGATCTAAGGAAGTGATCACTACATGTATTTTCTTCTCCCATGGCAGATCTCACTTTTGGAGAATTTCTTCTCTTACATTTTACACAGTGAAATAATCCCATCAGCCAATGGTAAGTACAGAGGTTAAGATTTTCACCTGTGACCCATGGACACCCGGGGTTCTGCTAGCTATGTCTAAGGGGTCCACGAAAGGTGACTATGATCAATTAAAAGTACGTGAATACCCATACTTACAATTCAAAGGGGTCTGTATCTCCATTTAAAATTTTCTAGGGGTCTGCAAATGAAAAAGGTTGAAAACCACTGCTCTTATTGTCTTTGTCATGTTAACTACAAACGTGTTGCCATAACCTGTGTAGCTGAGGAAACTGATAATGTGATGTGGTGCTTTTTACTCTTAGGTCATCATTCACATTAGCTCAAGTGGAAATTGACAATCCGCTGGTAACCTAAGAGAAACAAGCTAGGGTATCAGCCCCGATTCACAGGGGACAAGTAAATGCATCATACACCCACCATTTCAACTGACACTGTTTTGTAGCTTCAGCACAGAAAACAAAGATGGAAAGGGCATGGAAAATGAATTACTTTCTCAACCTTAGATGTTCCTCACTTGCCCCTTGAATTATCCTGGAGAAGGAACATGGAGAAATATATCATTGCTCCATATGTTAACATGATAAATCACTAAAAGTGAAATTTACCTCTGTTTAAAGGATCAACACAAGCCTTTATGCACCAGTTAAGTCCCACTTTAGTCCTCAAAATAGGAACGCATGGATCTTGTGCCAGTCTTCTGCACAGGAAGGAATTTCTCCCCTCTAAAATTATGCAAAAAGGAAGAGATGTTAGTAATAGTTGGAGTACAAGCTCTGTATTTGCAAATCATCATCTAACTCATGAGGTCACTTTGCCCCAATCTCTTCAGACCCAATGATGTGATATTCTGAGCACTTCTTGCAAGGTGTTGAGTGTCCAGGCAGTGGGAGCTGAGGGCACACTGCACAGAATACAGACCTTGCAAGATATCTGTTTGAACTCTCTCTGCCTCACTCTTCCCATTTGTAAGTAAGAATCATACTTAACCTCTTTCTGAGGATTAACTATAAGACACCTTCAGATCCTTGGGTATAGAAGCTATTGAAATAGGAAGGTGGTAGTGGTGTGTGTGTGTGTGTGTGTGTGTGTGTGTGTGTGTGTGTGTGTGTGTGTACACATATATATATATATACATTCACATTTTGTCTGTCTTCTCTTAAGCTAAACTAACAAAAGGATTCCCTCTTCCAAACTTGGCCAATATTTCCTTGAAGAAACCTTTTATTAAAGTTGAGCAGGTAAGAATCTTGATTGCTTATGAAATGTTTATTCCTCTTCTTTCCTGACAGGACATGCTTTTTCTATGTATATATGACATTTTGCAGGCAGGATGCTGGTTGCATTTAGCTTTAACTAGTTAAGCAATTAACTGTGCTTGGGTTAAAGATGAAAAATTTCATACTGGCAGTTTCCCTTTAGAAATAAATATCTCATTTTTGAAAAAAAGGTAAAACTGGACTAACTGTGCTGCCACCCCCTGGCCAAATGCGGTCAGAGAACCAAAGCTGGAGGAGGTGCAACTTCCTGGAAGTCAAAAGTTGCACCTGCTTTTTTTTACCTTTTCTAAATTTGCATACCCAGGCTCTGAGTTCAGCCAGGCTGCACAAATATAAATGAGAACAGAATTCAACCGTCATGCGGCAGGAACAACTAGTGGTTTATATGTATATATTAGAATTAGAGTAATAATTTAATAATAATTCAGATTAAAATGCAGGGCATTTTTGAAAATTCATGAGTTGCTGATGTTACTTACCCCAGCTCATCATTGGTTTCCCAAAATACCCTGTGAATTGGTGGTTACTGCTGCTGTGGTAAACAAATGGGAAAATACAGGACAATATTCTACCACTGTCCCTTGCTGCTGCCCATATTGTTTCACCACATGAAGACTTCAGCCCTTAATTTGGCTACATGACTGCTACATAATTGGAAGTCATAATAAATTAATTTTAAAAGAAATGAACCAGCCAATCTTATTACACCAGTGACTCACATTTTACACTTTCCAGCCACAGTGCCCAGATATAGGGATGTGGCAGAATGCATGACACAACTCAGGAATGGGAATACAACATGGTTATATGCTACCTTTGCATTTCACATATGGGCTATCTTTGTGGCAGACCAGTACCATGGTATAAGCTGGGGCCACCTGAAAGCTGCCCTAAATTGCACTGGTGCCAACAGCTCTCAAAGGACCAAAATGGGAGCTAGTAAGAGGCTATTAACATTCAGGAAAATCTTATTTACACCTCCTCTCTATCCACATTTCCTACACCAATAGCCAGGAGTGGGAGGTGGTATAGCAAAATTCACTGCACCATTTCTATGCCAACAGAAGTTTCCTCTAGCCTAGGGTGATTCTACCAGGACTAACCACAAACTTTAGGTATAGTGTCTGCTGGCAGTATGGTGAAAAGCAGCAAACTCCCATGGAAATTCTAGGTCTGTGTGCGTAAGTTTTGGTCCTTTTAAAGTTTCTTGTATTTTTTTAAGTCTATCTTCTCTTCAGTAAAGACCCTTACCCCATAACACTTAGTACAGAGTTAAAACAGAAAAAGTAAAGTTTCAGTCATCTGTCATTTAAGGCACTTCACTTTCTTGAATGTTCTTGTGTCCACAGGGCTATCTGTGGATTTCCGCAGATGTAAACTATGAACAGTAAGGAAGGATAGACCATTTGGATGGTCAGGAGCCTCACAACTGATATAACTCTGAAGCCTGACCACGGCCCCTTTATACTGAAATTGCTTTTACTCTGATTTGAGAGAGAAGCCCAGAGGAAATATGGAAATGAGTGCTGCAATATTCAGAACATGTAATGATTGTAACAAGCAGGGAACCATGGAAAAGGATATTGTGGCATCTGTGTCTATGGTTAAGTGGGGGAAGCACTTTTATCCTGGACTTTGTACCTGCTGAAAAAATAACTGTTTTAAAAGGTTAAAATCTCTCTTTAATTGAAGTCTTATTATGTATTTTATGGAAGCTTCAGTATTCTTTACAGAGAGAAAAATGTATGCCAACAAGTTACAAATGCAGCTACTGAGCCACCTTTAATGGTCTGTTCCCTGTATAAACTTATTCTACTTTCAACTGAATGCATCGGTTATATTTAGGGATCTGTTCATTGTGCAGTTTTGCTATATTCATGGAAATTGTGAAAAAGGCGGTTTCTGCAATCACTGGCATTCCCCACAATTTTGTGTGGAATTGCTGGGGGGTGGGAAAAACAAACTAAAAATGAAATGCTGGTTCCCCAGTGGGAGCCAGAGGCCACTGTGGCCCAGCCTCAACCCACCAGGGAGAGGAGCTGCCAGCATGAAAGGGGCCAGGCACGATAGTGGCCGCCTCTTCCATTGATTTGGATAAGAGGGCTGTCTTTTATGCAGCCCTGCCAGTCTCCACCAATCAGGGGTGAGGCTGCTTGGGCCCCTCAGCCAATCAGTGGAGGTGAGGGACTGAACCCCCAAAAGACCGTGAAAATGGCACCAGATGTTGTGAGTAGTTTGCAATTTATATATATAAATTTACTTCACCTCTGTGTGCTTTAAGTAGGTCCCTAGTTATATTTAATATGAAATGGGAGCTATCCAAAAGTACTTCAAAGCCTCCTGACTCCAATGGGGATTAAAGTCTTCAGGGTTCAAATTAAATCTTTTCTCTTGAAAAACTCTTTCACAATCTCAATTTCAAGATATTTTCAAGCAGAATGTGTCTTCTTATTAGTGCTGGATCTACTTATTCTAGATGATACCAGATGGTACTCCCTCATACTGTTTTAAATTGTTCCTCTGCCCCTGTTGCTGAGACGCTTCAAATGTTTGTAGACTGTTATCTTGTCTCCTGTTAGCCATTGTTTACCCATCTTAGAGATGTTTAAGGATTTCAATATTTCCTCATGTAAAATATATTAATCCCTGTTGATCTAACTTAGTACCATTTTGGAAATTCATTAGTATTTTCCCCATGAACTAGTTTAGTTCTTTAAAGAAGATGGGGTGGAAGCTAAAAACGCATTTCAGTAGACTGGAATATTTTCAGATGTTATTGTCTTCCTCTTAGTTTGCTGCATTGCCGTTTATCATTGCCCTTTCTTTTCTTTCTTCTTCAGCCTTTTCAGAAGATAGTCTTATTAAAACAAATCTGAGTCAAGACAGCCAGGGCTATGCCTGACCCAGTGGGTTGAAAAGCTCTAGGGCCACCTTAAAGTGGCCAGGCAGTCTGAGATGGCATCAGAGCTGGGTTCTGCTAGTTTTCAATCCATGATATTATTTCTGTCCAAGCCAATTTGAATAGATTTTGAGGCTATGTCTTCACTGCAGAAAATACATGTTTTTACACTGAAATCCTAATGGAAGCAAAGTGCAGCTATTACTTTGACATAGTCAACTTCTTAGGAAAAAGTTCTTCACAGTCAGGGTGGCCAGACTGTGAAATAAGCTCCCTCCAGAGGAGGTGCAGTCAACTACTCTGGAGATTTTCAAAGGGAGACTGGACGGTCACCTTGCTGGGGTCACTTGACCCCAATTGTCTTTTCTGCTTGGTGCAGGGGGCTGGACCCGATGATCTTCCGAGGTCCTTCCAGTCTTACAATCTATGAAACTCTATATCCTCCATTTGGGATTGCTCCTGCTACGCTGAGGTAAAAAACATGGTGCCCAGGATATTTACAGCAAGTTGTAAATTTAAGTTGGCTATCTTCATGTAAAAATGCACTACTACTGCTTCTTTTTTCCCCCAGAGGAAGAGCAAGAGAATGTGCTGTTAGAAACTGGTGCTTTCTTCCCAGTTCTGTACACGACCTGAGGAAGATAAGAGTCCCAAATCTCCCCAGTCTCACTAGGGCCATTTACATTTCTAGTGTAATTCTTTTTACTTTGAATGCCTTAAAATCATAGGGTGGCATAGTCCAACTTGTCAGCCCTGTAACTTTGCCATATGTCTCCAACTTATAACTTATCCTGGGACAATTTTAATTTTTATATCAACTCTTCCAAAGTTTAAGATGTTTTAAAAAGTTACAGAGTGAAAGGGGAAAAAAGGTGTGGGGGGGAGGGATTACAGTGGGAACTATTAGTTGTATTGCTTCTGATGACAAAAATGGAACATGAAAGGGGAAATGAAAATCTGAAATTTAAAAATTGCTTTGGAAAACATACATGAACATTTTCAGATAAGTTCATTTTGGAATTTCCTACTTAAAACATCCAAAAACATCACTGAAAGTATTTTCCAGCCAGAATTACTGCATGTAGCAAAATGTCATTTTTTCAGCGGGATTTTGTTTTTCAGTCTGGTCTGGGTACTCTGAGGAGCAGCTTATATTTTAGCCCCATTGGCCATTTATTTTCAGAGGACTTCATGGATTGCAGCACAGCGAAACTCATGCGCAGCGTGCTTTTGTTGCAAAAAAAGTCAACAGTATATACTGGGTTGTATTCAGCACTGGTAAGACCTCACCTGCAGTACCAAGCCACACACTTCAAGAAGGATGTGGGCAGTTTGAAAAGAATCCAGCAAAGAGCAGCAGAAATTATTTGGGACCTGGGAAACAAGACTTATGAGGAAAGACTTTAAGAAGTAGGACAGGGATTTCAAACTGATCCAGCTCCAAGGGTCAGATGGGTGGCACAGGGCTGATCCATGGGCCACACCGGACCCACAGACCAGCCCTTCATTCTGGATCTGGAGCTGCTGCTGCCACAGGGCTGTGCAGTGCAGCCCTGGAGAGGCTGCCCCGTGCAGCATGGCTCTGGGGGCTGTGTTGCTCATGGAAGCTGTTCCGCCACTCTGGGACGAGCTGGAATGGGTAACCTGTGCAGCACACCGGGCCATTCAGCACACCCTGTGTATCTTTGAGATCTCTAAACTAGGGCTAGGAAGAAGAGAAGACTGATGGGGGGATATGATAAGTCTTCAAATATGTGAACGGCAATTACAGAGGGGATGGAGATGGACTTTTCTCTGTGGCTGTAAGGAACAGGACTAGGAGCAATGGCCTCTGAGGGGATGGAGATGAGCTTTTCTCTGTGGCCACACAGGACAGGATGGGAGCAGTGGCCTCAAGCTGCAACAGGGGAAATCCAGGTTGGAGATTAGAAGGAACTGCCTGAGTCTGAGGGTGGTCAGGCATGGGAACAGGCACCTAGAGACACTGTGGAATCTGCCCCTCTGAAAGTTTTCAAGATAAGGTTGGACAGATGCTTGGCTGGGAGGATTTAAGACAGGGCGAGGCAAAGTCTGGCCCATGGGCCAGATGAGGCCCATAGCGGACTCCATTTCCCAACAGCCCCTGCCCATGTTGCTGCAGCCAGTTTCCATGGAAATGCCAGTAGCTGCAGCACCATGACAATGCGGGATTTCCATGCGAGGCAGGTGGGAAGTGGATCACAGCTCTGCCCCGGCTCCATACCACACTGTCATCACTGGAAGATCCCAACACCAGAGCAGCTCCCCACCCAGCCATGTGCCCTGCCAGCACTGCTGGGGCCAGTCTCCATGGAAACCCTGGCCCCAAGCTGTCACCATGCCATGCTGCTGGTCTTCGTGGGAACTGGCTGCAGCAACACAGGCAGGGGCTGCTGGGAAATAGTGTTACGCCTCAGCTCTGTATTCTTGGGCAACCCTGGCACAGGATGCAGTCTGTCTGACTCACAAAGGACTCACCCCCCCCCCCCACATAAATGAAACTGATTAAGATGCAGTGAGAGACGCACCTAAAACTCTCCAGATAAGGGTGATAAGAGTGAACAACTGCCCTCGGTCTCATCTGCATCTGAGATGGAACCAGATGACCATTCATTTACATGAGAGATGGAAAACAGAAAGCCTGAAGCAGAGACTGCAGTGAATTCTGGGACCAGAGAAGCAGGAGAGCGCTGCATGATGGGGAATCTGTGCTTCCAATGTTAATTAACCCATGTTCACACACACCCAGCTCAGCATTTATCAGACCAGTTCTAATCTGGATTTGCTAAGGACTTTTCTCCCCCCAGACACACACACACAGCTCTAAGTTTAATAGGCATCTCGGGCCGTACATTCCCCGGTCCCACTCTGGGAGGCCTATTTAAACTTGATTGACTAAAACTCGGTTGCCGGGTTAGGGAATGCTGAGGCAAGAGACCGAGTCAGAGGGGGTACGGGCAACATTTGAACAATGGTTAAGGGTTCATCACAGCATCCAGCCTGCTGGAGCCCTAATCCCAGGTGTTGTCGTATCTTTCCCGAGACGACTGGTGGGAGTCCTCTCCACAAAAGGTTATGAGCACCCCAATAATTGCTTTAAGTCTGTTAAAAGACTATAGTAAAATCTGGAAAAGTCATGCTAAGCTGAGGCTTGTTCACAACAAGTAAAAATCCAAAATCCTGATACTGCAAGCTATCTATTGTCCCTGAAGAAACCATGAGATATCCCATCAGGATATCTGCCATCCATAGGAATCTCAAGCTGGCTCCCAAGTATTTGGGTTACTCCCTAATCTTAAGTGTTTCCTGATTATCAATCAGTTTCCTGAGATGGTCCAAACCAGATAACCCCTTATCAATAGAAAAGACAATGATTTACACTACTGAGGGTGCTTCAAAGCAGCTGAACTGAGGGTATAAAAATCTGTAAGTGTGTGTGCTTAAAAAAAAAAAGAAGAAAGAGAAGAAAGAAGAAGAAGAAGCAGGGAGAAAGAAAAGGAGAAAGAAAGAAGAAGAAGAAAACTCCTGTGCTGACACCATCCCCTGTCATTCTTGGGACGCTGGAAGAACAGATCGTCTCTCTCTCCAAGGATTGTGCTACAGACTGTGCCTGTCAGCTTTGCAGCCTGAGTACCGTGCACTCGGTGAGATTCCCAGCGTTCTCTCTTCTTTCTAGGCATAAACTTCTGAACCTGAACTGTATCAGTTAAGCTTGAGCTAAGTTTCCCCAAATACTTAGTGAAACCAGGGTAGTATTGTCATTGTTTGTGTTTGTTTTTCTTTTGCATGTCTATTACTACTAGTACTATTATATATTTCATATGCTTAGCAATAAATAACTTTTATAGGCAAACCGGTAGTAATTGGTTATATTTTTCCTTCTCTGCTTCTTTTTCCTCCTGTGCTCTGCAGCAACACTTCTTTTACCTATGCTAAAGATCCCTGTGAAGCCTAAAATATTGTGGGGTCTGCTCATCAAGAGGCCAAGATTGGGACGTGCTGAGTTTGAAACACATAAGGGGATCAGCTTGTACAGGCTGATTGACCCAGTTTGACTCAGACGTGCCCTTATGAACTGAATGCTGGCCCATGAGGGTGTCAGCTGGACACCCAGCCGGATTCAGAGGGATTCTGTTCACCTGTGTGCTTGTGTCTGACTGCATTTTATTGTTGCTCTTATGAACTGATTCTTGGCATATGAGGGTGTCAGCCTGTCCATGCTGATCAGCCCGGCCAGATCAGGCGTGCCACGTTAATTTGTGTGTGTTTGTGTGTATGACTGATTTGGTGACTGGAGGAACCCAGTCCCATTGAGATTGAGTCCTGCAAGATAGCTCCACTGGGGGTGAGGGCTTGCAGAAGGGAGAAATACAGCTCCGTATAGTAACACAAGCAGCACATTGACAGAATCACCAAGACCCTAGAAACTATCCCTAATAAATGAGCACACCCCAAAGTAATGGGCAAATTTGGTAACAATAGGGTCTGGCCACCAGCTGGATCCACCATTTTGCCCACCCCTGGCTTAATGGCAGGATAGAAGTGCACCTTTACGGACCAAAGCCAGAGGTTCCTTGCGGAGGGGTATTGCTCTTCTGCTCAGGGTCAGACTGATCATCACTTTTGGGGTCAGGAAGGAATTTTGCCCTGTGACCAGATTGGTACGGACAGGGGTGTGTGGCCCTCTACCCAGGATGTCTTGAGCATCTATTGACAACGTTTTATAGAAGCAGGACATTGGCCACCATGGTTCCCCTGCTTCACCTGCAGTAAGTGAGGGTATCTGGCCTGTGTCAACTGACAGTCTAATGCAGAGTTTAGATTAGGGATTGGATAGGATGGTTTGGAGAGGGATGCTCCTGCCTCAGGCGGGGGGTTGGATTAGATGCAACATTGGAAGGTCTCTGTAGCCCTGCTTCTCTAGGACTCTATGAAGCCAAGTTTCCTTCATCACATGGCCAGGATGGTCCAGGCAGGGATATGAACGTGTGCCCCCTGCAGCTGGGCGGGCATGGCGGCGGTGGGAGCGCGGCAGTGGTGGGAGTGTGGTGGTGGTAAGCAGGGGAGCTCCCGCAGATGTCACCAGCACTGTTGGCGGCAGGGGGGAGGGCGAGCATCGACCAGGGGTCAGTGACCACCCACAGATGCCACCGCAAGCATTGGCAGCAGCCAGCGGGGATCATGGACCACCCACAAACGCCACTGACAGTGTTAGCAGCAGGGTGGCGAGCAGCGACTGCCCACAGGCTGTCGGTGGCACCTTTTTGCATGCTCAGGAGGTGCATGTGCACCCGCATGCACCCCTACACATCACCCCTGGGCAGGGAGGATCTTACCTTGAGCAGAGGCCTAGCCTAGATGACCCTGTGCAGCCCCTTCCAGCCCTCCTCTCCTCAGATACTAATGCAGCCCCCTAAGCTCCATTCTGTGGGGCTCCCTGCCTTTTAGCACTGGGGCGTGGTGCTCATTGGTACTGCTGTGTCTGCCATTAACACATGCTATCAGGCTGAGCCAGGTGCACTGCCCCTGCCCCACCGGCTGAGAAGGCTGCCAGCGCTGTGCCCTTACTGCAGAGACAAGGCAGGGTCTAGGGGGCACCACAGGGGTCCCTTCTGGCTGGTCAGCATTCCCAGATCTTAAATATGAAATTGCACTGGAAGCTCAAAATTACTGTATTTGCTGAAAAAGTATCGTAGGCTGAAAAATATGCAAATAAGCATGCAAATGAGTCGTCTTCTTTATTTTATATTCCTCCCTGTAAGTCGCCAGCGAGTGAATGAGAACTGGGTAGTCAAAGCTGAAACACTTCTTTATTCGGAGACAAGCCGTCATAAGAAAGTGCTGACAGCAAACCCAACAATTAGTTGAGGACTCCCTGAGTTGTTGAGTTTTACATGTGCTGTATCAATTTGCATATTAGTTGAGTTTTGCGTATGCTGTATCAATTAGCTGCCTCAAAATTATCGTGCCCTTTGAACACTGTTGCTATTACTGACCGTACAAGGCTTGCAGTGGCACAAATACAGTCATGATCGCACACCTGGTAACGCTGCGCCAGCAATTAGACAACAAGCTGATGAAGTTTGAGCCTCGGGAGATCCCGTCCGGGCATCTCCCTCACCCCGCCCCAGACTCTCGCTTTTACAGCTAGCGTGAGCCTCAGTGGCTTCCGTCCGCATCTGGTTGGCGCTATAGAGCCACTGTGACACAGAGCCGCCACCGCCACCATGAGCCGGAGCTACAATGACGAGCTGCAGTACCTGGATAAGCTCGACAAGAACTGCTGGCGCATCAAGAAGGGTTTTGTGCCCAACATGAACGTGAGCGCGGGGCTGGCCCGGGGCCGTAGCGGTCCGGCCGGGGGGGGAGCGGACGTGCCCGTAGAGGCCGCGCGCTTGGGGGCGGGAGGGCCTCCACTCGGGGCTGATTGTGGCCTTTGCTCACCGTGGCGCATGCGCAGGTGGAAGGCGTCTTCTATGTCAACGACCCGCTGGAGAAGCTCATGTTCGAGGAGCTGCGGAACGCCTGCCGCGGCGGCGGTGAGTGCCCGCGTCTGCGCGGACCCCCCACTCAAACGTTCACGTTCCTTTGTGGAACTCGGGTCCTGCTCCCAGTGACTGGAGCGGCGGCCGCGAGCCCCGCCCCGGGCTGCCCCGGGGTACCATCATGTCAACCCTGGTACCACGTGCGATCAGTGATAGTAAACGTGTGGTAACTTTGGAGGCAGCCAATTGGTGCAGCTTATGCAAAACCCAAGTTACTCAGGAAATCTTAACGGACTTCTGGGTTTGCTGCCAGCACTCTTATGACGCTTCCCTCGAAATAAAGAAATGTTTCAAGTGGGACCTAGTTCTCATTCACTTGCTCACTTGGTGACTTAGAGAGAGCGATATAAAGTAAATAAGACATTTGCATGTTTTTTTGCATATTTTTCAGCAAATGCGATTAATTTTGAGCTTCCAATACAATAATTCCATATTTAGGACTTGGTAGTAGAGAGCCCTGCTGGGGCCAGGCAGGCGGCACTGCTGCTGTAGTCAGTCATAGAAAATGAGGGTTGGACAGGACCCCAGGAGGCATCTAGTCCACTCCCCCTGCTCACAACAGCACCATTCCTGCCTACCTCATCCCAGCCAGAGTTTTGTCTGGCTAGGTTTTCAAAACCTCCAGTTGAGCAGTGACAGAGGATCTGACCCATGGAGTCCCAGTCCCTAGTGCTGCCCCTGGGTCTCGCAGTACTGGATCAGCCCCATGTGAAGGGCACCAGCTGCAGGATGCATATGGCACCCAGTTCGGGCCTCATACTATACGCCTGCCCTGTCCAGAGCAGACATCACATGCCGGACATCCAGGACTGGCACCGTGAGTGCTGGATCCAGTACACGGGACATACTTCAGCCGTGACCTGGAAAGGACTCTGAAGAGAGGCTAAATAGGATTACTTCTTGTGGCCCAGTTACTCTGATTTCTGATACTTGCCAACAAGTGTCACTTCTGGTATTGCTTTCTGTTGCATCAACAGCTCTTCTATCAGAAATCAGTTTGGGTGCATCTTAATTGAATATTGGTCACGTCTTGTTGGGGTTTTGGGGGGGGGGATTCTTTCCTAAAAGTCTTCTACTTTAGCACAGGTAGAAGCACTGTGTAAATTGTGAACCAACATTATTTGCTGTCCAAGGGCCTTATAGGATGTCAAAATGCCTGCAGTTGCTCTATTCTAGTACAGCTTGATTTACAGAGGTGCACAGATACATCGGGTCATATCGTATTGGCACCAGTAAAAGGAAAATTGACATTATCAGCAGTCAGCCTTTTTTGTCTGATGTGGCCAATTTAATGTTGCCAATAAATGCTGTGTGCATGGACACAGCAGCAGCACACGCACAGCCAGTCTGGCAGCTTGGAGAACAGCATCTGGCTGGTAAGTCTGGAGGGGAGGGGCAGGGGGAGGCATATTGAGGCCCCTGTGGTGAGGGAGGGAGTGGGACAGGTAATTGGGCAGGGGCAGGCACTGCCCAGCTAGAGTGGGAAGTGGGATAGAGCCCTGAGTGGCTCATTCAGAAGTGCGGGGGGGGAAGCTGCGCACACCGCTGGGGGAGGCATGAGGGGGACACTTCCCAGATCTGTGCGCAAGGTGAGGGGGGGCGGGTAGCTGCTGCAGGCTGGCGCTGGGGGCAGCATCAGGCTCTTCCGGGGGCAGACAATAGTGGCACTGCGAGCAGGGGTTGGGGCTCTGGTGAATTTTGGGGTGGCTTAGCCCACTCTGTAGCCTCTTCTTCCTCCCAGCACCACCAACAACCCTGTGGGGAAGAACCCAGCGCTGGTCCCAGCCTACAGTGGCAGCCCTCCCTTGCCCTTGCCTTGTGCACAGATGGGGGCCCCCATGCCTTACCTGGGGTTGTGAGCAGCAACAGGAGCCACCCTCACAGGCCACTTGGGGCTTTGTCCTGTGCAGTTCCCTGCCCTGGCTGGGCAGCACCTGCCCCTGCCTCACTCCCTCCCTTGTTGTGGGGGCCTCACTTTATTTTTTTACACCCAGCCCCACACCACCCCAACTTACCAGCTAGACTCTGTTCTCCAAGCTGCCGGGCTTGCATATCAGCAATCAGATTGGTATCAGCTGATATGGCTTGTTAATAATTGGCCATTGCTATCGGCCCAAAAAATCTGCATCCCTACACTGGTACAAAACAATAGCAGGAGAACTTAAGGAAATCTGTGGGTAGTGAAACTCTACCACCCCCAAAGTGCGGGGTCTCAGATTGGAACAAATTAGTAATGAGCAAAGGTTACCCAGAGTTGAGCCAGCAACTCAAAACGTGCTTGTATGATTCATGCTCCTTGTATGAGCCTTTAGTTGTCTTCTTTCAGGTGCTGGTGGTTTCCTGCCTGCCATGAAACAAATTGGGAATGTGGCTGCACTACCTGGCATTGTCCATGTGAGTAACTGCTCTGAAGAATTATTCTTTCTTCCCTTCATGTTTCTGAATAGTATTCTTTTCCAAATGAAAGATACATAGAGGGCTAAGTTACAACAGTCTGTGCTAGGAGCCTGCCCATGACAAAAGGGTTCTTGGCCCTTGCAAGGGCTGCCTGTCCAAATACGCTTGACAGAAGCAGAAGTATTTAGGCATTACATCAACTTGATCTTGTCTAATCATTTTCAAATTGATTTATTTTCTTCTCCTGCTACGTAGGCCTTGCTTCCTGCTACTGTTAACAGAAGCAGTCTGTGGTTGGTTGTAAGGGAGGAAAAAAGCCCATGCCAGTGTCATTTTGAGTAGAACTACTGTATGTGGCTCATAGTAGCTACTAAAGATCCCTTCGATCAATAAGATGTTTCTGGTAACCAATCTATATACTGAGTGGAGTCTGAGAGAATCAACTTGGAGAAACTCTTGCAGGGTGCAAGTTCTTGGCAGCTGCAGTTTTAAAATTGGTAGAGAGTTGGGAAGCTTAAAATGCAAATTGAATTTAGTGCTAATGACTTGGCACTACCTATAGCCAGGCTAGTGCATGTAACTGGTTTGAAAGCTTTTGTACATCTCTGCAGTACTGCTTCATCCTGAAGAACTTCCAGTATTGTGTTTTATTTGTACAGTGGAAAAGGTGCAGTAGGGCAGGCTTAGAACCCCTTTTCCCAGTTAAATTTTTAAACAGATTCTCCCTTATAAATGGGTAGCATCCATGTTTCGTGCCTTGTATTGTCTTCCACGTTAGCTCTGCCAACCTTCCTCTGAAATCAAGCCTTTTCTGGTGTGTGTGTGTGTGTGTGTGTGTAATATATATGCAGACAAGGTTCCTTGGGTGAATTTGATATCTTTTATTAGACCAACCCAAATGGTTGGAGAATAGTTATTAAGCAAGCTTTCGGGTTCAAAAACCCTTCATCAGGCTAAGGAAGCTGCAGCAGTTGGTGTGTGCTCTTCCTGGATGGAATGAAAAGTAAACAAGCCAGGGGCTGGGCTGGGGAGTCAGTTGCCAGGCAGATTGTAATGTATCAAAAATCCAATGTCTGTGTTTAGTCCCTGATCTCTAGTATCCAGCAGGTTGATGAAATGGAGCTCATAGGCTCGTCTCTGGGAAGTGTTGTGTAGGTTTCCCTTGAGGATCAGGACTTAGAGATTGGAGAGAGAGTGGCCCTCCTGTGAGAAATGTGCCCCCACCGGTAATTGAGTGTTTCTGTCTTTGATGGATTTCCTGTGTGCGTTCATTCTGGTGCGCAGTTGTTGTCTGGTCTCCCCTACATATCTTCCATCAGGGCATTTGGTACATTGGATGAGGTATACTACATTCTTGGAGGTGCAGCTGTAAGATCCAGGGATGCTGATGGCTCTGTTGTGGGGTGTAGTAATAGTGGGGGTGGTGGAGATGTGGGGGCAGGTTTTGCATTTCTTGTCATGGCACGGTCTGGATCCTTTTGGTGTGTTCTGGGCTTGAGGAAGTTTGCTTCTGGTGATGAGGTTGGCAAGGTTTGGTGCTTGTCTGAAGGCTAGAATGGGTGGCTCTGGGAAGATCTTTTTAAGAATAGGGTCTTTTTCTAATATGGGTTGCAATTTTTTGAGGATTTTCCGTACAGGTTCAAGGGATGGGTGATAGGTCATAACCAGCGGTGTGCGATTTGTGGGTGTTTTTCTTCTGTACTGCAGCAGTTCTTCACGTGGTATCCAGGTGGCTCTTTCAAACGTGCGATCTACCTCTCTGGAGGAGTGTCCTTGCTGGGTGAAAGCCTTTTTAAGATTGGTGAGGTGGCAATCCCGGGTGTTCTCTTCAGTACAGATGCGGTGGTATCTGAGGGCTTGGCTGTATATCACAGCTTTTTTGGTGTGTTTCGGGTGATTGCTGGTTCTGTGCGGATATGTATGTTGGTTTGTGGGTTTCTTGTATACCGTGGTCTGTATTTTACCCTTCTGGATACTGATCCTTGTGTCTAAAAAGGGGATGTTGGTGTTGGAGTATTCTAAAGAAAGTCGGATGGAAGGATGGTGATTGTTGAATTTCTGGTGGAACTCAATCAGAGATTCCAGGTTCTCACTCCAAATGATGAAGATGTCATCAATATATCATAAGTACAGCAAGGGTTTGATGGTGCAGTTCTTGAGGAAGTCTTCTTCCAGGTGGCTCATAAAAAGGTTGGCATACTGTGGGGCCATTTTAGTGCCCATAGCTGTTCCCATCATCTGGAGGAAGTGTTGACTATTAAAAATGAAATTGTTGTGTGTGAGGATGAAGTGTATAAGCTCAGTGATATCTTTGGGTCTGTATTCTGGGTTGTAATCTTGTTCCTGTAGATATGTAAGGCAGGTATGGATGCCATCCTGGTGTGCGATGTTGGTGTATAGGCTGGTAACGTCCATTGTGGCTAGGAGTGTGTTGCTGGGAAGGTGGTCTATGTTTTTAAGTTTCCGTAGCAAGTCTGTGGTGTCTTGGACAAAACTTGCTCTGTGGGTGACAAGCGGTTTTAGGATGGATTCAGCAAAACCTGATATTTCCTCAGCTTCTCTGCCTTTTGAACATGGGTTTGTCCATATTAAATCCAGCTTCACTGAATAAGATGAACTTTGCCTGAGGCAGCTGAAGCCTGAAGGTTAAAACCTTATTAGCTTAGCTACCATTTGACTGCAGTCCATAGGGTGCATTGTGTGTCAGCACTGAATTTGAGAACTCTGATGCAGATGAACAAACCAGTTATCCACATGGCAAGTCTCCCTAAAACAATTAAGGGTCTTGGTATGTAGTTTGTTTCTGATACAAGGATGTGTATTTTAAAAGCCTGTTTAAACTTACTTTCAGAGATCCATTGGGCTTCCCGATGTCCATTCTGGCTATGGGTTTGCTATTGGCAACATGGCTGCCTTTGATATGAGTGACCCAGAGGCAGTGGTGTCACCAGGTAAGACTAACTTGAATCTGATCTAATCTACCTATTAGAAATCTTCCAGGGCATTTTTCTTGCTTTTAGAGATTTCCAGGTCTGCAAAATAAAAAAGTGAAAAATAAAACGTATTATAGTGATGCAAAAGGCTTTTTCTTTACCGAGTCCTAAGTTTCTGCACCTAGACACCTGGGTATCTGTTATGAAGCAACTAATTATATCCAAATCGCCTGCACTAGGAAGGATTTTGCCCTCATTGTACTGCCTTGCTGTCTGGTTCACTGAGAGGACAACCTAGAATTCTGAGCTTTTCTTTAGTATAGAGAATAAAAGAAGAACAAGGGTTTTTATTTTCAAGTATTTAAAATGCATGTCCTTTTTTATGTTGAGGATTTAGAATCTTAAACAGGCAAAATATTGAAGAGCGTTTCAGTTGACTCCTATTAAGACTATACAGATATTTCCGTGCTGGCATTCAACAGTAGCTCTGGTCTTTAAGAGTTAGAGATTGGCTTACACCTGAAATGAGTTAGGTTTGTTTTTTTTTACCCTTTGGAAAGGGTTTATATGAGTAGCAAGAATACCTTGAGTTGCTATTAGCTATGGTAAACATCTAAGCACTTCTTGAATCTTAAGTCTTTGGCCTCAGCATCTTTCTTTGGTACAAAATTCACAGTTCCTTTCTGATGTAACAACAATTTTTTTTTTTTAACTTTCCACTTAACTTGGTCAGATGGCCCCTTCTTATGTGACAAGGAGAGCAGAAGCCTTTGATCGACCTTCCTCTGACCAGCCCTAATTTCAAAGGTTCCCAACCATGAGCCACGAAGTGTTTGGCTGCTGGGTCGTGGCACAAGGCCCTTGCTCAAACCCCCATCTGTCCACCTGGGCAAGCGGCTTTCACTGCCAGCAGGCACATTCAGGATTAAAACTGGGGGGTGAGGCAGCCCCAGGAGGGAGGCAGCCTGTTTGACACATCCCAGTACACAGGAAAAGAAAAAGGGTTGGGAACCGCTGCCTTATTTAATAGATACAGGTCCTGTACTCTTTTATGTGTCTCCTAAGATAAACAATCTCATTCTTTCCAGTCTTTCCCTTTCAGTTTTTTTTCCCATGTTCCTGACTTCTCACTACTTTGCTGATCCCTTCTAGTTTTGCAATAAAGTATCTCTTAACATAACCCAAGAAGTTTGCACTCTCATGCCAGACATGCCAGTAAGAGAGCAAGCTCTCTTACTCTGTTACTGTTGACAGCATATTAGGAGCTACCTACCTGAATTCAGACTTCTGTTTTTAAATAGCTGCAACTGAACATGGAAAAGCCTGATCTTGCTAGGGTAGAAGCCAATGTGTTGTGTAGCTTATGTAACATTGTTCTAGTGGTTAATAAGGTAAAAGGTTTGTGAAGGCTTGCACTTTTTGTACCCCTGATCTACTACGGCATCCTTGCAGCACTAAGTGAAGGAGCTATAGCCTCTGTTAAAAGTGTTCCAGAATTTACCCTCTTTAGGTGGTTTCACCATTAGTTTGTCAGGAGCCTCAGGACTGCAGGTAAATTCCTTGACATGGAGCAGTCTACAGCTGTTCTTTCAGAGGACCAAAGAAGGCTTCCTGTACCAGTATACTGTCAGGAAGCACATCATCATTAAACATGACTATGGGAGAAAATCGCAGCATAAAACTTTGTGCCTCACAAATAAGCAATACTCTGTGAACTGTTTTTATTCTGAGCATTACACTTTTTTCAGGTGGTGTTGGTTTTGACATCAACTGTGGTGTCCGCTTACTGCGTACGAATCTGGATGAATGTGATGTACAGCCTGTGAAGGAACAGCTTGCTCAGGCCATGTTTGACCATATTCCTGTGGGTGTGGGTTCCAAGGGTGTCATCCCCATGAATGCCAAGTAAGAAGATGACTTTTGGTGGGTTGTTTTTTGTTTGTTTGGGGGGGGGGGGTGTTGCGTGCTACTTAGGGATAAAGAGTGCTTATCCTTTGTAAACCCCTTAACAAAGCAGGTGGAGAGCTGAAAGGAAAATGAGGGAACTTATTGAGCTGTTCAGTTGCTTCTCGCTTCTCCCAGTCCCCACGGGCTGAAATAATCATTAAAGCACAGACCTAGGGGTTCTCTAGAAGACTGAGGATTGGTTGAGTGATTTATCACTCTTCCTAATGGAGGCTTTCTATAATAAGGGCATAGACAAATGTGCGCTTGGAGTGGTTTCCAAAGGGGAGAGGGAGTTGCTGCTCTCATGCCAACTTTTATGTTATAATAGTGTGCCGCAGACTCTAGTGAAGTGTAGACCTCTCCAATTTCAATCCTAGGTTAAAGTTGGACAGTTCAGCTTGCTTGTCTACAGGCTTATGCAACAAGTGGAAGCATAACAGCTGCTCTGTGTTCCTGAGCAGCAGCAGCGGCATCTTCCCTTCTGAAGCTGCTCCAAGTGTGCATTTGTCCATGCCCAAATGCAGGCAGCAATGTTAAAGGCAGCTTTCATTTTAGTAAGCAGGAGAGGACATGATGAATTAGCAAATAGTTTTAATAACAAGTGTCTATAGTCTTTGCTTTTGGGTTGTCAGGAAAGGCTCGGATGACAACCTTATTTCACACAGCAGGGGCACTTACTGCTTATGCTTATTTAAGAGCTTGATGGATGCATCTTGATTTGCAGGGACTTGGAAGAGGCCCTGGAGATGGGTGTGGACTGGTCTCTTCGGGAAGGATATGCTTGGGCAGAGGACAAAGAGCACTGTGAGGAATATGGGAGGATGCTGCAGGCTGATCCTAATAAGGTCTCCTCAAGAGCAAAGAAAAGGGGTCTGCCTCAGGTAATGTTACTTGTGAAGTGGTGGTAAGCTCTCCCAGCTTTCTCATGACAAAGTGAGTAAGTAGATCCTGTCATTTCCATGCGTTATTCCCTGTGTCAGCTCTCAGGGTGCGTGTATCAGTCATCTGGGGGTTTTGTTTTTAAAGGTGATTTCTCAGAAGTGGAATAAAAGAAACATCACCAGAGAAATGTACTGCTAATCCTACCTATATATTAAAATAGGTTATAGTAAAGAGTTTGTGAGGCACCCTCCCTTTATATTGATAAATAGCTAGTATGGGCTGGGTGATTCCTTGGCTATTAATCTTTGCCAGTCCCTTAACAATTGTAGTTACTCTAGAGGTTTATTTGTTGTTTTTTTTTCCCTGTTGTATGAGCTAGCAATGGTGTGTTACCTGCTTCTCCCTCCTTCCGCACCCCACCCCTTAGACTAAATAATGTAACTTAGTCCCATTTTCACAGTGATTTGTCAGTCTTCAGGTTTGTATGCAGCTAAATTAAGATAATGTGCTATGAATGCAACTCAAGGGCCTTGTCTTTCAGTTCCTTTTAATACTTACTAATATAATGTAGTTTCATAGCATTTTAGTTTTTTTTAAATTTAATAGATCCTAATTATCTCACACTTCCCTTGTAAAGTAGGTAATTGGCAGTTCATAGTTGAGGAAATGGACCTAAAGGTTAAGTGAGGTGCCTTAGTCCACCAAGTCAGCTTTAGGCTCATCTTCTTTCCCATGTCAAATCAATATTAAGTAAAGTTTTCTTCTAATTGACAGCTGGGTACTCTGGGAGCAGGGAACCATTATGCAGAGATCCAGGTTGTGGATGACATCTATAATGAGTATGCTGCCAGGAAGATGGGCATCGACCACAAAGGACAAGTGTGTGTAATGATCCACAGTGGCAGCAGAGGTCTGGGCCACCAAGTTGCTACAGGTATATTTTGTGATAACATGCTACTTTCTATCTTCTTCCAGGTATTACAGCATTTTTGTAATGCTTTGCAGCTTGCTCACAACAAATACCATTGTCAAATCAAGCTTATTAGGATAGTCTTGGCCATGAATGCCATCTGCCTCCGGAGGCTGGGGGGCCACAGCGAGCTCCCACAGGCGGTGGCAGCGGCAAGAGCATGGTGGCGGCAAGCAAGGAGCTCCTGCAGGCGGCCCTAGCGCTTGGCCACAGTGCTGGGCGTGGGGGTTGTGATGAGTGCCAACCAATGGTCGGCAACCACCCACAGATGCTGCCAGCAGTGTCAGCGGCAGCCAGCTGCGATCACGAACCACCGGCAGTGTTAATGGCGCTTTTTTGCAGGGGGTGCACTGCCAAGCTCGGGGGGGGGTGCATGTGCAGATTATTTCTGAGGCAGAAATAATAGGAAGAGAAGAAAAGGCACTGTGGCAGAGCACGGGGTGTCTCTGCCACTTTAAGGGCCTGGAGCTGGCAGCCTCCAGGTGCTTGATTAGGGCAGCCATTTTGAGGCTTAGGCTGCTTATATAAACAAGGCAGTTTGGCTGCAGGAGGCCAGGCAGCAACATCGCCTGGCCGTAGGGCTGCTGTGAATGACCTGGAGGTAAGGGGGAGCTGCAAGGGCTTGGCAGGAGGCTCCTGGTCCTGGGCATGACCCGAAACTGCACCCTGCTGGGAGTGGGTGGTCTGGTGGGGCTCTCAGTGGCGCGGGAGCCCCAGGAAATGCCAGGCCAGTTATCACCCTGGCGAAAGGCAGGTCGGGGCGCCTTAACCCCTAGCTCCCACCACCACCAGGTGGGTTACCCATGTGTTTGTTGGAGGGCCTAGAGGGCCAGTGTTGTGAGGGGCCCAGAGAGGGCGGACTCCGAGAGTGGGAGTGATGTGGGCACGGTGCTGCGGTTGCCCCCGAGACGATGGGGAGTAGCGGCACGGTGAGGCCCAGTGACAGAGTGAGCGACTAGAGAGACCCAGCCCGAAGGGGATAGTACCCTCGACTGGCCCATGCTGGGGCCAGGACCAGAGAGGGTCAAAAGGGCCAGGGGCCCACCGCGAGGGACACCCAAGAGCTGGGGGCCTGGGGTCCCGACTGGCCTGGAGGTGGGCCAGGGCCAGGTAGCCGAAGGTCCCGGGGGGACCACACCCGAGAGGGGAAGATAGCTTCGGGGGGGCTAAGTAGCCTGGATGATGGCAGAGTGGCTGCCTGATCGGAAGGATCAGAGAGGGGTCCTGTTAGGACGATTTCTGGGGCCCAGTATGGGGCCGGTGATTATAGTAACACCATGATGCCATCTGCGAGGCTTGGGCTGTGGTATTAGGGGAGGTCGGAGCCGCAGAGCGCCCCCTGGCATTGGGGCATTACAATGGGCAGCCTCCCGCTTAATTGACATGGATATATGAATCAATTATCATCAAAGGCATGGCGGGCGAGATAAGCGGGCGGTTGCCCAGAGACAGGTGGGCGGGCCACGAAGAGCTCGGCCCTGAGTAGGCCTCCTGTCATGGTGACAGGCAGGCGGGCCTCAGAGTTCGGCCCTAGGGAACCCCCTGTCACACACTGTAACTCATTAGCGCAATAAGTCAATGTCTTGTGTGTGTGTGCGTGCGCGCGCGCGCACACACACACACACACACACACTTCCCTTTTCTCTCTAAAGATGGTGTTGAAAAGTTCTGTACAGCAGAAATTGTTATACCACAGATTCACTTTAACCTTCTCTGTATAGCTAGAAGGTTCAATGATCTACTTTGGGGGTGGAGGGGAGGAGAGAGAGATGCTTTGCAATCCAAATCCTTCTAGAGTTCAATGAGAGTCTTTCCACCAACTTCAGTGAGCTTTGAATCAAAAGCCCTAATCTAATCTTTGAAGAGAGCTGCATATCTTGTCTATAAATTCAGACTTATTACTTCCTTCAGAGCAAAAAGATGCATGCTACTTTGTTTTGCATGTTTTTCCACAGATGCATTGGTGGCCATGGAGAAAGCTATGAAACGAGACAAGATCATAGTGAATGATCGCCAGCTGGCATGTGCCAGGATTGCTTCTCCAGAGGGACAGGACTACTTAAAAGGAATGGCTGCAGCTGGGAACTACGCATGGGTTAACCGCTCTTCCATGACTTTCCTAACTAGACAGGTAGGATTGGGGTGCTGGGAAGCAAGCACTTTGGTGCTTTTTCTCTGATCTTTGGAGCAAAGTGAAATATATAATTAAGCTGCAGCAACTGAACAGTAATTGAAACATGGATTTTTCTGCTATCTCTGCTATATTTGGTTGGTGGCTTTATCATGGTCTTCAGTCTTCTAGCACCTCTACTATTAAACCCCAAATGTGTCTCAAGGTTAAGTCTTTTCAAAAGTGTCTTAAAACTTCTGTAAATGGAACATGAGCATTTCTGCCAGTTTGAGAGGGCATTCTTTCAAGTAGAGTAACACATCTGACCCCAGCATTCTTTCCTGCTTAGGCAGGGGGTCAGACTCGATCTGTTGAGGTCCCTTCTGACCCCAGCATCCATGAAACTTAACCTTTTCTGCGTCTCTCTCTGCCAGTCCTTCTGGGTTTCTAAAGCTTCCTGTTTGCTTGATACCTATTTCTAAGACTTTAAGAAAGATCAAACCTGCCTGGGAACAGAGGGCTGGTACAGTCCAGTTCTTAAATACAACCCAACTCTAAAGCTGCTGCGCCCATTTGCACTAGGATAGAATTTGGCTCTAGAATAATGGAGTGTGAACTGACTGTGGTGCCTTACTTGTCATGTCATTTTATTTGCATTGTTGCTCTGTTATGCCATACTGTTTCCCTGTAATAAGCATTTTTTCAGTGGTGTTTCTGCTCTTAGTCCTGGAAAGCCTTGAGACTTTAGCAGCATTAATGAATCAATCCCATAGTTAAGTCTAAACTTTCTCTCTTAGGCCTTTGCCAAAGTCTTCAACACGACTCCTGATGACCTTGATATGCATGTGATCTATGATGTGTCACACAACATTGCCAAAGTGGAGCAACATGTGGTGGATGGAAAAGAGCGGACCCTGCTGGTGCATAGAAAAGGATCAACTAGAGCTTTCCCCCCTCATCATCCTCTCATTGCTGTTGATTACCAGGTACAGTTAACTTGTGGGAGATGGAGGTAAGGGTGGATTTGGGGGAATGAAAAAGCCAGGCTTCTGTTTCTAATGAAGGAAAAGTGTGCTGAGTTTGCACAGTGAACATGAGTCAGAACTCAGATGGGTGTCAGTAGTGATCCTCAGGGTTGTATGGGATTCTGAACCACTCTGATTCACCTTCTTCCCCTCAACACAGTCACTTGCATGACCTTCAGCAGCTCTGCTGTTGTCCGCTCAGGAGGGCAGATTGTGTTCGTTTACCTTGCCTCCTTGTTGAAAATGAGCACACTTGCATATGCCCTTTCTAGGCTGTCCAGGAGTCCTGGCACATGCACCTTTAAGCTTGCCAGCATTCCTTTATAGTATGTAAACTTCAAACTCATTCTCTGGAGCCAGGGTCTTCATGCCTGTGCCCCCCTCCCCGCATCCCCTTCCCTCTCCTATGTTAATTTTCAATTGTGTATGCATCCCCAGCTGACTGGACAGCCGGTGCTGATTGGTGGGACTATGGGCACCTGCAGCTATGTTCTTACTGGTACGGATCAAGGCATGACCGAGACCTTTGGAACCACTTGCCATGGAGCTGTAAGTAGGGGCGGGGAAGGAATAAGATTGGGTTTTTTTGTGGGGGAGGGGGTTTCAGACTAATCCCACCTGCTCAAGTGGTGTCTGGTGTGCTGTGAACTTCTAGGTAAGCGGGAGAGTTCCCATGTGCCTGGTCATGATGTGCTTTATGTATTTTACAGTACAAAGGGGAGCTTTTGGATGGCTCTGGAGGAAGTAAGTGAAGTTCCTGGCAAATCAAAGAGGGGAAGACACAACCCTGCTATCAAGGGCTGGCAGCCCAGAATTAAGAACTAAAATGAAAACCTTTATCAAAATGCTGCATGGCCATCCCCTAGTGCAGGGGTCAGCAGCACATTGCCTGTGGGCTATATCTAACCTGTCAAGCAATTGGAACAAATCCATGAAGTCAGGATATCATTAGTGACTTGGCAGCTGGTTGGTGCTGTATGGGGGAGCAGTGACAGCAGTACTGCTTGGGGAGGAGGTGGTGTCTAGTAAAACCTCCAGTTGTTCATACTGATTTGCTGGAATCTTGAGGACCCACACACAGTGGATTGTGTATGTGATAGACACCCCATAGCAGTAATGCTTCAAGATGTATAACTTTAGAAGCCCTAGAATCTACAAATTGTACTTTTTCCTGTGTCCTGGCTCACTCCAGGATACCCAGTTTCATGCATTGAAGCACACCTCTTGCTGCCTGGTGTTCATTTCTAAAACACACCCTGCTAAATATTATTCAGTTGACTTGTTAATTACATGAAGTGCATAGCACTAAAAACACATGCAAACTAGTAGAAAGCTCAATGGATCCCATCTTGCTCAGACTTTGTTTTATGTATCAGTGCTTCTCCAAGTGCTCCCTTAAATGAAATAGCAAGGAGTTTTGAGTTCATGTTCAGTGTGCATCTCCTAATAATGTAACCATCATTCTTTGTAATAGCTACAGCATGTGCTAAAGTTATCTCAAACTATTGTTTAGGGTCGTGCACTATCCCGAGCCAAATCTCGACGTAACTTGGACTTCCAGGATGTGTTGGACAAGCTGGCTGACATGGGCATTGCCATTCGTGTTGCTTCTCCCAAACTGGTCATGGAGGAAGTAAGTCTTTATAGTTTCATAGTTGGTAGGGTCGGAAGGGACCTGAGGAGATCATCGAGTCCGACCCCGCTCTGCCGTGGCAGGAAAGAGTAGCCTCCCTGACCATGAAATAACGCTTCCTAATGTCTAGCCTGAAACTACCCTCCACTAGCTTGTGTCCATTGTTTCTTGTAACTCCTGAGATTGCTCGGGGGAACAGGGACTCTCCCAATGCCTGCTGGTCCCCCTTGACTAGTTTGTAGACTGCCGCTAGATCCCCTCTCAGCCTTCTCTTTTGGAGACTGAGCAGGTTCAGGTCTCTCAGCCTGTCCTCATAGGGCCTGCCCTGCTGACCCCTGATCATGCGGGTAGCCCTTTGGACCCTCTCCATATTGGCCACATCCCTCCCTGAAGTGCAGCGCCCAGAACTGGATGCAGTACTCCAGCTGCAGCCTGACCAGTGTCATGTAGAAGGGGAGGATCACCTCCTTGGACCTGCTTGAGATGCATCTGTGGATGCACGACAAGGTATGGTTGGCCTTCCCGACCGCGTCCCCACACTGCCACAAGGAACATGGGCCGACATCAGTGATGACTCCAAGATCCTTTTGTGTCTCAACACTGGCGAGAAGAGAGTTCCCCGGCCTGTAGGTGTGCTGCTGGTTCTTCCTCCCCAGGTGCAGTACCCTGCACTTGTCAGTGTTGAACCCCATCCTGTTCTCTTTGGCCCACCCCTGTAACCTGTCTAGATTCACTTGCAGCCTGTTCCTTCCTACTAGCGTATGTTTGACTCTTTGTGTATATGGTACTATCCAGTGGTAAATTGTCCACTGGCACAAAGGTATGTACAGCTGCTTCACTTTCTGATGAACTGTCAAAACATCCAGGCATAACATTGAATATTTTTACCTGCCTTTGGAAAGGCCGTGGCTCTGGAAAGCCCTCCTCTGAGGTTAGGAATGATTACTCATTTTGCAGAGACTTGACACCAGCACCACACATGCTGTTGGATGACTTTGCGCTTCCTCTGTTTTTTTTTTTTTTGTTGATTTAGCTCTAATTTCATTTTATCCTGCTTTTTTCCCTGAAGAGAATTGGCAATATGTAGACGTTTTGCCTTTTAGGATACCTTGAACTCTTGTTATATAACATGAGGTATGAGAAGGAACTCATTTTAGGGTTTCTCATGTACAGAAAACCTGCTTCTTGAACACCTGCCAATTGTGTTGGGGATTTTTTGAGGAGGATGCTTTAACCAAGGTGCAATTTGAATGTTTGTAATGAACCTGTATTCAAAATAAGCCCAGTCAAGTTCTTTGTCAAAATATGTATGTTAAGAAGAAACTCCTTGGGGGCTTTCCCACTGATGTCAAAAGTGAACCTTTTCTAGACTGCAAAGATCTTCCAATGAAAATTTTTCTACTTCTACAGAGACTAGGAGGAGAATAAAGCAAAACATGTATATTTAACTCTGCCTTTCCTTTTTTTTCAGGCACCAGAATCCTATAAGAATGTGACAGATGTGGTAAATACGTGCCATGCTGCTGGCATCAGCAAGAAGGCTATCAAACTGAGACCTATTGCTGTTATTAAAGGATAGAAACTGACTGTGACATTGGCAAAATTGTTGGCATTACAAGGCCTCCCCCAGAACTGACAAACATCAACTTACCAGACCTCTCGACAACAGAGTGCTCACATACCATGCTCCCTTTTCTGGAAATGCAGGCAGACAAGAACACTCCTAGTCTTACCCAGACTCTTAAAACTAACTCTCTTGTTGCTAGATGCACTTAACCCCTGGCGAGGGGGTAAACAATCATTCTATTGTTCTGTGTGCAGTGGTCCCACAAACATGCATGAAATTCCATTAGCAGAACTGCAGATCTCACTGGGGCACACTGTCCATAGTTAGCCTGCAGACTTAAGTAACTACACCCTTTGTTAGAAGAAGTAATATATAAACTCTGTTCTCTTGGCCTCATTGCCTAGAAATTCCAAAGACCACTTAAGTCTTCTACCATATGATGCACAGAACTTCTTGCAATGAAAGGATGTTCTGGCTTCAGAAGCTGGTCTGCATTGTGCTGTATGCAGCATGCTGGTACCTGGCTAGTAAATGATTGAAGAGGGGGGAGTAGTCTAGCACTCCTTTCTTTTGAGGGTGACTGGCTAACAAGGGGTCAGACACAGCATCCTTTGTTTCCCAGCTAAACTTTAGCCCATGTATACTGACTTGATGTTGGCAGGTGTTGCATAAAGTTTAATGGAAATACTAGTGTTGGGTCTGTTAGGTTTTATATTACCCATGGATGTTATGACTTCACTAACGGATGTACTTGGCATAAGCCTCAGAGGCCCAACTCCGTAGGAGTTGGATGTGCTAGGTCAGCTTTCTGTCCTCCTTGACCTGCAGATCCAAATGCAGGTTCAGGACTGAATATCAGTAATATAATTTCAGACTGACCAGTTAGCCAATTTGTTTTCATTTATGTTCAGTAATTATGGGAGTTGAAGGGCAGGTCACCAAAACTGAGTGTCTGGGGAATTTATAAATAAAATGGGAAGATGGTGACTGTGTCATATGTTCACTGCGTTACTGAAACACCCCATCTCTTTTCCTTTTCTTCTCTTTCTCTCTTTCCCCTTCCCCCCCCCCCAAAAAAAACCCCAAAACAAAACAAAAAACCCAGCAACCACAAAAAGAAGTGCTAGTGCCAGTCTAGAAACTGATATAAGATTTCAGGTTATAGTTGTGCTAATCTGTTTGCATGTGGGTTCTGATTTGTGCAACTTCTTGTTTCCATGGCACTCTGGGGGTTTTTGGGGGGGGTTGGTTGTTTTTTTTCCCCCCTCAGATTGGTAATAGTTTAAATAACTTTATACACTAGAGCTTAATGTCTTTGACTAATTCTTGTCCACCACTCTCCACCCTTGAGTGAAGCTTATTAGTAAATCTAAATTGTAGACACTAGAGGGTGCTTGGACCAAAAGGTTCTAAATTTTTGAGCAGGTGCCAAAGTGTAACCCTAACAAGAATAACCATAAAGAGGTGCAGAATCTCCCTAGTAGTACAGCCCGGGCTTGCCCAATGTAAAAATGTTGTTAATTCAAGGAACAACTTTATTTGAAGCCTATAACTGAATGGAATTTGGTTCTTTTTCTGTGACCTAACATTAGCATTGGGAGACTAGTTTGGCTTCTTTTCCCCTCCCCCCAGTCTTAAAAGTTCAAAATGAAAAACTTCTTTCATTTTTGACAGGTTCAGAAACAATTCACCCTTACAGTTGCCCTAAATGTTTTCCACTGGGCCTAATTCAGAGAGGCCTAGACAGATTGGAGGATTGGGCCAAAAGAAATCTCATGAGGTTCAATAAGGACAAGTGCAAAGTCCTGCACTTAGGACGGAACAACCCCATGCACCAGTATGGGTTGGGAACTGACTGGCTGGGCAGCAGCTCTGTAGAAAAGGACCTGGAGGTTACAGAGGACAGTAAGCTGAACACAAGTCAAATGAGCCACTGTTGCAAAGAAGACTAATAGCATATTAGTAGGAGCATTGCTAGCAGATCAAAGATTTTTGATCTTTTCAGTACAGTGTCCAGTTTTGGGCCCCCCACTAGAGAAAGGTAGTGGACAAATTGGAGAGAGAGTCCAACGGACGGCAATGGAAATGGTTAGTGGGCTGGGGCACATGACTTCTGAGAGAAAACTGAGGAACTGGACTTATTTAGTCAGGAGAAAAGAAGACTGGGGTGGGATTTAATAGCAGCCTTCAACTACCTGAAGAGTAAAGGATGGAGCTAGACAGTTCTCAGTGGTGGCAGATGACAGGACAAGGAGCAACAGTCTCAAGTTACAGCAAAGCTGATATGCCCCAGGCTCCACACACCGCTGGGGACAGCTCTGAGGAGGGTAGTAAAACACTGGAACTGGTTACCTAGAGAAGTGGTGGAATCTCCATCCTTGGAGATGGGGGATGGTCCTGCTTTGAGCAGAGGGTTGCACTAGATCACCTCCTGAGGTCCCTTCCAACCCTCGCTTTTCTGTAATTCTGTGCTTCTGATGTTATTTGCACTGGCTTCCTTCCATTGTCTCCCAATTCCAGCATGACTGAGTTCGGAATAAATCTTGCTGGACTTGAGTGCACATTCCAAAGACAGATTTTGACTTGCAGTGTTAGTTGCTGCTTTCCATCTGTTTGTGGCAATGTGAACTTCCGGCAGGCTGCTAACGTGTGGCTGGGGTAAACATAGTTCTCTGTCAGCTTATAGCGCCTGTCTTTGGACACGTAACTTTATTTCCTGCCGAACCTCATTCATTTTAATTTCTTTGCTCTCATGGAGCATGCAGTTCCTAACGGGATTGGTCTATGGGAATTGCATAGCACACTACATATAATGTCTGCCAGCAGCCAATGCAGTAAAATCAGCATTTATATATAAAATGTTCTTCTCCAATGAGAGCTGACAACTGGCTATACAAATGGGGGGTTGGTACAAGCAAAGCTAAACAAGAATGATTTAAGGAATAACCCCACTGAAATTCTGAGCTTTTTGGAATGGAGGGATACCTTGGGAGGTTTTTTTTAGGGGTTTCAGGAGATATCTGTAACTTGATTCAACAAAATTCTCTTTTCAGCAGCACCTGTTACTACAGATATGCCCGCTGTTATATACAAAAGACATGGAATTTGATTCTAGCAAGAAAGGCAGTGTTATCTACTCATGGTGCACCCAGTAAGCTTGTGCAGGTTCTGTTTCTGACATTACCTATTGTAACAGTAAATCACTTAAAAGAAAAATGTGTTGGGCTTTTGTACTGCTTTTAGATGTTGTTGTACCAGTGCAAGAATGGCACTTGTCCCCAGGGCTTTAAAAGGTCAGAGAATAGCTGTATGGAAACTTTTTGAGGTTTAGGTTAGAAGCCTCATGTCTTAGCCTTCACTCTTAAACTCTTCCATTCTGGGGTTTGTGGCTTTTCAGCGAAGAAGGCACCTGCTTGTCTCCTCCCCCACCCCATCCCAAATTTGACACTACATCCATACCATGTTTAGTACCATATTGGAGGCTGCCTTTTTGTTCCCCAGTGGGTTTTTTCCCACCCCTCCTCTCTTTCTGCTTTCAAAGTGCTCCTCATTCATGCTGCTTCCTCCCTCGCTGGTGGTCCCACTGCACTCTGGCCCATGAGGAATGTGCGATCTCTGACACATCTCTGGCACAGGCAGTCAGGCTTCTCCGCTGTTCTCCTTTGTTCCTCAAATGTAAACACACTTAACTAGCCTCTCCCTCATCTTCAAAGCCACCAGACAAAGCAATATCCCTCCTGGAGCATGTGCCAGCATGTACTCTTGCTTTCAAAAGGAAGAGTTCAATTACTCAGAGGGCCTTGCCTGCAACTGGCATCTGCTTTTCTCTCATACTGGCTCTTTTCCTCACTAGCAGGCCCTCAGCCCTCTCCATATTAAGAAGCAACCACAGGAGTTTGGAGGCAAATGACACAGGTGTTTTGTCCCTGAACAGGACTGGGTGATGCAGAACTAAGGATGCCTGCAGGAGGTGTTTTCCTTACCCTTCTTTATTACTTTGCCCTCTCCCCTGATCCTTTTTAACTCAGAGACAGCAATAGCACAGTTGCCAGCCACTTAGCTTAAAATCAATGAGAATATTTTAAGAGCATCTTGAAGATGCTTTTTCACTTGCCTTTAGGATGCTTTGGGGTCCCACTCTTTTTTCCACAAGTTTTTCTTGAAATCATAGTGGGATGGAAACTTTTAAAAAATTGCAACTCTTCCCCAGTCATGCCTTTTGGAGCTTGAAGAAAACCACGAAGAGTACAGAACCTTTCACTTGTTTAAAATGACAAGAAATGGCAGCATCAAGAATCCTCTGGATAGGAGCAAACCAAGCATGTTCCTGTACTGTTAAACTGAACTTCAGACCATTTTTTCAGCCCTATGTATACTAAACAGTAGTGCATCTGCCTACTACTGAACACTTCCTTCCGAAAGCACAAAACCAAGGATTTCGGTCACGTCAAAGATAAAGTTTAAAATGTAAATTAACATCAAGGCTTAATCCCAGAAATTGCAGGTAGGGAAATGGAATTGTCACTTTCAGATGTTAATGTCCTTGCTTAATGATGCTTGGCATTAGACATGGGTCAAGCTGCCAAGTTTGGTTCAGGATCTGCATTACATACTAGCACATCTTTTTGCGTAAGACTCATGGTTGAGTCTAGTGGAAAGGTGATATTAGATCTGGCTGGTTAGTTCACTTAAAACTAGGGATCAACCTCTAGCCTGTAGGCCCAGTGTAGCCCACAAAGCTGTCATCCAGCTTGTGGGGTTCCCCATGCATCCAGAAACTTGGTGGCATGGGATTGGTAGCATTATTAACTACCATAACTTTTATATTCATTGTACTTAATGCTGCCAAATTTCCAGACTTGTAGAGAGCCCTGTGGGTTGAATGACAGCCCCATGCATGGGGCCATTCTAACTAAATTCAGCATGCCATAGCTGCATCCAACACAGGGTTGCACCTGCAAACTGACCCCATACACCAACTCCATGCTGGATGTGGCCCATAGACTGGCCCCACACTACTCATCCAGCCTGTGGGGCTGGAAGGTTGAGCACCACTGCTGCAAAATTAAGAGATGTTAAGTTCTATGGTTTTAGTTTGGGACTGTTTTTACTTAGCACTTAACTAACATTTTACAAACTTCAATCAGTTCTTCCTTGCAACAGAGGGAAGGAAGAATTATTCTTGTCTGAGAAGCAGGAAAGCAGAGGCACTAAGAAGTTGCAGCTTGTATGAGCTGCACTTCTGAGTTCAGATCAGTTGGCACTGAAGAGTTCTGGCTTCTGATTCTCTTGAATCCACCAACATGTGGATCATGAAAACAGACTTCTTCCCATCCCTCTTTGGAAAAACTGGATGAACCTGTTCTCTGTGCTGTATATCAGGAATTCATCTGAAGATGGAATGAATAGGAAGATTTTAGGTTTTCTACAATAAGCTGCTCCCCAAAATGTATTGGATAAGTAGCAAACTACTTGAGGCAACCAATAGAGAAGCCTCTGGCCTCATGGCACCCATCTCCTACAATGTGTGCTAGCCACTAATCATTTTACCAAGAGTGACCTTGGAGCTTCAGCTTTGTGGTGTGTGTGTGGGTGTGTGTGTGTCTCAGAACCACAACCAGACTCCATAGTTGGCCTGAAGTTACTATTTTGTTCCAGTGCAATTTGTGTTACTGTAGAATAGGGGTGTCAGACTCTCTTCCCTGGGCAAGAGCTCATCCAGAGCTGGATCCACGGATCCAGCAGCAGCTGCAGTGGGTACAGATCTAGGGTCAGAAGCACAGGGTCAAGTGACAGCATGGATCCAGGGGCCGTATCTACACAGTTCTTGCCTACTCCCTGTAGCCTATGGCCATGTCCTTCAGGGTCTGGGGACCATGAATTCTGCTGCAAACCATGCCTACTGGCCATGCCGCCAACTTCTGATAGCCTGCTGGACTACCCATGGGCCAGCTAAAATGGTTCCACAGACCAGATCTGGTTGGTTGATGTTATTTGGTCCAGTAATTATGTGGAGTGTGTTGATGAGTGTGCCCCCTGGCATCTGGGTCCAGAGCAAGGTCTGGTGCCTTTGCTGGAGAGATGCTGTTTGAGGTTGGTGGGTCTGTCTATAAGCCTGAACAGGCTTGTCCCCCAAAGCACCTTGAGATGATCGTCATTTTCCACTAGGGGTTGGAGGCCATTAATGATGACATCAATTTCAGAAAGAAATATCCTTTCTGTGGTCATTTGAGGTGTTGCTAATTTTAGTATTCATCAGCCTGCTTGGTGATTAGCCTTGCTAGTCATCTTTGTAGTCTATTTGACTTTACTTTCAAATAGGTTTCACTCTTTCACTGAAGGTCTTGCAGAAGGAAAGAGATTTTATTGTTGTTGGTTTAGGACTGACAGCTGGAATGCTGCTGCTGTTCATACAGTCTGGAATAGATAAGAGGGTGCTGATACAGGGGACTAAGTGAGGAGGGGGAATGCCCTTGATCATAGAAAATAACCCATCACAGAGGCTGAACTCTGATCCCATTACAACATGAACATCATGCTGGTCTAGAATGATTTTTCCCTTTTGTTTCCAAAACTTCAGACAGAGCTAGCCCTGAAAGCACTTCTTGTTTTGAAAATATACATGCTTCAATGGTCTTCTCATGCCAGATCCCACAGCTCTTCCATTAATGGACAAGATGCAATCTCTAGGAAGAAACATGCAGTCTCATTTCTTGAGATTTAACATGTGCAATGCTGTCTTCCAGGCAGAAATTCTGATGACCATCAATAGCAGCCAAAAATACCATCAGAATCTCTTTGTGTGTGTCCCGTCCCCCCCCCCCCAGGTTTTGCTGGCAGCAATGTTGTCCTCTGTCAAGAAAAAATGAAAGATGAGCTTGAGGTTAGTGTGCTGCGCTGCAACTTGGAAAGCCTGACTTCAGCTTTTTGCTCTTAATTCAGGATTTACATCGGCTCACATGTATCTGATTTGCAGCAGGTTATTTAATCTCCCTGTGCCTTGGTACTTCATGGAGATAAATTCATCTGTCTTTTTCCATTTAGATTATCAAATCTGGTTCCAGGGCTATGTCTTACCATGTCTATCTACATATTGCCCTTAGCACAATGAGGACTGTATTCTGTGGTTAGATTGGTTGGGATCTCTAGCTACTAGATAATACCATAAGAATATAAGCAGTAGGCCTGCACGAATAGGGAACTATTCGATTCGGGTTCGGATTTGGCCAATTCGGATGCCAGCGATTCGATTCAGAGCTCTGAATCGGTTTCTCACTTTGATTCAGCCGAATCCGCTCCGAAGCTTTCACCCTGCTGCTCCTTAACACACACACTGTCACCCATGTCACGAGTTTTGTTTGTCCGCAGCTTGAGGTGCAGTTTCCCCCAAACCCCTGCACCTATCTCCTTGAAACTTGGCAGGCTTTGTGGTCTTAGTAAGAGCTACTATCCTTGCAGTTTTGACCTCACTGTGGCTTGACACACACACGTGACATGAGTTTTGTTTTCAGAAGTTTGGGGTAGTTTCCCAGAAATCCCTACACCTATCACCTTGAAACTTGGCACGTGTCATGCTCTTAGCAGAGGCCACCAGCTCTGCACGTTCAATCTGAATCAGCCAAAAGACAACAAAGTTATAGATATTTCATTGATTCCCCATTATACGCTATGGCCGAATCTCCGAATCTTTTCCAAATCGATTCGGAAGCTCCGAATCAATTTGGAAAGCCTAACGCTTCCCATGATTCAATTCAGATTTGTAGATTCGGCCTCTGAATCATCTCCACATCCGAATCATAATCCAAAGCTTTGCACAGCCCTACTAACTTATTTCCTTGGCTTTAGTCACAGGCTCAGCAGGGAGGCAGCAAAGACACAGCCTTGGAGGGCTTAAATAGAATTCTGTAATGTTTTAAAAGCTAGAAAATCCTGAGAAGAAGTCATGCTTGCTTCTCCACCTCAAGCAGCAAACACTGGGGTGAAGGAGAGAGGCTAGGGGCTTGTTAAGCATGAAATGATAACACGAGCCAAAAAATTTCATTAATAAAGATACAACTTTGGAAACTAACCATGTAGAAGCAGGTTCCTGGCCCTGTTTAAGTCTCCTTTTCAGTGCTGCTACCAGGTGATGTCTGAGCCCTCCTTTAGTATAGAGCAGGCATTTCAAACACAAGGCCTATGGGCTAGATCTGGCATGTGGAGCCATCTGACCTGACCCTGAAGTCCCAGTCTAATTCCCTGTGGTGCATGCAGCTTGCGCTTGTCTTGAGCACTGCATGTGGCATGTGGGCTGGACCTAGCATTGTAGGCCTCATCACCTCTGTGAGCTGGCTTTGGCTGGTCCAAATCGGGCTGTGCCAGAGTCAGCACATAGGTCCTGCCTGGCGGGGCACCACATGCAGCGCCTGCCCTGTGCTGGCTCCCCCATGTATGACAGCCAGGTCAGCCCCACGTGCCACATGCAGCATATACCAGTTTTAAGGCTCACTGTGCACATGGCGCAGAGGGCCAGCACACAGCATGCACTGTCTGCAGTGCGTGGGCTGGACCTGGCAGTGCATGCAACCCAGGGGGTTGCTCCGGGGGCAATGGCTGCATGCAGTACCCTGCCAAAAAGGCTCTGTGTGTTGGCTCTGGACCCCAAACTCTGTGTGTACTGATCTGGACAAGCCCCAGAGCCAACGTGCAAGGCTAGTCTAGTAGAGTACCACATACAGCCTGTACTCTGGACTAACATCCTATCCTGCATGCAGCACCAGGTCCAGTACATGCATCACATGTAGCACAAGCCCCAGAGTAGAGCCAGTGCCTGCTGCATGCAGCTTGGATCCAGTGCTGTAGTTGCTGCATGAGATACAGGGGCTTGGTCCTGATTTGGCCCATGGAACTGGATGAGTTCGACACCCCTGATGTAGGGGACCCCAGTTCAGCATGGATGAAACTTCTGTGCAGAATGCCTCCCCTTCCCCTCCTCCTTTTTTTTGGTTCAAAGTGCACATTCAAGTGAATTTGTCGCATTGTTTTGGCTTAAGAAACAGGAAAAATTAAGGAATTGAACTTTTTTCTTGGTTTAAAACAAACATTTTGCTTTGGGGTGAATTAAATTTTCTGTTTCAGCCTGATTTTGTTTGTTTGTTTGTGTTTCAGTGAAGAAACCAAAAAATGTTTTCATCTTGCATAATTCATCTTTTATGATTTGCTTTAGGTCAGAATATAATGGACAGCATAAGAGGGGTGTCTGGAGAGCAAACCCCTGTAGAATGGCTCCTTGGAAGTTATCTCTGCTGGTTACCCACCATCACAACTGAGAGCAGCCTTTTGGCCTCTCTAACTTTGTTTTAGGAGCTAGGTCAACCCCCAGCAACCTCTGGTAGCAGTATCCATCTATATTCTTTTCCCTCCCTCTCCAGGTACAGTGGGCATTCCTCAGACATCTGGGGACCTGACTTAAAATATGTCTCCTTTCTTCTGTCCTCCTCCCTTCCCAATTGATCTACTTGCCATTTCCTAGCACTAGGGAAATTCCAGTCTCTGTGAAATTCTGGATGAAAGGCTAAACTCTGTTTGTGTTGTGCTCAACTCTTGTTTCACAACACTGTCTTTTCAATAGCACCTCTCTTTGATGACTCAGTCAAAGAATTTTAATCTCCTCGGTCTGTCTGTAGTTGTAAAATATAATACCAATAAGGTTGATCTTATTTATCCTGCAGCCATGAAAATATTGTCAGAAAAAAAATTGATACACCGTACTGAGGAGCAGAATGCTGCTGCTGGGGAGGATTTTACTTGACTGTGGCTTTTAATTCTAAACACTTCAAATGGAAATTTCCCTTTTTGAAGTGTGTGTGTTTTCATCTTTGTTTCTTTTGGGTCCTTTTTTCCTCCCCCTTTTAAGTAAGTAGCTAAAATTTTTGTTTTTCATTTGTAAGTGAATTATCTCCTGCCGCGGCTGTCACATCTGCAAACGGCTGATAGACTTGTCTAGGAACAGGGATTACTTATAACCTTCTCCTCCTCACTGATTCCTATCGCAGATCTACGCTTGTCAGTGCTGTTCACCTGCAGCACCTCCTCCTACTCATGTTCCACACCTTTGCCAGTGCACCAACTGGTAGCACCCCCTGCCATTCCAGCCCTGAAGCTGAATTCTCCTCCACTGGCACAGGAAGATGCAAATTGTGCCAGCAGGGGCTATGCGTATCTGACAGGAATGTATAAGGATTTGTAGCTTTCACAGAGTCCTCTCACAAGCTCCACCTGGAAACGGTGGCTGTGCCTATGGTTCTGTTGCCTAATGCGAATCAGTTTGACCTTGCGGGCACTGAATGAAGTGGACCTCCATCGGATTCTGGCTCTGAGTGATTGCTGCATGGCACAGGTGGGATGTACCCTCTGTGAAGGCGGGCAGGCCCACCATTGTACCTGGCTACCCATTCCTGCCAGGGACTAATCTTTAATCACATATTTATTTACTGAAGTCTCCTCCCTTGGTTGTTCTGAGGGCCTTATGGCTAAGGGCAAGCAAAACTCGGAGGCATCCAAACCCCATGCCTTCAGGCTTGGGCCTGCAAGTAGGATGCCCACCAAAGGTTTTGGAAACATCTGAAGTCCCAGGTGCGGGCAGAGGATGTTTGCTGGTAGTAGGGGCACTTCTGGTTCTAGGCTCTTGGATTTGGAATTAGTTTTGGCTAATTTGGCCTCCGATATAAATTATATTTAAAAAAAAAAAAAAATCTGGTTCACTGAAGGCTTCCTAGCAGCCCAGTCAGCAGAGGCTGCTCAAAAAAGATGGTGAATCAATGTGTCTCTTGGGTGCTTAGGCCTTGGCTGCTTCTGTCTCTTGAGCCCTGGCTGCTGTCTCTTGGTTGCAGGTTCATAGCGGAGCAGGGATTGTGACAGGTTTAACAGTATACATTGAGATGGCTTGGGGCCAAACAAATCGTAGAAATCTTCCTCCTATGCAGCTCTGTGTGTCTATCCTGGCTTTGTGGTTATTCCAGTCCTGTCTTCATACTCCAGAAATCACAAGTGCATTTCAATCCTGGCCTAGTTTCCTTTCAGCCCTGGTCACTGCAGCTTTGCCAAATAAAAATTAATCCTGTACTGATACATATTGCTCTGGCCTTAAGCCCCTGTATTTTTCCAAAGTTTCATTTTAACTATGGTGCAAATCCTGCCTGCCAGCCATGCCTAAAGAGGTGGTGTTTTGAAGGCTTGAGCAATTTGCCTATCGCATGCCACGCTGTTCAGTTTACTTGTGGGCAACATTTGCAGGCACAGAAAATTCTGAATCACCTGTCTAACCAAACCCTCACTTCACCAGTCCATGACCTGGCAAAATAAGAGGTATATGTAAAGGAAGCCAGGAAATGGAAAAGAAGGAAAGCTATTTTTTCCCCTTTGCTTTTCAACTTCTGCCTTTCTCAATCTTCCCCCTTACTTAAACCCTTCCATCTTCCATTTTAATCTCTGAGGAAGATGAAGGAAAAAAGATGAAGCTTGCAAGATGTAGTAGTTCAAACATGCAATGCATGAGATTCAGCTGTAAATTGACCATGACTGAACGAGCCTTGCAGTCAGTACTGTAGGCAGGTTCTACCAAGGAAGTACTTTGAAGAAGCGTTTTTCTTGACAGACTTTGTTGTATGAGATCAAGACAAATTGAATTGCCTACCTCCCCCTGGTCCTGAGGGCCTTCTGGAGGTGTCATCCAATTCCCATTTAACCTGAGGGAAATCCACCCCAATCAACTGAAGTGGGGTGGAATCATTTCCAACCTTCCCCCTACCTCCTTTCCCCGCCCCACCATCACTTGGTTCTCAGAGTGTGGCGGCTCTAAAAAGCTTTTGTTGCATTGACTATAGCAGCAAAGTAGCTGTGCGAGTGCCCAATGGGGCTACTTCAGCCATAGCGTTGATGGACTGGGCTTGCAGAATTTTCCCTACCCATTAACCCTGTGCATCCCTCCATTACCTTGCCCAACTGAGGGTATATGCTGAGCTAAGCATTTGCCCGCAAAAGTATTGAACGTGTCCCAAGTACTCCAGATCAAACTGCAGGTTCTTCCTTTTATTTTAAAGATATGTAAAGCATAATGCCAGATAAGCAGATCAAACATGTAAATTTGAACTGAGATTGATTATACATTTCCAACCATAAAAAACAAACAAATTGGAGGCAATTAAGTTTTGAGTTAATTAACTGTCCATGGCCTATTTCTTTGTGCTTTGTCTGTAGTGATACTGCATGAGATAGTATTATTAGGTATAGCTGCACCAGAGATCTTGGTACCTGTAAGGCTTCAGGAAACTTCCATCTCAGAAGAAGATAGACAGCAAACTTCCCTCAGCATGGAGAAACCTTTGTTGATTTGCTGGAGGCTAGTTTTCAGCTCATAGAATTTCAAATGGATATAATTATTGCTTGGACAAGGTTCAGGACTGGGAGAGAACTGCCAGATCTTTCGTTCTCCCATCAAGTTTGGGATGGACAGGTGGCTGGGAAGGGGATGGGTTTTATTTATCAGTGTGGGTGTTGCCTGGCATATTGGGTATGTGAGACAACATGAACCTCCAGTGTTATTGACACAGTTTTTCCCTTTTGAAGTACCTGTGTTTTCATTCACATGGTATTTATGGCCTGGCTGAAACCAAGACATACTGGAAATTTCTCAGAAGAGGCTATTCTCCAAGGAAACATCCATCCTGATGAGTTTTTAAAACAAAAGTTTGTTTTTGGCAAATTGCTCTGAATTCCACAGCTTTGGAGACTCACTCTTCCCTATTAAATGTTCATCCTGAAGTCAGCCCATTTGATTTTTCTTTTCCTCCACCTTCTACCCCCACCCCCCATCTCTGTCCCCAGTCCAACCACTTACCATTCTCATCTTTCTGGGGGCTTGTGTAGCCCAAAGTTTACAAATCTGAGGAAGCCACAAGTCACTCTACTCTAGTGCAATGCATTTATGCTAAAGTTTTGACCCTAGCATCATTGTACACAGATGTATATGTGTACAATGATGCAAACGCAAGTGTAAACAATGCTTCAGTAAAGGAATCTAAGATACATTTTGTAATGAAATACAAAAGATCCAAGCATTGCTTTGGCTTAGGCAGCACTTCAGCAGCACGCAGGTTTTCTTTGTACCCCTGCCAGAGACTGGCATCTGGGAACTGTGCCCATGCTGCTGCTTCTCCTGCCCCCTCACCCAACCTTGCTCCCTGGCTGCAGTGTGAACATAGCTTCTAGCCAGAGGTGAGTTGTGCCAGGGCCAGGGAGTTAGAAGCTTCTTCCATGCTACTACTACCCTACCTGGGCCAATTTTGGTTTAACTCTGCTCCAGCTGAAAGCTGTGCTCACATCACAGCCTTGGGGAGGCAGGAGGGGAGATGGAAGAGGAAGGAGGGGCATGGAGAGAAAAGAGGCAGTTGAACAGGCATAGCTTCCAGCTCCCCAGCATAGCTCCCCCCCCCAGCTGGAAGTTTCAGACTTGAGGGGGTGGGAGAGAAGCAGCAGCAGCATGGGCTTAGCTTCCAGATGTATAGCCCCATTGCAGCTCCTTGCTGCTCAGCCCCAACACTGACATAGGCATAGGCAATGTTCTGCAGGTCCACAGGCTGGGTCTAGGAGTTCCATGGGCTGGATCTGGCCCAAAGGCTATACATTGCCAACCACTGCATTCAACCATTCTGCTTCTGCTAAAGCCAGTACCATTCTGCAGCAGCACACCACAGCTTAACACAGCTGTGGAATACTGATTCACTATTGAAATTTGCCTCCATGCAGAGAAGCAGCAGAGCCATTGCACAGGGTATAGGAAGACTGCAGTGGTATACTTTGTTATATTTGATCTCTTTAATTAAAAAAAAATCTCATACCACAGAAAACTCAATTACACTTGGCACACAAAAGGAAGCACAGACAAAATTAAAAAAACACTTGATAGCCAGCTCTAACAAACTGCAGTGGTATACAGGCCATGTTTTAGCAGGGCTGAAGTTCATCCTCAGAGGATACTGTTAGTAGGACCCATTCCTTTATACCATCCCAGTGGTGCTGAGACTTCAAAAGATCACAGCCCAAAACAGCATAGCTGGGGGCTAATGAACAGCACCTGCATCTAAGTGGCTTGCAGAGAGTGTTTGTCATCTGTCCAGCTACCTACTGAAGAAAAAAGCAGGGCTGTCTGTCAGCGCTTCATTTAGGAAAGAAATGCACAAGAACCATAGCGTTCCCAAACCCCGCCCTCCTCCCCCCCCCCCCCCCCCCCCCATGATGGCTAAAGGAAGAGTGGTTGTAATGGAAAGAAGGATGTTTGGACAATTAGAGGAGTAACATCTTTCTTAGTAACTAGTGGATACCTCAAGTGAAGGTATCCTATGTAAGGATGATCTATTTTAGTCACCCAAACAATCTTGTAATTACCTGGAAACACAGTCTGGAAGCTGTTGGTGCTATCATAAAACTGGCTATGTAAAAATACTGGGATAGATCACACTGGTGCCTGTACTAGATAATTGCAGGATATATTAATAGCAGGGGCATGGATGCAGTACTGGTCATAGAGTTTTGTCTGAAGCTCACATTTTAAAGCTACTTTCTAATAAAAGATACTGAGAGAGAAAGTGCCATCATGTGAGCCCTTGGAGACTAGTTTCGCCTCTGCAATCAATGGCCTTGGTTCTAAAACCAGGGAACAAGTTGAGACTTTGCCACAAACTTCCTGTAAGGAATTGCAATCCTCTAGGAACCAGGGTGCCTATAGTCACAATCTGGGTCCTAGTTTTTCCTGTTGCTCTTTTAAGGGAAATAACTTCCTCTATCCCTCTACCTAGTGAAAACGACTTACTGCTCCACAACACATTAACTAAGGCTCTAACCACCTGCATAGAATAGGGAATAGCAGCCCCATGACCGCTGCTCTCCAGAACACTAATTGTGACATAAGCAGGGTCACAACTGTTCCTTTAATTTGAATAGCAAGGGATTTTTTTTCCAAAAGGAGAAGACAGGTGGCACGGTAGAGGTGAGATTGTAGTGTGGACGGTACGTGTATTTTTCTTCTGATGTTATTTAATGGTTTGTGTTAGTTATGGGGTGGGAGTTCATGAAAGGGTACACTGTAACGGTACAGATGATAAAGAAAGGTATGATTGATGTATTGCACAGAGATCTTTTCCATATTATACTCTATTTTGTTACATCTAGTAAGACTATGAAGGCCAGCTGCAATATCAAACCTGTGTAAAATGTACACAAAAGGTGGCAATAGGAGCATATTTTACAGTGCATTGGACCTGAAAAGGATGTAGGGAGCAGTAACGTAACTGCTGGAAAACTAAGCAAATGAACAGCTAAGATTAATGGGATTTCTCACTACACTTCCAAGCATGAGGTTGTATATGACAGCAAATGGAATAAGCACTGTCGTTCCTTCTGACACTAGCAGTGTGTGACAGCAACAATTTCAAGGGTACTTCAGTCCTGGTCTGTACCCCTTTTATTTTCAGCCTTAGACTACCTGCAGACAAAGATGGCCAATTTACCAAGTTATTGCAAACTATCAAAGAACTGTGAGATGATCGAGGTCTACAAAGGTACTAGGTTAAGGCCCCCAAACTCACTTCACTCATAGCCCAAAAATGTGCTGCCTTAGTTCCTACACCCGTTTCCTGCCTTTGTTTCCTGTTTTCCTCTCTCGTGTCAGAAATTTCCCTTTAAAAAAATCTCACTGTGTCTTTATACCTCACGTGCCTGCCTGTCAACATGTCATTTTTAAGCCCTTGTTTACAGACATTAATCCTCTTTCAAAGGTTTTACTTTTTAATTTGTTATTTCCCTGGGTTTGACCATGTGACAGGAAGTTGATGTGATACCTCACAGTGGTTACATCTTGAAAATGTTTCACCCCCTCCACATACTCCCACAAGCACACAAGAACAGATATACTCATTCTTTTCCTTTGCCTGTTACACAGTTTGCTATCAACTTTGTTTCATTAGGGAGTGTAGCAGTCTGTTGGAGCCAGAGACTACAGCCTAGCTGTGGGCAGTAACACGAAGTACAGGCTGCTCAGGAGGACTGGGCCAACCGAGGGAGCTAATTAGTGGCCACAAGAAGTTAAAAGGCTCCTGGGGAGGGAAAGCTGAAGGGGAGTCAGATAGACAGAAGGTGAGAGACAGAGTGGCCTGGCCAGTGGCTACAATACCAGACCAGGGACTCTCAGGCTCTGAGGAAAGACCCAGGGGCTGCAAAACTGGGAGCAGCAGCACCAGGCAGACAGCTGAGTTATAGCCAGCCCAAGAGGAAAGACTGCAAAGATGAAAGAGCAGCAGTAGCTGGAGGCACCTTCTCAGGGGCTGAAGAGGACTCAGACCTGTGAGTTAACCCTTTATGGACTGTGTTTATATTGGTATTCGAGGACTGATTGATGTAGGAGGAAGCCTGTGGGACATGCGTGCCCTGGGAATAAAGGACTATAGTGTACTTAAAGACTTTGTGCACTAAGCAATAACCCTGAACCCACAACAAGGTGGGGAAAAAAGGCTCTGTGCAATTGGGTCTGTTGCTGAACAAGTTGTCTCAAGGGGCAGACTGTTCCAGTGGGTTGAATCCTTTATTGTAGTATCACCACTCTTTCTTGAGCTTAAAGATCCACATATGCAGCAACCTAACCTAATGCAATTCTAGAAATAAAACAAATACACACATGTCCTGAAAATTCCATTTTGTTTTCTTGATGTGACCAAAACAGATGGAAGGTGATGGCTGAAATGCTGGGTGTTGATGCTTGACAGGTCTGAGAAGTTAAATCATTTCTCTATTTCCAGAACCAGCACAGCATTTCTGGAAAAATACAAGATCCAAATGTATATTTTTTTATTTTTTACACCTTTCATCATACAGGGGCACTTGGCTATACTCAGATTTCAGTTTGATTCCTAGTGGAACTGGACCCCTGGGTCTAAATGCCCCAGCTATACCTGAGGAGGGGCTGTTTGTGTCCAAAAGCTTGTCTAACTTTTCTCTCTCAACTATACAGTTGGTACAGTAAAAGACATCACAAAAGAACCCTTGCCTATCTCAGGAAATTCAGAGGTAACTACAGATTAGTTCCCATCTCTGTAAAAGCAGCTAAGCCAAACTGCAGAGGCAAATGCCTTCTGAATTTTGTGGAAGCTGGATCTAGAATCACATCTGCAGTGCTCATTCCATGATTTCATGTAACTGAAGTGATGCACTGCCAAAGCTATCACAAATGACTTCCTTAAAAATTTTCCTTTCAGCTAATGAACACGCATGACATTTCTTGTGTAAAATCTTCCTCACAGCCTGTCCGTCATATCCATCCACTTCATATTTTACTTCCTTCTAATCTAAAGAATGTGGTCAGTTCTATACGCTTCTGCTTATTTGTCAGAGGAAGACTTGCCCCACATGATGCATGGGAAGTAACAGGGAACCTATTTGTTCCTACAGCTTTCTGCAGCAGATGTGCATAATCCTACTCTATCTTCAGCCTTTTCTAGGCCAGCATAATTTCTGCCAGTGGAACTTCATGGGTCTAGATACATTAGTGTCATTAGTCCCACCTCCCCCCACCCAATACAGAAGCACTGCCCTGGGTAAGGCCAGTTTTATACTGATGATACATATTCACACTGATGTATTAGGGCAGAAACATCGATGTAGATGCACCAGAGCAACCTCCTCCCTCTATGCCCAGAACAAGCAGAGGTTTAGGAACTGGTTTGTATTTATATAGCCTTATTTTTCCAGGATATTTTTGGAAGGGAAGGGTCTAGAGCTACAGACATTCTCCTCTTTCAGGGCCCAAAGTTCACATAGATTTCTCTGTGTTTGTAGCATGCAGTTAGCATGGTTGCTAGTAAAAAATATTTCAATGTACAAACAACAACAAAGGACAAGCCAAATAAGATGATCTTTAGTGTGTACTGAATGGAGCTGTGCTTTCCCTTTGAAGTTAAGCCAGTAAGCCCTACCTGTGTGCATCTACTCTACTCTCAGAGCATGTAAGATTTGCATTCCCTTTTAAGGGTTTGTTTTTTTCCACCTTCCCTTGGAAATTTCTGAGTGGAGGTTTATTTCTGAAGCTTACATCACTGCCAAACTGGAACAGAGTTTTTCAATCTATCTGACCCTCAGGCCAGGCTCTGGTGGAGGCTGTATGGCTCAAGAGGGCCAGGTGAGCAGTTCGACTTTCCAGTTGGTAGTACGTAATTGGGCATTACCTAATTAGAACAGTTCAGGACAAATCCTAGTGACACAAGGCATGTTAAGCATTAATCATTGCCTGTCCACAATGTAAGTGCAACAGGGCAGCTTTCACTCCCAGCCCTACCCTGCAGTCCTTGTGTATGCAAACCTCATTAGATTGTTGTGGGAGTGTTGCTCATAGTAAGATTCGGGATTAAGCCTGTGGATTTGGAACCTAAGGCAATGTGACTAGCACCTCACTTCCTTCCTCACCAGTAGCTGTCAACTTGGCTCTTTATAACAGCATTTTCAAGTGCTAAAATTGGGCAAATGTAGTACATTGCCAGTGCAATCTAATGTAACAGCTGTGTTTTAATCGGCCCTAATAGCCAACGGCCTGAATATATATGGGAGTGAATATGATGTTGGGGCTGACTCAGGACAAGGCAGTCTTCCCTAATGCTAAGGAAAGGTAGTCCAGTAATTCCTTAGGAAATGTAAGGGCCTGATTCAGAGTTTGCTGAGTCAATACGGACTGACTTCAATGGGATTTGGGTCAGGCTGTTAACAACCACTATGTTAAAAAGGAATGTGTGGTCTGTTGCATGAAATATATTTGTGCTTTAATGTTTACAGCAAACTTGGGAGCCCCCTCGGAGCAATGCCCTCATCCTTAATTTGCTACAAATTGTAAGTATTGTTGTCAATCTGGGCTGGTTTTACAATCTCAAGGGCTCAGCCCTGTGACCCCTCAATGGACGATAGCCTATTGATTTCAGCTCAAGATTGGTACAGAGGAGCATCCTCTGGGAGAATTGCTTGATATCATCTGTCCTCTAGACTGTGTTTGGAGGGGGATGGGCTTGGATCTAACAGGTATTTCCCATCTGTAACTTCTCTGATAGTGTGCTGTTACCGGACACCTTTCCTATTGTCTAACAGAGTGGGTGAAATATATCATCCATATATTTCCCAAGTATTTTTCATGAATTTCCTCTTACTGGAAGTCTTTGAGATGTATAGATAAAAAGCACTGCATAAAAACTAGGTATTGGTAGTCTAATAACTATTGTTTTTCATTAATCTGCATTAATCTTCATGCTTTGCTCACTCTCTCATTCTTTGCCAGTACAAAATGAGTTGCTAATGTGACACTGAAGAGGGCACTTTGTTTTATAGGAAGACTGGGGCCAAGTCCTCAGGTAGTATAATTGGCACATGACCAGAATAGGGATCAAACTTGTGCCTCTAAAGCCACAGGAAGATAGCTAAATGGCTCTGCCATAGCACTCCTGACTGGGTAAGTCTACATGTTCATTAATGCTCTGTATTTACAGTGCATTAACTTTAGTACCTGTAATTACAGGTACTAACAATGCACTGTAAGCGGCACTACCATGCAGTAGCACCTCCATACAGTAGCACCGACACACACTTTTGTGACACTAATATGCAGTAGACTTATTCTACTGTGCATTAGCACAGTTTTTGCCTGCCATGCTAACGCACATTAGAATTAGTCTACTTTGCCTTCAGCATCTCATGTAAATGTACCCACTGAAGGCAACAGGGTGAGGGCAAAGGCCACCCTTAGCTGTAAATGGGCACCTGGTCATTCAGACTGGAGAATCAAAGGTAGCTGAATACGATAGACCATATTGCTTTCTTGCATGCTGTTGGCTATAGGAATTGCTGTTGCTTTAACCCTTAGGTCCCCAAGAGGTCAAGTCGCTCTTGACTTCACTGGAGACTGCACTAATCAGACCACCAAGAATCTAGCTCATTAATTTTTTTGTGTGTGTCCTTTCTCCTCCCCATATTTCCTGGTGACACAGGTTTTCAGAGAAGGGGGAAAAAGGAGTTCTTTTTAAAGCATATGTTCCCTGTTCACTTGTGCCAATGAGATAAACCAGCTTTGATTGCTTTACTATCTAAACAGTACTTTCCCTATAGTGCCTTCTGTTTTTCTTTGGCCATTTATTGACACTGAGTAATATAACATGAAAGGAATACAGATGGGCTTGTACTGAAGAAATCAGTTAAATAGCTATTAGAGGATTAAAAGTATCCCATGGGCAGGATTATACATCTTTAAATGGTGATATTATCGCAGAGCAAGCAGGTTTGTAATTTTAATGGGAAGAGGAGAAAGGATTTCAAACTTTTTCCCCCATGTTTGATAGAAAGATTAGAGTGAATCCATTTGGTGTGCATAAGTTTGGCAGAGCTGTTGAGCTATTTGCCCAGGGATATCCACACTTGTGTTTCTTGTAAATAGTAATTGCTCCACACAGAGAGAATTCTTCTGGTCAACACTTTTATTAAAACTTTAATTCCCAGGGTGACAAGTAGGGTCATGCCCTGTTTTCAATGTCTGATAATGATGCACTTTAGAAGCTTTGAAAAAAACCTTTGTCTAGACAGAAACAGCTTAGGAAAAGTTTTGAAATGTAGCATTCACTTGAAACCTTTGTTGACATTGTTACATATAGGAATCAGGGATGCATGTTTGGGAAATCTTCAGCTGTTTTGTAGTTCTTATACTAAAACAAGGCAAGATGCTTGTACAGGATCAGTGACTTAGAAAACAATGCCTTCTCTCCTGTGAGTGGTTCAGTCCCTAGCAGATTTTCTTCCAGTTCAGTGTTGCTATGGAAGGAATTTCATTCCCAGTTAGTAATTAATTTCTAGCCTTCATAAATAATAGTAATAATCTACAGATGGCTAGTCCATGCTAATGCTTTAATCTTCTGTGCCTGGTTTTGGATCAGGTTGTATTATAAGGATCCTTCACAATCGTTAAAGAGACTATTTATGCAACCTGAAAACAATGATAAGAAACATTTCCATAGACTTATTGTAAGGTTTGTTTTTAACAAGTCTACTCGACTTGAGTTCCAGGGGATCTTTTCTGCGGTGTAATTTAGCAAAATCAGATTTTGATTCTGAATATAGAATATCAAAGATATATAGATAATAAAATGGAGCCATGTAATAATGCAAGGAGCCATACAAAGTCCAACTTGGGGGCAGGAGGAGAGTTGAGGGGTGGATAATTAGCCACCTGAAAGGTGGCAGGGCCATGCCGCTATCTTTTTTCTTTGACCAGAAGATTTAGCTGGTCATAGTAACGGCCTGCTGCACACTTTCTATATGCCTAGAAAACCTTTATGATGTCCCTATTATAGGTCAGTGCCTTTGTGGCACAATCTGAGATGAAAATCTATCTAGGCTTCTATTCATTACCTTCAGCCTGGGAGGTAACACTGTCACTATGACCATGTTTGATTAGTGGTTTAGTTTGATTTGACATTTAATAATAATTATATGTATGCAAAATGCTTTTAATCTTCAAAGTGCTTTTACAAACAATTAAGTCTTGCAGAATGCAAGACTACTGTACATTCATGCACAGTAATGTAAGTGAATGCACAGTATTCATACGTGATTAAGATTTAACCCCTGCCTTGAGTAAGAAACTCAAACCTGTCTTAACAACAGATTTGCAATGAGTACTTCCATAATCACATTCCCTATGGTACAATATCATAGAAGCATGATGTAGAGAGGTTAAGTTTCTCTTGTCAGAGGCCACAATGGAAATCCATACCAGTGAGGAATAGAAACTAAGCAATTCATCCCAGTCTTGTATTGGGACCATTGCCTTGCTTTTTTTACTCTCTGTGAGAATTATGAAAACAAATGCACCAAAAAAGATGCTGTTGAACTCTGGAAGTATCATCCCTTCTTCAAGAGAGAATGATCTGGAAGGAGGCATGATCTGGGCTCCAGAAAGACTCCTGCTCTAGAAAGTCAATACAAGTGGGTTATAAGAAATGGGGACTAAGTCTGTAGAATTCACAATTGTTTCCAATAGTGTTGCTCTAGTATTGCTGCTTCTGAGTTAATTCCTAGCAAATAATTTAGATGACAAACAGCCTCCTATCTTGTTTTTAAATTCTCTCTGGGCATGTCTACACATGCACCGTTACTGTGCAATAACTTAGGTGCCATAACTGAAAATTACTGCACAGTATGGGCATGTGTCTACATGTGCATGCCCATATTGTGCAATAACTATGGTGACTTATGCTGGCTTGGGAAATAGCATGATGCAGGTAGCAAATTTACTCCTGGGTAGTTACTGCACAGTAAGGCATGTGTAGACACCTTACTGCACTGTAACCCTGTTTGTATGGACTGACTTGGGAGTAACTTTACTCCCAAGTTGGTGCACACAAAATGTTACCGTGCTGTAACACCTACACGTGTAGACGGTTGTTTAAAAACCGCTTACTGTATAGTAAGTTACTGCGCAGTAAATGCACGTGTAAACATACCTTCTGAGAAGGTCACTATTACCCAAATGTGTTCATTTAAATTATTTGCTGAATAATTTAATGGTAACTAAATTAACTAGAAATTGTATAGAAATGTAATTACTAATCATGGGTTCAGATTCTTAAAGGTATTAGATACCTAATGCTATTGGAATCAAATGAAGTTAGGCATTTAATAGTTGTGAGGATCTGGGACTTATTCTCTAAATTACCTGTGATTAAATATATGGATAAAAGGCACAGAACTCAAAATCTAAATTACATTTGCTTTCTGACTGGATGCATGTCATACTCTTCTTTCCATTCGCTAACTGATTCTTATTAATTTTATATTGCAAATAGTCATATTTATGATTTCAGTTTTGAATATATAATTCTGTATTCTTCCTTGAAAATTGCTGTCTATAGGAGCATTCCTGCTACTAAACTCATTCACTAATCTCCAGGAAGAGTGCAGATGAACACAGCCAAGAGTTATGTCACTTTTTATTTGAGTTAATATTCATAGACATGTTTTGAGGTACATGACCAGCTCTGTTTTTTTTGTTCATTTTTGTACATGAACATCTTCAGAAGTTCAGTCAAGATATCATGAAAGCAAGATAGAGAGAATCATTCAATCAAAGTCAGACTAGAAGGGAGATTTTGAAAATGTAAAGGATGGAACAGACTTTGTATATGCTTTTTTTTTTTTTTTGGCATTCTTTTAAAGGGTGTAGGTAGATCACAGGGGAGGGGAGAATAAAAGAATACATCTTGCCCTTATTTAGCAAAGCACTTATTTGTTTAAAATTAAGCATATCCTTAAGTGTTTTGCTGAATTGAAGCCTTGGAGAGTAGTGAATGAAGAAAAGATATAGGGGAAAAATGATCACTTTTTTTAAAGTGGAAATGGTTCAAATTAAAACTACCTACCATACGGTGATTGTTTTAGAGGATTTTGTTCCTTTTAGAAGCAATATTTATAAGCATACATTAAAATGCCTATGTTTTCACCTCTGACCATCAAAGAGGTGTCACAATCAATAGATCTGCAAATGTAATTTGTATAAATGGAGATGTACAGGTTGACAGCTGGTCTATAATTTCACCCCTAGTACTTTCTTTTTCTATGTGGAATTTTACAGAACTTTATTTTGCATTTACCAGTATTGCTAATATTGGTTACAATGGACATTTCAGACACTTTTGCTGAAAACAGTTATTTAAAACAAGCCCCATATACTTTCACATTTTTTCCAGCTCCAAAAAACGCTTAATATGAATTATCTACATGCATTTAAAAAGACAGTGCCAAATAGTCTCACACCCATAGATTGGTTCTAGTTTTTAAAACTTTTCCAAAAACTTCATCTTAATAGAAATGGTTTTGTGAATTAAACATTTTCAGTGAAACATTTTACTCTAAAATTTACCTTTCACTTAGTTATATTATTTGTAAACCAAATCTTGCATCAATTTAGCAGTGCATGAAAACTAGGCAAGAAACCAACTAATGGGGTGGGGGAAAAAACTCTGAAACTGATCTATTTTCATTGTCCCACTGAGTGAAATACATAATGTAAACAAACAGCTTAAAAGATGAAGAGCATTTAGATTTTAAAAGCTGTTTCAGTTTCAGTGATTTAACCCATGATCAGTAACACCACAGACAATTGCAGTGGAGTCATTTCCTTACAGCCTGTATGTCATACGCAATGCAACAACACCGAAAAGTCCTCCCAGAGAATGAGGATACCTTTATTTTCCCTGTCTGCTTCTTTTTTCCCTGGGATATATTTTGACCATTTTGAAAAACCATGCAGCTTGGGATAGTGACAGAGTTTTTGATTAGTCTTGAAAGTGTCTACTTCCAAAGATGATGGTTCCTAGCTGCAAGTCTCCTCAAACTCACTGTATGGAGATGAAGCTAAAGAGGTTTTAGACTCTCCATCACTGTTGCATTCCCTTCTTAAACCAGCACTGGAAGTATCCATCGTTGTCTTAATAGAGAGAGTTTCTTTGGTGTTGGTCCCTAAAGGCTGACAATCCAACAAACTCTGAAGATGTTTAATGTAACTTATTGCAGCTCTTAGGGTCTCCACTTTGCTGAGGCGCTTGTCAGCAAGTTCCTTGGGAAGATGGTCTCGGAGGCGTGCATACCCTTCATTCACACAGCGCACCCTTTGCCTCTCTCTCTCATTCCTCTTTCGAATGAAGGCAGGCTCAAAAGAATAATCATAGACTCCTACATATCCAGGAAATGGCATGTAGGAAAATCTACCTGCATGGCTGCAATAGGCTTGGTCCCAATATGTTGGATTGAAATGGAAGGAAACGCCAAATGGTTCTCTTAGTGGTAACCCATGTGGAGTTACATGGCTGCTACCCATGGCCAGAGCTCCAGAGAGTGACATTCTGTTCAGTAGTCCATCATCTTTGTTACTATCCATTTTCACTAGTGCAAGATCAGTTCCCAGATTTGGCTTCCAAGCTTGTATTAATCCATGTGTGGAAGAAACAATTGTATTGGTGTTTGTCTTCTGTCCCACAGCCTACTTCTATTTTTTTAATTTTATTTTATTTTTTTTTTTTTGTAGCTTAAACTTCTATCCAGATTTCAGTGCAAAACTAATGATCCATGAAGTCCACTGTATGCCTGAGAATCAGCTCTAAGTCTGGGTCTTTTATAGATGCAGAATGCCATCTAATTTATAGACAGGTCTTGAGGATCATCAATCCACACTTTTTTTTAAACCCAGCTTTTCCCTCTGATCTTCATATTTCAAAAGATAATAAGAGGATTCCTGTATTCCTTTTCTCTTAGCTTGAAAGTGTGACCAGAGAATTAACACCAAACATAAATAATCTTCTAGGATCTAAACGCTTCTCATGTATTGTAATCCACGGCATCTTTTGATATAATTGTCTCCAAAAGATGGGTAATTTAAAAAGTTTACAGGGATCTTCAAAGTATTGGCAGAACTCCTCCCTCTCAGGAACCAAGGATCTCCTGTCATCTGAAAAACTAGCCAAAGGCTTTTCCTACTGAAATCCAAAATGCAAGTGCAGCCTTTGTTGTTTTTGCTGCTTGGGTCTAGCTGAAATGGCTCTCAATCAGTTTGCAAAACTTGCATGGTATCTTTCCAGCTTTCTGGGGAGGCTGAGCTCGTCCAAGGGAAGAGTGCTCTCTTGTGGTTGAAAGCATGTCAGATTGAAAAACAGGATGAGAAATCTATGTTTTATAGGGGCATTCTTCAGTTGCAAGGGGAGACTTTTTCAAGAAGTTAAGAGGAGAGCTAGTACAATGCACTGAAAATGCATTATTGCACACTTTTGCAATTACAAGGTACTTGACTTGATGCTACCCCGTGTTATGGCCCCTGCTCTACTTGGACAGCTGAGGATTCCTTTGATACTTGTGAGTTCTGTGCCTCCTCTGACTGTCAACAGGAAAGTTGGCCAGGATGCTCTTACCACTTGAGGGACAAATAAATCCTACCTCCCACTTTTCCATATGATGGCCTGTTCCAGGGATTTCTTCTGCAGTATCATGAGGGGTGTATTTTATCAGTCAGTGTGTTTTATACCTGCAAACTTTTTGGAGACATTTGTCTAATTTATAGGATTTGCCCTGTTTTGCCAGGAATGAGCAACTTTGGTGAGGTGACCACCCAGTGTAGTGAGCAGCAGTGTGGGACATAAAGTGAAAAGTTCAATGAATGTGTAGATATTGTCACAAATGTTCAGTGGCTCAAAGTGCAAGTTAGCATCCCTTACTCAGTGTTTTCATGATAAACTCTCCCAGAAGAGTAAGTTCCTAAACAGCCTCCACTCTGAGAAATTTGCTTATGTCATGGGTGAGTTAAAAAAAGTTCATAATGACATCAGCATGCCTTTAAAAAAGAGTGTGCTCTTGCATTTTTTTGCATGCCTATCTTGCACTAAAAAATCATACTAGTCCTTTCTAGCCTCAAAGGGCATGCCTATAGCCTCTGGCCTTACTAGGGAACATTGCCCTCTTTCTCTCATACCTGCTTTGTGAGTGCCACATATTGAAAAAAATTTAATGTGGCCACTATTTGGTATACATCCAGGGTGCACACAGTGATGCATCTAGGCTCAGGTGTTCTCACTGGTGCACACCCAGAGCTACTCTAACAGTGGCTGTGCTCCATTTTGAGAGGATTTGGTGGAAACAAGTGTGCAGGGCATACTTTGACTGCAGTGTTTCCTAGCATAATCGGAGAAGGAATAAGCATGCCCAAAATGTCAGAACACAGTGGGTCACAATGGACTACTCTACAATTATATAGCTTTTACTATCATGAAACTAGGGAGAGGGTCTTCCTTGTATTTAGACCTCACTCTGAAGCTTTGCAACACTTTCACTACAGTGTTGTGCTAGACCAGGAAATGAAACTCTGTCTAGAAACAAGTGGGATGCTGACCCATCTGTTTTCATTGTCCAGCTCAAAAAAGTAAGCACCATAAGTAGAGAGAAGTAAATTAGATTTTTTTAAAGCTATGTGACTTTATTTTAATTGACTGTGTCTGTCTGCATAAGGAAATAAAAGAATGCCTTTCAGCTGTTAAAATTCTAGATGTTCTTTGAGTTCTCCAAAGCCTTTCCTAATGCTTCACTGTGTTCAAAAGCCAGAATTATATTTCAGTTCTGTAACAAATGCCTTTCTCAATTACCAGGCTTTTTTCCAATGTTTACTGTAAACGCAGCGCACCTGCAGTTTCCAGTGCAGAAATCCCACCTGTGTTAAAGGGATGCTCTGTTTCCCTAATGTAAATCTAGCTGCTTAATTCTTAAAAAAAAAAGAAAAAAAAGGGAAGAAAATTCTCACAAGAGAACACAAACATTGATCTGAGGGATTAGAAGAGCCGTTTTCATATCAAGCAGAGTCAATAGGGCTCTGATTGAATTGCTTCAGCAACATGAGATAAATGAGACCTTACCACTAGGTTTTATTGAATACATTATTGTGTTGACAAGCTAATATAATTCTCCTAGAGTGCAAATATTATTTGTGCAGAGAGCCAGCACATGGCCTGTTCACCATGAATCCCATCTGAGCTCAATTTTGATATCTTAAGTGGGACTACAGTGCTTCATGTCATGACCCCCTTTGTGTAGAGCAGATCCTAGTCATTTTATCTACAAAAGCAAGTCCACTGAAATAAAATGAACAGGATTTGGCCCATCATAAAATAAGCTTAAAATTCATAAGCACTTTCATCTTAAATTCAAAATGTGATTAAGACCACAGGGGAGTTGGATCCAAGAAAAAAATGCTCCTTCGGGGTCTTTTGTTTTGAACACTTTGATCTCCTTTCTTGAGTTCCCTCAAATTCCTCTTCCTGTTGCCTTCCCCCTACAAGAGGCTTTGCTCTCCTTACACAGTCCTTTTCAACCTGGCTAGAATTTTAGGATCTGATTTGGCTCTTGCCTTGTGTGAAACCAGGAGTTGCTCCACAGTAGTAACGTGGCTATGAGAAGAGTGACTGTTTCTCTGCATCAAGACCTCTTAGGCCCCTGGAAATCGGTCTCAATGTTTAGGGATCTTTTCTTAATCTACCTCTACTTAAAGTCAATCTTTCCTTTCTTTTCCTCATGTCTTTATGACAAGGTATTGAGCAGAATTCCCAGATTCATTGAAATTTGACAGGGCTGTGCTGTGAGCACTTCTGCTATGCCCTTGAACTTGTGACCTCTGGGCTGTCAACTGTGCTCTTTAGCACCAGCCACCACAGCCTCCTAAAATCAACCTTCTTAATTTGAAGACTTGCATTAGTATATTCCAGAATATTTCTGTCTTCCACAGTGTTGTGTGTCCATTCTTCTTTTCTTGTGCTTCAGTGTTTCCTTTTAATTATCTATCTGCAACTACTAGAACATACTGCCTGCATAAATGAAAATAAAATAGAAATTATTATTCCTTTCACATGCAATTTAGTCATGGTTTTAATTGTACATCACATACACAATGATTCGTACAATAAAAATAATATAATCTTTATGGTGACAGCTACAAAAAACTTGACAACACATATCATTACCTTTCTAACCTACTATCAATGCTATTTATACTTTATATGGACAGGGCTAGTCTAACCATTAAGCAAACTAGGCGGTCACCTAGGGTGCCAAGATTTGGGGGGCACCAAAATTATATGCAGAACAAAATAACAGGAACATCATTCTCAATAACAGCCCTGACCGGCTGTTATAACTCTGTTAGGGTTAATGAAAAGTGTGAAACAATCAATAATTGTTTTTTGTTTTCATGGTTTTATTGTTCATTTCGAATATCAAATAAGTACATGTAAAAGTTCATTCTAGACTTCTTATTTTCCTCTATATTGGAGGTGGTGGTAACCGAGGTACACAGTTCACCTAGGACGCCAATTACCCTTGGATCAGCCCTGTATATGGAATAAGATATATTGACTAGTATTATTCTTGTGTCAGCCCTTGAATTACACAGTGACAGATTCACAGCAATGACTTTCTTCTGACAAAGATTCTCTTTGGATCTTGTCAGGAATTAGCCTTATTGATGAAAATACTGGTGTAGAAATACAGGATCCAGTTAAATGCATACAATTCTACCTATCTATTCCCAGCTGACAATATAAAACTTTGTTTTTACCTGCAAAGCTAGAGCACAAGAAGGAGAAGAAAATGATTAAGGAATAAACAAAATAATAAATAAAAAAGTTATGCATATGGGAAATTTCTTAGTTTGTCTCTGTCATTGAAATTTATTATTATTGTGGTTGTAATGTTTTTTTTTTTCTTTAAATGTGGAGTCTCTCCAGTTTAACAGCTAAAAAATAGGAGATGGATCTAATCCATCTAGGTTCTTGTATTGTCTCCAAATAATGGACTAAGTGCAGTGGTCTTTGCATAACCCCTATCTCATGCAGTTCTATTTGCGATAGTAAAAGCTATTAGTACTTCTACACACACATCTGTCTCCTATCCTTTCTTTCTGCTGGGACAATACCACCAACTTTCCAAATGAAGGAAGGCTTCTTTCAGCATCCAGCAGCTGATAGAAGGTGCATATAGTAATTGTACCTTCCTAGGGTTTACTTCATATCCCACCAGCACAGCTGCCATGTGGATTTGGTAGAAGCTACATGGAGTTGCCAGAGGCTGCACAGGTGTATGCACATTTTTTGGTCCTTTCCAGGGGCAGTTGCTATCTGTTATAAACTTCTAGCAGAATCCTCCAGTACAGTTAAGGTCTAAGATTTCAGGATATTTCCAGTATCTAATGATAACCTGAAGATAGCTCTGTGACTTGCTACAAAGCCAGCAGGTACTGTAAGGGGATGACAAGACACTAGGTTTCCAATAAACACAGTGCACTTGTCCTATTAATTCATCTTGACAGCATATATTGCTACCTTTCCAACCTTCTATCAATGCTATTCACACTGTTTATGCAATAAATTGGAATATAATAGTTTTCTTGCATAAATCTGGTAAAGGCTGTCAGCACAGAAATCATGGCTTTGCTTTGGGAATAAATGCTCCTAAGGAGTTGTAGATGCTTGTGGTATTGGAGGATTTTCTTCTCCTTCATATATTACATCTCCTCAGACATCCAGGGTGCAGACTGAAGTTCCATTTGTTGCGTGATTGGCTCCCTGGAAGGGCTCTAGAGCCACACGTGAATGGCTGCAGAGCGCTTTTAAAGTGACTGATCTGGAGGTGGGGGGTGGATTGGATCTTCTGTGCCTTGCAGTGCTCACCCCACCCTGTCCGCTCACTCCCCCTCCCTTCTTGCAGACAGCACCGGAGTTGGGAGAGGGGGCAACGGTAGGGGAGAGGGTTGTCTACTCCACTACAGGCAGGCTACCTGGGCTCAATTCCCACTACCCCCCTCCCCACCCAACAGGTGAACATCTGTTATGTAGGGGGGGCTTTATTCAAAGCACCATGAGTTAAAGTGGGGTCCTGGACATCTGCCAGTTCCCTCAGTGTGCACCCCTCTACAGACACAAGTGATTCTTTTGCATTAAGTGACACTTAATACTGACTTGACTAGCTTTGATATGAATATATAGTAGTGTAAATTGATATTTAAATGTAATTTTTAAGAGGGGAAGTGATATTTTCTATAACACAACTTATAGGGAGGGATAATGAGATAAAGAGAATTTTGTGTGATTTCCATACTGGTTCTAATACAGCTTCACTTCTGAAACAACCAAAAATTGTTATTCTCTGATTGCTTTAAGAGGTAGCTGTGGAGCTCAAGACTGATAGGTTTCTGTGGATCAACCTACAAAGCAACATTCAAAAGGTCTGAGCACACGTGAGCATCTCTAACTGGGTGGACTGCATCATGTTGTTGTCTTGGGATGATTCACACCTTCTGCATGAGTAGGGGCATAATTTTCCACATTGTCTCAATGTTGTCACTACATATTGAATGCCACAAGACTGTTATGTGTCACCCCATCGCACCAGAAAAGAGGGTGGCCATGGCCATCATGAAACTGGCCACCCCCACCAGCTTCCTCTGCTTCATTGGAAACCAGTTTGGCGTGGCTTCTTGCATGGCTGGGTGAGGTATGCCAGCTGCAGGGCCGGGTGAACCATGCTAGTAGCTGCAGGATGTCACGGCAAACAAATTTATCTGCCTCCAAAACCCCAGGGAAGTTGTTGAAGGCTTTAAGGCCATGGGGTTCCCTAACTGCATGGGTGCATTGGATAGCCCACACATCTCAGTCCTATCCCTATCCCAGGAGAGCTGGTCAATCGTCAACAGGAAAGGGTTTGCCTCGGTGATCTTCCAAGCCATGGTTGATCAGCAAGGATGCTTCACTAGCATTTATACAGGCTGGGCAGGCAGCACTCACAAAGTGTGTGTCTTTTGAAATTTGCCACTGCCTGGGATGATGGAGAAAGGATTATATGAGCCCAGGCTCCCCATTGCAGTGATCCAGGGTATTGTCATGCCCCATCATAGCAGATACAGTTTACTCCCTCCTGCCCTGCCTCACAAAGCTATATGGAGGACAAGTTACTGACCAGCAGAAGTCCACATTCAACTACTACCTCAGCATTGGCAGCGCCTGTGGACATTTGCTGCTTGCCACCTCCCTCCCCGTCCCGCTGCCAGGAGCACCTGTAGACAGTTGCCACTGACTCCCACCCCCTTTCCACAGACATTGCTGGCAGCATCTGCAGGTGGTCGCCAACCACTAGTCAGCACTCACCACCCTTCCTCCCCGCCACCGACACTGCTGTGGCCGCCTGTGGGAGCTCCCTGCTGCCACACCCCCCACTGCCGACACCACTGCCGCCGCCTGCAGGCAGTCGCAGTGGTCCCCCAGCCTCCGGGGGCACAGGGCATTCACATGAGGAAGTGTGGGAAGTGAGGGAGGCAGCAACCAGACAGAGACATGGGCAGGCAGGGCATGGTGCCCCCTTAGATCAGCAAGCAAATGGTGGTTGGGAGCTATTGTGCCAAATTGCCTGGCTGCACACCTTCCTGCTGCTGCAGATGGAAAGGGTGCTCTGTAGGCCACCGATTGAGCAGTGCTGAATGCTAAAAAACATTCAGGAGTTACCAGTTAGTGTTTCTAGAAATAAAATAAAAAAGTTTGTTGCAACACTTCTGTCTGTCTCATAAGTACATTAGTACTGGGGGTGGGGGAGAGGTGGTCAGGCTGCAGTGATGGTGGGGACTCATGATTAGGTTCACAGAACTCCCCTTGTAGGGGGACAAAGGGTTTTCTCAAGGTTGTTGGCAGGGACAGTCTGGGTGTTTCTGCTGTGTGCACATACCTAGTCTTGATGGCTCCCTTCCCACCAAAGGACCCCCTGCATCGTGTTAAAAAGCTGGTCATTTGTTTGCTGTAGGGGGCTGAGGACCGGGAGTGAGAGGCATCAGCATGGCTGGTGGGGGGGCATGGCCATGCGGGTTGGGAGTGAGGGGCACTGGTAGCTGAAGGTCAGGAGTGAGGGCTGTTGGGGGGAAGGGAACTGCAGTTTGGAAGTGAGGGGCACCAGCAAGGGGTTGCAGGTCAGGAGTGAGAGGCATGGGGGGGTGTCAGGCAGCTGAAGGTTGGAAGTGAGGGACACTGGCAGGGCTGGGGGTGCAGGGAGACGCAGGTCAGGAGTGAGTGAATAGCGCACTGAGGATTTTTTGAGATTTCTGACTGGTCACATGTACACAGCAATGGAAAAAAATTAAAATCCACCATTTCAATTTAAGGGGCATAAAATGAAACCCTGAGGACTAAACCCCCGTCACTTGTACAAGCGCCCTAAGTGTTAGATGCATCTCTGCTGAGAAAGGGAAATGACCAGATGAACATGTGGCATTATGCATTTAAAAAAAAAAAGGATCTTGCAAAATTATAAATCACTCACTGAAATGTTTTCCGGTCCTTGGGAGGTTTTTCCTTTGTAATTTGGCCAGCCAGGGCTTAGCCTGTTGAGCACTTCAGATCTACTTAGTTATATGAAGACTTAGACAGAGATACTGTCTGTTCAAGAAAATGGAAAATGTAGGTAAAGTGGATAACATTATTCTTTTGGCCCTGAATGGGCATGCATATTAATGCAAAGCAATAAACTCAAGAACTTATTACTCTGGAGTTTGCTTTAGGTGTGCCATTTGAACATGCACCTGGGACCACAGCATGTTGAGTGGAGTGGAACAGCCCTCACTGGCAGGGGCCCAGGGAGGTCAGCCTGCCAGCCTGATGCTGCTCCCCCTGGCTCAAAGTAATGCAGAGGGGCTGGCTGGGGCACGAGGGTGCTTCAGTACAGGGCAGTATCTAAATGTGTACTGCTACAGAGTGAAAAACTCCATAGCAGGATAGTACTTGTATTTTAAATTACTTTATTCCACCCTAAGAGGGGTGCACATGTAGATGCACAACATTTATTGTGCAGCTAATTTGTCTACTGTACAGTAAACATCTCGTATAGATGTGCCCAATGACATTGAGACTCTTTCCTTTATTTAAAAGAAATGAACCAGTTTATAGGGGCTTGCAATGATTTTGCAGTGGGGGGATCCGCTTTAATGGAGCTTAGCTCTGAGCATAGGCTGCTTCCAATGTGACCTGTGCTGTCACTGCTGCTGGAGCCAGAACTACGGTCACCACTCCTCTGTCTGCCCCCCTCTCACTCCAAAAGCCGCTGCCTCTCGTCCCTGCCACCCAACTGTCAAAGTCCCTCAGATCTGCAGGCTGGATAAAATGGCTCTGTGGCCCAGATGTGGCTTGCAGTCCATAGGTTGCTGACCCCTGGTTTATAAGGAATGACTATTCCAGACTATCAGAGCATTTTAGATTCAGCAAAAGATCAAAAGGTGGGAGTGCAGATGACAAAATACCTTCAAGTCCCTTCCTGCACAGACATGAAGCACTTTTGAAACTGTAATAACACCTCATTTAAGAGTCGGGCATGTTCAGGTTACGAAAATGTATAACCACATTTTGGAGAATAGCTAACTTAAACAGAGCACCAAGAAAACTTTTGGATTGACTTGAGCAGCACGTACGATTAATATACATGTGTTGTAAATGTTTGTGAGCCATTTACATACATCAAAGAGTTCTAGTATATGTACAGCCTGAGCCATGGTTTTCATGTGTGGTGTTCAAACTATCTGAAGTATAACATGTTTCAATGGTGTAATTTGGAAATATAAGCCTATGATATTGGAGGTGAAACACAAAATTATTTTGCTACCTAACAGTAGTGTTTTTATGAATTATAATGGAGATCAAATGACAGGCAACTATGATTTACAGGACTATAATTCTGGAAAATTATTTTGCAATACACAAAAGTGTGCTAAGCTCCTTATGGTATAGATGAGAGAGATGCTCCCTTCCCAAGAATCACAATAACATTACAGAGCCACATTTTAATCACAAAAAAACCACAACATGAAAGTTTTGCTTTGTAACGTAAAAAAGTGATGCATTGTTGTATTAAAAAAACCCCCAAACAAACCCCAAAAAGTACTGTTGGGAACAACCTTGTACTGGCAATGGAATGGACTAGACCAGGGGTTCCCAAATTGTGGTACACGGTCTCTGGGGGGGAGGAGGTGGTACATGAAAGAAAGTGTGTAATGGCAGATTTAATTTTCGTTATAATAATAATAATTGCCATTCAAGAGGTTAAAATTTAAAGGGGAATGTGGGCAGCTGGTAAATCTGGAAATAGGTACTCAGTAAGCAAGTTTTGGAACTTGTGGTCTAGACAATGTTATCATTCTTTCCATCTCAAATGTCTATGATTTCAGGACAAGGTTCCTTGGGTGAATCTGATATCTTTTATTAGACCAACCCAAATAGTTGGAAAATAATTATTAAGCAAGCTTTTGGGTTCAAAAACCCTTCGTCAGGCTAAGGAAGTTTCAGCAGTTGGTATGTGCTCTTCCTGGATGGAATGAAAAGTAAAGGACAAGCTTTTATTTCACATTTTTGTGTACCAGGTTTGGAGTTAGGGAGAAATTAAGTATTTCGACTCGACTACATTTCTACTGTACAATATTTTGGACTACAGTTTCTTACCTCCATTTTTGGAGAATAGGACATAATTTTCCCTCAGCTAAAAGATAATGGAGAAGGATAGGAAAGTGAGAAGAGTTTTCAAGGTAGGTATGCATCAGAATAGCTGCTGGGTCTCAAAGAAACAGCATGGATAAAACTGGGAGTAGAAACTAAAACACCCTAGATGATTTAATGAAGCTTTTCTTATTATTTTTAGAAAGGAAGATATTTAAAATAGTCATCAGCATAAACTTTAAGAAACCAAGAGAATCTTTAATTTTCGATAAGAAATATTACAGTACATATGAGATCTTAACCTTCAAAATCTTTAAGTTTGTGCAGACATTGTTCTTTGGGTAAATGTGATATCTTTTCTTAGACCAACTAACTAGTTGGAAAAATTGTTCTTTGCAAGTGTTTGGGTACAAACACCCTTCTTTAGGCAGAGGGAGAGTCTGCAGTTTTGTGCTCTGCTGGATGTGATAGAAGCTGGTATGCAAAAATACAGGTCTGTGAAAATGCACATGCATGGCAGTGAGGATCAGAGAGGGTGGGAAATAATAGGTGTGAGACAGGTAGGTGGGGGGGAGGGGGAATGGTGACCCAGTGACAGAATGTAGCTGGTAAAATATAGAGAGGTCAGCTGGGGTTATTAGACGGTAGGCAGGTTATAATGTGCCATAAGTTTACGCAGTAATTTAGATAATTTTAGTCTCCTTAAATAAAAATAACAACTATTGTAAACCCAACTTCATCCGCATTTTTTTCTGAATATATTGTTTAGAAAAGTAGGGAAATGAAAAGTTGGCATGAGTTTGTTGTCTGTTTTGGAAGTTGCCTTAAGAGAAAAGCAGAAACAAACTTTACATATGGTGTGAGAAATGTGCACAGACAAATTAAAATTAATCAAGTCAAATTTTCTCCCAACCTTAATGTCTTATTGGACTAGCATAGTTAAGGTATACCAGTTTCTTTAGTCAGTGGGTACGTGGGTGGATCTGGGATTTTGAAAAGGGGGGTGCAGATGGTGAGGTGCATCATCACATTTAAAACAACACATTTTGCTGTGTTAAAAATAAACTAGAAGCTAAACTAATGTGCTAGGGGGCTAGGGCCATATTATTCAGTTTAAGATTGAAGCAAAAACAAATATAACTTCATTGGAATGAGTTGAAAACAATCTGCAGGGGTGTGCAATAGGCATTTCATGACCAGGAGCAGCTTGCAGACAGCAGAATTACAGAACAAAGTATTGATTGGTGGAGCATTAAAAAGGAGAGGGTCGTTCACATCTGTGGAATGACGGTCTAAGAAGGGATGGGGTGGATTATAAGAAGCCATGAAGTCAAGTGACTCCCTCAGCACTGCTTGGCTAGAAAAGCTGCTGCCACTGCCAGGCAGTTGGTTTTAAACTTTGGGTAGAGCAGGAATCAAAGGGGTGTGCAAGTGCACCAGTGCACCCCCCTGGATCTGCTCCTGTGATAGCACATAGAAGAGCACCACGCTTTGTGTCCTGTCCAGCTGCCTTTGACTCCCCAGCCTGAATGACCCCACAGCCATTAACCACTAGTTCACTTGAGGGGGGCAGCCTCTGACCATGAGTCCGGAGCAGGGTTTGAACTTGTGCCATAAGAGTTAAATGCCTTAACCCCTCTGACACTGCTCTCTGTTAAAATATAGCCTGAATGCATATTGAAGTAAAGGAAGAGTCAGGTTTAAAGGAAACTTTTGCAAATGTGAGGAAAAATATTAAAGGAATGTGAAAGTGGGAAGGAATATTTGAGACACTGGTGGTCAGTCATTAAGTTGAGGTGACATGACTGGCACATGAAATAACAAATCTAGTAGCTAAATTTGTTGATAAAGCTATCATGTCAGGTGTAGTAACATGTTATTGGAAAATAGCAAATGTACAACCTATATTTAGCAGCAGGATGTGAACAGAGCAAGTACAGGCTAGGGAATCTGAATTCAGTCCTATGCAAGCCTTGAGAACAAGGCTGAGCAAGATGCAGCTCAGGGAGCTGTGTCATCCAGCCAACAGGGCTCCTTGTGGGTCTGGAAATTTGACAGCAGGGGGAGTGGTGACAGTGTTAATACTCACAGCTCCTGGAAGGGCAGCCCTCTCCATGGACTGCCACTTTGATGAGGTGGAGAGGCTTGTGTGTACTGATGACCCTAAAAGCAACACCGTCTGGAGTCTTGCACACCTAGTAGGGTCACCCATGGCAGTAAGGTCAAAGGTGAGGTATTGGACAAAGAGCAATCCGGCATAACATAAAGACCTCAATGGCGGAGCAGGCGCATGAAGAAGGCATACTTCTCAATGGTTGCAAAGGAGGATGAAGACTGCGGTGCAAGAGTAACCCCAGTCATCTTGGATCTTCTTGCTGCTGGACACGTTTCTCTTCCACCAAGATCTGTGCAGTTGCCGATGTGCAATGGCCTCTTCATGTAAAGCAAGTTACATGCAGGCTTCTCCCACTTCCTTTACTTGACCTGTGGGAGTGATCATCCTCGACTGTTAGAGGTCGCTGCCACAGCTGATGATGACAATGGATTGGCAGGAATTAACACTCCCACTTCTCATCCTGCTGCCAAACTTCCAGGTCCAAGAGGAGCCCTGTGAGCCTGATCACATGGCTTTGAAGACTTGCCCAGTCAGTGCCACTCATCTGGCCCCTCCGCAGGGCTGGAAGCATTGGTCACCCCTGCTTGAGAACCAGTTAAAAGGGGGAGAATCGCCCGAGACAGGGCCGGGATGGGAAAGTGGGATAAAACCGTGTGTGCATGTCCACAGGTGAGCACACGTGTGGTAGGGTTGCCAACTCTGACTGAACCTATTCCAGATTTCTTTTTCCAACATGACATAAGGCCATTAATTGTACTGCTCAACCCATTCACAGTATCAGTCTTCCGGATTGCTTTCAATAGTCATTGGTGGCTGGGAGCCTACCAGAATCAGAAATCTGGGAGGGCTGGCAACCCTAGCTCGTGGCCATTGCACACACTTACATCGTGTCAGACTGAGCTGAAAAAAGGACAAGTCCCAGAGCTCACTGCTTGCATTGTACATTCGTCATTGCAGGGAGGACTGCGGCCCTGCCAGGTGCCACATAGTGTGGCAACCCCATGTTGCTACATGCCCTGTACACATATGGGGTGGGGGCAACCCAGGCTATGGCTGCCACCGGCATGCTGAGTGGGGCAAGCTGGTGCCACACAACTTGGGGCTCCGCTGTGACTGTGGCACCTTGCATCAGGGGGGCTGGGCCAGGACAGGGTTCCCAACAAGGCGTCTTGGCAGGACGCAGGTGCATTGCAAATGTACCCAGGGCATCCCATCACACCAGGCTCTTTGGGTAGACGCGGCATCGTTTATTAGACCAGCTAAATAGTTGGGGAAATGGTTCTTTGCAAGTTGTGGGGCCCAGACATGATACAAGTTATGCATTCAAGTGGGACCGCTGCCTCCGCCCGGCTGCGCGAGGCTCCCGGCCCGGGATTTGCCTTAGGGAGCCTTCAAGGCCAAGGGCAGGCGCCGGAACGGCGGCGGCGGCGGCGGCAGCAGGGGGGAGCGCCACTCGAGGAAGAGCTGGGGGGGGCGGCGCCGCGGCGGGAAGAGCCGGGGGCGGGCGCGCTTCCTGGACGCGGAACAAAGCGGAAGCGGCGCGCGAGGCCCGGGGTGCGCGAGCTCGGGCGGTGCCGGCGGCCGCGCCCCCTCCCCCCGCGCCCATGAGGCGGCGCCAGCTCCGCGCTGCGCCCCCAGCCGCCATGCGGGGTCGCCGGCTCCTCCCGCCGCGGCCGCCCCTCCTGCCGCGGCCCTAGAGCCGGGGCCGGGGCCGGGGGGCCCATGCTGCCTCTGCTGCTGCGGCCGCCGGGGGACGCCGCGCCCCGGCCCGGCCCCGGCCCCGGCCCGATGCATCCCAGGTGAGCGGAGCGAGGCGAGGCGGGGCGGGGCGGGGCGGGGCCCTGCCTGGGGCCCGCCACGCGTTACATTTATGGTGCCGTTGGCCGGGGGGGGAGTGCTGCCACCTTGTGTAGGTTTACCCAGACCCAGTAAGATTTGGGGGTGAGTCAAGCCAGCAGGTGCCGAGGAGGGATCACACCATTCGCTGGTGCATTGCGCCATAAATGTAGCCCGGCAGCAGGTACCGAGGAGGGACTGTACCATTCGCTGGTGCGTCATGCTGTCCATGTAGGCCAGTTGCATGTGTGAAATGATGATCGCACCAGTCGCTGGTGAATAGCACCGTACTTTTAGATCGGTTGCAGGTGCGAAGTACCAGTTGCTCCATTTGCTGGTGCATCGTGGCATAAATGTCGGCCGGCTGCATGGGCGAAGTGTGGATCCCACCATTCACTGTTGAGTGGCACCATACATTTAGACCAGTTACAGATGCTAAGTAACAATCGCACCATTCACCGTGGGTTGTGCCATAAATGTTAGACCAGTTGCATGTGTGAAGTGATGATTGTGCCATTTGCTGTGAAGAGCGCCATACACATAGATCAGTCGTGGGTGCTAAGTTACGATTGCACTATTCACTGGTGCATCGTGGCATACATGTAGACCGGCTGCACGGGCGAAGCAAGGACCCCACCATTCACTGGTGAATAACACCGTCGTTCACTGGGACCTGCAGCAGGTGCCAAGTCACAGGCGTACCCTTTGCTGATGAATCGTGTCATAAATGTAAACCAGCCACAGGCACCAAGGAATGATCACGCCATTCACTGGTGAGTTGCACCATGAATGTAGACTGGCCAAGTGCACCGCATAATGATCATGCCATTCACTGGTGAATCGTGCTATAAATGTGCTGAGTAATTATTGCTAGACAAAGATGACTGTTCAGCTATAAAAAGAGTCAACCAGCTATTAAAGTGAGTGCATGCAAATGTGTAACAACTTTTATAGCTGGGCCCTTGGATATGTTGGTATGTCATTTCTGTATGGATGCAGATACAGCCCTCGAAGGAGACCAGAAAGGTTTAACCTGGCAGCATGGTGAACTTCTATTGGCCGCTTCTCCGAAGTAAAGCGCTGTGACTTTGCCAGCTCATCAAATGAATTTGGTGCTAGCAACAGATGCCAGGCAGACCAAACCGGTCCTGTTTGTCTGCAGACTTGATTGCAATTTGAGTTTACTTTCCCTCCTGGCAAATAGGCCTAATAGGGCAGAAGATAGTAGTGTAGAATCCATACTGAATTTGCTTTTCACTTCTGCTGATCTTGACACAGCTAGCATGTTAGTTGCATTGGCAGCTTTCTTTTGTGTACAACGGGAACCTGAGTTTCTGAAAAATTAGATTGAGACTGCCAGCTTGTCCTCTGAAAAACATCTATGCTATGGAAATGATTTTGTCCTTATTGGCCAGCACCATCATGGTACTAATCAAGGGGGCAAAGTCTCCAGTTTAGCAGTTCTGAGGCAAAGCAAGATTTTTGTGTGGTTCCATTTCCGAAAAACAAGGGACGCCATCTTCGTTGAACAGAAATCAAAATATCAATGTGGTGTTTGGTTACTAAAATAATTTGGTTATGGATTGTAGGTTGTCACCATAACTAGATTAAATTAGTACAGTTCGCTGTTTTTGAAGTGGGTATTTAGAGTATTTAGATGACAGATGCTGTGATACTTGAGAGAGTTCCCATAGGTTCATCCAAACTAAATAGAATTAAATAGACCTCCTCTTCCGAAACATAATTTGACAAGATCACAAAAGTTTGAAATTAGAATATCCATGTCAGATATTGGGACGTAATGACTATTACTCAGCAACCCTCTTTCCTTCTTGGACAATAGCAAATAAGTTAGGGCCTAGTTTTGTTTCTGTTTTAAGTCAGTGTCTTTAATATGAATATTGGTTTTTGGCATGTGATGTGATTCATGGGTATGAAGGGCATGGGATGTATTATCTACAAAATATTTTCCATTTGATAATGAGAGAACTTTCTTTTCTGTTCAGTGAGGAAGATGCTTTTGAGGCTTATGTGCCATACTAGTCTTAGATTTTTTTTTTAAGTATGAAATATGTATAATCCTGAGTGCGCATATAGTACTGAAGCAGGATTTAACAAACTACAAGTGACCTGGCAGGTATTTTTTCTCCTTAGAATGAATGAAATGAACCTAAGTCCTGTGGGGATGGACCAGCTGACCTCATCCTCTGTGAGCAATGCCCTGCCTGTCTCAGGAAGCCACTTGGGACTGGCTGCATCACCTACTCACAATGCCATACCAGCACCAGGTAACTGAGAGCATTGTGTTTTTGCATTTTTCCGTGACACTTGAAAACCAAACTACTATAACATGGGAAATATTCAGAGTTGAATGGTAGCATTTGGGTTTATCCTCTAACAGCTGGAGTCATTAGCGGATGATATGATCACACACTTGAGCAGTTCTGTGGTTCTGTCATGTGGTGGCATAAAGCTGCAGGATGGTGGGCAACTAAACGTTGCTTGAATCAAAACAAGAAAGGATGAATTCTAGGCCTCTGGCAGACGTTACACCTAAGACACGATTAACCTGTGAACTGCACCATAAATAATAACCCAGCCACATGTTCAGACAATTAATGATGTGACAGAATGGGAAACCAGGCACAAAAATATTCCACAAAATGTGTAATGTTATTATGGCTGGTTTCTATTATGCCTTAAATTAAATGTGTGGCAGAGTAGCTAATTTTCGATCCAGCCCTAAAAGTACACTGGAGTTGATTGGAGACTCTGGTGTGGTCCTGGTGTTGGGACTAACAATCAGCTGATGGGAAGGAGCAGTAAGATGATGGAAAAAGCAGTCTAGTGGTATCTCTGGAATAAAGCACTGTGCAGCTATTGAGGACATGGGGTTCTGACTAGACCTCTCCATGGCTTGTTGAGTTGGGAAATTCTCTGGCCCCAGGTCTAGTTCTACTCTGGGATGCCCCCCTCTATTTTCCCCCAGTCCAAGTGGCATTGTAAAGTCTCCAAGCTGGTTGGAGACACTGGTGCTATCCCAGGACTGGGACCAGCAATCAGCTGTGGGACTGCACAGGCTGATTACTGTAGGCACCTGATCCCCTGCATTGGCAAGTTGAAATGGTACAAATTTCAGCCCTAATGTCTATGAAATGGGATCTGATCCTTGATCCTAAAGTCATGTGTCCCACCACACACACATATACAGCATGGTAGGAGGCCATGGTTGTTGGGATCAGATTCCATCGTGCTATTCAAGGAACAAGATGCCAAGGGGTCTTGCGCAGTTCCTGCCTCAAAGAAACTGTTTTTGTTCTAATAATGTTCACGGCCTAGCTGTGTTTTAATGCTGCATTCCTCTCTGTGATATTTTACTGCCTTGGTATGAGGTACAGCTGAGAAACATATCATACAATAGGTAAGGCATACTTAATAATAACTTTTAATTTTAAAATGTGTGTCTTCCTGACCATATTTTTAGAGAGCTACACAGATAAGTGTCCATTACAAACATAATACAGGATCAAGTCATATATGCAGCAGGAAGTATTCCAGCCTCGGTTAGACTCTCCAGATTCTAGCAAAGGTGATCCTTCCTTTGGGGTACTCCTTGCTTCAGCCACTTGGACCGGGTGTGGGGGGGGGCATCCCAGGGTAGAACCAGCCCTGTAATCAAAGACTTTCCCAACTCAACATGCCATGGAGTAGTCGAGTCAGAACCTCACATCTCCAGGAGCCACAGTGAGGCCAGCAGCATCACTGACTCCTGGCATTCTTTGTCTCATGCCACAGTGAGTGCTTTCAGAAAAACTGTTGTTTACCCCAACGTTGTCACAGTCCTTCCATCAGTACCCTTGCTTTCCCTGTCCTCCATGCTCCTGTCCATATTTTATTTCTTTGTTATCCCCATTCCTTCTATTATCTTCTCTCTTACTATCAACTAACTACTTACTGGTTTGCTTCTTCCCCTGCCCCAGCCCTATAATGGGATGAAAAACACCTACAGCAAAAGATAAAAAGTAGATACTTGACAATGAAATGTACAAGATTTTTAAACTTTTCTCGGTTTGCCAACTACTTCAAAACGTTAAACAAGGTTCTGTTTAGTTGCCAACAATAAACATAATCAGAATGCTTGTATGTTAGGTTAAGTATATCTTAATTAAAATTATTTTAATAACTTTACTGTATTTACTCAAATGTAAGACAGTGGTTTTCTCCCCTTCAGCATGGAGAGAATGGGACACCTCTAGTCTTAGAATTGAGTATGGGCCAGTTAAGCAGCTGCTGTGGCTCCAGATGGGGCCAGGGTGGTTTGTGTCAGGTAGGGGGTGTATGGTAGAGTATGGGGAAGGGGTGTATGGTACATGGGAGCACAGGGGGGAAAGGTGGGAGGGAGATTTTGAGGAAAGACATGCATAGAGCAAGGGGGCTGTAGAGGAAAGGACATGTGGAGTAAAAGGAGCATGGGGGAAAAGGCATGTGATATATGGGGGAACATGGGGAAAGGGGGTGTGCAGGGAAAGGGCATAGGGAGGAGGTGTGCAGTTCATGGGGGAGCATGAGGGAAAGTGCGCAGTGCTGGGGGAAGCATGGGAAGGGGTGGCAGGGGGAGCACAGGTGAAGGGACCCAAAGTACAGGGAAAGTGACACAGGGCATGGGGGAAGCGGAGCCCAGAGAGAGAGAGAGGAACTCAGGGAGAGGGCATGGAGTGTGTGTGTGGGAGGAGGGGTGGTGGGGAAAGAAAGGAGAAGGGGCACATTGAGCAGCAGGGGAACTGCTGTGGCTCTGGCCCTGACTCCAGCTGAGGTTGAAGGCTGAAGCCAGAGCTGCCACTACTCCTTGGTCCAGCCAGGTGCTCTGTGCTCCCAGGGGAGATGCAGCAAGAGCAGCTGCAAAGGTAAGGGGGAAGGGGGCAGGCATAAGAAAGGGACAGGTGGTAGGAGGGAGAAGGCACTGTGGGGAATAGGCAGCAGGGAGGCAGGTACAGGGGCAAGCAGCAAGGTAGGGGGGAGCAAGGGGAGTAGAACAGGGTTCTCCCCCTCCTCCCCCGCTACTATTCCTGTGTCAGTGGTGGCAGGCATGAATTTAAGATGACCCTCCAATAACTAGATTCTATACATGGAAAATTAGAAATCTGTTTTAATTTTCCATGTCTACAATCTAATAATTGGGCGAGTCATCTTAAATTCAGGGTCGTCTTAGATTCGAGTGAATGTGGTAATTTAAAAAATTACTTCTTGAGTATACCAAAATAAAAACTGACAGTTACTGGGAAGTCTTGCAGATGGAGAGTGTGCTTTGGGACTCTGGGAGCTATTTAGGTTTTGAGTTACTCTTGGTTACATTACAATAAAAGCTCGGACCTTTCATTATAATGGAAGGTTAAACCTATGGTGGCAAAGATTTAAACTTCCAAAGTGCTCAGGGGAGCTTTGGCTTCATAATTCCAATTAAAGTTGAAAGGAATTTTGACTATTCTTGCAGTGCACTCCTAACCCCTTAATAAACATTTGTTTTGGTTATGTGTTCACTGAACTTAAATAGCTCCACTGAATTTTAATAGGCATTTTCTTCTTGCAGGCTTGCCTGTTGCAATTCCAAACCTGGGCCCCTCCTTGAGTTCTTTGCCCTCTGCCCTATCTCTGATGCTCCCAATGGGTATTGGGGATCGAGGAGTGATGTGTGGTATACCAGAGAGAAACTACACCCTACCTCCACCACCGTACCCTCACCTGGAGAGCAGCTACTTCAGACACATTCTACCTGGTAAGTAGCATGGCTCTGACAACTAAAGGTGAGATCACTCTTAAGGGAGTGCCATACCAGAAGCTTGATAGCTTCTACTACATTAATGTGACTGAGAGAGAATTTTTTTATAGTATTCTGTATTGTGGATCCCCTGAATGCTCCCATCTTTTGTGTATCTGTATACCACTATATAAGCAATACATGGAACCACCATGTTGGTTCAGTACACTAGATATTTAATAGTTATGTCTGTCTACTCCTCCCCTTGGTTCAGTATTCTGCTTTACTTTTAGGCTCAACGTCTATATGTTGACATACTTGAGACTTTATATTTCAAACTCTGCTATTTTCATTCCATTTCCAGTAGACCTTACTGCAAGATCAGTGTGAATTTAAAACTAAGTTACGGTAACTTCATCTAAGAACAGTTTCATTTCTAGCATTCCAGGGGCTTCTGTATGAGTGGTTTTATCCTGCTCATTAAAGAAAATAAACCTTTCAGCTGGGAAGTCTAGGAATTTCTCATCCCACAAAGTTCTTTTATTATTATTCTCTAGCTGTTGTGATTGGCTTGGCATATTAGTTCCTGTTATGATTTCCCCCTTCTTTCCAGCTCAGGTCTGCATTTTTATTTTTGTAATGTAATGGTTTTCTGTGTTAGCAAGTTTTCATCAAAAGGTATGGATTTTTTTATTTATTTATTTTTTTTTTAAATGAGGTCCTTCTGTTTTATGCCTGGGGTGCTCAACTTCTGGCTTGTGGGCCAAATGCAGCCTGCAGAGCCATCACATCTGACCTGCAGGGCTCCCCATGGAGCAGGAAATTTGGCAGCAGGGGAGTAGTGGCCATTAATATGGTCACCGCCCCATGTGCCCAATTGCAACTGCACCATGCCCCCTTTTCCTTCTGGGGCCAAGCTATACCCCCTTTTCCCTCATGGGGCTGGATTGAGACTGGAACATGCCTCTTTTTCCTGCCTGGGGCTGGGCCATGCCCCCTTTTCCCTCCGTGGGGCTAAGCTACACCATCTTTTTCCTGTGGGCCAGGTTGCAGCTGTGCTGCCCCATGCCCCCCTCTGCATGGCTGGATGGTGCCCACTGTGCTGGTCCCGGTGTCAGATCAGGACCACCAGTGGGATCTGGCCACGACAGACAGGGCACTGCCTATCTACCCTGCCGAGGAAAAAGGTTGAGCACTTCTCCAATTCTACAGCTGTGACTAAAAGTGAAGAGCAGAGTAGAATAATTTGCCCAAGGTCACAAAGTGAGTCGTTGTCTCAGCCTTGATTCGAAACAGAAACGTGTTAGGTGATATCATTGTGGCTTGTTAATTCTAATCCAGCCACCTAACAAGTAGTAGTGGCTAAATTCGCTACCAGTACTCTTTCGTGCTGAATACCTGTCTGTTTTATGAGCATAGCTATAGTCATTGCTTCTTTGTTCATTTCTTTCACCACCTTCAGTGAAATTAATGTCTGCCTAAATTCATCTTCTTTTTTCTTTTAATTCTGCTTATTTTTTAGTTCAGGTCCTAAAGTTTATCATTATTTCACAGAGTTCTTTTGCTGTCTTCTTACTGCCTTCCAACCAATAACCCTTCTTGATGAAACTGCTTAGTAATGTTATCGCCGAGAGTGTATGAAACAATTTAAATAAAACTGGCCTTCTGTTATTGTCATCTTGGCATAGTCAGTATTTTTCTTTGTGCCTATTAACTCTATAGGGAGAATATCTATATTTTTGTATTAATGATGAAAGTTGACAAGAAGCCTGTTACAGAGTAAAAGGTTGCTATGTTTGTGAGGGTTGAAAAAGTATTATGCTGGCTGAGATTCTGTAAGTATGCTGTCTTCCTGCTGGTATTAAAACAGTTTTTCACAGTTCACTGTGTTGTTGCAATAACTCCTCTTGCAAAGACTTCTTAATTCTTTCTCCAGTGAATAGCACTAAAATCCAGTCTATTGTTTCTCTGTGTCTTGAGTGATAAACCTGTTGGTTACTAGGAGGCTGTTCCAAACTGCCAAGAGTAGTGGTGCAGCGATTCACAATTCAACTCCTTAAACTAGTCCTTGACATGAGATGAAGAGGCAGTAGACTCAGCCTCAAGGGAAGAGAGCAAATGATTTATGTTGCTTGTGAAGGATGCTGTCCAAGCTGATCCAGGAGGAGACCTGATGACTTATTGAGAAGAACAGTGGTGGGAGACTTATTGGCTAAGAGGAAAGGAATTTGTAAGATTTTGAATTATGGGTGCGAGGGTGTAAGTTGATACATCTGGAAAGCTTCCTCCTGTTTCTTTACTCCTAGCAAAAAATGTATCACTACAAGGTGTGATTTTTTTTTATTTTTTTTTTAAATCCCACTGGCAGTCTTTCATCCTTTGGCTTTTGAAGACTTGGATAAGGTCTCTTAGACACAAGAATGCAAAGATTGCTTATATCTAGAATGTATATTTTGTTGTGTGTGTGCTAGGAAGTCTATAACATATTGCCAGAAGCTCAGCCATCTTGTATTAAATTTAGTAGAAAATTGGGGTCTGGACAGATATATATGTGAAGGGCTAAAACTCCTACTCCAGTTTGAAGTACTTGCAGTTTGGAGTGCTTCAGACCTGGACACGCCAACATATAGCTGCTTCCTGGTTGAAGTGCTTCAAAACCATGATAATTTGCAGCTTGGGGCTGCTGAGTAGAGATCCCAGCTTCACTTTTGGCCCTGAGTCTTAAAATTCCTGGCCAGGGAATACCAACAGATCCTCTCTTGTTCAAGGTGGAGTGTTGCCAACTACCTGGGGCTTGCTTTCTGCCCTCTCCCAGTTTATCTGCCAGCTTCTGGGCTATATTTTGGCAACTTTACAGTGCCATAAACCAAGCATTCAGAAAGCACCTTCTTAAGCTGTGCTGTATGTTCGGTTTATCTGAGTGTCCAAGCAGGACACCGTAGAAAACCTCTTTCTTTGGGACCACCTGCAGATTGCTTATATGAACAGTATCTAATAAGGGATGGATAGCCCCGTGGACCCATGACAACAAGGTGTGGTGGCAGAACTTCAAGACGAGCAGGATCTTCCTGGCAATCTGCACTGGCTTCTGTGTGGGCAAGTTCATGGCTAGACTGGCTGGCTGAGCATGATGTTGGAGCTGCATCAGGACCATCAGTGGTACCCTGCTGTGCGCTGTATGTCAAAGTACATCAACTGCAGAGCACAATAAACCACCCAGAACAGAACTGGACAGTCAGAGGGTTTATGGCTCCTGTGGTCTTTAGGAATTAAAGCTTGGTACCCTTATGGCAAGGGGAGAGATGTCCCATGCTACTCCTTGTATCAAGCTGGAAAAAGTGATTTTTTTTTTTCTTTTGTTCCCTTCCCCCTATGCACATTACCCACACTTCCTGTGGCTCATGAAACCCAGCTAGGCTCTTGGATCCCAGAAAGGAACTGTTCAGTACTAGCTGAGCAGCTATTGGATGACTAGAGTGCACCTTTGGGCATTTCTGGGCACAGTGAAGGGCACTTTTAAGTAAACCTAGATGCTACTAAACTCTACCTATCCTGGATGGTCATTTTAACCTATGCCATTTCAACCGTCTGGCCAGCAAAGACCCAGAAGCTTGCAAGCTAGTATCAGGCACCCAAGGCTGGGCCCCACAACACAACAACCATCAGGGCATTCTTGGGAGGGGGGTACCCTGAAAAACTACTTCCAGAGGTGCGGGGCTTCAAGATGCTCTAAGCCAATCAAAGCCTGGAACAATCTGTATACTAGTTTATTAAAAAGTTCTTCTGATTGACAAATGTTTCAAACATTAAAATGATGCGTGCTTTAAACCAAAACCAAATGGAGTGATTTGTGAGCCTCGGATGGGGTGAACTGAGGGCGATGTATTAGCCAGAGTAAGGGAAGAGAGAAAAGCAGGCACTGAGAGAGACCTTGTCCTGCTAGACTGTGCTCACTGTTTTCCATAGTGGGAGGGGCTCTTTGGGTGTTGGATGGTGAGGCAGCATCTTGCTGTGTTGTACAGAAGGATTGAAGGGTCTTGAGTTCCACACCATCATGCTGGCCCTGGACAAGAACTACCCAAGGTACTATGAGAAGAAAGGAGCTGTTCTTGCTCTCCTGTCCCCGAGTTCTCCACAAAGGACAGGGGTCTTGAGCTAGCGCCCAGGTGAGGATAAAAGGTTCAGGTCCTGGCAGTAGCAAAAGCTAGTAGGTGGGAGCGGAGTAGGTGAGGTGGTGTTGGGAGTGTACTCATGGAGGAAGGTATGGGGCCTGTTCCTGGTATGGCTGTGAGGGCAAAGGGAAGGCTTGGCCATGGGAAAAGGGGAAGAGAACAGAGAACATGGGCTGAAGGTGCATCTCTGGGTGGGCGTTTTATGAAACTAGGATGGTCAGGTGTTGGAGCTATTCTTTTAAGCGCTGAACTGGGTTAGGTGTGCAGATTTTTGGGGCTAGGATGCATAGTTTTTTGGATTGGGACCTGACCCTAGTGTGGCCCTGTTTGGGGGCTGGGCAGAATAATTTGCCTTGGCACAGCACTAGTGGGGACTGGGCAGCATAGCCCTGACCCCATAAATGATAGGGTTGCCCCAGGACCTTGCTGCTTGGAACATCCAACAAAGTTAGCGTCACTGAAAAGAGGGTACCTTTCTGTAGTGAGTGTGTTGAACTGACCTCATACCCCTCCAAAGGAAGCTTCAGGACCCGTCCACTAATGACTGGGCAGCAATAAAGCATTGATATGTACCAGGCACAGCAAGTTCCTCAGCAGCTGTACAGAGTGCCAGCTACATGCTGAAGTTGCCAGCAGAGAAGGCTACGCCATGGCCCAGTCTCAGCTTGCAGAAGACCCTGTGCACCACTTATAGGAGGTTTCCCTGCTAACCCTGTGAAATTCTGCCACTCTGACTACAATCAGATGAAACCATGGGCCTTGCTACCTCCTGCCCAAGCCTGGACTCCCTGATGTTGCATGCCAGCCACTGTCAGGGAAGCTCCAGGAGCCCTCCTTTTATTGCCAAGACACCATCATGCTGGAGGTGCAGCCCACAAACTAACCATGACATTTAAGCTAGTAGCAGTAAGGGAGAGACGGCCAAACAGGCCGACTGCCAGATTCTACTTTGTGCTGTAAGAAATGCAGATCTCTCTCTTCCTACTTGTTACCACTACCCTTCCACTGCTACGTGATCTGCTGGTCAAGCAATGGAGTCAGGAGCAGGGAATAAGACTGGGTTTTTATATGACCACTCTGTGTTTGCCAGTTTGCTAGCTCAGTAAGAGCTAGGGGCTTCTTACTGTCCTCCTGGTTTAGTGATTCATGTGCAGGTGGAGGAGAAGGAGGAACAGGTCTGTCTCCATAAGTGGCCTAGAGCAGTGGAAGTAGGAGGGGGTGATGGTTCTACAATTTGATTGTATTTTACTGTATCCTTTGTGTTAGTTGCCAACTATGCATTCCCTAAGTCGGGTAGAGAGGGGATGCAGAGGATGATGGGTAGGTGGATTTGACCTCTCCCATAAGAGGAATGTCACCCAATGTAGCATGATGGCAGGGACAGTGAGGTGGTACCTATGGGGGGTTCACTTTTCACAGAGTCCTTGTTGGAGTAGCTGTTGACTATAGAAGGGGAAAGGGGAAGGGAGGAGAGAGCTGTACTTATTCCCACCCACCCCTGGGGAATGGGCCATGCAAACCCCTGTAAAGACAAGAGAGGCTAAGTTGTCCTTATGTGAATGAAGTGACAGTGGTGAGTAAATTCCCAAACTACCCTTTAGTGGCCTGGCTCAGCTTTCCGCAGAGTTCCCCATTGTTGCCTCCCAAAAATGCAAAATTAGCACCCATCTGGCCCAAATGAATGGTGTGTGAAGGGGCCCAGTGGGAGAGCTGCAACCTACTTAGGAATTGGCATAAGCACACAGCCATACCTCTGTGTTTCATTGGGGACTGCTTGTGCTCCTCTCCCCTAATGGCATAGGACATAGCTGCACCCCCAAGGTGCCTGCTTGACCATCTGTCGGTCTCTTTTTGCCCCTCCCCTCTCGGGTTAACACAGCAACCCACCTCTGAACGGCTTTGAATTCTCCACCTCTCACTAACCCATCACCATGGGCCTGCAGGTTGGCATGTGTGGATGCATCCTGGCCCTTGGGTGGCTGTGGATGTGTGGTAGGAATCATAGGATCAATAATCCATAAGGGATCTGGAAGATCATTAGGTCTGGTCCCCTGCCTTAGGCAGGAGGTTAATGAGCTCAGACTAGCTCAACGAGGTTCTTATCCAGCCTCCTCTTGAACACCTCCAAGGATGGAGGCTGCACCACCTCTGCTGGGAGTGTATTCCTGGTTCTAGTTACCCTTACAGAGAAGTTCTTCCTTATGTAAGGGGGATGAGAGGACAGGTTGTCTAATGATGCTGTCACAGTGTTGGTGTATTGCTATTCACCATCTGGTCCCATGCTCAGCTGTGCAAACATTCCCTCCAGGTGGCTCTGAGAGGATGAATGCTTGAGGTCATTGGGGATGGTCAGGGGGAGAGGGCGGGTGCTCCAGGATCTCTGTCCGTGACCTCCAAGCTGTTATGTCCTGATGTCTGGTGTTTCTTGTTTGGCAGTCCCAAACTAAAAGAGAAATGGTTCCTCCTGGAGATGTTCCTGAGCCAAGTCAGGGATGGAAGTTCCTTACAGTCCTGCTAAGCCACATCACTGTCATCAGAAGGCTCTGAGTTCACCTCAGAATTGGTGATGAAGTGAGTCTTAGTGGAGTTACCCTTGGCTAGCATACACGAGAGCTCTTTCTGATACCTACTGGGCACCTGACATACAGCAAGCATCACAGGCTGTCCTGTCTGGTGCCTCGAGTATCTTCCCCTTGGTGTCACGCTGATGTCAGTAGTGGTTACAACCATGAGGCGCTATGTCGGCTGCTATCCATTTGTATACAGCCTGGTTACAATGACTCGTATTAGGGAGCACAGGGTGGGGTCTCCTTAATCCAGCTGGAAGGAAGGTCCTTGGCTTCTCCCACCTCCAGTGCTCAAGCCATTTATCAGATGTGACAGAGGAGGCATGTGCAGATGTTCTTGGCACAGGTTGTTTGTGTGGCACCAAGTGAGCTCTTGAGACTGCTCCACTCAAGAAGCTGAGTTTCTGGATGGGTGGTCAGCAAATGGCAGGAATGGCCTACTTTTGAGGCTAGCTGTAAACATACATGGTTACACACTTCTTTGACCGTGATGCAGTCAAGTTCAGAGACAGTCACAGAGGCATTGCCTTGAAGTAGTGAGGGGGTATGGAGCAGAGATTCTATAGGTTGCCAGCATACTGACCAAAACTCTGTCTCGCTCTGCTGGAGGATGCAAATGAAGCACTTCATAGTTGTTCCTATTTACCCAGGGTCATTGTTGAGGTGGATTGAGCTGAATTGAAACACTTCAACAGCAGGTGATGCCTGTCTCCTCACTTCTGGAGTGCTTTAAAGGCATTTGGAGTGCTACAAATGTTACATCTGTCTGTCCTTGGCTTGGTGGATGGGAAGTAGCAAAGATGATTTACCACAATCTTACAGAGTTAAACTGCACTTGCAGAACTGGCTAAAATATGTATTTTTAATTAAAAATAAATGTCATGGGCATGTGAAACAGTAATTAGATTTAATGCATGCTGACATTAATATAGTGTGCTGAAATGCATTGTAACTGTAACTTATTTTTTTAGTATTTGAAAACTGGTACTGTAAACTGTCTCTTTTTTCCCCTCCCCCCCCCTTTTTCTTCTTTCTTCCCTTCCACCAGGTATCTTATCTTACTTAGCTGACAGACCTCCACCTCAGTACATCCACCCAAACACTATAAATGTTGATAGCAATCCAGCATTATCTGTCTCCAATAATCCTTCAGCCCTAGATCCCTACCAGTCCACTGGAACTGTGGGGCTTGAACCTGGGATTGTCTCCATGGACTCCCGCACAGTGAACACACATGGTGCTCAAAGCCTACATCCTAGTGACAGCCACGAGGTAGCATTGGATACTACAATAACCATGGAGAGCGTTTCAAGGGTAACCAGCCCAATCTCTACTGATGGCATGACTGAGGAGCTGACAATGGATGATGTAGCTGGGGATCATTCTCAAATCCCAAATGGCTCCAGGAATCATGAAGCATTAGCTGTAGACACAGTGGGTAACAACCTAGCTTCAGATGCAGTAGGACATAGTGGTGTCATACCAATGCATGGTAGCACTTTGGAACTTCCTGTTGTCATGGAGCCTGACCACATTGCCGGACGGGTAAGCGCAATATCAGACAGCACACTAAGTGACTCTATTCATACCGTGGCCATGAGCACCAACTCTGTGAGCGTGGCACTCTCTACCTCACACAACCTAGCTTCCCTGGACTCTGTCTCCTTGCATGAAGTGGGCCTCAGTCTCGAGCCTGTGGCAGTGTCTTCCATAAACCAGGAAGTAGCTATGGGACCAAGCCATGTGGATGTGTCTTCAGACAATCTCGCCTTTGTACCAGCATCGCTGCAAATGGAAGACTCCAATTCAAACAAAGAGAATATGGCTACCTTGTTTACCATATGTGAGTGTGTTGGTGTGGTCACTTCTGTTCTGGGGTAACATGTATGTATAGTTCAACTACAGAAAAGTGTGATATGGAGACTGTCTTGCAGCCAGCTCTATAGATTTCTGGTTGGTACAGTCTGTTAAGGCCATAGGATTAAATCCACAATAGTTAGTCTCTAAATTGAGGATTAAATTTCCAATACCTAGGCATGATGGGACAGCAGTTTTTAACATCATTCACTACCTAACTTCCTGTGCTGCCTGGAGATTGGATGCTTAATTACTTACAAACTTTCAGGCTTTTGTGAATTTCTTATTTTAAAGAGAACTGTATTTGGTGAACTTCTTTACCAAAAAATAAGGTGTAATTATACCGTGTGTGTATACATATATGTGCTTGATTATAAAGTAGATTGGTTTTGTAAAGGTCTTATTAAACCATATGAAAAATACAAATATGGCACTTAACAGAAAATACTGAAAAGAGGAAGGAAAGGAATTGAGAATTCTTCCATTTGAATATACAAATCATGGCCAAACACCAGTGGGGGTTTTTTTTTAATTGTTCTTCCCTACAGTAAAGGTATTAACTTCAATCTGATGGGTTTCATACATGAGGAAAATTTTAATTTTCTTATGAAAGTAGGTTGATATCCTTATTGAGAAATACATGCTGCCCTCTGTTGTCAAGCTCACAGACATCTTCAAAAAAATAAATGCCTTGACCAATTTTGTGATGTCTCTTCTGTACTTCTGCGGTGAGATGGTTACTCTTCCATCCCTGCCAGGATTTGGTCCATCTGATTATTGCCACTCTGCATTTTTTTTCCCCAATTATTGTAGTCTTTACGGTCCATGACAAATAATATTGTTGCGCTTCCAGGATCTTTGTCCTTGTACAAGAAAACTTTCCCTAGTAAAACGTTCACATTTTCACTTCTGAATAAAATAAATTGTGGGCAGATAAATAAAAGCCAGGAGGAAACAACAATTCAGTTAGCGCTTGATTCCCCTTTCCACTTTACGTACCCAACCACCTACATGCGCTGGCTGTGAAAGCCATGGGAGAGCAGCACCTCCAGGTAGAAGTACAGATGTTCAGACGCAGAGTGGGCAGTAACATTTCTCACCTGTTCTGTTTCAAGATGTGATTGTTCAATTACAAACAAACATAAACACTAATTCTAAAGCAAACACACTCTTTTTTTTTTTTTATCTTCACTCCTGTCAGATCTATTTAAGTTGTTGTAGGGTCCCTATTACTACTCCTGCTTTAAACCTGAGTGTCATTCTTGCACAATAGTCTGTTCTAATACTAACTTATCCACTCAGCAACCAATGTGTTTAGAATTGTGTAGTAATTAAGCTGGTACTTCAGATGGGTCCAGATTTTCATACCAGTACTGCCTCACCCCATTGATTTCACTAGAACCATGACATTGTACACTAGTTGAGGATCTACCCCACTGAATTGTGCCTTCGACCACAGTTAAGCCCAAATAAATAAATGTGACTGTTTGTGGGGGCACTGCTTACGATTTGGCCCATAGCCCAGTGATGTAACTGGGCACTTGAGTGCCCTGGGCAGGAGCCACATTTGGGGCAGTGCCAGAAAAGCAACCACTGTTCTTTTTGCCTTCCTACCTCAAAGGTCAGCACTCAGGGCTGGTGTTCCCTCTTACACTAGTGCCACAGCCTATTCATTTTAAGATCTCTCTAGATCTGCCATTAGAATTAGCTTCTTTTTCTTTAAGACTTTAGCTTCGCAGGTGGAGAGATGAGGGATTAAAGAGCCTCGCTGAATGAGGATTGTCAGCTGTGCTTATAATGAAACAGAGGTGGCAGCTTTAGTTCTGATAATCGAGTGCAGTATAAAATAGTCTGATCTAGGGCTTATCTCTGATTTATTCCCATCCAGTTCCAATGCTGCCATTCAATGAGTTAATTTTCAGTAGAATTCCATAACATTTTGATGGAATAATACATATCAGAATTTACTTCGAGTACTTTTGGACACAAATCGTCGTTCGTACGGTTTAAAGTTTTTCTAATAAATCCTTCAATGGGAGTTTCAGGTTTTTCTGCTTGAGTGAAATTATTTGTGCTCCAAGACCTTAAAAGAGAAGTAAATAGCAAGGGGAGAATGAAATGGGAGTCATGGAGACTTGGTCTCCCTTCACCAAAAAATAACATTCTATGCATATGAGCAATCTCTATGTAAATTCAGCCAATCTAATAAGAAACAAGTTTGAGGTGTGTTGTTTTTTTTTTGTTGTTTTTGTTTTTTTATTTTTATTTTTATTTTTTTATAACCGTCAGCAAAGCTGACTCCATTTGTAATCTGAAATGAAATTGCTTTCTGCTGTATACATCAGTAATAGTTGCAAGGATGCTGCTGTCAGAACTCTGTCCACTTAATTCTAATGAGGGATACAAAAGAATAGACTATCGGTCCCTTTCCTATTGCTGTATTGTCACTGTAAAATACATTTAGAAAAACTTGTTAAGTTAGTTGAGTAGACAGAGGGATCTCAGGACCAGACCTGGGCTGGGTGTGATGGGGCCATTCTTATATAATTCCCCCTTAACTGTAACATCATATTAATCTTACTTAGTTTAAAATCCAGTTAAGTTGATGAGATAACTAGTTAGAAGCTACCTCGGGGGGGTCATATTGAGATAGGAGTTTCTCCATTTCCACCTTGTTACAGAATTCCTATGTGATGTTCTGTAAAGTGCTTACTTTTAATTGCCTTCATTCATCATCTATAAAGAGGATATCATACCAGTTCATTCCTTCCTCATTGTCTTGTCTTACCTAATTAAATTGTAAGATCTTTGGCAGGAAAAGTATCTTAAAATATATTTGTAGAGGGCAGAGTGCAAAGAAACCCTGGTTTCACCTGAGACTTCCTGATGGTACTGTGATATCTAGGTGATATCTGGAGATTTCTAGGTGCTACATGATATCTTACTGGTCTGTGCTGTCCTTTTCCCCCACCAACAGGGTGCACACTGTGTGACAAGGCGTACCCATCGGACTGCCCAGATCATGGTCCTGTTACCTTTGTTCCTGACACCCCAATAGAGAGCCGAGCAAGGCTTTCCCTCCCAAAACAGCTTGTTCTACGGCAGTCTATCATGGGAGCTGAAGTTGGTAAGCATCCTGTTACTGTGCATCTCTACAAAGCCATGAAAAACCAACCAGACTTCTGTGATCTTAGCACAGCCAAGATACTATGTAGAAAGATTTCACACATTAAGGTAGCTCCAAAAATGTTTCTCCAGAAGTTACTAGGATAGCTTAAATTAAGCATCTTATTTCGTGGTCATCTTTTAGATTTTGTTTAAACTGGGATGTAAAGGTGGGGTACTAGAACATGGTTGGCACTAATGCATGTGTTATGTAGGCAAGACTGTGTGTGTGTTATCACGTGTTAAGCTGTTGAGCTGAAGCCTGATAGGAGTGAGGAAAGTGGCATGGTCTTTGTAGTCATGTTTATATGGCTTGTCTCTTGACCCTGAGGTCTCTGCTGGAAGGAAAAAAAAAAGTCCCTCCACTCACTCCTATTCGGCTCCATTCGGGAAAGCGTAGGTGACAGGAAGCATAGGTGACTTGTGAGAGGCTAAGAGAACACTTGAGGGCCCTTCCACGGGCATTATCAGGCTGCCCTGAGCTCTTTCCTTTGCTAGTTGTTGGCTTATAGAGTACTTACCCACAAGCATCTTATTTTGTCAGAGGTAGACCTAGGATTGGGAAGGAGTTGTGTGAATATGCCCTTAACTCTTCTTGCTTTGCATATGTCCTTTCCAGCTATGTTTACTAGTCTGTTCCAGCAATATATTTTCAAAGCCTAGTCTAGACAAATCTTAGAATAGGAGGCATATTTATCTTGGGAGTTGTAAGTATTCAGTTATAAATAAGGCATATATTAATCCTTTCCAGGCAAAACATATTCTACTTTCAATGCTGGAAGTTTTACACAGCCATAGTAACTGAAATATCCATAAAAATAACTTAAGGCTCCTCGTTTGAGGAAGAATTTTTCTGTTTTGAGGGGGGTTGTTAGTGTTTGGAAGAGAAAAGAGCAAGCATTTCTGAAAGAGGTTGGCATTAAATGACTCGTTAAATAAAACCAAATCCATAGGCAGAGTAAATCTCCAGAGGTATGCCGAAGTCAGGAAAGCCACGCTAATTGACAACAGATGATAATCTGACATTTTATCTCTTGACATGGGCAATGTTGCTAGTCATTACCCTTCCTGGACTCTTCTTTTGTGGACAGAACCATATTCAAGTCTCCATTTAATCAAATTCAGATAGAGCAGTTAAGTAACTTTCCCAGCATCTGGCTGTTGGACCTTGATAAGCCTTAAGTGAGTAATGGTTAAGTTACGCAAGACATTCATTGAAGACTGTTGTAGGATGTTGGGAAGCAATCAAAAGATATAGGGGAAGTGAAGTTGGTCTACCATTTGCTAGCTAGGTTTGCAGGTTTGGTTATCTTCTGGAAGCAGAATTGTTTGAGAGCGCCATTTTTCCCACCTGTTTTGCATTTAGGTTGTGACCATTCCATTTAAAATGGACTTCGTTACTATAAATCTTGCCTTTGTTATCTGGAGAGTGCAGCACATTAAAACAAGGGGCTTAACGTTATTTGGAAACTTCAGTTAGAGGAGAATGCGATTGCTAGTTTGCTTAGAGATGCATCCTGTCAGGAGCAGATTACTCCTGTTCTCTGTGAGCTGCACTAATTTCCACTTTATTCTTGGAAGCTATTCAGTTTATTGGTTTGGACCTATAAATGTAAGTGTTTAATAATAAATAATATGCATGCAGGAATTCCTCTGCCCATCACAGAAATACAGCTGCCCCTGGGGAGAAATACAGAAGCTGCTTAAAAATGCCCAGCAACAATTCTGGAAATTCCTGGGGATTAGGTAGGCAAAATGTAGTTACTGAAATTAGAATGATTAGAATTCTGCTTCTCCAGAAAGCGTTTTGGAAATTTTAATGGATAGAAGTAGGCAGGACCTTAGTTGTACAGCTTACTTGAAAATAAATGACTTGTGTTTGAAAACGAAAACAAGTATTATAATTACAACAAAGTATTTGTTGCAATTAGGCTTCTACTAGTGTCCTGTGATGATGGCCATTCTTGTTCCTGCAGTAATTGTATTTGATTTGTGGAAGAGAGGCTTCTATAGTCTGATGCTCAGATGTAACACTCGGAGCATTATTTGTCAAACGCCACACCTTTCCGTTGTACTTTTATTGGTTGTTTGCGTAACTGTTCATACAGATTTTGTTGTTCTGCTGACAGGTGTGTGGACTCGAGAAACCATTCCCGTGAGGACTTGCTTTGGACCACTGATTGGGCAGCAAAGTCATTCTATGGAAGTAGCAGACTGGACAGATAAGGCAACCAATCATATTTGGAAGGTTAGTATATGTTTTCCCAAGTCCTGTGCTATTGTCAAAGTTGCTAGTGTGGTATTTTTATCCAGGACATGGATTCAATCTTCTTCCTCCTCCACCCAAAAATGAGGACTATATTGACTATTTATTGAAATCTGTACAGTAGGTCCTATGCCAGGCCACAGATGCCAGCTGATATTACGTGAGGTATATACTACCAGTTGGACCTGACATGTAACAGAACATGTTTCAGTCAACAGCTAGGCTAGATAATGTGGGGCCTTGTGGCTTCCAGTATTCTTGTGGTTTTGAACACTGCGTTGTCATTTGAACTCCCATGGAAGTAGTGGTTTGTTTGTTTATACCACAGTTGGTCAGAGTCCCTAGAGAAGTGATAAACAGCGATCCTGGTTTTCTCCGTTTAAAAATCCCATTTTTTCTGATAAAAAACCCTCCAAATTTCTCTGGTTAAAACCCCACAAATCCACATTTTTCTGTGATCAAAATGAAGTGCCACTATAGATGTAGGTATTAGTTGAACGCAGTGTTTTATTGATCTATTTACAAATTTAAAGCAATTTGGAAGCCTACCAGTGCCTTAGATGGCAGCCATCCATCCTTCTGGATCATGGTGTATGCATGAGAGGTCACCCAGACCTTTGACACACATAGCTAGGTAGCAGTATGGAGGAGTGGAGGTTGCCCAGACCTTACATCCCCCCTTTAGGCCACTGAGACAGAATCCAAAGGCTAGACCAAGTTCAGACATTTGGTGCCTCAGTGGCTGTAGTTGTATAAGCGTACGGGTATCAAACCCAGCTTTCCTGTGTGGTAGACAATGATTTTACCACTGAACCACAAGGGACTCCATAGTGTCTCAATTATTATAATAAAATAAATTCTAAATTCATATATATATATATATATATATATATATATATATATATATATATATATATAGGTGTTTGATTTTGGTTTTTTTATCATGGAAAATCATAGCTCCTATGCACCTTCGCTTATCAGCACAAGTCCAGCTGCAGTTGTCCTACCCCCTGCTTTGTGGTACTGAACAGCCCTGATATGCCGGTGTCCTACCCATGCCCTCACTCCTGATCTGCAGCCCCCTGTGCCTCCCTGCCTGCCCAGCCCTGCTGGTGCCCATCTCTCCCAACCTGCAGGTTACTGTACCTGCTGGTGCCCTTCGCTCCCAACTCACAGCCCCTAACTTCTGACATGCAGCTCCCTGCCCCCGCCAGCCCTGTCAGAGGGGAGGGTGGGGCCCAGCTGCCAGGGCTAAGGGACCCAGCAGCTGCTGTAGGTTGTGTGTGGAGCCCAGTTCCCCCACTTTCCCCCCCTGTAGGTGGTATGGCAGGAGTGGAGCTGAGCAGAGTCTGTGGGGGGCAGGGGAAGATGCGGGCTACAGGACTTGGGACTCCTTGCCCTGCTGCCCTCCACCTGGGAGCCTCCGTGGCCCAGCAGTCAGGACCTGGCACGGGAGGGTGGAGCGGGGTGGGGAGGCTCAGTGCTGCCACTAGTGCTGCTGGGAGCCCTGCGCCAGCTGCTTTGCTATGGTGAGGTGCCCACTGCCCACCCAGCAGCAGCAGCAGGGGGAGGCGGGTGGGCACAACTCCACACTGCCACTCCCGCTGCTCCTGGCATGGCAGGGGCACCTCACCATGGTGGCGTGGCTGACTCCGGGCCCCCAGTAGTGGTAACAGCGGTGGCAGCACCAAGCCTCCCTACCCCACTGCCTTCTGGTGCCAGGTCTCCTCTGCTGGGCCATGAAGAACCCCTGGGAGAAGGCAGTAGTGCATGGGGCCTCAAGCCCCACAGTGAGCATCCCACATCCTGCTGCATCCTGTGCACATATCTGGAGGGGCATGTGTCCCTCCCCCCTTCTCCCCTGACACGTTGCCTCTGATGCCTGACCCTCCCCAGGCGTGCACGCAATGATGGGCAGCCAGCCCCCCAGATGAGCCACCTGTGTCTCCGTGCTGCTCCCCAAGTTGGGCCCTGCAGCCACGTATTCCAGCCCTAGGCACTGCTCCAGTTGGGCAGCACTCTCAGCCACCAATCCTTCTCTAGTCCCTCACTGTGGCTGCCTCAATCTACCCCCCACACATTGCTTCTGCTCCCCCCACCCCCCCACACATCACCTATACCCCCCTCCCCGCTACCCATAGCCTTACCTGCAGGCAGCTGGTGGAGCTGCTGTCCACTGCTGCCTGGCTATATTGTTGGTCACATGCATGTGTGCACGCATGGGCAACTGGTGCCTTCTGAGTCAGGTGGGGCATATGCCCCACCAGCGGCCAGTCAGCAACTGTGGGGGGGGCCCACAGCCAATCGTGCTGACCTGGAAGTGCAAGTGGGGCACCCGGATGTCCCAGCGTTGCTCCCAGAAGTGCCAGCGGTGCTTCTCCTGATGACCCCTCTCACAGTGCTCACAGGGGGGACACCGGCACTCCTGCCCCCCTTGCCCGTCGCCTGAGCAGGGAGTGCTGGCTGTCGGGGTACACCAGCCTTCTCAGGGGGTGCACATGACCCCCATGCACCTGTGTGTGCACGGGTACACGTGCACATGGCATCCCGCTTCCCCAAGCATTCTCTTGCAGGCTGGAACTCTACGAGCCTGCAGAGGGAAACCCACGGTTTCCTGCCTTTTTCTCCTTTAAAGGAGAAAATCCATGTTTTTTGGCCGCAAATGGAAAAACTGGATCCTTGGTGATAAGGTAATTACTGCCATCATACAAGGGGCACCAGAACCACTCCCCACCCCAGGAATTTTTTCCATGGCAGGAATAACCAGGCAGGCACAACCCCTAACCTAGTATTAGATCTGGGAGGCAGGTGGGGCAAGCAGAATGGCACTCCCACCCCCCAGGGAGTCTTTGCCATGACAGGCCTAGCCCTGCATCCAGTAGCTTATCTGAAAGGGGAGGGAAAGTGAACAGGGCACCAGGTGTGAGCAGTCCCGACCACAGAAATGTTGCAGCTGACATGTAGCAAGTCTGGCTTGTAGCGCAAGCCCATGTTGCTTGATGAAAATGAATTGTGTTCGTTCATGTCTGTCACTGAGGTTTCCTCACTGTGAGTTACCATTTTTCAAGAAGTATTTAAATGTAAACTAGTTAATATCTGAGCTGAATGGTGCAGATCATTGTTTCTCAATCTGTGGGTCGTGACCCAAAAATGGGTTGCAAGAATATTTGAAAGGGTCTTGAGCAAGTCCCAGAAAAATGCGGGAAAGCATGGGTTTCCCCTTGCAGGCTGGCAGCCTTCCAGCCTGCAAGGAGCTGCTTGGGATGATTGAAGGCAGCAGGCATACGTGTGTCGGCATGTGCACATGCACGTGGCCAGCATGCGGCCAGGCGGGGTGGTGGGAGCAGCCCTAGCAGCTGGATGCAGGTAAGTCTATGGGGAGTGGGGGTTGGAGGTCCAGGGCTTGGGGACTGTCTGCAGGAGAGCTGTGTGTAGGTCAGGGGTGTGTGGAGGCGATGGGTTTGGGGGGGGGCAGGTGCCTTCCAGTGCTGGGGAAAGACAGCCAGGTGCTGAGGCTGCAGCGGTGGGGGGGGTAGGTGGGGGAAGGTGCCTACCCCTCCAGCAGGGAAAGGGGGCAGGGCAGGGGGACCTTTGGGGGCAGCAAGAAGCTTTGTGGCCAGGCCAGCAGCACTGGGGCCAGTGCCTGTATGCATAGGGGTGGGGCATCCAGGAGACGGTACTCGGTGGGGCAGGAGAGTCTGTGACCAGGCTGCCTGGTGCAGTGTGGCAGCCCCAGCCCAGGGCAGGGGGTGTGCCACAGGCCACCCCTCCTCCTCCCTCTAGCCCATGCTGGGGCCGGACATGCTCTGCTGCTGCCCACATGAGCCAAAGCTGCTGCAGTCACCACTCTGGCCTGAGCAACGAGGGCAGCTGGGGGCCCTCTCTGGCAAGGCTAGGGGGGTGATGAGGGGCGGGAAACGGGGTTGGGAGTGAGGGGTGGCCCGGGGACTGTGGGTCAGGACTGGCCATTGATTTTTACAAATAGGTCCTGGTACAAAAAAGGGTGAGAACCACTGGTGTAGATGGTGTGAAAGAGATAAGCTTGGACTGTAAGAACAGCAGCTGAAAGTATTTCTGTCAGAAGCTGAAAGGCAATGAGTGAGTGGAAAAGCAATTCAAATAAATAAAAAGCTTTCAGAAGAGGGATTGGGGTGTCAGTTGTGTTGGTCCTCAGGTTGCAATAGGGGGTCAGAATTTTTGTGCTAAGCAGAGTTAAGGGAATTGGTCAAAGAAGTCACATAATAGGTGTGTGGAAGAAGATCTCTTGCTAGGAAAGCTCCCTGTTCAGTCTAGGTAAGCATTTCCTCTCTTAAAGAAAGCACTGGTCTTTGACCAAAATCACTTGCATTGTTTATCTCGATGCTATGTGTTTTGTCTTTTCTGTCAGATGTACCACAATGGCGTCCTGGAGTTCTGTGTCATTACAACTGATGAAAATGAATGTAATTGGATGATGTTTGTACGTAAAGCCAGGTAAGAGCCGTCTTTACCCCAGCTGAGTTGATTTGAAACCCGTGGTACTGTCCATGTGACTGATGTCTCTCTGCCTGTAGACTGAGGGGAAATTGTGAGGAGTGAATGTGTAGGCCACTGCAGGAGCTGCCCTACTGACTTCTTGAAGAATGGCACTGCATGAACATTTGAGAAATTTCTAGGCAGCTGGACCTGTAACTGGGAAAAAGAAATGCCAAGACAATGGGGTTGGGAAGAGATTTGAGGGGAGAACCAGTACAAGCTAAATGGCAGCGGACCACTCCAAAACAGTTACTTGAATCCAGTGGGGCAAGCAAAATATGGCCCATGGGCCAGATCCAGCCTGCCAGGCAATTTCATCCGGCCCATGGACAGCCACCAATTAATTGTACCCCACCCAGCCTGCACGCTTTGCTCCCACCCAGGCAGCACACACAGCCAGGCAGACCTGCCTCTATCGTGCAGGGTTTTCCGCGGTGCACATGCAGTTCCCAGCACTCGCGCGCCACCAGGGGAAGCCCTGAATGATGGAACCAGCTGCCTTCCCTGCCCCATGCAGCTGCCCGGACTCTGCCAGAAGTGGCGGGGAGCCCTGTTGTCTGCTTCCGTGGTAGCAGCCAGCTCCATCATGCAGGGCTTTCTGCCAGCGGCACGTGTAGGGTACAATTGCCCTGAGGGACCCTGCTTGCTGCTACCGCTGGTGGCAGGAGCTGTGCACTGTGGTGGGGGGAGGGTCTCCACAGCCCCCCATCCTCCCTCACACCCCACAAACCCCACACACCCACACCCTGCGCCCTCAACCCCACACATATACACACACACCCCACAACATACCTTACACCCCCTCTCACACACAGCCACACACCCTCACAAACCATACCCCCCCACAATACACGCCCCCACACAAAATACAAGAGTAAGACTTTATTTTTGACCTATTACTCAGTCACCTCGATATACAGTACACAAACACAAATCATGACAAAAATATTTTTTGCAATAAAATTAGAATATGTTATAGTAGATGTTTGACTTTTAGTATATTTAGTATATGATTTGTTTGTTTTTTCCTGGATCAGATGGCAAGCCCTCCCCCCACTCCGCCCCCCCTCCCCCCCAAAGGAAAACTTCCAGGGGCAAGAGGAGGGACTTCTGGTGGCAAAGGTCAGGGATTAGGGGTAGGATTTCTTGTCCCAAGATAGCAACTAGGGGGCGGAGTACCTGCCAAGGGGCAGGGCTACTCTTGCAGCCTGACAGCTCACCAAAACTCATTAAGTGACCCTCCAGCCAAAATAATTGCCTGCCCCTGATCTAGTTGTTTAAACCCTTGTTTTAGTTTGTTTTTTGTAGTGAAAGTGGCAGCCTTTTGCATAGGCGACTTGGGGGGCACATCTGTGCCCCCCCCCCCCCCCCGAGATTGGCTGCTGTCCCTGCCACTGCTGGCTTCTGTGGGCAGTTCCCCCCACCACCCTCCCTGTCACCAGCTTCTGTGGGCAGTTGCCGCTTGCCATCCCTCCCCCCACCTGCCTGCAGGCTTCTGCGGACAGTCGCAGCTCACCGTTCGCAACCTCCCGCCCTTCCCCCTCCTGCCAACATCACTGCCAGCTTCTGTAGGCAGTCACTGCTCACCACGAAACCAATGCTACCACCCACAGATTGTGCCCCCCCAGTCTGGGGAGGCACCAGTTGATGGCCTTTTGCCATCCCCTCTCTCCCTGACATCTTCTAAGTAGTTAATAAAGATGGTATTTACCTGCCCTTTTGCTTTATACCTTTATTGGTAATGTGCCCCAAATCAAAATGGACCAGTGGACAAAAAGCCCATCTCTCTGTTCTTGGATTCACTGCTCTTCTCCTAACTTGCATTGACACCCAGTCATACCTTCCTGCCTGTTGGGGAGTCTGCAAGGAAAATAGTCTCACTTTAAAGTTGCTCCATGAATGGGCTGGTAGGAACAAAGCAGAATTGTCTCCATTAATCTGGGATACTAGATGGGCCTGCTGCCATTCGCACAATTAGTCTAACAAGTAGGAATCAAGAAACTGCTACTGGCCCCAGGTCTTCAGGAGATGTGGTGCAGTGTTCATCCTTTGCCATTCCCTGCCAGGCCAGTAAAGGGCTGTTTTCATTGTTTTTGATATAAATGATCACATTCCAGGAAACTTAATGAAGTTCTGTCTGTATCTGGAGATGGCTTTGCTATTATTGTGCACTGTGTATTTTCTTTCTTTCTTTTTATTTGGGGCAAAAGCATGAAAAAAGATATTTGTTCTCTAGAGGTTTTCAACTCATTACCCATAATCTGCTATTTATTATGTCAGTTACTTCCTCAGGAAATAGTTAAACTGTTACAATGCTTTGTGACTTCATAGGACACTAAGCAGTAAGAACAGAAGAACTCTCAAGAAAGAGATTCTCTTTTTATGTCATCATCCCTAGTAGTCAAGAATGAAGGAAATAATGAAATGTCAGATGAGCAGAATTGTTTTTAAAATACAAATGGGATTTGTATTTTTGTTTCCCCGTTTTGTTTGCAACATGACAATTATGATTTCTTTTTTAACTCTCCTTTGTTGATGTAGGAACCGGGAAGAGCAGAATCTGGTAGCTTATCCACATGATGGAAAAATCTATTTTTGCACATCACGGGACATCCCTCCTGAACATGAGCTGCTTTTTTATTACAGCCGGGATTATGCTCGACAGATTGGTAAGAAAGAAGGCACACTTATTTGCCTTTGCTGAAAAAGTTTAACTCAAAGTCCCTTTTTGTGCTGCTTCTGAATTGGGATTTTTTTTTGTTCTGTGACACGACTTAGTGATGAGTGCTACAGTTGTCTTATAAATTACAATTAGTTAGGTGTAGATAACATAGTTATATTGTTCTGTAATAACCCTTTAATTTTTTTCTGATCATGATGAGAAGGTTTCAATAGAAGATATACATCTTTTCAGTTATCTGTTGCTTGGGCCTACTAATAGCAAAAAGCTGATAGCAAAATGTGAAGAGTCTGAAGATCTGCCTGGTCATAAGAGAGCTCACAGTAGTTTTCTTCATAGAGAAATTTCCACATAGTAAATAATGATGTGCTCTGCAGGCACAGTGCCTAGAGCTTTCTGTGAATGCTGTTATACAGACAGGCAGTGGTATGGCACCAGATTTGGTACAAGCTTTCCCTCATTCATCTCCATGCCCTAATTGAGAATCACCTCTGCCCACACTGATTAGTAACAAGAAGAGATTTCTGGGTCTGCTTTGCAGTTTTGGCTTGGAGAACTCAAGCACAAAAGGAGACCTTAAACTGACTACCATTTGTTCTTTTAGATTTACAAGAATGTGGCTGCTGGCTATACTTTTGATTGATGATCATAGCAAGAGAGAAAATTCCAAAGTTCTTATCCAGACTTTATTTAATCCTTACTGAGGCAAAACTCCCATTGAAATTAAGAATCAAGTAAGAGCTGCCAGAATTTGACTCAATCCTTGTACTGTTACTGAATAGCACTATGTAGGGCGTTTCCACCTGTGGATCGCACTTACTTTACAGAGGTGCGTAAGTATAAGTATTACCGTTTACAAACAGGGAAACAACAACACAAATTTGCCCAAGGTAGCCTAGCAAGTCAGTAACTGAATCAGTAATAAGATTTAGTATCCTAGACCTGGGTCTGTGATGAAATTGTTACTTCAGCTGAAGTACAGTTAATCCATCCTGAAATGCGAATTAAGCAATCCCAATGTTTCAAGGAAGCACAGGTACCATAGCACTGTAGTGTGTTGATATCCTTGATTATGTGTAATATCAGAGAGGTAGGTGTATAGCCATGTTAAAACAATAAGTCAGTAAATATTTTGAGTGTCTGAAGGAAAGGTGTGTCTAATAGAAGTGCTTTTGTGTTAAAGGTGTCCCTGAACATCCAGACGTGCATGTGTGTCACTGTGGAAAGGAATGCACTTCCTACACGGAGTTCAAGACCCATTTGAGCAGCCACATCCATAACCACCTCTCCAGCCAGGGACACAGCAGCAGTCATGGGACAAGCCACAGTAAGGAAAGGAAGTGGAAGTGTTCCATGTGCCCCCAAGCTTTCATCTCCCCTTCCAAACTTCATGTCCATTTCATGGGACACATGGGCATGAAGCCACACAAATGTGATTTCTGTAGCAAAGCTTTCAGTGATCCTAGCAACCTCCGGACTCACCTCAAGATACACACAGGTAAAGTAGATGAATTTTTAGATGATGTTTCAAAGAACATTTTATGAAATATAAATTTATTGCTGGTAAAAGGTGCCAGATTATCAGTACTATTCCTGGACATAGGAATCCTTTGTCTGTTCATGGAAAAATGCCAGTACAGGCAGCAGCAGTGCAAACTTCCTGCAACTGCTTCCTCTGTGTGCCTCAGCTTTGACCTGGAAGAACTGTCGATCTATTCAGGTACTTTATAGTACCTGAGTTCCTGACTAGTTGAGGACCAAGAGATGAGAGAGTAGTAGTCACCAGGTCTATTTAGTTCATGACCTCATATGCTGAGACAGCTAATCTGGATGCCAGTTATGTCAGGGGTTTCATGTTGTGGACACTTATCTAGTAGGAACTACACTAAAACCAGCTACTTGTTTCCCTGTAAACTTCTGTATTGTTATTAGATGGCAACTGCTTTCTATCAGCGTGCATCATATTAAGTATGTTGTCTGAGGAGTCTGTCTTTAGGGTACATAGATAATTTATCCATCTGTCTCATTCCTCGGGCAGGAAGGTTAACGCTAAACAGATTGTCAATATCAGTATGGCAGCAATTGAGATTTAAGTTGATGTTTGAGGCTGCAGGAACAAGGGAGAGTTACCAAAAAACAAACTGAGTTAGACCTTGCAAAGGAAATTAAAATAGATAAAAAGAGGTTATTTAGCCCATAAATGAAAAGAAAGCTAGATAAGAAATGGGGGGTACCTGTTCCAGTGAGAGAGATGATCTATGTATAGCCCCAAAATAAATTGATATTTTTGTCTTAGTTTTCAGTAAAGAGGATGTTGATCACAGAGCCTGAGATGAAATGAAATGGAAAATACCTCATTTGACCAGAAGAAAAACTCCAAGAGCTCAGTGCATTTAAGGCAAAAAGACTGGATAAATCTCCATTCCAGCATTTGTTAAATTGTAGGTCCAGTAGCAAAGTGTGTTACAAATCCATCAGTTGGGAGTAGTGTCGTATGAGTGGAGAGTAGCAAATACAGTAAATATGTTTAAGAGGCAGGGGGCAGAAATCTGATCCGAACAGATATAGGCAAGTTTGTCTGACTTCAGCAGTAAGGCTATAGAAGAAATTCTGAAAGAAAGAATAAGATGCAGAACTAAATGGAAAGTGAGACAGAATGCAGTATCAGTTTACTAAAGGTAGATTGTGCTAGGCTAACCCAATATCTGTCATTGATCAGGAAAAACTTATTTCATAGACAAAGTAAATATAGTAGAGTTACCCTATCTAGTCTTCAGTAGGGTATTTGATATGGTGCCTGAAATGGGGGAGGGAGGAGGAGAACAGTGAGTTATTTTGAAAGGAGAAATACCAGGCTGGAGGGAGGTTACTAGTAGAGTTTCTCAAAAAATAGTCTTGGCTTTGATCTCATTCTCTGTTTTATTAATGACATTAGCACAAAAAAGTAGGTGTATGCTAACAAAATTTCCCCCTCCTTAAATATATTTGATGGCACAAAATTTGGAGGCGTTGTCTATACAGAAGAGGATCAGAATCTGATATGTAAAAAACTGCTGGACTTTGAGGACTGGAATGAAGAAAAATACGGTGACTTTTAATGGTGCAGAGTGCAGTGCAGTTGACATTAAGACTAGTAATGAATGTCTCCTTTTTGAGTGATTGTCCATATGAACATCCTCATCATGGGTATATATGTTCCATAGCACTTGAACTTAAAGATGTTTTTTATTGGGATGCATCCATGAGGGTGACAGTTCCCTTGGTGGTTCAGTCTTCCCTCAGTTAGGGGAAGGACTTTGGTATGTGCAACAAGATACCACTTCTCCCTGTGCACATATGTAATGATCGTGCTGGACACTAGGCCTGTGCGAAGTGGCTAGTATTCACTTCAGATTCGGATTCAGCCAATTCAGGGCACAGTGATTTTTTGATTCAGTGATTCGAATCATTGTCCTGAATCAATTTGGACAAATCTGATTCGGAGATTCGGCCACCGCAATTTGGCTGAATCTCCAAATCAGACAGACCCCGTCCCCCACCCTGTCTCCCAGCCCCATCAGTGGCTGCCTCACCTGGCCCCAGCATCCTGGCGCTTAAAAACAAACAAAAAAAACCCCCACATTCACCAACTGCTGCCAGGTTGGGGGGGGGGGGATCCCCACTGCCCCTCACTGTCCCACGCTGCGTGGTGGGCTCTGCCATGAGCCCTCATCTGCTGCCCGCTCTCCCAGCCTCCCTCCCCCCCCCCCCCCCCCCGGCTCAGCCCCAGCATTGATTCTTTAAAAAAAAAAAAAAAAAGCCCTGCACTCACCGGTTTCTGCCAGACAGGGAGTGATCCCTGCTGCACTCCACTGCCCTGCGCTGCCTGGGGGGCTCTGCGACGAGCTCCCAGAAGCGCTGATGGCTGCTGCAGCAGCCAGTAAGTGCAGGCCTTTTTAAGAACCAGGAGCTGGGGCTGGGCGAGGCAGCTATTGACAGTCCTGAGAGAGTGGATGGGGAATGCGGGCTTATGGAAGAGCCCTCCACGCAGTGCAGGCCAGTGGGGGGCAGCAGGGATTGCCCCTTGCCTGGCAGGAGCTGGTGAGTGCGGTGAGTTTTTTAAAAGAGCCAGGATGCTGGGGCCAGGCAGGGCAGCCATTGATGGGGGGCGCTCAGGGGGCTGGGGGAGCAGGCAGGGGATGGGGCCTCCTATGGTTTTGTCCCTCCTCCTCCATCCCCCATCCCCTACTTACCGGCATGGAGTCCAGGTCCAGCTCCCTGCAGCTGTGAGTGGGGACTGTCCAAATCTCCGAAGCTCTCTGAATCTCTTCTGAGTTGATTTGGAGAGCTTTGAATCGATTCAGACCTTTTTATTGGTCTCCTGATTTGATTTAGATTCAGAGATTCGGCCACTGAATCGAGCCAGATCTCCTTCAGATTAAATCAGATCCCAAAGCTTCGCACAGCCCTACTGGACACCTCCTTATTAGGATGGGAGGCCCTTATGGGTGACTACTAGGTCTAGGAGGTCTGGGTTCTGTAGGAGGAGAAACTCCGTATTAAAGTGCTAGGGTTGAGAGTGATGTGGAGAACGTGTTTTCTACACTGCATAGATGGGTGTCATGTACAGGTTCTAACAGACTGCAGCAATAAAAAAACACAGCAGCAATATTCTATATCAATAAACAGGGTGGGGTGACATCCTCCCCTGTATGCAGGGAGGTAGGTTGCCTATGGCAGTGGTGCATTTGTCACCAAATATACTTCTCAATGGGACACTTCATTGATACTTGGAAAATAAAAGCAAACTGAGCAGATCCATAGGCCTATACCATGAGTAAGAGGTCTAAGCTTCTGTTCTCCAGTCATTATTCGCAGACTGGGGTTGGCTGAAGATGTCCAACACAAACAAGTCTATCAGTGGGAAGTGCCAGTTCTGCTCTAGGAATTGTCCATGTCTGGACTGTACCCAATGCCTGTCTTATTCTTTGGTCAGGAATCCTCCCTTACGCCTTCATATCCATGCTTTTGATTTCACTGGCTGTTCCTCAGTGTGAGACAGGATGTGGCCTTTGAAAATCATTCTGGCTCCTACACAGTTAGGATCTTGGTACCAGTGCCTTCTGCTGACATTAATGAGAGCCTAGGGTTCTGTCTTGGGGCCTAAACCATGTGATCCAGGACAGAAGGAAAGTACTTGATCCAGCTTTGACTACTTCCATTTCATAACCTGGATGCTTGATGGCTCTTGGAAATAGTGGGACTTCTTTGTCCCAGTAAGGGACATCCTTTTGCACAGCAGAAAGGACTTGAGTAGACACTTTTCTGGCTAAGTGATTGAGATACTTAGGGTGGTGCCAGAAAAGAAACCTCCCCTTTAGATATTCCTCTAGTTTGCCTATGCTGGAATATCTGCTAAATCTTAAATGTTGTAGACTAGTCCTTCAGCTCCATTCTCCAGCCAAAGGCAGACATATTTTACTTTCCCACAGTCCTGCAGTTCCTTAAATGAATGACCAAAGTTTTTCCTCTGGAAACAGATCATGTCCCTCAGTGGGGCACAAATTTGGTTCTCTCACCTCTGCTGAATTCTCTCACTATTTGAATCCATGGTAACACACTCCTTGCTCCACCTTTCTATGAAACCAACTTTTCCAGTGGCCATTTCTGCAGTTAGGAGGCTGGGTGAGACCAAGGTCCTTCATATACTGCCTTCTGAGCAGATAAAATATCTTTGAAGACTTACCCAAGTTGTTACCCAAGGTGATCACTGACTTCTGCCTGAGTCAGCAGATGTATTTACTGGTATTCTTACTACAGTCTCACTCCTCCAGGTCTGAGGTGTTGTTTCACACACTTGATGGGCAAGAAGTTTTGTCTTGTACTTGCATGGGATTACGCCTTTCTGAAAGCCTCTGGCTATTATTTCCTCCACCCAGAGACCCAAAGGGACACATATCAGCTGGGTATTAAACTGTCACAAGAACTCCAAGGCAGAAGCTTCTCTAGGTAGAGCACATTGCAGCAGAGTCTACAGCTGATATCAGCAGGGAAGCTGCCACGTCCTCCATCCAAACGTTCACCAAGAATTACACAATTGCAGTAGCCCCAGGGCAGATACTGCGTATGATCCTTTGGCTGATGGTTACCTAGGGAACTCTGAGGCCCACCTTCAGGTATGTGATCACACACCATCCTTTATCCCTTCAGCCTGGAACACAAGAAGGGGGGAGGATTGTGGTGTGCCTGTAGGTACTGACAGGGCTGTAAGTTTTCTATGTCAAGTGCTGAGGTGCACGTGTACCCATGATGAGAATGTGGACAAGACATCTTGAAGAACTCTGGTTACTGGTAAGTAACTTCCCTTTCCTCTGCAAGGTGAAAGCTCATCAGTTGAAAGCAGGAGGAGAAAGATCTGGATATATTAATTGATCACAGGATAACTATCAACCACCAAAGCAATGTGGCTGTTAAAAAGGCAGATGTGATCTTTAGAATTTTTATAATGTACTGGGTCTAAGGTATGCCCAGAAAAAAGAGGGGTATATTACCATTATACCATTATACCAGTACAAAGTCATGGTAAGATTTTATCTAGAATCCTGGATGCAATTCTCATCCCCAGTGCTTAAGAAATATGGAACTGGCACAGAGAAGGACTTATAAGTTGATCATGCGAATGGAGAATCTGTTTTACAAGGGGAGACTAAAAGACTTTGGTTATTCAGCTTTAGCAAAAGAAAAACTGAGGGGCCCTGATGATGCTTTAGACATACTGTAGGGTGGTAAATGCCAGGGAGGGGGAAGTGCTGTTCAAGGACAAAACTGGCACAAGAACAAATGGGTATAAATTGGCCAAATAAAGTAAGCTTGGAAATAAGACATCTCTTCGCCATTGCAGAAGTGTGATTCTGGAGCAGCCTTCCAATGGGAGTAGTAGGGGGCAAACAACCTAACTAGTTTTATGATGGAATCTGATCCATTTATGAACAAGATAACATGATATGGTTGCCTGTGACAGAGGGCATGGCACTTGATGACCCAGGAGGTCCCTTCCAACCCTATGCCCTGCATTCAGCTGCAAACCCTCTGATGTCACATTGATCTACAAATAAAGGAGTCTAGGAATCGATACCAAACTTATTTAGAAGATATGCTTCTTGAAAAGCAGGGAATTGAAAAAGCAATACTTTCAGACATTCCCTAAATTAAATAGCCACCTAGTGGTTGTAATCCCTTCCTGTTATACAACATTTTTCATTAGTAGATCTTAAAACATTTTACCAAGGAGGTAAGCATCTTTATTCCCATTTTACAGACAGGAAAACTGAGTCACAGAGAGAGGAAATGATTTTCCCAAAGTGATCTAATGAGCCAGTACATATTTCTTCAGTGTTCGGTGCCCAATTCTTAACCTTACATTTTAGCCTTGTGGTAAATACCAAAAGCTTCCTGATAGTGATCTTACCTAGAACATAGAAGATTTCCTATCCAGATCAGTCCTAAGGTGTGGTAAATATTTGGTTACTCAAATTGTTCACCAGAATCACTTCACCTAACCTGGCACCTCCTATGGCACCTAAAACAATGGAGTCCCAATTCTTCATTGGCTCATAGGCACTACCATAAAAATTATGACTATGAATAACAGTTGCAGAGACCATGTGGATGAACACAGCAGATGGCCGTACTGCTTCTCAACAAAAGTTCTCAGCGCTGTATATGCACAACTGAGCTTGAGTGACAGATTTTGGTCTCCTGAATGGCTAGTCCAAACTGTTGTTTTAAGTAGGCCTCCTGGCTAAGTTTGAAAGAATAGAAGAAGTGAAAAGGTAAATGCTTTGCCAGGACCCTCTTTTAGGGAAAGATTTCTAGCAGTGGTTAATGGGAGATCTCATTGTCACTGTGTGTGTGTGTGTGTGTGTGTGTGTGTGTGTGTGTGCGTGCAATTCCAGGCCAGAAGAATTATCGCTGTGCTCTCTGTGACAAATCCTTCACCCAGAAGGCTCATCTGGAGTCCCACATGGTCATCCACACTGGAGAGAAAAACCTCAAGTGTGATTACTGTGACAAGCTGTTCATGCGGAGGCAGGACCTCAAGCAGCACGTGCTCACCCACACGCAGTAAGTGATCTTGGTTGCAGGGACTGACCACCTGAAATATTAGGACTGTGTGTGGAATAAACAACAGCCTAATAACAACATGGAGACTTCTGTATTTGAAACCCCCCAGGAGTGTGGACTAAAGTAACTAGGTGGGACTAAATGTTGATCAGCTCTAAAAGGGCCATGTTGTTGATGTCTGTTGATGAAGTATTGTGGAAGGAAAACTATTCGGTAAACCTTCAGAGAATTTGCCAGGCTTCCTTTGCTTCCTAGAGAGGGTACCCAAGTTATCTTGGTTGCGTTGTGTAATAGCATTCTACAGTCAGTACACTTTTACCAGTATAAGTGATTGGAAACCAATCTATACCTGTAACAGTAGAAGTTTGATGGACATAGACTGGTTTAAAAATGGTGGAACCCGGTCTGAGATCCCCAACCACCAAGGGCTTGTGTATTCTGTTTGGTACCAATTTAAACTATGCCACATACAGAAATCTGTGCATCTGTGATCAATTCTGCCACCTCTTGCTGTTTGAATGGCTGTACCTTGCCAAGCTGAAACCTGAGTTTCAGTGTGAGCATCTGGAATCAAGACAGAAATTACAGCTTCCCTGATAGAAGAGATACTTACCCTGCCCTTTGTTCTGGTGCCCAGCACCATAATAGCTGGGAGCATCAAGTGCAGGGCAAGGAAATACCTGCTCAGCTCCCTTTGTACCTGACTGCAGCATTTTCAGTGCAGGAAGAATCTTCATGAAGTAACAAAAATTACTTTCCAAATTTAAGTCTCTGTTGGGCTTTTGGAAACTCAGACATTTTCAGGGAGAATTTGTTTTTTTTTTTCTTGGAGACCTGACACCAAAGTGGGTATGTCTACATGTGAATTTACGCACTCCTAAACTCAATGCGCCTTAACCTGATGTGGCTCTCTGGGCAGCCTGCCCTGAACAGCCCCTGGACAGCCCTGCCCTGGCAGCACCCTGGACAGCCCCCAGAAGCCCTCTGCAGTGTATCCCAGCAGTGCAGAGCGCTAGTGTAGTGAGTGGGAGCCTCCAGCCCCCCTGGATGCAATCAGCTGAGCCCTGGCCCCGGCCCTAACCCTGTCCCCATATTCCTGCCTCCCCAGCAGGCCTGAGCTGAGCCTGCGGGGCCCCATCCTGCGCCAGATGTTGTCAAGAAAGAGGCAGCTCAGGGCCTCAGGAGCTTGGCTCCCGCCCGGTCTCTCACATAGCGTTAAGGTGCCTTACAGTATCTACATGTGCTTTAAAGCACTGTAACTATTGTACCCAAATTTGATACTTGCCTTATGCAGGTATTAAATTTAGGCACAATTAGCCTAAAATCACCCTTTTTTAAGATGCATTAAGGGCACACACGTGTAGACCCCTGTCCTTAATGCACCTTAAAAATGGCTAATGCGCCTTAAATCACCATGTGTAGATGCGCCCAGTAACATCCCCAGTTCAAATCCCTGCTCCAAAGCCGTTTGATAAACAGTTCTGGTTGAGGAGTTCTACCCTAGGATTGTGTTGCCAGGGATTTTTGATTGGGGAAAAAAGCTTTTTGACTCTACCAAGTTAATTGCTAGCATGACAAGTGATCTTCCATTGAGTTCTGTGAGGCAGAGAATGGAGTATTTGTACAGATGCGATAGCTTGTAAATCCTGTACAAGACCTTTCTGCCTAGTGCTGGGCATGTGAAATCATTTCTGAATTATTCCCTGTAAAATGGAAAATGCATTGAAACGGAGATTAAATATATAAAGAAAAAATCAAACCAGTTCCCAGATCGCCTAAACAGACCTGTCAGCAGCATCTGCTTTGCGTGATGAGTAATTGGTGACTTTTTTTTATCTTTTGCAGAGAACGGCAAATCAAGTGTCCTAAATGCGACAAGCTGTTCCTGAGGACAAATCACTTGAAGAAGCATCTCAACTCACATGAAGGAAAGAGGGACTATGTCTGTGAAAAGTGCTCCAAGGCTTACCTAACCAAATATCACCTCACTCGCCACCTAAAAATCTGTAAAGGTCCCACATCCAGTCTCTCTGCCCCAGAGGAGGAGGAAGAAGAGGATTCAGAGGAAGAAGAACTAATAGACTCTGTGAGGACTGAAGACTGTAGGATTAACCGTGGAGTGTATTCAACAGATGACTCTCTTTCTGGACACAAGTGAGGAGAGGGAGGAAAACTGCTTGGATGTAAAATTTTGGGAGGAAAAGTTACGCCTCTCTCCCCAACTACCAAGTTAGCAAATGAATCTATTTCCCTGATGTATTAACCTCTGTGGCCAAAACATTGAACTCTGATTGAGAATGGACGGTACGCTTATCTGTTGAGAGTGGATGGTACACCTGTCTATTGACAATGAACCATTTCTACTAGGGAAATCTGCTTCAAGATCATAAACATACACGGTGTGTACTCTGACTTCTGTGCTGACTGAAGCTCGTACTCTCCTGGTATGCTGCCAGGAAGGAGGCCACCTTGCTTGATTCTTTGGGCAAAAGAATCGCTGACCAACCAAGTGATTCGGTTATTGTGGGGATGTATGAGCCAACAGTCTTGAACTGCCAAAGCCATGAAAGTGTGTCGAGTGTTTAGAAAGGAAAAAAATGATTGTGTCACTCAAGCCACATCCACACCTTGCGCCACTGCTACTTGTCCTTAGGGAATGCCCTTACCATGTACACTTTGGTGCATGGCAATTTACCCCAGGGGCAGTACGGGAAGCTGGGACAGCAGCCTTACCTGAGGTCCTGGGGCCTCCCGGGGCTGCAGCAATGGCGATTCTGCCACCTGGAGCCTGGCTGGCAGCTTCAGCGCAGCTCTGGGTGGCCCTGCTCCATTTTTGAGTGGCGTGGGCTGCCCATGTGTGCACTGCTCTGTGTTCTTTTGTCTGCGGTGGGGTTTGTTTGTTTTGTTGGTTTTTTTTTTTTGACCCCTGGATCTACAGGGGTCAAAAAAACCTGCAGGGAAAAAGGCAGAGCACTGCACACATGGGCAGTGCTCCCTTGCAGCGCAGAGAACACCTGAATGCAATATTTGGCACCGCAGATGTGCTTGCGGTGCCCCATACCGCATGGCTGTGCTTGTTTGGACGCAGCCTCAGTGTGTATTTTTTTCACTTTTTAATTCAGTGGTTGGGTTTGTCTTCTCTCAGAGGCACAGATAGAGCATAGCACAAAGAATTCATGCTCAGGTTTCCTTCTGGAGTGGTGATTCTCAGCTGGGGATACTGGTATTCTGGTTTGCCTTGAGATCATGTCAAGGGTGACTTAGGGTGCCAAGCACTCTTCGCAGTTAGGTGTGCAAACGTGATTCACAAGATGAACCCAAGGATCTCAAATAGGAATCCATAATGTTAAAAGCATCGTAACCTGTTGTGGTCTGTCTGAGTTCTTTGCAACAGAAGAATTGTTCTGTTAATTTTTCCATAGTTAAGAAATGAATCAGAAATGCCAGCTCTTAGTTTTCAGAGAGGTCTTGTCAAATGAGGTTGAGAACCACAGTCCTAAAGATACGAATTTAATGCTTTGGTTTAAAAAGAAAAAAAAAAAGCAGTGAAGTTGACGCTCATTGTGGACAAAACAATTACCTGACCACAGACAATGTAGAGGAAACCAAAAATTGGCTTTCAAAAAAACAGTATTTCCTCTTAGCTCCTGGTTAACTGGATGAGAGGGCTGGGAGTGATCCTAACACATACCTGGTCTCAGTTTCATGGGATTGACTTGGCTTTTAGAGTGAACAAGAGACTCGCAAATGAGCGCGTAGTGTTTACAGCATGTATTGATATGCGTGGCTGTGCTGTGAACCTTGACCACGTGCGGTGGTGGTAGCAATGGGAGGGTTTGCTGCTAATGATATTTATGGAATGAAAATGTATTTCATTCAAATTTGGTTTTCCTTTCGGGAAAAATTAAATATGACTGTTTTCTAACTGCTTTCTCCTAATTTCTAGTTTCCCTTTGTACTGTAATAATCACCAGGCTCAATCAATACAGGCATCCAGTGAATGAAAAGAACAACGTGGAACCTGACTGGAGCAATAGAAAACCCTTGCAGATCTTTCACCTCTCTAATGAACTAGTTAGCTGCATGAGGTTCCTGCCTCAGCAGCCTGGGGCCAGGAACTAGGGGGAATGCATCAAAGGGCATTAGGGGGAATATCACCTCTGCTGCCAGTTCTGATTCCTTTTGCCTGTAGATATAGCTACAGCTTGTATATGAGGGCAAGTGAAACAAAGCCCACCTTTGACTCACTGTCTTGTGCCATAACAGCCAGCTCCACCATCCTTGTGCCTACGCTGCCTCTTCTCTGTGCTCTCAGCAGCTGCTTTTGAGAAGTGGTCTCTACAGCAGCACTCTTCTAGTCGGTTCCCGACAGGCCCATCCTCACACCCCTAACAACCACATTTTACACCACAACAACCACTTAGCCAAGAGAAAAAGGTCATTATCCCTATGAACTAGGAAACTAGCAGAAAGTGGGTAATAGCCTGTTGGGAGGGAGGATGGGGGAGAGAGGGCAAAAGGCAGGGGCAGGGGAACAGCAGCTCTGCAGCATCAAGGCTAACATGGTAGGACCCATCCACTCCACCAATGTCCCCCTTGGGGACTTTGTAGCTGCTGATTCCATGCCAAATCTCACAGGGTGGGTTCGTGTCCTGCAGAAGCAGGAGAGTGCAGAGCAGGGGCGGCAGCCCCTGGCAGGCAGACCTCAGCACAGCACAGCACAGGAAGCCATTTTGCTCAGCCTGCCAGGGCCTGGCTGGGCTCTGGGCCACTGCTGCCAGCCACCGGGGCTTGCGCTGCTCCCAGCAGGAAGCAGGGAGGCTGTGAGCAGTCTGAGCTCCAAGGCTGGCAGCAGCTGCCCAGAGCCTGGACCGGCTGCAGGGGCATTGGCAGCCTCAGGGGAGAGGGGGAGCTGCACTCTGCGTGGGCATTGTGGGAGGGAGTGGGGGTCACAGCCCTGCAAGCCTGCACACACCCACACACACATGGCCAGGCTGCAGGACAGCCCTCCCTGATGCTGACCTGGGCCACCGCAGCCCGTCCTTGCCTGGGAGCCTGCTCATGGGCTTCAGCACTCCTCACTAAGGCCCTGTGGTGAAAGTTGCCTTAGGCCACACCCCCCCTCCCCAGGTTGTGGGGAGGCTTGGAGCGGGGTGGGCAGCAGTGGCCTGGGCAGTGCTGGATGGGGGGATTGGGAGGGGGGGTTACTAAGGTGAATTTTGAAGTGGCCACAGGCTGCCCCCCCCCCCCCCCCCCCCCCCCCCCCAAAACAAACTGGCTACCACCAGTGCAGGGATGATGCTGCTGCGGGAGGGGCCAGGGCTGCACTACCTCAGGGCTCTGCCTGCTGTCCACCCAAGGGTGCGCACAGCCGCCACTGCCACAAAGCTCAGCTGGAGCTCACTGTGGAGGGGTGGGGGGGTGCCCCCCCCCCCCCCCAAAGAGCTGGCTGCTGGGTGGGCTCCAGGCCAGGGCCTTGGTGGGGTGCGCTGCAGCCCATGAGCAGGCTCCCAGGGAAGCACAGGGGCTGCAGTGGTTCGGGGCATCTTCAGGTCCAACTGTCCTGTAGCCTGGCTGTGAAGGTGCCTGGTTCTGTCCACTGTCTGGTTTGGCTTTGTGTGAGTATCTGGTCCTGTGTGCGTGCATGTACAGCTCTTCATCTGATTCGGTGTATGCACGCATGTGTTTGGTTCGGGGGGGGAGGGTGTGTGTGTGCATGTGTGTGCGCGTGCACGCTCACGTGCATCTGGTGCGCTGTCTACATGTGTGTGTCCTCGCTTCCCTTTCCTTTTTTTCTGTCTCTCGCTCTCTTGCTCATCACAACAGGCATAACAATGGAGGAATACACACCACCAAAGGTAATATATGAAGTTTTATTTATTGTCACCAGGTTTAGAGTTTTTTTTGAAAATATTTATTTACTGTAAAAAAAACAGCAGCAGCAGCATTTATGATTATTAACTATATTAATAGGCAGCGTGTCCTGCCATATACCCCCAGCTCTGGTTGTTTTTTCTGGCATGCCATGACTCCAGCACCTTACAAGGTAGGCGGTGTGTTTTTTTTCAACACTGGCCAAAAATGTTGCCTAACTCCCGTGTAGAGGGAGGGGCTGGCCCTGGCTGTGTACAAGTTTCCCTCGCTTTATGCTGTACATGCGTTCCTGGAAAATGGTGCATAACTCAAATTTGCATAAAGGGAGTGCACTGTACCCACAGAGACCCTCACCTTTTGTGGGGGATATAGTCTCAAGATCCCCATGAATGGTGAAATCCACAACTAAGGCACTGCGTTCATGAACGTCATGTCCCCCCCCCCCCCTCCCAGCGGCTGGAGGGAGACCATGGCTGTGCGGCAGTGGCAGTGGTGGGAGCCTGGCAGCAGGAGCCTGCTGGCAGCAAGCACACAACTCCCGAGGAGCTCCTGTAAATATATATAAGATGGGGGCTCATCATTTGCAAATGCTGAACCTGCGAAGAACGAGGGTTTCCGGTGCAATGTAACAAATAGGGATACATTTCAAGACCTCAACTGTATTGACCCCCCAGACCCATTTCTACCACTTTTACAAGACAATTTTGGTACTCTCCGGGTGGGGGTGAATGTTACCATAGTGGGATGGCAACTACAGAAACATGTGTCGCAGCTGATGTGCAAGGAGCACACAGGAGACTGTATTTTGGTGTGCGTCATTCCCACAATGCACCAGTGTGCGCAAAACAGCTGATTGTGGACTTCCACTACACCGGTTGCATAAGAGTGAATTTACCTTGCATGTAACAAATTTTGGGTATAAAAAGGGTCGTTGTGTAAGAGTGAATTTGCACATACAGAACCCACATAAATCAAGGGAAAACCTGTGGTGTGCAAAGACTCGGGCCTAAGAAACAGTAGCAAGAGAGCAGAGATCCTAACAGGAGAGGGCAGAAGTTGGAGGATTATTGCCCTGGTGTCTTGTGATGGAGCTGTCCGACAGAGCCTTGAGGGTCTGAAGCACCTTCCTCCCCCCCCCCCCCCATCTTCCTTAGGACCCCTGCCAGGGGCCTGCATTTCTCTAACCCTCTCCCTGACATGATCATCCCATGCACCTGGCAGTGATGATGCCAGGAATGGATCTGGAGTTGTGGGGGGGGCAGAATGTCCCCCGTGAGCACCAGAGCAGCTACATACCTGAGGACCTAGGCTAAGCCCCATCAGCAGCGCAGGTGGCACAAGCAAGTACCTGCAGCCCTATGCTTGGAGACATGAAAACAAGGTGGAGCACAGAGTAGCAGGAGGTGGCAGAAGGGGGCCAGAGTTGGGCAGGGTATAGGGAGGGGTTGTGGTCAAGTAGGGAGTGAAGACAGGGCTGCTGTTAAAAAGCTTTTATTGAACAAACAGTGCAAGGGAGCTCAGTGTTAAAAAGTTCCAACAAAATGGAAAAAAAGCGAGTAGTAGAGTTCTGGATATGTACCATAGCAGCCACTTGCAGCAGCAGTGTGTGCAGGGGTGTGTTTCTGGTGGGAAGCAAGCAGCAGTGCAATGTGGGCTGCCTGGAGGGCTGATCAGACCAGTGTCACAGGATGCTTGGTGTCCACCCAAAACAGTGAACAGGTTTCCAAGTCATACTTGATTTTCCAGGTCTTTTTGAACCATTCCAGGCAGAGTTGAACTGATTTAACAGGTTTGTAAGGCTGTGCACATCTGGTTTAAACCATGTTTAAGCATTCCAGGTGTTATCTGTGCCTGACCCATCATTGTGGCTGCTGTGGGTGAGAGGAGCACTATGCCCTAGCAAAATAAGCACTGTGCTCACACGGAGGAAATCCTGTCTTTTGGCCTTCCTTCCAATGAGGTCTCTTCATTTTGCATTAAATAGTCACCAAATAAAACAAATATACTGGCAAGGGCCAGGACCACAGATGGGGATTTAAAAAACCTCGCTGACTGCCTGACAGCACACTGGCTGCAAGGCCACAGGTTAGGCACTTCCAGGCACTTCTCCAGCACCCCTTTCACATTATAGTCACTTGGAAAAACTCATTGGCCCCACCCTTCTGTGGTCAAGGGAAAGATCTAAGCCATGTCAGGTCAAAGGCAATGGAGCAAGTTCCCGATTCCTATCTACTTTTGAAGTGGAAGTCTCCCACTAGTTATAGCCAGCACAAAGATAGGTACAGTCTCTTTAAAATAAGAATGGAGCAAACAAAAAAGAAAGACACAATGAAGCCAGACTGTTGCTTTAAAACTTATTAAACAGTCCAAGCAAGCTACAGTTTATACGGCATTCAGATCACCGAGTCCTGCTTCTCCAAGTCATACCAGGCAGAAAATGTTTATAAACTTTTCTATTCCCCCTAACTGAGGAAAGATGTATTATGTTTTTATACACCTCAGCAAGTGGCATAAAGACCGCATTAAAAGAGGATCTCCATAACTTTCTGTGATGGCTGTGGGGTAAAAAGCTCATCCCTGCACTGTTTCACATTACAGGGGCACAGACAGATGTAAGAACTGTATCAATGCCACACAATAATAGCATAAGCTGCTGTGATGCAACAATTATATCTTTATGATTCTGTGGTGATACAAGTGTAGCAAAACCGCTGCAGCTTTAACCCTGCTTCCTTCAGGGTCAAATTTGGGCCAATTTAATTCACTTGCATCAATAAAGGATCATACAGATGTGAGAGCTGTACCAGCTGATGCACACTCCTGAACAGTACCTTTCCCTCCCCTTTTAAAGCAACTAGGCAGTATATTTGCCAATGTCCTCAGGGGGCATCTCTCAACCTTCCAGGGTGGTGACCTATTCTTCAATGATCAAAAATTTCCATGACTGCCTCGGTACAAGCATTACAGTTCATACTGGTGTATCTCTGCCATCTGTGACTTCCACAATCTGAAAGGGGAAACTGTGTGAAGAGCACCAATGCAGAATTTCCTGTTTTACACTAGAGGAAAATATTCAAAGCTTCACAACCCCCTTTACTGGCTGGAGTTGCCCCACCTGGGGATGAAAATCCCCCAACAGAGAAACATTAAGAGATTTCACATCTGCTTAGTGAACTTTGAAAACCTTTCTTAAGACCCACGACTCAGGATAAGCATTTTCATTATGCAGTTAAGAGATTTCTTTCTTCAAGGCAATACTTCCATGTACCCCCTAGAGGAGCACCATGCTTTTGTGCTAGAGATACCACTTTACAAATAAAAGTTTGCATGTCTGGGATGCAAATCTCCACTATTTTAGGGATGGGCAATCTCATGAGTTAGTGACCTAACCCTTCACTGTCTATGGGAAAGGCAGAAAAGCAGAACCTCTTGACTGCCTCCTATTTGAGCCACAAGGCAATTCTTTCCTCTCATGAGAGAAAGCGCTGCAGATTGCATCCACTCTTTTGGGAAACATTTACGGAAATGAATCGAGCTTTGTGCAGAGCAGATATTTCGTCGTAGTCCCTATGTACACCCTGGTTTATTGCTTTCACTTGCATAGTATATTTGGGAGGCTCCGTTGGTCATGATTCCATTGCTGCTTCTGAACTTTTGCTGCTACTGCTGGCAAGGGAGCTGCTAGCTGCAGAGCTGGCACTGGCAACTACGAGCCTCTCTCTGTCTCCAAACGCTTCATTCACTGCAACGTAAATGGGAGATTACATAAATGCCTCACGCAGAAAAGGGCAGGATTTTCTTTAACAAAAGACAGGAATCTAAAACTTAGTTAAGCAGTCTTGAGAGCTTTCCCCCTTCCCCAGCCACAGGGTCCCAAGTCTTACATTACAAGACAAACTACATCTTTGCTAATTAATTACATTAAGAGGGAGGCATGCTATTTCTTCCCGCACAGGACCGCTCGCTGCCATTTTGTAGTTATGCTGCATGTGGTCTGTGATTCCTCAAGATCATCTTCAGGTCAAGCAAAGTGGAGTGATACCAATTCTAAGTGCATGAATGCAATCTATTCATGCTTGATGATCTATTGACTTTTTGCAGACCAACACATTACGTTTAGAATTTTGGTTTTAGTCCAATTTAAAATGTCATTTGCTTTCCAAAAGCAGCTAGAGACAATCCTCAAAATTGCTACTGTTGGCTTACATACTAAAACAATGCAACTGGCCACGTGTCAGGTCCCACTGCTACCCCCACCAACTGGCAGTCAAGGATTTCATGTTAAAGGTGTGTGCTGCCAGACAAAACATGCCAATAACCACAAAGATCTTCCATGTTAAATGCTGTTCTGCATGGCAAAGTGGCATCCATGCACATCAGACACAATGCCTGAAGCCAAAGGAGAATACATTAATTTCTGCCAAATACAGGAAGTTTCAATTCAAGACTCCAATTTAAAAAAAATCTTATAGTTGGGAAATAGAGCCTAGTATTGAGTAAGGGCAACATTGTATTTCAGAGCACAAGATCAAGGTACCCACTTCACTGGGGCTACAATTCCACAGGGCCATAATTGGTCTATGTGCCTGGCATGCTGTGAGCAGCAGAACCAGGTGCTGGCCACACTTCATTTCATGCTCTCCCACCCTTATTTATTTGTTGTATTAACAAAAACCAGCGACTCAGCAGAGGGTGCGGGAAGGAGGGGAAAAGGAAGCATGAAGCCTTCAATCAAGAACGTTACCTGCTGAGATGCTGCTGATATCCCACACTCGTAGCCCTTCTCTCTCCCCTCCGAAAGAAAAGACAAATGGCAGATCTGGACAAGAAGCTGCACAAAAGAGGATGCCCTACAGAGAAGAGAAACGTACACTTTGTTGGTAGGTCAGGCCCCTGCTATGCACTACATCATGCAATTAACTTATCAATAGCAATAAATTTAGACTGGCCACACGTGCAAAGTGAGACCAGCCAGAAGTGCAAAGTAATTATTACGTGATAAAAATGAATCTCTAGCTATAAAAAACAGCCAACTAGCTATGAAGTTAGTGCTTGAAAAAATGTAACAACTCTACAGCTGGCTTTTAATTTGAATGTGTAGCTGGGCCATCAGTATCATCTTAGACACCTCCTCTGACCAAGCAGAACAAGCTTGAAAATCCTCTGAAATTTCCTTAAATGATTTTCTACAGAAAACTGAAACAGCAGGATGCACTCATTAGAGAACTAAAACCAGTGCTCCTCCATGAACCAGGCAGGGCATAGCTAAGAACTCCCTAGAGATCTGTATGCAACCCTGCCAATGCTCCGGTTCTGCTCCAAAACTCTGCGACCAAGGCACTGAAGCAAAACTTGCCCGTGATATGTCGTAATGTGTGGCCAGTGGTGATGCAAATGAACAGTACTCAGAGCAAGACCCTCAATTCGGAGTCATTTGTTGGTTTTTTTAGGATATGAAGTGTTATTGAAAACAAAACAATGAAGCCTGGCTAATATCAGAAGTAAACCGTTAGACAAGGTTATATATTAACTCTCTTAGGATGTTACTTTACCATTTTCATATCCCTGGAATGGACCAGACTGGGTTTGTCTCCAAGTATATCCCAAATTTTCACGTATTTATCAGCAGATGATGTCACAAGGCACCCTTTGATCTGACTGCTTAACTGTAGCCCTGAAAGGTAAGATCAGGTCAGCTTAATTCAAAAGCCTCAGAAAACTGGCACAGACCCATTTATACCGCATAACTTTTTAAAGTGGAAGTCAAAAGAACGAACAACTCATGCTCTCCACACACTTTATGCTGAAGTCAGTTCCAGTAAGAAGGCACAGGAACCTAATGGAAATCTTGTGACATGACCACCACCCAGTGGGAAGGGAATCCCAGGAGTGGGCCTATTTCTTTTCTGGCAGTAAGAGATATCTTGCACAAAACAGTTATGGCCCAACTCCCTCAGTTCTGCTGCTAATGATATCCCCGACTGGCTTTCTTCTGTCATTTGCCAGACAGATTTCCTTCACTGTTCAAGACTACATGCCCATCACCGAGTTGACTCCAGAGCACATGTGCATTAAGAATCACTGATCCAGGCTGTGTTCCGGTGTTAATCTCGACTTGTTAGACTCTAGAGTTCACCCTCATTTTCCCCCACAAAACCACTTTACAGGAACTACCTTAACCAATGTGACCCAAACAAAAGGAACTGTTTTGACAGCCTTACAGTTTGTGCTAGTGAGAAAAGTGCACTGGTGTCAAAAATACACAGCCCTTGAGTTACTCATTTAACAAAAACAACATATTTAGATGACCAGCTACCACAATTACTACTCAAGATTCCTTCCTAAATGAGAAACCACAGCTTCTCTCAAATTCCTATCTATGTAGCCAATTATATGACAATTTTCTGACTGGATACTAACTTTTTTTTTTTTTAAACGGAAAACAAAAAGACACACAGCTTACCTGATACTTCTTCATTATGGGCCTTCAAAGTAAAAACTGGCTTATCAGCACGAGCATCTAAACAGTACACAAAGCCATCTTCCGTGCTAGCCTAGGGAAAACATGATTATCATGTAAAAAGGTAATACCACATGACTTCACCTGAAGCAAACAAGGTTTGGCACCTAAATCTAAAACCCATGCAATTTAGGATGTCTACGTTTTCTATACACAGGATAAGTTAGGCCAGGCAGAGTTCTGTGCTATCACACCTGGACTGCTCCCAGTATCCAAGCTTGCCTGGGTATCTCTACACTACACTGCAAGCTGCAGTGCAGACACTATCAGGATACTGCACAACACATTTCTTAAATAATATCTGGAAGCAGCTTGCACTTAGGTAGCTGGCCTAGCTGAATTCCTGGGTGACTCAGACAGCAAATAATAAGATCCAGAGCTTTTTGTATTTCACCTGCCAGCTCAAATGCATACAAGTCCATTGTAACTGAAAGCTGTTGCCATCTAATGGCTGCTTAGTGGTCTATGCAAAATGAGTTGGTGGTTTTATAGGAGAGGCATCCACCTCACAAACCCAACAGACTTGATGTTAACAGGCACGTTTATTGGCACAGAAGCAAGAAATGAATAAAACTGGAGACTAAAACTGTGTGTTTATGACATACTTTTAATGTTAAATGTGTATTTATTTAATATTTAATTGTTAACATTGTGTCATTGTGTCATTGTTCCATCAAAATGTCAAATTTACAGATATTTTTGACAAGCTCAACCACCTAGGAAGACAGTAACCTCTAGGGATTAAATATTAACATAAAACTACATTTTAACTGCACCTGACCTTTGAAACAAAGATCCCAAGTGTGCTGTGGATTGGGGAACACCATTTAGAAGTAGCAAAAGAAAGAGGCTGTAGCAAAACTTAGGAAGAGGGCTGTGCTAGAATTCAAAAGTTCTTGCTCCACCTCCTTGAAGGCTGCAAGGCAGGGCAGGGGAATCAGTTCAGGCAGAACAGGAAAGATCTTATCTCGTCTTATGTTTTATGGCTACAGTTAAGCAGTCAAAGCACCAGGAGCTCTCATCTACCAGCAGGAGGCAAGGTGATCCTCACTCTGAGACGCCATGGAGAGCTGAGGACTGAAGAACAACTGTGGCAGTGGATGGAGTGGAGACGGGGCAGGGCACATGATTTTAGAAGGACTGAAGTATGAAGTGATGCAGGATGTTAAGTTGTAGTATGGGAGGAGAAGTTGAGGGCTGCTGGACTGTCCAGGGGTTTTAACCGCTCTGACGACAAACATAGCTGAACAAAGTGGACCTAGGAAGGACCCCACCCCAGTGTCTCTGCATTCAATTGAATGAGCAGTTTGGCTAGCACACTGGGCAAGTGTTTACTGTCAGACAAGTGTGGGACAACTCCTTGGAAGAGGGACTGCAAACACAGCACACGGTCTGAGCTGGAGGGAGTGCTCACTTCCAGCTCTATCACACTACGAAAAGCAATTCTGACAAATAGCCTCAGTAACATCTCTGGATTAAGTTAAATGTAACACAATGTTCAGCATAGGAAACTGCATCCCCATCACTGGGCACTAAGACACTGTGACTCTGAAAGAAGCCCAGGGTGAAACAATCACTGTAGACCAATTTGCTAGTGCTGTAGCTGCACCAGCATGAAAGAAGGTACCAAACTCCTGATTAAGGGTCAACTGACAACTATGTACAGTATATTTAAGACAGTGGTTCTTGACTCAAGGCACTTCTCAGAAAATGCCAGGTCTTAGCTTTCACACCTCTTTGCCTACAGAAACATAAGAGGACAATGCTGGAAAGAACTCAGAAAGACCACAACAGGTCATAATACTTTTGACACTCTGGATTCCTATTTGAACTCTTTGGGTTTCTCTTTGAATTACCTGTAGGATTTTGCACACCTAACAGTGTCAATACCACATGGCACCCTGCAGCACCTTTAAAAGGATCTCATGGCACACTGGTTGAGCATCACTGACATAAGGTGTGGAATGCTGGGTGCCTGACTTTCCATTAATCCATTTAGTCAGATCGTGGACAGTCCATAGCAGTAGCTGAATACATGAACACAAGCATTCATTAATAGGTAAAGCGCAACGGTAGGAAATGGTGGAGGAATACACACACACACACACACACACACACACGGTTATACTCACTAAGAAATTGCAGGGTGAAAAGTGATTCCATGTTACTCTCTCAACCTGCCCGCTAAACCGCCAGATTCGATGGCTATCCTGTGGACTTCTGCAGTCGTACAAAACAGCAGATCTAGAGGAAAATCACACCAGAACACTTTGTGAAGCCTGCTTTATCATTCTTACCTACCAATGTTTTCACTCTGGTTTAAAATATAGTCATTCATGAACTATAATGGAAGCAACTTCAACAGACAGGAAATATTTAGATTTTATCATTCATTTTTGAAAAAGCAAATCAGATGAGGCTAAGATTGATACATGCGTGTTCAAAGTGTTTGTCTTGGGTTCCGGGAGCAATTCTGCCATTTGTTTTAATATGTTCACTATGCAATATACTTACCCCATAGGAAGCTACACACAATGCCTTAAAATACAAACATAACTAATTTCCTTTTGCAATAAAGAAACCAAATGAATGGAGGACACACACCAGTGTATATTCAAATTGGCTTTAAGTAAGGAATTAAGCATTAGAAGTGGAAATTTTGCTCTCAGAAGAAGCAAGAGCAGAAGGGAGTTAGTGGCTCTTGGGGGGATGCTGAAAATTCTAGTGCTCAGCCTGATGGGGTAGCAGCTCTTCAAGTGACAACAAGCGTGAAAAGCTGTTTACTGTTAATGAAAGAAAGATGCTGTTGATTTAGAAACCTCTTCAACTCCATTAACACCAAAACTGGCCTACAACTGAAAGCAAAGAACACTGATCTGAATCCCTCACCTCTATCAACAATATCACAGAAGCACAATTCGAGCTAGTAGCTCTTAAAAGGATGCTTCAACACTTTTCATGTCTCAGATATCCCACCCCGCCCCCCCCCAAAAAATCCCTTTCAATTAAGTCTGGGTCCCAGGATACTTTGCAGAAGGCCACAATGGGAGCTCACAGCATTGCACAAGTGGTTGGAAGCAGAGAGAGAGAGACTGGGAACTGAAATGCAAAACTCATCCAAGAAGCCATCTGAAACATTTGTTAGAGAACCAAAATAAAGCAAAAGAAAATATGCAATTAACTCTTGAAATAACTTTATAATGTATTAACACAGAAGCAAAGCCTTAAAATACCAGAACAGAAATGGGACTGCAAATTGCAGTTGGAGAGTGAAATTAAGGTGGCTATCACCATGAAAAAAAAAAAAAGAACAGGAAGGACAGCCATGCAACTGCAAGTGTTAGGAACAAAGCAAGCCAAAAGAATAGCCAAAGAAACCAGAAGTGTAAAAACAAGCAAACAGCATGACAGATTTTAATCAGACTCCATTACTTCCTGCATGTTGACTGTACATCAAAACTGGGACCTCTATATTCCTCTCTGAACATTTTCTATACCTGTGTGCATCTCTCTCTCAAAAGAAAATCTATGTTCAAATATGTTAAGGCAGCAAAGTCAAGCTCCCTAAGGTTAAGAAATATCAAGGAACATTCTCAGAATGTTTGGATCCTTAAAAAAAAATCAGTCCATGACAGGAAATGGTATGGAAAGGCTCAGCCCAGATGACTGAAGTTTGACAAAAGTTATAAACTAAGGAAGACACAGAAGTATCAAGCAATTTTAATAACTGCTGGTATCACCAGCCCTGCCTATATACAATGTGTGAAAAAACAAACATTTCCCCACTTACTTATCATAAGATCCAGAAATAAGGGTCTGTGTTTCAAATGGATGAAACTGCAAAGTCTGGACCTAAGAAGACAGCAAGAAAACTTTAACACTGATGCAGACTTCTCCAGTACATCTATACAATTGATACTGACAGGCTAACTGACAGCACTAATCCACACAACTCCCATTACACTTTTTGGTACCTCAGGAGCTTGTTGTAAAAACAAAATGCATGTTAAGAAATACTGACAAAGCATTTTTTTATTTTAGGTTCCTCCTAACTAGCATCAAGATGACTTCAGCAGAGGCAAAGCCAGTATGAATGCTTTCTAGAAAGCATGTCACATCCTCTTCACGTTAAGGATATTCAAAAATATTTGAAAGATAAAAAGGTATCTGCTTCCAGTATGACAAAAAAAGATGAATAAGTTATTTTAATATATATTTTCCTGTTACAAGAGAATTTTGCCAAAGGCAGGGACTGTGTTGACAGGCAGATGTTTGAGATTTAACAAGCTTTCACATTTTACTTACGAAGAGGTCTATACATCTCTGAGCTTTTGTTGGGAAGGGCAGCATAAGACAGACCAAAATAAGGCAGCCAGCCCACCATGATACCCAAGGGTTATTTAATAAAACTAACTTATGGTAGGTGAGTGCATGTTTCAGCTCTCACTTTCCCTTATAGGAGAGGCTCACAATCTGACCTAATCCGAGGATCTATTTTACCGTTGCTTACTGCAACACTTTTACATTTCCACTTTTTAAGACTGTCATGATGATTTTATGTAGCTATGAAAGGTTTGCTATGACAGCTTGAAAACATCTACTAGTTATTCCCTCCAATTCTCGAAAGGATATGACAAGCAAGCCTTTTGACAAAGACCATAGAGCTTTATACCTATAAAAACAACTCATTCAAAAAACTGAGTTTTTGTACATTTGTTTGCAAGCAAAGCAGCCTTGTAACATTAGAGCTCAATATTACCAATGTAATAAGATTTCAGCATGTTTTTCCCCCACATTTTACAGCATAGGAAATACACCAATATTCACATACCTTGTCTGTGTGCAATGCCAGGTTTGCTGCTGGTTTACCCAGGGACATATCCCACAGAATGACAGTGCTGTCAGCAGATGCACTTGCCAAAACGTTTCTGGTAATAAATCAAAGGGAAAAACTTCAGGTTGCTTATGCGTGCCTCAGGCCATAAAGACATATAGAGCCTGATTCTGGTTTCAAATGAGTCCTAGTCTAGAGTCTACAGCCTTCTTAGTATCTATTATTTAAGTTATATATACCCATACAAAAAAGCTATTATTTGACTGACATGTAGTGTACCGCAGATACAGTTTCATCGGAAAAATATCCTGCAGTGGGTGATACAATTCTAATACTATAAAGCAAGGAAGTTTAAGAGCTAATTACTTTTCACACATTTTTAAAGGCAATATTTTCAAATATAGGCCAAACAATATAGATTTGTCTATCATTCATGCAGCAAACCTTCCTCCTCTTCTCTCTCCTTCCCCCAGCCCCATGTTTAGCAAATAGTCTGTGCAAAGGCTTGTCATGTTGGGCCTTTAACTTAAATAAGTAATGGAGAGGCTGAAAAGGAAGCCTCTTGTTCAAGTCGATCATCCCACTGAAGTCAAAGGACCAACGAAAATTCTAGTTAGACCATAGGATCAAAGCTCAGACATTAACTGTATATTAACTGCATATACAGAAATAAAACCTATAAATCAGACAAAACCAAACCACACTGCCAGGGAATTATAAAATGCACAAGGTCACAACTATTCCTCTGAAGGTGACAGATCTTGTACTTTAAGAGGGTCTGAAGCTTCCCTGATCCCTCCCTAATTAGAATGACATTTTTGAATGAATGGCAGATGATATTCATTAGCAAAATTATGTCCCATCCCATCCCATCCTCCTCCCCACCCCCACAAGCTGTCTGCAGAAGACAGAGTGCAGACTACAAGGGCATCCCAGAAATACTGCTGTTATGGCCCAGTGGTAGAAGTTTTCTATAAGGAACTGGCACAGTAGGTCTAAAGTTTTAAAATGCAATTTCAAATGTTATATGAAAGTTGCTTTTTGAGTTCTTGAGTTGCACTCAGATTTCCTGATTCAGGACTGATTTTTCCTACAATCACATACTGGTATCATCAAAAAGTTATTACTTGGTGCACCATAAAACTACCAATGCCAGTCACATTATTCAGTTGTTTAATGATACAGAAAGGTCAGTTAGGACTGCTGCAAAGATAAACTACTTTAATCAACATAAAAGCTATTTTATGTGCTACTAATATCAGCAAGAATAGTAGCAGAAATGTTGCCTAAACTGGATGCGATTGACTGAGCTACCAGATTCATAATATACATTCATCTTATTTATGTGACCCATTCTTTTTGTAATAGATAGCAACGGTCAATTAAAAGTCAATCATTCTTCATAGGTTTGCTCCATTTCTTTAGGAGAAATTTTCTTTTCTCTAATGTCTGGATAACAGGGACTTTTCAGTTAAGATTGCTAATACTAATTGAAAAAGAAGTATGGCAAAACAACACAGGTGTATGTATCTACTGGGTCTGACAGCAGAAAAAGATCACATTGTATCTAGTTAAAAAAATACTTGCAAGGTCTGTGCTGAGGACCCTAACCAGTTGCACTATTAAAAAAAAAAAACTAACTTGGATAATAAAATAAATTCTTTGCTCAAGTTGGTACACTGGACCCAGTCCCAACTCTCCTCCTTGTGACTGACCTGCTCTGGGTAGCTCTGGCAGTGGGACATCCTAAAATGGACATAGCACACAATGGAAGATGCCCTCTGCTAAAATGAATCACAGGAGTTGGAAAAACTACTCTGTATCTACATATACTGGCTCCTTAACTGCCTCTTGCTGTTTTTGGCTCATGACACAGAGGCAACATGTGAAAGGAGAGAGGGCACATAGCCTAAGGAGTGGGGGACAGGACCAGGGCTTTCTTGCAGTCACCCTTGTCTGTCAGAGGGGTGCCTTAGGGCACTTACTGCAGCTGCCAAGTAAAATAGTCTTTGGGCTACTCTAGTTTATGCTGTGGAGCAAACTGCAGCAGGTGTATAAAGATGAGCCAAAGATAACAGTTCTGAAGTGTCAGAGCAAGTCAAGTCAGAGACTTGCCCAACCTGAAAGCAGGAGGAGGTGTATTTTTGCGATTTGTATTTTTGAATACTTTTCCATTGTGCTCAACCTCAGCACTGTCCAGTTGAGCTTTGTGCAGTATGTGTCAAGATGCAGATGAATAAAGATGCAGGGGGGGGGGGGAAATCAACTCTCAATCTCCATATTTGTAAATTAAAAAAAAAGTCTTTTACCTGCTTTGTTTGTTCCATGAAAGATCAAGAACTGCATCAGTATGCCCTTCCACCTTTCCTTCTGTAGCTGAACTCTGCACACAGATATGGTTTAAAGCAACATTAAAATGATGTAGCTTCTTTCCATTAACTTCTTAGTGTGCCCTTTGTGAGTCAGATGAGAGCAGGCATTGAGCTGACAATTTTGGCATTCTCCCGCTTGCTGTATCCCTCTCTTTATGTAGAGCTGTTTCAACAATACTTCTTCCCAGCTTACTTCTTTCTTTGGTTGATCAGCACGCCACAGTGGCTACTCCCTTCAGTCAGCTGGCATAGATTCTTTTGCTCATCTACTGATCTGCAGTCTCCTTGGGTCTCTCCTACCTACTGCACCCACTCTGCAGTCTTTGCCACCCATCCATCTTTCCCCAGTGATTACGGAGTCACCAACAAGTAATTCCCAATTCCTTTAAATTCAGAAAGGAGAGCGCTAAGCTCCAAAGCCTGCCATGTTCACTTAAGTCTTTAAATTCCTTATTTGTGTGCATACAAAAAGCCTTAAAGGAACTACAGTGACGTGTTTGTGCCTGCAATACTGCTGTCAACCTGATCTTTCCTAGCCTCAAGTCTTTCCAACTCACTGAATCACACTAAAAATACCGAATGTAAGCCTCTGAATTGAACCGTGAATAAACCAGTAAACCAGCTTGATTTCTTGCAGATGTGCTTTCTTTAATTACCTGTACACCAGTGAGATTACAATCACATAAGCCAGTAGTGCTCAACCTTTTGGTGCAGCAGGCCAGATGAGTGATGTGGGGCCTGCCCACAGGCCAGATTGGACCCTGCACAGCCTTCACTTGGCCTGCCACAAGATCAGGGCCCTGGGCCGTTTCCCTAGGGCCCTGCACCATCAGATTGGGCCCTCTCTGCATGCTGATCCAGTGTGCTAATCGGGCCTGTAGGGCTCTCCAAGGGTCTGGAAATTTGGCAGCAGGGCAATTGCTGCCACCAATCCCCTCTGCCACCAAATTTTGGGGGCCATGAGGATGCCTATGGGCCAAATGGCATAGCTCCCTGAGCTGGATCTGGCCCACAGGCCAGGGGCTGAGCACCCATAGTATAAGTGTTGACACCAATGTGATCCCTGCCAAAACACTTTCCAAATTAAGCAGATTAGTCGGTGTTTTCATTACCTTCTTTCCTTTCTTTTTCTTCTTTTTCTCTTTCGTACTTCCAAGGGAAAAGACTGGTTCTAAGGAATCTACAATATCAAGGTCCCACACCTCAATAACAGGAGTCATGTTACCCACAGCAACATAATTCCCTGAAGAAGGAAAAATAAAATCACAGCAAGGTTACCTGGGCTTACGTGAAAGTAAAAATAAACAATTATAAAGACAAGTAGTTTATTTCAACATTTACTTTATATTTATGTCCATATATCTATCAAAGGCTCTAAGCACATGAAAAAAAAAACACCTGATGAACAGTGATTTTAAAGATATAATTTTGCTTGTAACATTTACTCCTTATTAATACAATTTATCATCCAATGAACTCTCCAACAACAGGAAAAAAGTACAGCCTGGCAACATTTAAAAATGGTCACCCAGTTTTACGTTTGACTTAGTGGATGGGTCATTACTTCTCTGAACAAAAAAACCACCACCATTTTCAAACAAAGCAAAGGTGAAAAAAGTTTTCCTTTAGTCTAGATAGATAGATTGTTTGCTATTGCTATCAGCACTGGCATTTCACTTAAGTAACTTGACATAACATTAGTAAAAGGCTGGGGGAAAAACATAAATGAGTATCTCCTGCTGTAGAAAATTAATGGTTCACCTAGATGATTAGTTTTTTCCTCTCAGTGTCTTGGTTTTACTTCTGTGCTAATACTGCTGAAAGAAAACCATTACTTAGTCACAGCTCTAAGTTAATTATGTAGGTCACATTTAAAAATTGTTACTGTTAGATAGCTTGGATGTCCTTCAGCATCCTCAAAACATATTTACCTGGAGTTTCTTCAGGATTGGGATCAAAGTTTAGCCACTCCAGACTTAGAGGATAGGCAGGTAAGATAATATCATGATGTACATAAAATGAGTCCTCTTCATGATTGTAAACTATAAGAGAATTTGAAAAGCATTTGTTACACCAATGGGAAAGATAAAACAAGCAACTCTACATGGCATACTCCCAAACAAACTAACAAAGCAAATACTAACTTTCCCAAACGTGGAAACAAACAGTTTTTATTCCAAACTGTGATGCTTTCAAGAGTTTTGCCTCAGTGTGCCATCAAGTGATAAAAGCAATCCTAAAAAGATGCAAGAAACAAGCCTGGAAAGCAAACTATTTTCTGGCTCTACTGTTATAAACAAACTGGTTACCTACCATGAACCTCTAGATTGCAGTGGTCCTTGTCAACTCGGCCACAAAGTACAAGATTGTCGCTGGGCTTAATAAAAAAATCTTCCTGCTCATACTTGTCCTAAGCAATGAGGGGAGAGAGAAGAAAAAAAGTTGCTGAAATTTACTGAAACGGCTTGATATTAACTCTTTGAAAGATCAGAAAGTCAAGCCTTTGAGGACATTTTACACAGTAAAATAAAGAGACCCCTCCCCAAGATGCCAAAGAGCAGGGAGGCTAGATAACTATTAAATGGACAGAAGGGATGTTGGTGTGGGCCTAGATGGATTTAAAGGACACATGGGTACTGCACATGAAAACTTCTTACAAAACATTCCCAACACAATGCACTAACTGCTTCCTCCACCCCTCAACCCTTTCCAGACTCGCAGACACACATTTCAGACACTGTTTCCCCAACCACTCAGTGATAAGAGTCCCACATGGGCAATTTATTTCCCAAAAGGTCTACAAACCTTAAACATCTCTATAAAGTAAACAGGACTAGCATAAAATAAAGCTAATGGATAATGGAAGCTACTCCAAATGAATTCAAGTGTTGGCCATTACTGGAAGTACTTTCTAAAACAAGCCATAATACTTCACAAATGGCACATTCACCTTGTTACAGAAACTACACTCATTTTACTGCTTTTTGAAGACTCTTTTTTATTCCTTTCAAACAGTGGAATTGCCAGAGTTGTGCATAGTGCTGAGGTTCAGTCTCACTGACACCATCTACTGGTACCCCAGAAACAAGCCACCATCACCTCAGACCTGAAACCCCTGCAATGCCTTGTTTTTGCCTTCACATTTCAAACTTTCATCTAGTTTTCTGTCATCGCATATATGTTTTTCTACGTAAATTTTTGATCCGTGGCTGGTACAGGCAGCTATGCAATTGCTTGAATGTGTTTATTTTAATAAACACAAGACCCAGCTTTTAACATTGCTACTCATAAAATAGCCATGAGCTTATAATAAAGATCCTGCAGAAGAGCTACAAGATTCACTACTTGAGATGCTAGAACAAAATGACACCTTTCTGAGCTATCTGGAAGTCAGGAAGCCTTGGCAATTGTAAAAGAAGTTACAAAGCCAGGCAAAGTTACTGCCCTTCTGAATCTCTCAGGAAGTTCCCCTTTTATAACCACTTATATATTTTTTTTTTAACCAACTTTTGCCTCTCTCAGCAGCATCCCCTCCCCCTTATCCTTTGTGTTTAAATCACTTTATTCCTTTCTATTTAGTACCCCTGCTTTCTGCAAATCCATTTCACAGCACCTGACGAAGTAGGCTGTTGTCTATGAAAACTTAAAGCCTCTCTGAACGAATTAGTTCCAAGGTGGTACCCTGTCCTGCCTTCCGCCAGATTTCAGACTAACACAGCTAATCACCTCTCTCAACTTTTGAAAAGTTTCCCTGTTCTCTAATGCCATGCTGAAGACTCACAGAAGCAGCGAGCCAACCAGATGACTATGCAAGGCAGACTATCCACAACACTAATGTACACACACACACACTCAGCACTTTCTGTTCAGAGAGAGAGGTACAAACCTAGCTCCTATCTGTCTAACAAGATTCCTTGTTAGACTCCAAAACAGAGAAGGAGGACATGGAGGCCATAGCCAGGCATGCAGAGGCACGTGCTTGCAGTGGCACAAATTGCTGCAGCGCATGCCCCTGCACGTGCACTTCACTGTGGTGCACAGCTCCTCCCGGCTCTTCAGCCAGAGGCTGGGGCTAGTGGTGGAAAGAGCTGGAGGCTGGGGCTAGTGGTGGCCTGGAGCAGCAGAGGCACAGATAGGGCAGCACAAAGGCCTGGCCGGCAGCCACAGCACCGCTTTGGATGGCCCAGCCTCCACTTTTTTCTCAGTTTTTTGTTGTTGGGGTCTTTTGGGGGGGGGGGGTGCTGTTGGTTGTGTGCTACAAGGAAATCCTGGCAGCAAATTTTAACACCATGCTGCAAATTTGCAACATGGGGTACATTTGAACATTCACCACATAGGGTCTGCAGTGCCACAAAGACATTTGTGGTACCACAAACTGAACCTGACTGCACATGGGGACCTGCCTGGAGTGTTTAAGCAATCATTTGGAAGAACTGCAATTATAACAATCTCTTAGATGATTTTCTGCACAGATCTCCACCAGATAATTGACAAGACTATCTACATCCTGAAGGACATGACTTAGTCACTGAACTGTTCTTCCAAACCAATTATCTGATCTAGAGGCTAAAACTTCTTGTGAAAGGAGCTCTATATATGCAAAAGTGAAGCTCGAAGAAACCCTGAACAAATATAAAAACATGACAAAAACTGATCAACTCTAAACCAAACAGGTGACAGTAATGCGCTTAAACAAATAAAAGTCATGGCAGATCACCAGCGATCCTGGTTCTTTCTGATAAAAAAACCCCACAACATCTCTGCTTTAAACATCCCCCCACCAAAATCCACATTTTTTCATGATTAAAACAAAACGCCATATCCATTTGAATAATATGTAGTGGTGTTTTGTTTTAATCATGAAAAAATGTGGATTTTTGGGTGTTTGTTAAAGCAGAGAATTTTGAATTTTTTTTTAAAATCAAAGAAAACCAGGATCCCTGCAGATCACCGAGTTTTTGTTGCTGTCCGAAAGAGTCGGAAGGACTTTGGAATGGAATTTGAGGCTGCATTCCCTTATAGGCCTTGGAGGGCAGAAGATAAGAGATGCAGGCAGGGTGTGCATGAGCCCTGACCTAGTAGACACCACTGTCCAGAAAAGTCTGCATTCGTTGACAAGAGCCTCCACACCTAGAGGGAAAATCTAGCTGGCAGGACGCAAGGAAGAATTCTGGCTGTTACGTGACAATACTAGCCAATAAAAGTTCAAGTTCTACTTGGTCAGCCATGGTCCTTAGGGCACTATATTAAAAGTGCAATCAAGTCATGTGAATACCCTCTACTGTACCAGCACTCCCAAAATGTGGCCATTACAATTAGTGAAAACAAACAGAAGAGAAAACCTTATGTCAGTAGTAAGAGTGATCAGTTTGATCACAAGACTTAATGGTTAATTTTCACAAGCATGTAAACAAAATTAGTCTTAGGCACATAGGACCTGAAGTCCCAGGGACTTTTAGGACTTAGGATTCTAAGGTAGTCAGGCAGTCTTCAAAATTTTACCCAACACTTAGTTTATTTAATTCAGATGCCTAAATCTTTACGGGTCTTAATACTTACAGTGTCTTTAATAGTGATGTAAGGATCATGCTCATTACTCCCATATACTGTAAGACCAGCTAAAGTGTCTTCAAGGTTCCCAACATCTAAAGAGAATTTCAGAGCATCAGTTACTACTTACTGAGGAATATTACTTGGCAAACAAAAATCAAATGAAAAAGTACATAGCTACAGATTTCTGCCAAGTATGTGAAAGCTGGGATACATACACTGAAGTCCCTCCAACTAGGGATGTAAATATAGTTTATAAAAAATTACCCATTTAACCTCAAGATCCCAGGGCCCTGGGGTGGGGAGAGGAAGGAGGCAGTGGTTAGCCCAGCCAGACAACACAGTCCAGGTAAAGCCCTATGCTGGAAGGGAGGGAGCAGATGTGAAGGAACAGCTAACTGTTTAACTGATGAATCATTAAGCCACCTGCTGTTTTCCTTCTTAACCTCATAGGCTATGGGTATGAGACCCCCTTGCCCTTCCCCACTGTGTAGGTTCTCTTCCCCCTTCACTGCCCGAGTACACCCTGCCATGCACCAGGTATCCAGTTTGTAGCTGTACTGGTCTAGAGGAAAAGGCAATCAGGACTCGTAGTAGATATGATATCTTTTATTAGACCAACAAGGTTTTTGCAAAAAAAATTCTTTGATTGCAAGCTTTTGGGCACAAACACCCTTCATCAGGCATTGAAGAAAAGATTGTAAAAGTTCTCAGTAACTGGTAAACTAACTGGTTATCACCGGGCTTGTTGGTTAAGCAATTAATTGGCTCTAACAAAACTGTGCATTTACACACACACACACACACACACGCACACCCTCTGTCTATAAAATGATGGCCCAGTCAGTGGCAACCAATTTATTTTCATGCCAATAAACTAATAGCAACCAGTTGCTAAGTAAGAAAAATCAGAGTGCCTTAGGGGCTGGGGAAAAAAAGCCTTTTACTTAGGAAACTAAAAGGAGAAGAAATAGAATGTAACAATCTCTGAGCATAGGATAATACAGCCTTTTCCACAATGTTTACACTGAAAGCATCTTAAATCAGACACTCACTAAAGCAGGGGTTCCCAATGTTTATGTGCCCAAGGGCACATTTGAATTTAAAAGAAAAAGCAATGGGCACCAATATATATATTAAAAGTTTGAATTTAGAATCCCAGACATGCGTACACACATAGTTTCGTTTGGGGAGGGAGCAGTAAGCACTACTCTGTCACTGCATCAGGCAGACTGACTCAGTCTCATTTTGGCAGCCATTACGTACAGCCTGTGAAAAAAAATTTTGAAGTGTTGCTGTTCTGAGTTCAATGGACAGTGACGGCATTTTTTGTTGGAATAATGATTTTTACTGATCACGAAAATGCATGCAGGCATCTGAATAAACCTTGGGGGGGAGGGGGGGGTGCCATGGCACCCGTGGGCACTGCGTTGGGAACTGCTGCACTAAAGAAAATTGAAAAAGCTTTATGGTATTAATGATGGGTGCACTGACCTAACGTAAGAGGCACACTTTATTTTTCATTGAGTACGTCTACGCTTGCATTAAGGAGCTTTTCCTAATGCACATTAAATTTAGTACCTCTGGGTGTTTATACATATGCTCAGAGAGTGGCGGGGGGGGGGGGGGGGGAGGGGGCGGCTTCAATTAGAGCGGCTCCAAAAGCCACTCTAATTACAGTTCCCAGAGCATCATGTACATCAGTGTCCCCATACTGAAAAATGGCAGTGGGGGCGCTTTAACTAAGCCTTGTCGAATGAGCTTGAGTTAAAGCAACCCCACTGCCATTTTTCAGTGCAGGGACGCTGATACATGTGACACTGGAGTCTGCTGGAGCATGGTAATTGCCACGCTTCAGCAGACTCAATTGAGTCCAATCTGACGTGCTGTAATTACACGTCTATAGGTGCCTGTCCCAGAGGAGCTGGGGTGGCAGGAGGACCCCGGGCTGAAAGAGAGCCCCACTTACCTCTCGCAGAGCCCGAAGAGCCGGAGGAGACGCGAGCGACGAAACCACTGGTGAAGGTGATTAGCTGTGCGTTTATACAGCTGCGGCTGAGCAGCGTGGGCAGGAGACACCACCCGGGAGAAATAAAAAGCGGCCCCAACGATGCGGCGGGGCGGCTGATGTGTGGAGGCTGGAGGGAAGAGCCCTCACACAGAGGGAATCAGCCGCCGTGCCCGGCAGCGCGGAAAGCCGGGGGCAGAGCCAGGAGAGGCTCCGACACAGCCGACAGCACAGCCGGCAGGGAAGCCAACTGTAACGCAGAGAGTCAAGCCGGCAGGGAAGCCGGCTGCGACACCGGAGGCAGAGCCGGTTGGAGAGCCGGCAGAGACGTCAGCCGCGGGGGCGGCAGGAAAGCTGTGAGCAGTGCCGACAGGGGACTTAACAGGTACACCTGCAGCAGAGCCAGCGGCAGCACCAATGGAGGATCCAGAGGTGGGAACCCAGAGAGCAGCGTCGGGGCAAGCCGGCGCTGAGACCCAGGTGTGAGTCTCCACGGGAGCCTCGGAGAAGAGGTAACGAGAGGGAGTGCCCAACGGGGCCCCGTCGGGCTGCGCAGAAGGGCGGCCGAAGACCCATAGTGGGGTTAGACAGTGGACCTCTGCGGCCCATAGTGGCCTCAGGAAGAGGCAGGGGCTTAACACCCCAGTGGGGTGAGCCGCCAGGGCGGTGGAACCCGAGCCCTGGGCAATCCACGCGGCCCAGGGGCCAGAGGCACCCTTTTGGGTCTCTCGGCCCAGTAGTTTAGAGGCCTTAGTTATCACGGTGGTGGTCAGGCACGTCACATCACGTCACAGGGTGTTTAGTATAGGGCGATAGGGAGCCCTATTGGAGGGACTAGGCCGTGGGACTTCATGGACCTAACACCAGGCCCGAAGACACAGACGCGCGGCTGACAAGCCATAGGCAGAAGTTGGGGAGGAGCCGAGGACACCAAAGGGGCCCGAAGATCGGCAGCCCAAGGTGGCAAGTGGCCAGGGTGTAGGGGAGGTCGGAGCCCTGTGAATGCCCGCCGGAAGGCGTGACGATCCGGGAGGCTGCCCCAAGGGGGAACCCCTCCACTGAAGCAACATACAAAGTCATGGCAGGAAAGTTAAGGGGTCCCCCTGACGTTGGCAGGGGTAGCCTGTGGGGTCCACCCGCGAGCCTGGGACAGATGCGATCCATAGTCCGGGCAAAGGCTGCCCTGGAGCGCTTAGTTGGACGGAGGCGGGCACAGCGCCCTCTAATGTGAGGCACTAAACAAATGTGCATTAGGCTGTTTTAATGCACAGTAATGAATGTGCTTGGTTTTTAAGTGACACTTAATCCTCGGTAGCTTATTTTACTGTGCATTAGCATACTTTCATGGGTTTTTTTGTGATGCTTTAATGCACAGTAAAACAGGCTACTAAGCATTGAAGTGCATATGTAGACTCACCCATTTACCCTGCATCAATGACAGGATAAACAGACTTATCTTACCTGTGTTCTCCTCTTCATCATATTTATCCAGATCATATTCTGCCAGCTCATCATCATTCAACTTTTCAGTATCTTCTTCCTGGTCTCCATCTGCCCGAGAAGGTTTAGCAGCCTCAAGAGTAGCAGTGTCCATGCTGTTGTCTTCAATCTGTTCATGTTCTTCATCATTACCATCTGCTCCTTCTCTGTTTAAGATAAGCATACACCAAAATGCCAGAGGGAAGGGAGACAAATATAGATTTAGGACTTTTTCATGAAATTGTCCAGGAAAGCAGTGACAAGACACTGGCATAAAATCTTAATTGCTCGTAATTTCAACTCTATGCCATTGGCTCTCAAGTCTATTTTTCTACTCCCCATTTCTTTGCAGTCAATTCTGCACTTCAGCCATCAGTGATATTTCCTCATGCATGTTTTCCTGACAAAAAATAGCCTAAATTTATCTTAATATGGAAAAGTTCAGCTCTCTCTTCACTTATCCTTTCTGTTACTGTGACAACAGCATCCTCCCTATTACAACACATCATGTATCTACCATTTCACTGTCTCATTCCCCTAATATATACCATAACCATAGTCAAACCTTACTCTTTTTACCTTCACAACATGCTGAAGCTCTCGTCTTTGCTGTACAACATCCTCATCCACACCTTCATAATGGCAATCTTCTCTCTAGCCTCCAGATCACTCCATCCAAAAGACAGCTGCTAAGATTATATTCTTACCTGATATGACAACTTCACCAGTACTTTGAAATGATCCAATAGCCACAATAACCTCTCTTACCATCTTCCAACTTATACACACACTTCCTTAGATAAGGGCCTATAACATTAACTTGCTTCACACCACGTCCCCAATACCAGGGGTTGGCAACCTATGGTGGTCCACAGAGCCTTTGATCCAGTCCGTGGACCTGGTGCTTTGGAAGCTGGTGCTCTCCCCTGGCCGACAGTACCAGCTACAGTTAGGTCTTAGTGCCCACCCAGCTGTATTCTGAACTGGGTCAATCTGGCCCACAGCTTTAAAGGCTAAGTACAGAAGAAGTCCAAGGCTGAATCAAGTCAATCTTCACAGGTCAGTATAAGATGCGTAGCTTGAACCTATAAGCAAGTGAGCAAACATTCACTTTTGATTCTGGAAAGGCGGCCACGTCTGCAGTGGCCCAGACCAGAAGCTGGAGGGTACTATAGCATGCCTCCCTGCTCTGCTGGAGCAGACAACTTGGGCCAAGGCTAGCCTGCCCACACTGTGGGGGAAGGGGAGAGGTTTGTGGGAGAGGTGCAAAGCATCCCGGGTTGCTGGGGAACTGAGTAAACTTGAATCTGGAGGGGATCTGGGACAGAAGTTCAACACACCACTTTAACCTAAATCAGTTAAGTCTGATACCGCATCCACCCAGATTTATCTTAAACTGGTTTCAGCCATTTTGAAAGCAGTTTATGTGCCCTGAACTTCTGTTGTGTTACAGATTTGAATAGGTTTCCAATCCCTTATGCTGGTTTATGTGAAATTTCTGTCCCTAGCCACAAAGTTGCTAACCGCTGCCCTACAGTATTTTTGTTTCTCTTTCTCAAGAGCCCTGAATTTTAAATGAACAATGCCCTGAATGGTTCCGTTTCTACCATCATTGGCAACCCTGCAGAAATCTGAAGAGCAGCAAGTGAAAGGTATACCCTGACTGAATTTTTACTTATCTTAATATTTTGCTGGAGGACCTAGAAGATCCCTCAGAGTTAGCCATTAATTCTGCTCCGTAAGAGACTTCTTCCTAGCAAACATTTTATTACCTCTGGCATGCAAAATGCCCACTTCACTGACGTAAATGAACACTGGAAGAAGTCGATTTTGTCTCTGTGAAAACTCTATGAAATGCAGATGTCCTTCAGTTTTGAAAGAGCTTGCAGAAAATCTATTTTTGTCATTTGTTTCATAAAATGAACACTTTCCGTTCACATGACATTTTCTCCTATAATAAGAGTAAAAATTGGTAGAAGGATAATTATTCTAAATTTGAATCTAACTTGTGATCTTTGTACAGAAATAAAATGGCTGACAGGCTAATGAGTTCTACAAAGTACAAGAAGTTATGAAAAGGTCATAGCATTTTTAGCTAGAGGTTATCATGAAGCTTGCATCCTGAAGTCTAACTGAAGGCATAATTACAAACAGAAAGCTCCTCAAACTCTCTCATTGTGCTTCAAATGGAAAAGGAGACAGGGAAATGGGGCAGGGGGCTGGACTTGATGATCTTCCGAGGTCCCTTCCAGCCCTAATGTCTATGAAATCTATACGCAGCAGCAATATGTAGGTTAGTTACAAATTCAAGGCTGCAAATAACAGTAAGTGATCATCAAGTAAGTACAGAATATACAACTTTAAGGCTATGATTATTTATAAAACTTGCAAAAGCCCAAAAATTGAGAAAAAAAAATTGTGTTTAGTATTAAATATCTAAACCAGGAATTCTCAACCAGGATGCTGTGCCCACAAGAGCCTTTTAAGTGTGCAACAGGATGCCACTCAATTTTAGCACAATTAGATGGGTAAACACCTATACGCAATTCACAAGAAAAACCCAGAGAGGTCAAATAGGAATCTGTAGTGTCCAAAACATCCCAACTTCCTGTGGTCTTTCTTCTTTGCAACAGAAGAGTTCCTCTATTGTTTTTCCATAGCCAAAAAAATGAGTGAAAGCTAAGAGTTGGGATTTTATGAGGGGTGTCTTGAGTGCAAAAAGGTTGAGAACCACTGATCTAGATAGTGAACATTAGAATCAAGTTAGCTAGCAATTCATTTTTGATGACAAACAGATTTTTGGAAGTAACTGTTTAATCATGCACGTGCAGGCGAGAGATGGATCAGAAACAGAATCACAGCTCTAACAGTAATAGTCACTTATGAAAAGGCCAAAAATGAATCTGCAAGAACAGCTGATGGTAAAACTGTCTGATGTCAGACAAAACACAAACGAAACAGAAGAACAATCTTTTTTAAGAGTCCCTGTATGAGTTTTGGGGACGGTCATTATGATTTATGAGTATAATTACTGTTGGCATTTTGTAGGGTCTCTATGTAAAAGCACATGCTGGACTTCAAAAAGGCAAAGCTCAAATGAAATGGTAAAGAAATGGTTTAATTAGAGGTGACTTTCGGTGGCCACAGTAATATTGGTCCTCTCTATTGATGTAGTGGCCTGCCTACATAAATCTGGTTGCAGTATCAGTGGCCCAGGCTGGTTAGCATGCAGTGTTGTAAATGGTTTCTTCATTTGATGTGCAGTATTGCCACTGCCAGTCATGAATAAGGCAATCTCCTGCACTGAGACAGTGGTGTCCACTGGCTCCTGGAACTCATATGAGGGGCAGTGGGTGCTGGCTGGTGTGCTCTGCTCAGTGTCCTCCCTTGGCACACTTGTTACAAACTTCTGACCCACATTCCTATCCCCGTTTTCTCCTTAGCTGTCCCAAGTAATCAACTGCTGTGCCTTTAGTGGACTCCCTGATTAATGGAGGCTCACACTACCCCTGGTGGGTCTAGGCCCATGTTTCTCTTGGCATAATAAACAGGCCTGCACTGAAGCAGGATCAAGGGTACCCTTATAGACACTGGTCTACCTAATTTTCAAAGCCTCCAATAAAAGAGGTTCTACAGCATCATTAGGTATCACATTCCCATGTTCCACCACCCCAACAGTCAAAACCTTCTCCTAATATACAACCTACACCTACTTTGCTCCCAGTTAAACTTTCTTTTTGTCCCCCATAAGTGTCTACGGAGAAAAAAAAGCACTTTAAAATACCCTTTTCACATATTGGAAGACTTTTTGCATGCTCTTCTTAGCCTGCTCTTTTCTAGACAAAACAAACCCAATGCTTTCAACCTTTCCTAAAACATTATATTTTCTACACTTCAATCACTCTTGTTGCTTTGCTCTGGATTCTAAGAAAAACCTAGACCAACTGAAGTGCAGTGACCAAAACTGGATGCAGTGTTCCAGTAGAAACCTGACCTGAGCACAGAAGAGCATAAAAACTACTTCTCAGCTCTAACATGCAATGCTCCTATTAACACTGCCCAAAAGATCTGCCTTAAAAACAAAGCCAAGCTCCTCACATTGCTAGCTCACTCCTAGCTTGAATTCATAATCACCTCCACACTCTTTTCTGACATACAAAATAGAAAAGAACTGCCTGCAAAGTAGTATGTGTGCAATGGTTTTTCTGTCCTAAGTGCAGCACTCTCTGCCTATCTTTCAAGATTTCATCTTGTTACTTTCTGAGTATCTTATCTCTCCAGTTTGTCAAGACCATTTCAAATTCAGAGCCTGCCTTCCAAAGTGCTCACAACCTCTGCTACATTGGGGGCCTTGCAAATTTTATATGCATCTTTTCTAGTCCACTGCCTAGTCATGAAAGACAATATTGACTGAAACCTGGCACAAAACAGACTGCTGCCAGACCCCACTTTAAACACCCTCCCAGCCAGACCATGAGCATGGAGAACCACTCTGCCCATGGTTTTTCAACCAGCTGGGCACTCACTGACATAGTTGCATTTAAATCGATGAGACCCATTTTTTGACACTGTCAGCCACCACCATTTCTCATGGACCATCCTGTACCCTTGTCCAGCTTTTAATTAACAGAGGAGGGGCTCCCAGTGCAACCCCCCAGGCCCTTCCTACAGCTTCACAGACCTGGAATCACTGATCTAGACCAGATTGCTCCAGCTTAAGAAAGCTGCACATAGGATGGTATCAAAAGCTTCACTGACTTAACATCACATCTGATTTCCATTTCCTAGTCAGCCCTTACCCTGGCAAGGAAAGAAATGAGATTGGCTTGATGTGATGTGATCTAGACCAGTGATGCTCAACCTTTTTGTTTTGTTTTGCTTTGTTGGACAGCACCACTGCCAGTTCTGTTTACAGGCTGGATTCGGCCGGTGGTGGGGTGTCTTGGGGCCCCCGCCCCACTCACCGCAGCTGCTCCTGGGTCTCGGCGACTAGACGCTTCAGCTGCTCCGGGCTGAGCCGCACCTGAGGGCACAAACAGGCGTCAGGCGGGGGCGGGGGCGGGCCGACCCCTCTCCTCCCCGCCCCCAGACCCCGCGGGCCTCACCTTGTCGGGCGTTTCCTTGGCGACGCCGCGGCGGACCCAGGCGGCGCAGGTGACGGGGCTCGGCATGGTCCCGGCGGCACGTGCGGGCCGCACCGTCGCGCTCCTGATGACGCCACCAGCGCGAACGGGCACCTTTGCGGCGAAGAGGAGGGGGAACGGGTGTCAGACGTCATTACCAAGCGCCCGGGAGTAGAGAAGGGGCGGGGGGGGTGCCGGGAAGGGCGACAGAAAGCAGAGCATGAGGCAGCGGGAGGGCGCAGGCTTACTTTGTTTCGTGCGCGCCCCGTCCTCGCGTCTGATGAAGCGAGCTTCAACCCGTGACAACGTGGGCTGTACAAGAGCCGTCTCCTTTGGGTCGCCTGCAACACTGATGCTCAGCCAAGGGGCCTGGGCACCCTGGGGTGCTGCCAGATCCTTGGGAGGGCGCCCTGCTGAGAGGAGATAAGCAGATAAATGCAGGTGTCCCTGCCTGGCCAGCCCCTCAGGGGGCAGGGCAGTAGCACTGTAATATATAACTTGGCTTTTGAAATGAGTGCCTCTCGCTTCATTAAAGTTGTGGAGGATGTCTTGAGCACAGTGAGAGGCGCCTCAAGTCCAGCAAGGTTGAGAACCACTGGTCAGTGAGGTGCCAACACCACCGTGCCTAGACTCCTGACGGCCCCGGGCAGACTTTTAGTATCGGGCCTCCCTTGACCAGAGATGATGACAATCATTATTTTCACCATTTTCAGGCCCTTGTTCTGTCCAGGCCGTGGGCAGCCACCTGCTTCACCCATGCCTGTGTCCAGCCCTGGGTGCAGATGTACCTGCCTTCTGCAGGTCCTAGTACTTCCAAGTCGTTCATCCATGCGGGGCTTTGCTGCTCCCCTAGTAGCCTGGAGAGAAGCGCTGCGCTCATCCTGTTTGCGTTACCCCAGCCCGTAGATCAAACACCCGTTGGACGGCGATGTCTTCCAACAGAGAGCACCAGTGTGTTGGTCTGAAGCCTGGCAGAAGGCAGGGCAGAGTGGCCCCTCATGGCTCGGGGATGGCCCACCTACAGCATGCATGCCACAAGTGGCCAGGGCCAGATTAACCCTTTAGTGGGCCCTAAGCAAACAAACTCGGGCCCCTCGGCTGAAGATAAAATACTTATATTACCTTTTTCACTCAATAATTACAATATGTAAAATAAGAACAGCTGGGCCCCTTCTTCACTTGGGGCCCTAGACATGGGCCTAGTTTGCCTATGCATTAATCTAGCCCTGCAAGTGGCACAGGCAGCCTCTCTGTATGGCATCTGGGAGATTAGGGAGGGGACAGGCAGCAGTCCTTCTGATAAGGGTTCCTCATTTATGCACTGAGTTGCAGGTTCCTGACCCTCACCTGTAGCGACCTTTCCACCTCTGTCCTGATGTAGTGCACATGTAAAGGCCGCTTCTGAGCCTTTCTGAAAAGTCTGGGCCCAGACAGGCATCCAGGGCCAGGTGGGCTGCCTTGCAGCTGGGCCAGTGGGCCAGCCATGTGGGGACCAGAGCCCCGGATATCATGGTAGGGACCATGGACAACAATGGTGAGGCAGTTCCGGGGACCCAGCTGGGAGAACCTGCCCAGGCCCGGCCCCAGGGACCTAGCTGAAGGCGGGATGAGGTGGCTGAACTAGCTATTTGGGGCAAGGAGGACACACAGTGGCAGTTTGTTGTGGGTCAGCACAATAAGCACGTGTGCCAGGCAATAGTTGCCCAGATGATGGAGCAGGACTTGGGGAGGGTACAGGACTAATTTGTGGTACACTGGCCAAAAATGTTGGCCCCCACTGTCATAAACTAACTGTTTCATTGAAGCATAAGCTTTTGACAGCTTGCTTTATCAATAAGCTATTGCTTACAAAAGTCCATGCTTCTCTGAACCAATTAGTCTACAAGGTGCCACTGTCACTCTGCCCTGCCACCTTCCAATGGAGCAAACCCCTATACCCAGCTGAGTGCTCCATTTAACCCACTCCAGTATTATCCAACACATTGCTGCCAAACATCTGTCCCTTGGCAGTCCTTCTGATAAGGGTTCCTCATTTATGCACTGAGTTGCAGGTTCCTGACCCTCACCTGTAGCGACCTTTCCACCTCTGTCCTGATGTAGTGCACATGTAAAGGCCGCTTCTGAGCCTTTCTGAAAAGTCTGGGCCCAGACAGGCATCCAGGGCCAGGTGGGCTGCCTTGCAGCTGGGCCAGTGGGCCAGCCATGTGGGGACCAGAGCCCTGGATATCATGGTAGGGACCATGGACAACAATGGTGAGGCAGTTCAGGGGACCCAGCTGGGAGAGCCTGCCCAGGCCCGGCCCCAGAGACCTAGCTGAAGGCCCGACGAGGTGGCTGAACACATGTATGCGCCTTCTGTTGAAGTTAAGGGAGTTATAAGCAAGTGAGAACAGGCTGTTGGCTCTAAGCCCGTGAAATTATACATAGTTTAAAACAGTTTAAGTTAATATAGAGAACCATAAATTACCCAGCTGACTCAACAACCTGAAATAAAAGGATTATAAACAGCTTTAAGTTCCATGTTCCTTTAAAATCAGTGGCGCTCAGCCTTTTACACTCAAGGCACCCTTGGAAAATGCCAGCTCTTGGCTTTCATGCATTTCTTGATTACAGAAAAATAATAGAGCAGTTCTTCTGCAACAAAGAACTCAGACAGACCACAACAGAACAGAATGTTTTTAATACTCTGGATTCCTAATTGAAATCTGTGGGTGCGTCCAGACAAGTGAACATGTGAGGTTTGCAGCACCTCAAAGCATGTACACCCATTTGCCGTACTGGTAATTTGCAGCATGGCAGCAAAATTTGACACCAGTAAATCGCAGTGTCAAAAAGAAAAAAAAACCGCATTAAAAAAAGGTGGTGCAGGGCACGCTCTGGGAGAGAGCACTGGAGCAACTGGAAGCAGAGCCCTCCAGGGAGATGCTCTGGCTGCTGTCCAGATTGTCTCTGGCTGCTGTGTCTCCCTGCTGTTCCAGCACAGAGCAAATAAGAGCGGAGCAGGGCTCCCAGCAGCTTGCTCTGCAGCCTGCCTTGCATCTAGGGCCGGTCCTGGGCCCAGACAGGCATCCAGGGCCAGCTGGGCTGCCTTGCAGCTGGGCCAGTGGGCCAGCCATGTGGGGACCAGAGCCCCGGATATCATGGTAGGGACCATGGACAACAATGGTGAGGCAGTTCTGGGGACCCAGCTGGGAGAACCTGCCCAGGCCCGGCCCCAGGGACCTAGCTGAAGGCGGGATGAGGTGGCTGAACTAGCTATTTGGGGCAAGGAGGACACACAGTGGCAGTTTGTTGTGGGTCAGCACAATAAGCACGTGTGCCAGGCAATAGTTGCCCAGATGATGGAGCAGGAGCACTGTAAACTTGGCAGCAGTGCCGGATAAAGGAGAAAGCATTACAGCAGCAGTTTCATGCCATCCACAATGCAAAACAGCACTCAGGAGCAGGACAAACCACCACGCCCCACTACAAAGAGCTGGCCCGCATCCTGGGGCCCACAGCCACCAGGACCTCTTGCTACTCCTTCGCCACCAGGGCAGGAGCGCAGCCAGCGGTAGCCAGCTCGGTGGCTCAGCCAGAGTCCCTGGAGGCAGTGCTCTCCACCAGGCCCACTGCACCACCGCCATCTGGCCATGCCAGGAGTAACACCAGCAAGGAGCAGACACCACAGGCCAGACCTGGTGCCACAGCCAGGTCCAAGGGGAGCCTGAAGCAGCAGGTCCCCTGAATCCTGCAGAACAACAGCAGGGGCAGGGAGGAGCACAAGAAGTGGTCTGGGATGTCACCCAGGTCAGCAGAGGGCAAGGGCACACCCCCGCGGTGTTGGTGCCAGGCCTCACCCCCATCAGGTGGTCCAGCTTCACCCCCACTCCCCAACCCAGGGCCCAGAAGCTATGTTGGGCTCCGAGCCAAGCTAGCCGCCTGTCACTGAGACCTGAGAAGTTCCAAACAGGGTGTGGGGAACTGGGAGCCTTTCCCTGCCCCACCCCTCCCTTCTTCCCAGGGCTGCTCCTCCTTGGGCCCTCCATGCAACCCAAACCCACCTCCACCTCCTCTCTCCCTCCTTCCTTTCCTGACCTCCACTCCTTAGCTGTGCAGGGACCCCCTTGCCAGCAGGGCCAGGACAGCCTCTCCCCCTTGCTAGCAGGCTGCCTGGGCACACAGCAGGAGGGGATGGACAGACCCCAGGATGGATGTGATGCTGGTCATAGTGCCGGGCCCACATTGGTCTGGCTTGGGGACCATCAGCCTGACCCTACACCTGAAAGTGAGGCTACTCCCTGGGGATCCTTGCTGAGGACTGTTTTTGCCCCATTCCATGTTGCTGTAGATGAAGATGGCCCTCTGTCTGCTCTCTCTACAGACAGCCCATTTGCCAGGGGAGAGACTGCCGCCCAGCACCCAGGAACCACCTGCCCAGTGTCACAGACTCTGGGGCCCATCCAGATGCACCGCCTGCGCTGGGAGCGGTGTGCCCAGTGGGAGACCCTGCAGAAGGAGGCACTCTGGATGAATAGGCCTGCCATTGGGAGGCCCAGGACTTCCACACCTAGGTCCTGCATGAGTGCCGCAGTTTCCGCCACAACCAGGCTGTGGCCCTGGAGGCGGCCTGAGAGGAGCAGGAGCTGGCCCAGGAGAGTTTTGAGGAGCTGTGGCAACTGCAGGCTTCCGTAGATGCTGCTGTCACACAGAAGCACAGGGTCGCAGAGCAGCTCCTGACCACCTTCCCTGCCCAGCCACTCCTAGTACTGCATCCCAGTCTGCACCAGCCCCACCACAGCTGCCTGGCCCTCCTGGCCAGAGCATGCCCCCAGCATCAGGGGCAGGGCCCAGCAGGAAGCACAGTTGGCTGGATGCTGGTGCAGCTGGCATCCCAGCAGGCCCCATCAGCCTGCTGCAGCTGTTAAGGGGCACCAGTCCTGCCTCCCCACTTCCCAGTCCTGGGCCTACCTGCCGTGGCTGCCCCTAAGAAAGAACACCCACCCTCCTTCCCAGAACAGCCAGGACCCTGGCCACACCAGCATGGCTCCCGTACATGGGGTAGTCAGACCCAGGTTCAAGGCCCAGGTCTGGGCTGCAGAACTGCCAGCCCCTGAGTTCCTTCTCCCTGTGTTTCCCCCATGCCTCAGGACCCTCTCTCTTCCCTCTGGGACACATACATAGTTTTTGTTCCTTTCTCATTTGGAAGGGGTTTATGCATGGGGTGGGCCTGGGTAATGGTGGTGGGGAGGTGGAGGGTTTCATATGGCATACAGTGGGTATGTTGCGTTGCTGGTGTTAGGAAAGTTTTGGGGAGAGGGAATAAATTTGCTTTTGTTTTCACTATAGCCACTCTGCCTGTGTTGCTGCGGTCCTGGCAGTGGGTGGGGATGGAGACCCCTGGGCAGATGGCCTGGTGGCAGCGCTCAGAAAGCCAGTGTCCTACTTGTGTGTGTGTGGGGGTGGGGGGGTAGGGCACAGGTGGGTGGTGAACGACTTGTGCACTCTGGCTCCCATGTGTTGCTTCCAGGGTGGTGGCCCTCACTTGCAACACTTCCTGGCTGGCTAGCTCTACTATGGCTGTCGCTGGAGGCACCACGATATACAGTGAGCCTCCTCCATCCACTGGGGCTCAAAGACCTGTCCCTGGGACTCAGGCACATTATGCAAGGCACACACCATGGTGCAGATGCAGGGTTTGTGCTGTGGTGCTGCCTCCAGGTGGCTGACTCTGGCCCTGGACTGGGCTGCCTGGATGCAGTGGTGCTGCTGTGCAGCCATGGCCCACTGGCAGCTGGTCCAGAGGTGCAGGTGGCTCTGCTGGAGAGCCTGTAATACAGCCCAGGCAGCCTCCAGCTGCCCCTGGCTGAAGATCTGAGAGGATTTGGGCAGGGTCAACTTGTCCAAAGCTGCACAAATTGTGCTGCACCAAAGTGCATACTCAGGCACATGCACTGAGGCGCAAATCTCCAGCACAAATTTGAGTTGTGGCTATTTATGCTGCTGTAAGCACATGTGCCTGCAGGTGGGGACATGCCCTCTGGGCGCATTCCCATGAGTAGGAATGTGCATTTCCTTGGGGAGAAATAGCAGAAGCACAATGTGTGCCGCTGCTACTTTTCCTTGGGGAATACCTATGCCACACTACTTTGGCATGTGGTATGTTGCCCTGAGTGGGGTAGGGGAGGCTGGGGCCTGTAACTGTGCTGGCCACAGCAGCCTTACCTGGAATCCTGGGGGCCTTTGGGAGCTGCAGCCACGGCAATCCTGCATCAGAGAGCCTGGCCAGCAGCTGGAGTGTGGCTCTGGCCAGCCAACCTCTAGTTTTGGGTGGCACACCCTGCCACCACAGGCACCTCCCTTGCTTTTTTTTAGGCATGATGTAACAGGGAACCCTAACCCTGTTACTAGGAAGCAAAGCAGCCCCTTTAAATCTAGAACCTTCCAGGCACAGCCGTCCAAATGAGCAGGGGTTAAGGATCGAGCCCTGCTGGCTGGTCAGGTGACAGGAAAGGAAATGCCAGAATCATATATATAAACCTCAAGCGGAGAAGGCCAGGGAGGCAACAGAGAGAGAGAGACTCCTGATGACTACAGAGAAGCTGTAGCAGCCTCCTTGGGAAGAACATGCCACGCTGTGAGACAGAAGCACAATTGCATGTAAGCAGGCAGTTTGCCTCTCCTATCTTTATTTTCATTATATGGCCATAGGGGCCTATGGTTTATGATTAATGTTAAAGCCGCTGGTTTGCGGCTGAGGGTATAGGGGAGGAGGAGGCCTCATTAGCATCAAGGAGCGCTGTGATAGAGTGCTCAAGAAGCCCTGCTGCACTAGGGGGCACCACCAGGGCCGCGAGCCTGGAGTCACTTGAAGGGAAGCTAGGAGCCTTGAAGCTGAGTCCTGGTGGGTGGACTTAGGCGAACAGTCCTAGCTACAGAAAGAGGGGCAAAACCAGAGCGGGGGGGAGGTAAACCCACAGCAGCTGGTACCCCAACATAAAGAGAAAACTACAAGACATCTGCGAGGCATGGGGCATGTAAAGGGAAGGTCGGAGCATGCATTTTGCCCTTAAGGCAACAGCTCACTATCCTACAGGTGGTGAGCCATAAAGCCTGTCTGGGAACCTGTGGGTCAGCCTCCCTCTTTTTAAGAACCAAGTAACATCAAGTCATGGCAGGAGAGTAAGGGGGGGAAGCTGATCCCCAGGGAAGGAAAATATAGCAGGACTTGATGGGTGCCCACTCACCGGCCTACAAAAATGCAGCCACAGATGGCACCCTATCACATGGGTTCTTTTGACTCTGGGATCTCCCGGGGTCAACCCCCACCCTGCTAATTTGCAGTGTGGAGAATGTCTGCATGTGCGGTGCTGCAGACAAGTCTGTAGCACTGCATACCATATGTCTGCGCTCATCTGGATGCACCTCCTGGGTTTATCTTGAGAACCTTGTTTATGCAATTAACAGTGCTAAGATTGTGTGGGACCTCCCAATGCCTTTGAAAGGATCTCAAGGCATCCCAGGGTGCCATGGGGCCCAAGCATGGAGGGGGGGAAGGGTACACTTTACCAGGGCCCAGAGATCCAGTGGGGCCCAGCCCAGGCTGCAACCTTATTACCATGAGGGAGGTGGGGAAATGAAGGCTAAATTGTAGGTCATGCTTGAGGATATGTATGGAAAGTTATGTACCACCTATATAGGATCTCCATTGTGAGATTTGCTGGAGCCAACTGGAAGCAGAACAAGCAACACTGTGAACAGTGAGTTGCTGGCCAGCCCAGGGCCCTTCTGTAGAACAGAGAGAGTGTGTTTGTGTAGTTAATTCTAGGACTTGTAGTTTGACAGAGGGATTTATGCTTCCCTATGTGACCTGCTCTCTCAAGAACAGAGTCCCTTGTGCATATAGATGGAGAAGGGAGCCTTAAAGCACCATATAACTAGGGATATTGTTCCCAGGGATAGTGGAAGCCACAGTGTAGCTGGTAGGATTTACAGGCCCCAAAGTGAGTAATAAGTTAGGCCTGGTGGTCTAATCATTGCATAGAGAAGAACTGAAACAGGGATAGGGTTAGTGCCTGAAAGGAAAGGACTAGGGCTGCAGTCCCTGTTTCGATTCGGCCTGATTTGGTGGCCAAATCTCCAGATCCGAGTCAGATCACCAGACCCTTTAATTTCTCTGAATCAAATCGGAACCCTCCAAACCGATTGGGAAAGATTTGGAGATTCAGACATAGACACAGCTTTAAGTGTTTTTTCTACATACCTCAAGGGAGCAGGAGGCTTGTGAGTGCTGCAATGCTGGGGTGCATGGAGCGTCCCACAGAAGCACGTGAGGGTCTCCAGTGCACTTGGCAACAGACCGAGAAGTAGACCAGAAGCACTTCCAGTTCACTTCCGAGTCTGCCGGGGAGCACGCAGTGGGGGCACCCTGGCTCAGTAACTGGTGCTTCCTGGGTCGGGGGGGGGCAAATGGGGTCCCCCCATGGCTGATCATGGAGCTGGGGGTGGGCATGGGCCCCCACCCCCCACGTGCTCCCCGGCAGACATGGAAGGGGACTGGAAGTACTTCCGGTCCACTTCAGGGTTCAGGGTTCGCCACTGATCATACACTCATCAAAAATTGCAGGCGTTCTACTATGGGACAAGAATGGTTAAGCCACCTTGCTGTTTTGTCTATCAAGTGTGAACTTGCAAGAGAAATTGACTTTGGGGAGACAATTCATGATTTTGCAACAAAAGGCCAAAAAAGAAAGCTTTAAAGCAAAGTGGTCTATTTATAAAAGGTTTGCAGCCATGTTGGTCCATTAGAACAAAAAAAAAAAAAAAAAAAATGAAAACATCAACTCGATAATACCATTATTAGGACCAACAACCAAAAAGTTACAAAATAGGCAGCAACGTAGAATGTAATTTCAGAATTAAAATATAAACCTTTCTTTCATGATTCATGAGACTTTATGTATGTGGGATGGTGTGTGGGGGGGAGGAGGCCTACCTTACAAATTTGTACTGGGTCCAAAGAAATGAAGCTTGGGCCCTGCCCATGATGCTCTGGTTGAGAATCACTGTCTTAAATATTCTTGTTCATTATTACATACATGAGCAGCCCAATTCCCAAGCCAATGGAATATGCATGTCACTGAAGGTTCCAGCCCTACAATGAAAGTTTTTTGGGGCAGAAATTGTCTCTCTCCCACATTCTGTACAATGACAAGCACATTTCAAGTCTGAAAAATTACTAGCAGGCTTTCCAGCTGTAAAATTCAAAGGCTCATTAGATTGCTGGGAGGCTGCTATGGGGAAAATCCCAACCTTGCTGCTACCTGAAGTATAATGAGAATGATCTTAACTGGAGGGGAAAAAAAAAGAAAAACGCTTACAGCAGCCACTTTCTAGGCTAGACAAATACTGGATGTTTTTTTAATTGAACAGAGAGGCTCACTGATACACTCAAGAGCTCCACCTGCTGTTCAGAAATAGTCATTGCAATCTGATAACCTAGAGGGAACTGTATAAAAGGGTTATGCAAAACAGCAGCGGGGGCTCTGGGGCCATGCACCCCTAGCTGCTGACAGGCAAAACTCGTGACACGGGTGCTTGTGCTGGCTAGCTACTGTGTTATGCAATCAATCATGATTCACTCAGGGACCAGCTCAATACATGTAGCTAGCGAGGATAACGAGTTAACGAGCAAGGATTAACACCTACAAAACTACACACTAAGGAGAGGAAAGAATCAATACAGAGGCAGGAACTGTTTCTGCCAAGACAGAGAGTCAGTTGCACAAGCACCCATGTCATGAGTTTTGCCTGTCAGCAGCTAGGGGTGCAGGAACCCAGAACCCCTGCATCCATCTCCTTAACAGCTGGCAGGATTTGTGGCCACAGCAGGGCCTAGCAGCCAGGCCTACAGTAGTTTCTCCCCAACCCCACCATGTGCCCCAAGACAGACACAGCTGCACAAGCACCCATGTCATGAGTTTTGCCTGTCAGCAGGTAGAGGTGCAGGAACCCAGAACCCCTGCACTGATCTCCTTGATAGCTGGCAAGGTTCATGGCCGCATCAGGGGCTAGCAGTTGTGCAGCTGTTATCCTGCTGCTCCTTAACACACACACTGTCACCCATGTCACGAGTTTTGCTTGTCTGCAGCTTGAGATACAGTTTTCCCCAAACCCCTGCACCAATCTCCTTGAAACTTAGCAGGGTTTGTGGCCTCCACAGGGGCTAGCAAGCCTGCAGTTTTGACCCCGCTGTGGCTTCACACATGCACATGAGTTTTGCTTTCAATATTTTGGGGTGCAGTTTCCCCCAACCCCCAGCATCTATCTCCTTGAAACTTGGAAGACTTCATGCCCTCAGAAGGGGCTAACATTCCTGCAAGTGCCATCCAAATCAGGCCAGAAATGACAAAGTTATAGGCTGTTTTTGTCCTTCCCCATTACAGCCTATGGGCGAAACGTTGAAATAGTGTCGAAACGGCAAAATGTTTTGACTTGCCTAGTTTTGTCTGGAGGCTGTTTTGACTATATCTGTTCTGTTTCAATTTTGCTGTTTCAACCTCAAAACGGGTCAAAACAGCGTCAAAACAAAACTGGCGGCGAATTTTCGCATAGCCCTATTGTATAAAATGGATTAAAATATCACTGTCCTAGATTAACTAATACATTTACTTCCCAAATACAGAACTGTAAGTTAATATACTGATAATATACAATTGTTAGAATTTAAATTAAACCTTTGTGTTAACAAATGTACAAAAAAGACAGTATATTCCACTTAAATGTAAATCAATAGAATACAGTTCTCAGTGGTAAATGGAGAGCAGACAACCCATTTACAGTGTTTAGAAATCATGTAAAAGTTAAAAGGTGACACTCCAAATGATGCAACAGTGACTGCGGCTCTCATACAGCCCTGTTACTATTACCCCTTCAATAAGCCCCTTAACTGAAAAACGTGCAGTGTAAAAGCAAACCATTGACTATCCAAAAGAAAACTGTTCATTCCTTAGGTCCTTATCCATCACAGCTTTTAAACATATACATATTTAACATATGTATTTTAAACAACTGTATATTGAATATACAGTTAAGTGCATTTCTTTACTGGATTGGAATCTTAGTTTTGTATAAGAAATGAAAACAGTTCAGCTTTTCAAAGACAAAATCCAACATAACCGGGGAAGTCTTAAAAAAAAAAAAAAAAGTATAGGCTTGTTCAATGGCACACGTGCCCTGTACTTGCATTACACTGAATGGGATTTACCTGCCAGCCTATTTGGTGAAACTTGACAATATTTTCACTGGACTGAAAATGTTTCCTTCTGTGGCAGTGCTGACAGCTAAGTATGAAAACCCATGTTACATCCACCAAAATAATGCAACAATTCTACTATCAATAAAAACATATTTTAATGCCAACAACTAATAAAAGTTCATATTCCAATATTGCTCACAACAATAATATACAATTAGCACAAAACATGGCTGTTCAACAAGAATATTTTGCAAGCTACGATATATGTGTGTGTGTGTGTGTGTGTGTGTGTGTGTGCACGCGCGCACGTGCGTGTGTGTGTGGGAGGGGGTATATGTGCATGTATATCTAGATAGATAGATAGATATAGATATACACACACAATTTCTTTTCTTAAAGAATTATATATCAGAGTTCATGCAAAGAATTTCCAAGTGGTAACACAACAGGAGCAATCACTTGTTTTACAAGTTACAAAAACCATTCAATACAGAAACATTAGGATATAGGCAGACAGATAAGATATATACACATTGTTTCATCGTGGTCCTCCCCATGTCATATTAAAGCATGGGCTCCTTATCATACCAGATCCCTATTAAAGACTGATCCAAATAGGATTCTGAGTGTTCCCCACCCTTCTGGACCACCAGAAACTCTCAACCTAACCTTTTACTGTAGGTAACTATGAAGGAGGCACTTGTTTATTGGCCAGGAGTTAGGGGGCAAGTAATTTTCTCCAAAACCAACATAGTCCCAAGCCATAGCCTTAGGTGCTTTGGAAGTGGGTAGTGAGCACTCCATCAATCCTATTTTTGTCTGGCACCAAGCACAGCGTGCTTGGTTTCCAGCAGCCTTTAGAGTTAGAAACCCAAGGTTCAAGAACCTGGATCTCCTAAACAGCAGTGCACAGCACTGCTACCATACTACGCAGATATGTACAGTGAATGACATGTATCCTTTGATTTGAAATTTACATATAGTATATACAAATAAAGCTATTCTATCAAGGTGCAAGTTTATTATTCTCTGGTGTGTTCCCATGAGGAATTTTTTTTTTGCCTTCATACAAAGCTACCAAGAGAGTTTACACAAGAGTTGTCTACCTGATAAATAACAGCTCATTATGTGGATTCAGTTTTACAATCTCTACAAAGGGAAACTGCCATTGACTTGACCTGGAGTTTTGCCTATGTACTGGATTGAATTTGAGGGGTTATATTAATCTCTGACATAACTCTACTGACTTTAATGGCATGTACAACTTGCACAAATTGGCATGTAGTTTCTTCCAGAAAGTAATTAGTCTTATTAAAATGAATTGAGATTTGCATTCATCCTTCAGGAAGATTTATAATCCATGACCCAAATCCTGCTTTCCTTGAATTCAGTGGGACTACTTTTGGGAGCAATGCTGGCAGGATTTGGCCCTGTGAATAAGCTTTCAAGCCTTCTGGCATTATTTCATGATTGCTGGCTGCAGGCAATGCCCTCAAAGAAAGTGACTTAAAAACACAATAAATGCAATTACATTAAATAGCAAACATAAGACTCATCAACTAAACAGACAAACAAGGAATGTCACTCTCCTAAAATAAGAACTGACAGTGTTTGCTTGGGCAGGTTCAAATGCATAACAGTATCCCACACAAGTAGCTGTAGCTTGTAAATATGTTGATTCTTCTAGGGAAGTGCCTGAAGAATGAAGGCTCTGGCTCACTAGAAGCTTTAAGCATATGCCCCTTCCTCTCTCCAGCAAAATACCTCATACAGGATTAATTTGAATGTTAAGCATACCAGTTAAGTGCCACTGTAATCACTTTTCATTCCATCCAGGAAGAGCACATACCAACTGCTGAAGCTTCCTTAGCCTGACAAAGGGTTTTTGAACCTGAAAGCTTGCTTAATAACCATTCTCCAACCATTTGGGTTGGTCTAATAAAAGATATCAAATTCACCCAAGGAACCTTGTCTGCCTATGTCCTTAGACCAACACGGCTACAACCTAAACCACTGTAACCACTGGCAGACAAAGAGATGAAGAGCCTGACGAAGGGACTTTGACCCCAAAAGCTTGCAGAAAAGGACAAATTTCTTGTGATTTTCCAGTTGGTCTAATAAAAGGTATCATTTTGGAACCAAGAATTCTAGTTTTTTGTATGTCTTCTTGTCTCAGACTAATACAGCTACCAAGTACACCACTGTAACCAGTGGAATTTGCAGAATATCTCTACATTCTTTGCTGGATTAGGATCACCAGGCACAAAGACCGAAGGATGTGGCCTTCAGTCCCTATGTAGGACACACATTGATTACAACCAGCTCTGCCTTGGGTTACAGGATAGATTCTAGCCATTATTGCCCCTTAAAAACTTCTGCGACTAATCCAGCTCCCATTAGAAGGAAAGATTCCATGTGGTGTCAGTAAAAGCTAAGTCAGGCCCTAAAATAAACGTGCCTTCAACCCTGCTGCAGTTAAAAATGTGTGTCAATCCTCTCTTTAATCCTACTTCCCCCCCATTTCCAACCTGTTTATAGCAATTCCCTCAGAGTGGAAGCTTTGCATACACAGTCACAAACTAAGCACAAATTACGTTACACTTGAAAAGATCTGTTTAGCCAATTGTTGAATAATGCAATTAAAAAGAAAAAGAAGCCTTGGTGGTTTCAAATGCTGTTTTGCATTTGTACAGCGTTAAGAATGGATTTACAGAATGACATTTGGCAATGACAAATGAATCCTAATCTCATTGGAAATTTTAAAGGAATTAAACACCAGAGAGACTTGGGTTTAAAATAGTGTGAGGCACTCAGAGAATGTTGCTAAAATTGTCTTAAGACATTTTAGCATCGAAATGTGCTGACTAAGGATGTAATTACCTAATTGAACATGTAAAGCTCCTTGCTCCAGCAGACTGAATACATTATGTTGAAATGAAAACCTCTTAATTTTTTTAAAAAAAGAAAACAAAGAGATAAAATACAAATGTTTTAAAATGACATCAAGGTTTTGACACAGACAAGAGCGATCACACTCAAAATGAAAGCTGGCATCCTATATTTAATACATTTCCTTGTTCCTTTTTCAAGGAAAAAAAAATCTTTAATTTATATCACCATGTATCAGACATGTACAGCCTACTTCATAACATTAACATCATCAGAACTGCTGTGACATGGGGTAAGCCGTTCTCTAAAATACTAATATGCCAGTGACTTAAAGGCCAAATGCCTTTCAGTCTGACCGAGGTTCCTACAACACTTGTGAAAGGCAAATTTGGCTCCTCAGTGACTGGGGGGTTTTTTGGAAAAAAATACTGATTAAAATAAACCATAGTATAATTTTGCAAATCACCCATAATCCTTTATTTTATGTCCACTGCTCCTTTTTTCAACTGTATCACTTTACCAAGCATATAAGGATAAAGAGCAAGAAAAAATTTCCACATATCAACTGCAAATTATCTAAACTTAATAACTATATAGTACTTATATAAACCCGTAAGCCAGTACTTTTGCTACAACTCAAGAAAAATACAGAATTTCCTTATTTTCTGGATAGTACTGTGAGGTTGGATAATTTTTAGTTTGCATCTCAATAAAAGGAGAAAGTTTTCCCACTACAAACCTCATCGACAGATGGCAAATGAGAATTTCCTGGGGTAGGAACAAAAATTAAAGAAGAGCTCCAAGAAACAATCATACCACCAGGAATTCTACAGGATGAAAGTTAAAAAGCTGTCGTCCTTCCTTACGAAGTCTATAGCAAGCAGTTTCCTCTCTGTAGTTCTATTTGATTCTAGGAACCACCTTTCCCATCATGTTTTCTCCTGTTTTTATAACTTTATAACCCTCAATATATCCTATAGGAGGTGATGGATGGATGGATGTAGAAAACAATGCAAGAGGCAAACAGCATGACTTACATGCAGCACCGGCTCTTCTGTAAATCTAAGACATTGGCACTGGGATTCTTTCATCTGTAATTATGAGTTGTGAATGCAAAAATACAAAATCAGTTCTTCACAGATGGAAGAAGGGCATTTACTCTACTTAAGTACAAAGACTTTCTTACGTAGTTACCTAGGTGCATTTTGCTTTTCTCTTTAGATGCTAAACGATATAAATTTTGGATACATATATTAACAGATTCAATACATGAATGAGAACAAAAAAGGGGGGTGAGGAAGCTACAGCATGACTCATAGACGTCAACAACCCTACAACCTACAACTTCACTGGGCATTGTATCCTCCCTGCCCCCCTTTTTTTGCTTTATGTATGGCACCCACAATCTGATTTAATATTTTTCCTTGAATGCCTGTTTTCCCCTCATCTACCATGCCAGCTACTTTCTATAATGTCATATAAAAATATAGAGATGCTAAACTATGCCCAACTGGGGGTTAAGTTGGTCAGTTCACTAACATGCATTACATTAATGCTTAGCATCTGGGAAGGCTGACTGTCTTTAATAAGAAAGCTTATTACAAACATGATTTCACACCTCATAAAATATACAGTAGATAAATTTACTGTCCATCTTTGTGTGCACGTGTGCGCAGATGCACACGCACATACACACACACACACGCAAATATGGATAGAAAATGAAAAGCACTTCGTGTGGACATAAAATGAAGTAGTTACTGAATAGCTCAGATACAGAATATTCCCCGATTTTCAATAGCAACATATGTCCCAGGGGTGTAATATGCTTTGCTGACTCTGGACACAAAGTCCTATTCTGAGTAGACTCGTTTTGTTTGTGTGGTATTGGAACAGGGGGATGACTTGTAGACCTAAAAAGAATGGGACCCAATCTTCTCCACTGAGTGATGCAGTACACAAAATGGCTAGAGAGGAGCTCAGAGTCCTGAGCTCATCCTCTTGGAACTGTGAAGCATTAGGAGACACTTTTGCTAGACCTTCACCTTGTCCACAAGAGATCACTAGGGAGGTATCCTTTGCTGGTGTGTGCATGCATCTGAGTAATACAGAGTAGGATTTAGCTTTATATGAGTGGCATATTAATGCACACATATACATTTATTCATTTCACAACTGACAAATAGCAAATGGAGGGCTGACATGCAGGAGTTTGTATAGAGACTGAAGACAGGAAGGGGATGATATGTCCAGTGGAAATATAGGGGTTGAATTTAGATTGGTTCACTATAAACCTTTCAAAGGAATTTGGCCAAGACCCTGAAACTGATAGGTTTTTTCTTATTTACTGCTGACATGTGCCATGAATTCTTTATTGACCTCGCAGACCTCATTTTTAACTCCCTTGTCAAAGATGACACGGCTGGTTTTCCTTTTCTCCCTTACACCATTCTAGAGCATTTCCCTCTGAGTGACCGAATTAAAGCCAGCTTCCAATTTGCCAACTAGGCTGCCTGAAGAAGCCTGCTGTATTTGAAAGGAGGTCTAGCCAGCTTTCCCCATGCTTACTTTGGGCTACCTAATTAGATTAATTGCATCGCATTTAAGCTTCAGCTTCCATTCTAAAAGAATCACATGCTTACAACACCACTGAAAGGCAGCCACCCTTTGAGCACATGGCAAAATAATGGGAAAAAGATGGAGTGAGAAAAGCCCTCCTATTAAAGTTCCCCAGGTTCTATAAAGGCCATACAGAGCAAAAAGGAGCCAATATTTTTAAGGTCTCATTTGAAAGACCTCCTCCTCCCCCCACCCCTTCATGTACATACAGTAAACTATTTGGTATTCATTTTATCCACCAACAGATCAGTCATTGCTGCTAGGATGGCTGGAAGGATTTTAGCTATTGTGCACCTTAGATCATTAATCCATTTCTAGCAGCATCTCTGAGGCATTATGGCTGTGACCCTAATTATTTCTCATTTGAATTGTCCATTGAAAAAACTCCATTCTTCTCACGTGGCTGCTTATAAAGAGGTCCCATCCTGAGATAAGTAAAGCAGGTTTCTAACTTGGCCTATTTTTAAACATAAACTGTTTCTTATCAGAGATTTCAACAGGGTTATTTTCTTCATAAAAGCGATAGGAAAAATAATGTATAACAGAGTAAGTAAAGGTAATAGAAGTTTTAATGAAAATACAGCAGCAGAAATGATTGGAGGTGGAAAGGGCAAAGTCAGGCACCGAACAAAGGTATTCAGATAAGTTTGCTCTCACAAATGTAGTTGAGAGAAAGTGGTATTGACAAAGGAAAGTTAACATTTGCTAGAGTTCAATAGTCAGGGTCTGAGCACTGGGAATGCACAAGCACCCTGTTTTTATGAACATAGAGAAGAAAAAAAAACAGCCAAGTTAGGCAAGGATGGTGAGTAAGGTGTGGCAGCAGGGACCAACTCCATGCATATGTTTCATGCACCCTTTCATTCACCCTTTCTTACAACATCTCATTCTCCACCACAGACTCCATGGGGCCCAAGGGTGGAGATCAAGCAGAACAGGAAACACAAACTTAACATCTCTGGGTTCAGGCACTCAGACCTTCAGTCCCAGTCCCCATCCCCACAAAGACTTCTCTGCTGGCATGTCCCCCAACATGTTAAGCATGCTGTGCCTACTGCAAACAAGCCTGCTCCTTCATGCACACAGCATCACAAGATGCACAGAAAAATAAAAAGGACAGGAGACAATGTGGAGCTATGCAACCAAGTGAACAGGAGAAATCACTCTGAAAAAGCAAGTGGCCAGCCACCCCTATATGTTGTAGCATACAACTCCACTCCAACTGGAAAGCATGGCTTAGGAAACTGTAGTATCCTTGTAACTGTACCACTCACACAAGAGGTACCTTTAGTCACTCCTACTTCCTGAAACACCGCCTCAAGGACTTTTTTTTATTAGAAGAGTGACCCTAACAAATCCCACAAGAAACAGGAGCTATCACCTTCCAGAAGAAAGTTTCAGGCAAACTATATTTGAGCTGTGCAAGAACTGACCAAGGAATGATGAAGAATCAAGAATTTAGTGGGAAAAATAAACCTAACTAAGCAAAAGTCTCCAGATCTTAGCTCTTGATCCAGCCTCTGCTGAAGCCAGCTGAAAGACTTCCATCAATGTCCATGCATTTTCAGTCAGATCTTTACTCAAGTACAACTTGTACTGAATTCACTAGGGGGATTTTCCTGCATAAGAGCTGCAGTATTGGGCATAGCCATTGGTAACTTTTCCATCAGAGTTATCACTGAACTCACAGATCATCAATCCACAGAAAAACTAATGCTGGGCCTCTGTATTTGTTTTTCATTTTAAATACAGCAGCCAATGGTAAACCAGAGGAGTGATTAGCCCATTGCATGATTATATGATGAAGATTAAGAGTATAGTTTGAGCCTAAGCTTCAAAACAGTAAACATATCAAGGGATGAAAATAATTTATTTACTTATAAATGGAATGAAGACATGATAAGAAACACTAAGGACTAGAAGTACGAACGTTAATTAATCCTAATCACTGATGTAAGCTAAGCAGTTTTATCATTTATGGCGATTTACGTATTATTTGGAGGCTATCTGAAGTCTGACATGTGGAAAGCAAGCCTACAGTACGTTAGAATATCTCTAAGCCATCTTTCTTAATTGCTTCTTCTAAGATTTCTCCTTAAAGCACATACTAATATTGTGGTGATAATAATGCACTCGGGTGCTCAACTCCATTGCCTTTGAGATTGCTCAAGGGAGCTCCTGCTTGTTCATGTGAGTGAAGAGCTTGTGATCTGTTCTCCTTTTTGCATGTAATATTCAAGTGAGCTAGTCTGTCCAAAGCCAACAAAGGCCCGGGGCTTGCTGTTCAGTATCCATGCTTATTGCTTAACTCCCATTTCTGACAGTGGTAGCTAGGCATCGAATGCAAAAGGGGGAACACAGCTGTGGATGCATAGTTCCAGAGCCTGATGCTGGCAGTTTCCACACTAAATTGGACAAATCACAACAACATGCCTGTGCCACCACTTACCAGTTGGTCAAATGGATGAAGGGCTCACAGGAACATTATTATGCTTATAATGGCTAGATTCAGCCACCCTGTTCTCCTTAATTAATACCATATTTTAGCCTCAAATCTGCTAATTTCAGTAGGACCATTTCTGGGATAAGGCACAAATGCAGGAGGAAGAACAGCAACATCCAGCCTTTAATGTTCACAAAGCAATTTTACATCCTCATATGAAAAACACCATGGGCCAAATCTCAAAGCCCTTATTTCACTTTTAGTTGGCCTTTACTCATGCAAAACACCACTGACTTCGGAGACTACCTTGATGAATACAGGCATCAGGATTTGGCTGTCTATAAGTCAGATAAATATAGAGGCAACTCCTGATGGAGGCTTTGAGTCTGCAACTTGCACTGATTCCAATGGGCACTGCAGGTACTCAGGACATCTCAGGATTTGGCTAACAGACAACGAAGTTTGTTGTGGCTGTTTGTCTATGATGTTTGGAGCTTTACTGTATCTCTTTATGCTTTTGAGCGTGTTAACTTTAATGAGAGCAGTGTATTTCTTTCACTAGTATCAATACCCTACAAACAGGTTTTAGGTACTTGGGTCCTAGGTGACAAGCGTGGACATCCTCTGCAGAACCAGGCCCCACAATTTGCTGTGTGTGCATGTATATGGAGAGCAAGTGGAGTGGGAGGAGGTCACCACCTGTCTTTCTCATCAGTTTGTAAAGCAAAGCACTTCACTTAGGAAGGAATAACAAATGCAAAATGGGGAATGAGTGTAGACTTGCAGGACACTGGAAAGACATCATGGGGTTACAGTGGACTACAAGCTGAATGACTGCAAGTCAATGAAGTAATATTGCTGCAAGGAGAAAAGTAAGAGCATCCCATAAAATCTTAACAGAAATGTGAATTCTAGTCCGCATAAGTAAAGCCTCACAGAGAGTGCTGTGTCTGGTTTTGGGAGCACACTTTAAGAGCATGTGAACAAATTGAAGAGAGTCCTGACGAGAGAAACAAAAATTATTACAGGCTTAGTTTATTTAATCTAGAGAAGAGAAGAGTGACTTTGATCACAGCCTTCAAATACAAAAAGGGCTGTTAAAGGAAGGATAGCAATCAATTGTTCTCTACATCTGCTGAGGTCAGGATAAGAAGTAAAGGGTTTAAATCACAACAAGGGGGATTTCAGTTAAAGATCACGAAGGTCTTCGTTTAAGTCATGGAACAGGTTACCTGGAGATGCTGTGCTCCATCATTAGAAGATTTTAGGTGTACAGTAGACAGGCATTTGTCTGTGATGACTTAGACAAAGATGATCCTGCCTTGATCAGAGGGTAGACTAGATGACCTCCTGAGGCCACTTTTCAGTCCCGTGTGTCTATGATTGTATTATTTTAGTGTAGCTCATTTCAGTGAGAATTGAGGGAATATTTTTAATCTTCAAAGAACATAACACCACATGCTACATTTTGGCAGTTGACTGGAGGTTCCTGAAAGTCTCCCTAATGCACCACACATCCTAATATATTTAAGAGACTAGTGCAATATTTGGTATCAAGCAAATGGTCAGAAGATCTTCAACAAGAACAGGGTCAGTTTTGAAGTGCCATGTAGAGATTTAGCAGAACAACAACAGTGAAAGTTTTGCCACTAATTCCTCACACATCACTAAGAATATTTTCACTATGCCTTTAATTATGTTTTGCACAAGTTCATGAATGAAGTGGGCCTGTGTATGCAAACTATTAGACTGCAAAAAGGCTCAGCCCCAAGAAAAATGTCCTTCTTCCAATGTGGATAACATCTGGATGGCAGCTGTTTTTAAAGGATGGAAGGGGCTTTGGCTTGTGGAGCAGGAAAAAATTGAGCAACATGGAGGCACAATGATAAAGAGCCATATAAAAACAAAAATGAAAAGCCCCAGAGAGAGCTGCAAGATGAGAAGTTCTGACTGAAAAAATAATCACATACTTTTTTCTAAAAGACTTTATAAACATTTCTAGTTCATCAAAAACTGGGTGAACTGGAAAAGTTCTCCCAGTTAAGGAGGGGAGGAAAGAATTCTTCCCCAAATTTGAGAAATAATGACAAGTGGCAAAGAGACAAATGATCCTATGGTTTTCATTGACTAAAAAGTTAGCACTGCCTTTCTAAAGGATACTCATATCCATTGCTTTGGTAAAAGGGGTCATTCTGTAAGACCATATATAATAAGGTCATATTCACAGCAAATGGCAAGCATTTTAACTGCTTTTTTGGATAAAATTAATCACAAAGACCTCCACTGAAATGATGACAGTTTTCACGTGGTTGGATGCATTGGGCAGCTCTGCACTTGGAATCTAATACTATGTATTATGGAGTTCAGCAGGATCCAGGATATTTGGTGAATCTAGACCCACTGCTTACAGTATCTTTAACAGCAACAGGCATTGTCTCATAATTCAATAGCCACAATCCTCTTTTAGGAGCATCTTTGGTCTCATAGACTACTATAGTCTTTTTCTCCTGTACATGCTTAACTAAGACCAGCAAAATGCATCTCGTGGCAGCAGTAAGTTAAATTTGAAGCTTTATACCATGGAACGCAAGTATTATATCATGCTCAGTGTTCCAGGTTAACAGGCCTTAAAAAGCTGAAGGAACGCACAAATCTATGGGCTGACACAACCCTACTGCAGTTGAAGATGTATGTTTTCCATTTGATTTTGTGTCTGATTTTGTCCTCTGATGTCTATGCACAACTCCCATCTCATCCTCCATTTACAAATCAGGGAACAGATTGCGTTTCTATAAGAAAACTTGGACAAATTTAATGCTCTTGAAAGATGTGATGAAAAGAGCAGAAATGAAGACCTCTATTTATCAGCAGGATGTACAACACAAAATCAGTGCATGCTTACCCATGGTGTCTTTCCATCTTGTCTCAATCCTAAACTGGAGAGACCACATCTCTGGACAAGATGGGAGTGAACTCTCTATTCCTCTATGGCCTTCGATTTCTCTCTGAAACTGCCAAAAGAGGTCATACCTTTTTGTGATGAGTTTCTGCACATCCATCTATATTCCATGTGGGCTATCACAAAATAACTCAGAACACAGCTCTATACTACATTGCCAATACCTGAAGACATCATTAACGCTCCAAAGACAATGCAAGCGTGAGTAATTACCATCATGTTGGATATCAGACTGCTAGCTGAACTTAAACCTGTGCTTTTACTTCCCAGAGAGCTAAATCCTGTCACATGCATGAAGCTCTTCCATGTAACTTGACTTCTCTATGTGCATCTATAGGTAGAAGTTAGCAAACTGATTACTGGATGAAATTCTAGAACTTTTGCAATTTTAAAGCCTTAAACTGGTCATCAAGGTTTTTTCTTATTATTTAGATTGTTACCAATGTGGAAAAATGGGTTTCTATGGCCAAGGAAGCACACCAAACTATAATAAACACCCCCTAGAGCTGCAATCACATTGATCAAGTTCTTGCTTCTCTAGTATTGCAACATTCACAGAAAAGTAAGTTGCCATAAGTTAAATGTTCCAGGCAACATCTTATGACATATACTATGCAGAAAAAAATGGTCTAATAATTGATTGCTAGGTTGACATGCTGTGTCTCTGTGACATTAATGGACATTTAGGCAATTTTGTAATTTGCTGCAGATACTGTATAGGCTTTAAAATGATCAAGCATACAGGAGGAATTACAGATCAGTATAATAAAACTGCTTCCTACCATGTTGATAACTAATGTGAAAACTATATTTTTTGATCATTCCAAAAGCTATAAACATGAAATAGCACCGGACAGAAGTACTCTAACAAAAGACCAAGGAGTTACCATGCATTGTCAAATTAAAGCTTTTAAAAATCTATGACCTGGGCACAATTTAAAAAGCCATGCTAAAAAATAAATACATTAATGTAATTTTGCCACAGAAAAGATAGCAACTTTCTCCTGTTCTTTACTATGCTTTGGATCAATTAATTAATGAAAGGAATCATTCAAATACAAAGTGTCAGGAATATTGTGGCACTTGACAGGTTTCTTTTGCTAACAATATGCTGCAAAATAAATTGAGCCCTGACACAAAACACCTCCTTTATAGGTAACCTATACATTCTTAAGATACAATGAAAAATCATTCTATAGTACATATTTAATAACAATTAAAAAATCCTTAACTTTTTCACAATCTCTGGCCACTAGCAAAGTATCCACGTATTACTAGAGTAAGAGTCTGGTATTAACTCTTCCATGTAACACACAGAAATCATCATCTTCCAAAGCGTCTCTGGGGAGTTCTCTCCATATGATTTGCACCAAGAAAAGAGAATGCAGAAATGCTGAGTTCACAAATGGAGTTTGACAAGAAGTAACATTGAATCTGTCTTGGCAAAAACGAAGCACAAACGTAACATTTCACAGGTACAGTTACCATGCAAATGCATGTTGAGTTTGTTGTTGTTTTTTAATCCCAAACCACAATTAGCATGCAGTTTTTTTCCCTCAACTACTGTATTAGAAATTTCTTGGTAATGTACCTCTTTGGTGTAACCATAGCCATTTAGGCAAGATTATACCATGTTAGGAAAGAATACAAGTAAAACCTGGTCATATATATGTTTATACAGTGTACATTTTACCATTTGAAAAACAAAACATGTTACATAGATTCTCAGACACAACTCTGTTGAAAATGAAAAGTTTAAGCTTAAGAAATAGATTTTAATCTACAAGGCCACCCCGTTTTTATGAACAATTTTAAAAAGTTCCCACCCCTAAAAATTTGCCAGTATATTTCCTCAGTTATAACAGTCTTACCAACTCCCTAACACATTCGACCCTAGCTAAACAGCAAGTAACAGATCTTACATTTCTTAACTCCACAATATAATGGGCTTTGGGATAGATACAACACGGTTCTTAGACGTATAACCCTGTGGAACAAAATAACCTTAAATGACTGACTGGTTAGTTTAAGTGTTCCATGGCATCGTTGCTTGGGCAGAAGCTTCTGCTGTTCAGCGGTGTGTGTTCTGGCTTTTGTTGGCATTAGCTCCGTGATCACACTTTTGTGTTCCGACTTGAACATAACAGCAATTCATGGAAAAGTAATCCTTGTTACTCAAAAATGTGTGGGAGCCTTATATACCATTTTCCCACTTCCAAGTGAGGCTGCAGCCTAAAAGCAACATCTTTGGCCGACAAAAAGTATTCCAATGTAAACTGGAATTTTTCGTTTACATTTAAGGAACTGCAACAGGAGACTTAACTTGCAGGGTCTTTTCTGAGTGTTATCTCCTTCCTGAACTTTATACAATGGAGCCCTTTGAAGAAGACAAATGAATCGACTGAATCCTTGTTGCCAACGTCCTCTGTAAGTCTTGCAGTACGTTTTGACCAGATGTTTCTCCATTCTTGTCATACAACAGCTGTTTGAAAGCTTCGTTTTCAATAAGGACCATCATATTTTTTAGAAAGTAGCCTTCGCAATAGGAAGATAGTTCTGTGACTCCAAGAAACTACAAAAAGTGGAGATTAGAGAAAGATAATTACTCTGATGCAAACGAGTTAGTTAATTGTGCATTAGAGGATTACAAACTGTATGCAGGTAAACATACAGGCTAGGTCTTTCAGACAGTGTGCTAACACATACTGACATATGTGTGGGTCAAGTGATACTTCACACTCTTTGGTTCAAAGGACAGACAGGCTACATACCATGTCATAGATCTTGGTTGCTTTGGAGACAAAATTTCAAGGCTGAAGCACTGGTCCAACAGAAATAAATGGGACCTTTATGTTTTGGAAGCAAGCACAGTCTCTCTGCACTGCTGCCAAATAGGGTACATCTGACTTGAAAAACCCATCATCAGGAGTTAGACCTTAAATGCACTCATACGCTTGGGGTGAAGCAACTCCAGATGAAAAATGCTCTCTTTGCAACATAGGAAATATGCTACTTCTGGGCTTACTATGCTTTCTTCACAATCCACATACCCCAGCTCTGTAACACATAAGGACTATCTAGTACATGAGAAAGCCCTCAGTGACTCAACAGAGAATCTGAATTAGCAACTGCTCCGTCAAAGGTAATGAGTAAATGGACAACTCCTGAGTTTATGCAGTGGCTGCCCCCTCTGTACTGTGCTGCAGGATCAAAATCTCAGTGAGTTGTGCAAAGCGTACAGAACAGTGCTCCGCGCACCCATCCAAATTCTTGCCGGGTCAAGTCCTGGGAGCAAATGGGAAACTCTGGACATGGTTGCAGAGGTGCAGCCTGGAGGCCCAGGTAAGCCAGAGGACTGGATGTGTTTTCCTGACATTAGCCCTCAGAGCTTCCTTCTTTTTGACCAAATTGGTGGTCTTATCTCACTGCTATTCTGATATCATTTGTGGTGGCTCTGAATTGTGACTCTTACCAAGGTGGGGGAGTGGGGAGAGGATGCAGGCAGTCAGTGCAGACAAGGAGGCCTCCTGTGAGAGAGCATCCTTTGGGGTTTGGACAATTAGGTCTTCAGCTGGTGTAAACTGAAGTAGTGCCACTGAGCTTAGTGGGGCTCTGCTAACTGATACCAGTTGTGGACCCATGAGCAAGCTCATGATTGCACTGTGGATTTATATTGGTCTCAAACTTTTACTCCATTCTTCTTTACTACTTTTCGCATCCTCTTTCCACTGGAGAGATTCTATATTTTTCTTGTCTTTCTATTTGTTCATTTTAGACCCAGCTCATGTGCTGGATAAATGCTGAGTATCATTATGCATCTACCCAAAACTCCTATGGACTTCAACGGAAGTTTACATCTTATAAGCAAACCACAACTGGTATGCATTGGGATCTAACCATTCAATGTCACCAATGCAATTTGTCAACTCAGTGTTTTTGTCTGGAAGGGCACACAGCTATGAAGAACAAGAGTGAAAATGGGAACTTGGGAGCTGTACTCTTCAGAGGACTGTGTCTTCCCTGGGTCTTTTCAGGCATTGGGATGGAGAATCCTCAGAAATGATCTAGATGAGCTGACTAACCAGAATATAATATTATTCCATGCCAAACAGTTAACTTATGTGCTGTAATATTTTATTTATATATAGACGTACACACACACACACACACATTATATATATATATATAAACACACCTATACTGCTACTATACTATAGCACTACAATATTAAATAGTAATAATACATACTGATGAAGAAATGGAGGCTTAACTAAATGACCTACATTCTGAGCAGAACTGAAAAAAAATGAAGTGTGAGCAAGTTTCCTCATTTACACATAATAACGAATAGATGTTAAAAAGGGAAGGGCTTCTCATGCAGAGTTTTGTGTTGCTGTGGCTAGACTGCTTGTGGGACCTGAGCTTAGACCTCAGGTGTCTCTACAATACTAAAGTTCATGGTGCAGACATACTCTTGATCTCACTAGCCTGCTACATACACAACTTCCACTGAATGCCAAGATAGCTCCCTGAAGGAAGGCCTTTCAGGATCAGGTCCACAGGAATGAACCAAGATTCTTCAATCCATGTAAGCACTGGCCTAAGTTTGGCTTTAGTGGGGCTCTACACAGGCTTAAAGATGAACACATGCTCAAGTGCTTTGCTGAACTAGGGACTATATAAATAAAAAGCCTGGTCTGGATTATCTCCTGGTGCAAAGAAAAAAACCACAAGAGCTGAAATTAAAAGTTGAACTATTCATTTAATTAGGTACAAAAACACTGATAGATTCAGAAATGGCTTTGCTAAAATTAAATTAAAAAGTAGCTTTCAAAGGGTATAACATTTTTCTTCATTGGGATACTGTAGATTATTTTTTCCCTCTGACAGGCAGACCTATAACTACCCTTCATATGTAGCTCATTTTCAGGAATTATTTTTTCCCCTTTGCCAGCACTGGCAGCACACATGCACAACCATACAACACACTGGGGTTTCTATATGCACGCAAAATTCTTTAGGGTGGGGAATAAAGATTTGATCATGAGGAGGTAAAATAACCTACAGATTACCTCAAACAAGTGGTGCTCAAACCTCTGTCACACCATATCATTAAAGCTTTTGTATGAGTCATATTATTTATAGAGAAATAATTTTAGGAATGCTTCTAAAATATTTATTGGGAATATATTTTTATTCCTCTGCCTGCAAATGTGAGTCTAACTCAAGGGGAGAGAAAATAATTAAAACTAACTGATGTAAAACACCTCCATAAATGACCTGGAATAGGATTTCTAGATTTAAAAAATGCCATGCCTTTAAAGTCAGATTACTCACTCCCCGACCACCCCCTTGCAGGACTGTAAATACTGGATTCCATTGGGAAGGTGGAGACTCTTTTCTCTGATGGTATAAAGTTCTCATTACTATCCTGGCAAGGCCACAAGACACTGCACTTTTTGCAGAGTGACATTTTTCGTTATAGAAAAACTGTGACTTAGCAAGACCAAGTACCATTCCTTGTGCGGTCTCAGGCAAGGGGAATTGTGTGAAAATCCCCTTCAGAGGGGCAAAGGAGGGAAGTTCTATTAGTTGTTTAAACTGATTTCTTTAAAAGCAACTGTTTTAAATGGCATAGGACTTTGGAATATTAAAGTAAGTCCCAGAGGGACAGGTGAGAGGCGTAGAGGGCCATAGATACATGATAAATTGCATAAGAGCACAATATATCAATCATTGCTTGTCACAAGGCTACCACCTTCCATACTTGGTGGATGCAAATAGTCACACACTTGCATGCACACACATAGACAATTATTTTTACCTTGGCATGATTATAAATATCCACGCAGTTTTCTGTATTGATACTTTTTGCACAGATGATTTCACAGTGTCGCTGTAAAGCTTCAAGCTGGAAAAATTTGGCAGCAGAGAGAAGCTAAAGAGCAGAAAAAAAATGATCAGAAGTGCTGAGCAGAATAGTTCTAAATGTTACTATGCATTACATTAGTACTTTGTTAGGTTTTTTTTCACTGTCCTCTAATGAGGTTTGACCCAATTTTTTGTCAGGTAAGTCACAATAAGATGGCTTTTTGAGCTGATTTAGTCTTTTGCACTGCTACAAAGGGAAGGTAACACATCCGATCAAGCTATTGTGAGCACCCATAAGCAGATGATGAGTAGAAAGGAACTTTCAGACTCAGATGTGGGGAGGGGGAAGGGGATGGAGGGAACCAACAATGTGTAAACTCATCAGATCTCTGTGTGCTATAATGGAAGCAGCACCTATGAGAGCCTGTGGCCACTTCAGAAAGGCATTTCTCACTGGAAGAACCTACAGAGCCACGTGCCTGAAAGAAATTATCTGAGTTCAACCCTACTGGACACAACACATCAAAGAGTACACAAGGGCTTTGTATAGGAACTGCTGGAGGAGATGCAATGGCCTGGGTTATGCAGGAAATAAGACAAGATCATCATCATAGCCCTATCTGGCTTGATATATTTATGAAACTTCCAGAGCTCTAAACTGTTATCTCAGCTGTCATAGGGTGAACGCAGAATTCCTCTCACTCTCTTTAGTGGCTGGAGAGAAACCGTAAGATCTTTTGTGTGAAATCCTGCCTTTGTTGAAGTTAACATGAATTTTTCTACTGACTTCACTGGGGACAGGATTTCACTTGCTCTCTCTTTTCTTTCTTTTCTGGCTGAGCCCCTATTCACCACCATTTTTCTTGTTCTGCTGCAAGTTCTTCCTGCCTCTCTTCTCTGGCTTAGAAGTAGGCAAGTGTTCTTCAGTGCTCAGCATGCTGTTCTCAGCAGTATACAGATAACAGAGTTGAGCTGGGTGCTATATCTATCTTTAGGCATTTATATAACCCTTAGCACCACAGGATGCTGGGGACACCAGACAAAAGAGCCTTTCAGTGAAACCCAACAGTGCTCTCAGGCTGGTAAGTAGGGTTGTTGGTGAGGGAAAAAGCTGTTAGCCTGCTGTTCTGGCTTATCCCATCCATTTACTTCAAATACTGTTCTAATCCCAGAAATAAACCCAAATTCTGGAAATCCGCAGTGGCAATGTGATGCCAGACAGCTGGCCCCAATTATGAACTGCAGGAAAGATTTCTGATTAGTATTTCTGGTACTTCTTTTATCATATTTGGAATAAAGTAAATAGCTCAATGTAATTTAGAAAACTCAAGCCGAGTCTTAGTCCAGCTGCCACAGTATCTCAGGGAAGATTACAAGGGCTCTTAAACCATAGGAATCTTGAGGGGTTAACACTCCCCTCTTAATCATCTATCTGTATCAGGGGTCAGCAACCTATGGCTTAGAAGCCAGATCTGGCCTACAGATATGGGGCTTTGATGTCATTTGGACGGTAGGAGGGTGCAGGACGGGGCCTTTGGCAGCAGGGGCTTCTCCTATGCAGCCATGGGGAGAAGCAATTACACTGGTCAGATCCTAGTGCCTGCTCACCTCTGACCTGAGCTGAATCATTCCAGCCCACAGCCTGAATAGGTCACCAGCCCCTGAGCTATATTGTTCTTACAGTGATATGCAACCCTTACCGTTTTTCCCAATTCAGGGACAGTCAAGGCAATGGGAAAGACATCAGAGGAGGCAATGCCAAGTGGATGGATACCCTTATACATCTGAGCAACTGTTTTGCACCTACTCACACAATCAGTTGCTGGGGAGCTTATTATACACACACCCACACATGTTGAGCTCTACGATGCATTTTTTAGTGATCCATATAATTACATGTTTTATTTTAATATTTTACCTGTCTTTATGATTTATCTTATTTTTATTGTGAGCTGCCCTGAGTCTCTTCGATTGAGGGCAGTATAGTCATCTAATAAACAAATACCAGAAAATAGATCTATGGGTGGGGACACACAATACATTTACTACAGAGTAAACTGACTTTACTCCATCGTAGAAGTAGAGCAAACACATGATGCACAACCTTACACCAGCGTATGTCACTCCACTCCAGGATAAAGTTGCCCTTAAGGAAATGAGTACATATGCTAGCGGTGTACAAGTGGTCTTTTCTCTCCAAGTTAATTTCATCAGGCTTGACCTACTGCTGGCAGCCTGTCCATGGGAGCTGTTTGTATCTCACTTCCTTACTACAATGTAAATTTACTATAGAGCAAAATCCAGGGCAAACTACTCTGTAGTAATTGTGTCATGTGTTTGTAGTCTCTGTCTATAATGTTGTGATACTAACTAGGTTGAGAACTTTTTTTTTTTTTTATAGAAAGGGTTTAGGTTTAGAGCCTTCTTTGCCAAAATTCCATGAGTGAACTGGAAAAACAACAAATGATTTATTAAGAATAAAAAAGTTGATTTGACTGAGCCTAATTAAACCTGCACCAACAAACTTGTGAGGATTTATTACAGATCTGTCTGGTTCCACAAATAGACCCGCACCAGACCTTCTCTACAGGATTATTTTAAATATTACTGTACCTACTGAAACATACTCTGATTGGTCAGTCATATCCTGCTGGCATGACACAGTTGCTGTCACTTTCCTTGCATGGATGCCCCAAGAAGGAACAATGCGATGACAGTGTAATATAACAATATCATCTGGTGCCAACCTACATGCAAGATGTGCACTGGGATTGTAACCAACTCTCCATGATTTTAATATCTACCACCCTGCATCCTTTTAGTTCAAATTATGTTTTGCTTTGTGATTTTTCTCTTTTTTTCCCTGTCAAATAAATTCTGCTTTCATGTAAGTGAATGGGTGTGGAGGCTGTCACCTGGGGTGCTATTGTGTCAGCTGGTATCAACTACAATCTGGGAAGAAAGTGTAAGGGGTACAGAGACAGGGTCAGATGGTAGCAGAGATGAAAAGAGATTGTGATCCCCCTCCCAAAATAGTCCAGGCAGATGCCAGATTATGCCCTGGGAGAACTAAATGACCTGGTAAAAACTGTCACCACAGTTCTTTGCTGTTTGCCAATGCCCATTTGAAACCATTCCCATGTGCATTCCTACAAATGGTCCAGAGCTTATTTATGCTAGCATCCTGTGGAATGAAGTGAAATATTTCTTACCTCCATTATTTCATTATTTTTAATCAGAAGTGACTCTGCACCTCCATAATAAAGATACTGCATAACCAGCTGCAACAAAACAGAGAGATTTTTAGCTTACAAAAAGCACACCAGGGTGACACAGGCACATTATAGATGCATGCCTTTCACTATCCTGATGGCCTCTGCTTTAGAGGTCACTGTCATTAATCGAAAAGGATGAAGTGCTTGGAGCCATACTAGCCCCCCTTGGGTAAGAACATGTGAAAGAAGGGAAGGGGACATAATGAAGAAGCAGGATGCTTCAGGAGTATATCAGGGCACAGGTAAAAAGGGGAGAAGCAAGTGAGATCAGCAAACCACTTCTAGGGCCACAGATTCACAAGTCAGCTTGGCCAAAAGGGGAAAAATTTAAGGTCATGCAAAGATCCTTTCTCTGCCTCTGCCCACTGTAAAGCCTCCTCTTCACAGGTGGCATGCTTTCTCTTCCTAGGCCCCATCCGTTGCGCTGCTGTGACTCTCCAGTGAGGTCCAAGTAGCTTGTGAGGGAAATCAAACCTGGTACTTTCATTATGAATTGCCAGGTCATTTACGATTCTCCTTTTACACAATCTATTCAAGAGTACATGCCACAGTGAAATGGCTGCTTCTTGAATCCCTCTCTTTGTGGGTAACCATATCTTCTCCTCCTCTACGCTATCCTGTTGCCGTGCATGGTTGGTGAGAAGGGACTGCTGAGACTGCATTGCAATATGGGCCAAGTAAGATTTCCCTTCAGTGAAATTCCAATAAACCTAAATGTTATTACAGGCAGCTGTAAGTTGCACGGAGGAATCTCTGAGGCTTGAACAATCAAGAAATGGAACTGTATTTGCTCTGGGTAAAATGAATTTTCTTTGGCTTGGTGCATCTAATGCGATCTGCAAAGGAGGTAGGGTTAGGTCTACATTTTTGTGGACGGCATTAGAAAGTTTAATTAAACAACAATGCTAGGAAAGGACTTAATATCCTTCCAAACCTGTGCATTCAATACAGAAATAGCAACGACAGAGAAAGGACTCTAAAAGCCCATGCAAATGCAGAGGCATAACTAGATGCTTGAGAAATCTGGGTGGTGGCAGAGCATGGGACGGCTCAGTTGCTGAGCTCCTGGTGATGGCTGGGCCACCCATGCAGCAGCTATTTTTGAACCTCCACCCTCCCTCCGACACACTACTGTGCATTTATTCCACTGCAATGCACTGCTCTGACTTCAAAGACTAGGGAAGTAATATTCATAGAGCTCACTATAGCTCTTCACACATTATTTGGGTTTAATCAATAACACAATGCAGATTAGCTTATGGAGTCAAGGCCTTTGCCCATGAAACCATTGCTCCAAGGTATGACATTCACTGAATGTAACTGCATTATGTTTTGTTGGGTATATGTACAAATTGTATTGCACATTTCACTTAGCTGCTACGCAAGCACTGACTTTACCTGAAATATGGGGTACTTCACATAGTTGATCTCAATACAAGTGCTATCAGCGGGGGGCTTGCTAGATAGCAGTGCTTTAAACCTAAATAAAAAACAAGCAAGATAGAAATACTAATCCAATTATATTTGCGATAAAATACAGCACAGTGGAAAGGAAGCTTCCTTCAATTATTGCAAAAATAGTACATTAAAATGCAGAGAAGCTTAGTGGGATTTGTGCACTGACAAATGCAAAGGCTTGCACTTACTGTAGTTTAGAAGAATGTAACAATATTAAAATTTAAATGAATAAATTTCATTTTTTAGGAAACTTCATTCTACATTTCTGGAACACATATCTAATTTTATGAAAACTCTGTTTAGACAATATAGCTTCTGTAACCACTTGAACCTCATTACAGAATCTGAATCTTAATGTTTCTTTGCTTGAAGAATACCATTTTTTAGTAAAATCGGCTAAATTTAACTTATTTAACATTTCCTTCTTAGATGAAAACCAATGTGCATTTTTGCCCATTTCATTTTGCTGGTTTTGCAGAATTGCTCAGAACAAAATGCTAAATAAGTCAATTAAAAATCCTTCACAAAGATATTTAAAACTTTTATGTAGATTTAATACAATTGTTTGGGGACGAGGGGAGAACTGGATACTTTATTGGTCTCAGAATGATTATGTGTATTAAATTCAATTAAAGACCAACATGGCTAAATCCCAAGCATCTCAATGACCTGAACCTCAAGAAGGAAATATGCAAAAAGTGGAAACTAAGTCAAATTAGTAAGATGAATGTGGAAGAATAGCACTAGCATGCAGGGGCAAAAACAGAAAGACCAAGGCACAATGCGATGCAACTAGGAAGGGGCTGAAAGGTAAGAATAGAACATTCCACAAGTACACTAGCAGTAAGAGGAAGATCAAGGAGGTTGCCTACTAATCTTTAGAGAGAGAAAGCTGATGATAAATGACAGCAAGAAGGCTGAAGTGCTTAATGACTTTTTCGGCTTCACTCTTCACTAAAAAGTTTAACTATGATTAGAGGGCTGACAGTATCAATAGCAAAGGGAAAAGCAGTCAGGCTGGAATAGGGAAAAACAGGTTAGAGTAGTGGTTCTCAACCTTTTCAGACTCAAGGCCCCCTGGAAAATGTCAGCTGTTAGTTTTCATTTGATTTTTTATTACAGAAAAATAATAGAGCTATTCTTCTGTTGCAAAGAACTCAGAAAGACCACAACAGGGCAGAATGGTTTTACCACTATGGATTCCGATCAGAAATCTCTGGGTGTATCTTGTGAATCATGTTTGCACACCTAACAGCACTAACATTTTGTGGCATTCTGTGGCCCCCCCGAAAGGATCTCAAGGCACCCAAGGGTGTTGTGGCACTCTGATTGAGAATCACTAAGTTACAGGCTATCTGTGCTTAATCTACACTGCAAAGATTTGTCAGAAAAGCTATGTCAGTAACCCTCCCCCTTTCCCCACCTGGATCCGACTATGCTGAAAGAGGAGGGATTCCACTGGCTTGACTTCTGTCTTTTGGAGAGGTGGTCTAGTGAAGTCAGCAGAAAAAAACCACCCTTCACTGCCATACAATTTGTCTCCACTGTGGGGATTTGCTGAAATAGCTGTGGCAGCAGCAGCTCCTTTAGATATGTGAGATGCCTTCAGATTGGCTGGACCTGATGAAATCACCCTGGAGTAACTAGAGAGTTGGCTGAAGCAATCCTAGAGCTGTTAGTGATTCTCTCTGAGAATTCATGAAGGACAGGTAAGGTTCTGGAAGCTTGGCAAATAATGCCTATCTTTACAAAGGAGGACTCCAGGAATTATAGACTAGTCATCGTAACTTCAGGTCCTGGAAAGATACAGGTACAAAGAATTAAATAATCTATTTGTAAGTACCTAGGCAATAACAAGGTGAGAAAGATGCTTCTGGCATACATTCATTTCATGGTGCAATGGGATCTGCTCCCTAGATCTCAACAATCATACTTCCTGCCATGCCACATGTGCATGGTAAGAGGTGCAATATGGGGATCAGATCCCCATCACGCTATTGCTAGTTGCTGCTGCAGCAGGAGCCCTTAAATTGGGTGCACATGTAACACCCTGCCCATTTATACCGTGATTAACACATTAATTGCAGCATAAATGTAATGCGTAGAAGGAGCCTACATAAATGGAGAATGCATGGTGAGGCAATTCTGCACAGGGGAATCAGGAGTTCAAAGGAGATCACCAATAGAATATATGGCAAAAATGTCAGGTTGCTACAATAAAAGTAAACATCAAACAGGGATGTATTATAACCAGGAGTGATACTTTTACTCTTCTCAGCTGTGGAAAGACTTCTACCGGACTACTGTGTGAGTTTTGGCTACCATGCTTCAAGAAAGACACAAACTAACTGGAAAGCAATAAAAATGATCAGAGGTCTAGAAGGCAGGATGTATGAGGAGAGACTGAAATAACTGGGTTTGTTTAGTTTAGAGAAAAAGAAGAGCAAGGGGAGACATGATAACAGTCTCAAATAGATAGATAAAAAATTGCTGTAAAGGAGAAGACAATGAATGCTAATTCACACCCATGGCCATTACGACAAGAAGGAAGGGGCTTAAGTTGCAGCAAAGGAGATCTCTTGCAGCCCACCTCTCCAGGTCGCCTTAAACCATAAGCCAGTCCTGAAGGTTTAAAATATATATCTGCCTATGTATTTCTAATGTGCTTGACCACATAACAGCTACTCTAGAGACCACTGAAGAGGGCAGTGTCCTAATGGTTAACAATAGGCCTGTGGGAAGTGGCTAGTATTCACTTTGGATTCGGATTTGGCTGATTCGGGGGACTGATTCAATTCCGTGATTTGAATCACTGTCCTGAATCGATTCAGCCCAATCTGATTCAGTGATTCAGCTGCTGCAGACTTGGCTGAATCTCTGAATTGGACAGGCCCCATCCCCCGCCCACTTTCCTAGCCCCATCAATGGCTGCCCCACCCAGCCCCAGCTCCCAGCTTTAAAAAAAAAAGAAGCTCTGGGCTCACTGGCTCCTGCCAGGTTGGGGGTGGGGTGGGGATCCCCGCTGCTCTGCAGTGTGTGTGTGTGTGTGTGTGTGTGTGTAGCCAGTGCGTGTGTGTGTGTAGCCAGTGAGTGTGGGGCTTTTAAAATTTTTTTTAAGGGCTGGGAGCTGGGGCTGGGCAGGGGTTGGGGGGCGCTCAGGGGAGCTGGGGGAGCAGGCAGGGGATGGGGCCTAGTGGGGATCCCCCCATGGTCCCCTCCCTCCTCCTTCAGCCCCTCCTCCCCCGCCCCCTTCTTACCAGCACGGAGTCCGGGTCCAGCTCCCTGCTTCAGCGAGCAGGGGCTGCCTGAATCTCCAAAGCTCTCCGAATCTTTTCCCAATCAATTCGGAGAGCTTTAAATCAATTCGGACCTTTTTATTGGTCTCTTGATTCAATTCGGATTTAGAGATCCAGCTGCTGAATTGGGCCAAATCTCCTCTGAATCAAATCAGCACCCAAAGCTTCACACAGCCCTAGTTAATAAATGGATGACATTCCTAGTTGTTACATCTTTAACACAGATGAACAGCAAATAGTTCAAGGGATAATTCCCAGAGTTCTGTATTCACTAGAAACTGATGCTATATACAAACATCATTACTCAAAGGTGCTGTATATACACCACACTGTAAGCTCTTGTTCTCTGTACCTCCACACATTCCATTGCTATCATTCAACCCATGATTTGTTGACTAATGTTGTATTCCAGACACCCAGGTTTGCTGGAAATACTTTATGTTAGTCATTCATTGAGAAATCCCTACTCTGTAGTCTTCACTAGGGCAACATTCCCATCAATTTCAGTGCAAGGTACAACCGCAGGGACTGCATGTTCAGGCAGCTGGCACTAGCTGGGTGATCTCATCGGTTACTGCCCTCTCCCCGCCTTCCTTCTTCATCCTCATCTCTTCCCTCCCCCCCTTTAATTTATCTTGTTTCCTAACTAATAGTTTCTTCTTGTTCACCAAGCAGCCTCTATCATGCGATTCCTTGCAAGATAGGACAAATGGGGCTAGATCTTCGCTACCCAAGAGTAGGTATCTTCCCTCCCTGTGCACCATCCTGAATACATGAGCCACTTCTGCTGACATTCCTGAGATCTGAACACAGGAGTAAGTGGGCAGAGCACTGTCAGAGACCCTCATTCTGGAATTCCCTTCTGATGGTTTGCTAGACCTTCTGCATGCAGTGCAAAGCCCAGTTTATTTATTAAGACAAGTAGTTTCTGATGTGTGGTCTTGCCCATACACAGAACTTCTATCAGTTTAACTAAAAAAAAGTTTAGTTAGATCAATGCAAACTCCTTTGTGGACACATTTCTATCGGTTGGCTCTCCTGATTTAGAGTAAACCTGTACTTTTATCACTGTGCATTAAACAGACATAAGCTACTGAAATAAGAGTGCTTAGGCAAAACTCACTCTGGGCTAGCTAATCAGTTTAACAATGCCATTAATTGAACTGATAAATGCTTGTGTGAATGTGATAAGAAGGAAGTCTTGCTTAAGGCTTTTATAGGCCTCGTGCTTTGATTTCCAGGCTTTGGAATGGGGGATGCCTTTGGATGTAACGTGGCCTGTTGTTGTAGATATACAATTCTATTAAAAATATATATAAACCCTCTCAGTGGGTTGTGCAATGGAAGCTTGTTTCTATTAAATATAATGCATGTAGGCAAGGTACAAAGCAGGGTTTAGCCATTCAAACTACATGGAACCCGAGCATAAATGGAATGTGTCATCCAGGACTAGAGCCTCAAACAGGAAATGAGGTTCATGCAAGTAGACTCCTGTGGCCAGGTGAAGCAAAGTCAGTGGTGATCTGCACAGGGGAAGAGTCTGCATGTATGCAGCCTACAGCCCTTCATTTGTGAAATATCCTATACAACAGGGATTCTCAATCCCTGGGCCATGGCCTGATGCTGGGCTGTGGCGGGTTGGCTGCCGGTTCGCAGCATGGTCAGCTGCCAGACCGGAAGTGGCCACGGACTGGCAAACTGCGGCCCCTCAGAGCTGGGCGGAGAAGCTGTGGCTCCTTCCTCAGGGCTTGCAGCAGCATAGGGTTTGGCCCACCCCCCACCTGGGGGTTGAGGATATCCTTACCTGTTTTCTGGCCGGAAATTACAGCTGCAGTTGGCTGTGATTACTGGGCCGCGGCCACTTCCGGGCCGTGGTTTGCCGGGCCATGGCATAAAAACTTTGGGAACCCCTTTTATACATCTACCAAAGTAATGTTGTCAGAAAGTTACCTTCTAAGAAAAACATGAAACATGGAGGCTTCACCTGCATTGTTAGTCTTAATGCATCACCACAGTAAAAACAAAGATCAAACTAATTATCCATTCTTAAGAAGCATACATGTGTATATTTACCTTGGGGATGCAGTAAATAGTAATACTCTATGTGCATAAAAAGGTCTTCCTTCCACCAGGAATGTGACATCTGACATCTCTTTATTATTAAGAAAGTGAGGGTCTGGAATCAGAAAAGGAGATAAAAGAAACTCTTTAGTTGGGAATAGCTGACCTGTCTAAAAACTCTTTTCCTGTTTTGGTGAAAAAAGGCAAATGCTTAAGGGGATGCTCTTTTTACCTAGAAAAGCCTGTGAAGCTATTTTGACTAGCCTGAGATAGAACATATATAGATATTCTAACAGAACTTATACAAAGTAAATTCAAAAGCTTTGAAATTTGTTTTGATCTTTTGTAAGATAACAGCCATCCATCACATGGAGTTCATTCAAGATGGGGTGAATGCTGTTGGCTCACTAGTGCTAGTTCTTCTTCTATAGCTGTTGCTTGCTGGAGCTAAGAAAACACAACATAGCCTTGTTATACAAGTCTGGCAGTGCACAAGGGTCTAAGCATATACAAGACTAAGGGGTATAACTAAAGGGCCAATTCTACACACCAAGGACTTCTATCAGAGTTATAGACGAGCAAGAAATTGCCCATATATTAAGAGTGGCCTCTGTAGCTTTTTATTAATTCTTCAGTTTACACTTATGTTTGTTCTGTCCTGTGTCCCCAGAGCACTCAAACAGGAATCTCATTTCTGAAGCCAGCTTTCTTGCACCACTGAGTAGACTATGACAGGATGACTGAATGAACATTTTTCCTCTTTCCTTTCTTTTGCTCTCTCCTCCTTCTCAGACTGTCTGCTGAGAACACTCTGGCTGATAATTCACCTAAAGCTTACCTAAACGAGAGGTCTGCTTCCGTTTGATTTCAACAAGCTTTGGAATTGGATAGGGTCCATAGCAATGAGTGAAAATGACAGACAGCTGCTGGCTTATCACTTCATTCTAAACAAAACAAAAAAACAACCAGAGAAACAAGCATAAGTTTGTGCATTGATAGGTATAAGCTAAAATCATTCCCAAGAGTTGCCCGACTAGAATGTGATATAATCCATATGTAATATCACAGATACACACACACACACACATATATAATTCTTCAAAATGTTTTCTTTCTACTTTTAAGAAAACCAAAGCTGTAATATAAATACATATATATATATAAAACATATCTGCACTATTCTAAAAAGAATATATTTAAATATATATTTTATATCTGAAATATAAAACATATCTGCACTATTCTGAAAAGTGTCTTATGAGCTGTTTTCTAAAGTGTTAGCTATTATATATTATGTCATGCAATCCCTATTTAATTCTAGGTGGTTTACTGATGTAATCTCTTATCCTGTGCCCTGGTCTTGGTGTTATTTCTGAAAATCAGGGTGTATGAGCCAACAATTGAGATACTAGACTGAATCTTAGGAGGGCTGGGTGCAGTTCTTGGCTCTGTCCTGGATTTCCTGTATGAACTTGTCAAATCTTTTAGAGGAACATTTTCAGAAGCACCCACATTACTTTGGAAATTAAATCTCATTGAAAGCCAATGGGGCTCTAGCTCGTACGTACTTTGAAGACAGGACTTAAACGTTTTGAAAAATTTACCACAAATCCATACTAGCGAAGAAAGGAGATGCTCCAAAGAAGCCAATGGAACTACAAAACTCCACAGGAACTACCAATACCTGCAGAGAATTTTGGCCCTAACTTTTCTGTGCCTCTATTCCCATCTGTAAAATGTGGATAATAATAATTCCTTGTCTCACAGACAAATTGTGATAATAAATCCTTCACTGATTGTCAGATGCTTCAAAATGACTGGAAAGAGGACCCTGCTCATAGCCAGGTACATACACCAAAAAAAACCATCACAGAAAACGTGAGGGGAATTTCTTTTAAAAATATCTGTATAAGGCATAAACCAAAGCAAAGCTTTAATTCCCAAGCACACCCTAGTCAGTACTCAGTCCTACTGAGTCCTAAACAGTCAATCATTCATTCCTGAAATGACCATATATTTTATAAGTGGTAGCAATATTGTAACAACTGGCCATCTTCTTAGTCTGACGGAAAACACACACACACACACACATATATATATATATATATATATATATATATATATATATATTGCATCTTCAGACATATGCCTGCTTCTCTCCGTGACATCAAGGGAAATTACATACATGCACCCAAAGGCAGAACCTTGTACCCATCATTAGTTCAGACAATGCAAAGAGAAATGCACAGGAACCACTTCAGTCTAATTCTGAGCAATACAGATCCAAGCCACTCAAGACGGTCAGAAAAGGTCAAATGGGTCAAATGCACTTTTCACCACGAACCTGAGCAGCAAGTCGGGATACAGTTTTGCCTACAGACAGGGGCAAAACTCTACTGGTTTGCTTAAAGAAGTTAGTCACAAGGAGTGCATTATATACCAGGAGCATATTTTTATGTAATGTTTTTGGTACAGAGCTTCACAAGGAACTCCACAAAGACAGTGAATCATAAGCCAAAGAGAAAAGGAAGGTTTAAAGCTGGATTTAAAGGAGGAAGTGACTCAGTAGCTTGGATGACAGTGTTCTAGACAGATAGGGCTGAAAGCACAACTGCTGGTACAGGGAAGAATTGTGCTAAAGGGGCAAGACGGAGGGAGCCAAAAAAGTAGGCAGAGGATAAAATGAGTGATATGAGGTGAGAGAAGTAGAGTGAAGAAAATTACCCCAATCATTATCAAAGGAAAGTTAATGAACACAATGGAGAATGGGTACAAGACTGTGACCCAGAAAATGAAGGGAAGGGGGGAAGTTCTGCAGAAAGGGTGCAACAGAAAGAAGTGAGTGAACCACACACTCCTCTATCCCACCTCACCCTACAGATTAGGAAAAATGATTTATTGAAAACCAAATTAAAGACTGCAGTGCCCACCAGCCTCTCATGCTTCTGTGATTCACGGAGGTGCAAAGGCCCTCTCTGTGACACTGGTACAACCAGGGTTTTTCACAGGTTGGTGACACTCCTCTAGCTCAGTTACAATGCACATGGTTAAGCTGTGTCCCCATAACACATTTCTTTTTTCCAGCACAGGCAACGTTAGGCGTCAACATTTAATATGTGTATCAATGCGGTCTGGCAAAATTGTAGCATTATCCCACAGTACCTCAACAAGGGATAGAGTATGTGAAGGACATGCACACCAGTGGTAGCAGCAGCACGTGGGACACTGTGACTCAGTGAGACCCATGGGACACTGAAACATCCTGCTGCACAGAGAACAGGGGAAGGAGGAAGACTGGCCAATCCACTTATATATATGATCAGGAGATCCTGCTTATATTATAAAAAATGGGATGGTAAGTTAGGTACAGGAAGGCAGGAAGATGCCATCTTCGGCCATGAACAGAGGCAAAGCACTGTGAGCTGTTGCAGTTGTTAAAGTACTATCCATGTGGCATGCAGAAACAAGCCACATCATATTGCCATCTTGACAATGACTGATTACAAACTCATGAGTTTGGGTAGAAACAGAAGTCTCCAGTAGTGTTTTGCAGCCCAGACCAGTCTGACTGAGAATGATGCTTGGATAACATAAGTCACACAAAAAACCCAACATTGTGTATTACATGGCATCAAATCACAATCTTACTCATAGTTTTGGAGTTTTTGATGTTTAAATGGGCATATAGCTATAGGGAGAAAGATCTGACCACTTTTTCATGTAAGAAAAAGGAGAAGTCAAATGAACCACTGAACTTTATACAATGTGGAACTTCAGATTTGTGACACTACATCATTCAGTGTACAGACAGACGTATCTTTTGACCACTTTAAAGAGGAGGGGGTGCTCCCACTCAGGTGGGAGAGCTATATATCAGCTTGTATGATCTGTTGCGTCAGCTTGATCCTGTAGTGATATAAGCAATCTGAATCACGCGAACTTTGAGCCTGAACAAAACAAGGGTAAAGCTGCGGCAGTTTCACTGCACTTGTATCACCACAGAATCACACAGAGGCAAGTTACAGTGCAATAGCATATAATAGTATCCTGTGATACCAATGCTATTGTTATATCTGTCTATACCTTAGTTCCTATTTTGGGTGGATGCAGACATACAGCTCCAATTGTCATATCCAGAACTACACAAGATCAACACAGATGGTTGAAAGGCCAAAACAAGAAACCCCCCCCCCCCCAATCCCTGCTAAGCTGGAAAGATGACAAAGGCAAATATCTGTTGCTTCAGAGTCACAGCTCCCCAAGAATAAGATTTTCACCAAGGACTTGGAGGGGAAAGGGCTAAGTCATTCTGATCAAGCATCCCCCCCACTCCTATACACAAATGGATACATGCAGGCTTTTGAGGGATGGGGATGGTAGATATGCTCTCTATAGCCTGCAGATTTGGACAACGAAGGTGGCTGAAAGCAGCAGCAGAGAACAGAGATAAAAGGGAGCCTTTGTCAGAGCTGGAGGTCTGTGAACCTTCAGTACTGAGTAAGAAAAAGCTTTTTTTCAGAGGACCTTAAGGCCAAACTGTATCATCGGCTTTGTGTGTGAGGGATGAAAGCAGGGAGAATCAATTCCCATTGAAGTAACTGGGAGCCAAGCACAAGCAGTCAAGAGTAGAGTCTGGCCCATTAAAATGACCACAGTGGGAGAGAGAAAATATCCATCCCAGGTGGGAGCCTGCCAGCGCTGAGGGAAGGTCTGTGGGCAGTGAGGCTGCAGCACAGCAGGGGGGCAGGAGGGGAGCTGCCTGCCCCTCCAGCAGGGGGAGGGGGCAGGGAGGGGCTCTTTGGGGTTGGCAGGGAGCTGCATGGCTGGGCTGGCATCAGGGTGGCCAGAGAAGGAGAAGGGTAGGGAGCCATAGCCAGGCCGCCTGTTGTGGCATGGAAGCCCTGGCCCAGGATGGGGATGCCACAGGCTTCCCCTCCTCCTCCCTCCAGCCCATGCTGGGGCCAACTTGCTCCATTGCCACCCCCGAGTCAGAGCCACTGCAGTAACTGCAGGGACGGGGCAGCTGGGGGGGGTTGGTGCAGGGGATGGCATGTCAGGAGGGGCACCAGCAGGGCCGTGGGGAGCTGTGGCTTAGGAGTGAGGGGCACCAGGGGACTGTGGGCCAGGAGTGTGGGGCACTGGCAGGGCCAGAGGGCTGTGGGTCAGAAGTGAGGGGTACCAGCATGGCCCATGGGGGAAGGGGCCTATGAGCTGGGAGTGAGGGGCACTGGCAGGGCCAGGGGGCTGCAGGTCATGAGTGAGGAGCACCAGCAGGGATGGGGGGCTGAGGGTTGAGAGTGAGGGGGTACCAGCATGGCCCAGGGAGGTGGGGGACTGTGGGCTGGGAGTGAGGGGCACTGGCAAGGTTGGGGGGTGGAGGGTGCTGTAGCTTGGGAGTGAGGGGCAATGGTATGCCCAGGGACAGGGCACCAGCATATCAAGGCTGCTCAGCACCACAAAGCAGCAGAGGGGACAGCAGCAGCTGGACCTGCATCCTAGTGACTGAAGATGGCATAGGAAGCTCTGATTTTCCAGGATAAAAAAACCAAAATCAAATGCCAAAGTATATAAATGTATTTTATTATAATGATTGAAGCACTGGTAGGCTTCCAAATTGGTTGAAAATTGTAAATATATCAGTAAAACATTGTCTTAAATTGATACCTATATATACTGTGGCATTTCATTTTAATCATGGGAAAACATGGATTTTGGGTTTTTTCATCAGAATATTTGGGATTTTTTCTGTGTGTTTTTTTTAAATCAAAGAATTTGCAATTTTTAAAACACAGAAAACCAGGGTTCCTGGGGTGTTCAGGTAGGCTGAAATCCAGCTCTTTTCTTCCTTTTCAACTCCTGAAACACTTGGTCATGCCCTGATCTTTTCCTACCCCTCCCCTTCAGTCTTCCACAATTTCATATTGCACCTCTCAGGTCTATTAAAAATGCACTGGCTAGGGCCACTGATTGGTTTAGCTCAGTCCTATCATCAGATCCCTCCCTCTGGCCTCCTTTACCCACTCTAACTAGTTAAGCTCTCTGTGCTTGCCCTTGAAGCCCTGCACATCTCTGTCCCAGGCTATATTTTGGATTTTGTATTCAGTCATGTCCCATGTACCATTCTCACCATCATCTCCGATTCCTGCTCCTGATATTATTTACTTCTGAACCTGAGCGTGCCAGGCCCCCAGATTTATCTGAAAGTCTTACAGCACCATAAGACCCCTAACAATAACCCATAGCAGTCAAGTGTCTTTCAAACAGCTAATATGGCCAAGGCATACTAATCTAGTAAAGAACTAGTCTAGAATCTTTCTTCCATGGCACATGCCCCTGAGTTATTGCTCTGCCCATTATCCCTTGTCCCCCTGAAGGGTCAACGTGGGGTTAAGTGATCAAGAAGGTATTTCAAGGACCACCCAGGCCTGACTAAACACTCTTGGTTTAGTAAGAGACTTTTTGCCATCTCTGTGAACCTTTTCATCCTTCCCCGGGTATTTCTGTTGTGGTTCTCCAGCATAATTCAGTTTTGTTAGCTGTATCAGAACTGATTAAATGCCACTTTAGAGGGTTGCTCCTAGATGATTAAGTAGAAAACATATAATTAATATTAGTCAACAACTGTAAGGTAGGAGAACCCTAGAGGTTGGAGATACAGTTAGAGGCAATGAACAGCAGAAAAGAATAGGCTTTGTTAGCAATGGTCTCAGGTCTTTCCATGGCAGATACAAATGGAATGGAATTAATCACAGCTGATGCATAAATGGTCCCATTAGTTATTTGCTGGGAAATCTGCCAAGATTCTGCTCTTTATAACACAGCTGTGGACTGTGTAAAGAAATCTCAGATCCAGGGCAGAGTATAATCCTTTGGTGAGAAACCAGAAGAGGGCAGACATATCCTAGAAACAGTGTTCCCTGTCTGACAACACGGTGTTGCATATAGAGCATCTTTTTTTTTTTTTGGCTGCTCAAAAAATCTCATGGGCGATAAATGGATAAGAATGTTAACACTAGGCAACAAAATCATATCTGGGTTAGTGTGAAGATGAATCTGTGTTACAAAAACACAACACAGTTAATAATCTGTTATTAACATGCCACTCTGTACCTGAAATTCACTTCTCACATGAAGAATGCAAGATGTACATGTGTGTAGGATTCGGGTCCTGGTTACTCTGAACTGTTTAGACACAGAAGTACTGAAAATGATGACAGGTAACATCACAGAACCTACAATTCCCTGAGTACAGCAAAACCTGTTTTAAGAGAGCATCCAAGCCCCCTCGTAGAGGTATGGCTTTGGGCAGAGTTTAGACAAAATTGTATTTGTTGCCATGGGCACTCTTTAGAAATTGACTTTAAGGGTGATTCTTAACACTGGTTTCACTGGTTTCCCCCCCCCCCCTTACTGGGAAGTACCTACTTTTATAATACTAAAAATAATATGAAAATGATGATATTCTCCATCTCCCCTTGCCTCCCACCAGAAAGAGCTTCTCAGAATGCAACTGATCCTAGATACACCATAGGGCATTGCTAAGAGAAGATGGTTCCTGATGTGGGTGGACAAGGAGACTAAGGATGCAAGCAAATTTCCTGCCCCATGAATAGCCAGTTGCAACCTCTGCAATAGCCACATGCACAAAGACATTTTAGTGGTCCCATTAGTACTAACCTCTTCTGAAAGAGGGGTGAAGGGGCAGTATGAAGATGAAGCCTGAGTTTGGAGCTGGTTGAAAATGGCCCTCCAGAAAATTTTAACTTGTCAGTGGAAAACTGAAAACCAAATGGTTTGATTTGAAAATACTGCTGTGGTGCTTCGTGAGCATTGTAGTTTGGACATCTCAGGCTCCCATTACCCTCTACAGTTTGAGTTAAATGGCTGGACTTGAGCAACAAGTTCTTGGATGACGAGGCAATATGTCACGGGTGTCCCTGGTAGAGCTGGCCTTAGGGGTGGGTGACCTGGGCGGCCGCCCAGGGCACTGTGGTCAGGGGGCACCACACACACATACATGCATGCACGTGAACACCTTGTACTCACAACAGCGCTCCCCCCTACCCTGCCCTGCCCTAGCCGATTCGACCCCACTCTTCCCCCAAGCAGGAGGTGTAGTATCCAGCTCAACCCACCCCCTTGCATCTAGCTGCTGCCAACCTGACTTTCTGGCACACTGTGCTGCTCCAACTCCCTGCCAGACTGTGCCCCTGCCTGCCTGCCTCTGCCTGCAGCAGTGCCATTAATGTATGTGGGAGGGGGGAGCTCGTGTGGGGCACCAAAATACAAGTTTGCCCAGGGTACCATTTTCCCCAAGGCCGGCTCTGGGTATCAAGGGCAGTGCAGTTCACCCAGGGAGTCTGGCTCCTAGAAGAGAATGAGGACACCAGACAGCTAGCCTACCACTCTCCTAAGGTACTGGGGCAGCATTTTCAAATCAAAACATGTCAATTCTTGAGCATTTCAGGTTTTGAACATTTGATTTGTCAACAAACTTTGGTCACATTCTGTGGAGAGCTGATATTTTCCAGGATTTATTTTTTCATTTTGTCCAAAACCCCAGTTGTCTATTAACAAACAGCTTCAACGGAAAATAGAAAAGTAGGTTGACGTGATGTTCCTTCCTCCCTCCCCAGTGCAAAGGAACATGTGCTATGCCCTGATGGGATATGGCTCCTGGCTTAGGGAGACAGCTCTTCCTGGACCTTCCCCCTACTGCACTGGGGCTCTACGCTACCACTTAATCTAGGGCCATCACGGGACAATTTGACGTCTGTCACACTATCTCCTTTAATACAAACCCATAATCATAGACTGCCTTTTTAAAATCATCAATACCAGGCCATAATGCTGCAAGGAGGTGGAAGAGAAATTTTCTATGGGAGACCAACCATCCATTTTCCTCCTTTTTACACCCTGTTTGGTGTACTATGCATCTAGTTTACATATCCTCCAGCTTAACTTCTTGGTCATCCATGCACTTGTGTCAGCCTGCCAGTCCAGGGCTGCTCTGACCCTGTTGGAGAACCACAACTAAGCACAGGTTTAGCACCATGAGTGTTTCTGGCTCTCTTGAGATTTTCTTAAAACTGTGTTAGGGTTCTACCCAACTTGAAGCAGCTGCCGGCTGATTTCGTGGGCAGACCATGGCAGCTCCTCCCTCCTGCCCCCCACTGATTGGCTGTGGGGCCCTGGTGGCCGCACCCCCCACAGCTGATTGACACAACTTAATTTCATGCCGTGCAAAAAAGAACCTCATTTTGTTTTGTTCTCAACCTGCTGCCTACTACCTGCATTTTACGTCCCTGATGCATTTGATTAAGAGGGGAATAATTTGAAAGCATGAAGGAAAATCAGCAAAATCAAAGGCAATTTGGTACCTAAACACCTGTTTGTGCCTTTGAAATTCTTTCCTAGTGATCTCAGAATCAAATAAGTCACATGTGATTTTTACTAATAGTTCTTCTCCTTTGATTTTGTCTCTGAGAGGCAATGTGGTCTGAGTCTTTACCTCAATCTCACACACCTGTTTTGCTTGATTTGCCAAATTTTATTTGATCTTTTCTGTTCTAGTGTCATGGTTTCCAAAAATATCCTTTATTTACTTGACAGCAGCAGTGCTCCAGCATTTAAAGTGGGGGGGGGCAAAGTGCCAACCTTCCAGCCAGCAAGACTCTGACCTCAGTGCTGGCTGGCTACAAACTTCCCATGGGAACGTTTCCAACTGAATCCTGAAATCCTAAAGGCACTGGCCTTTTAAAATATTGTTGAAGCTGCATAAGGAAGATAAGAAGCAATTTCCATTCCTTTTGTCTAACTCACTTGTAGGTAAAGGCATTCCCCTAACTTTTGTAGGTTTAGCCCTTTCTGGGTCATGATGAGTCTCGGTGCCTGAATGTTTGTAGAGTGTGTTGTTATAGGAACTACTTATGGAAATGTGAAGCTTTGCTACAATTAAATACAAACTGCTAAGCAAAGAAAAGATACTGAGCATTGTAGTGCACATCATGTGGGGTATTTTCTTTTACATGAGACAAGAAAATAAGCAATTACCTTCTAGTTACTTATTTAATGGCAACTCCCACCCTACTCCTGATCTCAAACACTCATTAAGCAAATGTTCAGGTCAAATGGAGCCATAGCCTCTCTCTGAGCTCTCAGGATAGAGAAGAGTCCATGTCCTCTTGGATAAGTCATGCTGCCACCTTGCAATCACATGGCCCTAAGAACTGGTTGTGTGGGGAGGCAGGGAGAATATGTCATGACAACAGTCACACTCTTTTGGCAGTCCTGTGTTATTCTCCATCTCTGAAGGTTCACTGAGCCTCTGAACTGAGCTTTTTAGGAAGAATGCAAGTTGGGTACGGGACTTCTTGACCTGATATGCTCCCTTCCAGGCCCTCATGCAGTAAGCAGGGAAAATTGAGCCCTTTTTGTTGAATCTTTCTGAGAGGAGGCTTCAAAAGGATCTTCACTTCCTTCCAAGAGACTATAGATAGCCCATCCTTGTTTCTGTACAAGAGAGGTTCCTAGTTTGCCATTTGGAGAAGGCCATGGCAATCACTTTTACCATCTGCACATCATGTAAATTCTTGCAGGGCCTCAAGATGATTCACTGTACAGCTAAGAATATAAAATAATATATGTGTGTGCGCACGCGCGCATGTGGGTATGCATGCCTGCATGTAGACGGATGGCAGGTATTCCACTAGATGCAGAAGCAAGAACAAAGGACAGCATGATATTATCTATCTTTTTCCACTGCTTTCCCTGCAGTCCCCCACCAGTTTGGCTTTAAATTGTACCCAAAGCAAAAATAAGTGTGTTATACTTTGTTGCAGTGCCTCCTACAAGGAAGAGACACTTGAAGGCTTTTTCTGGCATATTAGAGGGATATAATTCTAGTTAAATACATTTGTTTAAAGCTGAGCATAGGTTAACTCTCTGGCCTTGGTTGCAGTCACCCAGAAGAACAGTAATTATTCCTCCCCACCCCAGGTTACAAAATTAAATCTAACCTCCATATATGTTTCAAACCAATTTGTTTTATATCAGCTTCCACGCTGAAGAGTGCCTCGCTGCCAGGTATGGGATAAATAAGCAAATATACAGAGCAAGAAGTCTATGAGTCCCCAGGATTCAGAATGATTTCCTATAAATTGCCTGCAGAAACTCCCCACAGCAATACAAACTAATCCCAGAGATGAAGTTCCTAGGAGCTAGGAGGGAGATGATTTCAGTAACAAGCCCTCATCTCTAATTTGCCTTTACAGAAGCATATATTTGAGTCCAATCCAATTCCTTTTTCTGAGCTTCCTGGGAGAGGACGGGTGGTATTTTCAAGCTGAAGGGAGCAGCAGGGAAGCTAGTCTTGAATGGATCAAGTATGAAAAGAAAATATCTAGCTCTCCAGCAAGGGAAGATGTTTACATTTTCCTTGGATGATTGTTCCTTATGTTTCTCTTTGTCTATAATACATATATGCCAATAATACATATGCATTTTGCAAAAAGCTCTTTGTTATTTGGATTGTTGAGGTAAGAAAAAGTTACATTGAAGGAATGACACTTGGGGAACAGTTGCATGGAAGATATACCTAAATGAGTTTTGCTGGAGCATTGGGAAAGTACATTGCTATGTGTGTGTGTGTGTGGGGGAGGAGGGACCTGAGGGGTGGAGCATCTATGGCGGGGGGCGTTTAGTAGGTGGAAACTACTTAGTACAGAGTCCCCAGCTACTATTCCCTGTTAGGTGAAGAATGCTTTAGAGAGGATGATAACTGAAAACTGGCTCACAAAATCCAAAATAAATACAAGTATGAGCCCTGCTGCAAAGCCCTAGAAAGCCAAGTTCCTCCCTTACTTGGCTCAGCTATCAACATCTCAGTTGAAAAAATCAAGACATGAATATGAAATATAGCACGGGGCATAAATGAGCTTCAGAAAACCTGTGTAAAAATTATATTACCGGATTCCCAGAGGCTAGGGGTTCTGGTATTAAGTTCTTTAAAATGCACATACCTTGCTTGCTTTCAGTATTTCAAACATCAAGGGCAAGCCTTGTGTGATGAGTTCCTCAGTGTACTCTTCTTCCTGAATAGATTTAAATTCCTTTAGCAAGCACTGGATGAGAGGCCTTCTGTGCTGCTGAAAGGATGTTCGCAAAGACTCCAACCAGGTGTGCAGTGTCCATGGAACACCTGAAAAAAAAGATACATGCTGGAGGAGTGTGTGCACCCCAAACTGCCCATGAATAGTGGGGGGAGGGTTGCTATTAGTTTTTTTTCTTTAATTGCATGAATTTAGGGCTTGTGAAGGGTGAACTCTTATTTATCTTCATGTAGACAGACCAGTGGCTATCAGCAGGTGTCAGGCTTAACCTGCAGAGAGAGAGCACCAAGGGTAAGTGAAGAGTATGGTTTCTGTGACCATCTAGCCTTCAGTCTCTTGCTCAAACTGCCAGTTAAGAATGATTTCAGTGGCAACTTGTGACATGGACACCACTGGGAGATGGGTTACTCCACTACAGCTGTTTCAAAAGGGTCATCAACAAACCACCCAATGGTAAAAGCTGTTAGCCACTACCTGCCATTACTTCAATTTAAACTGCTTCCCTAGTGACAAAAGCTTTTACATCCCTGGGAGCATCTACATGTGCTATTAGTGCAGCCGAATAAATTCTGGCACACTTTGTGCCGGTGTTTATTGCTCCCGGGTGCTATGTTTACATGTGCACCTGGGACCGCAGCACGTTGAGCCGGGTTGGAGCAGCGCCAGCTGTCAAGAGGTCCCGGGGCTGCTCTGACCTGGCTCAATGTGCTGTGGAGGGGCTGGCTGGAGCAGGAGGGTGCTCCAGAGTGGGGCTAGCCGGCAGGCAGCTCCTGCACTGAAGCACCCTCGTGCCCCATGTGCTTTACAGCATACTAAACACTACCATAGGACAGTACTTGTGTTTACAAGTACTAACCTATGATGAAGTTAAATAGTTTACTGCAGTCTAATAGGGCTGCACATGTAACTGAGACTTTACTGTGGAGCTAATTAGCTTCACAATAAACGTCTCATGTAGATGTACCCCCTGTCACCACTCTCTGAACCACGCATTCCCACTAATGCAGAGATCACTTCATGAGAGTAAGGCACTCCTGCTTTTACAGTCACCTGTGTAAGAACTGCATTTTGAGAACATAAAGGGAAATGCTACCACAAAACAGACTATAAAATGTGCAGTAGAAGAATGCTTATAAATTAGTCTATACCACAGCAGAAGACTAAACTGAAGAATAATCCATTGCATTTGAAAGCTTGTCTAAGTCTATCCAAACTACGTAGTTGGTCCAATAAAAGATATCACCCACAAAAATCTTTGACTCTCTAAACCATAGGTCAGGATTGTGGCCCAGTTTATGGATTTGCAGAGAGGTAAAATCAAACATTCTATTTCTCATCTCTAGCTGTTGGATCTGGGCATAAAGGGCTTCACAACCTTACTCCCTTACAAGGGTATTTACTTATTGGAAGAAGTTTTGCTTACTCATCTTTCCAGATGAGACTAACTGACCAGCAATTATGTGACAACCTAAGTCTGGAAACCCTGATCCATGTGGCAGAACACCTGGATTCAGGATGGCTGCTGAAGAAATTGTTTGGTCTCTCACTGAGCATGGGTTCATGTATGTAGTAATAGGGCATGTGTAGATGAAACGGGGGCCCTAAATTGAAGCAGTGGGTTTTTAAAAACACCATTTCAACTTAAGGTGAAGTAACTCCCCGTGTTGTATACACCTATGTCTTACCTGCCTCTCTGGTGGTAGAGAGGGGAGGGCGAGCTGCCAGGGGGTGGAGAGGTCCTTGGGCTGCGGGGTGGGGGGGGACAGGACTGATGCCTCCCTCTGTGGCAGCAGCAGTCCCCCCCAGGCAGCACCCACATGCAGGCACCCAGCTTGGGCGGTCCTGGGGGGCCCTGCAGCCATGGAGGGAAGGATCAGGTTCCCGCACAGCTCCTGCAGGCAGGCAGGCTCCAGGGGGGAAAAAAAAAAAATTCAGGGTCAACACTATTTTTTTTTCTTTAGTGGAGCCTGCCTTCCTGGGCTGCCTGCACAGTCCCTGAGCCGCTCGGAGCCCGGTGCTTCACTCCACGGCTGTAGGGCAGCAAACTAAAACCCTTTCGAGGTGCTTTAGTTTGCTGCGCCCCAAAGTCACTTAAGGTGCATTACGCCGCTGAATGTGCTACGGCGGCTGGAATTAACACGCTATATGCCACCGACACGTGCAAATGCCAACACCATTAAAGCGGTGAAAAAGCATTTAACCCGCTTTAAAGTGTCATGCACACATGCCCCTCGTTTTGTCTATACATTCCATATCGTTAACACCCAGAGTCAGACGTTTTCTTTTGCATGGGCTGACCTTCCCTGCAAAGGTGGCAGCAAATTCCTGGGATCGCTTTGTGATGCTCAGGTGGCACAGGTGTATGATTAATGCACTAAGTAGCACATTCACTGTTTTTTTCCCTTTGGAGAGTTATAAGCCATAGGAAGGGGAAGAGGTCTGGAGCAATGGATTCCAAGGGTGGAGGAATGTGGTGTTTGGATGCAGCAAGGTGGTTGAAAAGGCAAGTGTCAGCAGCCAGAGCACTAGCCAAATTTCAGCTGGGCATCTAGCTAAGCTGAGGTGGACCGCAGGAGCTGTTGTGTCAATGCAGAAAAACACAGATGGCCTCCCAGTGAGGGGTGTTCTGGAACTGACACCAGGCCAAGGGACCTGCAGGATTCTTAACAATGTCTAGTGGAAGAACAGACCAAGAGGGAGAACAAACAGAGAGCACCCTCCGGATATGAGGCCTGGAGACATCTAACTTGGGGTTGTCAAACTTCTTTGTACCAGAACCCATTTGTAAACATCGATGGCCAGTCCTAACTCAGTGCCCCTCACTCCCAACCCACTGCCCCCAGGCATCAGCCCCGCAGTGTGTGGTGCAGGGGGAGCCCCAAACAGCCCCTTGCAGGCTGGAACTCTGCCAGCCCACATAGGAAAAGCCACGGTTTCCCATGTTTGTCTCCTTTAAAGGAAAATCCATTTTTAAAGTTTGTTGATCCATTTTTAAAGTTTGTTCGTGACCCTTTCATATATTCCTGAGACTCATTTTTGGGTCATGACCCATGGGTTGAGAAACGCTGGTCTAACTCTTGTATGGATGCCTCTCAAAGACCAAATTAGGAACTGCGCTCTCATTATTAGCAAAAACTGTTAAAGCTGCGGTCATTTCTGACCTTTCCCGTCTGTCCCAATAGTTCACATGAGGTTGGTCTCAGGGCATTTCCTGGAATGCACAAGCTGCCAGAGCCTAACAAATGAAGCATTTTTAATGAACAAGTTATAATGTACCAGCTATGCTCCTGAATGCTGTAAAAGAAAGGGTCTCTTCATCACCCCCTTGAGAAGGGGGATGTGTGGCTAGAGCTGCTCATAGGTCATGTACTAGTAACTTGCAAACCTGAAAAATAATACCCAATACAATGGGTAGTAACATCTGTGCTTATAACCAGCCTATATAAAGGGTGTTTGTTTTTTCCAATACACTGCTAATGTTAACTTATACCATTGATTAGGACAGGAGGTACCAACATTCAAAGGCTGAGCTTTTCAACAAAACGCTTTGAATCAAGGCAAAATCCCTCCTGTACTGCCAAGATCAGGCTACTTCTGTCAGAAAATGCAGAACAAAAAGCAGGAGCACAACTGTTTCATCCAGTCATACTGGGAGCTGAATACCTAATACTCACAAAATGCTGCTTGAGCTATGCAAAACCGAAGACTACAGTTGAGACTTTGATCTCATGCAGGACTGAACAAAACTAAAAAGAAACTTGCAAAAAAAATGTGCAGTGTCACAATAGTTTGTGAAATTAGGCATGCACATTAGCAAAGAGGAAGGCAAAACCTGTGCCATGTTGGGAAAACCATCTAATTCAGTCATGGTTCCTCAACACTGAGACAAATCCCACCTAATGGATGTTCCAAGAATCACACCTTTAAACCTAGCTCATGCGGGTTTACTCACCTGCTCTTTCCTCAGTCCTAGACACTCATCAAAATCTCACACAATTGTTACTTGGCAGGAACTCAGGGACATTCAAATGTGGTCACTATAAGAAACAGGCATCTTTCCCTTCTAAGCACATATTTGACAGCTGTCTCTCATGGGAGGAAAAATGAAGAACACCTCAAAACTGACCTATGCTCCTTATGTCAATGGTTACATCCACGTATCCATGCTCAGCGCTGTGATACATAGCTTCCTTCAGTGCCTTCAGTTTGGCCTTGCTATTGCGGCTGGCACACAGAGGAGATGGTGTTGCATCTGCCAAGTCAGTTCCCTCAGCCAGGATCTCCTCCAGGGAAAGAATATCACTCTTCTCTTTCTCTGGCTGAGCAAGCAGTTTACGAAACACGTTCCTGTCAGTTACAACATAATGGGGAGGAGAAAGGAGACAGAAAAAGTCGAAGTTAGTAACCGTACTTTCTTTTCTGCCTAAGAGACATTCTGCAACTAGGCAGATTGGAAACCTGTCTAGTTGGCCAATTAGAAATTGTTCTAAGCCATGTTAATTATGTAAAGCCAAATCATTGCAGTCCTTTGGCAAGCAGAACTCCTCCAAGTTCAGGAGAACTGCCTGCATCACGTGTGCAACATTGGTCCCATTATTATAATAATATGCACAAGATTACAAATGTCATATGTATGTAGAGGTGCACCGATACATCGGTCCGATATCAGATCGGTACCGAAATAAAGAAAATTGGCTGTATCGGAAATTGGCCTGATGCAGCCAATAATTTGGCCGATAAATGCCAGTGCACGCAGCTGCAGCACAGTGCAGTGAGGAGAAGAACCCGGCAGCATGGAAAGCTGCGTGCAGCTGGAAAGTCTGTTGTGGTAGAAGGGGAAGGGGGGAGGAAAGGGGCAGGGGTTGCCCAGCCAGGGTGGGGCAGGGCAGGGGACTGAGCTGCAGCTCATCTGGGGTGGGGTGAGGGCAGTGGCTCCTGCTGCTGCTTCAACCCCAGGAGGGAGGGGCATGTGCCCCCGGATCTGTGTGGGGCAGGTGGACTGCAGCTACGGGCTGAAGCCGGGGCTGCACTGGGCTCTTCTCAGTGGGGCCTGGGCTTGGGGTGGGTGGCAGTGGCGCTGGGAGAGGGGGCTGCAGCCACCCCAAATTTCACTGTAGCTTCCCCATAGTCCCCTCCCAGCGCCGCCACCGCTTGCCCCGAACCCAGCCCCAGCTTAACACCCTGCTTCCACCCATGTGCCAGAAAGAGCCGGAGCTGCACTGGGCAGGTGGCAGCGGAGCTGGGAGGGGGGACTATGGGGAGGCTATAGCAAAATTTGGGGTGGCTGCACCCCCCTCCATAGCCCCCCTCCCAGAGCTGCTGCCACCTGCCCTGAGCCCAGCCCCCACCAAGAAGAGCCCAGAGCAGCCTTGGCTCCAGCCCACAGCTGCAGCCCACCGACCTCACCACGCACAGATCTGGGGGCACATGCCTCTCACCCCTCATGCCATCCTGGGGTGCAAGCAACAGTGGGAGCTGCCCCTGCCCCCACAAGCCGCGGCTCCGTCCTGCACCCCACCCCACCCCGGTTGGGCAGTGCCTGTCCCTGCCCCCTCCCTCACCATGGGGAGCATTGATCTGCTCCCCCCACATCCCTTCCCTCCCCGCTTCCCTTCCACCACAACAAACTTACCAGCTGTATTCAGCTCTATGGGAAATCATTTCAGTATCGGCCAATATGCCTCCTTAAAAATCGGCTATTGGTATTGTCCCCCAACATCTCTATCGGTGCACCCCCATATATATGGTTAAATCTTCTCAAAACAGAAACTGATGCTCAAGCCATAGCTCTTAAATAATAGCAAATAACACATATAAACCAAACTCAAAAAGGGTCTGAAAACACCACTGCTGTTAATTAACAATCAAAGCAGGCTCAGTAAAGCTGAAGCTACTAGTCATTCAACTACACTTGGCAGGGCAGGTTCAAGCACATCTGGGATCCACTGCAAAGCCAATTATTTGGTTCCCCTGTTGCAAGGTCAAAAATTAAGCATTAGGCTTGATACTCCCTTCACACCAGGTTTATACCAATATAACTTAATTGACCTTAATACAACCACTCCCAGTTGATACTGTTATGAGGGGAGAAATCAGGCCCACTATGCAACTTCTCCCCAACCCTTTCTCACCTCCCTTATGCTCTTATGTTCTGCCAGATGCCCATGCTCAGGGTCTAGGGGGTCTGTGTGTAGGAGAAGGACAGGTGGGAGCAGGGGGAAAAGGGGAGGCGATACACAGAAAAAGTAGTATGTCCCAAATAATTGAGAACACACAAAAAAGAACAATTGAGGGAGTTTTCCTATTTGGCAAACATGGGAGAGGTAGGATGTTTCCATGATGGGGCCATAATAAAGGAGGAAATGCCTTGCCTTCCCAAGGAACACAACACCATTGAATGTCCTGACAGCAAATGCTACTCCCACTCCATGCCACAAGGCACTGAAGCCTGTACAGTAAATGTCACAGTTCTTTCAACTCCATGGTCTTGGGACCCCTCTTTGGATGCAGATGGGAAGCATTGTTTGAACCAGCCCTGACTTCTAGGTAATGTATTGTTAGACTGGTGGCTTTTTTTCTCTATGCAGAAATACTGTAGGTACTGTCTCTAACCTGTATCTATGTTCCTCTGGATGGCTACAATTAGAAAAGTATGAATGTGAAGATCAAAATACTAATCCATTATGCTGTAATCTGTTCCTTAACTTTGCAAGAGTAACCAACCATGGACATTGATTGTCCATTTCATTTTTTTTTAATTGCTAACATGCCCCAATTCAATGTCTGCATTACAGATACCTAATGTTAATGCAAACAAAATGCTAAACACAAACAAAAACTTTGTTTTATGACAGGAAAGGCTGCAGCAGTTTACATACAACCCACCAAAAATAAATAAATGAGAAATGATGGGAAAAATCGGCAGCATTCACTTCCACCTGCAACAGACACCAAAAAACCAACACACACTCCAAATTGATCAAACTCATATGCCAACACAGAACCTCAACTCTCAGCTCAGTCTCTTGCACCAAGAAGTGGCACATTTAATTGTCACACAATTCACATCCGCAGAGCAAGTATTCTACTTTAACAGGGCAGACTCTGAATCAATCTACTCAAGCTAGCCACCCGTGAAAACTGTAAGTGCCTGAATGATGGAGCTGGACCTGTTCCCACTCTACCTGTGTCCGTGAGCAGCAGCCTGACTGAAAGAGTTCATGTCACCTTGTGGAGTCATGGAAATTCCATTTCTGTACATTGTTCCTACCATGGGGTCAGCGCCTCGCTCCAACAGCAAGCTAACCAGTTCAAAATTTCCTGTAAGGCAAGAGAAGTGTTGTGTTTTTGGGGGTTTTTTAAGTCCAAGATTTTCTCATCTATGTTGCATTTCCCAATTGGAAAATGTACTACAGCGGGAAGAAAAAGTTCTTACCTGCAGCTGCTGCCAACTGCAATGGCGTTTCAGAGTAATTTTCCTCTCCGTGTTCCAAAGAACCTTCTACCTTTGCTCCAGCATCCAGCAACAGCTATAGACAACATTCACCATTTAGTGTCACTGGTGAAAAGACAGTCTGGAGTTTAAAAAGACTGAGGAATAGAATGTTGTGCTTATTATCAGCCACAAACCAGATGCAGTGAAGACAGGTGACGTGCAAATTTTGTCGCTATTTCAGAGATGCCATTCAACTCTTTATTTCACTCATTTGGCTCTATCAGACACCCAGAGAAGCAGTGTCCAATGCCAGAGCCAAAAATAACGTTACTCAGTGTTCTTGAAATGGAGAAAAATCAGTTGCATGAAATAATGCACTAGATACATGAACATACTCACACTTTGCCCAACCAAGAATCTCACTGACTACTTGCCAGGAGCCCAACAGTCAAGTAATTTTCATAAAACAGATGAGATTCCAGGTGCCACCATCTTAAATGTACAGATATGGCCAGAAGAATCTAGAGAGTTTTCGGAACAAGTTGCAGCAATGAGTCCTAAAACCCATGGTCTCTGCAAGCACTATTCAATATGAGGCTGGCCAAGGACATCATTATGGAACCCAATGGAATGCATTTGCCTTGCCTGTAGGCAAACACTACCAGAGATCTCCCACTGTTCTGCAGCATCATTAATCATGCCACAGACTCAGTTATACTGAAAAATAAGCCATCTCAACACATGAGATACAAAAAGAAGGGAACCAGTATGTACACATGTTATTTCTTCCACGTATATGGTTACTGAGCATTCTCTGATTTTGGAACAGAATGGAAGAGGATTTTTTCCCCCAGAAATAACATCATTCTCATTTATTTGAGTATTAGAATACAGCTGGTAAGAAAGAGTCATGAATGAACAAACACATAGACACACACAACAAGTGGTCAGGAAGGAGCATGAGGAGTTGACAGACTTTCTTTGGTGCAACTTTTCTTTTTTAAAAACTCTCCTAGTTTAACCTCATATTGGTTAAGATTTGGACATAGAGCTCACTATATAATAAGTATATTATATAACAGTAAAATGAAGAAAGTATGAAGTGGAAGCAACCAATATGAATAGGACAGTGGTTATCAGTTTTGAGATGGACACAGATTATAATTCATGGGGATAAATAAAAAGTGAGATGTAGGTAGGGAAATACAATAATACCTGAACTACAGGAATATGTCCATGCAACACAGCAAATGTCAGAGCTGTCCAATGGCGGGTCTCGGGGTGGACGGATGGATATTTATGAGCAGTACTGACAACCTATAAACAAATTAAAGTTATTTTCTTTTAAAATGGCTTTCAAAGAGCTTGAAGTAATAAAATTCAACCTGCTCAAAAGGGCAGGGTAGGGGGTATAAGTGAAAAAGAAAAGGTGCAAAAGGCATTTTGTAAAATGATTGGTTCCAAATATGTTTTTAACCATCAAAACTTTACTTCCCCTACAAATTTCCATACTGTTTATTGAAATGCTGATTAAAGCTTATATCAAGTGAAGTCTCTTTACCAACTGCTGTAGCTCCCTCTAAACCACTGGCCACCAGATATTTTAGTAGAGTTGGCATTTTCACTGCTGTATGATACTGGGCGCATGTACACAAGACATTTAATGCACAGTAGACTAATTCTACTGCACATTAGCATGCACAACAAAAAGCACGCGATCGCGCTAATGCACAGTACAGCAGCCTACTGCTCATTTACTTAGTACTTAATTACACAAGTACTAAATTAAATAAATGCACAGTAGGCACTGCATATTAATGAACGTGTAGACATGCCCACTGACACTTTTCCCCTTTGACTGGTGTGGGCTTTATATCAGGTGTCTTCCCTGATCCTGCAATTGCTTAAGATTTCCAAAGGATCTTGAGGTGAAGTTCTGACTCCATTTCAGTCAATGGGACTTTTTCTACTGACTTCAGTGGTGTCAGGATTTCACTTCTGGCCTTGAGTATAAAGACATATTTCATATGCCACTGCCCCTCTGGTGGAGGTAAAAGAAAAGCAGAATTTGGAAGAATTTTTAAAAAACATGTAGGTTGCTGTGTTCCTTTATCTTAGTTAAACTGAAATGGTTGCTAGACTCCAAATAAATAAATTTGCTTTCTTTAGACAAACGAACAAAAATTATCTATTTCATATTGCTTCAGTATCTGAAGCCTTGAATCCTTACCTTGTTCAACTCCCATAATTTCCCTGTGACTCTGATTCCTTCTCTTTAAAATGGGAGATTGTAAGATTGGTGTCATTCACAGGGATGGGAAAAGTGAATGGAAGTTTGTAAAGCACTTTGGGATCCTCAGAAGAGGTGCCACAGAGGTGCTAAGTATTATTATTATTAGTATTAATTCCTGGAAAGATAGTGTTGGAAGGAGGCCTGGAGTTGGAGCCCAAGAAGCACCCTGTCTACCATTAGCCAGGCTGTCTACCCCTTACCACAGGCATTTTTACCCACAAAACAGGGTGAGGCCAGTTAGCATGGTGTCCTTGGTAGCAGCAGCAGCCAACCAGACTGATACTCTGACACAGGTTTCTGATAGAACCATATGATCAGCTCTTCACAGGACTAACATCAGGGGAGAGGAGAGGGAGGGAATAGATGGTGTGACCAGCAAACCTGCCAGCAGGAGAGCCTCACCAGATAGTCGACCTTGTCATCCATCTCTGCCAAAGGAACAGCTTGAAATAATTTCTCTCTCCTCTGCTGACTGTTTGAGTCTAGTGCACTCTGAGTTCTAACACTAGGAGAAGTATGCTGAAGTCTAAGGTCAAACTTCTGGGCGCTTGGGAGTTCTCTGGAAGAAGGGGCTCAAGCAGCTCCAGACTGCAGGGTAGTGAGCAGGATTATGCAAATAGAAGGTTAGGGTCAGGAAAAAGCAGACCCTAAATTTAACCACATACTCAGCTAATTCCAGCCCCTTTCACATGGACTGAAAGTGGCAAAATGTTGTTAGGGAGCCCCGTATGGTGAACTCTGAAGAAAAGAGAGGGTTTGAAAGGTTTTTATTTCTCTTAAAAATGAGTGAAAGGAGTGGCAGTCAACCTCCAGCCTGTGGCCCGTGGGGCTGTCATTCAGCCCACAGGGCTCCCAAGGGGTCCAGAAATTTGGTGGCAGAGGAGCAATGGCAGTGTTAATTGCTGCAGCCCTGAAAACAATTTATGCTACAACAGCTCCCCTGCCACGACATTTCTGGACCCCTTGAGAGCCCTGTGGCTGGACAGCATAGCCCTATGTACCACATCTCTTCAGTGCACAGGGTCACACCATGATTGCATCTGGCACGTGGGGCTGAGCTGGCACATGGGGTGGTTCTACAGCCAGATCCAGCATGTGGGGCTGGGCCAACATGCCAGATGGTACCCATGGACCAACCGCATGCTGGATGTGTCCCACAGACTGACCCCACCCATGGGATCCAGTCTGCAGACTGGCACTGCATCACTCATTTGGCCCACAGGGCTGGAAGTTTTTGCACCATTGTCTTAAAATATGCTTTTCATGGAATTTGGTGTTTGTGGGACTGGCAGCCCTGGGCACTAATCCCTTACAGAACAAGGTCAGGGCAGGAGCGGCAGAGAGGGGTCACCTGGAAAGAAGTCAAACTTGTTCTGAGGAGGTCTACACGTTCAGCTTGATGCACTGCCCTCAATCTACATCAGAATTTCCATGGGCAAAAGTGTTTGTAAAGCATGAGGGTAGAATATGACTTTATACGGCAACTAAGGCCTGAATTTTCAAGAATGTTTTTCTGGGCATTCTCCAATTAAAATTCTCTTGGGTTAACTCTTCTCCCACCAACTTCAATAGGACCAGTGTGAAGCTAATGTTGAGTGCCCCGAAGGCCCTATACTGAGATATGCTGAGCAGCCACTGCTCCCTTTGTCTTCAGTATGAAAGATGCATGTTGTAGGTTCCTTCCACCAGATTACTTGTGATCTACAATTACTCTAACACCATCAGTGCCAACACTATTTTGGACTGATGTGCATAAAATGCATGAATGGTTCAAGTTGCACATAATTTTGTAGGAAGCATGTACACAAATTAGCCGTATAAATTACACACCTCAATTATTTGTGTATCTGGGGACAGAAGCATCATAGTTAGATTTAAGAGCTAACATTTTTTTGGGATGAACCAGGAAAAGTCATGAGTACCCCTTGGGGTACTATTTCAGGGTGTCATCAGACTCAGAAAGACAATACCCCTTACATTTATGTTTGGAAGGTTGTCAACACAGCCATAAGGGATAAACTTACTTTGTGTTTCTAATGAATGTTAGCATTTTGCAGAAAAGTAACTGGTCATAAGGGTCACACAATATCAGATCAGTTTTGTAGGCCAGATGTTGGTCAATCCTGGGTTAAAAGCCAGATCAGTCTCCAGGTCTGTCAAATCACTGGTCTCTGCCAAGACTGCTAGCAGGCAAGCTAATTATTCAATGATCACTGCCTTTATAGCTAAGATTTGGGGCCAGGGTGAGGGGGTCCATTAGGAACTAACCTGAATTCTAAAAACTGATTTCATCTAAGCCACTGAACAGCAGTCAGACAGTAGTGACTGCCCATCACTTACAAGTGAAAAACTGTGTTATGCTTCTGGTGTGGCAAAGCGTCCTTTGTCTTCTTTTCATAAAAAAAACAAGAAATGTCTGGGTGAAGGTAGCTGCTACAATTTAACAACACCTCTCAAATCCAAACAAAACAGATGGAACATAGATAGGTGAACCAGACAGCTTAATTTACTTGTGACTGCAACAAATTGAAACTGCAGCTCTTTACAAATATAACAAACAATTTTGTATAATTTAAACAGCTCTGTCAAAATGTACATACCTGTATTGCACGGAGTGGCATAACAATCTGTTTGGTGGTGGACAGATTGTATAAATCTGTTACGGACATCCATCAAAAGATACAAAAGATATTTGCGTGTTGGAAGACCCCTTCATCCATCAACTGTCATACAAGCCATTTTATAAAACAAAACAATGTACTTACATTGTATTTGTGTGCTGTGGATCTGTAGATGGACATCCCAATGTATAGAAGTTCCCAAACTCCAGCAGATATCTGAACAGCAGGCTTTCTTGCCCTTTCCATTCTAACTCAACTGTGATTCACATAATCCCACAGATTTAATTAGAACACTGACTCCCAAAGAAGGAGTCCTGGTGCTAATGTCTATGCTAATTTATACTGTGCAATCCTAATGAGTATGACAGTGGCTGTAGGTCACTGAGGAATTGATCCCAACCCCAAGCTAGTCTTATAACTACTTAGATCACTTCAACATTCATTCCAAAGGCTAATGTCCTTGGTAACAGATTTTTATTTTTACTTTCATTTCTGCTGCAATTTCAGTGGGTGGTATAAGGTATGAAAACACAGAACCAAATGTGCAATCACAATAAGAAGTCCTCACCTCCGCATTCAAATCTGCTCCAGCATCTAGCAGCATCTGCACCATAGCCTCATCACCCCTGACACAAGCATACATCAGTGGAGTCATGCCCTAGTCATTGTTTGGAGTTAAAAAAAAAAAAAAAAGGAATGGACAAATTTATAATAGAAACCTTTTAAAGAGTGCTTAAATATATATTGTCAAGACAAACATTATATATGCACAAAATCCTCATCTGTTTCAAACTACCTTCTCAAATGATTAATAGCTGGATGTTTTGAAAAATGTAATTTACTTATAATTTCTGGTGTTGGTTTCCCTTTTGTGTTTTATTCAAAACAGAGCATGAAACTAAACTTCATTTCCTGGTTCTATTGAGCAATATTGTTTTTGAGGTTCCCACTGCAGGAGTTAAAATCAAATGCAACAGTATTTCCATTGATGCTTTAAAACTTACGAAAATATTTCCATCCAGACAAATTTTTTTATAAAGTTTTGCTTTTTAAAGCCTAATTTTGAATCTATACTTCTTCACTGTGTCCCATTAAAACACAATAAGCTCCTTCCAGGCATGTAGAAGCTTTCTACACAGTTCCATAGTAAAGAATTACTTCATTTTAAATGAAATGCTAGACAGCATTGGTGGAAGCTGCTAGCTCTACAGAAATGCTACCCTGTTTCGAGGAAAACTAGATTAGCTGACCCTTTACTGTAGAAATACCAAGCTGCAATCTGTAATAGTCTGAAATAGCCATGGAAGCTGATCACCATTTCCCTTAAGATTAGTGTTACGGTGGCAATGGTAATGAGTCTAGATGAAATCATGAAAGTATTATAAAATCTATCAACCTAAAAAGCTATTCATTAAATACAGAGAGGGATGTCAATCCAGAGTGTGACTTTCACAGTGAATTTTCAGCAGGACTAGGGTTCCTCTGATACATGTTTATTGCTTATCTGACGGTCCCATGGTAAATTTGCTGTCAGATGATAGCATGTTGGCTGTTTAACCTGAATGCTGCTGTGGAAGGAAATTAATTTCTGAGACAAACGAGATGCTCAAAATGAGCAGAAGCTGAGCTATTGCATTGTTCTCTCCAGCAAGTAAGAGCGGAGCTGAATCAAACATTTTTCATGTTCTCATTCAGGGGAAGAAAGGTACTTCTCCCAGACAGAAGCTGCTGGATTGCTATTTATGGGGTAGGTGCCTTTCCAGCCAAAATAAAACCAAAAGTTAGAGCTTGATTCTGCATGGCACTGACTGTTCTCATATCCCACCCCTCCTTCTCGTGTCCATGTTGTGACAAGGTATTTAGCATAATTCATGAATTTGTTAGAATCTAACGGGGCCATGCGTGCTTCTGCTAAGGCTTCAAACTTGCAACCTCTGGGCTATTAACTGTGCACTTTAGCACCCATGCCAGCCCAGCTCCCTCAAATCCCACCAAAATCAGTGAGCACCTAGCATGTTGTAGGTTACAGTCATTCATTTGCTTTTGGGAAACAGAGATGTATTGCAATCAAATTATTATAAAAATGCAACAATTTGGGTTCTGATCCTATTACTTGAGTGAGGGATCCTTGCTCAGGGAGCCCCATTAAAGTCAAGGCGAGTACTTGGGTGAATAGACTGCTTGCAAATCAGACTTGATCTTGCTTCTACTGCAGTCAATGGCAAAAGTCCTCTTGGATATCAGTGGTCCATGACCAGGACTACAATAAGTTTTGCAGAATCAGATCCTGCATTTCATAAAACCTGTGCATGCAAGCCTTGAATTTTTGTAACCAGGGATGATTTATACATTAAATAAATACTTAAAATAAAGGGATCAAATCAAATTTAAAGTTAAAAGGTTAAGAGAAAAGAAGTAACGCACATACAAAGACCTGTTCTGCAATGCTCACTGCCGTGCCATAAGTGCTTTTACATAGGCCTTTCCCTGAGTTTTGTTCTGCAGTTGAGGTTTGCTCTGTATCCCTATATGCAGCCTCTCGCTTTGTGCGTGAGAAGAATGGATTTTGGATGAGTCCATTATTAGCATTCAACAAATAATAAATAAGAGCAACATATGCAAATCAGTATTTTCTTTTCTTTTCTTCTTTTCTTTTCTTGGCAACATGGAATGCTGCTCTTTCAGCAGTCAAAACACTTTGGGCTCAGTCCCATAAGGCGCAAGATACTTTGCCCTGATTTATCAAAGCACTTAAGCAGAAGCTTAACTTTCACTCAAACGGGCATGTGTTTAAAGTTAAGTACAAAATTAACTGATATGATGGATCAGTTTAGAATGATCAGTACTACCCAAGTTTGAGCCTCTGGAATACAATAATTTTGCTGTAGAAATTTAAAATTAAGTGTAAAATTATTCAAGATAATTATTTTAAAGTGTTATAGTAGGCTAATCATGGCATTAAGTATATAAAACTAGTAGTAATATTTATGCCAGACTGCAGCACTGAGATATTTAAGTGCCTAAACCTGTGGACAGACCTAACTTTCAACTGCTTTCAAAGAGCAGGGGGAAGATGCTGCTCAGGCTACTTGTTATGATCTGTTAGGTTTACATGCTCCTATAGCCACACAAATGAGTTAAATCACTAACTTTAACCCAGAATGAAACAGAGCTAAAGTAGCAATGGTTTTGTTCCGCCTATACTGCTATAGAAGCATGCAGACATAATATGGTATGAAATGATGCTGGTATAACTGTTATATATGTCCATACCCTAGGCCAGGGGTTTTCAACCGGGGGTATGCATACCCCTGGGGGTATTTGGATTGGTCCTAAGGGGTATGCAGAGGCGGGCGGGGATGGAATACCATTGCCTCCCAGGAGCAGGGCCAGGGCAGGGTGAGGGCAGCGGCGCCCCTCTGCAGGGTGGAGAAGCTCGCACGCAGCGCCCTCTGCCACTGCACACCAGCCTGGTGAGCTTCCCTGCCCTGCAGAGGGGTGCTGCTGCCCTCACCCCACCTCATCCCTGCTCCTGGGAGGCAGCAGCGCTCTGTCCCCACCAGCCCATGCACCGTCCCCACCTCCCTGCTCCATGTCCAACCGTGTACTACCCGCGCCCTCCCGACCCCCCAGGCTCACTGTCCAGCCACTGGGGGTACTTAGACTAAAAAAAAGGTTGAAAACCCCTGCCTTAAGCAAGCTCCTATTTTGCCTTGCTCAAGTTCTAGAAAGACAGGGTGCCACCATATAAGATGCTTTACTGTAGAGTTGATTAATTAGTTCCGCAGTAAAGCATCACCATCTACATGTGCAGCCCTACTAGGCCAGACTAAACTAATTAACTCTGCCAACACAAGTATTATCCCATGGTGGAGTTATTTACTCCACTACAATGCACATGTAGATGATGACCAGGCCTGGCTGAGGCATGAGGGTGGGGTGCAACAGTGCAGGGGCTAGCTGCCAGCTAGCCCTGCACTATAGCATTCTTGTGCCCCAGCCAGCCTCTCTGCAGCATGTTGAGCCAGGTGGGAGCAGCTCTGGACTGGCAAGCTGACCCTCCTGGACCCCTGCCAGCCCGGGCTGTGCTGCCCTAGGTCAATGTGCTGCAGTCCAGGGCAAACATGCAAATGCTGTGCCCAGGAGCAATAAACTCCAGTGTGAACTGTGCTGGAGTTTATTGTATTGCATTAATAACATGTGTAGATGCAGCCAGAGTTAATGTAACTACTTCTGTATCATGCTTTCATCTTAGCATTAAGACTAAGCCACAGAAAATGGAGAGAAGGAGAAGGAGAAGGACCCACACACTTTTTTCAGGAACTTGAGCAGTGTGGAACAGGATCATACTTGGGCACCCAAGTACCATATAGATACATAATAGGTGGAACAGGACCTGGTCCTTAGTATTTGGAGGACTTCCACTTAAAAGGGGTTTTTACAAAGCAATTCATCATGCTCTTTCAAACTAAAACTACTAAAAATGAAATGTTTTAAAACTACTTGATATTTCTACAGCACCTTTTATCCCCAAGGGATCCCAAAGTGCTTTACCATTATGCTTATTTAGCACCAGTCAAATGCAACCATCTCTTGCTGACCACTGTCAAATTAACACGCAGCAAAATTGTCAGCAAAAGGGAAGTACTGGGCAGGGACATGAAGCACTTCTTTTTTTTAACGTGTCATCAGAAAGTGCTGTCTAAGGTGAATCCATAGAACTATATTTCAAAAGGATGACATAATCTCCATGGCTGTTAAAGTATCAACATTTCCCTCCAAGAATCAGGGAGATTCATAATCCAACAGGTTTTTATTGATGGCTAGTCAGGCAGACAACATTATTTCTGGATAAAGCTTTATAGGGATGTACTTATCACCATCCAAAAGACAAGAAGACTCAAGGGCTGGTAATGGAATAGGGAGATTTTCATGATGGACCCAGTTCAGTATTAAATGAATATTATTAATATTAATATATTTAGCAGGGTTATGATGAAATGAGTTGTGAGTATCCAGATAGGTTTTAGTGAAAAGGTATGCACATCACAAAGCTAACAGCCATGACTGTTCAAAAGTGTGGGTGACGTATCCATTTTTTTATTTCAGGAAATCAATGTTCAAATCAACAGCAAGCTCTCCTAAGAAATTCTGATGGATAATTCCACACCAATTCGACTTAAACTCATTTACCATATTTACCTCAACATTAAAGAAACAAATCCTTAGTACTCCAGGGACAAAGCTTCATTTGAATGTATACCTGATGGAACTTTAGTTCAATATAATCAGGGGAAAAGTATTAAGAACCAGTTGTTTACTGAGCTCCAGTACTGGAGTTTGCTTTCTTCACTAGGCAGTCAAAACTCCTGGCTTTTAAAGTTAATTAATTCATTTTTCTTTTTACCTGTTCACTCATGCTGTTAATGCCATCTGGCCCCAGCAAAGATATGGCCTGTTTAACTAGATCTGTTCGACCACAATTCAGCATTCTGAATCCCAAATCCTGCTTGAACTTAGCTTCTATGGCTACTGCATCCAGTTTTCGAGAAGCACAGAAGCAGTCATCCATTCTGGGAATATAAGAAACAGCTATGTCACAAGATAACAGAGGACAGATGTCAACATTTACAGCACAAATATTTCATTTAATCTTTGAACGATATAGATACCCACAGCATTGCTCCATATCCACCTGTACACATATTCACCCTCTTACATGCTCAAAATTCTTTTGAACTGGTTGCAGTTGCAACACACTGGACACAAAATGCTATGCAAGTTAATGGCCATCGCCCTTGCCCCATCTTGCACAATAATGCATCTTGTAAAAGTCAGGAGTTATAGGCAACTCTTCATCTCGAGTGTCTGCAGCAGAAACCATAGATATCATTCTTACTGAAAGCAAGTTCTCCTCATTGGTGGGTCAGATCTTAACTTCACTGATCCCCCCTCCCCCAAAGTCCAACTAACTTCAGCTGGATTTGGATCAGGGCCCAGATGGACGTTTATCTTTTACAGCTGAACAAAAAGCACAACGTTGCATTCCAAAGGATTTTATCAAGTGTTTTTTGTTTTTTTTTTACTTTGTTTTCACAAGAAAGTCAAATCTCAGAGGACAAGCATAATGAGCAGCAAGGGTAGAGGACGAGGTTAGAGAAAGAGCAAGTTAGAAATTACTTAGACAAGCAGAATGTTTTCAAAGCAGCAGGGCTGGATGGGATTCATCCTAGGGTTCCCAATGAATTGGCTGAGCCATTGGCTATTATCTTTGAGAACTTATAAGGGTCAAATGATGTCCCAGTAGACTAGAAAAGGGCAAGTATAGTGTCTATCTTTAAAAAAGAGAATAATAAGGACTCAAGGAATTAGACTGGTCTGTACAACTCCAAGACCCAGAAAAATACTGGCACATATCAACCAAGAGTCTATTTCTAAACATCTAGCACAGGAATGTCCAACTTCTAAGCGGCCAAGGACTGCACATCCTGCATGTTGCACTAGGGGGCGCCACATGCCATGCAGACCACAGCAGCATGAGACACAGGCCCCTTGGGCACCCTGAGCACACAGGTGCTTCCCCCCTGCTGCACTGCACATGTACCCTTGCGTTCCTGACCCACCTTCAGCTCACTTGTCATGGACTCTTCCCCGCTACAGTGCACTGAGTGGCTGCCCTGTGTTCCCCTAGTGCTGCAGGCTGTGCCATGCTGCTCTGCCTCATCCCATCCCCTGAAGCAGGGACAGGAAGCAGAAGCCAAAGGAGCAAGAGGGAAATCTAGAGCCCTTGGCTACCGCGGCAGCTGGAGCAGTGGGGGAAGTGGCAGCCAGGTGGGAACTTGGAGGCAGCAAACTAACCCACTAACTGGATGGACAGCCCTGACTTGACAGATAACAAGATGATCAAGAACAGCTAATATGGATTTATCAAAAGCAAGTCAGGCTTAACCAATCTGATTCTCTTCATGAAAAAGCGATGGGCTTCGCAGATGAGGGGACAGCAGTGGATATGATATAGCAAGCTAGGTAGAGTAGCAGCCACTCTGAAGAACAAGATTAATATTATAGTGGACTGCAAGCTCAATATGGTCAATGGTATAATATTGTTATAAAAAAAAGCTAATAGTCAACTGGGATGTGTTATAAATAGCATCACCTCCAATTCATCAGAAGTGATTCTTTCACTCTATTCAGCACTGGGGAGGCCTCAAGGAAGATGTGGGCAAACTGGAAAGAAACCAGAGGAGATCAACAAAACTGATTAGAAGTCTAGAAAACATGATGTAAGAGGAAAAGTTGGACAAACTGGAATTATTTAGTCTGAAGGAAAAAAAGAAAAAGACTGGTGGGGGATTTGTTAACAGTCTGCAAATGCAAAAAAAAAAGTTGTTATAAAGAGGATGGCAATACGTTTTAATAAAGAGGGCAGAATAAGAAGCTTAAATGCCACAAGGGAAATTTAGGTTGGATGTAAGAAAAAACTTTCTTACTGTAAGGATGGTTAAATACTGATTATATAGGGAGATTGTGCACAATCTCCATTATTGGATGTTATTAAGCACAGGTTAGACAAACATTTGTCTGCGATGGTTTATGCAATGACATTCCTGCTTTGAGCACGGGGTCAGACTAGATGGTCTCTTGAGGTTTTCTGTGATTCTATGAATTATATTTATGCCAGCCTAGTAGTAATAAATGCCTAGGGCAGAAAATGGCAGCTACAAAGACAAATAATGTTTAGCCTACTGAAAAACAGAGGGCGAAGAGAAGTGCTTTGGTCAAGTAGCCAGGACATACATAATGGAATCTTTAACGTCCAGGCCGAGCAGATAAGACATCAGTTTTTAAGGTCTCACTCAAAAGATGCTTATGCGGCAAACTGCAAGAAGCTCAATGTTTTTACCGCAGAAGATGAAAGGTAAAACTACCCAGCCTGCATGTGATTCTGCAGTTCCTGAGAGCACAGGAATTTCAGTATTGATGCTTATGAAACTCAGCCTCATCTTATTAAAGGACAGATTTGTTTCTCTTTCATGCTGGAAAATATGGTGGGAGGATGTGAAGTCCAATTCCTCAGCACTCTTTGGTCTGAACACCACTAGAGAGCTGTAATAAATAGCATCATTTTGGTTCTTAAAACTCTCCACCACCAACAGATCAAAGAAGAACAGAATACTGGGGAACAGAGAGTCAAACATTGTAATAATACAGCAAGAGTGCTTATAAAGTAATTTCTCATCTTTAAAGTGCTTTCCCCACGTTAAGAAATTCTATATAATAAAGAACGGGCCATGTTGGCAGAGCAGTTAAAACATCTCATGAAAGCTCCAGAGGGGTGGGGTCGCGCACTCGTGCTCCACCCAGATGTTAAGTAGCATCTGGTCATTTAGGCTAGGGAGTCAAGGTAGCCAGATGTTATGGTAGCCACATCACTCCCTTTTGTGCCATTGGCTACAAGAACTGGTGTGTCTTAACTATGCTAACTCACTGAGCTTAAGTAGACCTTTAACCTTTTTGCTATAGTGTAGAATATATAGTTCTGCAAAAATATATCACAGCAATAGTATTTCCATCACTGTTCCTACAGAATCTGTTACTGCAGAAAAAATGACCTTGATGATAGCAGAGGAGATGAAAGGAAAGTGTAACATTTTAGCAAAAAAAATATATCAACCAAACCTAGCAAACAAATGAAATTAGCCCAAAGCAACCATGTGGTCGGCCCCAATCCTACATCCTAATTCATGCACGAAATTGTATAGTCCCACTGATTTCAAGGTGACTGTTCACATGACAACAAGAGTGGATCCAGCATTATGTTATATATGTAGACATTTATAAAGATATCACAGGTAGAGCAGACTAACATGGAAAAAGAGGAAAGGTAAATGAGCCTATAACTGGCAGGTTTTGCACACTACTATAGCAAATACTTGGTGATTTGGAGAGGGTCAGAAAGGGATAGCTAAAATGCTAAAAGGCTTGAAAATTAAGGCCTACAAGGAACTGTTATGGGAGCTAAACATATAGGACTAGATTGTAAAGAGCGCTCTCAGAGGTAATGAGGTGTGAAATTGTGTGCACAAGAAAAAAGAAGTTTTTCCGTTAAGTGCAAATGAAATGCCAATGCAAGTGAAACTAAGATGCCTAGCTGCATGACCAGTTTACAGCTCTTTCCTCTAAAAGAATTCAGTAGCATAACTAATTGTGGGCAAGAGGGGCACTGCCCCTGGATGTCAAGTTAGAAGGGGTACCAGAATCATTGCCATCCCCATGAAGCCTGCACCCTTGCAGCACTGCCATGTACAGAACTCCAAAACAGTTCCTGGCTGCTGCTGCTGCTTTACGAGCAACAGCCAAGGTGGGCAGAGCACATATACCAGCACCAGCAGCTCAGCCAGGACTGTGTAGGAACGAATCCTGGCATGGGTAAGGCTGGCATGGGTAAGACTCCCCCTCATTGCCCCCACTCTTGGAACCACACACCACCAAGCCCCCACCCCGCTTTCCTGCAGGGTTTGCCCCAGAGGCCAACTCTGTTACACCACTAAAAGAATTCATGGCTTTTGAAAGTGCCTAGGAAGCTTTGTGGATCATTCTAGCCAAAGGCCAGGGCAATTTGTTGCAAAAAACAAAAACAAAACCACCCCTACCAAAAAAAGACTTCAAAAGCTGCTTACCTACCCCAAATCCCACCTCTGTTTTTTCTCTCTCATCTGCCTCTTTCTCCTCACTCCTGCCTCCTGCTGGGATTGTTAAATCCATGGGAGACCCAAAACTGGAATAAGTGCTCCAAGAAATGTATGGGAGTCAAGGATTTTTTTTTGGTGATATATTTTATTGGACCAAATGGAAGACATGAGGTGTGCCCAAAAGCTTGTCAATCCTCTCTCCCAGCTCTGCAGTTTGTCCAGTAAAAGATATCACAACCACTACCCTTCACTCGCCTTGCATGGATTTTTCTAGCAGTAATATGTGACAAGTCCCTGGGTTTTCTAATGTTTAAATGCTCTTTCCATTTGTTTAGGGACCAGTGGATTTCTCATGCCATCACTAACTAAAGCAAAGGCGAATTTCTGGGGACTCCTGCCTTTAGTCACCAGGCCTCATTTAAAAGGGAGCTTCTCCCCCCGTGCTGTTCTACAGAAGTACTGCTGATTCGGGGGGAGGGAGGCACCTTTTCCTTTGCTGATCATTCCACAGTGGCCGCAGTTCTGCAGCCTCTATGACACTGTTAGTCATTTTTTGTTGCCTAGCACTAAGGGAAGAACCTATCCCATAGCTTAGGACATCACTACTTCATATACTAAAAGGGTCAGATGGTCTCCCTTGATAGGCAACCGAATTGGGACACTACATTCAGAGCTGTCATTACACAGAAAGAGTCCTCCCCCTCTAAAGAATCAGCCTTCATTCTACCTACAGGTTTTCTGTGGTCAGCAACCGCAGAGGCTGTGCAGGCTGCATGGAGAACTCAACAGCCTGGCCTGCAAGCCATGCAACAGGTTTTCAACAGTTTTAGAGCCATTTTTTTATGTCTGTGGTTCAGTGATGCTCAACCAGTGTGCCATAACACCCCGGAGTGCCTGAGTTCTTTGCAGGGGTTCCACACAGTATCAGCAGTGTTAGGTGTGCAAACATGATTCACAAAATAAACCCAGATGTTTCAAATAGCAATCAATAGTGTTAAAAGTATTTTGAACTGATGTGATCTTTTTGAGTTCTCTGCAACAGAAGAATTGCTCTATGACTTTTCTACAGTTAAAATCAAGTAAAAACTAAGAGCCAACATTTTCCGAGGAGCGCCTTGAGTCCAGCAAGGTGTGGCTCGAGTCTGAATGGGTTGAGAACTACTGCTGTAGTCACAAACACTGCTCAATACCCTCTTGCACACCGGAGCATACACTTCTCTGGTCATGCTGCTTATACACATTCTAACTGTTCCTTCCCCCCATTTTGAAGCAAACACATGACAGTTTTTGTAAGCAAGAAAATTAGGAGCAGGTGAAAGCTTATTTTTAAACAAGGCTGAGACCGTATTAACTTCCAATGAAATATGATTTTTCTCCAAATCCTTTTTTAATTCCTCACAGAACTCTCTGCTACCGTGGTCACCATCAAAATCATTACAATGTTGCCATTGGACATAACTAACATTACTGTGGCTTTATATTGCAAACACCAGGGTAACATTAGTAACTTGCAAGTGGCCATGGTCAACATATTTATGAGAACCATGGCAGTCTGTCATACTCAGCAATATGACAGGGTTCAAAAGATAATCCTCTTTGTATATAATGAATTCTGCTTACATGGTAAATTCTCTCTTTTCACTTTTTCCATATACACGCCATGAAAACATATCAACTTGCTTGGCTTTATTCCAGCAGCTTGGATTTAGGAATTTTTTCATATTTCTTTGGACTTGATAGAGAGAGCGCTTGAGTGCCTCTCTAAAAGTGACTTATTTGTTGTGTGACCAAGATGGGTGGTAGTATATAAGGTACGAATGCGGTGCTTGCATGTTAACTATATCTAGGCACAGTTCTACATTGCATTCATTTTTAATTACTTGTTCTTTTGTGGGTTTATTGTTACAGTTGGCTGTGGGTGGTTATGGCCAATTTTTAAAAATTTTGCAATCCTTTGTAATTGTAAAATTAAATTGAAAACATTCTAAACATGTTTTCAATTACACATTCTATTCTATCCACTTTTCATTTCTAAGAAATGAAGAGCGGAATATAATAAGCAGAAAGCCAAATTTAGCTTTCCATTAAAATCAGTGGGGTTGCGTGTGTAACTGAGGATACAATTTCTGTATAGCTATCTGTGTTTTTTCCCCATCCCCTCATGAATGCCATCATGGTGTCTTACTGCCAAAACCAGGGCATGATCCCCAAATCTTTCAGTTAAAAGTCTACTGAACTATCATCAACTAAATCATCTGGGCAGTAGCATAACATGGGATGGGTAAGGACGGCACAGCCCCCGGGTGCCAGCTAAGGGGAGAAACGCCAGAAGAACAAGGAGGGGCATTTCACCCTCCCATCCCAGGCTCCACCTGCATTTTCCAGCTGCAGGAAGCAGCTGGCACAAGCAGTGTCATGGAGCACAAAGCATGCTTGGAATCAGTTGTGTTGAACAACAGTGGAGTTTGCTACAGCTGGGGGGGTGGGGCAGGGAGAATTGATCCCATTTTGCCACCAAAATCAGTTTTGGGGTTTTTTTTTCCCCCTCTCAAAAAATTGGGGTGAAAGTCCTGCCCTCCCCCATCCCAGCAACAGCAAACTCCACTTCCACTCTGGAGAACTACAATTCCCAGAACACCTTGCACTCCAGGACACACACTACCTGGCTGCTGCTCCTGCTCACTGCCTCATGAAGCAGCTGGAAGGTAGGAGGGGAGGAGAGAAGGGAAAGGATGAGAGAGGACTGCCTTGGGCACATCCTTCACATGTTACACCTCAGGATCAGAGCACTTTGGCTCTGTGAGACCATTCACCAAGTCCTCTGTCCAAAGCATGCATGGCAGTTCAAAGTCCACAGGTGTAGTTTACTGGATTATATCATGCAAAACCAACATGTAGATTAATAATTAGTTATGAATAGTAATTTGGAATGTTGGAGCTCTTTGGGGAAGGACATCATCTTTTGGTTATGCATTTGCACAGCGCCCAGTGGAATTGGTTCTTGGTCTATGACCGAGATTTTTTGGTGTTACCACTACAACCAAATAATAAATAACCACCATCTACATTTTGATTTAAATTTGCAAGTACTCCTTTTTCAGTGATGTCCTCTGAATGAGTGTGACATTTATAGTAGTACTGGTAAGTAGATCACAATGTATATACTATCCTAAAACTATTACTTGTATTTTCAATAATGGGGATAGTGAATTTAGTACAGTCACACTGCTAATGGTGAAGGAGTAGTCTTTCTTTCTGTGTGTATATGTGTGCGCGTACAATACATACGCACAAAAAAAAAAAAATCTATGCATTTATTTTAACCAGGAACCAAGTTGCACATAAAATATAAACCTTCTGGACAGATGTCAACATACAGTTCATTCTTGTCAAAGAGATGACAAGAACAAATGGGTTACAGACACTGGCAAACCCATTAAAAATGTGCTGAAACTACAAAATGTGAACCCAGATCTAGATTTCAAAGTGCTCTTAATATTCTGACCCAGTTATAAACACAGGAACCATTTCAAAAATTCAGATCTGGCTTTTGATTTTGAACAATCCCAGTCAGAGGAGGGGTTTTTAGTATGGGCTCATCTGTAATATAAATAGTTAGCACAAATCCTTCTACTCACTCAAATACAATATGTTGTCTGTATCCTAACTAACTGCAGAACCTGAGCATATGGATCATTAACAAACTTGTTCTCAGTGGAGAAAACAGAAGGGCTAAATCCTCAACCCAGTAAAATGTAAGCATGTTCTGGTCCTAATCCTGAAGTGTAGCATAAGGAAAAAGCTCTAGCCTTCAATAATTTTTTATTATTATTGTTCTCAGATATCATGTTGGAAAAACAGGTTGCGATTGACATCAGGAAACCTTGATGCTGCCTTTTAAGTATTCAAATCCCTTTCATCCTCTGGCATCATCTGCACCAAGGGACTACTGGATTTTGTGAAGGAGTTTGTTTGCAACCACACACTGGGTTAGCATTTTTGTGCCTAATTACTGCTGTAGTCATGACTGGTGTAAAGGATTAATAAAATCTGTGAGAAGAACAAGGACACTCAAGGAGAGATACACACATACCAATTCTCTCTATATAAGAGGGGCTGTGCCTAATAGGATAAAAAAAAAAATCTTAGCATTTTTCTACTCTGTCCAAACAGCAGCCTTTGCCCAATATATTTTAAGAAGAGTTAAAAGCACTAGCAGAATTTTTCTTTCCCCAAATTCTGTTTTCAGGTCTATTCAGATTCTTAAGCTGTACTGCCAGTGTGTGTTTTGAGGTCCTTCCAGAAACAGGAAATTAAATAATGAGACTTATGCTTACCAAATGCAATTCCTCCTCTGCTTCCTTACCCAAGGGGGAAAACAGTATATATGTGGAACTGAATAAGCTGACATGCTATGGTTTATGCTGTTCTCAAGGAAAACAAGATCAAGGCAGTGCATCTTATGTTCAGACTGACAGACAGGTTTATGATGTTGTTTACTTCCCATGAGACAGGGCTCCATAGTGGAATGCTTTCCAGCTCCCAAGAAGCCCTAGTGTCTCTTCCCCAGAAAAGCTTCACCCTTGAGGTTGACTATTCAATTTCCCTGGGGAATAGAGCTGTCAGTAATGGTGAGGTTTCCAGAGAGTAATGCACCTTGGATCCAGTCTACTTTGAAAATAAAGACCAAACTGAATTCATTGTTCAGGGTGGGACTGGGAAGGAGCAGCATAGTAAGCAGAACTTATAAGGAACATGTTCTTGGTGCTAACAAAGCATGCTGCTGCATTCTTCTCCCACAGTTGTCTTCCCAGGGATGAGGTCTTAAAGGTCCTGCTAGGCATTATTTCCATTAAGCAACAGATAGTGTTCCTTGCTGGAAGCTGTCGTGCCATGTGAGCTGCTCCAAGATCACAGAACAAGTTATCCAGAGGGGAAAGAAACGTCCTGGAAACTTGCTGTGCAAGCACTCACCAGTAAGGGGAGCTGGAGATCTGCTGTCATTCCACCTGCCCACCTTCAGCAGTGCTGCTAAGAAGGGAGTTCTGCTCCCCTGGGTGAATGAGCTGTTCCCCAACTCTTGTACAGAGCAGGAATGACTCATGTGAAGGCCTGGGGGGCAGGAGTGGCAGGGGAGACCCATGTGAAGGGCTGCAGGACAAGAGTGGCAGGGCTCCAACTCTTCCAGGAGGCCTTTTGAGGTGCTTTTGTGTATGTACTTTTCCTCTCTCCCTGTCTTGCCCCCCACTCCACAGTTTTGCAGACAAATTCTGCCCCCCTCTCTCAGCTTCCTGTTATGTGCAAGTAAAACATGTCCTCTTGAGCCTTTGCTTATACTCTGGTTCTCACAGGGAAGAGGTGCTAATGGTGCCTTAAAGAAGCAGACTGGAAGGCTGGTTGGCCAAAGGGAGGAAGAATGGTCAGTCATCATGACATCTCCTGTTGACCTTGGTACAGCAGAGTTCAGTGCAAGTCACAGAGAATTCCCTTGTCTGCTGCAATCTGGATGGGTGGTAATGGAAAAGTCAGCAGCAAGGTGCGTCCACTCTCCCAGCTAGTTATAAGTGGAAGACAAGCCCCAAGGATGTTGCTGTAGGTAGGCTCAGCATCAGCAAAGTGTCCAGAAAAACTCTCCAACTACAACTGCCTTGATAATCTATTAGTGTGTATTATTCTCAGTCAGTGTGGGCTCCACCGTGATAGTATTTCCCTCTACTCATAGGCATAAATCCTGTATAGCTGAAGCCAAGCTTTGGTCAGCTTCTCAGGCAAAGTTTGGCACAAGTGAGTGACTGCAGGTTTAATCATCTTTGATTATAATAGATTAAAATGGGAGGAGGAGCTCTTATAACACCCAGTCAAGGGGGAGATGGAACTGTTGGGGAGCCGTGCTCAGTTGCCTAGCACTCCTCTTTACGTTAACTTCTAATTGTGGTAAACCGCAAACAGCAAACAAGACCTGCATCTCCTTTGCATAGTGTTGAGACTTTAGTCCAAGAAGGTTCACTGTTTCTCTCGGTGCCTGTACATAATTATTAAATAAGACCAAGGAGACAAGGGGCTCCTGTGACACTCCAGCAGAGAGAAGTTTGACAGTAGAAGTGGGTTTTCCACTCACTGCCCTTTGGATAGGGCCTTTGAGAAAGCAATTCTGACTCAGGCAATTTCTCTGGACTCCTGATCTGTGGCTCAAGTGGAACAGCTGAGGCTTTGTGTTGTAATTGCTTGTAATGATTGCCAAAGAGAGATCCAACAGTACAAGAAGAGACTTTGCCTCTTTATTGATAATAAAAGATCATCCATCAGTGCTACAAGCACTGTTTCTCTTGCAAATCTGTTTAGAGATTTATAGCCTTCAAATGAAGTGGGCAAAGGAGAGAAGTAACTAAAGCGTTTTTGCACGGTTTCGTACATCATTGCAGCTACATATGCATTTCCCTTATAGGCAATGCTTCTGAGGGATTTAGATACTCTGAGGCACAATCGGCATTTGTTTTACACTAGGGCTGCAGTTGGCCATGCACTGGGTGTGAGACAGACTCAGCAGCTCCTCATGTATTTTCCCCAAGTCTGGCTGGATGTCACAGAGTCCTACAAGGCTGCCAAGGAGCTGGAAGGTTACCCTGCAATGCTTTCTCCCTATCACTTAGGGATGCTACAATGCTGCCACTGGCAGCAGAGAAACTGTCACTGCAGCTCTGCTCTCAAAGCCTGCCCTGCTGGTTTCTCTCAGCTTTGTGCTGTCCTGAAGAAGGGACGGTGGCTGATGGCTAGATCTTGCTGTAGACTTGACCCATATTTAGCATATCTGCTACCTCCTTCAACCTTGCTTATCTCCTCACATCTTCCTACACCCTTCAAAGGATCTGGTAGCACCACAATATGCCCTGGTACCCTGGTTGAGAATCACTGATGTAGCCATTGCTCTAAGAACACAGCGTGTCCTGCCAAGGTAAGTGCAAGCATACTAGCCACCACTAGAGGTCTCCCTCCTCTGCCCCCAAACTGGAAATAGCAACAACTATCCCTAAAATAAACCAAACCTCTCACAGAATGTCCTGAGCTTTGCCTGGAATTACACAGACATACTTTTAACAAAGAGGAGAAATCCTAGAGTCTGTCTTGCCAACCCTATCCATTCGAAAATCCTGGGTCAGGCCCTACAAAATGATGAGAAGGGATTAATTTAAAAAAATTGCTATCAATTTGGCATTTGTTTTATTTCCTTTCTATCATTTGACCTTGCAAAGCAGAGATGCTTTTTTAAGCTTTTACTTCAAATGAGGGCTAGAAAGTTACTTTTTAAAGAAAAGAATTAAAGTCCTGAGACATAATTGCATGACTCCAAGAACAGGTGCTTTAAGAATTAAATGCCAAATACTGGTCAAACCATGATTAAACTACAAAAGTCCACAAGAATATTTATCTACACTCCCTCCTCTTCATCCGCTAGTGACTATGGGACAGTCAGCCGTGGCTGTGACAGGGCTCATTAGTTCTGATACACAAAAGTTTTGGAAGGAGCTGCCCAAATCTTGGCATCAGTGCTTGCTGGATAGTGGTCAGACAGAGCAGGTTATGGAGATGGACTGTCCTCTCCCCTTGGGATCAAACACAATCCTTGAGCTATCATGCTGGTACAGTCTCCAAGAGCTGCAGTACGTGAGCAGTTTCCAAGAGCTTCTGTAAATAATGTGTGTGGCAGTAATCCTAATATGCTGACCACTGCACTGAGGCCTACCTTCAGGAGAAAGAATCACAAATATTGAATGGTTTGGAAATTAAATGAGCCATTCTGGCCTCAGCTCATGGTCAGAAAAACTCCTGCTTTCAGGAGTTTGTCACTGTGCTTGGCACACATACAACCACTAAATAATACTTAATTCTGGTCAGTTTAGAAAGAACCATTACTTCATGACTCTGACTTCCAGCAATTGCTCTTATTGAACTGTTGTTATTATGTAAGCTAACTTGAAAGTCAGAAATAATAAGCTCCAACTCCATCCATCTTGGTTGTGGACAGATGAAAAGTTTATGACAGTGTTGTCAACATCATGGTGGTAGAAAAAAAGTGGCTGATGGACAACACAAACATGAAACCAGGATAATTCTGACCAACCTGGCAGAATATTGCTACTGAAAGAATCAGGGGCAAAGAGTAAAACTCTTCCTGTGTAAGTTGCACTGGTTTCATCCACCTGTTTCAATGCTAAGGTAGCAGTTTGTTAAATGCAAACAGGCTATTATCTGTCCCAGCTATAATAGTGCCTGCCTACTATCTCAGAAGAGCTGCTCATGTGTGTGTACCTGATCACACCATGCTTTAGACCAGTAAATAAAGCTGATGCAATTACAGCATGGAATTGAACATCTGTTCATACTCATGGGAAACTGGGGGGCCCATTCAAGGTGTGTTTAGCTCACAGTCACAAAAGTGACCACAGTGCAGCTAACCAAGCAAACTTCGGTACCAATCTAGCCATGGATTCTGCAGCTTAGCACAGCCTAATTCACCCTATTTTTTGTTCAGGTTTTTCTGCCTAGGTTGTAGTTCACGCTGTTGTTGCTAGACTGCTGCTAGTGCAGAATTGGCTAGGTGAGAGTAGCTCAAGTGTTGCTACATTGCTGTCAAAGTTGTGACTGTAGTTTAGACATATCCAGTCAGGCTTCATGCCTGGACATAGAACAGAAGAAAACAAGGAATAGAAGGTAACGTGATGGACAAGAGCAAGGGTGGCAAAATCTCTGCATGTGGTACATATGATATTAGGGAGGCGGGGCAGGCAGCACAGATAAGGAAGGGAGCAGAAACAAAGTAGCAGATCAGGCAGGGAAATGGGTTAGGAGTGACACTTGGGGAAGGCACAGGCCTAATTTGTGGCACACCTACCAAAAAGGTTGGCCCCCACAGGATTAAATCATAAATCATAAATCATAAATCTCATTTTGCTGGACTTCTCTTTAGCCTTTGATTTTAGCTTTTGATGTAGATGATTTTTGATTTTAGCTGCACATGGAAATCTGCTCCCTCACTTCAGAAATACAGAAGAAGCTGGTGGACCTGCACTGACATAAAAAAGAATGAAACCAAGACCTGACTCGGAGGACCTTTTCTGACCTCCTATTGTCTACAATATGAAATGACATGGGTTGCCCCATGGGCTGAAATCTCCTCCTAGATGAAGGTATCATTACATAAGATCATTCAAAGGGCAGATCAAAACCTGGAGGAAAAGCAACTGGTTAAAACAGAATCCAGAAAGTAAGAGGTAATGATGAAGGGAGAAGGAAGCACTTTAAACGACTCATAACTCTGTGAAGGGTGTTTGCCTTCAGATGCCTGAGACTGAGACACCCATAGCCTGGGTGTTCTTTCCTTGTATCAAATATCCAGTGTGAAATAAACCAGAGGTGGGTAAAATATAGCCTGTGGGCTGGATCTGGCCTGCCGTAAGGTTTTATCTGGCCCGCAGTGGATCACTCGGCCCTGCCTGGTCCAGATGTGGGGGGCATCCCAGGCTGTGGCACATGCAGCTGGTCCCTTTCTGCCCCCAGGAGCACAGCATGGCTGGGGCAGCATAATGGCTGGACTCTGTTTCTTGGCAGTCCCAGTGGAAGCAGCTCCTTCTAGCTGCCACTGTTAGTATCGCCACTGCTGCTGGACCCAGCCCCACTGCCTGGGCACTCCAGCCTGCCTGCCCTTCACCCACTGCCGCTAGCACTGGATGGAGCTGGCAGGCAGGGTCTCCATGAGTCAGCTCAGGACCTGTGCAGGCAGGGTGTGCTCAGCTAAGCAGCTGGGATGGGGCCAGGGGTGGATGGGGAGCGAGGTTGGTGGGTGTGGCCAGGGCTGGGGTGGGATCGCAGGGCAGTGATAGCATGGGGCTGGGGCTTAGGGAAAAGCTGTGATCAGCTGCCCGCATGACCCTGTGATGGGCACCAGTTCCATTGTCAAGGGCATGTGGGCAGTGGATCACAGCTCTGCCCTGGGCCCCGACCCCGCACTGTCACCGCTCCATGATCCCAGCCCTGGTCTCCACCCCATCACCTGTCCCACGCCCAGATGCCACTCCTTGCCTGCCTGCAGCCACATCCCATCCACCTAGCCGAGCGTGCCCTGCCCACACAGGTCCCAGACTGGTGTCCATGGAGACCCTGGGGCTGGGGCCAGGTGGTGACAGCATGGGGCCAGGCCCCAGGGCAGAGCCACTTAGGGAGTTTTGGTGAGCTGTTTTGGGGGGATGGAGGGGTGGGGGAACAGGGGTGGTACTGACCCAGCCTGCAACAGCTCACCAAAACTCCCCAAGTGGCCCTCCAGTCCAAATAATCGTCCACCCTGAAAAAAACCCTTTTCCATAGAGCAGTGACCAAGAGACAGCACCCTACCTACCCTGACAAATTTGGGGCTGGATGTTGTGATGCTCATGTTCAGGACCTCCAAGCTTGAATGCATCATAGACAGAAACAAAGCCACCATCCTCGACAAAGCCCCATTTGGACGGCAGCACTGCAGCCTGCCTGCTAAACTTCACAGGATGCCAAGAGCACTTCTTCCCATCCGGCTCCCTTCTATTTCAGAACACAGCATACAACCCACATATGTGACCTAGTCCTTTGCTGAATACACATGGTTTGCACATTTTATTTAAAATAAATGTCCCTTCACAAGGCAGTAGGGATGAAAGGGACATGCAAAGATTTTCTTTTGTTTACGATAAGAAATATGAAAGTCACTAAAACCCTGATTTCCAGCTTGGGTGTAGCAGACAGGGAGAGCCAAAGGGAGCCCTGTGCAGCTGTATAATTCAAATCCAACCAGGTATGGGACAGATTAGTATGGCCAGCACATGGGCAGCCCTAATTTGCTGCAGGGGAGAATCAGGAACATGTTCCTTTCGTTCCCCTTACACAGGGGCAAGAAGCAGCAGTTAGACCTGTACTGGGGGCTGTGAAGATGCCTTCATCAAATGTATGCCAGCAGAGAGTTTTTTCATACAGGGGGAGCTCTTGATAAGCCACCTCCATCTGCTTTAAGTGGCACAATGTGTCCCTAGCAGCCCTGACACCCTAGCCCAGGGGTTCTTAACCTTTTTGGATTTGAAGCACCCCTCACTGGACTTGAGGTCCTCCTCTGTAACTTTTGTGAATTGAGTGGCACCCCCTTTCAAAAAACTAGTGTATAGATTATGGTGCTTACCACCTTGCAGAGGGGTCTGGTAGTGGGGGTGGGGGACTGTCCAGTCAGGGACAAGCCTGAGCCTGTGCTTTTCTCCCAACACCTCACTTATTTCCTCACACCACGCTTCAAAAGATCTGGTGGCACCTCAAGGTACCTCAGCACCCTGGCTGAGAATCACTGTACCAGTCCTTGGATTCAATCATGAAGGACAGCTAGAGACACACAGGGAAATGCGCATCTCCCTTTCCACCAGCAACACACTGGATTTATGTGGGGCTGTTTCATCCATGTGCACATATGAGGGACAAAATGCCCACCACTGGACTTGCAGTGGCAGCTGTGTTGGCTGAGGCATTTACTTTCAGGGAATGGCAGAAATGCCATGGTCTGTCTCCTTTAGAGCTCTGCAAGAGAAGTAGCTTTACTGAGTATTTCCAGCCCCTAGACCAGAAACAAATAACAACTCTACCTCCATTCATCCACCCACTGCAAACGCACTGTTGTGTGTGTGACTGTCAGGAAATGAAAACAATGGGGTAAAAATCACAGGAGAAAAGAAACTGGGGAGATACTGGGATAACAGAGAGAAAGAAGGCAGAGACAAGCTACAAAGCCATAGACCAAGAACCTGACTGCTGCAGTGTGTGCAGTTGTGCTGGGAAGTGTTAAAAGTATTTGGTGGGAAACTTCCATGCTGTAAACTCAGATAAGAAACTCAACATTTGGTTTTTATCTGAACTGATCCTGAACTCCAAGCCTGTGAGATTCGGCCAAACCACTACTATGCCTTTCCCTCCCCCTCTCCCCCAATATGTATTTTTGCAGTGTGGAAACTGATTTTGCCTTATGTTTGTGAAACAATATGTCATGAATCAATGCCGTCAAATGATGCAATGTCACAAAGCAAGGTGCAGAACACAAAATGTACCACACAGTGCATTATTTTGTTTGGCTTCTTTTAATTAAGAAGCTTTAGGAAGATCCTTAAGAAAAGCCTGGAAAGTACCAGTTTCATAGCTCCAAAAATTAACATACTTCCAAAACAAATCATCTAAAATGTATCAGACTGCACACAAACTCTTCTAGCTGCACTTTGTCCCACAGTTTATTTGAAGAATCATTTCTTGACTTTTTTTTTTTTTTAATCTTGCAATTACGGACACAATGCTTGATGACAAGCTGGGAGATACAAGACAGTTGCTACTCAGTAGGAAGAAATGAAAGCTTGGCACTTGGACTAGGTGGAAATGAGATGTGCAAAGGTGCTACGATGTACTGAGTACAGATGAAACATTACAAGCAGCAAGATTTCAAATTAATGTCCTGAAGCTCTGCCTGGACAGCCTTTTAATAAGCTGCAGCCTTACTTTTGATCTCAGTGTTATAGACATGTACAGCCCAATTCTCAGGTACAGAGAGAGCTTTACATCACTCTGGTGGTCTAAACAGGACTTAAAATGTGCATACATTTCCTTTCCACTTGGAACAGCAGAAGTAGAATTAGTTTTGTGAAATTAGAATGAGAACTGGGTCCATACAGTTAAAAGAAGAACAAAGGAGCAGATTCTGACCCATATAAAGCCAGATCTTTTCTGGGAAATTACCTCTTCATTTCTACCCTGCTGAATTGTACACTGTGCTCTAGTCCCACTCCAGCCTGGAAGGACAGCTATATGAATGATGCAGTCACAATAATGTGGCTATTATTTATTTTCTCTATGAACTGAATTTTATGGCTGCTTTAACTGAGTACCAATTTGTTCTTGATAATTACTAAATTCTCTAGGACACAATCACTATTTGCTCCACCTTTAACTGGTTTAGAAATTTTAATTTCAGTGCAAATGGCTAAAGCAGTCAGCAGTACTTTCTATGCACAAGCTAACAAAATATGACTTTAAAAATTGTATATTTCTATCATTCAGGATCACGATTTTATTATCATTTGCTGGTATTTTTATTTTTTTAGGATGTTAAGATTTAAAGGTCTGGAGTAGAAATAATATTTGTTTACCCACAATTGTATCTATTAGCTCAAATCTCAAAGAGTTTGTAATTGTGCCTTTTTAAAATTAGGAACCTGATTTTTCAGGCCTGCTTTTTTTTTAAACTGGAATAGAAAATTTTTGGTATCTTTAAACATGAGGCCCAAAATATTTACATTAAGGTGAAACAATTACAGACAATATTTGAAATATGAAGCTTTCGAGAGTTCTGAAATTCAACATACTTCTTTAATAGAGTATTTGATAGGTGTCAACAGTAAAGCATTATGCCAGTCTCAAAGTAAAATATTATTTTATTTAGTGAGAAAGCATGTGGAAACCAGAATCAACAAAATACATCTGCTATGATGCAAGTTGTTGCAGTTAATCGTGGATTTAAAACCATGCATTCTGTGGTGGAGGACAGAATATGTACAACACCTACATCTGAGTAACAAAGAATACTGCAACATATGAGTTTGGGTTTGAATTTCCTTGTGTTTTATAACTAGCAGCTAGGCTGGGTAATAAAGCTATTAAGAAATTCTGATGAATAATTCCTGCTGAAACAAATATCTCCCAGATTCCAGCATGTCCCTCGGATGATACTTTTATCCATGCGTATAGAAAGAAGGTAAAGCAGCTCCTAAAAATACATACTGGGAATACAAACTTTAGGGCCTCATTAGAAAACCAAAAGGTCATTTCTTGCTTATTAAAAAAATGGGAATTGAATTATTTAGATCTACAACATCTTCGCATGAAGTAGATTTGAGTATCAAAATATGATTGTACTGCAAGAGCTGTTTTTACCTGCAAGTGTAAATGTGCTGATTAAACCACTGCTGCAGAAAACAAGGCAGTGAAAAATATTTGCAGCCCTGTCAATTACATCTCAGTATTTTGCCACTGGAGCACAGAGAAGCAGACAATTAGCTGAAGACTTTGTTCCCTCATTAGAAAAGAGAACCTAATGGTAAAAGGAAAACCAAGATTTGATAAGCAGATGAAGGGCTTGATCCAGCTGCTAGATACTGAGGCACCCATTGCCATGCAGCTTCTAAAACTGGTTCACACAGGCGGGTGAACAAATATAGCAGCTGATTTAACAAACTGCAGAGAGAAGAGTCTGAGCATCCTGTATATCTAAGAGCCCTTTCTCTGCTGTTTAAATCACTGTCATTATGAGAGAGAGAGGTTTTTCAGAACATTCTTTCTTTGCCCAGACTTACTTTAACTGTCGAGGCTCACAGTCAACTCCGGGTAGCAAGAGCCTTGCTGCTTGCCGTACATCATCGCTATCCACGGAGAAGCTACGACGGTACCCTGCATGGGCCAAGGCAACCCTTATCCATTCCATCAGGGGTGGCAGCACGATGAATGGCCTGGAAAGAGCAACACAAAAGTCAGTCCCATTAATAAACTAGCATCCACGTTACAGCGCAAACCAGCTCAGCAAATTTTAGGCAGGTCCAAACCAATTTGATTCGCACCATTTTCAGAACAGGGTTATTTAGTAGTGAACCTTGAACCATTAGCTCAGGAACTGTGCATCCCATTGACCATATGTGTAGTTTCTCTGAAGTCGACACATCTGACTAGCAATCCACTTGCTTCAAGATGTTTATCAGGAAAAGCAAGCAGAATCCCTAGCACTAAAACACATCCCATTCTGGCTGATACATGCATGTCAGCCAGAGCTTCCTTTCTAATTAGCACTGGGTGGGGGGAGAAAGAGAGACAGAAAGAAACCTCCTACATCTCTCAGTAGTCAAGGGAAGGAGAGAGAGGATAGGTGATCTGTGAGGAAATTTCCACTGGCAGTGTTATACTGATGCAACATCAGATTCTCATTCGTCTATTATTTTGTGGCTCCCTGCAACTCGATGAAGTGACTCATAAACTGCTGAAGACTGAGTGCTGCTGACCCTGCTGTATTTCTGAAGTATCTAGAGATTGCTTCCTGGATCACACAGCTAAATGTCTACTATTGTTCAAATCAAAACTATTAAAGATGCAGCACTAAAAATGGTGGAAATCACCCCCTGAGATTGTGAGACGTTAAAAAAAAAAATTATGTGCTCAACAGTCAATAGCAATTGGGCTCAAACACGCAGTCTCATTTTTTCAGCCTCCCTCCTCCTCCACTAAAGCTATGCCTACTTTACAATCAAAGTCAAGCCCTGTGCCAGTAAAGATGTGGATTTTAATTGTTATAAACTATTACAGACACTGTGCCTTTCAGAGCTGTAACTTGACATTGGTGCCATGGGCAACACCAGGGTGGAGAGCACAGGGAGGGGTGGAAAGACAGAGGACGTGAGCATTTACCTCCTTACACAGGGGCTGCTGTCGTTGTGGCTGTGGTACAGGTTGCTGCAAGCTCCTCAGACGGGAAATTCCTACACATCCGTTAAGACACCTCCTTTGTAACCTGCTGTCCATTTAGCCTTAAGACTAAGTCACAAAAAAGCATTGAGTAGGATGAGGAGCCTCCATCTTTTGTATTGTCAGTTTTTCAAGAACTCAAACAGATCCACTTCAGTGCCTGATAGGTGGAATAGCACTTGGCCCTCAGTGTCATACCCAGCCCCAAGTCCTACCTTAGTTAAAAAAAATACATGGCTGGGTATCTCCAGAGGGTGGCTTATGTTACAAGGCAACACTGTTTATAGATACTTTGGTATCATGAAGCTATTCTGAATCAATCTATGCGGCAGGGAACAGCCTCCCAGGCTGTCATAGGCTCTCTCCTCATTCTTGGCCCCACTGTCTAGGTGGGGTCCAAGAGGGGTGGCAAGAGGATGCCTGCGGGTCCATGTCAGCACTAGAAGAATACTCCACAGCTGGGTGTAGAGGTTGAAGCACGGTGTGTGTGCTGGGAGGGAGGAAGGGAGGGAGGGAAAGAAAGAGAGGGTAGAAATCCCTCCTATTTATCTCATCCTAACGAGACAGAAATCTGTCCATACCAGCCTGGAAAACCTTGATGCTTCCTAGACACAATGATATTTATATATGATGATATGTACATCTGTACAGTGGACAGACCTCCTCCTGCTGTAGGTCTTTAACAGATGCAACGACATTAAAAGAGTAAGTACAAGAGGCAAAATTAAAAATCACTATCCCAATGGCTGCTTTGGTCTTACTGGTTTTATTTTCTTTTTAAACTCTTTCTCATTCTCCCTGCTGCTCTCTCACTTTCTGCATTCACATGAGGCACAGACAGAGGTGACAATTTTTGCCTGATCTGGGCCCTGAAAGCACTCTACAGCTGTCAAACAGAAATGCATGGCTGCAGAGCACTTTAAAAGGGCCTGATGCAGAAAAAATCTGAACCCTTATTGCATGAGGGTTCAGATAAAGACACTCTAAATTGGAGTGCCTTCAGTAACTTGGGTCTGCATGCAGATCTGGGCTGACTGCAGCTCAGCCCTACTCTGGTGTTGTCTTCAGAATGGAAGTGGGGAAAGGGAGCAGAGGGAGTTTGGTCTGCAGTTTTTTTCAGCTGGCCTTGGAAGGTGCGGTGGTTGGACTGGAGCCCCCCTGAGTTGGAGGTCCTCCAGTCCACCCACCCCACCCTACAGCGTGGCTGGGGAAGCTTCAGAACAAGATCTCTCCACTCCTTTCCCCCCTCTCATTCTGAAAACAGAGCTAGGGTTCAGAGGAAGGCGGGGCATTGCTACAGGGAGAGAGTCTGGCTTGCAGCCACTCTAAACAGCAGCTGGATTCCCCAGCTCCCAGGACCCAACAGTAAGCTTTTGTTGGGTCCTGTAGATCGTTGCAACTCACAGTACTTCCTGTGAAGTGCCATGAGTTACAATGGGGAGCTGCACTTCTGTTTGCATCTATAGTCTATAAGGCTGCTTATTCATAGATTCATAGGTTGTTAGGGGCTGGAAGAGGCCTTAGAAGATCATTGGGTCCAGCCCCCTGCACCAAGCAGGAAAGACAACTGGGGTCAGGTGACCCCAGCAAGGTGACCATCCAGTCTCCTCTTGAAGATTTCCAGGGTAGGCAATTGCACCACCTCTGAAAGGAGCTTACTCCAGTCTGGACACCTTAGCTGTGAAGAAGTTTTTCCTAATACTGAGCCTGAAACCATGTTCCAGGAGTTTGTGACCATTACTCTAGTTTTCCCCAAGGGTGCCCTGGTGAATAGTTGTTCACCGAGCCCTTGATGTATGCCCCTGATTTAGTGGTAAGCCGTTACCAAGTCCCCTCTCAGTCTTTTTTTTCCAGGCTCAAAAGTCCCATATCCCTCAGCCTTTCCTTGTCTGGCTTGCTGTGCAAGTCTCTGATCATATGGGTGGCACTTTTCTGGACTCTCTCAAGCTTTACCACATCCTTGTTAAAGTGCGGTGCCCAGCACTGGACACAGTACTCCAGCTGCAGTCTCACTAATGCCAAGTAGAGAGGAAGAATCACTTCCTTGGTTTTGCTAGAGATGCATCGATTGATGCATGCCAGGGTATTAATAGCCCTGCTGGCTATGGCATCACACTGCCAGCTCATGTTCATACTGTGGTCTATTATTACCCCCAGGTCCCTTTCATTCATAGTGGTGGTTAAATTGGCATTGCCAAGGCTGTAGATGTGCAGGGGATTGTTCATCCTCAGGTGAATCACCTTACATTTCTCAATGTTGAACTTCATCAGGTTCTGACCCACCCAACTTGCCAGCCTGTCTAGGTCTGCCTGTATCTGCAGCCTATTTTCAATGGTGACCACACTTTCCCAAAACTTGGTGTTGTCCGCGAACTTGGCCAGTGAGCTCTTCACCCCCACATCTACATCATTAATGAAGATGTTGAATAGTACTGGACCAAGCACCAACCCTTGTGGGACACTACTGGCCACTTCTTGCCAAGATGACACAGATTAATTAATTAGACTCTGTGGGTCTTACCCCTCACCCAGTTTCCTACCCACCTCACTGGCACAGTTAAGTTCACAATCCTTCAATTTTCTCGTGAGAACATCATGGGATACCTGATCAAAAGCTTTTTTGAAGTTAAGGCATACAATGTCAACCTCCTCTCTCTTATGCAGGTAGCGAGTTACCTGATCACAAAAGGAGATGAGGTTGGTATGAGGTTGAGATAAGGTTGGCCTGCCTACGACAAAGCCATGCTGGCTGTCATTCAGAATCCTACCTTCTGCAAGCCTATCACACATAAACTCCTTAATGAATTTTTCCAGGATGGTCTGGTGAGCTGTATTTGGCCCACAGGCTGTATTTTGCCCACCCCTGTTCCAGGTGATGTGTATCAAGGACCAGATAGAGGACTTGCATTCAGTGTTGGAAAAATCTTGTTCTAATTAAAAGGGTTTACCGTCACGTGTACTAAGCCCCGCCTGTGTTTCAAAATGGCCACGGGGGCACTTTAACTAAAGCTCACATGACAAGGTTTAATTAAAACACCCCCATAGCCATTATGAAACATGGGGGAGCTTAATACAGGTTTATGGTGAGGTGACACTGGACCATTCTAATTAGAATGTGAACCAGCACGTCTATAGACAGCCCAAGGTGCTACCCTGTCTTGTCTATTAGCCCTTTGTTCATTAGTTTACCACATGTGTTTCTATCATGGAAATGTTATTTATAGGCCAGTGCCATGGCCCCCATTACATTTTTTTGCTTGCTTCTTTTTCCCTCCTTCACTCTTCCCCTTTGCCTTGACATTTTTTTCTTTGTTTTCCCTTTCCTCTGTACCCCTTTTCAAAGACAGTTTAAAAAGTCTGGGTGATTGAGTTACAGTCTTATTGGGCAAATACTTTACATTTTGCATACATAACCTTCCTCAAAACAAATCTAACCTAGAGCAACTGACTTAACATGATGCTGGGTCCTAGCCTATCCTTTTCCTATCTTCAGCTTGAAAAATATGCAATTTACTCCTCTTGGGAAGGCTATCCTTTCCACGACTGACAAAGTGATTCTCTAGGGGATAGATTTGTCAAGAGCAACTCAAATGTAAGAGCACAAGAGCCACTGACTTTCCATGAGACATCTGTTTCTAAATCTCTTAGTAGGTCTTCAAAAATCTCAGGAATCATTCAATCATTTACTGACTGGGCATCTTTGTTATTTTTTTCAAAATATTTTTTTCTCACTCTCTAGACAAGAGATGATTGATTTCTGAGGCAGTTATATCCTAAATTGAAGGAAGCTGATAAGAAAAGATTACATCTTCCCAGGTGACTATGAGAATAGTTCCATGAACTGATTACTTCCAACGATAGTCGTGGTCACCATTTTCTAAACTGTGTTAATTATTCACATCACACAGTTTGAATCAAATTTCAGTTTGAATTAAGGGTTAATAGACAATCATTGACCATCAGGGAAGTTTTCATGCATTTCTGCACTTCTGCAGTAGAGACATCAGGGGGCACCTAGTGCTATACCTTGTGGTGGGCTTGAGCAACAACAAGCCCTAGATACCTGCTGTATATACACGTTAATTAACACGGTTTAAATTTCCTACTTCAGATTGCCCTAGTTTGCATTAACTTTAATCCTCATTTAATGAGGAATAATTAATTCGGACTAGAGCCAATTTTAATTCAGACTACAGATGTCATGGATTAAACCTAGAAAAACGTGATATCTATAAACGGTCTGTGTGAATAAAACTGCTAGCTGCTTTAACCAAAAACAGCTGTGAGTACTCTAAACACCATAAGCTGCATTACAGATGTGCTGATTACCATGCACGCGTATAGCAGAGGACAGAGGAGGGCTGTAGTTTGACTTTAAAACTCTCAACGAGGAAAGCTAATGAATGGTAGATGACCAAGTGAGCAAAGGGACCAAGGACTTGGTTTTGGGAAGCTGAGTAATAGTTTACTAGGATCCTTGACATTCTATTTACTCCTAAACAGAACAGACCAAGTGATAAGGGTAGAGATGAAGTTCCCAACCAGGGAGTTAGGATCAAAGTGAATTGGCGGAATATGGCCAGCAAAGCCAGCAGCAGTTTAGGCAGTAGAAAGGATTCTTACTGCTTACTACAACACACAAATTAGGCACTCGGGGTCCAAAGAATAGCTCCTTGAAACTAAGGCTATTGAATGTGTTTCTCTGTGGGGCAGAAAGAAACATTTAAGGCTGAATGATATAAATACGGAGGTGATAAAACCTATCATTTGGAGATCTGTCTCCCCGGCAATTTGAATGAGGTAGCCAGTGTGCCTTGGCTGAAGGAGAGCAAAGTACCTCAATACTTTTATTTTTAAAAGAGGCAGGGAGCAATATCCATTCTGCATTTCTGCTTGCGCCTTGGAGCTTATGAAAGAAGAGTAGTATTAAATAGCTGAGAGCAGCAGTGGGGCACATCAGTATAAATTCATTATCATCATCACCTTTTTCAAGGATCTGAGGAGGGCCCAGCCAAGTTACCTCAATCCAATCTATTTATTTCGGTCAAAGGTACAATGAGTGTACATACAACTCACTAGGCTACTGTTCAACAAAAAAACCTTGAGTCACATTCCCTGCAATGTCACTACCCAAAATCCTGTGGCAGCCATGTGGTTTGTGACTCCACAAGCCCAGAGAACTTCAAAAAGATGTTCTAGGTCATCGGGTAGGTAATTATTTTGGCTGGAGGGCTGCTAACCAAGTTTTGGCAAGCCTTTGAGGGCAGCCCCCATCCCTTGACAAATGCCCTGCCCCCTGGTTGCCATCTTGGGACCAGAAGTCCCACTCCCTAACCCCTGACCTTTGCCACCAGAAGTCCCTCCCCTTGCCCCCTAGAAGTACTCCTTTCAGCAAGGGGGTTTGCGCCCGCTCAGAACCAGAAAAAATACCATATTATATTCTAAAAAACAACCATCTACTACAACATTCATTAATTTGATTTCAAAAAATATTTTTGCCCTGATTTACATGCGTTTGTGTAGTGTACATAAAAGAGATTGCACAATAGCTTAAAATGAAGTCTTATTCTTATATATTGTGGGAGGGTGTGGGGTATGGCTGGGTGGGTATAGGTCTGTGGGGGGCTGTGGGGTGTGGGGGAGGGTGTGGGTGTGTGTGTGGGATTTGTGGGGGCATGGATAGGCATAGGTGTGTGTGTGTGTGGATATGTGGGGTGTTGGTGGGTATGAGGTTTGTGGGGGGATGTGAGTGTGTGGGGAGAGGGTGGCTGGGGAGGGTGGCATGTGCAGCACATAGAGCCCTCCTGCAGCCGGTAGAGCCCCTGCCAGCACTCCTCCAAGCCTGGGCTCTGTGCTCCTGCCACTCCTGGCCCCAGGGCAGGGTCTTGCTGCTGTGTCTGATGGCTCCTGCTGCTGGCTTCCTCTGGGTCCTACTGCCACTGTCTCCTGTCATCTCGGACAGGCAGTCAGGGGCAGATAAATATTAATTTTCTAAATTTTTTAGGGGCTCCGCAGGCTGAACAGAATGGTCTGGCAAGCTGATATGTATCAAGGACCAGATAGAGGACTTGCATTCAGTGTTGGAAAAATCCTGTTTGCCTTTGAACCTAGCAGTGGCAGATGGTACACCAGTGAGAAGACATTAAATGAAAACTTTGGGAACAACTGAGGGAAAAGAGAGTTGACAGTGACAAGACAGTCACCTATCAAAGGAAATTAGACTGCTGCCTTTGGAAATGAAAATATTTTAGATTAATCTGGAGGGCAAAGCTGGAAGGTGCTGAGAGGTCTTCTGAGGGCAAACAATGATTTCTGCTAATAGTGCTGACTAGGTAAATTCGAAGACTCATTGGGAAGTAGCATGTATTATCATCTATGAGCAGTAATCCTCTGGGAGTGCAAGCAGGTTTAGCTTTGCTACCATGACCAGAAGTATTACAACATGAAGGAAAGGGAATAAAAAAGGGACTGAAGAACACATACAGAAGTTACATTTGTCACATGATTGGCCCCATGAAAGCACACTACAGCTGTGCCCTTACAGAAGTGCATGGCTGCACAGCATTTTAAAAGTGCCCCATCACACAACAATCTGAACCCTCATTTCATGAGGGTTCTGATGAAGGCGCTCCAAAGTGGAGTGTCTTCATTAACATCTGTCAGTGCATGCCAGAAGCAGGGTGGGGCTGATACAGTCTAGCACTGCCCCTAGTGCTGTCTTCAGAATGGGAGGGAGTTCCATCTGGGTTTTGCCCAGCCTGCACTGGAGGGTGGGGCAGGTGGACTGGAGCCCCCAGACTGATTTCCCTCCCCTACTCTCCCATTCTGAAGACAGCACTGGAGCTTGCGGTGGAGGGGGTGAGGTGGGGCAAGGGGACAGTAGCTGCTCCAACCTGAAGCTTGATCCCCCAACCCCCCGGACTCAATAGCAAATGTCTGGTGGGAACGCTGTAACTCATGGTGCTTCCTGTGAAGTGTCAACAGTTATAGTGGAAAGCTGTACAGCTGCCAGTGCCCACTGCATCAAGGAAGGATGGCCAACAGAAGTCTGTGTATGGTTCCAGCAACTTGTAAATTGAAAGGGGTTTGTAATAATTCTTGTGAACGGTTGCTGGCCCAGTATAGAAGGTGTTTATAAAGTCCATGTGCAACTTTAAACTTTAATACTTTGGATATACACATGATAGTAGCAAACTGTAAATGGCAATTGAAAGCAGAATTCATTAAGTTTTTACCATAGCATAAGCATATTTTTTTTTCCATTTTATTTCAGACCTTGCAACTGAAAATGAAAATAACTTCCAAAATGAGTTGGAAAATCGGATTGAACAATGTACCACAAAAAATCGCGGTTATGTTGAAGTCTAGAAATTTGAGCTGTATTGTGTTAAAACTTAATGAATTCTGCTTTCAATCACCATTAACAGTTTGCTTCTATCATGTATATAACCAAAGTTACTGAAGTTTAAAAAGTTGCACAAAGACTTTATAAACACCCTGTACTTACGCCCAAAACTTAGTTTAAAAAAAAATGAATCGGACACTGGAAACGTTAGGGTAAAATTCAGTGAGGTAAGCATATGATGAGTCACAAAAATGGAGTTTACCTTTATCTCACCTTTCTGTATGAATCATAGGACACAATGGAAGGCGCACACATGCCTGGGCATCGAACCAGGGAGAAGAAACTAGCTTACCTTCCCTGCAGCCCTTTGCCTCAACCTAGAAACTTGGCCTTGTAGACAATATGGCCCTTTTTATTTATATTGTATTTATAAACAAGTAACAGATTTCATGGCTTTTAGCCAATAGACTATACCATATTATTTTATTTTTCATATATTTTATTCTCTAAACTTTTCTTTTCTAAAAAGAAATGGATTCAAATTGACCATATGGTAAAAGCTGGAATAGTACGGTCAATAGTTTATAGAAATTGGCTCAAGATTTTGTTTGATAGCTCGTTTCAAACAAGAAGTGGCTCCTTTCTATATGTAGAGGCATGGAATTTACCCCTACTGTTTTATGTTATTTTTCATGAAGGGAACCCCCCCCCCACAGGATGGCATACCTAAACAGTCAGAGTCATATTCTGAGGAGAGAACCAAATGTGGTCTAGTGAAATAGGCTAAAAAAACCTTCCAAGGGTCTATGCATGCCATGAAGGGTTGGGGGGTTTTTCGGTGGGTTTTTTTGTTTTTAAACTGTTTGTATACCAAGAAAGAAAAAGGAATATAAAGTTATAGGGAGATTGCAATCTATGTGATAACATGACAACAGCATAATGCGCACCTCATTTTCCCAATCAGTGGGAGAAAATACTGCCATGCAAATATATTGTGTTATTAGCATAAGTAATTGGCGTATCTTCTCTAAACAAAAGGAGATTATAAATTGAAGGTTTAGCTCCTACTTTTTGTTCTTTGTTTTTGTATTCAAGATCAGGCATGTAGCAAAGCAGTCATCAGCTTATGCTTTTCAGAAATGTCTATTTTAATTAATATAGCAGAGATTAATATTCTGGGCTAGATTCTGATTGCACAGAGGGATAAATCTAGAGTATCCTCATTGTCTTCAATCAAGATTAGATCTAGACTAGTGACCATGGCCCCAGTTGGAAACAGACTCAAGATGGTGCTTAAACCTGGGCTTAATTTTAAGTAAATGCTTAAATCCTATTTCAGTCAACGTACTTATATTAAGCACACACTTAATGTGCGTCTGCTGCTTCCTGAGCTCATTCTGAGGGAAGAACATTATTTTGACTTGTGCTTTCAAATACGGATGCAGAGGAAGCTCTCTGTAAGCCTCCATCTCTTGTATGGAATGGCTGAAGGGGACTCGCCTACTTTTCTGGCCTGTGTATTGAATTGTTCCCCAAAATCTCTCTTAGGTCTGGCAACACCCTACCACCATCACAGCACAATTCTTCTCCCATGATGCACATTTTTTAAGTGGTAGGACCAATGTTGGGACACTATGCCTCTGGGCCCCTCATGTCATAGGCTTCTTTCTTATTCTGGAGGCTGATGTGTCCCAGAATGCAATATGCTCACATGGAATGGACCGAATGATAAAAAAGGTAAATCACCAAAACAAATATTAATTATTAAGTGGGTCCTTAACATAATGCATAGTCTATTTATTATTTATAATAATGTTGCTTCAGCTACTTGAGATGTTACAGTGAATCCTTTTTCTTCACAATGTTCCACTTGCCTCAAATATGCCAGACAACTGTGACACACGCTGTTCTCCCCTCTGTGTTTCCTGGCATACCAAGAGATTTAAAACCCCCTGCTTGCTTATATAAAGTCTCAGGCTTTCTTCTTTGTTTATTGTTATCACTGGCAAGATAACTACAAAATATCACAAGAAACAGATGGCTAAAAAGAGAATTAATAATATGCATTCTACCAGAGGTGTAGCTGGGCAGTTTTGCGCCCTGGGCAGTGGCAGGGCACAGAGCAGCTGCTATTTTTGTGACTCCCTGAGTTGGCACCTGAGGCTAGTGTCCTGCTTGCTCCCCTCTTAGTTACACTGCTGCATTCTACCATCCCATATGCTACCTCATTCATTTCACATAGGTCTGTCAAAGCCCAGGGTAAAGCTCCCCTTTGGGACGCTCCAGATTGCTGTGTATGGGTCCCAATGGCCTTCAGCCCATGTGCTCTCAAACTTCCTTTAGTCTAAATAAGTTGCAGTGTTCTCTCTTTTCTTGGCCTTTTTGGCATACATCCTGGGACTAGACTTACTGTGGACCCTGCACAAAAATAGGCAGTCTAGTTGCTTTGGGCCCTTGGGAGCAGTGCCAGATTTCCCAATAGCTCAGTAACTTCAACTCACCCTTTTCCTGAGTTACACTTGCCTGACAGCTCACCTCTTCAGGGACACATGAAAGCGGGGGGCACATCATGCACAAGCTTTGCAAACAGTTCCACAAACTGATCAGCAATCCTTCTAGACTTTAGCAGCACAAAAATAGATCTAGACAAAAACGTGTATACGTTCCCCTGCACCAGCTTTCCTCACCACAGCTGAACGCTCTTTGGTCTTAGGTCAGAGTCTTTAAAAATGTCCATGGGACCTCCCCTACTGTGCATGGCTTCTCTTTACTTTTTAGTCAACTCTCCTTTTTATTTGGCTGGATCCCTCTGCCAAAAGAGCTTGGCCTTATGTTTGTGTTTCCTGCTCCTTTATCTCTGGGAGTTCTTCTGAGTTCCTCTTTGCCAGATGACTTCCTACTCAACTTTTTCAGGTAATAGAAGTCCCCACTAAATGAATCCTTGCTTAGATACCTTGTCTTTCCTCCCTGCTCCCACCTAGATGTTCAACCTTAAACTGGTTATGCTGGGTGGGATCCACCTCATTGTCCAAGGATGTTCCATTTGAATGGACACTATCACAGTTTAAAGTCTAATGAACCTTCATTGTTAGGTCTGTTTTAGGTTCAAGACTTATTTCTGTCATCAGCTTTATATTTATAGGAGTATCTTCCAGAGTTACGGTCCTTTAAGAACCAAGCTTTACTCCATGTTCATTACAGATTATTATTAGAAAAGTTATTAGATTAAGGACTGGCCTGTTGGTTTGAATTCAGGACTGGGAATGAGAAACTCATGAGTTTTAGTCCTGATTCGGACATGGTCTCCTACAGCAACCTCAGAAAAACTACTTGCCTCCCTGCCTCAGTTTCACTACTTGTAAATTTGAATAACAACATGTACTCCCTTAATTTCCAAGACTACCATCAGATTTTATCTTTATCTTTTATCTTTAGTAGTACTACAAGTACTGTAGTTACATAGTTACATCCATAGTTACAGAGCCTTTGGCAAGTTGTTTAACCTGCACACTAATTCACCAAGATGTTAATGATGACTGGAGTGGAGAACACTGGTGGAGTTATGATAGTGCTCAATGTGAGTAAGGATGGCAGAGATGAAATGTGCTAATTATGATTTAGTTAAGACAGCAATGAAGTAAAAATAGTTACCAATGTAACTGAAAAGGGGGCAATAGCATTTAAATAAGAGCATTCCTGCCTATACCCTTACATGAAAAGTTATATCAAGTTACAGTCTTATACCAATAACTCCAAAGTTATGAATGACAAGACAACTTCATTCCAAGCCTTAAATTTTAGGATGTTTCACTTTAAAAAAGTAAAAGAAAAAAGCCCTTTAGATTGAATTCTTTTTTTTCTCTCTGAAATCAAAAGTTTGACTTTAGTTTAGAAAGTCTGATAAAACATTTTTGGACCATTTTAGAATTAACAGAGCATGCAAAATTGTGTAACACAATTTTTGATACTTCCTTGTTCTCAGAAGGACTAAGGATTCTATGCTTATGTCTTCAGTTGCAGTTTCATCTTCCGAGAAGACAAGTCTAAAGCCAATGTGTGCGTACTTTTGCAAGGAGATCCAAAAGCATAATGGATCCATGTACCGCTGATGTTAACAGCACTCGGCCCTACATTTGGAGGAGGACCAATGTAGTAGATTTTGATAGACCTGGTTAAGAATGATCTATATTATCAATGGCTGAAGAACACATACTATGCTTGCACATAGTACAAGCCCAGCAAAGATATACTTTCTGACAGCTAAACTATAAATTCCACCCAAAATATTTTCTATAACGTGCAATCTAGCATACTGCGGGAAGCTGCCAATACTGTTACTTCTGAAGGGCTTAAAAAACTGGAAAGGTTGGTATTTAAATACAAGCAAACAAACAAAAATATTAACCAGGACTTTATTTTTATAGTTCCTCATGAAATCCTTGGCTTCTCTTGAGTCAGCTGCAGTTTTATCATCAGCTGAGCATTTCACCATCTCACCTTAATCAAGAAAATTACCTGAAGCTGAGTTGTTGTTCATCTGTGTGCCCGATCATTTACTCCATTACTCCTGTCCTTTTCTCAGGCCTGGCATATCTCTACATTTTGTATCAGTTCAAGTATTTTTAGTCAAAGAGGTGATTTTTAATGGAAATGGTTACATGGGTACACCCCTAACACAGAAGCAGTTACATCTGAATAAAGGTAGCTTCTAACAGTTTAGCCTTCCCCCCTATTCATCCAGGAATAAGCTATATTGGTCTGTGTTCTTTTATACAAGTATCACTACCTCCACATGAAAGGAGTCACATTGCTTTAACTGGCAAGGCCTGCATATTGCATGTTCACCGTAGTGTTAATAATGAAGGGAGACCTACGACGGGCTGGACACAACTAGCATGCATGACGCAGAAATGTTCAAGCAGCTAGGGCTGTGCAAATCTTCGACAGCCATATCATTTTGAAGGTGTTTCAGCCTGTTTCAGCACCTGAAACACTGAATCCGAAACAAAACAAAAGACTCCAAAACATCTCCAAAGTGAAACGGAAACATCCAAAAAGTTTTGGAAATGTTTCAGGTGTTTTGGAGCCGGGCTTGCAGGGAAAAAGAAACTAAGAAGAGGGAGGGGGAAGAGGGGCAGAAGGACTTCTCTGATACTGACATCTGTAGCTGGCCAGTGTCTGTGATCTGTCCCTGAGGTCCCTTCCAATCCCAGTGCTCTGGGGGAGGGATGGCAGCCTGCTTTCATCCCGCATGCAGATCTGGGGGCCTGCACCACCCAGGAGGAATCTTGCACAGCCCCGCAGGGCTCCCAGGGGGTGCAGGCCCCTGGATCTATGTGCACAATGACAGCATCCTGTCACTGCTGGCTGGGGCCAGAGCCAGCACCCAAGTCTGACTGGCGCAACCTGCGCCAAGCACAGCACGGGGAGCCATGGGAGAAACCCCCATGGCTGCCCTGCTTGGCCCCATCCCCCACCCAGCCCAGCATCCTGGCTCTAACAGGGGCTGTGGGGGCTCCAGGGCCACCTGGCAGAGCCCCCTGTATAGCCCCCGCTCCCCGATCTCCCCACACCCCTAGCCTCCCGGCACTTCAGCTCGGTAACGCAACAGAAGTTCAGTGCATATAAACCACTTGCAAAATGGCCTAAACTGGTTTAAGATAAACCTGGTTGGATGTAGCATCAGACGTAACTGATTTAGATTAAATCAGTTTATTGAACTTCTGTCCGAGATGTCCTCCAGCTTCAAGTTAACTTGCAGTCCCCCAGCATCCCAGAATGCTTTCCACCTCCCCTGCACCCCACCCTGCCCCTTGTAGAGTAGGCAGGCTGGCCTTGGACCAAGCTATCTGTTCCAGCTGAGCAGAGGCATGCATCCCCCTTCTGGCCTGGGCCACTGCAGGCATGTGGCTGCATTTCTGGAATCAAAAGTGAATGTCTGTTCACTTGTTTATCGGTTCAGTCTACGCAGTTTAGGCTAACCTGCCAAGATTGAATGGATTCAGCCTTGGGCTTTTTGACTGTCTGTACTTAGCCTCTCTCTTTATACACATCCTTCTTACTAGTCTATGAAGGTGCCTATAAACCCTGCCTTCTGTCTGATTTCAGTCTAAGATAGCTAACTACCTCTTTGTGCTTTAACTACACTAGCTAGGACTACTGAAGATTACAGGATAAATAATGCGGTATGATTTTTCAGACATGGCTAGAAATAAAATTCAAACTGTTCCTTGAACCCTTCCCAATCATCACAATTAATGCATCGCAGATTGGAATTCCAGTGTATGGGGAAGAAAGAAATAGGAAAGATGTAACCCAGGTGGCTTTAAAAGGGGCTGCTGCTCACTGTTTATGGACCAAAAAAAAAAAAGAGAGAGAGATTGTCTTGGAGAGTGAAAAAGGGACTGGAACTAACCAAGAATCTATCAAGTCAATTAAGGCTTGCAGGGAAAAGACTGAGGCAGCCAAACAGTACAACAAGTTAATGTTTGCCCAAGCGACAACGTGAGAAGAAATACTAGAGCAGAAGCTCTGCAGGCTGGTGAGTAAACTGAATGGATGATTCTAAAATGGCTGAGCTACTCAACTGCCTTTTTCAATGAGTTGTTAAGAGAAAAATACGTTAAATGGAGAGTCAGGAAGTAATGAGGATTTTGTCAATACAGCGGTGGATAAAAAGTGGGTAAGGAACAATTTGGAAAAAGAAACACCGCACAAATCTGCAGACACAGACATTGTGCCTTCCAGGTCCTTAACAAACAATGAGTAATAAATTTGGCAGTACTACAGAGAGTGGACTAGGTACAGAGAAACAAAACACAGATGTAATACAGAGCTTTTATTAACCTAAAAAACAATAAAAGAAGGAAATTGTGATAATTTTGTTTGGATCTATAGTCATTTCATTTATTTGTAATCCCTGAGAAAAGAATAAAAAAAGAAATTGACCACAATAATCTACAAGAGGAACAATAAAACAGCCTTATTTTTAGGGACATCAACAGATACCAGACAAGTGTAATTAAATTAGCAAAGGACCCAATTCAGGCAACCTTACCCCATGAGCAGTCTCAGTGATTTAAAATAGGACTGCTTACAGAGTACTATTCAATTTACCCTCATGCAAAGGGTTAGCAAAAGGGATTTGATTTTCCATTGTGCCCAAGGTCTGCTTACAGGAGCAGGGCTGGAGCTCTAAGCAGATGGCTTTCGGCTCCCTAGCCACATCCACATGAGCAGGGGCATGTGTTTGCAGCAGCACACGTAGTAGCAGCACAAATTTGTGCTGCTACTTTGTGCCATAGTGCATGGCCCTGCATGTACGGTTTGCAGCAGGACACATTGTCCCTCTGATCCATGAGCTGGAATGGAGGCTGGCTGGGGCACAGGGTGCCTAAGTGCAGGGCTAGCTAGCATGTAGCCCCTGTGCCCCAGCCAGCTGGGGAGCAACATGTGCACCCTGAGACAGGGCTCCACATCCCACGTCTGGTGGGCTTCCAGAGGGTGGACTCAGGGAACCGTTGAATTGGGCCAGGTGCTGCCTCCGAGCTGAGGCTGCATGCAACCTGCTAGTAGCTAGCCCAGGCAGCTCCAGGGGGCGCCGCCACCTTGGATGGAAGGACCGGGGCCCCCCTACAGCTCAGGGGTCTCTTGGCCCACTGGTAGCTTGCTCCCCACTGCGGGAGAGATGGGCAGGCTCCACTGGAAAAAAAAAAAGGATCAGGCCCCTCGCCGCTGTTGCCTTCAACAGGTGCCTGCTGAAAGCAGAAGCGGTGAGGGGCCCGATCCTTTTTTTTTCCTGAGAAGCCTGCCCACCTCTCCTGCAGCTGTGGGGCGGGGGAGCAAGCTGACTGCTGCAATGCATCATTGCAAACTAAACTACATCCATATGTAGTTTAGCTTGCAGTGATGCAAACTCATCTAAAACCCCCAAAACTGGCACACGTGTAATGTGTGATGCTATTAAGCCACACAAACGACTTTTTCATCACGTGTACATCGTGACAACCATTGTGTATAAGCTCCTGTGAAGTCCCTGTCTCGAGGTACTATGTGCCCCAGACAGCCCAGGAGAGTGGGAGCTCCACAGCATGCAGAGACAGGGGAGGAGGCAGCCCTGGACTGCATACTCCCCATCTCTGTGTTTGTCTCAACACATGCCACTGGCAGCACCATAAACCACATGTGCCTGCATGTGTGGATCCAGCCCCCGAGTTCAGATCTCTCCAATGCTGGCACAAGCTAGGACTTTGAAAGAACAGCCCCAGCCTATACCAAAGCCTCCCTGTTCTGCAGACTGGATCCAGTAGCTCCACAGGCCAGATTCAGCTATGAGCCATTTGTTGTCAAGAACTCTATAGGATTGACAGAAACAGAAGTGGAAGGTGCAAAATCATAGCTCCACTATTTCCTTTTCACTTGTTTGCCCTCCCCTCAAGCAGCAGTTCTCAACCTCATTACACTTGAGGATCCCCTTAGAAAATGCCTGTACTTCACTTTCACTCATATTTTAACTACAGAAAAATAATAGAGCATTTCTTCTGCGCCAGAAAACTCAGATTGATCACAACAGGTCAGAATGTTTCTAACATCATGGATTCCTATTTGAAATCTCTGGGTTTAATCTTGTGAATCATGTTTGTACACCTAACAGTACTAATATTGTATGGCACGCTGCAGCATCCCTGAATGGATCTCAAGGCACCCCAGGGTGCCAGGGTACCCTGGCTGAGAATCACTGACTTAAAGCCAGATGCAGGGGCCTCCACACAAAGGGTGTAAGGAGTGGTCACGTAAGACCAGGGCACACTCCAATTCTGCATAAACTAGCTCATGACTATTACATAAAACCTTCTGTTGCATTTTATAATCATATGCAATATAGAGAGGGATTGCTTTAATTATGCCTAAATACATGGCTGCTTGCCTACTTGAAGGTCTTGCAAAAGAAATGTGCTACAGGAAAGGAGCTGAACGTCAAGTGGGCCACTTCACTGGCAGATGAAAGTCTCATCTTTGCAGAGGGTCACAACACTATTCAAATCCTATGTCAGCCCTTGACATAAGACATAAGACTTGACTGGTACACAGGCTTTGTGCAAAGTGAAATTCACTCCCCTGGGTGCACCAGGAGAGAGTGGGTGCTGTCTGAAGGGTGAATCAAGGCAGGTCTGGAATTTGCATGAAAACAGAGGCATAACTTGCACTCTGAGTAATATCCTGCTGGAAAGGGAGGAGATGCCAAACCCTGGGCAAAATAGTGCTGGGGAATGAGGTGAGGTGGAGAAGAAGAGTAGGGGAGAGGGGGATGCCAATGTGATATATTGCAGGGACTTAAGGTCCCTGGTTGATGGCTGGCACATAGTAGTCTGCCCAGCCTTGGCTGTTGCTGCTGCTGCTGCTGCTACAGCAATGGTTTGGAGTCCCTGCACCTGGCTGCTGCTGCAGCACCATGGACTCCTTGGGGAGCTGCCATTCTGGTGCCCCTTCTAAGGCACTGAGGGCTGGTGCCCTGCTCAGCTACCCCAAGTTATACTTCTGCCTCCAAGATATGATACAGAGTAAGAAGATGACAGAAGAGGCATTCTGCAAGAAGAAAGGAGCCCATGCAGCAATACAGGAAAGCAGAGGCACAGGGAGTTGGGTAGAGCCTGAAAGGACAGAGCAAAGCATTTGAATTGCCCTCACCTGTTATGAACCCAATTCCAATACAGTATAAGCTACATACACAAAAATTGCCCAGCTGGACACATGCATCATTTTTTTGTTTCCTTTATTGTTAGGGACCTAGCCAAATTGAGGTGGCAGATGGGCAATTTTGTGGGCCAATTGCAGCGCTGGATGCCATTTTTGTGGGCATTGTGGCAAGACCCCCCCCCCCCCAACACTTCTGATTGGCAGAGGGGCCCTGGCAGCCCTGTCCCTCACTGCAGATTGGCAGATGGCCCAAAACCAAGGCATAATTATCCTGACTAAGCCTGCGGAAGCTATTAATCGATGCATTATTAAGCAATCTAAGCATTCAGTTAAATTCTAAACTGAAATGTCTTACGAAATTAAAGCTTTATGAATTGTAAAAAGCTATAAGAAGCTATATGAATTGTAACTAATACCATCACCATACTTTATTAATGATGTAAAAAAGAGTTTAGCAATACTCAGTGCTAACTTTGAGACTGGCAATTCAAACTAGCTGTTAAACACTAGCATGTAGCATCCACCGGCAGTTGCCACAAGTATCCTCTGTCTCTGCACGGTGAACACTTGTATGTACACTGAGATTGCACGCTCAGTGTCCACTCAGTTGGTTCAAAGGATGAGGCAGTGTTTTGCCAGAGAGTACAGATGTGGAAACTAGTCAGAGTCCTAAAACACAGGCACAGGCATCTGGCACTCTGACAAAATTCACGTAAGTAGCATGTTCCTTGTCATGCACTTTCCCCCATCCAGGGATTGTTATCACTAGCTGAAGGTCACAACTCAGAAAAGGCACTTGGTTGGGATCCAAAATGCAAACAGCAGTAAAAAAGGAGGCAGCCAGTTGTCTGAACTGCAGTGGCAGAGACAGACTGTACCTGTAGTACCGGTTTAGCTTCACAGCTATTGCTAGAACAGGTCCCTTCTGCGCTGGTTTTCACGTTGACAGCTTGACAGTTCTTGTGATGCCCTGTCTTTGACCCAGCTTATTAAATACATCAGCTTGCTGTGTGCATGGTGGATCAAAGCCTGCCCAGTTTCAAACAAAGTTAGGAGCTCCATGAACGGGGTGGCAACTTCCACCACAATCTTAACTTGATCTTGAATGTCTCCCTGTTCCAAGAGATCAAGTAGCTTAAGTCTGCACTGTGTGCTAGGTGCGATTTCCAGCTCCTCGCACACAAGCTGCTGGTATTACTGCATATGTTTGGTATGGTAACAGACTGCATTGAATCACAAATTCCACCTAATGAGCACAGGCACTGGTGGCAGTGACATAGTCACATGTAGGTCCTCACTTTGACTGGTAAGGGACTCCCTGTACTGGAGCTTAGGGCCTGGACAGTGCTTGAAGGCTTTCTTGAAAGAGGACACTGGACTATACAAATCAGGGAACTGCGCGTGCCAGATGCCAGTTACTAAAGACAGAATGTGCGCATTGCAGGTGACATGACCTGCATTGAGCTTCACTCCACAGCATAGGTGCTGACTTTTATTTTTGCTGGGGGGGCCCTAAAATGATGCCCACCCCTGCCCCAACTGGAGCAGAGCTGAGCAGAAGCTGTGGGGGATGGGAGCGGATGTAGGCTGGTTGCGGTGGGCTGGGGCTCCCCGCCATGCTGTCCTCCTTCCAGGAGCCTTGCACCAGCTGCATCACCATGGCGAGGTGTCCCCTGGCTGCCCAGCAACAGCAGGGGGCACAACTCTGCACCACTGGCTCCACTGCTGCTGGGGCAGGGGCCACCCTGCCATGGTGGCATGGGCAGTGTGGGGCTCCAGGGGTAAGGCAGCAGGCCAGGGAGCCCCAAGCCCATAGCAGGCAGCCCACATCTCCCCCACCCCACACACAGATCTAGAAGGCATGTGCCCCACCCCATACCTTCCTCCCTGGGAGTATGCACAGCGGCAGGGTGCCGATCCCCCCACACCCCTTGCACGAGCTGCCCATGACTGACTCACTCCCTGCCCTGGCCCTGGGCCCCATGCATCGCCCTGGTTGGGCAGCACCCACAGATTGAGCCCCTGCCCCACTAACTCCCTCACCATGGGGGCCTTGATCTGCAACCCCCCTTCAAACTTACTTGTAGGCAGCTGTGGGAGCTGCTTTCCACCGCTGCCTGGGGCTGTATTCCTGGCCATGCACACACACACATACACACACACACAAACACACTTGAAGCTCCCTGCATCCCACTCCCCACAGCCCTTTGGAGGCCAAAACTCGAATGGTGAGGCAGCATTTTGCCAGGGAGTGCAGGTGTGGAAACCGGTCACAGAGTCCCAAAACATAAGCATAGGCACAGGCATCTGGCACTCCTTGACAAAATTCACATAAGCAGCACATTCCTCCATCCAGGTCATCCTCTTTCCTCCATCCAGGGATTGATTTTACCAGCTGAGGGTCACAACTCAGAAAAGATACCTGGGTTGGGGTCCAAAATACAAATGGCACCAAAAAAGGAGGCAGCCAGTTGTCTGAACTGCAGTGGCAGTGACAGGTTCTACCTGTAGTACTGGTTCAAGCTTCGCAGCTATTACCAGAACAGGTCCCTTCTGCACTGGATTTCACATTGACAGTTCTTGTGATGCCATGGCTTTGACTGGAGCTCTGCAGCCTGCAAGGGGAAACCCATCATTCCCCGCATTTTTCCATGGTGAATGGAAAACCCGGATCTCTGCACAATACTGGGAATCAGGGACAAGTACTGTCCTGGAGTCATGCAGCCCAGGACAGGGACTTGAGCTTCCATTTCAGGACTGTTCCACACAATTAGGGATGGGTGGTCATCCTAGCCTCTTCCCAAATGGGGACCCACGTACATGGAACACATCAGAGAAAGCCTAACACCTATACATGGTATTGTCAAGCAGAAATTCTGAGATCATGTTAAATTCTAGGCCATAGTTTACAAGTGCCTTCACTACAGCCTGAGCCATGGTAGGAAAATTGACAGATGTGAAGTGGACCAGCTCTGTTTGAAAAACAGGTAGGTCCTGGTCTGCCCAGCTCCCAGGTACAGATAAAATGTGCAGCACATAATTATCTTGAGGGCTGGTGGCTTCATCAGCCACAATGGAGAAGGATTCATATTCTGCCAATCCAGACTTTGTGGACTGTACATGTGAAATAATCACTGCAGGGAGATAGTCTTGGTGAAGCTTGTCCACACATGGAAAACTGCCAGCATTTGGCACGTTTTGGTTCAGGTAGTCCCTTAACTTACAGTGATCAAGTTTCTCCAGTAGGATGTTTCCCGCTGCAAAAACCTCCACAAGGGAAAATGCTACCCCTCACCTTGCCAAGCTGTTTTCTGTGGTCCTTTTAAAGAGCAAGGGCACAGTCACTTGTTTCTTGCTCTGACCTTCAGCCTCTGCAGTAGCCTTTCCCTTCGTGTGTGCCTTGGACCCTAAATGTCAGTCAATACTGGTTTTCCTTGATGCATCCAGAGACACGGTGGAGATAGTACAGAACAGTCTGTCTCAACCTGTGTGCAAGGTGCTTGCAGGATACTGCTTTATATGGTCCAGAGCTTAAACTTATTTGGCCCTTTTGGAGGACTTCTTTTCACTATTCATCCTGCTCAATTCTTCTCAGGCTGCAGCATGCCTCTGGCTGCTTAAAAGATGGTGCTGAAACCCTGTTGCTTCCCTGACTGGCCCCAAACTGGTGCCTGTACTGAGCCTATGTCACAGGCTCAGCCTCTCATTTGCTCCCTCTCACCCCCTCCCCCTCCCTGTGCTCCAAGGCTGCAGGGATTCCTACTCTTTTCTCTGCTTGCCATTAGGTTTTTGGTTTTTTGCAGCAAGCCTGCCAAAATCACAGAGAGCACCATTTTTTTTGCAAAAAATGCGAAATCATGATTTTGGTAGGTCCCTAACTTATTGTGTAGACTCAGGCCTGTGAAATGCAGACGACCAAGATGATGTTCCTCATGCTGCTCCCAAAAACCAATCATATGATTTATTTGCCAGCACTGCCAAACTCTAGTATTCAAATAGTCACCCTCCCACAATCAGAGGGTTAGCTTAAAAATCATGAAATTTAGGGGGGGGGGGGGAACGACCACATGAATCTGGGTTTACTTATTTATCTCCAGATTTCTGAGTTCTTAGGATACACCTGGGTCACATCTATCAGCTTTTCTCTACAACTTCTTGACCTTGCATATTTTTTTTTACAAGGAAAGGTGGACCTAAGGATGAGCTCCAAATACTCTGAAACTTGCAATGGCATTGCCTGTTAAATGCAGATAAATATATACCACACCCCTCTTAAATCTAGATAAACATATCATATTCCTTTTCAGTGAAGAACAAACAGTAGATGACAACAGAGAAATACTACATAAATGCTACTGGCCAGAGCTATTCAAAGGTAAAGCCTAGTCTGCCATTCCTACACTGTAAACTTTGTAGGACTGGGACCATCGTGCATGCGTGTGTGTGTTGACTATCACAGCAGGGCTGTTGCTCGTAAGTATTAACAATAAAAAGAATGATGATGCTAGCCAAGATTTTCTGTTGTGTCCAGCTCCTTTAGTAGGAAAGAACCACTGAGGAGCCAGCGGCAGCTCCCTGATTCTCAGCCAAGTTCAATGCCAATACCCATATATGTGAGAGAAGTTAAACTAGACTACAGCATACTCTGGATGTATATCCTCCCTAACTATTAACAGTCACAGCATGCCACTTTTGCAAGGGCAAGGAGAGGGCATGCTACCAGAAGCAGCTGGTTTCATGTAGGTTGAGGACTTCACCGTTTCAGGGAAATTTTCCTCTGGCCAGATCCATTCAGTTTCTGACTTCTTTGCACCAGAAATAGAAAGGGACCAGAGAAAAGGGAAAAAAAATCTGTCTGCAAGTCATTTCTTTCTGTTTTACTGCCAGCATGGAAATAACTGCAGCAGCATGACAAAATAGGAAAGAATCTGAACTCTAGGTAAAGCACAAGGTTTAGAAATATTTTAAATATAAAAACTCATGTTTTAACAAACCCACTTTCCCAAAATACCTAATAAACCATAATGAAAACTGAAAATACTAGAGATAAGTCACAGCCCATAAAGAGTGCTTGTACAGCATAAGGAATACCACTGGTATTCTTTGGTGGGAAAAGCAAAGCACTAAAGATTTTTAAAGCACTAAATAGAAGTCAGCTTAACCAATACCTACAATGAGGCAGCACGGAACGGTTATACCCAGCCAGTAGAGGATGTAATACAACACACTTTAGTGGAAATATTTGGGCATATGTTTTACCCTGTATCACTTCCACTTGTGCTTTTCAGCTACTAACTACTAAAGCATGTTTGATTAGGCAATAGAAGGAATCTGTTCCTTCCATAATTAACCACAAGCTCCTGGCAATAACACAGAGTACTTATTCTGGCCCTAACCACATTACCACCATTGCTAAACTGGCTTTCCAAACATAGAGAATTTGCCAAGCTAAGTATTAAAAAAACCCAGAATTGCCTCTGGTTTTATATAATCCCTATTTCAATAGCTAAAAGAAGTTATACATAACAGGCAATCATTGAAAAGGGAAAAGAGATGAAAACACCATATTATAAAAAAAAAAAAAGACTTTTCAAAGGTTTCTGTCCTTTGTCACTTTCCATTGACAGATCTTTAGAAAACTTCCAACTCTAGGATCTAAACCTGCATTCTTATTCATGGAAACCTACCGGTTTCCATGGTAATACTCATGTAGGTAAAAGTTCCAGTATGGGGATAAAGATATCCTCTAACTTTGCATTGAAATAACCTTTCACACAGGATTGCTAACCCCAAATGTTCAACTCCATGAGGCTTCCCACAGTCACAAGACTGGCTAATAAATCACAAGGTTATTTAAAAAGTCATAAACTTAAGGTTCTTTTAATTCCCTTTCTGGCTCCTGATCCCTCAGGGGTCATATTTCCCAGCTCTTCTCAGCAATCATGAGAGCTTAAAAAAATGGATAAAAGAAAGCTCCGCTTATAAATGAGATCTCATGACTTCAGGCACCAATAGTTAAGAACAGCACCAAATATCATAAAATCATAGCACTGGAGGGGAACTCAAGAATCATGTAGTCCAGCCCTGACACATATATAGGATTCCCTGTTCCCAGCCCACCCCAGACAGGATGCCCACCCCAGCCTCTTCGTGAGAACTTCCAGTGAAGGGGATTTCAGAGCTTCCTAAGGGAGCTCGTTCCATTGCACTGCAAACTATTGCAAGGCTTGAAATAAAACCATGAGAGCTGGCAACATTGAACTTTCAGGGTAACTGATTCTCAGTGGTCCCTGTTTACATTTTTCATAGAGACAGGAATGACCTACTATTCCTTACTTCACCCCATGGGCAAAATTCCAGTGGGCTTCAGTATGACAAGAATTTCGTCTTACAAGTTTTTCCTATACACCAATAAAAGGCCTGAAACAGTCAGGTACACCATACTGTACATCTTTCACCATTACATTTTTCAAATGTGCTCTTCAAGATACAAACCTCATCTTTAAATATACAGATCAAGTCATTATATGAGCAAGTTGCCATTAGAGTGCATGTGCACATAAGCATTTTTCTAATCCATAGTTTGGGGTGAAAGAGTGGAGGCCAGTTTGAAAATGTGACCAACTTGGAATGTGACAAACCTCATAGGCATTCATAAACTGTTAACAATTCATACCTTCAAGTCCTATACAAACACTAATCAAACCTCCCAACACACTTCTGACTGAGGTACGTAGGCATCGTCCCTATTTTAGAGATGGGGAAACTGATGCAGGGACGTTACACAACTTGCCTTGGGGCACCAGAAAGGACTGCCACTCAGGAACTCCTTGTTCCTTGGCAGTATGACTCCTTATCTGGAAAACTGTTTTGCTTTGTGTGCACGTGTAGTGCAGTGATCTAGTGTATATCACATAGTACTTCCTTCTCCCTGTTGTCTTAGGTATCAACTCAGCAGTGTTGTGTCTAACATGTCATTCTTTGTTTTCCTACCTTTGGTTCCTTTATTTATCACGAGAGATTGCATCCAAAGCAGAAAATCACGCATCACCTGCCAGCCTGGTAAGTGGAAGCCCCAAGGTTACTCCTAAATGTAGACATGAGTCATGCCTGGGCAATCAGCATTGCTGTCTCACAGTCTATTCTTTATGCACAATATTACATTCATTTTCTACTTCCCAAATTACAGTTGTCGAATCCTATTAATTTTTAGAAAAACACATTTAAACCCAAACCTGTTAGGTCAGAAATAGAGCCTCTAATTTTCCTTTCCAAAACATAGGCGAGTCAAATGACAAAAAAGAAAAAGGAAATCTGTACCAAACACACATCTGGAACCAATCTGCTATATGTAGCCACTGGGTGTCACTTTTGATATATACTGGGTCAGCAAAGGAGCACTTCATTGCAAACAAAATTTATTTGAAGACGGGGATCCTAACCAAACCAGACTGCACTGTAATATATTGTGTACAGCCTGTAATTAGCAATTAGCCAGCAACAGTGATTTATTAACAAAATACCTTTATAAATGTAATAAATCCTGCAAATGAGATCTTACCTTTCATTCTGAAGTGTGACTTTTGAAGGTTCGACATTAGGGTTTTCCCATTCCATCTGTGGACAATGCATAAAATAGCAGAGAGTGTACAGAGCCTCAGGCTCCCAGTAGAGCGACCCCTGCTTGTGATGCATAGGAGTCCCATTGCCATACTGCTTTGCATTGAGAGGCTGGAGGTGATGCATTGCTCGAGACACCAAGTCACCTGGAAAAGAGAAGCTGGATGGTGGCTACTGTTGTCACATTCTTCTATCTTAATCAAGTGAAATCTTCCCATTTCCAAACAAAAACACCAAGCAAACTCTTTGCGCTTTTCATTTACATTATCAGGCAGGAACAGGACATGGCAGAACAAGATCGTGTTCATTATTCATTTTCATTTCAGCCAAACTAGTTTTATCTGTTACTGTAGTTTTACATGCAGTGGGTGATACATATGGGCTGCAGAAAAGCCCACAAGAGTCTGGGGAGAATTCTTCTGACAAGTGCAACATAAGCCATCTTCCACTGGCCTCAAGTCCCAGTGGAGTCATAGCAGCTGTAGGCAGTCCTAGGAAGCTGTCATAAACCCAGGGGACCAAAACATGTGTTGGGAGCTCTGTCAATGGTCAGTGTTGTAAAAAAAGGCACTAAAGCACCTTAAAGTCCCTTTGCTCTTCGTTGAGGGGTATGCTTTCATTAATTATATACCAGCAGCACCACTTAAATCCAGCCACTTGTCAACCAGCAGTTGGCAACTAAAAGGCACAGAGAATGCTGCATGGACATGAGTGATGAGAGAAAATCCATCTTTTATAAAATATGCCACATAATCTTTAAAGAACTAGGGGGCAGTACAACACCCATAGAGAGAGAGAGAGAGAAAAAGAAAATAACCTACGGGACTCCAACATAATCTAGCATTTTATATTTTAAACACCAGAACCTGTCTGCTTCGTTCTGTGTCAACCAGTCTCCCTGCTCCTAACTGCTTACTTCACTGCTATATGGTAGCCCATCAAAAACACTTTTATGCATTCACTCTGTTACTGGAAATGTGGAATCCTATTCAGTGCACATAATGAAGATTCAGGGAACAGGTGTACTTACCAATCTGAAGGCTGTCATTGCCAACTTTAAACACTCTGTTACTAAAAATGATAATATTATACACAGAGCTTATGTTACACCCAGAAGGAAAGCCACAGTTTCTGAATCTCATGGCTTATTTTGGGATTGTGCAAGGGAACCAGACACATTCCAACATGTTGCTTCTGGCAAGCGATACGTTCTAGTGCACAGTATTTGTTTTCCTTTTCACTCAATGTGTTAGGCCAAATTCCACCCTCAATCCCATAGGCGTAACCTCCACTGAAGTACAGGGAGCTCCATCTGTGGAAATGAGAGAAGAGTTGGCCCCTAGGCTCTGAAGAGCAATATTTAAAATCTCACCAGAAATATTTAACCAAAGTTCCACATAAGAGCTTGGACTAAGCCTCATAAGTAATCCTAATGTTAGCAAAACAGAATCCAGTGTAATAGCTGCTTAGGCTCCTACCGAACTGAATATGGCCCACTGGAAAGATACTTGTCATCTCTGACTATGGGGCTCTCAGGTTTTTTCACATGCCGATAAGGGAAATAAACTTGTGATAGGCAGACAGTGATCAATGAACCCAGCGGATAAGATTAGATTAGTTGACAGATTGGTAGGCAGGAATATTTCTCAGAATTGTAGAGATATTAACTAATTAAATAACATAACTCCCCTGTGAGGTGGGATGTTTTATATTACTTGCTGTGTGGAGGCTGCTATATTTAAGGCATACTCATAGCATTCTGAGAATTCCTCTTTTGGCAGGAAAAATTGGGAAAATTGGTCTCTCTTCAAAGGACACATTTTGTTTGAAATGAAACTCTAAGTAAAATCCCTTTAGCTCTTCCTGAGTCCCACAATAACAGGGCAAAAATACAGTTTTCCAATGGTAAAAATGATTACCACAGTCTTTTCACCTTGGCAGGTATCTTGAAAAACCAGTGCACACTGAAATTTGGATAAGAAATTATTCTAACTGAAATGTGATAAAAAGGCAAGCTTGAAAGAAAAAATGATTAGCTAATAAAGGCAAGTTAGAAAATTTCTTTTTCAAAAATGTTCAGTAGGGAATCCACTGAGATTTTCAGCAAAAACAGGGAAGCCCCACCTTTTAAATTATGTCACATTACACCACCTCTCCGTCCAGCCTGACTGGTGCAGAGAATGCTAATGCCGCTGCTGCTGTGCTAATTTATATGCAAGAGGATATAAATGCCTGACTGAAAAAGCCTCCAAAAAACAAAGTTTTAAAACCATGAAGAGGAAAAAACCACTGGTCTGAAGAAAACTGCTGAGTCTAAGATTTCAGGGTTTTGATACAATTTTTGCTGCGCTCTACAATGTTCTTCTGATTCAAAGCTTTTATTTAAACATCCTTTCTGTCTCTTCCTACTGCCATGAAATTGACATGATAGGGACTGATCCTGTAGCCCTGGCGCACACAGTTTCCACTGAAGTCAAAAGGAGCTGATGTGCAGAAGGCCAGAAATATTGGCTTCACAATAGAAACAGACTGATTGCCAAGACTTGCATAAATTCATCCGAAGACAAAGAGCAACAACAGTAATGGCAGAAACTCACTCCTGCCCCAACTCCTCTCCCATCCATACATTTCAAAGCCAACTTATGATCAAGACAGTACTAGTGTCAAATTTCTTTTTTAACTCCCCTTCAGAGAAACCAGAGATGATGTGCAAAACACTGCTACATGCAGCACTCAGGCTTAAGTGTCAAAATAAGACCATCGTGAAAAAGCGAAGCTTGAGGTAAGTTCTGTCTTCAGTTGGGCCCCGAACCAGCAAAACACTTGAGCAAGTGTTCAACTTTAAGAACACGACTAGACTTAATAGACTGGGGCTTTTCACATGAGGTAACTCCATCATCTTAAATTGGATTGATGGTGAGTTAATGAAGGAAGAACTTAGCTCATGGACCAATTATCAACATTAATTCATTTGTGCTCTACAATCTGTGCTTTAAAGGTTATAATTTTATGGAATATTTGACCATAGAATGAGCTCTACACTAAGAGAGAAAAAAGACATATAAGGAATGACCTATGTACTCTACAGCTGAGCTAATAATGTTGCTGACATAATTCTGCAGACATCCTAGTTCCACTGGAGTCAATGCAGGGTCCCAGATCTCACCATTTCACTTGAAAATGTCCCGACTTCCATTAAAAAAAAAAGAAAAAAACCACTTCCTTAATGATCAATTAATGCCGATTTGTATTTATTATTCAGTCATATTTATGCAAGTCAGTATTGGCCTAGAGTTTGTTCTTTCCTTTTTTACATGAAAAGATTTTAACAGTAATCGGGTATATTAATAATTATTATAACACTGATCCATCGGAGACGGCCTGAAACTTAATTAATCAATGCTGCTAAAGCACCAAGCTCTCCATCTGGAGAGTGTATAAGTGAAAAATACTTTTACTGGGTGAAAGAGAGGTGTCCAATTGATGAGCACCAGACCAAGAGTCAGAGACTGTGAGGTCTGTTCCTCGCTCTGTGTGGAGTGACAATTTATTCTTCAACCCTAAATGTGCTCCGGTTATGGCTTTGTCTACTGTATAAGTTGTGCCATGTTTGAACACAGATGTACAGAACTGAGTTTGCTATCCTGATAGTGACCATGGCTTTTGTGCTGAACTGTAGAGCATCCCAATTCAAATCACATTAATCAGTCCCAACTATTCCCATTCCTCACAACTACATTCAACTATGTTAAAGTTTTGTAATTTAGAGTAATTTTATCCCTGTGGCCAGTTCTCAAAGTTTAATCAGGCTAACAATACTCACAAGCCTAGCTCTTGCCAACAGGAAATTATGTGAGAATCTCACCTTTCATTCAGAAAAGAGTTTCTAACCCTCATTTTCAAGTGACTCTCAACTATATGACCCAAGTGATACAGAGACCCAAAACGTAAAAGCAAATAAGCTCCCAAATGTATTATTCTTTAAAAAAATCTCATGATGCAAGTTAATCTCATGATTTTAGTGATCTCTCTTGTGACTTCCAAGTGTTTGGAGCTGGTGGTTGTGTTTACGTAATGCAGGGGCATACTGCAGTGTAATAAAGGTTGTCATTTGGCCCTTTCCGTATGTAGTGAAACAGAAGGTTCTCTGGGGCTGTCAATTTGCCACCTATTATGAGGTCTAGACTCATACACACACAATTTAAAGTTTAAAAAATAAAATAGGTTATGTAATGTCACATGATGTGACGGTCCTGGTTGCAGGCAATGCTGCATATTTAAGAGACATCTTCATTGACTTGAGGCCCAAGATCCGATGTGACAGGGAAAGTTCAGCAGCTTCCATCTATGTGCCAGGGATATTTTAAATATCAGGTAATGAAGCTGGAGCACACAAGCTATCTGAAAAGCACTTGAGTAAGCACTTTTTGCTGGTATTGGTTTTCCAAAGGTTACTGTTGTTATTCAATGTGCTTTGACACAAAAACCCCCCATCTATTTTAAATCTTGCCAAACGACGGGAAAAAAAGGGAAAAAGGGGGGGGGGGGGGAAAGCAAAAGGAAGAAAAAAGAGAAACAAATGGTGCTTTCCTGATTTCCACCCTCTAGAAGTTCCCTGAAGAATTCAATGGTAGCTGTGACTATGGCCCTGCTCCTACAAACCTCTTTCAATTGTGGAAGATAGGGATGCTCAACCCCTGGCCTGAGGACCAGATTCAACCCATAGAGCCTGTCATCCACGCTGCTGGGATCCCCACAGATGCCAAAATTTGGCAGTGGGGGGGAGCAGTGGCGGCCACTCCTCTGCTGTTAAATTTCAGGATCTAGGGGAAGCCTGATAGGCCAGACTATGGTTTGCACACGAGAGCAGACACATGAGGCTGAGGAAGTGTGGGGCCTAATCCAGGCGCTGACCCTGCCAGGGATCCAGCCCACAGACCAGCCCTGGACCACTTATCCTGCCCACAGGGCTAAAAGGTTGAGCACAATTGATGTAAGAGGTGCATGCTATGGGCCTGATATTGCCATGGACACTCCCTTCTGAGCAGTCCTTAGTACGGCCAACCCTCAGTATTCCAAAGTCCTGTGCCACCTGTCAAAAATAATTTATAATGAAATCATGATATTGTTTTTAAAATTACACTTAAAATTAATTAATACACCACAGCAAGTGTTTTCTGTTTTTTTCCCCAAGCCTGTAGGTGGAAACTGCCCAGCTCTGCTCAAATGCCCTTACACATGTACATACAGAAATGATTTTGCCTGACTGTTCATAGAAGAAGCTCTAATTATTCACTGTCTCAGCCCTTTAGTCTATTAGGTACAGGAACTGGCACTCAATCCTTCTCCACCCCTTGTCACCCCCACCCCCAACCCATGCCCTAGCCCCTCCTCTCTCCATCTCCCAGGACCCTGCCCTATTAAATTTAGCAATGCTCCTACCAGGGCTGAAGGCAAGCTGGGTATCATCTATTGTAAATCATGACAAAATCTGGGGATGCCAGGCTGGGGCAGTTCAAGGTGGGAGGTGGGGAGAGAAGGAGATGGTTATATCTCAGTAACAGAAAGAGCACCAGATTGAGAAGCGCAAATATTTATACCAGTGAGTCTATGTTGAAATTCCAAACCATGAAGTATAAAAGGAAAATTTAAATTGATGAACATGCTTTAAAATTAAATGATAGAAATGATGAACCCATGGCAGATAGAAACAGGGATGTACTTTGGAGAAGGAAGTTGCTTCCTTTTTATAATTCATAATGCTCTAGGGCTTTACATGGAGAAAAATACCTAAGAGACATAAGTGCAGTTACATGAAATGCTGCAGTGTTGCATACATTAAATTCCATTGCTGCCTTGAGTCAATACGTCTCATTGCTCTTGATCTTCTCACACCTTGGTACCATGATTATCATCACCTCAGTGAACACCAGCACCTCCTCACTGGACCCATCCCAACTTCAGCTGTCAGATCCGACTGTCCTATCCTTTTCATCACAGCTATCACCAGTTATTCTCTTCCCACTTGACCTCCCCTTAATAGCAGTTAAACATGCTAATGATAGGGTCCAAAAAGAGCATGATTCCCAAACTAACAGACAAAAACTGGATGCAAATTGGGCCATGAGATACCTCTTGCTGCCAGTGGGAGTTCTCTCTGTGGGCTAAATCCTATCTCTTGACACAATGATAAGACTGGCCTGCAAAACCACAGTTTCTTAAGGTCTTATTGCACTACTCTGAGTAGGACTTGTTCTAACCAGTCATGCAGTAATGCTTACTATGATCTAGACAGAACTGAAGCTGGCTGTATGGTTGACAAAGTTTGTCAACCCCAGCCTCTGCTCCTGCACCAGAGCTGGAGAGGACCACTCATACTGTCTGTGTGGAGCAGTCCCATGATATCTGAATAAGTCACAGGCGCACCCACGTTACTTGTTATCATCTGGAGCTATTCCTCCTGCAAAAAGTACTAACTTTGTTACAATCCAATGGCACTTAGCATGTGTTTTAGTGCTTGAACTCGCAGTTGCAGGCATTTTAAGTGCAGTTAACACATCCTAAGTGTAATGTGTAACAAGGTCCTGAGGAAGGGCACCAGAGGCAGGGGATGCTTTGCACCTTTGGGATTCTGATCTGGTCACAGGGTGTGGTGGGCCCCCGTGTAAATTAGAGAAGCCTCCTGGGGCTACTCTAATGTGGTGGCTCCGCACAGCTTAGAATGCCTGGAGCACAAACTGCTTTGACTTTACTCCAACCATGCCACTATGCTGTGGGGGCAGGGGGAGGGAAGGGGGGCAGTGTAGGTGTATGTGTGCATGCATGTGTGCGCATGCACTACTTATGTTGTCCTTACAGCATCCCCACACTAGATGCTATTCCCTAACAGCCAGTTCAGGCAGTGCTGCAGCCACCTAATGGTGACTGAACCAGTATAAAGGTGACAAAACGGAGCCCAAAAATGGGTCCTTGGGCTGCTTCCCTGACCTGCACAGTTACAACATACATAGGGTCAAAGATCTATTGCTAGAGCACTTTTTGAGTTTCAAAGGGAGATCTTTTGTTTAAACTGTAAAGAGAAGGGCAAAAGATGCAAACTCAGCAGAAGCCAATTGTCTCGCTGGTGTTTAGATGCTGTGTCTGCTGTCTTGTTGCATTTTGGATTTACGTTTAGAGCAAGGGGTCAGGTAAGAAAAAATAAATAGCGGTGTTCTATTTACTGTTCGGTCCAGGTCGCCTCACACCACTGCTGGAACTTAAAGCATGAACCTCTGCTGCCCGGACTAAGCCATCCAACTCTGCAAACCACAGCTTGCCTTCTAGGGTCCAGAGGTCCCGTTTTCATTCCCCATTACCAGCAACCCACCTGGAAGCACACTGTAACGTGACTCACAGCCCGAGTTCCCCTCCACTTACATCCATTATATCCATGTAAAACAACGTGAGCAGTTGGCTACTGCTAGGAAAATGAAGAGTCACAAGACAATTGGGTTGATGTTTAGACTGAAAAGTTTCACTGGACCAAAGGTAGAGCTGTGTACTTCTTTGAGAACTCAAGAAAGGTGTACAGGCTCCCTGCCTGCTGCCGAGCCCAGCGCTGTCAGAGGGAAGGACAAGATAAAGAAGAAGTATGGCCATTGGTCTGTGAGACGTATGTGAATGTGTTGAATCTGCATGTGTGAATCTTAAGTTACTTTGTGTTGAATCGGTTAATGCAAATGCAGCATAGCTTTACTTTATTTACAATATAGTCTGTGACTGCCAGTTGGCAGCACTCTTTCCCACACTTGTGGCTGGAGTCATTTATTTGTGAATGTCTTGAACAAACATAACAGCCTGCACCTGTACTGAGCCACCAGCCAAAATCCTGTCCTCTCAGGGTTGCAGATGCAGAGCGCTGTCCTTGGGATGCAGTAGCAGCTAGGAAGTGTTTTTTATTGTTCCACCTTTCCCATATGCCAAACCTATTTTCCCTGCTGTGACCCTGAGTAAAAGAGTAGGCTGTGTATCAGGTGACACACGGAGATCTCCCTGGATGCATCACTAATCACTTCAACAATACTAGTTTTGTCATTCATTATTCTGACTTGTTTGCCACCTCCTCATGGGTCTGCATATGGCTGGGGCATGTGTGCATGCTGTGTTCAGGGTATCTCTTGCCAACCTGGCATTGGGCCTCATTGATAGCAACAGCAGTAGCATTTCACAGATTCCCTATCCAACTTGGAATGACATTCTTAGGCCCAAATCCAACTCCACCTTCAGATGCATGTGCATGTGTGGCTAACTTTAGCTGCGTAAGTGGCATTTTAGTAATTGGAGCATTGAGAAAGAAGCATTTCCCTGAAAGAATGGAACAGTCTAGGAGTTGCTCACTCTGAAAGGAACAAAGAGACTGTACTAGATCTCAAAATAAATGTGAATTCGATTTGTTGTTTTCTTACAGATCAAGAGGGAAATCCATCAGCCCAGCTTATAGTTAAGATTAAGTGACTCTTAACGTGTACGAAGATTGTTGTTTTGAAATCATTTTCTCTAATGCTGTTTCATTTGCTACATAAAAATTCTTATTTTAAGAAAGTTATTGTTTGTTTTATCACTGGTCACAAGCTCCTGAAGGGAGGAGAGGCTGAACCTGCATGGTAATTAAGTGGCTTGCATAGACTGGGTACTGTACCCAGATCCTGGGCTAAGAGCAGGACAACTGCAAATTTCTATCACAAGGTAGATAAGTGCATGAGGCCTTTCATTGTGTTGAAAGGGATCGAAAGAGTACACTAGGGCAGCTTGTTGGTAACCCTGACAGTACCCTTTTCTCCATTACTATTTGAAGCTGAATAGATGTGCTAGTCACATAACAATCTGCCTTAATTTCTTTTTGAGCAGAGAGGATAAAATGTAAAAACCATTAAGAAAAGATAATCCATAAGCTCAAGGATAGTTCTCACGAGAAGCAAAGTTTAGAAAGAAATGGAAACGTCAGAGAAAACTGTGGGATGTGGGCTTTTAAAGTCTGATCAAATACTTGGCAAATGCTGCCTTAGTGCTGACAGTAAATGAACACAATATTTGCAACAACTAGCTGTCAAGAAGAACACTGGAGAGCCAGCCACCCTTCAGGCAAACATGGATAGTCTAGCTTTTGTTTCCAAGTCTGGATTTAACCTCTTGTTTACAAGGACTTGAGTCAATTTATTTTACTGGTTCTATACCACTCACTCCTGTCCGCTGCAAAGGATTAAGACTAGATTAAAAGACAAGGAGAGGGATGCTGACTTCAGTCATTTGCTTGGCTGTCACTGTGAGCAGAAATGAAACACAGCATTGGCATATACAGAAACCTTCTCATTTACAGCTGAGTGGTGACCTTTCCTTTCATCCTTAGCAGCTTGGCAAACTCTCCTAGAGTTTTGTGGTTTCTGAAATGTGTACATTCCAGATGGAAATGAAGTAAAACAAAAGGACAACAAACAGGAAAACATCCTTAGAGGGGAAAAAAGAAAAGCCTTGTTCACGACTGGAAAAAATGCTATCCTACACATACATATACAAAAACAATCTAAGCTAATGAAAATCAAGTATTATTCAAGGCTGAAAATGCTCAATCTTAGCTCAGTTGTGCTCCTATTTGATTCACAGATATGTTTGCAGAATATCCCACACTAAAATAAAAATGTTAACTACTTACAGTTAATACCCTGATTAATACCAGTACTACCACTATAACTATTACTAACAACAACAAACACACAGGTACACAGCTTGATATGACAAATGGCCACGCATGGAACCACTTTCCCTCCTTGGAAAGGAAAATAAACTGGCCATCTCTTGATTCAAAACAAGTTAGTAGCTTTCCACACTGCAGAGTATATATCTGAAGATATACCCTGACCCATACTTTATGCTTTTGTGCTGCTGTAATGAAACAGCAGCAACAGGGCTGACAACTAACCATAAATTTACTGACTATTCATAAAAAAACAAACAAACAAATCAAGCTAAAAATGGCTGTTAGTAAAGTCTATAAGAAAACATTATGTCAGTGGGCACACCTACATGTGGCAGTTTAAGATGCATTAGCCATTTTTAAGGTGCATTAAGGGCACAGGTCTACACATGTGCACCCTTAGGCTAGGGACAGAAATGACACAAATTGGTTTCAGTGATCAGAAACCGATTTAAACTTGTAACAAAATTGAAGTTCAGTGCACATAAACTAGTTTCAAAATGGCTGAAACTGTTTTAAGATGAACCTGGTTGAATATAGTATCAGACTTAACTGATTTAGGTCAAACCAGTTTATGAAACTTCTTTCCCAGACTCCTTCCTGGTGCAAGTTAAATCAGAATCCCCCAGCATCCCAGCATGCTATCCAGCTGTGGGCTGGGCTGTGCTGTCTGCTCCAGAGAGCAGGGCTAGCCCCACCCCTCTGCTCCCTAGCTGGAACAGTAAGGGCTGGCTCACTGCTCACCCCAGGAAAACCCCTGCTGAAGTCTGGGCACAGGGAAGGGAATTAAACTTCCCTTCCCATGAGTACAGAGCTGCTTTGCTAAAAACTTACTTCTGGCTACAACTGTGGAGTACAAATCCCAGAGGCATCTGGAAGCAGGAAGAGGAAGTGATGAGCAACCCTGCAGAGTCCTGCTACTGTGACTCTGGACTGCAAATCCCACAGACCTCGGGGGTAGCAGGAAAAGGAAGCAAACACACAGCCCATGTTAGCTACATGCCAGAGAGATGTGCTTTAGCACCTCCCAGCTTCTGGTTTGGGCCATTAGAGGCATGTGGCTGCATTTCCTGAATCAAAAGTGAATCTCTGGTCATTTGCTTATTGATTCGATCTTTGCAGTTTAGACCAGCCTGCAAAGACTACATCAATTCAGTCTTGGGCTTTTTGACTGCCCCTACTTAGCCCTAATGTGCCTTAAAAATGGCGATTTTAGGCTAATTGTGCCTAAATTTGATACCTGCATAAAGCAGACTAGATAGGGTGCCGTAACCCACATGTAGATGCCTTAAGGCACCTTAACGCTGTTTTCTATGTGACTGAGCAAGGCAAAGCCAAGCCTGCAGTGCCCTGCACTGCAGGCTAGGTGCCACCAAAAAGAAGAGGCAGCAGGTGTTGTTATGCAAGGTGCAGACGCTGGATCTGGAGTGGCAGTTCCAGCAGCAGCAGTTCTTGTCAGTGTGCCAACCGACTTGTAACTAAGTCAGCAGAGGGGCGAGAGGCATGAAGGCTCCTGTCAAAGCAAAAGGGAAAGGCGCCTCTCCCCCCATGACTCCCTGCAGGGGAAGGGGGCAGCATAGCGTAGGCAGGGCCTTTGCTAGTGGCTCCCCTGTACCTCTCCCTCAGGTCGGGTTTCCGGCTGGGCAATGCAGTCCTGTAGGGGTGGGATGCCTCACTGCCTGCTTGAGATTCAGGTGCTCTTAGAAGCTCGTGCTGGGGCTCCTGCCTAGGACAGCAAGTGGGCAGACTGCATCTGCCCCCAGCACCCAGCATGGCTTTCCCTGTTCTACCCACCTCTGTCCTGGGCAAGCATCCAGGCTTCCTGCTGGACACTGCCCATGGGAGAGGCGGCATGAGTTCCTGGGGGCTCTGCATGGCTCAGCCCAGGCAGGCTGCAAGTAACACAGGTGGGGGCTTGGCTTTGGATCAAGTGGGCCAAAGAGAGTGCCAAACCCCTACCCACATTATACCCAGCCTGCCTGAGCTGAGCCACGCAGAACCCCCAGGAGCTCATGCCACCTCTCCCATGTGCAGTGTCCAGCAGGGAGGCACTTGCCCAGGATGGAGGTGGGTGAGCAGTCATCAAGTGTTCCCTCAATGCAGAATGAATTTTCAAGGCAGGACTCTATACCACCACATCCAAATCTTCCTGCCAAGAATTAGGGAGCACATGGGGGACAGTCCCCAATACAAAGGGATATGGCAAAGGCACCTTTTGCTCCAGCAACTCCTAGCCAACGTGAAAGCCCCAGGTGACAGTAAATACCAAGACAGGGTAACTTAGAGCAGCCCTGAAGCCCAGAAGCCCCAGAGAGTAGGAGAGTATTTAGAGAATGTACAACTATTTGTGCTGATGTTTTTGGGTCCAACACAAAATGATCTACAATGGTTCTAAAAAATAAGAGCCAAGCCTTATTTTAGCCTCTCTCTGTCCTTTCCATTGCATGGGGAAGATCTTTTGTGGGTCACTGTTTTCGCTTGAACCCAAAGGTTCCTGGCTATATAGTCCTGCTCCTCTGCTTGGGTTACACCAATTGCCAAATTTGATATAAGGAAGGAATTCTTCCCCAGGTCAGATCAGCACAGATCATGGCTTTTTTTTTCCGGCCTTTTTTTGCCCCTGTAGTGTGGGGCTCAGTCCTTATCTTAGGATCTTCCGAGGACCTGTATCAAATACTTCCCTGGTTCACAGTGGCAGGGTATTAGCAGAGTCCTCATCACTCCTGACCTTAGCTATAATATGTTACAGAGTTCTTGATGTCTAGAATTTTGTTCTTTGTAGCCATAGATGAGGGTGTGAAGGGGTGATCTGGGAGATTTCTTTAGTTAATGGTGGCCTGTAAATGAAGGGGATTTGATTCAATAACAGGAAATCCCTTCCAGTCCCATGTTCCTATGTACAATTAAAAATTACATAACTGCTTATATATTGCAAATAAAATATATAGTTCCATCTGGTGCTCTGGGACTATGTACAACTATTATTAAAAACCCTCCAATAATTCAAGGATCAAAGTACAAAGTAATAATACATTCACACAGATCCCAACAGTTCCTCAGAGGAAGTTCTCCCATCGACTCACCCATCTACTCAGCCCTGCCTGCCAGAAGTCAAAAAGCACTGGGAAAACAAGCAGGACTTACAGCAGGACCTAAAAGCCAACAGACTTAGCCTCTGACAATGGACTAGGAAGCACATGCCAAAGTTGAGACCCTCTTTCCCCCAACCTGAGTGAGAAGACTCTGTTCTTCACCCCACTGGTTGTTAAACTGGGAAACATTAGGTCTAGCTTGAGACCCTCTATCACATGGGAAATGAAGATATATCCTCACTGCAGAGTTAACTGGAATAACCAGTATTTATTCTTGTACGAGCAGCTGCTGATCAAAAGCATACCCAAGATACTGGGCCCAAAATGGTGCTACACTCACCCACATGTGTCACCAGGACTTCTGAAGGCCTGTCATCTCTAAGACAAACAATAACCTTGGTCTCCCACTAGGGATGTGTGAAGCTTCGGGTGCTGATTTGATTTGAAGGAGATGTGGCCCAATTCGGTGACCAATAGCCCCCCCACATGCAGCATGGGGCAGCAGGGATCGCCCTCCTGCCCAACAGCACCCCGTGAGTTGGGGCTTTTTTTTTTTGTTTCAAAGTCCCAGGAGCTGGGGCGGGTGGGGAAGCCATTGCTGGGAGAGCGGGCAGGGAATGGGCCTGGGCAATTCGGAGATTTGGTAGAATCGATTCAGGACAGTGATTTGAATCATCAAACCGAATCACTGTCCCCTGAACTAGCCAAATCTGAATCTGAAGCAAACACTAGCCGCTTCGCACAGGCCTAGCTCCCACCTCTGATCAGCCCATTGTGACAGTTTCCGTTACCCACTTGTTAAATGGAATTTCCCTACTTTCTCCCACATGGGGTGCTCCCTTTTGGAAGTATGAAAGCACGGCGCAGTAACTGCTAGTAATGTGCCGTGCACTGGGCACACAGGTAGATTTCGCTGCTACTTTGACGTAGCAGTGCACTAAAATGGGGAAGCGCACCGCTATGGCGAAATAGCTGCTGATCACAAGTAGGCTCACGTGATTGCTATGTTGCCATCGAGAGTCATACAGTGACATAGCACGTTGCTATGGCGACGTGTAGATGTGCCCATTGTCTCTTACATGCAAGGGGAGCTCCCCATAAACATCCCCAAAGCTATCTCATTATCCTCCTTCAAACCCCTTCTTGAAACTCTCCTTTGCCATGATACTGCTGAACCACATGACAGCAGTTAGGTACTCTGAGATCACTGCCTATGCTGCTGACCACTATTGTCTCTGGCTGTTCAACCAGAATAAAACTGAAACCAAGGAACCCAAGTCACCAAGCCAGGCATGCAGATTCCTGCTAGCCAAGGTGAGAGCCAGAAGACCTCTTTTCTTGGTATTTGCATATTTTTAAAAACTACCTACACTGAGTAAGTCATATGAAAGTTATGAGTATTAAGAAACTGTGGATAATCTTGCTCAATTAGAATGGTCTTTAAAGTAATTTTTCCTCCTCCAATAAATATTTTAAACGTCTTTCCCAGTTTCATGCAAGATCACTCTATGCTTTCACCATGGACAAATAAGTTAGGTTTTTCGAGCGGGAGTATTCTGACCTGATGTGGTGCAATGGACATGCTCCCTCCCTGTCACAGACACACGCTGTTTATGGGAGTCATACACTTTGTAGCATCTGTAGATCAACCTGACTGCATATCAGGAGCTACCTGCAACCCACCATGCTTTCCCTCATTCCCTTGTGTGCCATCCTCCCATTTCCTTCTATTTGGGAGCTGTCTGCAATCCTCCCAAACTTTCCATTATTCCCTTATTCCAGTGGCTTCTTGGGCCCCAGAGGCTTTCTCCTATGCCAAGGACTCAGTATGCCTCATTCTCCTATCCTTACCATTGCAGAGTCCCACCTTCTACTTCCTACGCCAGGAGTGCTGCATGTGTTGTCATTCTCTCTCCATAAAACTATTCTTACTTATAGCAGGGTCACTTCCTCCCATGCAAGAACCTCTATGTGTACTCCCATTACTCCCTTTCCTTCCCTAACAGGATAATTCATTCCTCCCTATATCAGGGGCTCTGTGGGAATCCCATTATCTTACCATTATGATGTATTTTGTTTCTTTGTGGGAGGTAAGTCATTCAGGGTACCCACAAGTGAGGGTGAGCAGAGATAAGGCATGCGGGAAGCTCTTAAAACCAATGCCAGCGACATGTTCTGTGATGTCTACAGGTGGGTCTGTATCTTGTTCCTTTGGGATCTCACTTCCAGTCTGAGCCTGATCACTATAACTGAATATCTGTGGAGCTTGTGAATCCACTCTTTACATTACAGGGCCCCACATCTGGAAAGCACTGTTTTACAAACAACTGCAGGGCTGCTAAATTAACGCCAGGGGCTCTGTGTGTCCTCCATCTTCCTAAATCCAGTTTTCTGATTTTCTTCAAAACAAAGAGGGTTCTGCCTAGTCATCCTGAGAATTTCCCCCTAGAATTCTGGAAACAATCACATGCAGAGTCAGAAATTATCCATCCTATTTCAAATAGAGAAAAGGGGACATTTCATCAAGTTACCTTCAGGATATTAGTGAATTATCTTGCTTCTCTGATTTACACAAAAGTCTGAACTTACAGTTCATTGGTTACTCTGTATTAAGTGTCCAGGTGCACAATCTTATCCTATGGTAAATGCGAGGTAGCCTTCCATGCTTTCACTGCCTTCATTTACCATGTTGTCTCACATTTACCTTGGGATAAGCGTGTGCACGTGGTAACCTACTGAAGAGTAGCCAACATCACAAGTTGGGCCAATTACTACTCCTACTAACACATCTGCAGTGTGATATGTGTACAGAGAAGTAAAGGGAGATGCCTTGACTCCCTGCTTGATGAGCCTCTCTGAACACTGTCAATATACTTGAAGTACCTAATTCTATTTTCAGATATCAGCACACAATTGTCATCGACTCCCACTGGATGGGGGACACTTTCCAGTTGCAGCCCTGAAGAATGCTATGTCTGTATTTTTAGCAAACACGTATGACAACCATCTTGTCATCTTGGAATGCACCAAAGTTGGACACTCATACAACTGTATATGGATCCATCTACTTGACTAAATATTTGAACTGGAGGCTACAATACAAACAAGTAACATAAAAATTTCCCTTAATCAAAACCTTAACAAGAAACATACCTGCAGTCTCCCCATTTCAACATGGCATTAGAATTCACACAGCATTTGCTTCCAACACACACAATATTTTAGTGGTGCTGAGAAAACTGTAAATAATTTATCTGTACTGAAATCAAAGCTTTAGAATTTTGACAGGTATCATAACTTATCACACTGCTCAAAAAGTGTTTTGATTAATAACAAATAATTTATCTTCCAGGCAGCTAAATCCTCTGCTACAGATCTAATTCTGTTTCATTTTTCCCTCCTGCTGGATGCTGGGGGAGGAAAGCCAGGATAAAGGCCTTATCATCTTTGTTTTTACCTCCTCCCTCCCAATGGCTCATATCACCTTTCAGCTTCCAAACTGACCAGTGGAGGGGGCATGTAGGACAAAAAGAAGCCCTCCTTCCTACCACTAAAAGAAAGCACGATCATCAGTACTTCTATGCTCTAGTTCAGGGGTGGCAAACACATCTGGCCGATAAATGGCTTGGGACCAGTCCATGGGCTACATGAATGATGCAAGGTTGGCCCTGCAACCAGACTGGGCCCACAAACCCTCTCCATGCTGCATCCAGTGCACACAGCGCCCACTCCAGCTGGTCTGGGACTGCACTGCATGCAGCACTGTGTGGGGCCCATGCAGAATGGGTGTTGCATTTGGTGTCTGCTCCAGCCAGTTGGGAACCTGGCAGGAAGAAGCCCAGCATCCTGGATTCTTGGCAGCCCTGGGAAGAAGCCATGGTTCCAGGCTTCTTCCCACAGTTCTGCTCAAGCTCCAGCACCACTACTTTTGCCCAGGTACTTAGCAGCCAAGTGGGTGAGAGCTATGCTGCTGGACCCCAGAAGCACCACAGCTTGTTTTTGCAGCAGCATCCAAGTGCCTGAGTGAAAGCCGCTGTGCTGGAGCCACAGGTGCACTACAGGAACAAGCTTGGCACCACAGCTTCTACCCATGGTGGCAGACAGGCACCCAAGTGAGAGCAGTGGTGTTTCTTCCCCAAAAGCACCATGGGAATAAGTCCAGTACGGTGGGTGCTTGGCTGCCACTCTAGCAATGCACCACATCACAGCCACAGAGTCAGGGCAAAGCCTGTGGGCTGAGTGTCTCTGCTCTGCAGACTGGATCTGGCCCACAGGCAATATGTTTGACACCCCTGCTCTAGCATGCTTTTAGTAAAAAATACACAAAACATTGGTTTCGTTTTACCCCAAAATGAGAAAATACCTTAGATTATCTTGTACTTACTAAGTTCGGCAATGCTTCCCACACGTGTAGCAAGCAAGGACTGCTCGATGGTCCTTAACTCCGACTGGCTAAACATCTGGACTTCACCTGGCTTATTTGACCTTTGTTGGTCTTTGTGAAGATTCAGGCTCTCTGGCAGGCAGAGAACACCTAATGTTAATAAAAGAGAGAACAAAAGAAAAGTTTGTTGTAATTTTGGTCACCATAACTAGTTTGCTACCACAATCCAATCTGTCTATGGATGTTTAAATTTTTGGGGCACACAGAGCTCAGAAAGTACTGGTATTTTTTTTTTTTTTTAAGGCACAGCTAATACCTATAACAACAAGTCTTTCGGGAGAAGCAGATTGAAAAAAATGTCCCCCATTAACTTTTCAGAATAACCTGAAGTCTCTCACATTGCCATTGTCCATTCTGGGAATAATTCTTATGAAAAAGTCCTATGGACTAGTACAGGGATGAAGTCTGTTGGATTCCAGAGAACTTAATGAGGCTCTGCAGAAGTTACATAACAACCATCTGAATTTAATAGAAAATTACATCCTTGCAACAAGAGCTTTGATAGAGTACTCCAACATCTCTACAGAAAAGCTTCTCATTCTCTATTAAATTTTAGAGGCCTTTTCATAAGAGAAACTCCATTTCTAATTGTCAAAATAATGGGCTCTGTCAAAATGTCGGCAGTGACATCTAAGAGCGTACTGCATTTTTTTGAAAGCATAACTCCTGACAGTTGAACTGTTGAGGCTTCAAACTTTACCCTAATAGCAATATGCATCACACTATTGGGTCAAGTTCACACTTGAGATAAGCAGATGCAGAGCCTCTGAAGTCAGCACAAAGTCATTGAAGTTGCACTTGCAAATGGCATGTTTAAATTTGGCTCTCCATCTGACTGAGCAATTTGAAAGCCAACAATTGGCTTTGGTACCTCTGAAAGAAAAAGGTTGATTTTGAAAAATATGAAAAACAAACAACAAAACCAAATATTCTTACAAAACACAGGTAACAACAAACAGCTTTCCCCACACTATCTTACCCGGGTACCCACCACTTTTCTTGAGGACACTTACGTAATTCATTTTCTCGACTCATTAGATAGTTTGTCTCTTTCCACTGTGCATGATAATAATCTTGTCAATAAATCTCAAGTGTGCTTGCACTATTTGCACAATGGCTACCATCCACCAGTTCCACAAAAACCACGAAACAGCCATCCAAGAAGAATAATCCTAATGAATTGTTGACTTGAGTGGAATTTGAGCTAATGGCCTAGCATGCAAAAAATATTCTTAAAAAATACCCCTTCTATCTGCTCCATGCTCCCTGTTTATCCCTGGACAGAACTAATTTTTGTTTCCAGAAGGAGCTCTAAAGATGTAAAAAGTTACCATAATTCTAGATATCCCTCTATACAATATTACTTTAATAAGCACCTACTTGAACACACACACAGATACACAAGAAAAATGCTGCAGAATAATAAAAAGGCCCAGTTTTCATTAAACTGGCATACCACCCCACCCCATGAAAGGGCTGAAAATGACTTGCTGAGTCATGTTTCTAACACTAAACACCATGCAGGATATTTCCATATGTTGCTCTCCCTTGTCTCATCTTGGCTGTTTCTGAATGCCTCTGTTGAGGGTGCTTACCTCCCCTCCATTGGTCATCTATTCAAATTTTAATTTTTTAGGAGGGGATTCCAGAATGGCACCTAGCCAGCCAATGTACAATCCTGAGAATGGCACTGGTTATTTTTTCATCGTCACTGCACACTAGGCTCATGTTTATGTGACATTCTATATCTCTTCTTTATCCTACCTCCTCTATTGCTTACGATAGGGGACTGTAACATAATGATGACAATGATGTCAGTATCGGCACTGCGGCAGATGTCCAATGGATGGATTTGAATTCCTTTCCCCAGAGTTCACTATCCAAAGACACACCATGCAAATACAACAAGGGGGAGGGAATAAGAAGCTAGAAAAGCAGTGCAACTCAACTGTAAAGTATTACACGTCTTGTTAGTTCCACCATATGGTGTTGGCATTGGCGATGTGTAGGGGGTGCATGAGCACCCTCTGAGATTGGCAGTGTACCCCCTGCAAAAAGTGCTGGCAACACTGCCAGCAGCGTCTATGGGTGATTGCCGCTCACCACCCCCACCCTCGCTGCCGACACCACTGGCGGCATCTGCGGGCGGTCCCTGATTGCCACTGCCGATACTGCTAGTGGCATCTGCAGGTGGTTGCTGACCACTGGTTGGTGCTCGCCACCCCCCCTCCCTGACACCACTGTGGCTGCCTGCTAGAGCTCCCTGCTCACCGTCACCACACCCCCACCACTGCCACCTGCGGGTGGCCCCGTGCCCCGCCCAGCCTCCCAGGGCATGCAGTGTTCATGGGTCTTGGAATATTAGAAAATGGGACATTAGTTTAAAAAGCTCAAAGTAGTGAAGACATGGGCCAAGAGAAGAAACAAATCTTCTTGAAGTGGTTAGAGGGGTCCAGAGTCCAATCACACTAGGGTATGAGCCAAGAAATATGGAGATGCAAACAACTTACCTCCAGGTAAAGGGTTGGGGATTTATCAGGTGTTGGCTGCTCCATGGTAATTGCCCTTGTACCCACTTCTACCCCACACTGAGTCAAAGCTAGCTTTTCTTACTCCTCTTTCACTGAAGTCTAAGTAGCCCCAAGTGAACTTTGAATTACCATGGAGTAAGTGTATATAACTGGGCAGTTACCATGGAACAGTTAATGTGCAGTAAATTTTAACCTGTGGTAAGTTGCTTGTGTGCCTATACCTGTGGTCTTCCTTTGTGGAGGAATGGGAACAGCACAGCCTTTCCTTGAACTGCACTGGATTCTAGGCAAGGGCTTTAAATTAGCAAGAATGAGGCAAGGCCACAATAAAGAAGAAAGGTGAAATCCTGGCTCCAGGGAAGCCAATGACAGAACAGAAGTTGATTGCAAAGGGGCCAGGGGTTCTTTCACAATGTCCATAATCAGGGCTGACCCTAGCGGGTGCAGGGCCCAGGGCAAATCAGTCTGTGTAGGGCCCTCTTAACACCATGCAAGGCCTGTGGAACCCCTACAAAGGCAGGGCACAGGCTGGGGTCTCCCCCACACCCAGGGGGGCGGTCTCTGCACTTCTTCTGTGGCACGGGGTGGAGCTGTCAACAGCAAGCAGGCCCCATGGGAGGGGCCGTGGCTGCTCCACCTGGCTCTGCAGGAGATGCTCAAAAGGAGCAACAAAACGAGGGAGTACACAAGTAAAAGTGGAAAGAAAGTTTCTGTCTATACAAGCTTTATAACAAGATTTAAATATAGTTCAAACTCAGTTCCAGAAAAACTGTGTTAAAACAATACCTCCTCTGACACTGAGACTCAAAGACCAATATCCTATTGTAGTTTTTTTAAAAGTGGTGATACAAGCCTGGCTCTGTTCCTAACCCTAACAACCTGGCACCAATCCCAATGTTGTCACAACCACAGTGAAACCATATTCATGAGTGGAATGTCAAAGTAGAAGACAACTTGTTAAGAAGAGTGGGGTAGTTAACTGAGAGTCTGAGATTAGGCAGAAGATAGGGATTTTAGCACCTTACAGACTAATTTGTTCAAAGAGACATGAGCTTTCATAAGCTACAGAGAAGCAATCCAAAGGAGTAAGACACTCAAAGCAACAGTAGGGAAAAGAGAAAATGAAGAACACAGAGGTAAGGCAGGCAGAAAACAAAATGAAACAACATAGTATAAAAAGAGCTTTGAAAATACTTTTGTGATTCTTCAGGGGTTGACTTAAATACTTAGTGTATGAATCAATATTTACATTCTGTAGATTCACAAGGTTTTGGGAGTACTGCTCCTGATTTTTAAAATGTATAATTTTCTGTGCATTTTAATAGTTTTATCTCAAGTAAATCCTTAAGTAAAATTTACTCTATAATCTTAATTGATGTAAATAGAATTGTAAAGGCAAATTTTGAAAAAAAAATTCTGTATAACACAGATATCAAAAAGCTCTAGTACTTAAGGATAGTGTATTTTCAAAACAGTAACTAGCATGTCAACAATTCTTGTGGCATCTCCAAAAATGTGTTGCACTGAATAAGTAATGGTATCACATCACAGGCCTCCAGACATTCCAAAAGAAAAATTAATATCATATAGATTACTTTTTCTAGCAGATACATGTATTACATAAGTTTAGATGAAGGATAAAATATTAATTTTAAACAAGATATACATTTTAAAGCAATCTGGTCTTTTTTTGCATATTAGACATACAAGAGATTATTTCTGAGCAATTAAAGTATTGGAAAACAGGGATTCCATTCTCAACCCTGTCTGACTGGCTTTGTCACCTTCAGCAGATACTTATTTTTTCTCTTCCTCAGTTCTCCTTCACAGTCCTCAGATTAACTAATTTAGTTCATTAATGTACGGAAAACATTTTGAGATCCTTGGATGAAAAGTGCTATAAAGGTGCAACATTTACTGCTGTTGGAAAACTTAGCTAATTATAGGGTATGTAGTGCCAGAAGGTTTTTTTGGTTTAAATTTAGTCAAGACATGCAATAGCTAAACACTTGATATTTATTTATCCCACAAGTTTAGAAACTGTAATTGACCATAGCGGGTGACCAGCGGAGTGATGGAAGATTGTTAGCTTTATTACTTAACATAATCCAGTATATATGCTTAAATATACACTTATAATTTTATTGGGTTAAATCTGATTTTCACCAGAGTACTGGAAAGCAATTCTATTACTTTGGTACAATGACTGTGCCAACTTTTAAATTTCAAGCGTCTTTCCCAGAAGCCGATCTGTGGCTGTCTACAAACTCATTGGGGGGGTGGGGAGGTCAACAGGGAATAGGGGACACTCTGTTTACCAAGGCACCCCTCGGGGTTACCAGGAATAATGGCCGCAAACTAAAGGAGAACAGATTTAGATTGGACATAAGGAAGAAATTCTTTATGGTGAGGGTTGCCAAAACATGGAATGGGCTTCCAAGGGAGGTGGTGCTTTCCTGTACCCTGGAGGTGTTTAAGAGGAGATTAGACAGGCATCTGGCTGGGGTTACCTGACCCCAGTGCTCTTTCCTGCCTGGAGCAGGGGGTCGGGCCCAATGATCTACCAGATCCCTTCCGACTCTCGAAATCTATGAAGGAGGAGGGAAAAAAGCAGCTGAATGTTTTTCTTTCTGTATATCGGTTACATGCTCAACTCTTTTCAAAGGAGACTTTATGGAGGGAGAAACTGCTCCCTGGATGAACAAGAACATTCCAAAATGAAGCCAGAAAAATTAGAACTTCAGAGAAGTTATACATTAATGGAAATATATGAGCAATCTTAAGTGGGTATAGCTACCTCGGCTGTCTATAGTTCTTATTTTAATACTCTACTGATTAGTTAAACACACTTTCTGCTTTAATCAAGATTTCAATCATAATGTTTTTTACCTGAAAAATATGTAGGAATCTTGAGTTACCAATAGCCTGAGTAGACAGATTTTTTTAGTTTCTTGACTTCCTGCTGGTATTGCCTGTCATTGTGAATCAAAGCTTTCTATAAAGTGTCTCCATATACTAAGTTTTGTCTCTGTCTTCTTTCTTGTGTGTCACTGTTAAAAGCCCTTTCTTTCTTCACTGTTACTCAGCCCTAAATGCTTCTTTGCTTATGATTTTCTCTCTCTTTGTGCCTTCCATTTACTAAAGAGGAAATCAGGAAGCCAGTTGTTGCACAACAGTATCAGACCAAGACTCAGTGATACACCTCTGTCTGCATTGTGTGGTTCTGGCAATAGAAAGCAGCTGTGTGTTGAATTCATGACTACTATGAATTGCTGGATCAGTGAGAAACAGACAGAGCATAGCAGCGAATCTGGCCTCTTATCTCTTTCTATGTGCCATGTCTAACCCAGATTGCAAGATCCTTAGAGGAGGGATCCTTCTTTAATATGTCTGTAAAGAACATATATCTACCCTGCCTTCTGTACAAAAAAAAAAAAAAAGCCAGGCTATGGGGCAATGTAGTTAATAAGTAATAATAGTCTGCTTTCATACGCTGTTCTCACTTTCCTCTAACCCACAGGCTGCCCTGTGGCTAAGTAACTGAAGAAAAGTACAAAAAAAATAAACTGCTAAAATTCAACAGGATGATCAGAAAATGCATTGGGACAAAACCCATGCAACCTTCAGGTCCCTGGGGAAATAAACAGGGAGGGAGGGAGTAAAGTAATATATGTATAATTGATGCCCTTTGCTTTTCCCTGTACTTCAGCTTACGTCTCTGCTGATGTACAGATCAGCGTTCAGCCTTTCGAGAAGTCAAAAATGTATTACTTAGATTTAAATGGCTGGCATACAAGTTTCTTTAAAAATTACATCATTTTAACTTATTTATAACCAACAGCAGCCAGCATTTGGAATACATGTGAAACTTTTCTTAGGCCACTATTATGTGGTAACTTTACTTGTGTTTTCCAACATAGACTTTCCCACTGGGTTGCTGCTGCAAAAATTTACAGTATAAGGTATATCTGGCACACTCCCCTCCAATCTTTTCCTGGAGATGACTGCTTAGTCTCAGTGGTAAGACATAAGAGTGTATGTGTCAGCTGGACTCTTCATATCCAGAATAACATGGGAGTCAGACAGCTCTCCTCCGAACTCTTCAGTATCTCCTCAATAAAACAGTCCAAAGATTCAGATAGCAAGCAGCAATTCTAGCCTCAAACATAAGAGATGTGTACCATGTCAGCTTCCAGTGTAATAGTGAGTATCTAAAGTCTTGGTCCAAGGTGGCACAAAGTGATAAGACACAGCCCTCACAGAGGACAAGTCTTAGGACCTGGATATGCAACTCATATACATTGTTTCTGTGTTTTAATAAAATTTGTACCAGCGCCCATAGTAAACAGATAAGCATCTATTCTGGGGTAGTTGAAGGCAACTATTACTTAGCCTCACCAATCAGAGGCAGGGAAGAAGATACCAGCTTGCTTGCCTTGGGATGACTGCTACCCCAGTAGCAGTGGGCATGCATGGTGGGCAATGGGCATACATTTACACTGCCATAATTTTATCCCTAATTTTTCAGGTACAGTGCTAAAAGTTGTATGTTCATGATTTTTTTACACTGCAGGAACCTAAGACTAGAAAGAGGCTTTGAGGCCAACAAGTCCAGTCCTCAGTGTAAAAGCTGATTACACAGATATAAACATGTATGATCTTAGGAAAGTAGGGTTTCCTAAGATGATCTCACAAGGTCATCTAGTCTAGCCTCCTGATCAAGGCAGGATCACCCCTGACTAAACTACCCCAGCCAAGTGTCTGTCCAACATCCTCTTGAAAATTTCTAAGGATGGTGATTCCACAACTTTCCTAGGCAGTTTCTTCCAGTGATCGACTATCCTCATAGTCAGATTCCTCCTAATTTCCAACTTAAATTTCCTGTGCTGCAGCTTCATTCTCTTTGTAATTGCCCTCCAAGTATTTGAAGATGGTTATCAAATTCCTCCTCAGTCTTTTCTTCTCTAGATTTTCATAAATTAGCTCTTTCCGCCTGTCTTCATAATTTGCCACACAGGCCTCGAATCATTTTGTCACTCTGCAGTGGACTCTTTCCTACCTGTCCATACCCTTCTGGAAGTGTGTCCAGCACTGGACACGGTATTCCAAGTGAAGCCTCACCAGTACTGTACAGAGTGGAATAATCGCTTTCCTTGATTTGCAAATAACACTCCTGTTTATGCAACCTAGTGCGTGCATCTACGCATATGCTTTACTGTGGAGTAGACTAATTAGATCCACTCCCTTGCTGCCAAATTTCTGGATATGTGGGGAATGCCATAGGTCAGATGACAAAGGGCCATGGACCAGACCTGGCCCATGGGCTGGGGGTTGAGCACCTCTGATCTACTGTAATCTCTAGGTTCTTCTCTGCAATACTGCAGCCTAGCCAGTCATTCCCCAGGCTGTATTTGTACATGCAATTATTCTGTCCCACATGCAGGATATTGCACTTCTCCTAACTGAATCTCATCTGGTTGACTGTGAACCATTTTTCCAGTCTATCCAGGTCATTCTGAATCTCCACCTTGACCTCCAAAGTGTCTGCAACTCCACCCAACTTGGTGTCATCCAGACATTTGCTAAGAGTGGTGTTGAGTCCATCATTCAAATAATTAATGAGGCTCCTGAACAATACCAGACCCAGGACAGACCCCTGGGAAACACCATTTAATACCTCTTCCCAACTAGATATTGGTCCATTTATGATTAATCATTGAGCATGATGATTCAACCAGTTATGTATCAACCTTACTGTACTTTCATCTAACCTGTATTTCTTCACCTTGTTAATGAGAATGTCATGGAAGACAGTGTCAAAAGCCTTGCTCAAGTCAAGGTACATCAAATCCACTGTTTCCCCTTCATCCACAGAGCTTATCACCTTATCAGAGAAGGAGATCAGGGTAGTCAGGCATGATTTGCTCTTGGTGAATCCAAGCCAGCTGTTCCTGATCACTGTTCTCATCTAGGTGCTTCATAAGATATTCCTAGAGGACCTGGTCCATGATCTTTCCAGATATCAAGCATATATGTAGCATGTCCAAGCCATTAGTCCTCCATTGTTCAGCCACTGGGTCCATAAAAAAAATCTCTAGATCCTTCTATTTACACGTCTTCTCCACAGAATTCAGCTTTTAGATGGTGGGCACATGGAGTGTTGTTAATGAAAATCCATGACATAGCCTCAAAGACCCTATTATGCACACCCACTAAGTCCCTTCTCTAGATGTCTCTGGGTCTTCCTCAGTATTCTACTCTGCTCTCAGACACAGAAATTTCAGCAAAAATCCATGCCTTCCTCACTGCTTTTCTTCCCTCTTTATCTGTTTATATCATGTCTATATATGGCTATTAAATCAATTACTAAAGATGCTACACAGAAAGTATGGGTATTAAGCTGGCATATCCAGAAAATTCTCAGCTAATTTCTAAAATGTTGGCAGCTACCCTCCCACCCCCCCACGCCCCCAGCATGAGCATCTAGACTTCATTTCTCCTTTAATAGAGGAACCTGGTGACTGCCAAGGATGCCATTCCACCCTCTGAACCTTATTCTTCATCAGCCTGTGTCTATGCAGGCATCTACAACAGGGTTGCTGGTTGTAGCTGTGTTGGTCTATGAACATAGGCAGACTTCTTTGGGTAGATGTGGTATCTTTTTTAGGCCAACTAAATAGTTGGAAAAATTGTTCACTGTAACCTTTTGGGCACAAACGGCCTTCTTAAAGCATAGGGAAAGTCTGTTGGTGTTTGTGTGCTTGCCTGGATAGAATAGAAGCCAAAATGCAAAATGCAGGTCAGGTAGGGCTTCTACAATATGCAGAGTAAAACCAAAGTGGGTGCAAAATAGCATCAAACTACACTAGAGGCTTTTTTCACACACTGCACTGGTGTAAATTACTATACAAGATGAAAGGCAACAAAGAATGAAGGCCATTATTTAAAACGAGTCAGCAGAACTATGGGCAAGGCTTAGAGGATCATAATAGTAATTCTTTCAAAAATCATCATGTTAGTTATGGATAAGATGTAAGGTTTTATAAATCTAAAAGTGCATCTTAATCTATTTCAGAAAGGCAAAAAGGCAGTGTCAGCCTTGCCATGATCTTGAACCTGTCAACCTACACATGGGTGGATCTAGGCTTTTGAAAAGTGGGGTGCAGATGGTATGGTGCATCATCACATAGCAACAAATATTTTTCTCCAGTTAAACAGAAACTAGAAGCTTTAGTAATATGATAGGGGTCTAGCACTATATTATTCATTTTAAGATCAAAGCAAAAAGAAATATAAATTCTGTGCATTAATTTGCTAAATTATATATTAAGTTTAAAACATACAACAAACTAGGAAAAATCATCAAAAGATAGTTTTCATATAACAAAATCTAGCCCTCTTGAAAGTGCCTCCAGTACTTCACTGTCAGTCATTTCTATGCCTGAGTTAATATTATCATACCTGAGCTAAGGTTTTTAGCTAGAGCTAGAAACAGTCTGCAGGGCTGTGAACCAAAAGAGAGACATTACCAGGAATGGCCAACAGACAGCAAAATTGCAGAAGAAAGGACAGTTGGAATAGTGGAACATCAAAACCATTAAAAAGGATAGAGGATCATTAACACCTGTGGAATGGAGAGAGAATAGCAGGAATCAAATAGATTAAAATGAACCATGAAGTCAACTGGCTCCCTCACTACTGCTTGAATAGAAATGTTGCTGCCACCACCAGGCAGTTGGTTTTAAAGTTTGGGTGAAGCAAGAATCAAAAAGGAATGGGGCACAACTGCACCTCCCTTGGATCCACTCCAATCCTACATATTGCAAATCTGAAGGTTACAACACTAAGTTTAACCTCCTTGTGTTATTAAATCTCTACACTTCAGTTGTACATAGATGTATCAGGAGAAAGAATTCGATTAAGCCAATGGTTATCAACCTTAGACTCAAAGCACACTTTGGAAAACATCGGCTCTTAGCTTTCACTCATTTCTTGACTACAGAAAAATAGAGCAATTCTTCTGTTGCAAAGAATTGAGATAGACCACAACAGGTCAGAATGCTTTTGTCACTGTGGTTTCCTACTTGAAATCTGTGGGTTTATCCTGTGAATCATGCACGGGGTGTGGCATCCTGGTTGAGAATCATTAGCTTGAGTTTTTAGTTCATCACGTGACTAGACCATGAAAAACAACACTAAAATGGTCATTCAGGTATCATGTGATTAAGTGATTGAACAGACCAAAGCGAACAGGGAAGGGTAAGAAATGTCTCTGTTTGTGGACATTCGATCTATATAAGAAGTTACATTTTGTATTTTTCTACTTTTCTCTTTATCCTCCCCTCCCTTCCTCTCTCTCTTCTTTAGTATTCTCTTGCCATATTCAGCAGCAACACAAAACTCCACTGCAACTGACTTACTGCTAATGTCACACTGGTCTGGAGCTTAAAAGGAACAGGCAAGTCGATCAAAGTTATCTGTCTGGGAACATCTAATAGGAATTTGGGGGCTTAAAACCACAATATCTCTTTTGATTAAAAATACTTTTGAGATCATACAATATCTTTTGCACATCTCAGTTAGCTTTCCTTTCTTTGGGATTGCAGCTTGCTTTTCTCCTCAGACTTGATTAAAGATTTTGTTATTGGTTTTTGTTTGCTTAATGGTTCATTCTCACAGAAGCCAATTATTCTAAGTATTTTGGACATCCCTCCCTTACCTGGGAAATTTAGATATCTGTGGAAAATAGTTTTCACTCCCTTAACAAGGAATAGTCAGGTTCTAAAAGACTCTTTAAAAATTGAGGGCACAGGAAAGGTTCCAGATGAAGATCTCAGGAAACTGAGCTCTACAGTATCTATTCACTGAACAGCTACCAGAAGTGGAAAGTAGCAGTCACAAACTCTACAGTGAGCCTCAACCCTGACCCAGAGGGAGCAAATTCAGGAGTGGGAGGTAATCAAGTCATTGCATTCAGTGGATCTTTGACCCATATGAGGGAATTTTTAACATCTAACAGGAGCTGACCAGCTTTCCTGTTATGGAGGTCCCAGCTGAACCCACTGGCACAACAGTCCTCTGCAATCTGTAGAAGCCACCAAAAATTCCTCTGAATAAGGACATTTTAAGCTACTGCTCAGTGGTTAACTGATGCATAACCAAGTTGTGCAGAAATGTGCAATTAATCTTTAAAAATATAAACTTCAAACTAAAGAAATGAAGATTAGAGCCTGTAAATATTATTAAATTTAGATTAGATCATAATTTTAGCAGATTGGGTGCTGAAGTTTTAAAGGTTTTTTCATGATACATCACTGAGGGTGAAAATCCTGACCATACTTAACTCAAATACAGAATTCCCATTTCACCAAAATCCTTTTTTGAAAAGCTTCTTCTAACTAACAGTTGTAACGATAATTAGTGAACAATAGTGTTCTCCAAGGTATCCCAATTAAAAACACCTTTAGAGTACAAATCACTTATTTAGTATTTATCTCCCAGATGTTTTAATGATATAACAGCAACAGAAAGATTGCTGATTGGATCATTCTGCTCAGTTAAACTATTCCATTATCACAATGCCAGTTCAGGTGCTAATTGTAAGGGTAATATTTTGCAATATGGATGGTTTAGATGAGAACCATCCCCACCCCAATTTATTTCATACAGGACAGCCATCAGCTGGAACTTTCACTTTTGACATGGACTGGATTTGAACTACTGGCCTGAGGGCAAAGGATTCTCTCCCCCAAAACATGTCCAGTATAGTGAAGGAAAGATTGGCATCATCTTTCCCTGATGTTAAATATCAGAGAAGAAAATGAATAGAAACTCTATGTATTTCTTAAAATCTTAATACCAGAAAGATGCTGACTGATTGCAGGGAATTTGGAGAAAGGGAACAAAATGATAAATGGCCTGGAGGGCCATTAGCCCTCATTAGCCATAATGAGGAAAGATTACAAGAAGTAAGACCTTCCAAAAGATAGTCAGGATAGGTGGCAAGTAAAGAGAACCCAATTATCTACATGCATTTGCAGAGCTCCTGTAAACATCATAGAAGGAAAAGAATATTTAGAGTGGTTCATATCAATATAATTCTGAATATCAATAAGAAATTATGCAAGAACAGTTTAATCAAAACAGAAGGAAAACATTCTTTATTAAGTCTACTTGACTGCAAGTTAGCAAAGGGCCTCTTCCATAAGGCATTCAAGATTACTAAGAACATAGTTTATTATTTTGGGGAACTCCTGTCAGCTGGGGCTAGGAGGACTACATGATTTAATGTATAATAGTTGAATAGTTTTGTTTTTTTTACCACCTATAATTTCATTCATTCATTGCCATCAAGCCTCTAAAATGACCAGCCATGACAGATGTTTTCCTGTTTAGTGCCAAAGATGTGTGTGAAGAAGAAAAACAACTATGGTAATAAGGCATGTTTTCTAACCAAATAAATTTGCACTAAAGTCTGGGCTACAGGCAAATAACTGGCAACTGCCTAGAGTATGATAAGCAAGGTACATGCTACATTCTCTTCCTTTTGAACTGACAAGCTCTCATGCTGACATCATTTTTGATTTTTCAAACAGAGACTATTTCAGTTACAAATGTGTAGCAATAAAACAAACCTTGCCAGCTGCAACCTCCCTGCATGAATATGTACTGCCTATCCAGAATTAAGCGACTGAAATGAACTCTAACAAGATATGTCACATGGATTTTCAAATTTGTAAGCAGCCCACCATAATGCAATCATTTTTCCATCACTTCCTCTGGGCTCCTTCGTTCATCTAGGCAGAAAGGGGGTAGTTGGCATAGGCATCATGCTTGGGATGTCTATACTCAGTGGAACTACTGTTTCAAACACTACTGGGGTCACCATCTCAAGTCAGCTATACTGAATGACATGTAGTTTACTGGATGAGCATGTTCCAGATGGTGTCCTTATAAACCAAGAATCTATCTGTTCTGCATTATAAATAAAGATTATATGGTAGCTTTCACAAGAGGAAGGGTTTTCTCTTTGTTCAAAAGTTTCTCTTTCCCTTTCACACATTTTCAATCTTTAGAAAGCCTATGAGAAATACATAAGGAAAATAAATTTTCAAGGCTCAGGTAAAATACAGGACACTTACAAACTGCAGCTAACCATCATGCAACAGCTGAAATGGGACAGTGAAGAAAGCGATGATATTTCTGTGGTCTACAAAACGGTTGTGCCTGGATGCACTTAAGCATTTGTTATATACATATGCATTTATAAAGACACATGCATTCAAACACGTACAACATATAATCTTACAAATATGAGGTAAACCACTAAGCGGAAGGTAACATGATATGTGGGTAGGTAGCTACTACTATTTTGATATATAAGTTACCTTTCACATACACCAAGGTGCAGTATGATGGACCCTAGGCACCAGACAGTATAACAATAAATTAAAAGTAATGAAATAAAACAAAATATTTTTAAAAGACTTTTAAAGAGTGGGTGACTGATACTGAAAAATCTGTGGAAGGGAACTTCAAGCCAGCTGGGAGCCACGGGTAGAAAAGCCTTTCCCCTGAATACCGCACAGTGCACTGAGGAAAAAAGCACGTTATAGGCCCAAATCAAATAAGTATATACTTAAAGTAGAGCACATGTCAAGAAGTTGCCCGAATCACTTCATACAGCAGTTAGAATCTAAAACCTAACAGATATGTAGGGACCTAGATCCGAACAAAACCTTACAGATATTATCATGGGCAGATCTAGGATTTTGAAAAGCGAGGCACAGATGGTGTGGTCCCTCATCACATATAACACAACACACATTTTTCTCCAGGTAAAAAGAAACTAGAAGCTTTACTAATATGCAAGGGACTGAGTTATTCAGTTCAGGATTGAAGCAAAAAACAAATACAACTCTACTGGAATGTGTATTAATTTGCTATATTGTATATTATGTGTAACACAATAAACTAGGCAAGAAAATCCAAAGATGTTGCTTCTTCAGACTTGTCATTAGAATTAAATGTACATCTCTTTCAGATGCATAAAACAAAATCTAGTATTCATGAGCTTTGTGACAGTTCGTCCAATGCTTCACTAAACGGTATTTCCACACCTGAGTTGATGTTCACCTGAGTTAATGTTTCCTTACCTGAATTAATGCTTTTAGCTAGAGATAAAAACAGTCTGCAGGCCTGTGAAAAAGGAGCTATTTTAAGAGGAGTAGCTAAGAGAACAGAACTGCAGAAGAAAGGATAGCTTAATTAGTGGTTCAAGACCATTAAAAAAGAAAAGAGGTTCATTAACATCTGAAGAGTTTTGAAGCAATCTGGTAGATTATAAAAAGCCATAAAGTCAAGCAACTCCCTCACTGCTGCCTAAACAGAAATGCTGCTGCCACTGTCAAGCAGTTGGTTTTAAATTTTGGGTGTCAAAGAGGGGTTCAACTGCATGTCTGCATCCCCCCTCGATATTATATGTCAAAATGTTTCATTGGAGAAATCCTGACCTTATTAAAGTAATTGGCACAACTCCCATTACTTCAGTAGACTCAGCATTTTACCCCTTGTACCCTGAATTTTGAGTCAATACGAGTGTGCTGAGGCCCATGATAAAGGTTAGAGAATTAATCAACAAAACACAGTAGAAGTTTCATCCAGCTGTTTGCTTTGCTTAACCACTTGCCCTTTCCAAGAAGCTGAACAAGGCCTAGAATTAAAGCAATATAACATTTTCAAAGCATGCTGTTGTATGCAAGAGTAATAGTCCATCATCCCAACAATGTAATATCTACTCACCTATGAAAATGCAAAGAGCATTATGCACACCTAGATAGATCATAACAGATTAATCAAGTGATCTGTGTCCTAACTCTAGGAGTACTGCTCCAAAATGAAATCCATATCAACCCACGGGCAGCATGTCTACCAAGACTGGCTGGGAGATTATAGAATCACCAGTCACTATCCAAGATCAATAAAGTTTATGGTGTAAGTAGGAGCATTTTTAAATCCAGGGGAAGATTTTTCTTGCAAACGACATAGCTCAGGTTCTGAGAATTGTACTTATTATGGGTATGTTGCACTTATGCCTCAATATGTAGTTTCATAGTTGGTAGGGTCAGAAGAGACCTGAGCAGATCATCAAGTGTGACCCCCTGCCATGGGCAGGAAAGAATGCTGGGATCAAATGACCCCAGCTAGGTGATTATTTAGCCTCCTTTTGAAGACGCCCAGAGTAGGAGCAAGCACCACTTCCCTTGGAAGCTGGTTCTAGATCCTAGCTGCTCTGACTGTGAAGTAGCGCTTCCTGATGTCAAACCTGAACCTACTCTCAGTCAACTTGTGGCCATTATTACTAGTTACTACTGGTGGTGCTCGGAGGAACAGGGACTCTCCCGTTACCCGCTGGTCCCCCTTGGTAAGTTTATAGACAGCCACCAGATCCCCTCTCAGCCTTCTCTTGCGGAGGCTGAACAGGTTCAGGTTCCGTAGCCTCTCCTCGTAGGACCTGCCCTGTTGTCCCCTGACCATGCGAGTGGCCCTCCTTTGGACCCTCTCAATGCTGTCCACATCCCTCCTGAAGTGTGGCGCCTAGAACTGGATGCAGAACTCCAACTGCGGCCTGACCAGTGCCGCATAGAGGGGGAGGATCACCTCCTTGGACCTGCTCGTAATGCATCTGTGGATGCATGACAAGGTGTGGTTAGCCTTCCTGACCGTGTCCCCACATTGGCAGCCCATGTTCATCTTGGAATCAATAGTGACTCCAAGATCCTTTTCTGCTTCTGTGCTGACGAGAAGGGAGTTCCCCAGCCTATAGGTATGCTGCTGGTTCTTCCTCCCTAGGTGCAGTACCTTGCACTTGTCAGTATTGAATCCCATCCTATTCTTATCCGTCCACCCCTGTAACTTGTCCAGATCTAGTTGTAGCTTGTCCCTCCCTTCTATCATGCCCACTTCCCCCCACATCTTACTGTCATCCTCAAATTTGAACCAGGTGCTTTTCACCCCCTCATCCAAGTCGCTGATTAAGATGTTGAACAGTGCGGGCCTGAGGACCAAGCCCTGGGGGACCCCACTGCCCACATCCCTCCAGGTCAAAAATGACCCATCCACCACCACTTTCTGGGTGCAGCCCTACAGCCAATTTGCAACCTATCTGACTGTGTAGGGATTGATGCCACAGTCACCTATTTTTTTAATGAGAATGGGGTGAGAGACAGTGTCAAAGGCCTTCCTAAAGTCTAGAAAGACTACGTCTACCACAACACCTGTGTCTAAGGATTTTGTGACCTGGTTGTAGAAGGCAACCAGGTTGGTCTGACAGGACTTGCCTCTAATGAACCCATGTTGGTTGCCCCTAAGCATAATCTCCCCTGCTGGTCCCTCGCAGATGTGCTCCTGGATAATTTTCTCAAAGAGCTTCCCCAGGACTGAGCTAAGACTAATGGGCCTATAGTTTCCAGGGTCCTCCTTCCTCCCTTTTTTGAAACTGGGGACCACATTGGCCCTTTTCCAGTCCTCTGGCACCAGACCAGAGCACCACGAGTGCTTGTACAGCCATACAATGGGTCCTGCAATGACCTCTGCCAATTCCCTTAGCACCTGGATCTGCTGATTTGAACACATCCAGCCCCACCAGAAGTTCCCTAATTAGGTCCTCTCTGACCCTAGGCCTGGCTGTGCCTCTCTTGAGTCTGTTCAGAATCTCAGTGGGGGGGGATGACCTCGTCCCTGCTCAGAAAAATGGAGGGAAAGAATTTGTTAAAGAGGTCAGCTTTATCATCTGGTGCAACCACCAGATTGCCAAGCGTGTCCTGCAGGGGCCCCACGTTACCTGGTGCCTTCTTGTTACTCCCTATGTAAAAGGACTTCTTGTTATCTTTGATCCGGGTTGCTAGTCCTAATTCTGTCTCTGCCTTAGCCTTCTAACAGCCCCTCTACAGTCTCAAACAATGGAGGTATAATCCTCCTTGGTGATGGCCCCTCCTTTCCACTGGGTGTGCGCCTCCTTTTTAGCTTTCAGATGTTCCTGAATGCCTTTGGTGAGCCATGGGGGATTTGAGCACTCTTGCCCCCTTTGATTCGTGTTGGGGCTGTCACCCTTTGGGCTCAGAGGATCGTCTCCTTAAGGAACGACCACTCATCTTGGACTCCCAACTCCCCTACCCTCTGGGACCTCAGTGCCTCCTGGACTAATCTCTTTAACTCATTGAAATCCGCCCTCCTGAAGTCTAGGGCTGCTACCTAAGTATCACAGTACTTAAGGATATATTAATCTTTAAGCACATGTTGAACTCCTATTGGCTTTGATGGGCATTTAAAAATGTTTAAAGGTGAGAAATATGCTTAAAAGTTTTACTGAACAGGAGCCTTACAGATTCATAGATGCTAGGGTTGGAAGGGACCTCAACAGATCATTGAGTCTGACCCCCTGCCTGGGCAGGAAAGAGTACTGGAGTCAGATGACCCCAGCCAGATGCCTATCCACCCTTCTCTTGAAGACCCCCAAGGTAGGGGACAGCACTACCTCCTTTGGAAGCCCATTTCAAATTTTGGCCACCTTCACCATGAAGAAGTTTTTTTCCTGATATCTAGCCTATATCTAATCTCTGTTAATTTGTGACCATTGTTCCTTGTTACCCCAAGAGCCGCCCTGGTGAACAGAGCATCTCCGATCCCTTGCTGCGTCCCCTAATGAATTTGTAGGTGGCCACAAGATCACCTCTCAGCCTTCTCTTGCAGAGGCTGAAGAGGTCCAGGTCCCTCAGTCTGTCCTCATGTAAGCCTCTAACCATATGAGTGGCCCTCCTCTGGACCCTCTCGATTCTATCAACATCCTTCTTGAAGTACGGCGCCCAAAACTGGACACAGTACTCCAACTGTGGTCTGACCAATGCCATATAGAGGGGAAGTATCACCTCCTTGGTTCTATTCTTCATGCATCTGCTGATGCATGATAAAGTGTGGTTAGCTTTGCTGATGATTTTGTCACACTGGCCACTCATGTCCATCTTGGAGTCCACTATGAGTCTGAATTTTTTTTCTGCTTCCTTGGATCATGGAAAGGCTAGAATGTTTTCTAAAGAAAAAAATTAAAACTGTTTTAAATAATTCCAATTAGCTTAATATTAGAAATTGCTGACTAATACCATGTATTATTATTCTAGGTTTCTGATATGGATAGTTAAAATAAATGAGCGCTATTCTTACCAGAAAGGGACAACTTTCATGTGACAGACTCACTCTGTACCTCCTTTGGATAAACATGCATAAGAGAAGAAGGTTTATAATATTTCTGGGAATACCTCATAGTTGGTGGTCAAGAAATGGTTGACCAAATCCTTATTTTTATACTATAATTCAAAAGCTAAGAATCTGATTTAAAAAACCCAACTATAAACACAATGTTACTGTGCTATATTTGTGCTTGTTTAACGATTACCAATGTACTGATTAAAGATTTTTATAAAGAAGACGTTTAAAATTTGTTCTCTTTGATTCTTGCATTTTCCATTCCTAAATTCTGGATCTTACAATCTAAAAGGGTACAACTTTATTCTTCAAAAAGCTAACTAATTTTTCAGGGAGGTATTTGGTAGCCGTGTTGGTCTGAGACACAAAGAAATGCAAAACTCTAGAACTCTTGGTTTAGAGGTGATACCTTTTATTAGACCAACTAAGAAATCGCAACATTTTTTCAAAAAATTTACCAGCAAATATTCTAGCCAATAAAGGCCACACTTAAATATTTGCATTTGTAAAGCTAAAAAGTCAAAGTCAACTATAGTTTTATATTAATATAAATACTTTTAATACTATAAAAACCCCTCTCTCTATTTATTACACACAAAACTTATATTAAAAGAATATTATTATGACTAAACATTCAATCACTTAAAAGGTAGAAAATGCCAGAACTAAAATATCCTGGTGTATTCTTAACTTAGCCCCTTGTGAGTACACCTTATAGGAAAGTCTTTATACATGCCATAATTTGGCACCACTCTGACATTTATATAATTTGGGATTGTAACTTTTAGATGCACCACACAAACCTAGAGACAGCAGAATACTAAATGGTATGGTGTTATTCTCTACATGAACTGTCACTAAGAAGGGATGGATAACACCATACCATTTGGTATTCTACTAGTTCCAGGTTTGTGTGGTGTAGCTAAACATTGCAATCCCAGATTATATAAATGTCAACAGGGTGCCAAATTACGGCATTTATTCTTTCAGTTTACTTTATTAAAACTATAGAGAATTGCACGCACACACACACTGATTTTGTACATTTCACATTCTCTTAATGTAAAGCAATCACCTGATAGAAAGTGCAGTTCCAAATGTCTGTAAAACCTTGATTTGGGTCCCTTGTGCATCTGCACCATGGTAGAGTCTTTGATAACATGAAAAGGTAGATTTTTTTCCCCACTAGACTTCTCTCATACATTGCACACAACAGACCATCTCTAGGGATGAAGCAGGTTGAGCATTAAAAGGAAGCAGTTGTCCGTAGGACCCCTGTTCATTTCCTGAAGCCATTAGAAAGGATATGGTGAATGTGCCACAGCAGGAAGAGACAGGGGGAAGAGGGGCAGAACTGTTTCATGATGTGCTAGAGCAGTGATTCTCAACCAGGGTCCCATGAGATCCTGTTTAGGGTGTTGAGTCATCCCACCTTTTATAAGGTAAAAACTCTCCTCCCAGAATCCATTGTTTTGTGCCTGACCCAGCTTTGCAGTGATGCCTGCAGTTGCTCCTCTGGAAACTGCTGCCACTGCTGTTCTTCCCCCTACCCTCCTCCTGTCCCCCAGCAGCTACTGGGCTGGCTGCTCCATGCTCCCAGCAATCCTCTCTGACGCAGGTGGGCAGGTGAATGTGGGGTCAGAGCTGTGCAGCCTGGTTCATCCCCTCCACTCCTTCCATGCTCCTGGGACCTGTGAGAATGGCCACAGGGGCCATGACCAATGCATGAGACCTCACAGGTGCAGCCTTGGCAGCAGGGGCTGCCATTGCTCCCTCAGGTATGGACCAGGGTCAGAGAGGGAAAAGACAGTGAAAAGGGCACTTCAGGATTAAGTCCTGCCCCTGCAACCCTCACCTAGCAACAGCTACATCAGTGGTTCATCACTTTTTTTAACCTGAAGGTATCATTCATATCTTTTCTGAATTTAAACTGTAGCTTGGTGATTCTCCAGTGGAGTGACATGAAATTCAGAAAGTTATGGAGGGGGTCCTTGAGGCTAAAAAGGTGAAAACTATTGTTACAGCATGGGATTATGTCCTTTCTGTCCTTCCCTGAGCCACAGCCTAGGTGTTCAATACAGAGAAAGCCACCTCAACCAGATTTTTTACAGAGTTTATTAATTGTATCTTGCTCATTTTCTGCATGAATGACGTAACACTGGGTTCATCTACACATGCAATTAGCATGTAGCAATAAATTCCAGCACATTTCGTGCCAGAGTTTATTGCTCCTGGGCGCAGAGTTTACATGTGTGCCCGGGACCACAGCACGCTGAGCTAGGGCTGAGCAGTCCTGGCTGGCAGAGGACCAGGGGGGACAGACAGCCTTTCAATCCAGGGCTGCTCTGCCCTGACTCAACATGCTGCGGAGGGGCTGGTTGGGGCACAAGGGTGCGACACTGCGGGGCTAACCAGCAGGTAGCCTCTGCACTGTAGCACCTTTGTGCCCCAGTCACTGTCTACAAATGCATTTCAGTACACATAATTATTCTGCTGTAAGATAGTACTTGTCCCAGACAGTACTGTTCTACAGCAGAGTTCATTCATTTACTGTACCCTAATAATACTGGCGCACGTGTGATGCTTTACTGTGGAGCTAATTAGTCAGCTCCACAGTAAATCACGTGTGTAGATGCACCAACTGAGTCTTATTTTTAGAAGCTTAGCAGAAGATTGTTCTTTGAACACACAGCGGCATGTAATGCTAATCACTCTGTAAATCAGCTGTCACATATCTGAAAAAGTACGTTCAAAATTAATGCAGGAGTTTAGGTTCAAAATGAATGGACAATTTTGACATTAATGGCTCTGTGCCCTAATTTCCCATCTATTAAACGGGGCTCATCTCACTATGCTGTGAAAATAAATGCAAGTTTGTGAAGCACTCAAGTTGTAGTGATAAGCACTGTGGAGGAACCCTCAAGGAAATTGATAATTCTTTACTCGGAGCAGGGTTTAAAAAATAATTGTGGTACATGAGGCCAATAAATGTAAATGTTTTATGCTTAACGTTGTAAAACTATATCATTTTCCTCTTGCCTTATTCTCAGAAGTGGCTGAACCATTTGGGCTGAAACTTAACAAAACAAAACAAAAACCAAAACAAAAAACCAACCCAAAGGCATCTTTTTAAAGATCAAAATGACGTTCCTCCTCCTAGTTGGGGTCACCAGGGTCTTAGATTCTTCCCCACAGAAGGTAATATCCAACTAAAGACACCCCATTCCCACACAGGCAGACAAGGTTCCTTGGGTCCTATGTCCTTAGACCAACATGGCTACAACCCAAACCCCTGCATTCCCACACAGGCATTTCACCAGGAAAAGTTAACACTGTTTTTTTCTTTATAGGACTATTTTTATAATAAGTATTTGATCTTAGGGTTTCCAAAGACTTTTTGTTCCATGGGACTTCTTCTGGTGCCGTGACGGATATACATCCAAACCTTTTAGTGTGAAGAAAAGATTATGCTTGGAACTCTCTAATATTGATATTAAAACTACTTTAACAATTAATTAAAACTGTACTCATTCCAAATGTATTCTCTGTGATGGGCACAAGGAATTGGTATTTGGCTTGTATTTCTTATAATTTTATAAGCCATATGAAACTATAAAAGTTACAAGTGTAAGAAAGCTAAAATATTTTAAAAGGACAAAGGTTCAGAAAGGATTCATGCTCGTTCAGTGGGAAAAAGCATACCTTACAAACTTAATGCATGGCACTGCAGGACCTACAGGAATTGTGAGCACATTTTAGTTGTCTCAGCTGCATGTCATAGGAATAAAGAATGAATTATGGAGTTCATTTTGACTTTGAAAATAAAACTAATTCCTAATGAATCATTATGAATTCCTTTCCACTAAAAATTCAGAACTCCCAGTCAAAATCAAGCTTGTAGATTCATGAGAACCAACCAAGGTTGACCACTGCTTTTGACCCTGACAAGGAGAGAACCTTACAGCAGGCCAAGAACTATCTTTAAGCTTCATTATGAAATTTAACCATTAGAAAAATGTTCCAACAATATACTTTGCAATATTTTGAAGTCATTTGAAATTCACTTAGGTTTTCATATGTTCAGCTGGACAACAGTTAGTTTTTCCTTGCATTTGTTTTAATGTTTGCCCAGAAATATTGAATCTAGGAAGCCTTGTATAAACTCCTGGCTTTACAATATAGTTTGTAATTGATAGCCAAATGGAAAGCTGCCTTCAGAAAAGGGGCCTAAGTAGATATATGCATAGTATACAACTGCATACAATGTTTTGGGGGAAAGACAGAATTTTGAAAGTTTCCACACAATGTGTGATCGCTGTGCAAATATGGAAATGTACAACTTCCATGCTGCAAGGGGATGGGGAAGAAGGAGGCGTGGGGCAGTCTGGGATGGGCATCTGCCCTACTAATCTCCTGGCAAGTAAGGGAATAGTAGCAGTCTGGCAACATTGCGTACAGACTGGTTACACTGCTATATAGCATGTACATACATCCTGCAGGATGCCACATTGTTATGGTGGCATACATTACAAAAAATAAAGCATAATGATGGTTGTCCCTCAAGAATAAAAGAACAGGCTCTTTCTATATTACGTGCGTACCCCTATTTCTTTTTTCTCCTGTAGACCCCCCCCCCAGTAACAGGAACAAATTCGTCTTCTGCTAACAGACAGCTCTGTTCATCTGCCTTTTACTCAGACTTTCATTTACAGTGAACTAAGCTGTCACAGTGCTCTGGGAACATCTTTGATAGACAGGCTTTTGAAAGCACCATAATGTAACATAACATATATAATATCACATGAGTGAGTAACTGAATTTGAGTAAATCAATGCAATCCCCTTTGCTGTTGTTTTCTTAAATTTAGCTTTATCCTATTTGAGGATAGATATATACTGGTGCTCTGCTTAAAGTCTAATTAACAAGCGGAGTTAAATTATTCTTTCGCACAAGAACTGATACAATCTTCTTTTATTTCATTATCAAAGTAATATCTAGAGATAACAGTAGAATTATGGATTGCATCTCTGTCTTCTTCTCTGTCCAAAGATTTATCTAAAGAGTAAAAAATTACAGTAACAAAATGTATTTTTGGGGGGGCCAAATAAAGATCTTTAAGTTAACTGTATACTTAGTTAAGTAGGGGTGAATTTAAACATACATACTTAAAACAGTTTTGCTGATCTGGGGTCTTACAAACCTGCTCCTGACTCTTGCAGCTCCCCCTTTCCCCTTCCACAGTTTAAAGTGTTTTTGAATAGCATTATGCCAGGATATGAAAGACAGCCTATAGCAGACAGCACTGAACAAAGCCTCCAGTGCAACAGCTATGAGACTGTGTTTAATGAAGTGAGCTGATCTGATTTTGCACCTGGAAATTGATATTTTGGCTATCACCGACTCATCATAGGGGCTAAATCTCTCAAAATTTTCAATATAACTGACCAGTAGCTTCCCAGATTATTCTCAGTCTTGTCCAGGAAACACTGACAGAGAAGATAGCATTTATTATTATTTTTATATGTATAAGCACATCTGGGGCACTCTGCTACATGCCAGTCTTGGGGGCTTTGGGGGTGGGGAGGGGGGGATTGTTTTGTTTTGTTTGTAAGTGCTTTGTATTTTTGTCACTTACCAAAAGGCTAATGCAGAGGTCCAGGACTTCAGCTTCCTTCCAAATATTCTAAATTTAGTTGCTGGCCCTCTCTCATCCAATTATTATATCTATGCCATTGGTACTGGCATAAAATATGACCGCAGGCTCTTTTCTAGCTCTATCTGGAGGATGAATACCTGCAACTCTGAAATTGATTCTTTGTTTAGCATCAGCTAAAGGAATCAAAAAGGTAACATACAATACCTTTCAAGGGTGAGATTCAAAGGGTGTAGAAGAATCTAACACACACATCTGGGATTAGATTTCTTTCACCCCAAACCCTTTTAAGATTGCTATAGTTTTCTCAAGATTTTAAACACTGGAATTTAACTTTATAGACAATCCCTATAAAATATTTAAAAGATGCAATGCACATTTTTGAGATTATCTAACACCTCCCAAACAATCTTAAACCTGCCCCACCAGTGTTACCATGTAGAAAAATGGAAAAACTGGGACAACCTGGTCATATCCTTCAATTTGAGGCTAAGGAGGCAACATTACTTCAATCTTGGCTGAGGAAAGAGGCATCTAACAAAGTCTAATGGAGAAAGAGGATGTGTCGTGAGTTATGATACTTATGGTCTATTTGAAATATAGTAAATCACCTAACACAGTGCCCCCTACCAACATTATGAGGTGTTTGTTTAGTACTGACTCAAAAGAAAGAATGTCACTGAGTAAATTAGCAAAAAAGTGTCAACCTGAAACACCTTGGGGAAAGGACTAATATTTCAGGATCCCTGACTTTTACAATAATAGAAGCATGAATTCACATAAAAATATTTGATCTTCTGAGTTGTGTGTTGGGGGGGGGGAATCTTGAATCTGTATATCATGGGAAGGAGCCCAGAGAATTCATAACTAATGAAGGTTATGTCCTCAAAACCCTTGAAAATATTCAGGATACACTAGAGGTTTTCAGGCATGGGTGGAATTATGATTGAAATGGCACTACTTAGGGTCATAGCTGAAAAGCCAGTTTAGAGGAACACGATCTAGAAAAGAAAGATAAGATGACAGCGAATTGCTCTTTTGAAACTATATGCAAAATCAGCACAAAGATGTGGACAATGGCAACAGTGAAAACTTATGGGCTATTAGTAAGGGGGAGAATAATCTACAGATATACCAATCCCCTGCATATTTGTGGAGTGATTGGCTTGGTAGGTGAGGGCACAGCAGGGTTAATGTGGTCTTCCTGCCCATATTATTAACTGATTGGTTGTTTAGCACTACTGCTTAGGCATAGTTCTGTAAGATGCATTTCAAAATTTGTTATGAAAAATAACACTGGTTTTAATTACATACAAAGCCTTGAATTAAGCTAGGCAGTAATATAAATTAAACAATGAATAAATACATATGGAGCTGAGGGAGAAGGGAAATTATAGGCTAATTGCCAGAGCTTTCTACAAGAGAGGACGTCAAGTAGGAAGCTAGTGTGCAAAGATGCATAAGATAAGAAACAATGTCAGCGAAAGATACTTAGGCTACATAGAGTTATTTAGGTTTTTGTCACTTCTCAGTTGGACAACAGTAAAGCAAGATACTTGCTCCTGAAGCTTTCAGTGCTGAGGAAATTCCAGCTAGTGCATTAGCAATGCGTAGGGGGTGCACCCAGAACAGTGGAGAAAGCAACTGTGGCAGGCGAAGGAGCGGGGATTTTCACTTGTGTTAGAGACTTAAAGTCTGGAGACTCCTAAGGCAGTGGGGTTGGAGGAGGCTGGGAACTAGGGCTGCAGCCACCCCTGCAGCTTGGGTTGCTGCTCCTGAACCCCACTTTTGGAAAGCCTGGATCCACAGTAACACTTCTCTCCTAGAAGAGAGGAAAGGCTGAGAGGACAAACAATATGATAGGCATTCATTGAACTGTAGAATCATAGAGAACGAGGGTTGGAAGGGACCTCAGGAAATGGTGTAGTCCAACCCCCTGCTCAAAGCAGGACCATCCCCAACTAGATCATCCCAGTGAAGACTATGTCTAGGCAGATCTTAAAAGTCTCCAAGGATCTGGAGAGTCCACAACCTCCCTGAGTAACCTGTTCTAGTGTTTTACCACCCTTCTAGTGAGAAAATTTTTCCTAATATCTAACCTCAACTTCCCTTACTGCAACTTAAGACCACTGCTCCTTGTTCCGTCATCTGCCACCACTGAGAACAGACTAGCTCCATCCTCTTTCAACCCCCACCCCGCTCTTCAGGTAGCTGAAGGCTGCTATTAAATCCCCTCTCAGTCTTCTCTTCTCTAGACTAAATAAACCCAGTTTCCTAAGCCTCCTCTCACAAGTTGTGTCCCCCAGGCCCCTCACCATTTCGTTACCCTCCGCTGGCCTCTCTCCAATTTGTCCACATCCTTTCTGTAGTGGGGGGCCCAAAACTGAACACAGTACTCCAGATGTAGCCTCACCAATGCTGAATAGAGGGGAAGAATCACTTCTATTGACCAGCTAGCAACACCCCTATCAATGCAGCCCAGTATGCTGCTAGCCTTCTTGGCAACAATGGCACACTATTGGCTCATATTCAGCATAGCACTTAATGCACTACTGCAAGTCACCACAATACTGTAATATCAAATGTGATAAGAACCCATAGAGCAGAGGTTCCCAAACTGTGGTGTATGTACCCCTGAAGGTATGCAAGACATCTTTCAGGAGTACACAGGAGAAATTGTATAATGGAGGATTTAATTTTTGTTACCATAATAATTGGCATTTAAGTGGTTAAAATATAAAACGTATGGTGGTAGGGGTATGCGGGCAGCTGGTAAATCTGGAAGGGGGTACTCAGTAAGGAAAAGTTTGGGAACCTCTGCCACAGAGAAGAGAATAGAATAAAATTCCTTATTCCATAAAAATGAAGAAACCAACAAGAGGTTCTGAAATCTCAGGTCAAAGTAAGTGGTGGAAATAAAGATTATAGGGACTGGAGAGCTATATCTGCAGTCAAATACTGAGTGGATGTAAACCAGTGTAGCTCCATGAATATCAACATAAACTAGTTTTAAAATGCTTCAGTCACAAAGGCCTGCTCAAGTCAGTAACAGTTTTTCCATTAAACCGAATGGTAAAGGATCGAGCTCCTGATGATAGCTCTTTGTTAGTACAAGTGCATGTTTTCCAGTACTGTTTCATATTTAATTCATTCAGATGGTTTATTTTGGCTTCATATCAAATCACCATATGACTTACTCCAGAACCTGATACTTCTGCCCTGCTTGAGAATGCTGGACGATGCAGTGGGAGCACTCCAAGGTGACAGCACACCAAGTACTAGAGAAGCTGTGCTGCATGGGAAACTGGTGCTGCTGTGAGGCTAAAATAACTATTTAACACCTCAGATTAACAGTATGGTTCCTTTAATTACTATATTACCCAAATCCAAGACAATCCCGATTCTAAAATAATCCCCCCAATAATTAAATTCTATACATGCCACTGCTACAAGGTTGGGCTGAAGGCGTACTCCATGGCCCAGGCTGGAGTGAGGCTGAAGCCTGCCAGATCACAGCAAGGGCAAGCAGTGGGGAGGCAGGGCAAAGCCTGCAAGGAATGGGGAAATGGGGGAAGAGGTAGTGGGTCAGAGGTTGCCTGCCCCTTGCCCCTACAGCTTCATATTTGAATCCAAGATGAGGGGCTTTCCCCTCTTACGTTAAATGAGGGAGGAATCTCATCTTGGATTTGAGAAAATACAGTATGTAAGAGTTTGGACTGGTGACAACAGACCTGCCTGATGTGTAACCTTGCTGCACTGCATTTACAGGGCAGGATGTATGTGTGCAGTTCTTCAGGAGCTGTACATGCTGGGATTCATAGTCTGTAGTAGCCAGAAGCGCAGTGTAACAAGTAAACGGATTCACCTTCATTTGTATGTGACAGTGGCAAAACTTACTGTGTAGCATTTGCTTTATGGCTTTTTAAAAGAAGTTGCGCATTTTGGTGAAATTCCTTCGATTTTGCGAGTCTGCTCATTTAAATTGGCACGTTGTCTTTGTTGGTTTGTTAAGTACTCTGGTGGTTTTGTTTTATTGTTAGGGAAATAAAGATGTTAACCATAAAATGCAATGCATTATTATAATAAAGGGAATATCTACAACAATATTTAGTGCTTAAATAGTGTTACATATCTTCAAAGCAATTAACAAATATTAAGTAATTAATCTCCACAATACTGCTGCTGTGTAGATGGAAAGTATGGGCCTCATGCTTACAGTTTAGAGAATTAAGGCGCAAAGCTTAAGCATCCGTGGCTTTGAACAGAAGAGGGAATCAGTGTTTTGGCTAGTGATAAAACTGAGGGTTGATTCTGACTCTGCAGATGATGGCCTCACACTAGCGTAATTGCACTTACATCACTGAAGTCACTCTTGAGTTACAAGGGTGTGCAAGTCCAGAAACAGGTCACAGAATATCAGTGGCAACATGGCAGGATTGGCCGTAGGGGACCTCCCCCTGGACAGCGGGACTGGTTGCAAGGGGAGCACGTGCCCCCCCCTGACTAAGGAGGTACCAGTCACTTATGCAGAATATTCAAAACCTGCATGATCACAAGCAAGCCAGTTAAGCTTTCACAATGTCTAAGTTTACTTATCTGCATAAGATGGGGACATAATTTGGCTTGCTCAACTAGCATTTGGAAAGCACCTTGACAGCTTCAGATGGAAAGTGATATGTAGGACAAACAGCATTTCAGGTAGGTTGGTTAACACACTAGCTCTCAGAAGCAATAATGAAAATGCAATGTCTGTTTCAGAACGGTCTATTTAAACGCATACAGGTGACTTGAACTCTATGAAGGACAGGCATGGTCTTCTCACAGTGCATTGCAAAAGTAGTCTTGCTGGGCAGAGGTGAAAATAAAGTACTCTTTAACAAAATATTTTCCTTCAATAATAAAGACTTCAATAAGTCCAGATGTGTAATATTTCGATCCTTAAATTCAGGTTTTGTAAGAAAAGTGTTTTTTTTAAACAAAATATTCACCAAAATAATTTGTTTTAAGAAATGGTTCTCTGAAAAATGACTAGGCTACCTGAAAAAGACAAAAGAAAAGAAGAAAATCTAAGGAAGGAAAATTTCAAGTGGTAGTATAGTGCAAATATTCAAGCACAACTCTGAACATATATTTGCAGGCTTGTTTCTACAACTATGAAGGCTAGAAACTTACTTTTCCTCTAAATAAAAACAAAGGTTTTTATGTAAATGCAGCATTCTAGGAGCTGTGGCTTTAAGAAAAAAAATACCAAATATTGAAAACTCTTAATAAAAATAGTAAGAATTGACAAGGCCATGCCCACTGATCCACAGAGATGGAATTACTGAGGTGCATCTGAACCAGCTCTGCAGTAGTATCTCAGCTCTTTAGTCAGTGATTGTTAGTGGCACTTTTTGTGTTATTTATTGCCATTGAATCCATCAAAGTCTCCTGCTTTTGTTTAAGCTTTGGCATTCTACTTTATCACTTTTTCCATAAAAGAAAAGCTTATTCATTCTGGCCAATGGAAGAAAAAGCACTTTGGGAATAATTTAATGCTTGGAAAATCAGACAACGTTGATAATCAAAGTCAATAAAAATGTTTTATGAAACATTACAAAAATAATTAATGAGATGCAGTCAAGGGTGACCTGCCCAAAGCTTTATCTACCTTAAAACAAGAAGCCATTTCTTTAAGCCTAATTTCTTTATGACCTTATTTTACTTTAAAAAAAATCTTTCCAACAGTTTGATTTCTCCTATTTTTAAGCAGAGAACTACCTGTAGAGTCTGACGATGATTCACAGCAGCTAACTAGGGTAGAGGGGAGGAAGACTATCAGATGCTATTAATTGGCATAACACTTGAGTCAAGTGAGCTATGCTAATTTCTAGCAGTTGAGTATCTGTCCTAGTGTCTAATACAGGGACTCTACTCAATTTACTCAAGCAATTGGCTTGCACTACCCACTTTTGGGTAAACATCTAACACAGTGTCATGTTCACATTGTCCTCTAATGGCTACAGACTGTGTAGTTAAAAACCCTAACATTACTGTAACTAATGGAATTTCCTTTAAGGCAGGAGGAAAGGGCCCAACTTTATGAAGCAGAAGATTTTCCAAGTGAATAGGTCTACAAGGAAAAGCCATAAAATCCAAAGTACTGGAGAATCTGTGAAGTCTATATGACTACAGTTTAATTATGGAGCGAAACTAACATCTTTATATATTATTTTTGAGACAAATGTTTGAATACTGATAAAACTTCCTTTACCTTTATATTATCTGATTTTATGTGAAATACAGTACCAATGGCCAAACCAATTAGCTATCAGAATACCAATTACTGAGTGAATCATGTACCAATTATCAAAACAATTACTGTATCAATTATCAGTTTCAGAACAGATTACTGAATCAATTAATAATTAGAACACCAAGTTTCATAATTCTTACTAATTACCAGTTAGAATACAAATACCAATAACTAATTATAATGCCAGTTGCCAATTACATTACTTATTACAGTACTAAATACCAGAGTATTTAACAATCATGATATAGTGGTTGTTTTATTTTAGGCTACATTATAAAATAATATTATTATTAAACCCTTTTTTAAAGCTGACAAACTAAAATGCTCCCTACTATTGAAAATTTTCATATCTTTTCCAATTTTGGAATGATTTTTTTTGAAACATCAGAACTTCCCACAGAAAAAATCTTGGTGTCGAGCAACTCTAAACATGATGGCCTTTCAATTTTTAAAAATATAACACATTCTTCTGAAGAAAAAAAAAATATAAAAACACTGAAGAATAAAGCTGAATGGCTTTTACTAACCAATTGGTTTAACAGAACAACCTCAACAACCTCAACAAATGTAGGCAATAAGAAGTTTCCAATGAGGTTTAACTCACATATTGACCATTGACTTCACTGTAAAATGAGTTAGATCGAAGCTGAAAGTATTTTTTTAATCTGAATATAAAGATGTTGAACATGAACCAGCCCTCCATCACCCTGGTGTACAGGAGGAGTAATTCTACTGCAGTCACTGAGACTACAGCAGTTGTTAAACTACAGGTAAAAGAGAATCAGAACAAGAGACAAGTGGGGGGAGGGAGTGCCTAGCAAGTCTAAAACACAGATGTGGATTGACAGATTACCTTGCAAACCAAAAGGAAGGGAACAGATCCAGATTTGGCAGAAAGGCAGTAAAAATCTCTCTTGAACTCTGAAAAGCAGCAGCTTTTCTCTACAACACTTTTATCTAACAATCTGAACAGAAAACACCAGTGGATGGCAAGCATTCCAAATTAAGTAACCCACAGCAAACCTGATGTTTTATAGACTCACATGGGAAACAATTTTTGGAACCCCTGGCTATTTTTCTTGCAGCCTCAGCTACCAAAACAGAAACAATATCAAAATGAACGTTGTCAACATGATTTCATTTTTTATGACAAATTTCACATGGTTTTTTTCAGAATATTTTTAGGGAGGTTTTTACCTGAAACTATCAACATTTTTCATTTACTGAAAACCCAAATTCATAGCTACAATAGTATTTTAAATAAAAATGAGAGAAAATTGCATGAAATTGTAAACAACAGGGATGGAACTTCTACAATGACCTGGAAGATCATGTGCTGACCAGATTCTTACTCTAAGAATAAACACAGAGGAAAGCACTGCACGGCAAAATCTACTCATCAAAAACTTCAGAGATTTTAAGAAAGCACCTGACAGTCTCTATCATCCTTATTCAGCCTGGAACATCTTGAAGTACTATGGTGTGGCAGTAGAAATAATTACATCATCAAGTCCTTATACCAAGCTTGAACAGTTAAAGCAAATACAGACTTAAGTGAATGGTTCAACATAGCTGCCAGTATCAAAAAAGTATGTATTCTCTCACCTCTATGTTTTGGCACCACCATTGACATCATTATGAGAAGAAAATATAGAAAGTAAAAGGATAGGTATTTCATGGCTTCCCAACAGGACACTAGAAAATCTAGATTTTTACAGATGGTACAACCCTCCTATCTATCAGGCCAACCAACATACACAAATCTGATTAAGACCAAATGTTGTCTCCAGAATTGCAAAAAAAAAGATAGAGTTAATCATTAGTTATTGGGAAAGAAATATAACGAGAAACCCAGAAACTTCCAACTTAACCACTACATTGGAAAGCAAAGGAATACAAGGAGTGCATCTGTTTATGTAGCTTGGTAGCAACATGCAAGCTGTTGGTGACATCCAGAATGAAATTATGTAAATTGGCAGGGTAGCCACAGTATTTATCAGCTTAAACAAGATTAAGCCATCTCAAATCTACAATTTAAAGTCTAGACTAGGAATTTTCAATTCAAATGTTATTTCTGCCTTAACGTATGGGTATGAAAGTTAGAAAATCTAAAGTACAGACAGACGTCTAAATGCTTTGAAAACAAATGCCTGTGGAAAAGTCTAGGTATTAATTGAATTGATAGCAAATGCAAAGATTCACCAAAGAGTTTAACAATTACTTGCTTCTAAAGTTATGGTGGGAGGGGAGGGAAGGAATAATGTATGGCACATGCGTGAAGAATAAGGCCAGGGCATCTGCCTTGGCAAGCATACATACAAGGAGCTGGAGTCTGATGGTGAACTGCACCATCACATCTAAAACAACACATCTTTTTCTCCAGTTAAAAATAAACCTGAAGCTTTACTAATATGCAAGAGGCCTAGGGCTGTATTATTCAGTTTAAGACTGAAGCAGAAACAAATATATTTCATTGGAATGAGTTAAAAAGCCACAGGGCTGTAAATTAGGAACTTCATTACCAGGAGCAAACAACAGGCAGCAGGGGTGCTTACAGACGTGCTCTGGAGAGACAGGGGAGCACTCTAATTAAAGCGACTCCAAGAGCTGCTGTAATTAAAACACCCAGAGTGTCATGTGTTTCAGCATACCTATACTGAAAAATGGCAGCGGGAGTACTTTAACTAAAGCTTGTCTTATGAGCTTTAGTTGAAGTGCCCCCATGGCAATTTTTCAGCCTCACGGACCCTGCTGTGTGTGATTCTGGAGTCTACTGGAGTGCAGTAATTACCACGCTTCAGCAGACTCAATTAATCGAGTCTGCTCCGACACACTGTAATTACAGTGTGTCGAAGCAGCCTCCCTGCACATGTATAGATGCCCCAGAATTGCAGAACAAAGGCTAGCTTGATTGGTAAAACATCAAGAACATTACAAAGAAGGGAGGATGGTGAACATCTGTGGAATGAAGAGTTTAGAAGGGAGAAGGCAGATCATAATGAGCCATTAAGTGACTCTCTCAGCACTGCATGCCTAGAAATGCTGCTGCCACTGCCACGCAGTTGGTTTTAAACTTTGGGTGAACCAGGAATCAAAGAGGGATGCTATTCTGGCTTGTATCTGGATTGCAGTGGAGCTTAGGCAGGAGATAGGCACCTGGCTATTAGGGGTGTGCGAAGAGGGCCCTATTCATTGATTCAGATCACTGTCCCTGATTTGATTTGGCTGAATCCTAATCTAAAGATTTGATGCTAATTTGGAGAATCAGTGATTCGAACATAGACATACTTTTAAGAGTTTTTTCTACATACCTCGAGATACCAGGTGCAACTCTCATGATCACTGAGATGCAGATGGAATGTCCCACGGGGGGGCGGCTCTACGTGCTTGGCGGTGAACCCGGAATTGGACCGGAAGTGCTTCTGGTCCACTTCCAGGTCTGCCAGGGAGCGCCCTGGGGGGCTCTCCTGCACCTCCCTGGCTCAGCAATCAGCCGGGGGGGAACCTGGATGCCCCCCCCAGACCCAGGAGGCATCAGTCGTTGAGCCAGGGAGGCACAGGGCACCCCTGGGGGCTCCCCGGCAGACCTGGAAACGGAGCAGAACTGCTTCTGGTCCACTTTTGGGTCTGCTGCCAAGCACGCTGGGGAGCCCCCCGCGCTTTTGTGGGACACTCCATGTGCCCCAACATCACATTACTCATAAGCCCCTGCTACCTAAAGGTATGTAGAAAAAACGTTTAAAGCTGTCTCTATGTCCAAATCTCCAAATCTCTCTGAATCGATTCGGAGGGTTCTGATTCAATTCAGAGAGATTAAAGGGTCCTCTGATTCGATTTGGAGATTTGGCCACCGAATCCAAATCTCTGCCAAACTGAATCAGGGACCGAAGCTTTGCACAGCCCTACTGGCTATTCAGACTGTGAGGTTTTGGGACAGAAGCAGATCTCTAGATGCCTAGGAATCTTTGCAGTCCCAAATGTAGGTGCACAACACTCTAGTAGCTAGGGCCCTTGCTGAGAAAGAATGAGAGCTGGGTTTTAGGCCCCTTCCAATTATAGGGGGTTTGAACCTGCACCTTAGCAAAGTGCCCAGATTGCACCTCAGCCGTCTTACTGAAGCTGACTCACTGGCCAGTCAGCAGTGGGAGAATCATGTGGCTAGAAAAACAGAAAAAAAAGGGAGCCTAGTGAGCAGGTTACTCCCCTGGAAGGGAAAGAGCCCTGTGCAGAGATCCTCAAACTGAAGCTAGCTCAGGTACCAGAAGCAGTGTAGCTGCATGCATACATAATTTTTCTATGATCTTCCACCCACCCCTCCCATGCACCTGCAATACGACACATTGCTTTTAATGACATGATCACATACTACTTTTTCCCAGAACCCCACCTTCAGCTTAAATAAACAACAGTGTCAAAAAGGCAGAAAGCAGAAAAGTATTAGAACATAGTGATGAGTCCATGTTGTAGAGCAGGACATGAGCAAAGAAAGGGACAAAAGCCAAGCCTCTTGCTTTCTAGTCCAGTGCATCACATTACAGCCCAAGTAAATGCTTCATAGTATACCTCAGGAATTTTATTAAGGCTTATTATCTCTTTTGCTGATTTTTCCTCTGAGACTTGTAATAAGCAATAAACTGCCCTTTGGCATAGTAAAAGTACATTCCCCAACGCCAGATGTAGTTTGAAAACAAAACCCCAACCTGCTTTTGTGAACTGCTATATCTGAGAAGCAAAAGTTATCCTTCTTTTAAGTAGGGCAGTCGAATAATCTGGTAAAAACCGAAGAGGAATGCTCTGAAATTGGATCTTGCCCTTCACTCTCTTGGCTTTTAAAATGATATTCCTCTAATGAAAGGTTATCTTGTTAAATAACGGTTCTGGGTCAATTTAGAGGTTTCCTACTTTAACAGGCAGCGGCACAAAATCTCTGAGAACTCAGAGACTGTTGATGTCCAGGAGCTTTTTTGCTGCACTGAGCAAAGATTTGCCTGAAATCTCAGAGGACCCTGACAGCATGAAGGTTATAAGCCTTCAATCTATTCTCTGCATCATTAATCCTCAAATGGATGGACTTAGTTTTTCATTATTATAATCATTAATATGTCCTATTAGACATTCTATTCTTTAAATCACTTGCCCCAGCTCTACTGCTGAAATTTTCTAGCACATCTTTCAATGTTCGTCTAATTCTAAGTAAAGAAAAAACAAAACCCTCCAAAAACCTTTGTTAGCCCAGTTACCTAACAGAGCTTTCACACTGCAGAGAAAGCACATGTTTCAAGGCAGATTCAGTGGAGCCCCAGTGACTTTAATGGAACTGAACTGATTTGTACTGGGAAAAAATTTGGCTCTAGTTTTGTATGATCCTCAGAACTTATGTCACTTGAAGGTAGAAATAGATATTCCACAGCAAAACACGGATCTGCATTTTATCAACAAATCTGAAACAGTTCTTTGGATCTGTCTGTGTACTCCCGAAAGATGTATTGCGTACATTCAGGGGTACACACCACAGTTTGGGAACCTCTACTCTATGGGTTCTTATATCACACTTGATATTACAGTATTGTGGTGACTTGCAGTAGTGCATTAAGTGCTATGCTGAATATGAGCCAATAGTGTGCCCTTGTTGCCAAGAAGACTAGCAGCACACTGGGCTGCATTGGTAGGGGTGTTGCTAGCTGGTCAATAGAAGTGATTCTTCCCCTCTATTCAGCATTGGTGAGGCCACATCTGGAGTACTGTGTTCAGTTTTGGGCCCCCCACTACAGAAAGGATGTGGACAAATTGGAGAGAGGCTAGTGGAGGGTAATGAAAATGGTGAGGGGCTGGGGGACACAACTTATGAGAGGAGGCTGAGGAAACTGGGTTTATTTAGTCTAGAGAAGAGAAGACTGAGAGGGGATTTAATAGCAGCCTTCAGCTACCTGAAGGGGGGAGGGGGTTGAAAGAGGATGGGGCTAGACTGTTTTTGGTGGTGGCAGATAACAGAACAAGGAGCAATGGTCTTAAGTTGCAGCAAGGGAAGTTTAGGTTGGATATTAGGAAGAATTTTCTCACTAGAAGGGTGGTAAAACACTGGAACAGGTTACCCAGGGAGGTTACTCCAGATCCTTGGAGATTTTTAAGATCTGGCTAGACATAGTCTTTGCTGGGATGATCTAGTTGGGGATGGTCCTGCTTTGAGCAGGGAGTTGGATTACACCATTTCCTGAGGTCCCTTCTAACCCTCATTTTCTATGATTCTATGATCCCCCTCTGCCCTATTAATGGACTCACTACAAGCTTCATTTCAGTGCACCAGTAGATTAACAAACCAAATCAAAGTGCATGCAAAACAAGAAACAAATATCCTAGTCCCATTTCTGCTCTTAAATGCCAGGCATAGGGACACCCCATTAGTGTAGATAACACCTGAGCACCCAAACTCCCTTAGTTCCAGATGCAATAGATGATAAAACTGCACTTACAAATAGTTTTGTTCATTTTTATATGAAGTTACATGTTTAACTACATTTCAGTAAGTGCCTAAAAATAAGAATAAAAATATAGACAAACTGAAGAACATTAAGTCTGTAAGCTCTTTAGGACAGGGACCATTTATGTTTATACACAGAGGGGTACAATGAACCCCTCTGTGTGCTACTACTATACACATATATAGAAAATACTACATGACAGAAATGCTGTTCCTTTAAGACATGGATCAGAAAGACTACACATGGCTTTTCAGATGTGTGTAAGCAGGATGCTGCCACAATACAGGTATACTTGAGTTGTGAGAAAAAGAAACAAAACTTAGCTTTTAAAACTCTAAAACTAGCAATAAACACTGCACTGCATACATGGAAAAGAGAACTGACTCAAAAATATTTATGTTTCAAAGAGATCTTAAAGCCCAGGGGGTAGGGGGGGATAATATATTTATATAGACACATACATACATACACATACATATATATACATGCACATACATATATACATGTTTAAACCTTGACAAGAACCCCTTCTTAATAAGCTGCAATTTATGCTGCCTTTCATTCATGTTCTGTTTCATAATGTGGTGACACACATGATGGATAAAAGGAATACAGATGGCATGGAGCTGGAAAGTGCTACAGATTTGACTGATCTTTTCCCACATTTGACACTGTGCAAGAACAAATGCTCTAGATACCTTCCATCCCTTTTAACTGGATAAGTAAACTTCTGGACAACATTTCTTGACTCAGTCTAATGATCTGAGATGTCTCTGTGCAAGCTTTTGCTGAGTGCATAACGACTACCACATCCGCTTTTAAAGTGAATATGCAACCCGTATCCAGCCCATTTATATTGTATGGTATTTTGTGATAATTAAACTATCATATAAAACCAAATCTTATCTGCAGTTACACACACCCTGCAAGTTTGGACACGGAACTAACTGGGGACAGAATATATATAACCTCACTAGTCCAAGAAAAAAACCCCACACTGTCATCACTGATATACTTGACTCTTAAATTTAAGAGGGGCACACACAAGTTAGTTAGGATAGGAAACTCCCAGTACTTGTTATGAGCCAGGGGTGGTATGGCAATACATTCGCACCTCTCTTTGTCTGTGCACCACATGTGCAGTGAGCTCTCAGAGCTCACTGGTACATCAGCAGAGCTCAGGGGCTACATAGCATGTTCCCTCCTTTCCCCTGCTGCTGAATTCTAGGGTGAGAGGGACAGGCAGGCAGGAGGAGGAGGGAGAGGAAGAATAAACAAGAGCAGGCTTTGAAGCTTAAAAGTAGGGACTCTGGGCAGTTCCTAGAGCTCACAGCACATGCAAGGCTCCAGCAAGAGCTGCATTGACCTGCCAGTGAGATCTGAAAGCTCAGCAGCATCCAGGATCTCAGCTAGGGGCTGCAGCCACACCCCATAACTGTGATACTGGATACCTGAAATCCATGAGCAGGTGACTATATTTCTAGCATTAACTGTATCGAAATTATAATTCAAGGCCAAGAGAGCAGGAAAAAGTTCAGCTCTTTACCATTCCCTAAACACATTTTTGAGGTTGACATTCAGTTCAGTGACACATTCACTTCGTCTTCAAGCTTTCTTTGCTGCTAGAGGACCTCTGGCTCTTCACCCTGGAGGTGTCTCAGATGGCAAATTTCCCTTTGGAAGCTCAGGTCTGTCTTTCAGGGCATGCTGCAGTTCATTTAAGAGTATGTAATAATCTCCAGTGTGTTCCACACCTAGGCAGTACCAATCAATCAGTTCCAGCCTTCATACTTGGTCCTTTGTACTAGGGATGTGTGAAATTTCGCTGGGTGTTTCGTTTAGAAGCTGTTTCAATATGTTTTGAGCTTGAAACAGTGAAACAGAAATGAAACAAAAGGATTCAAAACACGTTTGAAATGAAATGAGGGCACTTGAAATGTTTTGAAAGTTTCAAAAGGTTTCAAGTTTCGAAGCTGGGCTTACTTGGCTTCAGCACCGGTCCCAGGTGGCAATGGCAGCCTTCTCTCATCCAGCACGCAGATCTGGGGGCTCACACCCCAGGAGGAGTCCAGCACAACTTGGCAGCCCTCCCAGGGGTTTGAGCCCCCAGATCTGAACCCCAGATGAGGGGAGGCTGCCCTGTGTGAACTGCACCCAGCATTGGAGATAATTGCTGATGCCGCCTGTCCCAGGCAGCAACAGCAGCCTCCCCTCATCCAACACAGATCAGGGGGCTCGCACGCCCGGCAGGAATCCAGCACACCCCGGCAGCCCTCGCAGGGGTACAAGCCCTTGGATCTGTGCGCCGGATGAGGGGAAGCTGTAGCTGCTGCCTGGGACAGGCAGCAGCAGCAATTAACTCTGGTGCTGGGTGCAGCCCACGCCCAGCGCCGGTCCAAAGCAGCCTCCTCTCATCTGAGGCACAGATCAAGGGGCTCACACCCCTGGGAGGGCTGCTGGGCTGTGCTGGACTCCTCCCAGGGATGTGAGCCCCTGGATCTGCACCAGATAAGGGGAGGCTGCAGCTGCTGCCTGGGACAGGCGGCATCAGCAATTATCTCTGGTGCTGGGTGCAGTTCACGCCCAGCGCTAGTCCCAGACGACAGGGCAGCCTCCTCTCATCTGGGGCGCAGATCCAAGGGCTCGCACCCCTGGGAGGGTTGCCTGGCTGTGCCGGACTCCTCCTGTGGGGGCAAGCCCCCAGATCTGCATGCCCAATGAGAAGAGGCTGCCACTACCAGCAAGTGTCAGTTGTACTTTGAAGAGTTTGAGGTGCAGTTTCCCAGAAACCGCTGCACCTGTCTCCTCGAAACTTGGCAGGCTTTGTGCCCTCAGAAGGGGCTACCATACCTGCAATTCTGATTCAAATCAGGCAAGGAATGACAATGTTTTAGGCATTTTTATGATTCCCCATTATAGCCTATGGGTGAAACGTCGAAACAGCAAAACTGTTTTGATGAAACAAAACAGGACAGTACTTTGAAATGAAACAAAATGATGAAAAAAAAACACTGTCCCTTCAAAATGGTGATACACGTGTTGAAACAAAATGATGGCGTTTCGCACAGCCCTACTTTGTACAACCTATCCCATAAAACAAAAACATCCTTTTCCCTTAAAAGAAGGAATCCAGAGGGATTTTTGCAAAGGACAACTGGCAGTCAAGCACTCCACTTGCACTGAATTTCAAAAGAAGTTAGGTGCCTATCTACTGCTTGGGCCTTTGCAAGTCTCCCCCCAGTGCCTGTGCATAGGCACTTAGAACTCCAGCAGGGAGAAAGCCATTGCTAAAAGTAACAGCCTGATTAATTTGGCCACATTAGAAAGGAAAACACAGCAAACCGAATTCATCCCAGGTGAACCAGTATTCCCTCTGATGGAGTTACACCAGGGATGTATTTGGCCTATTGAGTCTATGCATCATTAACATCCTAAACAAGAACAAACCAAAAGCATGAAATGGCACTTGTACAGACCAAATGCTTAGAGGAGTTAAGAACTATTTTTCTCTGCTAGCAGAAGACTCAGGATACATTCATTAGTTCTACTCCTTACCCATTAGCTTTCTAATCTCTGAAGAGGCAAAATACTTCTTAATACTTGCATTAAGCAGGGTCTCTTAATGAGGACAAATCTAAAGAGGCTATACCAGTGAAACATTTTCACACTTAATTTGGAGAATGTGATCCCAGCAACACTGAATATGCTAAAAAGATATTTATTTTATTGTACATATTCAGGAACAGATTAAGGCCAGATCCTTTGGGAACCTGGGCCTGACTCTTTTAAAGATGCTCAGTGCAACTGTGAATAACCAGGGGCCCAATCCTGAAGTCTTTGAGAAAATAACTCAGGGCTAGACACAAAGGGTCAGACATTTAAAAAGTCTGAGCCTGAATTGATTCAATCTTTGGAAGTTAGTCTAATCTGGGCAGGCTGAACTGGTTTGTAACCATACAAACATCTACTCTGGACTAAAGAAATACAGGCACATGCCTGCTGTGGCTCAGACTAGAAGCCAGGGGAGCACTAGAGCAGCCCTCCCTTCCCTTTCACACTGCAGAGCTAGGGGTGGGGGGGGGAACATGGCCAGGCCCCAGCAGGATGCTCTGATTAGGGAGGTCTCTGCCTATACCATCGCAGGCTTTTCTCCATTCGCTGCTCCCCAAGGGCCGAGAGTGTTGCCAGACCCCAACCCCAGGCTAGCACTCTGAGGCAAAGCGGGGATGTGCAGTACATGCATCTCTTGATGATACGGAGCTTTTCAATTTCCCACTACCTGCTTTTTCATACTGTCTGCAGCAAACTGACAGGCAAGCAAGCCAGCAGGGTTTATCAGTGTTTATCAGCCCATCAACAAAACAAAAGCCTCTCTTATTAGTTCAAGCTCTTCTTAAACAGATTTTTCCAAGGAAGGAACCAGAGGGACATTACCAGCTGACCTGCTGATTAGCTCCAAAAGTCCTAAGAAGACACTACTCTGTCTGCCTGTCCCAGTGAAATTGGAGACACAGACACCTCTCACCATTATCTAGCGTACGACATGCCTAGGGTCTGTGGGGCTGGGGCCCATGCTGTGGAGATGGGAGGAAGGGAGGGCGGGGGGGGGAGCAGGGAATCCCTGCTTGAGCAGCCAGCAGTGAGGGAGAGGTGGGGCAGGGGAAAGTCAGGCTGACCCTTCTGTACCTGCAGTTTCTGCCAGAGCTCTGGCCAGGGAGCAAGGGGGTGGGGCCAGCTCTGCTCTCTGGAGCAGACAGCCCTACCCAGAGCTGCAAAGCATCTAGGATGCTGGGGGACTCTGGTTTAACTTAAACTAGGAAGGGGTCTGGGACAGACATTGCATAAACTGCTTTGGCACAAATTAGTTAAGTCTGATACTACTTTCAACCAGGTTTATCTTAAACCAGTTTCAGCCACTTTGAAACTGGTTTATGTGCACTGAACTTATGTCTTGTTACAGGTTTAAACCAGTTTCTGATCCATTAAATCGGTTTATGTGTAATGCCTGTCCCTAGCCAAAAAAATCATTAAGGGGGTTACAGAGAAAGAAAGAGAGACAGAGAGAAGAGAAGAGAAGGAAAAGATTGCTAAAATGGGATTAATACTTATATATGGCAAATGCTTTGAGGGCAAAAACTACAATAAGTTGCAGAATTCCCACTGTTATTCTAAACAAGGAGAGCAAGGGTCATTTGCAGACACAGGTTGTTGGTTGTAGCTGTGTTGATCTAAAGACATAGGCAGGCAAGGTTCTTTGTGTAGATGTGATATCTTTTATTAGACCAACTAAACAGTTGGAAAGGTAGTAAGTTAGATGCCTAGACTTCCTATATTGTGGTTGGGGAGAGTTAGAGACCTATCCTACCTCCTAAGAGTATGCTCCAACTGCCAAGTTTTACTTTGACTATTGTGTGAGTATCAAGGGCTGTCTCAATTCCTGCAGCTAAAGCTGTTCTATTTTGTGTAAAATAATTACAAATTAATTGGGCTAGAGACAGAGAGCAAGCGAGAGCATAAACACTTCTATAGTTGGCACATCTGCATGCTCATTAATGCACCTTTGCTACTGTGTATTAAGTTTAGCACCTCTAATATGAGGTACTAGATAAAGGTGCAGCAGCTTCACTAATGCACAGTAGCAAAGGCAAAGGTCTTTTGTGATGCTTAATGTGCAGTAGACTAATTCTACTGTGCATTAGTATGATTTTTGCTGTGGCACACTAATGCACAGTAGAACAGTCCACTATGCATTAGGGCGTTTTGTGTAGACCAGCCCAGTCAGTCCTAATTTCAGTCCCTACTCCAAGAATTACTTAAGTATTTTATCCAGTGACTTTTTAATGAAACATAAACAGTCTTTAAAGCAGGAACAGGAACCCAGGTATCCACCCTTCCCAGTGAGTGCTGTAGCCACTAGGCTGGAGAGTCTTCTTTGGCTCAATGAATCGTTGAGTGTGCCATGCCACATAGAACAGCTTCAACAGGAAAGAATGAGAGTATTCCCAACTTCAGCCAAGCCTGTGGCATAGTAATTAAGATGTTCTCTTAGGTGGTGGGCTTGAACTTCCTCAAACACTGGAGAAAAATAACACTTGATCTCCTATATCTTGGGTGAGTGCTCCAAGCACTGAGCTATTGTATAAAAGGTACAACCATCACTACCTCCTCCTCCATCAGTATTCTGAAAGAAAAAAAGTGCCTCTCCCTGCTGTTTAATTTTGAAAGAAAGGCCTTCAAGTTCTTACCTTCAGGGGACAATTCAGCAGGTATGTTATGAGAACATCTGATAGATCAACCACCACTGGCAAAGCAGGAAAAAGAACCCTTATTTTGTGGATCCCTGTGAGATTTATGTATAACATAGGGACTGAGAAATTTAGCATTATCAAGGCTGAAGTATATTTGGGGCATGCTCAGAAGTAGAAGTTTAGGCATGTGGGGAATTTTAAGTTTGAAGATGTAGGCACCTAGTAACTGTAGGAGTTGCTGCCTAGCTTCACAGCCCATCAACAGTGTTTATCATCCCATCAACAAAACAAAAGTCTCTCTTATTAGTTCAAGCTCTTCTTAAACAGATTTTTCCAAGGTAGGAACCGGAGGGACATTACCAGCTGGCTTGTTGATTAGCACCAAAAGCTCTAAGCAGACACTGTTCTGTCTGCCTGTCCCAATGAAACTGGAGATACACACACACCTCTCAGCATTAGCTAGCATACCACATGACTAGGGTCTGCGGGGCTGGGGTCCATGCTGAACATGTGAGGTTTTTAGGGACTAAATTTTGGAACTGGCTGCCCAAGTTACCTCTAATTATACATTAGGCACCTTAGGCCTGTTGTGGGTTTGAACCCTTGTCTATGGTATACTATATTTCTACACATAAGCAGTTCAAATTTATGACAAAACCTGATTTTGATACATCCCTGTGATAGAGTAGCTCATCTAATAAGGAACCATTTGATCAGCATCCTGGCAGTTAGGAATCAAAGGCCTATCCATGCCACTTAGCTTATTAGCCCAAGCATGCTTGCGGCATGGCACCTTCAATAGCCAACTGGATTCCAGAAGTGATGTGGCTACTGCCAAATATGGCAATCTTTGATTCCCAGCCTAAATAACAAGGTATCCTCTTACAGCAGGCTATATGGGGAACAGCCTTCAGAACAGCCCTGAACTGAGCCCTGAACTGAGCCATTCTTTTCAAGAAGGGGAGGAAGGAGGACCCGGGCAACTATAGGCCAGTCAGTCTCACCTCCATCCTTGGCAAAGTCTTTGAAAAAATTATCAAGGCTCACATTTGCGAGAGCCCAGCAGGACAAATTATGCTGAGGGGAAACCAGCACGGGTTCGTAGCAGGCAGATCATGCCTGACTAATCTAGTCTCTTTTTATGACCAGGTTACGAAACGCCTGGACACAGGAGTAGGGGTGGATGTCGTACACTTAGACTTCAGGAAGGCCTTCAATACGGTATCCCACCCCATACTGGTGAACAAGTTAAGAGACTGTGACTTGGATGACTACACAGTCTGGTGGGTGGCGAATTGGCTAGAGGGTCACACCCAGAGAGTCGTGGTTGATGGGTCGGTTTCGACCTGGAAGGGTGTGGGCAGTGGGGTCCCGCAGGGCTCGGTCCTTGGACTGATACTCTTTAATGTCCTCATCAGCGACTTGGACGAGGGAGTGAAGCGTACTCTGTCCAAGTTTGCGGATGACACAAAGCTATGGGGAGAAGTGGACACGCCAGAGGGCAGGGAACAGCTGCAAGCAGACCTGGACAGGTTGGACAAGTGGGCAGAAAACAACAGAATGCAGTTCAACAAGGAGAAATGCAAAGTGGAGGAAAAATGTCCAGCACATCTACTGCCTAGGAAATGACCAGCTGGGTGGCACGGAAGTGGAAAGGGATCTTGGAGTCCTAGTGGACTCCAAGATGAATATGAGCCGGCAGTGTGACAAAGCCATCAGAAAAGCTAATGGCGCTTTATCGTGCATCAGCAGATGCATGACGAATAGATCCAAAGAGGCGATACTTCCCCTCTATCAGGCGCTGGTCAGACTGCAGTTGGAGTACTGCATGCAATTCTGGGCACCGCACTTCAAGAGGGATGAGGATCACCTGGAGAGGGTCCAGAGAAGGGCCACTCATATGGTTAAGGGCTTGCAGACCAAGCCCTACGAGGAGAGACTAGCGAACCTGGACCTTTTCAGCCTCCGCAAGAGAAGGTTGAGAGGCGACCTTGTGGCTGCCTATAAGTTCATCACAGGGGCACAGAAGGGAATTGGTGAGGTTTTATTCACCAAGGCGCCCCCGGGGGTTACAAGAAAAAATGGCCACAAGCTAGCAGAGAGCAGATTTAGACTGGACATTAGGAAGAACTTCTTCACAGTTCGAGTGGCCAAGGTCTGGAATGGGCTCCCAAGGGAGGTGGTGCTCTCCCCTACCCTGGGGGTCTTCAAGAGGAGGTTAGATAAGCATCTAGCTGGGGTCATCTAGACCCAGCACTCTTTCCTGCCTATGCAGGGGGTCAGACTCAATGATCTACTGAGGTCCCTTCCGACCCTAACATCTATGAATCTATGAGCCTTTGAACTTGTCCCTTCACGGGCCATGGCAAGACACTTTAAGAGCTCTGCTACTATATCCTGACAGAAGTAAAGGGACCCACTTCTATTCCCAACTGGATTTTGCAACTCACTTGATAAACGACTTCAGGCAATACACACAGTCTCCAGCCTTGCAAAGATTTATGTCTAGCCTTACCTAAGTCATTGGGAACCCTCATGTGAGTAGTTATGCTATCCATGTGCATAGACGTGTGCAAGATCACATGTTCCGCACACATTACCCTCTTGTCCATGTCACACTAACTTCTCTGGAAGTACCCAGATGAGTGCACACGTGTGTTTCCCTGGGGACAAACAGCAGTGGCACATAGTTGTGCCGCTTCTACTTGTCCCCGTGGAATGCCCATGCATGTGTACTCTGGTGTGTGGCAAGTTGCCCCAGGTTGGGTAGCCTAGGCTGGCCCTAGCAACCTTACTTGGGATCTTGGGGGCCTCCAGAGGTAGCAATCCAGGCACATGGAGCCTGGCCAGCTGCTGGAGTGTGACTCTGCCAACCAGTCTCCGGTTTTGGGAGGCGCATGTTGCTGCCATGTGCACCATCCTGCCTTTTTTTGGTGCAGGTTTTTTTTTATACCAGGATCTCCCGGCGTCAATAATACCCACCACGCTGCAATTTAGCAGTGCGGAGAACGCCAACATGTGTGGCATGTGAGGTTTGCAGTGCTGCAGATGGGTCTGGACGTGCCCTCTGTGTTCAAGTTGTTCCATCTGTACAATGCTGATAATCATGCTTGGTTATCTTGGTTATATGCCTTAAGTTGTATTATTATTTAAAAATCAATCCTAATAGTGCATCTTTCAGTAAGATATTGAAGCGTTTACTTAAGGAAGGGAACGGAAAAGACAGACAGATGGGCAGAAGCTGAAAGAAACACTGGACAAATGTTGTGCTCATCTTGAAAATGTGTCTTTGGACTATTTTTCCTTTACTACAGGGTGTCCTGCCCCATGGTTGCCAACTTCAAACTGCATATTGGTGATGAGAGAGACCTGAAGGAAAAAATGAAAATACTACTCTGCCTATTATGTATGTTGAATAAAGGTAGAGGGAGTACAGCGGTTAATTAAAAAAATCCTATAGAAGGTACCAAGAGGGGTGATACAGATACGGGTGAGGGCAGAGAAGACAGACTGCTGTTCTGAAAAGTTCTATTGTGCTCAGCGGCATATTTTTATCATTTGTTTAGTCTGAAATTCCTTATTCAATGACTCTGGATTTGTTACCTTTCGGAAGGCACAAGGAACATCTGGACTCCATATGGCTCACACCTACTCCGTGCCAAATAAATCTACGTGCTGTTGTCTAAACCCCTTATTTCTACAAGCACTGCCACTGACTGGGTTTTAAATATCTCTGAAACTGGCTAAAATGTAACCTTAGAATCATTTAATTTGTTGATACAAATTCTACCGCAGCACATTAGCTACAGTTGGGTTAGTCAGTGTAATGTTTTTTTGATTACCATAAAAGAGCAGGAACACACACGTGGGCTGGTAAGTGACGAAGTAGTAATATGGTACCTCAGGATGGGGAAGCCGAGTTGAGAGCAGACTCTGAAATGTCATCAGGGAGGATGTTAGAGACCAAGAAGATGCCTTCAGCATCTACCACGAGCCTGTCAGTGGAGCACCATTATTGCCAGTCTTAAAAGGGACCACATATTTTTACATAAATGGGCCACAAAATGAAGAGACAATACCACCAGCACTCAAAGGGTCTAAGGACCAACCACTAAGGCGGGGGGGGGAGGTTTGAACTGGGTAACCCTAATGTTTTACATGTCATAAATGAAACTTCCAGGTGGGGAATCAGTTTCACATGGGAGCCCAGACTTCTCCTGACCAAGAGTGCAAGGTGGTAAGAGTGCTGCAAAGATGGCATGCTCAAGCCCCAGATGGACAGAAGTAAGCCTTGGTGAATGCTGCTGAGAGCTAGGCCATTCATTTCTAGCTTGTCTTAGAAAGAGAAAGGGATTTTGCCATTTAAGCCACAAAAATAGTGGGAAACAGGGAGAGCCCTGCAGAACAGTCCTCTCTTCCCACAAACAGAGAAAAAATTATATGCTTCCCCTTTCCCCCATGAGTATTAGACTTTTATACCACATCTCCTGCAAATGCCTCTCATCTGTACTGCTGCTGGTACTACTGATACCGAAAAAAAATCCCAACACGCTGAACTAAGATGTAATTCCTGCCAGCTATACCCACTAATGCAAAGGTTTATGCCATCTTGAATTTTGACAGAATACTCTTTTATTATTTCTCTCTCCCTCCAGGAGGGGTGCAGGGATCCAGAAACATTCTACTAATTACTTGGATACAGTTCCAAACCCAAATGGGATTTGAAATGTTGTCTCCATTCGAGAATAATTTACGAGCTACAATCTGTACTTCTTTTTCCTGTTCACATACCAGTGTGATTCTAAGTCTTACTAAGGAACATTCTGAGGTTCTTTATACTAAAGCAAGGATCTGATACAAGATACTAACAACCCCTGTGTTATATTTGTCTAGTCTAAGGATACTTTTTTTAACCGAGTCACAATACCTCGGAGATAATATTCATATTTTTTGCTGAAAAAATGGAAGATTGATCTTGAGGTTCAGGAGATCTGAGATAAGTTCCCTGCAATATCACAGACCTACTGCATGTAAATCACAGAGTAATTGAATCATAGGATTGGATGGGACTTTAAGGGTCATCTAGTCCAACCCCCTGTGTGAATGTAATGAGTCCTACCTAAACCATCCCTGACAAATGCTTATCCAACCACTTTATCCAAGTCTCAGTTACCCTACCCTTATTTCTGCTTATTAGATGGCAAGCATCCTGGGATAGGGACTGTCTTTTTATACATGTGTGTGCAATAGAAACAACAGTGGAGGCACCATGGCGATTCTGTAGGCAAGTGAGCATTTTTCAATGTTATTATCCAGATGTGAGGTTGTCCAAGCTCTCCCTAATGTAGGGGTTCAGATAGAATGATGTGGCTTCAAACCACCTATAGTTACGATTCAATTTGCAAAAAACCCTCCTATATTAAGTTGTCTCTGTTACTAAAGACATGTTTTAGTTTTGCAGCAGTCTAGCTGGAATTAACAAAAATATGATCAAAACCACCTCTCCAGCTCTTTCAGACCAAATGCCTTCCATGCTTTTAACTCATTGCTGATTAAAGGATAACATTGTTAAAAGAAGCTCAAGAACAGGAAACTACATGTTGGTATTGAGATGTTTGCATATATTAACTGCTGTCCTATGTTGTAGCGGGGCTTGAGCTTTTCCATGCTACAGTGCATCACAGAGACCTTCATTAACCATGTGAAGGTGTGGTCACTAGAAGTGTTAGCTTAACTTCTACAGCATCACAAGAAAATCCATCTGCATACTCTCAACAGCCCGGAGGTTAATGCATGTCACCAGTGAATTACAGCAAAGCTTGGTAGGTGCCATTAGTGTTAAGATTTTCCCAACCTGAATGATTATATTACCACCAATCAAAGGAAAATCGGAGCCCTGCTTATATAGCTTGGATTTATTAATGTTAGAATGGCCTGTAATAACTAAAACTAAACAGCAATTGCAAATGACTGCATTTATAACCAATGATCAACACTACTTTTGTTCTTACCAAGCAGGAATGGTAAAAGGCTTTGTATTGCACATGCTGGTTACCACCACTTCCTTTTGGGCTAGGTACAGACAGTCAAAAAGCCTGAGGCTGAATTGATTCAATTTTCAATCTTCACAGATTAGTCTAAACTGCATAAATTGAGCCAATAAGCAAGTGAACAGACATTCACTTTTGATTCCAGAAATGCAGCCACATACCTGCAGTGGCCCAGGCCAGAAGCCTGGGGGTGCCAGAACATGCCTCCCTGCTCAGCTGGAGCAGACAGCTGGGCCAAGGCTAGCCCACCCACCCTGCAAAGGTGGGGGGTGGAGAGGGGGGGACCGTGAGTTAACTCAAATCTGGAGGGGATCTGGGGCAGAAGTTCAATAAACTGATTTAACCTAAATCCGTTAAGTCTGATACTACATCCATCCAGGTTTATCTTAAATCAGTTTTGGCCATTTTGAAAGCGTTTTTTTTGTGCACTGAATTTATGCTGTGTTACAGATTTGAACCTGTTTCCAATCCCTTATACCACTTTGCATGTAATTTATGGCATTCAGATACCTGATGGTGGGCAGTTTGAACAGAATGAAGAAAAACAGAATACAGTCCAATGGAACTACTCCACAGTTATAGCAGCCCAGGGGTTACTAGCTGGTTCATATCATGTTACACATTCAGGCCACAGTGGACACGCATCCTTCATGGGAGATGGGAACAGAACAGGGCCTCTGCAGTGCTAAAAAGTTTGTTTCTTATGCCTCTAGACCTCCTCCTGATTAGTCAGTGAATAAAACAGGCAGAAACTCTGGCAAGTAGTCAACACTGTCCCATGCCTTCAACATCTATAAGAGCCTGACTTCTGTATTTCTGTTGACTGGATCAACTTTATATTTACAAACAAATTCAAATGCAAGAATACTAACAATCTTACACCAAAACAACCTTAACTCTGACCAGTGGCAATGTAAAAACATAGCATCTTAAAATAATATTAAACGACTTTATTAATCTACAACAAAGTTCTTCCAATGATTGCATACACTAGAATGCTTCTTTCTTGTTTATATATAGATATATGAATTCTGGCCATTTTCAAGCCAAATACAGAAAGGCATACTTGACAAGTTCAAGAATGGGCAAGTAATTTGTGCCAAAACTCATCAACTGCTATTCTTCATTCACAAATCACATCTACCAGCTAATCACCCCCTGTACCACCAATTCACACATCTCACTTACACAAAATAATAAGTGCAATTACATGAAAATAATGAAGTATGGCAAGAAAGTGTCTTCTTCTATTCTAATATTAACAGTTTCCACGGATTGGATGACAGATGCTAAGTACAGACAGCCAAAAAGCCCAAAGCTGAATCAATTCGATCTTTGCAGGGTAGTTTAAGCTGCATAAATTGAACAGATAAGCAAGTGAAGAGACATTCACTTTTGATTGCCAAAATGCAGGTACATGCCTGCAGTGGTCCAGGCCAGATTTCAGGAGGAGATAAAGCATGCTTTTCTGCTTGGCTGAAGCAGACAGCTTGACTCAAGGCTAACCCGCCCACCCTGAAAGGGAGGGGTTTGTGGGAGAGGTGCAAAGCATCCTGGGATGCTGAGAGTCTGTGAGTTAACTCAAATCTAGAGGGGATCTGGGTCAGAAGTTCAATAAACCAATTTAACCTAAATTAGTTAAGTTTGATACTACATCCATCTAGGTTTATCTTAAATTGGCTACAGCCATTTTGAAAGCAGTTTATGTGCCCTGAACTTCTGTTGTGTTACAGATTTGAACTGGTTTCCAATAACATATACCGGTTTATGTATCATTTCTGTCCCTAGCCTAGATGCCATTGGAATGCTTAAAGGTCTTCTGAATGAAAATGACAGAGGGAAAATGGGAGCATGCAAATATTATGCTCACAATACCCATATATTGCTTCAAAAAAATGTGACAGCCTTTTTCAAGTGTAGTTTCAGGACTTTTTGCCCTGTAGAAAACTTACCATATTCAAAAGATGAAAACTATTAAAAGAGAGAGATGTTCAGGAAAGTTCTCAATTTGGTGAAAATAAAAAATGTTAAACCATGCTTTCGCTAAGAATGTCACAAATAATTCAAATTTGCAGTCTGGCATTCCTATAAGAATAAGCTTAAGATTGGATTACTTAAATTGGATTATTGCTGTTTTCCATGAATTGTTATTAATGCCAGTGTTTGACATCACTACGTTTCCTAGGAGGGTGAGTTTTAATGTCTGAGTTAGTGATTGTTGTTCTTTAGCAACTCTAATTATTACCAAATGCAGGTATATAGCATTTACAGAACTACTGGTACTATAGTTTCTAAAGTAAGACCAACTTGGCTTCAACCAGCAACCCTAAAGCAAGACTAAGCATTTCCTGAAAGCAAGTTTTGGGCATGGTATATTAAAACCAGAGGAAACATTTGTGGTTTTCTTTCTTAACTACCATATCTAAAAACACTTCCTTAAGTTCGAAATAAAGAGGACTCATACCTTTTAGATGTTAGACAGGACTATGCCTAGACAAAAAGGGAATGCAATTCTTGTTCTAAACAGCCACATAGTTATTGTTTTAACAGTTTCACTTTTAAGTCTTTCAAAAAAAATATAGCCATTCATTTGTTGGAGAATTTTGCACTTCTCTTAAGAAAAACTGCTTCAACATGTATTAGCCTGTACATAGCTGCAGGAAAAAAGGTTAAAGAATTAAGCACAGCAGTCAGCCCATATGACAAGGGATTTATACTATAACCTTTTTTTTCACCCTTGAAAAAACAAGCCATTTTCCTCAGCACAGATTGTCCCCTCTGGGACTGGATGCATCACCTCAAAGATGTTCTTGATCTCCACTGCTTAACAGAGTGTCTTGAAACCACTGCTGACCCTCAGTCCCTCACTGGTTGGCAGTGCCATGTGTTTCTATTAGATTGGCATGAATAATGGACCAGGTCTTACTTCTATCAGCTGCAATAAGGTAAATTGTGAGCATTCCACTGAAGTGAATTCAGTTACACGGGCATGAAAATGGGAAGACAATCAAGTCTAAACCTCTGAATAGCACTAAAATGTGACACCACAACACCAGTGCATCTCTGACTCTCTCACCAGCATTCCTTTCTCCTTCCAGTCTGTATTTACCTATTTGGATACTGATTCAGCAAAGTACTTAAGCATGGGCTTAATTTTCAGCAGGTGAGTAGTCTCATTGAAGTCAGTGGGATTAGTCACTTGCTTCAAGCCAACCAAATGCTTAAGTACTTTGCTGAATTCATGCCTTGATCCCATTTCAATTTCAATCTGATATTTGAGCCAGACTGTAAATACCAAAGAAGCCAAGAGAAAAAAAACAAAACACTTTGGCCACATAAAACTGCAATATGCCCAACCACCTCTCTGTTAGAGAAGGGTTAACTATGTAACTGTGGTTACAGCTTCAAGTTTCACTTTCAGAGTACCTGATGCCCAGTTTAATGAAAAAACATGATCTGTCATGCTCGCGCTCTCTCTCTCGACTTGAAAGAAATCTCCGAATTTTAAGTCTAAGCCTTCCGCTTATTTCTGCCCTGAAAACTGGTCCCATTTCCGAAAGGCTGAAACGTCACAGACAGCCCCTTAAGAAAGCCCTCTAGTGAAGCAAGTAATTCTGCAATGGGTTGGTGCAATTCAGAAGAGGTAAACCAGTAAACCACAGTTCTATTGCACTGAGAAGGAAACATCTCCTGGTACTAAACCCATGCTGGAGAAGGGCACTGTGACAGCTCACCAGTTACAATACTGGCAAACAAACTCTTAACCACTGCCGTCTGGTTCATTCACCTCCGCACCCCTCTTCAGGTCAGTGCATGTGCCACTAGGTGTTAGCTTATTTTTTATCTATGGCATATGCACTACAAATCAAAGTGGTGGATTTTTCTATGACAATATGTCAAAGGCTTTTCATGACCTTGGGAATGTTTGTTTAATGTGCTGGGTACAGATGCTAATGCTTGTAAAAATCCAGGCTGCCTCTCCCATGTCCTGGTGCTGATCACTGCCAAAGCAACTACAGAGCACAGATCTCTTCAAATTTTATCTGAAAGGGTGTGGGGATTTTGCTGACTGTTTTAACAGTTAAACCACATTAAGTCCAAAACCACAACACAGAAAAATGAACAGCAAGAGAGCCACACGCCCATTGTGATAGAGTGAACATTTCCATCTGCTTTGCATGGGGCCTCAAGTTCTGTCTTGCAGATAACTAGTATATTCTCAGCTCAACACGCCAATCCTGATATTCTTGTTTGCACCAGTGTAAGGAAATAATTTCACTGAAGTCAGTGGAGATACTGGTACAAAACTGTTTTAAGTCAGAAGTGTACCAGATAAACTGTATTACTGTCCAGAAATGCAGGTTTTAAAAACATATGCTGTATCCCATAATAATCGTGACTACATCAATAGAATTTTAATTATCTCCCTAGTTGAGAACCTGGCTCATAATATAAAATGATTTGCACTCACTATTCAATTAGGGCCCACATACAGAACCTCATTAAAATGTATATCTTACCTGCACCCGCTCCAATGTGCTATCAATATCTTTTATACAGAATGTCCAGAACAATGTCACCACTGGACATACACTCAGAAATTTGATAATCACTTTTTTTTTAACATGAACCATTTCCCCAAGCCCAGTTTTCCTCTATTCTTTATTTCTTTAGCAATTCTCCTCCTGCTCTGGAGCAATCAGAAAGCATTCTCTTATCACATGCATTTCTTGTATATGGAAGATAAATCCCTATGGACAGGAATACATACTGAGTGTGTAAATGTTCATCCTCCCAGACTGGAACTCTCCCTATTCAGTATACATTAAAATTGGATTGCCCTGCTATGCCTGGGTGAGTGAGGTGTGCTTTTGCAGACAGTGTTCTGCTCCCACTGTCTGGGTTTACGGCACAGCAGGAAACACTGAACAAGCAGACCAGACAATAGGAAAGAGGATGATTTCTGCAAGAAAGTAGGAAAAGAAAAAGTAGTTGTTGTAATATTCTCCTTCCTTTACCCTTGAAGAGACAGAGCAACCAGCAACATGGCATTCAACCATGCCTTCAGCAGGAAGGGTAAGCAAGCAAGAGAGCACAAAGCTTTGTCTTTCTCAGCAGCCAGAAGGTGGAGGTTCTGACAGAATACAAACTATGAATGGAGGCAAACAGTTTCTGAATGGGTGTTGAAAGTCAGATTTAATCATAGAATCATAGAAAACTGGGGTTGGAAGGGACCTCAGGAGGTGATCTAGTCCAACCCTCAGCTCAAAGCAGGACCATCCCCAACTAGATCATTCCAGACAGGGCTTTGTTGATCTGGGCCTCAAAAACCTCCAAGGATAGAGATTCCACCACCTCTCTGGGTAACCTGTTCCAGCGCTACCATCCTAGTGAGAAAGTGTTTTCAATATCCAAACTAAACTTCCCTTGCTGCAACTTGAGACCATTGCTTCTTGTTTTGTCATCTGCCACCACTGAGAACAGTCTAGCTCCATCCTCTTTAGAACCCCCTTCAGGTAGTTGAAGGCTGCTATCAAATCTCCTCTCAGTCTTCTCTTCTCCAGACTAAATAAACGCAGTTCCCTCAGCCTCTTCTCAGAAGTCATGTGCCCCATTTTTGTTGCCCTCCTCTGGACTCTCTCCAATTTGTCCACATCCTTTCTGTAGTGGAGGACCCAAAACTGTACACAGTGCTCCAGATGTGGTCTCACCAGTGCTGAATAGAGGGGAATAAGAACTTCCCTTCATTTGCTTAGCACCTCTGATTTCCAGAGTGCAGTCAAAAAAGGACTGAGCTTTTCATGCTACATGCAGCCCTAAGTTCACAAGGAAAGTCCCACAGGTGGTGACGGGGTATACGTGTTTGCATACAGAGGTCAGCATATTGACCAGTGGTTTGACAGTTACAGTTAGCTACCTATGGTTCTCCTCAAGGGAAACACTACAGGGAATACATGGGAGTCATTGTGTCCATAAAGAAAGTGTAGCAGAAAGATGCATATTTTCTGTCTCCCTTTCCCCACCCAATCAAGCACGTGAGTTCTTCACTGTACACATTACATTACTGTTATTCTGGGCCTTATTTTAGCAAACTGCCAGTTACACCAAGTTAGCTGTGGATTTTTTTTAACCCTGACAACTTGGAACAAAATCAAGAAAAATCAAACTCGGCTCAGATTGGGGCCTCTGAAACATACACACAAGATTCTCACTGATAACAATGAGAACAATCATGGTATCTCCACTGCTTGATGCACAGTAAAATGCTGCATTCTCAAAGCCAATGGGCTAGGTATTTTGCATAAACAACTGCTGATTTTGCATAGCTTGTATGCATCTTTGTAAAAATGTACTGTATTTTTGTGGAACGTTATCATTTGACTGCAAGGTTGATCTTCATAAAGACACTTGTTCTTCAAAAGATTCTAAAAGTGATTTGCTAATTTATAAGAGATGATGAACTTTAGTAAGGTATATGTGTTTAAACAGGACCTGCTCAGCATCATCACTAAAACAGACAGAACGCATTGCTTGAGATCATATATAGGTCAAATCTGCTTCAATTTTAATGCAGAATAGAAAAGCATGACAATGCTATCAAATGCAGATACGCAGCTTAACAAAACATTAGATTCTTATAGCAATTAATATCTCCCAGTAAGCAGAGATCTGTGGGATCACTCTTGGGTCTTTTAATTTAGGCATGTCTTCTAATTAAAGAAAGATTAAACGTACTTTAAATAATTGTTCCTCCCCCCTCTGCCAAGCTCTGACGTGTTCTGGCTCTACAACTTGGGAGGGCATGCTGAAAGAAAGAAAAGGCCCTACCAACCTAAACACAGTGTCCCAAGACTTGGGCAGATATTGTGTGGGAGCTTTCCCTAGCCAAACCGTCCGCTTACCCATGGAGTCAAATACAGGTGGCATGGTATGCTTCTGATGGCATAGACTGCCAGCTGCTGTCCCCAACATATAACAGTCAAACTCTGCCAATGTCTCATGCAACTGGTCCTTCAAATGTTCCACAAGTCCCTCAGGCAATGCAAGAGCCACAGAGAACATGCTAATTTCAGAAAAAAACAGCTCATTTCTAGTAACTATCTGTAGAATTCCATTTCTCATGGGAGCCAATGCCATGGGTAGAAGAAATATTCACTTATATACTCATTGAGTTCTCACTGCTACATCTCACTGTCTGGGATCCTAATGTAGAAGTGGGTTGCTGTCTATTTCCACAGTTCCCATAACCGTAGGTACCATGTGAACAGAATAATAAGCCCCCAGAACTGAAACCACCTATCACACATCCTAATCCAGTGACTTCTCCACCTAGACATTCCTTCCAGCCACAGAAAAAAATTAAAGGGTCCTCAATACAGGTTTCCAGAGCTCCCTGGCTGGCAGGTCCACTACTGGGCATGTACAAGACAACAATCAAAAGGTCTGTTCTGGCTAAAGACTGGTCCCAACACATAGAGAGTTTTAGTGAGTTGTTGCACGGGGGGGACGGCGGTGGGGGATGCTGACCTGGCCCATGACAGATCATCAAAAACTCTCTATGTGGTCTGTGGGCTCATATAATTGCCCACCCCTGTCCTAACATGACCCAAACAATCCATGGCAATTGATGTGCTGGAGGCAATTACTTTAAAGCAAGGTTCTCCCTGCCCCCATTCATGTATCTGGCTGAAAAGAGCAAGTTTTAAGGTAGGGAGATAAGGGAAAAGGAAAATATAGGTCCCATAGGCCTAACTAAAGGCATTTATCCATCCCTCCACCACAACTGCTAGGACTGGAATGACTAAGGATGACTTCAGGGGCAGGGCAAACTGTAGGTTTTGATGTATGAGATGCAAGGAGCTCATTTACATATACTCTTTTCTCCTAGGAAAACACTGAAACTCACCACACTTGGGCTTTTCATTTAATTAATTGTGAGCCTTCCATAGCAAGCTGGACTGTCCAGCTGACAGTACAGCTGTGATCCAGAGACTTTCCAAGCTTGTGTGGCTTAGGAGACTGGAGTTCAGTTCTGCTGAATCACATCGTAGCTATAACAAATCTTTCCTACTCTTAAGGAAATCCCAATCCTGACAGTTCCAGGTGACCCACTGGTTTTCAGGAAATAAGAACTAGTTGATCTATCATTTACTTAGCCAAATGTTCTTCTCAGAGAAACTCAACAAAGCAAGTAGAAACCAACAAAAGACTAGCTGAGACTAGAAGGGGAAAGATAATGATTAACAGAATAAGCTATTGGAAGTACACACAAAAAAAATTCTCCTCAAACTGTAAATATTAAAGACGTATCTGATTGCCAATGTCATTTCTTATGGATGAGGTATATGAGAGAAGGAACAGCTGCACTTCATGAATTATGGTACACTGTATCATAAAAGGTGAAAGATAAACACACTGCATAAAAGCTACTGTATTTTACCTGACTACAGTTCCACCACAGAAAGCTGGCTCTTTAGATATTAGCTATGCTAATAATAAACTTATTTCTTTATCTCATGTTTATAAGGAGTTTTATTGTACCTTGCTCTGGTATCAGCTGGGACCGAGATTTCCTCATTTGCCATGTTTATAGGGTTTTCAAAGTAAGTTAGATAAACATTGTGGTAGTATTACTTATGAAGTCCGTGCTTTCAATATACCAGTGGCTGAAGCACATCACTGGACTCCCTCAATTCCTACCCCTACACGTTTACTCTCCTCAACAGCCACAAGATGATATCTGCCAGGCTGCTTGCTGTGACAGAGGAGTATTTTTTCCATGTCATCAAAAGGCTGAGAGCATCTCTGTTGGACTCAGATGGCATCCTGTACATTTTTTTGGCAGGACTCACTTCTGTTAGACTCCACTATGATGTTGCTCTCTGTTTATCAGGACAATTTACTTCTTGTTCGGAAACTCCAAAGACATAGGGAGGATTTGCAAGAAAGAACAAAAAGAAAAGGAACAGAGAGCCTCTTAATTAAAAGTAGGAGGATGGAACCCAATTAATGTAAAACCGATGTTTTCATTGGCCAGGTGTTCATACTAAAGCACTGAAATGTAAACACAGCAGCTAGGAAGGCTGGGGCATTGTAAACCTGTTATTTTAATGAGTTTACTCTTACCATTACCAAATGCCTGAAGCTTTTAGACTTTAATCTGCAAGCTAACTCACTGCTTTCACATTCAAGCAACAGCCTGAGAGATGCCCTGCCCCAGGAGAAACATCCTTTGGGCAAATACAGTGCCTGAACGAGTACCTGGCAGGAGTGGGGGACGGGGTGGGGGGGGGGAGGGGGTGTCATCTCAGATAGCACTACACCCTTTGGCATCTTTCTGTCTAGCTACTTATGTTAAGTCCCCCATTATCAAAATATCCAACTGTCTCATGGTTATTAACCAACTCTCCTTTTGCACTACCCTGTAAGACAGGTAAGTATTAGCACCCTTGGCAGAGGGAAGGTGTGGCCCATTCATCTGCCCCAGGTTTCAGTACTGCCTTGTGGTCAATGTGTGCCAGGATTAGAATCATGCTACGGTCCTGCAAAGGGATACAAGAAGGCAGGGTGGTGGGGAGGAGGAGGAAATGTTCTCCCTTAACAGACCAATGCCAGGCCGGACAAAAATCCAGGTATATGGCTGCACAGTTAATACAAGTCAGAAAATGCATGTGCCTAAGTTCCCACAGCAGTATTAGCTCAATCACATTCACATTTTCTGGTTGGTTGTTGTGTATGTTTTATGTATGCCAAAAGTAGTAATACATCAAAGACAAAAATCTCCTATGCTAATGCAATATTAAGGTTACATATTTAAGCACCCAAATAATCAAGATGTTCAAGCGCTATGGGTTCTCACAACAACAGGGCTTGAGCAGGCAGCACATGCTGCAAGTATTTTGTTACATAATGTAAAACCAACTAGTTCTAGGAGGAAATGACTTCCCCAAAGGCCAACATCCTGTCCTTAATGTAAGGGAGACCTTCAGAATACACAACAAGGAACTGTCTGGTCTAAGCAATGGGAGAATTTGATATTGGACAATACTGTAGCTAAGTTCCTCAGTAAAACAAACTTTATCACTTTTTATAGCAAAAAATCATCAAATATCTCTCTTCTCCTTAGGGTGGTATTGAACTGGGTTCAATACTCAGATGTGCTGCAGACTTCCTAGGTGACCTAGGTCACATCACTTACTCTGCTAACCAGGTTTGGTAACCACTGTGCTAAAGAATCTTCTTTCTAAGCAAAACTGAAGGGCAGGCCTTCACACCTGGATAAATTGTGCTTGGATAGCTCTAAAATGAAACATTTTCATGAAGGGTTAAATGGGCCAGGCTGGATACTTGTGCAGAGGCATTGCAAGGCATTGCAAAGGTAGGTAAGGCACTCCTCTACACACATTCCTGAAATACTCATAATGAGAATAGCTACCCAAGAGAAGTAGGAGTTTCTGCAGAGATAATATTCTCCTTCTCTCTCCCCTGCACGTACATGCAGGTGGAATTAGGCAGGAAATGGGCAGAGCCTCAGCTCAGCCCCACATTATGCTGGTCAAGGTACCTTTGACAGTATTCTCAGGGAAATAAGACACAGGCCTGGTACAAAGCATTTCCCCTTCACAGCAGCCTGTTTCATGCCCTAACAGCACGCCTCTCAGTTGGGGCACAGTTCATGATTTAGCCCATAAAAATGACAGGTGTCTGAAATAGGCAGATTGATGATTCAACTCATGCCCTCTCCTCAACTCTGTAACTTAAATTGGAAAAAAAAAGTTTAAAGAGTTAGGGTTTCACCCTTATATGACTTGTTAGAATCATATGTAAATATCGTTCTATTTAAAAATAACATTGCTCAGGAGGCCTTTGTGCAGGGAGAAGCTAGAACGAGCGCCAGCTCACATGTCCTCCAGCTCACCTGCTGTTTCCCTATACTTATTTTTTAGTGTTTTCGTTGCAGCCTATTCTTTATTATGGTCATTTTGTTGAATTGTTATTTAAGGGGAAGTATCTGACTGCACAGGGTCATGGTACAGGTTAAAAGCTCTAGCTATATAGACTCTCTTCTCTCTTTGGGGCTCAGAGTTAAGGGCACAATTTCTGTGTTCCTGGCCCAGGGCTCATCAACTGAAGAGAGCTGTCAAACTACACAGTGTCTGAAACGACAGCTCAAAGCATGTAAGTTGCTTACTCAGATGCTAGAGGGGAAGTTGGGGAGGAATGGGTAAGGAATGGGGGGCGGAAGGGCAGAGGAAGGGGAAAAGTATGAGGGGACAAAGATGACAGGAGAAATACCTGAGAAAAGGAATCAACTCGAAGAGGATAAAAGGAAGAAACCTAAAAAATGAAGAAAGGTTGAGAAAGTCTTTCTGGTCAAAAACAGTAACTGATTAACATGCTAGGACATACTTGAATCCTGCTGCCTTCTACAGAGGTAGCAGTAATCACTTCTCTATTCAAGGTGCTTCCATCATCTTCAGCCACTGGTTCCACTGCCTCAGCCTCCTGAATGGGCTTCTCTACTCCATTAGTCACCCCATGCTATAGGGAGGCTGCAAACACCCAAGTCTCCTCTTTCATGACTTCTATATCTGCTAACTCTTGCAAATAGCTCTTTTCCTGCTTCTGGCATGATGGCAGGCAGTAAACGGGACATGCTGACTAAGAGATAGGTGGATAGCAGTGGTGGGCAAATATTTCGGCTGGAGGGCCACTTAACAAGTTTTGGTGAGCTGTTGAGGGACTTACACAGAAGATAACATATTAACAAATTATAGATTTAAAAAAATAATATTGTAAAAATCAAACACCTACTATAACATTTTAATTTTATTTCAAAAAATATTTTTGTCCTAATTTATTTATCTTTTTAGTAGTATATATAGAGGCAATTGCATAATAGCTCAAAATAAAGTCTTACTCTTGTATATTGTATATGGGGGTGGGGGAGTGGGGCGGATGTGTGGAGGATTATGTGGTGGGGATAGGCATGTGGGGTGGGCATGGGGTATATGTGGGAGGTGGATGTTTGGGAAGGTGGGTGTCTGTGTGGGGAAGGGGCGGGGGGGCACTGCTCATGCACTAGGTCCCCAGAGCCAGCTGAGGGTGGGAGGAGGCAGGGGGCACATACAGTAGGGCACACCTGGGTGGTGCAGGAGTGGTTCCCTCCTGCCACCCAATTCGGCCATTGGCTGCCCCTGCTGTGCTCTGCATAGGGGACAAGCCCTGCCAGCTCCCACCTGGGGCAGTCTGCACAGTGTTCCTACCCGCCTCAGCCCCAGCCAGCATGCACAGCTTCCTGGTGGGGCTGCTCCTGGTGCAGCTGCAGCCACTTGGGTACTGCTTGGCTCCCACCACCTCCAGCAGCTCCTCCTACTCTTCCTGCACTGCTCCAGGCAGTAGGCAGCATGGGGAAGCTGTGGGGACACATGCTGGGCACCACATACTCAGCCAGGCAAGGAGGAAGCTGCAGCCGGGGAGCTCCTGCCCCAGTGCATGGGGTTCCAGCTCAGCTCCTGGCCACCTTCCACCCACTCAGCTGCCTGCAGGTGGCTGCTCATCACGCCACGTGTGCAGAGTGGGCGGAAGGCAGCTGGGATCAAGAACTGGAGCCCCGCACACTGGTACAGGAGCCACCCGGCAGAAAGTGCATCCCCACAGCTTTCTCATGTTACTTGCTGCCCAGAGCGGGGCAGGAGTCGTCGTTATCGTCAACGGAGGCAAGGGAAAACTTAGCAATACCCAAACTGCTACAGATATACCAGAAGCAGCTCTGCCAGGAAGCTGTGTACACTGGCTGGGATGAGGGTGGGTGGGAGCACAGTGCAGGCTGCCCTGGGCAGGAATGGGCCCCATGCAGAGCATTGCAGGCCAAATCCAATCAGTTGGAGGGCTGGATCTGGCCTGTTGGATGTATTTTGCCCACCCCTGGTGTATAGGCATTAACCATTCTCTGAAAGCAAAAGGGAGGTTCCCTATCCTGGATAAGCATGTCTCCATAGGGACCATTGACCTCAGACTTGTTGAGCAAGTCAATCTTGTTGTATTCAAGGGGATTTGTGAAGGTAAGACACTTCTGGAAATTCGTGCTTGCATTATAAAAATAATACTGCAGAAGTTTTTATACACATACACATAAAAATTATTTATACACACACACACACACACACACACACACACACACGTAAAATTTGTTTTATTTATATACACACACACACTATACACACACACACACACACACACACACACACACACACACACCCCTACAGTACATTGCAGTAGGTAAACCATTAGATCATTTAACATTTCAGAAGCAAAAAGTTGTTTAAAGAAGAAGGACTTATCCCCTCTAGGCCAACTTTAGTCTGGAATGGAGTAAGCAAGAGTGTCATCAATATGATATATGCTGGGGTATTACAAGGAGTGGGAGCCAGCTGATCTAGGGCTCAATACTTCATTAAAAAAGGCTTGTTTTAACACATTAGTGTATGTGGTGAACACCTCACTTAGCATTAGTGCTTGGGGCATTTGATACATACGTACTTATAGAAAGTGAGTTAGTATTTGCAGGTCACTTACAATTGTTATGATTGCAACAGTGCCCTGAATAGAACAATTCCTTTTCTTTTATTCCTTAGCAACTGTTACAGCCTAAGACTCAGTCAACCTGTTAGTTTGATTTCCTTAACTAATGCAATTTTGGAAGGGTGGACTAAAAGATGAAAGGGAACTGATGGCAGAATGAGTAATGGAAATAAGGATCCTCTACTAATCAGCATGAAGAGCTACTAGACATGAAAAAGCAATCCTCACATAGGAACCCTTACAAAACTTCAACTGGAAGCTTCACACTTTTCCTCTGCTCTGAAGTGTCAGGATATACACACTTTGCATACCTGTGTATTTGCCCTACCCAATGCATTTGAATTCAAATGCATAATTAAGTGCCTTGTAGCTTATTCTTGACCTGCTCCTCCTCCTGTTTCAGCATATCTGTCCATCTTCCCTCTGACAAACACTCCCAGGCATAGGATACAGCGGTTAAGAGTGAGAAGAGAGTGCATTTTGCACAGCTGACAAATAAGGAGTAATTAAAATACCTGCCTTTCACGATTCCTGCCCAATCGTACAAATTTGAACTCAGAACTCCACAGGTGAAAGACAAATGTGGCAGCTCTGTAATGGAACTCTGATCTTAAAATCATGGGAAACTCTCTCCCCTCTGGATGCCTGAGCCGCAGGCAGACCAAAGCAACCCCCAAAGTAATCCCCACACATGGACCAAAAAGCTGCGGATGGCAAGAGCTAACATTCCGAGAAGTCAGAATAAAAGGTTTTCTTTGGACTGTATTATGTTGCTTTCTCACTCATCAACCTGAAATGACTTTGTTGTTTTGGTCTGAAACTCATGCTATTCTGAGTTAGCAAAATCCTTTCTGCCCTAACAAGATTGAATGCAGAGTTTTATAGAGCGATTCAATCCATTAGCTGATTAAAGGCTATAGATCACTCTGCCTTGGACACAGTTGTGCCATTATGGATAAAAAGTGTCAAAAAAGCTTCCAGTATAACCAGTGTCTTTGAAACTGCTATGGCTACAGTTAATTAAACTTCACGTTCAATCTTTCTTTAAGTCTGCAAAGCCAACAAGCAGATAATTTATGGTAGCCTTTGAAACTGCCTATTTAGAATAAATTATTGGTACAGTATCTTTAAGTCCCCAAATTATAAACACACACACACATGCACAACATTATCACAAGCTGAGAATGTGTGAAGACAAAAAAGTGCACAAAAATGAGGCACTGATGAATTTAAGCCTCAAATTATAAAGGAACTTCCTACAGACAATCGTCTCCCCTTTGAAGATTCTCTAAAGATGACTTATTTATTGTTTACTGTTGGAATAGAAACAAAGGAGCATAAAGTCACAATTCCATAATAATTAATGTTGATTGCCATTAAAAGTCAGCAGTTTCCAACAGTTGCATGCATATCAAATACTGAATTTTTCCCTTGTGCTTTTGAGAGCAACTAATAGTAATCATTCTGCAGGATCTACTAACAACTGTGGATTTAATGGCAACCACTATATTTAAGATTTTAATAAAAACCCACAATCAGAGAATCTCTGAGATTTATCTATCAGTCTGCTTCAAATATGCTAAGACCCAAAGAGTTACTTAAGTTTAAGACCTATTAAAAACAATGGGAGCTGCTGGATTGAAATCAACAAATTGAAAGAAGAGTTAAGTGCTAGAAGACTAACTTTTAACTTGATATTTAATATTTGTGGACTATGCAAATGGAAGAACATTGGCCATTCAGGGAAAAAAATCATGAACAGGGGACCAAAACATGTTACGTATAAAAGCAGAGCCTAAAGTATGAAAAGAAAATCATAATATTTGGACTTCAGTACCCATGAGACTCCCAAATGCCTCACTTTTTGCAGACTAACTTCCAAATCCAATTCCGTAAAATTTTGGCAAACAGTTACTGCAGAAATCCTGTCATCCAAGGAAGCCTTAGGTGTGTTTGAAAGTGAAATTTAGTAATTTGTTGGACTTCCCTAAATTTGTTAGACTATAAACTTTCACCTCAATTCTACTTTAACTGAGAGAGATCAAGAAAAAAAGTTGCACCTTCTTCCCAGACTCCCCTCCTTAATTTTTTACCATGTACAAACTCAGTCAATTTGAAGAAACTCTATGAAACTACCAGGATATCCCAAGGTTGCTTTATTTGAATTCCAACAGGCCCATACTATATACACTTTTAGAATGATGATATAACTAGTTAAATTGTTTTTGAAAATAACTGATCAAAAATCCTTTATGTATGTAAATTATTTTTTAACTGAAGAGTTTAATGTTCACAGATGTACAACAAGGCTTATGCAAATAATTTTCAGTTTATAGCCTATTTCCAAAGCCCTTTGAAATCAATGAAAGCGCTCCCTCTGATTATTTGCTGTTCATCAGTCATGCTATGTGACTGCTTACCTGTATCTGCAACTGTTCAGTGACCTTGTGAATTGTTCCACTGTGTGGTTAAGAAAAACAGCATTTCAAAATGACCACCAGTTATTTATGGTGTGTTTTGTCTAGCCAATACAATATAGGAGTATATGCAAGCTGCCAGTATTCAGAGCGTTCCATTTAAAATAAATCTTTTTGTTAAAATCATGGCTGAGGAAGTGCAGCAAAATTATAATTACATATGTAGTGTGAACTTTTAATCTTCAGAAAACCTGTTCTTATTAGCTCTAATAAATACCATATTTTCTCGCATACCCCCAAATAGATGCGCATCTTGATTTTGGAAGGCAGAAGTTAGGAAAAAACATTTTTTAATGCCGACCATATGACACAGAGCAAGTCCTCCTGGAAACTATCCAAGAAGCATAGCATCCCAGGAGATAGTCTGAGTGAGGCAGCAGGAACTTCCTAGTGTGTCAAGACAGTAACAAGTTCTCTTTCTAAGCCCTGGTAAATAACAACGCATTGTTTCCATACCACAGTCCTCATCAAGATCTGGCACAGCATGCAGCTCACTTGCTCTGAGCCAGCTCAACTGGCCCAACTTTGGAAGGATGGTCCTGCGGAGGGGGAGAAGGGGAGTGCTTGCGATATGTGAGTAAATATGGCAAATACAGTAACAAAGTTTATTTGGCAGGAAATTCCTACCTCCTGCCTCACCTAGACTATCTCCTGGGATGCCATGCTTCCTGTATACCCTGTTTCCAAAGGGTTTACGACATACCCTGTTTATATCAGACAGTTGACCAGGACTGGAAAAAATCTTTCTTTTCACATTCTGCCCTCCAAAAACAAAGTGCATGTTTTATTTGGGGGTGTGTCTTGTATATAAGAAAATACTGTATTTGGCAGAGAAAAAGCAGGTCTCTTTGGAGCATCAGAATAAGTTCTCTGTCCAGAGCAAGCAAGAAAAACAGGGATATTATCAATCCCTGTGGGTCTGATTGTCACTGAGATTAAGGTACAAATCAGAGTGGCTCAAATTATTATTGTTGGAGACCTACATAGTGCAGTTTGTTCCAAGGGTTTTGTGTATCTACTCTTTTATGTTCTTGCTGATGATCATCCACTGTCATCTATAATTAGAAAGAAAACAAGGGTATTTCTCATGGGTAAATAAAAACAGATTATCTGTCATCAGTACTCCTAAAGAGTTTGACCTTTCAGGACAGACAGTTAATTTTGAATGACCTCTATTCAATGTGACACAAGAAGATAAGGAGTCAACAGGATGACCATTTGGCTTGGAATTAATTTTGCCAAGTCTGTGAAATAAAGTTTTCAAGACTAATGAACAAGCTTGGCCATGTAGTTATGCTCCTTTTACAACAGAACTCTTGGGTGTCTAACGTACTGGCATTATCTAAAAAAAAGAGGTTTTCAAGTATTTTAGTCTTTTTATGAGTCCCTTACCACCCATGCTTAATGTTATTGTTGAAAAAACAAACCTCAGTTGAAATTTCAACTTCTCATCTTTGGAATAGAGGGAAGAAAGCTATAGGATGGCAAAGGCAGGTTTTAGTGGTATAAAATTAACCATATTTAAGTACATATTTGTGCATTTTTTTTAATAGAAATCACTTTTTAACAAAGGATAAAAGACCTAGAGCCCAGAAGCCACAAGTGATTTTGGGTGCCCAGCTTGAAATGCTTTGCTTTTGAAGGATGTCAATCAGCACCTTCTGAAGCTTATACCCATTTCAGAGATCTTAACATGGGTACTAAAAAAAACTGAGCTACCCAGAACCAGGAATCACCTCTGAAAACTGAGGCCTAGCTGCCAGCAATTTGATAAGCTCTGCTAAACCACATATTCTGTGTACTGCCTGCATCTGGATGAGGTCTGAGAAGAGAAGGACTCCACTGATAAAGAGCATAACATAACTAGGCTAAGTACAGGCTGTCAAAAGCCTGAGGCTGATTCAATCTTCTCAGATTAGTCTCAGCTGTGTAGATTGAACCGATAAGCAAGTGAACACACATTCACTTTTGATTCCGGAAATGAAGCCACATGCCTGCAGTGGCTCAGGCCATAAGCTGGGGGCGCTAGAGCAGGTCTCCCTGCTTAGCCTAGCCCGGCCACCCTGTGAGTGGAGATTTGTGAGGGAGGTCCAAAGCATCCTGGGATGCTGAGGAACTGTGAGTTAACTTGAATCTGGAGGGGATTTGGGACAGAAGTTCCATAAAATGGTTTGACCTAAATCAGTTCAGTCTGATACTACATCCAACCAGGTTTATCTTAAACTGGTTTTGGCTATTTTGGAAGTGGTTTAAGTGCACTGAACTTCTGATCTTTTACAAGTTTAAACCAGTTTCTGATCACTTAAACCAGCTCTGTCCCTAGCCTAAATGCCACCATTACTTGTACAGACATATTAAAATTTCCTAATCTTTGTGGTAAGAATATGAGGATGAATAAGCTAAGTACAATGTGTTGTATGATTTTTTTAAATAATTACTGATACTAAAAACAAAAGACTAAACATGCAGTTTTTAGAAGTTTTATGTGTGGGTGTATTTGTATGTGGGGAGATGGTGAGAGGGAAGGAGAAACAGCAAGCAAGCACACGCAACCATGAGCATGAAAGCATTCACCCACAAGTAAGCACCTTCTAAGTTCCACACACTTTACAAACCAACAAATCTAACAACCCATCTATGAAGACAGACATTAAAATTCCCATTTCGTATAAGAAGAAACTGAAGCACAGAGAGGCTATTTATCAAAAGAACAAGCTGCAGCAGAAGCAGGTAGGTATTAATACCAAAGACAAAGCAGGCTTGGGTTTCCTGTTCTCTCAAGACTACACCACACCTGCCCAGTCTTATTTAATAGTTGGGTGATTCTTATCTGAAGCAAATCTATTGACTTCAAGGAGCTACAGCAACTGGCACCAACAAAAGTTCTGCCTATTGTGTTAATATTAAATATTAGACAGTGTCTCATGTGAACTAAAAAAATGCCACAAATTCAAGAGAGACAGAAATCATAAATAATGGATCGGGGTACATGTGTAAATGCAAGCATTGAGTCAAGGCCCTTGTTTAAATGCCTGGAGTTCAGCAGGATCACATACCAAGCTAATAGTTTAGATCCTGAAGCTGAGATATTAGAAATGCTGCCCAGAATTTATCCACCAGAAAATGGGGTTTTAGAATCCAAGATGTTTGCACTATTGAACATAGCATATTAGACATGCAAAAATATTTAAACTAGATTTCTCTGTGTTCCATTTTGTACCAGAGTACAACATGCATAAAAAGAAGCCAGGGACTAGATATATTTTTAAACTAACCCACAAGTCCAATATCTCTCCACCCAATTCCCTGTAGCTAATCCTAAAGTTAAGGTGCACTTTTAGCTGGAAGAAATGGCTAAGAGTAGAGTTGCCTCTACTCAGAATTTGCTCCCAGGCACTTACCTACATGTTTGCTGATCCCATGGAGAAGAGCACTGCTATTCTTACTCTAACAGAAGCAATATAGGGCTTGGAGAAAGAGATAACACCCAAGACCATAATTTCTGAAGCTTACCAAAAAACTGGTAGAGAGATGATAAAGACATGATTAAGAGTATGTGTCAGTTATCACAAGGGACATGGATTTATTTCATTTTACTTATTTTATGAAAGGTACCCAGTCACAAAGACTCCTCGCACATTAACCACACATAACAAAACCTTCTTTCAAAGTCAGATGTGACAGAAGCCATGCCCCGCAACAGTTGAGGTCATAGAGAACTTTGGCTTCCTGGACACTGGGACTTTTCAAACCTCTGCAGGCAGTAGCCAGCCAGCCACTCGCTTGTCATCATAAACTTTATTTATAATATTCTGAGGAAATCTAACCAATAGATTTCATTTCTCATAGGAACACAGAACCGATTGCAAACAATGCATAACTTCTGTAACAATGCTTAACTCCCAGCTGTGCTGAGAGATATCAGTTGCCCACACATCTCACTCTAGGCACCTGCACAGGAAGTCATTTTGCTCCAGCCCTTCAATCTGCAGGTGTAAAAACCAAATGTCAGTGCCTGGACACGATGTCCAAGCTCCCAGGATCCCTGGCATGGTACAGTACATACACACTCACACAATCTGTCTGCAAGCAGATATGTAAGTCAGACAAACCTGGCAGGTGATCAATGAGGAGTACAACATTTCCATGTACTACCTTTCAGCTGCAAATATGGGACCTGCAGTAAGGATAGACAGCAGCCCTGTTTTGATTCTCAGCATCTGAAGCCTTGCCTGATAAATACACCATCTAAATCATTAGATCCCTGAAAATTTAAGAACTGTACTCCAATTCACCAGCTCAATCATTATTGTTAAATGTGTGTTGTGTTTGAATAGACCTGCAATTACTCTGGTCTAAAGGCCCCTGAAAGTCTTACAGATTTTTAATACACGCTGCATTCTGTAAAACATGGCCATGAAACATGGATTTTCCTTAGATGGACATGGGGGAGATTCCTGTCCTAAGAACCAATCTTCCAGAATGGTAAAAGACAATATCAGCTACCTTGTACAAATGTACAGGGTAGAAGCTCTCACTGATTTTCTAGACATGCTACCTACAAAGTTCTCCTCCAGGATAAGATCCTTACTTTAAAAGATTGAACAAAAAAAGGATGGCTAGCTATTGGAGACTTTTTTCCAGGCCGTGACTTTGACCAATTATGAACAACATCTAAACTACCTTCTCATGATTTCTACATGTGCCAGCAGGTTAGAAAATTAAGGGGCACAATTACTAACAAAGAACCTTAACCACCATGAAAGAAGTGATGGAGTGAGATCAGTCGGGTTTTCAATTCCTTTCTCTGGAAGTGCCCTGTGAGCTCTCCTTGGACTTTAGAAAACTTGCAGTCAAAAACACTGACATTTTACTATCAAGTATTTCATCTTTGGTAAAACAGCATAATTTAATGAGAAAATACTTAACCAAGAATAATCTGTGCAGGTCTTCTCCTACCTCCATTCAACAATTTTGCTTTGGAGAGAGATTCACAAAAGTCCAAAGCTCTACACCATGGACCTGAAATCTTAAAACTCTTCTTAAAAAGGAATACCCATAGCTGAAGCACTTGGATGATCTCTGACACCCCTATTTTCAATACTTACAAGCAAATGTAGTATTTTGGACTGTACACACCTCCTTGTGTTCTTTCAGTTTTGTAAAAACTGAATCCAGATTTCATTGAAGATACTATCAATCACCCTCATTCATTTACTGTTTATGGAGATTGCCATTACGTGCGCCAATTTTGGGCATCAATTCACAATTTTAAGTATGTCAGTTTGACCGTATATTTAATTTAATGTAGAATTATGCATTCCGGTAATGGGCATATGGGACTAATGCTGGTACTGACATAAGAGTACAGAGTACAATATCTATATAAGAAAAGAAAGCTTATTCTAAATCTACCCACTGTTAAACAAAACATGTGACAACACAAAGTCCAAACCTACTCTGATCTAATGAAAACAATACACCAGTCTGACATCAGCAAAGAAATCTTCTATAAATTATGAGACAAAGAATAAGAATAATCCTGTTATTTTCCAAATGGTAAATAACCTATTACAGGTTGTTATACTCAAACAACCTGTTGCCCATGTTACATCAGATCTAATGAATGAGTATAAATTTTTAATTTAATTTAGACTTTAAAATTATTAATTTATAAAATGATAGATAAACATAAGAATTTGTGTAACCTGCTTAACATAACTCATACATCTTGTATATCTGGCACAGCACTTCTCCAGTTCCTGCATATAGTTCCTCTTTCTGTTTATCTTGAATGCAATAAAAATAAAATTCAGTGTTACAAGTTGTGCCAAATATCAATGAAGAAGTGAAGGTAACTCCTACCGTCCCCCCTTTGGATCCACAAGGGGAAACAGGACAAATGACATAATGGTTAGTGGAACATAATTCTTCAGGTAAATTCTCATTATAATGATTAATGAGCAGTGAAAACATGAGCTCTGCTTAGTTTCCTCTACCCCACCCCACCCCACCCCAAACTGGGCAACAACCGGCTAAGTGTAGTCACCATGCAAAGGATCTCACCAGCAACTGTGGGCACGAACATAGCAGAAGGAAGAAACAATGCCTCTTATGGCTCATATTAAAGATAGTATGATTTTTGGAGCACATATTGTCTTTCATTTTATCACTAGCAAAGTGAGGCTTCAAACTGGCTGAAATCTGTATAGGCTGCTGTATTGTACACTGCCTATAAGTAACAACACCAGTACCACTAAGAAAATGCAATGGACTCTATGAAAAAAAATTGCGCAACTTGGTTTTTCTGGATACGTTACCCAGTCCCTGTACCAGTTACTGTAATGATGTCTATCATAAGGTGCTTCAACAGCAGGAAACTTATCAAAACCATGCACAAAAGTGATATGCCGCACCCCCATTGTTCCCAGCCTTCATCACATCCTCTTTTATCTATATTCATCTGGGTATCAAGTCTGGAAAGCAATCTACAAGACTTTTGCTGGTCAGAAAAGATCAGCAGCAAGGCAAATTCATATTTAAAACAATACCAATTCATATTTCAGCAAGAGAGTTATCTTGGGAATGAACACATTTTTCTGCATATCCTTCACATTTCAGCTGTCTCCCAATTCAGTCTAACTGTGCCCTGGATAGATTTTCCCTTGGCTTCCATCTGGTCCTACCTTCTCTACATCCACACGTACATAGCCAATTGCTTTGTTTTCTTCTAACACAGTGTTAAGGCATGAGTCCCCATGATCTAGCTTAAGTGCTCTCACTCCAGACTGCTCTTCTGTTCTATATAAATCTGTCCTGCCAGCCTCTTAGTATGAGAACATAGTTTCTAGAAGCCATCCCGCTGAGATAACGTCTTTTGGACTGATGGATTCTTTGGCTGTAAATTGCACAAGCCTTCAGCTACCCTTTGGTTCCTCATCCCTGCCCTATAGCTCCAAGGAAAATGACCCAATGGACTCTTTAACAAACAATGACTCATTGAATTAAAAGATCCTTATTCTGAGTGACTACACATTTGCAGAGACAACTGCACTGAGTTCTACTTTGTCCCTAGCTCTCACTCAAGAATTGCGGAGTAAGGCAGAGTATCGTCCCATCTTATGCACCTGCCCAGCTGAGAAGGAGCTACTTTAGTTGCTGCTTCAGCAGCAACAGGAACTATTCACCTGATGCTCATGGGAAGCAAAGGGGCGAGGAGGAAAGAGTGAGTGGCTCTGTTCAGCCCCCATAGTTTACCAGCCAGAATGGATGGCCACATCCCCAGAGGAAGTAAACTGAACTCTAAAAAGAGATGGAGTAACTTACTCCCCATCTCAGGAGCAAGCATAAGAAAATAAGGGGAAAAATGCACCTCTCCTAGGGTGCAGACACTCAACACATTTACGGCAATGTCATCTGCTTTTACACAGCACACAGGCTTATACCAAGGTAAAGTTATTCTTCAGAAAGTCCAGAGTAACTATACACTGGCTTAAGTTACACTGATGTAAGTAAGCATAGTGTATCCACAGCTCTAGTTGGTTTCATTACAAGGTAGTGGGTTGCTCAATCAAAACAAGCTACTATGGACTCCCTGACACCTAGTGACAAGGTGCTGTAATAACACAGTAGCTACCTTGAAAGAGCTGCTTGGCCATCCAGTCCAGATACTCAGTGTACAAAACAATATGTTATGTGTTGTATGTCTACGCACTAAGGTGCAGTTCTTTCTCAAGACTCTTCTTGGGTCAGTGCAGCCACACACTGCCCCATGTGGTATGCTGAGGCTACAGCCCTAATCCACCCCTAAGTCATTAACATGTGCAGTTGACTCATGCATTAAGGGTCCCACTGAGGGAGCTGGCAGACAAGCAGGCCCCCCACTCTAACTCATGACACTTTAAATAAAGTGCCATGAGTTAAAGCAACACCCCCAACCAAACAGATGTTCACCTGCTGGGTTGGGGGGAGGGGGATATTGAGCCTGCCTGCAGCCAAGGAGCTGCCCCACTTCCCCAGCCCAGTCCCATCCCCGTAGCTCTGTGGCTGTCAGCAGGAAGGAGGGGGGGAGAAGGGGAGTGAGCTGCTGGCTGGGGTTTGTCCAGCCTCAGCTGGAGGGAGAAGTGGGGGGGGGGGGGGGGGAGGGGGGGCAGGGCACAAGGCAGGGGAGCTCCAATCCACCCTCCTCCTCCAGCTCAGGCCGAGCAAACCCCATCAGGCCGGGCAAACCCCAGCCCGTGGCTTGCTCCCCCTCCCCTCTGCCCCCTCCCTTCCTGCTGGCAGCCTTCAGGGGGCAGGGCTGAGTTGTATCAGCCCAGCTCTGATCATGCCACAAATTAACTCTAGGGAACATGAGTTCCCTAAGGTGCTCCAAAGTGAAGCGCCTTCATCCAAAGTGAAGCACCTTCATCTGATCCCTCATTTTGTGAGAGTGAATTTGTTGCATAATTGGCCACTGCAAAAATGCTCTGCAGACGTGTAATGTGCGTCACAGCATGGCTGTAAAGTACTTTTAGGGGGCCTATTGTGCAACAAACGTAACTTCTGTCTGCAACCTAAGTGGACAGCAGAGAAGTGGCATTGCTTAGCATGGACGTTTTACAAAAAACTTTTAACTTGAGGCATTAGTTGCACTTCAATCCTACAGCAAAGAAAAACCTGGGGCCTGATCCAGGTCCTACTGAAGTCAATGGAAAGATGATTCTAATGAGAGGATTGGCTTCTAGGATAGTCCTTTATCTATTTCTCTCTTCTGCACTGTTCTGCTGTTTCCTTCTGCTCAGCATATCCTGCCACTTTCTCATTAAACCTGAATCCCTTCATAGTTATTTCCGTGCAAATATATTAATGCAATTGTTTATTTTGCCAAGTAGCCACATTAATCATTAAGAAACCTTTCAGTTAACAAGCTGGTTACAAGCAGAACAATATGCTGTTCCAAAAGAATGTCTTGGCCCACCAGTGGTGCTGCAATAACTAGCTTTCTGCACATATCCATTTAAGCTGATGTTTTCTGGAACAGTTTCATTTTCCTGGCGACCAGCAAGCAAGTCCATCTCCTCCCGGGAAAACTTTGGCTTCTTGATTGGCTTGCTCCTCTGACCCATGGCAGCTTGCCCTGTTTGCTTTCAGCTTCCCTGAGGTCATGTAAAACTAAAAAAAATCTACAAGAGGTGGAGACTTCATATGCTAATAAGTCCCACATTAGGGCTTGACAGCTAATGGGCTGAAGGCTGCACGCAGAATTGCTGCAGGGAATATCTCAGGCTGAAGCAGGTGTGTGCAACTGGCAAGCATGTGGCTGACAAGCCTTTATGCACCTTGCTATTAGTTTTAAAACAGGACTTTCCAACACTACAGCTTTGACCTATTAATGGCTTACAGGAGTAAGTACCAAATATGGGACAAAGCAGTCAGTGCGTGCTCGTCAAGCTGAGCTATTAACCTTGTTCTTTAAAGTAAAACATTATGAAGTATATTAGGTTACCCCTTTACTATTAAAAAAGAAGTCAACATTCATTGCTAGCAATGGGTAAGTATTTTATTTAATTAAAGGCATTTTCCTGGCAATCACCATTGCAATGTTACTCACTGTGAGTAAAGGTAGCAGAATCTGGCCCTAAAAAAAAGATCCCCAATAATTTAAGAAACGCACACAGTGAGTGGCACCTAAAAGCCAATCAACATTAATGGTATCCGAATTTGACTCTAAACTGTAGCAAGTGCAAGGATACTACTGTGATGAAAATCATACAATTACTTTGAAAGACAGTACTTTGTTCAGCCCTTTTAAAAACAAAAGAGAAAACAAAGAAGTAGCAGAACTAAAAAAATAAAAGAAACATTAAAGTGTGACCATAAGAATATTACATAAGTATGCACAGATAGAAAACACAGCTACTAAAGAAGATACCAGGAATAACAAGCTATGTATGTCAGTGGAGACTGTACCTTTATCATACAAAGGAAGAGCACCTGCAACTATTTTTAAGGGATTATTTTAAGTGAATTAGAAAAGAGAGAAGTTGATGTCAAACTGTGTTAGGATCATTAAACCACATTTTTCAACCAACCAATATTTCTTGGAGATCTCCCCCAGCCCAGTACACACAAAAGACATTTCTAAGGAGCATCTCACTGCTATTTGGAAATCAGAAATAAGCAAAGAATTCTTTTATTAGGTAATCTACTTCCCTAAGAAGATCCCAATAGCATGAGTCATTAAAGGCTCCAATTATTAAAGTAATTAAATTTCAATTATTAAAGTCATTAAAGGTTCCAATTACACATCAAGTGGATCCAGACCATGCCATAACAAGAAATGCAAAACCTGCCAACACATCTCCACCACCCCCATAATTACTACACCCTACAACAGAAACATCAGCATTCCTGCATCTTCCAGCTGTACCTTCAGAAATGTAATATATCTCATTCCATGCACCAAATACCCTGACAAAAAATACATAGGACAGTGCACAACAACTGTGCACCAGAATGAATGCACACCAGAAATCTATCAAAGACAAGAATACCCAATTACCTGTGGGGGCACATTTTTCACAAGAAAATCACTCTCTCCCCAATCTCTCAGTTCTAATCCTCAAAGGGAATTTACAAAATACCTTTCACAGACAAGCCTATGAACTTCACTTCATCAACCTCCTGGAAACAAAAAATCATGGACTAAATATAGACATTGGATTTATGACACATTATAACCTGCCTGACATCTGAATTCCCAGGTACCTCTCCACTATTCAACTGCTACATTCGTCCCCCTTTTCTCTCCCCGCCCCAGCCTGTCTCTCACCCACTGAGTCCTCAATTTACATCTTCACTGACTGCCTGTCTTGCATGCATACCAGCCCAGCCTCTGGCTTCTTTACTATTCATTCCATCCAGAAAGAGCACACACCAACTGCAGAGACTTCCTCAGCCTGATGTAGGGTTTTTAAACCTGAAAGCTTGCTAAATTTTTTTTCCCAACTATTTAATTTGGTCTAATAAAAGGTATCAAATGCACTCAAAGAACCTGGTCTGCCTATGTCCTTAGACCAATATGGCTACAACCTACACCCCTGTGATTATGACTGTGTTAACTTTCTTACTGTTCATCAGAGCTTGAAGAAAGAAAGGAAAGATAACATTTCAAAGGTGGACACTATCTGTTTTGCATGATCACTTACTGAGGTAGGGCCTTTGACAACACATTGTGAACATCTTAATGCCAGATACAACTGGTTTCTTTTCTAAAAGTCTGATAAATACTGGTTAAGAGGGTCTGAACTGCTAGGCACAGTGACTTGTTTATCTGGTTTCATGCCCTCTGTCATAGGCTTCCAGGTCAGTTAGGTCACACATTCTAGTTGCCAAGCTAAAGTAAGCCTCAGGCTCAAATCTTTCTGTCAGAAAAGAGGTAGCTCATCTTCTGGAAATACTTCCAAGGAAGGCTGTCTGCAAAAGGGCTAATGTCACAGCAGAACCCCTAACACATCTGAGGTCAGCGTCTTTACCAGCCTCTGCATAGCCCTTATTGCATAATTAACACAGGAAAGGGCACAAGATATAAATTCCAACAAGAGAAGGGGACCCACAAAAGGGAACATTAATGATCAAAGGAGATGTTAAAGGAAAGGAAACTCTAAAATCCTATCAGTGTAAATCTAATTCTCCCATGGATTTGCCACTTTTTATATAGCAGATGACAAATTAAGTGATGTTTCTTTCTGGAATTTGGAAGGCATAGACAGAAAGGTCAAACAGCTGGGGTGGCTCAAAAAGGAAGCGCCAGCTCTAACTCACAAAGCGTAAAAGAAACAGAATGTGTTAGTTCTCTCTCATCCCGGGAAACGCAACTAAAAAGAAAAGGACATACAACAGCAGAAACTATAAATAGCAGCATAGGGATCTGAGCCCATAACAAAGTGGTACTTGCTATTTAACTCTGAACTGGAGCTTCCAAGCTATCCTGTTCTCCTGAGGATTTTCCCCTCAGTCTTCCTATTCAATCCTGTTTTCAAAGGCTTTATCCACATGCAAAATTTTCATGAGTTTAAAAACCAATGTAAATTAACTTGGTGCAAACTTTGTAAGGACTCTTACATCAATTTAAAGTGATTTACTCCATTACTTAAACCAATACCTAATCAACTTAGGCCAAGTCTACATTAGAAGCACAGTGCCAGCTGTATATGCCACTCCTACTAATGAAAAGAGTTTATACTGGCAAAACCATGCTGTGGTTGGCACAGCTTACTCCAGCTCTCCCCAGCAAAGTAAGCTGTACTGGCAAAACATGGTTTTCCTCAGCAGAACTATGTCTGCATTAGGGTCTTTGGCCTGCACGGTTAAGCCAGTAAAATAACCAAACAAAAAAAAAAAAAATCACATGCTCCATGTCACGTTAAGTGACCAATAACTTAGCTATGCTTGCTACACACTAGGTGCATCTATGCATTTATTAATGCACTGTAGTTACTGTGCATTTAGTTTAGTACTTCCTTAATGAAGTATTAACTGAATGTGCAGTAACTACATTTACTGCACAGTAGTGCTGGCACATGGGGTTTTTTTTGACGGTTACTGCACAGTAGCCTAATAACACTGCACAATAGCTTATTAGCATCGTTTTTGACCAGCACACTACTGCACATTGTTATAAGGCTACTGCACAGTAAGTGTCTCGTGTGGGATGCACCCACTATACACATGTTAAGGGTTACTAGTTAAGAGCTCATGTAAAGGAGCAGGCTTTGTTTACCAGTCACCTTTTACTTCCCTGTAGCATCTTGGCTAGGGGAAATCCAAGACACCAGACATGGTCAGGCGTTCTGGGCAGCTCTCCCTCCATTTCATTTGTTCACTCTTTAGTTCTGAGCTGGAGGCTTTTCTCTGTTACAAAGTCTCTGCTGAGGATCTTACCTCAGATTTTACTTTTTTTTTTTTTTGGAGAACAGACATACTTAGCTTCCTTGCCCCAAACAGGCCTCCCTCCTTTTAAAGGACCAATTGAAGAAATACCTGGGTTTCCCAGGGGAGGAAATTAAGCTTGTGTCTTATTGCAGACATCCTTCTAGGTGATTTTGAGAACACTGTCTTGCTGTTAATGCAACTGCAACAATTTATATATCAGCTGGGCATCCAGCTGGAAACACTTAAATCTCAGATTTTCCAATAGCAGGCATTGCAAACTATGTACCCTGACTGCCTCATTTTAATCAGTGTACAAGCTTCCCACTTGGGATATGAATGTTCGCCATTGTTTCTGTGCCACCTACATTGGACCCTGTAAAAGCAGCTCATTTAGAAGCAGTGGGCTCTGTGCGCTAAGTTTTTGACATCTCTTCCTCACCATTTGTAATGTCTGTAAATTACTTGGAAAAACCAGCTGTAAAATTGCTAAATTGCTGATGACACAAAACTGAAGGGAGTAGTAAATACAAAGCAACCACAAGAGAGATCCAGAGGGATTCAGATCACTTATGTAAGTAGGCCAGTACATTGCAAATTACATTTACCGTGCAGCAAATGTAAACTATTGCTCAGTTATTGAAAAACTGCAAAGCTGAGAAACATGCCATTCTGAAAGAAACGCAAGAGAAAAGGACCACGAGATAGTAGCAGACACCCATCAAAAACCTCTCCTGAGTAGAAGAAATGTATTCTGCAAAGCCGATGCCACAATGGACTTCGTCAGAATCCACTTTTCCCCCATCATTGCCAGCACCAGATAAACCCACACCAATACAAGCCATTTTGTCAAGACTTAAAATCATCTAACAACTTACTGCAAAAGAACATCATTTGTGCCAGGGAATGTATTCAGTGAGTCTGGGGAAAAAGCAACAGACTGTTTTACAACACATTGGGTGCGTCGACACAAGACACTGACTGCACAGTAGCTGAAAAATACTGCACAGTAGCATATCACAACATGGACAGTGCTAATATGCTACTATGCAGCAGTATTAGGCTAATGTGCAGTAGCCTCACCTAAAAGATGATTGCTGGCGCTACTGCTAATACAAGTACTAAATAAATGCACAATAACGACTGCACAGTAGCATCTAGTGTAGATGCACCCACTGTGTAGTTTTGTTACCAGAAACTCTGTTAGGATTAAATCTGACCCTCCTCTTCCCTTATTTTTCTTGCTCCTATCCCCTTCCTGACTCCTGCGCTTGCCCCTCCAGCTGCTTCCACCTTCTCGTCCTTCGTTTCTGGCTCTGCCCCTCATCACTCTTCCTCCTGATTCTGTCTATGGAGCCCGTCATCTCATCTGTTCCTATCTTTCCCCATCACCCCCGTGTATCTGTCTAAGGCTTGGTGGCAGCTAACTTATTTGCAGTATGTCCTTACTGTTTCTATTCCATACCATCCTCACATTCCCAACCTACCACTTCCCATTCCAGACAGGGATTTTCTCCACTGAGCCCTTCCCTGCCACCCCAATGATTTGGAGGAGAAACATACAACTTATGAATTCTGGTTCAAGTTATGAAGTTTTCAGAAAGAAATTGCTGAATCGTGGAGTGTTGATGTACATAAAATCCGTCAATTTCTGGCAAGAGCAGTGTACCAGGATTACATCATTTTTCATTCTTTTTCCTGAGGCCTTGTCTACATGAAAAATTTGCTCCAGTTTATTAACTGGCGGGCAGTGCTCAGCAAGTTCCTATTGTGCATCATATACTTGCTATGAGTGAATAGGCAGGACAACAAATACAACAGCAGATACTATTCATCAGGACTAGCTACAGACATTACACATAAACCAGTTTAAGTGATCAGAAACTGGTTTAAACCTGTAACAGAACAAATGTTCAGTACACACAAACCAGTTTGAAAATGGCTGAAACTGGTTTGAGATAAAACTGGATGAATGTAGTATTAGACTTAACTGCTTTGGGTCAAACCAGTTTATGCTATGTCTGTCCCAGACCCCTTGCTGGTTTAAGATAAACCAGCCTCCCTCAGCATCCCAACATGCTCCACAGCAGAGCTGGCCCCTCCCCTCTGCTCCCTGGCTGCAGCTCTGGAGACTGTGGGCTGCTCCTCCCTTCCCCTCACCACTCCCTGCTAACCATGAATTTCCCCCTCCTCTCTGCCTTGCTAAGGAGGTGTCTGTGTACAGGTTTCCCTTGTCAACCACAGTTTTGCCAACCACGGTTTTGAGTATCCATGCTTAATATTCTATATACCATTTGGGCTACCACGGTATAGCTTTGAGTAACCACGGTCTTCTGTAGCCATGCATCAGCCCACCACCTCCCATTTCAGATCACCCATGTTTTTGCTAACCACCCATGGTGCTCCCATCTCCTCATGCACACTCAGTTTCATGTTGTGCTTAATGCCTTTAACATCCAGTCACAGGTGCTCTGCATTTTTCTCCCGATGTCTTTGTGATTTTTCCATTTGGTCTTTAATCGTGGCCTTTAAGCAAGTGAGTGGTGAAGATGAGCAATTTGTGAAGAGGGCAAGGAAAGTGATGTCCTTGGAAATAAAACTGAAGTTGTTGGATTGTCAAGCACATGGAGAGAGTGTGGCGAATATAGGGAGGCATTCTGGTGTGAACAAATCCACTGTGATAACCATTTCGAAAATTAAGGCTACTATTAGGGCTAGTGTTGTGAGTGGTATACCAGGAAGTGGTAAAGTTTCTTTAAAAGACCCACTACTTAACAGTGAACCTTTTTTTAACCTACTAAAGGTAAATAAAAATGATTTGTATACACTGTATTCCTTTATTATTCATATTCAAGTCCCTAACCCCATTTTTCCCATAAGCCTTTTGTCTTACCAACCATGGCTTTGCCAACCATGGGAACTTTTAGGAACCTAACCCCTGTGATTGGCGAGGGAAACCTGTACTAGCTAGCAGACTACATGCTGGCCAGGGTCTATGCTGAATCAACATGTAGAATGAACAAGCTGAATCAACCAGTAGCTGGTTATTTCCCTCTGGTGTTTTCTTTATTGGGTGATAAACACTGAGTGAGGGGTGATAAACACTATTATCAATTCCCTGCTGGGCTAATCACAGCATCCTGCATGCCCCCCTTAGCTCAGTGTTGTGGGAGGAAGGGAGGGCAGCTGTAGCGCCCCCCAGCTTCTCGCCTGAGCCATTGCAGGCATGTCCCTGCATTTGTGGGATGTCTTGTTTGGTTACAAAAGTGATTTAGCCTAGCCAGGTTAGACTAACCTGCAACAATTGAATCAATTCAGGCTCAGGCTTTTGAAGTATCTGGCCCTAGCCCAGTGGTATTGGCAGCTGCTGTAACCAGACCAGGAACTGTGGGTTCTTTGAACTTAAAAAACACCTAATCAGGTAGAAGCAGCTATAGAAAAGGCATTAGCCAAACTCAAAGCAGAGCAGCTTTCTCCAAAATCTCTACATGGGGTTAGATTTTGGAGACCAAGTACAGACCAAAGAAATCAACATATTGGGTCTTTAAAGCCACAAAGACAAGGGTGAGTGTGGGAAGACTCACAAAGCCACACAGAAAGTGTTTGGGCTGCAAAAAGGACCACGCTTTCATAACAGAGAGCATGTTCTCTGTTTAACTGCAAGGCCAGCCAAAGTCAGACTAGTTGATCTGAGAGGGAAAGAGAAAGCAGGAGGCTCCATGATTCAGAGGACAAGCTAGGAGATGCAGAAAGATCCTGAAGATCCTGACCGAAACCCAAAGAATGCTCCAAATATAAAGAAACTGAGGCAGGGAAATGCACAGGGGGGGTTACTATTCTGTTTAGATTTGTATATTGCTTACATTATCTAGGTCAGGAGTGGACAACTCACCGCACACATACCACAAATGGCACAAGCAGCCTCATTGCATGGCATGCAGCAGATCAGATGACAGACAGCACAGTGGCAGATGGGGCAGGGAGCAGAAAGCAGAGCAGCAGATCAGTCAGGGTAGGGGATTGGAGTAGCACTCAGAGGGTATGGTATCAAATTGTGGCCACCACATGCACATGATCTAGGTATAGAGCACCAACAGGTGGGATCCCAAGGAAAAGGGGTGCTTAAGCTCCTTGGGAGTCAGAGATGTTAGCTCATCTCCTGGAATCCCATTTTCAGTCTTCCTGCTCTCAAGCCCAGCACCAAAGTGGCCTCAGCAGCCAGGAGGAGCAGTTACAAGGGAAATCATAATTAGTCCCTCAAGCACTAGGCTGATGCATGTTCTGTGTTAGTGGAACATGTGCAGTCTGGCAGGCAAATGGAAGCCATGAGGGAAAGGTGCATTCTCAGTGAAGATAAACTGCAGAGAAGTTAGCTACCACTAAGCCTTAGGCAGATACATAGCCTGGGAAATTTCAGCATGAATCGTTTGGCAAAGTTATAATCAACTAATAGGACTTAATGGAAATCATTGAGCAACTTTAAGTACAGGAATAATAACCTTTATTGCCTAGAAATATACATCTGCTAAAACTGCATAGGCAAGAATAGCAAACTAAGATTAAAACATGCACAGTACTATCAAAACATAGCATTATCAGAGTTACTTTACCAAGTCAGGACATTGGTGCATTAGATTTGATATCCCTGCCTCCATCAATAAGCAGTACCTGTCCTGATGTTTCAGTAGAAGGTGAAAAAAAACCCCCAAGCTCCTAGACTTCAGTTCTGCATGGTGCCAAACAGTTGCTCTGTGAAGGACTAACCTGCAAGCCCCAATGACTTGAAGACGAGTTGAAGGGTCTCAGCACTGAGTCATCATCATCAGCATGCAGGATCAATGCATCTAGCCAACTGTGCAAAGCTATATGCTCTGCAAAAAATATTTCTTCCCAACCTCTGGAGCAATCAGTTTACATCCCCAAAGCGTGAGATTTGTTTAGCTCTCTTTTCACATGCATAACTGAGTATCTGACACAATTATATCATGCTTTTTTTCTAAAAACTACCCGTGATACTTGACTCAATATCACTCAACAGACCTAAGGGAAAAGAGGAACTGCAAATTTAATGAATAGATTTTTGAGCATTACTTTTTTAAACTGGAAAGCATAGGATGGCTCATAAAAGTAAAAGACTTGTGATAAAAGAGAATGGTAATTAAAAGAGTAAGTTAAGGCAGTACTGAATGTCATTTCAAAGGAAAAACAGAAGAGTAATCAAGCCCTGAGAAGCCAAATAACCCATTTTTAAACATTCTCTGAAATGCAAGAGTTAATTTTCTAGAAGCCTAGGCTGTATTCTGCAATACAGAAAAGAAGCCTCCATTTTGTTCTGATCTCATATTCATACTAGTGTCAGTTTATTTTCAATTTTCTTAATTGAAATGTAATATGATTGTTTTAGCTTAATCAGCACCTCTTAATCCAAACACAGTCCCTTTGTAAATATCTTTTAGGCTTCCTTTTAGATGCAATATGGTTTTCTTATTCATAAACTGTGAAGGTAGCTTCTTGATTTTTTAAATATCTGTGACACTGCTGTTTTTCTCTTCAGTCCCCATTTTAAAGCCCAAGTCAGCCTAGCACATAAAGCGCATGCTTGCATGCTTTGCTAAATCAAGATCTTAAATCTGGAAGTCTCCAAAACGATTTTTATCTTCCTGAAACACCATGCGATTTCAAAGTGGTGAGGCAGATAGACTAAGCTGAAAAAATAAAATAAGATAGCGGATGAACAGTTTCTCCTGATAAGATTTCGAAACTGACATCAGTTCATGACCAAAGAGAAACAAAAATGCTTAAGTGGTGCAGTTTTATGTATTACTACTACAAAATGTGACTGGATAGAGAGCAAAAGGGTAAGTATCAAGTAGTATGAATGTGAAGATTTCCATTTTCTTAGGCTCTTTGGTCCTTGGGCAAGGACTGGGTATTCTTCTAAGCATGCACATGTTTAACTTTAAGCACCACAGAAGTCAATGCGATTTAAACATGTATTTAAATGCTTGTCTGAATAATAAAGAGATTGCTTAGGTGGTTAAGCTCACTTACTTAATTGGGGCCTTATTTCTGATTGCCTTGATGTTGTAACCCCTGCATGGATCTAACCTCATTTGATGTCTTTGGTGCAGTGATGACCTCACACTTCCCCAAGCCTTGTCCTGCAAAACCAGCAGCAGAACAAAGATGGCTGTGAAATAAATAGGTGAATGGTGCAGGGCTAGCACTGCAGGCCTGTCTGGGGCCTGCACAGCACCTGCTCCAGCCAGTCTAAGACCTGCGCTGTATGCAGTGCCTGCCCTGGACTGACTGGGACAGATGCTGCATTCAGCACAGGTCCTGGACTAGCTGGAGTGAGCACCTCATTTTAAATTAACAACAATAAATTGTTTTGCATTTTCTTAAAAATTTGCATGCTGCTATAGCTTTATGTCAGAAATGGCAAGGTCAGAGATGCAACTTGCAACTGGAGATGACAGTGGTAATCTGTATAGTGGCCATCTGATCCTGGAGAATCTATGGCACCACCGTGATCAGCCCCCAACAAAATTCCTTCTGCCACACAAAAAGGTTTTGCCTTTATTTTGGAGTTAAAATGCCAAAAAAAGAAAAAAGGGAGGGGGGCGATATTTTTGGTTTTGCTTTTCAAAAGACCGTTCCATCCTGGCAGAAAGACTGTGCTAAAGGGTGCAGATTATTTGCAGTTTACAGTAAAGTTAACCTCTTCTTTAGTACAAGGCAGCCTGAACCTGGGAGCATCACAAGTGCCCATGTTTCCCTACTGAGGAGAACACAGTCCTGTGGAGTGGACTAGAAGACACGTTAGGGAGAAATGGTTTTCTCTCTATGCAGATTGCAAATCCGTGCTTTAAAGCTGTCTATTTCTTTGCACTGCACATAGTTCCCACAAGCATTTCAGTGTCAGAATGTGATGAGGACACCTTTTTGGCTGTTCTAGTTGCAGGCATGGGTGCAGGGACTACACTTGGGAAAGAAAAAAGGAAGTCTTTTCAAAAATATAAATATAAAGAGACTAAACCTCCAAGCACTGGTAAGGAATGTGTAGGAAGCTATTTACATCCACAAGTGCCCAACAGGGTTAAAACTAGAGCCTGCAAATGCATTTGGGAGTTATTTATAATCTACAGCTAGTTTTCCTCAGCTGGGAGCTGATACAGCCCCCACCACAGGCTTTTCAGAGGAACAGATGCTAGGGCTAAAACTGAAAACTGAAAGGTTGTCTTTATATGGAAGCTTTTTGACCCATGAAAGTCCTAGGGTGTCTTCCACAGCTTTGAGTTTGCTTTATTATGTAAATATTCATCTTAAAATAATATAAACTTCTAAGAATTAATTAACTATACTCTAAGAAAATTCAAGGGAGTGCTTTCTTCACTCCAACTCAAGTCAGTGGGAATGAAACACATACTTAAAGCTATGTGCGTCCTTAAGCACTTTCCTGAATAAAGGGCTTGTGCTGGTGTTGATTTCTGGTGACTTATGCAGTCAATTTCCCAGGGTGAATCACTTCTCTAAGCATCTGACTTTTGGGAATGGTATAAAATAGTAAAGTCTTGGATACTGTTTTATTTTTGAATGATGGTAAGCTTCAGAGCCACCAAAGCAGGACTGGTGTCCCACTGCATTAGACACCAAACACACACAAAGGCAAAGACAATGCTTACCTTAAAGGAATCCTTACCACAGGTCCCAGAGTAGGCCGCTCATTTCCTGAGATGGTTGTACATTTCTTTCTAAATTTCTCCTGCATTTTCCCTGCTGTCATTTAAACCCACTGCTATTTATGTTCTAAATGACTGAAAATAACTGACCTGTACCCTCTCCATAATTTGTCTTTATGTATTTGTCTTTATGTATTATATCTCCTCTTTCTCTTTATTTTGAACCTTTCCCCATAAGTCTTATTTCCACATCTTTTTATCATTTTTGTCAGCCTCTTCTGAACATCCTGCTATATATCATTCTACATAAACACTGCTACCCAGAAGTGAACACAGTACATTACGCAGTGATGCTAGCAGAGTGCAATAAATTACCTTGTCTATTTTACATGAGTTATTCTTATTACTATAGGAACCCTGAGACAACTTAAATACACTTGAGTTCCAAAAAGTGCTGAGCGGCAGCTTAGGTCCCTTAATGGTGAGGTACATTCTGCAGGGTCTGCCCCCACAGCTGAGATGTAATTCCCTCTCAAAAATAGTGAACAACCTATCAGTCACGTTAACTCACTACTAATGCATTGTACAGCACTTTGATCTAACCAAAAGAAAGTGAAGAATGAGATTCTGTTCTGTTAGCTTTGGATCAGAGACAAGTTCTGTCAGAGACAAGTATACAAGTAGGTTATTGTATACTTATTTTCCTACCATCAAACTCACTGGTATTGGTTAAAAACGAGAAACATAAAACATTCTTGAATTAAATGTCATAACATGACACTAGAGAAAGTGGCCTCCAGTAAAAAGGTGGGAATAAGTGAGTAGACTATTTAAGCATGTGCAGAAGCACACCCTTTTGCAGTAAAGCACTTCTGCTCATGCTTAAGTCCAAGTGTATGCTTGCATCCTATCAAACTCAATCGATATAAGCCGATGTGCAGATTCATCACCCAAAAAAGGGAGAAAAAAAATCAAAGTGCAGAAACCTGAGCTGGGGCCATCTTTAGGTTTTGTTTATGTGCCCTGAACTTCTGTTGTGTTACAGATTTGAACCAGTTTCCAATCACTTATACTGGTGTATGTGTAATTTCTGTCCCTAGCAATGCTTTGTTGACTAGGGGTTGACTTCTGAATCAGGACTTGAATATTTTCAATCACATCCTTCCACTTCTGTATTCAACCTTGGATATTATTCATGTAACTTGTACAGCAATGCCATTTGCCAAGATATTCTTATTCTAATGTTTTTTTCCCCCTAACCAATATATTATCTAATTCACAGACTGAATTAACTGCACTGAGGCAAGCTTTCATGTCTTGCTGAAGCATTTTTTCAGCATCCCCTGGACTGAAGGCGCAGCCAGTGAAGTCCATTAAGTTAGAAAGGCATTAGAAAGAAAGGCAGACAAGGTTCTTTGGGTGAATCTGATATCTTTTATTAGACCAATTTAAATACATGGAAAACAATTATTAAGCAATTATTAAGCAAGCAAGGATGGAATGAATCCAGGAAGAGCACACACCAACTGCAGAAACTTTCTTAGCCTGACAAAGGGTTTTTGAACCCGAAAGCTTGCTTAATAATTGTTTTCCAACTATTTAAGTTGGTCTAACAAAAGATATCAGATTCACCCAAAGAACCTTGTCTGCCTATGTCCTTAGACCAACACGGCTACAACCTACACCCCTGTAACATTAGAAAGAAAGGCACTGTACAAAATAGCAGGCTTCAATAATACCTTCCAGCTTCCTCAGAAAGGTCCAAACTGTAATCCAAAAAAGTATTAAAATTCTGTTTACGTTAAGGAAATTCCCTGGTGTAACTACATTGCTGTAGTACTGTTTCTTTTGACAGATTACTGAACTAAGCTAGGCTGGTATAAAGAACACTTGGGGCTAAGACAGAACATCTCTGGCTAGGGTTTGCACTACAACGTTTTGTCAGCATAGTGATATTGATTAGGTGTGTGAAAGAAATCACATATCTAAAACAGCTGAGTAGTGTTTGCAACCCCCCCCCCCTCCCCCCATGAAGATGCAATGTATACCAGCAAAAGACTTTTTTGCTTTGGGAATGACTTAACTACACTGGCAAAAGAACTTTTCTCTGTTATTTTGATAGTAGTTATATTAATGCTATTTTCCTTAGTGAAGAAGGAACACTCTACAAGATAAAATGTTGGGGAAGGGATACCTAGCTGAAAGATAAGGCCAACAAAGGTCTTTGCCTCATTTGTAAAAGAAAAAGATGCATATATGAATTTTCTGCAAGAATGCATATAAGAATTCCAAATACATCTCCAAAATGGCAGAGCAACCTACTGGAGTGACCCTACATTAAAAAAAGTTGGGAAAGCAAAATACATAAACACAGGCTCAATATTATTATGATCTTACAGAAGTTATATACAGGTTATATGCAGGTTTCCCTCACCTTTATGAGGGTTCTGTATGTGCAAATTCTCTCTTATGCAATGACCCTTTTTATACCAAAAATTCATTATATGCGAGGTAAATTCACTCTTATGTGATCAGTGTGGTGGAAGCCCGCCACCCAGGGCAGCTGGTGCCCATGCTTCTGGAGCTGCAGCTGCCCCAGGCGCAGTGCAACACCATGTGTGTCCCACCATTGGGAGGGCAGGGGGTGCAGTGCTGCTTCCAGGGCACCTGCAGCTGGGCACAAAGCACAAACTGCAGTGCACAGCAGCAGCCGCCTGTCTGCTGTTGGTGAGTACCAAAATTGTCTTGTAAAAGTGGTAGAAATGGGTCTAGGATCAGTACAGTCACACTCTTGGAATATATCCCTATTTGTTACATTGCAAGGTAGGTTCCCTTTACGTGAATTCAAGTTATGTGCCCAGGAACGCATGTACAGCATAAAGCAAAGGTAACCTATACAAAGTACCATACCAAACATTATTATGGTGACAGCCTGGAGTACATTACTGCTATATAACATGGGATTCTCATATGGACCCACCAATATTAGAGAGACCATCCTGATGTCCAGGTGAGAAAGACAGACACCTTCATCCCCCCCCAATGAAACTGTGCTAGTAGCTACAGTGAGAAAATGTTAACTGAAATTTTTGCATAGTATGGGACAGTTATGAGAAAACATGTGCATGGTAGTCATACTGGTACATGGTTAAAGGATGGCAGAGCATTCTTAGGCAGTGCATTTAACATGTAGGCTGTATTTGCCTGGAGTAAAGTACAAACAATAATGTGTGTGGTTTTGAATGAAGTCTATAGCACAAATGGGGTATTCCTTTCAGTCCATCTCCCCTAAGTCCAAACCCTTATAAAAACAACTAACTAAAGTCTTCCTCCCCGCACCTTCCCCCATTGCTGTCCTTATACCAATGTGGGTTGAATATAGACAAGAGTTCTGAAACATTCAATTAAGCAACAAAACCTAAGAAATGGTGCTTTACTGGATAATGCTAGTGTGATTCTATTGGAGTTCTAAGGCACTGAAATTTACTGGCAGTAGTGCTATAATGTCATTATGAAATTACATTTAGACGCAAAAATAAGAACAGTCTGATCTAGGCATTGTAAACTTTGGGCTGACATCATTGACAGAATCAGGAGGTCCAGTTGTGCCCAGAATGTGAAAGCTATTTCTTAATAATCTTTAAACTTGCAAATTGAATGTGTCAACATTTGTCTTGAATAAGCAAGATTATTAAAGGAATTACAGTGCAAAAGTGCAAGTGTTTTTATTGTACACATTTTCTAAATTACTGTTCTTTAATTCTTTTCCCTTTAATGTGCACTACAGTTAAACTACAATTTTCTGAAAAATCTTTATTACACAGAACATACCATAAAAGTTGCTCACATATTTTCAGAATGCACCCAAAGTTTAATTGTGGAAACACCCGGTATAGGAAGCATATTACCATATTGGGTAAGCTTTCCCTCACTATATTTACTAATGACAGTTCTGTTTGTTTTAAGCGAGAGCAGACCTAGTGTAGAAATATTTCATTATAAATATTGCACAGTACTTTTAGCTGCATGTAAGATCCTTATATGTATTTTATCCATAAATTGGTTTATGCAGCAAACAATTAATCTCCAGATAATAAAGATATGTCTTAGTCTTTGGTTTCTAGGTAGCATCACTTCTAATTCCTAAATCTTTAGGAAAAGAGAGTCTCTTGTGATGAAACTGGGTCCCTAGGTTGAGAATTTAAGTGGGACTTAAATACTGCATAAGACTTGTGCTGGCCTTTGTACAAGAATGCTTTTCACCCAGCCCTAGAGCTGAAGCAATGTATCACATCTGCAGATGTCCTGGAGACACAAGTCTAATATATAGACCAAATCCTGCACAGTTACCAAATGAGCTTCCATTGACTTCAGTTGAATATGACAGTGGTGCTCAACCTTTGGCCCCGTGGGCCACATGAGTGGCTAGGTCATGGGCCAGAGCAGGTCCTGCCTGCCAGGTTTGGGCCCTGCACTGTCCTGTGTACCTTTTCTAGCACACAGGGGCACACTATCCAGTCTGCAAGGCTCCCCACACTTCTGAAAAATAGGCAGCAGGGGAGTGGTGTCACTGCTCCCCTGCCATCATATTTTCAGATCCATGGGGAGCCATGTGGGCTGAATGACAGAATACCAGGGGCTGGATCTAGCCCACCAGCTGAGGGTTGAGTACCCCTGGGATTGGACAATGCCTGAAGTCCACTCAGTAGGACCAGCACAAATAAAAATAGCATTGGTATTTATTTCAGTATATATCAGCCTTGACCATGGGAGGGGCAGGAGCATTTGGATGTAATAAAGTGTTTCTGTGCCTTTGGCTCATTTAATTCTTGACCATGGATGTCACTTAGGGGCAACAGAACAGTGAGCAACCATAAGTTTGGCTGTGGCCCACGTACACAGCATTTAAAAGTCAAACTATACACAAATCCACACCACCTTGCTGCTCTACACAAACACTACACTGGCTTGGTGCATGATGGCTGTTCAGTTGCTCAGCAACTAGATGGATCACAGCTGGGGCATCAAAACAATGGATCAATGTATACAGTAGATAGGGAAACAATTCTTAATAAGAGGTGTTCATTAGTCGCAAAGTTTGGATCTGGAGCTGAGCCATCAGTTTAGGAGGACATTTGGTTTGATCCTTTATTGTAAAAGAAGCTAGTTGCAAATGTGGACCTGACCCAAACTATTCCAGATATTTTGACTATTTGGATCAGTGAGTTTATTTCAGGCCCATTTTTAAAACTTTCTACAAAACCTACAAGTAATTTTAAAATGGTATGATTATAAGTATTCCCTTACGCTGGAGAAAATATCTATGTAGGACCCTACCTCCCCTAGCGTAAGTCTTTTGCCAAACATTCAACTCTAGACTAAAGCTCAGAGGTGATCTTTACTGTTCCACGGATGCTGCATCAAAAAAATGAGAAAAATATCTGCAGGTTAGACACCTGCAGCAGCAGGTACTCAAAATGATATTTGTTGCCGTCAAGGAAAGGGAAGCAGAATTAAGTTTCTGTATCAAAAAGATTTAGCTGGACTTTCTATTTATGCTGCGTGGCAGATTGGTTCCATCCCAAACACTGTCTTAGTTCATGGGTACTCAACCGCCAACCTCCAGGCTGGATCTGGTCCCCAGAGTAACTAGATCCAGCTCTCAGCATAGGGAACCAACAGCAAACAGCTCAGCCTAGTGCATCCCTTTCCCTTCCATGCACGGTGGCCTCTGCCACACATTACATTTAAAGCATGATTAACCAGTTAATCGTGTCTTAAGTTGTACCAGTTAACCACATCTTAAGTTGTTAAAGCATTTAATGGTGCCATAAAGCAAGGAATAAGCCACAAAGTTATTCCACAAAAAATGTGGAATAACTTTTTGGTTGGTTCCTACAATGCCATTAATTGAATGTGGGGTCAAGTGAACCCCTAAAGCTGGGAGCCCCTGAAACTGAGTGGGCTTCCAGCCATGGGAACTTGCTTCTTGCCAGTGCCAGGAGTACCCAGAATTGTGATCCCAGGCTCCCCCTGAACTAGCAATAAAGTATGATGGGATTGTATGAGTGATCCCACAATCCCACCTCCTGCCACACACGTGTGGCTTGGCAGGAAGCATGATTGTGTGAATCCCACATCAGGTATCATTTCACCTTTACCTACACATCTGGAGGGACCCTGTGCTGCTAATCCCATTTGCAGCCCTGAACTCTACTTTCTTCCTCTTTCCCTCCCTTCCCTTTGCCATTGGCAAACACGTCCCTCCACTTTCTCTCCCTCCTCCTCTCCCCTACTGGAAGGCAGCGGTAACTCATAGTGGAGTCAAGCTGCAAGCATCTGGCCTGTCACTCTACAAGGCTGACCTCTACTGCCTTGCATGACTTAAACCCAAATAGCCTTATATTCTTCATCCACCCATACTGTCATCTATTCTCACTCTAAATTCTCAGATTTTCCCTCAAGAAGCATGGGATACATAATTAGTTGATCAAGAATACACTTCAGCTTTGGAAGGAAATACATTTTGATACCAAGGTTTTTGTAAATTTTAAATCCTCTCAAAATCCCCAGTAACCCAGATCTACCACTTCAGGAAGTGATAAAGCCACCTAGTTCTGGGTAAACGAAGGGCTATTATCTTCTGATACCTATTACAGTATTCAGCTTAATTTCTAGTAACAAATAAATGCATGCATGTCTCTTCTATTTAATTATTTTAAGATGCCACCAAATTAAAATTTATTTATTATTATTATTAAATAAATAGGTCCTGTGTACCAATGTGATGAATGCTCCCCTACTTAATGCTATTTTTTAGGTATGCAACTAAACATTGTAACTCCCTGGTTTATCCCATTTGGAGTAATCAAATTCATAGATCCATAGCCTGCTGGCGGACAATTAAGTAGCAAAATGATTTGCATACTTCCTTTGCTGAAGGCCTTTGGAGAAGATGTGATGCTGGATCCAGCATTCTCCTTTGTGATACTGAATATTCAGAGCTTCCCCACAAATGATTTACTAGACTATATCTCTATTCATGTTCATGCAAATCATAATATTAATGTACCTTTTCCCTAAAAAGTGTAATAATCTATTTCCCTTACACAATCATACATTCTGTTTTAGAATGCCCCTCTATAAAAAATCTCTAGCTTGCCATATTTAATTTCCTTTAGTAATGTGCTGGAAAACTCTCTGTCCATTAATAATCAGAGAATTGTGTCACTAGTGATAAATACTCTGAAGAATGTACAATTCAGATCCTCCTTATAACTAGCAAAATGCTTTATAACATCACCCTGATTAACTCCTTGCCTTTTTTGGACACTGTTTCAGTACCAACTTGACAACTTGCACAGGTGGGAAATTGGACCATTTCTCTAAAAGAAGGAGTTTTATGAAATATTGTCCTTACTTATATAATCTTTGTCCATTCAATGCCTGTGAGATGTTCATTACTTAATAGAAGACAACTTTTCATTTAGAAGAACCTTTGTGCATATCCGGTAAAGGTGTCTTGAAATAGTAGTTTAGAGGCAAGCATCAAAGGAAATGCTCACAAAAACTATAGTCAACCCAATCACAAGTAGGTTCACAGAGTTATTCTATTACAGTCCAAAGAAGGCTACTAAGTCCAGGAAGAACCCATTCATAACTCACTTATTAATAACAATCAGGTTTATGATAGATCATTTTTGGAAAGAACAGATCTCCTAAAACAAGTGGCATAGAAAAAATCCTTTCTTTAAAATTCTTCCTCTGGAAAATAAAATGACAGCCTCATAGTAAGATTAAGCAGCATTTATAGCACATAGTTTCCATGTTGGGAACATGAACAGAACAAATAATATAATGGTAAGAATTAAAAAAAAACAACCCAAATTGGCCTTTTAAATGTAATAAGTACAAGTTTTCATGGATAAGATTCTATAGTACTTGAACAGAACAGTCATATATGTTACTAACAATAAAAAGGTTAAAAAATTCTCAGTTCTTTAACCTTCTGACAAATTCTCCTAATTTTACTTCTTGTCAGCTCTTATTTCATTTCTCCCTTCTCACTGCAAGCATAACCTCCAATTGCTATAATCAGTAAGAGCAGCTAAGGTCCTCTGCACTTGGCTTTAGAGCAAGCATTCTTTACATAAGCTGGCAATTCTGCTTTTGAGCCTTGAATCTTATTTTCCCTCTTACCTTCCTTCTTCCTTCCCCATACCTTCCTTTTCCTACTTCCCTCAATTCTGTCCATTTTTCTTTTTTTTTTAATTTGCTCTTACCATATTCTAAGCCAGCTGTTGTAACTCTGTCTTTATACTTTGAAAATAGATAATAAAGTGTGACAGAAAAAAAAAACCTTCCAGAAGGAGGTAAGTTCTGCATTCAGGTGCCCTCAGCACAGAGAGGTAGGACAGTATGCAAAAGGATGCCTCAGTGTCTGGCAGCTAGCCTGGTATTTGGGAGCCTGTGTTCAGTTCCCTGTACCACTACAAACAGACTATGTGACCCTGAACAGGTTGCATAAGGGCAGATCCTGTTCCACCTATTAAGCATGTGCGTGTGATTTTGTTCCACCTGCTTGAATGTCTGAAAAAAACATGCCTTCATCTTAGCCTTAAGATTAACTCACAAAAAGCAATGACCAGCAGGAGGACCCATTCACCCTTAATATATTAAATGGCTTTTCAGACAGGGATTTGTTCATTTTTTTTGTTTTTTGAGGTTCTTAAGCTTTTAAGTATCACTCAGACACCTTTGAGGTATATAAGATCCAGCCCCTAGTGTCTCAGTTCTATACTAATAAAATAGGGATCACAGCATTTCCTTGCCTCAGAGAGCTGTTTTTAGGATAACAGTAATGTCTTTTTGTCAACAGATCTCAAAACGTTTTTACAGAGGCAGCTGTTATTATTATCTCCATACTGGAGTAAACAAGACACAGTGCTTTTTTCAAGCATGTAGTCAACATAAAGTACTTTTTCCAGCATGCAGTCATCTCCCCATGCATGAATGACTTTACCCATCTGTCAACATATGCAGAAATCCTAATTCATACTACAGCACTTAGACACTCCATGTAGATACTCGATACCCTTTGTGAAGCTTTGGGTTTTTGAACTAATGAATGTGTTACCTGATCATATACATAGGTTATTCATCTTGGCTTCATAGTCAGGCCCAATCAGCAGCTGGTATGAATCAGCAGAGCTCTATTATAGTGAAAGGAGCTGCACCAATTTACACCCACCAAGGATCTGATTTGTTGTCTATGATCATTTAGACCAGCTACAGACATTACACATAACTGGTATAAGTGCCCAGAAATCAGTCTACACCTGTAACGGAACAGAAATTTGGCAGACATAAACTGGTTTAAAAATGGCAGAACCCAGTCTAAGACAGACCTGGATGGATGTACACTCAAATTGATTTAGGTTAGATCGGTGCATTTAACTTCTGTACCAGATCCCCTATTGATTCATGTTAGGTTGCTATCTGCCGGCACTGGCATCCCAGGTGTCTTTGCAGCCCCTGCTAGGGTGCACTAGCACTCAACCTGCACTGGGCTCCTCTGGTCAAGCGCCCAGCAAGCTCTGTCCCCGGGCTTTCACAGAGTCAAGCCAACACAGACCCTCTCCCCAGCCCTGTTCCTGCCTGCAGCCAGCTGTCAGCTGCAGCCAGGCAGCAGGGGGCAGGTGGGGGGTTGAGGCTTCTGCTGCATGGACCCACTCCCAGGCTCTCTCAGACAAAGTCAGCACAGACTCTCTTTCCCAGCCCCACCTCCTGCCTGTGGCTAACTGTAAGTTGCAGCCAAGCTGGAAGGGGATGGGACAGGGAAACAAAGACTATCCCCACACCGACCTGGCAGCTAGTCAGGGTGGCCCAGCCGCTCAGCTGCACTCAGCAACTTCTGGTAGCCCAGGCAGCCCGTGTGCCTGTCACCCCACCCCACAAAAGGTGAACATGTGTTCTGTTCACTCCCAAACTAACCTATGCAGCTCACAGAAACCTGTGTAGGTTTGATCAATTCTGTCTTGGGCTTCTTGAATGTCTATACCTACCTAAAATTCAAAGAGCATCCAAGTCAATACAACCTACTATTATATACACATTAGAAATAGTCTTCAGTCCTTTGCCGCACGCTGCACTCCTGTTGACTGGAAAGCGTATCAGACTGATCTTTAAGATGAGGCCTATTCACCTCAAAACAGCTTGTTGTGTTTGCTTTGCACCTTACCAAAAAGCTTTGCTACAGGCCACAAAAACAGGAAACCCTAGCTGAAAAGTGTTGCAGGACATAGTTGCTGGGAGACCCACTTCTTTTGAACTGTATTTGCATCTGTGTCTGAAACAGCCATTAGCAGGAATGAAAAAACCCTGGCCTGTATAAAAGGCATATTCTACATCAATTGTGAAAGCAGCGCAACTTTTAAGTTGCATACAGCTGTTTGCTACACTGGGCCTACATTCACGTGGCTTGCTTTAAGCCAACTAAACGTAGACCGGGAGCAGGATGTACAGCCATTGATCGTTTGCAGGAGCCACAAGGGGAGCCCACTTAGGGTGGAGGGAGAAGGAAGGACAGGACTGGGAGGAGGGCAGACGCTGCCTGGTTGGAAGGCAGGGATCAGAAGGCTAAAAATAACCCTGTTAGGGCCAGGGGGTGGAACAGCACAGCCTCAGGGCTGGGGCAAGCAGCTGGAATCCCTGGGGCTGGGCTGCAGACACATGCAAGCATTCACTAGGTTGGGTTAACTTTTTCCTACATCAAATTAACTTGGTATCAATCAAAGTTAGTGCACCTCCTCAAGTGAACTAACTTAGTATCAAGCACACCATTTTTTAGGTGATTTAAGCCCTCTGAATGCCTGCATGTTTAGGCATTTAGATCACCCTAACTTCTGGGGTTAACTGGGAGTTAGGTCGATCTAAACATAATGCCTGTATTTACGCTTAGTAAGAGATGGTTCATTTCTTCAGTATATGCTAAGCCCAGCTGTTATGATAACAACAGCAATGATACTTTGAACTTTGCATCATCAAAGCACTTCACCACCATCCGCTAATTAAACGTCACAAAACTTCTAAGAGGATGATGCTTGTGTTTATCATACTCGTTTTACAGATGATAAAGTAGACGTAAAATGTAACAAATGGGATACTAAAAGAGGCCTAAGAGAGCTAAAAGCCCAGTGCCAATTGGACTTCTGATGTGATCTAACTTGCCTAGGATTTTTTGGAAATCCCAGCTATAGTGACTTACTCAAAGATGCAAAAAGGAATCAACGACAGAACCAGGATAAGAACTCCACACTTCCTGGCTCTCAGTCTCTGACCATTTAGCACTTCATCTCTTTATCTTGTCACAGAATTACAATAATAGCTGGGAAATCTGATCTGAATCAGCTGCACATAGAGAACGTAGTACATAAATCACAGAAACAAAAAACTCTCTCATATACCAGTAGATAAATTACAAATTTTCAATATTTTAGCAAAAACAAGAGTATGGAAACTTCATTCACAATCACATCATTATGCACATAATACTACAACAAGTCAGTTATAATTGATCTCTTATGCTGAACAGAGATGCAAGCACTTTTTCTAGTTATCCGCTGTTGAAGAAAGGGCCCAATAGCATCTCAGTAGGTTTCCAATTCATTTTGCTGATAGAAGAAGTGTCAGAAGTATTGAAACTAACTTTTCATGTCAAACTTCTGGGAGTGGGTCTACAGTAAACACAGGCACATGAAAGCAGACTTTTTTAGTAGTCATTTAGACAATAATGTTTAATGTTCCTAAGTACTAGAGAAAGGGGTAGTTAGCTGCCTGAAGTCAGGCAGAAGGCAGGACAGGGTGGCACTTGAAAGACTAGCTCATACAGAAAGGCATGAATTTTCATTATTTAGTACCCCTGCTCTATGCAAGTCTGTTCACAGCATCTGACACGGTAAGCTATCTCCTACAAAACCTTATGCTTTCCTGAATGAGTTAGTCTTTCAGATGCCACCCTACCCTGTCTTCATATCATAGCAATCAGATCAGTACACTAAAATGAACAGATTGTTTGACAGACAGTGGACAACATGCTAGGATAGTGCCACACCTTAGGTGCTTTGCAAGGCTTGCAGTCAAAGATGAAATACGTTATAAAGGACACAACCACCCTCGTGATCCATTCCTTCCATCCATATTCTTCTTGACAATCTTCCCTTCCCACCAGATACAGTATTCCTATTACACCTGGTTGATAAGAAGACTGGTCATTCAGTTAATTCTACATCAGGGAATCTGCACCTGAAGTTATCTACTACTCCTGATTCTTCTTCTTAATCAATATAATGTGAAAAATTATTAAAAATATTTGTAAGTACAGAAATACACAAATGCACATGCACACAAGTGCAGTGTGGGTCAGATTTTTTGAAAACACCACACTCACAAGTGGGGCAATTTGTTCAAAAGCGCTCAACTGCACAACTTGCATTAGTAAGCAGCTAGATTTTCAAAGGCGTTCAACCAGTTGGGTGCCAAACTTCTTTGAAAACCTGGTTTTAAGTGTCACAGTGAGAGCTACTGAGTGTCAAGGAGTCTTAAACAAGATCAAGATTTTCTGGTGAATAAATGGGAGCTGAACTCTTAATCTGGCCCCAACTGCTGGTTCAAAATACATTAAAATCTAACTCAACATGAGTACATGGGGAGGTGGGAGATGGGGACATGTGTACACAAACAAACTGAGCTATATAATCAAGCCCCAGTAATGAATATGATACCATTCATCAATGGGATGACTAAAAACTCTGCCATAAAAAGACCTCATTTCCTTCTGGCAAGAGCTCCAGGCTGCTCTTGAAATCATAGTTGGGGACTGCTATATTGCTCACTATTAAAAAAAAAGAAGAAGAAAAACACAGTATAACGGTTGCCGCAGACTAAAAAGCAACCTGAAATAGTTGGGATTTTTATTTTCACTCCCTGCTTTTCCCACCTGCAGTGAGTTAATCCTACAACTGTGTGCTTAACGTCTCAAAACAGCAAGAGGCAAAGACACATTCAGCACAAAGGAATTGTATGTCTGGAATAATTAATTTGATGATCCTTGCTCCAGCCAGCACCAGTTCTACTGTGAAGCGCCATTCAGCAAAATCATAGCCATCACTGAGTCCTGCAGCAGAATTAACTTGGCTGAAGGGCAAGCTTTATAATAAGTTGTTTAAGAAAAATTGCTTATTACATACTCTCGATGGTATAAGCAACAAGTATTCAGCAATACATTTCAGGAAGTATCAACGTGACTAAGTAAGGCACTCCATTGAAGTCATGGTCTTTTTGAAGGGTAAGCATGCAGTTCAATGCCAGCAACCAGCCAGGGCTTGTTGCTCTTCATGGTATTCTTTGCTTAATAGCAATTGATTCGTTTATTAAAACTGAAAAACATCTGAAGGTCATCTTTAAAACTAAACATACAAAAACAAAAACTATGAGAAGAGCACTAGGTTTGGGGAACAGGTGAGGGTAGCAAAAGAAAAGGAGGTGTCAGAGAGGAGAATTTTTGGGGGGGGGGGGAGAATCAGAAGACTGAAAAGAAAGAAGAACAAAAGTAAGCACTGGTGTGAAGGGAAAATTAAGCATGGTCAATAAACAGCATGGGCCAGATCCACCAATGGCATGAATTGGCATAACTCCATGATAACTGAGGATCTGGCCAGATGTATAAATGAAAACAGTCCCAATGATTGACATTAGGCTAAGACACAGACACGGCTACTGACAATTCAAGTATCCAAGTATCATTTTTCTATTTTTGTTTATAGTGTATCTAGCAACATTTAACCTTTTGTACCTCACATTCAGAAACCACGGTGATGAGCATGATATAGATGCCTATAGGAGGCAGCGTGGGGGGACTAGGCTAACTAGATAAATACTTCTGTCTGGTCTAACTGCTGCATCATATATCTATCAGTGCAATTATGTAGAATTTCAACTCTCATGAAACTGGGAAATATTTTGACAAGTTTCCTCTCACGTTATGCCAGCTTAGTGTTTCCACACAAGTCCTATATGTAGTGATGTTTAAATCCTTTATGATACCAGTCTTCTCATACAGCAAATCATAGAAGAGAAAACCGTCCTTTGAAACCACATAGTTAAATTTATATGATGTGGAACAACTAGTATCCTGTAAAATTTGATAATGAAAGAATTACTATAGTTCTTTGGTATAATGATATTTGGGACAGCACTGTTTCTTCCTCCACACACTAATTACACTGAAACTGCATCCAGTAAGTCCATGCATATTTAATTATGTCTGGGGCTTTTGAACACGTTGCTACTGTACATGGTGATATCAGCTACAAGTGTAAATTATTAAACTTTGCCAACTAAACTTCTGCTGAATAACTGCAATTCTGTGTTGGTCAGCTGTACTGGGTAAAACTCAGTTCATGCATCTTTCTATCATTAGTATTCTGCCTGGGTTTGCTACAGCACAGTAGTACTGGAGAGGATCACTGCTCAGTTTGAGATGAGGCCTCAGGGGAGGATTTGGTTGCTTTGCGTCATTCAGCAAGTACCTCAGACAAACTGTATTCTGTGCCATTGCCGATTTTCCCCAGCAAAATGCTTTCTCTTTGGGTTATGTCTAGTTTCATAGCTAATTATACCTTTTCACCAAGGACTGAACAAATACCTGGAGGTGCTGAACACCTTTTTTCATTAAACAATTGTTTATAGATAGATAAGCACAGTCCTGCTACATGATATTTCAACTGATGTCTAAAGCGGAGCTAACTGTATCCATTTTGCAGAATGGAGAAACATGACAAAACCATTTCATGTTTCAGCTCTTCTGCTTATAGAATGAACCCGTCTATTCATAGGGCTCAATTCATTAAATAAAACAAGAGTGTGATATGCCCACTTTCTTCTCGGTGCTCTACCCACATGAAAGCAACTCAGAATTTATCACAGCTGCTAGCTTGTGTGTAAAGCACCTGGAACTAGATATACATCACACTGAGCCTGAGAAGTAGTTTGACTTTGTGCTATAGCAATGGACTTGGTTCTGGGTTGGATTCACAGCTCTACCACCCACCAACTTGCTTAGTGACCTGAATAAATCATTTAGTTTCTGTGCCTCTGTTCCCCTCCCTTCATTAGTCTAATTTATTTCTGCCTTACTCCTGCAAACACTTCAAACATGAGTTTGACTTCATAAAAATAAGTTGTTTCACTGTTGAACTCAATAGGACGACTCAAGTGAGCAGTTTATGGGCTGGGGCTATAGACTGTAAACCATTCAAGACTAAGATCACCTCCTATTATGGGGATGTACAACATCTAGTATAATTGATGCTTCTAAGAACTACAGAAATGCAAATATATAAAAGAGAATAAAGAAGTGGCAGGAATGTGTGCATGACGGCCATGTTATCCAGCAGTTACAGCAGAGGATCACTGGGTATCAGGACTTCACAGTTCTATTTCCAGCTTTTCTACTGGCTGCTTTGGGGAAATCTTAGTTTTTTTGCAATCTCCCCAAGCCTCATTTTACCTCTCTGCCTGAAGGAGATAATTTTATGCCCTGCCTGTATACTAAATGCATTTGGGGAGCCTTGGATTAAAAGTACTAGAGAGGAATAAATGATTTTCCCCTAACCTTAATTATCATCAACATGAATTATTTACTGCTGGAACTTCTTCCCGTGGAAGATGCAAAGCATGCATCTCCAACTGTTAACATGTACAACAGCTGGTATAGATGAGAATTGTAGGCATCTGCTTAACCAGTGATTTTTCTTGACCATCACGCAGTAGTATGGCAAGGTTCTGGCACATGTCCCAGTATATAGCTGGCATATATAACTGTGTAACTAGCTAGCATTCCAAAGTTCAATGCAATAATCACTCTGGTATGATACAAGTTATTTATTATTTGTCTAAAGAGGACTTCAAACCACAATGGTACTCAAAAGAAGAGTAAAAAAAAAACCAAAAATCAACAGCCAAAAAATGGAACTTTATGTGAAGCATCGAATAGACAATGCTGCAAAATGTTTTTAAATGTAGAATCTATAGTGCACAGCTACTTGCATCGTCCATATGCGGCTATTGTAGAGACAACATGCTTACACTGTTCACTAAAATAAATAAGGGACACTGAATATTGCACTAGGGCCTCACAGAATGCCAAATGAAGGCCGGTCTTGTGCATTCCTACCCCAGGGCCTGCTTGCACAGAATTTGTGCACCGATGTAACTAACATGCTTTAAAAATACAACATAGTTGAATTGGTGCACTCCTCTGGTGTAGAGACTCTTCAATCAGTTTAAACATGTTAAGGCCTAACGTTGTACCAATTTAACTACTCTGAATTGAAACCACAAGTTTAGTTAAATGTGACATAATTCTGTGTATAAACCAGTCCACACCTCCACCCACAAACACTCACTGATTTCAATGAAAAATACATGCACAAACAACTATTAATGGAAAATTACACCCTCAGCCTCACATACACCAGCTGCTGAGGACAACAGAGGTTCTAAATACTTAAGGATCTCATTCTATGGATCTCGATCTACAGAAATAAATTATTTAATTTGAGCCATATGACCACTATTTACCAGAGCCTAGATCATAACAGCTTTCAATGGCAGGAACAGGCAATTCATCAGTTTTCCTAAAAGACTCATCTTATTTTTTGCTTACATTCTTGAAGAATCCATTGCAACTGAACAAATATAGCTGGGTTTTTTTTAAATATCTGTCTGTCTGAGACTGCTCCAGCATATACATGTTATCACAGGTCATTTAAAAGACACCTCAGAAAAAGCAGGTACTCATAATTACACAGAAATGTTTGAGCATAAAAGATCAGCAAAGACCAAATCATGCCACAGACAAATAGGTCCATGAGAAGGCAAAAGGTAAGCAAAACATTCCTCTTCCAAACTGAAGTTCATGGCTTTCAGATGCCCTAAGGTCCATCCAAGGGAAAATATGCAGCTGTATAGTTACACAGAGGATAATTCCATATTTCCCCACAAAGGCTAATCTACAAAAAAATGTTGTCCCACTACCACCATTTTTTCCTTGTATGCATTTACTGCTCAAATCTCTAGTTCAAACACAGTTAAGTCACAATGAAGTGCTTGGGAATAGCAGAACAGGCCTGTCTTGTATGGGAATAGTTGTGTTGTATAAATGCTTGTATACCTGTACAACTTCATCCACCCTGGGTTGGGGGGAGGACAACTGTATCACTTTACTTATACTGGTATAATTAAAACGGTACAGTTTTCGTGTGTAGAAAAGGCCTACATTTTCAAACAACGTGGTCCCTTCAGGAATGCGTTTCCATGAGCTCCTTATCTAAACCTAAACCAAAAAAAAAAAAAATCACTGGATGGGAGTGGGCAGCACGAATGCATAGGCAGAGCCCATGTCAGATAATATTGACCGTGTCATCTTGGAATGTTTACTGTGAATCTGTGTTTTAACACAGAAAAGGACAAGTTTTTGATCACGGCAAGTTAAGACAGCTGAAAGCTTAACTGGAATGAAAGTCTGATCTCCATTACAGCAATGTAAACTTACAGTAAATCCTTTGAAGTCAGTTGAGTTGCTCTAGATTCAGACCAGACTGAAATCAGAATCTGGCCCATATGCTGCAAAATCCTCAGGATTACCATCATGTTTAGACAATTATTATTGCACCACTAGTTAAAACAGTGTTTTGCACAAAGACAGCTCAAACAAGCTGGCAAACAAAGGATTAGAAGAAGGAAAGTGAGAAGGTTGTTGAGAATGCAAAGAAGGGAGGAGTTACTTGAAGAGATGGGAGCTGGGAAAGGATTTTAAATGACAGAGGGAGGTTGGAAGATAATGACATGGAGACCATCCCAGAAGCAGGAGCCAGTGAGATAGGAGATATAAAGCCAAGATACGAAGACAAAAGAACTCAACAATTACAGCCTTGAGTCATGCAAATCTGGATCCTGATTTTGAATGTACCACATTTTGGAGGTGTTCACTGAGCAGTGGGCAAAGAGAGGGGAAGGTATGAGAGAATTACTCATAATAATGTGACTGCTTTGAATGTGAAAAGTGAACTGAAAGCACGTTAAGTACAACTGGCTTAGCTTTTATCATAAATCATGTAATCAAAGAATCTCTCATCTTGGGAATTTGGTGACAAACCACTCTGACTCTGCTCCTGTGGTTTATGAGGTCCCTAGAATCCCCAGTAGAATCACATCCTAGTCCAGCATAGTTGTTCATTATTTTAACACACCGCTTTTTTTTTTTTTGCTTTAGATATCAATATATTTTAAGAGAGACAGAACCACGCTGCTGCTTTGGCAGCTTACAGGAAAAGCAAAACGAGAAGCAAGAATGGTTTTCCCAGCAGATTCTACCATAGAAAATGTAAGTTAAAAAGAGGACCTAACATGGTGGCAAATTCTGACCCCAGTTACATCTGAGCTTTCCCACTGACCTCAATGGGGTAACATGGGTGTAACAGATATTAGGATTTACCTCATAGTGTTAAGATGTATATGTGCATACATCCCTGGAACAGAAGACCCCAGTCCTGTTATGAAGAAGATAGGGCCAGGAAAGGAAAGGCAGTGGAGCCCCTTTTAAGGCCTGAACCTTTGTAGTCCAGAGAAGGAGACTATTACCTGCTGTAGGGGAAAGGCCCAGCTAGCACAGATGGCATGGAGAGGACCTCCGCGGTCAAGGGAAGCTCCAGCTGGGCAGGAGGGGATAAGCAGCCTGTGGTAAAGAGGGGGAGCAGGGACTCCAGAAGAGAGAAGCCAGGCCCTGGGGTGGGGGCTCACACATGCAAAGCTCAGCCCCAGTCAGCCAGCTGCAGGATCCAGCAGGGGGTGGAGAGCAAGAGATTGATCACACCAGCACTCAGGGAGCAAGAGCCCCTGTGAGCTGTCCAGGTGGACAAAGCTGCCTGATATAAATTCTCCCCAGGCCAAAGGAAGGGAACTGTCCATGGTGTTGGGGGGAGACTGAACCCTGGGGGGAGGGCGGAAACCCCTCTGATGAGGAGAGCTACTGCCCAAAAGGAGGGACTTCTGACAACCCAAAATGAAGGAGCAAGTGCCTAGGAGACACTGGGGACCCTTTTACACGCCCACTTTTTTTTTTTTTTTTTTGTTCCTTGGAAGATCCAAGGAAGGAGATAAAGAATGAAGGGTGATTTTACATTCACCCTGGAGGAGCCTCAGGGGGTGCTGAATATACCCAAACAAACTAAAAACTGGTTGCGGTGACACCAGAGGGGCCCAGAGTACTGGGGTACCCTGAGGGCCATGGACTGTTTGAGAGCCCAGTATGGGCCTGCCTGTTCTTCTTCCTGCTCATGACTGTAGGAGGCCACAGAGCAGAATGCCCAGGGCACTGATTCCCCCTGTGTTTTCCTGTTTTGGACTTATCTTGATGGTTTTAGGGCAAAAGACCTGGGAGGGGCTGGGACCCAGACTAGCCAGAGCCTGGACAAAAGGGAGAACTAAGATGGACTGGAGCCTAGCAGGACTGGGCATCCACCAACAGAAAGGGTACAGGGGAAAGAGAGAGGGGGCAAACCCTCCGTAGCCCTATCAAACATGGAGTTGGGGACAGGATAGGGAGATAAAGTACCTATGGCCTAGGCCAGTGTTTCCCAGCCTTTATCAGCCCAAGGCACACTTGCATTAATAAAAATTTTCCATGGCACACCTGTTAAGGCAGGGGCAGGCAATTATTTCAGGCAGAGGGCCACTTACTGAGTTTTGGCAAGCCACTGAGGGCCACATGACAGGCAGCTAGGGCAGATTAATATTAATTTTCTAAATTTTTAGGGGCCCCGCAGGCCGGACAGAATGGCCTGGTGGGCCACATCTGGCCCACAGGCCGCATTTTGCCCATCCCTGTGTTAAGGCATTCCCCATCCTCACACCTATTGTAGCTCATTGCCATGGCAAAATTCTGTGGCACACCTGTTCATTTCTGACTGCATATTTTTGTGCTGCAGCACACTGGTTGGAAACTACTGGCCTAGGCTTAGGTTCCCTAGACAGACTCTTGAGAAAACATCATAGTTAACACAAAGACGTGGCCAGAAGAAAAGAGACAAGAAGAAAAGGAGCCTGACCAAGGGACATGGGTAGGTACTCAGATGCCATCCCACCACAAGGGGGCACCCAGCTGTCCTCAGGGGAGCACCTTATTAAACTCCCTCCATTTTACCCTTGAAGAACAAAATCTACTGCTTTTGATAGCTGAAGTCCAAACCAAATAAGAGTGATTTTAAGTCCTGAACTGAAGCTACTGAAAAGAAATGACATTATACATTCTGACAAGCAGCAAAATAAAGACATCCATGATCAAATATGGTTTTGAAGGGGGTATGTCTAAAAGTCTTCAGTGTGAACCTGAATGTGAACTTCAGGATCTCGACCAAAGATAGCTTATTAGAGATGTCAACATTTTGTCTGAGAGCACATCAATGACTATACATACTGAGGAAAAAAGGGGCAAATCCACAGCCACTTTATTGCAACAGTACAAAAAATTGAAAGGCTATATAAGATAAATTTTATTTTGCAGGAGTGGGTGGAAAAGAACAGAGAATCACATATAGTTGCTTCAGAGAAGTGTAACTATTTCACAACACCACTGTGTGACACTGAAATCACTTAAGCAGGAAGCCACTGGTACATTGGGCAAAAACATTTTCAGAAATCTTTTGAAGAAATGTAACAAGTGTCGACATGACAAAGAAGTTGACATGCATATTAAGACTGGTACCTATTCTGGCTTTCTGATGGTTCCTTGTTTTCCATCTTGAAGGCTTTTGAGCATGTCCCCCACAAAACCACATTTGATCATGCATGTCTTTTTGGTGTTTGTCAGAAGGTATAATGTCATTTCTTTGCATGCTTCAGAACAAAATCATTTTTTTCTAAGTGTTGCCTATTTTCTTTTTAAAACCATTTAATTCATTTTTCCCTTAATATGAAATGATGGCACTCGGGTTCCCTAAGTACTGCGATAAGGAAATGAAAAGGAAAGAGACTTCCTTCCTATGTCTGAAAAACTAAACAACTGTAGATCGAAACTGTAGTGGAAAACTGTAGATCGATCACGACAACATAAAATGCTACACAAACATATACAAGTAGCTACTTTTTTTTCCTTAAACTGACATGCTCTGCTCATGGCCATAAAAAGCACTGCACTCAGCATATTTATGGTCCATGCATTAGTTTTCCACATTAAGATAACTGCCAGTGCCTTCCAGGCCTCTCTGAAACTTTAAATGTTACTGGAACCAAACTTTTGCTGATTTATGTTTGCATAGTCTAATCTCCATGGACCTAGACTGACAGTGGTGACTAAATTGCTTTGAAATAGGATTATATTATTTCTAGCATGAGCAACGTGTGTAAACGTTAGACTTAGGTTTCAAGAGCATGCAGCATAGTCTGATAGCCTAACCCTGTGTTTTCAAACCATTGGAAATGCAGTTATTCCTTTAAAAGGCTTTTTTGTTTGATGCCACAATTGCTGCTTCACATGTAAAGGATAATTTAAAAAATTATACGTCTTTTAGAATGCACAGAGCACTCCCTCCTCCTCATACAAAGATAAAAAGCCTGTCTGTGGGAAATTAAAAAGAAAAGAATCAACTCATTATAATTTCACCTTTCAGAACCAAAACTTCCACACATGAACATATTTCAAGCATATTAGATCCTTATATATAAATAACCGTTAAGAACCCTTTTAGAAATATAAATATTCTAAATGCTCCAGCAATTTCTAGTTTACTGTTTGGGCTTCATTATGTGTGAAGGATGTGTTTCCACTAGTTCAAGCACAGTCCTGAGAGACGGGATTCCTGGGTTCTATCCTGCTGATTCACTGTATGACTTTTGCAAAGTGATATAATCATGTCATATCAGCTAGTCATATCTTACTGGAAAGGACCTCATGTAAGGCACTGTCTGCCAATGCAATTGAATTCTGCAAAAGAGTTATTCTAATCCCCATTCAGAGTGGATTAAAATAAATGTACCTCCTCCCAAGCAGAAAGAACACGTCACCATAAGCCTTTATGTGGGAGCCAACACAAGGGATCCCTGGCACCTGTACAAACTGTCCCTGTTCTGCTGCAAAAGTAGGGATGTTTCTCTGTTCCCGATGCTCAACAGGGGAGAGCCCTTCCAGAACCCAAAGACTAGGGTAGGCAGCTCAACTTTAGACATCAAGCTGAATTAAGGCTTATAAGGCACATTGGGCCCCACACAGGCAAGTAGCATTTCAGCATCTTGGGCCCAAACCAACATTAAACAAAACTGCTGGGAGTTTTTCCTACTGATTTCCGTGGAATTTGAATTATTGCTCAAGATCCCAATCCTGAGAGAGGCATGACGAGTAGACTGGACTCTTCTTCAGCTGGCACTTTACACCATTCGGGTTTAGGCTCTAAGTGAACAAAACACACCAGCAAAAAGGCAAGGACAATGTACAATACATATATACTTTATTTATTTAGACAACGACAGTTTTGTTCCAATCATTGATGATGAAAATGTGCTGAAAATGCAGTATTAAAAATTAATCTTACTCTTGTATAAATCTTTTGGCAGATTTTGCTGCAAAACGGAGAAAGATTCTTTTTTCCCCATATGATAATTACAAAAGTACCTAGACTGATGAAATTCTGTTCTGCTGTCTTGCAAAAGTTGCTATTTGTCATAAACTGCATTAAATTCTATGCCATAGCATTAGCAATCAGGTCTGCATAACACTACAAAAACAAGATGTCTGCTTGTGTGCCTGTGAAACATCCACTCTGCTAGGGCTAAGTAAATTACAGCCCCTGACTTCTCTTAGAGGAATAGGCCTAACTGCACAATATATGATTCTTTCAAACCAAAATGTAGGATGATACAGTACACTGCTCTAAATTCATTCCTCCAAAGGGGATTTTCTTTCTCAGATGCAACTTGATCTGGGTGCACAGGGAATTATTTTAACTTCATACATCAAGATATATCTAGCATATTCTGATGCACAGTGGATTGAACAACTTGCAAATGCAGTGCTTGATGCATGTCACTTGTATAATGTTCTTGTGTAAGAGAGACCCAGGCAAGTTGTCCAACTGTCCTCAAACTCTAAAAATAAGATAAATGCTATGCTGTGCCCTTAAGGACTCATTTCATTATTTATGTATTTGTACAGTAATGTATTCTATTACTGTAGCACGCAAAGCCCTGATATAAATTAAGAGAACAAAACTACTCAATTTAAGAAGTGTAATGGTGTTTTGTTTTAAGTAAACAGTGTTTGGCTCCAAATCAACACAAAGTGGCTATACTCTTAGGAGCATGGCTACCTTTCCATAATTTCTATGACCAGGGTTGCCAACTGTCAGCAAATTTACTGTCATTGAAAACAAAAAACAGGCTAAGAAAATGGCTGCCAGTAAAGTCTGTAAAACACTTTTTGACTGAAGCTCTAACAGATAGAGCACAACAGGGCCACCTGATGTCCATGTGGGAATTCAGCACTCTGCAGGGAGTGTTCTCTCAGCCATGTGCTGCTGCTGCTACATCCCAGGCTGCCTGTAATACCACTGAATCACAGGTAAACTTCTTTGGGGATCTGTGCCACGACAGGGGAGTGAGACTGCTAGGGATAAGGCTGAGAGCATCAGGCTGTTGGAGTTGTCAGGAGCCCCTGGCAGATAGGGGAGTGCGGGGAGGGGGGTGGGGGAGGAGGCAGCACAGTGTAAAACTATCATTGCAGCCAGAGTTGCCAACCCAAGAACATTTTTTACAGCAATTTTTTTTTTTTTAGTTGCATCCAAAAAATTTTACTTTTTTTTAACTGGGTTGATACTGAACCTCTAAATTTCAACCCATCCCTTCTAACTGGGGCTTTGTAGAGGAGTAGGGCCTGACACAAGAGTTACATTTGCATTATATAAAATGTATACCAGTGAAAAAGTTCGGCTGTCAGGAAAAAGAAAGAAAAAAAAATTTCTTGGGTTGGCAACCCTGGCCAAAACTCAAAAGTTGAGGTCAGTACACATAGCACCCAATATGGAGGAGAGAGAGAGTCTGCTATTTGCTACAGAACCATATTTGAGGAGAACTGAAACCTCATACCTCCCTAGGATAGTACTTGCTACGGTGTGTGCAAGAGTTGAACTAACTGCCACGAAAAATGAGAACAAGTAGCAACATGTGGTGCAATATGAGTGAATGACTGAGAATTCGTGTGCTGTCAGATGAGAGGGTGTGGATGAAAAATTCAGCTTCAAGGAGTGCAAATACAGGTACTGAGCCAGCTTCCTGGTGTTTGATGGACTGGGGCAAAAAACAGCTGGTTGGCAGGAAAACTGGTTTCCCCTTCTGTGTAAAATCTCATGACATGAAAGTACCGAGGTTGGTTTCGAAAGCTGCTATGGGAAGAATTGGTATATTATGCATACTTGGTAAAGCAGCAGAAAATGAGGGAGAAAAGTTAGTTTTCAGGCTATCTATGTCTGCCCTTCCTGTTTTCTCCTACTGTGGGCCACATGTAGTAAAGAGATGGGCCTGCCAGCAATTCACAACAACACAGACCACTCCCCCTCCCATTTGACACTGCATTATCTCCCTTCCTACTAGTGTTCAAATAGCATCCCTGGGGCAACATCAGCAACTGTTCATATGGAAATACAGTGCTTGGAAAGTGTGTAGGCTGAGCTATTCAAAGCTGCTTAGGGGACACAGATGCTCAATTCCCATTAACATGCATGGGAATGAGGTGTCCACATCCCTTAGGCAGCCTTGAAAAAAATCTTAGCTTAAATGTTTTAAAATATTTTTAAATGTGATATAGCTACTAGAATCAAGGAGAATAAGCTCCATGTACTCAGCCAGCCTTCTAGGACCACTAGACCATGTGTTAAATGGACCACAACTTGGGAATCCCAGATCAAAGCATTAATCTGTCATTGGTGTCAACATATTCAGTGACAGGTAGATGGGTCCCTTAATCTTTCAAAGGGCTGAGGAGCAGGGGGAAAGGAGCTGCTTGTTCATTCTTGTCCTTCACTTCATTTCTTGGAGGGGTAGGTGATGATGGGGTTTGTTTCAGCTCTTTAAACATTAACAGAAGTACTAAACCACTTTCCCTCTCTATTGGCTGGCTTTGTCTTCAAAGGGTGGGACTAGACTTTGTATGCCACAGAAGGAAGCTTTTCCTTTATAAGCGAGCTCAAGGTAAGAATTCAGAACCATACCTTTAAGGAAGCAAGGCCAAATGGGATATCACATTTAGATATACAGCCTATTCTCCCAAGTACTAGTTCATTCTGCTAGCCAGCCCAGACCAAAAAATATTTCACAAAGGCTGGTTTTGAATCAATGGGCTGATATCAGAGAAGAATGGAAAGAGGGGGACAAAGACCCTTTTTTAATGCTCTGCTTGCTCTTTAAAAACAAAACAAAACAAAACAAAACATTTTGCCTACAAGACTGAAGTTCTTACTTTTCATTAAACAGATTGTTGAGACCAAAAGCTGTTTCCTGCTGCTTTGTCCTCTCTCATGAAATCATAAAGAGAATTGCAAAACAGTTGTAGCAACAACAAAACAACATTGACACAGAAATTTACTAACACTTCTATTGGTATTCACATAAAACATTTAACATCATCACAGTTAAAACAAGGAATCATACCATATTAAGGTTCACTTAAAAAGAGAGCTGGCTTCTGGTCAAAAACTCTTTCCTGAACAAGACAGGGACTAGCACCCATATAACTGTTCATGTAGAACAGCCTGCTCCTCAGATACTATTCAGCTGTCCTGCACTAAAGATACAAGAGTCAGGATTTGTCCCTTGCAAGATGCGACTGCACACAGGGATGAGTGAAGGTGACAAAGATGAATTATTATAGCATATATGGGCCATAGCTGTTTGATACCTGTAATTGCTGGTTTGAAAAAGAATACTAAATAGTCTCAACTGGGGACATGGCTATATCCCTTGGCTGGCAGATGATTTTTTTTTCTTTTTTTAGGAGAAGGCTCCTGCTTACTATTCTGTCGATTCCAAAGTAAAAAGACCTTCCCCTTTGCCATGGGTGGACACCAGGGAAAGGGAAAATGAAGCCACTGATGCACTCATTCTTTGTCCATGCACTCATGCAATAGGTAGAGTGAGGGTTAGCTCAGAGTTGCTCTTAGTAAACTCTGTCTTTCAAAACTTGGGAGGAAAAGCAAGCATGAGTGAGCATCTAGCCTAATTCATCAGCAGGAATGAACAGGATGCAGGGAATCAAAACATGGGTTCCGTTTCAGTTTCAATCAAAATGGAAAACTGCATAAAGTGTAGGAAAATAATTTCCAAAGAGAGTTCACTTATAAGCCTCTTAGGTGACACAGAAATGGTCAATAATTTGACATACAATTTCCAGCCTCAGAAAGTATCCAATGGAACATCATACATAATTAAAATGAATCTATGCCTTTTTATGTTGTCCCAGTATAAATCAGCTTATTTTACTCTAATTCAGAGGGACTCTAAGCCAGTCCATTTAAGAACAAGTTAAATGACCATATTTGTGCTTGCCCATAATTTTTATGGGTCTTGGAAGAAAAACAACATTTGCTTCTTTTGCAATGCATCAAACTGCAAGCTCACTTTTGATTTGTGTGCGGAAATCCTCAGTCTCTCTCTGAATTACATCTCTGTAATCATCTCTCACTTTATATTTCTGACTGATATTACTTTCACCCCAAGGACATTAATATTTGCACTTGTCTACATTAAGTCCAACATCGTTTGCCTTTGTCCATTTTTCTAACCCTTCATGATCCTCCTGCACTTTTCAATCTGCTGTTCCTTTGCAGAAATCATGCCAAGTTTTATACCTTTAGACAACTGGCTCATTATACAACTTACTGTTATTTCTTCCAGGTCATTTATTAATATATAGGCAACCTTATAGAGGCAGCTCAAGATTCTTTCATGCTATATGACCATGTCTGAAGATTTATCATAGTTTGTGCACAGATCAACTCAAACTATATAGCCAGGGCATTACTACCATGTGAGAAAAATATTTTTATTCCTATTTTTGTAGAATGAAAAGTATTGTGATTCTTGCCATGAAAGAAAATCATTGATTTATGTATTTTTAATTAGGTAGATAATTTTCACAGATTTTGATTTAAGACTTTAATGGTCTGTACCATGTCTTGAAGCATTATTACACTAAACTATTTACAAATAAATTGTCTTTATTACCTGCTAATTCAGTCTCTGCACCAACAGTAAATATTACAAGTCTGCCATTTTATAGTCTCAAAGAACCAAAGTTTGTCCTCAGATACATATATCTGCAAGACTGCCACAAACTTAATGTGGACTGGGGAATGGATGCCACATCTGAAAACAGAAATTGGTCTATAATATTGCTTTCGTGAACTTTTCAGCTAACTTTCATTAAAGACAAATCAACTAAGCCCTTTTACCCCTATTTACCTGATGACACATACCTTGAAGAAAACCCTTTTCCTATGAAGTTCAGATCTTTGAATCCATAGTTTATAACTGGATAAATATAGGGGTCTGAGAGAACATTACTGCACTGCCATTCTAATGCCAGCATTTCTGACACTACTTCACAGAACAGCTGTTGCTTACACATCTGTTGTAATGTGATAAGTTGCAATCCCTTGGGTGTTTAGCTTATAGAGGGTCAGTCACAATGGGAAGGTTTAGGGTGTACACAAGGTGAATAAATTAGGGACTCGCAACAAGAACACATCACTCCTGGTCTAAAAGCAAGAGTTAGTCTTAGCTCAGGGGGCGGGCAATTATTTGGGGCGGAGAGCCACTTACCGAGTTTGAGTTTTGGCAAGTTGTTGAGGGCCACATTTCCCTCTCCGGTGCAGGGAAACAGGAACAGCCCCATGGTCCCAGGCCACAAGGCTCTGCTAGGCAGGGGCAGAAGCCTCTGCTAGGCGGGGGTTTCTGGTTAGGGGGGGCAGGGCTGGCAGGCAGACCTTGCTGCTGAGTCCTGCAACCAGCTTCCTCTGGGTCCTACTGCCCCTGACTCCTGTCATCTTTGACAAGCAGCTAGGAACAAATAAAATATTAATTTTCTAATTTTTTTAGGGGCCCCGTGGGCCAGATAAAATGGCCTGGCGGGCCGGATCCAGCCCCTGGGCCTTATTTTGCCCACCCCTGGTCATGTAAGGCTGAAGTAAAGATCAGGGCATGTGCTCATCAGTAGGTCCAGTTTACTATACAGGGCCCAACTAATAGATTGAAATCTTTCTACTACATGGCCATCAGCTGGCTGACATCCATTAGTGTACTTCCTCATATTTGGACAGAGCAGGAGTGCTCTGCCTCTGGCCAGGAGATCAGATCCAGCCTGTAAAGCTGTGTCATCTGGCCCACAGGGCTCCTCATGGATCCAGAAATTTGGCAGCAAGGGAATGATCACAACATTAATTTCTGCTCCTCTGCTGCCAAATTTCTGGACCCACAGGAAGTACTGTGTGCCAGATAACATAACCATGCATGCTAGACCAGTGTGTGGCTCGATCTGGGTCCACATTTGGGCTGGTGTGCTGGACTGCACCCACAAACCCCACACCAGTCATCCAGCTGACGGTCCAGAAGGTTGGGGCCCACAGGGATACAGCAACAGTCTCCTGCTTCACAAATACATGATTTTAAAGAGGATCTTGCAAAATGAGTTTAACCCCATTTAAACAAAGTCACTCTGCTGTTACAATCTACCCAGAAAAATATATAGTTTCACTTACAGCTTCTTTGAAAATGAAATTCATATTAAATGCTACTAAGTATAGAGCTAGGGATTGACTGTCTGAATGATCTATTGAGATTAAAATCAGGAAATTAATCAAGGATTGGTAGCAGGAGATGGAGTTTCAAAATCCAGCCTAGAATAGACAACAGTAATCACCATTGTGGTTCTAGACCAATTTCCATTGGTCCACATCAGAAGAGTCACAACAGTGGTCAACTCTGCTCACAATCCCAGCCAAGATATCAAGAACATATTATGCTCAGAGACTGTGCCACCAGAGAGGCTAAGGATAGAAGGACATGGAAACTGAACTGTTCTTATGCCCTGTACCTGTTGATCCCAGCTTAAATGTGAAACACTAGTGGACCAGCATGGTGAGGAGAAGCTTGTATTGCTTCTGTATGTTCCAGGCTTTTTAAAGAACAGAAAACTCAAAGATAGAAGGTTTTTGGCCTACTTTGCAGAAGAATTAAGTTCTCACAAGCTCAAAACATTTAAGAAAATAATAAATTAGGTGACTGTACAAACAAAGATCCTTAAATCACCAGTTCCACCTGTCAGCTGCAGATTCTCAGTTTTGCAGTTACTTTTTCAAGTACATTTGAATAGTTTAAGTGCTGGGGAGTAAATTAAATGTCTAAGATCTATCTAACATGTGGCTGTTCCTAGGTGCACTCACAAACAGCTGCATAGCCCCTGTCCACAGGGGCTTCTCTGCACTGCTATTCTTTATCGACCCCAGAAGCTCCCTTTTGACCCTGACAGAAATCAGGGCATGCTTGAGCAAAGCTTGCACAAATAGACGTGGTTATTGGGGGAAGAGGAAGCTCCAGTCAAACCTGACCACAAATGCAGAAATGGTGCCCAAGAGATGAACAGAATTTACTCTGGCAAAGAGCAGGGGCAGGAAGAAAGGGTGGCTCACACCCCATCAGGCCAGTTCTAAGAAATAACCGCATCCACATGAAGGCCCTGGGAAGCAAGGATTTCCAGTGCACTACTGAATCTCTACCACTCAGAAGCTCATTTATGATCAAGAGTAATACTGCTCTTGCAATCACAAACCAGAACTCCAACAGCCACTTTCTATAACAGGGTAGGGGGGACAGACAAGGCATAGCAGAACCAAGCCTGGTGAAGGATCTTGCAAAACACCTTAAGAAGTAAGTGAATAGGAACACCTAGCAGGGAAGGATGGTTTTGCATTTAAGGCATTGAATTGAGCCTCAAGAGATCTGTTGTCAGTTCCAAGCTCTTTCACTGACTAAAGTGACCCATAGCTACACAGGACATCTGTTTTTCAATTCCCTCCTCTAAAATGGGAACAGCACTTCCCTACCTTACCTTACAGGGGTCTTTTGAGAAGAAACACATGGATAACTGAGAAGTATTCAGACACTATGCCAGAACCACCCCAGCCACACACGGATTCTGCTCCTACTGTCCACCAGCAGATACAGGCAAAGTCATTCTTGGATGTGGGAGAGCTATAAATCTCTGCATGCAATCTTCCACCTTTAGGAAAGCATTTTTGTCCAGGGGAGTGTTGTATGCAGATCTGAGAGAATGCAGTGAAACCTGTGCACCCCCACACGTTCCTGCTCCCACGAGGGAAACTGATCATTTCCCACAACTTGTATATAGTCATTTGTGTACATCACCATACCTTACTCAGACATTTGAACCATCTTCAACTGAAATGCCTCCCCCGGGAACAATTCCCTTTAAGCAGAAGCTTTGCTGTGACCAGAACTGCAACTGATAGTGAAAGACAAATTATCGCAAAGAACTAAAATAACATCAGTATCTGAAGTGCTGTCTCATGATGCGATAGAAAAAGCATAAGAACTTTATCAGGCTGGGGAGATGGTAGAGAAAACAATTTGGCATTTTTCCCTTTATTTCATTATAAAGATCACATCAGAAGTTGAGATGAGAATTTTCTCCAACTTGAAGTACAATCTAAATGTCAATGTTTTGGCTGACTCTGAGCATTACACATTTTTATATAGTTTGGCATCAACTCAACCCCCCTGGACTGCACTAAACACCACAACACTCCAAAAGCTATTAGTCTCTAGCAGCATTAAGCTATGGATAGCCAAATGTATTGAAACTCCTGGTAAATGGTGTTTAAGTGTTAAATGAGTTGAGCCTCTAGTCTAGACTTCTAACAGCTCATCATAACTTTCCTTTGTTACCCAGATGAGAATAGGCATGCAGTAGGCGTGCAGTGTGACCTGATCACATTGCTAGGAGGTAAGCAGAGGACCAATTCAAGCATAATTTCCACTGATTGTTTTTTCTTCTTTAAAAAAGTGACAAAGAAAGCAAGCCTTTCAAATTATTTCACAACTAATTACACATATTTTTCATAACAATGGAGGCATAGCATAACATAATAGCTTCAACAATGACTTAACTCCTGTAGTATATAAAGAAAGCAGCTGGTAAATACCACCATTCACAAATACTAGGTGAACTACCTTAGTGTAGGTATGGAGAAGATTTGCTTGCTTTAACTGCAGGGAGGGAGTTGCAGATTTGCTATGTAAGTTAGAAATAAAAACAGCTGCATCTGCAGCCTGGGTTATCCTGGGTTGTTTTTCTGGCAGAATTTAGGCAAGACAAGCTGCTGGCAAAATTGTGAGTGATCTTCTTTAGGTAGATGTGATATCTTTTATTAAACCAACTGAGTAGTTGGGAAAAAAGCTCTTAGCAAGCTTTTGAGTGCAATCACCCTTCTTCAGGAGACTTCCTATGCCTGAAGAAGGGTGATTGCACACAAGAACTTTTTTCAAACGATTCAGTTGGTCTAATAAAATATCACATCTACTCAAAGAACCTTGCCTGCCTGTGTCCTTAGACCAACACAGCTACAACCAAAAACTCAGTAAAATCCTTTCATTCTGCCAGCTAAACAAAGCTTGTCTCTGCAAGTGACAGAAGACTTCTGTCTCCACAGGGAGGTCACCAGAAAGCAAGTCTTGATGCTTCCTTTCAACAACTATTGCATGGCATGTCTCCCTAACTGTTGTGGTGGAGCTTCATGGAACCAGTAGAAAATATGGTGATGGCAACTCACTTGGGCAGACTTGCTGTCTGCTGGAAGTAGGCTTATAATGAACATAGTCTAATATGTTTGCACTACAAAAAGAAAAATGAGCAATGAAAGGAGCGACTCTAAAATTTATGTTCACACTTAAAAATAAACAAAGATAAACCACACCCTGCTTCTCTTAACAGAGGCTATATACAAACTAATTAAATTGTATCAACTAGCAAAATTTCAGAAGAGGTCCTATGCCCTACTCTGCAGCCTCCTGCAATGAGCATATAGGCAGTGCAGTGGTTGGCATGCAGATCATAAGTTCTATTCCTTCCCCCTTGACCACAACTCTTTGTGGCCCTAAGACAGCCATTTAGCTACCCAACCTGACCTTTTCCCATGGGGATCATGGTATTTAATTTACCTCACAAGGGTGTTATGAGGGTTAAATAGTTGATTTTTTTATACTGCATACTTTAAAAATATGTGGGTGTGCCCCTCTTTACCTTTCATCAACAGCCTTGCTGCACGGGGGTGGAGTCTGAAATACTGAGCTAGGTGTTTGGAAATGCATACCATTCTGTAAAATACAGGCTATCAAAAATATTTTGAGCTATGCAAGTGATGATGACTAGTTTCAGAAGACTGATAGAGTGACAAGAAGTCAGACAATTTTGAGTTTGGTATCAATTAAGATGATAAGGCTAATTATTTGATTTGGAAGGACAGAAATAATGTGCAGGCAGTTCCACATGAATGCAATATTAAGGAAGGTACAATTAATGATCGGTCAAATGGACTTTTCTTCTGTAAAATAGTGGAGAAAAGGGAAAGAATGGGCTCTCTCTCAAGAGAAAAAGGAAAATTCCAAAGGTGCAGCGTAAAGGAGACACACGAGGAAAAAATTCCATTGTGAAAGGGAAACTAGAGGGTCAAGAAAAGGTTGCTCTGGTTCTTGGCAGAAGCCAGTTCTGGACTTGAAGAAAGAAAAGAAATTAAATGGGAAATGGAAGACATAAAAAGTAACTAAATCTGAGTATAACGCAGAGGTAAAAACATTATAAGACATAAGTTCAAGGGGAAAAAAGTTACACTTTTTAGTTTCAAAGGGCAGTAGGAAAGAAGAACAAGCTTTATAAATACATCCAAAGTAAAATATACTGTGGAGAAAAATGATCTATTGTTGAACAAGGCAGGGGACCAAATAATAAGACTGGGATGGGCACCGTATTCATTACTTATTTTTCTGCAGGAGGAAGAAAATGTAATTCATGGTCTGGATAAAAGCAAGACAAGATTATTAATAAAGGAAAAACAGTTGTAAAAAAAAAAAAAAAAAAAAAAAAAAATCAACAAGCCAAGTATTCCGTGCATTGACTTAAGCAGAACTTCAGAAGTTAACCAGGGATAAATTTAGCCTAGATTTTTTATAAGTCAATAAGACCAGCTGTAACTGGAAGCAGAACTGAGCCACTGTTGGATCTGAGATCCTCTTAACATGGACTACAGTGGTTCGGAAGGGTGCTAGTTTGAGAACAATGGAAAATAGAATCACAAATATATCTCCAAGCATATTGAGTCCTCTGGCTGTCTACTAAAAATGCCACACAAAGTTATGTTATAATCTGTTATGTTGTACATATTATACACATACTTATTGATTCAAAGCTGGACTCAAACCACTGACTTCCATAAAGATTAACAAGGGAACAAATCCTCTTTCCCTTACTCATTCTCACTGTTCCCACTGATTTTCAGTCACTACAGATCTTGACTGGATTTAATGGTTTACAAAAGAAAATCTAAATTGTAGACTGAAAAATTCAAGACCAAATTTGGTAATTTGAGACCCAGATAAGCATTTGTGAATGTATCCATATGCCAAGTTGTAGAAACTTTATTAGCAGGTCCCTAGCAGCACTACAATAACTAAGATTTATTAGAAATATGGGAATTCCAAGAGTTTCAGTAGGTGAAGCTGGACAAAATGAAAAATACATATGATTTCATGCCACCTTAATCCAAACAAAATTCTGCCCTCATGCTCTGCTGGGGTTGTAGAGAGATGGGAAAATTCTGTAATCCATTACTAATCTAAAAATCCACTGAATCAGCAGATACTGTCTGGTTAAGAAACACTATCATAGACTGAAAAAATGGTTAAAAGACCAGAAAAAATAGTATCTTGAATGATAAAACCAATTTTGGAGGAGTCAATAAAGGAAGAATAACCCCAGGAAAGTAATTAGCATAGGCTCTATTCAAGACCTTTATTCATAACTGAATGGATAACAAAGTACATTTTATTTTGATTAGGTCTCCAGATGATACCAAACTAAAGGGAATTGTCACTGCACTGGAAGAGGGACTGAAATTACAGAGTGAGCCAGAGGACAGAGGGAGACGGACACATTTAGCTGGGATAAGATTTTATTTAGATAAATGCCTTGTAACACTGTTAAGGAAAACTAACATACAGCACCAGTGCAAAATGAAAAGCATTTGCTTAAAGAGCACAAACGCAGGATTTGAGGGTAAGAAGTGGTTAGCAATAGGAACGGAGCTTGCAGTGCCATATAGCTGTGAGGCAAATGCTGTTCTGGAATGCAAAATACAGAGACAGTTGTAAAAGCATGGAAGTAACAGGGGCTCTGAAAAGCCCCACTTGAACTGCTGTATGACAGTACAATTCTGTCTGCTTGGCTCCAACCAAGGAGATTATAAATATATTGGAGAGTCTGAAACGCAGAGATGAGCAGCAAAAAGAATAAAAAGATTTGAGCCTCTAGGAAAAGCTTAGGAAATAATTTGTACAATGTGAGGGGGAAAGAGGGAAATAAGGAAAATGTAAGGAGGTAGTAGCAGTAGTAATAACAACAACATCACCATCATTGTGAAAGGCCATAAACCCGTGAGTAGCTTGAAAGGAAGATTTATATTAGACATTGGGATAATTCAGCACCAGCCTGATTTGCTAGGCAACAGACTTTCCAGCTCTTACCTGGACAGTTCTTTTAATCTATAGAAACTCACATACCCATCTCAAAAGTCTCTTTTTATTTCATAGTATCCACTCAGTCTACTGATGTACTTTGTAAAATGAATAACGCTTAACAGGAAATAAGCCATCTACCAGAGTATCATAAGTTGCCCATGAAGAAGTCACCACATGCGTGACCTGTATAAAACCACGTTTTCAATTTCTCTGCTTTCTAAAAATGCACATAATGTATCTAGTGAGAGATCATATCAGGATGTTATCCTGATGTTTACATGGATGATGGATAACAGAAATGATGCTTGCATATCTGAAATATGACATACGATACTGCAACTTGCAGAATATGTTCAGACCATATGCAAGCCAGAGAGGACTTGTTACAACAGCAATTAACAGGCCAAATGGTAATTTGTGTTCTTTGGAAAAGTTGTAATTGTGCTTGTAAAAGAAGGACAACTGACCTTGGTCAGAGCAGGAATGAGAATGTGTCCTCTTTTTTTATTCAGGTTCACTGGTCCTCTTTGGAGTTCCTGCCCCTGACATTTATAAGTTTGCCACTTGTGGGTCCAAGATATGAGACAATCCTCTTGGAGATGACTATAGGGGTTCATTACAAGTGTTATAAGACTTTTTCCAGTAACCTTGACATCTAAACTTGGATTCCTCCACTCCCAGAAGATTGATGGTGTCTAAAATATTCAGCAGAACCTTGAGCAAGAGGTCTCCAGAAGAACCCTCTCTACAATCACAAAGGGAGTAGGATATGGTTTGCTTCATGATATGCCTGTTTTGCATATTCTTGGAGGTGAAGGAAAGAGCCAGTCTGCTTTTCAGGTTATAGGAGTGTTCTCTAAGCAGACAATTTTTTTCCCCTTTCTCTCCAAAATCCACCAGAAAGTTGCTTTGAAATTGCTCTTCCTGCTAGGTAGACTCCCTGTCCCTGACACAGGCCTGGGGAAGGGATTGCTAAACAAGTCTTGATCAACAAGCTGCTGAAAGGGTCTGGTGAAGCAAGAAGTGAGCAACAAGGGAAACCTTCATTTAGGACACTCCTATACTGCTCAGCCAGGTAGGTTCTTCAGGGACTGCTCTTCATATCAGGAGAGAACTTGCCTGCACTTTTAATTACAGAGAAGCATGCTTCATGGCTGCTCCTAAGCCCTCCTTCAAGAGCAGGCTAAGTAGAGCAACCTGTCATCAAATATAATAATAATTCACAGAAAAAGTCACTGTTGTGTTTTTAACACTGAACAAGGAACATTATTAGTATAACAGAGGGGGAGGGGGTAGTATCATCTTTACCTATACATCCTTTACTTCACTACAAAGTTCCTGCCCAGAACCATCCCCAGCCTCTCTCACCTAACTTCTTCCTACAGGATTTAAAGAAACCGTGCAATAATCTTGCAGTGCACTGTACTACCCATGATCTGTTCCTCCAGCTGAATCTCTTTAGGCTTCTCTGACACCTTTGTCCTTACTAGTAAAGTCAACTCTAGGTATAAGGGGTTCTAATGCAATGCCTCATAAAAGCAAATCTGTTGGTCAATTGCCAATCTGATGCTATACAGAAAGAGCATCTAGAAATTCAAACAGAGAAATGTAGAAAACAGGATGAGACTAAAAAGCTCAGTGATTCTACTGTTCTTCAGGTGAAGAGGTAAACTACCCCTGGCAGCTTTAAAGAATGAAAGCAGCTGAGAGGCTCTCCATTAAGGAAGGGTCAGTCCTGAACCACCAGTGCTCCAGGGAGACTGGATCTGCATACAAAGAAGAACACCATGTTTTACTATTGTGTTTTCAAATGCACAATAACAGTAAAGCACAGATTCTACCTGCCTGACCCCTCAGGTCTGCTTGCTGAAGCTGAGATAAAATCTTCTACATAGCCCCTTGGCCCAGTCCATTGCATAATTTCCCCAAATAGACTTGAGAAGCAATATTTCTTATCTTACTCTTATTGTTCAAGAGCATTTCAACAACTAATCCACAATTCAGCTCACTCCTACTGAATTTTGTTAATTCATGGACAATTTATATTCTTTTCCCAGGATTTTCATTGGTCCAAATTTTCCCAAAGAGAATTGCCCTTGAGCAACCAACAACAGAAAACATTCTTCTATTGCAATTTGATTTGCAGACCAGATTGACAAATCCAAACCTGAAAGAACTTAGTTCCTTGTTCTACCCACTGGAATCCACTCCCTTACTTTTTCTTTAGATAGTTTATCATTTTTGGAAAAAAAGACTTACTCTAATAATAATTTCTAATGTGTGCTAGCACAGAGATTCCATGATAAAGCCTGCTGGAAAAGCCTTAGCTAAATCAGCTGGACAGCCTACACCTATATTTTATAATGTCTGCTATATGTATTGGAAAACAACTAAGATATCATGATGACAAACCACATTTTAAAACCTCGTCTATACTTGATTATTGCTTCCTGTGTGTAGCTTAAAAAAAATGAGAAGTCCAGTCTATTTTTGTAAGCACCATATTCATATGTGCGGCCATAAACACACTGCTTAAAACTAATTATTGACTCTAGGCAAGATCCAGAGAAGCACTTTAGGCATCTCTAACTTGGACATCAGAATGCCTAAAAATTAGATATCTGGTCCCAGCAGTGTGATCCAAAGAAACAATTAGATGTTTAGGCCCCCTGTATGATCAATAAGGACAGTTAGACATTTTTGAAGGGCTATTCAGAGAGCCCAGGTGCTGTGGAGAAAAGCAGGTAATGGGGAAGACTAAGTATAAGAGTGTGTCTGAATTCCCATCCCTGCCTGCTGCTCAGAATGGCAAATTAGACACATCCATTTGCTCAGGATTCAGCAATGCGCGTTTTGAAGGTAAGCACCAGATGTTGACAACGGTACCCACTTTTCAGATAATAGTCTAGTGGTTAGAGCACTTTTCCAGGAAATGGGAAACATGGAAACTAGGCCTTCCTCAGCCTGAGGGAATTCAAACCCACAGCTTCCATTTCCCAGGGAAGGCTCTTAAACCACCAAGCTATCTAACAGCGAGGTTGGAAGAATCTTCAATGCTTCTGCCGATTCTGGGAAATGTGTGACTGTTTCATTCTTGGTGGCACCAACCAAAAGGAATACAAGCAAGAGGGACCCTAAATCTGTAACTCTGCGGTTAGATACTTAGCTGGGAAGGGTGATGCAGTAGGAGAGGAACAGAGATGCATACAGCCATCCTTGTTATGGCCTCCATAGTGGCACTGGGCTTTCAGCCTATCTCCTCCCTGCTACAATGCATTCAAGTGCACCCAAGTGTCTCCCTGACTCCACTCTGGCAGTTTGCGGGCTCCCCTTTCTCTCTTCTTTTCCTAGAGAGAGGGATCAGGCCCATTTCTGATACCATCGGGTGAGAGTGAAACAAGAGACATGCAGCCATCTCTGTTATGGCCTCCAAAGGTGAGGCCTGGGTTCTCGCCCTATCTTCATAAAAAACTGTCATGCATGGTGCAAGACTGACATTTTCCATTCAGTTACAGACCAATGTGCAAACCAATGTCCTGCCACATAGCTTTGCAGAAATGCTTCTTAAAAAAAATGCACGAATAATTTGTCATTCTGTGGTTTTAAAAACAAGAGCTCCCATGTGCTTAAAAACATTTACCTTTTAAAATAAAACTAGGTAGATAATAGGCAACAGGTATTGACTAACAGGTTACGTAAAAAAAGAGATAGAGTATCTATATTGTCATGAGATAAACAGCAAACCACCTTTGCATATACTATTTATGGTGGGAGATCAGACTGCAATAAAAGTTTTAGGTACTACAAATATTTGCCTGACAAATATGAGCATCTCCATAACATCTGTGTTGTTTGTTCACAGCTAAGCAATGGGTTCACCACTTAAAAGGATAAAGTGGTTAAAGAGATGTGATAGTTCTGCTGATTTTCCAAAGATTACATTTTATGAAAAAGCCAATCCTTCTTGCTGCCCAAAAGACTTGTGTTCTAGCAGCTATTTCCAGTAAATGACATCCAGCATTTCTCCTTCTCGGTGCCCAGCTTGAGAGAGACAATGCCTGATTTTCAGGGGTGGAAAGTCTAGAATTTTTGAAGTATCAGAGAAGTCCAAGGCCTTTTTTTTTTTTTTTTTTTAAAGAATTGTATCCCAACTACAACAGCAACAATTCAATTGAGGAGCCTGGTTTCACATTTCTTACTTGAAGAGCATCTAATACTTGAAGTTCCCACGTCTCTCTCTCTAGCTGAATTACTACTACTGCTAAATGGGCTGCAGGGTCTGTGAGAGGATACTATGACCAAGCATGGATCAGCAGCACCCAATGAGATCCATGCAAATCTTCAGTGCTTTTGAAAAACAGCATGTATTAAACTTCCCAAAGTGGTCATTGCAACAATGCAGAATTAGTGAAAATTGTACCATCCATATTTAACAAAATGAAACATCAGGAACACCTGCTAAATTATGCTACACAATGTAGCTCCTTTTCCAGGAGTTACAAAATGTCTTATTCACTTCCAAAGATCTCCAGCATTTATTTCTTTTAAGAAAGGAAAAGAAACAGCAGCACAACTCCAAGCTTATAGATGCCTGTTCAAGTGAATTATTCCAACAGAGTATTTTCTCTTCCTGTGCAGCTCATTAGCTAACTCTTCTTTTTTCCTACACAAACTACCATGACCTTTCCACTGTCTGCTGTAGCTGTAATAGTCTCCAGTAATATGGCGTTACTAACTTTATCCCCATGGCTGTGCAATTCTATGGAGTTATCCAAACAATTCACCATGCATTTCCTTGGACATCAATGTGTACAACTGTGTGGTTATCACTATGTAGTTGTATATAATATGCTATACCTTCAGTGCCTGGTTATGACACACAGATTTTAATTCAATAAAATAAAAGCAAAAGTCTACTCTGGGTTATCTATTTGCCATGAACAAGGGTTTAATGTTGTGTTGCTTGCTTTCTTTTTCTTTTTTTAAATTCCCCAAGCACAATAGTGTATTATGTGCCTTATAAAGATAAGACTAGTCCACCCTATAAAACCACCAAGTTCAGCAGATCCAATTACAAAACTTAAGATTCAGGACACCTGGCAATACAGGGCAGCTATTTCACCATTCCTATGAAACCCAAGTTTCAGCAGAGTTGAAATTTGAGGAAGAAAACAAGAGGAAGGAAACTGAGGCAATGAACTGAATGATCCAAACCCGGATCACAAAAGTTGAAAGTTTCATAATGCTATAGATAGATCTAATAGCTACTCTGAAGTCTGGCTGCAGAGCCTACAGCATTTAAAAAACTGAACTATTTTCAGCACTGCTAACAGGAACTCAAGAACTGAAACACCAGAACTTTGGTGCATATCTTTAGGTACAGTCAGGATGATTATCCCACCCCTCAAACCTGGTCACTCAGTTCATCTGTTCACTAGAAAAAAAGGTGGGTGGGATTGGGGCTGAGGCTGTGACAAGAAAGAAGGAACTGAGTTCAAAAGAACAGCGGTCTTTACAGTCTTGTATTATTAATGCGTAGATCAAAGTATATAAAAGATTATGATCAATCTCTGCTAAGCACTGCCAGATAACATAATATCACCTTTCTACATTTCCTCCATAGGGTAGATCAATAGCCCAGTGGGACTCCCTGATATCAGACACATCAGAGAATGAAGCAGTCTAAAGCATCACCACACAACAGGGATAGATAAGGGGTGAAATTTTGGAGAACTTCAAAGTTTTATTTAAAAAAGTATGTTTTGGGAAAAATAAACAAACCATGACTAAATGCCCCTCTTTCCCTGCTGCTGCTTAGAGTACTGAGCATATTATTATGAAGGTAATTCAGTTTTTAGAGTTTTGTAGGTCACCAAGAGTATCATTAATTGCTATGCTTGCTTTCTATTTCCTAACTGTCCTTTCATCCATGATAGGCCTGCATCTTGCACCCTGGGGTTGCCTAGTTTCCTTGGTATCAGGTTATGAATCACAGCTAGAGCAGCTATCAGTACTTTTCCACATCTATGCTTGTGAATTTTTCAAATTGTTCAAAGTGGCAGAAGTCTGAAGTCTTGATGGGGGGAAGCGGGGAAGGAGAAGGGAGTAGAAAGAGTATTCACCTAGGCTCACTCAAAGTAAATGCCTTCTTCTGTCAGATGCCTGTCCTGTGGATGATATGTAGAGAATGCCAGAGTCTACCAACAGCAGGTTTCCCAATTAATAACAAATGTAAGACTAGAATGTAAGGAATGGACTTGCTTGTGCCTATGTGCAATAATTAGTAACATGCTGCATAATGTGTGGTATGCGACACTAAGTATGGCAAAATGTAGCTCAGTCAAGCTGTGGCTGAGTTTAGACTGTCTGAAACAACATGGGATTTTAATTTAAACTGTTGATTTAAAAAGAAAAAAAAAAAGGAATGCATCACAGTACATATAAAAAACTAGACACATGGACCTGGATGGTTTGTATTAGGCCAAAAAACTAAATCCAGACACATGGCTTCTAACAGCTTAATAGGTTTTAAATCAAATGTCGTGATCCAAATTGAGGACCAAAACTTACATGTAAAGAAGACTTTTGAGAAAAATCTCTTATTGAAAGCCTGGGAGAACATAACTGGGAACATAAAACAGTGCTCCACAGGCCACAGCAGAAGGAAATCTAGTGCAAATGCATACAACGGGCCATGTTCTGGTCAAAAATATGTGCAATTTTTCAGAGAAATTATGACAAGGAAAGAGAGGACTTTGATGCAGTAAGGGTTCCTCCGGAGAGACACCCACCTACCTTATTTTAAATCTAAAACCTTATGATTCTCATCCGTTACTATAAATTGGGTCTGAGAACACTTTTTGCATCCATCTCACCTACCCTCTTTCAGATGTCACCTCCATTATTTTGATTTCATGGAAAGTCGAGACTACAGGCCAAGGCATGCCTGCCAATGCAAGCCTGCCCACCCGGGGGGAGGGGGGGGTTGGGGAGGAGGTGCAAAGCATCCTGGGATGCTGGGGGGTTGTGAGTTATCTTGAATCTGCAGGAGATCTGGGACAGAAGTTCAATAAACCAATTTAACATAAAATCAGTTAAGTCTGATACTACATTCATCCAGGTGTATCTTAAAATGGTTTCAGCCATTTTGAAAGCAGTTTGTGTGCACTCAACTTCTGTTGTTACAGATTTGAACCAGTTTCTGATCACTTATACCAGTTTGTGTGTTATTTCTGTCTCTAGCCAAAGTTGATTCCCTTCCCCCCACCCCAGCAATTGTGAGGTTAAAGTGGAGCTGCTGTGGTTTCCAAGGTCTTGTCCACACTGCCTCCAGATAGCACTAGAGCACTACAGCAAAGCATACAGCATACCCACTCCATAAATGCACTAGCTCCCAAAACTCATCCAATGCAACTGTCTTACTGTGGCACTAGGCAGATGCCAATAAGCATGTGCAAGATACTGCCAATTGGCACTTGTCCTGGGCCACTCTAAACTTCAAAACTCATGTGATTACCTGCTTTAGCATGGACAGAGACAGAAAAGCATGCTGCGCTTCATTGCCTACCATGGTCCAGTGGCTGTGTAGACAAGCTGTACGTATGCAATCTGTAAGGCAGCATTATTTTTCTAAGGTACATTTGAATCTTGTGAAGACAGCTAGAACCAGGGACAGCCATTTACTACAAATCAAGATAAATTAATCGCACAGGAATGTGTCTTATGGAAAAGTAAATCTAAGCACTTCAACTGCACTGAGATGCATTTTAATTCAGTTTAACCAGTGCTGTAAAGTGTCTGTTTTCATGATGTATTGTTTGTCATTTTAATAATCTTTATTCTCCCTATTTCTGTTCTGAAAGGATGGCCTTTAAAATGAATGGCAAATAAGGTTCTTACAGTCCACACATCTGGCAGACATTTTAGATTTCTGAAAATTAACAGAACAAGTAAATGCATGCCCTTATTATACTGTAACTACAGAATTGATGCAGATTAATTGCGTGCACTACCCTTTTAGAACTAAGTCAACTCCAATTATATTCAGCCGTAGGCTTGATCCCATTCACGTCAAGGTCAATAACAAAGCTATAGAGGTGCACCGATATATTGGTGGCATGTCAGATTGACACCAATACAATAAAAAAGTTAACATTATTAGCAATCAGTTTCTTTTGGCCAGTGTAGCCAATAATATCACCGACAAATACTGCATTCATGCATGCAGCCACAGCATACACGTGGCCAGGAATGCAGCCAAGCAGCTTCAAGAACAACATTCAGCTGGTAAGTCTGTGGAGGGGAAGGGTCATGGGGGAGGGAAGGGGCATAAGGTCCCCATGGTGAGGGAGGGAGTGGTGCAGGGGAAGGGACAGGGGCAGGTACTACCCAGCCAGGGCGATGAATGCAACCCTGGGGCTGGGAGCAGGACAAAGCCATGGGCCGCAGCATCGAAGCATTCATGAGCCACCTACTACCTAGAGATATGTAGAAAAAAACATTTAAAGCTGTGTCTATGTCCAAATCTCCCTGAACTGATTTGGAGGGTTCCAATTCCATTTGGAGAAATTCAAGGGTCCTCTGATTCAATTCAGATTCAGAGATTCGGCCACCGAATAGGGCTGAGTCAAATCAGGGGACCAAAACTTGGCACAGCCCTAGTAGCCACCCCTCTCAGCACTGCTGGCGCCTGCCCTGACCCACCCTGAGAGCAGCCTTGGCCCAGCCCCGCACTGGGAGGAGGATGGCACAGCCCCTGGCCCTGAGCCACCTGCAGGCAGCTCGCCCTCACTCCACACACAAATCCAAGGGGAGCCTCCTGTAAATTGGCTATTAGATCAGTATTGGAATCAGCCAATATGGCAATAAGCCATTGGTATCAGCCAAGAAAATGTTTATCAGTGCAGCCCTACAAAACTGACACTCACGTGAACACAGCAGAATTCAACATCAAGGCAGTGACGTACCATGGGTTTCTGGCACCCAGGGGCAAATGCTTGCATTTGTGTGTCCGTTCCTGCCCCTCCCCACCCCCCCCACCTCCCTCTCGCAGCAATACTTAAAAGTCACATTGTGTGATAAGAACTCTGAAGGGCCTGGCCAGCACCCCCCCAGTCCACCACTACATCAAGGACCACTGACACCTTTCAGAATCATGGAAGCCAACAAAGTCCCAGATGTCCAAATATGAACAGCTACATATGTATTTGCCCACGAATTTGTGAAGATAACAGTTTCACAAATCCCACAGCAGCATCCCAACAGGTGTCTGCATTGAAACCTTGGCCTACAATATTTGCTGTTTTTATACATTTTTTTTTGGATCTTTTCTGAGCAATCAAAATCAAAATTAAATTAAACCCATTCTCCCCTAATTTCCAAATACTGTACTTTTAGTTTGTATTCCAGTTTCACACCTGCACACAGGGACTTTTCCAGCTTTTTTGTCTCTATACATTTCTATCAAGCAATAAAAGACAAATGTAGTCATTTTGTCTGGCTATTAAGACATATAAAGCAATGTGGAAAGCACATACATGCACAGCTCCTTAACAGGCACTCTGTAAGGAAAAACTAGATATTTTTTTCCATCAGAAAAAGTTGAGGTCCTTCGGGCCTAGACACACTTTGCCCACGACAACAGATCCCTGTCACACCATCCCTGGGTCCATTAGGGACATCATGAATTAAACTTTCATGTAGTCAGCCAGACACTTTAGGAAGTCTTTAGGAATTCTGTGTACATTAAAGTAAAGAGTACAGTAGGATTCCAGATTCCTATAACATAGGACAAGTAGCTATTCTTGCCTTGAGCCCTCCAGCCTTTACCAATTCTCTGAACCCCTGCTTTTTCTTTACAACAAGCTCAGATGGGTTAAGGCTGGCTGATAATGCACAAATACAGTCTCACATTCCCACCAAGTTTAGACACTTACTTTATTTGGACCAAAAAACTTTTGTGTTTAACAGCCTTGACATCAAGACAAACCCCCTCGTTTGCTGAGCTAAGCATTGCTCCTTGGCTAGGGTTTTTGGCTCTCTTTGGTGTCAGCAGGTGCAGAATTTCTAGATGTGATCAACTGTTTTACTGTAAATTTACAGCCATCCTCAAAGGAATTGGCAATTAAGTTACATTTTGTCTGAGCTAGCTCCTTGGGTCTTAGCTGCTTTTGCATTGGGAATCTGAACAGCCACCACTGCAGAGGAGGCCTAAACTTCAACAAAAGTGCATCCAGAGATCCTCTCCTTTGGCTCCAGTTCTTAAGGCCTAACCAGATGGAAGGCTGTATACACATCATGAAGGACTGGACAAGTAATTTCAGCCCTTAGCCCTGCAATTTTCACTCAAAGTTGGATTATGCTACTGAAGCACTTAGTTCGCTCTCTATTTGGCTTCCACAAATCCTTTCTCCTCTAAAATCAGGTTTCCTTCTCCCTAACTAAACCTGAGGGGGAAAAAAAAAAGATTCATTTGCTTCCACTTCACATAACATACAGCAGCAGTACTCAAAGATGCTGTCAGCAGAGAAGGAATTTTTCTTTGCCTCTTAGTTTCTTTTACTCTTCATCAGTGATTCTCAACCTTTTTAGACCCAAAGCACTCCTCAGAAAATGCCAGCTCTGTGTTTTCACTCTAGAAAAATAGTAGAGATTTTTTTTCTGTGGCAAAAAATTCAGAAAGACCACAACAGGACAGAAAGTTTTCAACGTAATTAATTCCTGTTTGAAATCTCTAGGTTTATCTTGCGAATCACATTTGCATTTATAACAGTGCTAAACACTGTGTGGTACCTCATGACACCCTTGAAAGGATCTCAAGATACCCCAGGGTGCTGTAGCACCCTAGCTGAGAATCATTCCTCTAAACATTGCACGGTGTTGGGGGGAAAAGATCAGGAAATACTCTCTGTAAGACAAATACAAGATTAGAGAAAAAAGGGACAAACAGGAAACATTTACACTGGAGATCTGTATTTGTCTTCACTGGACAAGGACCCTACTATTGCAGCCGCACAGCAGAACTTCAGTCTGGGTAACTGGGGTCTACTTTTGATTCCAGTATAGGATAGCCATGTAGCAAAACCCTGTTTTTCTTTTTTTTATTTATTTTTAAATGCATTCCCTCCCCTTCCCCAACCATTTCTGACTTTTTCTCTCCCTCTCTAATCCCTATAGATAAGTAAGCTAAGATGTGGATAAGCTTTAACATTTTAATTTAGGTAGTAAGTTTTATTTTTCTCTCCAATCTTTGCAAATAAGTGCCCTGCTATTTTGATATAGATATCCACTGTTTTATAAGTGATAATTATTATGTTTGTATTGATTTTTTACTGCTTTTATATTGTGTGATTACTGTTTTAGGCCTATATATACAAGTTAGCATAAGTCATGTCAAGTTTCCATCTTGTAATGTCAAACCTCCATCTTATCCCCATGCCTGGTTGTATAAGCTATGACTCATACTACCCCTCCTATGTAACTTGGTTCCTGAATGAATGGGGATGAATGAGGGTGCTTGAGAGACAATGGCAGTAGGTCTAAAAATAGCTCCTTCTGAATGACCAAACCATCAACACCAATACATGGACCAATGACCCAGCCCTTGGAACCACCCTCAGCATTCAAGAAACAAAAAATGAAGCAACCCACCATTGTGCCGAGGCTGCACATGCTCAGTAAGAACACCTGGAACCTCTGGAACAGGACTGACCTTGCCTGGACAGGCCCTCCCCATAGGAGATCAGAGGTAGTCTGCCCCATAAAAAGGGGTAGTGAAGATGACTCCTTGGGACGCCTTCTCCATCTGGACCAGCACCATGCCACACCACCTATCCACCCATAGGCCCTGCTGGCGACCCCCCTCTGGACAACACCTGCTGGACAAGGACCCCTTTCCAGCCTGGATAGGTAGCTATCACCCCCACCCTCTCTTCAAACAAGGACTTGGACTCTGCTTCTCTTCCCCACCTGGACTCCAACCCTTCCACTGAGTCTCTTTCTCCTGCTGCCATTGTGAATGCATGTGTGCATGCGTGAGAGAGAGTGCGAGTGTCTGTGAACCAATAACTTCATGGGGCTGTGTAGTGTGTTGTCTGTTTAATAAAACTGTTATGTGGACCCCTGAGTTGGGTTTGCTTTACTACAGTCCAATCTCTGCTCCTTGCCCCCCTAACTTCTGTCTCATTTCTCCCTCTCCTGCTTCTGGCTCAACGCCACCTCCAACACCTGTCCTGAGCTCCTCTCTGCCTGCAAAACCCCCTGTTTCTTTGCCACTGTCTTATCCCCACTGCCTTTTCCCCTGAGCTCCCAGGTTTCTGACTCAGTTTCTTTCCTGGCTATCTCTTCCTTCCCACCACTTAAGTGCCCCCCCACCAAATATCTCAGCTGTCTGCCTCAGTTTCCAGCCCCAAGCTCACAGATTTCTCTCTCTCTCTTTTCTGGCTGTCTCCTCCTTGCCACCAGGCTTTTTTTTTTTCCTTTGCACCAGTGACCTCAAGTAACCCTGGGGCCACTTGATCGTAAATAAACCCAGGCCGCAGTTCCTCCGCCAGCTTCTCTCTAGTCCACCAGTTCTAATCCTGGTTCTGACAACTTTCACTCCCTACACTTTAACTCTCTCTCTCACCTTAAGCTTCCCCCAAGTATCCCAGGTACCCCAAGCACACACATATATACTGTACCATCCAAGTTAGGAACTTACCTGTGTGTATATGTAGGTGGGTTGTATGTGTGTGAACTGGTGAGTGTGTGCATGTATATATACATGTCATTGTGTGCACGGTATATGAATTAGTGATCTGTGTATGGGTACTGAGTGTGCAGGTATGGACAGTTGATTTTTGTCTAACTTTTGAGGTGTGTAGTATATATGCTTGAATTGGTGATAGGTATGCATGTGCCTGGCCTGGTTTGGATATGTGTGTGTGTGTGTGTGTGTGTGTACTTAATTGATTTGTGTGTTTGTATATGTGCAATTGTATCACACCCTCCTGTCTAACAGTGCAATATTGAGATCCTGAGAGTTGGCCTGACCCCATAGGGCAACACCCACATGGCATTAGTTCCACTGAAGGCAGACAGGTAAATGGATTTCCAGTCTCATCAACTTCACAAAAATTCACAAAACTGTGAAATCAGATGCAGTGCTAAACTGTACGGGACAACCTCAGTGTTGATACAAACAGATGCAACAGCTATCTGAATCAAAGCGCCCTTTTAAACCAGCAGTGAATTTAATCCAATGAGTGGCTATACTTTGAGGTCCCATGATCAAAAGCTATAGAAAGATTCAATCACATGTGTTCACAGGCAGATGAATTTTCCCAACACAAAATTAACCATATAAAATATGAGGCTTATGGTGGACTAACTAACAATCTGCATGGCACCCTGAGACAGTGAGCCTATCTAAAATGACTTCTTAGAGTGGAAGCTTGCTAGCAATTATAGACAGAAAGCATCTAGTAACAGGATGGCAACAGGCTATTGTATCTCACAATGGAAATGGCATATCTGCTAGATCAGGATAACATCCATGGGAGCATCTTTAAAAATGAGTGACATAGCATAGCTTTGACATAATAAGCACTTACATTTGATGCCAGTCACTCACATTGTGATAGTTCAAGTGCATATATTCTGAGGGCTCCTTCCATCAATAGTGGCACTCGAAATATAAAGAGTAATGTCACTAAAAATTGGCTCGAAAGCAAAGTACAAAATGAAAGTTCAACCATATGTTTTTCAAATTATCACACAGATGTAACAGAAACCAGCCAGTAAATCACTGTGATTAGCAGAAGGGTATATGTATGTTTTCTAGGTCAACTCATGACAATTGGAGAATATATATGTTCAGAAGCTTATCTGATGAATTTCAGTCTAGCATCATTGACTTCAGTGGCACTATGCCAATGTTCACCAGCTGAGGACCAGACCATAATGAATATGATCTAAATATAACACCAATAGCCTGCTACAATAAAGACAGACATAAGGAAGATCACTGCATTCAAGCTCTAGGAGGACTAGGGCTAAGTACAAACCGTCAAAAAGCCTGAGGCTGAGTCAAGTCAGTCTATGCAGTTTAGTCTAAACTACACAGATTAAATTGAAACAGAAGTGAACAGACATTTGGGAAATGCTGCCACATGCCTACAGTGGCTCAGGCCAGAAGCCAGGAGGCTCTACAGCACAGCTCTCTGGCCGTGTGTTCAATTCTTCTTCCTGCTGCTCCCAAGGTCTCTGGGATTTGCAGTCCAGAATTACAACAGCAGGACTCTGTAGGGTTGCTCATCACTTCCTCTTCCTGCCTCCAGGTGCCCCTGGGATTTGTAGTCCACAGTTGCAGCCAGCAGTAAGTTTGAGTAGGGGGAAGGGGTGTTTAGCCTCCATCCCTGGTCCTAAACCCCAGATGGAGTTTTTTTTGGGGGGGGAGCAGTCCCCCCTGTAGACTGGGCTGCATCCCCAGCTGGACTTGCCCCACACCCACCCCTAACCCCCTTGTCAGCCAGCCCTCACTGCTCCAGCTAGGGAGCAGAGGGGCAGGGCCAGTCCTGCTCTCTGAAGTAGACAGCACAGCCCAGCCCTGGGCTGCAAACCATGCTAGGATGCTGGGGGACTCTGATTTAACTTGAACCAGGAAGGGGTCTGGGACACAAGTTCCATAAACCGGTTTGACCCAAATCAGTTAAGTCTGATACTACATTCAACCAAGTTTATCTTAAACCAGTTTCAGCCATTTTGAAACTGGTTTATGTGCACTGAGCTTCTGTTCTGTTACAGGTTTAAACCAGTTTCTGATCACTTAAACCGGTTTATGTGCAACTACTGTCCGTAGCCTAGAAGACGAGAAAGCAGAACTTTTTGAAAGGTTCATAATGAAACTTGAAGCTATGAATTCAAGTTTTGGTTTCAAGTCCAACTTTGATTTTTCATATCCAAGGACAAAAATTCAAGAGGGAGGTTAGTGGAGAAAGCAATCAACATATACACGCATCCCTCAAAAACTGAGACCACCAAGCCTCATATAGTTCACAAATCAGATTATGATTCTGAATTGTTTAGAAGGAACTTGATATCGAATGCCCTGGCTCCCTAATTCCAAAACATGACATAACCCTCTTACCCCAAGGCTAGGGACAGATATTACACATAAACCGGTTTAAGTGATCAGAAACTGGTTTAAGAGAACAGATATTCAGCGCACATAAACCAGTTTGAAAATGGCTGAAACCGGTTTGAGATAAACTTATTTGCATATAGTATCAGACCTAACTGATTTGGCTCAAACTGGTTTATGCAATGTCTGTCCCAGACCCTTTGCTGATTTAAGTTAAATCAGACACCCCCAGCATTCCAGCATGCTCTCTGGGCTGGGTGGGGCTCTCTGCTCCACAGCACGGCTGGCCCCTCCCCTCTCCTCCCTGGCTGGTGCTTGGTACAGACTTGCAGGCACAGAGAGTCTGCCTGGCTTCTCCCTGCTAAGCAGGAATTATTCCCCCCTCCCCTCTGCCTTAGGCAGACACCTCAGCATTGGCTAGCAGACCACATGCTGGCTATGGTTCATGCTGTAGGAGAGCACAGAGGCAGACAGGCTTTTTGGAGCTAATCAACAGGTAGCTTAATGGCCTTCCTTGGAAGAGCTGTTTAAGAAGAGCTCCATTAATTAACGGAGAGAGGCTTTGTTTTCTTAATGAGTTGATAAACACTGAGTTAAACATGATAAACATTCCCCGCTGAAGGGGAAACGATCAGAGCATCCTGCCCAGCCTGGCCACTCACCCCTCAGCTCATCTCTGTGCAAGGGAAGGGAGGGCTGCTCTAGTGCTGCCTGCTTCCCCCCCTCCCCGCTGCCCCGGCTTCTATCCTGAGCCACTGCAGGCATGTCCCTGCATTTCTGGGATGTCTATCTGTGTTACTAACTGATTTAGCCTAGCCAGGAAGAAGAAAGTCTGTTGACATTATTAATAGTTGGTGTGCTTCTGAGTTTTCTGACTATTGATGACCCACAGTACATACAAAATGCATGGTAATATGCAGGCAATGAAGGAAATATTAACATATGTGAAAACTCAGTAGAGGAATTCCAAAGAGTACTGTTATTAAGTGCCAGATTAATTCTGTTCATATTAAATCAATAGCAGATTGCTCAGTGACTTCACTGAAGCAGAACTTGAGCCCAAATTCATACCTCAGAGTCTTATGCCTGCTCCTGTCTGCCACACACAAAGGAAAAAATGTTCCATGTTTAAATTCATACTGTATATTTTGCAAAATGAGACAGCCCCTTTTATCTGACCCAGCCTCTTCTGAAACAGTGTAACTATACAAGGAAAAAAATAATCAACCTTTAGAAAATATCTTGTTTTGTATAAACTGGTTGCCCATTACAGCAAAAAATGGAAATAAATACAACATTAATAAATGCCTGTCTTGCTATGAAATGGCTGAACATGTCACCTGCTATTTCTAAAACAATTTTGAAAGATAAAACCAAACAATTCTTCCATTTTTTTTAAAGAAAAAGAAAGTTACCCCTTCAGTGAATAGCTGCCACTTAAATTCTGTTCAGAAACCTACTGATCAATTTCAAAGGGAGAGACAAAGGTCCATTATAAAGTGCCTTTTAAAAATGCATTCCTTCCCTTTCTATCTGAATCTCTATTCTTGATGCATAACAAAAGGGAGAGAGACACAATTTTGATGCCCATTGATACAAAATCAATGGGAACTTTGCCTCCCAAAAGAGAATGTGATTGGATTCTTAGGGTAAATTTTAAACACAGTCATTAAGGCGTTTAGCTGCATGACTCCTATTGAGTCTGTAGCTCTGTACTCAAAATACAGACACCAACGGAACAGATAAATGAGAGCACAAGAAATGGGTATGTCAGAAGCATGTATTCCAAAAATGCCAAGAAAAAAAACAGGAAGTATCATTGGGTATAAGGGGCACCCACTCATTGCATGGCAGGGAAGGGGCAAAAGAACGGGGGCCTTAAATAAAAGGTGCTAGTGACAAGAGCCTGTTGGATCCCTCATGCTGTCCTCTAGTCTATGGATGTTCCCTGGTGGGGACAGGAGACCAAAAAGTCAACTGGGATCACTCCTCTCCAGATTCAGAGCATTTCTAGGAAAATCTCCATGCTATACCTAATGCTAATGTAAGCCAAATTAGCACTCTCTCCACTGCTTTTCAACCCCTCAGATGGGAAGGTACAGTCATGGGTGAGAGCAGCCGAGGCAGTTCCAGTTTGAGCCATGTTTGGAGAGAGAAGGCCCTAGTGAGCAGCAAGGAGGGATAGCCAATCTATAAACCGATTCATAAAACAAAGGACAGAGTCTATGATTTCATCACAGATCCCTTGGTTCCAAGCTGCTAGAAAGTTGTGCTGCCACACGCACCTACTGAGGTGTGCTTCTCAATCTGCTCTATACCAAAGACAGCGTACAAACTTCCCCTCTCACCTCCTGGTTTTATATGTTTCGCTTCTTTGTTAACAAAACCATTTACAAAGTTAGCCTAAGCTTTTTCCCCAAGCCAGGCTGCCATCCCTGCCTTAGGACTGATTAGCCCCCACACCTGATTTCCTGTGACTATGCTTACAGTGTTATTCAGCTGTGCTTTCCTTCAACCTCAAGCCATGCCATACCTGCCTCTCCTACATGGTGGTGGCATGTGGCAAGCCACTTGCTTCAGTGAGTCAGCAAAACTCATGTAGCAACTTACAGCAAGGTGAAAACCTTCTGAGAGACAGAGAGAAAAGTGTTTCAGGCAAGAACTGATAACTTCCTGGACAGACTCATTGCTAGTATCAACCGCTTGCCTCTGCTGACTTCAATAATATGTTTTACATTCACACCAGAAAAAAAAAACTGGTCTTGGTAGTTTTAATATACATCATTTCTCAAATGTATTCCTTCCTTCAATTCTCTTGCCCATCATCAACATGCAAATAGAAGACAGAGCCCAAAAAATTGGTCACACAGTCATGTAGGACTAACAGAGCATTCAGCTCCTATCTTTCATGCTGACATAGAGTATGGACAAATAAGCAAATGATACCAAGTTAAAAGTGGGGTCTTATGTATCATGTGTTGGCTGTTTCCTGTGGTAAATGGAAGCTAAATGGAAATAATTTAGACCTTTTCATTCAGGGATAAACTTATCTGGGTAGTCTTTGCCTACCACAAGGAGTGGACACATCAAATACTTACTGCAGAGTAGATGTAGGGTAAAGGTTCCCTTACTTCCTTTCAACTCAGTATAATTTGTGTAACAGACTGCCAATGTGGGCTCACCAGCTTGGCTTGAGATACTGGGCGAGAAACAGTGCCGGTGAACGCTGAGCGACCCCAAGGGTGGAGCAGGGGAGCCCTGCCCTGTGGAAAGGAGAAGGCAATCGAAAGAAGGGTTTTTCAATCCTCTCTTTCGCAGGGAAGGGGGATGGCCGGGGTTGGGGGCCCACCACCCTGAGCCCTGGTTGGCTGGTTTGCAAGCCAGGGAGGGACTGCCAGAGGGGATAAAAGCAGCAGCCGAACCAATGCGGGGGGGGGGCTGCTGACAGTGACTCCAGGGAACAATGCAGGAGGAAGAGCTGGGGTGAGCTGACCCAGCAGAGAGAGCAGAGAGACCCCTCTGAAGAGCCTCAAAGGCCCTGGGAGAAGGTGGCAGCGGCAGTTGGCCGTGCCTCCAGCCCTGCAGCAGACAGGGAGCAGCGGCCAGGGCTTGGGGCAGAGAGCTGGTGCCCCAAGGCCCCATCGCAGTGTGCTGGATGTGCCGGGCGTCCTGGAGGCTAGGGGTGGCAGTTGGCCCCCCACTCCACTGTGGAGAAGAGGCAGAGGCTAGGAGTGCAGGCAGCATCCTTATCTGGAGCAGGGAGCTGGGCCGTTGAGTTGAGAAAAACCCTCACCTTCCCTGAGGAAGCAGGACAGCAGCAGGCAAGGCATTGGGATTCTGAGGAGCAGCAGAGCGCCAGGATGAGGGTCCCTGGTAGCTTGGGGTGCAGGCCAGTGCTCAAAGCAGGATTAGCAAGCTGCAAAGCATGTGTTTTGCCCAGCCAGTCATCTGGAGCAAGGGTTTAGAGTAACGACCCCTGGGAGCTGCCTGTGCTGCTGACCCTCTGCCACTGACTGCCCCAGAGGGGACTCAGTCCTGTCCCTTATTCTGCAGCTAATTGTCATTGGATGTAGTCCCTGAGCTTTGTGCTTGGGTCATGCTGATTGCTGCAGGAGCCTACTCTGTTGCTTGCCTTTTTTGTTGCCACAGGGGGTCACCCTTTAGCCTCTTTGGGGGGTTGGGGTTTGATACAGTTTGATTGCTGCAGACCAGAAGTGCTTAACCTGTTGCAGCCTGTCGCTTATTGGGAAGCCTGTTGGAGCTGCAGGGAGTGACCACCTTGCTTCCTTGTGGTAGCACCTCAGCAGTGGCTGAAAGCTGCCAGTTACCCTACCTGTGGTTCTTGAGTCAAGGGTTGATTAATGCATTCTGGTTTGTTTTGGGATTCTGGTTATGACATTTAAGTTCACTTGTAAATAACCTTTCCTATTATTCTTGTTTTGTAAATAAAATGTAAGTAGTTAAATCAGTTAAGTGTTAGACCTTTTTGGGACCATGGGCTGCTCAGTGGGGGAGCAGGGGCTAGCTGGAAAGTAAATTGGTGCTGCCTGGAAGCCCTGCCCAATTCTCACCACACCTTCCCTGAAATTGGGCAGGGGTGGTAACTACTGGGCCGCCACCTGGGTTACATTTGTTTGCCTGTTTCCACCTTTAACTGTGAACATTTCATGTCTCTGCAAGGTAAACAGATGGCCACTGGGGATGGGGCAAGGCAATCAAATTCCTTGCACTGGGGAGGTTAAGCTTAAATATCTATTTTTAACAGAAGTTGTTCAATAGCTCTTAATTCCAAGAAGGCCACAATTAATTGTAATACAATATCAGCAAACACAAAGCACACCATTAAAACCTATTATTTCTCCCTCTATATCATCGCATTACTACATTATTGATGTAGCAATCCACAGTAATGAAGCAGCATCTTGCATTCTTCTCCCTAGCGAACACTGAGTTTACTGTGCTATGGTAAGGATGCCAGATTCCGTTGTGGGGCAGGTTTCGTAGTAGATCAAAAATTTCAGCACCAATACAAAAAAAGCTGTGTAAAAGTTAAATACTTGTCCTTAATCAAATGCAAATGACTGGTGTTCCTCTTTGCCTATCTCATAATAATGCTATCATTTCTAGATACTTACTCTTGGCTACCACCAATATTTTTATATCATCTGGACTGACTACATTTTTTTCCAAAGAAAAATTGTTTTATAAAGGAGACACGAATACAATAAAACAGAAAAGTTGCTTGGAAAATGTGCAGCTTCTCTGACTTTTAAGCAAATAGCCTCATTTTGACAATCTGCCTACTGGGCTACAAATAGACATTGCTAAATGAAGCGCATCATTTGTGCCAAGATGTGTCCCGGTACAGTTGATCTGCTTCACTGGGCGAAAAACACATTGCCCGTTGTCTTGCCCGTTGATCTTGCAGGACAACAAGTGATGTATTCCTCGCATGCAGTGACAGGCCCCTGGCAATTTCCAGGGTTCCCAGAGACAGCCAGAGGTATGTCTCTGGAAGTGGGAAACCCCTGCTCCCAGAAACACACCACCAAATTTGTTTCCGGAAACAGGGAAAGCTGGGACTTTCCAGCTGATTGAAAGCTCCAGCCCTGGGACTGCACCAGAGTGCCCTGGCTTTTCCTCCTCGCAGAGATGCACCCCTGGCAATCTCCATGGTAAGCCTCTGGAAGACCTTCAAGAACCTTGACCTTCCCTCTTCCCAGAGATGTGCCTTGGAGATTTCCAGGGGTGTCTCTCCAGAAGCAGCAAAGCCAGGCAGGCACTCCCAAGGCTTGAAGGGGCTGATCCTATGCAGGAATTCCTGGGGTGCACAGGACCAGGCCCCTCAAACTGCAGGACCATCTGCCTAGGGCAGCAGGAGAGTGTAGACAGATTCAGCTGCCCACCCTCTCCCGCCACAAAGCAAATAGGCATCCACTGCAATAACACAGCACAATTTATTACTACTTTTTATCACGGCTACATCATGGTACAACAAAAGTTGTAGATGTCTATCTGCTGTTGCTTTGTACTGCCATAAAAATGTTTGTGGTGGCACAAAGGCAACAAAAAGTGATGTCTGTTTCCATCCTGGGAGACACAGGGTCCCAACCCAGCTTTCCAAACACAGAGGAAACTCATGCTGAGGCTAATCGGAAGTTTTGCCTCTATCAGGTTTGCTGAATAAAGCTGTAGCCGTTGCCATAATTGAGCACTTGAGAACATTAGATCTGGTAGGCCTTACCCATTCACAGGAGTAGATCTATTGAAGTTAATGGGATTAATGGGTGAGAGTAAGGGTTCCAGGAATGATCTGCTCTTCCCATACTGCTCATTCAACAATATATAATTTGATGTCTTAGAAGATCAAAAAATCATCTTCAGATAACATGCTATTCTTAGAAAGTCTGGGGAGGGAAATGCCTGTGCCCTTAAACATGAGACACTAGGTTCCTCTGTAGAATAGCAAATATTAATACTATATCCCTACAATTATCTTTCCCCACTTATAACACCAGTAAATTATCTGCCAGCTACTTCCTGAAGCTCTATATTCCTCAAGTTGCCAATATTTTGCATTAAAAAGAGGCTTATTTTCTTTTAAATTTACCACCTTTCACTTTCATTTAATGTTCTCATGTTATGACTCTGGGCAAAAACTGGAGTGTTGCATCAGTTTCTACTTTGCCGTTCTTCACTTGGTCTGCCTCAGCAGATCCCCTCTTACACAGCTTTCTTCCAGACTAAATAACCCTAGTTTTTGTTGACTGTCATCATCTATAAATAATCCCCATCATGCCTCTGGACATTTTCATTGCCCTTTCCTAGCCCTTGTCTGTGTCTGCTGTGGTATGTCTTTCCAAAGGTGAAATGACCCAAACTGAAAATATTACTCAAGATGCAGGGGGATGTTTTACAAAGGCGGTAAATCAGGTTGACTTTTCTCATGCCAGGCCAGTATTTATTTATTTATTTACGTATTTTAGGGCTATTTATTTTCATGTCTTTAATGGCCATCTCAGGATTCTGAAACACAAAAAACACAGTATTTATGGTCCTATATTTGTTACTTCAACAGGATCTTTCCATGAAATACGTCTTTTCTAATCTTCCACACAACTGCAGCATTAACAAACTCATCACCTCCTCACTCAGTCAAAGCCTTTCACCCCAAAGCACACCCACACAAGATGGATAGATTTCTGGAATGCCCCCAGATTTACTGAATCTAAGCCACAGTGGTCCAATGGAGGACATGGCTTCCAAAGCCACAGACTGCTAACAATATCTGCTCATGCATACTAAGGGAACTTATTCAAGACCCTTCCCAAAAATCACAACTTACATTAATATTGCAAAGGATACATGCAATATTGCTATTCCTTTGGATTGTATACATTACAAGCAACCCTCTGAACTCCACTCAGGGACTAATCTGCATCTAAAGCAGACTGCAGGACACTGGTGCAAAGTACAGTTTAAGACACAACTAATAAGCCAACAGCTGTATTCTGATTCCATTCCCAAATAGTCTCAATACATAGCCTCAGGTAGAGTGCATTACTGTAACAATCGCAAGATGACAAAAGGCATGAATAATGATAGAGAAACCCATAGCTATAGGAAAAGGTTGCAATCTTTGTGCTTAACAATAAATGAAAAGGAAAAAAACCCCAATGTCCAGGGACCCAACCACTACTTGAACATCGAGGAACAAACCAGCATCTTAGAAAACACCATGTGAACCAATGACAAATGTATCAAGTGAATAATAAGATTAAGAACATCAATGAAATCCCAACAGCAGACTACTTTGGCTATCTCCCATCCCATTAGCACCAACTAGGTCTTCTACCAGCTAGCATCTCAAAAGTTTAAGGCATTATCTACTCATTCCACTACCCCAACCTGGTCAGAAGTGTCTGTTCTAATATCGTGCTTGCTCATCACCCCATCTGTCCTTACAAACGCCACCAGTGATTCATACACATGCTGAACAGAGACAATGGCCTATTCTTGCTCAAAGTGATGAGACTACTTGAATGATTATTAGCCAAATCTTATTCCCCTTCATGCTACTTTCGTATTTTTGTTATATTAAATAATTTTTTTAAAAATCTAATTTTAATAACCAACTGCTGATATGCACAAACAGCTTCACTGAACTATCTACAAGGATTCCCAGCTTTTTGGGCTGTAATAATCTTGCTTAAGTTGAATCATTTATCTTATATCATTGTTTGTGTTATACCTCTCAAGCTTAAAGACTTTAAGCTATTCTTGGGTATCTTAATTGTGGTTCACAAAGCACATGTTTTAAGGTGGAAGTTAAAAATATTATGTAGGTTAGGTACTACTGGCAAGAATTTTTTAGTAAAAATGTTTTACACATTTTTAGATTCTGTTCATGTATTTACTCAGCTTGCAGAACTGTTTTCACTGGCCAAAAATGTATAAAATGTAAAGGGCATTATTTTGTGAGCAAAGTCATAAAAGAATTCTGGATTACAGGTAAAAAGCAAAATAAAACAACCACAGGTTCTAACTGGATTTTTACTTTACTTGCTTTTTAAACAGGAAAAAAGATCAGGTATTTTTTAAAGGCCCTTTCCCTTACTGAGAACATATCAGATAATTAAACTGAGCTTTCATTTTTTAAATCCAATTTACTTTTCAAAGGGTATGCTGCTTAACTATTTTTACGCTCTTTCTTAAATGGGCTGATAGAAATAGGGTAGGGAGTTTCTGTATGTCTTATATTTTGTATCTAGTTGATTTCATTTTACAGTTTTTTGAACAAGCAGTGCTGGCATCAGAAAAACCCTGCAAGGAACATTTTCTATGGAAATCAACAACAAACAAGTGATCTTCCTGGAAATGTTCTTATTGATCAGAGATTCTGTAAAAGTTCATTTTTACAAAATCTAAAACCTGAGTTAAAATTTGTCTGCATTCTGTTCCTTTAACTTATTGCCTATCACAGAAGCTAAGTCCCAGTGTCCTTCCCTAGGCAACCCTCCCATTAAAGTAGATGCAAATTTTGCTTATCTGAGGACTATGGAATTGTGTTTATATGCAGTGAATTTGGAACATACTGTATCAGACTTAGCTCTACAGAAAATGTCCTTTAGAGAAGTAAAATAAGACCAATACACACTAGGATAATTTCAAAAGCTATTGGTTTTTGTAATGGTTATTTTATAAACATCATCTGAAATAATAGCTTCTCAGAAACCAGAATCTAGCCCTTAAGCATAGTAATCTATATACCTGGACCTAGAATCAATGCTTCAGAAAAATTAATTTCTGTGATATCCAGGCATATAAAAATAGTCTTTGTATCATAAAACCTTCCCCACTTCCACTGCACTGTGCATTTAGTCACTAGGGATGAGTTTCACCTGCAATATTCCTTCTTCCTTCTCTTAATAAACCACTTGGTACTCTAAAAATAAAAGATGGCTAAGCCTTGCACGATTCCCCACATCTGGCAACCCTCTCTTGTTGTCATGAGTTCACTCAACTCTCCCTTCTCAAGTCTTCTACTTCCAGGACAAGCAGAAGCAGAGTCCCTGGGTTGCATCCTACAAGTAGCTCTTCTTACGCAAGAGTTGTTGGCTCCATTCTCTCTCCCCTTCATTTTTGTGCTCACTCCCTATTTACAGGCTTACTAGTAGTTAAAATAATGACAGTGTCCCACCCTTGATCTCACAGCCCAAATACACCCCAAGACAGCCAAATGCAATAGATCAGCAAAGACATTACAGTTCAGTTATGATTATGAAAGACTCCCTGCTAGCCAGTACAGGACCAATAAAGTTGAACACTGTGGGACATGAAGATCCCTCCAATTAGCAGAAATCTTGAAAATCAAAATGTATGCGCCACATCTGCCCCCTGCTGTGACCTCACTTCACTCACCCCTCCCAGTCATCTCTGGGTAAGCACAACTTTACCGTAAAGCAGTTTAAAAGCAATCATATTTTAAAGTACTCAAAGTACAGAAGCCTCTCCCCTCAGTTCCTGGGTAATTCATGCAGAGTATCTGTTCACTTGAAAGACCCCCTAACATAACCACCTTAGGAAGTCCTTTTTCTCTACCCACTTATGAACAGTTCTGCAATTTTAATGGAAATCTTTCAGTTAACAGCAATGAAATTGCTCAAATGAGCAAGGACTACTTGCATAAGGGTTATGGGATCAGACTCCAGATTCGCTGACCTAAAAAAAGGTATTACCTGTCCTTTTGGCTCAGTTACAACATCTGAGTTGCACTTCCTAACTCCTAAGAGACATCCAGCTTCATACAAAGAAGCCATCCTAGGCAGGCCCTTCACCAGAAATTTGCTTTCAATCATCTTGTCTGCCACCCCAAGAAAAAAGCTTTTATTTGTCCCTTCTGTCTCCATAATTTAGGATTTGTTTTAAATAATATGATTTGCTGAATATCTTTATTATTACACCTTAACTGTAAATATACAAACAGCTAGATTCTGAATACTCTAGTACCAGGGAAAACTGATAGCAACACCCATGAAGGTCCAGGCCAAATTCTTTGGTTCTTAATTAAACAAGTCTGCCAATGAAGGAAAAACTTCTTCACGGTTCATGTGACCAGACTCTGGAATAGACTCCCAGTAGGGGTGATGTATGCCCCTACCCTGGAGTTCTTTAAAAGGAAACTGGATGCATACCTTGCTGGGGTTATTTGACCCCAGCATTTTTTCCTGCCCAGAGCAGGGACAGGGCTGGACCCAATGATCTTACGAGGTCCCTTCCAGCCCTAAACTGTGAATCTGTAAAATCTACTAAGGATGGCAGACTGGCCATCCAGCAGATTTATCACAGATTGATAGCAGCATCAATTAGATAAGAATATGGCCCCAAATGTTTTAATAATGTAATAACCACAGTATTCCTAAGTGGCCTAGGAGTTAGTCACCTGAGAGATTTTTTTTCTCCTCTGAGACAGACAAGACTGGCAAAGGCACCTGATCTGGAGTCCCACTCATTCTAGAAGGAGCACAGCTGGGCAGCTTGACAAACATTCACTATGTGAGCCTCTCAGGTTTGGCACCTGCTCTCTCCTCCTCCCCCAGTCCCAGATGGATATTGTATTAATTTAATCAACCTTATAGGCAGGTTGTGAGGGTTATTCATTTTCTCTGACCATGACGGTCTGTGAAGCCTCTCTAGTGTGAGATTGCATAGATCTTAACATATTCTCAGCTGCTGGGAACACACCACGCCCTTCATCTTTACTCCAGTAACACACCCTTCACTCCTATGGCTATTGTAGCATGATGTGTGTGTTACTGTAGTAGTCACACATTATTTTCTGGAATGCTTCCAGAAGCACCTAGAGCAGGGGTGAGCAAAATGTGGCCCGCCAGGCCATTCTATCTGGCCTGCGGGGCCCCTAAAAAATTAAAAAAATTAATATTAATCTGCCCTGGGCTGCCTGTCATGCAGCCCTCCATGGCGTGCCAAAACTCAGTAAGCAGCCCTCTGCCCAAAATAACTGCCTGCCCCTGACCTAAAGCAAGGGTGCTCATCACAGAGAGAAGTCCCAACTCTTAATTCAAGCTAAATTCATTCCTTGGATATGCACATATGGCTGCCTTTGAAAGAAAAGGGTTTCATCCCTACAGTTGTGTAGGGATTGTGGTAAAGTTAGGAAGCCCCTTTAGAGACACTGGTAATAAAATCAATCAAGGATCATACTGCGTATCTTGTCAATAATCCTCAAACCATTGTGGTAAGGAAATGCGGTCATTAAAAGCACACGGTCAATGCGCAAAGTGAAATACCGAAAACTCATTACAGTAGGACAAGTCTCAAGGGCCTTAACAGGGTATTATAATAGGTGTTTGTCATATATCCACCCTACTAAACTGATAAACATGTACAGTGGTTCCTGGTTTCCAAACTGCTGCAAGAACATGTCCCTAAGCCAGTGAAAACAAGCCAAGCCTCTCATTGATTCACTGCATTTGATCAATACCCTTCTCACCTCCATTTTCACAACAACCAGCTTTTTACTTTATAGAAAGTAAAATGTAGGATTAAGCAACAAACTGTGTTTCTTTTAAGTCTACAACAGAAAGATTCCTGAATTACTTTAGGGATGGGGAAATTTTAGGGTGAATTTAAAGAAGTGGCAACAAATTAAAAACAAACAAACAAAATCAAGGAAGTTTAGTTCAGTGCTAAAATGTACCAGTATATTGTTTTAAGAAGCCAAGAATAGATGCAGCATTCAAATACAATTCTTCAGCTGATGTACTTTTGTCAGATGGTTCAACTGAATACCTCAGGCAAAGAACGTGTAACCAACTACACAGACTATATTTAGATTAACTGTAACTGCATCCATGCATTTTTAAAATCCTGAAATATTTACTGGATGCAGATTAATTAATTTATAGATCATTACACATAAAAAGTTGAGTTAATCTCTTTGGGCCAGAAAGAGAACAAAGAAAAGACTATAGGACAATTTTTCCACGTGGCATTTCCCCAGTAATTCCTTACTCACTCCCAAAGCACAGAAGTGCAGGAAAGATACACGGAGATAAATCCCCTAGCAATGCCATTGGGATTTGAAGGAAACTACTGATGCTGGGACTGGGTAGGAGAATGAGACCCAAGGCTGGCAATGGTGAAAGTTGAAAGCACTAGAAAGATGCTGAACCTGGGAAGTGATGAGGACTGAGTAGATATTGATGCAATGTGTAGAGAGCAGCCAATAGATGGGTAAGGAAGTAAGGCTGGCGCTTTGATTCAAGTTCAGCCCATGATCCTGGGTTGTTAAGGGTGAACTAGTTAAGGGTGACATTTTTAACTGCCTGCACTAGAACTCAGAGTTAATGACCCATTGAGATTAATGGAAGCAGTTCACATGTGCAATGATGCAGCTGAATAAACTCTGGTGCAGTTTACACTGAAGTTTGTTGCTCCCAGGTGCCACGTTTGCATGTGCACCTGGGACCAAAGAATGTTGAGCCAGGACAGAGCAGCCGTAGCTGGCAGGGGACCTCCAAGAGTCAGCCTGCCAGCTGGAGGCTAGCTCTGACCCAGCTCAGCATGCTGCAGAGCTGGTTGGGACACAAGGGTGCTTCAGTGCAGGTCTAGCCAGCCTTATCAGCATCTACAGATGCACTGCAACAAAGTAAATAACTCCACCGTAGAATACAGTATTTGTGTCTAGCAACACTGTCCTAGGGTGGAGTTAATAAATTTACTCCATCCTCATAGCACCACACATGTAGACAGTGATGTTTTACTGAGGAGCTAATTAGTCAACTCCACAGTAGACATCTTGTGTAGATACACCCACAGAGGAGCAGTTTCAGCTTGTCTGCAGGCTCAGGAAGACATCCAGGACAGCATGCTGGTTGTAGCAGTAAGATGGCATGAGATGACAGGGTTGTTGTTCTAAGTTATAGTGGTAAAATACAGATGACCCTATCTTGCTGACACATGTATCTATACCTAATCTGCCTTTAGATGTCATTCCATATTAGCCAATCACAAGCCTCCTTTGGGCTGACATCATTTGGTGAGCCTCCTGAAAGAGCCCCATGCAGTTTGTAATTAAGGTCTCCTTTTGCACTAGCCTTTTGTCAAGGAGTGTGACACAAAGCAATGGCTTTAGCTCCAGCCACTCCAACATTTCACTAGGGCCAAAACAGATGACTGATTCCCTGAGACAAAGCCTTCTATTCTGAGATTCTACATACTTATAAATCCATTGACCCACCCTAAGTACCTGTGAGGTATCCAAATTTGGACAATCAAGACTAATTGATTAGTTAATTACTATTAAAGCTGCTTGTGTAAACAATTATCCCCACCTATTTTGATGCCATTCAAAACCCAGACTTAACTAGTGATCCGTTTTTAAATTCAATGACTCCCTCAATGGGATCTGCCTGCAGAGATGTGGGGCTAAAAATTTTCCAGTGCTTTATTTTGCCATGGGACGTTTTCCATTTCTAAAAATTCATTGTTTCATAAAATTAATTAGTAACAGTGAATGGATGCCAATACAATAGAAGGCAAGCTTGGCAGTTTCAAAGTTGTAATTAATGTTTTTCAGGTGATTATCCCTAGGAAGTGTGTGAGAGAGTACATACATGTTTTATTGATTTGTAAACAGGAGGGTAAATACACTCACATAATACTCCAAAATAAAAATCAAGTTATGAATTCACCTCATTGGCTGTGCAGGTCAAATTAAAACCAAAGCCAAAATTCTTATTTCATCTGACTGCAAGTGAAAGCAAAACTAAAACTGTGATTAATGTGTGTTTCACTTTCAGTTCAGCAAACACATGGAGCACTGTCTCATTTCTTTTCTTGAGTTGGGGTGGTTGGAAGCATTAGCATAAGATCTGTTAGTTTTTTAGTGCTTTTGGTTTGAAGTAGTCATAATAATGCCTATTCAGAAAAAAAAAAACACTAGTGTGTGGCATTCATTATAGTGAAGTTCAAGCTACTGAAGGACAGAAGAAAGTTGGTAGATGTAAATATTGCAGGCAGTAGTATGCTAACAATACAACAAAAATGAAGAAACATTTAATAACATGTAGAAATTGTCCTGAAAGAGTACAAGCCATATACAGAAAGCTAATACAACGAAATCGTGGAGCAACATCATCTGAGAAAAGTCTACTTCAGGAATCCTATGCAAGTAAACAAATTAATATGTTAAACAACACACAGTATAAACTGCATCTATATTGTTTTAAAACATTATAATTTTGAAAGTTGTTAATGCAACTCCAGACTATTATTTATTTAAAATATGTGTATCCTGCTTTTCTGCTTGCACTAAGCACCCAAAGTGGCTTAAGCTTTACAATATATATATTTTTAAATTACATACTAGATAAATAGTTAACTATTTCAACCCAGCAGAATGAGCGTAGTCCTCTGGCCAATGACAGAGGCCAGACTATACTTCCTTTTGGCTCTGCAGTCCCAGGGCAACTGAGCAAGCAAGCTAAGCATCAGTGTTCTTTCTTCCCTGCCACTTCTACTTCTCCTTCTGATGAATGAGGCCAGACTAGAATAGGTTAAAATAAAAAAAATCCCCCCTTTTCTTGCAGGAACTTGGCAGTTCAAGTGAAATAGCAGATTTGCAAAAATGGGAAAATGAAAATGCTGAGCTGCCAGGTCTGGGGAAAGAAGAAGCAGGATCCTCGCTTTCAAGATCACTGTCACCAGATATGTGATCCACCACAAGTAGCTGTTCAAGACAGTCAAGCTTTTTATCAAGCTTTGTGGACAAAATGTCAAAAGAAGATCAAGAAATATCAGATGAGACATTAGCTCAAGCTATATCTGCAAGTGGCATACCTCTTTCCATAACTGAAAATCAATACTGGAAGGAACATTACAAATTAATTCACCCATCATATAAGTTACTATCATGTTATCGCTTATCATATTCTCTTTCAGATAGACAGTATGACAGAGTTCAAACAATGGTTATTCAAAGGATTGGTCAAGCAGAATCACTGACTCTGAAGTCAGATGGATGGACTGATATACACGGAAATTCTTTATTGAACATTATGCTAGCAACACCTGAACCAATATTCCTGAAAGCAACTGCTACCAAATCTTCTCGTCATAAAGGTGAATACATAGCCAAATTACTGAGCGAAGAGATTGAATGTGCAGGTCCCTCCAGAGTACAAGCCCTTGTAGCTGATAATGTGAGTAACATGAAAACTACATGGCAAATATTATAGGCAAAGTATCCTCATTTAATAGTATTTGGCTGTCTTGCTCATGGGTTGAATCTTCTGGCAAAGGACATAGTAAGTGTGAATACAATAAAGACAATATTGGCAAACTGCAAAGTAATTGTGAAGGTATTCAACAATCATCACGTTGCTAATCAGACTTTGAAGAAATTACAGGAAGAGAAGCAGGGAAGGAAAGTGCACTTTTACTGCCAGGAAAAACTAGATGGGGCTCAGCTACATAGTTTGCTGTGTACAAAGAACTGTTTGCAGTATGCTTCAATAGATGACAGTGTCTCAGATTATTCCCCTGAATGTTCGGAAGCAGATTCTTGACAACTTCTAGGTTCAAGTTCAAGGAGCATTCAACTTGCTACTACCAATTTCAGTGGCTATTGAGAAATTTGAAGGAGATACACAAGCCTTTCAAATATTCCAGAGATATTCAGACAATTAAATTTTCATTCAGTTGAGCTTTTGCCGCCTTCACCTCTATCCAGAAAAGAAGTAGTAGTAAAACAAATGTTTATTAAGAGATCTGTTTTGCCTTCATCCAGCTCATCTGGCAGCAAACCTTTTGGATCCTCAACACAGAGGACAACATTTATCAGAAGATGAATTATCTATTGCTGTTGATACAATTATGGAAGTAGCTAAGAATGTCCCCAACATCGACGAAATAGCCATGATGACAGACATTGCCGAGTACCGCGCAAAAGAAAAACTTTGGAGAAAGACATCATTTGGCAGGCAGCAGAGAATATGTCTCCTTTCACATGGTGGAAGGGATGCTGTAACACCTGACTGTTGTCCAGGGTTGCTCTAAGGCTCCTAAGCATTCCACCAACAGCAGCTTCTTGTGAACAGAACTGGAAGGCTTTCAGCTCAATCAAGACAAAAAAGAGGAACAGGCTAACAAGTGAACTCACTGCTAAGCTTGTTTCTATTTCTCAAAATCTCTTGCTTCTGGAGAATCAGTCAGAAGTACAATTAGTAAAGAAGATGCAGTATGATGATAAGTTGCCCTTTCCCATAGACTCATTGGTAAAACCATCTTTTAGCAAAAGAGAATGTGGTTCAAGTAGCTCGGAATCAGATTTGCCTCAAGTTGATTCTGAAATGGAACTAATAAGTGGTACAAGTGATTCTACAGATAGTGACAGTGAAACTGGAGGTGCCGCAGTGACCTCAGTGGAAGAGAGTTAAACTCTGTTGAAGTAGATGAGTGGACAGCCATGGCATATCATGCACGGTTCTTTGGGTGTGCTAAAATTAGTGTCAACAGTTTTCAGTGACTTCATTTTTTTTTCTTAAATTTAAACAAGCAATGTAGGGGAAGTGCATGCTATTGTGTATTGTCTTTACATTTTTACAAGTATTCCAATAAAAATAATGTCTTTCCATATAAAGCTTTGAATTTGTTTGAATATAACATTTACACCACATTAAGTGTGCAGTATTTAATTTTTTTCCTAATCAAATATTTCAGTCCAAATACTTGTGGCTGTTGGGACATAAAATTAACTTGGGAGTACTTTTTAGTATTGTTTACTAAATATAAGTCAAATAAACATGCTAAATCAGATATACAAACAACTAAAACCCTTGGTTCCAAAATGATACCTTTTATTAAACCAACAAATTAGTTGGTCTAATAAAAGGTATCACTCTGGAACCAAGAGTTCTAGTTTTTTGTACTTCTTGTCTCAGACCAACACAGCTACCAAGTACACTCCTGTTAAATCAGATCACACTCTATTTAGGACCTTGGAAATTTTCCAATTTAAAATTTTCTGGAAAACCCACATCTCTGCTTGAGCACAGCACTCATTCTTGTACATTTTACAAGGGAAGGAAAGACTGCCCCCGCTCTGTCCAAGCTCCTGGTGCATCTAGAACAACTTTTCTTTCCCACAAAAAAGAGGGAATGCTCAGACCTAAGAGCCCCACATTAAGTGGGGCAAGGTGGACACACTTGAAGGGAGAGAGAGGCTGCAACTAGATTTAGACAGACTACAGAAGTGGGCAGATGAGAACAGGATGGGGTTCAACGTAGACAAATGCAGGGTGCTGCACCTTGGGAGATGGAATCCACAGCATACATACAGGCTGGGGAAATCCCTTCTTGAAAGCACAGAGGTGGAAAGGGATCTTGGAGTCATTATTGACTCCAAGATGAACGTGAGTTGCCAATGCCAGACTGCGACCAGCAAGGCCAGCCATACCTTGTCATGCATCATCCAAAGGTGCATCTCAAGCTGGTCCAGAGAGGTGATACTCCCCCTCTATGCAACTTTGGTCAGGCCGCAGTTGGAGTACTGCGTCCACTACTGGGTGCCGCACTTCAAAAGGGATGTTGCCAGCCTGGAGAGGGTTCAGAGGAGGGCCACCCGCTTGGTGAGAGGGCAGCAGGACAGGCCCTACGAGGAGAGACTGAAGGACCTGAACCTGTTCAACCTCAGCAAGAGGAGGCTGAGGGGGGATCTGGTGGCTGCCTACAAGCTTATCAAGGGGGATCAACAGCAAATAGGCAGAGCTCTTTTCTCCCCAGCACCACCTGGGGTGACAAGGAACAATGGTCATAAGCTGATGGAGAATAGGTTTAGGTTAGAGATCAGAAGGCAATATTTTACAGTTAGGGTGGCCAAAATCTGGAACCAACTTCCCAGGGAAGTGGTCCTCGCCCCTACCTTGGGCAATTCAAGAGGAGGTTGGATGATCACCTGTCTGGGGTCTTGTGAACCCAGCATTCATTCCTGCCTGTGGCAGGGGGTCAGGCTAGATGATCTGTTCAGATCCCTCCTGACCCTAGCTACTATGAAACTATGAATTATGTGGATATTTTTACCCTGGACAAAGTAGAACACTCTTGAATGATGCCTAGAAGTGCCTGTTTGTTTTAATGCAGGCATGTATTATGAAAGGAAGTGTACAGTTTACCTTCACAAGAAAGTCTCTGCAAATGACACTCTATCTTCTTTTTTTCTCTCTGAGACTCATGTCAAAACAGCTACTGAACAGATCTGATTGTAAGCAGAATTAAGCAGCCTGCAATTAGGTCAATAGCAGCAGTTTGCACTATGCATGTGCATGCATGAGAGGAAGAAAAGTCTCACTTTCATGTGGGGGAATGAGTTGTCTGAAGAAAAATGCCATTTCTCAGGGCCAAAACCCACAAACATAATATAACAACTAAAATTAAATGGTTATTCATATCTCTCCCAGCTGTGCAGGTAATTGCTTTTACCTTTTAGTCCCATCTTCCTAGGTCAGGGGTAGGCAACGTTTTTTGGCCAGAGTGCCAAAAAACACCACAATGCCTACCTCAGAAGGTGCCAGAGTGCCGGCATGGCAGAAAAACAAAATGAGGGCAAGGGGTACATGGCAGGTGCTTGTGCCCCATACCCCCCACCCAAAGCCCCTACCCCCCAGCCCTGCTGCCCCGTGCCCCCAGCCCTACTGCCCCTTGCCCCCCACCCAAAGCCCCTGCCCCCCAGCACTACTGCCCCTTGCCCCCCACCCAAAGCCCCTGCCCCACACCCCTACTGCCCCTTGCCCCCCACCCAAAGCCCCTGCTCCACAGCCCGGGCTCTGTGGCGCAGCCTGCCCTGAGGTGCCTGTGCAGTCACTGCCAGCATGGAGCTGATGCCGGAGCTGTGCAGCCCAGCGCAGCTGTTTGCACTCTGCCCGCTGCTTGCTGCAACTGCCCAGAGCCCAGGCTGGCTACAAACAGCTGTGCTAGGCTCATCACCTCCATGCTGAGAGCGGGGGAGAGACCAGGCCTGCGCTGCCTCAGGCCCCTCCCCCACCGCCCACTCCGAGGTGCACCTGCACGTGCCAGTGCGGAGCTGATGCCCGAGCCCAGCACAGCTGTTTGGAGCCTCCCAGCTGCAGCCGGTCCCGGCTCTGGGTAGCTGCTGCCAGCCGGGATCCCGGGCTGCTCCCAGCAGGCAGCTGGGACACTGCAAGCCCTGCTGGCAGCAGCCCAGGCTCCATTGCTGGCAGCAGCTACCCAGGCTGGCTGCTGCATGCCAAGCAAAATGGCCTTGCATGCCACACTCGGCATGCGTACCAGGGGTTGCTGACCCCAGTCCTAGGCCTTGGCTACTTTAGAAACCAGTCAGTACAGTTAAAGCAATAAATACGCAACAGTGTGGCCACACACAACTGGCATAAAGGTGTTTTTCTGTATGAGAAGGGGAATAATTCTATTGGTACAACAATCTTCTTTAAACTGATAGAAATGCATTAATAAGAGGACTCTTACTGGCATGACTATTTTGGGGGTGGAAAAAAATCCATGCCCAAAACCAAAAATTTATAACAATAAAAAAACTTCAGCATAGAAACCAGGTCTTAGTCTGCCTCTCTGCCTCTCCCCCCTGCCCACTGCCCACAAGCACAAACTGCTCTTGGTAAAGCATCACAGTCAGATTCAGGAGGTCACCAAACAGCAACACACATCCCCTTCCCAAGAGATGAAAGTGCCATCTCTGCAGTGCTCCTGGCCACTACTGAGACGAGGAATGAGAAGACAGGTTGGTTGTGATCCTATGAAACAAAGCCACCCTCCCATCACAAATCACTTTCCTGTCTGTGCAGCTCACACATTCACACCTTCGGTCTATGCCCATTTCCTCCTCTATCTCTGCATTTTGCCCCTGCCTTCCCTCCTCCAGGACTGCACCTGTCCTATCTTTAGAGAATACAGCCTTCCTCGAGGGTGCTAGCACCAGAGGAATGGAACTGGCAACCCCTTCTCAGTTTCACACTTCGGCTACTCCTGGGGCAGAAAGCAAACAGCAGTATGCAACCACAGAGCAGATGTGATTCTCTGTGAATGAGGGAGTTAGATGAGGACAAATGCTCATTTCTATTCTCCTCTCTTTCCAGAAATCACAGTTGTACTGTTCCTTCATAGACTACTTCTCATATAGTTCAGCAGAATGAAACAGCCAAAGTTCACAGTTGTCTCGCTCTGTGGCTGGCTTGTTGAGCCCAGTGAACAAACTTGAGGAAGCAGCAGATGTAGGTGTCACCTACAAGACAAGGTAGTGGAATTTCATGGGTCCTCTGTTGTCCCATTACAAATCTCAGCCTTTGAATGTAGAACGGAAGGACAGGAGGAAATGCATTACGAAAATTAACAGAAAAGTGACCTGAAAGGAGACAAGTCCAAATGACACCCAGCAAAGGAGAATCTGAGGAATAGTAAAAATACAAACACAAACTAGGAAAGTGAATTGGAATTGAAAGAAAGGGAGAGCGAGCGAGAGAAGGGGAGAGAGAAGGGGAAAAGCATGTTAGTTAAGATCAACCATTTTCTACCCCCTAAATCAGAGGTGGGCAATTATTTCAGGTGGAGGGCCACTTACTGAGTTTTGGCAAGCCATCGAGGGCTGCATGACAGGCAGCCAGGGGCAAATAAATCTTAATTTTCTAAATTTTTTAGGGGCCCTGTGGGCCAGATAGAATGTCCTAGCAGGCCGCATCCAGCCCGTGGGCTGCATTTGGCCCACCCCTGCCCTAAATATTTATATATCATATTAGATGGCAGCTTAACAGGAAATTTTAGCTTTATCTTTACAATTCACCTAACATCTTAATAATATCTAGAATGGCCCAATTGGAAGAGATATGACAGAGGCAACAATAAATGGATATGCCATGTTTACTGTTAAGCCAGATTTTATAAAATAATTTTAAAGCTTTAACTTGTCTACTTAAGCTGTACTAATTTATTGGCATCTTTGATCTGCTTATGAGTCTCTTGAGTTCACCTAGATTAAGAAAAGAGGTTGAGGGTAAATTTAAGTTAATTAACACGTTAGCCAACTCTGATCTGACCCTCAGGTTGTGTCTAGTTATTATACCTCTACTTTCTACACTACTAAGAATAGAAGGAAACCATGCATCTGGGTTCTAAATAACTTCTTTTAGAACCTATATATGAACAAACAGGGCCTAGGAGCATGCATATTTTGTTGCTGTTAGCATCCAGTTAGTTCTGCAGCAGAAGCCAGGGAGGCCCACTCAGGGCTCCTAAACTATTTAAAAGTTTGCCTATATGGTATATGGGCATAGACATAAGCTAATACTTTTCCTCAGTTTAGGAAAGAGGTACCCTATGTGGGAGCCTAGACAATTTTGAGCTACTTTTACTCCTTCTTAGTGTTTCCCTATGATAACAGGCTAATAGGACTTGATTCCTGTTCTTTGCTTTGTTTGATCCAAAGCCCACTTAGGTCTCTTGAATACACCCTAAAAGTTAGTTAGTTTTTTAGTTAATAATGATGATTAAAGGAACAAAATACAGTATAATGTCACAATGTGACAAGTGACACTGCTTACCACTTTTTTACGGTCAGCAGATTTTGTACCCAAAGGAAACAATTTGGCTGCATGTGAATATTATGAAATACAAAGTGTGCACTGTCTAGGCAGAGTTTGTTATATTTAATCGCTCAGGCACCAACAAAACCCCAGAGGCCAGATGTGAACTTTTTTTTTTTAAATTTCATTCAGCCAGTAAATTAAAACTCTAGCTATTCAGAAAGAAGACTTGCTCCTGAGTACAGGTGAGGCCAGATCGCTCCAGTAAAGAGCCGGGAATAAACACAGCTGAGGTCTCAGAAGGCCCTTGTGGATAGTGCATGTCCACCTTACCAGCTCTTTCATGGCTGTTGCAGTTCTACTCCAGCACCTATTCAATGTACAGCTGAGGCCTAAGGGAGGAGAAACATATGGCTTTTGTCCCCACCTCCACACACCCTGTGAATGACAAGCATTCCTCTTCCTCCATCAATTCCAATCCTGGCCCCATCACTGAAGGAGTGACTCAGCTGGTGCACGAGGTCTGGGCAGAGGCACAGGAGTGCAGCTCTACACCCAAGACAGCCTCATGATGCCCAGGACAGTGCTGATCACAATGGCATGATTGGCTCCCACTACAGTTGCAACTATTTTGCACATCCCCAAACAAAGGCAGGGTCCAGGGCTGCTGCCCCTGTTGCACCCCCTGTTCAGTTATGCTACTGCATATGGGCTTGGATGAGGGCAGCTGGTTGAGCTGAATCTACGCAAAGTTGAAGTTAATTTGATAGGCTGAAGGACATGGATGACGATTTGTAGAGAGAGTTATAACTCAAAAAAAAAAAAAAAGTGTGGGGGGGGGGAAGGCGGTCATTAGTGTCTCAGCAGCTCCTTGGATGACCAGGAATCAGCTGTGCCTAAGAACAATGGGTTGGATCCTGAGCTGTTTCCAGTAAATACTGAGCAGAGCCACAAAAAGATCCATTTGTGGCTCCCCAACCCTCAGACCATTTTTCTACTACTCCCATCCAAGGCACAGATCACTACTGTGATCTTCACTGGTTGCCTCACCTGAGAATTTAAGGTGTTATTTTTAACCTAGAAAGTCCTAAATAATTTGACCCTGGTCTGTCAAACCACTAGCGAAACTATGACCCTTCTCATATGATACTAGCAAAACTGTAATCAGAAAAGGTACAACTCAGGGAGAAACTGGGACGTGCAACTTTTCTCAAATTTAAATGGCAAGTGATTTTTGCCTGGTGTTCTCCATAACAGGTCCTTGACTATGGAATTAGTTTCCATCAGTGTCTGCTGGGAACATGCAACATCCTTCAGCTAAATGTGTATGCAGCTGTAGTTCACAAGCAATATTAAAATCAGGGTCCAGATTTACACGCTCAAGGGACCAGCCAGTCTCCTGATCACTACAAGTGGGCAGGTTGCAAGACGTGAGGAAAGGATTGCTAGATATACAACTGTAATTACAAGTCTGATTCAAGTAGTAAGTACAGAGAAAGGATGATCTTGTGATCATGCTACTGAAGGAGTACAGAGATGAAGCTTCAAGCAGTTGTTGGCTATACCACAGATTTCCTGTACAACTCTGAGCAAGTCTTAATATCTCTCTGTGCCTCAGTTCCCCATCTGGAAAGCAGACATGATAATACTTCCTGAGTGGACAGGGAAGTCCCAAGGATTAATTAATTAGTAAATTGAGAGACTCAGACACTATGAGGATGGATGCTATGTAAACAGATATGCATATATCATGGTAGGGGAGGACACTAATCATGTCTGTGTTTATCATGCCTGTGTTAATTGTTGTAGCAGTGCTCACAGTACATAACATGCACATGAAATGTCAGAACAAATAAAAAAATAAAACATCCTGTTTTGTTTATTAAGGCCTGATCCTGCATCTTTTGCACATCTAAAACTTCCACTAAACATGGTGGAATCTATGTAGGAGAACCGAAGCAAAATACATAACTGGTTGTTGATGGCCTGATCCTACCTTCTCTATTCAGGCAAAATTTCCATTGAAGGCAGAGTTTTGCTCGACTCAGGAACAAGCCACAAATAAGATTAACGTTTAGGTAAAACAACAAACAAAATGGAGATGAAAACCTTAAATCATGTCCCTGGAAAAAGAGATAAACAAGGGTCAAAATGAATCCAGGGAGCTATAAGAATGGGAGTTGCAAATCAATGAAACAAAATGAAAGACTCAATACAAGCCTGGAGAGACAGCACTGCAATGTCAGAAATGCAAAACACTGCCATCTGAAACACACAGACACAATACTGTGACTCAAGGGAAAAACAAGACAGCAACACAGTTAAAACATATTCATACACAGAGAGAAAATGTTAAAATAAAGCTTAAGGACCATGACACACGAGCCATTAACAACAAATCAATTCTAATTTAAGGCTCAGCCCAGTCCCTTGGAGCAGATCCTCAGTCAGTATAGCTATGACATAATGGAGCTATGACAATTTGCATCAGCTGATTATTTGCCCCTTCTGTTGTCCCTTTATGGGGAAAAAAAGGTGTCTCAAAACAATAGGTAAGCAGGTACAAGGCATAGATAGGACGAGCCTAATTGAAAAGGGTGAAACTGTAAACATAATAGCAACCTTAACCCAGTTGCTGTTTTCAATATTTGCCCCTCAATCTTTAAGATACTGTTGCCTTTGAGGTTGGCCCAAATTTAAATTTGATTCCATCACACATGTAACAAGCTCCTTCCATTTCCCTTCTACTATGTGTATATGTAACTGCATTTACACGAACATTTCAATTCCAGAGGCTCTGACTTTATTAAATGAGAGAGAAATCGATAAAAATATTGGACACCTTAGAGAGAAAAAAAATTAAAAATCCCCAGGAAGTTGATGCATCATTGTGTTGCATCTGTGTCAAGCTTTTGGTAAACAAGCAGCAACATGAATGAAATCTGTCCAGAAAGACTGCATTTCAGCCCCAACCACGCAGTCGCCGGCCAAACCACTGCATATATAACAAAGTTTGATTTCGTGGCTGAGTGTTCAGTTACACTTATACCATTTCCTGTGGAAAACTGAAGCTTTGAAGCATGTGTAAAACAACTCGGGCTTCACTGAAACTGAACCATATTGAAAAGCCACATACACACACACACACACACACACACACACACACACAGCTGTTCCACCAACCAATTTGCAGTGATACTACAAAGTTAATTACCGTGCTACTGCAAATAAAGCCTGAAGAGACTGACAAACTAGTTGCCACCCCCCCCACAGACACATGCCATCCCCCCCACACACATGTACCCTACACATGCACATATACAACCCCCACACTCCCTACACACACACCCTTTTACACACATACCCCCCATACTCCCTCCACACTTACACAAACACACACTCCCTACCCTGCCTCCACCGGCACAGAGAACCCCCGGGGGATCAGCCCAGCAACGTCTGCCAGCTCCACTGCCTCCTCCCTACCACAAGAGCCGGGCAGCGTGGGGAGGCAAAAAAAAAACCCAACCCTTATCCCTCAGCCTTTCATCTCCTCATCCATCCATCCATTCCCCCCTTCCTCCCCCAGCTCTCTCCAAGCGTGCCTGTGTGTACAAGGGAGACGGTGTGCCTATCCCACTGCAGGCGCACACGGCGCAGAGCTCGGCGCACATGTCTGGACGAGAGGGACAAGGGGGCGGGGAGGTTTAAGATGCCCAGAAAAAGGCTTTTTCTAGCCCCAATGTCCCAGCCTCTGCACCTGCTGCTCAAACACTGTTGTATGTTCAAGGTCAAAGAGGCTTTTGCACCAAAACACAGTGACCCCCACACCTGCAGGGAGGGGATGCTACTTCCCCAGCCAGGGCAGGCTCAGGCAGAAGAGCATGGCAACTGTTGGTGGGTTAAAGCCCAGTGACCTCGCCTCCAGCCCGGCTTGTGCACCCACTTGCATGGGGGGGGGGGGCGGGGAAGGGGCTGAACAACAGTAGCTCCCAGATGCTGCAGGTACTCGGCTCTCCCCGCCCCCAAGGCTTCCCCGTGCATCCCAGCTACACCAAACCTGCATGACTGGAAGGAGCGCAAGATGCGCGGGTGCAGCGGAGCCCTGGAGGCACTTCAGGGCTTGCATGGAGGCACAGCCTCTCCTGTCCCCACCCCCCAGCCCTACAAGTGGGCACAGGGGAACAGCCCTCCCTGCCCAGCCCTGTCCTTGCAGCTTGATACAGGGGGAAACAGCTGTACCCACCCAGCCCTGGTGGGAGGGTGGGGCGTAAGTGGGGGCAGGCACACTACCAACTCAGCCCTGGAATGACAGGAGCTGGGGAGGAGGCGGCAGAGGCAACAGCCTTCCCCATACCACCCTCCTGTGCTAAGGCTGGATAACTAGAGATGTGGTCCCCCTATACCACTCTCTTTGCCAGCGCTGGGAGACAAGGCTGTGCCCTCCTATACCACCCACTGTGCCAAGGCTGGGGGAATAGGGCTATATCCCCCTACAGCACCCACTGTCCCAGGGTGCTGTCCCAGCAGCATGGCTGGGGGACAGGGCTGTACCCCCCTATAGCACTCAGTCCTGGGGCTGGGGAAATAGGGCTATATCCCCCTATAGCACTCACTGTGCCAAGGCTGGGGGAACAGGGCTATATCCCCCTGTGCCACCCACTGTCCCAGGGCTGGGGGAATAGGGCTATATCCCCTTATACCACTCACTGTCCCAGGGTTGGGGGGACAAGACTGTGGCCCCCTGTACCACGCAGTGTGCCAGGCCGGGGAGGGCTGCAGCAGCCCGGGTCGTCCAGCTGTGGCGCCCAGCTGCCCGCAGGGAGGGGGGGCGGGGGACTCACCGCTGGCGTTCTTGCCGCAGACGAGGTGCTGGTAGGGCTGCAGGAGGCCCCAGAGCTCCGCGTCGTTGCTGACCGTCTGCTCCAGCGCCTCCAGGGTGAAGCGGGGTGCTTCCCCGCTGCTGCTGCCGCTGCTTTCCTTGTCCTTGTCGGCCGCGGCCCCCGAGCCTCGCGGCTGGGGCAGGGGCAGGGGCAGGGCCAGGACCCGGGCGTGCACGTCTCGGAAGAGGCTCTCCATGCCGGCAGCCAGGTAGATGGCGGCGTGCTCGTGGATGCGCAGGGCCACGCGGCTGTCCACCATCCAGCGGTAGAACTTGCCCACGGAGAAGACGAGCCCGCAGCGCGCGGACTTGCCGCGGCTGAAGCGGTCCCCGCCGCTGCCGCTCATGTTGTAGAGGGACAGGGCGCCGAGCGCGGCCGCCGTGCAGCGCGGCGCCAAGCTCCAGCCCAGCACCACCTCCATGGCGCTCTGCACCTCGTGCTTGGTGCACTTGGCGAGGCGCAGGCTGAGGCGCTGCGCCTCGCGGGCCAGCCGGATCAGCGCCCGGCTCAGCAGCGCCGACAGCCGCGCCGCCGCCTCCCGGCCCGGCCCGGCCCCGGGGCTGCCGCTGGAGCCGGAGCCGGAGCCCCGGGCCGGCAGCCGCAACACCGCCTCCACCTCCTCCAGGCTCCAGGGGACCTCCTCAAGGTCGGGCAGGCGCCTGGAGCACTGCTGCCCGGAGCAGTCCAGCCCCTCGGAGTCTTCCACTAGGACGGTGTTGACAGTGTCGAAGCTGTTGTGGCGGCTGTGCATGGAGCCCGTTAGCTGCGGCCAGCACTGTCCTCCATAGGGCTGCGGCGCCTGCGAATCCGAGCAGCACAGGGACAGGCTGGAGGAGCGCACGGAGTCCGCCGCGCCACCATACCCGGAGTCCAGCGTCAGGTCTTCCAGCGTCCTCCCCGCGCTCTTACCGCGCCGGGCCATCGCTGCACTTCATGCTGCACCCGCAGCGCGACACTGGGAAGGGTAATTAAGAGTGGTAAGGCTGCTGGCGGGGCGGCAGGGATGGGGCCGCGGGGAACAGTGAAGTGAGAACCCGCCGAGCCGAGCCGAGCCGCAGCGCACCGCCTGCCCCAGAAGCTGGGGCTGGGGAGGCGCGCGCGGGGGACAGACCCAGAGAGGCAGCCAATGGAAGGGCCGCATGCTAATAAGCATCCCCGCCCCTGCCCAGCTGCAGGAAGCGGGGCGCTGCGCGAGCCACGGGGAAACCACGCAGGGAGCGTGCACACGCGCGCGCGCGCACACACACACACACACACACACACACACACACACACACGTTCCCGTTGTTCTCTTCAAGAGGGCTTGCCTCGGAAAAGTCTGTGCCAGTCCCCTCTCCACCATATGAGCTCTGCCAGTTCTTTCCTGTCTTCCTCTTGTGTCTTTCTGTAACGCCACGAATGGTGATGGGTGCGCAGTGCGAACTGTGTAATGGGACTAAAAGAGTTTCACTGGCCAAGTATGTTTTGGTTTCCAACTGAACCACAGTGGAGGTACAGTTATATATTCATTTCTCTCTCTCTCTCTCTCTCTCTCTCTCTCTATATATATAAATAAATACATATTTTTTTGGAAAAAAACCCACGTTCTCTCGCACACACATGTTCAAACACACATACACTCATGCACACAGACACACACACGTGTTCTGGGAGTGGGAGCAGGACTTGGGAAATGATTTTCACCTTTAGTCTCACTTTCTCTGGTGATTTTTTTGTTTTATTTGGGGGTTTTTGTTTGAACTTTCCTATTTAGGAAAAGCAGCCCCAGGATCATTTGGGATTAGCCAAAAGAGGAAGAGCAGAGTGCTGCAGGAAGGAGCAGCCAGTTCTTGGGGTTTTTAAGAACAGCCTCAATCCTACCTTGGGTATCCCTTAGCAGGTATCAAACACAATTAGACCCCCCAGCAGCTGGGAATTCTTGTGAGGGTAAATATGCTGCCCCATGGTATGTACACTAGTGTGGATACTTCAGGCCTTTGGATGGCATCTACGCCTGGAATAAGCTTCTCTGCTGCCTGCCTCCCATTTAATTGCATGTGGAGCAACCCAAGCAGCATTGCAAGATGAAGCATGCATACTTGAATGGGACCTGGTATAACCTGCCTGCAACGAGGACTTGTATAGCCTGACGTTTTCCTCTCAGAAGCCCTCTGGTACCTTTGTCCTGTCATATATATCATGGATCTTGAAAAAAAATGATATATTTATAGAAGTGAATATTAATATATACATATATATACATATATACAATGATCACTTCAGTGATCTTTTATTTCTTAATTCAGAAAAAGATATATCTATACTTCTGAGAGAGAAAAGATTACTAAAGTGAATCTAGACAACCGCTGAGCTCAAAATCTGCCTGTTTGTATCCTGCCTGGGCAGAGGCTACCTCTCTCCTTCCTGGGTTTTCATTCAATGTAATTTTTATGCTTGCAGTGCCTCACAGGCATGGCAGTTGCAGCTCCCAAGGTGGCTGCAAGACTGAAAAAACCCTAGCATTTTGGAGGCAGTCCTGAGAAGTCATCTACAGCCCAAGTTTCAAGCCAAAAACCTGAGGCTGGGCTGATGTAACTCTTAGTTTTAGTCTGCAGTTGACTACAGTGGTGAGAAAAAACCTTAACAGCTAGAAACCAGAATCTGTGTTCTTCTTCAAAGGGACTTTGCATGTCGGAAAACTACAAAATGCCCATAGACCCCATTTCCACAAAGCACTTAAGCATGCAAGTAACCCCCCTCCCATTAATGACATTACTCATATACTTAAAGTTAACCCTGTATTTAAGCCTTTTGAAGCATGACCTTCTGGTGTGCATTTTAGAGGAGGAAAAAAAGACAGAAATAGGAAAGTATGTGCCACATTTCTATTAAACCTGTTAGTATTGCTTCCCAAAGAGAGAAAATAGAGTCTCAGTCCTTCGCTTCTCTCTCTCACTTTTTTATTCCCATGGTTGGCTGATTTTGCCATAAAAAAAAATTAAGTCACTGGGGGGAAAAGAGAAACAAGATGATTTGGATCTAAACAGAAACTGCCATGTAATAGTAGTAAACATAATGTAAATCTGAGAAAGCAATCTCCAAAAAATGAGAACAAGTGCATTAAAACCTTTAGTTAGCCTTAAGATTAACTCCCAAAGTGTCACAAAGGGTTTGAAAAGTGAGACCCCTTTTAGTCTCAGTTAAACTATCACATTGACAACCAAAAATCCCTTTACAATAAATTAACAACTTGTTCATTAACAAATTATCCATAAATAGTACATTTTAATCTTAGCTCTGGGCTTTAGTGCTATTGGGAGTTGCATGGCTAATGGACCATGCAAAAGACCGACACTATACTCCCAAGTGCCTGTTCTGAAGAAATGTTACCTCCCCTTCAGTGTAAAATACCAGCAAACATCTATCCCTTTTACCAGGAAACACAGTTCTCCACCCTACTAATATAGTCAGACAAAATTCTTCAGCAGACAAGGCCAGTCATGTAAGAGATTTACCCTCCCGGATGAGTAAAAACCTGGCAGACCTTCAACAAACTTCCTAAAGAAAAGGTATGAACATGTCTATAAAGAGAAGGTAGACTAAGCAGTTAGACAGGTCAGGGGAAAGTATGACATCCTGCAACATAAATCCTCTTGGTGTTTGCAATTTAAGTGAGGCACAGGCAGAAAACCAAGAGAGATCTTGACAGCATTTGAAATCTTGGTATGTGAAATGCCAGGCAGAATACATCATCACCAACAGCCTCAAAGTCACAGAACCAATATGATGGCCATAGTGTATACCAGAGATGCAGATGAAGGACACTGGACTCTAGTGAGTACCGTGCTAAAGGGTGGAAGGTTAGAGCCAGTCTAACTCTGTAGCAGCAGCCTAGTCCTTGGACTGTGGTGCTCTACAAGAATGGGAGCACTAAAATTAAGGCCCCGTGTACTCTGCCGCAGACTGGATCTAATGTCTGAAGGTAGAGCCCCCTGGTGTCTACAGAGCTGCACTGCAAGAGATTAGAAATTGTTCATCTTGTGCAGTTCAGCTTCAAATATCATCACTGAAAATCTCCATGTTTGACTATAATATGAGAAGGAAGACACAGCTAATGCAGAACACTGAGACATTTTTTTTCTAACAAATTCAATTTATTCTACTCTGCCCCTACGTTTTCAAAGCGCTGCAACTTTCTGCATTGACAGCACATGACTGCACTCCGAAGTTATCAGGAAGAAACTGGACATTTTGAAAGCTGGGTAGTGAACAGCTGAGGCTATAAGTGTCTGGGGATGTAAAAGGGGCAGCTTGGGAATAATGGCTTAAGCACATGAGTTTGACGTTTATGCTGCACCGATCAAGAGTAAAATAGTTACTGTTGACATTTAAACAATCATCTTCTGGCTACAGGGTTAACAACCTTTGGAAATTAATCGGACAATTTATATTTCTCAGAGCTATTGTTTCAGACAACCTGCAAACTCCAGAAGCTGTTATAATATTACTGGTTCATAATTGCATAAATGGATGTCAGTTCATATTTGGAAAGGTTTTTTTTTACCACTATAGAGCTAAAATTGTAATTTTTGTAGGAAAGTCAGATTTGGTGACCCATTTTTTTTAAGTCTGTAATCCTAAGAATTTGGTAGCCACTGCTGATGTCCTGTATCAAATTACAGAAGGAAGACAACTTCTCAGTTCAGTTGCTATTGTGCCACACTTTGAGAAGATATTTTAATGCTGTTGTAAAGCTAAGGAAAGGGCAATATTAGACTGCTTAAAGCATACTGGTATGTACTCCCAACTCATGTCTCCAAAGGGACTAATTTTCTCACTGAAGGAACTATTCATTGACAGCAGTGCATTTTGGTCCTCATGGATCTTGAAAGATCTTTCAATGCCAGAAGGATGTTCTCTTCATAGGACAGGATGTCTTCTCTGCTGTCTAGTTGAATGAGTTTGAGCATAGATTGGAGTGAGCGTGAGCACTAGGAACACCTAACTTGTATCTCAGGAAATGTGACCAAAGAAGATACAGAGATCCCTTGAGGGGATCAGATTGCAGAGTTTGGAGGGGGTGGGAGAAAGATAAAACCTTGTACCAAGAGTTAAAATGACACAACAATGATTGAGAGATGCAGAGACAGTCCTCAGATCAACCCCCAAAAAGTATATTTCCTTTTTTGTTGGGTCATCAGCAGATGGTCACAATTTGTATCCTATACTGCAAATACCCTACGCTGCAAATTGCAATCCTTGGTGATACCATTAACTGACTTAACCAAAGAATAGTCCCAAAGACAACTGAGTGAAGCAGATATCAAATTAAACAAAAACATAAGCATTTCCAAGTAACTGAGTTTTGTTGTCAGAATTAGCCTTCCAGGCTAGAGACAGACATTCAAAAAGCCTGAGCCTGAATTAATTCACTCTTTGCAGGTTAGTCTAAACTGCACAGCTTAAACTGATTAATGACTGGACAGACATTCTCTGTTAAATCAGGAAATGCAGGCATGTGCCTGCAGTGGCTCAAACTGGAAGCCAGAGGGTGCTAGAGCATGCCTGCCAGCCACTGCCAAAGGGGAGGGAAGAGAGATGCCCTCCAAGGCTCTCACCCTTCCCTGCTGGAGTGGAGTGGGGCTAGCATGCCACATAGGTTGCCAGCCACCAGCCTAGGAGGGGGGAGCTGCTGCCAGACTGAGGAGAGGGGATGGAAAAAAAGTCCTCTCTCTGAAGCAAGCATGTATTGAACATAGCAATTTGCAAAGCATACAACAGGAAACTACCAAAAATCTTTGCCTAAGCTAAGCTATAGCCCAGTAAAACACAGCATACACAACTTAATCTAACTTAAAATGTAAAGCAGGAAGACAAGAGAAAGCCTTGCATAAATCTCACTAATCCTGAGGGCAGAGCGCCTCTTTACAGCCAGGCATTGAGAAAGGCTTTGCTTAGGTTTTATAAGTTCTTTTTTATAATTCTTTGGTCTGCAACTTCCCTTAACTCCATCTCCAGCACATATGTTTGATAATTGTCAGGTCTTTGCCAACACTTCCCACCTCTGAGTCTGGTCCTGCAGGTCTTAGCTCTGGGCTCACAGGTGCAGGTCTTGGATCTGCACACAGGGGACTAGCTTGCCTCTCTCCCCTGCTCAAGGACTGCTGTGCAATTAATCCCCTCCCTGGCTGCAGACAAGCTGGACAGAGGGAGAAATTAACGCTATCTCTGCCTGGCTGCAAGAAATCCATGGAGGTGCAGCTGGGGCTGACAAACCCCAGTTGCAGTCCGCAGGGTTTGCCAGCAGGGGAAAGAGGGGCCGGAAGGAGGAATTTGCCTCAGGAGCCATGGCAGGCCAGCGTCTGGCCACGGCCTACCCCTGCTCCAGCTAGAGAGCAGAGGGGAGGGGCCAGCCCAGCTCTCTGGAGCAGAGCCCAGCCCAGAGAGCATGCCGAGATTCTGGGGTCTCTAATTTAACTTAAACCAGCAAGGGGCCTGGGACAGACATTGCATAAACCAGTTTGAGCTAAATCAGTTAAGTCTGATACTACATTCAACCAGGCTTATCTCAAACCAGTTTCAGCCATTTTCAAACTCATTTATGTACACTGAATATCTGTTCTGTTACAGATGTAAACCAGTTTTTAATCACTTAAACCAGTTTATGTGTAATGTCTGTCAGAGCTTAGAATTCAGACAGAATGACTGGTTCAGGTACCTTCAGAGGAAACAATCTGAAAGAAAAGCTGATTGAATAGAAGATGATGATATCTGAAAGAGGTTAAGATGACACAAAGAGTGGCTGCTAAAAGCCAATTTATACCAATAGGTAAAAGATCATGCTGTATCTGTTTCAAAATCATAGCAATAGTTCACTGTGGGGGTAGCCAAGGAATGAACTGTCTGCAAGCAGACTGTTGCACCTGAGCCAATTCCAATCACAAATTACAATAGCCTATATTGCTCACTATTTTTCTAAACTGGCTTGAGTTGCACAGTTACTTACCAGGGAAAGAATTTACACTAGAAACCCAAGGCTGGGTACTCAATGCAAAAACATTCAGCATCTAGCCTGAGGGTCCACTGTAGCCCTGCTAAGTTGTAAAATGCCATTTCTTCCTGCAGAGAAAGGGCAAAAATGATTGTGGATGAAGTCAAACAGAATACATTTCTAATTCACTGATCGCAGAAGTGAAACACAGAAGCAAATACAGTAAAAGCCCAGTCATTTAGCACAAGTGGGGAATGGGGGTGTGCCAGGTATCTAAAAATTCCAGTTACCTGAGGCCAGCTGTTTTTGGCTGGATGCGGAGCAGGGGAGTGGGGAGACGGGTAAGGGAGAGGGTGGTGGTGGCTGGAGCGGCAGCAGTGCAGGTTGGACATTTCAGCCGGACGTGGCATAGGGTAGTGGGTGCGAGCTTTCCTCCCCCCCCCCAACCCCCCCACCCCCCAAGCGTCTGGCCAGCCGGCTGGAATTCCAATTAATAGAGTATTCCACTTAGTAAAATGCTGGATAACAGGGCTTTTACTGTACTGTAATTCCCCACCTGAAAAGTTATATATAAAATACATGCAACCTCGGTGCTCCCAGCAAAACCCTCTTTGTTATTGCAACATTTGCACACAGTGCTGCAAATGGCTCTAAAGCAAGGAAGAAAATGCCCACTTCACAGGGGCCATGTCTACACATGCATTTATACTGGTTTCAATTTATTGCACAGTAAGTGGGAGCAGGCTGGTGTCTACACATGCAGACATTAAAGTTAGTCCCAAATCAGTCCACATGCACAGTATTACTGCACAGTAAGGCAGCTCCACATGCATTACTGCACAGTAACTAATTGGGCATAAATTTGATACCTGCATGATAGTATACCATATTTAACATATTTACTGTACCATTTACTTCACCATATTTACTGTACCGTACAGGCATGCACATGTAGATGTGTGCCTGTACTGTGCAGTAATTTTGGTTACTGCACAGTAAATGCACACATGTAGACACACCCAGGGAGTACTTTTCCCTGAAGGGCTGTTGTTTGCTCATCGCTACCTGTTCAGGGAAGCAAATGCTGAGAACAGACTTTCTCTGCTCCCTTGAACATCTGCACCAGAGGGTGTCAAAGACAAGGGTGCTGCCTGTTAAGTAGGGAGAAGCATTTCCGAACCAAGCAAGGATAGTACAGCTCTCTCTTAGGCAAGACCTAATCAAAGGCTCAGTTAAGTCAAAGAAAAGACCCCACCTCTTGACTTCTATAGGCATTGGATCATGATGCTGATTTTAACCAGCAAGATTAGGTTTTGTTTTTATATTAGCTGGGTCATTTTATGAGAAGAAAAAAAAAAAAGATAATAGTGGCACAGTGAGCAGGGTACCTGTTCCAGGCCAGCTCCTCCACTAAAAGATATTTCTTGTGAGGACACAGAATTATAGCTATGGAATTGCAAATGGTTTACTTTTTCCTGTAAGCCAATATTTAACAAAGAGTCTGGAGTAATTGAGCATCCTAGTCCATTCATTCAAAGACATTCCCAAACTCTTCTAGCAGGAGATGGGCTGGACAAACCTCAATATTTATTCTTTTAATGCTTTGACTAGCGCCAGAAAAACAGAAGTTGAAGCAGGATCCAAAGCCTCCTCTCTACAGCAGCAGATGGAGACTGTTTCTGTGAATCCCCTGTTAAAGCCTGGGGCACAGGCAGTCTGGAGCTATAGTTGGAGCAGGATTTTAGGCTGGTAAAAATGAGACCAGAACTGGGAAGAAAGTGAAAGCTGAACTCAAGCCTGCAACTGGAGCCAAAGGAAAGGCTTAGGCTTAACTAGCTGCTCAGGATTTGGAGAAGCATTAAGTAGACACCCGGCAGGGTCCATCCACTGTATTATGGCTAATTCTTTGAGTCATGGCAACTTCTGAGGGGCATGGCAGGGTTTCCTAGGCAGGGGCACAGCTTAACCCATTTACCTCCTGCTGAGGGTATAGCTATGCAGATCGACTTGCTTTCTGGCACTTGGCGCAACATTTACCTCTTCATTTCAATTAAGAGCATAACATTGCTCATTTGTCATCTGTGTGTCATGGTATATGTACCATATCTTGGTCAGGAATAAAGGAAACCAAAACAACAAACCATCTTGAGAGGCAGTGTTAATTTCTACACTCTTCCTACAACCAGTCCTCACAACAATGGCCCTGCTTATGAAAAGACCATTTAAAGGCAAAGAAAGCAAAATGTCAACTTCAGTTCAGCACAGAGCAGTGGGCTAGATGCCCCCTTCCCACTTGTTAGTGGGGAAATTCAGCATAGAAATGTCTTAAAGTAATGCACTTCTCTCTGTCCATCCCCATCAAATCCTTTTGGCACTTTGTATTCTGGGATGATAGCCCAGAAGACATTATTCTGTATCCTTGCCAATGTAGTGGACTGTTCTAAGACTTCTGGTTGCTTGTGAGGACACAGAATTATAGCTATGTAATTTCATTCCCTTTTCTATGTATTTAAATTTTAAAGGGTAAGTGCCTCCATTTCTAGAGTGAAGCACTGGTTCTCTTCTGAGAGTTCAGTGTAGTTTGCCATAGCTGTCTGATGGAGAATGAACTTCTGTTGTTTTTTGTTCTTGATATAATAAAGGTAATTCTAGCTAAATAGTATTTTTGTGTGTACAAAGAATCATATTTGATGATACTCTTGCACCCCGTGAGTTTTGCATGAGATTTTAGGAGCGCCTAAGGATTTCTAAAAAGATAGTTTGTCCATTTGTTTGGCAAGGAGAAGTGTTGTTTGTGCTTTTCCAGTTGCACAGAGCTTCTACAAAGGCATTTTAAGGAAAAAAATACCAAAACAAATTCTCAAAACACATTTCCCTCGTTTTTCCAAAATGATGTCTAATGCTCAGTTTCCTCATATCCTCACACTGTTGCATTAGACAATACATGTTAAGCTTATTTCCAAAATGCAATATTTGACATGCAAATGATCCAAGGTAAAAGCTTTCTAAACATCTCTCATTTATTTATTCATTTATTTATTTACAAAGGTAGTATATATAGACAGACATAATTTAAGTAAAATATGTCTTCTCCAGTATCCTTTTCCTCCCCCCACCCCAACACAAAGAAAACACATCTTCTGAAACCCTTCCAGTCTGCCAACTTCATTTGGTTCTTATCTCAGCTTTCTTCAGTCTTTCTTCTTTTGTCTGTTGTGACATCTCCTTGCACAAGCATGTAGTACAGTTCACTTGGTACTTTATCAAATTGTGTTTGGGTCAACAGTGAAAACAGAGGTCACCAAACTCTGTCACAGCTGAAACCTAGCACATACTTTCAAACCCCTCTCTAGGGGCTTTGAACTAATGTTCTCAACTTCATTAACTTCATATTTAAAAAAAGAGTAACAATCTTTCCATACCAATTTTGCTTTTATTACTGCATATAAAGTTCATATATTCAAAGAATATAATTAAGATACAGAACTTGATACTATGCAAGCTGTTTTGAAGCAAACTGAGACAAGCACTCTAAAGGAACTAATTTTAATATGAAAGACCTTTTCACTGGTTTATTTGTTCTAACAATTCATCCAACATTTAAAAAAAGTCAACCTAAGCATTTCAAGGCAATATTATGCATTTTCCCCCACTCTCTCTGCCCCTTCAGACCCTGCAAGAATAAGTCTTTTAATTTTACTGATTAAAGCTCCGTTTTGTTCATTTTGTTCATTTTATTCTATTGCCCAAAAATATCAGGCTGGAACTACTGTAAATATGGAAAGTAAATTAGCAAGCAGACTGAATAAATTATTAGACGTATTCCTTGGAAACTTAACTTTGCAGTCAGTACTTTTCTTTGCAGTAAGATAACTATGTTATTAAACTACAAAAAGCACAACTTGGGCCTTCTGAAATGTTACCAGTAAATAGCAAACCATTTCTTCTCACCCAAAACTTAGTTTAAAAACAAGCTTCAGAATGTCGAAAGTAACAGCATATCAAGGACAGGTCCATTTTAAGAATAATGCTCTTTTCCTAAAGGCCACAGAAGGACTTAACAGAGGTTTGTTTTTTTTATCAGGACTCTAGAATGAACTGACAGGGCACGTCCAGATGAGCGCACGCGTGCCTCTTAGCGCATCTCAAACCCCTTTGAGATGTGTCAAGAGGCACGTGTGGGAACAAAAAAATATTCCTTGCACTGCAAACTTGCAGCCAGGGGACAAAATTACACCCCTGGGGTAAAAAAAAAACTGCTCCAGATAACAGCGGGGCAAGGCACAATCCCAGACCATGCCTGGAAGAAACACAAGAGTCAGTCCTCCAGAAGAGACACTCCGCTGCCCCTGGTGCTGTCCAAGGTAAGTTAGGGAATGGGGTGGGGGGGTTTATGGGTGTGGGTGGGCGTGAGTGTTTGAGGAGTGGAGGAGGATGTCAAGGGGGTGTAGGGAGTGGTGGAGGGGGGATGTCCCTGGTGCTGTGGGAGGCGATTAGCCAGAGCAGCTGCGGTGAAGCTGGCGGTGCGTGGTGGAACCCAGTCTAGTACGGTGTGGCTCGCTAGTCCGGCTTTGCACCGGAGCAGGTCACATGGCTCCAGGAGGCGTGCACAGAAGCCGCACCTCCCGGAGCCATGTGACCCGCTCCGGTACAAAGCCAAACTAGTGAGCCGCACGGGGCTGGGTCAGGTCCCACCATGTGCCAACTCCCCACAGGCACAGTGGGGCAGGCAACACTGTCGCCAGAGGCAGGACCCGACCCAGCAGGCAGGGACAGTGCACCGAGCCCAGCCAGGGCCTGCCGGCCCTGGGGCTGTGTGTGCTGCCCAGCTGGGCCAGTCCCATGGTGGCAGGACCCAGCATGGTGGGCAAGGACCGCACACTGAGTCCAGCTGGGTCCTGCCAGCCCTGGGGCCACACGTGCTGTCTGGCTGGGCCAGGCCCATGGTGCACCCAGGTCTGGCCCAGCAGCACACATGGCCCCAGGGCTTCAGGACCCAGTTGGGCTAGATACACAGTCCCTGCATGCCACACCAGTTCCTGCTTCCATGGGACTGGCCTGGCCAGGTAGCACACATTGCCCCAGGGCCAGCAGGACCCAGCTGGGCTTGGTACATGGTCCCTGCATGCCATGCTGGGTCCTGCCACCATGGGACTGGCCTGGCCTGGCTTCATAAGTGGCCCCAGTGCTGGGAGGACGCAATCTGGCCTGGCCTGGCCTGGCTTGGCATGCAGTCCCTGCCAGACTCTGCTGGCACAGTCCCTGCCAGTCCGCAATCCCTGCTGCAGAACTTAAGTTATGGGCCCTGTGCGGGGGTGGGGGCTGTGGCCCTGCAGAGGAGGAGCTGAGGCCCTGCAGAGAGGGTCAGTCCCTGTGCTGTGGGGGGGGGGGCTGCACCCTGTGGGGGCCAGGGGACCCACCCCTCCTGAGCAGCCCCCCCACATGGTTCCCCAACACCCACAGTCCCCCCGCAATTGCCCCACACCCACCCACACACCAACCCACATCTCTCCACAACCACCCACACACTGAGCCGCCTTCCCCCACACCCCTTCCCAGCCCCTTCCTGCAAACCCCACATCCACCCATCATGTGTGGAGAAAACCAAAAGCACACATACACACATATAGATATTTAGAATTAATTTTATTATGATGATAGAGATACTGGTAGGCTTCCACATTGCTTTAAAATTGTAAATATACCAATAAAGCATTACCCAAATGATTCGTCCCTCTCTGTCTCTCTCTCTCTCTCTCTCTCTATATATATACACACGTGTGTGTATATACAGTTGTCTTTTGTTCTAATTGTGGAAGAACATGGATTTTGGGGTATTTTATAAAACGGATTTGGGATGCTGCAGCAACAGTCCATCTGGCGCAAGGGGTAATGTCCCCAGATACCAGTTGGCTAGACCCCAGAAGCTCTTGAGAGAGAGTAGCCCTGAGCTGCTTGCTAGGGCAGCTTTTTATACTGGTGGGGCCAGCACAGTTGCTGGCCCTGGGCTTTAGCTCCCCCTGGCTGCAGATCCAGGAGGAGCCAGGCAGGGTTATCTTGCCTCAAGTGGCACAAGTTGCTCCACAACAAAGTGCATGTCCGAGCTCGTGCACCGAGGCAAAAAGCCCCGGCTCAAATTTGCACCACTTCTATTTGAGCTCCTGCAAGCACACATCCTTGCGTGTGTGGATGTGCCCACAGAGGAAATGGCTAGGTGTCAGGAAACTGAAATGGTAGCTTTTGCTCCAAAAGAACAGCAGCAAAGAATCAAGGCTCTTGATTTGACTTTGTCCCTAGACCAAAATCTTCTCTAAATTCAAATTCAGCTTGGATAGGATTTATGTGAAATCCTTCTCTTGGGGTAACAAGCCAACAAAAATCTTTGTGGCAATGGGCACAGTAACTTAGGTTTAGTTTACTAGATGAAGGAAATCTGGGGGAAGAACACTGAAGAAACATGTTCTGGTAAGCAGAAGTTGGGACTGAATAAAGAGGATCTCTGACAAGTATCTGGAGCCCAAAATGATAACTGAATACTACCAAGAGAAAACAGAAAATTTAGGATATAATTTGCATGCAAGAATGGGGCAGCTAAAATTTTCACTGGAGTTGAAACACAATTGAAAATATAAAAGACAAGAAGAGATATAAACAGCTTTTTACCCTGTATCTGGAAGCAGTGAGTGCCAGTGAAAAAAAAGATAGTAATCCAAAGGTTTTATTACTAACAACAGCAGGTTCTCACACACTTCATGTCCAACACTTACCACTTAATGGAGGTAGAGGCAGCTAGCCATGAAACAATATTGCAGTAAGAAGTACTGTACTTCAAATCATGAAAATTAAACTTAAGAAAGAATTTTTTAACCTCACAAATTCCTGATATAAAACTAGATTGAGATTAAAATCCAGAACAAAAAACTCATGCGAAAGACTACTGGGAGACCCAGTATTAACCTTTGACAAGGCAATTCAAAGTTGCCAACCAAAGGAAATCACCCAGCACTAATGAAGCTTACAGAGAGTGAGTAGTGCTCTGCCATAGTGTATATATATGACTGAAAATCTGAATACTGCAAGAACAGAAACTTAACCTCACAGTCAGAGTTAAATAAGAACAGCACATGGAACTTCACACATAGTCACAAACCATGTAAACCAGAATAATAACCAGCATATAGGAAAAGATACAAGATAGGTGAATGGATCATGCAATTTTGCAAGAAATTGCAAGCAATAAGAGAGTGCACATTCTGTGCAGAAGACAATGATTGTACTATTAGCTCAGGTTGATTTTTTTATAGGAACAATGGACACTGTTACAGCAGATGATGAATAAACTGTCAACCTAAAAGCCAATGGGACAGCCCTGTGTCAGTTGAAAACTAACCACATACTACTTTGCCAAAAGAAGTCTGAAAACAGCCCCCCAAGAACACTGAAATATTTTTTTCTTTCGGTTAAAAATGTATGACTTGCAAATTGAGTACAAACATGGAAGAGACTGGAAGGTTGAATATTTTCCAGAAGCATGGGTTCCCAAACTATGGTCCACCAGGCACTGGTGGCTTGTGAGGTCATGGTAAGAGATCTATAGTTGGTTTGTAGATCATAATGCCATTCCATCCATTTCCATTAAAAGTTTCATGATAGAGGTGCATGTTGGTCCAAGAGAAACTTGGAGGATTGACAGTGGTTCATTGGTCCAAAAAGTTTGGGAACCACTGTGTTAGAGAATTTGGCAAAAGTTCAGCAGGACAAAGTCCAAACCAAAATACTGTATGTGACAATTTTAAAAGCCTGTTTAGTTCCAGATGAAATATGGACTGTGACTGCCAGAGCTACTTTTTGAAATAAAAATCTTCAGAATGTGATTCTAGCACAGGGTGACTTGGGGCACCATGTTCTCTGGTGCTGTTGCCAAGTCGAAGGGGAGCTCTCACTCCAAAAAGAGATTTAATTTAAAGACCCTAGGAAGATGATCCCTATAATGAGGTTGAGACATAGTACAGCTCTATAAAATTATGAAAAAGTGAATAGGGAACTGTTACTATGTCTCATAATTTGTGAACTAGGGGACACCTGATAAAATAAATCAGGTGGTAGGTTTAAAATAAAGCAAAGGAAATACTTTTATTTTCTTTTACACAATGCACAACTAACTTGAGGAACTCATTGCTATAGGATATTGTAGAGATCAGTAGTATAACCAGGGTCAAAAAGTGGGTGAGGGGGGAAATGTATGGCAGACTGATCTGTCTGAAGCTATCAAAAACAAGTCTTTAGGATCAGAATATCCCTAAACCTATGACTGCTGGTACTTGGGAGGGTATGACGCTATACATGCCCTGCTTCTTATATTCTTTTTCTAAAGCATCTTCTATTTGCCACTGCTGGAGGCAAGATCCTGAGCTAGACAGAATTTTGATCTGACACTGTAGGTCAGTTCTTCTGTTACCAAAAAGTGAGTGCATCTGCACATGCAGTTAATGAAACACAATAAACTCTAAAGCTGTTTGAGCCAGAGGAAAACACTCCCAGGCACAGTTTCTACATATATGCCTGGGATGAAAGCAATTTGCGCTGGGCCGAGTAGGCCCCTAGCTGGCTGGGCTGACCAGGTGCAATTTACACCTGCAGTCAGCACCCACATCTTGTTTCAGTGCAGTACGTTACTCTGCAATAAGATAGTACTGTCCCCCAACAGTAGTATCTTACGACAGATTTAATTAATTTATTGTGCCCTAATACCAGCACATGTGCAGATGGTGATGCTTTTTGGAAGAGCTAATTAATCTACTCTGCAATAAAGTGCATGTGTAGATGTACTCACTATGTTCAGAAAAGATACTAAAAATCCTAAAATTAGGCCTGTAGTGGCCTCTAATGAACAGCAGCATTGAGGGATACTATCAGTATGTGTTTTACTGGCAAAATGTAAGGACAAGTGGAACAAAACAGCCCAGGCTGGTAATGCAAGAAATACTGCCCCTCTCTATGGCCTGAAGTAAAGTAGTAATTTGTTTATGTTAATTAAGGGCAGTGGAGGGAAACCTTCTGACATTTCGGACTGGTATTCACTGGACTATCATTTTCACTTCCCTGAGATAGTTTATCAGAAGATACTAGAGCAAAGCAACTGACCGTACATAGCATATTTATTTTTCTAGCCATGGAATAGTGAGGCTCACTGAAACATGGTAGGATTCAACCCATGACTGGGTGGTAAACATCAAGGGCTACAGACTATACAGGCGGGACAGAACGGGGAGGAAAGAGGGGGTGTGGCGCTCGGTGTCAAAGACCAATACACTTCATAGAAGTCAAAGAATCACAGAATCATAGAAGTAGGGTCGGAAGGGACCTTGTAGATCTTCAAGTCCGACCCCCTGCCTGGGCAGGAGGGAAATTGGGCTCAAGTGACCCCAGCCAGGTAGACATTGAGCCGTTTCTTAAAGACCCCCAGGGTAGGAGCCAGCACCACTTCCCTTGGAAGTTGGTTCCAGATCCTAGCTGCCCTAACTGTGAAGTAGTTCTTACGGATGTCTAATCTAAACATCCTCAACAAACAGCACAGGGTCAGAGGAGGGGCAGACTGAAGTGCTCTGGGTCAGAATACAAGGGGGTCGAGGTGAAAGGGATTTAACGGTGGGTGTCTACTACAGACCACCCAACCGGGGGAAGAGCTGGACCGGGAATTCTCAGGTCAGCTTGTGAAGGCAGTTAAGTCAAGGGACGCAGTCATCATGGGGGACCTAAACTACCCAGACATCTGCTGGGAGGAGCAGTCAGCTAGGTCTGACTGCTCACATAGGTTCCTAGCTGAGATACAGGACCTCCACCTAACCCAGGAGGTGCACAGTCCCACCAAGGGAAATGTCTTGCTGGACCTGATCCTGGCCACAGGCGATGACCTGGTGAGGGGGCTGCAGGTGCTCAACCACCTGGGCGATAGAAATCATCACCTACTGGAATTCACCATCCGTCACAGGGTGTCAAAGGCGTGCAGCAAGGCAGAAGCCCTTAACTTCAGGAGGGCCGATTTCAATGAATTAAGAACATTAGTTGGGGTGGCACTGAGGTCCTGGAGGGAAGGGGAGTTGAGAGTCCAAGATGAGTGGTCATTTCGTAAGGAGACGATCCTCCAAGCCCAAAGGGCAACAATCCCAATGCTAGTCAAAGGGAGCAAGAGTGCTCAAAAGCCCCCACGGCTCACCAAAGGCATTCAGGAATGTCTGAAAGCTAAAAAGGAGGCATACACCTGATGGAAGGGAGGTGCCATCACCAAGGAGAACTATACCTCCATTACTCAAGACTGTAGGGGGGCTGTTAGGAAGGCTAAGGCGGACACAGAACTGGGACTAGCGACTCAGATCAAAGTCAACAAGAAGTCCTTTTTTAAATACATAGGGAGTAAAAAGAAGGCACTGGGTAACATGGGACCCCTGCAGGACAAGCTTGGCAATCTGGTGGTTGCACCAGATGATAAAGCTAACCTCTTTAACAAATTCTTTGCCTCCATATTTCTGAGCAGGGACCGGGACATCCCCTCCACCGGAATCCCAGATGAACTCAGAAGAGGCACAGCTGGGCCCAGGGTCAGAGAGGAACTGGTCAGGGAAATACTGGTGGGACTGGACATCTTCAAATCAGCAGGTCCAGATGATCTCCACCCAAGGGTGCTGAGGGAATTGGCATAAGCCACTGCGGGACCCCTGGCACAGCTCTACAAGCACTCATGGTGCTGTGGCGAGGTGCCAGAGGACTGTAAAAGGGCCAATGTAGTCCCCATTTTTAAAAAAGGGAGGAAGGAGGACCCAGGAAACTATAGGCCTGTTAGTCTTACCTCGGTCCTGGGGAAGCTCTTTGAGAAAATTATCCAAAAACACATCTGTGAGGGACCAGCAGGGGAGATTATGTTTAGGGATAACCAACATGGGTTCATTAGAGGCAGGTCCTATGAGACCAATCTGGTGGCCTTGTATGACCAGGTCACAAAATCCTTGGACGCAGGTGTCGTGGTGGACGTAGTCTTTCTGGACTTTAGGAAGGCCTTCGACACTGTCTCTCACCCCATTCTCCTAAAAAAATTAGGCGACTGTAGCGTCGATCCCTACACAGTCAGATGGGTTGCAAATTGGCTGGAGAGCCGCACCCAAAGAGTGGTAGTGGACGGGTCGTTTTTGACCTGGAGGGATGTGGGCAGTGGGGTTCCCCAGGGCTCGGTTCTCGGGCCTGCACTGTTCAACATCTTCATCAGCAACTTGGATGAGGGGGTGAAAAGCACCTTGTTCAAGTTAGTGGATGACACTAAGATGTGGGGAGAAGTGGGCACAATAGAAGAGAGGGACAGGCTACAACTAGATCTGGACAGGTTACAGAGGTGGGCAGATGAGACTAGGATGGGATTCAATACTGACAGGTCCAAGGAGGTGATCTTCCCCCTCTATGTGACACTGGTCAGGCCGCAGTTGGAGTACTGCATCCAGTTCTGGGCACCACACTTCAGGAGGGATGTGGACAGCATTGGGAGGGTCCAGAGGAGGGCCGCTCACATGATCGGGGACAGCAGGGCAGGCCCTATGAGGGGAGGCTAGGAGACCTGATCCTATTCAGCCTCCACAAGAGAAGGCTGAGACGGGATCTGGTGGCCGTCTATAAACTTAAAAAGGGGGACCAGCGGGGAACGGGAGAGACCCTGTTCCCTCGAGCACCACCCGGAGTAACTAGGAATAACGGCCATAAGTTGACTGAGAGTAGGTTCAGACTGGACATCAGGAAGCACTACTTCACAGTCAGGGCGGCTAGGATCTGGAACCAACTTCCAAGGGAAGCGGTGTTCGCTCCTACCCTGGGGGTCTTCAGAAGGAGGCTAGATAATCACCTTGCCGGAGTCGTTTGACCCCAGCATTCTTTCCTGCCCATGGCAGGGGGTTGGATTTGATGATCTGCTCAGGTCCCTTCCGACCCTACCAACTATGAAACTATGAATACCTGAGCAGAGCTTTCATAATCAGGGTGGACTCAACTATGGAGGGTAATCCTCCCATTGTGGATATTTGGGAGCCATAGGGATGGTTATGAGGGCCCACTTTGCCTTACATTATCAACATAGATATATCCCTAGTCATCTTTGAGAAGAAATCACAGTGTAGTGGGCATAAATTTAGCAGTTTGCAGTGAAGTCTGGGTTTAAACATGTAACCACTAGCCCTCCCTCAACCTTAACCCAATGGGTTGGTGGAAATTATAAAACAATTATTGAAAAAGTTTGTAGCATCAGACTCTGTTCCATGCTTACCACTGTTAAATTACTGGATAAAACCAATTACTTCTTTTCTTGTAGTAAATGTAGGCAATAAGTTGGGTAGAAGTGTTTATTTATGGTTATGTCCTGGGTTTAATATTGTTTAATATCTTTAAAGACTAGAAAGATGGGATTGGATACATATTTAGCAAATATGCAGACAACACCAAGTTTGGTGGAATTGAAGACACTCTGAAAAGTGGGATTAGGATTCAGAATGACCTTGATAAACAGGAGAAAAGGACAAGTGCAGTCCCACACTTGGAACAAAACAACAGATACAAACATAAATGACACTACAGGCAACCCCTGCTTAACACTGTTTCACTTAGCACTATTTCACTATAGTGCTCATTTGAAATTAATACCTGATTTCACTTAGTGCTCAGCGAGTTTCATTATAATGTTTGTGGTCACCATCTTGGGTCATTAAAAATAATTGCAGTTGCCATCTTGTGTCATCCAATACCTTCAGTTTCACTTAACGCTCATTTCACTTAATGCTGGGTTTTTCAGGAACCAATTAAGAGCGCTAAGTGGGGGTTGCCTGTGCTTGACCTTGAGATCTTTTTCAGCTGTATTTTTCTACTATTCTATTTTTTGAGATTGTTTACTGTATAAAAAGTTGCTAGTTAAGTTTTGGTGAGGCAAGAAAGATGTAGCATTGGGAACAGTACTTTTAAGAGATTTAGCTTCCCAATCATAGGCAACCCAGGGCAAGGGGTATGTTCTATTATGCAGAAGCAAAAGGAACCATGTGACTGAGTTATGATGTCTTTCAAGCACCTTTGACTCAGAGCAATTATTGAATATATTTCTTTAACTTACAGTTTCCCACTCTGCTACCCTACTTGTTTCAGCATTCCTTCTAGATGGCCCAGGAATTGAACAGAGGAGTAATGTATGTTGATGATTAGGATACTAAAATTATATGTATTGTGGATACACACAGATGAGGAAAGAGGACAAGGTCCTCCACTTAGAAGAACATGCTACTGGGAGATTAGCAGCAGCTTCATAAAATCTGAAGGAATTCAGGAAGTTGAAAGGGAAAGATCACCACATGGAAAGTAAGGAATGATGCAAACCTACTGTGGGTCTCTGCTCTTAAGAGATTTTTTTGGGACCTAGTTAGTTAGCTTTGCAATCCCATTATTTTTCACAAAGCCAAGGTATGGGCAAACCTTGACATATTCATGGGAAATGTTTTCCCCTAGGTGATATGTAGTCTCAAATGTCTCCTTCTTTTCTTTTGTCCCCATACCACCAGTAGACAAAGTATTTACAATCTGGACAGGATTATAATTTATCCATTTTATTCAGTCCTTGACCTAATGGAGTTTTGGGTGCTTTAAGAAATACAATTTACCAAACTTCCTCTTTTAATTTTTTGTAATATTTTAGTACTGCTTAAGTTTGTAGATGCCCTAGAGGATCAGCATCAAGTACTGGAAAAGAAGCAGAGAGTGGTCTGAGGGGAAAAATGTATATAGTTCTTCCATTGTATAACTAGCTCCCAAATGGCCTGTATTTGAAAGAAAAGCCTGTAAACCTTCCTTCTCTGCTAGCTTTTCCTTCTTATTTTTTTAAATGACTTGATGGAGGTCACCTGGGTTACACTGATCTCATCTAAGACAACATATTGATATCAGAGGAAAAATGACAGTTCCAATACATGAGGAAATTGTCTATGTAGGATATAAACATACTAGCTGCCTATGGATAAATCCGTTAAGAAGGAGGAATGTAGATATGCAGTTGGAATTGATGTGCTGATAGAGAAAAGATGCGAGTTAAGTACACACAAGGCTTTACTGTACACTAATAAGGGTTTTTGGAAGGGCAAAGGTAATTGTACCCTTACCCTTTCACCCTGACCTGAGCATGCAGAAGCTGAACCCAGCTTCAACAGGGGTCAGAAACTAGCAGCTTAGGTTATGTCACCAAGATGAAAACACCTCAGTAGGGTCCAGCTCCTTTGAAGACATTTAAGCACCTTTGGGGAGACTGATACAGGCCTTTGAAGATACTTTCTACAGGATAAGAATGTGCAATATCCAATTTTACCTTTCAAGCTAGAGTATCTAGAATGCCTTGGATAAACTCTGATAAACCATGAGCTCTGTATACCACTTATAAATGCCAGCTTGATTTTTTTTTAATTATCTGTATCCTTCTGCATTCTGATGGTCTTTTACTGTGTCCTGCCTCATGTTCTTCCTGCTAAAGGGGCAGAGGAGCAGCGCCTCCATGCATAGCCATGAATTCATGTATTGGTAGAGATGGTCAGCACCTGAATAGTTCTTACATGGGGAAAACAAAGTAATAACTGCATCCTTGATTAAATCATTTTTCTCCAGCTTCTCTGCAGATGGGGCTGAGGTTGGACAGAATAGAACTCCTGAACAAAATCCCAAGTACTAGCACCAGGATCTAAAAATACATCCACAGAAACAAAGAAATTCAGTATAGAGCAAAGGAACAGAACATATGCTTTCCTAGTGCAGGGCCCTTTTTTTAAACTTCAGGGCCAGCCAAGGAAGGAGGAATCTGCTGTAGAAGAGCGAGACACTAGATGTCATCTGTGGGGTGAGATCAACTGTGCTGCAATATGTCACCGCACAGCTGATCATGCTTCGAGGATGTCTACAGACATTGCTTAGTTGATGTGCCCTGACTTGGAGGGCGTCCGCAAGCAGGGGAAACCCCTCGCTTGCAGATGTGTTCCCCCTGCCACAATGGGGAGCGGAGAAATCCCTGCAAAAGATTTTCCCAGCACACATCTGCAAGTGTGAAGGGGAGAAGTCCCATAGGAATCTCCCCTCCCCACTTGCAGATATGCTCCCTGTTTCTGCCCTTGCAGATGTACCCTATATCAGCATGAAGCCCTGACCTTCCCCTTTTACGCAGACATGTCCCCAGAAATCCTTGGAATGCATCTGGATAAGCAGGGAAAGTAAAGTAGGCACTCTCAAAGCTTGAGGGACCCAGCCCTACTGACTGGGAATTCCCACTCTGCACAGGACCAGGTTCCTCAAGCCTGCAGAGCCCCTGTCCTGCGTGGCTGGAAAGCATGGGCAACTTTGGGCTGCCTGTACTCTCCTGCCATAAACAAACATGTGCACAGCAATGAGTGGCCCCATTTATTACTACCTTCTGTTGTGGTGATAAATGTGAGCATCTGTGGTGTGCTTTCACTTTGTACCGTCATAAAAATGTTTATGGCCGCAGAAAGGTGATGTCTGTTTCCACCTTCAGTGACTCAGAATCTACAGACCAGAGGGGAATCCTACACATCCTAATGGACCCTGATCCAATCCCAAAGACATGCAAGAGTAGTGAGAAAACAGGCAGAGATGGCACAGAAAGGTTTACTATGTTGGCCAGATATCTACATCTGTATATACCTTACAGTAACTCCAATAAACAGGGAACACATATGTAAAATCACCCTTTCGTATCCTCTGGATATTTGGAAAGGATCTGGAAGTAGGATGAAGAGTTCAAAATATCTATCAAGGTGAAGTCACTTTTTAACAGCTAAATGCTAGGAACAAAAGCACTGTCCCATTTATTGAAAATGAAAAGCAAAACTAACAAGTCTTCAGAGTCTGACTGCTTAACAAGTTTCCTTCACAACTCATCTTGCTGTTCTACAAAATGTTAAGAGAAAACCAGCTTCATTCAGTCTTGCAGTAAAACTAGCCCTGAACCACTTATTACTTAGTGTCTGATAAACTGGATACTTCCTGCTCTCTCTCTCTTCATTAATGATGTGTACATTGGAGTCAGAAGTGGACTGGCCAAGTTTCATAGTTGGTAGGGTCGGAAGGGACCTGAGCAGATCATCAAGTCCGACCCCCTGCCATGGCAGGAAAAAGTACTGGGGTCAAATGACCCCAACAAGGTGTTCATCTAACCTCCTCTTAAAGACCCCCAGGGTAGGAGCCAGCACCACTTCACTTGGAAGTTGGTTCCAGGTCCTAGCCTCCCTGACAGTGAAGTAGCGCCTCCTGATGTCTAGTCTGAATCTACCCTCTGCCAGCTTGTAACCGTTATTTCTAGTCACTCCTGGTAGTGCTTGGGGGAACAGGGACTCCCCCAATGCCTGCTGGTTCCCCCTGACTAGTTTGTAACAGGCCACTAGATCCCCTCTCAGCCTTCTCTTGTGGAGGCTGAACAGGTTCAGGTCCCGTAGCCTCTCCTCGTAGGGCCTGCCATGCTGCCCCCTGATCATGTGGGTGGTCCTTCTCTGAACAAGTTCACTGATGATACCAAACTTTGGGGTAAAGCATCCACACCTGAGGACCAGGGGGCAATCCAGGCTGACCTTGACAGGCTCAGGAAATGGGCAGATGAGAACCTGATGGTGTTTAACAACGAAAAATGCAAGGTAATCCACCTTGGGAGGAAAAACCTGCAGGATCCTTATAGGCTCGGCCATGCTACGCTGGTTAGCACTATGGATAAAAGGGACTTGGGGATCAGGATTGACCACAAGATGAACATGAGCCTTCAATGTGACACTGCAGCTAGTAAAGCAAGCAAAACCCTGGCTTGCATCCATAGATGCTTCTCAAGCAAATCTCAGGACATCATTCTCCCATTGTACTCGGCCTTGGTGAGGCCACAGCTGGAGTAATGTGTCCAGTTTTGGGCTCCACAATTCAAAAAGGATGTGGAGAAGCTTGAGAGAGTGGAGAGGAGAGCCACGCGCATGGTCAGAGGTCAGGAAAATGGACCTTATAATGAGAGGCTGAGAGCTATGGGACTCTTCAGCCTGGAAAAGCACAGGCTCAGGGGTGATCTGGTGGCCACCTATAAGTTTATCAGGGGTGTTCACCAGGATTTGGGGGAACGTTTGTTCACCAGAGCACCCCAAGGGATGACGGGGTTGAATGGTTATAACTCCTGCAAGACCATTTCAGGCTGGACATAAGGAAGAACTTCTTTACTGTCTGAGACCCCGAAGTCTAGAATAGCCTGCTGCCAGAGGTGGTTCAAGCACCTACTCTGAATGCCTTCAAGAGAAATCTGGATGTTTTTCCTGCTGGGATCCTATGACCCCAGCTGACTTCCTGCCCCTGGGGCAGGGGGCTGGACTCAGTGATCTTCCGAGGTCCCTTCCAGTCCTAATGTCTATGAAATCTACTCTACCCAAAGCTAATCAATGCCAATTAAATACTGTTTAAATCTCACACCACCATTGAGTAACCACCCAAAAAACCAAAATATATCTTCTGTACTAGGAAATACATCTATTGATTTAACTCTTAAAATGTCAGAATGGATGCATTATTAATAGTTATACAAAAGGAGGACCCCAAAGTGCTTTACAACTACCAAGACAAAAACACTTCCACCAGTTTTGGCAACTGATGGTGTCAAATAAGCCATGGACAGCAGGGTTTACCCCTCTATTTCTGTGCTAAGTGCAATAATTTCTTTTAGGACCACAAATGGACAGGGCTTTGATTATATTTCATTTAGAAAAGTGTACCTTGAGCAATGGCATGACCCCTTCAATCATAGTGTCACACAAATTCAGTCCTAAGTGCCATGCATTAGGGCCTGCTTATGGCTGTTCTCAGTTAAGTCAACAGAAAAAATCCAACTGGCTTAGACAGGAGCAGGATCAGACCCCAAATCAACACCAAATCTTCTTGCAGTACTGTGGATTTCCCAAGGCAGCCTTCCATTCAAATACTGCACAGGACCTATCCTGCCTTGTTTTTCAGTCACAGTCTAAAGTGGAATAGCGGCACATTTAAATTATCTAGAGTAGGAGGGTGAGGAAAGAGGGAAATCAGGGCTCCATGGACAGTACAGTCTTCAGAAAATAAAATTAAAAACCCAGTAAAGTTATCTATGCTACCAGGCATGATTGTAGGACAATGCATACATTATGCAATAATAGTGGCCTTGTGATTCATCTGGAACTTTGGGGGACAGGAATCCCCAGAAGTTCATCCCCTCTAGAATAAAACTAAACCAAGTTCACTGTGTGCAGCAAGGCAGCTGTATTCAAGGAGTCAGACAGTGCTCCATTACACAGGAAGCTTCAGATGATGCACACAGCACATTGGCAACTTGCCACAAACTGATTCTAAAGGAAATACTCTGATTACAGTTCTGCCAAAGGTCCCAATCTGCCTTTTCCTGAGCTGTGAAGTCCAGCACCAGACTATCTCCTTATTGGTGCAACCATAAGGCATCACTTCACGGTGATAATTTGATCACCTCTCTATTCCAATTAAAAATGCATTAAATAAGATCTGCAGTCATGTGTTGTCCTTCCTAAAGAGTCTTCTTGTTCCCTGAGAAATCCCCTATCCATTTTGTAGAGAAAAACAAAAAACCCCTAAAAAAACAAAAATTAAAAAACCCCACAAATAAACAAGAAAACCGAAAAAAACCAGACAACCAACAAAAGGGTCACACATGCAATGTAGGATTCTTATTAAATAAACTGTCAGTGTATTGAACAATGCTCCTCTCGTAAAAGCAGTTGTTTGGAGCATGCTAAAGTCATAAGTGCTAAAAGTGGCCTTTACTCTGAGGTGTCCTATTTACTTGATTTTTCAAGGGTTTGGAGCCTGTTGATTTTAGCTGCTTCTGTGGATACTCAGCCCCTCTCAAAAATCAAGCACAAAACATTCCTGTTTGGCACTTCAAATATCAGGGTCTAAAAAAAAGGAGACCATTTTTTTAAAATGTAGTGCTTTGTTTACAAATATCCAAAAGTTTGCAAAAGTGCCCAAATAATTACAATAGGAAATTCCTCCCCAGCTCACATGGGGGTCTCACTGAAAAAAAGTACTATTTTTACTGCACAAATCTATACTTCTTGGTTGAATGAGGGGTCAACTTCTATTTACCTGGTAAAAAAAATCCACCAACGATGCCCTTCTTTAAGCTTCTGGACGAAAGCTCAAAACATACATACCTACTCTCTAAAAGCTCTTCTGCAGTTACTGACATCAAAGGTGTTGGGAAGGAAGGGAAGGAGGAATCTAAAAGCATCTGCAAGATAATGCATAAAGCCCCATGGCTGCTTCATACTATCTGAGGAGTATAAAGTGGCCTAGAAATGAGTCTAAATTAGATACACATTTACTTTAAAAAACATGGAGAATACAAATGGATCTTTAAGTAGCTTTATAGTAAAAGGGAATTAGGCACCTTTACCATTAGTCTTTTCAGTTGTTTCACAATACTTGACAAAAAATTAGAACAAGATGCAACTGAAGTAGTTTGTTCTTCATGCACATATATGCACGCATGCACACACGCATATGTGCATACACACAATCCTCAGGAACATAATTCTATTTTGGGCAAAGGATTTCTGCCTTCTTATTCATGTACTCATTGACCATAGTGGGCACAACTGTTTCCTGGATCTTGTATGGCTGCAAAGTAGGGTTCCCCCTGCCACCCTGATTCGATCTAACTCACAGTTGGAGGTTGAAACCAAATATCCTGTTGAAAACACAAACACAGAAAACATAGCTTTCTTTATAACCCAACAGCAACTACTACAGTCTCATAAACGGCTAGGCATAAAACTTCACTCTCCTTAACCAATGATTTCTGGTGAAACTCATGTCTAAAACTTCCTTTATAAAGATTAAATTCTGGCAAATTCATACACCTCATCTGTGACAGTGGTTAATGGTGGTTACTTCTAAGGAAGTTTTAAACCAACCATAATACACCCTTTTTGGAAAAAGGAGGCCCAGTTCTTAGAATTCAGAACAGGTATAAGAACGGTTAAGCTCTATAATCTCATCTGTAGTAATTGTAATTGCAATGCAGTAATTGTAAACACTTACATTGATAGCTAGGCTGGGGTTTTCAACAGCCCCTAGTGATGTTGCCTGTCAAAAAGGGGCTGAATTTTTAGAAGGTGGGTGCTTAGTATGTTGTAAAGCTCAAGCCCATAAAAAATGCCTCAAATGGTTCCCTTGAAGCTCTGGAAATTATCCTTTAAGGCTAAGTACATATAGTCAGAAAGCCTGAGACTGAATTGATTCAGTCTTCATAGGCTAATCTAAGATACAGAGATTAAAATGAGAAACAATTGGACAAACATTCACAAGCATTTACTTTTGATTCAAGAAATGCAGCCACATGCCTGTAGTAGCCCAGGCCAGAAGCTGGAGGGCGCTAGAGCATGGCTTTCTGGCACAGCCAGTATGGACAGTATGTTTGCTTCCTCTTCGTACTGCCCCCAAGATCTTTGGGATTTGCAGTCTGGAATCACAACAGCAGGACTCTGCAGGGTAGCTCATCACTTCCTGTTTCCAGGTGCCTCTGGGATTTGTAGTCCACAGTCACAGCCAGCAGTAAGTTTTTGGCAGGGCAGGGCAGCTCTGGGATGACCCTTACCCCAGACCCCAGCTAGGGTTTGCCTGGGGGAGGGGCAGTCCCTGCTTTCCCTGCCATCCAACCCATCTCTGCTGGAGCAGACAGCACAACTCAGCCCAGGGCTGCAAAGCATGTTGGGATGCTGGGGGATTTTAATTTAACCTGAACCAGGAAGGGGGTCTGAGACAGAAGTTTCATAAACTGGTTTGACCCAAATGAGTTAAGCCTGATATACTACATTCAACCAGGTTTATCTTAAACCAATTTTGGCCATTTTGAAACTGGCTTATGTGCACTGAATTTCTGTTCTCTTACAGGTTTAAACCAGTTTTTGATAACTTAAACCAGTTTATGTGTAACTTCTGTCCCTAGCCTAAAAAGTCTTGAGCCTTTTACAAATCTTTTAAACCAGTGGAGATTAATCTTTTAGAGCGATGGGCTGTGTGCTTGCAACCTGGCTATACTGCAAGCCACCACTGCCCTCCAGTAGGAGAGAGGAGGAGGGGGAGAAGGAGGGAGCAAGGTAACTGCATATGTAGAGGTCTGGGGGTGGGGAAGGAGAGAGAAGGAAAGCTTACCTCTCACTGCAAAGGAGATCAGCAGCATGGTGCCGGGCAAGGAAGGGGATGCGCCAGGCAGAGCTGCTTGCAGCTGATCCCTCTGAGCCACAGGCTGTATCCTGCCTGCGGGCTGTAGGTTGAGTGAGCACCATTGTTTTAAACAGTTGACCTCAGGATCCTGCAGCAGTCAGCTCCACACTCACTATGCCTTTTTTAAAAGTATTTTTTAGTCTGTTGCCTTTTAATTACAATGAGTTTTTCTTCTTTTTTTGCATTACAGTAAAGGAAAAGGAGATGTCAATTCATCTTCCCTGTTGCTTGTTATATATATCCTCCTATCTTAGCTTTTCCTCTCTAGACTAAAAAAGTCCTTGTTCTTCATGTGAAATTCTGTAACCCATTTTGTCTTTCTGGCATCTTTTCTATTGTTTTATTGTCTTTGTTATGAGGTTGCCAAAATGAATGCAGCATTCAAAGTGAGGGTATAATGCTTTTTAAAAATAAAAAAAATGAATTGTGCTATGTTTTCTACTCTAATATAACCAAGCGTGTAATCTGTATTTTGTTGTAACGTGAATTCATGCTGAGCAGATATCTTTACTGAGCTGTCCACAGTCATATCTACATCTTTTTCCAAGAAGGCTACAGTTGATTCATATCCTATCCATGTGTGTATGTGTAGTGAATGTTGTCCTTGACAAGATCAATTACCTTGTACTTATTATGCCAAAATATTTAGAAAAATTAAACTAATAGCAATGATGGTTCATTGGGAGCAATATTACTAATCACCTTTACTTGAGCGTGACTTCCACGAACCACTGCATTGTGTCTCATTGATACACTATGACAGGACTGCTCTAAAGCTTGCATTGATAGCACTGTATATAAAGGACGTAACAGATGATGATCACTCTGTGTGCAAGCCAACTCCAGAGCGTAAACTAAGAAATAGTCCTTCCAGTGAGATTTTAGAAGCCTGGAAAGAATTGGCATTTTTGTAACAGACTGCTGATAAGATTTAAAAAAGACCATTGGTTCAGTACTATTCCTAGGAACAGTACACATCAGAATATGCTATACTTTCAGAACACCCCAGACAAACTCCAGCTGCTGAGAATGTGTAATAAAAACATGACAATCTTTTCCTGGATAAAATGCTTATGGAGCTTAAATACTGGCACTATTTCAGTTTAGGAAATTTTTTCACCAACCTTTACAGATGCAATGTTCAAATACAGAATAATGTATAATTCCCAGTTAAAAAAAAAAAAAAAAAACTGGGGGGAGGGGGAAACAAAGCAGTTTGAGGTCCAACTGAAAAATGTTGCTCAATTAAAAAAAATGCTCCTTCATTTCAATTTCTAAGACTTTTCAAACGTTTTTTAAAAGTCTGAAAGAAATTTTGAAACAAAATGTCATTTTAAATAAATTATTTTCACTGAGAAAATGTTGGAGAGAAATGTTCATTTTTTTTGGATTGGAGGTGGGGGGTTTTAGATGAATACTTTGGCTAAACTGGCATGTTTTAATGTGGCAAAAAAGTTTCAGCCAAAAAGAAAAAAAAATCACCTAGCTTGATACATGACTGCAAAAGAAAATGAAGGAAAAGCTTCTTAAATTAAACCCTTCTAGACTGACTCCATTATCTTCTGAAAAGGTAGAAGGCACACACAAAACTCAAAGGTGAATTAATGAAACAGGGTTTTGGGTCAAAATAACCTCCATTGATTAAGGCCTGAGTTAGAAAATCAGTTTGACCTTGGAAAATGAATTGAAAGCACCAGTTCTTCAAAAAAATATTGTATATTCCTTCTCTCCAAGACACCACATTTCCAATTGCCAACCACTCTAGAAACTGCATTCAGAGCTAAGGTTAGCAACCTTTAGCACAAACTCCTTAGAGTCAGGATACACAACGCTTCAAAAACAATTAAGGATGTTTTGTAATATGAAGAGATCACATAACATAGAACTAATTCCCTACTTCAGTAGTTCTTGAATAAACTGAGGAAACTATGCCAAGACATCAAAGATAGATGTTCCTTGATTGACCCACACAATCCTCCCCAGTCCAGACTTCCTGTGAAACCCTGGTCCTGTCACTTGGGAGAAGAAAATCTCTATCCTAGTCTCCTTTTACTTAAGTCTCCTAGATGCAATAAGGGAACAGTGATCACCTAACACCAGCCTTTACATCTCTAGCAACCACTGTCAGCAGCCTCCAGCTGCCTGAGCAGCCTGTGCCAGCATGGAGCACCATGCACTGCCCTTTCTTTGTCTATTTTGTCTATTTAGATGGCAAGCTCTTGGGGGACAATAACTACCCAGTAGTATGTGTTCATAGAGCACCTAGCACAATAGGCCCTCAGTTACATTCAGGACTTTTGAACACTATGGTAATGCATGGAAATGATAACGGCAAAGTAATGTTGGCCTTTCATGGAGCCTCTGGCATGCTTTGGTAACCATGCCTCCTCTGGTCCAAACTTGGTAGTGCCCCAGCTGCAGCAAACAATGAAGGTACTTCACTTGGTAGGCAGTATGGGCCCTAGCACCTGGGATGATTCATATCCCCTCCCATCTGTCTTCAAATCCATGCTCCTCCCAAGATTACCTAGAATGTCTGCCTCTACAACCCACTCTTCCCAACCTCCTGCAAGTTTTCTCCTAGCTGGTTGTCTATTGCCTGCCTGAGAAGTTCTAGAGTTGCTGCAGATTTACCACTGCCCTCTGCTGGCCTATTGCAAGAACAAACAAGTTGCATTTAGTGTTTCATAGTAGGTAGGATCAGGAGGGACCTGATCTGATCATCTAGCCTGACCCCCTGCCACAGGCAGGAATGAATGCTGGGTTCACAAGACCCCAGACAGGTGATCATCTAACCTCTTTTTGAATTTGCCCAAGGTAGGGGCGACTATATCGGTAATATCTTTACTACAACTGCTAACCTCCCCCACTCTCCCCCAGCTGCTCTGAAAGCAAAAAGATACAAAGTGTAATCTTTGTTTAAGAGGAAAATAAAATGCTTTGAAGTCAGATGACCTATAATAAAATTCAGCAAAAAGTTGTACTTTAGAGTGTCTTCTATTTCCAGAGGTAATCTGCCCAGAAAAGGCCATAATTAACATTTTCCAAGAACCATATAGCTGATGAAAACCAGTTTACCTCATGGTGTTCCACCTCACCCATCCCAAATGGTCCACAATCAATCAGATGAAATTCAATAATGACAAGTGCAAAGTCTTGCACTGGGAATGAAATAATTGCATGCACAATACAGACTAGGGAATGACTGGCTGGGCTGCAGTACTGGAGATTAGGACCTGGGAAGTGGACCAGAGGTCTGAATCTGAGCCAACAGTGTGCTCTTGTTGCAAAAAGCCAACAGGAGGATACTAGGTTATGTTAACAGGAGTGTCTCTTTGTGACGCCCCCGGTTGGCGCTGTGGGTATCCCCCTGCTCCCTGAGTCGGGCCCCCAACTCACCTGCCATGACTTGATGGCATTTGTAACTAAAAGGAGGGCTTCAGTGGTGCTCTCATCCACAACTCAGAGATGGGGGTACTCACAAACTTGTCGTGGTTGGTCCTGGGGCTCTGCCTCCCCTACACCCTATCCAGTCGCCAACCGTCAGCTGCGTTGAGCCGTTGTGCCAGCTCCTGGCCTGACTCCTTGTATCCAGCCAGCGGATCTCTGACTCCCCTGCCTCCACTCAAAGTGCTGGCTTGTGACTGCAGCCAGCCCTTCACTCCTGCCTTTCTTTCTCCTGGCTCTACTCAAGGATGGAGTCTCCGTCTACAGGACCCACTGCCAGCTCTAGGCTGAATATGCCCAGCCTGGGCTCCAGGGGTGATGGCTGACCCTGAGCCCCTTCCCATGGGACTTGGGATAGGGATGCCTTGCCTGGCTCCCAACCACTGCTGCCACTCACTCTCGATGGGGCAGCAACATCCAGGGGATCAACTCTTCCAGGTAGCTCTTCAGCAAGCTCAGCATCTCACCTCCTGCCTTCCCCTCTGCACCCAGCTTCTGCTGGAGTTTTTAAATCTCCCACAGCAGTGGTCGCAGTTGATGTCATCAGCCGACTGCTGCCCAGCTTGATTGACAGCCACTTGAAAAGCCAGCACAATGCTGGCTCGTGCAACTCCTTCCTGTGCCTGTCCCCTCTGGTAAGTTTTTGAGTGGAGCTGGGGTCCCTGATCCCCCCCCTGGGAGTGTTGGGGTCTGACCCCAGTGCTTCTAGACCCTAAGGATGACCCCCACCACCATACTCTTCCAAAATCAAAGGAAGTAATTCTTCTGTTCTATTCAGCTCTGCTGATGCCTCACCTAGGGGTATTGTGTCCAGTTTTGGGCCTCATTTCAAAAAGTATGTGGACTGATTGGCAAGTGTCCAGTATCGAGTGACAAAACATATTAGAGGTCTGGAAAGCATTACTTATGAGGAAAGGCTAAAAGAAGTAGGATTGTTTAATCTTGAAAAGAGAAGACTGAAGGGGGATATGATAACAATCTTCAGATACCTGAAGGATCATTACAGAGAAGATGAAGATGGGTTTTTTTCTCTGACTGTAGGGTACAAGACTAAGAGCAATGGCCTCAAAGTGCAACAGAGAAAATTTAGGTTGGAGATTAAGGAAGAACTTTCTGACTATGAGCCTGGGAAAACATGGGAACAGGCTACTAGAGAAGTTGTGGAATCTCCATCCCCAGAAGTTTACAACAGCAGGCTGGTCAGACACTGGACTTGGGATGGTTTAGTCAGGGATGTTTCTGTCTTAAGCAGGGGGCTGGACCAGATGATCTCAGGAGGTCCCTTCCAGCCCTACTTTCCTATGATCCTAATAAAACCTGAAATGTTATTTTATACAACAGCAACTTCCATCCTCACCATAGTTACTGTTTTCACTTTAAATGGACTACTGAACCTTCCAGGATTGCTGATATTAGTAACAAACTTCCAAATAACTGGGTCTAGCAATTTCTAGATGTACCAATCAGACATCATGGGGTATCTCTTCACCAGATAAGTGTACCTGGCTCCCGCCCCCACCCCCCATTGTCTTATTTGTCCCCTTTGGCAAGCATGCTTATTTCTTCTTCCCCTCCGCACTCTCCAAGCTTTTAAGTGATGTGCACCAGGCCCCCAAATCCTGTGAGCCCCTCCATCTATGATGATTAGAAGGAGTAAAGCCTGAAGCCTTTGTAAAGGAACACAACCCTTTAGCAAGGCATGCAGTTCATTTTCAAAATCTAAAGTCACAGCTTGAACAGAAGTAGTCAGAGAGCCAGCCACTGCAGCACCAGCAGCCACACTCACCAATTCATTAATCTGCCTCACCGGTTTACAGAATGCAATGACAGCTTAAATTTCTGCGGCAACAGGGTTAAAAAAAAGAAAGAGAGAACTCTGTTTAAGAATTCCCTCTGATATCCCAAGTCTTTCATAAAGCCCAGAAGAACCATTAAAATTCTGTCTGATTACCAGCTCCCCTAAAGCTGACTGAGCCAGGCAATATAAGTCAGAGAGACACTCAACCAATATTCCTCCTGGTTTGAGCAGACCATTAAATAAGGCTGACAGCAGCATGTGAAACAAACCTCTGTCACAAAATCTGAAAATTAGCCTGTGTGCTGCAGAATTCCTCACAATGTGAAGAGAACTAAAGCTTATCCCTCCACTATGTGGAATAAAAACTACTGCTGGAAGCTCATATAGCCAATAACCCAGGCAATCAAACAAAATGGCCTACTTTTGATAACCTTCTCTTGTTTCTTGAAATGGAGCCTGAATCGTTAAAAACAAAACGAAACCTATCAAAGGTTTAGATGGCCTCCACCACTGCAGCATTTCACCATCTCACAATTTTAACCTCTGTAGTTGGGTTGGTGTGCTGTTGTTGCAATGGTGATCCAGGAAAAGTATGAGACACAAGGCTTTTTTTAAATTTCTTTTATGAAACCAGCTGTATAGTTGGGAGACAGAGACATTGGACAAACTTTTGGGCACAAAGTGCTCTTCTGGTCTAACATCTCTCCCAGCTTTGCAATAAATAAAAGATACAACCACAGAACCTTTGCTGTCCGTACAGTTTTAATGTACATGATTTCATAACATTCCTGTGAGGTTGGAAACTGAGTCAGACTTATGGCATGTCTGCACTGCAAGGTATCTGCACACTTTAGCACATACCTGCAAACACCTCTTCCTTCATCCATCCTCTTTACTGCCACACCACCAAGCTCTGGTTACCTGCGACTAGGCTGGGCCTTGGGCAGTGATTCTCAACTAGAGTTCACAGCCCCCTGGGGTTACACGCATCAGCCCCTGCACTCCAAGTGGGGCACTTAATTGGACATGGAGCTGCACTGTTTTAGCTGGCTCATTCCCACAGGAGCAGGTGGCTCTGGTCACCAGTATGCATGTCCCCAGAGTAGCAGCTGCTGCAGTGTATTCATCTCCTCAGGCATAGACTGGGAGCAGACAACAGAAAGATCATAACACAGCAGGGTCCTGTCAATGCTGCCTTCACCTGCCACCAGCTTCTACATCCCCAGCAGCCACTGTTACCCACTTCCTCCTCCTGGGGGGACACTCCCACCCACTGCACCTTTAGGAGTATAATGACCCAACCCCAAGCTCCCCAGCCTGCCTGGACAAGCAGCCTCCATCAGCATGGAGCACCACACCCCCACCTCCCACACTGCACCCCCTGAGATGTCCCTGTCACCCTTGTGCATCCTTCTGAGTGTGCCACAGGGTACAAAGATGTTTGCACTGTAAGAAAAACATTTGTTTTTGAAATGGGAAGCTGTTAAATCCAGAAACGTTATGGTGAGGTGTGTCAAGTCTAAGGTTGAGACCTGCTTAGGGATAATCAGGTACAATGCTAGGATTCCTCAAGCTATACAGAAAAGAGCCTTTCTGGAAATTGCCCTGTACTCTTTCCCTTCATGGCCCTAGAGCAGCAGTGCCTCAACTTTTTTTCCTCCCTTGAGCTGGATGGAAAGCACACAGTCCTTCCTTGGGCTACATCTGGCATGCAGTACCCAATCCAGCCACATAACATGGTAAGGGAGTGGCCCAGCCATAATCAGGACCCACAGGAGAAGGGGGAGTGGCCCAGCGAAAATCTGATCTCATGGGACTTGGGAATTTGGCAGTATTATGTGTCACTTCTTCCTGCCACCAAATTTCCCAGCCCATAGGGAGGCCCTTGGGCTGGATAGCATGGCTCTGTGGGCTGGAGGTTGAGCACCCATGCCCTAGAGCCATGTAGCTCTCTCAGACTGATTAGAAGCACAGCTCCACTGGAGGAACACCTCCTGTTTCTCTATTGTTCATGATGCAGGGCTACCATTCAGAGGGACACAGCAAGGTCTCCCAGGCATTATGAAAGCATGCAAAGGTGTTAGGCATGGAGGAAGCACAGAAAATAAATTTGGAAGACATGATGAATGCTGCTATGGCTGTCCTCTCCCCATGCATATATGGTTTTTGGCAGTTGGAGAACTCACACAGTCTGGCAGAATCATGTTTTACATACACAAGTTGACCAACAGTAGCTACAGAACTACTCCAAGGGAAAGCAGACCAACATGGGCCAGTGTGAGGAGCTTGCCTTAACTTCAGTGCCACAGCATATGACTGAGCAAGTTTATATCAAATACAGAAGCATGTTGCAATTGATATCTGGAAACTGGCTACCCCCAAATGTTGTAGATCCATGGCTAACCAGTTTGATGTGAACAAGTCAACTTGCAGGTTAATCGCAGCAGAGATTTTAATGCTATTAGGAAAGTTACTTGCCCAGTGGTAGTGGGAATATGCCTAAAATAACAGCTAGCTATCAGAGAATGGGGTCCCCAAATTGCACTGGCACCATCATTAGCCTACATGTTTCCATAGTTCCCCCTCTTCTGATATCCAAGGAGCCAGTGAACATGTTGACCCAAAGAGAAGTTATTCCCTTGTTCTGCAAAGCTTGGTGTGCCACAGAGGCAGGTTCAGGAACACCAGTCTGGGAAGCACTGGCAATGTGCACAACAGCAACAGTCTCAGAACTTCTGGCATTTACTTGCTAGGACAAGCTAGGACATAGTCTTTTCCACTAATACTGGTAGCATGGCAAAGGCACCCACCACTATTCTGGAACATACCACCTGCGCTCTCATGCCATTGTTATAAAGCCATGCCTAGACAACATAGGGCCATACAAAACATTTAACAAATGATGTGTTTAAGGCTTACCGAATGGTAGAGGATTGCTCATTGGGAAAACTGAAGTCAAGATGCCATTGCCTCCAAAGTCATTTGGATGCAAATTTTCAAAAACTGTATATATGATCATGGTCTACGGTGCAGTGTGCATGTGCAAACTCAGAGGTGAATATTTTCATATGGAGTAGACCCTGGACACTGATGGACTCCTTAGCTAATTCACAGAATTAGAAAGCAACACTAGCCCTGGGGTAAAGGGACATTAGAGATGCCACGTGTTCGTACCCATGCCCTGCATGGTGATTTCAATCAGTAATCAATTTCTAATGCATTTGCTGTTTTGCAGAATATGAAATACCATAGGGCATAGTACACTGGCATGATATAGGTTTTTAAACTGCCTTTTATGCTTATCTTTTTAAACTGTTGGGATGAGGGGAATACTAAACTGTTTGGGGTATATCAAGCCTGATTAATTTTACGGGCTACGTTGGGTAACGGATGATTTCTTTGTTGAATAAAATATCAGTTTCAATATAACTATAGGCCTGCCACTTTAGGTTCATAGGATGCTATTTTATTGCCTTGTGTAACTGGCTTGCTGTTTTTGATACTTCAGTAAACCCTTTTGCGTAGCTGCAGCTTCTTATTTCCTCTCCGAAAGTGGACAACGAGTGCCTAGCACAAGCACAGACTTTCCTTTAATTTACAAAAATAGCCAGAGAAAGATTGAAGGATCTGCAGTTAGCTCTGATAACTGTGAACAAGCAATAACCAATTGTGCCTTCTCCTCAATCTGCAGGAGACACTCTCCAGGACAGGCTAAAACTGAAAAGTAACAAAAAACTGAAGTTCAGGAAAAGAGCAACACCCAGCATCCACTCCTACTTCACTCCCCTGCCATGTGGGTGATACGCACTGCATAGGGGTTGAGGGCTGAGTGGTTGAGGCTTGCCATCCCCTTCTCCTCCTTCCCCAAGCAGTAGCTTGAGCTGCCTACGCCCTAGGAAATCAGTGACAATTCCCAACCTTAAACAGCCTGCGTATTAAGGTAGGGTGCTGGGGGGAGGGCGTGGGAGGGTGGTAAGAGCTGGTAGATTGCTTTTTGCCTAGTGACATCTTGCTCAAGGAAACACTTGTGTCTATACTGGAAACAGCACAGGTTTAGCCAGGAGGCTACCAGCAAACAGCTTTTAAAACAGAAACAGAGAATGGCAGAAACTCTAGTGTGGAGGAGGGGAAGGGGTCGCGTGATTATTTAGGTTGAAGGACCACTTAACAAGCTTTGGTGAGCTGGTGAGGGCCACATGCATAAAATCTTTCAGAAGACATGACACCGTTTTAACAAATTATAGGTTTTAAAAAATCGCATACTAAAAATAAAACATTTACTATAACATATTTTAATTTTATTTCAAAAAATATTTTTTGTTTTGATTCGTGTTTGAGTCATGTATATAGAAGCAATTGCATAACAGCTCAAAATAAAATCTTACTCTTGTATATTGTGTGTGGGGGGCCCATGGTTGTATGTGGGAATGTGTTTGTGGGGTAGGGTAGGGGGGTAGCCATATGGAGGTGCGTTATGCATGTGTGTGGGGGGGCCTGCTCATGCGCTAGGTCCTGGGAGCTAGCCAGGGGTGGGGAGAGGGATCTGGGGGGGGCAGGTGGCATGTGCAGCAGAGTTCACCTAGGCAGGGTGGTACAGGTGCAGTCTGCCCCCTTCCTTCCTCCCCAACAGGCCTGCGGGATTCTGCATGGGGCCGAGCCCCTCCTGCTCATACCTGGGGCAGCCCATGCTGCACTCCTACCAGACAGCACAGCCTCTACCATGGGCAGCATGCACAGCTTCCTGGTGAGACTGCTGCAACAGCCACCCAGATACTGCTCAGCTCCCCCTGCCTCTTGCAGCTCCTCCTTCTCCTGCCCCTGCTACGCCACTCTGGACAGCAGGTAACATGGGGAAGCCATGCAGATATGTCCTGGGCACCAGATGCCCAGTGAGATGGTGGGGAAGCTGCAGCCAAGCAGCTCCTGCCCCAGTGGATGGGGCCCCAGCGGATGGGGCCCCAGCTCCCAACTGCCTTCCATTTATTCTGCCTGCCTGGCGCAATAAGCGGCTACCTATGGACAGCCAAATGGGTGCAAGGCAGCTGGGAGCTGGAACCCCATGCACTGGGGCAGGGACTGCCTGGCTGCAGTTTCCCCATTTACAATGGACAGTGGCCATGATAGAGGACAGTGCAGTTGTCCTCTGCCCTCTATTGATACGAAACTGGATGCCTTTATGTCCTCTATTTTTCTTTTCGTATCAATAGAGGACAGAGGGCAGAGTAGCAGAAAACCGGAATGTCCTCTATGATGGCCACCCTATCTGCACTACCTGGTTTGGCATGTGCTGCCCAGCACATGTCCCCACAGTTTCCCCATACTGCCTGCTGCCCAGAGTGGCGCAGCAGGGCAGGAGGAAGAGGAGCTGCTGGAACAGGGGGAGCTGAGCATCACCTGGGTGGCCTCAGCAGCAGCCCCACCAAGAAGCTGTGCATGCTGGCCAGGGCCACACTGGCTGGCAGGTGTGAGGCAGGTGCTGGTGGGAGCATGGCACGGGCTGCCATGAGTGGAGTAGGCAGGGCTTGGCCCTATGTGGAATGCCATGTGGGCAACCGAGCTGAATCCAATCAACTGGTGGGTGCTTGCTCCATGGCAGTGGTGCAAATGGCCCCATCCACCTCCCTTCCCTTCCCCTCCCCTCCACCAGCCTCGCCACTGTGGTGGCTACTTCCTAGCAGCAACTCCAAGCCCTGGTCCCTGTGGACAGCAGCACCGAGGTGGGGAGGGGGTCTCAACTGGCCTGGGGTCCTCAAAACGTGTTTGCTTAGGACCCACTAAAGGGTTAATCCAGTCCTGGTTGGCAGCCTGGATCTGGCCTGTGGGCTGTATTTTGCCCACTTCTGCTCTATTGGAAGCTTAGTGGTACACAAGTCCTGTAATTATATGACACGCTGTACTGCAGCCACAATGCAACAGGGATGGGTAAAGAAGTGAGGAACAGTAGAGGTGGGTTTGTACCAGAACCTGAGCAGAGGTAGCAAACTTGGACTGTTTTCTCCCACAGAAAAGAGTATGAGGGACTCTCAATGTGGATGATAAGTGAATGGGCATGAACACAAACTCAAACACAAACACACATACCTCACAGCATAGATTCACACTAAATGATTTCACCAAAGTCCCAGAGGAAGCTGGTGGCAGAACAAGGAATTGAATTTGGGTCACTTTGACCTCTAGTAAGTGCTCTGATGCCTGGACCATCCATCCATTCTAAAGGACCTAACTCTCCAAAAATTGATTTCAGTAATTGGAGGAGATAAAAAACTAAGACCAAACTGATTTTTAATGCAGTTCCACAGTAATCACTGGAAATATATCAGGAATGAATCCCTCAGCTTGTTTTCCTGCTGGCAATTTTCTGCCTCTGGCCATTACCACTAATTTAGTGGAGAGTTCTTAAAATTACTGAACACCTGCAAATGTAAAGAAAAGCTTTTGTTCTTTCAAATAAGATAAATTCTTAAGAGCAAGGTAGGTCTGTCTCACTGTAGGCATGCAAAATGAACATGGGATATTCAGTGCCAATTGCAGTCTTAGATGTCTTAAAGATAGAGGAGGGTCTTGATAAAATCTAACTCAAATGAGAAAACTTTCAGAAATGTGTTGAAATCTTGAACACATACTCTTTTTTGAGGGTGGGAAATAAAATATATAAACTTTAACATAGGGCAGCCTTCATGGTAGTTTGAAAAGTCAAGACAGGTGTTACTGATACAAACATCCCCCTTCATCTTCACTGACTTGGAAACTTCAAGCTATCAGCATTATTCTAAGGGTATGTCTATATCATGTGCCCAGCACAGAACCAGATCCAGAAATGTGATGGTGAAGCCACTCTGGGGAAGTCCCATACTGCTGGTCTTTAAGGCTAGATTTCAACACATTTCTGAAAGTTTTCTCATTTGAGTTGGAGCATGGGCGACTGGTGCCGCCTTAGTCAGGGAGGGCATGTGCTCCCCCTGTGTCCAGTCCTGCCAACTGGGGGGAAGGGTCCCCGTGGTCTATCTTGCTGCCCGGAGTGGGGGGCCACAGCCGATCCTGTGATGACTGAATGCTGCAGCCGATCACTGCAGCCGCTTCTGGGAGTGGCTGCAGTGATTGGCTGGCACTTGCAGGAGGGCACCAGTGCTTCTGTCTGCCCATCACCTAAGCAGCGAGCATGGCCAGTCAGGGTGTGCACAGGCACTCTCAGCAGGTGCTTGTGCACCTCCATGCACCTCCTACGCATCACCACTGAGTTAGAGGAGGGTCTTGACAAAATCTACCCTCTGATTCAGGAAAAGCAGCCACATGCCTGCAGTGTCTTAGTATAGAAGCTGGGGGGCACTAGAGCACAGCTCTCTGGCTGTGTGTTCACTTCCTCTTCCTGCTGCCACCGAGGTCTCTAGCATTTGCAGTCCAGAATTACAGCAACAAGACTCTGCAGGGTTGCTCATCACTTTCTCTTCCTGCTTCCAGGTGCCTCTGGGATTTGTAGTCCACAGTTGCAGCCAGAGGTAAATTTGAGTGGGGGAAGGGGTGTTTAATCCCCCTCCCTGGCCCCAGACACCAGTCGGGGTTTGCCGGGGAGCGGGGCAGTCCCATCCCATCCCCCACCGAGACCGGGCTGAATCCCTATCTGGGCTTGCCCCCTTTCCCACCCCGTTGTCAGCCAGCCCTCACTGCTTCAGCTAGGGAGCAGAGGGGCGAGACCAGGCCTGTTCTCTGAAGCAGACAGCCCAGCCCGGAGCTGGAAACCATGCTGTGATGCTAGTTTCAGTCATTTTGAAACTGGTTTATGTGCACTGAGCTTCTGATCTGTTACAAGTTTAAACCAGTTTCTGATCACTTAAACCAGTTTATATACAACTTCTGTCCCTAGCCCAAGTGAATGTGTGAAGCCAGAAGTGGAATTGGCTAACCTATCTTCACTGCTTAAGCCAAATAAATTACAAAAAAATCCCCTCCATAAATATTTTTATGCTCATCATTCATATTCACACATTACTGTTTCAATAATCTGAAAGAGGTAGTAAACCATGTTTGTCTGAAATCAGGCAGAAAGCATAGTAGATTTGCACCTTATAGACTAATTAAGATCACAGCTTTCATGAACTTGAGCTAAATGGCACCTGTGCAGGTGCGAGGACACCTTGGGAGTGTGTCCCAAAGGCACATCTGACTACATCTGGGGTCAGGGTCTTCTGAAGCCTTTATTGCTGGCAATCCCTCAATTCAAGGATGATCTCTATCACGGTTCATTGATGGGTCTTGAGGTGACTAGCCCAATCTTTGAGCCACAGATCCATCCACAGAAATTGCAACGGTGAGTAGGCTGTAGGCTGGGATTTCTCTCCTTTTCCTTCCTCCACTCTCTCTTCTCTGCTTCAAGGGTAAGATGCAGACACTTTACCTCAAAATGGGCTGCTGCTTCATTGAGGTTGTGCTGCTATTGGAGTGGGTTAGCAGCCAGGTCCTCCCAGCTTTTGATGTCAGCATCCTTTTTCTTGAGGTATACCATCAATGTGTCCTTGTAGTGTTTTCTCTGGCTGCTGTGAGATCTCAGGCCACAGCTAAGCTGGGAGTAGAGCATTTGTTTTGGGAGTTGCAAATCAGGCATCTGCACACAATGTCCAGAGCTGGTGCTTGAGGATCACTCATTCAGTGCTGGTAACAGTGGCTTCAGCAAGAATGCTGGCTTTTGTTCAGTGAGCTTTCCATTTTATGTGGAAGATTTTTCTGGAGGCATCATTGCTGATACCTCCCCAGGCTCTTGAGATGACAACAGTAGGTCACCCACATTTCACATCCATAGAGGAGAGTGGGGATGAAGACTGAGATGAAGTTTTTGTAGTCACTAAAGCAATGACTTGTTTCATCAAGCAAGCCAAAACACCTAAGTTTTCCTACCAGAGGAGAAGCACCTAAATCCTGTAACCTGATCTGTGCTTGTAAATCCTTGTGTCCACACAGAGCTCCTCTGAGTTCACTGGGACACTATGGAAGTGAAGAGTCCAGCTATGCCGATCAAACTGTAGGATTGAGGTCCTAGACACCCAAGCAAGCAGTTTCATTTTCAAAAGGTGTTCAGAGACTGCAACACCTACTGACATTCTTTGACATTCAGGATGGGCGTTTGGTACCTACATTCAGAACCTCCTCGCTTTGGGAATTTTTGTGGCAAAGCTCCCTACCCGCCGAGCACATCATCAGATGCGGGCATCTGACTCACGCCAACTTCAGTGGAACTGGCTGGATAATCACTCAGGCCCATTTAAACAACATCCTCTTAATCTCTAATTAATACCTATCCTTTTAAAACATGTCATAGCCAATTAAAATATCTATATTCACAGCCACACTTGTGTTTCACTTGCTATGTTCAAAGACTTCTACAGACTTCAGTAATTTTTAAGAGACAAGCTGCTTAATGCTACCTCATGGTAAGCCCCATAGGCAATTTGCCTGAAGCTACCTGCTCTATTCTGCGCCTCCAAAATTGTCCCCCTATACTCTGTTTTCATATGTGAATCTGTACATATTTTATCCACAAATAACAAAAATCAATACTAGCTCAACCAATTATGAAGTCCCAAGATATCACAAAAATGTGATTCACACCATCCAATAAAATCTAATTGCTAGCAAGTTAAATAAAGGCTTTACATCAGAAAATACAACACAGCCCCAGTTAACTAGACATAAATGTCACAACCCAAGGGTGTGATTTTTGTTTTGTGAGTGCTTCGGCATTGCTAAATTGTTCCCGCTAAATTGCAGCTTCTTTGCACGGTGGAGTTTTCCGGTGCAAAAGAATTCCCGCCACCAGTAACTTTCTTTGCAGGGTGCATTTCTTTGTTGCAGCACAGAAATGCACGTTGCAAGGAGTTCCCGCCATTCGTATTCAAATTTGTGCCCCACCATTGGCTAGTTCTAAATTATTCCTACGTGGCGGCTAGTGATTGGCTTGCTAGCCGTATAAAAAGCTTGAGTGGTTTCCGCCCAAGCTGGAGGACTCCACTAACACCAGGAGGAGGAGACTTCACACTGTGTGAAGATCTCTAAGCTCTGCGGAGCCTATTGGACCCAGCGTATTTCAAGCAGGCAACAGGGGTCTGATCAGCCTCTAGCCTCTCCCCGTCACCAAGCGCAATCCTCAACGTATCCCTCTTCCCTGCGCGCAAAAAGGATCCACGGAGCCTAGCAAACTTCATGTGAGTCTATTCAGAGCTCTCTACTTCGAGTACTTTCTTCGGTTGGCGTGACGGGCTCGCGGTTTAGAGCCTCCAACTGGATGGGCTAGAAGAATGTTCACGGGAAGGAACTCTAGTCCGCCTCTCTTCTTTTCTATCTGTAACTGCAACTCAAGCAAGTTTTCCAGCCTACACCACGACCATCTTCGGTGTAAGTAAACAATCTTAAATCAACCATGACGCGTCCGTGCCTAATTCTAGCGTGTCACCTGCTTTCTCCAACCCAGTGTGCCCGGGCTGCTGGCCACAGCCCGCGCGGCGTGAAAAAGGGTCCGGATCGCTCCCAGCCTGCACAATAAACATACATAAAACACTGCAAGGAGGAAATAGGGAATGGGTCACACCATATATTAAAGAATTTTAAAAATAATGTATTAAGCCTTTTAAAATGGATTACCAGACGTTATAGGAAATGGTTACTCCATTATTAGATTGCCATAGAGTCCAACAAGTTGCGTATAGACATCTATAGCAGATACCATGCATACGTGTGACATGCTTATATTACTAATCATGTATTTATTTTGTTTAAAAAAGTATGATAAAAAGTTAATGTCACATAAACATTAGAAAAGTTCAGGACATGACATATGGCCCCTTAAAATGTTTCAGCTTAACTGACTGAAAAAGTCATTGACTGTTATTGTCAAGTACTATGAAGTTAGACTCTTCCATTTTCAGAACAGGAAAGAAAATCTGTACTAACATATTTAATTTTTTAGATAAAGAGGATATTTTATGAGCAAAGTAAGAACTTGAAGTTCTCTTGCATATTACAGTGCTACATAAGATTATGATAAATGCATTTCTTTGCTAAAAGAAAGAGCAAAAGACTAGCATAGCCTCACCGTTTTTCTTCACTGTGAAATATGGCTTTGGACACTAAGATGAAATCCTGGCCCGAGTACACTCAACAGCAATATTCCAATTATCATCCATTGTGATAAGATGTCCAGCACCAAACAACGTCCTACCAGGCCTGCTGGGCCTCTGTGGTAACCAAGTTTTGTTTAATTCCTGACCCTAACCCCTGGGGAAAAAAAACAAACTCAGGCAAAATGCCATATTTAACCCACCCTTCTGTAGTCTGGTAAATACAACATAGACCAAGGGACAGTGAAAAACAATCTAAGCTTCACTCTTACAGTGAACACTGTATAAGCAAAGAGCTCTGTCTGCCCATGGTTTATTGCAGGATCAGGGCCCAGCTGTGGGGTCTGTCCAACAAGAACTGATATTCAAAATTAGTTTTCAACTATAGTTAGAGGGGCTGCACCAGAGGATGGAATGGATCCTCTCTCCACCACCTCTCAATAATAAACACCTGTTCCAAAATCCACTGACCTCCAGGAGAACAACATTCAGGAAAGCTCTTGCATTATACTTATTCATCAGCAGAACAGAACAAGGGAAAAGCCATTATATCTTTACTCAGCTACTGCCTGCAAAGATGAACATACACTAAAAACTGCTTCAGCTCACAGTTGTGCAGCCCACACAACAGCTCAACCACTGGAGATGTAAGGGCAGCACAATCAGGCTCAGGGCTTATCCCTTCTAGCACAGCTGGCTTTGCTTTTAACACGTTACCTTTTTATTAGGTTTATACTCCCTTGTATTTCTTTTTTTTTAATTAAAGATCCCCACTGGAGGTTTCACCTTCCCTATTCCAGCCCAGCTGCTGTGCTCAGAGGCACTGTGCAGCCAGAACTCACAATGCAGTTGTGTTGACAAGCACCTCTTTCTCTAACTGTCAAGGAGCACCTGGGGCAATCTGGGTGGTTTCTTTTTTTTAATTAAAAAGCGGAGTTAATAATGCACATTTAGGGGCTGTTACCACTTGATGCCCTTTTTTCTTTCTCTTCACAAACACCACTCACTCTGTTCACGCAGGCATGTTAGTCATCATTGGTGGGCATTAATATTCTAATATAATAAAAGGCTTAGTCTGTCTGTCTGTATGTCTGTAACGCTTTTGGGCAACTGCGCATGCACCACTGAGAGGGGTAGAGCGGGGCCGGACCCAGAGCAGCAGGGGGTGGAGCAGGGCTGGACCTGTAGTGGTGGGAGGCAGGGAGCAGAGCAGGGCTGGACCCAGAGCAGTGGGGCTAGGAGGTGGAGTGGGGCTGGACCCAGAGTGGTGGTGGAGGGGGGGTGGGGGGGAGTTAAGCGAGGCCAGACCCAGAGTGGCAGGGAGGGGAGGAGGGAGTTGAGTGGGGCCAGTGGCAGAGCCCCGCCACTGAGGACAGCTGAGAGGGAGGGAGGGGACCCGAGGTGGGGAGTAGTGCGTGGCGGGTGTGCAGCAGTGGCAGCACAGGGCACTGGGTGGTGGCTGCTGCATGCAAGCCTCCCCCCTGCCCCCACACTTGGGAGGTGGTGGTGTCGGAGGGTAGAGCGGCAGAGGGCAGAGCGGGTGCACAGATCTGGAGGCAGAGCAGCTGCAGTACAGGGCAGTGGGTGGCAGCACTCCATCCCTACCCACCCCCACCCCCATCATGCTTGACAGGCAATTGGCTAATCACTGGTATAAATGGACAAGAGAGAGTAGATGGGAGTCTGAGACAGAGATAGGCAAGGTGACTTATCCAAGAATGGAGAGCAGATCAGTACCATAGCCCAGAATAGATCCCATGTCCCTACCTCATAGTTCAGGAGAAACAGATCACGTACACGGCTATTCAACATTGCTCATGGCCATAGGAAACTAAGAGTTCAAATAAAATTTCTCAGAGAAAGCAAAGTATGATCCTGGCCACACAGCACATTACGTGCTCAGCATTGCTTCCCATTGACCAGTGAAGGAGGGCAATCACTGCACAAGATAACACTACCTCCTTACTGCTTCATCAAAAACCTGGACAATGTAGACTTATTATTGAGCTCTGGATACTGGAACTGTGATAAATCATGCATGTTTGCTCCCATGTTAAGTCCAGTCAATCATACTCTTCAATGAAACAATCAGGATTTTCCTTTAAAATAACCCATGCTTCAAATATGTGCAATTTAGCTAAGTATTTTGCAGCAGCATCTACTCCCAGCTTTTCTCAGCTGGAGCTACCTCCTTTAACAGACAAATAAGGAAGGAAGAGGTTCAGCATCTATAGGGCCACTGGCCTCTCCCTTCTTAAGAATAATTGGAGTAAGAGCCTATCACAATACTGAAGTCCAGTTTAACCCTGGAAAGTGACTGTGTTAAAACAAAGCTTCTTACTTTGCAAATCTGTACCTTGCGTGGATCAGGATCAAATCTGCTGTCTTTAATGACAAAAACAAAAAAGTTTGTGGCCTATTACTACTCTGGCTAGGGTGAGCCCAACACAGCTGAGAGATCATTAATGGAAAATGTGTGGCTAAGCCTCCCAAAACTGCTCTGCAAAGCTCAACTATAATTCCTACCACTGTCTCTAATAAAATAAAATGCACTCCTGAGACACTCCAGGAATCAAAATACAGCACTGTTTGAAAGCAATGCTTCACTTTATAAAACAGCCTGCTGATAAAATGATTTGAAGATAAAGATTGTTCTATATACTTTTCTGGCTGCAAATGTTGTTCTGTTCAATGTTTCACCACGTACCCTTTGATTTTCCTGCCATGGTTCAGTGCTGTGTATAGCTGGTGACTCTCTATGACGCATTTTGATGCATGTAGCACAACCACACATTCGTGTAAACCAGAGATTACCATATTCTTGGCTGTATAGTTAGAATAAACATGGCCCTGCGCCCAGACAATGTTGGCGGTGGCTGAATTACCAATGTTGAAAGCCTATCAAGAGAATTGCATTGGGCAAAATCTGTTCTACTGAAAACATGATGATGACACAGCTGCTACAGCACAGGAGTATTTTGTACACCAAAGGCTTTCAAGCAGTCCATTTTTAGCATCAGGAGCAGGAGTGTCTGTACCTTTTCCTCAGCTCTTTCCTACTTCTAACTAAACAGGCATTTTTCCAGTTTCTTCCTAGGGTAGAAAAACTGAATGCAGCAGTTACAGAGAGGGAGGATGGCCCAGTGGAAGAGTGTGAATCGGCATCAGGTTATGATTTACGATGTAGCTTTTATTTTCCTGCTCTGCCACAGATACCTGGTGTGGCCATAGTCTCCCTGTACCTCAGTTTCTCCTCAGTGAAATGGAGTCGTATCACTTCCCTACTTCACAGGGGAGTCATGAAGATGAACGCATTCAAGTGATACTCAGCTTATGCTACAGTCATGGGAGCCAAAAGTTCTGTAGACAGGTGAGAGGCCTTCTAGACAAACTATCATCAAGCATCAACTAAAGATGGTTCCACACATCTGTCCTGCTTAATACATCACATAAACAGAGTCCAGTCTGAATAGGCACGTTTGAGGAGAGAAGTCAGCACTTTTATAACATCCCCAGAATGGGCAGAACTAAACATAGACCGAATGTAGGGAGAGAATTAATCCCTTCACTCCCCATCTTTCATACTTTAATAAATCAATGTCCGCACCTACTATGCTAAAGACTCTTGTCTTGCTCTGCAGTTATTTACAAGGGGAGAAAGGGGGACCCAGGTAACTATAGGCCAGTTAGTCTTACATTGGTCCTTGGGAAGACCTTTGAGAAAATTATCAAGGAGCACATCTGCAGAGGCCCAGCATGGGAGGTAGTGCTCAGGGGCAACCAACATGGGTTCATTGCAGGCAGATCCTACCTAACCTTGTTTCCTTTTACGACCAGGTCACAAAGTCCTTGGATGCGGGCGTTGAGGTGGATGTCATCTACGTGGACTTCAAGAAGGCCTTTGACACTGTTTCTCACCCCGTTTTCACAAAAAAACTAGGCGACTGAGGCATTGATGCCTACAGTCAGATGGGTGGCAAATTGGCTCAATGGTCGCACCCAGAGAGTGGTGGTGGATGGGTCATTTTCGACCTGGAGAGATGTGGGCAAAGCAGTTCCCCAGGGCTCGGTCCTTGGGCCTGTGACACCCTGTTTTCTCTTTTGTTGTCCCCCCGTAATCTGTTGAATTTTTAAGGCGCTGGCCGCCCACTCAGTGGTGGCCCCTAGTTTTTTAGTGGGCTAGGCCTACGGCTCTTAAATTTTCAAATAGAGTCCTTGGGCCTGTGCTATTCAACATCTTTATCAGGGACTTGGAGGTGGGCATGGAAATCACGCTGTCCAAATTCACTGATGACACCAAGTTGTGGGGTGAGGTGGGCACACTGGAGGGGAGGGACAGAATCCACCTAGATCTAGGACAGGATACAGAAGTGGGTGGATGAGAATAGAATGGAATTCAATGCAGACACGTGCAAGGTGCTGCATCTAGGGAATCTATAGGCTGGGGAACACCCTTCTCAACAACACAGTGGCTGAAAAGGATCTTGGAGTCATTGTTGACTCCAGGATGGATATGAGCTACCAATGTGAGGAAGTGGTCAGTAAGGCTAACCGTACCTTGTTGGCCACAGTTGGAGTACTGCACCCAGTTCTGGGCGCTGCACTTGAAGAGGGATGTGGCTAACCTTGAGAGGGTCCAGAGGAGGGCCACTCACATGGTCAGGGGACAACAGGCCAGGCCCTATGAAGATAGACTAAAGGGCCTGAATCTATTCAGCCTCCACAAGAGAAGACTGAGATGGCATCTGGTAGCCATCTATAAACTCACCAGGGGGGACCAGTGGAAAATAGGTGAGGTTCTGTTTCCCCTGGTACCACCTGGGATAACAAGGAATAACGGCCACAAATTGATTGAGAATAGGTTCAGGCTTGATAGCAGGAGGCATTACTTTACAGTTGGGGCTGCCAGGCTCTGGAACAGGCTCCCAAGGGAAGTGGTGCTCTCCTCTACTTTGGGGGTCTTCAAGAGGAGGTTGGATAGATATCTGGCTGGGATATTATGATGCCAGTACTCATTCCTGCCCAGGGCAGGGGGTCGGACTTGATGATCTTTTCAGGTTCCTTCTGACCCTAAAAACCAGGAAACTATACTGCTCATCTCCACATCACATTAAATTCAGGCCACAGCTACCCCCATGTCACATACCACATGGAAGGAATATACTGTGCCAACAGACCTAGAAGGCCCATCACAGGATGTTTAGGGATGCATATTACCAGAAGACCAATGCACCAGTTATGGAAAGCCCATGAGTTTTAATGGGAACTCCATGTATGAACTAGATGGGATGTACTGTCCATTTTTCTTTGGTACCAGACTCTGGCTAACAGAAATTTTTTTGACCCTGCTTTTAAAGGCAACATCTTGCTACAATCTTCCTGAGTGTGCTTTTTCAGGAATTTGTTATAATAACTAGTTTATGACCTGCAATCATACATATACTTGTACTATGCTCCTATTGGATTTCACAAGCTGAAAGCTGAACAAAGTTAGATCAGACAACCCCCGTAATGGGAACCTTCTAACGAAATCACCTATGCAATGCAGCAGGGTGCTATTTCGTTTCTGTGCATCTACTACAGTGCCTACTAACAGGGACCCACAGTATTATATAATGAAGTCAAGGCAAGGAGCCAGTTAGCTCAGATACAGTATAGCACCGACCAGAAACATAGGATCTGATGTAAAGAAAAATCCCCAAATCACCACATAAAACTGAACAGGTCATTTTTCACTTCATACACAGTATGGAGATGGAAACAGGGTAGCAATATAAAAACAACAAAAGACTAGGAAAAAGAGCTGAACACAATGGTAGGGGATAAGCCTGCCAAAATAAATGAGTTTTTGGCAGTTATTCCTAAAGCAAAGCAGCTGTGGAGCCCAACAGGTCTTCTCCAGGAACTAATGCCACAATAGGGGATCTAAGAATGAGAAAGTCTGTCACTGAAATGAGGCAAAGAGACCAGTCCCGCTCCAGCCAACCAAAACTACTAGGCATGGGGAATCAAGAAAGGCATACTACTCTGCTTAGGCACATGTTGCTTGTTTACTCGGATACAATTATGCTATGTATATATATATTTTGTGCAAATTGCATATAGAGCCATATACATATGCTTTTGCAGCCAGCTGGTTCCCCACACTGCTTTACTTTGCCAGCTAAAAAGAAAATATATACTTTTTTGTATAAAGAAACTGTTGCCAGCAGGCTCTGGGAGTTTGGAAAGTCTAGCTACAGGGGAAGAGGTGCAGTACATAGTAACCCTGCAGCAACTGGATGCCTGGGTCTGTTTCTCAGGCCTGTTCCAGTTTGCTTGCACTGCTCTGATGCCACAAAGAAGATGTAAAACTGGTTTAATTGGGAATTCCCTGGGTGTAGATCCAGATTCCTTGGATCTGAGGAGTTCCTCTCTAACATCACCTCTCAGTGCCAGGATAGGAAGCATAGCTGGAGAAACAGGGCCAGGACTAGCATGTGGCTCCTCTCAAGCTGTTGAAACTGCAGCCAGATAGTCGAAACCAGGGCTAGCATCCAAAGGCTATGGCTAGGGACAGACATCACACGTAAACTGGTTTAAGTGATTAGAAACTTGTTTAAACCTGTAAGGCTAGGGACAGACATTCAAAAAGCCAGAGCCTGAATTAATTCATTCTTTGCAGGTTAGTCTAACCTGTAGAGAGTGAACTGGTTTGCAAGTGGATAGATACTTGGCATATGCCTGCAGTGGCTCAGGCCAGAAGACTGGGGGTGCTAGAGCAGCCCTTCCCTTCCAACAGGGAAGCTGAACTGATGGGTGTGTGGCCTGGTCTGAATTAGACTGAGGAGAGGTTTAAAACCCCACCTCGGCCTGCAGGGTTCAGAGGGTGGGGGAAGAAGGAGCATTTGCTGGTGGGGGGGAGGAGAAGGGGAGAGCTCTGCCTGCTGCTGCCCAGTTCCCAGGGGGAACTCTTCTCCCTTGTAACAGGGGGCCTTCCTGGGGCCAGTTTGATGTTAGCCCATCCATCTGTCTCTGGGCTAACCACCTGCCTCTCTATCCTGCCATGCCTTGATGATACACGATTACAATGTTAATTAGGTGGGAGGCTGCCCATTTTGCACCCCAATATTTAGGGGGATCTCTGCAGCTCTGTTCTACCCATACACTGCAGCCCAAGCCTCGCAGATAGTATCTCAGGCAGCTAAACTCAACTGTACCCTTCACCCCATTAACTGTAGTCCCCACCCTGGGACCTTCAGCTCCCCCTTAGGCCCTTGCCCTGTCTCAGGCCAGTCAGGACCCCGAGCCTCTTTGCTCTTTGGACATCCTTCAAGGTGGGCCCTTGGCCCTTCAACCCCTCTCTAGGTTCTGGCCCCAGCATGGGCTAGTCGAGGTCCCTCAGGACAAGCCTGAGCTGCTTGCCTGCTTTTTCCCTTACAACTCTGCTGGTTCATGTGAGCCTCAAGCCTCTCACTGACCTGGGCTTTTCCCAGCTAAGACTGGGTGGGGGCTGAAGGTTATAGGTGCCCCTGACTCACCTTTCATCAGGAAGGTAACTGGCCTGCCATTTCATGGGGCTGCCATGTCACTGGTAGTCCCACCAGCCCTCCCTTCCCTAGCAAGGTGCAGTTTTAGGTCATGCCCAGGACCTGGGGCCTCCTCCATCCTCATAGACCCAGCCCACAAACCTCCAATCTGTTTCTGAGCCTCAGTTCTGCCAGCTGATGTCTCTATCATGGCTGCCAGCAGCAAATTGCTGCCTCACCCTATATATATCCTGGGTCTCAAAATGACCACCATGCTCAAGCACCTGGCTGCTGCCTGCTCCAGCCCTTAAGGTGGCGGGCACCAATAGTGCCCTGCCACACCCCTCCTTTCTCTCCCCCACTGCCATGGGGCAGGGACGGGGGCTCTGTTTGGTGCTGGAGGAACTCTTTCCCCAGCTCCACCTCCCTGCCACTGTGGGGAGGGGGGCACTTCCAGGTGGCTTAGTCAGGAGGGGGACTCTTCCCCCTGCTTCTCCCCCACCACTGATGGGTGGGGGGGGGGGGCTCCATGCAAGGCTGCCTGACCCCAGATGGGGACTCTTCCCCAACCCCCCACTCCGCCACAGGGCAGGGGTGGTCTGTTCTATATTGGGGGGGTACTCTTTCCCCTCCTCCTCCTCTTCCTCTCTCTCCCCCCATGGGGCGGAGGGGCTCTTATCAGTGCTGGCGGGAGGGGAACTCTTCCCCCTCCTTCTCTTCCCCTCCCCACCCCCTGCTGCTGTGGCCCCATGGCTCAGCCAAGCCTGGCTAAGGCAGCCACTTGGTGGGGATGTGACAGGCTGCAGGGATGGGGCCACCCCACCGCAGGTGCAGCTTAGTGATGGGGAAGCATGCTGTTTCCCCTGTCAGTGAGTGCAGCCTGGCATGCACAGCTGGAGGCTGGCCAGGCAGCACTTATATGGGCCTACTCAGAGGTATTGCAGGCCTGGAGCCACGGAGGCCCCCATGGTGCCTCACCAAGTGGCTGCCTTAGCTAGGCTGAGCCACAGGCCCGGGGCAACCCCTGGCAGCTGTGGCTCTGTTAAAGCTGCTCCCCAAGCCCCAGCTGGGCTGGGCCGGGGAGCACCTCAAGGGCCTTCTCACCCTGTCCTGCAGCAGTGGGGGTGGGGAGGGGAGGAGGAAGAGGAGGAGGAGGAGGAAGAGTCCCCCCCCAGCACTGAACACAGCCCTTCCCCCCTGTGGGGGGGAGATGCGTTCCCATATGTGCTGGGCCTGGGCAGCCTGCAGAGCCCCTCCCCCATCCCTCGATGGTGGGGTGGGCACAGGGGGAGGAGGAGAGGGAAGAGTACCCCCCAGCAAGGAACAGAGCCCCTGCCCACCCCATGGGGGAAGGGTTGAGGAAGACTCCATATCTGGGGCTAGGCAGCCTCGCATGGAGCCCCCCCTCCCCGCCCCGTGGTAGTGGGGGAGGAGCAGGGGGAAGATGGGAGGGGCGCTCTATGCAAGGTTGCCCGGTCCAGCCCCAGTCCCAGAGGGGGAATCTTCCCCCTGCTCCTCTCCTGCCACAGGGTGAGGGGGCTCTGTGCGGCACTGCCCAGCCAGGGTGTGGGGAGCAACTGTAACAGCTGCAGGAGGTGAAGAGTAGGGGAAGAGTCTCCCTCCGGGGCCAGGCAACCTCACATAGATCCCCCCCCTCCCAGCCCTGCAGAGGCATAGGGGGGGAAGGAGCAGTAGTTCCCCTCCAGCACCCCACAGAATGTACACTGAATGTCTGTTCTGTTACAGGTTTAAACCAGTTTCTGAACATGCATAAACCAGTTTGAAAATGGTTGAAACCAGTTTAAGATAAACCTGGTTGACTCAGACAACTGATTTGGCTCAAACCGGTTTATTAACAGTGTCAGATTTAACTGATTTGTCTCAAACTGGTTTATGCAATGTCTTTCCCAGATCCCTTGCTGGTTTAAGATAAATTAGACTCCCCCAGCATCTTGGCATACTCTCTGGGCTCGGATGGGGCTCTCTGCTCCACAGCAGAGCTGGCCTCTCCCCTCTGCTCCCTGGCTGCTGCTCTGGCAGGGACTGCTGGCTACTCACCCTCCCCCACCCCATGCTAAGCAGGAATTCCCCACTCCCTTCTGCCTTGCAGAGAGGTGTCTGTGTATTAGCTAGCAGACCACATGCTGGCTATGGTCCATGCTGAATCAACAGGTAGAATCAACAGGTAGCTGGTAATGTCCCTCTGTTGTTTTTTTAATGGGGTAATCAACACTGAGTTAGGGGTGATAAACACTGTTATCAATTCCTGCTGGGCTAATCAGAGTGTCCTGCCAGAGCCTGGCTACACCGACTCCCTCAGCTCAGTTCTGTGCAAGGGAAGGGAGAGCTGCTCTAGCACCCCCCAGCTTCTAGCCTGAGCCACTGCAGGTATGTGCCTGCATTTCTGGGATGTCTGTTCTATTACAAACTGGTTTAGCCTAACCAGGTTAGACTAACTTTCAAAGATTGAATCAACTCAGGCTCAGACTTTTTTAATGTCTGTCCCTAGCCCAAGAGAGTGCCGTATAACTACTCGTTGCTCAACAATTAAGCACGATGCAGATGTGGTAACTTTTTCCTCTTAAAAAAAATATAGGCAGAAGAACAAGCATCATGTCAAGAATCTGGGAATTCAGCTTTTTCCAGCAGTCTCAAACTAGACCTCTGTATAAGCCAGCTGTGCTCACTATGTTTGGTCAGCTATTGTCCAAAAAGGAACCATTTCCTTGTGCTAGATCATTACTCTGGCTGCTTACCAGCATTGCTTGCCATTTTATTTTATACAGACAAGATAATATACTTACATTTCACTTGCTCTGCATATACCTGGGCTTACATGTATGATTTTGTGACCAGTTACATGTAATTAGCTTTGCTGTATGCTTATGAATGATTCATTAAGATCTGTATCAGCTGGTTATTTAATCTATCCCACTAATTAAAATTGTGTGATGAACAAAGCTACAGCTCTCTGCATTAAGCCCCTGGACAGTATAATGTGCTTCCAACTATCATTTGCAATCCTGGGCCTATGTTGACACTTAGAAGTAGGCTAAAGAAATATAGGTTAGCTGCTGCTTATAAATGCTCTTAATTACTGATATGGTTATGGAGTTTCATTGTACAATATTCTGAGACACTTCTGTGTAGTGCACATTATCAACTCTAGAATGTGTTATTATTTTATTTTATAAATAAAAATTATAAAAATGAAAGAGAAAAATATTTAAACTCTGTGGAGTATCTGGAGCCTTGGCTTCAGACCCATTCATTTGATGGAAAGAGATGGTGGATCAACAGATGCATTGGTGTAAATCTGGAATAACTCCACTGAGCCAAACATTGTGGTAAGTTCTCAAGACAACTCCCCAGTGACTTCCTTGTAGATTTTGCTTGAGTAAGAAATGCAAAAATCAGCTTGGTATGAGCTAAGTCCAGTTCCTACTTAAGTTGAAGGAGCAACTGACTCAAATGCGAGCTGGATCAGACCCAGTCTTGAAAAGAAACAAAGCAATTACATTAAACACATGCCAGTGTAACTAAAAGAACTGAATGCCATGGTCCTAGTTCAGTTTCATCTTGAGAGAATAAGTACTGAGAACCCTTGGAATGCAGTGGATGTTTGCTTGAGTACAGAATGAGTAAGAATTTCAGGATGCTGTTGGGATACCGCTGCCTGACACTGCGTGTAAGATATGAGCAAATAGATAAAAGAAGCATTTCCTGCATAGTCAGTGCTAAAGACATTTTTTTTCACAGTTTACCAGAAGCTATCTACACTGAATGCAGCCCTTCCAATCTGCTGCTTCTTTATGGTTCGCCACATACATTTTTCTCTGAATCTCTTTCCCATTTATCAACAATTTTAGACTTTTGAGAGGATGCTCAGCTGGCTGTTGATGGTATTAGAATGGGGCATATTTCATTGATGGAAATGACTTGTCGGTTCTTTTTAGGGTCTTGTTACACATTAATTTTAGGTGACTCCTGGAGCTCGCAACCCCTGGATTGTCCATACATTAACATCTGAAACTAGCTCAGGTAGCAGGTAGCAGGAACAGCAACCTGTGATCCAGCAGGCAGATCAGGGTCCTGCCCGTACCCCTGAAAGGGCTGTGGGGGCTCTGCCGGACTCCTTCTGGGAGTGTGGGCCCCCCGATCTGCCTGCCAGATCACAGGATGCTGCTCCTGCTCCCTGGCTTCTGTTTGTCAGTAGCATGAGGTGCAGTTTCCTAGAAACCCCCACACCCATCTCTTTGAAACTTGTCAGGCTTCATGCCCTCAGAAGGGGCTACCATCCCTGCAAGTTTCATCAGAATCAGGCAAGAAATGACAAAGTTATAATCTGTTTCATGCTTCCCCATTATAGCCTATGGGCGAAATGTCGAAACAGAGAAACCATTTAACGAAATGGAATGGAACAGTGCTTTCAAAATGAACAAAACTCGAAATGAAGCACCGTTCCATCGACAAGTCGAAACAGAAGTCCAAGTGGAACGCTGCTGTTTCTCACAGCGCTAGTCCTTAGGAATACAGATAACCTAGCATTACAAATATCACTCCCCTCAAGGGAAACTCAGTTAGGTTTTTGCAACACAACAGAGGCTATCATCAGGCACAATGTCACACCTTTACGAAGTCAAATGTGCCAACACCACCTCACCAGTGACTAAGTATCAGTATCTGTCATATTGAATGTAATAGTTTGAATGTTTGTAATAGTTGACCATTAGCCAGTTTAGGAAGAAGACAAGATTTATCTTCTTATCTAGGCCATTGTTTTGGCCTACGTGTGGAAGGTCCTGACTTTGCTCAAAGTCTTAACTTTTGAATTTGATCTTTAGAGGCCTTTAACAAAGTTAACATAAAAATGACCCTTAAGCAAACATCCCACATTCCGAGAGATCAAACCCTAGGGCCTTTGACAAGATAGGAAATAAAAGTCAATTCAGTGATATGGAAATCCCCCAAAGTAATTAAAATGGTCAAGAAAATAAACTGATTACCAAACAAAAGAATCTGTTGAGTAAGATCCGAGCCCAAATTTGGGAGTAGTGACAGGTTTGGGTAGGAGGGGCCCAAGATGGCAACTCACTCAATAAAAACTGTAACCTACTGTCCCAATTTGGAGGTAACCTCACTTGCAGAACAACGAAGGAAGAATTGCAAGTGTAGGTGGGATCAGACTGATCACCTGAACCACCCTCTCCGTGAACACGAATCTCTTAGTTCACGCTGAAGCTGCGGAGCGCCCAAAAGGGACTGAAGGAAGGGGACTTAGTCCTATCAGTATTGAGGCCAGCCCATTGAACCGTACTGCTGAGGCCAACCCATTAAATTGTATTACTGAGGAACGAAAGTATATTTAGGTGTTTGGCTTCTCGGAATTCTAGAATCATAAGTATATCATTGTACCCGCCTCCGTTCGATTAGGAGCTTGCGCGCCGCCTTCGCCCAGGCTTGGGATCTTGCGCCCCCAAGCTTCATTGGTATGCCCCAGGGTTTACCCTGGCTGGTATTAAGGGGGACCCCAGAACTCGCCTGCCACGACTTTGATGACTCTCTCAGTGGGGGGTCTTCCCTTGGGGTATCCCCTGGTGCCGGCATGCCTCTTCGCGGGTACTCTCGGGGCTCCGTCCTCCCCTACACCCCGGCCATACGCCACCTCAGGTCTTCCTGTCCTGGCCTCTCACCCGTCCTCATCTCGTCCTCTCTTGGCTCGGTCACCCTAGCCACTACCGGCTGTCTTCGGACCGGATATGCCCCTCCCAGTTGGGGGGTGCTGCCCTGATCCCTCCTTCCTTGGGATGCAGACGTCCTCTCTGCTTCCCCAATAGTCCCAGCCGCAGTTACCCGCGCCGTCGGCTCCGCGATACAGGCTACAGCTGGCCCCACTCTCGGGATAGCTGCTACGCCTCCTGCTGCCTCGGGTGTCAGGTTCCCCCCTGGCTGCTGCCCCACCTCTGGGGCTGACTTCTCCCCCTGTCTCCTCACTTCTGGGTGCTCCGCTGCGCTGCTCGCAGCCTGCTCCGCCTCTACCCGGCGGCGTCCCGCACTCTGCAGGTGGCGGCTGATCCCCTGCTCGCTGGGGCTCCGCGCTCCAGCTCTCTCCCTTCAGCCGCCCTGCTGCTTCGGCAGGGCCGCCTTTTGTTCCTCCCGGCTGGCGTGCCCTGCCCCCGCCGCTCAGCTGCAGCCGGATAAATGCCCGGCTGATGACCCGCGCCGGCAGCGCCAGCGCGTGGAGTTTCTTCGGGTCTTCCGGCCCTGCGGGAGGTAAGCAGACCCCTTGGCCACCGCGGGGGTCTCCCAGTGCCCCCGCTCCCCTGGTACAATCATGAAAATAATAGTATTGATTCAAATTTAACTTTTAGTTGTAATTGTAATTGTTTTAAGGAATTGCATTTGGAGCATTGTTTCTGATATATGTAGTTATTGTGTTCTTAATGTTTGTGGTATTTCTTAAAACTAAGCAGTGTTATATGTGTAGCAAAGAATTTTAAAATAAAATTGTGTTGTATGACTTAAGTGTGCAATCATTGTAAAATCGTGCAATCAACTAACTACTCCCCCAGCCAGTGCATCAAATGAATCAGTAAGTTGTGTGGGATCTTCTCTATTCCATAACCCACTAGAGACAGTATCCTAACTAAACCCCAAGCCCTGCCCAAGCCTACGTTCTGCGAAGAAGGGGGTACCCCCCTTGATCATCTATTAATCCTTAATTTGAATTAAAATTTGATTAGAACTGTGTGATGCAAATAAATTAACATGGTTTAGAAAATGGTAAGCACTTCTACAAATGGCCATAGAGATCACAGAACTTGTGAAGCTCCCAGCAAGGCTTCGTTGAGGTGCCAGAGACCTCTAAAGTTCACTGCACATGCAGCATGCATCTCCTGTGGAGTTAAGTGATGACCAATCATATATCCAGCCCACTAGGCCCCACAGTCCTCATGGAATAACTAGCCGGCAAGTCAAAGAACCCTGCAAATGTTTGCATGCATATTCCCCACAGTTATTTTACACTGAATATATAGAAATATGTATGTGTACTCAGAAGCCTGGCTGTTTCCAGGGCCATGGGGCTGGAAAACAGCAGGCCTTTTCAAGTATACCTGATGGGTTAAAGAAAAAGCATCCCTAAGCCATCACTATCCTTACATGATATTTCCACCCTGACTCTTAAGTAGTTTTGGTAAAAAGTTGGACTTGTTTATTCCATGTAGCAGTGAGAATGAGCTACTTGTAAGGCGTACCTGAACTTTAAGCATGTGTGTAAACCAAGTGATTATGTTTCATCACAAACAGACCACTAATGAGGCCAATCAATGTTTGCCATGTGGAAATTACCAGAAAATTTTTCTTCTTCTAGATTCCATAAGAAGTACGTAAGGGAAATGTGGAGACAGAAAAAGCCATTTTCCATTCAAATATGCTATTAGCTTGGAATTTAGTTGTAGCAGGCTTGCCTTTTGGAGCTTGGGCTGAGTCCCAGGCTTGAAATCTTGCTGTTTTGATTGGTGGAGCTCATCCCCCAATCAGGAGGCAGCAAGAGGAGTTCAGTCATGCCCCTTTCCTGAGGGGAGGGGGAGAGGAGACCTGATTGCAGACTGCAACACTGTCTGGTCCAGAAGACTTTGGGGCGGAGCCCTGGAGAGTATAAAAGGGGCTGCGTGCCCAGCATGAGGGGAGCACATCCGGGACAGAGAAGAGAGGAGAGCGGGGCTATGAAGGACTGAGGAGAGCTGCTCAGCAGGGCGAAGCAGTAGCCCAGAAGTGCCCCTGAAGACTTCCATCAGCAGGGAATGGCAGATGGCTCCAGCACCTAGGCTCTCGGTGTGCAGCAAGGTACACAGTGTCCAGACCCTGGGAGCTGCATGAGGCGGCTCAGGTCTGCAACCTCTGGCGTGCGGCCAGAGACATGGTGCACAGGCCAGTGCATGGAGCGCTACCTTCGGAGCTCTTGGGCGGCTCAGGTCCTCAGCACCCAGAACGAGGCTGGGAGCTCGGTGCAGGAGGTGCTGCACAGAGGGTCCGGGAGCGGACCGAGCCTGGTGCTGCACGAGGCAGCCCAGGCCTCCGACCCATAGCAAAAGGTTGAGTCCAGAGAGCCAGACGGTGCTTGGGCTACTGAGCCAGCCGACAGGGCCGAGCCAGAGACCCCAGAAGCCCTGCATAGAGGAGCCCTGTTCCAGGGGACAGCAACACCCCCCCCCCTCAAAGCCCACTGCAGGCAAGAGAGCAGCCTGGTGCAGAGGACAAGGATCACCCTCCAGGCCTGGGAGCCCTGAGTTGCAGGGAAAAGAGGATTCCCACGGGGGAGGGGAGTTCCCCCCCCCTCGTTAGTTAAGGGCTCCTGAAAGGGGAGGTCCCACTGAGAGGGCCCCCCTAAAGTTACCAGCTTCTTTGTAGGGCTTGGGAAAAGCCCAAGGGCACTGGGGTTCCCCTTGGGATTGAGTTTATCTTTTGGGTTTATCTGTTTCAGATCAATGACTTACCTGTATCTGGAGCACTGATATAAGGTTTTATGTCATTTACCCAGAGGGTATTGTTTATGTTACTGGTTTAGATATCTTATAAATATATATGCACATTGTACATATGTTTATATCCATGTTCCTTTCCCTTGTGATAAGTTAGTGTAAATAAATGTGTATATAGTTATGTGTGTCCTGGCCTGGTTCTATAGGGACGGAGGGAAACTGAGCGGTCTGAAGTTCCCACCCCACAGCACACCTGCCAGCTACCAATCCCCTTCAATTGGAAAAGGGAAGTATATACCCAAGTTACCTGGGATACATAGTTATAGATAAGCCACAGCTAAGATTTGACATTTTGGGGAATACCTTCACTTGATGTACCTGCACCACCTGCTCCCCTAACTTTTGTTAATTCCCCATGTTAGTTTGGTTCAAGCAGCAAGAGCTACATCACAAAACAACATTCAAGCTACACACATAACTGAACTGGCAGCACAGATTAGCTGCATCTCCAGTGCTTTACTAGGTTCAAATGTCAGCCACACGTTAGCTTCAACCCAATTTAAGGCACCACCCAACTCAAACTAGAAAATGCATGGACATGAATTGGCTTAAGGGCAACATCTGAGTAGTTAAGATACACACTCAGAAAATACAACAGAAAAGTAACATGGGTTATAATTTATTATTTTATATGCTTTTTATATTTTATTTTTTATTTTTAATGTATTTCTCTTGATAGATCAAATAAACATAGAAAATAATTTGGGGAAAACATAGAATAACGAAGTGAATATAGGATCAACTAATCAGAATCTATCATGACAAGAAAGACTTACATGAAAATAATAAGAGAATTAATATAGGCAATAATATTAATATTTGGAAGTTATACTTTAAAAGTTACCTAGAAGATGTGGGAGAATTAGCCCCATTAACTTAAAAGGATTTCTAATTCTAAGCCCCTCAGATACTTTTAAAAATTGCTTAAATTATATAAGCGACCCTAAAGGGAAGTGAAACAGCTGATGCTCAATACTGAGCATTTTGTTAATCTGTGTAACTGGGGCTGTCCCATGCTCACCATACTATCATTAGTAATACCATTAACTAAACTGGGACTCTTGGTAAGGTAACAATTCATGTTAGCCTCTGTCATATAAACTGTGGGAATATGGATGAAAATACTGCCTTGAGAAGGCATTGGAATGAAGAAAAAAACATGCTATTTTATGAGCTTCCCATAACCCCGACAGAACAGGTGGATTCTGCTAAAAATAATCAACTCTTAAACAGTTAAATATAATGCATATTATGTATGTTATGTATCAAAATTACCATTGATGAACAGGGGTTTAGGTTGTAGCCGTGTTAGTCTAAGGACATAGGCAGACAAGGTTCCTTGGGTGAATTTGATATCTTTTATTAGACCAACCCAAATAGTTGGAGAAGGGCATTTCACATTTCTCTTGCAGGTATGGGTTTCACCTTGTCAGCACATCCAAAAAATGATTCCTACATAGGCTGCAAATGTAAGTTGCTTTTGTTAAGCAATAAATAAATAAATACATTTAGATAAAAAAATAGCTTCTGAAGCAACTGATGGGGCTACCAGAGGTGTGTTGGCTCAGGCAATTAACTCAGCCTGACTTAGGGTGAAGTTACATGTTATGCTTAGACCATACTGAGGGCATATAAAACATGAATATCTGCGTGTTAAAGCTCATTAATTCATGCTAAATGCCCTCTGAGCCTCTCAAAGTTATGTCACTTAAGGTGAAGGTTAACTTTGGGCCATGCTACCTAACTTGCGTTAGTTTGCTCCAAGATAAAATTAGAAATGTGCAGTCGTCCAGCATCCCAAGCTGCACTGATCCCAGCCCCACCTACCCACAGCAGAGTCCTGGCGCCTAGCCATGGCCCTGCTCACCAGCCCTCTAGCAGCAAGTGAGAACTGGGCAGGCAAGAACCAGCAATACCCTTAATGTGCAACTGCTTACAGCAAGTTCTAACTTCAACACCACTTAGACTATACTAAATCTGTAAAATGTAAAGTGTAGTGTGTAGCTTCACCCTTAAGGCCCACACTGACTTACCTTTGAATTCACTGGGAAAACTCTTACTGGCTTCTCTTGGTGTAAGACCACCAAGGAAACAAATTGATACTAGAACAGCCTGCAAACCCTCTGAAAGCTGTATACCCCAAAGAAGAAGAAATATAAGCATAGTCACACTCATCATACATGTAGGACAAGTTCAAATGGCAAAAAGTAATGGGAAGAGAAAAAGAAAAGGCCTGTGACTGAGATACAGAGGAAACAATAGGGAAAAAATAGTTTCCTGACTATATTCTGTTAATCACTGGCAAATCAGGAAGGTTCCACTTTAGATTCCCCTCTTTATATACATCTCCCCTTTTGTAATACGTGCTCTTAATATACTACTCCAAATTGTTTGAGCACTTTAAAATTCCCTGTGGTATGCCAACTTTCTAGTGAGGGCAGTACTTAAGACTTTACCGGGGTCAACAGCCATACACTCCGGATTGTAAAACATGCTTATTATCTTTGCATGAGATAACCAACCCATTCCTATGTAATAAAGGTTAGAAGCTGTTAAAAACAAAATATAGAAATAAAGACTAATGTCTGTCAGTGGCCATCTCTCTGCTGGTGCAGGAGGTGAAGTCATGCAAAATAAGTCTTTCCAATTCAAAGATTCTCTCTGCTAAATCTAGAGCAAGCCAAATTGTTTCCTGACAATATTCCATAGGAAAAAAAGATCCTTCTAATCCCAAATATGGCCATCAGCTCAATTCTGTGTATGGGGCTAAGAAACATTATGGTTAATGATTCTCCCTCACATCCAGCAATACCACTGATATCCAAGTAAATGTTCACATTTTCCCACGTGCTTCTGAATATTTCTACCAGGACCTCTAAGGGCAAAGAATTCCACAAAGTGATTAAACTTCCTAGATCAAAACTAGCCCCTCGCATATTTAATCTGAATTTAATTATTTTTTAATTTCCAAGAGTGGCCCTTTGTTTTTCTCCCACCATTTGGTTCACATAGCTTTCTACCCAGACTACTAAGATCCCCTGAAGGTATTACAAGCTTTGCAGAAAAGTCTAAGCTCCGATAGGGGTTAATACATCAGAGCTGTGAAAACATGTTTTTGTACATAGCAATATAGCCATATAAAAGTCTGGGAAGCTGAAGTAATTTTGCTGTACAGAATGTTTTGTTGTGCTTGTTGGACTCAGGTCACAGCTCCTTTTTAATTTCCCTCCTCCTCAGGGCTGTTGGCTGCCAGCTATGAGAGAGGGAGCAGAGCAAGAGGATGTTACCAGATGTTTTCTTAAGGCCTGATCTTGTGAGGTGCAAGCCCCCTCTGTTCCCACAGCCTGTAGTAGGAATTGATGCCATTCAGCACTTTGGAGAGTCAGGCCCTTAATTGCTTTCAAAATATCCCTTCCAGGCAAAGAATGTTTCAGGAAAGGAGTATTTATGTACTGACTTATACATACCCAGAATACTGTGATTTATGTTAAATAATGGCTATGTAGCCAAACTGTCCCAGTCCCTTCACTTGATCAAGCTGTGACCCCCACCAATGCATCCTCTTCTAGTGACGCATCTGCCCAGCACGCACTTGCTGAAGACAAACCCCATGTAAGCTGAACAGTCAGACTGAACAGATGCATTGTGAACCACCTGTAGACCATGAAAAGCTGGACATTTTGTAGGACGCAGAAGCAGTCAGAGGCCAGACTTGTGAAGCACCGAACAGCTAGCATGCTCCTGGGAATCCTGGATGGATATCCTTGAAGCTTGGCTGCCTGCAGCCAATAAGGCAATCAAGCACAGCAGGATCCCACACCAGGTGTCATCAGGCAGCTCCTGATGGGTTGCAACCTAACTTATAGTACAGGCCCTTAGCCCTGATATAGCCTCATCTCAGCTCTTGTGAGGTAAGTGTTGTTGAATCACAACAAGAGAGAGCCCAAAGAGGAAATGCCTGAAAAGAAAGAAATCAGCATTGCTCCAGGTTGTATATTTTAATCCGTGCTTGGCAGCAGATGCCATTTTTGCAAGGTGTGTGCATGGGGGAATATATATATTCCCAGACAAAAATAGATGAAAGGAGGAGAACCCCCAGCAGTGATTTAGGCAACGCATATCATGCCAATGATGTAACAGTCACAAAATTAAGCATTATAAACTTGGGAAATTCAGGGTGAAGCTTACAGAGGGTGGGGGAGTGGAATCAAACATGGACATTCATATTTAAGGCACAGACCTTAACTTTTTTGACCCTTGTGCTTATGCTTTACAATAGGATCCAATTTTTTTGTAATTTTAAATGGTCAAATATCACAGGTTCATAATGCCACGCAAACTGGAATTGCTCCTTAATCTCACACGCAACTTGCAGCGTTAGACATGTTCTCAGCATGGGACAAAACTTCATCATCCTAATGTATGATGTTTTAATTAGCTTCTATATTTCCCATTTGGACTTCCCTTAAAAGGGAAAGATTAAATCAGGATGTTCTCTAAGATCAGGAAACATTATGGACCTCTTACAATGTTGCAGTTTATTCCTCTTTCATGTCTCAGTTTAGCATTTAGAATATCAGCTGGTTCTAACTGAGGTTCTAACTTGTTCTCTCACGCTGCAGGTGAGTGATGTTAAAGACCTGGGAATATAACAGAATTAATCAGACCCAAGCTACCATCCCAGCACCCATCGCATCCAATCCCAGCTTCTGTCTCATCACCAGCTCCTTGACGTTCAACAATACCACACATCAGTGGCTGAATCTCCAAATCCAAACCAAATCAGGGGACCAATAAAAAGGTCCGAATCAATTCGAAGCTCTCTGAACCTTCGGAAACGATTTGGAGAGCTTCGATGATCTGGGCAGTCCCTGTTTGTGGCAGCAGGGAGCTGGACCTGGACTTGGAGTTGGTAAGTAGGGGGCAGAGGAGGAGGGTCTGCAGGAGCAGGAAGGGGACCATGGGGGGACCCCTGCCAGGCCACATCCCCTGCCTGCTCCTCCAGCCCCCCCAAACCCCCACCCACTCCCCCAGTCCCCCCATGGCTGCCCCGCCCACCCCAGCTCCTGGTGCTTTAAAAAAAAACCCAGACTCACTGGGTGCTGCTGGGTGGGGGGCAATACCCACTGCTCCATGCTGCATGGGGGGGCTCTGCATGAGCCCCCCAAGCCCCCCAACCCCTCCATGACTGCCCTGCCCACCCCAGCTCTGGCCCTTTAAGAAAAAAAGCACCCCCCTGGATTCACCAGCTCCTGCAGCGGCCTCGGGGCTTTGGGGGGCTCATGGAAGAGCCCCCCACATGGTGCAGGGGGCAGCAGGGATTGCCCCCCACCAGGCAGGAACCAGTGAGTCTGGGGTTTGGGGGGGGTTCTTAAAGGGGCAGAGCTGGGTCGGGCAGGGCAGCCATGGGGGGGTTGGGGGGCTCATGCAGAGCCCCCCATGCAGCATGGGGCAGTGGGGATCGCCCCCCACCCAGAAGCACCCAGTGAGTCCTGGGGGGTTTTCCAAGTGCCAGGAGCTGGGGTGGGTGGGGTAGCCATTGCCGGGCTGGGAGAACAGGTGGGGGATGGGCCCAGCCTGCTTGATTCGGAGATCGGCTGAATCGATTCAGGACCGTGATTCAAATCACTGAATCGAATCACCGTGCCCTGAATCAGCTGAATCTGAATCCGAAGTGAATATTAGCCGCTTTGCACAGGCCTAGCACACATCTCCATAGCCTCACCATTAGACAGGTTTCCCCAAACCCAGTTCCCTGTTTATACAGACAAATGTATCTGGATTCTGCACTGAGGATGCCATGGGAGTGGTAAGAGCACAGAAAATAATACTTACTGCATCTTTTCTCAGGGACTTGTCTGGGCTCCCCGTCTGTTCTTTCATGCCATCTCTTGGACTTTCTTGTATGCTTTTCTCCTCCCTCTCTCTTCCTTTCACTTTCTTCCATATGCTGCTGTAACCTTGAAACCACACTCTGTTGTCCTGCTCTTGTTATGAACATTGATTAGCCCTCTCCGAGTATGGGGCAAGCTTCAGGCAAAGTATTGACATCAGCACTGACCTCACAGAGCTGGTCTCTGTGCTGGAAGGATGACATTACAGTGAGCAGCTGAGTCTTCTCCTTGAGACTGGTAACCAGCCTGCTCAATCTGTGCAGCATTCATACATTCAATCCTGGCTTCCTAGACACATTCCTGGAATGAAGACCCCTTATCTAGCATCTGTCCACACAGCAACCCAACTGCCCTCAGCACTGATACCATTGTTGAGCACCCCAAAACCACTCTTATTACTCTTGTATGACGTCTCTTCTGTGAACAGTAATGTATAAGTTTAACTTTTCAGGGACCCTATGACAAGAAATGTTAGGAACGTGGAGGTTTTCCAAAGCATTTCTTAAATACAGATGCACATGTGCACACAGGTGCATCACCACTTTACTCAGGCCACATAAAAGATGTATAGATCTATGAAAAACAACCACCTGAACTACAATTCCTCCCAACCCCCAGATTCCTTGTTACTTGTAAGAAACTTTTAGGCTCTGGTAGTATCTTTCAGGAAGGTCAGAGCACTCTAGCCCCCTTCTCTTCCTGCCTTATCATCAGCTCCTCTGGTAGAGAAAGTATTCATCGTCCTAAAGAAGTCAGAGACACCTCAGAATCCTGCTTCTTATGTCAGGATTTCCCATGCCCCTGGCCAAAGGTTTGTTAAAAGTCAGCAGCTCTACCAGTAACTGGTATTGTCCTGCCAGGGTTGAGCTTTCCAAGGTTAACACTCCTCATCAGCCTGTAAAGCACTGACTGTCATAATCATAACTGATATTCCACAAGATAAAAATGAATTCATGGGTTGACACAGACATAACCCCAAAATGTCATAGCTCTCTCTGCTGTCTCTTTCCTTTTCCTCAGATGTAAGCAACAGTGAATATAGTGGGCACATGGCTTGATTTAATATTCTGCACCTCTCTTTCCTGCCTGGTTGGATCAGGTACTCCCCTGTGGTGGAATGGGAAGTCCACATTGCATAAGTCCACATCTATTCTTGACAGTTTAACTGATACTACTTCACTTCATATGTTCTTGCTAGGAGTAAACAAGTTGGGTCTCATGCACAAGAGATGTAAATTATAAGTAACCATGAAAGTATACCGGTGTAAAATTCACATGGAAGGAAAGTCCAGTTCAAAATGTTTATGTTAGATGTACTAATTCATGCAAGCTAAACTGTTTCAAAATCAGACACGTGCAATAAGGTCAGTTTTCTTACCTTTTATAAATAGATAATTGATAGAAGCAAGGTAAATTCTCTAACAGACATTGGTGAGACAAGTTATTTGAGCATAGTGCTAAGGTAGCTAGAAAAGGCCAAACACTGAGCAATATCTATGACCTTTGTGAGATGATGGGATTTAATTTCTAAAACATCTGTGTGTAGAAATAGCAACCTTGACTCTGCCTGGTGGTGACAACAGGCAATCACCATATAATTATGATTAAAACATTTTATTGTCTGTGGTCCCAGATTAGATTAAATGGATATTTAAAGACACAATTTGTCCCCATGGTGCCACTGTAGGGTAGAGTGAACATTGCTTATTTTTAATATGTTTGGATTTCTTATCAGTGTGCTTAACTCTTAATTTTCTGGGTTCATAATATTCAGCTTGAGGAGAATTACAACATGCCAGCAGTTTTCTTGCTGTTATTGATACAAACTCTTAACCTTCAGTCCACTGCAAAAATAAAAATTACTTTGATTTAAAGATATGTAGCATTGATTACTTTTTTTTTAACAATTTTACCTTTTACTGATATGTTCCTTAGCACCCCACAACCATGCAAACAATCAGAATTGGTTACACCGGGCTTCAGCTGATTTGCATTATCAAAATGGCAAATCATGAGGTTATGGTGAATCTGACCATTTATTCACAATGTGTTGGATTAAAAGGTGGTGTAGGTAAGACTGGTGCCATGTGAAGGAGGATGGGTAAAGCCCAGTACTTGAATGCTGGATCCACAAACAGATTTGGGCAGCCTCACCCTCACATAACTGTGAGTTTGGGAATCTAAAATGAATTCCTCCCTCAGTCAGCTGCAGTGTAATCCCAGAGGTGTAGGTTGTAGCCATATTGGTCTAAGGACATAGGCAGACAAGGTTTTTTGGGTGAATCTGATACACATGACCCTTGGATGCTTTTAATTAGTGTGGCTCACTAATTAAAGTGCCTTCCTGCACCTCTTGGAGCACATGTAAAAATGCCCCAGTGCTTCAAATGGCAGGTTTTATGCTGTAACTCTCCCTTTGGCATTTCCTACTAGCTAGTATAGACCGCATCTTGCCCTCTCAGCTTGCGGGTTTTTGCAGATCTCATGCTTAATACCTAATACTCCCCATGCTGTGTATAGGCAGCCTGGACACCTACCTGTACCTGTAGCTCACAAAGACTTAAAATAATAGAAAATTAGGGTTGGAAGGGACCTCAGGAGGTCACCTACTCCAACCCCCTGCTCAAAGCAGAGCCATCCCCAGCTATAGCATCCCAGCCAAAGCTTTGTCTAGCCAGGGCTTAAAAACCTCCAAGGGTGGAGATTCTCTGGGTAACCTGTTCCAGCACTCCACTACCCTCCTAATACAAAAATTCTTCTTAATATCCAATCTAAACTTTCTTTGCAGCAACTTCAGACCATTGCTCCTTGTTCTGTCATCTGCTACCACTGAGAGCAGTCTAGTTACATCCTCTTTCGAACTCCACTTCAGGTAGTTGAAGGCTCCTATTAAATCCCCTTTCAGTCTCCTCTTCTCCAGAATAAATAAGCCCAGTTCCCTAAGTCTTTCCTCATAAGTCATGTTCCCCAGCCACCTTGCCATTTTGGTTGTCCTCTGCTGGACTCTATCCAATTTGTTCATATCCTTTCTGTAGTGGGGGCAGGGGCAATGTGCAGGGGGTGCACACAGGTGCACGTGTACCCCCTGAGCATGGCAGCGCACCCCATGCAAAAATGTACTGCCGACAATGTCGGCAGCACCTGCAGGCAGTCACTGCTCGCCACCCTGTGCTGACACTGTCGGTGGCATTTGCCGCCCCCCCGCTGCCAAGAGCACCAGCGGTGTCTGCAGGAGCTCCCCATTTTACCACTGCCAAGCTCTCGCTGCCGCTGCCACTGCCACACTCCCGCTACCAACAGCGCAGCCATGCCCCCCCAGCCACCAGGGGCACACACTGTTCATGAGTGGGGGGGTGGGGAGGAGAGGCAAAACTGGACACAGTACTCCAGATGTGGCCTCACCAGTGCTGAATAGAGGGAAATAACCACTTCCCTTGACCTGCTGGCAACACTCCTACCGATTCAGCCCAGTCTGCCATTCGCCTTCTTTACAACAAGGGCACACTGTTGGTTCATATTCAGTTTATTGTTCACTATACCCTCCAGGTCCTTTTCTGCAGAGCTGCTGCCCAGCCAGTGAGCCCCCAAGCCTGTACTGGTGCATGGGATTGTTCCGTCCTAGGTGCAGGACTTTGCACTTGTCCTTATTGAACCTCATGAAATTTCTTTTGGCCCAATCCGCTAATTTGTCTAGGTTACTCTGAATCCTAGCCCTAACCTCCAATGTATCTACTATTCCCCCAGCTTGGTGTCATCTGCAAACTTGCTGAGGGTGCACTATATGCCATCTTCCAGGTTGTTGATAAAGACATTGAACAAAACTGGCCCCAGGACCAACCTCTGGGGCACTCCACTTGATGCCAGCTGCCAACTAGACATTGAGCCATTGTGATTACTACCCTCTGGGCCAGGGGTGGGCAAAATGTGGCCCGCGGGCTGGATGCAGCCCACCAGGCCATTCTATCTGGCCCACAGCCCCTAAAGCATTTAGAAAATGAATATATATCTGCTTCTGGCTGCCTGTCACATGACCCTCAATGGCTTGCCAAAACTCAGTAAGCAGCCCTCCACCCAATATAATTGCCCATCCCTGCTCTGGGCCCAATACTCCAGACAGTTTTCTATCCATCTTAGAGTCCATTCATCCAGCCTGTATTTCCTTAGCTTGCCTGTGAGAATGTTGTGGGTGACCATATCAAAAGCCTTGCTAAAATCAAGGTATACCACATCCATTGGTCTCCCTGCATCCACAGACACCTCATTATAGAAGGCAATCAGGTTGGTCATGCATGACTTTCCCTTGGTGAATCCATGCTGAATGTTCCTAATCACCTTCTTCTCCTCCAATGCTTAGAAATGGATTCCTTGAGGATCTGCTGCATGATTTTTCCAGGGACTGAAGTGAGGCTGACTGGTCTGTAATTTCTTGGAGCTTCCTTTTTCCCTTTCTTAAATATGGGTGCTGTGTTTGCCCTTTGCCAATCATCCAGGACCTCTCTTGATCACCATGAGTTTTCAAAGATGATGACCAGTGGCTCTGCAATTTTATCAGCCAACTCCCTCAGCACCCTTGGGTGCTTCCCATCTGGCCCCATGGATTTGTATATGTCCAGCTTTTCTAAATAGTCCCTAACCTGTTTTTTCACCACTGTTGGCTGCTCACCTCCTCCCCAAACTGTGTTGCCAGGTGCAGTAGTCTGGGAGCTGACCTTACCTGTGAAGACTGAGGTCAAAAAGCACTTCGAGCACTTCAGCCTTTTCTGCATCCTCTGTCAAAAGGTTGCCTCCCCCATTCAGTAAGGGACCCACACTTTCTCTGATCCTCTTCTTGCTACTAACATACTTGTAGAATCCTTCTCCAGCCCTGTCACTAGTGAGGTACTACAGGCCCTGCTTCTTCTTGCACTTACAACCCTATTGCCTCATTTATACTGTGACTCCCACAAGTCATTACCATGAGAGGAGGATCAGGCCCTATGTATCTCTTTTTTCCCTCCCTGCATAAGGAAGGAAAACTGAAAAATACATCACAGTATCCTCAGAGACAGCAAATGTCAGGGTCCAATCTTTGGCCTATTTCCAGGGACTAGGATTTTTATTAATAATGAAGATGGAGTCTCACAGAGGTATCAGTTTATAAGAATTCAGCAAACACCAGCAGTGAGCCCAGGCAAATCAGATTGATATGAGAGCTGGTAAGAGACTGTGTGTAAAGGCAAGCAAGATTGCCCATGGACACTGCACGTTGCATTGTGATCTCACTTTGCACTGCTTGCATGCCTCACAAGAAAGTGACCGTGGACCTCATTTCAACATGGCTTCTGATAAGCTCATAATTTTGCTGCCAAGTGTTTCCACCACAGTGTGTTGCCCCCCAGCTCTTAGAGTTGACCCAATATCTTTAAGCTGGAGTTCAAGGTATCTTTGTACTATTTTAGCAAACGTTATGGGAGCACATGCCTCACTTCAGCTGACTGTAAAACATGGCCTGGAGTTTTATCAGGCTGGCTGTGGAGACAATATGTTACACACAGCTCACAACCAGTCTCATGAGCATAACAGACATTAAATCTTGTGCTCAGTGTCAAGTACCTCTGGTTCTCCTGGCATTGTGACATCATTCTGGATGCAGAGCTGGCCTTGGCTATCCCATGAACAATCTCACTATCAGTCGTGACATTCCTAGCTATGAAAACCTCTCCATGGCCTCTTACGGAGCAGACAATCAGGTGGACAAGGGCATCCCCTGGGCACAGGTTGGTACAGCACTGCAGTTTTCTTCAAGCTGACTATGAAACCAAAGTAAGTGTCCGCATGCACAGGATAAGTCATCAGCAAACAAACTCTAATGAGCGAACCTGCCACTTTCATGACGGCACAGAAGCACTGCAGATTGAGCAACTTCCTGCCGTTGTGGAAATGAATAAATCCTGCTCTGTCCATGCAGTGTTTCTTGGTCTCATTAGGTGAAAGCACAAACAGTCCCTCTGTGGGAGAGGTCATAGACTTTGGGGGCCACAGCACTGATCTGGGACTCAAGAAACCTGTATTTGTATTCCTGGCTTTCTATGGCCATGGGCAAGTCACTTCACCAGTCTCTTTCTTCTTCTCCCTCCTTGTCTTGTTCATTTACAGCATAAGGTCTGAGCAGTAATTACTAAGTGCTCATACAGCAGCCAGTACAATGGGGCCCTGATCAAAATTAAAGCAGTGGGTGCTGCTGTTTTGTGGAGAGTTCTTTTTAATAGTAATAGTCAACAGTGAAGATAATCAGGAGAGAGATCTGTGACCCTAGAAGGAAAATATAGCTAAGCCATACCATATCTCTTTTAAGCCAGTGTGCATCTAAGTCATGTCTACACCACAATCTATAGAAAGGTGTTGTGATACTCAAGTTAGCTCTAACCAAGCTTGCTTGGGTATCAGAAGCAGTCCAGCTGTGGCAGCATGGAACTCCATGCTGGCTGCTTTAGCCTGCTGAGAAGGGTAACTTGTAGGGGAATTGCATGTCTGCCTTTAAAAAAAAATCATAAAAATATTTTATTGACTTGCTCCATTATAAATCTACAACCCTAATTTAAACTCATTTTCAAACAGGAAATACTTGGTGTGCATAAAAAGTACTAGAGTTGCATAGTTTACACAGAAAATACATCAAGTGCCATGTCAGAAATAGCAGATCATGGCCTTACATTTTTTAACACATATCACATGAGGCTAGATAACTGGCAGTGGTGAAAACCTGCAACCCCCAGTGAAGGCAGTGGGAGATGGAAGTACTATCAGTGATCTTAAAATCAATTCCAGAGTAATTATTGAAGGGGGAAAAAAGCTGCAATCAGTAAAAAGGAAAAAAAGAAAGAAAAAAAAATCTAGCTGTGTAGGTGGATTTTACATACCACAGGAGACAGTGCATTCTGTTTCTCTCTCTCTATATCATGATGAGCTCCTGCTGATGTGCAGGCTCTTTCACAGGAGATGCACACAGCTCATGCTGGGACCGCCTCACACTCCCAATTATTTTTTAACAATCTAATAGAAGACCTGAAAGCAAAGTTGTTTTTTTTTCTGGTCAGTTCTGAGTAAGTGTCTATGCAGGAATTTCATATGTTTAAACTTATGTACATTATTTTCAGCAGTTTATGTGATTGTCTTAACTTTCCTGAGTGTCTCTGGGTGGATGAATTCACAACCACACACCATTAACACATACTAGCACACAAAAAAAATCTACTGGTTCTGAACTGTAGCTCTCCTTAATGCCCTACTACCTGCCCCCATGCCTCCTATCCTTGCACACACATGCTTATCCTCATGCTAGGAAAGTGATAAGGGAAGTGGTGGTTTAGAAGCAATTCCACAGCAGCCATTGCAGGCTGGGGCTGAGATGTCTGTTTCTCAACCCAGGATATATTCCTGTAAGCACAGAGCCCATGTATTTAGGCTGTGCACTCTGTTTAAAAACATGGCCCTAAGTGGACAATTTAAAGCTGATCAGTTCATTGGAATAGGATTCTCAATACTACCTCCCTTCCCCTCTCACTCTCACGTTCTCTTCCAAGCTTCCAGACCATTTTTTTTATTTTCTTAATTTAATTGGATGTGCTCCAGATGGTATACACCTGTACATACCCTCACTAATTAGGATGTAAAAATAAGTGCCTCACCCAGAGAAAATGAACAATGGGCAAGATTAAGTAGTCATTCTCTCAAATTACTGAGGCTTTTTTAAACTATGCTACCAACTTTACAGGGCAGAAGTATCCACCCTTTTATATCTCTTGTTGTATCTAGCCACATATTCTTATAAATCAGGCTTTTGTGACCCTCATACTGCACATTCTCAGTTATTGCTGGCATTTAAATCAGGAATCTCCAGCCTCCAAAGTATAAATATCTGATCAGCACCCAAGGCTTCATCCAAAGTTTCAGTCAAAACAGTGGTGATGCAAAGGGGGTGCATGGGGGTGCATGTGCACCCCCTGAGAGTGCCAGTGCACCCCCTGTCAGGTCGCGCTCTCCACTCAGCCGATGGGCAGGGGGGACAGGTGGGAGTGCCAGTGCCCTCCCTGCAAGTGCTGGCCAGGGAGTGCGAGCACTGAATGTAGGCTGCAGCTACTCCCAGGAGTACAGCGGCCACTGACTGGTTGCTCGAGGGGGGGGCATGTGCCCCCCCCACCGGCTAAGGTGGCACTAGTCGCCCATAAGTCAGACCACAAACCTCTACGCCAATGACTCTCAACCTGGGTGCCCTTGAGATCCTTTCAAGGGAGCTGTAGGGTGCCATGCAGTGTTAGCACTGTTAAGTGGGCAAACATGATTCACAAGATAAACCCAGACATTTCAAACAGGAATTCATAGAGTTAAAACCATTCTACCCTGTTGTGGTCTTTCTGAGTTCTTTACAACAGAAAAATTGCTCTATTATGTTTCTGCAGTCAAACAACTAATGAAAACTAGATCTGGCATTTTCAGGGGTGCCTTGAGTCTATAAACATTGAGAACCATGGCTCTAGGCATCTTGAGCTGAAGGAGCTCCCTCTTGTGGAATTAGTGGCAACCTGTTATCCCCTGCAAATGAGAGACAGAACGGGAACGCTGAACACACCACCGCAGCCTGCTATTTGAGGGTGGGGCCAGTCAGGTGATTGTTTTGGACCCACCAACCCTGCCAGATTTTACCTTCCTTCCAGGCTGAAAGATTAAATAATAGAGAGAAAAATCATTAGGCTGTACCAACCTCCTCCACTGTGGGAGCTAAGCCCATCTGGTTGTGCTAAGAGTCTGTACACGAATATTTTGAAAGGATTGCAAGACACCCTTCCTACGATAAGCCTGGATACTAGATGGCTTCTAGGCCTCCAACTGCCAGCATGTTGCACGTGCATTCTTGTGAAATGTAGCTAGTCCCCTTGTTTTTTCTCTAGCAATTTAACTCTACGGTGCAGACTGGGCTGCTATATTAATAGAATGAGTGCTCTAAAGAACTTACAGAGGTAGAAACCATCTGAGAATTTAACTCAATAAAATACGAGTGTAAAAGCAATAGAAATCCATCAAGGCTCAAATAGAGTGAGGCAAAAGAGTTCTCTGTTCCTGCTTTCATTTCCTTACATCTGTTTTAAAATCTCTTCTCCCACAGAAATTCTTGCTATTTAAAGAAATTTCCCATTCTGCATTAGGACAAAACTGGTACTTTTCAAAGCTGTTTTGAGGCACACAAGAGAGAGAAGGGAGATGAGCCAGGCAGTTAATACACTCATCTAGGATGCACACGGCCTGTGATCCATCAGGCACAGCAGGGACTCAAGGCTGGGTCTCCCACAGACCACATGAATGCCAGGCTGGAGATGGGTTCCCTAGGGCAAATTTTGGTTGAAATGGGCATGGCGCTGTTTTAAAAATCAGCATTTTCTGACAAAACAAAATTTACTTTCCTCTTTTGGCCTCCTCATTTTTAACCCTTTTCTCCAGTGGCATTGTTTGCCAAGCACTGACAGTGTACTTGTCACTGTTCAGTCATAAGGGAAAACACAACTCCTGTTTCAGGCTTATGTTCACCCTTGAGCTCCCTCTCACATTGGGGTCTCTCCAACTCATGGTTCCTCTCACTATCACCTCCCTGCCCCCTCCTTTATCTTCTTGAATTTCTGTGGTCTCTCTTCAACTTCTGTATCACTTTCTTGTCAGTGACTCACCCTTCACTCTCCCTTTCATTTTCTGCCCCACTGAGATCCACCCTATTTGTTCTCTCCTCTGAGCCTTCTCATTCTCTCACTTCATTAAAGTTCTTTTTTCCTCTTCCTTCCTTCCCTCACTAAGGATTTGGTCAATGCCAGTTAAAACAGAACTGTTACATATTGCTTATACCATGTATATATTTAATGCAAGAGAAGAAACTACTTAAATAATGGGAACAAATTTAAAAAGTCTAAGAATTGAAGAAACCTGTGGAAATAGTGACCTGTAAGAAATTTCAGAGAGCAGCCCTTAGAACTTGCAAAACAATAGTTCGTGTTGCCTACCCACTCCAGATTTTGGGGAACCTTGAAAGCATGGGGATAAATAGGTTCAAATGACTTCTGCAGTAACTAATTCACAAACACAACATCAGAAAACATGAGCAGAGTGAGGAGTGTGAGTTTCCATTGGCATGGCTATACAGAGGCTCAGACACCCAAGGGCTGCTGGAATATTTGCTGGGGGGGGGGGGGGGGGGGTTGGGCTCTGCAAGGCAAAGACAAACTACAAGCTGTTGCCTCAGTGAAAGAGATGGATGACTGGAAACAAAATTCAAGACAGCAACAGCCATACTAGCAGGACATTGTAGTTGAGACACTTACCTACTTGGGGAGGGCATATGCTGCATACTCAACTCTTCTGAAACCACCTCTTGCCAAGGAACCCTGGGAGTGAGGTTGGCACCAACTTTGCTGTTTCTCTTTCCCAAGGTCACATAGAGTGGCAACTATAGTCAGCCAGCCAGCACTAGAAAGGAAGTACAATAGGATCAAAAGGAAAAAAATCTTTGCAAGAGCAAAGGTACAACACAATTATGCATAAGCACATTTAAATTATTTTATCTTCTCAGTTGGGGAATAGTCCTTAGTCAGAAAGACGACTTTTTCCTTACTTTAAAAACCAAAGTGGTGATGACAATTGATTTATGTCAAGGACATTCTCTTCAAGTCTCCAGTCTTGTTAAAGGATCTTTCACTTTTCTCTCCTTTCCTCCCACAACTGGGAAAATCTCAGGGCCTAAATGACTTTAAATATGAAAGTAGAAAAAGGCTTTGAACCCAAGCAAGGAAGGAGTATTCTGTATTTAAACTCTACAGAGAAAATGAAAAAAAAAAGAGATAGCATGAAGTTAACAGTGTAATGTACCCAATTAATAATTACATTACATAAAATCAGAGGACTATGGTGTCACTGTCCTATTAATTACAGCAGGACTTCTATTTGCATTAAAACTGCAGAACAGACCCCTATTGTATCACATTATATCCTTTGTTTATTACTTACAACTTCCAAATTCTGTTCTAAACGATGACAGGAAACAAGCACATGAAAGTGACTAAAAGATCGAAACTGACCCAGTCTGCAATAGCATGGGAGTGTACTGGTTTGTGCAGAATGCCTGAGGTGGAAACTTGGCCCCATTGAAATCAAACAACAGATCTCCCATAACATGTTGATAAGTGCCAGATTTCTCAGCTGGTGCTAAAAGAGGCACTGGGCACCTAGGAATGTGTGTCCCCAACCTGTAACACCAGTTTAACACACAAAGTGCTCACACACTTGTGGTATCTTACATACTTCCAACTATGATGGAATGAGGTGGTGCCCGTGCACAGTTACAGTTCTATTGCACAGAAGTGAGCAATGCTTGCACTCTTAGGCTAGGGACAGACATTCAAAAAGCCCAAGCCTGAATTGATTCAATCTTTGCAGGTTAGTCTAAGCTGCATAGATTGAACCAATTTGCAAGTGGATAGACATTCACTTTTGATTCAGGAAATGCAGGCACATGCCTGCAGTGGCTTAGGCTAGAAGCTGGGGGTACTAGAGTGAGTCCTCCCTTCCCTTCCACAGTGCTGAACTGAGAGGGGGAGGGGGGCATGGCCAGGCCCTGGGAAGACACTATAATCATAGGAGGGGTTTAAACCCCGACCCTGGCCTGCACAGTCCCCAGCTGGGGTGTGCCTGGAGTGGAAGGGGGAAACAGCCTTCACCAGGCTTCCTCTCCCTCGCCCCCCCAACCCCGCTTGCTGCTCAAGGGGTGAGAGTATTGCCAGACCCCAGCTCACAGCTAGCACTCTGAGGCAAAAGTGGGGGGGAAGGGGGAGAGAGGACTGCTTGTGTGGAATGCATGCATCTGTTGATGATACTGAGCTTTTCAATCTCTCTCTCCCTGCTTCTTCATACTGTCTGCAGCAAACTGACAGCACTCATAGGTCCCATGCATTGCAAACAAGGACATTTCTCACACTTCTTTCTGTCCCCTCTTGAACACTGTCAGATTGGAGCCTTTGAAGAAAACTAGCAGCCATCAGGGAGCTTATTAGAACACAAAGCTTATCAGCCCATCAAGAAAACCTCTCTCTCATTAGTTCAAGCTCTTCTTAAACAGCTTTTTCCAAGGCATTTGTAAGGAAGAACGGAGGAACGTTACCAGCTGACCTGCTGATTAATTCCAAAAAGCCCTAAGTGGACACCATTATGCTTGCCTTTGTTCCAGTGAAATTGGATTCACACACACATAAACACCTCTCAGCATTAACTAGCATAGGGGTGGCATAACTGTGACCAGATACTGGCTGGGGTCTGTGCCACTGGGGTCCATGTTGTGGGAGAGGGGAGGGAGGGATCTCTGCTTGAGCAGCAAACGGCAAGTGGGTCCTGGGGGGGCAGGGGGAAGCCAGGCAGACACTGCTGTGCCTGCAATCTCCATCTTCTCAGCCAGTCGATACTCCAACTAGGGAGAAGAGGGGCAGGGCCAGCCCTCTCTGGAGCAGATAGCCCAGCCCAGGGCTGAAAAGCATGCTGGGGGACTCTGATTTAACTTAAACCAGGTAGGGGTCTGGGATACAAGTTCCATAAACCAGTTTGACCCAAATCAGTTAAGTCTGATACTACATTCAACTGGGTTTATTTTAAACCAGTTTTGGCCATTTTGAAACTGGTTTGTGTGCACTGAACTTATATTCTGTTACAGGTTTAAACCAGTTTCTGATCATTTAAACCAGTTTATGTGTAACTTCTGTCCCTAGCGTTAAAGGGCAAGCTGAGCAGCATCTGATGTTTGGGCTGGTGTGCAGAACTAATGCTTGCTCAGACATCTCTCTCCCCCATTTTAAATGTCCTATCAATATGGTATCTAGATGCTGTATGCAGAAAGTGGGACCGTGCTTTCAGCACTCCTAGATCCAGGTGGTCTTATATTTCTCCCATTTGTTCAGCCTTCCTTATTACTGAGACATCACTAAAATAGGTGGCATTTATTTCCTGTTCTGAAGTGGCCAGGTTTTGGGACTCAGTACCTTGATCTCCTCCTGCCTGGAGACCCAGTGGCAAGGATCTTTGTCTGGGAATGCTCTGTCCCTTTTACTTTCATCAGCTTCAGTGTCCCTTTTGAGTAAAACTGTCTCAGTGCACTGGGGAAGGAGACCTTATTCTGTGCTTCTTAAGGGCTTGATGCTTGCACATGAGTGAGTGGGATAGTGTTTTTTGTGCCAGATCTTGGGCTGCTGCAGGGACTTGTGCAGTGCTAGGTATAAATCAGAAAAGCTGCTAGGGCTGCTCTTAGAGGAGGATTACTAAACTGGCTGTGGGCTACTCCCTGCCTCCTGTGGCACACCCCAGTGCCAAGAGCTGCAAAGAGGCACAATGAAGGACTATGCTGATACTAACTTTGAGTTGGGGACGTTCGCGTTCCCCAAGGCATGGCTAACCTTGCTTTATGGCCCCTGCTTGCACAAGAAGTGCTAGTTTTCTGCTTACTATGGGCCTTCAAAATCAGGATCAAGATTTCAGATTGTAGTCACAAGTGAGACAGTAGCATGATGTGCCCTTGGAGATTTTGCTGGTTAAGCAGTGAATTGCTACTTATCTGTCCATCCAGGGGTTTTAATAGTATAAGCATAAGGTTGCATATTGTGCAAGCTACAGAACCTGTGTAAGCTTCTCCTTGGCGGATACTAACTGGCAGGCACAAAAGATTGGACCATGGTAACAAAGGTGGTAGAAGGCATTTCTTGTTCCTTGTACTCTCTGAGTATCAAGGAGCAATGATGAGATCAGCTAGAACTAGAATCTATTTAAACAACTGGAGAAAAGAGGGCATTGCTGGAAGCTTCCTGCCAGTGTATAACTACTCCCTCCACATGAGGCACTGTGGGCCAGAGAAGTGAATTAGGAGAAGACCTAAGTTTAATTTCTATTTCTGCTACTGACAACATTGTCTGACCTTAGACAAGTCTTTCACAAGTTGGTGCCACAGTTGCCCTACCTGGGAACAAGAGTAATAGGACCTACCCAGCTGCCAAAACACTTTGAAAGTTACAGATCACAGACACTATATAGATGCTGGATCCCTTGCTAGTATCATTATTTCCCTTTTACCTAGCTTAACTTTGAAAGAGAGCTGCTTTTCATCCCCTTCCATCTCTCTCACAGGCTCTTAGGTATGTCTGTAATGGTGCTGCTCACTTATGATTAAAAGCACTTCTGGTGCCAATTAAAGTTCACAGACCCAACCTTCACTCTGTGGCACAGCTGGTGCAAGGCTTCTGTAAGGAAGGATTGTTTCTTATTGTAGAACTATCATGGCAGAGTGGCACTAACTTGCCATGGGGATAATAATCCTCTTGGATCAAAGCTAATTCATGGAAGGAGACACTAGGACACAAACACCAAACTTGATTTCGCTAATGGAGCAGCAATCAGGGAGGAGGGGGGAAGGGAGACTATTCAGTGCAGCATTAAACTAAGCAGGTTTATATAAAGTGGCATGCAGAAGTATATTCAAATGTATTGTTTGCATTACTCAATTATTAACAATGCTTTTCTAAAAGGAGAGCTCCTTCCTTGCAGCTACAACCTTTAGTCTAGTGAAATTGTATATATGTAACCAATATTTCACTTTCACACACAAGGGTGAACAATTTTTCTCATTTCTGAAGAACAGTTTGTTCTCTTTTATTAGCTATTAATATATAAAAACCTATTCCTGGCAGTTTGGTGCTTCTACTCAGGTTTCTCAATATAGGCCACAGCAGATATTCATCAGCATATTTATACCAGCCAAGAACCAGGGCCAGGGTTTTTTCCTGAGGTTAAAATATTGAAAGTTCTTTTAATTTTGGGTTACAATGTGCTTTCTGAGAAGGATCAAATTTCTGCATCATGGCCTTGTTCCTGTAGCCCAGTGAGGGTTTTATCAGTCACTAATGTCAGTAGGGGGAATGCTCAAGCTTTATGAATTGGCTTGTTTACTTCTCATGATCACGTACTAAAATAAAGTAAATGCAAAAACTGCATTAAGGTCATGTTACCATTTTGAGTTTAAACCCCCAAAACTCCAGGGATGCAAAATTTAAAGGGAAAACATCAGCTCCATTAAGTCCAAAAACATACGCTTTTTGTAAATGATAACATGGATAGAAAGATTTTCTTTTCTTTTTTCCTTTTTTCTTAATTCCAAAGGAAAAACACTTAGGTTTGGTTTTGTTTTTTTAAATACACATTTTTAATGAACATTCCCTTCCAGTGCTTTCTGTCCAAATATTGCAGCACTGTATTGAGGCATGATTGCATGAAAGTGAAATGAACTAAAAGCTGTCTGCAAAACAAAGTACAGCTTGACCTATACCTTCCCATTGTCCAAACAGAGAGAAACTTGAATTAAACAGCCAGTATAATTACTGAAAAAGCAAATCTGACTTTTAAAAAATATTTTGGCTTTAATAATTCAGGACCTTTTTCTAAAAAAGCAATTTGTGCAGGCAAAAGAATTTGCTGCAACAAATCCTTTAGCAGTATTACCAACTGTAAGCTTTTGAAGATCTTAAGCCAAGCTGCCCCCCCAAAATCATGAGACTGACTTAAAAACAGATGTTTAGAAAAGCAATGCTTTCTGGGTTCATTTTTTTTTTTTTATTTTGGTTGTTGAGCTGAGAGAGTACCCAGCTTCCAGCTTTTCTCTGCCACCACTAAAGTTAGGGATTTGTTTTGTTTTGTTTTTCCAAAAATGAAAGCTGAAATTCTCAAGTAATCAAATGACACCAGGAGTCAAGGCTTAAAAAAAACAACCCCCCCTCCCCTCAGTATTATGAGACTCAGCAACACTGTTGGTCCCACTGCAGTTACTTGAGATTTATCCATTAACATTACTAAAAGCAGGACCTGGACAGGGGAACCAGTTTTTGATTCAATTTGGGGAAAACACATTTCCAAAAAAATTAATATTTGTTCTTAAAAAAACTGATCATATCTCTTTCTAAAAATACACACAGAAATCATAAAGTAGATTAGACCATGGAAACCCATCACAGCTTTCCAATCTATTACATCTAATGTTCTAAAATGTTATTCTCATTTGAATTTGATGTATTCATTTGTTTAGAAGATCTCATCATACATGGAAAATTTTCTATGGAAGCCTTCATAATTTCCTGTCCATGGGTGTGTCTACATGTGCATTTATGCCAGCTTAAATTTACTGTGCAATAAGTAGGAATAGGCCAGCATCTACACATGCAGACGTTAAAGCGCATTAACACTGTGTAGACTTACTTGGGACTAAAGTTAGTCCAAGTCAGTTCACACACACAGTGTTACTGCACAGTAAAGCATCTACACATGCATTACTATGCAGTAACTAATCAGGTATAAATCTGATACCTGCATAATGCAGGTATCAAATTTACACTCACATCAGTGTAAGTTCATAGATTGTAATGCCAGAAGGGACCTTGGAGGACCATTGGGTCAAGCCCCCTGCACCAAACAGGAAAAATAACTGGGTGTCAGGTGACCCCAACAGTGTGACTGTCCAATCTCCTCTTGAAGATTTCCAGGGTAGGTGATTGCACCACCTCTGGAGAGAGTTTATTCCACAGTCTGGATACCCTGACTGTGAAGAAGTTTTTCCTAATGTTGAGCCTGAGTCAGTCTTCTAGGAATTTGTGGCCATTACTCCTGGTTTTCCCCTTGGGTGCCCTGGTGAACAGTTGCTCACCAAGCCCTTGACATACTCCCCTAGTGTAGCAGTAAGCTGCTACCAGGTCCACTCTCAGCCTTCTTTTCTTCAGGCTGAAGAGTCCCAGATCCCTCAGCCTTTCCTCGTATGGCTTGCCTTTTAAGACTCAGATCATATGGGTGGCTCTTCTTTGGACTCTCTCAAGCTTGTCCATGTCCTTGTTAAAGTGCGGTGCTCAGAACTGGATACAGTATTCCAGCTCCAGTTTCAGTGCTGAGTAGAGTGGAAGAATCACCTCCTTGGTTATGCTGGAGATGCATCAAGTGATGCATGCCAGAGTATTATTTACCCTACTGGCTACAGCATCACACTGCCAGCACATATTCATACTGTGGTCTATTATTACCTCCAGGTCCCTTTCATTTGTGGTGCTAGTCAGTTTGGTGCCACCAAGCCTGTAGGTGTGTTAGGGGCTGCTCATTCCGAGGTGGAGCACTTTACATTTCTCGACATTGAACTTCACTTGATTCCAATCCGCCCAACTTGCCAGCTTGTCTAGGTCCACCTGTATCTGTATCCTCCCCTCAAACGTGATCACGCTTCCCCATAACTTGGTGTTATCCACAAACTTGGTCAGTGAGCTCTTCACCCCCACATCCAAATTGTTAACAAAGAAGTTGAAAAGTACTGGACCAAGCACCGACCCCTGCAGGACACCACTGCCCAGTTCTCACCAGGATGACACACATCCATTCGCTACGACTATCTGGGTCCTATCCTGCAGCCAGTTTCTCACCCACCTAACTGTCTTGGAGTTAAGCCCACAGTCCTCCAATTTTCTCTTGAGGACATCGTGGGATACTAGTTCAAAGGTCTTTTGGAAGTTAAAGTATACAATGTCAACCTGCTCTCTCATATCCAGGTGATGAGTTACCTGGTCATAGAAGGAGATGAGGTTGGTAAGTCAAGACCTGCCTTATGTTGCCATATGTACTGGGCAGTATGGGCATACATGTGTAGATGTGCACCTGTACTATGCTGTAATTTTGGTTACTGCACAATAAATGTGCACATGTAGACGCTCTGTGAATAGCAAATGAAAATATAAAGATGCATCATTTTGAATGATTTCAATGACTAGCCATCGTGTATTGGGCTACTGATATATAATTTAAATAAGTTGTTATCTGCTGTGAACATAACATTTTATTTTCAGCTCATTTTCTTCAGACATTCAATAAACTAAGCATAAAGAAAATAATAAAGACAGCATGGGCCTATGTGATAATTTCTGACTGTCCCTCTAAGCACATCTTTAAGTGACTTTGGCTTCCTGTATATATCTAAATATAGCTGAGTGATAATGCTCATGATGGAACAGTAAGAGACAACATACTGCATGATTTTACATATATTTAAATGAGGCATAGAGAGCTGCTTATTGTAAATATGGATCCTAAACCCTGACTCTGATCAAACTCCCCACTGGCACTGTTCTTGTGTGGAACAGGCTGCAGCCTGCACCCACTCAGAGCATTCCCAGGTCATTCACACACATCCTGGGGAATCCACAACAGACCAGGACTATCTGTACGGGAAATCTTCACACTTCTGCTATTGGCTTTAGGTGGTCTCCATTCATGCTAATGGGGTAGATTTCAGCAGTGATGGCTCTCTGTAGAGAAGTGAATACTCCCCACTGCCCCCCTCCACCACCACAGGTGCTCAAAATCCTAGCTAAATAAAGCAAATTAAGGTTTAACGGGGTCCTGGAATAATAATAATTTTATAGCATACTGCACTGCCTACTTACTGTTCTCAATTAAGGATCTTCATACTTTTTATAAATGATTTGCACTCCAAAGTTTATAGTTAAGTTTATTTATAGTTTACAATTAAATTCATTTCAATGCACTAACAAGAACTATATTTAATGTGCAGCATTTCAAAGAAAGGGTGCACCTTTAAACTAACATTTGAGGATATTGCATCTTGCTACAGGAAGTCATATCTTCAATGAAATCTAGTCTGCTTTGATTAATAATTGATGACATTTTTGCATAGGAAAGTCAGAAAGAGAAAAGGCTCTTTCTATTGATCAGAGAGACTCAAGTAAATGAAACAGATGAACATTTCTGTTGCATATGTTAACTATTGATATGGCTGCAACACTGAGCTCAGACTATTCCATGAAAAGTGCAAATTAAGAATGGAAAGAGACACAGTTTTAAATTGAATTATGTTCAATTTCTGTTTAAACATGAATTGATGATGAACCACCAACAAACCTGTGCAAATGGCCAACTTAAGAATATTTAAGTTCATGGAGTATTGCAATGTAATCAACCTATAGAAAGCAGAGGTATCACATGGACTTTTAAATGACTGACAGAGTGTGTTAAGGCCCTTGGGGCACATCTTCAGCTGGGAAAAAAATGTTCAAGGCAACTACAAATCCATTGATCTGATCTCAAAAGCATGCAAGGTTTTAGAACCTATTTTAAAGGAAAGAATTGAAGGCATGAAGGTAAATGGAAAATGGGATAAAAGCAACCTGAGCTTAACAAAGGTAGATCATGCTGAATTAACATTGTATCTTTCTTTTTTTTTATAACTGATTTTCTAGATAAAGGAAATATGGTAGATCTAATCTTTTTGATTTCAGTAAGGCAACTGAAAATTGTCACATGGGAAATTATTAGTTAAGCATGAAAGGATGGAGTAATACAGGAATAGGAAAAGGTTAGCCAACTGGTTAAAGGGGTGACAAAGGGAACTATCAGGTTGGAGCGATTTTCTCAAGGATTTTTTCAAGGATTAAGTCATAAAACTTATCTTATTTAATCAATGGTATAAATAGGGCAGGGCAACAGAGGCAACTGCCCTGGGTGCTGACAGGGATTGGGGGGAGAAAAAACCAGCACAATTGCAGTTGTGGTAGAAGCACCAATTGGAAACCACCATGGCCCCTATGTGTAGCAGCTGCCCCAGGCACCCAGCATCATTCTTATACTGCTGTATTTAATATATGAATTAATGACTTTGACATGGAAAAAAATAGCACACTGAAAAAAATTGCTGATGACAAAATTGAGAGACATTGTCAATACAGGGGAGAATCAAAATATCATATGGGAAAAGAACCAGATGATCTTGAAGCCTAGAATAATAGAAATGGGAAGAAATATAGTGCAAGAACATATACTTAAGGAACCAGTAATAAGGATTTCTGATTTTAAACGGGAACATTTAAGTTGGAAAAGCAGGGGAGGTGAAAGGCATGGTCTACTAGTCAATCACAGGATGACTATGAGCCTTCAAGAGGAGGTGAAAAGATAAATACATTTCTGAGACATATTAGGTGAGGTATGTGATGTGGAGATAGGGAAATGCTAAAGCCAGCATATCAGGCACAAATGAAACCTCACTGGGAGTTCCACCTATGATTCTAGTCACCCATGTTTAAGAGAGCAGAATTGGAACTGCAACAGGGAAAAGGGCTGTTAGGATGCACAGAGAAATGGAAAGCATATCTTACAAGAGGAGGTTAAACAACAGTAGAAGTAGGAACTAGCAGAAGAATAGACAGGATGGCTGGAAAACATTTCAGTGCCAAAGCCCCTGCCACTGCCAGTGCTTCCTTGGCTTGTACCGGGGTGGGCTCTGCCCAGGCAGTCACTAGCCACTGAGACTTCCACCCAGGTTCTGGTCTGGCTTTGCAGGGACTGTGCCTGCACATCCGTGCCAGGGACAGCCAGGTTGGGTAGTGCTCCTGTGGTGTGAGAGGTTTCTCCTAGTGGATCCCCTCAAGAATCAAATAAGAGAGCTGCAGGACGCAGTGGATAAGCTCAGAGGCATCTGTGAGCATACAGTCTTAATAGACTTGATGCACAAAGGGACCTCCAGCACCATGGAAGAGGTAGAGCCAGAGAAGGCACTGGAAGACACAGTACCCTGGAAGGTGGAGGATTGTCACCCCTAACAACAAACAGCGCTCCTCTTCCAGACCTGTGGCTGTCCAGCTAGAGAATAGGTACGAAGCCCTGGCATTGGATTTGAAGGAGCCTACTCCAGTGGCAGGGGAGACCAAGCCATACACCTCTAGGGGAGGAAGGATCAAGACCACTACAACCAAGAGAAGATGGGCAACTGGTGCCTCCTGAGTCTGAGGGGGCACCAGATCACCAATGGGGGTGGGGGGAGTCCCCCAGCAGCTGATTACCAACCTGGGAGGGGCCCAGTGGCTGATTGCTGAGCCAGCGGCAAAAACGAAAGTCCACTTCCACCAGTGCTTCTGGTTTTGCGGCTGGCGCTTCCAGGGGGGGCACAGCCGATCTCAGGAGGTGCACATGCACGTGCATGCACCCCCTACATGTTGCCAATGCAAGAGAAACTGAAAGGGGTGGTGGCTTGCCATTCCCTCATAGATTCATAGATTGTAGAGTTGGAAGGGACCACAATGGATCATCATGTCCAACCCCCTGCCCCTGGCAGGAAAGAGGACTGAGGTCAGATGACCCCAGCCAGGTAACTATCTAGCCTCCTCTTGAAGACCTCCAAGCTAGGTGATAGCACCACCTCTCTTGGAAGCCCATTCCAGAACCTGGCCACCCTTTCTGTGAAAAATTTTCTTCCTAATATCTAACCTAAATCCACTCTTAGCTAGTTTACACCCATTATTCCTAGTCACTCCCTGGGGAGCCTTAGTAAACTACGCTTCCCCTATTCCCCGTTGACCTCCCCTAATAAATTTATAGGTGGACACAAGGTCTGCCCTCAGCCGTCTCTTGTGAAGGCTGAAGAGATTCAGCTCTCTCAACCTCCCCCCGTAGGGTCCATCACAAAAGCCACTAATCATGCGAGTGGCCCTCCTCTGGACCCTCTCGAGATTCCCCGTGTCCCTCTTGAAGTGCGGCGCCCAAAACTGGACACAGTACTCCAACTGCGGCCTGACCAGTGCCGCATAGAGAGGGAGCATCACCTCCTTTGATCTATTAGTCATGCATCTGCTAATGCATGACAAGGTGTGTTTGGCCTTGTTGATGGCCTTGTTACACTGTTGGCTCATGTTCATCTTGGAGTGAATTATGACTCCAAGATCCCTCTCTGCCTCCGAGCTGCTGAGAAGGACACTCCTCAACCTATAGGTGTGCTGGGGGTTCCTCCTTCCCAGGTAGAGTACCTTACATTTATCTTTATTAAATTGCATCCTATTTCTCTCTGCCCATTGATCCAACCTGTCCAGGTCAGCCTGAATCTGCTCCCTGTACTAACTTTGCCCCATAACTTGGTATCATCAGTGAACTTGGAGAGGGTGCTGTTCATGCCCTTGTCCAAATTGCTGATGAAGATATTAAATAATATAGGTCCAAGGACCGAACCTGCGGGACCCCACTGCCCACCTCCCTCCAGGCCGAGAAGGAACCATCCACCACCACTCTCTGGGTGCAGTCCCTAAGCCAGTTGGCCACCCACCTGAGTGAGTAGGCGTCCATTCCACAGTCTGCTAGCTTCCCAATGAGGATAGGGTGCAAAACTGTGTCGAAGGCCTTCCTAAAGTCCAGGAAGATGACATCAGCCTCGGCTCCCGCATCCAGGCAGTGTGTGACCTGGTCATAGAAGACTACAGGGTTTGTCAGGCAAGCTCTATCTGTGACAAACCCATGCTGGTTTCCCCTCAGCATCGTTTCCCCTGCTGGGCCTGCACAAATGTGTTCTTTGATTATTTTCTCTAGTATTTTCCCAGGAGTAGAGGTAAGACCGACTGGTCTAAAGTTACCCAGCTCATCCCTTCTCCCTTTCTTGAAAATGGGCACCACATTGGCCCTTCTCCAGTCCTTAGGACCTGGCTGGAGCACCATGAGTGCTTGAACAGCTGTGCCAGTGGCTCAGCTATGACACTGACCAATTCTTTCAGCAGCCGTGGATGGAGGCCATCTGGGCCTGCTGACTTGTACCCATCCAGCTCCTCCAGGAGCTCCTTAACTATTTCAGGAACAACCGTAGGCGGAACTGTTATGGAACCATTCCACAGAACTAACTGTAGGTGGAACAGTCATGTGGGGCATGAAGGCATCCACCTGCTGGCCTGACCTGTTGGCTCTGGAAGTCTGCTCCCTGCCAGGAGCCTATATCCAAGACTTCATGGAAAGGTTGCTGAGATTCATTCAGTCCTCTGACTATTATACCATGCTGCTCATTCATGTGGGTACTAATGATACTGACATAGAAACCTTAAGCAGATCAAAAGTGAGTACATAGCCCTAGATGGAAAGGGTAAAGGCGACAGGGCCCAGGTGGTGTTCTCATTGATCCTTTCAGTCAAGGATGAAGGCCTGGCTAGAAGTAGATGCATCCTGGAGATTGTCTAGATGGTGTAGCCAACCAGTTCCACCAGCTCCAGGGAGCTCAGCCCAGCAGTGGGAGGCAGGGAGAGCCAGGGCTGCGCTCTACCTCCTGCCACCGGTCAGAGCACAGCCTGACAGCAGGAGACGGGGAGAGCCAGGGCTGTGCTCCAACCAGCTCCACCAGCCCCACAGAGCTCAACCTGCCTTCCCAGCACTGCTGGACTCCTCCCAGGGGTGTGGGCCCCTGGGTCTGTGCGCTGGATGACAGGAAGCTGCCACTGCTGCCTAGGGCCAGTGGCAGCAGCAGCAATCTTCCCCATGCCCAGCACTGGTCCCAGGCAGCAGCGACAGCCTCCTGTCATCCGTCATGCAAATCTGGGGGCCTATACCCCTAGGAGGAGTCTGGCACAACCCCACGGCCCTCTCAGGGATGCAGGACCCCAGATCTGTGTGCCAGGTGACAGGAAGCTGCTGCTGCTGGCAAGCGTCATGAGTTTTGCTTTGAACAGTTTGAGGTGCAGTGTCCCAGAAACTTCTGCATCTATCTCCTTGAAACTTGGCAGACATCATGCCCTTAGAAGGGGCTACCATCCCTGCAATTTTCATTCAAACGACAAAGTTTTAGGCATTTTCATGATTCCCCATTATAGCCTATGGGCAAAATGTCAAAACGCTTTGAAACAGAGAAACAGTTTTGACGAAATGAAATGGAACAGTGCTTTGTAACCAAACAAAATGATGAAACAAAACACTGTCCCTTTGAAACAGCAAAATGCACATTGAAATGAAATGGTGCTGTTTTGCACAGCCCTAGTACACACTGTACATTTTAAAGCAGTGATTTTTTCAAATATTTTTTCAGATTAATTTTGCAGCTACATCAGAACAGTGAATTATGATTTGGTTATTTTATTTACCAAAGCTAATTGAAGCAGATACTTGTGAAATTAATTATCTCCAATTGATTAAATTAATCATGGATATTTTTGCCATGCTATATTATAGATTAATAGATGCTAGGGTCGGAAGGGACCTCAGTAGGTCAATGAGTCCGACCCCCTGCCCTAGGCAGGAAAGAGCGCTGGGGTCAGATGAGACCTCTTTGAGAAGATCATCAAGGAGCACATCTGTGATAAGCTGGCATCGGGGATGATGCTCAAGGGCAACCAGCACGGTTTCATTAGAGGCAGGTCATGTCAGACCAACCTGATTGCCTTTTACGATCAGGTCACAAAAGCATTGGATGCAGGTGTCGCCATGGATGTAGTCTTTCTGGACTTCAGCAAGGCCTTTGACACTGTCAACCACCCCATCCTCATTAAAAAATTAGGTGACTGTGGCCATCGATGCCTACACAGTCAGATGGATTGTGAATTGGCTGAAGAGTCGTACTCAGAGGGTGGTGGTGGATGGGTCATATTCAACCTGGGGGGAAGAGGGCAGCGGAGTCCCCCAGGGCTCGGTCCTTGGGCCTGTGCTGTTCAATTTCTTTATCAGCTATTTGGACGACGGGGTGAAAAGCAACCTGTTCAAATTTGCTGATGATACCAAAATTTGGGGTGAGGTGGGCACGTTAGAGGGAGGGAAAGACTGCAGAAAGACCTAGATAGGTTGCAGGGGTGGGCTAACAAAAACAGGATGCGTTTCAATACGGATAAGTGCAGGGTGCTGCACTTGGGCAGTAGTAACTGGCAGCACACTTATAAGATGGGAAACTCCTTTCTTGAGAGCACGGAGGCAGAAAGGGATCTTGGAGTCATCATTGACTCCAAGATGAACATGGGCCAACAACACGAGGTCACGGTTGGCAGGGCTAACCAGACCCTATCGTGCATCCACAGGTGCATCTCAAGTAGGGCCAAGGAGGTGATCCTCCCCCTCTATGCGACACTGGTCAGGCCGCAGCTGAAGTACTGTGTCCAGTTCTGGGCATCCCACTTCAAGAGGGATGTGGACAACATTGAGAGGGTCCAGAGGAGGGCCACCCGCATGATCCAGGGACTGCAGGGCAGACCCTACAATGAGAGGCTACGGGACCTGAACCTGTTCAGTCTTCACAACAAAAGGCTGAGGGGGGACCTGCTGACCATCTATAAACTGACTAGGGGGGACCAGAAGGGTTTGGGGGAGACCTTGTTTCCCCTAGCACCCCCCAGGATAACAAGGAATAACGGCCACAAGTTGTTGGAGAGTAGGTTCAGATTAGACATCCGTAGGAACTACTTCACAGTTAGGGTGGCTAGGATCTGGAACTGACTTCCAAGGGAAGTGGTGCTGGCTCCTACCCTGGGGGTCTTTAAGAAGCAGCTTGATGCCTACATGGCTGGGGTCACTTGAGCCCGGTTTTCTTCCTGCCCAGGCAGGGTGTCGGACCCGAAGATCTACAAGGTCCCTTCCGACCCTGCTTCTATGATCCCAGCCAGGTGCTTGTCTAGTCTCCTCTTGAAGACCCCCGAGGTAGGGGAGAGGGTTCTCCTTTGGAAGCCCATTCCAGATTCTGGCAACCTTTACTGTGTAGCAGTTCTTTCTAATGTCCAGACTAAATCTGCTGTCTGTCAATTTGTGGCTATTGTTCCTAGTTACTCCATGGGGTGCCTTAGTAAACAGAGCATCTCTTATTCCCTGCTGTCCTCCCCTGATGAATTTATAGGCAGCCACAAGATCACCTCTCAGCCTTCCCTTGCAACAGCTGAAGAGATCTAGGTCCCTCTGTCTCTCCTTGCAGGGCCTTGCCTGCAGGCCTCTGACCATACGAGAGGACAACAACAACCATCACCAAATAAACAGACATTTAAATTGTTTTTTTTAACTAAAACAACAAGCTCTTGTCTTTTGGATATTATTCTTCAACAACAAACATGTATAATTATTTTAACAAAACAAGTACATGTATGTTTGAATTTTTAAGTATTTTAGTTATAAATATGAAATGTGCTTTTAACAAAAATTAAATCGATTATTTCAGCCAGGTCAACATGAGAAACTTAAAACATGAGATTATGCAGCAAACTCAATCTTCACCTTCCTCTTCCTATTTATTCATAAACTGGAAAAGAAAGACAAGCTTTCCTGCTTTTTCAGTTCCCAAGTGATTTCTCAATTTAGAATGAATTAGTCTAAAAGAAGAAAATATTATTTCTACACCTGCAAAAGAAGCTACTGCTGTTAAAAGCTAGATTATCACTTCAATAGTCTCTGATGGATCCAGGTGCTTAAGTGACTTCCACCAATTCATTGGTGTGACTTTCTTTAAAACCTCATCAGCAAACATATATTTCTTGAATCGTTCACCCTTAGCCCTGAAATTTATTATAGTTGGTATTATGGGGGGGGGGGGGGGGGGGGAGAGAGGGGAGTGGGAAATGATTGCCTCCTCATCTTCAGCAGTTAACAATTGATCCTGGTACCAAGTATTGAGAATATTGGCAAGAAAATGAGCTGGAGATAGTGCTTTATTCGTTTGGTTTTTTAATGCCTGTAATTTAACTCCGTTATTGTGTATTTCTCTGTTCAAGGTCTCACTCAGTTCCTTCTAAATTTCAACAGCATCAGCAAAAAAATCACAATTTCCCTGCACTTCGGTCAAGGCTACAGAAATAGGCTTCAGAATAGTTAACATATGTTCTACTTTTCTCTTTAGCCCAATGTTGAGAAATTTGACTATGACAGTTCCATCTGTTTTGTCTTGATTTTGTTCACAAATTGTCATCAGATTAGGCCAGTTCTCAATATATCACTCAAAACAGTCCACTACTGAGTCTCATCAGATGTCTTGTGGGAGAGTTAGTTTAGTTCCTCTTGCTTTCTTCAGAGCAGCTGCTGCAGAGTGGTTGTTACAGAGCATTTTGCAATTTGAACAACATTAACCTTCATTTCTAGAGCACTGACGTCTTTGGCTAAGAGGTGTATCAAATGAGCACTGCAGCCATATTTTATTACATTGGGGCTTTCTCCACTTCCTTCTAGACTTCTTTTCATCTTTAATACCTTTACAGCATTTTCTGTGAAAAAGCTGAGTACTAGACATTTGAATTTTTCCCCCCATTGTTTGTTATAGCTTTCACTGCTACTTCTTGTAAGTACTCTGTTGTGTATATATTTCCTGATGTATCAGTTGTTTCCATAAGGTGGACAGTCCCTTCTTCTGTAGTCACACAAGCACATATTACTGGATCATTGTGGACATTGCTCCACCCATCAAGACTTAAGTTAACAATTCCCCCCTCTAGGCTTTTTGCATGCTGTTCAAGTTCCCTTTCATACCCTTTATCCAGTAATTTGCATGCTATATCTTCTCTGTTGGGTAGACTGTATCCTGGTCATAATGACCGAACCATGTTAATGAAATGTCCATTCTCAACCATGCAGAAAGGAGAGTGTGTTGCATAAACAAACCAATCACTTTTTAAATCAATTATCTCTTGCTGTAATGCTGGTTCTTATTACAAACTTATCTATGGTTGTTTCTGGATGATGGAGATTTTTTTTTTCCTTTTTGTTACAAGTGATATATTATGTGATGTATATTTGACTGGAACACTGGTATTAGCAGATAACTCAAACTGTAGACAGTAGGCCTGTGGGAGCTATTTGATTCGGATTCAGCCAATTTGGAGGACAGTGATTCGCTTTGACCAAATTGGCTTTGGAAGATTCGGTGCTGATTTGGAGATGCTCCCAGCCCAAGACAAAGGCCTGACCCCTGAGGCCCAGCCCGAGCCATCCCCTGTGTGCACACCCTCAGCTGTGCCTGTGGACTGACCTGGCTCAGCCCTGCAGCCCCAGCACCAGGCAGATGGCAAGGCCATGCCAACCAGCTCTGGCCAGGCTCCCCACTGTGCAAGCAGGGGGAAAGCAGGGCAAACCCTGGCTGGGAGTCCCCGTGCCCCAGAGGGAAGACAGGGGAGTTTAATTCCCCTCCACCACCTTTTGCCTGAGGTGCTGCCCAGCCGGTGTCTGGCCTCAGGGACAAACCTGGCAAGGGCTGTTTCTCCCCTCTCCCTCCAAGCACAGCCTGGCTTGGGTCCCTACAGACCAGGGTGGGGGTTTAAAGACCTCCACAATCATACTTAGTGGCCTGCCACGGCCTAGCTAGAGGGGCTACGCAAAGCTTCAGTCGCTGATTCCATTTGGAGGAGATTTGGCCTGATTTGGGGGCCAAATCTCTGAATCTGAATTGAAACAGGAGACCCATTAAAAGCTCTCAATCAACTTGAAGCATCTGAATTGATTCAGAAAAGATTCGGAGATTCAGATAGGCTGGGGAGAGGAAGGCACAGCCGGGCAGCTGCAGGTTCTCCCATGGCTCCTCTGGCTGTGCCTGCCTCTCCCCGAATAGGGGAAGCCACGTGAGAAGCCCCCATGGCTGCCCTGCCTGACTCCATCCTTTGCTCAGCCCCAGACTTATCCTGTCACTTAAATAAAAAAAAAAGCCCTGCACTCACCGACTGCAGCAGCAGGGATTGGGACCTCTGGGAGCTTGTGGAAGAGCCCCTGCACACAGTGCGGGGTAGTGGGGGGCAGCAGGGGATCCCCGCCCCCCGCTTGGCACCCACCCAGCAGCTGCCCCAGGGCTCAGCTTTCACTTTAGAAGTGAAACTGTAAAAAGGAAGATCTGCCTATTTCAGTCACTATTTTATATCACAGCTGCATTAAAAATATGATAGTTCCATAAAGTACCAGCTATATTTTTGCTCAAACATTTTTATCAGGATTCAAGTAGTCCAGAAGTCCGTGCAACAGATATGGACAGGAAAGACAGAAAGTCCCTTAAGAAAGAAGAACGAAATAAGGAAGTTTAGTAACCTGGCGATTCTACATGTTCAGACATGTTCTATTCATCAACTTCAAAGCAGCTTCCCCTGAGAAGAAGCTCTTCTCATGATGCTGTTTCATTTGGGCAACCAGGCCTTGCATTTCTTTGTTGCACTGTTCAAATTTCTTATGCATGCCTGTCTTACACACAGGTAGAGGAACGTCATTAATATATTCCCAAACAGGGTCATATGGCCTGGCAAGCCTGTTGCTATGATAGGTTTTCCCTTCTATCATACCATTCCCTCACTAGATCTCAGGTAAATGGAGAGGCTATACTCAGAAACATATCCCACAAGTCTTCTGGAATATTCTGCTCAAAATGTTTCTCTTTTGTTTCTACTGCCCCTCTCTCCTTGCATTTATCTCCAGACTCCTCCTCCTTGCCCAGATCTACTTTACCCACAGCAATCCTCTACTTATTTAACTTCCTGAAACTTTCCACTTTTCGAGAGAGAGAGATAAGGGCTTGACACTGTGTATACAAACTTGCAGAGGGACAACAGGGTTGATGGGTATGTAATCAGATCTGCTATCTCTCATCTCCATATACTGCTGTTAACAAGGATGGTATCTCTGCAGATACAAAGCCACAGTTTGAGAACTGAAACTAAGCATCACAGAGATGCTTAATAGGATCTTCTAGACTGAGCACTGAGTCCCATTGGGTAAAGTAGTTTTCTTTAATCTTTACTAATCTATAGAGGAGCCTCTGGGAACCCCATAAGATTAGGCTGCTAATATAGTCCATGGCTTGTTGTGACCCATTTATAAAATGTTTCTAAAAAAGTTACATGAATATATGTTGTCTCAAATAGTATATAAATTAGAAGTGATAATCCCTATTTCATGATGGTATCTTTGAGCTTTAACATACCTTTAATTTAAGATATCTTTATATAAAGTTTTTTTTTAAAGCAGCTTAAAAATAAAAAAATACAATTAAAAAAACAATTATTTTTTATTTAATTTAAAAAATAATTGATTTTTATCCACCCTGCTTTGCATTCAGGTTTGCTACCCAAGTGAGGAAGGCTTTAAACTAGGTTCATTGGGAGATGGAGACAAAAGTCCAGAGGTAAATAAAGATCCTGGAGACCTGTATAAAAACTTAGTAAGGGAAAGCAGTAACAGAAGCCTTAGCAATGTTCTCAGGGAGAGGCTAAGGCACTCGGATACTTGAAACATAATATGTCTAATGTGAAAAGTACTAGAACCTTCAATTCTTCCTGGTTGTTCCCCATAGAAGCACAGAAAGATAATGTAAATGGGATTAGGGACATGTGGTGGCATAGCTCACATGACTGGAGTATAGTCATGGATAGATATAGCTCTTTCAGAAAGGGGGATGGGCTGGAGATGGACAGGACAATCATTTCCTGGGATTCAGGGGCTTGTGGAAGGTTTGGAGTCTGTGAGGGTAGAGTGGGGTTCATATCTCCACCTCTGGGTCCTGCCCTGTTGGGCCCAAAAGGTGGTCTGGGCAAACTGTTTGGGACTAGAGTGTGGATGGTCTGATCTAGTGGTTAGTCACCTGAAGCTTGGGTGCATTCCTGGTTGGGTTCCCAAGGAGCAAGGGGTCTGGAGAGGCCTGGCATCAGAACTGGAATCAGGAGCCATAGTCCAGGAACCAACCCAGGGTCAGAAGCTGGAGCTGGAGACAGGGTATGCCAAGGGTTATACCAGGATCAGACACCAAAAGCCAGAAGCAGAGGTCAAATCAGAATCAAGAGCAAACACCACAATCAGGATACATCAAAGGTCCTACCAGAATTGGAAGATGGAGCCAAAACCAGATGTCAAACCAGAGTAAGCAAGAAAGCACACTGAGGATCAGGAGCAAGAACTTCCACCTTTGCAAAGACAAGGGTACTGTGGGCTAGGCCTGGCTTTTAAGAGCTGGAGCAGGTGAGATCTGTTGCCTATGGTTTCAGGGAAGTTGCTGCCGATTGCCTCACTTAGCCCAGCTGGGGCCAGGACACTGATCTGTGCTCACCACAGGTGGCATCAGTTCAGGGGATGAATTGCCTTGACTCCTTGATTGAGACTGATTGGGTCTGGAGTTCCACTCAGGTCTCATTACAGATGGTAGAGAAGCCAATTAGGGGGGAGCTACTCCCTAGTCAAGTTACTCTTGACCTATTGCTCACAAACAGGGAGGAATTGGTTGAAAATGTGAAGATAGAAGGTAACTTGAGTGACAGTGACCCTGAAATGGTATACTTCAAGATCCTAAGGGGAGGAAGGAAGGAGAGTGGCAGAATAAGGACAGCGAACTTCAGAAAAATCAGACTTTAATAAACTCAGAAAACTGGTGGCAGGATCCCCTGGGAAGCAAGTCTGAGGGCAAAAGGAGTCCAGGAGAGCTGGCTGTACTTTAAGGAGGTCCTGTCAAGGGTGCAGGAACAAGCTATCCTGATGCAATGGAAGAATGGGAAATATAACTAGAGACCTGCCTGGCAAGAATTCAATCTCTTCAACAAGTTGAAGCTCAAAAAGGAATCCTATAGGAAGTGGAAACTTGATCATAGAACTAGAGAAGAGTATGAGTATCGCACAGGCATGTAGGGAGAAAATTAGAAAAACCAAGGCACAATTTGAGATGTTGCTCCTGGCAAGGGACATAAAAGGCAATAAAAAGGGATTCTACAAGCATGACAAGTAAGAGAAAAAACATAGAAATTAAGGTCCTTTTACAGAACATGGAAGTTAATCTAGTTACAGATGATGCAGAGAAGGCTAAAGTATGTAATGCCTTTTTTATATCTGTCTTCACAAACAGAGGCAGCTTCCAGATGATGAGTGCTGTTGGCAGCAAAGACTGGGGAGGAGACAAACTGCCTAGAGTATTAGGTTAGGGATTACTTAGAAAAGCTAGATGGTTCCAAGTTGGCAGGGCTGGATGGAATACACCCCAGGGTACTGAAGGAATAGTCTGAGGTCATTTCAGAGCCACCAGATATCCTCTGTGAAAACTCATGGAGGTCAGAAGAGTTCCTGGAAGACTGGAAAAGGGCAAACAGTGCCCATCTGTGAAAGTACAGGCTAGTCAGCTTGACCTTGATACCTGGAAAGATCATGGAGCAGGTCCTTAAGGAATCTATTGTGAAGCATCTAGAGGAAAACAAGGAGGAACAGCCAGCATGGATTAACTAAGAGAAAGTCATGCCTGAGCGATCTGATTTCCTGCTATGATAGGGTGAGAAGTAGGGCTGTGCGAAGCTTCAGTCCGTGATTCGATTTGGTGGAGATTCAGCCCAATTCAATGGCTGAATCTCTGAATCTGAATCGAATCGGAGGACCCTTTAATCTCTGTGTATCAAATCAGAACCTTCTGAATTGATTTGGAGAGATTCAGCCATTCAGACATACAGACAGCTTTAAATGTTTTTTTCTACATACCTCTAGGTAGCAAGGATTTGTGATTGCTGCACTGCTGGGGCACATGGAGTGTCACACAGAAGCGTGGGGGGCTCACCAGCACACTCAGCAGCAGACCCAGAAGTGGATCAGAAGCACTCCCAGTCCGGGTTTGCTGCCAAGCATGCTGGAGAGCCCCCCGCACTGCTGTGGGACGCTGCATCTGCCGCAGCACCGCAGTGATCACAAGCTGCACTGCTACCTCAAGGTATGTAGAAAAATCTTTTAAAGCTTTGCCTGCGTCTGAATAGCTGATTTGCCAAAACAGCATCCAATTGTCAAATTTGGGTTTGGCCAAATCAAACCAGGGACTGTGATCTGAATCAACAGATCGAATCACTGTTCTTGATTTGGACTGAATCCAAATCAAATAGGGATCATTTTGACCAGCCCTAGTGAGAAGCTCTGTGGGTGGGAGGAGAGTAGTGGCAGGAGGTACCTTGGCTGTAGTAAGGCTTCTGACATGGTCACTCATTCTAGAGGGTAGGGCTAGGATCCAGAATGACCTGGATAGACTGGAGAAATCATTTTCAATCAGTCAGCTGGTATTCACCAAGGATAAATGCAAAGTCCTGTACCTGGGACAGAATAATTGCATCCAGTTACAGACTGGGGAATGACTGGCTAGGCTGCAATACTGCAGAAAAGGACCTGGGCATTACAGTTAACCATTAACTGAATATTAGCCAACACCATGCTCTTGTTGCAAAAAACAAAAAACAAAAAACCAACAGCATCCTGGGTTGTGTTAGCAGTGGAGTTGCTTGCAAATCAAGGAAAAAGGGAAGTGATTTTTTTTTCTATATTCAGTGCTGGAGAGGCCTCATCTGCAGTACTGTGTCCAGTTTTGGGCCCCACACTTAAGGAAGAATGTGGACAGTTTGGAGAAAGTCTAGTGCAGGGTGACAAAAATGATTAGGGGCCTGGGAAGCAAGAATTATGAAGCAGTGCTGACATAACTGGGGTTATATAGTCTAGAGAAATGAAGATTGAGAGGTGATTTCATAGGAGTCTTCAAATACTTGAAGGACAATTACAGTGAAGAAGGAGATGACCTTTTCTCTGTGAGGATAGGGGACAGACTAGGAAAAATGGCTCAAAGCTGCAGCAGAGGAAATTTAGATTGGAGATTAGGAGGAACTTTCTGACTATGAGGGTAGTCAAGCATTGGAACAGGCACCTGGAGAAATTGTGGAATTTCTCTCTTTGAAAGTTTTTAACAGCAGGTTGGACAGACATATGACTGGGATGGTTTAGCCAGGGATAATTCTGTCTTATGCAAGGGGCTATTCTAGGTGACCTTGTGAGGTCTCTTCTAGTCCTACATCCTATGAACCCGAGTTATTTGGCCAAATGAATGACAGCTGAGAAGAGGTTTGATTGCTGTGTATAAAGACCATGGGGGAGACAGGCTGGAGACAGGTAAATGCCACAGAGGGTGAAGTACTATTTAGGCTAAAGAACAATGGTGGTACAACAAATGGGTGTGCACTTGCCAGGAGTAAACTTAAGTTGGAAGAATGTTTCCAACAATCAGAGATGTGAGATTCTGGAACAGCCTTTCAGTGTGAGCAGAACTAGCAAAATAACCCATATTATTAACTTATTTCAGGACAGAATATAGTCAGTTTCTGAATGTCATTAGATGATATGGTGTCTGCTATGGCAGGGGTCTGGACTCGATGACGTAAGGAGATCCCTTCCAGTCCTATATTCATGTGTGTAAATTAGCATAATTCCACTTCACAGCTTTTGAGGAGATGCTCTGTTATTTCATAAAGTTGAAAGAGGATCTGCACAAAGAGAGATGCTAACTAGCTAACACAAGGGGAGCATAATTATGCATAAGAACATAGTTCTTTATGCATAGGGGCATTTTATGGCAAGTAATATTTTATTGGAAGAACTGAAAGACAGATGCAGTGCATAAAAAAAGGCCCAATTTGTCATCAACTGTCACCAACTATTCCTCTATTTCTCTTATAAACCATGAAAAATTCAAGTAACAGTCAGGTCAAATTTGGCCTGAAATGCAACATTAAAAAAAAAAAGCTTTTATAAAACCTAAGTAGACATCTCTCCCCAAATTCCAAGAGAAACAATGTTTAAAAGGCTACTCATTTCCTTGTAATTTTTGCAATGTTGTAGCATTCTGCTAACTGACTATACAGGCACATTTTGTAACAATGCTCCAAAATGAAATGCCATTTAAAAAACAACATTGAACTTTACACCACCTCACTCCCCATTTCCTCTTTTCCTCCCCATTGCCAGAGGGAGGAAAAGAACAAGCCTCGTCATGGATTATTCGTTATGTCACCTTATGCACTACTGGAAGGCACTTGGATATTGTGGCACTAAGGAAGAGCCAATAACCTATATAGAGTAGGATTTAGGAACCAAAATAGTTTGATTAATGGCTGTCTAAACCCCCAAACAGAACCAACTGGTAGCTCTGTAAAGCAGGGTATGTCTTTGTGTTATGTATTTAACCAGGAGCTAGTACAATGGGGACACATCTGCCAAATATACGAGTCTATCTTCCCTGTCCAAGTTGAGAGACAGGGCGCAAATATCACAAGAAATAAAATGTAAAATGAGGTTTCTCAGGTCTGTAATACTTTGAAATCATGTAATGTTCTCATTTAATTCGGACTTGTTTAGCTTTGCACCAATTAAATTATTCTAGTCAGAGTTACTTAGGCAGAGACAATCCTATCGGCGATATGCTCAGCTTTCAGAAAATCCTGGACCATATATAACAAACAAGCATCTCACTAAGAATTAACCACCTGCACAGACTCAGTTAAACACAATTTGTAAGGCTATCTGTAGAGCACTACCTTGTGAAGTCCAATAATAGTGGGGTATAACATGGGATTGAGCCTCATGAGCCCAAACTTACCCCCAGTGAGGGTGTTTTGCCCTTTATTGTAAAAGGATTGGGGAAGAGTAGGATCACACTCAAATTCATCACACTGTAGAAAAATTCCTAAAATAAGTGCATTATTAAGAGTAATCTCTGCCCCCTGCCCCCTGAAGTCATTGCAAAATGACTAAGGACTTCAGTGGTGTAGGAGCAAGTCCATGACGTATAAACATGAGGAGAAAGGACTGAGCTAGCGGATGTGTGGACTGAGTTGCTATTTACCCAGCAAACAATGGAGAAGCAAGATTTTATTGTAGAGTCTAGCATTTCCAGTAACGCTCCTTCCCACTATCATTCACACTAACAGGTAGTAACTAAATAAATATTTTTATGCTCAATATTCTATGATGTTGCGAAGCCATTCTGTAATCTGATACCGAATAGTTAATGGCTCATATTTTAGGTTAAATCAACCCCAATAAAAAGGATCCTGAAATAAAAAATTGAGAAAAAGGCTTTTAGAAAATACTACATGCTGAAATTAATAGGGCTGTGTGAAGCTTCGTCGGCTGTTTCATTTCAAGGCTGTTTCAACTCGTTTTGAGCTCAAAACAGTGAAATTGAAATGAAACAAAGGGCTTCAAAATAGCCTCAAAACAAAACCAGGTCAGTCAAAACGTTTCGAATTTTGAAGCAGCCAGCCAGGTGGTGGGAGGCAAGGGAGAGCCAGGGCTGCGCTCTGAGTGGCTCCGCAGCCCCATGAGGCTCAGCCCAGCGGGTTGCGTAGTCGTGGGTCTCCCCGCCTCCCACCACCAGACTGTGCTCCATGGTGCTGATCAGAGCACAGCACCAGCTCTGCCCACCTCCTGCACTGGGCTGTGCTCCATTCGGTTCCACCAGCCCCATGGAGCTAAGCCCGGTGACAGAAGGTGGTCAGAGCTGGCACTGCGCTCTGCCTCCCGCCACTGGGCTGAGTTTCATGGGACTGGGAGCCACTGGGAGCTGAGCCTGGCGGCAGGAGGCATCTCCCCAAGCCTGGCTGAGTTTCCCAGCACTGGGAACAGAGCCCGGCTTGGGGAAGTGCCTCCCCAAGCTGGGCTGAGTTCCTCAGCACTGGGTCCCAGGCGGCAGGAACAGTCTTCTGTCATCCAGCAGGCAGATTGTGGGCCCGTCTGCACCCCCAGGAGGGCTGCAAGGGCTCTGCCAGACTCCTCCCGGGGGTGCGGGCTCCCATTCTGCCTGCCAGATCACAGGAGGCTCCTCCTGCTCCCTGGCTTCTGCTTGTCAGCAGCTTGATGTGCAGTTTCCTAGAAACCCCTGCACCTACATCCTTGAAACTTGGCAGGGTTCATGCCTTCAGAAGGGGCTACTATCCTTGTATGTTTCACTGGAATCAGACAAAAAATGACTAAGTTATAGGCTGCTTCGTGCTTTTCCATTATAGCCTATGGGCGAAACAGCGTTGCAACAGCGAAACCATTTTGACGAAACAGAACAGAACAGTGCTTTCAAAATTAAATGAAATTCAAAACAAAACACTATTTCGTCAAAATGGAAGTCAAAGTGGAACGCTGCTGTTTCGCACAGCCTTAGAAATTAACTGTGACAATTGGTGGCTTGTACTCTAATACAATCTGATTCTGCTATAGCAAGTTTCATAGTGTATACTAAGTTGTCTTTTCCTTAAGTGATGGTGACCACAATCTGTTTGCTTGAAACACTCTCTCAAAATAATGTTAATGAGAATTTACTGAGAATAACCACTTGCTGTGTGCACACAGGGAAGAACTATGGAATTTCAACCAACTTTCTTGTAAACACTGAGTCAGGAAAAGAAACTCTAAGATTATACAAGGTGAGAAGCACCTCTGTCAAAAACAAAATAATCCACAAAATCAAAACTTGTGCTTGAGCAGCTGGAAGAAATACATATTACTAGGGGTCAGCTTTCCCAGGCACTAAATATTTTGCTCCTGATCTAGCAAAGCACTTAAGCACTTAATGCCGAGTCTCACTGAAGTCTCTGAGACTTAAGTACTTTGCTAGATTGGGGACAGAATGTTCTCCACCTTGTGGCACGGCTCAAGCCCTTGAAGAGCAAAGGTTTCAGTGGCAACAGGGTTTAAGAGATTAGACTGAGTAAATACTTTATTTCCAGATCAAAGGCATGATGGATATGGAACATCCAAGGACAGGACACACAACCTGAGAGAGATATTAGGAAGTTGAACTGGCAGACAGCAGGGTGCTACAGCAAAGACTAGAGACTGGTTACCCTTAAGAGTCTTAGATAGGCCCATCTAAATGTTTATGGCACTGATTCAGCAAAGTATTTAAATACATGCTTAAATCTACCCCTATTCAGTAAAGTACATGCTCTCTTTATTTGTACAGCAGAGACTTCCTATGCCTCAAGAAGGGTGATTGCATTGAAAAGCTTGCAATAAACATTTTCCCAAATATTCAGTTGGTCTAATAAAAGATATCACAGCTACCCAAAAGAACCTTGCCTGCCTATGTCCTTAGACCAAGGGTGGGCAAAATATGGCCCACGGGCCAGATACAGGCCACCAGACCATTCTATCCAGCCTGTGGGACCCCTAAAAAATTTAGAAAATTAATATTTATCTGCCCCTGGCTACCTGTGCAAGATGACAGGACCCAGGGTGAGTAGGACCCAGGGGAAGCCACAGCAGGACCCTGCAAGAGCAAGGCCTGCCTGCCCCCTCTCACCCCACCCCTACCCCCCCAGCTGGAAGCCTCTGCCTAGCAGGGGACTGTGGGGTTGTTTGCGCCTGCCTGTACCGGAGTGGGAAATTCAGGTAAGAAGGTGGGGGTGGGAGGCAGGGGAGGATTGCAGGTGATTGTCCCAGTCCTCAGGGCTGGGCTGGCTCCTGCTGAGTCCAGCAGTCTAGCCATGCAGCTGGGAGCCACGTGGTGCACAGCAGCTGATGGGCATGTAGGTAAGTGGGGAAAGTGGCAGCAGGGGCTGGGGGGAGTGGAAGCGAGTGGGCATGCAGGAGAGCAGGTCCTGCGCCGGTGTCCCAGGGTCAGCACTAGCAGGGCCCAAAGTGGGGCAGAAGGAGTGTGGGGCACAGGCTGGCAGGGGTCTATGAAGCTGGGCTGCACTGCACCAGCAGGGAGAGAGGGGACTTGGCGTAGGTTCATAGAGCCCATGCTGGCTGGGACCCTGCGCTCCTGCTGTCCTGCTCTGGGCCTCTGCTGGTGCTGGCCGCACACTCCTGTCTGGCTGTTGCTGGCTCTCACGCACCCGCTTACTCCCAGGTGCAGTCCCGACCCACGTTCACCTGGCTGGGCTGAGCACCGGCAGCACGAGACAAACTGCTGTTCACCATGGGAGGAAAACAGCCCCTCCTGCTGCCGGCAATTCCTGGTGCAGCCGCTTGGAGCCCATGCAGGACTGTCCTGTATCTCCACTGCATCGCCATTGCTTCTGGGCTGCCCTGCTGGGCAGTGGTGACAGCACAAAGCAGACACAGGGCAGCTCCATGCATGCTCCAAGTGGCTGCACCAGGAAGCGACGGCAGTGGGAGGGGCTGCTTTTCCCCCATGCCAAGCAGCAGTTTGTCTTGCACCACCACCGCTGAGCCTGGGCTCCAGTGCTGGCTCCAGGCTCGTCCACTGGGGCTGGGCAGCGGTAGCAACAGCTGGGCAGAAACTGCTGCTTGGCATGGGAGAAAGTGGCACCTCCCTCCCCCTTGCCACTGCCAGGCAGTTTTTGCTGCAGCCTCCTGGAGCCTGCGCTGTGCTAGGCTGTCACAGGGCACTTGGGCTCTGGGCTGTTGCAGGGTGGGGGCAGGTGCTGACCAGCTCAGGGGGGCGCACACGGGGGCTCCCATGCACACCCCACACACCCTCAAACTCTTCCCACAAACCCCACAGCCACACCCTCCCCCACACACAATCATGCACCCCACAAATACCATACCCACACATACCCCCCATACCCACCCACCCATATCCCCCGACCTCCCTGCACACTCCACACATTATACGAGTAAGACTGCTTTTTGAGCTATTATGCAATCACTTCTACATATACAGCACAAACGCACACACATCAGGACAAAAATATATATTTTTAATTAAATTAAAATATATTATTATAGATGTTTGATTTTTAGTGTGTGTGTGTGTGTGTGTGTGTGTGTGTGTGTGTGTGTGTGTGTGTGTGTGTGTGTGTGTGTATATATATATATATATATATATATATATTTTTTTTTTTTTTTCCATTCTAAGATGACAAACCCTCTTCCCCAAAGGAGTACTTCCGGGGGCAAGGGGAGGAACTTCTGGTGGCAAAAGTCAGGGATTAGGGGCGGGGCTTCTGGTCCCAAGATGGTGACAAGAGGGCAGGGCACCTGTCAAGGGGTGGGGCTACCCATGAGGCCCTTGATAGCTTGCCAAAACTCAGCAAGGGGCCTTCCACCAAAAATAATTGCCCATCCCTGCCTTAGACCAACATGGCTACAACCAAAAACCCAGCCTCTTTATTTTCAACTCTTGGCCAAAAACATACCCCATTTATCTATGATTCTTGGAATTAGGTGTGGTGGCTTATGGCTATGTCACACTTTCAGAAAGAAGGAAAATGAAATCTCACCTTAGAGAAGAAAAGATGATGGAAGTTCCACGAGGAAAATGTTTGAAATCTTGCTCATGCACACAAAGGATTGTGATTCTTACCAAAATGATGTTTCAAAACGTGGTTGCTTAGGGTTCTTATAGCCCTTCACTAGAGTAGCTGGACACCTTACAATCTTCAATATACTTATCCTCTCACTTCCCCCTCTGGGAAGCAGGAGAGTTCTATCAGCCTATTTACAAATGGAAAACGGTCACACAGACTACAAACAACAATTCCAGAAGTGTGTAAAGGATTTAGGAGATTAATTCCTATTTTCAAAAGTAATTTGGAAACCTAAAAGTCCCATTGACTTGCAATGAACATCTGGTTTCAAAGTGCCTATGCCACTTTTGAAACTAGGATTTGAAAGCCTCCTTTATCATGCATTTGAAAATTTTACCATAAGCGATTTACCTGGGGTCATACAAGAAATCTGTGGATCCTGTGGACTTGAACCTGCATCTCCTGCGACTTACGCTCCAGAAATCCCAGCCAGATGCCTCTGAAGTTACTTGCCTTTTATTCATTCATTTTATCACGTTCAGGATGCAGTAGTAGCTTGAGAAAAGCTTCATTATAATACCTAAGATTTACCATTCTAATAGTGCTGAAAGCTGCTTGCAGAAGATACAGTGAATCCTGAAAGTCCATCCATATTAGCTAGGAACCTCCCTCTGTCTACCCACTCAGGACAGGACACTTCAGTTGTGTCAATGCTTGATACAATTCAGGGGAAAACAGTTTTCTTTAAAAACAATAGGGAAAGGCAGATTTGCAACCTTAAAAAGGAGCCAGGATTTACTGAAAAGTAACTTAAGCTTAAACAGCAGCAAAACCAACGACCATACACTAAAACCCTAGAAGTGTCATCATGGAGCAGAGAGAAGTATGACATTTCTTATTAATACGTAATAAGAAATAATTACTGTATTTATTGGCTGTATTTCTCAACATGTGTAGAAGTAGGGGTGTGCAAAACAGTCCATATTCGATTTGGACTCAGATTTGATTAATTGATTCGGATCACGGTCCCTGATTCAATTCAGCCGAATCCAGATCTGAAGATTCGATGCTGATTTGGAGAATCAGCAATTTGGCCATAGACACAGCTTTAAATGTTTTTTCTACATACCTCGAGGTACCAGGAACAGCTCGTGAACACTGCGATGCTGGGGCGGATGGAGCATCCCACAGGAGCATGTAAGGGGGGGGCCTGAGTACTTGGCAGCAAACCTGGAAGTGGACCGGAAAAATTCGGGGCTGCCACCAAGTATGCTGGAGGTCCCCCTCCCGTGTACCTTCCCACCTCAGTAATTGGCCACAGGGGGACCCTGGGTGCCCCCCAGACCCAGGAGGCATCAGTCGCCAAGCTGGGAGGGTGTGGGGGGGGGGGCCCTGCAGTGCGCGCTTCAGCGGACCTGGAAGTGGGCTGGAAGTGCTTCTGGGTCTGCTGCTGAGTTCACTGGGGAGCCCCCTGCACTCCTGTGGGATGCTCCATCCACCCCAGCATCGCAGCGTTCATGAGCCACGCCTGGTACCTCGAGGTATGTAGAAAAAACATTTAAAGCTGTGTGTATGTCCGAATCTCTGAATCTTTCCAAATTGATTTGGAAGGTTCTGATTCAATTCGGAGAGACTAAAGGGTCTCCTGATTCAATCTGGATTTAGAGATTTGGCCACCGAATAGAGGTGAATCTCTGCCAAATCAAATCAGGGACTGAAGCTTCGCACAGCCCTAGTAGGAAGTAAAACAACAGCTGCCTTATGCTTTGCACTGCACAATATACAACCATCTTATGTAAGAAACAAACACAGTAACTGGCACATATTGGGTAATTACATAGAGCAGGAAAAAAAACCCCAGTGACCATAAGAGAAATCTGAACATTTTTTCTATTAGCCCTGTAAATATTTTTCCTCTTGGATGTGCTATATATAAAAGTAGCCAGCTCAGCAGGCCTACAGACCACAGTTAATTTTGTTAGTCATATCTAATCTGTAAAACAGGGTTTGCATGAGGGCAAGGATGGGCCAGAACCCGCTGCAGCAAATGAAAGGAACAGGGGACATGAGCATGAGGGAAAGATAAGCACCTGAGTCCTCCTTCCCACCTCATTCACATTGCCTGCCTCAGTCAGTACTATCACTAGGGAAGGAGGAGTGGGGCACCAGTTCCAGGTGCCACTTTAGAGTGGGTGTCACAATGGCAGCCCCTGAGTGAGCCTGCTCTGTGGCAGCAGCAGCCAGGCTGCAGGGTTCACTCATCATGCCCTCCCCGTTTTCCATCATTCTGCCCAGGCCACTAAAATTGCTAGTTATGCCTCTGTCCTCAGATCTGTACCGATGGTGATGTCTGCAAGTGCATGGGTGAAACAACATGCCCTCTGTAGCTCTGAGCTTGGGGTCTTATTTTAAGCCTAAGGACCCTCACTCAGCACTAAACTTATGCTAAACTTCAACATCCTGTTTTTCCACAGGCCTGGACTGGACTGACAGGGAACTGGACATTGCTTCAACAGGCATTCCAGGGGAAAAGTGCCTCTGGGGAAAACCTGCTTCCTCTTGCCTCATCTCCAAAGGGTCTCTCTCATCCATGGGTTACTGAAGTACACTCATTTGAGAAATACAGCCCCACTTTTGGCTGCTGAGAGGTCTACAGTGCTTATAGGGTTATAGAGAAGTAGAAGGGTCACCTAGTCCAGAGGTCACCTAGTCTAACCCCCTGCTTGAGGCAGGAGCATCCCTCTCCAAACCATCCCATATAACCATAATCTCAACTCTACAAAAGACTACCATCAACCCTGACACAACATAAGCCTAACAGTGCCTGGTGAAGCAGGCGGCCACAACACCAGTTCTCTCCTGCCCCCAAAAAGAGCCACAGGGTGCCAGGCCTTCCACCTCCCCAGCCCCGCAGGAATCACGGAGTCTCAAGGAAGCTGGAATGAGTGTGGAAGGGGAGAGGGAACAGAAGAACGTGTGAAGGGGTGGCTGAGAGCAAAGGATGTTAGTGAGGAATATGGGTAGAAGCAGGAGAACTTGGAGGCAAGATGAAGATGCAGACAAAAGGAAAGATATTTACCTGGAGAATAACCAGAGTTCTTTGAGATACGCTGCCTATATTTTTTCCCCCACTTTAGATACGTATGTACTCTAGAACAGCTGTTCTCAACCTTTTTGTACCAAGACCCAATTGTAATCATCAATGGGCAGTCCCAATCCAGTGCTCCTCTCTCCTGACCCACTGCCCCCAGGCCTTCAGTGTGTGGGGCAGGGGGTGGGTGTAGGGCATGGGGGGCCCCAAGCAGCCCCATGCAGGCTGGAGCTCTGCCAGCCTGCAAGGGAAAAGCCACGGTTTCCCATGTTTTTCTCCTTTAAAGGCAAATCCATTTTTTAAGTTTGTTTGCAATCCTTTCATAACTTCTCGTGACCCATTTCTGGGTTGTGACCCAGGGGTTAAGAAATGCTGCTCTAGAATATTCAAGATTGCAGTCTTTCTAATCAGCAGTGTCTGCTGAGTTTGTGCATGCCCCGTGTGGCCTCACTCTGCCAAACTGAGGGCATGGAGGACAGCACCTGATTAGCCATCACTTATAGCTCCTTCTCCCCCCTTTATCCAGTTCTATAAAAGGACTTTGAAGGAAAGCAGGAGGGCAGTTTGTGGAACGCGATGTGTATACAACACATCTCAAAGAGCTCCAGTTACTACAGACAACTTTTTTTGCTCTGTGTGTTCTGCCGTATATAAATTCTACCTTCAATGATGTCTAAGCAGTGATACGACTAAGACTGAAGACAGACAAAATCAGCTCTGCCAAAAGAAATATCTGCTCTGGAAGTGTCCTCTAATACCTAAAGTCTGGTACAAGTACAGTATGTAGGGAACACTATATGGCAGGTGTCAGATGAAGAAAGCCCTCTACTTATGAAAACTTATGCTATGTCACTGATTTAGTTAGCCTATAAAATGCATATATACCCAGCCTTGTGCCTGACTTCAGACTAACACAGCTAACTACCTCTCTCTGGTGTCACTTATGATACAGAAGCAACATTGGCTGCCTTCACCCTAATACAAAGGGCTCTAATATTATCCAAAAGGTCCTAATTTAGTTAGACCAGTAGTTGTCAACCAGGGATACGTGTACCCTTAGGGGTAATTTAAAAAGTCCTGGGGGGTACGCAGGCTTAATGTAGCCAATAAATGCCATGTGGACAGCTGCAGCATAGCACACAGGTGGCCAAGGGGGCAGCTGGGTCTGGCTGGTAAGTATGTTGTGAGGGTGGAGGGTGCAGATTGAGGTTCCAGCAGTGGAGGGAGTGGGGCTGGGGCAGGGGCTGCCCAGTCAGGGCAGGGCACAGTACTTAGCTGCTCAGGGGGTGGCTCCAGCCACTGTGCATGCCCCAAAAGGCCATGGTGGACGTATGCCCCTGGATCTGCGCAGGGCAGGGTGGGATGCTGCACCAGGGGTTGTGCCGGGCTGTTCCCAGTTGGGGCTGGGCCAGGCTGCACTTTGGACCAGCAGTGGTGGGGCTGAGAGGGGGCTATGGGAGGGGCTGCAACCATCGCAATATTCACAGCACCACCGCCACCTACCCTGAGCACAACCTGGCCCAGCCCCTGGCAGGAAGAGCCCAGTGCCAGCCCCAGCCCGCCCCACCCCATGTGCAGATCTGGGGGCACATGCCTCTGTGCCTTCCCAGAGGTGTGCGCAATGGTGGGAGCCAGGGTGGGGCGCAGGATGGAGCCAAGGGTTGGGCGTGGGAGGGGGACCATGGCTCCCACCATTGCACACACCTCAGGAGGGCACTGGGGCGCATGTCCCTGGATTTGCATGGGGTGGAGAGGGATGCTGCTGCCAGCTGGGGTGGTGCCAAGCTGTGCTCAAGGTGGGAGGGGGTTATGGGGGAGCTGCAGCCACACCAGAATTTGCTGTAGCCCCTCCATAGCCCCCTCCCAGTGCTGCCGCTGCCCATCCTAAGCCCAGCCCAACCCAGCCCCCTTCGGGAACAGCCTAGCACTGGCCCCAACCCACAGCAGCAGCCCACCCGCCCTCCCCCGCGCAGATCTAGGGGCACATGACCGCATGCCCTCGTGGGGGTGAACATAGCTGTGGGGGCCACCCCGGCTGGACAGGAGCAGCCCCAGCCCCACCACTGGGCCAGCCCACCCTCATCCCATAAGCAGATCCTGGGGCACATACCCCCATGCCCTCCTATGGTGAGTGCACCAGCAGGGGCTGCCACCGCCTCTCTGCACTCCCCGGATGAGCTGCTTGCTGCTCTGTCCCATGCTCTGCCCCAGCTGTGCAGCTCCAGCCCCAGCCCCACTCCCTCCCTCACTGTGGGGGCCTCAATTTGCACACCCTCCCTTAAAAACCAAGAAAAAAATAGAAAGGGGTACCTGAGGTGGAACTTTGAGAGAGAAGGGGTACACTTGTTAAAAAAGGTTGAAAACCCCTGAGCTAGACCATAGCACATGCACCCCAAAACCTATTTGAATAATCTGCTGGTGGAAATAAGATGGCCTTTCAACCTCTTCATGAAAGTTAAGAAAAATATTGGGGAAGTTAGTTCGGTTATTTGGAGGAAAAAACCTATGACTTTGGTATGCATAGCCTGTCATGGTGTATAGCTTAGCTTCACCATGACTAAACTGAGCTTTTTTAAAAAAAGAAGGCATATGTAGGCTTGTTTAAATAGGCCATACCTTAAGTTCCTACCAAATAGTGTCAGGCTTCTAAGAGACATGTTATCAGAATGGAAAACAGTAGCATCCTTATTTCTCAAAGCTTTTTGGATGATGTAACTGATAGAAGGAAGGAGATTTTTATTACTAGGTGCAGGAGACCACATGTTGCTGTGGGCTTAACTAGGGTCCCACATAGGTATTGGTTTTCTTATAAGTAGAAAAATTGGGAATGAACCCCTAAAGAATCTGGACTTAATGGGGTGGAAATACAGATGGATGATAAATGCCAGTATCTACAAGGTGAATCCTGAAAGAGCTAACAAAATCCCAAGTTCTTTAGAAGGAGAAAATAGTCTTAAAAATTGCTAGAATCTGCCTCAAGCTGCTGTTAGTGATGCTGTTCACATCAAATTGAATACCTTCTCTATTTAGCAGCATAAGTTGTTCTGGTGGATTCTTTCCTGTTATTAGTTAGAACGTTATGCACATCAATCAGTCTCTATTTCTGGCATCCATCCAACAACTTATTGCCAGATGTAGGGTGAATTAATTGGAATGAAGGATGGATCCTGTCAGATATAAAGGGAATGAGCTGGGATGGAAGATGGATCCTTCATTTTGACACAACAGGTCTCAGAATTAATTAGAGAAATTAATGTCAAAGAGTGGCTTACTATCTGCATCCATTCTGGACACCAGAATTACTTCAGGCAGGTGGAGGCTAATTAGGATGACCCTGGCTGTATTTTGTTTGATCTGAGCATACTCGGGAGTGATGGACTTCGGAGAAAAAGGTCATGGAATTGGAAACGTATCTGAGAGAGATCCTGGACTCTGCGACCTCTAGAACAGAAGGTTTGACACCACGGTCTTACTCAAAACAAACAGATCTATTGATAGATAATCCCATTTCTTGAAAACCAACTGAATCATTCAATTCTGAATTGTCCACTCAATAGTCTCATGAAAAGTGCCTCCTTAGATTGCCTGCCAAGGCACTCCTCAGCCCTGGGAGATGAATTGCTGAGAGACACTTGAAGCTGAATGCGCCAGTTCCCTAATCAAGCAGTCTTTCAGCACAGAGTTGAGTGAGACTTTCTTGGCCTTTTTTTTAATATATAAAACACAGCAGCTATGCTGGCTGTCAAGATCTGAAGGTCTTGAAGATAAGATTCAATTGCAAGCTGCTGGTATCTTTGCAAAGTGCTCCAAGTTCCAGAAACTTTCAGTGTAAATGCGTCTCCTTGAGGATCCATTGTCTTGAGCCCAATGGTGAATGAAGCGTGTTCCCTAACCTGGTAACAAAGCAGCTGTCACTCTAGTTTTGATTGGGAAGTTGTACAAACAAGAGATGTGTGACCAGATTCAATTATAAGGATAGAATCAGAAGCAACCCAGACCAGTAATCCGTGGCAGAAACCAAGGAGCCAGGGTCAAGAACCAGAAAGGAAGAATCAAAGGCAGAAACCAGGGGCTTGGGCCAAAGTCAGGTACAAGAGATGTGGAGACAAGTGTTCAGGAGAAAGGCGCTAAGTCTACTTGAAGCATCTGTACTGAGTGCTTGAGCTCACCTGCCATAGTTATGTTTCAGGAGGTGCCTTTCTGCTCCGTTTCAGCTAATCAGGCAGCATGCAGATGTAGCCAGCCTGACATACCCCAGTTAGGGTGGGACTGACTGTTAGGGCTCCTGTACACATTGCTTTTTATTGACTCAGGGAGGAGAGAATGTCTTACGGAGTCATCAGAAGCACAATTAAGTTAAATTAATACACTGATTTTAGCTAACTGTGCATGCATCCTGGCAACATCCATTTCACAAGAGTGAAGGAATTTGGAATGTGGCAAAGAAACAGAAACCTGTGAGAGGATTGGGAGGGATATGCCAGGAAAGAGCATGCAAGCACACTCAATGGGCCAGATCCAGAGTGATCTCTCTAGATTGATGTTTTCTGCTCACTTGCACAACGTTCCTGATAGAAGGCCGAGCATGGCTGCAGTCTAGGCACTCTGAGCACAAGGACTCTGGTGTTGGCAACTCTAAGTGGGATGGATAGGATAAGGCACCAGAATTTTTATTACATGAGGGGTGGGGGGAGTGAAGGTCAAAGTTTGCAAAAAAGATTCCTCCAGCCTTCCCACCATAGACTGGACATAAGAGAATTTGGTCTTCAAAAAACCATAGGCTCCTCAAGGTCTATGCAGATCTCAGGGGACCCTGAGATCTCACTACCACCCTATACACCTACCCTATTTCCTGGCCCTTTGATTCCAGGGAAGCCACCTTAATTTGGGATCTCTCCCCAGATGGCATCCCCCAAATTCTTAGGGTGAAGTTATATGTTATACTATATCATACTAAGGACACTTAAAATATGAGTGTCTGCATCTTAAAGCTTGTTAACTCATGCTAAGCGCCCTCTGAGCATCTCAGTGTTAAACCACTGCAGGCGAGGGTTATATCTGGGCTGTGCTACCTAGCTTGCATTAGAATACTTTCAGTCTGCCCTATGGATATAAAACAAGGAATTTGCAGTCCTCCAGCATACCAGGATGCATCAACTCCCTAACACCTCCCCACCCAGAGCAGAGACTGAGCACAGGTGGCCTAGTTCCTAGCCATGCTCCTGCTCCCCAGCTCTCTAGTGGCAAATAAGAGTGGTGCATTAACCATTAACATGCGTCTGTTCCCAGTACGTTCCAACTTTAATACTGCTTAGCATTTCACAGATCTAGCATGGTCTAAGTGTAACTTCACCCTTAGCAAGAGACAAAGTTACCAACCAAGCAGTAAACTGGACGGGCAAGTAGTAATTTAAATATGCCAAATAAGTTATTTCCACCATTTTATTCCAAGCCCCAAACTAGCTCTCTCTCTGGGACCAAGTTGGTAGAATTCACTTGTACAAAGATCAGCTCTACTATAGAAACAACAGTTGCTCAGCTTTTAGACATCAGTGTCACCTCTGCTGAAGTTCAGATAGATAACACCAGTACGGGTTTCACTGTGTCAGTTTTCATTATCTGTACAACATGCTTTCATTCTGCATCCCAACCACTACTGGCAAAGACTTAACTTTTATCTATACCATGTCTGATCATTTTCTCTTTAAAGGCTGCCCTCCACTATAGAGTAATTATGTGTTATATCTTGATAGTTCCCATTTATTTTACCCTGACCTGCTCACAAAACCCCCTCACTCATGTGCTTTTGTCAGTCAACTTGTGATGCTAACACAACTAGAACACAGCTCACCCTGTGAGTGGCTCCCTCTCTGTAATGCTTGAGAGTACTTTTTTTAATCTACCTAGCTTTACCATTTAACTTCATCTGGAGTTTATTTCAAGGTAGCCCTCCTATATCACCATAATATACAGCATAAAAACTGACCTCACACTGCAGCAGAATTTTGGCTTAGTTATACTTGATGTGTATGACCTTTAAAAGAACAGAAATACACAGATGAATAACACTTTTCCTCTCTATAATAGAATCACAGAAAATTAGGGTTGGAAGGGGCCTCAGGAGATCATTTAATCCAACCCCCTGCTCAAAGCAGGACCAGCCCCAACTAGATCATTGCAGCCAAGGCTTTGTCTAGCCAACTCTTAAAACCCCCCAAAGATGGGGATTGCACAACTGCTTTGCGTAACCTGTTCCAGTGCTTCACTACCTTCTTAGTGAGAATGTTTTTTCCTAATAGCTAAGCTAAACTTCCTTTGCTGCAACTTGAAACCATTTTGCTCTTTGTTTTTTCATCTGTCACCACTGTACAGTCAAGCTCCATCCTCTTTGGAACCTCCCTTCAGGTAGTTGAAGACTGCAATTAAACCTCCTCTTAGTCTTCTCTTCTCCAGACTAAATAAGTCCAGTTCCCTCAGCCTCTCCTGAGAAGTCCCCAGCCCTCCATGTGTCCCAGCCCCCTAACCATTCTCATTGCCCTCTGCTGGACTCTCCAATTTGTCCACATCCTTTCTATAGTGGGGGGCCCAAAACTGAACACAGCACTCCAGATGTGGCCTCACCAGGGCTGAATAGATGGGAAGAATCAATTCCCTCAATCTGCTGGTAACACACCTATTAATGCAGCCTGGTATGCTGTTAGCCTTCTTGGCAGCAAGGGCACTGTTGGTTCATATTCAGCTTATTGTCCAGTGTAAGCCTTAGGTCTTTTTCTGCAGAGCTGCTGCTTAGTCAGTCAGTCCCCAGCCTGCAGTGGTGCATGGGATTGTTCTGCCCTAAGTGTAGGACTTTGTGCTTGTTTGTATTCAATCTCCTGAGATTCCATTTCATCAAAGTAAAGCGAATAATGCAGTAGACCACTTAGGAATAAACCTAGTGGCTGCGTCCACACAAGCAAGGGCTTGCCTTTGCAGCAGCACATATAGTAGCGGCACAAATTTGTGCCGCTACTTTGTGCTGCAGCGGACGCCCCTTCCCGTGTGCTTTGCAGAGGGACAACGTCCCGCTGCTCCATGTGCTGAAGGGGAAGGCTGGCTGGAACATAGGGTGCCTCAGCAGGGACTAGCCATGCCTTGTGCTGAGGCACCCTGTGCCCTGGCCAGCTGGGGAGCAGCATGTGGAGATGCAGGAGCAGGATGCCCATGGCTGGCTGCTCCCCCATCTCCGCACACTGTGCAGCCCCTGCGCTGAGACACCCTGCACCCCAGCCAGCCACTCCCAGGTCTCCACATGCCTCAGCATGAAGGCTTCACTGTGGAGCCCCCGTGCGGAGGCACATGAAGCCCCTGTGCTAAAGCACACTGCACCCCAGTCAGCCACAGAGCAGCTGGCTGGAGCACAGGGTGCTTCAGCATGGGGCTCCACAGTGCACAGAGACAGGCTGCCTGCTCCCCTGTCTCTGAGTTTGTCCCAGCACCTACCATTTTGGCATAGTTTGCACCGCTTTTTCCCCAGATTTTTTTTTTTTTTTTTTTGCTACCAGGAAACCCCAGTACCAAATTTTGCCCTGGTGCTGCGAATCAGAAGCACAGTGCACTGATTAAGGTGAAAATTCGTGTGGTTTGTGGCACTGCAAAGAAGTTTGGAGTTCCACAAACCATATGTGCCTGCATGTCTGGATCCAACCAGTGAGTCCAAGGGAAAACCCTGGGTGAGGGAAGAAGATTCTTCTTTGTTACAGTTTCTCCCACACTGAATAACCCTGACTGTAGTTTTATAACACCTTTGGGAAGGGAGAGGGGGGAGTTGTCCTATTTGCCTCTCTCTTTATCTTGTCCGACTCGGACAGCTATCCCTTACGTATGGAGGAAGATTAATTTTGTTTGGCTTTAAAAACTTTTTCCTTGCATTTCTTAGTTTCCATTGATCTTTTTGATCCTTTTTTCTTTCTTATATCTTGTGAAGATTGCTTTGAGGAGCACAAAGGGAAGGACTCATGGAGCTTTCCTCCTCTCCTCCGTTTTGTTGGGCTGCAGTAGTACTGCATCCTAAATCCCTGGTGAACAACCATTCCCACCTAGAGCTCCCTGGCTACAGACAGACCAGATCTTCCTTAGACATGAAAAGCAACTTGCTCTAGTGGACACTGATATATGCCAAGAGTTAAAGCTGTACATGCAATAGGCTGATTTTTAAAACAAAAATCAAATATCCCGTGTCAGGATGACATGGTTAAGGCACCCCTATTTTTGTAGCCAGTGGCACACAAGGGAATGATGCAGTTACGATCATGTCCAGCTACTTTCGACATACCAGCCCAATGACCAAATATTTTCAGCTAGGTCAAGAAGGACTGGCCTTCAGAGCAAGTCTGGAGTGTAGCTTCAATTCACACCTCTGGATGTGTGGCTAGACTCCTTAACTAGTACATACTTGTGTTGTCAAAGGCAACTCATAGATCAAGCTGGCTTTGCTGATGGACCCCAAGCAGCAGATCATATTAAACAGTTAACAGCATCATCCATCTGTCCAGTTAGACCCAAACAACCACTGCTGCTCTCTGTATGTGAAGAGGGGAAAAAAACAGTCTGTTGAATGAAGAGTTAATTATAGGGATTGTATTCAATTCCTACAATTAAGGGAAACCATGTGTAGAGGTTTTAATTAACAGAGATCTTAGAGAGTTTTATTTTGGCCTGAGGGCCTTATCAGGCCCACTCTGTCTCCTTGAGCATTTTCACTAGCTGTGCAGTTGCTAGCACTCACAATTGAAAGTAATGCTGGAAATATGGATGACAGTATTTATGGGATGAACAATAAAATGATGACATTGATTTGCCTCTTTCCCTGTTCTCTAACCTCTTTCACTCTACAGGATGTCATATAGCTGATGGCTACAAAGTTAATCTAAGGAAAAGGTGGTTCCTGCCATTCATACTCATGAAACTATCCTCAGCCCTTTCTCTGTTAATTCTAAACTAACAGAGGTGGAGATTATATAAAATGCTTTAAATAGCTTTTAATCTCAACTACCTGTAGGGATGGTGATTACATTTGCATGCCATTATCTTCTACTTGTCTTCATGACAGTATATACAACATTTATCTGTTGATGACCTTACTTAGATATAGCTGCTGGCCTTTTTTTGGTCTTGATCACATCTGTCAGTTTTAGAGTTCCCAAGGTTGTTATGCAAATGCTTAACTTTAAAGACCAGTTGTCTGCTGAAGTCAATGGGATTACTTAAATTATATGCTTAAAGCTAGGTGTGCACTTAAATGGTCTTAGTGCCAGGTGAAAAACTGCATGGGTAGGTCCCTTTCCAAAGTTCATTGAATAGGAACTTCACCTTCCTCGTTACAAACACAGTGAAAAAAGCCCAGTGTTAATCCTGTTGTAGAACACCTTCCCCCTGTTTGTTCTATAACCATCCCCTACCCACAACCAGCTTCTCTTGCAGAGCCAATCATTTCTCATCTCATTGAGCACTGGGGTTTGCTAACTTATACATTAGTCTTTTAGGCAGTTTTGTGAAAAAAAAATCTGCTTCAGTGTTTACCTGGGCTTCTAATGGACTTGGGGAGGTCACAAGTTAAGCACGACTCTCTTGATTAAATTAATAAGGCCCTGTTCTAACAGATCTGACTCTGCCCAACTGATGTCTTCCTCCATCCTCCACCAATACTTATTAACTATGGTGTTTGTAAAGGAGGCTAGAAGTGAAACTGCAGTATGGAAATTAGATTGCTAGTTGTACAGTTTTCAAGTGCTTCCTAGGAGTGTGTCACAGAATTGCTTTTCTCTAGTTTAGGTACCACTTAGGGGTCAGATCTCCAATTGGTGTTAAGCAGCTTTGCTCCAGTGACGTCAAAGGCACTGTGCTGATTTAACACCAGCTGGAGGAAATATTACAGTTGTCGGGACCCAGGGCAGCCGGCCAGCAGCTCTCCCTGACTCCCACCCGGGCAGATAAGGGCCCGGGGCCTTAGAAGGCCGTCAGGCGGGTACTTGTGACGCTTGGAGTGGAATTAATTAGGCAGACGCTTATCGGTTGCAAAGCAAGATTGTTTACTCACGTCAAGGTGGTGTAAGACGGAGGTCAGAGATATTTAGTTAGTTACAGCTTAGAGATCGTCGTTCAGTCGTTCTGCAGATATATATATACGGGCCAGCAGTCGGCTTATCGGGCATGCGGGGCAAGGGTACACCAGGGAGGTCGCGGCGGGAAGACGCTGACAACTGATCAAATTGTCAGATTTACTCCAAGGTGTGGGCAGAGTTGTCTTCGACTTTGCGAAAAATGTAAGCGGGTTTTGTTTGTATGATAGCCAATTGTTTTTCGCCATGTCATAAATCTAATAAGAATCGCCAATTATCTAGCGGTCTTTGCTAGGGTGTTATTTTCACAGGGTTACTCCTTGTTTTCTTTGACCAATTATAATGATTTATATAAAGCAAAGAAGGCAAAAGTTTTTATCTCTGTTAGTGGCGCAGCAATAAATTTCTTTTTGACATGCGCAGAAGAGCGGTTACTATCATTATTGTTAACCCTTAGTTAACCTAGTGCAGAAAAAACTGTTTTAAATGGTTATTACTTGTTTGTGACATGGGCACTACTTAATTTGTTTGTGACAACAGTCTTCCAGTAAAAGATTACTATTTTCACATACCAGAACGTTCACCTGGCTGGTGCATATGCCATGAAGAAGTGGAGTCCTTACTGTTTGCAGGTCCTCTCATTTTCTTACCAGTTTCAATTACTTTTGCTTTCCCTGATCTCTGAAACTGAACTCAATATTTTTCATTTGCTATCCTTAATGAATCATTTAGTTTCCCAGCAATTGGGATTCCAAACCAATCTGCCAACAGATCTCCCAAGGGCACCATAGTCTCTTACTGACCTTCTGCTCCTTTTCCACACACACACACACACACACACACACACACACACAGTTCATATAAAATCCTTTTTAGTCTTTCTTTATCCTTTCCTGTGTTCTTGTTCAGTTCCTTTACACTCCTGTAATTACATAGCTCCTCTTGATTACCCTATTGTTTTTATATGGTTCCTGCATACTGTCATCTTCATTGTAATTCGTTGCATTTTCCTAGTTGCCCATGCTAATTCTCTCTTTTCTAATAGATTTATCTTTAGAAGACTTTTTAACAGCTTTCCTATCATTTGCCTTTCCAGACCTTCCCACACATTTTGATTTCCCCAGTGAGGTTTGCTCAGCCCTGCATAATATTTTACCTGAAACTTGCTTTGTAGCAATGTAATAACTTCATCTTGCCTTTTTGGGAGTCAACCTAGTTCTAATTTGAAAGCTAATTAATGTCCAGTCACTGTTCAACTGTTTTACTATGGTCACCCTTCTAGCTAGGTCTATAATAGATCTACTCTATAAGGCTAAACCCACGCAGGTATTTTTTATCCTTCCTTTACTCTTGTTCCACATAACATCCCATGCACCTGTCCATTGGTAAAATGGTCAAACACTTGAGCACTTCAGCTATTTGTTGCTCCCCTTCCCAATGCTTGGAGCAAACCATAGCTTCCTTCATTATTCATTCAAGTCTTGTTAAAAGCATGGCATATACCCAATAAACTGAGCAAAATAGTAAGCCTGTTGGGTTTTAAGGCACTGAGTAATGCCTCCCACCCTGTGGGAGCTCTACAGAAAACACGAACGAGTTGTCTGGATTGAAGGCATGAGCAATTAACAGTAGTTTCAGTTACGAAGAATAGAATTTTATAAATATTTACAAATTATGCAGCACCTATTTTCACATAAACAGTGGCAGCCCTTAAGACAGATCCCTCGAGATGGTAATAAATGTTTTCTAAGGAGACAAAAAGGTCAAGAATCCAGGAGATATTTCAAAGCTCTCTTCCTAATCAGAACCAGCAAAACACACTCAATTATGCATAAATTGGTTAGAGAACCACAAATAGAAATTAAAATAAATGGCTCAAGAGAGAATTTTCCAGAATTGTCTCATCACAACGTATGCTAGCAACCTGGAAGAAAATTTTAATGGAAACTAGAACATCACCCTTTTTTCCAATATTCAGTAAGGACACCCCAAGTTGTAGACTGCTGCTATAATCATAGAGAAAGAGGAACCTGCTTATATAAATGCTGACCTTGTAACAAAAGAATATTTGGAAATTTGCACCTCTGCATACAAGTGAGATTGTCTGAGGAAAAAAATTCTCTTTAGTTTAATTGTGGGGGCGCTGAAGGATAAAAAATGTAAAGATCATACTTGTTGCTACGTTTAAACGCATCATGCCTTGACAGCCGCAGAGAGACAAACCTACTGCAGATGAATAGATAAAATACATTGGCAGTGGAATCCATCAGCGCCTGCCTATACATCTTTCTATTTCAGATTTCCATAGGATTATGATTCCTGCAAGGGTTATCATCATCAAGCAACTATGCAAACTAAAAATAAGATCTACCAATCAACATAGTAAGCCTATTAATTTGATCCTACATCCACATAGATCTAAGTAGCTAAACCTTCAATGTTGTTAGTGGTGTAAAATCAGGTCCATTGCCCCACTGTTGGAGAGCATTAGATATATAATTTGTGTGTGTGAACAGCCCCAGTGAATCGGCCATGTGTTTGGGGAAATGGGGCTGAGGGACATGACCCAAAATCTATTTCAAGTCAACAATGGAAAGGTTTCCATTGGCTTCACTGGACTTTGGAGCAGGCCATTCTACTCAACGTTCCTAGGAGGAAGGACTGTGTCTTCCTCCAGTATGCTATTGCAATAACACCTTTATTAGCACTGGTTTCACTGACTCCGTGCCCTTTTGCTCCCAGCAAGCAGTCCTGTTTAATCATGCTTTCTTTTGCTTTTCCAAGTATGGACTGAAAGTGTAGATTACATATACTGAGAGGAAGGTGACCAGGATCTGGAAGATGGAAAGCTGTTCCAGGAAGCAGTCCCACTGGCAGCCTGAAAAGTGGAGGGGGGGAAATATGCATGTTTACCATGGCCTGGGATGGGTGTGACAGGGCTGTCCAACTTTTAAGTGGCCAGCAGCTGCTTCTTTCTGTGTCTCTACACCACATTTGACCATTTTGTTACACACACTTGCACTCACGTATTGTACTTTGTGAGATCTTTCATTGTACTGTACCCTCAAGCAGTGGCCATTGCAGCAGGTGTTACATAGTCTGAGGCTCCACTGCAGGCACAGGCAGTTGAACCCAATGGTCTAGCCCCACTTCTTTATTAATTCCTTGGAGCATCCAACTCCAGTATATAGGCAGTTGAGACATTGCCACCTTTGCATTTGTTTATCAGCCCCTGGTGGTAAAGACCTGGCCACTGGAGAGTCCATTTTTTCGCTGTCAGGTATTTTCTTCAGCCTCATTCCACATCTATAGTTGTCTCTCCTTGGGTGTGGCAGAGATGTTGGGTGCTGGTGAGGAAGTTCCTGCACGACTTCGGATGTGTGTGCACTATGGGATGGTCGTACAGCTGGTGTCTCATCTTCAGTTTATCTTGATCGTTCTATCTGCTGCCTACTGCTCTTCTGATGTCAGGAGGAGTGATGCAATTACACACTGTTTAGGCTGGTAGACTTCAGATATCTAGAATGGAGTCAAGGCACTTAGCATGTACAGATCTCTCCCACAGAGGGCAAGCATACTTGGCAGAGGAGAAACTGAGCCAGAGCAGCAGTTTAGATAGTTGAGGGACTAGGTCCCCATTTCGAGTTGGTGAGCTTATACAGAATGTTGTTACAAGTGCTCACTTTCACTATTGTCTTCATGATGTATTCTTTGTATGAGAGGGTTCGATCGAGGGTGACTTAAAAGGTATACTGGATTTGGATAGTGGGGTCCCAGACCATGTAATATTGAGCTGGAGGTTGGATTCATGGCTTTGCACATGGAAGGCGCACACTTGCTGCATGCCACAGACGTCTTCCCCACTGCACAGTATGAGTGCCCTCATTCCCACCACTACACCACATGCCTGGGTGGCCCCATAATCAACCTCGACTCACTGCACTGCGCTGCCCTGCCCTACCCCATCCCCTGGTGCAGACAATGGAAGCCAGAGAAGGGAAGGAAAACCGAGACACCAGTGGTTGTTGTAGCCACACTGAGTGGGGAGGAGGGTGTGGGAGCAGTGGGTAGGGGGGAGCCAGAGGGCTGCAACTTAACCTTTTATGAGCTCCATGTGGCCCTTGGGCTATTTGTTGGACGGCCCTGTTGTATGCCATACAGTAAAACCTAATGCAGCGGCATATCTTTTCCCAATGTTTTAATAAACCAGAGTTATATTGACCAAGAGTTTCAAAATGAGATGCCTAAAGCTAAAGCTCCTTAAGCCAACCGTTAGGCACCTAAATTAATGGTCTGATTTCAAACATACTGGGCACATCTACCTGTGCTATTATGGTGCATGAATAAACTGTGGAGCTTATTGCTCTGGAGTTCATTGCTCCCAGGCACACTGTTTGAACATGCATCTGGGAGCAATTACCTCCAGAGCAAAATATTTCACAGTTTATTCATGTGCAACATGTGGAACTGGGTCAGAGCAGCCCTGGGGGGTCAGCCTGGCAATCTGGGGCTGCTCCCCCCCGGCTCAATGTGCTGCAGAGGTGCTAGCTAGGACAAGAGGGAACTTCAGCACAGGGCTAGCTGGCAGGAAGCCCCCATGCTGAAGCACCCTCGTGCCCCAGCCAGCCAGGCAGCATCTACATGTACATTGCTGCAGAGTTTTTTTACTCTTCAGCGGGACAGTATGTGTATTTACAAGCACTATCCTGCTGCGGAATAAACTAGCTTACTCCAGCCTAATGGGGTGCACGTGCAGACACTGAGACATTTACTGTGCAGCTGATTAGTCAATTGTACAATAAATGTCTCATGTAGATGCGCCCACTGATGCCATTAGAAGCTTTTTACGTACTCAGCCCTTATGTAGAATCATTCAATATATAAGCTTAGAGCCCAAGATTTAAGAAGAAAAAAACCCAAACCCTTTGATGAGACCATCCAGCTCATTCTTTAGCATACATAGTATTTCTTATTGCTTTATTTTCATGACTCCCTACATACATGATTAATAATAGTAAAAACAGTGTGGATTCTCTCACTGATGTGTCCTTAACATCACCAGTATTGATGAGGGTTGTGTATATAAGAAGAGAAAAAAATCCACTCTCTCTTGGTAGAGGTAAATTGGAATCTAAAATAAGAGATCACCAAGAATTGCCAATGCATTATTTAAAAATAGACTTTTCTTTTCTTATCTGGATATAAAAAATACACATTTGACTAGGAATATTAGCACACACAAAAGTGCCTTGTAATGTAAATGCTACATGGTAATAAAGATAAGGTTTCAATAAAAAAAAATCCTATCTACAGACTTAATTACTTCAGATAGCACTTTACAGCTTGGGACACAAAGCTGTAGTAAATCGTTTCAGACTCTATCTTCAAATAAATACTAAGGTAATTTCCTTTTACAAATTGCAAGAAGTTTTTCTGAATGCTTAATCAGAAGTCTGGCTTTTGAAACAAAGGATTAAATAGTTTTCTAACATTGGCATAATACTTGATTAATGCCTAAAATTGTGTTTTATTACTACATGTTTAATGCCACAAAGTTTTGCCCTGTGAATGAAGCAAACAAGCTTGCAGTCTGAGGCTAAGAGTCTGCAACTGGATGCAGACTAGAGAGAGAAAGGGTCTGCTTGGGTTATTATGTACTGGTTACGCAGTGGCACTAAAGCCACAGTCAAACTTGGGTTTCACGTGTGCTAGGCATCCAGCCTTCCCCTCGCCTTCTCACTCACTCCAAGCAACTTACAGCTTGCAGGAAGACCAGGTAAGCAAATGGCAGAAAGGAAACAGAGGCACAGAGAAGTGATGTTTCTTAGCCATGCTATAGTTTACTAACAGAGCCTGGAATAGAAGTCAGGCATCCTGAAACCTAACTCAGTGTCCTGCAAACAAAAACTCTCAGCCCATGTGCATCTGTTTGCAGCATCACAGCCCAAAATAGAGAATTTTAGAACCAGAACTATGGACTAGCTTATTTCCAAGAATGAAAAAAAAGTGCACATTTAAAGGATTACAATTTAGATTAAAATGGATATATTTCAATTTGCAAACTAAACGCAGCAATGAACCACTGAAATGAGGAGACTGAAACAAAACTTCATGTACAAAATGACTGGCGAAAGGACATCTAGAGCACATGAGAAAAGTCATTCTCAATTAGCCATCAAGTGAACCAAAAAACGCCAATAGAACTAATTAGTCTCTTTCACTTCCCATCTCTGGTACCCAGTCCCTGACTTAATTCTTGTTCTTCTTCCTCTGTTGACCATCACTCATGCATTTCATTCCTCTAATTCTTCTTCTTCCCTCTACCAGACTTCTGCAACCTCTCCCTCCCCCTTCTATTTTACACACCTTTCTTCCTCCAGAGTTTCTTTTACCTCGTTCATCTTGAGCTTCCCTTCAAATCTCCAGTCCTGGGGTACTCAGCCTTTACACTGGGGTATGAACACAAAATCAAAGATGATACCACAGCTGCTTCTTCAGTGACGATGCTCTATCATAGCTATTACCTACCTCTGCTCACGTACTTAGCTGGTGCCAGGGCAGAAGGGATTTGAAAAACACGCACACTCCCGTACTAGAGTGAAAAACAGGTGGAAAAATTTTAGAATGACTATATGACCTGAAGAAGTTTTGGTGACAACACCTGGTAAAACTAACTTGTAGTAAAACAGTTCCCCCATTTAATTAAAAACAGTTATTTTGTTAAGTGCTTATCATTCCCTCCCAACCAGGATAGTCTCAATGAACCAGGCTGCTTGCTTACTCTAGTTGGAATTGGATACACTTCAGGAGAGCAGATAGGAACACAGACTATAATATAGTGTAAAGCGCACAGGAGCGCTATGATGGAATTAGCTTGCTCCTTTGGGGATGTCTTCATGCAGAGAGGGAGATCCATGCAGATGCTAGCTGGAGCAATCTTCTACTGCCAAGGTCAAAAGATGCATCATTCTGCACGTGTATTAAATGCCGTGGAACTGGATATTCTACACATGCCTTGTAACTAGTTTCAGATTTTGAAAAATATTTATATTGTTTGTAATTTGTTAAAAACAAGAGTTAGAGCTCCTTTTATATGTTTTATTTTACATCTTTTCCCCCTACAATTATTAGAAATACCACATAGCCATACTTGAAGAAAAATCATAACTTACATTAATTATAAATTGAACATTAGTGACCACGTCAGTGCTAAGTAATCTGAGGAGCAAAACTATTTTCATAAAAACATTAAACTAATTTATAGATCTCAAAAGTTTCTAGTGGAAAATGCCTGTTTTCCCACTGAAATTAAGTTTTTCAACTACATTGAAATTTGTGTTTTTGGCCAAAAAAGTAAAGCTAAAAATTGTTTCAAAACTTGCACTTTGGTTTCATGAAAATAAGACCTTGGTCTTATATATATTTTTTGAATATTTATAGATAGATATAGGTATACATATATCTATATCTGTCTATTTATATATAAATAGATATAGAATGTGTGTTTATTAGTGTTTTATATAAACTAAAAGTAGAGAAGGAAATGAAATTGGGTTTTCTCCAAATACTATGCGAGTTAAAAAATAACATTCTAAAAATTTTACTAGGAAAAAATTTAATGAAAATTTTTAAACAAACGTGTATTGCTTATTGTAATTTTGGTGAACTATATTTGACTTTTTTTTAACCCAGTTTTAATAACATAGCTGCACTTAATTTCTTTAAGTAGATGGAAAAAATAGGCGTGAATATGGACTGAACACAAGCTTGCATAGAATTGCATCTTAAACCAAAATAAAACACACAATACTTGAAAGTGAAAGTGCCTATACACAAACTAAATCTGCTTAAAAGGACAGCCTTTGCTGAATCAGAAAGTGCGTGTGCATGCATATGGACAGTCTGGAGAAAAAAAGGCTGAAAATGCCTGCAAGGTCTGTAAAAAAGGCCATCTCTAAACAAACCAAACAAACAACTCCCCCCCCACCCCCCCAAAAAAAAACAAACCTACCAACAACCCCAAAACAAAACAGAAAAACAAAAAACAAAACAACCATGAGCTTAATTGAAGCTTCATTGGAGCAAAGAGGCTGGAAGCAAGCATTGATGGACAGAGCAGAGTAGTGCCTCTTGGTGTCTGAGTTGGAGCTGTGCAACCTTCAGGAAAAGCATTCTCCCAGGGCTTTGTAGCCCATGGGAGCCTCTGTAGACCCCTCCCCCAGCCATGTGCTTCTGCTGCTGTCCCCCATTGCCTGCCTGTAACATTGCTTGCTTCACAAGTAAGCAAACAGTAGTCCTCTTCTGAGGATCTATCAGGATGGGTGGGGAGTGGGGGTGTGTGGGTGCACTGGATGTGAGGAGCATTGTACCGGGTGCAGATGGGAGTATTAGGGTGTGGAGGTGAGAAGGTGACCCTTAGGATGGGGCAGCTGTGTAAAACCACTGCAACAGTCAAGCAGGGTTGCCAATCCAAGAAACCTCTTTTTTTTTTTTAATTGATAATCTGCACAACTTTTCATTGACATTTTTTTTTTTTAATTGTGTTGATGTTCAAATCCTCAGTTTGAACCTGGCCCTTGAACAGGACCTGGCATAAAGGTTAAATGTATATTATGCAAAATATAAATGTTTTGTAAAAACATACCAGTATAAAAGTTACATTGTCATAAGAAGTTTGCAGATTGCCAATATACAAAAAAAGTGTCTTGGGTTAGCAACCCTGGTGTGCAGATAAGGCCTCAAAGAGGTGAGATAACTTGGCCAAGGTCACATAGGAAGACTGTGGCAGACCTGTGAAAAGAACCAGTATCTCTGCAATCCCAGTTCTATACATTAACTCCTTGGCCAGCTTCTCCTTCAGTCCAAGAGGAATGGATGCAGTCAAGTCAACGTGTAACAGAAAAGCCTAGCTAATCTTAGAAAAGCTACAAATTCTTAGCAATCACTATGTAGAACATGACTAAACAGAGAATCCATGCAGGAGGTAAGACATGCAGCCACCACAGCTGTTATGGAAAGCAACAGCTGAGACCAAGGGGAGCACTTCACTTTACAATTTTGTAATACCAATACTTAATTTTGTTGCAATGGAATATACATTTTATTTTTTCATCCCTATTTTCTCTCAAAGCTATAAGCAAGATATATTGATAGGGCCTATGAGTAGGGACCTGCTCAAAAAATGATTTCACCAAAACCATGAAAAATGGTGGTTTTGCAATTTTACACAGAATCACCAGAAAAAACACAACTTAGTAAAAATAAAATGTTAACTCCCCAGTGGGAGCCAGAGGCTGCTGCAGCCCAGCCTTGCAACCAGTTGGTGGAGGGGGGGAGGAAGACATTGGCACCAAGGGAAGTACCCAAGATGGTAGCTGCTCCCTCTGTTGCTGATTGGCTGAAAGGACTGCCCCTGCCCCTGTCTGTCAATCAATGGTGATGGGAAGAGCTGCATAAAAGGCAGCCCTCTCTGTCAATCAACAGCGAAGGGAGAGGCCAATGGGGCCCCTTAGCCAATCAGCCTCAGGGAGAGAGGGCCCACTGTGAAAAGAATGTGAAAATGGCAGCCGGTGCCATGATCACCATGTAAAAATCACTTGCCTGCCGCCTTGATTTGGGTAGGTCCTTCATTAGGACCTAGGCATAGGCATGCAGATTTGAAAGGGACCACCTGTGCTATCAGGTCTGTTATGGAAGGCAACTACAGGTAACCCCTGCTTCACGCCATTTTGCTTAGCGCAATTCTGCTACAGCACTCATTTACATTGATACCTGATTCCACTTAGAACTCAGCAAGTTTTGTTTAAACGCTCATGGGCATCGTACAGCTGGTACCGAAACTGACACTAATCCTGGCAGCCCTGAGTCTGGTGAGTTTGGGGGCTTTAGAAAGTGAAAGTGAACATTGGTTTAACTTGGTTTTGCTTAAACGCTCACTTTGTCAGGAACCAATTAAGAGCGCTAAGCGGGAGTCGCCTGTATGCAACAGAAGCAAAGTTTACAATGGATTACAAGAGCATCCTCTCCATGCTTCACCCCCACATACCTCAAGTCACAAAACAACCCTTTACATTTTTGGAACTAAAACACCCCAAAGGCCTCAAAACCTAGTGAGTCATAGGAGTAGGACTGTGCCTTCTGGCAACCTCAAATCTGGCAATCTATTCAACCATGTGTAGATGGCAAGGCATACCAGCAATCACCCAAGAAGGTTTTCACCCACATGTGTGCCAACACAAATCATCTCCCTTCTTTCACTGTTGCCAATATCCACTGTTTCAAAGGAAGGTGAAAAAGCCAAGGTATGCATTTAAAAGGGAAGAGTAATTTCACCCCAGCCCCTAGAAGTAACTAGCAGAAGCCCTGAAGCAAGGGACTAATTGATTGAATACAATATAAAAACACGGCAACAAGTATTGTAAGGCTAACCAAGACTTAAGACAGGGGTGGGCAATTATTTTGGCTGGAGGGCTGCTTAATGAGTTTTGGTGAGCTGTCAAGGGCTGCAAGGGTAGCCCTGTCCCTTGACAGGTTCCCTGCCTCCTGGTTGCCATCTTGGGACTGGAAGTCCTGCTCTAACCCCTGACCTTTGCCACTGAAAGTCCCTCCCCTTGCTCTGGAAGCACTCCTTTGGGGGTGGGAAGCGGGAAGGTTTGCCATCTTGGAACTGGAAAAAACACAAATCATATGCTATAGGAGATGTTTGATTTTTAGTATATTTTAACTTTCTTTCAAAAAATATTTTTTCTCCGAGTTGTGTGTTTACATAGCGTATATAGAGGCCATAGCTCAAAATAAAGTCTTACTCTTGTATATTCTATGTAGGGGTAGGGGGGTGGGGGGTGTATGGTTGTGGAATACATGGTTGGAGGGCAGGGGTGTGCGTGTGTGGGTATGGTGGGGTAGGTTGTGTGGGTGTATGTGTGCGGGTGTGGGGGAGGATGTGGGGTCTGTATGCGTGGGTATGATTGGATGCCAGTGAGGGATGTGGCTGTGTGGGTATGGTGGGGTATGTGATTGGGGTGTGCGTGGGTTGGGTGTGTGAAGGGGACATCCCTCTCTGCCCAGCCCATCCCCTCGTAGGCAGGGGGAGGGGGAGGTGGAATCAGTGTTGCCTCCCTGGCTCACAGTGTGCTACAAATAGGTGGGAAAGCAGCTGCCACCGGCAACTTGCAAGGAAAGCCCCTAGGAAAGGAGAGTCGGGGAGGGAGAAGCTGAGTCTAGCGCCACTGGCTTTCTTGGCCTCTGTTCCACACCTACTCGGCAAGGCTGCAGCTGAGCCTATGCTGGCTCCTGCTGCTGCTTGCACACCACCTGCCTATCCTGCCCTTGCCTGCCAGGGCTGCAGCCAACCTGGCTCCTGCTGCTCCCGCCCCACCAGCCTGTTCTGTCTCTGCCCAGCAGGGCTTTGTGAGCAGCAAATCTCCTTCACACGACCCTGTACATGCTCCCCCGCCCAGCCATGCATGAGTAGGACCAAAGACCCCGCCTCAACGCCACACCTCCCCCTCCCTACCTGCTGCTTGGAGTGCTACAGCAGGGACAGGAGTCGTCGCTGGAGGCTGGGGGAGTCCAGCAATTACCTGGGCAGCTGCAGCAGTAGCCCTGCCCTGCTGTACCTGCTGGCTGGGGCCTTCCGACAGAGGCTGGGTATGCAACATGCGCTGCCCCAGGCAGGAGCGGGTGGGACTCAGCACCAGATGGAGTGCAGCAGGGGCAGCCACCAGCTGGACCAGATAAAATGAATTGGTGGGTGCCTTCTTGTGGGTTGGATCCAGCTGGCAGGCTGGATCTGGCGCACAGGCCATATTTTGCCCACCCGTAGCTTAAAGGGGAAGGATGAATAAGGAAAGGAAACCTAATCTAGAAAGGGATGTTACAGCTACCCAGCCCCACATCTACAACTTCCAAAATTCCCCATCATCTAAACAGAAGTACTTTTGAAAAGTTGCTCCAGAAGTCCCGATACTGCAAGCCTGCCAGCGCAGAGAAATTGTCACTGTTCAACCTCACCTTCTGCCAGGAAGCCACATCTCACTTGAGATTACTTTTTCTAGCTGCAACCTCTGCCATGATATCCTGCCTGAGCCATCAACGAAGCCAGAAAGCCTTGTGCCACCTGATGCCTCCTTCATACACAGCTGCCAACACAGCAGTCAAGTCTTCTTTTATCCCATCTTGGGAGACTGTCATTAAGTGACCAGTTGTGAGAAAGATCTTATACTTCATTTCAATTTCAGCGGTAGCAGGTTGCAAACTCATTGTAAATAGTTATTGAAAAGAATACAAATCTCCCCCTACAGAGAGAATGGTTAATACACATCAGTCTCCCCACAAGATGACATTTAAGAATGTGGGGCAAGACTCATGGGATGATGTGCCTGGTGAATAGTTTCTCCAACTTTTGCTTGCAAAAGATTTAGCCACTATGTGGCAACTATTTTGTGAGTCTCAGTAAAGTATAATCCAGCTCTTAGACCACCATCTATAGGCCAAGCGTGTAAAAGCAGTGGGAAAAACAATCAATCAGGTCTAAAACACGACTAATGAAACAGTCTGACAGATCTGGTACACAAGGTTTGCTCTTGTATGCAAAGGAGCACAGTTAAGGTTGTAACCTAAGCTCCCCAAATAGGTTTCCTCCACAAATTAACATACCTAAGCCACATGTCATTGATGCCATGCATGTAGAGTTGTCTAGAAAGAAATTAGTGCTGAGCTAGCATGTGAATGTACTTAAGACTATAAATGTTTGGAGCAGTTCTGCAGTGTAGACTATTCAGGAACAAGGAAGTACTATAGGTGAATTTGCAGAAAACCTGTTACCCCCTTCCCTAAAACACTTTAAACAAAGCAAAACTGCTCCCCCACTCCAGTCATAGACTTAGAAATGACTGACCTCTTTTGGCTGAAACGTTCTTTAAAAATATTCAGCCTGAAGCAGATGCTGGGCATGGAATATTTTAGCACAAATGCTTATAGTTCTGCTAAATTTTAAACAACTGACAATAGTGTTTTGGGCAGCCTTGATAAGATATGTTGTCAGTTCTGCTTGATACACATATGTAACACATATATGGAAGCCTTCCATGACAGGAAAGTACCCTTTGATTAAGGGAACTCCTGCATCAGTATCCTCTCAAGAATGATCCCTTGCAAAAGGTTTGGAAAAGAATACTTAGAGAGAAATTTACATCAACTGGCCCATCTCAAATAGATTAAAAAGTATGTCATGTTTCCACAAAAAAAGCACTTAACTTTTATCCCGAAGCTTGATTGGGGTAAAATCTCAATCAACTGAGTGAGAACATCCTCTTCTCCTGGCACAATCAGTGTATTGCCAAGTCTGACTGCTGACAGCCAGCAAACTAAAAAGCTTTGTGGGGAGGGGAAATCACTCACCTGAAAAAAGATGTTACTGAGTGATCACCTGCAAAAGGCACTGAAAAAGATCGTGTGTTGCTCACACACTGGAGACAAGAGGTTCCTGCAAGCCTTTCCAGAAGTCCCACAAAGCTTGGGAGAGACAGAGGTTGAATGAGCCCGATAGTTCCATCCTCACAAAGTTTCTTGATTCTACTACAGATGATGCCATCACCTGGAAGTCTGGCCTGAGATTGTTAGGTAGGAGGAAGGCATCTGACTCCAGCCCAATGTGAAAAATCTTCTACTGACAGGGTAGCAATCTGTAGACACTCAGTATGTCCAGGATGATATGCACCTGCCAGGGACAGAAAGGTCACATTGCAAAGAGGCTCATGTGGATCCCTTCCTTGGCGTGAAAAGAAAAACTACTCAACTCTTATTCACCTGCTTGAGTGCCGCAAATAGTTAACTCCTAACTTATATTTGGCGTCTATTTTTGCCTATCCTAAAACTAGCTAGATAGAAAAGTGGATACAAAAGTGGGTCCACAGTGCCTCATCAGGTTCATTCTGGGTTTGACCCTTAAACCTCCCTGTTTTTAAAGACTTCCTTTGTCATGGGATAGTTAACAGAGGTGTGCAAAATGGGCCGTATTCGAGTCAGATTCAGCCCAAATCAGGGACAGTGATTCAATTTGATTTGGATCACTGTCCCGATTCTATTCAGCCGAATCCGAATCTGAAGATTCGATGCTGATTCGGAGAATCAGCTATTTAGTCATAGACACCGCTCTAAATGTTTTTTCTACATACCTCAAGGTACCAGGCACGGATCATGAACACTGCGATCTATGGTGGGGCAGATGGAACATCCTACAGGAGCAGGGGGGCCCCCCCGCCACAAATCAATGGTGAACCTGGAAGTGGACTGGAAGTACTTCCGGACTCTTTCCGCGTCCGCTGCCAAGCACTCTGGGGGGTCCCCCTGCACTTCCCCGACTTGGCGATCAACCGCAGGGGGACCCAGGGTGGCTCCCCAGACCAAGGAGGCACCAGTTGCTAAGCCGGGGGAAGGGGGTGCCCTCCTGTGCGCTCCCTGGCATACCTGGAAGTGCTTCTGGTCCACTTCTGAGTCTGCTGCTGAGCATGCTGGGGACCCCCCCCGCGGTCCTGTGGGATGCTCCATGCGCCCCAGCATCGCAGCATTCATGAGCCTCCTGGTACCTTGAGGTACATAGAAAAAACATTTAAAGCTATGTCTATGTCCGAATTGTTGAATCTTTCCAAATTGATTCAGGGGGTTCCAATTTGATTCGGAGAAATTAAAGGGTCTCCCGATTCGATTCGGAGATTCGGCCACCCAGTCGGGCCAAATCTCCACCAAATTGAATCTGTGACCAAAGCTTCGCACCGCCCTAATAGTTAACTGGTTCTGACAAAACTGATGAAAACTCCCTTTGAGACTATGCTTCTGAAAGCTTAACGCATTTGTCTAGAAATTTGTTTCCCAGACAGCAGTGACCTCAAGAGTGAACTTCAAGCCTTCACGACTGATCCACTTGATATTTAGACTCACCCAAGACACTGCTTCGTAGTAGTATTAAAATACCATGGTAGTAAACAAACTGTCTTCCCAGCATTCTTCCCTTTTCCTCACGCTCAACTTGAGCTCTCTTAAAACATCAACCTGGACTGAAGAGTTCTTTGAATACTTATCCAAATCTCCAGACATCATTTATTCTAGGTAATGATGTTTACCATCCAAATCAATATTTGACTCCATTTTATTTTGCTGTGACATGGCAGACTTTAAACTTACATGCTTTGAGATGGCTACCAACACTGAAAACCTTGGCCTCAGATTTATTTCAATTTCACATATCTACAAAGCAGCAACACAGTTCTCTTTGTAAATTTACATTGTATTATTGCTTCTATTTGGCTTTTAAGAAGGAAGCTCACTAACATACTTAAGAACTCCCCCCCTAACTTAGCAAAGGCCCATTTAACTCTTTAAAAAGTTGTGTTTTAATGAGGAATATGCTATTTCGAGTTAATCCATTTTCTCCACAATTTCCTCCAACTGCTATCCCTTTGCACACATTTTAGTCTCCTGGGTTTATAAGAGTTGTCATACTTTAGTATTAACAATATAAAGAAAGAGAAGGAGAGAAAAATCCCACCTCCTCAATCAGTGTCGGCCTTAGCCACACGACTGCTACTCCCTATGTGAAAATCTTGTGCAGGCAGCACAGTGACTATGATTCTGCGATTGTCCTTTGGGAAACACAGTAGAGATGTATGCAGCCCAAGGGCAGATTCAGCAAAGATGGGTATAAGCCATTTTCACAACCTTATTTTGAGTTATTCTGGGTGCCACCATGTTCCTAAAATTAGAGAAGCTAGGAACTACACTAAATGAGTACTTCACTCCACCCTAAGCCACTTCCCTCCTGTTACTGCCCTGCCCCAAGGTCCCAGCTCACGAAAAAATGTCTGAAGTCATCTAGTACAGTGCCCTTGAGCATGGGAATTCTCCCCTGGGCAAAAAATGAACTTTTTATGGCTGTAGCTGTGGAAAGGCTTCCTCCTGAGTTAGGAAAAGGAACACTCACCTTGGAATTTTGCTTCTTTGAAGGTCTTTTGGGCACCTTTCCAAACCTTCATCTCACCTAAGTTTGAAGTGTAGTTTTGAGATGTTTTCTTCCAATATACTTCTGATCTTTCACCTCACACTTTGATTAAGCTTTTCCTCCTGGATGTTTCACCTTGCTTTCAAGCCAAGTAAAAGACTACACTGTTTAGATGGTAGCATTTGTTCTTAGCAGGTACTGGCACATAATTATCTAATAGCATCTTGTTTTGACAAGGTAAAGGTCTTTTCAAAAAGCATTTTCTACCTTTATTCTATAATTTTCAATTTTACATTAGCAAAACAAGCAACCTGGATATAAAAGGTTTCTTCATGTGTATTTTGTTAACCCTGCATTTTACTAAGAGGCCTTTATTTGCTGCTTGAGCTAATTTATGTAAAATGCCTAACATTTGGTTCTCAGTTTCTAGTGTTCAGTTCTTTTCATAAAGAACAAAGAACTCCACAGTTCAAACAGTGGAGTAGTCCAGAAACAAAAAACAGAACAGGAAAAGCAAGGATTCATGTAGTGGTGTGTTATTAGTTTTGTTACTGTACCCGACCTGGTACACAAGAGCATTATAATAAATGTCACTATATCACTACAGATAATGGATCATAGCAACATCTTGTACAGTTCAGTATCTGGCCATGAACATATTACCAATTTGTATTACATAGGTTTGGGTTTGAGTGTGTAACTTCAAGTTCATATACAATACCCAGAAGAAATACCCATGACTAAAATATGGTCCATCAAATATCTGCTCCTGACAGCATGTAGCAACTCAAATGAGAATCAGTTCACTTGTTCATAAATGGACCTTGCTGTATGTAGAATTTAAAAATTCAGGTTGCTCCTTCAGGGATCCTCATGCTTTTGGAAAGTTTCTAGCTTTTGTGATTATCCTAAAACCTTCAGATTAAAAACACATTAAAATCGGTAAACCTGAATGGATTTGCAAAAAAAAAAAATTACCACGGCTACAAAGAAGTAAACTTAGCTGCAGAGCAGTAAAGGCTGCCCAGACTGAGAGTCACAATCACAAGTACAATGCAAAACAAGCATAAGGCAGCCAATGAAGGAGGCAGGAGCTCTGTGGGGAGAAAAAGATGGTCGCTGTAACTACACACTATCATAATGCACGTGCATAAAAGGAGGCTAAGTTAAAAGCCAGGGGCAAACAATTGTGTTGAATCCTAAATTCTGCATGTTCTGAAACCTACTTTTAAATCATGGAAATAGTTCCTTACAATTTTATATATCAAGCCAGAGCAATCTAGCTACCTATAAATTTTTGGCTCGTCTACTATAAACAGTTGTAACAAACTGGAGGCTACATAGTCACCCACCCTAATTCTGAACACCATTTCTTTCCCCTCCTTCCCCTACCTCAGGGTTTGTTTTTTTTTTTTTTTTGGGGGGGGGGGGGTTGTTTTGTTTTGTTTTTGGGGGGGGCAGAGGAGGAGGTTATATTCAGTGTAGCAAACAATATGCAGAAAATGTAACATACAAGCAATGCAATAAACAATAAAAACCACCGAAAACTAAGCATCTGTATGTACATTTTTATTAACAACGTCATCTTAGCTGCGACTGAACATGGCAATTGGGGAATACAAAGACTGGACATATACATGACAACTTTACAAGTTTTTGACAAAAAAAATTGGCATGACTTCTAGACAGCTGCTTTTAATAAAGCTTACAACTCAAACACGGTCTTAAGTGCTTACATTAGGAAAATATGTAGAAGTTGGATCATACACAGGTCATCCCAAGTCTAAAAATATTAGTAGTTTAAAAAAACTCCAAACCACTCCATCTCCACCTGGAAAGTCCCCATTTTACATATCCTCCATTACAGTCTTTACTGTTACCATACATGGAATATCAAAAATATATTGATGGACCTATCACTAATTATGAATATTTATATTTACATTAAGTTAACAAATGCTTGACCAAATACTTTATATACAAATCTCAATTTGCCCTTTGTGAAATAGTCATTAAAAAGTTAAAAACCATAGAAATGCCAGTTAGAAATAATGCATTCCAAAAATTGAACTTGTTTACAACAATTCAGAATGTTGGAAAATAATTTATGAAAAAGCATGATACTTTAATACAAATATTCTCACAACACTTTAGCTCCAATACAGAATGAGTGAATTTTCCCCTGAATGTTTTTTTTCTGTGATATCTTCTCTTCCAACTATGCTGTAAGAAAAATAAAATTATGCATCAGTCGAGGAAAACTTCTGATTAAGCTGGTTAATATGGGTTCTCTTCAAAAGAAAAACTCTGCTTGCAATGTTATTGCAGTGACTATCTTAGTGTGCATAACTGTACAAGAGCATAAAGACTATGTTTGATGACCTTTACAATAAAATGTCTAATAAAAAACATTTGCACAATATGAAGCCTTTCTGTTGAAATATAATTTATACATCATCATAATGTTTATCAGAAAGTTTATAGTGACATTGGTTAGGCTGGTGTTCAGAAAGAGCATTACTATACCTTCAAAACAAATACTGACTAGTATGCAAACATTGTCTACCAACGTGGAATCAAGCCACAAGAAAAACCCATCACACAACTGCAGGAGAGGCAGTTTTCTTACAACTTGTGGAAGTCTAAAGATATGTGGGCGCTGATAATTCATGACAGTATGATGAAGTAACATATTCAGTGAACTCCAAACAGATGAAAAAGCCATTCCACTTTAATTCTGACACTGACCTTGCATTTAAAAACCTCTCATCAAAATAAAATTACAATGTCCTCATAAAAGCTTAAAAAAAACAAAAACAAACAAACAAAAAAAACTCTTCAGTGTTCCACAGTCCATGGAGCGTCTCGATGGGATATGCAATTTAGTTGGACCTCCAATTTAAAAACGCGGGGCCCATCAGTCGTTTTGTGGGTAGAGCATGGCAGCCCCCTCCCCCCCCCTTGAATAAGAGGCTCCACTGGACCTGCTCCTTGCCACTGATTGGCTGCAAGGGCTGCCTGTCATGAGGCTTCACCCTGCTGATTGGCTACAACACCTGTCTGTCATGAAGCCCCACCCCTCACCACCAATTGGTGAGGCCACATGACAGGCAGCCCTCATAGCCAATCAGTGGTGAGGGGTAGCAGCCATCTTGCTGGCAGCCCTTTGAGTAGGCAGTCCCACCCCACCTCCCTTTCCTGCCTGGGCAGGCTGCTGCAGCACCCTGAGGATTGCTGAGGCTCCCTCTGGTGAGCCAGCATTTTATTTTCTGTAAGTTTCCCCCCCACACTGTGCATTTCATGGGCAATGCCAGATTTTGCAAAATCGTGAATTCCGTGGTTCCCTAGTTATATGCATCTGCAATGTGAAGTATGACTTTTCTAATCCACCCAGCCAGCTAAAAGTCTCAGTCTCATGCCTCAATTACAGAATCTTTTTTCTATGGCCTTGAAAAATACATTGTCTCACATCCTTTCAGAATGCTGCTGCGGAGATTATTTTCCTAACCTGTTGTTTGACCATGTCACCCTTTCTTTTTTTTGCATTTCTCCACTGGCTCCCTTATCTCTCAAAGACGCTTGTCTTCACTTCCAAAACCTGTCATGATTTATACCAGTGAGTCTCAACCAGGGGACCACGAGATGCTTTTATGGGTATTACACAACATTAGCAGTTACGTCTGCAAACATCCACACAACTCACAAGATAAACCCAGAGATTTCAAATAGGAATCCATAGCATCAAAAACATTCTGACCTGCTAAGGTTTAGCCAAGTTCTTTGCAATACAAGTTTCCCTCGATTTATGCGGTACGTGCATTCCTGGAGAATGACACATTAAGCAAACCCACTTTACCAAGTAACACATAGGGATAGGTTCCCATGGCAGTGATGGAGGGAGGGAGGGAGGGAGGCTGGGACTAGGGAAGGGGTGCCGTTCCCCTGGGAGCAGCTGACACCAGCTGCCTGCACCAGGGCACAGTACAGCCCAGGGGCTGCAGGCAGCTGGCACTGGCTGCTTCTAGGGCCGCTGCAGCATGGGTTAGGGTGAACGGGGACTGGCAGAGTGCCAGGGGGTTTGGGACACAGTGCAGCCTAGCTGCTACAGGTAGCTGGTGCCGGCTGCTTCTGGGGCCGGGGTGAGTGCCGTGCCCCACACTGCCTGGGGCTCCGCTTGTCCGCACTGACCCCAGCCCGTGCTGGAGCGGCCCCAGGAACAGCTGACACCAGCTGCCTGCACCAGGGCACCATGCAGCCCAGCTGCTACAGGCAACTGGAGTTGGCTGCTCCTGGGGCTGCTCCAGCATGGGCTGGGGTGAGTGGGGACTGGCAGAGCCCCGGGGGGTTCGAGGCATGCTGCAGCCCAGCTGCTACAGGCAGCTGGTGTCAGCCACTCCCGGGGCCAGGGTAAGTGCAGCGCCCTGTACCACCCGGGTCTCTACTGGTCCGCACTCACCCCAGCCTGTGCTGGAGTGGCTGACACCAGTTGGCTGCACTAGGGCACGGTGCAGCCTAGGAGCAATGGTGAGTGAGGACAAACAGAGCCCAAGTAGGCAGGGGAATCATGATGCAGCCCAGCAGCTGGTGCCAACAGCTCCCGGGGATGCTGCAGTCAGGGCTGGGGTAAGTGGGGCCATGGTCCTTTCCCCTCCCCCCAGACTTACCTGCTTGGGTAGGGGGGTCATCTATGCTGATCGCATAAGAGCAAATTTACCTCGCATATAACTAGTTATGGGTCTAAATATGCTCATCACATAAGAGTGAATAAGCATATAAAAGAACCCGCATAAAATCGAGGGAAACCTGTAGAACAATTGCTTTATATTTTTCCCCACAGTCAAAAGAGTGAAAGCTTAAGGCTGGCATTTTCTGAGGGATGTCTCAAATCTACCAAGGAGTCTCTTGAGCCTGAAAACTGGCCTATAAATCCCCCAAACTCTCGGTCAGTGTCAATAAGCGAACCTTGCACTACAAGTTGCAAGCATGCAGCATGTTTTCAGTTTACATCTTCTTCATAGTTTCTCCTATGTTGACCACTCACACTTGGAAAGATCTCCATGTAAATATCCACAAAGCCTCTACATTGTTCTCCTTAAGCTAGATGATCCTTGAGATCCTTTCCAGCCTTCTGACTCTACCATTCAATTTCTTCTAAAGAAAACTCTTGGGCCTTGGTGCCTAGACAACACAGGGTGTCCTGATGCTCCTGCTGATACTTAGAAACCCCAGAGGTACCTGGCTAAAGGATCTTGTTCTTTTGTTTACAGTCAACCAAGAGTCAAATTAAAAGTATGGAAGGAATCATTTCCTAAGGCAGATAGATAAGAACTATGTGGGTTTTATCCTTCTTAGGCAGTCAGGCATGGTCTTTTTCCTAGGATCATCTGAGCATTAGCTGCTTCCTTTTCTCCCACTACAGGGGCAGGGCATTTATAGTGCCCTAGTCACAGCTGCTCTTTCCCCACAGAATACTGAACAATGCTCTTGGAGTTTCTGGATCTGCACTTTCTAGCTAGGGTGAGTAAGAGATTGGAGTTACCCCAAGATTGTGAAAAATGGTGAAGTGGTTGCTTGCAAATGCAGAGGACTAGACTCAATGGCCCAGGAGGCTCCTTCCTGTCCTATGTTCCCCAAAACTTTGCAATTGCTTGGCTGCTGCACACTAAGACCACTGTCTTTTCTCCTGGACCAAAGTTGTGTTGTTTCTTTGTAATATTTCCATCTGCCTATATCAGGGGTGGGCAAAATATGGCCCACAGGCCACAGCTCCACATGGGGCTGAGCCCTACTTGCTCCCACCCAGGCAGGCCACACCTGCATGCCCCTGAGCCCCAGCCAGCATGCAGCTTCTGGCAGGGCTGTTCCCAGTGCGGCTGCAGTCAGCTGGATATTTCTCTGCTCCCCTCACCTCCAGCATGAGCTGCCAGGCTGAAGCTCCCTCCTGGCCGGAGTGGTGCAGCAGGGGCAGGAGTGGGAAGAGGAGAGGCCCCCAGAGGCGAGGGAAGCACAGCAGCACCTGGTCGGCTGCAGCCACACTGGAATAGCCTAACTGGAAGCTACGTGTTGGCCAGGAATGTTCTGCTCCCCTCAACTCCAACTGTTGCTCCTGCTACTGCCATGCTCTGCTGTGCCGCGCCGCTCTGGGAAGGTTGAAGCTTCAGCAGGAGGCCCCTGCCCAGTGCATGGAGATCCAGCTGTAGCTCCTGGCCACCTTCCACTTGCTCTGCCTGCCTGCAGGGGCTGCTCATCAAGCCGGGTGGTCAGAGTGGGTGGAAGGTGGCTGGGATCTGGAGCCGGAACTCGACATGCTGGGCAGGAGCCCCCTGCTGCAATTTCCTGCTCACCCACCCACACAGGCAGAAGCAGTGGCAGCTGCAGCTGGAGGCAAGGGAAGCTGAACAGCTCTGCTGGCCCACAGCCCAGCATGGTACAGCCAGCTGCAAGGCTGGGGACCACATGGAGTAGCACAGAGCCAACCCAGCCCCTCCCATTGCCTCTGTACTGTGCTGTGTGGGTCCCAGCTTTGCAGTGGGAAACTGTGTGCTGCCAGGATGGGATGACCCAAACTGAGCTGGCTCCAAGCTGCACCACATGGTTCCCACGTAGCACAGCACAGACTGGACCAGCTGGGCTGGGCTGGCCCCATGCCACACTGTGTGGATCCTGGCCTTGCAGATGGGACCCATGAACCACAGCTGGGCCCGGCTAGGACTGGTTTGGTGTCGTGCCATGCAGTCCCTGACCCTGCAGCTGAAACCGCACTGTGCTGGGCTGGGCCAGGCTGGCCCCAGGCCATACCATATGGGTCCCAGGCTTGCAACTGGGAACTGCATGCTGCATCCAAGCTGGGACAGGCAAAGCTGGCTCCCCACCTCCCACCATACCCTCAACAGACCCACACCCTCCCATGGCCCCACACACAATCCCACCCCCCCAACCATAACCACATACAGACACCCTCCCAGACACCATCCACCACACCGACACCCTCCCACAGCTCCCACACCCCCAGCCCAACCACATACCCCACATACACATTCCCTGTCACAGGATGGGGTCCCCAGGGATGGCTGTGATGCCCCTAGGGCGGCTCCCTGGTTGTGCCAGTCTTGCCCAACAGGAACCCTTCTCGTCTCCTGCCATGTCTTGTTAGTAAATATAATAAATAGGGAGGCTGCCCTTGAATTTGTGGTTGGACAGTCTTGATGGACCCCACTAAACCCCATCGGTTCTTGGACCCCTTTTGGGTCCTCCTCAAAATGGTTGCCTCATGGGGTACCCACAGCCTTATGGGCTAGATGCATGGCTCCAAAACCACCCCTTTACTGCCCCACGCCTCGCAGATGATATCTAAAAGTTGCCTCTCTGGGGCCTTGTTCAGCTCAGCCTCTTGTTATCACCAGGCTCTCTGCAGCCCTGTCTCTGTGCCCACACTGGTGCTAGGCTCTCTGCAGCCCCTTTGTCACTGTGCCCCATGGCGCTGGGGTCTCCACACTGTAGTGGGCCCCCAGTGAGGCCTCCTCCTCCCCCAATAGCCTTAGCCTGGTCCACTGTTTATAAACAGCAACCAAAGTATGAGCCCCTAGGCTATAACATAATACATGCAGTTTAGGGTGTGCTCTGTCCCTTTAAAAGAGTCAAACTGCCCCCCAAGCACTAAGTGCCTTGTAGGCCAGGGTACCTGGTGAGCTGCTGGAGCCCCATTAGCCCTATATGCAGGGTATCAGGCAGCCAAAGCATCTCCGGGCAATTCTCCTCTGGAGGCTCCTTCCCCTGGCTGCTGCCAGAAAACTAACTCTCTGAACCCAGCCCTGGGGTTTATATGTGCCCAGGGCCTTGCCTTCTTCCGGTCAGCTGACCAGGTGCAGGTGCAGGCTAATTCCCTCATCAGCCTGCCACTATAGTAACTTGCACCTGTAGGGTTTCTGCCTGGCTGCTAGCTAGGGCCCTCTCCCTAGGCAGTTTCTGTCCTTAAAGGAGCAGGCACCTTAGTGTCCTGTGACATCCCCCCACACTCACTCCCCAACCACACAGCCCTCACATACACCTCCTTAACCGCCCCCCCCCCCCCCCAACGATACACAAGAGTAAGAGTGCATTTTGAGTTACTATGCAATCGCCTCTAGATATACTATGCAAACACACAAATTGGGACAAAAATATTTTCTTAAATAAAATTGAAGTTATAGTAGATGTTTGATTTTGTTTAGTATATGATTTGGTTTTTTTCCCCCCAGTTTCAAGATGGCACCACCCCTGCCTGCCGCCCCCGGGAATATTTCCAGCACAGAAGGTCAGGGGTTAGGGGCAGGACTTTTGGTCACAAGAGGACAACCAGGAGACAAGGCAACTGTCAGAGGGTGGGGCTACCCATGCAACCCTCGACAGCTCACTAAAACTCTTTAAACAGCCCTCCACCCAAAATAACTGCCCACCCCTGGCTTTTATTTATCTCTTGCCTCCTGTCTTATGCTTAACCTTTGTGTTATTTGGTTTGTACAGCATTTAGCAAAGAAGTGTCTTGATCAATAACAATAGCTTAGAGATACTATATTACAAACATTCAGATAAATTATTTGTGTGTGAAAATGTTGTATTTAAAATAGCAAGATACTTCACAGTACTCATTTCTCACCATTTTAATTAGTGCTTTGTCGCTGGACTTTTGGTCCAATGCTCTGGGTTTCTTCTTCTGGATTTGGACGCTTTCCTGCACTTATACCACTGCTGAGAGATGTTCTTCCTGTCAAATTAAACAACACCTAACTTAAGAATCTATTTTGCCTTTATGAAAACATAGTAAATCAGCTTTTTTATGCAACTATAATGACATTTCTTAAAATGTTACCTTGTTGCAGCAAATGTGATTGCTGATCGTCTCCATGAGGAAAATGCAAAATACTGCTTGCTTGAAAGTAACCTGTTAAAAAAAGGGGGGGGGAAACGGAAGTGATCATAAATATGCACTGTATTTTCATATTATTCACAACAGTTACTCTTCCGTTCCATTAATAATTCAACATTTTTTCCTGTCAAAAAGGGGAAGCATAAAAAAAAAGTAGGTCTACTTTTTTGTACAGTTGATCTATAATCAGATCAAGTATGGGACATAATTGTGTCAATTAACCTCTTGCATAGAAAAGGGGAGCAAAACCTCGACAACCCCCTACCCTTATCACCATGGCAGGGGGTCGAACTTGATGATCTGCTCAGGTCCCTTCCGACCCTACCTACTATGCAACTATGCAACCAAGAATAATTCCTAATAAATGCTCTTGCTTGCAGAAAAAAACAAAAGTCTGAGCAGTAAATTCCCTCAGCACAAAACACAGTTAGTAAAATGATCTGTTGCACACCGCTGTGGAATCAGAAAAAATATATGCCTTAAACTTTGATTATTTTAGTTATAAGATGACATAACCGCTTTGTGTAGAATTGCTGGCTCGGTACAGTAGAACAGATAAGGGCAAGTGTTTGTTCTTTGTAACTCTTCTGCAAATGCTTCGCTCACCGCGGCCTTGAAGGTAGAAAAAAAAAAAAGTATGTACAAAGTAGATTTCCAGGTGCAAGAAGGAGGTTTGTGAACTAACCCTATCTCCCCCATAATTCCCATCCTGATAACAGCAAAGAAATAATGAAGTAATATTATAGCCGCTTTTCATGCTAATTTCACTATATGATCACGTGAGTTGTAAGCGACTGTTAAAAAGTATATAAGCCTCCTGATTTTGCTCTTGGGGGGGGACCCCTTCCAAGTGCTTGGGAAATCCATGTCACTTTGGAACTCCCCCTACAGCTGTAGTTTCTTTTGAATAAAAGCTTCTGCTGACCTGACCCAAAAGTACTCTGTGTGTGTTTCCATGACAATTCCTGGTGCCGTGACTCGGATCCAGAACACAGGCTGAGGAAGGAGGACCGCAGGCTACCCCCCCCCCGAACCCTGAGGCGCCAAACTTGAGAGGTAAGAGACCTAATTCAAAATCTCTATTGGGGTTTCGGAGGAGGACTGCCTGTAGGCTCCCAACTTGGCCGTGGTAACTGGATCTGAACCTTGTTAAAACAGGTCAGTCTGAACCTTACTGCCGGCTAAAATTTTCTGTCTGGTAAAGGATCCCATTTTGTGTCTGGTAACGTACGTTTTAGGGAGAAACTGTTTGAGGCACCTTCATCCAACAGCACATCGGGCTTGTAGTTAATTAACTAAGGCGGTGTGGGGTAGGAGGTCTGGCTGACTGAATAAATGTGCATGTGTGTGTGTATTTAGAAATATGAGCCACTGACCAGGACTGAGACTACGGTTGGGCTCAGCCGCCCCAATTCTGCCTGACAGGGCAGTTTTGAAAGCAAGGGGGCCCAACTGGAACCTCGTGACCCAGTGGACAGGGCTTATTGAATGAATGTGTGTGTGTATTTAGAAATATGAGCCACTGACCAGGACTGAGACTACGGTTGGTTTCAGCCGCCCCAATTCTGCCTGACAGGGCAGTTTTGAAAGCAAGGGGACCCAACTGGAACCTCGTGACCCAGTGGACAGGGCGTCCGAGTGATTTTGTCTTTTCCAAACCCCTCGTCCCAGTAGCTTCTGCCGAAAGCAGGAGTGAAAGGATCCCTCTAGTGTTTCCCTCCCCATTTCCATTTTATGAGCCGGTGTCGGGTCAGAAGCCTTTTGTCTGGGCAGTGAAAAACTGCGGGGCAAGGCACTGAGCGGCCCGGACATCCTAAATAAGCCTCTCCTACGTCTCCCTGTGTGACTGAAAATGGGAACAAGTCAGTCTAAACAGGTTCCTGTCCCCCCTAAGGGGACTCCGGCGTACTTTATGTACACACACTATTCTCCCGAGACTTGCAAGTACCTGGATAAGTGGAACTGGTATACTAGGGATGATCCTGTGAAACATTTTCCACAGGAAGGAACATTTGATCAGGATAAAATAGTGCACTTGAGAGGGGCGTTAGAGTCCCGTGGATCCAAAACACCACAAAACCAGTGGGATGCGTTCTTTTATTGGTATGATGAAATGTCCAAAAGGCGGACAGAATCTCAAACTAGGAGCCTAAAAGACTCTCAAGAAAAATTAAAACAGCAGTTAAAAGCTGTTCGGGAGAAATTGGCTGCTCCCCCAAATTACACGCTGGCCACCGCTCCAATGTATCCAGCATTGCCCGGGGCGCCCCCACCACCGGAGCCAGCAGAGGATATCCTTGACCTTTGTTCGAACCCCGCTCTCCTGGGACTCCCACATCAGCAACAACCAGTTCAACATCAGGCTGCAGCCCAGGCTAGTGACCCATTAGCTGAAGCTCCTTCAGTAAATCCATCCACGGAGCTTAATAGTCCGGACTCATCCACCATATCTGCCACTCAATCATCACCAGTGTGGCAATTTACTCCTGGGTCACAACCCACCACAGGTGTATTTAGAAGAATGGAAATAGGCATGGAAAGATCTCCCATCAATCTGAGATCCCGAACTGCACAAGTTTACCCCCTAAGACAAATGCCAGGCATTGGCACCGATGGACAAAATATAGTAACTGTGCATGCACCCTGGACTCCAGGTGATCTCTACAATTTAACTCAAAAGTTCCCAAAAATCAGGGAAGACCCAGAAAAATTTCAGGAAGAATTGCAGACTGTTATAAATTGTTATAATCCAACATGGGCTGACATTAATCAGCTCATGCGATCCATTTTGCCCAAGGAAACTATGCTACGTCTGTACGCTGCCTGTACTTGGCCAGATCAAAACCCAGGGATTGGCCAAGACTTTATTGACAAGAGAAATGCTTTGGTTCAGGCAGTTCTCACAATTTGCCCAAAAAAGGCAGACTGGACCAAAATAAATACCTGTAAACAAAACAAAAATGAACACCCTAGTGACTATTTACAACGCCTCAAACAGGCATTTGAACGATACTCAGGAATGGATAACCCAGTCGGAAATGCTAAACAAGCAATAGTGGCAGCATTCGTCCAGGGACTTAACCCTAAAATTGCTGAGAAAATTCAAACAGTAATTATTGGCTGGGAAACTAAAGATTTGACCGAAGTCCTTGCTGCGGCTAACCATTTTCATAACAAATTGGAACGGTCTAAAGACAGTGCCAAGTTTAAGTTAATGGCCTTACAGATTTCTCAGTTGCAGGGTCCAGGTAGAGGAAGGGGATGAGGACAGGGAAGGGGAGGCCCGGGTAGATTCAGGGGAAGAGATAGATCCTTGAGCCCACAAAACCCAGGCTATGGGAACCAATGTCATTATTGCAAGCAAGAAGGACATTGGAAATCAGAATGCCCCAACCGCCCCGGCCAAGGACCCAGACCCCAGCCCCCACCTCCACTTCCTGTCAATTTTCCCAGTGTTGAATAGGACAGCCTGAGGGACAGTGACATCATTGCTCCTTTGCTTGCTACTGACCAATCTGGTCCGTTTGTTGAATGCCTTATTTCTGGTAAACCTGTCTCCTGTCTTGTCAACACCGGAGCGTCCCGCTCCACGCTAAAGGCTGCTGAGTTTCTTTTTCTACCTTATTCTCCTGAAACTGTAAATGCTGTCGGTATAGGCGGACAACCTATCCCACATCCCGTCTCTGAACCTGTCTCCATCTCTATTGGCCCTTTGTCTGAAAATCATGCCTTTCTTCTTAGCCCCTGTGCACCTGTCAACCTTCTTGGTAAGGACTTGCTGTGTAAACTGGGATGCGTGATTTATTGTAGCCCAGATGGTGTTTACCTTGAGGTACCGGAACATAGGGAAACCGAGCTTGTGGCTTTGCTAACCCAGGAGTACTCTGATTCTGACACTTCCTTCTTGCAAGAGGAACTGTTGGCACGAGTACCTCCACAGCTGTGGTCCACCCATGCGAATGAAGTGGGGCACATGCTGAGTGCTGAACCAGTGCGTATCATCCTGAACCCTGCCAAGCCACTTCCTCGTGTCCCACAGTACCCCATCTCAAAGGAAGCTGAGGAAGGGATCAAGCCTGTCGTTTCCTCACTCCTTGAGCAAGGGATTATTGTCCCAATACGCTCCCCTTGCAACACACCTATCCTACCTGTCAAAAAACCTGGTAAAGATACGTATCGCTTTGTGCAAGATCTTGGAGCTGTAAATGCCGCTGTGTTACCCGCTTTCCCCGTGGTCCCTAACCCTGCCACTATTCTTTCCTGTATCCCTTCAGATGCTACATATTTCACAGTAGTGGATCTTTGTTCTGCTTTTTTCTCTATCCCCGTTCATAAGGATAGCCAGTATCTGTTTGCATTTACTTATCAGGGATTTCAATATACCTGAACAAGACTCCCTCAGGGATATACAGAGTCCCCAACCCTGTTTTCCCAGATCCTAAAAAAAGATTTGGATCCTATCACGTTCAAAGGGGGGTCCACCCTTGTTCAGTACGTTGATGATCTATTGTTAGCCTCACCCACTTTACAGGCCTGTGAGCAAGATACTTTGACACTCCTCACAGCTTTAGCTCAGAAAGGCCACAAGGCCTCAAAATCTAAATTGCAGCTCTGCAAGTCTAAGGTACATTATTTAGGGCATGACATCTCAGCAGGAAAACGACACCTTTCCCCTAGTAGAGTTGAAGCTATCCTCAACATTCCCAAACCTATGACTAGAAAACAGATGAGGGGATTCTTAGGTGCAACGGGTTATTGTAGACAGTGGATCCTGGGTTATGCTGCTTTCGCAAAACCCTTGCAAGCATTCACTCATGATACCACCCCGGAACCCCTCCCTTGAACTCCTGAAGCCGAACAAGCATTTGTGGTCCTTAAACAAGCCCTCACTCTTGCTCCTGCTCTTGAACTTCCTAATTATAAGAAACCCTTTACCTTGTTTTGTCATGAACGGGAAGGAATCGCTTTAGGAGTACTCACTCAGCTGCATGGTGAAAAGCATCGCCCAATTGCATATTACAGCTCTGCCCTTGATCCCGTAGCTGCGGGACTTCCTCCTTGCCTCCGTTCAGTTGCAGCTGCTGCCTTGTTGGTTAAAAAGGCAGATTCTCTAGTTTTGGGACACTCTTTAACCGTTGCAGTTCCACATGCTGTGATGGCCCTTCTGCTCAAGGGCAAAACTCAGCACATTTCCAATTCCCGTCTTACTAAATATGAGAAACTTCTACTGTCAGCTGCAAATGTAACCTTAAATCGCTGTTCAATTCTGAATCCTGCGTCACTTCTGCCTATTGCCTCTGATGGTGAGCCTCATGATTGCCTGTCTATCACAACTCAATTGTTAACCCCTCGAACTGACCTCAAGGACATTCCTATCCCGAACTCTGACCTTGTTTTGTTTGTTGATGGTTCCTGTCTTAGAAATGATGCAGGCAAATTAGTTGCGGGATATGCAGTATGCACTCAGTATGCTGTTTTGGAAGCCTATTCTTTACCCCAAGCTCGTTCTGCTCAAGTTGCTGAACTCACTGCTTTAACACGTGCTTGCATTCTTGCAAAAAATCAAACCACAACCATTTATACTGACTCTAAGTATGCTTTTGGTGTTGTTCATGATTTTGGACAAATCTGGAAACAAAGAGGGTTCCTCACTTCATCAGGGACCCAAATCAGTCATGGTTGTTATGTAAAAGCGCTCTTAGAAGCTGTTCAATTGCCTCTTGCTATTGCTATTGTTAAATGTAAAGCTCATGAGAAACCGTTTGATGATGTCACACGAGGAAATGATCTGGCAGACCGTTCTGCCAGAAATGCGGCCCTTTCTGGCCCACAGGCTCCTAACTCTGTTTTTGTTTGTTTTTCAGCAGACCAGTCTCCTTTGGCTAGCCTTTCAAGTCTGGCCCTTCTTCAAAATCAGGCCCCAAAAAAGGAAATAAATGACTGGCTGCGTGCAGGATGTTCACTGCACCCCGACTCTCTCTGGCGCTCCCCGAACGGCCGCCTGGTGGCGCCTAGAGAGCTTTTGCCACATCTTGCTCGTTTAACCCACTCTGTGGCCCATACGAGCAAAGGAGGAATGATTGCTACAGTACAAAGAAATTGGTTTGCCCCAAATTTTCCTTCCATGGCACAACAGTACTGTAGCTCCTGTCCCATCTGCTTAGCTCACAACATTGGGCAACGGGTAAAAACGACACCCGCAGCCCATCCCCCTCCATGGGAACCGTTTGTAAATCTGCAAATTGATTTTGTGCAGCTACCTAAGTGCTGTTCTTATGAATACATTCTTGTTATTATTGATGTGTTCTCTGGATGGGTGGAAGCCTACCCATGCGTACGTGCTGATTCCATCACTGTAGCAAAAAAATTGCTCAAAGAATTCATCCCTAGATTTGGATTGCCTCTCACAATAGATAGTGACCGTGGCACCCATTTCACAGGACAGATAGTAAAAAACATCTGCCAAGCACTCAACATACAGCAACACCTACACTGTAGTTATCATCCACAGTCAAGTGGTGCTGTAGAACGTAAAAACTCTGATTTAAAAACGCGCATTTCGAAGATTTGTGCTGAAACAGGCCTCAAATGGCCTGATGCACTGCCCATTGCTCTTATGCACATTAGAAACACTGTTAACAGAAAACATGGCCTAACCCCTTATGAAATACTCATGGCACGACCCATGAGGATGCCAGCTACACCACCTGTTGCCCCTCACCAAACAGACCTACAATTAACTGATGAAACTGTACTAAATTATTGCAAGGCATTAATAAAGTATGCCAGGTCTGTTCATTCACAGGTCCAAGAAGCCTTACCTCAACCACCGGATGTTCCCTGTCACAACCTCGAACCAGGGGATTGGATCTACGTAAAGGTCTATCAACGGAAAAACGCACTTCAACCCAGATGGAAAGGACCTTTCCAGGTACTTCTAACCACTAATTCTGCTGTTCGTTGCCAAGGTCACCAAACGTGAACTCACGCCTCGCACTGCAAGAAGGTATCACCTCCATTGGACCCCGAAGCAGCTGTATTCCAACCAAGGTTGGGATCTTTCCCTGAGGCCAAGGACAAAGACCCTCAGGACCTCACTCAGGCAAGTGAGGAGCATCAGGGTGCAAGTGCTAGTAACCTCTCCCCTGCACCCAACACCTCAGCCCAGCCGGATTCATCAGTTGAAGAACGAAGATATCATCTTCGGCCTCGAAGAAAGTGAATGCTCCCATTCGGAAGATCACCACCTCGATCAAGACCAAGAGCCGACATTATCAGTCCTTTAGGTAACTTGAGCCCAGAGGACGAAAAAAAACTTTGGCTGCCATCCTGGGTTTGGCTGGTAGCGTTCTTTTTCTTACTAGTGCTGGTTATGTTTGTTGTTAAGATTCTTTGTCCCTCCTGTATCTAAAAATGGCACTGATATCCTTATATATCACACTTGGGTATCTCAGTATCACCCAAGGGGGGTGGGAAAAAAATTTGTATTTGCAGATCTCCCATGCGGTGGCTCAAGCTGGAAATAAAAGTAACTGCTGGATATGCTCTCACAGCCCAGCACACCTACACCAAGGAATCCCAATGATCGGAGTACCAATATCCCTCCAGCAATGGGGAACAATAAACGGCGGCTTCGTTAGACACTACTCGTTAGCTGCCCATCGGTCCGCTCCTAAAGAATGGAGGGCCGCCCCTGCTAACTGGATAATCTCCCCAAGAGTAGAGGCGCCTTTCTGTTACAGATCCAACAACACCGGAGCTTATAATAAAGCCACACCTGTAGGACACTACCCTCATTGCCTAACTACTCTAGATTATAGCCCTAGTAGCACCAGTGGAATCCTGTTGGGTAACGTACCCTCTCTCAATTGTACAGGATTCATGGTCTACAACTTTTCTAAGGAACCTCATGTTGCTCTCATTGCAAACAGATCAGAATTTTACATTCACTCCAATTTTACTTCTTGTAATATATCTCGGTCCAGCAGAATAACAGCTGAACGTGGACCGTCCTATACGATGCATATCAATCGAAAGTGCCGGATAGGGCACAACAACTGTCGAAATTTGAGTACCCTTTCTGCCCCAGGCCTTTACTGGCTCTGCGGAAACAGGGCTCATAAAATCTTGCCCTGGAATTGGGTGGGGGCATGCACTCTTGGACGTGTTGTGTTATCCCTGGTTTCGAAATGCATAGTGCAATATATCTGGAACAAGTAAAAAATTTCAACCATCACATGAAAAGGGCGGTTAACCCCTTAGCTACCAGAAACACAGGGTTCCATCGATTTGTGAGAACCTTCATACCGTGGCTTGGAGTAAGAGAATTGGAACTAGCCATAATTAACATTTCAGCCACAATGGAAGCTATGGGAAATGCCACTGCGGATGCAATTTAGGCTCTGCAAAAAGAGATCTCCCAGATCTCACAAGTAACTATACAACACCGCATAGCCCTAGATTACCTATTGGTATCCCAGGGAGGAGTATGTGCCTTAGCAAACTCCACCTGTTGTGTCTATGTCAATCAGGACATGCGAATCAAAACTGACATTCGCAAAATCCGAAATCAGTTAAGGGTCCTACATCAAGTGGCCTCAGAAAATACTAACTGGGGTCTAGAAGAAATGTGGTCTTGGCTAACCTCCTGGCTCCCAGATTTCGGGGCCCTTGGCAAGAAAATCCTGTATGGAATATTGTTTGTCTTGATAATGTTCTATGTCTTAATGCAACTAATCCTCTGCTGCGTGAAAGCCAGCAGGGGAAGCTTTAGCAAGGCAAGAAAACCCACAGCAGAGTCTAGAATAATGGTGTTACAAAAGTGTGAGCAGATTGAAAGAAAACATGAAAGGCTGCATGATGAAATAGAGGGGCTCATGAGAATGGAAATTTAAGGCTAAAGTGAGACTAAATAGTCTCAAAGGGGGGGGCTGTGGAATCAGAAAAAAAATATATGCCTTAAACTTTGATTATTTTAGTTATAAGATGACATAACCGCTTTGTGTAGAATTGCTGGCTCTGTACAGTAGAACAGATAAGGGCAAGTGTTTGTTCTTTGTAACTCTTCTGCAAATGCTTCGCTCACCGCGGCCTTGAAGGTAGAAAAAAAAAAAAAAGTATGTACAAAGTAGATTTCCAGGTGCAAGAAGGAGGTTTGTGAACTAACCCCACCTCCCCCATAATTCCCATCCTGATAACAGCAAAGAAATAATGAAGTAATATTATAGCCGCTTTTCATGCTAATTTCACTATATGATCACGTGAGTTGTAAGCAACTGTTAAAAAGTATATAAGCCTCCTGATTTTGCTCTTGGGGGGGGACCCCTTCCAAGTGCTTGGAAAATCCATGTCACTTTGGAACTCCCCCTACAGCTGTAGTTTCTTTTGAATAAAAGCTTCTGCTGACCTGACCCAAAAGTACTCTGTGTGTGTTTCCACGACACCGCATATACACGCAACTTCGCTTAAGCGAACAGAAATATTAGTTTTGGCACTGGCTAGTCTTCTCCTATTTCTATTCCTCTAATACAAGGGTAGGCAATTATTTTGGGTGGAGGGCTGCTTACTGAGTTTTGGCAAGCCATCAAGGGCTGCATGGCAGGCAGCCAGGAGCAGATTCATATTAAATTTTCTAAATATTTTATGGGCCCCACGGGCCAGATAGAATGGCCTGGCAGGCCACATCCGGCCTGCGGGCCACATTTTGCCCACCCCTGCTCTAATATGATAGGGGTTGGCTTCTTGAACATGGAAGAAAAAAAGGAAATTTGGCAAAAGACACATTATATGATCTGTGCAAGTTACCCAACTAAAAGCCCTCAAGTTTTGAATTCTTTATCAATCAAACACATACAATCAGAAGCAAGAGTACGTGTTCCTGTTCTGCCGAACCATTGTACTTCAGGTATGTTCTGGATGCCTCTCAGAAATCAGAGTGGAGTCCAGTTTAAGTGCCTACCAGTCAACCTACTGGCTTCTCATTACAATCTCAACTGATGGCAACTCTGATTGTCATTTTAAGACATGGACACAGGAAACTGGCTATATACAATAGGGCTGTGTGAAGCTTCAGTCCCCAATTCGATTTGGCAGAGATTCAGTGGCCAAGTCTCCAAATCCAAATCGAATCAGAGGACCCTTTAATCTCTCCAAATTGATTCAGAACCCTGAAAATCGATTTGGAGAGATTCAGCAATTCGGATGTAGATACAGCTTTAAATGTTTTTTCTACATACCTCTAGGTAGCAGGGGCTCGTGAACACTGCAATGCTGGGGCGCATGGAGTGTCCCTCAGAAGTACAGGGGGCTCCCCAGCACACTCAGCAGCAAATCCAGAAGTGGACCAGAAGCACTTCCAGTCCATTTCCTGGTCTACCCCCCTGCACCCTCCGGCTTGGCAACTGGTGCCTCTTGGGTCTGGGGGGGCACCCGGGGCTCCCCTGCAGCTGACTGCCAAGCCAGGAGGGCATGGGGGGCCCCCAGCGCACTCCCTGGCAGTGGACCAGAAGTACTTTTGGTCCACTTCTGGGTTTGCTGCCGAGCATGCTGGAGAACCCCACCATGCTCCTGTGGGATGCTCCATCTGCCCCAGTGAGCCATGCCTGCTTGCTCAAGGTATGTAGAAAAAAAACACTTTTAAAGTTGTGCCTGTGTTCGAATTGCTGATTCTCCGAAGCAGCACCGAATCTTCAGATTTGGATTTGGCCGAATCAAGTCAGGGACAATGATCCGAATCAACATATTGAATCACTGTCCCCGATTTGGGACAAACCAAATCGAATAGGGCCTGTTTTGCACAGCCCTAAACCAGTTCCCATCAAACACACAAGATCAAGAACCGGTATTTATTTCCTCTACTACCTTGCAGTTCTAATGATCTAGGAGGTATATTTTTACCTTAAAAATATCTTTTAAATAACCTTTAATTTTTATGCTGGGATCTTTCCAAAGGTGACAGTAAAATACCGTCTTTCAACCCACTAAATAATGAAGCTACTATTCTCCCATACTTGACTGTGGAAACAGCTGTTTGTGTTTGAAGCTTAAAATCTCAAAGAACAGATATCCCTAAATTAAGATAATTATAAATTATAGTTTTGACAAAGACAACTGAGCCAACTCAATCTTGAAACTGTTCCTGTCAGCAAAATAATCAATGCAAGGTATTTTGAGAATTTTAACTACAAGAATTTGCAAATTCTCTGTAAACATTTTACTTGCTGAATAATACCTTGCTGCTGAATTCCATTAGATCCTCCATGAGACTCTCCCAGTGCACATGGCTGAACACTCACTGTATGACCATCGCTTGATCCCATTTGAGCTCCTATGGACAAGAAAACAAGAAAAAAGAAAAATCAACTTAAATTTAAGTGCACGCAGTACAAAACAGATTAACTTTTTAAATAAAATGTCATGTCTGAAAGACTAATTGCTTGGAAGCCTATAACATTTTCTGAAGTTATAAATAGATGCAACAACTGTATCAGTATCAAATGGTACAGTACAAGCTGTTAACAATGCAATCTTTATTTCTAGGGGATTCTGTAGCAATACAAACACAGGAAAACCACTCCAACTTTAGCTCTGAATCATCCAGGGTGATTTCTCTCAGATGCACTGCCACAGGATCATACGAATGAAAGAGTTAAAACCTAACTGATAGTACTTACCTAGAACAGCTCCCCTTCCCCTTTAAAAGCAGTTAAAATGTACATTTTGTCATCCCTTTATGTATAAGGTTATACATTAGGGGTGCGCCGATAAAGATTTTTTTGGCCAATACCAATGGCCAATTATTAACCAGGCACATTGGCTGATACTGATCCAATTGCTGATATGTAGCCCAGCAGCTTGGAGAGCAGCATCCAGCCGGTAACTCTGTGGGGGGTAGGGGTGGGTAGATCGAGGCCCTCATGGTGAGGGAAGGAGTGGGGTTAGGGCAGGTGGTGCCCAGCTGGGGCGGAGCAGGGTGTGGGACAGAGCTGTGAGCAACTCATCCAGGTGGCGCGGCTGCAGGGAGGAGTGATGTAGTCTTTTTTATGGTATATCTAGCTTTTGCAAATTACATCTAACTGAATACTTAAGGCAGCTTGCTGGTGCTGGGAGGGGTGTGGTATATGTATGTTAAGGAATGCTTGCCCGCTGGGAAAGAAATGCAACGTAGGCAAGCCCAGACAAGTACGGATATGTTCTGTGGCTAAGGTAATATGAGCATGGGCTAAGAGAAGGCAGCCAATAGTAACGGTACAGCGTGTTAAGTGGGAGAAAGCTATATAAGGCTGAAGCAAAACAAAGGGGGTGGTGCTTGCTTTGCGAATGATTGCCAAGCACCCCTCTCTGGGCAGACTTGAAACAATAAAGATTAAGTTGGATCCTCCACCCCTGTGTGTTTATTGGCAAAAGCGCACTGGGCACGAACTCACACTGTCCTTTGGGGACAACAGGAGGGAGGGGCAGGTCCTGCCGATGTGCACACCCCTGGGGGAGCATGTGCCCCCCTGATTTGTGTGTGGGGCGAGGGTGGCCTAGGGCCAAGGAGCTGCGCTGGCCTCTTCCTGGCAGGATCTGAGCTCGAGGCAGGTAGACAGCAGTGGTGTTGGGTGGGTGGGTGGCGGGGGGACGACAACGATGACTATGGGGAGTGCTTATGCTAATATGCTCACATAAGGCTTATGTAGGAGTTTGGCAACTTCCATAATTCTAATATTTCCATCAGATTAAGTTTCACTAATTACCTGCACGGCTACAACCAGAGACGTTCTCCCCTGGTGAATATCCCATTAGGCCGCCATTTCCATTTCCATTTGGGTTAGAAGGCACTGTTGCAAGGAGACCTAACCATAGGAATAAAAACTCATTGTTAAAGGTAAAGCAAGCGAGTACATTTTAATTTCATATGCTTTTTTCCTCTGGTCCTCATAGTATTTCCCACCCAGTAAATTTCAGTAGTTCTTCATTAGGAAGAATTTTTTCTCCTCCAGTACATCTGGCCAGATTTCCCATACTCATCATGGATCATAACCATGTACTTATCTTGAAGTCATTTTATAACAGATCAGTTAAATTACTGAATATGGTGTGCACATGTAACACATCCCAGAATACTTCATATCTACGTAGGTGTAAAACAAGTGCAGTTGTGAGACAATAGTGGGACATTTTTTAGTAGAAAAAGGGCTGGACATGACAGCATTTTCAAATATTTGGAGGGCTTCCATAAAGGAAATGGAGAAAAAATGGTTCTTCCTTGCCACAGAAGATAGGATACAAGGCAGTGGGTTCAAATTACAGTAAGGAGTTTAAAATCAAATCTCAAAAAGCTAGCTAATTGTACAAACTGTAGAACAATGGAACAAGCTGCCTGAAAGTTATGGAATTGCTGCCCCCTTTGGAAATTTTTGAGAAGACAGACAGCTGTAGGGAATGGTTTAGGAACAGCAAATTCTTCAACTGTGCAAAGGGTTGGGTTGGATAACTCCAACTCCCTTCCAACCAAAAGACTAAAAATCAATCAATCTCACAAGATAAGCTGTAGTATTTACCAATAGCAATCTGTATCGTTAAGGCTGCAACCGTCCTCCCCACACCCCCAAACCATTATACCTGGTAGTAAAAATTTGGAAAAGCAAAGAAAATCATGCCCCAGAAAATTTCCAATTTAAAAGAGAAGGCAGAGACCAAACGCACTGTAAACAAAGTTGGGAAAAAGCAGGTGAAAGGAAGAAAAGTGAGTTTGGGCAACATTTTTCTTTTCCCGTCCATTTTAGTTGGCCAAACTACCCCAGACATAGGGCTCAGAGCTGGTCTCCATGGTACAGGGCAGGTTTATCAGAGCTGCTTGAAGGAAAGATAAACATTCAAATAAATACATCAAGTAGACTAGAGAGCCATACCTAATCCTCTGTATCGTGAGAGCTGCTGGTAGATTTGTTTCATTCTCTCAATATTCAGGCGGCTTGCTTCTGCATGATTTACCATTGGTTTAGGATAATTAATTCCTATCATACATTTTGCAGCCTTCTGAACACCCTCTGGAGCATTCCAAGGATCATATATGTATTTTGCAGGGAAACCTCTAAGCACAGGCAAATAACGTCTTTTAAAAGGAAAGAGAAAAACAAAAGGTAATTTAATACTGAGATGTTTAAGTCTCAGGTAACTTCAACAATGTTTTACAATATTTACTGAACAGACTGTTTACCTGATGTAGTCCCCATTAGGGTCAGTTCTTCTGCCAAAACCCACAGGACAATAGCAATGAAAAAACTGCTGAAAAAACGAACTACAGGAAAGCCACATCCAGCTTCCAGCATTGACACTCCAATCTGCATCAAGCAGCAACTCTTCAAACACCTTGAAAAATAATGGAATCAGTTAATCTGAACACACTAAATCTTTTCGATGCACTTCCAAGAAGTGCTCAAAATGTCAGCATCTTAGTGACAGTTTCCTGTAGCAACATCTTAAAAGCTGTGTGTTATGATTTATTTACCCATATCTGATAGCATCCATAAAACACTCCGCAAATAAATACTCAGAAAAACATTTCAAGTCACATTGAAAGAATGGTGATAAAGGGAATGCTGGGCTTCTGCGCCATCGAACCTTGCCATCTAGGCTTGTAGATATTTCCGCAGCACAGAAACTGGATGTGCTTTTTCCACAAATGTATCCACAGAAATTCGTGAAAGGGTAGTTGGGAGTCACTGGTGTCATTTTTATTTTAAAATAAAGTTCACAGTGGCAGACAAGATTACTTAGAATAGTAAATGTTAGCGTTTTCTGAGCGCATTACCTCCATGTGGTCATACTTGTTGGATGCACATGCTCCCCCACCGCTAATGAGCTTTTGAAAACCTTCTGGAAAATAGATGGGTAGTGGATCCATGGGGGTATGGAATGTCTTGGACCAAGGTTACTAAAGACTGAACTGCAATTCCCTCAGTTCCTCCTAGTAAGGCAACAAGTTTTACTCTTAGAACTTGAGATGATGTGCAAGAAGCCCAAACATTCAGAGGCAGAAATTGTGGCAGCATTTAAAAAAACAACAACAAACCCAGTTGTTACAAGTAGTAAAAGCTTTACATTCTCTGAAGGGGAATTTCCACATTTTTTACTTCTTGGAGTCCAGCAAACAAGAGCTTACATGGCAGGCTAAAGAATTTTAATGAAAACAAGGATTGTAGAACTGCATCCAATCACATACCAAATCAAGATAGTAGGTTTTGTGTAAGGATGTGAACAGAATACCAGGTTGTAGCCCTGAAGATTTCTATGAAGCAACAGTAGCTATGGCAGAGCAAACACCGTGGCTGCGTCCTTCTCAAATATTCCTATATTCAAATATTCCTATATATTTGTTAAAAAAATACATGAAAGTCACTTTAAAAGCCTCAGATCCACTGTATTTATGTTAATAGGACTATGGAGTTGTTTAAAGGACATTACAATCACTGCATGTAATTATAATGAAGAGTAAAATGGCAAAAACCATTATATTATTACATCTAAACAAACAAGAAACTGCCATCTTGACAATATGATCGTGCACACTAAAAATGAAGACAACTAACATTTTATCTTAAATTTTTATATTGCTACCCAAGGGCACAGTATCTGAGCACCTTCCAAACCAACTCAATAGCAATAGTAAAACCCTTAATTGGTTTTATGGAGTCTCTCAAAGTTCTTCCTTTATCCCTCAGAGTAAGAAATAGAGGTGTGTTTTATTTTTTTTATTTTTGGGGGGGGTGGGGGGGAGGAAGAGGGCAGGGAAGAGCTGGATGTTTAAGAGAAAGGGTGGTAGAAAAAGAAGGATGTTTGAATGCATTGTTTGTGGTGGAACAGTTAGTTCTCTCGGGAAGAGTGAGACTTAGCACTTCTTAGAGCTGGTTATAATCTCAATTTGCCCAATCCGGTCTAGAAAAATTGTTCCATAGCTGGATCTCTTCAAAAGAATGCACTGACCCCAGTCCTCATGTAGTTCACAGCTGTTTGCAGACACAAACCCAGTCCTTGATGTAGCTGGGGCATGATCTATTAACTGTTTTGAAAGTCAGGATCAAGCCTTCACTCTGTTAAGAGGCTGAGTAGGAACCAGTGAAAAGACATGTGCACAAGCCTGATATATTCCTAGTGATGTGAACCATGGAGAAGGCAGACAACTTTGAGTACCAGCTAGACTAGAGCCTGCATATCATCTTCAGATACAATGAGATATAGAAAGTCAATCAGAAGGTAACAGATACAACTAACTGTTGTTGTGTTCAGGTCACTGTCCAGGAAAAAAAAAGGATAAATGTTGTCCATTAAGCTGGAGGAAGGAAGAAAAGCCATATTTGCAAACTGATCATCCATGCTTAGAAAAGTCAAACTAGGATCATTAGGCTTTTCATCACACCTCGATATATTAGGACTATGATTCCAGTTCAAGGCACAGACAATGCATTAGGTCAACTCTTCAGTTTTCTGCTCTAACAAGTGTTAATCTAGTCTTGCCATGGCTCAACTATAGTCAGCTGCTCTTTATCAAAATGCTAAATTTCCTGTAGACATTCTTGACTCTTCGGTACAGTCATGACTGCATCAACTGAGAATAAGATTTCTATGAAATGTCATCAACATACTGCTGGCAGATAGAGTTGATGGTAACCTTAAGGTCCATTCCAGAGGTCTCATGTAGATATGAAGAAAAGTGAGGATGAAGGCTTTGGAGAGACATGACCCATCACCATTCTGAGGTCTGCTGGACAAATGACTGGCCCAGCACTAGAGGTCTCATCCACTCCTACAGTGTCTTCAAGACATAATAGAAGTACCCTGTGGTCCACCAAAGACTACAAAGAGGTCTGGCTTTGCAGGTATGGAGCTCTTACCTGTGTCCACAGCCATAGGAAGGTAGTCTGAATTCCAATAGGACAGTTTTTGAATCATGTCCTGATGAGAATCCTGACTGAGAGGCATCCAGGATGCTGGGTAATGTCACTTGTTGTTGGAGCTTAGTGATCATTAATTTCTCAATTACAAGAGGTTGGAGACAGGATGGTAGCTGTGGGAGATCTTCGTAGTGAAATATCTGGTTTTTCAGAGGACTCTGCTCAGAAGGATCTTTAAGGATTGTAGTCTCAAAGAGAAAAAAGTCTTGAACTTTGAAAGGCAATACTGAAATGGTGACAACATTTGCTAAAATGGTTTTGGAAAGTAAATATACATTTTGAACATTCTTATTTAGTACATATTTTAAAAGGTAGTCAACATGTTCTTGCTTTTCCTTTAAAAACCAACATTATCTCAAGATGGTTCATAAAGAACCATGCAGCTTGTGTCTTCCTCCACCCCCCTCTGTATATCCTGACATATGCTGCTACTATGACCCATGGCTAGAATTAACATTTTTTACTAGAAACCTGACAAAGTTGTGCTAATGAGCAAAAATAATGTATCTTATTGCTAACCTTAATAACTCATTCCCATTTCACTGTTAGGACACCTCAGAGCTAGAAAATATGACACAATCAGTCTAAATTAACAGAAGTCCTGATTAAACTAGATAGCAAAAGCTAAAAAAAGCCAACACCCCCCAAAAAACTTACTTTAATCCCTACAATTATGGCTTTGTTATTGCTAGTTAAGTTGTGTGTTCAGAAGAATAGAAGCGAAACATGTTTTTAAACCAATGTAGCTGTGAGTGTAACAAGTTTAGAGAGAAGAGTAATTAGTATGTCAGAGCAATTAGTATGTCAGTACACAACTAGTCCACTAGATGCTACCATTTAATCATACTTGCTAAGATTTTGGAATGTAATTCACAGAATTAGAGTATGGACAGAAAAAAAAAAAATACACCAAGCTGACAGGGGGAAAGGAGACTTAGCATCTATCAGCTGCTCCACAATAACTGTTCCCTAGCCTACAGCAAACAGAAGCTAAAAATTATAATAACTCATCACCATTTCATTTGCAGTAAAAGCAATGAACCCAGGGATAGGAGTAGATACATGAAATAGTTACCACAGAGCAGCTGGCATCTGGCAAGCTCTCCCCATTTGTAAACTGGCACAATTTGCTCATCTGTGCATATCCTTAGATAGACAGATTCATTCTTGCTGGCCTAGGGAAGCATACCTTATACCCCCATGAACTGCACAAATCTAGTGCTCTGTTCTTTAGGGTATTATAAGAGTAAGAAGATAGTTTTCTTCCATAATATAGACAGACAAACACTGTGGGTATACAGGTATGCCAAAGTTACCCATGTATAACTTGCAAAAGACAAGCTGCCTTTGGATTTTTCATGCAATTACTTATATACCCAAGAGTTTACATTTGAAAAAAAGTGTATGAGAAAGGATTGATTATAACAACCAATGGGTTAGAAGAATAAAAACCCAAGAAGCTTGCAACATTGGCAGTAAATATATTGTTCTCAAGTTCCAAGCAGCAGAAACTTATAAGCATTTCTGTTTACAACTGTTACTCTTTATCATAAGAAAAGATGCGACTGCACTGTAACTTAGGTCTGAAGAAATAGCAATAATTAAAATTAGACTGAGCCAACTTTGAACTGCCATATGTCCAGTTTTATGAAGATCTGTTAGCACTTAGTTGGACTAGTTAAGATGATTCCCAAAACACACTGCCTGATATATACTGTATATCTATAGATATATATAGCTCTGATACTGAAAGGTGCCAAGTGTCCTCAACACTTAGCTTTTCCCCCCCCTCAATTCCCATCTTTTTCTCTCTAACCAGCAGAGAAAATACGGGGAAGAAATTTCTATTATCAGAGTCATTTGCATTTATTTACTGTTTTTAAATGATAAGTAAGTAATCATAGGCCTCAAGCTAGGATACCTAGAACTAGGAGTCAAAAAAATATATCCAGACTCCTACAAAAGGTTTCTCAGCCCCACAAAATTCAGGTCTGCTTTACTCCTAGAACTACCCCACATTTTTAGTTTGGACACAGTTTAAACTTTAAAACATATATTATTGTATTTGATAACATTATTAAAACATACGTCCACTGTAATTTTCACTTATATACACCAGAAACTCAATGAAAAAACTGTACCTTCATTCCTTCCTCCCAACTAATCCACAGGTCACCTCGAGTCAAGAAGCATGCCACAGCATGTCTGGCTAAATGGTGAATCCAGCCTTCTTGACGGAGCTGTGTCATAATTGCATCAATCCAAGGAAAGCCTGTCCTGCCTTCTGCCCACTTGGCCAAAGCCTCGGGATTCTTATCCCATGGAATTTGAACGCAGATGGGATTTCCCTCCATTTTATCAAAACGTGGATTACTAGTTGCTGCCGTGTAGAAAAATTCACGCCATAAAAGCTGGCCATAGAGGGACAAAGGAGGGGAACTGTTCTTCTTTACCTGAAAGCCATCATGAAAAGAAAGACATTTTGCTGTTAGGAAAAGGTAAGAAAAAATTTATCTTGCATAACACTCAGTGGCTGTCTATGTAGCATCCGTACCTTTTTATACAGATCCGTTAACTTGAAATAGAAGAGACGACATGACAGACACCCAAACCGAAGATAAGGGCTAAGCCCCGTTGGACTTGCCAATAGGGAATTTGCGTTCATCCGTGGTCTTTCAAAGTTTGCTACCCAAGCCTTAAAAAACCAAAGAAATGGAACACTATTATGTGTACATGTGGTCATCTCATCTAATATAAGGAGAAAATCTCTGTGATTACACCAGCAATTGAGTAGAGAGTTCCACTGAAAAGTGTTCATACATTTTAAGAAATTACATGAGATACTATCATTTTTCTTTTGTTCAAATTCTATAAAAGTTGCATCTAAATTTCACCAGCTTCTATAACACTACTACTTCAACTTAGAGCAGCATGCTGGTCTTGTTTTTTGGTCTGTTTATAAAAGGAATTAAAGATGTTTAAGATGCTAATTTTTAGTTGCCAAGACCTGCATGTACCTTTCTTTCCAAGTGTCTTTCCAGCCGTGTGAGAGCTTCCGTTTCTCCCCCTGGCCACACTGCAGAAGGCAAGCCATCTGTATCAAACCCTGAAGAATGAAGTCAAACAGGAAGAAAAATCCTTATTTGTTTATACGGTAGCACAAATAACTAGTATACCTGGACAACAGCTGCACTGTATTTTTGGTAATATCTTAAATCTAGCTGGATGTCAATGGTGTCAAAACAATGCTTGCTGTCAGTGTAAATAAGTTCTACCAAACCATGTAACAACATTGCTTATCTGTAACTGGATCAACTGTAATTTTTATGCTCTATAATAAAGAAAGATCCCTGGACAAATTTTGACTGTGCATTTGTTGGGTTAGGTTTCCTGTGGTCATTGCTGGCTGTTCTGTTGGTAGCAATTTTAATTGATTGATTTGGCTTAAGACTAAATATCACCTAGCACTGTTTTAACATTGTACAATAAAAGTATTTAAGACTTAAGACAACATACCTAGCTCTTCAAGCGATGGAACACCATACTTCTCATCATGATCATCAGAAACTGGTGTGGTACATTTCTCCATTACTTCTGCAGTGATAGTCTCCACTGGCATCTCTAGTGGTTCCATTCTACTAATTAGTGTCTGGAATCTTTTATAGGTAAGAGGTGGCTGTCCTCCATTTAATTCTATAATTCTGTGTTAAGGAACAAGAGAAAAAGGAAATGCTTGCATTCCATGCAACTGTATATTACATTCTTTATACACAAGAAACATGTTCTTATCTGCAGTTTGATTTCTATTACTTTTATATATGCATATGCTATTCCAGACAATTTGAATCTTAATTCTACCACTCCATTGCCATTAGAGAGACAGAAGCACTTACTGAGCAAAACCAAAGGGATTAATCCCAATTTATGGATTGAAGAACATCCCTGAACAGTGAATAAGTAATGAATACTAATAATTAATGGTGAAATAAAAATACATCACCTCAGATGACATACAGCAAGAGAAGAGAAAACCAAAACAACTGTAAAGACACATAGCAAGTGACCTTTAAAATTTTTATACTTGCTACTTGCAAAAAAAGCGTTACTGCAATATTTGCCCTATTTGGTAAAGGAAACTTCGCAGTTTGGCACAAAATGATGCTATTAATGGTGCCTGTTGTATATTAGTTATTAAAGTGGACAAGTCCTTCTTTAAACATTAAATGGAGGCTTTCAAATTGCAGGACTTGTTCCAATAATTGAAACATCTACTGAAAGGGAAACAGTGGTGCGCAATAGGGGTGTGTGAAATGGGCTGTATTCAATTTGGATTTGGCCCAAACTGGGGACAGTGATTCAATTTGATTCGGATCACTGTCCTGATTTGTTTGGCCGAATCCACTCTGAAGATCTGATGCCAATTCAGAGAATCAGCGATTCGGCCATAGACACAGCTTTAAATGTTTTTTCTACATACCTCAAGGTACCAGGCACGACTTGCGCATGATGCGATGGTGAGGCAGATGGAGCGTCCCACAGAAGCAGCCCCCCGGCGTGCTCCCAGCGGACCCAGAAGCGGACCAGAAGTCCGTGGGATCCCCCCCCAGCTCCCCTCCTGTGGGATGCTCCATCCATGCTAGCATCTCAGCGTTCACGAGCTACCTAGTACCTTGAGGTATGTAGAAAAACATTTAAAGCCGTGTTTATGTCCGAATCATCGAATCTTTCCGAATGTCTCAAAATTGATTTGGAGGGTTGCAATTCGATTCGTAGAGATTAAAGGGCCTCCCAATTCGATTCGGGTGCAGAGATTTGGTCACCAAATTGAATCAGCAACCAAAGCTGCACGCAGGCCTAGCAGACAACCAGACCAGCAACTTCTTGGAGTTTGTTGGGTAACTTTTTGATGCATATGGTAGAGAGGTCAACTAGAAGGGAAGCTCTTCTTGATATTGCTCAGAAGCAAGAAGGCAGTGGTTGAGAATGTGAAGGTGGAAAGTTGCTTAGAAGGAAGGAGAGGAGCAAAATAAGGATGCTGGACTTCAGAAAAGCAGACTTTAACAAACTCAGAGAACTGGGGGCTGGATCTCCTGGAAAGCAAGTCTGAGGGGAAAAGGAATCCCAGAGAGCTGACTACTTTAAAGGAGGCCCTTTTAAGGGTGCAGGAACAAGCTATCCCAAAGCAAAGAAAAAAAAATGAGAAGTATAACCGGAGACCAATTTGGCTAGAAAGCAATCTCTTCAACAAGTTGAAGCTCAAAAATGGAGTCCTATAAAAAGAAGAATCTTGGTCATAGCACTAGGGAAGAGTACCAGGGCACTGCATGGGCATGCAGGGAGAAAGTCAGAAAGACCAAGGCACAATTTGAGATGCAGCTGGCAAAGGACATACAAGGCAATAAAAAGGGATTCTAGAAGTATGTCAAAAGTGAGAGGAAGACCAAAGAAACCATAGACCCCTTATGGAATACAGAAGGCAGTCTAGTTGTGGATGATGCAGAGAAGGCTGAACTATTCAGCAAATCTTCTGAGAAAAGGCTGAAAGAACTAGAGTTTTTAGTTCAGAGCAGAGAAGACTGAGGGGGAAGGGGGGCATTTGGTAACAGTCTTCAAATACCAGAAGGGCGATTATGGAGAGGATGGAGATGGCATCTTTGTGGCCCTAGGGGACAAGACTAAGAGCAAGGGCCTCAAACTGCAACAGGGGAAATTTAGATTGGAAGGAACTTTCTGATTATAAAAAGTAAATCAAGCATTGGAACTTGCTATGTAAAGAAACTGTGGAATTTCTATCCTTGGAAGTTTTCAACAGTAGGTCTGACAGACACTTGGCTAGTTAGTTAGATGGCTAGATAGTTTAGTCAGGGGTGATCCTGCCTTGAGCAGGGGACTGGACTAGATGGCCTTATGAGGTGGTCCTTTCCAGCCCTACTTTCCTATGATCCTGTGCTTAAAAAGCAAACAGTTTCTGTGCTCCACTTTTTCTCTAAAACATCTGATCAGCTTCAGATGTGCCTCAAAGCAACAAAACAGTTTAAATGAACATATCCTAATGTTAAAGCAGGGTAGTAGAAACACACTGTATAGGTGAAATCATTTAAAACGTTTCTCAACTATTAGAGGAAGTCAGCCACTGGGTTCAACAGACTGAAAGAACACATACAATCTATTAAGAGCTTAAAATAAATTTGGTATTATCCATAATAATATGAAAATGGTAACTATAATATAAATAAAATTGCCAACATCTACCACGGGACCCATGCTTTGTAATGTTTTATGGATTATATGAATATATAACAGGGAGCTAAAACTAATCCATTAAAACAGTTGCTTCTGGAAAATTATAAATAAGATGTTATGTAAGGTAATACAGAGATCAAATAATCCCCAATCATTTTAGTGGATGTGTGATTGACAAATGGCATGCTTGACAAAATAACTGATGCAAAATTATCTCACTTGAGAAGGGACTGTAATTATCTTATTTGCATACTAAAGATTGTAACAGGAGAGAAAACTATCCAGACCTTTAATATTCGTAGCAGGTTCTTTATCACCCTGATCTTGTGAAGCAACATTAAGAGTTAGTATATAAACCTTGAGGAAAACACTCTCTCTCTCTCTCTCTAAATACTTTTTAAGGTTTAGTAAAAAATGTGAATCATTTCACTACAAGGACAATAAGCACCCATTTTATACACCAAAAATGGTGAGATTAAAACATTTTATTTGTAAGAACAGCACTGCAGATTGCAACTTCTCTGACCTGTTTTATAGTTGCAGAATTCTACTTAGTATGGAAATGAAGATGGAACTATTTTATAGGGGGAAAGATTAAAACTTGTTTCTGCTTCCTGTTTGGAGAACTACAAAACGCTTTTTTGGAGAAAAGTCAGTATATGACGACACAACACTGCATAAGAGGCACCTTTAATGTTTGTAACAGTAACTTACTTGTCCAAGTCATACAATGTATGTGAAATTCGAACAATGACTTCCACTCCTGCTTCACTAGCCAACTTCTTAATTGCTGCATCTCTCTCCTTCCCAAATGGCTCAGAATCATATTCAATGGAAAGCTTTGTAATGTTCCATTCCTGAAACAGAAGGAGTGAAAAAAAAAATTAATAATTAGACACTGCAACTTCCTGGAAGTGAAATAGGAAAAAAAGTGTCATTACACAGAAAGGAGGAAAAGTATTTATGTTTATGTACAAGTTTAACAATTCTCTCAACTGTTATGGAGCCAAACACCTTAAAAAAAAAGACAGCAGGGGAGAAGGCTAGGCTATACTCAGAATATTTTTCACCAAATCCTCATAAAAATAGAAATATTACTGTTGAAATATGCCTGTCATTTCACTGGCACAGGAGGCCAAGTTCTAAAGAGAGAAACCTAAACAATTTAAATACGTTTCATGCAGTTAATCACATCTTAAACAGTAACACAGCTGCATATGCAGGCAATTAATGGTGCCACAGAACAGAAAATAAGTTACAAAATTATTTCACAAAATACAAGTAATAATTGTGGTTTCTATTGTGCCTTAAATAGAATGTGCGAGTGGACCACACCAGTCTCAAGTAGCCCCAGTGCATTTCCCATGAGCCGACAGTCAGCTGACTATTAAGCACCCAGCTTTCAACTTGCCAGTACAGGGACAGCACAAGACCACAATCCCAGGTTTCCCCTACACTGGCATTAGGGTGCAACTGGCATCTGATCCGTGATCCCAAAATTGCATTTCCTGCCATGCACATGTGGGTTTGTTGGGTTAACTTGGCATAACATGTGGGTTTGTTGGGTTAACATGGCATAACTGTTGGGTTCAGGGATCAGATCCCATCATACCTTTAAATGAACATTTGTCACCAGTCTAAGAGATATGGGATTTCAGCAGACTCTAGAACTTCTCAGCACCAAACTGGATCATAATAAAGCTTAGGTATGGAGTTATGCACTTAGACATTTGATTTGGATTCCGCCTAAACACATGCACCAGCCTAAGTCAAGGAGCCCAGGGATCTTTTCAAGCCAAAATGCGGGTGTTTACTGATCCTAGACATCTAAGGAGTTTTGTGGCCACTTGCAGGATCAACTAAAATCACTTTTTGAAAACTGGGTCAAATTTAAATACCCAAGTACCATTTAAATTCCTAGGAGGCTTACTGGTATGTGGACATAAGTGTCAGAATGAAGATAAGAAATGTCTACCAAAATTAATTTGAAAACCAGTAGTTTAGAGACTAAACCATAACTTACTGTATACAACAAGAGAAGTTATGACTTCTGAATTACAAGGCATGTCCTATGTGGGGGGGGGGGGGGTTGTTTGTTTGTTTCTTTTGAGGAACATATCTAAAATGTTAAATTCTTCCTTGTCTCTTCAAAAAAAATCTCCAAACCCAGTAAGGTGAGAGATACACAGAGGTAACACAGAGAGAGAAATAATACCGCCCCCTGGTTGGGTCTGTTCTCTCGTAAATATCAACTAAAGGATTTAACTTTTATAAAGGATATCGCATTAGAGATTTGTCTGAATTGTTCAACTTTCAGTCTAAGAACTTGGGATAATATATCCAGACTAAGAGCTTCCTCTATGGTTTGGGGGGGGGGGGGGGGGAGGGGGAGGAGAGGAAAGAGGAGTGGCATTCGGTTCTATATACTCAGCAAGTTATACTTTACATAGAGCAATAGCAAAGTTAAAACAGTTCGATTAACTCATATGGCATCAGTCATCAAAATTAAGTTGCCAGAAAACACTTTTTTCAAAAAAGTCTGATCAAAATCTCTAATCTGAAACTCAGGCGTTCACGGAGTGTGACTAGATTAGAAAGTGACAAATTAAAGGACAAGAGGATGCAAGCACTCCCAGCTGTAAACTGCTCAATACTGAATACCAAAATTCTGAAAGGAGTGGAAACACTGCACAGTGGAAAAAAACAAAACAAACCTATACTATTTGCATTAAGAACATGCTCTTCCAAAAATATTAGAGCTCACCTTAAAGAGTCTAGGGAACACATCTGCTGGCTGTCCACGAATCACAAACAAACGAGAATTTAATTTCCGCAAATTAGCATCAAGATCCTCAAGACACTGAAGCAGGAACCTGTGAATAAGAATTATCTTATCGTAAATCAGCATCTATTGTTTGATATAATCCAGACCATTTTGAATTAGGGAGGGAGAATGAAAAGTAATAATCAAATAGAAACTACCCATTTTCCAACATTTCACAGAAGACTTCAATCATACCTACACATTATCGTCCAAATTATTAATGACCATTGTTTGCAACAAAAATGCATTTGGTTATGTTTAATTTGAGAAATCAAATAGCAATGTCATGTTAGTTTTCTATGCCCCATTTTAAACTTTGGGTTGCATGGTGGTCATAGCCATCACATGTAGTTGCAGTTAATGCACTCCAACAGTAAAACAGAAATCAATTGTTAGAAAAAATGCTAGAAAACTTTCACAGTACGGCCTCACAACATACAACAGCCTAAAATATTACCAAAATTTAGTATATGTGAGGTCAGACTAAAAGATCCCAGATCTGTTCTGAGGAAAAGTCCCTCACAAATAAAAACTAAACAAACAGGCTCTCCAGCCACTAAAGAGAGATTTATTGCTACCTCTGGAAAATACTACAAATTTCATGCATCTTGGCTATCCATCCAGCAGAAATATTTAATAAGGAAATAAACTGACAGGCAGGCTGGGTGCAACGTGGGCAGGGGTTCAGCCTTGGATCTGGTGGGCCAAGAAGAAAGCTGAGCCCCTGCCTGTGTTGCCCCACCCATGTTGCACCCTTAGTCCCAAGTCAGTTGGCACACCAACAGATATCGCTGCTGCCAGAACTGCCACTCCAGCTCCAGCGTCTGCACCTTGGAGAACAGCACCTGCCTCGTCTTCTTGTGGGTGCCTGGCAACAGCATGGAGCCCCACAGGCTCGGCTCTGGCCCGCTCAGTCAACATAGACAACATTAGGGTGTCTAGTCAACACAGATGGCGTTAAGGTGTCTACACGCGGATGAAGGTGCTTTACCTAATTGTGCCTAAATTTGATACTTGCCTTATGACAGATATCAAAACTTAAGCGTGATTAACAGCATGCATGTGTAGACCCACAGCCTTAATGAATCCTAAAAAATGGCTAATGCACCTTAAATCAGCACGTATAGACACGCCCACTGACAAGGAACTGATGGATTTATTCACATATAAACCCAGGTGCCCTTCCCCCTTCCCACACCCTACCGCCTTTCCCCTCAAAAAAAAAAAAAAGTCAACATGTACAAAAGCAAAAATTTAAAGAAGATCTACACTGACACTTGTCAAATGAAGTTGGAAGATAAAAAGTCTATTTCTTTTAACCACTCATAGTCATTTCAGTTTGGTGAAATATTGCTATTGTTAGAAGAAGAAAAAGTAGTACTTTTTAGCTACTGCCAGCCGCTTATGCTAATTATGTTAAGCAATCCAATTTAATAAATGCAGACTAATACTTTCCCCCCCCCCCTCGGTCATAAAGGATAGCAACAAACAATTTGCAATTAACAGATTTAACCATTTTTAGCATCTCTACCACCAGTACAAGCATTCCCAAAAAGTCTTTCTTTCTACACACTGCCTTCCAAAAACAAGGCGGGTCCTTTATTTCGGGGTGTGCTATATGGGAGAAAGTGCAGAAGACAGTTCTTACAAAAGCTAGAACACTTTACCATACCGAGTGATTGTACTGTCTTTCTAACTATTGGGACACATGCATGTGTGTATGTGCATGCCTGACCATGGTCTACTTTCAAACACTATTTTCATTTAATTTTTGCGCGGTTAACTGCTTAATACTTTAAATCTGTCTATACAGTGGTTGTTAGGGTTTGTTTTAATTATTTTAATGGACAACTTGAATATCTACTCTCTTCTGTTAACTTGAATCTGAAGAGAACTTCACTGAAGAACGTAGGATTACTTCCCTGAACCTTAAAAAATAAATAAATCTCTATTCCATTTTTTGTTCCGTTTCTCTGAACTAATTGCAAGAAAAATCAGAAAGTCAATAGAAGTGAATAATAAATCATATCCAACTAATCACTGTCCCTCCCAGGTATCGTTTTGGATAATCTGTTTTAATTTTACTTTGAGTGACCCTTTCTCCTCCCCAATCCCAACCAACATTTAAAAATTTGATATTGTAACTTGACATCTTAGGTTCTTGAATGTTACTCCCAAAAACAAATGAGGACAGTTTTTAACTCCAAAAGGGAAGGAGTACTTTTTTTTTTGTGAAATCCTCCTTTACAATGAAGACATATAGTAATGACGATGAAGACATACAGTAGGAACACCTTCTTGCTTAAGAGAATGCATATAAATGAAGATAATCTAGATTCTATAATATATTTTATCTACCTCAGAAGGCAGCCAAAGGGTTGGAAGAGCCACATGTTGACCTAAAGTGACCTTAAATATGAACTCGGAATGGTTTTGAATTTGCAACTCCTCTATTTTTAGAGTAGACACTGTAGCACTGCACTGGTATGTTCTCTTTACTGCACAAAATTTAATTTAAAAATAAATTTCTGGTCTTTTCCCATTACTCCTCCATTTCTTCTTTCCTTTCCTCCCAGACAAACTGACCATTTAGTAATATTTCTTCAAGTGGGTCAGGTTCAAATAATAGGTGTAGAGTCTACTCCCACTGAATAAATCTGAACTCATCTTCTCTGCCGCTCCTACCACATGGAAACAACTTTTTAAAGAGACAGAATCCCATTTGTATACTAGGCCAAAAGGTCATTTCTTTGATCTTGGTATTCTGATCTCATTTTCTTCCCTCTTCGTTCCTACTCTTCTCCCCCTTCCTAATGTAACCAATAATAGCATCAAGCATCTAACCTGTACTCAGGACAGAACATTACCCAAGAAGATTAAGTGTACTGATCCAGTCTTTAATTCTGTTTCCAGGTCCATAAAGTTGTCCTTAATACTATCTAATCTGTATTTGTTTTGTTGGTTCCAAACATCTCCTCTGTTATACCTCTTAGCAGGGCTCTGACATAACTGTAGATGTTATGTTCACCAAGCTTTTCTCCTCATACTAAACACAGCACTGACTACTCATAGGGAGTAGAAGCGTTTATTAAGAACATACTATTTTTACATAATCACTCTTAAGACGTTGAACCACGCTTAAGATAGCACTGTATTTTAGTAAATGGAAAGTCAGCTGATATTGCAAAAAAGCTAAGCTCCAAGTTAAATACAAAAGTACAAGGCAAAAGATTTATTCTATAATTTTGCTCTGGTTAATCCTCCAGATCATGTTTCAGATGCATAAGGGCATTTTCCAATTTTTTTGTTTAAAGTTCCAGTGCAATAGAGTTGTCGCTGAAGGCATAAGCAAAGAACAATGGCATTGCTAGATTGGTCTATAACATCTTTAAAGTTGCGATAAGAAAACCTGCTATCTGAGAGTAGAGATGGATTCCGAGTTTGAGTGATTGACAATCAGACATTTTTACACAAATGGGACACGTAACAAAAATTAGTAAGTTATAAATAATGAAGCTTGATGCTGCAGGAGGAACTGCATGTATGCTTTAGAACAAACTACAACCAACTTTGTTAAATTTAATTCCCTGCTTGCAGATGTGGAAAAACCTTTAGCTTTAGCTAAAGTGCCAAAAAGCATGGCTGAATCACCCAATGCTGCGAAGCTGGGTCAAAGTAACGTGTTACTACTTCTGGTAGAGCGCTTCTCCCCCGCGGTCTCCCCCCCAAAAAATGTCTGTCAGCACCCAATGTGTTTAAAAATTTAAACACTTTTCTAAAAAGAAAGGTTTGTGACTGTAACATTGTCCTGTTCTATGGAAAATCTCTACTATGAAAAACATTTAAAAGACAGCCTGCAAATTTCTCAAACCATTACTTCTGTACATATATGAAGACACACAGTGTCCTATTTTTCACTAGACAGCTCAAATTTTCACTCTTCATTTTCTAAGGAGCAACTTTTCAACACACTATGAAGATACACCACAGCAATTATTTCAGTTAGTCATTGCCAAAATGTGATTACCTTTGTTTTATTTGAATACAAATTATTTTCAATTAAAAAAGAAATAGCACTGCAAGGCATTTTGACCTACTGGAAAGTTCAGTACTCAAATAGTATTTTAATACAGACTGCTCGGAAAGATTTTCTCTTACAAACATTTAAGTCTAATTCAAGGACATTTCTACTGCCTACAACTGAATGATAGGCATTTCAAGCCAGAAATTCATATACTAACTTATAAAACAACTGCCCACCTACCTAACGAAGTCTACTATCTATAAACCTATATCTCCCACTATTCTAGAATTGGCATCTCTCTCCTCCAGAGCATTCAAGGCATTAATGCTGTATCTGATCAGAGTTTTGGAACAGAGACCATTTAACATACATCTGTCAGGCAGTGACAGCTACATCTGAGGAGATTATTATGCATCTAATACCACTACTGTCAGAGTTAATATTTATAACAGGTAACTGTGTGATAAGAATACAAAGGGAGTATTAAATTGACAATAAGCTAGACTCCCTTTTCTATATAGCACAAAGTGTGTCAATAGCAATGGGTGGGGAGGAAGGGGGGGCAGATCAAGGCCTGCACAATGAGGGAGGGAGTGGGGCAGGGATAGGTGCCTAGCCAGGGCAGTGAATGCAACCCTAGGAGCAGGACAGAACTGTGGGCAGCTTGTCTGGGGAGCACAGGGGGTGAGGGCAGTTCCCCCCAGATTTGTGTGGAGAGTGAGGGTGGGCTACCCACTGTAGGCATGGGGCTAAGGGTTGCACCAGTCTCTTCCAGCAGGGGAAGGGGGGAGGGAGGGGGAGGGTTGGGTCAGGGCTGCGTTTGGGGTGGCTATGGGGTGGGCTATAGACACCCTAAAATGCCCCATAGCTACCCATCCCAGTGCTACTGCCTGCCCCACCCCCACCTGCCCTGAATTCAGCCCTGGCGCAGCATCCCCCCCGGCAGGAAGAGGCTGGTGCAGCCCATGGCTCCAAGCCTGCAGCGGGCAACCTACCCTTGCCCCGTGCACAAGTCTGCGAGGGTGGCACATGACCCCCCATGCTTCCCCCTCTCCACCTTCCCACAGCCCCCGGATGAGCTGCCCACAGCTCCACTTTGCTCCAGGGTCACATTCATTGCCTTGGCTGGGCAGTGCCTGCCTGCCCCACTTCCTTCCTCTCTGCCCCAAGCTGACCCCCTCATGGTCCCTCCCTCCCCTGACTTGCCAGCAGGAGGCTGCTCTCCACACTGCTGGGCTGCATTCCTGGCTGCATGCATACTGCAATTGCATGCATGCACACAGCATTTATCGGTGACGTTATTGGCTATACCAGTCAAAAAAAAGCTGCTTGCTGATAATTAACCTTTTATTGATACCAATCCAATATGCCACCAACATATTGGTGCACTTCTACTAAGAGATAAATTCATATCCACCCAAGGACATTGAAAAAAAACAACTGCGGAACTCTGCCTTGATCCCTGACTTCTGGACCAAATCCAGTTAGGGCAATTGTGTTTTTCTCCCTAGATTCCACCTTCAGTTTCAGTAAGATACAGTATTCTTCCCCTCCTGTCCTAACTAATTACAACACTGTAATTTCCACGAAGTTGTTATAACATCACATGCCCTGCTACAAAAAAAAACAGCCCTAAATACAGAGCTTTTAAAGCCTGCACAGCTGACAAGGTTCTAGATTTAAATTTCATGCTAGTGAAAAACTCCAGCTTGCTCAGTTTACACATTTCTTGAACCTTGCACAGCTCACTTAAGTATGTTTAAATGTAACACGTAAAGACTTATATAGAGCCCAAGGTGGACAACCACTAAATTACTGGCATTACATATTTGAAAAGAGACATCATATGGTCATACATAGTTGAACATATGCTTTCCTAAACTTTTGGTCTTACCAATGCAAGTTACTGATATTTTCTGTTTTTTTTAACTGTCAACCTGAAAATTAATCTCTAGGCTGACACACCAAAGCTAAAATTTATGAAGGAAAGGATTTTGAATGAAACTAGAAGCAATTATTTAAATACTACTACAAAGAACTTTGCTCAAAGTATTTTTGACTTTATGTAGAAAGCAGAAGATTTACAAAACTAGACAACATTTCAAATGGAAGAAAACATTGGCTGGCTGAGGGGGAAAGAAGTTACTGTTTCTAGGGGTTTCCATTACTCTGCAGAAAGAAAGAAAAAAAAGTGTTGAAAGTTAAAAGTTCACTAAGCATGCCTTGAAAGAATACACAAATAGCCTCATCAGACAAGTCTGTTAGTCAACCCAACCTGAAACAACTTCCAACCAACCTCCTACTTTGGACAGGCGAACCGAAAGAAGGTAAAAATCCTACAGGAAATCAAAGAATCACGCAAAATAGGACTAGAAAGGACCTCAGGATTAGTCCACCCCCTGTCCAAAGCAGGATCATCCTGTTTAAACCATCTCAGACAGTCTGTTCCAGTGCCTGACTACCCTCATTGTTAGAAAGTTCTTTCTAATATCTAACCTGAATCTCATTTGTTACAATTTAAGTCCATTACAGCTTGTCCTGTCCCTCACGGCACAGAGAACAGTTTGTCACCATCCTCTTTATAGCAATCTGTTTGTACTTGAAGATTTATCAAATCCCTCATCAAACTTGTCTGCAACTTAAACAATCCCAATTCTTCAAACATTTCCTCACAGGTCGTTTTCTAGGTCACTAATAAAATTTTGCGGCTCTCCTCTGGACTCTTCCAGTTTGAACACATCTTCCTTGAAGGGCAGTGCTCAAAACTGGATACAGTATTCTAGGTGACATCTCAATAGTGCTTAAGGGGAGTAAAGGAATCACTTTGTGTGAGTTTCATACAATAGGTCCCAGCCTGCAATCAGTCTTTTGGGCAATGTCACACTTGATTTATATCCAGCTGAAACATGCTATAAACTCCAGCTCTTTCTAGTCTGCAGTACTGGAAAATTTTGTTTCCATTTTGTATTTGGGCATCTGATTTTTCCTTCCCAAATACAGAACCTTGCACTTGTCATTATTGAATTTTTTGTGATTTATTTTGGATGAGTTTTTTCAGGGTTCAGCTGAATCCTAATCCTGTCTTCTGATGCATTTGCTACCCCACCCAACTTGGCATTGTCCATGTTATGACTATACACTTGATATCATTGTCCAAGTCATTAAGGAAAATACAGAAGAATACCAGGTCTAGGACAGACCCCTGGGGAACCTCACTTGATACCTCCTCTCAGCGTGACACTGAGTTACGAATGACTACACTTTGGTTCGATGGTTGTGTTCAGTTACGCATCCTCATTACAGTAGTTTCAGCTACACTATTTCCTTAGCTTGCTTATGAGGGAACTATAGGAGACAGTGTCAAGAGCCTTAAATCTATAGTAAGATACACCAAGGGTTAGCAATCTACAGCCTGAAGACCCAGGGAACTTCAGTGGTGTTTCACAGGTGGGGATCTTTGTCCATGCCACAGCCAGACCACAGGAAGAAGCGGTTGCAGCAGCAGCCAGGTCCTGGTATTAGCCCTCCTCAGACATGGACTGGGTCATTCTGGGCTACCACCAAAAGGCTGCTGACTACTGAGATAAACTTTACTCGGCTTGCTACAGTGTTTGTTTTTGACTGGGAACATGAGGCCTTTCCACCCTTCACAGTAAATAAGTTTACATGAGGCTGATATATTCAATAACTCATGTAACTTATGCAAGAAAAATGATCAGTATTCATTTACCATGATTTCTAGACACAATGTACTCCAAAAGATCTCTCCTGTACAGTATGAAACATTTCTTCCTATTTTAAATGTACTGCCTTTCAATTTAATTTGATTTAAACTAACCTAACCAGTGGTTATCCTGTATCATGTGTGGGAAACATTGGCTGCATCATTCAGAATTATTTGGATACTTTATTTTAAATGCCAAATAATCCCCTTTTTTTTGGTGATCCATCACACCTGAAACCCTTCATGCCCCTATATATACAAACTAAGCTTTAGTTTCAGCCTGTTTCAAAGCAAAATGTACAAGCTTATTGCAAACTGTATTCTACCAAAGTACAATCACCAGAGAAATTTAGATAATTAACTGTACCACATTAAAACTGTAGCCAAATTCTGTAATTCTGTGTACACCTGCTGGTCAGAGTTGCATCTTCTAGTAATTAACAGAAGTCCATTAGTGATTCTGCCATCACTATTGATTTTGCCTAGAAGGTATTCAAATACTGGAGAAATAACTCCTAAAGAACTGAAATAATGTTACAACATTTTAAAGCAAGTGATATTACTTTTCAGGATAAAGATTCCACCACCAGCAATAGGAGCAAGTTTATTAAGTAAAATCCTTCTTTAAATAAACTTCAAGAAAAAAATTAGTAAGAATAATATGTGAATCCCCCCACTAATGGTATCCATTCATGCAAGCTTTATTTTGAGGTGCTATGAATTTGTATGCATGAACTGCTAAAATTCTAACAATCAAAACTCAATTTAGAATTTGATCAGTTTACAACAGAAATGTAGTTTTCCTAAACTGCTAACCCTGTAAGCTCTGCCTCCATTCTGAAATCTAAAACCCCCCACTACTTCCTGCCTTTCACATCCCAAAGCACACCACCAACAACCAATCCATTTAACATGTACTAAAGCTGTAATTAAGATGCAACTGAGATGCACAGGTGTCCAACTCAAGAAAGAGAGCTGGCAGTTGGAATTTTAGTTTACAAGTACTGACAACAAGCAACCAAGAGTAATATCCAATAAGTTTTAGTAGTACTGACTCTCTAATATTTAAAACATTCTCCATAGGGAAAAAAAACAAACTTCAAACTGCCAAGGAAAGTAATAACATCTCCTTTTTTTCTAAAAATAGTTTCAGCCTGAAGACAAATTCTTAAGGCTCAGTAATAAAAACAATTTGGGTTTTTTTGGAGCTATGAGCACCCAGAAACTCCCACTGACCTCATGTAGAGTCAATGTCACTGTTTGACTTGCTAGACATTCAGCACTTCTGAAGAACATGACACTTCTACCTATATTTAGTCTCTTAAATAAGGAACTAAGGTCACTCACTTTCAAAAATCTTGGCCTTAAGTCAATCACTTTTCTAAATAATTTCACATTTATTATAAATTCTTATGATGAATACCAAATTTCTGAGCAGAGGGGGGGAAAAAGTTGTCAATTTGTTATCATGTCAACACAAATGCCCTTTTATAATACATATGCTTCTATCGGTATTTTAAAAACTTCAACAATTACTGGAAGACCAGTTAAGGTTTTGTTTCCAGACTAACAGAATAACAGGATTTTAAAATTTAGCTAGACATATTCTTTATATTCACTTCCATATAACCAAAGCAGAGAAGACAGGATTTGTTTAATGGAGAAGCACTCACTTGAACTACTGCAAGACTGCCTGTGCTACATACCATGTTACCTGGTTTCAGACATTTGAATGTCATGCCAGTGTATTTTCCTGTTACGCTGGTCTATAGCAATCAGTCATTATGCAGAAGGCCAGTATGTTCTTGTAAAATGGTAAGATGATTAAGCTCAGACAGGATTTAAGTGTTATGTACACTATCCAACATCCTCTAGCACTGGGCCACAGTGCTTTTTTTCCTATTACCAGATCAAGGTCTTTCCTTTATGCCTGTTTTATCCTATCATTTAAATCCAGACCAAGTTCTGCAGCTTGCTTACATATAGCATGAGATTTTCAAATGCTATCAAAAGGTATCAAATAGTGACATTTATTTTTATTATTCTCCATGCACCAGGCAGGGTGCGCTTTCATTATTTAATAAAAAGTTACATTTGGGCAGAATGAGAAGGCATCATAAAATTATTTGGCTACAGTTTTAACAATACAAGATTCTTCTCCTTAATGCCACCTGTACACCATGGCAAAAAGACAGCCTTGTTAAGCATAGTTGTAGAAGTTCATCAGGTAATGATATCAAATATCACATAGATAGAGCATGTAACTGCCAAACTGAAAGTCTGAGCTGTTCTGGAAGCAGAGTAGAGATTGGAAGAAACCCATACCACCTTACACAAACTCTGATGTGTTATTAGTCATACTGCATCAGTATTTATTTTCAGGCTTTCTTTGGAGCTTTTAACAGTAAAGACTGCTTGAACTGTGGTGTTTCCCCTAACCAGAATATCTGCCACTATAAAAACTGCCATTACATTTGATCTTAGTCCACATGAGGCCAAGAAGCAATTAGCTAGAACCAATAGGCACATGGGTCTGTCCCAGCTCATTTTGCAATCTGAGCATCAGCTATATACAAAAATGACTCAAAAGCAACACATAAGCCCTTTGAACAGGAGCAATAATGGGTAAGATTTTTAATATCTGCCTGCTGGTAGGTAGGTTACATTCTCCATCAACTGGAAATCACACAGGAAAACCAGAATCAACATTTCTACATGAAATCTGAAATCAACCAAGTCATTGTGCATTCCATCACAGATTCACAGAAATTTAGGGCTGGAAGGGATGTCATGAGATCACCAGGTCCAGCTCCCCTGCTCTGGGCAGGAAAGAATGCTAGGGTCAAATAACCCCAGCAAGGTGTGCGACCAGTCTCCTTTTAAACATCTCCAGGGTAGGTGCCTGTACCACCACCTCCCAGGAGTCTATTCCAGAGTCTGGTCACGTGAACTGTGAATAAATTGTCCTTCTACCAAAGGCTGGTTATCAATAAGTTTGTTTCAAGGATGAAGTGCCATTCTTCTCTGGGCTATTCATCTCCCTGCAGACTGCAAATCATTTTAAATGTATTTTAATATATGTAATTCCAGTGCTACATAAATATCAAAGTACACTTACCTCAATAACATTTTGTTTTAAGCACGTATTTTAAAGAGTCAACACACCCTTCTGGAAAGCCCTTCCAACTGAGGACCATGCAGACTTTGCTTGAGTTGTATTAATTTCCAGCTGATGTTATCCAAGGGATGCATGGCACCACTAAATGCCACTCGTTCCCTTTGCCAGAAAGGGCCAGACAAAATCCCTCTGTTTCCCCAAATTACCAACTGCTTGATTTCTTTGGTTTTCTCCCACAGTACAAATTGGTTTGCATGTAGTACAGAATTACTACAGGAAGTTAGTTAAAAATATTCTCAACAGCCCTTCTCTGCAGCTGCTCCTATTTGAATTAATCTTTCTTGAATACAGGTGACAGAATTGCACATTACTTTTGAGGTAAATTTTCACTATCACCTTGTACAATGGCAATAATACTTCTTTATATCTACTGGAAACACCTCATTTGATGCATCCTAGGATAACCTTTTTTTTTTGTACATCCCACTGGCAGCTCATATTCCTCCAATGGTCAATTAATCTGTTCAGGTCTTTCTCATTTGTTATTTCCAACAGATGAGCTCGCAAAGTATAACAGAAAAATCTGCCTACTGGTCCCTAAGTACAGGCTCTTTCACTTTGAATTATTAAATTTCATATTTCCATTACTTTAGTCTTTTAGGTTATCCACTCTTTCTTACATGATATCTCGATTTTCCTTGGCATTGATGAGGTGTCCCAATTTCGTTATCCGCAAGTTTTCATTCACAAATTCCTACTTCAATGAAAATACTAAATTTAAGTCAGTCCCAAGAAAAATTGTTGGGTTGAGGAAGACACAGAAAAACCACCACCTTTACTCCTACCTCACTTTTATCCTGGTGCTTTCTCTTTCAACATTCCTTCTATCAGTTCCTTACCCATTTCACAGATTTTCTACCAATCTCCTGTCTTCTCCAATTTTAGAAGTTATTGTCCACAAGATACCACTGTAAATGCCTAACTGAAGTTCGGTTCCATTCCATTTTCCATATATAGCAAAACCCCCGTTAGTTTGATACTGGATAATCCAAAGAGTTGGATGCCTTGAAGCTACTGTCACTCCCCAACCAAAAGGATAGCTTTTTGGATGCATTATGATATGGATAATTCAAAATAGGTCTACTTTGAAATTCGAAGCTGTTTTCTGGTCCCATGGACCAGGAACAACTTGTTAATTCGAAAGCAGATCTGCATTTAAGCAGATTTCATGGCATGTAGCACAAGGAGCTCCCAATGTAAACCAGCGATGATCATGGGGCTCTCTTTCTTCTGCTTTGATCTAGCTAAGTGCAGAACTGTCCAAGGCCATCCTGGGGCGGGGGGGGGGGGGGGGGGGGGGGGGGGGGGGCGCGAATCAGGGCAACCTCCCCAGGCCCTGCTGAGCTGGGCAGAGCAGCTGCAGAAACTCTGCGCTGCCACTGACGTCACAGCCAGCTGCTTGGCACACCCCTCTCCCAGTCTGAATCCGCCACCAGCTTCCTTGCATCCAGGGGCAGGGCCCCATGTAGGTTGATTTTGCCCCAGGCCCTGCACCCTGCTCGGGTCATCCACCACACCACTCCACCACCCCTCCTCCAACAGATCTGGCATCCCCAGTCCTGCAAAACTACCTCTGATCCCACAGTGGAAAACTGCACTTTGGTATTGGAGACAACAGCCCCAGTTGCATGCACGATTGGGTGTTGGCAGGATCAGGAATACTGAGTGGGCAGGACTTTGATGGAATTGGGAGGTGGGAGGGGAGCAGGAAGTGGGTGTGGTGGAGCAGTTCTGTACTTATATTGATCTAAGCAGAAGGAAAAAAGGGCCCCTAGGTGATTGCTGCTGGTCTTCATTAGGAACTCCTTGTGATACATCACATGAAAATTGGCTTAATTAGTCACTGGGATAACTCCTCACTCTGTTTTTATCAATTAAGTTCCATATGTGGGTGAAGTAAGTCTGTACGTACCCACAGTCGTTTGCATACATATATTGGTACATCTATTTCAAACCTTTATTTTGAAGTCTGTATTTTTTGGTTCCCTCTGTTTCAAACTAGATAGGTTTTACAGTACACCCTTTTCTTCACATGACTTTCTTCAAGAAGTTGTTCTAAAGCCTTGCACACTCATAAATTACATTAATGGTCTTACATTTGCCCAGATCACATTCTCCTCCCACAATCTCTCAAATATAGGCACTACTTTTGTTGTTTTCCAATCACAGTACCACCCCCAACTTAGTTCATTAAAAAATACTTGCTTCTTAACCCAGGTCATTTGCAAGTTGTTTCACAATGCAAGATGTAGGACGAAACATAAATTGGAGAAATAATACGGGGTTGTAATTCATGGATGATGCAGTTAATCTAAATTTGCATACGGCCTATTTATTTTCCTTTAAAGTTAGAAATCACAATGACTGGTTAATTCAGCACATATGAATTCCATACTTGATTTCAATAAACAGATTTGTTTATATACATATCTAATAGATCAACTACAGTTTACTGCAATTTGTCAGCTTGGCTTCCACAGACAGCAAAAAGAGGTTATGTTTTTATTTCCCTTACAATAAATTTAGAAAACCAAAGCCTTTTCATTTAAAATGCAAAGAAGGACAAAGAAGAGCTGATATGCTCTGACGATTTAGTTTTAAATGTTTCTAGTCTACACTTGTTCAAAATTAAGAAACATTTGTATTTGGGAACCTGAATATTGTACGTATTTATGACAGAAAAAAGAGGGTCACTTTCGATTGAATCTTCCTTGTTAGATGAGAAACACACTTTGTTACTTTAAGTCCTACCCCAGATTCACCTATTCTCTTACAGGCCACTGAAAATTCTTGCCAATTTAAGTTTCCTTATATTTTGGGGGTTTTTTTTAGTTTAGGGAAAGCTTGCCTTTTTGCCCACAAATAAACAAACAAGCAAACAAACAAACAACCAACCAAGGTTGCTGAGACTGTAAGCCAAATTCTTATACAACAGAATATTGTTTAAAGAAAACCATAAGCTTATTAACTTCACCTCCAACACAGAATTCTTAGATTGGCAGGATTTAGAACTGTGTTGTGTGAATTAATATAGGTTAACATGTGACATGCTTCTTTCAAGACTGGCAAGCAGAGACTGACTGGTTCCTCCAGTACAAATGGCCATTAGACAAAATTAGCTACGCTGACGAACTACAGCAGCTGTGACCACTATAGTTAACTAAATTTCCAATTCCTCCTATTCACATGTCATTTAACTCAAGAGATTGGAAGGTATGCTGTAACTAAATCAGAGATCTGTTCTACTCAGATTTAAGAACAAGAATAAAAATGTAGTTTAGCTGCCTCATTCACTATACACAAGAATACAGCAGAAGTAATACTGCATGCATCAACTTACGACCTCATGCATAACACTATTAACTGTGGAACACTTTGGGTTTTACATTTTCTAGAACTGAAGATGACAGTGGGTGAAACAAACTGACAACACTCAATGTATAAGTTATGTCATGTTTCAGAGGAACAACAAAAGCAGTTTCACATATTTGAATGTTTGTTACCCAATAATGGGTAAGGAAAGCAAGAAAAACAGGAAACCTATCAGTAAACTTTCAAAATATTAACAGAACTATGCATAGCCAGGAGGTAGAACCCAAACCTCTTAAAACTGAATGAATTACTTACTGGTCATGTCCCTTTAATACCAGTTGGGCACACAAGACTAAGTCTCCACTGCTAAAACATATGAATCACAGTTTCCTGCCATGGCCTTTCAGAACTGAAATGTTGTTTATATCTCAACCCCAAGGCAAGTGTAAATGAAATCTGCCCTGGTCCTTGAATAATTGGGGTGGGGGGAAGAGGAAAAGAGGCAAGGGAAATAACAAAAAATGCTGCATTTAAAAGTAGTTTAGTTTACTGAACCCACAGGTCAAAAAACAGCTGTTTCTTAAAAGCTAGAACACATTCATAGCAAAGGACATTTTTTCTGAGTGACATCCCTGAAAACATTTAGTTAAAGAATTAAGTTAACAACATGTGGAAAGAGTAAAAGGAAAAGGTTGGCAGAATTATCTTTGCAAATCAGAAGTCATCTAACAAAAGGGAAGGGAAAAAGATCCAAAACTTCCCCCTACCTTTCATGCTACACAAGACCACTGACATAATGATTTCTTTCATGTGTTACAAGGACTTTATTTTTTAAAAAATCATTTGCAGTAGAGGGTGCACTAGCATTAATCTGCACCGTGCATAAACTTAAAACGTAATTCAAGGCCTTATAGGACCTTTGAATAACCTCAGGACAAACTTCCTGAGATACTCCTCCCCAAATCACCTCTGCCACTAAAGCAGCTCTTCCTCAGCAGTCTTCCCTAATTAATGAAGGAGTCAAGGACTGTCTTTTTATGCATCACTGTTTGGCATGTGCAACATGTTCCTCGGTCTATACAGTACAGTGTAACTGCACATTCAAGCTTATGATCTTTGTAAAATAAAAATGCTACACAAACTTCTGGATGAATGCATTAATTACTGAGAAGGATAAATTATTTTAGAAAGTCAACATTTTAGGGATAAACGTGCTTTTCACATTTTAAAGTGTTGTTTGCCCAGTCCCTCTTTTCCTGTAAGGAAGGCAAGTTATTTAAAAAAAAAAACAACCCCCCCCACCCCACACTTCTGGGGCAGAACTTTTGTAATCTTTGTATTCATGCAGTTGAAAGAATAAGAACAAGAAGGCAGAGAAGCCACACAGTATGTACACATATACACATCATTACATCAGTCCAAATGTACCACTACTAGTTTGCTGGTGCTGCTCATCTTTACAGCTGAAAGATATTTTAAGGTTGCAAGGGACTTGGGGGTGGGGGGAGGAGAATAGGAAAATAGGTTCTGCCAATTATAAAGAAACACCCTGTTCTTGACTGATTGATTATATTTAACCCCTTCATCAACTCTAATCTTTAATCCTTTCAGTAAGGCTTGGTTTCTAGTTAGCAGTACAACTAGAGAGAGGGACTTTAGTTCAGCTGCCCAGCAAGCAGAAACCGAGTAGAGAGAGTGGGGCCTTGAGAGAGAAAGCAAAGTCCTCCTGAGTGGACAGCTAAGTAGGGTGCAGAAAGGCCTCTGCAAAAAGAGAGGAGAAGAAAGAAAATACTTGGGTTGATCTAATCTCCACATTCCTAAAGCATATAACTTTGGGACTAGGGAGAAAGGAAATAAAGAAAACAAACCCCAAAACCTATAAAACTTTGCAACTCATATCAGTGTATTCCTTCTACCCTGCCTATTTCCTTATAGGATTCCTAAAATATAATTTAAATATGAATCATTTCAATATGTATCAACAAAAAGAGTTTCTCAAAGTAGGTCGTTGCTCTAGCAACCAGTAGGCTGTTTGGACAACTCCTGCCACAATGACCTACTTTTCAGCTCATACTACAACAGGTTCATAGAACTAGAATTTCAAGTTCACCTCTCAAACATTATAAAAAGGATTTATATATTGCAGTTTAATTTCCAGGAAAGATAAAGAAAGCTAGAATTCTGGGATGCACAGGTACTAGGTGATCAATGTGTCTATATTGGTCTAGAAGCTTATCTAGCTTAGACTGAATGACACTTAATACACATCCACACTGATTGCATCTTAACTAATTTTCTTAAACAAATGCTGGTAAGAAAACGGCACAACAAGTTGCCGAAATGAGCAATGCTTCCAAATGCATGTCTCAACAGTGTTGATCTCTGATCACTAGGCTTTACAGCAGGGGTGATCAAAATGCAGCCCAGAGGACGGATGTGGCCTGTCAGGCATTCTATCCAGCCCACGGGGGCCCTAAAAAATTTAGAAAGTTAATTAATCAGCCCTGGGCTGCCTGCCATGCAGCCCTCGATAGCTTGCCGAAACTCAGTAAGTGGCCCTCTGCCTAAAATAATTGCCCGCCCCTGTTCTACAGTAAACAGGTAGCCTTGGACTATATTACCGAGAGAAGAATTGACAATAGATGCTATTTGTTTTATAAGCAACCCTCCAGAAACTAGAGGTGCTTTGGATGCATGCCAATTCCTTTACAGTATGCCTTAAGAAAACTTTAATAGAAAGGATTGAGATGATGGCCCATAAAGGAGGAAACAACTTAACTGGTGTCTTGTCTTGATTAAAACTTCAAATTAATAGAAACATGTTGAAATCCATGACAAAATGAGCCAACAACAGAATACTCTAGAGCATCCCCCTAGGCTTCCATGTTGAAAGACAGCTGCCTACTGGGGCTGTGTGAAGCTTCAGTTGCCGATTCAATTTGGCGGAGATTTGGCAGCCAAACCTCCGAATCCAAATTGAATCAGGAGACCTTTTAATCTCTCCAAATCAAATCTGAACCCTCTGAATTGATTCTGAGAGATTCGATGATTCAGACATAGACACAACTTTAAATCTTTTTTTTTCCATACCTCAAGGTACCAGGCAACTCGTGAATACTGAGATGCTGGGGTAGATGAAACATCCCACAGGGGTTCCCCAGCACACTCGGCAGCAGAACCAGAAGTAGACTTCTGGTCCACTTCCGGGTCCACCACAAAGGACCCCCCCCCCAACTCTGCTTAGTGACTGGTGCCTCGTGGGTCAGTGGGGGGGGGGGGAAGAGGGGGCAGCCAGGGTCCCCCAATATCCAATCACCAAGCCATGAGGGTGGAGCATCCCCTGCGTGTTTGGCAGCAGACCTGAAAGTGGACTGGAAGCACTTCTGGTCCACTTCTAGGTCTGCTGCTGAGCATGCAGCTCCCCCCCCTCCACAATCACTGCAGCGGTCACTAGCCACGCCTGGCATGTAGGCCTTGAGGTATGTAGAAAAAATATTTAAAGCTGTGTTATTGCCAAATCGCTGCTTCTCCGAACCAGCATCAAAACTTCAGATTTGGATTCGGCTGAACTGAATCAGGACAGCGATCCAAATCAATTAATTGAATCAATTTGGGCCAAATCCAATTTGAATATGGTTCGTTTTGCACATCCCTACTGCCTCCTACTACTGCACATGACACTTTCCAAACTAAATCAGCACAATTAAATTTTTTTCTTGTAATTTTACTTTTCTGCTGCTGATCAAGTGCAATATGCAACAGGAGCTGCTGCACAGGTGGAATCCAGAAGAGAGGATTAAGACAGAACAAAGACCTAGTGGAGGGAAAAGTGCTGATCATGCAGTAGCAATGCATTTGTGTTGGAGATGCTCACTCCCCCACAACCCCCACAAACCAGAAGGCAGAGCTACTGCGCAGTCACCATTCGGACAGATTATGGAAGCAGCAATGAATAGCCTCCATAAAATCAGGGATCAAGATTTTCATTGAGTGAGGCCTTGGAGGATTACAAACAACACAAAAGGCTCTCTAGCCAAAGGGAGAGAGAAAAATCTAAGTAAACCTCACTGCAGTTTTCTTCCCAACAAAACATCAATTACTTCAAGATTTATATACATGCAGGAACCTGAAACAATAATTCTCCATCTGGACTGGTGGTTCTCAACCACTGTGGAACCACCCCACATGCAGCATCTGACCAAAAAAAGGCTGCAACAGGAGGACAAACTCCTGCCTGCCTTAGATTTACCTGCTAAACCTAAGGCAGACAGAAGTGTGCACTCCTGCCACAGCCACTCCCTATCTGGCTCTGTGCAGAACTGTCCCTCCTTGTAGCACTGCCATCACCCCAGTTGAAAACCACTGAAATAAGCTGAGGCCATACAACAATGGTTCTCAAGCAGGGTGCCATCAAATTCAGAAGGGTGCCTTGAATCTAAAAAGGATGAGAATCACTCACCTGGGAAGTGGCAACCACTGGTTTATATTAGCAAGTGTATTAAGTATATGGATCAGGGAAGCATCTGGACCATCTCTGGATCTGTTCTGCAGTGCCTGTCGCCACAGCTGCCAGAGCCTTTGCATCAGTCCAGGCCAGGACCCAGGTGGTTACCACCACTGCCTCCCCCCTTACCTGCTGCCAAATTTCAGGGCTCTGGTTGACAATGGCAACTAAAATCTGCAGCACTGGAAAACAAGGAGGTGAGGAGGGTGAGCAGTGGCAACATAAACCCCATTAACTCTGTGAGTGCTAAGCTGCACCAAGACTGCAGTTCCATGACCCAAATCCAGAGGTGGGTCTCACAGCCTGCAAGAAGCCACATGAGCCAGATGACCCACTCCCTGACAACTGACAGGAAATATGGCCTGCCAGTTCATTCAAATTTGACACCCCTGGTCTATAGGGAAAAAAAAATTAGCCATACACACACAAAACATTTCAGGAGGCATATTTAAAAACTGAAAATCATTGAGATCTGGTGAAAGAAATACCTTATCAGTAGATGAAACCTTTACAAAAAGGTAAGGAAAAAGCTTGAAAAAAAATCCTTAGTTTTGGAAGCATAAAGGAAGAGATTGTATGCTTAGATTTCTGCAAGACATTTAAACTGTTCTTGAAATACAGAGAAAAAGAAGAAAAAAAATCACTTATACCAACACTGTTATCAAAGAAGGCATTCCCTGGACTTGAGAGAGACTGTGGAACACTGGTAAGCAGCAAAGAGTAAATCTGTTAAAAAAAAAAAAACACCCAGGGAAAGCCCCAATACCAGATCCTATTAAGTCTGTCATCTATTACAAAAACATGCTCAGAAAATCTTGGAATATGTAGAGAAAGCCTGGGAAAGGAAGTATTACGGATAACTATTTTTGCCTGATTATCCTTTTTAAATTTTGGGTTGGATATTCTACCAATGAACTACATAACTGATTACTGGATATTCTCAACTAACCCCGTGAGAGCTCTGTATAAGACCAATTGTGCAATATATAAAAGATCTAGTGATATATATAGAAAACAAACAAACAGACCAAGTAATAACTTACGTCTCAATTTGCATATTTAAAACTATATATTATCCAAGGGAAGATGAGTGAAGCAGGAGAAACGTTTAGTAAACTAACCTTTAGCATTCTTCTTACATTCTTTATGGGTAAAATACCTAATCAAGGTATTGCCCAAAACCTATGCACTCCTGCACAAGAAATCTCCATATACCACTTCAATTAATCCAATATTTTAAGAAACAAAGCCTTTAAAAGTTTAAAAATATATCCATGGGCATTCCCTTCAGATAAGTAAAGTTTCAAAATTCCTTAGAGTTACTGATCCTTAGTGTCACGTACTGCATGTAGTCGATACTATAACACCTCAGCACAGAACAAATTGTGCCCAAGCAGATTTCCAGGCAATGCTTTGGATAGTGCGTTAAGGATAAAAAATCAATATGTTCCATTAATGAAATTATCCATCTATTTGTCTGTTTCCCCTTCCTAAGCTATCCTCTAGTTTCTGTTCTGTTTCCTCCATTTCTGGCATCTCATTCATAGAATCATATAAGTAGGGTTGGAAGGGACCTTGTAGATCTTCTCAATCTTCATCCTTCAGTCTTTTCTTTTCCTAAATTGCAATGAAGGGCTCTCACTGCACTTAATGTGCCAACAATAAGTTCAATTTTTCAGAGCTTTCTGGTAACTGCTACACAGGGATACCATATTGTGAAGTTCCATTTAACTGCCCACATACAAAATCACATGGGAGTAGTCATCTGGGAAAGACATTTGCTAAAGAAGTCTCTAAACAAGAAGCAGCTGAAGGGCCAGATACAGCAAAGCCTATCACCTTGCTCAGCTGCTACCTAATCCTGTAGATGCCTAGACTTCATGGTGGGTTTTTATTTATTTATTTATTGAAAGTTGTCCAGGCACCTGTCGCACTACTGTGCATAGCCAAAACTGCCCCAAGCTTGGCAAAGCAGCTTAATACCAGTCTCACACCTAAGTCTGACTGGAGTCAAGAAACTAGGTATCCCTTTGTCTATGGCTCCTAAGGGGCACAGTCTGTCAGAGTACACCTGACACACGAATGGGATCAGATGCCTATAAATAAGCAGCAGTGGGAAACCAAGTTCAAATGCTCCTCTGGCAGCAGAGATTCAAATCCACCTCTCTTTCCTCCTAGAACAGTACCTAAAACAATGCACTATTCTGTATTAGTTTATTTTCTCCAACCCTTCTGGTAAAGATTTCAAGATTCGTTAGGAAAGAAAGAGAACAAAAGCTGGTTAGGGCACTCCCCTGCAAGGAGACCACACTGAATACCAATCCCTATTCCCAGGACTGTTTCTGATTTTTCCATATGGTCTTTGGGCATATATTGAAACAGTACTAACATTAGGAACCAAATGCCAGGACTATTTCTACCATCCCTTCACACACCCATATTTACCAAGTAGTGCTTAAAACCACTCCTGGAAGATGGAACATGTGGTTTGAACCACCTCAGGCAGAGGAAGGTCTTGGACCTGGGTCTTCCACTTCTTGGGATTGTGCTTAGTGCTTTAACAATTAACATTTTATAAAAAGGGACACAACTATCACCTCCAGCTGTATTTTAAGAAGGGGGGGGGAGGGGGAGTGAGACCTGCTCAATTCTTTGGGGGAATAAAAAAAATAAATAAATAAAAAAAATGGTATGTAGAAGACAACTTTCAGGAAAGGTTTTGTGATTCTGGATATTAAGCAGACAGAGTAATGACCTGACAACCCTGATGTACCTAAGAGGCAGGATTTTAAACACCCCTACCCTCAACCTGACCCAATAGCTAGCTCTAGGCAGCTACACACTGAGCATGCTAATTTTAAGTACCTCTCCCTCCTGACCACCTGGCAGGGCTGGCCAGTATTCAGATCTGAATACTACCTAGTAGCGCTAAATTCTCTGTATACACTCTCCAATGATGCTAGGCACATTCATAAGGGCTTTAGATTCTACTGTGGGATCCAGGCACCTGAAAGACAGATGTTGTCGTACTCGTATCTTTTACTGGACTGAACCCAAGGTGTGTAAACCTGATGCAACACAACTATCCTTAAGTGTCAGGAAACTAGTGATGTGGAGTTAAGAAGCCGTGCAAGCAACTCACATTAAATTCTCTTTGTAAATATAGCACTTTTAAGACTTGGCCACATATGGGAGGACTCATTTTTATTGCATGTGCAAATCATGGGGGTGGTGAGGGTTGGGGAGGAAGAGAGGTAACATGGCATATCACACCTTTTTCACTGAAGAACACACAATGAGACGCATTCATTCTTTATAGTGTTTCTTTTGCATTCCAAGTTAAGGTGCAAGCAAGCAAGCAAGCAAGCAAGCAAGCTTCAGTTTTGAAAGACTAAACACGTGCCTATTTTGCAAACAGACAAATAAAAATTAAGGAATGCACACATTTCATTTTCAAAGGATGTATACATAATGGGCAGGGGAAATGCAAAAAAAAAAAACTGGGCATGACTTAAATCAGCATAAACCCAAACAATTTTATAGTAGTCTTAGGTTTCATCACATTACTGTCTTTCCTATAAATCCCAAAAGCATTTTCATATCTGTATTTATAAAGCAAAGATTTACAATGTGCCTTAAATGTCATCCCAGGAGTAAACAACTCATGCTATGAAAGTAATATGGTTTAATGACACCTGAACAAGCAAACCCTTACCATCAACAGATAGACTGCTGCTCATGTCCCAGGACTCTAACATGCAACTTGAAAAGTCTTTTCTGTTCTTGATGTCAACATGTTTCCCTCTTACCGCTGTAAATCGGTTCTGTGAATTTTCCAAAAGGACTCTGAACCAACACAGAGCAGTAGTTTGGTCTCTGAATGCATTCCTGAAAATTTAAGTTTTAACATGGATTTGGAAATATGATTTAGAGTGATAGATGATCAGATAGATCTTTCATCTATTTATTTCTGTTCCAGTGTTTGAATTTTTGTTTTAAAGATATGTATCACCCCTCCCCCCCAAATGGCTGGACCCTAGAGAAAACACAATTTGTATTAACATTCAAAGGTCCTGAGCATTATTCACTAGTATTTCATATGCTTTTGGATTCAGAACTATTCTGAATTTTTAGATATTAATGTAGACTTTTCCTGCGACAGTTTCAGTTCTCACATTTTCAACACATTACTAGAGCAATGCTGACCTACTTTCTTTATCTTCCAACCTTTGTCTCTGCATGAGGCATCACAAAAACAGTGTAAACAATTGCTTAAAGGGTGACCTGAAAAATACTTTTAGGCAAGAGAGAATGCTACAACTTTACAATTGTATTGATGTGCTAAATAGTAATAGGGCAGAAATGTAGAGTACATACGTTGAATTTATGCTTCCCCCTGTCACCTCCTCCCTCCATCACAGTTAAACTAACACAAGGAACCACTAGATCTGGCCTATGGCAAATAATGTTTCCTCCTCCTTAAGGTTAATCCTATAGTTTTTCAAAGCTGCACATGCATGCAGGTATGTATGATATACTAATATATTAAAACCAAACAGCATGAAGTTCTTACCCAAGTGGCAGGAATACAGTTCTTTCCTACCTATATTACAAAGACAACTGTTGTTAAACTTTATGAGGAGGTATCAAAAAATGACACAACCTTTAAAAATAAAACTTGCATGTTTCTTCGTTGTACTTACAGAACTCTGAAGTAATTATATTTAGGCACATTAACGGTGAAAGCAGATCAATTCCAATGCATGCCGATTCTGCCATTCCACTTAACTGTAGAAGAAATAACTCAGACCTTCCTCAAATAAGGAATTTACTTTGCTAACCAAGAAGTTAATTGCAGAACACAGATTTATATTGTTCCACAACAACCCTAAACAGGAGAAAATGCATAGTCCTTCATGGCAACCCAACTTCTCATAACAAATATACACTATTTGGTCAAGTAACTGGCAGCTTGCCAGAAATTGAGGGCACATTCAAGTGCAATATTACTTTCTACTGATAAATTGTCTTGAGTCAGGAAGTTTGATTTAGTCTAATAAGTTTCCATGTAATATTTATATGATACTACTCAGGAGCCATTACCAAGTTCTTTGTATTAAGATCCAGTTCATGAACTGGATGTCGATATACAGTAAAAAGGTATATACATAAAATGGTAACTTCCTTCCTTGGGCTAACTAGAAAATAATTTTGTTTAAAGAAATTAATCTATCTATCTATCCAAATAGATGCATGTATCAACACTGGAAATTCTGTATGCCTCAAAGAGAAGAGAAGATCTGTGGAAGACCACAGTCACCAGCATCCTGTTTGGACACGGTACCTAGACAGAGATTTAAAGAACTGGCTCAAAAACAGTGATTTTCTGATACTGTCATATATGAACTACATAACTGATTACAGGAAAACATTTTTATAGATGCACTGATATTCAGGACTGCATGAATGATGAAGCTGGCTTCAGGTCCACTGAGAATAAACAGCCTCCAAGCTGAGTCCTCATGGATATTTTTCAAAAGATTTAATTGCATAAATAAATAAATAGGTCATTCTTGTCAGTTTTTAGTTTATCATTCTGCAAATAAACCTTCCTGTCTTAGCAGCAGCAGGGAAAACTCTAGACAAGGTCACTTCTTCCTGCTCAAGTAAAAAAGGCAAACTACTAAATGCTTAGTTAAACTAAAACTGGGCAAGAAAAGGAAATTCTCTCTCATATTTTTTGTGGAGAAAGAGAGAGAAGAAGAAAAACTAAGGATTTCAAGGCCCACTTCACCATGGTATTTACTACATTCAGAGGTCAACACACAATATGCCTATATTACAGATGGAAGGCATGAAAAGAAGTTTTGACCTGGATATCATTGATCATGCATTTCCTCCCCTTCAAGTCCCTCATCTTCCTATTTTAGGAAGGAAAAAAAGGAGTTCAGAGACCGATCTTGTGGGCAATACAAAAACACTATAAAATCCAACTAGAAAATAATAAACTGTCCAATAAGAACTGGCACACATGAACAAGTTAGTCACTCAATTCCTTTCTGCAAGATTTAACCTATGTACTTCCTTTCACCTTTGGATGAATGTGGATATGAGTCTCCATACTTCAAGCAAACAGCAATTTCAGTCAACTATAATGGAGACTAGGAGACAGCAAAAAGTTGATATTCATGCTGTCTTAAACCAGGGGTACGCATACCCCCGGGGGTGCTTAGGAAGGTGATAGGGGGTACGTGCAGGTGGGCAGGCATGGAGCACTGCCACCCACCACCCCATGCCTGTGCCGCCCAGGAGCAGTGAAAACCACTGTATTATATTAAACCCAACAGGCTTTAATGCATCCATAACCAAAGATGACAGGGGATAAATTTCATACAAATAGCAAAACTTTCATCCCCAGAAGTGCCAAGATTTCATATGTAAGGTAACACTGAAGTGCAGCTGATCTTAAGATGCACAATCCTTTCAGTGAAATAAAATAGAAAGGACTCCAAAGATGATGATTTGTTTTTCATGAGTGCGCTACAGGATCTTATTTTTAATACATAGGGACCTACTTAACCTGTAGTTTCTCAGATTTTGCAGAAACTGCAAAATCCAGGATTGTCTGCAGAATCCACAAAAATCAACAACAAAATAACTTAATAAAAATAAAATGCTGGCTCCTCACTGTTGGGAAAGGAAGGTGCTAGCTGGCAGGGCGGCAGGAAGGCAGCATACAAAATGGCAGCTGCCCCCTCGTCCTTCTTCCCCCATGCTTCCCCAGGCCTCTCTGTCAATCAGCACCAAGAGGTGGGGAAGCAAAAAAGCAGCCAGCAATCAAGATGGTGATTGCCCCCTCATCCTTCCTCCTCCTCCCCACACCAGGGCCTCTCCACCAATCATCACTGAGGGGTGGTGCCACCACAAAATGCCCATGAAATTGGATACATGCATGGCAAGCAGGCCACGAAAAACCTTTGTCTTGCCATGATTTAGGTAGGTCCCTATTTATGTATGTCTATCTAAAACCTGGCCTTAGGTAATGAATATATTGCGATATGATATTTTAAAGCTCCCAAGTTAAACCAAGTGCTCTACACTTGAAATCATTTACTCATAAGAGCCACTGAAATTACAAGTTGTTCTCAGTGAGAAAAACAGTATGGCAGGGAAAATTTAAAGAACGCCTCTGACAGAAATCCAAGAACCCAACAAACATTTTATGCTTTAATTTTTCTAAACAAACTCCCACTCATACAGTTTGTAAAATTATTCTAGAACGCAATTACTTTGAAAGAGGAAAAAACCCAAACAAACCTATAGTTATACTTGAGGAAAGAACCAGAGGTACAACACACAATATGCAAAAACAAACAGTCGGAGCAGACAGCCAAAAGTTTTTGAAGTGCAGACTATGGAGAAAAATCACATGCCAGGATCAATATACCCCTTGTCATTTCCAGGATCAATATATCCCTTGTCATTCAGAATCAGACAGGATGGAGTAAAACCATTTCCCACTGTTCTGAAATCGAATCTGTCGTGAAATGCCAATCTGTACTCAGTATACCCTTTTTACCCAATGTCATTCAGTATCAGACAGTACAGACTAAAACCATTTACTAGCATTCTGAAATCAAATCTAGCATGAATTGCCAATCTGTATTCTTTGCTAAAACCATTAGGTAAACATGTTCAAAAGAATAGTTGTATGAAAAAGATTAAAATAGGCTTAACCCAATCATAACCTACCCCCCCTTCAAAATGTATACATTAAAACTTGTAAGTAACCCTATATATTTTGAGAAAAAATACCTATCATTGTTACACCCAGAATGTCTCGGGGGGGGGGGGGGGGGGAAGCGAGCTTTTATTTTACCCTAAGTACAAAAGAAGCCAAACCAAGTTCCTCCAAACTATACATTGGTTTATTGGGGTGTCAACGATCAGGAAATATTAACAAGAGCTGATATGTACAGCAGAGAATATGCAGACATACTCGTTAGGGGTGGCAAGGTCTCAAGGCCCTCAGAGTCCATCCTCAGGGTTTGAGGCAAGTTCCACACTCCCACTCCTTTGCATGGCAGAGTTTTATGCAGTTCAGGTTCAGATTTCTGTATTCCCACCCCTTCCTCTGAGATGAGGATTTCTTGTCCAAGTCAGCAGGGGGCAGGGAAACTGAGCCATGTTCTTTTCTAGGGTCGCCTTATTAGCATTGGGTGTGATCAGATCACTGGCCTATGCATCTCATCTCCCTTGAAACTGTCCCTCAATCTGTTTTGCTCAAACAATAATCATTGCAATTCAGACTGAACAGCTTCTGGGATCACAGTATCTGGAAGGAGGAATATAGTGACATACCCACCACAGCAAAAACAAGCGAGGGGTTATTCAGGACTCCTCAACATCAATCATTAGGTTTCTTCTGAAATTATTGTCCCTCTCCAAAGTGAAATGCACATCTTTTGTTGGTAAGAAAGGTTAACTAGAGCTTCATCAGCAAGTAGAATCTCTGACTGGTAAGCTGCTACTTCTCCTAACATGTCACTGCCAGAAACAAACACCACCACATTCCTGGTGCCAAGAGCTAAAGGCAGTTGGCAAGTTAAGAACATGTTAAGTAACTGTCTGTTTTGCATCTTCCTGCCCCATTACTCATCAATTCTTAAACATATTTAATTAATTTTGCCAGGCAGCCCACATTTATGATAAAGTTAAAGATATGTTATCTAGAACCGGTAAGTATTAATGTTCAATAAGATGAGTGTTTTGGATATTAATGTTCAATAACACTTTAGGAGCCAACTGACAATTTGAAAGATAAGTTATCAAAAGCGGGAGATGGACCAACAAAAGGCCCTTACATTTATTAGTCATAATTCTGGAAGAAAGGAGGTCAGTGAGTCCATGTTACTGGTTAAATATAAACAGTACCCAATGACATATATAAGAATACTAATTTGCTTAAGCGTTACATAAATAACAGAGAGAGGCTCCTCCCATTCACCAAGTGCACAGGCACGTGCACACACACACTTTTCCAGATTTAAAAAATTAAATAAAATCAAACTAGTAACAGTAAATTTCTTATTTTACACAACTTATAATAATCTTAATGCCACTGTGTTAGCCAGACTAAAAAGACGGATGAAAGTTCACTAGTGGTACTCCTGATGTACCGCTTTCTAACCAAAGGCGACAGAAATGAAACTTGAGTCACCAGTCCAGTTATTTTTAAGAAGAAAACTTGGTTACACAGCTCTCCTCAAATTAAGAACCTCCCTCAATTCAATTCTAAAGTCACATTAAAGGAAAATTACATTGTAATTACATTGTAAAGTCACAGCAGAAAACTAAATTAAGGAAAGTATTACACTTCAGCTACTGCGGGTGCATCAGCTCTTAGTTTTCCAGAGATGGGTTTTTCACCCATACAATATCCTTGCCCACATAAATATAAGTAGAGAAACAGGCTGTCAGCCAGTATCCACAGAGTTCAGTTGCTCAGTTTTCAATTTCAGTTGGTAAATGATAGCTACACAAGCTGGAAAGGCCATTTTTATAAATTTTGTGCATGCTCAATTTTTGGAAGTCTCCAAAAATGTATATGCAAATGAGGCCCAGGGCACCTGGTCTGGCTCCACTTGATGGAGTGGGGGCCCACACTAATCACGTACGAGAGGATGAGAGAGGAGGCAACAGGGATTCTGGGTGAACCATTTGGGAATGTCTACCAGACACTTAAGGCAGGTGAAGAAACAGAAATCATTGGAAATAGAAAAGAAAGGCACAACTCAGTGTGGGAGTCAAGTAGAAGTTGACATGTATACAATGCAGTAGCTTATCATGAGTTGAAAGAGTCGGCACTGGGGGGGACTGCACCCAATGGGCACTACCACACATCTGATTTGGAGAAGTTGCACTAACCTATCCTTGCAGTAGATTCTATCAGTGTGTTTACCCAAAGTAGGCCATGTATTTTATAGTCATGCTCAGCATTGGCTGCATTTAATCAACTTTATATCTGGTTTACTGAGCATGTGCTGCTGTGAGCAGCAGTTTAATGATAGACGGTGTGTTTAATGCAGTTTCCTTGTAAGTGAGATTTCTCTAGTGGCTTTTCTCCCCATGCTGATTGGGGGAAAAAACTGTCTTATATTTGAGTAAATAAAATATATGAAACTCACTGTGGTAAACTAAAGTCTGTTCCGAATAAAAGCAGTCTCTTGATAGGAGGATATAGCTGTTACTTTAAGAAACTTAAATTTAAAAAATCCATAGTACAGAACTACAAAGCATATCACATGGATTATGAGCATTCAAGTTCAAACTGTTTCAAAGAAGGTGCTGCTCTGTATATAGAACAAGTTTGTTGGAAAGATGAAGGATTAGTAGAGTAGATAAGGTTCCTTAAAATAAAAAGAAATGTTGCTTCTTTTTCAACCTTCTCCCTTTTAGATCTCTTCAGTACACGCATAAACTGCCCCCCCCCCCCCGTTTTTTACGTCATCAAGGTTAATTTTGGTAGGTACATGTAAATATTACAACTTGAGAATCATTTATTATAACATTTGTCAAACAACCAAAGGACATTAGCATTAGTATTAAAAAGTCTACACTTTCTTTAGCCAAGTCCACTGAGTTAAACACTTGGTCCTGGGTCACTGGATTCTGGTGTGCTGACTTCCTAGAGACTAAAACTTGCCAAGCAGAAGTATGCCACAATCTGCTTTTTCTGGGTATTATGTATATCCAAAGGCTTAACAGTGTTTGTACTACCTCAGAGTTTAGGGTACGTACAGCACTGTGAAGCCTGACTTGCCCTCTGCTTCTAAATCTGCCCCAGTGGCCAACAGACAGGATGATTACAAGGCAAGGTACCATTGTCTTTTAAAAGTCTGGCAGCAACACATGTATTTCATTCAAAGAACCGAATCACTTATAAAGCCATAAGATTTGTAATTCAATTAGAAAGCACTTGCTCAAAAAATGCCTGTAAAGTGACTGAAGCTGATCTTGCTTAGATTAAGGGAAGTGTCCAAAAACAACTGGCTTTAGGTCTTACAGTTGTTAGTTTGGTGGTGTATTAACCATTAAAATGAAGGATCATGGGAAAGGTTTATTTTTCTACCATCAAGACTACAGACATGACCAGAGGGAGCAGAAGTTTACAACTTCCACATGTTTTTAAAAGTTAGCTTGTTAGCGAAAGATATCCTTGAAGACACTAAATCCAGAAGCCTCAAGTTCTTTCAACTGTGTCACACATTTGACTTTGGGTAGGTCCCTTCACCTCTATGCACTTCACTTCTGTCTTTTGTGAAGTGCAATAACGTTATTACCACATGTCTAATCCTGCAGAAGCTCATTTTTTTTAGTATTCAACTAACCCCATGCTTGGAGCCAATGCATGGACAGAGCTGCATGAACATCAATGCATCAAGTTCCCCTCCTCAGGAGGGCAACAGGAAAAAAAAAACAAGCCAACCTTTAGAGACAGCTATGGAAGTGCAGAGGTGGCTCTCAATCTTATTTTACTTTGTTGAAGACACAGAGGCAGAACAAATGTAAGTAACGCTTTGTACTGCCTCTCTCCCTCACTTGATCTTTGATCCGGCTGCCAGTCTCTGCTCCACCCGACTGAGCTCTGCCCCTTGCTGGGCTCAGGAAGTGCAGAGCTGAAAGTCCCCCTGCCAATACCAAACCCGGCCGCTGAGGGATCGCACCCGACCCGTCCACGCGCTCAGTCCGTGCAAAGATATCCCCATTTAGACTTGCGGCATCCCCGGCTCCGGCCCCGGCCCATGCGCGACCCCCCCGCCGCCGGGAGGCCGATGGCGGCTCCGGCCCCGAGGAGACCCCGGGCAGGCGCGGACCCGCTCCCGAGCAGCGATTGCTGCACATCTCAGCGCCCACAAGCCGCTTCTGCGGGCGGCCGGCGGGATTTCCCCTCCCCCCCCCACGTGGGTGGATCAGCAGCCGCCGGCCGAGGCAGGGGACGGGCAGGCTCCTGTGCTGTGGGCTGCTGTCACGGCCCGGGGGCTGCCATCCCCCCCTCCCCGCTTTTGGCACAGCGGGCCCTGCAGTGACTCACACACACACACACACACACGTACACGCACACACACATATGCGCGCGCAGTGGGGCGATGTCACCGCCGGTCCCCGGAGCCGCAGGCCGGGAAGGAAGCGTCGCGCGGGGCCCGAGGAGCAGCCATGGGTCAGGGTGCCCCCTCCCCGCCCGCACTCACCGCCACCGGTTGATGCCCACGTTGGAGGACCCCGCGAACCAGGGGTCGAGGATGTAAACGCAGCGCACGGTGTCGGCGCCCTGGATGCACTCACGCAGCGCCGGGTTGTCGTGCAGCCGCAGCCCCTTGCGGAACCAGTGCACCGCGTTCACCCCCATGGCAGGCCCGGGCAGGGATCCCCTCAGACGGGGCCGCGCCTCACGCCGGCAGCGGCAGGCGACAGGGGCCGCATCTCCTCGCAACAGCCCCCGCGCGGGGGTCGCTCGCGCAGAGCCCCGCCCCCTCTTTCAGCAGCACAACGGCCGGTCACGCGCAGGCGGCGGCTGGTGGTGTGCGCGGGACCCTGCAGCTCGCGCCGCTCGCCCTGTACCCGTGCGCCCGATCTGCGCCGGCGGCCAAGCCCCGTCCCCGCTTCCCCATTGGCTGCCGCCGCCCCACGTGACCCCCGGCCATCACGTTTCTCGAGTGTGTTTACTACCCGGAGTGTGGGGGGAGAAGCAAAGAGGAGGAGGGCAGGAGAAGAGGGCGGGCAGCTCGGCGTGGCGCCGAGGGCCGGTAGCCACTGAGACGCGAGCAATGTAGCGAGGCCGTGCCTCGACCGCCCCCGAGGCAAAGCTTCCTGGATGGAAAAAGGAGGGAACGGAGTGAAACAGGGAGGGGGGGGCTTTCGGGCTTGGCCCCGCCCCCTACCAGAAGCCCGGATGAGCACGGGGCTTCGAGGCGTCGGAGCTGCTGCTTGTGCCCATGCGCCAGAGCCGCGGCGCGCCGGCACTTGTGGTTGGTTGAGGGGGTGGAGCGAATGCCATGCGTATCGAAGGGGGGGGGCTTGCACGCATGCGCAGTCTCCCCCTCTTCTGCGGACGTGGCGGGGCGGGTGAGGCCCACGCAAGCGCTTACATAATTGCGCGGCAGGCCCCGCCCCTTTCTCAGCACAGCCCTGCGGCCGCGTGCGACTCCGCGTGCTCGCTCCCCCAATGTGCGGGGGAGAAAAGGTGTGCGGGGGCGTGGCGATGTAACCCGCGAGCTAGACTTCCCCGTCTGCCCCTGCCCCCTTTAATCCGGACCCGGTACATCTGGTGCCGGCTGACCCAGTTCCCGTGCCCTTCACGGGGAGGGCGGGACAGCCGGGAATAACGGGGGAGGGCTAGGGCCGGGTGCTGCTGTGTTCCCACAGCCGGCGCAGGGAGGCAGGAGCGAGTTGGGCTCCGTGGTTGTCAACGTTTTTTCGTTTGCAGAGCCCCTGAGAAACTATAAATGGGGGGCAGCCCCCTTTGGGACTCTGCTGCGGGTGTAGGGGACATAAGTAGATAATTACTGACGCACTTTTAAAAATAATAAGAAAAAGCATACCACGTTGTGAGCTCACCCTTTTGTCCTCGGTTCTAGTGAGATGGTTGAGCTGCTTGGCAAGAAAGCATGTGAAGGTTTGATAGGGGAGGTAGATGGGATCTCTTTCATTAGACTGACTCAATAGTTGCAGGGGGAGGGGAGTTCTTTGCCATCTTTTGGGCACAGACACCCTTCTTCAGGCTTCTGTAGATTTGGGAGACTCTGCTCTCTGTGCTCAGCAAAGGGGGTTTGTGCCCGAAAGTTTGTCAAGAACTTTCTTCCAAATAGTCTACAAAGGATGAAGGACTAGATCCACCACCAAGGAGGAATACTCTGCTCTGGTCCAGACCTGCAGAGAGCAGACCAGCAAAGCCAAGGCTGCATGAAACTCCAGCTATCTACAAGTATCAAGGACAATAAAAAGTCCTTTTTTAGATACGTGGGGAGCTGGAGGAAAAGCAAGGGAACATTGGACCCCTGTTGAACCAGATCAGACAACTGACAACCAGTGCCCAGGAAAAAGCAAACTTGCTAAATGGGTACTTTGCGTCAGTTTTTCACCAGTCCCATGGGACACCCCTGCCCACTGTGAGTCAGGGAAGCCCGGGTGAGGGAGATTCGTTGCCCTCCATCAATGCTGACCTCATGAAGGAACACCTTGAGAGGCCGGACACCTTCACATCAGCTGGCCCTGACAATCTACACCCCAGGATACTCAAGGAGCTGGCGAGTGTCATAGCCCAGCCCCTGGCACGGATCTTCTAGAACTCCTGGCACTCTGGTGAAGTGCCTGAAGATTTGAAGAAGGCCAATGTGCTGCCTATCTTTAAGAAAGGGAGGAAAGTGGATCTGGCAAACTATAGGCCCATCAGCCTGACCTCTACCCTGGGAAAGGTCTTGGAAAAGATTATCAAAGAGGCCATCCTTAACAGACTGGCTGACGGCAACATGATGGCTCAAGGATCTGTCCTAGGGCCTATACTATTTAACGTCTTCATCAATAATGTAGACATTGGTGTCAGAAGTGGACTGGCCAAGTTCGCTGAAGACACCAAACTCTGGGGTAAGGCATCCACACCTGAGGACAGGAGGGTGATCCAAGCAGATCTTGACAGGCTCATGAAAAAGGCAGACAAGAACCTGATGGTGTTCAACACCAAAAAATGCAAGGTTCTCCACCCGGGGGAGGAAAAACCTGCAGCATGCTTATAGGCTCGGCAGTGCTACGCTGGTTAGTGTTACAGATTAAATGGATTTGGGGGTCATCATTGACCACAAGATGAACATGAGCCTTCAGTGTGATGCTGCAGCTAGTAAAGTGAGCAAAATGCTGGCTTGCATCCATAGATGCTTCTCAAGCAAATCCCAGGACATCGTTCTCCCCTTGTTCTTGGCCTTGGTGAGGCCGCAGCAGGAGGACTGTGTCTAGTTTTGGGCTCCACAATTCAAACAGGATGTGGAGAAGCTTGAGAGAGTGCAGAGGAGAGCCACGCGCACAACCAGAAGTCAGGAGAACAGACCTTATGATGAGAGGCTGAGAGCCACAGGGCTCTTCAGGCTGGAAAAGCACAGGCTCAGGGGCAATCTGGTGGCTACCTGTAAGTTTATCATGGGTGCTCATCAGGATCTGGGGAAACGTCTGTTCACCAGAGCGCCAAGGGATGACAAGATGAAATGGTCACAAACTCTGCCGCAAACGATTCAGGCTGGACATAAAGAACTTCTTTACTGTCTGAGTCCCCAAGGTTTGGAATAGACTGCCACCAGAGACAATTCAAGCACCCACTTTGAATGCCTTCAAGACATATTCGGATGCTTATCTTCCTGGGATTCTTTGACCATAGCTGACTTCCTGTCCCTGGGGTAGGGGGCTGGATTCAATGATCCTCTGGAGTCCCTTCCAGCCCAAATGTCTATGAAATCTAAAATATCACACCTACCCAAAGAACCTAATCTGCCTGTGTCCTTAGACCAGGTGTAGGCAATGTTTTTTGGTTGGAGTGCCCAAAAAACCAACAATGCCTACCTTGGAAGGTGCTAGAGTGCCAGCATGACAGAAAAACAAAACAAGGGCAGGGGGTATATGGCAGGATGCCTTGCTCATGCCCCTTGCCTCCCACCTAAACCCCCTGCCCCCCAGCCCTGCTGCCCCTTGCCCCCCACCCAAAGCCCCTGCACCACAGCCCGGGCTCAGTGGCTAGCAGCAGCTACCCAGAACCTGGGCCAGCTGCAAACATCCACTGCCTCTCAGCTCTGGCCCCAGCTGCCTCCCGGCCTCGGGCTCTGGGGAGGCAGCAGATACCCGCGGTGCTCCCCGCTGTGCTGCCCTCCTCGCTGCTTCTGCAGAGCAGCATGTGAAACCCGGCGCGGCAGGACACAGCGGGGTGCACAGCTACCTGCTGCTCTGAACTCCCCACTGCCCTGGTCACACTTCCCCTGCAGGCGGGGGCAGCAGCAAGGGGCACAACCCTGCGTGGTGTCCACGCCGTTCCCATACACACAGGGGAAGTGTGACCCGGGCAGCGCGGAGCTTGCAGCAGCAGGCAACTTCTTTGCGCGGCCCCTCTGTGCGCTGCCGCTCTGGGTCGCTCACGCTGTGCTCCCAGCCCTGCTGCCCTCCCCTGGGCCCTCCGGAGCGCAGCGTGTGCGACCCGGAGTGGCAGCGCAGAGAGGGGCCGCGCAGGGAAGCTGCCTACTGCTGCAAGCTCCACGCTGCCCAGGGCACACTTCGCCTGCGTGCACAGGAGCAGCCTTGCTGCTGCCCCCGCCTGCAGGGAAAGCATGGCCAGGGCAACGGGGAGTCTGGAGTGGCAGGCAGCTTCCTGAGCCCCCGCTGTTCCCTGCCGCGCCGGGCTCCAACGCTGCTCTGCACAAGCAGCGAAGAGGACAGTACAGCGGGGAAGCATCGCCGGTATCTGCTGCCTCCCCAGAGCCCGGAGGCAGCTGGGGCCGAGGCAGAGAGGCAGCAGATGTTTGCAGCTGGCCCAAGGTCTGGGTAGCTGCTGATAGCCACAGAGCCCGGGCTGCTTGCAGCAGGGCTTCCATCGTCCCGGCTAGCTGCTGGGAGCAGCACGGCCTCCGTGGCTATCAGCAGCTACCCAGAGCCTGGGCCGGCAGCAGCTGGGAGACTACAGACAGCTGCTGCCCTCCCGCCCCGGCCCCAGCCTCAGCTGTCTCCCGGCCCGGGGCAGCAGGTGCCGGCACTGCGCCCGTTGGGGCTGCGCCGGGGTCGGGGGCAGGGAGGCGGCAGCAGTTTGTAGCCTCCCAGCTGCAGCCAGCCCAGGGTCTGGGTAGCTGTTGAAAGCCATGGAGCCGGGCTGCTCCCAGCAGGGCTTGCAGCCTTCCAGCTGGGAGCACCCCGGGCTCCAGGCTGGCAGCAGCTACCCAGAGCTGGGGCGGCTGTAGCAGGGAGGCTGCAAACAGCTGCTGCCTCCCTGGCCCCAAAGCGTCCCAAGGAAAATGTCCTCACGTGCTATGCTCGGCACACGTAGCGGGGGTTGCAGACCCCTGCCTTAGACCAACACCCCTGGTAGGATAAGTGACCATTTCAGTCCTAGGTTGCTTTCGACACCCAATTTGTTTCAGGATTTCCTTACTGGTGGTGAACCGCATCAACACTTTAATGGCCTTATCTGTCAGATCAGGGTACCCCTTGTTTATTTTCAATCAGAACCAGGTTTATTTTCAACCAGAACCAAGGTGCTGTCTCAATTCAAGTTTCAGTCCCCCCCCCCTCACAGGAAATCTGGAGTAATTACTAGTCCTTTTACAGGCAGGACCTAGAGTTGCTGTCTGTTACCAAGAGGTTACATAATCCACCCATTCTCATTGCCCATTTCAGGAAACTACTGGCAAAACTGAGATTGGAGTGGCAGCAAGTGTTCTTTGATTTTCACACCACCGTTCAGTGTCAATTCGTTTTCAGCCAAAAAGCTGTCAAGGGCTTCAAAATCGTCAAAGTTGTTTTCTCTTACTCGAAAGACCCAGAGTTGAAGCTTCTTGAGCATGCAAGTTTTCACAAACCTAAATTAGCTTCATCAGATGCTGTGAAAGGATGTGCACAAAGCAGAGGATAAGGAGACAGAAATCAGAATACATAAGACAAGGGGTAGGGGAGTGAGAGTCATCCCAGGCAGCATCTACCAATGCACCTGGCATGTGCCCCCTTGGTTACACACCTGAAGCTTAATTGGCATAGGTACTCTTTCCCCGCCTTCATGCTTAAGACACCCATGACTGGTTTTGATGATGTTCACATTCCTTATTTCTGTAACATTCGTGGGGTATCAGAGTCCTTTGAAACCGCGTTCACATATTGCAAATGAACATAAACCCAGGCCTAGGATGCTTCTCTTCACCTCCTCAGGCTTCATTTTTATGGTAAGAGGTAGAACAAAATCAAAGAGATCTGAAATAGAACCTTGGTGCCACAAAAGGTGTGAGGATGAAAAGAATCTGTGAATTGAAATAGGTCACATTGCAAGAAGTACCCTGTACAAGCTGTGCTTAATCACAGTGCTTAATGCACTTGAGTATTACTTATTATATTGACTCAGCTATCATTGCAAAACAGGAAGTTCTTTTTGAAGGTAACAAGTTAAAAGTGCCTACCTTTTATTAAAACTAGAATTACAGGCAAAACTTGTAAAAAAAAAAAAAAAAAGCTTTGGGTATTCTGCAATGTTCTCTAAGGGGATGTTTAATGTGTTGGGGGGTTTTTTAGGGTGTAATTACAGGAGACAGACTTTGAACAGCATTTGAGAACTATGCATCTGAGAAACAAGTTGCTTGATGAATTTCAAACACAAATAAGGGATTGGATAATATACAAAAAAGATATACTGAAATTGTGTATTCACCCTGTATACAAAAACAAGATGGAAGTCAGTCAAGACTGATAAAAAGAGGTATTTCATTTGCTGCAAATTATTCACTATAGCAGAGCTCTACAGGATAACTGAACCAAGAGCTGCAAAATGGGTTAGACGTTTATATGGATACAAAAATATGCAGAATTTATACCAAATAAAGTGAAAATCACAGGTTTTAAAAAGGATATAAACCCTTGTGCTTGAGGACTAAGCCAATTTATTACCATTGGGGATTGAAAGGAAACTTCTGTTGGGGTCAGATTATACCTTAACTGACAACTGCAGGCTTTCTTGCATCCTCTTGCATTTTTGTCCATGACAAAAATATTGGACTAGATAGCAAACTGATCTGATCCAGTGTGGTACTTCATATTCTAAGAGCTGCAGTTTATGTAGTTTTGAAAGCCTGAAGAAGTGTGTTTGTTTCCAACAGCTTGTAAAGAACAATTTTTCCAACTATTTAATTGGTCTAATAAAAGATAGCACATTTACCTAAAGAACCTTGTCTGCCTATGTCCGGAGACAAACACAGCTATAACTAACCCCATCTTCTTTTATGCATTTAAAACGTTTCTATGGGTTTTGTTCCTTTCCTTAAGCAAAAGTGGACAACAACAGGAAGTATATGCATATTACAAATAGAAATAATTAGGCAAGAATATCCTGCCTTTGCTTGTTTCCTAAAAAGAAATTAACTCACACCTTACATTTCCTGTCTCCTTTTTAAAAATTGTTTTAAAAGCTGATAATTATACTTATTTTCTATATTGAATGTTTGTTTTTCTTTAAGTAAAAAGCATGCGCATGCACAGAAAGGCCATGTGTACATGAGATGCTACTGGGCCGTGGTTACTGCACATTTTTTAGTACACTGCACATTTATTAGTACTTATATAAGCAAATACTAATAAATGTGCAGCAACCCAACTTACTGTGCAATAGTATGAGTGAATGCCTTTTTTATGACACTACTGTGCAGTAGCCTAATACTATTGCACAGTCAGCGCCTTGTGTAAACATGCTCACAGAGTGCCTGGCTGCAGTTTAGGAGTGGATGCAAACTGAGGCTAAATCCAGACAAAACAATAGTGGTTGGCAAACTCCATGACTTGAGAGCAATAGGAGCATTCATCACTAATGAGATTCAGCCTCCCTCTGTCACTCAGATTAACAACCTATGGCTCCTGGACCTTCAGGTTGCAGCAATGGCTAGAAGCACGTCTCACCAACTACATGTGGTGACAAGACTTTTTCATTTTTGGATCTAGCCGTCATCCATGCCTTTGTAGCCTCAAGGCTAGACTACTGCAATGTACTCTAGATGAGGCTGTTGTCAATGATCATCTGGAAGCTGAAGCTTGTGCAGAATGCAGCAACCAGCCTTCTGATGGAGGTGGGCCACCACAGGCCCATTGCTCCAGTACTCCAGAGTCTGCACTGGCTTCCAGTAGTTTTCTGGACACAGTTTTAAGCAGTGGCATTGACCTATAAGTAAGGACCTACCTAAATCATGTAAGAAGTGTGCTGTGCAGCCACTCCTTTACTCTTGTTCTTTTTGCCACATACCCCCCTGCCTCTGGTTGGTGGAGGGGCCCTGGCAGCCCCACTGCTTACTGCTGATCAGCCAGAAGGCAAAAGCAGCAGTATATTTAAAACCATGGTTTTTGTCTCCCAGCCAATCAGCAGCAAGCAACAGTGCCACTGGTGCCCCTCCACCAATCAGCGGTGGGGGGAGGTGGGGGAGGTCCAGCAAAAGAGCAAGATTAAAGGAGCCGCTGTGCAGCACACTTCTGCTGCAATTTGGATAGGTCCCTACCTGGCATATCATTTGGGAAGTTTTTTTCTATAGGTTATTGCTAACTGCATTGATAAATTATTTTGTTTTTTAGTGTAAACTACCCTTGAGCCTTTTTTGGGACAGGCAGCATGAAACACAGATATTTCATGTAATGAAATATTATTAACAAGCAAGCCACAGGACCTAGCCATAATTAAAGCCCTTTAATACTTGGGACTATACAAGTTATTTCTGACTCTCAGTGCCTAAGCAGTGGTTGTGGGTCCAGGTCTCTTCTCAATTAAGTCTATGAAAGTTTTGCTCTAGATTTTAATAAGAGCACAAATGGTTCTAAGACTTTCAAGAGCTAGCTCCAAATATCTTAGTCCCTTAGAAGAGCTGTTACAGTCTGTGTGTACTACTTTTGCTGCAGTACAAACTGATGTATTTGGGCCATTATGAGTCAGACATCAGTTCTTTGGTTAACACAAAGTAATCAATTTGTTCTTTTTTTAAAGAGATATAGAACACTGCAGGGAAGTTGGAAATAAGGTGGCAACCTACATTTCAAGGAAATGAAGTACAACCATACCAAAATAAATCTCACTTAGGTACTTGAATGATCCCACTTGTCACCCTGGATATTGTATTGGAGCCAATGGAAGAATACAGCTTATTTTGGAGGAAAGCAATACAGCTTATTCTGAAGACAAGTGCAAAATACAAAAGCCTCTTTATATTCCTGTAAGATTGATACTGAAAACATTTATCTGATCAAATGCTTCACAATACCTCTTTACTGTATGTATATAAGTTACTGGACATTTACCACTAAATAGAGGATGCTCCAAAATACAGGATAAGTGGTCATTGTTATTGGGAATGTTGAGTTGAATTTTAAATAACTTTCTTATGCAAGTTCATATTTTCATAACCAAATTACAACACTAAAGACTATAGGCTATCTACCTGTGTAGTACCCAGTGGCAGCAACTGCATATTTAAATGTGCTCAAATGCCACTCAATTCTGTCTTTCTAAATTCCAGACAGTTTTTTTTAGTTTAAAAAAGTAGATGTAGTGTAGAAATCATATTAGATTAAATGTCAGGCCTCAATAGATGAGATATACTTCATATTGATTTAGTAAAAATATAGAACTAAGGATGTGGTACAAAGAAACCCTACAAAATGCTTTTCCATTGTAAATGTTTTATGAAGACTTTTTTTTTCTCTTCACTTCAGTCTGACACGGGTTGTACACACCTTGATTCCAATAAAAATCAGTGGAGGCTAAATTGCTTGGCATATTTTGGAAGTGTATTCCAACTGACAGAAAGAGCCCGCCATCTCACTGTATCTAAACTTCTAACACCTCTAAGAAGAGGGCAGAGGGAGCGTGGCAGCAATTAGTCTTCAAGTTGTCAGTCATATCCATAGATCCCAACAGCTCCTCACTCCTCAAATTTATTGTTGGATTATAGAGACCAGAGAGCAGGGTCTGAGAAGAAATACAGGTATTGTGAAAGTGTGAGCAACAAAAGAAAAAAAATGACAGCTTACAGTCTTTTATTAAAAAAAGAAAAAAGAGGGTTTTCTAGAACTTTGTTCCCCTGCCCTACTGTTGGCAAGCATGCCATTCATAATCAGGATTGTGGTTAAATGCTATTGAAACATCAGTCATTTTTCCATGCTAGAACATAAGTGTGGAAGTCAAACAGACACTGTGGAACACTTATTTTTCTGTAAGAGCTCTTAATTTCACACAAGCCACAGAAAGGTTTATGTCTGAATGGCCACAGGGCGTGTTCCCAAAGAAATAGCTATTTTCAACAGTGCGATCATGACAGGCAAAGCCACTTGGCAAAGAAAGATTGGTACCATAGGCCTAGAAAAAATAAGTTGTTCTACTAAAAGATGGTTTATACCATAGATTAGCTATGAAGTAGAGGAAGCTACCCTGTCACAGCAATGACAACACGCTGTTAAGCCAACAACTGTTTATTTGAACTTGATCCCTTCACCAGGGAATGAGAACAATGACAACGCGGGTTAAAACATACTGGGCACGTCTACACAAGATGCTATGGTGACGTAGCAAAGCGCTACGGTGACCTAGCATCAGTGGTCACAAACTGTGATGCTGCAGCTATGTCGCCGTAGTAACTTGCTCCCTCAGTATAGCATGTTGCTACAGCAACATAGCGGCAACCCCCCCCCCCACCAATCGCAGTTCCCTGTGTTGTTGGCATGGCACACTACGGGCTGTTACTGTGCCGTCATTTAGGACTTCCAAAAGGAAGTCCTAAATGACGGCACAGTAACAAAGGCACTGTAGAGACAGGTGTACTCCAGGACTTTATGAGTGTTATTACTCAAAGTCTGTTCCCCAATAGTGGGTACAGGAGATACTTGGATGCTGGAAGGTTGGCCAAGATCTAACCAAAGCTGGCAGATATAATTGTTGTTATACTCTTCTTTCAGGATAATGTAATCAAGGTACTTAGAAGATCCAGAGGGCTGAAATAATAGGAGTCACCACTTAAAGCCCAGACACATGGCATGGCTTGAACATAAGCTGAGCCATGTGGCCCAGGGGGTTCTCTGGAGAGTGATAGATAGCAAACCAGGCTAGGGCATTGATCGGTGGAGCTCTGTCCCTCTATATACAGAGAGAGAGAGAAGAAAAAGACATAAAGAAGAAGTAAAGAAGCCTCAAACAAGGCCAGACAGACCTGTAGCAAAACCCCGAGGAAAAAAAAAATAAAGAGGCCAAGAGTGCACTGCTGGGGGGAAAGTACTGCTTGAAAGAAACTTGGACCCATCCACCACACAATTGGGATTTCTGCTGTGTTTAGGCACCAGACCTTTCAATCTTGTTTATTAGCAAATAATGTGCATCACATATTATCAACTCCAGCATCAATTTCTCCACCTAAGGGAAACAACCTAAATCTGGCTAATGGATTGGATCAAAAAGAGTCAGTGTAGTAGATGCCTGGTCTGAGAAGGGATGATTGATGAGGTTTTTTGTTCTTGTTCTCATGATGGATAGGAGCTTTGAGATTGAACAATGTGACACCTTTGGGTCTTTTGACCAGAGAAAAAAACATTAGGGTTGGGAAGGGGGAAGGGAGGAAATAACGGCTTTTATAGTCTTTTATAGGGCCAGGGATTGTAGACAGCGAGCCATATTCAGCAGCAGACAGGTTGGATATATTAATGGGAAGTTATTCTTATTTGTGAAACTTCCTTGAATAGCCTTATTTTTAAATGTTTATTGAATAACCACACTATTATAATCTTTTGAAGTAATGGATATTGCTTGATTTATAACTTTAATTTCATCTTAATGGGTTTAATAAGATTCTCAGCCAAACAGCCCTCAGTGACTTAACTTTGAATATTTCCTATTCCTAGCAGTAGGAAAGATTATTTTATTAGGCGGGTGAAATATGAACCTAAGCGATTCTTCATCAGCCAAAAATACCATCTTCTGTCCTCCTTAATTGGAGTGAAGATAATAAATCAGCACATAAATGTTAGCCTACGAAAGTCATATCTAATGCTGCAGAGTGACTCTCCCTTTACTGCAAGATCCAGTAAATTAAAGCATAGGGACTTAGCAGCTGTCTTACTACCAACTGTGAGCTATATAGAGCCAGAGTCTCTTTCCTTGCACCTACTGATGGCAATCAGGACTAATTTCAAAATCAATGGAGTTACATCAATGTAAAATAGAGATGATGCAGAGTCTGGCCCAGGTCTGCACTGCCCCAGGTGTAGCACCGACCACACTCCTCAAACCTCCTCCCGTGCACAGGTCACATCTTGGAGGCCTCCTTGGGGGACAGCCCCTCTGGGTGCTCTACAGCCTGGGTCAAGGAGCTGGTGGCAACATTGCTGGGACACTGGGTGAGGCTGAGGTCACAGGGGCCTGGATCAGCCTCAGTTGATCTCTCCCCAAGTAACCAGACCTGCTCCCTTGATCTGGCTCTGGAGGGTCCTGCACCCACCAAGTATTAGTGCCAGGTTTATTTCCTCCTCCACTGTGCCCCACTTCTAGGAGCACCCTCTCCCTGCTGTCAGCTCCCTGGTCCATCAACCGCTGGCCTCGCAGCAAACACCACCTCACCCCCCATGCAAAAGGCACCTTGGTGCCCCCCTGCCTTTCTATTAGAAATGGATTTTTTATCAGAAATTGTACTTCTATTAGACAATTCTATTAGAATCTAATGGCCACCGGCCACATGGGTAAGTGTAAAACCACCTCTTGCCCTCAGCGGCCCCACCTGCACGGCCAAGGGGCCACGAGCCTTTCCTCGCTGGCAGCGGACACATCGGGCGCTTGCCCCGCGCCAGCCCAGCACGAGCTCCCCCGCCCCCGGACATAGTTCGTTCCACTCCCCGTTTCTTTCACTTGGTACGGCCCGCGCTAGCGGCAGCTGACCACTCGGGCGCCCCGAGTCCGGTATAGACAACACTCCCCCGCCCCCCAGTCCCGCGAGAGTTCGAGCTTGTAGGTCAGGCGCGGGCAGGGGGCGAGGGTGAGCGTGCGTCACCACTGCGGGAGGGCGGAGTCGGTCATTCTCTGCATTACGTCACGACGTTCCAGCGCAGAGGAGTTAGGGAACAGCCAAGTCGTGAGGGGGTGGACTGTACCATTCCGCTCACCAGAGTGGGGGGGAGATGCAGACAGACGGGTAACCTACTGCAGCAGGGTGCCGTATCCCTGCCTGCTGCCCTCAGGGGCGCTGTTGAGCCCTTGTTTGTACTGAGCAGAGGGCTGCCCGGGTGTGGAGGGACCAGGGCACTAAGCCCTTCATGCACCAGCTGCACTGGGCAAGGGGCCACTTGGGGGTGCGCACCAGGATTTTGGCCCCCTGGACAGCTGCCCCTATGGGCACACCAGTCCTGGCTGATTCTGCTGTGAGGCGGGAGGGATACGCCTTGGGCGTCCCCTTGGTTTTTTCTATGCATTAAATAGGCTGCCAGGTCCTTGGTCCTGCCCTCAAGGACCTCCGGGTTGTAGGAGCATGCAGGTGCACCAGCCTTCGCCTTTTAGGGCCCTGCCACACGTTCACATGAAGGCTCAACACTTCGCCAGCAGGTGAGACACAACTCTTCTCAGCCTTGAATGGCTCGGGGTAGATAGAGGGTGGAGGCTTGTCCCCTTTGCGCGGTGGGCAGGCTGATCCCTGCCAGAGTCTACAAACGCCTCCAAATGCCAGGCTCTCAGCTATACACTTGATGGTAATGGGAAATTAATCTCAGGCTTTCCAGCTACCTTTTTGCTAAGGGCAAGCAAGACTTGGGGGCATCTAACTGCAAGGCCTCCTTGCCCATAGGATGCCTGCCACGGATTTGGGAGTATCTGAAGCCCTAGGCTGAAGTGTCTGGGAGGCAGGATACTTCCTGGTGGTAGCACCACGCCGACTTGAACGACTAAGCTCTGCTCAGTCAATCGGATTCGGAGCTGAGTTGGCCCAGGAAATGAAGTTCCAAAAAAAAAAAAAAAATGCTGGATAGAAACCAGCTACAGAGTTGTTGTACATCTTTCAGCACTAACTTGGTAGTGGGTTGGCTCTTTTTATAGCTGAATAGTCATTTTTATGATGTGATAATTATTTCACACATGTGGCTGGACAGGATTCACCAGTTAATTATGCGATAAGTATTTGGGTGTAGGTTGTAGCAGTGTTGGTCTAAGGACACAGGCAGACAAGGTTCTTCGGGTGAATCTGATATCTTTTATTAGACCAACTTAAATAGTTGGAAAAAATTATCTTAGCAAGCTTTTGGGTTTAAAAAATCCTTCAGCCTGATGAAGGGTTTTTAAACCTGAAAGCTTGCTAAGAAAATGTTTTCCAACTATTTAAGTTGGTCTAATAAAAGAGATCAGGTTCACCCGAAAAACCTTGTTTGCCTGTGATGATTACTGTGCACGTGTGACCAGTCTTACTTTACACTTGTGGCCTGACTCAGTTTATTGCACAACTGACCATTTAATGGCATAATGTGCGTATCGTGTAGCAGGGGCCTTACTAACGTGTCCTGCACCTTTGTTTTTATTTTTAGGTTGGGATGTTTAGTTTGTGACAGACGGGAGGCAGAACAACAGAAGCTAAGTTAGGTAAGTAAACTCTGCTTTAGTACAAAGGGAGAGGTGTGTTTAAGTCTGCTGTAGAACACAGGAAGGAGGCCCGTGTAGCAGAGTTAATCAGTCTTTTCACAGGTTAGCCCTAGGTAAATATTACTTTTTCCTAGGCCCATTGTATTACCTATACATATTAAAAAGGTATAAATTGTGTTTACGCATATATCATTCTAAGAGCAGTACCATTTGCATAGCATCATATAAGAATAGGACTAGAATGGACCCCCCAGTGATCATCTAATTCAGCCTTTTGCTCAAGGCATTTATCTGTGACAGTCATATTTGTCTAACCTGCACTTTAAATACCCATAGGCCAACCCACTGTGGCAGAAACAAAGAAGAAAAAGAGGGGGGGGGTGTTGGAAATCAAAAGGCCAGTGCTCCAGACAGTAAATTAATGGTTCTCAACCTTTGATTCAAGACATCTCGTTAGATTCAAGCCCCTACTCCATAACTTTTGTGAATTGAATGGCACCCTATTAAAAAATAAATAAAATGATTATAGCACTTACCTGCTTGCAGAGGGACCAGGCAGGGAGAGCCTAAGCCTATCCTTATCAGCTTATGTCCTCACACTTTCTGCAACACCCTTCAAAGGTTCTTATAAACCCTGGTTGAGAATCGCTGCACTAAGTCAACAGAACTTCAGTTGGTACAGCTAGATCCAAATGAATGTGTAGTCTACTGCCTTAGCCACTCAGTCATAACTACTGAAAAGAGTTAGTAAGTTTTTGCCCACTTTATAACCAGGGACCTTTCACATGGTAGGCAAACTTAACAATCACTACATAAACCTCCTAATTTACGTATACATCAGCCTGTAGGCCTCATAATGCCTATGTATTCACTTAAAAGTACTCTGGTTACAGTCTTTTATAGGCATACATTTGGCAATATTAAAAATATTGCAGTGTGGTATGCTGTAGAAGATGTTAGACTTGGAATTTTGAATATAAAAAGAAATAAAATATATAAAACAAAAATATACATCTTGATACACTCCTTGAAAGTCATCATGCACTGTCACAGGCCAAATGAATTCATTGTCAGACATGTTCCCGATAGTGAACTGGACCGTTTTCTAATAAATATTAAGAAAAGAAGATACAGTAAGAAGGAACAACAGTCCAGCATCAGTTTTATAAAAGCACCAGAACTTTGTGGAAAACTCTGATTATAGGCTATTCTGTATTATTTTTCAAAGACTTAATTATTTTGGGGGAAAGAAAGGAAGCAGGGGAGAATCACACAGTGTAATATTGCCATCTACAGGCTTTGTAATGCAACTTTTTTCATATCATATTGTGGCTTTTAAACACTCATTTTAGTGGGACACCACCAGCATTGTCTATTCATTTAGAAAGAAAAAAAATGTTAAAATTCGTTTTTATATTGCAAATGCCCCCAAGTACCCAAACCAAAATTTATGGTTGAACAAGTCACATTTTTCTACTTTTTAAAATACGTTTCTCTCTTCTGGTTTTCCATAAAAGACCATCAGTAACAAGAAAAAACTGACTATGCACAGGCTATCAACAGGACAATTAAGTTAGTGGTCCCTTACATAGAAAGTCCTGCTTCTATAAAAAAATGCTTATGGACCAACTCTTACCAGATCAGAGTTCAACCAGGCCACAGGTCAGTCCTTGGAATTTTGCCTAAAATGTATTACTGGGCAAATATTCAAGACTAAGGTACTTTGAAGTGAATTCATTACTAAAATAGGTCCTAGTTTAATGTCCTTCCACAACTGGTTTAAGCTGAAACTAAAAGCTGAGGTCACTTTACTAGTACATATTTTTCACAGGCCTCATGACAGTCACCTCCAAGCAGCTTTAGTAGTACTTGATTTCACAGCAGCTGCCGTCTAAGGCTGTCGAGCAGCTTTACACACTTTAATGAATTAAACTGATTTCTAGATGTGGTTGTTTACTTGCTATGATGAGGTTGTTAAGCTCCGTAGGAATATGCATAGTATGTATGGAGTTAAACAATGTAACTCTTTACAGTGTCAGGACCTTAGGTCTATATCCTCATAAAACAATTCCTGTATCTTGAGAGAGAGAAAACAAAGCTCTGGAAAATTAAGCAGCTTTCCTGAGATTATACAGCCAGACTTTGACAAACCTAGAAACTGACTCAAATAGCCTGATGCCTTGTTCTGTGCTACACATGCTAGACAGTGCTTCCTAAGATTTGGGGGCAACTGAAATCAGATGACAAATCCAAGATTATGAGTTTAGCAAATTAATACAGTAGTTGGACTGTGAAGTAGAAAGCTAAAAGAACATTAAAAAAAAAAAAAGAAAATTACTAGAAGAATTGCTGTATAGAAGTATCTTCTTGTACGGAGTAAATTTACACGAAGTATATTATTTGTTAACTGATTAAAAATTCTGCTTAATCTAGCAGAAAGAGACGTAATAAGACCCAATATTTGGAAGATGAAACTAAACAAAGAATAAGGAGCAAGTTTTTAAACAGAAAATTTAGTCATTGGAATAAATAGAAATTTGATAGAGAATCTACCATGTGAAATTTCAGGTATAGAGCAGCTGTTTCCTAAAAAGGCACACTATAGTTCAAACATAAATTAAGGACTTGTCACAGGTATTAGGAGGAGAGCATCTGTGCTATGCAAGACACCAGACAAGGTGAGCATAATGATCTTTTCTGTATTTAATATCTTTAAAAAAAATAAATAAATCAGGATTTCCTGCCCTCTTCTCCCTGATATTTACAAGGCTTTTTTTAGTAAGTGAGAAACTGAAGTGGGAACAGTGAAAGCAGCTGTGCACAAAGTGGTCACATCCACAAACTGAAGAAGTGATTCTGCTTTTCTACTTACTTTCAGTTACAGTATCTTAGGCGTATCACTTGCAACAATAGCTGACTCAATTTTCAAGCACAGTTTTCAAGTTTGCTCTGTCCCAGGTTTTTCCCTTAGCTTGTAAAGGGTTGTGATAAAAAGCTGCAAATTAAGACAGTTAGAATATGCTGGATGGTGTCCTTTTAGCTCAGATCAAGTACAGATCTCTGGTTTCTCCTCTTTCACCTCAGAACATATTTGTATTTAAAAACCAGTTAAATATGAATGGTAATGCTAATTATCCAAAGCCATATTTTGATTGTTTGGTTGGGTTTGTCACACACAGCTCTGTTCCAGTACCACATGATGCACAGCTAGAACTCATTGATTTACGCAAAGAAATGTCTGCCCCCATTATGTACTGTTGGTAAGGCAGAAGTTAATTAGAGAGAAAGATAAGGCACCTCTGGGGGTGGGAGGTGAAGAAAAGTCCTTATTTAAACAAGGAGTGAAGGCTTAAAACAAGTCACAGCTTAATTACTTCCTCTCCCAAAATGCCAAGCTGCTGATTTGACTACCTTTAACCCATTTGGCTAGTGTAAAAACAAGCTGTGTAATAGTTCGTGCCTTTTTTTCTTCTTATTATATTAAAGGAGTGAGTTCAAACCGGTAGTTAGGATATAAGCTGCTGTTGAAAGAGCAGCAGGGTTTCTGAGAGGCAGGAAGGGACAGGTGGGAATTCAAATAATCCCTGACAACTTCAAAAAAGTACAAGGGTAAAAAGTTAAACAAATACATTAAAAAATCACAGAGGAAAAAGTATTGAAATGTTATCCCTCCTGTTTCATCCTCTTAGTGAGAACTATTTTAAAGAAAGGAGCTATATTATGAGATGCTTCTGATTCTGCATTTCTTATATGCATCTTGGAGCACACCAAAGACTGTCACAAATCCCCTACTGATACCCAACCTGCTGGGGTCCATTCATGTATTAACTACCTGACAGCTGCTACACATACTGCTCCATGTTCCAGGTATATCACTTTTGCAAGTCATTGTTTCAGTGAAGGATTAATCAGGAAATTGCCATTTCAGAAACTGTCTCAAATCTGTTTCACTTCATCTTGGAAGCTGAATTTTCTGCTAAGTGAAAGGATTTCTGTTGGGAATAATCAATTCTTCCAGATTTAAATATGAAAGTTTTTGACAATACCAATCTTCCACTCCCTCCCCCTCTCCCTCCCCCCCCCCAACTAACATGATCTAATTTCTGTTTTCTTACAGTGATTTTTGCTTAGAGTGCAGTGCCCCAAAATGCTGAGAGGAATTCCTCAGGGTGCCAAAGACTTATTTACACTTTTGCTGGCTAGATCTCAGCACTGCAGCCCACGACTGACACGCTCGTTCCTGTGGAATAAAGAATGGCATAGATGCTTTTTACCACATTTCAGTTATACAGCTGATATAAGATCAAAAGAAGAAAACAAGAAAACTGTGGAGAATTTGAATAGCTTATCAGTTGATATCAAGAAGATTCGCAGGCTAAAAGAATGGGTCCTTTTTCAGGATGTAACGTATGTTAAAGAAATTGCTGGTATTTTACAAGAAATGGGCGCTGATGATGCTACCATTGCCAATGTTTTGGAACGGTGTCCTGAGGCAATTCTCCGTAGGCCAGTAGAGGTAAATTCACAAAGAGATCTGTGGCATTCAATATGGCAAAATGAAAAGCAGCTGGTAAAATTAATAGAACAATTTCCAGAATCTTTTTTTACTGTTCAACACCATGCGAACCAGAAAGCTAACGTTCAGTTCTTTCAAGAGTTGGGACTCAAGAAAAATATAATTGGCAGACTCTTGACAAGTGCACCCTCTATTTTTCATAGGCCTGTTGAGAAAAACAAGCATATGATAGAGACGTTACAAAGAAGTTATCTACATTTAGGCGGTTCTGATGCCAACCTGAAGGTCTGGCTACTGAAATTATTAAGCCAAAATCCATTTGTTTTGTTAAATAACTCCGCAGCTGTCCAAGAGAACCTGGAATTTCTCCAGAAGAAAGATTTCACGGACACTGAAGTTTTACAACTGCTGTCTAAGCTTAAAGGGTTTATATTTCACCTTACCCCTAACACAATGCAGAAGAGCATTTCTTTCTCCAAAAATGTTTTTAAATGTAGTGATCGAGAACTAAAACAGCTTGTGTTAAAATGCCCTGCCATTCTCTCTTATTCTGTTCCAGTTTTAGAAGAAAGACTTGAGGGATTGTTGAAGGAAGGAATTTCTGTAAATCAAATTAGAGACACACCAGCAGTGCTAGAGCTGACAACACAAATTGTTCAATACAGAATTAAAAAACTTGCTGCTTTACAATATGATATCAGAAATGGAAATCTAGAACACTTGAATGGTACCAAGAAAGATTTTGAAGTTACTTACAGTAAGATACAACTGAAGAGAGAGAGACCAATGTTTAATCCTGTTGCTCCTTTAAATGTTGAAGAGTAATTCATGAGTGTCTTCTTTTCAGTTATGCAAAAGAAAATAATCTGGAAAGAGAGATCTTGATCCTTCCTTAAAAACCAAAAAGCCAAATAACTGTATCCAACTTTAATTCGGTGACATGAAGACGTACAGGAGGTGGCTTTGATTCACAGCTCAGTACTAGTTTTCAAACCACCGGGTAAAAACTGACCATATTGAATATTAGCTTACTACCCTATACATATTAAAGACCAGCTTTTTAGTATTTGTCCTAAGCATAGCCCATTTTTTAAAATTTCCTGTACCTAACTGGAGATCAGTTTTCCTAGGTTTTTTTGTATTGGCCTTGCACTATCCAGTCTATGACATGCTGAAAGCAGTTACACAAACCACTAGAGCAGTGATTATCAACTAGGCTGCCATGGCACCCTGGGGTGCCTTGAGATCCTATCAAGAGTGTCACAGGGCTCTACGCAATGTTAGGCTTACAAACATGATTTACAAGATAAACTCAGAAGTTTCAAATAGAAATCCAGAGTGGTGGTCTTTCTGGGATCTTTCCAACAGAAAAAAACTGCTCTGTTTTTTCGGTAGCAGAAAAAGCGTGTGAAAAATAAGAGCTGGCATTTTCCAAGGGGTGCCTTGAACCTAAAAAGGTTGAGAACCATTGCACTAGAGGATGGCAGTGGCCTGCATTTTCAATACTATTTGTCAGTCAACTAGTAAATAAAAGGCTTTGAGAAAAGTCAAGTAACTACCACTGCATTAAAGGAGCCACTAGACCCCGTGTGCAAACTGAAGTTGGTAGACTGCCAGAGTAACGGGTACATAGCTAGAGGGGACACTAAGAGGAAGGGCAAAGACGATACAGATACTTTTACAATGGGTACTCATTTGACTTGATTAGGTATTTAATATTGTGATAAGAAACAGCAAGTGCTACTAGAGCAGTGATCTGCAACTGTTTTAGATTCAAGGCACCCCTTGGAAAGTGTCAGTTCTTAGCTTTCACTCAGTTAACTACAGAAAAACAGTACAACAATTCTTGTATTGCAAAATGCTCAGAAAGACCACAAGAGGTCAGAGTATTTTTTGATACTATGGATTCCTATTTGAAATCTCTGGTTTATCTTGCGACTCGTGTAGGTATTTGCACACTTAACAGTGCTAAAATTGTGTGGCACCCCACAACACCCTTTAAAGAATGTTACAGCATTTCATGGTGCTCACAGCATCCTTCTTGAGGATCACTTGACTAGGGGGTCTCAAGATTCTGGGACTTCCAGCTTGCTAGAGATCTCTTTCTCTGTCCCTTTCTCCATGCCCCTTGGCTCCTTTCAAATTCTCTCCTTTCCCTGGTTGAGTTGGAAGGAGAACAGTATTACAAAGGGAATCGGCTGAGACAAAGACTTCTGTCTTCCAAAGAACAAAAAAACAAAACAAAACGAAGCCCAAGAAGGAGAACCTGGCCTTGAATTTTTCTTCATCAGAGTTACTGCAGCATGTGTAAACAAGTTAAAACTAAAACAAGATCTGTTAGGCTAGGTACAGACATTTACACTTTTATTGGTATAAGTGATCAGAAACCGGTCTATACATGTAACAGAACAGAAGTTCAGCATATATAGACTGGTTTAAAAATGGTGGAACCCAGTTTAAGATTTGCCCTTCCCCAGCCCCCACTTCCCACCAAAGGGTGAATGTGTGTTCTGTTCAGGGCTGATCTAAGCTATGCCACTTACAGAAAACTGTTTAATTTGATTCCACCTCAGGCTTTTCCCCTGTCTGTACCTAGCCTTACAAACAATTATCACAGCTATTTTCTAAATATATGGACAAATTGGTACATTATGTACTACATTCACATAAACTGTTGACAAATATTGGCCTTTTAATAGCAACCACTAGGGAGAGTTGTTGAGGGATGTTTTCCTTTACAAGCTATAAAAGCAGTGATGTACAACACAACCAACCAAACTATTAAAGGTTTTCTGAGATTACAGTTGTCGGTGGTTTGTTTTATAAAAGCATTCAACAAGTGAACGGTCTATATGTATTCTTCTGCACCAGGAGGACCTTTTGAAAGGTTTACTATGGCTGAGAACCTTAGTATTGGATTAGTTACTAACACTAAAATCCTTCTTTTTTCAGGAACACTTTTGCATATGTGCTTCCTTTCATAAAATGTTTAAGCATGAACGTGTGTCCCTGGCAGCTGGGGGGGCATGGCGGCAGCAGGAGCGCGACAGCGGGAAGCTCCTGCAGACACCCCCAGTGGTGTCGGGGGCGGGGAGGTGGGGTGGCAAGCGGCAACCACCCGCAGATGCCGCTGGCAGTGTCAACAGCAGGTGAGGGAGGGGGGTGGCGAGTGGCAACCGGCCACAGGCACCACTGACTGTACACCCCTTATGCAGCACCAGCATGTTTAAGTCCTTTTTTACAGTCTGATTAAATTGCCAGAAATTAATTGGTGTTCTGATTTAGTCTCATCTCCCAGAACTCATGGGGGAAGGGGGAATTCCTCTGCTACAGAATGCAAAAGCGCTTTTTCCCTAGACACAAGGAGACATTTCAGATATGCACAGGAACAGCTATCATTTGTAATACAATGGGTAATGTTATATCAGGAACAGACAGGTTGTTAAAGTCATAAAGTAAAAGGGGACCTAGAGGCAGAGGAGGAAGGGACTCTCTTGCTGGAAGTTAAATCAAGCTGTAGTTATTTCCTATTCATGTACTAATGTAAGAGCAGCAGCCTGCTAACTTGAGCCAAGACAAGGTTTATTCAGTTAGCTTGAAATGACTTCATGTAACTCAGTAAGACTAGAGTCCTTTACTGTTCAAAAATTTGACAGTGCCGCCAGAAATTTTACATTCAAGGGTTTTTTTTCTTTGAGTAGTTTGAAGAAATTTGGGTTTAAGGTATTTATAATATATCTGAGAATTTTCTTCCCATTGCCTTTTCCATGATTTGCATGAGTACGCATAGCATGCAATTAGCCGTTCAGCATGAAAACAGCCTGTTGCAAATTCAGACTGACACACAAATGCTTCTGCATCAACATTTTTACAGTGTTTTACTTTTGAAAGTCAGCCTGATACCTGCCTCTTAGCAAGGACCAGCCACCATCATGTTGGCTTAAAAGTTTTGTTTAAAAAGGATCTTTAATGTGGAATCTCAATGCTAGATCCAAAGTATAACATAACTTTCCCGATTTTCCGGCACAATTCAAACATAAAGATTATAGTAAAATATTTTCATAAAGACTCCATATAGTGAGCCAATAATATTACTTTTTTTTACTTAATGTCAGTGATAGATTGGATCACACATTTGCTACTGTTACAACTATGACTGCAAAAGAGTGACAACTTTTACTATCTATTAGATAGGGGTCTAAAAAGACCTACCCCCTTTAGACGTGTTTGTTTCTACAGCGTGGTCTATATGGATACATATGCACTTTAGCTTTCACTGTTACAGGACCTTCATCAGAAAAAAAGGCTGTCCAGAAAGATACCCGACTTTCCTTCTTTCCTAAAGCCAATAATATTGCTATCATGATCCTGAAGACAAATCAGAGGAGATCCAGTCAGGGAAACAAAAAGACTGCTATCAGACTGTAAAGTTACCCAGGGTGATCAAATGGAGACTTGCCTTGAAAGTACTCGCTTTAGGAGTTTATTTGGATGTTTCACACAGAGCTATATTTTGTTTGTGTTCAATTCTCCAAAACTAGAACTAGTGGGGAGCAAGTTGTAACATGGACCTGATGGAGGTTTTCATTCTTCTGGCCCTTCCATAGGTTGCTGAGAAACAAGTGAAAGTGTTTAGTGACCTCTTTTGATCGCATCTAGAGATAGACCTTTTGCTTCCAGGTTAGCAGAGGCTGGTACCAGTTGGGATTCTAGATCTGAGTAGGATACTTGGAGCTAACTAGGATGAATGCAGGCTCCACAGAGGCCACCTGTACAGGGTGTTAGTTGTTATCACTTGCAAAGAGGTATCCTTTTCAGTCATACTCCATGAATTACTTCAGTTTTTCTAATGCTTTGTATAGTGTTTTGGTAGGTGCTGGGGTTCAAAGTCAGCTTTTCTGATGACTGGAGAGCCTCAGCTTTCTGTAAAGATTTCCATTACATCAGTAAGATAGCTGGGAACCAATTTTCTGACTGGTTCTTAGGAATGGGACAAAAGACTTAGCAGCTGTACAAAACATTCAAATCCCACTTTTATCTCCTTCCCAAGGGGAAGTGTATAGATTTGTTATTTTTAGAAGGGGGACATCATTTCACTATTTCCCATACAGGTTTGTATGTAGCTCCCTCCCTGAAACTGTGTTACATACCAACCATTGCAACTGCCTCAAGGAGAGGCCGAGCTGAAGAATCTCTCCTCCCACAAAATCAGATTCAGCTGTGGAACAGATATACCTGGGAATGATATAACATTTTATCCAAATATCTAAATAAGTCTAAATACTTGAAGTAAAAGCTTAAAATTTTATTTATCCCTGGACAAAAAGCTCAGCTGATTCTCACTATTATGCCTTTACCTTCTTGTATACATAACTATTTAAAAAAAAAAGGCATAAATTTGTTTCCATCCTCCAGGTCTTTGCCTTTGTCTCTATTTTTCACATTATAATAAGATCTTTCAGACAGATGTCTTTTATCTGTGTTATGGAAAAGTGCCTACCACAGACAGCTATTATGTTTTGCTACATACAGTTAGTTTAAACACCTTTGTTTAAATCAGCTGTAGTGTATAAAATGACTTCAACTTTGTCCTACAGTCCCACTTGAGTGTTCTTACTCAAATATCAAAACAAAGCCAAAGTCATTAAGATGAAATTAGGCCTCAAAGAAAACATTCCTTCAAGTGAGTTTGTATCATCCTCATCATCATCATCTCCTCTTCCAGGCAGAAATTCAGTTTTTGAATATCTAACAAGATCAGTAGTTTCCTATGCATATTACATATATAGCGTTACTACTGTGCAGGTCTAGCAACAGTAATAATTTTTTGTTATCTTCAGCCCCCTATAAAACCCAGCTTCTACTACAGTTTAAAATGCCTGTCACTTCCTGTACCAATTTTTTCGTCTTCTTTTCTATTACCATTGAAAATACCACCACTTTTCTTAACACACACAGATACATAGCCAACAGGCCATCTCAAATTCTTCCATCTTGTTTTTCCCTGGAGCTCATATGTTCAAATCCTTTTATTCCATCCTCTGTAGTATTTCAAAATATGTGGCCCTTTCTTCCTGTACCAACATTTAAAAACTCATCCAGTATATAATCATCTCTTTATTTCTAGAATGTGCTCCTCCAACTCCCCTAACATTCATTTATAACAACACTTTGATTGAGACTATCACGTGCACAACTCTGAACCAAGTAACCACATAATTATATTGTAAATGTCTTTATCCGCTCTTGTTAACCCTTCCTTAGCATTAGTCATTTCCACTCAAAAAGCATTTTAGTGATGGAAAAGTCTTTTCGAAAAGATCTTAAAATGAGCTGTAGAACAACCTCTATGGATTGCTACCTTGAAAAGGATGCCAAGTCTGCTAAAGCAAAGTAAAAACATTTCCCTCTTGGAATTGAGAATGGTCTCTTCACTTGAGCAGCCCATACTTGGAAGCTTCTTGAACAAAGACATTATTTCCTGACTCCAAAGTTTTTTGAGGAAGAGCACAATCCTCTTGTATTAAGACCCTGGATTTGGATGCAAGAAATCCAAATTCATTTTCCTGTGCTGATGAATTTCCACAGTCATATGAAGTCTACTTTTTATGCCTCAGTTCCCACATCTATTAAAAAAAAAAAAATAGGAAAAAAAAATAGGAGCATCTTTTCTTTCACAATTTGTCTTATCTAGATAAGCTCTTTAGGACAGGGAGGTTTTCTAACTGTGTGTGTACTGAGAATACAATGGGACTGCAGTTTTACTTGGAGGCTTTTAAGTATTATTTTAATATAGACAATGACAAAATTATAAGGCACAATAACTGAATGCAAGATGTGGTCCCCCAAGTTATTCTGCTTGTTTCCCCATTACTTTTGTTTTCCCCATCAACAGAAGGAAGCTGTCCAAGAAGTCAAACTAAAAACATTTAATGTTTTACAAATTTAAAGCAGCAAGACAGAATTAGAACAAGTTCTGAAAGAGGAGTGACAGTTTCATATGTTAATTGGAAATTAAAAATGTGCAGAGTATAGGACCAAGCTCTAAATTAAAACCCTACACCAGTTTAAGCATTTTCGTTACAAGATTGCAGAATTAACAACAAGCACATTAGGAACAAAATGCATTGAAATGTTGAGTTTTGTAGCACAAAACATCCAACACCACACTTGTTTTGTTGCAAGTTTCCTACTGTTTCAAAAAACAGGGGTGAGGAATTTGTTTGAAAGTTCAGCATTTGGCAATCCCCACAGTCTCCACTATGGTTGTTAGGAAGGGTTTTGTTGAAGGTTTCAGAATATTACTAAGTCTGCATACAGCTGATTGTCATATCACCCTGAGGCCATGCCTTTATTGCAGAGAGATGCAGGGTAAATAGCTGGCATTCAGGCACAAAAAAAAAAATGCTATGAACTACACTGTTTCTGGTATCATAGCTTGTTCATTTAAAACTAGCTTTGGTTTGTCTACCCTACACTGCAGTCTGCATTGTAGACATTCCCTCTGACTCTGAATTAGCAGAGGTGATCACCCTGTTTATTACATAGCCTTCAATCCAAAAAAATGAATCTTGAAGCTTAGCTATGACAGATACTTATTTCAAACAAGGTAGTAACTCGTTTTGTAGGCTGGACTAAAAAGATGCCAACCAAACACAACAAACAACCCTCACCCAAAACTAAAAAGCAAAACAAAAACAACCAAACCCAAGTACTCACAGATTCCATTTCCACCTCTACACTACATTTAGGAAACCTTGGCAGATAAATATATCTGATGTAGAAAGTTGCTCCAGATCACAACCGAAGCACCAATGCTTCAGAAAGACTAGGTAACTTATATATATCTTAATTATAGAAACCTTTAACTGTTCACTTTACCAACTTCGGTAAACCGGAATAAAAACTGTAGACAAGTGATACCTTTTGATCCTTTTAATTTCTAGAAAAAGGAAACATTATCATTTTCCATAACCACTTAAAAAGTGAGCTTACATGCTTAGAAATTCTCCTCAGGAAGGACACAAATTCGTAGGAAATACTGCATATAGAATATTCACATGAAACTTCAGCCATCTTTCACAGGATTCCAAAAAGTTATTTACCTGCAAGTCAGAATTTATGAAAGCTTGAGCGACTTCCAATTTAGAGCCCGTATCAAGCATGTGCTTCCTGCCTGTGCACACTGCAGGGGACTGACGGGAATGCTCATCTTTTGTGGTGCATCAAAGCTTGGGATCTGTCCCTATGCAATTTGTTAAGATGACAGCTCTTGTTTCTTTTTTTCTCCCTGAATGAACACAGTGGGGCATTTTAAGTGAAATGGACTTGTGAGAAACAACATGTAGTGAAAAATTCTTCATATTTCAGTTAAATGCTTAACCCTGGTTAAGGCATGCAGCTAAACTGGCATGTCATGCAGTCAGACAGCTGCTTTGCTTTATTTAGAATCGTTCTTCAGGGGTCTCCTGCTCTAAAGCAAAAACAATTTATTCTAAGCTATTATCTTTGGCTTTATTTCAATTAACCTACCACCTTTTTCACTGTTTTTATAGCTATGATAAGCCATCCATTGGAAGCCCCAAGTCTTCATTTGCAGGTAATTCAGCGATACCTTTAAGTACACCTGAGATTTAACAAGAGATTTATCGTCTTTAATAAAGATGGCTAAGTTTCAGATACCGGCACTTATAAAAGTCTAAACCTTCTTCTACAAACTTCATTGAAATGATGGACATTATAAAGTTCTTTACACAGCTTTACTACATAAAAATAGATTTTCCACCATAAGGCATGAATAGACTTAATCAACATACTGCATATAGAATCGTGAGGATCCATTTTCTCGGAAGTCATTATAATCTTACTTTCTTCTGCCTCCACATGTCAGTTTCTTGCAAGCCCTCAATGACAGAATGGATCCACTGTTAGTGTATGGGCCTCATAAAAAGACAGTTTCAAAAAACTAAAGGTAAGTTAAACTATAAGGCGCATCCGATGTGCCTGTATACAGTTCAGGGATTCCTTATTGAGAGGAGTAGAAACGCCCAAGAATGGTAGCTGACATCATTATACTTGTGGTTCTGCAAAGGTTGTCAACTACATTATTACTTTCACATTGTACTCCAAAACTGCAAAAACAATTTACAGTAAGTGAATATTCAAACATGTATATTATAATCCCTTCAGATACACAGACTTGCTTCTATATTTATCAAATGTAACATCTCACCAGATATAAAGTTTGAATCTAGGTTTTAATGAACGTTTGCACATTGTGCAGTCAAACTTCTGTGTCTTTCAGAGAAAAAGCAAGTTTTTCACACAGCTCTTTAGAAGGTAAGTGTGTAAGACATGGCTTTGTTGTAGTCCAAATCTTTGCAGGTTTCAATGCCACTGATGTAGCATTATGGAGATCAAATGCATCTCAGTCTTTTGTTTAATCAGACTTATCTTTTTTCTTCCCCGTTAAAGGCACTTTACTTGCAACAGCAGATCCTACAGCTGTAACACCTCCAGCTACAGCAGACACGCTTCCTTTAACCAGCCCCACTCCCATGGAAGGCACTGCCGTAACTGCTGTTTTGGTAATTTCCAAGCTTTTTCCTCCAATCCAGGCTACACCACCAATTGTGGCACCGACAGCTCCCTTTGTTACACTGAAGATGCCACCAGTCACACGAGAAAGCATGCCAGGCTGCTGCTGTGGATGATCTTTCAATGAACCTGAAGAAGAAGTGCAAACCTCCAAGTCAATCATGATCTTGCGATTAAGAACATTTTGTTAATAAATCTTTACTCTGTTAAGTCTTTTAAACAATGTGACACATGGCACATGCTTAGTAATTCTTTGGCCTACAAAACACTACACTTTCAAGCATTAGGTCTTACTGAAAGGTAAGATAACCTGCTCCAATTAAGACTGCCTTGGTGCCATTTTATCACCATACAGTTTGATGGCGAGATTCCCAGGTCAACTTCAGAAGACTCCCTACCAACCCTTCAACAGCTAAATCCCTAATATCTTCCACTTCCTGCAATTGTCAGCCCTTGTCAGCCCCTGAAACCTAACAACATATTAAAAAGGATAAAAGAAATCCTGACTTTTTTAAATACATTTCCCCACTTCAAACCACTTATGTCAACTCTGATACAAGATGACAAAGAAGTCTTTATTATTTTGCTTAAAATGCATTTTAACATCTTTCCTGTATATCCCACCCTTGAAAAAACAAAGTTGTCTCTCTTCTCTGTAGCCCCCTTCCTGCCACCTTTCTATTGACCAATACACAAATCAGTCCTTCTCTTATGCTTTTTAAGCCTTTTCTTTCTCTCGCCATGTCTTCATGTTTTTCCCCCCCTCCTATCCAGTTTTGGTAGTTTGCGTCTCATCTGCATCTACCTATTCAGATGATGTGTCCAAACAGGTACAATGCCACAGTATAAGACACAGCACAAAGAACAGAGCGATGAAGGCAAGTTACCTTGACTAATTTGTAATATTTAAAAATCTAATATATAGTGATAATCAACACTGCTAAAGTGGAAGTCTGCTTAATTTGCTCAAGATAAACAATAAGGAAGCTGAGAAGACAATAAAATAGCTGCATAAGACTGAAAATTAAAGTGAATTCAGTCAGAGTTAAAACCTCACAAACACACACACAGTAAAATGTATTTAAATACAATTAATGGGCAAAACAGAATCTAAATGGGGGTTATGAACACATTTCAAGTAGGGGTGCACCAATAGAGATTTTGGGGGCTGATACTGATAGCCGATTTTTAAGGACAATACCGATCCAATTACCGATACAGCTGTGTACAGCTGGTAAGTCCCACACTTTGGGGGGGAGGGGTGGTTGATCTGCCCCCCCACCTTCCCTCCCCACTCCATTTTCGCCACAACTGACTTACCAGCTGCATGCAGCTCTCCAAGCTGCCAGGTTGTGCTTCTCGCTGCTGTGCTGTGGCTGCACGCACACATGGACATTTATCGGCCAAATTAAATTGGCTGCATGGGGCTGATTTCCGATACAGCCAATCTTCTTTATATTGCTGCCGATCCAATATGGGACCAACACATTGGTGCACCTCTAATTTCAAGGGGTCACAACTACCTTCTGTTTCCTTATAGCTAGATCGGGGCGGGCAATTATTTTGGGCAGAGGGCCATTTACTGAGTTTTGGTAAGCCATCGAGGGCTGCATGATAGGCAGCCAGGGGCAGATTAATATTAATTTTCTAAATTTTTTTAGGGACCCTGCGGATAGAATGGCCTGGCAGGCCGCATGCGGCCCCTGGGCCGCATTTTGCCCACCCCTGATCTAGATGGAAGAGTTCATCAAAGCATTTTATAACACAGATCATTGACCAGGAGAGGCCGAGAAGTATTGTGCTAGTGAATTAGTTTGCTTCCTCCATCTACATCTTGTACATGTTTCTAATCTCTTACTATGGTTAATGACGGGATAATAATGACTTAAATTGAACACCTTCCATAGTTAGAAGTCACTATTCAGTTGCTCAAACAATAAGCCATTCAGATACATTATTGTGGCCACCTAATAATCTGCATTTAAACAACCCCCCCCCCCCCAGCTTTTAAAGTATCATTACACCCAAAGCATGCAACTGTTTTGTTCAGTGCTTCCTAATCTAGTACATTTTTAAAATAGAAAGCATTTTTATTTTAATTACCAGCCTTATAAACTCAACTTAGAAACTTGATGTCAAGTTGGGACCTTTCCATCCCACACATGAACTAAAAAAATTGTCAGCAGGCCAAACTGCACTCTCAGTTATATTGTGCAAGCTGGGTCTTCAAATTATGCTTGTCTGTATTTGTGCCCCCTCGCTGTCTTAAATGAGTCTGCAAAGTGGCAATAAATTGCAACTGGGTAAAGAGTTCTCTTGATTCACAAATGGCACAAAATCCACTCTGAAGTATATAGCCTCTTCAAGGCTAACAGCAGCAGCTTGAGTACTTAGCTCTGGCTGTGTGCGCAATAGGCTTTTGTTATCAACGAGAACTGCACTTCACAGAATTTTTTCACTATCAAATAAGATTACAAAGGTTTAGCATCTACCTTCTGGTGGTTCATTATGTAGGTATGAAGGAACTTCCTGTTGATTGTTGTCCGTTTGATTCATTGTTGCCTAAAAAACCCCAAAAACACATTACTGTGCATCATTCTGCCAAACTGTGAAAATGCAGTCTTTACCATTTAAATTCATCCATATAAAATCTTCCCCCCAACAGAAAATTCTTTTCTGTATGAGATAAGGAAACAGCATAGCCACTACTATTTTTACTGCAGGCTGCTTGCGTGTTCAGATTCCTCTTCCTGGTCCAATATTTCTGAAGGATCCTGCAAAAAAGGAATCCTTACGGGTAGAACAGGTTCAGCACGTGCTGTGCAAATGGCCTTACCTCAGCAGCGCGCCCTAATACTGGCTGGGAGTAACTAACTGCCTTAAGAGTCGTTGGAGAAAAGGGATTTGTGAAGAAGGCAACAGAACACTGCAATACTCACTACAAAATTATTAAATAACAGATTAGTCTGTAGAAAGGTCTATGAGGAGATGAAACAATTACAATACCTTAGACTCCAAGGCTTAGAAGTTGTTTCTCTAGGTTTTAGCTTATTTCTAAGTGAATTGGACCATACAACAGAACCTGAATGTGTACCATACTCAAGCCAAAAGATTTTTTAGTTATACTGTTATAGATTCACAGATTGTAAGGCTGAAACGGACCTCGGAAATCATCGGGTCCAGCCCCCTGCACCAAGGTCATCTCCTAATAAAGAATACATGGTACATGGCAGCAAGAGAAACAACAAAATGGACCGTTTTAACTATCCCTGGCTCAGCAACTGGTGCCTCCTGGGTCTGAAGGGCACCCAGGATCCCCCTGTGGCTGATTGCCAAGTTGAGGGGGCACGGGGGTGGGGCAGGCATGTGCTCCCCAGCAGACCTGGAAGTGGACTGGAAGTACTTCCAATCCACTTCCAGGTTCGCTGCCAAGAATGCTGGAGAGCCCCCTGCGCTACTGTGGGACGCTGCATCTGCCCCAGCAGCGATCACAATCCACGCAGCTACCTCAAGGTATGTGGAAAAAACTTTTAAAGCTGTGCCTGTGTCCGAATTGCTGATTCGTTGAATCAGCATCAAATTGTCAGATTCGGATTCGGCTGAATCGAATCAGGGACAGTTATCCAAATCAACGGATCAAATCACTGTCCCTGATTCGGGCTGAATCTAAATCCAAATCGAATAGGGCTCATTTCGCGCAGCCCTAGTAACTGTGTTGCAGGCCAGATCCAGCCTGTGGGCCATATGTTTGACACCTCTGATCTAAAGCATGCAAGAGCATTCCATCAGTTAAATCCTAAATAAGAATATAGTTTATCCAGTAACCACAGCTAAGCCCCCCAGTATAATCAGATTTAGACATCCTTGGGTATTATGCCCAAAACTAGCACAGGAAGGATAAGTATCTAGTCAAGAGATCCTAAACTGGAAACTAAAAGTAAAAACTTTTTAGATTTGGCAGAGAGGCTATAACATAATTCTTGAACATACCTGTAAATCCTCAAGCAAAAAAGAAACAGGTAATGCCAAAGTCACCAGCAGAGCTGGTAAAATGGTACTATACAAGCAGTTGTTCAATCCAAATAGGTACCTTTCACAGAATGGAGATTCACAACACCAACTCTAAAAGCTAAAAGAAAGACGTACATAAATATATAAACTATGACAGATGGATTATGAGACTGAAATTTGTAGGGCTAAAAGGCAGAGTAAGTAAGTGGCTATCCGAAGTAAATGGGAGGATAGGTGGGTGGGTCTGTAAACTCACCAGGGACAACTGAGAAGAGCACTCAAAAAAACCCTTAAATGATTTAATGACATTAGTCTTCAGACAATGTGACGAGAGATATCCAAGAAGATCAGATCCAAGAAAGTAAAATGCAAGTGACAAAAATGTCCAAAGCAAAGGTGCCACAACAAATTGCCAGGGCTGGGTGTTACACATTCAAGTGCTGAGCCAACAGAATGGAGTAAACAAACTGTTAAAGTATGCCAACTTTAAAGATAAGTGTGACAAGAGAACTGGATGGTAGCTATATTTTTAAAACAGGCAACAGAAAGGATCCTGAGAATGATAGATTAATGAACCTTATTTCAAGCCACCAGATAAACTGAGTGACATAACTGAAAAGATAAAACACCCAAACTAATGTGACAGACGCAAATCAATTTACCTTGTTTAAAACAAAAGCCCTTCCCCTCTAATCTTTTCAAATCCTTTGACTGCATCCAGAAAATAGTGTCTCAAGGAGGAGAATCAGTTGAAATAGTTTGTTTGGAGTGTCAAAAACCTTTTGTCACAAAAATTCCTCATTAAAAAAAAACAACTCACCAAGAAACTGTGAGGTCATAAAACGAAAGGCTAAATATGGCCAGAGATTAGAAACAACAAAGTAGGAACTACAGGGTACAGAAAAAGGAGGTGGATAGTAAGAAGCTCTGCAGATAAGCATGGTGGGGGAAAGAGGGATTGTACAGTAGCACGTAACCTTACTAGCAAAATATCAAGATCCCATTGTGTTGAAGATGGTATAAACCAGGGGTTTTCAACCTTTTTTTTAACAAGTGTACCCCTTCTGTCTCAAAGTTTCAGCTCACGTACCCCTTCATGTTTTGTTTTTAATGTTACCAATTATGTGATATAAGGGAGGCTATATTAACATTAAATACATTATTAAGCATTATATATAACTCATAGTTTTGGCATAACAGTTTGGGCTGGTAAGTCTGTTGTGAGGGAAGGGGCAAGGGAAGGGGAGAAGGTGGGGGGCAGATTGAGGCCCCCACCGTGAGGGAGGTAGTGGGGCAGGGGCAGGCGCTGCACAACTGGGGCAGAGTGTGGGATGAAGCCTCAAGCAGCTCGTCCAGGGGATGTGGGGGTGGGTGGCTCCCGCTGCTATGTGCACCCCGGGACAGGATGGAGGGCATGCACCCCAGATCTCTGCAGGGTGAGGGCAGATTGCCACTGTGGGTTGGGGAGGCACTGAGCTCTTCCTGGCAGGGAGGTTGGGCTGGGCTGAGCTTGGGGTGGGCAGCAGTGACACTGGGAGGGCTTTGGGGGGGGGGTCCCTGAAGCCACCTCAAAAGTTGCTGTAGCCCCCTGATCCGCCTTCCTAGCGCTGCTGCTGCCTGCCCCAAGTGCAGCCCCGCCCAGCCCCCCCCCCACCAGGAAGAGCCCAGCACTGCCCCCAGCCCGCAGCAGCAGCCCACCCTTGCCCCACACACAGATCTGGGGGCATGTGCCCACCATGCCCTTCTGGGGTGCATGCAGCAGCAAGAGCCCCCTCCCCCCACCAAAAGCCATGGCTCCATCCCATGCCCTGCTCCACCCTGCCCGTGCAGTGCCTGCCCCTGCCCCTGCCCCACTCCCGCCCTCATAGCTGGGGCCTCAATCTGCCTCCCTCCAGAGACAGGCAGCAGAGCAGACTTTCCTCACAACAGACTTACCAGCCAAACCCGGCTACTCTCCATGCTGCTGGGCTGTGCTCCTGACCACCTGCATACTGCACTGCACAGGGCATTTATTGGCCACATTATTGTTCGCATCAGCCAAAAGAAGCCGATTGCTGATACTGTCACTTTTCCTTGCAACAGTGGCGATCTGATATGGGACTGATGTATCGGTGCACCTCCAGTAATTTTTTCTCATTCGTTCTGTGTACCCCCTACAGCCTTTTTAAGTACCCCTAGGGGTACGTGTACCCCCGGTTTACAACCACTGGTATAAACATATAATGAAGAACTCCATGCCTGCCTTGGAGAGCTCAAAAAATCATCAGAAATGGACAGGACACAAAATAGCAGACAATAAGAATTAAATATGGTGGGAAGAATCAGGTCAATGGAGTAACCAAACAAATGGTCATGGGCCATTGTAGCAGATGGGCTATGAACATGGACCACATTAGCAGAACGTGGGCCATGTTAGCAGATAGACTAGGGACTACTTGCTCTCGAGCAGAGGTGTCAAACTCATGCAACGCTGGATCTGTACCATGTGGGCATCTCTCAGGTCAGATCTGCAGAGCCAACAGCAGCTGCAGCAGGTCCGAGTCCAGCGGTACAGACCAAATCCAGGTGACAGTGCAGATCCAGAGACAGACAGCAGACCAGGTTAAGGAAACGGGCAGCAGTGGAGCAAGCAAAAGTGGTATCTGCACAGCCATCACTTGCCCGGTGCCACTGATGGCCATATCCATTACGATCTGGGGACCTTGAATTCTGTGGCAGGCCATACTCCACTGACCATGCCCCCTACCTTCCAGTAGTCTGCTGGACTACTGAAAAGCCAACTAGAATCGTGTGCTAGATCTAGCCCACAGGCTGTACATTTGAAACCTCTGCCCTAGAGAATGGATAAAAGAATTATAGCAAAATACAATACAGTCACAGTAAAATGAGGTGCATTAACACTGCAGGAACAAAACGATATTCTGTGAAGTTAGTAGCTGATATATTAGAACAAAAAACAAACAAAAAAGCAATTAATCTCTAGAATCAATTGCCAGAAAGCATCTTTCAAAACAAACCCCACTTTCCCCCTGGAAGTTTCTCCAAATTAAATAACCAGATTTCACTCTGAATAATTCATCACCCCAAGGGGACAAGTGATGACAACTACATTAAACCATGGATAACTGATACGGATTAGTATTCAGTATTATTAGCTCACAACAGCACCTTGCTCTCCTCAACTAATATTTACTAAACCTACCATTACAATATGCCAAATACTTTTGAGTTTCAGTTATGGTATGCTAAAACTTCAAAAAAACAGGAAGTGCTATTCTTCTGCATCAGTAATTTGTGGCACCTACTGGGTTTTAGAAATCTGTGATCATATTTTTCCCCTCACATTGAGGAAGTAGGTACAGCATAAGCAAACAAGACCAACTACATAAGAAGTCAAACTGTTCTCAGAGGCTGACCTCTAAAATGGACCTTTGTACAGAAGAGAGTCCAAGAAATCCTGGAACATACCTAAGAAATTGTTTTATTCAAAAGGCAACCAGTGAACAGGATCCAATAAAGGACTTAAATTGCCCAACGTACATAGTAGAGTACTGCATCCAGTTCTGGGCGCTGCACTTTGACAAGGATGTGTTAAAGCTGAGAGTCCAGAGAAGGCCCACCTATATGATCAGAGACTTGTGCTGCAAGCCATACGAGGAAAGCCTGAGGGACCTGGGACTCTTCAGCCTGAAAAAAATAAGGCGGAGAGGGGACTTGGTAGCAGCATACCGCTACATCAGAGGCGTACATCAAAGGTTTGGTGAACAACTGTTCACCAGGGAACCGTTAGGGAATGCTAGGGGTAATGACCATGAACTCCTGGAAGACTGTTTTAGGCTCAACATTAGGAAAAACTACTTCACAGTTAGGGTGTCCAGACTGTGGAATAAGCTCCCTCCAGAGGTGGTGTAATTGTCTACCCCGGAAATCTTCAAGAAAAGACTAAACAGTCACTTTGCTGGGGTCACCTGCCCCCCAGTTATCTTTCCTGCTTGGTGCAGGGGTCTGGACCCGCTGATCTTCCAAGGTCCCTTTTAGCCTTACAAACTATGAAACTATGGCAGGGGTGGGCAAAATATGGCCCGTGGGCCGGATCCGGCCCGCCAAGTACTTCCCTCCGGCTCACAGAGCCCCTTCAAAACCCACATAATGGCGGCTGCCTCTCTAAAAGCCTCCGGCGGCACCAGCCACAGCACCTCCGGCTGTTTCCTTGGGTTCTGGTTGCGAGGCAACCAACCCTGACCTCAGCCTGCCCCAGCTGGCCTTGCCCCGCCCGGCTCAGGCCACGTTTGCAGCTTGAGAGGGGCGGGGGCTGGGCCAGAACCTGTGGCACCGGTGAGGGGAAACAGTGCCTGGGCCCTGGCTTCTGGTTTCTGCCTCCTGCACGGGATGGGGAAGGGCCCAGCCCTGCAGGTAAGCCCAGGAAAGCGGCTGCTGGGCAGGCTTTCCCTGTGCCATGCCACACCGCTTGGGCGGGGGCCGCACTGGGGAGGGGAAGCAGCAGCTGGGCTGCAACTCTGGCCCAGTCAGCACCAGGGAGAAGAGGTGGCGGCGGAGCCATGTGCCACTTGGGACACAATGAACCCAGCCAGAGCAACGGGGGCTCAGCTGTACTTCCCCCTACCTGCGCTCGTCTGTCCCGAGTGGCACATGGCTCCACCGCCGCTTCTGCTGGCTGGTGCAGACCCGGCCAGGCTTGCCCCATCCCCAGCAGCATGCGAGAAGCCAGCTTCAGCCGCATGCTGCTGGGGATGGGACAGACCTGGCCGGGTCTGCACCAGCCAGGAAAGGCGGCATGCAGCACGTGAGGAGCCGACTTCAGCTGCATGCCGCCTTTCCTGGCTAGTGCAGACCCGGCCAGGTCCATCCCATCCGGAGCAGCGTGAGGTTGAAGCCAACTTCCCAGGTGCTGCTGGGGACGGGGCAAGCCCGACTGGGCTGGCACTGGCCAGCAGAAGCGGCGGCAGAGCCTCCTCCTTTTGGGACCAGCTGGCACAGGTAGGGGGAAAGTTCTGGGGGAGGTCTGATGCCCTGGAGCCCCACTGCTGGGGCAGGATGTTAGAGGGGTCACAACCCCTTGCTACCTGGTAAGTTGTACAAGGGGAGGGACTTCCAGTGGCAAAGGTCAGGGGTCAGGGGGTGGGACGTCCGGTCCCAAGATGGCGACCAGGGGGTGGGGCAACTGAAGGAGCGAGGCTACCCATGCAGCTCTCAACAGTTTGCCAAAAGTCATCAAGCGGCCCTCCGCCCGAAATAATTGCCTGCCCCTGATCTATGGAATACAAAACTCTCCACTAGACACTTGGGCTCCATATACAGCGCATCTAGTAAGATTTGAGTGTTGTAGCCATGACTGTCCAGGAAATATGCGAGAAGCCAAGTTTTACTGATCCTTTTTACTGAACTAATCATATAGTTGGGAGATATTAGACAAGCTTTTGGGGACAAAGTGCTCTTCTTCTGGTCTTGGGAAAGAAGCAAGTGCAACCTAAACTAAATACCAGATAAAACTCCATTTATAAAAGACAACAGGCACATAAGAGAGTGGACGAGGGATGTCATCTTGGGAGCAAAGTAGTTAACGGAAGTCGCTCAAAGCTAGAAAGGTTTAGTTGAATAGATAATAATGTGAAAAAAGAGAAAAAAAGCCTAAGAGCCAAAAACACATTCAGAAGGAGAAAAGATCCTTATTACCTGCAGAGCCCTGAGAGGTTAGAAGAGACACCAATTATATTATGAGTCATGAAACCACTGTCTATGTTTAGTCCATGGTGCTTAGTGCCCAAAGTTATGAATTTTTGTTTCCTGTACAGTGCAGAGAGAATGAGATGTGTCAAATGCCAATCCAAATATTCCTGCGATGAGCAGGCAATCATCTAGAGCTGACCAACAGGAAATACTTTATTTACTTGAATCCAAGATGAGGTTCCCCCTCTATTTAATATGGGGGGAGCCCCTCATCTTGGATCTGAGTGGGGGGGGAGCAGGCAGCTGCTGTGGCTCCAGCTGTAACCCACAGCTGCCACTAGTACAACAGCTGCTACCAAGTGGAGGAAACGTGTGCAGGAGGGCATAGGGATCAAGCTGCTTAACCGCCCCCCCTCTTCCCCTGCCACTACTTTCCCCACTACAATAGTGGGGGACAAGGAATTTAAGATTACCCTCCGATAATTAGATTCTATACATGGAAAACTGTAACAAACCTATACATTTTCAATGTATAGAACCTAATTACTAGAGATTCATCTTACATTCCAAGGTATCTTGGATTCTGGTAAATACTAAACATAAAGGCTGGTCTGAAACTGCATACCTCTCCAGAGTCAAGGTACCCAGGTCAGGGCTACAAGCAAGGACCTGCATGCAGGTAGGTATCCTAAACCTAAATCCTTGTAAAGTAGGTACCTATAGCTCTTCAAGAACTGAGCACATATTGCGCTCACAGAACCTGCCGTGGCATCTTCCTCAGAAGTCCACTTAATGGGGAGTCTGGAACACCATTCCCAAGTTTCTGGCTCCTGGGCAGCACAATTTCCAAGAATCCTCAGCAGCCCAAAGAGCAGGCCTAAACTGTTTGGGGAGATCTGGAAACTTTTGGAAACCGTTCAAATTTTTAATTTTTTTCCATTCTGTTTTGGGGGGGAAAAGAGATGGCTGGAAATTCTGAAATGTCAAGTAGAATGGGGATTCCAGTTTCTGGTCAGCTCTTGCATTGACTGCAAAGGTAACAATAATGTGTCTAATGCAGCAATGGATGGGTAAAATCACCACTGAATATAAAAGCCAGCATAACTCATGCTAAGACACAAGTTTAATTCTCTTAGTATTCAGGATTTCAGTACTGGATGAAAAAGCAGTGCTTCTTGGTTTAGAGGAACAGAGGTATGAAACAGGCTGAATCATATAAGTTTAAAGTAATGTTTCAGAAGTTTAGGACAACCTGCAACCATGCGACTATCACCTACCAAGCACTTGGAGAGCATCAGGTATAATGATCCCACACTTCTCATGACAGAAACATCCCACACAAATCTCCCAAATGAAAAAACAAAACAGTAATCCTTAACTGGACCATGAAAAAAAATAAAAATCACAGAACACTTTATCACTTTTATTAGCTCTGGTAGCCTGGTCAAATTCAAGTTGGAGAAACTTTCTTCCTCCTCCCAAATTTATTCCTGCTGTTTCAAGGATATGTTATTAGTCGGCACTTCCCATCCTAAATGACTCTAATGTTGCTGTGCAACATTAAATAGCTGCTGTATCTAGGTTGACATAGGTAAATGGGTTCATATCTACATATACAACAGGATAGAATGATTAAGTCAGTTAAACCAGATTTATGACATTAACTTGACATTAAAATTATAAATGCTGGTGGATATATTTTTGTGAGTTTTCTCTTCCCCTTGGGATAGGATAGCTTATTTACATTTTAAGATACCACTACGAAGGATAATGAAAAATTAAGGCCCTGATCCTGCAAATACTTAAGCAGGTTCATATATTTTATTCAGAGCATAGTTTTATTAACTTGCATGGGCCCACTTTGTCCCTCAAACCGAAGGTTCTTAACTTTTATATATTCTTAACTTTAAGGATATTAACATCTATTTACATGTTTGTAAAAGTGGGGGCCAAGATTTTTTATAGGGAAAAAAGGCTGCTTTGACAGCATACAGTGGTTGCAACTTCAAAATTAATTCAGTATTTTAAAATCAAAAGTTACTTTGGACTTTGATCACATTATTGAAGAAATCACATCTTTCCAAAAAGAACAAAAAACCTACATGCCAAGTTTTTCCAAAAATAGGAGCTTAGAATTGCACTCCTCAACCATTTGCAGCCACTCATGTGAAAGCTTTCTTATAATTCCCTGTGCCACATGGAAGCATAAGTGCCACCAACATCAATCTGAAAACAGTGAAAGAACCATACCACTGGCCAAAGCATTTAATCTTTCCTGACTTGTACAATTTCAATAAGATGGAAAGTGGTGTTGTTTGCACCTACAGATTGGGGTATCTGCTTATCAATTTCTGTTCATGCTGTTCTGATGGTAAGAATGTTAATGAGGCTGTAGAGAACTCTTCTTCAGATGAGATAAGAATAGCAAGGACTCCCATGCTTAGGAAAATGCACTTAAGTAAAATCTGAAATCCTACTAACAATTAGGACACTAAAGGAACAGGCATAAAATATTCACCTTGGCAAGGTAAGAGCATAAAACTGTGAGTTAAGGAATAGCAACAAGTAAGTAAAAGTCTGGATTAAAAGCAATTTTTTAGAATCATGACATTCATCTCAATACACAGTTCAACATATTATAATGAAGGTAGCAAGGTGACATGCTGAAACCCTCAGGTTTTCCCTCAACTTTCTGAAATGCTGTCTTTGGTAGGTTGAAGTTAACCGAACAGGTTTCCAGCCTGGAGGCTAATTTTTTTCCCCCAGGTTTGTAGAAATCCTTTCAGCCATTTTTGGATTCTGGAAGCAGGAAATGAATCTCTTTCAAAAGAAATAAATTTATACATGGGCGCAATAAAAGGTAGATGTTAATAAAAATACTATACAGCGAAAAAAGTTTGAATATAAAACTAATCAGTTAAAAAGCGGGTTGAACATAAAGTCAAAAAGGCTTCCTGTTTTAGGCTCCAAAAAAATTCTTTGTAATTGTAGAGTACCTCAGGAAACACAATCCTGTGGGATGGCAAAGATCAGAGGTTTTAAACCTTTTTTAGGAAGTGTACCCCCAGAGGCCAGACACAGAGCGGAGGCAGGGGAGGATGGAGGAGGTGGCAGCCACATGTGGAGCAGGGCAGAAGGAGAGGGCTTGCACCCGCCACCCATTGGCCCATGCCGCTGTGCCCTCCTTTCCCACATGCAGCTCCGCAGACTGCCGACAGGCCTCACACCCGGTCAATCATGCACTGTCAGTAGCCTGTGGAGCTGTATGTGCAACCAGCCGTGTGAAAGCAACGCATGGCAGTGGCACAGGACAGTGGGTGGTGGGGGGAGCTGCCGCGTGCAAACGCCCCTGTCCCCCATGCCTGGGGAGATGGGGAGCAGCTATGCAGGCTGCAGAGGAGTGCCACTGCCCTTGCCCCAACTCCCCAGCCCTACTCGTGGGAGGCAACGATGCAGGGTGGTGGGTGGCGGCGTTCTGTCCCTGGCCACCCACATGTACCCCCCAGGGCCTTTCCAAGTACCCCCAGGCGTACACGTACCCCCATTTGACAACCCCTGGCATATATCATTATGTAGATGCCTACAGATCAGATAACTGCACAGCTAGATTTCTCCTTAAATGAAAGAAATGGAGAGAACTAAGAGCAGAGCCCTCCAAAAAAAAAAAAGGAGAGATGTATGTTTTCTAGCTCTTCTGAAATGTGAGCCCAACTCATTGCTATCTAGTACTTGTGATAGACCAAGAATAGAAAAGTTACATGTGCAATTTTCAAAGATGGAGGAAAAAAAAGTTTTCATAATAACATTGGTTCTTGGGGAAACCCTACGTATCTGGAGTCTAATTAAAAACTTATGTCAGTGGAAGAAAATGGGAGGTTGCTGAATTCCCACCTCCTTTTACACTCAATATAGGGGACGAAGTGGGCCCACATTAGTTACTGTCTGCTACAAGCTGTTATTCAGGACCCCTGGCATCAGACTGTTTAGGCTGGACAATATGCAGTAGAGGAGGCAGCTGTTGAATGTATTTTTATCCTCAGTGTTCAATGAGCAAGCTTGTTCCATTTGCTGTACACCATCCAAATCATGTACTTAGATAATTCTACATTTTCATATCACATACTACAAGGTATTTGCCAAATCAAAACTTGTGATCTCAATTAAAAATTCAGGATTTACCTTGGTAACTGCAAACAGAATAAAGCCAAAAATAAAAAGGTCTGTGTATTTGTGCCTTACTCACTGTGTACCATGAGGCAAAAAATAAGATGCAACAATATACTTTGAGACATTATGTATATACAAAAAGGAGCAAAGTTACAGACCTATAATACACCTAAATATTGACACATTCTGATTTTGGTGTTTACTTCTGGCATATGGACTTTTGTAAGCAATTCCCATAATGTGAAACTGCTTATTCTAACATGCAAGATGTACCCTCAGCAAGGCAAGGACTCCTGCCTCATTTGATACATGCATGAATGGACCATAAAGAAGGAAACAAGAATTTACATGGAACACATTCTCACTGCATAAACACAGCTGGATCTTTATTTTCCCTGTCCTGTATGCACAAGCTAATAAAGTATAAGGAGTCAAACAAGCTTGTTGTGTGTTAAGCCAGTGCAGATAGGTAAAGGCCAGCTTTTAAATTCTTGTAGCTTAATCAAACCCTAAATGGATTTTTTCCAAGTACATATGCAATCTAGCGACAATGTCTCCCCAAACTTGAGGTACCAGAGAACTTCAGTTATGCAGAAGTAAATTATCTGGAATGTTAATTAATAGGAAGTCCTCTGACCTCCACCACCTTGACTTGCACAGAGTGGCTGGCTCCAATAGTTTGCCTAATGGTGAGCTGTCAGGGAGCCCTGTGTATAGGGACCTACCTAAATCGTGGTGAGACAAAAGGTTTTTAGTGGACCACTCACTAAGTTCATTTTTGTTTGGGGTTTTGTTTTGTTTTGTGGGGTTGGTTTTTTTTTTTGTTTTTTTTTGGGGGGGGGGGGTTTCTGTTCAAAACGATGGGAAATGCCATTTTTGTGGTGATCATGGAAACTGCTGGTTTTTAAGTTTCCGCAAAAATCACAAAACTGATTTAAGTAGTTCCCTACCTATGCTGCCACAACCACTTTAGCAGTTCTGGGGCTCTCTAAGGCTGCTCAAGCAGTGGCAGAGATTCCTGGAAAAACTGAATATCCCAAATCATGGCAATGTTAATTATTCCAGATAACTGACCTCTATTGTCCTTGGAGCCAAGTGTAGTTTCTCTTGTTAAATGTAATAGCAAAATGCTGATGGCATGCATCTCTCCATACTTATTTCAACTGCTCTGTAAAAAAGAACCCTCTTTTGCAGCAGACGAGATGTGGGACATTTCAGTTGAAGATGGAAGTTTCAGTTATTAAAAAAAAATAAAACAGCTTTTTGGAAGAGAAGCTTGGCATGTGTAGGCAACCTTAAGTGTAGGGATTACACATGGCACCAAGTACAAGTCTATCCAGAAGATATTCTATGAGACAGTTAATATGAATGTACATATCTGAATAAAGACAGGACTACTAGGAAATTCTGAAGTTAGTCAGACAGCTTCCATATGCATAAAGAGTTACTATATTGAATAAAATAAAGATTCTCACCAAAATGTATTATTTCATTCACCAGATGTCTGTTTCAACAAGGATTTTCTAGGTACACCTAAAAGAAAAAAAAACAAAAAAACACATTTAGCAACATTGCACACAGTGGGTTTTTTTATGTGCCCTCAGGTTATTCTACCATATATTTGCAGCCTGCCTCTCTCTACACACCCCATCTCCACAGTTTTGAAAAGGATAGGACTAGTCCAAGCACAGAATTAAGGAGCCAATTTCCAATGAATTGTGTTGTCACTGCTACATCAATTCACTCCTGAGCAAAAAGGGACAAGATGTACTTACTCCACTTGGTCTCCTGTAGATTATCACAAGACCTGAAAACTGAACAGCATCAAGATGGAGCCTCTCCTTAAGGTGGGAGACTAAAATAGGCAATTCATGAAACATACCAGCTTCCATTTTTTAAAAAGTTTGGTTTCTAATCATCATGCTTCTGCAAGCACACTTCCAAACAAGCTGATACAGCACTGTAAGCACGCAAGTGGAAAACCCCAAAGTCTCTGATGCTTACACCTGTCTCAGACAGTGGCAATGAAATCTACCAAACTACTGTCTTTCAATGTTACTGTTCAGAACTCTGTGGGGTAGCAATGAAACAGACAAGAATCAAGCCATTTTCACTTTTAGACACTGCTTGCCAAGACTACAGTAGCAGCTGCAGCAAGCACTGGAGGAACACCAGGGGCCTCAGAAGGGGTGAAGAACTATGTTCCTTGTATTTGACCCCAAGCAGTCAGGAAGCTTGGATACAGCACTGATGAGTAAAAAGTTCCTCTCCTCTTCCTACAGTCACAGAGGACTTCACAACTTATCTGACCCCTGCTAATCAGAAAATATCACTACAGAAAGAACTCTAGTGCTTTCCACTGCAAAATAAGTAGAGAAAAATAACACAGGCAGGAAAGAATGCCCTCCCATTAAGGTTCTTACCAGGATATTGGCATGTGGCACATGCATGACTCCCAATGATTAGCTGTCCTATTTTAATACTTTCCAGACATCAATCCAAAGTTTAAGTTCTAATCATCACGAGTTCAGAATCTACCCAGAGTATATCTGGGTCTCGCATATCAGCATGCCTTATTTTTTTTCCAGTCCCTATCAAGAAATTTGTTTCAGCTACTTTAGGTGAGGAGAAAGTTTACTGGGTAACTGAAACACAAGACCTGCAGCATCAAAAGCTAGGAATGCAGTTAAGAGTGAATACGTAACAGCAGTCTGCCAATAGTATTGTGGAGAAGCAATACTGCAGTTAAAAGCAGCATGGCTGCTGCTTAAAACCTAAATGTGCAAGCTTCTCTAAAACCTACATACAAAGCAGCACCAGTCTGGAAACAAAAGTGCCACTCTGAAGTCAGGGTGGTGGGATGCAGTACAGATTTGGGATCAGTTGGCCAAAAGGCTTCCTTCCCCCACAAAATAACCTGCTCTTAAAATTATGATCTTTCTCCTCTTTTTTTGCATGCAAAGAATGAAGATAGTAAGAAGTATCCAAACAAAGTTTATGTCACTGGACTGGCTCTACTGTTATGAATCTAGGATCAAGGCCCAGCTCTAGAAGCATATTAATAAAAACACTGGGTGTGTGTTGGTCCTGTGGTTAACATTTCTGGAACACTGCAGAATGGCACTGATCCCACCTAAGATCAAAACTGACACCAATGTACACAGGTGCCAACTAAAAGCAGGCTTATTTACAAACATGCACAAACTGGCTTTGTTAGCAAGTAGCTTGCCACACAAAAAGGCAAATGTCAGAAGACAGAGACACCCTTAGAAAAAAAACTGTTACAAGACTGAGACCTACCCCCTACCACCATATAACTTTTACTTTGTCCTTCCAGAAGTGCCAAGGAAAAAAAATGACAACAACACAGTACACGTCCCTGACAGAATGTAACATTCTCTCTACTTTTCAGTTTTGATGTGCTCATCAAAACTGAAAAGCACAATCTAGAATATGCGTTGGGCAGCATCATCTCTCTTGAGAGCACTTGCTGTTCATAGCTGGAGATCACATTCCAGCAAGCAGTTTAGGAAGGCATCAACCCACAATCAAAGCAGGACTGACCATTCTGTACGGGAACCACAACTCCACATTTTTTGGTTTCCAACATTTGTGTTTCCCAAATTAAACTCATGTTCTTGTAGGACGAGGAGCAATTCGCCATCTCATGTTCTACTGAAGACAATGCCTGGCTCCATTTTGCCTAACACTGTCACTCTTCCACTTGTTAAACAGACAAAGGAGTACCTTCCTTCTGTCTGACATGCTGCCCATCACCTATAGGAGAACTTCCTTGTTCTCTTCAACTCTTTTTTACCATGACACCTATGAAAAAGAACTTGACAATGCTTGGATAGCATAATGAAGCTACTGCCTATCACCCTTGTTTCCGTCTCCACTATTGCATTGGGCTCCCTGCTCTTTTCTACTTAAGACTGCATTGTATGTAGAACTGGACACGATTCTGCAACTTGGCACCTAGGCATCACAGCAGTAACAGAATCAATTCAGCTCAAGGCCAGGAACCTTAACGTAGTGGTAACAAAAGGGTTTAGCTTCCATTTGTTCTTGGGGTTTGTTGGGGGGGGGGGAGGGAGTTTGTGGTGGGAAGGGTTGGGGTTGTTTTTAATGCGATTACTTACTGTAACATGTTAGTTACAGGTGGGCAGCTTCAAAAAATGGCAAATGTGCAATCCAAAGTTTATGCATAAATAGCCTCTCTCTTATGTAGAGTTGTACCTTACCTCCAAGGAAAGAACGATTTACGAAAGTAACTTTACATGAAGACTCATTTCCATTGCATGGGATCACTTTCCTATGATCTCAAACAATGGGAAAGAAGAAACCATTTCACTAAAGGAGACAAGCCTTAATGGTAGTTTGTTTTTACCTGTGGTTGCAAAGTAAAGTTTTATTGACTCAGCAAAGCAGTATATAGTCTACATTAGTCTTCTACGTGGTAAAGTATGCCACATAGTCATTTTTAGGCTTTCATTCGGAACCTGATAAAAAAAAGCTCAGGGACTAACCTAAACATATTTGCAGGGAGACTTTTTGTAGCTTAACACCATCACTACAGCCAGCAGAGAGGCTACAAGACGACTTTATTTTCAGGCCACGTCACTTGGTTGGCCCAGTGAGGCACACATGATCGAGTTTATTATTTCAATGATTTTCTTTATACAGTTCGTGGAACTTGGTTTACACTTTTTTTTTTGTGTCCGTTTCCTGCAAAGCCTGACTGTGGAGGCCAAAAGCTTACTCTTAAGGGGAACACTGTGGTAAGCTCTGCCTAAGTACTGCACGTTTGCTGTATCCCAAAACAACTGTGAGCTTAAAAAAAAAAAGACACAAAAGCAGCGAGAAAGAAATTCAAGGAGGGTTATGGCAGAACAGATTTTTCAGGGGCAACTTCAGAAGTGAAGCAGATACAGGACAGCGCTTCCACAGGGAGCAGGATCTGACACACAGTCTCATTGTAAAGGAGGCACAAGATGGGGCAGGGGGGAGGTCAGCTGCAAAGGAGCAGAGAGGGCAGAGGCTAACGCAGACACACCACAGGGCAGCGCAGGCCACAGGCCACTCCTGAGCCACAGCCTTCAGTGGCAACTACCAGGAGGTGAGGACGTGGAGGCTGCTGCCACGTTTCCCTAGACCTGCAAACGTGGACAGCATCCCCCCCAACCCCTCCCACGGGCAGGCCACTATGGCGCCCACTCCCCGGTCTAGCTGCTGCAGAGCCAGGCCTGCCGGATGCCCCTTGACCCCCACGGCGTGGCAGAGGCAGGGACCCCCACAAGCAAGGGGAGGAGGTGCCCGGCCTCGAGCCACCTCTGGGCACCGCTGCCAGCGCAGGGCGGGGCAGGGCTGCTCAGCGGCGCCCTGGCACCAGCTGGGGGGGGGGGGGGGGCGGCGGGAGAGACGTGGCAGAACACCCCCACCCCATCCCATCCCACCTACCCCGGCCCGGCCCCTTTGTGCCCCGCACCCACCCACCGCCCGCGCTGCTCGAAGCCGCAGGGGGGGGGGGGGGGGGGTCCTGCCCCGCACAGCTGAGGCAGAGGATGGGGCCGCACGCACTCACCGTCCGTCCCCTCCAGCCCCAGCGCCAGCCGCAGACTTTACTCCGCTGCCGACGTGGCGCCCCGCGCTGCCCACCCCGCCCCGCTCGGAGCCCCGCCCCTTCCCCGGGCGGCACCGCCCCCCCCGCGCCACCGCCCTCAGCTCCGCAGGCGCGGCCCGTCCTGCCTGGCCACTGGAGCTGCGCGGTGTGCCCGTGTCTCCTGCGTCCCTCCCCGCCTGCGGCCTCGCTGCGCCCTGGCCCGCAGCGTCCAGCTCGCACCTCCTCACAGCGCACCACGTCCAGGGGGTGCCCTGCTGCACGCGCCCCCCTTCTTTGCAGCCCTGCTCCACCCTAGGTGCAAAACCAGCCGCCCGGCGTGGCAGGGGCAGGGCTGGATGCTGGCACGGGAGAACTGGGCCCAGACACAAAGGGAGCCTGAAAATGGTGCAAATCATGCTTCTCAGCCTCTGGAAGGCTCAGATCAAACCTAGCAGCTTCTTAACCTGGCAGGGGAAATACCACGTATCTAGGCCCAAGAAGGCAGTTTACCTGAAGCCCTACCCAGGAGAAGTGCTTTTCTGGCGTGGCTTGGTACCTGCAGAGGTGTTACAGCTTTCAGCCCCGTTGATGGAAATGGGAGTCTCCTCCCTTGCTTGCGCCAAGGGCAAGCAAAACTCGGGGGCATCTGAAACCCCACGCCTGCAGGCTTGGTTCTGCACCTAGGATGCCTGCCAAATGATTTGGAAACATCTGAAGCCCCAGGTGCCAGGGGCAGGATGTTTGCTGGTAGTAGGGCCACTTCTGGATCTGGACACTTGGGAGTTTGCATTAGTTTTGACTAATTTGGCCGTGGATACAAATTAATTTAAAAAAAAAGATTATTATTTCTGGCAAAGGGGGGTCAAAACTAAAAGTTTGCTTGGGACCTCCAGGAGTCTGGGTGCGGTGCTGGGCAGTCAGGCAGCTGCTGAGGGAGTCACTTGACATCCTGGCTCATTGTGCTCCCTTCTAAATGCTTCCTTGTACAGGTAGTCACCTCCCCTCTCTCCTTTTTAATGCTCTTGATGTCTCACTATTAAAGCTAGCCTTTGTTCTGCAATCTGCAGTTCTGTCTGCTGCTTCTGGTCAAGGAAGCTCTTATTTTGCAGCCCTGCAGCTTGTCTTTTTAAACTCATACCACTGGAATTATATTTGGTTTTTTACTTCAGTAAAGCTGAGGCCCCTAGCACATTAGTAAAGCTTCTAGTTTCTTTTTAACTGGAGAAAAGTAAGTGTCATGCTATATGTGATGAGGCACTTCACCAGCAGCACCCTCCCCCACTTTTCAGATTTCTAGATCTCATGTCTCTGTCTGTGTCTTACTGAGGTAGCTTCTCAAGTGCAAATCTCCTCCGCCTTGTGCCGGACTTCAGACTGACCCAGCCAATGGTCTCTAACTTGCCCATCTCCAAACTCCCCCTTTCTCGCTGGGAGGCTGGCAACTGGGCCTGATGGACCTTTGCACTGCCTCAGCCCAGCCCTTCCTTTCCTCAACAACTCCCAATGGAGGAGGAAAGCCAGGACATGGGGAATGCAAGCGCAGGGCTCTAATGGCTGCTCTTTTCCCTAAGGCTGTGCCAGCCCACTGCATGTCTTGCACCCAGAGCAGTGTGTAGCTAAAGGAACACCCTGAGTCCTCCTTCCAGGCAAGCTCTGGCTATCCAACTGGAGCTCCACAAGCAGTTAACACACGGTTCATGGGCCTCAGCAGCCTCCTTGCTGTCACACAGCAGGGTAGGACCCAGAGGTCCATGCGCTGCCTGCACAGCCTATGCACAAGGGATGGTGGAGAAACCATGCAGCACTGCTGCAACCCATGTGTCAAGGAGTCTACATGCCATCACTGCAGCCTGTGCAGTAGGGTGGGGAATCCCAGCAGGGAAGCCACCCCCACAGTCTAATGACCATGAAGTGTATAACCCAGGGTTGGTGCCAAAGGTGGATGGCTCTGATATAGTCCATGGCATTTTTTGTAAGAGTAAGCTGTTTCTTTAGCCCCAAATTTCTCCCTCACTTCCAGGGATGTGCAGTATGCTGGTTCCCACCTTCTGTGAAAAGGGCATTGCAGTTCAGTGATGCTTTACATAGGTAGGGCTGCAGGCATGAACCATAATCATTGACTCCTCACTGATTATATGGCAGAACATCAAGGGGAGACCTGTCTTCACAGGGGCTTCTTGTCCAAAGCTTCTCCCTGCCAATCCCTGAATTATCAAAGGGACACAGTGCAAGTGGTGGTTAGATTGGTGAAGATCTGCTTCTTGTGGCATGCTCCTCTCCATACCCATCAGGACTGCAGTCAAGTCAGACCGCTAGTTAACACTGGTAGAACTATGGACATCATTCTGTCTTCCATCACAAAGGTGCAATGGTACTGAGTCAGGCAGTTGTGCACAAGCATGGAGCTTCCAGAGGTGTTAAGAGGCCTGCTGGCTTATGATGCCAGGATCAGGCAAGGAACTCAAAGCATTTCCAGTCCCAGGAATGGGAGAATCCATATGAAGTTAGAAGATGGTGCCTAGTTTGTAAAATTCTTGGAGATCTTTCAGGATTTAGGGCATGTCAAAGTTGTAACTTATTACTATTCATACAGTTACTGAATAACTATGTGGTTATTCAGTTATTCATTACTCTTCATACTGTCCAGTTACTACATATCAGAGTTGCAAGTTACTACTATTCTTTGAACATGCCAAACACACCTAATTCCTACTCCATGGTCTTTTCTCTCTACAGTGAGATGCTAAAGTTCATAGAGCACTTGTCTCTGAAGTGGTAGCGGTTGGGCCCAAATCAAGACTTCCTTACATCTCAATCCAAATGCCACTGCCTTAGCTCCTTCTAAAGCTAAGTTCCCCAGCCCTCATGGGTCAGTTAACAACAATGCTGAGCAAATAATGTGCTGTGGGCAACCATTGTATTTTGCTGTCTCTGAAAACCTGAAGAAACAAAGATCTGTAAAAAATGAAATTTCTCATGGGCATGAGTGATATCAGGGAGCCTCAAAAACAGCATGTTGTCCACAAGTCATGGGTTGAAGACCACTACTTCAGTCCCTTCAACACTTCTGACCTTATTTGGTGAAAGTGCACAATTTCCCCAGGAATTATGCACAAGACTGGGCCCATTGCTGCTTAACCTCATTAGGAATTTGCCTTTCAGCTGCTTGGCTCAATCCTTTATTCTATCCTTTTTCAGTTGTGCAAGGTCAATGATTCCTTTTTGTCTCTGCTGAGTTTTTAGACTTTGGCATATAGAGTAGTTCCTTCCGCTACAGCATTTTTCTCTCTCCAAGACAAAGCTGACATGAAGGAGTGGCATCTTCATGCTTGTCCACATAATAAATTTTGTCTCCAGCAGTAGCACCCTCAAACATACTGCACTCCTCCATGTGGTCTATGTCCCAAACCAGAAGCAGTGTAGTTGTGACCTCATAGAGCAGCAGCTGGGTTAATCAGCTGGCAAGCAGGCTTATTGGCACTCTCATTCAGTAGCTCATCTGAAGTACTGAGTAGATACAGATACATTTCTTTTTTAAAGTTTTTATATAGAAATTAAAAACTAAAGGTAGAAAGCTCTCTATGCCTGTGTGAGTATTTTACGAGGCAACAAGGAAGAGAAAATATGCTTCCAAAACCACAAAAAGTAGCAGTATGGCCTTGGAGACCAGAGTGGTACCTGAAAAACACTCCTCTTAACTCATTTCTTTACAGATTGACAAGATTACAAATTGAGGGGGTTGCTTTAACTTTTCCAGACAAACATTTAAGAGGGAAGAAAGGTTAAAGTATTTGCTAAAAATTTTTTTGTTTGGGTCCGGGGGAGTTGCAGCCCAAAGGTTCAGTTTAAGGAATGTCTCAATATTTATGTTGATTTTTTCATAGTAAATCATTTTCTTTCCTCTTTACATGTGCAAGTTTCCTTCCTTCTTTTTGTGGAATCAGAAAAAATATATGCCTTAAACTTTGATTATTTTAGTTATAAGATGACATAACCGCTTTGTGTAGAATTGCTGGCTCTGTACAGTAGAACAGATAAGGGCAAGTGTTTGTTCTTTGTAACTCTTCTGCAACTGCTTCGCTCACCGCGGCCTTGAAGGTAGCAGAAAAAAAAAGTATGTACAAAGTAGATTTCCAGGTGCAAGAAGGAGGTTTGTGAACTAACCCCACCTCCCCCATAATTCCCATCCTGATTACAGCAAAGAAATAATGAAGTAATATTATAGCTGCTTTTCATGCTAATTTCACTATATGATCACGTGAGTTGTAAGCGACTGTTAAAAAGTATATAAGCCTCCTGATTTTGCTCTTGTGGGGGGACCCCTTCCAAGTGCTTGGGAAATCCATGTCACTTTGGAACTCCCCCTACAGCTGTAGTTTCTTTTGAATAAAAGCTTCTGCTGACCTGACCCAAAAGTACTCTGTGTGTGTTTCCACGACATTTTCCTTCAAATACTTTGCCAAAAAGCACTGCTGCTATGAAAGCTTTCAGTAAAAAGATTTCTCTTGCACTATTAATCTATTTGCTAATTGCATGACCGTCCATCCATAAAAAGATGCTTGTGCACTATTATAAATATTTAAAAATAAAAACAAAACAAACTCTCTTTTTACTTCCCCAGCATGTAGGAGGTACAACTTGATTAATTTATACTGGTAGACTGATTGATTCTCTGTGCAAGAGGGTATTATATGACTCTGTGCAGGGGTGTGACAAAATAAGTGAAGGAAATCTAAAGTACAGAAAATGAGTTTTGCATGAGTTATGAAAACACATACCTTCTGCAACTATTAGTATTTATCGTGCAGTAGAACTTAGGGCTTTATTGTGCTATTCTCCCTATAGTGCAAACAGGGAGAAAGTCCATATCCCATGGTGATATCATTCTTGCCTATTGCAGAATGGAGTTCCTGTAGGGAAATTTGTCTCCTGAAATCACAAACTTTCCCCTTTGAGTTGACAAGTTATTTTTTGCTGCAGAACCTAACTGCTATGACAGGTCAGGATTGTAGAGGGAGAAGCAGGCTTTTCACTAGGGTAAAGAACATTAACTGAACTCTATTCAATAGGGGACCAGAGCAATGAACAGGGTTATGTGCTCAATAAACCCTGTGTTAGGCCAGGGACAGAAATTACACATAAACTGGTATAGATGATTGGAAACCATTTCAAATCTGTAACACAACTGAAGTTCAGTGTACATAAACCGCTTTCAAAATGGCCAAGATCAGTGTAAGATAAACCTGGATGGATGTAGTATCAGACTTAACTGATTTAGATTAAAACAGTTTATTGAACTTCTGGCCCAGATCCCCTCTAGATTCAAGTTAACTCGCAGTCCCTCAGCATCCCAGGATGCTTTGCACACCCCCTTGCAGGGTGGGCAGGCTAGCCTTGGCCCAAGCTGTCTGCTCCAGCTGAGCAAGGAGGCATGCTCTAGCACAGAGGTAGGAAATTTTTTTTGGCTGGAGTGCCGAAAAACACAACAATGCCTACCTTGGAAGATGCCGGAGTGCCGGCATGCCAGAAAAACCAAATGAGGGCAGGGGATACATGGTAGGATGCCCTGCTTGTGCCCCTTGCCCCCCCCCAAGCCTCTGCCCTCTAGCTCTGCTGCCCCTTGCCCCCCAGCCCTGATGCCCCCAGCCCCTCACCTAAAGCCCCTTGTCCCCCAGCCCTGCTGCCCCTTGCCCCCCACCCAAAGCCCCTGCCCCCCAGCCCGGGCTCTGTGGCTATCAGCAGCCACCCCAGCTCTGGGTAGCTGCTGGAGCCCGGGCTGCTCCCAGCAGGACTTGCAACATCCCAGCTGCCTGCTGGGAGCAGCCCAGGCTGCTGGCTGGCAGCAGCTACCCAGAGCCAGGGCCGGCTGCAACTGGGAGGCTGCAAACAGCTGTGCTGGGCTCCAGAGCCCTGGCATCAGCTCTTTACTGGCATGTGCACATGTGCCTCGGAGTGGGCAGTGGGGGAGGGGCCTAAGGCAGCACAACCCCAGTCTCTCCCCTGCTCCTGGCACAAAGCTGGTGATTGGGCTCTGGGCTCTACAGCTCCGGCAGCAGCTCCATGCTGGCGACAACTGTGTGCGCACATCGGGGCAGACAGCAGGGCAGCACAGCCCACCCTGAGGTGCCCGTGCAGTCGCCGCCAGCACAGAGCTAATGCCGGAGCTGTGGAGCCTGGTGCAGCTGTTTGCAGCCTGCCCGCTGCAGCTGCCCAGAGCCCAAGCTGGCTAAAAACAGCTGCGCCAGGCTCCAGAACCCAGTCACCAGCTCTGCGCCTGCAACAGGGGAGAGACCAGGGTTACACTGCCTCAGGCCCCTCCCCAACTGCCCGCTCTGAGGTGCGTGTGCAGGCACCCGTACAGAGCTGATGCCGGGGCTCCGGAGCCCAGCACAGCTGTTTGCAGTTTCCCAGGTGCAGCCAGCCCTGGCTCTGGGTAGCTGCTGCCAGCCGGGATCCCGGGCTGCTCCCAGCAGGCAGCTGGCATGCTGCAAACCCTGCTGGGAGCAGCCCGGGCTCCATTGCTAGCAGCAGCTACCCAGAGCCGGGGCTAGCCGTGGCGTGCCAAGCAAAATGGCCCCACATGCCATGCTCAGCACGCATGCCGGGGGGTGCTGACCCCTGTTCTAGCACCTCCCAGCTTCTGGTCTGGGCCACTGCAGGCACGTGGCTGCATTTCCAGAATCAAAGTAAATGTCTGTTCTTTATCAGTTCAATCCACGCAGCTTAGATTAACCTGCAAAGGTTTAATTGATTCAGGCTCGGGCTTTTTGACTGTCTGTGCTTAGCCTTAGAGACTAGATGCTATGTTTTGTAACACTTGGACATTTTTTAGGACACATGGCTTCACTTGTAGACATAATAAGTTGCAGTAACCAAAGACAGAGTTCACAAATACATAGACAGTCAGGGTTAAGTCTGGGCTGTCCAAGTTACAGTCTTCTGGCCTGAATACACTACATCACCAGCACTAATAGGAGGATCCTGTTTCAGATCCATCCCTGGGTGGAAAAAAAAAAAGATAAAACCTTGTTCTGTTTTAGCACCTGTTTGCGTACTAAAAATGTATTTCCACCTTGTAGCTTAACAGTTTGTCCCTTGGGCAAATATTCCAAACTAGAAGTACTTTACTAGTAAGAAGATAGGATTTATTTCCTAATTATACTGGATTTTAGTTAGTGACACCATTGGCCAACAGTATTTCAATAGCATAAGAACATACTGGAACAAAAAACATGGAGGACAACAAAAGTAAAACACCAAGAACATAAGTGTCATACAAATGTCAGGCTCTACTTGGTTGATTGGAAAAAACATTCATTCTACTTACCTGTATACTGGAGGAAGAACTAGAAGCCTAGCACATCCATGCAGGGGTGATGTGTAGGGGGTGCACGTGGGTGCATGTGCACCCCCTAAACGTGGCAGTGCACCCCCTGCAAAAAGGTGCCAACAATCACCACTTGCCATCCTGCCAATGATGGTGGCTGCAGATGGTCGCTGACCCTTGGTCGGCACTCACCACCCCACCCCTCCGACAGTGCCAGTGACATCTGTGGGAGCTTCCTCACTTACCGCTGCCACACTCCTGCCGCTCCCGCCGCTGTACTCTTGCCGCCGCCATGCCCCGCAGCCACCAGGGGCACACGCCGTTCAACACATCCATGTTAAGGGATAGATGAGGAAACAGATTGGTTGCTTAGGATTTTCAGAGATGTTGCATGAAGTAATAAATAGAACACTGAGGGCCTAATTCTTCTCTCTCTGGTCCCTATTTTATTCAGTCATAGCACCATTGACTGCACAGGTATACTAACATGAGTCAGGAGTAAGAGCAGATTTTAAACTCTTAAAGTGTCAGCTCTTTAGGATAAGAACTGTCTTTCTGTTATGTGTGCATATTGCTCCTGTCGCAACAGAGCCTCAGTCCCTGACTGGGATCTCAAATCACTATCATAATACAAACAAATAAAAAAACTGAGCAAGAGCATTTCTTAGTGTCTGCAGCTAAACTTATCTATTGCATCACTGGAGAAACCACTTGCAATGGCAGACCTGTGGATGAGTCAATTCAGAGAAAGAGCAATGCTGCAAAGACAACTAACATTACACATTTTCTGCTGAAAACCATATACAAATATTTAACATTTGTGTAACACAGGGATTAGATCCCTGCCTTGAATAAACAGTTAGGAATAACAACATTGCTGTTTAATTTCCTAGGTGTGGTTCACAGCATCAAAAAAATGCAGCAGCTGTTGTGCAGACAAGGTTCTTTGGGTAAATGTGATATCTTTTATTAGACCAACTAAACAATTGGAAAATTGTTTTTTGCAAGCTTTCGGGCACAAGCACCCTTTTTCAGGCATAGGCAGAGTCTGAAGAAGGGTGTTTGTGCCTGAAAGCTTGCAAGGAACAATTTTTCCAACTATTTAGTTAGTCTAATAAAAGATAGCACATTTACCCAAAGAACCTTGTCTGCCTATGTCTTTAGACTGCCATGGCTACAACCAGCACCCCTGACACATGGCAGCTGTTGTGGTTTTTTGCTGTTGTACATAAGTGGCCATTTTTTCTGATTTCCAGTTTCAAATAGAATTTAAGTGTTTTATCCGTTGCTGGATGTTTTCTTTCCTTTTCTTTTTTAAAGAAAACGAAAGCTCATGTAGATCAAAGTTTAGGCCTTGTTTGGCTCACTTACAATAGCCTGCACCTTTTGAAAAAAACATACTGGCACAAGAACGAGCGAGCGAGCGAGCGACTGAAAATCAAAACAGCAAGCTGACATCTTGAAGGGTCTCTGTTCAAACCTTGCCGATGACCCACAAAGGGAAGAACAGTATCTGATCAAATAATAAGGACTATCATAATATATGTGCACCAAGAGACCAAATTCAGGTTTTTACAATAATATTAATTCAGACATTATAAAAAGGTCTGGGTATTTGAGTTTGTAAACTACGTAAGTTTTATGTATATACTATTGTGTAACTGCTTAAATAAGAGCGACGGCATGCTTTTGGAAATTGCTAATGAACAAGATTTTCACCTTTAGATCACCACCCTGAATCCAGTTCAGCCCAGAAGGCACTTAAAGATGGTTTCTAGCTAAGGGAAATTTTGATGAACTCTCTGCTGAGCCTAAGGACTGCATGAGCCACAGAGCCTGAACTGCCTTTTCTAGTCTGGTAGGAAGGGCACCAGATTATGCTGGGAGGGCAAGATGTGGGCCCCTGGTTATTAGCAAACAGAGAACTCACTAGAACTGGTGAGCAGAGACTTTCACCAATGCAGTCGTGATTAGATGAAAACTGGATGAAAATATAAATACTATTATTAATAAATTTGCATACTTTTCATATAATATTAGTTAAGAGCCACATGCTTAAAGCTACTCAATTACCCAAGGTGTATAGAGGCACCTACTGGGATTTTAAAAAGTACCCGTGGTCCTAAATATCACTGTTTTCAATGTGAATTAGATGCCTAGTTTCTTTTGAAAAACCCAGTAGTTGCCTAAATACATTTGGCTCCAAGTATCTCTAATTTCACCATAGAAAGCAGTGGCAATCTTAGGTGAGTGAGATTTAAGATTCCTGTAGCCTTCAAAATAGGGCTGAAGGACTGGAAGGGACACTTCTTGTATAGTGAGATTAATGATTGGATCCTGTTCCAAGACTAGGGCACGTAGACACTTTATCACAATAGAAATAAGTATTAATATCAGCCAATAACAGGGCTAATAGCTGAGGAGCCTGAAGAGTTGAGAGTATCATTTCATCTACTTATTGGGCCAGACCCTTGAGACTGAGTGAGGAGCTCTTTAGCCCTTCTTACAGTATTTGACCTGTTACCTCTTGTCTGTTAACAAAATTTTGTGTTGGGAACAGTCATGTTAGCTGATACAATGCTGATATGACCAGGGCAAGCAGCAGTCAGCAATTCATAAGCATATCATTCTTAATCTCTACCATGCCTCCATCCTTGTAGAAACTTGTTAGTAATACCTGCTTGATACAGTATACTTTACAGCTATATAAGACAGGAAGGCCTAGTGTGATTTAAGATTAAGAGGTGCGTGGGTTACAAATGAAAGGGAGAAAACCCAGGTCTGCAACAGCAGGGTGTGGTTCTCTTCTTTCTTTCTCAAAAGTGCTTTTTCTTTTTGACTAGCCAAGTGGCTTTTACAAAACTTCTTGTACACTCTCCAACAGCCTGATTGAATGTTCAGTTCCCAGTCCTGCCTCATTATTTTGCCTTGTAAACCTGTGTTATATCTAGCCTTGGGGAAAACCTTTCAGTTACCAAATTACCAATGCAAAGATGCCAAGATGATTAAATGTCCTATTGGTACCTTCTGAAAAGGAGATAAACCATAAGAAACTGCAGGGTGTGTACTGTAGTCTGCTAACAATATAGGTATTGATGGTATTAGACAAGAAACAAAAGCCAGATTGCCATTAACCCACAAGGTGTGTCATTATTACAAGATACACCTTACTGGAACAATAACATAGGTACATCTAACGAGAAAATGCTCACTATAAAATGATCATTTTTTTAAAACTTAGGCATAAGGATACACCTGAAGAAAAGATTCTAAATGCCATTCATCACAACCCTCATCTAAAATAAAATAAATCTTAACATTGCTAAGAGGAGAACATTAGGACATTATGTTTTTCTAGGAGCTGTTCCTCTCGCTGACATTTCCCCTACCCATAGATAAAACATAGAAGCAGATGAAAAGAAGCCTTCTGATTTTTCAGACCCTGCATCCCACCTAGTAAATCTTGGTAAATGTAGTCCCATAGAAATCACGAGTCAGCAACTGCAGAATCTGGTTCTAAATGCTATGTTGTGGTCAAATAATATGGCTCTCTTTTCACTTATCTCTTACATGATTTCCTACATTTCCTTTGCATATCCTTTGGCAGACCTGTGCCTACATTAATTAACCTGCTTTTATTTCTTTGAACATTTTTCTTTTTCTTTTTTTTTTTTTTTTAAGGAGGCTCGCAACAGGTTTATTGCCCTCTTCCCATTTTTAAGTGACCATTTTCGCTTACATAATGGAATTAAACAGAAGTCATTTTTCTACTTGGTATTCAGTTTAACCTGCATCTGCTCTTTCCCAAACTTGAGGAAGGGCATTTTGTGCCTGAAAATTTGCCTAACCTTTCTCCCAATTATACATTTGGTATAGTGAAAAATATTACCAAACAAGTCTTGCTTCTCTCATTGAGAAACAGAGGTAATAGCTATAACAAACCAGCAGATGGCATTCTTATACTTAATTCTTACTTGATCAACCAATATGTTTTTCAGGATACTAGTTGCATTCTCAATTTGTTACTTGAAGCCAATACCTTGGCACATTAATATGCTTCAGAAAGGTAGCTATTTTTTAAATGTAGGGCTGTTGATTGTATTCTTAAATTCTTGCTATTTAAACAATGTAGGGCTGTTTCTTGCATTCTTCAAGTCTGACCAGGAGACAGGAAACAATCAAAACAAATATTTATTTATTCCTGATTTTTCAAAACTCTTAGCAGAAATTGGGCAATATGATATTTAACCATCCATATCACTTCAACTTGCATAACTATAAATCTCAACAGTGGCAACAAAATCTCCATACATTTTTAAAACAGCAGAAAACAATTTATAATCTTTAATTTCCAAAACAATTAACCAAATCATCTTCAGTAGAAATTCAGATAAGGATTCTGAATACTATGATACAAAATATGAATACAATGGGCATACTTCTTATAAAAGGTACAGTGATGAATGGAATGTGGGTCACCCATTTATAATAATGCTAGGCCTAAATGTATTCCCCTGTCATTCTTGATTCATCCCACCGATGTCAGTGGGCTTAGGTTCAGTTGGCTTGTGATCAGACCTCCTGTTGACATCACTAGGATCTCTAAGCATGGATCCAGAATAGAATGCCATGAAGAAATTGAAAGTGGAGCTTGGAGAAGAAAGTCTGTCTCTCTCTCTCACATGAGCAAAGTAATTGCACTAGTAAATCCAAGACAATTTGAGAAGTTTTGAATGGAGAAACCAAGGTGGAAAATTAAATAGGAACAGTGTAATACCAAAATCAACAACAAGATGGCAGTAATGACACACTAAACATTTCTGGATTTGTTAATTTATAAATGGTTCTGCTTTCATGTTACTTTCTGTGCAGAGATAAAATTAAAGCTGGAACTTTTCTGTACATAACTTTTTTTTGTTTTATATCTATATCTATACACACCATCTAGCTCCATGTGCCAAGATACTCTTACAGCATGAAAAATATATTGACTTAAAGTTTGATATCCAGCAAGTATAAGCAAAGAAAAAAAAAAGAATAAAATTTAAGTGAAATATTTAAGCTAGTTTTTACTTCCTCAATTTATTTGTGTCTGTTTCAGCTATGTTGAAGTCCAGCTAGGCAATCAAAAGTGTTAATGAGAATATACTCATTCAGAAGCATATTTTTAAACCCTAATATTTAAAATTGGTAACTAACTAGCTGTTGATCATAATTTCATAACCCTACAATCATCATTTCATAACCCTTTTCTCAGAACCCCCAAAATTATCCCATGGCAATTAGCAGGGACAACAACAACAAAAAAACCCTCCACAAAAATACACACAATAAATTTTGAAGAGAAAAGAAAACATCTCAAAAGTTATATAAGGAGTGGCAGCACTTGTCTTACAAGATTGAAGCCTGGAATCCGTACTGAAGCAGATTTCCTGGCTGAAGTCTGTTTTCCAAAGCTGGCTGTGAATTGAAGAACTGCTGTAATTAGATTACTGTAAATACAATAAAAAACTCACTCCTGGTGGTCTGGGGGTGTCATAGGGCACTCAGGAATTGTATTGCCAGGATTTGGGACAGTTTGACTGAAAGCAGAGAACACAATCTCAAAATCCTTGTAATCTTTTTTCAGTTCTTTGGGGATTTGTTTGTCATTAAATAACAGTCAAAAGATTAAGGGAGTATAAAATGGCATTAAGAACACAAGTATTTCTATAAAACTATTGGTTCTAGTGCAATCTTTAGTAAGAATCATCATTTTAAAAGCTCTTTTAAAGCCAGTTGTAATTAAAAAAAGAAAAGAAAAGCACAGTAATAAAGGTCAAAATTATCTTTTTCTGGTACAGTCTCCAATATACTGTCTTCCAAGAGTGCTGTGGGCTGTTGCTATGTGTCTGGACTCAACAAGCTTAAACTTTGCATGGCCCATGCTAAACTAATTTGAGTCAATTTGTCTACATCATTTCAACAATCGTTCTGTGCATTTTGAATCGTACATACAACACTGCATGATAAAGGCCCACCGAGCAGATGCCGACTGCTCATTCTGCCGTGGTCTAGCTGTTGCTAGTTCTTCACCATGGTTTCTCCATATCCTAGTGACAATGTTAGTTTTTCGACAGTGAGGTTAAGTCTCTGCCTGGCTAGTTAAGACTTTCTTTACAGAGGACAGCTCCTATATAACTGCCAGCTCTAAGCCTGACCTTTAAAAGTGAAATAGAGGCGTGTTAGCCTGAGTAATTTTTTTTCAAGCCTCCCTAAGGATTTCAAAGAAATACAAGGAGTTTTTGCAAGTAAGTCATAAGCACATACAAGAAAAAGGTACCCACATCAGCAACTCTGGTTACAAAGAGGTGATGTAACCTACTTAAAATTAAGTGGGGTGGGTGAGTGTAAGTATTTTTGGCCAATTTAACATACTCCTTTTGTGGTGGTGGTTTTATGTTTGGAAATGCAATCAGACAGGACAAAGGTAAAGACTTACAACAGCCCAACTCTGTTTGTAGGTAATATTGTGAGCCACATCATCAGCTGGGGTAAACTGGCAAAGCTTCAACTGGAGTCAGCAGGACTATGCTATTTATACCTGCTAAGGATTTGGCTCTTGAAAGCAGAGACTAACACTTGGAAAACTCTGGTATCTAACAAATGAGAAGGGCCCAGGACCAAGCTGACAGTGATGGCAGTGGCACCTTGTTTCTGTGTATAATAATTGATGCAAGAAAAACTAATAGATATTATTTTCTTACTGAGAGGAACCTGTAGTTAATGCTTACATTGTGCATGGGTTGGTTTGACAACTTCACTTGAAGTCTTTGCTAGGGGGATAATGGCCTGGTAAGTTTTACTGATTTGGGGTCTGACTTAAATCCTGTTGAAATCATACAGGTTCTAATCCTGGTTGTGTCACTATCCTGTGGGGTGACACTGGGCAAGTAATTTTCCTGCTCTGTGCCTCCCTTCCTCTATCCATAACATTGAAACAATACTATTCTTCTCTGTAAAGCTCTTTAAGGTTGATTGACTTCAGTGGAAGATGGACTGAAAATTGCCAGAGGAGAATACCTCCCTTTGAATTAAATTGGAGCAGTTTTCATTGTTATTAAATATCCATCAAGAATGGAGCCCCATGCAGTTGTCACTACACAGACCTGGACAAATAGGGGTTTCTCCCTTGAATAGCTTTACTGTCCATGAGGAAGAGCCAAGAAAGGGGAGAGGGAGATAATACACTTTTATAGCTACCTAAATATTGATTCTCTGCAATTATTCCTCTTCCTTGTTCTTAAGTATTGACCAGTTTCATGTAGGCTTTGTGGCAGTAGTCAGTCGTGACTGACCCAGATTCATTGTTTGACAAAGAAATGTTTTGATGAGAACTTTGCTCTGAGCTGTAACTTTTGCAACATGTTTAAATTGGTGCTTAGTGTCTAGTCTCCAGAGAATAAAAGTGGACATGTGGGCAACTATGGTCTTGGTTTGCAGTGACTGAAGTAACTGCTTTTTTGTCTGTTTGTTTGAATCAGTGGTTCTCAACTTTTTTCGACTTGAGGCACCCCCTCAGAAAATGCCAACTCTTAGCTGCCTCTTGGTTTTTGACTGCAGAAAAATAGTGCAATTCTTCTGTTGCAAAGAACTCAGAACAACCAGACTAGACTTTAGGAAGAACTAGACTAGACATTAGGAAGAACTTCTTCACAGTTAGAGTGGCCAAGGTCTGGAATGGGCTCCCAAGGGAGGTGGTGCTCTCCCCTACCCTGGGGGTCTTCAAGAGGAGGTTAGATAGGCATCTAGCTGGGGTCATCTAGACCCAGCACTCTTTCCTGCCTATGCAGGGAGTCGGACTCGATGATCTATTGAGGTCCCTTCCGACCCTAACATCTATGAATCTATGAACCACAACATCACAACCAACAATGCAAAGGCCAGCCACTAAATATCCTTAACAAAACCAACTGGGGATGCCCCTGCCTGAGGAAATTCTAAGCTGGTATAGAAAAGAGCAGTTTCAACCCTTCTTTCCTAGGCCTACCAACACAAGTGTATTTCAGAGTGGGAAAAGTGCGATTGAAATGCACTATGCCCTGGCAATCCTTTGCTGGATAACAGCCTGTAGATCTGTACAATCTGGAAGAAATTATGGAAGGCCTGAGGCTCACAAACTAATCCCCGTCAGCCATGGAGATAGGTTAAGTGAAAAAAAGAGTAAAATCTCACAGAACTCAGGTCCACCTGAAAATCTGTGCCATTCATTGTAATACTGTCAGAGCTAAAAAGATTCTTCTTTAGCTCAAGTGGAAGGGGAGTTGAATGTTAAACTCCACTGTTGACCACTGTGCATGTTACATTAAGAATTATTACAGTTTCTGTACAAAGACAGGCAACAAAGATGATTAGTAGTATGGACGGGCTTCCATATGAGGAGAGACTAAAAAAGCTAGGCCTATTCAATTTAGAAAAGAGACACTTGAGGGGGGAACATAATAAAGGTTTACAAAATACTAAATGGTGAAGAGAAAGCAGATAGGAATTTATTATTTACTCTCTCAATACAAGAACTAGGAGTCACAAAATAAAACTGAAAGGTATTAAGTTTAAAATTAACAATGGAAGTTCTTTTTTCACACAGTTTGTAATTAAGAAGTGGAACCCATTGCTATCAGACATTGCAGAAGCTGACAGTTTAGCCAGATTCAAAAAGGGATTGGACACAGTCTTGAAGGAAAGGGGCATCAGCATGGGAGTTAGGGATGCAGCCTTTGAATTAGAACTTTCTAGACCTTAAATGCTAGAGGATGCAAGTAAGAGAGAAGCAATGGAAAAAACTAGAGGTATGTGAAACGGGCCGTATTAGATTCAGATTTGGATTCGGCCCAAGTCAGGGTGGGACAGTGATTTGATTAGTTGGTTCAGATTCAATTCCACTGAATCTGAAGATTCGATGCTGATTCAGAGAATCAGCAATTTGGACATAGACACAGCTTGAAATATTTTTTCTACATACCTTGAGGTACCAGGTATGGCTCATGAATGCTGCAATGGTGGGGCAGATGGAGCATCCCACAGGAGCGCTGGGGGGCGGATGGAGCGTTCCACAGGAGGCATCAGTCACCGAGCCAGGGAGGATGTGGGGAGGTCCCCAGCATACTCAGCAGCATGGGGACCTGAGCATACTCAGGTGCAGGGGGGCCCCGCAGCGCACTCCCTGGGGGACCCGGAAGTGGACTAGAAGTGCTTCTGGTCCACTTCTGGGTCTGCTGCTGAGTATGCTGGGGACCTCCCCACATCCTCCCTGGCTCGGTGACTGATGCCTCCTGTGGAACGCTCCATCCACCCACCATCACCGCGTTGGCGAGCTGCCTGGTACCCTGAGGTATGTAGAAAAAACATTTCAAGCGGTGTCTATGTCCAAATCTCCAAATCTGAATCTGAAGATTTGATGCTGATTTGGAGAATCAGCGATTCAGCCATAGACACAGATTTAAAGGTACCAGGCATGGCTCATGAACGCTGTGATGCTGGGGCAGATGGAGCATCCCACAGAAGTGCAGGGGGGCTCCCCGCATGCTCGGCGGTGAACCCGGAAAGGGACAAGACATACTTCCGGTCCACTTCCGAATCTGCCAGAGAGCACGTGGGGGGCCTGTCTGCACCCCCTGGCTTGGCAATTGGCTACAGGGGGACCCTGGGTGCTCCTCCCAGACCAGGAGGCACCAACGAGCCCAGGGGGACATGGAGGGCCCCCTCCAGAGGACCCGGAAGTGGACTAGAAGTGCTTCTGATCCACTTCTGGGTTTGCTGCTAAGCGTGCTGGGAACCTCCCCATATCCTCCCTGGCTCAGTGACTGGTGCTTCCTGTGGGATGCTCCATCTGCCCCACCACTGCTGCATTGATGAGCTGCCTGGTACCTTGAGGTATGTAGAAAAAACATTTCAAGCTGTGTCTATGTCTGAATCTTCAAATCTTTCCGAATCACTCTGAATCGATTTGGAGGGTTATGATTCGATTCGGAGAGATTAAAGGGTCTCCTGATTCAATTTGGATGTGGAGATTCAGCCACCAAATCGGGCCAAATCTCCACTGAATCGAATCAGGGACCAAAGCTTCATAGAGCCCTAGAAAAAACCCTGGTCCCACCCAGTTCACCCTCCCTTTTAGTATCCACTCTCTCCCACTGTACGACTCAGGATATTGTACAAGATGGACCTATGGTCGGACCCAGTAAATGACAGTTCTTATGTTCTCAGTTCATTGAAATGGACTAACTTGTTATAAATGGATGCTGTGCCATAATAAAAGAGGCAAATCCCAAATCCTGAGTGCATAGTTTAACTGCTATTACAGAACTCTTTTGTAAAAGGTAAGGACAACAAACACTACACCTACCATGTTTCAAACCAAAAGAGTGCTTGCCTTCTGCTTCTGAAAGGACTTAGGTGCTTGCCTTCTGCTAGCCAGTAGACACCAATGTGATGGGCATAGTATAGAAGGACTCCATAAGTAACTAGACAGAAGGCACAAGATTTTCCAGCTATTCCAAGCAACATCTGACAGGAGTTTCTTGACTCACTAAGGAGTATGAGAGAGAAAGAAAAAATGTTGATAAAGCAATTTTGATTGGTTCATGTTCCCTATTTACAGGTACCTCCAGAGTGAAGTAATAGAATAGATGGGTAGCAACCTGTAAATTGCTAAACAAAATATATGTCCTCTGTAAGACAACTGACCAAAGCTATATGAACCATAACACCCCCCCCAACACTTTACCTTGCAGCAGCTGCATATGGACCTACCTGATCCTTGAGCAGAGTCCTTCTGGGAAAGAGACTACCTGCTTTTTGTCTTTCTTCCCATGCTTGGAACTAATTGCAAGAAGTAGAGACAGGATGTGTGGTACAGAAGGACTGGAATTTGGGAATAGAGAGGTGTGGGATTGTTGTTGGTAAACTACCTGTGCTTGTGGTGTGCAGTAGCTGGATGAGTTTTGAATACATTGCAGAGATATGGTCTGGAAAAAGAGTTGATCTTGGCCTTGCTGTTCAGGCTAAGAGTGGCCTGAGTTGGGCTGGATTGCCACAGGAAATTAAGCATTGTGGTTTTCAATGTAGGTGGTCAGCAGATATGGGATTAAGGGTGGTCAGAAGATTAACCCCGTCTGACAGTGTAGAAGTACCTAGTTTTTAATGTTTCAATGAGAGTTAAACATATACTGGACACAGTTCATTAGATTTCTGATGTTTTACACCTTCTTTGAGTAGCGTATTTTCAGACTTAACACTGGAGGCAGCTGGACAACCAAGGAAATTCTTAGAGCCAAGATTTCATGGAAGATAATGTATATGGACTCAGTGAGAGAGCTGACCTGGCAACTTTGTGGAGGACCCAGGCTAAGATAGTTATTGGATTGTTTTAGTTGATTTTGTGGCCATGGAAGTGATCAGGTAGAAGAGGTTACTAAAAAAAGAAACTTAAATCTTCAAGCATTTCAGAGGCTATTTACGTGATGGGTTTATTTTTTCTTATTAGTTTGTTGCTTTTTCTTAGCCAGATGGTTCTTCATATATATAGTTGTGCTGATTTCATTTTTGTACTCGCAAGTTTATAATTTCATTTTTGTACTCACAAGTTTATAGTTTTCCAGCAAACCAGGCCTGTTGAGAGCTATGCGTGCATCCAACACATCCACAAGCTATTTGCTACAGATTCTCCAGCTTCCAGAGGGAAAATGCTCAGTTCTAGAAGATGACACTGCGTGAAGAAGCTGATCAAACCAAACTGGTGACCACTTTTTTCTATCAGTGGTATTTTCTATTCTCATACCCTACTCATTTATGTCTTACCTAACTACATCCTTCCAGCTCAACTGTGGCCATCCACTTTCCTTTCTGCCACCAGATATCCTGATCATCATACATCTGGGAAAAGAGTATTTGGGAGTGTGTAACAAGTGGGCAGCCCGGGGCCAGTCGAGTCATTGGCCCGCACACTTGTTTCTGGGGTAACCAGCTTCCTACCTCGCCTGTCATGCCTTTGATGAAACAACTGATAACAAGGTGGGAGGCTGCCCATTTACTTGCCCTGATGCCAAGGGCCTATACATGGCTCTGAATGTCCCCTTATACTGTGTCCCATACCTCACAGATGGCATCCATGGCCTAACACCTGGCCTTAGCACACATGGCCTGACACCCAGCCTATAATCCAGTGTCCTTACATTAGGACCCACACTCTAGTGCCTCACATTGGGACTCTCACTCCCATGCCCTCACAGTGGGCTCACAATTCCTGTGCCCTCACACTGGGCTCTCAATCTCATTTACTTGGGGCTCCCAGCCCCTCCCTTCCCTTGGGCTCCCTGCCCAGCTTGGGACCCTCTTGGTCCCCTCACAACCCCACACTGGGGCCTCATCCCCTTCCCGACACTGGGCCTCAATCCCCTCACCCCTGGAGCCTCACATCCAGCTCCTTCATACACCTCAGGACTCGCTGTGAGCCTGGGCGCTGCCTCAGGTCTCTTCACCTGACCTGGCCCCTGCCTCAGGATTCACTGTGAGCCTGGGCCCTTGCTTTGTCTTCAGGGTGTGCTCCCCTAGACTTTCCCCTCCATGGGGTAACCCGCAAGGCAACGGGGGCTGAGGCCTTCTGGCACCCCATACTCACCCTTCACTGGGGAGGCATAAGTGTGGCATTTCCTGAAGACTGCCCCACCACACCATCCAGCCCCAGAAGGGTGTAGTTTTAGGTCATGCCCCAGGACCAGGAACCTCTTCCATCCCCATAGTTCCTGCCCTGTACCTCCAAGATGTTATGAGCAGCAACTCCATCCAGGTGGTGCTCTCTCCTCAGCTGCTTGCAGCAGACTGCTGGCTCCACAGCTCAGGGCCTGCTTTTATCACCAGCAGCTGGGCTCTGTTCCTAATCAGGCAGTTGTGCCTGATTGGGATTGCAGCCACCTGCAGGCTGCTCTGCTGCTCCTACACTCCTCTGAGTAGCCAAGCACAACTTGTGCCCTGTTACAGAGTGGTACACAGTGACTGAACTGATTTTATTTATTTAGCATATGCAAATTCAGCATATTATTTCAGCCATCTTAAGGTGATGTCATTACCAGTGTGAAGAGCTTGAGGGCATCACCAGGTAGCTTTGTAAATGGACATGAGTCAATAATGTGGGACATGGTTTGCACTTGTCCACAAGGGCATTTGTTGTCATTGCGAAGGCCCCATTAGTATAGGTTTGAGGCTCAGTGACCCTGTCCAGTTAAAAAACGGTTGAGAAGTGCCCAATAACGGTGTGGCCAGTTAAATCTTGGTTGACTAACTGTAGGGTCAGAGGTGATGAGGTAATTAATTGGTACTTTTGCTGACTGTTCTTCATGCCATTGAGTAAGGAAAAGTCAAAGGATTTTGAAAGTGTGGACCATACTGGGTGTCTTGAGGAGAGCTGAGCTATCGGTGGGTGGAATATGTCTCAGTGTGCTGGCAGCATAGAATTATTACAGAGTCTGGCTAGTAAATTTACTTCAGCATTTGTGCGGCAGAGATGGGGGCGGGAAGCAATGTTATTGAGGACTAGTAACCGTGGGAGTGGAGTGGGGTGCAATATGCCTGACACAAGATGCATTATATGCAGTTGCGTGTCCACTAGTTTTCTGTGTGATGAATGATCCCATACAGAGGCACAGTATTCTGCAACTGAATAACATAGTGCAAGAGCAGATGAATGTAACGTGGAGGAATTGGCATCCCAAGTGGAACCTGCAAGTTTGGCAAATAGATTATTCCTTGTTTTGATTTTTAAAGCAGTTTTCTGGAGATGTGATTTATAAGTTAAAGTCTGGTGGATGGTAACTCCAAGATAAAATGGGTGGTTTTTAAATTTGAGAGGCTGACCATTTAAAGTGATAGTGAGTTCATAATTAGCCATGGTATTATGCAGATTGTCACGGCAGGGTCCTTCAGGAGGGCCGTGATCTCCTCAAGGCCCTCTCTCCGCGCTAATTCGGCCCAAGGGCACCCTCCATACTCGCCCGCCACGTCTTTGCTCTTAAGGAAAATGTAATAGGGAGGCTACCTTGCGTCTCCTCGGGCACGTAAACTCCTGGACCCGTCGTAGGTCTCCCCGTACGATGGGTGCTACTCAAGCACCCTAGCCTTGTGGGCTACACGTGGCTTCTACCACCCCTAATACCACGCCCCAAGCTTCGCTGATGTACCTGACGTTGGTGTGTCCTTCTCTATATAGTCTGCCCCCTCTCTGGGGTCTTCTCTCACAAGGCACTCCCCTCTTCGGGGCTCGCTGTGCCCTCCTTGGGCTTCCTAAAATGCTGCCCCCCTTCTCTGGGGCCTTCTCTAACACTGCCCCTCTTCTCTGGGGCCTCTTCTAAAAGTGTTGTCCCACTCAGGGACCCTTGTCCACTTTGGGACTCTTACCTCGAGCCTCCGGTCTTTCAGGCCCACCGCGCTACTTCCCCTCTTGCAGGACGCTGTGCTGCTATCCCCTTTCCTTGGGGACCACCGCAGCACCCTGTCCTTCTCTTGGGGCGCTGTGCTGCTAACCCTTTGTCTGGGTCCACCGCAGCACCCTGCCCCTGTCCTGGGTTTTTCCCTGCAGTGCTAGCCGATTACCGGGCTCACTACACCCGTCCTGGGCTTCTCAATCTGGCCCCTCTCGGGCTCCTCGCGTATTGCCCCTCTCGGGCTCCTTGTGCCCGCCTTGGGCTTCCTAGTAGTGCCGCCCCCTCTTTGGGGCTCACTGTGCCTATGCTGGGCTCCCTAATAAAATCGTCCCTCTCTCTGGGACCTGTTGTGCCCACACTGGGCTTCTCCACAATGCGCTCCCCCTTCCTGGGGCTCGCCACGCCCACGCTCGGGCTTCCTAGCAGTGCCCCCTCCTGGGGCTCATTGTGCTCACGCTGGGCCTACTCAAAACGCCCCTCTCTGGGGCTGGGGTCTATGCACCCTGCACACAACCCAGGGTCTCAGTTCCCCGCCCGCAACCCACTGGTTGCACTCAATTGCGCCTCCACTGGTGCACAAGCTGCGCCTTCACTGGCGCTAGGGCACCCCGCCCCTATGGGGTCCCTATGAGGCCTCCTCCAACCCCTACAGCCTCACCCAAGCCTCCGGTGTAAAATACACAAACGCAAACTCAAGCCGCCTGGCTATAACTAAACTCAAAGCCCTATGGCTCCAACAACATTGCTCCATATCAGCGGTACTTGCTGCTAGGCTCCTCTCCCCATCCTCACTCCCGGAGCTCCTGCCTCCCTGGCTGCTGGCAGGCAACTGCCAGCCTGGCCTTGACTCTTAGCTTTATAGGAGCCAGGCCCTGCCCCCTACAGGCAGCTGATTTTTATTAGTCGCCCTGGCAACCCGCAGCTGTGCTCATTATGGCTGCTGGGGCTTTTCCCCAGCAGCTTTCCCCTCTCTAGGAGTGGGGCAGTGAGGTGTGCCGCGACACAGATGAAAAACACTGAGAGAGTCTTTGAGATATTTGTTTTGAGTTGCCATTTTAGGCAGTACTCTGACATCAATCTCATGCCTCCATCAAGTGTGAGTTCTACACTTGAAAAGTCACGAGCCTGGGTGGCAAAGGCCAAGTGACTGAACTAATAATCACCAGCAATAATGGTATTAGTACAATGCTTACAGAAAATCTTTCCAAGGGCAGAGTTTGCCATTTCTGCATAATTCTATAGATAATTGAAAATATGTGCTACCAATGGCAAGACACTGGGCAGGAACAAGATAAGGAAACTGTTGGCTTTGTGGGGCTGGTTAGCAGTACAGTGCAAGACATGAAACCATAAGGACCGAATGTCTTGGGTTTTAGAGAACAGGCTAATGATTTAAGCGTGGGTCTGGGACTCAGGAAATCTGGCATGAAATCCTGTCTTTGGTAAACTCAACAGCAAAACTCAGTGGGGGCAAGGATTTGATCCTGTATTCCGCCCCAGTGCAGGGAAACCTTTCAAGGCACATGCTTAACTGAAGAAAATGCCAACTAACGAGCTGAATCAGGGACCCTACTCTGGGCTCCGCTACTGAACGGCTCACAGTAGACCAGACTTTAATGATAGAGCTGGTTAGAATATGTCTTTCCTCCCAATGAAATATTTCAGTCAAAACCCAAAACGTTTTCATTTGGAAATGGCACAGCATACCCTCCTCTGTGTTGCTTTTCAGATGATATGTTTTCCTGTATAGATTAATATTTCTGGTTGGACAAGCACCTATAATACACCACCTCTTCCCTGCTGGCAAGGGACAGCACAGTTTCATGGAAATTCCTGCTCATGGTTTATCATAGGGTATGTAGTCCAGCAGGGGAGCCTTGCCCAAAGAGGTGAATGGAGGCACAGGACAATCAAACTATAGATCCCATGAGGCATCCCAGTAGCAGATTCTAATAGAAACTCTCAGGTGAAAACTGAACATTGTTGTATTTCCAGGTACTTGGTTTTTGTTCTGTTTTTTTAACTTTTTTTTATGACAAAGGAAAACTAACCCTTTTTAATGCCTTTCCTCTTGCTATTTAGAAACGTATTACCTGAACTATGCCACTAGCTTCAAAGAAACCACTTGTGGGGTAAGGTACTGCCCAGTATGAATAATGTCATCAATCTGGACTAATCACCTAGCCTGTCAGTGTCTCATTTTTCTCCATCCATAAACTAGGAGTAGTAGCACTTATCCCTTTGCAGGGATGCAGGAAGGCTTAATTTTTAATGTTTGTGAGACACATTGAGATTGTTGGAGGGAAGGCAGTACAGAGGCAATAAGTAATAACATTTACCAGTGGCCGGGGGTTTCAGTGCACCTGCTGGCCACTGTGATTACCCTTGTTCTTGACCAGCCTTTCAGGGTGAGGTTTCTAGAAAGCATACCCTATACACACATAAACATTTGGGATAATTGTAAGCTATGAATTCTAAGTTTCAGCAGGGTGCAACATTGTGTTCCCAAATTATAGCTAATGTGTGTATAACATATTAGACTGAAAGTGTCTTTTGTGCTACATGCTGTGCTCCAATCCCCTGCTCATTAACATTCGCATCTCCCTTTATGTGTGCTGTGTAAACTGCTTCTAAGAGCCCCTTCCCCCCACCTTTGTTCAAACAAACAATGGCCTTTGAAATTTTATTTGAATGCTGCTGGGACCAAATTGTTGTTTAATTTAACAAATGAATAATTCTCTTCTACAAATCCCCTTTAGCTCCTCACAGATATTACTTAATGGCTTATCTACACGCCTATCAAATTCTTGCTCCTCTGAAAGAATACAATAACTTACCATACCGCTTTGGCTTGCGTATCTAATTAGCCAGGGGAATATGCCCCCATGCTTCACTCACTTGTCTGTACACATGAAGAAAACGTGTAACAGAGCTAGGTTTTATATAGCCAGATTTGGGAGCTTTATTTGGCCTGAGATATCAAGACTGAGGTTCTCTCCAGGAGTATGTCCATTACTGGTTGAGGCACAGGAAAGATACTATATTATAAGCAGTGTTGGCAGTTCAGTTGACAGTATTATTTTATATCACTTGCAGCTTAAAACTACCCAATTTCTTCTTTTTGCTTTATGTTTTTTAAGTGGTTAGTGATGATGAGATTTAATTAATATATTAATACCCAAGTTCTGCTGGCCTTAGACACAAGTTGTTCCACTGAGTTCCAGTGAGATTCAGGGCTATCGCACATTTCTTGAGCTTTTGAAAACTGCCCCCTCCACTCCAGGAAAATAAAAACAAATGCACAACCTTGCCATTATTAAAGGCCGTGTCTAGTGTGAGTAATCACTTGGAGAAGATTGTGAAGATCTTTGTGATATAGCTCTCCCACTGCCTACTCACATAATTTTATAAACAATGAAATTGTTCTGGCCTGGGCCACTGCATGCATGTGGCTGTATTTCTGGATTGAAAAGTGAATGTCTGTTCATTTGCTTCAGTTCAATCTCTGCAGCTCAGACTAATCTGCGAAGATTGAATCGATTCAGCCTCAGGCTTTTTGACCATTTGCACTTGGCCAGTGGGTCATATAGTCAGGGTTTTCTTCAAAACAATAAGAGCTGAAGACATAACTTTCATATGGTGAGATTCTAAAGAAAAATTAGGAGATCTGTCATTGCTGTCTCCCTCCCTTCTCCACCCCTGCAATCAGGCCATGTGACAACACACTAATTACTTACCTTTGAAAGCCTGGAGGGCCTTCAAATAAGTTGTAAGGGCCTGCAGGTCCATACAAGAAGTTTCCCGATTAGTGGCTATATGGAGGGGCAAGTGGGAATAGCATATCTATTAGGGCTGTGCAAAGCTTCAGGGGCCGATTTGATTCGGAGGAGATTCGGCAGCTGAATCTCCGAATCCAAATCGAATTGAGAAACGAATAAAAAGGTCTGGATCTATCCAAAGCCTCCAAATCTTTTCTGAATGGATTCAGAGGAGATTTGGAGATTCAGGCAGTCCCTGCTCACCGCTGCAGGGAGCTGGACCTGAACTCCATGCTGGTAAGGGGGGGTGGGGGCTAGAGTAGGGGGGAAGGGACCATGGGGGCACCCCCACCAGGTCCCATCCCCTGCCTGCTCCCCCAGCCCCCCTGAGTGCCCCCTGACCCCCACCTGCTCTTCCCCTCATGGCTGCCCCGCCCAGCCCCAGCATCACCGTGCTTAAAAAAAAAAAGCCCTGCACTTACTGGCTCCTGCAGCAGCTGTCAGGGCCTCTGGGGACTTGTGGCAGAGCCCTCCCCCAACACAGTACAGGGCAGTGGGGGGCAGTGGGGATCGTCCCGCTGCCTGGCAGAAGCCGGTAAGTGTGGGGTTGTTTGGATTTTTTTGGTTTTTTTTTTAAGTGCCGGGATGCTGGGGCCAGGTGGGGCAGCCATTGACAGGGCTGGGAGAGTGGGCAGGGGATGGGGCCTATTCAATTAGGAGATTTGTCAGTGGCCAAATACTAGCTGCTTCGCACAGGCCTTATCTCACATGTGCATCATCAAAACACTAATAACATCTGAATGAGACCTGGGTGTCATGACAGACAACAAAATGAACGTGAGCCACCAATGAGATGTCATAGCTGGCAGAGTTAATCAAACACTGGCATGCATCTAGAGGCCTAGAGACCAGGTCATATGAGGAGAGGCTGAAAGACTTGGGACTGTTCAGCCTGGAGAAGAGAAGACTCAGAGGGGACTTGGTGGCAGCCTATAAGTATATCAAGGATGTACATCAAGGCCTGGGGGAGCATCTATTCACCAAGGCCCCCCAGGGGAGGACAAAAAATAACGGGCACAAGCTGATTGAGGATCGCTTCAGGTTAGACATAAGGAAAAACTTCTTTACAAGCCAAGTGCTGAGGGCTTGCCCCCCCCCCACCCTGGTGATCTTAAAAAAAAGCAGTCTTTCCTGCTCAAGTGTAGAAGAGCTGGACCTGAAGATCTATAAGGTCCCTTCCAGCCCCTAACAACTATGAAACACCTTGAATATTATACCCACCTTTCCCCCTCTCTTAGTCTGTCTGGGTTTTAAATTGTAACTTCCTTGGGGCAGAAACTGTGCCTTCCTCTGTGTTTGCTCCAGCCCACAGGTACTTAGGTAGCATATAAGAAGAATTAATTTAAAAATAAATTTAAAAACCTAAACTATGTTTGGTTCCCATTCAGGTTTTCCTCTTGTGAAATCTGATCTGTAGGAAACAAAGATAATCATTACAAAAAGAGTTAGAGTCGACTCTTCAGGTTCCTCAGAAAAGTGGGTCGTTGTTTTAGGGATATAGGGACACAGCAGTGCCCCAAAAAGAAGAAAAAAGAAGAAAAATCCCTGGTGGTACCTTTAAGTCTTGCCATGACCAAGCACTGGGGGAGAAGTTTTGGAAACAGGAAGGTAGTCCTTCAAGCCTAAATGAACCAAGTTGAGAAAGTGTTTGAACAGCAAAGACTACACGTCTCAAAATGCTTTTGGTTTTGCTGTGATGGCATAGCACTTCAAAAGAGCAGGAATGTTTTTTTCCCCTCCCCCAGTTGGATGTGCCTCCTTGCACCCCATTGGTGTTACTGATCTGCTAAGATGTGAATCTGGCTGAAGTGTGGGCGAGATAATAATCAGCTGGGGCCTGAGCTGATGCCTACTAAAGTCAGTGGGAGTCTTTCCAGTGATTTCAATGAGCTTTGGATAACCCCCTAGTGCATGGATTAAAGTCGACAGTATGGGATGGAAACCCAAGCTAGCATGTGTGGTGGTCCAGATGGATGACCTCTCTGCTTGCGCAGGGCAAAAAAATGATAAGGAAGTGAATCAGGGGAGGGGGGAAACAGCTCTGCTTGGAGACTTTGAGTTTGGTAACATGCTTGTCCTGGTTGAGGCTTCTCTGTAGTGGAGGGTTTAATTCTAATTGTCAAAGGTGCTGCTGTTTTCCCTGATCTCCAGAGAACACCTGTGGGACTAAAGATAAGAAGAGAAGGTGGCTGCTGGATCACTGCACAAGTATTTCAGGCATCAGTCAAGATAGTGTGAAGAGAAAGATACTGGAAAGGAGGTACAATTGGAGCCAAGAAAGCTGTCTCATCCTCAGTGCATTCCAAGGTGTAGAAAGTACAGCCCATCTCACATCCCTCTGGATCTCTAATTGCAGATTGGTTCTTTAGTTTCCTAATGATTTCTTGTTTGTCTCATGTCTTTCATTAGGCTCATAATGCCTGCTGAAGGCAACTATCTCTTTTCTGCTCTTCCTGGATCTACTTAATCCTGCAAATTAAAATTTTCTTCGAGACTTCCTGCACTTTACCTGAACTCATTATTTTCAAAACACTACTTTAAAATAAAAATGTAGCTGTGCAGAAAGCCTATCTCCAACTATCATTGTATGTGTGGCAGAGACCTAGCATTTCAAATATAAACACATTCAAAACATTTAAGTTTGAGACTATACGCATCCCCCTTGTAAAGGACAGAATTAAAAACATTATAGTACTTGGGTAAAAATGCAAAGACTAAGCAGTTAAAAGGCAATGTGTTCTAAAGGTTTCCTAATCTATTTTCCTCAATTCTTTCCACCTCTAAGAAGCTTGTGGAGTTAGTTGTCGATTAACATTCAGGAAGATTGTACTCTGTCTCCAGTTCATTGCTCTCTTGTTGGCTTATTGTTATTCAGAGCCCATTTATTGTAGATGAGCCATTCATTTTCCTCTAATTGGATGGGATTGGATTTCACTTTCATTGTTGGGGGTATTGAAAACCCGGGAGGGGTTGTAGGGATCAGACCAGGGTTGTGGAGGTTTAACTGAGCACAAAGTTTAGATTGCTGCTCCAAGCAGCTGCATTTTTTAACATCATTTGTAAGTTTGTCCTTATGCCTTGGATATCTGATTACAAAACTTGTAAATATTTAGTCATGATGCCTGATCCAGCCTATTTGCCCTGTTAGGGCTTCTAATAAAGCTCTTGGGATTAGGAAAAAACGTCTAGCAATGGCTTGATAGCTATATCCTTCACATTAAAACTACAACTAGCTTTTTGTCTGTATCAGCTATGTTAAAATAATGTTATTTCACTGTCATAAGGTACCAGACTTTATCATTATAGGTTAGGGAATGGCTCAGATTTATTTAGGGCTGTACAGGGCTCTGCAAGCACATAAATCCAATGCTAAAATCCACAATGACTTCCACTATGCATTGATCAGTCAAAGAGCAAACAAGTTTATGAAGGTTCTGTTCTCTGTTGCTTCTGTATAACGGGAACAATGGCTTTGCTGTTATTTGATGATGTGGGAACTAGGGTAAAATTATACACCTCTCTCAGTCCTCAATAGTTTCATGACTTATTCTGAATTGTTAAATCCAGCATTATAAAAGTTACTGAATCAGCAAATCAGACTAGAAATAAATTAATGGAGCAAATCTTCTGGACAAAAATGCCATTTTATATAGTCACTTTTCAGAGTAAGACTCGCATTGTAACACTAACTGCTGAATAGTTAGAAATGTATGAATAGTCAGAAATCACCAAAGGAAAAAAAATTGCATTGTTCAGAGATTGTATGCTGCCTTCTTCAGATACCTCTGTACCTGAAACCACAGTTTAACTGAAAGCAGAGCTTCCTAAACCATGGTCTGAGAAGACCCCTGGTGATCCCTGGACAGCTGATCAGAGTAAAAAAGATCTCATTACAGGGGCTATCACAAACCCAATGCATCACTTAAGTCTCACTCATTTACTCAAAATCATGTTTCAGTGAAATTTACATGGGTGCACTGGTCTTCTGCACTGAATTGAATTCACTGTGGATTCATAGATTAAATTCAGAAGGACTATTACAGTAATTTTATCTGACATTCTGTGTAACATGGGCCATAGAACCAGTATGGCCCCCAAGAATTCCTGCATCAAGCCTTTAACTTCAGTTGCAACTTGAATATATGTTTTAGAAAAATATATCCAAGGTACTGGCTATCCATTTCCAGGTCAGAAGGGAAGAGAGAAAAAAGCAGGCAGAGATTAAAGGAACAGCGAGTACAAGAAGTAAAGTATGATTAACTTCTTCATCAAAGGATAAAAGACTTATCAGAGAAGGGCAGATGCAGCATAGATACTTTCCTAATGTTAAGTTTTCACATATGCAGTCGCTATTGCCATAGAGATGAGAGATTACAAAAGAAAGGTGAAGTGGTTCATGCATTCATGAATGGTAGAGGAAGTGGTCCAAGAATTGGTCCCTGTATTAGGATGCGATCCATGCAGCAAAAAAAAGTAAGAATCCTTGATCAAAAAAAGACCAAATTAACAAGAAAGAAACCCTCTACAATATTCTGGTTTCTACCAGCCATGGGATTGATTTATGCAACTGTAGGCAAGGAGATGCAGTTCAGAGTCTTTATCCGTGTGGCTACTTTGTTTGTTAGCCACTAATGACTGAATCTCAGCAAAGTCTTAAAGCAGGCAGGGACAACCACAAAAATTATCTGGCAAATAAACTTGACAAAGCTGTTTGCTTTCCTGGGCAATCTTAATAGAAGCAAATATGTGAAATTACTTGCTATGATTTGTTTGCCTAGTTTGAGCTGAGGCTTGGTATAGTTATGACTTTACATGTTAAAAATCTGCAAGACAAGTAATCAAAGTTCCAAACTGTAGGGAATCTCACAAAAACATAGGCCATAGACTTTCATCTAGTAGTTCCTATATTAAGCCTGATAGCTTGTGACTGAAGTACTCACATCTTAGTTAGCCAAACCCTTTTGAAGAGCACCTGCATAAAAGCCATTCAGGATAGCTGGGTTTGTTAGGATAACTAAGTTACAACTTATTGTATCAAGTTTAAGAATAAAGCTATAGAACTGTATTAAATAAAGGTCAGAAATAGAATAATTTGTTACACAATTCCAACAATTATGAGAGTAAAGCAAAAATTCCATTTAGATCACCAAGAATGGACTATACACTGTACCATTTAGAAAGACAACCACTCTTGTTCAGTAGATTTCAAGCAACGAAAATGTGCCACGTCTCTTGGTATGTAGCTCCAATAGTTAAAGACCATGACTTAAAAATATGCCTTTTGTTTCCATTTTAAACATTGGTGTTTCAGGACATTGAATATTATGCTTTTGTCTCTTTGATGAAAGCACAGAAACTGTCCTTCTGTAGGTGCATACAGACCAAAACCAAGTCACCTCTTAACTTTCTAAGTTAAATTGATTGAGTTCAAGTTTCTCATTAAAGCATGCAGACAGACCTTCAGCTCATTCTTCCAGTACTTTTACGAACCCTTTCGTGTTTTGTATGATTCATTCTGAAGTATAAGTATCAAAACTGGCCATAGTATACCACCAGTGGTCTCAACAATACTGTACAGAGAGAAGGCCATCTCTTCATTGTTTCTTGCTATTTCCCAGTTCATAAACCCAGAAATTGCATTGTTTCATTTAGTCACACTAGGAATTCGTGTTCAGTTGTCTGTCCACCAAACACCAAAATCATTTTCCACTGAACAGTTTTCAAAGATTCAGTCCTCCTTTCACTAAGCAGGATCTACCTCCTCCTTTTTCTGGCGGTGTGCTCTTACATATTGTTTGATTGCATCCAGTTTAACCTACACTGACCTACACTTCCTGTTATGAACCACCTGAAGAAACTTCGCAACTTTAATCAACAATTATTTCCTTTCAGATCACTGATCAAGATACTGAATCGCATTGGACCAAGAACCATTTAACGCAAGAGCCTACTATTATCCAGGAGCACATCTGGGAAGGATCGGCGGGGGGGGGGCGATGCTAAGGGGCAACCAGCGTGGGTTCATTAGGGGCAGGTCCTGTCAGACCAACCTGGTTGCCTTCTACAACCAGGTCACAAAGTCATTGGATGCAGGTGTCGCGGTGGATGTAGTCTTTCTGGACTTCAGGAAGGCCTTTTACACTGTCTCTCACCCCACTCTCATTAAAAAGCTAGGGGACTGTGGCACTGATGCCTACACAGTCATATGGGTTGCAAATTGGCTGAGGGACCACACCCAGAGAGTGGTGGTGGATGGGTCATATTCGACCTGGAGGGATGTGGGCAGTGGGGTCCCCCAGGGCTCGGTCCTTGGGCCTGCACTGTTTAATCTCTTTATTAGCGATTTGGACAAGGGGGTGAAAAGCACCCTGTTCAAATTCACTGATGACACCAAGATCTGGGGCGAGGTGGGCACGGTAGAAGGGAGGGACAAGATACAGCTGAACCTGGACAGGTTACAGGGGTGGGTGAACGAGAATGGGATGGGATTCAATACTGACAAGTGCAGGGTGCTGCACTTGGGCAGTAAGAACCAGCAGCATACCTACAGGCTGGGGAACTTCCTTCTCAAAAGCAAAGTGGCAAAAAGAGATCTTGGAGTCATTATTGACTCCAAGATGAACATGGGCTGACAATGCAAGAACATGGTCAGTAGGGCTAACTGTACCTTGTCCTGCATCTACAGATGCATCACAAGCAGGGCCAAGGAGGTGATCCTCCCCCTATATGCAATGCTGGTCAGGCCGCAGTTGGAGTACTGCATCCAGTTCTGGGTGCCGCACTTTAGGAGAGATGTGGCCAGCATTGAAAGGGTCTGGAGGAGGGCCACTCACATGATCCGGGGACAGCAGGGCAGACCCTATGAGGAGAGACTATGGGACCTGAACCTGTTCAGCCTTCACAAGAGAAGGTTGAGCGGGGACCTGGTGACCACCTACAAACTTACCAGGGGGGACCAGCAGGGAATGGGAGGGACCCTGTTCACCTGAGCATCTCCCGGAGTAACAAGGAGTAACAGCCATAAGTTGTTTGAGAGTAGGTTCAGGCTGGACATTAGAAGGCACTACTTCACAGTCAGGGCGGCTAGGATCTGGAACCAACTTCCAAGGGAAGTGGTGCTTGCTCCTACCCTGGGGGTCTTTAAGAGGAGGCTTGACGATTACCTAGCTGGGGTCATATGAGCCCAGTATTCTCTCCTGCCCAGGGCAGGGGGTTGGACTTGATGATCTACTTAGGTTCCTTCCGACCCAAACATCTATGAATTTATGAATCTATGAATCTACTGAATAAAATAATCATTGACAAGTTCTCCATTAGCAATGATAGTTTTTAGATATATTATGGAGCTAGTTTCTAGTCCACTTAACAAACACATTACACTCATTTTTGTTGAATGTTAATATTTTTAGTCAGAATGTTGGATTATGCTAAATCCATGACTTTACAGATGCCTACATCACAATCACATTTATGAATCAAGTTTATAGTTCTGTCAAAAGTGAGAGATTGTTTAGCAGATCCTATTTCCCGTAAAACCTTACAGCTTGGTCTTAATTATACTACCAGGCATATATGTTGAAGTTGCTCACATACCCATGTTGCGGACAATTTTTCCACATTTATTTTTACTCAAATTAGCAATTTCAAGAGATTCATGTAACTTGTACAGATAAACACATACTTACAAATAAAGGAATGATGTTGCAATGAAGTAAAACCATAGCTAGAGAACCACATACCTGAAAGCAACCAAAGGATGATGGCAGAGTGACTTACCTTTGTTGGGATAGCTGCTCTTTGAGTTAGTTTCTCTTTTGCTCTCTGGATAGATCCAGCCTCCAGCCAAAATAAATGCCATCATAGCTAGAGTAACAAGAGTCCAAACCAGTTATTTCAGAACAAATATAAAACCTTTCCTTTGGGGCAGGGTTAATCCTAGGGCAGTGGTTCTCAACCTTTTTAGACTCAAGACAGTCTTTGTTCGACTCCAGATACTCCTCAGAATATGCCAACGCTTCGTTTTCACTCTTTTTTTGACTACTTAAAAAGAGCAAAGTAAATTCTTTGTTGCAAAGAACCCAGAAAGGCCTTACATGTCAGAATGGTTTTAACACTATGAATTCCTATCTGAAATCTCTGGGTTTATCCTGTGAACCATGTTTGCACACCTAACGGTGCTAACATTATGTGGCACCTCATGACACCCTTGGAAGGGTCTCAAGGTATGCCAGGGTGCCACAGCACCCTAGTTTAGAATCAATGCACTAGGGTCATAAACAGATTTTACTAAATATACCATACAGTAAGATGAATCAAAACGACGTTCATTTTATTTTCATTGATGTGTTATTGTTGTGGAACGGGTTTATTTAGTTTGAATTTTAAGGATTTTTTTTTTTGTTTTCATTACAAATATTATATTAACATTGTTTAATTTAAAATGTTGCTATTCTTTCCTCTTTTCCCAACTCAGCTTCTTGTCTTTCCTTCTTATCACAGGAAAATGGGGAAATGGTTAAAAACAGCAAACAACAGTAGAAACCAACTATTATGATGACTTTTTTCATACATTTTTGAGCGGGAACAAAAAAAGTAATGAACTTAAAAGTGTGGAAAAAGCAGATGACAACATCAGCAAATTAAAAAAACCAAACAAACTTGCACCCTAAAATAAAATCTTCCTCCTAGCCACAAGTCTTGCAACAGGTCTCACTCAGCCACCCTTACACTAAGGAAAGAAAATTAATCATTTTGTCTTATATACAAACTCTTAAAAACATTATGATTACATTTAAATCACATCAACTTATTAATTGGTATGTCTCAGCTTAGAAAAGCATGTATAGGGGCCATATGACATCACTAGAGCAGATGGTTGTGTGAAGCTAGACCTCTAAGATGCTAAACGCTTGAGGGGGGGACATGATACGTGTTTACAAAATACTGAACAGGGAAGAGAAAGTAAATAGGGATTTTTAATTTATTGTCGCTCACAATACAAGAACTAGGGGGTCACAAAATGAAACTAGTAGGTAGCAAGTTTAAAACTAACAAAAGGAAGCTCTTCTTCACACAGCCTGTAACTAAAGTGCGTAACTCATTGCCACCAGATGTTGTGGAAGCTGACAGTTGAGCTAGATTCAGAAAGGGATTAGACACATTTTTGGAGGAAAGGGGCATCAGTAGCTATTGAGCATGGGAGTTTGGGATACAGCTTCTGAATCAGAACTTCCTAGACCTTAAAAGCTGGAAGCTGCAAGTGAGATAGGCATAGTGGAAAAAAACCTGGGTCATACTCTGTTTACCACAGGATACTAGGCAAGATGGACCTAAAGTCTTATGTTATGTGCTCTGTGGGAGAGACAGCACAATTCACAAACACTGCTGATCTCTGACCCCCCTAACTCTCAAAAAGCATTCTTCCTGTTTGTAGAAAGTGAACCTTATGTAAGGGAATCAGTCTGAAAAGCTTCTTCCTCTGAAGAAACCCTCTAGAAGATGATCATTCAGAACACCACATCTACCTGCAGAGATGATTATAGCAGGGTGTGGGGCCTGGACATGGTGGCAGCGGGGTGGGGGTAGGTAATATTATTTAAAGATTATTTAATCTTTAAATACGATTAAAATGATTGAAAAAAAGAAAAGGAGCTGACAGAGAAAACTGAGATTATAGGAAAGGTTGACAGAAGAAATAACATTAAAAATAAGGGCTTCCAGGAGGCATGGAGAAGGGAGATCCAGCAGAATATTTAGAGCAAATATTCCACACCTTCCTACAGCTGAAACAAAGGCAACTGTCCTTGTAGACAGAGGACACAGAGCTCTCTACACAGTGTAGTTCAAACAAACCATGATAATATGTTTGCTCTGTTTTGAACAAAAGTAGCAGATTCTGAAAAAAGGTTAGAGAGATTTTCTGATCCTATCCTGGGAAGATATAAAATACAGATGTTTCAAGACTTGTCACAGGCAACTTTAAGGAGAAGAAAGGAATTGAGTGAAATTCCAGCATCCCTTAGAGAAGCAAAGAAGATACAGATTAGGTTTCCTTTTTAAATCGATCTTTAATATCAACAACATCCGTACATTACAAAAGAGAAAAAGGTGTTAACATCCTTGTGAAACTAAACTTAATGCAATGCATCCTGGAATCTCAGCCTGAGACTGACACCAGCAGTGAGAAGCAATACCATAATACTGAATGGCAAACTGCTAAGCCAGGGAGAAAAAAGATACCAAAGTACAAGTACAAAGAGACTGGAAGAAGTCACAAAACTAGGGGTATTCAAGAGGATTTGGGTGGGACTGAATAACAGTATGCGAGAAAAGAAAAGAAAAAAGTGGAAGGGGGAATATTATGGGGGGGTGGGGGGAGGAGATAAAACAGCAGTGTTGGGGACCAAAATAACTAGGAAATTGGGGCAATAAAGACATATTCTAAGGCAGCAGTGGGCAAAATACAACCCGTGGCCCAGATCCATCCTGCCAAGGGACTGTATCTGGCCCATGGCAGATCCCTCACCCCACACTCCACCTAGTACCCTACAGCCATGGCCTGTGATGTTGTGTATGCCTGGCCTGCCTCAACTCTCAGTTTGGTCTGTGCTGAGATACCCGCCTCCCCCCTGTGCCCACCCTCTGGGCATCCAGGGGCCTGTTTGGCAGGCCCAGCTGCCTGTGGCTCACAGGGGTCCCAGGCCAGTCTCTATGGAGACCCTGCCTGCTTGCCCACCCACTCTGTCCGACGCCCCAGAACGGTCTAGTAGTCTACCATTTAGGAAGTTTTGGTGAACTGTTGTGGGTTGGCGGGGGGGAGAACGGGTGTTCGCCCAGACTGCAACAGCTCACTAACACTCCCAAAATGGTTCTCTTGCCCAAATAATTGCCCACCCGTGTTTTAAAGCCCAAAGCAAAGGACAATGGTTCGGGGAGGGATATAAATGTAGTGTAACATGGGAAGAGACTGGGGGAAGGCCTGAAATACATCTCTGCCCAACTCCCTCCAGAAAACAGTACCTGAAAAACTATAATATAGGGCTGTGACTCCCCTAGGGTGGGAGTCAAGAATGCCCCCAAGGAAGGAGTTTGCTATTCAGGTGTGGAGGGATTAAATATTCCTTTCCATCTGAGGTTAGACTGAATCTCCACACTTTTGGAAAGGGGTAAAGAGTACAAAAACTGGGATGAGTTGGGGATCCAAAAGGTAGGGAAATTAGACAAGGTAAATAATGCAGGTGACAGTGGTGGAGAGCAGGAGCTTTAGTAAATAAAATTAATTTTAGTGCAAGAACATATATAAGAATACACAGGGACCAAAACAGTACTGTGGGTATATTAAACCACACATAATGTCTTATTTTCTTATATTATAAAGAAGTGAATGTAGCTCCAGGTAATACATATATTCACCTCCCAGTGTATCCAGCCAGATTGTTTAAATATCAACATATATAAACAATATATTTATAATACAGATGAGTTATACAATTTGTTATATATTCTTTTGTAAATATGTAATAACCACATGCAAATCTTGTATATTACTCCAACGTTGGAGATTTTTTTTCTGTTTGTCTGAATTTAAAAAATTAAAAAAAATAAATGAACATGCATGCTTTTTGTTGTTTTTTGTTACTGATAATATTGTGTAAATGATAATTTTATTGTATGCCCGTGTTAGCATAAGGATATATGAAAAATATTTAATACATTTAAAACAATTGTAGAATGACAAATCTTCAATCAAAATTGTGGACCTACATTTCAAAAAGAAATGCTCCATTTTCAGTGCTGGGGAAACAAAAAAAGGACTGTTTATGACTTCAAACTGGTTGGTGTAACTGGGACTGAAAGAAATTTATAATGGTGAGTTTTCTGCATGGAGAATGGTACAAAATTGGGCAGCACTGTATTCAGGTGTGGGAACAATTTAGGTACTGCATTAATGAGACAAAGCAGTGACATTCAGTCAGCTTGACCTTTGGGACAGCAAGCAAAAAATCATTAATTGGAGGAGTGCTCCAAGACTTGAATGACACGTGCAGGGTAGCACTAGGGGTACCGAGTAAATGAACTGGTACTGCTTCTGGTCACCCCAGTGGGAGGAGGAAAGGTACAACAAGGGATTTCTGTCCCCACTTAGAGCAAGAAGAAAGAGACAGAAAAAGAACAAAGAGCTACTGTTTCAACTCCAGTCACAGTGTGGCAAAAACTAATATATGGACAAATGTTTAGTGTTTGCCTCAGTATCACGTAGTCTCACATGATGCAAATATTGCACTGCCTTGTCTAAACATTGCACCACAAACATTGTTTCCTCCTAGGACTCAATTCAAAAGGCCAGTTTGGTCCTGAGCTCCCCAGACCAGAAGATAATGTGAACAAACCTGTCAGCAGCATCAAAGCTGCAAAGGTGGCAAACAACGCCGATGATGATGAGCGATCACTTGCGGACGAGTAAGGTTGTCTTCCAAGGATGTTAATACAGGCAGTCCTCAACTTACAACGTTTTGAGGTACAACATTTATAAATTGACAACCTGTTTCAACTTTCTGACAGCAGTTTCAACTTTACAACGCTTCATCTGACACGATGCGATGCCAGCAAACAAGTTCTTAAAGAAAGCAGACAAGACTCCAGAAAAACCTGCAGCCAAGACTCCTGAGAAGACTCCAGCCAAGAACCCTTCAAAAACTCCAACCAAGAGCCCTTCAAAAAGTCCACCAAAGTCACCTTAAAGAAGTCCTTCCAAATCAATATGATTGCTATTTACAATATAAATACATTAATGTAGCTGTATTACTCATCTAATTGACTGAGTACAAAATTCTGGATTATTTTTGGTGAAAATAGGGTATCGGGCCTTGGTTCAGGAACAAATCCCCCATTTATAACATTGTTTCCTATGGGAAAATTGGTTCCAAGTTACATTTCAACTTAAGACATGGTTTTAAGGAACCAATTGTGTCATAAGTCCAAGGACTGCCTGTAGTGAGTCTGCAGGTGTCTCCATAGCCCAATTCTAGATACACATGTCTAGTTGCAGAGAGGACAGGTGTTTGCAGGAAGGGTGGGCACTGTGTTGGTGCATTGGATGATCTGATGTTCTTTTTGCCTGTTCTTTTCCTCTTCTGCCTGTTGATGAGCTATTTCAAAGTGTTGAGGTCCCTCCCAAAGAGCCTTCCTCCATTTTGGTCGGTTCTGAGCAAGAGTCTCCAAACTGTTGATGTTGATGTTACATCTCCTCATGTTTGCTTTCAGGGTATCTTTGAAGCACTTTCTTTGCCCTCTGCTACTTCACTGACCTTCTTTCAGCTGCGAGAAAAATATTCTCTTTGGAAGGTGGGAGTCAGGCATGTGAACAACATGACCTGCCCAGTGAAGTTGGTTTTGGACGATCATGGCCTCAATGCTGTTGGAATTTGCTTCGGCCAAGACACTGATGTTTGTGCATCTATCCTCCCAACTAATCCAAAGCTTCTTGCTAAGGCACCATTGGTGGTACTTTTCCAAGCTCTTGAGATGTCTTCTGTATGTGGTCCAAGTTTCTGAGCCATACAGCAGAGTTGGAATGACAATGGCTTGATAAACCAATAGCTTCATTTCAGCAAGAATGTTGTGATTTAAGAAGACTCTCTTACTCAGACATCCAAAGGCTGCACTTGCACATTTCAAGCAATGTTGTATTTCCACATTGATGTCTGCCTTTGATGAAAGATGGTTTCCAAGATTGGCAAAGTGATCCATGTTCTCCAGCAATTCTCCATTGATTTGAATGGAGCAGGACTTGCATTTTCCTGATGCTTAGAGTTAAGCCAATACTCTCATAGACTTCTAAGAATACATTAAAAATGGTTTGGAGGTCCATTTCAAATCGAGCAATGACAGCATTGTCATCCACATAGTGGAGCTCCATTTTGGATGTTGTCATGGTTTTCGTTTTGGACTCAAGTCTGTTGAGGTTGAAGAGTCTTCTGTCCATCCTATACACAATTTCAATTCCAGGTGAGAGCTTTCTGTTGACAAGGTGCATTATGGTGGAGATGAAGATGCAAAACAAAGTTGGAGTGATGACACAACCTTGCTTCACTCCAGTTTTCACATGAAATGGTTCTGTTTGATTCCTGTTGCTGAGAATCCTTGCTGACATGTTGTCGTGGAGAAGTCTCAGAACGCTGATGAACTTGTTTGGGCAGCCAATTTTGAACATGATTTTACATAGGGCTTTGTGATTTACAGAACTGAAGGCTTTAGAGAGGTGATGAAGGCCAAATAGAGAGGTCAGTTTTGCTCACGACACTTCTGGATTTGACGTTCTGTAATGATCTGCAGTTCCTCAAGATGTCCTGAAGCTGCTTTGAGATTTTGGAAGAATTTCTTCCACAAGTGGGAGAAGGCAGTTAGCGAGGATATGGGCGATGACTTTCCCAGCAGTGGCCAACAATGAGATGCCTCAGTAGTTTATACAATCAGCTCTGTCCCCCTTCTTGAAGATGGTAACAATCAAAGCATCCTTTCAGTCAGCTGGGATATTTTTCCTTGTTACTGATTTTAAAGATGAGGACATGAAGCTTACATGGAAGTTCTTCCCCTCCTCCCCTGAAAATCTCTGCAGGTATTCCATCAACACCGGCTGCCTTGTCATTCTTCATTTTCCCCATGGCACTCCTGACCTCTGCCAGGGTAGGTGGCAAACCAAGGTCTTCTCTGACTGCTTTTTGCAGAAAATTGTTGATCTTATCTTCATTAGCAGTTGAGTCAGAATTCAAAAGGTCCTGGAACTGTTCCTTCCAGCAAGCATTGATGGATTCACTGTCTTTCAGGAGTGTTGTTCCATCCTTTGATTTTAGAGGATTAAGGCCTTGAATGCTAGGGTCATAGACAGCTTTGGTAGCACTGAAGAGGCCACGAGTGTCACGGATGTCAGAAAAATATTGGATTTCTTTTGATTTCTGAATCCACCACTCATTCTTCAGTTCTCGTGTTCTCTTCTGCACCTCTGATTTTGCTTGTTGGAGTGCATTTTTCTTGATGGCAGAATTGGTGTAATTCTGCCAGGCACAGAAAGCTTTCCGTTTCCTGTCAATGAGACCTTGAATTTCAGTGTCATTTTCTTCAAGCAAGTTTTGATGTTTCCTGCTCTTGTATCCTATGGTATTTTCACAGGATGAGAGAACAGTGGTCTTGAGTCCCATCCAGTGCTCCTTGACTCCTTCTGGGTGCTCTGTTGGTAGTGTCTCATTCAGGAGTTGCTGGAATTCTCTGTGCTTGAGTGGGTCCTTCAAGCACTTCACGTTTAACTTGCGCCTGATCTGCTTCCTTTGCATTCTTCATTTAGGAGCAACCCTGATGGACATGCAGGAACAGATGAGGTGGTGCTCAGTCCAACAACCATCAGCGCCAGTTGTCGCTCCCGTAATCAGGACGTCCTGGTGATTGTGAGTCCAAACAATCACATAGCCAATCAAATGCCAGTGTTTTGATCTAGGGTGTTTCCAGGACATCTTGAACTTGTTCCTTTGATGGAACAGGGTATTTGTGATGACAAGTCTATGTTCTGTGAACTTCGTCAGCAGAAGGACCCCGTTAGCATTTGAATTTCCAGCGCCTTCTTTTCCGATAGTACCATTCCAAAGTTTTGAGTCTCTTCCCACTCTGGCATTAAAATCTCTGAGAAGGATGATCTTATCTTCCCTTGGGATATTTGAGAGGATGGTGTCAAGCTGTCTGTAGAATTTCTCCTTCATGATCTCATCAGCATCAAGAGTTGGGGCATACGCACTCACAATTGTCACCTGTTGGTTTTTGGTGAGTTTCAGATGGAGAGTCATGAGGTGTTCATTGACTCCAACTGGGAGTTCTGAGAGTTGGTTCACTAGTTTATTTATAATGGCAAAACCAACTCCATATGTCTGTGGCTCTTCTTCTGTTCTCTCTTTCCTGAAGAAGGTGTATCCTCCACATTCTTCTTTCAGATGTCCTTCTTCAGCACGTTGAGTTTCAGATAGGGCAGCAATGTCGATGTTGAATGTCCTCAGTTCATGAGAGATGATTGCTGTCCTTTGCTCAGGGCAATCACTATTTGTGTAGTCCATTAAGGTTCATATGTTCCAGGTTCTGAAAATCATTTTTGTTTCTTTCTGACCACATAGAGATGATCCCACTGGACACGGTTAGCCAGTCAGGAACTGATTGGGATAGACTATGTTTGCAGCACCTTTTCTAGCTCCCTCTCCATATGGGGTGAGCAGAGTAGATCCTAACTAGGACTGCTCAGTTGTGGGTGCAGCTGCCAAACTGCTCTTACTGCCTCTGTCCTCGAACAAGATGACTGAAGCAAACACCCACCACCTATGGGCCAGTCTATGACTAGGAACTTCCAGATCTCACAGTCCCGTCCCCATCGCCACTTGTTGATCACCGTAGGACTTTCCTGTTGTGCAGAGAAGATGTAGGATTCCCATAAGGAAAATGCCTGTGTGTGACTTCTTTTAGCATAAGGATGTTGTTGCATGCCAACAAACGCATGGTTCTTGACAAATAGGGATCTAAGTCCAGTGGCATGGAATCTGAGATGACTGGAGACCCATGATCTGCTGCAGCCTTCATCTGCCTTCACAGCTGCTGAAAAAGGGGTTACACTTTTCTTCTGCCTGGTCCGCCACTGAGGTCTTCTTGGATCGCTCTTAGTCAAGAACCTCCCCCTCGACCTTGCTGCCATGGGTGACCCTACCAGGAGCATGAAGCTCCTGATGGCCTTGCTCTCAGGATCACTGGAACATGCAAGTCTCTCCACCACTACAAGGTGGTGATCCCATGAGAGGAAAGGTGGCAAATACATAGGAGGAGAGAGACAAAACCTCCAGTCTTCTAAGGCCCCTTCTTGCAAACCCAGACTTAAAGTGGCTGGGACGTGTGCTTGGAGAAAATCCATTTGGAGGGTAATAGTCTGCTAAGACAATCAATTCAAGTCAATGGCTATCTCAATCTGTGCATAAGAAGGAAGGAATACAGTAGTTATGTCCTCTACAAGCTGTAACACACCAGAGCTAAGTGTGTGCCAGGGTCTCTAATTCCCTGTGTTCCCAGATGCCTGAGGCCCGGGTGTCCAAGTTGCACAGGGCTGGCATAGGACAACTAGAGGGGATCAAGTATGAAGTTGAGAAAGGTGGGGACTTGCCCACCTCCGCCACAGTTCCTGGCTGACCCAGGGCACGGGAAGCCCTAGGACCACTCCTGACATGTTCCAGCTGGGGGACTACAGGGAACAGCTGTGCAAGGTGCTGGGCTCAGTGGCAGCAGCAGTGGGGGGAGGGAGGGGATGGTCCCTGCTCCCTTTTCCTCTACCATATTCCCTAGCTAGCCTGGGGGGTCCAGCTGTGGGGAGTGGCTAGGCAGGATACCAGGCTCATCTGGGATGGGGTGGCAGTAGGTGGCTCCCCCTCCCAGTACCTGCTTGCTGCCAGCAAGGTGACATGCAGGGGGACTGGGCAGGGAGCAGGAGTGCCTGGAAGGGGGGAACCTGCCTGCCACTATTTCCCCTGACTGAGCCAGGCACTCCACACTGCCACTGACAAGCCTTAGCTGGAGTGGGGCAGGTGTGGTTCTGAGGCTATGTCTCACCCCTATGCCATCTGGGGACAATGGCAGCAGTGGGCAGGTCCCTGATCTCCCTTCCTGTGACCAGAAGCAAACCTTGGGCAAACTCTGCTGAAGAGGGGAAGGGGGGAAGGGGAGGGGGCGCCCAGAGCTGGAGGGAGGGAATTACCTGCTTTCGGGACTCAAAAAATTCCCTGGCAGCTGTTGCCACAGTGTGGTGTTCCCATGGGGAGTGGGGGTATCTCCCATACTCTCCTTTTCAAATTCCTAGATTCACCCATGGAGCTAGGTGACTTCAGATCAAGCAACAGTATGCAGGTCCCTGGAGGCCCCTATTCCCATTTCCACTCTGTGCAAGTGGAGCTTATCTGGAATGGAAAATACTGAGCCCAGTAAATCGAAGAGTGACAAAGACATTGCATTACATGTGTGCCAGAATGCTGCATTGCTCATAGCCACTGCTGTCTGATGAACTACATTTGCCATCTATTGGCCCTACCCACCCACTGCCTGAACAATCCAGAATCCTTTCAGTTTATCTATGTGGCTTCTTGTGGATTGACCTACCTTTAATTTAATTATCGCCTGAACATTTATAAACCTGCGTAGAGCATCATATATTATGTGGCACATATGACTGCATCACAGTTTTCCTTTGCCTTCCTGATTGACAAATTCATCTTAGTGTTGAGCCATGAGCATTTGGCCTTCAGTGTCAGGGAGTCAGCAACATGATGTTTATGTCAAGAATCCACACAGCAATGCAAGATTATTCTCTGATTTTAGTCAGATTTGGCCCTCATGCCCCTCACTATGCAGTTGCCTCTCCCTTCCCAAGAGATGTGACAAGGTTTGACTGTACATCATTCTTTCATCACTTAAGGTCTGACCTAACTGCCATCAAAGTGGAAAGACACCCTATGATCTGATATCCTGAATGTACATCGTTAATTCTACAACCCCCTCTTCTCAAACCACCTGGTGATATGGTGCCATACCTTCACACTACAATCCTTCAGATCTCTTTAATAGCTATTTCTTGTGCTGAAAACTTGTCAGTGGAAGGCCCTGGAAAGCAGTGTCCTTCCAAAGCCATTTCTTTCTTTCTACCACGTTTCATAGATTTGATAGACATTAGGGCTGGAAGGGACCTCAGAAGATCATCGAGTCCAGCCCCCTGCCTGAGGGACAGGAAGTCATGTTGCTGCAGGGGAGCTTGCTAGCTGCAAAGAGTTGGCCTAGAAAATTATGTATTTAATTTCCAGCTGCAGGAGGTCGCATGAGAAAAACAAAATGGAAGGGAAGAAGGCTCATCCTTTCCAAGATAAGTCTCAGTGGCCTTTACCAAAAGGAGAAGCAATCTCTTGGCCGGTGTAATGCCACTAGAGCTACATCTGTTTACAGCAGTCAAAAATGTATCCCATTTCTTGCCTTCAGTTTTCTCTGTGATATGATACATTTCAATACTAGCACAAATAACCAGTTTATCAAATAAGCACGTTACATAGGGTCATGTAATAAAACCAGCCTCAATGGGAACACAAGTGCATATGTCTCCTTTAAGAGGTAAGGGAGAACTTCCATGCGGGCTTAATACTCATAATAAAAACCAAAAACCTTTAGAAAAGTATTTGACTGGGGAGAGATTGGGGCAGGACCACAATATGGATACAGCCCACCAATGCAAGAGCAAGAGCATTTGCTGACTTCAGATCTAAGTGGGGAAAATCTGGAGAGGTAGGTAACATCAGACTGCAAAAACACAGCAACTTGAGGCTCAGGAAGTAAGCCTTTAATGCAACCAAGCCCTACTCACCTTTAACAGCTGCTCCATGCATTGTTTTATTCCAAATCACTAAGATCTTATTTGATATGAATAACTATAACTCCTTCTTACCCGGCCTCCACCCTGTAAACACAGATGCCTGTAAGAGTGTGTTAAAGTTAGCCATTGCATCTCCATTAAACTGTATTTTCTGCAACTGCCAGTGATAATGCACTTCAGATAACTTGTTGATGCAATATATTTTCCAGGATTGGCTTTTGTTTTCTTTCTTGGCTACTCATCTCTTCTGTGGTCACTTTTGCTCATTTCTCTTGTAAGCTGTCTAGAAGCAGAGAAAGGCTTTTAGTTTTAAGCAGTTCTCTTTTCAGCCTCCCTTTATTGAATTCCAACCTCCATTTTTTTTTAAACATAGGAACATCATTTATCTTGGACTTTAAGTTACAGAGGCCTTCAAGGGGCTTCTTTTTTTCTTTCCCAGCTGCATTTGTTGACACACAGTCAATCTGTTTTTTGCCTTCATTCCCCCTTTTCCCCCCAGCAGGCCATAAAGTATCGACAGCTGTGCCCTTTATTAGCATAGCTATTCTAAACACAACAAGGGGGAAGGGACTAAATATATTACAGCCATTACCTCTGTCAAAAAGTGACAATTTTAAAACATTTTAGCTTTTCACTGGGAAAGCTAGAGCACAAAAGAAAGTGCTATAATTTTATTGTAAATGCTTTTTAAATATGGGTCACTTGGCCATAATCAGTAGAAAGGATGGAAAAGTTCAAAGCTTGAGAACAGCTCAGGCAGATATCAGAATTTTTTTTAAAGGCTTGTCTTTAAAATATGCTAATTGGTACAAAAAATACAACAGTGAGAAGCATGCAAAATAAGATCTTGTTCCTGGAGGTTTTGTTTTCAGTACATGTCTGTTCATGCTTTTCCCATCTACTTATAAGTGTGTTTTACAACTTGGATGGGAATTATTCCTCCCCAACAGGGTGTTATGAACATTTGGGCACAGAAAAAAAAAAGAGAAAACAGTCAGTCGTGTGTTTATTTTTAAGTACTATTTTCCCAAATGCCTTTGGCGCACATATGTGATGTAGCACTGGGAGTTATCCAGCAAGATGATTTCTAATAAAGAAAATAATTTGAATTCTTACCTACCATTCCTAATTGAAGACAGGCCATTGAAATCTTGTTTTGTTAAAAAGATTATACAAATACGCTTTAAAGTTACTGATTCACAATTTTTGAGGACAACAAAGTGGATGGGGATGGGAAGGAGGCAGCTTTTTCAATCTATCCAGTAAACAGATTTCCATGCTTATGATCTACTATGCACTTTAAAATGTATGTCGGGTGTTCAGTATGTGCCAAAGCATGTATATGCTGATTACTTTTGTTTTAGACAGTAATCAGCACATCAGGCAGGAAAAAGAAAAGCTTGTTAGATTCCATTTTAATAGTATCAACTTCATCTTCTCTTGAAAGGAAGCTTATAATAATTTCTCTGTGCGATATCTGTAATCTCCTAGTCACAATTTTTGCTCTGGGTTTTTGTTATTCTTGATAATTTAGGAAGATAGGACAAGAAGGGATCTCCTGGACTCTTGAGTCCAGTGCCCTGTGTTAGTAGACAACCATTTACTCATACAATCCCAAAAATCACCACTTCCAGTCCGCCAGCAAACCACCTAAAAAGCCAAGACCAACCTTTAACTTGTCATTAGTAAAGGCAGGGAAGGCTAGGCCAGTGCCAATGCCCTGCCACTGTAATAACCTTTCAAAGCATGCATGAACTCTAGATTTAACACAACAGTTTGGTATTCTCAGTCATGTAAGCATCCTTCCAGAGGCTGGACCTGTTTTATTCACCAATTGACTAGATCTTTTAACAAATCCTGAAGAAGATATTCATATGCGTTAATGATTCTTTCATAACAATTTGATGATGGTAGTAGCAAGAGCCCAAAACCCTAATATGCTAGGTGCTCATGAGAGAGACAATCCTATTCCAAGCAGCTTCCTGTGCAGGCTGGGAGCGGTCCGAGGCCCTCAGGGGCGCACGGCGGGCTGTGGCCAGCAGCCCTGGCACACGGGTCGGGGAATGCAGGCCAGCAGACTAGAATTAGGCACGGACGCATAGCGGTTGATTAAAGATTATTTTACTTACACCATAGATTGTCGCGGTGCAGGCAGGAAAACTTGCTTGAGTTGCAGTTACAGATAGGAAAGAAGAGCGGACAAGAGTTCTAAACTCGCGAACTCTAGCCCAATCTGGCTGAAGGCTCTAAAACCGCGAGCCCGTCGTGTCAACCGAAGAAAACAACTCGGAGAAGAGCTCTGGATACACTCACACGAAGTTTGCTAGGCTCCGTGGAACTTGCGTGCAGGGAAGGGGTTCGTCGAGGGATCGTTCAGCGACGGGGAGAGGCCAGAGGTTGATCAGACCCCTGTAGCCTTCTTAAGGTACACGCTGGGTCCGATAGGCTCCACAGCGCTTAGAGTTCTTCACGAAACGTGAAGTCCTCCTCCTCCAGATAGTCGTGGAGTCCTCCAACTTGGGCGGAAACCACTCAAGCCTCTTATACGGCTAGCAAGCCAATTGCTAGCCACCACGTGGGAATAATTTAGAACTGGCCAATAGTGGGACACAAATTTGCATGCGGGTGGCGGGAACTCCTTTGCACCGGGGTTTTCTCTTTGCAACTGAGAAATGCACCCTGCAAAGAAAGCTCCTTGTGGCAGGAAATAATTTAGCAGTGCTGAAGCACACACACACAAAATCACACCCTTGGGTTGTGACATCCCCCCTTGCTGAAGGCACAGCTGAATTATACCACACGCTCGTCACTCGGGTCATCGAGAGCTCTTACCACGGGTCGTCAAACTAAACGGGTAAACAAAATTAACTAACATAAGAAGTTCATCCTCCAGGGATCGAATCAAATAATAACCAGCACAAATATATATACACATAATCAGATTCATAACAAAGAACTGCACGATCAGGGCTTCACTGGGCGTCATGGCGAAGTCGCGCGTCAGGCCCTCACTTCTTCCGATGATGTTATCCTTCTTGGGGCTTCTCTCCGCCACGCACTCTGAATTCTGGATCTGTGAACAAAACTCTCAAAAAATAAGTTAACGTATAACAAAATATTTACAAAATTTCCATGGAACCACACTATAATTTCTAAAACATATAATACAGGTGTTTGCTACTCCGGACTATCCTCTCTTGTACACTCAACTAGATGAAATTGTCGAGGAGCCGTCGTCTAGTTCTTCTAGATAATGGAAACCTAACTCATAGGCCAGTTGCCATTGGCCTGCGTCCCCTAAAATCCAAAGTTGCCGCTTATTGAGTCCAGAACGCTGTAGGAGAAATCCAAACATGTATCGCTCCTCTGGTGTTCTCTGTGGCAATGACGGAAGATCGGATTCGCGATGTCTTGCGCTTTGAGCCTCGGTTGGGTGTCGACGTTCCCGTTCACTAGATAATCTTGGCTCCATCAGGATACGCAGTCGTGACAACTGACGAAGGAGGTTACTCAAACTCCATGGACATGAGTTCCAGCCATGAGACTATAGCCTCGTCAGATTCCATTTCAGATTCTCTGTACAGCTCCTGTAACTCCGTCCAAGCATGAATGTGACTGGTGGCGGCATCTTGTGCATCAGTCACTGGGTTGATAGTTGTTACAGGACAAGCTGCTCTTTCGGGAGTCGATGTTGTTACAGGCTGAACTACTGCTGCGGGAGTCATTGCTGCTGTTATTACTTCAGGCAGGAGGGGCAGATGCACTTCTCTGCTTGATTCTCCCTTTCGTCGGGAAGAAGGCGGGGTCGCTGGAAGTGACGCTGCGTCGGTGGGCGGAGTCGCTGGCCGAACTCTCACAGGTTCCTCCGAAGCTCCACCCTTCTCTTCCAGTTCTTCCACTCGGTCTGCCTCTTGCTCGGCGCCATCTTGTCGTGGTGTTTCAGGATTCTTTTTCGCAGCCGCTTCTTTGACCGCTCGAATGGCCATACGCAGCTGGGCTTTTAAACTTAAATTCTTCTGCATTAAATCGGTTACAGTGCGAAAAGTTACAGTTAGCACTCCCCCCTTGTCGTATTGTGGGGCCACCCTCTCATCCGCGGCGCGTTCCTCCGTCTCCAGATCTTCGCGGAGCTCGGATGGAAGCTCGCGACCCCTTAATCTAGACGCCAGCATAAAGGGGGCGAACCGGTCGATCGGCACCGGTTCTTCACTCTCCCAAGCACATCTTAGGCAACGGGCACACTCCCGGGTGAGGGTCGGGTTTACTGCGCCTGCTGGGTTGACTCTGGTGAGGGACACAGTGTCGAGGGGCCTGAACAGGACCCACTCATCACCCATTATACACCCGAATGCCGCGGGGTGCAGATACACTTCCCTCTCTCTCGGGGCTCCGTCTTCGGAAGCTCCCTCTTCTCCCTCCAGCGAAAGGCGTCCGCTGATAAACCTTTCACCCATTCCGCCCGCCTGGTGGTAAGCGACATGCACCTCCAGTTCCACGATGCTTGCTACGTCGCGTTTCCCACTTTGCCAAGGGCAGTTCTTAACTAATTCTAGCTCCAGCGTGCCTTCCCCTGATCCCATCCTCGTCGCCATGTGCAGGCCGGGAGCGGTCCGAGGCCCTCGGGGGCGCGCGGCGGGCTGTGGCCAGCAGCCCTGGCACACGGGTCAGGGAATGCAGGCCGGCAGACTAGAATTAGGCACGGACGCGTAGCGGTTGATTAAAGATTATTTTACTTACACCGTAGATGGTCGCGGTGCAGGCAGGAAAACTTGCTTGAGTTGCAGTTACAGATAGGAAAGAAGAGCGGACAAGAGTTCTAAACTCGCGAACTCTAGCCCAATCCGGCTGAAGGCTCTAAAACCGCGAGCCCGTTGTGTCAACCGAAGAAAACAACTTGGAGAAGAGCTCTGGATACACTCACACGAAGTTTGCTAGGCTCCGTGGAACTTGCGCGCAGGGAAGGGGTTCATCGAAGGATCGTTCGGCGACGGGGAGAGGCCAGAGGTTGATCAGACCCCTGTAGCCTTCTTAAGGTACACGCTGGGTCCATTAGGCTCCGCAGCACTTAGAGTTCTTCACGAGACGTGAAGTCCTCCTCCTCCAGATGGTTGTGGAGTCCTCCAACTTGGGCGGAAACTGCTCAAGCCTCTTGTATGGCTAGCAAGCCAATCGCTAGCCGCCATGTGGGAATAATTTAGAACTGGCCAATAGTGGGACACAAATTTGCATGCGGGTGGCGGGAACTCCTTTGCACCGGGGTTTTCTCTTTGCAACTGAGAAATGCACCTTGCAAAGAAAGCTCCTCGTGGCAGGAAATAATTTAGCAGTGCCGAAGCGCACACACACAAAATCACACCCTTGGGTTGTGACACTTCCGAGCCAAGTTATAAAAACCTATTTAGGGACCCCATACACAGTAACACATAAGAAGAATGGCTTTTTAACATAAGTAACAACTAAGGACCTACTGGCATTCATTTTTCCAGGCTGAGGAGTCATAAACAGGGCTCATATTTTTCTGAAGTCCATTAATGAAATACAGCAACATTTGCTTCACATGGCAAAATGTCTTACACAGAGCTGGCTTCTAGGGCTAGGGCAAGGACAGCAACCCTGTCCAGGAAGAATGAGCAAAAATCATCCAGATGGAGCACTGCCATCCTTTAAGTCTGAACACTACTCATTTGATTTATGTGATTTCTATATCACCCTCTTCAAAAAGTGATCAGGGCAGCTTAGAATAAAAACAAGCTAAGTCATAAAAAACAGGTAGCATTTTAAAATTTAATAGTAGATGATAAAACAATTCTCCAATGATACCTCGGAACGTAACTGCTCCTGCTAGAAAGCCTGCCCAAACGAGAAGATCTTGTGATAGTTCTGGAGGATGTCCAGGCTTGGGCTCCAAAAAGAGGGAGCTCCAAAGCTGAGAGTGACTCTAAAGAACCTCCCACATGCCAAACAGACATGGTGCATAGATGGAATTCACTGGAGGTTGCTCTCAACTGACCCTAAGGTTGCAATGAAATATAAGGCAAGAGGCAGTTCCTTATAGAGACACTGCACCTTCCTCTTCAAGATAGAGTATAAACCCATGATTTAGCCCTGAATGAGACAAAATACCATCTAGACCGGGGGTTCCCAAACTGTGCTACATGTACCCCTAGGGGTACACAAGACATCTCTGGGGGGTATGCAGGAGACATTGTGTAATGGGGGATTTAATTTTCATTCTAATAATAATTGGCATTTAAGGGGTTAAAATAGGCTGGTAGGGATACACAGGCAGCTGGTAAATCTGGAAAGGGGTATGTAATAAGAAAAAGTTTGGAAATCTTTGATCTAGACCTTGTTACAGCCCATTCAAACTGAACCTGGTGAGAAGTTTCAAAGAACTCACCTCCCCCGCCCTCTGCCCCCGCCCCTTTTTTTTTTTCTTTTTGCTCGGCCAACTCATTGAATGTGTGTGACCTTGAAAGCTGACATTAGATGCCCAGATTTGTAGCTATACATTGACTTGAGAGACAGCCTTTTTTGGCTGGAAGTCTCAGTCTTGCAATGTTGCACACTGGAAATTTCACCAGTGAATGCCTGGGCAACTGTCACTGGCTCTTTTGCTTTATAAAAATAGAGCAGATAGGAGAACAACACTGCTAATCATTTGGGTACTTATAATATAGCACAGAATGTGGAAGCGATTAAAAAACTTAAGCACCACAGCATTTCCCTTTGCCTTATTATTTTCAGTTTGACATGAATTTAGAATAGGAAATGCATTTAATTACAGCAGAGAGCAAATGTCTGCTCTGCATTGCCACACTGCACACATGCCATGTCAGACAAAGACCAGGCAGGAGTTTATACCCTCCAGTTCTGCCTCCAGGAGTGTCATGGGGATGTTGTCTGGATTCTGCACACCAAGTTCCAGCCAGGCTAGAAAGAAGGTAAATCTCCACAGGGTCAGTAGCTGCAAGCGGGTGATGGGGAGCAGCTGTCAGTTCTCGCCATTAGCTAGGAGGCTGCCTGGGCACCAGTGTGCCACCAATGGCTCCTGGAGGGACTAAGAGACATAACTATTCTGTGGGAGGTTCAAGCCCATTTGGCCTTTCCACACATAAAGCCAGCTCTGCAGCAGTCAAAGCAGGGGACAAGACTCCTTGCAGGTATGGAGGCAGCTGGTCATTGAGGATACAACCTCTGAAGCACTGCTTGTAGTGAGCTCTGCATTGCATCTCTAACTGGACCTGCCACTGCAATCTTCTGTCCCAACGGCGCATGCTGGCTTCCCAGAATCAAGCCATTAAGGCAGCATGCGACTTGATTTCAGGATTAAGAGCAGATATGCAGCATCTAAATTGCTATCCAGTCTTAAAGCCTGTACACTATGGAAACAAGGCCAATGCAATAATAAACACTTCAGTAAACAGAGCCAAACAACATGTAAAAGCACAGAGTAAAGCAATGATGATAGAAGAGCTCCACCTGTAGGTACAACATTTGTATCAAGCTCTCAGCTTTTCACATGGTACAGCCCTCTACTTCTTTCACCTTCATCACATAACCACTCTGGGTTTATAAAGGACAAATAAAAGATGATGCACCAGAGTAGTCTCCTGGAACTGTTGGAGATTGGTGGGTGCAACTTCCAGTCTGGCACAGTTTTGAGCAGGTTCCTCCAGGTTTTGTTGGAGCCAGAGTAGCCTGCTGGCTTCAGGAGGAATAATGGGGCTTAATACCACCTTTCTACCCCACTCTGTCACCTGTACAAGCTTTGATGAGTCTGACCTTGCCTTTCTGTGGAGAAATAGGACTTTGAGGAGTGAGTGGGACAGTCAGAAGTAAAAGGATTTAGCACTTAAAATAAATGCACAGGTCAAGAGGTTGCTGGTATAAATTTTACATAGCCACTGGAGCCAGAATCCACATATTTTGAAGATATCTGACTTCAGCAATAGCTAAGCCTGAATAAAAGAAATGTAGGAAAAAGTTTCCTACAATTTCAGGATCCTCTTTCTAACAATTCTTCTGCACATTCCAGGTAATGAATATAACGATGTTAACACAGCCAAGGTTTTTCATTTGCCAGAGTATACTGCTCTCCTATGTGGTCCTCAAATCTGTAGGACCTTTCTACTATTTTTAATTAGTGCTTTACTCATACTGGTTGGGAAAGAATCTGACCTGGCCAGCTAACTGTTTAACTTGTTGCTCATCAAAGATTTGTAAAGTCTGGGCTTCAGTTGTTTGAACAGCATAGCAGTCTTTTTACAGCCAACCTTATTAAAGTGCAGGATTTTATTAGCTGTTTTGTGTTAATAAAACTGAGAAGAATATAGTAGAATGCTTCTTTGGAAGCTCTCAGACTCCTGTATACTTTGGAGATTACTTTTCTTTTTCCAAATAGGAAGTTTGTCTATTGATTGATATGACAGGTTGCCATATGGCTTCCCTAGTTTCAAGCTATCTTGTGACAACAGCTACTTTTCCTATAAAAGCCAATGGTTTCTACAGTTCTGGCTGAAGAACTACATTCAGGAAGAAAACCCAACTGTTGCCCATCCATTCTTTTTTCCTCAGAATATTACAGAAAAGCAACTCTCATTTTAAGGAGATTTAATATCCTGGCAGTTCAATAGAAAGTAAGTGCTCCATTGAATCTAGGCAAGGTTGAAAACTGAAAATGCCATTTTTTGTTACGAAGTGAAATTTTATAAAAACCAATCCATACTGCTTTTCAGAATGTATGTTGGGAGCCAGGAGGGGTTGCCAAATCTTTTCTCTCTCACAGAATTTTTATTGAAAACATTTTTTTCAATAATGTCCTTTACCCACGATCTTAATTTTTAGCACGTGAAATATTTTAATAAGCATTGCAGAATGCTTGCAAAAAAGTTTCTATTAATATTAATAAAAGAGGATGGATAATTTGGCAAAAATCTAAGTGTTTTGGCAGTGTCAGTCTCCTGTGAAAATGTTTGTTTTAGACACTTAAAGGCCATTTTGGAAAGACTAAAAAGCATTCTGTTAAAAAAAATACATCAACTCCAATGAAAACTGTGCCGCTTCCTGAAAAACAGCTGTAGATGCTAAAGCGATGACTTGCAAACAATCCTTTATAGACATTATTATACAAAAACCCACAAAAGGTGCAGTTCATGCAAATAAGCAGGAGACCAGTATAGTAAAAATAGAGGATGTGATTGTTATTAAAAATGACAGCACTACAGTTGTACAAGCTGTTCTCTCTCAGTTTTGTAACTAGGCTCAGATTTTTAGTACAAATTGTACAATCTTACCCTGTAAAGTGAAAAAGATCAAAGTATTGATATCAAAATTCTGTCAAATCCACCATTTAGAAAACCAGACAAAGCATTAATTCTCCAGGAAGTTTTGCTCTGCTACATACTATACGTGCTGCTATGAACTATCAAAGCGTTTTCTGGCTTGAAGCTCCAGAATGAAGAATGCAGGTGGTGCCAAACTTTAACAAAAGTTTGATTGCTAACAATAGACAATGCAGTTGCAGTGAGCAGGTACAGTGGGACTTATGGAGTAACTCTCACATGACCTGCACAACTGGGCGTGCTAGCTTCAATTCCAAATAGGCACAATCAATAGCAGACCCTGTGCATGGGTGAAACTAAGGGTTCCAGTTCAGAGAACAAGGTCAGGTGGCAGGAATCTTTCTAATCATCCTGCAAGAACTCCTATCTTGTCCATTCCTGCTTCTGCTAAGGAGCATCTTTTTCTTTCTGCAACACCATAAGGCCAAGCTGCTTACCATACTGCAGGATGGCATGCTAGGAAAATTAGATAATAAAGTTAAGGAAGAGGTAGCTTTCCATTGGTCGGTTGCTGAAAACAATTTTTCCTGAGTCTGCTGAAGGAGAGCAGACCTAATCAATGGCACAGCCTGGGGAATCTGTTAAGACTTGCTCAAAACTCATTTAAAGCCTGCTCATTTAAAGCCTAAACAGCACTTGCTTTCTGGAGCTGTACCAAGAACTGATGCCATAAAACATAAGGTAACACCAAGAGCTTGAGCAAGCATTGCCTTTGCATTGTGGTGATGATCTATCCACATTAGCTGACAAAAGTCAAGGAAACAGCTTCTGATCTACACCAAAGAAACCTAAGGGAAATGAGTGAGAGAGACAAGCTTTGCAGACGGATGGTATCAGGTATCCTACGCCACAACTACTGTGTGGCTGAGAGGTGCTGTAGTAGCATGTGACTTCCAAATGTGGTTGTCATCCCATGTATGAAAGGAACATATTGTAGCAAGGTCAACAGGTAACATTTTCATAACGTTTCTGATTCCTAAGTGCCTAAATTGCTTTTGAAAATGAAAGTTGAGTACCCTGGAAAATTTTACTAGACAGTGCCCAAAATCCAGTAACTTCCACTGAAGTCATGGAATGACTGTGCCATTACCATCATCCAACACAAGTAAAAGTATACATATAATAGAACTCAGTCTTGGTAAATACTTATGCAGACTGCCAATTTGAACATCCTCTAATAATAACCCATCTAGGGACCTTGTTTAGACTTTAAGCAGGAGAAAAAAAGCAAGCACTAGGGGCTATAAACTATTGTAAAATCCCAAGAAAATCTTTTTCTCTTAATAAATACTGTTGTCATTCTCATCTGTGCTTTGCAAGAGTCTTCTGACATGCCTGCCCCAGTACCAAATGAGATCACTAATATGGATAGGTTTGCGTTCCTACAGTGTGAGAACACACAAATGATTCCAGTATAAACAATGGGGAATAACCACGCAGCTCTGACTTTATATGGAAGGAAGTTTTCATCTTCATTCCTTGATTTAATCCTAATGTTTCTGCATGTGCAAGAAACTGGGACCAGGCTGGGAGTGCAGGGCTCATGAGAAGCCCTCTGTCTTGAAGGAGGAGGTAGCCATAGCACTTACCTGAATTTCTGAGATGGCTTGAGAACCACTGGCCGAGAACAATAGCTGGAGTCATTGGTAAGGGCTGGTTTCCACTAACACATTACATTTTTTGTTACATGTTAATAAATGCAAGTTTGTTATAGATAGACCATTTGCTTCTCAAGACAATGATCATCCTATTAACTGTATGTTCATATATCACTCATCACAGTTGGTGTTGGTCCTGACTTCCAGGCCCTGCCATAATGTATGTAATAACTCAGAAGGGAAACTCCTGACGGGAAAAAAGTTTTAACAATCTATGAGATGTACTCTGATACTTGTTAGTGGTAGATAGGATTGACAGGGGACGGGGGACAGGACAGTACCATGGGGAAAAGGACACGTCAAACCCATTCCAGAGGGAGGACTGAACTTTAGTTTTAATTACAGCCCATGAGACAGAGCTATAAAGTCAGGGTCTTGTAGGTTTGCAAATGCACCGAAAACCTAACACTGGGAGTTTGGAGCTGATTGGGGCAAGGCTACAAGACAGCCCTTATGTACCAGTACAGATTTTATGGCCAGAAAAGTGCTGAACACTTATAAGCAATGACTAAATAGACATGAGTCCTGCTTTGAGTAGGGGGTTGGGCTAGATGACCTCCTGATGTCCTTTCCAACCCTAATTTTCTATGATTCTATGGGGGTGGCCAGTACAACTCAGGATCAGGCTCTTCATAAACTTCAGTTACAGTCACCCAGTAATATCACCTAGTAGGGGGGAAAAAAGTTATGCACAACATAGTTGGGGATGCTACAATTCTTTCCCATCTACCTACCCCAATGGCATATATCAAAAGATTTAGTAGCCCTATTCCAGTTACAAAGTTGCACTGCTTCAGTTATTTTTCCCTAACTGCAGAGTAACTGCAGGCAGACAGACACTGCACCAGCTGTTTTGTAGTGAAGTCCCTGCTCCCTATTGACTGACTTTAACGTTACCATCTGTCCATACCCATTATTAGACTCTCCTTGTTCTCAACTCTTTGCCTTTCCATACCTTTTTTGGTCACTGTCCTGAGGTATGCCACTGCCTGAAGTAGTACAGTAAGGAGCTCAGACTCTTAGAGCCTGCCGGTACCTCAAAGTGATGAGTTTCATCTCTTCCCTGCTCAGCACAGCCAGTCTCCCTTAAGGAGAGTAACCAGCAGATGCTTCTGCAGTCTCTCTGCTGCAACTCTTTCTTAACAGTATGTACTTGCTTCTGAAGACAGCATTGCATCCCAGCACATTCAGGAAGTTTTCTTTTCATACCTGAAAAGCTAGGCACTGCACTAAAACCTTAGTTGCACAGGATTGCATCTTGTCTAGGGAGTCAAATTAGCGTACAGCACAGGCCACAGCTTGAGAGATCCAATAGCGAGGTAGGAAGAACCATCTCAAAAATGGGAAAAAAGCTACAGGAACAAAGAGAACTGCCTGGGTGATTGTTGGGGCCTACAAGCATGCAGCAGACTTCATATAAAGAACAATCTTGCCATGTAAAGTGAAAGGGAAAACATAGTGAGGAGCTGTGATGTTGCAGTAGTAGGAAGTCCAACTTGCAATCCTCGTGAGAATGGTGAAATTTGGGGGGGGTGTTGTTTGTTTGTTTTAAACAAATAGCTCTGCAGCTGGAAATCAGGTCTTCTCAGTCTCTTTCTCTGCCACTGGAAACAGCATCCAGTGGTGTCTGAAGACTACACAATACTGTTACATTTTGAAAAATAAACTTCAAAGTAGGAAAATAAATAGCTGTGTTGTTCCAGCTAGCCAGAACCAGAGCACAGAAGCCCAGCGCCAAACAGCTTATAATGAAGTCTCTTGCGCCAATATTGTTTGTTACAATAGCCTCTCTGGTCCTCCCAAAACAATCATTTTATAGTTGGTCGAATGCACTCAGGGAAGTCTTGATTTTACTCTTTTTCCTTAGTCAAAACTGCTTTGCATTTGGTGCAGGAAGTCCTGCTGTGGCACTTACTGGTCTTCAAACTCCTCAAGTTGCTGGGTTTCTATGGAAATAAACTAAGGCAATTGCTGCTACTGCCATATGAAAACAGGTCTCAGCTAATGCCAAGCTACCTTCAGACCTTCACTAATGAAGCTAGCAACCTGTTGTTCCTGAGGGACAGACAGTATACTCTCTAGATGTCTGTTAAACACTGAATAATGTGTAGAACTGGAAAAAAGCAGCTCCCAAAAGAAATCTCCTCTTGGAAGCTAGTGCAAAAGGGTGGAGTTGGGTCCTGTAGTGGACAGAAATTCTATCATATTTCTGCATATGGCACCTAGGTATTATTAGTGCATTATAAAGGCAGAAATGTGTTTTCCCTTTGGATATTGTCTTTTCCTTCAGATCTGGCAAGTAATGGCTAGGTGCCCTTGCTGCCAAGTGGCTTGCACTCCATTTGTTCTAGTGCAGAACAAGGGTGTAGCCAGTTTCACAATCCAGAATTGCACAGGTGGGCATAACCATCATTTTGGTAGGGGCTGCTCAGCTTATAAAATTAATTTAGGGCTTGGTGTCCTTAGTGCCCCTTAAAGAGAAAGGGCAGGGCCTTCTGTCCCTGAAGAGCAGAAGAGAGAAAAACAAACTTTTTCGGGACTGTCAGTATTTTCATCTTTTCAATCTTTTATGAGCTACAACGCTGAGAAGAATTCCTCGGGTAGCTCATCTCTGCGATTCTGTTATTTTCTCCATTCCAGCCAAAATTTTTCAGGGAAGGGATTTAGGTTGTAGCCGTGTTGGTCTAAGGATATAGGCAGACAAGGTTCCTTGGGTGAATTTGATATCTTTTATTAGACCAACCCAAATGGTTGGAGAATAGTTATTAAACAAGCTTTCGGGTTCAAAAACCCTTCGTCAGGCTAAGGAAGCTTCAGCAGTTGGTGTGTGCTCTTCCTGGATGGAACGAAAAGTCAGGGAAGGGAGGCATATGTACAAACTGGGTGTTCATCTGCTGCTCAGGTAGTGCATAAAAGTTTCAGCCTAAACTTCTTTATCTTACGTAACCAATGTCAAACTGAAGGAAACTCAAGGCGCCCACAGGCCCTTTAGCTTTTTAACAAGCCACAGTTGGAGAAGCAGTTGCTAGAATCATTCTGCGATGCTTTTTCTGAAGATGGAGAAGTGAGATAGTAGTATGCATGCAGTTAAGTCCTATGAATGATCTCTTGAGCAAAATGCTGGAAATACGTTGGACCAGAACAAATGGTAGGTATTATCATTCACAGACACTAAAAGACAAATAAGCAAAAGAGAACAGGTAGGGGGAAAAAGGCAAAATACAAACTCCTACAAACTTTACTACAGATGCGTCACGAGCAGGTCCAGGGAGGTGATCCTTCCTCTCTATGTGATGTTGGTCAGGCCGCAGTTGGAATACTGTATCTAGTTCTGGGCACTGCACTTCAGGAGCCATGTGGTTAACCTTGAGAGGGTCCAGAGGAGGGCCGCTCGCATGGTCGGGGGCAGCAGGCCAGGCCCTACGAAGATGGACTAAAAGGGTTGAATCTATTCAGCCTCCACAAGAGAAGACTGAGAGGGGATCTGGTGGCTATCTATAAACTCACCGGGGGACCAGCGGAAAATAGGTGAGGCTCTGTTCCCCTGGGCACCACCTGTGATAACAAGGAATAACAGCCGCAAATTGAGTGAGGCATTACTTTATGGTGAGGGCTGCCAGGCTCTGGAATGGGCTCCCAAGGGAAGTGGTGCTCTCCCCTACCTTGGGGGTCTTCAAGTGGAGGTTGGATAGATATCTGGCTGGGGTATTATGATCCCAGCACTCATTCCTTCCTAGGGCAGGGGGTTGGACTTGATGATCTGTTCAGGTCCCTTCCGACCCTAGAAACTATTTACAATTATTTACTTTTAAAAACAAAGCTACAGCATTGAAGAGTCAGTGGCTGAGAATGACACTTTTCTCTCCAACTGCCATGGCCAAAGGTCAATTTAAGAGAAAATGCTTTGTCTATTTCTTGAGCTGACTTCCCTTCAATAGACACATTCATTATTTTTCAGTCAGTGGGCCCCAATTCATGAAACTACATCATTGTACCCTTCAGTCCATAGCTATTCCAGGCAAGAACTAAGCAAGTGTTTGAGTGCTGTTCCGAATAGGGATGTTTTCCTCAACTAAGACCAGTTAACCTTCCTGGACTTATATTTGTGTGGCTCTGATCCAGGAAAACTGCAAGGTGCAACTTATTTCTTAAGGGAGATTTAGCAGTAATCACTGACTGACAGAACAGCAACATTTTAAAGACTGCTTAACCACAAAGATGGATGGTAAGAAACAATTTAGTGAAGGTCATATTTAGAAAAAAGTGGTTGTATAATCAGTGAGTTTTTCACTAGGTCCCTCATGATTTCCGAGATTTAGTTATTAGGCATAAAGGATATTCCTTCATTCTTCTAACTTTCTTGAAATTGCGTGTCAGGGAAGGGATTTAAGTAAACAGTAGAAACCCAAGAGGAGGGTAAAACCTATGGACACTGGAAAAGAAAAGAAGACTCCAATATATTTCAATACATATGTTTACATTTTTATTTTGTTTTGCATTGCAGGCTCTCAATATCCCACTGAAATACAGTTAGCTTTAAATTAATAAACAGGTCATTTGTTCCTATATAAATAGCTGTCATAAAAACGCAGAGATTACATCACAGGATCCATCATTTAAATCTCTCAATAACAAAACTATTAGAGTGAGAGTACTGGTTTATGTGAGGGTAGAGTGTTTACATAAAAGGTCTCATGTCTAAGGAAAGCTGCGGATTAAAGGAGATATTGGTAGGGATGCAGGTGATGCTTCAGTCAGATTCTGAACTCTCTGGCTCATTGATTTGGTACTGACTGACTGTCTCCGCCAAAGGAGCCATTGAGCCATCAGGTCGTACTCCCATTGGTTTTATAAACTCATCTCTGCAAGAGATTAAAAAAAATTCTCTATTAGCATAAGTATACATATATCAAGCCACACTGCTATAATACAGACACGTGCAATCACACACAGTTATGTCCTTTTATAAAGAGAATCTTTAAGAGGAAAGTTGGACTGAAGTTCTCCATTTGAACAAGAAAGGGGAACAAAAAATTACCCAAGATGGGATGGGGGAAAATAAAGACATTCATGTAGGCCAAACCTACAAAGCCAAAAGAAAGCTACATGAAAAGTCAATGCTTAAAACAATGAATCTGCTCCTTGTTTGAAATACACGCACTAGCTTTTTTTCCCTAAGAATTCTTTAAGAAATGGTCAATACAGTTTCACCTGCCATTCTAGGCAACCCAAATAATTAAAATAAATTATTTGATACATATTCATCTCATTCAGGGAAACAAATCAGTTGGAACACATCCTGCCAACCCAGACTCTAGTGGTACTTAAGTACTTGTTGAATCATTTCGAGTCAGCTGGTTGTTTTTTTTTTTTAAACTATTGCTTTTGTTTGTGGTCATTTAATTACAGGATTGACAGCCATTTTAATCTCTTCAAAGCTCCAAAGGCCTTTCCACTGCTAATCCAATTATATCTACTCCACAAGCTACAGACCCATCTAAAAGATGATTAATTATTGATTAAGTCAATCAAAAAGTATTAGCAAAGATTTATTTAATCCTTACTTTTCATCACCTCATTTATTATATGTGGATTATGGCAAAGGCTGTGAGGTCAGAAAAGAACATTTTAGGTTTTCTTTAGTGGGGAAAAATATTTTTCATTTTCAAGAGGTGCTTTTAAGCAGTGTGCAGGGCCTGACCCTAATTTGCCACGTTTGAGGGAAAACTTTTAAATTTGCCCCTTGCACTCACAGAGAGTCATAAACTGGACCAGAAGAATATAGATACAGCAAAAAAGAAAAAAGACGCATTTCACCAACTCTCTGCCAGATCCAGGCTATCTCCTTAGTCAGGGAGAAACAGAAGTACTCTAGACATAGAAAACAAACCTCACCTTCTGCCGATAGCTGCTATGAAAGCAGCTGCAAAAGCAATACCTGACTTTCACAGTATGAATGGTGAGCTAGATGTACTGGTCAGCAATGGTAAAACACCAGTCTCAAAAGAAAAATTAGAAACTTTCATTGTTGTGAGACATAGATGAGAACAGTAACATTCAGGGAATAAAGGCTTCCAAGTATCACAGGAAAAAAAACAGTATTTTCTATGCAGTGTGGTTTGGGAGACCCCAAACCTGATAAAGTCAGTGCATTTTGTTAAGTAGGACTAAGATGGATGGGGAGAGCTTGGTACTCATGTAAAGGCTGCAACCCCAGAATGCTGATGAGGATAGCCCCTATGCGTCTTCCTTGTAGTCCATTACCCAGGGTGATTTAGTATGGGATTTGAATTGCTCTTCTTGAAGGGGAGGGACTTGCCCATGTGTTCTTCAGTACTGACTCCTCCTCCTTTTCTCATGCTAGTAATACAGTTTCTAAGATTTTCTCTTCGCCAAGTGACAGTGAATTTTATTCAGAAAGTTCTCTTGAGACCACACGTACCTAGAAGATCCCTGGGGGTTGGGAGTGTTGGAGAACGACATGAAAAGAACTTTCAAAACCTAATTCTGTAGAGCAGGGATGGCCAACCCATGGCTCCAGAGCCACGTGCAGCTCTTCAGAAGTTAATATGCATCTACTTGAATCTTTGCACAAGCCCATGGTGACCAGCTTCCATAGCCGTTGCGTCACGTCACGTGATCCAACTGTTCACAGCGAGCACATTACTCAATTTGGACTCAGAAGGTTGGACTCTGGAGCTGCAGGTTGGCCACCCCTCGTGTAGACCCAAACTACAATGAGGATCCACATAGCTGGTGTCTTGAGATGACCCACACTGTTCTTGCTGTGATGGAAGCTCCCCACAAAGCAAGTGGTGAAACGCTTTGGAATCTTTTCAAAACCTGAAGATCTTTGCTCTGAGAGGACGTAATGTAGGAGTTAGAAGTCTCATGGTTTAGAAGCCTAACGCTCAACAGTAGGCGACAAAATTCTCTGATCCCCTAATTCAGTTAGTCTTAAAAGCTGCATTTCAGCTACATAACTGTCTCTCACTCAAGTGAGAATCTCCAGCCCTTGTAGAAAACTTGGTCATTGGACAGCCAACAGCCATGGACACAGAACAGAATCAGGGTGATTTATATTTTTTAAACCAATGTGTGTAATGTGAAATGCCTAAAGACTGGGAACAAGGACTGGAACCCAGAATCCAAGCCCCCTTCACCATCCCACTCCCTGGGGAGCTCCCACTGCAATGGGTCAGTCAGGTTCCCTCTTGTTGCTTCTCCTTCTGGCATCATACATCTTGTGCTCTTTTCTGCATAGTGACTTGGCTTCAACAGGTAAGGGTAAAGAGTACCTTGCATGCAACCTATGCTACAGCCTAGTGGTTAGAGCACTGTGCACATCCAGTGCTGCACTTCATACTGACATTCATGCTGATGGGGTCACTCAGGCATTGGGAGTGCTCTGTAAATGCCTAAAAGATCAGGGATTTGAACAGAGTACTGCTGAATTTCAGTGGTGCTTAGGTAGATATCAGGTACTACATACTAGGTATGGATTACTTCTAAGCACATGCACAAGCCTCAGCTGAGATGTCCAAGAACTTTTCAGGCCAAAATAGAGGTCCCTAATGATTCTAGGTACCTACGCAGTTTCCTGGATGCCAAGAGGACCGATTAGGACTATACACTTTGTGAACTGGGCACCTAAATTCCACTGGAGCACCTCTGAGAAGGATGTACATCTAATCCCAGGTATCTGAAAACTGTGAAAACTTAGAAATAATCCTGAGACATACTGAAAAAACACCAAATAAATAAAACCAGGGATGAAGAAGGAAGAAGCAAAGGAGACAACAAATGAACAGATCTGACCACCATAGGAGGACTTTAACAGAGATGGAGTCCCACAGAGAAGTGTCACAACCCAAGGGTGTGATTTTTGTTTTGTGTGTGCTTTGGCACCACTGAATTATTTTCCCGCCAAATTGTAGCTTTCTTTGCAGTGTGCATTTCTTCTTTGCAGCTAAGAAATGCTCATTGCAAAGAGTTCCCGCCATTTGTATTATAATTCGAACCCCATTATTGGCTTGCGTGAAATTATTCACACGTGGCGGCTAATGATTGGCTTGCTAGCCGTATAAAAAGCTTGAGTGGTTTCTGCCCAAGTTGGAGGACTCCACAAACACCAGGAGGAGGAGACTTCACGCTGCGTGAAGATCTCTAAGCGCTGCGGAGCCTATCGGACCCAGCGCATTTCAAGCAGGCAACAGAGGTCTGATCAGCCTCTAGCCTCTCCCCGTCGCCATTCGCAATCCTCGACGTATCCTTCTCCCTGCGCGCAAAAGGATCCACGGAGCCTCGACAACTCCGTGAGAGTGATCGAATATTGTCTGAGTCCTCAAACAAGGATTTAAGTGGAGCTGTGCCTGGGAAACTGTCCAGCCTACACCGCGACCATCTTCGGTGTAAGTAAACAATCTTGAATCAACCATTACGCGTCTGTGACTAATTCTAGCGTGTCGCCTGTTTTCTCTGACCCAGTGTGCCCGGGCTGCTGGCCACAGCACGCGCGGCGCGAAAAAGGGCCCAGATCGCTCCCGGCCCGCACAAGAAGGTACAACTAAACTCCATGGAAGTTATGTCACCAGTTTCAGTCAAGACCACAATTCACCCTTTGCCTCTAAAAGATGTTCCTACTCCTATTCTTGTCCATACAGGCCCATGGAATGAAAAACTAAGAGCAATTAAACCAACCACAGCAACTTTTGAGGTGATGTAAAGGGCAAGGATGGTTGCTCATGTATCTCAGGCCAATTGTAGTTTACTGTAGGTTCTATGCAGCCAACCACATAGACCGCACATATTTTAGCCATCAGCAGCTTCGAGGACAATCCATGAGAAGAGAATTGAAAATAAATCTGGGAGGCATCTTGGAGGCAGAGCTTGGCAACTAAAACTGTTTATTCATACACCAGCACCTAATTCTCCTCGGGCTTAAAGATCTTACAGACAAGCATAGTCTGAAAATCTTCAAGACTCATCACATCATCATCACCTTCAGATTCCTATATTCCTAGACATTCTTCCAATTTAGACAGAAAGAAAAAGCCTTCCTACAAAGCCTGAATAGCTTGTTTCTTTGTTAGGCAGTCTAAATGCCCCCCCAAAAGTAATAACGTCTGAAAGTGCCTCCAAATTTTCAGGATTGGAGATACCCGACTTGAACTCTTCTTTTTTTCCAATTGACATTTGGAATTCATTTTAAGATTGCAGAATAAGGAAGAAGGAACTGGACATGCAGATCAATTGCATCAGATGCTGGTTGCATAGATACAGTGTCCTAAATCACTGCTGAGAACTAAGGGAAAGTCAAACAGCAAGAATCAATAAGCATGGAACGCATCAAAGAAATACCATGATTTATTTTCTCACCATAATTCCTCATGACACTCAGTACCAATCTGCAAAACTCACGTTGCAGGCCATTTGTTGGTCAAGCAATTGTTTGACTCATCCTTCTAAACAAAATGTAATGGAAGGAAAGTAAACCTTCATATAGGTTTCCTAGCTCATTGATACAACTTATGTTTTATTTTCCGTGAGGATATTCAGAATTATCAAGTGTAGTTTCACAAGAAAAGTTTAGACCATTTTAGTTTGTGATGCATCAAAAATAAGGTCAGCAATTTTCTTTTAGATCTGAATTTTCTATAATTTCTATGCATAGAATAGAAATAGAGGTTCATATACCTGATATGAACTTATTCTTACTAAAGTAAACCATTTGCAGAAGTACAGAATAGCATTATAAATACAAATCAAAGTGCGACACAAGCAACATGTACTTCTCTCTAAAGGTTAAAATACACTCAAGAGTTTTGTACTGACAGCAATTACAAAGTTAGAAGACTAACCTGCCCCCTCAAATGTACCATATACATGTATATGGTAATGGTGATCTCCTGTATTCCTCAACACTACATCACTGTCTTGAACTACCACATATTCTGTTCTGCCCTCTCAAGTGCAACTATGATCCTCATCCCCAGAGGCGATCCTAGCAGGAGCTTGTGAGCTGGGCGGCCAGAATGCTACAGACAGAGAGGGGGTGTCACCCTTCCCTGGCCCTGCAGCCACTGTAGTTTTCTATGGCAAGCGAGGATCCGAAGCCCTGAATTTGGTAGCAGCTGCAAGGGCCCAGGAAGGGTTCACCTGTCTCTGATCTCTCTCTTGCAGCATCCTGCTCTCACTCCATTCCTGTAGCTGAAGGTGCCTCCATTCCAGCACCTTCCTTTACTGAACAACTAGGGCTCAAGTGTCAAAGATGGCAGCTGCCTCTATTACTTGTGGCACATGCACCATAGGTTACCTACTCTTGCTGTACACGTTTCAAGACAGCATGTTTTGGCTACGTACTGCTCTCTAAATGTGGGTTCCATTTTTAGTGCCACTGAACACCCATGAGGGGTGCTTGGGGAACCAGGGAGTTTATAGAGCTCCTCTGGTTTCCTGCACAGGCTTCCTCCTTTACCAGTCCCCATGTGCAAGGGAAAGTGGCTGTCAGGTTGGTTAACTCCGTGTATGTTGAGGCAAGTGAAGTGCGAATTCAGTTTTGGCTACATGCTTCCACCATGTGCTGGTCAGTACAGCTAAACTGGCATGAGTGAAGCAGCAAGAAATGCTGGTGAAAGTGCTTCCCCCTGATGCTAGGGGGAAGCTGGGACCAGACCGCAATGATCAGTCCCCAAATCATCAATCAGTTTTCCCCCTTCGTTGAGCTGGACTGTTTCAATGCAGCCTACTGAAATAAAAGTGGAGACTGAAAAGTAGAGAGAGGAAGCTGCAAACAAAGTATGTGACATGGGATGCTGTAAAGCTAGCTTCATTGGTTTGGAAAGAATGCATTATACATTAAGTAACAGAATGCATTGCTGAGTAGGTCTTCAAGAGTGACAATGCAGCCAATTGCCACAGTCAACTTTAATTCAGACAGACCCTCTACAGTAGGGGCAGGCAGTTATTTTGGGCGGAGGGCTGCTTACTGAGTTTTGGCAAGCTGTTGAGGGCTGCATTGGTAGCCCAGCCCCTTGACAGGTGTCCCACCCCCTTGTTGCCATCTTGGGACCAGAAGTCCTGCCCTCTAACCCCCAACCTTTGGCATCTGGACTGGCCTTGCTGGTGAGTCCTGTCGGCTCCCTATGGGTCCTACTGCTTCAGCTCCTGTCATCTTTGACAGGCAGCCAGGAGCAGATAAATATTAATTTCCTAAATTTTTAGGGGCCCCTGGGCCGGATAGCATGGCTTGGCGGGCCGTATTTGGCCCACAAGTCATATTTTGCCCACCCCTGCCCTACTGGCATAAACTGTCATAGCTCCACTCACTGCTGTGAGTCACTGGTTTAGCACTGGTTCCTTAAAGACCTCAACAAAGTTCTGGCATTTTAACACCAGCTGATGACCTCTCTTGTTTAAACATGCAAGCTAGTATGGGGTTCCCAGGTAGACATGGCCAAACCTACTTGTAAGAAACCAAATTTTACATGTACGCTAGCCCAGCTATAAAATGTAAACTCTGTTGTCACGGTACAGGAAAAAGGTACTATTCCCCCCCCCCCCCCCCAACACACACACACACACACACACACACTAGGGGGAGGTGCATTGCAAGTTTTGCTGCATCTAGTAAATATATTTAAATGCAAATATATAAACATGCATATTTAAACTGATTTTATAAAAATCCTTGCATGACCCTTACTATGATCAAATACCCTTTTCAGCGACACATGTTTTTCTATTACAAACAAGGCATTCTATTCAAGTATACTTATTAGAAAATGCACCATAATTAAGCAGTTGGTAAAATGCATTCTTTTCCACCACTTGCAGATCTCCCAAGAGTCCCTTCAAATTTACCTATACAAGTTCGAGTTTCCTGCTTGCCATTTAGCTTGATAACGACTCAAAAATCATTCCCTTGTTTTCAAGGGTCCTTCTTTCTTGTCTGCTCTGTGTACTGCAGGGCAGTATTGACACATGGAATTAATGACAGTGTCTGTAATGAAACAACCGTCATGCAAACACCAGTCTGCTCCTTTGATAAAATGGCATGTTGGGGACCTATTCACCTCCTTATAATTAAGCACTACATAATAGTTCCGATCCTTTCATGTAACATTATTTTGTTCTATGATTAGAAAAGAAGAAAAAAAAAATCTATGTAGCGTTGCCTTCTTCATTCACTCCATGATTAATTCTGCGTTTTTAATGAGTATGGTTGCTATTTAGGCAGGTTCTGTTACATACTTGTTTTGTTGACTTCTGTTCAATGTACAACAAAACCCAAGCTGTGGTAATTGGGGACCATTTCATAAGCAAAAGGATTCCTGCTATTAATACAAGGTTGGCTTGGAAAAAGCACTCTGACATTTTAAATTAGTCAATTAATGTATAATTCCGCCTATCATTTATAATGGTGGAAAAACCCTTCATATATTTATCAGACATTTTAATTAATATGGAATGTTTGCAATAACATTGGATACAAACAGACAAAAAAAGTGCACAAAAGTGATTTAATGTAGCTAAATTGAGCATTTTGAAAATGTGAAAGGTTGTGTTAAATCTTTTTGAAAAGAGTGAGCAAGTTTTCGGAAGCTCAAATACATGCCTTATGACTAGATTTACAGTCACTCTCTCTCACTGCTACAACAAGATGATATACTCTATTTGTTGCAAAGAAAATCCTGATTATAAAATAAATCTGAAAAAAATTCCAGGTGCTAAAACTCTGCCCAAGTAGTTTCTGATTTTCCCCAGTACAATGAAAATGTCAAAAGTCCTCTTCTCTTATATTTAAAAGCATGAGGTATAAAAACAACTTTGCCAGGCCAAATCTGGGCAAAAAAGTTTAGTTCTTGTGAATGGAACAAAAAGCTCTTACAAAACCTAAGGACAATATATAAAACCTGACTATTCTAATTTCAAATTAGGAATGTCAAGCTTTTTGTTCACTTTTTCTTTTTAAATGCTTCATTCTTTTATTTCCCTTGCATGTATCCTGACACAAGGTATGTGTTCTCTCACATACTGGATGCCATCTTCATGAATTACAAAGCTTCAAATCATTTCATGTCACAACTGCAATTTAAATCATAACAACTTTATAGTTAAATTGCAGAAGCCATTTATTGAAAAAAAAGAAAAAAACTCCAAAAACATACCCCACACATTCAGAACTATTTTCCTGCTACCTGTGTATGAGAAAAGGCTGAAACGTCACACTCACACTGAAACACAAACCCTTCTCCATGGAAATTATGTTTGGATTTAAAAAAACAACACAAAACTGGATGAATTCATATTCATCAAAACAATGAGTTCTCTCACCAAGAAGCAATTTTGCTCTCTTGTTTAGTATGGACAAATTCATTTATGCAAAATTTCCACATTGAAAATAATGAGCAACTGAAAAAAGTAGCAATGCCAATATAAACTGAACTTTAAATTAGTTGTTCTCAACCTTTTTACTCAAGGAACCCCTTATTAGACTCAAGGCAGCTCTCCATAACTTCTGTAAATTGAGTTGTACCCCATTTCAAAAACTAATTTAATTATTACAGTGTTTACCTCCTTGCAGAGAGCCAGAAAGTATAGGTGGGGGAGCAGCCAGGTAGATAGAGCCTGAGTCAGCCCTTATCTGTTTATCTCCTCACACTTCCTGTGGTGCCCTTCCAAGGATCTCATGGCACTCTAGGATGCCCTGGTTGAGAATCACTGCTTTAGACTAATGCCATCTTGCTTTTCCCTTGTCTACTAGAGTGCAACTACCTTTAAAAATGCCAATAAATCCCTGCATTACAAACCCATGACCTTCCTCCATCTCAAATTACAGTTTTTGTTACTTAGTGGTGCCAACTAAAAAAAAAATTCAAATGTATCCCTGTTGCATACAATTAAACTATCATTACTAGGAATTGTTAAATAATATTAAAGTATAATACAAAATGCTAATGTAATCAAAAGGTTATGATTCTCAGCACATTACAACTGTACGCAAAGACTCTGTGGCTGCTTATGAAAGTTTATAATTTTTGGCCACAATAGTGCCCTATGAACAAGGGTTTTCTTGCAAGAAATTAAATCTATCATTAGATAACCACTTTAAAAAACAGAGCTGGGGTGGCCTGTAGTCAGATGGGTTGAATTTCCCACATTAAATCTGCAAAGGAAAACAATTTTGCCTTAAATTTTCTCATGCTTCACAGCTTTTATGAAAGTTGGCTCTGAAAGGATTATTTTTTCCATAAATCAAGGCAAATTCGATACACAGGTTTTGCCATACTACCAGGCTGGCCCATTCTAATTGTCTCCTAAAGTGGACCCCAATTAGTAAGTGCAACCTATGGGAAGGAAAGAGAAAGAGACAGAGAGAGAGACAGACAGAGAGTCTTTCTTCCTCCCTTTCGTCTTCAGTTTCCCCTCCCACACCCCCCAAAAGGCACCTCAAAACCTAAAATGCTTCCATTATTGGATTCTTGATGTCTTACTTCCTAGTACCAACAGGTGAAGAATGACTATAAAAAAAGAAAACAGACTTGCCAGTGATCTGCTTTAACTCTATGAGCTTCAAAGCAAAGAAAACTTAAAATGTCCTAAAACCTGAGGCTATAGTCCCAGAAGTATAATTCTACTGTAGGGAAAAAACAAAACAAAACTTGACTTCATAAAATTTCTGGTTAATTTACAAGTGTCCTCCATGTTAATTTGTAAATTACCAACCTAAAAACAATGCCTGACTTGTAGACTTAATGTTATGAACAAATGCGCAAATTCAATCGTCCAAAGAAATCAAGAAAGTCCAACTACCATAAACATATCACTTACTCTAACCAGGACAGAAGACTGCCAGCTTCCCATTTTATTTAATGTTTATATAAAACTGAACAATAGCACTATTACATTTTATTTAAAAATCCCATTCTCCTGAAAGAAGTCTCATTTTCTATTTTTTTTGCTTCTTGTTACTCTATTTTACATCAAAAATATTGAGTATATGAAAAAAAATGGGAAGACCTCTCAAACGCTTCTGGTAGGACCTACGAGTTCAAACCATGATTCAGAGCTACTCCCATAATAATTACTGTATGAATACACAACACAAAGCCATGCCATGCCCTGAAGAGCCTGCAATCTAAGTATTAAATAGACAGCAGGTAGACATAATTGAAAGACAGTGGAAGCACAAGGCAAGAGTGAGGGGATATTGGTCAGCAGAATAAGTAGGTGGCAGAGCACACCAGCTGCTGGACTATTGTCAGGTTTGTTTGTTTTTTGTAGACCCCATGGCAGGTGTCTTCTACCCTTTGCATTGAGAAGGTTTGTGGTTAGATAAAATCCAAGAGGAACTGCTGTAAAACTTATTTCTGAACATCTATAACGATGGCAAAAACTCAATTCACTCTATTTCTTGGCTCTTATCAGAAGTTTTTCTTTTCTATTATCAGGTAATACATAGATAGCTTTATTATGACTCTGTCCACTAATTTCCTCACTTTTCAACATTTTAGTTCTATTAAGATTAGGTATATGCTTAACTATTGCCTTCAGTAAATCTCTAATTGCTTTGATGATATTAGTATATCATATTAGTATATACATATTAAATTATACAAATTATTGTAATAGTATTTTAAGCCAAATGCATCTAGATTTTCCCTGCCTAAACATCTGATCCAATTAAATCTTTATTGCTTAATGCAAAATCCAAGTTTGCCCACATCTCACTCACTACATTCTTGATCTTTTAAACAAGTTTAATAAACGGATTTATAACGAACTTGAGTTGCTGAATTCATCTTCCAGTAAACATCCTGGTAGTTTAAGTTACCCAAGAATACTATATTATGTGTTTTTATGATTTCTGGGTCCAGTTCTGCCAGTAGGATTGATTTTACACATAAGGACAGCCCATGGACTTCAGTGAAAATCACATACATAAGCGTCACTAGGATTGGGGCTGGTATGTGTTTGAAGAAGCACCTCAAATTTCCAGATTAAACTCTTCCAAATCAGGTCATTGACTATGATCTTAATTAGTATTAGACTGGGCATGAAAAACTGGTCCTTGCGCATGTGTAGGCCATAATGAAGAAAGAAACTGTTCCTGATCCATGCAAAGCATACTGCATCAGTTTCTAGATATTAAATCAAGGAGGGAGATAGCTATCGCCACAAGACTAAAGCTGCTCTCTCTCTCTCAGTGAATAATAGAGCCGACATGTTAAATCAAAACATAATTCTCTGCTGTTAATTGATATTTTAATACCATTCTCTTTTACATGATTTATCTTATACACATTAAAAAAATTAAATGAAATTACAATTGCACTCCACATTTACCCTATAATTAGTGGATGCGGTTACACTACCTGGAAAGTTTATCAAGCATGTTGACAAGTTTCATAGCTTCATATTCTTTTTGTTCTTCTGTCATTTCATCCATAGGGTTCGGCATTGGCTCTTCTACATGACCCGTGATAAGGTTGATGCTGGGGAGATAAAAAAAGAAAAAAAAGGAGGGTGGATCATTTATACACATGTAGGGTTAACTTTTGTGTGGGGTGGGAATGAAAGGGTGAAGGACAGTAAACAATTTTAACTTACTCTTTCCCAATATCAATGTAAAGTTGTTTAACTCCTTATGGCAGGATTGTAACTAGCTTTCATCTGTCTTGGTTTATATATCCATTTTGTAGGCATTCAAGTGATTATTATTTTATCTCATTAAATACTCAAACATTTAAGCCCCACTAGCTCTTGTTAAGCATATAAGCCAAGACGCAAGAGAAGATTTCCATTCAGGGGTGGCATATGCAGTAAAAGTTCTGGAGCTATTACTTCTGAAACATACTGACCACTTCTGACGGTGCCTTTTATCCTCTAATAAAAGAACATATTTGCTGAGATGCTTTAAAAGTTGCCTTTTCACTTTTTCATTTTCTTCTCGCACTGTTTTTTACTGAGCCCATTTTAATCAAGATCAAATACCAAACCCACAATTGTGACAGTTTGTGTGTTCACTGTGAGCCAACTGAATAAAAAAAGTTAGATAGATGCAAAGGAGTCCACAATGCAATTGTTAAAAATACAACTTTTCAGAGCTGATTCACATTTCAAATGATTAAATAATGAGCAATAATGATATTCATTAAAGATAGCAGAGGAATATCACACTTGAGAGCCCTTTTCACATGACCAGGGTGGAAAATTAACCTTAGATTAATCCAATATTGACACTTTACAGTTAAATTCTATTTACAGACAATTAAATTAGGCAGAGAGAAAGTAAGTCAACTTCTTGAAAAAGAGGAAGAGAAACATGGCAAAAAAAGGCTTCAAAATCATGTGATGGAAATCTTCCACCTTTCTTCCTCTTAGTGGTAAAATGTGAACGTTTTGCTGCTATAACCTTGTGAACTCAAGACAATGTTACAAAAAGAAGTTCAGAAGAGGCTGAATCTATGCATTCTTCAACACATGTGAGTCTGGACCCCCTCCCCACCCCAGATAATTCTGCACATATTTATGCTTTTCAGCCATCAAGAAAATTAAGGGAATGCTGTTATGGCATAGGGCAGTGGCATAGAGATACCCGAGCCAGATCTGCACAGCAATTCTCACTAGGGCTAATTACCCCATAGCAGCACCACATTGCTGTTATGTAGTGCTAGCCAGTAGCCAAGCTAGCTTACGTGGCATTGCATTGTGTTATGTAGACACTTCCTTAATATCTTCAAGCAAAGCTAGAATACAAGTGAACCCTGCTCAAATTATGCTGTGGGTAACTTGCAGTGCTTCAAAGTCCACTGAAAAGGCACCCCACCACACATCTAACACTGGCTAATCAGAAACATCCCAACCTGGAACAGGTCATTCCTCAACCACTTATCAAATTAGTTGCAATCAAGATCATGGAGGCAGCTTCCAAAAAAAAAAAAAAAAAAAAAAAAAAAAAGATCACATTTGAATGCAACAAAAACTGTATCACAATGACAAACACTGGAAACCCACATAGCATCTATGGAAAACAATAAGCTAGTCGAGCACATACACAGCTCCAAAGCTAGAAGTTATGATACAGATCCTCAACAAAAGGCAAAAAGGAGGAAAGCTACTGAAAAACAAATAGTACTATACTTTGGCTTTGCAGATTTGTATTCTTCAGTGTCTGTATCTTCATCATCCGAGTACCAGTGATCCCCTCTTCCTCCAGCTAAAAGGCCTCTTGCTGCCAGCAGTCCTGCTGCATTACCATAGCCCGTATACTTTAACAGACTGTCAACTGCAAAGAGACACAGATATTCACTCAGCAAGAATTTAGTGGAATCATAAAGTTCAATGTTTGTGTTATCTTTGAATCAAGCTTTTAAAAAAATGACTTATGTGGTGATGAGTCTACTCTACACAATATCTGAACATTTGTTTAAAGCTAGAAGTGGGATTTATTTATTCACTTTGATAAAACCTTCCAGTTTTGATTATTTTGTTTTTAATAAGTCATAAAAAGGCAGCACATTTAGGTTGTCTGTGAATATAATGCTGTCAGTGGTAAAATATGTACTCTTAAAGTATAGACCTACAATCAAATTAAAATAAGTTAATAGGCTTACCACCAAATAGCTGATGTGCCTATAACTAGGGGTCACAAAATGAAACAAATAGGCAGTAAGTGTAAAATTAACAAAAGGAAGTTCTTTTTCTAATTAAAGTGTGGAACTCATTGCCACAAGATGTTGTGGAAGCTGAAAGTTTACCCATATTCAAAAAGGGACTGGATACCTTCTGGGCAGAAAGTTGCATCAATAGCTATTGAGCACAAGAGTTACAGGTACAGCATCTGAATCAGAACTTCCTAGACCTTAAATGCAGAAAATGAGAGGGGAACAGTGGAAGAAACCCTGGTCCTACCCAGGTCACTCTCCCTTTCAGCATCTACTCTGCCACTGTGTGACATAAGATACTGGGAAAGATGGTTTGACCCAGCAAATGGTAGTTCTAACGTTCATAGAGCTAAGCCCTGGTTGGGGAAAGCTAAACTAGTGTAACTTATCCATGCTGTTTCATTCATTATGGGCACATGAACAGTTACTGCAGTTAGCTATTCCACTGCAAGACCTCCCTATCCAACTCACTTAATTTGATTACCTATCCATACCTTAACCCTGGAGAGATCCATATCCTAACCCTGGAGAGGAAGGTACAGTCCAGCAGAAAAGCAAGGAAGGCAGGAATCCAAAAATTCAAAATGCTGGTTCTGAAAATGACACCCCTCTGTGGTGCGGTAAAGCTAAGCTTAACTGTTTTAGCTTTGGTTACCAGGAGTGTTAGACACATGAACAGTTGCCACACATCAGCTATCCAATAGTTATGTATTTAGGGTTCCTCATCAATAGAAATAAGAGAACAATTTGCTTTCTAACTGGGCCCTGATGGTTAGATTAACACTTAACACTGGTAAAAGGACTTCCAAGATTAAAATGCTGCATACAGACTGATGAAGAATGAAGGCTGGAATTTTTAAAGATGCCTAAAAGTTGGGAATGAACCTCCCACTGAAAGTCAAACAAGGTTTGTTTGCTGAATTTCCTTTAGCTCCATTTGGAAACTGTAGCCACAGCTGCTCAAGTATTATTAGTGCAGCTTCTACTGTTGGGCCTTTTAATTTCATCCCACATGCACACTCCAAAGGATCAAAACAGCTTTCCAACATCCACTGGTCAAAGATTAGAGCCACTGACAAACACTGTGAGAGAGTTCATGAAATCATTTAATATTTGGTCAGTTTGCCACTCTTTTCCAATCACTGAATAGCTACTCATTCAGTGAGCTGCTTCAATTCTATTCAACCTAAACATTATCAAAGCCAGAGGCATTATTTTAACAGTTTTTAAACTAATGGTCACGTCAGAAACTGTAATAGTTGCAGAGACAGGGAATATCTTTCTAAGGACTTCTTGGGATAAAAGGAAAGGGGAAAAAAAATAAAGCACTCTGGATTTATACCTCTCTCTTTACAAAGGACAAAAAGAAATTCTGCTGCTAGTTGCTTTACTCCAAGGTCAACATGCGTCATAAGGCGCACAAGTTTGTTTCTTACTGTAGTGCCAACTTCAGGACGATTTGTTACATCTCTTAATGGAGGCAATACCTAGAAACATGAAAAGGAGAAAGTGAACACGGCAATTCTTTCCTGACGGCAGCTAACAAAGTGAACAGGAAGGAAAGGTTATTAGTTATTCCCGAGAGAGCAAGTATAATCAGCTTAAATCTCAACCCAGAAAAGCAGTGATTAGATAAGTAGGCTGGCTACAATATAAAGCAGAACTTCCAAAGGTAAGAAGAGCACAGCCAGCTGCACTGACTTCCTTCAATCCTCTGTAAAGTTCCCATGAACTCCAGCCAGGTTATACTTTGGATCCTGTTCTCTGATCTTTATCCTTGACTGTCTTTTAGACCATCTTCTCTTTTTTCTAATGCAACTAATAGCTACTCCAGATATCTATTGATTAATAACCTGCACAAGAGCATTATCATCCATCTTACTGCTTCAGTTGGTATAAACAAAAGAAAATTGAACCCAAATAAGCTACTACATCATTAGAGTGGTCAGTGGGTTATACAGAAGACTTGTTAAAACACTTTGAAAAATCCAAACACAAACCAGAATTTTAGCTAACAGCTTTGCTATCAGATCTCTCTCAAAGTGAGTTTCTGCAAATTTGAAAAAATATACCTCCTTAAAAAGAGTTGCCTGGTAAACAGATGCATTTAAATTCCTCTGAAATACTTTACAGATAATTCTACTTATCTCTAATAAACATACTGCTTGTTTGTACTATTTTCTCAAATGTTATTCTTGGCGATACACATGCATGAAGATGGAGTCTTTGTTTTTAAGATGTCATTTGGCTCTGCTCTTATTCCTCACTTGAAGTTTCAGATGGGACATACAGATGACGGTGAAAGTCTATGGAAATCTGCACTTCTTAATCATGGATTTTTAAAAGCACCTCTTTGACTTATAGTTGACAATGATGATGCATTTGTTTGTTTTGTTTTTTAATTAAGGCTGCTCTCAACTTCCCATTATGACATTCTTTTAAAACTGCTTATATTATTGGCAAAATTCAACCATTTGGGGCTGAGAGGTTAGGTGTTGACTGTCTGCATCAAGCTGATATCCCTCCTTCCCCCCTGAATTTTCTGCCAAATCATTTAACCCTTTGCAGCTCAATTTAAAGCCTTGGAAAATTCAGTTTCCACACATACAATAAAGTACTTTGTAAATTTCACCAGCTAAACTCTGAGAGTTCTGGCCTCACTGGGCTTGTCTACACATGCATTTGATCCTGGATCAGTTTACTCCCGAGTAAACGCTCCTAGGCAGGCGTCTACATATGCAGAGAAGTGGGAGCAGATTTGCTGCTAAAGGCAGCAAACTGCTCCTGCTTCCTGGGGTCTTGCAATGGGCCCCTGCTGCCACCAGGAGGAGCTCTAGGCTCCCACTGGGTGCTAGGCCAGGGCCTGGCAGGGAGCAGTGGGCTAGGAGACAGCTGTCTCCTGGCTGCAGCCTACCCCTGAGGGCTGCCTGCTGCTGGGGTGGGGACAATGTCCCCCTGTCCCAGCAGCAAGGAGCTCCTGTCCCTGGCTCCTTGATCAGGGGCAAGAGACTTGGAAAGAGCTGCAGGGGAGGGGCAGGTCCCAACCCCCTGCCCCAATCCACTGGCTGGGCAGCTAGCAGTTAACTCATTGCTAGCTGCCCCACCAGCAGATTGGGGCAGGGGGCTGGGACCTAACCCCACCCCTGCAGCTCTTTCCAAGCCTTGTGCCTTGGTCACCTGATCACAGCACGGGGCTGTGACCTGCCCCCAACCAGGACAGTTCTCAGCCCCCACCTTACACGTGGGGCAGAGACTGGGGAGCCTGTTCCCTGCTCAGCTCCATGAGCACAGAGCTGGGTGGGAAACAGGCTAAGGAGCTTGTTCCCCGTTAAGTTCTGCCAGTGCGGACCTGGGTGGGGAACAGGCTGGGGTGCTTTTTCCCCCACTCAGCTCCATGCTCACAGAGCTGGGCAGGGAACGAGCTTGCCAGCCCCCACCAGCAGGGAGCTCCCAGCTCCGCACCATGGGCCCAGTGCTGGAAGACCTTTATCTCCCAGCCTGAACTCATGGGGCTCAGGCTGGGAGACCCTTATCTCCCAGTGACAGCTCCATGATCCTGGGGCCAGCGCTGGGAGATCCTTACCTCTCAGCGCCAGCTCCATGACCATAGGGCTGGTGCCGAGAGATCCTTATTTCCCAGCACTGGTCCTGCAACTGCAAGACTAGGATTGAGGGGCAGACTGGATGAGCAGCTCAGACAAAGAAACCAGCTAGCTTGGCAAGGAGACTGAATGTAGAAGAGTGCAACTCTTGGCAGCACTTACTGGTATGCTCACAGCAAATAGGTTAATGCAGCTAATCCTGCTTCCAGTTCAGGAGCTACCAAACATGGTATGGATATAGTGTTCAGCATACTCCTACCTTGCATCATAGGGATGTACCCTAGTTTTCCCATAGGATCCCTACTTCTTAGACTGTACAGGGTGGATTGTTTAGGGACAAATCAAGGTTGTATAGTGATTGTCTGTAAGTCCTCAGCCTGTCCAATCAAGTTTGGCCTTAGCGGTCAACCTGAATTCTAGCATTCCAAGTTTTAGGGCTTGACTCAAACTTGAGTAACACTCTTTTAATATGGGTGCAAGAGAGAGAGCAAGAACAACAGAATAAGTGATAAATCACAAATTAACATAGGTTTGAATTGGACAAAAGCAGCCAGAGAAAGCATCTTAAAATAACACCTACTTTTCATTTAAATGTTCCCAATACAAAGAATGTGTGTGTGTGTGTGTGTGGGGGGGGGGGGGGGGGGAATACGATATTAAAGTATCAGAACCACAGAGGTGGACAAGCCTGAAAGATTTTGCCACTAGCTTTATATTATGATTTCTAAATCAATATCTTACCTGAGCTTTAAGGAACTTCCTGATGTCCCTGTGAACTCGGCAACACTCTGTTAATAAACTGAGAACTGGGGTGAGACTCTCCCTGTAACTGGTTCCCTAAAATGGAATCAAATAAAAAATAAATCAACACATGTCAATAAAGCATCGGATTTCATAATTCATGGATAAGAATAAATATTTTCCTTTTACAACATAACAGTCCTTTCAATCAAATCCCATACTTAGCCACCAAAATAGGAATAACAATCTTCTTCATTACATATAAGGGAAAAAACAAGGAACCAGATTTTCAATGCTAGACACCTACAATTGCACGTACAGGTGATTATGCCAGACATATAGCAGGTGCATGGCCAACCCAGCAGGGTCCACAGCCCCTCCTCACTTCCTCAGCAGCAAGTTCTGCCAGTACCACATGGGTGGGTATCTCCCCCCATCCCTGCTGCAACACGCAGGCAGGCAGTTTCCCCTCCACTGCCTTGGCTGTGGGCTCCCTTGCTGTACTGTGCTGCAGGCTCCCTAGCACTGCAGGCTGTGCTGAGGCATAACACCTTGTCCTGCCTCATCCTCTGAAGTAGGGGCAGGAAGTGAAAGCCACAGATAGCAAAGGGAGCCTGTAGGAGCAGCCAGAGCAAGGAGGGGAGCAGTGCCCATGGGGAGCTCAGGTGCCACAGTTTAACTCTTCATGGGGCACATAAGCCCATGGGCTGCCAGTTGGACAGCCTTGGTGAGAAACTATTATCTGTGACTGCAGAGGACAGGAAAAGGAGCAGTGCCTTACACTGCAGTCAGGGAAATTTATGTTGGATATTAGGAAGAACTTTCATATTATGAGGACAGTTCATTATTGGAAAAGGCTGCCTATATCTCTGTAAGTTCTTTAGAACAGCTTAGGCAAATGCTTAGTATGCTTTAGATAGGGATGATCCTGCCATGGAGCAGAGAGTTAGACTATATGACCTCCTGAATTCCCTTCCAGCCCTACTGTTTTATGATTCTATTCTACGATTGAATTTCTTTGACTTCAATGAACACCGAATCAAGACTGTAAGTACAGAATTGAGTTCACTGAAAAAAGTCCCTGACCAAGAATTTGTTCACCTTGGTTTTCCACACAGTCAGACCCTCTCAGTTTTAACAAAAATAAAAACTTTCTTAATAAAATTTAATAAAATAATGGTTAGGAAAGAGAGACATGAACTATATTAATGGAACCTTGGTTCAACATAATAAGAAAGAATAGTTGGAAATCAGTTGATTCCATCATTTGTAACACTGTTGAAATAACTAAGAAGAGTTACTCCCACCTTAAAAGTGTAGTTCGTCTTAATTAAATATTATATTAGTTATATAGAGGTTTTATTTCTGAATAGCATGCATCTCTTAACTGACATTTCTAATAAAAATTTATTAGCATAGCATTCCAAATGCATGAATAAAGTTAAATAAGCTACAGTTATAGGATCTTTTCAAACTCTAGGATGAAACTGAGCTACCAGATTTCTTCATTTTGCATCATCCTTTTTCATGAAGGCTTAAGATTTTGGAGGAGGGGGAAGTGTACAGATCTAGTGTTTTGACTCAATCTCTACTTATAAGTGAATGAGAGGTCCCTTTTCTCAAGAATCCTTAGGTTTCATCCATACCTTGTCTATTCTCTTCTCCATGAAATCCAGTAAAACTTGAATGGCATCCATATTCATACCATTGTATTTTAAATTTGTTTCTTCTTCAGAAGATGGACTAATAAGAACATCTAAGCAAGAAACTGGAACATTGCTCAAAAGGTTGACCGCATTGCTGGAAAAGATTTTTAAAACCTTATTACTGTCATTCAATGACTCCTCTTAAAATGAAGCCTGGAATTCTTAAAAACAAATATTTAAATAATACAAATTTTCACCCCAACGGAATGTGGTATACCCAATATGCATTGTCCTTCAAATTAGCATTTGTTACATAATCTTTTGAATTCTTTAGGAACAGGTATACAGGTTATGATTAGGTAGTTAGTATTACTACAGTACTAACAGCATTTCTGATGCTGTACCAACACCCATGGACATCGTAGCATATATGCTTATAGCACACTACTAACATGACTCAGATATGTAAGGAATGGAAAAAATATAAACAGAGCCCTTTAAGTTGCTCATACAACCACAATCTTTAAAAATAACTTTAATTCTCTGTCATTTCATACAAGATTACATGTTCTTGCCCAACAGGTGATTTTCACCTGTGTTTCTAAGAACAAGAAAGGCCACCATACAGGTTTCTTGATCTGGCTGCATTAATATCATATCTGTCAGTAGGCATGTGCTCAGCATGTGTTTCAGCAACTGAGGCTGCAGACCAGCAGGGGGAACTCTCACATTGACTGCATTGCCCACAGACTTTTCTTTTTTCCCCCCTGTTTTCAAATACGCAAGTTTTAATTTTACAATGCTTGCATGGTACACAGGCATGGTGGCAGAATATTTTAAATACACAATGTTGTTTCCTCCTTAATATATGCAGCATCTTGAGTACTTCTATTTATAACAAATGGTCCATTTTGAAGGAGGGGTTTGTTTGTTTTTTATAAACAAAAAAGAATCAAACAAGTAATAACTCCTGAATTTTAAATACGCAGTTTTAGAATAGCTGCAGAAAACCTTAGGGCTCAACTCCAATTAACACTGAGCAATGACTCTACCCATAGCCTTGCTGTCTTTGAGCAAACAACTCATGGGGGAAAGTTGTTTTAAACATGAGTAAAGTCCATACAATGGAGCTTTAAAGCAGATCCTCACTGGGGTCTCAAGTACTAGCCTGTGTTTTACATTTTTTAAATACATGTCAATTAAGGGAAATTAAAAAGTTGTTCAATTCAAAATTAAATGACACTCCCAGGTCTTTTTGTAATGTAGCTGGCACTTCACAAGATTTGGGTTTAACGTGTAAATAAAAACCCTTGCCATCAGTGAGCACCATTCTTATCACAGAACAACGAAAACATTCAACTGGCTTTATGCTTCCTTAATATGATACTATATGTCACTCAGGGGTTAAATAATTGCATTCCCTTTATAGTTGTCAGCTGATGCCTAGCTAGAGTTTATCAATGTTGTAAGTGATTTATCAAGAACAGAGTTGTTGATGAATTGCAGAATAGTGCAGGTTGCACACGTACGCTTTGAAGAGACTTCGAACAACTTTGTTACTCACTAGAATATTAGTGTTTGCAAACCTCAGGCAAAGATTAGTCACCAAGTTTTTAGAGGTTCCTCTCTAATGTTAAAATGAACAAAATATTTCTCTAGTGATGGACAAACATCGGAGCAGAGTCTCCCTAAGCCTGAAAAAGGGTACTTGTGCCCGAAACCTCGTAAAGCACTTTCCCCCAACTACTCAGTTGGTCTAATAAAAGATATCACATCTACTCAAATAATCTTGCCTGCAGTTCTTATGTCACTTAATATTATGGTTCTAATATGGTCCTAGTGAAACAAGCTTGTTTGCTTTCTATTCTACTAAGATTTAAGTTAACCACACAATACTGTTATGAATTTACACTAGAGATTGTATATTTGTTGCAAACTGTGTATGTATGTAAACAATTGTGTATTTGTTGAAATCCTTTGTTCATTTTCTAAGCAACCAATCAGTAAAAATTGTTTGGTTATGAAGCTTTTCTTCTTCCCTTCAAACACATCTCTTTTTAAGTTATTTGGAGTAACCAGTTTCTAATAACTCAAACAGTGAAAAACAAAACAGATTTAAATTCAACAAATATTTGGCGCCTTCAGCCTTTTCATAGAAAGTCCTATTTTTACTAGTTTCTTATTAAACAACCAAGTTCCCAAACACCTACAAAATTAATTTTCTGGATCACTGTGCCTGAGCTATTCTTTTCAATAAACGAAGCCTGGGTTTCTGATCTTTGTCACTTCACTGACAGTTTTATTTGTGGTAAAGGAGTGTATGAAATTCTCTAGCTACCAGGAAGTCAGTGACTATGCACAGATCTGCACAATAGTGTTTGCATTCCTACTCCAGGGGGTAGAAATACTGCGTATATTACTCTCCTCTTTTCGGCTTCCTAGAGATCATTAATCACTGGGACATGACATCCACCCACTCATGCTCCCAGCCCCCTCCTGATATGCAAATTCAAAAGCAAAGGACTATTTAGAGCTGCTCAATGCCTTGATTAAAACCTTGTTAGTGGGCAAAAATGGCACTCGCTCCAATATGCAGTGATTTAAGCTGTTCATATTCAAATGTTAAACAATGACATGACAGAACCACAATAGTGACAACAATGAAGGCACTAAATTAGTTTAAAATATTTTCTATTGACAACTTTTGCTTATTTATTAAAAGAAAAAAAAATAAAGTTGTCGTTACTGTGACAGTTGGGGAGCAAACCCAATTTCAGGGTCCAGTCCAATATTTGATGCTAACATAAAATGCATCTATTTTATTTTGAATATTCACAGTCCACATGTTCTCATACAGGACTAATCTAAGAATCCAAATATGGGGGATACGGATTAACTTTTTGGAGCACCCACTGTTGAAAACTGGATCTGCATTTTAAAATGTTACAGTTTAATCTTCTGAATAGCAGTTCTAAGGAGTATATTTATGCCATCATGATGCCATACAGCATTAGCTCAACTTTTCACTTCAAAAGTAATTTTTATTTTATTTTGGGTATTGCCACCCACTACAGGCTCCACTTGGAACCTGCCCCCACTTCCAAAAAAATAGAATAAAATAAAATAAATTATCTGTATCTATATGTATTTCTATGAACAGAGCTTTATATATATGTGTGTGTGTGTGTGTGTGTGTGTGTGTGTGTACACATATATGTTTATAATACACATACACTATATCTATATCTATCTCTATTCTCTCTGGTTCACACCTCATCTCTAGCAAGTACAAAAAAAATTACAGTGAGAGTCTACTGGAGGTAAATTCTGTTGATGACGCACAAACCAGGAAATAATCCAGCTCATTCTTTCTACAGCTATACTGGTTAAGCAGCGCTAATAGAAGTTAGAGAGATCTTATTTTGTTTTTATTGCAAGCCCTGATCTGGAATGTAACAGTTGCGTTTACTGCTTATGTCAGATGAGAGTTGCTAAGTACAGACATTCAAAAAGCCCTTGGAAGAGGTGCTCAAACTTATCATGCTTTACACAAAGTGCAATAAAGTAGAGCAGGAGCCAACTGAACAGATGTTTACTGTTGCTTGCAGCTTGCCTGCACTGGCCACTGGGGGCACTCCTGCATGCCTTCCAGAAGGCTGCCAGAGCAGCCCTCTCCCCAGCCATGCCCCCCACCAGCCTGCAACTGTCAGCAGTGGCTGAGGGAGAAAAGTGGGGGAAAATGGTGCAAGGACTGCAAGGGCCCCCCCACAATTTACTGGTTGGGGTTGGGGTGGGGGGGGGCAGGCTAGGAGCCCTTTCACTGTAGCAGCCCCAACCAGGCAGGTGTGGGGTGGGGCAGAGACCCTGAAACCCTTCCCCTGCACCCCCCCCCTCCCTCGGCCAAGCAGTGGCATACTGCAGCCTAGTTAGAGTGACTGCCGGGGGTAAGACACTAGACTCCTTCCCCTGCAGCACCCCCCCGCCCACTTCTGGGCTGTGGTCTGCTACAGGGCCAGAGGTGGCCACCCCATCCCCCCCCCATCAGGGTGCATGCAGGGCTAGGATCAGAGGCTGTCACTGACTCAGATCAAAGGGGGGAGGGGGTGGCCTGGCAGTTGCTTGGGCAGAGCACAGGATCTCTGCCCAAAGCTAGAGTGCAGCCCTGTGTCATGCTGCCTGGAATGGCGGTGATCACGTTCTAAGTTAACTCTTAATGTGATCTGGCACAGACATTCAATAAAGCACTCTAACAGAAAGCGCTTTAGGTTAGTACACATCCATCCAGAGTTAAACTTAGAGCGGGATCCACCATTTTTAATGTGCTTTATGTGCCACGAACATCTATTCTGTTACGGCTGTAAGGCACTTTCTGCATGCTTGAAAACACATTAAATGTAACATTTGCACCCAGCCAGTAATAAGACATTCGGGTCCTTTGGGTCTTACAAGGTGCATCCCTCTGGATCAGAGCCTCTGGACCAGAGTCATTTTGGAATTGTCCTACAATCCATATTACACGTGAAAAACAGTATGTTAAAAAATATTCTGTAGACTGTATGGTCAAAGACACAAAAATAAGGAAAGCTGAGATTTACAGTTATCTGTGTAACCTCAATATTGCCCTCTCTTGTGTTCATTTTCTGAGGCAGGCATCCAGAGGAAGAAGAGTAGGCAACTGTATTATTAAACACCTTTGTCATCATACACACGACACAGGTGAAAAGAATTAGGGTTCTTCAGGAAACTTCAACTATGATATTTCTCAACTTTCAATTGCCTGACTTCGCAACCTGAATTATGTTTTTGTGGTTTTTATTTTAAACAACACATTGTGTGCATAACTTCCTGGGTTTTTTTTTTTAAAAGGTAAAGACCAGTTAATTACAGCGAGTTGTAACCAATCACTCCTCTTTCATCATTGGCATTAGAACCCTAAACCTGCAGCATTTACAACACAGAAAAAAAATGTTATACAACAGAGTCCTAACAGGATCAAAAGTAACATTCTGGCTGCTGCAAACTCATTTAACGGAATGGGAAGAATTGAACACAAAGGTGCATCCAGATAAGTGTGCATGTGCGGTTTGCAGCGCCTCAAAGTTGTTTGAGGCACTGCAAACCATATGCAGTGCATGTGCACCTGTTTGCCACACTGTTAATTAGCAGTGTGGCACCAAAATTTGAGACCAGGAGATCCTGATGTGAAAAAAAATCATCACTGCTGAATAAAGTGGCATGGTGCACGTGCCACCAGAAACTGAGCTTGGCAGTGTAGAGTCATGCTAAGGCTGCTGGCCCAGGAGGCCCCTGGGACCTTAGGTTAGGCTGCTGAGGCCAGCACAGGTGCTGGCCGCAGCCTCCCCTACCCCACCTGATATAATTTGCCATGCATCTAACTGCACGTGCAGAGAGATGCTCTGGGGCAAAACGTAGGGCACAAATATGTGCCTCTGCTATTTATGCCATGGGAAACGTGTCCCTGCACATGCATACTTGTCTGGATGTACCCAAAGACAGTTTAAGGATGGTAATAGTAGGTATGTAGGTGCGCACTATAAATTAACAAGCCAATATAAAGTTTTAACTATTTAAACAGATTTCAAACTATTTCAAATAGATACCTGCAAACTGTGACGCAGCTAGAATTCCTAGTAACAATTTCAACCTCAACACATGCGTGTTTCCATTTTAACGTATTCCATTTTACTACTGCTATTTTAATGTAACAATGGTTATAGAGCTCACTTATTATGTTTTGAGCTATTTTTGAACAATGGACATGTTAAAGCAACATTTCAGACAGATAATCTGCTTGAGTTACCAGATGTTCTTAAAGTCTAAAAAATTCTAACCAAAAATAGTATATTCATTACGTAATAACATTCATTTTGGTATTCCAATTTGCTAATAATTAAGAAATATTCAGTTCAAAATAAAAGCAGTCATCCTTGAAACAAATATTAGTTCTTTAATTCTACCAACCTGTGCAACTCTTCCGTTTTATCTTCAGTAGGACCCATGATTAACAAGCAGTGGCGAAGGATGGCAGCCATGTAACGAAATTGATGAGATTCATTCTATATAAATATAAATTATGAAGATATTTTTCATATTGAAGATTGCAAATGAGGGTTCAGGTCACTAGAACAGTAGAAATTAAAGTTGGAATATACCTATTAGATCATGTAATCAATTTCCTAACAACAAAGGAATGTTCTTTATGTGTTTGTTTGAGGGCTTGGTTCATTCTAGTTTCAGATTACTCCACCAAGGAGGCATTCGTTATTTTCTCAGATTATCTCCTATTACTCCTAAAGCATGGACAAATGTACCTTTTAACTGTTTTAAAAGGGGGAGGGGAGGAACTGTTTTCAGGACCACACACCAGCTATTATGTTGTCACTGTTGTATCTGCATGATCCTGTAGTGATGCGAGTGAGATGAAGTACCCTAAAATTAACCTTGAATGAAACAGAGTTAAAGTTTCAGCAGTTCTTGCTACATCTGCACTGCTACCAAATCGTGCAGCTCTAACAGTTACATTGATACAGCTTATACCTAGGGACCTACCTAAAAATCAGTTTCATGAAAACTGCAAAAAACAGCATTGTCTATGATTGCTGGGAAGTCTGGCATTGGCTACAATTTCCTGCGAAATCAAGCAAAAAATGAAAAAAAAAAATTGCAGTAGGGATGTACACTGAGTGAAGTCACCCACTCTCCACCAATCAGTGGTGAGGGGCGGGGACTGCCAGGAAATGCCTGTGAAGTCAGCTCTGCATGCTGCTAGTGGGGCTGTGAAAAGCCCTTTTTCTCGCCGCAACTTAGGTAGATCCCTTCTTATATCGGTATCCTTTTATATCAAAGCAGTAGTTTGTGTGTCTGCCCCTTGTTACATCAGTGTTAACCTTTCATCTTCCTTGGCATTCACACCCATCACATTCAGTATAGTTTATATCAGCCCTTCTTAGCCCTCCCCATTTCGGGATGTGCGACTTTTCTGTGAACTATATGTGAGCTACTCAGAATCACATTGGAATCACACTGCAAAATAAGTGGGCCCTTGGTGTCCTTCTCCCAGAAGCCAACTTGGCTGGTAGAGGGGATTGCAGAGGCAAAGCTCCCAGAAACAAAACCAGTCACTGGAGGCACTAGCTTTTCCCCTGGGATAATCCAGGGTACAGAACAGCATTCCTTCCTGGTTCCGATGTACAGGGGTGCCAGTAGGCCCAAAACTTCCTACATCCTTCAATATGATTAGGGAAAACAGCCACTCTCTCATCATAAGCCTTTTTGGAGCCAGCAGCCTCACTCGCCAGTCCCCGTGTCCTTCTCCATTTCTTCCTCTTTCCTTACTCTGTTTTCAACGTCAGCCTTTTCCCCACTCCCTTCTTCATTAACTTCTCTCCTCTCATCATTCCCACTCACTCCCTCCAATTATTTTTTTTTTTATAAGACTGTTTGCCTCCTAGTCTCCCACAAACGTCACCTGCATAACATAAAGTGTGCCTAGTAAGTTATCCTGAACATTTAACATTATGCATTTTCCCTACCACACTTCTATTTTTTTTTCATAGTTTACTCTTCTTGGCAAGGACTCTCTCTTAAGCATTTGCACAACACCTAAAAGAAAAGTGGGACCCAATCTTAATGGGACCATTTGGGGACAACTCTAATACATGCTATCAACACCCAGTTTGCCTACTGGTATCACATGGATTTATTTTTCAACATTGTTTCTTTGAAATTTTCTCCTGCCATTCAATAGCAGATAGTTTATAGATAGTTTTTCTCTTCCTCCCAGGCTGAACCTTGCTTCACGTCCTACCAATACAGGTTTCCTTTGATTTATGCTGTAGCTGCATTCCCAGAGAATGGCGCATAAATCAAATTTGCATAAAGCGAACCCATTTTACAATGTAACAAATAGGGGCAGGTTCCCATGGTGGTGAGGGAAGGAGGGAGGGAGTGAGGCTGGGACTAGGGAAGGGGCAGGGGGAGGGGTGCCGCTCCCAGGGCTGCACAAGGCAGCAAAGCAGAGGGAACAGAGCCACACACACCCCAGCCCTGGCTGCAGCGGCCCCAGGAGCGGCTGGCACCACCTGCCTGCAGCTACTGGGCTGCACCGTGCTCCACCTGTCCCCACTCTGCTCCTGGGCTGTTCTGTGCCCTGGTGGAGGCAGCTGGTGTTGGCCACCTCCCGGGCTGCTGCAGCTGGGGCTGGGACGAGTGCTGCGCCCTGTGCTGCCCAGGGCTCTGTTTGTCCACACTCACCCCAGCCCATGCTGGAGCAGCCCTGGGAGCAGCTGACACCAGCTGCCTGCACCATGGCCTGGGTGCAGGCAGCTGGGGTGAGTCCAGGCGTGGGGAGACAGGTGGAGCACAGTGCAGCCCAGCGGCTGCAGGCAGTTGGTGCCAGCCACCCCTGGGGCCGCTGCAGCCAGGGCTGGGGTGAGTAGGGTCACTGCCCTTTCCACTCCCCCCACCAGACCTACCTGCTGGGGGGGCAGGAGGAGGGCATCTATGCTGATTGCATAAGAGCGAATTTATCTTGCATATAATGAATTATGGGCCTAAATATGCTTATCGCATAGGAGAAAATTTGCATATAAAGAACCTGCATAAATTAAAGGGAAACCTATACATCCACTCTCTCTGGATCCCCTTTATTTTTCCATCCTGTCTGATGTTTGCAACACCTTCCAGTGCTATATCTTCAGCACACTTAATTAATGTGTTGTTTACCTCTTCTTCTAGATCATTAGAAAGGATGTTAAACAAAACTTTGCTTAATAAGGATTCCTGTGGGATGATAAACTGGAGAACTAGGGGCACTCCTTTTTACATAAGTATTGCTTGGCTTTGCAAAGCCTTTGTAACACGTTATTATTCAGTCTTTAACTCATTATATACCAGATAAAATTCTCTAATCCCAAGAGAGCCCTAAACTCTCATGTAAATGTGAAAGGGAGTTTCACACAAGAGGAATTCTGTTTTCCTTTCCTAATAATCCTCCCTCAGCCCAAATGTTTTCTTCAGTTCAAACTTGGCTTGTCTGAGGGGAAAGTTTGGTGGGATGAAACCTCCCTAATTCTAACAGATACTCACGCTGTTAGGGAATTTCACAAGTAAGCCTGTTTGCCACGTTTCAAGCACGAAACCCCTTTTCTTTTCAGGTTGTGGTGCATGGAAGTGTAGGGAAGAGCAGGGTAGATATTCCAGATAGTCACAAATGAGCAAGAATCCAGGTGCTCCTCCCCTGCCCTGTCTTAACAATACTATACTAGGCCTTCCATTTTTGGACAGTTCAGTTGCAGTATGAACGGGTCTTAGATGAAACCAAAATATCAAAATATGCTAGCTTTAGATATTTCCATTTAAGCAGCAGAGGTCCACAAGAGGAGGCTTTTCCCACAACCATGCATCTCCCTGCGGTCCATGGGTTAAGAGACAAAACCGCTTTCAAATGTTACTGGAAACCCACAGAGGCAGATAAGTACAGTTTAACTGCTTAAAGCTCAGGTTCTTGGAAGAGTGACTTCCCAGAGTTTAACACGGGTTATTTTCCTCGAATTACCTCGTCATAAAATAAAAAATTTTAAATAGGAAAAAACCCCCCAAAAAAACAATGTGATTTCCTTTTTCTGCTTTTTTAAAATGTGTACATTTTAGAGAGCAGCTTATGTGACTGTGGAATCACATTTGCTACTTACGAATATACACAAGCACTGCTGTTTGTCTAGGCAGAGATAAAGCACATCTCCCACTATGAAGACAGAAATATTTTTTATATAGAAATTCCAGGTCAGAAACAGAAATAAAGAGAAAAGACTAACATACAAAGAAACAAGTCTGTTTCCTTATAAAAACAGAATGACCTGCTCTTAAAACCCAACAGGTGATCTAGTCACATTGTGATCTGAGAAAAGGAAAACACAAGGTAGATTCTTTGTTCTCAATTAATTCATTTCATAGTCCTAGCCATTAATGCCTATACTTCAGACAATCAGAACAATGTACATTAAAATTAAGATTAGCCTGCCCTGATAACTGTTTCTCTCTGATATAACCAGGAGGCAGCTATGGTTTTTGTAGACAAAATAAACCCAATTCAAAAGGATTTCATTTCAGAACGTACCTTGCTGTGGACATTCCAACTGTCGAGTGTTACGTTAAAGAGCGCCTTTAGTGCCTCAATAGCACAATCTGTCTCCTGCAGAGATAAAGGAGACCTGTCATGATCTTCAGCAGCTTTGTACTCATCTGTCCATATTACGTTCAGAGAATTTTCCAAAGCTTGAGTCAAAACCTGCACCCCTTGCAGTTCATGACGCAATTGTGACCTAATATCTGTGTGCAAAAGTGACAAGAGAAAGAGAAGACGCAGATCAAAACATTTAATGTCATCAACAAACTTCTGGTCCTTGCATTTTTTCAGGAGATTGCAAAGCTTAGCTGCAAGGTTCAGTTCCAAACTGAGCTTCTGTGCAACAGCACTATTAAAAACTATGTTACAGAGGCATTTTAAAGCTTCCACTATAACAGGGTATTCGGAAACCTCCTCCAAGGGATCTTCTGTAGTATCAAGCTTTGCTAGCTTCAACAGGATCTTCATGTTGCTCTTTGTTGTTACAGGCACTAAAACCTTCTTATCTCTGGACAGAATTCGTAGAGCTTCCAGGCAGGCAACTTGACATGAAGTTTTTGTGTCGTTTTCAAGGATGTTTAAAATTCCTTCACATAGTTTCTGCATATACACACACAAAAAGAAAAGCAAAGTTTTGTCATCATGATTTGGACCACACAGTATAAAAGCTTATTCACAACTGCTACTACTCCCATCATAAAACTTCAATTGATTTTTTCAAAAAAATATTTTTGGTGTCTTATTTTATTAGCAACACTAGATAAAATAAACAGGTTTATGAAAACTTTTGCTATGCTAACACCTATCTATCTGAAATCTTGAATAAGGGAGGTGCCAGTTTTAGCATAAATGATTTGCCTAACACACGCAACCTATATCAATTGATACAGATGAAGGCAGAAAGCTAAAAATAGCAGCTGTCGCACAGAAGCTGTGAATTTATTTAAGATCAGGTTTTTGTTTTAATTCAGCTGTCACAGCAAGACTCCAATTAGTTTACTAGAAGAAAAAGTGTCCTTTTAATAAATTACAATATTTTTTAAGTTAGAGGTCACACTGTTATATATTAGTCCTAAACATTTGTAATAAATCAAATAGCACCTTCTTCTACTTGGCCTATAGCTAAATGACTCTCCAGATGTACATACCTCCATTATTTAAGACTTCATGACTACTGAGCCTGGTATTTTGTGGGCTATGTATTATTATCTGACAGAAAGTTAATATTTACAGAACTAGGCAGTGAAATGCACTTTTTTATCTTAAGATGAAGTCTAGGATAGTTTCAATATGTATAAAGCCTATAGTCACAGGCCGTCTCTATCAAAGAGGGCCTAGCAACCATAAGGCAGAATGCTATGGGTGCATCCATATGTAATGCTTTAATGCGCATTAGCCTAAGTTATCCCTTAGGCTTACTGAATTTGGCTTAGTCAACCATGTTGGTTAGGGGTATGAAGATGTGTGATCCCTGGCAGAATGCTACATTACAATTACAGTTATGCTGGCAAAATGCCTGTGGTTGTACCTTATCTTCTTTCTGAGTCAGAATGGTTTATACTATGCCAGTGCAAGGCAGAGCTTTGGGGGTGCAGCTGTGCTTACACAAGAGGCACCTGGTACAGAATATCAATATTCCCCACATGCAAATCATTCCTTACACAGACACAGCTTTAGATTATACAGTGAAGGTCTAAGAACCCAAAGGTCAGAAAAAAAACCTCAACGCCGTATTCTGATTACTTTCTACAAAATGAAGACAGCCACTCAATCACCAAGAAAGAGGAAAGACAAGACAGAAGGGACTGCTTGATGGGGCAGGGTCCATAAAGCTTTTATTGCCACAAACTCAGGATGACAGCCTTACTCACGGGTGGCAAAGCCATGAGTCCAGTTATGAAGAACTTGCTGGAGAAGTGGCAATAAAAACTTTATTACACCACATAGCACACAGCTCCTTTACTTTTTGTCCTTTAAGTCTCCCCTTGTTTCTTGACCCCAGAGGGACATTAATTACTATGGAAACAGTGGAGCCATTGATCTGGGCAGTTCCTAGTGGAACCCACAGGTGCTGTATGAATCTGTTTATGACCTGAAATGCATGCCACGGTTTGAGGTACAAACAACATACAAGAATGCATTGCATTTGAAAGCTTGCAAGTCTATTTCAGCTATACAGTAGGTTCAATAAAAGATATCACCCCCAAATCCTTGCCTCTTGCATACATTCAGCCACCTTTCTACCTAGAATTTTTATGAATACTGAAGTAGCATAACAACTTCTCACTTAAGAAAAAGTTTCAGGGTTTCTCCCCCTCTAACATTAGGGGAAAAAAATGCCCGTCACCAAAATTCAAAACTTAGAATAAGTTCCACTGGAAGCATTAGAGGGAGTTTTGTTACAGCAATAATTAAGAGGAGAAGAGTCTTGTTGAAATAACAAAGTAGGCTGGTCACACTGTGGTACTATCCTGGATGATGAGCCACGTTACCAAACAAAGCACAGCATGAACAAACTGCAGTCAAAATGTTAGAATTTCACACACAGTTACTTAATCCACTTGGACTATTTTGCTTTAGAGATCTACTATTCTGCTGCAGCCTACTCAAAATAAATAAATAAATGAATAAATATCTGGCAATCATTTTGTATCAGCACAGTTGGGATTGCACTACGTCACGCATGCCAAAACAGAGCATTACTTACAAAAGCACAGAGCACTTGTCTCTACGTCAGAGATTCAGAATGCTTAAAGTATAGCATGGCAAAAAAAGAAATGGAGCTTCTCAAAATTATTCAGATTAGTTTAACCCTGCTTCTCCTGCAGTCAGTGGTAAAACTGACTTTGACTTCCATGTTAAGACTAATGCCAAACACTTCTGAAGCATTTTGAAGCGAACACCTTGAAACCCTCAAGTTTTTCAAAACAAAAAATGATCATAAGTCTATAGTAATTTTCCAAGTCTTGTCAACAACTCCTCAGACTTTTAACAAGCATTTTAATTCTATAGCAACCCCTCCCCCCCCACCAAAAAAACCCCAACTTTCTTGTATAAATATCTTTGCTTAAAAGGCTGAAAAAATAGTTACTAGATCTGCTAGATTTTGATAAGTAATCCAGACAATTAAGCAAATGGTTCTGGCAACTGCAAAAAGAAACCTGCTCTTGTAGGGAACAGAATCAATTGCCCCTTTTTCTGCTAGACTATTTAAACCCGAGTTGTTTGGACACGGCAAGACTCCCAGATTACTAACAGGTGCCAGAAACGCCCACCACAACTGAAAATGGTCTGTAATAGTTTTCCCATCATCAATAGCTGTTTCCACTTGGCTGCTCAGACTCTTTACAAGCCAGGCTGAGGGGCTGCCTTAAGTATGCAAGAAGTCATGTTACTAACCCTTCCCCAAACCAAAGTTTTGGACAAGAAAATTACCAATGGAAGCAAAAAAAGAAATTAGAATACGACAGAGGAGATAAAAATGCACACTAGGCCTATTATAATCAATATTCATTGTCACTTGATTCTTAACTACTGGTCTTCCTAAAAAAAAAAAGTGTTGATGTTTTAATTCTTGTCCACACAGGGCAAGAAACCACTGCATGAAAAATTGGTCCTGATGAAATCTAGGGGAGCACTTCCATAGACTTCTATTATGTTTTAGAACAGGACATGAAGCCATTATTGCCATTAGAATCCTCACTCACCATCTCAGCAGACAGGCAAGATTAATCTTCTTAAATAATAATCTTCTTAAAAGCCACAAACCATGGTTGGCCCAAGTTCCCAAAGTTTGGAAACCTAACTCTTATCAATATATTTGAAAATTCATCTGAAGATTCAGTTAAAAGATTAAATGCCCATCATTTTATTGCTCTGAATGCTGGTGAACTGCAGTAAAACTGAAATGATGCACTTCCAATCACATAACTGGGGAAGGTGAGAGGCGAGGGAACATGACTGGGGCAGCACCCTTAGGTGTTACCTTTGGAGGGGGTGGACAGAGTACAAATAGTCCTGGCACCATCAGTATTGGGGCAGCTGCAGCTGCCCTGTTACATCTCTGCACATTGCTGAAAACCAAAAGGTACAGAGACAACTCACAAGTAAGGTTACACTGATAGAGATTTTGGGGGCTGATACTGATAGCAAATACTGATCCGATTTCCTATACAGCTGGCAAGTCTGGTGTGGTGAAAGGGAAAGGGGGAGGGAAGGGGTGGGCAGATCAACGCCCCCTGCGGTGAAGGAGGGGGCAGGGGCAGGCGCTGCCCAGGCGGCGGGGGGGGGAGGGGACGGGATGGAGCCACAGCTCGAGGGGAGGGCTCCCAGTGCTGTTTGCCTCCCAGGAGGGAATGGTGGGGGGGCATATGAACTCCTGGAACTGCGCAGGGCAGGGTGGACTGCTGCCGGGGCTGTGGGGGCTGCGCTCGGAGCGGGCACCAGCAGTCCTGGGAGGATGCTGCATCCACCCAAATTTCACTGCCACTCTGCTCCCAGCACCGCTGCCACCAGCCACCTGCATGCCTCTAGGCTGGAGCTATAGCTCTATCCTGCAGTGGAGTTTTTTTTACTCCATAACACAGGACATGCAGACACCCTCATGTCCCAGCCAGCCATATCAGTATTTCAGTGCAAGGGCTGCCTGCTAGCTAGCTCTGCACTGGAGCAACCTCATGCTCCAGTCAGCCCCTCCACAGCACGGTGAGGTGGGTCAGAGCAGCCCAGGCTGGTAAGCTGACCCCCCAGACTCCTCGGCAGCCAGGGCTGCTCTGACCTGGTTCAGTGTGCTGTGGCCCCAGATGCACGTGCAAATGGTGTGGTCAGGAGCAATAAATTCCAGCACAAACTATGCCAGAGTTAATTGCTTTATATTAAACACACATGTAGGTGTGCCCAGTTACAGAAAAAGATTGCTAGCTGATCTAAACTACCTCAGTGTTATAGCTGAGGAGAAAGGGTCATCTTCAAGACAATAACCAGATTCCAAAGCACTGATTATATAGTCAAAACTTCATTATAAAGAACCTTTATAATGGAAAGGTACTTAGGTTGAGGAGGACATCAGCCTGCTATGCAAATGACTGTTAAAGACCAAAGGTCCCTTATTTAACCCATCACCTTTTCTCTCTAAAGCTGGCTGCTGAGATGATACAGATGGATAGATGCAGAAACACACCATTCTCATGATCTTCCCTGACTGATGTTCCTTGCAGACCTTTCTCCACCTCTTTTTTCTTTCTTTGTCACTAAGCTGGCTGGTAGTTTGGGTGTTTCATAAAATAAAGGAAAACAGAGCTAAAAAGGATTTTAGTCTAATCTGCATTCAAAGTAGGATCATCCCGTCTAAAAAAAATCTCACATAAGAAGTTTGTTTAATGTGCGCTTCAAGGTTTCCAGTGATGGAGATTCCACAATCTCTTTAGGTAGTCTGTTAAAACTATCCTCATGGATAGAAAGTTTTCCCTAACATACAACCTGAAACTCCCTTGCTGCAATTTGAGTCCATTATTTCTTGATCCAGCCTAGGTGGACATATAGCACAACAGATGGTCACTTCCTTTTTAAACAACTCTTTCTGTATCCAAAGATATATCAAAAGGATCTTACCTATAAACTAAATAATCCCATTTCTTCCCATTTTCCCTGCCTGGTATACTTCTCTAGGCCACTAATAATATTTGTTACTCTCCTCTGGACTCTCTCCAATTTGTCTATAACTTTTAAAAAGTGTTATGCCCCAAACTGGACACAGAACTCCAAATGAAGCCTCACCAGTGCTCAGAGTGGAATAATTATGTTCAATGTCTTAGATATGAAACATCTATGACTACATCCCACTACACTACTCATCTTTTTGGAAATAATATTCAGCTTTTGATCCTCTCTAGCCCCTAGAGCCCTTTCCACACTACTCTTGCCTAGCCAGTGATTCACCATATTGTATGTAAGTGACTATTTTTTCCTAAGTAGATGGAATGTTCTGCACTTGCTCTTAAAAAAAATAAATCATTCTACTTCAGAATATTTTTTCCAATTTATCATTTTGAATACTAAATTTATCTTCCTAATTGCCTGCAAACCCATCCAGGTTGGTGTCACCTACAAATTCATTAAGTGGTCAAACAATTTTATCCTCCAAACCATTAATGAAGGCATTGGCCAGTACTGGAACAACCCCAGTACTGGCTTGTTGGGGAACTCACTTGATATCTGCTTCCAATTTGACATCAAGTAATTGATAGCTGTCCTTTAGGCACAGTTCTCCAACAAGTTATGCACCCACCCCCTAGTAGTTTTATCTAGGCTATCAAAAATGTATATTTTAGGTGCTTTAAAAAGGTGAGAAAGCACTATTATGATATAAATTACATCTGCATGATCCTACACACACACAGCCACACAGAGAGAGAAAGGAATTCCTATTTCCACAGGATCTTAAAGCGGTCTTTGCACCATTTAAAAAATTATTTAAATTATTTAAACAGAGCAGAATTTCCAGTTTCATGTGAACTAGACAAAATCATTTAAGACTTTGTTTGCAAGAAAACAGCTCTGTAAGAAAACTGAGACTTTGTAATATTCAAAGTGTTTCTGTTCCCATTAGCAATAGTTACAAGGGAAAACAAGCCCTTCTAAGTGACGGCATTGATTTTTGAAATGCCAACATTTTTAGGACCTTTTAATTGTGAAATATGGATAAGCCAATTTTGTATTTTTGTCATGTTATTGATTTTGCAGCAATTTATTTTTACTTTGGGTTTTCATATATTTTATTTTATACTTTTATTTTATTTACTTAGGGTTCATTTTTGTGTTTTACTTTGGGTTTTTGTATTTTTTAAGAATCACAACAGCATTAACACAATAAATATAATGCACCAAAATGCCTGAGTTGTCCCATTACTAGTAATCAAAGGCATTAACCCCATTTTAACTTCCCTCTACCCCTGAGCACAGATGTGCATTTTATGTTAAAGAAACAGCATAATGTAATGCAGCGATTCTCGACCAGTGTGCTGTGAGATCCTTTTAAGAGTTATATGAAATGCTTTGCAATATTAGTGCTGTAGGTATACAAACATATATACATGGTTCATAAGATAAACCCAGAGATTTCAAAAAGGTATCCAGTGTTAAAACCATTCTGACCTGTTGTGATCCGTCTGAATTCTTCGCAACAGAAGGGCTGTTCTATTATTTTTCTATAGTAAAAAAATGTGTTAAATCTAAGTGCTGGCATTTTCTGAGGAGTGCCCTGAGTCCAAAAAATGGACAACCACTGAGCTAATGGACAGTACACTGTCCTGGGATGCAGTTCAGTCACTGACCTATTATGTAGTGCTAGGTAAGTCAACTCATCTCTTTGCTGCTGTTCTCCCAGCCTTTGCCTACAATTTAAACACATACAAACTGTGCAAGGCAGGAACTCTTATTTATTACCACATTTACCTGAATCCAAGACAAGGTTCTCCTTCCACCTCTCCAATCACCATGGTGGGGGGGAAGCCTCATCTTAAATTCAAGTACTGGCCCAAGACAAGTAACAGGTCAGCTCCAGTTTTGGCCCAGAGTTCGAGGTTAAAGCTGGAGCTGAGCTGCCACTTGCCTCAGGTGGGGGGTGGGGAGGGGGTTTGCAGCAGGGCAGAGAGCAGGGGAAACTTCACAGTGAGGGGTTACAAACAGAGGAGACTTGGGGTGGGGGGGGAGTGGGAGGAGCACTTCTATAAATCAAAAGAAGATTAAAGAAAATAATTTGCTTCTACAGTTGTTTGAAGTCTGTGCTTATCCCATTTTTCTGTACCAGGACAGACCACATCATTAAGAAAAAGGCTGGAAAAATCCAGTAAAAAGCAGTCATAGTAAAAGGTTACTATACAGAAAACAACGTATTTTTAAATAATCATTACTTATCATTACCGGGAAGTCTGGGTGAGGGTGATCCCCTGCCCTCCATTAATGCTGACTTTGTGAAAGAACATCTTGAGAAGCTGGATACCTTCAAGTCAGCCGGCCCTGACAATCTTCACCCCAGGGTACTCAAGGAGCTGGCGAGCATCATAGCCCAGCCTCTAGCACGGATCTTTGAAAACTCTTGGCGCTCTGGTGTAGTGCCCGAAGACTGGAAGAAGGCCAATGTGGTGCCTATCTTCAAGAAAGGGAGGAAAGTGGATCCGGCTAACTATAGGCCCATCAGCCTGACTTCTATCCCGGGGAAGATCTTAGAAAAGTTTATTAAGGAGGCCATCCTTAATGGACTGGCCGACGCCAACATCTTAAGGGATAGCCAGCACGGGTTTGTTGCGGGTAGGTCTTGCTTGACCAATCTCATTTCCTTCTACGACCAGGTGACCTATCACCTGGACAAGGGAGATGAGATTGATGTCATATATCTTGACTTCAAAAAAGCCTTCGATCTGGTGTCCCATGATCGTCTCTTGGAGAAACTGGCCAATTGTCGCCTTGGGTCCCCCACGATCCACTGGCTGGAAAATTGGCTCCGGGGTCGGACCCAGAGGGTAGTAATTGATGGAAGTCACTCATCGTGGTGTTCTGTGACCAGTGGGGTCCCCCAGGGCTCTGTCCTTGGACCCATACTGTTCAACATCTTCATTAACGATGTGGACACTGGAGTCAGAAGCGGACTGGCCAAGTTCGCCAATGACACCAAACTTTGGGGCAAAGCATCCACGCCAGAAGACAGGCGGGTGATCCAAGCTGACCTGGACAGGCTCAGCAAGTGGGCGGATGAGAATCTGATGGTGTTCAACGCCGATAAATGCAAGGTTCTCCACCTTGGGAAGAAAAACCCGCAGCATCCTTATAGGCTCGGCAGTGCTATGTTGGTTAGCACTATGGAAGAAAGAGACTTGGGGGTCATCATTGACCACAAGATGAACATGAGCCTGCAATGCGATGCTGCCGCTAGTAAAGCGACCAAAATGCTGGCTTGCATCCACAGATGCTTCTCAAGCAAATCCCGGGACGTCATTCTCCCCCTGTACTCGGCCTTAGTGAGGCCGCAGCTGGAGTACTGCGTCCAGTTTTGGGCTCCACAATTAAAAGGATGTGGAGAAGCTTGAGAGAGTCCAGAGAAGAGCCACGCGCATGATCAGGGGTCAGGGAAGCAGACCCTACGATGACAGGCTGAGAGCCCTGGGGCTCTTTAGCCTGGAAAAGCGCAGGCTCAGGGGTGATCTGATGGCCACCTACAAGTTTATCAGGGGTGACCACCAGTATCTGGGGGAACGTTTGTTCACCAGAGCGCCCCAAGGGATGACGAGGACGAATGGTCACAAACTACTACAAGATCGTTTCAGGCTGGACATAAGGAAGAATTTCTTTACTGTCCGAGCCCCCAAGGTCTGGAACAGCCTGCCGCCGGAGGTTGTTCAAGCGCCTTCATTGAACACCTTCAAGATGAAACTGGATGCTTATCTTGCTGGGATCCTATGACCCCAGCTGACGTCCTGCCCTTTGGGCGGGGGGCTGGACTCGATGATCTTCCGAGGTCCCTTCCAGCCCTAATGTCTATGAAATCTATGAAATCTATGAAACTTGCCTCTCGTGACTAACATATTTTGGGCCTCATTCTGGACTGTTTGTACACCTTTGATGCCACTGCTTTCAATGGTGTTCATGCAGCCAAGAAATCGAGATGGAAGTTTTAGGTGCTGCGTAGGGAAACTACAACACTCAAGTTTACCTTTACACCCATGTTTAATCTCTAATTTAGCTAGTGAAATCTGAAATGTCACGTCTGCTTAAGAGGTAAATACATGCTGCCTGAAGCTTGAACAACTGTGAGGCTCGTTTGTTTTATAATGTCCATTCAAAGACCATATTTTGGAGAAAGGGGCTGCAGGGGCAAGAAAGCAGGAAATCAGAGTGCATGTTTTCAAAATTTCATAGCCCTCATGATCTGGGAGCACGGGCAGGCACATATATAGCCTCATCAGGAATTATATGCCAGAGAACATGATGTTCCCATTCTCATGAGTACATGATAATTGGAATCATGTCATTATGCCTGCTCTTGGACTAGCTTAAGCCTCTGTAGGTCATTATGTTGCCTGACCCAAGTTTTCCATAGTTTTAAAATTCTCAGTTGATTTTAATTAAACTCTCCCTAGGGGGTTCATGAGATGGGCAAGTCTTTAATTTATTTTATAAAGCCTACTTCTGCAGGCATTCAATGGACAGAACAGTTAATGAAGTCAATGGGAGCAACAGGCATAAAGCAGATGCAGAATTGGGTCCATAAATAAGTAATTTTCTTTTCTCCAAAGCTCAAACAGCTACAGTGTGAGCCAACAGTCTCTGTATTACTACTCTTCCTCTTAACCCTAGTTTTATCTGTTCCATCTATTTTACCACAAACAAAAAGATACACCCAAAGTCGAAATCTTAATCTTAATTATAAAATACATAAGGCAACATGTAAATCTCTGACAAGAGGCACTTACATCTTCCTGCAAGATCTCTGGCTTCTGTTATTCTGGTGTGCCAAAGCTTCATTTAAAATATAAAGTCCTCTTTTCAATATTGCACTCAGTACAGCAGACCTCATTTTGTATACAGACCGTATTTTTCACAGGCTATGTATAATGGGACTAGCTATTGTCAGTGGAGGAAACCAAAGGTTTGTTGCACCCAAACAGATGGGTAGCTAGAGATATCAGCAAGAATGGTATCCCGATAAGCAATTTAGCTGATTATACCTGCTAAAATGACTGGCAGCGAAAGAATGAAGAATGCTGTACTTTATACTGTCACTAGGTTTCAGAGGGAAGCATCTACTACAAGTGGGACACTTTACACCCCTCCATGACGACTGTCTTCTCAGGAAGTCAGTACTGTATTAGGTTATATACACAACATCGGTTTCCAAATTTATTTTCATAATTAGTACATGAAAAATAACTTACATACTGGAAAGCCCAAGTTCATAGCAAATATTGTGACTCCCAAACCTTAGAAGACAGTGGGCCCCAAGTATTACTATTTAATTTATAGCTGTAGTGATAAATAGCTACACCTAATTAATGTATAATAATTCATTTTATATAAAATTATCATTAATGCTTTTATAATTAATATTATTTTGCTGTACACAATTCTTCAAAGCATTATGGTTTTACCTGTGGGGCAGCTGCTCATTAATTTTGATAGATTTATGAAAAAACCCCTATGCTTTTAGAAGTGCTTCTCTTGCACATTCCCTCATTTTTTCATATTTGTAAGCTCATCATTGCAGCATATACAAAAAGAAAGCAACACTACAGCAGAATAATTTATAAGAATTCACACTTTAAGTTAAACCCCCCTAAACTCCAAGTAGTTCTAAAATGAAAGATATAGCATGGAAGTATTGTTATAAATGATTAATTATAAGCATATGAGCTGGCTCAGCCAAGTTGAGAAACAGTGACCATGCACAAAATTAACAGAAAATACTTAGGTTTTACCACTTTGAACGTTACAATGAGCAATACTCAAGAATTTTGTTGTCATAAATGTGGTGCCGCAAATTCTGAGCAGGCCGTTTTTCCTGTTTCTTTGTATTAGAAATGGATTTATGGCTGTTCAAACATCTTCAGAGGAGAAGAGAAAAGATGATTATTAGGAATCAAGATTTTTGCTCTTCCTACCCTTCTAGAAATTGGGCATTGTTTTCCTTTTTGACTTATGTTTACCTGGGAAAACACTAGTTAAGCTACAAAATAGTTTGGTTTCTGATGATACAACAGGTTCATCTTGCAAGAAAATAAGCAAACTAATTGTAGGGAAAGTATGCTTTACGGTAGGGTTGTCAACTGGGGGTACGCGTACCCCTAGGAGTACTTGGTAAGGTAATAGGGGATACACGTGGGCAGGTGGGAACAAGGGCACCAGCGCCCCTCTGCAGATGGACGTGGGGCAGGGGGGCTCATATGCAGCGGCTGCCACCGCCACTACCCATCACCCCATGCCGCCACCTCCTAGAAGCAAGGCCGGGGGGGACAGCATGAGGGCAGTAGTGCTCCTCTGAAGGCTGCACAGGTGCCGGTCGGCAGCTCTGCGAGCTGCTGATGGGAAGTGAGCGATTGGCTGGGCACAAGGCCCTTCAGCAGCCTGCGAAGCTGCACGTGCAACTGGCTGCGTGAAAGCAGATGCAGTGGTGGCAGTGGTGAGGGGTGGTGGGTGGCAGCAGCAGCCTCTGCATGAGAGCCCCCCACCTCTGCATTTGGCTGCCACCACCAGAAGGGGTACACTTGTTAAAAAAAGTTGAAAACCCCTGTTTTAGGGTTTAAAGGCCTCTCCTCTTTACCACCACCAGGTCTGGTAGCAGAGCAGTTACAGCATCTACTCTCTCCAAAAGGCCCGGGTTTGAAGTCTGCCCCCCAGTCAAGACAACTGAAAATGGGTAGCTTGTCATTCAAGCTATGGAATCAAAAGCAGCTAGATGTGACAAGCATCCAGCCACATCACTCTTGCCTGCCATTAGCTACAGAAACTGATGCAACTGACCACACTAGACCTTTAACACCTTTTTCTTTTTGGACTCTCAACCACAAAGACTACATACATTTTCCACTCTTAAATGTCTGCTTTTCCTTGAAATGTTCTGCGGACAACCAGTAGGTCATGAAGGCAGTAAATGCAACTAGTTTAATCCCAGAGTTGGAAACAGCTACAGTGCTCAGGTGTACATCCTTGTGGTGTTGCAAGGTCACACAAGGTTAGATGTGTCCATGGCAGCACCCAGGAATATCACCCTCTTCAACTCAGCTCAGATTCCTATTTGAGAAAGAGGAGCGGGTACCCACTTAAAATCACAGAGGGCATATCTACACATTCATTAATGTTGTTTAGATAATGTGCATTAAATCTAGTGCCTTCATTGTGAAGTAATAGAAAATGCACATTAGCTTATTTTAATGTGCATTAGCTAAAGAGCATGATTTTTTGTGATGCTTTAATGCGCATTAAAATAGGCTAATGCACATTAAAGCGCATGTGTAGATGTGCCCTGAGGTTTATGGATAGGGCATAAACAACGGCACAGGCACATAAACAAGCTCCTGAGGGGTAAACAAAAGCCAGGATTTACTGCTGGTGTGAATGGTCTAATCCTATAGTAATGCCATCTGCCACTGAGGGCTTATAAGCAAGCTGCTCTTGGTTAGCTTTCACTTACCACAGGGTTAAAACATGCACATAGGCAGGCAGCTAATGTGCTGTAAATCCCTGCTCTTAGTTACCTCATGGCAAACTTGTCTGCATGCCCACACCCCTAAAGTTAAGAGACCATCTTTAGCAACTTTATGGTCTTATACACTGATCTGAAGCTTTTGCACACGAACACTACCAAAGGCCCCAGAAAATTCCTGACCAACTCTAGCTGAGATGCATACAGTAACTTCTGTATTTTAAAGGGCTAACTGAAACCCTTAGGTAAGAAACAGACCCAGGCCCTGCAGTAGCTGGGAATATTATGAAATTGTTCGCCATCTTGAGATTCCTATATTGTCTAGGCACAATGCTAGATGCAGGATTTCAAGGGCACATTTTAATTGTAGCCTACATAAATTCAAATAAAAGAGGTGTGACATTGGCTTGCTTTAGGATCTGACTGTCCTTTGAGCAAGTTTCAGGTATACTTTCTTTTAGCAGTTTTAATCCCCAGAGTGCATCAACATTGATATCACAGATGTAAGCATCTCTAGTTCGTAGAACATGAGTAATACTGGACTAGAAGCTGACATGGACTACAGCAGGGGTGGGCAAAACGGCGGATCCAGCCCACAGCCAGACTCCATTTCCAAGCAGCTCCCGTCCATGTGGTGGTTCCCGGCCAGTCTCCACGGAGACCATGGGATCACAGGGCTGTGAGAGCATGGGGCCACAGAACCAGGGCTCTACCTCAGCCTCACGCTGTCACGGCCCTATAATCACGGGGTCTCTGTGCAGACCAGCTGGGAGCTGCACGGGCAGGGCACATGGCTGAGCAGGGAGCTGCTCTGGGGCTGGGGCCAGGATCTTGGGGGTAATGACAGCACAGGGCCCAGGCTGGGGCAGAGCCAAGATCCATTCTCTGCACACACCGGCTCTCAGAACCCACGCTCGTTGCAGAGGCATGCAGGCAGTGGATCATGGCTCTGCCCTGGCCTTGGCCCCAACCCTGTGCTGTTACGTGCCCAAGATCCTGGGGTCTCTCCGGCCCCACCCAACCATCTTGCTCCTGGCTGCAGCCCCATCCCAATTGCCCACCCACATACCCATCCCATGTGGGTCCTATCCCTAGCGCTGGGTGTGGGGTGGCTGGACTAGGGTGCCTAGGCAGAAGGGCTGGGGCTGGGAGTTGGAGCCAGAAGAAGCCACCACCACAGAGGCTGCTGGGAAATGGAGTCTGCCATGGGCCAGATCCAGCCTGCAGGCTGGATTTTGCTCACCTCTGGACTACAGTGTGGAAGGGAAAGTCAAATGCCTCTAGTTGCTAGGAAAGAACCTATTAGCATAGCAATATACAGAATGCAGTAACAATTAGATTTTGAAGATTTAACAAAACAAAGAACTTAAATCTTACTTTAAAAGAACAACTGTACATAAAACTGTTAGATTTTTAAAACATAACGTTTCTTAAAAACAGTGTGTGAGAAGAGCTCAGTCTGTTTTATACAATCTTTGATTGATCTTCCAGGTTTGAGACAGACAGACAGACAGACAGACAGACAGACAGACAGACAGACAGACAGACAGACAGACAGACAGACAGACATTTTTTCATTTCTGTCAGTATTCTCTTGGGTACCAATGCAGGAAAATGTGGCCATATGCATCTCAGCTGATTATTCTGACCTATTACCTCACTGCTACATGATGATATTAGAGGTCCCAAAATGGAATTTCCTTCTTGTCAACAGACGTGCAGTGCAACCACAGCAACACAGCTAAGGGAAGAACAGTTCTTACCTTACCCAAATTCATCTTTTAACTCTGCATACAGCAGAAAGAAAATATTTGCAAATGATGGGTCCAAACCTGCCAAGCTTCTCGCAAATAATAATTTAATTAAGGGACACTCCTGAGGCTTTGTAGGACCAGATCCAAAGATTGCAAATACTGTATTAAAAAAAACAAAAACAAATTATGATTTGTTCATCTATTAACAACTCAGTGGCTTCTGACCAGAGATTAAAATGTAGTTCATTGTCCTAAACCTACAGATCCATCAAATCTCTGGTCTAGAAGCCTGTTCACACTCTCTTCTGGATAAGCAGATTCATGAGGACAACAAGAAATTCTTAAAAAAAGATATCAATACATTTTGATGTGAAGGTTTTGTCTTGGATTTGTTGTATAATGATCCCAGTCAAACACTGCTGGGGGCCTGTTTATCATACTGAAGGTAAAAACATTATTTAAACATTGCATTCCACCTAAATAAGTTTTGAGAACTTTGTTTTAATCTGACTCATCATGCTAGGAAAACTCAAGCATACTCCTGGCTGATGCCCATATAGCTGAAACATGATGAAGTAGCAAGGAAAGTAGACTGCAAAGCAGCAATCTTGAAGCATATAGAATGAAGCTAATGCACCAACTTCTTGGACGTCAATACCCTACAAGCAACACATATTAAGGGCCCTGGTACACATTCATTTAATGGCACAATGGAATCTGATACCAGATCCCAAGTCACAATGTGGAATATCTTTGTCACTAACTTGATATATTATCATGCCATAAATCGGTTTTGATGAGCGGCCAGATTACATTTAAGATGCAATGAAAGTCTTAATTGCACCATAAATAGTAATATGTGCCAGAGCCTAACAGCACACACAAAACATTGGAATAAGAGGTGATTCAGTTACATACACTTCTTACACGGAGCAGCAGTTATTTCACTGTTTAGCTGGATCTGGATTATTACTCAAACACAAACACTCATGTTCATTAGAATGCATTGTCACTTGAGGAGTAACAATCTTTGCCATAGGCAGTGGTTCACAATCCTTTTAGACTTCAGATTCCCCTCCGGAGACTCGAGGCCATACTTGGAAAATGCCAGCTCTTAGTTTTCACTTTTTGACTACAGAAAAATATAGAGTAAGTTTTCTTGCAAAGAACTCAGAAATCCATAGCTGTGGTCTTTCTATTTGAAATCTCGGGGGTTGTCTTGTGAATTATGTTTGCAAATCTAACAGTGCTAACACTGAGTGGCACCCTGCAGCACCCTTGGAAGGCATCCTGGTTGAGAATCATTGCCATGGGGCAGCACAGCTTCATGTTGCATCTGCAACACTTCCTAAATCCTTCAGTTAAAAAAAGCTTGAAGTCATCAGAAAGACTTTATAAAGTTTACGTGAATGCTATTATATGAGATCATGAGCAAAGAGCTATCCCAGAAAGTGGCTAAGAATACAAGAAAGTAATAAGGAACTGCCATATCTGAAAGGATCTGCACTTAACAAGTTCTCATTCTTATTATATACAAGCATGGAAAGGCAGCATACCCCAGTACTTCCACACAACTTATATGTTTTCAATATAAATATACCAAGCTGAAATAGATCTAAATTCCTGCTCACAAATATATATCTTACCCATCTTGATGTTGTTTTATTTTCATTTGGTATGGAAATGTAATTTAAGACCCTGGTGCATATTAACACCAATATTTATTAATCCTTTGAGTTTACAGTGGTTTACTATCCAATGTATTTTTTTTTCTAATAAAAAAGACATGTCTAAAGATAACTACTGTTAGATAACTCAAATGCATGGTGTAAATTCACATATTGCCTTGGAAACTACCAATTTGCAGACAAATTATCCTGATAAGCGTGCTAAATTCCCTTAAAATTTCAGGTTAATAACTAATTTCAGAAACTGGACCTAAAACATAAGTTCCTCCCTAACGATCCTTTTGCCAATAAAATCCTCTTCTCAGACTGAAGTCAATTTAGAAGGAAAAAGCAAGGGCCTTGTCATAACATATTTACTATGCCATTCAATTTGAAGAACAGAGGCACTCTTAGACGCTTTCATGCTAGATTCTGGTAGGTCTCATGGGAGCAGTTAAAACTCACCCAACCTGCGCAGCACCTCACTGTAAAATGCAAACATTTCCTGTCTTTGACACCTAAACGCATGGCATGCATTTTGTGGATTATAGCTTTTGAACTATGAAGCAACTGCCTTATTTTGAAGTTTTATCCCCTTCCCCCAATAATTTCATTTCAGATGATCTTAAGATGCTTTCCAACAGCTTGCCCTTCCTCCTAGACTGGGGTCCGCAACCTTTCAGTACCAGCATTCCAAATTGGCACAGTCGGGTCCTATAGTGGGCTGCTGCTATCAATTGCCATTGATTCTCCCCACCACTGCTGCCACTTTGGCTTGTCCGACTGGATAAAAATCTCTCCATTGGTGGGTTGTAGTTTGCCAACTCCTGTCCTAAACTATTTCTATACCTGCACCAGCAGCTGCAAACATAAAACAGACTGGTTTCATCATAATCCTATGAAAGGGGTTTTTCAGTCTTGAACACATCAGTTTTCCCTTCTCTGTTTCAGGAGATGGACGCTATCATTTATCTGGGTTAGAAGAGGTAGGGTCCCCTCATTTGTTTTTGCATCATTAAAACTCCCAGTAAGATTACTTTACTCTCTTTTTGTTTTTATTCCCTTGTTCCCCCTCCCCCAAATTGGTCTTTTTGAAACTCTAATTTCCTTTTGCTGGAAGTACAGCAAAATAAAAAAAAGATTGTATGCATTAAATGCCTACATAAATGATGTCTGTTTGCACCACCTCAGAGAAGTTAATTAACTAAAGACATATGGCTAAGGAAAGATTGCCAAAAAAGAACAAGCACTGAATGAATAGGTTGGATTTGCTTACCTTCCTTTTTTCTTCATCTGCTGGATCAAATTTGAAAATAGCTTTATTCTGGAGAAAGAAAGAAGTTTTAATTTGTAGCATGTCAATGTTTGTTTCCAGTTAAATGTAAAGTGCTGCTCTAATTAGAACTAATTTTTAACAGTTATCATGGTCCAAAGGAATCTCATAAATCATAGAGTCTTACTGTTGGATGCAACACATAAACTATGGTAAATATGCATAGCATTTAACTATGGTAAATATGCCTTTCATACGCATCTTGCCATCGTTTCTCTATAGCTGTAAAAGCAGCCTAGAGCCACATGCTACCTATTCTCATATTGCCTCCCTCTGTGGCCTTAGCTATCTAACTTAGGACCAGTCTTATCTCGTTGAAATCTGTGATCACTGTATTTAAAGGAAGCTGAATTCACATCACGACAAGACCTTTTGAATTCCCTAGGTTTAACATGGGAATAATATAAACTTGTCACCTCGCCGGTATCAGAAATATTAGTTGAATCTGTAAAGCCCAAGACTATCAAGTTGGCCGTGCTTTTTCTCCAGATGGCATCTTGTTTGTGGGTTGTGAAGTCCTCTTTAAACTGACTGCCCTAGTTTTAGGTTATTTTAAACTCATACAGCACTTGCTGAATCAAACCAAAATGAGCAGAAAATCTACTGACATTTCTCCAGTTTCAAGTTTTTACTTACTGTCTAAACGCATTACTGGTTTTTTGTTTTTAGGGGGGAGAATGGCAGGGGGAAAGGGGTTATAATTACATGCCAGGTGTATGGCCCTAAGAACACTTCAGCTGAAGAACCTGAGCCAGCAACAGGAGTTGATTTCTATTTTAAAATATTCTACGCTGTATTAATAAAGCAGTGCGCAAGTGGCACAAAACTCTTCATTGTGCAAGTCAAAACTAAATATTTTAATAGGCCTTTGTCTTTAGAAATACTAAGATAGATGAAAAGTAATAGCATACAAGACTCCTGCTAGATGGGTACAAACTCTATATTAGCCCTTTCCTTAATAAGATTTGCTACTACCTTTCATAAATTGAGGACCTATCTCTGGGCCATCTACTTGTATAACATAAACCATAATGTCTAAGCTGGCAAAAACTGCCTAAGTAACATGTAACCAACAGTTACCAGTGTCCATCTATATGGGTAGGGACAGATCAAATAAAGCCACACTGTTCACCATGATCTTTTTACTCCCTTCACTCTAGAGCTCCCCAGAAATGTCCCCCAAAGAGCATCCTTTGCACAGCTGCAGTAGCTGTTTTTAACTACACCTAACACTCACAAAGCTTCTAGACGTGATAGAACAGAATTTAGTACAGTATAACCTCATAAATCTGGCATGCTCAGGACTGAGCACCTGCTGGAAATTTGAAAATTCTGGATTTTTGAAACTGGAGCGGCGGCCAGTCCTGGAGTAGGGGCCACACATGGAGCGGCAGCGTGGGGTGGTGGATGGCAGTGGCAGCTGCCGCATGCAAGTTTCTCCCTCTGCAGCTCTGGGACCGGCCACTGCTACTCCTCAATGTGGTGTATTTTCAAAAAGTGCTGGATTTTCGAGATTTACAGATTTTTGATATCTGGATTTATGAGGTTATACCATATGCAGATCTGGTTCACTATTAAAAGGGGAACCTCTGTTAAGAGTAAGGGACTCTTTGAATAGAAGCCAAAGGGAAGGGAAGCTGGGGGGGGGGATGGAGGGGGGAGAAAGAAGGGGTCCCTGGACATAGGTGCATCTTTTAACTGACATACGTATATTGCTGGCAGATAAAAGGGAGAGTAAGGAAACATTTACTGGGGATAAGGTTTGACCTTCACTGAAATAACTTCTTTGTAGTCATGCTGCAATCACTTAGGGGGGTCCACAGGGCACAGTGCTGCACCGTACAGAGGTGCCCACAGAAGTTCTGCATGCATCCACTTCATTATCAGAAACAGTATGACCTCCCCTGTGAGGTATTTTATGCAGACTAATTAGTCCTGCTTTGTGCTTGTAGACAAACCCATAATACTCAGAGTTGAAAAAACAGAACTTATCCTGTTTTGTTATGAAATGAGGGGTTTTCTGGTGGTTTTAGAGTTTGCATTTTTTACATTTTATTTTAGCATTTGTCAAGTAGTCTAGGATAAGAGATGCTTATCTATTTTATAAATAATATTTTATATTTTTTATACTAGATTTATAAATCTGTCAGTTTGTAATGGCACCAAGATGCCATGCTGTTTTCTGCTTATGGTTTATCATGCCACAGAAATGAAATTCAGGAAACACTACAGACAAGATTTTTCCCAGAGACCACAAAAGGTATAGGCTGCGCCTGACAGAGAAAATATTACAAAAAGAAGAGTCATTCTTTGCCCAGTCAGTAACCTAAAAGCACTGCTAGACCACAGATTAGTCAGCTCCAAAGCTGAAGGTGCACCCCCTCCACCTCCCAGAAAATGGCCTGCAATTATCCCAACCCACAGACTTAAATGTATTAAGAGGTGAGCAAGAAGGTTTGAAAGACCTCTCTTCAAGCACCACTGGTATCCCCAGCCTCTCCAAACTAATCAGCAGTGAAAGGATCTTCATTGTCATCAGCTTTCAGATTTAATTCCCCTCTCAAAAAACCCACACTGAGACATTTCTAGCAACTCTCAGAATTAGGAAGATACTCAGGCACCAGTTCTTATTCATAAGATTTTCCTCCAGGTTACAGGATTTGCAGAGTTAGTTAATAGTCTCTATAAGGTCATCAGAAGAGCTCGTGTATGGATACAAGCCAATACCAGTTGAGACTGAATCCTGACCTTAATCCACGTTGAACTGCTGCAACAGCACTAATGGGAAGAGGTGGCATTTTAAAGAGGCAGCACTCAAATCTGATAGAGTGTTACAATTATGCCTTTTATTACAACCAAACCCAGGTAACCCATTAAGAGACACTGTTTATTCTGAAGGACATGTACAACAGCATTTCTGTACCTGACACAAGGCACTGGGCTGCTTTCTAGGTCAAGTTATCTTCCCAAGGCTATAAGCAAATAATCTGGGTGACAAAGTCCACACTGGGCAGAAAATGTATGCAATCATCTGGCCCAGGAGATGAAAATCTGACCTTTCAGCTCCAGGGAACACAAAAACATTCCCAAAACTGATGATTAGATATGGGCATACCTGAGTTATAACAGGGACTCGTATCTCCCTCTGCCACAACCACTCAAGGCAAAACCACTTAGCATCCTAAATTTCTGCTAGGTTTCTCTCACTGAAACTCCTATCCTGGCCAGATACATAGGAAAACTGAGTAAGCTCTATAACACTTGTATGCAAATAGTCACAGGACAAATGATCTTAGGAGTCCTTCAATGGCCCCTTCCACACTGGCCAAGTAGGATGGCGACAGAACAGCACCCTTAGCAGAAAGCATTTCAAGGGGAACGTAGGATAAGCAGTCACCCAGTATCACCATGTTTGGGGTTAGGCAAAAATTTTACCCCACAGTCCAACTGGTCTGGACTAGAGGGATTTTGCCTTCCTCTGTGGCAGGGGGATGTGGCCCTCTACCCAGGATCTCTTGAGCTTATACTGACATCCTTTTATAGAAGCAGGATGTTGCCTACCATGGTTCCCCTGCTCTACCTCTGGCAGGTGAGGGTGTGAAGCACATGTTGTGTTTGACGGCTGTCCTACGTACAGGTTAGATTAGGAATTGGATAGCACGGTTTGGAGAGGGACGGTCCAGCCTCAGGGTGGGGGTGGGACTAGATGACCCGTGGTCCCTTCTCTAGGACTCGATGATCACCACCAGAAATGAAGGAAAGGACCGCTAACATGTGACCCCAGCCGGCACCCCACCCTCCCCCCATCACCTAGGATCTGTAGTCAACAAAAACAGAGTCACTTCCCACCACAGAGTGAGGGCAAAGCTGAACAACACCCCAGCCGGCATTTTTATTCCCGAGCAGGGCAGCTACTCTGAGCAGCGCAAGGGAAACTTCCAGGAAGGTTGATATTATTCACAGAGCATCAACGCAGCGCCGTGGGCCTTTGCAACCACGGTAGAGGCGGGCAGACCTCCAGGAAGAGACGCCTGGCAGCGGCAGGGGCTCTACTTGTGCTACTAGATCAGGGGGCCCGACAAGCCAGGCAGGTCCCCAACGCCCACGGTGGGGGCATGTTTCCTAGGCAGGCGGCACAGCTGGTGCACCTTTCCGTGGCACCACACGCAGCTTCAGCGCGGGGATCTGGGCAGGACCCAGCAAGGGCCGCACGCGCAGTTGGGGGACGGCTCCCGGGCGAGGCAGCCGGGGTTGTTTCAGGGAGGCGCGCGCAGGAGGGGGCTTAGGAAGCGCAGGGGCACCCGCCAGCGCAGGCAAAGGCTCAGGCGCAGCTGCAGCGAGGGGCAGGGGCCCCAGCAAGCGGGGGGCGGGGTGCCGGGGTGACCGCGGGGGGGGGCCCGCCAGCGGCCCGTTACCTCCTCGATGTAGGGAGCCAGCACCCGCTCGACGCCCTCGTTGCCGCCGCCCCGGCCCGCGGCCGCCCGCAGTGCCGCCTCCAGCTCCATGGCCACAGCCGCCCGCGCCTCCAGCCACCGCCCAGCTGCTGCCCGCTGACCTCTCACCCTTCCCCTCCGGTGACGCCACGGTCACCCTGGAACCCGAGGCACCACCCCCCGCTTCGCAGGGGCACTGCGGAGAGCTCGTTGGCTATTAGCTGGAGAGGGGCTGAGGAGGCGGGTTCTCCCCCTTGGGGTAGTTCCTATTGGCCGCGCTTTATTTACCACCGCGGCTTGATGCCGCCGGCGGCGGTCCGGACTGCATTTCCCAGCATGCCACGGGCCCCAAGCCCTGCGGCGCACGGAGGGATCTCTGGTGCCGCGTTGCATGCTGGGGGCTGTAGTCTTGGCTTCCACACGGCTGGCTCTGCCAGGTTCGAATCCCCTCTCAGGCGCCAACCGCCGTGTCCATTTCCCCACATCAAACCCCCTTGAGAAGGAGACTCCCCGCTGCTTCCCTTCATGCCAAGCGGCCCAAGTCCCAGGACATCAGCCACGTGCTCTGCCCAAGGCTGCAGCCATGGTGCTGGGCTTGCCATGAGGTTGGTGCCCAGGCTGGCACTGCTGCCCCAGCCATGTCCCCTTCCCTCAGTGTCTGGCCTCGCTCCTCTCCTGCAGAGCCCCTACGCTCTGCCGGCAGGTGCCAGACAGGGAACTACTGCGGGGGAAAGGGAGGACGCTCTGTGTACACTAATTGGGCAAGACAGTCTCAAACTGGGCGAGACCATCCCTAACTGGGCAGGACAGTCCCAAGATTTAAAGATCAATCCTGGTCCCAGGCTGAACGACTCCGGAGCAGCATTTGTCCTGGATTCACACAATCGTGCAGGGATCTGGGTTTTCCATTCACTGCAGAAAGTCATGGGAAACGTTGGGTTTCCCCTTGTCGGTGGGCAGAGGTCCTGCCTGTAAGGGGCTTCGTTGGGCAGGAGGAGCAGGGTGTAGGGGGCGCCACATGCACGTGGCCAGCAACACAGCCCCAGGCTATGGTGGAGAGCAGCTCCCCCAGGCTACCTTCAGGTGAGGCAGAAGGGGGCAAGATTGAGACCCCCACAATGAAGGTGCCCCAACAACACATAAATAGGGCATATTCCCTACAGAAGTCCACCCCCACCCCAGAAAGCATTTCCACCACAGCAGGACAGCCCTACCAAGGAGTCCCGTCCCCCCCATGCAGAAAGGCTGCCTCAAGAATTTGTTCCACCTGTAAGAAAAATGTAGGTCTACCATTGCAACTCTACAGTGAGGAGGTGGGGGGAAGCCTTGCCACTATCAATGGTGGTGGTGGTGATATGTCTTATGACAGACACCCCTCCCTAACAAATTCCTTTGCAGAGTGCTTAATGATGTGCCGGGTGCGCACATTAGTACACTTCGCAGTAGTGTCTGGAAAGGGAGCATATCACAAACCGTTCCCTTGCTCCACTTCCATGCCCAGTAGTCCTTGTGCTACACTAAGAAAGAGACATAGCAGTCTCATATCAATAGGAGTGTGGAATGAGCACAGAACGCAGAGAGCCCCTCAGAACATAAGTGCAGGCAGAAACCTGGTCTCACACATCCATAAAACACCATACACACTGATAGGAGGTTAACACAATAACAACCACTTAAAACTTACATGCTATTTTACAGGATAGAGCACACTGTAAGCAAAGCACACTGTCCAGGTTGGAGAAAATTACTTATCTATAGGGTAATAATCATAGTAGTAGTAATGCTGCATCAGAGGTACTGCCAACAGAGACTGCTTAATTTTTTCAAGTATTTGACTGCAAGTTTTAATATATTCTAAGCTCAGGGCACATGCAACTTATAAATGGATCTTAGATACAAACATTTATGTACTTTGTGTGTCTTTTTAAAATTGCTGCCTACTACACACACACACACACACACACACACACACACACACACACACACAGAGTCTTTGGGACATAGGGAGTAACACAATTCAGCCCCAAACTCCAATCTAATATTTTGGGCTCGTGTCCATCTACATTCTAGAATGGCTTCAAAAAAACCTCAACTACCCTCCCCCCAATCACCACCATACAACAAACAAAAATGTATTTGGCGTTTGTTTTAAACTGTAAAGGCTTCCCTAGACTTACCACTTTACAAATTGTTCACAGACCTTTGCTAATAGAACTTAAAAATAGAGTCTAGAAAATGATTGCTGGTACTTTAAAGGCACATTCTCATTCATCATCAGTGCATTTTAGTTTCCACCTTAGGTAGCATATGAAGGATTAGGATTTCAATGAAAGCGGAGGACACAATAAATTGCATCCTCCACCAAAGAACTGCCAGCCCTTTTCAGATGGGTGCATACCGTGAGCCCTTCCCATGTTAGTCAGCTTTATCTAAACCTTCCAAAGCAGTGTCTGTCCCTGAATTTCATGGGTTTCAGGGTCAGTCACAACAGAATTGTGGGACTGGCGAGGTCAGAGGCCATTTTTGTCAAAGGGTAGTGACCCTAGCAGCAAGAGGTAGCCTGACAAAAAATTGGATTCATTCTGGTGAATGTAGTTCTCACTGCTCTTCCCCCGCTGAGTCTTTTTTCTACCTGGTAATGAAAATCCTGCAGAATTGTAGTGGAGATTTTATGTATGTATATATAAATCCTTTGGTCCCTGTCTCGTTCTGTAATAACAGAATGGCATTATTAACATCATATTTGTTTATAAGGATTGTCTGCAAATACGAAAAAAAAGAAAAGGCAGATGACAGCTAAAATCTGACATTATATATTATATGGAATGCAGACTTCCCAGAGAGATCTGCAAAGCTGTACTTCTACTCAGCTACTTAGTCACAACAGCCGTTTCAGTCACTGTGGTCCAGGAAGAAAATTAATTAGTGGTTGAAGCATCTGACCTGTAATGTAGCAATAGGTTTCCTTGAATTACAGGTTAAATATCCTGGAAGCCTCAGTTCTGGCCTTCATCCTTCTAATAAAATGGATGTGTGGAGGTATTTTGGGAGAGATCCTCAAAACCAAGGTCCTGTCTAATCTGGGCAGGCACTGAAGATCCTGTGGCTCTTTTTATAAAGGGCAGGGCTTTGTTGAATGTCCTTGGCCAAATTCCCTCTTTCCAGCACTGTTGTACTTAGGCTGGTTGCTTGTAGTCCTCTACATGAGAGGTGATTGCATTTTATCTATCTACTTCCCTAAGTTTTTATAGGGCTTATATCACCATGGCATTTGAGCTTGTTCGTAAAATGCTAAAGGGCACAAAGGGATAGTCTACAAAGGGATATTTTTCTTTCTCTCCCTTCCAGCCAGAAAGGACTGATATAACTGATATTTTGGAATTTATGTTGTCTAGCCCACAGATTCATTACTTTTGATTAGCAAAGTATCAATTGTTTCTTGCAAGTTTTACCTCAGTCCTGCTGTCATTGTATAGCTCAAACTGTCATCCACCAAAAGAAGATTTGGGCATACAGAATATTGCCCTTTTATTTGCTGTTCTAAGAACAAAATGACCTTGACATTTTCAACCTTTTTTTGGCATCATCCTTGTTAAAAAGGCTTGAACTTTTTATAAAGAGGCAAATCCGGCCTGCCTTAAGAAATGCAATTACTTGAGTGAGCAAAGCCAACAGGATTTGGCCTGTAAACTACATGGACCCAATTTGGCAAAGGACTTTAGATATAGATAGTCTCGATTAGGATAGTGGGGCATCCTGGGGTGTTGCCAGATCCTTTGAAGAGTGTCATGAGGTGAGGAGATAAGTGACTGTGTAAGGAGATAAGTAGATAAGATAAACAGATGTGTCAGGCTCAGGCTTGTCCCTTCCTGAACAATACTCTACCCACACTGCCCAGCCCTAGTACTATAAGGAAGTAAATACTGTAATATATAAATTATTTTTTGAAATTGGGTGCCACTCAATCCACAAAAGTAATTGAGAGGTGCCTTGAGTTGGATGAGGCTGAGAATCACTGATATAAATATGGATATATACTACAAACACGCTGAAGTCCTTTGAAATCTGACTGTGCATGTATGCTGAAACACGCACACATAAGTGCTTTGCCAGCTAATTACATTTAAGATTAATCTTCAGAAGTCTCTGTGTTTAAACAAATTAAAATAGAATCTATTTAATTTCAAGGCCTTTTTTATTTGTGTGTGAAAATCCTTCATATATCTTGCACAACTGTACAAATAACACTTATTTCCATTTTAGCCATAAACATGGTTATCATCACACTGGGTGCTATCAAAGATTTTATTTACAAAACAATTACTAAAATGCCTGATGTCATATTTCCATTTATTTATTTCTTACCCATAGGGTAATAGGTCCACCATAATTGCTTGGTGCATTTTATAATACAGAAGGAAAACCTATGTTAATAAGTTCTAACAAAAACTTACAAATAGCTACAAAACTCACAGAAAATGTCTAAGGAAAATTCTCCCAAAAATACAATACATTTTTTTCCACACATACACAGTACAGAATAAGTTCAAAGGCACAGCTTTGAATTTTGTTTCTTGTAGAAGTGTATAGAATTATCATTTTATAAAGGAATCAGAGGAACCCAGTTTTCATACCTGTTAATAGGTAATGAAATGAGTAATTTGTTTTGCATTGTCACTTTTACATAATTGCTTAGTATCATATTTAACATATGTGGCTCTGAGTCCAAAACCTCCCCAGTCTTAAAGTCCCTTCTTAATCTTGCTGTTACTGACCAGAGCAGTTGTATTTAACCAGATTGTGCAAACTTAAAACAAATACATATATAATACGAACAATAGTCAACTTAAGGCAGTGAATAATTCAATGCTACACGTCTTCTTTTGTAAAGATAACACTGGATCAACAGAAAGGTGCATCAATATACAATGTTATGTGTAAACTGAAGCCTATAATAAATGCATACCATTTAAAGAGCTGAAAGGAGGAATTGTTAAGAACAAGTGATGACATGGCAGAATGTCTTTAAAGAATTCAGCAGTGGTTAAATGAAGAGCAGGTACCAGAGCTTTGCTTACAGTAAGCTTTTTGCCTTAATTCAAATTATAAATAGATTGCTCTCTGGCACTATTCTTTAAAGTCTTGTTAACATTTGTCAATGGGGGAATAAATGGCTCATTGAAGCTGACACCACACAAAGAGTAAAACCACTGGACAGAATTTTATAAAAAAGGCACAGCTTGGCCTGCACGATACTTTATAGTAACAATTAAATCTTGTTTGCTTACAGGAATACTGTCAAACTGGTCTGCCATATGTCCAAGTCCAAGACATCCAGGATCTAGTCCATCTTCATGTCAATTAAAGAATGTCCAGGTGAAGTCTCATGTAATATAAAGTTTTTATGTTTTTATTAAATAGATGGGCCCATGCTATACCAGTCATTTTCATTTAGCCCATCCTGTAGTGGCTTCTCCATTGATGTAGGCAAAGCCAGGAAAGTGTTGCATGTGCTCATATTCAGAATTTCTGCGAGTGGTCAAGGGAGTGTACATGTCACTAGAGTTTCCGTATCTTGTGGAGTGCACGGTTGGACTTGTGTAGCATGAGTTTGCTGATGGGACTTCTGGCCAGCGAGGAGTTACAGGGGTTGGATGCAGTCTTGGGGTACTGCTCATCAAACAGGGCTCCATCCTGGATGTTGGGCTATTGAAAGGATACTTAGAAATAAAAACAAATGGAAAATAATGTTAAATATACACATAAAAAAAGCAACACCAGAAATAGGATACTTATGCCTTTACTGTAAAGGTTAAGATCAGTAAGTTAACACACCTTCAGCAACAACATTAGTATCCTGAATTGTTTTGGACCAGTGCAGGCGAACTTTTTTTGGAAGGCCTGCCACAAATTAAGCCCCACATCCTCCCTGAGTGCCACTCTGATCTCCTTTCTCTGCTCAATCTGCTGCTTTATTTTCTGTTCCCTGACTGATCTGCTGTGCGTCACACATAGAGGCTGCAAGTGCCACTTGTGGCATGTGTGCCACAGGTTGGCCAATCCTGTTTTAGAGGGTCAACTGTGAACCAAAGGGAAAAAAAAACTGAATGTTGAAGAGACCTAATCAACTTGATTAGCCATTGTCTTACATTATATGCAGTCATTTACACCAGGGTAACATGAGTCTTCTGTGCTACTACTCTGGTGGTTTCACTATATAAGGTTTCAGGGCAGTGTATCGGGCCTAACTGCATTCAGGAAGCAATTCTTTCTACCTGGGGAAGTTAGTACAGTTAGACTGTGAAGCAAACCAAAAACTGGGGCTGGGGTGTTGGAGGGGAAGGGAGATTTGGCTTGGATATGTCGTGGAAAGCATTCCTGGGGGAAGCAAGACAAGGAAAAGAGAGTGTGCTAGGGATAAGAACATAGGCAGACAAGGTTCTTTAGGTGAATCTGATATCTTTTATTAGACCAACTTAAATAGTTGGAAAACAATTATTAAGCAAGCTTTCAGGTTCAAAAACCCTTCGTCAGGCTAAGGAAGTTTCAGCAGTTGGTGTGTGCTCTTCCTGGATGGAATGAAAAGATAAGGGATAAGAACAGGCACTAAACATAAAGAGACATGGGAATAAGCATGCTGGAGCAGACAGCAGTGGAGAGAAAGGAAAGTGTTAGGATAATGAGAGAAGAAAAGAGGCTGGAGATTGTGCAAGGAAATAAGAGGTTTCTCAGCCTTAACACGAACGACGTGTGACCCCGGCAGCTGGTGGGGCACGGCGGTAAGCGGGAGCTCCCACAGATGCCAACAGTGCTGGCAGCAGCAGGGGGGTGATAAGTGCTGACCAGGGGGTGGCGACCACCCTCAGACACCACCGGTGCTGTCAGCGGCGCAGGGGGTGGGGGAGGGAGGTGGCGAGCGGCAAGTGGCAACTTTTTGTAGAGGACACACCACCACGCTCAGGGTGCACATGCACTCATGTGCACCCCCTATGCATTGCCCTTGCCTTAACACATACATTTCATACTGCTGAATGCTATGCCATTATTCAGCAAAGACAATAAAAAAATAGCCATGCTGCACATAGACCTCAACTGTTATTTGCACAGTCATGGAAGTGAAATGTTAAGATTGTATGCACTTTCAGAAACTGCTCCTGCAGTCTCGTCCATCTGAATGGACTTATACCAAATTGAGTTCTACTAAGGACAAGGAGGCTCTCCAAAGATGCCAGAGTCTTCCCAAGTGGCCAAATCATACATCAGGATCACAGCCTAAATTTGCACCTGCAAGCACTTGAAAGTAAAAGTGCTTGCCTGCTTATTCAATCAAGAAATGGAAACAAAGTCATGTGACCTGGCTAACCAGTCACAACTGTCTGAGAGAGTTTCCACTTCAAAGGTGGAGTATTGAATATGATTGCAGTCAATCCCCAGCATAAGAACAAGTTTTCAAAATATAATTTAATTCAAGCATCAAATATATTCAACGAAAGTGCTATTTGCTGGAGAAAAATAAGCTGAATTTCTCAGATGCACTTTTCTCACAGCTCTAACAAAAAAGGAGACCCATTACTATCCAGTCACTTTTGTGAACTGCTTTTTTACGCACCTAGTTCATTCACCTGCATCCTGAAGAAAGGCAAAAATGTCTAGACCAGAGGTTCTCAACTTTTTTTGTACTGAGACCCATTTGTGAACATGGATGGCCAGTCCTGACCCAGTGCCCCTCACTCCTTGTCTACTGTCCGCTGCCTCCAGGCCCCAGCCCCACAGTGTGTGGGGTAGGGGTGGGGCTGGGGGGCTGGGGTGGAATTCTGCCAGCCTGCCAGGGAAAAGCCACAGTTTCCCACATTTTTCTCCTTTAAAGGAGAATTCATTTTTAAAGTTTGTTGATCCATTTTTAAAGTCTGTTCATGACCCTTTCATATATTCTTGCAAGCCAGTTTTGGGTCGTGACCCATGAGTTGAGAAATGCTGGTCTAGAGGACCATGTTTAGAGGAAGGGTACTCATCCCCTTAAAAGTTGACAAGTCAGCCTCTGCAGAAAAAAGCACTGTTGATCTAAGTGCAGGGGTTATTGAATGACTTGTAAAAATAGGCAGACCAGAGAGATGTGAAGAAGAATCTTTCTGTTCACCAGCTGTCTGACATGAAAGTTGGAAACTGGGGACAAGAAAGGATGGCTATCTGTCTCTTGTTAAGGAGAAGAGATGCTGAAGGCAGGATAGAAAGGTAGAGTCACATTTGCTTTTTCTTTATAATGTGAAGCAGCGAGCAAGCCAAGGTCCATGTAGTGATATAAATGAACTTTGTCCTTGTCATGTTAGACATTTATTCATTTTATTGCCAAACTGTTGAAAATAGAAAATTAATTCTCTTGGTCTGTGAAATGGACCATGTCATTTCATTATTCTTTGATTATATTGGGTTGGGCCTAGGAGCCTCAGTCATCAACAAGGCCATACATCTTCCCATTTTTATACTTCCTTGCTGACCAGACGAAGTATTTATTGTGAGTGCTTTTGTGCAGGTTTTGGGGAGATTTGTAGAAACCTCCAAAACATTTTGTTTAGTTTTCTCTATACATAACAACAGTACCATTTTAAGGTGTTTTTTTTAAATCTTGGCCAAGCAGCCCCACTGAGAATTTCCTCTTTCTGCTAGTTTTGCAGGAAAGATACTGGGCTTGGCACTGCAACATTTTAGATATTGGAAAGCTGTCAACATGCCAGAATGTCATTCTTCCTTAACTTTAAACAGAAGTCATTCCAAAGGAAGAGACATAGCCTTTTCTGAGGAAGACAGTTTTCTTTAAAACATGGCAGCTGCTGGTAGCTGCTCAATGATTTAGAATGCTACACAAAGTCCTAGGGAGATGAATTAGTCAATGACAACAGAAGAAGAGGTCAAAGGTGAACGGTGCTTTCATTTAACACCTCTCATCTCCATACATGTACTTATAAATTATTATATTACCCAATTTCTAGTACCTTTGTTTAACAGAAAACTCAATGCAGCTTTGCCTTTGACTTCAATAGGGCGAAGCTTTCATCCTAAAAGACGCAATTTTATTTTCTGATAATAATACACCAAATATCTCCTGCCTTTCTTCCCTATATTATAGGCAACTTTCCCTTTTGCTAATCAGATTAGGGCCTGACATGCTACAATTTCCTATTGGAATTTGTAATGCCAAGACTATGGTTTAGATCAGAGAAGTGACCTTCTTGCATGTACACCCCCAGGCAAATCCCCTCTGCCACCATGACATTCTGCCATATACAGCAAGATTCTGAAGCTTCAGTCATACTCAGCTGGATGGTCTCCAGGGTAACTTCACAGGAGCTGCTGTTTATGCCATATCATCATTTAGGGGAGAGACAGAATTTAGTTCACTTGGCCAGTGGACATATAAAAGAGATGACAGTCTTGAATTTAAGCTTTAAGTTTCCCAGAATGATCACCATTATGTATTGAAAGAGAATGTTAATCTGGCTCCTTACTCTCAGTTAATATGCCACACTGAGGTCCATAAGAAAGCAAGGACTAATGACGGAGCGTAAGAGGACAGGATACAGTGTGCTGCTTTTCTGTGCAGTCAAATACCCCAGACACAGCTGTGTTTATGAATGTGTCATGAATATAAAAAGAATAATTGCTTGAAAACAATATGGACTCTAAATATCTACTATTTTACAATAAATTCTGTTATGACTGAATCCAACATGGAAAGTTTTGTAATGGTAGGTCAACTAATTGCAAATGAGTCAGTGACTTCTTCTTCCCTACAGTGAAGAGACCATTGAAAGACAATATTTTTAAAGTGCCCATTGGCCCCTGCCTGACTATTAACTCAACCAATGAAGCATCTATTCAGCCTTGTTGGAGTGTCCAAAGCATAGCCATCTGCGCGGATGCCTGCCCATGCTGCCTGAATCACCTTTCACACTTTACATCCGGTTTAATGAAGAGTGCTTAAGCACGCTGAACTCAAAACACTGGGGCCTAGTGATCTTTGCCAGATATAAAGGCGACATTTGTTGGAGAGCTCTTGACAGGAAATTACCATTTTCTGGGTTAACTCACGCTTGCTGCTGCTACTGCTGTTAAAACTGAACAAGAAACCCTTTAAGTGTGGGTGACTTTAAGCTGATTATTGCTAAGGCCTTGCCCAAAATGTAAAATTAAGTCAATTTCTTTTAGTATTATTTTAGAAAATACGACATTAAGAGTCTCCTCCCACCAATGAAGTCTGAGTTCCTTCAGAATAGAATGAAGAATAATCTCTTTATTCTTATCCTTCCAACTAGCCGACTGATTATGCAAGGAGGTGAAAGGTGTGTCTGTCCAAACAGCAAAATGTTTTCCTTATAAATGTGGCTCTAACTTTATGCTGCACTAGCTCATGCTTTTGAAATGTATTGCAAGCCATTCTTATACACATCAAATTTCACCTCTAAGATTCACAAATACCTACTCCAAAGTTATATCTGCTTTAAAGTTGTGGTTATAAATGAACTTTATGGACATTTATACCTGTAATGATCTCAAGACTTTTATTGCTAGTGCCTTTTTAATGCTAGATATGGCTGTTTTCTATACAGAACTAGGTTTGACTTCCTTTGGCCAATCAAAGATATAAAAAAAAAAATGACAAAGTGATTTAAGGGCTTTTGAAAATGGGACTTGTGGAGTTTTTGAAAATGTAACCCATAATTACTTTTTTAAAATAAGATCTTTTTAAAAATCCTTTTCTATTTTCTCAGAAAAACATGTAGTTATTTCAATCTAGTCCAAATCAGTTCAGTGGACTGTTGCAAATACCCTACAGTTTAGAACAATGATTCAAATGTCTGTGATGGGACACAGATATGGTGATCATTATTTTAAGAGCTAATGACATCAGTATTAATCCCAACACTGATGCTAAATGTACTACAGTTTTCAGGATTGAGGTGGCTCCTGGCACAGAATGATAGATAGAGAAACTATTTTTTAATTAATCTGCCTGTTTTTTTTAAGGTTAAATAGTATGTTGGGGGACAGGGGAAGGGAAGGGGGTCTCACCCAATCCCTGTAGGCCAGATAAAAGGGCCAAAGTATAGGAAACTGATCCTAAAAGCACCAGTTCTAGCTGAGAGAGTATTTCCGTACTTCAGGCACTGTGGTAGGCATTTGTAATGCTGTCGTCCAAGGATCCCCTTATAAAACTTGGCCTGGGGGCACATCAGAGACTGGCTGTTAAATGCAGTGCAGCAGGGGTCTATCAACTGCAGTATGGTCCATGCAGCAGTTCTGGGACTTTAAGACATCCATCTTTAACCCTGTGATTTGCATCCCAGGATTGCAGGGTTAAAGCGACCTTTGCCTTGGTTCCCACAAGCCCTGTGCAATGAGTGTTGTGCTACATCACCGAGCAGTACAACCCAGGCTTTTACCTAGGAAGCATAGTAAAATGAGCCTGTGCATCTGACGCTAATGGGATCATTAAGAGGAGCAAAGAAAAAATTGACTTGTTAATATAAATGTGTACTATCTAGTGCTGTGGTCTTCAACCTCCAGGCCCCGTGGGCCAGAACCTGCATGTACAGTCAATCCACAAGCCTGATCCAGCATAGGGCTGGCATGCCAGTTCTGGCTGGTGCAATCCAGAGTCCTAGGCGACTGGTAGCAGGTGCACGGGGGTGCACGTGCCCCCCCCCCCCCCCCCCCCAGAATTGAGGCAATTAATGCTGCTACTGCTCCCCAGCTGCCAAAATTTCCAGGCCCATTCCCTAAGTGACGGGAGAAAGAGCCTCATTTGAGCTTGCACAGTTCTGCACAGTTGCCTGGAAGACCAGGTAGTCAGTCACTTCATAGTGTGGGCTGCACTGTGCTTTGAGTGCTGAGCCAGATCCAGGGTGTAATGATCTAAAAGCGGTTGGCACATGCCAGTGGAAGGTACTAGATTTAAAATAATAATGCATCAGGTGAAGACTGAGATGCCTTTGGAAAGATTCTGCATGTAAACCCAATCCCATACCAAATCGGATCAATTGCAAAACTCTGAGTCATCTAACAGAACTTCAGGGAGGTGATAATGTATAGATGAGTCATCTGGAGATAGAGGCAAACACAGCAGCTCAAGTAGCAGCTCATGGACGCTAGTGAGGTCTTTGGTCTGCTTTCTACAGTTTGCACTCCAGATATTCCCTCCTGTAAGCTGATTGGCTATTTGCTTCTACCCCTCCCAGTCCTGGCTCTCCCCTTGTCTTCCCCTAGACTTATTCCCTCCCAATCATAACCCCACTGAAAGAAATTAAGCAACAGAGCAAAACCAAAAAAACATCCAGAAGCCAACCTGATGTTAGCAGCCAAAGGCTAAGGACAGAAGTTACACATAAACTGGTTTAAGAAATCAGAAACTGGTTTAAACCTGTAACAGAACAAAAGTTCAGTGCACATAAACCGGTTTCAAAATGGCCAAAAATGATTTAAGATACACCTGGTTGAATGTAGTATCAGACTTAACTGATTTGAGTCAAACCGGTTTATAGAATTTCTGTCCTAGACCCCTTCTTGGTTTAAGTTAAACCAGAGTCCCCCAGCATGCTCTTTATGGGCTGGGGTACGCTGTCTGCTCCAGAGAGCAGGGCTGGCCCTGCCCCTCTGCTTTCTAGCTGGGGGCAGGGACATAGCCAGACACCAGCCGGCATGGCCCCTGGAGGTGAACAGAGCAGGGAAGGGGTTTATTCCCTCCTACCTTCCCTCTCCCACTGGGGGACTGCAACTGAGGCAGGAGCAGGAGTGGGAGGGGGAGCAGCTACTGGAGGTGAAGGGAAGCCACGCAGTGGCTGGGCTCGGCAGGGCTGTTCTGCTCCCCTCACCTCCGGCTGCATCTCCTGCTCCTGCCCCACTGCGCAGCGCCACCCTATGTGGGTGGAAGCTTTAGCCCAGTTCCTGGAGCTCTAGCTCCAGCTCCAATTGCCTTCTACCTGTTCTGCCTGCCTGGTATGATGAGCAGCCCCGGGGTGGGGGGAGAGGGGGCATGGAGGGGTAGAAAGCACCCAGAGCTGGAGCCAGAGCTCTGTGAACTGGGCAGAAGCCATGGGGCTAAAGCTTCTACCCGCCCACCCAGAGCCACATGGCAGCAGCAGCTGGAGGCAAGGGAGGCAGAAGAGCCCCACTGGCCCCAGCCAGCGCACAGCCTGTGGTGCGGCTACAGCTGACAGGTGTTGCACAGGACAGGAACACAGTGGGGGCTGCAAGCCCCCTCAGCAGGCAGCTGCTGGGCTCCAGGCCCACCAGCACTTCAAAGTCAGCCTGGACAGTCTGCGGCTTGGCCAGCCATTGCCTGTGCCCCCAGTCCAAGACAAAGGCCTGACCTCCACAGCCCAGCCTGGGCTGTCCCCTGTGTGTCCGCCCTCAGCTGCACCTGTGGACTGGCCTGGCTCAGCCCTGCAGCTCCAGCACCGGGCAGATGGCAGGGCCATGCCAACCAGCTCTGGCCAGGCCCCCCACTGTGCAAGCAGGGAGAAAGCTGGGCAGACCCTGGCTGGGGGTCCCTGTGCCCCAGAGGGGAGCCAGAGGAGTTTAATCCTCCTCCACCACCTTTTGCTTGAGGGGGTGCCCATCCAGTGTCTGGCCTCAGGGACAAGCCTGGCAAGGGCTGTTTTCCCACTCTCCCTCTAGGCACAGCCTGGCTGGGGTCCCTGCAGGCCAGGGTGGGGGTTTAAAGACCTCCAAAACCATACTTAGTGGCCTTCCAGGGCCTGGCTACTAGGGCTGTGCAAAGCTTCAGTCACTGATTTGATTCAGAGGAGATTCGGCCTGATTTGGGGGCCAAATCTCAAAAGCTGAATTGAATTGGGAGACCTATTAAAAGGTCTGAATCAGTCGAAGGATCTGAACTGATTCAGGAAAAATTCAGAGATTCAGAGATTTAGATTGGCTGGGGAGAGGCAGGCACAGCCAGGTGGCTGCAGGTTCTCCCACGGCTCCTCTGGCTGTGCCTGCCTCTCCCTGGGTTGGGGGAGCCGTGGGAAAAGCCCCCATGGCTGCCCTGCCTGGCCCCAGCCTCCCAGCACTTTAAAACAAAAAAAGCACCGCACTCACCGGCTGCAGCAGTCACCCAGAACCTGGCAGTGCTCACCCCAGCTCCTAGACAGCGCACAGCCATGAGACATGAGGCAGCTGCTATGCGGGTGCCAGGTGAGTGGGGGGATCCCCCCAGAGGCCCTGATTGCAGCCGGTGAGCATGGAGCATGTTTTTTTGGGGGGAGTGGGGGGGTCTGTTTTTGTTTTTTTTTTAAGTGCTGGGAGGCTGGAGCCAGGCAGGGCAGCCATAGGGGCTTCTCCCATGGCTCCCCCGGCCCCAGAAGAGGCAGGCACAGCTGGAGGAGCTGCGAGAGAACTTGCAGCTGCCTGGTTGTGCCTGCCTCTCACCAGCCGATCCGAATCACTGAATCTCTGCGAATCAGCACCGAATCTTTCAAAAGCCGATTTGGCTAACTTGAATGGGGTCAGTGATTCAAATCACCAAATTGAATCGCTGTTCTCCAAATCGGCCAAATCCAAATCTGAATTGAGTACTTCCTTATTTGCACAGGCCTACTGGCTACGCCTCTCAGGTCAGCTTCCCTCCAGCCTTGCGGCTGCTACCAAAGGGAAGGGAGGGCTTGCTCTAGCACCCCCTGGCTTCTAGCCTGAGCCACTGCAGGCATGTGCCTGCATTTCTGGAATTAAAAGTGAATGTTTGTTCACTTGCAAATCAATTCAATGTATGCAGGTTAGATTAACCTGCAAAGATGGAATCAATTCAGGCTCAGGGTTTTTGAATGTCTGTCACTAGCCATGCTGTTCAGTCTGCTCGTAGGTTAACTGCCACCTTCCTACTCTGTCCATTTGTCATGTTTATTTAGATCAGGGGTCTCAAGCCCTGGTCCATGGGCCAATTAGACCCCCTATGCTGTGTCATCCATCTGTGGGGAACCCTGTGAGCTGTGGCCTTATGTGCTAGATCAGATGTGCAGGGCAGTGCAGGGCCCAATCCCAGTGGACAAGGCTGGGAGGAGGTGGTGCAGGGCCCCGGGGCTGTGATCCCAGCATGTGGGACTGGGTGGTAGCAGCAAATGGCCCCAGGGCTTGAGCCTGGTCTATGGGGGCCAGTCCCAGCACATGGGAGCCAGGCAAGGCTGCACGCACAATCTGGGTGTTTAGGCCTGATACGGATATCCAGGGTCCATTTCAGCCCACAGACTGACCTCATGCCATTCGTGTGGCCCACACAGCCAAAAGGCTGAGCACCACTGATTTACACTATAAGCTGTGTGGGGCAGGACTGTCACTTGCTCTGCTTGTACAGTGCCAAGCACAAGGAGACTCCTTTCCAGTTTGGCTCCTAGGCACAAAAGACATGATAAATTGCATATGAAATTGTGCTAAACAAGGCTTTTAGATTTAAACTAAATGTGAATGATAACAAACACTTCTTTTGAACAAGAAATTTCAGTCCAAGTTGGCTGCTACTAACTAAAATATACATGTGGGCTAGTGCAACAGATTTCACCACTCCTCCTTACTACAGATAAAAAGCATGGGACCAGGTGTAAGGGAGGTGTGTGGGAGGTCACAGGAGGACTCTCTCTGCAATCTGCTCTACCTAGTTTGTAGACAGAGATTTTCCTTCAGAGAGACATGCTTTACAAATGAAGTCTGAATCGTTATCCTCATTACACAGGTAACGAAACTAAGGCAAAGAGAGAGAAACTGATTTACCTAAGGTCACCCAGCAGGCCAGTGATACAACTGGGAAAAGAATCGGGGTTCCAGTTCAATACATAATTAGGCCATGATTAGTAGAACCACTTCATTCTTGCTTCCAGTAGCTGTGCCTGCCCCCCCTAGACTGCACATTGGTTCTGACAAGCCCATGGGAGGATTCAGGATCGTAGCAAAGGCAGGTGCAGTTATACCCTCTTTGGCAGTGTGGCATGCGTGCAGTGAAGAGAGCTCTCTGCACGTGGGACACATAGCCGAATGGGGTATGGCTGCTTCGCCCTCACAGTGATCCTGGATGTCAGTGAGCTCAGAGAGCTTTGAACTCAACAGCTGGTTGGCACGGGGGCTGGTTGGAGCCCCTGCTTTCATGCAGCTGCAGAGCCCAGGTCTCTTCTTTTCCCCTGCCACTGAATTCAGCAGGGTTGAAGTTGGAGAAAGAGGGAGGAGAGGGCAAGCAGCTGTAGTGCTCACCTACTGGGTTCCAGAGCTGTGTGTAAGCTCCACATGGAGTTGCACTGACATGCTGGTGAGCTCAGAAAGCCCACTGCATATTCACTACACAGCCAAAGTTGGGGGGGGACAGGGAGGGATGCAACTGCACTACCACCCCACCTTGGATCCACCCCTGGACATGCCCAGTCCGATGAACTGAAGTACCAAAATACTGTAGTTAATGTATGCTATAAACCTTACAATCCAAAGTCAGCTCAGATAGTGCCTTTTATGGAAAGCCATCCCAGAATTCTTCACAATAAACTCAGAAACAAAATGCTAGGAGCACAGTAAGTGAGAATAAACCTGAGCTAGAAGACATAAGGGATGATTCGCCATTGTGCTACTCCAGTTTCATGCCAGCCGAACTTCACTAAAATTAAATCTTAACTGGAGTAAGTTAGGCCCATAGTTTTTTCATTCGAGTACCTGACATCAGTCCTAAATGTGAAATGCAACAGAAGTCCAATGCATGTTAATAAGTGGTAAGGGGCTATTTTGGAGCAACCAACAGAATGGCTTTAAATCACCTCAAGTTATTTCTAGCCCCAACAACTTTAATAAATGCATATTTCATTCACAGTTGCACACTAGATTGAGCAATATAACTGGGCCATGTGTTAAACATTTTTAAAGTAACTGTATGATGATAAATATGGGTGAAATTGTGGCTCCACTGAAATCAATGGCAAATCTCACCTTGCTATTCCTGAATCCAGAACTCCAACTGAATATTTCAAAGGAAAAAAGTCTAATTTTTATGACTAGTAAAATAATGAGCCTCTGTTAAGAGCTGTAATTCAAGCTATATTTTTCACAACTTGAAACATATGACTTTCCCTCAGAAGGATAAAATGTCAAATACACTAACAGAAATGTGTAGAAAATGGGTGTCCATACCCTGCAAGCATTTGAAACCTTTTCTCATCTTGAATAGGGAGAAAAAAAAATACAAATCTTGAAAATTGCAATGGTATAATAATCCAAAAATAGTTGTTCACAAATTCAGATAAAACACTACTTCAGTCATTTCAAACCATTTCATTTCTATTTTGATGTTTACATTTTTAAAATTTTTTTAGTGAAAGCACAATTTTGAAAAGTTGAAAATGCTATTTTGACAATTTCATAAATGTTTATGTAAAAATGTTTTTCAAATTGGGAGACATATTTAAACAAACTCTTTTGTGCAATTAATTGATTATTTGTGAGAAATGTTTTTTAATTGGAAAATCCCTTACCCACTCTCCTGTCTTGGGCAAAAGTTCCTAAATTATAGCCTCTGCATTAGGTCAGTATTTCTGTTTTAGGACAGTTTTATTTCAAATAAGACATCTGTTCCAGTTCAGAACAGCTAGTACAAGTGTTCTGTTACTTAAATTGATGTTTAGACTAGTGCTTGGTAAAGAAACATTTTTGGTATCCTGCTAGTTATATTTAAGGCTCTAGCACTCCAAACAATTTTGCAAAATAAAATAACATTCAGTTAAAAAAAAAAAAAAAAAAAAAAAGCATCTACAGCCAGGATGAAAATGCCTCTGAGAAATTATAGACCAATATAGCCTGGAAAGGCTGAATATAAACATCAGGATGTATAAACATTAGGATGTAACATGGAAATATCAGTCATTAGAGGTGACTTACAGTTGCTTGAATGTTGAATAGAGATTTTTTAAAGTACTTATTTAATATGTAAAAACAAGCACTAACAATTTAAAAAGAGTCTTACCTGTGAAGAGCTTCTGTGATAAGCTGAGTAGTGAAGTGGTCCAGAAATGGCAGTATCATGTGGTAGAGATGGATACTGACTCTGCATTGGGTGAGGGTGCTGGTTGCTATAGCTGCCATAATTGTAGCTTCCTGTATATCTAAAATGTAAATTAAACAACACCTCTTAGTACTCACAATAACTGCATTCCAGCTAACTGTGCTGATATATTTTTCTAATGATATGCAATAGATATTTGACACGAGTTTCCCCAGGAGAATGTTAACTTGGAGAAAGAGTGTTCAAAATCTACTCCCAACTCAACCCAAAGAAGCACATAATGAAATTATGTCTCTTACAGAGAGGAAACGGAGTGGTGGTCACTCAGTGTGTCTGGGTGGTAGCAAACATTTGAAATCACACAATCATTTGTGTAGCTCTCTAAGCCAAGGGTCAGCAAACTTTTCCTGCCATGGGCTAATGCTTGTCACCCAGCCCACACCATGGGCCACAAATCTCCACCCCCCTGAGAGTATCTAAACTGCCTGGGTTTATTCTCACCACTAATGGAGAGGGGCAAATTCTGTGGCAAGGGCAAATACAGGCATGAGAGTAGCAGGAAGCAGAGGGGGGTGCTGCAGAAAGGATGAGGTGACATGGTGCAACTGCATGCTGTGGATCCCCCATGCCAGATCAGACCTTCACAGGTCAGATCCAACTACTTCTTGGGCCAGATCAAGCCCAGAAGCCACATCTTACTGACCCCTGCAAGGGACTGGTTCTACCATTCTTACTAACATGTGGTTCCTTCCTCCTAGCAATGGTTCGGTGAAGCTACCTGCACAGAAAAGTCCAGTTCAGTATGGGAGTGGAAGAACTGGCCCCTAAGGGCTGAACTTCTTTGGAATTAAACCACATTCCCACTTTGTCAGGAGACTTGTTCCAAAGTTGTGCTGGGCGTGGTGCACTAATTTTCTACCCTCTTTCATACCCACCCTGTGCAGCTGACCACAGTTTCCTGTCAACCTTTAATTAGGTTATGCAGAAGGGCGAGGGACTGGAAACTTCCTATTCTCTCCCCATCTCTGCATGGCCATCCAAGTGCTAGACCAGTGATTCCCAAAGGGTGTACCATGGGAGAGCAATGGAAGTGTGCCACAAGATCTCCCTCTGTGAGGAGATAAATGCTCTGCTCTCCCATTTGGCACCCTGTGCCTGCCCCCACTACTCCAGCAGTGCCCATGGCCTTTCCTTTGGGGACTGCCACCACTGCTGCAGCCTTCATCCACCCTTCCCTGCCCCCAGATAGCCCCTGTGCCAGCCCTTCCCATGCTCTAGTGCATGCTGAATAGAAATAGAGCACAGTGCAGGGGAAAAGAAGTGACAGGTGATACACTTTGGAGAGGGGCAAGGTAGTTGTTCACTTTTTCTAAATTGATTTTAGTATGTGTCACCTGTAGGGTGCTCAGTGTAAAAGCACAATATGGAGGGGTTTCAACAATCTTCCATTACTCTTACATTAGCACTTTAGGAAATTGTACAGCACTCCCAGCCAGATGAACAGACAGTTTACAAAAGGCAGAACACCCAGTTGGGAAAGGATTCCTTCAAACCTTGGGGCCAGAAGCTTCTCTTCACTCTGTAATGCAATATGCAGCACAGGGCCAGGGATCAAAGGGTAGGTATTAGCATTACCCAAGCTTGTGCTTAAGTGCTGTCCTGAATACATGTGTTTTCCGCAAAGGACACTGGCCTATCAGGACAGCTTTCTGTGTGCAGCTGATGGCAGCATGGTTCCTCCTGCCATGGCTGTGGCCTATTTCTGCTAAAAAATGCATTAGACCACATTGTGAAAAGTGGTGGCTCCCTGGCTCTGTCCTCACCCCTTCAAATACACCAGCATTGATCCAGGCACTGTCCACAGGATACAGCTTGTCCAGATTCCTTGTGAAGAGAAGGAAGGACACGCCTGGGAGTTCCTACATCCTGTTTATATGTTATTCCATGTTTAGACAGCCTTGTTTGTTCCTTGCTCCAGTCTCCTGGGCAGCCTTGTTCAAGAGACTGACAAAAGAAGTTCTGTCTGTCAGCTGGAAGCCTTACATCATATATTCTTACATCATTCTGTGGAGCAGTCTCCTTTGCTTCAAGGTGAACACCCACAGCTGGTCAACTCAGTCCGTAATTCAGGAGTGAGTTGAGATTTCTTGCTGATCCTAAGTTCTATTTAGCAACTTCTGGGCATAACTTTTTCTCTCATCTCCACTTGGTCAGGAGATACCATCCCATTCAGGAAGAAGATGATCTCACCTCAGTTACTCACAGCTGCATCACTTTTCAGCTAGACAAGAGTATGGTGACATAACTGGGCACAAAGTCTCATCAACTCGGGCTCTGCAAGTACATTCAAACCTTTCTTCTTCTGTCTACACTGGTGTCCCACAGACTTGAATTATGTTTAAGAACTTGGTCCTTATACTCTACATGTTCAATAGCTTGGGCTCAGGATGTCTAAAAGATCACTTACAGATCCAGGAAAAAAACAACTCTGTTCCCTTGCTGCAATGAAACTCTCTCAAAAAAGGGTCAGCAAGATCTGTGTAGGAGACAGAGCATCCTGTTTCTTAAGGCTGGTCCGAGAGAGCAGAATGAACTCACGGGAACTGCAGATCATCATACAGCTTTACCACCTTCCATTTCATCTACCTTGCTTTCTCTAATACAAACATGTGGCAATGTATGTATTTTAACAAGTCACACAATATCAACAGCAATGGCATTAATTAAAATAAAAGCCATAAAAAAATAACTTTCAATTCAACTGCCAACTCTCCTTCCTGAGGAAGATAAGAGAACAAACTACTATGGACTGATATTAGTTACAAAGTTGAATGACCTACTGGAAGTTGTTCAAATACTAGCAATGGCTACCTAAACCTCTATAGACTAGAATACTGTTCCACTGATTCCTGTTTTGACTTCAGTAAACAGCGTAAAAAGGACACATTTAAGGGAGAAAGAAATGTAGCATGTAACAGTTCTGTTAGCATCAATTTTTCCACCAGCACAAATAGGCAGATAAATCTCTTCTCCTCTCAACCACAGCTGAATGTCACTATCTCAGTACCTTCTGGAGGGCTAGGTCCCTATACTATGTAACGTTGCCCTCCCTGAAAATTTAGAGGGAAACATTGATGACTCCTCTGCATTTACATTCACAGAAGCACCTTTTATCAGCAACCTTTCACTTTATTTGGCACCCCTAGCCCCAAGATAGAGGTTTCCTCATTTATGCAGAAAATGAAACAAACAAAATACCTATTACTGTTTTATATTTTCTGAAGGTAACTCAAAAAAAGCTGCACCCTCTGCCTTCAGCCCTGTTATACGGTAAAATATAATCAGTGGAAAAAGCTTTGATCTCTTTCAGTACTCTCTTCATTTAAGTACTCAGTAAAGCTTTTACATTCCAGAGGGGATCATCCTCCACACTGACTGGTAGCAACTCCTGCAGCAATTTTGCTTGAAAATCCAGAAGCTCTTTTCCCTATTCATGTATGCTGGTAAGGTGAGAGTCTACATTTAATCTAAAATTTACTCTGGGCAGAAGAACAGCTCAAAGCCTGAATATGCCATAGACCTTGATGATACATAACCCTTTTGGCTGGCCTCTGTCCCAGGATAAATTGTGCCCATTTGTGGTTATTTAGCTTTCACTGGAAACCTGGAAATCTTTGTACCAACTATGATCTTCTTGCCTAGCTTCTCAGGCTTACCCTGTGTTTGAACTGGTAAACTTTAAGGTTATAATTAATTTCCTTAAAACACATCCCGCCCTCCCTGCAGTATAGCAATAGATCCATACCCTATTTCTCTTTCCAGTTTAGGTCTCCTATTTTTCTTTTTCTCTCTGCAAATAACATCTAACAAATCACACATTTCTATGATTTTAAGTGAGTGTTATATTGAATATTTGAGTGGACCTTTGAAAGGCACTATGTATTGAGTTTTGAGTCCCAAAACAGCCTACAGTAAGTTACTGGATTCATTCTCACACAAGTCCAGTATCATGAAATTCTCACTGTAGTCAAACCACATAGAAAGTGAAATATGAAAATGTTAGTTTTCCTACAAGTCTCCAAATAGACACACATGATTTGACTACAGTGATTACTACTACTAATGCTTAGAGGGCAAATGAGGTTTGACCATGATACTCTAAACCAGATGCATGCATAGCCCTTTCTTCAGTGGCTGGTATGAAAGTGTTATGCTTCTTAGTTAAGGTTTGTAAAGTGTTCATTGACTTTTGCACTTGTGGTTACTTCAATGGATCAGCATTTTTCAGAGGCCTGGCTACATTTTTGTCATTTGAGAAGCAATTTGGTTCTTCTTTCTGGTTCTAAGTTGTCTATTTTTCCAAACACCAGAACTGGTTGGTTCATTGTTAATGAACCTGGTATAGGTAGGATCGGTTAATTTGGATGGTCTAGAACAACAGTAAAATATCAGGGATCAGAATTAGAATGATACCATTATACCATCTCTGCCTTTTCCCTTTACGACTCTTTCCAAGTCTCCATCTATTTTTGGCTAGGATTGTTTATTGATTTGATTTACATGCCACCTTCCCCCAAAAAGACTCAGGATAGCTCATAATAAAAACAAGGCAAGTAATAAAAACAGGTAAAATATAAAAAGAAAATAGTAAATGATAAAAAAATCCTTCCCTAAACAATACCCCAAAACTTTACTTGCTAAAAGCCTGCCCAAATAACAAGGTCTTACATTGTTTCCAAAAAGATTTCCAGTCTTGGGCTATGACGGACTTCACAGGGGAGGGAGTTCCAAAGATGAAGAGCAACTCCCAAGAATAATCTCTTATATATTTTCACTAAACAAACTTGGCACACAGATGCCAACTGGAAACATCTGGCACAATATACTACATAGCAACACATTTGAAATAGACTTCTGTCACATCACAAAATAGATCTTGGATTTCAGGTGCCCTTGAAAAAAATGATTGCAAGTTTTAATGAGTGTTTAAAACCAATAAATAAAACACAAAGGGAAATGACCTACCCATGCTCTTCTCTGTGAGGATAAACAGGTATCCTGTGTGTGACAGATGAAGATGGTACATGAGGACTCCTCATGCAGGGCAGCTGTTGAGAGTTTTCAGCAGGTGACCCAGCAGCTGTTGTCACGGTGTACGTGAGGGACCATGTGTAGGACTGCATAGCTCCTGTGTACCAAACAAGAATGTCATCCTCAATTAACTTAAGCTCTAATCTTGGGAAATGTGTCATTTTGAAACTGCTGGAGAGAAGTAATCTGAGAAGGTAATGTAAAGGGTATGGCAGGAACAACAAAACACCCATGACTGAGATACCAATAGATGCAAGATACAAGTAGGTGGAATACATGATACTGGCAGAAAACCTGAACATTACTGGCACTTCTGAAATACAACCCCTGGACACAAAACATGCAATGAATTCTAATCTCCCTTTCCCTGTAGCAGTCATGAAGACTATATCTACATGGCACAAGGCAGTGCTGTGTATAGATACTTGACCTGGGTCTGAACAATTAGACCTGATGAGAAGCAGGGTATATTGATCTGGGTGGAGCACCTGCTAATGCAGCTATAATGCTTCTAATACCTTGGCTTTCTTGTTCAGAATTAACTCAGGTATTTCTAGACAGTGCTGGATCATGCAACATAAACATACCCTAAACTGCACCCGGCTAAACTAGTGCAGACTATAGTCACTGGGTGCATCTACATTGCTGTAGCGACAAGCTACATCACTGTAGCTACATCACTACGTGATGTAGCTTGTCGCTACAGCGACATGGCATCTAAAAATAACTGTGTGCTGCTGGGACTGCACAGTTCTGGCAGGTACTGCACAGTCGGGGCCCATGTGGATGCGCCCAAGCTTGTCAGGCTCAAAGTCCCAGAATCAAAAATTCAGTCCCAGAATAAAGGACATCCCCCTGCAAGGAATTATTTACCTGATCACCTGATCTGGAGAAAACTGTACACATCTGAGACTGCCTCTGAATTCACCAAAAGCCTGACAGTGAATTTAGGCCTGATAACAGGGCAAACTTTCCTCTCTGAATTAGACCCTTTGACACAACAGGAAGACCCAACCACTGCAAATAAACCAAATCATCTCCTGCAGCTCTGATTCATTCCTTTGTTAGCTAGTTAAAGAAAGCTGAGTGCATGTGGGGACTTCACAGGTTTTCCGTTCTGAAATAGGCTAAACAATGCTTTAGTCCTCACTTTTATTTCATATATTCATTCATTTCATATGTTGTCTTTCCCAACAAAGATTTCATGATATTTTATTCTGATTTGTGGGATAATCTTTGCCATAACCTTCTGCATCAGCTGTGTTACCTTAGAACAGTTGTTTTCAACATTTTAGATTCAAGGCACCTCTCAGAAAATGCTAGATCTTAGCTTTCACTCATTTTTTGACTATGGGAAAGTAATAGAGCATTTTTTCTGTTGTAAAGAGCTCAGGAAAACCACAACAGGTCCGAAGGTTTCAGACTATGGATTCCAATCTGGAATCTCTGGGCTTATGTCCTGTGAATCATGGTGTACATATTTGCCCATCTAACAGCTAATTTTGTGTGGCATCTCCCAGCACCCTTAAAAGGATTTCAAAGCACCCTGGTTGAGAACAAGGGACCTGTTAACCTAGGAGTAAGAGTCATATGTGCATAGGAAATTCAAGTGGCCCATAAATTTGGATTTTCTGCCTTCCCACACCAAAGAGACCAGGATGATTTAAAAACAAGATCATCTCAGATCAAAATGCAAAAAACATATTCCCTTACTTTTCTCTGAATGGCACTACATTATGAAAAAAAAGTCCCATTCCTATTGACTAGAAGAAAGAGAAAGACATGGTGTAAAGAAAGGAAAAAAAAATAGACATTCCAGAGCAACCTTTGAATGTACACTTCTTACTACTTTGGGAGCTATTCAGATACCACAAGATGGAAAGCACATATCAACTAATATGAGCTGTTTTAATTTGAACTAGGGTCCCAATCCTGTACTTCTTCTACTATCAATCCCACTGACTTCCCTGGGTCAAAAGACTGAAGTCCAGAAGTCTTTTAGCCACTGGCCGCTCCTGGAACAAAGAGCATCCTGAACTAAACAAAAAAGTTTGACAACACTTCCTTCCTTGTGCTTTGAGCATTCAGGGTTTGAAAAAAAGTTTTACTTTCTTTTTTTTTTTTTTTTGACAGATTACATTTCTGAGAATGCTGAAGTGAGAGGCCATTTGACTTGTAGGAGGCACAACATATAAATAGACCAGCTAAAAGTCCAACAACAGCCCTGTTGTACTATCACACAGCAAAGCCAAAGCTGCCAGCATATTTCATTCATAGAAGTATGATTTGTACCAAGGGCCGGATATTATGAACACATATTGTCCTTATTACTGTGAATTGTCCCTTATGGCTTGATGAGCTGTTGCTTTGCCTCTTGTGCAGTCATTTATGCTAGTGGAAAGGGGTTGTAAAATGCTACTGGCATAATGGCAGCACTTTACAACCACTTTGCATTAGTGTAAGTGACTATACAAGGTGTAGGGTAATAGTGCATTGAGCCCATAAATGTCACTGGGATACTTGCAGTTGTAGGCATCATACCCATTAGTAAGTGATACTGTTATCCCCACAGGTTTAAAGCTCATGAGTCAGTTACCATAAAATCAGGAGACTGTCTTATAAATAATACATTTGGGGCTTGGGGTTTTTTTGCCTTCTGAGATCCGAGCCTGTAAGGCTTGCATTGCCCAGCTTCGCTGTGCAAGCATGGGGACTAGAAGCTTACTTTTATTTTTAAACAAGAAGCTGATAGTGTCTCAGGTTCATGTGTATCCTATTATGTCATACTAAAGTAATGAGAGCTGGCAACACTGACTAAGCATTTGCTACTGAACTAGTGAAATTACTCTTTAATACTAATATCCTTTTTTTGCAACTGAGATGAAAGTGTCTTGACTAGGAGGTGGAGAAATGATTAGTTACCTATTAGTGAAGGCTTACAGTTTAGAGTTTCTGTAAGCCAATTCAGGTTTTTCTAACAGCAATTACATTAGCAAATGAGTAATCACAGGCTTTAAGAGAGGACTGCATAGTCAACCATATACCTGTCACTTTTATTGCCATATTGGTGTCATTTGAGCAATCATTAATCTGGCCTTTGTGATTTAAAAGGATAATTAGCTACAATCCTTTCTGAACTTTCAGTAATTCAACAGGAAAATTTAAATAAAATGTTAGCTGAGCATCCCAGATGTTTTACACAGGAGCGCTTTATGGAGGTTTTACCTTAGTCTAGCTAGGTGTCATGTAAATACAGTGACTTGACTTGCTGCTTTTGTGTTTGACCAGCAAGTGAAAGCAAAAAGATTAAAATGCAAGTTTAATAGTTAACTTTTACTGGTAATACCACAAAGAAAAAAACATTATCATGCTTTAAATTAACAAGCTCCAACCTACTGGTAAAGATTCAGATGAGTTTTCTAGATCTATAAAATATTTTCAGTTTTTATATTGACCTAAATTTAAAAAAAAAGTTAAAGCCAAGCAACATAATTGCTTTTAAATATATTTTCCGAGATCTAGTGGCTAGATTCACAGATAAGTAGCAAGAAAACAGATTAAAAAACAACCTAATCCTTATCAGTTCCTTATCAGCATGGAAAGATGGGTAGTTCAGCTGATCTGGATCTTGCATTTCCAAATTCTTTGATTTTTCATGTTGGCACTGAATGAACACTAAGCTTTGGTCTGTACTTAGGGATCTACTTAAAACACAGTGAGACAAAAGGTTTTTTGCAGCCTGATCATAGTGTACACAGTCAATTTTGTGGGCATTTTGTGGCAGTCCTGCCCCTTGGTGCTTATTGGCAGAGAGGCCCCATGCCATGGCATTGATTGGCTAAGAGGCCTCAGGGGGGAGGAAGGATCAACTTGCTGGCTGTTTGCCCTTCATGCCCCTCCACCTGTCAGCGCTGATTGGGAAGGCCCTGGGAGGAGCGGGAGGGATGAGTGAGTAGCTGTCATCTTTTGTCCTTCAAGCCACACTGTGTGGCAGCTGGCACCTTCCCCTCCCAGCAGTGAGGACTGCTGGCTCCTACTGGGGAGCCAGATTTTTTCTGGTTGATTTTGTGGATTTCATGGACAATCCCAGATGTCACGGTGTCTGTGAAATCTGCAAAACTGCGACGTAGGTCCCTATCTATCCTTAAGAATATTATCAGTATTTTGAGTGGGAAATGATTTTTCCACCCAACACAGTTATACTGATACAAGCTGTAGTATAGGTGCAGTGATATGCTTGTCACATTTATACCAGTAAATTCTCTTCTTCCTAAACCTAAATAAGCCTAAGATTTCATACCTATAAAGCAGGTGTGGGCAAAATACAGCCTGCGAGCTGAATCCAACCTACCAACTGATTCGATTTGGCCTGCAGGGGGCCACTCATCAGTTAATTAAATCCTGCAGCGCTCTGCATGGGGCTGAGCCAGTGCAGACAGCTTCCAGCAGGGATTGCCTTGCGGGGGGCTCAGCCCCATGTGAAGTGCTGTGGGGGCAACCATGGACCGCATTGCCTGGGTGAGCTCTGCTGCTTATGTCCCCTGTCCCCCCCCTCCCCAGCTAGCTCCCAGGACCTAGTGCCCAGGCAGCGCCCCCCCCTGTCCCCCCACATATACTCCCCCCCTCACATGGCCCCCACAGGGCAGGGGCCTGTGACCCTGCCCCCTGATCCTAGCCTCACCCCCCATCTTGCACCTGAGCACTGCTCTCCTCCCACCTGCAGCCCCATCCCACATAGGGAGTTTTGGTGAGTTTTTGCAGCAACTCACCAAAACTCCCTATGTGGCCCCTAGGCCCAGATAATTTCCCACCCCTGCTATAAATGAACACTTTTTAAAAGGAATAATGCACTAGGAGGAATGTGCCTATTTAACTATACCAGTGTCACCAGTATAGTTAAAACAGAAAAAACTTTCTTGTGCAGATGAGACATTTGCCATTTTTTCTTAATTTCTGAATGTAACATTTGTATTTTTCTTCTCTTTCTTGTAAACATTTTTCTTTGTCATTTTCCATTTTTCATGAGTTTGAAATACTATCAAAATCTAATGTGTCAGCCATTTTAGCCTTCCTTTTAATGAGCAATTGGTTCTATTCTTTTTAAAATTTCTATTGCATTTTTTGATCAACTGTGATATATTCAAAATACTAACTTATATCCTAGGACAGTGGGGGCCAAGCTTTTTAGCAGGCATGCCACAAATTAGCTCAGCACTCTTCCCAAGTGGTCCACTGATACCCTTTCCCTTCCCTGACCTGCTGGTCTGCTTTCTGCTCCCAGCCAAATTCTCCTTGCTCAATCAGCTGCTCTGCTTTCTGCTTCCTTCTCTGTGCTCCCCGCCTAATCTGCTGCTTTGCTTTCTGTTCTTTGCCCTATCTGCTGCTGTGCTGCCTGTCCCCTCCCTGATCTTCTGTATGCCACAAAGAGAGGCTACCCATGCCACTTATGGCATGCATGCTGCAAGTTGGCCACCCGTGCCCTAGAACCCTGCACTTTTACAGCAGTCTTGGCTAGTCAAGAAACTTCACAATTCACAAGGGAAAACACTGCCATGTCCTCCATATGTGATTTTTCCTTTTCTTCTGTCACCTTACTCATATGTAGGGACCTACTTAATTTGTGGTTTCACAGATTTCACAGAAACTACAAAATCTGGGATTGTCTGTGAAATCCACAAAATCAACAACAACAAAAAACTTCATAAAAATAAAATGCTGGCTCCCCAATGGGAGTCAGTGGTCCTCACTGTTGGGAGGGGAAGGAGCCAGCTGGTGGGATGGCATGAAGGACAGCAGACAAGATGGCAGCTACCCCCTTGTCCCTCCTCCCCCCACCGTGGTCTCTCTACCAATCTGTGCTGAGGGGTGGGGGACATGAAGGGCAGCCAGCTATCAAGATGGCAGCTGCCTCCTCGCCCCTCCTCAGCTTTCTTCAAATTAGCAAGGCCGTTTCCTTCCTGAGGCTTTACCCTAGCAGAGCTGAGCCTAGAGAGAAATATTATGATAGAGAGAGTCTCTCATATATGTAATAAGGGGGATAAAGAAATTAACTTGCAATGCTGGCACAAGTTCCTTCCATGCACCCCTTTGTCATTTCCTCAGACCGTTCTCGTTTTGCAAACTTTAACCTTGTGGTTTTCAAGGGTAGCATTAGAGGTATGGCCAAGACCCAGGCAGTTAAAGTTTTGTCTTCTGCAGTGTGGAACCTAGTCCTTTTCTTAGGATCTTCTAAAAATATATTAAGCAAATACATCCCTGTCATTGCAGTAACAGGACATTGGCAGTACCATCCTCTCCTCTGCCTTAACCTATGGCAAGTTATTGGGTGCTCTTGGTATTTTGGTTATTGTTCTTTGTAGTTATGGGTGAAGGCTTCAAAGGGATTTTGAGGATGCCTTCTGTTAATGAATGACAGTAAGCATGGACTAGAGTAGATGACCCATGGGGTCCTTCTAGTCCAATGCGCCTATGTTTTTCTATTCTGATTAACATTAATTTCCTCAAAAAACAGCAGAAGAAGCACCCCATGCCTTGGATATCTTCTGGAACTTACTGAAATTTCAGCCTCCTTTTCTGCATTTGTGGGCTTACATTATGAAAAAAAATTTGTGATTCCACAAACTTGAAGATCCTGACTAGTCCTGGCCTCATCCATAATGTGTTAACCATTTTGCACATCTGAGAGTTTATGGGAGGAATTTAACCTGAAAAGGGGAGAGGCCTATCAAAACACAAGCCAATTGTGTGCCTACTATTGTAATTGCAGATATTACAATCCTAGCCACAACCTGAGTATCTTCCTACACAGGAATTAGACCTTGTATGTATACCACTTGCTTCTGCATCTGCAGTAACTGCCTGTGAAATTATAGGCATGCAGTTGCAGAGACCCAGGACTTTCCTTTCCTAAGCTTTGGCCTTGTAAGATATTGAGAGTTATTAACAATAATGTTAAACAGTAAGGCTGTGCGAAATTTCGATGGGCGTTTCGTTTCAAAACTGTTTCAATACGTTTCAAGCTCAAAACAGCAAAATTTAAATTAAATGAAAGACTTTGAAACAACTTCAAAATGAAACAAGGGCACTTGAAATGTTTCAAAAGTTTCAAGTTTCAAAGCCGGGCTTGCTTGTAGCTAAACAGAAACTAAGGCTTGATCCCCCAGGTCCTGGTTCACTTCCCCCAGCTCTCTGATCATTCCCCCAGCTCTTCCTGGGGGGCACGGGCCCCCGATCTCCATGTGGGGTTTCAGCAAGCTATTGCTGCAGGCTAGGGCCAGTGGCAGCTGCTTGGTACAGCCTGCGCTGAGTGTTGGGAAGACTGCGGTGCTACCGCTGGCCTCAGCCTGCAGCAGCAGCCTGCTGAAACCCGGTGTGCAGATCTAGTAGCCCATGCCCCCTGGGAAGAGCTGGGGGAATGATCAGAGAGCTGGAGAATCGAACCAGGAGCTGGGGGAATGTTCAGGGCCCCCAGTTTCAGGTACAATTCCCAGCTCCTCGATCTTTCCCCCAGCTCTACCCGGGGGGTGCAGGCCCCTGGATGATGCACAATGACAGCAGGCTGCATCTGCCAGCTGGGGATGATGGCAGCTTTTGGGCTATTTCCCCAGCTGGCAGCAGCAGCCTGCTGAAACCCCAGGCACAGATCTGGGGGCTGTGCCCCCCCGGAAGAGCTTGTGGAATGATCAGAGAACTGGGGAATTGAACCAGGAGCTCCAGTTGACAGGTGGATCCACCCCAACTCCAGGACAGCATGCGGCAACCTGCCAAGCCATGCTGCACCTGCGTGATGGTGCAACTGCCGTGTGGGTGTCAGGTGAGGGGTGTGATCCCCGCTGTCCCCCACTGCACAGGGGAGCTCTGCCATGAGCCGTCAGAGGCCCCAATTCTGGCTTCCAGAGCCAGTGAGTGCAGGGCTTTTTTTAAAAAACTCCGCACTCACCAGCTGTGGAGAAGCAAGAAATGTCAAAGTTATAGGCATTTTTGTGCTTCCCCATTATAGCCTATGGGTGAAACATTGAAACATGTTGAAACAGCGAAACAGTTTCGATGAAATGAAACAGAACAGTGCTTCAAAACAGTGAAACGAAATGGCCCTTTGAAACGGTGAAACAGAAGTCAAAATGAAACGGTGGTGTTTTGCATAGCCCTATAAACAGGAAAACCAAACTAACCCCCAGAGTTTTGGTCCAAATTTAAATTTTAAAGGTGTTTAGGCTCCTAAATATGCATGTATAGGTGGAGGAAGAATTTTTTGGGAGGGAGCGCTGAGTGTGCATGTGCATGCATGCACATGCCCCTCCAGGTGGGAAAGCATGTGGGGGAAGAGCAGGGGAGGGGAGAGGGAGTGGGACTGGGGCTGGGGCGGGGGTGGGGCTGGGACTCAGCAGGGATCAGGAGGGAGTGAAGCAGAGCTGGGTCCAGGATTGGGATCGGGGCCAGGGTCCACTGTGCCTGTGAGACCACCCCTCCCTTCATGCCTGGGACCATTGCCTGGCACTGGTACACGAACAAATCCACTGCCCCCCAGCCCAACACCGGCCGCAGCCCCACACTGTCCAGGAGGGCCCAAACAGCTGGAGGGGATGGAGCCCCTGGTATCCCCACTCCTGCCCCGCCAGGCCCTGAACAGCTGGGGCGGGACAGGATGCAGGATGGAGCCACAGCTCATCCATGGGGTGTGGGGAGGGGTGGCAGCTCCAGCTGCTGCACATGTCCCAGGAGGCATGGCGGGGGGGGGGTGCCACATGCCCTCAGATCTGGATGGAGCATGGCAGGCTGCCACTGTGGGTTGGGGCCAGGGCAGTGCCAGGCTGTTCCTGAGGGGGTGGGGGGAAGGCTGCGCTGCACTCCAGGCAGGCAGTGGTGATGCTGGGTCTATCCCACCTCATTGCCTGGCCCACCCAGCAGCAAAAACACACATGGCGCTGTGCCATGCTGAGCCATGCCACTTTTGAAGTAGCAGCAGTGAGGCATGGAGGCAGGGAGCAGAACCCAACCTGCAGCTGCAGCCCGCCCTTGCCCCATGCAGAGATCACCATGTGCCCCCCCTGCTTGGCTCCCCCATGCTGCACCTCTGTGCACAATCCCCACAGTACATGATTCACCCCTTCACCTGCCCTACTCCCTCCTGCACTGTTGGGGGGTCTTGATCTGTCCCACCCCCCCAAGCCCAGGCAGTCAAAGAAAGTAGAATGAAAGAAACTTACCTGCCTGCTGTGATCCTGGCTCTGCAGGGTATCTGAGTGTGCGCACCCCTCCCTACCTGTTGCAGCAGCCTGTGGCTGGGCTGCCCTGGCGTTTGTGGCGGCTGAGCCCCAGTAGCATCCCCATTCCACCGCCTATATATGCATGTAGGTAGTAGGGGTGTACTGATAGAGATTTTTTGGCCCAGTACTGATGGTCGATTTTTAGTGAGCCATATAGGCCGATACTGATCTGATTCTGATATGCAGCTGGGCAGCATGGAGAGCAGCATCTGGCTGGTAAGTCTGTTGTAGGGAAAGGGGGATGTGGGGAGGGAAGGAGCATCAGGGGGGCAGATTGAGGCCCCTGTGGTGAGAGAGGGAGTGGGGTAGGGGCAGGTGCTGCCCAGCTGGGGTGGAGCACTGGATGAGGGGGCGGTGTGGGGGGGATCGGGCACCCATTGCTGCATGCACCCTGGGAGGGCATGCGGGGGGGGGGGGTGTGCCCGCAGATCTGCACACAGGGCGAGGGCAGGCTGCCACTGTGGGCTGGGGCCAGGGCAGCGTTGGGTTCTTCCTGGCAGGGGGCTGGGCCGGGCTGCACTCAAGGCACGTGGCAGTGGTGCTGGGAGTGGGACTATTGCGGGGGCTATAACCACCCCAAAATTCACCATAGCCACCCCTCTCAGTGCTGCCACTGCCTGCCCCAAGCGCAGCCCCAGTCCAATCCCTCCACTGGGAAGAGCCCAGCACTGCCCTGGCCCCAGCCCGCAGTGGCAGCCCGCCCTCGCCCAATGTGCAGATCCAGGGGTACACTCCCCCCATGCCTTCCCAGGGAGGGTGCAGCAGCGGGAGCTGCCACCCACTCCCCACACTCTCTGGCCAAGCCATTCACAGCTCTGTCCCATGCCCCACTGTGAGCTGGGGCTGGGACTGTGATGGGTTCTTCCCGGTGTGGGGCTGGGCCAGGCTGTGGTCGGGGCAGGCAGTGGCAGTGATGATAGGGGGGCTGGGGGGGGCTGCAGCCACCCCAAAGTTCACCATAGCCCCCACAAACCCTCCTCCCAGTGCTGCCACCACCTGCCCCAAGTGCAGCCCGGCCCAGCTCCCTGCCAAGAAGAGCCAGGCAGGCAGTGGCAGTGATGATAGTGGGGCTGGGGGGGGCTGCAGCCACCCCAAAATTCACCATAGCCCCCCCAAACCCTCCTTCCAGTGCTGCCACCACCTGTCCTGAGTGCAGCCCGGCCCAGCTCCCTGCCGAGAAGAGCCAGGCAGGCAGTGGCAGTGATGATAGGGAGGTTGCGCGGGCTGCAGCCACCCCAAAATTCACCATAGGCCCCCCAAACCCACCTCCCAGTGCTGCTACCACCTGCCCTGAGTGCAGGCCCAGCCCCAGCCCTCAGTGGCAGCCCACCCTGCCCTGCATGTAGATCTGGGGGGCATACCCCCCCACGCATGCTCTCCTGGGTACGCACAGCAGCAGGAGCCACCCCCTCCTCCCTGCACCCCCTGTATGAGCTGCGGCTCTGTTCCACGCCCTGCTTTGCCCTGGCTGGGTGGTACCTGCCGCTGCCCCAGCCCCACACCTTTCCACAGCATGGGGGCTTTGATCTGTCCCCCCATGCTCCTTCCCTCCCTCCACCCCTTCCCTCACAACATACTTACCAGCCAGACACAGCTCTCCATGCTGCAGGGCCACATATCAGAATCGGACTGGTATCAGCCACTATGGCTCATTAAAAATCAGCCACTGGTATCAGCCCAAAAAATCTCTATTGGTGTACCCCTAATCTGGAATAAAGTTGGGGACCTGCACTTCTAAAGACGATGAACATCTGGACAGAATCTATATATCTAACTTTCAGAACTTTGGGCAACAATGCACAGGAATCCATTAAGATTTTTTTCTGCTGTACTACTTGCCTGCCACGTTTCAAAAGATGGAAAGGAAAGATCTCTGTATATTGTTGATACTGAACATGCACTGAATCCATTTGGGAGCATTTTCTTCAGATGTTGGGTCAGTTTCTCAGCAGAGGGCTCACAGTCTTTGCTCTTAAATAACAATTGTTTGGGGTGGGGGGAAAGTATATCAAAGACCACGCATTCAGGTTTGTTTAGCCTACCTACCTGTAGTAGTTGCTATGCCAGCATACTCTGGGGACTGATTGCTAACAGGTGAGGGTGCAGAGGGCACTTCCACTGAGGTGACAGATTTAGCTGGGGAGAATGGCACTGGGGAGGGAGTTGGAGGAGCTGGTTCCGTCAGTATTATTTCTTCTTGTATGTCTGCTGCAGATGAGAAGACAAGTCATAAAAGATGCTGTTAAATGCACTTCATGGACCCTCATACAAGAGATCATATACATGAGAAATATATATTTCAGAGGCAAAATTCAACTGTGCATTTCAGGATATATAGCATAAATTAAATGCTCCTCTAGTTACACCTCCAGTAACCTTTAATGTATCCTCAGTAAGGATAGGGAAGTATAGGAAGTATAGGGAAGATAGGGAAGTAAGGACATGGCATTATCTTATACAACAAAAGGGGAACTGAAGCACAAGAAAGCTAAGTGACCTCCTCAAGGTTACACAAGCGTCTGTGGCTGCCAGCAGCAGTCATGTTTTTTCTCCCCCACAACGCACCCTGTCAGCAGCCAAGGTGGTTGCCTTGTTCACTCTGCCTTAGGCCACTGGCAGAATAAAGAATTGAGCCCAGGTCTCTCGCATCCCAGGCTACTGCCTTAATTAATGGACCATCTTAACTCTCCTAAACCTCAGGAGCAACAAACTAAGTCTCTTCTAAAATGGAGGACTGAGTTTTCAAAGATGTTTAGGGGAGGTGACCATGCAACTCCCATTAAAATTAATGGCAGCTGCAAGGAGGGAGAGGCGATAGCGGATGGAAGTCCCCTCTGTTGACTGTATGCTTCTTGGAACCTCCCTGTCACAAGATGCATCCTAAAGATGGAGGTTACAAGCAGTGGCTGCTCTCTTTGTACTACTGAGTCAGTACAGAATGACTGAGTGCAGCAGGACTGAGAATCACGTTATTTCTACTGAGACCATAGATTTCTTTGGGACTTGAACATCCATTTGTCAAAAATGATGGCATTCATCTAACTTTTCACTCATTCCCCTCTCATTTGCATTAGCATGAATCAAGAATAAGTCCGCTGAAATCAATTAAATCAGTACAAGGAAGAAAGGAATAAGGACCAGGGTCATCTAAGTACAATTGGGCTTTTGCACATTAGCTGGTATAAACCATCAATAAAAAAACCCTTTTCTCAAATCTGAAAGGTGTGTTTAGGAATTAAATTGTCAGACTTTCATAAGTAGACTCAGTAGGACCAGGAGCAAACTGTAAGACTAGATCAGAGTTAGCTTCAGGGCACTTACAAGCCAGAGACTCCAGACTCCTAACTGACTGACTTCAAATAATGACATCGTTGTAAAGGAACGTTCTCTTTCTGAATAGACTTTGCTGGGGTGAAATGGGGATAATGAAATGCCCATGTGTAGCAACGGGTGAATCTTATAAACTAAAATTATCATAGGTATGCAAGGAATTGCAAAGAAAATACTAACCTGTGCTTCCTTCTCCTTTCATTGCCCTCATAAGCTCATTCGCTCTCTCCTGACAATGAAGTGATTCTAACAGGTACAATACGTAGTCATCAAACATCAAGTGAATAAGGTGAAAGGACCCTGGTAATGTAGTAATGTAAACAAACAAAAAAGCAATAAATGGTCTCAGTATTTGCACTGCACACCCAATTACGATATTAAAAAGGCACTGTAATTACCACTGGCCTTGCATAGTCCTGCTATTGAAGTACGTCACTCACTTAAAGGTGAGTCATCTGCAACACTAAAGGAACATTAAGAGGTCAAGGTATTTTTTTTATCTGGATTCTGATTGCCAACATGCATTCATACCTAGATTTATACAGGTGATGTGAATTCCTGGGTCATGTCTCAGAAGTTAAGCTTATGTCTAGATTCTAGGTCCTAAGCAAAGTATCCTGACAAATAAGTATCATTTTGTAGCAATTACAAATCTTGATCAAGAAATGTCTTGTAAACAAGCTGCCGGCACTTCTATACCAAAACACTTACTAAAACAGATTAGATGGACGGGAAAGTCAAAATAAATCAAAGTAATAAAACTATATTCTTTATTAAATATATACTGGCCTAGAAAATATTTAAGATGGCTAGACAGGCCTTCAGAGCTTCACTCTTCTTAGAAAGACAAAGGAAGTTTATAGTAAAGAGTCAGAAACTAGTTCCTGGCTCCTCATCTTCCTTCATTACCTCCTCAATTAGAGGCTGATTTATGTTTCTGCTAGCACATTTCAGTTAACTGGGGAATGGTACCATCTACATGGAACTTAAACAAAAAAAATTCTTCACAACTCTCTGGTAAGGTTGTTAGTATTATCAGTGACTGAAGACCATTATTTATCTGTGACAAGATGGTCATTAATACAAATTGCTACAAAAGGGAGCACTGTGGCAGTTAGTTGCAGTCTGAATATATAACTAAATTTATCTTTTAGCAGAGGTATTTACATGACTGAAGGGTTGCAGTTACACTAACTGAATTAGAAATTTACAAGGATAAAATATCATATTTTATGATGTGAACTGATCATCTAGTTAAGAACTAGATAAGTACTTTCCTCTTTTACCCTAGCATTGTAAAATTAGCCAAGTACAATATTGCAAGTTTTGGGCATTTCTCAGATGCATCAGATATAATTACAGGCCAGATTAGGATACTAAAGTAGATAACTCAATTATATGTTTTGATATGACAATTTTGATCAATCTAGGATGTCAGAATCATACAAACAAGAAACTAAAAGACACATTAGGTAAAAACATCCATCTGCTGCTCATCCAGGATTCTCTAGTGTACATCTTTAGTGCTTTATCCAGTCTATCTCTGAATATAAGTCAGCTGATGTGGTCTCCCACTACTTTCCAAACATGTTGATGTCAGCAATAATTGCAGATGCCTCAAAAAGCAGCACTGTTTCAGCCTGCTTTATTTATTCTGTGCTCCCTTTTCTTTTACTGCTATCAATCTAAACAGACTTATTTCCAATGCTAAGAACATTAGGCATGTTCTGTGCTCAACCCAAAGACCTTGTACAGTGGCAATAATACTTGCCTGTCTCTGCTGGAAATACTTTGCCTCACACGTCCTAGGATCACATGTGCCTGCCTTTCTCCAGAGCTTCATTATACTAAGGCGGGGAGGTGCAGTTACAGTCATCCAACAGTCAACTAGCACATGCAGGTTATTCTCCTCCTGGGTTGTTTCCAACTAATGAACTCTCAGCTTATAGCAGGAATTCTTGCTATTAGTACCTAAGTACATGACTTTGCACTTTGAGCTATTAAATTTAATCCCATTTCTATTAATTTTATCTCAATATCCTCCATTTTTGCCTCTTTGATATTACAGGTCTCCTCTGTAGTGATGATGCCTCTAAACCTTGTGTCAACAGCAAATTTCATTGACAAGCTCAGACTTTTTATGCTAAGATCATTAATGAAAATATTAAATCATAGAATCACAAGGTCAGAAGGGACTCCATGAGTCATCTAATCCAAAACCTGCAGGATATGCTATTCCCAAACCATCCCAGACAGATGCCTAGACTCCAGTGAAAGAGATTCCTCAGCTTCCCCAAGCAGCTGGCTCCATTGTATAGTAAGGATATTTTTTCTGAGATTTAATCTAAATCTGTTTTGCTGCAATTTAAACCCATGGCTTTGTGTCCTGCCCTCTGCAGCAAGGGAGAACATTTCTTCTTCCTCTTTTTTATGACAGATCTTCAAATATTTGTCCCCAATTGACCTCCTTTTCTCCCAAATAATAAATAAAATAAAATCAGCCCCTTGAGGAAACTTTACTCCTAATCTCCACCCAGGTCAGTACTTCCCCTTTCAATACAGTTAATTCCTGTCCTCCTATCAGTTCCTTACCCAGTTTACAATTCTAGTACCAATCCTCATCTTCCCTATTTTAACTAATAATTTCCTATCTAGCACCATATCAAATCAGCCTAAGCATATTATTTCATTGTCTTCCTCTTCATGTCTTCAATGACTCTTGCCTTGAAAATGTATTCTAAAGCCTTGTGTAATACTGAGGTCAAACTAGCAAGAATGTAGTTGCCTGGATCATTTTTCCCCCTTCTTAAAGGGTGTCAGGGTCAGATAGTCATTAAATAACACTCTGACTTGTTAGATTTATTAACCATTCTTGCTATTGCAAAATTTTAGAGAACAATCCACAATGACTCCAAGATCTCATTCCTGAGTGGAAATTTTATATGCCAGATATTCCGGAATTCTATTCTAGAAATTATCCAGTACCACCAACTTCAGTGCATTGAACAATTTCAGCCTTGCTTCCACCTTGGATATTCATAGATGTTAGATTCATAGATGTTAGGGTTGGAAGGGACTTCAGTAGGTCATCAAGTCTGACCTTCTGCCCTGGGCAGGAAAGAGTGCTGGGGTCAGATGACCCCAACTAGGTTCCTGTCCAGTCTCCTCTTGAAGACCCCCAAGGTAGGGGAGAGCACCACCTCCCTTGGAAGCCCATCCCAGATTTTGGCAACCTTCACTGTGAAGAAGTTCTTTTTAAAGTCCAACCTAAATCTGCTCTCTGTCAATTTGTGGCTATTGTTCCTAGTTACTCCAGGGGGTGCCCTAGTAAATAAAGCATCTCATATTCCCTGCTGCACTCCCCTGATGAACTTATAGGCAGCCACAAGTTCACCTCTCAGCCTTCTCTTGGGAAGGCTGAGGAGATCTAGGTCCCTCAGTCTCTCCTTGTAGGGCCTTGCCTGCAGGCCTCTGCCCATATGAGTGGCCCTTCTCTGAACCCTCTCAAGATTCTCCACGTCCCTCTTGAAGTGCGGCACCCAAAACTGGACGCAGTACTCCAACTGTGGCCTGACCAGTGCTGCATAGAGGGGAAGCTTCACCTCCCTGGACCTGTTCGTCATGCATTTGCTAATGCTCATTTTCTTTTCCATACCATCATTCCCAGTAGCTGTCTTGCACTTGGCCAATCAAACTTACTGAAATCTCAGGCTTATCTAAATTACCTTGAATTTCCACCTACTTTTGCCATATAGTACCCCCACTTCTTTCCCTGTTCTCTTTATTTTTGTACAACTAAAGAATCTTTTAATATTTTTTTCTAATTTCTTTTGCAAAATCTAACTGTGCTAGACTTTTTTTGGTAGTTTTCTGTTTGATTTCTGGTTTTGGCAAGATCCTTCACCTTCAGCTCTTAAAGAAACTAAGCTATTATGGGATCAGAGGGAAGGTCCTCTTACAAATCAAAAATTGGTTAAAAATAAGAAACAAAGGGTAGAACTAAAACAATCACTTTTCCCACTAGGCAAAGATAAACAGAGGAGTGTCTCCTATGGATCTGTGCTGGAGCCTGTTCTGTTGAACATATTCACAGATGATCTAGAGAAGGAAATGAATAGCAAAATTGCAAAATTGACAGATGATGCAAAATTATTTCAATCTAGAATTGATGGTGATGAGTTGTAGAAAGATTTATCAAAACTGGGCGAGCAAGTAATAAAGTAGCAGATGAGATTTAACACTCTGCCCTTACCTGGAATACAGTGTACAAATCTGGTCACCCATATTCAAGGAAGATGAGCTCAAACTGGATTAAATGAAGGCAGGGCTACCAGGGTGATTGGGGTAATGGAAGGCATGTAGGAAAAGAAGAGACTAAAAGGGTTTGACATGTCAAGTCTGGCAAAATAAAGATGGAGAGAGGATATGACTGAAAATTATAAATATACAAGAGGAAATGGTGAATACCAGAGAGGGAAAAGAGCTGTTTGAAATAAAGCACACCAGCAAGAGAAGAAATGAAGGACACTAACAAGAGAAGAGTAGAACGTGAATACATTTAGGTGGAAATTAGAAGAAGGTTTCTATCTCTCAAAGCTGTGAGGTTCTAAAACAGCCAAAGAAGTTGTGAAGGGAAGTTTGATCTGTTTATGGAAAAGTTTACATGACCTGCTTGCCTGTGATAGCAGAGTAGTAAATTCAGTGAACTACGAGGTGCCTTGCTGTCCTTAACCTTTACATTCCTAAATCTATTTTGAATTACTTGGCACATTAAAAAAACTGCCTAATATCTCTAGCAGGTGTGAATAGACTCATGCAAATAACTAAGACTAGCAACCAGCCAAAACTATAGAAAACAGCCAACTGAAAACAGAAATTAATCCCTCCCACAGACACAAAATACTCAAGCCCCCCAGTACCAACCTCCTGCATACTCATCCCTCCATAAAACCTTGGCAAAGAGATGGCTTTTTCGTTGTGTCTCAAAGTCAACAGATTTGGGCTCCTTCAGAACCAGAAGTATGCAAGACTGAATTCCAAAGCTGAGTATCTCTCACAAGGAATATCCTGCCAACTGCCTCCTTTCTTATTACATGAAGGGCTCCAGCTCATTTACCCTCTGCAGATCACAAAAGCAGCAGCTGGGCACAGAGAGAGCCTGCCATCCCTGTGCTCACTGTCAACAGAACAAGCCCCTCCTGCTCATTCTTGCTTAGGTGCAGTGGAGACTTGTATTTAGGTCAAGAAGACAGCTTAGAGAAGCCCTGAGTGCATGGTTCAAGACCAAGGGTGGGCAAAATGGTATATCTGGCCTATGGCAGACTGCATTTCTCAGCAGCCCTTGCAGAGCTGCTGTTGTTGAACCTGGCCCTGCTGCCCAGGCACCCCAGCCTGTCTACTCCACACCCACCACTCGGGGCAGGACCTGCACAGGAAGGGTGCGTGGCTGGGCAGTTGGGATGAGGTTGCCTGCAGCTGGGAGTGAGATGGGTAGGCAGGGCTGGGGAGGCCCCAGGATCTTGGGGCGGTGACAGTATGGGGCTGGGCCTGGGGAAAAACCATGATCTGCTGTCCGCACATCCCTGTGACGAGTGCGGGTTTCGCAGGCAGAAGCATGCAGGGCATGGATCACAGCTATGCTTCGACTCTGGCCCCATGCTGTTACCATCCCAAACTCCCGGCCCTGGCCCTGGCCCTGGCCCCAGACAGCTCTCCACCCAGCCGTGCGCTCTGCCCATGCAACTCCTGGCCAGTCTACACAGAGACCCTAAGATCTTGGTGACAGCCAGGGCAGGGCAGAGCAGGGCAGAGCCACAATGCGCCCCCTGCATGCCTCTGCCCACAAAGCATGCTGCTTTGTCCCAGCCCCTGCCCCATGCTGTCTCCATGGAGCCATATAGGCAGAGTGCGTGGCTGGGTAGGGAGCTGTCCAGAGCCAGGGCTGAGATCTTGGGGCATGACAGCATGGGGCCAAAGCAATGCCACTACCTGCTACCTTCACACCCCTTTCCATGGAACCTGTGCTCATCACAGGGGTGTGCGGGCAGCAGATTGTGGCTCTGCCCCAGCCCCACTCTGTCACCACCCCAAGATCATGGGATCTTCCTGACTCCACCCACCCATCTTGCTGGGGTCGGGGTCAGGGCCAGGGCAGGGGCTGAGCCCCAATCCACTCCCCACACACCCCTGTCTGCAGAACCCATGCCCATCAGGGGCATGCGGGCAGCAGATCATGGCTCTTCCCCACCCCTGGCCCCACAGTGGTCCTGCACCAAGATCCCAGAGTCTCTCTGGCCCCAGCCACACGTCTCACTCTCGATCATGACTCCATCCCAGCTGCCCTGCCACACACCCTGCCCATGCAGGTCCTGCCCCTGGCTGTGGGTGCAGGGAGGATGGGTGGGTGCCCAGGAAGGAAGGCTGGGAAATGGAGTCTGCCACTGGCTGGATCCAGCCCACAGGCCGTATTTTGCCCACATCTGTTCAAGACCATGCTTAGAGTCCCTGTCTCCGAAGAGCCTGTGAGCAACACTGGGAGGAAGGAGCCCCAATGAATGGGGATAATTGTCAGCAGTGGACTCAGGGTTGGGAGGGAGGCTGCATAGGTATGACTTTCTCTCCAATAGGCAGATGTTTGAGCCCTTCCCAGAGTATAACTTTTAATTCCTTTACCACACTTCTCAGGCAGGGAAAAGTCTCCCTTGGAAAAAGATATGTGGGATATTTAAGCATGATTGGTTTCTGTTGAGGAAATTTGGAGGACACATTTGAAAGCTGAACTTGCTGAGAACTAGCTTCTACCTTACCTATGGGAGGCTAGTGCTATTCCATAAATATTAGCTTCTTTGCACAGACAGACTGTACAAGTGGGAAGTGGGAACAGCAGTTTGAAAGCCCCCATGCCATTATGCATTTCTATCTAATAATTAGGTTTTTCAAAGCAATTGCACACACACTTGTTTCCTGTTGTGACAACTCTAATCTCTGTGTTGCATTTTTTCAGAGCACACATGCATAACTGCCATTGTAATTAATGTGCGTCATGCCTATATACAGAAGGGAGGACATATGTCTTTGTGTCCTTGAAGCATGATCAGATAAGATACCTAAAGACATTTTGGTCCAAAACATAGACACATCCATGCTCCATGATGAGGAAATCTCCTTCTGAAAATGAATAGAAAGGGCTTGATTCTCCATTTGCACCCATGAAAATCAAAATGGCAGCATTTCTCACCCACATTATAGAAGGTAAAACTGATTCGCTAGCCGTAGATGAAAGCCCTGTTCACGTATTGCATGGGTTTAGCCTTACAAAACATTTGAATTGGAAAGCTTCTAAAAATTGAAGATGGAAGAAGATTAATCTTTTCAAAATGCTTAAACATCAGCAGCAGTGTTGGCAGAATCTTATTCAGTTTAACCATGCTCTGAAAGCTCTGGGTCAGCTAACCGTTCCATTCCTCTGATTTAACAATGATGGTGCTCCACTGTATCAGGCCCTAGAATGAGCCTGATCTTTCTTTGGCACCAGTTTTATAGCAGTGTAACCCTGCTGACTTCTGTGTAACTATTACTGCACCAAGGAAGCAGGGGATTCAGGCCTATATTTAGATAATTATGATTATTAGTATCCTCTTCCGCTTTTATCATGTGTCAGGATTATAGATGCTCTTCCACCAACCCTCAGCTATTGGACAGGAGTCATCACATGATAACTTTCTAAACACTCAAGCACTACAAGGCAAATACAAAGAACCCAAGGTTTATTTTTAAAACAAAAATCTCAATATTTTGAGGGCCTAATTCTTGATTTTTTAAACTCTTGGGGTGATAAAATCTTTATTATTTTAAAACTATCCACACCACTTGTCACTTTCTCTTTTTCCTTATAATTATTTCTCTCTCTGGTTATTTTTGGAGTCTGTGTAGTGTTTTTTTGACTAGGGTTGGTATAAGACACTAAACAGACCAGTTGAATTGTTCTAAGTAAATGCAATAACTCTATAGGTTGAGTGAGTCAAATGAAATGTAACATACAAACTGAAACCAAATGTAGGACATGTCCTTTAGTTACTACTCTGAAAAGCTCATCATTATAGACAACCATTTATGTTGCCTTATGTTTGAAAGCTACTGGCTTAAGCAGGAAACTACGATTGGGTTTTTCAAGTATTTTAAGACACAGAAAAGATCCCTACTGTGCCTGGTAAGCTATATATTCCTTTAATAAATTGGGGGAGGGGGGGCAGGGAATCAACTAAGATACTGTAGCTACAGTGCTAATCTGCTTTCAACTCTGTTTTCAGAAGGACCAAATGTAATGTAATCATGATGTTGTTACACTCATTCTGCCCAGCTAATGCATAGTAAATATCAGTAGCTATTAAAAAAAGAGAAATTATGTGCAAGTTTCTTAAAGCACTGACATATACAGATATGGAAAAGACTAGGGCCTTCTATTACTAATTAGTTGTTTTTATACGCAGGATACATTGCCCAAACATTGCCACCAGCTGTGCTTTTGATACACACAGACAGAAGAGGGGTAAAAAAAAAAAAGGAAAAGAAGAGAGAAAGATGAGCTTTTGTTTGCCAGGGATTGTTTCAACATGACAGTGTCACCATGCCTAAATGCTTTGCACAGATTTGGATCTGTACGTTATTTCAGGCTATAAGCTAGCTAGTCCAGTGGCAGATACCTAAACTTTCTGTAGCCTTATCATGAAGTAATTTCAAAGCTAGCATATATTAGTACTGCATATAATAATGACTCCAACATCAGCCACCTGCTTTTTATCATATCTTAGTTTCAAACACCCCCTCAGATAATTCTTTGTTTACAAAAATTATACTGTAAGTGTCTGGCACTGTTTATTACTGAAAATGAAAAAGAAGCCCAATGAAATCAGTCTCTGCTGAAAGTCTCCAGTGTAGCCAAAATGCCCAAATTTTCAGCTAAGAACAAATTTATATAGAAGAGGATATTTAAAACAATAAATCAATGTCGTCTGTCACTTCACTGTATAGTACTGATTAAAAATGCACAGGATACTATAAGTATCGGAGGAACTGTTTTAAATTAAGCCCACAACGAGCTCCTGAGTCCTGGCTCTGATTTGTTATAATTTAGGGGATAATTGGTGCTTTGGAACTTGCTTAGCTCTAATTCAATAAAAATGAATCAAACAATGGCTTGTCATTAGAGCACTGTTGCATTCATTCAAGAGATTATAATTTGGTTCCTGCTTTTAAGTAACATTTCTGACCCTTTTGGGAGAAATATGTGCAAGAGATAGTGCAAGTTGTTATGCTGGGATCTGGCCCTTACTGTTTGGTACTGTTAGGTTCTCTAAGGAACTGCAATACTTGTTCGCTGAAAACTCCTCCTGACATCAGTGGATTTGCAGAACTGAGCCTAGGGTGAGGGAAATTCAAGTAATCCAGTAAAAATAAATACACGTCCTTATTCATAGAACTAGTGCACATTGGTTAAAATGAAGCATCTTACGTGAGCTTACTATAAGAACACCTCAGGGAAGTCCATTGTACCCTCATAAAGACATAAATGATAGCCTTCAAGAATTACTATACAAATGTAATTTTAAAACAATTATATAGCCTTTCTAAACATATAATTCTTTCTACATGTTTATACTGATATTGTATATGGTATAATAATTGATATAGTATATACTGATATAGTATATAGTATAATTATTTGTAAGCAAGTGATCTTAATAGACATAATTCACAAATATTTATATAAATTAAATTGTAAGAGACAGGATTTTATTTAAAGTATTCTTTTGAAATATAGTAAGGAACTAAGATCTGCCTTACTAAAACTGTACAGGATAACTTACTGGGATGAAGATTTTCAAAAGATAGGCAGATTGTTTAAGCATTTTCCCATAATCTTTCTCCACTGAAAGTAATAAAACCAGGGCTGGGAAGATTTTTTTCCCCAACAATAAGCTATTTGCTAAAATATGTAGCTCTAGTGGATCTTAAACTGGTTGCAAATCTGGAGAAAAGTTTTAGCTGAAGAAACAGATATGAAGAAAAAAATTTGGAAATGCCAAAACAATCTGACTTTCCCAAATGTTTCAGTTTTTTTAGGCTAGGTTCACAAAGGAACTTGTGCACCATTCACAAAATCAAAAAGGGGGAGGAAGAGAAGGTGATTATCCTCTTATATTCAGTTGTTCATTGGTAAATGCAGTCACTTGGGATGTGGGGTGTTGGTTTGATTCCCCTCTCTACCTGAATCAGCACTGGGATTTGAACCAGATCTCCCATTTCACAGGACAGTGCCTCAAGTACCAGGTTTACTGGTGTGGTTTTCTCTTCTGTTGAAACTGTTCCACTTTATAGAAATAATTACATATTCATTAAAACAATTACCAAAACCAGGGTTTCCTTACCTATCAGACAAGTGTCCTAACAACCAAAGGATTATTCTAATGTAATGAATATATAAGCCTTTGTATAAGTGGAACTGCTTCAACAAGAGAGATTTAAAAAATTCACCCTAGAGTAACTCCACCATCCCCTAGATAAGGCTGTTTACTGGGAGGCTGGAGGCAGTTTCGAATCCCTGATCTGAAACAGACTGAGAAGAGATTTAAACCTAGGTCTCCCACATCTTCAGTAAATGCTCTAACTACTAGGATATAAAGGGGTGGAGGCAGGGGATAACATCTCTTCCTGGTTTCATGGTTCCAAATAATAATAATAATAATAATAATACTCCTTATTTGCCTGCAATTCCAACCTATTCCAGTTTTAGGTGGAATCTCAACAATTACATTTGTTGAGCTTTTGGTTCCTCCACCAAACTGAAAAATCTGTTACAGTAGCAACCCAATTATAATGCCAAAGTGCCATGAAATGCACAAAACAAGTGACCACAATTATAATCTTTTCAGTATACCCCTATATTATTTATTTCACATAGAAAAAGTTGTGTGCAAGAGGGAGACATGAGCAAACCATCCATGCAAAAACTTCACAGGATAAATGTAGAATAATTTGCACACTTAAAGTTGCAAGAAGCATGAGATGCAAAAGTCAAGTTTCTCACAGCAACATTAGCTATTTTCCATAGCCTATGTTTTTATGAAATACAGTTTACAACAAAGAATATTGTACTGGGCTACATGCTTATCCAAGGTGGGAATTTAAATTGTTGCATACATGAAGCTTGAGAGAAATAATGTAACTTTTCAACTTTGTTTTTTTTTTAACAATTTTAAATGTGCAACTTCAATATTGTGCAGTTTCAACATCAATAACAACAGTAATAATCATCATCATAATCATAGTTGTTATTATTATTATTGCATATGTGCAGGGTTGTGCCTGCATGCACATTGTTGAGTAGGGACCTGAAATGCCTGCACTCAAAATGGGGTGCTTGTTCAGATTCTGAGCAGAGGGATTTCTGCAGTGTTAAGAAGCAAGCTGGGCTCCGCAACAGGAGCAAGCTGAGCTCCCACTCTGGACAAAGGTCTAGTGATTAAGAGAAGAGAATGAGCATGAGAGGGGGTGGAAATATGATGTAAGCAGAGCCCTGGTACTTAAGCACAATTCAGAGAATGAAAAAACAGTCCATAGAATTTTTAATATTGCCACTATCCCAATGTCTGCCAAGAGTGGCTTAAGGGACCATGTTGAAAAGCTATGCTTAGAACCTCTATCAGCAGGAAGCCATGGGTCCAGCTAGACTCTATGAGTATTGACTCTCATGCTTTTTAATCAAAAGATTTAGTATTCTTCTTAAAGATCCAGCATTAAAATAAATAAATTTCTAGTCTTCACGATTGTGGAGAAAAGCTTAGAGATACAACCAGTTAAGTATGTCCAAGAGATTGAAAAGCCCAGGAGGTAAATCAAAATAATCTGAAAGGATTTTTTAAAAACTCTTTCATGTTTTCTTAATTTCATGTCATGATTTTAGGGAGCTTGATTTATGATTTGTGAATGCTTAGGGCTGGGAGTACCAAATCCTCACTGCCAGCTCCTCAGTACCCCATGAACTGGTCTGCAGGACACCGAATTCTTGCTTCCCCATTGCTTGCTCCGTGCACCTTAACTGGATCGGGAGCAAAAAAGCATCAGACCCAGAAGCCTTTCATCTATAAAAGGTAGGTCCTTTTATGGATGAGAACTGAGCACCACCTCAGAGAATGAAAACAACAAAGCCCTGTGGGCAGAAAACATGCCAGCAACTCAGTACTGCTCCCTCACAATTTCATTATTATTAGTCTCCTAATTACACATGCTGAGATGAGCGCACTTATGAAAACACTCCTGCGTGTGCAGGGCATCTCTAAATGACTGCAAGTGTTCAGATTTAAAGACACAAGTAAAATAAGCTGTTTTCAATCATTCCTGTTTTAACTAATTAAATTTATGCATGCACAGACTTGTCAACACGGACTGTTTACATACCAGATCGAAGTGAATCTACTTTTTCAGTTCTGTGAGAAAAGAAACAGGACAGTCTTCTTTCAAAACGGGAAGGCATACCCTCCCCACTCTTGCAGAACTCAAAAAGAACTGAAAGGAATTTGTTCAAATGTTGCCTGCTGCTAGTAAGTGCCTTGAAAATTTCAACCTGACACTTTTTTTTAAAAGTCCCAGATATGTGAAAATATAGGCATTTTCATTAAAAACTCTTTTTTGAAACAAGCTTGGATACAGCATTTCCTATTGCAAGAATCAACCATTACAATAAAATCAAAAGTACCAAAGCTGGGTGCACTGTGCAAAGTCATGTCTCGAATCACCCGAGTGCCAAAACAGGACCACATCAAAAGGAACTGCTGAGCTACTTTCTTCAAAGAACCTTGTCTCTTGGCAGCTACCTACAAAAAAATATATATTTATAACATACATAAACTTTTGTTATAATTTTGTACTGTCCAATGTGGTGCATGTCTGCCTATTTGCTTTACTGGAAAACCACATCTCATCATAAATTTAGCTGCATGTTAAAGAAAAATAGGGTAAAGATTATAATAAATATACTTGAAGCCACCCAATACATGACAGTTCTGTACAGATTAGTCTGCACAAAGAGGAAATCTACAATAGAACAATACTTGATAACTTCTAAATCATAGTATTTGTGCTTGCAAGGGTTACATCTAGATTACAACTAATAAAGGAATTTATTAGACAGCCTAACAACATCCTCTGGTCTTATCTTAATTTGATTCTTGATAATTATCTAGTTCAGGAAGCAAATTACCTAGTTCAGGTAATTATCTAGTTCAGGAAGCCAATTTAGAATAAATACTGGTAAGCCTACACTGCAAAAATAATTCACTTGCATTTTTAAACTACTTGGCTCCTGCTGTACTTACATCACTTTTAGTGCTTACTTTCTGTGAACATTCATATAATCAAGTTTCATCAGCAATAACACTTTTTCAGAAAGCAATGTTTAAGCTTACACTCTCAAATACATGTTTTCTGTATTCATACCTAATCCTGAAAAGTTTGTTCTTTTAAGGAGTTAATGGAAACAGCAACAAGTCCTTTATAATCAGTCATAACTAATAGTAGCAATGGATCAGTGAAAAGAAATTTCCCAAAAAATCAAATATTTTCAAGTAACAGACACATGCAGAAAGGGAAAAAACTGTAGGATTTTTAACATATCCTTTATGAATTATCTGATCAACTCTCATAGTGAAATCTGGAAACAAAATGGCATTTTCCAATAGAACAAGTAAATATAAAATATATTATCAACCATGATGTAAGATAATAGGTAGATGGAACTGTATAATTACATAGCATTGAATTACAACGTGCTGATGCCTGCTGGGCTAAGAATGTTCATATGACTTGTGAGTACATTTCAGCATCCAACTAAGTAATATAAGATTTGTCACAAGTCAGTAACTAATGTTTCAAAGTTTCCTTAAAAATCACACAACTTTACCTTTACCCTTTTTTGAATAATGAGCTAGTCACTAATCTTTATTCACTAATCTTTATTCACTAAAATAAATAATGATGACAATAATTAGGGCTGTGCAAGGCTTATGGTCCCTGATCCGATCCAGCGGAGATTTGGCCTGACTTGGTGGCTGAATCTCTGCATCCAAATTGAATCAGGAGACCCTTTAATCTCGCTGAATTGAACTGGAACCCTCTGAATCGATTTGGAGAGATTCAGAAAGATTTGGCGAGTTGGACATAGACACAGCTTTAAATGGTTTTCCTACAAACCTCAAGGTACCGGGCAGCTTGTCAATGCTGAGATGCTGGGGAGGATGGAGTGTCCCATGGAAGCATGTGTGTGGGGTCCCCAGTGTGCTTGGCAGCAGACCCGGAAATGGACCAGAAGCACTTCTGGGTCCACTGGGGAGCATGCGCCCCCCCCCAGCCAATTGCCCGGCTGGAGGGCATGGGGGGGCCCCCCACGTGGTCCCCGGCAGACCCAGAAGTGGACCGGAAGTAGTTCCGGTCCACTTCCAGGTTCGCCGCCAAGCATGCGGGGGGCCCCCCCCAGCTCCTGTGAGATGCTCCATCTGTCCCACCATCGCATGGTGGGCTCCATCTGCCTCCACGATCGTGTTCATGAGCCGTGCCTGGTATGTAGAAAAAACATTTAAAGCTGTGTCTATGACAGAATCGCTGGTTTTCCGAATCAGCATCAAATCTTCAGATTTGGATTCGGCTGAATTGAACTGGGGACAGTGATCCAAATCAATGAATCAAATCACTGTCCCTGATTTGGGCTGAATCCAAATCTGAATCAAATACGGCCCATTTGCACACCCCTAATAATAATTAGTCCAGCTAAAATTCTCAAAGGAATAATGATTTATCACATCCACCTCCTGTGTTGCATTATTTTAAGAGATGAATCTGAATCAAAACATCAGATACCTACACCTTTGTATATGAGGGAAGAAGGTGTGATAGAGCGCTTGACATCTGAACTCTGATCCAGCTCCAAACTTGGCACATGGAATTGAAGAAACCAAAATACTGGCATTGAGCAGCCCTGACCTGAAGTCTGAAATTTGGATCCAGATTTTGCAAACTCAGGACCTTTGTTCCATGCTAAACACCTGTTACTTGATAGCACACACTCGTAACTCAAATCCTAACCCCCATTTACCAACCTTCACAACGCATCTGTCCACCATGGAATCCAACCACTCAATGTATGACTCAATAGGTGACTGCTCCTCCAAAAGGTGATCAAACTCTTGATACACTAGAAAACAAAGGGGGAAAAAAACTCCCAAATCAGAACTTTAACTCCATTTTAAGGCAAGACTGGGGGAAAAGCATCTGAAACAGTCAACAATGTGCTGCCAATTAGCTCAGCTAATCACAATCGGTTATTTAACTATTAAATATGTGTACTCCTTCTGGCTAAAGCCATTCCTGTGCTTGGTCTCTGGATCCTGATCCTGTGGAAATTAATGAGGATTCTTAAAGAACTTCAGCTGGAGCAGGATCAGGGACAATCATTTGAAATCATCTTTTGGTTTAAACTTCAGCTGCCTGCCCGGAAATAAAATACGTTTATGGTGTTCTCCGCGCAAAGCACTAAGCTAGGCTTTGACCCTGGTGATGAAAAAGGTCATGCATGAAATTGATTTAGAAATGCATAGAGGATCTTTTAAACACCAAATGGGTAAGTATTGTTGATAGGCCTCTCATCTGTAAATCTCCAGTGCACAACGAGTTAGCTGTAAGATCATGTTTTAACTGCAGCCATTATTTCTTTCTATTGCTAAACAAGCAAAAGAACATTATTTCCAATAAAGTTTGTACTTTTAAAAAAAAGAAGTGATCATCACCACACAAATATTATGATTACGAGGGAGTTTCCAAAGACAGCCTGAATGCCTTTGATTCTCTCTCTCTCGCTCTCTCTCTTTTAATACAGAAAGTAAAACCAGGCAAGTAATTCACAAGTGTCAATTAAAATTGCGAGTCTCCAGTTAATTTATGAGAAGAAGCTATTGGAAGACAAGGAGTCATATATCTGAACATCTCAAGGAATTGTTCTGCAACTGAGCTAAAGAAAATGGTCCAGTAAATCAAGAGGAAAGATACTTTATACCTGCTGTGTCACAGGATGATTTAATGTGCTGTGCATTTCCCTTTATACTTAATTATAAACAACAGGAGAGAGGAATTTCCCACCATTAGAACAGATGCTGGGAGCAGACGGAGGAGGCAAACTCTGAGCTGGCAGTTAGAGAAGAATGTCAGAGGGAGACTAAAAAAAAAAAAGCAAGATACGAGAAGGTTTTCCCTTCCAGATGCATGGGCAGTTTTATGAGCAGCACACTGGCCTGCATGCTGTAGTTCAGGCAGTGCTCTTGCCAGCTGAAATGGCCAAGCAGCTGGAATGCTTTTAAGAGTTTTCTCATCCTACATACAGTTGTGATGCAGCACAGGAGTTTATTTTATTTTGCTCATTACAAGGGGCTAAGCTGGCACAGCTGGGAAATGCTGAGGAATCAACCCTTTCTTGCTTTCCCCTCACTATTTTGTGAACCAAAGACTCTTGCTCAATACAGATCAACAGGAGGAGGCCGGTCTCCACCTTCTGACCTGAGGCTCTGGCCAGGCATAGAATAAACTGCTTCACAGAACAGGTGAAGTAATTTACATCCTTTGAAGCATGAGGAGAGGGACAAGGGTAGGATCACAATTTATTGTCTGCTTTGCTGCTGGGGAAGGGCACCTATATACCTTCCCTTACCCAGGGCTGGTTATAAAGTTACTTTTGTAGCCTAAAGGGACTGTCACAGGCATTACATTTCTACCAGGAGAATCACCACTCTTTTGGTGGAAACTACAAGGGTACAAATGCTGATTCAGTTTCTCCCAGGGGAAACATGCCCCCTCCAGAAGAAAGATCTTCCAGGTGTTAACCTGGTGTCAACCTGGTGGGGATTTCAAAGCCAGCAGGGTCAGAAATTGGGCTCAGGGGGCTTTCCCAGCCCCACAGGCTTTAAATGCTGAGTGTGCCACGACCTGGCACTGGACCTCTCTACAGGAGAAGAGTAAAATGTCAGGGAAAGACTCCCTGCCTATTCCCCAGACTTGGGTGTCTCCAGTCCTCCATTTCCCAATCTGGGAACAGGAATGGATTAGCCACTGCTACCTATGCCTTCCCCAGACTGGGATCACCCTGGTCTCAGGAGCAGGGGTGGAGGGATGATTGTAGGCTGAACACCTATACTGTTCCCTCTCCTGGAAGCATATCTGATGATGGAAATTTCTACCACTAGAATGAACACCTGTTTCATCTGTGGCCACAGACAGCTCTCCCAGGGACATGAAAGAGGGAGTATAAGAGAGAAACCAGGACATAAGCAATTATATTACTTCCTTTCTTACGTCCTTATGACCAGTTATTTAGCAGAATTCACAGATTCACTGGAGACTGACATGGTCGCACCATGAGCACTTCTGCTATGGCCTCAAATTCTCAACTTCTAGGCTTCTAGCTGCTCACCCCAGTGTCCACATCACTGAAGCAGGGTATCGTACTATTAACAAGGTGAATGAGCCTCTCTGTAATAATAAGTGACTGCAACAGTTTTAGTATAAGTCTGCATAGCTCAAAGATGTTTTTCCAGGTACTATAGTTGGAAATTGTGCCCTATGGATGACAAATGTTGAGGTTTCCCAACACCAGTAATCTGTGAAAGGGTGCTGAAAGTCCACATGCAATATTATTACTAAGAAATCTCAATGCCATTATAAAGTGAGGATCAAATATTACCCTCTGAGGAGGGACCTGTTTAAACATGGTATGTATGTATGTGCACTGGAAAGGGATAAAGTAGTTTAGGTAAAATAAGAATCTGAATCTTCACCCAAAATAAATCAAACCTAGATCAGTCTCCTTTATAGTGTGAAAAGTTTGAATCGCTTTTCTCTATCTATACCTTTCAGCCAAGACTTAAAAGAGGATGGGGAAATCAACTGAATAGTAAGCTTTTAGGGGCAGAGAATATCTTTTAGATGCATGTATGTACAATTCCTAGTACTATGGCCTCTAATCCTTACTGGGGCCTTAGACACTACTGTAATGCAAGTGCAAGTGGCAAGACATGGAAAAGTTGTCTTAGTACTGTTAGTATAGAAAAAGAAAATGCTCTTAAATAGCAGTAAGATAGTGTGTGAGGATATATACTGGAGATTTAAAAGGGACAAAGCTGATTTTCAAGCCTGCTCTAAGCTTTCTTATAGAATGGAAAATACATTGCAACAGCAGCACTGCATTTGCTGCACTGGGCCTAACAAAAAATGTAAACTCTTTAGAACTACATCCTGATAGACTTATCCTTGTTTACCTGTCTTTAAATTGCCTCTACTGAGGGAGAAGCTATGGCAAAGTTAAAGAGATAAAGTAAATGCCACATGTCTACACACATCTCAAAGTAATCCTGATCCAAGCCTGATCATTTATATTGGATTATTGCTTCTGAAATAGCCTCTCCTCTATGTCCCATCATACGCCTTTTCTTTTTTGTTGCAGAGTGATTACCTACCAACACTTACACGTGCTTAAATCCATCCCTGGTCAGGAAAGTTCTTAAGATTATATTTCATTATAATGGGACTTTTAAACACATACCTAAGCTTAGCACATTTTTAAGCATCATTCCTGAATATGGATGCTTTCCTGAATCAAGGCCATGGCTATTAAAACAATTAAAAATTAAGGTTTTGGGAACTGGCTAATTCTTAGGGGTTGGGGATGGGTGCTAAGGACATTATAGGAGAAGAGAGCTCTTCTGGCTGCTAGGAAACAGGTTAATCTGGACTCTTAAATTCAGGAAGTTCCACTCTGTCCCTGCCCCAGACTGACTCTCAGTACAGTCTGCCTTCTCTGCTGCCAACTCCTGGCTCTTTCCTCTCAAACCTGGAATCATCAGTGTTGAAGGAGAGTCATGTCAGGAGGTAAATCCAAAGGCTGGGAGGAAATGGCAAGAATCCTAAAACAGTTTTCTGCTGGGAAGTGGAGCCAGCAGGCACCACTTAACTAGGGTGGGATAGCCAGGCCAGCAGCCCTGGGTGCTAATTTATGGGGGTGGGAAAATAACAGCTGCTACCACAGCTGCGCAATTGCACCAGTGTCACAGCAGCAGCTGGAAGTTACCACTGCTCCTATGCATACCACTGCCCCGAGCTCCCAGCTACCTTGTTACACATCTCCTAGCATGAGATGGTCAGGGAATACATAGTCAATCACCTGCTTTTTGGAGCTTCCTGAATTCAATGAGAAATGTGAGGTGTATGGGAGAGCTCGTGTTACTTTCAGGATACCAAGTGAGAGCAGAGATTAGAAATAGTGCTAATGGCAACTGTACCCATGTTTAGGACCTCAGTGTAGAACACCAAGAGATGTGCAGCAAGTGCTGCTTTAGGATTATAACTGTGCATTGTATGGACAACTCTGCTAAGTATTTTGCAATTGCAGTGGATGGCTTTTCACCCTAGATGCAACTTGCCACTTTAAGAAAGCACATCTCTGAGCTTTCTGAAAGTCATTCTTCAACTCATGCCCTTTGTTATACCAAAAAAAATGATGTCAACCTATATATTCTCTGGGCATATGACAGGTATTAATCAAGAGAAAGTCATTATGAAATTTCAGCCAATAAAAAGTTCACTTGTTCATAAATGTGCTGTGTAAGGCCTATGGTTTTTTTCTTTTATAGGCCTTTTACAGGTGACTCAAATATATAATAATATTCTTGTCAAAGCCATCCAAAAGGCAGCTATCCCATGATATTATAACAGGAAAAACCACCACATCTATATTCCATCAGATAAAATGATTAATAGCTGGACCCATAGTCTTAAGTCAAAGAAAAGACTTATATTAACCTCAGCAGGTTTTGGACAAGGCCCGGGAGCTACATCAGTCATTTAAAACACTAGAAATAAACTTAAATTTAACATTATCCATGTCCATGTCCATGTGTCAAAATGTAACCTTTCATCTTTGCCTCACCTTTCATTTGGATGAAACATTTCAGTATTTATTTTAGCAGCAGGTGATCAGTAGCCAGCAGACGATATTCTACTCCCTTGTTACAGTATCTCTTAATTATTACATTCATTCACTGTATTCACACATTATAAAACGGAACAACACTATTACTGTTGTGTTTTGTATCCGACAGGAAGGTGTTCACCATATTTCACATGGGGGTTCTATTCTTACATTGTATGATGAGCTTTCTGTGCTCCTCACGAGAGTCCTCCATGGTGTAGAGAGTTTGTTTGGTAATGCTGTTCAGATCCACATTCCTCCAGTCCTCTAGCATTTGGAATGTAATATCTGCACTGTGGATCACCGTTCTTGAAGCCTATAATCCAATCCAATCTACTCATTAGTTCATGGTTTATTAGGTGAAAAAATAGGTTTATCCCCTTTTATGCTTCCTTAACCATCATCTCATTAAGATGGTTCTTGGTCCCTGCTCCTCCTCTCCGCCCCCCGCCACTCCCCCCCGCCCAATCCTTTCTGGAAGTTACAGGCTACTGTAGTCACCGATAACACTGGAGCCACTTTGCCAACTCTATTCCACAAACTACAAATCCAGACAGGCATGTCTAATCTAACTGCTCTTTCCCTGGACTCTCAAGTCTGCAATATTTTTACTGCTTTTCTTGGTCTACTCCAGTCCAAAATAAATTTAAAAAAGAAAAAAAGTCTCACAATGGCTTGGATCTCCATATCCCTCCCCTATTCAGTGTATGGCAGAGATCCTGTGTGTGCACTTCTTCCCTCAGCTACATGAAAAGGGGTTCATCTGCCTCTATACCATTGCCTGTCCCTCTTTTGGACCATGCCCAGGCCTCTCCATGGATGCAGGGTCTGCATAAAGGTAAGGGACAAGGGGCTAAGGCAGGAGGGTGTGGTATGGGGCTGAAGTAACACACATTAGTTCTGTGTAAATGAAGCAGAGAAGACAAACCAGGTTGGGACTGTATTATCTTTCCCAAGGGCTTCCCCCTTAGGAACTACTGCAGCCTGAAGAGTTCCTAGTATCAGGAGCAGTTGGGGGCCAGGCTTGGTGCAGAAAACCGGGGCCTTTGTGTGAAGGCCTTGGCTTTCTCTGGATCCCCCTGGTGATCCATGCAGTTTTGGACAGGCTTCACAGCTTAGTCTGCAAATCTGCCCCCACTACAAAAGGAATGGAGGAAGGACTCCACAAGGGGATACTCAGGACACATTCACGCATCCTCACTTCCACCCCCAGGAGCACCACTGGGAAGCATACCCTGCCCACTCACTCCTGCTCTGTGCGGGCCTGTGCCTGAAATTAAAGCAAGGAGGTCACCTAGGGCAGCACTGAGTACATGCCAGGAGCCCCGCTTGGGCTTTCTGCTGCAGGCACGTGCTCAGCACTGCCCTCAGAATGACAACATTGCCTCATTTCTAGGTATGCAGAGCAGGAGCAAATGTGTTTAAGGGCAGGGCTCCCAGAGACAGCATGGAGGAAGTACAGACTCACCTTCACTGAATGTTCCTCCCTTGTCCTCTTGCATAGTCCTCTGCTCTAAGGGCATTGATCTGGACATTAGATATACTTTTCAAAAGTAGTGCCATGAATAGAATATGCAAGCTCTGCCTTGTGAGACAAGGCCTGTGCTGCTATAAGTGGGTAAAGCAACACTAGAGCCAACAGAGCTGCTTTGGTTTATACCAGTATAAAATTTGGCCCTATGCATTCTATATTGTACTCATGGCATCATTTAATCAGGGTTAAAAATACTCACAGAAGTTCACTGATTGTAATACTACACTTGAAATTCCTGAGTACTTTCCTCATTTTTACTTGAGGTTTAATGACACATTAGATCTGAATTTTTCAGTTTTTCATACAAGCATTTTGCTTCCCTCCTTTAGGGCTTGATCCAAAACCCATTGAAACCAATGGAACGTCTCCAATTGATTTCCACAGGCTGGACTGAGTCTAAAACCGTCTTTTAGGATGAGATCTTGAATTTACTGCACAGAAATGTCTAGTAGTGCTGGGTGCTCAAAGAATGCTGGATTGACACCACTATCTAAAGATATATTTTTGACCCTCTTGACAGTTTTCCAGGTCATCTGAAGATTGTAACAAATATTAACAAATTGTGAAAGCCTCATGTTTCAAAGAGCTCCCTGTTTAATATCCAAGCGGCACATTATCAAAAGTCAGCCAAAAGGGTATTAAATAAACTAGAGGGGTAACTCTGAAATATCTCTACCTGGCAGAGATGATTTAATGATGTCTGTCGCCGAAGAATTTGAGAAAATCTTCTGGACACTGCAGGAAAATAGTTACACATTTATATAACATTCTAAACAAAGAGACTGGTTTTTCAAAGTACTATGTTAAAAATAGCAACAATTACATGTACTGATTTTCCTATTCTGGTAAAATAAATATTTGTTTCTTATTTATTATTCATATCAATGACTCAGTTGTCAAATATTAACTTCATTTGGGTGCTTCAATCAGTAGTAACAAAACCTCATAACATTTGTATCAGTAAATGATGATTTGACTGCCCCAGGAAGGCATGGAGCATCTTATTAAGGCTTTCATAGTTGAAATTTGGGCTGTATACATGTATTGTTATAAAATCTGTAATCCCAGTCTATCAAATTGAATGCGTACTAGTACCTAGCAATGTTTTTATAGGATTGCACACACAACAGTAAACACTAAATGCCTTGAAGTAAGAATTTTTTTGGAGAGCTGGGCATCAAGTGCAAGCAAACACTAGAGGGTACTTCAGTTTACTTTCATGTTATAGTCACCAAACATCTGCAGATTAAAGCAAGTAGACCACAGAAATATTTGAAGTCATATTTGTTGTTATCTCATATTCCTTCTATATTGCACAAGAGGATGTTAAAATATATACTTTAAATGTTATTAGAAAGTTTGTTGTCCCAATATTTACATATATCAAAACAAATTTCACTGTTGTGCATTCTCAGTATTTTTGAAAGGACAAGAATTTTCTCAGGACAAACTTTTTGTAATTTTTGCATAAGTAAGAAAATTACCAACAACATCCAATAGGTTATGCTACTTTATGTTCTAAGTACTCTCAGCAAAATATACTCCTCATTTTCCTGCTGATCAATAGTTAATCCTTCTCCTAAATTAGTTTTTTTTTTAACCTTGTGATGTGGAATTTAGTGCTCCTGAAAGGAAGAGAATTGAGAGCCGTGAAATAAAGCAGGCTGTATCAATAGGTGATGTGCGCTGCAGGCATCTACAAAGCACGCCTGAAAGGGAGTAGTGCCCTTTCCTGTGGTGACAGGGTAATTTGATCTCCTTCATTTTTTAACTCTGGCACTTTTTTGAGCAAGGGCCTCAAGCTGTATTCAAATTGTGCAAGCCCAAAGGGTTGTTTAATAATTTGCTTTGCCTAATATCATGCCCAATTTTTGCTTACTACCAACAAATTAATTTCTTACCAGAGTTCACAAAAAAGGAAAAACATTTCTTCCTACTTAGAGCAGTGCCTTATTACGCTTAAAAGAAATTGCTTCTCACGAGGAGTGGAGATTATAGTGAATTAAAGATCCATAATGTTGATTTTTTTAAAGAGGAATGGAATCTGAACATAACTTCCAAGTAATTTTATAAATCAATAAATAATACATTCTTTTTAAATTGAGAGGGAAAGAGAGAGAGAGAGAGAGAGAGATCAGTACGTACACTCAAACTTGATATTTCGTAGGTTTTCTGGCAGGTCGTGGAGAGCTACTTTTAGCCATTCATCTAGCTGCTTTGCAAACTTTCGGATCACCTGAGTCAAGCTGAAAAGAGAAATCACCACTTCAAAGAAAGTTTTTATTTGAAAGGCCTATAAGCTTGTAAAACCACAGCTCCCTGCCCAACACCCCATTATGAGAAATGAGCATATGACATGAGTTTCAAGGATGAATGGTGCCTTATTACTGCATTCAGGTCCAAAATTTGGGATTTGAACTGGGCTTCAAGATACCTAAGACAGGAATGCATGCCAATTCACAAGGCTGCTTCTGGCTGGTTCAGTGAGTGCTCAGATTGGAAAACTGTGCTTATAATGAAAAGAGAAAACTGGACCCAGTTTTAAGAGAGTGAAGTAGATACTGGGACAAATTCTGGCCCTCATTCACGTCACCATATAAATGGAGAATCCCCAGTGACATCAGCAGTGTACTCCATATTTATTATGGAGCAAAATAGGTTGCTTAATTACCAGGTTCCTTAACTGTCACTGGCCATGTCTACATGTGCACTTTACTGCACAGTAGACTAACTTGCTGTGCAATAAAGTGTCATGGTCTAGTCGTGCACAACAATTAGGCCAGTGTAGCCTAATTTACTGTACCACAGGATAATTCCATCAGACACAGGTACTATCCAATGATGGAGTAAATTACTGTGCTAAAATGAATGTGTAGATGGTGATGTCTGGATTAGTTTACTCTGTCTCAAATTGTGCTGGAGTTTATTCAGTAGCATTAATTGCACATGTAAGCATGCTCACTGAGAACAGGTCAAGCAGGATGACAGATACAAAGCTGAATGCATGTAACAGACTTGCAGGAGTCTAGAGCAGAGAAGAAACTGCATTGCTTTCTAAATAGCTACATTTTGCAAACAGAGTTGTCAAACTGGGCCACATTTGAGCACTACCCTTTGCAAACAACCCAATATGTGTAGACAGCAGTGCTTGCTAATAACCCATTGCCCCTGCAGAGTCACTTGGAGAACTGAGGCCTTGGACAGGAAAGAAAGCATCTGAAAAGATCTTTGGTCAAGCACAAGTCAAACAAACATCAGGAGTGCAGGAATAAATCCAGATCCATTCAAGCATCTTTGAAGGTGCTCTCTGTACTTCATTAAACTTGTAACTGTGTTTGGTGTTTTTGGCTTAGAAATAAAAAAAGAAATTAGCCCCAACCTATTCAAACATCAGAAAAAGCAGCATGGTTTTAGCCTTAACCATGCTACTTTAAGGAAGAGTAGAACTGGGGTCAGCTGTGCCAAGCCTGTCCAGACACACAGAGAGGAGGGAGGACAAAAAGAGCCTTTTCCGCTCCCCCTTTGGAGCCTCCACAACCTCACTGCGGTGTACAGCCACCACTTTTTGTGGGTATCAGCTATACATGTTACTCCAGGAAAGGATTTGATGAGGACCTGGACATGACTGGAAGTGTGTAGTACACCCACTGAGAGGTTGGCTTTACTGGCTCTGCAACATTTGTACCCAGGGAGCCTGAAAAATATTCTGGCTGAGTCAGCAAGAATTCATCCTAGGACTTCCATTGCTATGAGACCCTTCTGCACCCCCCTCCACTGCGGGCTATGCCTTAATAGCCACAATCTGGCCCTTTATATGCATTACAAAAGTCTATATTCACACTCAAGTCTCCTTATTTGCTGTGAAAGAACTAAGCAGCTTGAGAAAAGGGCTGTATGCCATTTAATCCTTCTGATGAAATAGATTTTTGGGGGTGAAGTCTGCAAAAAACTTACAAGATTTATCAAAGAAATCCCGTGCTCGTACACTGATTCTGATTGCAAAAAAAAAAAAAAAATACTTTGTATCTCTCTAGCAAGTTCTAGAACCTGAATGCTGCCCACCAGTTCATGTAAGTAGAACAAAAGCCTGAAAACATTTGCTGTAATTAGAGCCACAGAAAAATGTTGATGACCCAATGCACAGTGCAAATAGTGAATACTCAAAGCAACAGTCTCAGTAAATTGTTTGTGAGCCTGTCATGTGCTGAAATCTGGCTGAATAAAACCTGTCAAATAATTCTGTATGTGGTACTAATTTATAAAACTATAAATATAAAAAAGTCTGTTCTCAAGTAATTCACAAAGGGAGAGAAGCTATAAATAAACTCTTTGCTGTGATTTTGCTGATCTCAGTTCTGTTCTTGATTTTTAATTACAACTCTGTGGACACGTTAAGATCCATACAGGAAAAGAACAGACAAGATCTGCTACGTTGATTAAAGAAGAACTTTGTTCTGAAGCTAAGGTATGCCATATGAGCCAATTTCTGGAAAATGCTGAAGAACGCACCCCTATAATAGGTACATATCTATGCTGCATAATATAGTATTAAGTGTATCCAGTGCTCTGTTTGGGGCCCCATACACATTTTAATCCTGGTAAATGGAGCAATACCGTGGGTCTGGGGTTGAACACAAAGACCAGTAGCTGAAATGCATTTGTGCATACATCTGTGTACTACACAAACTTCCCTTGTAATCAGAATTCAGCCTACTGTGATGTCAGTTGTGAAGACTAGCCGGGCAATCTCTGAACATTTTTAGATAAGCTTTACCATGACACTCCACAGCCTGCAGATTTCTGGCGCACACACATGCTCATGCCAGCTGAAATCGGACCATCTATTTACCACAAGACTTTTTTTCAGGATTCCAGCTATCTTTAAACTCATTTATGTTGATTCTCATTTGCAGATTGGAAACTTAGGAAAATAACACTTTTTGAGAACTGTACTAAAATAAGAACAGCAAAAAACAAATACCTCCCTGCTAATTCAAACCAAAAAAAAGGTTAATATTGCTTAACCATACTCGCCTGTCAGGTAATGCCTGCAATACTGTTGGCATCAGAACTCCGGAAATAGCTTTGTACAATATAGAATCACAAACTCCAACTATATTTACAACCGTGGAAGAACCCAATACAGGTAGCATGTGAGGTGGCATCCCTTGCCAAAAGTGCAGAAGAAAACTTTGAACCTATAATTGCATACACAGAAAAAATTAAACAAAACACATTAGAATTTCTTTTTAAAAGATTTCCTTACATGCTATTGCTATAGCACTATAGTTGTACGTGGTGCTCCAGAAAACTCTCATGAAAGAGTCCCTATCTGTAAAGGCTTGCACTGAAACCTAAGACAACTATGGACTGTGACGGTACCTACCCATGCACGAGAAGGTAAAGTAACATTTTTAGTGACGGCATCAGCTTCAGACTTCAGCTTCATGTTAGCACAGTGCAAAGTCCTCATGTGTCCCATATACGTTTTATCCTCCACCAATAGGAAAAGTGGATGCTAAATTCTTTGATTTCTACACAGAGAACCTGATTTTGCATTTCTTACCCCTTGTGTAGAGATTTATATATGTGCAAAGTGAATGCCAGATGAGCTAGACATCTTCCAAGATCAATTTGGAAAGAAACAATACATTTTTCTCTTTGAAAGAATTTTCAGAATTTTTATTTTGACTAAATGAAGTTTCCACTTTGTTATCTCCCATGAATAAAAAATAATAGAAACATTAAAAAAAATGCAGCTGAGCTCCTGTCCTAAGGTTTGATTAAGGATACCTAGACCATCTCTGACAGTTGTCTAGTCTAACCTTCAATGAAGGAGATTTCTCAACCTTCCTAGGTTATTCAAGAGTCTTGCCAACTTAACAGGTAGAAAGCTTTTTCCCCTTTGCTGTAAAATAGGCTGATTTCTTTCTTTCTGTCTCCCATAGAGAATAACCTGTAATTGTCCCCTTTTATAATAAATTTCTGTATGCTAAAGGATTTTCTCCCTCTTGGTGTTCTCTTATTAGACTTATTAATACAGCTGAGAACCAGAATTGCTTTTTTGCAACAGCATCATACTGACTCTTTTTCAATTTGTGGTCTGTGATATATCCTACATCTTTTTTCCTTAGTATTTCCCCATTTTGTATTTGCTTACTTGGTTTCTCTTTCCTATGTGTAATACTTCGCATTTTCCTTTACAGATTTTCATCCTGTTGATTTCTGATAATCCTTCCAACTTCTCAGGACCATTTGAAAATTGAACCTGTTCTCCAAGGCAAATGCAAGTCCCTACAGTTTGGTGTATTCATAAAAGTTGTCGGTGTACTCGCTATAGCATCATCCAAACCATAAATAAAAACAGTGACTAGAAATGGACTCCGGACAGATACTTGTGGAAACCCACTTAAAGTCATTCCACTTTGACAATGTACAATTGAATAATTATTCTCTGAGAGCAATTTTTGTATGCACTCGTTATGGTGATTATATCTAGATCACATGCAGTTCAGATGTATTATGGAAAAAGGGAGGAAAGATGGAATCAGTATTCAGTAAAGAAAGTGTGTGGGGGGGCAGGAGAGGAGAAGGGATTTCAGCCGCCAAAAAGTGAAAATTTTCATTAAGGAAAAGAAAGCTTTTTTCACGGAAGAAAATACCAGTATTCCAGCGTGATGATGATAACAGCCAATTTGCATTGGTGGAGATGCTTACACAAGGTCCCAAACCGTGAAGAATCTGGCTATGATATATGATATGTCATGTCATGTCATGAGTGTTTACAGTGTCTTGAGTTAAAGAGCTTCAGCTTGGAACTGGGAATAGTAGAAAAAGAGAGGGAGAGGTACACACTAAACAGAGTTCTGGTGTGGATCTCCATGGGGGCCCAAGGGAACTGGGTACCCAGTTTTGTTAGATGTCCATTTGGATATAGCTGTCTTAATGGTCTTAGACTCCTTTGAACATCCCCAGCTGTCTGTATTCAGATGCCTTAATCTTCTCCGTAAGCAGTTTAAGACAATTTGTCTATCAGCAGTTTTTGGAGTTTGCAATTCTCAAACTCTAACTTATGGGATGTCTGTTACCAGACAGTCTTCAGACTAAAAGCAAAAAAATGTATATTTGTGATGGTAAGTTATATATTAAGGTGCGTCCAATCAACATGGTGCCTCAAGCTGACTGTAATGTATCAGTATGAATTCTGGATCCAAAATATATGCTGCTCATTACTAACAGATATACAGGCAACCAACAGGAAGTGTTATTACCCACACTTAGATATAGTTGATCAAAGGTACATTTATGCTAAACATTGACAGAAAATCTCCAATACCGATCTCTTTTGGTATATAAAGACCTCCCTGGGGAAATGGTGGAGTCATACACAATTGGACTCTTCAAAACACATGAGAACATGGTAGGGGCCAAGCCTATGCTGAAGAAGAGGTAGACTAGATAACTTAGTAGGTCTGGTCTATTGCTAATGTGTGTGTTGCTGCCACAGATTTTTACTCAGCATCAATCACATAAAATGTACACTATATACATGAGTACAGATACCACCTATTAACCACTGAAATACTACCTACGCAAAAACGATAGCTTAAAATGTCACATTCAAAATATATTCTAAGAATAACCTTAAGCATTATAAAAGTACAAGTCTTTTTTCTTGACATACCTCATCAAAGTTGGCTCTGATTACAGTGTCTAGTATCCGCTGACAGTGAGTTCTGTACATCATAATAAAGGTAGAAACCTGAGAAAGACAGATGCACAAAAGATCAGAATTGAAAAACATTCTGCCTTAAAACATACTATCCAAATATATTGTACAAAAAATAACCTGGCTTTTTTCTCTTTATGCATAACTGCAAAGATAGTAAAATCAGCTAAAACACCAAATGTAGTTAGATTAGGATTGTGAAAAACTTAAGTTTTAAAGATAAATTCTCCCTTTCGATCCATGCATTTTTTTTTATGTCAGTGTGGATTCTTCAAATGAAAGATGAGAAAAAAAAGTCTTGATGAGATCAAAGAGAAGAATGTAGCCCTTAATTAGGACAGAGAGACTATAAACCCTATTCTTTTGTGCACGTCAACAGTATACTACACATGTGAATGGCATTTTAAAACTGGAAGATCAGTCAAGGGGCAAGAAGAATCAAAATGCTTTTTTATATGCATATATATGTTTCTCTCCCTTTCTGGCCTATGTGCATGAGAAATGTCATAAACCCATTCTTTCCTCAAGAAAGCATTATACTTCTAACAAGGAAGTTCACTCCTTGGAGCTGGTACAATACATTACAGAAATGGAGGGCCAGGAGAGTAAGACTGCTGACTTAATCAGGTTTCCTTAGTTAAACCTGTTATATGATATGTACTAGAAATACAGTGTCATGAAGTTACACTGGGCTCAGCAACATTGTGAAGAAAAGGACAGCACAATTTGCATTGGGCACCTAACCTAAAGCAATACTTTTTTTCCTAGAACAGGGAACACTTAAGTCCTTCATAAATAAAGTCAAAGCATTATTACACTCGCTGTTATTTAAAGGGCCTTACATTTTAGATCAACCTTTCACCCACAGATAAAAAGCAAGGCAGGCCAAATGAATATTTCAGAAGTGTTACCTTCTCCTCTGGCAAACTGGCTGGCAGATTTAGATCTTTGACATTTGGAAACTCTGGCAGTAATGTTCCAAGTTTGGAACGTGGTGAATATGCCACTGTCTGTTTGGTTACTTCTTTTTTTCCTGTTTCATTGACCCAGGCTGCTCCTTTCTTAGAATACATCACGTCATAATACTGGGAGTTCTCTTTCACTGCAATGCCATAATAATGGTACCTAACGCGTAAAGATGCACATTTTATAAACTGAGTTATTCACACAACATAAAAGAGAAGGGAAAAAGAAAAAATATGCAACTACTATTTTTTTAGCAAATCAGTTTCCATTCATTCACAAATGCTGGATCAATGGACGAATATTGTAATGTAGCAGCTTTCCACATATCAGTCCTGCTGCTAAAACTATCCTAACACAGAAAGTAAACTCAGTTCTCTTACATGGCAGAAGAACAGACAGTGCAAATTTTTGTTGGCACTTTTGGAAAATTCTCCCTAAAGGCATTTTTTGGAGAAACTTCCTGGTGGAGAGCTCTGCAGCAGCTCCGGCGCAGGGCTACAGAACCAGATCCTTAGGACTGCTATACCCCTCTGCTCTCATTGCAGCACCTTGAATCTCAGACCACATAGTGGCAATCTGATCCTGAGAAGCAAAAGTCTTCATCCCAAATTGAGTTGATTGGACAGTGTGTAGATGGAACAACATTTCAAAAAGAAATGGCATAAAAAGGTTGCACACAAACTGACATATGCCAGGAAATATATGTTTCAGGATGCCCACCCACTCTCTGTTTCCTTTTAAGCGGTCAGAACAAATTTTAGGTTCCACCTCTCACAGGAGGTGACCACAGCAGTCCTGTCTTGTTATACATCCAAGGATGACAATCATGTCCTCATACTATTTTGCTGTGCACATCACACATTTCACTGACTTTCTCATGAGTGAGCTCCTCATCCCCTGCTCCAGTCCCCTCATGTTAAGTAAAAGAAATGTAGCAATCGAATGGTTCTCAAAACCCTTATCTCAGCTGGGGGAGAATTTCTCCCTTAGCAGGTGTAATCCAGTGGTGAGCATGTGTTATAAGGCCTGCTCTGTGCTGATGCAAAGAGAATACAGCCCTCAGCTCCACAGCTTTGGTTCTTGAGCACAAGGTGCAGCAGCTCCAGTCCCTGAATGTCCCTAGTTCAGTTTCTGGTGCGTTAGCCAAGGAAGTGGCCATTATGCAGGCATTGTGAGAGACAGCCGTGAAGCTGCCGTCTCATCCTGCTTGTATGCTCTGGTGTCAGGAGGCATAACTGGTGGGGAGAGAGAGGATTCACACTAATTTGGGGCTGGGTCAGGAGCGGGTGTGTCCAGGGAAAGAAATCATGGCCTGCAGCAATGCAGAGTACCTGAGCAACACCAAGAGGTTTTTGTGGTATAAACAGGGCCCTGGCTCTCAGAGCAGCACAGGATCAAAGGTGGCTTAAAGCCCTAGTTTCCCTGGGTTGTAAGTAGGGCTGTGTGAAGCTTTGGTCCCTGATTCGATTCAGTGGTGATTCGGTGCCCAAATCTCCAAATTCAGATCAAATCAGGAGACCCTTTAATATCTTCCAATCAAATCGGAACCCTCCAAATCGATTCAGAGAGATTCTGAAAGATTTGGTGATTTGGACATAGACACAGCTTTAAATGTTTTATCTACATACCTCTAGGTAGCAGGCAGCTCATGAATGCTGCGATGCTGGGGCAAATGGAGTGTCCCACAGGAGCGTGGGGGGCTCCCCAGCGCGCTCGGCAGCAGACCCAGAAGTGGACCAGAATCATTTCCAGTCCACTTCTGGGTCCACTGGGGAGCCCCCCCACACCCTACCAGCTCGGCGACTAGTACCTCTTGAGTCTGGGGGGGGGCACCCAGAGTCCCCCCATGGGCGATCGCCAAGCCAGGAGGGGTGCAGTGGGGCCTCCCAGTGCACTCCCTGGTGGACCTGGAAGTGGACCGGAACTATTTCCGGTCCACTTCCAGGTTTGCCACTGAGCATGAGGGGGTGCCCTGCGCTCCTATGGGACACTACATCCATCCCAGCAATGCAGCATTCACGAGCCATGCTGGTACCTCGAGGTACGTAGAAAAAACACTTAAAACTGTGTCTATGTCTGAATCGCTGATTCTCTGAATCAGCATCGAATCTTCAGATTTGGATTTGGCCAAATTGAATCAGGGACAGTGATCCAAATCAACGAATCGAATACGGCCAGTTTTGCACACCCCTAGTAATGAGTTTTCATGCCAGGGGTGGGGGGTTCCTTTTAGTAAATTCAGCAATTCAGGGAAGTTTTATTTGATCTCAGTTATGCTTACTTCATAAACAAAATACGAAATAAAGCCTCAAGAATTTGATTAGCCTTTACTTTCTGTTGTTTAATTTCTGGTATATTATACCCAGCAATACACTGCAATACACTGCACAAAACGGATTTTCAGCTCGGCCCCAAAATCAAAGAAACAATAAGATTAAAAATTAATGTATTACCTATCTGGAAAGACTTCTCATTTTTACCAGTTTTATTACTCCCAAGGGCAAAAACTCATAAGCACACTTTGCAAGCAGTCTTTCCCAAATTTCCCTTTATGTTACCATCTGAAAAAGTTAAGCCATTGGACAATATGCTAGTTTTATCTTAAGGAGAATAAAAATGCAGACCACACAGAGACATTTTATATGAAATAGTGAAATGAGCTTTTCTTTCACAGGCTGAGTATCTGCAGCACTCCTTCAGTGAAAGAAATATAATTCCCTTCATGCTATGTAGTTTCCATTGGTTAAAGTAACCCCTTGTGTATATAACTGAAGAGTTTCCCCACTATGGTACAGAAAGAAGCCAGCTTTTATGTTGAGCTGCCTTCTCATGGCTCACCTGTGGTGGAACTGTTTTTAAGCTCAGCTGTGTTTCTTGCAGCAATAAACCCTGTTGCAAAGGCTAAAGCCTCCTGACTGATGTCCAGAAACACAGTGATGCTGTAACTCTGGACTTCGTAATGATACAAGGGAGCCATACCATGAAAAGGCTGAAGGCAGACCAGTGCAAAATTGATAATCTTAAACATTTCTACAGCCCAAGTTCTATTTGGCAGTAAGTGGGCAGTGGAGTGAAATATGATTGGCAGAAGCTGGTCAGTACAGTCATGGACAGAGAGACTGAAATATAGTTTATGGTTTCTAAGTACTCTGTCTTTCATTTAATATGAACAAGATCAGGAACTGCTGAAAATAGGAGCAGAACTCAACCAGAGCAGTATGGTTTTTAGCAATTAATTTTTTTATTGTAATGACTAATATGTGGGTATTTCTACCTTAACCCTTAATTGGAAAGAACAGAAATGCTATATTCCTTATATCATTAACAGCTAAAAGAAATGTAGCCTCCTCCTTCTGGAGCAGAAAGAAGTGAATTCCATGCCTGCTCCTGCTGTGAAACTTGATTGGCCATGAATCCATCTCAGTGGCAAACATGAATTTTCTATGTGGCTAAGGAGTTGCTACAATAAGGATTGTATATAGTCTTATAGAATTGTTGTTATTTTGCCTGGCTTCTTATTTTAAAGGATGATTATTGTTAATGACAGTCCAAGCCAAGTCTGGGAGTCTTACTGGCTAATCCAGTGAAACGCTATGCAACCACTGGATATTCTAATGAAAATCCCACATCACCAAGAATGGGCGATGTGAATATTAAACTGACCATATCTGCCTGCAAATACACATCCATAACATATCCTGTTACAGTCTGGTGCTGTTTTGCAAGGAACCTTCTTGGGGTTCCTTGGCAGTCAAAAACTATCCTTCTGAGTTCGACAGCAGAGCACTGGCGACTGTTTTGATGCATGCAGTGATGCGCCCATAATACTGTATTAAATATGAGAATAATTACATTCAATTTCTGTTTGTGCAAATTATCTGTGGAATTGGACTCTTGGTAAACTGCCATTGTGGCTCTCTTAAGTGTGCAGATGTTTGGCATCGAACAAATGTATTACTCATTCTGGCATTCAGATGATGGCAGTACCACATCTTCCATGCATATAGCGAGTGACACTGGCAAACATGGTTGAACTCATACTTTCCTTTCAGTTGAAAGGCAGATAACCAAATGATTTTGTAGCTGACACCCAGGTAACTTCATGGCCAGCAAAGTGCATCACTATACGGCACATTCCCCAAAACTGCATGTCAGGCCTTCAGATATCCTGCTCTTCCTAGCCTCTCATGGGACTCCCATCCTGTCCTAACCCCTGGAATATTGAGTTGCAACCTACAATGCTTTGAGATAAGGTACAGCTGAGGTAGTGCATCATTTTTATCTCAGTGCCATTTTGAGTTAATTATTATGATAGCTGGAGAGTGGTGTCCAGAGCTGGCATTTGGGGCTGAAGGAGATCTCAATTTCAAAACGGATTGAGGACTATCATAGCTCCGGAAAATGAGAATTTGGTTATGATACACAGGAAGGTGGTCGTGAATTGCATGGTAATACAATTCCCTTAGTCTTCGCTTCAGAGAGATGAGACCCTTAGTTTCAGGAAGATGGTAGTGAATTGCATGGTAGGTAGTGCTGATCTCAGGGAAGACAGGTGCCTAAAAACAGGTCATCATGAGCATATTTATTAGAGAAACGGAATCTGATTTTAAGTGGCATTTGATTGTGTTTTAATGCACAAACTATTCTTGCTTTTTATCATGGATATATGGATTTAACTCTCATGATATGCTTTTTCTTATTGTTTAGCAATATTGTGCCTATAGGCTTTGCATGGAATGGTAAGTTTTACCAACAAAACTTTGCAGCCAAGTTATCTAAGGCTTCCTTCTCATACTGTTTCACAAATATAAGAGAGTCAGATCTGGTTAATATTTGAGTATTCAAGGAAAGTTTAGGTGCAACAGGAAGAGTGCTCTTCTTTCTGAACCAACACTGAACCACTTCCCAGCTGTGAATTAAGGAAGTACTTTGCTTTGGAAATACCATCTTTTGGATGAGGCAGGAAACTGAGGTTTTGCCCATTCGTGGTTATTAAAGATCTCATGAGTTTAAAGATCTCAGCATCTCCCAAGAGTAAGTAGACACAGGTTTCCTGGACATTTGCCAGTTTGGGCAATTAGTATTTTTTCTAGATAGATTCCTTATAGACTCTTAGACATACCGTTATGCCGCTTATGCCCTACATTTCATGCTATGTAACAGCTACCACACATCACTCCTGAATGGCTGAATGTTGGTGGTGAATGTAAATACTCTGTATAGCACGTATAGTACTTTGGGATCCTTTGGGATGAAAGGGCTATACAAAGTATATATAAAATAAAGTATTGTAACTCTATATAGTTTTGGATTGGGGTACAGAATGTTAAAATGCATAGAACAGTGATTCTCAGTTAGGGTGCCACAGCACCCTGGGGTGCCTTGAAATCCTTTCAAAGGTGCCACAGGTTGCCACGTAATGTTAACATAACACTGTTCAGTGTGCACACATGATTTACATAATAAGCTCTGAGATTTCAAATAGGAATCCATAGTGTTAAAAACATTCTGACCTGTTCTGTTCTTTCTGAGTTCTTTGCAACAGAAGATTTACTCAGTTTTTCAAGTCTAAAAAGGTTGAGAACCACTGGCATAGAAGATCCTTATTTAGACTACAGGTGACTAAAATTCCTGAACCAGTAAAAAGTTCTGCCCTATTGTGCTACGTGGCATATTCATTTTTGGTGACAAACTACTACAAACATCTTCATGAAGCACTTCAAGAGCTTCTTATTTAGGCAGGCATTTAGCAAGCAAGGATCAGTTGGGATATCACGTAGGAAGTTTTTATGTCTTATTTTAATATTCTATCTGCTTTATGAGTGATTTTGTCTTTTACGGCAAGTTGCCCTAAGTCTTTGTCGGAAAGGGTGTGAAATGATGGCAGAATGTGGCCCTGTAAGAGAATGATAACATAATACTTCACATTACTTACTTAGACTGGCCTCTAGTTCCGAGTCTTCTCGTTGTTAATTGTGGAAATTGTTGCCTTATTATCTGTAAATAAATAGAGAAACATGTTACCAAGTCTGAAAAGCCTATGTAATAAGACTGCACTTTAATTTAGTCTGGGGAAAAGAAAAGGAATTGTAAAATATGTACAGTAGAAATCTGATCACTAGTCCATTATGTATATGCATATGTTTTTCTTTTGGACTCAAAGGAAAATGATAAATAAAAGTCAGAACAATTCCACTGATTTCTATCAACTTAAAGCTTTTCTGAATTTACAGTGGGGTGAAACGTGCTTAATTAAACTCAAAGGATAATACTGTCTTTACGCTTAATGAGAACTGCCCCTAGAATTGGGCCTACACTTAAAGTTACTTATATGTGTGTTAGCTGGATCAGTTGGCTTCATTCTGCTTGACAAAGACGCTAATCACTGGAAAAGGTTCTCAGTATCTTGCTCAACGTACATTTTTAGAGGTGAATTGTGGGTTGTTGGGGTTCTTTTAGCATTTAAGTAATTTTTGGTTATGGAACATTAATATGTGGGCAGCATCCCAATTATCCTAATATCTGGAAGAAGGTTTTTTTTGGAATATAGTAGTACTTTAAGGCCCCCATGCCTCTGTCACTACACACCCTCTTTTCTAAGAAATGTGGCCTGGCAAGATTTTGTTCTTAAATAAAAGCCACATATCCATTAGATAAGGTTCACAGTTGCAATCACAGAGGTAGCATAATATTCAGCTTAGTCTGGATGGAAAACAACAGTGTCCCAAGAACACAAGGCTAAAGCAAAGAATCTAAACTCTGATTTATGCTGAAGAGACAATAAAAAGGACTGGTAACATAAACAATATATCAGTGCCAGCAACATTTAGGGCTCTGAATTAATGAAGGTCTAAGAGCAGATTAAGCCTTCAATAATGAATGCAGACTCCTCAGCACCTTCCAGGATTGAACTCAGTTTGCAGTATCACATGAAGCTTGATAGGAAGGAAGGCAGCAGGCCTTGACGATTAATTTACAGGAAGAATTTGTTCCTTTATTTTACTCATGGACATTTTTAGTGGTAATCATTCTATGTGCCACCCTAGTTTATTGCTGAATTTTCCCCATACTTGACAAGAGCCAAGAAAAATGAATTGAAGACACAGATGAAAGGAAGGAAACAGCTGTTCAAACACAAGAAAAAATGTCAATTTTAAAATGAATTAAATAATACAGACTTTTTCCATGAAGTCATTTGGTTAAAACTGGTATCAGCAGCAAATATCTAATCGGAGAGATGACTGAAAGTTTTGGAACATACGTTTGCATCAAGAGGGGGGGTCTATCAATAAAGACATTGCAGCATTGCATATTTGGCTGCTATTTCACAAATGAAACCTACCAATCATTTTTCTGTTTGCAACAGGTGACCGACCCAGGCTTGTTTCTGAAAGCCTCGCATAGTTCGGCTTACGTCAAAAAAATGCTGCATATGCACAGAGTTGCTAGTTTGTTCGGCTTTCATTTCTGGAGCAAAACTTCAGCAAACAGTAAAACACTTTTGTGGAGCTGTGAAAGTTCAGCCTCGCTGTTTGATAAATGAGCAGACAGGCAAGCAGCCCTTCTTTCTTTTTTTGTATGGATTCAATGAAGCCTGCCTAAAGAACACCACATGCTGTTCCAGCTACTGATCTAACATTCCGCAACATCTCAGCCTTCCAAATTCCCTTTAATTACACATTAATCCCACCCCTCTCTCTTTCAGTTTCTGCAGACGGGGTTGGGGGCTCCACAGGGCTGTGGGAAAAAGGCAGTGTTGAAGAACTACTTTCTGGAGATGCTTTTTTTTGTTCTGTTTTGTTTTGGTAGTGGTGGTTGTAATTCACAATGTATCATTCTGCTCCCAAAGTTGGATATTGCACCGGTAGATTCAAAAGCAAACATGAACGTTCAGTGTTACTTTTACCCTAATTTTCTGCCGGAACAATAAAAACAGGATTTACTCTCTAAGTGTGTCAAGTAGTGATGAAGTGTTACAATGCCCGGTGCAAATGTTACCTGATGAGCCAGAAGCTGTGGGGGTTTTTGTGGCTCAACTAAGTCAGCCATTTTTATGTGATCCAGCAGGGGAGATCGGGAAAACAGAAGAAAAGAGTAGCTGATCACTGCATTAATTTGTTTTTAAACCCAGCATATGTTTCATATTTTAAACTGTAAAATAAATTCCTTGCTGAAGTGTGCATGTTACTTTTAACAAGCTTCTGTTTTGATCATTTTTTTTTTAAAACAGCATAAATCGAAAGGAAAAAAAACACAGGATTCTTCCATCCGTGGGTGTGTGTGCCTGTGCATGTGCGTTTGTGGGAGAATGAAAGAGATAAGTGTGTAAAATTTTCAAGTGAAACAATTTTTGAAAAAAAGTAATGACAGTTAATTACAAGATTTACGGTGGGAGAGAACTCTTTCCTCATTCTAGAGGACAGAGCTATATCCACAGACAGTGTAATTTCCCTGCCTGTAGGTAGGAAGTGAGGTCAAGTAGGCTGGGGAGAGGCTCACTATGTGTTGAAATGAATGGGAAAAGCAGACAAATCTCATTGCTGATTTTAAAGTTCACTTCTATTCTGAAAAGAAACTGGAAAAACAGTATTGGGGGGCATCATGTTTACTAGCTTTCAGACAACGACAAAGAAAAAATATTTTTTTTCCTTGCTATCAGAACTGGAAATTCAACAGGAATTCCCACTAATGAAAGGTCCATGAGGCCACAGTGACATATTTGGGGGGCAAGATTTGACCCTGCAATTTGAACCTAATTAATAACTCTGAATAAATTCTAGCTCTGAATAAAGTAAAAGCAGGAGTAAATTAAAAAATAACATGCTGGGTAAAGTCCGGGCCCCACTGGAATCAGTGAGTCGTATGGTATTTAACAAGGACAGGATATCATCCCATATGTCCTGATAGTGACTGAATATGAATATGAGTATTTACAGAGTGATCTACTGAGTAAAGTGGTGTTAAGTTTTATATTGTCACTGACTAATGACAAAAATCTGATTTTAAATTACACTACAATTTGGGAGTATGCTTTAAGTTTATTTTGTAAGACAGAGGGAGCCCAGGACAGTCACATGGAGTTCATTTGTGCTCTCTCTCTCAGAAACCTAGAGCTCTTCTCCTTTCCTTTCTTCATTAACAAACATGACTTGGCCTAGTGTTAGTCTTTGCCTCTTCCCTTGTTGCTAGCTTTTTCACGAGCCACTTAAAAAATCTCCCACCTTTTTGTATAATATCAGCAATCACATTGTCACAACCTGATGCCCCTGTAGCAACTGCCCTGGACTTAGATAAGAGAAAGGCCAGGTTAATTATATTTTAAAGCGACATCTAGCAGACAAGGTTCTTTGGGTAAAAATTATACCTTTTATTAGACCAACTCCTAAGACCAACACACCAACACGGCTACAACCAAGCTACATCTAAATATTTTTCTTTTTTTATGTCTCCATTTGTTCAGCTCTTTTGAAGTTGATCCTGTAATGCAGTTTTCTGCAAACAGACAGAAACTCTCCGCTGTGTTTTAATATTATGAGAGAAAAGGCAGGAGAGGACCCTACTGCAAGTATATGTGGGGGATGACCTTTGATCTCCAAAGTTATGGGGGGCCTCCCTTCAAATCAGCCCTCCTATTTGAGGTTAAACAGCTTAGGTAGAATGTACCAAATATATTCATAATCATTAGAGCTAAAAAGCTTTTAATCCAGTGATCCTTTTTTTAACCTAGAGGAGTTTGCCTAAAATAATCCAAATTAAATATGCAGTTAACTTTTTATTCTAATATTTTAAGAGTTACCAAAATATAGCTGAGTCACCTACATATCAATGCAACATTGCAACAGTGTTATGAACAGTGATATAAATATTCTACCCCTGCAACAGCATATATAGTACTCTATATTTGACATACAAGCATGAGGTATAGATAGCTACAGAAGATGACATGTAAGCAGTCACTGGCTGCACACTTACGTGATTTGTAATTTATAATTTCACCTCTTGCCACATGTTCCTCAGCAATATGAGACTCAAATGCAACCACAGTCCTTTTTATCTTTAAAATCATAACTGCATCATGCATTCTACCGTCAAGCCCTGCACCAGAGGCCACCATTCCTTATCCCATTCACCACTGAGCTGTGAACATTACACTTTCCAATTATACCACTTAAATTCTTCCATGGTATGGGATTCAAAAACATCAGCTCAGGCCCCTGTCTTCATGCTGACAAATAATGATGGAAGAGACCAGTGATCTCTGTAAGCTTTTGAAGACTCTATAACTTTTTTGTATGCTGAAGTCTTGGATTTTGCAAAACTTTTCCAAGAAGGATTTTCCCTCTTATTTAAACTGTTATATTTAAAGGTTAAATTTAATGAATTGTGCTAAATGGAAGTCTCTGCTATGCTTCTTAATTTTTCTCACTTCTTATTTGAAAACAATTCTTTCTGTGTTTCTCATACTATCAAAAGTAATGGTATACATGTAAAAATAAAACAAAACAATATATAGCAGCCCAGACCCTGAAATCTCCTGGAACAACAACAAAAATTCCAACTACTAAAATTCATAGATCTGTTTTAAAAATTCATGATTTTCAAGTAGGTTCTACTTACAAAAGAAGAAATTCTCTCACCCTCCTAATAATTCCTGCCTCCAGGTCTATCTCCATTACTCCAGCAGGCCCCAACATTCAGCTATCATTGATGAGCTGTGTTTCCTCTTGTACCCCCAGATTTCTATTAGTGTATCCTGAGCACTTCCTTAGCTTGTACGAGATGCAGAAGGAATTGTGTCTTATGCCTCAATCTTTTAAGTAATTACCTCTATAGGTTTGGTCTCAAGCAACTCCACTAGGGTAATCACTCTCTTCCTCTTAACTGCGGGGGTTGGCCTGCTCCCTCCCAGCTGTGTTCTCTTCACTACCCATCGCTGTTAAAATGAGGAATAATTCATACTAATGATACCTTCAACTTTATGCATTAAAGGTGGGATTTTCATGTGTGTTCAGTCTTGACTTAACTGTAGGAATTGAAGCCACCTGGAATTTTCCCAACAACTCTGCTACTGAGTGCTTCTTGCAAATCTCACCTCCAGCAGCCAAAGTCACATATTAACTTTGTGCTGCATGGTGCCTTTAGACTCTAGTTAGAGGGTGGCATGAAGATGCATTGCCCCAAGGATAGCAAAAGGAGGGCTTTGTCTCTCAATGGCACCCCACTGAGGCGCCACTCCTATAGAGCTTCCCTTTTCTACCAGTGGGAAGGAGCGTGATAAATCAGCTTAATATAAAATAACACTCCCCTCTCTCCCTCAGCTATCCAGCTCTCCCAGTCAGTGTGGAGCAGGAGAGGAGGCATTGACTGTGCCTACTGCCTATCCACTCATGGGTGGAATGAGAAAGAGCACTGGTGATTACTAGGGGCATCTTTACACATACCTTTTTGCCCCACAATGTGCCAGAGATCCGCCACTTATACTCCTGGCCCTGGAGTTAGGCTGATTTGTGCTAGCTTGTGCCATTGTCCTAAGTTTAGATCAGGAGAGCTCAACCCCTAGCCTGTGGGCCAGATCCAACCTCTGGCACCATGTCATCTGGCCCATGGGGACCCTGACAGGTCTGGATATCTGGTGACAGGGGAGCAGTGCCACTGGTCCCCTTCTGCCAAATGTCCAGACCTATGGGAAGCCCTGGGCCCTATGAGCTGGATTAGATGGCCTATCTCAGTGGGTAGAGACTGGGTGGGGGGTGTCAGGCCCCAGGGCCCAGTACTGGTGCACGGGGGCAGGAGAGGGTACCAAGCCTTGGGGCCCAATCCCAGAGGGAGGGGGTGGTGCCAGCCCCCCAGGGCCCAATCTCAGTGTGTAGTGCCAGGGACCATGACCCAATTCCAGCATATGCAGCTCTATTTGGCCCATGGACTGGCCCCAGACCACTCATCTGCCCTGCGGGGCCAAAAGGTTGAGTACCACTAGTCTAGGTCTTTGCTTCCAGGCTTGATATGCTCCCTCTGACACTGTAGCAAAGCACATTCATACTCCCTCTACTCACTGGGCCATGAGTGACTGGTGCCTCCTGAATCTGGGGGAAGCCACCGACCCTGTCAAGGGGGGCACCAGCCCTACTGACAGCATCAGTGCCAGCCGTCGGGGGGGCACCGGCCCCAACAGAGGGGGCATGTGCACCCCTGCGCACCCCCTAGCAGTCACCTGTGCACTGGGCTCGTTCTGATAATTGCCTGTATGCTGCTCTTTTTGAGCTAGATAGTCATAAATGCAGCAGATTCAGCTATTGGAGCGTGTGTCCATACTTGCACCATACTCAGATCTCCCCCCCCCCCCCCCCCCCCCCCCCCCCCCCCCCCCGTCACCACACATCAAAGTGGACATAAATGTGAAAAAGAGACTAGAACCTCTGGAAAATCCCTTGTTGCCAGAACAGCTTCTGGGAACTGTGGACAGCAAGGAGTAAAATAAAGCAGCCTAGAGGTTCCTCTACTTGACACCAGAACCTTAGCTAGGAGCCAAAGGCATGGCACTACAAGTTTAGTATGTGAGGTCCAATCATTCCCTTGTCCAGAAAAAATTGCAAGTGAAGAAAGTGATTCCCTATAAACTCTGACATTCTTGTCCCTGTTTGCTCCACCATTTCCCGAGTGCAAGGTGAAGGACAAGAGAAATAGACTGAGTCTGTGAGAGGGAACAGGACCTCAACTATGCAGATCCTAAATGGATCCATGGAGCGGAAGACTCCTCACACACCCTGCAGCCCCTTCCTGTCCCACAATAATACAGCTTGCTCTTATGCTATGTTACCACTGCCTCATCCAGAGAACTTGGTCTTGCACTCATTCCAACCAGTAGAAAGCTTTGCACAGATTTCAGCTTGCACTGGATCAGGAGCTATCATGTAGGGATCAGGGTTACCCTGGGGAAGTTAAGCTTGTCTGACTGGCACTGATACCCATGACAAGCTGCTACAGGTATTAGACCACATACACAAACCACATCCTTAGGTTAAAAAAAGTAAACTAGCATGGTTTATGTAAGTACCCCAAGTAAAATAAGCGACATTGGCAAAAGCATGTTTACAGCAGTTTAACTGTGTCTGCACAGGGGCTTTTGCCAAGCATAGAAAAAAAAAATCACCCTCTCCCAACATTACTGCACCAGCAAAAGTTTCCAATAGCAGAGCTGACCTGAAAATTCTGTATACCTGCACCCATTTTCAAATGTGGGGTCTAATTCTCATTCACATCAATGCATGTGATATAACTTTGCTGGTGCAGAGGGATTTAGAAGTCTACAAAAATGTAGATCTACATTCAGGCCCTATTCTGTTCCTTGAAGAGGTTTGAGGATGAATAAGAGTCAGCCCTCAATTTTTTTCATTCTTCTAATTTAGGATTGCCTGGTTTTTTCTTTAAGATTTTAAAATATTTATTTACTGCCATCTGCCAAAGGTGCAGCCACATAGTGTCAAACAAGGCAACCATAAAAGAGTGTATATAACTGCCAGGATGCAATAGTATTGCAGGAGAAACACCAGGAGGAAGTGTAAACTCATCATGAGATTGCAGAGTTCCCCCCACACCATGGGAGACATTCAGGATCTCAGAGGTGAGCTTGCACTGCATGATAAAGTTAAAACAGAGAAACTGGGTGGGAGGGAGGGAGAGAGAGATTACATCTTCAAGAGGAGGGATTAAGAGAATGAGGAGCACACACGGTCACAAAAGAAACAAAAAGAAAGGAAGTTGGTACATTAGAAACCACTATAGGCTGTGGGAGGAAAAGGGAATGAGAAGTCCAGAATGAGGCACAAAGGTGAAGCTACTGGTAACTTTCTATCAGTTGTTGCACACCTCCAGTACAAAGCAATACTGATTTACTGTTTTAGGAATGTAGGAACTATTTGGGCATAATTTTAAAATTAAATATTTTCATTTTCAAGTTTCTTTTTTAAGTGATGCCATCAGAAAGTGTTCCGTTATTTGCAGCCCAAAGTCCTTTTTCTTAACATTATCCCCTTATCTCTAGTTATCGTAAATGCGTCCCAGCTGGCTGCATGGACCAATGTAACCAGGACAACTCTATCCCGGAGTAAAATCCTGCCCCCCCTGGTATTCAGTAGGACTTCTGTTCTTAAGTTCAATGAGGCAACAGGTTCATCCTTTGATATTATACTTTCTGATGCTAAGTAGCAGACCAATGTTTGTCGTTCCTTAGTTATTGCTTAGCTAAGTTATATGGGGACATTTTTTGCAAGTGTCTTAGGCTTTGTCTTTCCAAAAAAAAAAAGTGAGTGAGTGTGTATGTGTGTGCGTAAAATCCTAGATTGTAATTTTCATGTGTTAGGGATCAAATTAAACTCTAGGAAGTCAGCACACATAGACAAGCTGCAAAGGGATTTGCCCACGCTATGATTTTATTGTGTGTTAGTTACCATTTGAAATACCTTTTTCTTACCGTGAATGTACCACCAGGCTGCATACAGACATTCAGGGAGGTTAGGGGGAGGTTAGATTGAGTTAAAAATGGCCACCTGATCTAAGGTAAGATGGGTGGGCTACTGGTGGGGTTGGGGAGTCTGTGGGGGAATCGGGAGCAGACATGGTCCGCAGGGGAGATCAGGGGACAGGCTGGGTCCATGGGAGGGACTGGGGGGATTGGAGGGGACAGGAGGCATCTGTGGTAGGGACTGGGAGGCAGGTGGGGTCCATGGGAGGGCTGGAGGGGCTGGGAGCTCTCCTCCACACCTCCCAGGACCAGGGGCTATTTTTAGCACTCTGATTCCCAGACAAATAACACCCTACTGCCCCTCTCTCCCACCCTGACTTACTTGCTCAGCTCCTGGCACTGGTGAATGCCAGTAAAACCAGCACTGGGAGTGGATTGTGGGATGGAAGGTTTAGTGCACTGGTGTAGGTGGTGCGGGGGAGGGCAGAGGGACTAAAAATAGCTTGATGCCAGAGAAGGGGTAGGAAAAGTGCAGCGGCTGCGGCCAGCGATTGGGCTCTCTCAGCCCTGGGGCTATGCTGGGAACTGTGCAGAAATTCAGAACAGTTAGATTGGTTTAAAAATGGCCAACCTGAACTAAGCTGAGTGTGCCTCAAAGCTAGGATTCATTTAAAAAGGGTTGACAATTTTTACACCAATCTGTCCTGAACATCTGTACAATTTGCACTTAGATCCATCTAAGTAGCACAAGGCACACACCCAGACAAACTGAGTTAGATTGGGGGGCCATTTTTAATCTTATCTAACCTTCCCATAACCTACCCAAGTGTCTATATGGAGCCACAGTGATGTGGGGGCCTGCCTCCATTTTCAGAAGTCCCTAAGTCACTTGAGGAAAAAGTCCCTTTGGGATTATCTTAGTTATACCTCCTACTGCAGCTCATTTCCTCCAAGCCTTTATTACTTTTCTTACTTTTTTGGGAACTCCCTTCATTTTTATCCATCTTGTGCACATATGTCATTAAAAACAGGCTGTAAAACCATTCCTGAGCTGAAGCCCTGTACACTAAGTCTTGGTCTGTTGCAAACAGTTCTGGTCAACATATCCCTGAAAAGGCATTTATAAATGAAATCTTAAGAGCGCTTGTTAATTCAGCGCTGCTCTATCAATTAAGAAGAAATATCTGAATAAGCAGTAATATGTTATTGCACATTTTAAAGTACCGAGCTCTCTGTCTCTAACTAAAAACTATCACTGTTTAAAAGAGAAAAAAAAAAAAGCAGGAGGGAAAATATTTAACATTGCCCACAAAGTTAAAGTTCAAAGATGAATCATAAATTCAATGAGATTCACTCAAAGGCTGTCTATAATTTCACTAAAAAAGATTTCACAGAACAACCAACCTCTTTTTCTTGAGTAGATGACAGCTGCAGTTCACTTCATCAGTCCCAATAAGGGCAAAAGTGTCTGGGGTTTCTGTTCCACAAGCTAAATGTGGAAGCCCTCAAATGGCACCTACTATACTGCACTGGGAGGACAGCTCCACTTCCAAGGCATTTATGGCACATGTGCTTCAAAAATTGTTACTTTCTCAGTGGTCATGCTGCTCTAGCTCAATCTGTTAGTGTTCTTTGTGGCATGCCCATGCTAACAGAGAAGTTCACTGCAGAGCAAAATTTAGTGCTGCTGCACAATTACTATTGTATACATTAAATGTGATTAGACTTCAGACTAATTAACTGAAATTTGATGCTTGTAAAAAAAACAAACAAACATCTGGTAAACTTCCGAATTTGTCTTATCAAAAATACAAGATTTGAAGGTCTTGGGCATGAATAAGTTTTATTCATGCCCAAGTTTTAAGCAAAATCTCTCTCATTTTCCACATAAAGGGAAACCAAGAAATACTAGGAACTTTTTCTAATGACCCAAGTTATAAAGTTAACACCTTAGATAAACAATGCTAGTGAAACTCAGTGCTGAAGCACAGAACTAAGAAATTTACAGATCATAAATATATGGTACGGGTAAAATTTACTCTCTCAAGCAGGCCGACAAGACCTATTCACCACTTCAGTCCCACTTACCCCCTTTTGTGACTAATGGGCCTGGTTCCACTCTGATTCCTGCAGGTGTAAATCAGGAGTAACTTTACTGAAGTCAACAGTCATTTGAACATTTGTGCAGTATTAAATGTACACGTGTGTCCCCACTAGGCAGTTTTATGACCTGAATTAAGCCCTTTATTTTTAACCCTTAAAAATTATTATAATGGTTACAACAGCATTGAAGTGTAAGAAAACTTGTTTTACTCTCTCTTGTATTTGGTCTCCATGATGCCAAAACCATAAATGATGACGCTATGAAGCAAGATAGATGACACCAACAGGCAGGTAATAAAAACAGGTTTTTAAAAGCCTTATGAAGGGTAATCATGGTGAGAAATGATTCTTTTACCTGTTGGATATTTTAACATGCTTAGCGTTTTTCCTGAAATCATAATACACAAATATTTCTTTCATGTATCATCCTCTCTAAGTGGAAAGGATGGTTCTCCCTATTTTAGGGCTTTTTATCCCCCCCTTCCCCGCCAACTTTTAAATAGTTAAAGCTCAACTGACCTAGGTTAGAGTACAATGCATATTATTGCTGTTTAGACTCACCTTCCCAAAGCTGGCAGCATTAACAGGCTGTGTGTCGTTTTTCTCACAGAAATCCAAGTAATGCATGTAGAGAGCACTTCGAGGAATGCAAACTCCTTCTGCAATCTCATAGTTCTCCTCCAGCCTTAAAAAGCAAATTCCAAACAAAGAAAACTGCAAATATGTTGGCTGTCCTGTTTTGGAGGCAGCATGCAAACCTGCACATTTAAAGGGCAAACTATCTGACCTGCTTTTCTGCTAAACTCTGAGTGTTTTACTGACACCTCAACCTTGCAACTCACCCCATTCATCCATTTCATTTACCTATTATAACCTGCCTGATATGTTGATTGCAAGTTCTTGCGGACAGAGACTGGCTTGTATGGATAAATCCACACCATGCAGCATAGACATTGTTTCTGTCTAGTACAGTATACAACACAAGGAGGCCCTGATCCCTTAGGGAAGTTCCTAAGTGCTGTTTTGAAAATGAATAGGAATCTATCACAGCTTAAATGCATACCCAAACTGTATAACTACAGAAGTTTCTGTGAGACAGCATTCTTAAATGCTGGTGATAAGTCTAGGCTAGGGTCACCGCTGGTAGCATGACACCTTTAAAATATTTTCACTTGTATTCATTTGCCTGATTCTTCACATAAAGGAAGTAGGTGCAGCCAACAGAATTTTTTGCATAAACATAAGGATGTACATGGCTCAAGTTTTGTTTAATAACTTCTTCCAGCTGCTAATTTGCAGCATAGTAATGTATGGGCTGAATGTAATAGTAAAATATCATCCTACTCTACCTCAGAGAAAATGATAGCTTCTGTGCAATGTATTTAATTTTAAACATGCATATAGGATATACTTACATTCTTCACCTTTAAAATTTGAGAGTCCTCACATGGATTGTGAGATAATGTTCTTTCGAAAGGGCATTTTCTGATTGTTGCGCTCTCCCAAATAAGAGAGTCCCCTAATTCAGGATGGTACTTAAGGACATGCCTAACTTTAAATCAGTGATCAGTCCATGGTGCTACTCACATACTTATAGATCGGTAGGTGCATACATTCGTTGTTGAATGGGGGCAGAAAGCGTATGCTGCATTTTGTTAATTACATTGCCAGAATCAACACGCACTTGGGAAACCTGTTTTTTTTTTTTTGTTTTAAACAAACACAGCCCATTAATTGGTTACCTGTAAAAGTTCAGATCTCTCCAAATAGCTAGTTGCTCTGTTTCATTAAATTTTTCATCACCTTCCCTCCATTTCAGTGATCGTGATCATTTGTGATTGCAAACTATTTTAATAAGATATCCGTCAGATGAATGGAATTGGTTTGTATGGGCAACATCTATTCTTCCTTGGTTTCTACAGGAATATCATCACGGCATCTTTTCCTAAATTCATAGCCCTTTAACAAAACCTCTTTTCAAAACCCAGAGAGTTCGTTTGTATACCATAGCTGCTAATTGGAATGTCAGGTTTCCTGACCAAGGCAAGAGTGAAAGAAAAGTAGTTAATTATTTCTGTTCATATCTGATGAATTTTTCTCTTTTTCTCTTCTCTTTCACAGAGAGTCATTAGTCTGATACTGAACAATGCTCCATTATACCTGAACTTTTTTTTTAATGATCAAAAAACCCATCTTGCTCTATTTCTTTTATTTTCCTGTCTTTTATTTAACAACTTTATCATATTTTGAATTCAGCTTCACCCTACAGTATTGTGGAAAGATAATGAACTCAATCTGCTACCTAACAAATCATTATCAGAAATAATATATATACTTTTTAAAAGCGTCCTAATAAAGCTATGTGAAATCCAGTAGTTCACAATGAAAGCTTTTGTACTACTCATAGTATTACAATAAAAACACTAATCATTTTTTCAGGAAAGAATTTTATCAGCCCTTATTACTGTTTTCCTCCTTATACTTACACACTTCTAGATTAGAAGGGACAATTCTGCACCTGAATCATGCCCATAAATGTTAACTATTACAGAATTTATTTTTTAAAACTTTGAGGCAACAGAATATTGCTATTTACTATTCTGAATTACATAAAGGATTAAGTTGCATGTGATGCAATCAGAATGCCTATATTAAGACTAAAAAGATCTATTCTGATAAACTTTCTCAGTTTCCTCTTTCTGGCTGTCTTTATGGACCTTGTAGAATATAAAAATTAGCTGAACTTAATTCAGCATGCTGTTATTTATTTGTACTCTGGTAACACCCATTATGTCAGTCAGCCTCTGTACACAAAAGCAAGAGACGGCAACCTCTGTCCTAAAGAATTTGCAGACTAAAAAGCAAGACAGAAAGACAAAAAATGCAACTCGACAGAAGTCTTAGTTTCCAACTTTTTATTGGGTTAAGTAATTGAGAGAGAATCAAGACTATTTTGACAACAATGGGTCTAGCAGAAAGCAAGTTTTCAGGTAATAGATAAGGTATACAGAAACATAGACTACCAAAGGATACTGAATATTCTTATGCTCATATAATTAAAATAAGATTAATTTCTGATTAAATCTTCTTAAATGTTCTCGTGTGCTCTGGTGTGCTGTAGCAGAATATTTCTAAAGCCTTGCATTCTCCTTTTTGTCATCAACAAAATGAAGAAAAAAATATTTCTAGAAAAAGACTGACAAGCCAGGCTTCCAGTCACTGAAAACTCCTTTGGCATCCTTTCCTTCCTGTATCTATTGTTTGAATGATATTGCCTCTGGAGAACTGGGCCTCTACCCCCATTAAATGCCAGGGGCCTGATCTTTGCCACAGACAAACCCATGTATCCTGTATGTTTTCTATTCTTTTACAACATGCAAATATGGAGGAAAAACAAACCATACAATGCAGTTTACACATTTCCATTCTATCTTTCTTTCTGTCCTCTGTCCAGAAACATAACTAAGCAGGAGGATGTGTGCCCAACTGAGAAGGGGCACTAGTATGGCTCCCTCCCTTCCAGAGTCTTTGCCACAGTATGCATGGCCCTGCACTGCCCAGCCACAACAGTTGGGCAGCCCCAGCCCCATGCTTAGCAGTGTATCTGGGGCAGAAGGGTTGGAATGAGTCCCCCCCACCCAAGCTCTGCCACAGGAGGCAGAGCCCTGTACTGGGGGGAGGAAGGAGCCAACAGGGCACTAGAAGCATCCCTCAGGAAACCCATGCTGCTACCCGTCCCCCAGGGACAGCAGCCCAAGCCCATGCTGCTGCAACAGCAGCCAGAGCAGTAGCAGCTGCCACTGAAGGAGAGCTGGGAAGGTAAAACTCCTCTTCCCCTCCCCTCTTCCTGCCCTCCCCTTCACTGGTCAGCATAATTCCCTCTTACCCCTCCCCACCTCTGCCCCAGGAGTTGAAAGAGCTGACAACACCGCTGCCTCTGATACATTTGCATTCTTCTCTTTCCTTTCTCCTGCCTTTCTCCTCCACCACTCATTCTCCTTCATTACATATGATAGCTAATATTATTATCTCACATCAGAATAGATCCAGCTTTACTCTGTCAAGCACTGCCAGACAGCAGAGCTCACAGTGGTCCTCCCAGTTGTAAAATCCATGCGAATATGATGCCACACAATAATGTGCCCCTGACACCTGATGAAAAATGTGTATCACCATTTATCTCGCTCTTCAATCTAGCCAGGGGGGAGTGGCCCAGGTTTACACTGAGCTCTGCCAGGCAGAATACTGTTGCAGAATGGCAAAGCCCAAGACACAGGCAGGCAAAAGCTGACAAATAACTGCAGGCAGCTATATTAGTGGATGGGATTTGTTCTGGGTTTGTAGAGCAGGTAGAAAAAGGGGGTCCTGGTCCATAACTAGAGCTTCTGGGTATTACCACAATACTTATAACTTCTTAAAACAGTATACATCGATATCATTGCAGCATGCAAGTTTGGGACTTCACAACCCTCTGCTCAAGAGGGTGTGATTTTACACAGTCTATGAAATCCACTAGTCCAGCTACCCCACTAAGATGAAAAGCATTTAAGGCTGTAGTCCAAGACAACAGAAAAACACCAAACTACTACTGTATGACACAGCTGCTGAACTATAAAGCTCTGATACAAGGGGGCATCAATATACAAGCAAGCTAAATTGTTTTGTGTTGTGCCAGGGGGAAAAAAAATCACTTTTGGAAAACAGAAGAAGTTGCTTTGTCTATTTCTGTTTCTTCACATATTTTTTGAGGGGAGTATTGAGTAGAGGGAATCACGTGCTCCAAGAGTCAAGGGGAAAATGTGTGCGCTACATAAATATGGAGGAAACATAATGCAACGTGTAGGTAGCAGGAAGCAGATGCACTGGCAAGGGGGACAGACTGAGTGATGTAATAAGCCTTTTTCATTTCTAAATTCTAGGATTCTATAGTGAACGCTGCTGAATGGGCATTATTGTTTAGACTGCATTCCAGCAGAGCTCTATATCCCAGGAGTTTAGGGATTTACTAACCTTTATGACTGAGGAAGCTTGAAAGTATTTGGCAGAAGACTCTTTACAGTATTTGCATGTTTTCTTTTGGGAACAGTATCACTGGCATGTGTTCTAATTAGTTCTGACTTCTTGGCTACTATGTTATATTCTCCTTTGGGAAAAAGGCTCCTAACTGGCACTATCACAAAATAAACACTGTCCTGAATCTGTGACTTGCTAAGCACGGTCTGCTATTTTATTTCAGATAGACTGTTGTACATTATCCTGTTTGCATTACACTGAAGTAGACTGGGTGAATGATACTAAATTCATGAACACTCACTATAATTTTTATTTAATGTCTCAGGCTATGTTGTCTCTCCTTTTTCATTCCCTCACTACAAACATTTGGGAGACTGAATTTTACCCTGGCACAAATATCTGCAGAAAGCCAAGTCAAGTGCATTTATTTAAATTTGTAAGTGTGAGCATTTGTATCAGAAGTGTTTGCAAGCTCATCCAATCGGGGCACTAACTACACACATGTTATTCTAGATCAATTTATAGAGGTACACAAAATAACTGGTTTAACTTAAAAGAAGAAATAATGGTAAAGGTATTGCATTCTGTTTGGGAATATTTCACATGGAGAAAAAAATCCAAATATGTTGGATAGATTATTCTTTGAATTCAATCAGGTCCACACCAAAGGATGCTGAAAGTAAACCATCAAGCCAATTTTCATACTCAGATGGCCAAAGTAAAACTCCCAAGTGTTGCAGCTGCAGGCTTAGATTAGCATTTAGCAAAAATGGGCACTTGAGTGCCTGAATGCCAACCTAAAAGTCTAACGGGTGTCCATGTTGGGAAAATTGGCTCCTCTACTTCCTGTCCCCTTAATGAAACTGGTTTCAGGAGACTGATGTAGACAGAGAAGTATTCTAACACACTGCTAAGACTGACATTGTATGTTAACCCATTTTTCACCTGCCAAATTGAAAAGCACTTATAGCTGAAGTAGAGTGGAGAGAACAATAGCCTCTCAATGTATTTTCTTTGTAAGTATTAAAACAAGCCAAGGAACACTGATTTCCAACAGTGTCTGAACCAAAGCCCCCTGACCTTGAACCTCAGATGGCTATAGATCAGAGTTCCAGACAGCCAGGTCCAGAGCACCTCCTACAAGGTGCTTTGTACCCTCAACTCCCTTTGAAACCAACTAACAAAAGTAACCAAAGCAAAAGAAGTGAGCTACAGAAACAGTGGATTGAAGACTGTGTAGTTCGTGCCATTACATAAGTGCAAGTGCTGCAGTCAGTAAGAGTGAATAGGTAGAGCACTACTTACTTATTCACAGTGGGGGACACAACAGTGTTCTGGTAGACCTTTCAACTCTGCATCTACCCCATCTCTCTTCCCTCCCTGTCTCCCTTCCCATGGGATTATGACAAGGAAAAACTAATGAGCCAGGCACGGACCAGCCTAGCTCTTATTCTGCCTCTGCCTTAAATTGCTGGGACCACATTTCAACAAAGTAGTCAACAGGAATGGACTTAAGCACGTGCATCAGTGTTTTGCTGAATCAGGGCCTGGATTTGGTATTTATTTCTCTTTATTTAAAAAAAAATTAAAAGTAAAAAATCCATCTTTATTGGTTAAGTGGCAATCTACCAGAAGTGGATCACAAACTGGAAAATGCCTCTCTCCAAAATGGATCAGAACTTTTCAGTGTACAACCACACCCCCTCCGCACAACTCACACACTTTAACTATGGAAAAATTAAGTGGAAAATATTAGGGATTAACAGGGGTTTGAGAAACAGGAATCTTACCATTGCAGAGTAGCTGGAGTAGAGTGTGGTTTGGATGCTCTGTTGTTTTCTTTTTCCTCATCTATTGAGAAATAAAAAACAGTATGTAATTTCAGTGGGAACTGCTCAGGTAGTTCTCAACTGATAAGGAACCACTGGTTCAAGGAAAATGCTCACAATTCACAATTTTTGAAAAGTATGGGTTACAATCTAGAAATATGTAAACCAGCTTACCCTAGACTGGCACACCTCAAGTGAGACACATTTTAGCTCAGCTGACTCTGACAAGAGGACCAGAACCATGTGTATAAACCATTGTTATACAAGGCATGCACCCATATGAGCTAATCCTCCAAATAGTCACCAGGAGAGTAGCAATTTGGGACCTTCAGCTCCATAGCATATTCTAAACCCATATTACTACCTGAGCTAAGGGAGGTACTCATGCCAATCACAGACTGTAAACCTGTAACGAACCACAAACTAACACAGGGGTGAGGTATGCCATACACAGCATTTCTAAGATTACAAATATTAATCTGGTCAAGAAAAACAGAAGACGACAGTATATAATATTGTGTTCTACTGTTCGGAGAATTTTCTTGCCTCTTTCTAAATTAACCACTTCCCAGAATAACTAAGTGTTTTGTTTACTCACTTCTGATTTTCAAAATTTAAAAAAAAATCCAAGAGAAGAAAAGAACAAAGGTAAAAAATGAACCAGTTTTTCTTAATGTTGAGTTTTCTTTCACATTAATTCTTGTAAGAGTTATAAAAATACACACAGAAATAGCTCCTAGATGTTTGTGATCTGCAAGGCTGTAGATCCTCTGAGGATTTAGATGGCATCAACATCCCTCTTTTGACTGAGGATATAGTTTAAGTCATGTCCAAGTCAACTTTGTCATCACTAGACTTGCCAGATACAGCTATAACCTGGTATACCATTTTCCAGTTTGTAGTAGTACGAGGACCACAGATCAGTCTATTTACTCTGTATAAAATTAACTGTCTTATTCGTAAGTACCTTGGGCCTCCCCACATAGTCATGTGCTGTTACAGGGCTGCACGCATTAATTCATATATCACCCATATTTTCCCTGCCTAAACTTTCCTGGGCTCCGCAATAGTGTAATGAGGGGTGAGGGACTCAAGCGCCAGTCCCAGGTGCCCACTTAGAGGGGCATGCAAAAATGGCAGCTACCACCACTGCCACCCCAGATACCAACACTGCTGCTGCCACTGCCACAACTGGCCTGGCCCCTAGTGGGAGTAACCACTGCTGCCACTTCCACCTACAAGGCAGGCTCTGGTAGGTATGCTATTGGGGTTGCAATACTTCACTGGGTCTTGGAAGGCACTTCATCCAGGTTTCTCCACAACAGAGCACTGTCCCTGGGAGCTATATGAACTTAGCCTCTTTCTCACCCACTTCAACTGCTGTTGCAAATCCTAGGCATTTCCAATACAATATTTGTTCCTCCTGCTACCCTGCTTATGGCAGCCCAGCTCAGGCTGTTTGGGAATGTGGTTATTGTTCTGGCAGACAGCCACAACTTTCCTGAGGGAAAATGAATGAAAGACAAGAAACAACAATTTTAACAGAATATAGTTCAGCAAAAGGATTTTTTTTGGCAACATAGAAAAGGCATTTCTGTAGCCCGAGGGTCCTACCTCTGCTGAATTATTAAAGGACTGCTGCAAACTGTGGAAGTGGGAGAGTTTCTCAAGAAACAACTCAAGCTTCTCTTGCAACAGAAAATGCTTGACAAACTAAACGTAAGTGTTGCTACTAGTTCCTTTTAACAGGGCACTTCGGTCGCTGATTTGATTGGTGGAGATTCGGCCTGATTTGGTGCCTGAATCTTCAAATCAAAATCAAAATCAAATCACAAGACCCTTTAATCTCTCCGAATCGAATCAGAGCCCTCTGAATAGATTGAGAGAGATTCGGAAAGATTCAGCAATTTGGACATAGACACAGCTTTAAATGCTTTTTCTACAAACCTCAAGGTACCAGGCAACTCGTGAATGCTGCGATGATGGGGCGGATGGAGCATCTCATAGGAGCATGGGGCGGGGGGGGGTCCCCCATGCGCTCAACAGCAGACCTGGAAATGGACCAGAAGCACTTCCGGTCCACTTCTGGGTCCACCGGGGAGCACACTGGGGGACTCCCTGTGCCCCCCTGAGCAGTGACTGGTGTCTCCTGGGTCTGGAGGCAGTACCTGGGGTCCCCCCACAGCCAATCGCTGAGCTGGGGGGGGTATGGGGGGCCCCCCCAGCATGCTTGGTGGTGGACCCAGAAGTGGACCAGAAGTACTCCCTTGGGATGCACCATCTGGCCCACCATCGCAGCATTCAGAAGCCATGCTTGGTACCTTGAGGTATATAGAAAAAACATTTAAAGCCATGTCTATGACTGAATCACTGAGACCCTGAATTAGCATCAAATATTCAGATTCGGATTCAGCCAAATCGAATTGGGACAGTGATCCGAATCAACTCATCGAATCACTGTCCCCGATTTGGGCCGAATCCAAATTGAATACAGCCCATTTCGCACACCCTTACTGTCCAGTATTTTTTTTCCCTAAGACAAACAGCTTTTTCCAGTGTTGTTGACTCTTAACAGATAAACTCTATGCTCAGATGCAGAAAGATTACTTCACTTTTTATCATTTCAGAAAGAGCAACACATAGGCACATGAGAACAAAATCTGGCCTGTGCTCCTGTTTTTGTCCTGTGTAGGGTTATTGTTCTTCAGGTAGAAGGCCATCTATTAACTTAATACCTTCCGTTTTGCTATCTACCAATAAATCATTAACAAAAATATGAAAATGGGAAAAACTATCAGACCCTGTGAGGCCCCTAAGTGCTGCTCCCTCACTAACTACAGCTTTTGATGATCTTTTCTATGCTCATACACTTAATGGAGTAGGCCAGAGATGCTTATTATCTTTTCATTTATGCCATCCTGATTTAATAATATTCCCCTGGGTTATTATGTGGCATTGTATCAAATGTCTAGATTATACATATTATAGCCACTATAGTCTCCACTGTTTCTTGCAAATTCATATGAAGAACTATGAGCAGGTGCCCTATCAAACCTGCTGTAAGAGACAGGCTACATATTACAAACTGTCCACTCATTCCTTCCCTAGGACATGGATTTATGAAGATATAGATTAATAGTAAGATTATAAATCATAGTTCAAACTGTTTCCTCGGATTTGTATACTTGTGGGATTCCTTCTTTCAGATGTGGTAACCCCTAACAAAGCCTGTTTCTATACCTGAATGGGAGGAACACGGTACCTGAAGGATGTTCAGAAATTTTCCATTAAATATGTATTCAATGGACAATTGGGTTTTCAACAAAACCACAGGCTTTTTTCGTTTGTGGTTTTTTTTGTGGGGGGGAGGTTGTTTTTTTTTTTTGGTTTGGTTTTTTTTTTTTTTGGTTTTTTTTGGGTTTTTTGGGGGTTTGTTTTTTTTTTTTTTTAACAGAAAAGAAACATTTCTTTGAAAATGAAATTTTCAGTTGGATACCTCTCAGCCGAAATATTTTTGGCTTTTGGCAGCTTTCAGCCAAAGATTTTGGCTGCTCAAAATCTGTCGTTGTTTTGTTTTGTTTCTCAATTTAAAAAGATGGCTCAAGATTTGAGGGGATGGTGGGAGGTAGGAGGTAAAAGGGCATTTTCTGAACAGCTCCAGAGCTACCTGTTTCAGCAAGACCGTTTCACTTACCAACAAGTGAAGCTGATCACAGATAAATTACTCTTAAGGGCTGTTTATCTCCTTGATGGAAGCTGATAATGCTGGCAGTCAAATTACTTTGATAATCCCTGTGTTGTATATATGCACAACTAACAAGATATGTTTAACCTTGGAAATCCCACTTATATGTCAAGGGACTGCCATCTAAAGGGAGTTGTGAAGGGAAATGTAATCCTTTTTCATTCCTGTCTAATGTTTTGAAGTAAAGACGAGCGGAGAACGTTATGATAGAGGAGGTTGAGGAGTAGGATGTTGCTGTTTAGGTTGTCAGAGTCTTTTTTTTGAGAGATGGATAAAGATTACACCCAGAAGAGGTGTGATGAGGGATATGACCTATAGATATGAAACTTTAAAATTAAACATACACACACACATACCCCCCACATAAAAGCAATCCTGCTTTATTTTGTACAAAATAGCAATTGCCTAATTTTATTGGGACTTTATTATCTTATTGAATAGCAAAGTCATGTATCATATGGACCATCTTTTCACAACAAGAGCAGTAAGAAAAAAACTCAGTGGAAAAAATGAATCTCTTTTTTCTGTATATTTTAGAAATGTAGCTTGAAATTTCAAATGGATTGCTTTGTCTAACTCTTGCCTGAACCCGTGCTCTGGCAGTATTTGAACGGTAGGATCAAAATAAGGACTGTCAGTTTTCCTTACTTTTGTGTTAACTGTTTTAATGTTTCTCCTCAAAATGAAACCCTACACTAAAAATTACACTAATAGGGATGCTCAGTACTAGGCAAAGAAAGGAAATATAGAATCTGGTATGAGCCTGGACTCAAAGAATTGCCCAATGATATAGCTTTCAGTGCCTCTATGCCAGATTTAGCTTCTATGGCTGCAAATGCAGCAAAGCAGTTGAAACCCTGAGGGCAATCCCAGTTTCCATGCACAGTGTGTGCCACCCCCACACATACCAGCTGGAGAACACTTTATATGGCACCCCATCTCCAAAAGTAGAGACAATGACTTAACTGCTTCAGTGATACACACACACACGGAGTAGTCAGGACGCGAGGGCTTGGCTGTGAGTGAAATGTAGCTTTAGGACAACTGATCATGGAGGGAAGATCAGACCACTTATCAGCAGAAACTGAGGGCCTGACAGTCCACAGACAGAGCTCCCAGTTAGTCAGGAACACGATAGGCTGATTGAGCCCACAAGAACACCCTTGCCCCTATAAACACCAAATAGTAATGGGGATGGGAAGAGAAACTTCCAACACCAGGTCTAGGATGGCCATCAGAGGACAGTCCAGTTTTCTGCAACTCTGTCCTCTATTGATACGAAACCCGACACCTTTATGTCCTCTATTTGAAGAGAAAAATAGAGGACATAAAGGTGTCCAGTTTTGTATCAACAGAGGACAGAGGACAACCGGACTGTCCTCTATGATGGCCAACCTAACCAGGTCTCTGAAACCTGTGTAATTATTTTTATACATGATTGGCACAAGACTTTGACCCTCTTTCAAATCACAAAAAGGAAAGATGGCTTCCCTCACTTCCCCCTGCAATTCCCAGACCAGGAGAGAGAAGGTGATCCAAGAAATATTTTTGGGACATGGAGGTGCACTGGGATCTTGTTCTCTCTATCCCCAATAGAAATGTCCCTGGTTAATGCCTTTGTTCTCCTTCTGACTGGAAATTTAGTTTCATGGCTTAGTATGTCCACTAATTTTGATTGCTTTAAGTTTTGGGAACCTAGCTTGAAAGAATCCCTGATTCTCAGAGTCAGTAGGTGGGGGATAGAAATGCAAGGTTGGGTGCCCACAAACCAATTAGTGAACACTTTTGAAAAATGCTGACTTCAATCTTTGTCTTCTGTCATGGAGATGGGGACAAAAGTTCCCTTATCCTTGCCAGAATATCATGAAGGGTACTATCTCTTGATATTTCCCCAGTAGCCAACAGTACTCAGGAAAGTCTGTGTGGGAATATGAGCTCCTTGTATCAAGCTGAACAGTCCCTCAGCTTTCAGCTGAACAGACTCTTTTCCCTAAATAGTCTTAAAAGAGTGGTTGGCCCAGTGCTAAAACAAGCTAATTTCTGAGAGGTAGCTAGCTGTGTTTAAGTTAGCCAAGAAGCAGGGCAGTATGTCACTGTATAGCCTAAAAGTGCTATACTGTCCTGCCTTCTGCCTAAACTAAGTGATCATAAGGGATTACCATGATATAGCCATGGGTAAAATTCTAGCCCTTAAGGGAGGGTGCTTATGCAGGGTATGATTTTCAGAAGCACCTATGAGGATTGGGACCACAAGCATAATTGAATAGACATATTCAGAAAATTGATTTTAAGAGAAATTTTCAACTAAGTTTTGTCACAATTTTTGACTTTCCACCAAAAAAATTACTTAAAACTTTTAATATTTTCCTGGTGAAAAAGTTTTGTTTTCTGAAAGAGAAAAAAAATGCAAGACAAGCACCAGCAATGAAAGTTTTTGCTAGTCAAAAATGCTATTTTCCCTTAATAATTGTTTCAATGGAACTTCTTTTTGAGTCCTACTATTGAATTATAAAAAGATTTGTGCTAGTAAGTCACAGGTACAACAAGCAGTGAAGACTACACATATTTTATATATATATATATAATATATAAATAATAAATAAATTCTAATTCCTGATGGATTTGCCCATACAAAAAATAAAATGGAGAGGATTCTTTTCAGTTATTAATAATGTTCTCCACAAATTTAACTTTATTTATTTGCTAACATCTAAATTTTGACTATCACGTGATGCCATGAAAATCCTTAATTACACTATAATTAATTGACTTGCATATTTAGATAATGTGAAAACTGAAATCTTCAAAAAGCCCTGAATTGTAATTTCTCTTCATAAACTCTAAAGGTCATTGGAGTCTGCTGAAGTACAGAGAACAAGAGAAAGATGAATGATGCCTTATTTTGGCTGGAAATGGAAATTAGACATCCAGTTGCAGCAACCCCTTATCTAGAAGATGTGAGGGAGACCATGTGGTTTTCTCAAAAACTTCTCCCTCCTGTTGCTTGTCAGTGCCTAGTGCATGCTGGATGCACAGCAACATGGTAGTTTGGAAACAACAGTGCATGAGCATGGCTGGACAACAGAAGAAAGAATAGGGCCCAAAGTTAAGAAGGAACATAGTAGCAGACTGATTACTATCTTGAAGCCTCTACCTTGTCCTGGATCTTGCAATGATTGATTGTCCTTATAGCTGAGCAAGGTGTCTATTTTCTTTTCCTTTCGCAATAAATGGAAAGAAAGGAGACTTGTTTCAGCTGAACAAGGCTTGGGTTTGGCTAATGGTGCTGAGCTGGCAACCTTCAGAAGCCTCTGCCATAACGCTAGCTCAGCAAGCTAGAAGTGCTGAGACAGTCACTTCTCAGAAGATGGTATTTTGACATCAGCCCAGTGAACTAGAGGTAATCAGCAAATAACCTCACAGAAACCCAGACCTTACTATCAAGCAGACTGGATAGAGAGCTGAACTAGGGATCTCATAAACCTAGAAAAACACACATACCTACACTTTGACAATGGCTTAAAACTCGAGTTCAATAACCTCACAAAAGGTTGTACCTTGTTACCACTCAATGGCTTAAAAATGCAAAACTGGTAAGACAGGATCTTCTACATTGCAACCAAATCACTTAATCCAGTATCCCATCTCTGTTAGTGGCTAGGACCAGATGTTTCTTAAACCTAGGTACACATAACATAACAAAACTTTTAGAAAGTATGAGTGAGGAGAAGGGAAAGCAGGAAAATGGAAATATAGGAAGGAAAGAAGTCTGTAATCTCTTTCAAGGAACAAAAGAAAACAATTTTGAACATAACAACATCAGTTGATGGAACTCCGCCACATTCTGGGTGCATCTACACATGCCACTAAGGCGAGGTGATAAACTCTGGCACAGTTTGCGCTGGACTCAGCTGCTCCCAGTGTCTTCACGTGCTCCTGGGACCACAGCAGTGCTGGGGCAGAGTAGCCCCAGGTTGGCAGGGCTCCAGGGAGTCAGTGCGGGGCTCTGGGTGGCGGTGGCTGGTGATATCAGGGCTGGCAGGAGCTGGGGATCTGGTCCCTGGCTGGCTGGGTTGACCAGGTACAATTCATGTACCTGGTCAGTGTCTACCTGTGCATTTAGGTGGAGTTATTTTTGTTACCATAAGAGCACTGTCCCTGCCAGTACTATTTTAAGGTAGCAAAAATGAGTTTGCTGAGATCTAATAGCATTGCATGTGTAGACTATGACACTTCACACTGCAGCAAATTAGTCTACTGTGCAGTTAAATGCACACGTAGATTCAACCTACGCATCACTAAGGTTGATGGCTGAAGATTGCCAATCACATTAGACAATGGGGAAAAAACATTTGGACCCACTAACCAATGGGAAATTAGGAAGAACATTTCTTCAAAGGATGAGTTATTTCATAACACTTTGTGGGGTTTTTTTGCACATGCTGAGCCATCAGCCATCTAGTCCAGGGCAGGAGGTCAGACTAGATGATCTGCTCAGGTCCCCTCCAACCCTACCTCTATGAATCTATGAACGAATCTATGAATCAGGTACAAACCACAATTGAAGACAGGATACAAGATATTAGATACTGGATGCTGGAGTTGGACTACTGCTCCAAATTAAAAGTAAGACACAAATACACTAAACCCTTTAATTTAGGACTATTTATTCCATGGCACTTCTTTGGTGTGGAGCATATATCCATGGCTTCTGCATCCACATGAAAAGTCCTGTGATTGGCAAGTTGGTCCAAAAAAACTGAATAAATTCCACCCCCCACCCAAAGCATTAAGATGCAGGTTAAAAGCCTGAGATTAGGTATGAATGCTGAGCCATGCCTTGGCATCACCACAGCAAGCTGACAGTGAAGACACCTGAGAGATTGTTGCAGGATATAAAAACTTCCTTTGCTCAGAGAGATTTAAAGGAGCACTGTGAAGTAGAATCAACACCAAGATACATGAAACACAATACCTCTTGTTCTGACACTGACTCTAAGAAGGTCTATTATAATATATTGGAAGACAGTGTGTATGAAATTTCCTTGGCCCAGAAATGAAATGGGGAGTAAGAGGGGGTTTACTACTTCCCCTATAACAAAAGAAAAATAGCTCCATCTATAATGGAAATAATATCCCACCAGGTAAGACCAAATCTGCATAGCATCACATCAGGAACACAGGGTTAAAGATCAAGAAAAAAAAAAAGTATTTAATCCTATCCATACTACAGAGTTCACTAAATTATGTCAGAAGTACAAGTGGCCTATGTTATAGACCAAAAGAAAATATTTTTTTCAATAAACATACAGGCCCCAAAGCCCCAAGTCATAGGAAGGACTCCTAGGGCCTTGTCACACATTGCACTTTGGACTGCTCAAATATTGATAAGTGTTAGTGCCAGTTCAAGTTTGGAGAAGTTACATCTTAAGGTTAAAAACCTTCTCTGACTGTCCCCCACCTGCACAGCTGTGAGTTGCCGCTACAGAGCTGGTGGGTCAGGACAGGCTTCTATCTTTGATTTAGGTGAGGGGTGGGGGGGAGAGGGTGGGCAGTGTGAGAGATGGATTGTGGGGTGGGAACATGAAACTGGGAGGTGGAGAGGAAATGGGGATAGGGAAGGGTGGTGAAATGAAGAAAATCAGTCACCGAGGGATAAAATAAAAAGAAGTAAAAAAAAAAAATTTACAAAGAAATAAAGAGGAATTAAATGAAAGACGGTCTCATGTTTTAATAAATTGGAATGTGGGATCAGAGTGTGAGGGGTGCTGGTTGTGCTTCCCTGGGTGGCTGGGAGGTGGGAGTAGTGCTTTTGGGGGAACTATTGCCCAGAGGCGTGTGTAGATAAAACAGGGACCCTAAATTGAAGCAGTGGGTTTTAACAACCTTGAGGGAGTTTTAGTTTGCTGCGCTTCAAGGCATTTAAGATGCATTACGCCATCAAATTTCCTGTAGCAGCTGGAATTCATATGCAATACACCACCGAGGCATGCAAACACCGACACCATTAAAGTGGTGCAAAAGCATTTAGCTCGCTTTAAAGTGTTGTGCACACACGCCTCTCATTTCGCCTACACACAGCCCAGCTCGTGGGGACCCAATCTATCCCCTACCTTGAACCCCCTCCCACTGCTCTAGATCCCACTGCTGGACCTGTCTATGCCCTGTGGCCTGGCTAGCTGGTGTGTGCTCTGCAGGCTGCTGTTTGCATGGTGTTGCACCCCTGGGGGTGAGAAAGTGATACGCCAAGTGGTGGGAGGGAGAGTTGGCTTGGCACCAGAACTGCCAGGGGGCAATAGAGTTTAGGCAGTGGAAAGCTTGTCTATGCAGAACAAGAGCATGGGGGAGGGAACACTGCATCTTGGGATGCTGGAGGACTGCAACTTGGGCAGCTCATCTGTGGGGAGTGGCCACACATTAATGGAACATGAGCTGGATTACACAGATCAGAGAGAAGCCTGCCTTGGAGTGGTGCCTAAAGTGTGCTTAAAAGTAGTTTCAGGTGTTAATGTGTGGACAAGCCAAGGGTTAAGAGCTCCAGGCTGCCTAAAATTAATGTGTAACAAGGCCCCTATTGGCTTTGGTTCCAGCCCTGATCCGAAGCTCACCCAAGTCAATAGGAATTTTTCCATTAAGTTTGATGAACCCTTGCTCAAACCCACAGACAATGTGTATATGTCAGGCCCAGCCTTTGGCCCAGGGGTCAGCAATATTTTTGACTGGAGTGCCAAAAACACCCCAACCCCAATTGATGCCTTGACTTGGTATGCCAGGGGCAGGCAGCTGGGGAGCCACGAGAGGCCCGATCCTCATGCTGGTGGCAGGTGCATGCATGCCCCTGGGTGGATGATGGGCGAGGGGCCAGGGTTGCACTGCCATGGACCCTTCCCTACCATGGGCCTTGAGGCACGTGTGCAGCCGCTGCTGGCCACAGAGGCCAGGCTGCCCATAGCAGGCAGTGGGCAGGCTGTAAATGGCTGCACTGGGGTCCAGAGCCCCGGTACTGGCTCTGTGGTGGCAGCAGCTGCACACACTCCTCAGGGTTTATGGCAAGGGAGGGGCCTGGGGCAGCACAACCCTGGCCCCTCCCCTCCTGTCCACCCAGAGGTGCACTTGCCATAGAGCTCAGCTGGGGCTCTGGAGCCCGGTACAGCTGTTTGCAGCCTGCCGGCTGCCTGCCACAGCCGGTCCAGGCTCTGGGTAGCTGCTGTATGCCAGCTGTGGTAGGCCAAGCAAAATGGCCTTGCATGCCATGATCTCAAAGTTATAAATAATCCCCAGAGCTACAAAATGGACAGCAAATCTGTACATTTCTTATTGTAAATCTGCTAGAATGTTATTTAGAGAGATCAACTCAATGAGAAGAAAGCCCTAATTTCTTAAAATGAATCCTGTTAAATGAGCGATTCTCAAACAAACTTGTATCAATTGCTCTGGAGAATTGCAGCATGTGTTTTCAACCTGTGGCTTGTGAACAAATGTCATCAAATTCCAAACACCATTATCATTCCGGGTTTGTAATGTGGAGGATGCCCCAACTACATCCCTGAGCAAACAGGAGAGCAAAGTCACAGTTCAGGAAAAGCTTAAGGACTACTGAATTATTGCATTGTGACCTAGCCATATCACAGTAGCCCACAGAGGTAGTGATGACATGGGTCATATAATAATTTTCCCACACAGAAAAAAAACTTTGAAATGGAAACTTATTAGGATGCTTAGATCAAAAAATAGGTTTGGGTTTTCTTTAAGGTTTCAATAGAGTAAACATATTTGATTTTTAAAAATTCAAGAGAGTTTGTTAGACTTATGCTTTCCCCTGCAATGCTTAAAGCTCCAATATATACTGCAGCGCGGAGTGACTCCAGAAGTACAGAAAGGACTAAGGTAGTTTATTTGCGCTCTCAGAATTTAGTGACATGAGAGAAAAAAAGTAATACCAATGGTAAAAAATAAATGATGAATTAAACATTCTTGAACTTTCCTTCCTTCCTTTCTGTCTTTCACTTAGTTTTGTTAAAAGGTAAAAAGGTCCAGCACATTCCACCAGCCCATTGGGACAGTGTGGTTAAGACACACCAATTTCTGTAGCCAATGACTTGCAAGGGAGACACGTGGCCAGCATCACATCCAGCAGCCTTTGACTCCCCACCCAGATGACTAGGTCCCCTTTTACAGATGGGTCAGCCTAAGTAGCCTATGTCATAAATCCAGAACAGGGATTGGACTTGTTCTTTCAGAACTGTAGCAAGACACCTGGAGAGGTCTACCAATGCACACCATTCTTGTTCAAAGAAACACCTAAAATTAGCATAATTTTAAAAAGTGAGAGAAACGTGTCATATTTTAAATTGACAGTTTCCCTTCAGTATCAAGGTTTTATAAGTAGCTCAGGCAAGGCCATGTTTAACATGTGAATTTTAACCTGACAATCTCTCTTTAAATTGTGAAACATATATATATATATATATATATATATATATATATATATATATATGTGTGTGTGTGTGTGTGTGTGTATAATTGATATATAGATATAGATATAGTTAGATATATAAATAAGATTTATTAAACGACTATATATTTTTCCTTTTGTATCTTACATATCCAGTATTTATCTGTTAAAAGCCAAACAGATGGGCTGCTATAGACCTAATCCTGACCATTCTATTTTAGATGTCATCACTTTTACACAACGAGACTTCAATCCTGCAGTCAGTTCTTTGCCTACAAACCTATGATACCATGCATAGCTCTTTTGAGGTCCTGACTCATCTTGGATCTAGCTGAATAGAAGCCCCCTAGCTTCCCTTTTAATACATTTTAACTGGAGTGTAGCAAACATTCTCATAACATGTATAAAATTATCAGACATCGCAGTCACTTGGCACTCTCAACTACAGCTGCTAAAACAGCCGGTTATTTCAATGATGGTAGGATTTGGAATTCTGAATAGTATATTAATTCACATTACTTAGACTGTCAGCTGTTTGGGGTGGACTTTGTCTTTTTGTTGTGTGTTTATACAGCGTCTAGTACAGTGGAGTCCTAATACATGCTATCCGAACACAAATAAGAATAATTTTAAATCATCTCTTAAAATTACTTGCATAGTAAACAAAGTACTTTTACATTGTATAACAGTTTATCAGTTCATTTACCAAATCACTGCCTCAGAAGACAGCACAGTGTACCTAACTGCAACACACAAATTGCTCTTCATGTAGTAAATATAATGACAAGACAAAGAAGGCTTTTGAATATAATTATCATCAGTGTCATGATGACATATTTGAGTATTAGAGTTTGCACTTGGACATCCCCATACACTTATTTAAGATGAATAGAAAGTACTTACTTTCATCATTAGAAACATTCCCCAGAGAGGTGTGACTGGAATAACGTTTGTTTTCACTTTCATTGAGACATCTTTCAATCCAACTCTCTGCAAAATAACAGAAGTTGTTTTGGTTTTTTGGTTAAAAAAAAAAAAGGCAGCAGCATTTGAATCATTGATGTTGAGGATACAATACAACACTACAACTTGAGAGATGACTTTCTGCAGGACTTCAAGTAAGACTTGCCCTATCTGATGTTATCTTCAAGAAAAATCTTTGTTCTGTCTTAAAAAAAAATCCAGACCGAGATGTACCCATACGCATTACAACTCTTCCTTGTGGAGACTAATAATTTATCTGATTGTCAAAGCCCTTTATTCCACTAATACTAATGTAATGTGACAAAATTTCAGGGGCTCTAATCTCCTGGATTACCCTGAAAATTATGTAAGCAATTGAAGCAAGAACACTACACGTACATTCTTCGGCCTCAGTCTTGTGGAGACTTATATATGTGGATAGTCTCATTATTGACTTCACTAGGATTCTCCATTTGCATACAACTAAGCATATGCTTAAGTCTTTGAGGAATCAAGGCACAAATTCCCCTTTCTCAGGTTCAATCCCGGAATAAGGATGATGCAATGGGTGCTATGCCTGCATAGACTTTCACTCTGTAAAGGTGCATGCTGGTTACAGGCTTGGGACCCTGGGCCACAAAGACAAGGACTGTGTCTTCCTATCTATTTGCTACTACAGTTCATAGAACAATTCATACAGTTCATAGCGCTGATTCTGACTGGGACATCTGGACATTACTTCAGTATAATGACAGAATATCAGTATAGTACTGTCATGTACACAGGCAGGAAGGAGTAAAGATTGGCCACAATGGCTAGGGACAGAAATTACACACAAACCAGTTTAAGTGATCTGAAGCTGATTTAAACCTGTAACAGAATACAAGTTTGGGACACATAAATTAGTTACAAAATGGCTGAAACTGGTTTAAGATAAACCTGATTGAAAGTAGTATCAGACTTAACTGATTTGGTCAAACCAGTTTATGAAACTTCTGTCCCAGACCCCTTCCTGGTTCGAGTTAAATCAGAGCCCCCCGGCATCCCAGCATGCTTTCCAGCCCTGGGCTGGGCTGTGCTGTGCTATCTACTCTAGCAAAGAAGGGTTGGGGGAGCGGGGATGGAGAGGCAGGGACTACCCCTTCCCCCAGGCAAACCCCAGCTGGGGTCTGGTGCGGGGGGGAGGGGCTAAACCCTCTGAGTACAGAGCTGCCTTGCCCTGCCCTGCTAAACTTACTGAAAGTTACTGCTAACTGTGACTGTGGACTACAAATCACAGAGGCACCTAAAAGCAGGAAGAGGAAGTGATGAGCAACCTTGCAGAGTCTTGCTCTTGAGATTGTGGACTGCAAATACCAGAGACCTTGGGGGCAGCAGGAAGAGGAAGCAAACACATAAGCCATGCTAGCTGCATGCCAGAGAGCCATGCTTTAGCACCCCCAGCTTCTGGCCTGAGCCACTGCAGGCATGTGGCTGCATTTCCTGAATCAAAGGTAAATGTATGTCTAGTTGTTTCTCAGTTTAGTAGCTGCATCTTAGACTAACCTGCAAAGACTGAATCAATTCAGCCTCAGGCTTTTTGACTATCTGTACTTAGGCAATGAGTTTCACCATTGGTGGATAAAAAAAAGAGAGAAGCAAAGGCTGCAAAAGTGGCTCCATGTACCAGTCCAACTAAGCAGACCAACTGAGTAGACATGAGCAAAGTATTTAAAAATAAGCAGCAAATAACCAGAGCCAAAAGAGAATTTATGGACATGTGAGTACCTGCACAATAGGCCTCTGTGAAGTGGCTAGTATTCACTTCAGATTTGGATTCGGCCGATTTGGGGGACAGTGATTCGATTCAGTGATTAGAATCACTGTCCTGAATTGATTCAGCTGAATCTGATTCAGAGATTCAGCTGCTGCCAAATCTCCAAATCAGCCAGGCCTACCCCCCCCAGCTCGGCAATGGCTACCCTGCCTGTCCCAAGTCTCGGCAATTGGTAAAGAAAAAGCCCCGACTCAGAGGGTGCTGCCAGGCAGGGGGGTGATCCCTACTGCCCCCCACTGCCCCATGCTGCATGGGGAGCTCTGCCATGAGCCCCCTGACCCCCCCAGCTGCCCCCCATGGCTGTCCTGCTAACCCCAGCTCTGGCCCTTTAAAAAAAAAATGAAAAAACCCCAGACTCACCGTTCCTACTAGGGGGGGCGCGATCCCTGCTGCTCCATGCTATGTGGGGGGCTCTGCCATGGCCCCCTGAAGCTCTGAGGCCACTGCAGGAGTGGTGAGTCCCAGGGCTTTTCTCGTTTGTTTTTTTTTCTTAAAGGGCTGGAGCTGGCCAAGGCAGGGCAGCTGTGGGGGGGCTGGAGGAGTGAGGCGGGAGTCGGGGGGGCTTGTGCAGAGCCCCTCATGCAGCGTGGGACAGTAGGGGGCAGCAGGGATCACCCCCCCACCTGGCAGCACCTGGTGAGCACTGAGGCTTTTTTAAAAAACCCCGGGAGCTGGGGCGGTCAGGGCACCCGTGGGGGGGCTGGGGGAGCAGGCAGGGGATGGGGGCTACCAAGGGTACCCTCCCTCCCTCCCTCAGCCCCACCTCCCCTGCCCTAGTACTTACCAGCTCAGAGTCAGCTGAAGCTCCCTGCTGCAGCCACCGGGGACTGTCCAAATCATCGAAGCTCTCCAAATCTTTTCTGAAGATTCGGAGAGCTTTGAATTTATTCGGACCTTTTAATTGGTCCCCTGATTTGATTCAGATTCAGTGATTCAGCCACCGAATCAGGCCGAACCTCTTCCAAATCAAATCACCACCCAAAGCGTCACACAGCCCTACTGCACAATCCCATCATGAAATGGCATCTATAGCCACTCCAATCAGCCTACACAAGAGAGACAGGAACTTGCCAGAAAAGGCACATCTGAAGTATTAGCGCAAGGGTAAGGGGGGAACTGAGCCCTAGAAATAGTTGCCTAAACACTTTATTATCATAATGGGTAAATGCCAGCATGATGGCATAGAACATGTAGCTTATTGCTTTGCTTTGATTTTCATACTGTTAATTGGATTTGTATACTTCGGAATTGAAAAAGCAGGACATGCATCTGAGAGTTAAAGCTGAATAAATAAAACCCATGATCAGTCATAGTGAAAGAACACCCATGACAATACCCCCACCTCCTAGGCAAGAGGGGCCATGTAGGAGCGTATTCCCAAACAGCAGTATGAAGGAATACATCACAGCTGTTTGCTAAACCCTACTCTAAGTCTCCAGTTATAGTTTTCCACATGGTCCTCTACCTCTTCAGCCCCTGAAAAACAGGTTGTGCCAACTTCCTTGCCTGGGAGTGTATTTTGTGTTTGCTCCTGAAGGGAACATGCAGCGGTATGGCCTTTGTCCCCTTAAACAATCTCCTCTTTTCACACACCACCTCTTCTTTAGACGGCTGTCAGGTTTTGTGCACAAAGGCAGCACATCTGTCGCTAGACTATATGGAGCACAGGAGAGAATCAACCTAACATTTCTCGTCCCTATAATTTTCTCTTTTTGTACAATGGGACATGATTTCTTGCATCTTTCTGTTAACCTGCAAAAGCAAACACTGAAGCACATCTGATTACTGCTCCCTGTATGTTTCTCAGGATCCTTCTCTTCCTATTGCATCCAACATAGGCAGCCTTAAAACTTTGCAATGGAACCTTAACGACTAAACTACATTTCACTAAGGCCCAAACCCATAAGTGTCCACTACAATCAGGTTTCCAGGATTTCATTTTAGCACAGATTTTTCCCTATGTTTTGTTGCTCCTGCTGGAGATGGCCTCACTAGTGGTATCGAACACTGCCCGGGTGCCAATAGGGGAAGACCACATTATCCTGCTCCGTGGCTGGCTTTATAAAGCACCCCGAAATTGAGTTATGTATTTCCTTTCCTTTCTCCTCTTGTTTAATTATGGTGGGACAGAGGACAGGTTCTCAGCCCTGCAAAGACTGCCATGGGAAGGAAGAGAAACTTGTTATTCAGGATCATATAGAGTGTGGTGTAGGAGGCTTTGAAGAAAGCTTCACCACCTTTTTCCTCTTCAGCGGTGGCTCTTTGGAAAGCTGCTTTGTCTGTATGCTCCCCCTCTAGCATTGAACCCAGGTAAATGTAAAAATAGCTGCAGCTAGCTCCAAGGGAAGAAAATGATACCCAGCTCTGGCCTCTCCCTTCACCTTTCCAGCGAGAACTGAGGAGTAAAGCAGAAATCATCCCCTTCCCTCAGCCACTGGGAGCAGGCAACAGCCGTTTTTTCTTATCTTCAGAGTTTTGGGCCTGGTTTTATTTTGGTGGCAATTTTCTCAGTAATACAATTTTTTTTTTACACTAATTGAACCTACTGTCTGTTGAATCCCACCATACCACCATTTTCATTTATGAAGAAGGCAAAGCACTTTACAAACCACAGAGCACACTATCTCCACTATGCACTCACCTCTAGGATGAAACACAATTTTAGTAACACATTGCAACATTAAAGACTTCTAAGTCTGCATCATTCACAACTCTACCTGTTCCAGCCTGGGCTTTCCTCTGTGGTCCCAGTTAAAGTATTTATCCTTACTTACTTAACCTCTAGTCTGAAAAGATGTGTGACCTGACAAGCAGCAAAGCACATTGAAAGCTAACTCTCCAAGTCTAAATGCTCATAAGACCCTTGGCCAGTTTGCCAAATTAGAGCGCATACAACAAAATGTGACTGAAAGGATGTGACTAGCATGATGAACTGAGTGGAGTATTTGTAACTATGGCAGCCTGTACTAACTGGTGAAGTTAGACATTTCCTGTGCGCCTGGCATGAGATAGTTAGCAAGGAACCCTTAATGTTAAAATCCTAAATCCATACATAGCACCTGAATAAGTGAGCTATTTTTAAAAGTGCCTGGCACCCAACAATTCCAACAGAAACCACACTGTGATTTCCTGTATTTTTGCTTTTAAGTTAGTAGGGCTCCACCTATGTAGATCTAACTGCAGTACAAGTGCAGAGATTTGCGAATTAAACCAAAAATGCCGTCTACATTGTTTTGTTCAAACTGCCTGCCAGGTCATGTAGGCCAAAACTAAAGATCTGTGGAGATTTTTTTTAAATGTAAAAAGAAAAAACTTTTATTTAAAAAAAATACAAACTTTCTTGCTGTAATTGTAACATTCCCCTCAGGGGCTTGGAGTTTTCAAATATGAGAAGAATACACTAATGCAAAATTAAATAAATAAAATAAAGAAGAAAGCAAAGAAGCCTACTTTTATTTTTTCACATGAGTGAAATGGGGAAAAAAAAACAACAGAAAAAAAGAAAGTTAATAGCTTGCTTGATTTTTTCTAATTCCTTCCATGTTAATAATATACAAGTTGATCCTACAGGAAGATACATGTGCACAGATCCCTAATTATATCAGTAGGGCTCTAGACAGGCATGGATTCCAATTGTGTGGGCCTAAAAGTATTGTCCTGTGACTCTGTAGGTGGAATATTATGGACAGGAAATGTCCCTAAAATAAGAATGCAGGTAGGCATTCAGTTTAACTAATTCACATTTACTACCTTTTCTCACATGTGATGCATCCTTATTTTCCCAAATGCCAATTGCTGGAAATTGCTGTGCATATTATATGTGAAAAAAGTGTTAAGAGCAGTTTCTGCCACTCAGCAAAAGTGAAGGTAAAGTCTGTAAGCAATCCACAGAAAATGGAAAAATAAGTAACCATGGCTCCCTAGCTGGTGCTACTCAGTTACTTACTACAAGAACATTTTTTTTCTTCATTTTACCTTTCAGAAACATGGTGCATATGTTATTACAGGGTGCACTGTATGTGAAATATATGGTATTTATTACTGTAAGAGGGACAGAGGCAGCTTCCCATCTATTTGTGGCCTCATTCCTTTTTCCATTCAACTGGAAGCACACACTTCCAGCCACTCCTCACTTCCCTTTAAAAGTTATTTTCCAAGACACAATTTTATTAAAGTATTATTAGTAAAGACTACAGGTAAGGTGAATTTAATGTTATTTTTAAGATGATAGCTTCCTTTTAATTAATTAATTAAGTGTGGGCCATAATTAATCTGTTGATCATCCCTCTATATTTTGCAAGCTTATCTATTTTTTTTACATAGAGCTGAAGGCAAGCTCCTTGTAAATTTCACATCATTTCTGCAAAAAGTAATTGACAGTCTTGAATCCAAGGCAGTTTTTCATTCTTGATTACAATACAGGTTGAGACCAAAATGATCAACTATAGGGTATTTTCATATAAATGAGTGTCTTCACGGTAACAAGCATTTCCTGGACTAAGTGAATTCTGAGAGTGTAGAGCCAAAGGCTGAAAACCAATGCATTTATTAGCCAAGATATGTTTCATTATTGTGTCATGTAGGTGTGTGCGAAGCAGGCCCTATTTGAGTCGGATTCAGATTCGGCCCAAATCAGGGACAGTGATTCGATTCATTGATTTGGATCGCTGCCCCTGATTTGATTCAGCCAAATCCAAAACTGAAGATTTGATGTTGATTCAGAGAATCAGTGATTCAGACGGCTTTAAAAGTTTTTTCTACATACCTTGAGGTAGCAGGTGCGACTCATGATCGCTGCAATGCTGGGGCACATGGGGAGTCCCACAGGAGTGCAGGGGGGCCCTCCATGTGCTTGGCGGTGAACCAGGAAATGGACCGGAAGTACTTCCAGTCCCCCCCCCATTGTGGATGGGGGGGGTGCAAATATAAGCATTGGCCCCTGGACTCCAGAGACCCACACTACACCACTGACCATTCCACTTGATTTCACCCCTACATACACTACTGAATACAGGGCTATCCATCTTCTATGTCTGTGCTGTCCTTGCCGTAGCAAACGGCCCTGGGGGGCATTCTGGTGCCCTCTCTAAATCAGTGCCTGAGGCAGGTACCCTGCTTGTCCTCCCTAGTTACGCTAGTGCATTAAATGAGACTATTAATATATTGAAGATTTAGGAGTTAAAACACATGCTTAAGTCTTTGCAGGATTACAACTTTAATTTACCTTCTTATTTCTGTTTCTTATTCACACCCTTTCCTCTCCCCAAAATGGTCAACAAGGCTCTTCTCCCACTGACTAACTGGTATATTTTGTTTATGTTTCAAAACTGGACTAGGAGGTAGGGTCTGACTTCCTCAAAGCAAACACAAGGATATGACAACTGTTATTGGAGCAAGAGCGTGGATGGTCTATAGGGAAAGAGGCAAGTGAGAAGAAAAAAAGGTTGAGGCTGTTTTTTATGCTATTTTTCTTTTTCAGAAGATTGATTGACAGCTCAGTTCTCATTATTTGTTGTTTCTTTCCCCACTCTTTTATATTATGTAAATGTTGGGGCTTTTTCTGCTTCAGCTGATGAAGTGAAAATCCAAGATGGTCTATTTGCTGTTTGCTGCCAAACTTCTTGAAAAAACTCTCAGCACAGGGCCTAATTAGAGATGAGAGATTACAGTAACCAATAAGACTAGAGTGATTTGTATATTGAGATAACAACTGTATGTTTGTTTAAATTCTTAAATTTTAATTGGTTAATACATGGCAGTTAGCCAGAGGCAATTGTAGCCGATATTACATATAATCATGAATTGTCCTGAAACACAATTAATAGATTTTAAGGCCAAAATAGCCAAAATGACTATCTACTCTTACTGGCATCTGTCAGGCAACTACACTGTAGGGATGCTAGCTATACACTTTTCCCTAAGTTATATGTTCTGAATGTGATTGTGTGATAATCAGTGACTGGGTATTTTTCAGAAACTGTACTATATATAAATTCCCATACTCTTGGGATTGGCTTTCAATCAATCACAGGAAGGTCATTCTTTATAATCATAATTCTAGATTGTGGATCTCACTGTTTGATAAGCCTTTGTGGCTCCTGTACTCAGAATATTCAATCAGTTTGCTGACAAGAAAAAACACGACTATTTATTTTCTTCAGTTTTGCATATGGGATAAGATTTGTCTCATACAGATGACTGTTCACTTCAGTTTGCCCATCATGGTGATGGGGCCATTTCTGTAGTAGGAACTATCCTCTGTTAAGAACTAGTGAAGGCCAACCCAATTTTTTTTGATCTAGCCACTAACAAACTTTGATGACTTGGCTGCACTAGGACATGAATCTATTCCACTCCTGTTTTTTGTTTATAGCTTTGGAAATAACTTTCCAGCAACGTTGCAAAGCAGCTTTAAAAGGGGGTGTGAAATGACTGAAATACAAGGGAAAATATATATGTAGAATGTACAGGAAACCCTCGCTATTCGCAGGTTCGGCATTCACAGTTTCAAATATTCACAAATCCCAAACCTGCATTTTAAATACACTTTATACACTTACAGGAGCTCCTTGGGAGCTCCGCACTTGCTGCCGCCGGGCTCCTGCTGGAGCCATCGGTGCCATGCCATGCCGCCCCTCCCCCCCCGCCCCCCCGCTGCCGTCAGGGGCACTGCATTCATAAACGCAGTGCCTCATTTGTGGATTTTGCCATTCATGGGGGATTCAAGAACGTATCCCCCACGAATGGTGAGAGTCACCTGTAGTTACTGGAGGAAGAAATTGGTCTGAACACTGGGATTTAACATCGTTAGACTTGCAAAGAGTGCCATGAGATATTTAATATCCAGAAGCAACTAAAGAATAGGGCTATGCGAAGCTTCAGTCCCTGATTCGGTTCGGCAGAGATTCAGCCCATTCGGTGGCCAAATCTCCAAATCCATATCAAATCAGGAGACCCTTTAATCTCTCTGAATCGAATTGGAACCCTCCGAATTGATTCGGACAGATTAGGAAAGATTCGGAGATTCAGACATAAACACAGCTTTAAATGTTTTTTCTACATACCTCAATGTACCAGGTGGCTCGTGAATGCTGCAATGCTGGGGCAGATGGAGTGTCCTACAGAAGTGCGGGAGGCTCCCCAGAGCGCTTGGCAGTGGACCCAGAAGTGGGCCAGAAGCACCTCCGGGTCCGCTGGGGAGGGCCCTCCACGCCCCCCCAGGCTTGGCAACTGGTGCCTCCTGGTCTGGGAGGGGGTGCCCAGGGTCCCCCCCATAGCTGATTGCCAAGCTGGGGGGGGTGCAGACAGGCCCCCTGCGTGCTACCCAGCAGATCCAGAAGTGGACTGGAAGTATGTCTGGTCCACTTCTGGGTTCACTGCCAAGCATGTGGGGAGCCCCCCTGCATTCCTGTGAGATGCTCCATCCACCCCAGCATCACAGCATTCATGAGCCATGCCTGGTACCTTTAAATCTGTGCCTATGTCTGAATCACCGATTCTCCAAATCAGCATCGAATCTTCAGATTTGGATTCGGCTGAATCGAATCAGGGACAGTGATCTGAATCAACTAATCATATCATTGTCCCCGATTCAGACCGAATCCAAATATGAATCAAATACAGCTCGTTTTGCACACCCCTACTAAAGAATTAATTTTAATTCATGCAACACACTGGACCAGGATGTGGTTAAACATTCTCAGAGGAAAGAGTTCCATTTAATTAAACAATTGCCATCACCGCTTTCTGCAGCACCTGGTTTTCCATTTTCTTCAAATGGCAACCATCCCAGTTCTTGCCCAGTCAGCTGTATTCAAATGTTCTTGTGACATCTTAAGTCAAGAAGGTGTGGCTACAGATAAGTTTATCCTCTAGATAGGTGGAGGTACGGGATAGCTCAGGCTACAGGATACAGTGTCTTCATTCTCCTTTCCCAAACACAGATATTATTATTGGAAGATTGTTCCTTGGCCCATGTGAACTGGCTTGGTGATCTTATGGTGAAGCTTGTTCCTGCTTCAGACAAGCATTCAGATCAGGAAAAAACAATCTCATAATAGGCACCCTTGTCCTTAGGAAAAATGTCTCAGAATAAATACTCATGACTGGACAGTTAATGGAGACTGTATCCACCCCTTACCTTTCAGTATTCTCTCCCTAGACTGAAGCACATTGATACGCAAGAAAGCTTTCATCACTGTTGACCAAGTCAAACCTATTCTGTGGACATAAGCCTTTCATCTCAAGAATTGCTAATCTGGTAATATTCACAAGCACTAAATTTGCTTTGACCATCTTGTACGGTTCATACCACAGTGGGAACTCAACTACAGCTTTATGTACAACCATGATACAGGTAAAATGATGATAAAAGAAAAAGAACAAGTCTAATTCTTTCTTTGGGAGAAAAAGAAATCTATACCTTACAGTATCGTCATAACCTATACGTCAAACAGACAAACACAGAGCACAACTCAGTACTTTAAAATTCACTAAAACCAGTCAAATTACTAAGACAAAAACAGAATGCACCCTTTTGTGATGGCGAGTAATCACTGCAGGACAGCAACATGAAAATATGATCTTGATTCACTCCCACCAAAGTCAAAGATAACCATGATGATCCAGAGCATTTTGATGTTTTGCATATACAAACCGTCTCCATCATCCAAGAAGTACACTGTAGTATGGGTTGTTGAGATTATGGCAATGTTACCTACAGGTACATTCTGCAAGCTATTAGAAAGTCCTTTTGTTTGAAAGGAAAATAAAACATATAATGATATCTTTGAAACCTCTACTCACTGAAACAAGGGTGTGCCAAGAAACCAAGCTTAATTTAAGCTCAACCACCAGATATGGGACAGAGTTATTGATGATCCCACCATTGTTGTTTGGCAGGGTCCAATAGACACCAATTGCAATGGATAGCATAAAAATGAAAAGTTAAGAAAAAGTTAATAAGACTTATCAACTAAGGCCAAACAGCACAAACTAATACAAACAACATAATAGAAACGTAAGTAAAGGACCATGCTCTTGGCAAATTAAGTCTCCTCTGCCTCTTCAAGAACATCTTTCAATCACTATTACCTCTCAATGACTTCATGACCACATAGCCCACTTCCTGTTCTCAGGAAAGTTTCTACTTGACTGATGGAGTACATCAGCCACTGGAAGCCTGGGCTTGCTACTCTTCATATTGTTATTGTCACTGGTCATCTACTTTTTTTGCCAGTGCACTGTTAGTAACATCCTAGATGTCCAGAAAAAACTGGGTCTCATCTTTGGTTCTGTTTAGCTCTCTTCTGTTCTTTCACTAGAGCCTATCCTCAGAGATGATGATAACGCGTGATCTTGGTGTAAAAGGTATAGTCATTACCTTGGCAAGCTGCCAGTCCTCTTTGAAATCTAACATTATTTTCCACTTCCAACAGAGGCAAAATAGCTGGCATTCTGATTGCAGTAACTTCTTCTGTTCTGGTTTTCTGGCATATGGTTTTGTTGGAACTACTTCAGAGTTAATAGTCTTCGGTCCACGAAATGTGTTAAATATTGGCATGAATGTTTTTGTCCTTTTGCCTATAAGTCTCTGAACTGGTGATCCTAATGAAGCATTGTGAGATGTGTTGTGGTATTCTAAGAATGCTAAGTATGGACTCCTTGAATCCACCAGGCTCTTTTGTTTTGTTTATTCAGTTCTTTGCTCTTTGTATTGATTTCCCTGCTAACCCATTTGATAGCATGTAGGAAGGGCTTGGTTCAGTGTGTTTAAACCCATATAGCAAAACTGTGAATCGTAGATCATATTTTGTTATTAACTCACTTAGAATCCTACAGCAAGTAAACTGCAATTTGCAATAACTGATCTTTTCACTCAGTGTGTCAGTCAAGAGCTCATTTAAAAAAAAAATTAGAGGAGTACTTCATTAGCAAGAGAGAATTAATTATTATTAAAGAGATTTGACTAAGCATAATCTCAGACTAAGCACAATCAGGAAACTTATGTGTTTCGCTATGGGTCTCTGCAATCTGATTGTTCTGTTTATTGCAAACTGTACAGTCCACAGCAGCATTCAGATCCAGCCAGAGAGCTTCTCAGTCTCTGTCCTTCCCCTCCTCAGTAATCACACAGATAAATTATGCTTAACATTTCTGACCTCTTGCTGTGTGTGGAATTATGATGACGTGTTAATTTTACTGTATCCCATCATTGGTGGCCTGTTTATCTCTATATCCAAATTGTTTTAGACTTTGTACACATTTCAAATTAGATGTGCTTACTGCTAATGCTTTTATTTGGGAAAGAGTTTTTACGAGCCCTGTAGCTATCCACTGTTCTTTGCAGTATTCAGTCAATTTTTCATGCAGTAGTGTGGAGGATGTTACTTTCTTATGGCAACATCATTTCTTTTTACTTAGGGTTTAGACAGATGTTCAGACCCCTACTTTAACTCATGGCACTTTACATAAAGCGACATGAGTTAGAGTACCCCCCACCCCGACGTACCCGACATTTGTCTGTTGGGCTGGGGGGAGGTGGTCGAGCTTGCCTGCACTGGCCCTCCTGGCCAGCAGGATTAAGCCTGCCTGCACCACCCTTCTCCCCAGCCCTCCCCTCCCCCCACCCGAGCTCTGGGACTGTCAGCAATGGGAAGCGGGGGCAGAGAATAGGAGCACCTCTGAGTTGCCAGCTGGGGTTTGCTGCCCGGCCTGAGCTGGAGGGTGCCCAGCCTGAGCCAGGGGCAGGGCAGGGCTGTATCAGCCCAGCCCAACACATAAAAAATTAACTCTAGGGAACACAGCCCTCTAAAGCAGAGCACCTTCATCTAATACCTCATTTGAGGATGGTCAATTTTTTGTGTGATCAGCCACTTTAAATGCACTCTGCAGCTATGCATGTGTGTCATGGCACAGCTGTAGAGCACTTTCAGGGGCGTGACCATGTGAAAAATGTAACTTGTATAAGCACCCTTAGTTATCAGTGGTACCAGAATAAAGTTGGTATCTCAGCAGGTTTATACATGTGTTCCAGTGGGTGGAGAGGGATGCTTTAATTAGAGCGGCTCCAAAAGCCGCTCTAACTAAAGTGTCCGGAGAGTTTCATGTATCAGTGTCCCTACATTTAAAAATGGCAGTGGGGGTGATTTAGCTAAAGCTCATGAACAAGGTTTAGGTAAAGCACCCTCGCTGCCATTTTTAAACATGGGGACACTAATACACGAGATGCTAGAGGCTGCTGGATCATGGTAATTACCATGCTCCAGCAGACTCGATTAATCCAGCAGACTCAATTAATCATGTTTGCTTGTATATAGACACCCTCATTGATCATCCTGTTAACCATTTGACTTTGCTTAACCCAGTTCAAAAGGGGACTAAACCAATTAATGGGGATTGGAAAATTCTGGTCATGCCCTGTTCACCCTCCCCCTTAGTATCTGCTCTCCACCACTGTGTGAAACAGGCTACAAGGCATGATGGACCTACAGCCTGGCCTAGTAAATGGAAGTTATTATGGATAGCTTAATTTGCATGGCTTTGCAACATATAATCGATCATTTAATCTCTCAGCTAGTCCTAATGGAGAAAATAGGCCCTTTTCAAGAGATAATTTTGCATACATCAAAACGTCTAACAGTTTGCGAACACTCACATGCACCCAGTTTAATGTATTACAAATCTCCAATGCTTCAGGGTATGCCACATGTACCAATATGGTGGATCTTACCTTTCTCTGCAATATTCCTTTCCCAAGAAAACTTAGAAATGCTACAACTACTTCTTTTTCTGTGTCAGGTCCCTTCACAGTGTGAGGGAAAGCCAATATTTTGTTTACTTGTTAGGCTATGCCACTATGCAATTAATGGGTGACACAGTGGAGAGACTAATTTCTTAGGACCAGTCACATAACAGGGTTACAGAAAGTGACACCTCTGTCACATGGGGATCAGTGGCTGCTCACTAGCAGTTTGGGGTAAAAATTATTCTTATTATTGTTAACTCACTTGTGCACATGAAGAGGCATGAATGCCTCAAGTAACTGACTCAGTCCTTTCTTACTGAAGCACAAAGTTAAAAGTAATTTTGTTGGATGGAATAGCAGGGAGGCAGTAAGGGGCAGGTTTATATCAAGTGCTCATGAAGTACATCTACCTCTACCCAAGAAGATACTGAATCCAACAGCCAAGGCAAGCAAAGATGACTAAGCAGGAAGCTGAGAAACAGGATCAGCGGTACAATAAGCAAACAAAACCACCCAAAATAAAAACCAAAAAACCAGAAACACCAACAGGGATATGGAGGGGAAGAAGGGAAAGACTGAGCATTTGGGGAGGAGAAGGAAAAAGGGAGGAAGACAAAAGGGATGAGAAGAAAATAACAGGGAAGAGCAGGTGCTCAGAGATGGAAGAGGATGCCAAGAGAGAAGATAAAGATAGAGAGGAGATCAAAGAAAAAATGACTACATGAGAAAAGAGAAAGAATGGGCAAGAAAAGATACTTAGAAAGATCTGTCCCCTCTGAATAAGCACCTTTGGTGAGAGAGACACACCGAACTGCCCTATCAGGGATGTCTGGATGACTTCTCAGGATGTGGCAGAAAAATAAAGACGGGCCTGAATCACCTGACTTGAGAAAAGAAAAGCAATTATAAAAAAGAAGATATATGAAGAAGATAAGAAGAAAAGAAAATGCACCCCCCCCTGCAATAAATGCATGCTCAGGGAATATTTGTTACCAACATTTTTAAGAGGGTGCTATGCATCACACACAGGAGTCCCCAACAGAAACTGGTGTCCTACCATACTATGCATTTCATATACAGGTGGTAAGAGAGTTCCTATCTCACAGACCTTACAATCCAAGTACATTTCTGAGAGGCTTCTTGAACTCTGCTTTGCCAGCGAGACACACAGTGAGAGATTAAAAAAAAACAACCACAAAGTAAATTTGGTGCCTTCAATTCTCTCTCCTTTTCCTTCAGAAAGCAACACAGGTCTAGACAAGCATTTCTGCAACAGCAAGGCTGGCCTTCCCAGAGAAGACCCCCAGCTCTTCCAGGCAGTGTGCAGGCAAGCCCAGGAAATATTAGAAAGAAAAGGGAGTCTTCTTTCTTTTTTGCTTTAGAGTCACTAAAACAAGAGTCTAGTATTGAATATTCAATACTGAATACTAACTGCTCAATAGATGGTCTGTTTGCTGAGCTCATAGTGGAAGTGACCCAGCACAGAGGGGAGGTGAACAGGCTGATCCATCCATGGGATTAAAATGCTCTCTAAATGCAGCCTCCCAGTCCTCTTCCACTACAATGAAAGCCCTTTGCTGCCCTGACCACAACCCATTTTAAAATGTTTACATTAGACATCCCCCCAGTGCCTCCATCCCCAAGTACCGTCTCCATCACTCTGTGTTTAGGAACAAAATCTAAACAGGAAACCCTGGCCTAGATAGCTGACCAAAAACACTGGGATTTCTTATTACTGCCGCCTGTGAGAAAGGAAAATCAGAAGGCCACGTTTTCATGATTAAAGTACCCTGCAGCCCCCATTGTTCTTAGAAGCCACAAGGTGGAAGCTAAAGTTGCCCAAGAGGACACAAGCATGTCCATTGTTTTGCAATGCACGTTGGAGGTTTTTTTAAAAACTCCACTCTCCCACTGTGCATTGCAGTTTTTAGCTGTGAGCCAACCAGGAGCTGCACTGGAGTGATGGGACTATGCAAACACACCCAGGGCCCCCCTCATGCAGAACTTCTTCTGGGGCCAGGGCTTCCTCCTGGGGTAAAGAAAACTCATCCAGCTTCCATGTTAAATTCTAGGAGCCCAGAAAAATAGGTCTGTAGGAAGCTAGATATTTGGAGATCTGATTTAGGCCCTTCTCCTGCTCCACCTTGCTAACACCAAAAGGTTGCTTTCATCACCAGCAGCATATTGTGTCCTGTATCTCAGTAGAGTTCAAGAAATTATTAAATAGTGCATAGACGTGAATATAATTCAGGAAAAATATATTTTAATCCAGTTTATAATTTAATTCGATGCACTGATATTTACCCCCAAGTTTCTTTTCACCATAATAAAAAAAAAGAAATCACTGCAATTATTTTTGCCGGTAAATGTAGCACAGCCAATGAATACAGAACTAGTGCTCACTGTCTTCAGCTGAAATGCTCCCATTGACACCAGTGGGTGTTGGTTCAGACCCTAAAGTCTATGTAGAAGCAAAACAAGTATATTGCCACTATAAAGCAAATTGTAATGGCAGGAATTTTCAACCTTTTTAAATAAGTGTACCCCGGCAGCCAGATGCAGAGCACGGGGGGTGGGGGGGTTGTGGTGCACGGTCGGACGCAGCATTTGGGGGGAGGGGGGGAGGGGGACCTGCAGCCAAACACAGAGTGGCGGTGCAGGGTGGTGGATGGTGGCAGCTGCCACCACATGAAATCTTCCCCCCCTTCACATCTGGCCAGACAGGCAGTACCTATGCAGCCTGCATAGGGTCGCTGCTGCCCTCGCCCCACCCCGGCCCTGCTCCTGGGAAGTGGCGGCGTGGGGTGGTGGGTTGTGGCTCTCCATCCCTGACCGCCTGCACGTACCCCTTAGGGCCTTCCCAAGTACCCCCAGAGGTATGCGTACCCCCGGTTAACAACCCCTTTGTTATGGTGTAGGCTTGACCCAGGGGCTGATCTAGCAAACTGTTCTTAATGCAAGCTGTCATCATTCATGCAAGTAGCCTTATCCAGTTTAATCTAAATGTGTACATTTTAATGAGTTTGCAGCATCAGGCCTCCAATAGTCATAGTATTTAAAACACAAGTGCTGGGGACAGCCATATAAATAGGGAGACCAAACATCCTGGTTTGGCTGGGACAGTCTTGGATTTTGAAGGCTGGTCCCAGACAGCCAGTAAAAATTAGTACCCTGGGTGCGAGGCACCGGGACACAGGGCAGGGAGGCGGAGTGGCACAAGCTGTGAAATAGGAAGTCCTAGCAGACAGAAAAATTGCTGTAAAATAGGTTAGCTTGATTAACAGAATGACTATTAAAAAGGGAGATGATTGTTAACACTTGTGAAGTAAAAAACAATGGGTCATTAACAGGCCAATGACCCCCTTGGCTGCCTGAACAGTAATACCAGAACTGTACCACACTGCCCCACCCCTGCCTCTGCCTGCCTTGAGTGGGGAGAGAGATAGCATGCCCTGGATTTCACATTGTCCCATATAGTCACCCTACATTTAGAGGAGGTCTCTCTGAATGACTCTGATCAGCACAAGCTTTACCAGAGTTTAAGGCTAGTCACTGATAAGCGGAAAGAAAATGCATACAGAACAACATAAATTGGTATTTTTGAGGACATTTCTAGAATAATTTTTATGGTCCAATCTTGAAGTCATCATCTCACTCAAAACTCCTGTTTTCTTCAAGACTGGTGATCAGCCTTGCACCTGAAATACACTCCCCCTTAAGAGCAAGATTTAAAATGGAAATGCTGTTACAATGCAAGAGCTTAACCTGTACTGCTTTGAGCACCCAAAGCTCCCATTGCTATTAATGGGATGTTTAACATAATGACTTGAAGAATGGGGCCTGGAATAGAACAGAACAGAACAATTTTGAAATCCAAATTCACATGTATAGTTCAATGTTCTAAAATTAATGCTGTAAGTTTGAATTAGACCAATCTGTTCAGCTGCCAAACTCTTATATTGTAATATATCACCATGACATCCGAGTTATTATTTAGAAAACTGTGGGAGAATGTATTAATTCTAAACTGTCACACTGGTTGATGTGAACTGGCTACTGTACTCACATAAGAAAATCCATGTTAGAGAAATGCTTTCACTATCCAAACAAACTTACCAACCACAGTCAAAGTGAAAGAAATAAGACACCCCTTAGCCCAACATTTCAGCCCTTCATAGACTAGCTCAGGGCACTATAAACTGAAAACTAGCTTTTTCTCTGTTGGATCCAATGAGGCCCTGAGTCCTTTTGAACCTCTTCCCTTTTTCTTATTACAAGCTTACTGTAAGGGGAGGGGGCGGAAACTTATCAAAATATGTAAAGATGATCAGTTACTTAAAGCAGAAAATGAAATCTTTACTCCATTGTATTCAAGAGGAATTATGTTATTAACTTCCAGAGGCTTTAACATTAATGTTTTATCACTAATGAACATAGCATAAGACAAATCTTTAAAAGGGAGATAAATGGAAAGAAAGGAAAGCAACAGCTGCTAATTTTATGTATGACTTAAATGCAAATAAATAATTACATCTTTATAACTATTGAGGAAATTCATTATGGATCTGATCAGTATAACCTTCCATATGAAGAACTCCCATTGGTTTCAACAGGTGTTTTCATATGGAAGAAAGTGGCAAAATCCAACCCTAGAACTAATATATATATGATTTTGCACTTTCTTATTTCTCTCTCTCTCTTTCTCTCTCGATGTATTTGTTTTAAGATTGGATTCTGCCATTTTCTTCCATATAAAAACACCTGTTGAACTTGAAACCAATAGGAGTTCTTCATGTAGAAGGTTATATTGATCAGATCCATAATGAGTTTCCTTAATAGTTATGAAGATGTCATTATTTATTTGCATCTAATTCATACATTAAATTAGTAGCTATTGCTTTCTTTTTATAGTTCCTATACATATATTTATATTTAAAACACACACACATGCAGTTGTGAGAAGTACACACACATGCATACATTTACATGAACAAATGTTTCTAATATGTACATATCACAAAACTGTCCACATGTCTAAGTCAGCATAATCACCAACACTAACAAGGGGAAGAAGGAAGAATTATCTACATGATCACTCAGCTGCAGAACATCTATTATACTCTCCATTATCCTAACTAGAACGTAAGCAATCAATTTGCTCAGCTGCTGTGGTATCAGGCTCTAACTGGTCAAATCTTACAGTCTTCATTTTCACTAACAATGAAATAAATGGAAAGTTTAGCACAGATGCGGGAAAATAGATAACTGGTGACAAGTCTGAAAATTCACGTACATCAACATTTGTGCCGTTACAAGCTAATTATTTTGATTTTAATCTCATATAAAATAGCCCCTGCGGTACTGACCTACTTGATGACCCACTAATGGGTCCAAAAGTATTGCTAAAACCTACCAGGTTCTGGCCTTATTCAAGGCTACCTGCTCACTTCTTGACTCTCTGCGGGTATCATTATTCAAACACCACCCAGATTTAAATGAACCCAGTATTTAATCTTATTGTCATTTTGCTAAGGTAAGCAAACCTATCCCCCTTAGCATTCACCCTGCTTCCTCTCTTCTTACTTTTAGAGCACATTTCAAAATAATAACAAAAAATAATAAAGAAAGGTCTTTTACAGTCTGATACATTTGTCTTTCAGCCCTGCATTTTGGCTTTGCTTTTTTACTGAACCCCACTCCATAAATTATTATGCTTTTACAGGATGTGTCCAAATTATGGCTCATTATATTTTACTAATGTATAAAGATGGGACCCTTGTGTTTCAGTATGAAGGTGTTAAAATTAAAATACTCCTAATTTTTAAACAGATTAAATATTCTATATGCATATTTAACTCAAGAGAAAATAAATACTTCAGGAAAGCTGTTGTTGTTTTGTATAATAGATCAGAGTGCAGGGTTCACAAATGCACTATGTCCTGAATAAACAAGTCTACAGTCTGCAACACACAAATCCAAGTCCAATCCTGGAGTCCTTTCTGAAGTGGGAATTTTGCTGAAGTTAAATCTTTAGGACTGGGTCTTATACTGTAACTTAAAAAAAAGCAAACAATTTACTAACTTGGGGTTTGTACTTTTGTCAAATGAAATGCAACTTTGTTACATCCCATGATATTCAAAAGCACTTTTTTTAAAATAGCCACTTGAGAACAACAGGTAAATAATGATTTCTAATTTATTTTACATGCTTGGCTGAGAAAAAAAGCCTTAAGATTTCATCCACAAAAAGCCTTGCACCCACATATTTTCTAGATCAACATAGCTACAACATCACTCAAACATTAGCGCAATATTCCCCCTAATTTTTGGAAATAATTCAATAGCAACTAAGGAAACCATAGAACTGTTTTCCCACTTGACCAAATTCTATTTTATTTGTATACCCAAACCTCATTGACTTCACCCTGCAAAAGGAATACAGGATCAGCCCCAATAACTTAATTGGCTCTACACCTATGCAGGTATTGGAATACTGTAATAAGAACATTTCTATTACTATGTAAGCTATTAATGAATACAAGTATTCTTCAGCTACCAGTAGTTTGCTTTCCCTGTAACATTAGACAATGCAATGGTTTTGACAAGTTGTAAAATACAGTTTTTCAGCAACAAAATCCACAATCTATTTGAATTAAAAATTCCCAAGACCTGAGGTTGCACTCTGCCATATTATATAAAGGCTTGAAAAATTCCTCAACTACTGCTTTGTCAGCTACAATGCTAATATTTAAGATATAAAAATCAGTATAAGTTTACAACAATTTTCATTAAGAGAATCAGCTTATGACATTATTATGAGTCACTACTCATACTCTACGTTTGCTTTTCAAGTAAAGTTCATAAACAGAATATGTACTACTAAAATATACCACTTTAGTCTAAAGGTATAAGACAGGTCTTTTTAATTTACAGATGGTTACCATAATTAATCCTCAATATACTGATGAAAATATATCCCAAACACCCTACTGATGCCAAAATGCTTTTGTTTCATGTGGTGTAAAGAGCATTTCAAGATTCACACAAAAGGTGCTACATGGGTCTGATCCAAAGCTCTCTGAAGTCAGCAAAAGTCTTTCAATTGATTGTAATGGATTTTGAAGGAGGCATGGAGTCTCAGCCTTCAGTCCTTAAAGATCTGATCTTTCTCCCACTGAAGTCAGCAGAAGACTTACCATCATTTATATTAGGAGCACAACTGGGGTCTCTCTAAAAACAGATGCCCCCACTCCATTCTTTAAACATACTTTCACCAAAAAAAGAGAAAACCAACAAAAACACTCCTGCAAAAAATATCTCCTTTCTATTATCCTCTTACTTTGACATGCTAGGGTAAGGAGCATTCTCAGAGGGTGCCATAAAGAGTGGCAGGCTGGCAACGGTCCAGTTCCTGTCTTAGGAAAGACATGCTGTTCTTCTGCAACCCCAAAAGAAGTGTTTTTGATGGGAAGTGATGGAGGTGTGGTTTGGACCTCTGAGACAGGGCTGAAGATACAGAGCTAGGAGCCCCTCCTCCTCCTAGCCAAAAGCACAAAAACCATCTCTTCAGCACAACCAAAACAAACGTGCTGTTCGGATGAACAAATTCAATACTGACAGCTCATCTCACCATGAAGCAAAGGGTTCACAGATGGACCATGTGTGTTTATTAGGAGCTTTGGGAAAGGGGGGCGGCTTTGTGGAGATGCGTACATGTGGGCTCACGTAGGTGTTCAGCATCATGACACCGATTTAAGAAGTTTCCGTTAGCCACAGGAGGGAGGCATCTTTCACCCTGTCTCAGATACTCAGGCAGGAACTGCACCTCAGCTCCATGCAAGTAATGCTGCTGCTGGCTTTGTCCAACAGGTAACAGGGAGGCACACTGACATATCCATTGGGTCCTGGGGTCATGGAGAAGTAGGACTGGAAGAGACCTCCAGAGGTCACCTAGTAAGCCCACTGTTTGAGGCAAGATCATCCTTATCCAAATCACCCTCTAAGTCCTACAGTGCATCATAGGTAAAGAAGAGGTGAAAACAGAGTGTTGTCAATGCCTTATCACTAAAACTGCAGAAATGTGTTGGTTTAACGCATGCTGGGATGATACTGGGAAGATGACATGGCCCCACATTACACAGTATGGCCAAAACTCCATGGCCCTCACCAGTCCGGCTTTGGTGGGAAAGAAATCTTTTCTGACTTCAGATTTAGTCATCCACCTGAGCACATGAATAAAACCCTCCAGCCCAGTACCCAAGTACTTTCTCCATTTGAGGTACCAGCAGGATCACCATGGTAGGGCAGTCAAAATCCCCTCTAGGTATGGCCAGTATCCAATGCTTCATGAGAATGCAATCTCCCCCATGCCCTACAAACCACATGCAGAAGTGAAATAAAGCATTCAGTGGGGGTCTACTCCCTATCTTCCCTCCCCTGCCATCAGGGCGGGACACGGGCATGGGCAAACTGGGTAGTCGCCTGGGGCCTGGACAGAAAGGGGGCCCGAAAATGGTCATTTTTATTATGATTATCATCATCATCATCATCATCTCTGGCGAAGGGGGGCCAATACTAAAAGTTCACCTGGGGCCACCAGGAATCTAGGTACAGTGCTGCCTGCCATTTGGGAGGGGGGTGCTAGGCCAGGCAAAATCCCCTTGCCTGAAGCAGCAGATTCGATCCCTTGGACTAGATCAATGGTTTTCACTCTGTGGGTTGCGACCCAAAAGTAGGTGGCAAGAATATGTGAAAGGGATGTGAACAAACTTTATAAATGGAGCAACCAGGTTCAGGGTTGCCAGAATCTGGAAAGGGCTTCCAAGGGAGATGGTGCTCTTCCCTACCTTGGGGGGTCTTTAAGAGGAGACTGGACAAGCACCTAGCTGGGGTCATCTGACCCCAGCACTCTTTCCTGCCCAGGGCAGGGGGTTGGACTCGATGATCTACTGAGGTCCCTTCTGACCCTAAAAATCTATGAAACTAACTTTAAAAAGGAGAAACTATGAAAAATCTATGAAACTTACTTTTTAAAGAAAAAGATGGGAAACTGGGGCTTTTCCCTTGCAGGTGGACAGACCTCCAGCCTGCCAGGGGCTGCTTGGGGGGCCCCCACACACTGCCTGGGCATGGGGCACAGCGGGAAAGGACTGGGTAGGGATCGGCTATGGATGAATAGGTCCTGGTACAAAAAAGGTTGAGACCCACTGGCCTAGGTGACCTGTGGTGGGCTCTTCCAGCCCTGCTAGGACAGATGTGAGGGGAACAGCAGTGCGCTCCAAGGCGGCCACAGGGCTGGAGGTGTGCACATCCGTCTGCCCAGCGCCGCCGAATGAGCAACTAGCAAGGGCTGCATTGTTGCCTCCCAGGGGCACACGCATGCTCCCGCAGACCCAGCTCCTTCCCCGCCTGCCCCTTTGTTGTGTGCTGGTGCGGCTCTCCCCCCTGCCCAGACCCTGTGAAGCCCCCTCGTTTTTGGCTCCCACTTTTTTTTTTTTGCTCTCTCTTTGCAAAAAGTGCTGCCTCCTGCCCCTTGCAGTCACCATGGGGATGGCCCTGGGGGGCTGCAGCTGTGCATGGGCACCTGGGACTGGCCCTCGCAAGAAAACTTTTCCCATGCACAGGTCCACCTCTACCTAGACTGCAGCCCAGGGGTGCAAGAGCCCCTCTGCCCCTTCAGCTACTTGCCTGCCCCCTCCAGGCACCCTGCCCAGCTGGCACAGCTTGGCTCCGGCGGGGGGGTGTGTGGTGCAGTTTAAACTACAAATGAGTCAGTGGGAGTGGAGGGGGGGGGTGTCTGTATAGACCTCTGCACAGATCCTCCCCCCCTACACACACACACACACACACACACACACACACACACACACACATGCACGCCCCAGCTCTCCCTTGGCACGTGTCACACAAAGGGCAGGGGGGCAGCCTTGGAGGTTGGGGAGAGGGAGGTTGGGGGGGCAGCCCTCTAGGCTGCTTCTCCCGTTTGTCCCTCTCAATCATCCCCGAGCCCCAGGGCCCGCCACGCGGAGCCTGCTCTTTCCTAGGACCAACTTTCTAAAAGAAACGGAGCCCGGGAGCGGGTGGGGGGGGGGGGTGGATGCACCTCCATGCCCGCGAAATCATGCCTCTGCTTCTCAGCACTTATTGCATTTCCCAAGCCACGCGGAAAGTCTCTCTTTTAAACTCAACCCGCTTAAAAGAAAAAAAAAAGAAAGAAAGAGGCAAAAGACGAGGCTCAAGATTGAAGGAAAGGATGAGGCTTTGTGATTCCTCCCGATTTGGAGACATGGAGTGGAAGGCAGAGCTAAGCTATAAAACCGGTTCAAAGTGTAAGTTTCCCCAAGAGGATTTTCTTTTTCTTTCTTTTTTGTTGTTGTTGCAAAAATCGAGTTGGTCTGATCAAAGACCCCACCTCTCCCCGAGCCCTGACATCATTTCCCCACTCGCTTTTCATGTTAAGAGGCTGCTGGGTGAACTAAACAGGACACCCCTGTTTGTAAGGGCCGTAGGACCGACTGATGCCGAAGTAGGTCGCAATTCAAAGATGGAGGTGGTGAGAGGGTTGGGGTTTTTTCTTTTGGGGTCCCCCCCAGGTTGCCTTTTTTTTAAAGGATAAAATTGTTAAGGAGAAATCAAAACATGGCTGATCTCCCCCCCCCCCCCCCATGAAGCCATATTTCTCCACAAATGCAAAAGAATCTTTACATAACAACTAAAACTCAGGAGAAAAGCTAATTGGATTAAGTCCTCTGAAAGGGAGGTTAAGGTGTCTGAATGGGACAACTGCAAAGCTCCACTTTTCTTGCCATCTGTTTAGCAAGGCCAAAGTGCTTTCTGATTAATATCATCCTAATCAATCGGGGGGGGGGGCATTTAAGAGAAGCCCACTGCGCTTGGAGACGGGGCGCAGCCGGCGCGGGTTGGAGCTCCGCTCCGGGGCAGCTCGCTCGCATCCCGGTCCTGCGCCCCGGCGAGGGCTGCCTGCGGGCAAGTGCACCGCTCAGCGAGGTGCAAACGATCCCTTCTCTCCCCGACGTGTTCACCCTGGGAAAACGAGCTCCACATTTTGCTTAGGGGCCAGACTTCGCCCCCAGGCAGGTTGTTTCCCCGCCCGGGAAAAAGTTTGGGGTCCTTCTGCGGCGTTAATCCCGAGCGCCCCGAGCTCCAAGCCTGCCCCAGCCAGGCAGCGTCCCCCCCCGCTACAGCCCCGCCACGTGGCAACATTGCCCCTGCTACACACACACCAGACGGATATCTATAGAGAGATCGAAATAGCTAGAGATACTTAGATCTATCTAGATAGTTGTTTAAATATCTAAACAGCTCTCTCGATATAGCTATCTAGCTTTCTATATATCGATATCTAGCGATCTATATATCTATGTAGATATCTAGCGATCTGTAGATATCTAGCTATCTATATACCTACAGATATCTAGCTATCTATATACCTATAGCTAGCTAGCTAGCTATATATTGATACATAGATCTCTAGATATAGATATCTATATAGCTATAGATACATATCTAGATCTCTAGATATAGATATCTGTAGATATATCTAGATCTCTAGATATAGATATCTATAGATATATCTAGATATAGATATCTAGCTATAGATATATGTCTAGATCTCTAGCTATAGATATCTATAGATATATCTAGATCTTTAGCTATAGATAGCTATATAGCTATAGATACATGTCTAGATCTCTAGCTATATATATCTATAGATATATATAGATCTCTAGGTATAGATATATCTAGCTATCTATATCTTGATGTCTAGATAGATAGAAATAGATATCTAGAAATAGCTATATATCTATATGATATCTATTTAGATATCTATATCTAAATAGCTACATATATCTATAGATCTATCTAGCTAGCTATCTATAGATAGCTATATCTGTTTAAGGCCAGTGAAAGGGTTGCAGCCTAGCAGTTGCTCGCGTGCGCGCATACAGGCAAGAAGCTGAGTTTTTAGCACGCCAACCTGGCTACTCTTTTAAAAGTTCTGGGCTCCCCGTTAGCAGAGGTTAGGGTTTACCCATTGCTAGTGCCACGGTCGGGACTCTGTGGCCCCGGATCGGAGTGAAGGGCAGCCGGGGAGCACAGCCTGGCTTTCAGTACAATGAGAAAGGCAAGCGGGGGGAATAAAGCGCAGCAGGCGGCTGGGAGACTGCTGCGAAGGAGAGAGCGGCTCTGCCCAGGGCTGGCAGAGACGCGGGCAGGAGGCGAGGAGCTCCCCTGCAGGACCGGCCCGGGACAGACGCCCGTCTACCCGGGAGGGACGCTTTCAGCGGCGCGGGGCAGGGCCCCGCCGGGATCGGGCTCTGTCGGAGGCTGGGCCTGGAAACCAGCCTTTGGCCAAGGGCCCGATCCTGTCCCCTGGCTCCGTAGGGAGGCGGGATCGGACGCCCCCAGGTTTTGCGGAGTGATGGGCTGGACAGTACCAGGCTGGGGAGAAACCCGCGTCCCGGAGGCGGGCAGTCCGGAGCGAGGCTCTCTCCCGGGGGGGGGAACAAGACCCCAGGCAGCAGGGCGGATTTCCAGGCAGGCTCCCCGGAGCGGGGACTCTGCCTTCGCTTCCCCGCGGAGGAGGGCGAGGGGCTGCTCCCGGGGCAGCCGGGTCCTGTGCTGAGCAGGTGCCGCCCGCGCCCCAGCCCCGTCCCCGTCCCCCCGGGACAGGCCCCATAGAGGGAGGGCACGTCGGGCCCGGGACCTGGGTGACTGACAGCTGGCACCGGGCAGAAACAGGAGGCCTCCTTGCCCTCCTCTCCCCTGGCCCTGCTCGGCTCTCCCGCCCCCGCATAAGCATCGCAGGCTCCCCATTGCCCCTGCCCGAGCCGTGCCAGCCCCCCAGTGCCAGGGGCTGGCAGGAGGCTGCGGGCACCGCTGAACCACGCAGGAGGATGCCCCCTGCACCCGGCCAGCCAGCCCCGCGGCTCTCCCCGCCTGCCCTGCCTTCCCTTCCCTTCGCTCGCAGCAGTGAGGAAGGGGCTTGTTTTAAAAAACAAAAAAAGTCCAGGCAGAAATTTCCCCCACCCCTAGGTCAGAAATAACCCCGCACGCCCACCCCACCCTCCCCCTGCGCCTTGCCCAGCTTTGGGAGGGGACCACACGGCGGGGGCAGAAAGCAGCAGCCAGCTCAGCTCAGCTCTCCTGCTGCAAACTTCACCCCAACCCAGCGCCTGGAGCCAGAAGCGGAGAGAGGGGGAGCGGGCTTGCCGGCGTCCAAGCATCCACAACAACTCCCTTTCTCAGAGTGCTCCATCCAGACAGCAACATCCTAAGGCAACTTTTCTCCACTCCCATTCCCCCCCCCCACACACACACTTTTGGTCTTTTTCTGGTCACACACACACACACACACACACACACACACACGTGTCTGTGCACGCTGGGCTAGGGCCCGGGGAACGTATTCTGCTCCGGAGCGCAGTAGATCTCCTCCGCGCTCACTGTCAAGTGGAGAGGGCTCCTGCTCTGCCAGGGGAGACCCGCCTGTCTCGAGGGTTGGACTAACCTGTGGAATCCATGTCAGGTTCCTCCAGTAACCCACAATGCATGCTCTTCCCATGGACAGGACAGATGCCCCAAAGTCCCGGGGTCTGGAGATCCCCTATGTCAAAGATGCACACAGAGAAAAGAGAGAGGGAGAGAGAGAGGGAGGAGGAGGGTGGTGGTGGTGGTGGGGGGGAAGGTTAGAGAAAGATAAAGAGAGAGGGAGAGAGAGAGAGAGAGAGAGGGACACTCAGTAATCCAGCAGGGCAAAGCCAGACCCGTCAAAATGTTTGCGGATGTTTCATGGGAAAAAGCATCATTTTATAGGAGCCCTGATGGGAGAAATGTCATTGATAGGCCAGCCAGCCTGATGAATGGCTGCTAGTCAGATGGGGATGTGGCAAGGCTCAATGTGAAGCCCATTGTGATGCTGTTTTGAATAAGAAAAGCTTTCCTCCAAAAAGGGGGGCCTTAGATCTACGCAATCCCAACACTTCGACTTCCCTCCTCTATTAGAGCCTTAGAAGCGTTTTTCTTATTTAAAGTTCCAGGGGCCTTTCCACTCCCCCTCCCCAAACCCCTGCCCCTTGGCTCATTACAGCCGGAGATCAAAATTGGCTTAGATCTTCAAACAGGCACTAGACTGGGGGGGGGGGGGGGTGCTCTTTGGGACTATTTGGTGTCTGCAAAGCCCCGAGAGATCCCCTCCTCCCCCGTGGGCTTGGGGCTGGGATCATGCACAGACGCATGGAGGCTGGGGCTGCCTTGCAAGGCTCCGCTCGCCTGGGAAGAGGAGAAAGTTACCGCCGGGCGGATGTGCTCCCACCTCGCACATGAGTTTCCCTCTTGGCTCGCTGGGGACTGGGCACGACCTGCGAGCGCTACTGGGGCTGGGACATGTTACACACATATTTCATGCACTTGACCTGCTTGTCTGTAAGAGCAGACACATAAGGGGGAAGCTCCTACTGGAGCTACCGAGCAAGAAGGGGGGGGGGGTGGGTTGAGGAGGATGTGTGTTGGGGGGTGGGCGGGAGGTCTGATCTCTACGAGAAATTCAAATCAATTAAATATCGAGGTTACCTTCCAGTGTGAGGGCAACTCTGCAGGTCTCCTTTTAGGGTTAGCAGAGGGGAAGGGAGCGGGACCGCAAAAAGTTGCTGATTCTGAAGGCAGCTATAGGCGCTGGAAGTGGAAGTAAAAGTGCAAAGCTGGGGCTCTGATAAAGTGGCTGGTTTAGGGAAGGAAAAGCTGTGATTAGAATATGAATAGAGCTCCAGGAGAGGAAGAGAAAGGGGGATTATAGCTGAATTACTTTGACCATGGACAGAGCCAACGTTTTCTACTCTCCCCTCCAACACCCAGACTTCCCCCTTTCTCCCGCCCCTTGACACACACACACACACACACACACACACACACACACACACACACACACACACACACACACACACACCCCAAGATTGCTTCTGAACAGGGGGCAGAGCATTTCAAATCCATAGGAACTGAGAGAGAGGGAGGCAGAAGAACTCTGTTGCCTCTCCTCCCCGAATTCATATGTGGATCTGAATGCCCAACTGTTACCTTTGGACCCTCTTCTGATTCAGGAGTATTGCATGCAGGCAGAAGGAGATGTGGACCCACTCTGTCTTATTTTTTGTAAGGGGAAACACAATGCAAAGATAGTGGTTTTAGGCAAAGTGGGGGTTGGGGGGGAAGATGAACTCTGGACAGCTCAAGGTTGGGTGAGGAAAGCAAAGCCTGGCTGAACGGGAGATTGCACACAAAAAAAAAAAAAAAATTAAAAAAATAGTTGGATTGTGGACAACTGAGCCCAAAGGGGGATGGGGGGAAACAGAAAAGCACTTCAGTTCAAGGTAAAGAAATTGGCCTGTTAAACCTCCCAAGTGCTTCCTGCTGCAAAAACATTCCCCCAAGTAGGAGCAGGGCTGGAGCACGACTCGGCAGCTGCTCCCTTGGAGCTCTGGCAATCTTGGTTAGCTGGGGCTGGGATCAGGTACACTTTAAACAAACAGCTATGTTTGATCAGGAAGCTTTCCCTAGCTCCCTGAATCCCAGGGGCAAGGGGAGAAAAAGGGGATCAGAGCAGCAGCCTGGGGGGTAGAAGTCTCAGTTTGCCCAGGATGGCATCTTTCTGGGGGCTGCAATGGGTTTAACTTCAATCCACCTGGGGAAGTCTCTGCAGCCCTGCAGTGCTGGGGCAGGGCAAGTGCAGACCATGGCTGAGGTGTGGCTGTGGCCTGCATGGTCTAATGAGAGGTGGGGGAGAGAGTGTGGAGTTTCCCTAGAAAACTTAGAAACAAGAAAGAGAGAGGGGAAGTGCTCACCCTCTTGCTCACGGGCCCCTCTGCTTCCCTCCTTCCAATGCCCCAGGCTGATCCAGCCCCACTGCTTTCCGGGGGGAAAGAAACGCTATATACTCCCACTGTGGCGGGGAAAATTGGGTGCTCAGCCACAGTCTCTTGAGGCACATCTGGCCACTGGCTCTCCCTTCTGAAACAGGGCTGCTCCCTGGTTGCACACTTCTAGGCAGAGGAACCAAGTATATGGGGGCCCGAGGGCCCTGGCCCTGTCACCTGAAATACATAAAAAATTCCACCACCATCATCTTAGGCCTCCACCATCAGCAAAATTAAAAACTGGTGCCTATGCTTCTGGGGGTACTGCAAGCTCCTTTTCTTGCCTCCCCTCACCAGTGGTACCTCATTCACTACAACCAAGCAAGGGCCAGCTTCTGCCTGGGGAAGTTTTAGTGCTTTCTAGCCCTTTCCTGCAGTGCTAGCATGCAACCCACCGCATTCAGCCCTGCCGCCTTCGATTCCTGCTCCACCTTGAGTGTAAAACTAGCTGCCTGGCAAGGGCACCAGCATGTCTAGTCAGGTAGGGCCGAGGCAGTTGAGGTCCCAGCTCCTCATGAAACACATGCTTTTTAGACACTTTTTTTTGCCTTCAGCCAGGCTCGTCTTGTTGACCTGGACTAGAATGAAATAAGACGTCCCAAGTCACTACCCAGAGAGGTGGTGCAATCTTCTTCCTTGGAGGCTTTTAAAAGCCAGCTAGACAAAGCCTTGCCTGGGGTCAGATAGTTAGAGCTGGTTCTGCTTTGAGCAGGGAGTTGAACTAGATGACCTTCAGAGGTGCCTTCCACCCCTCATCTCCTATGGTTTTTTGCTTCCTTCTAAACTCTCCAGCCCACAGGTATTAAGGATCCTCCCTTATTTTTAATGATCTTGAGTGGTTCCCCTAATCCAGCTCTCCTTTGTTCTGCAATTCTGCTATCGGCTACTCCTGGTCCTGTAACTCCTATTTCACCATCTTGCAGGCTGCTTTTAAAGGCTAGCTGGAAAGCTTAACTCACCTGTGGAAATAACTTTCAGTAGATCACTGGATGCACTGTTGAGATGCTCAAGAAGGCAAGATTGTGTTTTATGAATCTGAATGAGATTTGCATTTAATTCTAATGATCACAGGACAAATGAAATGTCTTTTGCTTATTTTGCCTAGTTTGCTGCATTTTTATGTGCAACTTATGACAGCAAATAAATGCACATTCCAGGAAAATTATGTTTGTTTCTCCTTCAGTCACAAACTGAATAGTATAGCCCAAAGCCCATAGCATATTAGTAAAGTATCTACTTGTTTTTGTTTTAACTGGAGAAAAACATGTAGTATTATATATGTGATGATGCATCTCACTATCTGCAGCCCCCTTTCCAAAATCCTAGAACTGCCCAGGCACATTGGTAGATTGATTTGTCCACTTGGGCACAGAAATACATCCTTGGGGCATGATGACCAGTTGCAAATCCCTGCGCTCCTGTAGCATTTTAACCACTTTAAAAACAGGGACTGCTGAAGGGAACAATTTTCACACGTGGTCTAGCACTGCAGAAGTAACCTGTGGTAGAGGCTACTGGGATTTTCATAAGCACCTGAGGAATGGCACTTGGTGCCTGACAGCTTGTCCAAGAGCTCTCCCAGCTATACCACTGATGCAATAAAAGGTATCACCAAAAATCCTTGCCTAACAAACATGGGCAGGAAGCAAGAAGGACCTGGGTAGTGCAGATATATCAAGTATTGGGGTGGAGTGGAGGCTTCTGAACCCAGAAGTAGGTGTGGTGGGGTCAGGGTTGGGCACCTTGGTCAGGTGAAACTCCTGGTTATGTTAGATCACAGGCAGGAGGGCAGTATATCATATCTGGGTCCAAGTACAGAAGTGCTCAACAGCCAAATCTTTACCTGCAATTAGTAGCATCACTGCTGCTATCATTCAAGCAGCTAACACCCAAGAGATGAATAATTTGCAACATGACAATATGGCAACTTGTAGGAACATGCCTTTCCTGTGCTTCTAAGAGGGATTTGGTTCACAGAACCAAATTAAGCCTATTGTTGTCCACTAAGGTAATATTTGTCTCCATAGAAGTGACAGCCCCAACATGGCATGTCTCATGGGAATATGTCTCATGGCATGATGCTTGTCCCCTAAGGCAAGTGGTCAGGATTCAAGATGAAGGAGTATGCATGCTGCTAATTTTCTTTTTTCTTATTTTTTTTTTTAAACAAACTGGGTATGTCCCTCAGAGTCCCCAAAGGTGCTCATGTTGATCCCAGGTGTACAGTTTTCATATTACATCTCTATTTTCCTGCTGCATCTCAGCCAGTTCCCATTACTGGTTTTATATTGCTTGGTTTTTTAAATCTTTATATTTAAAAAAGTGTCTAGGGATTTAGGTGTCCAACCTGAGATGTATCATTGTTCAGAAAGTGCTGAGTATCTATCCCCTTTGTTGACAATCAGCCCCTTCAAAGTGTCTCAAAATGTATACATTGAGTCAGCCAAAATCACTAGACATTTTAATGTGTGGACTGTTGTATGTGATCTGATGCCAAGTGAAGGGTACATGGTACGCCTCAGTAGAAAAGCAGAAGCCTTAGGGAGGTGCTTTCAGGGAATTCACTCCTTGTCCCAACCTACACAGAGTGATTGTAAGCCACCAATATGATGCAACTCCGAGGAAGGCAAACTGGATCCTTGTATATCTAGGAGTATTTCCAGTAAAGAGAGGAAATATTAATGAGGCACTGTTGAAACTTCATCTGGGATACAGGGTACCATTCTGACTACCATTCTCAGGTGATGAGAATTAGGCAAGAAGAATGATCAGGTGAACGAAGAACCTGTTTATGAGAAGAAACTGAAGAAGCTTATTAGGTCTAACCGATTGAAGGATGAGATGAGATGCAATTGCTCTCTGTAAATAAGTCAGGGAAAAAGACACCAGGAGGGAGAAAAGTCATTTAAGCTAAAGATCAACATGGACACAAAAACAAGTGGGCACAAATTGGCTATGAATAAATTTAGGATGGGAGTTTCTAACCCTCTAGGTAATGTTCTGGAAGAGACTTCTTACAGCAGTCTGTGGGAAAGCAACCCAGTTGGTTTTAAGACCATGCTTGGTAAGTTTATGTCTGGGACTATGTGACATAACTTGACTGAACTTGATTTCAGAGATCCCTTCCAGTCTTGTGTCCCTATACGCAGGCCAGGTGATCGCTGGAGTCATGAAAAGATTTAGTGGTGGTTTTTGTTTTTTTTTTTTTTTTTTTTACTGTTGTGCCAATGGCCTCAGACTGTAAAAATTTACATATTTTCTAGTTTATGGAAACCAGCCTTTTTGGCAGGCATGCCACATTAACCCAGCACCCTCCCCGAGAGTCACTCTGATCCCTTTCCTTTACCCAATCTACTGCTCTGCTTTCTATTTCCTGCCCTGCTCTTCCTGCCTGGTTTGATGCTCTTCTTTCTGCTCCCTACCTTAGCTGCTGCCATGCTGCCTGTCCCCTCCGCAATCTGCTGCATACCACACACAGAGGCTGCCTGTGCCACTTGTGGTACCCATCTATGCTGTAGGTTGGCCACCCCTGGTCTAGTTCATCTAAGACAGCAAAATCTCCCGTCAGATTTCTTCTGTCATTTGCACACTGCTTCTTTCTCTAGTTTTACTAGGCCATAACAGAGCAAAATAAATACATAATAAAAAGAAGGAGAAGAAAAGGAGAGAGAGAGAGAGAGAGAGAGAGTGAGTGAGTGAGTGAGTGTGTGTGTGTTGTGGGGGGGGGGTGTTGGGTCACTTTCCCCTTGGTTTCCCATTAGTCACCATTTCTCATTTTGAAATAAAGATGACTTCATTGTATATTGTTTTAAAATCCTTTAGGAAGTTATAAGTAAAGGTGAAGTACAGGATGTAGAGTAAGCTTACATACTATTTCTGGAGTCAATATTGAGCGTTTGCTAGGCAACTGTGATTGCTGTCAGATGTAGGGAGTGAGGTTGGGATGATTTAAATGTTGCCAAGGTAAAAGTTTAGACTGGTTCCCAACCATTGACCAGGGAGACAAGAGTCGGCTGGCATGGAGCATCATTGGTTAGAGAAGTGGAAAGTACCTGTGAGACAGTGAGATCAGCATAAGAGCCAGGGTGGGCATGTGAGTGTGTGTGCACATGCAAGAGAGAGAGAGAGAGAGAGAGAGAGAGAAAGAGAAAAAGAAAGAAACTGGGCCTTGTTTTATTCCTAGAAACTGACTGAAGTGATAGGGATTCCATGGTACAATTAATCAGTTTGAATTTAATGACAGTAAGAGGGGAAACTTCATTTAAGAATAAAGCAAAATATTAATTGTGGCAGCCTAGCTATAACTTTATAGGTCTGTCAAGTGACTCTTGTGATTTATAGTCATGTTGTACAAAACAGATCAACACTTTTCACTTTCACATGTTTGACTGCAACACCCAAGTCTGTGGTGTTACCAACACCTGGAATAATGCTGACAAGAGGGACCATCAAATCCTGCAGTAAGACAGCTGTTCATGCTGGACAACTTCAACTTGCATCCAGCTGGGTGGCTTCAGTGCCTGTAGGAACTTTGAAACCTTGTACTTGATAGGATCCCCAAGCAGAATTCTTGGGCAACTCATATGCTGGTTAACTTTTAACATAGCTCTAGGCCAAGTTCAGCAGACTTTTGCACTTACAGCTTGTTACCTTTATTCAGAGGGGTTTTTACCTTTTACCAGAGGGCTTGTTACCTTATCCAGAGGGGATCTGTATGAGATGATTATCCTTGTCTAAATTTAATCACCCTTTAGATTTATCCTAATTCTACTCCAGACTTCTGTGCATTTGCTTCTGATTTATACTAGCATAGGTAGAAGGAGAACCAGACCCATTTTATATATGAAGAAGCCCACTTAATCAAAAACCCATTTTATATATGAAGAAGCCCACTTAATTCTCCCACACTGATTGGTGTTAAGGTAACCTAGGAGCCAGCCTACCTTCAACATATACATTAAAATCATACAATTAGCACCACGCACAAGACAACTTAACTATTTTTCTTTAGTACAGAAGCAATATGGTTGCAATCTTGTACTCACCTTCTGCTAGAAGGAGATACACAATCACAGAAGGTGATACACAATTTGGTTGACTGTAGAACATCCCGACCATGGTCCTTAATGCTGTGATCATATCAGATCACACGTACAAAGCAAAATGAGGTCTTACACATACCTGCAAGGGAGACCTTGAAGGAAAAATTCAGGTCCTGCTAGAAGTGGTGTTGGTGATGCAGCAGATGGCACATTCTCCTCCAAGATTTTTGACACAGCCCTGTACCACTAGAAATTTTATCTTTTGAATTAGATAAATAATACCAGCTGGCTTTTAAAAGTTTATTACTTTTAATCTGTAGCTCTCAAAGCACTTTGTAAAGCAGTCAGGAACATTACTTTCATTTTAGAGCTGTGAAAACACAGGCACAGGAACAACAATGATTTGCCCAAGTGAGGACCTGGCCACCTAGGCCAGTAACCATCTGATGGCTCATTTCAAAAGAGCAGGGCTGTTATCCTCAGTGTCCTAGCTAAGCTTTGGTTTCAGAAGTTACATTTCTGCCCATTGGAATTCCTTCTGCAGCTTGCTTTGGATATGTTAATCCAACAGGTTTTGTACAGTTGCTGAAAGCTGTGTTATACAGAGGATATTAGAAATGAGCCTTACTCATGAAAGCAGTGCCATATACAGGTCAGAAAAATCCACTTTGAGTAGCTGTGCTCAGTCTCCTACTAGAGAGAATTTGTGTAACATGCTGCTTGTATAGTTGGGTGAGAGTCCTTTGCAAGAATGGTAATCTTGCTGGAGCTGAATGCAAGCATGAAATAAATTGAAATAAACCCAGGCAGAGTTATTTGAGAAGGCAAGGCATAGCTGGTTATAATGCTAGCTCAGGTAATTACTGTAATTTATTTATTAAGAATAAAACAGTTTTAGTGTTCCCCTCTCTCTATAAAAGGGGTTATATCTTCAACTTGAGGGAATGCTTATGCTCTTGTATCCTGGTGATAGCCAAGAGCCAAATGTTATTGTAGTCTTACTGTGCTGTATAGATAAACCAAGAAGCAACTCCTACCACAGAAGGCTTACAACCTAACCTAACACTTGCCATACCACATCAAAGTAGTTGTCCAACTAGGCCAATATCCTGTTTTAATAACAACCAAATGCTTCAGAGGAAGATGCAGCAAGTTATTTTGGAGAATCATAGCTAAAATTGTCAATAGCTAAAGTTCCTTCCTACATCATCTGCTAAAAGGTTGGGATATGGCCCTTGGCAGGTTGTACTCCTTCCAAAAACATTAGTTCTTCCTGTTGTAAATGTCAACGTTCTTATCTATGCACGTGGCCACTCCATTTGGGAATCCTGCTAATCTCTAACTTTCAATACCATTTGGTGCCAATGGAATCAAGGTGCATTATGTGAAAAGTATTTGCTTTTAAATCAGTTTCAAAACAGGTTGCCTTACAATGTCATGCCTTCCTTATATTCTATGCCAGGATGGATAGAATTGCCCACTCTACTTCCTATAACATTCATTATTTTGAATCTCTTTCACACATTCCTTCTTATTAAACAACTCAAAACTCTTCTTATGAACATTCTTCCATCTCTCTGATGATCATGTTAGTTGTGCATCCCTAAACTGGCCTTGACTTTTGTTATAATACCATTGTGCAAAAGACACAAGGTAAGACTCCATTTAATATACTGTGTGCTGTTCTGGTCATCAGCGATCAAAAAAAATATATAAATTTAAAACTGGAACAAGTTCAAGGAAAGACCATATAGATGGTGAAAGGAGACTGAAGCAGCTTAGTTGGTTTAGCTTAATAAAACAGAGATTCGGAGGGGATGTGGTCACTCTATACAAATACCGGGGCAAATATTTGGGGAGGTAAAGAGCATTTTTAGGCTGAACATAACACTGCCATGAGGTCAAATGTCTACAAACTAGTTAAAGATACATTTAGAAGTCTTTGTCTAATTTCCAATCCAACTGCCAGGGAGGTGAAGGCTTGGAATCATTTTCTGAGCAGGACACTGGGAGCAAGGAACCTGCACCTCTTAAAGATAAACTGGATAAATTTATGGAAGGCATGATATGATACAACAGGGGGTTCTGGCACACCAGTTAGTGTGGGCATTCTCCAGGTTAAGGTATCAAAACAGGTCTGTAGTGTGGAAGACATCTAGTAATCTCATGCCTTAGGGTTTTGCTGGCTCTCAACTGGGGCAAGAAAGGATTTTTTCCCCTCCACTCAAGAATGCTACTGGCTTCTAGGTTTTTTTCCATCTTTCTCTGAAGCTGGAAGGATTCTGGTCACAACTGAGGCCAAGCGTTTTTGACTGAAGTGTGTTGATGCTATAGCAAATCCCAGAAACCCAGCAGTTCCTAGCTAGAGGGTCTCATGCTTCTGTTCAGGACCATTGCAACTAGCAAATTTGGAGTCAGAAATTTTTGGCATGAGCTGTTGAGGTTTTACCTTCTCTCAAATGTGGGGTATGGTGCTTTTCCTAGTATCTTTTGAACGTACATTAAACAAATACCTCTGTCTCGTTGCAGTGGTAGGCCATTGACAGTGCCCTCGTCTCCCCAGCTCTTACCTGTAGCATCTAAATGGGTGTTCCTGATGTTTTGCATTCTTGTTCCTTGTGGTTGTAGGTATGGGTTTGAAGGGCAATCATGGGGATTCTTTTGTTTAAATGGTAGCCTGAAAACACAGGAGACTGGACTTGCTTGGCTAAGAGGCTCCTTATAGTCCTATGTTCCTTTTTTGGGAACCAGGAGACCGGGTTTAAACACTTGGTTTGGTAACACTGGGAAGAGTGCAATCCAGGGCATGCAATTCAATACATTGCAAAGATACAACATTAAAAAGCAACCCAGTTTTTTTCCTAAGCAGATTCATTTAGATAAATGACCAGTTTATGTTCCAAATCAGGGATTGGCAACCTGTGGTCAGCAGGCTGGATGTATATCCTGCCCTTTGGGCGGGGGGCTGGACTCGATGATCTTCCGAGGTCCCTTCCAGCCCTAAGGTCTATGAAGTCTATGAAATATCCAGAGGAGGGGGGCTTAGCGCTCAATGCAACTGGGAAGTGGGGTGCTTAGCTTGTGCCATGACTGGGCATTTTTCTGGTGCCATGGCTTTGAATTGGGTAGAAGTGGCAGCAGCATCAGCAGCAGTAGGATCCTAGTGAGGGTCCTAGTGGTGGCCCATCTCAGACCCAAGCTGGGTCATTCTGGCCCACTAGACAAAAATGTTGCTGACTGCTGTTGTAAATAGTACCAAGGCAGCTACACGTACCTGTAGCTTTACCAGAGAGAGTTGGAAAGTGGAAAATGAAGTTATTTAAGAGTCAGCCAAAACATGTTTGAAGTGGTGGAAGGAATCTAGCAATTTTATATTTGAAGGGGTGGGCCCTGGAGTTTATGGAAGGAATGATGTAGAACATGGTGGGGTTTTCACCTCAATATTAGTGGTAAGAAAAAAGGAGGAAGAGCCAGCTATAAAAGTTATGAAACAAATAGAAAATACACCTGGTCTAGAATATCACTCAGCTGCAGAACAGCTGGATGTGGAGTTCTTTCCCTCTTTTACCTGCCAAAAGTAACGACTGCCTTGTGCCGAGTGCCAGGCTTTGTCTTCTGTTCACAAACTACTGCTGATACATGCCTGCCTTAAACTGAGATCTAGCTCAACCCAAGTGCTGGTAAATAATTTCCAGGTTTTGAAATGTTTGAGTTTTTTTATACCTAGTTTCCGTTTCATTAGCCTTAATGGACAGTAAATACCACACCCCCTTGGAATGCTTTAGCACATGCAAAGGTCAAATAGTTTCCAAAAAATTCACTCCATTGAAAGATCAAGGATGTTGCTGCTTTGAATGGCAAAGAATTCTCAAGGTTTTGGAATGGCCACACAGCCATGTACCCTACTCAGGAAAAGCTGCAGCATGTCACAATTACTAAAAAATGTGTTGCTCTTTAATACCAGCATAAGACAACCTGTTTCAGCAGCCCATTCTTTATAGAAAAAGTAATGGATTGCACACCCTCACACAAATGTGTGTGGGATTTTCAAAAGAACCGAGCAGGCACCTAAGGCCATGTGTAGATGAAACGAGGGACAAGCGTGCACGACACTTTAAAGTGGGCTAAATGCTTTTGCACTGCTTTAATGGTGTCGCTGTTTGCATGCCTCGGTGACGTATTGCACATTAATTCCAGCTGCTGTAGGAAATTCAGCAGTGTAATGTGCCTTAAATGATTTGGGGCATCTTCCTCTGAAGCATTTGGTTGTTATTAAAATAGGATATTTGCCTAGTTGGACAACTACTTTGAAGATAGCGGCAGGCTCTGCAGTCAGCCCACAAAATGGCCCACCTGCCACCTTGATTTTAGTAAGTCCCTAGCCATGAGACTTGGGAGGAAAAGCTAAAGAGCTAAGACCATTTCTTCTGGAGAAGAGAAGACTGATGGGAAATTTGGTAAGTCTTCGAACACCTGAAGGGCAATTGCAGAAAGAATGGAGAGGACCTTTTCTCTGTAGCTGTAAGGGACAGGACTAGGAACAACGACCTGAAGCTTCAGTAGGGGAATTTTAGGCTGGAGATTAGGAGAAACTTTCGACTACAAGGGGGGTCAAGCACTGAAACAGGCACCTAGAGAAACTGGAATCTCCATCCTTGGAAGTTTTCTTGAGAAGGTTGGACAGACACTTGGCTGGGGTGGTTTAGTCAGGGATGATCCTGCCTCGAGCAGGCAGCGGGACCAGATGGCCTTCTGAAAGTTCTTGGCAGCCCCGCTTCCCTGTGAGTCTATGATCTTAATTATGGCTCATCCTAGTGCCCCAGAAGGTTCACTGGCTCCCATGATGCAAATCCTGTTATGAAACTTCCATTGACTTTGAATAGAAAAAGATTTAGGGCATGTGTAGATGGAATGGGGGCCCTAAATTGAAGCCCTTCAATTTAGAGCAAAGTAAACCCCCATGTTGTGTACATATCCCACACTTACCTGCCTCCTCCAGCAGCATTAGAACCCACCTGCAGGCACCCAGCTCGGGCGGTCCTGGGGGGCACTGCAGCCGCAGAGGGAAGCACAGGGTCCCTGCACAGCTCCGGAAGGCAGACAGGCTCCAAGTGGGGGGAAGAAATTCAGGTTCGCCACTTTTCTTGAGCAGAGCCTGCCTTCCTGGGCTGCTGCCAGGCTCCTGCAGGGCTTCCTGCAGAGCTGCCCAGTGCTTCGCTCCATGGCTGTAGGGGCAGCAAACTAAAACTCCTCTGAGGAAGATGCAGTAAGTTATTTTGGAGAATCATAGCTAAAATTTCACGGAACACTGATTTTTTTTTGATTTTTTTTTATGGGAACTGCCTCAAATTGCAGTTTCTACAAACAACGCAAAGTCATGATTTGAGTAGGTTCCCACTCAGGGCCCAGACCCCTAATAATTTTTCTTGCTCTGCACTGGGCTCTTTTCAAACTGGCCACATACTTCTTGAAGTGTGAGGCCCAAAACTGGACACGGTATTCCAGGTGAGACCTCACCAGTGCTCAATACAGTAGAAAAAAAAAATTTCCCTTGATTTCCAAAAGACACTCCTGTTCATACAACTTGGTATGCCATTTGGTTTTTTTGGTTTTGTTTTGTTTTTGCAACAAGAGCACACTATTGAATCATATTTAGCTTATGGTCTACTGTAACCCCCAGGTCCTTCTCTGCAACATTGCAGCTTAGCCAGTCATTCCCTTGTCTGTATTTGTGCATGCAATTATTCTGTCCAAAGTGCAAGACTTTGCACTTGTCCTTGTTGAATCTCACTTGATTGATTGAAAGCCAATTCTCCAGCCTAGTAAGAGGCATGGATTATATCTGTAAAGACTTCTGGGACTTGTAGTTCCAGCAGACTTGTAGTTCCCCCAGCTGCCAAGCACAGTCACTCTCCATTGCTACTGCACATACCTGCGACAATCAGGTTGGTCACTAGACACCTCCCTTGAAACAGCCACATTGTAATTAGCAGGCAGCATGTCTGTGGAGGCATGGAGGGAAGGCAAGGAAGAACCTGGGAAATCTCAATACAAGTCTGTGATACTGAACCAGAGTTTGTGTTCAGGCATCCTCAGTCTTCTTGCATTTTTGACTAAGAATGTTGGACATGTCTAAGGCCAATGAACCTTAGAATCAAAAACTGGGATCCAAACCTTTAATGGGCTTTCCAAATGCTAAATCTCACTGTACTGCCACATATTTACCATATAGCTGAATTTTTATGCTCAAGTTTAACGGAAGTATGTGTCTGGCTACCAGGGACTGCATAGATCTGTACCCAGTTCTGGCACAGGCTTTTGTAACCTGGTGCATGACACATCTCACTAAGAATGAAGTATTGCGGGGGAGGGGAGGAGAGGAAATTCATAAATTTCCCTGTGGCCCCTGTGCATCAGCAACAGTACTGTAAAGCAGCCACTAGACCCCATTGGAGAGTAGCCCTGTTTGAGGACTGCTCCCTGCAATCCAGAGCCACGGATCTGCCATGTTATTCTGGCAAAGGGCAAAACTAGCCAGTGTTGTTTCATTTTTATTTATAAAATGTCACTTTCTGCTTGCCCTGCACAAGCACGGTTCTGCAGCATTTAGCACAGGGGTAGGCAAAATACAGCCTGTGGGCCAGATCCAGCCCACCAGGCCATTCTATTTGGCTTGTGGGGGGCCCTAAAAAATTAGTAAATTAATATTTATTTGCTCCTGGCTGCCTGTCAAAGGGGCAGTAGGACCCAGGGGGAGCCCTCAGCAGAACTGAGCAGCCCAGGCCCATCCACCTCCAGCCATTTCACTCTCTTCCTGCACCCACCCACCCAACTGTGGCACCACGTGGCTCCCAGCTGCATTGCCAGATGGGGGGGAACATGAGACCACGTTGGTACGTGTGTGTTGCAGGGGCAAAGTGTGAGTGTGTGTTCATACAGTAAGTCCCACATGCACACCCCACCATGCATATGCACGCACCCCCCCTCACACTGCCATACATGCAGACCCCCACGCCCACACCCCTTCATACACCCCAGCTACTTTCTTCCCACACATCCCCCCACAAAACCCATACCCACCCACACCCCACATACTCACACACCCACAGTTCCCCACAAACCTATATGCACCCCCCACAATATACAAGAGTAAGACGTCATTTAAGCTATTGTGCCGTCACCTCTATGTACATTACACAAACCACCTGTATATCAGGACAAAAATATTTTTTGAAATCATATTGATGAATGCTGTAGATGCTTGCTTTTTAGAATATAATTTGATGTTTTTCTGGTTCCAAGATGGTAAAACTTCTTGCTGAAAAGAGTACTTCCAGGGGCAAGGGGAGGGACTTTGGGTGGCAAAGGTCGGGGTTAGGGGGTGGCACTTGTGGTTACAAGATGGTGACCAGGGGAAGGGGCACCTGTCAAGGGCTGGGGCTACCCATGCCACCCTTGACAGCTTGCCAGAACTTGGTAACCAACCCTCCGCTCAAAATAATTGCCCACACCTGATTTAGCAGCTATTCTGATTAAAATATTTGATTTGACACACCTTCTGATTAAAATATTTGAATAAGAAGCCTTAAGTTATGCAAATGGCCCTAAACAAACTTGATTTTTTAAAGTCCTGTAAAACTTATTAAGCTATACATTAGCTCCAATAATGCCTAAAAGTTTAGGATTTTATCAGTGAACCACATTGAAAAGAGTAGCCTATGCCTCACTTAAATCCATTGACAGGGCAATCCACTTAAACAGCAGGGCAAGACATTTCTAGCAATTTAAGGGATAACTTTCAATTAATCTAGACCCTTTCTTTGTTTTGCAGTGAAATAATAGACTTGATTACTGAAGTCTGGGCTTCAAAGCATTTCTTCCTTTTTTTTTTTAGTACTGCTTGAATGCTCAAAATAACTTAGATGCTTTTAAAGTATTTTAAACGTTAGCTCTCCCTTCTAACAGTAGCATGTGTATACCTTCAGTTGCATTGGGAAGTGGATTGTATTCAGCATTTCAGCTGGGACTAATGCCTCTGACCTTCACATTGAAAAGTATTTCTGGTAAAAAGCTTCTCCTGGACACCAAGCAGCAAGAGATAAAGAAGCTGGCCTGGAATTAAAACTTTATGGCAGTTCTCTAACCACAGTTCCTCATTCTAAAGCCCTAAGATCACCCAGTATTGTTGAGAATATTACATTTCTTTCAGGGTTGAGACAAAGAGTCACTGCAGACTAGTTTTGAGGAAGACCAGTCATAGCACTGAAGTCATTAGCTGACATTAGAACTTTATGTGAAGGCATTCATTTTACAAAGGAAAAAAACACCAATGTGCCTAACAGACATATTTAACATTTTAGTTTCTTTTTGATAATTAAAAAGTCCTAAGTGCCAGATAAGAACTACGAAGACTGTGAGACTCTCAGATGAAGTAATGGCCTTTACAGGTTAATTTGAGAGGACTGACAGGCATATTTCAAACAAGTCCACTAGTAACATAGTTTTTTTGACCATACTGGACTCCAATTCTAGTCACCTGTAATTCCATCTTTTGACCTGCTGGAGAGAGGTTAGTCTCTAGCAGTTCTCAGGATGTTTTATGTTGGCTGTGAAATGTAGATACCATACACACAACCAGATATCATTCTAGTGTCTTACTATTAACAGCGATCATCTGTATATGCTTTAAGACCTACAGGAGAGAAATAGATAGAGAGATGGTACAATGATGAATTCATGCTGAGCTCTAGTCTTCATATATGAGAAGCATATTTAACAAAGAAAACTAGATTTGACTTTATCCAAGTAAGACAAAGGCAATGTTTGTTAGTGGAATAACTGGTGGACACAACTTCTAGTTTGAAACTACACCAGCCTGTTGCCAGAACTGTCTGTAGCCAATATTCTACAAGATCCATCAGTGCTAGAAATTCTCCGATAGGCAGCAGAGGCCAGGACTGCTTTCCCGCTTCCTCCCCATAATCAGCAAGCCAAGGGGATATGACTTTTCCTCCCTGGTACAGGCCTCACAGTGGTTTACCAATGGCTTTATTAGCTCTTAGATCAACTCTTGCAAGATACTCTTACGGTTATTCTTCAAGGTCACACAGAAGCCTGCTTTTTGAATGGGGTAAACTGTTATGAACACATTTCTTCTTACTACCTCTGCTCTGTTTCTAGGTGCAATTTTAGCTGTTGCTTACAAATTTGAAAGTCCCAAGAGGTCTGTAACTCACCCCTCATATCCAGTGATAGCAGCTAAGATAAGAGCAGCCAGCAAGGACATGGTCTATATTTCCAGATCCAGGTCAGAGCTCTCCCAGTGATTGACTTCCGCCTTTGAAGCTCACTCCCTCTGGTGGTCCACCAGAGCCTCTGTGTGGTAATCTCAGGGAACAATGCAAGGTGCGCTCATTTGACCAAAGCTTTTAATTAATGCTCTCCCTTCAACCTATTCAGGCAACAAGAAGGTAAATTTGCTTATGGTGGCAGCTTGCAAGATGTCCCTTCTGGGGCCATGAACAACTAGCCTATGAACAGAAAGTTAAGGCATGTTCAAAACTGTTAGGGTCAAGGTATAAGTGCTTTGGAAGCCTTTTCAACTCCAAGCACTGCTCTGAATTATCTAGATTACTGCACAGAGGGGGAGAAGCCCATCCTTCATAAGAGTCCGACTACTAAGACTTGACTTGTTACCCCAGACACAAAGCTACTGGTCGAAACAGCTCAGAAACAGCTAGACCCCACTCAATAGCACCTGATGGGCACTTGCCACTGCTTTGCTCTTTCCCTTTTCAGCTAAGAGCTCTTTCCACAAGTGAAAGAGTAAAGATGCGCTGAGCTTGTTTGGCCATTTGGAAAGGTCAGTATCCCAGGATCTCCTGAATAAAGTCTGCTTCCTTGCTTCTGATGCAGACTGCTCAGCTCCCTCTCTTTGATGCAACAGGGGACTCTGAGCCAGTTAAGCATGTGCAGAGTCATGGTCGGAGTGATTTCAGAGTATATTCACATACTATATCCCATTAAGAGCAGCACAGCACTTCCTTCTACAAATCCCCTTTGGCAGAAAAGCAGTCCTGACTTAACAATGTGGGACTGTTCTTTACCAATACTTTGGCCAGCCCAATTTAAAAAACTCCTTTTTGAAGTGTCAAGAAAAACTCCATTTGCATCTGTATCCTAGCTTTTCAGGGCTTCAACCCCCAAACTATTACGTGCTAGAATACTGCACTCAATGGGCGCATCCACACATGCAAGCACATGCGCTTGCAGAAGCTCAAATAGAAGTGGTGCAAATTTGAGCTGGGCTTTTTGCCTCAGTGCACGTGCTCGGACATGCACTTTGTTGTGGAGCAAATTGTGCCACTTGGTGCAAAATAATCCTTCCTGGCTCCTCCTGGATCTGCAGCCAGGGGGAGCTAGAGACTGGGGCCAGCTCCTGTGCTGTCCCCAGCAGTATAAAAAGCTGCCCTGTCCTGGCCCCATCCATGCAAAACCTGCCCTGGCAAGCAGCTTAGGGCTACTCGCTCTCAGGAGCTTCTGGGGCCCAGCCAATTGATACCTGGGGACACTACCTTTCTGCCAACTGAACTGCTGCAGCAGCATCCCAAATCCATTTTAAAAAATACCCCAAAATCTATGTTTTTCCACAGTTGAAACAAACAAACAAAAAACCCACTTTACACCCCCCCCACCTCTATAGAGAAAGACAGAGACAGAAACAGTGATAAGTTGGGTAATGCTTTATTGGTATATTTACAATGTTAAAGCAATTTGGAAGCCTACCAGTGTCTCTAGCAATCATGATAAAATAAATTTTAAATACCTATATGTGTTGTGTGCCTTTGGTTTTCTTTACACATGATGGGTATGTGATGAGGGGATGCGGTGTTTGTAGAAAGGGGTAAGAAGGGGTGTGGGAGAAGGCAAATGGGTATGTGGAGGGATGTGGGTTGGTCTGTGGGTAGGAGTGGGGCAATTGCTGGGAGGACTGTGGGTGTGGGGGGACTGCTCAGGAGGGGTGGGTCCCCTGGCCCCCACAGGGCACATGGAATGCCCCCCCCCCGCCCCCGACCCAGGGTCCCAGCTCCACCCTGGAGGGCCACAGCCCCTATCCCCCACAGGGCCCCAGCCCCCCTGCCCAGGGTCCCAGGCACCCTGGAAGGCACCCCCCACAGGGTCCCAGCTCCACCCTGAAGGGCCCCCGCCCTTCCACCCAGGGCCTATAACTAACCTTTAACAGCACCAGCGGGGGGACCATGCATTGAGCGCAGGCAGGTCCTGCTGGCTCTGGGGCTGCTCCTGCTGCCCAGCTGGGCTGGTCTCCTGGCAGCAGGACCTGGTGCGGCATGAGGGAACCGTGTGCCAGGCCCAGCCATGTCCTGGGGCCCCTTTGCAGCCCAGCCAGACTGGGCCCACGATGACAGAACCTGGAACGGCGCGTGGTCCCCACGTGCAGGGCCCAGCCAGGTCCTACTGCCCTTGGGGCTGCTCTGCCGGGCAGCAGGGGTAGGGGGATGTCCCCAGGGCTGCGGGGGGTGAGGACTTGGCCCAGATCCCTTCAGTTCGCTAGTGCGGCTTTGCACCAGAGCGGGTCGCATGGCTCCAGGAGGCGCGCACAGGAACTGCGCCTCCCGGAGCCCTGTGACCCCCTCTGGTGCAAAGCCGGACTAGCAAGCCACATGGGGCTGGGCCAGGTCCTCACTCCCCCACAGGCACAGGGGGCAGAGGAGGAAGCCAGACCTGGGGCCCAGCTCACGGTGACAAGACCCGGCTCAGCACGCAGTACCTGCATGCTGCGCCGCCCAGCCGGACCCTTCCTATAGCAGCAGGACCTGGCCCGGCATGCGGGGACTGCGCCGAGCAGAGCCAGGTCCTGCTGGCCCTGGCGCTGTTTGTGCCACCCAGCTGCCAGGTGGCACGAGCAGCCCCAGGGCTGGCAGGACCCAGCTCGGTCCATGCAGTCCCTGCGTGCCGGGCTGGGCCAAGCAGCATGAGCAGTGCATGGCTCGTGCTGCCTGGCCTGGCCCGGTGTGCAGGGACCATGTGAAGCCGGGCCGGGTCCTGCAGACCCTGGGGCTGCTAGTGCCTGGCTTGGCCTGGCATGCAGGGACCACACGGAGCCAAGCTGTGTCCTGCCAGCCCTGGGGCTGTTCGTGCCGCCCAGCAGCTGGGTGGCATGAACAGCCCCAGGGCCGGCAGGACCTGGCTCAGCTCCACGTGGTCCCCCACGCTGGGCTGGGTCCTGCTGCTATAGGAAGGGCCCAGCCCGGTGGCAGGACCCAGCACAGCACACAGGGACCGTGTGCCGTGCCAGGTCTCGTCACCATCAGCCGGGCCCCAGGGCCGGCTCCCAACTCTGCCCCACTGTGCCTGCAGGGGGGTAAGGACCTGGCCCAGCCCCATGAGGCTCGCTAGTCCGGCTTTGCACCGGAGCAGGTCACAGGGCTCCTGGAGGCACAGCTCCTGTGCGTGCCTCCTGGAGCTGTGCGGCCCGCTCTGGTGCAAAGCTGGACTAGCGAGCTGCAGGGATCTGGGCCAGGTCCTCACCCCCCCCCCCCCACATTCCCCTGACACCCCTCACCCACCCACACCCATGAAACATGCCCCCCCCCAAAAAAACTTACCTTGGACAGTGCTGGGGGCAGCAGGAACACCAGAGACACTCTGGCCAAAACCAGAGCATCTCTTTTGGAGGACTGGCTCGCAAGGCACGGTCTTGAATTGTGCCTTGCTCCACTCTATTGAGGAGCATTTTTTTTTTTAGATCCCTGGATATCCAGGGGTCTAATTTTGTCCTCGTGCTGTAAACTTGCAGCAAGCTCAGGGAACTTTTTTTCGTTCCCGCACATGCCTCTTGCCCCGCCTCAAAGAGGCACATGCGCACTCGTCTGGACGTGCCAAATAGAATCAAATATTTGACTTTATAAGCTAGATTCTGCTAAGACACCACCTCTCAAAATTAACTGGAAGTGGAGTATGCCCAACTGAAAGTAGATTTTGGCCTTGTGTGTGTGCACACCTCAGACCTTTCTCTTTAGTTGCTTTTCTTTGTTCTCTCATGAAAAGACTCAGTTCTTCAGAACTGCCAACTCCAGTTCTTTAGTCATGCTGAACTGTTGGATGTTTGTAGCAAAATGTTTCAGCAACAATGATACTTTAGAAATTTTGTACTTAAAAACATTTAGCACAGCAGATTTGAGAATGTTAACACTAGCTCATCAAAACAGACTCATACAGTATATTTGAAAATTTTTATTCCTCATTCACATCCCACCAATCCAGAAAATAAAACTAACCATTTCAGCACGAGGCAGTGACTTCTGCCTAGTATATTTTTTGGCCTTACCCCAGCAAAGCACCTGCATAACTGAGCATGCAACTCTCATTCTTGAAAGGTATGCAGGCGCTTTGCTGGGGCAGGGCCATATTACAGTTGCTGCACACCTTATTCAGAGCTGGTTAAGTCTTCACCGATTGCTCTTTGTGCTCTCAGCGTGGTCTTTGCACCCAAATTAAAACAGGAGTGGGTGAGAAACGATGTAGTCAAATATTTCTTCTACTCCCTTGGTTTCAAGAGTCACTTGTGTTCAGAAACATTTCTTCCAGTTATATATATGGGTCTTCATTTTGTGTTAATTTTTTTGGACTTGCTCATTCATTGTATTTGGCCAATTTTAGCCTGGGTATAATGTTCATGGATTGAAGCTCTTGGAATAACAGTTTACAGGCGTATGGTATGCGCAGGGATGACACGTGGCATGAGGACTTGCAGTAATGGCACCTAAGGATAAAGACAAAATATAAAAATCAGTATTGGTTTATAAACAAACACATTCATAAGATGTTGTCAAGTGGATCTTCTGTCCGGATGCATTTAAAACACTGAGCGCTGTGACAACTTTAAGCCCTTGAATGGTTCTATTGGTGTCAACGGGATTACTCGGGTGCTAAAGAGCTAAGCCTGTGTTCTGTTGGATCAGGACCAGAATGCTCAGTACCCTGCAGGAAAAAGTCCTATGTAACCCTTGCACACTGAAGTACCAACACTCAAGAAACAATAGTACATTAAAACAGGAATAAAACTCACATTTCTAAAAAGTGGAACAGAAATTATTCAGTTTGTTCCACACAATTTTCAAACATGGATAAGATGCAAAAAGGAAAAACCTCCAAGCATTAGTTTTTTACATATGTGACTTATTCTGCATTACCAAAGCATCCCAAATCCATTCATGCTGATATTCCTATGATGTGCATTTTTTCTCAAGCACCCCAGAACAAGCAAGCAGCCAAAGCAGTGTAGACTGCAATTGTGATGGCAGGCTAGTGAAATGGCATTTAAATAATCCCTTTATTAGTCACTCTGATAATGGGATCTGAGAATTTTGGGAGCCATGCTTTCTCTTTTGTTTGATACATACAGTGTAATACATTTGCGTAGCTAGCATTTTGAACTGTTATAAGCATGAAAATAGTACCCTTCTCTCAACAGCTTTCCCAGTATCAGATAATTCATCATTCCATGTTCTATCCTGCTCCAAATGGAAGCAAGAACCAACATTAAAACTTAGCATTTACTTTTACTATAAACACTGAACCACCATACAGAATTAAAGACTTCTGCAAAAACAATCACTTTCCCATTTCCTTCGGCTTCCATGTTGTTTCTTTCTTCTACTATTTAATCACATTAAGCAAGCAAATCGCTCGGAAGAAACTGGATGATTTAGGATTTTGGTATTGGGCTCTCCAGTTTTTCATCCTCTGGGGTTTAGGTTCAAATTCTGACCTGCCTCAGCTCATTAGATCTTAGAAGCTCTTCATTTGATGATGGTTTAGCAAAATTCTTATTGATTTCAGCATTATGGAACAACCCTATAAGCAATATTCACATTCGCAAGTCAATGCTTAGTCACTAGGGCTCAACTGTGCCATCAGTGGGCCTCCTCCAAAACCCAATGACATTGAGGCCAGGACCAATGAGAAAAACTGAAGTTCTGACAGTGACCTCATTGGGAACTAGATCACACCTTTGGTTCCAAGAGCCAAAGTCTGCCAAACCTGTCTTGCAAACTGAGTTACTCTTCCATTCTTGAATTATCTATACCAAATACTGATGATGTTTGTGACCTGCTGGTTTTTTTTTTGTTTTTTTTTGTAATGAAAATCACAGCTCCCTCACTGTCACATACTCTATAGTTTACCAAGGACATACTCTGCCACTGGACCACACACAACCTTACTTACAATATCCCAATTCAGGAAGAAGCAGCTTGATTTGGAAACTGAATGAATGCAAGCTTTTTGGAACTAGCCAAATTCACTAATAAGATACAATACCAAAAACTCTTTCCTGAGACTTACTGTCCTAATTGAGCCACTACTATTACATCATTGGATTGGTGAGGCCAATGCTCTTTTAAAGAAAATGGAGCTCAGCTATTGCTGTAGTTAAACCAGATGGTGCTTTTATTTTTGAGACAAAGTTGTGAGAACAATGACCATTTTCTGATACTGAGATAGCAACAGTTGGTCACACAGAATGGCAGCAGTCACATATCTCCCCATGCCATATCCACATGACTATTCTGCTCCTGCCCAGTCCAGAATCAGGGCCAGAGGAGCTACAGCTATGAAATGGGGTTCAAGTGAGGCAAGAGAACACGGTCTTTTTTGGAATGACATGGAAGAGGCACCTTACAGCTTAGAATGGGAACGACAAGCTGAGACTAACATGGCATCTCACAGAGTAGCATGGGGATGTGTTATGGTTGGCCATGTATCTGTGTTTACCAAGCAGTACAATCTCTGTAAATACTAGATGGAAAATGTACAGATTTAGAGATGGGCAGTACATGAACACAGGATACAAATACTTACATAGCCAATTTCAGCCTGTTTGCGAATAGACAGCTCTTTAGTACAATGGGAATTAGTCACTTACACCAAGCTTAAATTGGTACATTGATAAACATCTTTAGCTGTAAATTTTCACATACTCTGAATGTGTTATTTTAACACCATTCCCAACATTTTATGGTCTCCTAGGGGTCTTGAAAACCTTCAGCTTAAAGAACAAACCTGGCTCATTGGAACAGTCATTGGTCCCACTGGGATCACACGCAACAGTAAGACTGCTAATATTTGGTACTGAATTAATAACCCACAGTAAGTGTTTTATTCTCTTTCAATCTTTGCTGGGAATTCAGAGCTGCAATGGTTTGTAGAAGCAATGAACCACCCACAGAGGACAACAGAATATTACTTCCCTGAAGAAATGAATTATGCAAGTGAAACACCCTAGGCAAGTTTTGTGTCTCAGAGCAACATTCTACCTTGAAGACGAGGATTTTTGTGGGTGAGTTTTTTCTGTCTGGTACCTGAAAGCTTGTCTAAATCTTTCCTAACCATGTAGTTGGTCCAATAAAAGAAATCACCCATTAAAATCCTTGCCTCTTTCATATTTCCTAGAACATCATGGCTACATCATCACTCCAAACATTACCATTATCTTGAACCCTTCTCCCTCTCCTCAATCTATGACTACTGTCCTTAGCATTATCTACAGAACAATGTGTTGTTGCTACAAGCTTTCCTATAGCAATGCCTTCGTAATGTCTGCACCACTGACAAAGGCCAGTTCAGAAGGTCTGAATCCCTCTAATTACTTGGTTTCCATTATGATGCTCATTATAGGGCCACATACTCTCGCCACTGAAGGATACAGCGGATCGCTTAATTGAAACTACCCGCTATTGATTACTTCCCTCAGACTACTTTTCACAGAATTAGATTGCCTTGAACACCTCTTCCTCTCTGTGAGAAATTTCACCCTGTACAAAAGTGCCAAAAAACTTTGTTACAAAAGGTAAATAGAAAGATTTTGATACCTGAACAAAACCCTTAGTTTCATTAAACTGTTTTTTCACATACATAGTAACAAGAGATCTGTTAACTATTTTTTGAAGCATTAAAAAGGTTTCCACTAGTTTTTCCAGTCCCTAAAAGCTCAAATGCCCTCAAGAACTCCTATACAGCCATCACGTTTGCCAAACAGCAAAGGTTACATCTGCATATGTAGATTTCTATTCAGTACTTTAAAGAAGTAGGAAGAAGTTGCTTGTTGAGAAATAAAGGCACTACATTCAGAACAACATATCCTTGCTGCGTAGCAAGGTCTTAGGCCTGGAAAATGAACTCTGGTTCCATGCTCAGCAGGTCACAGCATATACCACTGTTCACCAATGTGCCCCAAATATTATTTGTTATTTGGATACTTTCCATATGACAAGTTCCTAGGGCACATTTGGAAATCAAGCAGACAGGGATGCCTAGCTACACAGCCACCTCCATGTGCAGCCAGAATTGAAGATGTAAAAGATGAGACAATGCTAAGATGGTCTTCTAAGGCCTGACAGCTTCAGGGCTGAGTTGCATGACTAAAAGGTCGCAAAAGCACAACCAGAAAAACAGTTTAAATAACATTGAGTGTGAGAAATATCAACCAACTGTATGGTGCTGTGGAAGGCCAGGTTTGCTGTGGCTGGGCAGTGCTGATGTTATCTACTACAAGTATTGTGGTAGCTTCAGAAGGGTGAATAGGCTGCCCCTGTTAAGCACATACATGCAGGTACAAAAAATGGGATTCTGAATGTCCCCAAAATACTGATCTAACCAAAACAAAAACAGCAGACAGTGCCTGAAAAAGAAATAAGCAAGTCACTGAGGGAGATGCACAGCTGGCTTTGTGCCCCTTAAGGTTACATGCTTGTTTAGCAGCTTCAGTCCTCTGTCCGTCTACCTAAGCTCCTCCTTCAGAGGGTACCAGCAGACAAAATAACGTGTTCTCTAGTTTTGGATATAACAGCTCAGGAAAGAAAACACTGACAACGAGACAAAAAAAGACGTCTTCTCTTACACACACACTCCCATACTAGCAAGTCTTACTTTTAATTTTCCTACCTCATCCGTAATCTATTATGAAAGAAACAGGCAAACAAACTTCACAGATGCCTAGCAAAGATGTATTTCTGGTAACCTGAATCCAGTATAACAAAAAGGCAGAATAGAAAAATAAGGCAACTGGAATTAATAGTTCGCAAGATCAGAAGTGCTCTGTTCTGAAGAGTTTGGCATCTAATTCCAAATGTACAGTACTGGAGGAGGGAGGGGGAAAGAAGAGAAATGGTGTTGATGTCTGTAGGATAACACTTGTGTTTGGCTGGAATCCAGGAGGTGTAAGACAGTAACATCATAAACCAAACTGGGAGAAAAAAATTGTAAAGAACAAGACAGTTGGTTAGAATCAGACTGACAGAGGCAGAGCTCAGATAGTCGTCACACAAGATGCAGCAACACAGGGGAGACTCCACAGCTACAGAACTACTGAAGATAAGCGCTGTTCACCTCTCTCTCATTCCTCCACTTCTGGTCTAGTCTGTAAGATTCCACGTTAAAATGGTAAAGCTTTAAGTCTTCAAGGAAGTTAATACCAGGTTAGCTAGAGATTATTTAGTGATGTATGTCAGGTATCAACAGAATCAGATACATGGACACAGTCAGTAAAACAGCCATGGTAAATTATTCATTTGTAGTACAGATGATATATGCAATCAGGTCTTTGTCTGCAGTCTTGCATCCAGTCGATAAGCCTGTTTTGTCTGGCTAAAGTTTAGACTTGGAGGATTTTCTAGCAGAAGCTGGAAGATCTCCAGAGAAGTAGGTAATCTCCCTGTGCCAAACACAGGGGAGAGTCCAATTCTCCTTTAAATGATTTCTGTCCTGCAAAGACATAATCCGTCAGCTTTACAGGCACCACAAAGACTTGAGTAAGAACTTGAGCCAGCAGGACTCTTTAGTCAGTGTGAGAGCATTTGCTTTTTTATAAAAACAAAAACAAACAAAGACACACACACACACACACACACACACTCATATCAAGCTAGATGGATCTCTCTCTAGCACCCAAACAGTAAGATGAAGAATCTGATGTTCCCAATCAGAAAGCAAGTAGCTCCCATTCTTTTAAATGGAAATCACTTTTTATCCAAGGGAATCTGTTCTTCAGCCTGGAATTTTTAATAATAGTACAGTTCTGTCTGGCATGCTTCATTTTACAGGGGCAGTCATTCCTGGGTCTTGGAATTGAGTTCTGTAAGAAAATGTCGCTCAGACTCATTTCAAGTCTGTCCCCTGGCAATGGCAAGCATATATCAGTAGGGGACCAAAGTACTATCAACTCCTCCAAAAGCATTGTGTTGCATTAAACTGGTACAAGCTAGGAAGAGGGAGACAAAATATTTTCTGCTCCTACTATTGAATAGGAACATATGCTGTACTTAGAAAAAACAAACATGGACTGAGTGAGTTGGTAACGTGTATTCCTCCACAAGCTGGTGGCACATGGAAAAATGACTGAAGAATCCAGCAGGACCTTTCTTCTATATCTTTGAAGGAAGTGAAATATTTGTGAATAAACTGAAGGGCTGTTGCATGTTAAAGAAAAATGGCTGGAAACTGTCAGATTTGGAAGCAACTTATTTTGAAAAGAAAAGCCTTATTTTATATCTTGTTCTCAGACAAGTGACACCTATGTAACTGGAGGTGCAATAGCAGGGCCAGGATTCCAGAAACGTACTGAGGAAGTCTGCTGCTCCTGGGAATGGACAGTAGGCCTTAGGGTTAGAGGGCACTGGGGAAGTAACTAGTTCAGAGAGACATACATTTTGCTACTTTGGCCTTCTGCCTAACACAACTTACCACCTCTCTACTCTGGGGTTTGTCAAAGAAGCTAGAATACAAGGCATAAAAAGAGCCTCCACAGCTAGGAACTCAAATGGGAGGGTGTGTGTATTTCATAACTTGCAAAAAAAAAAAAAGCCCAGTGAGGTGGTAACCAAAAAAAAGTGATTTTACTACACAAGAGGCAGAACATGAAAGGATATAAATACATTTCTCTATATAAGTAACAGCCCTCCAGAAAAAATATGCATCCCTACTTTAGAAATACATAACATCATGAGATCGTTTAGAGCAGTAGTGCCCAACCTTCTGGTCTCAGGGCTGGTTGAGTGGCATGGGCCCAGCCCACAGATCCTGCACACACAGTCAGCATGCCAGCCTGACCCCAGAGTGACTCAATGAGCTGGTGCCACTGCAGACTGGTGATCGAGCCTGCAGGGCCATGTCATCCTGTCTGTGCGGCTCCTTACAGGTCCAGAAATTTGGCAGTTAACACTGCCACCAGTCCCCTACTACCAACTTTCTGGACCCCTGGGGAGACTTGAGGGGCAGATGAGACAGCCCTATGGGTGGAGGTTGAGCCTTACTGGTCTAGAGATAGTCTGCAGAACAGTAGAAGCTTCCCTTCACTACTCTGCTAATGATTTGGACAGCTAAGCCCCGATATACCCACAAAATCAAACCCGTTTAACTAAGGTGCATTTTAAATCCATTTAGTTAACGATCAGTTCACCTCTGTGCAAGGATACAATCTACTTTAAACAGTCTTGCAATTAACTGCTGCTAAGCCAATCAACTTAACACATTAAAATGGATTTAAGAGACTCTCCAGAGTAGAGCAGTTGTGACAACTGAACTAAATCAGTTTTGTTAGATTGGCATGCAGACAGTGTGTAGATAAGCTGTTAGAGCATCCATGTCCAACCTTGGCCTGCCTTGTTGAAATAGCCAACCCAGGTGGCAATTAGGATGGCAATTTTGGGACATGGATATTTATCTAGTCTGAAAAAACAGATTATGAAGGCCAGATTTTTGTCCTGACTTGAACCTTCTGAATCTCTATCTCACTTAGGAAAGAATTTAGCCCTGCACTTGTAAGGCTTTGTATCCTGGTATCAATCTTTTGAGCCTTGTGAGTAACAGTTTTAGACCTATGCTGTCATTGATTCAGATTAATTAGCATATACAGAACTGTTAACTATTGCCTACAAAGCAGTTTAAAAAGACAAAAAGGACTACAGCACATGCAATGCATTGTCCTGTAGATGTATTCACTGTGGGCTAGTCAGTTTGTTTTGCCCAATTTAAGGTTCAACAACTTTGTTTTACATGGATGGATAGAACATGGAGGGGGAGCAGGGAAGGGGGAAGATGAGGATGGGACCCACGAATAGAAAGCCATTAAAAAAAAAAAAAAAAAAAAAGTCAACTTACCAGCCAGAGTATCCCAGCAAGCCACACTGCCCACAGACATCTACCTCAAAGGCATCACTTGAAATCATCAGTCTCTCCAACAAAAGCATGCTGGCTCCATAACCTATCAAGCAATCTCGTTCCATTTCTCCAAGACGCAAACCTCCATCTCGGGATCGACCTTCAGTGGGCTGCCTTTGAAACGAGCAGTTTAAAGAAAAGAGTAAATATTTCTGGAACATGCATCCTCATTTTTTTTTTAGGAACATGTTCCCTAAACAACAATACCGATGAACTTCTTTATGAACTATGAGTCTAGGTCTAGAACTAATCCTGCAAGCCTTTGTTATTCATTAAATTAGTTTTTGTTCATGTGAGAGTAATCTGCAGTAGTCACTACAGTAAGGATTGCAAGGATGGAGCTATTCTTCTTTATTACACATAAAATGGTTGAATAAATGCCCAAACCTGAATTCTTCATTACCGGAGGACACAAGCCATTCCTAGTAACTATGTAACCTTTTTCTGAACTTTGCATTCATGAACTGCATCCAAGCTTTTATCCAGACAGATGAAACAGAAGTCACGATATTTATTGAATTCTCCAAATGTTCTCAACTTGTTTTCCAGCTATGAAGTTTTTTCTCTAGACTCCATTAACACTTGTAATCTCATTTTACATGTGCCAAAATTACTGCAAAAAATGTGGAGTTGAAAAGAACATAATATTTTTTTAAACAAAATTTACTTTTTAAAATGAATTTATGTTCACTTTAAACATTTACTCCACAACAAGAGCACCTCATCTTCAGGTACTCCTAAGCACACTACAAAAGGCCAATTATACAAAGTTAATACTCCAGAAATCCCCTTTTGCCTAACCATTTCATATAAATTATACTACAGTAGCTAAAAACTATGAACTCTCAGGATAGTCTCAGCCTCACTCAGAAAAGAGAAACGTTTTATAACATACCCAAGGAGTCCCTAGGTTGAGATTCTGCCAGGAAAATGTTAGACCAGCATGTGTCTGAGTGTGTCCAACATTATTAATCTTAAAATATATTTTAAAATGCAACTTATACATAGCTTGCTTTTTTTATACATTTGCCAATGAATAGACTAATCAGTGTCAATTATGTCAACACCTGTAATTTTAATCACAAGCCTTACAATTTCAGTGTTTTGTTTAAAAGACACAGTTCCTGAGACAAAAGATGGGAAATCTCAGGTTTTGACAGACAGGAGTCCTTAAGGTTGCAAAGAAACACTTGAAAATGTCTCTTAAGTGCAATGTAGAGCAGGTGCAGGTGAGGAGGAGGAAGAGGAAGTGATGGTGGTCCAGATTCAAGATTACTGCATGTTTTGGCTTGGTAACACTTGGCACAGTGCAAAAATATTTGGGTTGTCATATAGAAACTCTAAATTCACTGCCTCAAATCATGACAGTACCCCTTTAATTAAGAGAGCCTGGACTTGACTTTATGTCAGTTGCCTTAAAAAAAGTCATGGATGAATCTCCCTCCACTGCAAGGTAGATATTGACCTACCAGTTTTTCATCTGTCAATATTATGTATTTTGTCCTTTATAAATTTGGTACTGTTAGCTGAAGGCAGTTGCTAGATTGTGCCACTAGAAGCATTTCAAAGTAAAAGCTCTTTAAAGATTCAAACTGTCCACTGAAATCACAGAAGTCTTTCAATTCATTTCAGGGAACTATAGATCAGGCTCTATAAGATGCACAGGAATGAGAAGAATTGTTTAAACTTGGTTCTAAGACACAGGCTTAACTCACTCATGAAGCAGGATATCTGGCTGTTTTGCATCATTGGAGCAGCATAAAGCAACCAGAGTGAGTATACTTGTGAATCTGGCCACAACTTGTGTGTTCATAAATTTGTGTTACTTTGGGTCTACAGATTTTGGGTCCAAAAAAGAATTTTAAAAAGGTCTGATTATCCTGCTTTAAAGCTATGAAATATTAACCCAATTAGCAGACAGAAAGCATGTCAAAGTTTTAATTGTACTTTGGGGGGGGGAGGGAAGAGTCTCTCTCTCCTCCTTTTACTCTGCCCATATTGAGAATTTAGTTAATCTGTTTGCAATTCAAATTTGTCTTTTCATTCATGTAACCTGTTTTACTTTTTCCTTGTTGGAACAATGAATAGAATGTGTTTACATCCTGGTTTAACTTCCTAGTTCTCCCCCACACAGATTAAGTTTGATCCTGTAGAGGACAGAACTTGTCTAGCAAAGCTCTGGGGGTGTAGGTGAATTTTCAGAAGCATCTATGCACCTACCCCCCAGGCAGCAGCACCACTGAGGGGCAACAATCAGGGATGCTGCCTTGGGCACCGCCTTTGGGGAGTGGTGGGGACAAGGTCAGTCACCACTACAATGTGTACTGCTGTGATCCACCCCGTGGTAGGTTGGTGCTGCCCCATGTGTGAAGCTGTCCTGCTACAACTCTGCAGCTGGAAGCTCAAGTGGTTTTGAAAATACCACTAGGTGTTCATTTTTTCAAAATCTGACCCCAATTCCCATTTCATTTAAGGTAAGAATGAGATCCCTGGAAAAACTATGCATACACAAAAACATATGCAAAAAAGGTGAAATGGTGTGGTCTGTAAAGACACAGGAAAAAATTTAAAGCCCCCCCAAAGTCCCTTTTTCAAAAGTAACTTCAGTCTGAATCCTTTCTAAAATGAGCGTACCAGCAGTTGGGCTGGGACTTTCTGAAGTTTTTAAGTGACTTGGAAGCCTGAGTCAACAGGACTCATTTTTCTCACTCTCAGATAGTTTTGAAAATCTCTCACATGTATGATATTACTTTATCTTTTGAAATTGAAAGCTGGAGAAGATTGAGCTCAGCGTTGTTTAACTATTACTGTTATTACTTATGCCCGTTTGGAAGAAGCGCCGAGCAGCTCCAAAAGTCTTTGACCAAAACACTGAGCTTTAAAGGTCAGGTACAGACATTAAGTTTTTACTAGAGACCCACCAAATCCATGAGCCCTGGCGGCCGATTACACAGCTGTAACATGGCCAGGGCCCCCGACTTCACAGCCGTATCATGGCTGGGGTTGCCATTTTGTAGGTGAAGCAAAGTGGCCCCCCCACACCTCTGATTGGCTGAGGGGCCACCTGCCAATGCACACTCCCTCCCACACACGGTTGGCCCCAGTTAGCGGGCTGAGGAGTAAACCAAGAGGCAGGCAGCTGACCAGCTCCTGGACTGAGCTGACATCAGGGGCTCAATCTCCAATTTGCTCTGCTCCAGCTGTCATCCCTCCTGCCCTGCCCCACTTCAGGAGAAGGGGACTTTTGGCAGGCTTCAGAAGATGGGCAGTCTGCCCTTTCTTCCTCTTCGTTCCCTTCCCCCTTCCCTTGCCCTTCTAGTAGACAGCTTTTTGCCGGCTCTTTGCTGACTTTTTGAACGTAGCCAGTTTCCTGAATTTTTTCATGTGGAACCAGCTATTTCACAGAAGACTGCCAATTACACAACTTCCACAAAATCATGTATTTGGTCCCTAATTTTTACTGATATAAGTGATCAAAAAACAAGTGATCAAATACTTGTAACAAAACAGAAGTTTGGCATACATAGATTGGTTTAAAAATGCCAGAAACTGGTCCAAGATTTCCTGCCCCCTACCATGGGGCAAATGGGTGCTCTATCTGCTACTGATCTAAACTACGTAACTTAGATCGATTCCGCCTCTGACTTTTTGAATGTCTGTACTTAGCCTATGTCACAGGATATCAGCCAAGAAACCTTCAGTCTCTCAGACGGAAAAAGGAGAGAGAGAAAACACCTGATGCTCCAGGGTCTGACCAGTATTATTCATCTATTTCCTTACAATGCACCATGAAACTGGCATAATTTGATTAATCCAAAACACAACCCTGATAGAGCAGCCATTTTGTAAGGAGAAAACATAACCAGCAGAACGGCCAATGTTGTAATGACTTCAAGAAAGAGGAAACAGTTTACCCAAAATACTGCCCTAACAGAGTCAAATGTCTTGGCAACATCATTCTATCTCCCCTTCTTCAGTGCTGGCTCTGACATTTATTTGGAGCCTTCATTACCCTGCAAGCAGAGACCAACAAACACCCATAGATTTTGCCTGAGAGAAAATGACTAGCATGAGGGGCGCATTGCCTGCGCTTCTAAAAAGACTTTGCCTTCATGCACCAGCTGCAGGCAAGGCCTGTTTATTCTGTCATTCTGCACGGACATTCTGTTCCCCGAGACAATGCTTTCTGGGTGCATCTACACGTGAATTTACATGAGCCTAAACTTAATGCCCCTTAGTCTAAGTTTAGGCGCATGTCTACATGTGCATTCCTTAAGGAGCCTTAACATGGCTTGCTGGGCAAATGCGTTTGCAGCCTGCCCTGGGCAGCACCCTGGACAGCCCCCTGCAGCCTGCCCTGGGCAGCACCCTGGACAGCCCCTCGAAGCCTGCTGCAGCATAGCCGGGCAGTGCAGCCCAGTGCTGGAAGAGGGGGGTAAGATCCTTCAGTCCCCCCTGGACATTACTGGCCCAAGCCCTGGTACTAACCCCCTCCCCAGCATCGGTCGAGAGCAGACCGGAGCCAGCCTGCGGGGCCCCACACTGCTGCTGGGCACCGCCAAGAGCAAGCAGCAGTGGGTGCTGTTCTCCAAGGCGCAGATGTTGGAGCAGGAGTGGCAGTTCCGGCAGTAGTGGTACCTGTTGGTGTGGTGACTGATGACTATGCGTAAGGACACAATGCCTGCAATGAAGCACAGTTCTTCTACTCGCAACAACACAGGGAGCATGTGAAGCTGTTACTCCTCTCCGGCCTGCCTACACGTGCCGGGGCTTGGGTTGTTTTGCTTTTTTGTGCCCCTATGTACATTCATTAGTCAGCACATCAACAGGTACTGCTGCTACTGGAACTGTTGCTCCAGCTCCAGCATCTGCGCCTTGGGGAACACCGCCCACTGTTTCTTGTCTTGGCAGCAGCAGCACGGGGCCCTGCGGTTTCAGCTCTGGCCCGCTCAGTCAACATACATAACGTTAGGGTGCCTTAAGGCATCTACATGTGCCTTAAGGTGCCTTAAAGATTCATGCTTAAATTTGATACTGCATAAAGCAATTAGCCTAAAGTCATCATTTTTAGTGCGCCCTAAAAATGGCAAAAGTGCCTTAAATCGGCACTATAGACGTGCCCTCTGAAACTGAAAAATATTATCCAACAGAAGAGAAAGGGCCATATTTGGGGCCAATGATTTTACTTTTCTGGTAGAGTGAAAGTATTTATAAAGATTATCTTTATTGCAACCTGTTTTCTCAAGGGCTGGGCCAGGATGGTGGAATGATTTCCCGTATGAACCAAGGGCCTACATAAACCTTGCCAATTTCCACTCTAAGTGCAAGACACCTTTTCCAGCTTTTTTTTGCTGTATTTCTAAATTACAAAAGAATCAAAACAAAAATATTTTAGTGGACACACTTCTCCCTTGGAGGAAGATAAAAACATACATGATGTTGGTCACATACTTAAAGCATGTTAGAAGACTCGCATATTACATTGGAGAAGGTGATATAAGGAAGGAACTATGCAGAATAGAATTGCTGATGAAGTTCAGAGGCAGAAGCAAGGGAAGAAAAATATTAGACTCTAATCTGAGTGAGAGTGTATATGTATATACATACATACATACAAACAAACAGACAGATTTTAAGTTAAGTAACTTGGGGGAGGGAGGAAGGGAAACGGGAAGGAGGGAATAAGTCTGGGTATCATGGACAACTAAATGAAAACATCTGTGTAATGCACAATATGCACCCCAGGGAATTATGCGTGGAAAAATTCCAAATTATGCAAAATTATTATTTTTTTTTTAAATTTCATCTTACATTCTTAATATCTGTGCCAAAAACCCCACCTAGGTGGATGTGGGTTTTGTGGGTGGGTGTAGGCCCCCCTGCCACTCGTCTGTCCTCCCCCATGGTGCACAGCTCCCACTGCCAGCAGCAGCAGCAGGCAATGGGCCCTCACGGTGCTCATGGATGCAGCAGGCAAAGCCCCCTGGTAGCACATGGCTTCTGGGGGCTGCACATGGTGGCACAGAGTCGGCCTGGGCTGGCCTGCTGGCCTGCGCTTTCAGGCCACACCAGGCTGGCTTTTTACCAGTACTTGAGGCTCACTGCATTGGAGGCAGTAGCCATGTGCCACTGGTCTGGGTGGGCTCTGTACCTCTACATGGGGTTTCCAGCACTCCATCAGCAAGCCCCATGTGGAGGCTCAGATCTGGCCTAGCCCAGCCCCATGGTACATGGCTCCTGCCTGCAGTGCTGTAAGCTTCATGTGCTAGCACAGAGCCAACCTGGTTTTGTTTGAAGGCATGCACCAGTGGGCTGGGCCAGGCAGACTCTGTGCTGCCATGTATATCCTGTCCCGAGGGCCTGCCTCCTTCTGCTGCCACTGGCCTGGGCTGTGCAATTTGGGAGGTGGGGAAGAGATGGATGTGTGGCGGGGGGCCCACACTCACCCACAACCATCACACCTACCCACCCCTCCTGCAGGCAGGAGCTCCCCTCCCCACTCACCAGCTGTCCAGTTACGCACCACTGCGCTTGGTGCTCCCACATGGAGCTCCCAGTTGGAGTGCTGAGAGCCCCACAGAGGTGGAGGCACAGAGCCTGCCCAGATTAAATTATGCAAAATTATGCAATTATGCTGGGTCATACTTTTATGCATAACATTGTGCAGGCATATAATTGCGTAATTCCCCAGAGTGTAACAATATAAGAAATTCACAACCAATACTGAAGATCATGGGGCTGTATGGGATGCCTATAAAGCCCCGTTGTTTAACCTGGAGAAACTTTATGACACGTGTTTATAAGCAGGTTGCCTAGCCTGCTGGTTTCTACAGGTGGGCTTTGCTCCCCGAGTTCCTGAGCTATTCCTTCCAAGTAAAGTAGTCTTTAACCAGAGGCCAAATGAACAACTACCAAACCCTTCTGCCCTATTCTGGGCACTAGGAAAGGAGGAGCCCTTTGGCTTTGGCCCTTGCACAACAGCCTGGCCCCTCCCTGGAGCAAGCCTGTCCTGTTCACAACTTGTATCCAGCTTGCAACCTGTTCCCTCACCGTTTGCTCCTTTTCTGCTCTTTCCCTTGGTGTTTTAAGCTCCCAGTGGGACACTTCATTATCCTAAAGCCCCCCAGCTGGGCTTCCTCAACAGGCTTGACTGTTCCCTCTTAAAAGGGCCAGACCAACCTGTTATAGGGATGTTAGAAGAGAAGGAATCCCAGCTTGATTCTGATTCCAGGTGAAGCAGTGAGAAAGACTGTTTCTTTTTGTAAATGACAAACATAACATTTGTGATGGGAAAATGCTGATGGGAACTGTCGGCAATAACCAGTGAATCCTCCAAAGGAAAGTTGTTTTTGCAGGGCTATTTTTCAGAGTAAAGTTTAAGTCCATTCTCATCATGAAGTTAGCAAATGGAAGAATGGAACATGGAAGCCTGCAGAACTTGCTCATTTAGCAGAGATGATGGTAATGACAGAAGCTGAATTGGAGGTGCTGAGGGAGGAGGGGAGTCTAAGATGGGGCATAGGAGAGCTGCATCCATGTCTGCCACATAATACCTACTGATGGGAATTTCCTCTAGGAATTTGTCTAGTACCCTCTTGAACTAGGTTAAACTACTAGCCTCCACAAAACTGAGTGGAAATGAGTTCTGCAATTTAATTATATGCTATTCGTTTTAAAACTGCTACCTAATAATGTCGTTGCATGTCTCCTAGTTCTAGTATTATGAGATCATACCCATCTACTTCCTGTACATTATTTATTATTTTGCAAACCTTTATCATGCTTCTTTCCTAAGCTGAATAGTCCTAGCCCATTTAGTCTCTCCTTACAGAAAAGCCTGTCCATGCCCCTTATCAACCATGTTGCCCTTCTCTGTACTTTTTTAGTTCTCCTATATCCTTCTTAAGGGGGGGAGAATGTGTGTGGGTGTGTCCATGGGTGTGGAGGTGGGATGGGCAAAACTGCATGCAGTATTGAAGATGTGGGAAGATCACAGATTTATAAAGGGGTATAACGATATTTTCTACATTGCTTACAATTCACTTCTTTTTAAGTCCTAACATTTTCTGTGCCATTTTGACTGCTGCTGAACACCAAACTGAAGTTTCTAGCAAGCTGTTCACAATAATTCAAAGATCTCCTTGTAATGTGGTAACTGTTAACATAGAGTCCATTATCATGCATATATATATTTGGGGTTATTATTTTCCCCAGGTTACACACTTCCCACCTTACATATATCAATACTGGTATGCAAAAATTTCAGTAATACTATTTTCATAGCTAAAGTGTGTGGACAAAGAGCTGTGTCCAGCACCATGCAAGACAAAAAAAACCCCAAAACAACAACAACAACTCGAGCAGTTAGATCGTTAGTTGAGAACACAGCTGGCTGTTCAAGTTGGCTGGCAGAGGGATTACTGAGGTTTTGTTTTGTTTTTTTGTTTTTTTACATGCAATGCACTTTGGAATATACTACACACCTTGCTTTTGAAAGGCAAAAAGAAGCAAAAAAGATCTTTCTTTGTAGTAACCGAGTAGCAGCAGGTAGGGAGCTAAGCCTGCTCATATTCTGCTCCCTCTGAACTACCACAATTTCCATGGGAGGATTCATGTTAACTGCTGCAAGTTTTCTCCTCCTCCTGCTCTCTGGCTTTGTAAAACTACTACTAAGTAAGAAAAAGTCTTAATATGATGATGATGGATAACCTTAGAGGTCTAGATACTACAGCATATTTTAGTACACTAAAAATATGAACCGTTGATTCACAAGATTCATTTCTCAAATGCAAAACAAATGGGTTAGCAGCAGAAGAACCTCACCTCTTAGTTGTACAAGGTACCCACTGAATGTTCAAAGTAACTTCCTCCTATCATAAGATGCCACAGGTTTTTTGATGCTTAGCTAAATGCTAAACATTAAAAGTTATATACTGTGAAGCAGAATTTATCTTCTATGTTGTTAATAGGCAGGTAAGCATTTTTCTGACTACACAGCAAGCACCGTGCACACTTAACTCTACCTGGTAAGGACAGCTCTGGGTCCTCGAGCTCTGGCATGCATCTTATCCAACACCATGTGCTTTAGTTTCTGATAATATACAGGACCAAAATAGATATAGGCTTCCAATGGTTCTCTAAAGGAATAGAAAATAAATCACAAATCTTGGTTACTCATTTTTACCCCTAGACACAATCTACTAAACAGGAACATTAGCAAGGCAATCTGGAACAATCCAGGCATCATAAGCCACAAAAAAAGCATTTGGACTTTCAGGCTTATTTCAATAAGAGGCATGAACAAACTTCAAGGCTAGGGACAGAAGTTACACTAACTGGTTTAAGTGATTGGAAACTGGTTGAAACTTGTCTCAGAACTGAAGTTCAGTGCACATAAACCATTTTCAATAAGGCTGAAAATGGTTTAAGATAAACCTGCACGTACATGTAGTATCACACTTAACTGACTTAGGTTAAACACATTTATGGAACTTCTGTCCCAAATCCCTTCCTGATTCAAGTTAACACAGTTTCTCAGCATCCCAGGATGCTTTGCAGCCCTGGGCTGCGCTGTCTGCTCCCACAGAACAAGGCTGGCCCCACCCCCAGCAGTCACAGAGCTGAAGTACTCGGCTCCCTAGCCGCTTCCTGCCTGGGCCTGTCAGTCCAGTGGGACAGGGGGAAAGGGAATGGATGCCCAGGCCCCCTTAGTCCCAGGCTATAGAACAGGGGGAGGAAAGGGCCCTGCGGTGGGGGCTTTTTGTTCCCACCCTTGCAGCCCAGCAAGCCAGGCAGAGATCAGCTCAGCCCCACCCTCTCTCCAGCCTCCACCTTCTAGAGGACGGGAACATATCCCTTCCCACTCCCACCTGGAACTCACTCTACCAGCTGGGGTCAGATGGGGGAGAGGGGAGGAGAAGCCCCAACCCAGGAGCTTCTCGTCTGCTCCTCCACAGCTCGAGCCAGGCTGGGATCACCTCAGCCTTGCCCCTTCCCCAGACCAGCTCCAAGCTGCACGGAGATGAAAAGCTCTGAGGTGGGTGCTTTTCCCCCACACCAGGCAGACCCCATGGCAGAAATGCATGCAAGTGTCAAACAACAGATTAGTGGACTATAGCATCACAATTCTTATTTAAGAGACTCATTTTCAATATATTTTACAATGTTACTCTCTGCAAGGAAAGTGACATTGCAGACGATAACAAAACATACAAACCTGAAAGTCTTCATACCCTTATGTAAATCTGTATTATGACATTTGCTACCCCAAGCAGGTCAGTCCTTAAAATTTTATTTCTATCATATTTTTCTGCTCTAGCAGCACATCTCACTTATACAAAATATTGCCAGCTCTTAACTAAACAGAGTACTCCAAATCCAAGTTAAGAGGGAATATTAAAGCAAAAGTTGGCTTATTTTCCCTAGAAAATAATTATTAGTCATCAAGGCACTGTTCTCAAAACTATAGAAGCTATTAACAAAAGGTGTTTACATGCTAGTAAGAATTTCAATATTTAGGAAAGATCATATAGAACTCAGGGAATAAGGAGCAAAAGAGGGAATTTAAATCATATTTATTTAATCAAAAAAACTTAATCAACATATGGAATCAGTTAGAGAGCAAGGCAACTAGAAGTAGAGTGTGGATGTATTCAAGAATCACCTAAGTCTGTTTTTGGAGGAGGAAGGGGGATTGGAAGGAATAATAAAAATCAGGAAGGTGGGATTAAGATACATTTTAGAAGGGCAGGCATGTGGGACCATATGGCCTTTTCCTGTTTCTGAAGTATCTCATATTCTTTGAACTCCAGAGCTCCGAAGACAGTCTGATCAACACAGCAGGAATTTAACAGATTTAGGCTATTATGCCAGACTGAATCACTGTATAACCAGCTAAACAAGCAGGCAAAAACTACGGCCAAGAAACAGACACCTGCCTCCAATTCCGTATTTTACAGTATTATTGTAGTTAATGTGATAATGCAAATCTTGTTCAACAAAAACATAACAACGGCTGCCAACCCCCCCCCCAAAAACATAGAAAGTTACTTAGAACCCTGTGCAAGGAAAACTTGATTTTGCATTAATTTCTTGCAGATCTAAAGTTTAACTGCTTTGTCTTGTGTGTCAACAACCATTCATGCTAAAGTCATGCATGCATTGGTAAAATGAAAATCTGAAGTATTTGATGTTTAAAAGGTAAAATGTAAGAACAATGGAAAAAAAAATCCCATTGTTCACGTACTTCACTTCATGTCAGAGACATACTTGTTCTTCAACAGAGGCATAAGAAAATCTTTCAGTTGTGACCCAACAGGATGTTCTTTTCCCACTCCTACACCTACACCTATGTAAGGATACAGATTTTAGCCACATCGATCTACAGGCAAAGATATTCAGAACTTTTGGCAGAAGTGATATTTTTGAAGCAGATTCTTACCCAGTGATACCAGACGTTACGTAGTCCTTCCCTAGGTAGTTATAACCATAACGAATGAGATCTTCACATACATCCTTAACTTTACTGCCTCCAAAAGCTGTTCCATAGTGAAATCTGCCATCTAGGACGCCAGCCTTCCCAGCCAACAGTTCAATTAATTTTCCCACCTGCGCAATGGAAAGCAAGAATTAGCAAGAGGAGTACTTTCTTGATGCATGTCTCACCCATCAACCCCTTCCTTATATTTTAAGCGTTATCATCTTAATACAAAACTGCCAGCTCACTGTCACGTGGTAAGGAACACTTGCTATATTGCTATCTGAAAGTTTTATTACTCATATTTAGTCAGATGAGCATGACCCACAATCTAGCCTCACTCCTAGACAACTGAGGTTGGAGTGCTCGGCATGAGGAGTGGGAGCAGAAGGAAGCAAGCTAACGGGGAAAAATGGGAGAGGAAAACAAACAAAAGGGAAAAGGCCCAAATAAAGCACAAAATCATGGCCTGGTTGGTATGGCAGTAGAGCACTTATGGAGTGCAATCTATTCACTTACATCCCTATACCACCAACCCACATCATGAATAGGAACAGGCTCTGCATAGAATATATCCCCAATACCCTACGCAGGTAGACAGAGGCTTGGCTCTGTCCCCACAATGCTCAGTGACATAACTACCCTGGCTGGTTGTTATAGGCACGGTTTAGTTGTTCCTTGAAGCAAGAGAGACAGGGAGAGAAATTACCACTTTGAAGTCTGTCTCTCTGGGCTGCACCTTACGCTGGCCAGGGTTTAATCTCACAATCTAGTCCAGCTGCGGGCAAAATGGCAGATCCAACCAGCAGCTGGACTCTATTTCCCAGCAGCCCTTGCCTGCATGGCTGGGGCCGGTCTCCATGGAGACTCTAGTTGCAGCTAGGCTGTGATAGTGCAAGGCTTAGGTTGCCATAGAAACCAAACCAAAAACCAAACCAACAAAAAACCCAACTGAAAATGGATTAAAAGTTTGAAAAATATTGGAGTGGAAAAGCTATGCCTTGGCAAAAATCCTCTCCCTTCAATGTCATGATGTAAACTAAATATGAAGTGGGGAAAAACAAAATGGGGGACAATATTAAGATTGTCTATTACAGGAAGCTTACTTTCTAAATCAGGATCATGGGAAAGTAGGGCTGAAAAGGATCTAGTCAGCCCCCTGCTCAAGGCAAGATCAGCCCTTAAGTAGCCATCCTGGTCCGTCTAACCTGCTTCTGAAAATGTCTAGGGATGGGGAGTCCCTAACTTTGAGGCAGCCTGTTCCAATGCTTGCCCACCCATGTGGTCAGAATATTCTTCCTAATCTCCAACCCAAATTTCCTTTCCTGTAATCTGAAGTTATGGCTTGTAGCTCTGCCTTCTACACCCACAGAGAAAAGCCCATCTCCATCCTCTATAATCACCCTTCCGGTATTTGAAGACTAATCAAATCCCCCCTCAGTCTTCTCATCTCCAGACTAAGTAATCCTAGTTCTTTCAGCCTTTTCTCATGTTTCCCAGGCTCCTAATCATTTTTGTTGCTCTCTGCTGGACTATTTCCAATCTGGTCAAAACTTTCTTGAAGTGTTCCTCAAAACTGAACACAGTGCTCCAGGCGAGGCCTCACCAATGCCTAATAGATCAGACAGATTACTTCCCTTGATTTGCGAGAGATACTCCCTGCTAATACAACCTAGTATGCTGTTAGCTTTTTTGGCAACAAGAACACTCTGTTGGATCATATTCAATTTATGATCTAATGCAACCTCCAGGGTCCTTCTCTGCAGTAATGTAGCTCACCTAATCATTCCCCAGTCTGTATCTGTGCATGCAATTATTCTGTCCCAAGTGCAGAATACTTCACTCGTCCTTGTTGAATTTAATCTTACTGGTTTCAGACCACTTCTCCAGTTTTCCAGGCCATTCTGGATCCTAGCCCTACCCTCCAGAGTGTCTGCAACTCCACCCAATTTGTCGTCATCCACAAATTTGCTAAGTGTGCCTTCAGTTACATCCTCCAAAGCATAAATGAAGATGTTAAAACAGTACTGAAACTAGGGCAGGCCTCTGGGGTATACACACTCAATACCTCCTCCCAACTAGGCATTGAGCCACTGATGACTTCTCGTTGAGCATAATGATCTAACCAATTATGTATCTACCTTATAATGTTTTCATTATGTCTCTATTTCCTTAGCTTATTAATGAGAATGTTGTGGGAGATAGTGTCAAAAGTCTTGCTAAAAACCAAGGACCAATTGCATCCACGGTTCTTTCCCATTCACAAAGCCTGTCACCCTATCATAAAAGGAAATCAACTTGGTCAGGCAAGATATATTGTTTCATGTTGGTTCAAGTACTTCTTGCCAATGAAAAAAACAATGCATCTGACGTTTTCCCCAAGATCTTCTCCCAAAATTCACAAGCATGCACATTTTTTTCTTCTCATGCTGTAATGCATAGAATCTGAATCTAAAAGGGATAGTCTGTTTTCATTTTTTGTGAAGCTATTCAGTGAAAACAATTCATTTTGTAAAATTAGTCCAATACAGCACTAGACTTTAATTATTCAACTTTTTTTCCAACCTGTGAACTTGTGCCAACAGCTCCATGTGCAGAAGCACTTAGATTTGATTAAAGTTATTTCACCTGACTCTCAGTTACTCACCTATCAAGAAGAGACTTAAAAGAATTCATGAATGCAATTCTGGAAATATTTAACAGCAGCAAAAGTTCTGACAGATTAGTTAAAAAGTACTCAAATTTTCATATGAAAAAACCTGATGGCTATTTTTATCATCTTTATACACAATTTAATTGTGCCCTGATCTCTTCTGAAACATCTTGATTAGTGGCCACAAGAGAGAATCAGTTTCTTCACCTGGATTGAAAAAAGCTGACGGTGGGGATGGATAGGCAGCGTTAAAACAATGTGAAGGAGATGATAGTCTCTCTCGCATCTGACTGCAACACTTTGTTCTGCTTTCCCACCTGCCTATGATGCATCATCTTATAATGCCATATGCAAAGATTGTGTCCTGTTTACATTAGGTACTTTGATATATTCAAAACCGAGCACCCAAAAAAAAAAAAAATCTCAGGACAGCAAATACATGAAATGAGGGTAAAACCACACATTGTATATCATTCTGTACTTTTCCATCAGTTAAAGACCTTGTTTACTTTATTTATTTCACTTCATTTTCTATTTTTGGGGGATAGGGAGAGAGAAGAGGGTTTTTCCCTGCCTCCCCCGTGCCCCACAACACAATGTAATATGTATGTAATGTAATACAACTGACCGTCATACGCGATGGGAAGCCATGAGGATTCATTATGATATCAGGACAAATTCCTGTATCGCAAAATGGCATGTCTTCCTGAGGAACAATCAGCCCACACACCCCTAAAGGAGAGTTAAAAAGAAATGTCAATTCACAAAAACAAAGCACCATAGGGACAGTGACTTTACTACCACATTTTCATCAATGTTCTGCCACTCCTTTCTCTTGCGCATGGATCACTATTTAGCAAGATTAATTTCCCTCTTAGTGCTGACAAACCACAGTTAATAAATTGCTACACGATAACTTCAGGGGTGCAAATTTGCTCGCCTCGTTCCCAAAGAGCAATCAAGAAGAAAACATACGTTTTCCAAGAGTGACAAGAGATTTTGTGTACTCAACTCAAGCCACTTAAATCAAAGACTTAATTATCAGAGTATGTGCTGTACTTCCTGAAAATTTGAAGTCTTTAATGCATCTCTCTGGGTACTTAAAAGCACTGGTTAGTTTTGAAAACTTGGCCCACAAAGCTGCATACATAGTCTGGGGTCTTTGAGAACAATGATCTCCAAAGAGGTTTTCTATTAGGAGAGGTAGGTAAATATGATCTGTTGCCCAAAGAAATTATAGTTTACACCAGACACCCTCCACCTTTGAAAAATTTTGGAAACTCTTTTTAGTCCCAATAATTTGAAGCCAATAGGCTGTTGGGAGGGGGGGAGGAGGAGTGGAGATAAATAGAGTTGAAAACCCCAAGAAACTTAAATGTGTGAAATCCATTCAAATTGCTTTAAGTTCTCCACAAATCTTTCCTTCCCAGCCTTCCTAATGGTTTCCACAGTGAGTTTTTATAAATTGAAATGTAAGATCTAGCAGCGTGCCCTGAAGGGTAACAGCATTTTAAATTCAGGTGTTAAAATGCAGACACTGAAGCCCCTACTCCTTTGAATCAAGACAACTGTTTCAGTTAGACAATCTTTTCCAGAAGCTCTCAGGGTTGAAAAAGAGACTGCAGGCTCGGTGAGATCAGCCTGGTGCCACTGCCAGAGCGCACTCAGAGAACAGTCCTCGAGTGGAGGGGGCTGAGGATGCTGGTTACATACCTAAAAAGGCATCCCCCAACCAGCCAGTTCACAGGGGGATATTGGCGTCGGCTCAGGAGGGAGCTCCTCATCCACAGTCCGAACAAGACAGGGATAGGTGCAGGGGACAGTAGCTAATAGAATGAGAATCGCAAGAACGGGGGACGGGAGAGGAGGATTTGAGCGCCTGCAGTTTTACGTTTAGTTTCTGACCTTGTACAAAATTAATCTCCACTGTTTTGTTATGACAAATCATTAACTGGCTGTTCTCCAGAGAGAATCATTGGTGAAAGCAGATTAAATAATAATAAAAATAATTTAAGAAAAATAAAATCAGGTTTTTTGCTTGCAGGATGATTTTATTTCCCCATCCTAAAAATATATATGTATATATAGCATACGGGTTTACCCCACATTTGCATTCTCTTTTTACAAAAACTTGAGGTTGCATCTGGACTAAGGGCACCTGTAAGCCAAAAATTAAATCTTAGCTAACTTAAAATTACTTTAGGATCTGAAAACCCTTTTATATGCCAAGACGGTTCCCATAGTAGACAGCCACTGTGTTGTTTGTTTTGTGTGAAAGTGAATGATAAAAGATCCATGAAATCGACACAGAAAGGCAGAACAGCAGAAAGAACTGAGGGCTCTCCATCATAGCGGCTTCTACCCTCTGCTGACTTGTATAACAATGGAATCTACACATCCAACTGCAGATCTAACACAGCTGTGCATTTCATTAGATGAAGAGCACTAGTGACACAAGTAAATAATTAACTTATTCTGGTCCGCTGACTGTGGTTATGAGACCAGTCATAGCTGACAGATTTTAATACAAGTTAACACAAAGACAGCATAATGAGCTTAGAAGTTAAAACAAAATATTTAGACAGAATCTGATGATCTGAAACCCAGTAGGCCATTTTTAAAGTCCTATTTCTGCAAGAAGTCATAAATCTTAATCCTAAACCAAGATGCAAAAAACGATTTTTTTTAAAAGTCAGAGACTATCTATTCCTCTATATCTATGTCAAACATCTATATTTGGAGAATGTGACAAAGGATGTTTTCCTCCCTTTCCTTTCTTTCTTATTTTTTTAAAGTAAAACTAAACTCTCTCACTGCAGGTCATTCCTTCTCGGGGAAATACCCCTATTTAAAACTTCTCTATGGTCTGTGTATTGCACGAATAATAGTAGCTGTGTATAGCATACTGCATTTAGAAGCCAATTTGTCCTTTGTAACAAATACAACTAGTCACCTGGAGAATATTTTGCCATATAAAACGCTGCTTACAGGTTCATAGTTTAAGATACAGAGTCCATGCCCCAGCTCATTCAGAATTCTTGACCCATTGTTTACAGTGCAACCTTCCAGTGGTAAAAGGGAAACACCATTACAAGGTCAAAATACCCAAGGGGGAAGGGAAAAAAGTTAACTACTCAATTGCACTCATTTGACAGTAAAAGCAGAGTATGAAAAAAAATGATCAAATGAATTCACTCATTACAATGGAACAGCAATTGGGATTGGATGATTAAGCACTGCAGAAATAAACATAGATGCAAGACATAAGAAAGCTGCTGGTCTGAAGGGCTTGCCTTGTACACAGCCAAACTGAAATTCACCACCTTAACCACCCATAACCCATCTGTTAGTCTGGGAGTATCATACTTCTATTGTAATAATCCATCCTGTAGGATTAATGTAAATAATATTTGTATCGATTTTACTATAGACATAATCGTTTTCAGATTATGAGAAAAACCTATTTATCACATATAGACAATCCAAAGTATGAATTAAAGTGAGTGGGTGTGCATGTGTCACTTTTTTAAAATGCACTGGTTCGTCTAAGCAGTTTATATTTGTAAGCAGTCAAACTGCTGGATGTTTTCTAGACCTCTATTTTTTCAATTATAATTTTGATTTTCTTTAATTGCATAATAACTTACTGAAAGGAATTTATTTTGAGATGGCTCACTGTGAAATTAAAATTAATGCCATAGAAGTTTTTTTTGTTTCGTTTTGTTTAGTTTGTTTTAAAGATTATGGCTGACAACATTTATGCATGAGTACTCCAGTTGGTTGAAAAAGGAATAGCTAAGTAACAAAAACCAATTATTTAAAGAAACTTTTAAACAATAACCATGAGCAGCATTCTTCAGCTACTGCTGCCATATACTGCTCAGATATGTGGCAATTTCCTCACTTTAAATACTATGGCCTCTGTCCTTTAAAAGGACCCATGTTGGCATAAATCCCAGTCTTCATGGAGTACCATTAGTTTCCGTGGGACTTTGAGGCCCTAACCTTGTGGATCCCATTGCAGTATCAGAGTCTTAAGAATACCTTAATTCCTTTGAATGTCTTTTTCAGAGATTTTATTTTTACATTTGCAGAGACTCAGATACTAGATTTTCTTCTTTTGCTAGATGTTGCTTTCATTGTTTGCTATGCAACATAAATTTACCACTCTTGTTAAATGGTTTGACAAACAAAAATATCCAGCAGTAGGAGAATGTTGTTTTCACACAATACTACATGGATTCCTTCCATAAACACACAAAATTAAAAGGATAAAAAAAAAAGAATCGAAGAAGTAAAAAAATGCAAAACTAATTATTACCAGTAGGAGGCACATCAGAAAACAAAGGGAACTAAGTGAGTGAATAGAAGTATCAGCAGCAATAATACTAATTTCTGTTGGAGATGTGAAAACCAGCCCACTACTGGATGGTTTTGTTTTGCACCTACATGATTCTACCACTACAAAACCAACATTACACTCTGGATTTTTCATTACTAAATGCACCTAGTAACAAAACAGGCAGCGGGCTTAAAGGTATGAGCTAAGCCCCTCCAGCAAGAAAAAATATTTCCAAATACAATTCCAACTGTAAAACTGCAAGGCATTTGGGAGACAAGAAGCCTGTAAAATCATAAGGAGAAACACAAAAAGGTACATTCGCTTCAAAATCCTCCAATTAGCTACTGTGTTTGTTAAACAACTATGTACAACTCCAGAGAAAGAGTGCTAAATCATACTGGCTTTGCTCAACTGCCGAATCATTTACAGATCTATCATATCAGTAGCTACATCCCATTTGACATAAGATGTAAAGAAGGACAGAATTAAAATTAACAGATAAATAATGCATAAGTAAACTTGATTAGCTTTCTTATTAAAAACATCACTCCAAATGAGAGGAGGCGCTAGAAGACAATACAGTTTGTACACTGCTTTCCCAGGAGCTGCTGAATGGTCTGATGTGATAAATTTGCATAGTCTGAAGCACACAAAGAGCTGATTAATTGAAACCCTTACAATGCTTCTGGAAGCAGCTATTGTAAAACAATAACCATAGGAACTTTACAAAATACACATGGCTGAATGAGTCAAGAGCTTAATAAAATGTGTGTTCAGGTTACACTATTTGGAAACAGAATTAGAGATTTTTATTCTGTGCCATAAAATGCTAAAATCACCCTAATTTCAAAGGTTCAATTGGGGATTTACTGAAAAGGTCAGAAGGTTACCTGTTTGCTATTTGAGATAAAAAAAAAATGCTGTAATTTAATTCTTAAAATAGAAAAGATAAAACATGGTTTAGTTACAAAACAATCTAGAGCTGTAATGGAATTACTATGGGATTTTTTCTTCATTACATATTTGAAGATTAAAGTAACATAGCAAAAAAAACCAACCCCCCCATAGTCTCCAACAAGTTTTATCCATCTTAGATTCCTGGAGTCGCTGTTTAATATGTACCAGGAGAAATGAAGCCTCTTTCTAGAGAAAACTGCCTAATGCCATTCCAAAAATCTTCCTACTATACTATGTACTTTTCCTACTTTTCTGAAGCTTCTGACATATATCTTTAGTGATCATGCCTGATGTTATGAGGTATCAAGTGAGGTTTACATGCAAAGAAAACAAAAAAATGATACAAGCAGCCATTTAAAAATATAGTATCTTAATGTACTTCTCTTTATACATACTGTGCAAGTATTACTTAATGAGACAAAGCATGCTGCTCCTTTGTTTTGTCTTTGGACACAATACTTACGTACATCTAAATTCATACTTTGTGGCTATTTGGACTATGCAACTGCTCTAAATCAAGAAAAAAATTTAAGCAAGCCCACGGTTTAATAGATATTTGGTAACGCAATGAAGTTTATGTAGTTCACAATGAAGTAAATAGATTGTTTTGACACTAAAAAACATGGTTCATTTAGGAAAACAAAGGCAGTCTTTCATGAATTTAAACTTGCTTCCTCGTCTTTAGAGTTGTTTAAGTGTAGATACTTCAGAACGGTTTAATCCTTTATCTTAGATCTTCAGCTATTAAAAAGCCTCTGTTTGCCAGTTCAAACAATCTCTTGCTTAAATACAGTTTTTCCACTCCTCAGGAATACTGTTCAGTATTGCTGCTTAGTTCTGTGATCTACAGGACCTTTGTTGGAGGTGTTAATCCTTTTTCACATGAGAGACTGAGAAATGTTCTTTCAGAGAAGTGATATATTGCTTTTTCACATCAAAGGAGTCCAACTTTTTTCTTCATTGTGACTTGTAGAGAAGCAAGAAGAAATCTGGAAATATAATAATTTAGTTTGTATGGGACTCAGATGAAGCTTCTTTAGTCAAATGCTCTCACATACCCTTCTTTGAATCAAAAGATGATTTCACTTGCAGAATTTAAGATAAAACTAGAGCAGAGGAAGCTTCCTTACCCTTCTTGGAAATACACAACCATATAGTCAAACCAGATGTCTTCTATACAATGGACATAACTCTCTTGGATGTGTATATATTTGTTGGCATAGCACCAATAGCTTACTAAGTACTTCCGAGACTGGCAAGGGGAGGTCCAAAAGAACTTATTGCAACATGCAGATAGATAAATGATGGAAAGCGGGTAACAGTAAGTGAACTGTTGAGTGAGCATTAGACTGCTATCTGATCCTTTTGCATTTTGCTTTTATTTCTCTTTTCTTGCCCTCCCCATTTTGTAGAAACATCTTGAAGGGAGTGAGGGTTTGAAGGAAACTTGGAAGAAGGGAAAAAATAAGGTGCAGAGTCAAAAATAGTGCCGCCCCCCAGCCAAGATGAGGGTTGTGATGAGGGTATGAGCCAGATGTGAAGAAAGCAGCAAGTATGAACTTTACAGCATAAATTAGATTACGAAAGAGGCCCACAAACTCTACCAGCAAAGAGTAAGGGAAGGCTCTTCTGAGACCACAGCTTTCAGAACTTGTATGTGTGAGATTTAGCTGCTCTTCAATTGTTACCCTTTGTGTTCTTGAATTTAAAATCTATACATCTCTTAGAGAGGAGAGAAAATTTGATAAATCACTTGAAAATGTGGCTCTCCTAATCTCTCTCTCTCTCAAACTCATTCAGCCCTTTAAAAGCTACTTGTATATAATCACTCATACGTCTAATCTCATCTTCATGTGCACTTTCCAAAAAGGTATGAAAACATCAGAGAAGAGATTTAACATGCTTTACCCTTCTCGACTGAGAAAAAGAAATGGTTAATTGTAAAGCCCAGAAAAAGTTACTAATTTAGCATCTGCCTTCAGACCAGTGGTTTGCAGTAAGGGTGCCACAGAACCCCTTTAGGGGTAACACGATGCAGGTGTTGCCACTGCTGTGGCAGGCAGAAACAATTACCCCATGTGCAAGATTGAGGCATACATGTGCTCTTGCTGCATTAGGACTCTGATAATCCTAAAGCAACCACCAATAAAGCTGCCTTGGGCTGTAGCCCTTCCTGGTCTGGCCCTCCCCCCACCACTCCCAGAGGTGCCTGGGACAGTTTCATCCATGCCCCCCAGTTTCTGAGAAGAGCACAAGGGCGAGCAGACCAAAAAGGGCTACAGCCCAAACCAGAATTTCTGGCTATTTTAGGGTTATCAGAGTGCCATAATGCAAGACAAGCATGCTCATATGCCACAGGCCATCCCAGCCTGGCTGTGCAGCAAGCAGTTTTACTTGGAGGCAGTAACACCCAGTTGAGAACCACCAAAGTAGGTTGAGGCAGCACAAACAGTGGTTCTCATCCAGGAGTGGAACCACATTAAAAGAGTGGAGGGATGCCCTGAATCTGAAAAGGTTAAGAACCACTGCTTTAAAAGATGCTGGCAAAGCCACCACTGTTGTCTTGCAGCCACCACTGTTGTCTTGCAGCATGGTCAAGTCATATAAGCTTGTGAGATAGGAAGCTAATTGCACTCAACTGAGACTAGTTTTAAATAATTGCAGTTCACTCCATCTGAAATTCAGAGATGTCTACTTAGACATTCTAGAAACTTTACTGTTAACTAGTTGAATTTCTGGTTGTCTCTTTCATCTGCGACAGGCTTCTGCGATTCTGACTTCCCTTTCCAAAATTTTGACGTGTCAGAGGATGATGATGCTAGTCACATTTGGAAAACAGATCTTCTGCATGCCTTTGTCTAATTATTGTTCCATCAATTGCTATGAGTCAGCATTAATACTGATATCCAATTAATTACTACGTTTCCTGCTTCAGTGCACTAGCTTGCTCAGATATGCTCTTCAATCTTTTATTTTGGCTTTTCATCTACAAATGTATTTGCCTCCTACATATGATCTTTGATATCTCTCTTCTCCATCCTTCAGAATTCTTTTCTTGCCAATCACTTTCCAATGAACAGGAGAAAGTAAAAAAAGTTCAATGAATTACAAGACATGCTAGTAAATGGAGGTGTCCTAAGAACTCAGGCGTTTCCTAATAGCACTATCAGAAGGCTAACAAAGGAATTGAGACGATTCAGATGATTTCTACTCGCTGAGAGCCTATTTTATTTAACTTAAGAGAAAAAGAAAGGATTTCCTCAGGATTCAACAGGTTACTGCACGTCCACGACCAATTACCGTTCCATCCATCTTAACATCTATGTGTTACAAAATGCTAATGCATACAAAAACTTCTCAGTTTCTGTTAAGGCTACTAAATAATATGTCGTCATCAAAAACTAGGCCAGGGATAAGCCATTTTCAACCCTCTGCTTCATGGTGCTGGACTGTATCCAAGTGAGATCACAGTCATGGAGGCAGAGGTGATTTCTCAGTTACCTACACATAATCCCACAAAATGTCCCAAGCTGTGAAAGGGCCTGCACTGAACTCAATTCAACAGGCAGTATGTGGAGAGAGTGGAAGTGTGAGGGTGATATGATCATGGCAGCTTGCACTGCTAATGAAACAAGCTATGGGAGTGACACTCTCTAATGGTTGGTGACTATTTCTAAATTGGGAGTGCCAATAATTACAACTGGAGGTCACACACACGTGGACTATTGTGTCTGATAGGATGGACTACAGTCTTGTGATCAGTCAGAGACAGAAGTACAAATTTTTGCTGCCAGAGGTTCTTTGGCATTTGAAGATGCATCGTCTCATTAGCTCTCTCAAGTTTTATACAGATATTGAATAAAACAAGTGAAAGGTTAAATGCTTGTAGGATTCTACAAGTAAGTACATTGGAGACAAAAAGGAACATTTGTACCCATAGCTCTGAAGATTGTCTGAGAAAAAGTTTTGCTTAGGAGTCATGTTTATATCAGAAGCTTCCTAGAGGCAGCACAGGACAATTTGGCAGTCAAGAAAATGATGATACAGAAGTCATCCCTCTGAATAATACTCTTTCTCTCTACTGCTTCCTAGCCTGAAGCCTGACAAAGAACAGTTCATGATACTGGCAAAAACAGGTGTGTTAAAACCAGTGTCTCACAACCTTAGGTCACACCGTAATTAGAGTTGGTCAAGGAATATTTGACAAAAGTTTTACATATGAATATTTCGGAGTCAATAGATTTCTCCACTATTCACTCACCTTTGATGATCCTTTATTCCTACCTCTCAGCATTTTGCTATAGATGTGTAGACACTCATGCTTCTAGACCCAACAGCTTTCTGAGAACCAGTAATCAATGATAGATGTCACAGAGTAATGAATAACTAGTGCAGTGATTTTCAACCAGGATCCCATAGCACCGGGGTGCCATGATAGCCTCTGAAGGGTGATGCAGGGAGAGAGGAGATAAACGTGATGCTCTTGAGGAGACCAGTGCTGTTTTTGAAACGGAGTGCCTCTCAATTCACAAAAATTACAGAAGGATGCCTCAAAGTCTAAAACATTTAAGAACCACTGCTCTAGGGGTTTTCAAAGTAGTAGGTAACTTCACATAGTATAAACTTCACATACACAGAAAAGTGGTAGGAAGAAGTCAGAACATTGTTTTAATACTAGGGTGTCAAACTCACTGCAAACCCCAGGCCAGATAGCAGGATGGATCTATATTGGGAGGCAGTGCAGACCCACGTTTAGGTAGCAGCATGGAGGCAACACAAGTCTGGGACCAGGTAGCAGCATGAGCCCACCAGCATGCAGTGGCATATGGCTGAGTTTGGGCAGTGGGCATGAATCCAGGGGGCTGCCACTGACAGCCATGTTCATGAGGGTCCAGGGACCCCGAGTTCTGCAGCAGGCAATGCCCCCTAACTTCCAGCAGCCGGCCAGACTAAACGGTTCCACAGCCTGTATGTCTGACACCCTTGTTTTAATGCCTAAATACCCTTAAAGTATGAAGCAAGCTGCTATGGCTAACAAGTTCTAAATTTAAACAACAGCAAACACCACCAGGCAGAACCTTCCTCCTCCAGCATGTTCTCAAGCCAAAATATTTTTCTTTTTTTAAGCAGATGAAAGGAGGACACAGGGCACCAGGGAAGATGACTATGTAGTACAGTATACAAAGTAACAGTTGCTACTTTAACTCCAGTAGTAGTTAACTACTTTAACTACAGCTCTAAAAAGGGACTACTTGCATCATCAGCAAAGTTCTATATTTTCAGGGGGAACAGAAAATATTCAGATATGGATTCATTCCAGGTACACCTTGTCTCATTGTGGAGGCAAGTGGGTTAAGATGATTTTTTAAAGAGTCTAATTTACAGCTATGCACACTATTATTTCCTCCTTGAAATTTTCCACTCCTTGGGCTTCAGAGACTGCAGTCTTCTGGGTCATGATTCTATGCTATTCAGGGCACAGTAGGTTTGCCATTGTGCCCTGTTCCCATGTCCATTGACCATATTCTCATCTTAACAGCGACTTCAATATCCAATCCTGCAAATGACTAAGTAACTCCCTTGCAGGTCCAGAATTCCTTTTGAAATCAGCTGGAGATCAGGTTAAGAAGAACACTAAGGGGTACTCAACCTCTAGAAGAATTAAGTCTTAAGCATGTCCTTAGTGGAACTTCTCCCTCTTTCTGGTCTCCATCGGCGTACCTCAGAGCTCCCTCAAGCCTCTTCTTCTGCATGCTGCTCTTAGGCATCTCATCTGGCCACCCACCTCCAACTACCACCTCATGCAGGTGACTTTCAGACATTCCCCTCAGTTTTTGACTTTCCTGTCCATTCAAAAACTAAATTTCTGATACTCTCCCCCAATGTATTAATTTTTTTTTTTTTTTTTTTTTTTTTTTTTAAAAGGAGTCCCTAGACTCCCCCTTTTGGTGTCCACAGGTGATTCCACTGCCTTTCTGCCTTGCAACTGTGGTGCATTTACTTATCCCTCCCTCACTTTCATCTAATAGACATTTGTAAAATTAGCCAAATTCAAAATATTACCTTGCAATGTTTTCCTAATACTATATGTATAAGAAAAACAGACCTCATAAAAAATTATGAACTGTGAATGTGCCATTAGCTACTACGCTGCAGAAGCAAGTATTTTTATTTTATAGTAAATTGCTTGCAAGTCAATTAAAAACTTGGTTTTTTTGTTGCATCTATTTTAATCACATAGCGAACAGATATAGAAAGGTTCCTTTCCTAGTTTAATTACTGACCTTTAATAAAATATGTAGCTTACCTTTTTGTCCATGACGACTGCTAAATTTATCTCCAATTTCTGGACGTCTAGTCTGTCTCAACAACATTTTGATCAAAAAAGCATCCTCTGCGTTGGAGGAGATCATTACTTTTTCGATATACGAATCAGTTGCACCCTTGTAGCTAGCAAAGGAGATAAACAAAGATCTTTTAAATGCATGTACACACAGAATCCAGTGCAAGTTTTGAAGGCACCTGGGACTGGCAGGTTTCCAAGCAGAAAATCTTCTGGAGGGTTACATACGTGGAAGGGTACTGAAGTCTGTATTATAATGAGGCATTATACTTCAATATTTCTGAAGAAAAAAGATTTTTTTTGAAAAGCACAACCAAAAAGCCACAAGGGGGACTGAGCTCAGTTAGTAAATGGAAGACAGGCTGATGGTCTCTTCCTGACAGTAGAAACTTACACCACTACTACTACTACCACTACTACAAGAACAACCACTACTACTACTACTGCTACTACAAGAACAACCACTACTACTACTACTACAATGGTTGGCGCTTCCAAAAGAATATGCCACTAGCAAAATCAAAATCACAGGGGATCAATTGCAAGAAGGAGTTTGCAGGGAGAGGGGGGGATAGGAGAGCAAAGAAAACAATCAAATCATCATTATCCCTCAAACAAACTAGGAATAATTCATATTGTGGCTATTAAATATAGAGCATAACATAAAACATGTCCAATATTAAAAATTAGTAGATACTGATCCCTCTGGATACCTGTATGCAGGAGAAATTGAAGAGATACGAGGAAGATATTATAAAAGAAATTAATCAAGAAACAGAATGGTTATTTAGAATTTTAAAAAATTATGAAAAAGTGATTGAGAGGTCTTTACACAAACTAATTGGAAAACTTTGTCAGATATGGAAGGGGCAGCATGGAAGACTATGGGCTACTTTGAAGGTATAGCCTGTAATTTAAGTGTAAAGGAGAATGCAGAGACTTGAGAAAAGCTGTTAGTCATGACAGAGTAAGAAGAAAGTCAAATTATTTCTTAAAGCTTCTGGGATGCACTGGAGGGATATGGGGCTTTGGACAAATATCTTCTTCACCTGCCATGACTTCCTCCTTTCTCTCCTGAGGGCTTTTTTTTTTTTTTTTTTTTTATTTATAGTGTTTGATCCTGCCCAGTTGAACTAATTGGAAAATATCCCAATAGCTTTGAATCAGATTTAAGTGATGCCAAACTATCTTTCCCTTTCTGATCTATCAACACTCATCCGACTGATCAATCAGACATTTACAAGGGCGCTATTAGCCAACAAAAAGTGGACAGGGTGTTCAGCATGTTTAATACTGCAGTTTCTGTAGTCTGCTGTGGAAGCCCTTCAATCACTAGACAGCTCAAACACCACATGAAATCTGTAATGGAAATTGAATGGCCAACAAAGCTCTCAGTTATCTTGAATAAGGCTTTTACTTTGTGGTATACAGACTTGCCAATTATACTAGTTTTTCAGCAGACCTGTAGTTCCCAAACTTCTTGGGCCAACGAATCATGATCATCCCTCAAAAAGTCTCACAGAGTACCATGCAATCTTACTAAACTTTAACGGAAAAAATTAACAAAACATGGACCATGTGCCATGGTCCTGCAAGACCAGCAGTAGCTCAGTTTGGGAGCTACTGTCACAGATAACACCTTTTCAAATCCTTCTATGGATTTAGAGGGAAATTTTCATGGAATGGATGGCCCCCCCTAGTCACTCACTCTGTAAGAAAGAGGATTAAGCAGAGCAGTTTTATACAGGCTTATAGTCAGCTAAGCAAGAAGAGGTCCATCCCTCCATCCACAAGCTGGACAGAAAAGGTTATGGATTAAATAGCATTCAGTCCTTTGCTCCCAGAGCTCGCTGTGGGGCAGCTGCCACCTCCTGAGGATTCTGATCTACTCGTATGCACCCTGCCCCTCCAATGAGCTTTTTACCAGCACTGGGACTGGTTGGGATGGGGACCTTTGTCATCTTCAGCCCTCATCATGTGCCTGTCCCCACCCCCTTATTCCTGAACCTTTGGGGATCCAGCTCTCCCTTTACTTTAGGGTCTTCTGGGATATCCCCTTTCCATCTTAAGTGGGTTCTGACCCGTCTCACTTGAAGCCAGCCCCCAGGAGGGCTAGAATTAATAACAATTGGGTGTCTTGGCACATCTAAAAGTTCCAAGAGTTAGAAGCTTAGCCTAGAGGGCCCCATTAAAAATGTGTAAAGAAAAATTAATCCTTCTCCTTTTCCATTGCTGAGCATTTTCTACCTATCCTTCCTTCTCCACACTTGTACATTTTAAAGTATGATACTTTAGATGACATACGTTACTGGTACATCTTTATACTGCGGTTGCTGTGGCACGCTACTTCCTTCCAGAGGAGTCTGGGTCACAGTTGGCATAGATTTATTTACGAGCACTTGTTTATTTTCTACTTTTTCACCTAAAAAAAATAAATTTAAGAAACGAACAAAAAACCCAAGCATTATGCAGTGATACTTGATCTCCTAAATGCATTTAAAAATACATTATAAAACATCTTAAATAAAGAAGCTTACTGGGAAAAGATTAATTAATCACTGAGATGCATAGGAAGTAGAAGAGTAGAAAGAGATGTTCTTTGATGTCACACTTGTGCAGCCGTAAAAAATTTGGGGTGGCACAGGTGGTGATCAGATAGGCATCCCTACCCTTTGTCATGCCATATCAGAGGTATGACAAAAGGTAGTGTTAAATGGTGCCACTTTATTGCTGCTGATGTCTATTTGCTCAGTGTTGGAAGAGCGTGGGAAGCCTGGAGCTGCCTACCCTCTTCAGCCACCCTAGGCATATGCTTTAGGGGCTTGAGGGGCACAATCCTGCACAGCCTGGTAACTTTCATGCTGGATTAGACCTCTCAAGTCCCTAGAGCACCTCCCTAACTTTCCCTGTTTACAGAGACATGCCCCAGGGAATCTTGGGCTGCCTCTAAGCAGGGAAAATGGGGTTCCTCACTTATGGAGACCTGCCTCAAGCTCTCCAAGGGGCTGTTTCCATAAGTGAAGAATGCCAGCGCGTGTCCAAGTGTGAAGGCATGAGACCCAGGGAATCCTTAGAACTCCATGCTGGGACCTGCATGACCCCATGTCTCTACACAGCAACCCATGTTGACCTCTGCTTCGTACAAGAAGCACGGACCGGCATGGATCCTGACAAGGACGTATAGGGCAGTGCAGGACCTGGGACCCAGGTAATTCATAGCGCCCTGTGCCTCTATGCCAGGACCTGCATTGACTTATGCCGCCACATGAAGCACAGGCCAGTGCAGAAAATGGTGTGGGTCCCAGTGTGGAGGGACCTGGGGAAGTCTCTGTATCACACTGCCCCACCCTCTGCCAGGACCTGTGCCTCCATGTGACGCATGGGTTCTGGCACAGAGGTGTGGGGCAGTCAGGGACACAGGGAATCTGCAGGCACTGGGAACATGTCACCCCTTGTCCTCCATCAGGGCCTGATGCAGGACAATGGGCCACTTCCTATGCTCAATAAAACAGATCAATAGTAGTGACATGTCCTACCACAGTTGATCTGCTTTGCTTTGTGAAGTCTGTTTTTACCAAAGAATGATATTTTTGTAATCCATCGACTCAAACATTCTATAACAAGGGAAGCATCTAACTAGGACATGCCAAAAAAGAGAAGGAATGACATGCAGATCAATTCTGGGATCCTGTAATTCAAAACATTTGATGCGTCTTGTACCCGATACAAGAAAATATCTGTCATCTAGGAGGAATCCCATCTTTACAATGCAATTTCTCTTTTATAAAAGCAAGAATACAACTGGCAATTCATCTCCAGTCTTTGGAGGCTTTCAGACCTCTACAGAAAAGGTTCCTTACTCTCAGAACAGTAGGACAACAGAACAAGTTGTTGAGGGAAGGTATGGAGTCTTCACAGGAGTTTTCCAGAAATGTGTGGATAAGCATTTGATAGGGATCATACAAGCTTAGTGCATCCTGCATATGTACAACTATTCTCTTTTCTCCTCCCACTCTACTCTTACTCGTTTCTTTCTAGACCTTTGAATCTTTGCATGCCTTTTTTTAATTTCAAAAAGGAAAGAGGAAATTTGCAGTGTGACCATTGGCACAAGTGTTTTTGGCTTTCATCTGCACTGTTTAAACAAGTCTGGCTCTCCATTGTAGTCAGGGCTGTATATTTATATTTGGAGCCAGCAACAACTCGCCCTCTATTTCAAGCTTTAAACACTTTCTGGGAAAGGTGGGAATATTGATTGCTAAACTCCACAGAAAGGTTTAAGAATGTAACTGATTTTTATTGCAAGAAAAGCCACAAAATATCTTAATGATTTCCTTTTTGGAGTTTAAATTACTGGCATTTGGCTTTTTTTTGTTTTTGTTTTTTTAAAATACACCATAGTATTGCTGCTTCTCTAACTGAAATACATCAGTATTGAAGGGATCCTCTCCTCTGTATACATTACATATATAAACTTCCGCATAATTAAATATATTGATATGATCATTATTTATTTGTTCCACCAACACATACCTAGAGTGTGCAGATACTTCTCTTTTCTCACTCTAAATGTCCTTATTAATTGCAAATGTTGGGAGCTACAGTACCCTTCTGGTAGCATATCCCAATTTCATTAGTTTAAATATCTAGATCCAATGGCAGAAGACAGACCAACTAGCAAAGGTTCAGCAACATCAGAGATGTGCAGATTAAGGAAAGTAAAAGGACAAAGGTAAGTTTTGAGACTTCAGAAATATTTTAACAACATAGGATCACATTGGCCAAGGGACAAAAATACAGACATATTGATCTATGTTTAAAATATCTTTTTCTCATGTATATTAGCCAACAGAGCAGAAGTTGTCAGATTATTTCCAGAAATGTCAAAATGTAGTGTCTTTCAATTATAAGTTCCTATAAAAAGATACAGTACTTTAAGTATAGAATCATTATCACGCCATTTGTAAGGAAGGCTGATTTCTTTTTCCTGATAGATTTTAATATAACAATATCTGTAAGGTTGGACACACCTGGAGAGCAGATTCCATCAGCATCTAAAATTTCATGACGCCAAATTGGTTTACGTGTAGCTGCATCCAACATTGGACCCATCACTTTATCAAATGTCTGATTTGTGTAGCGCTTCAGAGTACACTTAGCATTCTTGTATACAAGACATCTTCCAAATCCTAGAATGAAACAAAATCACATCAAGTACAGTGTAAGCTGCATTTTGTAATCAAGCAGTTATCAAAATAAAATTCAATGGGTTTCAATGTAACTTTAGATTTAATTGAAGAATAAGTATATGCCCACCTACCATATGTAAACAAATGTTTGCATTATTTGCCGACTGCCTTCAATGTGTACAGCATTGAACAAAGGAAGTCACTCGCCTCAAGCAAGCTCACAATTTGGAATCAATTACATATGCTACATTTTAAGACATATAAAGGCCCTGGACTATGGCAGTTCAATCTTGGGGCCGTACAGATTCCCCCTGTTTCACATCAACTCTTCGGTGCATCATCACTGAAAAGTCTTCAGGGAAGATAAAGCTATTTTAACTGGGATTAGAATGGAGAGGTTTGGTACATTTTTTTTCCTGTTGGTGTTTATTGGGTATCTAAATAATTTTACTGAAAACTTGGGTTTTTCTTCAGGTGCAAGACAGTAGTGTACATTTTGGCCATTCCTTGCCCCAGAAGCAACAAATGGTTACAAGTTCTGCATGAAATCCTCTTATTCAGAAAGATAGCTATGTGCAAATGCCTACCAATAAACTGAAGATTATTTCATCTGAAAGACAGCTGTGGCAATGTACAGTACATCTATACTCGTTAGACTATGTCAAGTAACTCCTGTCAAGTATCACGTGGTCTTTCATTTTCCCCATAAATGTTACTAGCCTACCAGAAAAGAAAACAGTCAGTTTTAAATCATGCCTGTTGTCGTTTTAGAAAAAGGCATAAATTAAGTGTGGCAGACATTAATGCCAAAGATACATGTCTAGGAATACTATTATTGCTGCCTAGCAACTGGGAGGAGGGGTGTAAGGAAAGGGAGAAAATGGAGACAGAATTAACTAATGGAAGAGTCTGGTTTTGGCCAACCACAGCTAAAATTAACTCCATCCCATTGCAATATTTTCCCCTCAAGGGAACTGATAAAAATAAATAAATTAATTAATAAAGAAAGACACCAAATTCTCAAATAATTTTTTCCTCAGCAGAATTTAAAAAACACTTTTTCCTTTATTTTTATACAGCATTGAAGAATTTATGGTGAGAGTGACATTTAAAAAGGAGGCAGCACCACAAACAAATTTTACCTCCAGACTAAATGAAAGGTAACTATGTACTTCTGCTTAAAATAGACCAAACTATAGAGATTTCAAAAAGGAAGTAGATAATTAGTTTCTCTCTGTTTAATTATTTTGTTTGCTGGTATATCATTATTTTCCTCAAAGCATCAAGTTCATAATGACACAAAACACATGCTCTCTTTCTTCTGCTGAATACATTCAAAAGTCTAATTTCATCTATCGCTTTCAGTGCTGGGGAAAATAATGAGACTGTCCTCTCTGTTAGGCTCAAACAAAGGCTCAGGTCACCATCTAAAAAGCAAGCCTTGCAGCAACAGATCATCGAACACATTAAAACTTTATGCAAGCTAAATATTTTTGAAAAAGGATCATTTATCCTTTGTTATTTAAGGTCAGAAGCCAGACATTTATTTTCATAATAACCTATACTCACATGTAAATATGCAGCTTGTGTAATTTCACCAGAAATGTACCATGTTCAGATACTTTATGTACAAACGCCATTACATTTACAGAGGGAAAAAAACCAAACCAAACCTTTTATACGTTGAAGGTAAAATTCATTAAATAAAAAACGCAACGCAATAGAATGTGTTTGCATTACAGAATCTAAGAACATGATCAAACAATCCTTACCTCTGTCCAAGGAGGCCTTGTTTAAGACGAGAGCATCTTCAATATCATAACCGCTGTAGCTCATTACAGCAACTGTAGCATTCTGTCCTGCTGGCAGTTTCTCAAACTCTATCAGTTCAATGGTTTTTGTTTTAACCATTGGCCTTTGTGGATATGCTAGCAAATACATAAGAGTATCAATTCTGTTCCGCTGATTGTAGCCAATGGTACCTATATTTAAAACAAAGGCAAAAGTATGAAGACGTTGTTTCATTAACTGAAATATTTTAGATATAAAAATTACCAGCATGTAAAATAACTAATTTCACATTTCACAAGCTTAGGTAATAGGTCTTGTAATGAATGGTCCTCAAAAGTAGAGAAAAAAATTAAAACAATATAAATTTGAGCTTGAGCTGCAACAAAAGCATTTTTCCATGAAAAGGACTCTAAAACTCAGAATTCCATCAAGAAAAAAAAAAACCAGAAGAAAAATTTTGATCAAGGGAAGGGCTTGCATAACTTTAAACTTTAGTGAATCTGCATGCTTCTAACTGTGAATAACTGTAAAAAACAAAACAAAACAATTAGCAAGACCATAAAGTGAACTAGTTAATATTCTTAGCTTTTGAGGAGTGAAATTATGAGCTATAGCCTGATCTAAATCTCAGAGTCAAAAGAAGGACTCTCATTGAGTTCAAAAGGAGCTTTGGATCATGGTCTGTGCTGTCTACATCATATTTATTTCCTCTTCTGGGTAATAATTAGTTCAACCCCAGTTTGTGTAATTATCTCAAAGCATGAATAAAGTATGCAGTTAACAGCAACTCAGACAGATTTACTTCCTGAAATTATTAGGTGCGTCACTGCTAATATAACTACTGTAGAAAAGTTCACCCACAATATCTTTGTCTTTTAACATGAAATTAATTTTAAATTTATGGTTCAGAATTCAACCCTTTGTATAGACCTCCCAGCTTGATACTGAGATTCTGGCCATTTCCCACCAGACTGCCAAAGTGTCTTCTGAAATCTGTGAAGAAAAAATAATTAACACCCAGCAGGGGAACAAACTGTTGTGTAGCCTAACAATAGTTAAGGCAATCATATGTTACTACAGTTTGCTGTATCAGGCCTTATGCTATGTCTCTAGGCAATTTATAAAATTCTAACTTGAAGAAGCAACATGGAAAATAAAGGTTTGAAAACATTTACTGGTTGTACCCAGTAGGCTGGTTTTTCAAGATGTTTGCACTGCCTGTAGTAATTCTAATATATAACAACATGCCAAAACAAAACCCTGCTTGTAGGAATAGGACAAATACATACAGTAACTGTCTATGAAGGAATTTAAGTATCTGTATTTAAGTACATACTTGGAAAACACATACCTAAAACGGCCAATGCCAAGGTAACTCCTGAGGTCTACTCTGTCCTTGGTGCTAAGTGACCCATCCCAAATCATCTTCAACCTAGTTACCACCCCAGGGAGAGGGAGGAATAGAAAATTAATATGGCAGGAAAGAGCAGGACCTAAGGCCTCTATGCTGGGTTCTACACTTTCTCCAGACTGAAGACTGGCTATGAAGCTCCAGGGACCCCCCGCAAAGAAGTCCAATACTGCCAGGCAAGATCACCAGGCAAGATCTCACCTAAGCGGCTGCTTCTACTGAAGACTGTCTTTACCTGTTCTAATGAAGAGAAAAGCAATTCATCTTTTGCTGGCAAAACTGGCAGAATCTGTTCCTCCTAACCTCCATTTGTAACTCGTGAGAGAGGAAGAACAAAACTTCATTTGGCCTACAGCTTTGAGGACACAACCAGACTTTTCAGTCATCACCAAGGAATGCCCAGCTTGAAGGCCCTACAAACCATGATGCCCCAAAGCCTACCGTCTTTAATTTTAGAAAATGTAGTGGAAGAAACTCTGAAATTAACATACAGCATGCAGATAATTTCCCTAAATGAAACAAAAATAAGTATGCCAGTTTCTTTCTCTGAATACAGTGGTTTTTAGGATGGGCTTTATCTAAAGAGCTGCAAATCCAGAAGATGAAGGGTTTTAAGGAGGCATTTTCCTATTCCTCAGTGGAAGCTTCTCTTGAGTATGAGAAATTTACATTCTCCTCTGAAGTCCACTCTGTGGAACACTCCTCACCATTTACTTCCACAAGAATATATGGATCTCCTGGAATGGATATGTTGTGTGATGTACTATATCTGTTTGTTTCAGTGGTCAGCTGGGGAAACTAAGAAACTAATCAAGATTTCTGATGTTCGACCTGATTCCTTCCAACCTTCAAACACTCGGAGGAAAATTCTTCCTCTTCTACTCAAAGAAGCAGCTATAACAACAAAAGCCATGACTAAGAAAAAGGTGTCCCAGCAGGAATAAAGCTGATCAGAGACTCGAGCAGAAAGTGAAATGTGCTTACCAAAGAAGTGAATGCTACCAGCAACAAGTGTTCTCAAGTGCTACACAAGTAACACCATCCCTCCATCTTAGCTTGTCAACCTACAGACATCTGTTTAAATTCCATCTGAAAAACTCAAGAATAGAAACTTTTTTTCTCTTGTGTTCTGGAGGGCTGGGACAAGGCCTCTGTGTGGGTGTTGGAATAAAGGGGACACAAATATTTATTTCCACACTTTTCCCGAAGGAATGATGCCATTGATTACTTCACTCAAAGAACCAAGCAAAGTAGAAGTACTGTGAACTTTAATACTGTAAGCCTGGAGAAAAAATAGCCTAATATACAAACCAAGGGGATATCTACATCCACACCAAAAGAGGAAGTGTTGGCACATGTGTATTTCTACTTACTTAATGATAAACATCCTAACTCCTTTCTTTCTGCCAGAACATGGAACCAACAGAACGGATGGAGCACTTAACCTAGACACTGCCCTGAATCTTGGAGGGATGGAGGACTTGGCACCTGTGGAGTTTCAAGCATTGGGTGTTTACTGGCTCAGATGATTTAAAAGATTCCTCCAGCCCACACAACTCCTTTAAGAGAGGTTGTGGATAAAGTGGGACAGAACATAGAAGCCTAACTCACTTCTGCCTTTGAAGAACAGGTAACAGAGAACACAAAGGGCAGCATAAATACTGTTTTTCCACAGTCTAGAGGCAGAACTGAGCCCTGACAACAAGTTCTGTTGTGAAGAATAATAACAACTGGTTTTCCTTTTAAGTCTCCTGCCAATGAACTGACTATATAAAAATTGGGAGTACCATAGTATGGCTGACAAACCCATCACACAGCTACACAACAAGCCACCGTTTCCTGAATAACATCATCCCTTTCCTCAATCTATGTTGAAGAACTGCTACTAAGTCTGCCTACACACCAGCCCTTGGGGACCTCTACTGTTACCTCTATGGCACTTCCTCTAATACTGGGTACCATTTTTTGCAGAAGTCAAAATCAGAAGTAATCTTCCCCCACTGCTTTTACTGTAGCCCTGGCAGGTAAAAAGGTGATAATTAAACGAGGACAGTAAGACTTTTCCTCAAAGCTGCCTGTAGAGCTCCCTCAAATGGGCAGAGGTATTAGGGTTGAGCAACCCCAAGTCCTGCCTTCACCAGAGGGAGGTAGCGTACTAACTCAATCTTCCCAGCACTTGAGAATTTCGGGTGTACTAGACTTTGACATGTTTTTTTCATATAGCAATGGAAAGCCAGGAGGCACAAAGCATTTTTTCTTTAGTGCAATCAAGCAACAGGTATTTCAAGTACTAGTCAGCATTTGCACTTACATAAAAAATAATATCAAACGAAAATAATATTAAATCAATGAAGTATCTCAAGGGTTTTTTTTAATTAAGCTGATTTATAATTGTACTGATTTTTTTTAAACAGGTAGATACCTCCTCTTTTTGCTTCTCTCCATCCCCACAACACAGTTTCTGGTAAAGACTATATTTACAGATATTTCAATGCCCAAAGCAAAATATAGCTAGGTCATATGCCAACTTTTAAAATGTACTTTTATCTCACTGCTTATTCTTGAGTCAGGTGTTTTGTCATAACAAACAGAAACAAAGGCTTTTTTTATTGCTAAAGATATTCAATGGCTTTTGTGTTCCAAGCGTCAGCAGTAACGTCAGAGGATTGTATCCAAGGAGCTAAATGTGCAAGACCTAGGGTCAAAGCAGCTGAATACACCAACCTCAGAAAACACAGACAATGAATTGCAAATGACACTCAAAACAAAACGAGAAAAAAACCTTCACACAGAAAACTACAAAAGAACTCCACAGATACTGAATTGGCTTTCTGTACACACTGATCCTGCTTAACTGTGTGTGGTAACTAACTAAATGTTCTGAGACTAATAGTCATAAAATAGAGACTCCTTGGGGGAAAAACTGTAAGAAAAAAAGATTGCATCTATTGCCTTTTTTTTTTCTTTTAAATGGTGGACAGCTAGCACTACTTTCAAATATTTTGAAATGTATCAGCGATGACAATTAATTACAAGCCTATTATTCTTCCATTAACTTGGCTGGAAGATCTTCACAAAAGGTGTACTGTTTCAATTTAGAATTCACAGAACAGAACAAGCGATTTACAAATCCAAAAGAAGTGATAGTTTTTTCACAACACACAGGGCTCTCCTACTGTATATCTCAACTTGATAACAAGGTCACAAATACAAGATACAAAACCAATGTTTACAGCTCAGGTCTGAATAGGGTAGTCTGAACTGATGTACTACTGTTCAGATTTTCACTGGGACTTGCTTTGGCTTCATAACACAGTACACCAGTTAGGTGTATGAGTAATACAAGGACATTTTAATAGATCATTTAAAGCTGCCTATAAAACACACAGAGTTTGTCTGGCATTAACGATCTACCAGCACAAGTCCACAAGGTCCCTAAATTGCCAGCAATTATAGATTTTCAGTGAACTGTCAGCAATTGGGAAGTTAATTTCATTTCAGTCACTTAAGAGATGATACCAGAACCATTGCTCCAAATCCCTACTCTCCCCAGAAAAAAAAAAACAAACAAAAAAGTTAACATCATGGGTAGGTGCACAGGGGTGTGCATGCGTGTATAAAAAAGGGACAGTACTCTTAGTATTCAGAAAATCTCCCTCTTCTCATTCTTTGTATAAACACTTTTCTCTCTATTTATCTGGAAACCCATGGCACACTGCAGTGTAAAAAAGAAACAAAAACACTTGCTGCCAATCCCACAGCTACACTAAAAACTTGAAAGTTGTGACTAACAGAAACAGGAACAATGGAGCCACAGTTTCAAATCTTTTAAAGACACCACAGAACTAGTGGTTTCCATTTTTTTTTTTTAATTTAAGAACATACACCCACACAACTATAATGCCAAGGTACAATTATCCTGGCATCCTAAACTACTGCTTATAAAAAGCATTCTGCTCTATCCTGAAATGTTTGTACAATAAACCAGCAGGGAAAAAAAATCCTTCTATTTTGGATTTTAAGCTATAATAGTGTTTAAAAACAACAACATTCCAAACCTGAAACAGAAAAGTCTTACCCATTGCTTGCTTCCCCATAGCACACTGGTAAGTGTTTCTTGGGGACTGGTTATGGTGAGGATATGGAATAAGCCCAGCACAAACACCAAGAAGTGTGAAAGGTTCAATCTCCAAATGTGTCGTCTCTCTAAATAAAATAAAATTAAAAAGAAAAGGAAGAATGAATTCTAGTTACGTTCCATGCCAAAATACAAAATACCATCATTTTAATGCACTCATGTTAGTAAAATCTGCTAATTTAATTTACTTCAATTCAGTTAAAAATCAATCAATCAATCAAATCAACCAATCAATATATCCTAAAATATTTTAATGACAGAACCATACATTTGCTTTTTTTCCCTGCCACTCCAGCTAAAGTTGTATTTTTCCTTTGATCAGGTTCATAGGCAAAGGGGAGGAAGGGAGGGAGAAAAAAAGAGTATGGTTACATGGGCAAAGAAGGCAAGAACCACAAAAGTATGACATGGGCTATAAAGGAACCAGATAAATCAATTGATGTTCCTAGATAAAAACAATAATAATTAACCAAAGTTGCATAATAAACATGGGAGGTCACATAAGAAATGTGTTTTCCTCCTTCAAAATTACATGTTCCAGGGAGCTACCATTGTTAAAAATACAAAACAAAACATGTTTTTGAGGCTAGTTACAAAAATAAGTCTTGTCAAGTTAATCCAATCTCTAAAGTAAACCCTATATCGAGGCTATTAAAAGTATATTACAACATCATATCTGAAACTTTTTCAAATATACATATCTTTTTAAAAGCTGAATCAAGAGGAAACAAATTAAAAAAGATCTAGGCAATAGGCAGAGGCTGGTTTTCAAGAGAGGTATGATATGAGATTAGAAAGATTTGTTCTAAATTGGTAAGAGCAGCAAAGGAAAAAGCTCTAGGGCAGTGAAAGAATAAACAGGCCATTTTATGTGGAGAGATGCAAGTGGCCAGTGCTGGACAAGGATTAAGCACAAAGCCTGAGGTAGGTATGAGACAGTCAAGTGGCCAATTATGAACTGGAAAATTTCAAAAGAAAGTTACTATAATGTCAGTTTACCCAAAGCAGACATTTTTCTGGGTACTTCAAACTCATTAAATAGAGCCTAGCTACTAGGTATTAGGAGATGGGCAATTAATTCTTTCACCTACAGTGTCCAGCCCTTTTCTTGCAGTTTGGAAAAATCTCGTGTGCTCATTAAAGTTATCGGCTTTAATCATATGCCCCAAGACTCCATAGCAGAAATTATAGGGATATATTTTCTACTGCATTACATGCAAAGGGCAGTATGCTGTCATGTCTGTGATATAGATGTGACAGGGCATGCCCAGGTAAGGAAGATAAATAGCAGTGCCTCCCTCCCCATCATAGCAGTAGTATATATTTTGCTAAGGAGATTACAGCCATGATGATCCATTTCAGAAGAACTGGCTGTTAGGAGTGCAAAGATCTAATACTTTCTCCAGTTCATGCTAATCAGAAAATGTTCTGCTTATATTAATTTGAGCAACTTGGAAGTCACTCACTGGCATGACAACGTATGCTACTTCTCTGCACTTAACAAAAAGTGTATTTAGTGGAGAAGAGTCTTAAAAAAAAAAATTAGAGCATTAACAACATCAACTCCAGATAAACCATTCCAAACTGACATACTGTCAGTCTCAAGATTATATTAGTAAACTGAAAGTATGGACAGATGCAGCATCAAAGCAAGTATGGGTAAGGCACATCTATACCACTAACTCATTGTGTCAGGTCATGCCAGCAGACTGATACATACTGTCCTGCTCCACACACACTGCCTCCCAAAACTGCAAGGAATGGAATGCTACCAACAGGCCAATTGGCTTTGCTGAGCAGCAGCATGGTGCCACCTGGCATGGTAAGTCAGCAGTACATATATGCCCCATTAAATTCAGAATATAATAATGGGATTTGGTAAGAACTCCATAACAGCAGCAGCTTACTAGCAAACACACACACGCAGACTTGAAAGATCAGGAAGCAATCAAGACTCACAGAAAAGTAAGGCAGGATGACCTCAAGAGGTCATCTAGTCCAACCCTTTGCTCAAATCAGGACTATCCCGGTCTAAACCATACTAGACTAGACCATCTAAGGATGTAAACAGAGCAGGACTAAGCAGAAGGTAGCAGATTATAGAGCGGTTCATTCAAAACACTTATTAAATTCTTTCTGGCTTTTATTTTGTTCCAATTCTGCACAACTTCACACAACTAACAAAACTGTGCTATCAAGTGATGCAACAGGAAGCTTAAGAACACAGAGCTGTGCAGAGTTTCTTAGCTTTTACTCATGGATGTGCTCAAGTACACCTCTAGGACCAGGTCAGTTATTGTAAAATCAGACAAGACTGGACTTCAGTGAAGCTGTGCCAGCTGAACTAGATCTTCACCAAGTGCAAAGCTTCTTCCACCAAAACACCAAAAAACAAGTCTGAAGTCAAAGCATCCTTGCCAGAACTGGACTCAAAGTGGCCAGCAGCAGCTAGGAAGGGATTTTTAGAACTGATCAGGAAAGGAAAGGAACTTTTAATAGAGATGAAGCCTGAAGGAAACAAAGCCCCAGTGGGAATGAAAAAAAGTGAACAGAGACTAATATAGCTAAGTGACACTATTGTGCAATAGGTTGGAAGAATGGAAGGGAGGGATGCCTCATCAATTATATTAGCTATAAAGTGACAAGAGTTTCAGTGCATAATAATTCACTTGGGAAAAAAGAATTCAAAATTTTAGAGTGCTCTTAGTTGGGTACAACAAATATGTAGGGATAAATAATAGTTCACCGTGTGATGCTTTTGTAAAGACACCTTTACTTCATCATTTACATTCAGAAGCGAATGTCAGGAAGGAGAACTGTAGCAGGCTTCCCAGAGATATTGAGTTCAAGTTGAGATGTCTCTGGACAGAATGTCCAATGTCTTGAATTTGAAAGCCTGTCTGACTAATTCAAAGTATGCAGTTGGTCCAGTGAAAGATATCACCCTAAGAAATGCTTGCCTCTTTGGACAGTGTAAGATAATGTAGTCTTCCACACTTTTGACAAGCAGTTAGAATTAAACAACTAAAGCAGGGTCTTGTCCAACTTAGAATGATTTAATGTAGACAGTCATGGATCACTGAGGTTTAAAAAAAAAACAAACAAAAACCAAAAAAGTTTCAGCTGCAGTGTGAACTAAAGGCAATTATCTGACATGAGTAACAGTTCACCCTTTTTGGTCTGATCATTGCTGAAGTCGCCAGGAAGCCAGCCAAGGATACCAAACAACACATTTTTGAAGGGTACTCAAAGGCTGTGTTCTTAACCACTTGTAATGTTTGAGAGCACTGCTAAGAAGCATGCTCCCACCTACCTATTTCTAGTTTGCATACCCCAAGCCTACATAGGAGGCAGTGTGGCTGTTCGGAGGACACTGCCAGGGAAGCTCTGCTGCCTCATTTCCAGGTATGGAGCACAAAGAGTGCGAGCAAATGGGCAAGGGACATATTTTTGGCAGCACTCTCCAGAGTGCTCCAGAAGCAGCAGCACACATATCCAGAAGGGCACAAATATCAGCAATGCAATTAACAGATGGAACGGCTGCATTTCATCCAATATAAAAATACAGTAGGGGCCTGGGTCAACCGCCACTGAAATCTACAAGCATCTTTTGATTCACTTCAATAGGTGTTGGGTCAGCCCCTAGGTCTTTTGGAAATCATCATATATTCTGTGTGATTTATCAAGTATCTTTCACGTGTCTTTGTTACATATTACACATTAGTCAACAGGATATTCTCAGCTCAAAAAATGCCTAAGGAAGCATGAACCAGTCATTCTGAAACAAGCTGTACTTTAAATTTTAGTATTCTTTGGTTACAAATGGGTAGTCACAACGTAGAAAGAGTGAAGTAGAGAGAGAAGGTATCAGGCTTTAGCATGCAGCTAGAAATAATTCTTAAAAGTAGGCTATGTAATACAGGAAAGGTCTGACACAATTTTATTAGGACTTACTTAGTGGCTCGCATAACTCCATCTGGACAATTAAGTGTCTGAAAGGCTATCAAAAATACAATCCATACCATAGGAGATACCATGCAGTTGTGGGTTAGAAACATGATTTGCCATAAAACAAACTAAACTAACTTATTTGTGACTATCCTACAGATGATTTATGATTTGTTTAAAATTTATGTCCTAATTGTTGATTATCTCCTGCCTGCAGATTATTCTTAACAAACAAGTTTCTTGCTGTCGGAATCTCAGCATTACAGCTTAACTCATATGTTTAGATTTCAAGGAACAGAAAAGGGCTAACACATGCATCATTTTTACTCTACCAGTTTTTGGTATGAATGTACACTTACTTGTTAACTGTATGCTCGTACAGTGCAATGTTGCAATCATTTTCCTCATTCACATCCAAGTATTCAACTAGGCCTTCGTGTAAAAAATCTTCAAAATTCCTGCAGTTACCAAAACAGGTTTAGGCAAGTGTCCCAAAACATTCTTTGTATGCAAGCATAAAAATAAATATTTAAAGGAAACAGCTTTTGCATGGGACTCAAATTAACAAGTTGTTCTTGTTTAAACTGAGTTTCACACGTATCACACATTTTCAAAAAATTGCATCTAATATTAGACAGAGAAGATGACCCATGCATTCACCCACCACATAATTCTGTCTACCAGTTTGCCTGAGGTAATTTTTTCAACAGCAGAGTCAAACTTCACTTCCTTAGTCTTTTCATTATCATAAGAAGGGACAATTATATTTTGATCATGGGCTAACACTTTTTCATGATGATTTTGCAAAACTGATTTACAGCTGAACAGGAACACTTTCATTAATCTTAGACACCTACATACGAACGCGTTACATTCTAAAGTGTACTTTTAAATGCCTCAATTTTCTGGTAACCACCTTCAGCAGTAAAGATATTTCATTTTTCAGAAGGCAAGCATGCACTGGTTTTTGAATTCTCAAGTTGTGTTTCATGTTACTAGTCACTTTTGAAAAGTTAATTCGTACATTTATTCTATATCTACACAGAGCCATGTCAAATAAACAAAGTATGAATTTTGCACTTTTTTGGCTTTTGATATTGAACAGAAATGAGACATTCCAATTCTTCCTTAGCAAGTGACAGCAGACTTCTCCTCAACATATTTAACCAATGCTGCAGAACTATGTGAATGTTTAATTTAGTTAGTGTACATCCTTATGACATTTACAGACCAACGTGGAGACAGACAGTACAGCCGAGTTATTTACCTGTATCCCTGAGCGAGTTCTTCCATGTGTTTGTTTGTAACTGCTGGCTTTTGCTTCTTTACAATTATATAAGGTCTAAATTAGAGAAAAGAGAGTCACAGCAAATACAGACAGAGGTAACTTACTTTGATATACATTTAGATTACGAGCATTGCATACAACAGCTGGTTTGCAATCCACTTTTGGAAATACCGTGCAGACATAGAAGCAAAGGAAATTGGCATGCATTATTTGTTTCTTAAAACAAAATATTTTTACAAAAAAGGAAAGGCTTAACTGAGTTTCCCCAACAACATATCTGCAAAAAAATGATCAGTTAAAGCCTTCAGTTTGAAGTATTAGTTGGGTTTGATAACAGTTCAAGAAATTTATATCCCATACATAATTTTTTGGAAACTATGAACAAAAGTCGCTATTAAAAGATACAAGTAACTTACAACAACACATTTTTTAATTGAATTTTCAGTGGGGCTATGTTTTGCTTACAAAATTTTATTAATAGCTGTGAAAAATTTGAATATTTCACAATATTACCAAGCTAAAAATAGGACCCATTGGTATATATGCATTTGTACAGTACTGATTAGAGTCAAGGTGCAATAAATATTTGAGTCTAAGTTAATGGCAAAATATATTCTTTCCAACTTATAGAATACAAAAGTATGAACTGTTTTACTTCATGTTGCAGCAGACTAATCTGTAACTTTTAGCAGCACCAAATCTCAAAGAGCTTCACCACCACAAGGAAACTCTAACACAAAAGATGGTATGCAAGATCAAAACGTCAAGGACTGTTACTATTTAGATAAGTTGCTCTTACAGAGTGCAGCAAATAACAAGATACTTGTAGAGGCTGCTGTGAAGTCCAAATTACTGTTTGAGGGCTAATGAGCACTTTTAAACGGCTAAGAAGAGAATGTGAACAATTGCAATGAAAAAGTGTCACAGGAAAAAGTGAACTGAGTTTTCCTTGGAAATCCACATTATTTCTCTTGATTTTTTTTGTCGTTTTTTTTTAAATTGGAACATACATTAGAAGTCATGCTCGACTTTCAGATAAAAAGTTTGATTCGTCTTAGCACTGCTTAAATTGGAGGGCCAAGTTCTCTGCCTTTCAGGTCACCCATGACTCTGGATACTGCTCATCACCCCTGCCAGGTATGACTTATTGATTAGCTCTTAACCATACCTCTGATTGGAAATTTGGGGGCCTTTGGAATGCTTCATAATTGCATCCAACACTATGTTCAGTTTTTTAAATAAAGCTGAGACCATCAGATAGGGCAACTGCCAAGCTTAGTTGCAAATACAGCTGCTGAGTTGGTTACTGTGTATATGAACTGTACACATTGCTCAGTTATACTAAAACATGCTCTTATTAATACTTCATGTCTCTGCCCTGCCATCTTATTCGCTCACTTCTCCCTTATGCTTTGGTGTTTAATGCTGTACACCCTTTGGGGCTGGGAACATCTTCTTTATTATATGTATAAACGATTGACAAAAAGCAGTTCTGATTTGATATAATGAGAATGGGTAATGATAATGGAGGTTTCTTATAATGAGTTTGTAGCACACTACACATTCATACCAAATTGCTTACTTATTTCTTGAGGATGGAGGGCCTTCACTTCACTTTACCTTCATTTCTGTTCAGAGCTAAGGCTCATCTACAGCATTTTTAAGCCAGTCAGTTGAGTTATACATTATTCTGACTACCCCACATTTGAGGCTGGAACTTCCAAATGAGTAGAGAGGCTCACATTTCATTGTAATTGAATAGGATTTGGGTGGCTAAATCCCATAGGCATATGCAAACCCCCCTGCCTAACAGATTCACAATGTCTGACAGATAACGTAAAGAAGTTCTTTAGAGCTTTCCGAGGTAGAAAAGGGGTGAAGAAATTTACCTGCACAATCTTCCTCCATCAGAAGAAATGTAGACACATCTGTCAGAGCGATTTGTAGAGATCGAAACAAATTCATTGATGTAACCTGCGCGCCGCATTAGCCGAAACGTGTTGACTAGCTTTTGATGATCTCGAATGACACCAAGGATGTTACCTGTTTGAAAAATTATAAGTATATCTATTGTAAAACCCCACCAACACCTAGAGTTTCTTTACTTATTAGACGTAACCAGTAATACCTTTCAGAGGTTGCAAATGACTAGAGTTAGCAGAAAACAGTTTCATCCGCCACAGTGTAGAAAGTTTCAGCTTGTTAAAGCCAAACATTCTCAGTTAATACAGGGAAGGTTTGGCTTTCAGATGAGAATATTGGAAGGAAAACAAATAAAAACCATCAACAATTTTAAAAGGAAAAACTGTTACTCTGAAATTAGTTTTTCAATGGAAACCTGGGCTCTTGAAAAAAATGCAATGGAATCTTTTCTATCACAGCTACAAACCATTAACATCTCTACACATGTCTCCAAATCCTCATCTAGAAGCAAATTAATATATTTGAATTTCATTTTAATAAAATTACTGCTCTGCCTACAAATTCACCATTTACTATGTGGTTAGGGCAAAGGTTCCTAAAACTAGAGCTCGAGCTGTGGTGTGAAGGGATGGAGGAGTTCTAGATACTAACCAAAAACTGTTAGGACAATTTGTAAGAAATTTACAAACCTTGATAATACAGATTAGCCCATTATTCATTATAGCACTAAAACTCCCTTTCCACCACAATTCAAAGCTTTCCTTTTAAACAACTCAAACACGTAATGAACTGCTTTGCTAAATAAAAAGAGATTTAAACATGTGCTTGAGCCATCCCTACGCAGGCAGACAGCACAGTAAAAGTGCACCCATAGAAGTCATTCTAGAAGATGAAAACAAATGCTATTCATTACATGGAATTCAGGGAAGGGACTAGATAGGTTAAGGGACTTTTAATAGGCTAGGAAGATTTCTAAATGGGGGGGGGGGGTTCACAGGTTTGTATCTGAGAAGTCAGTAGTCAGCAAGGCTTTTTTCTTTATAAAAGTGCCAAACTGTTGAAGGTTTCTGCTTTCACTCAGTGCTGTTTATCTATTTTAGGAAAGTAACTCATCTGTGCATCAGATGTTGCTGGTATTTCACAGAATAAAAGTCAGGGTCAGAATCTGGAAATAAATTTAGCTTATGATGTGTATAGTTTCATTACACTTTTTTTTTTAAAGTGTGTTGTTACACAACAGACAAGGTTCCTTGGGTGAATTTGATATCTTTTATTAGACCAACCCAAATGGTTGGAGAATAGTTATTAAGCAAGCTTTCGGGTTCAAAAACCCGTCAGGCTAAGGACGCTGCAGCAGTTGGTGTGTGCTCTTCCTGGATGGAATGAAAAGTAAAGAAGCCAGGGGCTGGAGAGTCAGTTGCCAGGCAGATTGTAATGTATCAAAAATCCAATGTCTGTGTTTAGTCCCTGATCTCTAGTATCCAGCAGGTTGATGAAATGGAGCTCATAGGCTCGTCTCTGGGATGTGTTGTGTAAATTTCCCTTGAGGACCAGGACAGAGATTGGAGAGAGAGTGGCCCTCCTGTGAGAAATGTGCCCCCACCGGTAATTGGGTGTTTCTGTCTTTGATGGATTTCCGGTGTGCGTTCATTCTGGTGCGCAGTTGTTGTCTGGTCTCCCCTACATATCTTCCATCAGGGCATTTGGTGCATTGGATGAGGTATACTACATTCCTGGAGGTGCAGCTGTAAGATCCTGGGATGCTGATGGCTCTGTTGTGGGGTGTAGTAATAGTGGAGGTGGTGGAGATGTGGGGGCAGATTTTGCATTTCTTGTCATGGCACGGTCTGGATCCTTTTGGTGTGTTCTGGGCTTGAGGAACTTTGCTTCTGGTGATGAGGTTGGCGAGGTTCGGTGCTTGTCTGAAGGCTAGGATGGGTGGCTCTGGAAAGATTTTTTTAAGAATAGGGTCTTTTTCTAATATGGGTTGCAATTTTTTGAGGATTTTCCGTACAGGTTCAAGGGATGGGTGATAGGTCATAACCAGCGGTGTGCGATTTGTGGGTGTTTTTCTTCTGTACTGCAGCAGTTCTTCACGTGGTATCCAGGTGGCTCTTTCAAACGTGCGATCTACCTCTCTGGAGGAGTGTCCTTGCTGGGTGAAAGCCTTTTTAAGATTGGTGAGGTGGCAATCCCGGGTGTTCTCTTCAGTACAGATGCGGTGGTATCTGAGGGCTTGGCTGTATATCACAGCTTTTTTGGTGTGTTTCGGGTGATTGCTGGTTCTGTGCAGATATGTATGTTGGTCTGTGGGTTTCTTGTATACCGTGGTCTGTATTTTACCCTTCTGGATACTGATCCTTGTGTCTAAAAAGGGGATGTTGGTGTTGGAGTATTCTAAAGAAAGTCGGATCTTTATTGTAAAAAAGGACAAGGTAAAAGACTTTTCTTAATGTCAACCTTTAAACCCCCTAAATCTAGAATGTAAATGAGAAACTTTTGATCCTGAAGGCCAAATACTAATGCCTACAATGACTACTAACAATTAATTATATTAATTCATAACTGCTAACCTGCCCATTCACAAGTGGTAAGAGTGATAAAGTCTTTCTAAATCTGCATTTAAAGATTAGTGGCTGAAGTCAATAGAATATGTGTGTACACATGTGCCCATGCATAATGCACATACTTTTTGAAAATGTGTCTCTATTCAATAATCCAAAACAAAGAGAAACTGCCCTAATTTCCTGGATCAATGTTTTGTGACCATCTGTGAAGGGAGTTCTCCCCTCACAAAAAAAGAATAGTGGGCTAAATTTATAACAAGTTAGAAATAAGAAAATCAGATCCTGAATATCTTTACATTCTGATTCATATCACAATCCTTGCATTATATTTTTTGTTTCTGTTTAACATATTACTCTTAGTGTGCCAAAACTAAAAAAGGCTTAAAACACCGTCTCGAATTTTAGACTGGAAGGTCTGCAGCCACTTTTACAGCCTCTAAACACCCATAGTCAATTTTGTGGGCACAAACAATGGCAGACAACTAAATACCATCATTACAGGGCCTGTATACCCTGTGGGTGCCTTCAAGCAGACGTTACAACATTTGTCACTAAGATGATTGGTACACTGAAGACTGCACCTGTGGTTGGCTGTGTTCAAAACATTGCAGGATAATTTTTAAAAAGCATGCCCATTCAGTCTGTGAGAAGTTGGTGCCAGACTGTTAGGAAGTTACGTACCATTAAGGAAAACAAGGAACACATTTGGATATGAAAGTTCTTCTCCACATAATAAGTTTACATCTTCTACTCCAAGATTACCAGCCAATTTAATAATGGGTCCATCTTCCATATCAGTGGTAATGTGAGTCATCAGAGCTAGGTTTTTAACCAAACCACAAGCCTAAAAAGCAACCAAACAAGTTATTCCAAAGTAAAAATGTCAAATGTTGCAAAGGCTACGATGACATAATTCTGTAAATTATGCTAGCAAAACCTCTCTCTGATAGAGTCCTGTCTGGTGCAAAAGAAATTGCCTGAACCCCATCTCCTTAGGTGGTGAGGGAAGGGTAGACAGTGAGGGGAAATAAGGTGCAAGTTCCTTACCTCTCCTTCAGGAGTGTCTGATGGGCAAAGCATACCCCACTGAGATGGCTGCAGAGATCGAGGACCGCTCACTTTTCTTGTCTTCTCAAACTGAGAAGAGATTCTAGTCATCATTCCCAAAGCAGATATATAAGACAAGCGAGACAACACCTGTGTCACACCTTGGCGGTCCATTTTGAATCTTTTCAGTGACCAATTTCCCTGCAGGGCAGATAAAAACAAGTCTTGTTCAAGTTCTATTGCTGTTTCTGTCTTGTACCAACCACATTTCTTTTAGATTAATTTGACAAAAGAGCATTGGAGGATGTTTGCATTGCATATACTGTCTATTTAGAGACAACTCCTCCCAATTTTTACTCGGTATCTAAAAGATATTCTGCTGGTTACAATGTATTTGCACAGTATTAACAGCTCATTTTGAATAAAGAGCCACACCACTCTGCCTTAGTGAAAGCCTAGAGCAGGAGTGTCAAACATACAGCCCGCATTAACTTCTGCACCTGCCAGTACCAAGGGGATTAGCACAACTGGTGCTCATCCCACTGCTGGGTCTGGCCTGTAGGGCCAAATGATTCTGACCCCCTTGTCCTTGAGCAAAAGCATTATTCACATAAACAATCCTCATGTCTGCTTAAAACAAGGCAAATTGGTACTCTGACAATCGTGCTAGAAAAGGAATATTTTTCTTTTCTCATCTTAACATTTTCTGCCTTAAAGGGCACCACAGTTGACAGTTTCACACAGTAGTTGGGTTCTTGTCCCCCTGCAACTTATGGAAACATTTCAGAATGTAATACTATTTGTTAACAGAATTTGCTATGTTTACTAAGAAGAGTCCAGGAGAACAAATATCCAGCCCAAATCCTTCATTTCACTGAAAAGATCAATCGAATCTATTCGTTTCTCTGATGAACATTAACCACTTGTATTTCATAATAAACTAAATTCAAAACACTAATTTACTAGGACTGTCCAGTCTGAAACTGATGACAGCAACACCAGGGTGCAATTAAATAAAAAGTGCAATTGTCTTATAGGAGTGTTTTCCAACTCTCCAAAAAAAAAAAAAAAAAAAAAAAAAAAAAAAAGTTCAGAGAACCATCCATCCCAATTTATTCTGAAAATATGGTTCCTTACTATCATCATGTAGAATTACCATATAGTAACATCTGTAATATCTGGAAACACCACACTACAAACAAGCTTGTGCTGACTAAAGTATTACTTGAGAATTAGGGTAAATAGGACTGTGAAACAGGTGGTCTCAGACAAGAATTTACTCCAAGGGAAAATAATTTTTCTTTCTCTAGCGAGAGCATGTCACCAGTGAGACCTCAGAGGGGGACATAACTTGAAGAGACTTTGAAGTCAGAGTTAGCTGGTGTATTTTTCTCCTAGTTCTGGTTATGCTGAACTTGGCATCAGTGACTACTACTGTTCTTCAAGAGGGACAATGGCTATTTTCTGAGCTCATCATATGTTCGCCAAGTATTTCTCAACTGGGTCAACTGGGGGGGGGGGGGAGCAAAAACAGTGCCATATTTAAAACTAGTTTTCACCTCCCTGCTGATCTGGAGTGGGCTGCAAGTGGGGCCCCTCCGCCAAACAGCGGGGTGGGGGAGAGACATGGGGGAACCTGCAAGATTAAAGGAGCTACAGCACACCCCACTTCTGCTATGAATTTGGTAGGCCCCTACCTATAGGTTTACCTATATTTTCTCAAAAGACTCTAGGAACAGAAAATAATTCAAAAGGAAGTAAAATCATAAAATCAAAGAAAATTAGGGTTGGAAGAGACCTCAGGAGGTCATCTAGCTCAACCACCCGCTCAAAGTGGGACCAGCCCCAAGTAGATCAATCTAGCCAGGGCTTTGTCAAGACAGGCCTTTAAAAACTTCCAAGGATGGAGATTCCACCACCTCTCTGGGTAACCTGTTCCAGTGCTTCACCACCCTCCTGGTGAGGAAGTCCTCCCTAATACCCAACTTAAACCTCCCTTGCTGCAACTTAAAACCATTGCTCCTTGTTCTGTCACCTGCCACCACTGAGAACAGTCTAGCTTTGTCCTTTTTTAACACCCACTTCAGGTGGTTGAAGGCTGCTAGTAAGTCCCCACTTAGTCTTCTCTTCTACAGACTAAATAAACCCAGTTCCCTCAGCCTCTCCTCAGAAATCATGCGCCCCAGCCCCCGAACCATTTTCGTTACCCTCCACTGGACGCTTTTAAACTCATCTACATCCTTTCTTTGTTTAGGTGGGGAAAATGGGACACAGTACTCCAGATGTGGTCTCACCAGCACCAAATGGAGTAGAATAATTACTTCCCTTGATCTGCTGGCAATTAGGGCTGTGAGAGGCTTCGGAAAGAAGCTTCAGATGCTTCAGCGTCTGCAGCAGCATGTCCAGATCGAAGCGCTGGCTTCATTAGGCTTTCTGAAGCAGTTCGGAGCTTCCAAAGCACTTTGGAAAAGCTTCGGAGCCATTTCGGAGATCTGGCCATAGGGTGTAATGGGGCATCAGTGATATACCTATAACTTTGTTGTTTTTTGTCTCATTTAGATTAAATTTGCAGGGGTGGTAGCCTCCAATGACAGCATGAAGCCTGCCAAGTTTCAGAGAGATCGGTGCTGGGGTTTGAACAACTGCAGGCCTGGCTGCTAAGCTACTGTGTTACCAGTTACCAAATCAATCATGATTCACTCAGGGACCAGCTCAATACACAGTTGCTACCTAATGTAACCAGTTAATTAGCAACAGTTAACACCTACAAAACCACAGATTAAAGGAGAGGAAAGAATTAGTACAGACAATCAACTGCCCCAAGACGGAGACAGTCAGTTGCACAAGCACCCATGTCATGAGTTTTGTTTGGTCAGCAACGAGGGGTGCAGGGCCCCAGAACCCCCCTGCACCAATCTCCTCGACAGCTGGCAGGCTTCGTGGCCACAGCGGGGGCTACCATCCCTGCAGCTTTCACCCTGCTGCGCCTTAACACACACAGTGTCACCTGTGGCACAAGTTTTGCCTGTCAGCAGCCTGAGGCACAGTTCCCCCCAAGCCCCTGCACCAATCTTCTTGAAACTTAGCAAGCTTTGTGGCCTCACCAGGGGCCAACACCCTGCAGTTTTCACCCCACTATGGTGTAACACATATACGTGACATGAGTTTTTCTTTCAGGAATTTGGGGTGCAGTTCTCCCCAAACCCAATCTATCTTCTTGAAACTTGGCAGGCTGTATGGCCTCACCAGGGGTACCACCTCTGGTTTCATCCAACTCAGACAAAAACAACAAAGTTATAGATATTTCATTGATTCCCCATTATACCCTAAGGTCGGATCTCTGAGGCGGCTCTGAAGCTTCAGAGCTGCTTTGGCTGGATCAAAGCAGGAACCCAGTCTGGAGCTCCGGATTGGATCCCTGGAATCCAAAGCGGTCAGATCCGACACTAGATCAAATAGCTGCCTACTTGCACAGGCCTACTAGCAATGCTGTTACTCATCCATCCCAGTATGCCATTAGCCTTCCTGGCAACAAGGGCACACTGCTGACTCATATCCATTTTATTGTCCACTGTAACCCTCAGGTCCTTTTCTGCAGGGCTGCTGCAGAGCTAGTTGGCCAGCCCCCAGGCTTCAGCAGTGCATGGGATTCTTCCGCCCTAAGCACAGGACTTTGCACTTGTCCTTGCTGAACTTCATGAGATTTCTTTTGGCCCAATCCTCCAATTTGTCTAGGTCACTCAGAAGCTGTGGCAGACAACTGTGAGGCTACAAGCAGCTGGACCACAGTCCATGGAGCCCTAGCCTGGCTCATTGCTGGCAGTGGGTACACACGCATGTTGGGGTGGATGGGGAAGGGGCCAAGGCTGCACTGCCACAACAAGGATTGGGCCTCTCGCAGCTCCCCCGCTGTCTGCCCCTGGCACACCAACATCTTACAAGTCAAGGCTACGGGTGTTTTTGGCACTCTGCCCAAAAAAAGCTGCTGACCCCTGTTCTGCACTATAAGCTCTGTGTAACAGCATTCACTTGGTAAGTGTAACAAGTTCACATTCTAGCTGGATGATGGTAGACTTTAAAAGCAAGCAGGTCTTTTCACCCAAGTCCTTTGGCTGTCTGGAGGCATCCGAGATCCTGGCCTGCACTGCTCTCTGTCTAATCCTGCAACCTGTCTAGGGAACTCATTTGGCTGGCATCAACAAAATAATTTTTTGACCTAGATGAGAAACTGGGTTGCCTAAAGTCAATTTGAAGAGCAGTTTTTTGGGCTTTAAGCTGCAGATGGTAGTGTCAGTCTCTGCTTTCTCACTGAACAGCAAATACTGCTTGAACAGACCTACCTGTGCAGCTACACAGCAACTGCCCTGGCCACAGTAATTTCAGTATTGGGGACCTCTGGCAATAAGCATATATTGTTTTTTTGAATCTGCTTAATTCCTAAATTTATATGAACAGTGGCTGTACTACAGAAGAACATGGAAATCAATTAAACTTTAAGTGTTCCTGAGATATAACCTTACAACCCCTAAAACCTTGGATGAGAAAATAGCAGTAATCATCTTATGTGAGCCACCACTGCTGCACCTACCGTTAACATGCACCACTGCTGCACCTACCGTTAACAACTATTCTTTCTGAAGCTTCTGGAATTCGTTACATGACTTATTTAGGCAACATACAAGAACTTTTTTGAATAATTTTTTCAGACCCATTACACAGCATTTCAATCAAGGCAGAAGAAACTATCTTCTGGTTACACAATTCAGCTCTTCAAATCTCAAGCCAGAGCCAGAATTCACTCAATGTGCCAAAGACTTGAATACATCAGGCAAGGATGAGTACTCCTACGTTTTTCTGTCAGACTCCTGTCCTATTATTCAGAAAACTCCCTTGGCCCCACACCTACTGAATAAAATGGGTAAGAAATGAGAGCTTCCTGAGACGGGAAAAATGACTCAGGACTTTCTTCCTTTTGGTTTCCTTACCCTGTAGCTTATTCTTTGGCCACTTAAAATATAATTATTTCTTCTAGGCTCTTTCCATGATAGAGAAGAGGAGTTCTACTGATTGTTGAAGTCAGATTCTGATAATTTCAACTACTCCCACTACAGAAGGTGGAAAATACAGGTACTCTTGGCAGGCATTAAAAAGATGAGGCAGCAGTAGGCTGATTTCCAAAGTAGCATGGACTATGTCAAGTCAGTACTGTCCAGGAAAAAAAGAGACAAAGGAAGAGGAAGGAGTGTGGCAGTGACAATATACAGATACAGATGAAGTTGTAAAGTAGTAACATTACTCTGATGAATGAGAAAAGCAAACACTTTCAGGGTTGAGACCCTTGGTTATGTTGCATCCTTCCACTAGCAGCCTAGAAAGTCCCAAGAGCTTGAAGGTGCATTGACTTTGAAATGGACTTGGAAATATCTGGTGAGCCAGTAACACACTAGCATTTCAATTCCCTCTCCTGGTTCCCTCTGAGGAAAAAAAGACAAGGTCTGTAGTGAGTATTATTGAACACCATGTAGATGGCTGAAGTAAGAGTGGTATGGATTTTTTTTATATGCTGCTGGTGCAATGCTAAAGCTGCTCTTGGGAACTGTCCTTGAAGTATTCTGGCAAGATTGGAGATACTGTAAAAATCAGGTCTTGGAAAGAGAATTTGTTTAATCTTTTGAATAGTATGCACTGGGCATGATTCCTGGGAAATTATATCCAATGGTTAAGAGCAGATGTTTTTTAATTGCTTGTGCAGCAGTGAAAAGTCTTATTAAGGCAATGAAAGGAGGACCATTCTACAATATATACTGAATAGCTGGCAGATTTATCTCCGAGAACACAAATGAAAAATTGGCATCTGCCAGAAGAAGCCATAAGAATTTAAAGACAAATCTGTCAATCTTTTTAGTTATTTGCATGGTGAGCTTCAACTATTTTGAAGCATTCAAAAACCAAAATACAGATGAGCTTTTAAACTGTGTCCTGTTAGTAAGAGACTATGGTGTCTTGGAATTCTATTTGTACTGTTAATTTTATTTAAAAAGTTGAAGAACTGATGTCAAGCGGAAAAAAACTCACAATTCCAAAGGTTGTATAGTATGTGCTGATGAGTAGATTTAATTTTAGCTAGTACTAAACTACTTGAGTTATTCTAAAGTCCTCAAAAATCAAATTTAAGCTGTTAGCTAAAGGCTAACATCTCTTATTAGAAACCTCATTTTACAGTTGGATAAAACAAGGTACAGAATTAGTAGTTGTATCATCACTATTGTGCACTGGCAAATACATAAACAGCTGCTTGAATTTTATGATTATGTTAAACTTCCATTTGAAGAAGAACATTTTTAAGAACTGCTGGAGATGCTAAGAGACTTGCAGAAACTATCTTTAACCATTCTAATTTGATCACAAGTGTATCAAGTCAGGAGTTCTAAAAAAGGCTCATCTGACTCTGGATAATGGCAACCAAGAGCAGGTAGATATGGGCTGCACAATAACCCATGTGAACAGACTGTGAATTAACAGTATTGCCAAATGCACTTACTTGCTTTGAACATTACATTATCTGTCAATGTCAGATAACAGAACCTAAGAATCTTAAATCCTCAGGTATAACCACTGCCCATAATGGCAATCACATGTGAATAGGTACAAGTCCTTTTAAAAGGGTCCAAAGCCACATCTAATTCTTTCAGTCATGGTCTGCTTGAACCTAGACAAGCCCAGCATGCTAGTGTGGTGAAGATATATTATAATGAACTGCAAAAAGGGAGTGAGACCTCCAACTGCCTCTGAACACTCTGCCCCCTCCCAGCCCAAATGACCAGGTACCCATTTACAGCTCAGCTGACTAGGGGAGGCTTTTGAGATGTTTCAGAGTGAAGTTGAACTCATGCCTTTGGAATCAGAGATGCACTTTAAATGCTCTTCCACCATCCCCTTTGATAAACTGGTGAATATTCAGGCTGCTATAGTCCAAGGTCTTCAAACATTATTTTTGCATGTTTTTAATTAAAGTTTGTGAGTATTCTCAACCAAATCTCCAACAGATATTGTAGCTTGACACCTTCTAAAATCCAGCTGCCAGGCATATATCATGAACCATTGATATAAACAAGTTTTGGAAGACAATTGGATTAATATAAAAATGATTCATACTTAAATTTGTTAGTTTTACTGTTGTTTCATTAGGGCCTCTAAGTTGGGTGAAAATTGCAAAGAAAATAGCATTGTATGCATAGCATGCTGATCATTAATTACCTCCTACTGAATTCTTACAGCTTTAACCTAGAAGAAGGTTTTACAATTTTGATTTATAAAACGATATTAATAGTTTTGTTTCCATGACTAAGAAAATAGGAGCCTGCAGAACAAAAGTAATTCTTTTCTACCATCCCACTACTCAGGATAAAAAGAAACTTTCCAGATAGCAATAAAACAAAAAACCCAAAACACTTACTGAGGAGATGGCATTTACCATGCCATTGGTGATCTGATCTTGACGCATATGCTTCACTACATCAAATTGGGCTGCTCTCTGCTTGGGTATCACCTGGTCAGCAATTTTTTTCAGTTCAGAATTAAATTTTTTGAACAAATCTTCAAATAGGAGGGAAAGTAGCTGCAAAAAACAGAACAAATTAGAGCCTGAGTGGCAACTTCCGTATTTTGAAAAAATTAAAATCAAATACAAAGATGTTTTATATTCATAAATGCAAGGCTGCTGCTCGGCATACTCAAAAAAGGATAAACAATTTATTCATTACCTAGTTTTTCTGACAGTTTTCTGTAATGTTGAGTAACAAAACATGACAGATTTGAACCAACTTGAAAACATGAACTGTCCCAAAGGTTAAGACTACCCGCCTTGCTTGGTTTACCTCATTGTTTTCTCTCACACCTGAATTAAATCTTTTTTTCTGTCTGGTTGCATGATCTCTTTTGATCAGTTTGCACCTTGAAAAGTGTTCACAACTTTTCAAACCCAGTGATGATATTTTATTAGCCTACTGTCCACCCTGATTTGCAAAGCCACAAAGGGAGCAGCCACAGAACCTGTACAGACAGTTGCTCTCTCTGGAGAAACTCTCCCAGGAGCAATTAGACCCCCATTGTTCCCAGGGTATTTTTCTCCCAGAGGAGTCATTTTTGCTTTGGAAGAAAAATCCTGAACATCTGTATACTTGTGGTTTCTCCTGAGAGCAACGACTCTCCCAGGAAAAACTAAATGTCTGTATGTGGCCAGTTATTACGACTTGGACAGCACAGTCAGACATCTCTCAGCGTAGTTAGCTCCTGGTTGGCTCCTAGGAGTGACCTGCTTCCCCCTTTGTCTGCAACTCCAAGCTCTACACCTCACTCCAAACAGTGCTGATGTCAGGGTATGCCAATATGTTTCTCTCTAACATACAACCGTGCTTCTGAATTCTGTAAGCTGCCTCAGTTTTCAGCCATGAAAATTTATTCTCCCATTTGTGTAAGTTGCCATCCAATTCCACACTTATGGTCAGCATTTTCCCAGCACCCACAATATACCAAGTATTGTCTACTCACAGGAAGATGCGGTCCCTAAAACAAAATGTACAAGCTGCATACATAGGGGAGTGGGATAAAACATACAGTAGTACAGAGTAACTTTTCAACAATGCTATTTGTCAGGTATAATATACGCTACTATATACTTTCCCTATATACTCCGCACTTACTGTAAAAACGATACAATGATTTCTTCTGTCTGTCTTTTGCCTATCCGGATATTTTAAAATCTGTTGCAGAAGCCCTCTCCATGATCTGAGTTTTTTTCTTTTGCTCTATTTGCTTATTTTCACAGCTTGCCTAACTTTTCCCTGCAGACTAATGGTTTCCGAAAATATTTAAATGTGCATGAAATGATACATTGTGAATGTTCACAACGATTAGTTTTGCAAAACAAGCAGCATAAATTCTAAAACTTGGCAATCCTATTCTGGGACTTTGTTTTATAGCAACTCCAAATGTCAGAAAGACTAAAAATGAAGCAGCTACTGAATGCCAAAAATGGTAGTTCCCAGTGTACGAAGCATTGTAGTGCTGAACAAGCTAAGTATTCAACAAGCACAGCTAGGACATTCTGGAGTCTACTGCACAATTTAATTTCTGCATGTGCAGAATGAAGCTGAATTACTACTGTCCTCATTGGACTGCACGTAATACCAGTGCCACCTCCCCTTGCAAGCACAGAGCCAGCCACTCATTCCTCTCCCAACATGACAGGCCACTCATTTTGACCTGCCATCCTTCCACCAGTATGCACAAAACATATGATCTATATCTACAGGAAACAGCCACTGGGAGTTGCACATCTGAAAGAGACATTATCAGGCTTCCATACTGCTGACAACACAGATGAACTAATGAATTCCAAGAAGAGCCATTTGAAAGTGTCAGGAAGCTGTTTTAATTCAGAATAGTAATGTGGTTTAACATTTCAGTCCTTTATCAGTTCAAAAAGGAGCCTGGTAGCTTTCCCAGTAGTGGCCAGAGCAACTTGGACTCTGTTGCAGGTCGGGAGTATCAGGACATCTGTTCCATTTAATAAATCTCTTACGTTGGAAGTTTAAGTTCCAAATTAAAAGCGACTTTCCTGAAACAGCTGGGTTCTCCCAGAAGCACAACTCAAGCAGCTGCCGGCAAGGTTGCTACAAGCTATAGGTTCCTGTAAGGTCCTAATGCCTAACCCGTAGGTCTGTTCCCATTAAAATACATGGTAAAACTTCCATTGTACTTCAAAAAGGAGGACTGGGCACGCTGCACTGTAAACTCCTCAAAGCAAAGAAAGCACTTTGTTACAAAGCAGGCAAAAGAACGACACCACATTTATTCTGCGTTACATGCAGAAAGCACTTTTTTCTAGCAAGAAGACAGAGAATTTAAATAATCTGAAGTCAAGAAACAAAAGTTAAAACTCCATGGAGCCATCTCAGAAGTAGTAAAGACTACGGCCCCTGGCAGACATCATACTTAGGACATGATTAAACAGTTAATCATGTCTTAAACTGTAACCTAACCACACGTTCAGGCAATTAATGGTGCAACAAAAATGAAACCAGCTACAAAATTACACAAAAAAGTAGAAATATTGTGGCTGGTTTCAGCTGTACCCTTAAAATGAATGCGTGTCCAGGTGTACTGCACTGGGGCTCAAATGGGCCCTGGTGCAGTCTCTGCCAGCCCACTTAAGCCCTGGTGTGGTCTCCAGGCTGCACCCAATCTGTTGATCAGTGGTTGGCAGGGACTGCAGCCCATTCAATGGGGGACTGCATTAGGGCTCACGATCAGCTAATTGGCAACCAGCTCCAGGGGCTGGAAGCAACCAGACGGTTCCTGAAGCCAGCTGACAAGTAGCTAGTTGTTGTGCACCTTTGCTGGTGCAGAGGGAGCTCAGGCTCATAGATTCCAGGCTCCCTCTGTGCTGGCAAGTAGGGCGCAATTGGGGTCTGATCCCCAGTCCCAAAAATCACATGTCCTGCTATGCACATGTAGCATAATAGGAGATGCAATTGTTGGGATCACAGATCAGATCTCATCATGCCTTTAACTCAATATCTGTCAGCAACCTAAAAGAGTGACTGCCACATTTGACCATACACACATAAAACACTTAGTTACAGAAACACTGGCATGCCAAAGAAAGGTGTATTTGACTTTGTATTTCAAAGAGGCTTTCTCCTACCTTGTGCAGGGAGATATATCCTTAACACCCGTGGAGGATGTGCATTTGGGTCCTTGGACTTACCAGAATACTCAGGATTCTACTAAGCCTGCCAAGACCTGAGCTACTTCAACCTCAGTCTCAAGGAAACAGAAGCCTGGTTTGGGTTTATACGTCTCCTCTATGTGGGTGTATTTACTGAAGAATTTATTTAGAGTTGGAATCTGGTTAAGAATTTCTGGCCCTACTCTTACCATGAATGGCAAAGTACTTTCTCCCAGCAATGCAATTTGTATAGATAACACCCATACTCACTCCTCCACCAACATGCTTTTTTTACATTGCTTTTAAAGCTGCATGGTAACAAGTGCTTATCATTTACCTGCAACTTGTTCAGAGTGTAACAGTAGATTTAAGCCACCCGCAGGTACTCTTTAATCATTTAGAAATGTTGGCAACTTCTACTCCCTGAGGATAAATATTAACAATCTATCAGCAGCAGACCTAGGGATAGATAAAAATTGTTCTTTGAAAGCTATTCTGATGGAAAAATCAGCCCTTTGTTTAGAACATTTCAGAATGTCATCTGGTTTTGCTCAAAAGATTTGTTTAAAATAAGGAAGTCAACATTTTATAAAGGAAAACCAGAATTGTCTGACTTTCTGTAGACATGGATCCCCCAAATGCCCCAACTTTAATCCATTCCAGCACCCAGTTAAACACTTAAGAACTAAAATCAAAATTAAAAACTACTTTCAACCTCTTCAAACTTGGTCTTGTTCTTACACAAGCATTTAAATAGAAAGATAGAATAGAGCAAGCTGGTAACTCTCAATTTTCTAAAGAGCAAATGAAGTCAACTGGAAAGAAGAACTCAGGAACTTGAATGGGAAGAGGTGGGCTAAGAATTTCGAGCGAAAGAAAGCAACATCTTGAAACTCAAAAGTACAGGGATAAAGTGAGAGTCACCAAAAGTGAGGCTGAGTTACACTCTTTAAATGGAATTAAAAAACAAAAACAGTAAGGGTTTTAATAAGTGTTTTACATTGCAGTTGTTACCAGTAGATCGCAGAGTAGAAAAAACAGTAAAGGAAACGAGGGGAAAGACTACTGCTCTTGACAACTAAAGGCTTCTTAGTCTGATTGTAGTAATGAGTAATATTTCAGAACACGTTTTTGAAGGAAAGACAAACTGGAGGCATACAGTAAATGTAAAATTGAATAAAATGCAACATGGTCATATGAAATGTAGATCATGCTGGATTAACCAGATATGTTTCTTGGATAATTTCTAGATGAGGGAAATGGAACAGATCTGATCTGCACTTTTATAAAGCATTTAACTGTGTTATGCAGAAATGTTTCAGTTAAGAGAGGGAAGAAAGGGAGTAATGTAAAAATTGTAAAAGTAGATAACCAATTTAAGAGGAAATGACAACAGGTAGGGTTGAACAGGGAACCATCAGGATGTAAGGAAGTCATAGGAGCGCAATTTTAAAAAAAATATTTTCATATATTCATTTTTTGCTACCAAAACACATTGATGACAAACTCTAGAAGCATTGTAAATACAAAGGAGGATTAAAATATTATACAGGAAGAACTGGATGTCTCTGAGGACTAGAATAAGAGAAATGGTATGAAGTCCAGAATTGGGGGAATAATTAGAATCTCTGTTACAAAATGGGAGCCAATTAGTGGGAAATAATTTGTGTAGAAACATCTGGTATAGTAGCTGACAACAGGATGACTCTGAGCCACCAATGTAATGCAGCCATGAGAAAAACAAATGTGATCCCAGGATGCATCAGACAAGATATTTCCAGTAGATCAGAAAGTAATAAGGTAATTATGCAAGGCACTGAGGAAGCCTCACAGTTCTTGTTACCCATGTTCAAAAAAGATTAATTCAAGGCCGAAGGACTACTGGGATGATCAGGGCAAGAAAAAAAAAAAAATCTCTCTTACGGAAGAAAGCTAAAAGAGCATGGTTTAAATGGAAAAATTAAGGCTAAAGAAGGCTATAACTCTCTTCAATAAATACATCAGTGGTAAATAAAACTATTTAAACTGAAGTTACCCACAAGACCAACTAGTTATAAACTAGTCATCAATATGCCATATTTACCTGAATCCAAGACTGTCCTGATTTTAAGATGACCCCTCAATAATTAGATTCTATACATTAGAGCTGAAGTGTAAGCAGCAGAGGTGCAGGTGAGGGGTGAGAGGAGCATAACTGGCAGGGCGCAGGCAGGAGTTGTGGCTTCAGCCCCAACCCCAGGTCAGAGCTGGAGCCAGAGGTGCAGCAGCTGCCTGGCCACCACTACCTTATACTTAAATTTGAGACAAGGGGCTTCCTTTCCACCCCTCTCCCCGCACTGTTAAATGGGGGTGAAAAACCTCATCTTGGTTTTGAGTAAACACGGTATTTAGGCTGGAATCTAGCAAAAAGATTTTAACCATCCAGAGAACAATGAGGCTCTGGACCAGCCTCCCATTAGTGCTAATGGGGCAAAAAACCCAACTAATTTCAGAAACTGATTATGCTCCACTTTGTACAAGGGAATATATAACATGGTTGCCTGAAATTGTAGGTGTAGACTAGGTGAGCCAGGTGCTTCCTTCCAGGCCTATTATATAAATAGACATAGCTCAACTCTGAGTCTTGCATAAGAGCAATAAAAAATAATAATAATAAAAATCAGAATGGAAAGCATTCTAGACTAAATGAACTGTTGACAACTCCAAACAAATCTGCTGTCTAAAATTTTATGTATTCTATGATAAAAACTAAAATCCCCTTTGATTTTTTAAACAGCTATCACAGAAGAATTTCTGAAGATTGATCTAACTGGAGTCAGCCTAAGATTCTTGCCAAGAGTACTTTTTGCCATCTTCCTTCATGCTTTACCTGTCATGGGTTGTTAGTAAATAAGTGTGCCCTGTGAGAAGCAAGCCAGGAGAGAGCCTGGCAAATGCCAAACTAAATGAAGTTTATTTCCTACCTATGGGGACTTTTTACCATCTTGTACCATCTACACTATTCCCAGAGCCTGATGAAGGGACTTTGATCCTGAAAGCTTGCAGAAAACGACAATTTTCTTGCCATTTTCCAGTTGGTCTAATAAAAGGTATAATTTTGGAACCAAGAGTTCTAGGTTTTTGTATGTCTAAACTGCTCTGTAATCATTTTATGTATGTTGCATGTGCCCTCGCTATTGAGATGACTTGTGGCACTAAAATTAAAACAATATAAATTCTTCCATTCAATTTTTTTTTTGGGGGGGGGGGAGAGAAGAGGTGCGACTAGGAAGACAAAAAGTTCCCATATAAGAGCACTCTGCAACACACTTGGTAGATAACAAGCAAGCTACTGGCTTTGAACATCCCACCTCCAACAGAGCTGGAAGACTTGCTTTGCAATGTGTTCAGCATTTGGACTATAAAACAGTGCGACTGTTCTTCTGGGGAAGAAGTGATGAAACAATTAAGCAGAACTTAAAAGAAGTGCTTAGAAGCAAAGAACATGAGTCTGAGTTAAGAAAGCAGCCTGTCCCCCAGGTCCTGGAAGTCTTGGAGTATCTGTAGGAAGCCTAGACCTACCAAGTTCCTTGTGAAAGATGGGCCAACTCCTGTCAAGCTAAAAACATTCATACATCTGTTTATAGTTTAAAGATCTTTTTCTTGGAAAAGGTCCAATTCCAAGCAAACAATAATTTGCTTTAAAACAGGCCATAGCTCCTGAAAAAGGTCTCTACCTAAAATTTGACCTACAGAGACAATCATGGCTGGTATAAGGGGAATGAAACCCAAGGCCTGGCCAAAGTAGGAGAAACATAGGATTCTACCCTGAGAAAGGAGATGACCGAGGCCAAACACTTGAGAGGGAATGCACTAGAAGAGACCAAGAGAAACCAGTGCTGCAGTCAGCCCAGTAACTGTGACATCAAGGCCATCGAGGAGCAGGGAGGGATCCAGAGGGAGTGTAGTGGTGTGCCTGCATCCCCTGTTTTGGACTGGACTATGCTGCAGGAGCGTATAAGAAATTTTTAAAAGCTCCCCCAAGTATATAAGAATCCCCTTCCTCTCCCCTGTGCTCAGAGGCTATTCCCCTACCCTCACCTGCCGCTGCTTTCCCCCGTCCTGGGGATGGGGGCAGCTTCAAATTCACTCTTGCCTGCTCTAGCAGGGCTGCATGGGGGCTGAGCTTAGCAGGGAATATCAACAAAAGCAGCAGTGATAGGCAGCAAGTGGGTTCTCCCACCCTGCCCAATTCCCCGAGAAGCAGAGGTCCAGCAGTGGTATGCCCACAAAAGTGAGTGGGGGACAGGGGAACGGGGTTGGGAAAGGATGCTGGAAGCAGGGGGTAGCCAGTCCGACAGCATGGGTGCTGCTCCCATACCCCGCTTTGCCAAATCCTGTATCTGCCCCTGTCTAGGGTTTACCCTAGAATGGGGAAGATAACAGTAATAATAATGCAAAACTCTTATTAAGATCTCTTTGGACAAATAATGTTGTCTCTCTATTCCCTATAGGTTAGGGACAGAGATTATGCATAAACCATCAAAAGTGATTGGAAACCGATTCAAATATAACACAACAGAATTTTAGTGCACAAACCGCTTTCAAAATGGCTGAAACTGGTTTAAGATAAGCCTGGATGGATGATCATCAGATTTAATTGATTTAGGTTAAATCAGTTTATTGAACTTCTGTCCCAGATCCCCTCTATATTCAAGTTCATTCACAGTCCCCAGCAGCCCAGGATGCTTTGCACCTCTCCACATCCCCCACCTTGCAGGGTGGGTGGGCTAGCCGTGGCCTGAGCTGTCTGCTCCAGCTGAGCAAGGAGGCATGTACTAGAGCCCTCTGGCTTCTGGCCTGGGCCACTGCAGGCATGTGGCTGCATTTCCAGAATCAAAAGTAAATGTCTGTTCACTTGCTTATTGGTTCTATCTACACAGCTTAGACTAACTTGTGAATATTGAATTGATTCAGCCTCAGGCTTTTTAACTGTCTGTACTTAGTCCTAGACAGATCCACTTTAACTATGCTCTGCAGTCAAACCACACAATACACACAATTACAATTTTTTAACAGCTGTGATTTAACCTAGATTTTGTATGTTTACATTTTTTTTAAAAAAAGAAAAGGGCATTGTATATTTCTTCTTCCTCTCACTGTGTACCTATATAGCTCTTTGAAGCAGGTATAATATTCTAGTACAGTAATAACTGGGATAAAGCAGGCACAACATTTCTTTAAAGGACGTATTAGAAATGTATTATGCTATTAATAGTTGTATCTCTTTATTCAACAAGAATGTGTCACAGTTCTGGGAAGGACATGTAGTATTTATTATACATAATTTAAAAAAATTGAATAGTTTAAATGCAAAACTCAAGCTGAATTATGGAGGTAACAATCGAAGTTCCATATACATCCTTTTTTTGCAAGAAAAGTTATTCCAACTTGTTTTAATAAGTCACACTTATCTTAGAAAATAAAGGGTTTTTTTTTCCCCCAGGAGGAAGGGGGGAGGAAGGGGAGATCTTGAAAAATCATATTACTGAGAATGACTTTTGTATGTGTGCGCAATTTTGAGATTTTTCCCCAGAAATATAGCTAAGATCATTGATTTCAAGTAGGCGCTAAATCAAGGAAATAATCTATTGGTTTAACAGGCTTTTGATCAAACCTTAAATGAGTTTCCAATATAAGGCGGAGTTTTCACTTCAATCTCTCTGCATTCAACCTGTTGACTAAAATAAATAAATAATTCTACTAGAACTGGAAAGTTTTAGCAAACATGAGCACAAATCAAATTTCCTTTTCTGAACTAATAAATTAACTTTTGCCCCAAGCATAACAAGTTGTTAATATTTTTCAGGCTAAAAGCCTCACACTTTGCTGATTTCTGAACACTCACACATTCTCTGCAAGACCACTATCAGGAAGGCAAAGTCTCACAATAAGCACATTATTTGGGTCAAGAGTAAGTGATTAAAAGAAAAGGGATGGAATGCCAATGATAATATTCAATGCATTTCATAGTCAGTCCAAGGCCTTTCAGCCTGCTTAAGACAGGAGGACTAAAGAGCAAATTATATTAAAAAAAAAATAGTGACAGCTCATCAATTGATTTTCATTGAAAATCCTAAGAAAAAAAATTAATAAAGAAGTTAAGCTGCTGAAATACAGTTTCACCAATTAGCTTAATGTCAGAGAATTCTAATTAGGTGCCTTGAGATTGCTATTTAGTGTTTAAGCCTTTAGAGTGCCAAATTCTCCTTTTCACACAAACTGGTTGCAAAATTAAAGACATTAGGCAGCCTTAATTATATTATCAGAACAGCTGGGATTAGGCAATCTCTGAAGTCAAGGCGGTATTCTTTTGTCACAGGGTAGAAATCCCTTGCTTCCCAGGGTTCCGGATTTTGGTGCTGTTCCATATCTCACCCATACAAAGCAAGCTGCATTAGAAACAAAAAAAAAATTGAGGACAAAGAACAGAGTAATGCTCAGCAAATAATGAACACATTAAGGAAAGAGAAAAGGTAGGTGAAAAGATTAAGCCTGAAATCGGTAGGTTTTGCTAACACCTCTGCTGGCACCTGGCCTACCAAGCCTCCAGTGGCAGAAAGACTAAGAGAAAGCTCTGTAAACCAGCTTGGCTAGTGGATACAACTCTGTTATCTAAAGCTAAAGCACATTTCGTACTCCCTTGTCCCATGGGGTGTGAAATTAGCAGCTATTGTTTTCACACATTTTTATAAACACAATGCCTTTTTATGTCTTTACATTGTTTAGAATGCTATGTTTTCTTCCTCACAAGGGAATGCTTTTTTTAATTCATATTTTTAAGCAACAGGATTTTTATTCCAGGTACACACTAGCATTTTAAAATATCACAGTTCATTTAGGCACACAGCAACTTTGGCTAATTGGAAAAAAAAAGAGCAAAAAATGAGTGTGTGACAAAGTAAATTACATTGTATTTTGTGCTACGTTTATTTTTTTATAGACCTTAAGTTCAGATAAATCAATCTCATGACAATAACCTATGAGGAAGTCAAGTATTCCTTGGAGGCTGGGCATTTAAGAAACTACAGGGGAACTAGAGCTATTCTACATCAAATGTTCAAGCTTTCACTTCCCAGGTACCTAGGATGGAGTAACAAAGTGCAGATTATTTTTGTTGATAATAATACAGAAATCCAGGAACAATTCTGTAATAGTCAAGGCTGCCTGAAACTATATAACCATTTGGTCAGTCCTTCCAAGGTACTTGTGGCTGAAACTTGGTGCTAAGCCTTTTTTTTTTTTTTTTTTAAGTGTTTGCTTAACATTTAAGCTGACAATTCTTGCATAGCTTATCACAAGTCTGTTTTGAGATATCAGAACCTAAGAAGAAAAAGATGTGCCATAGTAGAGCAGACCAGTAATCTATCTCTGTCTCTGATAGTGGCACAAGTGGATGCTTTAGAGCAGTGGTGCTCAACCTTTTGGCTCCACATGCCTGATTCAAGTCCTGCACCACCTTGGCTCAGTCCTGTGCTTGGATCAAATTCCAAGCTGTTATGGGTCTGCACCTTCGTCAGCAGGGGAGTGATAATTAATGCTGCCACCACTCCTTTGCCACCAAATTTTGGATCCATGGGGAGCCTGGCAGGCTGGATGATATGGCTCTGGGCCACGGGTTGAGCACCTCTGCTTTAGAGAGAGAGCACTGAACCGAGTATACCTAGTCACCTATCCCTTATTACTTTCCCTGGAATAGGTTTAGAGATGCCAGAAGATACGTCTCTAACTGTTCTGTTTAACAGCTCAGAGCTCAAAACCAATGAAAAGCTCTAACTTTCTTAAAATCAGCTGAACAACCAGGTAACAGTGGAATTTGTTTTTACTTCAAATATTCAAGACTCATCCCCATCTCTTTAAAGGTGCAAGTTTCATATTCCAGACAGCCACAAAGAGCATACAGTACTGTTAGTGCCCTATACTCTACTACATATATGAATACCATTTTGGGTATGTGGTACACTGGTTCCTTCCTCCCCTTTCCCTCCTCCATCTGCTTCATTATATATACAGTAGTCTAATTTTAATGTATAATCTAATACAAATAGGGGCTCATCAGCACAAAAACCACATATAGTCTCTAAAGTGCAATTATATACATGAACCCCCAGGTTTCAAGTGCCACTGGTGTGGCTCTGGCTCCAGCTTCGGTTCTGTCCCCCTGCCTCTCACCCTTAACCCCCTTGCCTCAACCCCACCCCTGCCCCTTCCCTCCACCCCTATTCCCCAGCACAACTTACCCTTGCTCTGGCCCTACTCCATTTGTCCTGGCCACAGACTGGCCTGGCCTAGCCTAGCCTGGAAGCAGGTTGGGCCAGGTCCCCAAGCTGGGGCTGGAGCTGCCGTGCCACCACCGCTGCTACAGGGCCACAGCAAACATGTTGGAGCAGAGCTAGATCCAGGTGGAGGCAGAGGTGGGGGACCAGGGAGAAGGAAGGCTGTAGGCGTTAGGGGGCAGGCACAGCTGTTTGATCCCATCCACCACTTGCCTCCCCCCACGCTGTACCACCTGTCCCCCTGCCACTGCTTTCACTGCTGCAGCAGTGTGGGGGTGGGTAGGAAAGGGGGACAAATTTAAGATGACCCCACCAATAATTAGATTCTGTATGTGGAAAGTGATAACAAATTTATAAAATGTCCATGTATAGACTGTAATTATTAGGGGGTCAACTTAAATTCAGGGTCATCTTGGATTTGGGTAAATACAGTAAAATATAAAAATATTACACATTTCAAAAAAATATCAGAGTACTGGTAACTGCCCTCTAACTGATATACAGGCAACCCTCCTGCATCAGAAAACACAGGTAGTATGGACTTTGAACCCAAATGTGATATTTTAGACTTGCAACACAGAACCTGTAACACAGAAAGAGGAACCTAAGTGGCTTTAACCACTTGTGTCCTCCTGATGCTATGCTGCTTTCAGGGTTGGAGAACAATCTTGACAAAAAAAAGACATCTCAAGAAGCCTAAGTTATATCAGCCTCCTAGGGCTGCTCTCTGCTCCTTAGCACTGCACTGAATTCCTACAGTGCTACAACCTGGCCCCAATATGCTCCTCCTGCCTCCCACCTCCATCCTCTATACAAGCACTTGTAAGGGTTATTGAAAGACACCGATAGCAGTCTTTTTCTGCACTAATACTAAGGAGCCCTTCCACAATGATAACTGGGGGCCTCTATGCTGTTCTGCCTGAGTCACAATGGCCACAGCAAGAGTGAGAACCTCACAAATACAGTCACAGGCTCCAACTCCAGGAGAACATATGTAAGCACATGTCTAATTTAAAAACAAGTCAATATGGGGAGGGAAAAATGAAATCAGAAAAAAAACAAGTCAGAAGCTGGACAAGTCCCGAACTCCTGTACTCTTTTTTAAATATAAGAATAGAAATAAAGTTCCCCAAATTGGGGACCTACCTGTCCTGCCAACTCCAATCTCTTGTTTCCATAATAGTCTCTGTCGTCTACTTTGTTTTCTCCTTGGGCTAGGATCACCCTGCGGACCATCACAGCTGTGTAAATGCACTTGGCACGGAAATTGAATTCTTTCACCTGCAAGTCAAAGGCTGGATGAAAACGTTGGCACCATGAGAACAATCATACTTTTCTTTCTGAGGCAAAAGATGCCCACTTCAGTCAAAAGGAAGTTGAGCCTGAATAGGGACTTCAACTGGGACCTTTGCTTGGTTTTGGTAGCTGTTGGAATAAAAACCAATAAGTAACACCAAAAGAGTTTTAAATGAAAAAACAGAATCATACAAATCAGACAAATAATCATGACAAAGTTTTGAATTGATATCGATATTGTCTAGTTATGCAGGAAAAAGTGTTTAGGAGGCTGGAATAATTCAATACTACGGCATTTTGTGCCAAGAGAAGTGATATTAATAAGTTGAAGTCAAGTGCTTCCTTTTTGGTTTTTAGAGCCGTTTACTTATTTCTACTATAACTGAAAATCAGCACATATTCCTTGACACTTACACAACATAACTTGCATGGAAACTGGTCTATTAAACAAATTCTTCCTCAGTGAACTCAACCTTTAGCTATAGAACCATTTTTTTCTTTTCAGTTTCAATAGTTTCTTTTTCTAAAGAGATTTTCAATTTCCTCAGTAAGCAACCGAGAACATTTCTCATTTTGAGCAGATTTAGACTAAGCTGAAAAGTTACAAAATGGAAAACCAAATTTGTATTTCATTCCTGTAAAGGAGAGGAGACCCCTTATCTTTCAAAATCACTTACTCCCCACCCTACCCACTCATTTTGGATAAAGTCTCCCTTTAAGTTCTTGTATCACAGCAGTCTTCTCTCCTGTGGAGAAAGTTAGATGCAACACCATTCGCAAATGTTAGTACCACTACTTAAGCAAATCACGTTTAAGGGCTGAGGTATTATAGACCACACCCTCTCAGTTATGCACTCTTTCTTTTGCTTACATCAAAACTGATCCCATATGCAACTGATATATTGTCTAGACATGTTAAAAAAAAAAGTTCACCTCTAGTTCATCATATCTTCAGTTTAATTAAAGAGTGTTGCAATTACATATGTTTTGCAGACATAGGTTTTAGACCAGCAGGTGTCAAAAGCTGCCCAGAAAAAAATGGAAATTTAATGATCCCACACTACTTAATTTAAAACAAAACTAGGAAAACAATGGCATATTTAATTTCTCCTATTCTTTAATAGTTATTCTCATAGGTGACGCATAGGGGGAGCGGGCAACGTGGTCTCCCTGAGATTGGCCCTTGCCAGCGGGGAATGGGGGAGGCAATGACCAGTGTGCACCCTGAGATTGTGGGGGTGCCGAGTGATGCGCTGGCAGCACTTCTGAGTTTGCTGCCACCAGCGACTGGCTGCTGGGGGAACCCGCCCCCTAGTATCAGGAGGCACCAGTCACCCATGGTTATTTTAACATAGGAAGAGCTTTCACATTCCCTGTTGCTTGTTTTTCTCTGCAAGGAGGCCTTTGAAAAGTTTGACCATTTGATGTGAATGTTCAACATCTACTTCAGAATTTACAGACCTATACCAAAGCTCACCTCACTGCACTTTCTTATTGGCTAGGGAAATCCATTATGCAAAAACCGGTTTAAGTGATCAGAAACTGATTTAAACCTGCAACAGAATAGCTGTTCAGTGAACATAAACCAGTTTGAAAATGGCTGAAACTGGCTTGAGATAAACCTGGTTGAATGTAGTATCAGACTTAACTGATTTGGGTCAAACCAGTTTATGCAATGCCTATCCCAGACTCTTTGCTGGTTTAAGCTAAACCAGACACCCCCAGCATCCCAGCATGCTCTCTGGGCTGGGCTGGGCAGGGCTCTCTGCTCCACAGCAGGGCTGGCCCCCTCTCCTCTGCTCCCTGGCTGGAGCTCAGGCAGACTTGCAGGCACATTAGGATCTGCTGGCTTCCCCATGCCACCCTCGCATCACTCGCTACATAAGCAGAGATCCCTTCCCCCTCTCTCCCACAGCACAGACCACAGCCAGCATGTGGTATGCTAGCTAATGCTGTGTAAGGCAGATAAAACAGTGTCCGCCTAGGGCTTTTTGGAGATAATTAACAGCTCAGTTGGTAATGTCTCTGAATTCCTTCCTTTGGAAAAAGCTGTTTAAGAAGAGCTTCAACTAATGAGCAAGGCTTTGTTTCCTGATGGGGTGCTAAATGCTGATAACAGACCTGATAAATGCTCTGTTATCAAGGGCAGCGGGGCAGGGCGGGGACAGGGAGGACACCCCTCTCTAATCATATAGTGTCCTGCTGGGGCCTGGCCATACCCCCCTCAGCTCAGCCCTGTGGGAGGGAAGGGAAGCCTGCTCTAGCATCCCCTCCCCCCAGCTCCTAGTCTGAGCCACAGCAGGCATGTGCCTGCATTTCTAGAATGAAAAGGAAATGTCTATCCACCTCCAAATCAGTTCAAGCTTTGCAGGTTAGACTAACCTGGAAAAACTAAATCAATTCAGGCTCAGACTTCTGAATGTCTGTTGTTAGCCATTAAGTTAAGGGTTTGGTGCAAAGTGTGCTTGGAGGATCCCTGTGAAGTCAAGACATGCCTGCTGTGGGAGTGTTTGTCTTTTTCCCTCCATATAGTCTACATTTTCTCAGACTAGAAGGCAACAGCAACTCTGAGACAATCTTTTCTTTCTTACTTCATGGAAGAGGGCTTAGAATCATAGAAAAATGAGGATCTGAAGGGACCTCAGGAGGTCAGCTAGTCCAACCCCAAGCTCAATGCAGGACCATCCCCGACTATTATTTGTTTCTTCAAACACCTATTTAAGCAATGAGCTTTTGGCCCTTTAAAATGCAATAGGGCTTTCTAAAAAGAAAACTTTAGTATTTCATAAATAATGCCAGACTGATGACGCTTTTCCACGAAGGAGATCCAGCACATAGGCAACTCAAGTGTCTCCTGTACTTTAGAAACCACTCACAAGGAAGACTATTGATAGGATGAAGAGATCTTTGGCCTCTGCTAAGACTGTTTTCCACACTAAGTTATCGCAATGGAAAAGAAGTCTTTCCTCAATAAGGCTGACTGTTTATGGAGGCTCTATTCACCCACTTTTACATGAAAATGAGTAGGTTATGCTCACAAGGTAAGTGACTAGGGACTCTACAAAATCCAGCTTTGTTTCTGTTCATGAATGTAGCACCCGGACTGCATTCTAGCACTTCAGGTTGAGACTATAGGATCTCCAGTTAAGTCAGGGCAACAAATCAAACAGCAGCATTTTCTAGTAGTTTAGCTAGCCTTCTAATGACTTATCTTGGGTTTATTTTGAGGCTTATTTTTCTATGTTTAATCTTTTTCTTTCACATAAAACATCAAGAAAATGCATTTGTTTTCCCCTTACCTCCTCAGGAAAAAAAAAAAAAAAAAAATCAAAAGGGGCTTTCTTTAGGTCTTATATGAAAAAAGATTAAACACCACAAGTAACTGGCCTGCACCATAGAGTGGATCTTCCAAGACACTACAGAGGGGATTTTCTTAAACACATAAGTACTCTTTTAAAACCCACTTTTGCCATGATAATCACTCATTATCAGCCAACAAAATGGTAGGGCTGATGGGCAGCTGGAAAAAGTAGATGTTGATCTAATTTAATTAATTAAAAATATGTAACAATGTGTTTAAAATAAACATACTGGATACTTTCTTCTTAGCCCTTCACCTTTCATATGTTACTGACCATCTTATGTAGCAACCTCTTTAAGGAAGGGATTGAGACAACCCTCTCTTTACACAGCTGCTAACACAGCACAGTCCTAATCCTTAGTAGGGTCTGTGTGCACTTCTCTAATATAAATACATGTACTTTCAAAGAGGTTGGAAATTGTATTCTTGGTGAGCACTGCTCCCAAGGTCCAGCCATAATTACCCTTCACCACTTTTCACTGTTGGTTTGGAATAACAGAGAGTGAAAAAACCAGACCGATAATGTTTAAATGGATTCAGAGATTAGTGTCATACAAAGCATGGTGCATTGCTTTTTTTTCTGACCTGAACTGCATATTGCTATCTCTCCCCTATAATGTCTGCAAAGTTGAAGAGGAAACATCACTTGATCAGGGCTCGCCAACCTACAGTCTATAGGCTGGATCTGGCCCATGAAGCGATTGGATCTGGCCCGTGGCAGCACAAGGCAAAAAAACCCCCTCAAACCCCCCCAAAAAGCCCCCCCCCCCCCAAAAAAAACCCCCAAAATGTTCAGCAGTATACAGCTTGCACCAGTGTGTCTGTTGTCTCTGGCAGTCCACTCCACAATACTCCCTCCAATAATGCTCTCTTGCTGCCTATGACAAGCACAATTTATCCTCACTACCAAGTCTGCCCCTCCCCATTGCCACTGAAGATGGGAATCCATGGCATGTGGCACAGGTAATGGATGTGCCAGCATGTGGTGGAGGCAGCAGCAGACACCTTGGGTGCTGCAGAAGGAATTGATGGCCCATGGCTGTGGCCAAGTCAGAAGTGGAAACCCACCACTCACGGGTTGCTGACCCAGGCACAAAATGACTGGTACTAAATAGAATCTCTCAACTCAATGGGTCCTGGAACCACCTTATCTCCATTAGGCACTTTGTTATGTTGTTTAGTGGTTTACTGAAATGCAAAGGACTCTAGCTGAGTCCTATGCCAGCTTCTTCATTCCCTTTTTTGGACTGCATTGCTGTTAAGTATCTAATGGATCACTTGCTTCCCAACCTCAAAATCCCCCCATGGTCTACTCAAGTTAAGAAGAAGCTACATACGGGAACATGAGTCAGGATAGTTGATGCTAGCAGCTCACGAGCTTCTTCCATCTTTGTTTTCTTTGGGCCTCCCCACATCCTTTGCCTTCGTACCTTGTTTCCTATGTACTTTAAGGCCTGTCAAGGGAGAGCCACACAAGATTTAACACCGACAAACCATGTTGTACATGTTTTCACATTATTACAGTCTGTTAGCTGTGAATAGTGTTCTTACAAAGTTAAGTGAAAAAAAGCACATATCTATAAATAATTTATTTTCTTCATAAATATCACAGGATGCTTTCTCAGGTGATCAGCCCATACACATAACAGACAATAAATAACATTGCACATTTCAATATCACACACGGGTAACATTTAGAAGCGAGTAGGAAATGGTGAAGGACTATAATTACCTCAGTACAGGGAGAAAGAAGGATCAAGGGAAAATTAGCAAAAAGGCTACATTGCAAACAGAGTCACTAACTCCAATTAATTTCTTATCTTCAATTCTGTCTCTTTACTGATTGTCAATTTCATCCACATATAAAAAATTAATCACTTGGACCTAAAATTACATGATTTAATTTACCTTCCTTGTCACGTCTAGGTACCTATAGCTCCCATTATCACATCATATGATAGAACCTCCCTTAAATCAAACCTATGCTCACACCCCTTCTGTGACAAGGAACATAGGCTGAAAGGCCATTTTTACATATGTAAGTGCTGCAATGCTGGGCACTCTGAAAAGCACCCAGCACTGTGTTGTTTGCCGTTGAATAAGTGGCAAAATGCGTATCAGAGCTGAGAAAATGGCGGTGGCGCGCTTTGGAACTAACACACATAAAAGGTGTTTAAGTTCAAAAGTGCATCACCACCATTTTCTGTGCACTAACACACATTTCACCACTTATACAACTGCACATGGTGCAGCACAGTTCACATCAGCTTGTATGCGGAGCAGACTCGATTAATTGAGTCTTCTCCGAAGCAGCGGATCTCCAGCACGCTGTGAGACAAAAAGTTGTGTATAAAATGCCCAAAGACATTAAAGTGACTTGGCTCAATGTCACAAAGTCTGTAGCAGAGTTGGAAACTGAATCTATGTCTGTCAAACGTGAACAAAGTGCACTAAACTGTCCATGTATCTTTCTTCCCTAAATTCCATCATCTCTGTGCAACGTGTCTTCATTTCATTTGGCATTTCTTGCACTGAACATTTACTTTACAGGTTTTTCTACTTTCTTTATGCTTCATGTCTTCAGTTGCTCCTCAAGTTATATTATTTTAATTCCTAAAAGGACTTCAAAGTTCAAATTCTGACTTATTCCAATTGGTGAAAGCTAGAAAAAAGGGCCCAGTTTATCAAACTCAAGATTCCCTGGGGACAGTTTTCACTAGATTTATAATGGAAGAACAGGAATAATACTAATCTTCAAAATCTTACTCTAACATAATATACATAAGATAATAATATATATGATAAACTAGCCACTAGCAGAGCAACTTGTGTTTCAGTTGATTAAAAAAAAAAAAAAAAAAAAAAAGTGTTCATAGTCTGAAAAGAGTTCTGGCTAGTCCTTAAGAGGATGGACAGTAGCCATTACTGTTTGTTTTAGACAGTGGATTGGAATCTGAGTAGAATCCACTCCCTGTGAAAGTGGTCAAAGCCACAAGTACAAGGTTACTTGAATATGTGATATGACTCGCTTAAAGTAATATAAAAGATTATGGCCTTTGCTACACCCCCTGCAGACATTGAAGACAGACTATTTGGCATCCAAGTACAAAAAAGCATGCATTGGCTTCATTTCTTCTTAGATAATTAGAGAAGAGATTCCGATTTTGGGCATTACCTGTCAAAAAAAGCAAAAGCTAAGAAATATGTGAAACTGCTTTGTGAACAACCCTCATGCAAATGCAAAATATTCAACATTTAGATTTCATGGCTGATGGCCAGATGAAAAGACACACCTGCATCTGTGTAAAAATCTGAGCTTTTTGGCATTCTTCCAAACTAGGAGCAAATGCAGCCATCACGTGTTCCTCTGTACCAATCATCTGTACAATCTCTTGGTCACTTTCAACACCCATGGCCTAGGAAAGGAAGAAAAGACAGAAATAGCACTGGCTTTATGTTAACTCACTGACATTTGCTTATGCTAATTTGGTATTGTTTGTCAGTATTACTTCTAAGCAAAAGCTCGTTCTTCTCTCAGAAATTGTGCCATCTGGTATTGGCAGCACATACTCAAGCTATGGAAGAACCTGAAATGGAAATCTTGATAAGCAGCAGGAGAACAAACACTCTGAAGTGCCTTTTGCTTGTGTGCTCTCTGCTCCTCATTTGCAGGAGTTTATTTTTAAGAAATACTATGAAACTTAAACACTAGCCAACAGTAACCTTACAAATTTAACAGAGAAACTCCATTCAAGAGCTACAGTAAATAAAGGAAGGTGACGTTACCTATGAGATCATACATGGGTTCTTACCCTAAGCAGTTCTGCAATCTTAATTGTTTGTGTTACAGCGTATGCAATTTGAGTAACTTTTACAATTTGCTTTCTTTGCAGCTATGTGCATTTAGGAGATGACTTCACTACGAAATCCCACTTGAAAGCCACTCTATTATTTCACTGATCCTTAGACACCTTGTTATACTTTATACTGTGGAAAAAGCTTAATAAACTAAGAAAGCGCTTAACAGGTTTAGAAAAATCTCTCTATAAATAAGTGTTTCAAGGTGACAGCCAGCAGTGCAGGCCTTTGTGGATTCCAGATGGTGCTAAAGCTTTTCTCTTCACACATTTGTCTGGATTTCTGCCATATCAAGAAACAGGGAATAATCTCCCTAAACCTCTTTTGGCGGAGTAATAATATGCTTCTCAGAAGTTGTGGGTAAGTTATGTGTGTATTCATATTCTTCTTTAAGCTGCACACAACAAAGACCATTGTAAATAATGGCCTACGTAAACTGTAGTTCACTGGCTCTTATTAAAAAACGGGCAGTGTGCCAGTCACATATTCCTGAAAAAAAAAAAAGCATGAATACCTTGCCTTCCTACTGTCTTCACTGGGGTGTTATCCTTCTTCACATCTAACTAGTGCCATCCCTTTTGACAAAGGGGACAACAAACCTTTTGCAAGATTTTAACCCCATCTCTACACTTTTCAAAGAATTCTGGCTAGTCCTTAAAAAGGATGGTCAGTGGCCTTAACTTTTGGTTTTACGTAGTAGATTGGAATCTACAGTCCACTTCCAATGAAAGTGGTTACACCCACAGATAAAGAATACATTATGGGATGCACCATAATCTAAGAATATTTCAGTTTCAATGCAGACTGGCTTAGTCCAAAATTAGATGATCCCACCAATCTAGATCTGGGGGCAAGGTTGTCATACAATTAACCTCACGATTGACGCTCTAATTCAAATCCATGTAACAAGTTGTCACAGACAGTAGAGTAGGCTCCGTGAACTCAAAGTCCTTTTTCAGAGTAAATACCAGAATCTGGCCTCAAAAAAAAGGTAATAATTGTAATTCAACGTATTCAAGATTTGTAGCATTCCCAATAAATCTACACTAAAAGGAACATGAAACATCTCATCAGGAAAATCATTAGTACTCTTTATGTATTAGAAGTAAGAGAGAAGGAAAGAATCTACAAAAGCATACAAGGCTCTATACTACATGAGTTGCTTGCAATCAAACTAGCTTAAAAGATGAAACTAGCTCAATTTAAACCCTGTTACAGCAATCCTCTCAGAGAATTTTGATAAATTCCTCTTAATGCAACAGTGCCAATTACATAATCACCCTGTATATAGACAAGCAGATCTGGAATATAAAGAATATTTGAGACAAGAGGAAAATTCAATTATGTTTAGCCTTACAGGTTAGTTTTATTACTGAAAGTGTACAATGCAATAGAATTAGCATGCATAAAATGGGTTAAGTGAGTGGAAATCATCTTAGTTATACTAGGTACTTCTGTCCATCCTAGAACAGTATCTCAAGAACTGATGATAAAGCCAAAAAAATTAATGTATTCCTTTTAAAAACCAACCCAGAAGAAGAAGTAATGTTATGGCTCAATATGTGGTGATTTAAGATGCTTTCTGTAGCAACTAACCTCCAACCACCTGATCTACTTTACCACCAGACAACAAAACAGGAAAGACACTGTTGTAAAACATGACACAGGCAGAAGACCCAACATCGTGTGCTGCCAGCTTCTACCAGCCAAATTAAGTTGACAACATCTGCCATAGTTTGAAAACTGTGGGTCAAGGGAATTAACTTACAAAGCAAGATTAAGAGAGGCAGGGTAAATAACTGAGAGGGGGAGTGCATTGCATTAGGGGTTTCTACCCAATATTCCCTTCATTTCAAATTAAGGTCTTCTTTCCAATCTCTTTTCTACCTGTTCTTCATATTTAGTGATTAGTCAGAGTTTTATACATTGTGGATAAATGGTTTCTGCACAAGGATTTGACAACAGGTTCTTGCTGAATATATATTAATTTTGAAATTTCAATTGTTGCTGGTTGCTTAATTGAGATTTAAAATGTGATTAAAATTATCTAAATACTTCTAAAGCAGGGTGGACAAAATAATTTAACAAAAAACAATGAATTTCCTGCTAACTGTATTCACATTTAAATGAATTGCTTCAGAATCATTTTATTAATATCAGTAAATTGATTGGCATCACGTTGTCATGAGTTGTTTCTCCATACTATGAAAAGTATGTTACAAATATAATGGAATTAACTGCTCATCTAAAATCAGCATGTATGCAATGCTAAGCATGACAGACAAATGAAACAGGTCTTTGTTCATCTGATATGTTCACCAGCTTGATTATTCAAGTCTACCTTAACGCTCTCTTTTCATCAAGTGTCCTGACGCTGCATCACCCATGCACAATGCACTGCAGGACTGACACCTTTAACATTCAAGACAGCTGGGATCTGCCACCCCAGAACATTATTACTTGTTACAGCAACCCTCAGGGCAGTACTGGGTATTGTACAGATATGGAGGGATGGTGTTGGATAAGTTTGGAATTAAGAACAGAGGAAGGGAGAAGTATCACAAAATAGAAGCAAGTTGTTCAGGGAAGAGATCCGTATACGGCTTAGATGCATTTTCATTAAAGGGAATGTCAAAAATGGAACGTTTAGCTGTTGCAAAGAAGGAGAGAGGGAGGAAGGGGAGGCATGTTTGTGAGAACAAGGCAAGGGAGGACAGGGAGGCCGGGCTGAAGCAAACAAGCGGAACTATAAGAATGTCCAGAGTTCAAACTGTAATATGTAGTCTGCTGGGGCTATGCTGCCTAAAGAGGTATGTGTGCATAGGAGGACACAAACCCAGCTCTTTTTCTCTCAGCCCACATCTTAATGAGGATGTCTAAGAGTTGCCATGGCAGTCCCCTAGAAGGCAGCTGGGTTAGAAACTGGAACTGAGACTGGCAGGTGACTAGATTAAAAGATGTCAGAGAAGTTGACATCCCAGGCAGAACAAGTCTGAGACTTCCGTGGTTCAGAAATAAGCTTTATGGAATTAAGACTATATAAATTCCCAAGTCTTGCAGGTCCATAACAAATTGGAAGTCACCAGTTTGGGGGTTTTTCTTGTTGTTTGTTTATTTGTTTAAGATTGTATGTTACAAGCTTCATATTATTGCAAAGTTACAACCATTTCTTAGTGAAAAAACCCCCATAAATGCTGTTCATTTCTTTCTTTGTAGGTCCCAGTGTGCTATTCGTAGGCTTTGCCACATACAATGGTTAGAAAGTTTCCTTTTAAAAGAGAGTTCGTTGTTATTCAAGCCTTAGAACCTTGACTTTTAGGGCACTGTCCTAGGATGGCATTAAGGAGGGCCACACTGAGACGCACGGCATCCCTTTACATACTTTCTCTCTCAAACCAGAAGCAATAACTTGTTAGCAAAGCACTAGATAAATGCTGGTAAGCTCTTCTGTGGTGCTCTCAGTAAACCTTCTGTACTCCGTCCAGTTTGGACAGTAGTGTGTGCAGAGTGGGCACAGTGCACTGCATTACAGTGCTCTCTCATGATATACTGTGGCAGCATGGATGTGTCCCTGAAATTCCCCTTGGTCACCTGCAAAAGTCCCCAGTAATGCAGGTGCAGCAAAAGATCTTCTGCGATTCTAACTCCTATCACTCACCTCACATCTACAGCTGCTCAGAGAACAGAAGAGAAAATGTTTGGGGTTTTTTGCCTCCCATAGAAGATACTGTTGCTTGCATACCCTACAGTAACTGTGGTTTCTCAGGATGATGTAATCAGTGTGAACCAGTGCAGGAGCTTATTTGAAAAGATGCACCTGCTGGGCCTGCACAGGGGTTTTGTGCCTCCCCATTTCCCTGTGCAATGCCAGAGGCCAGCAGGCTGGCTGTGCCATGCCTTCAGTTCTCCCACAATTCAAAATTCAGCCTGTATTGCTGAGAAATTTGCATGAAAGCAAGGATAGAGTACAGGTTGTGGGATGCATACAGACAAAACTTACAAGAACCAAGGTTACTGTAGGATGATCAAGTGTTCTTTCTTCAAGAAAGTGTCACGGGGTGGAGCCCACTGTAGGTGACTGGCTAGCAGCATCCTCCCAGGATAGTGGGAATGAAGAGCAGCAACTGCAATAGTCAGATTGGAGCACTACTCTCCTGGACTTTGCATCAGATCCAGCAACTAAGTGTAGTGTATCATACTGGACATGTGAATAAGCACCTTGCAGATTTCCAATACTGGTACATTGAAGATGATATTGCTTAAGTTTTGGTGATCTGAGTCTTAAAAGTCAGAGGGAGATCTACACTAGCCAACAAGTTACACAACAAGAGAAGGCATTATTCATTCCAAGTCTGAGATGAAAAAGCCTGGTCCTTAGAATGGCTAGTTGTGGCTACAAGCAGATATGGATACAGTCTAAGATTGAATCCTGGCACTGTCATATTGCACAGCTCGAGTGTGGATCTGCTTTCCCCTACGTCAAACAGATTTGGGAAGAATACAAGTTAGCTGACTGGTTTAAGGGAAATGCTGGAGCTGTCCTAGGAGTAAAGTTTTGCCCAGGGTCTCAGTGCCATCTTATCTCTATAAAATGAGGCATATAGGGCTTCAGCCATGAGTACCTGATACACGCTCACTTCTGGACAAAACCGCCTTTTGATAACCATCATGTTGAGTGAGACAGATGGTTGGACCATTTTAGGGGCTTAATAGTTTTATAGAAGGATAACAACATTCACCAGAGGTACTCATTTGTCATCTGGCTTTGAAAGTCACCCTCAAGAATACTGGAACCAGTGGAAAGTCACATAAAAGCCACTGATTTCCTGTAGAGAATGTGGTCTGCTCTGTACCCTGCAGAACAGAGATTTGCCCTTGGTGGCAGAGCAGTTGTGGTTATACAGCTTGATTACTTCTTTGCCAAAAGGTGAAGAGGTGCCTTCTTGCTAGGTTCTACAGAGCACTATGGTTTTACTGTCTGTCTGTCACTATTTGCAGATGGCTACAATGGTTTAAACAGGAACAATCCCATTTCTCATTCCTGCAGCATCTACAAGTTATAGTCTGTATAGTATCACGAATGGTACTACAGCACTTTCTGAACATTAGTAGGGTGCAGTCACCAGTCAAGTGCTATAAGGACAAAGTGTTTTCAGCAGTGATTTCCAGGGCAGTAGGCTAACCTGAGAAAGAGTTATATAGCCTCTAGAAGACCAGCAAATAGCATCACAAGTGGCTGAGAAATGCAAGACAAGTCTGTACCATAATAATAGCCTGTTGCCATCTTCCCATATTCAATAAGGTCTGAAGTCGTATCATCTATACTCTGGCAAATTGTTTTTCCATGGAAGTAACCCAGGCTCATATGAACTCTACTATTTATGAGGAGTAAGTAACAATGTTTCATACAATCACCAGCTGAAAAAAAAGAGACAAGAAAAAAGTTGAGGCTTAGTTTCCTGGGTACTATCTGCCTCTGATCAGCCAATGTCTACACCCTGGTAGGGCATACTTTTTCCATATGCATGTTTTCGTTGTAGCGAGACATTTCACGGACTCTCAGTGCTATGGAGATTCAAAAGAATAGTACTCTATCCTGGTAATGTTTCAGTCCCTCCATAAATTCAGATATATTCTATGGGTGGGTTGGGTAGTAGCAAAAGGAAAGTATGTATCCTATGAGCCAAAAAAAAACAAAAAACAAAAAAAACAAAAACACATATCAGTCTTGAGACCAAACTGATGGAATAATGGGGGCAAGCATTACTGTCCTTACTGACCCATGTGTTCATTCTCTTCGAGTCTAGGACAGTGTGAGGATCTCTTTCTTCCTCAGTACAAGAGCACTAGAAGACCCTTCCTCTGCATTATTGTGGCATCTCCTGAAAGCCACTACATTTTTTTGTAATAAAGTACTGTAAGAAACATAACTGAAGAGGAAGCAATGGTCAAAAAAAACTAACTGGATGGTGCTGCCATGGGTGACAGACGTCTGGCATCTGTCCACTGGGTGTAATAGCTGACCAAACCCATGGAAGGAACAAGCCAGTTCACCAGGAGGCCCAGATGAGCAAAGAGAAGACAGACACAGCTGGGGTTTAGTCTCCTGATACAATCCTAGGATGGTCCCAATGAGTCTCATAACATCCCTGTCAAATATGTCGTCTTTGGGAATGACAGAGGAAGAAGATGGGTGCCTCTGAGTACAACACAAATACCTTCTGGACAAGTATTTCAGGTGGTGACCATGGGAAAAAGACTATTTTGTCCTTACGAGTGTTGGCATTAGAAGGGCTTCCAGTACAGCACAGAAGTATAGATCTCTGTTCTCTAAGATTCAAGAACAGAATTGACTCTTCATAGAATCATATCATGGAATCATAGAAGCAGGATTGGAAGGGACCTTGCAGATCTTCAGGTCCAACCCCCTGCCTGGGCAGGAGGGAAACTGGGCTCAAGTGACCCCAGCCAGGTAGGCATCAAGCCGCTTCTTAAAGACCCCCAGGGTAGGAGCCAGCACCACTTCCCTTGGAAGTTGGTTCCAGATCCTAGCCGCCCTAACTGTGAAGTAGTTCCTACGGATGTCTAATCTGAACCTACTCTCCAACAACTTGTGGCCGTTATTCCTTGTTATCCCGGGGGGTGCTAGGGGAAACAAGGTCTCCCCCAAACCCTTCTGGTCCCCCCTAGTCAGTTTATAGATGGTCACCAGGTCCCCCCTCAGCCTTCTCTTGTGAAGGCTGAACAGGTTCAGGTCCCGTAGCCTCTCATTGTAGGGTCTGCCCTGCTGTCCCCGGATCATACGGGTGGCCCTCCTCTGGACCCTCTCAATGCTGTCCACATCCCTCTTCAAGTGGGGTGCCCAGAACTGGACACAGTACTCCAGCTGTGGCCTGACCAGTGTTGCGTAGAGGGGGAGGATCATCTCCTTGGCCCTACCTGAGATGCACCTGTGGATGCATTATATGGTCCGGTTAGCCCTGCCAACCGTGACCTTGCATTGTCAGCCCATGTTCATCTTGGAGTCAATAATGACTCCAAGATCCTTTTCTGCCTCCGTGCTCTCAAGAAGGGAGTTCCCCATCTTATAAGTGTGCTGCCGGTTACTACTGCCCAAATGCAGCACCCTGCATTTGTCCGTATTGAAACGCATCCTGTTTTTCTTAGCCCAGCCCTGCAACCTATCCAGGTCTTTCTGCAGTCTTTCCCTCCCTACTAGCGTGCCCACCTCGCCCCAAATTTTGGTATCATCAGCAAATTTGAACAGGTTGCTTTTCACCCCGTCGTCCAAATCGCTGATAAAGAAATTGAACCGTGCGGGCCCAAGGACCGAGCCCTGGGGGACTCTGCTGCCCACTTCCCCCCAGGTCAAATATGACCCGTCCACCACCACCCTCTGAGTACGACCCTTCAGCCAATTAGCAATCCATCTGACTCTGTAGGCATTGAAGCCACAGTCGCCTAATTTTTTTTAATGAGGATGAGGTGGGAGACAGTGTCAAAGGCCTTGCTGAAGTCCAGAAAGACTACATCCACAGTGACACCTACATCCAATGCTTTTGTGACCCAATCATAAAAGGCAAATCAGGTTGGTCTGACATGACCTGCCCCTAATGAAGCCGTGCTGGTTGCCCTTGAGCATCATCCCCGATGCCGGCCCATCACAGATGTGCTCCTTGATGAACTTCTCAAAGAGTTTCCCCAGGATTGAGGTAAGAGACTGACAGGCCTATATCTTCAAAGCACCTTGTCCATCCAGTTGTTGAGAAGCTTCATGCTCTCAAAAGGGAAGCTCCTTTGTTGCCACCTAGAGGTCTTTCAGCATCCCAGATATCTGTAACCAGAAGTCCAGACTGCTACTGCCTTAGCCACCAATCAGAGATGCATCAGATTTGTTCACTGCCTCTTCCAATGCTGTTTTCATTACCCGTTACCCCTCCCTGATGGTACGTGTCAGCTTCTCTCATCAGTCCTGCAGCAGCCTGGATAGGAAGGGGGTTACTCTTTCCCACATCAATAAACTGTGATTTGTGAACCTGGCACAGTTGCTTGTGGTGAAAAACTGGAGAGAGACTGGCAAGTAATCTCTTTCAGCTGACAACCCCCTGGAGGACCTGATCAGGACCACAAATAACAGAAGTGATATCCATGCTGGAAAGGTTCTTATAAATAGGAAAGAACAGCATATTTTTCTGAAAGCTATAACACATTACCTCTTATCCCTCCAAGGGTTTATAAGATCATAACAAATAGATCAACTTAGCACCTTGAAAATAAGTAAGTCTTTGTTGGCTGAAAAACTATTGGTGCTCCTCACCTTCAAAAGAAAAAAAAAATTTTATATATTTGATAGATGAATTTAACTAATAGGAATGTTCCTGTTGCCAGAGAATTGCTAACTCACATAACTAACCCATCTGACATGCTTGTGATCAAGCAGCAGTCAGCATCGACTGAAAACATGTCCCACCACCTCAAATGAACAATATCCTTTATTTTCTGCTCACCTTCGATGTTTTTAAATTACTTGTGTAAACTAAAATACAGTTCTACATATATGGTCTTTCATGCCTACATCTTAAATAACTTCTACAAAAGTAGTGAGCTAAATGCTTGTACTATGACTAGAAAAGAGTGGGGTCATCATGCGCTCAGCAAGTTTGTGCCCACAGTTTAAGACAGAAAAAACTGTTCTTAACCAGAGTTGGGTGGATAAGAGAGGAAAGGGGCAGGGCAAGGGAAGAGTTGGTATCTGTACCAAGATTCCTTCTCTAATGAAGACTGCCATGGGATCTTTTACTTCCCCTTGGGTAGTCAAGAGATGCAACAGATGGTACCCTCAATATGCCACATCATTGAAAGGACAGCGGAAAGGTAAGGAAAACTAAGTGCCACTTGATGACAGATCTTTCAGGTTTAGTAGGTATTCACAGAAAATGATCTGTTAATGCGAGTAACTACAAATTTCTATGACAGTTTATAAAATACCTCGCTGATTAAACTGTAGGAAATAGACATGATCAATTACTATATCCTCCTGGTTTAAATAATTTTCACCAAGGGAACACATACAGGGAGGGAAAGCACTTATTAAATTTGATGAATGCTCATCAGAACATAACCAAGTTGTCATTATTGTGCTTTAGAAAGCTCTCTTATAGTAACATCATAGTGTAGTTGAATATTCTATATAGTAGTGTTTCTCAGCCCATGAGTTGCGACCCAGAAATGGGTCACAAGAATATATGAAAGTGTCATGAACAAATTTTAAAAATGGATCAATGAACTTTAAAATGGATTCTCCTTTAAAGAAAAAAAGAAACTGGAAAACCGTGGCTTTGCCCTTGGAGGCTGTCAGAGTTCCAGCCTGCAAGAGGCTGCTTGGGGCCCACCATGCCCCCACTCCTGCACACACACACTTGGGGGACTGGGGGTGAGGGGCAGCAGGTTGAGAGTGAGGGACACTGGGTCTGGACTGGCCAGTGTTTACAAATGGATCCTGGTACAGAGAAGTTTGAGAAACACTGCTATATAGGACATACATCCAGGTATCAATAGGTGACAAGAAGCCATAAGAATCTAGGTCTCTAAATAGTGGTAAAATCTAACTACTTAGTACTTGGGCAGTCAGACCAAGCAGTACATAAGCAAATTAACTTTTATCCAATTTTCTAGAATAGAAAGAACATTAAGACCATGACTTCTGACACTTTTACAGTGCACTTCTACCCACAATCTTTCCTTAATCCCCTTTAATTAACACTCATCACTAAAAACAGAAACAATATCCTCAAGCTACTTGAGATCTGCATAATCAGAGATAACAGATACTTTACATTTGTTTCTCAAGGCTTAATTCAAGTATTATTAAGTTATTTTCCCTTTGTAGAAACAGCACACTTCATAAAAAGAAAACTAATTCATAAAACTGCTATACTGCCAAAATAAATTATTTTATAGGTTACCAAAATTCTGTAATAGCTGCCAGCAACCCAGGAGACTCTCAATATTGCTGTCTGTTTTGTTCTGATGTTATGAGCAAGTGCTGCCCTCTTCTGGCAATTATTTCAATTCACCAAAGCCAGTTTTATATCTCCCCTGCATTGTTTACATTTACACTGGATACAGTAAGATTTCACCAAAAGATGAAAGCAGACTTTACAATTCACTACTGCTGGTGTGGGGGGACTTCAAAGTTATGAAAGTAAATGATTGGGGTAATTTGATAAATTCCAGACATTGGTAAAAACTTCTAATTTAAGGAACAGTTTAATCTGAAAAATCAAAATAAGATAAAAGGGTGAGGCAGAACAAAGAAATAAATTAAATAAATAGAAACTTCTTTCCACTATGACTTGTCCTTCCTTCCAGTGAAAAATACAGTAATTCTAACTTATCTCATTGCTTCTTTCTTAAAAGAACTAGCAACCCCTGCAGAGGTTTGCCTCTCACTTTCCCTCTTTGCAGCTCCATTTAATCCATGCTCTGGAGGAAAAAAAAATATATCTTTTCAACCTAGGGAAATGGGTTTTTCCAAGCCATATCAGCCCCTTCTGAATCAATATAAAACAAGAAGCTATTTAATATTTGACCACACAAGTTATGTAGGATTACAAAATTTTCCATGGATATGGATATATGAAGCTAACGTGTTGGTCTTAGGAAAAAAAAAAAGTTCTCAATTCAAAGGATTTAAGGACAATATTGTTACTTCCACCACAACTGAATCTCACACACACGGAAAAAACAAACAAACTAGTGAAATGCTACAGAATCAAAATACCTCAAAGATCTTTCAAAATACCACTAACAATCCATCAAAGGCATTACCCTCTATCTTGTTTATGTAAACTTACTTAAAAACCAGAAATACCTATAATGGCTTTGAAATACCAAGAGCAACTTTGAGCAGTTCAGGAAGAATTGAACATTTGAATATTTTCCCCTATAGCTCTGCATTCCACTCATCTCTCATAATATGCTATGATCCCAGATACGGCAGGGTGAAAAGCAACTAGAATTCCTTCAGAGAAATTATTAAATCTTTTAGTACTGCTATAGATTTTGCTGCTTTAAAAGAAAAACAAACAAAAAACAACACAGCCTCTCCCCCCACCCAAAAGAGATAAAGAACTTTAAAACAAAGTTACCGTACCTTAAATATGACAGCAATGGGAATATCTTCTGATAGGGTGTTATGCCTCAAATAAAATCTTCCTTGTTTCACAGCCATATTTGTTCTGCTCTTCTTCTCGTGAGTAGAACTAAAGTTAAAAAAGTATTATTTGACATATACCAGTATCTTGAATGGTAATTCTTTTGAGGTCTTCATTATAAAGCATCTTGCTTAGCTAATCAGAGGAATGCATTCCAATGCCTCAGAAAAACTAATCAGCAACTATTATTTCTAGTCCAGGCAACAAAAGGACATTACTTCTGATGAAACATGTTAATATTTATATTTAGCAGGATGGCAACAAATGAGCATTTTAAAACATCTACAAGTGCTTCATAAACAGACATTATCCAAAAGCTCTAGATAATACCCAAGTACTTTTAGAAGTGTTAGGAGTAATATCATACCCAGGAAGGTCCAGGAATTAGGCAAGAGGCAAGGACTTTAAGATCTTCTTTTCTTAGGGTGAGAGTTTTTTTTGTTTCATTGGTTTTGTTAATTGGATCAACTGTGTAGCTGGGATAGAGTCAGGTAAGCCTCTGAATGCAAGATGTTCTTCAAGTTGACCTGAAGAATGTCTTGCATTCGGAGGCTTGCCTAACTCTATCCCAAGTACACAGTCACTCCAATAAAAGACATCACTCTAGGAAATCCTTACCAAGAACTTTTGGGCATAAGCCTGTGCTGTTGTTGGCCTTTTGGTCTCACCTGGATTATTTGTGCAACAGTAGCCTACTAAGAGACATGTGAAAAACATCTGTTAAATAAAACGAACGTGACAGCATTGGCTCTTATATATCATAGCAATAAGCACCTTGTGATGCATTGAGTTGGGTTAAAAGTGAACACAGAGATGATCTAAAAATAGAAATCATTAGTTAAGAATAAGAGGCATAACAGACTATATTCAGTATTCAACAAAATGAGCAGCACAGAAAAATATAGGCCAGAGCAAGCTAACTTAGCAAAGAATGTTGTGTTCCCTATACCCTATAAAAGGTTATTTTTTTCCCTTGAATGGGACTCAAGTTTCGTCTCAACTATACTACTCCACTTAGAAATGTCTATGTCCGCTCCTTCTGTCCCTCTGAAGCAAAGCAGCCCTTGCAGAGCCTGTAGATCAAAGATCTTATATAAAAAACAGGTAGTTCTGCCTCTAGATGAACAATTAAAACAACTCTAGGTTAGCATGACTGAACAGTGCTAGTTTCTAATGGCCATTTTTTGGTTAAAGTAAATGGAACTTGTCTCAAATTGGTAGCCAAATGACAGGGAACAAGTGTCACTAATTCAAAAGTCCCTGCAGAGAAGATAGAGCCACCTACCCTTCCTTAATGTATAGATCCTACAGACTGAAGTGTAGTGTACCCTTCTTGGCAGAGTAAATTAGCATATGCTGAGCTGGACAATTCCATGGCTGGATCGCTAAAAGTACTTGAGTCAGCTAGTTTTAAAGCTAGCTTGGGAATCTACAGGCTATGATGGAGTGTAGACATAGTCAAGACCTCTCAAAAACACTAAGGTTAAGGCACTGGTGAGACATCAAGGTGAGACTAAATGGGCAGAAGCAATTGGTGACGGACAGGAGGGACAAGGCTGAACTCCTCAACGAGTTCTTTGCCTCAGTGTTCCTAAGCGAGGGGCAAGACAAGTCTCTCACTGGGATTGTAGAGAGGCAGCAGCAAGGCACCAGACTGCCATGCGTAGACTCTGAGATGGTGCAGAGTCACTTGGAGGAACTGGATGACTTTAAGTCAGCAGGCCCGGATGAGCTCCATCCAAGGGTGCTGAAGGCACACAGTCTCACCTCCATCCTAGGCAAAGTCTTCGAAAAAATTATCAAGGCTCACATTTGAGAGAGCCCGGCAGGACAAATTATGCTGAGGGGAAACCAGCACAGGTTCGTAGCAGGTAGATCATGCCCGACTAATCTAGTCTCTTTTTACGACCAGGTTACAAAACGCCTGGACGCAGGAGTAGGGGTTGATGTCGTATACTTAGACTTCAGGAAGGCCTTCGATACGGTATCCCACACCATACTGGTAAACAAGTTAAGAGGCTGTGACTTGGATGACTCCACAGGCCGGTGGGTGGTGAATTGGCTAGAGGGTCGCACCCAGAGAGTCGTAGTGGATGGGTCAGTATCAACCTGGAAAGGTGTGGGCAGTGGGGTCCCGCAGGGCTCGGTCCTTGGACCGATACTCTTCAATGTCTTCATCAGCGACTTGGATGAGGGAGTGAAGTGTACTCTGTCCAAGTTTGTGGATGACACAAAACTGTGGGGAGAAGTGTACACGCCGGAGGGCAGGGAACAACTACAAGCAGACCTGGACAGGTTGGACATATGGGCAGAAAACAACAGAATCAATTCAACAAGGAGAAATGCAAAGTGCTGCACCTAGGGAGGAAAAATGTCCAGCATACCTACTGCCTAGGAAATGACCTGCTTGGTGGCACGGAAGCGGAAAGGGATCTTGGAGTCCTAGTGGACTCCAAGATGAACATGAGTAGGCAGTGTGACGAAACCATCAGAAAAGCTAATGGCACTTTATTGTGCATCAGCAGATGCATGACGAACAGATCCAAGGAGGTGATACTTCCTCTCTATCGGGCGCTGGTCAGACCGCAGTTGGAATACTGTGTGCAGTTTTGGGCGTCGCACTTCAAGAGGGATGTGGGTAACCTGGAGAGGGTCCAGAGAAGGGCCACTCGTGTGGTTAAGGGCTTGCAGGCCAAGCCCTATGAGGAGAGACTGGGGCACCTGGACCTCTTCAGCCTCCGCAAGAGAAGGCTGAGAGGCAATCTTGTGGCTGCCTATAAGTTCATCACGGAGGCACAGAAGTGAATTGGTGAGGTTTTATTCACCAAGGCGCCCCCAGGGGTTACAAGAAATAATGGCCACAAGCTAGCAGAGAGCAGCAATAGCTACCTCACCAACTTTAAGAAGTACTGAACTATACAAAGTTTATCCCCAACTCCTCAAAGAGCCTTCTGCACAGGATGCAGCTGTGAAAAGTCTGTATCTATATGCACCAAAGTTATAAAACACATTCCTAGTATTACAAAAGACTGCAGATCAAAACCCTGATATCTATCAATACAAGGTTTCCTAAAACAGCTTTCATAATTTGTTAATTTGGGACTTAAAAAACCAAACCCTGCTTCCAGTGAGGCAATACTTTGTTACTAGCTTATTAGGAACAAAGCTGGGCAAAGACTACTTATGTAGCATATCATTTATTTTTTGCATTGTACCAAAAAGCATCATTAAAAGATTTGCTATATAAACACAAATTTGAACTTGCTACATTAAATCCACAACAAACCCTCAGGTCTTCAATCAGCTCCACTGATTTGATAGAAGCTCTGTGTAAGCAAGTGTGACAGCCCCCCACCCAACTCACTTGCCCATGGCAACACGGACAATCAGAGCATATGCGAGCGAGCCGGCACCATGCCAGCTGGAAGCATGCTCCCAATTGACCCAGAGCCCCATGACAACAGACCAAAAGTGCATGGGAGACGGGGCAAGGGGGATTGGCAGCCGAGAGACCAGAAATGGGTCGAGCTGTTCTCAACCTCACCAGAAGACTGGATGCTCTTCCCTCTGCGGGTGAAGCCAAGGAGGTACGGCATGGGCTAAACAGCTGGCTGCACCCCACATGGCAGGTGGGGAACCACCTGCAGCTCTCCCAGTGGAGACTCATGAGGCAGCAGTGAGTATGGGGCCCATCGGGTGCACCACAGAGATGCTGCCAGCAGGCCCCTTGGCAGGTGGCACTGAGCCAGGCCTTACCCGCAGCACAGCAAGGGCTGAGCACACACCCAAGGATGCCTGCCACAGGACCATAGCCCAGTGGAGCCAGCAACAGGTACCCAAGGGCTGCCCACAGGGGGTAACTGGGGAAGAGCTCCCCAAAGCAGTGCACAAACTGCACAGGCCCACCAGTGATGCCCAAGGACCAGGGACTTGCCAGCAGGTGGCTGGGAGGGAGCACAGGCCTCATAGGGGCGCAATAGTGGCCACCCCAAGGCAAAGCTAGACCTGGCCTGGAGCCAACCCAGGAAGGGTCCAGCCAGGGAGGGCACATTCCCAAGGGGCCAATAAGAAGTGAGGGGGTATAAAGCCTGAAGTAACTCACACCCCAAGGAGGGGAAAAAGCTTGGGGCAGCAAAGCACCAGTGCCCTGCTTGGCCATCGAGCTGAGCTGTTTTAAGTTTATCTGTTTAGCTGCCATTCTTTTATGTTCCAACATTAACGTGAAAAAAAAGGATGGACCCCTAAGGATCCAAGCCACAGCATAACACCATGGGATGGCCTAGGTGGAAAACAACTATGACCCAACAAACAGCAATGACACTTGAACAAAAAAGGGTTGGGGTGTAGGGGAGGAAGAACCTCACAGAAGATGCACCACTACAGTCATATCCAGCCTGCAGAGAACCAGTGGATCACCTACAGGCGAGTACAGGGTTATCTTGGAACATCAAGTCATGGCAGGTGAGTGGGTCAGGTGTAACATGGCCCAGGGGCACAGGGCACACCTGTGACACTGAGCCAGTAGTGCCAAGTGTGAGCTTGTCACAGCAAGCTTCAGTACTAAGCATAACTAACAATGGTGCTGGATATGCTTTCAGCATTCCTTTTTTCATTAAAACTGAAGTAAAAGAAAACAACTCCTAAATAGTAATATATTCAAGACACATGTGGCTGCAGTAATTCCCCATACCTGGTAACAGAGGCTCCAACCGTCCCTTTTCTATCAGCTTCCACAATGATCCTGTTTTTGGACAACTGCTCTTGAATGAGAATGACTTTCTCTACACCTTTAACAATGAAGTAGCCACCTATAAACAGAAAAGAAAGGATGTACTTCCTCCTTTAAAATTTTATGAATATGTAATTTTGTTTTCTAAATTATTTCTAAGTGATTTCTTATTTAAAGAAAATTACATACGAGGAAAAAAACATGGGAACTATTATCCACCTTTCACCCAAGTGAACCATCTTCTAAGTGAGCGATAAAGAAATTCCATTAGAATTGGTAAGAATCTCACCTTCAAGTATTACCTGGGAAATATTCATAATTGCCTGAAGCGCTACATTTTGCGACTACTTCAAAGCCCATTACTATTCAACCCACTACAAAATGTTAGTCTGTCTGCACCTTTTGGCCCCTGACAGACATTAAAACAATGATGCAATTGGGATTGGAGCAATTTTACTCCATATCTAAAACATCACACTTTCTACCTACTATACCAAAAGTGGATGGCAGATGGCACAAGGTTTAGGATAGGGTATAGAATTCCTTGGATCCCGATCAAGCTACTGTGGTTCTGCCCCCACCTTAAGTCTGCATATCAGGTAGGGAGTGGCTCTGTCCTGGACTCAGGGCTGCCGACAGCCCCTCCAGCAGATCCAAGACCGCGGGCTATCTGGGGCCAAATCTAACTATCAGCTGACTGTCAGACCCAGTCCCAGGGCCAGTTTGAGACCCCAGGTTATCCAGGACCAGGTCCAACCATCAGCAGACCTTAAACTGGTCCTGGGACAGCCCCAGGATCACCCAACTGCATGTACTGTTTTTAGACATCCTGAGGCATCTAAAAAATGATGAATTTAGCCTGGCTCCCTCCAACCTGACATTTTAAAATTCTCTGCAAGGGCTCAGGGCAAGGCAGGAAAGACTGCTGGGCTCAAGGGTTACCAGGTTCCTAGTAGAGGGAGACCTTTGGCTTCCCTTTCCATGGGAGCCTTGCAGCCTGCTTCCCCAGCAGCCCAAATTTGCATTGGGGCCAGGACTGTCCCAGTCCATGTGCCAACCCCCATCCTAACGTCAATGCTGACAACCAAGTGATTGTCAGCTTTGGCAGACAGGCGGCTGGTGAGCAGTGCACCCTGGGATGCTAGAGGACCCAGCAAAGACCTATCACCCAACGTGTGGTATGCCACATGTTTGAATTGAAACTTGATAGAAACCAGCTACAAAATAGTTCCACATTTTTCAAGTAACATCTTTGTGGCAGGCTGACCATTTTTAATGTGCGATAATTACTTAATAAGAGCAGCATACCATTTATTGTGCAATTAACCAGTTAATTGCACAATAAATGTAATGTGCATCAGGGGCTTTAGCACAGTACCACAGGATGCCAATAGAGAACTCCAAGGCAGATAGGAAACCATTACTAAAACTATAATTAAATCAAAATGGGATTACTAAATTGTTGGCATTGCAAACTAAGCTGAAGATATCATTTGCTAGAGGAACACATGATTAAAACATCTTGATTATAAAGAACTGATCGGTTGAGATGCTCGGTTCTTCACCATAGTGGATTCGTGTTAAGATGCACTGCTTTCCCTACTTACAGCTACACATTCCCTTTCTCCAAGGCAAAGGGAAGTGGTTAGGATATGGACAAATGTACTTTTGGAACAGTTTTAAAGAAGGGAAGCTGCTGATTCAGAATTTAACAGCAGCTGTGCTCTCTCAGTTGCACGAGCTGGAAACAATATAAATGTAGCAAAACTACTTGAACTTGAACCCGGGAGGAAGCAGAGTTAAAACTAGAGCTTCTTTGCTACATTTATCTCTTTCCCAGCTTGCGCACACACAGAAGTTTGAATGTCACAGCAGATGCACAGTCCAGACAGCACCCCCTAGATCCTATGAAACTGCTCCAAATGTACATTTGTCTATATCCATGTCCCGGGGGGGGGGGGAAATCAGACTACATACAAACAGATGGGATATTTATTAGGCCTGTGCAAATAGAGAGGTATTTAGATTCAGCGGGATTTGGAGGACAGTGATTCAATTCAGAGATTTGGGTCACTGTCCCAAATTGATTTGGCCAAATCAGCTTCAAAGATTCAGCACTGATTTGAAGAGATTTGGCCATGGACTACAATGGGGAATCACTGAAATACCTATAACTTTGTCATTTTTTGGCATATTTGGATGAAAACAGCAGGGATGGTAGGCCCTTCTGAGGGCATGAGGCCTGCCAAGTTTCAAGGAGATGTGCACTTTCACAGAAACCCTTGTACCTCTCAAGGTTCTGAAAGCAAAACTTGTGTCGCGCGTGTGTTAAGGGGTGTAGGTTGTAGCTGTGTTGGTCTAAGGACATAGGCAAACAAGGTGCTTAGGATCAATCTAATATCTTTAATTAGACCAGCTGAATAGTTGGAGAAACATATCTTAGCAAGCTTTCAGGTGTAAAAACCCTTCGTCAGGCTGAGGAAGCATCTGCAGCTGGTGTGCGCGCTCTTCCTGGATGGAATGAATAGTAAAGAAGCCAGAGGCTGGTATGCATGCAAGAAAACCAGTCAGTGAAAACATAAATTGAGGCATCAGGGGTGAGAAACAGGCTGGGAGGCGGTGGGGCAAGTGGGATGTAGCAGGTAAAAGTGGAGAGGTACCTGGGGAGTCAGATGTTAGGCAGGTTATAGTGTCATAAATCCAATGTCTATACTGAGTTCATGAGGTTTGGCATCTAGGAGGTGGATGAAGTGAAGTATGTTGTTTCTATGTCCCTACCCCAGAGCACTGCGATTGGAAGGGAACTCAGAGAAAGATCACAATCACTGGCCAGCTACAGATGTCAGTCTTTCCCCTCTCTTCCCCCACTTCCTCTTTTCAGTTTGTTTCCCCACAAGACCGCCTTCCAAATCACCGAACCAATTCAGATGCTTCAAATCGATTCGGAGGTTTTTATGGGTCTCCCAATTTGATTCAGATTAGATGATTTGGCCTCAAAAAAATCAGGCTGAATCTTCTCTGAATCAAATTGGCGACCGAAGCTTTGCACACCCCTAATAATTATCCTATTAAACCCTATTTTTATAATACGCCTCTGAAAGAACAGAACAAACATATACCACCTGTGCAACACACTGAAAAAAAATCACAGAAATATAAAAGGGGACGGGGAAAAAAAAAAAAAAAAAAAATGGAAGATAGTACCTGGATCTAAAGGGCACTCATTAAGTTTGGCAAACTCTGCTGGCGTTTTCCCAGTAAGAACACAATTGGAACTGCGAAGCATTATGGGCATTCTGAAAGAAAAAAAAAACCCCAAACCCAGTTACTTTTGTACTTTGAGCAAGAAAGGAATGACAACGTGAATAATAAAGGACCTTAGAATTAAAAAAAAAGGAAAAAAAAAAAGTGTGGCAACTGAACTGAAGTGTTGTATACTAAGAACTACGTTCTTTAAATGTTCACATCAGGGCAAGCAAAAGCAAGGAAAGCAAATTAAAAACTTTTAATCCCATATTATAATCCCATAAAACTATGTAACATTAAAAATTCTGCAGAAGTGCATAAGAAAAAAAAAATTAGGCTCTATGATGTGATCAAACGTGTGGTTGCAGCACGTGCCAACATAATCAAACTAGCATTTATCTAAACTAGCTAGGGTAGCAATAACAGGGAAGATGCAATGGCAGGCAAGTCAAAATACCCCAGGTCTCAAACGAGCTTATTGAGGCTCCACTGAAGCCCATTTCACTGCAACTTTACTGTTATTGGCACCCAGGGATCACTGTATTAGTTTAATTAAGACACACCTTCCTCTGCCGCAAAGGTACCTCCTGACTACAGTCTAGATACAGCCTTGTTGCTATAACATACAATCTAAAGAATATAAGACATTATGTAGCTTTTATTAAGCTATTTTACTTTTACTAGTTTAAGGCAAAGTGTTAAAGCTTGGTTTTATTTTTTAGGTTAATGAGCTACCTAGGGCCCTTCTTGTGAAGCCAGGCATGTGCTTGTTCAAGAGCTAAATCTCCAAGTGATGAAAAGCGCTTCTGGTTTTCTCTGATAAAAATATGCAAACTCTCCGACTAAAACCCCAAAATCTGTGATTAAAATGAAAGGCCACACATACATCAGTTGAACACGTTTTTTATTGAAATACTTACAGTTTTAAAGGAATCTGGAAGCCTACCAGTGCCTCAATCATTATAATAAATTCTAAATACCTATTTTGACATTTGATTTTGGGTTTTGCATCATGGAAAATCAGAGCTTCTGCTGAAACTACTCTGTACACTCCAGGGAAATATGTGCAGAAAAATTCAAAGTTATGCAAAATTATTATTATTTTTACAAATTAAACTAAATAGAACACTAGCTATCTGAACCTTCTTTAGAAATATACACAGGTACTTGGTATGGTTGGAGGGTGGGTGTGGGTGTGGGGGGGGTTGTGAGTAGGTGTGGGGTTTGGAGGAGTGTGGGGGGGTTGTGAAGTGCGTGTGTGCACATGTGCATTGGGTTTGTGTGGGGGTTGTGAAGGGATGGGGGTTGTGGTGAGTGGGGTGTGTTGGTATGGGACTATGTGGAGCTTGTGGGGTTTGTGGCGCACAGCCCACACCACTGGCAGCTCAGCAGCAGCAGGCAGTGGGCCCTCAGGGTGCTCATGACTACAGCAGGCAGAGCTCCTCGAGGTGTGCACCTCTGGCCAAGTCCCAGGGCCTGCACATGCTGGCACGGAGCCGGCATGACCCAATGGTGCACTACTTCACACCAGACCAGGCTGGCTCCATGCCAGCACGTGCCGACTGCAGCACTGCAGGCAGGACCCGCCCAACATTGGGCCAGGCAGGCTACATGCCTCCATGGGCAGCTTCCTGCTGGAGTGCTGGCAGCCCCACATGGAGGCACAGAGCCCACCCAGCCCGATGGTGCGTGGACTGGGAGCGATGCACCATCAGGCTGGACCAGCTGGTTCCATACCTCCATGTGGGGCTTTCACCACTCCACCAGGAAGATGTATGTGGAGGCAGGCAGAAGCAAGCCTACCTAGCAACAATGGCGCACGACTCCATGCCTCTACGTGCAGCTGCCTGCCCAGCCCAATGTTGCATGGCTCCTGGTCCATGTGCCATTGGGCCGGGCCGGGCCGGGCCGGGCCGGGCCTCCATGTGGGGCTTCCCATGGACATCTCCCTGCCCGCTCAGTCCCAACCCATACACCCCCACCATGCCCTACTGACTCTTCCCACATCCCCCAACCACTTCCCCCCCCCCCCAAGTCCTGCCAGTGCTCCCCATCCCCAATCCACAGTCCCCCAGTGTCCCTCCAGCAAGCCCCATTTACTTCAAAGGCCCCAAAAGGGAAAGTGAGCCTAAGCCAAGCCCTGGCTGATAGTCTCAGGCCCCGCTCCTTCTCCCTCAGGACAGGGCTCTGGGTTTGCTGCCCTTTTTGCGAGAAGCTCTTGCAGGCTGAAACTCTGTCAGCCTGCAGAGAGCTCTTTGCAAAAGTGGAAAATCCATGTTTCTCCGTTAAAATGAAAAATCTACTTTTTTCTATGTTAAAATGGAAAATCCACATTTTTTCTGCTTTTCCATGGTAAATGGAAAACCTAGATCCCTGGTGATGAACTACCAATATTGTTAAGCTTTATCAGTCTTCCAAAATATTGTTCCAACCTTAAAATGGCTTAATTTTTTTTTTCCCCCATTGAAAATGATCTGAAAAAATGTAGGCCAATTTACTTCAAAAAGAAAAAGAATTTGTATTCTGGATTGATAACAGACACTAAAGAACCGGCCTAAAAATATCCATTGCACTTAATTTTGCCGGCAAACAAGATGAACAAATTCATTGCGAGTGACATTGAAAATGATCTGCATGAGGCCTATGATTCAGCTCAATCCTCAAAATAGCACCTATATGACACTTAAATTGTGCATAACCTTTATCCTGGCCCCTCATGGTGGGATGAATTTCACATCATGTTTAAGAGCAATACTAGACAACTATGGACTTAAACAGGTTGCATTCAAATAAACACTAATGATGATTTAAAAAAAAAAAAAAAATCAGGCTAATCTCTTGCTAAATAAAACTATTTCCTTCAAAGCTTTCCAGTTTTGTGGACTCGTTATACATTTAAAACTAAAAATTAAAAAGGGTGAAACCAGTTGTATGCAAGTTTCAGATTTAATAGGAAGGAAGAATTGCCATTTCTCTCACAGCAGTGCATCTACAAAGACATCCTAATTACTCCAGCTGTGTCCCTTGGGACAGTGTGTTCATTTACTTGCTAGAGATAAGTAGCTTCATATGCTAATCATTATCCTAGATCATGAACATGATCAGCCCAGTTCCTTGGTTACTAATTCAGGGGCCATAATCATTTGGTAGAAAGGGATTTAAATGGAGCTTGCAAATGCACTGATCAAAACCCTAGGAGAACAGCCCTAACTCAAGCAGAAACCATTAATTTTTCTATGACAGAAAATAAATAATTTTCATGCTACTATGCGACAACAGTATAGCAAACAATCCCCTTATTTGAGGAAAATGGGTCAGAGTGAGTTTTCCAAACAGTTTAAGAAAATAGAAAGGGGTGATGAGCCAGTGCACATTATAAGCATACCTGGAAATATAAGGAGAGTCTGGAATGCAATAAGACATTAATTTTTTTTCCCCTTGGCTACTCAAATGAGAAATAATTCTCTTTTATACAAAAATCAGAAGCTGTTGTCTCCCTTTCCAGAATGAAACACACACACTCCATCTGATCCTGCTGAAGTGGACAGGACCAAAAAAAAGGTTGATGTATTTTTTCTGTTCCTAGCAGAGCTACAAGTCAAACATGGAAGAATGATGATACACATTCACTTGGGAAGGCAAATTATCTTAAAGGAAAGATTAAGAAAACATGTTCCTAATTAGATGTTCTCAAATTTTAACAGTTAAAATCTCAGAGTTTTTTTTTTTTTTAAAGTGTATTCACTGAAATTCATTTAACAAATCTAGAATTGCGTAACAGAATTGATGCATTTCATGAGTCTCTCTCTGCATCTCATTTGCCACGCTGTATATATAAAATGTTCAAGATGCCTTTTAAATTTTAAATCAGTAGTTTTTAAAATAGTACTTCTACCCAAGTAAACTAAGCTGCATGTTTACAGTTTAGGTCCCTCCCTTCATTCAAGTATGAAACTTCTGTCCCTCGTGCTTTGAGTTTAAAAATGTACACACACAAGATCACTGAAGACTCTCTCAAATCACCTAAAATGGGTTCTTGGCACTTCAGTGTTCTCTGCAGATGATTTTCTTTTTTTTTCTTGCAGTGACCATCTAACTTGGCAGAAGATGACACAGCATGCTTAGCTGCTGGTTTTAACATTCAGATATGCTGCATAAGTTCTATGGAATAGTTTGCTCTGTTCGTTCCTTAATAAATCCTCTTTCTGTTGTTTAAAATAGCAGAAAAATCTGTGGGCAGGAGAGGGGGCAAGCTTTTATGACGACTTAAATTTTTATTTAACTGTATTAAGTAGTGCAGGTCACAAATTCTCTCCATCTTGGGCAATAATGTAAAAGTATCTTGAGAAATAACAGAAAAGTTTTAATGAAAATGTCTTTTTATTTGGACACATTTTAAGAGAATAAGTCACAATATGGAGTTATTCCAAACATTTATTTCTACCCAGAAATTCTTTCCCTTTGAAATAGTCATGCTTGAGACTCTAGTATCCTTTTATTTTGAATATTTCCTCTTTCTAGCTAAAGATTAATCCACTTTGGAGAAAGACCCAAATTAAAGCTTCAAAAAGCCTCGACCAAAACACAAAACAAAACAAACCTTACAAAAATCTCAACGCAAAATATCCTCTGCTGTTATTCAATAAGTTCTACTTACAAGCTTACTTATTTTTTTATTTATCTACCTTTAAAAGAGAAAGCAAGAATTATGGTAAGTTTTCCACTAAACAGAACTAACAGCGAACAAAAATTAATGCTAGCACCTCGAGAATCAACATCTTACCTGCCAATGGGTAATGCATTGCGAATAATCCTCTGACTGCCTCTTGTGTATTCAATGTCCACTGTTATTGGGGCAGAGTAGGTCATATCTCTCAGGCGACACTTAAAAGATAAACAGCCATATAATTAGATGCTTCTTACCCTTACTTGCAAGTGGAGATTCTGCAATCAACTTTGCGTTCAAAATGCAGGGTTTTGGCTATTCTCTATACACAATATTTCGACTTCAAAGAGCACCCTACCATAGAGGTCTTTGCCACAGATACCAGACTGGCCTTACTATGAGGGTTTCTCATCTCTTTAGATCTCCACATGCAAGTTCCTTAGATCAACCAGTCTTGCATTAGGAAATACGCAAATGCCTATAGAATTTACTTGCATTCACAGACAACTTCAAAACATCAAATGGCATCTCTCTAGCAACAAGTTACTTAACTTTGATTCTCAAAGGCACCAGGCCTTGCAATAGACCCAGATGTCAACTATGTCCCTGCATCAACACAGACCACATCATAACTGGACCAAATAAACACAGATTGTTACATCTGAGGTTCATTCATGTGCCCCTTTACCAATGTCATATATGCCATCACCTGCTGGCAGTGCGCCTCCATTGTTTCCATTGGAAAGACATGGTGATCCTTACATGACAGAATGAATGGACACTGATCTGACATCAAGTCTAGAAGTACATAAAAACCTGTGGCAAAACACTTCAACCTCTCTGTACATTCCCTTTCTGACCTCAAAATAGCTGTTCTTAAACAATGGAATTTTAAAAATGGGCCTGAACAGGAAGTTATGGAACAAGAAATCATCCACAGACTGAACTGTGTTAAGTATGGTCTGAGACTACATATTCTTATCCCATTATCTGGATTAGCTTTAATGTCTCTATGGGTTTATTGCTTTTTTGTTCTCTCCAACCCCCTCTCCCTCTGTTAGCACTGCCCTTCCCCGAGTTTCATATTTACTTTTGTTTGATAGCCTGCTCTCTGCATGTCTTTCACAGCATTGATAAAGTGAGCTACTGCTAACAAAAGCTTATGCATCTCCAAATCAGTTAGTCCATAAAGGTGCATCTCTACCCTGCCTTCAAAGTTACTGATTAAAGGTAACTTATAACTTCAATCCTCAGCATGTTCTTTTAACTGAGGAAAGCGATTCTTGGGATATTTGGGTATTAGGGAAAAGGTTTTAAAGATTTACAAAGATATAATAAACATACTGGATGAAAGACAGGTTTATGGTGGAAGAAAGACAGTCCTGCAGGTTGAAGACATGACCATATATGAAACATGCTTGAAGGGTCATTGCACATTATAGCTCTCTTTTGCCCCCCTTCATGGTAAATACATCTCTCAAAACAAGTTCATCCACACCTGCAGTTTGAGGTGCAATTAGGAGAAAGTTCATTGGCTCATCTTCAGTTCTAATTCAATCTAGCAGTTGGAAAACTACAGAAAGCAAACTAAATTTCCTAATGCTCTGTGTGAGCAGTCAGGGTACTTGCTATAAAATTATCATCCTGATTTGTAAATGCATGGAGGAAAGAAATATTTCTAATAATCATTCTATGCTACAAAAAAACCTCTCTCATCCTTACTTTTTCGTATTTAGAATCAAGTGAACACAGGCCTTACAGAGTAAGCTAACTCCTTGTTCTGATGCCAGTATGTGTGAGACATGTTTAAAAATGGTGCCTAAAATTAGGTTCCAAAATTCATAGGTAGACACCTAGAGTAAGTGGCCTCTTTTGCCGGGATGAGGAAGGCCTAGCAATTCTCAGAATCTGTTGAAGATGCTGAACACTCAAATCTGACCATGTCAGGTCCCACAGAGTAGGCTTTTTAAAAGAAAGTTGGAGGCTAATGGCAAAAGTCCTGCTATAATTTAATGGAGCCACTGAGATATTTGCAAAAAAATCCTACCTTACATGGAGACAAAGCAGGTTGGATTTTTTCAAATGTTAGTCTTCATATTTTACAATGTTTTAAAGAAGTATAGCTTTAGGTGAACAATATGCACCTCTGAAGTTATACACACAGCCTTCCTGCTCCCCCCCACCCACACAAATCAGGACAGTGGGGGTTTACTACAGGGCAACCAACCAGGGGGAAGAGCTGGACTGGGAATTCTCAGGTCAGCTCGCGGAGGCAGTTAAGTCGAGGGGTATGGTCATCATGGGTGACCTAAACTATCTGGACATCTGCCGGGAAGAGCAGTCAGCCAGGTCTGATCGCTCATGTAGGTTCCTAGCCGAGTTACAGGACCTCCATCTAACCCAGGAGGTGCACAGTCCCACCAGGGGAAATGCCTTGTTGGACCTGGTCCTGGCCACAGGAGACAACCTGGTGAGTGGACTGCAGTTTCTCAACCACCTGGGCGATAGCAATCCTCACCTACTGGAATTCACCATCCAGCGCAGGGTGTCAAAGGCCTGCAGCAAGGCAACAGCCCTAGACTTCAGGAGGGCAGATTTCAATGAGGTAAGGAGACCAGTTGGGGAGGCACTGAGGTCCCAGAGGGGAGTGGAATTGGGAGTCCAAGAAGAGTGGTCATTCCTTAAGGAGGCAATCCTCCAAGCCCAAAGAGCGACAATCCCAACACAGATCAAAGTGGGCAAGAGTGCTCAAAAGCCCCCATGGCTCTCTAGAAGTATCCAGGAACATCTGAAAGCTAAAAAGGAGGCGTACACCCAATGGAAGGAAGGGGCCATCATCAAGGAGGATTATACCTGCATTGCTCAAGACTGTAGGGGGGCTGTAAGGAAGGTTAAGGCAGAGATGGAACTGGCACTAGCAACCCGGATCAAGGATAACAAGAAGTCCTTTTTTAAATACATAGGGGGTAAAAAGAACATACGGGGTAATGTAGGGCCTCTGCAGGACATGCTAGGAAATCTGGTGGTTACACCAGATGAAAAAGCTAACCTCTTTAACAATTTCTTTGCCTCCATTTTTTTGAGCAGAGACCAGGGTATCCCCTCAGCTGGGATCCCTGATGGACCCAGAGGAGGCGCTGCCAGGCCCAGGGTCAGTGACGACCTAGTCAGGGAACTTCTGGTGGAACAAGACATGTTCATATCAGCAGGTCCTGACGATTTCCACCCCAGAGTGCTGAGGGAATTAGTAGAGGTCATTGCGGAACCCCTGGCACAGCTTTACAAGCACTCATGGTGCTCTGGCGAGGTGCGAGAGGACTGGAAGAGGGCCAGCGCAGTCCCCATTTTCAAAAAAGGGAGGAAGGGGGACTCAGGAAACCACAGGCCCGTTAGTCTTACCTTGGCCCTAGGGAAGCTCTTTGAGAAAATTATCCAGGAGCACATTGGCAAGGGACCCGGGGGGGGCGGGGGGGGGTGCGGGAATCATGCTTAGGGGCAACCAACATGGGTTCATTCGAGGCAGGTCCTGTCAGACCAACCTGGTGGCCTTCTATGACTAGGCCACAAAATCCTTGGATGCAAGTGTCACAGTGGACATAGTCTTTCTGGACTTTTAGAAGGCCTTCAACACTGTCTCCCACCCCATTCTCATTAAGAAATTAGGCAACTGTGGCGTCGATACCTACAGTTCGATAGATTGCAAACTGGCTGGAAGGCTGCACCCAGAGAGTGGTGGTGGATGGGTCTCTTTTGATCTGGAGGGATGTGGGCAGTGGGGTCCCCCAGGGCTCGGTCCTGCACTGTTCAACATCTTCATCAGCGACTTGGACAAGGGGGTTAAAAGCACCTTGTTCAAATTCACAGATGACACTAAGATGTGGGGAGAAGTGGGCACGCTGAAGGAGAGAGACAGGCTACAGCTAGATCTGGACAGGTTACAGGGGTGGGCGAATGAGAACAGGATGGGTTTCAATATGGACAAGTGCGAGGTACTGCACCTGGGGAGGAACAACCAGCAGCATACTTACAGGCTGGGGAACTCCCTTCTAGTCAGCACAGAGGCAGAAAAGGATCTCGGAGTCACTACTGATCCCAAAATGAACATGGGCTGCCAATGTGGGGACACAGTCAGAAAGACTAACTGCACCTTGTCATGAATCCACAGATGCATCACTAGCAGGGCCAAGGAGGTGATCCTCCCCCTCTATGCAACACTGGTCAGGCCGCAGTTGGAGTACTGCATCCAGTTCTGGGCGCCGCACTTCAGGAGGGATGTGGCCAGCATCGAGAGGGTCCAGAGGAGGGCCACTCGCATGATCAGGGGGCAGCAAGGCAGGCCCTGCGAGCAGAGGCTACGGGACCTGAACCTGTTCAGCCTCCACAAGAGAAGGCTGAGAGGGGATCTGGTGGCATCTACAAACTGGCCAAGGGGGACCAGCAGGCTATGGGACTGCTATGGGGGCTGTTCCCCCGAGCCCTACTAGGAGTAACAAGGAATAACGGCCATAAGTTGACTGAGAGTAGATTCGGGCTTGACATCAGGAGGCACTACTTCACAGTCAGGGTAGCTAGGATCTGGAACCAACTTCCAAGGGAAGTGGTGCTCACTCCTACCCTGGGGGGTCTTCAAAAAGAGGCTGGATAATCACCTAGCCGGGGTCATTTGACCCCAGCATTCTTTCCTGCCCATGGCAGGGGGTCGGACTTGATGATCTACTTAGGTCCCTTCCGACCCTACCAACTATGAAACTATAATTCATGTCCTAAACTGTAATATTTTGGCTCCAATTATATAACTTGCTGCTGTTTTAGTTGACTGACTTAGTTAGGGTCTTTACACACAGGATTTGTATCAGGCTCTTCAAAAAACAATAAATGATACAGGATTGTCTGTTTATTTAGATACAGAGATTTAGCCACTAGATGGCTCTTCTGTGCGAGTACACAGGAAATCTCAAAAGCGGTATTTAAAGGTCAACAATGGAACATCATACATGTGCTCCAACAGAGGAAATGACACAAGAAGAAAATGAACTATGATAGAATGCTAAATGAATAAGCAGGTGGATAAGTAGTGCATGTAGACAGTCAAGATACCAGGGTTTAGATTCAGAGTTCAGATACTGTTCTAAGACAGATAAGGGAAGAATTATTTCACTTTGCTATTATTAAAGTCTACCTTTTCTCTGAACAGTTCCATCATCTTCATATATTCTGGAATACAAACCTGAACTCTAGAACAAGGACAGTCCTCAGGATGAGAGAGATGCCTTTTACAAAAAACTCATCCCAAAACCCTGAAAACACCCATTTGCATGTACTGAGTCATAACTAGAGAAACCTGCTACTTAAGTCACTGAACCTGTCTATACAGATCATGCTTCTTCACTCTCAACAAACTCAAGCTCCAGAAGAACCGCCATAGCACTTTGATCTACAAGACCGCATTTTGGTCTGGCAACCAATAAAATACACAGTCTCATCTTTGACTAGCTGGTATGAATAATTTATGTACATATTATAGCTAAAAAAAAAAAAAAAAGTTTCTTTTTTTGGGGGGGGGGAGTGTTGATTTTTAAGATTTTGAACAGTGGTGCTCAACACCTGCTCCTCAGCCTGCAGGCCAGATTCAGCCTATGCAGCTATGTCATCTGGCCAGTGGGGCTACCCAGAGGTCTGGAAATTTGGTGGCTGGGGAGCAGTGACAGTGGTAATTACTGCTCCTATGCCACCGCATTTCTGGACCCAGGTGGAGCCCCAAAGGCCAGATAATGTAGCCTTGCATGGTTGGATTTGAGCCAGCATCCAGAGTCTGGCTTGCAGACTGAACTCACAACACTCATCTGGCCAATAGAGCCAGAAGGTTGGGTGCCACTGTTCTAGGAATTGGCACATAAAAGACATTTAAAGAACATTAAGGATGGTCTCCTGTGATTAAGGTACTAGAGACTGGAACTCTTGAGTGCTGAGTTTCCCTCTGTGATGCTAAACAAGGCTAGCTTAGTGTATTAGAGGAGTGAATGAAATATTTCATGGGGAAAATACAATTCTAGCAATTCCCAAGTCATAACAGTTTGATCTTGCAACCTTGAAGTCCTCAAAATGTAGGTTTTTGTGCATAATATGAATACATATAATAAGTGGTCTGTGAAGCTATGAATCAAAAAACTATTTAAAAAAAAAAAAGTATATGAATTCAGGTTTCCAGTAATTTCATAACTACCATTGCTTACTCCCTGCCAAACCTCCCATATAATATACCTGATTATTAAAAGTTCCTCTCTTGAAAGCAAAGAAAAACTGGGGGGAAGCTACCTGTGTGCCCATGTGCGACAACTACCCACACATTTTCATGTGCTGCATATGAAATAAAATCCCCCACCTGGATTCTCTATTACCTCATGAGGAGACACAGGCCGTGTTACATTAAAGCTTTCTTCAACATCTGGGGTACCCACATAGATATTGAGATACCTGCAATACAAACATTATTAGGATCAATCATCAAGAAATTTGCTTGGTGAAACCGAGAAGAGCAGAATGATGACCAAAGATTGTTCAGTCAGTTAGAGCACCTTTCTTCCAAGGACTTGGACTATGCTTTATATGCAGTGATAAAAAATTAGGGGGACACATACAAAAATGAAAAAAAAATTTACCTCTGCACTAAAAGATCTACTTGCCTCTTAAATCACAAGAATTCACTAAACTACAGAAAAGCCCCATTACAGAAAGCATTTTACTACATGATTAACCATTTTGTTTAAATTAGGTAATTTAAGAAGTATAGTGTTGCCCTTTTCTAAACCAAATAAGCCACGTTAGAGCATCTCAGTTTATTTTTATTATGTAGGACACCTGTACTGCAAGCAATACAAAAGGCAGCCTCATGCTTACTTTAAGTACCACATGGGGTCAGCATCACTTATAACTTTCTCATTGGCTTTCATAATTTTCTTTATCTGCAAGAAAAAAGGAAAAAGGAATTGAGTTCATCACAGTTGTGTATATTCATGTCTCCTCCCTTTCCTCCAAGAAAGCATACCTCTACATTGATGAAGTAGTTGAACGAGTCTATGTGCTGCTTCACAAGTCCTTTCACCTAAAGAACAAGACAGGCATGTACAGCAGGATTAGCCTCAATAAAATTAGCCACAAAACCAATGAAAAAGTTTATATATAGACAACACACTCATAACAGTTTCTGGATCAACTGAAATTTGAAGTATTTTAACTGAAATTTTTTTGAAAACCCATAAGTCAACCAGCCTGATTCTCCACCGCCTTTTCCCCACAAGGTTTACATCAGTATAACTTGACTAATTTCAGCAGTCTACATTGTAATTTACTAAATATATAGCATAAAATGAAAATGAGCCTCTGAAATTCACATGGATGACTGGGAGAGTCACTGCATATTAACATATTTTGTCAGTCTGTCATTATGCTGGAAGCCTGGGATACTCATCCTACCTATGATATAGTGACAAGTCATCTAGGGAGGTAGAGGAACAGGCCACCTTCCTAGCAAGTGGTGTTCTCAGATTACATCAATTAAAAGGAGTAGAAGGGCATTCCAATGAGATGTGCAAGATTGAACAACAAAAAATTAAGACAGCGCATCTCAAAGATATTAGAGGTGGAAGAGGTACTAACACACAAGGATGCCAAAAGGTATGAAATGGATAGATCCTGAGCCCTACCCTTAGCAGGTGCATTAGATAACCCCAGACAGAAGTTCCTATTTTCTTGCCTTGCAGAAAGCAACACCTTGCCAGCCCTGACCTCAGTGACTTTTTTTGGTTGGTATGGAGGCAGGGCTAGAATCCATATTACTAACATGAACTTCCACCCAAGACATCAGTACACAGACACACATTCTGTGAGTGTCAGCCTAAAGTTTCACCAAAACATGTATGGAAGGTAAGAAAAAAATATTTTATATGTCATCCTTACAAGAAACTGCATCTCCATACTCTAAAGAAATAGCCCATCGTAGTCTAAAAAGAAAGCAGCTAAATTTTAAATCATGATTTAGAGAGAGGAAGGTACTCAGTGACTCAAAGGGACTATGATCCTAAGAGATGAAGGAGGACAAAATGAATGCCCTCAACAGGCTGTGGAAAGTCATAAAGAAGAGCAGGTGAATGAGAGGCCAAAGGGGCAAAAAACTATTAAGGCAATTCTAAATTGCACATGCAGATAAGGGAACCTAGTAAAAGTGACAGAGGGTGGTGAGAGGTGACAAAAGATGTCCTAGCCTCCTGTTGGCAATGAACCTGATATGGTGTTCCCCTCTCTCCTCGCCCCCAACTCTATGGGAGTCTAAAGTTTAAAGATGTATGCACTCGTAGAGGTAAGATTTGCAACAGTTTGAATGGCTAGTGATTAAGGCAAAAATTAGGATTTTGTTAGCAGCAGTCCTAAGAGAACTGCTAGCTTTGTTAATGGGCCAGGTCAAGAGGCAACACTTGGAAGTAAGAGATGCAAGAACATACATTACAGTGCAAAGTCTGGCTTTGAAAGGAAAGCTAAAAAATAAGTATTACACAGATCAGATAACATGGATTAAAACAACTTTTCTTAAATCAAAAACACTTACGTTTTGAAATACCCACAAGGTAGTCAGAAACTGGAAGATATAGAACTCAAAGATGGATACAAAACAGAAGGATTAAAAAGGAAGATGTCATAGAGATCACTCCCAGCATGACACAAATGGATAAAGACCAGGGATCCAGGTTTTCTGTTTGCCGTGGATAAAACACAGATTTTCTCCTTTAAAGGAGAAAAACCTGGGAAACTAGGTTTCCTCGCAGGCTGGCAGAGTTCCAGCCTGCAAGGGGCTGCTTGAGGCTAGGGGGAGTGGGACACAGGATGCAGGGGACACCATGTTCATGTGCACCTGCAAACATGCATGTGGCAGCCAGGTGAGCAGCTCTCACAGCTCCCTCCAGGCAAGTCTATGGGGAAGGGGAGGCAGGCACAGGCTACACATCAGGGGGCAGGGGGGCATGCCCCACTAGATTTCTGCACCCACAGCGGGGTGCAGACTGCAGCCAGGCCAGACCAGCTCCAGGCAGGAGCCACCTCCTCAGCCAAGCAGGTGGGACCTGGCACAGGAGAGAGCACTACACCACCATGGCCAAAGTGAGGCTCCCCTTATCTGCCCGGCAGCAGTTGGGGGGGGAAAATTTTGCGCTGACACCATAAAACTCACCTTGGTGGTCACGGCAATGTAGTGCTCCCTCTCGTGCCAGGTCCTGCCCGCTGGGCTGCAGAGGCAGCTCATGCCTGGAGCTGGTCCATCCCACCTACAGCCCCAGACATTACTGTGGGCACAGAAGTCTGAGGGGCACGTGCTCCCCCCCAAACATGTTGCCTGTACTGACACCCCTCACACACCCACACCCTTCCTCACACACTAGAGGGCTAGGGCCTGGGGCCAGGGGGTAGCAGATCAGAAGTAAGGGACACCAGCAAGGCTGGGAGGGGGGCGGGGGGAGAAAAATGAGTGGCACTGGCAGGGCCAGGGGGCTGTGGGTTGGCAATGAGGGGCAACAGCATGGGCAGGGCCAGGGCACCAGCATATCAGGGCTACTCAGCACCACAAAAGCAACTGGGGCGAGGCAAAGGGACGGACAGCTGCAGCTGGACTCCCATCCTGGTGAGTGAAGGGGGCTCGGGGAGCTCTGACTTTTCGTAATAAAAAAAAACCAAAATCAAACACCAAAATATATAGGTATTTAGAATTTATTTTATTATAATGTTTGAGGCACTGGTAGGCTTCCAAATTACTTTAAAATTGTAAATGCATCAATAAAACATTTTGTTCAACTGATACCTGCATAAATCATGGCATTTCATTTTAATTGCAAAAACATGTGGATTTGGGGGTTTTTAAAAATCAGAGAATTTGGGGGTGGTTTTAATCAGATATCTCTGATATCTCTCATAATTGGAGATATTGGTTGTAGCCATGCTGGTCTAAGGCAAAGGCAAACGAGCCTCTACTAACCAGGGATCCTGGTTTTCTTTAAAGGTACATGTTGGGTAGGCAAGGTTGACTCAGATCAGGGGTATCAAACATTCTTTCTTAAGAGAGAAGAAAGAGGCATACAGACAATGGAAGCTTGGGGCAGGCTCCCAAGGAGAACTATACAACAATGGCCTGCATTTATAGGGATCAGATTAGAAAAGCCAAGTCGGCAACTGAACTAAAATTAGCAACAGGAATCAAGGACAACAAGGAAGTCCTTCTTTAGGTACATAGGGAATAGGAGGAAAACAAATGGGAGTGTGAGGCCACTGCTCAACAACTCAGGACAACTGGTTACCAGCACTTTGGAGAAAAACTGAACTCCTGAATGACTACTTTGCTTCGGTCTTTCACCAGGCCAAGGGAAAAATCATGCCAGATAGGATACAGAATGGACAGGGTAGAAATGACCGCCTTCTGACTATTGCCGTAGAACTGGCATGTGATCAATTAAAGAAATTAGACTTATATAAAAGTCAGCAGGACTGGATGAACTTCATTGAAGACTGCTGAAGGAGCTGGCTAAAGTCACCACGGAACCTGGTGAAGCTCTTCCCTGAGGACTGGAAGAGGGCCAACATTGTGCCCATCTTCAAGAAGGGGAGGAGGGAGGACCCAGGTAACTATAGGCCAATTAGCCTAACTTCTATCCCAGGGAAAATCTTGGAAAATTCATTGAAGAGTCTACATACGATAGGCTTGCAGAAGGTAGGATTCTGAATGACAGCCATTTGTTGTGGGCAGGTCTTGTCTTACCAACCCCATCTCCTTTTACAATCAGGTAACTCACCACCTGGATAAGAGGGAGGAGGTTGACATTGTATACCTTGACTTCCAAAAAGCCTTTGATCTGGTATCCCACTATGTTCTCATGAGCAAATTGGAGGATTGCGAGCTTAACTGAGAGACAGTCAGGTGGGTAGGAAGCTGGCGGCGGGGTAGGACCCCGACCCAGGAAGTTCTAACGAACGGATCTGTGTTGTCTTGGTGAGAAACAGGCAGTGGTATCCTGCAAGGGTCGGTGCTTGCTCCAGTACTATTCAACATCTTCATCAATGATTTGAATGTGGGGGTGAAGAGCTCACTGGCCAAGTTCGCGGACAACACCAAGTTATGGGGAAGCGTGGTCACGCTTGAAAATAGGCTGCAGAAACAGGTGGACCTAGACAGGCTGGCAAGTTAGGCGGATCAGAACCAGATGAAGTTCAACGTTGAGAAATGTAAAGTGCTCCATCTGGGGACGAACAATCCCCTGTATATCTACAGGTTTGGAGACACCAACCTGACCAGCGCTACAAATGAAAGGGACCTGGGGGAAATAACAGACCACAGTATGAACATGAGCCGGCAGTGCAATGCTGTAGCCAACAGGGCTAATAATACTCTGGCATGCATCAAATTGATGCATCTCCAGCAAAACCAAGGATGTGATTCTTCCATTCTACTAGGCACTGGTGAGACCACAGCTGGAGTACTGCATCCAGTTCTGGGCACTGCACTTTAACAAGGATGTGGTAAAGCTTGAGAGAATCCAGAGAAGAGCCACCCACGTGATCAGAGACTTGCATGGCAAGCCATACGAGGAAGGCTGAGGGACCTGGGACTCTTGAGCCTAAAAAAGAGAAGGCTGAGAGGGGACTTGGTAGCAGCTTACCGCTACATCAGGGGTATACACTGAGGGCTCAGTGTGCAACTGTTCATCAGGGAACCCTTGGGGAAAACTAGGAGTAATGGTCACAAACTCCTTGAAGACTGTTTCAGGCTCAACATTAGGAAAAAACGTATTCACAGTTAGGGTGCCCAGACTGTAGAATAAGTTCCCTCCAGAGGTGGTGCAGTTGCCTACCCTAGAAATCTTCAAGAGACTGGATGGTCACCTTGCTGGGGTCACCTCACCCCACTTGTCTTTCCTGCTTGGTGCAGGGGGCTGGTCATGATGATCTTCCAAGGTCCCTTCCAGCCCTAGAATCTATGAAAACATATGGCCTGAAGGCCAGATTTGGCCCATAGAAGTGGGTCACCTGGTCCACAGGGTTTCTTGTAGGCTGGACCACCCACCTCTGTGGGTTGATTCAGTCAGCAAGGCTTGTTACCATTGCTGCCAGAGCCCCTACAGTTGTGGCATCTACCTCCACTATTTCAGCACAGCTTCAGAACCAGAACCAGGGTTTTAAGATCAGTAGCTGGGGAAAAGTTGGGGATAGGGAAGGAAGAGCAGCAGCAGCATTAAACTCCTGGGTTCCAGAGATGGGCTAAAACAATGGCTCCAGCAGCTGCCGGGATTAATGGCACCACTGCCACTCATAGGATATCCAGTCTGCAGGAAGTCCCAAGCTCTCTTACAAGAGTCCCCGTGGTTCAGATCTAGCCCACAGGACCCAAGTTGGACATCCCTGGCTTAAATGATACCTTGCATATAGCATTTAAAGCCAACAGAAATACATATATTCAATTCATTTTTATGCAAGTCTGCAAAGGCACATTTTTAAATGAACTGAATGCAGTAGGAAACTTGGAAGTTACTGAACTGGCTTAACAGTATTGGATTTAAGGCAAGAAATAAAACAAAAATAAGGCTACTGGGCAAAATTATTTCAGTCATGAAAAGATTTTAGAAAAGCAAATCACAGAAGCAAGGCAAGAATGAGTTATGTAATTTGTAAATAAATATCGATAAAGGTGTTTTTGGTAGGGTTGGAGGGCTATGGTAGTTGCGATAGAATCACAGAATTACTGAATCATAGAAAATTCAAGTCGGAAGGAACCTCAGGAGGTTATCTAGTCCAACCCCCTGCTCAAAACAGGACCATCCCCAACTATACTGTACCAGCCAACTATACTTTGTCTAGCCAGGTCTTAAAAACCTCCAAGGGTGGAGATTCCACCACCACCCTGGGTAACCTGTTCCAGTGCTTCACCACCCTCCTAATGAGAAAGTTTTTCCCAATATCTAACCTAAACTTCCCTTGCTGCAACTTGAGATGATTGGCCCTTGTTCTCTGATCTGCCACCATTTAGAACAGCCTATCTTTAGTCCAGGAAATGTGTAAAAAGCAGTGGTTTGGGGGTAACATCTTTTACTGGATGAACTGTATAGTTAGCAGAGGTGTTAGGCAAGCTTTTGGGTACGAAGTGCCCTACTTCATGTCTGGCTGGCAGACTTGTCAAAAATAGTTTCCAATACAGAAACTGCAATACACAACAGTTGTGCATTGAACTAAATGGCAGGACAAGGCTCTCACTGGGATTGTAGAGAGGCGGCAGCAAGGCACCAGACCGCCATGCGTAGACCCTGAGATGGTGCAGAGTCACTTGGAGGAACTGGATGCCTTTAAGTCGGCAGGCCCGGATGAGCTCCATCCGAGGGTACTGAAGGCACTGGCTGACGTCATTGCACGGACACTGGCGGGAATATTTGAACACTCGTGGCGCACGGGCCAGGTCCCGGATGACTGGAAAAGGGCCAATGTGGTCCCCATTTTCAAGAAGGGGAGGAAGGAGGACCCGGGCAACTATAGGCCAGTCAGTCAGTCTCACCTCCATCCTAGGCAAAGTCTTCGAAAAAATTATCAAGGCTCGCATTTGCGAGAGCCCGGCAGGGCAAATTATGCTGAGGGGAAACCAGCACGGGTTCGTAGCAGGTAGATCATGCCTGACTAATCTAGTCTCTTCTTATGGCCAGGTTACAAAATGCCTGGACACAGGAGTAGGGGTTGATGTCGTATACTTAGACTTCAGGAAGGCCTTCAATATGGTATCCCACCCCATACTGGTGAACAAGTTCAGAGGCTGTGACTTGGATGACTACACAGTCCGGTGGGTGGTGAATTGGCTGGAGGGTCGCACCCAGAGAGTCGTAGTGGATGGGTCGGTATCAACCTGGAAAGGTGTGGGCAGTGGGGTCCCGCAGGGCTCGGTCCTTGGACCGATACTCTTCAATGTCTTCATCAGTGACTTGGATGAGGGAGTGAAGTGTACTCTGTCCAAGTTTGTGGATGACACAAAACTGTGGGGAGAAGTGGACACGCCGGAGGGCAGGGAACAACTACAAGCAGACCTGGACAGGTTGGACATATGGGCAGAAAACAACAGAATCAATTCAACAAGGAGAAATGCAAAGTGCTGCACCTAGGGAGGAAAAATGTCCAGCATACCTACTGCCTAGGAAATGACCTGCTTGGTGGCACGGAAGCGGAAAGGGATCTTGGAGTCCTAGTGGACTCCAAGATGAACATGAGTCAGCAGTGTGACGAAGCCATCAGAAAAGCTAACGGCACTTTATCGTGCATCAGAAGATGCATGATGAACAGATCCAAGGAGGTGATACTTCCCCTTTATCGGGCGCTGGTCAGACCGCAGTTGGGATACTGCGTGCAGTTTTGGGCGCCACACTTCAAGAGGGATGTGGATAACCTGGAGAGGGTCCAGAGAAGGGCCACTTGTATGGTTAAGGGCTTGCAGGCCAAGCCCTATGAGGAGAGACTGGGGCACCTGGACCTCTTCAGCCTCCGCAAGAGCAGGTTGAGAGGCGACCTTGTGGCTGCCTATAAGTTCATCACGGGGGCACAGAAGGGAATTGGTGAGGTTTTATTCACCAAGGTGCCCCCGGGGGTTACAAGAAATAATGGCCACAAGCTAGCAGGGAGCAGATTTAGACTGGACATTAGGAAGAACTTCTTCACAGTTCGAGTGGCCAAGGTCTGGAACGGGCTCCCAAGGGAGGTGGTGAAGACCCCCAGGGTAGGGGAGAGCAAGAGGAGGTTAGATAAGCATCTAGCTGGGGTCATCTGAACCCAGCACTCTTTTCTGCCTATGCAGGGGGTTGGACTCGATGATCTATTGAGGTCCCTTCCGACCCTAGCATCTCTGAATCTATCACTATCAGCCTGTGTACAATTCATTGCAATAAGCAGTTCCACAACAAATGAGTCACAGAACTAGAAATAATGTAAGATGTATGCTGTTAGTATAAACCTGTCTGGGTCTCTGTTCTCATCTTGCTCCCACATGACCCCAACAGCTCTCCACCAGAAGCAGTCTCCACCGTTACAGCTTCAAGAGTTCCAATGATGACATTGATCATTCAAGCCTCTGAAAGTTGTTTGTGGGGTGGTTGAAGGAGATGTGAAGGAGTTATAAAAATATAGGAGATGTGTAACGAGTAGGCCTCTGTCACACCTTTACCGCTGGGCCACAATGTTATCAAGGCAAAACATGCTCCATAACTAACTTCTGAGCTTTACCCACTATACTTGACACTGACACAGACTCCACTGCTCCCTCTCAGGTGAGTACTTCCTATCAGAAAGGAAGGGAGTTAATACTACGAGGCTCGAAAGAGTCCCTATAAAAGTGAGACAGCCCTTTAGAAAGAGAAAAGGTGATGCTTCTATGGGAGTCCAGTGGGTTATGGTTTCCAAGAAAAAATTCCAAGACAAAATGCACAGAAAGTGTGTACAGAACTCAGATTTAGCTGACTGCATGCAATTAACTTAGGTTACCACCCCCATAGTACAGTTATTCTTGTCCTCCCTCCTAATCTTCCTGGCACAGCTGCTGTATCTTAATTTGCATCTTTAATTAGGACCTGATTTTTCAAACACCAGCATGAGTAGTGATGAAATTGAGATGCATGTAATGAGGTCAGTCACATTAAATGAGTTCCCTTTGGGACTGAGACCATATCTACCTACTAAGTGTTTATACAGAGCTTAGACCAACAGGCCTGGCTGATGTCTTTGGATGCCATTGAAATATATATTATAATATATATTAACATATTATATTTATGACATTGAAATATATATGTACCCATAGGGCACTCAGAGACACCAGCCAGGCTTGTTGGTCTGAGCTCTGTATAAATATATATTTGAAAATTTTGTTTAATAAATTCCTACTTCAGACTGGCTTAAAAACTGGCTGCTGACAAAGACATGCCTCTTTAAAGTTACTCAGAAAGTTTCACTCGTGTAAGGAGTTTGTTCGTGATGGGAGCAGGAATCTGGCAGACGGCAAAGCCTGCATGGTAGGTGTTAGAGTTGGAATCGTGGTCACTGCCTGCATCCTCCCCCTGTCTGCAGAGCCTCTGCCCCCCTGCCTACCCTCCATCCCCAGCCTTACTGCAGCCCAGGGGTGAAGAGCGCCCAAAAAGTTGGACGACTTACCAGTTAGAGTGTACACATGGAAAACAGTAACAAATTTATACACTTTCCATGTCTAGACTAACTGGGGGGGGAATCTCAAATCCAGAGTTGTCTTGGATTCAGGTAAATATGGTAATAGAGGGAAGAGACACAATAGGAGGAGGAGATGACAAATGGACACTGACATTGACAGACTGAAAATGGGGGGGGGGGAAAAAGTCACAAATTAGATGACATTGTAAAGATTAACAAGAAAAAAAGGGAAGCTTTCTGGTGCCCTGGAGAGCAGACTGAAGAGTATGCACAGTAGTACTCTAGTGTTTGAAGGAGGCCTAGCTCTACATGACAAAACATTTTTGAAAGGATGAGCAGCCAGAAACTAGAGAGGCTTGGGAAAACACTGCATTTGGAAAGAAGGAAGTCATACATGGAAAGTCAGAAGTCTTGTTCCTATTGTTTCTAATTTTTCCTCTCTCCATTTGGAGAATCTCTATGATGACATTTTATTTTAAACTGAATTTACTAAGCATTAAGATTAACACACAGGTCTAACCATCTTTTAGTTTGTTAAACTCTATGTATAGTAATAATTAATCTTAAACTTATTAGGTTGAACAGTTTTCACCTAAACAGCTAAAATATTGATGTAAGGGTAAAATATATGCACAGCACTAACCTTTAGAAATGCTGGAAGTAGTCGCCATTTTTCCTGAAAACAAAAATACAGTCTGAAATACTTTCTTGAGAATGAACAAACATCCAAGAAGTCTAATCAAGATTTTCCTAACATTAACATGGTTTAAAGTCAAGTCTATATGGACTTAAATATCAGCATAAATCAAGTCAATCAACCAAGATTAGCAATAAGAATAAGTGACAACTTAACCATATCAAAATCGATATGTACAGTTCCATTCATACCTGGGGCACACAGAAACACTGACAAAAATGTCCAAGTGTTTTTCTCCCCTCACTCTTCTGTTGATATTTAATGTTTTCCAGCAAGAGAGAAATCCAATTATGACCTTGATTTTACAAATATGCACACAGTTCAATGGGACAACTCTGTTACAGAAAGCTTCTTCACTGTATACAAGCTAGCATGATTATAGTTTCTATAAAGAAACAGTGAAACTGGCTAACCACAAAGCCCTGCACAGTATACAAATCTAAAACTGAAAAAGAGAATTCTACCTATTTCTTTCAATTATACAATAATCCCACGTGCTATTTTTAAGCTCCTATAGGTACAAAATACTTAAGACAAACATGGCTTTCAAGCTGACTGTGTGTTAAGTTTTATAGGCACCTAATGATTTAAAGATTCTGAGGATTAACCAAACATGGATGACATTTCAGAGCGTCTATTTTAATAAATTATTACCATTTTGTGGAGTTTATTTCAGTTGGATGAACTCACTTGCATCACAAGCAAAAGAAGCCTAAAGTTAGTTTTAGGGAGTCAAAGTGGATACAGAACCAGCAAAGTAAAAGTCACAATGGGCCTAGAAGCTTCAAAAGTAGCAGCCTCTACTCCCTTACACCTACTACATACAGGCTGGATTCAAGAGAAACCAAACATTCTCAACTTATTGACCTCAGTAGGAAATAGGCTCAGCAACTTGCAGGATGAAACTCTACAGAAGCACACAACAGAATAAAGTGCGGGGCGCTTAATCCTGCATTGTGAGAGCAGCAGCTGCTGACACTACTACTGCCATCACAAAGATCACTTTTGTGGTAGTAAGAGAGAGACATTAGAGGCTAGAATGTTGATATCCCTCTTCTACCCAATAAATCCCTATTAGCCAAAAAAACAAACAAAAAAATGTATACGTGCATACACAGAAGAAAATTAACTAAATCTCAAATAAACAGCACCACCTCTATTCCAACCTTGAAAAGGGTGACGCATCAAATTCCCCCATAGAATTCACTGATGGCATCACCATTGATGGGACATGAAAGATGCTTGTGCACTGTGGCAATGGATAGCAATGTTAAAAATCCTAAGTGAACAAACAGACAGACAGAGCCCTCTGTGGCTGGGTAACAGCCAATCTTTGCTTCTCATACTCCAAGCCTTAGTAAGTCCAAGGTGTGTCCACACCTTGAATACTGTACCCAGTTCTGGTCCCCACACTTCAAGAAGAATATAGAAGAACTAAAGGTGGTACAGAGAAGAGCAACAAGGATGATTGGGAGTATGGTCCTATGGAGGGGTTCCCATAGGAGGACAGACTACAGAAAACAGGCCTATTCAGTTTAGAAAAGTGAAGCTTAATGGGGGGACATAAGCATTTACAAAATACTAAATGGTTAAGAGAAAAATCAGTAAAAAGTTAATACTAAGTCTCTCTCAATACAAGAACTAGGGGTTGCAAAATGAAACTAGAAGGTACTCAGTTTAAAATTAACAAAACAAAGTTCTTTTTCACACAGCCTGTCATTCAAGGGTAGAACTCATTGCCACCAGTTGTGGAAGCTGACAGTTTAGCCAGACCTAACGAAGTATTGGACAAATTCTTGGACAAAAGGTGCATCAGTAGCTATTGAGCATGGGAGTTTGGGGCACAGCCTGTGTACTTCCTAGACCTTAAGGGTGCCCAGACATGAGCAGGAAGATAGCTCTGACGTGCTGGAATTCCAGCACTTTGAAGCAGACTCGGAGAGGACTCCAGCAGCCTCCTGCATCTCATGCATCAGTGTCCCCATGCTTATAAATGGCAGGAGGGGAGGGGGGTGGGCACTTGAACTAAAGTTCCATCAAACAAGCTTGAGTTCAAGCACTCCCACTGCCATCTTCAAGTACAGGATGGTGCCTCGGCCGGGAAGAACCGACCGAGGGAAACGCTGGTTAATTAAGCGAACATCAGGCGGGCTGGTGGATGGAGAGGAGAGACAGCGTATTGGTTGGAAAAATAGTTTTTACTTACGCCGCTGATGGCCGCAACGCAGGCTGTAAAGGCTGCTTGCGTAGTTGCAACGAGTTGCTCCAACTGGCAAAAACCCGAGCCAGTGAGTCCACAAACGAACCGGGCATGCAGGGAAAGGGTACGTCGGGGATAAGCGTTCGGCGACGAGGAGAAAAATCGATAGTTGATCAGGCTATCGATTCGCTCTGCCACAAGTCAGGAATTCTTTTAAGTCACTCTGCAGCGTGCTCAAAGTTCTCCGACTTGGGCGGAAGTCGCGCGGATTTTTATACGGCTAGCGAGCCAATTACTAGCTGTCAAGTAGGAATAATTTAGAATCAGCCAATAATGGGGTGCAAATTTACATACAAATGGCGGGAACCTTTTTGCACCAGAGTTTACTCTCTGCAGCAGGAAATTCTACCGTGCAAAGAAGCTCCAGTGTGGCGGGAAAATTCCACTGTGCCGAGGCCCACAGGGCCCTGCCCCCCAGGGACCACGGGGCCTGGGACCACGATGGCTGCCCCATGCCGGAACCACGGGGGGGGGGGGAACGGCACGGCACGGCAGGGAAAGGCAGGGAGGGACCCCAGGCAGGGAAAGAGCCCAGCAAAAAGTGACCTGGGAAAAAGCTGAGCATGGGCGGGGGGAAAGTGGCCCCTCGCCTACCCTGTGCCCGGCACCCCACGCTGCAGCTGCTCGCAGCCTGCATGGGGCTGCCTGTGCCTGCTCCAGACAGCACCGTGGGCTGTGAGTGGCTGCAGCAGGGAGCGCCGGCCTTGGGGTAAGGAGGGGCCACTTTTCCCCGTGCTCAGCTTTTCCCTGGGCTCCTTCCTGAGGCGGAGGAAAGCAGCCACTCCCCGTCCTCGTGGCTGGTGCCCCGCACTGCAGTTGCTTGCAGCCCGTGCAGAACTGTCTGGAGCAGGCACAGGCAGCCCCACGTGGGCTGCAAGCGGCTGCAGCGTGAGGTGCCGGGTGAGGGGCCACTTTTCCCCCCCCTGCGCTCAGCACCACCTTGTGACCCAGCACCACTGCCACCCTGGGCCCCGCACTGGCTCTGGGCTCACCAGACAGGGCTGCACATAACAACAGCAGCTGCAGCGCCCCCCCGCTTGCTGCGCTGGGCAGTTTGCCACCACTGCCTCTGGGCTGCCCAACGCACGAGCTCCGGGCAGGCAGCAGCAGCCAACACTGCCCGGTGCGGCAAGTTGGGGGGGCGGGTGTGTGCAGCTGCTGCCGCTAACGGGCGAGCCCAGAGCTGGCTTGGAGCCCAGGCTGGTAGCAGGGCTGGGTTACAAGCTGGTGCTCAGCGCGGGGAAAAACGGCTCCTTGCTTGCCCCATGGCCAGCGCCCCACACTGTAGCCACTTGCAGCCCACATGGGGCTGCCTGTGCCTGCTCCAGACAGCCTCGCATGGGCTGCAAGCGCCTGCAGCAGAGAGCGCCAGCCATGGGGCAAGCGAGGGGCCACTTTTCCCCATGCTCAGCACCAGCTTCTTCCCTACTAACAAGCAGGGGGTCAGGGCTGTGCACTGCCCTCTGCCTGTACTGCAGGGCTGAAGGGCACTGGGAGTGAATGGGCAGGGGTCCAGTGGGAGCACGGGGCCCGCATCTGTGTCCCGGGGTCAGTGCTGGTGGGGCCCAGAACAGGGTGGCAGGAACACAGGGTCCCAGCCCGCAAGGGCTCTATGGAGCCGGGCCAGCTCCCTCCTCCCTGCTGGTGCAGCCCAGCCTGGCTCCACGGACCCCTGCCAGCCTGTGCCCTGCTCTGGGCCCCCCTGGTACTGGCCCTGGGATATTGGTCCCAAGATTGTGACCAGGCGGCGTGGCACCTGTCAAGGGGCAGGTCTATCCATGCAGCCCTCGACAGCCTGCCAAAACTGGGTAAGCGGCCCTCTGCCTGAAATAACTGCCCGCCCCTGCCCTATCATCTGACCCAGCAAGTGGCAACGTTCTTTTTCTACCCTGGGAAATGACAAGGCCTGTTCAGCATGCCAGTACCTGCATGTGGCACCAAGCTGGTTGCCATTGCTTCCCCTGTCCCACGCCAGGCACCATATCACACCAAACCCTGCATTCTCAGGGCCCCAGGAGGGACACGAGCCCTGCTAGGAAAGAAGCCCCCAGGCTCACTCAGAGGAGAAACTGCAGAGCCATGGTACCTCTGGCATCCCCCTAAAGCAGGCCAATGGCCTTTCCCCTCCCCCACCGCCCAGCCCCAGGGGAAGGGGAAGGGCAGCCTCGGGCGGCTCCACTACAGGGGAATGCCGGCAGGCGCCCCGCGCATGCGCAGCCGAGCAGCCAGCACAGCGCGAGCCCAGCGTTCGGGCAGCCGCCAGGGGGCGGAAGAGCAGAGGGGGCGCACGCATGCGCGCTGGGGGGATGGGGATTCAGCTGCAAGGGCTCGCGCCAGTGCTAGCGTCCCTTCCAGGACTTGCGGGGAGGCGCTCACCTCCACGGTGTTCACGGGAGCCGCCGCCTGCTCCGGGCTCACCGCCCCCAGCTCGGCTGCCATCTCGTCCATAGTGCGGGCGGGGAAAGAAGTGGAGGCGGAGCCGGCGGAAGCGCGCACAATGGACCGCGGTGCAACAGCCAACCCCACCCGCGCCGCAGCCGGAACGTTCCGCCGCTTTTCAAGACCCGCCGAGCGCCACCCGCACCCACCCCCGCGCGGGCTCCTGCTCTGCTCCCTGCCCTGTGCTCGCTCCTGCAACTCCTGCTCCGTTTTCTGCTCTCTGCCCCATCTCCTACTTTGCTTTCTGCTCCCCATCCTATGCCCCCGCGCCTGTCTGCTGCGCGGCTTTCTGCTCCCTGCTCCCTTCTCAATCTTCTGCTTTGCTTTCTACCCCGTGCTCCCTCCCTGCTCTGCTTTCTGCTCCTTGCCCTGTGCACTCTTTCCCTTCTCTACTCATGCTTTCTGCCCAAACTCCTGCTCCCTGCCCGATTTGCTGCTTAGCTTTCTGCTCCCTCCTCTGCCCTCCACTGTGCCACATGCTACACACCCAGGCTACCTGTGCCACCCCTACCATCGCACCTAAATAGGAGTGGGGGATTTGCCCAGGGATCACCCAGGATATTTGTGGTAGAGGTAGAACCGAAAGTTTCCCGAGTACTTGTCTGGGGCTGGACCAAGAGGGCCACCCTGTCCTCAGCGAAGGCTGCAGCTCTGGAGCCTCCTCAAGATCCCACCACGAACTGGGGAGATGTGAGCAGAGAGAAATGAGTATCAGCCGCACAAGTAGAGCCAGGAGTGTCAAAAGGAAACCTCAGGGCACGTGCAAACTAGTGACCCTCCCTCTTTCTGCAGGGAGGGTGCTTTTCAGGTGATTTAAGTGGCAGTTTAAAGGTAGCAAGATTCACAGTAAAATCTTAGTGCTCCATTTATATTAAAGTTTGTGCTTAATAATTAAGTTCCACTTTTTGCACCGGAGTTTACTCTTTGCAGCAGGAAATTCTACCGTGCAAAGAAGCTCCAGTGTGGCGGGAAAATTCCACTGTGCCAAGGCACTAAAATCATTGGGTTATGACAGAATGCTGATGCACAAGATGCAGCAGCACTAATTAGACTGGCATTCAGGGCTGCTCTAATTAAAGCACTGCCTCTCCCATGCTCAGAGCACTTGTAAAAGTACCCTAAATGCTGGAGGCTGCAAGTGACAGGAATGGGGAGGGGGAAACCCTGGTCACACCCAGTTCACACTCCCTTTTAGCATCCTCTCCCAGCCACCATGCAGCACAAGAGATGGAGCAAGATGGCCTATGATAGGGGTGGGCAAAATACAGCCCACGAGGCCATTCTATCCAGCCTGTGGGGCCCCTAAAAAAATTAGAAAATTAATATTCATTTGCCCTTGGTTCCTATCAAAAATGCCCTGCCCCCTTGGTCATCATTTTGGAACTGGAAGTCCCACCCCCTAATCCCTGACCTTTGCCACCAGAAGTCCCTCCCCTTTCCCCCAGAAATACTCCTTTTGGGAAGGGGGTTTGCCATCTTGGAACCAGAAAAATACCAAATTATATTCTAAAAGTCAAACATTAATTTGATTAAAAAAATATTTTGTCCTGATTTACTTGTGTTTGTGTAGTGTACATAGAAGTGATAGTATAATAGCTTAAAATTAAGTCTTACCCTTGTATATTTAGTATAGGTTTGTGGGAGGCTGTATGTGCATGAGGTTTGTGGGGGGACAGCTGTAAGTGGGTGGGGGGAGGGTGACTGGGAAGGGTTGTGGCATATGTGGAAAGGGAGAGTGGCTGGGGGTGTGTGGGGCGTTTATGCCCACAGCCCCTGCCACCAGCATCAGCAGCAAGCCATGAGGCCTCGGGGCCCCTGGCAGGTGGAGGCCCTACCAGTGCTCCTGGGCTCAGCACTCCCACCGCCCCTGGTGCCGGGGCACAAGCACGGGCCCTGTACTCCTACCTGCCCAGTCACAGCCACTTCCCCTCCACTGCCTTTCTCCCATTACTTCCCTAACTCCCTGCTATTGCTGCTCCTGCTCCCCCACCACCACCTGCTCCAACACCACATGGTTCCCAGTTGCACAGCCAAATCTGCAGAACACAGCAGGAGCCTGCCCAGCCGGTACTGCAGAACCAGCCAGGAATTGAGGGGGCCAGGCTAGGCCAGCTCCTGCCATGTCCTGTGGTCCAACAATGCAGCCAGGAACCACGTGGTGCCAAAGCAGCCAGCAGACGGGCAGAGTGGTGGGAGAAGCAGCAGTTGCAGGCAGGGGCTCAGCAACAGCCAAGCAGGAATGTGGAGCCCAAACCAGTGCTCCGGTGCCAGGGCTGGCAGGGGCCCAGGGAAGGGCAGCAGAAGCATGGGGTGCAGGTTGGTAGGAACTCTATGGAGCTGGGCTAGGCTGCGCCAACAGGGAGAGCCAGTCCAGGCCCCCCACTCCTACCACCCAACCCCAAGTCCCCACTGGCTCTAGCCCCAGGGCACCAGTGCAGACCCTGCACTCCCACCCAGCTGTCACTGCACTCCCGCACACTGCCACTCTCCCCATTTGCTGCTACTGCAACTGCCATTTCCCTGCATGCCGCTGCCACTTTTCCCTGCTTGCGCGCCCAGCCACTGGCCAGTCCAGCACATGGTTCCCAGTTCCACCACCGGGACTGCAGGTTGCAACAGCTGGCCCAGCTCCAAGAACTTGGGCAATTGCTGGCAGTTCTCCCCTTCCTGCCACATCCTAGCTAAGTTGCACCAGGATGAGGGAACAGCCCCAGGGCTGCCAAGCCAGAAGGCTCTGCTAGGCAGATGCTTCCAGTTGGGGCCAGGTTGTGGGAGGAGGAAGGGGGAAAAGCAGGGCTGGGTGGGCTTTGCTGCTGCAGCCGCTCCTAGGTCCTGCTACTGCTTTCACCTTGTCATTTTGACAGGCAGCCAGGGGTACATACTAGTTTTCTAAATTTTGGGGGGGGCCCCTTGGGCCGGATAGAACGGCCTGGCAGGCTGAATCTGGCCCACGGGCCATATTTTACCCACCCGTTATAGTCTATATAAAAAGTGCAATCCTTCTTTGAAACCTACGAACTCAAGACTGGCCGCAACAGCAGTTAAGCATATAATTCCCACTATCACCCTTCCTTAGTGGCCTAGCTCCAGGTTGCTGTGCTAGGTTTCCCCTAGGTCTATCATATTTAAAAGGGGTAGTATTGGCATTTTTAAAATAAAAAATTTGCATGGATTTAGCCTGTTAGTACTGTACAACTTCTGCCATGATTGAGCCTAACAACCAGTTGAAGGCAATGAGCCCTTCTCAAGGATAGGGACAGTCTCCCAGAACATGCCTGTATTAGAAATTACATGTCACTGGGAATTGGGCACCTAAATAGATTTGTAGGTCCAGGCCTTGGACTCAGAATCTAGTGGCAATAAGTCCCAAGCATTTATTATGCATAGGTAAAAGTCACTTTGAATATGCAGCCTCTCAGTTTTACTAGGTGTTCTTGGTGTAGCACAAGAAATGCTACATTCACCCAATATCCATTTTTCTCTACCATTGGTTATAGCTCTTATTAAAAAAATATCAGTCCAATTTAGTAAGGAGATCTTTCATCCCCTGGACATCTTAATATGTCTTGAATAGTTTTAGGTCTAGCACTAGCTCCCTTTTGTTTTTGATATTAATAATGGGAATAGGAAATAGGAATCAGCCTTGTAAATTAAAAGACAACACAAGCCTTCACTTATGAGGCTGACACAATTGCATTCATGTCTGCTACATGACCAGAATGGTTCTGAACAAAATGCAAATTTTCTGGGTTTTGTGGAAGTTCTGAGCTATCGCTTCATCAGATGTTATTTTGTCGTGAGGTTTGTGTAAATTATTTAAGGCTCGTTTCAAAACCATGAACTTCATTAAATCAAAACAGACCAAGGAATAAAATAGATAAAACACAAACAAACAAAAAAAACACCCAACACATTTGTTCTGCTGCCAACACTCCTCCACCAAGATAAACAATTTCAAAACAACAGCTGTTTTCTTAATTGTAGACTTCATTTTTGGGTTTATCCCTTTCCTTTACATGCATCAGCATGTGTTCTCTATGCTGGGAGGGACATGGGTGGGGGAAGAAGAGTTTTGTAATCAATTTCTCAGACATTTAACAGAAACAGTGTGCATGAATGACTGCTCACAAAAGTGCTAGCACAAACAGAATTTAATGCATACAAAAATCTTGCAAATATTTGTTTAATTTAATAAAGCTGTTACATAACATTTGTCTTATTTTCACCAACACGAATTCAGAGTGGAAGCAAATATAATTAAGCCATGTTAGCAAAAATGGCATGCAACAGGTGAAAGGTCAGATGTGAGGTCCATATCCAAAGTATTAAACATCAATAATTACAATACATGAAGTATTTGCTTTAACTTATGCCATGCTATAACAATGCCCCTTTCAAATCACTTCAGTGGTTACAAAAATGTTTAGTCAATCCTCATTGTATAGTGGAAGTTACAGTGCAAACGTTTCCCCAGGTAGTTTAGAATCCTGTAGTTTGAAACATATTTCAACTGATATTGCCACAAGAGATTTTTCTTATTTACACTAGAAAAGTTAGTAAGAAAATACTATGATAAAAATTTGTCTCTAATATTTATAGTTTTCTTTAGGACCAAAGGTCGACTTTAAAATAGTTTATAATAAATATCCTGTTTGATTTCCTAAATTTAGAATTCCTCATTAGCTTTTTCAGTATTCATTCTTCTCTTAAAGCTTGTGAATTACATAGTTAAGTCTCATTCATTAAGACAATTATATGTTACTTCACTGGCATGCTTGTTGCACTCAAAGGCTATGGACATGTGAACTAGTTCCCAGGCAGTAAAAACAGCCTAGGATTAACCATGCAACAGCTCCCTGTATGCATGTTTCTTCCTATGGTTTAGCTTTCATTTGCCATAGGTAAGAGCAGGTATGTGAGCAGTAACCATAGAGCATCTGATGCTTGGTATATTTCCCTCCTCCTCCTGCCTTTTTGACCTCCAAATCTTAAGTTTAGATGCATATTTCTTCAGGGCTCCTTTCAAATTTCAGGTTTCTCAAACTTTCATCAATAGATTTCCCTAAATTATATGCTTATCTATTTTGTGCAACATCTTGGACAAGGCATACAGCTGAAGGCAAGTGCGGGAGGCATCTCTTTTAAAAAAGGCTGTTTTCAGCACTTCTGCTCTTACTTTAACCTACATGTATTCTTCAAGGAAGAAGAGGGATGTAAAGTTCCTGCTTTGTCTTTTGTGGGAAGGGAAGCCTCAGTTTGAGGAACACCTCTCTAAAATACAATTTTCTTGGTAAAAAGAATTTACATAATTTTTTTAAAAGCTGATTTGACTATATAACCACAGTGCTATTAATGCCCAGTCATTTTTCAACTTTCATGACAGACATACAAGATGTACTATAAAAATCTGCGCGCACAGCACATGGGCAAAGATTTTAAGTGACAATATATTGTTGCACAATAAAACAGTAAAAACACAAAAAAACCTAAAAGTTTGTACCAGCTGAAAGTTTCTAATTTTTTACATTTAAAAAAGGGGACCAATATACTATGTAAAGTTTAAAATACTATACATTATAAATCCTGTAATGATATATTATTGAGTTAGCTATGATTCAATCTGCTAAAGACCATTTTACACTAAACATTTAAGCATTACTATATCCAATACATTTGAAATAATATTTAAAATATATTTGCAATATCTAAACTTTTAGACACCCCTACACCACAGGTCTCAATCCTATTTAATTCCTTCATACAAGACTCCTATGGTCTTCAATGGAAGTTATGCATAGGGATAGGTCCTGAAGTCCATTTGCAACAATAGAAGTATTTCCATTGTTTCAAGTAGTCTTTTGATTATGTCTGCTAGCAGGCTGTGGGATTCATCTAAAAACAGCAACGTTAGTCACTTCTGGTTTAAGTTTTTATAAGTGACAAGCAATTTTGGATTCCTCATTCAAGATCTAAAACCTGAAGTACTCCAAACAAAAAAACAAAAACCAAACTTTTTTGAAAATGTATGACCCAATCCAGCACAACACTTATCCAGCTGCTTTAAGTAGTTCTACTGAACTCCAACAACTTGTATACTTAAAAACACTTGAGGTCAGAAGCTTGTAAGGCCCCCAACTCACAGGTACTTAGCACCCCATAACGAAGGCTGAGGTCCTATACAAAACATCAAAACTAAGTTAGGCCTCCACCTGTTTAAAATAAAGGACAATATTAGCCTTTATTAGACAACAAAATGTTGCTAAAAATCACATACAAAAATATTTTTGCAAGGCCTTTACCTTTAATGCCTAGATTATAGTTGACAAGTTCTGAATGTTTTCCTTTTACAGAAATAGTATGGACTTTGTAACTGCTACATTAAAGCAGCTTATAGTAATACTGGCATTTCTGAAAGCAAAAGTAAGCCAAATTCTCATCTTAAGAACTGTAACAGTACCAAGATTTAGCCTGATGCAAATTATTTTGTTGCAAGTTCAGTTACACCATGTTCTCTTATCAGTGTTTTCAAGAACTGATTCGTATTCATCTGCATAGTGTGCCATAAGTAATAAAGCAATGAAAGTACATTTGTAGCTCAAATGTGTACTGTGTCATCTCATAATTGCACCAGTACATGTAACATATCGTTTTTAAAAACAAAACAAAAACCCCAAAACAAAACAAAAACACACTATTAAGTATCCTGTCAATTACACCAATAGTAGCAAAAAAAAAAAAAAATCACACTCCCCAGTCCACCAGCAGATACTCAGTCAAATCCTCTACACTGAAAGTCAAAAAAGGTTTGTTTTGGACGACGAAATTGATGATAGTTGGTACAATAAATGTTACAATCTATTACAAATAGATGCAGTCTATTAAAATATATATATGTATCAAATTAATTTCCAATTAATTTGGAAAAACTTTACCTGCGTACACCTAACAGGATTTTGTTCTCCTTTTGATATACATCTCTCCTTAAAAGTCACCAGCACAAGTTATGTGCACTGAGGCAAGAGAGAGGTCACAATATCTTTATTATAAATACGGCGAAGGGAAAGTGATTGGTTACCATATCAAGTCAGAGTATTTTTCAATTAGTAGATGCTTCAGTTTCTACTTTTCCCATTGGTGCTTCACAGAAAAGCAACTTTCGGAGAATATTTGCATAGAATGGCCCATATACTTGCTTATTAAAGTTTACAATGTTTGTGTACTGGGATCCAATAGACTCGATCTCTGCTTGAATCACAGAAAGGCCTCCTGGCATAGTAGGCATACATTTGTGAGGAACAGGAAGAGTAAGTAAGCTCTTCAGGTACAGCTGAATTCGTTTATCTGAAAAAAGATAAGCACGTTCACAACATAAAATATAGACATGAAAACCTGAAGTCGTGCCATAACTGCCTTACAAAACATGCCGTATATGCACACACAAACATCCACAGAGCCCTGTATCTCCTCTTTAACTCATGCCCAAGGCTAAAAATTTAGGAAAAAAAAGTGTCACTCCTTCTCGCCCCCATCTGTGGAAATAACCGTTAGAACATACTTTTTAGCACTCATTCTCAAGTGGACTGCAAAGCTAAAGTGATGACTAAATTAATCCTGGGTTATGAGGACAGATCCTTAGCTGGTGTGTCCCAGGTATGGATAACACGCCACACCCCTCCCCCCAGCCTTGCAAAAAAAAATCCTTTCCAAAATCCTAGCATTCACTTCTTCATTTGTTCTAGGATGTCCTTAAGCATTGCAAGCACTCTGCTCATATTTCTGAAAAGTCTTTCCAATTTTGGTTTCCAACCTGCAAATTTCCAGAAGATTGTCTTCACCTAAGCTAAAGAAGCAAAATAGTCTTTTTTTTTTAAACTGATTCAGTACCTAACTTGAGGTAAGAAAAATAATGTAATTGACTTTTATTAAAAAAGATAACATTTAACTTTCACAACATTTTTTAATTGAGCAAGCAATTAACCAAACCTAAAAAAATGTACACAGATGCATACGAGAGAATTTCTGTTATACAAACCAATCAAGGAGCTGATGGGATTTTCTTCCTGAGTGATGCTACAGATTTGACCCACTAGGTTATTCTGCATTTCTGTATTTAGTGTGGGGAAGTCTCTCTCAGTTAGGGACCTGTTTACTTCAATGCAAATCTGCATACCAATACCATTCAAAGACTCCTTCAAATCGAATGTTCTGGAGAAAGAGAAAACAGTGTTTAGTTTTAACAGACTTGTAACATTTGTTCCAAAGCTATTTTGACTCTGTCCTCACTTCCCACAAAACTTTTTCTTTGGTAATTTTAATTAAAAGTTACCTTTTTCAGTAGAAGAAGATACCCAGAAAGATTGTTGTTAACTTGCTCACCAGCTTTTACAGATAGACACAACCAGAACTCCCATAAGCAGGGATGCAAGTCTAAAAAAGCTTTTTTAACAGATTACTTGTTTGAATGGCTTCAAAATAACTAATTCACATGCTGGACCTTAAGCATATGCATAAACTCTGTCCTGGATATGGACTATAGTATTTAAAATATACTTAAACAGAACCTGGATGCACTGTTCAGATTATCCTATGACTGACAGTTGTTACAACAATCAGTTCTCAGATGGTGTGTGTTATCAGTAGGGCTCTATCCAACTCGTGGAGGCAGGTGGCTGATTTTGTGGGCAGATAGTGGGGCCAGTGGCCAGCTTCCTGGGCTTATTATGGTGCCTCCCTGCTCCACACACATCTCTGATTGGCTAAGGGGCCAAGTGGCTCCTCCCCCTGTCTCCGATTGGTTGAGGGCTGCCCATCATCCAGCCCTGCTGTTTGCCACTGATTGGCTATGAGGCCTGTCTGACATGTGGCCCTGCCCCTTGCCACTAACTGGCGGAGAGGGGTGGGGCCACATGACAGGCAGCCCTCTCTACCAATCAGTGGAAAGGGGTTGGAGCAGCAGCCATCTTGCCTGCTCTGCTTCAAGCCAGCAGCCCTCCTCCCCACTCAGTGGGCTGCTTCAGCAGGTGTGAAGACTGCTGGCTTCCACTGGGGAGCCAGCAATTTCAATTAAGTTTCCCCTCATGGATTTCAGAGACATCCCCTGATTTCTGCAGAACTGTGATTCGAGTTGGTCCCTAGTTACCGGGAATGGAAACTTGTTCCAGTCTCTTAGGCCCCTTGCAGATGTGCAAGTGAAGGTACAATGGGATCTGACATGGGATCTCCACAACTGTGCTTCCTGCTATGCCACACATGCATGGCAGGAGGCGTGAATGTGGGGTCCAGCATCAGATCCAGTTACACAAAACTGCCAGTGATCCCAGAGCCCAGGATCACAATCCCAGGTTCCCCCTGCACCAGGAAGTTCGTATGGTTGGGACCCACATCATCTGACAAGGCTCCCAGCTGCAGGGGCATACCCCATAACTGGGACTCCCAGCCTGACCACACATTCAGTTAATGACATGATAGGAACCAGCAACAGTTATTATACTTTTTTTTTTAATAATTATTTTGTGGTTTATTCCTTGTTTTATCATGTCATCAATTGCGTTAACGTGACTGGGTAACAACTTAAGATATGATTAACTGGTTAATCATGTCTTAAGTTTAGTGCCTTAAGGACATATTACATTTAAGGACAGTGTCTCAACACATGTGCGCATGCGCGCGCGCTCACACAGACACACACACAATTTGTAGTGAAGTGGCAGCTTCAGCCAAGTTGCCAGGGACTGCATGAATATTACAGACTATCTACATCAGAGGGTGACAACACAGGACCCACATAGGGAGTGTGTGGGGGGGCAGCATTCAGCAGTTGGTGGGGGGCTTCTGATATGCATTTAAGTTAGGGGTGGGCAATTATTTCCACTGGAGGGCCACTTAATAAGTTTTAGTGAGCTGTCAAGGGCCACACACAATCTTTCAGAAGATACCATTTTAACAAAGTATAGTTAAAAAAACAAATCATATACTAAAAAAAAAAAAAAAATCAAACATCTACTATAACATTTTTAAATGGTATTTCAAAAAATAATGTTTGTCCCAATTTATGTTTCTCTGAATAGTGTATATAAAGACAATTGTATAATAACTCAAAATAAAGTCTTACTCTTGTATAGGGTGTGGGGGGATGTGGGTGTAGGTAAAGGGTGGGCATATGGATGTGCGTGCATGTGGGAGGGGCTGCCTGTGCGCTAGGTCTTGGGAGCTGGCTGGGGGTGAGGGGAAGGGGGCAGGAGGCACTTGCAGAGCTCGCCCTGGCAGGTACAGTCCATCCCTCCCCAATCTGGCCCATGCCTGTGCTGTACTCCCACCCTATGCGCAGACAGCACCAACCTAGCCCTGGCCCATGCATGCAGCTTCCTGGCAGAGCTGCTGCCACAGCCACCTGAGTACTACTTGGTTTTCTCTACCTCCAGCTGTTCCTCCTCCTCCCCTTGCTGTGCCACTCTGGATAGGTAATGCATGGAAGCAGTCGGGATATGTGCCAGGCAGAAAATGCCTAGCTAGGCAGGGAGGGGAGAAGCTACAGCCAGGTGGCTCCAGCCCCAGCACACAGGGCTCCAGCTTCAGCCTGCCTTCCATCCACTCTGCCCACCTGGAGTGCTGGGCAGGCACCTGCGGGCAACTGAGTGGGTGGAATACTGCCAGGAACTGGAGCTGGAGCCCTGCGCACTGGAGCAGGAGCTGCCAAGCTACAGCCTGCCCCTCCCCCGGCTGGGTGTATGGTGTTCAGCACACATCCCCACATTCCAAACTAACCAGAGTGGTGTAACAGGGGCAGGAGGAGGAGGAATAGCTGCTGAAGGCAGGAGCTGACCAGTAGGGCTGTGCGAAGTTTTGGTCCCCGATTCGATATGGTGGAGATTTGGCCTGATTCAGTAGTTGAATCTCCAAATCCAAATCAAATCAAGAGACCGTTTAATCTCTCCAAATCAAATCGGAACCCTCTGAATCAATTCGGAGAGATTCAGCGATCCGGACATAGACACAGCTTTAAACATTTTTTCTACATACCTCAAGGTACCAATGCTGAGATGCTGGGGCAGACAGAGCATCCCATGGGAGTCCCTGGTGCATTCAGCAGCAGACCCAGAAGTGGATCAGAAGCAGTTCTGGTCCACTTCCAGGTCCACCGGGGAGCTCACTGGGGGGCCCCCACACTCCTCCAGCTGGGTGACTGGTGTCTCCTGGGTCTGGGGTGAGCACCTGGGGTCCCCCTGTGGCTGATCACCAAGCTGGGGGGATGTGGGGACACCCAGATCTGCCGCTGAGCACGTGGGGGGAAGTGGACTGAAAGTACTTCTGGTCCACTTTCAGGTTCGCTGATGAGCATACAGGAGGGGAAAGGGGGGAACCACGCTCCTGTCGGGTGCTTTATCCGCCCCACCATCTCAGTGTTCACGAGATGGTGCCTGGTACCTCAAAGTATGTAGAAAAAACATTTAAAGCTGTGTCTATGGCCAAATTGCTGATCCTCTGAATCAGCATCGAATCTTCAGATTCAGATTCGGCTGAAACGAATCAGGGACAGTGATCTGAATCAACAAATCAAATCACTGTCTCTGATTCGGGACGAATCCGAATTGAATATGATCCATTTTGCACACCCCTACTGACTAGTACCTGGGAAACTGCAGCCACACTGGGAGCAGCCTTGCCAGGAAGCTGCACATACTGTACATGCTGACCAGGGCCATCAGCGGCCCCAGGCGGGAGCACTGCAGGGTGGATGCAATCAATTGGTGGGCACCTGCCTGCAGGCCAGATCCAATCAGTGGGCAAGCCAGAACTGACCCATGGACTATATTTTGCCCACCCCTGGTTTAAAGTGATACAAAACATGTAGGTTATTAAGATTTAGTGTAATCCAATCAGCAATAAGGTTCATGTATTACATCACTTAAACCGTTTAATAAAAAACACTATAAAGTTGTTTTGAGAACCACCAGGTTATTTCCTACAAGGAAAGAAAGAGGTGAGAAACCAAACCTTACTTTGTGTTCATTCCTTCAAGCAGAGCAGCTGAAATCCTTTTTAGTTTGTCAGGAAAATCCGGTAGACCTACAATCGTTGCCCCCAGTATATTGTTTGTTATGAGATATACACAGGCTATAATTTTCAACTGATTCAGCTTTTCCTTCAACTCCTGAAGGCGAGCTTCATCGGTCACTAGCGTCTAGAATTGAAATAATAGTATCAATTATTGTAAGTTACACTAAATTGAGACCCAAGCAGCTAATACACTATTACTGGACGCATGTGTGTGGAACTTTAATGCAATGCTGATTAAAACATGTAAATACTCACAAAAAAAAAAAAAAAAAGTCTGAAAATACACAGCAATTACTCTCATCTCCTTGCATACATAGCAGCAGACCGCATGCACTATAGAACTACATTTAAAAGAAATTTAAATAATTTGAAAAAAGAAAAAACCCCACAGTTATATCAAGAAATGGAAAACTTTGCAGTCAAAGTTCTCACCAGTAGCAGGCTGCTTTATGCCAGATAAGAAGGCCTGCATGGTACAAAGGCACCTATAAGTCCTGAACACAGTTGGAAACAGATTCCCTTAATACACAAACTAGAGGAAACAGTTATATGACTGCCTTCAAATGAATCCCTTGGGTGCTCTTTGTCCCAAAGAACAGACACAGGAAGTTGCCACTTCATGCTGTGGTAACATTCTCCTGATCTCTGGCAACTCTATGAACTAGGGTGTCCATATTATGGTCCCCTTCCACTCCTCCCATCCCCATACTGCAAGTTCTGTGCACAGGATCCTGCCAAATCATCCTAATATTCAGAGTGACTGAACACGTCTAGTTCTAGTGAATGTCAATGGAAGGAAGCAGCGGATAGTCAATTTCTCAGTGCGGAGAGAAGAAGTCAGGCTAGTGATCAGTTATTCACTCACATAGGGAAGAGGTGACTATCTAATATACAGAACTATTTATAAATATGACATAGGAACTCTACCTTGTAGATCAGTGGTGTCAAAGATCCAGCCCATGGAGCCCTATCACCCAGTCCACAGAACTTCCTGTAGGTCTCAGACTGGTACGCTACATGCAGCACATACTGGCCCCAGCCCCACATGCCATATGCAGAGTGCATCTGGCACAGGCTGCACACAGCATGGAGGAATGGAGCCAGTGCATGCTGTACATGGCATATGTGGCCAGCCTGGGTTGCATACAGAGTGCAGCACCCATGTCAGGTCAGTCGTGTGCTAGATCTAGGGCCGCTCCTATAGTTCTGCACTGGACATGCAGTGTGCACTCCAGACTCGCCCTGTGCGCCACATGTACCATGCACTCCAGACTGGCCCCATGCACTGTGTGCAGGGCCAGAGCCAGCACATGCTGCATGCAATGCACAGGGCTGGAGCTGATGCTACAAGTAACAAGTGAAGTCAGTCCAGGGCATGTGCTGCATGCAACACCTGCACCAGCCCAGCCCTGCAGGCTAGCTCTGGCATGTGGAGCTGAGCCCCATCTGGCCTGCAAACCAGCCCCACAGCTGTGGGCCAGATGAGTTTGACACCACTGTTGTGGATGCACAAAATAATATTCATAGTATCATGCAAGTTCTCTAGCATTTCTAGGCGTCAATGTCTAGATTTTGCAACAAATATTTTACAAGCTTCATCTTTTTGTCACTGTAACAAGATTGTTCAGTTGGGTCTTATACTGAACCCCACCACTTCAGAATTGAAGTGCTTCCCCCAAAAGTTAAGGCCTGCAGGATACCTAATCACCGGGAATCCGGGTTTTCTGTTTCCCCACAGAAAAACAGAGTAAACAGCAAACTTTACCTTTTGCCAGAGGCAAACGCGGATTTCTCGTTTTATCAGAGGAACTTGTGGATTTTTCAGTTTTGCAATGAGCTCCCTGCAAGTTGGCAGAGTTCCAACATGCAGGGAGCTGGGAGAGAGCAGGAGGAGGGCAGTGAGACAGAGGACACCACGTGCTTCTACATGCATATGGCCCCAGGCAGCCCAAGAGCAGCTCCTGCAACTAAGTTGGGGGGGAAAGGGGGAAGATGGGGATTGAAGTCCACACAGAGAGGGAGCTGGGCAGGGATGGGGCTGCTGCCCAGCCAAGGAGTTGTGGGGGGCTAGTGGCCACAACACACAGCTGCAGGGCCCCAGCAGGGAGTGGGATGGGGCCCCAGGAGGCTTGTCAGCGGGCCGGAGGGGGGGGTGGGGGGCTGGCTCCATGCCATAGCACACACTCCTGAGGGAGGCCGGGGGGACCCACATCCCCTAGATCTGTGTGCAGGGCAGGCATGGGCTGTGGGCTCCTACCCTGTTGCCCTCCACCGGGATCTCTGCATCCCAGTGGGCGCAGCCCAACATGGCAGGACACAGCGGGGCCGCACAGAGAAGATGCTTGCTGCTGGGAGCTCCCTGCTGCCCTGGCAATGTGTCTCCTGCACGCAGGGCTGCAGTAAGGGCAGTTGCACAGGACTGCACCCCTCAAAGCAGCCCTGCACACAGGAGGTGCATTGCCAGGGCAGTGCAAAGTGCACAGCACCGTTGTGTCCTGCCACCCTGCTTCCTTCCCTTGGGACCTCTGCAGCCCAGCAGGCGTGACCCAGTGCACAGTGGGGCCACACGGAGAAGCTACTCACTGCTGCTAGCTCCACACTCCTCTGGCAATGCGCCTCCTGCATGTGGGACTGCTCTGAGAACAACCCTGCGCTGCTGCCCTCACTGCAGCCCTGCACGCAGAAGGAACATTGCCAGGGCAGCAGGGAGCTCCCAGCGGCAAGCAACTTCTCTGCGCAGCCCTGCTGTGCCCTACCATGCCAGGTCACACCCGGTGGGCTGTGCAGGCCCCGGGGGGAGGACAGCAAGTTGGGAGCCCATGCCCGCAGCCTGTGCCTGTCCCGCACACAGATCTGGGGGGGACACAGGTTCCCCCCCCCCGCCCCACTTAGGACTGTGCGTCATGGCAGAGAGCCAGCCCCACTCCCCCTGCAGCAGGGAGGACTAAGGGCAGGGGGTTGTGGACCCGAGTACTTTGCCCTGGCAGCTGGGGGTCCCTCCAGCTGGGCTGGGAAGCAAGGGCTGTGGGGGAGAATGAGAGGCATGAGCAGGGAAAGTGTTGTTTGGGGGTTGGGGGTTCCATGCCTGTAAGCAGCTGTGAAGTTTAAGTGACCTTTCCAATTTACTCTGAAGATGATGAGGTGTTGTCCTTAATCAACATCCCGGCCTTTAGCACTCCAGGTTAGTGAGCCAGGTGCTTATGAACTTCTGCCTGTAGAACTGATTCATCTGTTGGAAGTGGTCAAATTTCATGTCAATGGAACAGTGGCACTGACAAATCTCAAATGGGGCAACATGGGCCAGAGGGAACACAGATGCTCTGAAGATGAGTCAAATTTTTGAGTATGACCTGGTATAGACAACAAAATCAGAGCAGAACACATGGCAGCAGGGGGTCTTCCCATTGAAGATCTTAGCCAAATCCTTAGCCATCTAAAACACTTCTGTTTCTCTGCTTCATAAAGAATGGAGCTAGGGATTATTTGCTTATTGCCAGTATTTGAGTTCATGCTGTTTTACAAAATGTTCCTCTAGTGGTATCAAATAAATGAAGACTAGAACTCATCCCAGAGGGATTCTCCAGATGGTATGGCAGGTACCCATCATGTGTATGGATGATGCCTGAAGAATGACAGAAGCTCTTTCAGTATGATCCTGCTAGCACATGCCACCTTTGGTATAACAGAAAAATTCCACATTTAGTTGAACCAAATGATACAGAGGCCAGCAACCTCAGTACAGACATCTAGCACTTGTCCATAGCCAACAGAAGATAGTTCATAATATAAACTGATGAACTGCTGTTTTGCTAACCTTGCAGAAAAGTTAATCTGGTCATTAAATATTATCTTGATTGTATCAGGGAAAAGGGAATTGGCATAAACTCTCTTGTCATGGTAGACAGTGTACACACATAGTATCACTAGCATAATGGTATGTCACTGTAATGCACACAGACAAAAACAGAACATTTCTAGGAGTATGCTCTTTCGTTATGGAACATAGTACTATGACACCAAAAACATTGTTTTCTAAGAGATGTCTACAAAGGGTTCTATGATATCTAATGCCTTTATTGATAGTTCCAACTTACTTGCATTTACAAAATTAAGAAAATATGAGATGCTGGCATAATTCAACAAGCATTATCCAAATCACTTACTTCTGGAACTGTTTTCTGATAATCCCACTGTAAGAGTTTCAAGTAACCATTGTTCAGCACCAGAGTAGGACTCAGTTTTGGTTTAGAGCTGCTATCAGCACCAGGGGATGATGGTTCACAGGAAACAGAAGATAATTCATCTTTTATTGATTCCTTTATCCATTCTGTTGTCAGATCCAGAGCATCTAAATATTTTTTTTGAAAAAGCACAGATCTACTGTACAGCTTTCAGTGGAAGCATACAGCAACTTGACAAATTATATAAGTAAATAAAAGTACTGCACTCTGGAAACCTATATACACACACCAAACAGTAGTAGACTGCTACATCTACTGCCCAACCAACTCCTACTCCCTAATCCCTGCTTGTCTCACACACACCATGCCCCCTTCTCTCCCAGCAATCATCACTGACCAGCTGAAGCATATGGGCAGGTTATAAATTTTACAGCAGATTAGATTCTTTGGAATCCTAAGCAAAAGATTTAAACTTAAACCTTCAGAAAAAAAGACAATAAGGAATTGGCCAACTACATCAACAATCTCTCTCCTTCCACATGTTGTTTTCTTAGTGGTTTCACTGTATTTATCCAAACTCTCAGAATGACTCATTGGTGCCTTTGCAATATCTAAACTAAGCATTTCTTCTCACCAGAGAAAAACTGCATAATGCTTTATTATGGAACTGATCCAGCCTCTTTTTACCACCAGTTATATGGCACATACAGGTTTCCCTCGCTTTAATGCAGGTTCTGTATGTGCGAATTCACTGAGATGACCAAAAATTCGTTATATGAAAGGTAAATTCACTCTTATGTGATCAGTGTGGTGGAAAGCCCTTAGTCAGCTGCTTTGTGCAGTGCGTTGTGGGAGTGACGCACACCAAAATATAGTCTCCTGTGTGGATCTGTGCTCCTCGCTCATTGTCTGTGACATGTATTTCTGTAGTTGCTATCCCCATTATGATAGTGCCCTGTGCTTGTGTGTACTGTCTGCTGTTGGTGCACACCAAAATTGTCTTGTAAAAGTGGTAGAAATGAGTCTGGGGGCCAGTACAGGCAAGGTCTTGGAACGTATCCCTATTGGTTACATTGTAAAATGGGTTCCCCTTATGCAACTTCAAGTTATGCAGAGTTTTCCAGGAACGCATGTATAGCTTAAAGTGAGGGAAACCTGTACAAAGAAAAAGTCAACTAAATGTTTACTTGCATGGGTAAGGCCTGGTTTAAATTGCGATTTCCCTTGATTTCGTAATTTTTTTTTTAAAAAGTGATTTTCACAAAAAATGTGATTTGCAAGGAAATGTTATAGCACAGCAGCTTGTGGGGAGTTGCCTAGCAAACAGCCATATCACACAGCACTTCCTTGCAAAAAAAAGATGGAGCCATGGGGGTGCTTTCCCTACTGTGAAGTGCCCAGTCTCCACCCCCACCAGCAGCAGGTAAGGCTGAAGGGCAGCAGCCCCCCACAAGCAATCAAGGCCACCAGCACTTCAGCCGCCCCACCCACCTCACAACCCTTTGCTGGTTAAGGGTACCTCCGAGCCACTGCTGCCATGCCAAATGAGTTCAGCTGGGCTGGGGCCTGCCAGGCACCAGGCACACTGCCAGATGAGTCTGCTCTCCCACCCCATTCGCTAGCATCATGGCCGAATTGCGTGTTGGGGGGGTGCCACAATCTGGGTGTGAAAATGGCAGCTCCTGCCATGTTTGGGCTACGATACTAGTGAGCTGGGTCCATGATTTAAACCAGGACCTATGCATAGACATTAGCTTTTTTTTTTTTTGGTACAGGAGAAAGTGTTCCATGAAATGAAAGTTAAAACTGACTCCTCGAATGTCAGAAATTATACCATTTTGGTGTTGCGCATAGTAACCAATCACCTGCAGGCAACTGTTATTACAGTGTTATACGGGGTTATTTTTTCTCCCCATGCCTTATGCTAAAAATTATCTATAAACACAGAGAAAGGCTGGCTTTAATGGCTTCTACCAGACCTGATTAGTTAAGTGAACATACAAACAGCTTAATACTTACTTGGCGTTTCTTCGAGAATTTCTTGGAATTTTGTTCTTTCATAGTCTACCAAGTTACGCTGAAGGTGTGGTCTGAGGTTCTGAATTGTGTAATTAACCATATCCATTTTCATGAGATCCAGAACATGTAATATTTGTCTGAAAGTATAAAAGGCAAGATTTTGTAATGCAGAGCCATGGAAGAGTTTGAAGTTAGCTCTCACGGTGAATATGTATGGTTTTAAATAGAATGCCTAATACACAATCACATATATTCGTTCCATTCCAATTTGAAGACGAAACATGTTCTAGGTATTGAAGAGACACTATTACCACTGCAATACAGCTATTCTAAAGCATTCCATGGTGATCTGCATCACAGAATAGTTTGGGAAATAAAATAAAATGATACAAAATTTAAATTACAGGACTTAGAAAAAGATGTTAAGTACTCAAGACACCAGTGATTACTTAAGGCCAGCCACGGTAAAAGAGGAAGGTTTTACAGGAATATAAAGCCAGTTAGTGCATCTTGCCTAAAACCAAATGAGATTTTTAAAAATACCAGCAACTTTAAGTATAAATAGCTTCTTATCTTCCCATTAAAACAATCTGCTCCTTTGTATAAATCAACTCATAGTAAATATATCTATTTTCACATAGGTGGCTATTATGGTTTACTCTTATTATTATAACAAAAATATATTTAAGGAATGATGAGCTGGATTTTTGTAGACACATGCAAACTGGTTAACCAAATAGCAGCAGTAAATTATTTATTAAAGGGAATGTTAGAGCCAAAAATATAGTCTCACTTTCAGGTGGAGCATATAATACATGCAAAAAAAAGTTCAAGAGACTCACTCATCTTTAAAAAAACCAAGCAAATAAGTACAGTACTTACAAAAATCCTTTAACTGTATGACTTTAAGGCACTTTTCAGAACAATACTTTTTTCAAATCAGGATTTACAAACAATATGCTTATAAAGAGACAAGCAGGACTCCAAAATTAAATACTACGATACTGAATATCTAAAACACACATCGGTCATTTGAAAACAGTTAGAAAATTCCTTGACTTGAGCTAGATGCTCCAATTTAATATTAGCTCTATTGCCTCTTTCAAAGTGGTATTTCTCCTAATAACAGCAACAGAATAAAAAGATAGCTGAACACCAACCTCAGCAACTCTACAATATCATCAGTTGCTTTCAACTGTTTTATGTCATCATCCCTTATCGGAGCACACAACTTCCCCATAGTGTTGATGACATAGCTAGCTAGTCCATGAACATCAACAGCATTATGTTCAGCTTGTTGTCTTATAAGATCTGTATCCAGAACCTCACATATTTGGTTTCGAATCCTGTTTGCTCCAGGAGTCAAAAAGGAAAGAAGAATCTAAAATAAAAAAAAAAACAACAAATTGCCTATCAGTAAGAAATTAAGTTAAGTGAAAGACTTTGCAAAGTTTCAAGTGTATGTTGTTGAGCCCGACTTAAAGAAAAAAAATAGTTGGAAAGACAATGCATCATTTCATTCTAAATGGAAGCAGATGAAGGAAATACCATGCTGTTCCATGAAGCTGCTGACAATTTGTTTCCTGGGATATCAATTAAAAGTTTGTGAAACTTGAGCTGTCCACAGGAGTAAATATTTTTTTTAGTTAATTAGTACCAAGAAACTCAGTAATATATAGACAAGCCTGATCTTCCCTTATTCAGGGGAGAGAATTGCTTTTGTCTACTAAAAATACAGTATCATAGCTCAATATGAAAAATGACACCTCTCATTCAGATGCCCTTGAGTAAGAGGTCTGTACAGATGAAGTCAATGTCAGGACAGGGGAATAGACTGCTCACAGAATATAAGGAGCATGAAAGAAGGGGAAGGGGGAGAAAAGACTAACTTGCCTCCTTAATTTCTTCAAAGAGCTTGATAGCATGTTCATATTCTGGAGGATCTTCATTCAATCCTGATTCCAAAAGATCCCAAAATGCCTTGTGTACAATTTTTTTCACCCTACCCTCCAAGCTACAGGGGGAAAAAAAATCCTTTTTAATTAAAAAAAGCAAAGGAAATTTTACAAGTCTGGTAACTTGATCAAAAGAGTCCACCACACTGCTAAGTGGAATATTTAAATCTACAAGCATTATCACTTAAGCTATGGGTTACCAGAGTCCATAAATCAAGTGCAATTAAGAATTCAGCAAAAAGTCTTCCTATAAGAATCCTAGTATTGCAGAAAATGGTGATGACAATTCATTATACAAGTATTAACATGAGGGACTTGTACACTATTTCTGACCCAACAAAGCGTGCGCTAAATCAGTTCCACTGGCCTAATACTATGGGGGACTGGGCTTTATCAGAAGTAATTATAATTAATGATATACAAGCAGTAGCAGATCCAAGTATGTGCCCTCCTCCCATCCCCACGCCCCCAACATACACTTTGGCTATGTCACACATGCACACAGAGCTCTAAACACTCTGCCCAGTCCAGGTGGACTCCTGTGTGAGCTCTGACTGAGCAGGGCTTAGCCACAGGCAGTTCTATGCAGCTCTATAGAGTGCAAGGGGTGAACACTGCTGCTGTTCACCCTTTCCCTTCATCCCTGCTGATTTCAGGAGCAGGGGAAAAAAGGGGATGAGAAGCAGTGAGAGCAGTCACCCCATGGGCTTCAGGGCCATGCAAAAGCAGGGGCTCCAGGCCAACCCCATGCCAAGACCTCACTTGTGACAATCAAAGAGCTGACACATCACCTCTGAATGGCCCCCTGCACGCCAACAGAAGTTGATCCACTAGCACCGCCAGATTACATTTCAAAATTATAGCTTAACTGCATAAATATTTCCTTCTTTCCCCTGTCTAGTTGGAAATTTTCACACACCATGCAGGACAGTATCAGTGCACTGATTGCACAGATAAGTCCACAGTTTATACATAAAGTTATTTACCAAGTCCACTGTGTAGTAAAAGCTGTATACAGTATACCTGGTTGTACAACTTTGATTCCTATTCCCCTCTTTCCCAGAGGATTTAAACTGGGAAGCATTAACGAAGCTGTTCTCCATCTCTACTACCAGAAAGAGGTAGTTGACCACGTTAATTTCAAGTTAAAGCAGAAGGCAGGGCAGAGTGGCACCTTAGGGAGTTTATACATGTGTTCTGGGAGGCATGGGGAGTGCTTTAATTAGTGCAGCTCCGAGAGCCATGCTAATTAAAAGCACCCAGAGTGCCGTGTGTAACAGCATTCCTGTGCTGAAAAATGGTGATGGGCACTGTGAACTAGAATTTGAACAAGCTTTAAAGCACCCCACCGCCATATTTCAGCACAGGGACACTGCTACATGTGACACTGGAGGATGCTGGAGCGTGTTAATTTCCGTGGTCTGGCAGACTCTATTAATTGAGCCTGCTACAACGCGCTGGAATTACAGGCAGCAGACTCCCTGCACATGTGTAGGAGCCCTTATGAACTAACTTGTTCAGAGAGGCACGTGCTTCCATATGCTACAGCCTACTTAAATCAGGTGCTATGAATGGGCTTGCAGAGAGCAGGGGTACTAAACAGAAAGGAATAAAGTCATTTAAACACAAAGGATAGGGAAAAAGGGAGGAAAACAGTGGAAATGGCTAAGCCCCAGAAGGAGGGTTGAAGAGTTCAAAAGGGATAAAACAAAGCAGTTAACCCACTAAGGGACACAGGCATTATAAAAGCTAGTCCAGGTGAGGGGATAATAATTCAGTCTCTGTTGAGACCATACTTAAACACAACTCAACCTATGGATGATTTCTTGTTCTGCAATTCTGCACTCAAGTTATTTTTTTTGAAGTTTTGTTTTTTTAAGAACAGGTACTCTTGAAGTCAGTGATGAAATGTCCAAAAATGTGTTCTGCCACAGACTTGTCACATTCTGGAATTGAAGTCAGAGTGGCACCCGTTCATTTTTTTCATGTAGGGATTGCCCCATCTGTCCAGTATGAACAGCAGGTGGGCATTGTAAAATGGTGATTGCACAGGTTATGCTGATAGAGGAGCAAGTGAATAAACCCCAGATAATGTTTGGTCCAGTATTGATGAGTAGACTTAGCTGGCATCTAGGTCATTGCAAGACCTGGGGGCTTGGTGAGACCAGAAGTTAGGCAGTCTGTTGCTGGAGAGATGTCATTTGAGATCAGGGGGGCTGCCTGTAAACCAGGACAGACTTGTCCCCCAAGGCTGCTTTGCAGTGATAATTTTCTAGAGGTCAGAAATCATTAACAACGTACCCAAGGTGTCCAAACTGGGGGCTGTAAGTGATAAAAAGAGGGATTCTGTTGTACTTGTTATGGAATTAATATTGTAGAAAGTCAGAGCAGGGTCTGAGTCTGGCTCTATCTATTTGAGAGGCTTGCAACTGCATTGTAAGTGTAGATATCAGATCCCTATAGTGTGCACCCTGGTGAGTGGGCTCAGAGCAGATATGCCTGCAATCTAAAGCTTGGCTGTGGGTCAATAGTTCTCAACCAGAGTGCTGTAGCACCCTGGGGTGCCTTCAGATCCTTTCAAAGGATGCCACAGGGTGTCATACACCATCAGCATTTTCTAAAAGGAATTCACAGTGCTAAAACCATTCTGTCCTGTTCTGGTCTTTCTGAGTTTTTTGCAACAGGAGAATTACTCTGTTATTTTTCTATAGTAAAAAAAGGAGTGAAAACTAAGCTGGTATTTTCTGAGGCATGTCTTCAGCCTAAGGAGGTTGAGAACCACTGCTGCAGATGACAGATCTAATGGTGTGCTTAGGATGAAAGCTGGTGGCCCAGAGGTAGGTGTAGCACTCAGCAAGTTTCCAATACAATGTGGTGGTGATGTGGCCACTGCAGACATTCACAGTGGTGTTCAGGAAATGAATATGCTGGGTAAAGCAATCAAGAGTCAGTTTGATGAAGGGGAAGAAGTTATTAAAAGTTCTGGTGGAATTTCTCTAGAGATTCCTCCCCAGACATCCATATGATGGAGATGTCACTGATGTACCTTAGATACACCAGGGAGATAAGAGAGCAGCTGCAGATGAAGCAGACTCAAGATCTGTCAAATACATTGGCAGATACTGGTGGGGGGAAATGGTGCATGTGCCCATAGCAGTGCCATTCATTTGTAGGTATAGCAAGTCTCCAAACCTAAAATAGCTGTGGGAGGACAAAGCAGAAGATCATGATAGAAACAGCAGCAGTGGCATCACTGAGGATAAGGTTGCTTATAACTTTTAATCCATCCTCATGGAGGATGTTGGTTACAGAGATGTGACATCCATGGTAGCTAATATGGTGTTTGCTGGAAGCTTGTCAATGGAGCCTAGTTTCTTTAGGAAATCTGTGTCATTGAAGTAGCTGGCAGCTCCAGTGGCATACAGGAATAAGATAGAGCCAAGGGTAGCCAAGAACTCCCTCTATGATACACGCCATTCTCTGGCATGGGCACTACTGGGTTGCCAGGTTTGTGGCTCTTTGGTAATAAGTAAAAGGTACCTAGTGTAGATTCCCAGGAGGTAGACACATCAGTCCTCTCCTGTGGTAGCATCTTTAAAAACTTATGGTTCCCTCTAGTATTGTTCTGTGGGACCTTTGGTCAGGAGTTTGTAAAACTATTGGAAAGTTGTCTCTTGGCTTCCCGCAAGTATGCCGTTTTATCCATGCAACAGTGGCACCTCCCCTTTCCACACTTTATCAGCCTAGTGTATGATATCATCAGGGTTATTTTTAAAGTTTCGATACAGTTCTCTGTTGTGTAGAACTGAGGCTGTAATATAAACAATGGGTTTTTTAAAAACTGCAAACAAGAAATCATTCAGACTGGACCATGCTAAGTATGGCTTCAACAGAGACTCCAGATTCTTAACTCAATATCCAGACTAGCATTTATAATCCTTATGTCCCTCAGCAGGTTAACTGTTTTATTTATCCTTTTTGATCTCTTCAACCAACCTCTACCTCCCTCAGCAGTTCCTTCCCCTTTTCCTATCCATTGTATTTAAATTACTATATTCCTTCTATCCCTGCTCTTTGCAAACCCATTCATAGCATCTTATTAAGTAGGCTACAACCTATGAAAGCTCACGCCTCTCTGAAAAGGCAGTCTAAAACAGTGCTTCTCAAACAATCTGATGTGGCGGACTGGCAATTTTTTTTCCAGTGGGCCAGGGACTGGTGCCCAGTTCAGCCAGTGGCAGCAACTGCGTGTAACAGCGCTACACAAATGTGCGACTGGCTGTTTCTTTCTCTTTCCTCACCTCACATGACGTGACATCACCTGGAGTGTTGGAACGTACGAACTGTGGTGCTATGACATATCAATGTTATGCTTCTGAAAATATATCTCTCTCTTTCCTGGCAACTCGCTGCAGACTGGCAACTGGTGGCTCACAGACCAGCACTGGTCTGCGGACCACCACTTTGAGAAGCACTGGTCTAAAAGATACCACCCTGCCCTACCTTTCACTAGCAGAATTTATATTGCATAGATCCTTCATGTGGAACATGCAAACAAAAAACAGAACATCATATAGTCCAAGGAAGCATATAAGCTATACTGTACTGCAGCTTACCGAGAGAATTCTCATGACCTGCCTCTTCCACATCCCACCCCCAAAACCAGTTTCTGCAAAATTCAGGATCTTACTTTTAGATTCCCTAAAATACCTGTTCTGAGGAAGGTCAACATGTTTCATGCAGAAGTTTTCATTTACAGCAATTTCATGAGCTAGTGTCAAATTTGACAAGTTCCTTGCAGCAGCCATCAGTTCATCAAATGTAACTACTTTAGGAGGACTTGTTGCTGGAATGAGAACCACAAAACCATTGTAAACATGTTCAATCATATATACAAACAAAATAAAACCACCACACCATATTGGAATACAGTAATCTACTTTGCAAGTGACTAGATATGATATTTTATTTCTTGCTAACGGGAAACAGGGCATCAGAAGCTAGCAAGACTGTCAGATTTTTGCATCACCTTAAAAAAAGAAGAAAAAAAAATCAGGTTAGTCAATTAATGTCCTCTTGCCTTTGGGAGTTGAAAATATCTTATGACACGTTTTTAAGAGCAGCAATTGACTTTGACCTCTTAGCTGAGGTAACCTTTCCACTTGAACCAGATCCCAAAATTTAAAATAGATTGCCCCGAGTTTGGGGCTAGCAGATTTTAAATCAAAGTCATTAAGTAACAAAGCACACAGGCTATATATTATATTAGCCAATTGCCCGTCAAGAATGACTGAGGTGGGGCAGGGACAGAGCACTGCCACCCAACACCCTGCATGGCCACTGATCTACCTCTGGTGCCATGCGTGTACCCCCCCACCCCCACATCCAGCCCCATGCACCAGAGCAGGGTGGGGGACATGGCCAGCACCCCACACCACCACCTCCAAGGAACAGGGCCAGGGACCTTGCCTCCCTACTCCATCCCCCCCGTCATGGTGGCACTTTGCCATCCCAGGCCATCTCCATGACAGCAGGGACTTGCCAACCCTCCCCAGCCCCTCAGTCCCTGCTGTCACGGGGGGAGGCAGGCACGGACGTAGCCCTGCATACAACCCGCCCCGTTTCCCACGCCGTATCAGGTCCAGGTCAGTTTCCCCTGCCATCCATCATCTGCCTCCAAGGAGCAGGGCCAGAGAGGGTGGAAAGGCCAATGCTGCTGGCCTCGCCCCTCCGCTCTGGCCCTGCTGGGGGATGGCGCCGCCATGACAGCAGGGACTGAGGGGCCAGAGTCGGGGTGGGCACGAGGCCAGCAGCACTGGCCTCCCCCGACCCCTCAGTTCCTGCTGTCATGGCAGTGCCATCCCCCTCTGCCTCCAAGGAGACCGTCTGGCCTCTCAGTCCCAGCAGCACTTCAGTCTATGCAGAGCACTCAGATTGTTGTTTCAGTAAGCATTGTGATTGGCTGCCAAGACAACCAATCAGAGTGTGAATAAAGTGTTAAGGACAGAGACAGACAAACTAGGCTTTCATATTAGAATTAATGGGCACAATAACAGCTAAATTTCTTTCTATAGTCACTGTGACAACATTCTTAAATCAGTACTCAGAGCTTAAGCAATTTCTGCTCCATAATAGATGCCACACTGTCTTGGCCTCATAATCATGCCTTACTGAAGAAGGCAGGGGCCAGATGAGTGGTGCAGGATTGGTCCATGGACCAGAGGAATGGTGTGGGACCAGCCTCGCAGGCCAGATCAGGCTCATGGATTGCCCCCACCCTTCTGGTTCAGGACCTGGCAGGAAGAAGCCCATCATCCTGGGCATGTGGCTGCCACCATAGGAACTAGTCATGGTGTTGGGCTCCTTCCTCCACTGCTGCTGGGGTTCCAGCATTGTAGCTCATGCCCAGGAGGTTGACTGCTACCCTGGGAACAAGCTGTAGTGCCGGGCTCCTCCCCCCAGTGCTACTGGACTTCCATCACTGTGGCTGTAGCCCAAGTACTTGGATATAGCCATAGGTAGGTTCCTCAGTGCTGCATGAAGGCTGCAGGCCAGATGATCTGGGTTTTTGAGCTGGATCCAGCCTGAGATCCACATGTTTTACCCCAAGATTAAGAGATCAGTTAGGGTCAGTACAGCACTCCATGATTAAGGGTTTTTTTGTCAATTTTTAAACACAGTAGTATTTACCTGTGTAATCACTCAGAATAACTTGCCTTTCTCCAGCTCTGTACTTTGAATTCTTAATGCATAGTTAAAGGAATGTCATACTCTATACGTTTAGCTTCATAATTCTGAAATTTAAGGTGTGAATGGAGGCACTGCTGCTCTTTACATGAGATCACATTTGGGAAATTAACAGAACAGCACTACAGTGTGACCTATAAGTCAAAACCAGAATTACTCAATACAATAATGCTCTGCCTGGTACACTTTGCTTGCTCTTTCAGGTGGAAGGAATCACACTTGCTGCATGTGTGCCCAAGCAGAGGATCTGCTCAGACCTCCTGGCTGTATTCCATGCCCTTGACACAGCAATGGTCACCTCAAGCAAGCTGTGCCCTTCTAATATTAATAAGGAAATCCAGGTCCTACTTCAACAACCAAGGACACCAAAGAAACAAGAGAAGAGAGTTAGCCCAATGGATCTACATGTACTTTGCAGGTTTTGTTTAAATCTGCTTACAGGCAGGAGAGCTGGGTTTGCTTGAAGAATCACTGGTAAAACTCTGCCTTGAAAATTCAGAGTCACTGGAAGAAGCTGTGCTCTCAGACAATCTTGAAGAATCTGAATCACTTATCTGGTCATCACTGAAAGGCATTTTGATTCGCTTGATTTACTAGGCAAAGCCTATAAAGACAAATATATATTTCCTAAAATATCTCCCCAAAAATGTTTTGATTAGTTACCATTATGGATATTGTAGGCTACATTGCAAAAACAGGAACACTACCAGCCCTCAACTTTAGTTGATTATGAAAAGTTAATTAAAAATATATAGGACTGTGCATGTCTTAACATAAACAATTAGCCAGTTTTTCCAGGATGTTTTATACCTGGGTTTCTGTTGTACAATTCTTTGAGGTACATCTTATAGACTTCAAAAATGCATACAAAAGTCTAAATAAAGACAGAAAGTACCACACACTACCAGTTGGTAGAAAGTCATTGTGTTGTCAGAAGTATCAAAAACAAAGTTCTCGCACTCTTTAGAGGTATTCCTTATAACACTACCCCTTCTACTTGCTTATTTCTATGGAATTAACCATCTGAGAGTAATTTTATTTCTATAACTGCCCAGGAGATGACACTTTAGCTACTGCTTTTCTTCTGCAAAGTGATTGTAGCTAGGGGGACCAATCGTATTTGGGAGCAGGGGCAAGAGCTGTAGGGATGTGGGGGAAATAATACACCCTTTTAAATCGTTCCATGGCCCTTGACACTCAAAAGGACCCACTGTACTAGTGTTCTGGCCCCAGCTGTGGCCTGAGTGTGCCCTTGAGACATGCACCTGGGGTACTTCCACATCTTGTGCTGCCTTTCTGCCCCCAAAACTCCTTTTTCCCTTTCTCTTGTCTGCTACTTTACCATGGAAAGCCAGTTGAGAAGTGCCAGAGGCCTGTGTTGCCTCAACCCTGTCAGCCCTTAGGAGAATGGATTTTGCCCTCTAGAAGGATTATATCCTTCTCCAGTCACATGCTCAAAAAAATGGATCCCTCTTTCCATGGAATAAGGCAAGCAAGTCTAAATGGTCAGACACTATGGAGCCACAAGTATCACTGGCAACAAGTGGCTTGTAGACCGGAAACAAAATGGATTTATTTTTATATATGCTTTCTTATGCTTGTCTTTTATTTATATATAAAAATAAATAAAAAGACAAGCATAGGAAATCGAAAGAAGACATCAGAATAACTTGTTCTTATCCTGGACCTTAAATCCAAGGATGCAATCTTTAACCAGCTTCCCAGGTTAGACAGTAGACTATGCCACTGAACTTGCCAGGGCCTCCTGTATCTCCCTGTCAGCTTATTCTTCTCAGCCTCCTTGGCAGAGGTACCTCAGTCCCCCACTCTGCAGCCAGGAAGACTGAAGACAAAGCTGTGTTCTCTAGGCAGGCTTAAGTACCATTGCCTGTCTGGCTATTAAAATACATCATCCCTTCCTCTCTAGGGGGACCCACATTATGCCACTAAGTTTGTACCCCCCAGTACATGTTTACCAGAGTACAAATCTGCATCCATTTTGGGGTGAATCCATGACACCTACCTACAGCAGCAAGCCACCAAATAAGAACTACTATGTTGAGTTGTATAGTCTTCCCCTAAGAAAAGCAAAAAAAAAAAATTAGTAAAAACCTAATGTTACCAATTACAGTACATAGTAACATGCAATCCAAGAACCATCCTGTTTCCCAAAAAGCTTAAGAGTAAAATTGCTTCCCTCTTGAAATAAATTAAGTTACATCTAGGAAAGAGCATGGCATCTGTATGCTCTTGCTATACATTGTAAAAAACCCCCACACAAACAAAAACAAACAAAACCAAAAAACCCCAAAAAACTTAGAACAGGAAATGAAGATTATTCATCTAATTAACACCACAGATGGAATTAAACAGTTACAGTATAATTACTCAAAATGGAATGTGGTTTAAGCAGCAACATTAGTATACCGATCCTGGCGTAAAGTGCCATGGGATACACAATGGTTATAGTTAGAAGCTTTTAATGAGATGCTACCTCGTAGCATTTTGTCTCAAAATGTTCTTCCTCAGTTCTTCTCAAGATGAATGCAGCTTTATGTTTGCAAACCTAGGGCCAGTGCCTAATGGATCAAGAAAGGCAATGAACTTCATTCATAACCAAGCAAGTGTAGCTATGGTGTGCAAATTTCTTCCAGCCTTTTAACTGCCTAGCCTGAAGAGGCCTATCAGTTGGGGGAGAGAGGGATTAGGACAGTGGGGGGGAGGGGGTGATAACGGCCAATTTGTTTTCTATACCCAGTCAACCCTCACTGCTGAGAGTACCAACACATCAGTTTGCTGTAGTTTTGAACGTGACTGCCTATCCACTAAATAAACTTGATTTTAAATTTCCCAGCTCATTCTATACAGCCCCTCATACTAAGCTCATTTGACAATACCAAGGCAACTTCCATTAATGCATTAAGCAAGATGACTCATATCTGTGTCAGAAGTTTCTTCTCATCCTCCTCCTAAGGAGATAATTATGTTCAGCTGAGTGTCTTATTCAGTTGAGTTTCTTAAAAGAGAGAGGCATATCAGAGGAACAATTGCCAGTGTAGTGCTGCAGTTTTCTGAAATAACGGTAGAATTGTTGCTAGGAGTGGGGAGGTCACAAGTCCATGTTATGAAAGGTCTCTTCAAATATTTTAATTGTGGGCTTGATATACATGTTTCGTGGCCTGTTATGCAAAAAGAAACTAGATGATCAAAACATCCCTTCTAGCCTTGAAATCTAGCCTTGTAACCTACTACAACTGCAAATAAACTGAATCATATAAGCTACTGTAGAAATGCACTCCCACTTTCTTGATCAAAGGTATTCACAAATATCTTCACAAAAAATACCCACACTTCAAACACACTTGTATGGAAAGAGGCTAAAGGGTATATATTTATTCTAGAGACAATAAGGGGCGAGTCTCATTTTCAGGAATTGCACCACAACAGCACACCACTTTTTTGAGACTTAAATAAGTATGAAGATCCCTACATGGAGCTATCTTCCAAATACTGGATACCTGAGAACAGCATGATAAAATGGTTTTGCCTTTAAAAAGTCATAGCATGCAGCATGTTCTACAGAAAAATGTTGAGTCCTACATATTAAGGATAGAGCATGTACGCAGTTTGTACTTATTTGAATCATACAGTATAGTTATAATTCATTTAGTTCTCATCAAGAGGCACATGGCAGACTAGAAGATTTGAAGCTGTCAGAACACCAAAAGAGATCTGAACAGACAGTAGCATTATGCTATCTTGCCCCACAACTACATGGCGTGAAAGAATCTAATTCATGTATCTATTCAATCTTTGGACTTTTCAGACACTAAAGGGTTTCTGGTAAGGTGTTTTAGCAGTGGATACCTGTGTACTAGAAAGAGACCAAAGCCTAATTCCATCTAATATCAGTTCCCACAGCACACACATACACAGGTGCATCTGTGAGAAACAGAAAACAATTTGACTTGCCAGCACAGTCACTGACAACTTTTTCATCTCCTCTGTGACCAATGAACCCTCTCGTCTGTTGGTAGAATCCCCCCTGCCAAGAAAAGCAAAGATTGTGCACATGGCACTGCAGTGTCGTGGCAGCTGTGACTGGCTGTCAGAGGCAGGTAAAAACAGACAAGATCTGTGAAAGAATCACCCACCAGGTATTTGTGAGAAAATACAGACTGCAACCCTGTCATCAATTCCTCATGCGTGTGCTCGTGATTCAATAGGAGGCTGCACAGCCAGCTTTTCCTTGCCAAGTTTTTTGACAGAAAAAATTACTTCTGATGAATTCAAGGAATCTCTCTTGTACTGCCTTATGTTTTGGAGCCTGAAGAGAAAAACATCTGCTCCGTCTCTCCTTTGATTCAGAGTGCTTTGTATCACAGTTTCTGCCCCTTGTTTAAAGCCCCAGGGAGCGCATTTCTGTATGTGCCAAGAGTCAACCTCAGCTTTGCACTCAACAGCTCCGTCTGGATTTCTGCAGCAGTCTCACTGGCTTATTTCTCCCCATGGGCCTGCCTGTTGAGATTTCAGGTGCTGGCTGAGTTGTTACTATTGTTTGGCTTGGGGTGAAGTCGACAGTGTTCCTTCTTAGGGTGTCACAGCTGTTCACTCTGGCGAGGATACAGTATCATAGGGCGTTTATGCACGTTCTCCAAGAGCAGCGGTGCTTTAATTAGAGCGGCTCTAATTAAAGTGCCCAGAGTGCCTTGTGCATCAGCATTCCCATGCTTCAAAATGATGGCAGGGGCACGAAGTGCGGGGACACTGATACATGGGAGGCGGGAGGCTGCTGGAGCGTGGCAATTACCATTAATCAAGTCTGCTCCATTGTGTTGGAACAGCCTTGCTTGCTCCTGTATAGGCGCCCATAGAAACGCAGGGCAGGAAGGGACCTCCAGAGGACATCTAGTCCAACCCCCTCCCTGAAGCAGGAGCATCCTTATCCAAACTAGCCGGTAAGCTAAACTCTGCATAAGACTATTGTCAACCCTGACACCACAGGGACCCAGCTCCCTCACCTATCACGAGTAAAGCAGGGGAACCAGGGCAGACAATATCTAGCTTCTATGCCCTATTAGCAACAGACGCTCAAGAGATCCCAGGCCACTACAGAGGAAGGCAACCCCCGCTCTCCCCCCAAGTCCATTTGATCCGACCACGCAGTAAAATTCCTTCCAGGCCCAAATCTGGTGCCGGGTCCGACCCGGAGCCGAGGGGAAGCCGCTGCCGCCAGGAACCCCCGGCTTTGATCCCAGCACGGGCACAGCCCGGCCTGCCGCCAACAACCAATGCTGTGAGGGAGGCTTCAGACCCTCTAGCGACGTATCCCGTTTCGTCGGCGCTCCTGCGCGTACACACGTGCGCGCGCCTGCCGAGAGGAGCAAAACAGCCCTCCCCCGGGCCAGCCGGCTCCTCCCCCGGGGCCGGCCCAAACAAACAGTGTCTCCAAGCGCCGGGAGGAAAGGAAAGGAAAAGAAGGCGGGGGGGGGGGGGGGGAGTCCCCGCTCTGCCCTTGCACCCCCGCCCCGGGCGGGTCTCAGCGGACCCCAGCGCCCGCTGCCCTGTTCACCGCCCCCGGCAGGGTGCAACGAGCCCCTGCGCGCACTGCACGCACGCACGCACTCACTCACTCACCCACTCGCCCCCGCCGCGCAGTGCGCTGCAGTGTCATGCAATGCAGAGCCGTGCGATGTCCGAGTGCAGTGTAATGCAGTTCAGTAACAAGGCACGACTCCCCACGGGCCGGGGCTTTAACTCTCTTCCCCCCCCCCCCCCCCTTGTATTTATGCACTTGGCCGAGACTCTCTGGGCGCTTCCAACCCGGGGGGGGGCAAGGTTAACCCTTTGCCCTCTGCCCCCCCCCGAGGTAAGCAGAAGAACCAGGGCGGGCAGTGTGGGGAGAGCGGGGTTTAGGCGCGGCCCTCCCCCCACCCAATCCCTCCAGAGAGGGGTTTGGGTGAGTCCCGGAGGAGCTTCTTCCCCCCCCCCCGACTCCCGAGAGAATGGAACGTTCCGCAGGGAGGGGCGGGGCTGCCCGTGTTTACGGAAGGGCCGCGGGGCTCCGCCTCTCGCCCCCACAGCGTTCTGTAGGGGGAGGGGTCTCTCCGCTCCCTCTGGGCTCCGCCCACGAGAGGCCTGCTCTGCCCTCTCTCTCCCTTCGTGGGGCAGCTGTGGCCTCGTCAATGAAGAGCCCCTGATGGGGGACCGTGCGCACCTAGGGGCGCTGCCCAGTGGGTGCTGTCACCGTGCAGAAGGCAGGGCACATCTGCACCTTGAGCCCCTGACTAGAAAACTAGCAGGCTCTCCTTATGCCTGAAGCAAGCTTGCACAGAACAGTTTTTTCTAGCTGTTTAGTTGGTCTAATAAAAGATACCACATTTACCTAGAGAACCTTGTCTGACTACAAATCATGCATAGAGGGAGGGTGAGAGAGAGCCTGCAAGGTTGGGGGACCCCTGAGCTCCAGTCATACGAAGCTGTGGAAGGACGTGGAAAAGCCAAGGACAAGAAATGAGACCACCAAAGACCACTTCTCCCTGCTCCAGCCCTTGCCCAGCCTGGGCCGGGTCCATCTGAGGATGGGAAGACAGCAGGATCCATTTGCCCCGGGGGCCCTGCTACACATTTACATCTATTATGCAGGGGACTGGTCAACCGTGCAGTAAATTTGGACTGGACTTGCTGCCTGTGTAAAGTAATAGTCATAGGATAAAAAAAGGACTATGCAGCTCTAAAAAGAGCCAGCCAGCTGCCAAATTAGTGTTTGGAAATGTGTGCAACAAGTCCACAGCTGGTTTCTAGACGGCTTTTATTGGAACGTTTAGCAGGGCCCTCACAGACTAACTGCACTAGAGAGGCGTATGCTTTGGTGAGCTCAAGCTCTTGCCATCAGGTGCCATCAGCAGCAATGAACAATGAAAGCCCCCACTGCAAAACACAAGGCCCACCAGGTGCTGACAGAGGAAGGAATTGAGCTTTAAGGCTGTCTGTCCTTCACCTTGATGAGGCCAACAGCTGCAGTGTTCACGTGCCCTCCAAAGGTCACTGCCCGGTCCTGCCTTGGACTTGTTCTGCAGCTCTAGGCCATCCACTCATATCCGTGATGTCTCAGGTTGCTCACCAGCAAAGCTCATTGCTATACTGTTGTGAGGCCTAATGAGTGCTTACTAAGTTCTTTGACATCTGCCCATGGGATGCACCCAAGAAATGGGAAATGCTCTTATTATAAAAGCCACCCCTGCAGCCTGGCTGGCCTCACTGATGAGGCACAAACAAGGTTCAGTTATTTGCCAATAATAGTTTCTGAATCTGAGCCATCTACAGTTAAGAGCTCCACCTACCAGCCCAGGAAGCAAGGAGCTAAGAATATCAGCAGTCATTCTAGGACACTAATCATACATTATGCCTTCCTTGTCCTTGCAATGCACTGCTGCTCTTGCTTCACTATGTACACAAATCCTTTTATTATTAGCACACTGACAGGGAGTGGATATGATGGATGTTGCAGTCATTAATATCAATGATTGTTGTTGGTGCTAATTAACAGCAGCTTGGCTAAAAGTAATTGATAGAGTAACTTCCAGCACCTTGCTTGAAAGTCTTTTTTTTTTTTTTTTTGCAAGAGATGACAAATACCTTTTAGTCTTGTTCCTTGTGTTGATTATTTAGAGACATTTGATGAAATTATGTTCAATAGCTCAATCCAATGACTTCTATAAAGGTACTTTTAATACACACTGCATTGTTTACATTTTGTTTTGCATCTCATTAACATACAAGACCCTCAGAGAAGCTTTTTAATTAAAAAAATGCTTGAGAAAAGTCTATTTGGGATGGATTTACATTGAAGAATGACATAGAAGGTTCATGGTTTCCCTTGCAAAGGGTATCACTCAATCCTTTTAAATTAATTTTAGTTTAGTTCTCATCTGCAAAGGGGAAGATATGGGTTCTGGTCCTTGCTCCAAGGACTGTTGGTGTCTTTTGCATTAAAACAGTTATTTGATCAAATACTGTATTTACTCAAATCTAAATATTCCATGTACAGAATGTAATTGTGGGGGGTCATCTTTAATTCTCACAAACACCACCACCGCAGGGGAAAGCAGCGGCAGCAGCAGAGGGCTGGTGTTTGGGGGCAGAGGGGAAGCAGCCTGAGCCCTGCTCTTGTTCTCCCCTGCCACCAGCCCTAACCCTCTCACTCAGTGTCTGTGCCCTCCAGCACCTAGCCTTTTCTACTCCTGACCCTCTGCCACCTGCTCCCCAGTGCCTACACCCCCCTGCTACTTGCTCCCCCTTGCTTGGTACCCCATGCTACCTACCCGCCCCCCCGCCACACACACACACACACACACACACACACACTGCTTACTCTCAGTCAGGGCTCTGGCCCCTGCCTGGCCCAGCTTCAGTGACAGCAGCAGCTCCAGCCCTGGGACTGGTTCAGGGCCACAGCTGGAGCTTCTGTTACTGGACAGGGTCTAGAGCCCCAACTAAGGATAAGCATCAGTGGCAGAGGGAACAGAGGCAGCAGGGAACTGGCAGCAGAGGGGAGCAGTTAGGGGGGCAGGTAGCAGGGTAGAGGGCAGAGAAGGCAAGGGCACAGGTGATGGCTGCGCCTTCAAGCCTGGGTTGGTTCTGGGGCCAGGGCTGGAGCTGCAGCAGCCGCCTGCTCTCATCTGCCTTGTACTTTAATCCAAGTGGATGGGACCCCCCCCCTCCCCCCGCTGAAAGGGGGGAGAAACAAAACACTTGTCTTGGATTCAAGTAAATATAGTACATCAGCAATTCTTGGAGGAACCAAAATGCAGGTCACCCCTATAGTAAAGATGGCCCTAAGTACTAGGCTGCAGAACCATACTCCCTATCTGGTCCAATTAATGTTTGGGGTTTTTTTTGTGTAGTGGAACAGGTTCAGTATGGTAGGTGGAGAGGACTCCCATCCAAAAGTAGCCTTGTCTGCACTAGACAGTTTTACCAACAAAACTTTTGTTGGCATACAATTACCACCAGAGTGTATACACATTTCCACACTACAGACAGCACAGCACATCTACATTATGGGATGTTTAGGCCTCCTTGAAGGGACTGTGGATGGTCATCATCATCTGCCCACTTGCTTTAACTCTTTTGCACCTATGCTGCCATTTTATAAAAGCAGTTACAGTCAGGGCTGGATCCAGAGGGGGTGCCGTGGCACAGTTGTACCCACCGTTCCTCGGTTGTCCCCAACTGAGCCTGGCTCCCTGTGCAGTCACTCCCCACAGTCCCAGCTGGAAATGAGCATGAGTGGCTCTGAGCTCCCTCTGCCCCCAGGTCAGCCAGGATCAGCAGTGTGGGAGTCTCCCCTTCCTGTGCATAGAGGCATAAGTAGATAGGGTGAGGGTGGAAATGAGAGGGGAGGTGCTGCTGCTGAATATGGAGGGAAAGGGAGGGGATGCCGAGAAGAAGGGGGTTCTTACTTGCTTCCAGGACTTTTAAAAAGTTCCTGCTTGCTGGTCCTGTGGTATGGAGTAGGGGGTGGGGAGATGAAGTACAGGCAACCCTACAGTGTCAGTTGCCGCTCCTACGCCCCCTTTTTCAAAATCCTGGATACCTATGGCTGCAGTCACCTCCCCTTGTCTGGAGGTGGGTTTCAACAGGTTCTCTTGTGTGACCCAGCCCTTCCTCATCACAAACCATACCATGCTTGTGTGTGTCTGCACTACTAGGAAGAATGGCAGCAGCACTGGGCATCCATGCACAAGCAACATGCAACAGACAAACAGCAGACACTTCAGTCAACAGTGAAGAAATGTTGGTTTATAGAAACATTCACAGAGAACTCGAGTACCATTGAGTGCAGGAGACTAGCACGGATTGGTGGGATCAAGTCATCCTGCAGATAGGGGACACCCAGCTGTGACCACAGAACCTTCACGTGTGCAAAGCCACCTGTCTCAGTCTGTTTACCAACCTAACCCCTGTGCTGTGATGTTTTGCCTAAGAAGGACAGCAGCTCTATCTGTTGAGAAGCACATGGGAATCATGCTGTGGAAACTACCCACCCGGGACTTTTACTGATTAGTTGTGAAGCAGTTTTGTGTCAGAAGTAAATGGTTGGGGCTGTTGTGATCGAGGTGTGCAAAGTCATCAAATATGTCCTGAGGAAGTGTAACTTTGGCCAACATCAACATAATCCAGGAGTTTCAGGTGATGGGACGCCAGAACTGTGGTGGAGCCAAAGACCTGACCTATTCTGGGCCCCTGCTCTTGGCTTTTGAATGCTTCACTGGGAAGGAATAGGATCAAAGGGAAGCAGGGCTGAAAGGGACCTCCCAAGGTCATCTAGTCCAGCCACCTGCTCAAGACAGGATTGTCCCTGACTAAACCATCCTAGCCAAGTCTAACCTTCTCTTGAAAGCTTCCAAGGATGGAGATACCACAATTTCTCTAGGTAACCTGTTTCAGTGCCTGACCACCCTCAGACTGGAAAGTTCCTCCTAATCTCCAATTTAAATTTCCCCTGCTGAAGCTTCAGGTCATTGTTCCTGGTTCTGTCCCCTACAGCTACAGAGAAAAGATCATCTCCATCCTCTCTGTAATTGCTCTTCAGATATTTGAAAACTGTTATAAAACCCCTGCCCACTTCCCCCCTTCCTCCCCAAGTCTTCTTTTCTCTAGACTAAATAGTCCTAGGTCTTTCAGTCTTTTTTCATAAGTCTTGCTTCCCAGGCCTATATTTTGACACTCTGCACTGGAATCTTTCTAACCTGTCTACATCCTTCTTAAAATGTGGGGCCCAAAACTGGCCATGGTATTCCAGGTAACACCTCACCAGTGCCAAACAGAGTAGAAGAAGCACTTCCCTTGATTTGCAAGTGACACTCCTGTTAATACAACCCAAAATCCTGCTGGCTTTTTCCCCACTCTTGGCTCACATTCAGCTTATGGTCAGCTGTAACCCTCAGGTCCTTCTCTGTAGTCCTGCAGCCTAGCCAATCATTCCCCAGTTTGAACTTGTACATACAATTATTCCATCCCAAGTGCAGGACTTTCTACTGTCCTTGCTGAATCTCATCTGATTGATTGCAAACCATTCCCTTCAGTATATCCAAATCATCCTGAATCCTAGCCCTAACCTATGGAGTATCTGCATGATGCATCTCTACCCAACTTGGTGTTGTCCACAAGACTGAGTTCCTTAGACTTTGCCATGGGCGGCCACACTTAGAGTCGGGTAGAACAAGCAGAATTCAGATACGGACCAGATCAAGAAACCAGAGGGTCAGTCTAAGAAGCCAAGTCAGGAAGCCAGAGGGTCAGGCAAAGTGAGAGTCCAAGGGCAAGCCAGGCTAGGTAGTCAAGAAATCAATAGCAAACAGGTAGAGGCACACCATAAGAAACAATGAGGCAATCTGGGTAGGAGATGAGCCCTGTTGCCCAGACACTTGCTCTTCTATGTCAAAGGTTTATATGGGATAGAGGGAGGTGTCAGCTGACCCTGACTGGCCACTCTGGTGGTGGGGAGTGGGTGGGTGGCTAGGCTGAATGAAGGTTTTCAGCTACATGTGTCTAGTCTTAGTCAGCTGGAGAGGTGGCAGATGGGGACATGTGGCCAATCTGGGCAAGCGAGATCCTGGGTTTGGGACTGCTACCTGACAACTTAGTGAGAATGTCATGGGAGACAGTGTCAAAAGCTTCCTAAAGTCACATCCACTGCTCTCCCCCATCCACAGAACCTGTCACTTTAGTATAGTAGGATATTGGGTTGGTCAGGCATGACTTGCTCTTGGTGAATCCATGCTAGCTATTCTTGATCATCTTGTTCTCCTCTAGGTGCTTCCTTGAGGACTTGCTCCATGACCTTTCCAGATATCAAGGTCAGGCTGACTGTCTGTAATTCCCCCCATTCTCCTTTTTCCCTTTCTAAAGATGGGCGCTATATTTGCCCTTTTTCAATCATCCAGGACCTTACCCAACCTCCATGGATTCTCAAAAAGGATGGCTAATGGTTCTGAAATTAATTTAGCCAATTCCTTCAGTACCCTACGGTGCATCACAGCCAGACCTGCCAATTTGAAAGCACCTAGCTTCTCTAAGTAATCCCTAATCTGTTCTTCTACTACTCTAGGCTGTTTGTCTCCTTCCCTATTTTGCTGCCAATTGTACTTGTCATCTGGTAGCTTCCCCTATTTGTGAAGACTGAAGTAAAAGAGGTATTAGCCTTCTCTGCATCATCCATAACTAGATTGCTTTCTGGGTTCTGCAATGGACCAGTGGTGTCCCTGGTTTTCCTCCTGCTTTTGACATACTTGTAGAATTCCTTTTTATTGCTTTGTATGTCCCTTGCCAGATGCATCTCAAATCATACCTTGGCCTTTCTATTTTTCTCCTTTGATGCCCATGTAATACTTTTGTACTCTTCCTTAGTACTATGACCAAGTTTCTACTTTTTGTAGGCTTCCTTTCTGAGTTTCAGCTCATTGAAGAGATTGCTGTCTAGCCAGCAATCTCTCCTATTACACTTCCTATTCTTCTGTTGCATCAGGATAGCTTGCTCCTGTACCCTTAGAAGGGCCTCTTTAAAGTACAGTCAGCTTTCCTGGACTCCTTTTCCCCGTAGACTTGCTTCCCAGGGGATCCTGCCCACCAGTTCCCCGAGTTTGTTTATGTTTACTTTTCTGAAGTCCATTGTCCTTATAATGTGGTCTCCTTCCTTTGTCCTTTTAGGCTCTTGAAGTCTTTCATTTCATGATCACTGTCACCCAAGTTGCCTTCCACCTTCACATTCTCAACCACTACCTCCAGAGGGCTTTCTGGAGGTTGTCATCCCCTCCCCCCGCGCCCTCCCCCCCCCCCCCCCAAAAAAAAAAAAAAAAAGGTCAAGAGGGACTTTCTGGCAAGCGAGCAGGACTCTCTACCATTTACATCAGTACAGAATGATGGTAGAATTTGGTGCATCAGGATACAATGTAAAGCTGTCAGTATACTGAGTTTCCAGCTCTGAAAGACATGGTCTGTATTAATAAAGAGAAGTCACGGATGACAGCATGCTGCAGCTGCAAATCTTTATTGGACCATCTCATCCATTTTTGGCTAGCTGCCATTTAAAAATATTTCTTGGAAGAAGAGGCCTCTCCCATCTCTGCCAAACATCTTCCTTACGCTGTCCAAACTGGAGAAGAAAACACAGTAAAGCTGTTAGTGATCTGAAACAGATTCACGTGCCCTGGTGTTAACGCTGACAATCCTTTGGATTATTTAAACTTGTTCATGGTCTCCCATTATGATAACATGACAGAGGTCATATTGTAAAAAATCTCAGAAGGAAAAAAAGTTGCATAACAATTTGGACCTTAGGAGGTTGTGACAATTTCCTTTATTGTCTGTCATAAACCTGCCCACTGGGGACCTCCAGAGTCCCAAGCTTCTCCCCAATGAGCTGCCACTTGCCCCAAGAAACCGACTGAGATTGCCCCAAGATAGCTCTCTATCCTAGCACCTCAGATCCTCTGCCCTTACCTGGACTCTTCAGACACAGTGAAGGAATCTCTGCCAGCCCCAAGTAGCTCCCACTTCTTGTTTATGAAAAAGGAAATAAAGTCTCCCTCTCCAGGAGAGGGTCAACTTGGAATATCACCTGCTCAGAAGTCACTCCTTCCACTAGCAACCAGTAAGGACACAAAAACAACGCTGCTTAAGGACATGAAAAAAAAAAAAAAATCAACCAGTGCTTTACTTTCAGATCAGTGTGCCCCCACACCAAGAAGCATCATGTTAGTTTGACCTGCCCAATGTCTGTATAGACTGGGCACTTCAGCAGGGCTTTTTGATGCTTTTATCTAATAGCTGGTTAAATCAGTGAGCTTCCCCCACCCCCACATCTGGCCAGGTGGGTGGTGCCTGCGTGGCAGCATGGGATGGTGCATGGTGGCGCTCTGTCCCTGCCTGCTTGCGTATACCCCCTAGCACCTTCTCAAATACCGCTGGGGATAGACATACCCCCGGTTGACAACCCCTGCTATAGACAGACTTAAGCACCTTTGCCAGTCTGACTATTAATATGTGTCACCCCTTCATTTCTAGAGGGCTCACACTATGCCAGTAACTTCCTGACCCCACAAAGGTGCATATTTACCAGACTACTTTCTTGCATCCTTTTGGACATGCAGATTCCACTGTCTCATGTTCAGCCATATCTCCATATGACAGTTTGCCCAGGCAGGTGTTAGGCTTCTTTTAAAATATAAATATTTCATTGTCTGGTGAGGCCCAGGCTTGTCTGCTTCTTAGGATGTTTACTTGGAGACCAATACACAAACCGAGTCAAATGCTAATTCTCAGCCATTGACTGTTGGCAGTTCAATTTAATCGAATTAATCAATAGAAGCATTAGGTGCAAGATGGGAATGCCTAGTTGCCAAAAAGGTGGTGTACACCCGGTGGAAGGGAGGGGCTATCTCCAAGGAAGAGTATACCTCCACTGCTCAGGCCTGTAGGGGGGCTGTTAGGAAAGCTAAGGTGGACATAGAACTAGGACTAGCGTCCAAGATCAAAGATAATAAAAAGTCCTTTTTCAAATATATAGGGAGGATGAAGAAGGCACCGGGAAACATGGAGCCCCTGCAAGATGCGCTGGGCAATCTGGTAGTTGCGCCAGAGGAGAAGGCAGACCTCTTTAACAAATTCTTCACCTCCATTTTCTTGTGCAGGGACCGGGACTCCCCCACCGTGTTTCAAGACGGACTTAAGGGGAACGCCTCAAGACCTAAGGCTGAGGAGGATTGGGTTAGAGTGCTTCTGGAGGGGCTGGACATGTTCAAGTCAGCAGGTCCAGATGCTCTCCACCCCAGGGTGTTGAGGGAGCTAGGAGGGGTTATTGCTGGGCCCTTGGCATGGCTTTACGAGCACTCGTGGTGCTCGGGCCAGGTGCCAGATGATTGGAAGATAGCCAATGTGGTCCCCATCTTTAAGAAAGGGAGGAGGGAGGACCCGGGCAACTATAGGTCTGTCAGTCTTACCTCAATCCTGGGGAAACTCTTTGAGAAGATCATCAAGGAGCACATCTGTGATGGGCCGGCATCGGAGATGATGCTCAAGGGCAACCAGCATGGTTTCATTAGGGGCAGGTCATGTCAGACCAACCTGATTGCCTTTTACAATCAGGACACAAAAGCATTGGATGCAGGTGTCGCCGTGGATGTAGTCTTTCTGGACTTCAGCAAGGCCTTTGACACTGTCTCCCACTCCATCCTCATTAAAAAACTAGGCGACTGTGGCATCGATGCCTACACAGTCAGATGGATTGCTAATTGGCTGAAGGGTCATATTCAGAGGGTGGTGGTAGACGGGTCATATTCGACCTGGGGGGAAGTGGGCAGCGGAGTCCCCCAGGGCTCGGTCCTTGGGCCTGCACTGTTCAATTTCTTTATCAGTAATTTGGATGACAGGGTGAAAAGCAACCTGTTCAAATTCGCTGATGATACCAAAATTTGGGGTGAGGTGGGCACGCTAGCAGGGAGGGAAAGACTGCAGAAAGACCTGGATAGGTTGCAAGGGTGGGCTAACAAAAACAGGATGCGTTTCAATATGGACAAGTGCAGGGTGCTGCACTTGGGCAGCAGTAACCGGCAGCACACTTATAAGATGGGAAACTCCCTTCTTGAGAGCACGGAGGCAGAAAGGGATCTTGGAGTCATCACTGACTCCAAGATGAACATGGGCCAACAATGCGAGGTCACGGTCGGCAAGGCTAACCGGACCCTATCGTGCATCCACAGGTGCATCTAAAGTAGGGCCAAGGAGGTGATCCTCCTCCTCTACGCAACACTGGTCAGGCCGCAGCTGGAGTACTGTGTCCATTTCTGGGCACCCCACTTGAAGAGGGATGTGGACAGCATTGAGAGGGTCCAGAGGAGGGACACCCACATGATCCGGGGACAGCAGGGCAGACCCTACAATGAGAGGCTACGGGACCTGAACCTGTTCAGCTTTCACAAGAGAAGGCTGAGCGGGAGCCTTGTGACCGTCTATAAACTCACTAAGGGGGACCAGAAGGGTTTGGGGGAGACCTTGTTTCCCCTAGCGCCCCCCGGGATAACAAGGAATAACGGCCACAAGTTGTTGGAGAGTAGGTTCAGATTAGACATCCGTAGGAACTACTTCACAGTTAGGGTGGCTAGGGCCTGGAACCAACTTCCAAGGGAAGTGGTGCTGGCTCCTACCCTGGGGGTCTTTAAGAAGCGGCTCGATGCCTACCTGGCTGGGGTCACTTGAGCCCAGTTTCTCTTCTGTCCAGGCAGGGGGTCGGACTTGAAGATCTACAAGGTCCCTTCCAACCCTACTTCTATGATTCTATGATTCTATGAAGATAGGGGAGGTGATAGTGCCACTCTACTCAGCAATGGCTAGGCCTCATTTGAAATACTGTGGGTGCATCTACACATGCAAATAAGGCACAACAAACAATAAACGCCCGTGCAGTTTACCATCGTTTGTGCCAGAGTACGCTGTTCCCGGGTGCAGTGTCTACACGTGTCCTGGGGACAGCACCACTTTGAGCAGGACTGGAGCAACCCCAGGTTGGCAGCAGGCTCAGGGGGTCATCCCTGAGCTCCAGGTGGTGGTGTTGGGTGGCAGAGGGGCTGGCTGGGGCATGAGGGTGCTAAAGTGTGCGGCTAGCCAGCAGGCAGCCTCTGTACTTTAGCACCCTCATGCCCCAACCAACCCATCACTGTCTACACATGTATTTTGCTGGAGTAAGTAACTGTGCTGTAAGTTACCATTTCCCTGTAGACTCTGTGGCAGTGGCTCCTTCTGGCTGCCACCACTGCACCAAACCCTGCTGTCCCAGCACCCCAGCCCATCCACCCCATACCCACTTCCAGGGGCAAGATCCACTGTGACAGGGGGCAAACACAAGGCTGGATCTCCAGTCAGCCCACCCACCTGCTTAGGGCAGTCTGCCCTAACTTTCCTACCATGACTTGAATATTTTAAAATATAATATGTGGGAGGCTGCCCTTACACTACCCCAATGTCAGGGGGTACTATCCACAGCTCCAAACCCACCCTACACCATGGCCCATGCCTTGCAGATGGCATCCAGATCAATATTGCTCCCCAGTCTGAGGCTGGGGCAAACTCAGACCATTGTTGGGCCTTTTCCACACTCACACTTACTCTGCCCCCTGCTCACAGGGGCCTCTTGCACTCTGCCCCTCACTGGGCCACGTACGACCTGCCCTGCTCTGTTCACTTGAGCGACCTCTCTGGGTTATCGGGCTTGACTATTAACTCTCTGGCACAGGACATGCAGCACCTTCAATTTGCTCATGCTACTCTACGGGGCGTCACCTTATGTTGAATACCGGGCTGGTTCTGCCCCAAGCCCTTCACCCACCCTTCAAGCCTCCCTAGCAGCCCTTCTCAGTACACCCCGGTGCAGTCCTTCAAACTGCCCTCTGCAGCCCTACTCTGCACCCCAACTCATGCAGTCTTTCGGGTGCCCTGCTGCACCCTACTCTACACGTGCCCACACAGTCACTATTCACAACACCACTACCCCGCTCTGGGGTCTCCAGTACCCTTTGTCCCTGCTGGGCTCAGGTGCCTACTAACAGGTATGCCTAGCCCCACTGCTCCCACTGCTCTCACCAATTACTCACCAGAGGATGGGGGCTGGGGTTAAGGCGCCCCTACCCAACTTTCACTGCGGCGAGTAACTGGTCTGGTATTTCTTGGGGGCTGTCCCACCACAGACAGCCCCCCACCAGACCTCACTACCCGGCGGGGTGCAGTATTAGGTCATGCCCAGGACCAGGAGCCTCCAAACTTCCCCATAGCTCCTGTCTGTACCTCCAAGATACTCCAGGAGCAGCAGCTCAGCCTGATGTTACCTCCTTAGCCACCAGCAGCAGACTGCTGGCCCAGCTTGTGTATCTGAGCCCTAAAATGGCTGCCCTAATCAGGCACCTGGCGGCTGCTTGTTTCCAGCCCTTAAAGTACCCTGCACCCAAACGTGCACTGTCACGCCCACACAGGAAGGGCGTGAGGCTGGGATGGGGCCACGGCTGGGAGTGAGATGGGCAGGTATGGTTGGGGAGACCCTGGGGTCTTGGGGCAGTGACTGCATGGGGCCGGGGCCAGGGCCGGGGCAGAGCTGTGATCCATTGTCCACATGCCCCTGAAAGAAATGCAGGTTCTGTGGGTAGGGGCATGCGGGGAGCAGATCGTGGATCTTCCCCATGCTGTCACTGCCCCAAAATCCTGGCCCCAGTCCTGGAGCAGCTCTCTGCCCAGTCATGCACCATGGCCATGACGCTCCATGGAGATGGCAGGATCAGCCCATGACAACATGGGGCCGGGGCAAGGGCAGAGCCCTGGCACTGCCAGCAGAGGCGGGCAGGGAGCATATTGTGGCTCTGCCCCAGCGCTGCACTGTCATGGCCCCACAATCCTGGGGCATCCAGCCGGAAGCCATGTGGGTAGGGGCTGCTTGGAAATAAAGTCTGGCTTCAGGCCAGACTCACCATTTTGTCCACTCCTGGTTTAGATTATGGTTGTATGAGATAGTTTTGATAGAGATGCTCCTGCCTCAGGCAGGGGGTTAGATTAGATGACCTCTGGAGGGCCCTTCCAGCCCTACTGCTCTATGATTATGACCCTCTTACTGATAACCTTAGCTGAAATATAAAGACACATCAAAATTACATTTACATAAAATACCATAGCAAATACCAATTGAACAATGGAACTGAACACAGATTCACCCTAGTTACAAGAAGAGACCAAACACCGCAATAACAACCTAATTTGGGAGAATATCCATGCTTGCTACACAGTGAAACCCCAAAGTAACTTTGTCTTGGGGTACCTCCATGACATTATCTTTTTTCAGTCTCCACCAAACACACTGACAGCCAAAAGGATAAGAAAGCTGATACAGACAAAGATGCCCAGGTAGCATTCTATCTGCTCATCAACTTTTTTTTATAAGATCCTCCAGAATCTTTCATTTACCTTCCTGCTATTGCTTTTTGGCCCTCAGTCACAAAGAATGCTTCACTTCTAAAGTGGTTAGCTAAAGTTTAAAAGGCGAGCTTGGGAGCAAAAATTCATAGGCTGGCTACACACAAAAAGAACCTAGGACTGTACATTGATATTGATTTTATGACACACTATAATCTACCTGATTCTTGAATTTATTCCTACACACAACAGGTATTAATGACCCCCTTCCCTTTTGATCTTGATATCCCAGTCTTGATATTCCACTAATCAGCTTCTTTTCTTCTAATTGTTAGTCTGCTACCCCTGGGAATTTCCCTCCCCAATCCATCTTAACATTTCTACTCTCAACTGTGTTTGCTTGCTTCCTTTCTTAGACCTCATGATTCATGAACAATATCTTACATTCAAAAGCTTATCTAACTTTAGGCGCACACAGAATTGACATTTTTCATGTGATCTGACCCCAAAAGTGCTCTACAGCCATGTTATAACACACATGCATGGCTGCAGAGCGCTTTTAAAATGGCCAATCGTGTGAAAAAGTAGCCCTCATTAAATCAGGTAGTAAAGAAAGGCACTCTAAATTAGAGCACTTTAGGGAACGTGTATATAGCTTCCTATGAGGTTTACATGTCATGCCCCTGGTCTGTCATAGGGAGGAGGCAGAGAGTCTTCTCCTTGTGCAGCCAGCTGGTCTGCAGGGGAGGGAGAGCAGCTGGGCAGTGATCAGGAGTGGAGGTTTAGAGTCATAGATTCATAGGTGTCCCAGGGGCACAGGACCAGAAAAGGGGGAAGCCTCATTCAGAGGCAAACCCCAGACCAACGTAAAAGGAAAAGAAAACAACAACATACCTGTTGCAGGGGCCGGGAGGAGTGAGGAAATGTGTGGTGGGAAACTGCCCACGCAGTGTATCAGCCATACCCATATGCAGCTGGGGCCAGGTGACACCATGAAGAGACACCACCCAGCGAGGATAAAAAGAAGCCATGAAAGCACGGGACGAGGGACACCGAGGACCGGAGGAGCACGCGAGGTGGAGGGCGTCCAGCCGCTGTGATCTGCAGCAGCGGTGGCAGCCAGAGCCGTGGAGGATCCCCGAGCCAGGGAAGACCAGCAGGGGTCGGGAACCTCACCAGGGAGACCGGGAGAGGCAGCAGGAGCTGCAAGAGATCCACATGCTGGAGGAGATCGACGGAGAATCAGCGGAACCACCGGAGAAGACAGCAGCGGCTGCAGCAAGAGCCGGCGTGGGAGCTCCCTTCAGAGGCAACAGGTGCCGTGGCTCCAGGGCAGAGGCGGGTCCTGGAGGAAGGGAGAGAGAGACCCTGGCTGGGGTGAAAGCATAGACCCCAACCCAGAGGGCACGCTAGCCTAGGGGTGTTAGGAGTTAGGAAAGTACAGGACTCTCCCCGTGGACTTTCCTCTTCCTTTTGTTCTCCCTGTTGTCTGCTCCCTTAGTAGTCGTATGGTTAGTTCATTAATTTGTTTCATGTCGGGTCACTACAGGGAAAGGGGCTATGGTGAAGGTATTGTTTGTGTTCCCCTCTTAGGGTTTGTCTATTTTAGTCCCCTGGCGAGAGTAGAGTGGCGGTGCCCTTAGTGCCAGGCTAGGGTAGCCGGGACGTCGCCCAAGGGTGAGAAGGAACCACGAGGAAACACAGTGAGGGCCAACGGCATCAGACATAGAAGGCCTAGGGCGCTGAAGAAGACAAACCCAAAGGCCGAGAGTCACTGAACCCTCCGGGTCCGGCTAGGGTCAAGGGCACTTGTCTACAGGAGGAGACACAGGGATCGGGGAGAATATCAGCAGAGGATTGCCGTGAAAGATTTGGAGGCCCATCTCAAAGGTTGGCACGTGGCCGGGGTGTAGGGGAGGTTGGAGCCCCATGAACCCCCACCGTGACACGTGACAGCTCTGGAGGCATCCTCAAAGGGGACCCCCTCCAATGAAGGGTCATTCAAAGTCGTGGCAGGAAAGTTTGGGGGTGACCCTGAAGGTAGCTGAGGAACCCTCTAAGGTCTGCACAAAGGCCTCTGGCAAGCAAGGTCAGCAGCTCGGGCAAAGGTGGCACAAGAGCGAACCATCGCGAGGAGACGGGCACAATAGGCACTAGAGCTGGAAGGGACCTTGGAAGATCATCGAGTCCAGCCCCCTGCCCTACGGGCAGGAAGTCAGCAGGGATCATATGATCCCAGAAAGATAAATATCCAAATGTCTCTTGAAGGCATTCAAAGTAGGTGCTTGAACCACCTCTGGCAGCAGTCTATTCCAAACCCTGGGGGCTTGTACAGTAAAGAAGTTCTTCCTCATGTCCTGCCTGAAATGGTAATGGAGGAGTTTGTGACCATTCGACCTTGTCATCCCTTGGGGTGCTCTGGTGAACAAATATTCCCCCAGATCTTGGTGAGCACCCCTGATAAACTTATAGGTGGCCACCAGATCACCCCTGAGCCTGCGCTTTTTCAGGCTGAAGAGTCCCATGTCTCTCAGCCTCTCATCATAAGGTCTGTTTTCCTGACCTTTGATCATGCGCGTGGCTCTCCTCTGCACTCCCTCAAGCTTCTCCACATCCTTTTTTAATTGTGGAGCCCAAAACTGGATGCAGTACTCCAGTTGCGACCTCACCAAGGCCGAGTACAACGGGAGAATGACATCCTGGGATTTGCTTTAGAAGCATCTATGGATGCAAGCCAGCGTTTTGCTTGCTTTACTAGCCGCAGCATCACATTGAAGGCTCATGTTCATCTTGTGGTCAATCATGACCTCCAAGTTCCCTTTCATCTGTAGTGCTACCCAGCATAGCACTGCCAAGCCTATAAGCATGCTGCAGGTTTTTCCTCCCAAGATGGAGAACCTTGCATTTTCCGGTGTTAAACACCATCAGGTTCTCATCCGCCCATTTCCTGAGCCTGTCAAGGTCTGCCTGGATCACCCTCCTATCCTCAGGTGTGGATGCTTTACCCCAGAGTTTGGTGTCATTGGCAAACTTGGCCAGTCTGCTTCTGACACCAATGTCTACATCATTAATGAAGATGTTAAATAGTATAGGCCCAAGGACAGAGCCTTGAGGGACCCCACTGGTCACAGCACACCACGACGATTGACTTCTGTCAATTACCACCCGCTGGGTCCTACTGCTGAGCCAATTCCTCAGCCAGCGGATTGAGGTGCAGCCAAGGCCACCAAGAGGTGATCACAGGATACCAGATCAAAGGCTTTTTTGAAGTCAAGATATATGACATCAATCTCTTCTCCCTTGTCCAGGTGATAGGTCACCTGGTCATAAAAAGAAATGAGATTGGTCAAGCAAGGCCTACCCGCAACAAACCCATGCTGGCTATCCCTCAGGATGTTGCCGTCAGCCAGTCTAAGGATGGCCTCTTTGATAATTTTTTCCAAGACCTTCCCCGGGATAGAGGTCAGGCTGATGGGTCTGTAGTTTGCTGGATCCACTTTCCTCCCTTTCTTGAAGACAGGCACCACAATGGCCTTCTTCCAATCTTTGGACACTTCACCAGAGCACCAGTTGTCGAAGATCCGTGCCAGGGGCTGGGCTATGATGCTTGCCAGGTCCTTGAGTACCCTTGGGTGTAAGCTGTCAAGGCCAACTGACTTGAAGGTGTCCAGCCTCTCAAGGTGTTCCTTCACAAGGTCAGCACTGATGGAGGGTAAAGAATCTCCCTCACCCGGGCCTCCCTGTCCCATAGTGGGCAGGGGTGTCCCATGGGACTGGTGAAAAACCAACGCAAAGTACCCATTTAGCCAGTTGGCTTTATCCTGGGTGTCGGTTGTCAGTTGTCCCATCTGGGTTAGCAGGGGTCCAGCGTTACCCTTGCTTTTCCTCCGGCTCCCCACATATCTAAAAAAGGGCTTTTTATTGTCTTTGATATTTGTAGCTAGCTGAAGTTCAGTCGCAGCCTTGGCTTTCCTTGTTCACTCCCTGCAGGTCTGGACCAGTGCAGAGTATTCCTCCTTGGTAGTGGATCCAGTCCTCCATCCTTTGTAGGTCTTTCTTTTAAGATGCAGGATGTCCACTAGTTCCCTGGAGAGCCAAGGGAGTTGCTGTGCCCTTTTGCAGGAGAGGGTCCCTGGTGCCCCAAAGCACCAGCAAGGAGGGGGCACAGTGCCCAAGCTGCCCTTAGGCTGCCCCCTCCCCCCCCCCAGGGAATTAATTCTGGCTGACTTTTTGCAGCTAGCTGGCAAGTGGAGGGGGGCAGGTTAGGTGGGGATCAGGCTGGTTGGCTTCCACAGCAGGCTACAGCAACCCGTGCCTCCTGGCCTCTGCCAGTGCATGGAGGCACTCAGTTCCCACAATTCCCACCATCAAACGCCCAATGTCTGTTAGCTTTGATGATGCAGTAACTTTAAGCGCTTTATGTAATGCACAAAAAGTTAGTGTGATAAATTCCAACAGTGCAGTTGGTCTAATAAAAAATATCACCCCCCAAAAATCCTTGCCTCACATAATTCCTGGACCACTATGGCTACAACATCACTGTACCATAGATGCTTCTGTAAGATTTTCCCATTATCCTTGCATCTTCTGGAATTACGTGTCTCTGGTTGAAAAATATGGGATCCAAGTGGTTGCTCATAGTGCTCAGAGCAGCAGTGTCACTTACAAGCAACCATTTGTTCCTCTTGACAAAGTCAGAATTTCCAATCTGAATCTTGCTCTGTGGCTTTGGGCAAGTCACTTAACCTCTCTCCCCAGCGTTCACAATGTACACATGGGGAAAAGATACTTATTCTTCTCCCGCCAAGAAAGGATGAACTAATATTTATGCAGCAGTTTTTTTAAACTATAAGCCATTCTGTAAGTATGTCAATCATTGTGTTACAAGTGGCATCCCTGTTGGTGGTAATTGCTGAGCCACTAAGGAATAATGGGGATTAATTGAGACTGAACTGCTATTTCACTGTTCACAGTGGCCTTGCCACACACAAAGAATTTTGTCTGTGCTGTTTCTGTTGAGGTTCAGTGGTTTCAGAAGGTGCCAGTTTCTAACAACCAAAGCAGACTTTCTAAACACTGAATCAATGAGTGGTTTTGATTTCTAAAAACTGAGACCTATAACCACAAAATCAAGCCTATCAGAACTAGGCTTTAGTTGTATACAATGTAATTGCATTATGCATAATGAAGCTGTACACAGTTGCTCTAACTTCTACTGAAATCTCACTAAAGAGAAATTGGATTGAGCTGCACTTGAGCGGTCATAAAAATCACTAAAGCTAAATAGGAAAATAGGCAGATATATATATATGAGCTGGCTGTTCCAAGCTGATAAGAAAAAATATGAAAATCTAAACATACTAATATATTCTGTAATTTTCCCCACTTATTTAAATTAAAATACTTTAAACTGGTTCTCCTGTCAATCCAGAAATGTGGGGTCAAAAGTGTTAAAGGTCCATCTGAGTCTAATTGGCCCACTGGGCTGAAATATGTAAGACAGGTTGGTTTCTTCAGCAGTGATTCTATACCTCCTTTCCAGAGTGCCAGTGAATACTGTTACGCGTGCAAACATAATTCACAACGTAAACCCAGACATTCGAAATAGGAATCCATAGTGGTAAAAACATTCTGACCCATTGTGGTCTTTCTGAGTTCTCTGCAACAGAAAAACTATTTTTTTCTATCAATTATTTTTCCATAGTTAAAAAACAAGTGAAAACTAAGGGCTCCTATAGAGGTGTGTGGTGTCTGCTCTGACGTGCTGGAAATTCAGTGTGTTGAAGCAGACTCGATTAATCGATTAATTGAGCCTTCTGCGTCATGTGCATCAGCGTCTCCATGCTGAAAAAATGGTGGTGGGGCACTTTGAAATAAAACACGTTGGGCTTTAGTTCAAAGAGCCACACCACCATTTTTTCAGTGCGGGGATGTGTGGGGATGCTGATACATGTGACATGCAGGTGCTTTTAATTATTGCAGCTTCCTAATTAGAGTGCCCAGGGCCGCCTGCCACAGTACATGTAAAAATGCCCTAAGATCCACCATTTTCTGAGGGATTCCTCAAGTCTGACGAGGGGTGTTGAGAACCACTATTCTACAGTCAACAGCACACAGGGGAGTGAAGTGGCCAGCATCACATCTGGCAACCTTTGACTCCCCAGACTGGGTTTCTAGCTAGGCTGACTGGAGTTATCCTTTGGTGCAATATAGAGCAAAACTTAAACTCATGCCTCTGGAACACTATCAAGACACACCTTAATAGCTTTACCACCATAAATGGAAATCCCTCACAGTCAAGGATGATTGTCTTATCTGTGGACCCAAAGATGGCTGATGAGGCTGATTTGGGATCAACAGGCTGCAGCAACTTGGGTACATGTTTCTGTGCAGGCTGGGTGGCTGTGGATTCCTGATTTCAGTCCACACCACACTGTTTCTGCTGCTCCCACTTCTTCATCTCTGTTGTTGTCATAAGGTTTCAAAGTACTGAGATCCTTGCAGCAGACTCTTTCTCCATTTGGAGTGGTCCTGGGCAATAGTCTCCCACCAGCTGATGTCAATGCAACATTTTTTCAAGTTGGCCTTAAAGACGTCTTTGAAGTGCTTTCTCTTCCCTCCTTTTAAGCATATACCTTGACTGAGCTGGGAGAATAAAGCTTGCTTCGGGAATATGGAGTCAGATATCCAGATGATGTGACTGGCCCTGTAAAGTTGATGTCGGATGATCATTGCCTTGATGAGGAAATCCCAGATGACCTTAGGGATGCCATGATCATGACAATCTTCAAGAAAGGAGACAGGTCCAATTGTGGAAATTACAGAGGGATCACCTTTGTGGCTTAAAGGAAAAAGGAGCAATAGAAACCGAATTCTCACCCTCCTCCCCTGCAATTTCCCTTTTTTCATATTTCTAAATTTGAGAAGTATCAAACAGCTTTTGGACACATCTACCCTGTGGTAGCAGTGTGTCCCAACAGAGATACTCTCAAGTACCTTTCGCCTAGCCATTTCCCCTTTGATGCTCCGAACTGGAAGCGCGCTGGTGAGGTCACTCTGGGATGTCCCTGCCAGGATCTGCCACTGTTGCTGTGTAGAAATACCCTTTCAGATGAGAAAATGATAGGCTTCTTTCTAAATGCTCTACACACACCCAAACCAACTACATTAGAAGGAGAAGTTTCAAAAGAGCCTCAAAATTAATCCCAAATAATTCTTGCTCCCTTCAACCAGAAGACAGCTCTGCAAGGTACAAGGTACAGTTTCTCTTGTATACATTATGTTTAATAAGCACAAATTTCATAGATGTTAGGGCTGGAAGGGACCTCACAAGATCTTCGGGTCCAGCCCCCTGCCCAAAGGGCAGGAAGTCAGCTGGGGTCAGATGATGCAAGGTAAGAGTCCAGGTGTTTCTTGCTACAAGAAAGTTAGGGTTGAACAAACAACCGTATGTATGTGTAAATATTTAGCCCCTCGTGTATGTGCTTTGTGATGCAGTCTTTATTTAGGTAACTGCAAGCTAATTTTTGCTAGAGGTAACTTGCTTCACTTGGTGCTGCTCTTTCCCCTTCCGGTTTGGCAACTCTTCTTTTTCTATTCAGACAAACTGTTCCCTCTATCTCCTCCCCACTGCCTCGGTGCCAGCTGGGGGGTCATTGACAGCAATGGCGAGTGGCCCCAAGTACAAGAAGAACTGTAAGAAAGAGGCTGCTACAGGTGGCAGCTGGGTAGATCACTTGCAAGGAAGGGCCTGCTCAGCCTGGGTCACCCGGGGCTGGGGCATGCTCGAGACTGGCTGTTGGATTGGCATGCTGAAGCTGGGAGGAGGCGGCGGCGCACTCTGGAAGGAGGCAGCGCACGCTTGGTGCGGACTGAATCTTTGGAGAATTTAGGAGCCAGCTTGACAAGCATCTACTAAACATGTATGAAGTGAGATTTCTTAGAGGTTCGCAGCTTGGTCGCATGATTGAATTTTCACAGGGACCACAGTGTCACATTCCTGACACCTGACCAGGGCCGGATTAATGCATAGGCAAACTAGGCACATGCCTAGGGCCCTGAGCTGGGCATGGGGTGGGGAAACTTTACTTTCGCAGAGGCTGCACAAATGGCCTCATCTGCTCAGCAACATTTGTACAGGGAGGGTAATTCAGAGCTGCCTCTCCTTCCCCTCCCACCCTCATTACCCCAGGCCTGCAAAGAATTTAAGGGTGCGGTGAGGAACCGCTGGAGCTGTGCTCACTCCTCTCGCCTGGGGATGGGGGGAGATGTGGGGAGTCCTCCAGGCCTGGGAGGAGAGGAACTCGGGGGGCTGCAAGCCAAGCCTGCGGCAGGGATGGGGTTGGGGAAGTGCTGGCCTGGGGGGAGCGCAGCCTCAGTTAGAGGCGTGGGCGAAGCTGGACCCCGCAGCCACAGCTCTCCCAAGAGGGCAGCGAGGCCGCTCCCGGGCCCTGCAGCCGGCCACGCTGTCAGGGCGGGGGGAGGCGGGCAGAGGCGAGAGGAGGCGCGGAGTCAGCCCAGGCACAGGCCGGGGGCGCGGCTCTGGCGCGGGGCGGGGCGGGTGTGCGTGGCAGGCTTGGCGGGAGCCCCCCCGCGCTGCATCGTGCCCGGTGAGGCGCGGGAGCCCAGGTGCGAGCGGCCGCCACCCACCCCAGCGTCGGCATGGCCTCGGCCCGACACCGCAGCGGCAAGGGCGGCGCGGAGCGGGGGGCGCAGCCCGGCGGCGGGGATGACGTGGCGAGGAAGCAGCAGCAGCAGGCGGCGGCGGCGGGCCCGGGCGGCCGGGGGAGCAGGGCTGCGGCGGCGGGCGGCAGCCGGGTGCTGCGGGCGCTGCTGTGCGTGGCGCTGCTGGCGGGCGCCGCCGCCGCGGTCTGGGCCGGGCAGCTGCTCCGCCAAGAAGTCCAGCAGCTCGCCCAGGGCCACCACGCCTCGGCCGCGCAGCGGGAGCAGCTGGCCCGCAGCCTGCAGGGGCTGGCGCAGCAGGTAACGCCGGAGCGGCGAGGCAGCCTGGCACGGGGGGTCCCGCCAGGGCAGCACGTGCCATAGCAGCCTGTGCGGGCACCCCCCCCCCCGAGAGAGGGCTGGGGGTGCCCAGGCCAAGGAAGGAGCCAGGAGGGTGTTCAGAAGGGCAGGGAGCGGGAAATGCAGGCGGGACGCAGGTAGGAGCCGGAGAAGAGGGTCCCATCTCAGCCGTCTGGGCAGCAGAGAGCGGGGCTCACTTCTGAACACAGGTGGCAAAGGAAATTCTCCCCCACCCAGCAAAACACCCCCACAGCTGGGCACCCCTGGCCCACATGTGTCTCCTTGATCCAAGCAGGGTCCTGCCTCCAGTGCAGAAGCGTACTGGGGGATTCAGTTGGCGGGATGGAGACTTACAGCATAGGCCAGAGATTTTCACCCGGGTGCTGCTGGGTCTTTTGAAGGGTGCCCAGACCCTTCAAGTGATGAGGAGGACCCTTGAGATTGGATAGGATGGTTTGGAGAGGGATGGCAGGGGGTTGGACTCAATCAGCATTTCTCCACCCATGAGTCATGTCCCAAAAGTGGGTTGAAAGACCATAGGGAAGGGTCACGAACAAACTTTAAAGATGGACTCTCCTTTAAAGGAGGAAAACGTGGGAAGCCATGGCTTTTCCCTTGCAGGCTGGCAGAGCTCCAGTCTCCCGGGGGGCCCTGCATGCCCTTCCCCCTGCCTCACACACTGTGGGGGAGGGGGAGCTGGGGCATGGAGGTAGTGGGTCAGGAGTGAGGGGCACTGGGTCAGGACTGGCCATCTACATTTGCAAATGGTCCTGGTACAGGAGAACCACTGGACTAGATGACCTCTGGAGGGCCCTTCCAGCCCTGCTTCTCCATGGTAGGAAAGGTGTGAGGAGATGAGCAAATAAGCCAGGCTGAGGTTTGTCCTTGCCTGGCCACAGGAAGGAGTTGAGCACTGTAGCCTATCTATACATCTTACTTTTTAAGAAATTGAGTGCCACTCAGTTCACAAAAGTTATGGAAAGTTGCCTCAAGTCCAGTGAGGTTAACCACAGGCATGTACTCTTTTATCAGAGACGTCCCCCATCCTCTGCTGTTCCAGTCCTGAGTCTCTTATCCATTGAAACAGTTAGTTAGCAGTGTTTGGGCAAGTGCTAAGAACAAAAATGAGACCACAGTCTTTTCATGTGCTGTTGTAGGCATGATTTGAACATAGGGTGGTGAAACCCAACTATATTAACTTACTGTAACATCTAACTTATTCAGTTGCAATCCACATAGTTCACCTGTGTTATATAATAAAATTAAATATACTTTGCACTTTCTGGTAAAAGGGCCAGACCCACGTTTTTGGTAGTACAGTTTTAGTATCTTGGATGTTAGTACAACGTAACTGAAATACACCAGAATATGTGGTTTTGCATTCATATGATTGCTGCTTTTTACATCTGGGATGGCACTGCAGGAGATAGTGCTGTTGTAAAACTTCAGTGAGACTTGCCCTCACTTTTCCACCACTGGTGACCACTTCTGCTGCACACTATGGAGAACAAAAATCCCGCCTGTTTTATAGAAGAGTAGAGGCACAGCCAGAACTGCTGAGTGACTCACACTCCTTGCTTACAGTGCCTCCTAATTTCCTGCATTACCTCCAGCCAAGAGCAGGAGACCCAGCAGCTGTCATTGCATTTGATGCTGGGGGAAGTGTAATGAAGTAGTCTGCAAAGGGTGTGGCCCTGCTGTGATGAGAGAAACATCCCTGTTCTTGCAAAGGATTTTTTTTTTTTGTGGTTTTAGGCTAGGGTTTCACACGTGGCAGTGTATTACATGCATTTCTACACCTTTTCTTTTAAAATGTGAAATATGAGGGAGAAAAGCTATCAAACGAAAGCCATGTCAGAAATTATAATGCCTTAAAAAGATATGGGAGGCAGGGGGGAAGTCCAACAGTTCATTTGCTTTGTTTTATGCATTTGAGAGCAGTTTCACTGCCCTGTGTGTGACCGCTCAGTTAGATCTCAGTTCTGCAAGTTGGTATATAGGGTCTGATCCACCCATCTGCGCAGAACTCTTCTGACCTTTTCGTAGCATCCCACATGAGTGTAAGGCTCTGCTTACATGGGTCAGCTTGCAGGATCAGTAGGGGGTCTTAGCCATTTTCTCATGTCAGGTCTTTCGCACACCAACGTATGTAGGAAACACAGACAAAATGAAAATACAGTTGTAATGGTACAGGGAAGGTATAGTCTCTGTAACTAACTTTAAATTCAGTTTTTCATGCTAACTAGATTTCGGATTCACAGGATACTGACAAAGTTCACAGGCCCACAGTTAATCTCATCTAATAGTTTTTACCTAGCTTAAACAAACCAAAAAATAAATCACAATTTGAAGGAAGGGATAGATTAAGTTGGGCACGAGTTTACAGAAATATGGTACATAACTCAGTGAAGAGCCTAGATGCCTAGATTGTGCATATAATTCTGTATGTTCCATGGCACTTATTGTTTCAAAATCTAAGCACCTCGCAGACTTCCCTTGCAACATCGCTGTGAAGAACGGAAGTTTTGTTTTCCCTTTTTGATTGCTAGGAAAGTGGCATGGGCAGGTTAAGTGATTTGGCCTTGATCACATGGAAAGCCTGTGGCAGCACCAGCAATTTGGGTTCTGCCTTTGAAGTCCCAGACCAGTTTCTGAAACAGAAACACATTCTTCCTCCCCCTATGGAGAGAAGGCATACACTGCATTGTTCATAGCTAGCAGGAGTTTTAAACGAATGGTAATCCAGATCTATGAAATATTTGGCACAGAATTCTTCCCAACTTCTATCCTCAGTTGACTCACCAGACAGAAGCTGTCTACAAGATCAGACAGACTAAGGCTTTATACAGACATTACAGCTAGAAGTTCTGGGGGTTATATTGGATTAAAAATGTTTCCCTGATTTAACTCCGTAATTAAATAGGTGCTGGGGGCCTGATTTAAGGTAAGTTGGGGTAGGGGGTGGAACAGGTGGGGTGGAGGAGATCTGTGGGGGGGCTAGCAGGGTCTGCAGAGGGCTGGGGGGGGGGGGATAAGAGAAGCTTTTTGATCCTTCCAGTCCCCCGGATTGAAGTAAATTGGGGTGAGAGGGGGAGAGGAGTGTGGACGGACTGATGGCTTTGCAGGGGAGGTTTGGTGGGAGGGGAGCCTCTCTCCCCTCCAACCAGGGAATATTTTTAGCCCTCCCAGTCCCCCACATCCAGACAAACAACCCCTCTCCAAGCAAACCAATCCCCCCTGGCCCTCCCCACACCCCAATCTGCTTCAGTCAGCTCCCTGTACAACTAAATGCTGGTAAAACTGGCTCCAGGAACAGTTTGCAGGATCAGTGGGTTGGTGGGGGAGGCTGGTTGGTTCATCTGGTGGTGAGGGGGTGGGCTGAAGGGCTAAAAAGAGTCCAGTGCTGAGCAGGGAGAGTGTAGGAAAAGCACAGCCCTGGGGCTGGGATAAACATGTAGTGGCCAGGCTTTCCCAGCCCTGGGACTGTGCTCAGAATGTGTACAGAAGTTCAAATAGATTGGTTTAGCCAAACCCAATCTAACTTAGTGCATCTCTGAGGTACAGTTAAATTGGATCAGATTGGCCATTTCTTGGCTGATCTAACCTTCCTGGAACTTCTGTACAATTTGCGCTTAGATTGACATAAGTAAGGATCCAAGGGTAAGGCCCACATGGGGGCAAACTAAGTTAGATCAGGTGGCCATTTTAACACTATCTAACCTCCCCCTAACCTCCCTGAACATCTGGATGTACCCTTAATCACATGCACACCCATTTCTCTGTTGCTAATGGGCAAGGGTATTTACCTGTATCTGGAACCTCTAAGACTGCTGCAGACTTCAATTTGCAGTGATTTTTTTAAGATTGAGACAGATACAGAGTATTTTTCAATAGTGTTTTTCTTCAAAGGGAGGCAATAGAGAAAATCCTTGGTGGTGCCCCTTTTTTCCATTGCTTATGAGGTTTCCATTGCTTATGAAAAAGAGACCATGGTTGTTAGAAGTATCAGCATCACTCCATCTAGGTTGAAAGAGTATTTCATTTGAGATTTTCAAAGTTAGTGAGAGTTGGTTGTCTAATTCCCTCAGGCTCCTTTGAAAATCCCAGCAAATCCTGACAAACATAGAAATACACACAGAACTTTAGGGTTGGAAGATTCTCAGCTGTCCATACAGATGCAGAATTTTCTGTTCCTAGAGTATCCCAGACAGCTGCTTATCCAGTCTCTTGAAAGAAGAGATTCCACATCTTCCCTAAGCAATTTGTTCTAGTTTCTATCACTTATAGTTAAAAAGTTTTTCCTGAGACTTGATTTGTACAATCAGTTGCCTTCATCTCTGGGTTGCTTCAGACAGAACCATAAGTTTTATATAGTGCTCTCTAGGCAGAGCCGTCCCTTGGGTATGGCGAATTGGGGCGGGGGGGGCCCACAGAGCCGGGCAGAGCAGCCACAGCCCCTCCTGTGAGGCCTGCCTGCAGCTGGCAGCTCAGCCCCATGCCATGGAAAAAGCACGGAGACCCCTCCCTCCACTTTGGGGGGGTACCCTGGCCCTGCGCAGTGTTAAGGGGGCCATGCACAGGCTGACTTGTCCTGGGCCCCAAACCCCTCTAGGGTTGGGTCTGTCTCTAGGAGTCAGGTACACAAAGAAAGTTGTAATTAATTAGTTGTTATGGAAGCTCCAAGTTCTAAAAGGAAATAATCATAAAACTGTTGTATGTAGGGGGTGGTTAACTTTTGGTGTGCATTTCTTAATGCAAAATAGAGCATTATGCTAAGTCTGTTCTTCTGTTGGCACTTAAGAGCAAAAAGGCTTGGTATTAATTAATTGCTGCACTCCACTATAGAATACTGCACTCTACTTATACAGCACTTGCTGTACAGACCATTTCGGGGAGCACTCCCCTCTTTTCGGTCTTCTGCCATTCAGTGCCGTTGTCATAAGTAAGAGTTATATAACCTCATCGCTTTTCACATCAGCTGTAAGAGGAGAAAGGAAATGATGTGGAAAGTTGAGTCACAGTACAATGTTCAGAGGAGCCAAAATTTTCTGACATAATAAATACAGTCATAAGATGGCTGGTAAAAGGAAAAAAAAAAGGGTTGGCAGATAAAGAATATTTGTCTGTTTTATTCACAAGATTAAACCTTTTGAGGACGGACTCTATTTTATGCCTCTCCATCCAGAAGTAGCTGGCAAGAGACTACACCTCTTTTTAATGAACATGAATTATCATTTTGAATTTGAGTGGTTGCAAGAGGCTTATTAAGGGGCTAGTTAGCTAGTGTTTAGAAAAAAATGAATAGAGAACGTAACAGGGTAGGTAAGATTAGAAACTAGTCCAGCTTGACTATTATGTGCAAGGGAGTGACTTTAATTTACACAAATAGCATGGAGTCCCTCAAGAATATGCAAGTAGAGAACTGGTTTAACAGAACTACAGTCCATCTTTCCCCAACACTCCTGCTCCTATGTCAGAAGTCTCTTTCCATCAGTAGAGGGTTCCCCCTTCTATGTTGATGAATTACCTGTTGGTCACCATTGAGCATTTTTTTCTCTGGTAATTTTATCCCTTGGGTGGTACAGTTTGAACTTGGCAAACTGGATAAACTCCCTTTTACAGTACTTTTTGAAGACAAATTAATTAACAGGGTGATTTTACCAGCTTAGTTTAATTTTGATATAGATTCTATCTGTATCTGAGTTAAGTGTGTAATGGTTTCCTTGCATTGTATAAGATTTACAGACATCTAATAGGTGACATGTCAGTGTTAGTGCTACAGAAAAAATAAGCTTGGTACAATGGCATAATCAGAATAAAAGATCACTGGTAGTAGCTTAGAATAATATGATTTTGTAGATTTAATGGCCATAGCCACACGGGTGTTTGTGAAGGATTGTAACCCCAATTCTTTTCCTAATTGATTTATTTTTAGTTTTGTATAGCTTTTAGGTCACACACTATTAAAGAGGCAAAATACTTATTTTATTTTTTAAAGACTGAGTTGAGAGGAAACCAATGATGTTATTTTTGGTTCTGTGTAATGTATAAAAGCTGGAGTAAGGGGGCCTTGACCTTTTGGGGGGACTGTAGTGTTTAATCGTGTCTAGCTTCCCAAGGTGCTTTTCCACATTTTTTTTGTTATTACAAACATCAGGTTTTGCTTTCCCTGATATTTCAGAAGAACTGAAGAGCCAATAAAAGTTGTTAGATCAGAACAAATTAAATTGAAAACTTAAGCAATTAAAAGGAGTTTTTGAACAGAGATTATGCCTGTTTATCTCAAAGTCCTGTCAAGTTTTTGGGATAAATGTTTGTTTTTCTTGAAGAGGTAAGGGTGCTTGGCTCTTCAACCACAGGCTGAGAAAGTTCCCTCTCTAGTTCATTAGTTCTTTAGCAAACACAAGGAATAGCGGTAATATTTTCCCTAGTATTTCTAACATTAAAAAATAAGTGGACTTAAAAAGGGGGGGGGGGGCGGGGAGAAAGTTCTTACCCCTTTTCTGTGTACCAAGAGAGAAAGGGGGGGGAAAAAAAGAAAAAGGTTAAAAGGTGAGTAAAGCCACATTTCTTTTGCAGGCTGTCTTGAAAACCTCAGGGTTACTTGGTCCAATACATAGTAAATCAGGGGTTTGTATAGAATCCCATTGGAGATGTTTCAGCAGCGGCAAGGCGAGCAGCTGCATTAACCCCCATGGCTCCTCAAGCTGGCGCCAGCACTGCCAACCTGCAGCGCTTAATGCTGACATTGCTTGTCATGCTGCCAGAAGTGTATCTGGATCTGGTACATGAGGAGCCCTATGATCCAGGTCCAGCCTGGGGGGCCGAACACATCTGACATCCCCCTAGTAAGTCATTCAGAGCTTGCATTCAAGAGCACAGCTCTTATCCAAACCCTGCAGTTCATGCTCAGTTCAGACCCCCACTGAGGTGGAGGAAAGTTCAGTCTGAGGCCTTAATCTTGTCAACATGCATATGGGTCATTTAATGATTAATTAGTAACTTAATTGATTAAGTCAGTAAGAAGTGTTTGTGGGATCAGAAGCAGAGAGAAGACTTCAAGACAAAACTAAAAAGAAAAAAATCTTATTCAGTGAAATTATCTAGTTATTAGATAGATGAGCTACCCTAAAACAGTTTATCACACATGACAGATTGTGTGGTAGTTCTCATTATTATACACCTCAGGTGTGCTACACAGATGGAGGCAAGATAGCAGGCATTACTCAGCACTGCTACATACCCAAAGCCTAAAGGTATTGTAGGTAATGAATTCCACTGAAGCCAGTGGGAGTTTAATTGCTTTTTATTTTCCATTATGTTAATTTAGTGCTTGTGATGAATACCATCTTGGCAGCTTTGGAGACTCAAATTGGTTTTTATACGTGGACTGGGAACAGCAGACAGTGGCAGTACATTCATGTGCCCACACCCTAATTCTAAGGTGAAAGGGTGCTTCATTTTCATGCTCATTCAACCTTTGTCCTTTTTGCTGCTAGTGCCAACAACTGTGTCCACTAGTGCCAGCTGTGAGCGTCATTTTCAGGATGTAGACACTGAACTGGATTGAGACCACCAGCTCATAGTACAAAGGGCCCAGGTCAGCCTGTCCAGCAGTAACAACAGAGGGCACTAAATAGCTGAAATATTTTAAAACTAAACACACATTATCATCATACAACACAGTTTGGGAGAAATATAAAAACTAAAGCTAGCTTAGAAAATGAAATATAATGAAAGTCCTAGATATGTCATTACTACTTTCATTCCCCAGTCCATCCCCCATTTTTTTCCTTTAAAAGATGCCCTGTCTTATATAATTTAACACTCATTTATTGTTCAGTTATCATCCATTCAATCACTCTGATTTAAAGCTTAAATTGATAAAGATGCTTTTAAAAAAGTGAACTTACAGAGGCCCCAGGCACACAGTACATAACGCAAAATTCTTGCAGAAGCTGGTGTAAGTTTTGTCTGAATAAGGACTTAAGTCCTGTTAGATTGAGTCCAAGAGAAATAGGATTTGATGGTTTGAGGGCCAAGTCAAAGGATTTGGATTCAATACCACAGACCTCCTGGGAGACACTGGGAATGTCACTTTTGTGGAGCCGGTCCCTAGTTTACCATTTGTAAAATGTCATAATAGTACTTCCCAACCTCAGCACAGGGTCGAGAGGCAGGAAACATAATGGATTCTGATGTGTTTAGCTTTTACACTAATGGAAGCTATAAGTACCTTTGAGAGATGCATAGGATGTCATTTTAAGCTATAATATATGTGGATTTCTGTTTCAGGTACAGTCCATTCAAGCTACAGTTGGGGATTTTGAATCTGTGATGAAAATAGGTCAGCAGAAGCAAGAAGTTACAGAGAAGACTGTTAAGCAAGGGGAGAATGAAATAAATCGCATCAGTGAAGTTCTTGAGAAACTACAAAATGAAATCTTGAAAGACCTGTCTGATGGCATCCATATGGTAAAGGACTCAAGAGAGCGAGACTTCACGTCTCTTGAAAATACTGTGGAAGAGAGACTAACAGAGTTAACCAAATCTATAAATGATAACATTGCTGTATTCACTGAAGTCCAGAAAAGGAGCCAAAATGAAATCAGCGATATGAAAACAAAGGTTGCTTCAATGGAAGAAAAAGACGCATATAAACATGAGCTAAAGGTGCTGAAAGATGCTCTTGATGATGTGCAAGCATCCATGAAAACCAAAGAAAAGGACATAGAGTTGCTGAGAAGTACAATAGACTCAATGGAATCTGATGTTTATACTGAAGTCAAAGAACTAGTTAACCTCAAACAGGAACACGAGAAATTCAAAGAGGCTGCAGACACTGAACACCTTTCATTAAAAGCTTTACAGGAGAAAGTTCTTAAAGCTGAAGAATCCCTTACACAGTTCCCTGATGAGATTAAAAGACTTGATGAAGACTTACTGCATATTAAAGCCAACCTCAAACAGGATGTAAATGAACTCCCAGAAAACATACCAGAAATCCTTGAAAAGAATCAGGAAAGGTTTGAACCCAGGTTCAGACGTGTAGAAGACAGTCTTGAATCCCTGACTTCGGCTACCACTCAATACACTGAAAAGATGGAATCCCTTCTTTCTAGGCAGGAGGAGCATGAGAACAAGCTAGCTTCCTTAGAGGAAGGCATTACAGCTCTACGGGGCACCTCAGGTGCTGATACAAGTTCAATATCAGACGCTCTGAGAAGTCTCAGTGAATCTCAGATTTCATTGTTCAATGATATCGATGAATTGAGAAGAAGTGTAAGTGACCTCCCAAACTCTGCTGATGCCCTTCAGAACATCCAGAAACAAGTTAGGGCTTTGCTGGATCAAGAAAAGCCTCAGATGGATCAAGCACAACCTCAAGAGTATATAGAAAAGCTGTCTTCTGTGGAAGGCTCTGTCAGTGATTTAAGGTCTTCTGTCAGTAAGGTCGATACTGACTTGAAAATGGTCAGAACTGCAGTAGATAGCTTAGTTGCTTATTCAGTGAAAATTGAAACTAATGAGAACACCCTGGAGTCAATGAAGACCACAATAGATGACCTAAGGAATGATCTGGAAAGATTATTTGTGAAAGTAGAAAAGATACATGAAAAGATTTAAGGAACAGTGCTAATTAGGCAAGTATTGGATTTTTTTAGAAAATTAGCTTTTGTATGCCCCCTCCTTTTTATTTTTTTACTCTTTTTAAAGATGAGTTGACACCTCCAAAAGAAAACAAGAATGCTTTTACAGTTGGATACAAATCTGCTCATTTCCTGTACTTTTCTTCTGTGCAGGGGTTTTTTAAGTTTCACAGGGGTTTAAATTACTAAAGGCTTTTTTAAATCTAGAATGATATTTTGCTTCAACTGTCCTGTTTTAGTTAGTGATACAGCCCCTTTGCAACTCCAGCCATCAGACAGCGTGGTCTTAGTTATAATGATATAAGGGTACTTTATAAAAGTACAGCTATTCCTATAGAAAAAGGGGAAAAACTGCTGGTGTAAGGCACCTTTATGTTCACACATGCTAGAGTAGTGATTCTCCACCATTTAAAGATGCTGTGGGGTGCCATGCAATACTAGCACCATTAAGTGTGCAAGCATGATTCACAAGATAAGTCCAGAGATTTCAAATAGGAATCCATTCTGACCTGCTGTAGTCTTTGATCTCTTTGCAACAGAAGAATTGCTCTGTTTTATTTCTGTAGTAAAATGAGTGAAACCTAAGAGCTGACATTTGTCAAGGGATGCCTTGAATCTAAAAAAGCTGGGAACCACTGCACTAGAGCTTTTACCAATTTAACTGTTTTAGTTGAAGAACAAAGTTTACACACCTAAGCAAAATACTCATATTGGTAAAAGTTAAGTATAAGCTAAGCCTACAACAACCCATCAGTCTCTGCAGTTTCCAGTGAAGGTACAAAAGGACTGACTGCTATGCATACACAGTTGCATACAGGAAAACCCACAGAGGGAGGGAAAAGGCAGGGCAACCATAGATTCTAGCTTCCTAAAAGCCTACAGTGAGTACCTTCCCCCAACACCTGCAAACCCCCAGGTACAGACTGTCTGCTGGACAGAGCAATCTGAGCAGGAGGATGCAGTTCACTGTCACTCAGAATTCAGAGTGCACAGTAAGATTTGGTCACGTTCCTTTGGTGTTACTAAGATTATTTGGCAGATTTTTCCCTTCAAGTCCTATTTTCCCATTTGTAACATCACCTTTGGTTGTTGTGGGGATGATCTGGAGTGTGGACAAGGAAAACTAAAACAAAAATCCTGTTTTCATCTATATGAACCATGCTATTAAAAAAAATAGAGAAAGAAAATATAAGATGGCATTAGCAGAATTGCTTCTAAATATAATGCCTCTAAAGATTTCCCCTGAGGTCACAGTCACTTGAATTAGTATCACTGTATTATTTTGTGTAAGGGCTGTACCAGTGATGTCAGTGAAAGAGAAACAAGCCTCACACTGGTTAAGAAGCAGAAAATGTGTTAGATATTTAGAGCACACCAAACGTTGCTGTTCATGTGAAGAACCACTTAGACATGGAGCTTTCGGTTTTTGTTTTTTTAAAGTATTGGAAAGGATTTCTGATGTTAGTTCTTTCTAAAGTTTTCAAATGTTGTATAAGTATTTTAAAAGGTGTCTACACATAGATGCAGGTCATTCTGAAGATGAGGTTATCTGAGAATATAGTGCCCAACCTGCATTAGGTATTTGGCTGCAGTAGAAAATAAATTCATACAAATAGCACCTCTGAAAAATGGTATGTTAGTGGGGACAGCCTGGGCAAAAAGGACTCTTTTAGGTACATAAGAATAAGACATTCAACCAATTTTAAGGATGTTCCCACTGCATATGGTAAGAGGTTGTTAACTGTTCAAAAAGCCTTAATAAGTAAGAAGGATGCACTATACTGAGATAGTATTGTTGTGTTTCCTTTTGAGCTGCACTGTTCCTTGTTGACTTTTCCTTTCAATTTTTGAACAACTGTTTAGATTACTGTGAAAAGAACTGTATGGCTTATTTGCAGTATTTTTAATACGTAATAAACACTTGGAACTTTTGATTTTTTTTCCCTCCTGTGTTGCTTACTTTCACTTTCAAAAACATTTCCTGCAGAGAATAGCTGGGAAGAGGGGTGGAGCAGCTTCACTTTTTCTCTGGAGTCTCAGCTTTCATATTAAAAGGAGATCCCCATTATAGTTCCAAAGACAACCTTAAAAATGCTGACCTATATCATCAAAGCAGCACTGTCTTTGAGTCTTCAGAGAACTCGAAACAATAGCTTCTAGGAGTGAAATACATTATTCATTTCAGTGCTGACTCAGTCACAGCACTGATGCTTTCAAATGTCAATGTTGTTGACAAATTCAGTGCAGACAGCCAATGAAACAAGTGTCAAATGACATAGATCAGGGTGGCCAGCCTGTGGCACAGGTGCCACAAAAGGCCCAGGCACCCTCTGTATGTGACATCTGACAGATCGGGGAGGGGACAGGTGGCAGGCACGGCAGGAAACAAAGCAGCTAATCAGGGAGGGAGCAGAAAGCAGAGCAGTAGATTAGACAGGGGAAGGGAATCAGAATAGCAGTTGGGGAGGGTGTGGGACTAGTTTGTGGCACACCTGCCATAAAGGTTGGCCTGCACAGCTAAATCTATACAATTTGTCTTAAATGGCTGCTTGTGTTCAAGGATTTTTTTTGTTATGGGGAATGCAGCTGGTATTACTTTCAAAAAGTTCAGCTTAAAAACTTTGGGAAATGTTGATTTAAGTGTTCCCCTTAGACAAAAAATAAATATAAACCCAAATTTTATAATGCAAATCTCTCTGAATTTGGGGAATTTCAACCCAGATTTGAATATCACAGCTCACCTCTGTCTTGGAATGATCAGAATTAGAAACCAAACCCCACCACAGATCTGAACCTGTCCCTTTTCCTACCACAAGCTTCAAGAATCTAAAATATAGGTCAGAATTTCACAGCAAAGAACCATCTCAGGGGCTCTCACAAGTAGTAGTAGTACAAACAATTTTTATTTTGTCTTCAAGACTGCCCTGGTAGTGTTTTTCAAATGAGGAGATTCACTATTGATAGAGTCCACTCCTCTTATTTACAGCACAGCTGTTCTGATAGAAGGTACCACCAGTAGAACAGTTGCTGCTAAGAAAATGAAAATTGCACTTTTCTATGCTATGTTCTACCTAGACCAGGGGCCTGCAATTATTTTGGGCGGAGGACCACTTACTGAGTTTTGGCAAGGTATCAAGGGCCGCATGACAGGCAGCCAGGGGCAGATAAATACTAACTTCCTAAATTTTTTAGGGGCCCCGTGGGCTGGATAGAATGGCCTGGCGGGCCGCGTCCCACCCTTGGGCCGTGTCTTACCCACCCCTGACCTAGACTGATGTCCATAATAGTGTTATACCAAAGGATTAGTGATCATTTTAAGGGCTGATCCCTCATGAAACATAACGTTTCAGGTAGAAATATGTGTACCACATATGCAAACTTGTTTAGTAAGACAATGTGATGTACTTTGCCTATCTGGAGTAGTTATTTTCAAAGTGTATATGGCAGCTATAATATATATTTCAGATCCTGGCACCTGGTCCAGCTGCTGCTTGTTTCCCTTTGGGAAATAAAGCCAATGAATCAGTCTTAATTCTGGATGGTCCATAATTCTTTTACAGTCTTTTATAGTCTAAGAAAACTTGATTGTGTTCAGCGGTCATGACTTGAAACAGACTGGAGGTTGCTGTAACTTTCACTGGGAACCAGGTCCAAGAAGTACAAATTTAAAAATGTCTTCTAGCTACCTTTTATCTGGGCCAGACCAGAGCCTGTAGCTCAAAGACTGCAAGAAATGCTAAATCTAACTCATATTAAATAGTACAGTGCATTTCTGAGGATATAATTGATTTTCAGAGCTGTTGCAAATCATGTGCAAGCACTGATTATAGATCTCATTGCAGGCTTGAGTCAAAGGAAAACATAAAACTTATGTTCCAAACAAAAACCCAAATCCTTCCTACCTTTTTAACTTGGCCCCAAATTTTACATCTGCAGTTATCATAATTCTCAACAATGTTATCCCAGATTCCAACGCACACACTGGAGGAGGTTTTGGTTCTGTCATTAGTGTTCCCTGATGTGGGCAATAATTAATATTTAGTACTTCAGTGGTGAATTTCTGGAACTCCCCAGTCACTTAATAAACATTAACATAATCAGTTCTCAGAATGCCTGACAAGGGAGCCTTTTATCTTCCTTTTAGGGAAGAGCAGCTACAATATAGATCTTGACTACACTTAAGTATGGGCACAAACAAATTAACACACAAGGTGAGATAGGGTGTGAACTTGCAGTACCTTAACTAAGCCACAGTCACTACTCGTGTACACTCTGCCCAATGGTGAATGCGAAGTAACTTGTCCCTCAGTGAAAGACAGGTACACTCTCCCTCATTTTCCAGTGGTAAGAGTCTGGGCACAAGTAGTGACTGTGGATCAGCTGACAAAGCTGCAAGTTCACATTTGCACAGCCTGTGATGGCTTATGCAGGTGTATGTACAGTGCTTACCAATGCAGCTTTACTCTTATAGCTACACCAGCAACCCTCTCCCCAATGGAGGGGTGTGTGGAGTGGGAACATAGTGGGGACAGAGTTCTAGTGTTACAAAGTTTGGAGCCCCAGGGTGAGAAAGGAGTGGCTTTTGCTCCCCTTCCATGCCAAAAGGGGAAATCGCCAGCATTCACAATTCTCCATTTTCAAAGAAGCTGCTGGGCAAGATTGAATCTAAGAATATATGTGGGAACCTTGGGTATACACATAGCTCCTTAACTTTCACACTAGGCACCATAAAGGATTGAGACTGGTTGGGATATTTCATAATCTTTGAAATGCAGAGCTCTCCTGCGGAGAGTGGCACAAAAAAGAACTCGCTCCATGTTTTTTAACCCATCATAGGAAGCAACATCTAACTAAGAGTGTTTTATTAATGCATATGTGGGCAAACTGCTGTGAGCCTGGCTAATGATATTCTGGCAAACCTGCACTTCATACCAGTCCCATAAAACCATCTCTGCCACTGAAAGAAACAATCTATCCCGGCAGAAGCACAATTTAGGCAGAAGCGTAACTGTGTCTACATTAAGCAATTCTGCTGGCATGGCTGTCAGTCACAACCAACCCCAGATAAAAGTTTGCTATGTAAACACAGCTTGGAGATTCACTTGTAATGAGTCAGTCAAGCCCTGCAACGCATGCGCCAAAGGCATCTGTTTTTTGCCTTCAGCCTGCCTTCCACAGCAGTGCTGAGATTAAAAATGGTTTGCAGTGAAGCATTAGTGGTTTGCCAAGCTCCAGCAACAGCAGCCTTCGTAGCAGTTAGAAGGCATGAAGAAAAACAGAGTTACTGACAACAAGCCATTGTCTGCAGCTGACTCCCTTCTTGCATCAAGGCTAGACCACAGTTTTAGGCCACACTGCCTCTCATCAGGCTCCTCTAATGTATCAAGAAAACACCACACGCCCCTGCCACTACTTTTCATCTGACTTCCTCTTTTGGAGGAGACGCTCTACTAACCTGCCAGAAACAGACGCAGCAGCAAAAGGCAAAGCATTTAGACCTCTGGTTCAACCAGCTAGCCACTGCCAGGGTGAGAAGCAGCTGCAATGTGTTTTGTGTCTGATCTCTGCCTCAGTCCCTTTCCCAGCCAAGCTCAAATCTCACAGCTGCTACCAGTTTTAAACCAAAGAGGTGAAGACTAAAGCAGTTCCCCCTCACAGCAGTTCATGTTACATAAATCCTAAACCCTCCCCTCTCCGAACTATACACATATCCACTAGTTTGCATTAAGTTTCAGCCCTCATTTATCTTCACTCCAACTATGCATGGAAAAATCTCCATTCTTGCATGGATCCCATTTACACATCCTCTTTTTCAGTCCCTACATAATTGATGCTACCTAACTTCCTGTGCTTCATCGCTATTTGTATATTGATTTCGACATAATTGGACATTTCCACCATCTTTTGCCCACTAGGGTTTGCAGCCAGAGCAGGACGATTCTGGATCCCCTCTCCTTATCTTGACTCGTGATTCTGCACAAGACACTGAACCCTGATGCCTCAATTTATTTAGCAGTAACATTAAGATGGTGATCACTAATGTTTCCCAGGGATGTTCTGAAGTTTAACTCCTGCCTGCAGAAAGCACAGGACACCTCTGATATAAAAGTGTTTTTGGACAGTGAAATACAACACTTACAATTGTATAGTGTTAAAAAAGCCCACATTCCTAAGAGTGATTATAACTAAAGTTGTGCAGAGTCATAGACTCACTGCATCTTTGACTATGTGAGACCATAGGGGTGAGGACCATGCAGTAAGCAGGATTCTAGCACTACCAATGCACCAGACTTTTGGGGCCACACAGTTGGTCAACTTTACAGCTTTTGCTTTTGCTGTTGTCTCCTTTGTCCCAACAGCATCAATTCATGCATTCTGGCTAGTCAACAAGCAGCTTCTTCCTGGCTGCTTATCTGACACTATTACCTCTGCAGACAGAGGTAGGTCCACCTCTGAGCTGCCAGACATGTATCAACCAGTCTCCTGCACCACGCTCCAGATCCATCTTGCTTGGTGACCGTTTCTCTATTCTGCTTCTCACTTCACTGGCCATCCCTTCAGCTGCTGCTCTTTCAACCTGCTACAGCAGCCTCTTACCTTCTTCCAAACTCTCCCCTACCTCCTTTACTCTTCCTGCTTTTCCTGGTTTCCTTTACTATCTTCTTCCCTTCCCCCAATCCCAACCACAACCACTCTGGTCACCCTCATCTTTTGGAGTGACTTATCTCCTTTAAGAGATAAACTCTAGCTGCCTCCATTTCCTCCACAAATATGTTTTTTGGGTGTTTTTTAAATGAATTTGAGGGTGGATGACTTCAGAGGAAAATATACACAACTTGCTTTCAAAATCAACTTTGTCTCTTCAGCAGAGCACAAACTTCTTGAACAGCTGAAGGCCATTTTCTGATTAAACAGCTGAAACCTGCCATCTAGTGACAGTATTTTATGATAACAACACCTTAAAGATGTGTTTTGCTAAGTACTAATAGCACCTAAATAGCACTTTTCATTTCTAGATCTAAAAAGGCAAGTGAGAATTAATTCTCAATAGTACCTGCACATCTTGGACATATTTCCTTCATATTACTAGATGTAGGGTTTCAGGACTTATATGCAGGGTGAGATTTTTCAAAACAGCTCAATCTTATGTAGGCACTTTAACAGGGACCAGGTTTCTACAAGGGCATTTAACAGATCCTATTCAGAGCAGCTTTAAACAAAAATAATCTTTTTATTTTCATTTATATTTGGCCCTTATTTATATTCCTACATAGCAGCTAGGAGCCGAGTTCTTTAAAAAAACCCATCCCCTTAAAATAACACCTAGTCACATGGAATAGTTATTCTTCTAAATATATGTTATTTAAAAGTAAATATTTAAAAAATAAAAGCATCAGGCTGCAAGATATATCATCATGCAAGGATGCATCCTGTAGTTCAGGGGTATCAAACTCACCTGACCCGTGGTGTAGGACTGGTCCACAGGCCAAATGAACAGCATGGGGTGGGTCCCAGGGGCTGGATCAGGCCTACAGTCCCCACTCTCCTGTATGCCAGATACAGTGCATGCAGTGCCTATTTTAACCAGCTCAGGACAGGAGCTGCATGCAGCACTGGCCTGGACTGCGTGGTGTGGGCAAGGGCATTGCATGTGGTTCGCATCCCAGATCAGCCAGAGTGGGTGCTATGTGCAGTGCAAATCCTGACCTGGCTGGAATGGTAACAGTGTTCAGCATGCATCCCAGGCCCTCCGTACAGGGCTGGTCCAAGGGCTGGCCCAACACACTGTGTAGTTCCCAGGAGCAGCATGGAGGGTCAGATAAAGAGGCTGCATGAACTGAATCCGGCCTGTGAGCTATATCTTTGACAACCCTGTTGAAGCTCATTGCTTTCCTTTAAAATTAAAATGTATTGAGAAGAAAAGTTACTTTTAAGATGGATTTTTACACTTCAGTGCTTGATAACCTTAGGGCTGTGCGAAACAGCACCATTTTGTTTCGACTTCCATTTTGCTATTTCAATGGGACAGTGTTTCGTTTCAAATTTTGTTTTGTTTTGAAAGCGCTGTTCCGTTTTGTTTTGTCGAAATTGTTTTGCTGTTTCACCATTGTTTCAACGTTTTGCCCATAGGCTATAATGGAGGAGCATGAAACTGTCTATAACTTTGTCATTTTTTGGAATAGTTGAATGAAAACAGCAGAGATGGTAGCCCTTCTGAGACCATTAAGTCTGACAAGTTTCAAGGAGATAGGTGCAGGGGTTTCTGAGGCACTGCACCTCAAATCTTGAAAGAAAAACTCGTGTCACATGTGTGTGTTAAAGCACAGTGTGGGGAAAACTGCAGGCATGGTAGCCCCTGCTGAGGCCACAAAGCCTGCCAAGTTTCAAGGAGATAGGTACAGGGGTTTCTGGGAAACTGCACCTCAAGCTTCTGACAAGCAAAACTCATGGCATGTGTGACCGTGCGTGTGAGTTAAGGTGCGCCCTCACTGGTGCTGGGGCCTCTACATGACACGGTAGTGCCATAATGAGGTCTCCTCCTCCCCTGCAGCCTCAATCTGGTCCCCCACTTTAAATAACAACAGGTAATAATAACTTAGTGAGCAGCACAGTAGCACCAGCAGCATCCCAGCCAGTCAAATTGTCACAAAGCCTTTCTTTCCTCTCCTATAGGAGCTTCTTCTCCAGCAGCTGCCAGAGAACTGTCCCTGCCAGCCCCAGCCCTGGGGCTTAGATGTGCCCAGGGCCAGTCGCAACACATGAGAGTGTTGATGCACCCCCTGACAGGCAGCGCTCCCCGCTTAGGTGATGGGCAGGGGGGACAGGTGGGAGCACCGGTGCCCTCCCTGCAAGCACTGGCCAGCGAGTGCCACCTACAAGTTTATCAGGGGTGACCACCAGTATCTGGGGGAACGTTTGTTCACCAGAGCGCCCCAAGGGCCGACGAGGTCGAATGGTCACAAACTACTTCAAGATCGTTTCAGGCTGGACATAAGGAAGAAATTCTTTACTGTCCGAGCCCCCAAGGTCTGGAACAGCCTGCCACCAGAGGTGGTTCAAGCGCCTTCATTGAACACCTTCAAGATGAAACTAGATGCTTATCTTGCTGGGATCCTATGACCCCAGCTGACTTCCTGCCCTTTGGGCAGGGGGCTGGACTCGATGATCTTCCGAGGTCCCTTCCAGCCCTAATTTCTATGAAATCTATGAGTGGGCATGCTGGATGAAGTGCAGCTGGCACTTCTGGGAGTGCTGCTGGCATACTTCCCAGTCAGTGAGATAGGCCACAGGGGGATGTCCCCACCCTGGTTGCTGACTGGCCTCTGGGGGGGCACTGGTGCTCCCCCTGAAGTGCCCCCACTGATTCAGGTGGTGACTGGTGCCCCCCTCAACTCAGGTGGCACCAGTCGCCCAGGACCCTGTGTCCTTGCACTCAGGTGCTAGGGGTTTGGTCTAAGGACACGGCACTGGCAGACAAGGAGCTTTGGGTCAGTCTAATCTGGTATCTTTTAGCAGACCAACTGAATTGTTACAGAAATATATCTTAGCAAGGTTTGGGATTGAAAAACCCTTTGTCAGGCTAAGGAAGCGCCTGCATTTGGGGGGGGGGGGTGCTGTTCCTGGATGGAAGGAATAGTAAAGAAGCCAGAGACTGGCATGCAATGCAGGCAAGAAAGCCAGTCAGTGGAAATGGAAATGGAAATGGAAATGTCAGGGGGTGAGGGAAAGGCTGTCAGGGGGACGGGGGATGTAGCACCACAGGTAAAAGTGGAGAGGTACCTGGGGAGTCAGATGTCCGGCAAGTTTTAGTGTGTCAAAAATCCAATGTCTGTATTGAGTCCATGAGTTTCTGTACCTACTACCTAGGAGGTGGATGAAGAGCAGTTCATAGGCTCATCTGTGAAAAGTGGTTTGTAAATTCAAACAAGCACTGAACCTCGCTAACCTCATTACCAGAAGCCAGCTTCCTACAGCCCAAAACACACTGAATGGACCCAGGCCATGCCACAACAAGACATGTAAAACCTGCCAACAATATCTCCAGTATGGAGATATCTTCACAATACAATACATATCTCCATCAGGGCCACCAAGTGCCCTGATGGAAAATATGTGGAGACACCAAGCAACAACTGCGCACCAAAATGAGCGCACACTGAAAATCTATCAAAGACAAGAACAGAACACCACCTGTCTCCAATCTCTCAGGCCTGATCCTCAAAGGGAATTTACAAACCACTTTTCACAGATGAGCCTATGAACTGCATTGGTGCAGTCGAAACAGCATCGAAATGAAACAGCCACCGAAATTTTGCACAGCCCTAGTAGCTATCATTGTGACCTGATCCCTAATCTTGGTGTCAGAGTGGGAGTTATGAGATGTGGACTCTATTCCTATCTGGTGCAGACCTTCTGTGTGGCTTTGGACCATTCGCATCACTTTTTTGTGCCTCTGTTCACTTGTGTTATATGGTAGAGAATCATCATTTTGTCCCCATCTATGGGAAATATATTACAATTCTAACTGCTTTGCTACAAGTTCTCACTCCCATTGCTATGAGCAAGGCACACCTAGTTATACAACAGACTGCTCATTTTGGACCCTAGTAAAAAGTCTCTATGCCTGGAGTCATCCCTGTGCAAAAATAAGATGGATAGTAACATCTATAAACCACACACAGGCAGCACAGTTAGAGGGCAAGGAACAGCTTATCAGCAGTGAAAGGAGAATGATACAGGTCACTAGGTGAGCATTGATTCTTCTTAAGTGTGGGGAGAAGTTTGGAAGGCTACGGGTGTATGTTGACCAGGGAAGAGGTGACAGAAAGTGGAACTCAAAAGGAGTTCAGCAACTGACTAGACATGGGCATGTCTAAGGTCTGTCCTGGTCATGTAAACTAATCTGTTCATTCTTTCCCCTCACACTCTTCTGAATAGATATGATCAAATACCTGTACTGGACTAGATTACACTTGACATTGTATTAGATAGCTTTGATTTTATTAGATAGCTAAATCAGCCCAGCCTATCTGCAGGAGAGATGGTATCTTCCCCTCGGAAAATAGACAAGCCTCTATCTGCAGAATCCAAGAAACTCATTTAGATCCTCTAGCTTCACAGCTGGGTGAACTTGACTTTTTTGGTTCATGGCCCTCTCTGTCTGTTTTCTTACGAGATGCGATTTCCTTGAAAACTGTCCTTATTTATGACTGCAGCATTTCCCTTCTCTCTTAGGAAAGTTGGGTCTTTCTGCTTTAAGCCCTGATCCTATGCAGATGCTTCCTTATGCTTACATGGTTTCACGCTGATTCAATGCAAGATCAGGATCTTCAGAATTAGCTGTAGCACATGGAAGTATCTCAGGTGTAGTCCCATGGAAATGATCCATCATTGAGCTAATTAGGGAATTTTCTGCTACTTCATATACCAAATTAATTCACCTCACTGTTACCTAGTCCCTGTCCCATTTGTGATCTCATCATATGAATACATTGATTCTAAGATCTTTGAAGCAGGGGCTATACTTTTTTATTTCCTGTATAGACAGTGAAGCTCAGGGTGCCTCTATAGTATTGTTGCACCTTCTAGCACTAAAGCCCCATTCCAAAATCAGTGTTACCCTTTACTGATGAGTAGCCACATTGCAGGTCAACCTCCTAGGGAGGAGAAATCTGTGATGCAGTTTGCAAGTATCCTGTAGCTGTCATTTCCTTTAGCTATATGCATACATTGTTCCTGACATAAGATGGTCAAGCTGCACACAGGGCAATCCTTTTTTCCAGGAATGTTAACCTGATACCCATGCCTACTTGCCAGGGAAAAACTCTGCCTCAAGATTTGACTCGTCATAGATCAAAGCAGAAAGTAACCCTCCTGTTGCTCACAAAACTCTACCACAAATCCTGGTAAAACCCCAATGTGGTCTTACCAAGAGTCAACACTTGCTCACAAAACTAAGACCCTCAAAGTACATGTGTAATAATGCCAACTGGTGATGCCTGCTATAACAATAGAAATGCATAAACAACTATACAAGTAATAATTAATGAGTAATGAATAGGTTAATATGGGAGGCATAGTCCATTAAACTTAAGACAAAGAAACCAGACTACTTTTCAGATAGAGCTTAATCAATTTATGGACATGGATTTTATGATAGTGTTGTCTATGATAGTTGAGGACTGGCCTCTATAAGCCAGGAAGTATTTTCCACCCTTTGCCAACTAGAAAATGTGGGATGAATAGTTATTTGGCAGGTACGTAAATAAACATATTTGACCCAGAAATCATTGCTGAGATAGTTCTAAATTTTGCTGATGGCACCATTTACACATATAAGATTCTAGCTTTGCTATGGAAGAAATAAAACCAAAGGAAACCATTCCAAAACATGCTCTTCTGGAAAAAATATTTCAAATGAAAGGTTACCTATCTTCTCCCCACCCTCAGCTTTCACCCACAATTATAGAGGAAGGCGCTAACAGAGATGGGCCAGACCTTGCTTTCCTCAGAAGGATTTTCCTTTTGGCAGATCCAGACAAAATTCCTGTGGAGAATTCTTTCTTGTCAATACTGCTTGGGTTGGGGTTGGGATGAAATCCTACAGCTATGAGTAAGGATGGAAAATATAGTTAGCAGACCAAGAATCAGAATTTCCTTGAAACTCTTTTAGCACTTTAAAGTTTTGTTTTGAGACTTTTGAGATCAGAATGCAGCTTCTATAGTACTTTTCTAAAACAGCTCATTTTCCCTCCTGGTAAAATGTCATGCAAATTAACGTGGACTAGGGGATTGGTAATAGACTATACATATTGTTTGCTTTACAGGAGCACCTAGAAACTACAGTGAGTATTAGAGACCCATTTAATTAGGCACTGAAAAACACATACTATCAGTACCTGTAGAAGACCTAATCTAACCAGAGAGGAGAGGTGAAGAGTGGGAGAAAAGAAGAATTATCATCAAGATCTGGGCAGAAAATGACAATTCATTTTTGGGGAGGATTTTGCTATTTCAAAATCTTGTTTTGTTCTACTTAGAAGCAACCCCCTAAAATCTGAACGTTCTCTACAAAGGGGAATAGTGCCCCAGCTTCAAAGCAATCTGCCTTGTAGCTGCTTGAAGCCAGGCACCTTGGAAACCTGAGAATCCCTTCTTCTAGGGCAGTCCTCCTGACAGCCTGTTTGAGAGCCATAGACCCCAGAAGCCTCGGAGGGACTCACTCTTTTGGGGAGTCTTCATGGCAGGTTTTCTGGGCACTGTGGATCCTGGAGGAATGGCCTTCCCAACAGCCTGAGCTCTGGCAAAATCAGATTGTCTTTATGAAACGTTGACTCTGTTCCACTGGCAGATTCTGATGCAAACAACATGTCATCAGAATTTTTCTGATCTGCTCTATTATTCTTCCTGTTTTACAGATACTGAGACTGAGGCACAGGGTGATTATGATCTAGCTATCAATGAAGTCAATGGTCAAATTCCCACTGACTTTACTGGCAAAAGATCAATCTCAAAGTGATTTTCCCAAGTCATGAAGTAGGTTTGTAGGAAACCCAAGAATTGATCCCAGATCTCCAGTGTCTTTATCATCAAGACCAGTTTCCTTTGAGAACAGTTAGAGCTTTTGGCAAGTACAAGTCATAACTAAAAGTTGTTACCATTTAGAGTCACTTGTCCTTAATTTCCCTGTTGAGGGGAAAAGGTGAAGGTGTTTAAAGGTGGGTGTCCCCCCAGCATCTCTGCAAGGAGTGGAGAGAATGAGTGGCATCAGGTTGACCAGTGTCCATGCTGCACTTTCATAAGGGGAGCTGCAATGTTGGATAGATGCTTGGATGCTCCGATTCCATATCACTACTATAGGCTGTGTTTTGAAGGCATTGTATAGTCACTATCAACTAAATCCTTGTTCCACTGAATGCAGTTTTTGGTATCATGGATCGCACCTGAAGTGTGTCATAGAAATGCAGACTCATAGCATTGGAAGGAACTTCGAAGGATGTCTTCCTAATCGTCTTATGGATGTGTAATGCCCACATCTTCTTGGAAGCCACATATGTAGGATAGCAAAGGCATTGCCTCTTTAGAGTCTGGTATCCAGTTTTCTCAACCAATCATTCACCCCCATTCTAGAACATCAGGACTTAGGACTCTATTCGTATCTAACAGTCTACAGGGGGCAACCTTATGAAACCTGTGTGAGCTAGCGAAGCTAATTTTGGCTTCTCTTCCAGCATCTTCCAGTGGACCCAAAACAGGATGGAAATTGACTCTTTCATCTCACTCTAGCAACGCTCCCCCTTCTCTCCACCAAAAGGACACAGCTTTACCAAAGAATCAGGTTTTTATTATTTGAAGCTGGTATCTGAGCATCCATCCTTCACTGAAAGTATGGAATAGCAGTACTCTGATGGCTGACAGTAATGTGGATAAAGTCCTGTGCAATCTGAGTCTGACTTGTATTTTCCAGAATTTGGGGACAACCTGGTACAGAAGACTAGAAATTCTGGGGCAGAGACATTTAAATGAACCTTCCATTCTGTGAATTTCATAATAACAATGATGATGATGATGATGATGATTCAGCAAAGAGTATAATATTCAGTGGGTTTTGTGCTGTTCCCAGATACTTGATGGGCACGTCTACATGTGCCCTGGACTGCACAGTAACTGGTGTTACTGCACAGTCCTAATGCTCCACAGGTTTTTTTCCACGCCACTGTACAGTAGTAATGATCTACTACACAGTAGCTCATTGCTACTGAGCAGTAGTGTTGGCATCACGGTTTGTGCCCGCCAACTCTACGTTGCCATAGCAATGTGCCCGCCAACTCTATGTTGCCACAGCCATGAGCTCCAGGGATGTAGCTCATTACTACAGCAACATAGTGCCTCATGTAGATGCACCCCATAAGTCACAGATATCTGCAGTGGAACTTAATAATTGCATTGTGGACATTGTCAAATGGAAACAATGACAAGCTAAGTGATAACTGGATTTTATGACACCTGAAGGAGCATGAGAGGTTGCGGAATAAGCATATCTGCTGGATGTTTCCGAGGAAATGATCAGAAGTGAAGTACTTAACATTGTAGCATTCAAACTGTGCTTTATAGATTTCAGAGTTAAGACCCCATTCAGATGAAAGAGGCAGTTTACTCTTCTTGGACTTATTGTTTCAAACTATCTGGAGACTCAGCGAACAGCTTTGAACTGATTACACTGTGTGTGTGCATCACATTTTTTCACAACCCTAAGAAGCAGGAACAAAAATAATACTGACTAATCTATTTCCACTGCCCTTAAGAATAATGCTTTCATTATTACCTTTGAGTATTGCAATAGTTCCCAGAAGATCCAACATTGTACCAGGTGCTGTACAAATATATAATGAGCAGTCTCTGCCCCAAAGTTTACCATAGAGTACCAAAAAGGAACAAGTGCTATAAATGGTGGAAAGTGAATTAAAATTTCAAGAATGATTTTGGGTTTAATTATAAAAGCTGGGGTTTTTGTATGCTTTTAAATCTGATACTGTCTCTTTCAGCAGTAGCCAAATTCACACTTCCTTATTCCACTGTAATCCCTAACCCTGAAAACAGGCATGCAGGTAGCTTTAGCTCTGGGAATCTTCCTATTGACTTCAACAGCCCTTAGACACAGGAACCCAGATCAGTTCCATAACACTAAGTACTGCGCAAACAAAGTAGGAAACCATCTTAGATTTCAGAGCAAACAGTCTGAATAAACAGAAAGACAAAAGAAAGGTTTTTCACAGAGGCAAGGTGACATGTCAGCTTCATGGAGCAGATCCTCAAGGAATCCATTTCTAAGCACTTTTGGAGGAGAAAAAGGTGATTAGAAACAGTCATCATGGATTCACCAAAGGCAAGTCATGCCTGGCCACCTTGATTGCCTTCTATGATGAGGTAACTGGCTCTGGATGCTCAGAGACCAGTAGATGTGGTATACCTTGATTTTAGCAAGGCTTTTGATATGGTCTCCCACAACATTCTTGCAGGAAAGCTAAGGAAGTACAGGCTGGATGAATGGACTGTAAGGTGGATAGAAAACTGGCTGAAGCATCAGGCTCAGAGAGTAGTAATCAACGGCTTGATGTCTAGTTGGCAGCTGGTATCAAGTGAGGCATCGGTCCTGGGGCTGGTTTTGTTCAATGTTTCATCAGCGACCGGGAAGATGGCATACAGTGCACCCTCAGCAAGTTTGCAGATGGCACCAAGCTGTGGGGAATAGTAGGTATGCAGGAGGGTAGGGCTAGGATTCAGGGTGACCTAGACAAATTGGAGGATTGGGCCAAAAGAAATCTTATGAGGTTCAACAAGAACAAGTGCAAAGTCCTGCACTTAGGATTGAACCATCCCATGCACCAGTACAGGCTTGGGGGCTGACTGGCTGGGCAGCAGTTCTGCAGAAAATGACCTGTGGGTTACAGTAGACAATAAGCTGAATATGAACCAACAGTGTGCCCTTGTTGCAAACAAGGCTAATGGCATGCTGGGCTGAATCGGTAGGAGTGTTGCCAGCAGGTCAAGGGAAGTGATCAGTCCCATCTATTCAGCACTGGTGAGACCACATCTGGAGCACTGTGTTCAGTTTTGGAGCCCCCCACTACAGAAAGGATGTGGACAAGTTGGAGAGAGTCCAGCAGAGGGCAACAAAAATGGTGAGGGGGTGGGGGACATGACTTATGGGAAAAACCTGAGGGAACCAGGCTTATTTACTCTAGCAAAGAGGAGACTGAGAGGGGACTTAATAGCAGTTTTCAACTACCTTAAGAGGAATTTGAAAGAGGATGGAGCTAGACTGTTCTCAGTGGTGACAGATGACAGAACAAGGAGCAAGAGTCTCAAGTTGCAGCAAGGAAAGTTTAGGTTAGATATTAGGAAAACATTTCTCACTATAAGGATAGTGAAGCACTGGAACAGGTTACCCAGAGTGGTGGTGGAAGCTCCATCCTTGGAAGTTTTTAAGACCTGGGTAGACAAAGCCTTGGCTGGGATGATCTAGTGGGGGATGGTCCTGCTTTGAGCAAGGGGTTGGACTAGATGACCTCCTGAGGTCCCTTCAAACCCTAATTTTCTACTATTCTGTGATTCTATGGCCAAGGTCATATAGCACATCAGTGGAAGGGACAAAAATAGACTCCAGCTTTCCTAGAACCTAATTCAATGCTCTGTTGATTAGACTGCACTGCTATTCTCCTTAGACAAGAAAGTGTCTGAGGATCTGAGTCCAAGAGAACACACAAATAAAATGAGAAATCAAAATCATGCAGTAAACACTCTGCTACAATGACAAAATAATAAAAATTTTCAAAGACATGCTTTTGAAATACCTAGTTTATCATTGTGCTATTTTGTTCTGTCCCTTTAAAGTTTCGTATTTAGAGTGCCAAGTAAGGTGGATGCAGTTATAAACTGCCTATGAGAAACAAACTGTTCCAGTTGATAAAGACAGCAGGTCACATAAAATGTCTGAAGCTGTTTTAATAACATACTAAGTTTCTGAATTTTAAATTATTTTAAATGTATGGACCAGATTGGTATAAGTCAAGATAGTTCAACGGAAGCAAATAGAACAGGCTGATTTACCTCCAGTGCAGAATCTGACTGTGGATGTTATCCTTTGGGTGAGATGAGTAGGGTATAATTGACTTAAGATTCACTTGGAATCTGGAGCATCATCCTGACAACATCAGGCTTGAGGCATGAGAGTTTCTAGAGGCTGTTGCACACATCCCATTACTTAGTACACATCTGAAAATGTGGACTAGAGAAGAGAATAAATTTATAGGAACACAAATTCTTTTTTTCCCCACTTTTTTATGGTCATATATCTCACTGTAAATTGAATCTAACATATAGGAAATACTGCATCTGGATCAGCACCCTGCTGTTTGAACCCTGAAAATTTTCAATTGTACTGATGTTTTCATTGACATCCTGGACCAAGTCAATTCTAGGTACAACTCCACAGAATGAATTCCATCCCAAATACTGTTATTATCATCTAACATTAACTCTCGCCCTAGTACCTCACTATCTGTGATGTAGTCATGCTGACAGCATTCCTGTAAGGCAAGAAAATGCTATCTCCATTTTATGGAATGGGACCGAAAGATCAGAGAGAGAGACCAAACCCTGATACTGAAAAGTGTGTAGGGGTGTGTCTACACATTCATTAATGTGCTTTTGCTACTGTGCATTAAGTTTAGTACCCATGTTTATACACATGCTCTGGGAGTTGGAGGGAGCACTTTAATGCTCTTTAATCTCTAATGCTCTTTAATTTCAGAGCCGATCTAATTGAAGTGCCTGGAGCTTCTTGTGTATCAGCATCCTTGTACTTCAAACGAGCTTTGAACAAAGTGCCCCGCAGCCATTTTGAAGTGCGGGGATGCTGATACATGAGACGCAGGAGGCTGCTGGAGCATAGTAATTGCCACACTCCAGCAGACTCGATTAATCGAGTCTACTTGACACACTGGAATTGCAGCATGTCAGAGCAGCCTCCTGGTTAGGGCATTAGGCACACACTTTTTTAGTAACACTTAACGCATAGTAGCCAAATTTTACTGCACATTAGCATATTAGCATGGTTTTTGCTGCAATGCTCTAATGCTCAGTAAAATAGGCTACTGCACCTTAAAGCACACATGTAGACCGCCCTAGGTGCCCATCCCCCATTGATTTGAAATTGGTGACTCACCCAGGATCACACAGGAAGTTTGTGGTTGGTAGATCAGGGGATAATTGCTGGCTCTTTCAAGTCTCTGGCTAATGCCCAAACCACTCATCAATCTTTGCTCATATGTAGAGAGCAATTAGGGAATCTTTCTGCAGTTTATTTCATGGTAATAAATTCTCAACAACATCAAGCTAAGGCTTTATCGCATACTGCCTGAGGAGCAGGCCATGTTGTCCATAACTAGAGACCTTACCTTCATGATCCTAAATGTATACATTGGCAGTTGCCTGATTTGGAAAAGTACTGAGCATCCAAAAGCTCTCACTGGGGCACATTTTATATGTCTAAATATGGATATATGAGCCTACCCTTAGGTATCCCATTTTGATAATCTTGGCCTTGTCTTTAACCCATGCTACTATTGTTACAATCAAATTTCAGAGTTGCTAATATCTCTAGCAACTACTATACAGTAGCGCAACTAATGGTGAATGACTGGGGCATGAGCCCTGGGTGCTGAGTTAAAGGGGGCACCAGTGATAAGAGTCAGGGTGACACTTGGGGAGGGGTGGTACTCAGGGCAGGAGACTGGAGTGGCACTCAGAGAGGAGTTATGGTGGTACTGTTTGGGGGCAAATATGGCTGAATTTATTGGCATGGTGTCCCAGTGGTAACAAGGTTCAGCAGCACCTCCCTCCATAGCCGTGGTGTCTTCCAGAGGTAGGGAAGGGCCACTGGGGTTTCTGCCCAGGGCACAAATCTTCCCAGTTACACCTCAGCTACTTTGCATTCTTACCACTATTCAAAACCCTCCAAGAAGAGAAAATAAATTACATTCCATCTTGTATACAGTGTGTTTAAAAAAAACACAGGGCACTAGAGAAAGAATACTGCACGCAGAGGAGATATTTATAACACCTGCTTTGCTATGCATTTGTGAACATGGCAGTTGGAGAAAGATAATGCTTTCTAGGTAATCTTGAATCTGAATCCTTATAATTAATTAATAGAGACAGTTATAATAGCATTTAGATTCTTGAATAATCTCTTTATACCTTACTTGAATGTTCTATCAAGGCTATACACTAATTTTTATTAAATAACAGTATGCCATTTCAGAGGAGCTAGCAGAACTCCAGTAGCGGCAGGTTGCACGGCAAGATTTTAAACAAAAATAATACATACTGGGGCAGGATTCGATGTCACTTTATGCATGTCACCTAATCATAATTTCCCAGCCACCTAAGTAGCATTTTTGGCACTTATGTACCCTTTGCGATCCTATTCCCTATACAGTGCAGATGCTTGTGCATCTATGCAACTGCTGAGCATGTGCAATACAGCTGCACATTGGCCAGACAGGTACGTGCCTCTGTGTGCCCATATTCTGAGTGAATGATCATAAGTCACACAATCTTTTGTACCAAAAACCCATGACTAGCTTGTGTTAATATTGAAGCGAGTGGTGCTGGAACTATGATGGTCAAGAAAATAAGAGAGAGGCATAGATATTTGAGGGGAGGGGAGCTGATATCTTTTATTGGCCCAGTTGCATGTTTGGAAGAGATTTCAGGCAAGCTTTCCAGCACAAAGTACTCAGAAAAGGGACCTCCTTTCTATGTTTTAGCCCAATAGCCAAGTGGTTGGGGTACTTGCCTAAGAAGCAGGAGATCCAGGCTCTAGGCTTCCCTCATCCAATGGGGACTTGAACTTGCATATCTGCTTCATAGAGCTCAGGCCACAGGTTAAGCATGGTGCACAGTCCTTTCTTTACACTGCATGGGGAATAGAATCACGAACTAAGTGTAAGTGCCAAAATGCTACATATCCGGCTGCAAAACTGCCATTTGAACACACAAAGCCAATTTCTGCCCATATTTTACAAGTCACTTATGTATTAGTAGTTGTAATAGTAAGGAATACCAGAGGGGCTCACTCAGGTTCAAGGTCCTAGTCTGCTATGTGTTGCACATACTTATAAGAAGCTGTCTCTACTCTGAAGCGATTAGGAACTAAACAGATAAGAGAGAGGAAGGTTGGGAAGGGAAAACGTGCAACATAGAACATTTGAGTAGAAGGATGTAGTAGTTCAGGGGACAGTTGGCATTTGTGTCAATTATGTTTTTTAAATGTCATTTTTATGTTTCCCCTTCCATTTTCCATCTGTATTCATTGGGACACAATCCAAAGTCCATTGAAGTCAGCAGGAACCTATTAATTAATTTTAACAGACTTTGGTCAGTTGCACAGGAACAAGCTGATGTGATGGAGGATGAAAGGAGTTAATTACAAGTTCAGTTGAAGTGTCAGTAGCAAATCAAATTGATCCTTTCCATCTTCAGTTTTTTGGCTTGTTAGCTTTTGTACCGTGGCCTCATATTTTCTCCAACATTTGGGGAGACACTTTAACTTGGCTTGTCATTTTTCCAGAGGAAAAAAGCATAATTTCCTCTAATATGTTCCTTCAGTACGAACAGAGAACCCTTCTTCAAAGCTTGGCATTAGGTCAAATGCCAGTATAATTTATTTTATAATGAACAAGAGGTAATTTATAGTCAAGTTAATTAAGATGTATATTGAGATATCAGAGGCCACGAACACATCTTCCAAATATGTTGATCTTATGCTCCAGAAATGTTGGCAGATCCATAATCCGTCAGAAACCACTAGCTGGAACATTCTGGGCTAGACCCTCAACTGGTGTAAACCGAAGTCATTTCACTGACGTCAATGGAACCATGGTAATTTACACCAGCTGAGACTCTGGCCTTATATTTTGTTCCATTGCCATTCTGTGAGCCATTGATTGCATGCAGTCTCACTGCTTTTCTGCAAGTTTCACAAATAAAGCTGGAAAAGAATCATATAATATTTTCAGGGAAGTCTTTGGCCCGGATCCTACTATTTACCACAGGTGACCTGACTCTGTATGGAGCATTATTGAGTAAAACCATGTTCTGTATAGATATAAGGAATCTGTCCTGATATTGTAAATTATAGCATTTTTCTATGTATTCTTCTCCATTCACACTTATCCTTTGTTCATTTCCTATGTGTCTTTACTTTTTTCCACAAAGCCTTTCAGATTTGTCTACTGAGAAATGGTGCAAATCACTGACCCATTTATAAAATTAATTGAATAGCTAGGAGCTTATATAACAAATGGTTAAATTCCAGTTGCTTGGAATTGATCTGGATTTGATTTTCTGTGCAAGAAAGTGCCAGAACTAAAAGAGTCTATTAAAATGTGCAAATCTATTTAAAAAATGGGGGAGAAGCATTAATGCAGAATTTCATTTATCTCTGTTTTCTTTTGGCTTCACCTCAGCAATGAACTATCTTGTTCTCAAAATGTTGAGAATAATGAAATAATAAAGGAAATAAGAAGCAACTTGATAAAAGATGCAGAATAATGAATGTCTGGGAGCTTTTGCAGTCAGCATATGCTCTTTTTGTCTAAGATACACACTGGAAACAATTGGGAGGTAAACAGGGTTTGATTCTTAGCCCCTTCAAGCATTTAGAGCAAGCAACCTGAAGCTTCATTTGAAACTGGATTTCTTAGGAAGGTCATGAAGGCCAACTCAACCACCTTTCGCATGAAACATAAACTGGATGAAACAGCCCCTAACAAATCATTAATGACTTATTAAAAAATCCACCTCTAAAACTTCATTCTTGATGTTATGAATATAATAGAAACTCTCTTCCAATTACATTTTGCCTGAAAGCTTTTTTGTATTTGCAGCTCTTCTGTCAAAGCACATTTAGTGTTAGGTTTACATTAAAGGCACAGGGCAGGAGTAACCCTGGGAGATGCTGGGATTCAGAGACAGCTCCAAGGTGCAATTCCTATCCCTCCTTCACTTCCTTCTGGCTTCCAGAAGGTGGGAGTAGTGATCTACAACTGGCTTAGAGCAGCAGTAGCATAACTGGGGGGAATCTGGGGGTGGGAGAGGAGAAGGGATTAAAAAATAGCTCCTGCTGCAGCTTGTGGCTGCCCTCATTGCTGCCGCTAGCAGCAAAGCACCCAGTGCTGCCCCATGTACTGTTGCTCCAAGGGTACAGAGTTGTCCTTTTGTGCCTCTAAAGAGCTGCAAAGAGGCAGGAGCTAAGGTTCCTGCTGTTCCCCACACTAGCCCAGTCAAAAGCATCAAAGCACTTGAGCCCATGCTTAATTTAATAGTTAAAATGACTCTGGGTAAAATTTAAGTAAGGGATCCAAGTGCTTTGCTGGTACCTCTTGATATAAGGCTGAAGCAGAAGAGAACTTTACTTGACCTTGTGAGTGAAAACAGTGGGTGAATGAAGCACTGTCCAGACGAAATATCCCTGAAGAGGGGAAACAAATCATATATTAACTGGATTTTTTTTGTCATTTACTGGGAGAAGTTTTGCTCGCTGAGTTGAGAAATGACCTCCAGCAAGCAATAAATGATGCAGGCCTCAGCCTGTGGCTTTGGGCATGACAGCTCACTACTGGTCATTTGTTCATAGGATCCTTGCAATTCTTTCCTTGTTTTCTTTTTCTTTACTTACACTTTGCTGCCTCTTTGCACATGTGTTTATAATTAGTTGTACTTAAAAAAAAAATTTCCTTCTTACATCCTGCCCTGTTCCATTCTGTCAGTTATGTGTTTGGCCATATCTGAGGTTGTAAGCATTCCTCACCAATATTCTCTGTCATGTTTTTACTAAGGGAGAACCCCCTCCCCCTTCTCCACCCCCAGGTAACCCCCCACTCTCTTTCTCCAAATTGTTTCCACTAAATTAAATGTCTAGCAAGTCCTCTACAGTCAAGGAAAATTCTCCCCTGGGAATGGTCCAAGGTATGGTTAAAGACTTGAGACCACTGATTAACCTGCTTCCAATAATAACAAGAGCCTGTAGAAAGCAGTTGAAGCTCTTATTGTAAATGTTGATCTTAGTAATTATATGCACCTTTGTGATGATGAAAATATCCTGCTGACCAGATTTTTGAGTCTCCTCTGTAGTAAGTCAAAAGAAATGTCTGCTGAAGTTCAGGTTCTCTTGCAAAATCTACCAGTAATGCAAGCAGTATGTATTTTTAACTACTTTTTTAGTACAAGTCCAGGTTTTGTGGTATCTTGAAGACTCCTGTGCTTTCCATGCTGTCAGTGAAATATTTCTGACCTTACTTTGCACTAACCATCACTAATTAACTGCAGGGATTTGTCTGCAGTCTGCTCTTCCTCTGAAAGTGCATTTGCAGGAGTACTTGTTGAAGGAACTGGGCTCAGCTTGCCCTTTTGCAAAGACAGAAGTAACCATGTTTAGCCTATGCATCAGCTATCTATCAAGGAACTCCTATAGGCCTGGAAAAATGGTTAAGGTACCACTTTGTGCTGTAACCCTGTCAGATGAGGCTGAGTATTTGAGTAAGCACAATGCTTGGATGAGACCTGCAGGGAACTAGTAGATTCTGCAGGAACTGGCGATGACTAGTTGATATAGGTTCTCATGTGTCAGTGTTGCAGTGTGACATTAAGGAGTACTGAATTGGTAGAAGAATCTTCTGGATGAGATGTAATGCCGAAGGCCAAAATCACTTCTGGAGCCTGGTTTGCTTTAATACCAAACCCTTTTATTGTGCTGGTACTATAATGGCACTTTAAATGAGGAACAGTCCTGTAATCATGAAAAATTCCATTTTCATCTGACTGATTCCATGGCCCTGCAGAGGCTCCCAGGAGAGTGGACAGCTTCGGGATTTGAGCCAAATTTCCGCTGTTGACTGCATTCTGCTGGCTTTTACATTCTCAAGTTGAGACCATGTACCACACTGCTTCCCCAAAGCATTGTGAGTTCAGCAATGGCCATGGCTTAGCCTACAGGTGGCCTGTGCTCTGTAGCAGAGGAATTGGTCTCTCTGTATAGTTTGCATATCAATCACTGAACAATACAGTTCAGTGATTGATATGCAAACTATACACAGAGACCAATCCCAGCATGTACAATTTTCCTCAAGTAATGAGAAGTATCTAAATGATCTTTCTAGATAGAAGACTGGCTTGTATGGGCCTGGGCTTGGCTCTATACTGCTTGCAAAATCATAATATTTCACTTAATATTCATTATAGTATAATGCTGTTTGTTCACTTTTATAGCCTCTAATTCAGGTATTGTAATAAACAGTATTCATTCAGTAAATCCTGCTTCATGAAAAATTCAGAATTTACCTTTTGAATGTTTTAAAAGGATTTTTAAAGGAGCCTAAGAAGAGTTAGCTGCTCAAACTTCATTGCAATTTCAGGGGACTCCAGCACCTAAATCCCTTAAGCTCCTTTGAAAATCCTAGCCTTGGTCTCCATATACTGCTCAGCTAGATGATTTGTACAGCTCAGCTAGATTGGTTTTGGTCTAACAGGAGGGTACTTGTCTTTGGCTGTCTCAAATAGCTTCAGATTGATGGATGTAACCTAGGAGCTTTTCAGGAAAAACACATCAGACAAGGAAGGAAGGAAGGATGGAAGGAAGTTGTTTTGATAAATACACCCAATCCTTTGTCACTGTCTTGGAAGAACTGAATTATCAAGAAAGAATATAAGGGAGAGACATCAAAGAGAACATTTGATGTAACCAGCATGAAACTATTTAAATAGTGGTAACATGATGAATACAAAGCCTTTAAGATGGAGATTTAGATTCCTAGGTCACGTTCTGAGATATCTCAGTTTAAAATTGGAATACAGTAACTTGATTTAGGTCAAGGGCATTAGTCCAGATTTTTGTTGGTGCAAAAACGATGTAATTTGCCTCTTGAATCCTAGTTACTGCTCAAATTCTCACCAGCCACGAGGTTCTCATTAGCGTTCTTCATGCTATGCCCCAATTAAAAGTTATGTTTTATAACCTGGCATCAGGAAGAATCATGAAGCACAAAACCCAAACCTAACACCTGCTTCTTATATTTTATGAGGCAAGGAGTTGATTGGCTCTACAAAGGGCTCAGGAATAAAATACACTTAATAGTCACAGTGGGGATTTAATATTAGTTTTATGTATTTTTCACTTCAAAGCCCAGAACTGTACAGCTTGTATGTGTTGCTTGCCACTGTTCCATTTTTATATAAATCACTCTTTCCTCTGAAACTTTAAACTTAGTGCCAGATTCTGCTTCTACTTATGCCAGTGCAAATCTGGACTAAATCCTTAGAAGCTAGTGAAATTATTCCAGATTTACATTGGTTTTACTGAGAACAGAATTGGGCCCTTACACCTTTAAAGCTCCACATTGGATGTATGCAGCCCAGCTTCTGACTAATACTAACATTCCCTATAGGCTGTAAACAGCATGGCTAGAAGTGGTAGGATAGTGTATAGAGACAGCCTAAGGTGGGGAATGCCGTGCACTAGACACCTCTGACAACATTTCTATAGCTGTACGGGGCCAAAGAAAGTATTTGGGGCCTTTCATCAGGCCCACATTTTGTTTTTAAGTGGAAAAATATGTATGTGCAGGGTGACAGCAGACTTGTGGACCTGTAACTGGAAGTGATAATAGCCAGGATTCTTTACTCAGATCCCTCATCAGGATTCTGTGATGATAACCCCCTGACGGGGAAGGCCTCTTCTGGGCAGCTGGGAGTTTCATTTGTTCTTTGTTCCACCAAACCAGCTAAGAACTCTAAAGAAGTGGATTTTCTTTACAATATTCTGAGATGCACTGAAGCATGGGAAGGAGGTGGAGCACCAGGTGTCTATGAATGAGCTAATGAGGGACCCTGTTTGTGCAACTCTCTCATTCCTCTGCCCTGTTGTTCAGCCCTTGGAATATCACATGAAGCTGCACAATGACTCAGTATTAGCCCAGGCACAGCTGCAGAAGGTCAGGCTCTGCCCTTTTGTATGGGGTGTCTTTAATTTAGGCTCCTTGGGGACTCATCTTTCAACATATTCAAATGCTAACGCTATGGCTGTTAGAGGGGGAAATGACATCAGTTGGTGAGAGGACAGCCATTGAATGGAGCCGCTCCTGTTTTAATATTTCAGGCAGGACCCTTCAGTATGACAGTCAGGTAGTCAGTCCTGCCATGATGTTTAAAAGAGTATATAAAACGTCAATCATTCAAAACAACACATTCATTCTACCCTGATTTTTCAAAAACACGAAGCTGGCTCCTTAAATGAAGAGAAAAAAATGCTTTTAGCAGAATTTATTGCTTGTTAGAATCTGGTGGTGGAAAGAGTAATAATGAAGGAGGCAAAGATGAATGTGTGCTTACATTTGTCAACTGCATTGTACATAATTTAAGATGATATTCACTCTCCTTTACGTTCTGCTCCACAGAGTATTATATCTCTTTGATTTGTTCTGACAAACTACAATGCTGACTTCTATAGTCTGGCCTATTAGGGCCCCTCTACACATGCAGGTAAAAACGCCATGGGATCTAATGCATGATCCACACAATTGTGCCTCCTGACATGCTACATGTGCCTGATCCCAGACTCTCACTTCACCGGCAAGAAGCAAGCTCCCGTGGCTGGGAGCTCCCTCAGCTGATTTGGGCTCCCAGCCACAGAAGTGCCCTAGAGGTTCCCACAAGAGGAAGACCACAGCAGGCATGGGGCTTTTATACAAGTGCTCTGGGGGGCGGAGGGGAGGCACTTTAATAATTAAAGTGGATCTGAGACCCACTCTATTTCAGGCGCCCAGAGTATCACATGTATCAGTGTCCCCATGCTGAAAAATGGCGTTGAGGAGCATTGGTTAAAGTGCCCTTGCTGCCATTTTTCAATGTGGAGACACTGATACACGTGACGCTGGAGTCTGCTGGAGCACAGTAATTACCACGCTCTAGCAGACTCAATTAATCAAGTCTGCTCTGACACACTGAATTACAGAGCGTTGGAGCAATCTCAATGAGTGTGTGTAGGCACCCATTGTGTTTCAGCAGTGGGGGTGCACGGAGCACCTGCACGGCTGGAAGCCCTGTCAGCTGATGGGCTCCCAGCCATAGGTGCATGTGCTTCTGTGGCTAGCAGCCAGTGTCAGCTGGAAAGTTATTTTTCACCTACTTTTATCAACATGGCTGGTGCTATTAACTGCAATAGTTAACCTGAGGTCTATTTCTCTAGTAAAAATTAGATTGTACAGCCAACTCCTGAGAGAGAGGGGATTGCCTTGTGCTTGTGAAGCATGACCCCTTCCCATCTCCCCACCTTTGGATAATTAACAAATGGTAATAATGGACTGAAGGGAGACTTATTCAGTGCTTTTCGATTAGAAGGCTGGCCAGCTGTGATGGGCTACGGGGAAAAGGAACTCAAGGTAGGAAACCAGAGAAATGTGGACTTGGGAAAGAGTTGCAGAGGACTCTCTATAAAATAATATTAGATCTTGGCACTACAGGCCCAATTCTCCTCTTATTCCAGCTGAAGTAATTCTGGAGTAACTGTACAAAAATCAACAAAGCTAAACCAATGAAAAACTGGTGCGACGTGGGAGAAGAAACAGGCTCTATATGCTGTCATTTGGCATGCATGCTCAGACAGAAGAAAATTTAGCATGTAGATGATGGCTTCCCTCTCATTTACATGGCTGTAAATCAGAATTATGTATACTAAGGTCAGTGGAGTTACACTGGTATAAACACAAGGAGAATCTAGCCCTTATATAAAAAAAGATTATGTGCTAAATTTACCAGTGGTGTAAGTGCACACATCATAGATATCCATGGAGCCAAGCCTGTTTGCACCAGTGATGAGTTTGGATCATTTTTCTTTAAGGTTTTTTACATTTTAAGTATACATCATGCAGACAGAATCAGGGGCTGGAATGGCTGCCCAGCTAGGTATTGAAGTGGTCATTTGGCCCTGGTTTGAGCAAAATGGTCTGCCATTTCACTGTAATCATCCTCCACTTACAGTGCAAAAAGAAGTGTTCTTACTCTCCCTTGGCTTCATTATTTTCTGAGTCCATCTCAGGTCACTCACTTAAAATATAGTTCAAAGGTTATTGTCCATTTATAGTCAGGTATAGGGCAGGCCTGTCCTATCCTGTGGAACCTGCAGCCACAGGGGGCCCTGTAGCCAAAGGGCCGTGCCCCGCTCTCCCCCTACCACCCACGCCATGTTTAAAGGGCTTGATGCAGGCAGGGAGCCCCTTCCTAGCCAAGTTGGGGAGGAGTTCCTGGCTCTGCTCCTGCCCCAGCCCCAGTCCCGGGGAAGAAACCCAGGCATCCCCAGCACATGCTGGCCCCCTGTGCATCCCCTGCAGCACAGCCCACGTGCGCACAGCCTGGCTTCAACTATTTTATTTTAGTAAGTTTATACAGCAATTAACTGCAGTCTTGATTTTTTGATGGATCAGGGGGCCCCAAAACTATATCTTGCAGGGGACCCCAAAAAATTGTGAGCCAGCCCTGGTCAGGTATAGCAAAATATATTGCACACATCGTATCCATAGCCATATCTGTATCAGCTTGCAATTGTTTATAATAAACCCTCAGAAATTAGAAACTGGATGTCTTTGTCCCCATTTAGAGCATATAGAACCCTATTTTCAGAATGTATGAGCTCCCATTAAATGAAGATGGAACCATGCATATTTATTTAGCTGCTTTGAATATTATGTCTGAAAACTGTAGAACGTTGTGCATGGCTACCATGGCTACTGCTGGGCTGCTGCCACACACACACACACACACACACACATATATGCATAAGAATATGTATATCAATAAAAGGGGACACATTCCTTTGGCAGCATGCTGTCTGGCAGGGAACTCTGGTGCCAGCTCAGGAGGCACATCAGAGCCCCAGGCAAATCAGACTTTAGCAGCCCTACCATTTGCAGTTGCTGTTTCAGAAGAGTTAATACTCAAGTTTTCACCTTTGCTTGAGAAGGCCTCTTTGAGGTTCGTCTGTTATTCTGGAAACATATTTCTAGAAGCCTAACACTGTCATCAGAAATTCTAGGTCTCCTGCTGCATTTCTCAGCAGCAAGGCACTTGAGGCATCTCAGACTTCATTTTAGGTTTGCATATGTAGGCAAACTGAACAGATATGAAGCAGCTGCTTTATTAAACAGAGGACTGTTGGTCTGGCCAGAGAGAGTATCCTGTAGTCTTTCTATGGACTCTTTCACCTGGGCAGCCACCTGTGATGGACAGAAAGGGCTTTGGTATAACATGTCATTGAAGAAGAATGTATTGACCATTGCAGTGGAATGGAGTAATTCACTGTATAATATCAATATTTGCTGTGATGAATGCAAATTCTGGTTTCCAATGTAAACCTATGACTCTTTGACCAAGAGGCAAGTAACTACTGGTCCTAGTATTACCTACAAACGATTACAGCAGAGGTGACAGGAGACATGTAGGAGCTGGGTAACATATTATACAATAGACATTATAGAAGGTGTAATTGTTATAAGATCAAAAACTTTGGCCCTGATTCTGAGTGTCCTTACATTAGCTTTATATACTGGTATAACTTGATGGTCTAATTCAGCATAATATATTTAGTTTTCTACGGGACAGATTTTCTGGCTCAACTAAACTACCAGCAGTACAAGACAGGGCTGAGGAACCAAGGCTGCTTTAAATGGTGTGTGCTGCCGGCTGACCCATCTTTTAATTTGTTTGTGTAACATGTATCACGAAGTTCTGATCCATGACTGAGGCTCCTAGGCCCTACCACTACAATAATAATGATTACATGTTTTTTTCATTGGATGCTCTCACACTGGTGGCTGGATCTTTTGAATTCAACATGTCTGATTCTCTCAACTGGCTCTAGTGAAGTTCATCCTAATTTAGATTTATGCCAGTGAAAGAGGGATCAAGCCTGTTGCTTCAAAATGTGAAAGGGAATTAATATACTGATATAGTTTACTACGTAGATGCTTGGCCAATTGGTTGTGCTGCAACTAGGTACACCATTGTTTCCAAAGTGAAGAATACATCTTTAGTTTTTGGTGAATGAGAGGCATATTCCAAATCAAACCAGATTATACTGTAGGGGGAAGCATGATGTTTCTACTCTGATTTTTAGCTTATTTCTACAGGGAGGTCAAAGATACAGAAACCTACCTGGCATTATTTCCCCTGAACATGTAGTTAGAGTTATGATCTCAGTCACTTCCTCATGTATCAGATATTTGATTTATGTATTTGTAACAGAGCTGGGAGGATGCTGAAGAAAAACTGTCCCATAAGCATGTATTTCCTTTTGTTTAAAAATTAATGTTTTTAGTCTTTAGTCTTTAGTCACTAGTCCTTACAGAAAATGAATTTCCAGCTCTCACACACAAGTATTCATATTGGATGTGACACAGGTATGGGAACATTAGTCATTTCAATCCCACTGAAATTCAGTTGCAGTTGGGCATCTAATTCCTTTAGGCTCCTTTGAAAATCCTAGCCATATTTTGCTTGGATGAGATACCACTTGGCACACAGGGCTGGAAGGTGAGTGAGCGCAGCTTCATTCCAAAATCCCTCTTCCCCACCCAGACGTTGGCACAGAAGCAGTTAAGACCCTGAATCATCAAAGTTCAGAAGCCTTGAGTTTTGAGTTGAAGAGGTCAGTGGGTGCTTCATGCCTGCTGCTTCCTCCTGGAGCTGGTGGGTGTGGAAAGGGAAGGGATGGGTAGATTAGTCAGTGAACATCCTCTGCCAGGAGAGGACTGGTTGGTAATTTGCTTTCTTTTCAAATAAAGCAATAGCTAAAACAACATGTAGATCACATGGTTCCTCTTCTTGTTAGCACAGGGTACAGTGTTTCATAGACCGCCAACAACTCTGTCTTTACTTTCTTAAGCCATTAAAATAAGTTTATTTCATTCTCATAATACACTTAGTATCAACTAAGCATTCTTCAGGTCTGATGAAGTTTTATTTTTATATCATTCTTGTAAGGCAGGGTAGAACATTCCAGTTCTGTAAAGGTAGTTTTAGACATTGAGGCAGATTTATACTCATTGAAGTAGGGAATTGTGCTATGAGTCATGATTCTCTGATTTTCTGCCTGTCCCCAGATTACACCACATGTAAGACCAGGGTAGGCATGACTCTCACATGCAACAGCTAGCAAGAGATCATCAACCAACTAAAAATAGTGAGAACACAGCATACCCTGGCCTCTTTTCCCTGACCCTAACATTACCCATCTCATCCTTGATAGCTTTTCTATAGTGGGCACATCTACACATGTGCCTGACCGCGGAGTTGTTACTGCACAGTCACTTAGTACTTGCTTTAGCTAAACAGTCCTGGTGGTGCACGGATTCTTTCTGACCTTACTGTGCAGTAGCAATGAGCTACTGGGCAGTAACGTTGGCATCACAGTTTATGCCCGCCAACACTACGTCACTGTAGCAACGAGCTACATCTCCGTTGCTTATTGCTACAGTGATGTAGCATCTCTTGTAGACGTGCCCTGAGATCTACAGTGAGGTGGTGTCTAAGCCAGCTATGTTGGCTCAGTGCCTGCTGTGGACTCTCCTACCTTGGGAATTATTTTCCGCTGTGTTTTTCTACTCAGTGGAATACAGTGTTTATGCATAATGAAATGTTGATCATGGTTGTCACTTAGTCAAAATGTCTATGGATTTAAAGAGCTATAGGTACCAGGCAAATGAATCAAGGATGATATTTCAGAAAGATGTCCTGGAAGATTGCATTTGTTTTTTGGGCATCAATACATAACCAGATTAACTTACCACTTAGTTATTTTTTCCAGCTCACTGCCCCAGATTTCTAAGACTCATGTATACTTTGGGGGGATGGGGGTGGGGATTCATTCTAACCTATTGGTACATACACCACAGCCATAGCATTCTGTTTACCTCTCCTTAACTACTCTCCATAAAATTATGATATTGCTAAATTAGTAGATTTTACTTAAAAGTTGTAAATAAGCCTGACTTTTAAAGAAGTATATGGCTCCAGACAAATGAAAACTACATGGAATTAAGCTAACAAAAGTATGTATCCTGTGCTCTAAATGATCATGAATGCATTTTCTAATTTAGTTTTGCTTTGATCTTGATAAGTCTATGGTCAATGAAAAAATAATGCAGACAAAATTGCCAGTATGAAAAGAAGCCATGATGCATATTGTGTGAAATTCCAAGAATCTTTAATAAATATCCCAGGGACCAAGTATATTTGGCAGCAATTGTGTGGGAAGCAGTGACTGAGATATGACTTCATAAGGTTGGGTGGTGTCCTTAGAACACTGCCTGGGATAAGGGGTGGAGAGCTCTACTACACGACTTCACGAACAACCCAGGGTTTCATAGATTTCATACATTTTTTTCATAGACTTTTTAGGGTCAGAAGGGACCTCAGTAGATCATCGAGCCCAACCCCCTGCTCTGGGCAGGAAAGAGCCCTGGGGTCAGATGGCCCCAGCCAGGGGCTTGTCCAATCTCCTCTTAAAGACCTTCAAGGTAGTGGAAAGCAGCACCTCCCTTGGAAGTCCATTCCAGATTCTGGTAACCCTTACCGTAAAGAAGTTCTTCCTAATGTCTAATCTAAATCTGCTGTCTGTCAATTTGTGGCCATTGTTTCTAGTTACTCCAAGGGTTGCGGAGTTGCGGGTGTAGGTAAGGAGCTGCCTTCAGCAGTCCACAGTTCTGACTCTGTTTCCCCTTCTCTACTGGCCAGCAGACCATAGATTTAGCCAGAATGCTATGTGTGGGAAAGGAAGAGCATGGAGCCACTACTCCACTGACTCCCCAAACAATACTCCAAAAAAGGAAGTAAGCAGATGTATAATGGCTCTTTGCTTTTGTATACCTGACCAATATCCAGGCACCCTGCACAAAGGCATAAGTGGGAGAGTCATTTATATTGCCCATTTACTATACAGAATGCTGACTTTTCTCAATATATGATCATGGTGGGCAGATATCTAACAGAGGTAAGAGGTAGCCTCAGCTACCTCCTAGCAATGACTGATAGCCCCATATCCCTACCCATATCTGGAGCAACCAACAGACACTCCTGAACTCCTGGTTATAGGCTCATGGGTTATGACAATGAATGCAGGAATGGTGTGACTTTTATTAATCTTACAGGGGTTCTTCTCTGTGTTCTCAGTGCAAAAGATGAAGACGGTCCCAAACATTCCCTGGTAGACCACCAATTCCACTAGGACAGGGGTTGGTGACTTACAGCCTGTAGGCTGGATCTGTCCTACTTAGTCATTGGATCTGGCCTGCAGAGCTGGGACTTTGGTGGTGTTCACTGGTGGGGGCTTCACTCATGCCACATCACAGCTGGCTAACAGGGAGAAGTGGTGATAGTGGCAGCTGTTTCCTAGCACCAGCTTGCCTCAGACCAGAACTAGGCCATTCTGACCCACTGACACAAAATATTTCTAACTGCTTCACTAGGAAATCCAGATTAGGCTAGTTTTGTTCAAAACCTATTATGATCCAAAGGCTGTTTGATGCCATGTATGAAAAAAGTCATAGGACTATCATTTGTTTAGTGCCTCTCAGCTCTAAGAAATACATCTTTTAAAAAAAGATGAGAAAAGGCTACAAATATACCTACTTCCAGCTCTTTTTCCTAGGTCTATAACTTTAAGAGAAAATTGGTTATGTGTGTAATTGCTGGGCTTGTGCATGGAAAGATTTGTACAACCGTTTGTACAAGATTCATGAGTCCAATTATCTTATCAAACAGCTTGAGCAAAAATTAAGTTTGATCTTCATCATAGGCATCAGTGCAAAGAATACATGCAATGCTAAAGCTCCAGGCAAGCCTGGAACACAGCACAGTAATGGAGCCTTCCAGGGGATGTGACATCATGATCAGGTCAAACTGACCAGGGATTCCCAGATTCCTAGTGGGATTATCTGCTTCATCTCATCTCTGAGTCACCAGGATGAAAAGGTCAGCCTGACAAAAGTTCACACTTCCACATTATATTCCCATGTAGAGTTCTGAGTTAAGGTTCCTAAACTTCATGATCCACCAAAGCAAACCAGACCCAGCAAATAAATAATTAGTTAATCCATTTGAGGATTCAGCTGTACGTTACTTTCATCAGCCTCAACTGGTTCCCAGGCATGGTGGATAGGCACATATCTCCACCCTTGTCTGGAACAGCCATCAAGCACCCCTGAACTCCATCATCTTTTACTGGTTGTAGGTTCACGAATTATGATGATGAATGCAGTGTTGGTGTGATGTTCATTAAACTCACCACATATGTCATTATATCAAAGCTTATAACTGACTGAAGTATAATGTCAAACTGCAAAGAGTGTAAGGTAAGTTTCTCTGTAAAGTTACATGAACACGTAAACTCTGTTAGTGACTGTTCTAATTTTGGGTTGAAATTCAGGGCAGAATAAAGAACTGATTTCTGTGTGTCTGTGTGTGCTAGTGTAATGCATTGATGGCTAGAAATAAGGCTGGCTGTTGATTGTTACAAGACTAGAAATATAGGGGTGATGGAAGGGATGTAATTGAGGATGAGAAAGGGAAGTGATGAGTGGTCTGTGAATCAGTGTTGAGTGACTTAACTGCTTATTTCCTTGCCTTTTACAGTTTCTATTGATAGGACGTTCCGTCAAATGATAATGAAAGATGGAAAGTCAGTTTTCTTTATTACAGCCTGCTGACAGGTATGACTTAACGTTGTCAGAATTGATGCCCCCTTGGATTGTTTTATACTTTGTACTGTATGCCTCATTTCAGCCATAAAAATAATATTTACGTAATTCAATAAACACTAATGTCATCCTAGAGTTTTATATGCATTAAAAGAATATCTACATAGAGAAGAGTGGGAGAAGCAAGAGCTCCCACTGACCTGAATTGGAATCAAGGGTGTTCAGCTCTCCTGACATTCAGGACTGATGTCTCTAAAGGAGAGCACTCAAAAAAGCAATGTACCCAGGAGAGTTTTGGAAAGTTTTCAGTCTTAACTGATCTATCTATGAAACAGTGATATTACTTCACAGGAGCATCATATGACTGAATTCATGAATGGCTGGGAGGTGCTCAGATGCTGCAGCAGTGAGGAACATAAAAAAACAGATTATAAGCAAATAACTAGAGAGTTGGTGAGGAGTCCTTCTAAATTCAGCTGGTAACTGGCCTTCCAGGTGTAAAACCTGTAGCTACTTCATCATTACCATGTGACCACAATTACAGAGATAATCATTATTTAGAAGAAAGTAGAATTAATTTATAATCTGATCCCTCATTTACACCTCTGGAAACAAATGTTTGAAATGTGAGACTGGGATTTTCCAAGGGGCCTCCTAGCATTAGGTTCTAGTTCCTGTTGGTTCCTTAACTCCCAGAAGGACCCCCCGACCTAGACAATTAAATGACTTTTCCTGTTATTACTGCTTCTCAGCAGAGTAGTTCTTTCATGGTCCATAAAGCTCTGTGATGAGACCAAGTGTTTATGACTTCACTGAAATATTATGTTATTAGTGAAGTGATATATCCAGGGCAAATACAAAACACTCTGGCTGAGCCACAGCTCAAAGGAGCGCTAATCTCCTGACATACGTGTACATGCACACACACACACACAGTTTGTTAGGGAGTCTCTCAGCAGTACGTCCTTTATCCCCAATCTTCTTGAATCTCATCATTTTTATAAAGCACTTTCATAAAGAACTTAAGTGCCAAGAGAGGATGTGACCTGTCAAGGCAAATAATATATGGAAAACTGCAGCAGAAGACTGATGCCAGCCCTTTCAGTTTCAAAAGGATTATCCCTATAATTTAGTTGAACATGCTACCACATTCTCATTTCAACTTCCCCAAAAGCTGTAATGCATTTAAATGAAAGGAAAAGATGTACTGTTTGGTTTCCCTCTGATTTTCTATTCTAGTGTTTTCACATATGTAATTGCTTAAGGTTTGATTCTTCATTGCACTGGGCACGCTAGCCTGATCCAGCAAAATGCTTAAGCATATGTGTAGCTTTAAATGTGTGAATAGTGCAACTAGTCACCTGCTAAATTTAAAGCACACAGATGTTTATCCGGAACTGGACTAGAATACTCATTACTGTGCAGGATTGAACTCTAAGGGACCAGTACATCACCCTGAGTATATACATATCTTTATATAACATTGTGATTTATCTCTGTCCAGTACTATAATGACTTTAAAGGCCAGTCATGCATGTAAACCAACTTGCCATTGCGCTGTGTCTTGTACTTTGGCACAATAGTAATACTACTTAAATACTTTGCAAACATTACAGTGTGATTATGGCCAGAAAATAATTACATACAAATTATGCCTTTTCACTTAGCAGGTCTACAATATACATAATTGCTGCATGGAAAACACTTGGTATCAGCATTGAAAAGAATAATTTGTAGGAAATTACTTTGAATTTTGAAGATTAATTCCTCCCACTGAAATACATGGGAAGAATTAGATGTCAGCATCTATGAATCTTACAGAACACAGCAAATAGAAGGAATTGTAAAGGCACTTAGGCAGAATTGTTAAGCCTGAGTGCCCAAAGCTAGGTACAGAAAAGAAAAAGTAAAAAATTTCTAAAGGTACTGAGCATCTACAGTTGCCACTGACATTGCTTGGAGTTACAGGTAACTCTTTGTATTCCTAAGCTTTCTTAAGTGACAGCCTACTTTTCAGATGCTATGAATGGACTTGCAGAAAGCCTTTCTTTGAGAAGGGGCATATTTGAATTTGTTGTTTCCCTAATGTTATTACATTGCATATCTTTCCATTTGGGGCACATAATTGACCCCATTGTACTGTTCAGGATGTACAATGGACAGGAAACTGATTGTATCTGGCTAGCGAATTCCACTAGAGGGGGAGCTCTCCAGCAGGCTAAGATTGGTGTTCCTACACCTTCCTGCTCTCCTTGCCAAAGGTGAAAGAGGAATCATGTCTGGAGAACTGCAGCATTCCAGCGGATTGCCCACTGATATAAACTAGAGCAGATCCCAGACTGCTCTAACTTTTTGTGGCTCCAGGGCTGAAGAGGCGCAGACTGAACAACTAAAGAGCTGTAACCATCTTTCTATTAATCCACTCCCTCTGCCCTGCATTCAGCGAGATCTAGATACAGGAAAGAATCCTATCCAGTTTTTCTACATTTTATAGTAGACATATTTTTTCTTCTTTCACCAAGTGAACAAAGGCAAAACAGTTGTTCAGTTCTTCCCACAGCTCTGGTCCCCCCCCTCCCCCTCAACCCCCCCCCCCCAAAAAACAAAACCGAAACAAAAACACACAGTCAGCTCATTTCCAATATGTCATACCAGTCTGTGCAACCCAGACAGGATTTCCAGGATACTCATCACACTTGATTATCTTATTAAAAATATTGTCTGGAGGTGGCCTTTAGATTTCTAAAGTTTAAGTCCAGTGGGAATCGTTATGACCCTTTAGACTGAATTCTTGCATAACTAAGGCCATACAATTTCTGTCATAGGTCTCAAGTGTTGTAGCTGTAATGGTCCAGGAAATTGTGAGAGAGGCAAGTACTTCTTTTTTTTTGTAATATCTTTTACTGGATCAACTGTGTGGTTGGGAGCTCTTGGACAAACTTTCAGATAGCAAGTACCACTCAAGTACCACTTGCTCAGGTCATCTTTCCAGAGATTACATTGGGGAGAAAAAAGGGGCACACAGATATCCTTTCTTTTACCAGCACAGAATGAATTCCCCTTTCCCTCTCTTCCTTGAGGGAAGGGATAGTAAGTCTCATGCTTCAGGATTTAAGTCAGTCTTTAACTTTAAAAGATGAGGATGGAATGTAATATTAGTAGCCATTTTGCCTTCTTCCTCTGAAGTGTCAGCTGTCAGCCTTCACTGGAAACAGGAGACTGAACTGGATGGACCTCAAGTCTCAGCAGCATGGATGCCCTGATGTTTCAAAGATGAAGGTGCAGAGTCAGTGGGTACACAGGGACCTGTGCTTTCACATCAGCCCATCAAGTTAGTGAGGCTAAGCCAGTAACCTCACCAAGGCATGCTCCTTTTTCTTACTGCAACAAGCTGGAGGTGCTCCTCCAGATTCCTAGCAGACAGTGTCATAGCAGTGAAGTTTGGCACCCAGGGCAAAGACTGCAGTGGCAGCCCACCCTTGCCCCGCACACCGATCCAGGGGGCACATGCGCCCCCCATGCTTGCTCAGGAGTGCATGCAGCAGTGGGAGCTGCCCTTTCCCCATCCCCACTCCCACCCTGAAATGAGCTGTTCGCAGCTCCATCCTGTGCCCCGCTCTGGCTGTGTGGCGCCTGTTGGCATCCCTTCACTTCTGCGCCCAGGGTGGTCACCCTGCTCGCCCCTCACTTTGCTACAGCACTGCTAGCAGAATGAAGCCTTTCATATACTCCCAACAAGCTAGGGGTGCTGCACAAAACACTTCACACCCCCGCACTCAGTCATCACAACATGCTAACCTTGGCAACCAAGTGACCTCCCAGGGAGCTGGGTTTTCACATCAGACCAGCTAGTTGGAGGTGCCAAGCCAGTAAGTGCAGTACCCTCAGCACAGTCTCTGGGGTGTCTCGGTAGGCCCCAAAGCTTGACACTATGTTGCCCCGAGGTAAATCAGAGCAGAATTTGGATTCTTCAGATTTTCCTAATAGGTTAAAAATACTTGCCTGGCCCCTGAACAGGGTCACAGTTGGTGCACTCTGCCAATAGGGCAAGCCAGCGGGGGTGCCCTCTGTTTATCGAAAAGTTCTAATTACAGAAAAACCCTACAGAGCTGTTGGGCTCCTGGGACATGTAATCGTTTTCTGGAAAAAATTTCTAGACATTAATGACTACAATTTTATCTGGGCCTTTATCCAGTCCCTGTGTGTACCCACACATAATTGTGCGCGCATATATTGATGTCTGTGCACTGCAGGTGCAAGCCCTTCGACCCACATTGTAAAAAAATAAAAATAAAAAAATCCCTGCGCGGGCGCCTACACTGTCAATTATTCGTCACCAGGTTTTTCTTGTCCTTTTGTTTTTTTTGCAGGGACGAATTTCAATCGGTACTCCGCACGGCTGGAAGGTGAAGTGCTCGCCTGCGTGTGCTTGCGCCTACAAAGTACAAGCTGCTTTGTATGGGGGGGAGAGAGGCTTTGTGCTTGAAGACATGGGCTGAAGGATCGTTTTAACATAACCTAGGTATTTCTTTGGCCACGAGCATTGGGAAAGCACTTGGAGGCACTGCAGGAAAGCAAGGGGGCAAAGAAAAGGCCTGGCTGTGGGTGACACCACACCAGCCCCCGGTGGGTCTGAGAAGGCAGACGCCCTGTCTCATCATCATCGCGTCTCTGGGTGGGGAGTCCTCTATTGTCCCTGTTGTGCCCCGCTGTCCGCCTCTTTCGGTCCCTCTCAGGCGGGGCCGCCGGCTGCTCCGCGGGGCGTCCCCGCTGCTGCCTCTCCCCGCCCCGGCGGCCGCCTGCCCGGCCCACGGCCCGCCCCGCGCCTGCACGGGGGAGAGGGTGGGAGGGAGCGGGGCGGCTCCCGGCTGGAAATCCGCTAGTCACTGGCTCGCCCTCGCCTCCCCGCCCCAAGCGCGGCCAGAGGCGAGCGCGGCTGCCGGGCCCTGGGCAGAGGGGCAGGGAGGCAGCCGCCCGCCGCCGGCTGCGCAGCGGGACTATGAAGAGGCGCCTCCGCCGCCTGCCGCCGGCCCCGCTTCGGCCCGGGGGACACGGGCGTCTTCCAGCCGCACGTGTGTAGCCGCCACGGGCTTTGCATAGCCCCCCCCGCGCGTGTGTGTGTGTATACGTGTGTGCGAGTGTACTTAAACGTGTGCCCCGTGTGTGCATGCGCGCACTTGTGCTGAGCGGTCGTGTGTGTGTGTGTGTGTGTGTGTGTGTACGGACACGTGTGCTGCGAGAGCCGGGGGTGCGCTGTTTGTGTGCATGCGTGTGCGCACACGTGTGCCGTGAGTGTGCACGCGTGTGCGGCGAGTGTGTGTGTGTACCTATCCGTGTGCTGGGAGTGTGCACCGTGTGCGTACATAGAGGTGCGCAGTGAGGGTGCACGCGTGTAGTGTGCGCGGTGAGTGTACACAGCCGTGTGCTGTGCGGACGTCTAGGTGTGCTGTGCGTGTGTACGGTGAGTGCGCGCTCCGTGTGTGTGTGTGTACATATACGCGTGGTGTGTGCGGTGAGCGTGCGCGGTGTGTGTGCATACGCGTGCTGTGTGTGGTGTGTGCGGTGAGTGTGTGTGTACATCCGTGTGCCGTGCGGGCGTGTGCTGCATGCGCGCGCGTGTGTGAGCGCGGCGGGGCCGAGGCGAGGGCCGGGGCCGGCGGATGCGGCCCCCCGCCGGCGGCCGGCCGGGCGCGGCGCTGAGGGCGATGGAGGGCGCGGAGCCGGCGGGCGGCCCCCCGGAGCGGAGCGCGGAGGAGCCGGCGGCGGGCGAGGCCCCCGCGCCCCGCAAGCAGCAGGGTGTGAAGCGGCACCACCACAAGCACAACCTGAAGCACCGCTACGAGCTGCAGGAGACGCTGGGCAAGGGCACGTACGGCAAGGTCAAGCGGGCCCTCGAGCGCTTCTCGGGCCGAGTGGTAAGGGACCCCGCGCCACACGTGTCCAGATGTGCAGGGTGTTTCTTATGCCCCAAGCCCTCGGGGGGGGGGAGGGGGGAGGGAAAAAAAATACAGTAGGGTGGATTGGGGGTTGTTTTTTGGGGTTTTTTTGGTGGCTTCCCACCTGTTCCCACCATTCGCAACCTCCCCAGCCCTTGCCCTGCTGAACCGCATCCCCCTTCTGCCTCTTAGCAGGTTCTTCCCTCCGCCCTGCCCTGCTGGAGCTGCCTGCGGCGGCCTCAGCTTTGCTGACACCTGCAAATAACACCGGGCCTGCCATGCAGCCCCATTGATTGCAGCCCAGTGCCTGGCTCAGCCGGGCAGGGCTGGCTCAAGTCCTAAAGCCAGCCCTGAAGTTGCTCTTTTAATAACTGAGTCTTGCTTGCTGGCACCTTGTACCATGTCTGGAATAACATGCAACATAAGTGTGTTACTCCTAGTCTTTATTTTTCTCCCCCCCTCTCTCACTGAAATGCATTAGGAAAGGGGTGGTATGAGATGTGGGGATTGCCTTAGGGATGGATGGCACAAAGAAGGGGATGCTTTCCCCAACATGCATCTTCATTTGGAAGTAGGCTGGTTGATCTGCAGTAGATGGGATACAAAAGCAAGACAGCGTCCCAGCCACAGCCAGGTTGTGTTTCATTTATCTTTTTGTTTTGGTTGTCTGCACACTCAGCACATACCCAGATGCAGAAGCAACATTAAGAGAGAGGGAGAGGGAGAGAGAGAGAGAAACCTGCCAACGAGGTGGCTTTCATAATGGACATGGCTTTGCAACTGTATATCTTTGTGTCCACAATGAAAATGAGAGAGGTTCAGCCAAGTTGTAGAGTTGCATTATATATACTTTCATTTTATGAGCTCATTTGGAGGCCGGCTGCAGAGAAACCAGAGATGAACATCTCTGCACATGCTCACTCCGATTCATGATTTTTGGAGTTTGCTGCTTTGGCTGGTTCATACTTTCAGAGTAAGGAATGCTCATTGCTTACATAGAAACCTACTGATATTTAAAAGTATGCCTTTTCTGAATTGTATTTCAAAAGTACACCCCTTCCCATAAGCAGACCTATTAAGCCCACAGGCAGAACTACTTTTTAAACACAGATAATTGAAAAATGACTAATTTTAAAACATGTTCAAGGAACTTTAATCAGATTTGGCTGGAGAGAAAGGCGTCTTCTGAATTGACTTTCTCTAGCTGAGGCAATAAAAGCTCAACAAAACAGGAAGAGAGTGTGAAAATCAAAACATAGATGGTTTTTAAAGGCAGATTGTATGCAACATTTTATTGTTTATTGTTATGTAGAATAAACTTATTTATAGGAGTATTTTTTGTAATTTATGTTGTAGTAACATTGCTCTTGCATTTAGAAGTACAGCATTTATATTAATTAAGCTACACTCAGGTTCTGACATAATGGTTTTTGTCTGAACCTTCATCATTGAGTGTGTGTAAAATATCTGCATTTTGGCTGTTCTTAGAGCTATTTACCATTGACCTGAAGTTAATGAGACCTGAAGTTAAATAAGAATGACTTTTTTGCATTTTCCTACCTCACCTTATACTTGGACCCTCAATTTCTCACCGAGATCAATTCACACAGAAAAGGAGAATGCAGTAAAAGGAGGTTAGGGCAGGAGAGATTCAGGGTTTTCCTTCAACTTTTTCCTTCTTTTTCCTGGCTCACCCTCCAGTCTTACTTGTCACCAGCATTTATGCCATCATTGAAGTGGCTTGAATACTATGGCCAGCAGGGGATGCACAGAGAGCGGTGTCAGGCACCATTCCTGTCATGACTTCAATGCAAATTGTTAAACAACCAGAAGCTAGGAAGCAGGAGTCCCAAGGTCACTCTTTAACCTAGGTGTTTGCTTCCTGTCATACTAGTGGCATTGCTAATCTTTTTTTTTTTAAACAACAACTCAATGGTATGTAAATATTTGAAGCTGTACTGCAACAGATTGCAAACCTGCCCCTTGGAAGCAACATCACATTCCCAGTAACCAGCCCTGTCCAAGTTATCTGAATATTTTGCGTTCCCAATTTTTGTGAGCTAAATTTGGGAGGCTAACAAAAAGTTCAACTACACAATGTTTTTGCTAAAGATTCTTGTATGATTGAAAAAAACCCTTTCATACACAACATGAGCTTTGCATTTTCTCCAGGGTATAGGGCAGTAATAAACAACAGAGGAGAAACTGGCAGGTTTGGCAAACTGAACCCATGATTTTGATCTTAATTTGCTGTAAACTAGAAATAACTCCATTAAAGTTAATGGAATGATACTAGTGTAAGAGGACAGTTAACTCCATTGTTTGTAAGCAACTCAGTGTTACTTCAATTAAAGTCAGTAGCAAGATTCTTGTGGACTTCAGGGGGAGTAGTATTTGGTTCACTTTTAATAGTTTATGGGTACTCTGTTTGCTATTGTGTTTTTATTTTCCTTCTTTCTGTTTTGCATCAAAACATGTCCATAAAGTGACCTGCAAGTAAAGCCATTATGCAGACTGTATATTTAGTTTATTGTTGGAAACAATTATTTAAATGTGTGTACTAGTTACTACAGTTACTACATAAATTGTTGTTGTGCGTTGTATGAAACAGTGAAATTAATACCCACTACATGGTACATTGGGGCACCCTGTTCTCCAAACAAGATTTCCTTACTTAATACTGGCTGGGTATACCCTGTACATCTCATGACAGTTAAAGTAAAAGTGCCTGTAAGCGTAAGAAGGAAGAGATGATATAGAAAATGTGTGAGGTAGCATATACATTGACATTTTGTGGGTGTTTTCTTCACTTACCCTCTTGCACATGTACAGTAGCAGAACAAAGCTTTGCTCATGTATTGTAATCTGTTGGCGTGTCTACATGAGATGCTATGTAGCATCTGTGGGCACAAACTGTGATGCCAACGCTACTGAGCAGTAGCAACAAGCTACTGTGCAGTAGGGTCGGAAAGGAGCTGTGTGCCACTGGGACTCACAGTAATGGCAGTCACTGCACAGTCATTTAGTACTTGTGCTAAAACAAGTGCTGTGCAGTTGGACATGCATGTAGACATGCCCCACAAATGCCTAATGAAGACATCCATTCCAGTCATATACCTTTAAGACACACTAAGTGCATCTACATGTGCACTTTACTGTGGAGCTGACTAATTAGCTACACCATCTACCTGTGCACTTGTATTAGGATACAGTAAATTAATTGTCCGGGACAAGTACTATCCTACAGCAGAGTTACATGTGCTGCAACGCACATGTAGATAGTGACTAAGGCTGGCTAGGGCATGAGGTTGCTGCAGTGCGGGGGCTGCCCTGCTGGCTAGCCCCATAGTGTAGCAACCTTGTGTCCCATCCTGCCCCTCTATAACATGCTGAGCCAAGTCAGAGCAGCTCTGGGCTTGTAGGCTGATCCTCTGGACCCCCCGCCAGCTGGGGATGCTGTGCCCTGGCTCAACATGCTGCGTTCCCAGGTGCACGGCCCAGGAGCAGTAAATTCCCACTAAACACCACTAAGTCTTGTGTGTGATACATCATCAAAGTAGATGTTTCAAGATGCAAAGAAACACTGTACTCCTGGTAATTTACTCTACACTACTGAGAGGTCTTTTCAACTTTATCCCCATCTTAGTGTATTTTTATCTGGAATTACATACAAGGCAGTACAGGGTACTGTGCTGATATTGTGCATGTTTTGGTAACATGAGCAAAAAGGAGGTGCGGCTTTAATCATGGAAGGAGTGCAGCTGAAAGCCTAATACTTAGCCTGATGCATCCAAAACAGAATATAATTTGCTTCTTCAAAAAGAAAACATATTAGGAGCCTCTACAGATTTAGGGAGTCCTCCCTCTGTCATGTAGTCCTTTCTTTGCAGCCCAGCATATTAACTGTGGTTCTTGCTGTCCACTCTCTCAAGCAGTTTCACCCAGTCTCCCTCCATCTCAGCCTTTGTCCACAGTACAGATCTTTCTTTCTGCATGGTCTGGATCTTCTGTCTGTCTGTTTCTCTCTTTCTTTCTATCACAGGCAAGCTTAAGGTAGCAGGAGCTGCAAGTGTAGATTTTTTTTCTTGGTTCAGTCCTGAGCCAGGGTTTCTTTTCTTCCTCCTGGCCAGCAGGGGGCAGGCAATACTATTTTTCTTTCCCTGCTCTTCTGACAAGTTTTATTATTCTGAGAATTGATGGCAAGCTGCAGCACAGCATAAAACACAAGCATTTTGCACCTATCAATATAGATGCTTACAACCTATTTACTTTTCCAAGTAGAAATGCACAGTGCAGTGCTTAGGTATGAGGGTGCTACCAATGGCAACGTGATTCCAGATTTGCGTTTCTTAAAAAACAAACTTTTGTGAAACAAATCAATAGAAACACTTGCATAATTTTAAAAAAATCAATGAAAAACCTTGCTTTAAAACAAATCAGCTTCCCCTCAACTCCATGCTGATAATGCAAACATTATTCCCAAGAACCTGAAAGTGGAACAGTCTCTTTTAAATATTTATGTTTAAAAAGGGGGGAGGGGGAACTGCCTTCACTGATTGTCACAGTCCTTACACAGAGAAATGCAGAACACTAATAGTGAAAAGTAAATTGGATTTTTAAAGTTTTGTCATTTTAATAAATAAGGTCTTATTTCTAACACAGATAAATTGGTTTGTTGACAGCATGGCTTTTGTATGGAGAATGACCCAAGTTAGGAGACAGAGCAGATTTGTGAGTCATGAGGCATAGGCACAGCAGAGTAGGACCTCTGCCTTGGTTTTTCATCCTGCTGAACTGATTTCAGGATAGCTATGGACCTTGTGTGTGTGGGAAATTGGCTGTGTACCGTTGAAACTTTTCAGCTTTCTTAACTCAGGGCCTCCTTAGCTTGCTATTGACTGTCCACACGTGTATCCTTCCATGTTCTGCCATCCTCTGTACACTGAGGACCAAGAAGGGACTGGTGCAGAGCTTTTAATTACATGATCATCCACCAGTTTCCACAGAACCCTTGCTTAATTCAGTGAGTGGGTGGCTATTCAGTATTGATTTATATTCTCACTATTCAGGGTAGGCTGCTGTGCATTATTTGCTGCATACTATCCAAACCCATGGGACTATCTGTTCTTTTACTGTAATCAGGGTTTGAATTATGGGGGAGCTCAGGGGGGCTGAGTATGTGAGGTAGGAGTCCTGTGAACAGCCACCTTCCTCACTACACAGTCCTGCTCCCTCCAGTCTGTCTCTCTGTGCTCTTCCCCCTTGGCTCTTGCCTCTGGGATCTCTTCCCTTTTTATTTCTTTCTTTGTACAGCCTGGATGTCAGGGAGTACTGGAGAGAGAGTTTCCTTGCTGTCAGTTCCTGTGCCCATAGACAGCCTGGAGGAGTAGTTGCAGTCCTGCACATCCCCTGCATTCAAAGGATGAAGCATGCTCAATGAGTCCATGGAGGCATTTCATGGACACTCCAGTTATCACATAGGACCTGCAGTGGACTGGAGGTCTCTCAGTGTAGATGGACCCTTTGGAGGATTTATCTTCCAAACTCTAACAAGTCTTTACTGAGCATGTGCAAGCTGATTTCTTTGCGGCTTATAACTTAGTTACAGCGGGCACATTTTCACAAGAATGGCACAGTCATATCCCTGATTGCAGGGCAACCCCTGCTAAATTCCAGCTCTCTTTTTACAAAGGATGGAGGTGCTAGAACATCCTATGAAAAGATTGAAAGAATTATTATTTTTTTAAACAAAACAATGCATTTTTCCCTTTCCTTGTTCTTGGAAATGCCCAGACTGTTTCAGCTGAAAATTTCCAAATATATTCATCACGAGGCAGACATACAGCATGGAAAATTTCAGTCAGAATCTTTTAAATTTACAAATTGCAAACAACTGAAAAACAGTGTCTACTAATGGGAAATGCAATGGCATCTTAATGATAGGCATAGCTACCTCCACCATCTATAGGAAAGATGGGTTTGGGGTAGATTTGTTGTGCATTGGTTCAATTCCTAATTATTATGCAACTATTCTGAAACATTTGCATGACTGTTCTGATTAAATTCAGTGATGTATATTTTTTTTTTACCTAATGTCCTTCACAGCACAACACCACGTATTTATTATGGAGGAAGCTCTCATGAGGTTGTATCAGATGGCTACAACTAGGGCAATGGTTACCAACCCAGAGATCCTAATTGACAGGTAGATCCCAGAGCCTCTTTGGGTTGATCCTGGGCTGGGGGGGACAGCTAGATGCGTGCGCATGTGCACACCTGCTGACCTCAGCCCCAGCTGGTCAATCTGTGGGGGAGGGAAAGGGCAGGGGCCAGATCAAGGCCCTCGTGGTGAGTGACTGACCGTGAGGCCCAGCCAGAAGCAAGGGAAGGTAAGTAGGGCCCCAGCCCATCCAGGTGGTGGAAGGATTGGAGCCCAGGGGGCTCTTCCAGGAGTGTGAGGGGGGCTTCCTCCCCATCTCTGTGGGGGTGGAGGCAGCAGAGGCAGCTGCTACTGCATCTTGAGTCCCGCTGCAGCTGGCCACGTGGGCACGGCTCAGGTCAGCAGCGGGGACTCACGTGGGGGTAGCCCTGACATGGCTGGGTCTGGGAAGGTCTGGTCATCCAGGGATGCATGGGGGTGCTCCTGCTGCTGGGCGCATCCCGGCAGAGGCTTTGGGGGCCTGTGTCCCCCACACCTGTGGTCTGGGCACAGTGGGCAGACAGCAGCATCAGTAGCCTCCTCCCAGAGCACAAGTGAGGGGGGCACAGGCACCAGGCTGCACTCAGTGGTGGGAGCCCCCTTCATGCGGCCCTGGACCGTGGAGAGTCCCAGACCTGGCTGCTAGGCGCTATGTTCATCTGGCCGCCAGGCAGGCGTGGCTCAGTGAAGCTGTAGCACAGAAGTGGGATTGGGTCTGGCTGGGTCTGGGACACTGTGGTTCAGGGGTGCATGGGGTGAGGCAGGGGAGGTGCAGTAGATCCTGGGGTGCCCCTTACTTCCAAAAAGTGATCTTCACCATAAAAAGATTGGAGACCACTGAGCTGGGGCTATATCCTATTTTACCTTGACATGCCTAAATGGCACATAGGTAGTTGCACAAGTGTAATTTTTGTCACCTACCACAGGATTCTATTCTGGATTCTATTTCCATTTGCATTACTACACTTACCCTGCCTTTCTTTTCTGAACATGCTAAGAAGGCTACACTATGTCTCTGTAGGTCCTGGGGCAGAATACAATTGCCTGGGTGCCTGCATAATGCTGTGTCAGTCCCACAACTCTGATCACAGAAAGTTTGACGATAGGCTAGGCGTTGCACAGAGTGCTTTCATTTTGAAACTGGCCACGTGGTAGCCAAGGGGAGAAGATGTGTGTATGGCCAGAGGAAGGAGAATACACTAGAAGGAGCATGGTTCAGTGAGATGGATGCGTCCATGGCAAGGAGGGGCCCCATATTCTGGCCCTACCCCTATCCCTATTCCTATCCCTGGTTTTTCTGCACCTTGCATTTAAGATTTATGGGATAAAATGATTGAACGGTAGAGGGATAGTTTCTGCCCTATTAGCACAATAATGGTGTAAGAGCCTGTATCAATGAGTAGCCAAAAGGGAGTGGTCTCATATTCGTTTTTAATCTTTTAATCAAATCAAAGAATGAAATGCTAGCTTTGTTTCTTGGGTAGGTATCAGGTGATGTTCACTGGAGGACCTTGGATCCTTAAAGGAATTGATTACAGTAGTGGTTTTCAACCTTTGGTCCATGGACCCCTGGGGTTCCACAGACTGTGAAAGATAACTATGATTAATCAAAAGTATGTGAATACCCACAGTTACAATTCAGAGGGGTCTGCACCTCCATTTGACATTTCCAAAGGGGCCTGCACCTCCATTTGAAATACTTTAGGTGTCCGCAAGTGAAAAAAGGTTGCAAACCACTGGATTACAGAATGCCTGGATTCTGTTCCTGCATCATTTAACCTTTCTGTCTGTTCTCTGAGCAGGGACAATACTAGTTGATGCAAAGATGTTATGTAAATGAATAGGCCAAACTCTACCTTGTTTTATGCCCCATGCCATACAGTTGAATTCATGGTATAATTTGATCCAATCTTTATATGATATTTTGTCTTTAAAGAAGTCCACAGTTAAAAGCACTGTAAAACTTCTAAATGTTATTAGTAATGGTTTCAAAACACCACATATGTGAGAAAACACAACAAAATACGTATTGGTTGTAAAAATTCTCTTTCCTTATATATTGATCAGCTGTACTGTGTTACTGGCCGTGTGTGATTACTTTTTACTTTTAAGAATCACAATAAGGATACGACATGGAGACAATTATCATGTATATTGTAATTTGGGGTGATATATGTTAGATAGACTATTTGGAACATGCAGTTCCTACTGAAGAGTGCTTATTCTTTATAGAATTATAATGGTCTGTGTTTTGTCTGGTAAATAAAAAGTCTTTGCTGAATTCAAGACCCATTAAGTGGCATGTGGCAGCCATAACAATGCCAGAAGAGAAAGCCATATATGGGTTAAAAACATGGACAGTATTTGGCAGATGCATGAACCTTGGTCACATCCAGATCAACATGCAGAGCCATGAAAATCAATGTCAAAAGACTATGGGAAACATTCCAGTACCCTTACAACATACATAGATCGGCTGACATTTTCTCTTGCACTCTCTGCCCCCTCCCAGCCTTTCCCAACGCATGAGCCAGAATTGGGCTCTAAATTGCTAGGGTATGCCCCTCATTCTACAAAAAAATATTCTTGTTACACCTCTGATGGAACAGTGTACCAGCTATAGTTGGTGTTCCCAGGAAAATCGGCCTCAAATTACTACTCCTGTTACTAAATATGTAAGCAGTATTTATCAGTGTATCCTTAGCTATCTTTTAGCAGCTGTGGATACCATGTGGGTCCATTTAATAAAATAAACTAAAAACAATTTCCACTTTGCTAGATATATGGGCAGTAGTGGAAGGGAAAAACTACAAAGCAAGGTAAAAACTGCATATGTGTGTTGTTATATTTGATGACCAATTCATTAAAGCCATAAGTGTATCCAGGCTTTCAATAGTGTTCTCCTGCTGTTGCTTCCTGTACTCCCTGGCTATAGAATCAGGCTCTATGGCTCTGATTTGTCTAACCCACATGAAAGCCTTTGAGCATCTGTAAGTTATGATTTGAGAAGTATCTGCTTTTAAACAGAACATATTTATCACCATGTCTGCCCAGACAACATTGTACATTGTATAAATTAGAGAATCCTAGACCTTTGAGCACCAGGGGGCTGGGTGAGATATTCCATGAGACTATGGTGTCTGGCCATACTGATCAAACATCCTGGCCCCACACCAAAATACCAGATGTTTAATACATGTAGAGGCCCTTCTGTAACCTTTAACTGCATGGTAAAATGGGAAAAATGCCTGAATGCAATCATCCCTTGTTGAAATGTCTGAATTTCTGGTTGCAACTTAATGTAATTTTTATACCAATCACTTTGAGTACAAAGCAGGCAGTTCTTAAATCATGTTAGTAAACTAATATATATTATTAATATTTGTAATATCCTGGCTTTCAGAAGGCATATAACATTTGCTACTAGTTTTGATGGTTCACACAAGATATCAACCCTTAAAACTGTCACTGGTCCAGGATTTGATATGAGACTTGCTCAAAAGTGATTTTCAGGCTCTGTTCTTAAACACACGGAGGAAAACCATATTTTTATAGGCTGTTCCTTTTATTTAAATGAAAAGGCAGCTGTAGGAAAAGTGTTGTACAGGATTGGAATGTTAAGAGTAATACTAGTGGAATAAGAATAGCTAGCTACTCTAGGGTGAACTCAATGCTGCAAAACAAATGTAGCTTTTTTCTGGGGTTAATAACTTATTTCATAGGTGCAGAGTCTATTCCCCCTGAAATTGATCACGTAACCACTATACAGATGTATATACCTGACCAAAAACTTTAAAGCAAACTGTTATGGTTGCTTAGGTTAAATTCCACCAATTGGTGCATTAATCTAGCCAGCTACCTTTGAAATCTACACCCTATTACTCAGCTTCACTCGTACTAGAATAGTTTTCTCTCCACAGTGCTGTTTTCCACTGCCCACCACATATTTTTGTTTACTTCCATGTCTCTTCCCATATCCCTTTTCAACTTTTCATGGTCTCCCTGCATGAGCCATTCACCACGTCCTCAACCCAATTGGTGTATTTGTATGATACACTGGGAAATCAAAGAGGGCATGAAGTGAGATGTGAGAGAGCTTGAGGGCCTTTGGGATTCAGTAGGATCAGGAGAGTGACAAAGGACGTCGGGGAACCAGAGGGGAAGAAGACTGTGTGTTGTGTAGAGGGTAGCTGAAGAATTTGCTGTGATTCTAATATTTCAGTATTAGAGCTGCGCCTTAAGTATTGGGGGTAGGATCCTCAAAAGTACCAGTCCCTCAGCACAGAGACAGTGGTTAATATATCTTTGACTGAAAACGTAGAACATTCACTTGTTCTATCAAGAGTTAGTGTGCTAAATTTGGAAACTAAATTCAGTTATGAATATCTAAGCCAGGAGGGACTTTTGTTCTGCTTTAGGCAGACCTTGCAAAGCAGCCCTAGCTATAGAGTTGCTACCAATATATACACAATTTATTTCCCATGCTGAAAAGAGATTTAATCCCTACTACACCTTCCAATCTCAACACAATCCTAGTGCTAGATGTGATAGGGTGCCTCTGTAATGTTCACTTTATTTGAAAATTATTGGTTTGGTTTGAAAACAAGTGTGAATAGTGCTCTTGAGTTACCTATTACACAGCTTAGCAATGGGGGCTGGATAAAAATACCACTGTCCCATGATCATTCTCTTTATATTAAGCAAATGTTGCTTTTAATTAAGAACAGTGTTTTGAGTTTTTTTCTATTTATCACTGATACATATGGTTAAATCAGCATCTGAGCAAAAGTTTAATGAAGAACATGGCAGGTTTTTGTTTGTTTTTTTAAACCTCACTGTCATGTAGTTTTGGGATTTCCAGGCGGGGTGGGGAGGGGTGGAGTTTGGTACTCTGGAGAGGTAAAAACTCAGTAATTTTTGGTTCTATAGCGAAGCTTAATTGTGTTTGTCACAAAAAGTGAAATGAGTGGATTATCAAATAAGTCTTGGAATATAGAATGCTTATATATATAGTTACGCTTAAAACCAAGATGTATCTCATAATCACCTTAGCAGTGGTGTTTTGTGGTTTGCTGTTTCAAGTGGAACATTTTGGCATAGGAAAAAGTGACCATTGGGAGAACACTGAAGAGTGAAACCTCCCTGGTAGTTGGATGCTCAGCAGGGGAAAGGGTTTCCCCAAAGCTGTACTCCCTGGTGTTTGAAATGATTACATACCAGTATGAAATATTATAGCCCATAAAAATACTGGCTAAAACACAGTACTACTGCCTGACCACAAGAGTATTTAAGATACATTAGTAAGTGAGACGTCTAGACCTATACCAGTTGGGTAAAAACATTTTTGATCTCTCTATTGAGATAGCAGTTGATAACTAGGAATTTTTGTGTTTCACTTGATGTTTGCTTTTATGGCTCATTGGGCCACATCATTGGAGAGTGGGTTTTCTATGGCCTTAACTGAATTAGGTAAAGGTGTACATGAGTGGCACTTACCTCACTCTCGCAGGCAGATAATTTTTTAACCAGGTCTGTACACAAGTTATAAGGTGATTGATTATCTGTTCCAATATGCTCAGCTGCTTCTTCCTTTACATAATTTGACTTTTCCTTGTTCATTTTCATTTAGTTTTTTTTGCGGCACTCCTTGCCCTAATATCTGAGTGCTTCACAAACACTGATATTTCTCACAATATCACTGTGAGGGAGGAAGAATTATTTTCTCTATTTTACAGGAAAGAAAATGAGGCCTGCTTTATACTTAAAAGTGTTGTTGGCGTATCTGTGTTGGTTAGGAATATATGAAAAACTCACACCCCGATGAACACCACTCTGCTGGCAAGAACTCTAGTATAGTTGCAGTTATATAAGCAAAAATGTCCTTTTGCTACTGTAGATTATTTTGTTTGGGAGAGTAGTATAAAATTTGCCAGCAAATAAAACTCTGCCAGTTTAAGATGAATGTCCATTAGGGGACATTTTCCTATTTGCTAGTATTATTATATTGATAAAAACCTTTCTAGTGTAGACAAGACTTCAAGTACTGATAGTTTTATATCAGGGTTTTCCAGCTTGGGAGCAGCTGGGGATCAAATGCCCTCGAGCCCTCCTAGGCTACAGACTCCCTAGTTTCCCCGGACTATACCTTGCCCAACCTCCAGGGCTGCGAGGAGGAAACAGAAGCTGGACGAGGGAGGACAAGTTCAGAGACCCCAACAGCAGCAGCAGGAGAGTGATGGAGGAAGTGCACCTGGACCAGGAGCCTGGGGACTTTAACCCTTGCAAGTGGCTTTCAGCTCATGGTCCACTAGTTGGACATCTATCATTCAAATGACTTAGCTAAGGTCACACAGGAAGTCTGTTGCATAATGAGAAACAGAACCCAAATCTCTCACCATTTCTTGCCTTTCTCTTTTTGATTATATGTGGCAGCTTCATGTATCTTAGGGGAAAAAAGCCCATCACTTTCTTTGTGACCAGTAAAGTGAGTGTATCCCTTTGAGATTATGGTTATATTCCCATGAGTAATGGAGATGTCATCCTTTTTCTGCCCACATAATGTAGCCTCGTATTCATGTCCATACTCTTCCTCATGTCAGGTCAAGTACTTAAGGCTTAGAATGAACAAGGGACTTCCACTGAATTCTGCAATATATTGGCAGCCAAGAAGCCTGCTGTTCTTCTTTTCCAGCAATAATTTTATTCCAAGTATAGTCTGACAGTTTTCTATACATCTCTTTATTTCAGTGAAATAAATATATTCTCATGGTTCATCCTGTCTGGCATTTCATTATGAAAATGTATTCTAACAGGACTTATGAAATGCTTCATTGTGGAGTTCATATTACTGTAGAGAAATTCATTAGGGAGAAGAATTTCATGACGTACTCTAACCTTGCCCTTTCCAGCCTTCCTAAGATGAAAAGAAAAACTGGAGCTTTGAGTGTTACTGATTATCATTATTGGATATCATTATTCACTCTCCAAGTGCAAAACAGAAAATCACATTCCTTGTGATGCCTTTGGACAAAATGCTACCCTCAGTTATATTACTATCACTGTAAATAGAAGAGCAAGATTTGGCCCTTTATTTTAATTGAAGTATTTGCTTCACACAGGCAAGAACTAAACAACACACTTGAAAATGATCTGTACAATTGTCCGTAGAGCAGAATTTGTGTTTTATGAACTGGCAGATCATAAAGGCAGCATAAATCATGTAAAGCAGTCTCATTTACTTTTTCTCTTTTTTGCAGATGGGGCTCACAGAGTAGAATTGCAGTCAAATGTCTGCTTCAGGATATTTTAGTTGAACTGTACAAGTCCATTAAACAAATGTAATCGCTTTTTGGAAAGAAGTGCTATATGTTTGAAACCAAATGTTTTACATAGAGAACATCTGGGTAGTTCTCAGTTTATGTGTACAGCACATCAGACAGCAGCCTTAGTAAGCTCAGCTGGGAGGCTGCCTGGGATGTGGTTGTAGGATATGACAGTTCAGTTGTTATAAGAAATAATTTGTATGAAGTATTGCCATAAACCAAATGTTTGGCACAAATAGCTGGGTCTTTGTTTCACTCTACACCCAAATTCTTTTCATTGTCTGCCCAACAAAACCCACTATGACACTTTAACAGCTTATTATATAAACTGATTTCAGTGTTGGCACATTCTGAGTTGTGGCACACACATGAAAGCACACTTCAGAAAATAGTCACACTAAAAGAAGAGCTCAGATTGCTTCATCTTGAGCAAGAAAACTGTTAATCTCTGTCATGGATTATCTGATGCATTTGTGATATTAATACAGTGCTTGCAGGTATTAATGAGTGCGTGAACTGGGAAAGATCAGTAACTTGGTGGTAGTCATGTGTATTCTTGTTTTGAGGAATGTAAAAATACAAAACCAGAAAAACACATGCGGTTAATACAACACACAGGTTCATCAAGCACTAATAAAATAACTTTTGTTCCTGGAGTCAGTCAGTCAAATGTAATGAATTTGGGTTTATTTCAGCTAAATCGCAGTTAATGCAGGTAGGCCTAGGAAATACAGCTGGTAATCTAGGTAGAAGATGTTGAAACATTTAATTTTAAGTGTTACAATTAAGTTACTTCTACCTTTTAGTGGAGGAATGCGTGGCTCAAATGAGATGAAAGTTGTTGTTACGTTCCAGACTACCTAATGGAGCCTCCCCTTTCCGGGTAGTTTAAGCAAAAAGTTAAATTAAGTGGGTTAGGCAGTCTTTTCTCATTCCCTCGTGAAGAGCAATTCACATTGCACAACACCACTTAAATAGTTCTACGCAGTATGACATGATTTGTGGTATTTGCTGAGATGAAATTCTGGACAGAGTAGCTTGTGAGGGAATTGTTCTTTACTCTGGGGGATGTGGTACATCCAAGTCTGTGTTAAGGTCACTGGCAGGGTGAGGTGGGAAGTTTGTATTGCTGCTGTTGCTCTACCTAACTTCTCATATTTTGGCAAAGGGAGCCCAGAAATTCAAGTACTGATACTCCTTTGTTCACCTGACCTTGGCCAAGTGAATGCCAAAAAATAGAGCTGTGTACATGAGCTGGAAGGAGGGGGCTTCAGTCCTAGAGATTATACAGTCTGAGTGGGTTCTTTGCCAGAAACCTTTTACTTGTTCCTTCATTGTGGAATTCCGAGTTGACTTTTTTCAGACCTAATTCTCTCCAAACTGCTTATAATAATTGTCTTGATTGCTGAATTAATTATAGAGCAAGGAGAACAGGTATCCTTCTCTGATGCTGCAGGATCATGTGAAAGGACAATTAATTCTTCGGCCTGCCATACCTCAATCAATTCTAGACCTCCCTGGCCTTAGGGAGCAAAAATATGCTTGTTTCTGTATTACAGTATCTAATGAACCATTAGGGTATCCTCTGTAATTTTCTTTTGATAAACAGCAAGGAGTAGCTGCAGGTTTCTCTACCTTCAGGAATACTGACATTTCCTAGAAATGAAAGATGAATGGGAAGAATGCAAGCAGTGTACTTTTCTCTCTGCATATCAATTCTACCAGATTTTGTAATAAATTTCAAGATTCTGTTACTAAAGAGGGCAATTAAATTGATACTGTTTGAGCTGTACAATATGATACTAAAGCAGAAGCTGTTATGAGTACAAGAGAGGAAAGTTTAATATTACAGTGATCTGTAGGCCCGAGAGCAAGCAAAATCAACTGGTGAGATGTAAACTTTCACAGTTGCCAATACTTGAAAATATTTTCCAGGAGCCGTTCTCCAAATAGGATGAGGGACTACAGTTTATTAGCCCCCCGCTACAAGATTCTGTTTGCATTCTGGTTTATTTTAGATTATTTTAGAAAATATATCTTAGTCATAATGTCTTTTGAGCCTTGTGTGATAAACAGGGTACTCTCTTTCCATTTATATGCTTTTGCGTACCATGTGCCATGTTTTCTGCACCGTACATGACCCTTATAACTTAGCATGCCCACAGTGGTCATTGGAAAGCACTAACCCTAAACCCCATCTCTGAAATCCATGCTCATCCAAAATCCCCTTTGATTTAACTAACATTTTTAATTGCTCAAGGAATGTAGGTAGGGGTTCAGATTAGCACAGCCCTATCCAGGAATATGGATTCTCTAAAAAGAAAATTCAAAAACAATTCTTTCTGATTTGTGGGTCGCAGGCTGGAAAGAGACTTTCTCTTCCCTTTTAATTAGCCTGTTTGTAAGGACTACATTGTGAAAGGAATAAAACAAAATGAATGCAAAACCCAGGAAAAGCAGGGTAAAAACAAATGCAGGAGCACACGAAAACCTCTGCAATTACATTTTAAAATGACTTATCACTAGTGATAGGAGAAAACAAATATAGGTCTGTGATTTTCTGAGCACTAACAAGTTCTGGGGCTTCTTTAAATTCACAGAAGTCCCAAACAATAGCCTTTGGTTCATCACCTTCTCAGACCCCTCTGCCTGTTGTAGTGGCTTTATGGAGGGTGGCAGGTCCCCTCTTTTGCACTAGCAGTGTGGCCAATATGCCTGTTTCCCTTTCTCCACTATCTTTTGGGGAGACCAGTGGACCTGTTCCCTCACTGGTATCTTCAAGGAGTATCGTCTTCCTTTCACTGGGTCTGACCAGCTTCCACTGAATTTAGTAAAGAAACTGAGTGACTTCAGTGGGTGCTGGGTCGTGACTGTTTAGCAGGATGGTTTTTCCCTCCATGTTCATTTTGATACATCTTTCTTTGGCAGATTACTCTTCAGTTTCAACTGTCTTATATGAAGAGACACATTGGTATCATCATTGAGCTGTCAGTACAGTGGACTTTGTTAGTATGATAAAATTTAATGATCTTAGTGGCAATATACATTGTGCCTGCGTGTGTGTGCATATATACAGACACATACATACATATGTACACGAGAGAGAATAAGGAGAAGGTTTTCCTTCATGTAAGCACAATTCTACTTGTTGATCTGCACCACCACCACTTAGATCTGCCTTTTGATATGAAAATGTACCTGTGGGTTCTTGCAAAATGCTGGCTAATTGTAAGATACAGTTTAAACAGCAAGGACTGGCACATGATATGTTTATAATAAGTTTTCCTCCTTAGCACATGTGCTGAATGGTGTGGTGCTGTATTTGGAAGCTGATGATCAATAATGATTGCACAAATATAACCTTATTTAAACTATGATATAAACAGACACAAAAATGGATGCTACAAGTTTTTTTCCTACTTATAAGTAAAGCCAGCTTTTTTTCTTTTTGGTTCCAATAAAATTGTAACCTGGAAGGAAAGGAGTTAGACTGTGGAATCCCAGTTTGATGTAGCATTTGGCTTCAGTAAATGGAAGCCAGAAATAAACATCTGCTTGGCAACTTCCACAAAGTTAAATATAAATGCAGTTTCTATTCTTTTCAGTGAATTCGGCATTCAGTATTGGTTAATATCTATTCAAAAGTAATGACTCCATAGTTAAGGTTATAGTGCTGTTTTTTTTTTAACATTGTATTATAATATGTATTATCTAGTGCTTTCTTGGGATATAAAAAAAAAAAAAAATCTATATAAAATTTCTCATGTCCCCAGAGGTGAACTTTGTAAGTTTAAAGGTAGTTAAGTAGGATGTTTTTGAACATAGAGAATTGGGGAAATAAGTTGGTTATCACTTTTTAAAATTGTTCTGACATTTTTTTCCATTCACAACCCAGGAGGAACTTGATGTAAAACTTTAAACTGTGTTTTTTAACTAGTCTTCCCACAGAAATAGAGCATAAGACTGTTTTAATCAGGCACGAGTACCAACATTTTAGGTATGAGGAGTTGCAGTTTTTTAATGTTCTTGTGACAGGTCTGGGTGACAGGTACAGGTTAATCTATTTAAGAGTTAAGCCTCTAGCCCTTTTTACTAGGAAGATAAACTTTGGAACTCACAGTTGCCAGCTGGCAGGATACTTGTTTTGAATTCTAGCTCTGTCACCTCACAACTTTGCACTTCCCTGCTTATGCAGGTGTAGACCAGGGGTGTCAAACATATGGCCCATGCAACATCTCCAGCCTGCAGGGTCTAATGAGTTTTACCCCTTCTGATATAGGCTATGTTGGATCTCCTTAAGCAATGCCACTGAGAGAAAGTGGCAACTGTCTGTTTCCCATATCCCATACTGCCATTGCGTTCTATCATTCCTGTCTGAGTGACACACAGTTTTTGAGAGTCAGAGTCATTGGCAGTCCTTCAGTTGGAGGATGACAGTTTTCTATTAAATAAGGAAGTCATCTATGAGTCTGTAGATGATTGAAGAGGCCAATCTGAGATCTGCATCTTTGAGTGTAGGTGTGGCAAATAATTCCAGAAGGAAGGAGTAGATCCTGGTGATGTCAGGTCACAATTTTTTCCCTTTGTCTCTCTTGTCTATCTCCCTCTGTAGTGAGGTGAGTTTGCTTGGAATGAGGGATGCCTTGTCATACATCATGGTACCATTGGGGATGATTCACGACTTCAGTCTCCTGGAATTGATGTTAATATTACATTCTTCAGATTGGCCTTCAAGGTGTCCTTGAATCTCTTCTTTTGCTGACCTCTAAAATGGTGAGCATCAGTAATTTGGGAGTATAGGATCTGTTTAGGGAGCCAAGTTTCTGGCATTCTTCTTATGACATGTCCTGTCCAACAGAGCTGGTCCTGTATAAACGTGGCTTCAATGGCTGGTGGTGTTTTCCTGAGCCAAAATGTTCTTTCTTCTGTCCTTCTAGTTGATATGGAGGATTTGCCGAAGATATCCCAGATGGTAATGTTCCAAAGCTTTCGGGTATTTCTGGTATGATGTTCAAGTTTCACACCCCATACAACAGGGTAGGGGCCTGGTAGACAAGTAGTTTGGTTTGGGTCCTGATGTCATGATCATCAAAGACACAATTTTGGACATATCCAATGTCAGCACTGGCAGATTTTGTCCACTGTTGAATATCATCATTTATGTTTACTTTTTGGAACAGGTAGCTACCAAGGTAGGGGAAATGATCAACATTTTCTATCCACGGATTGCCCTCTAATTGTAATGTGTGGAGGAACTGCTGCTTGGTTTGGGGTGGGCTGGTAAAGTATCTTGGTTTTCATGAAGTTCTTTGAGTCCAAGCATTTCATGTGCTTCGCAAAAACCATCAAGAGTGACTTGAAGCTCTTCAATTGAGGGAGCACACATGACAAAAACATCAGTGTATTGAAGATCAGTAACGGAGGTCTTGGGTTATCTTGGATTTGGAACATAACTGGTTCATATTAAAAATATTCCTGTCCATGCAGTATTGGATTCTGATTCCAGATGGAAGTCTGTCAGCAATGAGATGTGGAATAGTTGTTATAGAGATGGAAAAGAGTGTTGGTGGAATCACACATCCTTGCTTGATACCAGTTCTAATAGTGAAGGAGCACCCCCTGACTATTAGAATTGGGGTCAGGGAGGGATGTTTGGACCCCACCCCCTTCCACTTTTTGAGACCTATCTGATGCTGTGGATTTCAAGGAAACAGATGAAAAGTGACAGCATCTGTAACTTCTGTGGTCACCAAGGCAAACTTACTTCACCTGCTGATTGTGCAGGAGGAAAATGCTTTTGAATTTTTATTAGCATGCCTGTTCTAATGTAACTTTGTGAATAGGTTTTGGAAGATAACTTGTGTTGATCCAGTTTGAAAAACTGAATACTTCATACTTATTAACATTCATTAATATATATTAGGTCTTTCTTTCAAACATATGCACTACTGTAACTTGGGGGTTTGTTATTGCTTAATAAACACCTTTCCTGGTGGAGGAGGTGGCTTTCACTAGGGTTATAATGTCCATCAATAGAAGTGATCATTTGGGGATGTGCATACTTGTTCTCTACAAAATGTGAGAGATATCAAACAACATCTGGTTTAGGCTGGATCTGAACCAGTGCACATCTAGAAATGAAAGCATGTTTTTTTCCATTGCCTTAGACCTTCAGTTCTTTCCCCTTTTACAAGTTTCACTCTACAAAAAGACAAAAAAATAGTAAGTGAACCACCAACCCATATTTTAAATGTTCTTTGAAAGGAATTCTAAGCCAAACCAGTTGCCTTTTACTTTTGAGGGTAAATTTGTCTTGAAATGGTCAGTGTAAGGTTGTCAGATCCAGTTGAAGATAATGAAAAGTCAAGGAAGAGTACCGTCTGCACATGAGAAAAAAATGAATTGTCCAGAGAATGTTGGTAGAGGATGCAGAGCAAACTTATGCCAAGCTTCATTTGTGCAGCACAGGACAACAGATCCCAAACAGTAAGAGGATGTAAATTTTCCAGCAGATCATTAGTTTCTCAGGAAATACGCGCATAAATCCAGTTAACGTATATCATGGATGGGGAGAGCACCGAAGGGGAGGAAGGGTGTTGCACATGTACCTCCTGTCACCCACTTCGTGTATGTGCAGCATAAATCTTTTGGTCTGAATGCTTCTGCTACTCAGGAAACTTCGTTACACCACAGGCAGTTTCTTAGTTTGTGAATATAGGAGACATTATTAAGAGAATGAAAATCTGCCTATGATTTATGAGTCACTAATTCCTTTTGCTGAATCACCACTAATATAATAATGACATTTACAGCCAGCAACATTTGGAAATGAAGAATTAAAACATAGATAAAAGCATCCTGGCTCTTTCAAAAGGCACAGGCAGGCACACACAGTATCAGTTTATGCAAACACCATTTTGATTTGACATTTATCATCTAGATCCAGAACTTTCAGTGCCTGAGTGGAAAAATGAGTTTCCCTTCAGGCAGCAGTACAGCAGCCATAAATCACCTTTAGTTTTAGGAAGCAATCTTTTTTATGTGACACATTGGGAAGTAGAGAACTAGAGGAGTTAGCTACAGATGGGGTGGGGGGTTTAAAATGTTTTTACCATACAGAATGAACTTGTTGGAAAAGGTACCTTGCCCTTTTCAGAGAGAAAACTTAAAGGTGCCTAAGTAGCCTCTGTTGGCATGATCCTGTTTGCCCTTCTACACTTGTTGATGCAGCTGCTTGCTCTTAAACAACAACATTCATCTTTGTAAATGTCCCCGTAATGACATGAAGAAACGTGAAAAAAATAGCAAAAGCACAGCAGCCTTGAGGTTTAAATCAGCAGGGATCCATTTGGTACGCATTGCCCCATTACTGTTTAGAGAGAAGTATTTAAGCAACTTCCTTGATTGTTGCATAGTTTGCCAGTCTACTAAACAATGGAGTTGGGTCATTTATAAATAATTAAATAGGATTTTGCTGCATGACTGTCTCCCAAGGAGCATTGCCATGGAGATGATCTGGCTCATGGGATCTGAAAAGTAACAATTTCCAAGACAATGGTAGTGTGTTGGCTTTAACCTTCTCTGCACAGAGAAAAAGAACACTCAGAGACAGATCAGCTTGATGTTTAAGGCCGTATACTAATTTTACAGCACCTTGCAGTGCTCTTTTATCTGACTTTTCACTCAGTGCATGAAATGTTTTCTCTGTCTCTGTGGAAGTCTCTTGTAGAACTGTTTGCACTGTATATATTCACTATAACTTGGAATCAGATTGCCACTCTTGCATCTCAAGCTCACAAGCAGGACTGTGGCCCTGTCATCCCTTTATAAGCTAATGCCCACAGGGGGTTCTTAGGGAGGAAATCAATGCCATTAGGATGTTCTTGTGGATTTCTTTCCTCATTGCTTGCCTCTTTCAGATGGAATAGTTCTCCCCCTACCCTAAAACTTGGCAGATCCCAGATGACTTATATACAGCTCTCTTGATCCCTGGCAATAGAGCTCCAGTGAAACTGCACTGGCAGGGACACCCTTGGGACTTCCCAGTTTCACAGCTCTGTTTCCCTTTCTCTTCAGTTCTTCAGAGGGGAGATGATATGTAGGTCAAGAGCCACAAGTAGATACCTTTACAAAAAATACAATATAGTCCCAGGCTTTATTTTTCCTGCCTAAGTTCCATAGGAGGAGGAACAGTATGTTCTTCCCCCCACCATCACCTCACATACTATACACATCTGCCTTTTTTCCTGGCCTGCCAATTACTGCCACCCTTTCTGCATAGACCTTACTTCCCACCATTGTGAAATCTTGACCTATACACATCACACTCTTCTTCCCACCTGGGATTCTGGGGGACTGAAAACATCTCTGAAACTAGCTGGATCCACTCACTTCCTGTCACAGGATGGAGAGATCTCTTCTGTTCACAGCTCTGGGGAAATACAGGTCTCTGTATATTTCACACTTCCTCCTCCTTCCCTTCAACAAAAGCTTTAAATAACTTCATTAAAATGCATTTTTAACATATTTCCTAATACAAGTATTCAATCTCCCTCCCTCAGGAGATTGCATTCTCTCCCAGTGTCACTTCCCCTGCACTCCAGAATGCTGTTGCAGTAACAGATTGGAATTTGAGGCAGACTAGAACTGGTATGCCTAAGAGCTTGAACCAAACTAAAATTCACTGCCCCCACAGGAAAGGAAGAGACTGGGGAGGTAGGGGGAATGGGCAGAGACTGAGGAGCAAGGCGGAAGAAGCAAAGACTAGGAGAAGTTTGGGGGAAGGGGCAAAGGCTGTGCAGAACTGGGAGTGTGCAGGTGGCAGGGTGGGGCAGGAAGGCTGCAGCGGAAGGAGTGGGCAGGGCAGAGGGCAAGGGGGCCACCTGACCCCCTCCCTTAGCCACTGCTTTCCCTGCTGTAGCAATCCAGGTAGGGAGGGGTGGTAGGATTCAAGACAACCCTCCAATACTTAGATTCTATACCTGGAAGATTATAAAGGATTTATAAATTTCCATCTATAGAATCTAATTACCGGGGGGGGGGGGTCATCTTGTATTCAAGGTTATCTTATATTTGAGCAAATACAGTAATTTGCTTATCAGACAAGCTGAAGCTGTGGTATATAGAAGTGCTGGATGAGGCTTTATGAGAGAGGTCTGACTAGATCAGTGGTGCTCAACCTTTTTCCCTGGGGAGCCAAATGGGCAGTGCCTGGTCAGCCTGCGTACTCGATCCAGCTGGTGGTCCCAATCCACCCATGGTGGTCATAGGGATCACAGAGACCTGGTGGGACTCCACCCATGACTGGACCACGGGTATAGATGGCTATACCCTGTACAGTAGGGATCGTGTAGAGAAAAGGGGCGGGGGTGTAGCTCTCTATGTTAAGGAAAGCTACGCGTCCCTGCAAGCCGATATTGGTGACCAGGGTGGACGGCTGGAGACCCTCTGGGTTAAAATCCGTGGGGAACACGGCACAGGGGACACAATGGTGGGAGTCTATTACAGACCTCCCACCCAAAGTCCTGAGCTAGACCAGGAGTTTGCCCAGGAACTGGCTGAGGCAGCTTGCTCCAGGACCATGGTTGTCATGGGTGACTTCAATTACCCAGACATCTCGTGGGAGGATCGCTCAGCAAAATCTGAGCGGTTGCAGAGCTTCCTCTCGTGCGTGGATGACCTCTACCTGACTCAAGAAGTCTATGGGCCAACGAGAGGCAAAGCGCTGCTCGACCTGGTGCTGGCTACTGGGGAGGACCTAGTCGGTGACCTAGTGATCGATGGGAAGCTGGGTGACAGCGACCACGAGCTGATCACCTTCACCATCCGCCGAAAAGCTGGCAAGTCGGTCAGCAACACGCAAGTCCTTGACTTCAGGAAAGCCGACTTTGACAAGCTCAGGAGGCTTGTCAGTGAGGCCCTAAGGGACTGTGACCGCAGGGAGAGGGGAGTTCAAGAAGAGTGGTTGCTCCTCAAGGGAGCGATCCTCAATGCACAAACTAAGTCTATTCCATCTCGGAGGAAAGGCAGCAAGAGGGCACAGCAGCCCCCCTGGCTCTCCAGGGACCTAGCAGACCCCCTGAGGCTAAAAAGAAAGGCCTACAAAGGATGGAGGATGGGAGTCACCTCCAAGGAGGATTATTCTGCACTGGTCCGGTCCTGTAGGGAGCAGACCAGGAAAGCCAAGGCTGCAACTGAACTCCAGCTAGCTTTGAGCATCAAGGACAATAAAAAGTCCTTTTTCAGATATGTGGGGAGCCGGAGGAAAAGCAGGGGCAACGTTGGACCCCTGCTGAACCAGATGGGGCAACTGACAACTGACGCCCAGGAAAAAGCCAACCTATTAAATAGGTACTTTGCGTCGGTCTTTCATCAGCCCCATGGGACGCCTGTGCCCGCTACAGGGCCGGGAAGTCTGGGTGAGGGTGATCCCCTGCCCTCCATTAATGCTGACTTTGTGAAAGAACATCTTGAGAAGCTGGATACCTTCAAGTCAGCCGGCCCTGACAATCTTCACCCCAGGGTACTCAAGGAGCTGGCGAGCATCATAGCCCAGCCTCTAGCGCGGATCTTTGAAAACTCTTGGCGCTCTGGTGTAGTGCCCGAAGACTGGAAGAAGGCCAACGTGGTGCCTATCTTCAAGAAAGGGAGGAAAGTGGATTCGGCTAACTATAGGCCCATCAGCCTGACTTCTATCCCGGGGAAGATCTTAGAAAAGTTTATTAAGGAGGCCATCCTTAATGGACTGGCTGACGCCAACATCTTAAGGGATAGCCAGCACGGGTTTGTTGCGGGTAGGTCTTGCTTGACCAATCTCATTTCCTTCTACGACCAGGTGACCTATCACCTGGACAAGGGAGATGAGATTGATGTCATATATCTTGACTTCAAAAAAGCCTTCGATCTGGTGTCCCATGATCGTCTCTTGGAGAAACTGGCCAATTGTCGCCTTGGGTCCCCCACGATCCACTGGCTGGAAAATTGGCTCCGGGGTCGGACCCAGAGGGTAGTAATTGATGGAAGTCACTCATCGTGGTGTCCTGTGACCAGTGGGGTCCCCCAGGGCTCTGTCCTTGGACCCATACTGTTCAACATCTTCATTAACGATGTGGACACTGGAGTCAGAAGCGGACTGGCCAATTTCGCCAATGACACCAAACTTTGGGGCAAAGCATCCACGCCAGAAGACAGGCGGGTGATCCAGGCTGACCTGGACAGGCTCAGCAAGTGGGCGGATGAGAATCTGATGGTGTTCAACGCCGATAAATGCAAGGTTCTCCACCTTGGGAAAAAAAACCCGCAGCATCCTTATAGGCTCGGCAGTGCTATGTTGGTTAGCACTATGGAAGAAAGAGACTTGGGGGTCATCATTGACCACAAGATGAACATGAGCCTGCAATGCGATGCTGCGGCTAGTAAAGCGACCAAAACGCTGGCTTGCATCCATAGATGCTTCTCAAGCAAATCCCGGGACGTCATTCTCCCCCTGTACTCGGCCTTAGTGAGGCCGCAGCTGGAGTACTGCGTCCAGTTTTGGGCTACACAATTCAAAAAGGATGTGGAGAAGCTTGAGAGAGTCCAGAGAAGAGCCACGCGCATGATCAGGGGTCAGGGAAGCAGACCCTACGATGACAGGCTGAGAGCCCTGGGGCTCTTTAGCCTGGAAAAGCGCAGGCTCAGGGGTGATCTGATGGCCACCTACAAGTTTATCGGGGTGATCACCAGTATCTAGGGGAACGTTTGTTCACCAGAGCGCCCCAAGGGATGACGAGGACGAATGGTCACAAACTACTACAAGATCGTTTCAGGCTGGACATAAGGAAGAATTTCTTTACTGTCCGAGCCCCCAAGGTCTGGAACAGCCTGCCGCCGGAGGTTGTTCAAGCGCCTTCATTGAACACCTTCAAGATGAAACTGGATGCTTATCTTGCTGGGATCCTATGACCCCAGCTGACGTCCTGCCCTTTGGGCGGGGGGCTGGACTCGATGATCTTCCGAGGTCCCTTCCAGCCCTAATGTCTATGAAATCTATGAAATCCAGTACCTGGGACAGGCATAGCAGGTGCCATCCAGCAACAGAGGAGGGCAAGAGGCAACCCAGCCCTACAGGGGAAGGGGGCTTGACCCAGCCTTGCGGGAGGAGCAAGGGGGCATGGATCCATCTAGTCGGGGGAAGAGGGTGTGGCCCATCCCCTACTGGCCCTGGAGCAGGTAAGGGGGATATGGCCCAACCTGGCAGTGGGGGGAGGCGGTGTGGTCCAGCCCCAAACTGGCCCTGTTGAGGGGCAAGGAGGTATGGCCTGACCCTGATACAGCTGCAGCAGGAGGGGCATGGCTCAGCCCTACAGGGGAAAGGGCATGGCCCTAACTGACCTCATGGGGCTTAGAGTTTGGGAATTTGGCAGTGGGGAGTGAGACAATGTTAATGGCCACTGCTCCCCTATTGCCAAATTTCCCAACCTGTGGGGAGCTTCGTGGGCCAGATTTGATGGCTCCATGGGTCATATTTGGCCCTCAGGCTAGAGGTAGAGCACCCCTGGACTAGATGATCATAAAGTTTATGTATTGCCTTAAAATCAATGACTGTGTGCAATAGGGCAAATTCTGCCTTTGTTCAGATGCATGCACCCTCAGGCAGAATTTGGTGCGTTACCATTAATAATCAGAAAGAAACAATTAAAAAACCCATTTATTCTTTGATGAAAGCATAGCTTTATTATTCAAGATGAAGTCTGGGATTTTCTCCATATTCATACCTCTCAATGAAATGATGTAGGCAAGATTATACCCACAGAGATGCAATTGGGTACTGAATGTGTGTCCAGGAGGTAGATGCTGACTGATTCCCTGTGCTCTTTGCCAAATGTTCATAGTCCATAATATTTTACTGAGCATAATGCTCTTATGTCTTTAAAGGAAAATTCCAACTACAGTATTTTGCTTTTGCCCAGCAATCTGGAAGCTCATAAAAGAAGAGAAACATTTCTCATGGAGGTAGTACTGAATGTACAGAAAGCTTTATAACTGTCATGATTGTTGAAATATTTATAACTCAATACAAATTATTTGTACCAAACAAAAGCAAGAAAACATGAAATGTGTTGGAAAATGTTGTCCAGAGCTGTGTGTTTCTTCAGGTCTGAAGAATAAGTATATATATTCTTTCCAGGAAAAGGAGATAGGTAATTTATTGAAGCCCTGAAAAAGCATTAGCTTACTTCTCACATCTCTGCCCAGGCAGATCTACCAGCCAGCCCAGGAAGGGGTGAAACTATGGCTCCATCCCCTCTTTGCCTGCCTGGTTATTAAAAGGGGAATAATGGCTGCTTTGTGGACGCACTGCCATAATGTGATCAGTTTTAACACAGTAGCACAGGAAGGTGAAGATGAAAGGACATTATTGCCTTGCATGGCTGCATGAGGGTTAGTGATGATCTGACCCTATGTGTTCATAACTTCATAGATTGAAAACTTCATTTCCAAATCCATTTCCCCCAGATTGCTAAACTGAGTGAGGGTATCTGGGGTTTTCTTTTAGACAGCCACAGTGCATAAGTTGATACTTTAGTGTTATTCTCTTATGCACATCTTTTCTTAGTTTTTGAATGAACTTAGTCTTTCTGAAAAGTTCAGGATTTCAGGGTCATTATATGCAGTGTCTTGTTTTAGTCTCACATATATCAGATTTTGACAAAAGGAGCTTACAATACCTCTAACGTTAAAAGCATAAACCTACTTTAGGAATGACTCTTTGTTTCCTGAACACATTTTTGAATAAAATATATTTCATAAACATAAAATCCATTAGCAGAATTTTGGAGAGAGGCTCATTTTACTTTTTGATGCCATAATGCAGGGATCTTGTTTTGTTAATTGAGACTAAAACAGGGCAATGTACAATAATTTTCTAAAATGCAAGCAGAGCACTTAGAAAAAAACAGAACACATTTAAAATGAAAAAATTCAAACACAAAAAAACTGAAAATCTTCAGGCCAGATTCTAATTTGTGTTGCTCTTTCAAACTAGTGGACCTGCTCCAGGTACCTGGGCTGACCTACTCTGTGAATCTGATGCTGATGAGGTGCCTGACCCCCAGGTTTTTGACGCTGAAGTCTTCTTTATATCTACAGAAGAAACCCCAACATGGATGGATGTTGTGACGATTAACTAGATAACATTTGTACAATGCTTTGAATTTCCAAAGTACCCAGGAAATGCTAAGCAACATTATTATTATTACGCATGAGTATACAGATTCTTCCTCTGTTGCTTGCACTGAATAGTACCATACTACATATACAGACTACTAATGGGTAGTACTGATACCTTTTTTCACATCTACTATCCAACAAGCTATTGCTACATTAAAGAGTGATAGAATATGGCCCAACATCTGGCTAAGTATTTTGGAGCAGAACTTCAGCTGATCTAAAATGTCACATCTCTGTTGATTTCAATAGAACTATGACAGTTTACACCAGCTGACTATCACTGTCTGTCTCTGTCACTTTAGACATGTATATTTATGCGTACAGTTAATGTGACACAATAAACACCAGAGCCATAGTGCTTTGCACAACTAATGAACCCTAAAAAATGTTTTCAAGAGACATTTTTTCCCTCAAATTGTAGTGAAATTCTTGCCTTTAGGTAGAAACTTCCGGTCAATTTCATAAAGTCAGGATTTTACCTCTGGAATTTAATCTAATGTCTTACATATACCAGGTACAATTTTTAAGAGAACCCATAAGCCTCGATTTCAAAATTAACTTGAGTACTTAGTAGTGAAAGTGATTTTCAATAACACTGAGGCTTTCAGGTGTCTAAATCATTTTTGAAAATGGGACTGGCCTTTCTAAGTCACATAGGTGCAACACGTTTTGCTGTATTAAAAGGCAGATGTCTACAAGACAGCTGTCATTTAAATCACTCATGTGAGTATTTAAAAAGTACACATTTTCATGTATTATATTTTTTCCATAGAAGGTCCCGATAGGAAAATTAGCTCCATAACTCATGTGTCAATTATGGAGTCAGAATACTGGCAGACTGTCATGCGCTCCTGCATGCTATTATTCCCTTACTGACCCTGGATGTTGAAGAATTTGCTCCCTGTATGTTTGACGATAAAGTCCTGAAATTCTTCTGACAGCCAAGTGCAAGGCTGCCTTATAAGAAAGACCATATTTTTTATCTATGTCTGAATATCCTTCTTGCAAGAGTGCATGTGCTGCTCCAAGAACCACTCACACTTCCTTACATACAGGTCATACTGCAGCCTGTCCCAAAGCAGGCAGATAAAGAGGGAGCAAATTCAGGCTTTGCCTGCTGGTATGAGCTACTTTAACCATCTCATTGGAATAATTTAAATTTGTCCCACTCACTCTTCTGATAGAGACTTACTCTTTTCACCTTCACTAGTTATGTATGGGTCCAGCATTACTGGTGTACTGTTATTTTTAAGCCTCTGTTCCAAGCTTTTGTGTTATGAAGCTTTTTGATGCCTTTTTAACCTGCCATTCTTTCCGGCTCAGTTCCATTCTGTTGTACATTCAGGCATTGGATCAAGAGAGCGTATATTCACAAGCTTGACTTTAAGCTATTGCTTAAGTCCCATGGACTTTGGTGGCCTGTAGGCACATGATTAAGGGTTTTGTTGATTAGGGATACTTTCCTGAATTGAGGACTTTGCAAAAAACAAAACAAGCAAACAAACAAAAACCAACCCTGATTCTTTAACTCATGCTCATACTGTTCATTTTAATACTATTTTATGTTTCCCCCAGTATTCTGTAACATAATTTAAAGGACACCAGTAGTTCCAGTTAGCAATTATTGATGCAGCAATGAAGTAGTTTTGGGGTTTTTTCCTGATAGGACCAAAGACTATTTATTGACAAGGCCAAGTGTCTTCTCAGGAAAGTTCCATATGCTAAGTTAGCAGAATGACAAAAGCATTATTTACTCTCCTTCACAGGTCAGAGTTAAGGTCACTGGAGGGCACTGTAGGATAATGAAGTTTGACCAAAGATTCATCTTTGACCCAAAACTAGTTGATAATTTATTACTTGCACTCTGACTTGAAGGGCACGTCTACATGTCGCCCCACATCACCTAGCAATGTGCTACGTTGCCCTACAGTGGCTACAGCAATGTAGCAATCACATGGGTTTACACGTGATCAGCAGCTATGTTGCCATCGTGGTGCGCTCCCCCATTTTAGTGCGCCGCTACAGCAACGTAGTGGCGAAATGTAACCATGCACTGTGCGCATGGCGTAGTATAGGCAGTTACTGCACTGTGCTTTAGTACTTCCAAAAGTGTAGATTTTGGACATGTAGACACTCCCTCCCAAAAAGAAAAAGAAACCCAGACAGCTTTGGGGTAGATATCTGTGACAAAAAAGCCAGCACTGCCATTTGCTGTCATTCAGAATATACATTTCCCTCTCCATTAAGTTCTCCCCATTGCACTTTTTCATATATAGTATGATCTGACCTCAGCGATTATTTATGAGCTTGTTCATATAAGCCCTTTCTTTCACAGGCAACACATACACTCATAAGGGCTTTTAGAATCTGAATTTATATTGCAGGTTCAGCTATAGCTTCCTTTGTTCCCACCCTGCTTTTTGGAAAGATACCCAGTCACATGATGTGCTTGTAAAAGGTGGCTGATTGAGGAAGGATGCAGGAAGGATATGGTTTTGGAGTGATTGCAGAAGTGCTGTATAGGACATGAAAGTGCAGGGTTTATACAAGAATGATTTTCAAGGCAGTGGTTCAAATAGCAAAGGTTTTTTCCATTCTTAGCTAAGGCAAAGCTCCTGGCTATTCTACAGTACCATAAAACAACTTTATTAATTCAGTGCTTGTATTTAAATAGTCTAGTAATAATTTGTTACTGGCACCCTGGAAATTCATGGTTTTTCTTTGCAAAAGAGATAAGATTTCTGTTTGGAATCAACTAAAGCTTCTGTGTGAGATTGTCAAAAGCAATCAGCTCTGACCAAACTCTGCTTCTGTAGAAGACAATGGAGAATGTTACCATTTTCTTTAGCTAGAGCAGATTTAGGTCAATGTAGAATGCTTTTGAAAATCCCACCCTTGTTGCAGGATAAAGGCTTATGAAGATCTCAGAACTTAATGTCATTCATTGCTGTGTTGAGAACAAGTTTGTTATGATGAAATGAGAGACAGGGTGTGGGGTATGTATTTTAAGTTTTGTTTGGGTCATTTCACAATCTGCCAACATCTGACATCAGTATTTATTTTCTGAATTCTCCTTAATGGATTATTTGCATCTGTTCAGTTCCAAGAGTAATGTTTGATTTCCTGCATTTATAGGTTGCAATAAAATCCATTCGTAAGGACAAAATTAAGGATGAACAAGATATGGTTCACATCAGGCGGGAGATTGAGATCATGTCATCCCTCAGCCACCCCCATATCATCACTATATATGAAGGTTAGTGACTGGAGTTCTTTTCACTGTCTGTGTTATTTTGTTATTTCAGACCTACTCTTCATGGTCTTTTAGGTGATGGATAAATTCCCCTTAACCTTGTAGTAGAGAAATTGTTTCATGCATCATCTTCTCTCCAAATCACGCTCCCCTTTGCAAATATGCAACACCTCTTTAGCCAGTACAGTAATTCCTTGTGGGGTGGGAGTTGTATATAAGTGGCCGAAATGCTATGTTTGTATGTTTGTGTGTATGACAGAGAGAGAGACAGAGAGAGAGAGAGAAGGGAAATGTTGCTAATATACCATCCCATCTCCCTGTTCCCACCAAAAAATTAAAGAATTCTCCCCCACACAAGTTCATGGTCCCCTCCCAGCAAAAACATAGTAAATCCCAAACCATTTTTTACGCTGACTCCCTAGGACCCAAACTGAGTAGTCTTGTCTAGTTGAGCCCTAGTTCCTTCTTTGCATACCAAGTCCTCTTTCTGAGATTCTCCTCTTGCCCCATGGCATCTTTGTCCCTTGAATCAAAGCCCTTGTTTGTTGGCCCATACAGTACTCTAGTCTCTGCATCATTTACTCTAATCTACTCAACTGGCTTGTTACTCCAGTATCCCAGTCCAATTCTTTCCTCCTGCCAGCAACCTAATTATTTTCCCTCTATTACATGTCAGTGGGCACACATCTACACAAGACATTTACTGTGGAGCTAACTATTATCTGTGCAGTAAAGTTTTAACATCTGTATGTGTGACCCTATTAGGCTACAGGAAACTAATTAACTCTACCTGAAGTTAGTACTTGTAAACAAAAGTATTCTCATATGACACAGTTCTTTAGTGCGCAACAATGCACATGTAGACACTGACAGGGTTGGCTGGGACACAAGAGTGCTACAGTATGGGGGCTGCTTGCTGGCAGCAAGTCCCTCTGCAGTACGTTGAGCTGAGTTGGAGCACCCGTGAAATCCCCTTCTCTTCCTCCTTCCTTTGGTAGGCTATCACATCCTGATCAGAGCTGAGTACTTTAGGCAGTGTATGTGCTAAAAGTCACAGGTCATGCATCCTGCACACAAACCTTGACTAGAAAAAGAATCAGACAGAGGACCTGTAGAGTATGATCCCCAGAGAATTTGAGGGAGCTGGGCACAACAACTTTGCCCTGTTTATTCACTTTTTTTTTCACATGCTCATCTGTAGAGGGGACAGCCTGCATTTGACCCTTTAATATTTACATATGCACAGAATATGTTAGGTGATGATAGGTATATGGCAATGCCATTGTGAGAGTCAATATGACTGATTAAAACAAGGTCTGGCTTGGAATAATGTTACAGTATCACATATTGAGTTATTCAAAAGCATGTTCTTTTACTTGAAAGGAGATGAATATCTGTCTTTTTATTGAATAAATTCGCAACAGCATCTGGGAACAGAAAAGGGGAGGGGTGCTGTGTCAGCATGTGGGTTGCAAATGGAACAAAAGTTATTCCTAATGTGTACTGGAACTAAAAAAATTAAGCACGCTACAATGCTTTGACCAAGTAGATGCTGAATTCTGTCCCCCAGCCTGCTTTAAATAATGCTACTGAGTTAAAACGTTGTACACTTAAAAAGAGAAAGAAAAAAGAGAGAACAAAACCCTTTAATAGCAAGACCTTCCCTCATAACCTTTACCCCCTCAACTTTTTTGAGAAGAGCCCTTCCCACAGCTGAGCCAGTGTAATTTTGCACTACAGCAGTTGTACCCTTTCCCTCCCTCCCAGTAAAGCCGTATATGTCAAATGACATTGTTCCTCTCAGTAAGATCCTTGGCTGTTATTCTGTGGTGACTCATCAGCCAAAAGTGATGCATATCTACAGCTAGCTCAAAGTCAGCTTTCTTCTGATCTTTAGAGGGTTTCCAGGGCATTTTCCTTGTACTACTGTTTGCTTCCTTTTAAAACAGTCCCATAGGAAATAGCTACTCTGTTATTAAAACAAAATAATTATTTATAAACTAGAGCAGTCTGTCATGTCCTGCTGTATTTAATTCATCTCCTGAAAAGATGTGTGGTGGGATTTGGACTGACGTTGCAACTTTAGTCCATTGTAACACCAGCAGGAAGACACAGGGAGCAGAAATATAGCGTCACATCTTTCCAGGAAGCCAAAATAAATATTTTCTCTTAAAACCATTGCTGTAACGTGAGCACTGAAATGCAAGGTCCACCTGAGGATATATAGTCAAATGTGTCAGAGGAATAATGACATAATCCACAAGCACTTGGGCTAGGGACAGAAGTTATGCATAAACCAGTTTAAGTGATCAGAAGCTGGTTTGAACTCGTAACAGAACAGAAGTTTTGTGCACATAAATCAGTTTCAAAATGGCCGCAATTAGTTTAAGATAGATCTGGTTGAATGTAGTATCAGACTTAACTGATTTAGGACAAAGCGGTTTATGGACCTTTTGTCCCAGACCTCTTTCTGGTTCAAGTTAAATCACAGTCCCTCAGCATCCCAGGATGCTTTGCAGCCCTGGACTGGGCTCATCTGTCTTCTGGAGCAGAACAGGGTTGGCCCTGCCCCTCCGTTCTCTAGCCAGAGCAGTGAAGGCTGGTTGACAAGGGGTGGGGATGGGAAACCCAGGTGGGGACACAGCCTAATCTGTCTGGCAGAGGCACAGCAGCCTTTACCAGACTTTCTCACTGGGGTGTGGGACAGCAGGCTCAGGCAGAGAGGGCTTAAACCCCCCTGCCTTCCCTCTCCCATCAGCATGGGATCCCAGCTGTTTGCAGCACAGCATAGCCTGGGACCCCCAAAGCCCTCCTCCCAGCTTGGGGGCAATTCCACTGCGCCTTCCCAGTGCCAGGGTGGGGGGTTTCACTTGGAGCAGGCCAGGAGCAAAGGCCAGATTGGGGGAGGGATGGGAGGAAAACCAGCCTGAAGGCCACGTGGGAACATGCACAGAGCAGAGCACAGAGGGATTGCGGCGGTGGTGGCTCCATCCTGGATGTGAGCCCTGCTAAGCAAGGGACCCAGGCTGGGGGGCAGGAGGGGCAGGGAAGGGGCTTGAGTGTGTGTCCATGCTAGCCCAACACTGAGCTGAGCTGAGCATGCAGCTGGGGGAGCAGCTTCTGGCCAGAGGCCCCTTCTACCTTTTGTAGAGCAACACCCAGGCTAGCCCTAGCCCTGGCCCCTGCAGCGGGACACATGGTGCGGGCTCGCATCAACAGCTCCTGGAGTTGTACAAGAGCACCAAGAAGCTGGGCAGCATGATGCTGGAGGCCAAGCCAGGCCAGGTGCGGGTCCCAGGCTTTGCTGAGTTGTGAGCAGGGGGAAAAGCCGAGCAGGCACCGGCTGGGGTCTTGTGCTGGTGGGAGAGGGGAGGCAGGGGGGTTAACCCCCATCCCCCTTCCTCCCCACTTTGTCTGAGGCACTGTCTAGGCTGCTGGCTGGCCATGCCCCCTGCTTGCTCAGGGATAAGCCTGGCAAGGGTTGTTTCCCCCTCCAGGGACACCCTGGCTGGGATCCCTGCAGGCCAGGGGTGGGGCTTTAAACCCCTCCCCAATCATACTCAGCAACCAAGGGAGGGCTCGATCTAGGGGCCCCTGGCTTCTAGCCTGAGCCACTGCAGACATGTGCCTGCATTTCCTGAAGCAAAAGTGAATGTCTATTCATTTGTGTGTCGGTTCAGTCTATGCAGGTTAGACTAACCTGCAAAGATTGAATCAATTCAGACTTGAGCTTTTTGAATGTGTGTACTTAGCCTTGAGGCACAGTTCAGCCAGGTATTTAAGCACATGCCTCACTTAAAAGCAGTTTCAATTAAGTGGATTACTCCCATGATTAAGGTCTGCAGGTCCTTGCTGAAGCAGGGTTTACATTCCAGTGATTCATGAAGTGAGGTACAGTAATGGTATTCTTCATTCTTTGCTTATTTATTCATTTTATTCTCTCTCTGTCTCTCTCACACATACATGCACACAAACACTTTCTTGCATACAATGTGCCCCAGAATAAAAGACACCTTATTTTTGTAAGGTAGAATGAAGGAAAAATGATCTTTCCTTGTAGGAAGTAACTGAGTAGCAGCAGCTAGGGAGTTTATTCTGTTCCCTGCATTGTAGACTTTTTTTCCCTTTTGCCCTCTAAGCAGAACTCCTATTACCACATTTCTCGGATAAAATATGCACCCCAACTAGCAGCAGCTGGCTTTGGGGAAAAAACAGTGCATTGTATGTGAGAAAATATGGCGTGCATGTGCGTGCGTGCATGCGTGTGTGTGTGTGTGTGTGTGTACATGCGCATGCACGTGCAGGGCCAGATTGACACATAGGCAAACTAGGCACATGCCTAAGGCTCTAAGTGAAGAAGAGGCCCAGTTGTGCTTATTTTGCCGTGGCAGTGCTGCTGCTGCACCGCTGCAGTGCCGCCCAGCTCCTTTTCCCTTCTAGGCCTGCTTGCTGCAGCTCCAGGCTGTGGTGGTGGCTGCTGCTGCTGCTTCCCTATGCAAAGCAGCTAGGTCCATAGTATGTTTGCCTAGAGCCCACTAAGAGTTAATCCAGCTGTATGCACATGCGCAAGTGCATGTGCATGTGTGTGTGTATTTTTCTGCTATGGTCATTCAAGGATGAATAAGTCAGCGCAGCCAGCGTGCTCCCCTATTATCCGCAGTTCTATGTATAGGGCTGCACGGTGTCTGCTTAAAATGCTTACTGCTCTTTCCCTCTCTGTGGAAGAGTGCTGATGGGTCTTTACATTGTACTTACAAACATGTGTCTTCCTTACATGGCATCCACGTTTATGTATCCTTTTGACCTGGCTGGCAAAAGCTGATTAACCTCTGAATTTGTCAACTCAATGTAAACAGAAGCCATCAGTTTTTGATGCTAAGGAAATCCAAACGTTTTCATACAGGCTTTCTAGTTTGGTGATATTTTTTGTAACCTAATCAAAAAGAATTTATCTTTCCCACTAGCTGCAAGAGGTAAACCCCTAGTTCTGAGTCAGAAGAAATTCCATCTTCTCAGCAGGAAGGTAATTGGCAATCTTGAGAGTGCAGCTGGAAGGGAAATGCTCTTTCTAGTGACTTTAAACTCCTTGAAAGGGACGGAATAGATGAAGCCAGCTTTGCCAAAAGTGTTCTGATTTCAGGGCATAAATTTTAACTCAGAAAGCAGTCCCCGCCCCCCCTTGAAAGCCTCAGGATTTGATAGTTAAAGCCTTTTGAGAGCAAATGTGGAATTCCAGGGGTAGCCTTCCTGCAAAAAAAGAAAAAAACCCACAAAAACATGCCATCTGGCAATACTTTACTTTATACAAGTTAAAATATAAGGAGAGTTTGGGGCCCAATCCAGCAGATGCTTACACAAGTGTAGAACTATTCATCTGAGTTAAGTTCCATATATATAGAACCAAGCCCTTGGGTCTCTCCTTTGTGAGGCAGAAAGTTCTGTAAGAGTTTCAGTTGTGCAAGTAGTGTTCCTGCTGCATTATAGTTAAACAGAGATGCCAGTGAAATTATTTGCAAACAGGTTTGTTGTGAATGTTTCAACAAAGATTTAAGCCGGAGAATGGTTGGACACTAATATGTGCTTGATCCAGTATCACTGAAATGAATGACATTGTTACACACATACATAAAAAAACATGTGCTTAAATGCTTTGGCCAGGCAGCTTGGAATTCTGCAGGATTGATCACCTTCCAACAGCATAGCACTAAAGTTGCATTTATCGTAAAAAAGACACTTCCTTAAGTCCTTGTAGTTGCACTTATTTAGTTGGAAAAAGATTCTTCATGTATCTTGAATATGAAAAGTAAGCAAAACTCAGACTACACAGTTTATCAGAGTACACACTATTGTGCTGTCAGCTGTATCCTCACTGCATTATTGCCTCTTGCTAGGAGCACTTGTGCTTCTGTGTGCACCCTGAGGCAGGCCAGTTAGTGAGATAGAGCACCATTCAACTCAAACTAGAGATTTCTGCAGGTGGATAGGAGTGTGGCTGGAAGCAGCAGTCTCATTAAGCCTCTACCTAGGTGTAGGACTTGCAAACTCCATCAGTTCCACTCAATGTTTTTCAGTAATAATAAAAACAAAGGTTACTAGACCCTGGGGCTAGGGACAGACATTACACCTAACCCGGTTTAAGTGATCAGAAACTGGTTTAAAAACCTGTAACAGAACAGATGTTCAGTATACATAAACCAGTTTCAAAATGGCTGAAACTGGTTTGAGATAAACCTGGTTGAATGTAGTATCAGACTTAACAGATTTGGGTCAAACCGGTTTCTGCAATGTCTGTCCCAGACCCCTTCCTGGTTTAAGTTAAATTAGAGTCCCCCAGCATCCTGGCATGCTCTCTGGGCTGGGCGGGGATCTCTGCTCCACAGCAGGGCTGGCCCCTCCCCTCTGCTCCCTGACTAGAGCTCCGGCACAGACTGCAGACACAGCACTGTCTGCCTTGCTTCCTCCTGCTTTCCCCATCCCCCCCACCCGCTACTCAAGCAGAAATCCGCCCCCTTCCTCTCTCCCATCTCCCACAGCATGGACCACGGACCCTGGGCATGTGGTATGCTAGCTAATACTGAGAGGTGTCTGTGTGTGTCTCCAATTTCACTGGGACAGGCAGGCAGGGCATTTTGGAGCTAATCAGCAGGTCATCTGGTAAGCTGTTTAAGAAGAGTTTGAACTAATAGAGAAGCTATTATTTTGCTGATGAGGTGATAAACACTGTTATCAGCTCCTGCTGGCTTGCTTGCTGTCAGTTTGCTGCAGACAGTATAAAGAAGCAGGGAGGGGGATTGAAAAGCTCTATATCATTAATAGATGCATGCACTGAACACCACCCTGCTCTTGCCTCACAGTGCTAGCAGGGGTCTGGGGTCTGGCAACACTCCCACCCCTTGAGTAACCAGCAGGGGAAAGCCTGAGATGGTGCAGGCAGACTTCCCTAATCAGAGGTTCTGCCAGGCCATGCCTCCCTCAGCTCAGTACTGTAAAAGGGAAGGGAGGGCTGCTGTAGCACCCCCAGCCTTCTAGGCTGAGCCACTGCAGGCACGTGCCTGAATTTCCTCAGTCCAGAAAGAATGTCTGTCCACATACAAACCAGTTCAGCCTAGCCAGGTTAGACTAACCTGCAAAGATTGAATCAATTCAGGCTCAGGCTTTTTGAATATCTGTCCCTAGCCTCAGTGTACAAAACACACTCTGAATATAATAAAAGTTCTGTATATGAAGAACTGAGCTTTCAAGGAGAACACCAGAAACTGGAAAACTGGAATAATTTATTTTAATTTATCCAAGAGAAAGTATTTCAGTTGTGACAGCATTTAGCGACATTTCTAATGAGCTTCCTTTAGTTATGTAGCATTTTGACCTTTAAATGGATTCTTTCCATTACTTTTCATTTGATAACATCCAAGAATATAAAGTGATTTTTCTACAGTCTAGCAATTAATAATGAAACAAGTATAAATGAACTTAGCTCATAGGTTATCATACCCCACCTTTTTTAATTTCCTTGCATTCAGTATGATCTAACACTTCTAAAACATTCATTCTGACATGAACCTACGTTCCTGAGAACACCAGCAATTTTAAATCACGTTCTAAAATTGTCTCAAACAGCACTGAAATGTGTCTTGTATTTCAGTTAGTCAGGCTTCCCCACCTGCCTGGTAGATGTTTGAGGTTCTACAACAGGTTACAATCATAATTTTAAATAAGTAATCAACCCCTGCATTCCTAGGCAAAAATTAGAGATAGTGGATCAGAAATGTGAAGTGTAAAAGTTGAATTAGTGATCTTTACATTTTGCTTGGCTTCTAAATGGATGGTAGACTATCAAATTATATGTTTCCTCAGATGTGCACAGAAAGAAAACAAAATTGTCAAGGGTAATGGTTCTAATGTTGATTTAATCTACTCAGTGGGGATTAATTTCTAACCACAGACTGATCTAAACCGATTATTACAGGATCTTAACTGCATTCCTTTAATTTAAAAAGAAATTATTTGCAATTCCACTGTATAAGGCTGTGATTCAGGAAGGTCATGTAGCACATGCTTACCTTTAAGATGAATACTTTAAATTCCATTGACTTCAATGGTAATTAAGCATGTGCTTAGAGTTAAGCATAAAGGCTTTGCTGAATGGGATACTGAAAGAGGAAGGCTAATAGATGTTTTTCATGCCCACCACGTGCTTTATTTAAACAACTGAAAATAGCAATAGAATAGTAAATAACATTTTCAAAATGCTGTTTGGGGGTTTATAAGCCAAATAACTACTAGATTTCTTGCAAATTATCATGAACACATAACATATATTTGAATGTATTTCTTAGGTGGAAACTATTTCCCATTATTCCAGTGTCTTTTTAAGGAATCATTTATCTTTTATTATATGAGTATGTTAATTGGGCTTTGCACAATATTTCTGAATGAAAAGATTATTCCAGCCTGCATCCCTAAAATTAAAAGACAGATTTTTTTTTCTTTTGATCTTGCTGACCTTTAATAAAAGACCATTTTGTAGCAGTGAAAAAGGTACTTCTGTCTGCGGCTGTTAGGAGAGTAATAAAAATACCACTGAATGGAAAGACACCAGATGGAAGGAATGTCAACATACTGGAACTAATTTAGGAGATTGCTCTGATAGAGAGCAAAGGCATGAGGAGAATTCAAATGGTTCCAATGCGCAGAGATTGGCTTCCCCTCTTAAACCAACAAACTAAAATTCTTACCCCAGGGTTACACGTAAACCAAAAGAAATCGGCCTACAAGGAGGTAGTGCTTTAAACAAAGAAGAATAAAACCCAGAAAACCTGGACACACCCCCCCCACACACACACACCCACACACACCCCTCTCAGCCTGACTTTAGCATCTTATAAAACTCAGTTATAAAGGTATGAGGGTATTTTTTCTTAAATTAGATGTGAACTAAGTTCAACATAAACTGTCATAATTAAAAAAAAGATGTCCAAAATATGCTTAGATTGGTGTTTGCAAGGGCATGTTCATATCTGGTTGAAACATTTATGACTAAATTTCACTTGGCAATGCCCTTGTGTATCTCCCATCTATTGGTATGGATGGTGAATGGTTCAACCAATGGCAGCATTTGGTCTGCGAAGTCTCTCTGGATCCATAACTCTTGTGCTTGTAGAGGGGAGAATAGAAATAGAACAGAAATACTGGGAAATGAATAGAGAGAGGTCTTTGAAGTAATAGTGCTATATGGGAAATGTAAAGCTCTAAATAGAGGCTGCATTCAGAATTATTACTACAATGGAACAGACTGATGTAGCCTAATTGTTGATATTACAAAATGTACATCAGTTCAGATGCGTCTTTGGTCATAAAAACTTACATTCTTTTCTACTTCTACTTTTGTATTCTTCAACCAACTCCTAAGTGTTGATTTCAATATCTGTTCAGAAACATGGGTTGTTTTTTTTTAAAACATGCTGTAAAAAATGCTCAACTGAATATCTGAACATGGGCACCTTTCACTGGTTGCACAGAATCCAGCTTTTCCTTCATTGAAAGAATCCTTGGGATGGAAGGAAGACTGAAAGAAATTTATTGCCCAGGTGGAAAATATTTCTTCTTACTTCCTGATGCATTATTGTGCTACTCCTTTTCTACCTTTGATACACTTTGACAGCCTTCCCCTTTTCCCCCAACTTCCTGATACAATACTTTGGCACACCCCAACATTGTGGTTTATTACTGTGGCACTCTCCCCACTACCCCCCAGAATGTCTTATACATTCTTACAGCACTCCTACATTTACCATGTGGGACCTTGCTGCAGCCTTCCCAGGCTCGAAGAGGAGGGAACTAAATAAACACTGGCCATGTCTACATGAGACACTGACTGCACAGTAGCCCATGACTGCTGCTTAGTAGCATTGTGTGGCAGAAAGCGTGATGTGATGCTGCTGCGCAGTAGTCACAAGGTACTGTGCAGTCAGCATCACAAAAAAGCCATTCTTTGGCGCTACTGTGCAGTAACTCTGGTTACTGCACAATTACGTAGTACTTTTTTATACAAGTACTAAATGACTGCACAGTAATGACTGCATAGTCAGAGTCTCATGGAGATGTGGCCACTATCAGTAAATCTAAGAGAAGAATGAAAAACCGCTTCAGACAATGTGTTTCCTTCATTTCTTTCTCCTCTAGCATATGGACCATTTATTTGTCCCTAAACAAATCTTCTCTCTTGATTTCTTATTGACAACAGTCCATTCATTGACAAGCCTCCTTTTATTGCTCTTGCACCACTTGCAGAATTTTCCTCAGAACAGTTCCATACCTCTTCTGCATAAATAACCTTTCCATGGCCCTTCTTATCAGCTCAGGAGCAGTTCAGGGCAGCCTGGCCTCCCCATCATTAGCAGATAATGGAACTTTCCCGGAGGAAGTAAGGAATGGTAAACACTGAAGGATAAAATAAAAAGTTAAAAAAAGAATTTAAAAAGAAATAGAGGAAGTAAACTACAGAAGATTGCATGTTTTAAGAAATTAGGCTTTGGGATTGGGGTCCAGGGGGTGCTGGTTGTGCTTCCCAGGGTGGCTGGGAGTTGGGAGCAGTGAGGGAAGGTGCTTTTGGGGGAGCTACTGCCTCTGGGAAGGCAGCCCCAGGTCATGGGGACCTGATCCAGCCCCTAACTTGTTCTCACACCTTCCCTAGACCCCACTTCTGGACCCATCTGTGATTTGGCTAGCTGGCATGTGCTCTGCAGACTTTTTGCACAGGGTTGCACCCCTGGGGGTGAGAAGGTTGCACCCTTGGGGAGGGAGGGGAGCTGACTTGGTGCCAGAACCTCACCATGGATAGTAGAGTTGAGGGGGTGGAAAGTTAGTCCACACAGAACAGGAGAGTGAGGGAGGGAACACTGCATCCTGAGGTGCTGGAGGACTGCAACATGGGTGTCTCATCTGTGGGGAGCAGCCACAGGGACTAGGGACAGAAATTACACATAAACCGGTATAAGTGATTGGAAACCAGCTCAAATCTATAACACAGGAGAAGTTCCGTGCACATAAATCGCTTTTGAAATGGCCAAAACTGGTTTAAGATAAACCTGGATGGATGTAGTATCAGACTGAACTGATTTAGGTTAAATCAGTTTATTGAATTACTGTCCCAGATCCCCTCCAGATTCAAGTTAACTCACAGTCCCCCAACATCCCAGGATGCTTTGCACCTCTCCTGCAAACCCCCCCTTGCAGGGTGGGTGGGCTAGCTTTGGTCCAAGCTGACTGCTCCAGGTTTGCAGGGAGGCATACTGTAGCACATCCTGGCTTCTGGCTCCTGCAGGAACGAGGCTGCATTTCCAAAATCAAAAGTGAATATTTGTTCACTTGCTTGTTGGTTCAATCTACACAGCTTAAACTCACTTGGAAAGACTAAACTGATTCAGCCTCAGGCTTTGACTGTCTGTTGTTAGCCACGTTGATGGAACATGAGCTGGGTAACATTGATTCAAGATAAACCTGGCCTGGATTGGCATAACTTTAAGCTGCTTAAAGTGTGCTTAAAACTAGTTTCAGGTATTAATGTATGAAAAATCCAGGGGTTATGAGCTCCAGGATTACTGTGCCTAAAATTACTGTTTAACAAGGGCTTTAGTGTCCTTCTTCCTTCCCCCAACTCTTGATCATATTATTTTCACAAGGCATATCTTTTTAGTAGTGTACTACACACATTTTATACATTATGTATATTCTGTGATGTATTATGCTGAAAATACGTGACAATAAATGTATAGATATTTCTTTAAAAACACAGCATTCAATTAATATTTTATGGAGAACTGCTTAAGTTGGGCTCAGGTTGCATATCCCACCAGTGCAAACCATGAAAGGCAACGGAATAGTTAAGTCATACAACTCCCCTTCTATACTCTGTTCATTTAGTCCTTTCCTTTTGGCTATACCTTTTCCACAGTTTATACATCTCCTTTCTCATCCTGAATAACCAGTGTACAGATCTGTTTATTAGATGCACAGCTCATGTGTTCTGGGATTTAATGCTGGGTTGGTGCGTTTTGCATTCATTACACTGTACAGGAACTGGTATATTGATGTGATAAGTAAATAGAAGATGGCAGCAGGCTTAAATAAGGCCTGCAGTATGTTTCTTTATAATATTTAGGAAAACCCTTGTCAAGGTGTGAGCTATAATAGTGGTGGTTGTAAAATTAGTACTAATCACTATGTATAAATTACAGATCTGAAATCTTCAATCTGTGTGCAGAGGTTGACTAAAGATGGTAGGAGAAAAGGGAGGCTGTAGAGGGTAGGGAGCCTGGCGTCTGTGCAGGGTTACCCAAGGTGGGGTGGAAAGAGCTATGTACTAAGAAATCTGTGCTTGAAGGTCCCTTCTCCTTAGCTACTGGTCATTTTGTGCTTTGCAGTTATTACTGTGCTGAGATAGCTTATCTTATGGCAATCTAAAACAAAGGATCATTTCTCTACAATAAATCTTCTTTCAGTGAGATAAATACCATGCATCAGTGCCCTCTTGAGAAGACACATCCTGGTTGCCAGTTACTAATATGCTGACACACTGTTTGACTCCAGTGCTTTTTTCCCTCTAAAAGACAAAACTTCAGTGTAGTGATTTAATATTTCTTAAATTTAGCTTTTCAGCTATTAGCCCTGTTAGATGGAATCTTTTCTCTTGCAACAAAAAATGGATCTCTTTTTAATATGTACCTTTGTCCAAGCAAACACCACCTGCATCTATTTCTATATAATCATAGGGAAGGTTTTCTGGACCAAGACTTGTACTGTATGTTGAATTTCAGGTTAGTCAGAAATTTGATCCTGGCATTATAACCTTGTGAATATAGAGGAGAATTTGACAAAACTCAAATGGTTGAGTTGTGAAGACAGAATGAATCAGAAGAATGCTAGAGTCCACTATGTAATGCAGAGATGCTATGGCATATAATGGCTTCAAGCAGTTTGTTGTCACATGGTAAGCTACGAGAGTGAAGGATGTTCAATGGGGTTGGCAGAGTCCAAGAGCCTTTGTATGCACGTCCTCATGTTGAGGCCAACATCCTCCTAAGCGCAGGAACTGTTCAGTGCTACTAACCCTTAGGATGCAAGCTACGCCAAAACAGTAGTGAAGGGTAGCCATATGCTTCTGCACCCTTGTCAGATGCACACATGCTATTACAGCTGACTGGCCACAGAGGACTGAACATAAAGCTTACCTCCCTACCAGCGTAGGAATTGAGACAGTGAGACAACACCATGCCTCCTGGACACAGTGCAGTTACAAACCACCCTCTTGTCAGAGCTGCTAGCTCTCAAGCAGCACATATGTACCAGTAGCATATTAGCTGGAGTATTTAAATTGGAACAAAGTGGTAGCCTCCTTGGGATTAATAAATCCTCAGCATATAGCAGCACATAGATGAGCCAGATCCACTCTTACTGTGAATGGAATTCCATTGAGATAGCTGGAGCTTTGCCCATTTATATTAGCGACTTATTTGGCCAGTTTAACTGTACGTGGATGACACAGTAATGCCTGGTACAGTGTCTAGGACTGGTTTGTGAAATGACATTATTTCTGGTTAGGAATCATAAATGAATGCATTGTTAACATATTCTCTGAGTTTAAAGAAACGAGTTCCCTTCCTATGCAGGCTATCCATAGCAGTGGATTACCAACTGTTTTGGTGCTTAGAGAGTAGATACACTGGAGGATAGGATTCAGAGTGATCTAAACAAATTGGAGGATTGGGCCAAAAAAAAATCTCATGAGGTTCAACAAGGACAAACGCAAAGTCCTGCGCTTAGGACAGAAGAATCCCATGTACCACTACAGCCTGGGGACTGACTGGTTCTGCAGAAAAGGACCTGGGGGTGACAGTGGGCAGTAAGCTGAATATGAGTCAGCAGTGTGCCCTTGTTGCCAAGAAGGCTAACAGCATACTAAGCTGCATTAGTAGGAGCTTTGCCAGCAGATCTAGGGAAGTAATTATTCCACTCTATTCTGCACCGGTGAGGGCACATTTGGAGTACTGTGTCCAGTTTTGGGCCTCCCACTACAGAAAGGATGTGGACAAGTTGGAGAGAGTCCAGCAGAGGGCATTGGAAATGTCTTGGGGGCTGGGGCACATGGCTTCTGAGGAGAGGCTGAAGGAACTGGATTTATTTAGTCTGCAGAAGAGAAGACTGAGTGGAGATTTGATAGTAGTCTTTAGCTACCTGAAGGATAGTTCCAGAGAGGATGGAACTAAACTGTTCTCAGTGGTGACAGATGGCAGAACAAGGAGCAATGGTCTCAAGTTGCTGCAAGTGGGGTTTAAGTTGGATATTAGGAAAAACTTTCCTACTAGCAGGGTGGTGAAGCACTAGAACAGGTTACCTAGATAGATGGTGGACTGTCCATCCTTGGAAGTTTTTAAGGTCCGGCTTGATAAAGCCCTGGCTAGAATGGTCTGGTTGGGGATGGTCTTGTTTTGAGCAAGGGGTTGGACTAGATGACCTCCTGAGGTCCCTCCCAACCCTCATTTTCAATGATTCAGTGTAGGGCTGTGTATTACTGCTATATCAGTAACAAGCCAGAACATTTTTGTATAGGACACACATAATGTTCTTTCCAGAGTGTATGAGCCTATAAGTCTTGGACAGGATACAGTAATACAGAGGTTCTCAAACTTTTTCTTATTGTGTATCCCTTCCAGATTTACCAGCTGCCTGTGTACCCCTGCCAGCATATGTTTTTATTTTAACCCCTTAAATGCCAATTATTATTCTAATTAAAATTAAATCCACCATTACACAATTTCTCCTGCATACCCCTGAGAGGTGTCTTGCATAATACCTCCAGGGGTATGCATATGACAGTCTGGGAACTCCCACAAAAGTACAGTCTATCCAGAGACAGCTCTTCTACTTTTCAAAATGTTTTCTTAATCAGGATGCACATAAGATGTAATCACTGGCAGGAGTTTCTGCTTCAGAATAGAGTAAGGCCAGCAAGCAAGTAAATGGGCATTTTTATTTGGCTGTTTCCTTTTGGTTTTATGGGAGCCATTTGGCTGCTGCTTGGCAGGGGTAGAAAGAACTGCAGAGGCTTTGGCATATGGGGTTTAGTTACAAGGTACAAAAGAACAAAGGACAAAAAAACACGACTGAAAAATACCTGCATGTTGAGAGCTGCAGCTACAAATCTAACTGCAAAAGTTGAAGTGTGTTCCTTAAAATACTAGTGAGCATTCACTGAGTTATGCTGGAGAGATACTAGAAAACACCATTCCAGTTGTGCTGGTCAAGACCAGCATCCGTTTGGAAGAACCCCTGTAGCCTCATTAATTTGTAAGAGCAGCTGTGTCAGCAGGGCCTTGCCTCAGCAGGCTGCCTTTAAGTCATAAAATAACAGGAGCTTCAACACTTTCCTGAGTGAACTGTGGTTATCTAGGGCAGGTACAGTGTTTCCTGTGTGTACAGTAGATTTTCAGAGTCAAAGCAGAAATCTTACTTAGCAGCCAAAGCGCTGTAGTAATTTGAAAGTAATCACCACTTGTTTTGTTAGCTTAAATGCTTAGTTGTCATTATCCCCCAACAAAGTCCTTGGCAGTCAATGGCACCTAGTACCTTGAGACCTAAAGGAGCAGTCAAGCCATATCATGTAGTAACATGAACGTTCTCCGCACACTTTATGTGGAAGCCTACCTCTGGGTCCCATTGCAGTTGGCTCTACACCAGTATTAGAAGGCAATGATGGCACAAAAACTCCTTGTCGCAAGGGCATTGAGCACAAGCATTTTGTGAGGTTCGTGACAGTGGCATTCAGTTAGAGGAGGGCAGGGAAGAATGGATGAGTCCAGAATTGTTGCTGTGTTTCCATTCTGAACCAACCTGGGAAGCTGGATGGGTCTAAAATGGAGTGTTCAGCAGGCCACCTCAGAGGAAGGATAGCCCTTTATTGTTTCTTTTGCCCCAAGGTCTCAGGGTGATTTCTAGCTGAGTCAGCCACAATTGTTCTGGCAACTCCTAGTGCCGGGTGGCAGCTCATCACTTACCCAGGGTACATCTACATGTGCACTTTACTGTGGAGCTGACTAAGTAGTTCCAGAGTAAAGCGTCACTGTCTACATGTGTGCCCGTATTAGGGTGCAGTAAATTAATTAACTTTGCTGTAGGATAGTACTGTTCAGGATAATGCAACGAGTAGTTACATGTACCAGAACTCATATCTGAATGGTGACTGGGGCTGCCTGGGGCAGGAGGGCACTACAGTGTTGGGGCTGCCTGCTGCTTAGCCCTGCACTATAGCACCCTCGTTCCCCAGCCAGCCCAAGTGCAGCACATTGAGCAAGGTTGGACCCGGGCTGGCGGGCTGAACTCCTGGGAGTGTAAATGCTGCACCCGGGAGCAATAAACTCTGGCATGAACTGTGCGGGAGTTAACTGCTATGTGCTAATTGCATGTGCAGATGCTCCCACACAGTGCAGAGTTAGTCATTAAAGTCACAATGGATTTGCTAATACTGAAGTGCATTTGCCTTTGTATAAGGCTGAATCTTTAAGGCAGCTAGTATGCACACATACACACAAACAGAGCCTGTACATGTTAGATCTTCCAGAAGAAGGCTTCTAAACAATAATGCCCTGATTTTCAGAGATACTGAGCAGTCAGCACAAACACTGACCTTTGAAATTGTGCATGTGCATACGATTAATTGCAAAAGTTAATACTACCAAGAATGTTGATAGCAGTAAGCCAGAGATGTGTACTCCTCCTGCAAGGAATATAGGTAAAAAAAAAAGGAGAGAAATGGTCCATAGCTTCCCATAGTCCCACTTCATGCTAAATGTGAAGAACAATTGTTAGCAGGGGTGTAACCAGGCATTTGAGTGCCCCAGGTGAGAGAAGCATGTGAGGTAGCATCAGTGGTGGCTCTGGAAGCACTGCTGCTGCTCTTTTTTGCACCTTCCTGCCATCAGACCATACCGCACCTATCTTCCAATACGTGCAGTATAAACTATACAAAATGAGCAGAAGGGTAAAGTGGTTGTCCAGCAGCTATGGAACATCATGGTCAGACCGGGGGTGACCACTAATGTCTAGATGTCATTTACATACCATGGCCCCAGATCAGAGCATAAGGATTTCCCTCCCATGTAGCCACTGAGAAAGCCAAAGTAGTTGTGATCCTCCTTCTTGTGAATTGAGGGTTGTGACCGCCGTGTGGACACTTCATGCGCTTCGGCCTGCCTTTCTCCAGCTTGTTGGCTGTTTATTGAACACCTTTCCATGCATTATGGCATTAGTGTGTCATAAACCTCGGGGCAGACAAGGTTCTGTGGCTAAATCTGATATTTTTTATTAGACCAACTCAAATATTTGAGTTGGTCTAATAAAAGATATCAGATTTATCCAAAGAACCTTGGTTGGCTATGTCCTTAGACCAATACAGCTACAGCCTACAACCCTCATAAACCTCAAGTCATTTATATTCTCTTCTTCTTCCTCCACAGTACTGATTTGAAATGCATTTGATGGACCATCTAATTCCATTTTTTGTTTTCTTTTATCTATCCAGTGTTTGAAAACAAAGATAAAATTGTGATAATCATGGAGTATGCGAGTAAAGGTGAGCTGTATGATTACATCAGTGAGAGGCGGAGACTAAGTGAGAGAGAGACAAGACACTTTTTTCGGCAAATCGTCTCTGCTGTACATTACTGTCACAAGGTAAGCAGAGGAGTTGTTGTTGCAATATCTACTGGGTGATTTTACAGTGAGTTTTATATGTACAAAAAGGAATGGGGTTAGCAGTTTCCACTTGTTTACGTGTGAGATAGCATTACTTCAGCTATATAGCAGGTTATCACGAGTGTCCCAGGGGAGCGGGGGCACCGGGAGACCCCCGCGGCAGCCAAGGGGTCTGCTTACCTCCCGCAGGGCTGGAAGACCTGAAGAAACTCCACGCGCCGGCGCTGCCGGCGCGGGCCATCAGCCGGGCGTTTATCCGGCTGCGGCTGAGCAGCGGGGGCGGGGCACGCCGGCCGGGAGGAACAAAAGGCGGCCCCGCCGAAGCAGCGGGGCGGCTGGAGGGAGAGAGCAGGAGCACGGAGCTCCAGCGAGCAGGGGATCAGCCGCCACCCGCGGAGTGCGGGACGCCGCCGGATAGAGGCGGAGCAGGCTGCGAGCAGCGCAGCGGAGAGCCCAGAGGGGCAGAGACAGGGGGAGAAGTCAGCCCCAGAGGTGGGGCAGCAGCCGGCGAGGAACTCACCACCTGAGGCAGCGGGAGGTGTAGCAGCTACCCCGAGAGTGGGGCCAGCTGTAGCCGGTGTTGCGGAGCAGGCTGCGAGCAGCGCAGCGGAGAACCCAGAAGGGAAGAGACAGAGGGAGAAGTCACCCCCAGAGGCGGGGCAGCAGCCAGCGGGGAACCCAACACCTGAGGCAGCGTGAGGCTTAGCAGCTACCCTGAGAGCGGGGCCAGCTGTAGCCGGTATTGCGGAGCCGCCGGAGTGGGTAACGGCGGCCGAGACTATTAGGGGAGGCAGAGAGGACGGCTGCCTCCCAAGGAAGGAGGGATCAGGGCAGCACCCTCCAACTGGGTGAGGCATACCCGGCCCGAAGACAGCCTGTAGGGGCTAGGGTGCCCGAGCCGAGAGAGAGGACGAGACGAGGACGGGTGAGAGGCCAGGACAGGAAGACCTGAGGTGGCGTATGGCCGGGGTGTAGGGGAGGACGGAGCCCCGAGAGTACCTGCGAAGAGGCGTGCCGGCACCAGGGGATACCCCAAGGGAAGACCCCCCACTGAGAGAGTCATCAAAGTCGTGGCAGGCGAGTTCTGGGGTCCCCCTTAATACCAGCTGGGGTAAACCCTGGGGCGTACCAACGAAGCTCGGGGGCACAAGATCCCGAGCCCGGGCTAAGGCGGCGCGCAAGCTCCTAATCGAACGGAGGCGGGTACAACGAGCATAAGTTTTATAATAGTTCCTCATTGGTGTTTAGAGACTATACACTTTATTCTGAGTTCTGCCCATTTACACCAGATAACTTATTGAAGGCTCCTAATTTCATCTTTGGAAACCTCCCCCTTTTATAACAAGAGGGTTAAAAACAGCATATCAACTAGCTTTCCATATGAGGACAATTTTAAGTTCATTGTCATTGACCAATTAAAGCGGAAAGGAATAAGAGATTGTAACTGGAGTTTAGAAAGTGTAAGGGAATATTTTTCAGATAAGAACAAAGTAGAATATATACAATAAAAAAGCAGAACAGAGGTATAAATGTCCAACTTTAGAACAAGGAACTCTTTTGAGCAAGGTAGAAAGAAAGAATACTTAGCAAGCAGCCATTTAAGTTACCCTTCCAGATATAATAGGATCATCAGACAGCTTCCCTTTGATATTGTTTTTATCCATCATAGCATGCCTTCAAATGGCAATTAAAACCATGAAAGACAAGCGATTGTCTGTTTATCTTCATGGATTCTCCCTTGTAGATTGTGATTGCATAGAGCCAAAAGTTGCACCTGGATAGAGGCAACAGGCAGCAACCACAGCCTTCTGTTAGAATTTTTAACATTTTAATCTTCCTTTGAATTCTGTTAAGCAGTGGAGGTTTGTTTGCACAGTCCTGAGTGCACAGCACGGAAAGCCTCCATGAGCCTTCTCTGTGTAGGTAGTTTTCAGAATTTCTGGGAGAAGGCACTGTGACTAGAACACATCTTGTTAGTTTTTTCACTTAACAATTATAGGCACAAGAGTCTTGCAGGTTTATAACTTCCTTTGATTAAATGACTGTATACTGGAGGAATTGGAGCTTTTAGAAGGACAAACGTCATTGACAGATATTGTTTTCTGGTGCCTGGGAAGAATATATTGCTTTCACGCAGTGGGGGTAGGATAGGAGTTGGAATTAAGTTCCAGAAAGAATCCTCCTGCTGTTTTACAGGCTTTGTGGGAGGACAGATTCCAGTCATTCTTTTCTTAACCACACAGCAAGCGACTAATACATCTCCTGTCACTAGTCACTGGGTCGTGAGTGTTATGACAGTGAAATCAGTCCTGAAATGTACATACAAAGACCACCCTGATGGTTCAGTTCTTTAATTTGTCTAATATTTCCTTATGTTCCCTCTCCCCCACCCTGTGTGTTTTTCTCGTTTCAGAATGGTGTTGTGCATAGGGACCTCAAATTGGAAAACATCCTTCTTGATGACAATTTTAACATTAAGGTAGGGTTCTTTCTACTTCCTTCTCCAAATGTATTTGCATGTTCTGTAGCAATTTTCAACCAGGGTGGGGTAGTAGAATTCCGTGATTGCGTACACATACTCACACAATCTGGGAGAGTATCCTCAGGTTTGTTTTCTCATAGGAAAACCTACCCAGAGATGCCTGAACAGACATTTGAATGCTGAGCCCCTGAAGAACAGAGAGCTTTTAGTGCTGACACTATGCATGCAGGGGGCTCCTGCACATCTCAGCATGCTCTGGAGGCTCCTTCAGTCTGCATGGAGACAAATGGCAGCAATACACAGGGCAGCCCTGATTGGCTGACCCAGATTGCTCAGGGTTATCCCACCTCTCCCTGCTGCACAATGTAGGGGTTGGAGCAGTTGAATGCAGTAACACACTTGTTTCCCTTGGGGATGAGATAGGAGCAAAGCCTCCTGGGATTCTGGAGGACTGTGCTGTGGCTTCTCTCAAAAGATAACCGGTACAGACATTTGCACTCCCAGGGAAAACTCTCCCAGGAATGATTCAATCCTGGTTGTTCCCAGGTTATTTTTCTCTCAGAGTATTTTTCTCTGGGAGAAAAATCTTGAACATCTCTACACTCATGCTTTCTACTGTGAGAGCAATAACTCTCCCGGGAGAAACAATGTCGGTAGGTGGCTAGTGTTAAAACAGCAATGCCTGGCATGTAACTAAAGGGGTGTGTGATTGGGGAGGGATAGTACTATTTATGATTGGTTTTAAGTTCTCAAAGGAATCTTAAATAATATGGGGGGAAGGTCATCACACCACCCAAGAGGCTCACTTCTCAAAGCAGTATCAGTTCACCAGTGGAAAAGAGCAGAGTGCTTCATGCAATGCAGTTTACTTTACAAATGGTATTATTGCTAGCTGCTACCGAGTCTAGAAAAAACTTTCTTGGCCTACAGGGCTCAAGTGCCTTCTACAGAACACTCCAAATGTCCTTTTGATCACGTTGGGAAAATAAGCAAATGGAGTTTCAAAATAAACCCAGTAAAGCACATGTGTTTCATTAGGAAATGGCCTTGGAACTCCAGACACAAATGTAGCTTTCTGAACTATCAGTGATGTCACATCTGTGTCAGTTACCCCCAGCAAAAGCATGGGAATGGCTTTTCTTTTTCTTTTTCTTTTTCTTTTTCTTTCCTTTTCTTTTTTAATAATAGCCATAAAAAGCTAAGTAATAGAGTTCTGGGAGATCAGTGAAGTTTCTGAATGGCTGACCTTGTTTCACTTCGAACTTTGTCATTCAATGCTTATAAGGCATTTAGTCACCTTCCTTGCCCCCATCTCCCCCCTCTGTGCAGCATAGATAGTTGGGTGCAGAGACTTGCAGATAACCAAACAGAGATAGGTGATCAATAGTATCTGCTGGTTGTTGTACTTTATTAATTAATAGCAAAGCAAAGGAATCTATTTACCAACTGTTCCTACATCTTAAGTTTTGACTTAATCAGGTTTCTGTCCTGTCTCACCATTGAGAGTCACCAGGCTCTCCACTCCGTCTTCTGGTTATACACTGGATAGGCCTTATTCATTTTAAATGTGTGTGCAATGGAAATGGAAATAGAAAGTAACATATGGTTGTTACCATCTGTGTAAAACTGATGACAGAAGCTAACTTGGATTGAGTGGATTAAAGATACATAAATATGCAGTTTCTAAAAATAGCCTTTTACAGAAGGCACATCTTATGTGGTACTTGAATATTCGTCATTAACATCAAGGCTGTAATGCCTCTTCAGTTACATTCCAGCAACATCACTGATATTGGCAGCCTCCCTCCTTCTCTGTCTCATAGCAGAGCTGGAAACAAAAGTAGCCTTTATAGGGCATTGCTTCCGCCTGCAGGATGACCTCTCTTCCACACTACTCACCAAGCTATCTTCCCAGCTAATCACAGAATTCTTGAGAGAAAAGAAGAATTTGGGGAATTTGTCAAATGGGGTGGGGTTAAGCAATAGGCTGTGATCATCATGTGGAAACCAATAATTTTCTCAAGCCTTCAGGAAGCTGGACTGCACCAAAAGGCTTGATTCCTCCCTTGTGTGTATTTTATACCAGTTTAACTCTTTTGACTCCATGTGGATTTACACCCAAATTCTTTATGTAATGAAGGCACTTCAGAATGGCAACCTTATTCTCAGACATTCCAGTGATTGCCACTATCACATGGAAATGGGTAGATGCTAATCAGAAGGCAAAGAGGTCCATAAGCCTAGAAATCCTCCCCCAGTAGCATGTTGATTTCGATAGGCCTTTATATGTAAACCAGCAATCAAGAGCTCACAGGTGCCCTGACGAAAACTTCGCCCCATTGAAGTCAAATGGCAAAATCTCATTGTGTTCATTGAAGCCAGGATCCCACCCTTGGGCTCCAGACATGTAAAATACTGCTGGTGTCCCTTGTTGTAAATGTTGTGTCCCTGGAATACCTGATGGAATTTTGGTAGCTGAAGAATCCTGTAATACTTATGCTTTCTCTGCAACTATCAGAAAAAAATAACTTGAGATATTCATTGTTGTTCTTTTGTTGGTGTTGAACTAAATTCTGCTCAACTTAAAATGTGTGCATTTTGCATACTTTGAGCCCTTTCTCAGTTGTTGCATTTAAAGTAGGGCACATCTTTGAGTGTATAACTATGTATGGCAGAGGTTTTCAACCTTTTTTAGTTTAAGTACCCCTGGTAGCCAAGTGGGGGGTGGAAGGTGGGTAGTGCATGGCATGACATGGAGCAGGGAAATGGGCATGGCACTCAGGCAGGCAGGGATGGAGCGCTACCACCTCTGAGGAGCAGGGCTGGGGCAAGGCAAGGAAGCTCACTGGGCTGAGGTGAGGGCAGCAGTGCCTCTCTGTGGGGCAGGGAAGCTCACTGGGCTGGTGTATGGCAGCAGTGGCCGCTGCACATGAGCTTCTCCACTGCCCTTGCCCCGGCCCCGCTCCTGGGAGGCGAGGTGGCGGTGTTCCATCCCCGCCCACCCGCATGTACCTTCTAGGACCGGTCCAAGTCCCCCCAGGGGTACGTGTACCCATAGTTGACAACCCCTGATGTATGGGCATGCATATACACTCACAGGTGGCTACAAGCTGTCTTGCTGTCTCATGATGCTTGTATTTAAACAAAGAACCTCTTGAGGCTAAAGGATAGAGATTGGAAAACAGTTTATATTTCACACTCCTAATTATCAACACTGTCTGAATTTGGATTCCTTTAAGAGAGGGTTTTTGTATCTTACCTACCACATAATTGAGATCTACTTGCAGCACTTGATGTTAAACAGACTGCCACTATTTCCCTTGATGCTTTCAGCTTAGAATTTGTTATTGTGGTTTCTATGCAAGTTACACAGAGTTTATTTCCCCTTCTTCTCTGTTTCCCTAAACAATATTTGTTGGCAAGGAAACACATCTGGAACTGTAAATTATTTATTTGCAGTTGAGTAAATCTAACAGGCCCTGATTCTGAAAACATTTACAGATGCTTAAAGCAGAAAGAGAAATGTGCAGTTTAGGGTGGAGTGTTGGTTTTGAACATTCAGAAAACACATCTACTGAAATGGGAGTTTTACTGTTATCTGCACTTCTGAGACCTCCAGTCTCATGATCTTGTATTTATATTTCATCCAGCAGATTCCAGGGCCTTTTACAAAATTTACTAATTGATTATAAGAAAAGTATAATAAAAGGAAATAATTTTCTTCACTGGGTTGTGATCTATAATTAAGTATATATTTCTGAAAAAAGCAGTGTCCTCTATAATGCAATTAATACAATTGCACTATAATTAGAACAAGCTCTGGGAAGATGTTAGAATGTTTTTCAGACAGGAAGTAAAGAACATTTGATCCATAAAAAATTATCATGTGGTCTCATACAGTGAGTTAGCCAATTTATTGTGTTCTTTTATTTGATACATGGACAACTTCGGAGCTATTGAGAAATTTGATCCTGTTTAAATTAAAGTCATAAAGTAGTTGAGCAGTGCACAAAGACATAAGTCAGTTTTTTATCTTAATTAGTGAGCGAAGTCTCTGGAAACTTGATAGGTGTGATGGTGTGCAGCAGGAAGCACCAGTATTTGAAAACTGAGAAACATATCACCTTTCCAATGCAATCAGGGCCTGTGCTGCAGCGGCACAAATTTGGGCTACTACTTTGTGCCTCAGATCATGCCCCTGCATGTGCCCTTTGTTGCAGGCTGTGCCCTGCTCCTCCTGGCTCCTGGCCAGGCTCCATGTGTTGTGGGAGAGGGGGAGGGCAGCTGGGGCACAGGGCCCCTCTGCGCAGGGCTAGCTGGCAGCTCCCTTGTCTCCGCAGCAGAGCCCCAGTGCTGCTTTCCCCTCCGTTTCTGCAGGCTGTCGAGCCCCTGTGCTGAGACACACTGCACCTCAGCCAGCCCCATTAACCTAAATAATGTCTAATTTCAGTCACTTGTGAGATCAAAAGGGTGCCAAATCTTTTAGAGGCAATGAAGTAAACTATCTTAGCTTTTGCTAAGATCTGATCATTGCTGGCCTGTACTTCTGTACTTAATATGCTCAATGGTCAGATGTATTTTCAGACCTTAGAAAAAAGTTCTTCATGGTCAGGGTTGCCAGGATCTGAAATGGGCTTCCAGTGGAGGTGGTGCTCACCCCATCCTTGGGGGTCTTCAGTAGGAGACTGGACAGGCATCTGGCTGGGTTCACATGATCCCAGGTTTGGTGACCTTTTTCTTGCCTGCCAGGGGCAGAGGGTCGGACTAGATGGCTCACTGAGGTCCCTTCCAATCCTAGAATCTATGAATCTATGACCTATGGGCTATATAACCAGTTTCTTGTTGGGCATACAGCAGGATAGGGTAGCACTTCATAAACTAACTCAGTGCTCAACCTTTTGGTGCCATGGGGTGGATGAGTGGTGGAGGGCCCATCCACAGGTCAGATCAGGCCCCACATACCAGGATCAGACCCCCACACCACCTCCTCGCCCTTACACTGCCACATAGAGCCTCCGCATCACCCCCCCTCATCCCTGCTCGGGGCCCTCTGCTCCCTCCCACAGCCCTGCTCAAGGCTCCTTTCCACCTCCCTCAAGTCAGTGCCACCAGGTCGGGACCTTGTACCGCCTTCCTGGGGCCCACACTGCCAGATCAAGGTCCCATGCTGCCTCCATCTAGCCCGTGTGTGCCTAGATTGGGTCTGGCCCACTTCAGCATGTCAGTCTATGGTCCTGTCTGGCCCATGGGGCTCCCCACAAGTCTGGAAATTTGGCAGCAGGGGAGCGGCAATTATTGCCATCACTCCCCTACTTCCAAATGTTTGGACCTGTGGGGATCCTTGTTGGCTGGATGGCATGCCTCTGTGTGCTGAGTCTAGCCCATGAGTTGGGAGTTGAGCACTCCTGGACTAATTCAGAGATGCATGAAGTAGGCTGTAGCTTACTAAAGCTCACGCTGTCTAATGAGCTAGTCTATACAATGTGCTACCCTGCCCTGTCTTCTCTCTAACTTCAAATTACCATGGCTAACAGCCTCTCCCAGTTGCTTTTTAAATTGAGTCTTACTACAGACTCAATGTAGAAAACACTTCGGTATATGAAGTGTGAGAACAGTGAACAAGAGACCTCTGGACTGAACCAGAGCTTAATTTTAGCCAAAAAGGTGATTTTTGTGGTGTCAGCAATAGTACTGACAGTACCCAACCACAGTGGGGTCTTGGTCCACACAGGGGCTCTGAGGTGCTACCACAGTGCAGGTGAATAACAAGCAGAGTAATACATGCAGACAAGTGAGATTTCAATGGATTCTTACAGGGAAGTCAGGTGTTTGTATCCTGGACCAGGAAATAACATGACACCAAAACCTGCTAGGATGGAACAATGTTACAGACAGCCATACCTAGGCAGAGAATGGTTAGAAAGGCTAAGGCAATGCCAAACCCCCAGTGCTTCTCCTAAAAAGGGTAAATTTAAAATTATACAAAGTGAGCACAGGATTGAAAAATCCAAATTCAGTAGCAAGAGTCTGTTGGCTGCTCTTTTTGTTGGGCTGGAAAGGAGAATGCATACCTGAAATCCTCCTGGGTTAGCAGGAGGTAGAGTGGGCAGTTAGTTCACGGTTAGGTGCTTGTATTTCAGGTGCGTCTCTTGGAAGGTGTCTTGTACAGCACAGAGCTGTCATCTGCCTGTGTGGACCAAATTATTTGTCGACTTTGAAATATAAAGAGAGATGGATTCTCATATGGTGCAAACTGGCAAAGTGCAGACTTCATGGAATTTTATACTCCACGCTTAAATCAACCGATAAATTACATCTGGTTTATTGTAGTTAACAGTAAATATGAAACATGCACCTCCTGAAGCTAAGGGAATAAAAGTCTGCTTTCCAGCTCCTCCCAATTTGGGACGTTTTTTGAATTAATGCTTTAGCTCCATTTAAGTGCCAAGAACATGAAGTAATCTTGGCTTCTTTTAATCTTGTTTTGGGGGGCATGACAGTTTTAATGGGAAAAGCTGATAAGCATCAGTCTGTGAGTATGGGAGTGGACTGTAATATAAATACTCTTTTCCTGAATGGCCAAAATGGAAACATGAATGCCCAAGTCTGGGAGTTCCTTGGTATGAGGAGTGGTGCATATACCCCTCTACATGCTCATTTATATATCCACACATTTTATACATTCCGGGCAGTTAAAGGAATGTGTTTTCTTAAGGAAGCATACTGTGCAGTATCCGCCTCTGTCTTAGCTGTGTCCTGAACTAAAATAAAACTCAGGGGCCAGCACAAAAGTTTTAAACAGTGAAACAGTCTCATTCTTCTTTTGATTGACAGGGCACACTTCATAAGGCTTAAGACCAACTTCCTGCAAGCCAGTTAGGGTGACTTGATAAGAAAGCGGAATTTAGGGCAATTAAGTGCAATTTGAGCCATGAGAATACGTTTGCAGACTGCAATTGTATACCAGCTGCTTTCAATGACATTCCAGGCATACAACGAAGATTTTACAAGCCATGCTTATTTAAGTGTTGAATTTTGCTACAGCAGATTGATAGCACAGTATTTAGGAGATGGAATAAATTCAGAGTATAAATGAACTGTGATGAGAAAAATTAATATTAATGAACAAAAACAGCTGCTTCATCACCAGAAATACTTTAGGAGCACCAAATATCACTAGAGCATATTCTGTCTCTGTCTCTTTCCCCCTCCTCCCCCCCCACACAACATATCTACACGTGCATTTACGCGGGCTTAAAGTTACTGCACGGTAAGTGAGAATAGGCTTATATCTACATATGCAGGTGTTAAAGCGCATTAACACTGTGTGTGGACTAACTTGGAACTCAAGTTAGTCCCAAGTCAGTCCACACACACAACGTTACTGTGCAGTAAGGCATCTACACGTGTGTTACTACGCAGTAACTAATTGGCAGGGCCAGCCCGTCCTATCCTGCGGAACCTACAGCCGCAGGGGGCCCTGCAGTGAAGGGACCGCCTCCGGCTGTGAACACTCTGCCATTCTACGCTGCTGCCAGCTTCAAGTCCAGCTGCTTGCCACTGCCGTTGCTGGCGGCTTCTTCGGCTGTTTGCCGCCCCCCTCCGCTACTGCCGACGCCGGTTTCTTCGCATCAAGGGGGCCCCAAAACAGTATCTTACAGGGGATCCCCAATATTGTGGGCCAGCCCTGCTAATTGGGCATAGATTTGATACCTGCATGATGCAGGTATCAAATTTATGCCCAAGTGAGATTAAGTCCATATTTACTGCTCAGTACAGGAGTACACATGTAGACGTGTGCCCATACTGTGCAGTAATTCTGGTTACCGCACAGTAAATGGGCGTGTGTAGACATGCCCAGAGTAAAGCAAAATATTAAAGATGGGTGATAGAAATTGCATGAGAGAGATAAGGCTTTAAAGATTTCCTACAAAGGGTATTTTAAAAAATCAGGATCGTGTTGTTTTTTGCCTGTTTCTGATATATAAAGAAGACCTGCAAAATCCTTCCTGTCCACTATCTCCTATACTGCTCTTTTCTCTCTTTGTTCTCTTGTTCTCTGGTTTTGTTGCAGAAGATTTTGGAATTGAGGTGGATTGAAACAAGGACAAACTTTATCCCAAGCATTCATTGAGCATCATAGTTACATATAAGTTAGTAGCAGTAAACACATATTTGAAACATTCTGTCAGAAAAAGTCCTTTTTCCATCTGATGGCTTTACTTTTGCTTTCCTGTTTCTTGTGACATCACAATGCCACTAGTTTCCCCTGGGACATAATTTCTTCATGGTAGGAAAAAAACAATTTTATTATGAAGTGAAGAAAATTCCTGTCTTGTATATGTTATATATTTTGTTGCTGTTCTGAAAAATACCTCCCAGATCTTCTTCATACTTCCGAAAGAATAAAAAATGGTTGCAAGTCCCCTTTAAGACATCTTTAGTAAATAGCAGGATCCCAGCTGCCAGAACTAGCCTTACATCTAGTGTGCATTCTCCCTATCCTTCTGGTACCAGTGGCAGCCACTGTTGTTATGGGTCCATGCAGTACCTATTCCAGTTCTTCTCCCACATCACCTCCCATGCCTTCTAAACTGTCTTATGCACTGTTTTGTCCCAACTTCTTGCCCATTTTTTTGCTGCCTACTCTTTCACTGCTGGGGGAAAGCCCAGCATCTGCTCCTCTTTTTCCCAGGGGTTTATGCACGAGGAAGAGGAAGCAGCTTCTGCTGTACAGTGGTTCTTTGGGACTAGGTTTTATAACATAGTTTGAAGACCATCAAATAGGAAAAAAATCATTAAACCAATCAAAGCTCCAGAGCTTTATGTAACTATTTTCTATAGCTGCGGATATTAATCCATCCCCTATAGAGGATCCCATATGGAGAAACAAGCTAACTCCTCCACAGGATCTCAGGTTCAGACCCATCCCTGACTCTCACAATCTGCCCGTGGCTTCAGTGAGACTAATGTGAGTGGGATTTGTCCCAAGAAAGGATAGGTTGACTGTGCTAGAAGCTACAGGGTGACTCATAGGATTTCTAGGATAGCCACATGAAAAGCTATTGTGCATGATGTTATCTGAGTTTTGCAGTCCAGCATTTCTTAGGTCAGTAGCATGCATGAATAAAATAGACTGGGCAACAGAGATGTTTGGGTAAAAAATGAAATACAAATTGAGGCATGTTTCCTTATGCTGGAGAAAAGTACCTGGGAGTTTTTAAGGCCACACTTTTGTTCAGACTTTTGTTTTTTAACAGAAAAGAACAGAACATTGAAGTCACAAACAAATTGTCTGACCCCAATCCTGTAGTTCCTGCACAGGCAGAGTCTTACATGGAGTTTTGTGTGTGTTGCGAAGGTTGGATTTGGGCCCATTGTTTGCAATTAGGAAAGGACTCCTGTTTTATTGCCTTATACCCATGTTCTTGTCTACTTGACCTTTGGTTTCCCTAAATGCCTGAATAATCAGAGCCTGTTGAATTTGGAAAAGTTAGTTAGTATCATACTCTCTTGTTCTCCATATTGTACTTGGTGCTGAATAAGATAAAGCTTGTGTTCTATAGGGCATGTCTACACATGGTTGCACAGTGCCTTTGTTACTGTGGTGTCATTCAGTACTTCCCTTTGGAAGTACTAAATAATGGTACAGTAACAGCCTGTACTGTGCCATGCCGGCCGCGCTCGGTTATTTTTGCCTGCTATGTCACTTTAGGAATGCACTATAACAAGGGTGTGCGTTGCTATGGCGATGTAGTGGTGGCTTCAAAGTTTTTACCACCGGACACTACGGCACTATAGGATCTTGTGTACACACACCCTATATGTATCTTATTTATTTATTTTATAAAATGAAATACCTACCCTGCCTTCTTGCTGAATAAGACACCATTTTCTTTCAGGATATTCTGCCTTGGTCCCCATGAATTCACTGCCTCACTTCTATTGGATTTTAAGGACCACTAGCCAAATACAACTGTGCTACAAAATCCAAATAGTGGCACTTTATCATTGATTTGCTCCCATGCAAATAACCCTTGCGAACATATGCAAGGCACCCAGGAGTAAGTGCCTGACTAATCTTCCCAGTATATCAGTTGCTGAGCTATAAATCTAATCCAAGAATCCTGGCTCCCAATCCTGATGCTTTAACTAATAGATCTTTCTCTATCCCTATTATTTTCATTAGAGAAATGTCCATACCACAGAACTCTCTTGTAATTGTCTTTACAGATTGCAGACTTTGGGCTTTCCAACCTTTATCACAAAGACAAGTTTTTGCAGACCTTCTGTGGAAGCCCACTTTATGCCTCCCCTGAAATTGTTAATGGAAGACCTTACCGAGGCCCAGAGGTAAGGTCAGAGGGGAGGGAAGGAAAGAGTTTAAATAAAAATTCATCTTAACTTTTGTTGGTAGAGTGGGATGGGATGGAGTGGCTTTGGCAATAATGACCATGTAGGTTAGCCCTATACAGATTGTACTGTTTGCATGGACTACACTGGGTGTTTCTGTTGGACGTATTCATTTGACCTTCTGGTGCATTCATTTACTTTGCTTACAAATGATATGAAATATTTGTATGTCCAAAAATATGCACAGTTTGGCATTATGTCGCTTTTCTGGTGCTATGCCGCTTTTCTGGTGCTAGTGGTTTAGAAGGCTGCAGGAGTCAGCTTTTCTAGTCTTCATGCTCTTTTGTCTGTGCATTTTAGGTTGATAGCTGGGCCCTAGGTGTATTGCTTTACACGCTGGTATATGGAACGATGCCCTTCGATGGCTTTGATCACAAAAATCTAATCAGGCAGATCAGCAGTGGAGAATATCGTGAGCCAACACAGCCCTCAGGTATAAAAAGGAAACAAACAAATGTGGGTGTAATGCACTGAGATCATAGCAGGAGCTCTGTATGACTGGTCTGTCTTGCCTCTCAGCAGGGTAGATGTGCACCTTATAGGCTAACTAAATAAGATAAATATATATAGTTAGTTATTTAATTAGTTTATAAGGTGCATATCTGCTTTCTGCCTGACTTCGGACTAACACGGTTAACTACCTCTTTCTACTCTGCCTCTACCACCATTTTCTGGTGTCTCTTTAGAAAGAAAGACAAAGAAAAGAATCTCCCAGACTTCGCCAAACTTCATCTGTTATCAATTCCCATCTGGATTGAGTGTTTTCCCAAAGCCCTTTTGAAATGAAAGTTTTATAGCATATAGATTTTATTGCCTTAGGGAAGCTTTAACAAGCTCTTTTAACTAGATCTATGACAGTGGAAAGTCTGTTAGCTATTGCAAGTGGAATTGTTCAGACAAGCTGTAAACTGATACATGGTACTGATACAGATCAGTCTTCTAGTCTAACTACATCGTGGGATATAGATATCAAAAGCAGAGAGAAGATAAATAGTAATGGAGAAGCAATCACTTGCACAAGAACCTGGTCCAGTGTCTGAATTCAATACCAGTGTGTTCACAGTTATTTCTGAACAAGGGGATCACACAATGAATAGGGCCCTGATAGAAAATCACCAAAAGAAATCTGGTCCAGCCAAATGATCTTAGTAGTCCTTTCTGGTTTGAAAATCTATGGACCCATTCATAAATTTCACAAGACATTTGTCTCTCATCATTTGTTTCCCAACATTGTTCATATTTTCCCTCCCAGTTATTGCAATGTCATTTGTTTTGTGGAAATTTAAGAATGCATAAAAAACCCTATATTATAATGCATTTTACTTCCTTTCCTCCTTTTTAAAAATGATACTCACAAAAGCAATAATGGAGGTCATATAAAATACCCTTGTTCCCTTTTGTTTTCCTCTAAGGTTTATAATAATCAGGGTTGATGGAAAGGTCGGTATCTACATTAAATTCCTTCACTAATATGGAAAAACACTCAGTTATTTGATGACCCAATGGTACATTCATCTGGGTAGATTATATGTCTTCAGATATGGAATAGCACTTAAGAGCATTTCCCCCATGCTGAGAAAATGGACGTACCCTTACCCTGCATAGCACCTTTGCTTTATCTATTTTGAGAAACATCATTTCTGCTTATCATCCTTGCCCACATTTCTGTTTTAAAATCAAAATGTAAGTCTATATTTTAAATGTCATTGTTTCCATAGATGCTCGTGGTCTGATCAGGTGGATGCTGATGGTGAACCCTGAGCGCCGAGCAACCATTGAAGACATAGCCAATCACTGGTGGGTTAATTGGGGCTACAAGAGCAGCGTTTGTGACTGTGATGCCATGAGGGACTCAGAGTCCCCACTGCTGGCTAGGTTTATTGATTGGCATCACCGTTCTACTGGTCTCCAGCCAGAGACTGATACCAAAATGAAGTGCCTTTCCAAACCCAAAGGTTCTGAGGTCATGCTAGAGCAACAGAGATCTCTGAAAAAATCAAAGAAGGAAAATGACATTGCACAATCTGTCCAGGATGGAGGGGCTGAAAATGCATCCAAGCCAACCTCCAAGAGACCCAAAGGCATCTTGAAGAAAAGGAGCAACAGTGAGCATCGGTCTCACAGTGCAGGGTTCATTGAAGGAGTGGTCAACCCAGTGTTACCTTCCACTTTTAAGTTAGAGCAAGAACTGTGTAGGACTGGTGTTGCCATTAAAAGCGTTGTGGAGGGAGACGTAGGAGGCAAATATGGCACTAAACAATCTTCCCTAATGCCAAAAAAAGGAATCTTGAAGAAGACTCAGCAGCGAGAATCTGGATATTACTCCTCTCCAGAACGGAGTGAATCTTCTGAACTTTTGGACAACAATGATGAAACAGAAAACAATGACATTTCCCCTGGTGTCGCTGAAACATCAAGAATTGGGTCTCACAGCCACTCCTATAGGCGTAAGGGCATCTTAAAACATAACAGCAAGTATTCCACTAGCAGCACTGAGTCAGCTTTGGTCAGCCCTGACACACCTACGCTGGAAGCCATGGAGGAAGTGGTACTGCCTGGGGATGGCCTATCTCGAAGTTACAGTCGCCCTTCTAGCGTGATCAGTGATGACAGTATTCTGTCCAGTGACTCCTTTGACTTGCTGGATTTGCAAGAGAATAGGCCAAACAGGCAGAGGATACGGAGCTGTGTCTCTGCTGAAAACTTCCTCCAGATCCAAGATTTCGAAGGACTCCAGAATCGCCCACGACCACAGTATCTGAAACGCTATCGAAATCGCCTGGGGGACAGCAGTTTTTCCCTTCTCACAGACATGGATGATGTGACTCAGGTTTACAAGAAAGCGCTAGAGATCTGCAACAAGCTCAATTAGCAGAGTGAAGATGGTGAGGAGGGAAGGGAGTTGTCTTGTGTACCTTTATGATGGAGTTAGCCAGGTTACCTATTTGCTGACAGTGATAGTGTTTTCAAAATGGGTGTGAATGTGCCTACTCAGCTGATACCCTTGAAATATATATAAATCAACCCCAAATCATCTCATGATCATTATGCAAACTCTCTTCCCATTGGTATTATCAAAATACTACCTAGTTGCTCCCCCCCACCAAACTCTTTTTACATGTGATGTAAACATATCAGGATTGAGCAGCCAAAGACAGAACAAAATCCAAAATGGCTGGAAATGGAAGCTAGACTGGAAATAAGTCAGACATTTTGAACAGCAATGATTAGTAATCGTGACAGCAGCGCTACAAAAGTATGTGGTAGAATCGTCACCACTTTGAAATCTTTGAATTGACATTAACTATCCTTTGAAAAAGATACGCTTTAAGTTGAGCCTGAAATGATTATACTCAATGAAGGAATTGCAGGTGAATATTTAGATAGACTGAATTATGTAGGAGGCCAGACTAGATGTTTGCAGTGTTACCTTCTGGCTTTAAAATCTATGAGTTACTGAACTTGTTATGGGACGGGGACCTTTACATAGTCACCCTCAGTACATGGTGGACATTACCAAAAATGTTTGAAGCATAGGGCTTAAGACTCAGATTTTATATATACCATGAGATTGCTGTTCATTATTAAGGAGCATATATTCTTTCTTGCCATCAACTCTGTGAAAAAATACAGCAACTGAAAAAGTAGTCTGAGCTAAAAGATGTACATTTTAAGAGGCTAGTTGATGTCATTCCTTTGATTTATGAGATTTGTGACGTTTTCCAGATTGCCAGTCAAACAAATACTTAGGAAGAGGTATGTAATAAGTTCTCTCAGGGGTTAAATAAATATGATTTCTATATGCCAGTCATTATCACTGTCAACAAATGGTGCCACTTTGCTATTAGCATGTAAAATCAGAGAGTGGTGGATAGTTTGCCTCTAGAATGTTAGCTTAAGAGAAGGCTATAGCATGTAGTAAGTGGACAGAGGTCTGAGTGTCAGAAGAATGTGCCTTTCTCCAAATAAGAGTGTTTCTAAGTAGGTAGTAATGGAACAGAAGGATTTGGTATATGAGCACTGAAATAACAGTAGACTTAAAGGATTTGGTGTGAAAATGCAGGTAGCTCCGTGTGTATTAGTAGATGGTACTGCTTAAGCAATGGTATTAGAAATGGTATTGAAAAGGGGAAGGATATGTAGATGTATCCTTAGACATATCTAAGTATCTAGACTAAAGGCTTCAACTCCCATAAAGGTACCACGTGGGTCTACTGGATTACCTGAATGTAAGCCTATGTTAGAAAGGCGCGCTATGTGTTTGACAGGCCTGGGCAAACTGGAGTCTTATGGATATTATTTTGGATCTCATTTAGCCAATGGCCCTTGGTTTCACTGGGTAGCAGTGAGACTAAAGGCAGATTTTGGTAAATCACATCAAATTGGATACAGATCTAAAAGTCTGAACAAACAGCCCCATCAACCAATCATGCAAGCAAAAGGTAACAGGGTAGATTTTGATTGCTTTTTATCCCCATGACTTCAGTTGAAACAGAATTTGGCCCATCATCTCTGGGCCTGGTCTAAAATCCTAAAAGCCATTGGGAAATAGTGCTCAAGAGATTCCTTTTGGGCTTCTCTGAGATTCTGCAACACCATCTCAAACAGACAGAAGCTGTTTCCCAGCTGAAATCTTTATTGTGCCATGGTCTTTCACTTTGTTGGTGCTTTCTTAAAAACCAGATGGATTAGCTAGCGTAAAGACAAACTCCTGAATCAACTCATCTGTCTTTAGGGATGATACATCTCGACTGTCTCCATCATTAGACACTGGGCCAAATTCAGCCCTTGTGTAAATGACATTAAGTATCATGAAATCCTGGAGAGAGGTGCTTCCAGGCAGCAAAGCTAACTTTGACTCACTTTTATAAGCAGTGGAATGTCAGTCCACTTCTGCATGACACACACCTTTTAGTGTGATGCTGAAACATCCTTTTAAAACCCTTATTACATGGGTTTTTGCCCCTCCACAGTGAATGTGCTGTTTTGCAGGGTACAAAACTAACAGGTTTGCTATGTCCTCTTACTTCAGGTAGAGTCTGTAGTGTTTCAAAAATTTAGGTGAGTTTTCCAGTCATGGTCAGAAGACACTCTTTAATTCTGTACTCTGGAGATAAGTGCCAAAACCTCAGCTGGCGTAAATCAGCACAGCTCCATTGACCCAATGGAACTTGACTTCAGTAGAATTGCCCTGACTGACCAGCAGTTAATCTGGCTCTAAATGTTTAATTGATATATATACATTTAAAGATGATGGAAGTGGGACTCAGCATGACCTTGTGGGGAGCATAGTGCCATTCAGAAGGCTCAGATTTACCTACGCATTTGCCCAGGCCTGCTGTCTTGTGTACAAATGTGAATGAATGATTGACTGCTTGCTGCCAAACTGGAAATGTTAAGTAGGGATTTACTGGCATGTTATCATTCCTAGAAGAAATGGAAAAAAAAAACAAAAACAAAAAAACTTGACTGCACATTGTTATTATTAGTGTTGTGATTTTTATTTAATTTTTTTGTATTACAAAGTTGACTTTTTTATTTGAATTTGTCTTTTTTTTATTTATTGGTCTGAAAGCCATTTCAAAGGTATAATAATATATTTGGTGTAATTTAATTGGTTCAACATTACAGCTCTGGCCAAAATTGTCTGGTGATTTGTTTTTTTCTTTTTTCCCACACATTGGTTGGTTTGAGCTTTTACAAGGCACACAGGGAAAAATGCTGGATAATCACCCAAAGTGTTTGTATTTTTAATCAATACTGTTTTTTTATTAAATAAAAATGAACTTAATGTAACTGGGAAGGCTTTTTCTTCCTCTTCAAATAAATGCAGATCAGCTGAACTAAATAGACGTCTCATGCACAAATACATCAGTGTTTCAGCAAGTCACACCCTAGTTGTTTACTCCAAGTTTTTGGCTTATTCATGCATTTGAAGATCTTGTGGGTGGCCACTGAGATGTGCATGCTATGAAAGATTTGGCATCAGGAACTATTCAAAGTTTTCAGCTGTATTAAAACACCACAGAGAAGAATAGCAGGGAAGGATTTTCTTTCCTGGAGATGAATTAGATCCATGGGCCAGGTGTGCTGCAGGTGAAAACTGGCTATCTAATAGCCAGATATAGGCCTAGTGACACCCTATCACATTCCCCTTCCCTTTCAGCTGAAAAGAGGAAACATATTATTATTTTTTAAATCTTTGTGTTGATGTAATCCAAGGCCTGTTTGGACAAAAAGCTGTTGGCCATCTGCCATTATCAAATGTGTGGTGGTTTAGGTTATATGGCTTTCGGCAGGCAGAACAATAGGCCGGTGAAAGACAAACACGGAGTCCATTTTCAACATATTTTGTTGGAGACCACTTGAAAATAGGAGGCTGTAGCTCCTTAAAGGTGAAATCTTGGTGTTTCCTTTCCTTGGAAGCCTTGGGGCACCGGAAAGGAAACTGGAGATTGGGTATCCTGTTGAGCATAGGAAATGTCCAGATATTGGCTCTGACGGCATATAAAGCATCTTGCTTGATTTATTCAGGATGCCTGTTTTTTGTTTTGGAATTTTTTAGGGTTTTACTCCTAAGAGGTGTAGATTTGGGCCTGGAATTTGTAAGTCATGCAAAATAACCTTCCATTCTCTAATTCTACCCTGATCTTATTAAAGCTAAAGAGACATTGCACATCTAAATTAGCCTATCTGGGTCCAGGTGATCACAAACCAATAGGGCAAAAAGTCAAATACCCATTAATACATTTTAAAGGGAATGATTAGCTGGCTTTACATTGACTGACCTAGGAAAGCATTAAATGTGTATTTTGAGTCAGTCATTGCATCTACGTATCTGAAGTGTAATAAGGACTAAATTGTGGGTGTGTGGGTTTAGGACTAATTGATGATGGAGGTAATGAGAGGAAATCAGTGATGATGGCAGAGCAAGACTGTTCTGTGACAGCTGTTATGACATTTTCAAGATCTTTTTCCCATAGGAAAAGGAAAGTTGAGGGAACAACTTATTTTTCTTTCTTAATAAAAAAGGAAGCAGCGAGTTTCTAGACAAGTGAATCTAGTGCAAAGAGCCAAGAGCACTTAGTTAAGGTCTGACTGAGCCTATCACAGCCCATTGACCCAGCATGGTTAGCACAGTTTCTCCAGCACACATAAAGCAGCAATGTGGCTAGCATCATATCCAGCTACTTTTGACACTCAGCCAAACAGCCAGGTCTTCATTTACAGCTGGGTGGACTGGCAGTGTGGTGTTTGGTATAAGGCTTGAATTCACTATGGCTCCAGAGCCATGAAGTGCCTTTGCCACTTTGCTACCCTGCCTCTTAGAGGTCTTAATACCAATTACAAATCTGCTCTCTCAGTTATGAGCAGGTCTAAAATCTCCGCCTTTATAGTATGTGTGTATGTTCTGAAATCCACCAACACATGCACTTCACAAAAGTGGGCATTTTATTCTCATTTTACAGCTGGGATTCATAGATTGTAAGGTCAGAAGGGACCTCAGAAGATCATTGGGTCCACCAAGCAGGAAAGATAACTGGGGGTCAGGTGACCCCAGCAAGGTGACTGTCTAGTCTCCTCTTGAAGATTTCCAAAGTAGGTGGTTGCACCACCTCTGGAGGGAGCTTTTTCCACAGTCTGGACACCCTGGCTGTGAAGAAATTTTTCCTAATGTTGAGCTTGAATCAATCTTCCAGGAGTTTGTGGCTATTGCTCCTGATTTTCCCCTTGGGTGCCCTGGTGAACATTTGCTCACCAAGCCCTTGATGTAGGGCCACCTGCTGGGGTTAGGTTCCTGAAAGTTCCCATGGTTGGCAAAACCCTGGTTGGCAGGACAAAAGGCTTATGAGAAAAATGGCAGGTGGCGGGCTGATGCACAACCATGGAAAACCATGGTTATTCAAAATTGTATACTGTGGTAGCCAAAATGGTATATAGAATATTAAGCATGGATACGCAGAACCATGGTTGGCAAAACTGTGGTTGGAAGGGTTAAAGCCGGATTAAACCATGGTTCGTCAGGGGACAGGGATGCAGACAACAGAGAGAATTTAGGATCAACAAACCATGAGCCATGTGCTGGAACAGCCCACGTAAGTACTAAGGGGCCTGATGGGCATCAGTCAGGGGGGTACCCATTGCGGGGCTCAAGTGTCTCTATACTGGGAGCCTGGGGAACAAGCAGGAGGAACTCACACTCCTGCTTGCAAACAAGAACTTGGACATGGTTGGGCTAACTGAAACTTGGTGGGACCCTACCCACAATTGGCCAGTAAGCATTGAGGGCTATAGGCTGTACAGATGTGATAGAATAGGGGAAAAAAGGGTGGAGGGGAAGGTGTTGCTCTCTATGTCAAGGAGCAATATACATCTTCCACAATCAAGACAGGACCAGAGGCGGGGCAAATTGAGCTATTGTGGGTCAGACTGCAAGGGGGTCGGGGGAAAGGGACTTGGTAGTAGGGGTCTACTACAGGCCACCACATCAGGAAGATGAGTTGGACCTGGAATTCTCAAGGGACATGGTTGTCATGGGTGACCTAAACCAGTATTTCTCAACCTTTTAAGTAACAAGTACCCCCTAACTTTAGAAAATGTTAATAAGTACCCCAACACTCAATTTTTCAGGGGATTTTATATTTACAGACTAACGTGTGCCATATGTTGGAAGAAGGGCTGTGTATATAAGGCCGAGATATGACAGATGTCTGACCTGGTGTGGGTAGGGTTTCCACCTTTTACACCAGGGATGCACAACTCAAGTATGTACCTGGGCTACAGGTGATGTTGGCCAAAGCTAGGAGGGCTGAACCCAGTGCCACACAAAGTGTGGCACGCCAAATTATTACTGGGGAATTTAAAGTGCTGTGCAATGCGTGGCACATCAAATTTTTTGCCATAGTTTTGAGAGGAGGAAGGGGTGAGAGAGAGAGGAAAAGAGGGTGAGAGAGAGAGTGTTGGGTTACCTGCGTACCCCCACCCTGTGTTTTGCATACCCCCAGGGGCATGCGTACCACAGGTTGAGAAACTATGACCTAAACTACCCTGACATCTGTTGCGCGGAGCAGTCAGCTAGATCCAACCATTCACGTAGGTTCTTAACCTGCATATAGTACCTTCACCTAACGCAGGAGGTATACGGTCCCACTAGGGGAAACGCCTTATTGGATTTGCTGCTGGCTACAGGGGATGACTTGGTGGGGGATCTATTGACACAAGGTAACTGAGGGGACAGTGACCATCATTTGACTGAATTCACTATCCAGCATAGGATGGGGAAGATAACCAGTGGGGCAGAAGTGCTAGACTTCAGAAAGGCTAACTTCAGTGTGCTCACGAGATTAGTTAGTGAGGCAATGAAAAACAGGAGTGTTGGTGAGATGAGAGTCCAGGAAGGGTGGTCATTCCTAAAGGGAGCAATCCTACAGGTGCAGAAGGAGACAATCCTGTTGCTCAGAAAAGGGGGCAAAGTCGCCAAGAAACCCTCTTGGCTGAACAGGGAAATCCAGGAAAGCCTAGGGGCAAAAAAGAGGCACATAGGCTGTGGAAGCAGGGGGTAGCTATCAAAGCTGAATATACGTACTTGGCCTGCACTTGCAGGGAAGCAGTTAGAAGGACCAAAGCAGAAATGGAACTTAGGCTGGCAACGAAAATTAAAAACAACAAAAAGTCCTTCGGGTATATAGGGAGTAAAAAGAAGGCACAGGGTAGCATATGACCCCTACAGAACAAACTAGGGAAATTAGTGACAGATAGGGAAGACAAGGCTAAGCTCTTCAATGAGTTTTTTGCTTCTGTATTCCTGAACACAGATCAGAACATATCTCTCAATTGGATCATAGGCACAAAAGGGAAACCAACCTACCAACTGTTAGTGCTGACTTAATGAATATATAAGGAGTAAAAGGAAGGCCCAGGGTGGTATAGGACCACTACTGAACAGGCAAAAGCAACTGGTGACAGACAGGGGGGACAAGGCTGAACTCCTCAATGAATTCTTTGCCTCAGTGTTCCTAAATGAGGAGCAAGACAAGTCTCACAATGGGTTTGTAGAGAGACAACAGTAGGGTGCCAGACCAACAAGTGTTGACCCTGAGATAGTGCAGAGTCACTTGGAAGGACTGGATGCGTTTAAGTCGGCAGGCCCAGATGAGCTCCATCCAAAGGTACTGAAGGCACTGGCTGATGTCACTGCACAGCCACTGGCAAGAATATTTGAGTGCTCGTAGTGCATGAGCCAGGTCCCGGAGGACTGGCAAAGGGCCAATGTGGTCCCTATTTTCAAGAAGGGGAGGAAGGAGGATCCAAGCAACTATAGGCCAGTCAGTCTCACTGCTATCCTTGGTAAAGTCTTTGAAAAGATTATTAAGGCTTATATATGTGAAAGCCCAGCAGGAAAAATTATGCTGAGGGGAAACCAGCACAGGTTTGTAGCAGGTAGATCATGCCTAACTAATCTAGTCTCTTTTTACAACCATGTTACAAAACACCTGGATGCAGGAGTAGGGGTAGACATCGTTTACTTAGACTTCAGGAAGGCCTTCGTTACGGTATCCCACCCCATCCTGGTGAACAAATTAAGAGGCTGTGACTTGGATGATTACACAGTCCAGTGGGTGGCAAATTGGCTAGAGGGTCATACCCAGAGAGTGGTGGTGGGGTTAGTATCAACTTGGAAGCACGTGGGCAGTGGGGTCCTGCAGGGCTCAGTCCTTGGACTGATGCTCTTCAATGTCTTCATCAGTGATTTGGACGAGGGAGTGAAGTGTACTCTGTCCAAGTTTGGGGATGATACAAAACTGTGGGGAGAAGTGGACATGCCGGAGGGCAGGGAACGACTACAAGCAGACCTGGACAGGTTGGACAAATGGGCAGACAACAACAGAATGCAATTCAACAAGAAATGCAAAGTGCTGCACCTAGGGAGGAAAAATGTCCAGCATACCTACTGCCTAGGGAATGACCTGCTCAGTGGCACGGAAGTGGAAAGGGGTCTCAGAGTCCTAGTGGACTCCAAGATGAACATGAGTCAGCAGTGTGACGAAGTCATGAGCAAAGCTAACTGCACTTTATCGTGCATCAGCAGATGCATGACAAACAGAGCCAAGGAGGTGATATTTCCCCTCTGTTGAGCACTGGTCAGACTGCAGTTGGAATACTGCGTCCAGTTTTGGGCGCCGCACTTTAAGAAGGATGTGGATAACCTGGAGAGGGTCCAGAGAAGGGCCACTCGTATGGTTAAGGGCTTGCAGGCCAAGCCCTACAAGAAGAGACTAGGGCACCTGGACCTCTTCAGCCTCTGCAAGAGAAGGTTGAGAGGTGACCTTGTGGCTGCCTATAAATTCATCATGGGGGTGCAGAAGGGAATTGGTGAGGCTCTACTCACCAAGGTGCCCCTGAGCGTCACAAGAAATAATGGCCAGAAGCTAGCAGAAAGCAGATTTAGACTAGACATTAGGAAGAACTTCTTCACAGTTAGAGTGGCGAAAATCTGGAATGGGCTCCCAAGGGAGGTGGTGCTCTCCCCTACCCTGGGGGTCTTCAAGAGGAGGTTAGATAGGCATCTGGCTGGGGCCATCTGAACCCAGCATGCTTTCTTGCCTATGCAGGGGGTCGGACTCGATCTATTGAGGTCCCTTCCGACTCTAATGTCTATGAATCTATGAATCTATGAAGGGACACTTGGAGGGGCTGGATGTGTTCAAGTCAGCAGGCCTGGATGATCTTCATCCAAGGGTGCCGAAGGAATTGGCTGGGGTCATAGCAGAGCCACTGGCACAGCTGTTTGAGCATTCCTGGTGCTCAGGTCAGGTCCCAGAGGACTGGAAAAGGGCCAGTGTGGTCCCTATTTTCAAGAAGGGGAGGAAGGAGGATCCAGGTAACTATAGACCGGTTAGTCTCACCTCTATCCTTGGGAAGACCTTTGAAAAAAATTAAGGATCATATTTGTGGGAGTCCAGCAGGAAAAACAATTCTGAAGAGCAACCAGTATGGATTCATAGCAGGTACAGCCTGCCTGACTGGTGAGGAAGCGGTCAGTAAAGCTAACCGCACCTTGTTGTGCATCTACAGATGCATCACAAGCAGGTCCAGGGAGGTAATCCTTCCCCTCTATGCGGCATTGGTCAGGCCACAATTAAAGTACTGTGTCCAGTTCTGGGCGCTGCACTTCAACAAAGATGTGGCTAGCATTGAGAGGGTCCAGAGGAGGACAACTCACATGGTCAAGGGGCAGTGGGGTGGGCCCTACGAAGAGAGGCTGAAGGGCCTGAACCTATTCAGCTTCCACAAGAGAAGGCTGAGAGGGGATCTGGTGGCCATTTACAAACTCACCAGGGGGGACCAGCGAGAATTGGGGGAGGCTCTGTTCCCTGGGACACCACCCGGGGTTACTAGGAATAATGACCACAAACTGTTAGAGAGAAGATTCAGGCTGGCCATCAGGAGACATCACTTCACAGTTAGGGCTGCCAGGCTCTGGAATGGGCTCCCAAGTGAGGTGGTGCTCTCTCCTACTTTGGGGGTCTTCAAGAGGAGGCTGGACAGATATTTGGCTTTGGGTGATATGACCCCAGCACCCGTTCTTGCCTGCAGCAGGGGGTTGGACCTGATGATCTGTTTAGGTCCCTTCCAACCCTAAGCACTATGATACTGTGACTAACCATGTTTCTTTTTATGACTAGGTCACAAAATGCTTAGATGCAGGGGTTGAGGTAGATGTCATCTACTTAGATTTTAAGAAGGCCTTTGATATGGTATCTCATCCTACTCTCATAGATAAACTGAGCAGCTGTGACGTAGATGATTATACGGTCAGGTGGGTGGCAAATTGGCTTAGAGGGCACACCCAGTGGGTGGTGGTAGATGGGTCGGTATTGACCTGAAAAGATGTGGGAAGTGGAGTCCTACAAGGTTTGGTCCTTGGACCTGTGCTGTTTTATGTCTTCATCAGTGACTTGGATGAGGGCGTGGAAAGCACTCTGTCCAAATTTGCAGATGATACCAAATTATGGGGTAAAGTTAACACACTTGAGGGCAGGGAATGAATCCAGGCAGATCTGGACTGGTTGGAAAAGCGGGCAGAACAGAGTAGGAAGCAGTTCAACAAGGACAAGTGTAAAGTGCTGTACCTAGAGAGAAGGAATCACCAGCACACTTACAGACTGGGGGAGGACCTTCTCAGCAGCACAGCAGCAGTTGACACTGAGATAAACATGAGTCATCAATGTGACGAAGTGATCAGTAAAGCTAACCGCACTTTATCCTGCATTAGCAGGTGCATGACAAACAGGTCCAGGAAGGTGATACTTCCCCTCTATGCGGCACTGGTCAGGCCGCAGTTGGAGTACTGCATCCAGTTTTGGGCTCCGCACTTCAAGAGGAATGTGGATAACCTCGAGAGGAAGAGGACCACTCGTATGGTTAGGGGCATAGGTGACTGGTAGGGGATACACGGGGGTGCACGTGCCCCCCCTGATGGGGACAGTGCCCCCCCGACCTTGACACTGATGCTGTCGGTAGGGTTGGTGCCCCCCTGGCAGGGCCGCCGCCCTCGGCAGATTCTGCGGGTGCCCCCCCAGATTCAAGAGGCACTAGTCACTCATGGTTAGGCAGCTGCAGGCAAAGCCCTATGAGGAGAGATTGAGGGCCCTGGATCTCTTCAGCCTCCACAAGAGAAGGCTGAGAGATGATCTTGTGGCCACCTACAAATTCATTTGGGGGGCAACAGCAAGGAATAGGAAATGCTCTGTTTACCAGGGCATCCCTTGGAGTAACTAGAAACAATGGCCACAAATTGATGGAGAGCAGATTTAGGTTAGACATCAAAAAGAACTTCTTTACGGTTAGGGTTGCCAGAATCTGGAAAGGGCTTCCAAGGGAAGTAGTGCTCTCCCTTCTTTGGGGGTCTTTAAGAGGAGGCTAGACATACACCCGACGGGTTGTCTGACCCCAGTGCTCTTTCCTGCCCATGGCAGGGGGTCAGACTCGATCTGCTGAGGTCCCTTCCCACCCGAACATCTATGAATCTATGATGCCTGTACTCCCCTAGTGTAGTGGTAAGCTTCTGCCAAGTCCCCTCTCAGTTTTCTTTTCTTCAGGCTGAAGAGTCCCAGCTCCTTCTCCTGAAGCATCCCAGATCCCTCAGCCTTTCCGCATATGGCTTGCCTTTTAAGACTCGGATTACATGGGTGGCTCTTCTTTGGACTCTCTCAAGCTTGTCTGTGTCCTTGTTAAAATGTGGTGCCCAGAACAGGATACAGTACTTCAGCTGTGGTCTCACCAGTGCTGAGTTGAGTGGAAGAATCTCCTCTTTGGTTTTGCTGGAGATGCATAGATTGATGTATGCCACAGTATTATTTGCCCTACTGGCTACAGCATTGCACTGCCGGCTCATATTCATACTGTGGTTAACAAAAGGACAGAGAAGTTATGTGACTTGCTCAAAGTCAAGCAGCAAATCTGTGGCATAAGCAAGGATTCTTTACTGGCGCACACTGCTTCTGTCTTTATTTACCTGTGCATGACAATATCTGGACAAATAGAAGCTTATGGGCATAATTTCCAATGGCATCGACATCTACTCCCTGATTCTCAGCTTTTCCTTCTCAAGTGATATTGCAAAGAACCACCACTCATGCTGTTTCTCTTGTACAATGATATTTAACCATTCAGCTAGGTTTTATTTCTAGAAAGCAATGTGGGGCTGGTTTGTTTTTTTTCTTTCTTCTCAAACCAGGAGATCTTTGTCATAAATTAATGCCTAGCTGAATTTTACTTTGGCAAGAGCTTTCTAAATGACCTCCCAAGCTTTTTTATTTTGGGCCAATGATCTCTATTCTCTCCCAACCTTTGTTGACAGAATATTTTAGAATTTCCCTTAGTGTATGCATTATTTAGTTTACCTGTCAGTGGAGCATACACAGTCCTGACCGTCTTTGGCAATAAGGACATCATGCCCACCCCTGTTTGCGCATGCATATAAATGTTTTTTGAGATAATATTTAAAGGTTCAGCTATATCCAGTCCAAGATGGTTCCTTTATGAACTCAATACATTTGTCGGTATGTATACGGCCCTTGTCATAGCAACATCGTGCATACTGCTTGGTCAAGTCAGTGGCAGCTTCAGGTGCTGAGCACTTCTCACAATGTGTCTCAAAATGAACTAAATGACCTTCCTGAGTATCTGCTTCTTTCCCAAACCTGAGGAAGGGCACTTTGTGTCCACAAGCTTATCTAGCATCTCTCCCCACTATAACATTGGCCTAACGCAAACTATTATTTCCCCTCACAATTCAGGCTTCTCACATATTCCTGGGATCATCATGACTAACACAGCACTACTGTAGCTATTCAGAATGAAAACATCCAGTAACAGAGGCTACTTGAAACCACCTTCTGGTTTTGCTTTTCCCTTTCTATCTTATACTATTTAATTTCCCCAAGGAATGGAGGCGTCTGTTAATTTTAACCTAGTCTGTTATTTCATCAAGTTTTGTACCAGGGCCTCAATGATACCTTGTCATGTGTTGGGTTGGATTTTACAAACTACATTCTTTCTGGATGCTTGCCGTGGCCATAATATTGAGTCAGTAATTGGAGTCTCTATTTAGATCATTGGCCTAAGGCAAGATTTTGCTCTGCCTCAATTTCTGGTGCCCTGTATTAGGTCATTTTTCTCTGTGGATGTCAAAGTAGGGGAGGACCCCTGTGAAAGAGACCTAGAGCTAACAACAGTCTATTATCTGAAAATTAGACTATATGGAAGCGCAATTAAAAAGCTAGGCTAGACCATCAGACCAACTAAATATAAATTTGCAGAAGTTATGATGAGATTATAATGTCCCAGCAGGACTCTACTTAGAAAGCCACATTTTTTTGGGAAGATACAGTTGTGTTCAGAAAATACAGAAAGCCAAGCAAAGAGCTGCCATAGAAAAGACCTGGATAGAAAGTGAAAGCAGGAGATGCTGGAGACAGGATTATACTATTGCATTCCAATGACACAGTTTATTAACCTACTGTGACCCTTTTAAATTTCAGCCTTGGAGGTAACAGGACAAGGAATATTGTAAATAGAAACTAAAGGAAAACAAATTTAAAGCAGACGGCAAACTTTTTTCTCCACATATAAAAAGCCCCAACTGCATATAAAGCCTTGCCAGGCAAGTTTGCAGGGACTGCAGCATGTGCAATTATGCTGAGTGCACTAGGAATTATCAAAAAAAAAAAAAAGCTTGGATGGTTTTTATGTTCCCTTAAAGTCTTTTCTTCAGTTTAGCAGTGTTTATCGTATCTCCATCATTAAAGATGAAGAATCTGCTGCCACTTTGGGAACAGGAGGTTTGTAAAGTTCCTGCTTTAACTCGGTGCAAGTGGTAGTAGGGTTAACTTCAGCCTTATGGAACAGAGGCCCACAACAGGGCACCGTGATTTTAATATTTTGGATTCCTATTTTAAATCTTTGGGTTTATCTTATGAATCATGTTTGCACGCCTAGCAGTCCTAATGTTGCATAGCACTCCACATCACCCTTGAAAGGATCTCCAGACACCCTGGTTGAGAATCACTGACCTATGCTACACCTATCCTGTGAAGAGGCAACTGCATCTTGTGTGCTGTCAATATGGTGCTTTTCACCAGTACAAACATAATTTTTGAGAAGTAGCAAATCAAGGTCCTGAATTCGTAACGCTTTCTGCATATACTTGCATTTATCCCGCACAGTGTCAACTGGAGTCACTGTCTGAATCAAGTCACTGCTCACAGAGCATAAGTTAGTTTTCAGACAGATGAGAGGCCTAAGTCTTCAGTTCCTGTGAGGAGCAGGAGGTGACGGGCAGGGCTTGCACTGGAGCTGGGTGAAAAATGCAATTCCTCTCCCTCTCGGGGTCTATTCTAAAATTGGACTGAATTCACTCATAGATTCATAGATGCTAGGGTCGGAAGGGACCTTAATAGATCATCGAGTCCAACCCCCTGCATAGGCAGGAAAGAGTGCTGGGTTCAGATGACCCCAGCTAGATGCTTATCTAACCTCCTCTTGAAGACCCCCAGGGTAGGGGAGAGCACCACCTCCCTTGGGAGCCCGTTCCAGACCTTGGCCACTCTAACTGTGAAGAAGTTCTTCCTAATGTCTAGTCTAAATCTGCTCTCAGGCCCAGCTTGTTTGCCTTTTCTGTGGCAAATACAAGTGATGGAGTGCATTCACAATAACACTCCTAAAAAAGGACATTTTAATTTCCTTCACTTGAATATTGGTAGCAGAAGTGCAATATTGTATAAGAGCAGGACACAGCTTGGTACAGAAGGAGGCAGGGTTTCCCGTATCCCCTGTGCCAGCCCTATCATAAGGCAATCCAGGGAGGGAGGGATCAGAACCAATAATGTGCTAAATGGGGCTTTCAGGGAGACTCTGTGTTCAAGCTGCCACTCAAATGACAGGAAGGCTTGGATATTTTCTGTCCTTGGCAGATTTTCTCCTTATGCTGGCTACCGCTGGCTCACCCTTGCCACAGAGCCTTCCTCTAAAAATACTTCTGAAGAGCATATTTTTAGAACAAACCAGATTGCTTCAAATAGCAGGCAGGCTAAAAACAATTTTCTTGGGGAAAGAAATATCCCTGGTATGCAGAACCCAGCATAGGCTAAGCAGGGGAATGTTTTTATGGGGGTCCCTTGCTAATGTATTGGCAGCACATCACTGCTCTGACTTGCACTCTTCACAATTAGGAACATACATGCACATGCAATTACTTTGTGTCATTCACTGTGGTGTTGGCATAACATTTAAGACAAGTAAATGCAACAATGCATTTCATATATTTTATCTGGTATGGTACGCTGCTTAGGATCCCAGCAGGAGGAAAGGAATCCCAGAGCCTCTCGCTCGAATCCTGGCACAGAACCAGGCAAGGATCTGACCTCTCCTTTGCCAATAGAGCTGCACACACGCAAGTACTTACATTGGGTGAGTGGAATGAGAGCAAATTAAAACTCTGCACCCAGCCATGAAGCCACAGAAAAGCTTGATTTTCTTAGTCATGATAACTTGGACAAGGCCAGCGTGATTGAGAAAAGAGCTTAAAATGTTTTAAAAAACCTCTCTAATCTAGTTTATATGCTTGTACGACTTATATTTCTCTGTTACCCAAAGACATTCAAAACCATTCTCATCAGCTGCTACAGGACTTTCATCTGATAACAGAAATTATACTCCTTCAGTGCTGAAAATGAGACAATACCACATGACTTCTGTGATCAATAGCAACAATCCCAAACAGCTCGAATTTTGAGTTTTGAATATACTCAAATTTTGAGGTAGCACGAATGGTTTGTGATCAAGTGATGGAGGGGAAAAAAATCTGCTGAAAATATATGAAGCAATTTCAAACCAAATGAACTGGAGGAAACTGCATTTTTCTACCTGCTGTGGTAGTACTGGATTGCTATAGCCTGGATGTTCCAGAAAATATGCAAGAGGCAAGGATTTTGTGGGTGATAGCTTTTCTTGGACCAACTACATAGTTGGCAAAAATCTAGATAAGCTCTGAGGCACAAAGTATCCTTCCTCAGGGCTGAGATAGAAGCAGATTGTGATCTGAAAGAGAGGGTAGATTAATCTGATGAACGATTTTATCTCAGTCACACTCCAAAGTCCCATGGAATTGGTTGTATTCTGAAATGACAGTAGAGTCCACAGAGATGCTACAATTAGCTTTTCCCCTGAAAAGTTCAAAAGAAAAGGCTGACCTTTCACCAGGAAAAATATCCACGTTCCCATTCACATGCAGGTGAAATAGAAAGCCTTTGTTTAGATCAAGCGGAGAAGAAACAAGAGTATTGTTAAAAGGTCGTCTCAGCTTGCTTTGAGGGGTGGGGAAGAATTACAAGAAATAACTAAATGTGGGTTTCTTACAGGTGATTACAGATATTTTCTTTCAGCAAGACAGATCTGTTTTGTTAGAGAGACTTATTGTTTAATGAAACTGGATCATAGAGGACCAACATGTTCCAAAACGACTAGTGACTTTAGGTGCCACAAATTCTCAAGTGCCTTTTCTGAGGTACCTTGCACAAGTCTGATTTTCAGAGGGCGAGTGGCTCCACATTTTCTGAATATTGAGACCTATTCAAATATCTTATATTGCACATCAAAAAACAAAACCCAACCAACCAAACAACTGGCTCCAGACTGACTTCAACAGCTCAGAGCATTAGTAGGGGAGGTGATGCGGGACCAGGAAGGGAAGGTGAATGGGGTGTATGAAGAATGGTCGTTGCTCAATGATACGATCCTCGAAGCACAAAAGAAAACCATTCCTGCAAAGAGGAAAGGTAGCAGAAGGGCTGGCAATCCCTCCTGGCTTAGTAGGGACATTGCAGTCCTCTTAAAAAAGAAAAAAGAGGTGTACACACAGTGGAAGCTAGGGACCGTCCTCAAGGAGGACTATACATTAGTGGCCAGCACTTGTAGAGAAATGAACAGGAAAACCAAGGCGGTGACTGAGTTTAGGTAAGCCACGGGAGTCAAGGACAATAAGTCCTTCTTATGGGTGTGGGAAAACTGGAAGATTGTGGGCTCAGCTGCTCAGTGGTTCAGTGGGTGGGAAGCTGGCTACAGGGTAGGACCCAGAGAGTTCCCATGAATGGATCTGTGTCATCCTGGTGCAACGTGGCCAGTGGTGTCCCTCAGGGGTCCATGCTTGGACCTGTGCTTTTCAACTTTTTTATCAATGATTTGGATGGGGGAGTAAAAAGCTCGCTGGCCAAGTTTGCAGATGACACCAAGTTATGGGGCAGTGTGGTCATGCCAGAAGATAGGTTGCAGATACAGGTGGACCTGGACAGGCTCAAGAGTTGGGCAGACTGGAACCAGATGAAGTTTAACATTTATTTCCAAGTGTAAGGTGCTCCATCTGGGGGCAAACAACCCTCAGCATTCATACAGGCTTGGTGGTGACAGCTTGACTTGCACCACGGCGGAAAGGCACCTAGGGGTAATGATTGACCATCACATGAATATGAGACGTTTGTGTGATGCAGTGGCCAGCAGGACAAATAACACACTGGCATGCATCAACTGATGCATCTCGTGTAAAACTAAGGAAGTGATACTCCAGCTGTACTCAGCACTGATGAGACCACAGTTGGAGTACTGCATCCAGTTCTGGGCGCTGCACTTCAATAAGGACATGGAAAAACTTGAGAGGGCCCAGAAAAGAGCCACCCACATGATCAGGGACTTGAAAGGTAAGCCATACGAGGAAAGGCTGAGGGACCTGGGCCTCTTTAGCCTAAAGAAGAGAAGGTTGAGAGGGGACTTGATAGCGGCTTACCGCTATATCAGAGGAGTGCATCAGGAGCTTGGTGAACTCGTGTTCACTAGGGCACCCCTGAGGAAGACCAGGACCAGTGGATACAAACTCCTGGAAGGCTGCTTCAGGCTTAATACTGGGAAAAACTCCTTCACAGTCCAGGTGTCCAGACTGTGGAATAAACTCCCTCCAGAGGTGGTGCAGCCACCTACCCTGGTGGTTTTCAAGAGGAGACTGGACAGTCACCTTGCTGGGGTCACTTGACCCCAACTGTCTTCCTGCCTAGAGCAGGGGGGGCTGGACCCGATGATCTGTGAGGTCCCTTCCAGCCCCGTACAACCTATGAATCTATGAAACCATGGGCACTTTTATAAATCTTGGTGCTGGTGTATTTCTTTCACAGTGGTGCATCTACACATGTTCCTATGGTGCTTTTGTTACTGCACCATCATTTAGTACTTCCTTTTGGAAGTACTAAGTGACAGTGGAGTAACAGCCTGCACTGAACTGTGCTGGTAGCACATGGTTATTTTTAGCCCCTATGTCATCATAGCAACATGCTATAAAGAGGGAGTGTGTTGCTACGGTAACATAGCTGCAGCGTCATGGTTGGTGCCCGCCAATGCTATGTCACCATAGTGTGTTGTTACGGCGACGTAGCATCATGTGTAGACATGCCTAGCATAGGTGACATGTAGAGGGTGCACAGGGGTGCACTTGCACCCCCTGAGAGTGAGCGCTCTCAGCTTAGGCAATGGGCAGGGGGGCAGGTGAAGTGCTGGTGCCCACCCCCCGCCCCGAGAAGTGCCGCTGGCACTTTCAGGCTTGGTGTCTGGCTGCGAGGGGAACCCCCCCCGCCGCGGCCGCCACTGCCGTGGCTGCCTGCAGACGGTCCCCACTCACCCTGCCCTCGCCGCTGACACCTGCGTTGCCACCTGTGGGCAGTCACCATGCCCCCCAGCCTCAGGAGGCACACGTCACCTATGGCACCCAGTGTACTATATGTTTTAGCACCAAGAAAATCATGGAGCTACATTGCCACTAAAATAAGAAATATAGAACCCCTTGCCAATGATTACCCATACTAAATACTGGCTTGTTGCACAGTTTTGCCCCAAATAACTAGTTCATCATAACAACACTGGGATGGCAGCAGTCATATGAAGTCCATATTCCTGAAGAACACAACTTTGCACAGAAGAGTTTTGTTGTGAAACTTTAACTGTGGTGTTCTCTTTTTAAGGAAAAGAATATGAGAATTTGTTCACATTTCCAAACTTCATGTCTGAAGGTACTTTCAGTCCTATCATGGAGTCCTCCACCTTCTCTCTCTCCTAGGCCAACATTCAGTAAAGTTCTTGAGCCTGAGTATAACTTAAAGCACAGCTACTGTCTTTTCCAAATTGGTGGTTTTCATTTGAAGTTAGGCACATGGTTAAGCACCTTGCTGGGTCAAAGCTGTGGTACTTTACCTTACAGTGAAATGCTACCCATTAAAAAGAGTAAAATTTAAGGAGACTGATAACAACTTTCTCCCCTCCCTTCCCCCCCACCCTTTTTTTAACCCAAACTTCAAGAGGCTGTCAAAAACTGATTAGAAGTGTTTTTTCAGGAACTGGATGAGGTATATTGTATATAGGTCTATCAGCAAATCCCAAGTTTCAGGACAAACAACAGTGTGTATGGTTTTTGACATCTTGTTATGGTCTGGTCTGAATATTTCTTTCAGAGGATAAATGGCACTTGGGAGGTAAATCATTCAAATGGCTCTTGTGAACAAACAAATCAAAACAAAAGACACTCAGCCGGGGTGTAACACTGCCCCACTGAAATCAGTGTTAATACTCAGTGCTTTGAAAAAATCCCACACACCAATGCTTGGAGGCTCTTTCTGTGTTATGGCTGCTTAAGCCTATGGCATATCTTTGTCCCAAATCTAAATTTGTCTAGAAATGTTTGCACTTGGAAGTGTTCTGCACTGTAGTTGTTGCATGCAAATAACACGTCATAAATTGTTTAGAAAACCGTAAAATAAGGATACTTCATTTATAACCATAGACCTTGCTTTTCCATATAGGTTTAGAATCAATTCAACCAATATGAAAACTACTGATGTCACAGTTGCGGTGGCCATTTGGCATTTGTCCAGAATTTTGCTCCCCTCACATCTGCCACCAAGGGAAGTGGGTGTTCATTTGCATTATATAAAAATCATATCTGGTTTAGTTGCACCTGCATCTAAAAAAATGGGCTGTAGAGCTTTATGGGAAGCTTTTTCTTTCCCAAGTGACACAGACAAGCTCTTGATGTCATAGTTTAAACTTCAAAAACAATTAAAGTGAACTTTGACCTGTTTGGTTTTTTTAATGTGCCCAAGCAAAACAAAGTTTATTTGGGAAAGAAAAGAGAGGAAGCTAGCGCTCAAAAAATGGATAGGCTTAAGAAATTTCCCTCAGCTTGTACATTCCTGTGGCTCTCTCTGTCACCCTTAGCACCAAGTAACGAGTTTGAGGACAGGGGTCAGCTACCTACGGCCTGTGGCCTGAATTCAGCCTGCCAAGTGATTTCATCCCACTTACAAAGCCTACATATTGATGGCATTTTGGCAGGGCAGGGATTCAGCAGTGGTGGATGTGGGGGGATTCTGCAGTGATCCATGACAGCCAAGTCACACGTAGGCGATGGCAACTTGGCACCAAGGAAAAATGACAGCAGCGGTGGCAGCCAGATTGGGAGCACTGGCCCACCATGGACTGAGCCGCGTTATTTCAGCCCACTGCTGTGGAAAGCCTGCTGACCACTATCCTATAATGTGAGCAGCTGTATCATGTCAGCCCATGGAAGTCCACTTCTATGAGAACACTCTTCGCAGGCCTTCTTATTTGAGAAGCTGAAGTAGCGGGTTCTTGCAGGGGTAGGGGAAGATAGGGCCAGCACCTGGGGGCCGGGGGGCCTCCTGGGGCTCCAGCAGCTGCAATCTGGGCATGCACAGCCTGGCTGGCAGCCGGAGTGTGGCTCTAGCTGGTCAGGCTCCAGTTTCTGGCAGTGCACTTTCCCTCCACATGCGCTGCCCTGCCTTTTTGACACTGGGATTTCCCAGTGTCAAAACCCACCATGCTGGAAATCAGCAGTGCAGCAAACACCTGCATGTGCAGTGCCTGCAGTTTGCAGCACTGCAGATGTGTCTGCAGTGCTGCAAATCACATGTGCATGCTTGTCTGTACATGCCCTGGGGTTGTACTTCACCGTGTAAAAAGTCCCAGGTAAAAGGGGTGGCTAGACTACTCTTGAGGACAGGAAAGATGAACATCTAATCTGCTTCCCCTGCAGAACATGAGCCATAGAGTCTCATTAAGGGTCCATAACTTGAGCTACAACACCTCTTTTAGAAAAGCCTTCTATCCTAAGCTAAAATTCCCAAGAGATGAAGACTAATCATAGTCTTTAGTAAGTCATTTCAACAGTTTATAACCAATATATAATGCCTAGATTTCAAAGTCACCTGAGAGCTGAGAGTCTAAATCCCTAAAGGCAGTTGTGAAAATCTCAGCCTAAATTTGCTTCGTTGCTCATTCAATCTTGCTGTGGTAGAATGTGTTTGTTCTGGAAAACATTAATCAGTACCTTAAAGTCACTGTGGCTTAAGAAGAAATGTGATGATACAACTTCTTGGACTTATATAGCATCTCTCATCAGACACTTCAAAGGCAGAGAAGCATAGCTGTTCACTAATAAAGATAGGAAAGCCAAGCACAGGGGGAGGAGGGGGTAAATGATCTGGCCAAGGCTTCAGTGAAAGCCAGCACCATGTCAGATGACTTTCATTAGCACTATGAAATGTTGTCTCCTGCCCTAGGGTCCTCCAATCTTTCATGTAAAGTTCATAGGCCAGGTCCTTGCTGACTGATATTGCTGGAGCGATGCCATTCTATCTGTCCACTGAAGATTACTTTTATGTCCTTATTCCTGTAATATTTAAGCTGTCACCATCTCTAATGTGCTCATGCTAAATAGGAGTAACAACATGTTGAATAGCCCCCTCCCCCCATGCCTGGTAGTAGTGTACGTATCTTAACCGGCTAAATTTATGAGCCACGTAGTAAAATTTGCCTTATGTACAATAACCCAATGGGATAGTGCTACTATCTCCATTTTACAGATGGGGAAAACCGAGGCACAGATTGACTGCACAACTTCCTCAAGGAAACAGGTTTCCCGAGTCTTAAGTTAGTGCACAAACCACTGAACTCTCCTTTCTCTCCTCATTTATTCCACCTGAAGGTCTGGCCACATATTTCAGCTCTCCAGTGACCAGGGAAAGAAATGGGCACTCTTTGTGACCACATCTGTTCCCTATGAAAGAAAGATAGACAAACAGACTTCAAGCAAAACTCTGAGTAATGACATTCCTGGAGGGGGAGACTTTTCTTTGTCATTTTTGCAGCTTTGCACAGAAATCAGACTCTGGAAAAGCTCAGCAAATACTCACCATGCACTGAGGCTGAGCTCTGCCTTACCCAGATGCAAAATCTAATTGCACAGTTGCTAACATCATCAGAAGGCCTCAGAGAGCAGGGAACTCAACTTGAATCCAAGCTACCCCGGATCTGTTTCCTAGCCTCATGAGGATGCCTTCCTGCCTGCAGCAGGGATAGCTGATGGAAATGACCACAAGGTATTTGACTCCACCACGGCCAGACAGATCACAGGAGCAAAAGAGGATCAGATTTCAAGAAAGCAAATTGGATTTATGGGGAAAGATTTAAAAGAGCTCATTATGTTTAACTTGGCTAAGTGACAACTAATGGGGGGTTATGATAGCTGCCGGGGAGCATCTGAAGGATGCAAAACACAGCAAGAGGAGAGAGAGGAATGAAGCTGAGTGAAGGTAAAAGTAGGCTGTAAGCTAGGAATAAAAATACTGGGAATGGGATCTATCAAACCAGGGAAATTTCCAAGGAAATTAGCAAAGATCTTATTCAGGAGTGGGCTGACACACATACAAGAATAGACCACAAAAGAATAATTCTGCATTGACAGACTGATGGAGCAGGAAGCTAACAGGTCATTTCCTTCTCTAATGTATATGATACTACTAAAACCATGGGGTCATCAAGCCTATTTTGTCCAGAAGCCTTAGGGTTCAGCCTTGATAGTAACAAGTCCAAAGGAACTCTTGTACAGTGAACTAATTCATTTCACAGAATAATTGAAATATGAGAAGAGTTTCACTGTATAAGGACTTGAAATGAATGCTGTACAACACTTGAACTATGAGGGAAACTTCAATCTCATTTCATCAATAGGATTTCACTGTATATGCCAAGGTATGTCTACATTGTGGAAAACAGAAGGGCTTTACCTTAGGTTTCACAATAGATTTGGACTTGAGCCCACAACCTGAGGTGAAATCCAAGTTGCCTTGTTTTCACTGCTAAAATAAACAAAGTTAACAAATTTGGATTAACCAGCCCAAGTTAACAACATTTTCTTTTTTGAAGGGTGGACACACTTAGAATTCATTAAAAGTAGGTGCAATTTCTGTATCAAAAATGCCAGCTGGGAAGCATGATTGGCTATAACATTTCACCCAAGGAGGGTATAGCAACTGTCCATGTCCTTAATTTTGATCTCACTGGAGTTAGTGAGGACAGTGTTGAACATTTAAAAATAAACTTGGCATGACTAGTGCATTACCTCAGTTTTATGCTGATACAACTCCTCTGAGTTTCACTGGTCTAAGCTGGAGTAACACGGTGGTGATTCAGATCCAGCATGTTTACTATTCTTGTGCTAAATTTATACACTAGACAAGAGGCATTTGCCTTATTTGTGATAATCAATGTTCTCAGCATGATGATCTGATTAATCATCAGGAAGTCCATTACATTTTTGCAATGCCTTGAATCCTGAATATTTGCAATGATTTGTATTCAGTATTTATTTATGTAGTTATTGTTGTTAACATATTGCAATGTAAAGCACATCCTTGCAGCAAAAGAATAATGGACATGGCACATCATGCTCGGTACAACATTTCGGTGATGCAAGGTTGCACTGTTTTTATGACAGTCACAGGAAGCTGGGTTGGTTCACATACCAGAACAATTCTGTTCAGCAAGTAAAAGCATCAAAGGAAGCAGAATTTTCTCTACAAACTTCCTCTGAGCAATTGGTTTACTGGAAGTCTGAGAGGTCATGAATGGCAGTTTTAAAAATATTATACTGGACAAAAAAAGGCAGGAAAGCACACGGAGGCCTGGATCCAGCAGAGAAGATATACAGTAAGTGTAAATCAAAGTTGCAATTAACTATAAATGGTTGGAGTAGAGAATTTTCTTGTTTCTGATGTATTTGCTCCAAAGGGGGTTTCAGACTGAAGCCGCTCTCTCAGCAGTGACACATTCTCTTTTTTTTTTTAAAGCCAGAATGAATAAGAGGGAGGAAGGAGGAGGTTTCTTGCACTCACCATATGGCAAACAACAGGCAGAGGACTTTGAATCAATAATGACCTCTTTAAAACAATCCTCTATCAGTCTTGTTATAACTTTGAGCCTAAATAGGGAGAGCGCATGTAACCTCTGGGTCACTTTAAGCACAGACACGTCCTGAGCAGGAAAAGAGAATCCATCTTGCTAATGGAACAAATCAAGAGATCTCAGGGACATATTAGTGCAGTGATTCTCAACCAGGGTGCCATAGCACCCTGCAGTGCCCTGAGGTCCTTTCAGCTAGGGACAGGCATTACACATAAAGCAGTTTAAGTGATCAGAAACTGGTTTAAACTTGTAACAGAACAGATGTTCAGTGCACATAAACCAGCTTGAAAATGTCTGAAAGCAGTTTGAGGTAATTTTGGTTCAATTTAGTATTAGACTTAACTGATTTGGGTCAAACCAGTTTATACAATGCCTGTCCCAGATCCCTTTCTGGTTTAAGTAAAATCAGAGTCCCCCAGCATCCTGGTATGCTCTCTGGGCTGGGCGGAGCTCTTTGTTCCAGAGCAGGGTTGGCCCCTCCCCTCTGCTCCCTGGCCAGAGCTCTGGCAGACACTTGCAGGCACAGCAGGGTCTGATGGCTTCCCCATGCCCCCCTCCTCCACCCCCCCACTGCTTAAGCAGGGATCCCTTCCTCCTCTCTGCCACAGCACAGACAATAGCCAGCATGCGGTATGCTAGCTAATGCTGTGTGAGGCTCCAGCAGAGACTGCAGACACAGCAGGGTCTGCCTGGTTTCCCCTTGCACTACTCACCCCCTTCACTGCTCAAGCAGGAAATCCCCCCTCCCTCCCCAACATCTCCCACAGCAGGGACCCCAGCCCCATGGACCCTAGGCAAGTGGCATGCTAGCTAATGCAGAGAGGTGTCTGTGTGTGTGTGTGTGTCTCTCTTCAATTTCACTGGGGCAGGCAGACAGTACCTTGACTGCTTAGGGCTGTTTGGAGCTAATCAACAGGTCAGCTGGTGAGCTGTTTAAGAAGTTTGAAGTAATGGAGAGAGACCATTGTTTTGATAATTGGGTAATAAAGACTGTTATCACTATCAGCCCCCAGCTGACTTGCTTGCCTGTCAGTTTACTGCAGACAGTATGATGAAGCAGGGAGGGAGACTGAAAAGCTCTGGATCATCAACAGATGCATGTACTTCTCCCTGCCCCCTACCCACTTCCCTCAGAGTGCTAGCCCGGGGCTGGGGGCTGGCAACACTCTTGACCCTTGAGCAGCCAGTGGGAAAAAGTCCGGGACCATGCAGGCAGACCTCCCTAATGAGAGAGTCCTACCAGGGCCTGGCCATACTCCCCTCAGTTCAATTCCCTGCAGAAGGGAAGGGAGGGCTCCTCTAGCATCCCCCGGCTTCTAGCCTGAGCCACTGCAGCCATGTGCCTGAAATTCCTCAGTCCAAAGAGCATGTCTGTCCAGGTTCAAACCAGTTCAGCCTAGCCAGGTTAGACTAACCTGCAAATATTGAATCAATTCAGGCTCAGGCTTTTTGAATATCTATCCCTAGCCTTCAAGGGTACTGCAGGGTGCCAAGCAATGTTAGCACTGTTAGGTTTGCAAACATGATTTGCAAGACAAACCCAGAGACTTCAAGTAGAAATCCATAGTTGTGGGCTGAGTTCTTTGTAACAGAAAAGCTGCTCTATTATTTTTCTGTAATCAAAAAAAGAGTGAAAACTAGAGCTGGCATTTCCAAGGGTTTCCTTGCGTCTATCCAGTTGTGCCTTGAATCTATCCATAGGTGCCTCAAGTCTACAAGGCTAGGGACAGAAGTTGCACATAATCTGGTTTAAGTGATCAGAAACTGGATTAAATTTATAACAGAACAGAAGTTCAGTGTACATAAACCAGTTTCAAAATGGCTGAAACTGGTTTAAGATAAACCTGGTTGAATGTAGTATCAGACTTAACTGATTTAGGTCAAACCATTTTATTAAACTTCTGTCCCAGACCCCTTCCTGGTTCAAGTTAAATCAGAGTCCCTGAGCACCCCAGCATGCTTTGCAGCCCAGGGCTGGGCTGGGCTGTCTGCTTCAAAGAGCAGGGCTGGCCCTGCCCCTCTTCTCATTAGCTGGAGCAGTGAGTGGCTCCACTGGCTAGCTCACTGCCCCTACCCCCAGGCAAACCCCAGCTGGGGGCTGGGGTCAGGGAGGGGGGAGTTAAACTTCCCTTCCCCAGAGTACAGAGCTTCCCTGCCCTGCTGGCTTACTTAGTGCTGGCTGTGACTCTGGACTACAAATCCCAGAGGCACCTGGAAGCATAAAGAAGAACTGATGAACAACCTGGCAGAGTCCTGCTGCTGTAATTGTGGACTGCAAATCCCAGAGACCTCAGGGGCAGCAGGATGAAGCAGCAAACACACAGCCCATGCTGGCTACATGCCAGAGAGCTGTGCTCTGGCACCCCCCAAGCTTCTGGCTTGAGTCATTGCAGGCATGTGACTGCATTTTCTGAATCAAAAGTGAATTTCTATTCATTTGCTTATTGGTTCAATCTTTTCAGCTTAGACTAACCTGCAAAGACTGGATCAATTCAGCCTCAGCCTTTTTGACTGTCTCTACTTAGCCAGAAGGTTGAGAACCACTATTAAGAGTTATTCTTGGCTGCTGTGTCAGTGCCATGGACTGGGGAGGAAAATACAAGCTAATTTGTTATCCTTCAAACTTTTAAGGTTGGCAAAATTATTCCACTGATTGTCTCCAGACAGGTCACCTTGCTATCCACCATATGATAGCAGCACCTACTTGCTAAAGCCAAGTATTCATGTGGCATCTGTGGATATGTGTGGAAAGCTCACTACCTGACCAGCCTTTCAACGTTATATGTGAAAAAAAGAAAATAGTTAAATGATTTCTTCAAGGTAACTTTAAGTCACACCAAGGAGAGTCTCATATGCAAGAGCCCTCTTGTGACTTCACATGAGAACTTGATAATGTGCATCAAACAGAGCAATGCAACCCAGCCAGTTTGTTTACCTAGGGTTGTCTGAGAAACCCATGGAAATAATACTTGTCTTAAAAAGGTTTCACGGCAAATCTTACAGGACAATAGCCTGGGCTTATGTATTCTCCAGATGAAAACATACGTCCTTTGTTTATGTACTACTGATACAGATTCCTGACTCTTGGCTAGGAGTGAAAAGCAACTGCATCACATCTCTACAACTCCAGAAGCAGTAAGCACAGCTTGATCACTTGGCCTGGTTTGCTGCAGTTAACATTAATATGTAGACATGTCCTTAGCTCAGAGGTGCTGACTTCAGTGGAGTTATGACAATTTACACTGGCTGAAGAATCTGGTCCCACTGTCTTGCAGGAAGGAAGAGTAGGCTAGAGTCCTAGTTTGGCTCCCCCCTTCATAAGGATTCTCATTTCTGCCTCTGTTTCCTGTACTCCATTCACTCTTACACTCCAGTGACAGCAGTGGAACATAAAAGTCAGAGTTCCCAGCTTTTCCAGGCAATGGAGAAAAGAGATGCTTGTGGTGAAATTCACCTATAGGTCTTGGGCTAGATTAGAACCTCTGCTGAGGAGTAAATTTCACCACAAGTTCTCAGCTAAATTCATTCACTTGAGGGTCCTTGCTGCTCCATACCATCTAAATACAACAACAATAATTATTCTCTCCATATAAAGACTACATCTCACATCAGATGGTGGCAGTGATGCCTGTATGGAAATGATCCAGTTGGATGGTAGGGACCTACAGAGCCTTATCTCTTTGATGCTCACTGCTCAGCAGCCAAGAACAGTGAAACTCCCGAGTTCTCCTGAACACAGAATCTTCTCCCTGCTAATGCCACACCCTGAGGAGAGCCAAGTAACTCAGTGGGGCTATGGGCAGAAGGAAACTTGCAGGGTCGGTACCTTCCTCAACATGAGGCAGTCATTAGCAGCTACAACCTGACCATCCAAGGTGATCCTTAGGGCTAGAGACAGACATTCAAAAAAGCCTGAGCCAGAACTGCTTCAATCTTTTCAGGTTAGTCTAACTTGGCTAGGCTGAACCGGTTTGTAACTGCACAGACATCCCCTCTGGACTGAGGAAATGCCTGTACATGCCTGCAGTGGCTCAGGCTAGAATCCAGGGGGGCACTAGAGCAGCCCTCCCTCTCTTCCACAGTGCTGAGCTCAGGGGGGTGTGGCCAGGCCCTAGCAGGTCACTCTGACTAGGCCGGTTTGAGCGAAATTAGTTAAGTCTGAGACTACATTCAACCAGGTTTCTCTCAAACCAGTTTCAGCCATTTTCAAACTGGTTTGTGTGCACTGAACCTCTGTTCTGCTACCGGTTTAAACCAGTTTTTGATCACTTAAACCAGTTTATGTATAATGTCTGTCCCTAACTCAGGGGTTGAACTGTAGTTGTGTTCTGGGCTGTCTGATTTGAGACAACAGATTACTGAGGACTGCAGTCATCAGTAAAAGCACCGAGAGTAAGCGACAAAAATAAGCAATGGGGCAAAAAGAAAGTGAAGCAGAGAAAGGAGGATGGGATGGCGTAGGAACTCCATGCAATTTGATGGAGTTCTTTTGAATTTTCACTGGTGCACAGGACACCAGAATTTGACCCTGCATTTTCAGTAACACCTGAGTTTCTCTCACTCCAGACCAGTATTGTAATGAGGAACTTCAGAAGCCTGCCAATTAATACTAATTATTATATTATACTGCAGATACTTAAAGTGGCTGCTAATGGGGCTCGGCTGAGCTCCTGAGCTGATTCTGGCACACACACTTCCAAGGAACAATGCTATTATTGGTTAACATGTCTGGTTTTTTTATAGACCCAGTTAACAAGAAAGGGGGAAAAATCCCAGCATTGTGCAAAGAACTTTTTTCCCCCTGTTGGTTGGATCTTTGCCACTGTTTAAATTTAAGCAAATTTGCTATCCCAACATCTGCAGTTTGATTATTTGACTATTGCTTGGCTCTCAGTCAAACCACAGCAGAACATGCTAGCCTATGATTTACAACCCAGGCTGTGATTATAATGATTTTATTTCAGTTGGACCCCTGTTTTCAGGCTCATTTGTATTTGCGCACAGTGTTATAACAACAATGGTAGAATTATTAGGTCTCATAGTAACAATTGCACATAGTAAAGGGTTGCAACTCACAGTATGCTGGTTAAGTGCTCTAGCAGCCTGGTGATATCTGTAGCACAAGGGTTGCCATTTTAATAGTGAGGTGTGGGGGTGCAGGAGAAATGTGGTTATTATCAATTCCTTTCTAAGTAAATAGAAAGGACGTGTGTTTCCTGGATTAGCAACCGAAAACAAATGCTATGGGGAAAAAAGCTGGTGTTTCCTTTAGCAGGGTTATGTAAGGTATCCTGCTTCAGTACTTAAGGAAGTCACCTGACTCTGAGACATGCCGTAAGCTGTGCAGAATGTTATTTATGTTATTGAATACGGAGACGCTCTAACAGCCACCGGGAGGTTTGGTGTGCAGCTAAGGATGTTCCCATCTCACTGGAGGTGAAAGGGAACCGTCAACTACTATAGAAGTACAATCCCAGGCACAAAAGCCATAGAAAAGCATAGGTGAGAACAAATAATAGCTCATTTATATTTATGTCTGTCTTCAAGTGCTGGCACAAAGCACTGTAAATCACAAGACTACTTCATGGCTACATGGGCCTGAGTCAATGATTTGCAGACTTTAATGTGTTTTGCCTAGGGACCAGTGTTTCATGAAAACTTCCGTCTGTTAATAATACTAAGGCTTTCCCTTTGCACTTCAGGAGCTCTAATTAATCAACCCTCACAGCAAGCCTGTGAATCTGGGAATTATTACTACCTGGATTTTACAAAAACATCAGTGCTTGAAAATTAGGGCTGCCAATCTTCCACCATCAATCCCCTGCTACTCAAATCCCCTCCCTTCTCTGCACCCCACTCTGCTTACTGGGTGGGTAACACCAAAGGCCATGGCAAATGCCAATGGGTAACGGCATATTTGGCAGCAAAGGCACAAAGCAAGAGACTTTAAATCACTGCATTATTTCTGCTCATTTCAACTGGTTCTCCTCCACACCAAATCAGACCTTCCCAGGCTGGATCCAAGCTCTTCCTGAGCAGATCCAGACCATGGGCCGTAGGTTGCTGACCCCTGCTTTAAGGGATTCCCTCAGCACCAGAGAATCAGTAGCAAAGCTGGAGTTAATCTGCAGGAAATCTTGACTTTCAGGACTGTGCTCAGATCACTAGACAATTCTGCTATATTTTGCAGTCCACTTCTAAACCAGTAAAACAAATTTTCCCCCACCAGTCACTGCTATCCTTTAAATTATGGCATGGAGAAAACAGCTTGTCTCAGACATAGGCCTGAGCATTTCTCTCCAGCCCTGCATCAGGGATGTGAGTAACAAAAATAAATAAATAAATAAAAAATTGCTGGATCTTTCAGTTTAGTGTGGACAAAAATGGCTCATGTCTTTATTACTGAGAAGGATTAAAATCTCGTTTGTAAGTTTCTCCCCTGTACAAAATGACAGATTTTAAGTTGAATTTTTGTTCTAATTTTCAAAGCCAAAAAAAAATCTTGGTCGGAGCTGAGAGAAATTAAAAGCAGGTGAAGCTGAATGGCAAGGTGGCTTAGCAGATTTCAACAGGGAAAAATTTAAATTCTGCTAGTTTGGTCTGTAAGGCTGGATAATCTGCTTCAAGCATAAGTTTGGGGTAAAAATAACTCAGCTTCAAGGGAAGTGGCTTTTTTCCTGAAAAATATGCCCAGAGTAGAACTGGGACTATACACAATTTATATCTTGGGAATTCTGCTACCTAAACCTATACTTATAAAAGTATTCATCCACATTTTGTGTGTCTTTAGTAATGGATGCATTTTCACTCATGATTTTGAAGGATGGTTTTTCTTGAGATTGTTTAAAATGGTATCAGAGTTCAGTAAACTCAAGAAACAGTAGCACCTTCTTAGTAAAGAATGTGGCTTATATAATGAGATACTGTTAGACAGATTGCTAATTCCACATTTTCCAAGGGTCTCTAAACACACACAATTTAGTAACGGCCTCTGGAAATGTGTCCACAATATTTGCAGCTGTATTTCTGTGAACATCATTACTTGTCCCACATAATAGTCTGTTAGGCATAAGAGCTTGTGGGTATAAGAGCTGAGCTTTTACATATTGTAAGCGAATCTTGGAGACCCTTTCATAGATGCATAGATTGTAATGCCAGAAGGGACCTCAGAAGATCATCAGGTCCAGCCCCCTGCACCAAGCAGGAAAGATAACTGACACCAGCAAGGTGACTGTCTAGTCTCCACTTGAAGATTTCCAGGGTAGGTGATTGCACCACCTCTGGAGTGAGCTTATTCCACAGTCTGGACACCCTGACTGTGAAGTTTTTCCTTATGTTGACCCTGAATCAGTCGTCCAGAAGTTTGTTGCCATTACTCCTAGTTTTCCCCTTGGCTGCCCTGGTGAACAGTTGCTCACCAAACCCTTGATGTACTCCCCTAGTGTAGAGGTAAGCTGCTACCAGGTCCCCTCTCAGGCTTCTTTTCCTCAGGCTGAAGTGTCCAAGATCCCTCAGCCATTCCTCGTATGGCTTGCCATGCAAGACTCTGATCATATGGGTGGCTTTTCTTTGGTCTCTCTCAAACTTGTCTATGTCCTTGTTAAAGTGCAGTGCCCAGAATTGGATGCAGTACTCCAGCTGCGGTGTCACCAGTGCTGAGTACAGTGGAAGAATTACGTCCTTGGTTTTGCTGGAGATTCATCCATTGGTGCATGCCACAGTATTATTTGCCTTACTGGGTACAACATTACACTACCAGCTCATATTCATACTGTAGTCTACTATTACCCTCAGGTCCCTTTCATTTGTGGTGCTAATCAGTTTGGTGCCGCCAAGCCTGTAGATGTGTTGGGGGTTGCACGTCCCAAAGTGAAGCACTTTACATTTTTCAATGTTGAATTTCATCAGGTTCTAATCCTCCCAAGTTGCTAGCCTGTCAAGGTCCACTTGAATCACCTGTAGCCTATCTTCAAACGTGACCACGCTTCCCCATAACTTGGTATCACCTGCAAACTTGGTCAGTGAGCTCTTCACCCCCACATCCAAATCGTTAATAAAGATGTTGAAAAGTAATGGACCAAGCACAAACCCCTGCGGGACACCACTGCCCACTTCTTGCCAGGATGACACAGATCCGTTCACTACAACTCTCTGGATCCAATGTTCCTGGTGTCCATACCAAGTGGGCATTTTCTTCTACAATATGTGTGTGTGTGTGTGTGTGTGTGTGTGTGTGTGTGTAGCAGGGCACTAAGGTGCCTGCTACTGAGAGAGCCGGGAAGACTCCTCAGGTGCCAATTGCTGAGGCAACTTGTGGGAAATAATGACCCACACCTGCCTAGCCAGCTGATGAGAAGGGGCAGGGCCTGGCTCCTATATAAACCACAAGCAGAAGGCCAGGCGGGGGTTGCTGTCCGGCAGCCGAGGAGGAGGGAGCTCTCAGCCATGTTGCAAAGGAGAGGCCTGAAGAAGGAGCTGCATCAGATACTGCGGAGAGAGAAAGGATCCCTGGTAGGATTGAACATTGTTATGGCCGGGCAGTTTCTGTTTACATTGTAGCCAAGAGGCTTGTGTTTGTGTTTGCTATTTATTACACCGGTGGTTTGGGTGAGGCTATTAGGGGATGGAGGAGGCCTCATAGGGGACTCACAGTAGAGTGGGGACCCCAGCACCAGTAAGGGCACAGCATTCGGGGTCCACAGACCCGAGCCCAGAGAAGGGCCGCGTTGCAGAGAGGCCCCAGTGAGGGTGTAGTGAGCCCCGAGAAGGGCAGGGTTACTGAGAAGCCCCTGTGCGGGCGTGGTGAACCCCGGAGAAGGGGGCATTACTGAGAAGCCCCAGTGTGGGCGTGGTGAGCCCAGAGAAGGACGGTGTTACTGAAAAGGCCCGAGAGAAGGGCGGCGTTACTGAGAAGGCCCTGAGATAGAGCGGCATTACTGAGGAGGCCCAACAAAAGGGGGTGGAGAGAGAGAGAGAGACAGGAATGCAGAGAGCCTGAGTTCCAGAGAGGGTATGGAGAGAGAGAGGGACAGAATAACGTCCATTACATCTGTGAGGCTTGGGGCATGGTATTGGGGTGGTAGGAGCCACACATAGCCCATAAGGCTTGGGTACGGGGTCAGAACCTTATAGGAGAGACCCCAACATACCCAATAGGATCGGTAGTCTCCCACTCTAATACCATCAAGACGTGGCAGGCGAGATTAGAGCGGGACAGCAAAAGTCCAAGAGGACTCCAAGGATGCCCCACGTAAGGCACGGATGATCCGGAAGATGGCGCTGGGGAGGGCGACCTGTCACAGTGTATGTGTGTAATATGCACGCACACACACATATACAGAGGGAGTATATCATGTATGTGTGTTAATATAAACATACATGTAGACATGCACACACATACAGAAAATAAACTTCCCCTATATAGCTATATTATACTATATATATGTGTGTGTGTGTGTGTGTGTATACACACACACACACACACACTGTATATAGATATATAGTATGTATATAAAGTATGTATATACTATACATAGAGTATGAGTATATGTATATGTTTGTGTGTACATACATATAGTGTGTGTGTGTGTGTGTGTGTGTGTACACATACATATAATGTATGTATGTGTACATGTAAAAGATATGAGAGCAGGAAGAGACTTTGAAGAAATTACTACAGTAGCACAGAAAAACACTTTAGGCTCAGCTCAAACAAAAAAAGTCTGTCACATGTGATCCATTGGGAGAAGCACCTCCATCAGAAAGTCAGCCACACATAAAAATGAGAAACACTTCCTAATTCCTCCTCCATCAAAATGAACTGCTTCATTTAGAAAGCAGACAAATGATGTGCAAAGTAATGGGAAACAAGGAGCCTGACAGAGTGATTTCAACATGATATCTCAGGCTAAGTAAAGACGTTCAAAAAGCCCCTGGTGAAAAGAGCTCTATTGCACATTACTTAAAGTGCTGTAAATAAGAGTGCATTATGATTTACAGACATGTGCTGTTAGGTCGGGGAGGGTCCATGCCTGCCTGCACTGACCAAAACCAGCAGGTGGGGGTGGGGTTCTCCTACACACCTCCCAGGAGATTGCTGGTGGGTGCCCCACCCAGCCCTGCCCTTCTGCCAGCTGGGGACTGTCACCAGTGGCTGAGGGTCCAGTGGGGGGAAAGGGATCTGCCCCCCCTGCCCTGCACAGACCTGGCCTAGTCCATTCTGTCCCCACCAAGACCCATGCCACCCAGCAAGCTGTGGGAGGGGGATGGGTGACTGGTGCCTCCTGAGTCTGGGGCAACACATGCAAATGCTGCTGGTGGTGTCAGTGCGGGGGACGGGGCTGGCAAGCACCCACAGATGCCACTGGCAGCATTAGTAGTGGGAACAGCCCTGTCAGGGGGGCACATGCCCCCCATGCCCTCCCTACCAGTCACCTATCGGGAGGGAGCCTCATGGGTGGGTGCCCTTCCCCTAGCCACAGCCAGCAGCAGCACAAATTCCCTGCACTACTTCTCACAGTGCTGGAAACTCTTCCAAAGGGGCAGGAATGTAAAGGGCTCCCCCTGCCAAGTGCCCCCTCCTCCTGCCCCCAGCTTCCCAACTTGGGTCTTGGTGGGGGCAGGGCTGGGCCCATACCACTCGGGGGCTTGCTACAGAAGGATACCTGTAGGGCTAGAAGAAGATATTTTATACCCCATGATATTAGGGTGGGATTTGCCCGAGATTTATTATGTAGTAGCAGCCCAGGATGGATGATTGGAGACCCTCTGGGTTAAAATCCATGGGGAACACAGCACAGGGGACACAATGGTGGGAGTCTATTACAGACTCCCACCATTACCATTACCCAGGATCAAGAGCTTGACCAGGAGTTCACCAGAGAATTGATTGAAGCTGCATGATCCTGGTGCATGGTTCTCACGGGAGACTTCAACTACCCTGACATCTTGTGGAAAGAGCGCTCAGCCAAATCAGAGCGGTTGCAAAGCTTTCTCTCATGCACGGAGCTCTACCTGATGCAAGAAGTTGACGGGCCGATGAGAGGTAACACGCTGCTTGACCTGGTACTGGCTATGGGGGACGACCTGATCAGCAACCTAATGATCAAAGGGAAACTGGGTGACAGTGACCATGAGCTGATCACCTTCACCATCCGCCGTAAAGCTGGCAAGTCAGTCAGCAATACAGAAGTCCTTGACTTCAGGAAAGCTGACTTTGACAGCTCAGGAAGCTTGTAGGTGAGGCCCTAAGGGACCACAACAGAAAGGGGAGAGGAGTTCAGGATGAGTGGTTGCTCCTCAAGGGAGTAATCCTGGATGCACAAGCTAAGTCTATTCTGTCTTGGAGGAAAGGCAGCAAAAGGGCACAGCAGTCCCCTTGGCTCTGCAGGGAACTAGCGAACCTCCTGCGTCTAAAAAGAAAGACCTACAAAGGATGGAGGACTGGATCGACCACCAAGGAGGAATATTCTGCACTGGTCTGGACCTGCAGGGAGCAAACCAGGAAAGCCAAGGCTTTGATGGAACTCCAACGAGCTACAAAAATCAAGGACAATAAAAAGTCCTTTTTTAGATATATGGGGAGCCAGAGGAAAAGCAAGGGCAACACTGGACCCCTGCTAAACCAGACGGGACAACTGACAACCGATGCCCAGGAAAAAGCCAACTTGCTAAATGGGTACTTTGCATTGGTTTTTCACCATTCCCAAGGAGTGCCCCTGCCTACTACAGGACAGGGAGGCCTGGATGAGGGAGATTCCTTAACCTCCATCAATGCTGACCTTGTGAAGGAACACCTTGAGAGGCTGGATACCTTCAAGTCAGCCGACCCTGACTGTTTATACCCCAGAGTACTCAAGGAGCTGGTAAGCATCATAGCTCAGCCACTGGCAGGGATTGTCGAGAACTCCTGGCACTCTGGTGAAGTGCCTAAAGACTGGAAGAAGGCCAATGTGGTGCCTATCTTCAAGAAAGGGAGGAAAGTGGATGTGGCAAACTACAGGCCCATCAGCCTGACCTCTATTCTGGGGAAGGTCTTAGAAAATATTATCAAAGAGGCCATTCTTTATAGACTGGCTAATGGCAGCATCCTGAGAGATAGCCAGCATGGGTTTGTTGCGGGTAGGTCTTGCTTGACCAATCTTATTTCCTTTTATGACCAAGTGACCTATCCCCTGGACAAGGGAGAGGAGATTGACTGTAAGAAAAGGCTTTGATCTGGTATCCCACGATCACCTCTTGGCAAAACTGGCCAACTGCGGCCTCGGCTTCACTGTGACCCACTGGCTGGGGAACTGACTCTGTGGTCAGACTCAGAGGGTGGTGGTTGATGGAAGTCAATTGCTGTGGTGCGCTGTGACCAGTGGGGTCCCTCAAGGCTCTGTCCTTGGGCCAACGCTATTCAACATCTTCATTAATGATGTGGACATTGGTATCAGAAGCGGACTGGCCAAGTTCTCTGACAACACCAAACTCTGGGGTAAAGTGTGCACACCTGAGGATAGGAGGACGATTCAGGCTGACCTTGACAGGCTCAGGAAATGGATGGATGAGAACCTCATGGTGTTTAACACCAAAACATGCAAGGTTCTCCACCTTGGGAAGAAAAACCCACAGCACGCTTATAGGCTTAGCAGTGCTACGCTGGCTAGCACTATAGATGAAAAGGACTTGGGCGTCATGATTGACCACAAGATGAACATGAGCCTTCAATGTGATGCTGCAGCTAGTAAAGTGAGCAAAACGCTGGCTTGCATCCATAGATGCTTCTCAAGCAAATCCCAGGATGTCATTCTCCTGTTGTACTCGGCCTTGGTGAGGCCGCAGCTAGAGTACTGTGTCCAGTTTTGGGCTACACAATTCAAAAAGGATGTGGAGAAGCTTGAGAGAGTGCAGCAGAGAGCCATGTGCATGATCAGAGGTCAGGTAAACAGACCTTATGATGAGAGACTGAGAGCTATGGGACTCTTCAGCCTGGAAAAGCGCAGGCTCAGGGGTGATCTGGTGACTGCCTATAAGTTTATCGGGGTGCTCACCAGAACACCCCAGGGGATGACAAGGTCAAATGGTCACAAACTCCTTCAGAACTGTTTCAGGCTGGACATAAGGAAGAACTTCTTTACAGTGTGAGCCCCCAAGGTCTGGAATAGACTGCTGCTGGAGGTGGTTCAAGCACCTACTTTGAACACCTTCAAGAGAAATTTGGATGTTTATCTTGCTGGGATCCTATGACCCCTGCTCACTTCCTGTCCCTGGGGCAGGGGGCTGGACTTGATGATCTTCCAAGGTCCCTTCCAGCCCTAATGTCTATAAAATCTATGAAATCTATGAGAAAGATGGAGGTGGATTCCATAACATAGGTATAAACCAATTAAGAAGGAATTGGAAAAGATGCTAGGCCAAGGGGTTATTACAGAATCATGCAAGTCTGTGGCATAGCCCCCTAGTCGCTGTACCTAAACCCAGTGGGACACTATGATTGTGTGTGGATTTCTGTAAATGAAACGCAATGACCCAGCTTGATGCTTTCCCCATGCCCCATGTTAGTGAATTTATAAAATGGATAGGCCAGTTGAAATTCATCTCAAACCTTGATTTATCAAAGGGATACTAGCCGGTGCCATGAATGCCAGAAGATCAACCAAAAATGGCACCTTGAGGGTTTTTTGAGTATAAGAGGATGCTGTTCAGGCTCAATGGGGCAGCAGCAACTTTTCAAAGATTGGTAAATTGGGTGTTAGTGCCCCACCAGGGTTATGCGTCAGCATATATTGGCAACAAAGTCATATATACTAAGTCCTGGGAACAACATTTGAGGGCATTAAGGGCCATATTACAAGAGCTAAGACAAGTGGGGCTAAAAGCAAACCTTAATAAATGTGCATTAGGCAAGACCAAAACTAAGTATTTAGGTTTCTTAGTCGCCAGGGGTGTATTAGACTATTAGCAGACAAGGTACGTGGCATTACAGAATATAAGGAACCACAGAATAAAAAGCAGATGAGAGCTTTTCTGGGTCTCGCAAGTGTCATGATACGGCTACCCCTGGGATGGCCGTGATGTCCCTAGGGCACCATGACCGTGCTGACTCTGCTTTATGGGTGCCTACTAATCTTTCCTGCCACGTCTTCTTGTTATGAATGATGGATTGGGAGGCTGGCCTTGAGTTGCTGCTCAGTCACAGTCCTGACAGTCTCCCCTAAACCCTGTCAGTTACTGGACCCCTTTATTGGGCCCCACACTCAGGAGGAGTCTTACGGTACCCCCCCAGCCTTATGGGCTAGATGTATGACTCCAAAACTGCCCCTTTATCATGCCCCATGCCTCACAGATGTTATGTAAATGTTGTCTCCTTGTGTTGAGGCCTCAACTTAATCTGGCCTCAATAACTACGCCCTCTCTGGTGCTGGGGTCTGCTCACCCCCTGTCATGGCACCCTCTGGCGCTGGGGTCTGCTCACCCCCTGTCACTGTGCCCACACTAGCACCGAGGTCTGTTCACCCCCATCACTGTGCCCACACTGGCGCTGGGGTCTGTTCACCCCCTAACACTGCACCCACACTGGTGCTGGGGTCCCCACACTATAGTGGGCCCCCAAAGAGGTCTCCTCCTTCCCCAATAGCCTCAGCCTGATCCACCAGTTTACAAACAGAAATCAAAACATGAGCCCCTGGGCTATAACATAATGCAAGCAGTTTGGGGTGTGCTCTGTCCCTTTAAAAGCATTAAACCTCCCCCCCTAGCGCTAAATGCCTTGCAAGCCAGGGTCCCTGGTGAGCTCCTGGAGCCTCTTAATCCTACCAGAAGTAGAACAGGTGGTCAAACCTCTCTATTTAGCTTCCTCTAAAAGAGCTCCTTCCCCCTTGGCTGCTGACAGAGAACTGCCCTCTAGTCCCAGCCCTGGGGTTTGTATGTGACCCTCTTCTGGTCAGCTGACTACCTGCAGGTGCGGGCTAATTCCCTCATTCCTGCTGCCATAGTAACCTGCAGCTGTGGGGTTCCTGCCTGACTGCTAGGGCCCCCTCTCTAGGCAGTTTCTGCCCTTAAAGGAGCAGGCACCTTAGTAACCTAAGACAGCAAGTTATTACAGGTGTTTTATACCTAAGTTCGCAGAGGTGATGACACCTTTAGTAGATGCTGTTAAAGGGAGAAGAACTCATCAGATTGAATGGGATTCTGTATACGAGAAGGCCTTCAAGGACATCAAGCAAGCCCAATGCAGAGAACTGCTTCTATACAGCCCCAATTTCTTGCTACCATTCACTTTACAGACAGACACCTCTGGTGTGGCTTTAGGAGTGGTCTTATCCCAAGAAGTGCAAGGTGTCGAATGCCCTGTGGCATATGCCAGTTGGAAGTTGAATGAACGTGAAAAGAGGTATTCCACTGTGGAACATGAATGTCTTGCTATTTCTTGGAGGGGTCGAGTACTTCTGCTACTACTTATTGGGGTGGGAGTTTAAATTAAAACTAGATTATACTCCACTGAGGTGGCTGAATACTGCAAAACCCGATAATACCCGTATTGTGGGGTAGGCGTTAGCTCTCCAACCCTTTTGATTCTGTGTTGCATACAGGCCAGAGAAGTCAAATACAGTAGCTGACTTCCTATCTTGATGTGACCCTGTGGCAGAGCACCTTTGTACATACAGCTACAAAGGGATCTTCTCTTCTGGAGGGGAGGGGGAAGGAAGGTGAGCTCTGGTATAAAGAAGGACCCAGAGCAGACTCAGGGGCGGAGACAGGAACCAGAAGTTCCTCACCCCAACAGCGAGAGAGCAGAAAGTGCCAAGAGAGGCAAGGAAGCACAAGCAACAGTGCTGCCTGTAGCTAGCTGCAGATTTGCCACGGAGGGAGACATATCTGTGACAAAGCAGTCAGAATGAAATCTGACATTTCAATCAGCTAGCCCTGGGAGAAGGGCAGAGATGGAGGTAGTGTAAATACTGAGATATATGGACAGTGATTTTTGTTTTGTTCATTATTTCCATTGGACTGAAGGAGGTGGGAATCCTCCGAGAAAATAGAACAAGGATAAATCTCAGATATCTGCACGTAGGTTAATAAACTGTTTAGATGAAAGACGTTTTCACTTTCAGAGTCCCAGTGAGGATTAAGCAGGACTAAGTTTGTTTTGATTTATGTTAAAGGTACGAGCCTAACAAAAGGATCCTGTGGACTTTTTAAATGTTACATGGACAATGAGTTACCACCCAGTGGATCAGGAGAGGGTATAGGGGTTGGCAGAGCCCTCGCTATATTAAGCTATCATCAAGGATCATTTGTGCAGTTAGCCTTCCACCCTGACATCCTTTCTTTTCCTCCCTTATCATCAAGGCATGGCAGAAGAGAGTGGGGCGCAAGGTACCCTGCACTAAAAAGTATCCTGGGAATCTTCTGCTGACTGGCTGAAGACTAAAATTATCTTAATATAGAAGACAGAGACAGTTTTACTTGCTAGGACCAATTAATAACCAAATTAGTACAAGACATCTTGTTGCCAATACTCATAAAGTACTTTACACACAGACATTCAAAAAAGCTCTCTAACCTAAAGCATTTTAGTCTGATAATGCATCCATCAAGGGTTAACTTAGAGCACCATATACCAGTGCTGTGAATGTCTGTTCCCTTATGGCTTTAAAGGGGGCGTTTTAATGTGGTATACTTCATCAGAAAGACAAGCAGAAGAGGTGATTAAACCATTCTGAAGAATAAGGCACAAAGAAAGGTACAAAACACTATGAAAGAACAATGTTGTCCAACACCGAAGTCAGAGGAGACCTATCACACCTTGGTGACCTGAGGCAATGAAATCACTTCATACAGGAGTACATAGAAGTATGCCTAGAGCTGCAGAAAAATCTTACCACTCAATGCTCCTGTCAGGATACCTTGGAAATCAATACAGTATCATTGGACAGATATGTACAGATATATATTAAGAGAAACAGTTTAGGCTGAAGGGGAGAAACATTGCTTTTCCCTTTTGGTCAGAGGTGTTTTGGTTTTGCTTTTGCATATAGTTGGTAAACAACAGCAATAGATGGTGACCTATTTAAGAAGAAGGATAGGCTTGTGGTTAGGCCCTGAGTTAGGACTAAGGAGACCTGGATTTCATTTCTGGCTCCACCAAAGACTCCACAGGTATGACCTTAGATAAAACAGATAATCTCTCTGTGCCTCAGCCCTATCTATGTAAGATGGCAGAAAAACAATTTTCCTCACTCTCTGTCTGATGTTTTTTGTTGGTACATTCACTGAGTTGCAGAAAGTGTCTTACCTACCTTGGAAATCTTCAAGAGATTAGACAATGACCTTGCTAGGGTCACCGGACCCCCATTTATCTGTCCTGCTTGGTGCAGGACCCAATGATCTTCCAAGGTCCCTTCTGGCCTTACAATCTATGAATAGCCCCTAGCCAGTGTTGCTACCTCCCAAGAATTTCCAGAGATTGAAGGACAATGGGTGCATCTACACATGCACTTTAATGCACAATAGACTATTTTACTGCACATTAAAGTGTTGTGTAAGAACCTTGCTCTTATGCTAATGCACAGTAAAATAGGCTACTGTACATTAAGTGATTACCTAAAAAGCATGTGCTTTGTGCTACTGTGTATTAGGGAAGCCTAATGCACATGTATATAGTACCTTACATTGGAGGCACATTAGGAAAAATGTATTAATTCATGTGTAGACATGCCCAGTCAGATTCTAACTATCCAGTTTCCTAGTAACATTTTCCCAGCAGAGCCTAATTGTAAGGTAATACAGAGGTACACGAATTCTGGAATGTCTAAATACCAGGCATTCAAAGTCATCTTTCATTATGCTATATTTTGCCTTTGGTCTTTTCATCATGTAGGACAATCAGTTTAAGTGATTCCTACACAGCTTTCTAGTTTATTAATGAGATTCCAGTGTACAAGGGGTTGTAGATTGTCTTGATCTAGCTCATTTCCTGAGTACTGAGGAACCCTGGGAAAGGCCATCTCATTGCTGCATATCACTTGAATAAGCAGAAGATGGATAGCACAGCAGCAAAGTGCTTCATCATCTTATTTAGGGTCTGATTCTGCATATATTGAAGTCAGTGGTAAACCTTCTGTTGATTTTACTGGGGTAAGTTTGGACCATTTAAGAGTATTTTTCAGTTTTGCTTCGGCTCTCACTCTCACCTATATAGGTCCCTATCATTTATTTCAATGAGTCCCATTGATTTCAATGAGATAATTGAGTGAATGAGATTTACTCCCTCATATTATCCTCCCATCCCATCATATCCCTCGTGCAGGATAAGGAGTTGGTTCAATGACTGAATCTACAGAGGCAAGCTGAAAGTAAACTTGGTTCATAAAACAGCTTCTATTACACGTAATGAAAGTAGCTCCTCACCCTGCTCTGACTTTAAATGTCACTGTGAATCTTTTGCAGCAGGACAAGTATAGGAAAACACATCTGGAGAAGAACAAGATACTCCCACAATGTATCAAAAGAGAAAGACTTGAACTCCAGCTTCATCACACTCCTATGTAGAACAAGAGAGGCAGCCCTATTGTTTCTGTATTTGGTCATGGAATCCCTAATTATGATTTATGTGTCACAGAAAAGTATACATTATTCTTACTTAAAAATGCAAATCTGCAGCAAACCTCTGACAAATTGCATTCCTAACTGGCAGGAAGCAAAAATATAAAGTAAAGAAAAATGTTTCCATTTAGGATTGTTAAAGCATACAGGCCCCAATTAAAGCACTTAAGTACATCTTAGATTTCTTTGAAAAATCAGTGGGGTTTGAACACATTGTAAGTCAAGTAAGTTTATAAGTTGTGTGCCAAATAAAGATAGGATTACTCAACATGCTTACAGTTAAGTCTGTGCTTAAGTGCTTTGCTGAACCAGAGGCACAGAGCCCAAAGAGGAGGCCTCTGAGCAAGGAGAAGAGGGAACCTCAGTTCCTACTGAAATGGGGGTTCAGACTGGGCAGCACAGCAGAGGAGGCTGCTCAGGAGCTAGTGAAGTCTGGTGAATAATTAGACAATCTCAACCCATGGGCCATAGGTTATTTTTTGGTCTTAAAAACTGCTCCCAAGCCTACACTGGCACCAGCATGTGGAATTCCAATGGCTAGGAAAAATCTGTGGTAGCTGCACCTTCGGAGTGAATAATCAAATTCATTTCAAGTATAACCCTGGTGGTACATGGAAAGGTACCCCCTCTCCAATCAAAGGGATGTCAGCAGGTGCAGATATGCTGTCGGGAGCATGGCTGCCTAGCTGTAGGCCAGCTCACCTCCTTTCCCTACAGAGCAGAGCACCAGGACTCTCAGCGATATTTAACTGTGTACAGGTTTAATGATACAAAATAATATAAACCTTATAACCATAAACTTACATACATATGTCTACACACACACACATATATATATACACACACACACAGAGGCTATTTATAAATATATGTTTACACTGGCAGTATCTCTTTTCAACCCTGAACTCTGGCACAGGCCTATCCCCTATCCTTCTGATTATACAACAGTCCCAGCCCCTCGATAGAGCCCTTTAGCAGCAGGCAAAGGAAAAGGAACACTTAAGGATAAAACACAGGTTAATTAACAATTCGACAACAGGAATAGCTAGCAGTGATGGGATAATTGAACATACACAATCAGGTTACATCAGTAGAGTCACCAACATATATAGATAGCTAATACAATAGATTCAGACATAAACAGCTTACAATCCTCTCATATAGCAACAATAGGGATGCAATATTACAAACAGAATCCCAATGGCATAAATAACCAGACCACAACTATTGGCATAGTAGCTGTGCCCTGAGAAGAAATGGCAACCCAGGGAAAGATCCTATTACCTAACAGAACATCATTACCCTCTCCCAGGTTGCTCAACTGGGAGGGACACGTAACCATGATACCACCCTTAACAAACAGGGGCCCTAGACTCCCTTCTGTGCCCAGGGGTGAATCATCCCCACTCGTTCAGTCCGTCTGCTTCTGTGCACCGATCTGTGCACTGTCGCTCCTGACTCATGCAGGGTTGGAGACCCATGGTGCCTCATGCAGCTGCTGAGGTCCCATCCACTCCCAGACCTTCCGTGCACTGATCTGTGCACCGTCGCCACAGCTCTCTCCACAGTGGGGCACGGACACAGCTGCTTGCCACTGCCTATTTGGCAAAGGCATCTTCAGGGCACTTCTAGGGCCACTGCTCCACCCTGCTGGTCAGCTCCATCAGCTCTTCTCAACCCTTCATTGTCCCTTGTCGAAGCCCCCCGCCACCCGTGCTGGGCATCCTGGCTTTTTATTCCTTCTGCAGGCTCCGCCCCCAGATTAGGAGTGGACCAATAGGAGAGCCTTAGGGGTGTCAGCAAGTCTGGGCTGCCAGTGAGCCCACTGGCCAGCCTGCCACACAAGTCTCTGGCGGAAATTCTCCCTGTTGCCCCTGTTTTCTATATTTGGTTTCACAGGTTCAACCTCACTTGCTGAGCAGCATTTGGCCCATTGTCCCAGCCCATATCATGTCATCTAACCACCAGTAGTCATACACTTAATTAAGTACTTTCTCTTGCTTCCACACACCTTATGGGACTTAAATACACCTTTATTTTGATGCATGGTTTCTAAATTCAAATATTTTCCCTAGAACACACACACGACAAATGCTATTCACTTTGCCGAGTGTACTGCTAGAAGGCAATGGGATATTCTGGTGGTAAGAATGATCTGAGAATCTATAGAGTAGGTGGATCCCCTTCCTTTACTCCCCACCTTACCCCTTCTGGATCCAAAGATTATATTTCAATGTTCAGCCCTAATTCAACAAATTACTTAAGCACTTAAACTTTAACTATATGAGCAGCCCCTTTGAAGTCAACAGAAGTACCTACAAAGAGGATTAAAGAAACAGAAAAAAAAAAAAAGGACTCCTGTTCTCATCTTTCCCTGGCTCATCTTTATCTCATATCAGATTCTTTTCAACCCTTCTTTTAAATTTAAAAGAAGTTTTTCAACTATCCCAGTATACGTCCTGTTGCTGCCTACACAAAAAATTCCCATTGACCTGAATGAAAGGATTGTGACTTTTTGGGGGAGTCAGATTCTAATCTGTTTCACACTCTGTTTATTTGCTGTCTGTATCAGGGTATGTACCAGGACCCTTTTGTGCCAGGAACTGTACAAATACAGACCAAAAAAACCCCACCCAGTCCCTGCCCTAAACAGCTTATGGTGTACCTCCACTGCCTTCAGTGGGGGTTTCACACAAAGTCAGGGCAAAATACAGCTTTTAATAAAAAAAAAAAGTTAGTGTGAGGAGATGAATAAATATGAAGTATAGGTGTGTGAAACAGGCCAGATTTGATTCAGATTTGGCCTGAATCAGGGACAGTGATTCGATTCATTCATTTGGGTCACTGTCTGGATTTGATTCAGTCAACTCTAAATCCAAAGATTCTGGTCCACTTCCGGGTCCACTGCTGGGCATGCCAGGGGGCCCCCCCACACCCTCTGGCTTGGTGACTGGCCACAGGGGGACCCTGAGTGCCACCCCAGACCCAGGAGGCACCAGTTGCCAAGTCAGGGGGGCCCTCCAGTGCGCTCCCCAGCAGACCCAGAAGTGGACCAGAAGTGCTTCTGGCCTACTACCGGGTCTGCTGCCAAGCGCGCTAGGGGATTCCCCCCCACCCCTGCACTCCTGTGGGACACTCCATTCACCCCACCATTGCAGCATTCACAAGCTGCCTGGTACCTTGAGGTAAGTAGAAAAAACATTTAAAGCTGTGTCTATGTCCGTGTGGTTGTGAAAAACCCCTACAAGCTGCAGAAATGCTGAGGGTAAACCCCGGTGTTCCTGAAAGGGAAAGGGGAGAAGCCCGCACCCTGGGGAAGTCACTGCTGGAGCAGGGAGGGGCGGAGCAGGAGATGCACGAGCCAGTGTTTTGCTGGCTCTTCAAGCGGCCTCTTCCCGGGCAAGGCGGCAGCCACCTGATTATGCCAGCTGGAGCCACTGCTGCGAGGAGTTCAAAAACCCCGCTGGAAGTTGGCAGAGGGGGAAGCTGACAGGGAGCATGCTGGATGGAGGGAGGCTCCGGGCACTGGCAACACTGACTCTGCTGGCACTGCCCCATGACAGGAGAGTGAGGGCTTTAGCTGGCACCAGGCTGGGATGGGTAGTTCCTAGCCCCTAAGCTGTAAGGACATTTAAGCAGGTGCTCCTCTCTTGAGAAGGATACCTGACACCAGCAGCAGAGGCCCCAAGGCTAGGGGCTGAAGCTTTGGCATAATCTTCATCCGGGTACCGGACTAGATCATTAGAGGCAACACCACACCCCATTTTACCCAAGGGGTTGACCATCGTCGGGATGAAGACCAGGATTCCCGAGCGGCTGGCGATTGGATGGGGTATAGGGGAGGTGGAGCTCTGAGGAACACCGTGGCATACCTGTGAGTACCTCCATCCCTGGGAGCAGAGGGGAAGAAAACACCACTGAACCCCCTTCCTCTTATATATACCATCAAGTCATGGCAGGAAAGTTAGGGCGGGGGGAGCCAAATGTGGGGCGGAGCCAAACTGATGGCTCCTACCCAGAGCATGGCAGTCTGAATCATCAAATCTTTCTGAATCTCTCCAAATTGATTCAGAGGGTTCCGATTCAATTCAGAGAGATTAAAGGATCTCCTGATTCAATTCGGATTTGGAGATTCGTCCACTGAATCGTGCCAAATCTCCACCAAATCGAATCAGTGGCCAAAGCTCGCACAGCCCTAATAAAAAGCCAATCTTACCAAGTAGTTGCATTCCAGAACTACCATTGGCCTCATTTGCTTTCACATATATGCTTCTCCCTTCAAATGTTAGTTGTGCCACTTGATTCACTATTGGAAGGCGTTTAGGCTGCCTATACACATGTTCATTGGCATTCTAATTAGAATGCATTGGAGCAGACTTGATTAATCGATTCTGCTCCACGTTTTAATTAGAACAGTGCAGCGTTGCCACAGCGTCACATGTACTAAGCCCCTGCCTGTTTTAAAATTAGGTTTAGATAAAGCATCCCGTGGCTATTTTTAAATGGGTTGGGGCTTAATACACGTGACTGTGAGGCATTTTAATTAGAGCGGCTTCCCAGGAACCGCCCTAATTAAAATGCACCCCCTGCCACCTCCAAGCATGTGTATAGGCAGCCTTGGTACTGCAGTGATGAAGATGGTATGAGAACCTGGATAAGACAGAAAAGTGGGAATGGAAGTTATTATAAATAGGAAGGCCTGGTTCTTATTTACACTTACGGATTTTTACAGTGCTGTGGCCTATGATTCTGTAAGTGTCCTCCTCCTCCTCAGAATATCACTTGCCAATTAAGGGCTAGATTATGGTGTGGACTACACAGCCACATAAAAGAGCACTAAGTACATCCCTTATGTCCAAAAAATGGGCTACCTAGACTTTTGGTCTGGGAGTGGAGCCATAGTTGGGGATTGCTACCCGCTGCTTCAGAGCACGGGGGGAAGTAGTATATTAACTCCATCCCCACAATGCACTAGCCAAAGCAGCAACAGGCAGGTGACCTAATTTTCTGCTAATTAAGGCTGGCAGCAAATTATTGCACGTGCACACCAAGCAGCAAAGGGAAAACAGAAGGGAACTTACAATTCCTTGGAATCACAAAACCTTTCATAGCTGCTCTTGAGACACTGAAGCTTATAGTCCCAGCTACGGCCCAACTATGTTTTTAAAGGCACTATCAAAGTCTACCTGTTGGAAAAGTTAAAACTTAAGATCTTGTATAACCATCTAAAAATCTTCCTGTGAGTGATACAGTCTGAGATAACCATGACATTGGCAGATGGAAGATAAATTTACCAAAAAGAAAAGGAGAAAGAGCTAGACCTTATTAAAGCATCAGGAAAAATATCATTAAGAATGTTCAGTTAAATATGATTATTGTTTAAAATGCATGGGTGGAGACAACATGCAAGGAACATCTGTTACTATTGAATTCTGTCCCTTGTGATTGAGCAACAGTGTAAGTCTCAACAGACTTGTTTCTTTAGGTTGTTTATATATGTGCACACAGAACCCTACCTATCTTTATGTATAGTGTCTCTAAGAATATTTCAGAATGTAACCTTAATTTATAATACCGTAAATGCTGGCATGCTATTTTGTTTGTATAAAAGTTAGATAGGTGAATTGCTTACTGGCACTGTGATGCTGCTGTGAAGAGTAGCAGATGTGTAACTATTTTGATTTCCACTCCTCAGTGGACAAAAAGTGAACTCTAGGCACACCTCTAGTTTGCAATGAGGTGGCCCAGTATTCTAAGTGGGGGGTCCAGTCAGAACAATGTACAGTATTGAATCATCAGAATATCTCCTATGGCCTTTATGCTGTTTTAACTGCAGTACATCTCTCAACAATTTGTACATTGTTTAGATTCCTTTAAAGCAGTCTGCTAATGTGAGTTCTGTTGCCAAGCCTCCTTGTATGGTTTTACAGGCAAGGTATTTCCTTTCAAGGGTCTAATCCTGCAAGATCTTACAGTTTTATACCACCATTATCTCCTGGTCAATAGGCATTGGAAGTCTTTGACAGAGGTGGTTGGGAAATTCCATCCAAGTGAAAATTTCATTAAAAAAAATATCAAAGTGTTTAAAAATGGATAGGCTTTGATCTTTTGGGGAAAGCAAAAAGAACCAGGACATTATTATAGGGAACTATCTTAAACTAAAAGGTCAGCATAGTATTTTTAGTACTAGTAGTATTAAAAGTATGGCACACAGATGCTCAAAAGTCTAGGTTTACCTCAGGTGGGTAACAAGGTACTACTTAGCAAGAATTCTGTGGCCAGACGCCAGAAAAATGCACATCATGTATGATGCCAAGACAGGGGTTCCTAGAAAGCCAGTTTATTATAGTCTCTAGACCTGAACAAAAATATCTGTAAAGAATCATTACATTCCCTCCTTAGCTGCCTTGCCATCAGCATATTTTTATAGACATAAACTATTTTAAATTATTCCATTTGTTTAATTCATCTTCCAACACAGGTGTGGATGGCCCACTGAGGCAGGGAAGGAAGACGAACCCAGTTTCCACAGGCTGATTAGAAGACATGCCCCAAAGCAATCCATCAGGTGAGAAACATCTGAGAAAGGGTGGTTTTCCCCAAAGCCATGGCTAATCAAAATGTATGGCTTTCAAAGGAGGCAAACTTTATTATTCTTAAAGAAAGAATGCAATCCACACAATGTTTTGAGGTCTGGCATTGGGTACTTGAAATATTTCATGTGGTTTGGCCTTGTAGCTATTAAAATACTTGGTGCACCTGCCAGTCAGCCAGTTCCTGTGGTTGAAGATGCTGCGTTTGCATCTTCTTTATGCTCCCTGGCAGTTCATCCAGCTGTCTGTCCTTAGTTTACAAGGACTATTCATCTTCTCCACCTGACTTTGAAATAAGGGACAGAAAGAGCTATCACAAATTGACTGTCTGTGCCAGGTTTTCACTGACTAGAATGGATAATCCACTTACAATATACAGAACAAACCATGTGAAAACAAAACAAAAGTGCTAAACAGGAACATAAGATTTTCATTTGGATCTACAAAATGACTTTACTTCTTATTGAACCCCTATATTTCACCCTGTGAGCCTTGGCATTAAGTCAGTCAATTGAGATTGATTTTCTCGGGATTAATCCAGATAGACACCACTGTAACAGAGCACAGAATTTGGTCCCCCCATGTTTATAATGCATCTGAGTAGAGCCACATCTCTGAAGAACTTGCCTGTAGCACTCCCTTAATCTAAACACTATCTTCTTGCTATCCCATATTTCTGCCTTGTAGCCCAATAATCCAGTCAGATAACATAACCAGTTGGCAAAGATGAAGAGGTATCTTATAGATTGTAAACCTCAAACTTTGTGAGAGTACATGTGCACTCACACATACCTTGGTTTAAAGAAAATGGAACAAATCCCTCTCTCAATACACAAAAGTCTGCTGTCAGCTATCCCCACGCATACCCGATGAAACTATATTGACATGAGCGGAGTTACTCCATCTTTACACGGATCTAACTCGGAGCAGAAACTGGCCAGTTCAAGTCAATGGGAACATTGCCATGTCTGTTCGCTTCAAGGAAAGCAGGGTCATTGTATCTGGCTTGGCTACAAATTACATTCAGCCTTCAGTTGTTATTTTTTGGGGTGGAGGGAGGAAATGGCTGAGAGAGGGAAAGGAAAAGGAGGGAAACATCCTAGAAAGCCAAAGGAAAGGGATGAAAAACAGCATCATTATATACTCTTCCTTTCAGAACAATAAAAACCCCTACAAATGTCTCCAAAAGAATATTGGCTGCCCAAAAATCAAGCTAGCAATCTTGAATATTTACCCTTAGGAAAAATGTCATGGTGAAAAACATTAATGATTTTTAAACCACGCTTTATTTTACAGGGAACTATTTTACGAGCACTCCTTCTAGAGCAATTGTTGACTATTTGATAGTATGGTAAGGATCAAGTATTGGCAAAATGTCTAAGTGGTGAATACCGCATAATCACCAACTAAATTCATCATTAGGTTTGTCTTTAAAAACAGCGTACGTGTTAAATGATATTTTTAGGTCTATATATAATTACCAAGTACTGTACTCTGCAGGAGCATGTAACTACTGTGCTCTTGCACTAGGAGCATATAGTTATTCACTGGGCTTCTCTACACACTATTAATGCATAGCAATAAACTCAGGCACACTTTGTACCAGTTTATTGCTCCCAGGCGTGCCGTTTGAATGTGAGCCCATGACTGTAGCATGTTGAGCTGGGGCGGAGCAGTCCTAGTTGGCAGGGGGCCCAGGGAATCAGCACAGAAAAGGATTCAAGGGATGGAGAATATGCCCTTTAGTGAGAGGCTTAAGGAGCTCAATCTACTTAGTCTAATAACAAGGAGGCTAAGGGTTGATTTGATTATGGTGCATCAGTCTCTTAATAGGAAAAAATACTGAGCACTAAAGGGCTCTTTAATCCAGCTGATGAAAAGCAAATGCTGGAAATTGAAGTCGGACAAATTCAAGTTCAAAGTAATTCCAAAAGTTAACACTGCAGGTAAGTTAGCCGCTAGGACAAATACTGAGGGAGCTTGTTGAATCTTTGCCTCACATGTCACTTTTTGAAGAGGTTCTTTAGCTAAATCTGAGGTGCTGCACTTAGTGGAAGATGGGTGAAAATCTACAGACCTGTGATCTAGGTGATCTAATTGTTCCTACTGATCTTATGTATTATGGACTTCTCTTTGCAGACTGTAGCCACCCTAAAGTCATCACCCTTTTGCCAAGACCAGAATTATTAACCCTTCCAAAGGGGGGGGGGGTGGGAATCCTTGCAAGATACAGAATTAGTTGTCAACCATCTAACAAGCCTGAGTGGCGGTTCATGGTCTGTAAAAAGCCAGGCTCCAGAAGCCTCACTTTGCAGAGAATCCCCAGCACAGAGTAATAACCATTTTGTTTTGTGGGTCCATCCAACAGTCCTCCTCTTCATACCTCCTCTCAACTCTGATTGTGAATCAGAAGTCACGGGATACTGCGTGTAAGGAAAATAAGAATTAGTTTACTTCGTATGTCTAACTCTTTGGGTAAATATGTTTCCCCAGGACTAGGTGTTACCAATGTTTCTATCTAATACCCACCAGTGCTGATTATCTGTCACACTGTCTAGTAATTCTACATTTTTGTGGCACCTAATGCTGTTTTGCCAATTGCTTGATGCTTGAGTTTGATACCCTTCTTAAACCTGGCTTTGTCGCATTTTTAGAAATTTATGTCCTTTGAGCTTCTGCACAGATGACTCTGGGTTACTATTTCAGTGTTTCACTGATTCCGTGTTTGTCTGCTTTTCCTGATCTGAAGCCCATTATGCAAGGGAACAGTTACCTACTCTCCCTCCCTTCTCCCATTTATACTCTAGTCTAAGGGTCCCTGAGGGAATGCTAATTAAGCCAAATCCAGTAGTACTTTAAAGCATCTCCTAAAACCTTGGGAGAAAGGTCACTTTTTTTCTGTACAATCCCACTTGCATATCAAGTATTTATAATATAGTTAATCAATTCTTGCCTGTTACATAGTATTTGTGAAAGTCTCTCATAAGTATTATAAACATAAAAAAATTATCAACACTGAACAGCTGATATTCATTACTTTGGTTTGAAATCTTTTCCCAGGCACACCCAGAGGTTGATGTAGTAAACCTAAATCTAATGACAAGATGCATATTGGCTCATGTCTCTCTGCTTCTGTGTGCCAAAGCGTTTTGCATTTTCTTCAGCCTGCGTCCTAGCACAGCTTTGAGTTAGGATAATACTGTCAAGTATTCCCACTGATGTTAGATAGCATTAAGAGATTAAGTGAAAAACATAGCCAGCATTGAGCCTTTGGTTTAATGTATCTAAAAATTCAAGATAATACATGATCTGTTTTCTGGGCTGGTGTCTAATATTTAATTAATACCAGATTAGTTCATGATGCTATTTCATACCTCTATAAAAGCACATATTTACTGCATAACTGTCTAAAGAGCAAACATAAGAATTGATTTTCCTCCTGCACTGTGATATATCTTGAGCAACTTGGTTTGTCAAGGACTTGATTTAAGACTGAGGTAAGTAAAAACAGCATTAGGTCTATAGTCTTTATTCATGAGGAAATATAAATAATGGAAAAGCGTGGAACATTTGGAGGTGATGCAACTCAGGGGATTGGATGTGGCGGGAAAAAATAAGCCTTCTTGATTTATACCTGTTCTTGGAGGACATTTAAATGTCGCCATTCGAATTTGCATGAATGCCGTGTGCCCCCAGAGGCTGGGGGAGCATGGCGACCACCTGCAAGCAGCAGCAGCAGTGTTGGCGGCAGGGGTGTGGCAGCAGCAAGTGGGGTGCTCTCGTATGCAGCCACAGTGGAGTTGGCAGCGGTGGCGGGGTGGGGGGACGGCAAGCGCTGATTGGTGGTCAGTAACCACCTGCAGACACTGCACTTTTCGCAGGGGGTGCACCGCCAATCTCAGGGGGTGCACATGCACCCACGTGCACCCCCTATGCATCGCCAATGCTAGTTTGGTAGCTTATAACCGCATTGCATTTGTTTTGCCCAGGTATAAGTGACCATCTGATGGGCCAGGCAGTGGCAAATCAGGCCCTAGCCTAGGAGTGTAACATAGGCAGATCTAATAGGTAGTGGCAGGAAGTCAGTATTAGCTCAGAGTTGAGAAGGAGATTCCTCTCAAAGAACTGTGGGAACTAAGGAGATAGGGGAGGGGTGGCCCACAAGCAGAGTACAGAAAGCCACATCTGAGAGAGCAGATCTAATGTAATCATGCTACAAAAAACAGAATAGGGGATTGCCAATGGCTGGAGGAGAATCAAGAGCAAATGAATGTCGAAAGGCAAAGTAATAGAGCTAGAAAGAAAGCAGCGGGGTATTCAGGAGTAGCTCAGAGAGCGGGATGGAGATCCATCAGAGCACTGAGCTGTAGCTAGAGAAGTCTGGTAAGATCTCCAGGGCCTGCCGAGCAGGGAAAAACATCAGTGAAAGTGCAGAGCTGTGAGAGCCGCTTGCCAACTTTTGTTCTTTTTCACTTCTCAAAATAGTTACTTGTTAAAACTAGTCTCTTGCCAGGATGTCACAATCAAGACATTTGCTCCAGCTCCTGGCTGCGATTCCTTCAGCTCAAACATGCTGGGTACAGCCCAACTCCCTCCTCCAGCAACACAGCAGAAAACACAAGTCTGTGCTGCTCTGAAAATTCCTCTTTAGACCCTTTCTCTGCACCCTCTTGTGCCATTCTCCTCCCTGCTGGCACAAAGAGAATTCATATTCATTTAGCCCATTAGCGATGAGCCTCTTTTGGATGGTTTTTGTAGTGCAGGCATTCATTTGTGACCAACCTGAAGTGGTGCAGCTACTTTAGGGCCTCTGCTGATCCCCATGGAAAGTTTTGCTAGTGTCACCCACTGGGGTTTGGGGGGTGTGAGCGTGGCTGTGGGTGGGGTACATCTTGGCTAGAAAGCCTAGAATCATTCTCTCAAGCTGCAGCAACTCAGGCTTTCAGCTTTCTGAGGTCCCCGTTTCAATCCCAGTGTGTTGGCCAAGAGGACTGCCACTGACAGTAGCATCTGACATTAAAAATTGATAGCTCCAGTGTGTAATGCTGCAATTCCCATGGCAGGGGTGGGGAAAGCTGCCCAGAAGCAAAATTGTATTCCTGCCCAGAAATTAATCAGAATCTCACGGTTCTCTTGCCAGTGTTTAGTTCTACGATCCATCTCTTTAGACACCAAAGCTATGACAATTACTTTTTCTTTTGGTAAAGGTGGAAAGGCAGTGTAGGTGTATATGCCTAAAGGGTGAGTGGGGGGAAGCACCTACAGCACATTGTGGACAGACCTGACAAAGATAAAAAGAAAGTGCCTTACTAATCTCCGTGAGAGACAGGGGCATTACAGACAGGTGCTGTTCCCTGGGTAGCAGTGGCAGCAGTATTCAGGCTGGGGGTGGCAGTGACAGTTGCCACCTTTCTTCTGCCCCCTCTGCACCGGTGCACCGGGTTGGTGCCCTGGTCACCCACCCACTGTTGGTGAGAGACTGTGATGAAAAGGAAGGAGTGACAGTACTGAAAGAGGTCAAAGAAACCTCTGTCAATTCGGGCTCCCAGCAACTTCAGACTTCATTAGGACTAGTAATATGCTTGAAGCCAGGCATGTGCTGAAGTACCTAACAAGGCAAACAAGGCCTCAAGAAGAAAATCTTTCATGCAAGTTAATATATACTGGTCCTTACCTCATTTTAGGATTTCATTCCTCATTTGGCTTGCAAAATGGCACTCAGATACCTTGGTGCAGTAAACTGGAGCTGACTGTTGAGATCATGTTATGTTGGAATACTTGCTGGTTGGTTGTATTCTGGCAACACCTTATTGAAAGCATTTCTGCTTCAGTTCAGTTCTATCAGAGACAAAACAGGGAATGCTTTTGATAAAGCTATTTTTATTGCCAGCTGCAAAAAAGGTGGGAGAGAAGTACTGTGATCCCTGTTTCACAAATGAGCTGAGGTACACAAAAATTAAAGTGACTTGCCCCAAATCATATAGAAATCTGAGACAGGAATTAAACCTACATTTCCAGTCCACAGCCTGTACCACTTTACTGTCCTCCCCTCTCACGCCTCTTTCTATCTCAAGCATGTAAATGCTACAGTGTTGTCAGCCTGGCATAGGGAACTATGCCAACTAAGTGGGCAAAACACTCACTTGCAACTCTAACAAGGTCCACAGCAATTTGGATTAATTCTAACATGCAGAAATAACCTCTTTGGGGATGTGTGTGTGTGTGGGTGTGCGCATGTGCAAAATTAACAAAACAACCACCCTGCCAAGGCTGTGTTATTAGGGTGGAGTGTTTGGCAAGTCCACTGTCAACAGGTCTAAGCTCAGCTAAATCAGAGAACGCTATGTAAAGTCTGACTCCATGACAAACAGAGCCCCTACGTGCTAACTTTGTCATCTCTGGAAGGCTAAAAAGTTAGTCAAACATGTGGCCTTCAAAGCATGTACAGGCCTGTCTGACTTTTCACATAAAGCTTGTATGCAAACACACAGATTTGACTCCCCTAAAAATGTAAATCAACTTTAGTCATTATTGTCCTCAAAGAAAGTTGATTATTTACTAGAAGACTTTCCCTGGGGAAGAAAAAATGAAACGGAGTTCCTTACCCTTCTAGTTGCTGTGTGGACATGTATTTCATTGTGATACTTTTCTCTCATATAGCATTAGTCTAGTCATTACCTTCTACCTTAATCATGGATAAACACAGTGGCTCAGTGGAATATGCATTTCTATTTGGTGTTCCTCAACCAATAGTTAAATGTTGAACTTCAGGATGAGAGAAACACAATTGTGCTTTAAAGTTCTCAGTAATCACTAAAGCCATTTGGCAGGACCCATTGCCAGGGTAGTACCGGTGGGCCCTGGGGAGAGTCTAATCCCACATGAATATCTATGTATAGGAACCCTACATCAAGGGTAAAGTTGACTCAACCAGCTCTGTGTCTCCTCTTACCAGACATTCAGGGTAATGCCATGGAGGAAAGCAGACAAAGGCAGCGTTAAGGAAGCGGGCATGATCCTAAGTGTCCTGCACTCAGTGGGACTATTGAAACCAGAGTGCGAGGCTGATCACCCCTGAGGATGAACTGCTTCCTGGCAGCCTCTGAGTGGGGGAAGCATAAATCATTCCACCTGTGTTGCTGGACTGCCATTAGTATGAGTGCAAGGATGAATGTTCCCCAGTAGGCAAAGGCAGAGGTATAACAAGCAGAGTTGATGCCCCAGACAAACCGCATGGGAGAGCAGAGTGGTTGTGCCCAGGTTCCAAGAACTGCAGGGGGCACATGTAGTTGTAAGAGGGAGACAGGAGGGTGCAGGAGTCTTACCCATGCTAAGACCGCTTCAACAGTCCCCAGCTGAGCTGCATGCTCTGCTTGCTCTGGCTATTATTCTCAAAGCAGCAGCCACAGCTGGGGACTGTTTTGGAGTTTGTGGCAGAGGGAAGCCATGGAGATGCTATTGCTTCTGGGATGCAGGGGGTGGGAAGGGTGATTCTGGTGCCTTTCCTATCTTGGTGCCTGGGGTGGATGCCCCTCTTGCCCACCCTTAGTTATGCTTCTGCCAGTAGGAGTTGAAAGAACTTAGGACATTGCATAATGTTCTCATGAGACCTGACTCCACACAGAAAAAAATGTTACTGTATATAACTCCCATTTACCTAGACACACGTGACCACTTTAAAAAAACCTCTTCTTGCTGCAATATACTGCTGATAACTTAACTGTGGATCCTAGTGTCTCTGCTGAGCATTCCAGGTGCTTTCGCCTCTTGCAGTAAGCTTATCAGCATTTGAACTGCAGCATTCATAGGGCAATAGGTGTAGAGAGCCTAATAAACATTATAATTATAGGTATACTATAGCTTCTGACAGACAAAATATTGGTTGTCACATGCATGTGAACCAAATACAGTTTCAAGTAGAAGCTAGTTTTCAACCAGTAAAACAACATAGAACAGCCAAATAAAGATAAATTACCAACTGATCATTGTCTCCTAGCTGTAAACTGTTTGTAGCCCAGCACAAAAGCTTCAGTTTTGACTTAAATACATTTCTACAGGTGGATTCTGGCAGAAAGTAACCTAGAGAGGTGATGTAGATGATTTGAAGACGAAAAGCTAGAGGTAACACATCCCAACCAGAGAATATTAATTGCAGTTTCATTTCCCAAAGTAATTCCATTAAGGACTGTCTTTAGCCACTATACTGCTTTGCTATAATTGCATTGGAAAAAGTCAGGAGTCATGTATCCTTGCCCTGAACGTTATGGAGAAAATAATCTGATTTGCTATCATTTTGGCAGTCTGCAGTGATATAAGACAATGCAGTATTTCATGAGTTCCATGTTTGGTCAGTAAGCTATTATGCTTTTACATATGCTCACTTTTCAGATTAATTTTCTTTTCTTGTTCTTAAAACCCTACAACTCTGCACAGATTTATTGCTACTTATGGCTACTGCCTGACAGGCATTCAGCAGGTATTTTTTCCTCTTATACGTATTAGTTCACTGAGTGCTTTTTTTTGCATGGCATAAATAGAATCAAATTATGTAACATTGAAAATGGCTTTGCAAGACGCAGCAGAATGTGACTAGACCTGGCAGCAGAGTGCATGAATAGTTTTGCTTAGTTTGGAGAAGTCTTAAAAAATTCACATCTGTGGAGGATCTGACCTGCATCTGTGTATGTCCTTTAGCTTGGAGGAAAGACAGTTCGGTGATCAGAATATTGTTCTAGATCTTAAGAGAGCCTGTCCTGCCTACAGACACACTAGGTGGCACCAAACAGGTCACTTAAGTCTCTTTCGTGTTTAATTTTTCACCTATAAGGTACGTCCCTCCTCCACAAAGAATGCTATAAGGCCAATTACATTAAAGGCTGTTAGCAAACCAGGTGCTATAGTACTAGGGACCATATTGATGCCTTGGGTAACTAGGCTTTATTAGATCCACACCAGTTGACTCCAGCTGAGGTTGTGTAGCCCCATGTTTTAAGACTCGAAAAGGCATCTATTTCAGGTCTCAGATCACTGCCTAGTATGTATCACAGGGCAGTGTGGTGTGTTAGGACGGGTACTTAAATAGCTTAAGTTTGCTGGGGTTAGGGTAAAACCTAATTCTTGTTTTTGGTTGATGTGGGTTCAAGTCATCTGAACTTTCCTTTGGCTTCAGGTTTGAAACGGAGACTCAGGTAGAGACTCAGGCTACGTGCTCCACTAGCAACACTGGACTTTATCTGAACCAAATTTTTCAGAGTTTTTTGCTGAAAACTGGGTCAGGTTCACAGGCCATAAAAAACCTTCTGGGAAAGCTTGAGCTGACTTGTAGGTGATTTTCGCAGGTTTAAAAGTTAGCTGACACAGCTCTCATATTAACTACTAGCTGTTGCTTATTCACAGAGGCTGAGAATTCAGGTACTTCTTTCACTCAAGGCCTTATACATTCAGATAAGCAGGAGGACATAACTTAGAGAGCTTTACAGGTGAGAACAGGAAGCTTGACCTTGATATACTAGAAAAGAGGGAGGCAGTGGAATGATTCAGGGACATGACAATGATGCCAGCTAATGCACTTTGAAGGGCTGATGTTGGGGGGGATGGAGGAAGTTCTGAGAATGAAGGTAACCATAATCAATATCAGAGAAAATAAGGGCATTCATGTTTGGACAGACAGAAAAGTTTGAGATTTATGGATGAGAAACACTATGAATTACACTTATTCCCAGTAGCAAAACTTTTGGCCTTGAAATTATTATTCTTACATAATAATTTAAGGCCAACCTCCCTGCTGGATGAAATCACTGCTGGTCAAGATATGATGAGAAGACAACTGTTAGCTCCTGACAAAGATACCTGGGTGATTAAACTCCATCTCTGCATCCAACCTCTCCCACCAAAGTAACTCTATTCTCATATTTTATTATCCATTGAAACAGGAGTCAAATTAGGCCAAATTCAAAATGACCTCTCAGCACCAGAGTTTGACTTCATTATGAAAAGTAACACGTTGGAGTGGCCCGCCCATAATAGTCCCAGAGGAAGGAAGAGCAATCTATCAGAAAGGTGGATACAAGCGAGAACTCAGAGGGTATTTGAAAGGGCTATACTTATTATATTAAAGTATAAGATGTGAGGCTACTGGTTACATTCCCCTGACCCACCCAAGCAGCCCAGGCAGGTGCAAGGGACTGGTTTAACTTGTGTTAAGATCCTCAAGTAGAAAAAGGAGTTTTGCAGAAAAAGATGGGTTTTGCCTTGTGTGGGTCCCTGGTTGAAGTAGAAGCAGTAGAGCTATCACTTGGGACAGGGCAGAAATACTGGGCCTACAAGGTTGGCTCCAGGACTGTGTAAAAGCTGGGCACAGCAATTCGCACGGTCGTGGTAGGTGTACCTCTTGCTCTCAGCCCCACCCTCACTCCCTGGTGAGTGGACCGTGCCACAGGAGTAATGGGGATCTTTTTTTTAAGTCCCTCATTCAGGCAAGAATCTGTCCTCCCCGCCATGCAAAGTAGCATATCTCCTCCCATTCCCTTCTCCCCTGCCTGCCACTGCCACTGTCCCCACTGTCCCTAGCTGACACAGAGCTGAGGGGGAAGGCTCTAGTGCCACTTCTGTCCTGCTCCAGTCAGGCTGCACATGGAGCCAGGGTCAGATACAGACAGCAGCAGCAGTGTCGGCAGCATCAGTAGGTAGGCTCCCTTTCCCTGCACCTGCTCCTGACAGGGAACAGCCAGGAACTGGACAGGGAGGAGGAACCCACCTGCTACTGTACCTGGCTGAGCCCAGCTCCATACTGAGCCCAGCTGGAGTGCTCAGGAGTGGCTGTGGAGGTCATCTCCCCCCCCAATCTCTGCCCCTAGGGCAAGCAGAAGCAGCAGTGAGTGGGGGAGAGTGGGAAGAAAGGGGAGGGGAGGTACTGCTGAGCACCAAGGAGAAGAAAGAAGAGGAATTTTATTTGCTTTAGGGACTTTGCTGCTGCCTCTGCTGTTTGGTCATTTGAAAGGGGGATCCATCCATGCCACTGTGCCCCCAGGGCACCTAGATCCACCCCTGCAGGCCCATTATATTTTTTTGTTGCCTATACACTGCTTGTTTACGTCTTGTTTCAGAGAACAGGGCTCCTCTATATATGTGTATGAGTAACTTGCACAGACAATATCCTGGGTTGACGTTGCTCATTTCTGCTCCAAAAAAGAAACTGATATGTGGCCCTCTGAAAATCTGCTTACTCTTGGCAGAGGGGAAGAAGACTGAAAAGAGTATAATACTCTTCCTAGCAGAAAAGAACAGGATGAAGCCTGTATCAATTATCTGGATGAAAAAAACCCAAAAAACTTAATTCCGCACACAGTAGCCTTTTAGAAGTCAGGATCATTCTTGCTACACTTTGTCACATGTGGCCCTTTAAATATGAGTTACACTGAAAAAAAATCCTAAACTGACCACTTTGTGGAAGAAAAATGATTTAATAGATTCATAGATTTCATAGACTTTATGAAGGGACCTCAAGAGATCATCGGATCCAGCCCCCCTGCCATAGGCAGGAAGTCAGTTGGGATCAAGTGACCCCAGCAAGAAATAAATCCACCTGTTTTTTGAAGGAATCCAGAGTAGGTGCTTGCACCACCTCTGGGGGGAGTTTGTTCCAGACCCTGGACACATGCACTGGAAATAATTTTTTTCCAATATCCAGTCTAAAAATCAGCCTTCCTGGAGTTTATGGACATTAGACCTTGTTATCCATTGGGGAGCTCTGGTGAACAGATGTTCTCCCAGGTCCTGATGTACCCCTCTTATGAAGTTGTAGGCTGCCACCAAGTCCCCCCTGAGCCTTCTCTTCTCCAGACTGAAGAGTCCCAAGTCCTTCAGCCTCTCCACATATGGCCTTTCCTCCAGGCCTTGGATCAATGACTGGCTCTCCTCTAGACTCTCTCAAGCTTTTCCACATTCTTCCTGAAGTGGGGGGCCCAATACCAGACGCAGTACTCCAGCTGCAGTCTCACCAGGGCTGAGTAAAGCAGGAGGATGACTTCCCTGATTTTGTTTGAGATGCATCGCTGGATACACACCAGAGTTTAATTAGCTTTGTCCGCCACTGCATCACATTGATGGTTCATATTCATCCTGTGATCAATCAAGACCCCCAAGTCCCTTTTGGTCATGGTGCTAGCAAGTGTAGCACTGCTGAGCCTGTAAATATGCTGGGGATTCTTCCTACCAAGGTGCAGCACCTTGCATTCCTCTGTGTTAACGGCCATCCGGTTTTCTTTGGCCCACCTTGAGAGTGCGTTCAAGTTGGCCTGTATCCCCAGCCTGTCCTGTGGTGTGACAGCCTTCCCCCATAATTTGGTATCATCCACAAACTTGGCCAGTTCACATCCGACTCCCAAATCTAGATTGTTGATGAAAATGTTAAAGAGTACTGGCCTGAGTACCGAGCCCTGAGGGACTCCACTGGTAACACTGTGCCACGTTGATTTGCTCCCTTCAACTAGTACTCTTTGGGTCCGACCCTGTAGCCAGTTGCCTAGCCATCAGACTGTATGATGATCTAGGCCACAGTTCCCCAACTTAACCATGAGGAAGGACACCATGGGGAACTAGGTCAAAGGCCTTCTTGAAGTCCAAATAAATGACGTCCATATCATCTCCCTTGCCCAGGGCACATGTTACCCGGTCATACAAGGAGATGACATTGGTCAGGTAAGACCTGCCAGTCACAAAGCCATGTTGGCTGTCATTCAGAAGCTTGCCTTCTGTTAGTCTAGCATTAATGGATCCCTTGACAATTTTCTCCAGAATTTTTCCAGGGACGGACATCAGACTGATTGGTCTATAGTTCCCTGGCTCATCCCTTCTCCCTTTCTTGTAGATAGGAACCACATTGGCTCTTTTTCAGTCATCCAGGACCTTGCCCAAGTACCACAATTTTTCAAATATCTCTGCCAAGGGGGATGCAATGATGTCTGCCAGCTCTTTCAAGACTCTCGGGTGCATTCAGTCTGGGCCCGCGGACTAATGAATGTCCAGTTTCTCCAGGAGTTCCCTCACCTGATCAACATCAATTTTTGGCCCGACACCCGCTCCCAAATTGGTTTGTGCCATTCCTGGCAGTGTGATCCTCATGGGAGGATGAAGAACCGATGCAAGAAAGTAATTTAGATGATTGGCCCTTCCTTGGGCATCTGATGTCAGTTGCCCTGTTGGATCTCTCAGGGGCCCAATACTGGCCTTGTATTTTTTCCTACTTCCCACATATCTAAAGAAGGACTTTTTGGTGTCCTTGACCCCCGTAGCAAACCCAAGTTTGGTTTGTGCCTTGGCTTTTCTCAATTGCTCTCTGCAGGTGCAGGCGAGTGCAGAGTAATCCTCTTTGGTAATGCTTCCCATTTTCCAGCTGGTGTAGGCTACTCTTTTGAGCTTAATGAGGTTCAGATTTCCTTGTTCAGCCATAGGGGCTTCCTTGCTCGTTGACTGCATTTCTTGTGAGAAGGGATGTCTTTGCCCTGTGCTTCAAGGATTATGTTTTTGAGTGATGACCATTCCTCTTGTACTCCCTTATCTGGGGGGGCATGGCCTTTGATAGCCTGACTGACCAGTTCTCTCAGTTTGCAGAAGTCAGTCTTCCCAAAGTTAAGGACTTCTGTTTTACTGAGGGGTTTGCCTGCTCTTTGGTGAGCTAAGAAGGTGACCAACTCATAGTCGCTGTCACCAAGCTTCCCCTCGATCCGCAGATTGCTCACCAGGTCCTCCCCTTTGGCCAGGACCAGATCCAGCAATGCCTCTCCCCTAGTCGGCCCATAGACCTCCTTGGTTAGGTAGAGGTCATTGATGAATGTGAGAAAACTATATGACCTGTCAGATTTGGCTGTGCAATCATCCCAAGAGATGTCAGGGAATTTGAAGTCTCCCATGATGATCAAGCATCAGGAACATGCCGCTTCGACCAGTTCCCTAATGAATTCCTGATCTAAGTCTTCCTCTTGGTTGGGGAGAGGTATAGTAGACTCCTACAAGTCACCCTCTCCGTGTTCTCCTCGTATCTTGACCCAGAGGTCTCAAGACACCCTTTTTGGTTTGGAAATTCAATCTGCAGAGAGGTGATCTGATCTTTGATAGAGAGCAACACTCTTCCCCACATGGCCTCTCCTATATACAGTGTAACCCTCTACTGCCAATGAGGGAGAGACAGAGACAGAGACAGAGAGAATGTAGCTGCCTTAAATATTGGAAGACTCATTGATGCTCACCAGCAAAAGAAGATATAGGTTAGGTGGGAACAACAGCATTTGGAAGTGGCTTGGAAGTGAAGGGTGAAGGAGGGAAAAAGAAGAGTCAAATATCTTTGCATTATAAAATATTTGTGTCACCCTGTGAGTTCCCTAAAGGAAAGGTGGATTTCTGTTTTAATTGCAAGCTTTCATAAGTATATTGACTGAGCAACAATGTTCATATCCATCTGCTGCCTTTGGATCATGGTAACAGCTGGTGTCATTATCATATGGTGGCTGGGTCTGCATTGCGTCTCAAGATACTGCTGCTGAAACTTGAACCAAGTTAATTGTTGTCATTTCATTTTACACAACTTGATAGTTTTTTAAATTCTAAAAAGAACAAATTTGTGACATGAGAAAAAAGTTTAACAGGCCCACATTTTCTGGGAACACATGTTCAGAATGTGACAGGGTTAGCTTTGTCCTTTGCCCTTCCATAGTAAAGGAACTATAGCTCCATGCAATTTATGGGGTCACTTTCGCTCCTGCTCTCACCACACCCCTTTCACTGCCATTTGAGATCTTAAAAACGAATATTCTGTCTGCTATGCAGAGACAGATGTTTCATGTGACCCTGTCTGGGTAATCAAGGAACAGCTCCCTACTTAATATAAACAGTATCTTTATTATAGCAGTTTCTTACAGAGCTGTTACAGGGCCTACTGTCCTTCCCTAGCCTCCCTAGCTCTCTTCTTTTATCTGTCTCCTCCCCCTCGCTTCCTGTTCCTCCTTCGGACTTGTCCTTTCTCCTGCTGCTGGTTTTGCTTCTGAGATCCATACATATTGTTACAACAGAGACCTGATGTCATTTCCTGTGAAGGGAAGGATCTCTTTGTCTGCCCTTGTCTAACATTTTTCTTTCCCTCCACTGCATGAAATATATTCTCTTTTTCACCAGTTGGATGCTATCCAGTCCCCCACAGATGACTGTTATAGGTGTGTGTACATACATAGGACCAAATCACCCACTTCTTGCAGAAAAACCTGGAGGAGGCAGACAACATGCAGAGATTTTCCAAATATTGTCTCTGATGAGAAGCTTTAGAGGAGGCTGTGGAATCTAGAAGCCATGGGGGTCCTTGAGGAAGTAAACTCCTTTGTCCCAGAGCCAACCGCCACCTTACAGTGACTGCCCCTGCCTCCTGTGTCCCCTTCCTTCCCCAGTAACATGGCTCCAGCTTCTACCACTAACCCTTGGAAGGCAGTTCCATAGCTGAATATAGCTTTCTAACTATAACCAGGTTATCTGCTTCCTGCAAGTGTCTGTGTTTTAGGTGATTCCCCCCTCTCCCCCGACCATGTATCAATTTATAGCAATAAAAAGAACCAGCTATGTGCCATTGTGTTTTAAATAATGATGAGTTCGGGGGTCTTAATTAGAATAACATTAAAATCGGAGGAGACACAATAATCCAGCAATGAGACATTATATAATCACCTAATGCATTTGCAAATTAAGGTGCAGCTCTTTGATAACAGAGCCACTTAAATCAATCCGCACTGGTAATATTATTTACCATGCACACACCACCTGCATCCATCAAAATTAAGGGTGCTTTAAATCACCTTCTGCCAAAACATAATGCAAACAACCGGCAGAAGGATAAAGAACAAAGAAAATAACATTCCAGCCCTGGGGCCTTGCTCTCTAATCTTAAGAGAAGCCTTGGGGTAGAAACGTCAATTATTTTCTTTGTTCATCCTTTGTACACTGTATGCATTACAATTTGGCATAATGATTTAAGGAGCCCTCCGTTCTGTTGGATGTGGGTGGCGTATGCATGGCTCAGGGACTGTGTTATTGTTGTTGTCATTGTTGTATATTACTAACTCCCAGGAGACAGGAGCTTACTGTATTCCATCTGCCATTCATTTATTACTTTGCATGTATGGTTATACATTGTGAGTCTTACATAAAATGTATATATGCACAGACATCTATAAAGTACTAGCATTCTATTTGTTCCTTGTTGAAGTGTAAAAGCAAATAAATGCCAAGACTCCTCCATTTCTGATCAAACAATGGTCTATTTTGCTACTTACACTAAAATATAGTAACATTAGTCTTGTCGGCTTTTTGCCTACTTTTAGTTTACACAGCTATAATTGTTAGGAGAAATGTCCCCAACTGCTAGCAGATAGTAAGAGTCCCTATGCACACACAAATATCTGCCAGCCCAAATTAAGCAGTTGGTTTATAAGGCTATTTGGGGGTTTTTTGTTTTGTTTGTTTGTTTTTTTTACTGTGCAAAAAACTTTGGTTCAGAAAGCAGCCAGCGAGAATTCAGTGTTTTTTATGAAGGTGGCATTGAACATATTGGGTCAATAAAGCTACACTGAAGTAATTGAGAGAAGAATTTGACCCATATTGACCTGTGCCTTGAGTATTGACACAGTTAAAAAGAAAGAGTAGTTAAATACTCATGGGATTAAAGCATGTTTTTGAGGCATGTGCCTTGCTTAGCATACACATTCTGGAGTAGTTCATCTAGTGGATTTTGTTTCACTATTTTTAATACCACAGATTACAGACCAAATGTATCCCTGGGGTATCTCACTGAAGAAACTTGCATCATAGCTAAGTTCAGATCATTCCATTTAAATTGGAACCAAGCTAGTTCAGTAAAATAAATGCACATTACATCAATTAAAATCATAAGTGCTATGTTAGAATATGTGTAGGTGGTAAAATTGTCACTGAAGGAACTTAATCCTCTAAGTGAAACAGAACACTAATCAGGAAGAGAAACTAATCATCAAAAAAGCATGCATAATTCTTTCCCAAACTAACATGTCAACTGGCTTAGTAAATGGATCTCTTGACAGTGTAGCACTCAGGGCCTGTTATTTTATAGATTAAATACTGACTGGCTCTAGTGACATCCTAGTAAGAAACAGGCTTTGAGGTGTACAAAATACGCCAAATGAAGTGGGGGTTTCAGGCTTTATTTATCATTTATTTTTGTGATATGTGCTCAACAAAAGATGATGGGACTGAAAATATGTTTGCCTTGCACAGTGGACTATGTCCAGATCCCCAGGCAAATCTATGGAGTTGCTAAGCCCACCTGCAAGCATCCATACTGAACAGCTCTGTAGGACCCACATGTGCCTAGGCAAATTCAAGGTGGCATTGCAATTACCTAATAAAGCCACCAGAAAGTTATCCTGTCACCAGCAGAGATTGTTTTATTCTCTCCAACTAAGGTAAAAATCTAAGATGGCTCAGTATACTGGTGTGGGTAAGAATACTGGCTAGCATAGACTATATTGTGGGAATAAAATAAAACCAAGTCAGTTACCAATAGCAGAGTCAATAACAAAAAGTTCAACCTGAGATTCCAATGAACACGTTCAAATATCTCCCAGAGATAAGTTCAGGTGACCAAAGAAAACAAGGAATACTTTGAGTGCCCACGTGCTTGTCACAGGGTGACATGTATGGGGAAATAGAACACTTTTGACTGTTGTAGTGTACACATCAGTTTATTTTTTCTTGCTTTTAGAGGATTATGACAGAACTTGTACTTTAATTGTTAATAAATCAGGTTTGTTGACAGAGTCAGTTATTTTCAAACCTTTTTTAAAAAAGTATCAAAGGAATGAAAATTATTTTGAAAGCCTACCACAGTCATCCCAGATGCTTGTAAATAAGAGACAGTTACAATTTTAAAAATCTATTAAAAGGTACTAGCTGTGTGGCCTCAGGGGGAACAGCACTGGATGTCAGAATGGAGGTTCTGACTACCACTATATTTTACATAGTTGGATGAGATAGAGTGAATGGGGATCATCTTTTCATTTCACTTCCTATCCAGGCCCTGAATTGTCCTGGATTTAGAAAGTTGTAGCATGGAGAAAAACACACTAGAATAGTGCCACAGCAGAGACCTGCAGATGGACACCCTCAGCATGAGCAGGCCTTTAAAGAATCCCTTCTGCTGCTCTCAGTCCTTCTTCCATATCCTCTGGTTGCACGTGAGATACTAGATGACTGTTCTTTCCTCCCTTTCAGCTTGGTCCCTCTCTCTCTCTCCATTCCCCACCTTTCCTTCTTTAGTAGCCTCTGCCCAGAAGGTGCTAAGCATGTCCTACATCTGGTTACCCATTGGCCTCTTTTCCTGTGCTGGTTCAGGTCCTGCTGCCAAGAATCCCAGATGGTTGCCTCAGTTGAGCAGAGGTGAAAGGTCCGGCCAAGTATATGAAAGGACATCAGCTGAAGCTAAATCCATCCCATTGCAAACAATACCCTTGTAACAAGGAACCCTAGCCCTGTTACCAAGAAACAGGACGGTCCCTTTAAGTACAGAACCTTCCAGGCATGGCTGACTGGTCGAGTAGGAGTTAAGAATCGAGCCCTGCCAGCTGGTCAGGTGGCAGGAAGGGGAAGGCCAGAACCATATAAACTGCAAGTGCAGAAGGCCAGAGAGGGAGCAGAGAGGGGGACTCCCGATGACTATGGTGCAGCTGCAGCAGCCTCTTTGGGAAGAATACACCATGCTGTGAGACAGAAGCATGATCACATAAAGTAAGCTGGCACTTTGCCTCTCTTATTTCTTTATTATTATTTTCATTATATGGCCATAGGAGCCTATGGTTTATGTTTGATATGAAAAAAGTTGGTGGTTTGTGGCTGAGGTGTAGGGGTGGAGGAGGCCTCATTAGCACCCTGGGGTGCCATGATAGAGGTCTCAAGAAGCCCTGCTGCACTAGGGGTGCTGCACTAGGGCCACAAGCCCAAAATCGCTTGAAGAGGAGATAGGAGCCTTGAAGCCAGGTCCTGGCAGGTGGACTTAGGCGAAAGGCCCTAACTATAGAAAGAGGGGCAAAGCCGAAGGGGGCTGAGGCCCCAACAGCCTGGCACCACAGGGACGCACAGTGTAGAAGGGCTAGTAGGCCTGGTGTCACGGAAAGCATGGAATGGAGGGTCTTGAGCCCGAGTGAGTTAGAGAGCTAGAGCCTCAGAGTCAAGCCCTGATTAGTGGGTTTTGACTGACAGGTCTAGCTATGGAGAAAGCAGGTAAGCCCACAGCGGCTGAGACCCCAACATAAAGAGAAATTTATAAAACCATCTGCGAGGCATAGGGCACATCAAGGGAAGATAGGAGCGTGTATTTTTGCCCTTAAGGCAACACCTCATTATCCCACGGGTGGTGAGCCTGCAGCCTATCTGGGAACCTGTGGGTCAGCCTCCCTCTTTCTTTAGAACCAAGTAACAGCAAGTCATGGCAGGAGAGTAAAGGGGGAAGGGGGGAAAACTGATCCCCAGAGAAGAAAAATCCAGCAAGACTTAACGGGGGCAGACTTAGCAGCATATATAAAAAAAAAATGCAGGCAAAGACGGCTCCCTGTCACAACCCTCCATAATACTAAGTATCCAGCAATCTTTCCCTCTTATGCTACAATTTCCCCTATTAAATAACAAAAATGACTGTGGCCACTTATCCAACTGTCCAGCTTATGCTAGGGTACCACTCCCTCTCCAGGCTGTCCCTCCCCTCCAGAACAAAACTACAGGATATTGCCCTTGGATGAGCCCTGATCCATCCAGGTGACCAACCTACTCTCACTATGTTCTATTACGGGTTCACTTCCCACGCCTTCTCTTCCTTTGCCACCAGCCTCTTCTGATTCTACCCTCTTCCCTTCTGCCCTCAGTCTAAAAAGCAGAGCCTGCTTGGCAACTGCTCATGTACCATGTACCATATATCTATATACAGGGTGGTGACAAGCACTCAGCCAAACTCCTTGCAATCGGGTTAGATGGGGTGCTGCTGGACTCCAGGATGCCATCCTGTGTCCAAGATATTCTTGAGGTTTTTGTGCTCCATGGACTCAATAGCCAGATGCTTGATTCACACCTCTGTTAGCCTTTTCAAAGTATTGTCATACAAGTTCAGATTTCAGGTCCTTCTTCCAAAATCATCATCTTTACTGTGCTCACATGACAGGTCAACCAGAACCAGCAAGCAGCACACTGGGATCCCCTAAAGCTGTTTGGCTGAGCTAAACACTAACATAATGGAGCAGGCCAGCCAAACGTACATAAATCAGGAGTAGCTTCCAGTGCATAAGAGATTGATTGAGAGTAAGAAGACTGAAGGGCCTGAAAACACAAACCCAGGGAACTGTGAGATAGTGTTGGAAAGCTATCCAAACTCAAGCTCTGTTACCTTGGTTTTAGCTGCATCATCACTTCAAACTGGATGGGTCAAAATCTCACTTGTGTTGACCTGTGTGTGCTGCCCTGACAGCTTAAAAGGGTCTCAAAGTGGTCAAGAGTTGCATTTATGAATGCTCCACAACAATGTAAAGGAGTCTTAATATAAGGGAATCAGATGCATTATTTCTATAACCCCCCACCCCAAAAAACCTACAAAACTACTGAACCTTCACCTGGGCTCTACAGAAGGCCAGAAAACTTGGGTGAACCTGGACTGAGTCTCAGGTTTGTAACAAGAGCTAAAGCCAAGTGAAGTTCTTCTGATTTTGGGTTTCATTACTAACATTTCACATTGTTCTAATGAGGATGTCATTATCCAGCATGTAGGGGGTAACAAATCCTGCAGCAAGGCAGTAAATGCACTGATACAGAGCAGTGCTCAGCAAACCTGGGACAGCTGGGAAGTTTGGATGATTTTATGCTTCCCTCCTCTGACAGGGCATGAACCAGCTGAAGCAGATTCCCACCCCAACATGCCTATTGTCTAGTACCCAGTCTCCCCTGTGGCAGCTGAATATTTCCTCAGCCAGAAAATCCTCAACTGTTGTTTAAACTGCCTGGTATACTACTAAAGGAGTGCAAAAAGAAGTGATGAAGAGGTACAGGTCTAGCCCATGTACTAGATAAGCATAGATATGCAGGCAAACATACCAGCCATTAAGGAAACAAGGTTAAAACTACCCTTCTACTCCAAATAACCAGGCCTTTCCCACTTTCCTTAAAGAAATTTATCTTTAATTGGGAATAACTGTAATAAAACTGTCCCAGGGACATCGGGGCTATGAGGGAACCCCGGGCCAAAATAGAAGGGGAAGAAAGCCCCTACTTACCCTTCACAGGAGCTGGAGACAGCAGAGGAGTGCGCACTGGAAAACTGCTTGCGTGGTTCATTAGCTGCACTCATATTCATCTGGGGCCGGGTGACGTCAGCGAGAGATGCCACCCGGTGGAAATAAAGGGCAGCCCCGAGGGTGCAGGCAGGGCGCAGATGACCGGAGAGCCTGCAGGGGAACCCGAGGCTGGGAGCGTGCACCCGCAGGGTCTGTCTGCCCAAGGTGGCGAGGGCAGCTGCAGCTGCGGAAGCGGCGAGAGCCACAACGGTGGAGAAACCGGCAAGGGAGTCGGTTGGAAAGCCGATGAAAGAGCCGACAGAGGAGCCGGTGGAGAAGCCGGTGAAGGAGCCGGCAAAGGAGCCAGCGGAGGAGACAATGGAGAAACTGGCGAAGAAGTTGACAAAGGAGCCGGCAAAGGAGCCGGCAGGGAAAGCCAGGACAGCTACGGGGAAGCCCGGAGTCGAGGGACAGTGAGGAGCAAAGACGACAGAAGCGAGACCGGCAGAAACCCTATCGGGGATAGCTGCGGTAGAGGCAGCGGGAGGTCCCAAACTGGGAAGGCCAGTGGAGTTAGGGGGCCGGCGGAGAGGCCCACAGCGCCTCCGAGAGGAGCCAGCTGGGGCTACAGGACCTCAGGGGACTATAGCTATGTCCCTGGATAGGAGCTGTGCCTAGGGGACAACCACCTGGACCTTGGGGACACTGAGGCACTGGGGAGCCACAGGGCTCCACGGGCTGGGGGCTCGGTACGTTCCTCATAGGCCTTCTTGCCTGACGATTGCACCTCCCCGGCAGGCACGGTGGTGGGTTTTTTTCACGTGGTAGCACAGCGGGTGTTGGAATAGGGGTAAGGGTCAGCAGGAATCAAGGGCCTCTTAGCCTTCACACCGGAGCCAGGCCCAGGACACCAGGTCCTGCTGCGCCAGGACAATGGGAAGTCCAAGAGAAGAAACCAGGAGGGGCCAGTAATAAAGTTAGACTTGGAGACCCGTGGCAGAAGATGGCGTTTGGCCAGCGTGTAGGGTAGGTCGGAGCCCCGTGAGTGCCTGCCGAGGGGCATGACGACCCTGGAGGCTTCCTCGAAGGGGACCCCCTCCACTGAGGATCCATTCAAAGTCGTGTCAGGTGAGTTAAGGGAGTCTTCCGACGTCATCCAAGGTACCCTCTGGGGTCCACTTGCAGGTCCAGGACAAACCAGGTCAACTGCCCGGGCAAAAGCTGCTCGAGAATGCTTAATAGAGCAAAGGCGGGCACAAAAACAAACAACCTTGGCTCTGGGGTAGCATTTCTCATTAGTAATTCTCAGATTACTTTTAGAGGTGATCAAGAATTTTTAATGTTTCGAAAAATGGTTTTAATGTTTAATGAAATATTTTTAATTGAAAAATGCTGATGTCAGGCCAAAGAATTTCTTGTCAGATGGATTTAGAGCCCCCTCACTCCCCCAAAAGAGCCAAAAGTTTGGCTGTGAGACCCAGGTTCATATCATGCCTGCTTTGCTTAATACAAGTGCACTTTGTACAAACAAATCCTACACTGGGCCACAGAGACCCTGTGACACTACGGCTTACTGGCTAGGGCAGTCATCTGGGATGTTAGAGACCAAGTTTCATGTCTTTGGTATTGAACCTGGAACTCCCATATCTGAGATGAGTCCCATAGTCATAGCATTATTCTGAGATAGAAGGCTCCCTCAAAACCTCTTTTTGTGAATAAAAATTGACGTCCTGCTTTTGTTCTGCACCAAAAAACACAAGCAAATGCAGAACCCTCCACGTTTTGAGACATTTCTTTTTTTTTCTAGTCTGCCTTATTTACCACTATCACTTTACAGACAGAGAAAATAAGACAGTTTGATATATGACTTTCCCAGGTTACCTGGAAGGCCAATAGGAGAGGCAGGAAAGGAACACGTCTCCCTTCAGTGCAGATGCCATCACACAACACTGTCTCCATTAACGTGGGCCAACTTGTCACCAGCCAACATGAAGATACACACATGGTGAATAGCTTATATAGTAAACTAAATCTTCAGATGCTACACATACACAGTTAGGTGAAAATCATGACATATCTAATTGAAATGTATGCAATCTTTACACAGCCTCCACAGACTTCCCTGGGGTTTTACTTGACCAAAAGAAAATTGAGTCACTTAGGCTTGAGTCTTAAATTGATTTACCCACTTCTGCAATTTTACCATCTACCTGCTATTGTATCCAGCAATGTAAATTGGAACATGCTTAATTTTTTCTATCTATTTACATTTCATTGCTGCTGTATATAATTAAACTACAGTTCTTCTGTTGAAGAACACGAACATGGGCTCTTCATTGAATTTCATTTGACCAGTATATAATTTGTCTTAGAATTTCCAGACCATTCTTCAGGTATTCTACTGGCATTCCAGTTTTTTGTTCTTTTCTCTGGTGGTGAACGTTGCACACAGAACTTACAGTAAAGTATAGCTCTGCACCAACAGACTTAAATTGGCGCAAAAGCGTGTGCATAGATTGAGTTTACACTGGTTTAATTTGCTCGTTTTAGGATGAGATTAACCAAAACTGTCTAATTGGCAGCCCACGGGCCAGAGGTGGCCTATAAGAGGTAATCTGTGGCCCTCAGGGCTCCTCTTGGCCATTGCTCTCCTCATCATTCAGGCTGTTACTGAAGCCAGGATTTCTAGGCATTTCTTCCCTTCTGTCTCCAGGAGATGGGGCAGGGCAGAGTGGTGTAGCTGGGGAGCCCACTTATCCAAATAATCTTTACTTGGTGTCTGGTTACAGATTAATTTCTTTGTGAAGACTGTACACAGTACAGTAAAGTAGCTGTTTAGTAGCTCCACCTTCTTTGAATTTCCTGTTAAGAGTTTGCCCTTAACAGTGGACCCACAGCTTCCTTGTTCTTTCTTTACTGGTCAGCATTTTTATAAAACCCATTCTTATCTTTATTTTTTACATTTGCCTTCTGGATTTTGTTCTTCCTATTTCCTAGTGCACTTCCTTGGTGACCTGCCCATTTTCCTATTGCCAGTAAGCTTTCATTTTGCATTTGGAAAGTATATAATGTAATAAACTCAATTTTTTTCATCCCATTGTTGACTGTATGCTTCCCCTCCCCCCCCAGTAAAGGTAATTCATGGTAATGGTAGAACATGAAACACTGAACCACGAGATACCCACAAGATCAGCCCAGGTAAGTATCAAAGAACCTATTAGACAGCAGTATAAGGGGGTCCCAGGGGAAGCCACCAGGGGCATTAAGTGTATATATACAAATGCCAGGAGCATGGGAAACAAGCAGGAGGAACTAGAACTCTTGCTTGTGAGCAGTAACTTTGACTTAGTGGGACTAACTGAAACCTGGTGGGACTGTACTCATGACTGGGTGGTAGGAATAGAGGGCTACAGATTGTATAGGAGAGACAGAGGAGGGAAAAAAAGAGGGGGTGTTGCTCTCTATGTCAAAGAACAGTACACATCTTCCCTAATCAAATTGGGATCAAAGAATGGACAAGCAGAGAGTCTGTGGGTTAGGATCCAAGGGGGTCAGGGGGAAAGGGACCTGGTGGTGGGGGTCTACTACAGGCTTCCGCACCAGGAGGATGAGCTACACTGGGAATTTTCCAGGCAGCTCTCAGAGGCTGTGCGGTCTAGAGATATGGTATTCATGGGGGACCTTAACTACCCAGACATATGCTGGGAGGAACAGTCAGCTAGATCTAACTGCTCACGCAGGTTCTTAACCTGTATCCAGGACCTCCACCTAACACAGGAGGTAAGGAGTCTCATCAGGGTAAAGCCTTGCTCAACTTGGTGTTGGCCCAGGGGATGACCTGGTGGGGGACCTGCAGATTCAAGGCAACTTAGGGGACAGCCAGCGATCACCAAATGATAAAATTCACTATTCAGAGAAGGGCAGGCATTATACCCAGCAGGACACAGTTGCTAAACTTTAAAAAGGCTGACTTTAATAGGCTCAGGGGACTGGTTAGCAGGGTACTAGGAACCAAAAGCCTAGATACTTTGGGGGTCCAGGATGGGTGGTCATTTCTCAAGGAAACCATCCTCTGGGCTCAGAGTGAGACAATCCCATGGCAGAGGAAAAGAGGCAAAGGGGCCAGGAACGTCATTCAGGATACCTTAAGGGGAAAAAAAAAGAGGTATACAGAAAGTGGAAGCAGGGGGTAGCTAGCAAGGAGGAGTACACTGCTTTGGCCTGTGCCTGCAGGGAGTCAGTGAGGTCGGCCAAGGCAGCTCTAGAACTCAGGCTAGCAGCAAGGATTAAGGACAATAAGAAGTCCTTCTTTAGGTACATTGGGAGCAAAAAGAGGGTGCAGAGTAGTATAGGACTCCTACAGGATGGGCGGGGGGGGCTTAGTGATGGATAGCAGGGACAAGGCAGAGCTCTTCGATGAGTTTTTTGCCTCTGTCTTCTTAAATAGGAACCTAGACGAACCCTCAATATGCATGACGGACACCAACAAAGGGAACATCAGCCGACCAATGGTCAGTGCTGACATGGTAAAAGACACTTGGAGGAACTGGACGTGTTCAAATCACCAGGACCGGAGGCACTCCACCCACAGGTAATGAAGGAATTAGCGAGTGTCATAGCTGAACCACTGGCAAGGATATATGAGCACTCATGGTGCTCAGGTCAGATCCCAGAGGATTGGAAGAGGGCTAATGTCACCCCAATCTTTAAGAAGGGGAGGAAGGAGGATCCAGGGAACTATAGACCAGTCAGCTTTACCTTTATCCCTGGGAAAATCCTAGAAAAAATTAATCAAGGAACATATCTTTGGGAGCCTGCTGGCTAATATGATATGGAGGGGTAACCAACATGGGTTTATAGCAGGCAGATCCTGCCTGACTAACTTAGTTTCTTTTTATGACAAGGCCACCTGTCGCAGGGCACGTCAGTGCCTGGCTCCTAAGGAGTGAAAACTGCCTGGGAGAGAGCCTGGGCCGAACATAAGGGGGACAGCTGCGGGTTGCTGGGGCAACTAATGGGAGTCAGCTGGCCAGAAGGGGGCAGGGCCTGGCCCTTATAAAAGCCCAGGGCTGAGGCCAGGCCAGCAGTTCTCTGCCAGCAGCCGGAGAGGCAGGAGCTCACTCAGCCCAGCTATGGGGAGAAGTCTGAGGGGCAAGTACAGCTCATGATAGCCCTGAGAGGATTGGGCACTAAAGGTTTAGCCAGGGGGCTTTATGTCTGTGTTACAGCCAGGAGGCTTGTGTTTGTTTGGCTCTGTTATTACACCCGGAGGCTTGGGTGAGGCTGTAGGGGTTGGAGGAGGCCTCAAGCACAGGGACCCCAGAGAGTGTGGGGTGCCCTAGCGCCAAGAGGGCGCATTATTTGAATAGCGCCAGGGAAGGCGCAGCTTGCACGCCAGTGCGTGAGCGACTGGTGGCGAGGAGCGCGGCCAGTGGGTCGCGGGTGCAACCGGTGGGTTGCAGATGGGGGACCGAGACCCCAGATTGCGTGCGGGGTAAATAGACCCCAGCCCCAGAGAGGGGCGATTGAGCCAAAGTGGGGGCGTAGGACTTATAGGGACCTGCAGCAGTGTGCGGGGACCCCGACGCCCAGGAGGGCGCAGCATACGGGGTGTATAGACCCAGCCCTAGGGAGGGGCATTTCTGAAGCCCCAGCGTGGGCGGGGCGAGCTCCCAGGACGGGGGCCATTTTGTAAGCCCAAGCGGGGCACAGCCAGACGCTAGTAAGGGCGCAGTTTATAGGGGCATAGACCCCGGCCCCAGAGAGGGGCAATTGAGCCCAGGTGTGGGCATAGGGAGCTCCAAAAGGGGGGCAGCATAGTGAGTCTCCAAAAGGGGGCAGAAGAGAGATGACAGCACTTACATCTGCGAGGCTTGGGCTGCGGTATTAGGGGAGGTTGGAGCTGCAGAGCGCCCCCCCGGCCTCGGGGCATTATAATGGGCAGCCTCCCGCTAATTAATTAATTAACATCAAGACGTGGCAGGCGAGAAGGCGGGCGGTTGCCGCAGGAACAGGTGAGCGGGCCACAACTTGGCTCGGAAGCGATGCCTGTTACACCACCAAATGTTTAGATGTAGGCATTGAGGTGGATGTTATCTATCTAGACTTTAAGAAGGCCTTTGACACAGTATCTCATACCATCCTTATAAATAAACTGAGGAGATTTGCCTTGGATGATTATATGGTAGACTGGATAGTAAACTGGCTCAAGGGTCACACTCAGAGTGGTGGTCAATGGGTCGGTGTCAACCTGGAAAGATGTGTGCAGTGGAGTCCCTCAGGGCTCAGTTCTGGGGCCAGTGCTGTTCAACATCTTCATCAGTGATCTGGATGAGGGGGTGGGAAGTACCCTGTCCAAATTCGTGGATGACACAAAAATACGGGGTGACCTAACATTCGGGAGAGGAGGAACATATGTGAGAGCCCGGCAGGACAAATTATGCTGAGGGGAAACCAGCACGGGTTCGTGGCAGGCAGATCATGCCTGATCAATCTAGTCTCTTTTTATGACCAGGTTATGAAACACCTGGACACAGGAGGAGGGGTGGATGTCGTATACTTAGACTTCAGGAAGGCCTTCGATACGGTATCCCACCCCATACTGGTGAACAAGTTAAGAGGCTGTGACTTGGATGACTACACAGTCCGGTGGGTGGCGAATTGGCTAGAGGGTCACACCCAGAGAGTCGTGGTGGATGGGTCGGCTTCGACCTGGAAGGGTGTGGGCAGTGGGGTCCCGCAGGGCTCGGTCCTTGGACTGATACTCTTTAATGTCTTCATCAGCGACTTGGACGAGGGAGTGAAATGTACTCTATCCAAGTTTGCAGATCTCCACAAAGGGAGAAGTGGACATACCAGAGGGCAGGGAACAGCTGCAAGCAGACCTGGATAGGTTGGACAAGTGGGCGGAAAACAACAGAATGCAGTTCAACAAGGAGAAATGCAAAGTGCTGCACCTAGGGAGGAAAAATGTCCAGCACACCTACTGCCTAGGGAATGACCTGCTGGATGGCATGGAAGTGGAAAGGGATCTTGGAGCCCTAGTGGACTCTAAGATGAACATGAGTCAGCAGTGTGACGAAGCCATCAGAAAAGCCAATGGCACTTTATCGTGCATCAGCAGATGCATGACGAATAGATCCAAGGTGGTGATACTTCCCCTCTATTGGGCGCTGGTCAGACCGCAGCTGGAGTACTGTGTGCAATTCTGGGCGCCGCAATTCAAGAGGGATGGGGATAACCTCGAGAGGGTCCAGAGAAGGGCCACTCTTATGGTTAAGGGCCTGCAGACCAAGCCCTACGAGGAGAGACTAGAGAAACTGGACCTTTTCAGCCTCCGCAAGAGAAGGTTGAGAGGCGACCTTGTGGCTGCCTATAAGTTCATCACGGGGGCACAGAAGGGAATTGGTGAGGTTTTATTCACCAAGGCGCCCCCGGGGGTTATAAGAAATAATGGCCACAAGCTAGCAGAAAGCAGATTTAGACTGGACATTAGGAAGAACTTCTTCACAGTTCGAGTGGCCAAGGTCTGGAACGGGCTCCCAAGGGAGGTGGTGCTCTCCCCTACCCTGGGGGTCTTCAAGAGGAGGTTAGATAACCATCTAGCTGGGGTCATCTAGACCCAGCACTCTTTCCTGCCTATGCAGGGGGTCGGACTCGATGATCTATTGAGGTCCCTTCCAACCCTAACATCTATGAATCTATGAACCAGATCCTAGCTGACCTAGACAGGTTGAGAAAGTGGGCAGAGAGCAGCAGGATGCAATTCAATAAGGACAAGTGCAAGGTGCTGCATCTGAGGAGAAAGAACTGCCACCATACCTGTAGGTTGGGGGGTGACCTTCTCAGCACCACTGAGGCAGAAAGAGATCTTGGAGTCACTGTTGACTCCGGGATGAACATGAGTCATCAATGTGATGAAGTAGTCGGCAGAGCCAATTGCACCTTGTCGGGCATCCGTAGGTGCTTCACAAACAGGTCCTGGGAAGTGATTCTCCCCCTCTATGCAGCACTGGTCAGGCCACAGCTGGAGTACTGTGTCCAGTTCTGGAAGCCGCAGTTCAAGCGGGATGAGGAGAACCTGGAGAAGGTCCAAAGATGAGCCACTCATCTGATTAGAAGCCTGCAGGGAAGGCCCTATGAAGATAGGCTAGGGAACCTCAACCTTTTCAGTCTCTCCAAGAGAAGGGTGAGAGGGGACCTTGTGGTGGTGTACAAATTCATAAGGGGAGACCAACATGAAGTAGGCAATGATACCAACCCACCAACTGTTCAAGCTGACCTATTAAAGGGGCACCTAGAGGGACTGAATGTATTTAAGTCAACAGGTCCTCATGATCTTCATCCTAGGGTACTTAGGGAATTAGCTGGAGTAATAGCAGAGACGCTGGCACAACTGTTTGAGCACTCATGGTGCTCAGGACAGGTCCCAGAGGATTGGAAAAGGGCCAATGTAGTCCCTATTTTCAAGAAGGGGAGGAAGGAGGATCCAAGCAACTATAGGCCAGTTAGCCTCACCTCTATCCTTGGCAAGACCTTTGAGAAAATTGTTAAGGATCACATATGTGGGGGACCAGCGAGTAAAAGGATGCTAAGGGGCGATCAGCATGGGTTCATAGCAGGCAGATCCTGCCTGACTAACCTGGTTTCATTGTACAACTGGGTCACAAAATGCTTGGATGAAGGAAAAGAGGTAGATGTTATTTACTTAGATGTTAAAATGGCCTTTGACACAGTGTTACACCCAATTCTTATAAATAAACAAAACAGTTGCAATATAGATTATTATACAGTCTGGTGGGTGGAAAATTGGCTTCTGGGAAGCACCCAGAGAATGGTGGTGGATGGGTCAGTTTCTACCTGGAGAAATGTGGGCAGCAGAGTCCCCCAAGGCTCAGTCCTGGAACCAGTACTATTCAATATCTTCCTAAGTGACTTGGAAAAGGGAGTAGAAATTTGCTGATGACACCAAACTATGGGGGGAGGTACACAAACTAGACAGCAGGGAGCAAATCCAGGCTGATTTGGACAGGCTGGGGAAATGGGCCGAACAGAATAGGATGCAGTTTAACAAGGATGTGTCATGTGTTGCACCTAGGGAGGAAGAATCATTAGCACTCATATAGTCTGGGAGGTACCTTTCTAAGTAGCACAACTGGAGAAAGGGATCTCGGAGCTGTAGTCGACTCCAAAATGAACATGAGTCACCAGTGTGATGAGTTAATAAGTAAATGCTAACCGCAACCTTTCTTGCATAAGTAGGTGCATCACAAACAGGTCTAGGGAGGTGATACTTCCCCTCTACACAGCATTAGTTAGGCCGCAGATGGAGTACTGTGTCCAGTTTTGGGCGCTGCACTTCAGGAGGGATGTGGATGGCCTGGAGAGGGTTCAGAGGAGGGCCACTCATCTGGTTAAAGGTCTACAGAAAAAACCCAATGTGGACCGACTGGGAGACCTGAACCTCTTCAGCATCCACAAGAGAAGGCTGAGAGGTGATCTTGTGGCCGCCTACAAACTCATCGGGGGGTGGGGGAAGCAAAAAATAGGGGATACAATGTTTACCAGGGTGCCTGTCAAGTTAACTAGAAATGATGGCCACAAACTGGAAGAGAGCAAATTCAGATTGGATATCAGGAAAAATTCTTCACAGTGAAGGTTGCCAAAATGTGGAATAAGCTTCCAAGGGAGATGCCCCTTCCTTGGAGTTGTTTAAAGGGAGATTGGACAGACACCTGGCTGGGGTCATCTGACCCCAGCACTCTTTCCTGTTCAGGGCAGGGGGGCGGACTCGATGATCCAATAGGTCGTTTCTGACCCTAACATCTATGAAACTATGAAACTTGGCCTTGTAGCAAAAACAGCACATGTTGTCAGCATACATCAGCAACCAGAAACATGTTTTGCTTGAGATGTTGACCATTACCTTTATTAACTACCATAGACATGAATAAATTTAAGATAGTCACTGGAGGGTTTTTGGATTAAACTGAACTGTTTGATGTAAGATTCTTAAAGGAAAAAATGAGAGCAAAAGTCCTGTCCTGGAGCTTGTATAAAACTGATTTTCATTTGCGGTCAATAAAAGTTGCGGGAACAGGGATCTCCAGTGTAATTTATTCACAACTAATATCCTTAACCACTTGAAGTTTAGGACTTATTCATACAGAGACATTCAGGAGAGTTAATCTGAATAATTGCAGGCCTGACTTTGAAATGGATTAGTTAAGTGATGAACTAGGAAAATGATCTTTGCACCAACATCCTCAATTGAGATAGGCAGGGGAAAATTACATTTATCAAAGCCAGAGAAAGGGATTTTACAATAATGAAAGGCATGGAGTTTTGAGAACCCGGATGAGTTTCAGCTCTGTGAATGGAAAGGAAAGGCTGTATCTTGGGCAAACAAACATTACATTTATCCAGATAAAACATTTTATCCTGGGGCAAAGTGAAATCATGCAGATGTCCATGTTTGCTGTCATGGGATAAATCCTAAAAAAGTTTCCCAGATAAGAGATAGTAACAGTTTGTCCCAGGAAACTGAAAAATATATGTGCAGTTATCCTGGGATTGGATCTTTGAATCAATGGCAGAAAAGTGACACTGCATTCACCCACTCACTAAACCCTGAATAGAACAGCAATGCATACCAGTGGCGACATGTAGCGGGTGCATGGGGCAGGTGGGAGTGCTGGCGAGATTGGCTGTGGGGGGACTCCCCTCCCCTCCCCCCCCAGTCAACAATATTGGGCCATGGGGGATTCCCCCTCACCCCCGGTTGGACTGGTTGCTGGGGGGCACATGCCCCATCCCCGACTAAGCTGGCACCAGTCACCCACAATGTGCATACATGCCAATCCTGGGATATTTTTGCTCCAAGACAAACACAGGCACAACTTATCCAGGGACAAATTCCAGTGTCTGCTCCTAGCCTTAGAAGTGCTGAGCAGACTTAAACATAGTCTGGCTGGGAAGACAGAAGTTTCCTAAATGCAAATGTGGGGAAAAGGGTATTGTTTTGAGGTCAGGTGTAGTGGAGAGAGAAAAAGCTAGGAGGAGCTGCAAGTGTGTCCTGATAGGAAGCAGAGAGACAGGGCTACTTGGGCGCACAGCTTGCTGAAGTGACACACAAGCATTTCTGAGAAAGGAAATAGCCTGCTGCTGTTTGTTTCTGTTGTACTCAGGAAAAGAGACAGTTGTGCTCAGCTTTGTAAATACACAAGATTGCACCATGAAAGTACCTGCCTCATCACTGATTTCTTCTCCTGAGGGAAATTGCTCCACAAGGCCTCATACTTTGCCTACCCATTTGGGTCAAAAGGGCACCAGGGCTATAGCTCTTGAAAGAAGGTTGTCTACCTACCTACCTCCTCCCCATACATATAGACAGCCACTCTGAGCACTGAGGGTGTCTATACATGAGCAGCAAGGCTGCTCCGACGTGTTGGAATGAATGCATCAGAGCTGACTTGATTCAAATCGAGTGTCCTGGAGTGTGGCAATTGCCATGCTCCAGCAGCCTTCTGTGTTTCATGTATGAGTGTCCCTGTGCTGAATAATGGCAGTGGAGGCACTTGAACTAAAGCTTGTCAAATGAGCTTTAGTTCAAGTGCCCCCGCTGCCATTTTTCAGCATGGGGACGCTGATAAATAAGACACAGGCTGATGCACAAAATGCAGCGATGCTTTAATTGCAGCTCTCAGAGCTGCTCTAACTGAAGTGCCACCCCACCCCCCGCAACCCTTGGAGCACATGTAAAGTGCCCTAAATGGGGAGGAGGGGGAGAGCCAAGACTCCTCACTTTTCCTTTTCCCCTGTGTGCTGCAAAGGGAGCACGTGAAAAGAAAAGCAGCATCTCATAGCAGGCCTTGATCCCATATATGGGTAATAAAAAGGGTGATGATGGGCCCTTCCTGCCCTGTTCAGCTCAGGCATGGGGACAAGCCAGTTATAACAACATACTTGGCACTGGTCAGCACATGGAGATAAAAACATTTCCTGCTGTTACAGCAGTGCTCTGCAAATGAGAAACATCTACATGTATATGTGAATAATTACAAGGTAAGGTGTCAGCAGGGAGTGCTCAAGAACACATAGCTATCATAATCAAGAGCGATTTTACTGTTTTAATTCTTCATCGTGGCTGATGAGAGGTACCGAGTCACTCAGCAATGGTTGTGACCATTGTTCTACTTCCTACTGGGCACAATTACATGTACAAATAATCTGGGAGTAGTTTACTCCCAAGTAAAACTACTTGAATAAACTCTCCTGTGCATGTATCTACATGTGCAGGGATGCAGGAGTAGATTTGCTGGTCCTAGAAGCAGACTGCTCCTGCTCCCTGAGGCCGTACAACAGGTTCCTGCAGCAGTCAGGGGGCACTCTAGGTTCCCTTTGGGAGCTAGCCTAGGGGCCAGGAGACAACTGTCTCCTGGCAGGGGCTGGGACATTGCTCCCTGCCCCTGGGAGTTGCCTGTTGCTGGGGCAGGCTCTGCCCCTAGAGCCTGGGTGGGGATGATGTCCCTTTGCCCCAGCAGCAGGGAGCTCCAAGGCTCCACTCCGTGACAGCAGGACCAGGGCTGGGAGATCCTAATCTCCCAATGCCGGCCCTGTGAGTGCAGAATTGGCACTGGAAGATAAAGATCTCCCAGGCCCAGCCCCATGATTGTGGAGCAGAGGCTGTGAGAGCAGGGGACATTGTCCCTGCCTTCACTCTGGTGGCAGAGCCCACCCCAACAGCAGGCAGCTCCCAGGGGCAGGGAGCAATCTCCTGCGCCCTGCTGCCTGGCTGACCAAGAGCACATTTACTCCTGTTCAGGTGTCTACTTGTGCACTACTGCACAGTAAGTAATCTCAAGTAAATTTCTGCTTGCATTTTCAGGTAGCAAATTTACTCACAATTAGAGCCAATTACTTCACAGTAAGTATCTACACATGTAGACACAGATGCTTATTGCACAGTAATTCGCTCTACTGTGCAGTAAAGCATCTTGTGTAGACGTGCCCACTGTGATGATAAGCCTTGGTGCTTTTTCAGGGTCTCTGAGACAAAATTCTGGAGTTGCAGTTCTTAACACCTACCCTACAAAGAACATATCATCTGAAAATCCTTGCAACTACTTTGTTCTGTTCACTCTCATTCTCATCAGTTTTGTCTTGAGTCCATGACTTTCCCCATCCTACTGACTACTTAAGTAGAAAAAAGGATAATTTCCAGTGTCATTACTGATGACAGAAGGCGGTATTCTTGAACAATACTTTCCCATTACATTAGGCACCGATGTGTTTTCCTTTAACAACAGACTTGCATGTTCTTGTTCTACCTTTTGTTTTCTGATGCAAATTGAAAATACAGGGAAAATCCAACCTCTAGGTTACAGCTGGAGTTTTTACATGCTTTCCATGGTATCCATGAGTAGGATTTACTTCCAAGCGATATCTGTTTTTTAAATAATGTGGTCAAAGAGGCTACTGCCAAATGAAGATCAGCACTTCCTCCCCCAACCCAAAATAGCACCTCTGGTATATCATGCTGTTATAGCATTTACAGCTCTGTTTGGAGTCTGTATGTCAGATTCTCCCTATCATGATTCCCTCTTTGGTTTTCAGTTTTCCTCTCTTCCTGTTTCCTGGTGCCATAAGAGAACAAGCTGTCTCCCAGGGCTCAGACAGACATTAGGGCCCCACTCTAACTCATGGCACTTTACATAAAGTGGTATAAGTTAGAGTACCACCCCTAACCCAAAAGACATTCACCTGTTGGGTCAGGGGGGTGAGCAGGACCTGGAGGCAGCTTGCACCAGCCAAAGCCAGTAGGTGGAGGAACTCCAGGAGGCTGCTGAACTACCCCCTAGCTCTCCCCACCCCGCCACCCCTAGCTCCCTCTCCTTCCCTTTCACAACCTGGGGGTGGGGCTGGGCACTAGCTCAGCGCCCCCCCCCCCCGTGAAAAATTAATCGTGAAGGGACCACAAGTTCCCTAAGGCTCTCTGCTTTTGAGTGCCTTAATGTAATACCTGACTTTAAACAAGGTTATTTTTCTGTGCAATCGGTCTTTTTTAAAGCATTCTGCAACTGTACATGTGTGTTAAGTCATGTCTGCAGAGCACTTTCAGAGACCAGATAACTCGAAAACTGTCACTTCTCTGTGCGTGCTCAGAGATCTTTTGGGTCTGATGGTCTTGTGGGAGTGGTCATCTGTTGGCATCGTATACAGCTCTGTACTTGCACACATTTTCCTGATTTATAAAGTTGTAATATTGTTTTTTATATGTAATTACTATCACCATGTGTTGCCATGAGAACAGAATCAAGAATTTTTGACATGCAAAACACAGACCTCTGGTGCTTGATGTATAGAAGTGATTCCATCAATTGGCAGCAGTACTAGGCTCAGTCCAGTGTGGATCAGCCTCTACAAGGGAACACAAAATATTTAGCCTGTACATTATACATATCTTTGTATAGGAGCCATAACAAAAGTGTTGTTGGCCATAAAACATTTAAAATACAGAGATATCTCAACCCCTTGTAATTCAAGACATTGTTTCATTGACCCAGTGGGAAAGATTTTTCTCCTAATTACACAGGATTAAATAGGGAAATGCTCTGCTGACATTAATGGAGTTACTTTGGAAATGTACCAATGAAAGAGAGAACAAAATTTGGCATCTAAAATACAGCTGACAAAACGTTCAGTTGATTCAGTGCAGCGAATTAATTGTGGTGGTCACTCTTGCTTAACAGAAGTCTGAACCAACGCCTATTGAAATCAGTGCAACTTCAGTAATTTTTACGTTGACTTCAGTGACAGCTAGATCATGTAGACCCATTTCCCGGATGGATTGCTATTGAGGAAACTGCTTAAATATCTGCTTAAGTCATTCTCTGAATCAAAACCATAGTTACCTCTGCCCACTCTGATGGAAATTAATTGACATAATTTCATAGATATTCGGGCTGGAAGGGACCTCGGAAGATCATCTAATCCAGCCCCCTGCCCCAGGGGCAGGAAGTCAGCTGGAGTCATAGGATCCCAGCAAGATAAGCATCCAATTTTCTCTTGAAGGCGTTCAAAGTAGGTGCTTGAACCACCTCCGATGGCAGGCAATTCCAGACCTTGGGGGCTCGGACAGTAAAGAAACTCTTCCTTATATCCAGCCTGAAACAGGTCTTGCAGGAGTTTATAACTGTTTGACCTTGTTGTCCCTTGGGGCACTTTGATGAACAAACATTCCCCCAGATCCTTGTGGACACCCCTTATAAACTTATAGGTGGCCATCAGATCGCCCCTGAGCCTGCGCTTTTCCAGGCTGAAGAGCCCCATGGCTCTCAGCCTCTCATCATAAGGTCTGTTTGCCTGACCTTTGATCATGTGCGTGGCTCTTCTCTGGACTCTCTCAAGCTTCTCCACATCCTTTTTGAATTGTGGAGCCCAAAACTGGATGCAGTACTCCAGCTGCAGCCTCAGTAAGGCTAAGTACAACGGGAGAATGACATCCCGGGATTTGCTTGAGAAGCATCTATAGATGCAAGCCAGCGTTTTGCTCACTTTACTAGCTGCAGCATCACATTGAAGGCTCATTTTCATCTTGTGGTCAATGATGACCCCCAAGTCCCTTTCGTCTGTAGTGCTAGCCAGCGTAGCACTGCTGAGCCTAGAAGCATGCTGCAGGTTTTTCCTCCCAAGGTGGAGAACCTTGCATTTTTTGGCATTAAACACAATGAGGTTCTCATCTGCCCATTTCCTGAGCCTGTCAAGGTCAGCCTGGATCACCCTTCTGTCCTCAGGTGTGGATGCTTTGCCCCATAGTTTGGAATAATCGGCGAACTTGGCCAGTCCACTTCTAACTGCAATGTCCACGTCATTAATGAAGATGTTGAACAATACAGGTCCAAGGACAGAGCTTTGAGGGACCCCACCGGTCACAGGGCACCATGACAATTCTATTATCCTGGTAACAAATTTAGACTGAGCTAAGTATGGCAACCCTGCCTTCTAATTCCTTATTTGCCAACCCAAATTGTACTTTCTTCATAAAATGGATTGCCATGTTATTCTTCCTGGGAACTTAAAGACATTATTTATTTAATTGGTTAGTTGAGACATCTGCTCTCATTGCTTTATGGTACCCTTATGATATTAAAACCCAGATCAAGAAGAAACCAAATAAAACACAGCTTTATCCTCTCTCTCAAGGAATGTTTCCAACTCTTTAGCACAGTAAACACTAAAGATTATTTAGGATTTAGGAGGAATCACTGTTCCCATTTGCTTTGCAAGGTTTGTTTTCTTATCTAAAGTTGTACAAATGTCCAGAATCTGAGGATGTAAGTTTTCATTTTAAGTGGTTTAAACTCCCTAAAATGAATCAAACATGTTTAATTGTTCACCTAGAAAAAACACCCAAATGCCACAAATCTGTATCTGTGTGCAGGTGAGCTAAAAGAGCACAGAAAATACCAAAGATACCTGCAGAAGCTGCCTAATCAGTTGTGTGTTTGTACTAAGGAAAGTCTGTCATAAAAATGTTCTTTATGTTTTTGATTGCAAAGCCCCGTCTCCTGGGCTTTGCAATTTGCTTTCCTTATCTTGATATCCATTAACCCATACAGGGGAGTCTTCAAAGCATGCTACAAATTTTCCCTGTTTTTCTAGGTGTTTTGAAAAGGAGAAAGGTTAGGAGAAGAACTTTAGTGTGTCTCTGTGCGTCTGTGTGCCTGTGTAGTGGGGCAATTTAATCTGTTGAGATGCTTGGTTTGTTGCTATGCTCAGTGATGTGTAGTTTTCTTTGTTGTACTGATAAAGTTGGGTCAAGGGCCTCACCTTTCTGAGTATTTTGCATAGAGCCAAAGGCATAAATAAAAGGAAGAATATATAGATTTTTTTTTAAATGAACCTAAAACAAATGGATGTGATTCATTCAAACCATCATGTTTTTCATTCATGCATTTCAGGTAACAACTGAAACAATGAGGTGAATTTGTGGGGTTTTTTAAAGAAGTGGAAGCCAGAGAGCAGACAAGGGGTCAGCTCTGTAATCTGAAATGAAATGAGCTTGAAGATATATTCAAAGACATGCTTAGGGTTTGCATAGGCTCCCTTTTAGGTTTAGTTATATGAATAAACAGTAAGTTCTCAGATATTACAGAACAGAGTTGATGATTTTATAACAAAATGTGGTGTGTGCAAGATAGAAGTAAAGTAAAATATATATGACATGGTGTCATCCCACTAGTGAATTCATTGGAACATTAGAACATAGACCTAGAAGGGACCACCTGTGTCATCATATCCCACCCCCAGCAATCAAAGGCAACCACGTGATAAACATTTGTCCACAAGGGCCCCACAAGAGCATTCACCCAAATTCTTCTGCTCACTAATGCTGCACAATCTCCAGTAAGAAAATTTAAGATCTTTTAGTACAAAACTCTGCCCTCTGCCTACAGTGTGCCACAGGAGGAGAGCAGGAGAGAAAATATGGCTAACCACTGGATGAAAGGGACACTGATGACATGCATATATGGGTATGTTTAATGTTTTCATAGCGAATTGAGTTCAGGGTACTTTGTTCTCTGTACAATAGCTAAAAATAATTAATATTCCAACTATGGCTATTATAATCATTGTCAGCTGTCTCCTGAATTCAGGGATGACCCAGCTGAGATATTTAATGGCAACGAGTCTAACTATTTCCTAGCTTTACAGAGAGGGACCAAGGCATAGAGTCTGACTGACTTGCCCCAGGTGACACACAAAGTTTGTAGCAGAACAGAGATTTTAATTCAAGTTGCTAGAGTCCCAGTGCTCAAACACTGGACCATCCTTTCTCTCCCATCCAGATGGTCTTCAGTTGCCAGAATGACCCCTTAGGGAACTGTTTGGCATTGTTTTTCATAGAGTTATGTACTTGAGGTACAATGTTTCAAGCAATTGTTTATTATTTTAATCTTCTAAATGGAGACAGGAATACATAAAAGATTACTTAAAATGTCAAATCTGCCTGCCAGATCCCTCATTGCAACTCAGATGTTTCAGAAGACCTATCATCTAGATGGCTACAATTACTGAAGTTTATTACTCTTCATCGTTGCTGGATATTGATCTAAAGGAGGTCACAAGAAAAAAGTCAGTAATTCGTCGACCAACCGCCACTGTGCATTTATAAAGGAGGATTCTTCTTTGTTCAGTCCTGTCATATTCAGTTGCATAACCAGACATTTTTCTTTTTCGGTTACCCTTATTTTTAAATGGACAATCCTGATATTTGGAGCCTACAGTTATTATATATCAACAATGGTACTTCATGGTAATTTTTCCTTTTCCTCTTAAAAGTTCAAAGTTGTGCTCTGCACATTTGTGAAAGAAAACAAACATAATATTTTTGAGTTAAGCAATGACTGACCTAGTCATATAGGGACAAATAAGAGATCCTTAACATTTGTTGTCTAAGTAGAGCACATATTCCTTAAAATTAATGGAGAACTCCAAATCCTACCATAATTGTTGTTCTGTTACTAAAGAGGACTTGTGGTCAAAAACTCAAATATTTTGGCAGTCCATTTTGTACCACATTAAGACAAACAGATACCCTGCAGATCTCCCTGCATTCAACATTATTATACTATTAAGCTGGCACTCTAGTTATAATCAATAGATTCAGGACCCAGATTACTATAATTTTACACAGAGTAAAACCTTGAGCAAAAAAACCCAGTGTTTAACATGAGGGGGCCCACTATGGAAAACCTTCCATGGTCAAAACACTCATTGATATCAGTGAAGTTTTGACTGAATAAAACCTTCAGAATTGGGCCCAGAGAGATTAACTGTACTCTTCAGAAATATTATTCAATAAGTAAATCCTATACATCTTCTCATAAGAATGGGCCTGTGTTTTAACTGAAACCTGAAAACAGATTTTAAAGGGATTCCTACAGGATTTATGTAGGTTTATTGCAGATACTTTATTTAGAATAGCGCTATGGTTGATCAGATAACTCGTCTATGGCATCCAAAAACAAAATGACCACAAGACTTTCTATTTGCGATAGGATTATAGTGACCAGAATTAAAGAATCTCTCTCTCTAAGAGGTCTGATTTTTCACCTGCCTCTTATCAAGAATCTACTATTACGTATGCTTTGACTTCCAGAATTAAAACACATGAAAGACTTGTGAGAATGAGAGGCTGCCTTTCTAAGTATAGCCATTATTACTGGCCCCCCTTTCTATCATTTTGGACTTGTGAGGTGCATCATTTTTTTCCTATGGGCCTGTGAAGAGTATCTGGTCCTAAAGGGTACCTGGATCTAAAAATTCTCTTTGGTAAATGGCAGTTCATGTTATCTCTGCTCTTTTATCATTTGTTTTTTTCAGTCACAGGACTAATCCTTTAAATCAAGTTGCACTGAGACCACACACAAGAGAATCACAAGAATATTATTTTGGCAAAAAAGTTTCTTTCATATATTACTCTTTGGTGCAATGAGGTCCTTCCCTTTAAATGGCAGAAACGTAAACCTAACTTTCCTTATGCCCATTCAACCTTTGAACTTCATTTGCTGTGTTATGAAAAAGCAAAACAAAATAGTGTTAATGTTAAGCAAACATTTATCCAAAGAATTGACTTGATTGCTTAAAACTAAAGTAAATCAATCACTGTCTGTTAACCTTTGTTCCTGACATTTTCTTCCCTTTTATAAAAACACGGTAGCCAATCAGGTCTCACAATAACATGGTTCTTCGGCATGCCACCATCAGGAAAAATACTTAGCCCAGAAATCTGGCAAAGCAAGCACTTTTCCACAGAATACTCCGCGGAGATCAAGCTTGTGTATTGCATCTTAAGGACACAAAAGCTACAGTTGCAGCTCTAATCCATCTGGAAAAATGCTGTTAATGTGAGACTGGGTAGGTTTGAAGTCAATGTTCCCTGGCACAGGTATATCAGCACAGTTCAATTACACAGTTACAAGCGTGCTTTCCTTCTAAATGGCCTCAGTGGAACAGATCCTTACATGTCATACTGAGGCATTTATGTTACAAAGGGTGAGTGTACTGAGGTTTAGCTAAAGGAGATGAGAATCAGGGAGATATAAGAAAACATTTGCTAGGCATTTAAAGCTGTGGCAAACAATGGCTGCTCTCTGCCCTGACAGAGCAAATATTTTCATACCTGTAAAGCTCCAATTAACTTGGGTAAGCAGAAACACTACCCTGCTTAACAGTACATTAAAATGGAAACAGGAGAAGGGTTTGAACTCTTAGCCACTGCAAAGCAGCGTCCTTTGTTGAGACCCTATTCCCTAGGCGAGGTGATCTGGTGGGCCATTTCTTTTTGTCTGCACATCTAAGACAAGCAGCAACCTGGCTCAGAGTAAAGAAAGAAAAAAATGTATGGGCCAATGCACAAGGGAAATGCCTTACCCTGTAGAAATACTGCAAGGCTATTTTCAGCATGTGGGTAGAGGATACTATTGAGGCAAGACAAGCAAGCTGGATTTCTCCTCATCCCATGCGACCAAGCCAGCCAAAAGTTTCTTCCAGGTGCTTTCCCAAAGGCCCACCCTCACCATTTTGGGAACCATTTCTTCTCCCTTTATAAAAACCCTAATATTCTTCTTGTTTGGATGACAGACAGCCGTCCCAAGGATGGAGCAGGAACAGTGCTTCTAGCTCTTGCACTGCTGTGACTTCTTCTAGACATCACCTTATGCTTGGCCATATCTTCCCCTGCTTGTGGGTCAAAAGTCCTGCAAAAGTCTTCATTCTCTCTTGAATGACATGTGAAAAACTTCTTGTGCCATTGTGGGACCTACTGTTTGTGTTTCAACTTAACTGGACTGTAGGTACCATAAGGTCTGGGACAATGTTTTATGTGCTTATGGTCAAGATCCATTGACGCATTTTTGGAGCTTGTCTATCGCGTGGAGCAGGGGTTGGCAACCTTTTACAAGCCACGAGCTGGAACAACACGCTGGTCCAACACAGGGTGCATGGTTTCAGTGGCAGGTCAGTGGCATGTCAACAGCAACGGGGCTTTCCCCATGCCCATGCTGTGGCCAGGCAGCTGGGAGCTGCACCTGCACTGCTGTCACTTCCCTCAGCCCTCATATTCCCTGGCTGTGGTGTGGGTGCAGCTTTCAGCCAGTGGGGATCTGCGCTGGGGCTGGGCAGCTGCAAATTGTGTTTGTACTGCTGCTACTTCTCTCCATCCCCCCGGCCCTCCCACCTCTGGTTGTGGTTCAAGCACAGCTGGAAGCTGCCTGGCCCCAGTGCAGCTCCCCACCAGCTGGACGCTGCTTATGTGCCAAAGCCATAGAGCAGAGGGCTGGGGGGGAAGTGGCAGTCATACAGATGCAGCTCCCAGCTGCCTGGCTCTGGCATGGGTGCAGAGAAACCCTTCTGTTGGAACCATCCAGCCCCTGTTGGATTGGAGCTGAGAGGACAGGGAGAAGCAGCAGTGTGCACAGCTGGAAGCTGCCCAGTACAGCTCCTGACTACCTGGCCCCAGTATGGGCATGGGTATGGGCACAGCCAAAGCCTTCCAACTCAGCAGACCCATGGCTTAGTGGGCCAGCTCTGTCCTATGGCTTGTAAGTTGCTGATGTCTGATGAAGAGAGACAGGTCCTGATTCTCCTCTCCTCTCATGTGTGCTGTGGTGGGTGAAGATTCACTAGAGGTAATCCAGATACGAAATGGTGTGAATGGGTGCAGAATTAAGCTCAAAATATATACAGAATCCCATGAATGTGGCTTGTTCAGGAAAAATATTGCACCCTCTGAAGTCTTCAGATCATTACTGAATGCCTTTATGGAAGACTTGCTTTGGTTAAGCACAAGTTTTTGGGCTCAGTCTAGTTCCTCTCAGACTACAGAGGTAGCTGGGTGAAATGCTGCAGCCTGCATTGTACTGGAGGGGCATGAACAAGCTCCTTCTGGTCCTAATGTCTATGAAGGCCTTTGAGAGCAGTCACCAGCCTGCATGCAAGACTTACTGCCAAAACCAGCTATCTTTCATACTTTAAACATAAAATTTAAGCAAAGCATCCTTATTGGCTACCACCTTGCAGAGGCTCCATGGCTAGGGACAGACATTCAAAAATCCCGAGCCTGAATTGATTCAATCTTTGCAGGTTAGTTTAACCTGCAGAGAGTGAACTGGTTTGTAAGTGGATAGATGTTCGGCACATACCTGCAGTGGCTCAGGACAGAAGCCCAGGGGCGCTAGAGCAGCCCTTCCTTTCCAACAGGGAAGCTGAGCGGTGGGGGGGTGTGCCCAGGCCTCAACAGGCCAGAGTTAGACTGAGGAGGGTTTGAAACCCCCACCTCGGCCTGCAGGGTTTGGAGAGTGGGGGAAGAGGGAGAGGCTGCTGGGGGAAGGGAGAGAAGGAGGAGGAACAGGAGGAGGAGAAGGAGGGGAGATCTCTGCCTGTCCCAGTGGCTCCCTGACAGCCAGGAGCAATCCTGGCACATAGGGCTGCCCAGCCCCAGAGGGGTACTCTTCCCCCTCCTCCCTCTTCCCCCACTGTTGCGGGGCGGGACAGGGAGGGGGGCTGTTTGGTGCTGGGGGGGGTCTCCCCCTCCCCCTCCTCTTCCTCCTGCCACCATGGGGGCACTTCAGGGCCTCTCAGCCCTGGAGGGGGACTCTTATCCCTGCTTCTTCCCCAACACAGGGGCTCATAGGGCCTTAGTGAGCCTCCGTGGTGGGTGGCTGCCCGGCTCTGGGCCTGCTGTGCCTCTGAGCGGGCCCAGATAAGCTGCTGCCTGGCCAGCCACTGGGCGCACACACTGGGCTGCACTCACTGACAAGGGAAGCAACTGCCCAGCTGCTCTCGCCTCTCTGTCACTGAGCTGCACCCACTGGGGGAGGCAGGGCTGAGCGAGGCCAGGCTGGGCCAGGCTGCAGGGCCAGGGCCAGAGCCAGGGTCACCCCCAGCAGTTGCAGCTCTGTTAAAGCCAATCCCTGTGCCCCAGCTGGGCTGGGACAGGCTGGGGAGCACTGCAAGAGCCTCCCCTCCCTGCCCCACAGCAGTGGGGGTGGGGGACAAGGAGGAAGAGGAAAAGGAGAAAGGGGAAGAGTTTCCTCCAGCACTGAACAGAGCCCCCTGCCCCATGGGTCACGGGGAAGTGTCCCTTCCAGGGTCAGGCAGCCTGCACAGAGCCCTCCCCGCCTTCCCTGCCCCTTGGTGGGAGGGGTGGGGGCAGGGGGAGGAAGGGAAAGAGCCCCCCAGCATGGAACAGAGCCCCCCTCCCCACCCCGTGGGGCGGGGTTGGGGGAGAGTCCCCATCTGGGGCCTGCAGAGAGAGGGGGGCTCTGTGCTGCCCTTCCCACCCCGGGGGGCAGGGAGCAGCTGTAACAGCTGCAGAGGCAGCCACAGCCACAGCCACAGGGGGTGAAGAGCAGGGGAAGAGTCCCCCTCCACCAGGCAGCCTCTCATAGAGCTCCCCCCCACCCCAGCCCTGGGGCAGGAGGGGGAAGGAGTCCCCTTCTAGCACCCCACAGAGCCCCCCTTCCCCACCCAAGGGGGGGAAGAGTCCCCCCTAGCACAGAACAGAGCCCTCCTCCCCACCCTGCAGGGCAACCATCCCAGCATGGTGCCATTAAGGTGAAGGGTGCAGGGAGAAGGGTTAATTCCTCCCTCCATCCCTTCTGCCCTGCAGCGGGGATCTGCCAGCCCTGGGGGCCACTGCTGTAGCCCCCTCCCCTCTACTCCCCAGCTGACAGGCAGACCCTGGCTGCGGTGGGGGAGGAGGGGAAGGAGGGAAGAATTAATCCCCTCGTTGTCCACTTTGCCTTAACAAGGCCATGCTGTCCGGTGTCTCACCACGTCCCATCCCTAATCTGTCTGGAAAGCAGAGGGGAGGGGCCAGCCCTGCTGTGGAGCAGAGCAGAGCCCCACCCAGAGAGCATGCTGGGATGCCGCAGGAGTCTGGTTTATCTTAAACCAACAAGGGGTCTGGGAAAGACATTGCTTAAACTGGTTTGAGCCAAATCACTTAAGTCTGGTAAACCTGGTTGAATGTAGTATCTCAAACCAGTTTCGGCCATTGTGAAACTGGTTTATGTGCAGTGAATGTCTGTTCTGTTAGAGGTTTAAACCAGTTTCTGATCACTTAAACCAGTTTGTGTGTAATGTCTGTCCCTAACCCTTATGTTTAACTCTCCTGCTTCAGGGTCTACTACAGGAGCCTCTCTCCATCTTGCAGCCTTACATCCTGTGACCATTTCCCCATTACAGGGAGCACCTGACCACTTCCCATCTAGGTCTGATTCATTGTTGGGTTGTTTGGCCTCAAATCCCTGGACGTTTTATGAAGGATGGCCTACAGCAGCAGTGGCTAACCTGCAGCATGCATGCCTCAAGTGGCACAGGCACTCTCTGTGAGTGGTATGTGGCAGACTGCAGATAGGACAGGCAGCATAGCGGCAGATATGGCAGGGTGCAGATAACAGAGCAGCTAATGGGGCAGGGAGCACATGGCAGGAAAAAGAAAACAAAGCAAATGATCAGGCAGGGGGTAGGAAGCAGAACACCCAATCAGGAAGAGGAAGGGGACTGAGGTGGCACTCAGGGAGGGTATGGGCATGTCTATTGAAAAAGGCATGTCTATTGAAAAAGATTGCCTCCCGCTGACTTAGTGTCTATTACTAGCTCTTTTTCATTTCCCCACAACTTCTTATTTCAGGTTGGTTCGAGCCAATACAATTTCAAAATTTTATTTTGTTAAAGGGGACAGGTTGAGCTGTGAGGTTGAACCTGTAATTTATGGATGAATCCAACTTATCAAATAGCAAATTTAACAGTTAAAAGATGCATCCAATTCCCCAAGGTGTATATAAAGACACATATTTTTCCTCCACCAGCAATGCTCCTTTAATCCAAGTCAGTGTCCATGAAGAAGAGTCTTACATTGTTTTCTTCTCTTCTCTCGACAGGCAGAGTTTTATAGTTAAGTGCAAATGTGGTAGAAAGCTTAGAATCCTGGACAGCGTCATCTTGCTCTTCTGAAAGAATATGCAGAATTACTTGGTTTGGGGATGTGTGCAGAACATGAGACTCCAGTTATTTCAGTTCATATCATCAGAGTTTGCTACATGGGATCATTCTGCTGGGAGTTTAGGAGCATTTGTCGATTATGTTACAGCTGAATTCCTGTAAAACCTCACAAATACATGAATTTCTCATTTACTGGCCACATTGTATGCCTGGTATCAGCTTCACCATCTGTTGCAGCGAGCTTATGTCAACTTCCTTCCAACTACATGTTGTAGGTGACTACTGGTATGACCCAAATTATATCTCAGTCAGGCAACTTTTTGATACAGTCTCCCACAACATTCTTGCAAGCAAGCTAAGGAAGTATGGGTTGGATGAATGGAATGTAACATGGATAGAAAACTGACTGGATCGGCAGGCTCAGAAGGTAGTAGTCAATGGCTCAATGTCTAGATGGCAACCAGTATCAAGTGGAGTGCCCCAGGGGTCAGTCCTGGGGCTGGTTTTGTTCAATATCTTTATCAATGACCTGGAAAATGAGATGGAGTACATCCTCAGCAAGTTTGCAGATGACACCAAGCTGAGGGGAGTAGTAGATATGCTGGAGGGTAGGGCTAGGAATCAGAGACTTGACAAATTGGAGGACTGGACCAAAAGAAATCTCATGAGGTTCAATAAAGACAAAGACAAGTGCAAAGTCCTGCACTTAGGCTAGAAAAATCCCATGTACTGGCACAGGCTAGGGACTGTCTGGCTAAGCAGCAGCTCTACAGAAAAGGACCTGGGGGTTACAGTGAACAATAAGCTGAGTATGAACCAACAGTGTGCCCTTGTTGTGAAGGCAGCTAATGTCATACTTGGCTGCATTGGTAGGTGTGCTGCCAGCCGGTCAAATAAAGTGCTTATTCCCCTCTATTTGGGACTGGTGAGGCTACACCTGGACTATCGTGTTCAGTTTTGGGCTCCCCACTATAGAAAGGATGTGGACAAATTGGAGAGAGTCCAGCAGAAGGTAATAAAAAATGGTGAGCGGGCTGGGGGACATGACTTCTGATGAGAGGCTGAGGGAACTGGCCTTATTTAGTCCACAGAAGAGAAAACTGAGAGGGGACTTAATAACAGCCTTCAACTACCTAAAGGGTGGGTCCAAAGAGGATGGAACTAGTCTGTTCTCAGTGGTGGCAGATGACAGAACAAGAAGCAATGGTCTCAAGTTGCAGCAAGGGAAGTTGAGGTTAGGTATTAGGAAAAACTCTCACAAGAAGGGTAGTAAAGCACTGGGACAGGCTCTCCAGAGAGGCTGTGGAATCTTCATCCTTGGCGGTTTTTAAGACCCAGCTACACAAAGCCTTCTCAAAATTTATTTTCCTAAGGAATTCTTTTGTTAAAGCCTGGGATGATCTAGTTGGGGATGCTCCTGCTTTGAGCAGGGGGTTGGACTAGATGACCTTCTGAGCTCTCTTCCACCCTAATTTTCTATGATTATAATTCTGTGATTCAGGCAGATAGATGTAGCTTTGAGGTCAAACATAAGATTGTGTCAGACTATGGATGAGTGCATGTGGAAATAGGAAAAAAGAGTTCACAAATATATATGGTAACTTCCGCATTCGAAGATGCAAAATATGCTGCTCAGATTGAATGCTCTAAGAGTGCTCAGTTGTGGATTCAGTGGTAGACAGTGTCCTGTTAATCAGGTATGCTGGACATGTCAATTGGCAAATGAAGATGAGACTTTCCATATCATCACTCTGATAGCAATCAGTGATTACCATAAAAAAACTGATAGATGTACCATCCAATGATGGTTTCGCAAAGATGCTGGCTGTTGTCATAAATAATCTAAAGAACAATGTTGACATAAACAAACAAAATGGGTTGAAATTGGCCATGAATACATTCAGGCTGTACAATAGAAGCTTTCTAACCATCACAGAAACTCTGATTCTGGAACAGCTTTCCAACTGGAGTGTGAGAGAGGAAGGGGAGGATAGGGAAGAGGACAAGTTACCTCACTAGCTTGAAGACGGAGGTATGTAAGTTAATGAAAAGATTTAATGATGCCATTGCCTGTGATAGCAAGGGACTGGACTCAAGGACCCATCAGGCCCTTTCCAGTCTTGTGTTCCTATATTCCTTGACTGTGGTATTCATTTGTTATCTTAAGTTCTCAGACTGCTTTCCAAAAATACATACTATACCATTCTACAGAGGAGGAAACTGAAACACAGGGATGTAAGCAAATTTAAGGCCAAAAAGCTATCCCCTGGAAGAGCAAGAAGTAGAAACCAGGTCATTCATAGTAAATATCTCTCAGTAGGTCACTATCTGAGATCAGATTGAGATGAGAAAGAGAATTGGTTGAACTTTTCAATGTTGGGTCCCTCCTGCTTTTGTTTTTTCCTCTACAACAGAATCTTTTTTTTTTTTTTTTAATTGTCACTGAAAACATCTATCATGAGAATTACCTATGCCATCATTGAGTGGGACATTTTGTAGCTCTTTCTTGATCTTGCCTCCTATGCTGATGCAACAGTAAGGTCCATGACTCCCTGGTGATTCTTTTCACACTGTTTCCATATGTCCCATAAATCTGTCCATACTGTCTTCCTCTCCCCGCATCTCCTTATTCCCTGCTGGCCATTCTAGCATGTACACCACTGCTATGAATGTGTGACGGCTCTGATAGCATGGCAGCTATTACTGTCCATACCTTCGCATCCAAGATCGTGTCAGAAAGGACGCTGTGCTCTGCTATAGTCATCTGCTATATTCTTCACCCATAAATATCTAATCAGCTCAAAAAGCCATGCTTAAGTTAAAAAAAAAAAGACCAACCAAAAAAGAAAAAAAAATCACTAGGGTTGTGGTACTCCTGTTAACTAATGAGCTAAGTGATCCCCTCAGAGCATTCCTCGAGGTAAACCACTAACTGTAATAAATCATATACAAGGCTACTGGGCTCCACCCTACATAAGCTTCATTTGGCCATTGGAGAGCCACTGGCCAATTTATACAAGCTGACGTACCCTATTCATTTTACCTATTATTGAACAAGCTATGTAAATTACTAGTGATGGAAGCCCAGAGGCTCAGGATTTCCAATTGCATTGTGCTATGGTATGCCTTGTTTCCAGGCAGTTGTAGTGACCTGACATGCTCTGTGAGCCTTCTGCATGAAGAGATTAACCATCCATTTGGAATAGATACGGCAACAAAGTGTTTGGCTTTGAAAGATATGGTTTGGTTTTGATCAAATTACGTGATTTAGATTTGTCCCTTTGAAACTGAAAAGTGAAACAATGAATGTGCATTTGTTTTCTTTACTAGACTGTAAAATCCCATTTGCCTGTCAGGCAGAATGGATCTAAGAAGCATCCTCGGTTCACAGCTGGCTGTGGCTTGCACAGAAAAACAAAACTCCAGTCAGTAGCTTGGTGAAGCTCCATTTCAGAGCATCTCACACAGAATATTTACCCTTGATTCTGGTTGCCAGTGTGTGGTTCATTAATTGCCCATCTATAACTGACACTCATTATGTTGCCAGTTCTTCTTCTTGTCCATTGTTCATCAATGAAGGACAGTATTTCAGGTCATCAAACAGGGCATATCAAGCAAACTTTTCTTCTCTGGTGCTTCAGCTCAATGTAGGCAATGCTCTTGCCCTCAGAGAAAGCTATACTTGAATAAATTAGCCAGCACCATGTGGTCCTGTCTTGCACAAGTTCCTCCCATAACTTGAGCTGAGCCTTCAGGCAATTCATTGAGAATTTGTGAGGTCTACCACAGTTTTCTTTGCCAGAGACTGGTTCACCATAAAGAAGCTTCTTTGGTATGTGGTTATCAAACCTCTGCAACATGTTGCCAGACCAGTGCAGCTTTTCTTCAGTGATCATGGCGTGATTAATAGTCCCCTCTGCCATGGGAAAATTTCCATGTTTATGATGTGGTCTTGCTATCTTACCTTTGTAAGTTCTCGGAAGCAGCCAAGATGAGGAGTCTCACTTTTGAATATGGTGATTCATAATATGGTGAATATGGTAACTGCACACTGTCATCTCTCACAAGCATAAAAGCAAACAGGTTGGGGCAACCATCTGGTAAGTTTTAAATTTGGTCAGGAGTGTGATGTTGCTAATTAGAGTACAATAAATTGATACGAGACTGGCAGCATTGACTGAATAGAGATGGAATGAAAGCTGGATGAGGTTTGTTTAAAGAGCCAGGAAGGTGCCATAATTAGAAAAGTCAAAAGTGAAGCTCCCTGCCCTGGGCTTTCTAGTAGAATTTACACAGAACTATCCTCCCTCCCCACCCCATGTTGTAGCCCTTACAAGTGAAGGGTATGTTGTAATGTAGTCTATCCTCTACCCCATTGATTAACTACCAGCAAAGAGGAAAAATACCTATGGAATTCAAGATGGTAGGGGATATAGCAATAGTAAAGATGTGTGTCCTCTCTGAACGGCATATAGCATGGTTTGTGTGACGTAAAGACTGTTGGCTGTCGTATAGGAAATATTTCCTTTAAGTCCAGTTAAGCAGCTACTATTGGACTGCCCTAGGGAACTTGTGGGAACATGTTGGAAGGGAATGACAGCAGAAAGGTAGTGGACTATTGTACAGTAAAGAGGGAAGGCACCAGGAAGTGAGACGTTACCCTGCAAGTCACAGTTATCCGCTTTATTAAATAGCATCAGTGTTGTACTTCATCACTGTAATCAGATGATCCTGGACAACCTCAGTTATTACAATGGCAATACAACATCTGGATAGCACAATGTCTAACTTTAGTGAACTATTTTTAACTTTAGTAAACTGAATTTGAGGTAGTCCTTATGGGTATACCATAACTGCAGTGTGATAATCAGACTCCTGCTCAGGTGTTGCCCAATTCCTCCTGTTCACACAAAAAGTTGACTTGAGTGGTGCTTTCAGCCCACACTAGCTGGCATGGCTGGAGGTGAGGGTTACAGCCTAGGTTCCACTTTCACTTGTGAGCTTTGCTGTGAGGATACAGAGTGAAGCACTTAAGTGCTGGAAGTACCCCAATGCCTTTCCATTGTGCTCCCAGGGCAGAAAGGTTCCCCCATAATTTCCTGAGAAAGAATCAGAGTATCTTAGCATCACAAATGAGCCTGAGGATATGCCCCCAGAAGTCCTAATGACATGCAACAGGGGAGCGTAGAGTCAGTAAGGACACAATAACTCTAGTATGTCTTTGCGGTGCATCCCATTTCTTCAACTAGATGGGAGTCCTGAACACCTAGGTTAATTCTTCAGTGAAACCTACCCTATTCTGTTGCTCTCTCTCACTCCCTGGCATAACTATGTATGTCTTTTGCTTGCCTCAAAAACAAGTCCATATATTCATTGTTAAAGTAAGGATGCCAAGAAAGTCTGTGCCTCAAGTATTCACAAAACTTAGAGTTAGCGAAACCTTCCACAGAATAATCTTAAAATTGCCTGCACGAATCAATCTGTGTTCTGAAAGAGAAAATTGAAATGGTGTTTTTTCCCCAGCTGCAGACATAGACCAGCTGGAGGAACATTTAGTTGCCACAGTAACACTACATAGCATCCTCCACCTCCTCCCCTGCTGGAACCTCCTCCTACTTGAAGGCACTAACTAGGATCTCAGGATTTCAGCAGTCAGAATGAAAACATATCCATTTGAAAGTAAGGACTGAGAAAGTTGAAGGAATGGTAAATCAAAATGTGGACTTATGTCTGCAATTAGCAACAGAACATATGGAGAAGAGGCGGCCCCCACTGCTTGCCCAGAGGGAAGCATCTGTTACCCAAGAGAAGTTATTGAATCAGATTTTCCAAAAATTAGGCATATAAGTATCTGTGTAAAGGTGTGCACAACTTCATATCTTGTTGGCATGCACAGCTTCTTCTGTTGTGCAGTACTTAATGCAGGTACAAATAGCTAAGTGTATAACTGGCATTTGGCAAAAAGATTCTATGAGATGACAATTTTCCTGCTGTCAGTCCATCTTTTTCTTGAGTTATTTGCAGTCATTGCTCAGCACCTGTGTGTCAGAGCATCATTTAAAAGGTGAAAAATATTTATCTTCAGAAACATGGCAATTTAACCTCTCTTGTTGCTTTATCCTGTTAGCACATCTCTCAACTGTCCTATAGCTTGCAGTGGAACTGTCAATGCCACACTTTTACTGAGTTCTGGGAACTCACTGAAAATGTATTCCATCTGCGAGATGAAAGGTCACATATTTTAATTATACAGTGGACAGTGGGTCTAAGACAGGTTATTCATGGAGAGCCTAATATGCCCTGCACCAGCCACCAAAATTTGGTAGAATACCTTACAGTACGACAAGCCAGCAACAGTTTTTGGAAAATATGGGAAAGGCCATCCAGAAACCAACCAAATAACTTATTTTTCCTACTATATTGACTGGGGATGAATTAAACTAAAAATTGTCCACCTGGTCTTAAAACTTTTCACACCCTAAGAGCCAAATGTGTTACCTGTCACAGAGGCCAGGCAGCAACTAGCATTCAAAGTCCCTTGTAACCTTCAAAGCAACAAAAAAGTTTGGCATGATTACTTCTACAGAGATCCCATCGATGGTGCCAAGAATGGCTCCTTAGAGCAAGGGCAAGTTGGGCAAGAGTTGATGCTCCAAGAGATCAACGCCGTTTCACATAGCGTGCGCTGCCTTGTCATGGGGATGAAAGAGCTTTCAGTAGCTTGAACCTTTTCTCCTTATAACCAATTTATAGTGGGCTCATGGCCCTGTAGCTCTTTAGGGAGAGGGTTACTTTTGTAGCTGCTCAAAGCTAGAACCTGTAACATTTTAGGACACAGATAAATGCAAATCACCCATGCCTGCATTTCTGCAGTCTACGCTTACATCAAGGCATTTCAACTGGTAAAATATTTTATTCTGTGTTCAATTAATCTTTGGAATAGCATGGAGCTCTATGAAACTGCAGAGGACAAAGTAGGTTATGCTGCTGCTTTGAATTCATTAGGCTTTAATATTAAATATGGAGATAGCCCAAACTGAAATCTAAGATCCACATTCTATATCATCTTGTCTGCACATTTCTGCTACAGTCAAACCCAGACCACTCACTGAGAGTCAGACATCCAACCCCAAAACTTCCCCAAAGTCAAGGTGTTCAGGTTCATTGTCAAGTTTTGGGTCACTAGAGAAACTTGCACTGCAAACTCAGCTTTTAAATCCAGAGCCATGGTTTTGATGCTTCGCAGCCATGACCAAATCATTTTGACTTTCCTCTCTCCCAGTCTGATCCAGTCACTATTAATAACTATAGCAGACACTGCTGATGGCTCACCATTTAGTATCATGTAATGCAGAGCATTCATGTCTCTAGCTTGACCAAAAAGAAAACAAATTCAAGAGTGCTCTACAGTGCAGTAAATTTGACAAGAGACATTGTATCTCAGCTATCGACAGAGTCCAGAATATGAGAGACACTTGACAGAATAATCTTAACTGACAAAAAGGATTAGTGTTACAAAAGAGAAAACTAAAGCCACATTTTCCCAAGCAGCAGACATGGATCAGCTTGAACAGGATTCTGTAACTGCAATAATACCAACATTGTCTTCCTCCCCCACCTTTACGACTGCTCTCTTCCAGCTGCAGATGACTAACAATGGTCTGAGGAAAAAGAAGGCAGTTCAACATGAAAATGAATTTATTTGAAAATAATCAGGCCTATTAACATTTTAAATGACAGTGAACAATGTGTCATCTCTCAGTGCCTGCAAGGAATAGAACATATGGGGAGTGGGAGACTGTGAACTTCACTAAGTATAATATGGAGGCCTTTCTCAAAAAATCAAGTTACTAGCTATGATCTTTAGAAAGTTAGATGTACAGGCTGTGCCATATCACATCTAATCTGCTTCCATTGTTTCAGAGGATGACATAAAACAATCACCTTGCCTCTTCTCTGTGAAATACCTGTCATGGCAGATAGCAGAGGATGGCGTTGAAGAACCTTATGATTGCCAAGTAGCTAAGTATACTGAAGGAAAAAAATATTTCTTGAAAAAAATCTTGAAAAAAGAATAATTTTGATTCAAGGAAATAAACCAAGACAAAAATCTTGAATACATACACCATTCTGCAGAGGATTACAAATGTGTCTGAGCCAAAAACATCAGAGATATTGATACTAGGAGTTACTGGAAATGCTGCCTCCACCCTATTTTCTCTGTAACCTAACATTTAGAAGTAATGTTAAAAGGATCTCAGACAGATGGCCTTGAAACACTAGTTTCAAATTCCCCTGTATGTTGCTGCATTTAGTTAGGAGAAACAAACTATCACTTCTGCTTTTCAGACCCATTGCTCATTTTAATGTTTCTTGATTTAGTAAATGAGACTCAGGCCAGATGGGTCCAAATTTTAATTATTCAAAGAAGGTTTCAAAAAATGTTTGAGTAACTATTTGATTTGAAATTTTGAAGGCCTACAAAGAGTGGATGCAATAACAATTGGAGCAGACCCATTACATAAGATTTTATATTGGCCTATATAGTATGTAATAGGTGCATCTACGTGTGCAAGTAATGGGCCTTCATATTCTGTGCAGAAAATTCAGGCACATTAAATTGTTTCTCCTGTACCCCACATATCTGAATGTACGCATGTTTGGAGCAAATTTGCTCCCAATGGGAGCATTTCTGTCTAGGGCTGCTCCTGCCCTGCTCTGCCCCCTCCCCCCATCTTGCAGCAGCCAAGGGGAGCTTCTGTCTCCCCTGGGTGCCAGCTCTGGGCTGGCAAGGGGCACAGGGACTGGTCTCAATCTCCGTGGTGGGGGAAGGGAGCGTTGTCGTGGCTGCTAGGCAGCTATTTCCCAGCCATGTGAAGACTGGGAGGCAGGATGTGAAACAGGCACAGAAAGATGGAGTGACTTCCCCAAGATGACAGCCCCCTTCAATAGCAGTACAGTAGCAGAGCTGGGAATTGCTCTAGATCAATTGATTCCTAGTCTAATGATATAATCCAAATAGTGAGTGTTGCAAATAATATATATCATTTTAACAAATATTTATAAAAAATTGTAGATTAAAGTGGGTCTCGCTCACTAGATGCTAGAAAAGAAAAAGTCTACGCATGGACAGCAGTTGATTTGTAACAAGGGACTGCAAAAAATGACTTAGTCTGCATAGGAAGATATAGGAGTATGGTGGACTGACAAATTAGAAATGAAATGCTGAAAATGAGTGCTATGAATTTCATTCTTCTTCCATAAAATAAAAAGGGACCATACAGTGAAATTAAAATACTCACTATCTACTTGCATACCACATGCACCACTCCCCCCCAAAATCAGCCCTTCAACACTGGGATGCGGCTTAAGTGGAGAAGCTGATTTTCTTTGTTGGAATAGAAACATGCAGGAACAGAAGCATGCAGACGCTGTGCTCCAATGTCTGCCAAAATGGTTACTATTTCTTTGTGGCCCAGCAGGCAGAAAGAGAAGAGTCCAGTATTCATTCTCTCATAGCCACTAAGGAATTTGCGGTAGCAATTGGCTGAGCACTGTAGTTTGTACCTGAAGTAACTATAAGCTGGCTCAGGGCAAGTGAACTGCAGCATGCAGCCTGGCTGTAGTACCTTCATGAGGCGTGTGGTCAGGAAACAACACCTTATTTACAGGAAATTATATAAAGAACTATTTATAGTAGGGAAGTAGCAATCTTGATACTGGCCTTGCAAAGTTCTGGGGCATAACCTTACTGCTATCCGTACACACTAGGAAGTTCCTGATGCTTCACCCAGACTGTCTCCTGGGATGCCACATTTCCTGGAAGCTCTGTGCTTCCAAGAGGATTTTACTCTGTCACACAGTTGGCCACAACTCTGGAAAAATCTTTTTTTTCTACATTCTTTCTTCCAAAAACAAAAGGTGCCTGTCTTGGAGGCATGCAGTATGTGAGAAGATAGAGTGGCATCAATGAGAACCAATGTATAACCAATGCAATAATATATTTCTTTATATAACTCATTATAATCCTCTTCATAAATTCCTCAGGGCAGAAGGTCATCAAGTCAAGTAGTGTGTCTGGACTGCATACTTTTATTCCCACTAATAACGCTTTTTTCTTTGCTAAAATAACGGTTAGCTTAATTAAATCTAATGCTCTAGAAATTAGGTTGATATTTTGCAGGCCTGGGATACAATATTCTTTTCTTCTATAGCCTTAGCTAAATGCCCCACTATCACATTTCTTTTTCAATAGTGTCCAGAGGCCTCTGATAGGTCATGTCCTGTTATGCTAAGCCCAAGGCAAATAAAATTATGGGTAAATCTTTTCCCCATGAACACCAGATATTAAGCAAGTAGAAGCCCGCCAGTATTTATGAACAAATCTGATCTATTTTAGCAATGCACACGTCCATGTTCTAAGATTAATTTAGTTCAGAAAATACTTCTCTGTTTAAAGACCTGATTATAAGCCTTTTCCTAGTGCTTACAGCACAGCAAGCCTCCCATTTTTAGAGCAAAATCCAATCCTTCAGCAGTGAAAACTTATTCTCATGTACAAATGAGAGGCAGCCTGAAGCTTTACACATAGGCTTTCAGTTGCAGATATTTCAGCATGGAAGACACCCCTTTCTGATAAGTTCCCACACATACAAGATGCTTGAGTTCATATATGCTTAACTCTGTCCTTCAACACTTCATTTTCTTGGAATGTGTGAAAGTTAAGAAAGTATCTGTTACTAACAGTGATTGCAAATGCCATTTTGAATTACAAAGTATAAAATTAAGGACTCTCCCTGGTAACCTGACATGTGTGAAGAATTCCTTTCTTGTAGGCATTGTCTTGGGTCTTCCTCTAGGGTGAAGGAAGCTGAAGAGTTGAAAATACTTTAGCAATACAAAGAGCCCAGTGTAGGAAGAAGAAAAAACACAAAGCAAGACCACCCTTAAGCAGGAACGCTTCTTGTGCTGCAACACCTGTCACTTCAGCAGAGCACTGGTAAGATCATTGCACTGACTGGTTTGCTCCTTGAACAGACAACAAAAAGAAAGCAGAGAAGGAACCAAGGCTACACAAACAAAATATGAGCTCAAGACTGTAAGGGGAAGCAAAAAGAATGAGGTTGGATGATGTTCTCTCTGGTCCCTCCAGGGCAGTCCTAGAAAAAACTGGGGAGGAGGAGACCTCAAGACATCATCTAGTCAAACCCTCTGGTTCAAGGCAGAATCATCCATGTCTAAAACATCCCACACAAATGTTTGTCCAACCTTCACTTAAACGCTTCCAGTGATGGAAATTACACAACCGCTCTAGGCTGCAGTGCTCAAACACACTTATAATCACAAAGTTCTTTCCAATATCTAACATAACTCTCCTCTTTTGCAGTTTAAAACCACTGCCTCTTTGGCCTGTACTCTATAGGCAAAGAAAACATCTACCTTTCTCTATTCAAAGAATATCACAACCCCTACCCCTTCCCACCTTAAATGATCCCATTCTTATAAAATGTTCTTGTAATTCCTCTTTTCTAGATCTCTAATAGTTTTTTTTTACTGTTTTCCTCTAGATTCTCTCTCTGATTTGTCCACATCTTTCTTGAAGAGCAATACCCCAGATTGCCACAGTACTACAAGTGAGATCTCACTAGCATTGAATAGTGGAAGAATCACCTCCTACCATGGCTGAATCTAGAGGGGGTGTGGGGATGTGATCACACCCTTCTTTATGACCTGACCATGTTGCAGGACCAACAGCTAGAAACCCTTTTTTTTTTTTTAAGTCCTGGAAGCAGGTACGAATCCCCCCCACCCCTTCCTCAGCAGCACACCCCCTCCCTTCCCATCCCCCCTCTTTCCTGTCTGCAATTGGCACTGTCCCTGCTGACGTGAGGGTGGGAGGCACTCCAAAGCCACTTCCTATCCTCCCCCTGTCAAGCTGTTCTGGAAGCCAGGCTCAGCATGCAGCAGCAGTAGTGGTGGGCAGGTTCCCCTGGATGTCCCCTGCCAGCCAAGAGGAGGCTCAGGCAACAGCACATAGTTGACTCACATTTAGCTTAAGCTCCACTATACCTCTCCTTCCCCACCCCCACACTCCTTTTCTACGGAACTATATCCTGGGCAGTGATTCCTTGGTTTCATATTTGTGCATTTATTTAAAAGGGGAGATTGTTCTAGTTTCTTCCCAGTTTGTTCTTGCTACTGCCTGCAAAAATAGGGCTAGTTTACAGATTGCAAGGTTTGTATGGGACTTTCTGGTCTGAAGCAATCACTTTCATCACTTTTTTTGGCTTATACTCCAAGTCAACCCTGACAAAATGAAAGAACACCTGGGCATTAGCATAGTCTACCCACAGGAATGAAGACATTATCCTCATAATCCTTGCATTGTTGCTATATACTGGGCATGTGTGGGGTTGGGGAGGAATAGGTGTTGTTTTCATAGAAGTTTCTTTAGAAAAAAAAGGGAACCAGAGAGAGACAGAGGCAGAGGCAGAGACAGAGAAGGAGAGAGAGAGAAGAATTTTGAGGCCTACTAATCCTTTAAAACTGATTATTATGGGCCAGTTATACAGAATTAAACAGGAAATTTGAACTGTCCTGCCCAACAATCAGGAATATAAGCCTGTCCAGTAATATAAAAATAGCATTTTCTTACAAAATGAAAAACCTGTGCTAGGCCACAAAGCTCCAAAGTAGCATCTGGTTCTTCTGCTAAAGTATCTTCCTTCCTTGCCAGATGGAACCCAAGCCAGATCCTCCTGCATTCTTCTTACCACCTATCCAGATGGAAAAAGAAGCTGCTCAAACATGACAAAATAATTTCATTACAAACATCTACAACAATTACAGATAAGGATTTGAAGAGGAATTCTCAAAGAGCACTTTCAAAGTGCTGCTTCCAAAATAAATTGACCTAGCTAGATCTTGAATGTTTGCAGCTCTGAAGGCATCACCTTCTCCAGGTCAGGACTGATTTTTTTTTTTCTAGTTAGAGCCAAAGAGGAAAAAAGTGTGTAGCTGGATGCTGGAGATTAGCGACATAGGGCTACCATACGTCCAGATTTTCCTGCATGTCCTCTTTTGGGTCCTCCCATCTCTGCCCAGGCTGTTTTTTAAAATATCAACAAATGTCCAGGATTTTGATCTGCCTTGGCTCAGCATTGAAGTTTGTCCCAGCACTTCCCAGTTTGGCCCAGCAAGGAGCTGCTTGGGGTTGGGGGGATGGGGGAGGGCGATTGGAGGCAGGGGCACCCCATGCTCTACGTGCATGCCCTGGCAGCTGCAGGTTGGTAGTGAAGAGCACTGGCAGGGCTGTAGGGGCTGTGGCTTAGGAGTGAGGGGCACCAGGGGTATCAGTAGCGACAGTGGGGGGTCCATGGGTTGGGAGTGAGGGGCACCAGCATGGTCTGGGGGTGGCGTACTATGGGTCAGGGGTGAGGGGCAGGGGCAGGGCATGGGTATATCACTGCCCCCCCCCCACAAAATCATATTACCCTCACCCCGGACAGGTGTCCTCTTTTTTGAAACTGGAAATATGGTAACCCTAACAAGTCTCTAAAGCAGTGATTCTCAACCAGGGTGCCAAGGCTTCCTGCAATGCTGCCAGATCTCTGAAGGGTACCACAAATGTGTGAAGAGATAAGCAGATAAATTAAGGCTCAGGTTCAGGCTTACTCCTCCTTGGATGATTCCCTACCCTCACTATCCATCCTCTCTGCAGAGAAGTAAGCACTGTAATATATACATTAGTTCTTGAAATTGGGTGCCACTCAATTCACAAAAGGTATAGAGGAGTGCCTCAAGTCCACAAGGCTGAGAAGCAGTACTTTAAAACTTTGGAGATTCAGGTTGTTTTGGCTAAGCAAGTTGAGGTGCTTATCTGAACATCTGGGATCTGCAAGCCAGGACCAGAAATCATCACTGAAACCTTATGAATTTCCAGGAAACTGGGTGTAATGGAGCTCAAAAATAGTTTACTAATTGTGTTTAACCCGTAGCGCAGGGGTGGGCAAAATGCGGCCCGTGGGCCGGATGCGGCCCATCAGGCCATTCTATCCAGCCTGTGGGGTCCCTAAAAAATTTGGAAAGTTAATATTTATCTGCCCCTGGCTGCCTGTCATGCAGCCCTTGATGCCTTGCCAAAACTCAGTAAGCGGCCCTTACTGAGAAGAAAGCATTGATGGGTCTCCATCATTGCAGACAAAATTATGCCATCTTCTTTCTGGTGTCATAATGACCTCATTTCCTGTCGAGTTCAGGATGTTATAAGTGACACTATGGATTTCTGAAGGAATTGGTGGAACTGCACACAAAGGCTAACATTTTACTGAGCTCTTTTATTCAAATACAAAAAAAAATATTTCAGTTACTGTCTCGTCTGTAGTTCTAATTTTTCAGTCAAAGTCTATTTATTAAAGCAGATACCAGATTATTAAAAATACATAGACCTGAGTAGGAGAACTTGATTCCCAAACACTTGTCTAACAGCTTTCCCATCTATCCATTTGGTCAAATAAAAATTTTCACAAACAAAATCCTTTTTTCTCAAAAACAAACAAAAAACCGACCAAACCCTCCAAAAAAAACACAGGCACTTCGAACTCTTGGCTTATTCAAACTAATTATCTGATAATCAATAAATGAAACAGAGGATAACACTCATCTTTATTTAGGTTCACTTAGTATCTTCCTTCTCAAGTGCTTTTATTCTTCTGCAACTCTCTCTCTCCACACAAATTTTGATGTCGCTTCTACCTCGCTGAAACAGGGTTGTGGGTATTATGTTTACTTATAGACCTTGTGCTATACTCTACAAACATCTCCAGTGATCTCTGCAGGATTGTGCTAAATGTTTTCTAATAGTCCAGATATAACTGAACTACCTCTTTATTCCTGTAGGCTGTCTGGTTGTGCAATGTAAGAATCTAGCTTTTCAGTTAACAATAATAATGGCATAAGGAAAGCAAATAGAAAATTAATAACTAGACAATGGCTTACCTAAAAGAATGCATTTATTCCTTTGGACTTTGTGCTGGAATGGAATATCAGAAAACATAGGCTTATAATTCTTCTCTGTATGGGCTATCACCCAAAGTTATACTTTCTGGAAATGGGTGATCAAATTCTGTGCTTGGTATAACCAGGAACCAAATTTTTTTCACAGTGCTGAAGTTACCATAACTTTTAACACACTTTTCTTTCATTTTAACTCTGCTCTGTGTGTGTGTGTGTGTGTGTGTGTGTGTGTGCGCGCATGCACACACGCACACACACACACACAAGGAAATCTTAGATGATATATCTTGATGCATATACACATACAGAGAGAGAGAGACAGAGAGAGAGAGACAGAGAGAGAGAAAGGATATCATTCATATTAATATTACTTATGTGATTTCCAGATGTTTTTTAATGAAAAAAGCATATAAAAAGGATGAAATTAAGAAGAGAACCAACATAAAGAATAATCTGAAACTAAGTCCACATTCATCGAAAGGTTTGCTGCAGTTTGGAAACAGTGTGTGTAAATCTGGGCTGATTTATGATTTCACATCAAAACCATGCAAGCTTGGGAATTTTGCATGGTTAAGATGTGAGAACAGATGAATCTCAGTACTTCTGAACTGGTTTCACATTGAGCTTCAGGATTTTTTTTTCTTTGAATCCCAAAACACAAAAGGAAAAAGAAATCAGGCAATACAAATTATGTCAATTGATATAAAAGAAAAGGAGTCCTGCAAACTGCTAGAAAGTACAACTGCCAAGTTTTTCCACCACCCTACTTGTGAAACAGGAATTTCCACACATTCTTTCCACACTAGTGATCCCTTTGAAATTGCATCCTCTTCCACTTCAACTCTACAAAGAAGCGTAAAGTTACAGATACAGCCTTCTTGGATCCAATGTATTAACAGAAGTTGGAGCCAGATCATAAGTTAGCGTGAATCTGAAATGTTACATTAAAAGCACTTTGGTAGCCTCTGCTATTCTTTACCATGTCATCTACTGCAAACTTTTCATTGTGAAGTTTGTCTTACCCCAAAAAAATGTTTAATGTTATCCTTCCGTATTTGTATTGCTGAAATATTGACAGACCGTCAGTTTTGTTCCAATTTGACAGGTTCCAAACGAGGATCTCTGTCCACTTAACTATCCTGAGTTTCCTTTCCCTTTTTTCTTTATCTATCTAGTTGGTTATAGGTTCACCTGTGATGTAGAGTCATCAGCATTTCACTTAGTTCACTACAGAAATGTTAAAGCAATGCCAAGCTCTTTTGAAAATACCACCTCAACTGTTTTACTTTGTGCTTCAGTGGGCCCATCTACACATTGATTAATGTGCTTCAGGGAATGCACATTAAATCTAATACCTCTGGGTGCCTATACAAGTGCAGGGAGGCTGTTCCAATGTGTTAATTCGAGCACAACAGAGCAGACAATTAATCAAGTCTGCTGGAGTGGGGCACTTACCGCACTCCAGCAGCCTCCTATGTCTCATGTATTAGTGTCCCCGTGCTTCAAAATGGTGGCAAGGGTGCTTTATCTAAAGTTCATTTGATAAGCTTTAGATAAAATGCCCTGCTGCCATTTTAAAGCACAGGGACACTGATACATGAGATGCTCTGGGCACTTTAATTAGGAGCAGCTCTCAGAGACTCTCTAAAACATCACTCCCAAAGTACGTGTATGAACACACTCCATTGTGAGGTGCTAGCATCAGCCTATTTTAATGTGCATTAGCTAAAGAGCATGGTTTTCTTGTGATGCTTTAATGCGAATTAAAGCACACGTGTAGATGCGCCCAGCATTCTGCACTAGGGAGTCCTTCTTTATAACATCAAACAATACATAGCAATAATTACCCACGTACGACTCCTACACCTACCTCTTCAATAGCAATCCAAGGGTGGGGGTTAAGGAAAATCAACCAACAAAATTCCACCAGCAGATCTTGCAAGTTTTTCAGTCAGTATTAACATGCCAAGTTTCTTAGAACAGAATGGGTAAGGCGCCTTGCTTTGTGCCAAAGCTGGTGCTTCCAGTCAACCTAGCTGTAAAATGGCTATCTGGTCATTCAAGCTGGGGAGTCTAATGTAGTCATGCAGATAACCACATCAATCCCCTTTGTGTTATTGGCTACAAAAATGCCTTTATATAGACTGTACCTCGACCATGCCCAGCAGTTTGTTTGGCTTACATGAATAGTTGACTGGACTTCTGAGTATTTTCAGCATTATTTAGGGAGCCTAAAGAAACACACACAGGCAACTTAGTAGGCTTTTTCAATACTGCCTAAGGAGTTTAGGCCCCAACTCTCATCAATTTTAAAGACAAGCCTGGTGCTTACTTACAATGCAAGTCAGATGATTATCTGCACCTTGTCTACAGCCACATTCATATTCCTATTACTTGTGATTCATATCCAAATATACTTTGCCATCTCCATAGAGATCTCCATTATGCATAATGCAACTATCCACACTATCACCTATCCTATCTTTTCTACATTACTTAAAAAGACAGAGTACTCCACTAAAATCATGTTCAGTGGAGATCTTCTCGAGTAAAATGAAAACCAATCTGAAATCAGGTGACATTTTAATGCATGATTATACTTGGAAATCAAAAGTCTATTGATTGGCAAAAACAAAGCGCTGATTGGCACTAGGATACCTCTCAAGACAGCTTCTGATAGTCTTCCACAGATTCTGGCCTGCCATACAGTTGTAGCTTGACACATCTGTATCTCCAGGCTGGTGTAAATCACTGTAAGCCCTCCAAAGTACATAGAGTTGTGTCATTTTAGACCAGCCAAAGATCTGGCCCTGTGGGACTGCATTTGCAGTTTAAAGTATGCTAAGCAGCACAGACTCTCAGCCAATCTATTTTTAACTTTCCTTCTACTGGAATTAGTTTATGAGAGTCTTGCTTACATTTTAGGTATTTATTTACTGTCTGTCATATGAAGGAGGCTTACATACCACCCTTTGGTTATTTTAGTCAGTTGTATAATGTGGGACAGCAAGTAAGACACGTGTCCCAAGCACTGCTTAAGGGGAGAGGTGTCAGAACGAGGAAGAAAAACACTTCGTTCTCGTTTCCTACTCAGATTGCACTTGCCATTTGCAAACTGCAGCGGCATAGGCAATTTATGTCATAGAGTGCAAGATGTCCTGGGACTTGTAGTTTTGTACAGCAGCAGTGAAATTAGATGCTTCTTGGGGGAGGAGGGGTAAGAGAGAACAGACCCTTTTTTTTGCCCCTGAAAAAAAAAAAGTATCTTTTCACTTCTCTACATGGGCTTTGGTAGCAAAAAAAGGGGTGAAAGCAGCAAACTCTATAAAGAACTACAATTCCTAAAACACCTTGCACTCCATGACGCACATTGCCCAAGCCTGCTGCTGCTCTGCATGCTCTCACCCTTCCCCATGGGACAGAACTCTGCCCTGGGTACTCTGTTCAGATGTTACGCCTCTGACTCTAGTGCCTCTGAGCAGCAAAAAAATGTGTCATTCTAGTTCAGATTTATTTTTATCTTTGGCCAATATTTTGAATGAACAAATGAACCATCATGGAGGATGTTTGGTTGTACAGTGAAAAGACAGAAGGACCACAGGAGTTCTAAAAACTGGCAAGAGTTCTCATGCCAAGTCTGAGGCCAGGGATTTTCTAGGCAAATAATAATTACAAAGCAATTATACAGAGAGTGGCCATTGGCTAATCACTTCAGCTAAAATCAGATTCTTTGGAAGGCTTTCACATGATGTTAGGCCTGTGCAAGTCCACTAGTGCATGCCACAGGGATGCCTAACACAGTATTTATCATTAGGAATTAGGGAAGCCGGCAGACAGATTAGTCCTCAGCTGGCCCCAATTACCCATATGGGCCTGACTGCCTAAACTATCTCCATCCGGTCCCAATAATCGGCATGGGTATGACTGCCTGGATATAAGCAGTCACCCTACTAGCATTTTTGGTCACTCTATGTTCTACAGGTACCTTTCTGTGTAGGTCCTAGACCCTAGCTCCTTCTGCAAACCCTCCAGATGCTGCTGCTCCTTCAATGAGACTGTCCATCTCAGGATGAAGTGCCACATTACACTTAGACCATACTAAATCTGTAAAATGCTAAGCAGTGTTTAAGTCAGAACATGCTGTGAACATTCACACATTAAGAGTTATTACCATTTCTTTCCTGCGTGGTTCTGACTTGCCACTAAAAGGCTGGTGAGCAGGGACATGGCTAGGAGCCAAAACACCTGGTTTCTATCCCTATTCTAGATGGGGTGAAGGCTGGGACCAGTGCAACCTGGGATGCTGGAGGACTGAAAAATTGCATCCTTTATCTCCTTGGAGAAACTGAAGGTACATTAACATGAGCTTGGTAGCATGGCCCAGAGTTAAGTTAACCCTTGCCTGAAGTGGAATAATTTTAAGATTTGGGGGTCAGGCTAGATGATCTGTTCAGGTCCCTCCTGACCCTAGCTACTATGAAAGATGCACAGCTGGCATTTAGCAGAATGCCTTAGTATGGTCTAAGTGTAGCATGTAACTTCACCTTCAATCTTCTTGTCATATGGAGCATGTTTCTCTTTAATATGCCTTTTCTCCACATGACAGCCTAGCTCCTGTCATGACCCCCAGGTTTGTGACCCTTTATCATTGAGCCCTGACTGCCCTTATTCCAGTCATGTCCCTGACTTATAAATTGCTCTTAAGTTACGGTTAGTATTGAAATGGAGGAGGAAAGAGCTGCAAGAAACTGAAGATATTTAGCAAACTAAAGATCTAAGGAAGGATACACAATGAATTGTTTTCAGATCCAGTTTTTCTAATCACAGACTGTGAAGCAACTGCTGGGTAGATTTCAGTAATAATAGCTGCCTTTAGGGCAGTTAGATACAAGATATCATAGGAACCCTGAATCCCTGGTAGGTGTTGAGTTTCTCTTACCTAGCAAAGGAGGCAGAAGTAGAAGACCACAATGGGCCAACAGTGTAAAAAATGTTGTTGAATTCCCACCTCCATCATAATGCCCATAGGTTTAGTTAGTTACTGTGCTTTGTGATTTGAGATGTTCAACAGGACTAGTGAGTTGTTTAATACTTGAGAGTACTTTCTGGCCTGGTCATCTACCTTTCAGCACATCTTTCAGCCTAAAAGCTTTCCCTGTTGGGATCTGACAACGGTTATTTTTCCAACAAAAAAATATTCCACTGTCATTTATTGTGAAGTATTTACTGGGGGTTTAAAATATCAACTTTTGGGTGGAAGGACCTTATTGCAAACTTGTACGCTAGGTTTGATTAAGATACTTTAACTTAAAAGTTTCGTTTTTTTTCCCCCCATGGGGTTAGGAAGGGGAAAGGAGAAAATTTATGGAAGCATGCTTCATTAGAAAGCAAGAGGATCCTTCACTATGTTCCTTTTTCTTTTTGTGAAAGTAAACAATTTCACAAAGCCTGGGCTTATTGTTCAAGAAGAGAAGAAGGAAATGCCTTAGTGAGTCAATTCCACAGCTAATTCATTCAATCAGACCTACACCTTAGAAAGTTCTTGCTGCCTTTTTTAATAGGCAGCATTTCAAAGGGAGATGATTTTGAGACTCAAGGCCCTGTTTGGGGCATTTATATTAATGCACCTGTTGCAGCCAACAGTTTTCTATAGTTCTGTAAGGATTGCTTGAAAAGATCCCCACTAGTGAAAACAATTTCTGTTCCCTCCCCCACCTTTGGACTGAAAACTTCCAGGAAGCAACAACCACTAGGGCAAACCCAGGCTCCTGTGTGGAGTCAAATGTTCATATTCAAAGCTACATAGTCAGAGCCCCATCTTTACCCTTTTTGAGAACTGTAACAGCCAGCTCTCTGGCTGATTCTCTCTCTCTCTCTCTCTGCCCCCTCCCTTCTCTTTCTGGGTCTTTGTATTAGCTGTCATGCAGTTATGGATTGTTTTTTGGAGAGTTACAAGTTTTAAATCATTTCTAGTTCACTTTGATACTATTAGGATTTGTATTACTGAGTGGCAGTGGCTTATTCCGTTTGTTATTCAATTCTAGTCAGCAATTTGGGCTGCTCTGTTCCAATAGCAAAATAGCCCTTGTTCAAGAGATGTGCACAAGAACATAGGAATTGCCTTACTAGCTCAGACCTATCATCTATATAGTCCAGTTTCCCATATACTCCAGTGGCCAGCCCCAGATGCTTCAAAGGAAGATACAAAAATGTCCAAGGAGGCAGCTATGAGTTAATCTACCCTGATTCCAAAGCCTTAGGGAGAAAGTTTAACATGTGTTATTTAATTACCCTTAAAAATTATGACAAATCTGGATATTCCTGTTACTAATTATAAATGTCCAATCCCTTTTTGAATCTTGCTAAGATCTTGGCCTCTAGGAGTTCTTGTGGCAGATAATTCCAGTTATGTAAAGAAAGAAGAATAGCATTTCTTTTTTTCTAAAATCAGTTTTGAATTTCCCATCCTTTAATTTAATTGAATATGCATTTTCACTTGTGTAATAAGACAGAGAGAACAGAAGCTCCCAGCCTCCCTCCACAATTATTTCATAGGACTTGTCTTAATCATCTACTTTTCGAGGTAAACAGTTCCAGTATTTTCAGGCTGTAGTCATCCAAGAGTATTTTAAAGCTCTCTCTTTCTCAGTACTCTTTTCTGAATACCTTCTAGCTCTACAATATCATTTTAAGGTACCGCACACAGTATCCAAATGAAATTATACGACTGATTTACATAATGGAATTCTAATATTTTCCATGTTATTCAACATCCATTCCTTATATCCTAATGTCTTGTTGCCCTTTTTCTTGGGGTTACACATTGCAGACAGCCTTAGGAAGGCATCTGCTCAATGATGCCCAGGTCTAGTTCAACCTAGTTTCCCTCATCTTCACTTATTTAGGATAACCACCAGCACCAGATATTATAAATATATATTATACCGGTAATAGCACAGGCTCTCAGATAATTTCTGTCAGATGCCTTATCATAGCTTAAATTCATATTCCTTCAAATTTCTTTACAAAAAAAGATGCATATCTGCTTGTACACTCCTTCCTCATTAGTGTAAGGCTCAGACTTGTGGAATGGGTCAAGCCCTTCCTATAGCTTTTAGCAGGCTTGCAACCAAATGCAAAAAAAAAAAAAAAAAAAAAAAAATCTTCCTCTCTCTAAACTCATAGGATTTCTTCATAACTCTCTTCAATATAATGAGTGTGGCTACATTTTCAAAGAATTCTAGTGATGTGGGGAGCATAACATCAGGGCACCTTAATGGGGTTTGGTTTTTTGTCACAAACCACCAAGTACTTCAGAAATTAAGCTTCCTTGAGATATCTTAAAATCCTGAACTGAAACAATGAAAGCTTGAATTTCCCTTCATGCAGTAGAATCCAGCATCTCACTAGAGTGACGGGACATGATCGCAGGACTTCTTCAGTCCTTGTACTCTTGCTGTTTCTGTTTCATCTCCCCAGTCCCAGATTAATGTCTTTCAAGGGCTGTCATGGCATCGTGGGCTTCTCAAGAATCTTCTTCTTCCTGAGTCCATTCAAATCTTTTGCTTAGTTCACTGACAAATGCCTGTTTCACATCTCTCTACCCTTTGTGTATGGTATTGATTTCAGTAGGAATTTCATCTAAGGACAGCAGGATTAGGCAGGTTGGTTGCTTTCACTCCCCTCTGGCTGTCCAACCCTGCTGTCATCGTGCTGTGACCACTGAACTTTATTATATGCTTTACACAAGATCCAAAGTTCCAGTTCACCCTCTGTAGATGCACACTTTATCCCTCTCCACAGCGCATTTATCATTTCTTTTTCTCTCTTAAATCTCAAGAATGCATAAAGGTTTAAACCACTCTTCATTTCTGGATAAATTATTCCTTAAGACAGTTAAAAGGAAACAGTTACACTGAAAGAAGTAGCTAAAAACAACAGTAAAAACAACAGGATTTGGTACATTTGCTTGTATTTTTCCATTGAAAATGTTCGTTTCCTTATCATACCTGCAACCCTGTATAATTGATCTGATTCCCATGATGCAGATCAAAAGATCCTCACGTGCCAGTTCTTTCAATAACATTGAAAAAAAAATGTCTACAAGGACAAGCTGATTCTGGAAACTCACTGACTCATGGTCCTTATTTATTGGCCTCTCAATCTTTGTACCTCTTTGTTACATCAGAATTCAAAGCGCTCCTCCTTTTGCTCTGTAATCCCCCCTTGAAATCAGCAGCAGATTGTTTTTCAGTGGAACTTTAATGGATTCTTGAATGTGGCAACGGAACTCTTTTCTCTTGATTTGGCTGCTTTATGAATTAGTGTATTGGCTTCTAATTTTTCTAAGGTGAACTGAAACACATCTGGTAGTGACAGAATTAAACTGCAGTAGGGAAATCCATTCCTGTTCAGAGTGAGTGCGACTGGTTTTGTGTTCATCCATAATTGTCCAGCAGGTGTGGTGACATAGTTACAGCTTCTCATCCACTGGATTTTAAAAAGGCTGATGATATCTGCCTTACGTGACTCCTTTAATATTATCCTCCCTGCCACAGCACTTGGATATTGCTCTATTATTATTTATGTGGTTTTAAGATGTTCTCTTCTGCTACAGGATAATATAAGGAGAAAGGCTTAGACTTTGTCTCTTGGCTAGCTACAGGAGTCCCTGTCTTTGCAGCCTGACATGCTGTCTTTACTTAACTAAATATATAGCTTTCTTGAGGAGACCATCAATGCAGGGTTCTTTGGTGTCCTTCTCCAGCTCTTTTCATTTTTGCTTTATTTTTTAAAACAAAGCTTCAAATTTCAACCTATATTGGCTCACCCCAGATGACTTACAGAGGTATAAGAAGCAAATGCAAGGACAAAGAAATCATTTGATTTGGTCTGAAGTAAGCAGTACTTAAAATGGCAGAATGCCCCAAAGGGAACAAGAACGAGGACAACTAGATTGCTGGGGCAAGGATAGTACACTCTGGTTTTGGCAACATGGTAGGTGGGTTCTTTTTTTGACAAAACCTAAACCATTCCTAGCTTGGGATCCCAGAGACCCTAAACTGTCTCAGGCAGGTACTCCAATAGCTATTTCTAAGAGTGGTATCCTTCTTAGTTTCTCAGCATTAATCTCAGTAGTGAACCACACCTATCTTCACAAGACAGAAGTGATCCAACAAATACTCTCTACATAGGTACACTTTGCCAGTCACAGATACAGAAGGCATGACCTGGCCTGACTCATTAGTCGTGGATGGAATCAGGATATTGTGACCTCCATTTTAAGAGAATTACACCCATTACCCCAGCTAGAGAACAGAGCACTAGGACATAACAAATAAAAAAAAATTCCACGTTGCATTCGTCATAAGCACTAGAGGCCATAACCATCCTGAAGGGAACCAGGCTACACAGATGTGTATTTGATTTATTCTACATAAATGAATCTCTGTATCAATATTTTTGCTTCCAGTGAACAGTGAGTATAAGAGATGGAACAACAGGTAGAGGAGAGAAACAGTTGTTGTGCATGTGTAAGCACTGAATCTCTCTCCTAGTAGCAACAACTTGTAGGTTTGAGGAAAAGACGCTACATATGTATGAGTACCTGGGAAATCTCATATTCTAGTGTACATGAATTACAGTTCTGCATCTGAGACAGAAAGTCACCCTAGGAAAACTCTGTGAATTTATGGGTACTATCCTACACCCTACTATATACACAATACAGCAAAATATAATTTGATGTGAATCTAGAAGTCTTATGCCGGAATGTATATCAAAATTTTAATCTTTCATGAAACTCTTGAAATGGAAAATCAGAGAAATGTCTTTATCCACATTTCAGAAACGGGGCTAAGAGAGACCCAGACAGGATAAGAAGAAGCCTAATGTGAACTAGAACAGGATTTTTAATCCTGGTTTTATTACTGAGCTAGTTACTTGAGCCATTAGCAGGTGTCAATTGGCAATTGATGATGGGGACGCTTTGTGATTTAGCAAAGTAATGTTGTAAAATCAAATATACTCAGATTAATCTGTATTAGCAGCAAAAAGTAGAGAAAATATGGTAAATGTAACTAAGGTCCTCTATACTCCCACCTTTGACCTTGTTTCTTTAGATTAGGTAAGAAGTTCCCGCTCTAGTTTAAAGAAAAAAAACCCATACATTTTGAATGGACTTGGCTTTGAATATATTTACTAGCATTCATCTAACAAAAAAGAATTGTGGGGAAATTTTACAAACTTAAAACCTGACTGATTCAGCACATCATGGAAGTCATTGCTGTGCCTCACCTGAGCGATGGTCACCCAATCCATGATTATCTTAATGTAAAGCACTCAGAAACAATAGCTGTGTGTATATTTTCCAGAAATAGGTTGCACTGACAACCAAATCAAAGTACATGATCAATAGGAAACTAGCACTGGAGAAAGGAAACCCCACTGTTTTCCTTACTGCTTCTGCCCCCTCTTCCCTCACCACAAAAACCCTCATGATTATCATGCTATGCCTCTACTCTTCAGTTCCACACCAAGTTTCTGCTTTCTGGTGTTCTGCAAAAAACATCAGCTGCACAACACAGCAGGAGGGTGCGAGTGTGTGTGGGGTTTGGGGTTTTTTTTTTGCAGATCTCCAGTCAGTCAGAGGCTGTGGACTCATGCTATTTTGGATCACCAAGATAAAAGGAACGTGTACAAGAACAATATTTCCTCTTAAGATTTCCTTCAATTCTCAATTTGTGCTTGAATTCTCTGTGCTTGAATCTAAAGCTAGAAGGCAGACCCCAGAGCCAGGTCACTGGCTCAAAACTTATTCAGAAACCTCAGTGCAGGAAATCAAATGGTCTGTGCTTACTTAACCCTATGACTTAAAAGAAAAATCCTTCTCCAGCTGATATCTCCCCTTAAGCTTTTACCTTCTAATTTAAAGTAGCCCTAAATACAAGTTTTTTATATAAACAGTTTGAAAGACAAGAACAGCTTGTGTCTACAACCTCAGCTCCTACATTGCAAAATACATCTCCTCAGAAGGTGGATCCCTTTTTCTTTTAAAGGAGCTGATTTAAAGGGGGTTGATGATTTAACTCAGTGCACCTGAAGGACTCTCATTAGTTTCCTTGTCAGCTACCAGCTTTGCTTGATTGCTGCAGCCTAGCTAAAACAGAATGAGGGGTAGGGCATTATTAACTCTCTATCTACTGGCCTTCATGTAAGATCCTTGGCATGATTTTACAGGCCCAGTGTCTGATTCTTAGTTGATATAAATTCTTATTAATCTGTTGGACCCAATGAGGCTGCAGGTCATCTGCAGGTGAATCTGGTCCATGTTATCATTACCATATAAATTAGTTGGAACTGGTTAAAGAATGCAGTAGGTATGAAAGACTTTTACAGTTCATCTGCTTTGGAAATAAAGACAAGCTTATATTTAAATCTATCATAAAGAAAATAGTTAAAAAAAAAAAAAGAAACTTAAAAGAAGCCTGAGAATGATTCAAATGGGCCCAAACTAACCAGAACACACACATTTCTCAAAGCCACCCTCCAGAACAGAGGATTCTGGCCAACAGTTTGATGCATGCTGTAGGAATATCTTTGAGAAATGTAACACTGGAATCAATTTTGTTCTGTGGGAGAACAATAAAAATCATGAGCCAAAGTCTGCCCTTGGATGCATATACAGACTTCCATTGATTTCAGTTGTAGCCACACACATGCATCTAAGGGTGGAATTTGGAACCCTACATCTTTAATCCACAATCTCTGCTAAATTCAGTTATTGCACAGGCTATGAATGGGAGAGTGAGGGTTGCCTGGTTGTAACTGAGACCAGAATTTGATCCATTTACTGTATACGTTGTGTCTGAAGTGGGTTTTCTTCTATTAAAGAAAACCAATTTTGTAGGGTTATGGAAAGTCATAAATAGCATATCGTTAAAAACTTCCAGTCTGCAATATAAAAGGCACCCTGGAAAAGTACTTAAATTAACAGAATCCATCTTCCAGAGTCAGTGCATGATTTACTATAGAAAAGGAACCAGGAAAGACTGTTTCAGTGTCTTTGATTCTATACTAACCTGATTTCTCTTCTGACATGCTGTCTGTCTTGAAAGTTCTTTAATGCTGTATCACTTAACTTCTATCAGGCATTATCCGTGCAGAAATATGACCCTTTCCTCAAATGTATTATTACTGCATCCGCTTGCCTCTGTTTTGCTTAGCAACACTAGGCAAATGATTACATACCTGAAGATGTCAAAAACATACATCATAAATCATTGGGAAGTAACAGCAATTTTGAATACACTCACTGATTTTATGACACACATTAAATACATATGCTGCACTAGAAGTGATTATACATAATTGTAGGCCATTAACCTTAGGTGAATCATGTGCCCCATGATGATATATCTTAACCTTATACTGCTCATGGATGTGTTCTGTAGAGCTTAAAGGGAAACGTTAGCCCATCTGTAGATTGTTTAAATCCTCCTGTAGAATCTGTCAGAGAATTATACCTTGGGGGCGCATCTACATGAGACACTATGGCACAGTAGCATTGCTGGGCACTAACCATGATGCAACACTACTGCGCAGTAGCATCGGGAAAAAACCATGTGGTGACGGTACTACACAGTAACACTGCTTCCTGTGCAGCCCGCCACTCAAGTAGGCACAGCCAGGTATAATCAGAATTTGTTGCTCTTGGAAGTTTAACACGCTATCTTCCTTAGGCTCCTCTGAAAAACCTAGCCTCAATGCAATTAACTTTTGATATGCACAAAGAGCATCAAGGAGCTTTCCTCCCATTGAAAGTAAATGCAACTGAGGTGTCAAATCCCATTTTTGCCTTTGAGAATCTTCTTCTAGAGGATTTAACAATGTGACTTCTATTCATTTCAAGGGTTGCTATGCACAGGTCACATCCCTTATCTGGCTTTTAAAATCTCAATTATCTTTTTAAAAATAATTTGTCAATCCCTGTTAAATAGCACTTCAGTGTTTTAACCCTATTAAACTCCACAGAAAATTTCTACAAAAGCTTGCCAATAGAAACCTTCAAAAGGTCTAACTTTAAGTCAACATGACCATGACCCACAATGAAGTTAAAAACATTGTAGTTATTTTTATTTAATCTACTGACACATTTAGAAGACAGAAGATTATTTCCCTCCTTCCTGCTTGTCTCCTAATCTCACTTTTATTTTTGTGTGTGAGGCAACCAAACAGAATGAAGTTAGTTAGAGTCTGTGAAGAAATGTGTGGAACTTTATTTAACTTCTCTAGAGGAAAAAGGTTCTCTGCTTGATTTATATGAGGCATTTAGGGTTGCAAGATTTTAGTAGGCTTCTGCAACACATCCATGATAGCTTTGACCCAGGGATAACGAGAACTGTATGCGTCTTAAACCAAATGTAATTCAAATCAAGTTTGGGTTTAATCCAAACCTAATAGGGGTGTGGATTTATTCCAGACAAGCTTTATTTTAATGTAGCTGGGTTTAGTTGTAGTCCTCAGAGCTCTCACATTCTCAAGAACCTAGGTCCCCTAACACTCTTGAGAGAGGACTCAATTTATCCCTCTGCTCTCCACACCCTTGGACTATAACATCCAAAATGTAACTGAACACAAACTCTCTGGCTAACCCATGACTATTGAATGCTTCCAGAAGATCCTATTAGGACTCTATGAATATTTTTATACGTTTAGACTTATAATTAAACTATAAAAGGTACCCATTTACTATTTTGGGCACCTTTCAAATCACTTGTGAAAAAAAACACAGGATAACAAAATGAAAATCAACATCAAACTATCCAAAAAATCTACAGTATTTGTACTCCTTAATACCATTCCCTAGGTGGCACTTTCTCTGCCAGATGTCCCATTTCCCAAAAACAGTTGTCTCCAACAAACCCAGCCTTCTTCCCAGGCTCAGGCAAATACACAGGGCTGTACCTACCCTAAAGATCAACTGTGTATTGGACCAAAGATGGAAGCTGGTTCCAAAGTGAAGGGCCTGAAGGGCCTGTCACAAAGAATGTATTATACCTCCAACCCCTTTCTCCATCTCTAGCACCTTTGATTACTGAAGCTGTAGGAGTATGACGCAGGGAGAGAAATTAGGGAAGTCCCAATTTTAAGGTATTCATACCCCAGACCATGAATCTTTCAAATCTCCCTGGTGAATGGTAAGGGACTGATGCCTCCATGATAAACAAGTACCCTGGAATCTGCATATAATACCACTGGAGTTTTCATTCTCCTGGGTGGGATGTTGTGACAAAGAGCATGTGCGCAAGGTTTTTGGAAACAAACTGGATTTTAGAAGAAATTGAAACTGCAAAACTTGGGAAATGAAATCAGCACAGCTTTTAAGATCCTTATAAATATATTCATAATTTCTCCCACTTGCAAAGATACAGGACTTGATTCCATTCCTAATAAGAACCCAGCTGAGCAATACTAGACTCACAGCATATTTAATTCAAGGTTTATTTCATACAGAACCAGTGGATATATTGAACTAGATTATCATGTTGTGTCCTCCAGTCAAGTCCTATTTTAGTTCACAACTGCAAGTGGGTTTGGTTTTCCTAGACCCTGCTACCCAAAACCACTGAACCAATTTGGCAGAGGTGGCAGTTTCTACTCAACGAGACCTTCTGGATTACAATAGCAGGGTACTGCAGGATCAGGATCGAGTGGGACAGGCAGGGAAGTTTAGGAGATGCCTCTTGGCACTATGCTTGACTACTAGTCTCTCCTTTTCTATGAGCTCTTAGAGCATAATTTCAGATGGTGAGGAGGGGGAACAAACCAAACATTTATCATCTTAAATACAGGAAGCATCTATTCTATAGTATTTATGAAAAAGGAATACTATTTCAATATCAGTTGCTGTGAGAGACGGTATTTAACATAGTTTATCACATGGACTGTATGTTCCCTGATCAAATATCAGGCATTGCTTGTAAAAATAAAAATAAATTATCATTATTACAGCTCTATCTTGATGACCTGAATCAGGCAAAGTGGATGGTCAAACTAGATGACTAAAGTGGTCATTCTAGCCACAAAATCTGTACATTTAAGAACATTAAAACAAAAACAAAGCACATTTAAGTATTCCTCACATTTCTCATTTGACATATCCACAGAAGGGCACCTGGTTCCTGGTAAAGTCCTTTAGACTAGGCTTGATACAAGCACACATAAGTGAATGTTCTTGTAAACAGAATCTCTCCATCATTTAGTCTTGTTTGTACCATCAACTCTGTGCAAAAACTCATACAAACATGCCATTTCCTTTCCAGAAATCTTTCTGCTGATAAATTTATCTCATGCCAGCTTGGATAACTGATGATTCAAGTGCCTTGGCAAGACTTCTGAAAGGCTTGACTGTCATCAGCTTATATGCCAAACCTGTATGCAGACACAATGGTTGCAAAGGAAGCAAAGAGCTAAAATAAACACCATGATATCTGATGAAAGATCAGAGCCATTAAAATTCCAATCCTGAAGAGTGGGTGGACTGGGGAGTCCCTTGGAATCTGTAATCATTGTGCAGAACATGCTGTATGCCACAAAATACCAAATGGTTTAGAAAAAGTCATCTACGTTTTTATTACAATGTTGTGTAGCTGCCTGTTTGTTATGATTTATGTGGTAGAGCTGTTTTCTGATAAGATCACTTGTTAGTGCTGGCCATGGCTGGCTAGACCCTCCATCAAGGCCTTGCCACCCACCCACTAAAGTGGTCAGTTGGGGTCAGCTGATCCTCCACTTCCCTCTATTTGAACCCCTGCACAGAAACAGAAAGTGTCTGGGTAACAGGGCTTAACCTGTTCCCAGACTACCGTGCGGTTCCTGCTGGCTTGTGTTCCATTTCTCATCTCTGCTTGATCTCTTGGCTACTAGATCTAGCTCACCCTATGACTCCATGTTCTGCCTGATCCTCTGGCTTCCTGACTTGGCTGGTTCCCAGACCCAGTTCTTGGACTGACCTCCTGGCTTCCTGACCTGGCCTGTACCTGGATTCTGTTCACTCTTCCTGACCCAGGCTGGGGCCTTATTCCTTGAATGGCCCCTGACCTGGCTGCCCACAACCTGGCATGACAGTTCACCCACTACTCTCCCCCCAAAACATTTATTATTGGGACAACTTAAAAATTAACTTCTTCACTAATGCTTTTGGAATGGTAAAGTGACCTTTTCAATCTGATCAGCATTCATCAGTTTAAAATGTTTCTATTGCAAAAAAATTAACCTAATGTCTACCCTGATTATAGGAACTGTAGGGTAGAAATCAGGCCTAAGTGATGGATAAGCCTTATGTTGACTAAGAGCAGCAGTGAATTTCACCCACTGAAGACACTGTAGGAATATTAACTACTTGCAGATGGCAAGTTTGAAGATTTGAGTGATGGCCATGCTACAAATTACTGCAACATAGTAGCATGGGTAGTGTGTAATGACTAGGGACCTACCACAGTCACGATTTCACAATTTTTGCAGGAACCGCAAGTTTGGTAAGTCCCCGTGAAAAAACACAGGGACTGCATAAAAGCGGGAAAACGGGGGAGTTGGGTGAAGGGGGGAAGAAAGCTGTAAACAGAGGCCTGATGTCCTAAAGCACGGAGGGGTGGGGGGGTTAAATTTTCATGGTGGAGTGCAGTGGACCCTCCCATGCCACCTGTCAATCTCTGGGGAGGGGCAGGACATCCAGGGCCCCTCAGCCAATCAAAGCAATGGGGGGGAGGTCTGCCATGTTCTGCAACAAAAACAGCACCTGATGCCACACCAGGACCATGCAATCTGGACACGGCCTCCATGAATTAGATAGGTCCCTACTAATGACAACTGCTGTTCTTATTGAACTTTTAAGTTCAGTAAAAGAAAAACATGAGCCAGGAGGTGCCAGGCAGTCTTTCTGGAAGTCATTTTTCTAACTTGTGTATTGTTGTGTATGAGCATGTTCCATACATGCACTAGCTTTACATTGGACACTGATGCCACCAAGGCTGCAACATCTACTTGTTCTTCTGCTTCATAAGGAAATGCCTATTTTGGCAAACACTTTCTTCTGATCATACCAAGTTATCTGGCATTCAAATTGTAAGAGTGTGGCCAAAGAATTAAGAAGAGGAACCAAAAAAATAAAAATCCTTTTGAGATAATCAACCAAGTTTGGAACTCTCTCTCTCTCCCACCTGCAGATTTAGAAGCTTTAGGATGAAATCCTTGCAAGTTTTGCCAACATTTCTTGCAGATTTCCATTGCCTTAGCAACACATATTGTCTTTCAAAGAAAACAAGTTGGTTTTGTCTGTCATTGTTTAAATGGTCTCAAAATTCTTCTATATACAAGTTACATCAATGTTTTATTTAGCTTCACTGTTCAGTAGTTCTCCAGTCTTAACATCCAGGCCAGTATTAGGTAGGTCTGAAGATGCACTGACACTGAACTTTCATATGGTTTCTGTTTACTAGAGAGCCAGAAGAAACATCACATAATAGGTCACAGATGTTAAGAAGGAGATGTCCACAGACATAGCAGATATAAAGAATGTTCTCTGTAAATTTATTGAGTTAAACGGTAAATCCATCCCACTGAAAGTATACACAGGGGCTAAGCTAGTTGTAAATGGCAATTAAAGTACCAAATGACACTGTAACTGCCATAAATGTTACTTGCAAGATAAGGAGAAGTCTTTTTTTTTTTTTGCACACACTACATATTTTGTCAGACACCAGGGAGACAGACAAAAGACAAGCTTAGCCTTGTCTTGAGGACAGCATTTCTCCACCCCACAGGGTCTGTTCTTAAATGGATGACATCACTACCGTTAGTCATCTCAGATTTGAATTGGTCTAGATGAATGATGGCCATAATCAGTAAGAGCTAGCAGCTAATTCAAACCAGTGGAATATGCATTTAGAGAGGCAAGGCAATTACATAGTATAAAAAATCCTGCAATGCATAACAGAGTTTATGAGCAGCTGGTTGATAATAGCTTTTTAAAATAAACACCATCTAAATGCCCACACCAGATTGCACAAAGTGCTCTGAATCTCAGTGACTGCTTTTTTATTTACCCTCCCAGTTGCAGCTGGAGACACAGAAGGGTAACAAGGAATTGATCGTTGGTTGCAATTAGGCAAGTCCAGAATGATGGTACCTTTGGTAGCAAAGCAATGTGTTAGCTCTCCCCAGCAGCCTGTTGCTAAAATAATTGCTCTTGAAAGGACTCAGGGGAATGTGAGCCATCTATTGGATAACTATCATCTCCTCAATTCTGCTACAAAATTACTCCCCTGGCCTAAAGATTAGCTTGTGAAATCTGATGACTTTATGGCCAAAGAGAGTTTGGGGGCATGCAGCATTGTGCTAGTCATAATGCTATTCAAAATCAGGTTCCGATTCGATTCAGAGAAATTAAAGGGTCTCCTGATTCGATTCGGATTTGGAGATTCAGCAACCGAATCGAGCCGAATCTCCACCAAATCAAATCAGGGACCAAAGCTTCACACAGCCCTACTATTCACATGCACAATCTACTGTGTTACTATCACATTCAGCCTAATATAGGAGAGCTCAGCCATACTGAAGAAGGATTCTGAACATATTTGGTTAGTTTGTTTTGGCTAAGACTTAGAATTGGTGTTGTTTTTAGGGACAATTTCTTTAAGGTTTAGCTTTATTAGTCAATTTTAGGTTATGTTCAGTGCTCATCTGAGAACTTTCTGTTTGCCCTTGTGTTGGTGACCACTGTTGCATCTGTTCTACCAGACTGCCTGTGGGGTACCACTGTACTCTTACTGGAGTGTTCAAGAGTACACAATCTCATTCTCATAACTGTTGTTACCAGTAAGCACTAAGGACCTTGGGCTGAGCACTGCCTGCAGCACCACCCTCGGTGCATCTACACATTCATTAATATGCTATAGTTACTGTACATTGTTTAGTACTAGTGTAGCAGGCTTGCCTTTTAGAGCTTGGGTTGAGTCCCAGGCTTGAAATCTTGCTGTTTTGATTGGTGGAGCCCATCCACCAATCAGGAGGCAGCAAGAGCAGTTAAGCCACGTCCCTTTCCTGAGGGGAGGGGGAGAGGAGTCGTGTCCCCCCCCCCGCCACTACCCTAGACCTGATTGCAGACTGCAACACTGTGGGGTCTGGAAGACTTCAGGGGCGGAGCCCTGGAGAGTATAAAAGGGGCTGCATGCCCAGCGTGAGGGGAGAACATCCGGGACAGAGAAGAGAGGAGAGCGGGGCTATGAAGGGCTGAGGAGAGCTGCTCAGCAGGGTGAAGCAATAGCCCAGAAGCGCCCCTGAAGACTTCCATCAGCAGGGAACGGTGGACGGCTCCAGCAGCTAGGCTCTCAGTGTGCAGCACGGCACATGGTATCCAGACCTTGGGAGCTGCATGAGGCGGCTCAGGTCTGCAACCTCTGCTGTGTGGCCAGAGACACAGTGCATAGGCTGGTGCACATAGTAGGACCTTTGGAGTACTTGGGCGGCTCAGGTCCTCAGCGCCCAGAACGAGGCTGGGAGCTTGGTGCAGGAGGTGCTGCACAGAGGGTCCAGGAGTGGACCGAGCCTGGTGCTGCACGAGGCAGCCCAGACCTCCGACCCATAGCAAAAGGTTGAGTCCAGGGAGCCAGATGGTGCTTGGGCTACTAAGCCAGTCGACAGGGCTGAGCCAGAGGCCCCAGAAGCCCTGCACAGCAGAGCCCTGTTCCAAGGGACAGTGACACCCCCCCTGAAGCCCACTGCAGGTGAGAGAGCAGCCTGGCGCAGAGGACATGGATCACCCTCCAGGCCTGGGAGCCGTGAGTTGCAGGGAAAAAAGGATTCCCACAGGAGAGGGGGAGTCCCCCCTGGTTAAATAAGGGATCCAGAAAGTGGAGGTGCCACTGAGAGGGCCCCCCTAAAGTTACCAGCTTCCTTGTAGGGCTTTGGAGAAGTCCAAGGGTATTGGGGTTTCCCCTTGGGATTAAATTTATCTTTGGGGTTTATCTGTTTCAGATCAGATACTTACCTATGACTTACCTGTATCTGGAGCACTGGTATAAGGTTTTATGTCATTTACCCAGAGGGTATTGTTTATGTTACTGGTTTAGATATCTTATAAATATATATACACATTGTACGTATGTTTGTATCCATGTTCCTTTCCCTTGTGATAAGTTAATGTAAATAAATGTGTATATAGTTAAGTCCCCTGATTGTCCTGGCCTGGTTCTATAGGGACGGAGGGAAACTGAGCGGTCTGCAGTTCCCACCCCACAGCACACCTGCCAGCTACCAGTCCCCTTCAATTGGAGAAGGAAAGTATATACTCGAGTTACATGGGCTACACTTGCATAATAAAGTACTAAATCAATGTGCAGTAACTAATACTCCTGCGCAGTAGTGCTGGTGCACAGCTTTTTAGTGATGCTAACTGGGCAGTAGCCTAATACTACCACTCAGTAGCATATTAGCATGGCTTTTGTCCCATGCGCTACTGCACAGTAGAATTAGGCTACTGCACAGTTAGCATCTTGTGTAGATGCACCCCCTGAGCACTTTAAGGGTGCAAATGAAAAGGAACTGAGCTCCCTTGCAGAAGCCCATCACTAGTGTCCATTGAGCTCAGCTGCAGCAACACAGTTGTACCTTTCCACCACCATGCCATGGTTGTATGACTGAGTCCTGTCACACATTACATTTCTTGATGCAAGCTGCTATCCAATATTTGGGATCCTGCAGGTTGTTCTGGTGAGGAGGAGAAATGAGTGGCAGAGTCAGGTATTTTGATTCAGCTCTTTTAGTTTACAAGAATGCAGAGTCCTGCTTGTTTAAGAAATGGGAAACAGTCAGACTGCCAGAGAAAGTTTCTCAGCTCAGCACCAGACCTCCTTCAGCTGGCATTCTTCTCTCAGAGTCATGTACCCATGCCGACAAGGTTAGGTAGAAAAGCCCTCAAATGTCTTGGGCCATGCCATGGGGCAATTTGTTTAAAGCAGTTCTGTCCAGTTGGCAGCCTGGAGGCCATATGAGGCCCCCCAAAAGGTATATTTGTGGCCCCTGGGCTCCTACTTGGCTGCTGCTCCCCCACACACTTCCGCTGAAGCAGTAGCTGGGATCTCCTAGATCCAGAACCCAGAGCCCAGAGTACCTGTGCAGAAGGAGATACAGGGAGATACACAGCTGAAGAACTGAGGGTGGGAGACAAAGCATCCTGTGCATGATGCAGTAGTGATACCCATGCAGCACAATGCAGTGGCAGTGGGTGGTGAGCAGCCCAGGGGTCTGTGGCTTGCACGGGTACTGTCCATATGGTATGTGGCCCCAGATGGTGCAGTCTGAATCAGCATACAGCCCCTGTCCACTTACGAGTTGGACAGCCCTGGATTAAAGTAGGGTTTCCTAATGCTCTAGCTTGGTGCCTTTATTACACCACCATGTTAACATCACTGAAACATGTTGTCACTGCACTGCCTTTTGCTGTACTTCAACCTTCAGTGTGGACCGTTGCGATACTGGTGTGAATGCTAGTGAGGTTCTGTGCCTCCCCTCAAAATCCAACTTGCTTTCATGATTAATGAAGGGAAACAAGGCTGCCGCAGGCCAAATGACCTCTGCCTTAACATAATGGCCCTGCAGATGGACAGGGCACAATCCTCCACAGCACTGCCCCTTGGAAAGGCTTTTCAGCTGTGTAATACGAAGGAGAAAGGGGAGTAAAACTCCTCCTTTCGGATATTGTAGTGTGCCCCTCACCCCTTTGCAAAGGGCATAGAACAGTGATCAGGCCACGAGTCTCTTTGGAGACGTAAGGTTGCCTTACAGATCAGTCATACAGCTACATGTAAGTAGCAGAATGCTAATGCATCATGTTAGTACAGGTGGGCTTTAGAGAGCTGTTAAATGTGTACTGCTTGGGGAACTCAGGTTGGTTAGCCACATCATGACATAAGAATCAAACCATGTGATTCCTACAACAGTCCTCCCTCGCCCACACAGGCCACCCACCAAAGTTCCTGTTAGTGCAGTTCCTGTAGCTTTGAAAAGTAAAACATTGTGCTAGAATGGAGGGAGTTTAAAAGGGTAATATTCAAGTGCGCTGCATAAATCCCATTGTTGTGACATATCCTTGACACCTCAGACTGCACAGTCCCTGAGGATCCTACTTCTGTGCTATTAAATGTTATCGCCCCTGTAGTGTGAGTTCTTCTTAGGGCCTCATAAAAGAGTCACTAAAGTTATTTACATTCTCCAGTGCTGTTGTATGAAAAACTGCTATGGGATAGCAGAGATGGGCCAAAGCTATGATCCAGATCCCAAGCATGGACATCCTCAAAGCCTAGATGCTCTGGATTCAGAAGTCTGGGTGACCCCATTAAAGAGGCTCTAGTCCAGGAGTTGCCAACCTGTGACATGTGTCACAAGTGGTATGGACAGCTGCTTTGTGGCACACAAGCCCCAGGTGCTCAGTAAAAGAAGGCACTGGAACAGAGGCAGGGGACTTGAGTCTCCAGCTGTGAGAAGGCAGGATGAGAGGAGGTGTCACTGCTAAGAGCCAAGTTTACCCTTCTCTGGCCTTGCAGCTACCATCAAATTCAAGGCTTTGGATCCTCACTCACCATATAAAGCTGCAGCAGTTGAAGGATCAGGGAAGTATTAACCTGGCTTTTGACAGTGATACTTCTTGCAGCTGTGTTCTGCCTCCACTCTGGTGCCCAAGGGTGCAAACCCCAACAGATATGCCTCTAGGAGGGCATCAGAACAGCACTTGGGGAGGGAGTGAGGCTTAACTTGTGGCACACCTGCCCAAGCAGTTGGCCTCCACTACTATAGAGATACCATAACAGATGCCTGTAGAAATGAGCCCAGGCCAACTGTTTGGGACCACAAATGCTTTGTCAAATGTTAGGTGTCATTGTCACTGACTCTGGTAGATACTGTTACATAGTTACTATTTATAGGGATGAACCATGAAGAGCCCAGGTTGCCCCTTCCAGATTCAGGATGCTTGGGTCTAGAGGGCTGAGGCTCAGAGTCATTGGGTGCTTGTACACACAACGGGGGTTTAATTTAGTTTAGTTCTCCCTACACTGAAATGGTGGGTTTTAAAAAATGCACTGTTTCCACCATTTCAATGTAGGGAGACCTAAACTGACTTAAACCCCCGTGGCATATACACAAGGGTGGGGGCCCGATCCTTACTTGTCTCTTCCATGGTGGTGGGGAGGCAAGCTGCCGGCAGGCTGGGTGGTTTCTGAGCTGCAGGAGGGCCAGTGTTTCCCTCTGCGGCAGCAGCACCCCCAAGGCAGCACCCTGAGCGGTCCTGGAGGGTGCTGCAGCCGTGGAGGAAAGCACCCCCCACAGCCACGGAGAGAAGCACTGGGCCCCCCTGCATAGCTCAAGCAGGTAGGCAGGCAGTCTTCAGGAGGGGGAGAAAAAAAAAGATTAGGCTCCTTGCTGCTTTTTTTTTCTTCTTCAGTTGAGCCTGCCTGCACAAGCTGCCACTGGATCGCACAGCTCCTGAGCTGCTGTGCAGGTCCCAGTGCTTCCCTCCGCAGCTGCACTGCACCCCCCCAGGATCGCCCAGACCAGGTGCCAGCAGGTGGGTGCAGCAGGGCAATGTGGCAGTGGGGAGAAAAGATGGTGGCAGTGGCTGGATCAGAAGTGCCAACCTACTTTGGGCTGATCTGCATTATTTCAGCTCACCTCTCCTAAAAGCTTGCTGACCCCTGAGCTACACACCAGACTGTGGAGCTAAAAGGTAGGAGGGCCCTCCTCCTTCCCTCTACTTCCTGCAGTTACACATGCAGGGCAATTCCACTTGTTGTAGGGTGAAACAGAATGCAGAACTATGTTTAATTGCTAAAACCTGCAGTTGCCTGGTTGCATATGTACTGTGCATAAAGGGAAATAGTCCTGAGAATCTACTGGAAAGTTAGCAGAGGGTGTGAGCAAAAGGAAAAGGATGATTTTATTGGGATATTGTTACCAAATCATCGCTCAAAATGAAGAACAGGACTGTAAGTCTGCAGCTGGGAGGTAAAAGAAGAAAATGAGAGCTTTGTTTAAAAATCTGTCATTTTAAAACATAACCCATTCCATCTTGACACAGCATCAGAGGAAGGGCTTAGCACAGCACGGCTAAAATGGGAAGCAGAAGGCTTTATGTTTAAGGACTCTCTTCTCTCTGCTCTCAAAGGCTCAGGGGATTAGCAACAGGGTTTAGAGAGTTCCCTCCTCTGGGATCATCAGTTCAAATCTAAACCCACAGCTACTACCACTAAATGGGTGTTTGGTGCGTTTTGTGAAAGGAGTTGAGGGTCTCAGACCACTTCCTAGTGGACAGGTACCCCCATTAGCAAATTGCTAGCTCCATTTGAATCCCTTCCCACTCTTTTGGGCAGTCTGGGCAGAGGGCCAAGGAAATAAATCTTGAAAAATGAATTCCAATATTGCCCTTATACGTAATCTCTGGGTAGGGGTAAAGGCACATGGCAGGGTAGCATGGGGAAACCTTCATTGATTGCCCTCTCCCTTTCATATGGAAAAATACTAGTTTCAGTCTCTTTCTCTTTCCAGGCTGGTACCTTCCATGCACGTGTATGAGAGAGAGAGAGAAAACATGTTTGCCATGGAGTCTTTCGGCAGCTCAGACCCACACAACTCTGTGACAGAAATAAAGCACAGCCCCAGCTGGAACTGTCCTTGGAAAAACAACAGCTCATTAAATGTATTCTTTTGTTAATTACAGCTCCACATAGGAAATGAGAGCGGTTCATTCTAATCTCCATAGAAACACCCAACCCTATTTCCTTCCTAACATGTGTATGCCCCATTGCACAGCATATTGTTATGGGCTAACAAGTTTTATTGGCTGTTTCATTCTTTTAAACTAGCACAACATATGTCCAAGATATGCAGTGATCAATTACATTGGAGGGGATTAGAAGATGTCTGTTTTCCTATTTATAGGCATAATTACCAGAAAGCTCAACTACTTTTCCTCTGCGTAATGCATAACAATGGAAAACCAGGATGATCTGAGCTGTTTGCAGTTTCCTTCTGAACTGGAAATCCATAGAACTTTTTTCATGTGTTTCTATAAATTTTGGGTAATGCTATGGAATAAAAAGCTACAACTGTGAAAACAGCTTTTACAGCCAAAATTAATCTCTTTGCTGGTGAGCTGTGCTAACAGGTTATATTCTACTAACTGCAATTTTTCCTCAGGGACTCCGGTCTGAAGCTAACTTGACATCTTAAATGAATTCCAATGTCTCACTTGATGTCTTCTGGCTAGTGATCTGATAATGACAATATAACTCAACTCTGTAGATTTCCCCTCTGCAAATCCACAGGATGCTGCTGGGGTTTAGGGGAGGTTAGGATGGCAACATCATGGTTAGGAAATATTTAAAATAATAGTTTCTTGCAGACAACCTGGGCAACACTGAGCAATCACTTATGGCTGTATTTACAGATGAGCACAGTTCTCATGGCACCCAGCTGAAATTGTTAGTTTCCACAAAACTTGGCATACAATCACACCCATCATAGCAAGGAGTGTTGAGCTCTTAGGGAAAGATCTGCCCATTAACCTGATCTGCCCATTAACCTGTTAGGGAAAGATCTGCCCATTTTACTTTACTAGTCCATCCCCAAATTGAGACACTTCCTTTCTCTCACTTTTGTGTGTATGTCCTATTTACAGTGAAGTTCTATGGGACAAGGACTGTCTCTTACTATACATTTCTGTAACCCACTGGGAAAGTGTTTGTTATGTAGCTCCTACTGCACACAATTCACAGTGGATGTCAACACCTAATCACAGAGCCTTATCATGGCTCTTGCTTCTATCTCTAGTACCTCCAGTTTTGATACAGATGGAGGCTGCCACATGGTGCAGAGTTTAGTGTAATGGAGAACTCTATACGCTACTATGATCACCAAACACTAGTCCACATGTACTGGGATTTTCATCTCTCTGCTTGTGTTGATGAAGACTTTGAACCTCTATTTCCTAAGCCACCTTCAACCATTCTTCACTTCTCTTTCCCCTTTGCACTCCTTTGGAAAGAGAAAATTTCCTTTATGACTGGCCTACCTAGCAACTGCAGTTCATGAAGCATCTGGAAGAAATCTTAAGGAAGAAAACTAAACAAATATATATCTATTATCCCATGCAGTACCAGTTTTGTAACACATGAGGATTCCAGGCCCTTCCCCCTCAGTGTAACATTTCAAATTAAACCTAATAACATAGCAAATGGAATAAATTTGCATTTTATAAAAAAAGTGAAATCCTATCCTAAAGATTTGAAATCATACCTAACAGTTCACAATTTCCATGTGTCATGTAAATCTGAAGACTCAGCCTGCCACAAACATTTCTGAATCCACAACTGCATTTAATGCTGCCTTTTCCACACATCAGTGGAAGGAATAAAAGTGAATTCTCTCTACCACACTGCAAGTACCTTTAAATATAAAAACGTTTCATAAAGAACACAGCTAGGGTCAATGTTTGGAAGCAGTGGGATTAGGTGAATTTTGGATTTTTTAAGGCTAATATCTAGATTAAATTAGTTCACGCTTTCAGCAGCTATAGTGGTGTATCCAGTCAATGGACAGGACCAATAAATGATACAATCTGTAAATGAGAATTTGAACTGATTAAATAAAATCTCTAATAGGAATTAGGAGTATTGGCAGTATTTATTTCTTATTGCCTTCTTATTGCCACATAAAAGATTAGGGGCCAAATCTTCAGCTGGTGTAAACTGGCAAAGCACCACTGAAGTTATTCCAGTGTGTGTCAGATCCTCCTTTCCATTATACCAACATTAAACACAGGGAGTAGGCCCCATTCCAAAAGCCTTAAGCAGAGTCAATCTAATTTATGCAATTTTCTGTAAGCAGTGTGGTTTAGATCAGTAGTGAACAGAAACAAAACATTCGCCCTTTGGTGATGGGGACAAATCTTAGACCAGATTCCACAATTTTTAAACCAGTCTATGTGGGGGAAATTTCTGTTATGGGTATAGACTGATTTATGATCACTTATACTGGTAAAAGTGTAATGGCTGTACTTGGCCAGTATAGATAAGTGTATTTTAGCTGAGTTACTCCAGTTACACAGCAGTAAAACTGAAAAGAGAATCTGGCCTTCAATGACTATAGATTTAAGATATGTTTCCCTATGCCCTGATTTAGCAAGCATCTACGGTATTTGAGTCCAACCAATTTCAATGGAACTTAAACCACCTGATTAAAATTACACATGTACCTAAAGGCTTTGCTGCTTTGGGGCCAGGAGTCCAAAGAAGTAAGGGCCTGTCTGCTGGGGGGAGCATGGCTTATCTATGCAGCATTCATGGTGGATCTCAGGGAGGGTAGGACTCAGTGTGCTTTGCCCACCCAAGGCTGCTGCTATACTCCTGAGCTGAAAGTTTGCCCATGAGACCCATTCTCGAGCCCTTGGTCTTTGGCAGGTCTGAGAGCAGCTGCTGGGGCTGGGTCCAGAGCAACCTTACAGGAGAACTTCATGCTCTGGAGCACATCAGTGGACTTGGGTGGTGGTGGAAGGTTAGGCTTCTCTCTAGAGTGACACCCAGGTAGGTCGGTATGTTCTCACAGGGTAAAATTTCTTCCTCCACAACAACTCTCATCTTGGCATTCGTGGCATGATTGTTCAGGTGAAAAAGTGTTGAGGTGGTCTTCTGTATATTCAGCTTCAATTGCCACTGTTTTAGGTAGAAAGCTATGAGTTCCATGTCACAGTTCAGTTTGGCCTGTATTGATGATATGTTATTACTGGCAGCAGCAAGTGCCATGGGTCATCTCTATAAATGTATTTGGTCGATGTGGTGCTTACATAGTCTCCTGTGTAGATGTTAAACAGGGTAGGAGCTAGGACAGAGCCTTGTGGTACTCTGTTCCCGAGTCTCTTTTGACAACTTGTCTTTCTGCACGATGTACTCAAAGTAAAGGACCAATTCAAGATTATCTCCATAATGAAGTTAACCAGATTTCTGCCTGGTAGTGTGGTAAGTATTTTATACTGAAGACCTGGGTGCCAAACTGTCGTAAGCTGTTGTTAGGTCAATTAAAACCACTTTAACCTTTTCTCGATTCTCAAAGGCTCTCTCAATATCAGTTGTAAGAGCTGCTACACAGTCAAGGGTTGATTAGTTTCTTCTGATACCTGCTTGCTCATGTGGCAGCTGTTGGCCAATGTCTCTGGTAGGTGTTATAAGGTTTTGGTGCCCTCTTTGTTGGTGCCTTGCCCCCCAGCAATGTCAGGGTGAGACCCAGTTTCGGTGCCACCAAGATGGTCTGGGCGCTGCCCCTTCTCTCCTGCCATGTCTTTGATGTTGTTGTTGGGGAGGCAGTTTCCTGTCGGTGACCCAAAGGGGTCTCAGCCCTGGGGTGTCTTTGTGGGGCTCCAAACCTCCCCTTTACCCCACCCTTACCACGTCCTTGGCCTGGGTAGATGCTACTCCCCGCAGGTCTTCCTACGCTGCCTGCCTTGGAAGGGACGGGCCTTCCTGGCTGTGAATCTTCAGGGGTCCGCCCCTCATCTCTGTGTTGGCTTCCCCTCCTCTGAGAAATTAAACTTGCCCTGTCCGGGGCCAAACTGTCTCAACTGAAAATTACCAGCTCCTGTCAGCGGGGCTTCCGAGATTCTCTCTCTCTTGGCCCGCTATCCCTTGGGGAGACTCGTCCGACCCCTTTATCTTAGTAGGCGTGGGTACAGGCAACTGCCCTGTGCCCAGCCTCTACCAACTGTTCTGACATCACCTCCCTAGGGCCTGGCCGACCTGTGGTCCAGTTGTCCTGGTCCTTCCAGCTGGCATCACCTACTTCCCCCTTCTGGGGGCTCATGATCCCCTGTGCTGTATCCACTTCAGGGCTGTCTGGGAACACCTGCAGGCTTGAGGAGCCATCCCCTAAGCTCCTGGTCGAAGCCCTGCTGCTCCCTGGTGGCGTCCCTTGTGGCTGCTGCCCCTCAGTGGGGCTTCATTGCCCCTGTCGGCCCCTGAGACTGCCCTCTACCTCACCTGTCAGGGTGCTCTGGCAGATGCCCAGCTCCCTGTTGGGGTGGCTGGAGTTGGAGCCTACTGGCTCTGCAACCACCATCTCCCAGCCGATGTTCTGCCCCTGGCTTCCTGGCGCTGGCTCAGCTGAATCCCCGGCTGCCTTTTGAGTAGCCAGTACCCAATCCATCAACCTTTGGAAGGTTGCTGCTGCCCCACTGAGGCCAAAGGGCATCCTGCAGACCTTGTACAGTCCCCATGGGGTCCCAAATGCCGTCTTGGCCCTATCTTCCAGATGCAAAGGTATTTCCCAATACCCCTTGGCCAGGTCAAAAGTGGATATAAACCGTGCCTGACCTATTTCTTTCCAGCAATTATTTCACTTGGGGCATAGGGAAAGCATCAAATTGTGTTATGGTGTTGACTTTGCGGAAGTCGATACACAACTGCAATGTCCTGTTGGCCTTTGGGACCGTTACTATAAGGCTACGCCGGGGACTCCTGGACTCCCTGATAATTCCTTGTTCCAGCATTTTCCTTATTTCTTCTCTTACCACTGGATATTGATGGTAGGGTATATGCTTCCACCTTTCCCTCATTATGGCTTCTTCGGGTGTCACGGTCTTATGGATTACACCCTGGGCCTTCCCTGGTATGTCGCTGAATACATTGGCAAAATCCCACACTATTCTTGCCAGTTGTCCCCTCTGCTCAATCATGAGGCTTTGGCCTATGGAGACTCCTTCCCCTGCTGGGTCGTCTAGGGCCCTCCCCAGCTCCTGTCTTTCTGTTGGCCCTTGCCAACAGATCGGGAACTTGCTTGTGGAGCTAGGTAGTAGTACTAGTACCCTTTGTCCTATGTGAAATTCATGCTCTCCCGTGTTCTTATCATACTGATGTTTTTGCCATTTCTGGGCCTCCCTCAGGTTGTCCCCAGCCACCTGGTTTGCCTTCCGCAGCCTCTCCTTCAGTGTCTGTACGTACTGAGATGGAGGGTCTCCTTTTCCCTCTGTTCTCTCCCATATTTCCCAAACCACATCCAATAAACCCTGTGGGGTATGCCCAAAAACCAGCTCAAATGGGGCAAAGCCCAATGACGTCTGAGGTGCTTCCCTTATGGTGAACAGAAGTGGGGGAATCAGCAGGTCCCACCACCATGGGTCTTCCTGCGTGCAGCACCGAAGCATGGCATTAAGGGTCCCATTAAATTGCTCTACTAGACCATTTGTCTGGGGGTGATATATTGACATACGTAGGTGCTTTATGCGCAGGACCCAAAAAAGGCCTTTCATAACACGCAACATAAAGTTCATACCCTGGTCTGTAACGATCTCGCCAGGCAAACCCATCCAGAAGACCCATTGAAGGAGCTCCTCCACTACTTGAGGGCCTGTCACTGATTTAAGCTGAATCCCTGGCTGCCTTTTGAGTGACCCGCACTGCTCAGAAGCCACGCCCCCAGTATTTGTCAATGCATAGGCTCAGGCAGCTGTGGAACTGCCCAAGCCTGTGTTGGCATCTTCTTCCACCTGCTGCTCATCCCAGCTCCTAAGGTAAGTGCTGGGGCGCGTCGGGCAAGGGTCCGGGCCACACTTGGAGGGGCTTTTGCCTCCCCTCTTACAGTCAACAATTGGTGTGATCCAGTTCAGGATAAGCTGCTCTAGGCATTTGTAGGCCACTGATAGAAGTGATATGGATTTATAGCTCTTTGGGTCTGTTGGGTCTTTCTCTGGCTTCTGTATTGCGATGATGTTGGCCTTGCACCAGACTTTTGGTATCTTGCAATGATGCACGCATGTTGACAGAAAGCTGCATAGCCAGTCTTGGGCTATAGGCCCAAGTTTGGTGAGATGTTCAGGAAAAATGTGGTCAGGGCCATCAGCTTTGCCTGTTTTAATGTGAGATAGTGCTGTCTTCATATCCATCAGAAACATCATAGAGGAAGCAGAAGACACCATACTGTCATCATGGCCCCAGGGAAGGTGGGAAGAGCAATGGAATAACAACCACACCCCACTACACAAATATATACAGCTACCATCCACACATCCTCCTGGTTATAAACTCCCATGTAAGGCCTGGGTAAACCTACATTGACTGTGATCAGTCTATGGAGCCTTCAATAAAATCAAACATAAAGTGGGCCTTACAAACTCACCATCATGCCCCTATGGCAAAGGAGATCAGACAGCACAGCATATATTAACTGACTGCCCTCTATATGGTCCACCAGGGAGAGAGAACACTCTGAAACATTACAGTAATGTTGATGGATCTACTCTTAAATGGTTGGAAGAGTCGCCTTTCTGAAGTCACACACAAGAAGTAGATGACTTGGGTGGGCACAACATGCTCAGTCTTGTCCGCCATGAGACCTGCTGCTGACCTCGTATGAACAAGCTCTGAGTCCTCATGGTTAGCACAGAATACAGGACCAGATATTTTCATATTCTCTGACTTGTGGAGGTTAGATGAGATCAGGGATGGATCTGGGAGTAGGGTGGGGGGTGAGGTGGCCAATAGCAGAAATGGAAGGCCTGGTCCCTCCTCCTCAGCTGGGTGGGCAGTCAGTGGCACATACTGCATCAGCCAAGGGCCTGATCCTGTTGGAACAAGGTTGTCTGGTCCCTCTTCTCAAGCTGGCTGGGCAGCCAGTGGCACCTGCCACATCCTGCCAGCCCCAAAGTCCCCCCCACCCCACCACCCACACACAAACAAACACACAAGCTTTTTTTTAAAATCCTAGATCTGGAGGTGGATAAGATTATCATAATTCTTCTTACAGGTCATGAAACGTATAAATGATGTAATGGACTGTAATGTTGAAAGTCATGTAGTATAATGTTGTAAACTACAGGTCTCAGAAGCCTCTGGGGGACTGTAAAAAGGAACTGTAAAGTGCACTACAATATCCAGAAGGATGCAGGGGTGAAGGAAGCAGGAAAGCAGTGATGGAGTGTGGGATGGCACAGCTGAGAGAGACACGTGGCTGGAGACTCAGAAGGAGTGGCAGAGCCAAGACTGCAAGATGCAGCAGTGGGGCTCAGACATGGGAGCCCTGGCAGATGGCAATTGGATTAAGTGTTTTTGGGACCAGAGGCTGGTTGGGAGTCTTCTGGAGTTGTGGGAGGGTTTAAGGTTTCTCAAGTGCATATACTGCAGTATTAGCGTTCTCTACATGTCACCTGTTCTTGGGTTCATCGATTCATAGATTTTAGGGTCAGAAGGGACCTATTAGATCATCAAGTCTGACCCTCTGCCCTGGGCAGGAAAGAGTGCTGGGGCCACATGACCCCAGCCAGGTGTTTGTCCAATCTCCTCTTAAATATCTCCAAGGAAGGGGACAGCACCACCTCCCTTGGAAGCGTATTCCATATTTTGGCAACCCTCACTGTAAAGAATTTTTTCCTGATGTCCAGTCTAAATTTGCTCTCCTTCAGTTTGTGACCATTGTTTCTAGTTACCATGATGGGCACCCTGGTAAACATCGTATCCCCTATTTCCTGCTGCCCCGCCCTGATGACTTTGTAGACGGCCACAAGATCACCTCTCAGCCTTTTCTTGCAGAGGCTGAAGAGTCCCTCAATTGGTCCTCGTAGGGTTTTTTCTGTAGGCCTTTAACCAGATGAGTGGCCCTCCTCTGAACCCTTTCCAGGTTATCTACATCCCTCGTGAAGTGTGGTGCCCAAAACTGGACACAGTACTCCAGCTGCAGGGAGTCACATAGAGGGGAAGTTTCACCTCCCTAGACCTGTTTGTGATGCACCTACTTATGCAAAAAAAGAATGCAGTTAGCTTTACTTATTACTTCATCACACTGGTGACTCATGTTAATTTTGGAGTCGACTATGACTCCAAGATCCCTTACCTCAGTTGTGCTACTTAGAAAGGTACCTCCCAGGCTATAGGAGTGTTAATGATTCTTCCTCCCTAGGTGCAACACATGGCACTTACCTTTGTTAAACTGCATCCTATGCTGTTTGGCCCACTTCCCCATTCTGTCCAAATCAACCTGGATTTGCTCCCTGTCCTCTAGTTTGTTAACCTAACCCCATAGTTTGGTGTCGTCTGAAAACTTGGACAGGAGGCTTTCTATTCCCGCACCCAAGTCACTAATGAAGATATTGAAAAGTACCAGACCCAGGATAGAGCCTTGGGGGACTCCGCTGCCCACATTTCTCCAGGTAGAAACTGACCCATCCACCACCACTCTCTGGGTGCTTCCCAAAAGCCAATTTTCCACCCACCAGACTGTATAATAATCTATATTGCAACTGTTTCGTTTATTTATAAGAATTGGGTGTGACACTGTATCAAAGGCCTTTTTAAAATCTAAGTAAATAACATCTACCTCTATTCCTTCATCCAAGCATTTTGTGACCTGGTCATAAAAAGAAACCAGGTTAGTCAGGCAGCATCTGCCTGCTATGAACCCATGCTGGTTGCCCCTTAGCATTATTTTACCTGCTGGTCCCCCACAAACGTGATCCTTAACAATTTTCTCAAAGGTCTTGCCAAGGATAGAAGTGAGGCTAATCGGCCTATAGTTACCTGGTTCCTCCTTCCTCCCCTTCTTGAAAATAGGGACCACATTGGCCATTTTCCAGTCCTCCAGAACCTGTCCTGAACACCATGAGTGCTCAAACAGTTGCGCCAGCGGATCCGCTATTCCACTACGCCAGCTAATTCCCTAAGTATCCTAGGATGAAGATCATCAGGGCCTGTTGACTTAAATACATTCAAGCCCTCCAGGTTGCCCCTTTACTATGTCAGTGCTAATAGTTGGTGGGTTGGTATCTAGCTTGTGCTTACCTAAAGTCCCACTGGGATGCATGCTTGTATTCGTGTCCAGGAACACAGATCCAAAGAAATAATTTAGAAGCTCCGCTTTGGCCATCTTATCGGTTACCAGTTGCCCTAGTCCATCCTGAAGGGGCCCTATGTTATCCTGCACTTTCTTTTTGCTTCACCACAATGTCACTGTTTATTACCTATTACCTAGATCCTATTCATATGTAACTTAATGTTAATGTTTATTCACCAGTACCTGTCCCTTTCTCCCTAGCCCATTGGCTTGTGACCCTAATCCCCAGACTCCCCTACATAAAAGTGGGAATTTCCCTTGCTGGCTCCTTATGCCAGTTCCTGGGGTTGCAGGGTTTGGTGCAATAATTTTGAGGAAGCTAAAAGCAAAATACTAGATGGCAGCAAAGCTACTAGAAATATGAAAAGATGTTTACCTGCTTCTTGAAGTACACCAGAGAAAATGGGTAGAAAGTTCCTTTCTAGCTGAGTGCCATTTTTCCTCCTTCAACAGACAACTTCTAAAGTACAAGATAAAGTGTACCAAACACATGGGCTTGCTATGTCACAGCACTCAATTACTGCAAAGTGAAATTTCAGCTTTCCCTCTTTTACACACAGCTAATGAATTATTACATTTCCCATTCTGCTTACCAGTGGGAACAGGGAAGTAATGTGCGTGGAAGGGCACATGAAGGGATACAAGCAACAGAACAGCAAATCTGAATAGACACCTGGATTTTTCACTTGATCAGACTGATATATCTGGTTACAAAGAAACCAGAAATCTGAGGATTGTTCTGAAGAGGAATTGTGGAAGGGTCAGTGATTAAAGTGAGCAGGAAACCAAGAGAGATCTCATGGTCCTGCATTAGGGGATAAAGCTCCTTTAAGCATATGAAAGAATTCTTTTGTGGAAACCAACATAATTATCCATACCCAGACAAAAACTAAATCTCAACCCATGCAAGCTTGTACTGAAGTGAATAGGAGGTTGTCAAAATAAGGATGGATAAAACACTGAGAAAGGACTTCTTAATTTTGCCTATTGAGAAAAATAGCAGCAAACAATCCCTGTGTTTACCTGCTTTTCGTAACAGATGTGAGCTCCCAAATGCTACTTACAACAAGAAAACGGAGTGCTTGGGCCAAATGTTAATCAACTGAAAATGATTATTGTAAGGTTAATGGTGCATTCTGCTTCCCCTTGCTTAACAAGAGAAGTGGAAAAATGTTTTCTGGAAAATAGTATCAGCCCTTGGCAGTTGTTAAGTATGAATTGGAAGACGTTGTAATATATATGCTCTCTCAGGGACCCTGTTTTCTTTACCTTACATGGCTTTTCTTTTCGTAATACCTCCTCTTGTCGTCTCATCTTCTTATACCATCCCATTCTTGCTATTACTTTTCCATTACGTGTTCTCTGGCATTTCCCATGCAGTGGTTCAGACTAGATGATAATAATGGTCCATCAGACTTTAAAATCTATTAACATTTTGCTTTTAACTTCCCTTTCTACTAATTCCATCTCATACCCTCACACTTTGAATGTTTCTCCTGGGACTCCCCCTGTGTTCTGCGATTCTTACCCATTTCTTATCTTTCTTTATCTCTTTGCCCTTCTTTTAAATACTTAAAAGTGATGTAAACTGCCCTTCACCTGTGCAAAACATTCTTCATATCTCTGTCCTGGATTTCTAGTCAGGTGATGGTAGTTACAATCTGTCCATATTCTCCAGAGCCGATTAATCCTCCCACTATTTCATAAAGCTGTTTTAATTATTAAAACTCTAATATTTGGCCAAAATGTGCTTTCATATACAATGAAATGAACTCATATGAACACAACAGAAAAAAGGATCACCCTTAGTGTAACTCCACTCAATAAAATTACTCCTCAGATTAATTTAGTCTAGCGAGATTATGCCATTGAAAGGCAATATTAGGTTTAATTTTTTTGTTTGATTTAGATCTTGGATGTACCACTGTAAATCTGAGCAAACCACATCAATGCTAGTGCAATCAGCTCAGTATGCATGTGACTGTCTAGAATATGGTGTGCAGCCTTCTTTGTTTCAAAAGAAAATGTTTCTGGTTTTGTGCCATTACTCTGGAAAAAAACAACCCTACCCTTTACATTATTCCCAGTTTAAAAGTGATATTGTGGTCTGGATTTGAGTATTTAAAGACCACCAAATTCTACCCTGTGAAACTCTCGTAATGTTACTGAAGTTGCGCGGATGCAAGTCAAGGAAAGATTTGGTCCATTTATTTTAAATGGGCCCAATTTTAAATACCAGATTTTACAAAGTGGTTGCCTGCAATAGCAAAGCACTGGACATCATGATCCAGGAGGTCCTTCCAATATTATGTACTTGTGTCAAAGGTAAATTGAGTACCCTGCTATATGAACATGGGAGCTCCTGCATTAGATCAGAATACTTACTCCACTATTGCAATGCCCTCATGCCAATTGTATCTTCTCTTCTGGAGGAAAGAGGAGGATATCTCTGCAGACAATTATAAGATAACCTACATGTAGGAGAAGTTTCTTCCTATCCCATGCTCATCAGAGGTTACTGTATGCACTAAGAAGCACGAAGAATGATATCCTTTTTAACCATTTTAAAGATATTAAAAAAAAAAAGTGTAAAGGTTTAGTATTAAAGCTAAAACAATAGACATTAGGGAAGGAAAGAAAACTGCATGTGGAATCTTGTTAATCCAGGGTGTAGTTGTCAAGGAGCTCCCAATGTACTTGAACCAGCTCTGCTAAGTAGGCAATGAATAAGCAGTGGACCTTGCCCTGACATGATGGGATCGCCATTCTCATTAGCGAGAGGTTTCCATCTTCATTTTAGCTTCCCTCAAACTGACTACCGAATAAAGAGTGCATGCAATTGCATTACATTTACATTGGCTTTTGAGTTCAGTCCAAGACTCAGGGTGTGACACAAGAGCCTACATTCATAGCCAATATAAACAATACAGAAAGTAGGGAGACGACAGCAGCATTGACTGAAAATGCTATTATCCAGGTAAGTTGTTAAACAAAGGTGTCTTCTTCTCTATTTGACTGCAGTCCAAATTGAAGTTAAAAATCTAGCACCTTTTTTGAAATGATACAAGGATAGCCCATAATTTCAGTCAGCATACTGCCCATATTTTAAAAAGTTTTAGTGTCCATGTGAGCTATTTCTAGGTGCAGAATGGCTAGTGTTTGCATATACAGTCACTACATTGCCATTAACTAAGAGCCAAATTCCGGGGCCCTTAGTCAAACAAAATTGTGATTGGCTTCAATAGACCACAGAGCTTGGCAGCAACTGCTTATTGTTAAGTACTTTGGGATACCTCAAAAATGAATGGAGCTCTATAAAAATCCAATCCTATTGTAAAGAAACCAGCTGTCATAAATTAGGACTACATTTTAGCTTTTTGAAATGTGGACTGCTGTCCAGTAGGGAATGAACTGAGAACTCAAGTCATTTAACATTAAAACAGAAATTTATCTTTCTTTTCCCAGAAAAGTAAACCCCAGGGATTTTAAATCTATAAACCACGTATAGCGTATCACCCAAACAATTCCTTTTGAGGTTTGAAAAACCTCTTGCTGCTAATTATTGGTTGTAGATGTCCCAAAAACTGGAATTTTAATGCTGGGTTTAATTAAAATGCCTCCAATAATAGTCACAGATTTTGCAGCGCAAGTGCTAATGGGCTGGATCCTGCTTTTGCAGCTCTACTGGGTTTAACGGAACTATATGAAAAAGTAACATGAGCCAGATTTGGCCCAATATTTGTAAAATGGCTTTTGCTTTTAATCTGACTCAGGTCTGCTTTCCAAAAAAGAACATTACTTGGAAAGCAATGGATTTACTGCCTGAATTTTATCATTTCCTGTTCTACAAAACAATAGGAGTGAAAAGGAACCTTTCCAATTTTTTGACCCTTTAATTAATAAGACATTCTTCACTGTATGATAGGAAAAAATGTGATGAATGCACTTGATAGGTTATGATTAATAGTGGTCAAGGGAGGTTTTAGAGACATGAGATGCCCCATAAACATGGAATTAATACCAAAGTGAACATTTTTATAATGTCCATTTTGGCATTCTCTCTCGCCTAGGTTGTTTATATGTCATTTAATTAATGCTTTAAAAAATAAAACAGAAACATCTCTTTGCAAACCATAACAATTCAATGCATGACTTATGTGGGTTTGAACTGGCACAGTTAGCAAAAACATTCCTAATGCCACTTTATTTCCACTAACCATTTGTACTGTAAACTTTAGGGGAAGATTCTGTACCAGTTTTGAAAAGTTCAGGCACAGGGCACTTTGAATATAGGGGTCAGACACAGCCTACTCACTGATATGATTTAACAATATAATTAGCAGTAATTAGGGAAAGGGAGGGAACTACACCAACATTACAGGTTTTTGAACCATATAATCCAGAGTTTAGAGTTATGTTTATTTTGCTTTGAGGAAATAAATATCACTGGTCAAATTTGAAAACTGTAGATCTGATTCACCCCTCATGCTTCACTGATGTAAATCAGAAGTGACCACAGTGAAATAAAGACATAATTTTACCATTTTAAAAAGAGAACCAGACCTACTGTTCTCATCTGGACTGCAATAAAATGATGAGGCAATCAGTCTAGAAAGGACCATACAAACTATGGGTGTGTCTACATATGCCAAATTAAGGCACATTAGCCATTTTTTACAGTGCATTAAGGCTGCAGGTTTACATGCACCCACCCTTAATGCACCTTAAAAATGGCAATTTTAGGCTGTTCATGCCTAAATTTGATACCTGCAAAAGTAGGTATCAAATTTAGGCATGAATAGCTAAGGTGCCTTAATGCATGTGTAGACATGCTAAGGCGTATTAATGCTCTGTGTTTCGACTGACCTGAGACTAACATCCCAAGCCGGTCTGCATAATGTGTTAATGTGCCTTAGCACATGCACATGGAGACGCGCGCCTAAATGACATTAGGCAAATGCGCATTAAGTTTAGAAACACTTAAATGTTCATGTAGACACACCCTCTGAGTCCAAGATCATTACAGGAAACTTTCACTTCCAAGCTGTAGATTGGAGAATAAATGTAAACAAAAATGGTAGGGCCCAAATATTTCTTTATGTGAAAGCAGGAAGATTTCTTCAACAAAAAGCCACTTAACTGATCAACTCTTGTTTGAAATTGGTCTTGGTATATAGTAAAGAATTTATAAAAGATGTGGTAATAATAAATAATTTTGATTATGTGATCATGGGTTGACTCTGGTTAAATTAAATGAAGATACAGTCTATTTTTAGCTTAAGTTATAGTTTTTAAGAGGATGAACATTTAGAAATTAAGGGAACTAGATAGAATATTCAATAGGACAGTAGGGCTCGGAGAGCTGAATATGGAGGGAGCCTGGAATCTATTTAAGTCAAATACTATATGGAACTTTTATCATATGCATAGGGGAAAAACTAGGGCTCCAGACCAAACTGGATAAATAACTCCCTCAGAAATTATATTAGGAATAAGCAGGAAGCCTACAAAAATTGGGTAAAAAGGACTGGTCAGCCAAAAAAGGAATGTCTTTATATTTAGGAATTATAGGGATAAAATGAGAATTCCCAAAAACCAATCTGTTAGAACTTGCAAAGGAAATTAAAGCAAATAGCAATATAAATAAAAGAACAAAGAAAGGAATAGAGCTCTGATGCAATGAGAAAGGGTAAGATATTAAAGATAATTCAGAGATACCCAGTAATTTAGGGATAAATGAATACTTTACTTATATTTTCAAAAAGGGACTATTTTGAAAGAACTGGGGCATGAAACGATAGATGAAATAGCAAGGATTTTAAATAAATCTATCATGTCAGTGGTAGAACTCTATACCTAGAGAATAGCAAATATGGCTCATATTTAAAAAGAGGGAGAAGTAATCTGGACACCAATATACCTGTTAGTCTGACCTCAATATTATGCAAGACTTTACAATAAATTTTGAATAAAAGAATAATTATAGGCATGAAACTCAATAGAAAATAGGTCATAGTGCAATACAGATCTACCAAATGTACAGCATGGAAGACTGACCTGCTATCTTTCTTACATAAGATAATTTTCTAAACAGGAAATGTAACAGATCTACTCTATATGAAATTTAGTAAAACAGTTGATAGAATGCCATATGAGAGAATTATTTGATAAGATGGAAAAGGTCAGCTTTAATAGAATGAGTGTAAGGTGGTTAAAGAACTGGTTAAAGTGAACAATGGCTTGTGTTGAACAGAGAAGTATCACACTGGAGAGAGAAAATGAGTATAATTCCTCAAGGACTGCTCTTCAGCTCAGTTGTATTTAATATTTACAGTAATAACATTGGCACACATCTACACATGCACTTTACCATGGAGTTCACTAGCCCCACAATAAAGTGTCACAGTCTACACACGCGATGGAATTATGATTCATTAAATTAATTAACTCCAATTTAGGATAGTACTGACGGGGAAAAGTACTATCCCAGAACGGAGTAATTACATGAGCTCAAATGCACATGTAGACTGTGACCCAGGCTGGCTGGGGCACAAGGGTGCTACAGTGTGGGACTGTCTGCCACCTAACCGTGCACTGTAGCACCCTTGTGCTACAGCCAACCCCTACAATGCCCAATGCTACCACCTGCAGCCCAGGGCTGCTCTGTCCCAGCTCAAACTGCTGCCGTCTCAGGCACACATGCGGATGCTATGCCCAGGAGCAGCTGACTCCAGCGTGAACTGCATCAGAGTTTATTGCTACATACTAATTGCATGTGTAGATGCACCCAGAGGATCAGAACATCATACAAAAAGAACGTAGCATCCCATCCTATTCTCATAAACAAATTGAACAGCTGTGCCATAGATGATTACACAGTCATGTGTGGGGCAAATTGGCTTAAGGGTTGTACTCAGAGAGTGGTGGTGGATAGGTCGGTATTGACCTGGAAAGATGTGGGCAGTGGGGTCCCCCAAGGCTCAGTCCTTGGGCTGGTGCTGTTCAATATCTTCATCAGTGACCTGGATGAGGGCATGGAAAGCACCCTGTCCAAATTCACAGATGACACCAAACATCGGGGCAAAGTAAATACATTGATGGGAATAAACCAAATCCAGGCAGAACCTGGACAGGTTAGAGAAGTGGGCAGAGAACAACAGTGGTCAGTTAAACAAGGACAAGTGCAAGGTGCTGCACCTAGGGTGAGGGAATCACCAGCACACCTATAGGCTGGGGGAGGACCTTCTCAGCAGCACAGCAGCAGAAAGAGATCTTGGAGTTGTTGTCAACTCCAAGATGAATATGAGTCATCAATGTGATGAAGTAATTAGCAGAGCTAACTGGACTTTGTCATGTATTAGTAGGTGCATCATGAACAGGTCCAGGGAGGTGATGCTTCCACTTTATGCGGCACTGGTCGGGCCAAAGCTGGAGTACTGCATCCAATTCTGGGCACCGCAATTCAAGAAGGATGTGGACAACCTTGAGAGGGTCCAGAGGAGGGCCTCTCATATGGTTAGAGGCTTGCAGAGAAGACCCTATGAGGAAAGGCTGAGGGACCTGGACCTTTTCAGCCTCCACAAGAGAAGGCTGAAGAGAGGTCTTGTAGCAGTATACAAATTCACCAGGGGGAGGAGAGAGGCAGCAGGGAATAGGAGATTCTCTGTTTACCAGAGGACCTTTGGAATAACCAGGAATAATGGCCATAAACTGATAGAGAGTAGATGTAGGTTGGACATCAGAAAGAGCTTTTTCACGGTTAGGGTTGCCAGAATCTGGAATGGGCTTCCAAGGAAGGTGGTGCTCTCCCCTTCCTTCATAGATTTCATAGACATTAGGGCTGGAAGGGACCTGGGAAGATCATCGAGTCCAGCCCCCTGCCTCAGGGGCAGGAAGTCAGCTGGGGTCAAAGGATCCCAGCAAAGATAAATGTCCAAACGTCTCTTAAAGGAGTCCAGAGTAGGTGCTCGCACCACCTCTGGAGGCAGTCTGTTCCAGGCCTTTGGGGCTTGGACGATAAAGTTCTTCCTTATGTCCAGCCTGAAACAGTCTTGGAGGAGCTTGTGGCCATTTGATCTTGTTGTCCCTTGGGGTGGTCTGGTGAACAGGCATTCCCCAAGATCCTGATGTACACCCCTTATATACTTATAAGCAGCCACCAGGTCCCCCCTGAGCCTGCACTTTTCCAGGCTGAGAAGTCCTATGGCTCTCAGCCTCTCATCACAAGGCCTGTTCTCCTGCCCTCTGATCATGCTCATGGCTCTCCTCTGGGCTTTCTCAAGCTTCTCCACATGCTTTTTAAATTGTGGAGCCCAGAATTGGATGCAGTACTCCAGCTGCAGCCTCACCAAGGCCAAGTACAGAGGGAGGATGACATCCTGGGATTTGCTTGAGAAGCATCTATGGATGCAAGCCAGAGCTTTGTTCACTTTACTAGCTGCACATCACATTGGTGGCTCATATTCATCTTGTGGTCAAGCATGACCCTCAAGTCCCTTTCAGCCGTGGTGCTAGCAAGCATAGCACTGCCAAGCCTATAAGCATGCTGTGGGTTTTTTTTCCTTAAGGTGGAGTACCTTGCATTTTTCGGTGTTGAACACCATTAGGTTTTCATCCGCCCATTTTCTGAGCCTGTCTAGGTCAGCCTGAATCACCAGCCTATCCTCAGGTGTGGACGCTTTACCTCAAAGTTTGGTGTCATCAGCAAACTTGGCCAGTCCGCTTCTGATACCAACATCTGCATCATTAATAAAGATGTTAAAAAGTGTAGGCCCGAAGATGGAGCCCCACTGGTCATGGTGCACTACGATGATTTACTTCCGTCTATTACCACTCTCTTGGTCCGACCTCAAAGCCAAATCCCCAGCCATCGGACTGTGATGTAGCCGAGGCCACAGTTGGCCAATTTTTAGATGAGGAGATCATGTTACACCAGATCAAAGGCTTTTTTAATATCGGGTTATATGATGGCAATCTATTCTCCCTTATCCAGGTGATATGTCACCTGGTCATAGAAGGAGATAAGATTGGTCAGGCAGGACCTACCCACAACAAACCCATGCTGGCTATCCCTCAGGATGTTGCCATCAGCCAGTTTGTCAAGAATGATCTCTTTGACAATTTTTTCCAAGATCTTGCCCAGGATAGAGGCCAGGCTGACAGGACTATAGTTCCCCAGATCTACTTTCCTGCCTTTCTTGAAGATAGGCACCACATTGGCCTTCTTCCAGTCTTTGAGCACTTGACCTGAGTGCCACAAGTTCTCGAAGATCCGTGCTAGTGGCTGAGCTACGAAGCTTGCCAGCTCCTTAAGTACCCTGGGGTGTAAACTGTCTGGGCCAGCTGACTTAAAGGTGTCCAGCCTCTCAAGGTGTTCCTTCACATGGTCTACATTGACATAGGGTAACAATTCTCCTTCATCCTGGCCGTCCCGTACCGTATTGAGCAGGGCCGTCCCTTGGGAATGGTGAAAAACCAACACAAAATGCCCATTAAGCAGGTGGGCTTTTTCCTGGGCATCAGCTGTCACTTGTCCCATTTGGTTTAGCGGGGTCCAATGTTACCCTTGCTTTTCCTCCAGCTCCCCACATGTCTAAAAAAGGACTTTTTATTGTCTTCGATATGTGTAGCCAGTTGCAGCCTTGGCTTTCCTGGTTCACTCCCTACAGGTCTGGACCAGTGCAGAATACTCATCCTTTGAGGTGGTTCCAGTCTTCCATCCTTTATAGGCCTTTCTTTTTAGTCACAGGAGGTCCGCTAGTTCCCTGCAGAGCCAAGGGGGCTGCTGTGCCCTTTTGCTGCCTTTCCTCCAAGACGAGATAGACATTGCTTGTGCTTCCAGGATCTCTATCTTGAGAAGTAACCACTCATCCTGAACTCACCCCCGCTTCGGGGCATGGTCTCTTAGGGCCTTGCCAACAAGCCTTCTGACCTTGTCAAAGTCAGCTTTCCTGAGGTCGAGGACTTCTGCATTGTTGACTGACTTGCCAGCTTTATGGTGGATAGTGAATGTGATCAGCTCGTGGTCACTGTCTCCCAGTTTCCCTTCAGTTATTAGGTCACTGACTAGATCATCCCCCATTGCCAGTACCAGGTCGAGCAGCACTTTGCCTCTTGTTGGTCCATAGACTTCTTGGGTCAGATAGGGCTCATCCACATACGTGAGGAAGCTTTGCTACCATTTGGATTTGGCTGACTGCTCTTCCCATGAGATGTCTGGGTAGTCGAAGTCTCCCATGACAACCATGCACCGGGAGTGTGCAGCCTCAACCAGATCCTTGGCAAATTCCTGGTCGAGCTCTTGATCCTGGTTAGGAGGTCTGTAATAGACTCCTACCATTGTGTCCCCTGTTCCTGGTTCACCATAGATTTTAACCCAGAGAGTCTCCAGTCATCCACCCTGGATGCCAATGTCGGTTTGCAGGGACATGTAGCTTTCCTTGACATAGACAGCTATACCCCCGCCCCTTTTGTCTACATGATCTTTCCTGTACAAGGTATAGCCATCTATACCTGTGGCCTAGTCATAGGTGGAGCCCTACCAGGTCTCCTTTATCCCTATGAGATCATAGTCATTCTTGTTTAGCAGGAGGACCTGTTCCCCAAGTTCCTGGCATTGGTGTATAGGCACATAAGTGTCCCATTGGAGGCCCTAGTCTTCCCTACACATCATTCCGGTGTGTTTGTAGGGGTGGGTTCTCTTGAGTGCCTTATCCTGCTAGATTTACAAAAGTTGCCCAGTGGGTTTGCTGTGGCAGTAGTCCCCATATCCCCCAGGGGGCTTAGTTTAAAGCCCGATTGAGCAGGTCAGCCAGTCCAGCTGAGAAGAGCCTCCTCCCCAGTGCAGTGAGGTGGAGGCAATCTCTCTCCAGCAGACCACTGCCTCTCTCACCAAACAGCGGACTGTGATCATGGAAGCCAAAGCCTTCACAATGACACCAGTGCCGCAGTCTTTGGTTAACTACCTTGATCCTCCTCTCCCTCCTCAGCCCATAACCCAAACCCAGGAGGATCGAGGTAAACACCACCTGCTCCTACAGCCCCCTAAGCCTCGCTCCCAAAGCCCTGTAGCCTCTCATGACCTGGCTGGGATTGCTCCGATCTGTGTCATTCATGCCCACATGGATAAGGAGCATAGGGTAGTGGCTGGTGGGCCGAATGAGCTTTGGGATCCTCTCAGCTATGTCCCGGATATGGGCTCCCGAGAAGCAGCAGACCTCCCAAGATAAGGAGTCAGGGTGGCAGATTATGCCCTCAGTCCCACTCAGGAGGGAGTCTCCCATGACGACCACTCTACATGTGGCCTTAGGGAGAGCAGGGGTGGTAGCTGTGAGTAAGCCTCCATTGCCTGCAGGAGTTGGCAGCCCTGCAGGCTCTACTGGGGCTGCAAGAGGTTCATACCTGTTGCAAAGCTTCAGAGGGGAGGGGACCCTGGTGCAGTGGGCCTTGGGGCTACTGACTACCTTGGTCCAACCCCCTGGCTGGATAGTATGGGAGTCCTTGAGTCCTCCCTTGTCCTGGAAGGTGACCTTGGTCTACCCTCAACCTCCAGGGGGGTGAAGGGCCTGGCAGAAGGAGTCTATCTCCTGCTCACCATCCCTAATAGCACATAGTCTCTGGACTGCAGCCTGGAGCTCATCTATCTGGCACCCCAGAGACTCCTAAGTGAAGCAAACCTCACAAGGAGAGATGGCCATGCTCCTGGTTCTATGTGCCTAGAAATGTGCCAGGCAGCCCCCGCAGCCGAGAGCCAGAGGCTCCACCTGCCTGGAGCCCAGAACCATGGGTTCCATCTCGGTGGAAACCTCTGAGGTGCCAGAGGGGGAGGCTTCATATTCTGAGGGGACCGTCAGGGTGTGGTGTGTGGCCATCCGCATTGTGCCCCTGGGCTCACCGAGGGCGTGACCCTAGCATCTATGAATCTATGAACTGCATAATCTTCAGTAATGGCATAGTAGAAATTGAATGAAATTTAAGAGGACAAATGCAAAGTCATGGACTTAGGAGCTTGTTGCTGGAAATGACAAAGGAGGAGAAAGATCTGGTATGTTAGTTGATCCCAGAGTTACTATAAGCCATCAGTGTAAAGGGGCCATGAAAAAAGGCAAAAGTGATATATCCTTTCAGATATTTCCATTAGCCATAGGGAAGTATTAGTGCCAGTGTATTCTGCTTCATTGAGACCTCATTTAGAATACTGTATACAGTTCTGTTCACCCATGTTCAAGAAAGATGAGCTCAGACTAGAACAGGTATAAAGAAGGCTACCAGGATGATCAGAGAAAAAAGGAACCCATCTTACAAGAGGAGACTAAAAGAATTTGGCTTGTTTAGTCTGATACAAAAAAAAGGCTGAGAAGGGATGGGATTGCTGTCTATAAATACACCAGTGGGGTAAATACCAGAGAGGACAAAGAGCTATTTAAGCTAAACAACAACGTTGGCTCAAAAACAAATGGATATAAACAGCCATGAAATAAATTTACAGTTGGAAAGTAGAAGGTTTCTAACCAACAGAGAACTAATGTTCTGGAACGGCCTTCAAGTTGGAGCACTAGGGTCAAAATACCAAATTAGTTTTGAGATGGGCTTAAAATTCATGAAAGGGATTATAGGATATGGCTGTGATAGTGGGCCTTAATGACTCTGGAGATCCCTTTTAGTCCTATGTTCCATCTTGACTGCACTGGAGCTACACTGATTCATACCAGGTGAGGATTTGTCCTATTTGGTTTTTGGCTGAGAACTTGAATATTGTCAAGTAGATGTAGGTCCCCATTTTCATAAAGTAAATTGGGGTTTTGAAAATTTTCAGCCTTTAAAGAAAGGCACATGGCCCACAAAATGCTAACCTCATCCTTCCAGTAGGATTAGCTTTCTAGGTATTTTAAGAGTTAACAACATTTAAAAAAACCCTTGAAGCTAAAAGAGGGAGGGAGTGGGGATGGGGGTGGAATTGTCACAAGCAGGCAAGTTAGGGTAAGACCTTAGTGAGCCCTGTCCTTTCAAATTTCCTGTGCTTGACACATCATCAGGATGATGTCAAAGTGACTTAACCAGCTATGACACTTCATTTCAATGATGTGGCCAAGCAGAGGAAATTTGAAAGGATGTGGCTTATGGTACTGAAAACAATCATTTACAGAAATGTGCAGCTGCTGTTTTTCAATTTAAATGAATTTTAAATCCGTACTCCCCTCTCCCAAACATTCACGCATACCACACTGCTTGGAATGTTGGCATTATTCAATTTGCTGAAGATAGCCAAAATGACTATACATGTAGTAAGTGGGTTTGATATAACAACTACGTTATATTTTCTAATTTATATTATAAGAAGAGATATGCATACTTATGGTACATTGTGAATGATTTAAAAGAATATTAGCAAGTATCTCCACTTTCTTTGAGAACCTGAGTAAACTAGAAAGTATTAAATTACCTAAACACTGGCAATAACAATGACAACAGGTGCCACCTTTGTCAAGGTCAAGTGTTCTGTTTTCTTTACTACCTTTCATTTTGAAACAGATAATTATGTAGGGCCCAATCCAAATGTCATGGACTTTAGCAGGAGTCCTTCCATTTGGTTCTATGGGCTTTGGATCAGACCCATACAGGCTGGTGTTGATAGGCCAAACTGCAGAGTTTATTCTTCACAGAACAGTGATGAAAAGGGGGATATTTATATCATAGAAGTTCCATAGCTAAAATTAAACTGACATCTGTATTCAAAGCAAGAAAGAAATCTTAAGAGAATGGTGCCCTATTGAAACTTGCAGAGCTTTTTCTTCAAGTAGATAAGTAGAATTCAAAGAGTTGTAATAATTTTATATGGACCTTGTATTGAAATTTTTGGGTTAAACTTTTTGGAATTTGTATAACTGATAGATTTCTGATTTTTTATATTTAAAAACTGACTAATTTTTAAAATGTAGGCAAAACTAAGCTATTCTAAGTTTCTCAGCATTTTCAGTTTTTCATTTATTAAGCTTAAATGAATAAATAGTAAGTTAATGCTGTTATTTAGAACTATTCCCATCCAGCACTGTACCTATACTCCTGGTGGCCCTGGGTGAACTTTTAGTATCAGCCCCAACTTTGCCAGAGATAATGATCATAATAATAAAAAACTTACCATTTTCGGGCCCCCTTCCTGTCCAAGCCCCAGGCGGCCACCCGGTTCGCCCATGCCTGTGTCCAGCCCTGTTTCCATCGATCTTTCTGTGCTTGCTGGTGACTAGTGTGAAATGCAAAAAGAGATCTACAAAATTTAAAATTTTCTCCTACTGTCTTTTGCACAAGAAAAAGCATTACATGTGGACCACAGATTTAAAAAAAAAATCTCAGATCTACTTGCATTAAAAAGTGCTAGAAAAATGTAAGCCAGATTTATTGTCTATTGAGAAACTGTTATCTTTAGCTCTGCCTTTCCATGCTCACAATGCATGTCTGTATTCTTCATTGTGACAATACTGTATAAACTTTTTTAAAGACTTGGTCCCATTTTAAAAAATGTCTGAATTCCTTAATAACCAGGGCCCTAAGTCCCATTTAAAGAAACCTTTAAGCCCCTTAAATGTGTCTAGAAATTCTATCCACTGTGTCATATGTAATACTAGATTATAAAGTCTTCAGATAAGGGCTCACATGCAGTATATCTGCACTCTTATGGAATGTCTACACTGTCAAGAACCAAGCTAAGGAGTGCTGTATTGAGATACAGCATGCTCGTTCCATGAACACTATACCCTGAAACAGATGTAGCTGTATTAGTGCAGTGCTGAGAATGTGCCAACAAGCTTGCTCTCCTGGGTGCGCTCATTGTGTGAAATGTAAATGGGTAGACAGTGCTGAGAGCAAACAGTAGCCTAACAGCAGTAGCCTAACAGAAATGCGGGAGTCTTGGGTTCTGGTCACGGTCTTCCAGCACAGTTTATACTAGTTGACATTATAAAGTCACTGGCTTTAAAAAAACCCAAACAGAAACAGAAATAAACTTAGCAGCAGAGACTGGAATCTACGCTCCCAGGGTTGCCAACTGTCTACATTTATGGACAGCCTGTAAAAAATAGGGCAAAAATGTCTGTCCATGAAGTCCATAAAAATGAGCCATCAGTAAAAAGTAAGCAACAGGGAGCTTGATGTACAGATAGAATACAACTGAACCAGAACACAGTATCCTGCAGGGAGCTCCTGTTAGGGCTTTTTGGCTCATCTGTAGCCTCCTCCCCCTCCCAGCCATGGGCTGCCACTGTGTTCTTTTGGCCCTCCCCTACTTCTAACAGATGCTTGCCTTGAAAATATAGGCAGTGTGAAGAGGGTTGCACCGACACTAGAGCTGTGGGCTGGGAAGGGAAGAGGCAGTGGGTGGGGGTGCTGGGATGGGGAAAATGAGGCTGGCAAGGATAGCCCTCTCTTGAGGAGTGGGACTTGTGGGTTTGAGTTCCCTCAGGCTAGAGAGGATTAAGAACCCAGATTTTCCTTGTCCTGGGTGAAGGCCCTCACCAGTAAACATTGGGGAAAAGGTGGGCAGTAGTACCACCATAGGCTTTCAGCTGAATTTGGTGCTATATGAGTTATCTGTGGGTTTTGTCTACCTAATGGTTAGGGCCTATCCAGGATTTTATGTGCTTTTAATGTACTATGTAAATTGTGAAGAAGCTTATGCAGGATTGCAGTGCTCAAGGGGTGGCAACTCTGGGTGAGTTCTGAGCATGGGTGTATACCTCAATAGATGTGGTTTGGTAACTTGAAATTCCAAAATGGAAGTGAACAGGGCACTTAAGGGAGTAATAATAATTGCATGACGAATAGGTCCAAGGAGGTGATACTTCCCCTCTATAGGGCGCTGGTCAGACCGCAGTTGGAGTACTGCGTGCAATTCTGGGCGCCACACTTCAAGAAGGATGAGGATAACCTGGAGAGGGTCCAGAGAAGGGCAACTCGTATGGTCAAGGGCCTGCAGTCCAAGCCCTACGAGGAGAGACTAGAGAAACTGGACCTTTTCAGCCTCTGCAAGAGAAGGTTGAGAGGCGACCTGGTGGCTGCCTATAAGTTCATCACGGGGGCACAGAAGGGAATTGGTGAGGTTTTATTCACCAAGGCGCCCCCGGGGGTTACAAGAAACAATGGCCACAAGCTAGCAGAGAGCAGATTTAGATTGGACATTAGGAAGAACTTCTTCACAGTTCGAGTGGCCAAGGTCTGGAACAGGCTCCCAAGGGAGGTGGTGCTCTCCCCTACCCTGGGGGTCTTCAAGAGGAGGTTAGACGAGTATCTAGCTGGGGTCATCTAGACCCAGCACTCTTTCCTGCTTATGCAGGGGGTCGGACTCGATGATCTATTGAGGTCCCTTCCGACCCTAACATCTATGAATCTATGAATAAGTTTTGTATGAGTTGGTGCATGGCCATTTTGAATTGTCAGGGCTTAGGTTGCTGAAATGCACCTAAATACCTTTGATGCACCTAATTATCAAGATTAGGTAATTGAGATTAGGTAACTATCAAGATTAGGTAATCAAGAAAATTATCAAGAAGTACATCTGTGGGGAGGTAATACTCAGGGGCAACCAACACAGGTTCATTGCGGGCAGATCCTGCCTAACTAACCTTGTTTCCTTTTACGACCAGGTCACAAAGTCCTTGGATGTGGGAGTTGAGGTAGATGTCGTCTACCTGGACTTCAGGAAGGCCTTTGACACTGTTTCTCACCCCATGCTCATAAAAAAACTAGGCAACTGCGGCACTAATGCCTACACAGTCAGATGGGTGGCAAATTGGCTCAATTGTCGAACCCAGAGAGTGGTGGTGGGCGTGTCGTTTTCGACCTGAAGGGATGTGGGCAAAGGAGTTTCCTGGGGTTCGGTCCTTGGGCCTGTGGTATTCAACATCTTTATCAGTGACTTGGAGGTGGGCGTGGAAAGCACACTGTCCAAATTCGCTGATGACACAAAGATGTGAGGAGAAGTGGGCACACTGGAGGGGAGGGACAGAATCCAACTAGATCTAGACAGGTTACGAGGTGGGTGGATGAGAATACAGTGGAATTCAACGCAGACACGTACAAGGTGCTGCATCTAGGGAGAAGGAACCTGCAACATACCTATAGGCTGGGGAACACCCTTCTCAACAACACAGTGGCTGAAAGGGATCTTGGAGTCATTGCTGACTCTAAGATGGACATGAACTGCCAATGCGAGGAAGCGGTCAGTAAGGCTAACCACACCTTGTCGTGCATCTACAGATTCATCACAAGCAGGTCCAGGGAGGTGATCCTTCCCCTCTATGTGGTGCTGGTCAGGCCACAGTTGGAGTACTGCATCCAGTTCTGGGTGCTGCACTTGAAGAGGGATGTGGCTAACCTTGAGAGGGTCCAGAGGAGGGCCACTTGCATGGTCGGGGGCAGCAGGCCAGGCCCTACGAAGATAGACTAAAGTGCCTGAATCTATTCATCCTCCACAAGAGAAGACTGAGAGGGGATCTGGTGGCCATCTATAAACTCACTAGGGGGTACCAGTGGAAAATAGGTGAGGCTCTATTCCCTCGGGCACCACTTGGGATAACAAGGAATAACAGCCACAAATTGATTGAGAGCAGATTCAGGCTTGATATCAGGAGGCATTACTTTACGGTTAGGGCTGCCAGGCTCTGGAATGGGCTCCCAAGGGAGGTGGTGCTCTCCCCTACCTTGGGGGTCTTCAAGAGGAAGTTGGATAGATATCTGGTTGGGGTATTATAATCCCAGTGCTCATTCTTGCCCAGGGCAGGGGGTCGGACTTGATGATCTGTTCAGGTCCCTTCCGACCCTAGAAACTATGGAACTAATGAGACAATTCTGAACATGGCCCTCAGCATGCTTATGGATCCTATACAATAATATACATTTCTAGAGAATAAGATAACTTTCATGCCTAAATATTAATTTAAAAGCAACTACAAGGGATCCAGCATATGTGCAAAGCAAATCAATAGGAGTTATTTTCACATACATTTTTCTATGCTCTAATCAGGACTACTCTGACACAGCTTGACCCGAGAAGAGACCAGACCAAAGTATGTTAGGAATAGTTCAAAACAAAACACAACAAAACATTTATTTCTAAAAAAGAAAGGAAGGCTGTGATTCACAGTAAGTAAAATGCCTAGCCACTGGAACTGGTACAGGGGCACGTAGACAAATGCAGCACAAAGCTTACAATCCTTAATAAAATGAGAAGCCTTTAAATTAAAGAATGTGATTTCTTTCTTCACTTTTGTTACTGTTTATTCTTAAGATGCGAGCTTACAGCCCCAGCTTCTATGACCATTAAAATATAGAGGTATTATCTTAAAACGTATTCCATAAGGTTTTCTGGTGATTTATCAGAATTTGTCTTATCTCTATGGTGACAAGGCTACATTTGTAATGAACCAATAAGACTTGTCAGAGTACATACATTGCTAGATAAAAGCTAATGTGTCTGATCTATGGCATTTCCCAGCTTCTTGAGAATGAGAAATGGAGAAGGGCCTGATTATTAATTAGCTAAAGCCCTGTCAAGCAAAACTATCTGACTGGAGTTAAAAATAATTATACTGACACACTCAAAGCATTGTTAATTTACACAGGATGATAAGAGACTGCTGAATCCAAAGTGAACACAAAAACTGTCATCTGTGCTTAGAGGTGTTTTTTTGGTTGGCATCTTGAGGCATATTTTGTATTTGTTAAGCTGCTCTGCCATAGAATTCGCAGTTCAGATGAGTGTCAAGGGGGCAGAAAGGAGACCTATGTACCAGTTCAGTGCTAAATAAAAAGCACTTACCATACTGGGACATGGACATTGCTGAGGAAAGCTGCTGGAATATTTATGTAACAAAAACGCGCAGCATTAAGTTCACATGAAACAGAAAGTCACTGGAGGGATAGGGCCAACTCTTTCATAGAACAGACATCTGCTTACAGGAGTGACACCCCATTCCCTGACTGGCAACATCATCCTTATTTCAACCATCCACATATGTGAAAGATGTAAACGTTTCAGCTAGAATGAGAATTCCATCCAACGATATCTGCATTAGCTCATTACAAAATTATCCTTTGACGGGGGAAGTCTCTTCTCTTGGCAGCAGACTTGGGCCTTGAAGTACAAGCAACAGCCAGAAGCATAATAAGAGCAGTGGCAGCAGTGGCCAGGTGGGCAATGGTGGTAGCTGCTGTCCTTGTGCCCCTTCTATGCCAGCACTTGGGGCTGATGCCCCAGTTGCCCATCCCCAGTTATTATACAAGGGGCAGCAGCTGGGGTTTGCCATTTCATAGCCAGATGTAGGTCACAGGAACAGTAAGAAAGGTAGGTATAAGACTGGAGGGGCCAGGCACAATTCACTCCTGCAATGCTCGCCAACACAATGGCACAAAAGAATCCATTATAGCTATAGTAAGTATATGCTTTAGGCTAGTGGTGCTCCAGCTTTTGGCTCCATGGACCAGATGAGGGGTTTGGAGCTGGTCTGTGGGCTAGACTGATCTCTATGCACTGGAATTGGGTCCTGGGGCTTGGCACCATTGCCCCCTCCCTCCACACCACCTGTGCACCAGGATCAAAGCCATGTTACACCCCCCCCCCAGTCCCACATGTAGAGTTCAGGCACCCAATCTAGCACACAGGGCCCAGAGCTCCACCCAGGTCCAGAAATGTGGCTGGAGGGGAGCAATGCCACCACTTCCCTGCCACAGATGACACAGCACTGGGGGCCACACCTGGCCTGTGGGCTGGGTATTGAGCCCTCCTGCCATATACTGTTCTACTTTACATGAGGAAAAGGTTCATTTTCATGGCATGATTAGGAAATACAGAAAAGTGACTTAGAGATACCATTGGTTTCTCCGGTCAGCTTCAGTAAACTGTGTTCTGGCCCAGGTGAAAAGTTAGCCTCACCTCTAAAATACTGCTACCCCATTGTACCAAAGCATAGAAAACATCTCTACGAAGTGCACAGTCTTACACTCCGCGTGTTCTGCAATGCGTAGGCGCAACAGGGTAGAATAGCACGGCAGATTGTTACAGGAACCTGGAATGATGCAGATGGTGGTAAATTATAACAATATACTTTCTGTTGGCTCCTAATGTGATAAAATACAAGGGACTTTCTGTCTAGAATATTAGGCTCTTTTTCTTCAGTTGTAAAATAATACTATTTTTAGCAATATTTTGTCAGGTGGCTCTTCTGAATCCCTACAAATGTTTTGTTTCTGCAGGCAGCATGTTACATATGTTGTTCTGTGGATTGTTCAGCGGCTATCAAAAAGACCTGAGAGGGCAGACAGAATTAAAAACTATTGATTTCTTACTACTGAACTCAGCCATAACTCTTGCCTCAGTATCAGAGTGCCAGTGGAAACTGTGCACAACACATGTTTTGATTAAATTCTCTGTTGATTTTTCCTGATTTATATACTGCTTCTCTGCCAATGGGAGGGTTTTGCCCCTCTACTACCAATTCATATCTTGAATCAACTTTCAATATTTGTGTCAAAGTTTAATTTTCTGTTATTTTTAGCTGCGTAACAGAGAGGAAAGAAAAAGGTTCCAAAATCGGCTGCCTCCCTCTGCCCCTCCCTTTCGTCCTGTTTGACATTCTCTTGTTTGAGTCTCTCTAGATTTTGTGAGCTCATTGTTCATAAGCAAAGATTTATAGCGGGGATTTTTTTTTTTCAGAACACGCTGAACCGGAAACTACAGTTTTGGGGCCCTAACACAGCACATGTTACCAGAAACATAGCATGGGGCTGAGTGTTTGGGAACACTCATCTTATAGTCCCCTAGGGAAAACCTGTTTCCTCCAAGAAGCAACATCTTTTTGTTTCGTTATGGAATTTCCAATCAAATGAGGTATTTGAGAGGAATTCCAAGATACTATCTCAAAGGGATCCAATGAGACAGGAGCATGTGATTTTGAAATACTGTGGAGCTGGAAAGGAAGGCAACAGCAGCACATCTGTGGATGTTAAAGAGACCAGGGAGCTGTGGGTGCCTGCCTGTAAATATCTTGTAGTTATATTGCTTGTTGTGTATTTCCATTTGTGATAACCAACATCCACAGAGGGCATGCATATTGCTGCTGGAGCAGCTTAGTGATACTTCCTTTAAGTCCCATTTAAAATGTGGCAGTCCCTATACAAATTAGTTTCTTTTAAGAAAAGGAAGTATCCTTTAAAAATATATATATTTGAAAAAAAAACCCAACTCAACAGATTTGTCTGAAAAAGCAAAAAATGAAACATGATGACAATTCAGATCAGTTACTTGCATGGTTTGCAGAAAGTTAAACACACAACTTCAATGAATACCCACAGTAATCACTTCAAATCCCCACATGTCAGGATGAGACATCACTTTAAAACCTAACATGCTGATTCTCATTCTTTCCAGGCAAAGAAGTGGCAGACAAGGTTTTGCTTCCCCGTGTCAGAGGAAAAACAACATTTTCAGAAGTGCTTAAGTGACTTATATGGAAGTCCCATTTTCGAAAGCAACTTGGCCCGTGTCTGTTCTCCCCATTGAGCCAGGAACCAATGCCAAGAAACAAGCCCCACCCCCAACCTAGTTTGTGTGCGCCAAAGCCTGGCAACAAAATACCAATCCAGATGCCTCTAAGCTGTTTACTCCGCCAGGTTTGGCAGGTATGGAGTAGAAGAGAGTGAGTGGGCCTCATTTCTCAACAATGGTCCTGGGCTTAGCAGGAAGACATGGCTAAAGGGGCAATTTTTGAGTGGCAGATTGGAAATGAGAGATAAGCAACTAACCTACCCAGGTAAAAATCCCACTAGGCTCCTATATTCCACCTTTAGGAACCTAAACACCTTTGAAAGCCTGGCCATTAGGCCTCAGTCCTATTGCCTTTGAATGAGACTTGCAGTGTAGATGTGACTATAGTACAGGCCTACCCATGGTAACTGTCATCTAGTTAATACATGTCTTCTTCTCATTTGACCATTTTGACACCACATTTGACAGTTTTGTTACACATCCTTGTGCTCAGTTATTATACTTTGCAAGATCTTTCATTGTACACGTGCCTTCAAGTAGCAGGCATTGCAGCGAGGGTTGCACAGTCTGAGGCGCTGTGCCATAGTCACAGGTGGTTGAACCAATGGTCTAGCCCCACTTCTTCATTAATTACTTGGAATGTCCAACTCCAGTATGTAGACAATTGAGACATCACCACCTTTACCATGGTTTGTCAGCCCCTGGTGGTAAGGATGTGGCTGCTGGAATGTCCATTTTTTTGCTGCCAAAGATTTTCTTCAGCCTCTCATTCCACATCTGTAGTTATGTCTCCTTGGATATGGCATTGAGAGATTGGGTGCTTGTAAGGAAGCTCCTGCATGACTTCAGTTGTTTGTATGCTATGGGATGGTTGTACAGGGGTGTCTCATGTCTTCAGTTTCTCTTGATCATTCTTTCCTGCTGGACACTGCTCTTCTGATGTCAGGCAGAGTGATGCCAGCCAGCAGGTACACACTGATTAGGCTGGTGGGGTTCAGACATCCTGTGATGCACTGGCAGCTATCATTCAGAATGGGGTCAAGGTGCTTAGCATATATGAATCTCTCCCATACAGGGCATGCATACTCAGCAGAGGAGAAGCTGAGAGTCAGAGCAATGGCTTGGATCGTTGAAGGGCTTGCTCCCCATTTTGAGTTGGTGAGCTTATATAGATGTTGTTATGAGTACTTACTTTTGCTTTTGTCTTCATGATGTGTTCTTTGTATGAGAAGGTTTGATCAAGGGTGACGCCAAGGTAAACTGGATTTGGACCGTGGGATAGTGGGGTCCCAGACCATGTAATGTTGAGTTGGCAGTTGGCCTCATGATTTTTCAAATGGGTTGTGTTTTTGCTGGGTTGGCACATAATTGGTTTTCAATGTAGTATGAGGTTAGGCCAATTAATGCCTCACTGAGGGATTTTTTGACATGGCCAAAGCCAGTGTTTTGGGCTGTTATGTACAGATCATCTGCATTGATGAAACATTTTGTTTCCAAATCAATTGGTTGGTCATTCGTATAGATGATATATAATGGGTGCAAGCACACTTCTTTGGTGGAGGCCATTGATCTGTTGTCTCCATCTGCTTCACTTCCCATCCAGCTTGACAAGAAAAATCTGTTTTCAAGCAGGGTTCATATCAGTTCTGTTAGGTATAGATGCTTTGTCATTTCCAGGGTCTTCTGGAGGAGTCACTGGTGGTTAACTGTATCATAGGTGGATGTTAGGTTGACTAACAGAGGTCCAGTGATTTGGCCTCTTTCAAAATCATCTTCAATATGTTGAGTGAGACTGAGCAACTGGCTCATTAATTTTCCAGGGAGAAAGTTACCCTGTTCATGGATTAGGTGTTTATCCACATATGTGGCAAGCCAGTTCAGTGTCAGTTGTCCATAGAATTTGTATATGTGGTACAGCAGAGAGATAGGTCTGAAGCTCTTTGAGTCAGAGGGATCTTTCCCTGGATTTAGAAATGCCACTACCTGAACATGTTGCTATATCTTTGGAATTGTTTTGACTGGTTGTGCATGAGTTGTATAGGCAGAGGAGCCATTCTTGAGTCTGGGGTCTGAACTGCTTGATTGGTTTGGTAAGTATGTCATCAAGGCCGGCTGCTTTCCCAGTCTTCAGTGCATTAGTTAACACACGTAAGACCAGTGAAGTCTTCTGCCTGGCCTGTACAAGCCTACTAGGAACCCTAGGTCCACGCTACTATTGCCAGCCTATACAGAAGTCATTGCCAGCAGGTCTTTACTGCAACTGTTACCTAAACTACATGGAATGAAGCCACCTGTGTTAAAACCATACCTTCATTTTGCTACACAGAGAGGCCTGCTGCACCCCCCCAAATACTAGGCCATTATTTAAATAGGCTGTAGGTGCCTTGAAAAATGTTACACTGTTTTCATCAGCATTCAAGTTGGTCACTCAAACCTGCCATAGAAGGGCTTTCAGGCTGGCCTTGCACAGTTGTATGAGACATTTGTCAAGACTTGTGAAATCTCTTATCACATGCATGTAAAACTTTCTGCACAAAGGTCCCCACCATCCTATGAGCCCTAAATCCATGGGAGCTTACTACAGAATCAACCTTAGATGCTTATTATTAATGTGAATTATGGGGGGAGCCATGGGATGGGGAAGCAGAACAGACTTCTTAGTAATATTTCCCTCACATCAGCTGGCCTCACAAGGATAGCTGATAAGGGTAGGTTAGCGAGGAAGTGTTGCTGCAAGGAGGTCAGGGAGGAAGAGGATGCTGATCTCTATAAACTGTTGAAATCAATTGGAAGCAAAAGAAGATGTCATTAATATCTAGTTTGTAGGCATAATAAGAAGCTATCCAAAATCACCCTTTGCTGTGAACATTATCTGAAATCCACTGAAGTCAATACAATTCTTTCAGTAAACTAGGGGCCCTAGTGAGTATTGCCTAAAAGTACTGACCGTGCCCATGGAGGTGTACAGGTATACTGTATGTATGAAACCAAAAATGCATTTAAAAAAAAAAGGTGGTAGGGGGGAAGGGGAATGAATCATGTTACTTCCTTACTTCTTTGAGCACACTGAATTTTGCTAAGGTCTTTTTCAGTATTCTGTTAATCTATTCCTTGGTCTTTAAAATAATTATATTTAACTGAGCTGTTTGACAGTGTGATTGAAATGATCTTTCATTCTGTGAGTACTGAGCAATTTCTGTGGGTTTCAGTGTTGCTATGTGCCTTGAGTGGGATGGAAAAAAACAGGGAATTTTGTAAGATGTGTTTTACAGATATATACTCTAATCCAGGAAGGTATTTCTATAATCTTTATACAAACAACACTGTTCCTTTGATATGACGGTAATGATGACAAGGGTTCTTTTTCATAGCTCAGATGCACTAGGTAATGCCTCAAGCAACATCTCTATTAAAAAAAAATTCTGGCAAAGATCATTGATACAGGTGGATTGCAGAAACAGCAAATGTAATCCAGGCACTTCTGCATGCAATTACTTTATTAAGGGCTTTACATGCAATGCAGGAAGAGAATTGTTTTAATTAAACAGTCCTAGAAATAAAGGTATCTGTTGGCAATTAAATCAGACCAATCTCCACCCAATCAACAATGGACATAACCAGATGGAATGCATCAAGATAATCTCTCTACTGTATGTAATATCGCCCATGACTGAAACAGCTCAGCAAGGGATATTTCAGCCTTTTAAAGTCAGATTGTTTTGACATATAGAGGGGATAGCTGACCTGACTCTGAGGGAATCCAGGGCACAGCTGGAATGTTAAACCTCTTTCTCTAAGCTTCCCCCACCTCACTTCAGCAAAGGCAGGCCTCAGAAATGGACACTCTAGAAATGCCTGATAGATAAATAGCACATACATTATTGCTTTGGAGCACAACAGGGAGGAGAAAGGCTGTTTACTATGGGCCAAATTCTTCCATTCAGCATGTGTATGGAGCTTCAACTGAAACCAAAGTGAGGTATTTGCATGTATGGCCAAGGGCAGAAGTTGGCCTTGTACATGCTTTTATTTGTTAATGGAAATGTGAAATGAGAAAGCTGAGTAGGGCCCCAACTATGCAACTGATAGCATGCACAGTGTCATGGAAGCCAGTGGGATCCTTCACAGGCAATCCCATGGGATGTTTATCTCCCTGTTCATTTGCTCTGTACACAGCATGAGAGGTGGGGTGGCAGAATAGCCACAGAAAAGCATATGACAAGAGAATCTCAGGTAGAAGGCAGGGTAAATTTGCACCTTATAGACTGACTAAAGCAGAGGGCTTCCTTCATCAGATGCTGTGAAGCGACTGCTATAAGAAAAGAGAATCTCAGCCATTTGCTGCCAGCTACCTTTCCTTCCCCTCCCCCTCCTGCACCCCCCAGACAATGTAGGCCCTTTTGCAAAAAGAAAATTAATAAGTAGTGCTTAGTTTCCACAATTCTTTGCTCAAACAAGTCCCCTCTCACTGACCTGATGGAGGACATAGACAGATGACCACATACCCTAATGTAATTTGCATTGGTTTTGTACAATGATAGAAATTACATTTATACCTCATATGTCACAGACAGACATACAGCTTATCTTGGGATAATTCAGACTGCAGGCAGGTGTTACTGTACCTCACAGCTAGGTAATGGAGTGGTTGTAAATGGCTGTCCTGAGCAAAATGGCTATTCTGGCATAAACTGTGGACAGATAACAGTGTAACCCTATTCTCTGTTTGAAGTCCTCAAATTCAGATTAGGTATCTTTCTAAAAGGGAGTCTACTGCAGTTGGAAAATGTCAAGCCTGACAAATTTCATATATATATATATATATACATACTTAAAAGAAGCAAAAACATAAAAGATTAGGGAAAATAAATCAGTACTTGTGTGCATTGTATAACCAAGGAAATGAGGTGTGATTTATTTTTTGACACAAATAATGCAATAATACACATTTCAAAACAATGAAAATAATAAAGTTTCCCCACTTCTCATGTGTGCACATATCTCAGTGAACAACATCTGATTTTCTTTGCTGAGTCTTTCAGGGAGCTTTCTAATCCTACTACCTCATCAGGACCACATTTATTTTTCCTAAAGTACTAGAGAATCACAGTTCCTGCAAATGAAAATCATTGTAACATATAGGCTGAATCAAACAACTTAATGTTAGGAAATCACTTTGTAGTTCAAAATGCCATTATTAACCAAAGAGGCCTTTTCCCATATACCACCGCAAGTACCAATTAGTTCAAGTAGGAAAGATTACAGCCAGGTGCAGTGTTTGAAGTGACTTTTGAGGGGGAAGGAAGGTCTCTCTTTTGTTAACTGTCTGTGGAATACAAGTGCAGTAGTAATTCAATAGGCATCTGAAGAATCTGGGGGTATTTCAGCCTTCATAAGCTTATCCAACAAAATATTACTGCCCACCCATTTGTGAATGGGGTAGAGACCTTGGGTGTATTGATGGCTGTCAGTCCACTGATAGAAAATATGATATGATGGAAAACTTGTCATAAGTAGACACAAAGGGGAGAAAAATCTATTGATTTACTTTCTGCTGCAGAGCTTCCCATTAATATTTTGTGGGAAGTTAGTTGAAGCCTATAAAGAAGAGAAAAACAAGCCCTTCCACTAAAGGAAACATGGGGTGATATTTTAGGACATATATTGTATAAGTGATCAAGTTGGATGGTTGCAGTGGTCCCCTTAAAGCCTTAACATCTAGGAATCTAAATAATCCAGGAAAATACATGGTAATGTGGCTAATAGACAAATGTGCAATCCTGAAGAGACAGATGCTATCAAAACTTCAAAATTCCTTGAAAGATTGGATTTTTTTTATCCCTCGAATCATGGATAGAGTTCAAAAGGACTAATGTAATTTTATTATTAAATATAATCAATTCTTTAGGTTAAAAAATGGGAACTGAACTAAAGTTGACCTTCCCTTATCACTGGGCTGATGTCTGAGATCATAAATTAATGAAGATATCAAGCTTAGAAGTATTGTATAAAGTAATGGCTGAGGCAATTTGACCACCACTATGTCATTAGGGTGCAATACACAACTTAAGCATTAGTGAGAAGGCAAAGGAATATACGAGACCTGGGTCAATTCACACAACTTGGCAGTAACATAAAAGGCTATAGAGATATCTGATGGGAAATGATGTTCCAAACTAGCAAGGTGGAGATGCTTTCTCAAGATTTGGTCATCAAATATCTACAACTGAAAAAAGATCCAACTGCACAGCTTCAATTCAAATGTTATTTCCACTTTCACATGTTGATAGGAAAGCTGAAAATCTACCAAAGGTAGAGCCTGACATCTAAAATGTCATTGAAAACAAATGCTACAGGAAGATACTAGGTATTCCATGGAATGACTTGATAAGAAATGCCAAGATTGCAACAACACCTTATCTCCATTTATCCAGAAAAAACCAAGCACAGAAGCATCTGGGATATGCACTAAGAATGAAGCCAGAGCATCTGCCATGATTGGCTTCCTGTAGGAAAGCTGTTAGAAGACATATCAGAGGCTGACCACAAGAATCCCTCCACTGAACAGTGCAGAGAGAAAACTCCAGGGACATACCAACCTTGAGGAGATTTAAAGGATGTCTCAGGGCATAGAGATATCACTTGAGGAAAAATAGTGTAAGTAACATATTCATACCTAGGTGCCAAAAATTAGGCATTTAAGCCCACATTTAAGTACTTGAATAAAAGTGTCCTAGTTTAGTCAATGGAGATAGCAAGTGCTTGAAAATTAATCATCATATAAAGTGCATAAATATGGGTTCATCTGCCTGACCCCAAAGTTAGAATTTCCATTCTTTCATGGTCTCTTAATGTTGCTGGGCTAAGAGATCTGGCCCGAGGCAAGAAGTACTTTCACTATAAGGAAGCATGCCAGGGAAGGCAATGGGCTGCAAGAACATTACTACATATATATTTTAAGTATGGAAGGTGTGGCTCCAAGGGCTACTGAAATTTCTTTAAGGGGTCAAGGAGCTATGTGTGAGGGCCAACAGTATGCAGCAGCAGGCACATTTACCCTTCAATATCATATTATGCTTTGCTGGAATTGAGAAGTTGGCCATTTCATTTGAAAATCTGGGCCATGATATTATGTTCCTTTACAAAATAGAGTTGCTTTCTACTGAACAGTAGCACATTTTGCAGTCCTCCAGGACAGCTTCCTATCTGGGGGAGAAACTGGCATTGCCAAGTCTGGGTAAGGTCGTCGTACAATTTATATATTTCATGCCACATACACAAATCTTCGAACACAGCTGGGCACAAATGGCATGTGGTCAATTCCTCTTTTAATGAACGTCAGCCTAGATACTAAAGTCTAATTGCCAAGAAGCATTGCCTCTAGTTAGAGTAAGGCAGAGAACTAACTTCCTTGCTCTTTGCTACAGCTCCTCACAAAAAGGAACTCCATCACAAATCTGACAAGAGTACAGTATTTCTTCAAAGACTGTTCTCTGGTGCTATAGTAAAAACCAGAACTTGTACCGTAATGAGTAACAGCACCACCTGGTGACTCCTATCATCACAGCATGCAACTAAATATGGCAAGGTTTAAAAAGATATTTTTTTCAAAAATAATTCCAGGTGAGAGATGACTAATACATGATGGGTTAAATTGTGTTCTCCATCAATGAAGTTGCTGCGCTTATATTGCTATTACCCTAATTTAACAGTGTACAGTTTGGACCCCATTTTTGATCCCATCTCTGTACTGTTTCCTTTCAAGCTGAACCATTGCCCTTTGCATTTAATAGGCATTGAACAGAGAGTAATGCAAAAAATTCTGCCCCTAGTAAGTAGACACATCCACATATGCAGGCACATGTACTTGCAGTAGCTCAAGTAGCAGTAGCATAAATTTGTGCCAGAGATTTGTGCCTCAGCACACATGCCTGAACATCCACTTTGGTGTGGGGCAAATTGTGCTACTTGGAGCAAACTGACCCTGCCCAGCTCCTCCCAGATCTTCAGCCACAGGGAGCTAGAAACTGGGACCAGCACCTGCTGGCCCCAGCAGTATAAAAAGCTGTAGCTCAGGGCTACTTGCTCTCAGGAGCTTCTGGGACAGCCTGGGGGGGCTCTGGTCGGTGTCCTCTTAGGTGCACTCATTTTCATGTTTTGACCCTTTGACCCTCACTTCACTCATGTCCTGTTTTTTGTCTTTGTTGCCCCAAGTATTTTGTTGTAGCATTTACTCATTAGCCCCATACAATAGGGGCTACTAGTTAGCTGAGTAGGGCTTAGGGCGCGTGGTATTTGAATGTTACAAATAGACAGGAACTGGGAGGAAGTTGGCCATGCCCCTTCCTGTTCTAGGCTGCTGCTGTTGCTGGTTGCTACAAGCTTGGTCTTAGAAGCTTCTGGGGAGATGACCAGGCTCCTTCCTGCCTCTGGCTCCAGCCAGCTGCTGGCTTGTTCTTGGAGCTTTTGGGGTAAGTTGGCCTTCCTGCCTTGGGCTGCTGCTGCTCCTGTTGGTTCCCTGCCCCCCACAGGAGGGGTCCTCTACTGCATGCTGCTGCGCCCCGTTGGGGAGGGGCCCACTGCACTACACTGCAGCCCAGCACCACACCCCAGCCCCTGCACCCCTGTTCCGGCCTGCTGCCCAGCCCACCACCAAGCCACGGTCAGGGGACAGCCTGGGGAGGGAGTCTGAACTGCCTGTGGGCAGCTACCCCACCATCACTGCTGGAGCCTAAAGGTGTCTTACATGCCCCAGCTGCCTTTGCAGGCCACCGTCCACCCTTCACCTCCACTTCCACCTGAAGCACACCCTGAGTGGCTGAACTGGATGGCTGCTACCGCCACTGCTGCTACTGCTGCCATCTGTTCTGCTGCTGCCCTCTCTTAGGAGAAAGGGAGATTCCCTGCTGCACCACCTTGCACCATTCAACACCACACCTGCACTGAATTACTCCCTAATTGACTGATTGCTCATGCACTTCCCCACAGCTGCTTCACTGCATCTGATCCTGCTTTGTTCTCATGCCTATTGCTCTGTTGCTGAGTGCCTGGCTGGAGGCCTGAGGGGCTCCTGGACTGATCTGTAACAAACAAAGTCCTTCTACCACTCCAGCCATCTTGTACATCTGCCTCAGCAGCTTTCCCTGTGTGTTTTTGCCCTTGTGTGGTAAGTCCTGTGGTCCACTCCCCCTGCCCTAGTGTTTGTTGTGTGGCTGAGTAAGCCAGCTCAAGTCTCCCCAGCCCTTGTGTGTGTATTTCCACCCCTCCCCCACACACACACATTCCCCAAGCATATCCCTCCCAGTTTTTTTCCTGTGGGGCTGTAGTTGAGTGAGCTTCAGCCTCCTTACCCGCCATTTTCCCCACAACCCCAGCCTGCCCCTATTAGATTCACCAGCCCCACTGTATATTTTTGTTTTCTTTATTGTTTTCCCCTCCCTAATGTGAAGTTATGGCAGGGCAGGAACCTTCTGGGGGGGGGGAAATGCCCCCACAGAACTTGCTGCAGCCCCCACTATGGGGGCAGATCCCAGCCAAGCCCCCAAGGGGATGCATGCCCCTGCCTTCCACACCTCGGAGGCAGAGTCTGACCAACCTCCTCCAGGGGTAGAGAAGCCTGCAACCTCTGCTGCAGGGGCAGGCGGGACTCTGGCAGGGAGTCAACAGGGCCAGGAGGTCTCCACTGGCCAGGCCCCACCCAGAGGGGTTCCCAAGCCCACCATCAGCAACCAAGGGCAAGGGCAGTGAGAAAGGCTCATCTTCAGCTGCCTCCATAGCTGGGAGTGGGAAGGGCCAGGGCCCCACCCCCAAGCCTAGACCACCAGTGCCTGAAGGGACCAGATGCACTACACCAGCCAGCACACCCACTCAGCCTGGCCCTATCCCCAGCCTCGCCAGTGTGGCCCCCCTGCAGGAGAACCGCAGTTATACACAGGCGGCTGTGGGGTGACCCAAAGCCAGAGGGCCTGAAGCCTCGACCGCTGGCCCTTCCAGCTCGGGCATTGGGGCCCCCTTTCTGGCACTCACCCACAGGCACAGGGTGAAGTGCTAACTGCCCAAGCAGGAGAACCTGCACTTTGACACCTGGGTGCAGGCCCTGGCTTGGGTAGTGGGGGCCCCCAAGATCATGGTGGCCTCCTGCTTTCATGGCAAGGGGGTGTTTTTCCTTGCCTCAGATGCTGCCACACAAAAGGTGGTGGAGAGGGGGCTTGTGGTGGAGGGTGAGTACGTTCTCCTTGAACCCCTAGAAGAGCTGGAGACCAGGGTGGTCCTCAGCTCCATCCCTCCCTATATCCCTAATTGGGCCCTGCTCCCCCAGCTCCAAACCCTGGGGAGAGTTATCTCCCCTGTGGTGGCCCCCTCGCTGGGGTGCCAAAACCCCAGCCTCTGCTATGTGTGCTCTTTCCATTGCCACGTTGTAATCCAGCTTGTGGCAGAAACATGGCTGGAGGCTGAGGGGTGCCTTGAGAGTCCTTTTCAGGGGGCCTGGTGAGGGTTTTCTATATGCTGGGGGACCTGCAATGCTTCCAGTGCTACAGCCAGGGGTGCTTGTGTCAAAAGTGCCTCATCAGCCAAGAAGAGAGGGCATCCACAGGTCCCACTGGTGAGAGGGGTGTCCCTACCACTGACACCCCTCCCCCCTTAAGCCCTTGTGGCACCCCAGCCACATCATCCAATCCCCCTGTGAGCTATGGGGACCCCGCTCCCAAACCAAGTTTGGCAGGGTCCTGGGGAGGGCAGCAGCAGCCAAGGGGAGAGAGGGAGTGAGGCCTGCCTGCCCCTAGTCATGCCCCTGCTATAGCTGCCCCACTGCCCCCAACCCTCATCTTGTCCTACTGGAGCCTGCCCACCTGAGGACCACCCCATAGTTGAGTGGGTGCAGGTTCCCTTTGGGCGCAAAGCTAAGAGGAAGGCACAGCTTGAGCCCTCTGACATAGAGGACTCCTCCCCCCCTCCTAAGGCCACCACACGGGGAGGAAGGAGTGGCCCAGCTTCCGGGGGCCTCCCCAGCTGCACCTGACTTTCCACCCCCAGGAAAGATCAAACAGGTGATCCCCGTGGAGGTTTCGGGGCTGCTGGGTCATCCTGAACAGAAGCCCATGGAGGAAGCCCCTCACTCCACTAGCCAGGGCCTACCCCCTGAGGCCATGGGCACTGAGGCCTCAGATGACCCAAAGGAAGGTCCAGTAACAGAACCACCCCCCGCCCCCTGATGAACTGGGAGAGACAGGGTCCCTAGAGCTCACCCCAGTGAGTCCTGAGGAGGGAGGTCCCCTTTTTCAGGACACCAGGACAGACACCAAGGCCACACCGGTGCCTGACAGTTCTCTTCCCTCCCCCTCCCAGAAAAACCTCACTTCCAGCCTGTCCCATGGTCCCCCACCAGAGGGAGTCAGGGTAGGGTCCCCTAATCAACAGGCCAATCTTGTCAGGGACCCTGCACAGACCCCCTGGGGCTCCAGCTCTACCCTACCATCTTGTGAAGGAGCCCCATCCCCACACTTACCCTGCCCCTGTCCCAAGGCGCTGCAGAGCTCTCCCAATCCCAACCAGAGTCTGGGGTCTTAGCAGACCAGGGGATTCAGATGGTACCTTAGGAGCCCACTGAGCCCTAGGACCAGGAGGAGGATGCCCGAGAACCAGCAGGCTCCATGGAGCCTGTGGACCTTTCAGTCCAGGAGGTCCCCAGGGATGAGCTATTTGCATTTCTGCGACTACACAAGATTGTCCACCAGCAAGGTACAGCTCACCTTTGACCACTGGGGAGATTTTGACAGCATCCTTGTCACTTTGTGCATTTGTCTGCTTGCATGTCCAGCTCCTTTGGGAGACGGACCACGGTTCCCACTTCTGTGCCCTAGAGAGGAGGCAGGGGGCCAAGAGGTACATCACCTGCTTTCTGGTGGGTGATGGCACCCCCCTCAGAGTACCCCCCTCACGGATCCAGGTGAGATGCGCCAGTGCATGTGGGCCTTCTACGAAGAGCTCTTCTCCCTGGAGCAAACGGACACCGAAGCCTGTCAGACCTTGTAGGAGGGACTCCTACAGGTCAGCTGCTCCTCTCACTCTGACCAAGTTTTCAGCTGCCCTCCGCCTGATGCCTGGCAACAAGGCGCTGAGCATCGATGGGTTGACTGCGGCATTCTACCGGGCCTTCTGGGACATCCTCAGATGTCCTCGGGCTTTGCTGCAGTCTGGGCTGAATCTGAGGGAAGTGGGGAACTCCTCCTGTCGTGCCAGAGGGCTATGTTGACCCTCCTGCCAAAGAAGGGGTATCCCTGCAACCTGAGGAGCTGGCATCCCATATCCCTCATCTGCATGGACTATAAGGTGGCAGCAAAGGCCATCTCACTGTGCCTGTGGTCCATGCTGATGGACGTGATCCATCCCAACCAGACATACATGGTACCCAGATAATCCATCTTCAACAACCTGTACCTGGTTCAGGACCTCCTGGAGTGCACTAGGAGGGCCTGTCTTTTGCCCTCCTGTCCCTGGACCAGGAGAAGGCATTTGACAGAGTGGATCATGGGTACCTCACAGGCATGCTGCGGGCCTTTGGTTTCAGTCCCCACTTTGTGCAGGATCTCCAAGTGCTGTATGCCTCTGCAGAGTTTGGTCAAGCTCAACTGGACTCTGATGGAGCCCATCCCATTCAGGAGAGGAGTGCATCAAGGCTGCCCACTGTCAGGCCAGCTATACGCCTTGGCTCTGGAGCCCTTCCTCATCCTCCTGCAGAGGTGGGTGGTGGGGTTGATGGTTCAGGAGTTGGCAGTGCAGCTAGTCCTATCAGCATATGCCAACGACGTACTCCTTGAGGTCCAGGACTCAGGCGACCTGGTGCAGGTGGAGGCCTGCCAGGCATTGTACTCAGCAGCCTACTCTGCCTGGGTCAACTGGGAGAGTGCTGGTGCTAAACCAGCTGGTCCTGTCCATGCTCTGACACCATTTACACATCCTGCCTGTGCCCTCTGAGGTCCTGGCAGGGCTCCAGAAATGGGTGCTGGAGTTTTTCTGGCCAGGACAGCACTGGGTCGTTGCGGAGCTCCTAAGCCTCCCTTTGTGGGAGGAAGGCCAGGGCCAGGCTTGCCTCCGCATCCAGGTCTTGACATTCTGCTTTCAGGCCCTGCAGTGATTACTGATACCCATGGGCCCTGTGGCCACCTCAATCCCCCCCTGCCCATCACCCACCTTGGAGGACCCAGCTTCCAGTTGCTTCCAGGCATACTCCAGGAGCACACCCCACACTGCTTTTTTCTTGCATGTATTCTTTTGATACCAGGATTCCCTGGTATCAAACTTAGAGTTGGTGCTGCAAATATTTAGCATGGAAAACATTTTTTAGTTCATGGTGTGCCTCCTGCAGCATCTCAAACTGCTTTGAGATGCCACAACAGAAATGCACTAACTTGTATGAATGTGGCCACCAGGAGCAAGGCTCCAGGCTAGAACCAGGGTCCCCTCTCAGTGAAACAGCTATCTCATTAAGCCACATCCTGCCTGCATGCACATTTATACACCCATAGCACAAAGATCTAGAACCGCAGCCTATGCATAAGGGCCAAAAACACCCTAAATTACTAGATCATTCTTCTAGCTTACACAGCTAGAAGAATGATCTAGTAATTTAAAATATATTACTGCAAAACTTATTTAAGACAAAATCTCAGTATATCAGAAGAAAGCTTAGGTACACCACACTCAGAGAAATAATTTCTGAGCCAGTGCGGGTTTTTATGCATCAGAAAATTAAAATAGAAAACTACACAGAAAAAGATAAATGGACAAAGCTAAACCATGATCTATCATCTCTTTCCACTTTTCAGTAATCTGCAAAAAAATGGAAGCATCATTAAAAATAAACCTAATGGAGTAATAGCTATGAACAAAGGCACTAGTCATTTTTTGCAGGGCGCATGTCATAATACCTAGGATTGTCACAAGACCAATAACTAAGAATTTTAAATCATTAAGACAGCTCATAACTATGTCTTCCTCTGCTTATATTAAGGGATTTGAAATTATAGGAATCCTTAAATGCAGAAAATAGGCTGTATGCTTTCTAATTTGTGCTTATCAACATCCTACCACTTGCTTGTATATGCTTTAGAAAGATAAATTCATCTTACAACTGATTGTTCTCCCTCAAAATCACCCCTTCCCTCCCCACCCCACCCCGCAACTATTTAAATCTGCAGTGTAGTCACTGAAGTTGTGGTCACTTAGTTATCCCCATAGTAACAAACTATGATGTCATAAACACTGGATTAGGAGTCCTGGCTTAATTGAGCAGAGGGAAAACCCTGCTTGAGAGGGAGACATTTCCAAGTCAAACAGTTTTAACAATGGAAATGAAAGTTCAGAATGTGACTAAAGAAGTGAACCTTCTGGTAAATTACTCAGAAACAAGCAGAAGCTCTTAATTAATATCTGCCCTTGGGATCAGGTTCTGGTATAATTTAAATGAGCCTAAATCAGATGCAACTTCCCTGAAATCAGAAGAGCTAACCTAGTATTACATCAAGCCCAGTTTCACCCATGTGACTGCACTGGGAATAAATGAGAGGAAAATATGGCCTTCAAGCTCATATCTCTTTCAAATGAATTACATTATGAAATAAATTTATTTGAGATCAAATGTTCAAAAACTGCAATTTTACGTGTGTAGCTCTGGCATCTGGTAGCTCACAACTTCCAAACTTCACACATGTATTAACTATATATTGGTGTACATATTCAAGGCCACAAGGCCTTGATTCATACACAATTTGTGGCCTGTGTATTCATACACAAGGCCACAAATTTCAAAATGATCCAGCAACAAAGCTAAGCATAGAACCTAGTAGGTTTTGATCTCTGGACCCTGATACAACTGTTTGAGCACACTTTCCTTTGGCTTTCTTAGCAGACACCTAACTTCTCTCTCATCCACAAAAATGCCTATCATTCATTATGCTTGTGTAGATTATAGGCAGTAAACTTCACACACAGCAAAAGAGAATGCCTAGAAAATAAAGTTCTCTTCTCAGTTGCAAAGCCCACAGGTAGGTTTATATGGCACAAGGTAATGTCATACAGAGATACCCCACATTTTTGTGTGCAATCTTTGATACCCAAGTGGCATGGATGCATCAGGCTGAGGCTGTGTGTAATCAGTAAGATCACAGAAGCAGAGGCCACATGCAGCATCACAATCACATGACTACTGCTTCTGCTTTTGGAGTTATCATGACAGCTTGCCTATACTTATATAGGGGTGGGGAGGAGCTGTTTTTATTAGTGCGGTTCCCCAACAGCTTGTCTAATTAAAATGGCCCACTGTCACATGCATTACGCCCCCCATATTTTAAAATGACGGTGGAGGCACTTTAACTAAAGCTCATTTGAAGAGCTTAATACACATGGTGGTCTCGTAGTTGCTAGGATCTGGAAGGGACTTTACAGATTATCAGGTTCAGCCCCCCTGCACATGGGCAGGAAAGACGGTTGGGGTCAGATGACCTCAGCAAGGTGGGTGTCAAGACACTTTTTGAAGAGCACCAGGATGGGCAACTGTACCACCTCTGAGCGGAGTCTGTTCCAAACCCTCGGCACTCGACTTCTAAATAAGTTTTTCCTTATGTCTAGTCTGAAGTGATCTTCAATCAATTTGTGCCCACTATTTTTTGTCCTCCTCTGGGGGGCCTTGTTGAATAGATGCTCCCCCAGGCCTTGATGTACACCCCTGATATACTTATAGGCTGCCACCAAGTCCCCTCTGAGTCTTCTCTTCTCCAGGCTAAACAGTCCCAAGTCTTTCAGCCTCTCCTCATATGATGTTGGAGCGTTCTAATTAGGACGTGAACCAATACCTCTATAGGCAGCCATCATGCCTGAAGCATATGGTTTCCCTGCCCAATACATATGTTATTGAAACTTCTAACATCTATCTGCCTCATTTCACCTTCTATTAGTTTGAAAGCTCAAGCTCAAACCACCTGTATTACCTTCTGAAGGAGGGTCTTCCACTTGATAATGGATTTTTAATAAAAGGCTTAAAGTGGGTATTTTAGGCATGTGATGCACTAACAACCCACACTCACACTTACTGCTGATGTTCCCATGCAGTTTTATGCAACTGCTGAGAATCCCCATTTCATTTGTAGAAGTTTACATTTCCCGTAAGACCAGATGAAGAAATGATAGTCACGTTGAAGTACTTTAATATCGTTCAGTCTCTGTTCCCCACAACAGCCTGTTTCGTTCAGACAGCCCACTGGGCTGCCATGACTACGCTTTCGTGAAATCTGCCAGAAGCTAAAAAAAGGATTTTATATAAAGAGTGAGTTCAGTCTGTAATGAAAGCAGCAGTGTGGGGAGTCAGAGCAAGGTGGTCCATCAGAGTTATCAACCATCTAAATTGGAACTGGAGTGGAAGAATTTTTAGGTTAACATCAAGGATTTTGTTCCATAATATATGTGATGCCACCAAATATCCTCCGACAGAACTGAAAGTTGCCACGTGATACCAGTTATGCCAAAATCTGCTTTTGAGGTTCTGGTTACAGTAAAAACACATGCTAACATTACCACATCTTTCCTTCATGTGGTCTTAGCTGATCAACTATCATTTTTCACTGGACCACCTCAGAGCAACCACAGCTTGTTAACTAAAGAACTTAATCTATCTTAATTTTAAAATACACCTACATATGGGTTACTCAGAGGAATGTTTTGCACCTGTAGTATGCCACAGAAAAAATGTAGAGGGCCCCTATTTTGAGCATCTGTCCTTACTTTAGCAACTGGAATGGATGAGCTGCAGAGGCGGTTTTAATGTTGCAAAATACATAAAGAACTGAGTTACAAGGCAACTGGAGTTCTGAGACCAAAAATTAGTTGGAAGAAATGTTCACATAAGCAAAATAAAAATCATTTGAAGATCAAAGAGCAGGTCCAGGCAATAGAACATGCATTCTATTCTATTTTCATATTCCAGAAAACAACGGTTTGCTAAAGAGAGCAGCTTCCCAGAACACAAATCCTGTAGTACTGGAAACTAACACCTAAACACTTTGTCACAAGGGTCTAAAAATTTCTGATCTTAATAGCATTGCCATTACTCTAAAAATAAAGTTCTGCAGAAATCTAAGAATAAAGATGATTAATCAGAGGTTTCATAATTGTTAGTCATCTTTAGGCCTTTTAAATCTAGTCAGAAACGAAGGACAAACAGGGGGGTGGGTAGGCGGCTGGATGGACGGATGGACAAAAACAAGGAAACAGAAAAATCATAAAATTTGATGAACAGGAGCATATTTTATTGGTATTTTTAAAGGTTTTTAAATTTTAATTTGATACATTTTTAATTTTTGATATAATAAATTCATTACAGTGCATATATATATATAGCACAGCAATGGGGCTTTTAACAAACATTTAGTTTCAAGATTGCCTTTCATTATACCTTCTCCAACTGTGATCAACTAAGCTCTTAGGACTGTGCTGGAAGTCCTGCTTTTCTAGAGACAAATCTGAGTCATGGGTCAAGGTCAAAAGTATTTCAGGTCTTTGAGGTTATAGGTTAACATATATAGTCAAATACACCACAATTGAGAATAAAGTGATGTGATAGAAGAGAATAGAGAACTGGAAAATGTAAACTCACTCACAACTATGTTTTACTGGTTTACTGGAAATAATGCTTAGTGTGTTTATATACTTGAAGCTGTTGCTCTTCCTGCTCTATCCTTTGTTGCTCAAGATTAACAGGAATTTTGTATGATACTGTGTATAAAATAGATTAGGATAGAATGTCCTTAATCCCAGTCCATTTATTTTTGTTCTAGTGAGGGATTAACCTGTTCCAGAAGCCCATATCCTTCTTCCCCAGCTAAGTCATTGAGATATTATTTAACTTCTGGAAGTATTTTCCAGCTTACTGAACTGCTATAAAATAAAATAGAAGTGCAAAGTATGACTGTTATGAGGTTTATTGCATTAATGTTTATAAAGGGATTTTTGCCAAGCACTGCAAAGTCTTAGACTCCACTCAGTGGCATTTTTCTCCATCTCTATAAGGCAATGCCTTATGAACATTGCATCCAGAATGCAAGGAGACCCTGGTACCTGCAATGCATTAGACATACAGAAGCAAACAAGTGTATGATTCAATGGTTAAAGTTGAACATATTGTTATAATATTAAGGATACAATTATTGGGGGGATTGAAAGGATTTAGGGAATATATAGACAATAATTAAGGACCCATGCAACATTTTAAAACCATAAAGTAAATGTTCCTCCATCCCTGAGAAATAGTTACAGAGTCTTATAGAATCACAGAATCATAGAAAATGAGGCTTGAAAGGGACCCCCGGAGGTTATCTAGTCCAACCCCCTGCTCAAAGCAGGACTGTCCTCAACTATCTCAAACCAGGCAAGGCTTTGTCTAGCCATGTCTTAAACCCCCCCAAGGATGGAGACTCTACCACATCTCTGGGTAACCTGTTACAGTGTTTTACTTCTCTCCTAGTGGGGAAGTTCTTCCTAATATCTAACTTAAACTTCCCTTGCTGCAACTTGAGACCATTGCTCCTTGTTCTGTCATCTGCCACCACTGAGAACAGTCCAGCTCCATCCTCTTTCAACCCTCCCTTCAGGTAGCTGAAAGCTGCTATTAAATCCCCCCTCAGTCTTCTCTTCTCTAGACTAAATAAACCCAGTTCCCTCAGCCTCTCCTAAGAAGTCATGTGCCCAAGCCTCCTAGCCATTTTTATTGCCCTCTGCTGGACTCTCTCCAATTTATCTGCATACTTTCTGAAATGGAGGGCTCAAAACTGGACACAGTACTTCACATGTGGCCTCACCATTGTCAAGAAGGGAATAATCACTTCCCTTGATCTGCTGGCAGCACTCCTACTAATGCTGCCCAATATGCCATTAGCCGTCTTCACAAAAAGGGCACATTGCTGGCTCATATTCAGCTTATTGTCCACTGTAACCCCCCCAGCCCTTCTAGCAAGGAAGTTCAAAACCTCCAGTAAAAAGAGCCAGATATACATACAACTCAGGAATGCCAAGTCAAATAAGCAGCGTTGAAAGCAGTAACGGGGAGGAAGGGTGGGGAGGGAGGGGAATAGTGAGACACTGGATTGAAACTGAAAGGGTGAAGGATTATGTCTGTGAAACTGCTTCTTCCCAAATGGAAGACATTGTCAAAGTTCCAAGGCTTTGATGAAAGGTTTGATTTTTCTGTATTATTTTTTGTGCCTCTGGCCCTGGCATTACAGTCCCCATTTTGCCTTTCCCTTTCAGCAACAGCCACAACGCAGGCTGATCTCATATAGTGTTTATGGATGTCTGACACATGGTCCTTGCACAGTCAGGCACAGGAATGGAAAATGCTGGTCTATGAGAAAGAAAGATGGATTTATTGGCATTCAACTTCATGTGGAGCATTCTTGGGATGTACAATGATCCCTCGGAGTTCTTCAGAAAAAGCAGTGATCTGTTTGGTCTCACCTCTGGGTGTTTCCACTGGTCAGCTTCGGCTGTGTTGGCTAGATTCTCAGAAGTGCTTGACACAATATTTGAAACAATTCAGCAGAGTACTTTTAAGGAGATACTTGATGCTAAATTGTATTTTTGGATTGATACCACAGGTCTCCTGACACAGATCCACCAAGATCACAGAAGTATCATGCATGAAAACTTTTTGGGACTAGTGTTTTAACAATTAAAGGCCTGAGTGCATACTCTTACCCTGCAGTAAGTGAAAGCTTTCCCAGGGTAGCTCAGCTGTCACTGAAAGAGGAACACTTTTCTCTTAAGGTAAGATAATGCCCATCCACAGTTATTATGGAGCAGCCGAGAGAAAAGTAAGATTGGGTTCTGAACCATTGTATTAACTCATTTATAGGCCCATGTTCTTGGAGCCACTCTATTCCCTGCCTGCTTTTCACACAACCCAATTTTCAAGCTGCACTAACTTCACCAGCCTTTCCAGATCAGGACAGAGTTAGTTATTTTTCAGTAGCCTAATGTCCCCATTCTTTTCTGTCATGTGCCCTCTTTCCGGATATGAAATCCAGAAATCTCTATCCAAAAGATAGCCCATGCCCAGGATGCTAAAATGGATCTTCCCACAAAGAACCCCAGCATGATTTTCCTGTGAGTTATCCTGGGGTGACCCTTTTGATGAAACAAAAATTTATCTCAGAGACAGCACCTTAGGAACAAGCTGTCAGTGGCTCTATGACGCCATCACTGCAAGAGACTAACCAGGGAAACACAGATCATTCTTGGACTGCTGACCCATTCCAAACAGGCTTTCAAACAGTTGAGATAATTTATTTGCACACATGACATGACTCCACCTGGGCAATGTAGGATCCATGCATTGATTCTTCTCATCTGCTCCCTCCCTCACAATCACAGGGTTTTCTCCAGCAGAACAAGGTGTACAAATTCCCTCATTATTGCTTATGTCACATGAATAATCCTCCAGTGTCTTCCTCCCATCTGCTCAGGTTTATATTCTTCTGGGCTGCTGCCCATGTTAACTGCCAACAGCAGTGACTTTTCCTGGGTCTTTTATTTCACTTCCCTCCACTTTGCAGATGTCACAGTCTTTTGCTGTCATTTGTCTAGGGGAGATGAAAAAAATTCACTATTTTCATTTTCTCTGCTGCCTATTAGCTTCTGATCTGTAGAGGGGGACAGGAAAAATTCTGGTAAATGGCTTTTATTTTATTGATAAGAAATCATTTAACATCTGGCATTAAGTCCCAGTACAAAAGACTCTTGCACAACAGTTAGGGAGGGGTAAGATATTAATAGTAAAAAATAAATAAATCATTGGGTGATCCACAACTTTAAAAGCTAACATGACACTCAGAAAAAGCATGAACATAGATGGACAGACTCACTGCCAACAAAGAGGATTATGCAGGATCCACGAGTGAGGCTAGGGAATGGTCATGTGGGGTAGAACATTTTACTCCCACAAGTGTCTTTGTTTCCAAACTCTTCCAGTACAAGACACAGGAAATTTCTTACCCCTTCAGTAAGAATTCCTTTAGCTAAGACCTTTTAAGGCTGTAGCAAGTATCAGCTCTGTCTGGGCACATTCTTTTGGCATCTGTCCCTTTTGAATACTGACCACTCTGTGACCTCCCTATGTTTTTCCTGCTTGCTATGTCAGGGCTCTTGCTGTGGGGTATCAATCAGTCTTGGGGAATATCAGAAGCAGGGTACCCTCTGGATGTGATGTGATGTCTTAATAAAGACAGTTCTTCAACTACCCTGGTTTGCTATGTGTGGCCCCTGTTAACATAGTTCTGCTTCTATGACCAAGCATACTTCCCCCCAACCTTTTGTTTGGAACAAATTACTTTATTCTCTGCAGGGGTGTAGGTTGTAGCCGTGTTGGTCTCAGGACATAGGCAGACAAGGTTCTTTGAGTGAATTTGATATCTTTTATTATTATTATTTATTCTTTTATTATTATTCCCCCAACTTAAAGAGTTGGGAGAAAAAATTTTAGCAAGCTTTCGGGGTTTAAAAACCCTTCATCAGGCTAAGGAAGCCTCTGGAAGAGCGCACACCAACTGCAGAGGCTTCCTCAGCCTGAAGAAGGGTTTTTAAACCTGAAAGCTTGCTAAAATATTTTTTCCAACTATTTAAGTTGGTCTAATAAAAGATACCAGATTCACCCAAAGAACCTTGTCTGCCTTCATTCTCTGCAAGCATATTATGTGCAAAAATTCAGTTCCTTCCCTGTGAAAAAATACCTTTCGTATGGTGGCTTCTCAAGGGCCAAATGTCTGCCTGGACAAAGTACTTAGCAAAGAAAGGAAACTTGGTATTTTTCATCAATGAAATTTGGGGTCTATGGCATTGGGCACTGAAATATGCTCAATATGTCCAATGGTACCTTTAAAACTAACCCTTTCCTGAGATACCAGCCAAGACAGATTGCAAAGGGAGAAGCAGTTTCTTTCAGCTTCTCCTAAATCTAGTGCTGGATACTTCAATCAGCTGAAAAAAAAAATCAAACTTTCAAGAACTGGCTTATTCATCTTGCAACCCTTATTCCAAATGGATCCCTGACATTAATAGCATACTTAGCCATATTAATAGTGATACCCATTCCCAAAGTTGCAGCCATTGATGGCTAGATTGCTTCTTTACTTGCTAAACCTTCTAAAATCTTTCATCAGTTCCTATGCCTACCTTTGAAGCCATTTTTACTGACTTGCAATGCCATTTATGCTTACAAAGGTAGTCAAAATGAGCAAAATAGATTATACTAATTGAAACAGCTCCCTCTATGGGTCATAAGAAGGGCTTGAAATTGGTCATGTCAGCATTGGAGCACATTGCTCTACTGTTTGAGTTGGAGGGCAAATGCCACAATATTTAAAAGCACCTAAGTGACTTTTGAAAATAAAGTGACTTAGGTCATTTTGAAAATATTACCCTATGGCTTTTATCTGGAAGCATTAGCAAGTAGCTATCTTCTGTGGACCAGCCACACAGTAGTGTTAAGCACAATACACTTTTACAAAGTTATTCAGTAACATAACCATTCCTGAGTCCATCAAAGGCTCACATTAGGAAATGTTTATTATCCCCAACCCAGACAGGTTAAGTGCTGGAGTTCTCAGTCTGATGCTTCCAATACAGATTTTCACTTTTTTAAAGAAAAAAAAAGATTTTAAAGTCTATGTCTGGCCAAAATGTTGCCCCTGCAAATTCCCATTCATGACCAGGGAACCAGGCTAGACTGATCAATGCAATCCTTGCTTAATAGGAATATGCAGCTGCCTGGATTCTTAGGGCCAGATTTTTATTTAAACAAAGGCCCTTTACACTGCCAGAATATAGCAATGCAAAGAGGCCTAATGAGTGTAAAGCAGAATTAGGCCTGAACAAAAATTCATGTATGTGTCAGGTAGCTAATCCTGGCCATTTATCCCATTTATAAACACACATTATTTTTCTATTGCCATCCATGCACATCTATAACTCTTCACTGCCATACCAGAAGGCATTTTTTGGAAGTAACACAATGCTAGCTCATTGCAAATCAGGCATTGGTTTTTGCCTGCTACCTAGCCAAGCTTAGAACAAAACCGATTTTGAAGCCTTCAGTGTCATTAATCCAAAATTTATTACAGTGAAAAAGAGAGAGAAAAAGAAAAAATACATCCCTTCTCCCAGCACTATCAACTCCATGTAATAGTCCAGGAATGGCAATCTAAACATTACTTCAAAATTATCAAGCTTCATTTCTCATTACTGATAGCAAGCAACAGATTGTACTTTATCTTTTTAAGCCGAGTTGACTACAAACATGGAATGTGCAATATGCCAAGCCTCTCCTTTCCTCTGTAATACCAATCCCAGCACAAACAGTAGCACAACAGAATATTTAGCATGTTACCTTTATACTACTTAGTACACGATGATTTATTCACAACTAGTTTGTTAATTAAAATTCCAAAGCACTTTCTTGTTACAGTCCTATTAAGCATACATGCGTGATGATTTGAGAAGAGAATGTGGCTTCAGAATAGGGAGATCATTTAAAAATAAATATATCATTGACACATCCCTTGAACTCGGCTATGATCAGTATCTTTCACTGTCCAGAGAAAAAGAGTTTGTAACTACTAAAACATTTGGAATGATGTCATGCGATACAACGATCAGCTCCTGTTTTAGACTGCCAAATACCTTTACAATGAAAACAGTACTTAGCACATGAAAGGTATATCAGGCAGCTAATATACTCATGTTTCATGGGGATCATGCTCTTTGGGAGTAAGCAAAATTACTGGGTACAGAACATCAAAATTGATTAGACGTATTGTTGCTCCTGATTTATTTAATGTCTTCCTGATTAGAAAGTTATCAGAATAAATTGTTTGTCCTCCATATCTTTCCCTAGCCATTCAAATGCTTCAAATAATGGGAAGGAGTACATGGTAACAAATATGGTTTTACACTTAAATGTTTGTCATTCAAAAATAATATTAGGCAAATTTGGAAAAGCCAGACTTAGGATCCTTGGAGAGGTAAAGTAGATTTGAAATTGAAAGCTGCTCAAATGTTTTCAAAGTTTGGAAGCTTTAATATTAATAAGCAATCTTCTTTATTCTTTAAAATAATTGCTGATTAGTGGCAAAGGTGAAATATTCATATCAAGAATTGTTACACTTAAAAATATAACCTAGGTTTTGAAGGCAGGGAAATAAACAGCTAAGTGTAGATAGATGCAAATTCAAATAATCCATCATTCCATGTAATTTATTAAACAAGTATATACACACTCAAGGGATTGCATTCAAAAACAAACTTACTTCTGTTGCCCTTACCTGCTTACCACCCCACTAACATCAGACTTATAAACACAGTTTAAGAAATATTTGAAGTCATTGGTTGGGAAGGTCAATGGAATAAATGCTATAAGCCTTACCAATTGCTAAAGTTCCTGTCACAGTGGCACAGTGTCTATTCTGGAGTTACACTTTATCTACTGTCTGTTAGATATGAGATGTCAATTGGAGCAGGGATTGTCATTTTCTTCTCTGTTTGTACAGGGACTAGAACAAGATCTTTGCTCATGATGACCAAGGCTCCTACATGCTACTACAATATAATACTAATACCAACCCAGCTTCATGGGCAGACTGTCTTGAGTTCTATGGTAAATGATAGACAGTAGATTAGACAAAGGTAAGTATGCATTCTGTATCTAGAAAGGTGACATCCCTGACTCCCAATGAGAGGTTAGATTAAAGAAATTATACTGGGATTTTCAGTCAACTACACAAGGGTGTGGATGGAGGAAACGTGTTGTTTAGGATCCAAAATTGACACCTTTATCATGGTAGATGTCGCAGGGCACCTTAGTGCCTGCTCCTAGAGAGGAGAAACTGCCAGGGGGAGAGAGAGAGCCCTGGCTGAACACAGCCGCAGCTGAGGGTTGCCAGGATAACTAGCACAGCTTCAGGTTGCCAGGGCAACCGATAAGGATCAGCTGGCCAGAAGGGGGCAGGGCCTGGCCCTTATAAAGCCCAGGGCTGAAGGCAGGCTGGCAGCTCTCGGCCAGCAGCCAGAGAGGCAGGAGCTCACGGGGCTAACAGCAAGTACCGCTCCAGTGGAGTTAAGCCATGATGTTAAGTTATAGCCAGGCGGCTTTGGGTTGTGTTTTGAGTTACAGCCAGGAGGCTTGTGTTGTGTTTGGTTAATGTTTGTATTACACCGGAGGTTTGGGTGAGGCTGTAGGGGTTGGAGGAGGCCTCAGCGGGGACTCACAAGGGAGTGTGAGGCCCCAGCGCCAGTGAGGGCGCAGTCTAGCGCCAGGAGGGCGCATTATTCTCACTGCGCCAGTGCAGGCGCAACTGGCGGCAAGGAGCGCAACCAGTGGGTTGCGGGCGCAACCAGTGGGTTGCGGATGGGGAATAGAGACCCCAGGTTATGTGCGGGGTATGTAGACAGCCCCAGAGAGAGGGGCGATTTTATCAGGGAGCCCGAGGTGGGCACAGTGAGCCCCAAAGAGGGGGAGTGCCATACTGATCTATTGAGGAGCCTGAGGTGGGCACGGCGAGCCCCAAAGAGGGGGAGCGCCATATTAGGGAGCCCAGGATGGGTGCAGCAGATGCCAGCAAGGGCATCACTTGCGGGGTGCATAGACCCCAGCCCTGGAGCGGGGCCATATTGAGGAGCCCAGAACGGGCGGGGCGGACCCGGTAATAGGCCTGCACTGCAGGGAAACCAGGACAGGGGCATGGTGCTGCGGTGGACCCCAACGGAAGGGGTTAGTGGCACAGCATCCCAGAGAAGGGCAAGGTGCTGCGGTTGCCTCCGAGAGGACGGGGAGTAGCAGCGCGGTGAGCCCGTATCAGAGAGGGTAGTAGTGCGGTGGGCCCAAAAGACTGGTGTCCAGAGAGGAAGTCCCAGAGTGGACGAGAGTCCCAGTGAGAGGCTGGGTACTAGAGAGAGCCCAGAGTGGGCTAGACTATAGAGGAGGCCCGGGAAGCGGGCGTGTTGACACACCAACGTCTATTACATCTGCGAGGCTTGGGGCGTGGTATTAGGGGTGGTAGGAGCCACGCATAGCCTATAAGGCTAGGGTGTCCAGGGAACGCCCACCGTATCGGGAGACCCCAGGGGTCCAGGAACACGCGGGGACAGAGCTCCCGAGTAGCCGTGCCCAGGGAGTCATAGGCAGCCTCCCAACTATATATGCAATCATCAAAGACGTGGCGGGCGAGAATAAGAGGGTGCCTTGGGCCGGCCTTGACACGGGGCGAGGGACCTCGAGGAGGTCACGGCCCTCCTAGAGGACTCCGCCGTGACAGTAGATACAAGACATCTGCAAACAGTTGCACAGCACACAGGATTTTGAAATACGACTGGATACTAAAGGCCAGTGGGGAATGAGTCCCAGAAAACAGAAGGGAAATGAAGTGTGTAGGCTAATAAAGTCATGCTGAAGGATAGGGAGGAAAGCACCCAAGTCAAGCTGAGAGTTGAGACAATCTGTAACCCCTCAACCCATCCTATATACCTAGAACTTCCAACTGAGAGGCCTGCAAACTCATCCATCATAATGTACAAATACCTATGAGCCTGATTCACCACTGTCTTGGACCTAGGTGGTCCCTTACTCCTGTGTGAAGAGGAGCATGAAATATTACCATGCTGAATTAGTTTCACTTTATAGGTATCTAGGTTGCAGCCATATTGGTCTAGAGGAAAAGGCAATCAAAGTGCATGTAAAGTGAAAGGCACTCAGGACTCGTAGTAAAAATGATGTATTTTATTAGACCAAGAAGATTTTTTGCAAAATCGTGTAGACAGTGACACCTTGCTGTGCATTAGATCAGTCTAATGTGCAGTAAAGTGTCTCATGTAGATGAACCCACAGATACACAGGTATTGCGAGAATGCTTGGGCAAGTATGTCTCTCAGAGGTAGGTTTATGTATGTTGCTTTAATACTTTCGCACATGCAGTTGTACAGTTCCTGTTTGGAAGACTGTGGGAGAAAATAGCCTTTTCATAATAACACCTCTCCTTCTTCTGTAAATATCTGTTGTCATATTTATCCTTTTGTAATTAAGTTCTATTTTTTTATTAAACTTGGTACAATAGGGAAAAATATTTGCCAAAACTGTTTAAATGTGGACTGTTTGTGAATATAAACTGTTACAGATTTTTTTGTCTGAAGGTTTAAGTGACTTCAAAAAATTCTACTGATGTGTTTTGAGGAATGCTTACAGAAATGAATAAAGCATGCTGAGACTGCATGTATCAATATTTTTCTTCTATTGCTAAAAAAAAAGTTTGGGTAGAGAAGTGAGAGAGAAGGGAAGCAAAATAAACGAATGCCTGTTATAAGCAAACAAGGAAACCATTGGCCCGCCGCACCAAGGTCCCCGCCTCGCTGGAGCTCTGCAACAGGTGTGAACCTCTTGCAGCCCCAGCAGAGCCTGCTAAGTTGCCACCTCCTGCAGGCAGCGCAGGCTCAACTGTAGCTACCGCCCCTGCTCTCCCTAAGACAAAAGGCAAAGTGTTTGATATGGGAGACTCCATCCTGAAGGGGACTGAGGAGACATTCTGCCTCCCTGACCCCGTAGCCCAGGATGTCTGCTGCTTCCCAAGGTGTCCATATCAGGGACATTGTGGAGAAGATCCCTGAACTCCTCTGGTCCACTGACCACTACCCTATGCTCCTTATCCATGTGGGCATGAATGACACGGTTTGGAGCACTTCCAGCCGGGTCATGAAGCACTACAGGGATTTGGGAGCGGGGCTAAAGGGGTTGGGGGTGCAGGTGGTGTTCTCTTCAATCCTCCCAGTCTCAGGCTATGGGCCTAGGAAGGAGAGGAGGATCCAGGTAGTGAACCAAAGACTGTGGCGCTGGTGTCATCGGGAAGGCTTTGGCTTCCATGACCACAGCCCGCTCTGGACCAGATAGACAGAACTCCAGCTAGCTACAAATATCAAGGACAATAAAAAGTCCTTTTTTAGATATGTGGGGAGCCAGAGAAAAAGCAAGGGCAAGGGCAACATTGAACCCCTGCTAAACCAGATGGGACAACTGACAACTGACGCCCAGGAAAAAGCAAACTTGCTAAATGGGTACTTTGCGTCGGTTTTTCACCAGTCCCATGGGACCCCCCTGCCCACTATGGGACAGGGAGGCCTGGGTGAGGGGGATTCCTTACCCTCCATCAATGCTGACCTTGTGAAGGAACACCTTGAGAAGCTGGATAACTTCAAGTCAGCTGGCCCTGACAGTCTACACCCCAGGGTACTCAAGGAACTGGCAAGCATCATAGCCTAGTCCCTGGCAGGGATCTTCAAGACCTCCTGGTGCTCTGGTGAAGTGCCCAAAGATTGGAAGAAGGCCCATGTGGGGCGTATCTTCAAGAAAAGGAGGAAAGTAGATCCGGCAAACTACAGGCCCATCAGCCTGACCTCTATCCCAGGGAAGGTCTTAGAAAAGATTATCAGAGGCCATTCTTAGCAGACTGGCTGACAGCAACATCCTGAGGGATAGCCAGCACGGGTCTGTTGTAGGTAGGTCTTGCTTGACTAATCTCATTTCCTTTTACGACCAGGTGACCTATCACCTGGACAAGGGAGAAGAGATTGATGTCATATATCTTGACTTTAAAAAATCCTTTGATCTGGTAACCCATGATCACCTCTTGGCAAAACTGGCTGTGGCCTTGGCTGCACCAAGATCCGCTGGCTGAGGAATTGGCTCAGAGGTAGGACCCAGAGGGTGGTGGTTGATGGAAGTCAATCATCGTAGTGTGCTGTGACCAGTGGGGTCCCTCAAGGCTCTGTCCTTGGACCTATACTATTTAACATCTTCATTAATGATGTAGACATTGGTGTCAGAAGCAGACTGGCCAAGTTCGCCAATGACATGAAACTCTGGGGTAAAGCATCCACACCTGAGGACAGGAGGGCAATCCAAGTTGACCTTGACAGGCTCAGGAAATGGGCGGACGAGAACCTGATGGCGTTCAACACTGAAAAATGTAAGGTTCTCCAACTTAGGAGGAAAAACCTGTAGCATGCTTATAGGCTCGGCAGTGCTACGCTGGTTAGCACTAGAGATGAAAAGGACTTGGGGGTCATGATTGACCACAAGATGAACATGAGCCTTCAATGTGATGCTGCAGCTAGTAAAGTGAGCAAAATGCTGACCTGATGCTTCTCAAGTAAATCCCAGGATGTCATTCTCCCGTTGTACTCGGCCTTGGAGAGGCCACAGCTGGAGTACTGTGTCCAGTTTTGGGCTCCACAATTCAAAAAGGATGTGGAGAAGCTTGAGAGAGTGCAGAGAGCCATGTGCATGATCAGAGGTCAGGAAAACAGGTCTTATGAAGAGAGGCTGAGAGCCATGGGATTCTTCAGTCTGGAAAAGTGCAGGCTCAGGGGTGATCTGGTGGCCACCTATAAGTTTATCAGGGGTGCTCACCAGGATCTGGGGGAATGTTTGTTCACCGAAGCACCCCAAGGGATGACAAGGTCGAACAGTCACAAACTCCTCCATGACCATTTCAGGCTGAACATAAGGAAGAACTTTTTTTACTGTCCAAGCCCCCAAGGTTTGGAATAGACTGCCACTGAAGATGGTTCAAGCGCCTACCTTGAACACCTTCAAGAGCCATTTGGATATTTATCTTGCTGGGATCCTATGATCCCCCTGGGGTAGGGGCTGGACTCGATCTTCCGAGGTCCCTTCCAGCCCTAGTGTCTATGAATCATTCTCAATATTAGAAAGTGTAAGAAATGTCTGACCACACTGGGATCTTACTTACAGTCCAGGAATTTAAATCCAGAATAATTTGATAAAGCACAATTGAGATCAAAATGTGATCTTTCAGTAGACATAATAAAATTCATATCTTGACTGCCATATAGTGGCTGTATATCATACTGCAGAGGCAACCTTCTGTTTTCTTTTTGGCTATGTGATTCATGTAGTACTTAAAGATTAATCATTAAAAAAGGAAAAAGAAAGAGAACACAGGAGACAAAGCTGAGAGGAAAGAGGAAAATAAGAGAAAGTGAATCTGACAAGCGGTAGGTCAGGTTATATATTGGTGCACACTATTCTGTTCTGTCCCATTTTGTTGTCACCAGGTCTGTATACTGCACCCATCACCATGGTATCCAAGTATTCTGTGTTACAAAGAGAAAAAGGAATGGCAGTGACTCTTTCTTTTCTCACCCACCTCCTCTGACTCTCTGAGTTTGACACAGTTTCCTCAGATCTTGACAGGCTAAGAGTGCCAGGCTTAGGGTTGAATCCACATGTAGATTCTTGAAAAGACAAGCCTGCTGTTTCACACTAAGCCACATACCCTCTGTCCTGATCATGTCCTCCTGGCCCCATATATCTCTCTTTCTTGGAAAGATTATGAAGTAGATTCCTTGATGATCTATCTCAAGCTCTAAGTACCCAGAAGATAAGAAGGTGATCAGGAAAAGCCAACATTGATTTACCAAGAGCAAGTCAGGGCTGATCAACTTGATTTCCTTTTACAACAAGATGACAGGTTTTGTGGCTAGATAAGAAACTCAGAGATAACAGTCTCCCGTGACGTGCCCATTAGTAAGCTAAGTGTAACCCTTCTGCCAAGCCCTGGTGGCAATACAAAGGCCAAGTTCACATCTGGAGGGTTTTGGCTTAAGCCCCCACCCAGAAATCTGGCAAAATCAACCTTTACTGGAGTATCCTGAAAGACCAACTTTCCCACTTGCTTGCCATTTGGAGACCAAGCTGAATATAAAAGTTTATTAAATGGAAGAAAATAACTAAACCTGATCAAACATAACAACTATAAAACACCCTAACTATTAAAACAACACCCCAAATATTGATAACACCCCATGTGTCCATCACTTGTAAATATTAAATACCTTAAATATTACTGCAAATGTTAAACACCCCAAAATAGCAAAACCCCTAAAATATTAAACACATTAAAGTATTTAAATACCTCAATACAAAACACTTTAAAATATTAAAATTTCTGGGGTTTTGGTTGCAATTTTAACTGAAATCTCCCTACTCCGAGAGTTGCTTAACTCGCCCAGTTCAGGGAGAGAGGTGGGGAGGGACGAGGCAAGAGAAGAGGAGTTTCTTCTCAGATTTCTAGGGAAGATTTTCTCACTAGCTGTCACCATGGAAGTTGCATCACACACCACTGCTCTGGGAGTGTTGCTTGGGGTCCACTGCATTGGGTCTCTACTGCCTTTGAGGATCACCATTCAGGGTAGTCGCCACTTTGGGGAGTGCCACTTTTTGCGATCACTACCCGAGGTTGCCACTGCCACTTTGGGACATGGTGCTCAGGGTGGGTGCTGAAGTGTGCCACCTGTCCCTTCTTAGTTTTACTGCCCTCCACCTCTCTGTAAGGACCGTTGTAGCAGCTTGGGATCACTGCCACATCTCTGTGAATGCAGCTTGGGTTTGCTTCTGAGGCTTACTGCCTCAGATCACCCCTACCTGCTGCCGTTATGCAAATGCTGCTGGTGTTGGCATTGAGGTGTGCTGCCTGCTGTTTCTCAGGATCGCTGCCTGCCATCCCTCAGACTTGGTTCAGCTCTACTGCTCTGAAAGTGCTACTGGGGTCTCCACTGCTCTTGCTGCTCAGGGTCACTTCTAAGTGTACCCCCTGTGGGATTTCATCTGTTGGTTTTATGAAGAGGACAGCTTCAGCTGTCCTTTATTAGTGAGGGTTTCATCAGCCCCAGCAAAAGTGCCCCCCAAAAGTGACTCCAGGCTGGACTCTCCCTGGGCTCTCTTCAGCTCAGGACAGTGACTGCCAACCTCCCATACAACTGTCTCCTACAGCCCATGCATGCCTTCCAAATGGAAACAATGAGGGAGGGGGCCCAGCGACATAATGATCTGGCCAATGACAAAAAGATTTGCACCCCCCAGAGGCCCCTTATATTTAATTTATTAAGGCACAAAGCAGGGAATAGGCACAAACAGGCCCTTAACCTTTTGAACCTGCATGGCAAATGAGGGTATGCAAATTTTACAGTAGACCGTATGACCAACTATATATATATATATATATATATATATATATATATATATATATATATATAAAAAAAAAAGCAGGATTACATATGGAAATACAGTCTGGCTGAAAATACTGTAAGGTGGACACGTAACTGGCTGCATAGTAATGCAACTTGAGAGGAGGTATCAAGTGGGGTTCCCCAGGGTTTGTCCAAGTCAGGTGTTGTCTAATATCTTTGTTGATGATTTGGAGGATGAGACTGAGAGCACAGTTAGCAAATATGCTGATGTCACCAAGTTGGGTGGAGTTGCAGAAAGACTGGAGGATAGGGTTAGGTTTCAGAAGGACCTTGAGTCTGAAATTAAATTAATTAACTTCAATAAGGACAAATGCAAAGACCTGCACTTAGGATGGAAAAAATCACAGATACAAACACAGACTGGGAAACAGCTGGATAGGTTGTAGTACTAAAGACAAGAATATGGTGCTTATAGTGGACCATAACCTGAATATAAGTCAGTAGATGCTATTGTTGTAAAGAAGGTCAATAGCATGATGGGCTGTATTAACTAGGCTGTCACTTGCACAGTGAAGGAAGTGATTCATCCATTCTGTTCAGCATGGGTGAGGAATATTGTGTCCGGTTTTGGGCACTGCACTTCAAGAAAGATATGGTCAAATTAGAAAGAGTCCAGGGGGAGAGCTAAAAAAAAATTACTAGAGATCGGGGAAATATGACTTACCAGAAAAGTCTGAAAGAACTGGGATTATTTTTTCCAGAGAAGGAAAGACAGAGGGGAGATTTGGTAACAGTCTTCAAATACTTGAAGGGTAGTAATAAAGGGGATGGTAATAAACTATTTTCTTGGGTTGCAGGGAACAAGACGAAAAATAATGGTCTTAAATTGCAACAAGGGAAATTTAGATTGGATGTTAGAAAGAACTTTCGAATTGTGAGTATGGTTACATACTGGAATACAGTCACTTGAAGAGGTGGTGAATTCTCCTACCTTGTAAATTTATAAAAGAATATTAAGGCCTTGTTACACATTAATTAAGGTGAATCCTGGAGCTTTTAACCCCTGGACTGTCCACAAGTTAACACCTGAAACTAGTTTTAGTTTGTTTTAAGCATACTTTAGGCATCTTAAAGTTATGCCACTCCAGGGCAGATTTATCTCTGATCCATGTTACACAGCTCATGTTACATTAATGTGTGGCCACTCCCCACAGATGAGCTGCCCAAGTTGCACTCCTCCAGCATCCTGGGATGCAGTGTTCCCTCCCCCACCCTCCTGTTCTGTGTGGACAGACTTTGCACCCCTGGACTCTACTGCCCAAGGGCAGTTCTGTCACCAAGCCAACTCCCCCTCCCACCCCAGGTGGTGTGATCTTCCTGCCCCCAGGGATGCAACTACGTGCCAACAACCTGCAGAGCACATGCCAGCTAGGGAGGCTGCAGGATATAAACAGGTCCAGGAGTGGGGTCTAAGAGGGTTGAGAGGGGAGAACAAGGTAGGGGGCCAGATTGGGTTCCCATGAGCTAAGGCTTCCTTCCCAGGGCAGGAGCAGTAGCTCCCCAAAAAGTGACTTCCCTCACCACTCCCTGCTCCCAGCCATCCTGGGAAGCACAATAAGCACCCCCACACCCCAATCCCAAATCCCAAATTATTAAAACACGAGACCTTCTTTAATCTACTTCCTCTTTGTTTCTTTTTAAATTCTTTTTTTTTTCTTTTTATTTTATCCTTCAGTGGCTGACTTCCTTCATTTCACCACCTTTGCCTTACCTCCATCTCTTTTCCACCTCCCATTTCATTACCCATCGTCATCCCATTAATTCTGCCTTCCAGCTTCATGTTCCTGCCTCGCCAACCTCTCTCTCACACTTTGAGCAGGGATAGGAGCCTGTCCTGGCTCACCAGCCCTATAGCAGCAACTCACAGCTGTAGCTCCATCCTGTCTGCTCGCCAGCCCTCTAGTGCCAAGTCACAGCTGTGTAGGTCTGAACTTTGACCTCCTGTTTCCTAGACAAGTGCCCTGGCTTTTGGACTAAAACATTGAGGGCCTTCCTCTTCTGGTATCTAATGTCCACTAATCATGGGTTTTTGCCCGGCGACAATTATGTGACTTAGGCTTACCTAAGGAGGAAGCACTCAGAGCCATGTAGCTGCCTTGTGAGAGCACAGCTCACCACACATCTTTAGAAGGCATGTGGATTAGGCCTGTGCGAAGCAGCTAGTATTCACTTTGGATTCCGATTCAGCCAATTCAGGGGACAGTGATTTGATACGGTGATTCAAATCACTGTCCCAGACCGATTCAGCCGAATCTGATTCAGAGATTCAGCTGCTGCTGAATCTCCAACTCACACAGGCCCATCCTCCGCCTGCTCTCCCACCCCAGGCAATGGCTGCCCTGCTCACCCCAGCTCCCGGCACTTTGAAAAAAAAAAAAAAGCCCTAACTCACTGGGTGCTGCCGGGTGGGAGGCAATCCCCGCTGATCTCCACTGCCCCACGCTGCATGGGGGGCTCTGCACAAGCCCCCCTCCACCCCCTGTTCCAACCCCCCCTCATGGCTGCCCCAGCTCCGGCTCTTTAAGAACCCCCCCCTCGTTCACAGGTTCCTGCTCAGCTGGGGGTGGTCCCCGCTGGCCCCTGCTACCCTGCACCACATGGGGGAGTTGTCCATGAGTCCCCTGAAGCCCTGAGGCCACTGCAGGAGCTGGTGAGCCCAGGGCATTTTGGGGGGGGGTTCTTAAAGGGCCAGAGCTCAGGTGGGCGGAGCAGCCATGGAGGAGCGGGGGCAGGAGTTGGGGGGCTTGTGACAGAGCCCCCCATGCAGTGTGGGGCAGTGGGGGGGCAACAGGGATCGCCCCCTCCCCCCCCACCTAGCAGCAGCCAGTGAATGGGGCTATTTTTTAAAGGGCCGGGAGCTGGGGTGGGCAGGGCAGCTATGTGGGGGCTCGGTGAGCAGGCGGGGGTTGCGGGGCTGAGGGAGCAAGCCAGGGATGGGGCCTGGCAGGGGTCGCCCCATGGTCCCCTCCCCACTCCTTCAGCCTTGCCTCCCCTGCCCCCTACTTACAAAAAACCACAGTGTCTGCATTTGTAAAAGGCTTGGAGGACATTTCCCTAGAGGTATTTTTCTCTTTTATACAACACTGCTTATCTTGGGTGCGCTGGCATCTTTGGGAAGGAACACCAAAATACTGAAGAAAGATCTACTAAAAAGTCTGGCGTGCCCAATCAGTGTCAGGAGTATCATGGAAAAGGTCCCTGGTGAGATTTCCCACCCAATTTTGCAAACCCAGATAGAAAGAAAAAATTAATCCACAAGAGGTGAAATTCCCCCATTGGCAGAGTCTTGTGCAACACTTAAAACTGTATTTTGTGAGTTTAAGTAGAGCACAAGTATTGCAAAGGATAAACAGCAAGGTGAATTCCACTCAAGCTGTGCATAGTAACAACGGTATCACATGTTCTTACTCTCAAAACCCTCCCTCTCTCCATCGGCCCACCTTTCCCAGTCCTTTTTCTTCTTTTGTCATGCTATGTTTACCTAAAATGGTAAAACCTCTGAGATACATTCACTGTGTTGAATGCCCTCCACTCCCACTGAAATAAGTGGTAATGGAAGGTAGCAGGTATACCACAGCAGCTGCAAATGGAGGCTGACATACATAAAATTATAATAATAACAATCTGCAAATATCATTAACAACCATCTGCACTTCTGGCTGTTGGTCTGAACCAAGCCACTTAGAGGCACCCTTCATGTTATTTTTAATACTTGTTTCATAGTGTCATAGACCTAGGTAGAAAGGCACCTTGCCATAAGTAATTTACCATTTTATGTCCTGATTGTGTAATAATATCCCTAACCTAGACCATACAGGGTTCCCTGGGCATTATTGCCCATTGCCCTGAAACACTGAAATCTATCAGAGTTTTGACACTGCCTTCAATGATTCAGCATCAGCTGTATCAGTAGCCATTAACACCAGTGCTAAGTGATAGCATGGTGCTGTCCATACTTATTCTGCATTGCTGTAAATAACTCTGCAGTTAACAAGATAATGGGGAATCATGCCTGTGTGTCTTAGCAAGCATGGTTCTTTGGTTCCTGGGTAAAAAGAGGCTCCAGAAAGTTTACCAGTAAAAATAATTCTACAAAAATGTACATACTCTACTTTCAATTCTTTTGAGACAGCCAAAAAACTTCAAAACCTGCTGTCCAGCTTAATCAATGATACATGATCTGGGACTGCATTTAACACTGTTATTATCAAAGCAGTATATGATACAATTATACTTTCAGAATTTTTGGAAATTCGTTTCCAAAATACTGGATTCATCAGAGTCTAACAGTGCACATTTTATTTCATTTGGCTTTTATTTTAATTTTCAATGCTTTAACCAAGCCATTTTATCCAGTCCTACAACATATGCATAAACCCACTTCCTTTCTGAAGCTGCTAACTAACCAGCAAACTCCTTATCCAGTTTGTAATTCCTTTGAGCTCTGAATGCAGTGTTATGGTTTAAGTAGATTCAAAACAGAGATGAAACCTGATTGTTGTCACACGTGTCTGCTTTAAATCATGTTGTTCTGTTTATTTTAAAGTACTTAAATAGTTTTCAGGGAGCTAAAAAAGTGAAGATCTCCGATACCCTATGTCAAATACATCTTGTTCCACAGGATCCTTTTTTCCCACCCTAATCTTCAGGGTATCACTAAGGGCTTATTTTCACTGGAGCTACCTCAACTTGTAACTAGTGGATTGTCAGTAACTCAAGTACCCTTCACATGCAGTCTCCTTAACTCAAATGTAGTGGTGCTTTCTAACCAGAGCTGCCTGGCCCAAGATGGCCTTCTGACTTAAGCTTAAGTAAAAACAACTCATTAGCAGCTAATTCTGCAGAGTGGACACCCAGGGTGTGCGAAACGGGCTGTATTCGATCCAGATTTGGCCTGAATCAGGGACAGTGATTCAATTCATTGATTTGGATCACTGTCCCCTATTCAATTCGGCTGAATCCGAATCTAAAGATTCGATACTGATTCAGAGAATCAGCGATTCGGCCATAGACACAGCTTTAAATGTTTTTTCTACATACCTCGAGATACCAGGCACAGCTCGTGAATGCTGAGATGCTGGGGCAGATGAAGCATCCCACAGGAGTGCGGGGGCGGGGGGGAGGCCCAGCTCAGTGATTGGCCACAGGGGGACTCCAGGACCCCCCTCCCCTGACCAGAAAGTACCAGTTGCCAAGCCGGGGGTGCTGCGGGGGGGGGGGGGGAGGGGAACCTGTTAGTGCTTCTGGTCCACTTCCAGGTCTGTTGCCAAGCGTGCTGGGGACCCTCCCCACCCCACGCTCCTATGGGATGCTCCATCTGTCCCAGCATCACAGCATTCATGAACCGCTTGGTACCTTGAGGTATGTAGAAAAAACATTTAAAGCTGTGTCTATGTCTGAATCGCCAAATCTTTCCGAGATTAAAGGGTCTCCTGATTTGATTCAGATTCAGAGATTTGGCCATCAAATTGGGCTGAATCTCAGCTGAATAGAATTAGGGACCAAAGCTTCACACAGCTCTAGTAGACACAGCTAAGTGCTGCCAGCCCTTCAGACAATTGCCTCCCCATGCCCAGATAAGATGGACAAATTCTCTCACCCTTTATTAGGAAACAAATCATAAAGCACCCCAGCTTGCTGCAGGGCTAAGAACCAGCAGAAATGATTCCAGGTGACATAGCACTGCACACCTGGCATCACCTTGCCAGTATGGACACAGGAACCCAAGTGTTATTTTATAGTGTGGCCTCTCCCATTTCAGGTAAGCTAAATCTAGGGAGATGTAGATAACTCACATTAACTCTGCAGTGGAGACATACTGCAGGGAGCTCTTTTGCTTGCATAATCCACACATTTTTAATTTAGCTTCCCTGAATTAGGGTAAAATTCCTCACGGTGACATGGGGTAGTATAAGTCTTGTATGCCACTTAGATGCCACTTAAAAGGAGTAAAAGGAGAACTGCACTCAGCATGAGTTTGAAGTTCACCTATAATGAATTACTTGCACATGGTGCCTCTGAGACTGAATTGTTAGCCCAGCACCTTGCATAGGGTCTGATCCTTTAAGACACGGATTACTTCCAGATAGGTGTTGAATTCCATCTTTTTCCTAATGCACTTATTAGGAGTCATTTCCACAAGTTGCTGAGAAATTAGTTCTGTAGGCTTAAGTGACTTGATTTTTTAAACAACTGATAGAAGTTTCAAAATTGAAGGACTTGATTTTTATGGGGGACTTCAATTATTGGAATATCTCCTGGGAAGAAAACACAGCAGTATACAACCAGTCCAGAACATTCTTCCAATGTATTAGGGATAATTTTTGATAGACATGATAGATAGGCAAACTAGGGGAGAAGCTCTTCTACACTTACTGCTCACAAACAAGAAGGAAGTGATTGAAAATGTGGAAGGTAACCTGGTAACGAGATCTTGGTTCAAGATCCTAAGAGAAGGAAGAAAGGAGAGCACCAGAATAAACACACTGGACTTCAAAAAAGCAGACTTTAATGAACTCAGGAACCTGGTTGGCAGGATCTCCTGGGAGGCAAGTCTGAGGCAAAAAGTAGTCCAGGACAACTGGTATACTTTAGGGAGGCTCTTTTAAGGGAAAAAGAGCAAGCTATCTTGATGCAGTGGAAGAATGGGAAGTGTAACAAGACACCAGCCTGGCTAGACAGCAATCTGTTCAATAAGTTGAAACCTAGAGGAGAACAAAGTGATCAGGAAAAGCCAGCATGGACTCCCCAAAGCAGGTCATGCTTAACCAACCTGATTTCCTTCTTTGATAAGGTAACAGGCTCTGTAGATGGGGCAGCAGATGTGATATGCTCTTGACTTTAGCAAGCCTTTTGACACCGTCTGCCACAATATAACAAGCTAAGGAAATACAGACTAGATGAAAGTACTATAAGGTGGATACATAACTGGTTAGATCATCATACTCAAGTCATCATTGATATCTCAATGTCTAGTAGGAAGGAGGTATCAAGTGGGGTTCCCCCAAGGTCTGTCTTGGGTCCAGTATTGTTTAATATCTTCATTAATGATTTGCAAAATGGGATCAAGGGCATGCTTAGAAAATGTGTAGATGACACCTAGTTGGGTGGATTTGTAGATACTCTAAAGGATAGAGCTAGGCTCCAGAATGACTTGGACAGCCTGAAGAAATGGTCTGGAGGTAGTGATCAATGGCTCCCTGAGGGTCCAAATGTAACTGCATTGGCATGATTTCTCTGGGGCTCCTCCTCCCCTGCAGCCCACAGCTTTCCACTCAGGTGCAGTAATCAGCCCTGGTGATGTCTCAGCATGATGACTCATTGTCCATAATCAATCAGATGAGATTCAGCAAGGACAAGCACAAAGTCTTGTACTTGGCACAGAATAATTGCATGCACAAATACAGATTAGAGAATGACTGGCTAGGCTGCAGTATGGCAGAGAAGGACCATTCTCTCAGTATAAAAAATGTGCACTGTGCAATAGACACCAGCCTATTGTATCATTTGCCCTCCCATGTTTATACATCAAAAGAAACACTAGCTTTTCCTTACAGAGAAGAGAAAAAATGTAACCTTGTGGCAAGCTGCAGTAGAGTCTGCCTATGTCTGTGCATGGTGATTTGACATCTAATTACATCCTAGGGTATTCTGGGAATTGAGATAATGTTTTCTGGTGCCAGGCCAGGTTAAATGCACCCAGAATAATAGACCTTGCAGATGCTCAGTCAGACAGATGCAGAGAAAGAGATGTTATCCTATTTTTGGATACCAAACAGAGTTTATTCTGCACTGACAAGGCAAGTACATAGGAGACATGAAGAGGAAGTGGTTTACCGCAACAAAGGCACTCATGGCTTGTAATGCCCTCCCAACTACTAGGAGCAGATGATAATGTGAAAGAGAAAACTGAAAGGGTGGGTGGAAAAAAGAAAAGGCTTACCATGAACTTGAATGAAGAGATCAGGGATGAAATTCCACACTCCATTAGGCTGATGTAAATTTGGAGTGACTCCAGTGAAATCAGCGGAGTTTGCATATATTTGTATTAGTCTAAGCCACAATGGAGCCTGGCTGTTTAGTTATTTTAACTATGGTGGAATCCCACCCTCACATGCAGGATAAAACCCATCCCAATCGGTCTCCAGCTGTCCCCAAAAGACTGTACATCCTTTTTTTCAGGGCTGATCTCTGCATAGGTCATCATAATGAAAACAAATCTAACTTTTCTCATTAAATTTACCCATGTGAAGGGGTGATTTTCTTTTAAAAAGTCAACATAAGCACAAACTCTAGCAGTAATAACAAGCCTATTGTACTCAAGTCATTAGTTATATGTCAAAGGCCATATTCATTTTGTGCTGAGTCACACTTATTCTATTTTTACACTAGTGTCAGTTCCAGCAGAGCTCTACTTCAGTTTAAAACAGTCTTCCTAAAATATCTTACACCAAAGGTTTGTGACCATTAATTGTTGACCAAAATGGCAACAAAAAAAAACCCCCACAAAAAAAATCCTATGGCTAACAGCTGTACCTTGTCACCCATACATTGTAGGCAGCTTTGACCAAGTTTATTAATAAAATTCTTGCACCACAAGAAAAAAAAGATTCTGCCAAATAAAATTAAATACATTTAACAAAGTGACTTTTACCTAAACAGTAATGATTTCATTTATTTACATTACATAAAACTTACTGAGCAGTGAACACAGCACCAACAAAACTGATTCTTCCAATCATTGTTCATGTGCTCTAATGAGGAGGTTCCAGAGAAACAAAAGAAACTTAGATTTGCCTTTAAAGCCATCTGAAGAATACCCAAAAACAGAGGAACATTAATCTTTGCCAGCTGTTCCTTAGCCCCCTACATCCAGGAATATCTGAGGGCAGAGAAGGCAGAGATACAAACCACTTGATCCTCCCTAGTAAGGATATGTCTTCACTGCTTTATAGATACCCAAATGAGCTTTGGTACTGGAAGCAGTATCTGCATTAGTGCAGAACTCAGCCTGGACTAAATAGTGCTACTGAGGAATTTCTAAGTGACTCCTTAGGAACAGTCACCCAATGTTTCAAGTTAGAGTGGGCCCAAAGTTGCTCTAACTTATGCCAGAGGATATTCAGCGTGATCTTGCTACTTAAAATCTGATTAGGGTTGGATTTGCAGCAACCAAGCAAATGCATATTAGTAAAGTACCTTGAAGCTGCAGGGTGCCACTAAAGCAAATTTCTACTAAATCCATCAGCCCATTTCTGCTTCACAACAAGACATGAGGAAATCTTTTTGAAGAGATTCAATTTTTCTTAGGTAATCGATAATAAAGCTGGTATTTTCCATCCAAGACAAAACTATTTTGTTAAATGACTGACCACAAGCAATAAATTGGGTGCAATTTTCTTTACCTCAGCAATACCAAATAAGTTCTTAGTTTAATAATATTAGTTGACACTGGCACATTCCCAGTGGTTTCCAGTGTTTCTTCATTAAGGTGAATGTATTCAGCTCAGCATTTCCACAGCTCCATAAACACTGAGACTGACATTATTTTAAATGGATAAAGCATTTATAAGCACTAAGACTGAACAGCAAAAGCTAACCTGAAACTTGAGTTAAGCCTTGATTTATGCACTGATGGTTTCCACTAACCAGGCTATGGGATGCTTTCGGCACAGAACTGAATTTTACATTTGGCTTGCATCTCTGTAATCAACCAGACTAAAACCCTGGATCCAGACTGAGGGTGCTTGAGATCTGGATTTGAATTATTCCATTTGGTCCCGTTTCTATTTATCATCTCCAATGCATAAACAATTCACCCATGACTCAAAGGATGTCTGCAAACTTTCTTAGAATGGTGGCAGCTTTCTCAATGCAAATCTTCCTGGGCACTGATAATGTAGCTATGTTTTGAATCAGTTCACACTTTCAGAGCATTTTATACTTAAGGATATGAGACAGAACCACTTTAAGACAGGGTTTTATAGTAATATTAGATCTGTTATATGGGAGAATATCCATATCCTTTTAGTCCCAGAACTCCAAATTAACACTGCACTACAAATTCAAAATAAGCAGATAAGCGTATCTCATGTATGTTACACCACAAAATGAGCCAGTTCCAAAAAAAAAAAGAGTTCTTTACAAACCAAGCGCCTAGTGGAATAGTCCTTCTGTGGACATTTCATTGTACCTTATCCCTGCATAATAAAAATCTCACCCCAGCAGCAAGTAACTAAGAAATCTTTGCCCAGTCTAAAGTAAGAGCTCAATCCCACTTCCACCGTACCCACTGAGAACTTTAATGAGTAGCAGGCCCTAACTGAACAGTCATTTTCTTACTAACTTTCCATTATAACTTGCTTTGCCATATGTCTCCATTTCTTTGTCTGATGTCTCTCAAAAATGAAATTTATTCAACTTAGCAAGCATTACTCAGCCAGTTTACTGGTACACCTCTTACCAGAAGTGTGGAAAAAGTGAATTACCTGCTTATAATGAGGAAAAAAGCTGAATGCAAATGGCATGAAGTGGTATAGACCATTCCTTATAAACAGATTTATTTAATTTGAGGACTGGAGATATAAATCAATGCAATAAGCATGTGAGGATAGTAGAAGTTGTTTAGGTGAGGGGCTAAAGGAAGAAAAAAAACCAGAAGAAAAATCAAAACAGGAAGGCCTGATGCAGCAGGAACCCATAGTTCCTGATGATTATGATCTTGGAAACTTTAAAGTGAAAAATTATTCTAGTATCTGCTCTTCCATTCCCTGTCATAGAAAAGGCAGAGCAGTGTTTCCAAAACTGCCCATATTTGCTGTTTTGATTCAAGCCCCAGCTATTCCAGTCAAGCCCACTGGGGAGAATGTCAGGTTCTTTCATACCAAATTAAGTTTGTAGCTCTCACAGTTATAGAGAAAAGCTTGAAACTGTCCTCCACATACCACTTAAAAGCTCAGGATGATTTTAAGTCAAGCTAATGACTTTGCAGTCTCTGTTGTTGTTGTTGTTATATCTGTGTAGCATCTGTTGAAGCTATATGTAATAGCTTATGTGCATCTACCAATAGTGATAACTTTTGTTGCAGGAGGTTAAAAGAGTCTATCCAGGCACCTTTTGGGCATCTACACATACAGATGTTAGATGCCCATTTTCTCATCTCCCAGAAACAAACATCCCAAGCAACCAGTTTGTAGGGGTGAAGAATTGTCCTGTTTTCAGAAGTCAGAGAAGACAAAACAGGAGCTCTCAGGACTCACCCTCTGGAAGAGAAGGAGATACCGCAAAACAGAAGCCGCGGGTAATATGACTGGCCTGCAGTTACAACTGTTGGTATCCCCCTCATTAAAAGGGCCAGCTAACAAAAAGAAAAAGTTCTTCCAAAAGGTGATCCCAAAATGAGAAACTTCAGTAGTGGCTGGGAAGTTGCTGAATTCACTCCTTTTTGATGGCCTGTGATGTTATTTGAAGACCTTCCAAGTTTTCAGAGCTAATGCTCAGTGTGTCTGAAGTCTCTATAAAACCAAAATGATCATGGGTCCGGAGCACTGGCCATACCAGGAAGGACAAAAAAGTCTGGGACTCTTCAGTTTGGAAAAAGGAAAGCTGAGGGTACTGGAAGCAGGAAAGAAGCAGGTGTAGAAGTCTATAAAAGCAAGGGTGTAGACCAAGTGAACAGGGCACTGTTGTTCACCAGGACCCAGAATACTAAAACTAAGGGGCACCCGCTGAAATTAGTAGGTGACAGGTTTAAACCTAACAAGAGAAAGTACTTTTTTATGACATGTGTAGCTAACTTGTGGAATTCATTGCCGCAGGAGGTGGTGGGGGTAGACAGCATACCCAAGTTCAAAAAGGGTAAATTCATGGATGATATATAATATTAATAGCTATTGAATTGAATGATTGGAGATGCTTCCTCTGGCATCTCTGGCCCAAGAAATGGTAGATGCCAGGGAGGGTACTGAATATGGGAAGCTAACTCTAGGGATATCCAGTTCAGTGCTCTCCCTGTATAATATCCACTTCTGCCACTGTCAGAGATGGGCTAGATGGACCATTGGTCTGATTCAGTATACCATTTCTTATGTTCTTATATGAATTCAGGGTCATCCAAGTTCAGAGAGGTTGGGGGCCATGAACTGCATAGGTCACAGACCCAAGGCTGCACACTGTGCAGGCTTCACTCTGCAGGGACCTCACAGGTTCCTGGAGACCCCCACTGTGTGCACCCCTCACCATGCAGCAGTGCGAGTTTCTACTGTTGCCACCACCATGTGGGCAATTTTCCCTCCCACTGCTGCCATGCGAGAAGGATGAACCTCCCCTGCCACACAAGCAATGTGCTCCCCCTGATGTCACCACTATGGGACAGAGGCCCCTCCACCCCCCACTCTGTTGCACAAGCCCCCTTGCTGAGTGAGCCCCACCACTTCTGTCAGTGCCGCGTGAGCAGCACAAGCACCCTGACCAACCGCTCTTGCTGTCACTCCAGCGTGGGCAGGGAGTTCACTGGGTCTCCTGTTGTGCTGCCCTGCCCCAGAAAGCCCAGCCACTGCTGCTGCAGCAGTAGGAGCAATAAAGGTAGCAGTGGCTAGGTAGGAGGCCAGGGTGGAGGGATGATGTTAACCCCATCACTGGCCAAATGCAGCCCGTGAGCCACCAATTGAGCAGCCTTGATGTGAACTAGATGCTATGTGCAATTTCAGCCATCTAGCCAAGATACAAATCCAATCATCCCAAAGACAAATCCTTCCAGAGACAGAAAACTCTTGCTGACAGTGGGACACAGGATTCAAGGCAGCAGATAAATTAATAAAAGAAGGGAAGCAGCTGCAAAGGCTGAGACTTTGAATATTGCCTACAAGATCTGAACATGGAATCCTGAAGTCCTGTTTAAGATGAGGTAACATTCCTCATCTAGCTGAAGTTCCAAAAGATTTAAACTGAAAGTAACATCATAATAATAAAAAAAAACAATATTGCTAAAATATGTAACCTTTGCACTTTTCCAGAACAGTGGCAATATTAAAAATAGGTTTAAAATACAATTACGTTTGCCAAGACAGTTTTCAGTTTGGCAAGGAAGCAGGCTATTATACATAATTCTTCCCTATGGAAGCTCGGTCAAGGAAGAAAGCTGCTTACTGGGGATGGACGTGAATACAGAGTGCTAGAAAAGGTGAAGAAACCAGTTGGGTAATGAACCTTATTCAGAATGGGCTTATCCAGGTCCCACTGGAGTCAATGAGAGATTTTCTCCTTGAGTGGGATGAGGACTTTTCCCAGTGGCTCTAGCTTCCCAACACGGTGAACTCCATGGAAGCTGATGGGAGTCCCCAGTTTGATTTGTACTTCTGGTTATTGGCTTTCCCTAAGGTAGGATTCATTTGATGGAAAGTCTGGAGATTTAATAGTGATTTTCCACAGATATCAGGCAGGCTGCTCTCAGTATGATTCCAGTCCTAGGCCATGATCTTTTATACCGGAAGGTAGATTTCACTCAACATGGCAGCCAAATAGTAAACTGCAGTACAACTTTGCTCTTACAAAGTCTGAGTGATTATCCCTTGCTTTACCCCAGTTTAACTCCATTGGGTTCAGCACAGTAATGCAGATGTAAAAATGGTGTACAGCAGTGAAGGAGTAGGCTGCCAAGTCCTACCTCATCACCACGGTAGGTGCTGTAAGAAGTGGCACATTGTCTGAGGATTAACTGCTGTGCAGTTTGTCCTTGACTGCTCAAAAATCTTGGTGCTACTCTGAAAAACTAGTGCCTGTTTTAAGGGCATGATAGAAAAAAGAAATCATAGTTCAGATCTCAGTTTGTTGCAAATCACAGTAGATTCATTGAAGTTAGAGGAGATAGGCTGATTAACACCAGCTGAGGATCTAGGCCTGAGCATGAGTTTTGAACATCTAACCATTAGTGAATTGGCTACAGTGCCTTTAAACTGTTTTTCTTTCATATTTTCTGTCTCCTGATGTAGCGCTCCCACACACAAAACAAAGGTTTACAAAACCAGCACCTTGTAATTGAAAGCACAGTTTTTCAACATCTGAGCCAGATGGCTATTATATAAACTGCGATAGAAAGGAATAGGATTTGCTTTGCGTTATGAGACACAATCATCTCTAGCATATTTTGATCTGTTCTTTAGCATATGAACTGGCACAAAACAGACAACGTGTCAGAAGGTAGGGAAAAGTGTACCGCATTTAGCTAATAGGAACCTTACTTTCCCAACATGCCTAACGGGGACAACTGAAAGAATCTCTCTCAGCCTAGGAAGGAACAAATAGTCCAAAAAGTCCTGATCTGTTAAAGAAAAAGCAGCCAGTTGACTAATGGGAAAGGAATGTGCAATCAGCTTTTATCAGGTTTGACTCAATCAGTCGTTATGCTACAGGTTCTGCTTTTTAGATGTGATATGTAGGGCTGGCCAGAAAACAGCAGTTCCATTTCAGAAAAGATTTTTAGGCTTCAAAATTTGTTTTCATTTCACTTCAGAACAAAACCAGAGCATTTCACAATAATTTGCCAAAGGAAAGAAGAGAGAAAGACCAGAATAGCAGTTTCAGGGCCTGGGGCACTCACCTCATTTGGGGGAGACCCATGTTCAAAGCACTGCACTGAATCAAGCAGAACAGGGTCTGGGCTTGAGCCTCCTACCCAGACTAGTGCCCTAATGACCAGACTATTGTGTCCTTCTCTCAGCCTTTCCTGGAGTTCACACTTTAAATAACTTCCTGAAGAATTATGGTGAATTCTCTCTCACATGCACTCTTTCAGTAAGATTGGCTTGAAGATTTGCTATAGCTCCAACAGATGTTATTGGGTTTGACATAGAGATGTCCTTTGACTTGTGCTAAAATAGAGAGCCAGCTGGATGATCCATTCTGACTTTAAAAAGCTATGGATCCGCATTAATATTTGTCAAATTTCTTTTCTTTCTAATTGAACATGCCTGATAACTTTACTGTATAATTTGCTAGGTGCCAGTGTCTTTCAGTTAGACATGCAGGGGGTGTAATTATGTAACAAGAACCATGGAGGATAGCCAATGTTAAAAAAAACATTTTAGAAGCATTATCTGTGTTCTTTAAACCTAAATTAGGGTCTTTATCACATACTGCAGAAAGTTGTCACTTATCTCCCACTTACAACATGAAGACTCCTGGGCTCCAGATTGTTTTATTTTTAAAAAGAACATCTACAGCAAACTACACTACTTTGACTTTCTGCCCAGACTAATAAAATGCTCTTTAACCAAAAAGAGACCAGGAGAATTAGCACATGAAAATACATTTTTGTGAATGTTCTCTGAAGAGGGATTTTGCTCTGTTTGTTTGCCATGTGGTTAGAATATCAAGTCTTCTTTCACACCACAAATGTACACCTTACAAGGCCCAGGATTCACATTAATAAGCTGTTGAGGTGCATGGGAGCTTAGAAAGGAGTTTCCTGTGCACTAGCCAATCATTAGCCACGGAAATACCATCAAATCTCATCATTCTAGGAATGCTTTGAAGATGCATTTCAGAGATGCTTTGTTTGATATCAAGAAAGGAAAAGGAAAAGTAAAACATCCCATTCAAAATAAGAGTATATGCAAAAATTGTTTTCTGGAAGTAGTAACCAGGTAAAATGTACCTGGCTTTGTGTTTCATTAGGAATTTTTAGCCAGGTCCAGTTCATAAGCATTTCAGCACCCCTGAAGTTGCACTTGCAGTTGTGGTTGAGTTTTACTTCGAGTTTAAGGGTTCATTTAAACCTGAAACTTAAGACATATTGACTTATATGAGGTGAAAGCATATGTGGGGTGTGGCGGTGGGGGGAATCACATGAAACTCTTACAAAGTAAAACCACACAGGTTTGGTCAACTCTTATTAAAGAGTTCATCTCCAGGTGAATGGGGAAAAGCATAAATTCATCTGTCAGGACTGACTGGGTTACTGTGTTTCACAGGTCTCTGCGATGGACAAAAGGAGTAACCTTGAAGCCCAGACTGCAGTGTCTCAGGAAATCTCCCTTTCTGAACCCACTCACTCCTTTTGCTTTGGACTAAAACTCTGTGAGTGTATCTACATGTGCAATTAACTCACAGCAATAAACTTTGGTGCATATCATGCCAGAGTTTATTGCTCCTGGGTGTGCTGTTTGAACATATTCCCGGGACCTCAGTACATTGAATTGGGTCGGAGCAGCTCCAGCTGGCAGAGGATCCAGGGAGTCAGTCTGCCAGCCCAGGGCTGCTCCAAGCCGGCTCAACATGCTGAAAAGGGGCTGGCTGGGGCACAAGGGTGCTTCAGTCTGGATCTCACCAGCAGGTAGCCCCTGCACTGAAGCACCCTTGTGCCCCAACCAGCCCCATCAGGATCTACATGTGTGTTGCTGTGCAGTAAATAACTCTGCAGCAGGATAGTACTTGTAAATACAAGCACTATCCTCTGACAGAGTTCATTAGTTTACTGTGGCCTAATAATGCTGCAGATGTAGATGTGGAGACATTTACTGTGGAGCTAATTAGTCAACTCCACAATAAACGTCTTGTGTAGATACACAGAAGTCAAGTCCCAGGACCCAAAAAATTAATACTGCCTTTTACAAAAAGGCAACTGCTGTCCTTGTTTTTTGAGGTCCTGATCCTACAAGAGAATTCATGAAGACGCAAGTGTCTTCCAGCATTGTGAGGTCTGCAACATCCCACTACATCATCCCATTGAAAGACCAGACTTTGGACAAGACCCTTCAGAAGCATTTAGTCAACACTACAGTGGTCATTCTTGAAGAGTTGATCTCTGACAGCAGTTACCATGCTGCGTTATCTAAAATTCCATATATTTTGCTATACTTAGACTAGGGGATAATCATAGGATCTCGTATCTACCGCAGAATAACCACTAATCAGTGTTGACTGTTAATGGTATTTGCTTGATGCAGACTTCTGGCACACATTTATGTAAGTATATAGGATGTCTGCCTTCATTGAACACTGAATCCCAGGACCAAATTTTAGCACATCTCCTACCTGATTTCTCTGCATAAGCATACAAAATTGCCTGCACACATACATGTACATATGCTTTGCAGGTATAAGCACCTACATACACATTTTAAAATGTTTAACATCATCATTTGCACACAAAAAACTACTCAGAGGAAACATTTCAAAGAAGCAAACTCTGGTGCGAGTAATGTGGAAGGATTATTCAGAGGTGCATGCAGTTATTTGCATGTGCTTCATATCTAGACATATATTTATGCACACACATTTGTCTATGTATAGGTAGAATCTGGGGTTGAAAAAACAGGCTTCTAGGGCTTGTTTGCCCCAGCTCTGTACTGCATCTGGAACTGTTGCCAAGAACTATCGTCCGATTCATTTCCTTTCAGTGGGTGCACCTACACGTGCACTTTAATGCACAGTAGCTTATTTTACTGTGCATTAAAGTAGCGCATAAAAAAAACATGCTATTATACTAATGTGCAGTAAAATAGACTACTGTGCATTAAGCATCAACTAAAAAGCATGTGCTTGTGCTACTGCATATTACGGCAGCCTAATGCACATTAATTTAGTACCCCGGGTGCCTATACACAAGCACCAAGGCTGCTCCAATACGCTGGAATTCTAGCACATAGGAGCAGACTTGATTAAACAAGTCTGCAGGAGTGTGGCAATTGCTGTGCTCCAGAAGCCTTCTGCATCTTGTGGATCAGTGTCCCCGCACTTAAAAATGGTAGCAGGTAGGCCTGTGTGAAGCGGCTAGCATTAGCTTCGGATTCGGCCAATTCAGGGGACAGTGATTCAGTTCAGTGATTCGAATCACTGTCCCAATTCGATTCAGCTGAATCTGATTCAGAGATTTGGCTGCTGCCCAATCTCTGAATCAGCCAGGCCCATCCCCTGCAGCCTTGCAATGGCTGCCCCGCCCACCCCAGCTCCCAGCTCTTTGGGGAAAAAAGCCCCAACTCAGCCTGTACTGCCTGGTGGGAGGGCAATCCCTGCTGCCCCCCACTGCCCCACACTGCATAGGGGGCTCTCCACAAGCCCCCCAACCCCACTTTGCTCCCCCACCCCCCCACAGCTGCCCTGCCCAGGCCAGCTCCAGCCCTTTAAGAAAAAAAAAAAATGAGAAAAGCCCTGCACTCACCGCTCCTGCTGGCAGGGACGATCTCCACTGCCCTCCGCTACCCTGTGCCATGTCGGGGGCTCTGCATGAGGCCACTGCAGAAGCAGTGAGTCTTGAGGCTTTTCTCATTTTTTTTTTTCTTAAAAGGCCAGAGTTGGCCCAGGTGGGGTTGGGGGAGCAAGTGGGGCTCAGGGGGTTCATGCAGAGCCCCCCATGCAGTGTGGGGCAGTGGGGGGGCAGTGGGGATTGCCCCCCCATCTGGCAGCACCCAGTGACTACTGAGGCTTTTCTTTAAAGGGCTGGAGCTGGGGTGGGGGGGACAGCCATGGGGGGTGCTGGGGGAAGTGGAGGGAACTGGGGGAGCAGGGGGGGCTGGCAGGGGTCCCCCCCATGGTACCTTCCTCCCTCTTCCACCCCTAGTACTTACCAGCTCAGAGTCAGCTGCAGCTCCCTGCTGCAGCCACCGGGGACTGCCCGTATCATCAAAGCTCTCTGAATCTTTTCTGAAGATTCGGAGAGCTTTGAATCATTTCAGACCTTTTAATTGGTCCCCTGATTCAATTTGGATTCAACGATTCAGCCACCAAATCAGGCCAAATCTCCTCCGAATCGATCTTTATACCAGCAGGTTTACCAAGCAAACATCAGAGAAAGAATGTAGGAGGAGTTAAATAAAGCAAAAACTTCATACCTTGTAAAATTCCCATTGGCTGATTACAACAATCTCTTGGAATTGCCAATTAGTCAGGTTTCTCTTTGTCCTTTTTAATTCTTCTACCCTTATTAAATCAGAATCTCAGACAACTTAATGGTTCCCCAAACTCTAGGTCAAATACAGAGGCAATAACAGCTCTAATGAAAGGCTGTGTTTAATTTTGTACTCTGTGGTGAGGAGAAAGGGGAATAATTTAGCTTGATTAAATAATTAAATTTGCAGCACCTTGAAAGAAAATTGGCCATCACTCACAGAAATACTAAGGGATCCCTGACCACAACCATTCTCTCTGTGGGTTCCAAAGTCCTGATAAATTCTCTTTAAGGGCATTTAATTTTTTCCCCTCCCATACTCAAAAGGAGCATTATCCCCTTGTAGATAACGGCTTTCAAAATACTGAAGATCTTCAAGGCTAAATTACAAAACTTACTACTCCCAAAGAATCCCAGAGGAGATTCTGGGCAAACTAGATTCTCCTACCCACAAGTTTCAGTTTGAACATTTTCCAGCAGGTGCATGCAATCTGGCTTTGAGCAGGGAGGGAGGCAGGAGAGTCTGTCTGAATGCTGTAGATCTTTTTTATGTTCAAAATGAAACAAAGGATGTCTCCAAATATTTGGTTCCTACAGAAATAAATAGATGTTACAACACAAGCTTCTTGAAAGAAGGGACCATCCATAATTTGCGCAAGGGGGTCTTGGAAAGAGTCTTAACTTTGTGAATCAATGCCACTTTGCTGATTTTGGTGAAACATCAGTGATTTACACCAAATGAAGTTTTGTCCCAGTACTATGATCTTCTTTACAAGTTCCTTCCCTTTCATGGTGTAGGGAGAAAAACACCAGGGGATATCAAAGCAGACTGTTCTCTTTTTAATTTTATTTTTATTTAAATCCTACCCCAAACTCTCCCTCTGATCCCTCAGGACTCTTTATGGACTTAAGTACAAATGCTGAATAGTCACCAGCTTAAAGCATGCCCTTGGGCACATATGATTATGTAGAAATATTTTGATAGCTACATTTTTAAAGGATGCGTAAACATGTAAAATCAAGTAGGAGCGTCTATGAGAGATTAGATTAGACTTCACTGCTTCCCCTATTGATATCCTGGATACATCAAAGTAATGAATATGGAAAATTAGAAAGAAAAATGTGCTAGAACAAGTAAAGTATTTAATTATAAATGCAGCACCTTGCATTTATACAGATCTCCTTTCATCTAAGGATCTCAATGTGCTTTGCAAGCATTAATGGCAAAGATCATGGACCATGGATGCAATGATCCCTTGAGCCAAAAGGGGTCACTCCTTCCCAGAAGAGGCTCTTGATAAACTTATTGTGAATGAAGAGGGAGAACAGGGGCCTGTTCTCATGGTAGTTCCCCTTGCAGTTCAGGTGTGGGGAGACTGGGCACAGAAAAGAAGAAGATGAGCAATGCTACTGTCTCCAACTCATAGTTCATCAGCCAGCACAGCTGAGCCAGTGAAGGAGTGGCAGTCTGCCACTGATCAGGCAGCATACAAGCAGAGAAGGAATTGTGACTCTCTGAGTAACAGTTCTTTCCTGGGTTACTAGGTGGACAGCAACACTGCACGACAACCTCTGCACAGGACTGGGAGCAACAGGGCAATATAAACCAATGAATTTAGTCTTCCAAGGGTCAAGGGAAGTATGATAACCTTCAGTTTACAAGTGAGTTACAATAAGGCTCAATGTAATATAAGCCCAGAGCTCTCCATGAAAATCAATGGAGACTGTAAGCCAACTTGTGCTTAAAACTATTGGGTTTTTTGTTTTTGTTTTTTTTTTGGGGGGGGGGGGGTTGTTTTTTTCATGAACTTAAAAATTAAAAAAAACATTGTAACCATTTTCACTTCAGGTCTACACTAAACAATTTTCCTTTCAAAGTTTTTCTGTGAAATTAAAAAAACAAGAGAAAAACATAAAGAAACAAAAACTGCCAACCAACCCCCCCCCCCCCCAAATCCTTGAAATACTACTGCAATATTTTGAGTATAACATGTAGGAAGCACAAAAGTAGGGACAACTAGTGGGCAGATTGATTCCTAAAGGAACAGGAATGGGGAACTCAAACAGAATCATTGTCTGAATCACATCCATTATTTGTCTTTCCTTGCCTTTTAGGAAGTCGGGTGCCAAAGGGCTGATGGTAGACTTCCTGTGCTTACATTCTTCAGTGCCAAGATGAGTTGTGAACACACTGTGAGGCAAATGGTGGGGAGGGTGGGAGGTGAAGAGGAGGACTAGGGAGAGACTAGAGAGAATACAACCTTAGGTCATGGTGCTCAAAACAGCTTCCAGGGTGGGTTGGCAAAGCAAGGGAAAAATGAAACTAGGACTTCAATACCCAACTCTATGGTCTAATCCAGTGTTTCTCAACCTTTTTTAGATTCAGGTACCACTCATTAAACTCCAGGCACCCATCAGAAAATGCTAGCTCTTAGTTTTCACTCATTTTTTAACTGGAGAAAAAAAAATACAGCAATTCTGTTGTGAAGAACTCAAAGATCAGAACATGTCAGAATGTTATTAACACCATGGATTCCTATTGGCACCCTGGCTGAGAATCACTGGTCTGATCATTATGCTACCCTATATTCCCAACCACCACGTACATAGCTTTCAAACTCATCACCAGATTTTTCTATATTGTGGATATGATTACTAATATGAGGACTGGTGACAGCAATAATGTTTTATAGGTTTCATTTTCAAGCTCAGGGGTATTGGTTGTAGCCGTGTTGGTCTAAGGACATAGGCAGACAAGGTTTTTTGGGTAAATCCGATACCTTTTATTAGACCAACTAAAATAGTTACAAAGGCCAGGGAGGGAAGGAATTTAAATTGATGCAAGCCCAGTCATGTCCTGGTTCCACAACCCCAGCTTATTTTTTGCTAAAGGACCACAATTATGCTTAGACAACAGAGGCCATAAGTGCTGACCATCTGTGTCTGCACAGCATGGCTTTAAAGAACTGTGGAAAGGTTGCTGATATTACTGTGGGCCAAACTTTTTGGCAGGTGTACAAAAATGAGAACTGCACCTTCCCCAAGTGTCACTCCAATCTCCATCTCCTTCCTGATCTACTGCTGTTCTGTTTCCATCCCTACATTCCCTTCCAGATGTGCTGGTTAGCTTTTTGCTTCCTTCCCTGTGCTGCCTACCTGATTTGCTGCTTTGCTAGCCCCTGCCCCATCTGCTGCCATGCTGCTTGTCTCCTCCTCAATCTGCTGCATGTTACACGCAGAGGGTTCCAGTGCCACTTTTGGCACCCATGCTACATGTTGGCCAGCCCTAGGTGATACAATTTAACAAGGTGAACCAAGGATGGTCTTGTGGCTGCTTCTAGCCTGGAGCAGGTCTGTGTCCTTTTCTGATCTCATTTCTGGTCTTCAGTGGGCAAGGTGACCAAAGAATGCCCAGTAGTAATTATGTAGGAATCATTTCCAATCCAGGGGGACAAAGTCAAACCATCCTATTCCAAGCAGACATTTCTGACATTGTATATAGAGTGCTTCTAGTCTCTTGATACCTTGTCAGCTATTTTATACCTCTACATGATCAATACATGGCTGCACAGATGGTGTTGCCAACAGGGGTTTGGCTTCTTTGACCATGGGATGTTGTTCTAAAATGAAGGAGGAGGAAACAGGATTCACCTGACAAAGAGAGGGAAGAGCAGCTTCACAGACAGACTCACTAACCTATTGAGGAGGGCTTTAAACTAAGTTCACCATGGGATGGAGACCAAAGCCCTGAGGTAAGTGGGGAATAGGGTGACCTGAAGGGAGCACAAGGGGAGGCCTTCTCATTCTTCCTGAAAAAGTTGGGCAATTGGCTAGTTACCTCAGGTGCCTATACACAAATTCACAGAGCCTGGGAAACAAGCAGAAAGAATTGGAAGTTCTCACACAGTCATGGAAATTTGATGTGATTGGAATAACAGAGACTTGGTGAGATAGCTTGCATGACTGGAGCACTGTCATGGATGGGTACAAACTGTTCGGGAAGGACAAGCAAGGACGGGGAGTGGGGTGAGCGGGGCAACCATCCCAGGGGGCCAAAGTGAAGGGGCACCAACAGGCACTACCCAGCCAGGGTGGGGCACAGGACGGAGCCAGGAGTGGCTCATTTGGGGGACGCAGGGATAGGGGAAGGGTAGCTTCCATTGCTGTGTGCACTCCTGCACTCCTGGGCAAGCATGGGGGGAGTGTGCCCCCCAGATCGGTGTGCAGGGCAAGGGCGGGCTGCTGCTGCAGGCTTTGCCCTGGGCACCAAACTTCATTGCTATGGCACTGGCTATAGACCACCAGACCAGGAGGATGAGGTAGAGGCTGTCTTCAAACAGCTGGCAGATGCTTCCCACTCACAGGCCCTGGGATCTCATGGGGGACTTCAATCACCCTGACATCTTCTAGGAAGGCAATACAGCATTTACCAACTGGTAAAAGAGCAGGCAAAGGACTATTTAGAAAAGCGGGATGTGTACACGTTCATTGGGCTGAATGAGATGCACCCAAGAATGCTGAGGGAGCTGGCCAATGTGATTGCAGAGCCACTAGCCATTAGCTTTGAAAACTTGTGGCAGCTGGGAGACATCCTGGATTCACAGATTCATAGAAGTTTAGGGCTGGAAGGGACCTCATGAGATCATTGGGTCCACCCCCCCTGCTCTGGGCAGGAAAGACTGCTGGGGTCAAGTAACACCAGCAAGGTATGCATCCAGTCTCATTTTGAAGATCTCTATTGCACTGGCAATCTAGGAAGTTTTGAAGAGTGTTGGGGACAACTTCCTGGTGCAAGTGTTGGAGAGACCAACTATGGGCTGTGCTCTTCTTGACCTGCTGGTGACAAACAAGGAAGAATTGGTGGGGAATGTAGTAGTGGATGGCAGCTTGGGCACTAGTGACCAAGAGATGATTGAGTTCAGGATCTTGAGGGAAGGAAGGAAGGAGAGCAGCAGAGTAGGAATGCTGGACTTCAGAAAAGCAGACTTCAACGTGCTCAGGGAACTGATGGGCAGGAGCCCCTGGGAGGCTGGTCTGAGGGGGAAATGAGTCCAAGAGAACTGGTTGTATTTTTAAGAAACCATACTGAGGGCACAAGAACAAATCATCCCAGTGCACAGAAGGACTAGTAAGTATGGCAGAAGACCACCTTGGCATAACAAGGAACTCTTCAGTGAGCTAAAACACAAAAAGGAAGTTTACAAGAAGTGGAAACTTGGACAAATCACTAGGAAGGGGTATAAGAATATTGCTTGGGCATGCAGGGATGAAATCAGGAAGGCCAAAGCACAATTGGTGTTGCAGCTAGCAAGGGACATGAAAGGTAACAAGATGTGTTTCTACAAGTATGTCAGCAACAAGAGGAGGATCAGGGAAAGTGTGGGTCCCTAACTGAACAGGAGAAGCAACCTAGTAACAAATGATGTGGAAAGGCTGAAGTACTCAATGCCTTTTTCATAGAATCATAGAAGTAGGTTCGGAAGAGACCTTGTAGATCTTCAAGTCTGACCCCTGCCTGGTCAGGAGAGAAACTGGGCTCAAGTGACCCCAGCCAGGTAGGCATCTTGCCGCTTCTTAAAGACCCCCAGAATAGGAGCCAGCACCACTTCCCTTGGAAGTCGGTTCCAGATCCTAGCCGCCTTAACTGTGAAGTAGTTCCTACGGATGTCTAATCTAAACCTACTCTCCAACACCTTGTGGCCGTTATTTCTTGTTATCCAGGGGGGCACTAGGGGAAACAAGGTCTCCCCCAAACCCTTCTGGTCCCCCCTAGTCAGTTTATAGACAACCATAAGGTCCCCCCTCAGCCTTCTCTTGTGAAGGCTGAACAGGTTCAGGTCCTGTAGCCTCCCATTGTAGGGTCTGCCCTGCTGTCCCCGGATCATATGGGTGGCCCTCCTCTGGACCCTTTCCATGTTGTCCACATCCCTCTTCAAGTGGGGTGCCCAGAACTGGACACAGTACTCCAGCTGTGGCCTGACCAGTGTCGTGTAGAGGGGGAGGATCACCTCCTTGGCCCTACTTGAGATGCACCTGTGGATGCACGATAGGGTCCGGTTAGCCCTGCCGACCGTGATCTCACATTGTCAGCCCATGTTCTTCTTGGAGTCAGTGATGACTCCAAGATCCCTTTCTGCCTCCGTGCTCTCAAGGAGGGAGTTTCCCATCTTATAAGTGTGTTGCCGGTTACTACTGCCCAAGTGCAGCACCCTGCACTTATCCGTATTGAAACGCATCCTGTTTTTGTCAGCCCACCCTTGCAACCTATCCAGGTCTTTCTGCAGTCTTTCCCTCCCTACCAGCATGCCCACCTCACCCCAAATTTTGGTATCATCAGCAAATTTGAACAGGTTGCTTTTCACCCCATCGTCCAAATCGCTGATAAAGAAATTGAACAGCGTGGGCCCAAGGACCGAGCCCTGGGGGACTCTGCTGCCCACTTCCCCCCAAGTTGAATATGACCCGTCCATCACCACCCTCTGAGTATGACCCTTCAGCCAATTAGCAATCCATCTGACCTTGTAGGCATAAATGCCACAGTCGCCTAGTTTTTAATGAGGATGGGGTGAAAGACAGTGTCAAAGGCCTTGCTGAAGTCCAGAAAAACTACATCCACGGCGACACCTGCATCCAATGCTTTTGTGACCTGATCATAAAAGGCAATCAGGTTGGTCTGACATGACCTGCCCCTAATGAAACCGTGCTGGTTGCCCCTCAGCATCGCCCCTGATGCCAGCCCATCACAGATGTGCTCCTTGATGATCTTCTCAAAGAGTTTCTCCAGGATTGAGGTAAGACTGACAGGCCTATAGTTGCCCGGGTCCTCCCTCCTCCCTTTCTTAAAGATGGGGACCACATTGGCTATCTTCCAATCATCTGGCACCTGGCCCAAGCACCACAAGTGCTCATAAAGCCGTGCCAAGGGCCCTGCAATAACCCCTGCTAGCTCCCTCAACACCCTGGGGTGGAGAGCATCCGGACCTGCTGACTTGAAAACGTCCAGCCCCTCCAGAAGCACTCTAACCCAGTCCTCCTCAACCTTAGGTCTTGGGGCGTTCCCCTCAAGTCCGTCTTGAATCACGGTGGGGGAGTCCCAGTCCTTGCACAAGAAAACGGAGATGAAGAATTTGTTAAAGATGTCTGCCTTCTCTTCTGGCGCGACCACCAGATTGCCCAGCGTATCTTGCAGGGGCCCCACATTTCCCAGTGCCTTCTTCATCCTCCCTATATATTTGAAAAAGGACTTTTTATTATCCTTGATCTTGGACGCTAGACCTAGCTCTATGTCCACCTTAGCTTTCCTAACATTCTTCAAAGGTAAAGTCAGTTCCCAAACTGCTGCACCTGGCAGCACAGTTTGGGGCAGTGGTGACACATAGAGCATTCACGGAGGTACACATGCACCCCAAGAGTGCTGGTGCACCCCCTGTCAGGCCACACTCCCTGTTTAGGCGATGGACAGGGGGGCAAGCAGGAGCACTGGTGCCCCCCTGCCACGAGCACCAGCCGGGGAGCAGGGCTGCCAGTAAAAGCTGCCACACCACTTCCAGAAGTGGCCACGTGACTTCTGGAAGTGAGATCAGCCATGGGCCCCCCCAGTTGCTGACTCAAGAGGCACTAGTCGCCCATGGTTTGGGGAGGAGGTGAACAGCCAACTGGTAAAAGAGCAGGCAAGGGACTATTTAGAAAAGCGGGATGTGTACAAGTCCATTGGGCTGAATGAGATGCACCCAAGAATGCTGAGGGAGCTGGCCAATGTGATTGCAGAGCCACTAGCCATTAGCTTTGAAAACTTGTGGCAGCTGAGAGACAACCTGGATTCACAAATTCATAGAAGTTTAGGGCTGGAAGGGACCTCATGAGATCATTGGGTCCACCCCACCCTGCTCTGGGCAGGAAAGACTGCTGGGGTCAAGTAACACCAGCAAGGTATGCATCCAGTCTCATTTTGAAGATCTCTAGGTTAGGTGCCTGCACCACCCTCACTGGGAGTCTATTCCAGAGCCTTGTCACATAAACCATTTTCCTTATATCCAGTCTGAAACCTTTTTCTAGGAGTTTAGGACTGTTTGTCCTGGTTTTCCCCTGGGGCACTTTGGTGAATAGGTGTTCACCTAGCCCCTGATGCTCACCCCTGATATATTTGTAATCTGGATGATTGTAAAAGGGCAAATACAGTGCCCATCTTAAAGAAAGGGAAGAAGGAGGATCCAGGGAACTGCAAACCGGTCAGCCTCACATCAGTTCCTGGAAAAAGCATGGTGCAGATCCTCAAGGAATCCATTTCTAAGTACCTGGAGGAGAAGAAGTTGATTAGGAACAGTCAGCATGGATTCAACACAGGCAAGTCATGCCTGCCCAACCTGATTGCCTTCTATGATGAGATGACTGGCTCTGTGGATACAGGAAGAGTAGTGGATGTGATATACCTTGACTTTAGCAAGGCTTTAATATGGTCTCCCACAACATTCTCTCAGGCAAGCTAAGGAACTACGAATTGGATACATGGAACATAAGGTGGATAGAAAACTGGCTGAATCATCAGGCTCAGAGGGTAGTAGTCAATGACTAGTCCACAGCCAGTATCAAATGGAGTGCCCCAGGGGTCGGTCTGGGGCTGATTTTGTTCAATATCTTTATCAATGACCTGAAAGATGGCATAGAGCAGAGGTTGTCAACCAGGGGTACATGTACCCCTGGAGGTCCTTGAGAAGGCCCTAGGGGGGACAGAGCACCATCACCCACTACCCTGCACTGCCACATCCCAGGAGCAGGGCTTGTGGGGGTGGGGGTGTAGTAGATATGCTGGAGGGTAGGGTTAGGATTCAGAGAGACCTAGACAAATTGGAGGATTGGGATGAAAGAAATCTCATGAGGTTCAATAAGGACAAGTGCAAAGTCCTGCACTGAGGACAGAACAATCCCATGCACTGGCACAGGCTGGGAATTATTGGCTAGGCAGCAACTTTGCAGAAAAGGACCAGTGGATTACAGGTCCTTTGGGTGGAGAATAAGCTGGATATGAGCCAGCAGTTTGCCGTTGTTGCAAAGAAGACTAATGGCATACTGGTCTGCATTGGTAGGAGTGTTGCCAGCAGATCAAGGGAAGTGATTATTCCCATCTATTCAGCACTGGTGAGACCACATCTGGAGTACTGTGTCCAGTTTTGGGCCATCCACTACAGAAAGGAAGTAGACAAATTGAAGGGAGTCCAGCAGAGGGCAAGAAAAATGGTTAGGGGGCTGGGACACATAGCTTCTTAGGAGAGGCTGAGGGAGCTGGGCTTATTTAGTCTGGAGAAGAAAAGACAGAGGGGATTTAATAACAACCTTCAACTACCTGAAGGGTGGCTCCAAAGAGGATGGCTAACTGTTCGCAGTCATGGCAGATGATAGAAGAAGGAGCAATGGTCTCAAGTTGCAGCAAGGGAAGTTTAGGTTAGATGTTAAGAACAACTTTCTCACTAAGAAGGTAGTAAAGCACTGAAACAGGTTGCCCAGAGAGGTGGTGGACTCTCCATCCTTGGAGGTTTTTAAGACCCAGCTAGACAAAGCCTTGGCTGGGATAATCTAGTTGGGGATGGTCCTGCTCTGAGTAGGGGTTTGGTGTGGATGACCTCCTGAGGTCCCTTCCAACCCTAATTTTCTATTATTCTGTGATATACCTTGACTTTAGCAAGGTTTTTGATATGGTCTCCCAAAACATTCTCTCAAGCAAGCTAAGGAAGTACAGTTTGGATGAATGGACTGTAAGGTAGATAGAAAACTGGCTGGATCATTGGGTTCAAATGGTAGTAATCAATGGCTCAATGTCTATGTGGCACCTGTTGTCAAGTGGAGTGTTCAACATTTTCATCAGTGACCTGGAAGATGAGATGGAGTGCACCCTCAGCAAGTTTGCAGATGACACCAAGCTGAGGGGAGCAGTAGATATGCTGGAAGGTAGAACTAGGAATCAGAAAGACTTTTACAAATTGGAGGACTGGATCAACAGAAATCTTACAAGGTTAGATATCAGGAAAGCTCTCTCATGAGGAGGGTAGTAAAGCACTTGAACAGGTTACTCAGAGAGGTGGTATAATCTTGATCCTTGGAGGCTTTTAAGATCCAGCTAGACAAATCCTTGGCTGGGATTATATAGTTGAGAAAGGTCCTGCTTTGAGCAAGGGTTGGACTAGATGACCTCCTGAGGTCCCTTCAAACCCTAATTTTCTATGATTTTATGATATATCTCTGCAGATACTTATCCACATCCTTATTCACATCCTGCTGTGAGTAAAGTTAAATTTGAGAATAAGCATTTAATGGACTAGGCCCTGTCTTTTGGACTTATTTACTATTAGGCCTTTGAGCCACATGGCATAATGAAAAAAGATACCAGTCATTCCTCTATGCCTGTGATTTTCAACCTGTGTTCTGAAAACCCCTGAACATCCACAGGGTATGTCTAAGGTGTCCATGAAAGATGACTATGACTGATCAAAAATATGTGAATATCCACACTTACAATTCAAAGGGGTCCACACCTCTATTCAAAAATTTGTATGGGTCCGTAAATGAAAAAAGGTTGAAAACCACTGCTCTATGCCTTTCAGTGCCTATAGGTTTTTAATTATACTCAATTTTACAATTGTCCAAAATGTTCTAATACTGCAAACTGCTTATAAGGGTAGACTCCTACACTGAAGAGCTGAAGATAATGGTGCTCCACACAGGTGCAAGGGTGTATCTTCACAGAACAGTTTCCTGGAACAGGGCCATAGTTTACATAGATATATATACACATCCCTGGACTGAAAGTTCTGAAATTCCTAGGCTCTACTACTTTGCACTTCAACTTTTGCTAGTCATAACAGCAGATGACTCATTTTAACTCATACCTAACATGTCATTTCCTGTCATCCGCTGAGTGTGCAACCACATAAAGTAGGAATAAGAACACAGCTATTTCTTATCTCATGCCTGTGTTTATTTTGAACTCATCAGTCATAATGACATATGTTTGGCTATAATCCTGATTTTGTTCATATACCATTTGGGTAAATATGTTCTGCTCAAGACCATGCTTTATTGCACTACTACAAAGGTCAGTAAAGACTGATGAATGTACTTTGGAAGTCAAGTACACTTTAGGATAAGCCCACCTTGGAACTCCAGTAATTTTCCAGTAAATTTAATCCAAAATGATCTCATGACCCTTCAGTATAAGGGCCAGCTTTATTTCTCAGCTCAAAGTCAACCAATGGGCAGGACGCCAAGTTGGAGGTGGGGGGAACCTCTTCCTCTGTATCTGTGCTGTTTCTTAAAAATGATTGCATCCTTTGATGTGAACCTTTTCTGGAAGTATTGCGGTCATTTAATTATTCTGCTTCTGGTCCCCTAGTAATTCTTCTACATCCTTGCTAAATGTTGATTCATGGAGTTTAAGCTCAGAACAGAGCATTCTGACATCTAGTCTGGCCTTTTGCATAACCCAGGCCACAGAATTTCACCCAGTGATCCTGACATCAAGCCCAGTGACTTGTGGTTGAGCTACGGCATGTCTTTATTTAGTTTTCACGTGTCGGAGGCTTTACCACATCCTTGGTTAGCTGTTTCAATGGGCAGTTACCTTCACAGATAAGAATTTGAGTTTTATTTCTAGTTGGAATTCTTCTAAATTCAGCTTCCACCACTGGATCTTTAAATGCCTTGACTGCTAGGTTATAAGGCCCTATAACAGTGGTCTCCAAACTTTTAAAGTAGGAGAACACCTTTGGCATTTAAAAGAAACCCAAGATACACCATGCGCCAATGCCACCCCCACCCAGCAGGTAAGTCCGTGGGGAATGAAGGTGGAGCAGATCGAGGCAGAGGGAGAAAAAATTATTTGAGGGAGCAAGTCCCCAGTAGGTAGGTCCCACCTGGCTCCTGCCTCTGTGGCACTGTCCCTCACTGCAGAGGCCTCAATCTAGCCCCTGCCCCTTCCCTCCCCCACAGACTGACCTGCTGGGCCAGACCTATGCACGCACACAGGCACTCAGCCCCATACCGCAGCCTTGAATAGACTCCAAGAGGCTCTGAGATCTACTGGTGGATTGAGATCCACTGGTTGGTGATCACTGCCCTATAGGATAAGATATATTTGCCCTGTGTGGAGATTTCTAAGCTGATCCAGTAGCCCCTCACCCTTCCCTTTGACAAACAAACTGGACTAAGTTCCTTAAGTCTCTCATTGTAACACATTTTCCAGAATAAAAATCACTCTTGTAACTCTTCCCTGAAGAGTTTTCAACATCCTTTTTGAAACATGAGCACCAGAACTAAACACAGTACGCAACCAGTTATTTCTGGTTAGTGTAGGACTACTCTGCTTCTGGTCAACATTTCTGTACTTATACATCCAAAGATTGGACCATCCCTTTTAGAACAGTGTCCTCTTATTGAGAACCCATGCTAAAGGTGGTCATGCCTACTTCCCTTTCCAAGTCACTGCTTTCCTGGATAGAGTCCACCATCCAATGTATGTGACACACCTTCTTTATTCCTAAAATGCATGATCTTACATTTACCTATATTAAAACCTGCCTTGTTTGGTTGTGTCATGGTCACTGAGTAAGCCTGATTACCCCATATCAGTGATGTGTCCTCATTTACCACCCCAACAAATACCATAAGATCTGGAGACTTTATCAACAGTAATTTTATATTTTATTCCATTCAAAGGAAGATCCATTTGCACACTTTCCTTTGCCTTTATTGACTTTGTTATATCCTTGGATAGTCCTGGATACAACACACATGCAAATCAGGGAAGACTCCTGGAGCTGTGTATACAGGCTGCTACTGTCTTTGGGAGGTGAGCATTACAAGCATATTTTAGAGAACAAAGGCATGAACATACTGAGAGAATAGCACTTAAAGGTTTGGATAATGATTGGCTATGTGTCATCTTACACATTTGCCTTTTATTGGTCTTGAAATATTGCATACGTGGAGTTGCATATCAAGCTACTGGCTATTCACTGAGGAAAAATAAATGAGAAAAAGTTCTGAGTAAAGTCCCATTGCAAGTGTCTTTTCATTTCCTTCACATCATCTATTCTGTTGCACCCCCTAGTTGTATACCCAGATTTACATCTGGATAGTCCTTGACAGCTAATTTACTCTCTCAGCCACCATTAGCTTGAGAAGCTTTCCTTCATGACTTCTTTCTCAATTTCTTCTCATAGCCTATGTGTCTGTGGGGTATACTGGAAAATACGACTCTTGAGCATTGAGACTATACTGGTGGTACTGGTTAAATATCACAACACATGAATGGGTTTTATTTTGCTGTGAATGCCACACACAAATACACTGTGGCTACATGCACACTAATTCTCAGGCTAAAAGCAGTGTGGCTGTGCTGAGGTGGTGCTCAGGGCAGGGTAGTTAGGACTGCTAAGAGGTAGAGATAGTTAACCTATTCTTGGCAGCACGCAGTTGTAGCTACACAGTTTCCAGCCCGGTCAGTGGCACATAAACAGCCACATGACATGTCTGAAGATGCCACAGCCTGGTATGGTAAATTTAAAAACTAGATATGGCCCCAGTATGAGCAGAGAATAATCCTAATTTAGGTTTCAGGTTTATTTTATGGGGATTGTTAATGCAACTAGGACAACATAAACATGAAAAATGCTGTACCCCTTAGAGGCACCTTAAGTGACTAATATAAATTGTATATGAACACCAAGCAACTCCCATCTCTGCCCAAGTGCAGGGGGGCTGGACCTGATGATCTCGTGAGGTCCCTTCCAGCCCCTAACATCTATGAATCTCTTGGTCCTAGGAATGCAAGACTGGAAGGAGCCTCCTGGACCACTGAGTCCATTCCCCTGCATTCACAGGCAACAGTTTGCTTAAGGCTTGCCCAAAATCACCACTTCAAATCCTTGAGACAACATCCTTTCTTTATCCCCTAAAACAGCCATCCCCATACTTTTCCACTAGCATTCCCACTTCTGGTTGTACTTCACATGGCAAGCTCCACTTCTGCAGCTGAATTGCTGTCAGGCCTGTGACCCTACTTGTAAGAGCTATAAACCCATGTGAAATCATGTCCCCAGCTTTGGGGACCACTGCCCTAATAGAATATCTCAATCTCTTCTTATGGCTTGGGATTTTACTAGGCTCAAATGCACTTGTTTACTTCAAGTCAGGGAGGATCAACTCAACTGGGACTCTGAAAATTCATACTGGGATTTCACTACCAAAGCTCATGCCACTCAAAGTCAATGCAACCACCCCCTGGGGGGTAAACTGGGACATTATGGATGGCTAGTGCCCTCTAGGGTCACCAATATACACCCTAATTGTAGGCATCTGAGTAGCTTTCAAGGGCTACTCTATCAGCAAGAGCTAGAATGAATCACAGGAAATATTAAAGAGGGAGTATGTTTGTGGGCTGCAAAAATAGAGAGTGGCTGATGTTTAGACTTAAGAAGAGAAATATCTGTCAGTGTTTAGAAGATCATCACAAGCACAAATAAAAAACAGGAAAGCAAGCACGGCTGTAGTCTTTGATAGCAGCCTGGGGGAAACTGAATAATCTGGTAGTTGAAAAAAAACAAGACATTTGCTTAGATATAACACTCAAGCTTATTGAGACACATAGTACATATGACAGATACAACTCATGTCTTATAGCAGCTGAATCAAATACAGCAGCACAGAACTGACCAAATAACTAATGTTGTGGGTGAGGCCACAGACAGGGACCCCAGACATGTCAAACAGTTTGAAGCCTTTTAATGAGACACTGTAAGGTTGTCAGTGTCACACAGCCTGATAGAGATGCATATTTGGAGCCTACATGACTCCTCTCTCTCTTGACCTGGCAGCCTCTCTGCATTTAGATATATTAAACTCTCTCTGGGGAGGCAACAGGGTGATACGTGCATAGTCACCAAACTCAACAGAGCTCCTGGCCCAGACACATTTATCACTTTATAAAGAGATTTGTACTAGCGCCAATTTTGGTGAGTACTACGTAATGTGGTTCCAACCACAGGGATTTTTCTTTCCACCGGGATGAAGACCACAATCTCTGTTATCCATAAAAAAGGACAAAGATCTGGAAGGCTGCAAATCATACTGACCCATTTCTTTAATTAATAATGATGCAATCCTCTTTCCTCAGATATTTTCTAGCAGACAGGAGGGCACCCTGCTCCATTTAGCAAAGACCAGAGTCAGTTCACAGCATCCAGCTAGGCTTTAGACATTATGTGATCTGAATGTAATTTCTCCACTCAGTCAATGAACACTCCATTTTTTATTAATTCTAGGAGATGCTAGCAGGGGGATATACTCTTTGACCAAATATAGTTTTTTGTTTATTTTTTTAAAATGCATCCAGATTGTAAGAACTCCTGGACTACTCAGTTGCTTCCCTGCATTAAGTGCAGCCTCATGGAAGAAGAATCTTGTTTTCCTACATTTAGGCTACATTTCCTATGAAACTCCTGAAATTTCACAGGAAACATAGCTAAGGGACAGGGATGCAAAAATCTTCTCCCACTGAGCTACACAACAGCACTAGATACCTTGGGGCAAGAAATAAGGATTAAAATGCAAATGAAACAGCTGGGGGAATTTACAGCAGTAGAATGTAGTTCTTTCATGTCTCCAGGATCAGAGGCCAAAAAACCATGAGACTGACATCCTTAAAGTGTTAGGATTCTTTTTTTTTTCTTTTTTTAATTATTTGTATACCTTTTTTTCTTTGAGCCTAAAATAATGTGTTTTTCAATTACCTTTCCCAGCTTTTTCCTTAAGTGCTAAAACTTAAGAATTTTTCAGTGAAAGCTGATATTTTTCTCATAAGCACAGGACTGTAGGAGCTGGGGTTTACAAAAAGCAACAAGTATCAGAATATCCATGCTAAAATTATGAGAACAGGTAACACAGCTCTACCTCTTTTCAGTGCCTCGCACAATAGAGTCCTGCCCCTGGTTATGGATCCGAGGTGCTACTGTAACATACGTTAATAAGAACAATAGCAGCGCACACTGTTTCCTCCCTCTCCCTGCCCTCAACATGTACACCACTTTTTACAAAAAAAGGGAAAAAAAGATGGACCACTAATTCAATGTGAGGCCTAGATCACCCAGGAAATAAGACCCTGATCCTCCAAACTAACTCATGAAGGTAGATTTTGGCATCCCTACACAATCCTACCAACTCAATTGAAACTTCAAGAAAGAATGGGATTCACCCTTTTTAAACACATTTATACTACATCACAAACTTTAAATGAAACTGTCCAACATATCCACAACCATATCTGCCAGAATTCAAGGTGTTTAATGTCTTGCCCACCACTAAAAATATCTCCCAGCAAACCCAGGCTCCATATTATAGCCAGAGGCAAACTGGAGCAGGAATTTGCAACAAACCATATTTAATTATACCAGGGTAGCATTTATTATGTAAGTTGCTCCTAAAAATCATGTTTATAAAGATATGAGGTAGATCTTGAACTCCTTGGGAAGAAGAATGAAGAGCGACATAGGACATTACTGAGATGACCTCCATATTAGTGGGTCAGTTATTGTAGAAACATATTGATTTTTACACATTTTTACACATAGAAGTGCCACAGTGCTGCGCACTTTGAAAAGTGCCTGGTGCTGCAACACTTGCAGTTGTATAAGTGGCGAAACGCATGTCAGCACCGAGCAAATGGCGACAGTGAGCTTTTGAACTAAAACACATGGAAGGTGCTTTAGTTCAAAAGTGCACCACTGCCATTTTCTGTGCGCTGATGCACATTTTGCCGTTTATACAATTGCACGCGGTGCAGTGCAGTTCGCATCAGCTCGCATGTGGAACAGACTCTGCTCTTAAGCAGCCGATCTCCGGCGCATCGCAGGAAAAAAATATATGTATAAATGCCCCAAATATCAAATGTTGTTGCTAGGTTGTGTCATGACTTGAAGACTATTTTTAATGGGATACATATGTCACTTCTGAATGTATTATAACAGAAGTGACCAAGATATAGCTCACAGTCCAGATCTGGACTACAGGGCTTCCCTCAGGTCTGGAAATTTGGTAGCATGGCGAGCAGTGGTAGCATTAATTGCTGTGGTTCCAGAAATTAACAGGAAGTCAGGCAATGAACTCTGATCCTGTGGAGAGCCCTGTGGGCCAGATCCTGAGCATGGAGTCAAGTTACCTGGCCTGTGAGGCTGAAAATTTAGCAACAGGAAGAGCAGTAGCTGCTGAAGCTCTTGGTACTGCAGTAATAAATGCTGCTGCTATCAAATTCTGGTTCTGCAGGCCAAATGATATGGCTTCCCAGCTGTAGATCCAACCTGGACTAGCCCCGCATCAGTGATCCAACCAGTAAGACCAGATGAGTTAAGTACTACTGTATTATAAGAAGAATTAGATCTAAATTGGTGGAGATGGATGATAAAATTACTTGCAAATTGTCTAGGTTATATCTAGGTTTTGAAACTGAGGGGGAAGTGGGGGAGGAATGGATAGAATCCAGTAAAATCCTGTCCATTGGAAAATACAAATGAAACTCTGATCCCATTGTAGTCAATAGCAAAACTCCCATCAAGTGAAATGGGCACAGGATTTCACCCTTGTTCTTTTCACAACTGATGCATTACTGCACCTCAGGCTCAAGCTGATTTTAGGTTCTTGCTGGAAGTCCTTTCCTGCTCTTAAGGAAGTTGGTAGCATGCAGTAAAGTACTTTCTGGTATAATTGCTTTGCAGGTAATCCCTTCTGCCCAAACTGCACATCTATCATCATAGCCAAGGAACAGCTCTTTTCCGCCACTCTTGCCATTGGCTATCTTGGTCTACAACCACTTTGAAAATCTCTCTGAAAAGGAGACATGGATAGCCTGCTAGGAATACTTAGGCAGTTCTCTCTAAATTCACCTCCTGTCATTTCAGGGACCTGGCATTGATAGCATCTTCCTGGGGCACATAACACCCAACATGCTTTAGTTTCATGCAGATGTATTGGTTAAAATAGGAGCAGCTTGATAAAATGTAATACCCTGTAGTATAAAGGAGGTCAGACAGATGATGGTATGATCCCTTGCAGATTTAAACTCCATGGAAGCAAGAAACACTAGCTTGTTTCCTTCTACTGCCCAGGACCTTGGGATCTCTACTTGGCAGACCCATAATCTAAAACAGCCCCTAGAACCAAACAATGTAACTTCTCCACTTCCACGGATTAGTTGCTTGGGGGCTGTCAAATAGCATATGAGCTCTTACTCATACCAGGAGTCACTCCTACGAGCACAGTACTGGGAATCCTTTACTCTGTCAAGACTATTGCTCAGCACAGAGAGAGACGTCTCCCACTGTGTGGTAACATTTAGCATTGGAGGGTCCTCTTCCCAGACAATTATCCTCAAACAAATTGTGAGAAACTGTATGCTGCCTAGCAAGCATCCAGGTGACTTAATCCCTGATGTAAGATAACTCAGGCTAATAAGAGTTACATACATACTAGAAATGGCATTTTAAATTTTAGTTTGTCTTGTATGTTTATTGCACATTACAAAAAATGGTAGACTACCATTGGCAATAGTGCAAATCCACAGCCTTACTCAAGTTCATTACAGTCAATAAAAAGACTCTCATCAGCAGCCTTAGGCTTTGAATCAGGTCCTTCTTACAGACTGGACACTATTTCATAGAATCATGGAAAATTAGGCTTGGAAGGGACCTCAGGAGGTCATCTAATCCAACCCTTTGCTCAAAGCAGGACCATTTCCAACTACATCAAGCCAAGCCAAGGCTTTGTCTAGCTGCATCTTAAAAACCTCCAAGGATCAAGAATCAACAACCACTCTAGGTGACCTGTTTCAGTGCTTTACTACTCTCCCCGTGACAAAGTTTTCTCCATATTTTTAATCTAAACTTCCCTTGCTGCAACTCAAGACCATTGCTCCCTTGTTCTGTCATCTGCTATCACTGAGAATGGCCCAGCTCCATTCTCTTCTGAATCACCCTTCGGGAATTTAAGACTTCTATTAAATTTCCCCTCAGTCTTCTCTTCTCCAAACTAAATAAGCTCAGTTTCCTCAGCTCCTCCTCTGGTCATGTGCCCCAAGCCCCCTAACCATTTTTGTTGCCCTCCCCTAGACTCTCTCCAATTTGTCCACATTCTTTCTGTAGTGGGGGGCCCAAAACTGGACATAGTACTCCAGATGTGGCCTCACCAGTGCTGAACAGAGGGAAATAATCCCTTCCCTTGGTCTGCTGGCAATGCTCCTACTAATGTAACCCAATATGCCTTCTTTGCAACAAGAGCACTCTGTTGGCTCATATTCAACTTATTGTCCACTATAACCCCCCCCACCACCACCACCACCTCCCTCTCCCCCGCCCTTTTCTGAAGAACTGCTGCCTAGCCAGTTGGTCCTCAGCCTGTACCAATGCATGGGGTTCTACAGTCCTAAGTGCAGGACTTAGCACTTGTCTTTACTGAACCTCATGAGATTTTTTTTGGCCCAGTTCTCCAATATGTCAAGGTCTCTCTGATTCCTAGACTTACCTTCCAGCATATCGACTACTCCCCCAGTTTGGTATTATCTGCAAACATGCTGAGGGTGCACTCAATCCCATTTTCCATCTGAGGCACTCCACTTGATACTGCCTGGGAAAGATCAAGCCATTGATTACTACCCTTTGACCCCAATGATCCAGTCCATTCATCCAACCTGCAATTACTTAGCTTGCTTGTAGAATGTTGTGGGAGACAGTATCAAAGGCCTTGCTAAAGTCAAGCATGTCTACTGCTCTTCCCACCTCCACAGAGCCACTCATCTCATCATAGAAGGCATCAGCTTGGTCAGGCATGACTTGCCCCTGGGAATCCATGCTGACTGTTCCTAATCACCTGCTTCTCCTCCAAGTGCTTAGAAATGGATTTCTTGAGGAGCTGCTCCATGCTTTTTCCAGGGGCTGAAGTCAGGCTGACTGGTCTGTAGCTCCCTGGGTCCTTCTTCTTCCCTTCCTTAAAGTTGGGCACTACATTTACCCTTTTCCAATTATCTGGGACCTCTCCCAATCACCACACATTTTCAAATATAACAGCCAGTGGCTCTGCAATCACATCAGCCAACTCCTTCAGCACCATTGGGTGCATCGCATGGACTTACACACACCCAGCTTTTCTAAATAGCCCCTAACCTGTTCTTTCATCACAGTTGGCTTCTCACCTGCTGCCCAAACTGTGCTGCCAGGTGCAGTAGTCTGGGACCTGACCTTGTCTGTGAAGACTGAGGTGAAAAAGACATTGACTACTTCAGGCTTTTCTGCATCATCTGTCACTAAGTTGCCTCCCCCATTAAATGCAATGCTATTTGAAAGATTTGAATATGAACCATAAAAAGAAAAAAGAATGCACCTGGCCAAAACCCTGGTAATTTGTGTATGCTTTCTTTATGTTGCACTTATATCACATTTCTTTGTTAATGGGTAAAATACTTTTCACAGCTACTGCTATGTTAAATTCAAAGTTGTCCAACGTTTAAAAAAATATACAGTGTAACCAGGGAGTGAGCTGATAACACATTTAGCCTCAGTAGACACAAATAAATGCTACAGTTTCCAACTGCTGAGAAAAGCTGAATAGTTTAGTATGGGCATTGTGACAACTGAGAAATTTATGTAGAGCCAGGATGAGATAGTGCCCTATATTTTACACAGAACCAGTCAGAGGAGAAAAATGCAAAATTGGTTCCTTGATAATAATGCCTAATCTTTGTTTTTGTGGCATGCTGCTATGCAATTAAGGCTGGCTCATGAAAGCTGTGCTTGAGTACAGTTAAATTGCTGAACTGCCTCATGGATGTCAGGCAGGAAAATAAATATTCTAGTATTTATAAAGTAAAATCTTTGAGATAAACAGCGTGAGGCTGAGAGGTGTGACTTCTTTAGTCCTAGCCTGATATATTTTTCATCAGCATCTGTGGCTGGTAGCACTAAATTGTTGATGGAAGAAAAATACTATTCAGATACTGAAATATAAATGCCTGGATCTTAGAATTGTCTGACTTCTGAATGTAAAGAATTTCAGACAAAACACTGGTTGTACTCTATACAGTATCCGTGGGAAGAAGGGAGGATGGGTTGGGCAGGAAATGGAGAAACTTTCTGAGTGTTAGACATTGATGGATAGACTGCATCTGTCAAAGCATGCCCTCAAGTGGTCAAGGAAAAAGGGTCATGGGGATATGTTGTGCCCCTATTTTGAGACTGGGGGATATTGTAGGCCAAGAATGCTGTACGGACAGAGGTGGGTTTTTGTCTGAATTAATAGGGTATTAATTGCATGGGAAGAGTCATATTTTAATTACATTTTTCAACTGCGCTATAGCAAAAGTGAATTTGTTGAGCTTAAAGAAACAAATACAATATGTAACATGTTGCTTTATTAATAAAAGCAAGTGAACACAAACAATGTCCATTTTCAGCAAGCTGAGACCTGGGCAAATTTAGAAGTACTGTACTCACAATATCCTGTAAATGGTACACTCCATGAATGAGGCGTGCCCCCGGCAGCCGCAGCACAGCAGCAGCAGGAGCGTGGCAGCGGTAAGCAGGGGAGCTCCTGCAGACGCTGCCAGCGCTGTCAGTGGCAGGGTGGTGAGTACTGACCAGGGGATCACGGACTGCCTGCAGATGCAGCTGGTGGTATCAGCAGCAGGGTGGCAAGCGGAGACCACCTGCACCCCCTTTTTGTAAGGGGTTCACCACTGCGCTGAGGGGGTGCATGTGCTCCCCCTACACATTGCCCCTGGTACACTCAGAAGCATTCTCCTATTGAATGTCTGGCTTGTCTGTATGAGATAGACTGAAGTGGAAGTCCCTGTATGAAATGTTCTTGGTCTTTTACATCTTATACATAGGTTGGGTTACTATAATAAGCATGCCATCCTTTGGAGGGAATCATAGAATCATAGATAGAAAGACTGGAAGGGGCCTATAAGATCATCAAGTCTGGTCCCCTGACATGGAATGAACTCATCATAACTTGGTATAAAAATTGGGCTCATTCTAACTGCCTGTTCAGGTATGAAGCAATGTAATGTGGGATACTTACTGAAGGACTGCAAGAACTTAAGGAGTTCAAAACGCATTCACGTGAACCTAAAAGCAAACAAACACTACAAAGGTCCCACTTCCTTCTGTTTCCAAGAGAGTTACTAATGGCAATCTAAGATACCAGATAATTTAGTTCAAAAACAGCTTGTGTAAGAATCCCAGGCACTGAGATGAATTAACTACAGTTAGTTTGCTATAACATCACCTTGGAATAAAAGGATAATCATCCTCTTACATGCCTGTTGTTCTATGTATTCTCTTGAACACTGATCTGAAGAGATTGCAAAACAGACGCACAAGAGCTATTATGTTAATCTAACCAAGTTGTAGGAGATAATGGTAATCTATATGCCCTATTTATCCTGCCATTTGTAAAACCATTAAACCCATGACCAGAAGTACTGGTAAGAGCTGCTGGGAATTTAGGAGTCCTTCTTGACCAATCTCTGGATCTGGAGATTCCTGGCAATGGATAGGATGTGTTTCTGCCACGTTTGTTACTTGTCTAGAACTCTGACTACAATGTTTCCATCACAACATGAGGATAATCTTGGCAGTAGTCTGGCTATTTTTTTATATATTACAAAAATGTCTTATGTGCACATCAGCAAAAGGGCTATGCACCATAAAAAATTAAAAACATACCAATTCTTGCATTTGTTTTCCCATTCACAGACTTTATCAGCCTCTCTTCAGGCAATAGCACTATTTTTTACATAGCCTGTGGCATTACAGGTGCCAACAGGAATCAGACAAAGCACAAATACTTTGTTTTCTTTCATACAATGGACATCAGAATAACACCTTGATTTTGAAAGGCAAATGAAAAAGAAAAGATCTTTCCATGTAGTAAGTAACTGAATAGCAGTGGCTAGGGAGCCAAGCCATCTCATTTTTCTGCTCTCTGAGGATCATGTCTAGACTTTGCTTTTTCTTTCACCCAGTAACAAGCAGAACCTGCTTTTACCATATGCCCTCACATATAATACACACTCCAATTTTCAGCACCTGTTTTTTGGGAAAAAGGTGTGTGTTGCATGTGAGAAAATATGGTACATGTCCTAATCCAAGTCTGGCAATAAACCAGTACTAAAGGAAATTGGTTGGAAACAGTCATCCAATATCCTGAAAGACTTCTTTGAAAACTCTGAAATTCAGAAAAAAGTCATACAGGAGGGATATGAAAATGGCTAGACACGGGCTCCTAAAGTAAGCAAACTCCAAAGCCAGTACCTCCAAAGAAAATACCCCAACACCTTCTCCATGGAGTTTAACCCCTGAGAGTAACAGTGTTCCAGCCGATTATAAGTACTGTGGAAGAGTAGAGAGAAGTGGTTACCAAGATAACCAACTCCCTAACCATTTAAGGTTTTACAAATGATAATTAAGTCAATATCTCCAACTATAGCCAAACTGGGAAGCAATGTGGAGCACAAGTCATGCATCATCAAATAACTTTATCCCTATCTAACAGCAAGACATTTCATTTGATATGCATTAAAGTTTCTGAAAGGCTTAATGGTATAGTGTGCGTTACAGCAAACCAGTCTGGGCATGACAAAAGAAGAGGCTAGTGGTGGGGAGGCTGACATCATAGAAGAAAGCATGCAGTCATTTGAAGTGAAAGAAAAAATAGCTCTTTGGGACACTATTACCTAGAAAGAACAGACCCAATAAAATGCTAAGATCATAAACTAAGACAAAAACCATTCACATTCATTAAAGGGAACAATAATACTTCCATCAACTCCTTAAGATGTTTTCTCCTATCCAGGAAAACCACCTCCATCTAATAAGGATTTAATTTGAATCCAGGTTCTTAAGTCAAGCACTGAGAAGTCATGGAAACCACAGAATCCTAGTTCAAAGACGAGCAGATGGAGAGTTTAGTATCATCTGTATACTAATACTACACCAGTCCATAATAGCATGCAACATTCTCATGGGCACATTGAACAGGATTGGGGTGACATGATTGTGCCTTAAAAAGTCCTGACCAGAAAGAGGACCAGATATATTTTGGGCTGCTGCAAGCCTCCAAATTTTACAGGGACCTTGGGTAGCCCAGCTACTCTGTTTAGATCTGAAACCAGCTCCTAAATGCTGTACTGCGTTGATACCTAGAGCAGTTTAACACTGCAGTGAGTAGCCATGAATTGCTTGAGAGGAAAAGGAACTGTAAAAGGAAGCATCAAATCAAACTTCTCATTGCTTTATTATGTAAAACTTTCCACTAAGTTTAGTAGTCTTCCCAGCTGTTTCAGGCTTAGATTATTTCAAGTTTTTTTGTTGTTTTTTTTTATGAATAATGATCTACTTATTCTCTTTCCTCTTGAAAAGTTGATTTATATGGTGATGGCAAGCCTGTGTTCTCTCAAGCCTCCAAACAGGGAGGGAATACTGAAAATTGGCTCTAAAACCTTTATCATTTTAGTTGGTAAATTATAAACATCCCAGAGGGAAAGCAAGGAGACTGGAGAGCTTAATGCATTATTCACTATTCAGCATGATTTAAATGTAAAACAATGGGAAAATCTGGGTTAGGCTATGACTTAATTGCACAGGAGGCTAGACCACACACACACATGAATACACAAAATTGTTAGAAAACTGAAGACCATATATGGGTTTCTTTTATTTCATTATATGACAATTGAAAGGATCAATCCTCTCCACAAAGTGCATTTTTACTCAGAAGAGTGACTATATAAAATTTCCTATGTGTTTTCAGTATCTACTAGGCTTACCTCAGTATTTGTTACTTTTTACTGCTGTTAGCATTGAAAAGGCAATAGATCATAAGAGTAAACTGGGTGTTATTCCTTCTAACGTATCTGTAGAGTTGTTAGGATAAAAGAGGTATGATGGAGATGACTAGGTATGACTGTGAGGGTGGAATATAAAAATAATGGGCTGTCACAATATTCACATGTTCAGAATGTGACCAGAAGAAATTGTATTGTCAGCAACAATGCTCAAGAAGCCAAGCAACAGTATGACTTTGACTGACCCTCAATGGCTAACCATTGAAGAAGGGAGAGAGAATCCTTTTATTAATACATTGAGCAAATTTAATCTGGATTCACAGAGACAGTCAGTCTGGAACTTCACACATTGCCACTTTCAGTGAAATAATTTCCAGCACAGACTGGTATTTTAAAGCCCATGGCAAGCTTCTTATTGGCTTCAGTTAAGGTTGGATCAAGCCCAGTGCAAGCAACTCTGCCAAAGGAAGCTTACTAATTGCCAGAGTTCTAAATCCAATCAGTATGTATCATTTTTATAAGCACATGCAATAAGTTATTATTTTCCACCATGCGCTGCAGCTATCACTTTCCTCACTAAACTTTCCCCCATGATTTATATACGTCTTAATATTACTTCTTTGTTTCCTTCTTTACAAAACAGAATAAAAAATAAAGAAATAATCCACAAAAAGAAGGTTCATATAGCTCTGTAAGACTATTTTATTCATGTGATAGGTCAACCATGCTTTGCGGATAACTTTTACTAAAAGACTGGCATTCAATTTCAAGGCTCAGGGCACAAGGAAATGGGATCATAGTCTTCGTTACACTTCTGGACATGGGGAAACATTAGAAAAAAAAGGGAAGCAAAAAGAGAGGGAATTAAAGCCCTGGATTTGCACCACTGGGTAAGGAAGCACACAGCTGAGATGGATCAGAGAAGAGAATGGCTCCACAGCCCAGCCTAATGAGGTAAGTCTACTAACATTGGAGTTTTTCTTCAGTTATAAGCCATAAGAGCACTTCCGGAATGTTTGAAAACAAAACTTGGCATGCACTATGGGAGCTGGGTGGAGGAAGAAGGGATGGTTGAGGATTAAAAATGATCACTTTTCAGAAAAATTCTCTTCTCCCTTACATAGTTAAATACATTGGGATACCGGTAAACATCAGCTGTGACAAACTCCCACTTCCTCCCCAGTTCATGTTAATTTCTAAATGTTTTCCACATCATTTATCAGAAGGAAAAGGCTGCAGCTTTATTTACAGAAGTATATAAATAACATGCTTGAAATAAGGCACATGACACCACAACTATTACACCAGCAACAAGGCTGGCTCAGGCATACTTTTCTCTCCAGTAACAGCATCGCAATGCAGCTCAGTGCTACCATACGCTTCGGCCACCCCCACTGATACAAGCCAGAAATGCTGGCTGACCTTTTTGTCTATAAACAACAACACTGCAGCTGAGTGTTGCTCTTAAATTCTCTCTTATGTAATGTAAGTGCTCTCTGGGAAGGGGCAAATCACCCAATACTGAGATGTGGGTGATGTTCTGGTACGTGGGACAGACTGTGGTAAAACAAATCACAATTGAGTGAATCTTGCAAAATTTAGAGGCAACTAGAAGATAGCAGAGGGGAGATTTTTTAATTATTATTTAAGGAAGCTTAAGGATTCCTTGCTCCATCATCCAAAATAATGCAGTTGCTAATTTTATTTCCAAAAAGAATTCTAGAAGCCTACGATGCAGTGGTAGCACCTTTAACAAAATACAAATGAGTGACCAATCCTGACTTTTCTGCAATACGGCCATAAGTGCTTCCTTTAATGCCAGCAAAACCCCCAATCATTATTCTCTCACAGCCCACAAGGGTGCCTGTTTGCCTTGGCTGCAAACCAAACAAATTCTCAGATAAAGCACTCTTAAGATAAAGTTCAGGTTAAGAATATATTTCCTTTCAATAGAAATGTAGTACAGAAAGTTATAAGAAGAAACCTACAGAGCATTTAAAAAGCAGGAAATGTGCAACTAATGAACTTTTATCACTACATTCTCTCCCCTCAGTCTATCAGTCTCTATATTACTAGATTCCACTTCCTGGTTGAATACATTCATTTCAATAGTGTGATCATTAGTTGTATGAGGACATTTGCCCAGTGTCTCAGCCTATAGGAGGTATAGGGGAATCTCTGTATACAGACTGGAAGGATTACAGATCCTAGGTTTGTACCCTTGAGATTTTGGCCTGGGACCATCCAGGAATGGGCTGGCTTGTCCCTGGGGCAGTGCAGGAAGGTGGCAGGAGGGCAGCTGAGTGTGCTGGCAGCCAGAGAAGGTAGCGAGGATCATAGGCAACATGTAGGGAAGGCAAGGGGGGGCATGTGCCCCCCCTGAGATTGGCCCTCACTGGCCAGGGAGTGGGGCACCAAGTGAAGCACTGGCTAGTACCCCCCCCCATGAGATTGGCGCCAACCAGCACTGAAAAGCACCAGTGGCACTTTCAGTTTTGCCACCAGTGCTGCAAATGGCCGGTTAGCAGTTGGCTGCTGGTGCCCCACCAGACTTTGGAGGCACCAGTCACCCATGGCGGGGACAGTGAATGGGGCACTGGAAACCTGGGTGGGCTTAGGGAAACGTGGGTTTGGTGGGCTTCCAGTGCCCTGTACACCATCCCTGCTGCCTTCTCCAGCTGCCAGCAAACCCAGCCACCCTTCTTTCACTTCCCAGCATTGCTTAAGGGGCATGCCAGCCCATTTTTGGCCTGTCCCAGGCAGTGAAGCAGCAAGGACAGTTCACAAGGTGCTGGAAGCCCCGGTGAGCTCGGGGAAGAGTTGAACCACCAGCAACCCGCCCAGGTGACCCTGGGGAGTGCCGCCACCACAGAGGGAGGGACCCTCTACAGCTCAGGGGCCACTCGGCCCACTGCCAGCTTGCCCCCGCCATGGGAGAGACAGGCAGGTTCCTCTGGGGGGAAGAAAAAAAAAAAGGATTGGGCCCTTTGCCATAACATAATGGAAAAATTTAAACTGTGGGTTTCAATTAAAAACCCCACCAATTTAATTTCAGGGGCATAAAATAAAACCTTGGGGTTAAACCTCCATCACATGTACAAGTGCCCCAGCTTGCAAGACCTCCATACATTAACTACAATGTGCATCCACAGATTTCAAGCATCTCAGGTCATATCACCTAACATAGTTCATACCATGAGGAAGCATGGGGAGATAGGTGACAGAGTCTCTTGAGTGAACTTCAGGCACCCCCTACACATGCAGATAATGGCATGATGAAATCTAATGCTTGATTCACAAAATCATACATCCTGCCATGCCACATGTGCATGGCAGGAGGTGTAATTGTTGAATCATACATTAGACCCCATCGTGCCTTATTGCCAGTACAGGAGGAACCCAATTCATGCACTGGAGAGAAGCTCCTGTGGCTGGGAGCCCCATACACCCCAGCTGAGAGGTTCCCAGCTGTAGGAGTGTCCCATACCCCCATGGCAGGGAATTGTGATTCCCACATCCCAGAGGTGCATGAAACCCCAGGGGCGGAAGGACTGCTGCTGTGGCAGTCTCTCCACCCTGGGGATGGGGGAAACTCCCAAGATGGGGAGATTGCCACAGGCATGATTCCCCTCACCCCAGGAGGTGCAGGAAACTCCCAGGGTTGGAGGATCACCACAGGAGTAATCCTCCAGCCCTAGGGGTTTCCCACACCCCAGAGCCCTAGGGATCATAGCAGCCACATCCCCAGGGTTTTCAAACACTTCTGAGCCTTGAGGATTGCAGCTGCCTCAATCCCCAGAGCCTAGGAGCTTTACGCTGGGCAAGGTGCACCCCTGCAGTTGGGAGCCGTCAGCTGACGGGACTCCCAGCCTCAGGGCAGACCCTGCTATACATGCAAATTAAAACTCGATAGCAACCAGTTTTAAAGTTAGTACACATTTTCAAGGTCTGACTTTATAGCTAGTTGGAATTTTTTTATTGTGTGATAGTTACTTTGCATGTGTAGCTGGTCGCCAGTTAATTATACAATATCTGTAACGTGTAGAGGGGGCCTCAATGATGCAGCCAAGCAGAGCCTCCTATGCAAGCCAGATCTTCCTGCTCCACTGTGAAGAAGTGGAGCAGGGTGGAAGTCAAAGTCTCATTCACGTATACGGTGCATGCCAAGGCTCATGGCCATTTTGTGTTGAGAAGGTGAGGTAATAGTGGATCGCTAGTATGTGGCTGAAAAGGCTCTTATTGAGGGAATAAGCAAAAGGCCTTTTACAGACTGAGTGCATGAGGCAGAATAAGCTTTCTGAACTACAGCAAGATGATTCAGGGTCTACTGAAGCTGGGAGCTGGCTGCTGCCTGATTTTGCAGGCAGATGCCTGGGCTGGCAGCCATTTTTGTGCCCCCCCCAAATCCCCTCACCTCTGAATGGCTGAGAGAACCAGCGGCCTCATCTTCACTGCTGATTGGCCACAAGGACTGTCCATTATGCAGCCCCACCCCCTCACCACTGATTGATGACAAGAGGCAGGATTGTATGATGGACAGCACTCACAGCCAATCAGTGGTGAGGGGCAGAGACAGTAGCCATGTTGCCATGCCAGCAGCCCTCCTGCCCCCTTCCCCTCCCAGCGGACTGTGCAACCAGGTCACAGTAGCCACAAAGACTGCTAGCTCCTCACAGGGAACCAGCATTTTATTTTCAGTGAGTTGTTATTTTTTTCCTCAAGAAACGCACCAAAAGCGCAGACCCCACATTTTTTGTGGGGCCTGCCCAAAACCATGATTTCCACGAAAATCACAATTTCCGTGAAAAGCACAAAATCGTGATTTTGGTAAGTCCTTAGAGATGACAGATGGGGGGACATGCTGTTTGTGGACAACTAGTAATGTGTAAGATGTGATTCTTTTTTGCTGAGGTGAACTGTGTTAAGAAAAAGGGTGAACCATATGCTGTTATGGTTCACCAGTCTGTCTGTAGAGTGAGTATGAGGATAGTGGTCCTGATGAAAACCTACAATGGAAAGACTGAGTAAACTTTCTCTGTTTTTCAGCCAGACATCTCTATGGACTATATATATGTAGAAGGTGGATATGGCTAAGGTAACAAAATAATGTTAGGATTTTAGCTATTTTTTAAACCTGCAGGAGTCAAGTAACAATACTATTTAAAAATGCACTGCAGTATCCACAGTTAGCTCTCTCAAGGATGTGTCGAATAACATGATTTAGTGGTGTGGGGTTAAGTGGAAACTACTTTTAATAATTTTTCCTGCTTTCCTTCACATTGTTCATGTAAGTCAAAGTCTGGTTCTCATTTATACTAAAGCCACTTTACGCATGCCTTCTAGAAGTGTTAAAAAAAATCTTAAAGGAGATGTGAATATAGTTCAGGCTCACTTTCAGACCATTTTAAACTGCCACTAGAGAATAGTAACATTAATGTAAATGAGAATCAGGTCCAAAGGCTCCGGGACATTGTATCATTTAGCCTAAGCACTGATCTCTTCCTTAGCCCCTCCATTCTCCACATGATTCTCATCTCAGAGAAGATGAGGCAGAGAGTTACAATGGATGATAGATGTTTGTCATGTAGGTACAGGAATGCACTGCAGAAATATATTGGGGTACTGCAGTGCTGAAAAATGGTATAGGAACCTGTACAGAACAAAACAGAATACAGAAAGAGTCTGCCCTCCAGTAGGCATTTCCTCTCATGTTGGACTCTCCAAAGTGCCACCACCATTTCCTATTTTTGAGATGTGAAGTAGCATCAGCATCCTACTGATAAAAGGATGCCTTCCAAGGAAGAAATTAAGGGGTTTTTTCACGTCCATCACAACTCAAATGCAACAGTGTAGTTTTCTGCAGAGCTTTTTCTGGTAAGCAAGCATGCATCAAAAATTGAAATAGAATTACTCTGTAATTAACATCTCCATCAACTCAGGCTAGCATTATAGACATTTTCCAACTCAGAATGTCTCTTGAGCATGTCTTTGGACTCCAATGGGTGTGCTTGCCCTAAACATCCGGCTAAGGAGAATCAGAGACATCCAGCTGTATAAAGAACATGCAATGCAAACTTTAACATATCTGTTTTTTTTCTGTTATCCTTTTGTTTATGTACAAAACTTCGTTTTCTTCCGTCTTACTCATAACTATGGTCTGTAGGCCAGGTCTTCAGCTGGTCTCAATGTGCGCAGTTCCTTTTACTTTGATGGACTTAACGCTAATCCACAGCAGCTAATGATCAACCACGTACATAAGAGAAATTCTATATTTCCTGTTTTCTGGCCCTTAAATCTCTGAGTTATTAATCATCAGAGATTTGCCACCTACTTTGATATGGCCTGCTTCCCACATCCCAGCCTGGGGGTCAGACAGGATAACTGTACTTTCAGGGGATATTTCACACACATTTCTGGTCCTTCTTCCCTTCCTCACACTACCTCCCTGCTCTAGACTGCACAGAAACATCTGATCTTGTGTAAGCAGAGGCAGTGGACTGGGTAAGCAGCAGCTGACAAACCAGAACCATTCTTCACTGAGGGTGGCCTGCTGTTGCTTGTCAACCACATATAGTGGAGCAAAATAACTGAACAACAGCTGTCCTGCAAAAAGGCCAATAAGCTCCTTGTGGGCCATGCGAGAGCTTTTATTTATTTTATTTATTTACAGCACTCTAGTCCCCAGCATGATTCCCCCTAACCTTACAAATTGCCTGCCAAGGACAAAGAATGTCTGGCTTTCTTCAGCAAATAAACTGTTTGTTGTACGTCTGCTGTCCAAAGTCACGCTGCCCCATGTTACAGTCGTGCAAGAGACTCTGTCAACAAACTAAAAAAACAACAAAAACCCATTGTGTTTTTTTCACTGCTAGTTAAAAAAAAACACAAAACTCTTCAGCCAGACATTGAATAAGTTTCCTGACCCAATATTTATCTCTCCTGGATGAGAACACTATTGCTTTGTTAGTGAAGGTTGCTGAAGAGTGGCTGAGCTACTGGAATTTAATTTATTTCTTTACCTTCCTAAAAGGTAGACTCTGATTCAGGGAAGACCAGTGTGCTTAAAAGTAAGCATAAGCTTAAGTGCTATGTTGAATTAAAGTCTGAAGCATTTGTTCTGAGGGAGAATTGCAAAAAAACCCAAAAACTGCATAGGCTTTCCAAATACATATTTTTAAAAAATAACCTAGATTGATCACATTCAGATTAGCTGGAATTGTGTTGACACATTGGGGCAGAGTGATTATAAACTGTAATCTGTAAAATGACCTGAATCTAAATAAGCAGCTGTGAGTCTAGAACAATGGTTCCCAAACAATGGCCCACAATACCCTGGTAAGTACTCTATGTAAGTATTCAACAGTATTTACTCACCTTTGAATTTGTTCCTAAAGTACTGTGATTAATGAGGTGTCCAGAGTATAACAAGAACCATTCTATCATATAATACCCTAATACGATCTGATGCAACCCTCAAAGAAGTCAATGGAGAGACTCCATCTGATTTCAGTAGGCACTGGATCAGGATAAGCTTTTCAGGACATAAGTCACACTTTTCCATGTCTTATAAAGTACCGTGTGCAGCTAACATGCTCTCTAAGCAATAATGAATAGTTGGAGCTAATGTGATTTGGGTGCAGTTTACATACTCCCCAAACGACCATCATTCCAGCACACAGATGCATTCTATCAAAGCTACATTAATCTTTTTTAATGACTTTATAAAGGAGCTATAAAAGCAGAGGTGGTTATGTGGGGTTGTACTTTCTCTATAGCAGCTATTCATTTTATTCAATAGCTCACCTCTGTAAAAAAAATAAAAAGACGTATCTATTATTATTTCTCTGCACATAATTAATGGCTTACTGCCATCCATTGCCTCACAGCATCTTTGAAATTGTTCCTTCTCTCATGCACATGCTTTTTCCTCCAACATGAGACACAACTCAAAATGTTAATTTAAGGTTCAGAAGTCAACAAACTATCCATCAATATCAACGTGCTGCAAAGGAAGACAAACTGTGGAATGAAAGGACAATTGAATCTTTAAAATGTACCCAGTTTCCTTTGACTAATTGATAGACATTCAAGGATGTTTGTGGTTCAAACTTAAAGATTTTTTTTTTTTTAAAGCATTGAAATATTAAAATGTCATATAGGACAGTAACCCCATGTTTTCCATCAGCCCCAAAAGTAACTTTTGACAACCTATATAGTGCTTTCTTTTTCACCCTCTTCATCAGACTTTGCCAATCTGTGAGTTTGTGGCTTTGTCTCACCTTCCTTTAATAAGGATTCTCTCAGGCAAAAAAAAAAATCTACCTTTCCTATTTTTAGCTCCTTCCTTGACTGAGACCTTATATTTGTCTGCATTCTTCAAAACCATATCATTTTTTACTTTAAACTCTTCCCTATTTCCTACTTCCCTTGTCTGTTAGCTTACCAACTATCATTTCCTCCAAAATATCACCCAGGTATATTGGTATGTAATCCTTACCTGTTCTTTCATCTTCTCCAATTTTAACTGCTGCTCCTTAACCATCTCGTCTCCCCAGGTACCTGACTATTACATGTGCAATCATCCCCACCTACATTGCAAATAAGAAGCATGACCTCATCATTAACATCCGCAAAATAAACTCCATGGTTTTCATATTCACTGTAGGACACAATTTAAAATTACTCTCTGTCACCAAGTTCAGTTCACCGAGTCAGGGGCCACTTTAACAAAGAAGTTTCTTTATTCATGCGAACAGTACTAGAACAGCCATGATACTCCCTTTTTTGCCTCTCTCTGAAAACTCCACCCTTATCCAGCTACATGTAGCAGTAATGTCTTGAAGGGGAACTGAGTGACAGCCTGATCTTTAAAAGCTAAACAAGCCTCAAACCTCCTTAAAATAGATTACCCCTTAAAATAGATTATCCATAATGTCCTGAATGAGAAATGAGCAGCAGAGTTAGAACCCCTTCTTGCATGACCATGAGAACAAAGGGTCAGAGCCTCTAGTGGAAAGAGGCTACCAAAAAGGATTTCTTTGCAGACGTTTCCTATGGTTGTGTCATCAGAGAGATGGAACACATTCTGACCTCCGTAAAATATATGTTGTGCTACTGAAGGAGGATAAAACATATTCCCTCCACCTAAGTCAGCTCCTTACCCAGCCTCTCCCCCACAACTCCCTGCCCTCTGGTCCCACATCTAGATCCACAGTTCAAAAACACCACCACGGAGCCCCAGGGAAGGAGGCAACAGAGCTCAACCTTTGCACACCAATCTTCCCCCTGATCTTACCCAAAATCAAGTTAGACTCTCAGAATCCTATTGCCACAGAACTGCAAGCCTTTCCCTTCTTTCTATATTCCCTACAGCTCGCCTTTAAACCAGGGAAGCTTAACCATTATTACAACTAGATCATGGTAGTGTTGCTTTGGAAAGACCTGCACTGGAGGCTCTGAACCTTTGTTCTCATTGTCATGCAAAAAGGGGTTGTAACTCTGCTGTTCCTTCCTCATTCAGATGATTCTGAGTGCTTTCCCAGAAAGCAAAAATAAAAATAAATATCAACTTCCATATAGCCAAACACTCCATCTAACCATTTGGTGAGCTATAAATAACACTCTTTCTCCTATGTAAACTCTCAAAAAGGATGAAGTGTTAGGACATGCTAAACAAATGGTTAAATACATGACTTGGAAAAAAGGAACTTGCCTTTCCAAGAGCGTAAGGAAGGGCTTGGGGAAGCACGTTGGGAGTTGAGTCAGTGCAAGTACAACATGGAACTCACTACTTTAGGAGTTTCCCAGAAAGCTTCAAATATCCAGCACTTGTCACAAAGCCTAGCCAGACACAGAATCACCTAATGAGGTATAACGAATGTATATTCACCAAAACAGCCAATGCATTTACCATCAGCATTTCTTAATGACAACTTGATGAATAGTGTATTTTCTGTTTAGTGGAGCTGGCTGAGTGGTTGACATTTATCTCTGGTCCATTTAACATACATGATTATGATGATGAACAAAAAGGCTTATTTGCAACCAGTCTTTAAGCAACAAGGAGACAGACGGTCATTAGAGCTTGATACACCCCAGAGCTTCCATGGGAGGGTTTGCTATATCTTTTAACAAATCTGTTTTACTAGCATGCTTATTACAGGGTCATTTTGAAAAAGTGCTGACAGTTCCAACATGCTGGATCTGAGCTGGACACTTTCAAGGACAGACTCAGTCGCAAATCAGTCATTTTTGTTTTCATAGGTTTGGTTTAAATCCGAGCTGTTCCTCACTGATTGCTCTTTCACTGAAAAGCAGCTTGCATTGTTGAATTCTAAGATCTCAGTAAAGCCAGGACAAGGGACGTTGCCCCCCTCTCAGTTGTCTGGAGTTAACCTTTAAGAAAGGCAGAAAAAACAGGCTATAGTAAAGCTTTCCTGTGGGTTTGCAGTAGATTCGCCCTCCTCTCTATAAAGTTGATTACCAAGCAAACTTGGCAAACAGAGCCCATTATTATATCTGACAGAGGTTTATAGCATTTATTGGGACCAGGCGCATCCAGAGATCAAGCTGGGACATGGCACAGGAGTATAATCTGATTCTCAGTTCACCATTATATTTTGTATTATGTATTTAAGTTTGACAGATAATTGCTGCCTTTTCCCTAGATTGCTCTAGGCTTTTTGACAGCACAACTAGGCACAAGCATCTGCCCTCAACAAGACAAGAAAGGATTTTTAGCGACTGTTTTCACCAGTCCTTATCCAGAAAGAGCACCGTGAGGACTTTAGCATCCAGAGCCATCATGGGAAACAAGTGTCCTGTATTTTCCTGAAGGACTAATTGATTTTTAGCATAAGAAAACAAAATAGCAGATGAAAACAAATGCATTTGTTTTGTTTATTAAAATTCATATGAGTCATTTCCAGTGGATGAATGTAATTCTTTGTCTGCGTTTTGGGAGGTAGGTTTGTCTAGTAGACGGGGCATCAAGTGTTTGGTAAAAAACCAGTATATGACCAAGTATTTAAAGGCTGTCTCATAATGCATGAAGTCATGGGATCCCAACTTAATTAACCTTGATTCTGATATTATCTTTCTTTTGAGCATGTGACCCAAGTTTAGAACTGCTGGTAACAAGGAGGGTATGACAGGAGATGGGTCACTCTGCACATCTCCGTTTCTTATGTTCTTCCTCTAAATCATCTACTGCTTGCTACCATCAATGACAGGATGCTGGGCTGGGGGGTCTGAGTACAGAAATTCATATGTTCTTATGGCTTTACACGTTAATATATATATATGTTAAAGGATAACTATGATTGCAATTTTGTAGGATTTTAAAATAGGAAACAAAACAGAATTTGAGCATAGGCTGCAAGTCATAGGCTGCTAACAGGCACTCATTTCTACTGATAAGTTTCAGGGAAATTCTTACTGATACGGAAAAAAAAGCCCAGGAGCTTGAGTGTACATGTATATCAGCCCCCTGCCTGGAGATCCCAGGTGAGCTCTCCAGCCAGGAGGCACTAGACAGCTGCTCTCTGGGCCACCCCACCCTCAGGGTAGTTCATTACTTGGACAGCCTGCCCTTTCCTCTCCCTGTGAAGGGAACAGACTGTCAATAGGCAGCCTCCCAAGTTTTAAATCAACTCATGTGCTTGCAGCCTGGATGGGTTGCCCTTTGCATGATTTAAAGCCAGAGGTGCAGGGTAACAGGGCCAGGAATAGACTCCCCAGCCCCAAGTCCCAGCACCTCAGCTTTTATATCACTGCATCTCCAACCCAGATGGGCAGCACATGCAATGTTTAAAGCTTGTGGCAGAACCTGCCTTCACATCAACTATGATGGTTTGTACAGTGGGGCTCTTGACTTAAGTCTTATAGACTCCAATAAGCCCAGAGCACATTTTAAGAGTTGAGCCAATGCACAAGTACTTGGCTGAAACAGGGCCTTCAGCAAGGTAACATGTAGAAAGATGAGATACATTAATTGGGAATTAGACTGGTTTGTAAGTGGAGGAACAGGAATTTCCCAGGGACTGGGAATATTAATTGCCAAGCATTCAACACAGGATCTGTCCTGATTATCTCATTGGTAAACAATGTAGCAATTTCTTTCACTAGACTTCAAAAAGGATGAGCAATCTTTAAGGAGGCAAATGCCTAGCCACAACCCTACAATAGAGTTATCACAGGTGCACGGGCTGGAAGAGTGTCAAAAGGAATTAGCTGACAATACTCTTTTATGTGGAGGCATTAAAATTAGTCCAAGGGTCTAAGATCGTCAAACCTGCTCATTGGAAATCTTCTACCGACTTGCTGTCTGCTTTGCATTGGAAAATATTATATAGTCTGTTATACTGGAATGTGTTGTAATTATAATAAATCATGTAAAACAAAACAAAACAAAAAACTGTCTTTTCATTTCAATGTTATTTTTCTCCATGTTGTTTAGATCTTAGTAGTTATTTGATTCTTGCTTTTGGTTTCCTTTTTGGCAGTGCCACACATCTACACAAGCAGCTGCAGAGAAATTACAAAATAGCCCCCGTCTATCTTTGCTTTTATTTTATGGTAAGTGATGTTGGGAAAATAAATATGAATTGCACAGATGTTCCTTCTTTTCTCTCTGTATAAAATGGTTTATGACATGATGCAAATGTTATAGAAATATTTTTTTCATGAAACAGATTACATTTCAGAACTCTTCTAAAAGGCAATGGTAAGTTTATAGATTTAAAAAACAAGAAAAAAAATCAAGTCCTACCTGGGACACTAGTTTATTTACCGGCCATCATTTGTGAAGTTGTAAAAACTATTCAGTTTTTCAGGATTACTGATTAGCAAGAAACTTAGTTACACATTTTTCCAGGTCCCCAACTAAAATTGCAATTCAGAAATTAAACATTTCATTTCTGAATGCTTATATGTTTCATGAACAGGTATTTATTAAAGAAATCTGCTATAGTTACAATACACAAATAGACCTCCACACAGGTGGAGTTTTATCTTCACTCCTTTATTCACTAAAAAGGATGTCCTAGTGATTAAGAGGTTAGTGGATTCTCTAAAATGCACAGAAAAATTTAGTGGCTGGATGGTATGGCTGTGCAAAATTTCACTGGCAGTTTTGTTTTGACTCATTTCAAACTTGAAACAGTGAAATTGAAATGAAACAGAGAGCTTCGAAACAGCCTCAAAACAAAACAAGGCAAGTTGAAACATTTAGAAATGTTCTAAATGTTTCGAATTTCGAAGCTCAAGCTGGAATTGCCTGCAGGAAAGCAGAAACTAAAGTAAGGAGAGGGAGGAGGAAGAGGGGGAATGGGGTGGGGGGAAGGAGTGCTCTCATTATTGACTGTGCAGCTGGCCAGTGACTGTCATCCTTTCCTGAGGTCTCTTCCAATCCCAGTGCTCTGGGGGAGAGATGGAAAAACTGCATAAAAAGCAGCATTATTTGAACTGCCCTGCTTTCTGTCTTGGTGTCAGTTGAGTGAGGGTGCACCTTAACACACACACAGCATCACTCACCCATGTCACGAGTTTTGCCTGTCAGCAGCTACAGGTGCAGGGCCCCAGAACCCAGACTCCCCCTGCACCTATCTCCTTGGCAGCTGGCAGGCTTCGTGGCCGCAGCAGAGCCTAGCAGGCCTGCAGTTTTCACCCCATTCCCCAAGACAAACACAGTTACACAAGCACCCATGTCACAAGTTTTGCCTGTCAGCAGTCAGAGGTGCAGGGCCCCAGAACCCAGAGTCCCCCTCGACCTGTCTCCTTAACAGCTGGCAGGCTTTGTGGCCTCAGCAGGTGCTACCACCCCTGCAGCTTTTACCCTGCTGCGCCTTAACACACACACAGTGTCACTCAAGTTACAAATTTTGCTTGGCCACAACTTGAGGTGCAATTTCTGCCAAACCCCTGCACCTATCTCCTTGAAACTTGGCAGGCTTCATTGCCTCAGCAGGGGCTAGGATGCCTGCAGTTTTGACCCTGCTTAACACATAGACATGATATGAGTTTTGCTTTCAAGACTTAGGTGCAGGGGTTTCAGGGAACCTGCATCTCAATCTCCCTGACACTTGGCAGGCTTTGTGCCCTCAGAAGGGGCTACCATTCCTGCAAGTTTCATCCAAATCAGGCTAGAAATGACAAAGTTATAGGCTGTTTCGAGCTTCCCCATTATAGCCTATGGGTGAAATGGCAGAACAGCATTAAAACAGCGAAACAGTTTCCACAAAATGAAACGGAGCAGCAGTGTCAAATCAAAACAAACTTCAAAACAAAATGCTGTTCCATTGAAACGCAAGTCGAAACGGAATGGTGCCATTTTGCACAGCCCTACTGGATAGTATGCTGCAATTAAACATATCAACATAATGCAGAAAACGTACAAGTACCAAAACAAATAAAACATTTAGCTTATGACACCCTGTCTGGATTCACCTCTTCAGTTAACTTGCATTGTCTCTTATCGCAGGTATTTGGATTTTATCATCTTAACAGATTCAATAGATGAAGCTCTCCAGAAGTTCATGTTTGCCTGCCCACATGTATCTTCACAGAATTTCTCCCCCAAAAGTTTCCTCCTGATGGATTTTATTTGGAAGGAATAATATGACCTAGTTAAGTGTAGTGTCACTTCAATTCTCTCCTCTTCTCCCTCCCAGTTTTTCATAAGCTTAATGGGTGCTTCTACATGTGATGGGGTTTAATCCTCATTAAATTAAATAGGTTTATTACATTTAAAATGGTTTGTTTTAAATTGAGGTGTCAATGTATAAAGGTGACAGCCTTTAAATTGAATTAAGATCAGTATGCAATTCACATTAAATTAAAGCAGAGGGAGCCACATAACAATCCAGCCTACTGTTGCCTTTGGTACTAGATTACAGCAGGAGGTGCTGTCAAACCATTAATCCCTGGACCAGTGGGGGCAAGTGCTGTCAGCCTACTGCAGGGGATCCTTCATGTGTGCTCTACCACCCCACCCCTCCCCATGCCTACAGCCATTGCCCCAGCCCCAGCCATTGCTCTACACACACCTACTGCACCCTCGGACCACACAGCCCCCATCCCTGCACCATGCAGCCCCACTCCATCCCACCATGTGCCTTGCCCTATGCCCACACTGCACAGCTTTGCCTATCCACCCATAGGTGCCCTGCCCCTTGCAGCCCCCCAGCCCCACCTGGCACTTCCAACTCTCAGCACCATGAGGACTCCAGGTGGCCTGTGGTTGGCATTGATTCCCATGCCAAGCCACTTGCATCCTCTCCCACACCCCCAAACCATTTGAACTGCCATGCCATTCTGCCTATGAAAGAAAACACGCCACATCTTTATTTTTAATCTTTATTTAACTTTTTTTTTAAGGACAGGACTATATACATTTAAAAAAACAATATAAAATGCAGTATACAACAAAATAAATAGCTCTTAGTAAGAAATGCCTTTAAGAAAATAAATGTCTTTTTAAAAAATAAGACCCTGGGAGTGGCTCTAGAAAGCAGCATCCACCATGCAAGGGGTTTCTGGAAGGCAATTATAAGAAACATGAAAGTTACCCCAAAATATTAAAGTACTAAGAAGAGGTGTCACACACCCTCAATTGCAAACTTACCATTTGCTGCTGCTGCTTCTCTCCTTATCTGTTGCCTGGTCCATGGACCACCACCACTGCAGGGTACCACACAGTAGTAGTCGGGGGCATGGGGAGTGTCACAGGGAAGAACAGGAGAGAGGGCCCCAAAGTACAAATGGGGACCCTCAGGGGCAGAAGCCCCCCAGGAAAAAGGAAGCCAAAAAAAATAAAGAGCAACACTTACCTGCAGCAGGACCCACGGCTGCAGCAGGACCCATGGCGCAGCCGGAACCAGGGGAAAGACCCGCACAGATCATAAGCCATGCCTTTACACAGCTGCGGCCAGCTGGTGACGTCATCGACAATCACCGGCCAGCGAGAATAAAGTGGACCACCGGCGAAGGTGGAGGAGGAGAGAGACCGGGGCCGGCGAAGGCACCAACACTGGGTGCCCTCTGGAAGCCCCTCTGGGTGAGAGAGCTGCAGATGCTCCCTGCCCCAGTGGAGGTCAACTCTCCAAGGGGAGCCGGGAGCCAGAAACTGCTCCTGACAGCATCGGCGGCAGCGAAAGGAGCCAGGAACCAGAAGGTGCTCCTAACAATGGAGAAGGTGTCAAAAGGAGCCAGGAGATGGAAGGGGATCCTGATGCCAGCAGCACCGACAGAGGGGCCGGAGAGACGAACACAACTTTCCACACCACAGCAGGTGGGACCGTTGAGAGTACCAGGGAGGCGGAAGAGACACGCCCTCCAGGAGGCATCAGATGAAGGCAGCGTGAGGGGCTGCAGAGTGAGGCCAGAAGAGGCAGGGTGCCAACCCTGCATGTGAAGAGTGGTCAGGTGGCTGCAAAAGGGCTGCAAGGTGCCTGGAGAGACGGGAGGCTGGGTGACGGGGCAGACAAGCTGTGCCTGGTATCACAGGCTACCCCAGCCCCACACATGGTATAACCCACAACAAAATTCAGAGGGAGGTGGGCGGCTGGTATCCTGGCATAAGGACCTGGGAAGGGACTGCACAGGTCCCTTGTAACATGGTAGTGGGGTTTTTTAATATGTTCTTTGTGTTTCCCCCTTTTTGGAGGGCTTGAGGGGCATGTCCAGGGGGTGCAGGCAGGATGATGGAGGCAAGAGCTCCTTTGAGCTCTATCGTTGCTTGAGGCCTGGGTCAGGCTCCTAGTCCTGGGGAAGGGGGGCCGGCCTTGTGACCCAAGGGAGACCTCTCAGGCAATCCGGCACCATCCAAGCGAGTCACCCTGTAGGAGCTTGTACATTAGACAGGAGAGGGCCACACAGGCAGCCATAGCTAGGGACACAACGGTGTTGGGAGCATAGCCAGGAAAACTACACTGATCCGCCAAGGCTTGGTGTGAGGTCGGGGTGTAGGGGAGGTGGAGCCCTGCAGAAGACCGCCAAATGAACGCTCTGCTGCTGAGAGACCCCAACTGGTCAGCCCCCCCACTGATAAAATATTCAAAGTTGTGGCAGGAGAGACTGGGGGAGACCGCACCAGGAGTAAACATCTTCTCAACAGCCCACAGGAAACGGTAGGGCAAACGCCACTGGCCATCCGGGCCAGAGTTGCACATAACTGAATGTTCGAGGCTAGGCAGACACAGGGACTTTGGGGTTTGTCCCTCCATGTTTCTTTCTTCTGTTTATGGACTACATTTCCCAGCAGCCCCCGCCCTTGCATCTTGAGCCAGTTTCCATGGAGACCCTGAAGTAGCTGCACTGTGTGATAGTGTGGCCCAGGAGTTTCCATGGATAATAACCCAGATACGCGCAGCTGTGTGCACAGCTCTGTGCAATTCTGGGGTGGCTATAGCCCCCCACTCTTAATGCCAGACCTGCTGGCTGAGCACACAGCATGGCATGGAGCTGCATCATGTGGAGCAGCAGCATGGTGTGGAGTTCCATCACAGCATATCCAGAAATAACTGTATAAAATTGAAACCATTATTTGCTTCCTGAAAATATTATTGGCACTTTACTTGGGTATATAAATATAAACAGCATTAAAAATTTATAAAATAATAATACTATCGCAAAAAAAATTAAACACACATTATAAAAATATAAATTTGCCTTTTCTGCCTTATTTACAAAATAAATAAATGATAAGTACTTATATACATGTAAGATTAAATAAATATGAAATAGACAACCTGCAGAAACAACAAAAAGAAACTTTCATTACTTTATACTATATTCTATCCTATTCCTATTCTATATTCTAATATATTCTATATTCAATATTATCTATTCTCTCTATCCTGTCTTCTATATTCTCTACTCTGTTCACTACTCTCTATTGTATATTCTATTAATCAATTCTATTCTATTGTATGTCTGTTCTACAGTAAAATCTCTGTTATCCGGCATCCATGGGGAATGGGGGTGCCGGCTAATCAAATATGCCAGTTATCTGAGAGTTATATTTATCTCCAGCTCAGCCGGTTGGAGGCGTCTTTGCCTGTTTGGGTCACCACCCCTCCTGCCAAATCTGGTGTGCCAGAAGACAGGGAGGGGGGCCCCATGGAGGCTGCTTTGCCCCTGGCTGTGGTCCATGAGGAAGAGGTAGGACTTGGCTTGCAAAGGCAAAACCGGAGGTGCCACAGTCAGACAGATGCTGGTTAATAGAGCATTCTGGATGGTAAAGAGCCAGATAACAGCATTTACTATATTTCTATTTCCATGTCTATTCAGTTATTAATTATCACTGTAGCAGGGCACTAGGGTGCCTGCTACTAGAAGCGCTGGGATAACCCTTCAGGTGCCAGTTGCTGAGGCAACCAAAGGGAGCTAATGGCTTACACCTGCCTAGCCAGCTGAAAAAAGGGGCAGGGCCTGGCCCCTATATAAAGCACAAGCAGGAAGCCAGAGTCAGTTGCCTACCAGCAGCTAAGGATGAAGAAGCTCCCTGTCAGGAGAGAGAAAAACCTGAAGGCCAGAGCAGCATTGGTCACCACGGTAGGAGAGAAAACCCGGTAGGCCTGAGCCTAGTTATAGCTAGTGGCTTATGTTTAAGTTGTTGCCAAGAGGCTGGTGTTCATGTTACGATTTATGTTTGCTATTGTTACACCGGTGGTTTGGGTGAGGCTATAAGGGGATGGAGGAGGCCTCATAGGGGACTCACGGTAGTGTGAGGACCCCAGCCCCAGTGAGGGCACAGTGTTCGGGGTGTACAGACCCCAGCTTCAGAGCGGGGCGGTTGAGAAACCCCAGAAGAGGGGGTAGCGGTGCGGTGAGCCCTGTGAGAGGGCCGCATTGCAGAGAAGGGCCCTGTGAGAGGGCCGCATTGCAGAGAAGGGCCCAGAGAGAGACAGGGCCACGGAGGGCCCGAGCGCCAGAGGGGTGTAGGCCAAGACAGTGTTGTACACACATAGCCCACAAGGCTTGGGGACACAGAACACCTGAAGCAGGAGAACTGTAGCCAAGCAAAAGAAAGGTAGCCTCCCTATAAAGAACTCATATACAATCAAAGTTGTGGCAGGAGAGAATAGGAGGGTGCAAGTCCGAAGCTTGGCACAGTAAAGGAGGCGACAGGGGAGAGCACAGCGACCCTGAAGTTGCTCCTGCCACAATCACATTACTTTTGAACTGTCTCTATTCTAATCTTGATAATTGTCCTCCCTCTTTTTCAGTCTCATAGCCACGGGTGCTCCTGCTGGAGTTTTAGCAGGCCACCCTGCCAAGCTGCAGACTCCTGCAGGCTCATCCCAACCCCCCCACTCCTCCCAGCTGGGCCAATGAGTGGTTTCATTGACCCTTCACAGGACATGGTCCATCCAGGGAGGCTAGGCTAGCTAAGGGTATAGACCAGTGCTGGCTGTTGGGCTGTGAGTCGTATGTGGATGTGTCCCCCACAACTGTGCTTTGGCTCAAGTGCTGTACCTGGCAGTCTGCAAACAACAAGCCCCCTCCCCAACCTGGGCAGCTACTCCCTCCCCACCCCCATGCCCTGCTGCAGTCCCCAGTGGCAGCCAGCTATTCATCATTCAAGTAACCGCAGGAAACCACAGCTGCCCATAGGTAGACCCCCCCCCCCCTCCACCACTCACCATCACCACTCATGAAAAAAACACGCCACATCTTGGAGGAACTTGATACATTACAACCTTTTATTTATAAATGCAATAAAAAAAAATACAGTCACATTGGAGTGAATGTGGGAATACCGCCACAGGCAGCAATGCTCCAGAGAAAGCATGATGGAGGTTTTGGTGGAGGCTGCAGAATCCTGAGTGACTGCTGTGCATGACTGGTGGGATGAAGTCCAGGAGGTGCTTAGGGTAGATGATCAGCAGGAGATGCAAAGCATGGCCAACATTATTTCATAGATTTCATAGACATTAGGGCTGGAAGGGACCTTGCAAGATCATCGGGTCCAGCCCCTGCCCAAAGGGCAGGCAGTCAATAGGGGTCAAATGATCCCACCAAGATAGGCATCCAAGTGTTTCTTAAAGGAATACAGAGTAGGTGCCTGCACTACCTCTGGGGGGAGACTATATCAGGCTCTGGAGACTCAGACAGTAAAGAAGTTTTTCCTTATGTCCAGCCTAAAACGATTTTCTAAGAGTTTGTGACCACTGGGCCTCGTCTTCCCATGGGATGCTCTGGTGAACAGATGTTCTCCCAGTTCCTGATGCACACCCCTTATATACTTTTGGGCTGCCACCAAGTCACCCCTGAGCCTACACTTTCCAGGCTAAAGAGTCCCATGTCTCTCAGCCTCTCCTCATAAGGCCTGCTTTCTTGTCCTCCAATCATTTGCATGGCTCTTCTCTGGACTCTGAGCTTCTCCACATCCTTTCTGAATTGTGGAGCCCAGAACTGGACACAGTATTCCAGCTGTGGTCTCACCAAGGCCACGTAAAGTTGGAGGATAACTTCCCAGGTCTTGTCTGAAATGCATTGGAAGATGCAGGCCAGAGTTTTGTTTGCTTTGCCAGCTGTGGCATCACATGGGTGGCTCATGTTCATCTTGTGGTCAGTCATGACCCCCAAGTCTCTTTCAGACATGGTGCTAGCTAGCGTAGCACTGCCAAGCCTCTAAGCGCGGTGTAGGTTATTTCTCTCAAGGTGGAGCACCTTGCATTTCTTGACGTTGAATGCCATCAGGTTTTGATCCACCTACCTTGTAGGCCTGTCAAGGTTGGCCTGGATTGTTCGCTTATCCTCTAGAGTGACTGCACTTCCCCATACTTTGATGTCGTCAGCAAACTTAGTCAGTCCACTTATAACACCCAACTCCAGATCATTTATAAATGCATTGTATTCCAGAAGCAGCTCCTAGACCGCACAAACCAGCTTCTTCAGCTGGCCATGAAGTGTTATGCAGAACTCTAGGAGATATACGCATTGATTAAGGGTCATGTCCTTAAGCATGTGAACAAGCCTCCTATTCATAAGCAGATGCCCCCCACAAAGTGCACATGAGCTCCACTCAGCTTGCCTCTGTCCAAGAAGTAGCCAGGAGAGTTATCACTGAGCCTGTTTCTCCACCCATATTGCTTTCAACTGAGGGGTGCCCCAATACTAGCAGGGCCAGGAGAGTACCACTACTATTCAGGAAGCAGCAAAGAGCAGATCAGACAGGGGTACATGGTTGGGAAAGAAAATCAATTGATGGGAGAGGGGTTCCTATTTGTTAGGCGCTGCATCTTTGGAAACAGCGACCCAGCGAGTAGGCATCCCATGGTATTTTTTTTGTCATTTTAGTAAGTTCTTGGGTGTAATAAAAATATATTTTCCCTTCCTTGTCTGCCTTCGTTATTGGGAAGGGTTAATAATGCCTGAATCTGGGTATTGGGTGATGTAAGCAAAGCCAAACATTCCCTGGCTTGCCTCAGACTCAGAGTGGTAACGAGAGAAATGAAGAGACTTAATTCCCCAGAAGTGGACTGTGGGTCCAGAAGTGGACCTGTGGGGAAAGGGAGGGAGAAGAACAGTGGTAAACTTTTAACAAACCTCTCTGTCAACTGCTCCTGTTGTTGCAGCAGGAAAACAAAGCCAGGCAGCCTGGACTGAGTTTGTGATAACTGCCCTATTAGAAATGTAAAGTAGCCAGATAATATCCCACATTGAAAAAGAAAGTTACCGCCCATAAAGATTTGGCAGGTGGGTTTGGCAAGTGGCACCCTTTGTCTAGAACACTCAGGGAAGCTGAAGTCAGACATATAGAAACTTAGATGTTCATATTTAAACATAATTTATATATTTAGCATGTAACCTTGAGGTGTTCTGTACTCAGAGATGGACTCTCTCCCACATACAAATGGCTCTGGAGAGCCAAGAGACAGAAGCCCTTTGTGCAACTTTGCAACATTTCACAGATAAGATGCTCAGCAACAATTCCAGTCCCTTTTTCTCAGATTGTGGCTTGATTGTGCATGGTGGCCCGCAACAAGAATGGGAAGTCAACTCGTCAGACACAGTGGCCAGGAGGCCCTCCTCCCGCCACCACCTCCACTTGCTGCTTAAGCAGAGATCCCTTCCTCCCGTCTCCCACAACACGGACCATAGCCAGCATGTGGTACGCTAGCTAATGCTGTGCAAGCCTCTGGCACAGACTGGATACAGCAAGGTTTGCCTGGGTTCCCCCTTCCCTACCTGCCCTATCCCACTCACTGCGCAAGCAGGAAATCCCCTCCTCCCTCCCATCTGCCACAGCAGGGACCTCAGCCCATTGAAAAGGAAAGTGACTGCCCATAAAGGTTTGGCAGGTGTATTTGGCAAGTGGCCTGGGACTGTGCAGACAGACCTCCCTAATAAGAGAGTCCTGTCGTTGCCTGGCCATGCCCCCCCTCAGCTCCGCTCCCTACAGAAGGGAAGGGAGGGCTGCTCTAATGCCCTCCTCCCCCCCCCCCCCCCCAGCTTCTAGCCTGAGCCACTGCAGGCATATTCCTGAATTTCCTTAGTCCAGAAAGAATGTCTGTCTGGTTTCAAATCAATTCAGCCTAGCCAGGTTAAACTAACCTGCAAAGATTGAATTAATTCAGGCTCAGGCTTTTTGAATGTCTGTCCCTAGCCAGTATGCCCAAAAGAAACAAAGTTGCCAGGATGGCACCAGCATGTCCATTGTACAAACTTTTTGTACCAAAATGAGGGGTGAGGACAGAACTTTCCCAAACTTGATGAACCGATAAATTGAGGGCACAGGGGCCCGAGTATGGGTACCCCTTATTGATTTGAGATGTCTGATACTGAGAAAAGAGAAGACCAGGGAGAGAAGAGAGCTAACCAGGGTGTGTAAGACTAGAACAACTTGGTCCTATGCAGAAACAAAGAGCATGGTGCAGGTGCTGAGGGACCCTGAGGTGTTAAGCCAGTTTGGCATCGGCAACAGCCCAAGGATGTCCTTGCACATCTACCTGCATGTCTCCAGGAGACTTGCCCAGCAGAGGCATAACAAGACAACAGTCCAATGCAGGGTAAAGTCCAAGAATATGAGAGCTGCTTTCTGACGTGAAGTAGCAAGAGCTCATTGGAACGCACCACCATGCATAACATTATGCATTATCAGTACCTCCAACCATTAATGGAGGTAGTCAAACGCCAAGCAATGAGATGACTAGAGGTATCCAAGCCACTCTCTGCTCCTAAGAGCTCACCGACCACAGGTCTGATTGTGAGTCCTGCTGCCTCAAGTGAAACAGACAGCAGCAGCTCACTAGTACTGGCCCTTGATGAGTCCATCAAAAAGGAGAGACCTGGGACATCATCTTCCACAACTGGTGTGTTAAGCCAAGGGGAACCTTTAAGTCACCTAACATGTGAATTGACACCTGAGATTAGGCTGAGCTATGACTTGCGGGAGGAGTGGGGCGAGAGTTAATTCAGATGACAACTAAACTAACAGGTTGGGGGAGATTGGATTGTCATGCAGGAAGGTGAAGGGCAATGCAAAGCAGATAGGTTCTACTGGTGAATTTTTTGCAGCCATTCAGGGCCTGCAGTCCAACGACTTGGACAGGCAGGCAAGCCTTTCTTGGTGGCTTTTCCAGAGCTTTTCTTATCTGCTCATCTGATTCACAGAGCACAGAATAATTCCACACATTCCTTGATTTTCAGCTCTGCTTATGCCACCACTACAGAAAAAACACAGACCATGTAGGAAGCCTGACAATGATGCCCAAACAGATAGGATCGTCAGTGCCATCAGTACCTGCGCAATGTGGTTGTAGGAGATAGCAAGACAGGCACATTGCATCTGTGGCTGAGTGTTGGCCAGGTAACATAGCAGGAGGCATCACAAGACAGGGATAGAGAAGGGCAGTCCGGCGCAGAAACATAGAAAGCCAGTATTTCTAATGGGCAGTGATAGTTGCTGATTATTGATATTATCAGTTATCGGTTATTATTGGTTATCGCTTGTTTGTTGATTGAAGCATAAACAATGCCTATGGTTATTGCTTCCTGGTAAGAAAAGTTCTTGTAATGACACCCATTGGATATTGCCTGAGGTTTAAAAAGTTGAAGAGTACTGCTTCTTGATAATGGTTGCCTTGTAAATGCTGTGATGTTTGGTTATGTAAATTATGCTTAATAAATCAGTAACGGTTAATTATGTAAAAAAACTTTTCTGTCTTTTTTTTTTTCTTCAATGTGGGCAGCCAGTAGGAGATCATCAGACCAGGTTCCCAAGAGCTTTGTTCCTGGCTTTGTTGTCATCAGTGCCAGATCAACAGTTGTTTGCAACATTAGGGAGGGTTGCTTAACTTGTAAAACTGGAAAAAACAGTAAATCCCCATGAGGCAACAGCATGGCACAAGGTGGCAGGGTACTGTGGGTTAGGAGTGAGGGGCACAGGCAGGGCCAGATGTGCCAGGGTCATGAGTTAGGGGCTGCTGGATGGTTCAGGGGGCTATGCCTTGGAGTGAGGGACAATAGAATGGGTTAGACCAGGGCACCTCTTTTTTTTAACTGGAAATACAGTAACCCCAATTACAGTGACATCATCAGTAAGGTCTGGCTGCCTGCTGTCAGCAAGACAAGAGCACCCATGGGCCTGACTGTGGTGTGAACCTGTGCAATCATGACTGGCATGGCAGCATAAAGGAAAAAAAGAACTTTATTATGAAGCGTGCTAGTTATGGGCTGCACTCAGTGCTATGAAAGGGCAGGCACCAGTTGCGTTAACGGTATCTGAAAGCAGTCCAGGACATGGCAGATTAGGCAGTGACATCCTCATTAATGGCTGCCTGCTGCCATGGGCCTGACTTTGGGGTGACCTTGTGCAATCACAAATGGTGTGGCAGCCAGCACAAGGAAAAAAAATTATGCAGCATGGCAACAGCTGCAGACTGCATTCAATGCTGTGAGAAGGCAAGCATCATTTTCTCTGTCTGACTTAAGGGCAAGTGAAAGCAGTCCATGGTGCCCCCTTTATGTACCCAAGTGGTTCTTCATTCCTGGATTGAACCAGGGGCAGATTATATGGTGGCGGTGCTATTCTCATTAAGGGCTGCCTGCTGCCATGGGTCTGACTGTGAGATGAACTTGTGAATGAAGGCTATAGGCTAAAATCCTGTGATCAGGAGGGAGCCATTCACTCTGAAAGCAAATGAAAGGGAGGGTGAATGTGCCCAAAAGTTTACAAATAAATACATGTTTGCAAATATGCAATTGGTCTAATAAAAGACATCATCTACACCATGAGTTCTGATTCCTTTTGCCTGTATACCAATACAGGTTATCAGCCTGTATCCCTCAGCCCTTTAGGTGATCAAGCAATTCTTCATACATGGATGGAACCAGGGGCAGATTATGGGGTGATGATACCATTGTCACCCTGGGTATGCCTGGGGGGTGGTCAGGTTTCCATACAGGAGGACAAAGGTTGATTTATGCTAGGCTGGGTGGACCACAACATCTGGTGTGCAACACCTAGCAACCAAACAAACACATTACACCCAATTACCTAAGAAGTGCAGGTATCCTCTTTCCCTCCTATCTGCAATTCAAAGCGACATCTGGTGGACAAAGGGGTGAACTACACAAGTTGCAGCATCTGGTGGACAAAGGGGCTCATTACACACCTTTGAATGTATTTCTGTTTTCTTGTGTCTGATCCATGGACGCATCAGTTTAATTCCTGGTGATCCAAACTAAAATATACCCAGATGTGTTTTACTGTAAACCACCAAAAAGACATTTAAATTGCCAGAAAAACCTGCATGTGCAAATCATAATGCAGTTAAATCACAAAAAGGGTAAATTTTGTCATGTGTACAAACGCCCTAAGTTTCTTCCTACTGTTGCTTTAAGTCAACTACATAGCTATAAAGTCAGCAATCTTACTTCCAGGTATCTATCCATTCATTCATATTTCTACATGTGGCTCCAGATTGGCCTCAGATGTATGTTTCTTTATAGAAGTATAACCAAGTTGGGGTCCTTATCCACCTTCTCTGCTTTTCAAGTTTGTTTTTGGGAGCCTGAACTGAATTTTTTTTTTCAATTACCTAGCAAATTACCCACCACCAGCAGCCAGAAACACAGGTAAAGAGCTAAGAAAACTTTGATGCGACTGATCAGTAAAGCTTCAAAGCTCAGAGCCACAGTTTTTGCATTGCAGTCACTTCCAAAAAATGGTTTTGTTATGTTTTGGGGGGGGGGTTTTAATAAAACCTCTCAATCTGAGCTACTAAGAAATGCTCCAGTGTGTGCATTTGTCTTTTCCTGCTTGCAGAAATTTCTCAGAATGTGAAGGCAGCACATTTTCTAACCAAGGAAAATCATAAGGCTTCCTTGAAGTATTTCCATATTGGCAGGCAGCTCCATGTTATCACCATGTACTCTCCAGAGCATTCACAACAAAGCCCATAAAATTGTCAGTGGTGAGAGTTTGCACCCATTTACATTTGACTCAATTGTCAGCATTCCTTGATATTTTCAAACAGATCTGAATCAGCACGGATGCCTTGGTCATAATCTCTCAAAACACAAGCTACGCTGGCCACAGTGAGGGAAATTCTGCTCCATTATAAGGTAGCATAACTGCCATCAGCACAATGAATTTACAAAGGTAAGTGAGAGCAGAATTTGGTCCATTATCAGAGTAACAGCAAAGGAAAGCAAAAAAAAAAATTAAAACTCTCATTAACTGGATAATAAAGGTCTTTTAAATTAGGGAAACTAAGTAACTATCAAAACAGAGCACTACATAACATACTCTTGGATTCCCCTGAGAGGGGGAGAAGCAAAGAAAAAAATATGGGGGAGGAGAGGAAGAGAAAATTCTGTCGAACTGTATCATTATTAAACAAATCTTGGAATGTGAAGCTTGCTATCCAGAATCATGATGTATACAAAGTCCCAGAGTATTTAAATAAATCCCTGGAAAGAGTGAATATGGAGTTAAAAAAACCTACTTGCTTGCTAGATAGTCTTTCACAAGTTTGAAATTTTACACATCCCCTGTTGTGATTCACAAGGCAAGAGATGAGGCAAGAGAAGGAAGAATTTTTCATCTAGCAACTACAGCATAGACCAGGAGTTGTGTTAATTACTTGGCTCTGCCACAGGCTTCCTGTATTGCCACTTAAATCCTCTATGCCTCAGTTTCTCCATCTACATTACTGGCATACCACTTCATCCTGGGAGACTTGGTTTACATATACTGTGAAGCAATTAGTTATCTTGAGTAGTACAGTGCAGATCACTGTTTAATTCTTATCATTTTTCTATAGTAGAAATAATTCAGCTTCCAAAAGTTCTAGCAAGTAGTCTTACTGGGTATTTGTATAGTTTGTTCTTCATTCGTACAAAGAAATGCCTAAAAGCTCTCAGTTGTTAGCTACATGTCCTAAATTCTGATTTAACAAGGAGCCTGCATCTGAAAGAAGCTTCTTGTCTGGCTACAGGTAGGTTTGTACTGCAATTAGCAGAAGACTGAGAACCTCTGATAAACCACAATTAATATTCTAGCCACTGGGTTACACCAGAACTCTTGAGTTACCAAACTTTATCCGTAAGCATTGGGGCGGTGCAAAGCTTCAGGTGGTGATTGAATTCAGAGCACATTTGGCCCGATTTGCTGGCCAAATCAAATCGGGGACCAATGAAAAGGTCCGACTTGATTCAAAGCTGTCCGAATCTTCGAAAAAGATTCAGAGAGTTTGATGATTTGAGCAGACCCTGGAGGCTGCAGCAGGGAGCTGCAGCAAGACTCTGAGCTGGTAGGTACTAGGGGTGGGGGGGCTAGGGGAAGGGACCATGAGGGGACCTCTGCCAGCCCCCCTGACTCCCCCGCTTCCCCAGCCCCCCGACCCCCGCCCACTCCCCCAGCCCCCCCCATGGCTGCCCCACCTGCCTCAGCTCCCAGCCCTTTAAAGAAAAGCCCTGGTACTCACTGGGTGCTGCCGGGCAGGGGGGTAATCTCTGCTGCCCCCCACTCCCCCATACTGCATGGGGGGCTCTGCCATGAACCCTCTGACCCCCTCCTCGCTCCCTCAGTCCCCCCCACAGGTGTCCTGCTCTGGCCAGCTCCAGCCCTTTAAGAAAAAAGAAAGGCCCCCTTGTGCAGCGTGGGGCAGTGGAGATCACCCTCACCTGGCCGGCAGCACCCGCTCTTTTTTTTTTCCCCGAAGAGCCAAGAGCTGGGGCAGCCATTGCCATCCTCAGAAAGCGGGCAGGGGATATGCCTGGCTGATTTGGCTGAATTGATTTGGGACAGTGATTCGAATCACCAAATCAAATCACTGTCCCCCAAATTGGCCAAATACAAATCCGAAGTGAATCCTAGCCACTTCGCACAGGCCTACTAAGGATGGTAGTACTATTTTTTAATGCAAATGCTCCTATGGCTTTTGTGCATTATTTCACAGCTAGCTCTATGCAAAACTTTTGCAACAAAACAGGAAATAAGATAAAACTAAGCATTTGAGTTCTGCTTTGGTCAAACTCCGCTCTGCACAGACTATAACAAAGAAAACATTTACCCTAATCCCTGTGAACTGAAACCACCAAATTCCCCAGAGTACTAATGAACTGCAAACTAATACACATGTCTCTCAGACTTCTTAGGTACAATTTTCAAAACTGACTCAGTCACTTAGGAACCTGTGTGTCATTAAAAGTCAGTGGGACTTAGCACTAGATCCCAAAAAGGAACTAGGTACATTAATTCCATTTTATGTCATCATTACAAAGACCCTACTCATCTGTTATCTAATCGTGGAGCTGCCTAAACTTTTGGAGGTCCCCACGATCCTGAAAGATTTGTTTGTGGCACATACACAGAAGTGGCATGAAAGTGACACTGTCTTGATAAGGCTGAGCATCAAACTACCTACATCAGGGGTGGGCACTTATTTTGGCTGGAAATCCTCCTAATGAATTTGGGGGGACCTGTCAAGGGCCACATCCATCTCTCTCTCTCTCCCTGCCCCCATCTCTCTCCCCCTCCCTCCATCCTGGCCAAACCCAACCACAGCTTTAGCTTGCCAGGACCCCCAAAGCTCAGCTGTGGACACAGACAGGGACTTCTGCTACAGCAAGCAGGTGGCTGCAGCTTTGGGTGCAGCCAGCAGGTTCCGGAGCCCCAACACAGAACCTGCCAGCAATGTCACAGCTGATGCTGACACCTACCCAGAGTGCAACGCTCCTGCCTGTGTCCACAGCTGATGCTACTGGCAGAAGCTTCCACCATGCTGAGAGGGTGGCAGCGTCAGCTCTGGACACCACCAACAGGTTCTGCATCAGGGCTTCTGAGCCCGATGTTAGTATTCACAGCTGATGCTGATACCCATCCCACTGTGGCAGAAACCCCAGCTGGACCCACAGCTGATGCCACTGCATCAACAACTGATGCTGGGCAGAAACATTCCTGCCTACCTGCCCAGCACCACGCAGCAGCTGAAGCTGTCAGCCACCCACAGGCCAGATCCAATGAGCTGGCGGCCGTCCACTTGTGGACCAGATCAAATCTGTTACCAGGCTGGATTCAACCTGCAGACCATATTTTTGCTCACCCTTGATCTACATTATGCCTAAAAAAAAATAAAATAAAAAATCCAGAAATGAAATGCTTCTCGGCCTAAGCCCTCTGAGGTGCTCAAACTGGTAGGCCTTAGGGTAGAGGCGGGCAAAATACAGCCTACGGGCCAAATCCGTCCTGCCAGGCCATCTTATCCAGCCCAAGGGGACCCTAAAAAATTTAGAAAATTAATATTTATCTACCCCTGGTTCCTGTCAAAGATGACAGAAGCCAGGGGCAGTATAAGCCAGGGGAAGCCCTGGCAGGCTCCTGCAACAGCAGGGGCTTCTGGCCTGAGACCGTGCGGCTGTTCATGGCTGTGCCAGTGCTGGAAATTCAGGTAAGAAGGGGGGGCAGGGGAGGACCGAGGGAATTGTCCCAGTCCTCAGGGCCAGGCCACCTCCTGCTGAGCCCCACAGTCCAACCATGCAGCAGGGAGCTGGCAGGTGGGTGGGAAAGCAGCAGTGGGGGCAGGAGGGGAGTGGAAGTGAGCGCGAGCATGGAGCCTGTGCCAATGTCCTGAGGCCAGCACCAGCAGGGCCCAGAGAAGTGTTGTAGGAGTGCAGGGTGTGGGTTGGCAGGGATCTCTAGAGCTGAGCTGGGCTGCACCAGCAGGGAGAGGCCCCTTGTTGCTGGGACCCCACACTCCTGCCACCCTGCTCTAGGCCCCACCGGCGCTGGCCCTAGGACCAGAAGCTGCTACTCGGTGCAGAGGAAAGCACCCCCCACCCCGCTGCTGCTTGGCAGTGTGTGCTGCGGCGACCCACCTGCACCATGCTAGGCTGTGGTGCAGGTGCTTCACCACCACCTCTGTGGTGGCGGTGGCAGTGGCAGTGGTGAAGCAGCTGCACCACAGCCTAGTGTAGCGGAGGTTCCAGGTGGGCGGCCGCAGTAAACACTGCCAAGCAGCAGCGGTGAGGGATGGGGGTGTTTTCCTCCATGCAGAGCAGCAGCTTCTGCCAAGCTGCTGCTGCAACACCGTAACCCCAATGGGCAAGCCCAGGCAATGGAGAAAGAGCAGCCACTCCCTTCCCTGTGGCAAGTGCTCCATGCTGCAGTCACTTGGAGCCCACACAGAGCTGCCTCTGCCTGCTCTCCATTGCCACCGCTGCCCCACGGGGTGACAGTGATGTGGTGGAGAGGCAGGACAGCCCCATGTAGGCTGTGAGCAGCTGCAGGATGGGCCACTGGCTACGGGGGACCACTTTTCCCCTGGGCTGAGCACCAGCTCCTTCCCCACAGGCAAGCACAGGGTCCGAACTATGTACTGCTCCCCGCCTGTACCGCAGGCCTGGGGCAGGGGCAGCGCGAGTGAATGGGCTTGTGGGAGCCAGTGGCAGCACCAGTGTCCCAGGGCCAATGCTAGTGGAGCCCAGAGCAGGGCAGCAGGAGCGCAAGGTCCTGGCTAGCAGGGCTTCTATGGAGCCAGGCCAGCTCCCCACTTTCCCTACTGATGCAGCCCAGCCCAGCTCCACAGATCCCTGCCAGCTTGCGCCCGCGTTCTACTGCCCCACTCTGGACTCCGCTGACACTGGCCCTGGGACATTGGTCCAGGCCCCATGCTCCTGCTCGCTTCCACTCCCCTCCACTGCTTTCCCCAGTTTCCTGCCCAGCCACTCTGCACTACATGGCTCCCATACCCACATCCATACCCACACACACACACACACACACACACACAAACCCCCATATGCAATCACTTCTGCATATACACCACAAATGCCCATGAATCAGGACAAAAAGGTTTTTCTAATTAAATTAAAATATATTATTATGGGTGTTTGATTTTTAGTATGTAATTTGCTTTTTTTCCCCTAAGATGGCAAACACTCTTCCCCAAAAGAGTATTTCCAAGGGCAAGGGGAGGGACTTCCAGTGGCAAAAGTCAGAGGTTAGAGGCAGGACTTCTGGTCCCAAGATGGCAACCAGGGGGCGTGGCACCTGTCAGGGGGTGGGGCTACCCATGTGGCCCTCAACAGCTTGCCAAAACTTGGTAAGTGGCCCTCTGCCCGAAATAATTGCCCACCCCTGCCTTAGAACATACTGAACATACTCATAGATGCTGCGGCACCACTGCTTTCTTTCAAAATACGTCGCAGTGGTTCTCTACCCCTTGATATGATGGCCCAGCAGTTAGAATGCTCATGAGAAAATAGAAAACCTAGGCCCAGTTCCATTTCCCTACCTCCACTATCTCCTAGAAGAAAGCATTAACCACCAGACTGTAAACTATTCAACCTCCTGTTTAAACCAATGAACAAAAAGAGTCCAAGTGAACAGCTGGGTTCCAGTCCCTGCTCAATGATGCTTTGTTTATGTATTTTATAAGGCGCAATCCTTGGAACAAATACTGGAACCCAAGCCAGGTGTTCCCTTTCCCCAGGTGAGTGCCCTAACCAACCATGATGCTACAGAGTTGAGCACCCTCTTGTGTTCACTCCCTATGACCCAATGAAACTCAAATTATTTTCAGCGCAGTAGCACAGCTTCAATAGGAAGCCAAGCTGCCTCCTTTCCTCCACTATAGCCTATAAACTAATGCATAAGACTTTTCCCTTGGGAGGGAGATGTTGTTCTATCTCCCTTTCTCAAACTAGCACTAAAGCAACTGAGGTACTTTTGAAAACGTTTCCCATACGATGAAATACCCAAGGTATACAGAAGTCTGAAAGCTTAGCCTAAATAATCTTCTCTCAAATCCCTGCTATTGTACAAAACACAGATAAATTTTTCAAGCACTGCCAGGAAGGATGATCTTGGAGTTATAATATCCCGGACTGGAATACAATCTAGGTTCAGTTCCCAGCAATACGAGACACTTCATCTGCAAGACAACTACCCCATCCAAGGCTCAAGTCCTCATCTGTAAAATTATTATATTCTTTTTCCCATTTTGTCTGGTCTGTTCAGCTCATAAACTCTTAGTAAAAGACAGAATCTGCCCACATGTATTTTGTACAGTAACTAGCATAATGGACTCCAAATCTTAGCTGGAGTTTCTAGGTGCTGCCAACCTACCTAACAATAAAGTGGTAGCTAGCCTTGTAAGTCCGAAGTCAGACAGAAGGCAGGGCACCACAGAGTAATTCATTCAGGGAGGCATAAGCTTTTATAGGCAACAGCCTACATCTCTTTATCAGACAAAATAGGCTGCTTCTTACAAAAGCTAATGCTTCTTGGAACCAGTTAGTCTCTAAGGGCACCTATACATGTGCAACAAGGCTGCTCCAATGCACTGTAATCACAGCACAGAGTGTGGTAATTATCGTGCTCCAGCAGACTCCAGCATCATGTGTATCAGCATCCCCATGCTGAAAAACGATGGTGGAGGCACTTTAACTAAAGCTCATCAAACAAGCTTTAGTTAAAGCATCCCCGTTGTCATTTTTCAGCATGGGAACACTGATACACATGACGCTCTGAGCACTTTAATTACAGCAGCTCTCAGAGCCACTTAATTAAAGCACCCCTCCCCACCACATGTATAAAATGCCCTAAAGTGCCACCTTTCCCTGCCAGCTAATCATGGACGACACATGCCCCCAGCAGCTGGAGGGGCACGGCAGCAGCAGCAGGAGCATGGTGGCAGCAAGTGGGAGCTCCTGCAGACACTGCTGATACTGTCAGCGGTGGGGGCAGGGTGGCAAGTGCCCATCGGTGACCACCCGCAGACTCCACCAGTGGCAGTGGCCAGAGGCAATCATGGAGAGCCTGTAGATGCCGCCAGCCATGTCAGCAGCAGGGTGGCAAGTGGTGACACCCACCTTTTTGTAGGGGGTGCACCATCATGCTCAGGGGGTGCACATGCACCCGCGTGCACCCCCTACGTGTCACCTCTGCAGCTAATAATATGCGGTCCTGGTTCACCAGTAGGACTCTTGTGCACTACAGCAATAAAAAGAATTACAAATGCTTTCACATACATTATTAGAGCATGAGTATGTTACATGAACTGCATGAAGAAACGCTCCTGCTTCATCATTCAGTGTTCTCTCCACCCTCTTTTCTGTGCAAGAGCCAGCAAGTAGTTCTAAATGTAAGAAATCCAGTTAAGTCTATGGGAGGGAAAATGAAAAAGAAAGAAAGGAAAAAGTTTCCCTGTCAAAGAAAAAGCATATTTAGTTGATGCCACATACTAACAGAGAAACCCACTTGGGCAACAGTGCTGCTTTTTGAAGTCAACGGCCTGGTCAGTGTTGAAGTAGCTCAGCTTCCTATCAAATGTTTTCACTGAAAATTTCACTTATGTTTTTGTTTGCTTAACTGATATTACACAGGAAATGTCAGTAGCTGTACCAGTCTTTCAAAGAGTAGATGGATAAAAATGGTGACAGGATACATTTTACTGGACCAACCTTTAATGCATATATAAGAGTTTACGTCAGACCAGTTAAGAGGTATAGCACCTGCCTAGGTTATCTTAATATTTAGCCTTTTTATGTATGCTGTTCCCCACCACACACATTTTCTTCTTGCCACCTACAATTTGATGAGGCCATGTTAATCGCACCATATAAGTTGTGATGAATGAGCAGAATGTCAACTTTTGTCTTCATTGAATAACATTGTTAAAATTATTATTCGCTTGTGTAAGGCTTGGTTTAAAGGATATTGGCTCCCATATCCCCCTGGCCTTTGGGTAATTTGAAATTAAAACTTGAAGTTATTTTTCATAAGTTAGAACAATAGCTCTTAGATCTGCTGGCACATGCTACTGACAGGGTGCTGGCAACAGGCAGCTTACGACAAGGCTTGCCAATGCCTGCATGCATATTTCTAAGAATAACTCAGTGTCCAAGAATTTGGCCTATTATATCACAAGCCAGGGCCAGCCAACAGCTGTTTTAAATTACAGTGGACTGAATGATATTAGCTTTATTGTACTTGGACTGACACTCTGCTTTCTCTTAATCATCTTAATGTTCCGATTTGCCATTTAGCCAGCAGTTGCATGGCATTTATTTATAACACTCAAGGTTTAAGTCACAAGTGACAGACTGGTTGGATCATCTTATACACATGGACCACGATCAAAGTAAAGAATTACAGATTTAAGCAAACGTAAGCTTCTCTGCAAGAGACAGCCTATGGATTCAAGGCTGGGATTCTCTTTGCACAGCAGAAAAGACTGATTTTCAAAACACATCCATTCTACTTTTTTTAGAAGTTAGGCATTTATGGCAAGGCTTACAAGCTATTGTTAGATACCTGATCATACCCTGCTTTGGTTTCTTTTTGAGTCTTTGGAAATTTCACAAAGGGTCAATCATGAATCTCTAAATTCCCATGGGCAGCAATTACTTTCCAGACACCATCAAAACTCTACCCTAACGTATTAGCATGTCCTTGAGGCCAAAGCCTCAGACTATGCAAGTCAATAGCAATAGTTCCAATGACTTCACTGAAACTAGAGGTTGGTTCCTAAAATTATGAATGAATTTTTGGCAGACCATTGGAAAAATCTCCTAAGTCTTTAGGAAACAGCAATTGGGTGTGGGTTTTTTTTCAATTGTCACAATATTAACAAAACAGGCACGTTAGCATGAACTAAAACGTTAAACATGAAATTCAAATCCATTAGTAGGCTTTTTAATATTCTGCTAATAAAATTAAATTCAATAGAATGAGTAATTTCCATCTACCCTTTACCATCCAAATTCATTAATGATTTGGATGATGAGATCAAGTGTGGGCTAACAAATTTGCAGATGACACCAAGTTGGATAGAACTGCAGACACTCCAGAGGAGAGGGCTAGGATCCAAAGTGACCTGGATGCACTGGAAAAGTGGTCTACAATCAATCAGATGAAATTCAACATGGTCAGATGCAAAGTCCTGCACATGGGACATAATAATTTCATGCAGAAATACAGACTGGAGAATGACTGACTAGGCAGCATTACTTCAGAGAAGGACCTGGCAGTTATGGTGGACCATAAGCTGAATGAGCCAGCAGTGTGCTCTTGTTGCAAAAAAAGTCAACAGCATACCGGGTTGTATTAACAGGAATGTCACTTGCACATCCAGTCTCTCTTCAGCACTGGCAAGCCCTCTCCTGCCGTACTGTGTCCAGTTTTGGGGAATCACATCATGATGTTGACATTTTGGAAAGAGTCCAGCTCAGGGCAACAAAAATTATTAGGGGGCTCAGAGGCAAGACTTATAAGGAAAGGCTGAAATAACTTACTCTTCTCTTCTCCAGACTAAAAAACCCTGAGTGGGGATTTAATAACAGTCTTCAGATAGCTGAAGGGCGATTATAGAGAGGATGGAGATAGGCTTTGTTCTGTGATGTAGGGGACAGGACCAGGAGCAACAGCCTCAAGCTGCAGCAGGGGAAATTTAGGTTGGAGATTAGGAGGAACTTCCAAGTATGAGAGCGGTCAGGCATTGGAACAAGCTACTGATAGAAGTTGTGGGATCTCCATGCTTGGAGATTTTCAAAAGCAGATTAGACAGATATTTTGCTAATGGATGGCCTAGTCAGACATTAACCTGCTTTAAGCAGGGGGCTGGACTAGATGACTTTGTGAGGTCCCTTCCAGCCTTGTTTTCCTATGATCCTATACATGCTGTCAAACACAGGTGAAATTATCTTGCTTACTTTACTGCAACACTGTAACAATTGTCCATGTTTCACAAGTATAACCTTTCTGCCAGGCACTGGTCTGCAGCAAAAAGGGGTGGGTTCACATTTTGACATACCCCATAAATTATACCAGTAGCTTAAGCCCCCACCCAGAAATCTGGGAACACTAAATTTGCTGGGGCATGCCGTATAAACAAAACAATCAATGTAAGCACAACATCCCAAATTTAGTCTAAAGAATAAAAACCAACAAAAACAAAAGAAAATACTAAATCTAATTTTAAAACACTATTGATGACAAAGCAAAGTCTATAGGTGGCACCCTCTTGGGGAGGCTTCATCCATGCCCAGACAGTCTGGGACTTGGGGCTCCCCAAAAGGTAGCTCTGAGGGCCTGCACCCCTATACCTGCCCTTCAGCTATGAGCTGGAGAGGGGGACCCAGCCCAGGGAGTCCTGCGAGCTGATCCTTAGGTTCACAGTGCTGGAGGGAGGTGCTCAAGAGCGTGGGTCCTTCTGCACTGCAAGGGGCTCCATTGCTCCTAGAGACGTGGTAGAGTACTGACCTCCACTGCCCCATGGTGACATTGAGGGATTAACTGCAGCTTTCATCAGAAGACTGCACCCCAAAATTTCTAGTCTCAATCCCAGCTCTGCTGGGCAGAAAACTACAAAAAAAAAAAACCCCAAACCCCAAAAGGAAGGTAAGGCCTATCTTGGCTTGGGCCTGAACTACATCTAGTACTTAACCACACTGCTTGGTTGGGACAAACTACACAAAGGAAAAAAGGAGGCCCAAGCCTATCTCTCTGGGCCTGAACTGGGCAGCAAAACCCAGCCAGACCTGGACTGCACTGAGGCCTGGATCAATAACAAGAATTGCCAGGTCTCACCCAGGCCCAAACCATGCCAGTTTTCACCCTGACCCAAATCTGCCAGCCAAACATATGGCTGGGGTTCAGCCGTGCAGCGAGGCTGAAATGCAATAGCTATGAAACAGCAAAAAGGGCCCAGGCTTATGGCTTCAACCTGGACATCCAGTCTCAGCTATACCACTATGTTAAGACACTACAATTACAAAACAGTGGGGGCCAGGCCCATGAGGCCAGTAACTGCCAGGACCCCATTCCTGGTCAGTCTGCTCTAGGGATTAATACCCGTGTGCTATTATCCCACTCAAGGCCTGTGTGGCTAAAACTGCCGGCAAAACTACCAAGACTCCATTTCTGATAAATTTGCTCCAGGGATTGACACCCCATGGTATTATCCCGCTCAAAGAAAAAAAAGATGGGGGGAGAAAATAGGGGGTTTCAAACTCTGAGACAGACTTCCTCTCCATTTCCCTGAGGCTTTCCCTTCAAATAGCTTTCGCTTGCCTCTCCAATGAAGGGGGGGATGGGGACCCCCCACATGGGGAACAGTTTTTATGGCTCCCAATTGAGCTGTGAAGCTCTTAGCAGCCCAGGAGGAAGAGAGAAAAACCTTAGCTGAGTTGTTCTTATATAGCTTATGTGACATTGGACAAGACTTGTCCAATTAGGGAATGCCACACTCCAGCCTCTCTCTTGTTCAGTCTGCCTGGAGAATCTTCTGCTTCCTTTGGCTAATGAGGCCAGAGGATTTTACATATTTTACCCAGAGACAGCCCCCAGCTTTCCATGTGCAGAGCACGTCAAGGACAACAGGGTCCATCTTGCCCAGATAATAACACACACAAAAAACCCCCCTCCACAATACAAAAAAACCAAAAGCATACACTTTACCATACCCAACCCAGGTATGTGTGGGTGTTACACAGGCATAAAATAAAATAAATTACTCATTAATGGAATTGATCTTACAAGAACTCAATCATTGATAAACCATCCCCTGATTTCAAAGAAATTAGGTTCAAGGTCTAGAATCTATATTCCATTTTATTTCTATTCTAAAGAGATCGTATTTTCATCGTATTTTCAGAATTCACCCATTTTATGATATACTCCTCAAAATTAGAGAACGTATTCTTAGAGTACAGGTTAAATTTTAAGAATTGATGAGTACATGTTAACTTGAGTTTAAAATGAATTTGAATGTATCCTTTAATAAATTCAGCATTCTTTATTGAACAATTATATATGAATGAGCTTAACAGAATAAGAGGGTCTTCAAACTTCCCACAGAACTTTAACTCCCTGGAATCCTATTCATAATTACATTTAAACCATTTTAGGATTGATGATTATTTCCCCTCCTATTTTTCACAACTGAAGCTTCATCAGAGGCTGCCAAACAATGTTCTACCATCAGGAATTTTTTTTTAAACTGCCCTATTTCAAAATTGCTATTGGCTCACAGGAGGACTGGGGGCAAAGTAGTGCTCAGTTTGCAAACATTATAAGAATTTTCATAGAATAATAGAATTGTGGAAAATTAGGGCTGGAAGGGACCTCAGGAGGACATCTAGTCCAACCCACTGCACAAAGCAGGAGGACATCTAGTCCAACTACATCATCCCAACCAAGGGGCTAACAGAAACCTGGTGGGATTCATCCCACGACTGGGCAGTACATATTGAGGGCTATAGATTGTACAGAAAGGACAGGGTGGGGAAGAAAGGGGGAGGGGTTGCGCTCTATGTCAGTGAGCAATATACATCAACCCTCATCAAGACAGAATCCAAGGATGAGGAAGTAGAAGGATTGTGGGTTAGGCTACATGGGGGGCAAGGAGAAAGGGATTTGGTGGTAGGGGTCTGCTACAGACCCCCACACCAAGGGGAAGAAAGAGATTCGGAGCTCCTGAGGCAACTCTCGGAGACCATAAAAGCTAAAGAAGCGGTAGTCATGGGGGACCTAAATTACCCGGACATCTGCTGGGAGTCACAGACAGCAAAGTCCCACCGCTCACGAAGGTTTCTAACCTGTGTACAGGACCTCCACCTGACACAGGAGGTACACGGTCCCACTAGGGGGAATGCCATACTGGATCTGGTATTGGCAACGGGGGATGACATGGTAGGGGACCTCCAGATCAGTAGCCATCTGGGGGACAGTGATCACCTAATAATAGAATTCACCATAAGACGCTGAGTGGGTACGGTAACTAGTAGGGTGAAAGTGCTAGACTTTAGGAAAGCTGATCTCAATGAACTCAGGCGATTAGTCAAGGATGCACTGCAAAGTAGGAGTTTTGAAGTGATGGGAGCCCAAGAAGGGTGGCTGTGCCTTAAGGAAACAATCCTTCGGGCACAAAGCAAGACGATTCCCGAGTGAGGCAAAAGAGGGAAAGGGGCCAGGAGGCTTCCCTGGCTGACCACAGAAATCCAGGGCGGCCTAAGGGCCAAAAGGGGAGCACATAAAAAGTGGAAACAGGGAGAGATCACCAAAGACGAATATACCTCCTCTGCTCGTACTTGTAGGGAGGCAATTAGACGGGCCAAAGCTACCATGGAGCTGAGGATGGCAACCCAAGTAAAAGACAACAAGAAATTGTTTTTTAGATATATAGGGAGTAAAAGGAAGACCCGGGGAGGAATAGGACCCCTGCTAAATGGGCAGAAACAATTGGTGATGGACAGGGGGGACAAGGCTGAACTCCTCAACGAGTTCTTTGCCTCAGTGTTCCTAAGAGAGGGGCACGACAAGTCTCTCACTGGGGTTGTAGAGAGGCAGCAGCAAGGTGCCAGACTGCCATGCGTAGACCCTGAGATGGTGCAGAGTCACTTGGAAGAACTGGATGCCTTTAAGTCGGCAGGCCCAGATGAGCTCCATCCGAGGGTGCTGAAGGCACTGGCCGACATCATCGCAGAGCCACTGGCGGGAATATTCGAGCACTCGTGGTGCACGGCCAAGTCCCGGAGGACTGGAAAAGGGCCAACGTGGTCCCCATTTTCAAAAAGGGGAGGAAGGAGGACCCGGGCAACTATAGGCCAGCCAGTCTCACCTCCATCCTTGGCAAAGTCTTTGAAAAAATTATCAAGGCTCACATTTGTGAGAGCCCGGCAGGACAAATTATGCTGAGGGGAAACCAGCGCGGGTTCATGGCAGGCAGATCGTGCCTGACAAATCTAGTCTCTTTTTATGACCAGGTTATGAAACGCCTGGACACAGGAGGAGGGATGGATGTTGTATATTTAGACTTCAGGAAGGCCTTCGATACGGTATCCCACCCCATACTGGTGAACTAGTTAAGAGGCTGTGACTTGGATGACTACACAGTCCAGTGGGTGGCGAATTGGCTGGAGGGTCGCACCCAGAGAGTTGTGGTGGATGGGTCGGCTTCGACCTGGAAGGGTGTGGGCAGTGGGGTCCCGCAGGGTTCGGTCCTTGGACTGATACTCTTTAATGTCTTCATCAGTGACTTGGACGAGGGAGTGAAATGTACTCTGTCCAAGTTTGCAGATGACACAAAGCTATGGGGAGAAGTGGACACGCCGGAGGGCAGGGAACAACTACAAGCAGACCTGGACAGGTTGGACAAGTGGGCAGAAAACAACAGAATGCAGTTCAACAAGGAGAAATGCAAAGTGCTCCACCTAGGGAGGAAGAATGTCCAGCACACCTACAGCCTAGGGAATGACCTGCTGGGCGGCACAGAGGTGGAAAGAGATCTTGGAGTCCTAGTGGACTCCAAGATGAACATGAGTCGGCAGCGTGACGAAGTCATCAAAAAAGCCAATGGCACTTTATCGTGCATCAGCAGATGCATGACGAATAGGTCCAAGGAGGTGATACTTGCCCTCTATCAGGCGCTGGTCAGACCGCAGTTGGGGTACTGCGTGCAATTCTGGGCGCCACACTTCAAAAGGGATGTGGATAACCTGGAGAGGGTCCAGAGAAGGGTAGCTCGTATAGTCAAGGGCCTGCAGACCAAGCCCTACGAGGAGAGACTAGAGAAACTGGACCTTTTCAGCCTCCGCAAGAGAAGGTTGAGAGGCGACCTTGTGGCTGCCTATAAGTTCATCACGGGGGCACAGAAGGGAATTGGTGAGTATTTATTCACCAAGGCGCCCCCGGGGGTTACAAGAAACAATGGCCACAAGCTAGCAGAGAGCAGATTTAGACTAGACATTAGGAAGAACTTCTTCACAGTTCGAGTGGCCAAGGTCTGGAACGGGCTCCCAAGGGAGGTGGTGCTCTCCCCTACCCTGGGGGTCTTCAAGAGGAGGTTAGATGAGTATCTAGCTGGGGTCATCTAGACCCAGCACTCTTTCCTGCTTATGCAGGGGGTCGGACTCGATGATCTATTGAGGTCCCTTCCGACCCTAACATCTATGAATCTAAGGATCTGTCTAAGATGGCAGATTCCATCCTAGACAAGAGGGTGGATTTCAATGTGGTAAGGAGAGTAGTCGGGGAGACACTGAGGTCCCAGAGTGGAGGGGACAGGAGTCGGGTGTCCAAGAAGAGTGGTCGTTCCTTAAGGAGACGATCCTCCAAGCCCAAAGGGAGGTAATCCCAACACGGATCAAAGGAGGCAAGAGGGCGCAAAAGCCCCCATGGCTCACCAAAAGCATCCAGGAATGTCTCCTAGCTAAAAAGGAGGCGTACACCCAATGGAAGGGAGGGGCCATCACCAGGGAGGACTATAACTCTGTTGCTCGGGGCTGTAGGGGGGCGGTCAAGAAGGCCAAGGTGGAGATGGAACTGGGACTAGCTACCCAGATCAAGGACAACATGAAGTCCTTTTTTAAATACATTGGGGGTAAAAAGAAGGTACTGGGTAACGTGGGTCCTCTGCAGGACATGCTAGGAAATCTGGTCATTGCACCAGACAGCAGAGCTATTTAACAATTTCTTTGGTTCCATTTTTCTGAGCAGGGAACGGGTCACCCCCCCCACTGGGACTGCCATAGGCCCCAGGGGAGGTGCACCCAGGCCTAGGGTCAGTGAGGACCTACTCGGGGAACTTCTGGAGGGACTGGACATATCTAAATCAGCTGGTCCTGACGATCTCCACCCCAGAGTGCTGAGGGAATTAGCAGAGGTCATTGCAGGACCCCTGGCACAGCTTTGTGAGCACTCATGGTGCTCTGGCATTGTGCCAGAGGACTGGAAAAGGGTCACTGTGGTTCCCATTTTCAAAAAAGGGAGGAAGGAGGACCCAGGAAACTATAGGCCAATTAGTCTTACCTCAGTCCTGAGTAAGCTTTTTGAGAGAATTATCCTGGTGCATGTTCGCGAGGGGCCAGCAGGGGAGATTATGCTTAGGGGCAACCAACATGGGTTCGTTAGAGGCAAGTCCTGTCAGACCAACCCGGTGGCCTTCTATGACCAGGTCACAAAATCCTTAGATGCAGGTGTAGCAGTGGACGTAGTCTTTCTGAACTTTAGGAAGACTTTCGACACTGTCTCTCACATCATTCTCATTAAAAAACTAGGAGGCTGTGGTGTCAATACCTACACAGTCAGATGGGTCACTAGTTGGCTGGACGGCTGTACCCAGAGACTGGTGGTGGACGGGTCTTATTCAACCTGTAGGGATGTGGGCAGTGGGGTTCCGCAGGGCTTGGTCCTCAGGCCCGCACTGTTCAACATCTCCATCAGCGACTTGGACGAGGGGGTAAAAAGCACCCTGTTCAAATTCGCAGATGACACTAAGATGTGGGGAGAAGTGGGCACACTAGAAGGAAGGAATAGGCTGCAATCAGACCTGGACAGATTACAGAGGTGGGAGTATGAGAACAGGATGGGTTTCAACACTGACAAGTGCAAGGTGCTGCACCTGGGGAGGAAGAACCAGCAGCACACGTACAGGCTGGGGAACTCCCTTCTCGTCAGGGCGGCCACCCGACCGGGGTGGCCCCAAGATCCCTATGGCAAACTGAGACTTTTCAATAGTCCCTTCTCGTCAGGGCAGAGGCAGAAAAGGATCTTAGAGGCATTATAGGTGCCAAAATGAACATGAGCCGCCGATGTGGGGATGCAGTCAGGAAGGCCAACTGTACCTTGTCATGCATCCACAGATGCATCTCAAGCAGGTCCAACGACGTGATCCTCCCCCTCTATGTGACACTAGTTAGCCCGCAGTTGGAGTACTGCATCCAGTTCTGGGCACCGCACTTCAGGAGGTATGTGGACAACATGAAGAGGGTTCAGAGGAGGGCCACCTGCATGATCAGGGGCAGCAGGGCAGGCCCTATGAGGAGAGGCTGAGGGACCTGAATCTGTTCCGCCTCCACAAGAGAAGACTGAGGGGGGATCTAGTGGCCATTTACAAACTAGTCGGGGGGGACCAGCAGGTATTGCAAGAGTCCCTGTTCCCCCAAGCACTACCAGAAGTGACAAGAAATAACGTTCACAAGCTGGCAGAGAGTAGATTCAGGCTAGATATCAGGAGGTGCCACTTCACTGTCAGGGCAACTAGGATCTGGAACCAACTTCCAAGAGAAGTGGTGCTGGCTCCTACCCTGGGGGTCTTTAAAAGGAGGCTGGATGAACACCTTGACAGGGTCGTTTGACCCCAGTACTTTTTCCTGCCATGGCAGGAGGTCGGACTTGATGATCTGCTCAGGTCCCTTCTGACCCTACCAACTATGAAACCATGAAACCAGCTGCGTCTTAAAAACCTCCAAGGATGGAGATTCCACAGCCTCTCTGGATAACTTATTCCAATGCTTTACTACACTCCTAGTGAGAAATTTTTTCCTGATATCTAACCTAAACTTCCCTTGCTGCAACTTGAGACCATTGCTCCTTGTTCTGTCATCTGCCACCACTGAGAACAGTCTAGCTCCATCCTCTTTGGAAACACCCTTTAGATAGTTGAAGGCTACTATTAAATACCCTCTCAGTTTTCTCTTCTGCAGACTAAATAAGCCCAGTTACCTCAGCCTCTCCTCAGAAGCCATGTGCCCCAGCCCCCAAACTATTTTTGTTGACTTCTGCTAGGCTTACTCCAATTTGTTCACATCCTTTCTGTGGGGGGGGGCAAAACTGGACAAAATACTCCAGATGTGGCCTCACCAGTGCCAACTAGAGGGGAAGAATCACTTCCTTCGAGCTGCTGGCAACACTAATACAGCCAGTATGGCAGTATGGCATTAACCTTCTTCGCAACAGAGGCACACTGTTGGCTCATATTCAACTGATTGTCCATTGTAACCCCCAGGTCCTTTTCTGCAGAGCTGCACTAGTCAGTCCCCTAGAAATGGATTCCTTGAGGACCTGCTCCATGATTTTTCAAAGGATTGATGTGAGGCTAACCAGACTGTAGTTCCCTGGATCCTCCTTCTTCCTTTTCTTCAAGATGGGCACTATATTTGCCCTTTTGCAATCATGCAGGATCTCTCCCAGTAGCCACAAGTTTTCAAAAGATAATGCCCAGCAGTTCTGCAGTCACATAGGCCAACTCCCTCAGCATCCCTGGATGCATCACATTCAGCCCCATTGACTTGTACACACCCAGCTTTTCTAAATAGTCCCTCACCTGGTCTTTTACCACTGTTGCTTCCTCACCCCCTCCCCAAACTGTGCTGCCAGGTGTAGTAGTCTGATAGCTGACCTTGCCTGTGAAGACTAAGGTAAAAAAGGCCTCAAATACTTCAACCTTTTCTGTATCATCTTTTACTAGTTTGCCTCCCCCATTCGGTAAGGCACCCACCCTTTCCCTGATCTTCCTCTTGCTGCTGACATACTTGTAGAAACCCTTCTTGGTACCCTTCATGTTCCTTGCTAGCTGCAACTCCAGTTGCACTTTGGCCTTCCTGATTTTTGTATCCTTGCCCTTGAAAGCACAGGTACAGGGATCACTTTCAGCACCTCAGGCAGAGATTTGGATGGGGAATTATGCTGATCATTGGAGAAGGAGTTGGGGCAGGGGAGCAGAATCTTACCTCCTCCTGCTCTCTGGACTCAGGCAGCAGGGGCAGGTTGGGCTTAGGTTGCTGCAGCTAAGGAACAAGCTCGCTGCACATTGTTGCAGCAGCCTAGCTGGCACGGGCTCTCTGGAGACATCTCCTAGTGCTCCATTTGCTCTTCTTCCCCTGCCCCCCACATGGAGAAATACTCCTGACTGCTTCCTGGTTGAAGGGGCTCATACAAGCATCCCCTCTAAGGGTGCTGACAGATATGTAAGTCCCTGCTCTAACCCACAGCACTTCACATAAAGCATCATGAGTGAGAACAATCCCCCAACCCAACAGACATTTGTCTGTTGGGAACCAATCCACTTTGGAGCCAATCCAGTGGAGAAGCCTACCTGCAATCTCTCCCCCCTAGCCCTGCCCCCCACGGGGAGAAGAGGGGGAGCTGCAGGCTGAGGTTTTCCCAACCTGAGCTGGAAGGGGGTGGTTGGGGGGGTGGTTCCAATCCACACACCCTCAGCTCAGTTTGGACAAACCCCAGGCCACAACTCCCTCCCCCTCTCTTGTCTCCCCTCCCTTTCTTCAGACAGCACCAAGGGGAAGGCTGAGCTGAATCAATGCAGGCCCAATTGCACTGACAATTGACCCTAAGGAACACAAGTTCCTTAAAGTGCTCTACTTTCATGAGTCCTCAGCTGAACCCTCATTAGATGATAGTTAATTTGTCACGACTGGCCACTTTTAAAACACTCTGCAGCCATGCATGTATGTCACAGCAAGGCTATAGAGTGCATTCAGGGGGTTGATCATGCAACAAATGTCACTTCTGTTAGCGCCCTAAGTTGACACCTAGAGCTAATGCTCTGTTCATCCCCTTCCAGTTAGTCTACTTCTTGAAAGAGCTCAGTTTTGCATAGAGAATTGTTAATGGATAGAGATTTGGCAACCCTAATAAAAGACACCTTGTGGCAGGGAGAATTCAATATGTTTTTAAAAATCAGTTGAATCAATAAACATTATATACTGACCAAAGCTGTATAGTAACCAGAATCATCACTACAGTGAATATATTTAACTGCATAGTTCCATGCTTTACTATGTTTGGACCTCTTAAATTTAACCTTAATTCTGACCTTTCTGGGTTTAAAGTGCTATACTTTACAATTACTATAAACAGCCCTGTGTTGCATTTTATTCTAAATTACTACAGTCTCAACCTTAACTCCACATTAATGGGGATCTTGTCAGGGAATAATAGCTTCTGACATAACCAGCTCTTAAGTAGTCCTGTTGCAGTAGCTACATTTATTGCCACTCATTCTGGCTGAACTTTTTTGTATGATCTACCTGCCCCATAGCCACCCTCCTAGTGCTGCTGCCCACCCTCAGAGCCATGGTGCAGCACTCCCAGCCTGGCTCAGCCCTGTGCATCTGCAAGGCCACAAGGCCACATAGATTTAATAAATTCATAGACATTAAGGCTTCAAGGGACCTCGCAAGATTGTTGGGACACAGCCAGGCAGCAGCTCCCTGCAGGTAAGTTTAATAGAGGCTGGTCAGGGAACTAGACGGAGCCACAGGCACCTCATGGTAAAGGGCTGGAGGACAGGGGGGGCTGCCTCAGAGTGATCGAGAGTGTGGGAAGGGGGAGGTCCTGTGAGGGGAAAGTGTTTGTCTGGGTGTGTGCATGTCTCTGCATCTGTGTTCACAGCAGGGAGAGTGTGTTTGCATCTGTGGGTCCACGTGCAGAGAGAGAGTGAGAGCAGAGTGCACACCCATCTGTACGCACACCTGTGTGTGTGTGTACACATTCAGCCATGGCGGAAGAGAGGGGGCAGAGCAGGGAGAAGAGGCGGGCATGTGCCACCTCCTCACCCCCGGCCCTGTGGAGTCCACCCAGCCTCCCCTGCCAGCACCAGGAGGGGAAAGAGACCCTTCCCCACCTCCAGTAACCCAGTTGGGGGGCCTCCAATTTTGTGTTTGTCCAGGGCCCCAATACACCTTAATCTGTCTCTGCCACAAACATACTTGCCAGGATGTTCCTGTTCAACACCTCACACAGTTCCTGTATCCATCCTATCCCTACCCTCCCTAATAAATGTATTTAGAGAACAATTACTAGAGCTCCCTTAGACTGGTGTCCAAAGTCTATGAAGAAGGAGCAGCGGGGAATGCAGGTACAGTTGTACCAGATCCCCAAGCTTTCAAGGCCACCAAAATCAGATCATTTTCCATTTCCTGTTTCTAAAATGGAAGGTGGAGGGAACCTATTAAGATGCTTTAGGCCCCCAAATTTCTCTCTCAAGGCCCTGCTAGGGCCTTTGGATGCCTAACAGTAAAAATAACTACTTTTTATTAAATCACATTTTTCAAGGGCCAAGTAGCAATTAATAAATTCCACAATACTGACAGTCTTACAGGAGTAGGGTATTTATATACCATGGCACTGGTATATCACTAAAACCTAGATAGGTAGCATTTGTAATACACTTATATGTGAAAAATGGCTTTACATCTCCAGTTCCTTATCGGGGCTATTTGGCATTCCTAGATAGAGTTAAACAAACATCTGGTGGAAAGACAAGATTGTAAATTCATGTGATATGTAGTGTCCAGGAGTGGGTGAAATCTGGGAAACCTCTTTCTATTGTCCTGAGAGAACAATTATGGAGCACTTCATCTTTTATGACCTTGCCCCAACTTTTATTTCTCCCGAAGGATAATTTGCTACTTTTGTCCAATTACTATGGCCACACACACAGTAACTAACATTATATTTATTCTATTGTTCCACTGTCTTTTGGGGATTCTCTCTAACCCAATGTGTGGGGATTGCAATGGATTAGTATTAAAGAGAGCTAAGCATCTAAATCCCCATGATTCAAGAAGTGAATAATTCCCTTCATCTTTTCAACCATCTCTCACTGACTTGTCCTTTACAGTAACCATACTGAAAAGTTCTTCTTCTTAAAAGCAGCATGCTTTCCTAAAGTGTTTCATTTTTTTTAATCAGTGCTAATCTAATCTATTACGGTCTATGTAGCATGCTCAGTATAAAGTGGGTATATATCTTCAAAGTAAAGCAGAAAATCTGTTAGCCATTATATGGATTTTGTGGGTGTACCTCCTGCATGCTACTTTGAAAATTTGCCCCTTAGTCTTATTAAACTAAATTGAGGAATTTCCAGATCTGATGTATCATTAAAAATAAAGTAGTGGGCTGTGCACTAATGACGTTGTTTGAAATGTAAACATGAGGCTTTCCATACATGAGAAAGGAAGTATTTTCAAGGAATGCTTGGAATGTATTCATCAAGAAAATATATTTAATTATATTGAAACAGGATCCTAACTTTATTATAGAGGGCTGCTTTTGCTGATAGCCCGAAACAAAGATTTTAGGACATACTTCTGTGATTCCTCCTAAATAATGTAAGTCCTAAACAAAGTTAAGACACCAAGGTGCTAAAATTACCATAGTTATGCCACATTAATCTTTTCATTAGTAAGTTTAAAAAAATCATAACTTTCCATCACAAGTCATAATGTTGATGGGGCATCTTTGATCTTAAAAAAAAAAAAAAAATGATCCCAATGGGAAGCCAGAAGTGTTTTTGATTATTATCTTTAAAGTAAAAAATTCCTTAGGTGAAATTCAGTATGAAATGCATCCATGCAATGATGAAGGTGAGTGAATATGTCAACATCTGTACCTTATTAAATCTGAACTATTTTTACTAGGCACTGAACCGAAGAGACCAAATACCCTGATAAAACCAGAAACTTCAGGAATGGATCTTTGAAGGCCTTTCTTGTTCTCTGATTATTGAAAAATGCAACTTAGTTTTATTCTATTATACTATATATAAGTTTCAACACCACCAATTTGCCCAGCTGCAGATCACTGTGATCCAAAACAATTTATTCTAAAAATGCCCAAGCCAAACATGAATTTCTACTCAGTCATCCTGGGTACCAGAATGGATTACTAAAATGTGTTTTTCATGGGTTTGGGTAATGCCAGATGTAATAAGATTCAGCTTATATTGTTCTGAGTCTAAAAAAAAAAAAAATCCCAAAAAAACGTCAGTAGTGGATTTTCTTGGGATTAACTATTACAATTTTAAACTTTCAGAGAAGGTAACATTTTAAGGCATATTATCAGAAAGAATTCTTCAAAAATTAAATTACCCTGTGTTCTATCAAACAAATAATGAAAAATATTCAAGTCAGAAGCAATCATTATATAATCATTTAGTCTGACTTCCTGCCTAATAAAACAGATCGTTTCACCTAGTCACACCTGTACTGAGACCACTAATTTATACTGTATTATATCATATTTTATAGAAGGGCAATGAGCACTGATTGGCATCTACGCCAAAGAACAATCTACCATATACAAAAACAGTATAGTAATCTGTAGGGCCCTAATCCAAAGGACACTGAAGAAAATTAAAACCTTACCACTAACTAACTTTTTGAAATAAAAACAGTCTTAGAATTGCTCTATTAATAAACAAAAGTTATTCAGCTCTGTCATGTGTGGTGAAAACTTCTTAAAAATGTGTCTATTTATATTACTTCAAGTTCAAACATTCTGAGATTTTGATATTTATTTTTTTTTTTTTTTACAGAAGACTAGAAAATTATTTATTATAAGAAATATAGAAGCCAAAAATCCTTTGTCACAGAAACCCTCACTAAGCAATGTGAAGAATAGGTTACCAGATGAATGTTGGTTAACTAATTTTAATCAGTCAGTTCTACCTGCCAAATGTGTCATGGCTCTTAGAATGCATTTCTTTGCCTGGACTACAGACCTACTGGAAGTGTTATTAGCCAAAACAGAGTATAAAACAAACAAAACACTGCTGAAAGTAAAATTATAAAGTTTGTTAGTTGATTGTGTTTACATCCAGTTCTTAAATACATAGGAGGTTACAGTTTATGAAGAAATAAGGAGTCCATTAATTCAATCATTCAGTCCTGTAATACAGAAAACTTTTAGCATTCATTCTACTTCTAGCACATGTATGGTATTATACTAATATACACAAAGCAAGTTCAAGACTTCCTTGAGTTGCACATAGCTTTAATAGTCAAGAGTTCCCTAAGTCAGGAACTGCTAACAATATGGCAGGACACCCAGGACTTCTGGCTGCCACCAACACCATGATCACGGTGACAGCAACTGTATTTTCTTTCCACCCTCCCCCACATCAGTATCCAGTGTAGCTGCCCCAGTCATCTTGCCCTAGTCATGCCACTGGGTTTGACTATGAACAGAATTAGGCTTGTGGTGTCTTTTGGGATTGCTCAATGACATATACTACCATGGACAACACAGCAGAAGACTTGCTTTGATGCTAAGCCTTCAATTTGACATTACTCCGTCAATAATCTTATGCTTTGCATAAAGTGTATATATTTGAGGTTTAAGATTTATCAAATATAACAGCCATCTTCTAATTCCAGTCCTCCATACCAATCAACCCAGCTTTAATTAAAAACCTACTTAGAGGAGAACTCGGTATTATATAAAGTGCTATCTATATTAAATGTATGCATCTTAACTCTAGCTATTATGCGTATCTTTGCATTTGGCAGACATGACGTTGCTATGTATAATTTGAAGTTTAATTTAAATACCTCTATGGCTCAAAGACTATGTACGAGTTAAGAGCTATGGTTCAGGTTCTGGATAAGGTTCATCTCAAAATGTGGCATGTCATCTTTAGACATAGTCACTATTTTAATTTCTAGGTATACTATGTTTTCCTATTTGAAATCTATGGGTTTCTCTTATGATGACTCGCTTGTAAGCATTTGCACACCTAAGGCTCCTAGCACATGTTCATTTAATGGCATGATATGACACGTAGGCAATGGATGCTACATGTGCATGGCAGGAAGCTTGATTCTTGGGATCAGATCCCACTGTGCTGTTACTTGCTAGGGCAGGGGGAGCCTGGCAAGTTGAAAGAAGAGTGCCTACAGGTCCAGCTGGGGCTGGCAATCATCTGATTGTCAGATCTAGATGAGATCAGGAACTCCTAATGGCCCCAGTACAGTCTGGGGGCAGAAATGGAGATGGAGAAGGCTTTCTTTCCCTGTAGGTTGATTTTGGGAGCCTCTGACAGTAGCAACCTTAGGGGAGGGCAAACTGGGCGACTGCCCAGGGCCCCACACTTTTTAAAAATAAAAATTACACTGAATATTTGTATTATCAATATAGTATTAAGATACTTTCATTGCAGTTTCATGGATGAGGCAAAGTGAAATTGAAAATGTCTGACTTGCTTATAGGTCATCAAAATTAAGCCTCTAAGGTGCCCCAAATGACTCTCTTGCCCAGTGCCCCAAAACCCCTAAGGCCACCACTGCCTCTGATCTCCAGGGCTGCCTATAGATGTGCTCCAATGCATTCGAATTAGAATGCATCAGAGCAGACTCAATTAATCGAGTCTGCTCTGTGTTTAAATTAGAACACTTTTGCATCACCTCAGCAGCATGTGCAGTAAGCCCCCTTGCATTTCAAAATGGCTACAGGAGCACTTTAGTTAAAGCTCATTTGATGAGCTTTAGTTGAAGTGCCCCATGGACATTTAGAAACACATTACACCATAAATTGGCTTTAATGTGTGGCCGGGTTACAATCTATAGGACAACTAATACCTTAATCACATCCTAAATGTAACTGGTCCCAAGGCCCTAAGTGTGCTAATATTGCATTGCATTCTTAAAAATATCCCACAGAGCCCCAGAGTTTGACAACACCCCGACTGAAAATCATTGTGCAAATCATTGGGTCAGTTTCTGCAGTGCTTAGCTTGAAGTTCAGTGAGAACCAATGGAAAAGATTCTGAAGTACATCTGGGAAAGTCCACTCACAATTAGAAAAGTGGTAAGAACCTCTGTTGCAATTACTTTGCTAGGCAGTACTTAAAAAGTAAGAATTGTAAGGACTTAACATCCATGAGAATTAATTTAATACTATGCATTGGGTTCAATTTTCAAGAGTGCTTAATTTGCACTTTAGATATTTAAATCCTGTTTTGGGCTAGTCTTAATTCCAAGACTGCAATCCATATGGATTCCTTTTAACCACAGTTAGGTAACCAAGACCCACAGGATCCACAAGCTTTCACTATTAAAGCACCTCTGCAACTGAAGTTCTGTTCTGCATATACCCCAGGTGCAACCATTTTATGTCCAGGAAAGAGGAGGATTTCAGATGCACCTTTCTTCAGTGCTAGCTTAACCATCACCTGCTCAGCATGAAGGTTATTTTGATTCCCCATTCCTAAACACCTCTCTTTCCCCATTCATTGTATAGAGAACTTAGGGGGCTAATGGAGATTAGTAAATACTCCAGGGGGCTGATGCCTAAAAGTTAGAACAACAACTCAGATAACTAGAACACATATTTAAAATGGTCACAACCATGACTGAAAGAGATAGAGAATCAGAAATATGAAAAATGCCAAATATCACCATGCGTAATAGTCTTTAAGTGGATCTGACCCTTCGGCACTTAGGCCAAACTCACTCATGTACCACTCATGTATTCCACTGTGTTTGTTTTGCTGCTAGACACCAATACGCTTTTGGTGAGAGCATTAAACAAGTCTGTCTTGGCCTCATTGAAATGGGAAAAAAAAGAGGGAAAAAATGCTGCATGTTCTATCTAAAGTATAGTTCATATCTTCGCATTTGATGTTGAAAACAACTTTTAAGATATTTTAAAATGTAAGTAGTTTTGGTTTAGGGCTTTAATTGCCTTTATACAGGCTATTTAACCTACTGGTACTGTGTGTCATCAGTAAAGGAAAGCTAGTCATGAATCAGGGACTTCAAAATGTGGTGGGGGAAGTGCCTTGATTTCAGCCAGAAAGAAAGTTAAAACAGCTGTTGGTCACTTTCCGATTCTGGCATACAAGCTACTACTCTAAAGGCCCTGGAGATCTTCAAAAGGAGCCTGGATGCACATCTTGCTGGGGTTATTTGACCCCCAGCAGTCTTTCCTGCCCAGAGCAGGGGGGCTGGACCCACTGATTTCATGAGGTCCCTTCCAGCCCTAAACTTCTGTGAATGTATGTGACTGCAAATGTATTTCCCTTTGATTTACATATGCCAATTACCAAAAAGGAAAGCAATTTAAACATTCGAGTTTAAAAATATCGCTCTGGTAGAACGTTATCTTTGTCCAAACCTGTTAGACCGTGCAAGCAGGTCTGTGTGTAATGAGGAAAGATGTTCAACATGGAAGTAGCAGTGGTTTGACTGTAGCCTATTACACCAATGTTGCATTTTTTCAAAACTTGTCTCATGATTAGAAAGCTCTCTGGCTACTCACATTTTTAAACACAATTTCTGAGTTAAGTGAAGTTGCACACAAAATTCACCACTCACTTATCTGACTCCCTATGGATCCTGGGATGAGTCACTTCACCTCTCCATGAGCCAGCCTCCCTGTAAAATGATACCCGTAGTTATCGAGTAGTATATTATAAGGGTTGGGATACAGAACTTTGATGCTTCTGCAACTTAGCTGTTATTCCTTACTCCTTGCACCTCTAGGATTCCTGGTTGGCTTCAGTGAGTAACCAAATAAAGAGCAAGAGTTTTTCAATCAAACTCCTTCCCTGTGAGCCTTAAAGAGAAGGCATTTCTTTTGGAAGTTTTTGCCTGCCAAAGGGTAGCAAGGTGAAAAATAACTTAATAGTATCTGCCCTGTTGTAGTTAGGTTTGCTAAGGTCTTGATTCACTAGGATCTTGTTTCTTTTCTTGCACTGGTTTTACACTGCTATTCTTCCATTAAGCTTCAGAGGGCTTATTCAAGATGAAGTAGTGCGAGTAATAAAAGCCTCCAAAACCAGTGGCTACAACCCTCTGTCATATGAAAAGGTAATGACCTTTAACCGAAGCCAGATCACGTCTCATTTCTTACCAGAATTCCTATATGTCAGATCTCTGTTACAGTGAAACACATTATGTGTACAACCTCCACCTCGAAAGAAAACTAAAAGAGCCCCCGAGAGAGCATCAAATATGTCATGAGCCAAACAGAAACTTCCCATGCTTGAGTCAGGGTTCTGAGATTTCTCATAAGAGATAACTCTTCTAGAGCTCACCATTCTCTTGGGATCTTTTAAGTTCTGTAGCAGATTTCATCTAAAAAAAAAAAAAAAAAGTACTTTTTTATTTCTACTGATGCTGCAGAGATCAAAGACAACATAGTAAACCTCACAGATTGAATTCCAATTCCACATATGGAAGGGAAGGTAGTTATTTTTTTCCAAACTAATACACAAAGTAAAATATAGAGAAGAATCGGTTTACAGAAGAATGTATCATTTACCATGGCAAGGTTACTGTGTGCATGTGCCAGTTGCTTAACTGCTGCTTTATCACTGAAGTTGCTCTTTTTAGAACAATCCAGCTCAGAGCCAGAAGACAGCATGTAATAACTTGTGACAAGGTTTTGAACATGAAGTCTTTATCAATGCCAACTACAATAACCCTGCAACGTGCAGAGGCTATTTTGGGAAAAGCACCTTATTATTTTGGAGATCTTTCTGAACATCCCAGTCAGAAATGCCTGACCCAGCCTTAGGCAAACAAGGTTCTTTGGATAAATGTGATCTCTATTATTTGTTTTAAGTTGTTCTGAAAACTATTCTGCTGATAATTAGCTAAAATACAGACTGAAAAAGAAAATATACAAGAAAAATGGAAAAGTTTTTTAACCTCATTGACATTGTATCCCAATTCATGAGATTTGGGCTGTAGCCACAAGAAGACATATTACTTTGGGGAAGAGGAGGGTGTTAAATTTTCCAGTGATTTGGATACCTACAGCATGTCTGGAAGGCCTCTCTGACACCGAGCCCACCACCCACAAAGCCCCACCTACTCAAGGATGCCAGGAATCAGAAACTGTGCAGAATAGGCAGTTTGGAGTGACCCTGACTGCTTGCCCCCAAGGCCATGTTACTGTTTTCTGTTTCAAGAGAGTGAAAGCAGCACTGGAGGGCCAGGGTTGGGGATGGTTCAGGTTCATTGTTATCCATTGCTCTACAAGATTAGAGTTCTGTTGAGCCTGACTGGGAGCAAGTGGGAAGGGCTTTATTTTTTTTTTCCTCAGCCGAAGATAGAGTTGAGAAGTCAATGGTATAGGCATGGCCTAAGTCAACTGGGTATGTCTGAAAAATCTGCTCTTGGACAGCAGTGAGACTTTGCAGATTGATTACATTTAAAATGAGTAACTTACTCCATAACAGCATCAAAGTCAACCTTGGACACAGATATATCAAAACTGCTGGTGGAGTCCCTTAAAACCACTCGAGAAGGGAGCCATGTGAAAAATGTAGAAAGTGGGAAGATTTTTCATTTCACTAGGAGGTTGGTGGCTGTTGATGCTCTGAAACCAAGGAGAGCATGAAAATCACATCAACTGCCAAGCCAAGCCAACAACTGTTAAGCTTGCAGATCTTGTGGGCAACAACTCAGATAACTAGAACACATATTTAAAATGGTCACAACCATGACTGAAAGAGATTGAGAATCAGAAATATGAAAAAGGAAGCAAGTCATGAGAAGACGACAGGTCTCCACTGTATAGAAGTGTGTCAAAGAAATCAGAGAACCGAGACTTTTGTTATTATTATTAGTGATATTACAATCTCTACTGAAAGACTGCAAACTGCGTCCTCTGCCATGGATATGCTGTGCTAAATTCTGTGGGCCTTTAAGACTGCTTTCTGCTGCTTTGAGGGCACAAAATGGTTTTAAAAGTCAGTTTGACAACTCTGGGGATTTTCCCATACATGAGAATCCTAAAATCAGCTGCTTCATATTCTAAGGCCAAGCATATGAGGCATACCTCCTCATACAGCTAAGGAAGGATGAGTTACCTTGTACACGGGATCACTGGCACTGGATACAATTTAGAGCTCTGAGGTACAGTCAAGGACATGGCCCCCCTGAAGTCCTGATACAAGGCAAAATGTGACACCACTCATTTGATGGGCTCTTACCAGTGCTGACTGAAGTTCAATAACAAGTGCAGGAAAACACACTCTATAACCACACATTAGAACTGAACCTTCTTCTGTTCCTCCTTAATGGCAAGGGAATGTCCAACAGTTTTCAATGGGAGATAGATGCCTAATCCACTTAGGTATCTAGTGGAATGCAAATGTATCTGTTTGCACCTTAGGGCCACGTCCAGACAAGAGCAGACATTTGTTTCCCCAGGGACAGGTTGCGGCAGCACACCTCATGCCGCTGATACTTGTCCCCAGGGAACGCCCATGCCATGCGCGCTCTTATCTGGGGTCCTGGGGGCCTCGGACAGCTGCAGCCATGGCACTCCTGCAGCTGGGAGCCTGGCTGGCAGCCAGACCATAGCTCCAGCTGGCCAGGCTCCAGTTTTGGGCTGTGCACACTCCACCACATGCGCTGCCCCACTTTTTTTTGGTGTGGTTTTTTTTTTACCCTGGGATCTCCCAGGGTCAAAAAAACCCACAGCATCCGGAATGCCTGCATGTGCGGCGCTGCAGATGGGTCTGTGGCACCACATACTGAACGTCCATGCTCATCTGCCTGCAGCATAGGTGTCCAAATTTGTTTCTTAATTTGCCACAAAGATATGAGTTCTTAGTAACTGTAGGAAAGGCAGAACAAAACAAGCGATTTAAGGAAGCTATAGAATTTCCTATTGGAGGTTTTCAAAAAGAGGGTGGATAGGCATCTGTCTGGGATGGGTTGAGTATAGCAAAACATTCCTCTCTGCAAGAGGTTGGAGTAGATTGTCTCCTCCAACCCTGTCATTCCAGTTTCCATATTTGTTCCCATATTACACACATTTCCCTAAAATCAGCCCTCCAAAATTGGGAGAACGTGTCTAAAGCAGAGAAGCTGATTTTCTGCACTGCAATTGAAGCATGTAATAGCTTCTTGTAATGGCTGTCATGGGTCATGCTTTTCTCCCAGCACAGCGCAGCCTTCAGTGTCACAGTTTTAACCCTATTACAGCTGCGGAGCAGTGGAACTTTAGTTCTGAAGCTGCAGCTAGAAACTGAGTGATGCTGAAGAGTGGCCTCCACCCATCCTGCCTGAGGCCAGCCTTCAGCCATGTTGAGCCCATGCTGTGGAAGTTAACATTCAGAAAAAATCTTTTTTAAAATTTTTTATTTCATTCTTCCTTCCCTAAATAAAGCATGTGTATTATTTGAGATGGTGTGTATGCAAGTAAATATGATTGTATAAATAATTTCATCTGTGTTTTTAAGGCAATATATTTTCTTTGATTTGTTCTGGCTAATTTCCTTCAATTGTGACTAACTACATTTATAATTGTAACTGTCTAGTTATATTGTTGCCTCTAAAAGTAATGGGCAGTTTTTCAAAGCAATGAAAAAAAATTAACTATGCTCTGCAAGTTACTTCATACCGGTAGCCCCCCTAGTCCCAAAAGACTTGTTAGGCAGCTGCAAATTCTCTTGCCCTAGCCATTAACAATTATACACTAATCAACTCACAACCTTTCCCCCATTTCTTTAAGTCTTATTGTGTTCAGACACCACTTCATTCAGTCACCTCTTGTAGCGAGTCATTCCCTTCCCATATAACTAGGTCATTATAAGTATTTATTTTCTTAAGTGTAGAACTATTTAGAGCCTACAATTAACACCGTTTTTGACAGTGTAGTTATCATAAACAGTGAACTCAGGTCCTTTCCTTTATGCTCCCATGACAGACAGAGATAAGCAGTGGAGAGTGTATTAAAACATGATTAGGAACATTCAGAGAACCAGTCTGATGGACTAGCTAACCGACAGAAGTAGCTACTTTTGGACTGCTCCTACCTATAAATATGATATCAGAAGGTTGTAGCCCTTTTACAAACTTATGTACCAATTGTAAAAAAAAACTGATACAATTCTGAAATTTTTAAATAAAAACTTAACACTTAAAAAGCACTTTTTCATCTTCATATGCTAATTAACAAGTGAATCCAATCCTTCCAACACTCTTGGAAAATCAGTATGTATCAGTTAGTAGTGCAACCAGTTTTATGGAAGAAGAGACTATAGCACAAATTGATTAAGTGACTTGCAAGACAAGCAAGTCAGTGTCAGAGGCAGAACTAGAACCCAGGAGATTCTGGGTCCTGAGTTCTGTGTAGAGGTCACAAGACATCATTATTAATTTCTTAGCAAAATAAAATAAATAAATACACAAAAATCCCAAGCACAGACAAAAGGACCAGTACATTCAGGAAATAAAGAATGGCACGTCTTTTCACTTCAAGGTGATTAGCTCAATTCTGATCCCAGGCTCTCTCTGCATTGCCAAGTTGAAAGCCGGATGGCCTGCAGGTCCAAAGCTAGGGCTGACAATCGGCTGATCATCCATTCCAGCCCCAGGCCTGCCACACATTCAATTTAAGGCACCGTACAAATCAGCCATATAATATAGAACATTTTTATGACTGGTTTGCCATTACGTATTTCTTTAAATTGGGTGCAAATATAACACCCTTGCCACTTACACCACAATTAACAGGTTAATTGTAGCATAAATATAAAGCATAGAGGTGGCCTAGGAGTTCTTTTCATTAAAGACCTTGGCACAAAAATATAGGAAATTTGTTGATGGCACAATTGTTGAAGGCTGGGTAGATATGCCCCTTTATAGCTGTGAACAGATGGGCGAAAAATGGAGTATGAGACAAAAATACAAAAGAAAAGGGTTGAGGGGCGGGAGAGCAAGCTAGTTGTGATAGTCAATACAAAAGATTGGGGTATCATACAGAAAGAATGACTTACCTAGAGGACAGAAGTAACAGAGGTAGGTTGGAATTCTATAGTACAAAATGCAAGGTTTTGCACCAGAGGACTAATAGCCAAAATTAAAATTCTACACTCCAAACTCATCTATTGGAAGCGACTGAGCAGACGGAAGAGGACCTAGGGTACTAGCTGATCACGGGATGACTATGTACTGTGTATGTGCTGTAACCATGAAAAGGGGAAAAACAATCCTAGGATGCATTAGCTGAGGTGTTCCCCACTAGGCAGAAGCATTAGTGCATTGGTAAGACTTCATTTGAAACACAGTATACTGGCCACTCATGTTCAAGAAAGCTTAATTTATATTGAAATTGCTGCAGAGAAGGACTATTAGGATAATCAGGGAAGTGGAGCGCTGATCATGTGAGAGTAGATAAAGCCTAGGAATGGAGAGCCAAGCAAAATGAAGGCCAAGAGTGAATACAATTGATCTCTAGAAATATACAGGGGTAGAGAAGTAAACACCAAGGAGGGAGAAGAGCTATGCAAGCTAAAGGACAATGGTGGTATGAGAACAAATGGATATGAACTGGCGAGGAATAAATTTAAATTTATTTGAAGTTTCCTAACCAACAGAACAATGACGCTCTAAAACAGTTTTCCTGTTCGCATAGTGGCAGCAAATTCTAGCTAGTTTTAGGAGATGGAGCTCAATTTATGACAAGTGATTTTATGGCATAGTATCTCCAATAGGAAGGTACCAGATTCTGGTCAGGTAAATCCTTTTTTTTTTTTTTTTTGTATCCTATGCTCCTATGAGTATTCCACTGGCAGAAATAAGATCAGTTAGATCTAAGAATCACCCATTCTTTAAAACCTAATGGACTGGTACTTGCTATATCTTTTGGAGGTAATTCTCTTCAAGGTGCTCTCCAGAAGGAAAAAGGACACAACTGCTACTTAAAGCCAAGTACTCAAAAATCAGGTACTACAAAGTGATAGCAAGAATAAATGAAAGCTGAGATGCACAGTAGCAAGAATTAACTTTAGAAAGAAGGGGAGATCTTAGAACCAGGAGAATCTTTACTCAGAACTGCCAAATAAAGTACTCTTACTATTCAAGACAGATTTAAATGGAATGGCCCAGAGGAACAGGAAACCATCACTGTCAGAATCAAGATAGTCTGTAGACCAGGTAAAACACTTCAGTGGAGAAGTAGGGAGTCTACACTTAAACCCTGATCCTACAAACTTCTATCCCTATGAGGAATTCTTACTTTCATAATGTTTCATCAAATTTAATGGGATTGTGCCCATTAGTAAAAATGATTCACATGAAAAATAATTGGTAGGAGTATTCCTGTGAGCTCTTGTAAGTAGTTACCAAACTGGTCCTCAGGAGGATGAATGTCTACTATAAAAGGGAATTAGAGATAAACTCTAGACCATTGGAAAGACTGAGCTGTGTTACACAGAAAAGATCATGCGGAGGGCCAGATTAATCTCCTGACCTTTCTATAGGGCAAAAGGCTCCACCCTTTCCTTAGTTCTGAGGGCTAAGTGAAGGGCAATTGTTCTGAACTGTTAAAAGTAACAGTAAACTATCAGTTCAAAAGTTATGGTGATGCAGAGTCCAAGTGGGGAAACTATAAACCAACAAAGGGAGAGGAAAGAAATTATTATCTTTACATAGCAGAAACCACCTAGAGGCGAGCTGTGTATACAGTTGTGTAGCAAGTTATTCTCCCGCTGGTAAAAATGTGTATTTTCAAACTATGTCTGTTTTGCATCAGAACAAATACCAAACTTCCAAAGTTTTTAAAGATGTGACACCCTACCCGTAATAGCAAATAGACCAAGAATTAGGTCAAATCACTAGTGATGTGGACAACTATGGTTCAATTCTCTGTTCCAATAATTTGTTACACATTGCACTTTGAGCTGTTCAAAATGTGATCGGTGCTAGCTCAAGTTTGGAGCAGTCACATCTTAAGGATAAAAACTAGGCCTGTGTGAAACACCTGCATTTCGTTTCGGTTTTGGATTCAGTGTTTCAACAGGACAGTGATTTCTTTCGGCATTTTGAATCGGTTTAATTTCATTTCAGTTGAAACTGTTTCGACACTGTTTTGGTGTTTCAGCCATAGGCTATAATAGGGAATGACTAAAATGCCTACACCTTTGTCATTTCTTGTCTGATTCTGATGAAAATTCCAAGAATGGTAGCCCCTTCTGAGGGCGTGAAGGCTGCCAAGTTTCAAGGAGATAGGTGCAGGGTTTTCTGGGAAACTGCACCTCAAGGTGCTGACAAGCAAAACTCGTGGTGTGTGTGTGTGTAAGAGAGGTGGAGCAAGGTGAAAATAGCGGGCATGGTAGCCCTTGCTGAGGTCATGAAGCCTGAAGCCTGCCACATTTCAAGGAAATAGGTGCAGAGGTTTCTGGGAAACTGCACTTTGTCACAGAGTAGGGTCCCTAGAGATGGCCATGATACCCCTAGGGCCCTGTGACTGTGCCAGCTCTGCCCTGCGGGCGCCTTCTCTTCCCACCTGCCACTATATCTTGTTGGAAAAGATAACAGATAGAGAGGCTGCCCTCAAACTTCAGCTCAGTCACAGTCCTAATGGACCTCACTAAACCCTATAGGTTCTTGAACCCCTTGCTGGGACCCTCTCTAAGTAGGTGCCTCAAAGGGACAACCTAAGCCTTATGGGCTAGATGCATGGCTCCAACCACCCTTTACCATGCCCCAAGCCTCACAGACAGTATATCGATATCATCCCTGTAATGAGGTCTCGGTTTCACTCTATCTCCTATTGTTGCTGGGCTCTCTATTCCCCTGTTGCTGTGCCCACATTGGCACTGGGGCCTCTACACGACATGGTAGTGTGCCCCAATGCGGTCTCCTCCCCTACAGCCTCAGTCCAGTCCATCACTTTAAATAACAACAGGTAAGCAGCACAGAAGCACTAGCATCTCAGGCAGCCAAACACTCACAGAGCCTTTCTTTCCTTTCCTGCAGGAGCTTCTTCTCAAGCAGCTGCCAGAGAACTCTCCCTGCCAGCCCCAGCCCTGGGGCTTATATGTGCCCAGGGCCTTGCCTCCTTCCAGTCAGCTGACTGGGGACAGGTGTTAGGGGTGTAAGTAGTAGTTGTGTTGGTCTAAGGAAATGGCAGACAAGGTTCTTTGGGTTAATCTAATATCTTTTAGTGGACCAACCAACAGAGCCGACCTGAGCAGGGTACAGGGCTGAAGCAAATCAGCCCGCGTGGGGCCCCACCCCCATCCCAATCCCACATGCCCCAGATGTGAAGAAGCCACCATCAGCAGTGGCTGCAGGGGATGGGCATAGTGAGCAGCCAAACATGAAGCAGTCACTGCAGCCGCTCCACCCAGCTCCACGGGGCCCTCCAAAGTGCAAGGCCCAGGGCTGTTACCCCGATTCTCTCCCTGCTAGTGATGGCTCTGCCAGCTGAATAGGTGGAGAAAAATATCTTAGCAAGCTTTTGGGTTAAAAACCTTTCATCAGGCTGAGGAAGCACTTACAGTTGGTGTGTGCGCTCTTCCTGGATGGAAGGAATAGTAAAGAAACCAGAGGCTGCATGCAATGAAGGCAAGAAAGCCAGTCAATGAAAGTGGAAATGGAGACATCAGGGGGTGAGGGACCATCAGGGGATGAGGGACAGGCTGGGATGGGGGGTGGGGGGAAGGGGCATGTAGCAGGTAAAAGTAGAGAGGTACCTGGGGAGTCAGATGTCCAACAGGTTGTAGTGTGTCAGAATAACAGTGTCTATATTGAGCCTACAAGTTTCTGTACCTTGGAGGTGGATGAAGAACAGTTCAGAGGCTCATCTGTGAAAAGTGGTTTATAAATTCAAACAAGCACTGAACCTCGCTAACCCCATCACCAGAAGCCAGCTTCCTACAGCCCAAAACACACCAAATGGATCCAGGCCATGCCATGACAATATATGCAAAAACCTGACAACAATATCTCTAGTATGGAGATATCTTCACAATACATACCTCCATTTTACTGATGGAAAATACATAGGATACACCAAGCAACAGCTGCACACCAGAATGAGCACACACTGAAAATCTATCAAAGACAAGAACACCTAACTACCTGTCTCCAATCTCTCGGGCCTGATCCTCAAAGGGAATTTACAAACCACTTTTCACAGATGAGCCTATGAACTTCACTTCATCAACCTCCTGGATACAGAAACTCATGGACTCAATTTGCATATTTGAAAGAGCCACCCGGATGCCATGTGAAGAACTGCTGCAGTACAGAAGAAAACCCCCCACAAATCGCACACTGCTGGTTATGACCTATCACCCATCCCTTGAACCTGTACAGAAAATCTTCAAAAAATTGCAACCCATACTAGACAGAGACCGTATTCTTAAAAAGATCTTCCCAGAGACACCCATCCTAGCCTTCAAACAAGCACTGAACCTCGCCAACCTCATCACTAGAAGCAAACTTCCCCAAGCCCAGAACACACCAAAAGGATCCAGACCGTGCCAGGACAAGAAATGCAAAACCTGCCAACACATCTCCACCACCTCCACTATTACTACACCCCACAACAGAGCCATCAGCATCCCTGGATCTTACAGCTGCACCTCCAGAAATGTAAATATACCTCATCCAATGTACCAAATGCCCTGATGGAAAATACATAGGAGAGACCAAATAACAACTGCGCACCAGAATGAACGCACACCGGAAATCTATCAAAGACAGAAATACCCAATTACCGGTGGGGGCACATTTCTCACAGGAGGGCCGCTCTCTCTCCAATCTCTCAGTCCTGGTCCTCAAGGGAAACTTACACAACACTTCCCAGAGACCAGCCTATGAGCTCCATTTCATCAACCTGCTGGATACTAGAGATCATGGACTAAACATAGACATTGGATTTTTGATACATTATCATCTGCCTGGCAACTGACTCCCCAGCCCAGCCCAGCCCAGCCCCTGGCTTCTTTACTTTTCATTCCATCCAGGAAGAGCACACGCCAACTGCTAAAACTTCCTTAGCCTGACGAAGGGTTTTTGAACTCGAAAGCTTGCTTAATAACTATTCTCCAACTATTTGGGTTGGTTTAATAAAAGATATCTAATTCACCCAAGGAACCTTGTCTGGACTCAATATAGACATTGGAATTCTGACACACTACAACCTGCCAGACATCTGACTCCCCAGGTACCTCTCCACTTTTACCTGCTAAATCCTCCTTCCCCACAACCCAAGTCTACCCCTCACCCTCTGACACCCCCATTTCCATTTTCACTGACTAGCTTTCTTGCCTCATTGCATGCAGGCCTTTGGCTTCTTTACTACTCCTTCCATCCAGGAAGAGCACACACACATACCAACTGCAGATGCTTCCTCAGCCTGATGAACAGTTTTTCAACATGAAAGCTTGCCAAGATATATTTCTCCAACTATTCAGTTGGTCTACTAAAAGATCTCAGATTGTCCCAAAGACCCTTGTCTGCCTGGTGTGTGATTCTGTAACTCTGTACCTTCCCTACACTTCGGCCCATGCCTCGCAGATGGCATCCCAGGCAGTTAAGTTGAACTCACCTGGAGCCTCACGACTCCACTGCAACCAGCAAGCCTCAGGCCTCTCAAAGATCTTAGAGGTCTGGGCTTTCCCCAGCCAGGACTGTGCGTGCATGTGGTGGCTGGAGGTTATAAGGCACCTTCTACCCTCCTTTCCTTGGTCCTGGCATTTCCTGGGAGCTGCCACACCACTGGCAGTCCCACCAGGCCTCCCAACCCTGGCAGGGTGCAGTTTTAGGTCATCCCCAGGACCTGGGGCTGCCTCCTTCCCCAGAGACCCATCCCATACCTCCAAGTTTGTCCTGCCATGGGAGCTCAACAGGGACATGTTCTTCCCCTGCTGGCTGGTGATGCAGCAAGTGCCGCCTCCAGCTCAGAGTGGGGCATTAAATAGGTCAGAAACCAGAAGCCAAAAGGAAATAGGTGTGGATAGAGTGAGGAGGGTGGCACTCACTCCATCTGCACCTGGAACTTGGGGAACCCCAGCAGCAGGAGGATCACCTTGAGGAACACCAGCTGCTCTACCATACCAGGATCCAAAGAGGTGTGGTGGGGTTTCACAATATCACCAGCAATGCTGAACACCCTCTCAATTGGAACACTGGTCAGTGGACAGGACACGTGTTCCCAGGCAACTGTGGCCAGATCCTGCCACATCTGGCTGTGGCTTGCCCAGTAGACCAAGGGGTCGCACAGCAGCAGCTCCACATCCTCGGCAAGATAGGCAGCCACCAAGGCCTGAGCGCTTCCTGCCTGATGGTGGGGTCTGGTGCTTCTGGACCCCACCATGGAAGCCATGCCCTTGACCCACATTAGCAGCACGTATGGTGGAGGAGGAGACTGGCTGGTAGGTGGTGTGCTGACATGGGACAGTGGACCTCTCTTCCACATGCTCCCAACTCTGGTCTTCTGCCTCCATGACTGTTCACCAGCACCTCAGTCCAGTGATCCAGGGTTCTGCTGCCGCATACACTCCCCTTCACTCTTGAGTCACACACAGCGGCCAGCATGTGGACCGTACTGGACCACAAGGGATCAAGCCATTTTCTGATGCCCTCCTTCAGCTGTCTCGCCAGTGCCTGCACATCTGGTGAGAGTGGCTTGCCCCACTCAGAAACACTGATCCCCTAGAAGTTCTCCACTTGGTTCAGAAGTTCCCTCACTACAGGGAGCAGCTGGCTAAGGAGGGCATTGACAGTGCTGAGGGTCTCAGTGGCCTCAAGGAAGGGCTTGAGGACCAGCAAGATCTGGGAGATGGTATCCCACTCATCTTTAAGGGGGCCACTGGGCCCAATCTCCCTGAGCAGGGCCATCTTATGGATGGCCTTCTGTTGCTCCACCAGCCTCTCAAGCATCAGGTATGGAGGTCCACCGAGTCTCCACATCTTGCATGATTTTGTGCTGCAGGATGTTCAGCTCTGCCTGTTTCTCCTGCAGCATCTTGCCCACCTTGATGCTCCAGTGGATGTAGCCTGCCACCTGCCTGCACCTGGAAATGAGCTTGTCCCTTCTGGGGAAGGAGACCTGGCTTTAGGGGAACTTTGAGGGGTGTGAAGCAGAAACTCTGCTTCCCCCTCCTGCCCAGAATTTCTTGTGCTATCAAGCTGAGGTTCCCTACTTCAAGATTGAGCTCCTCTAAGACTGGAAGTGGGAGGCTCATGCTGGGACATGCAATTGGGGTGGAAGAGGCTGTGCTGCTGGTGCTGGGGTTTATTATCATAGCTGATGTTACAGGGGGTGCATCTGCAGGCACTGCTACAACCTCCTTGCTCCCAGTACCAGCAGAAGCCTCATGGCTGGTTGAAAAAAGGCTGCGTCTCAGCTTGGGAACTGACACCTTTCCCTCTGCCCACTCTTACTCCCCTCCCGGATTTGGCAGTACTAGCCTTTCCAGCATGCTTCATGTTTTCCTGTGCTGGAAAAGGTGTCCGACTGTGTGTAGTTTGTGTATATGTAGGTATCTGTGTGTACAATCTTATCTAATCTATGCTGTGCTTTCCTGAACAATGTTCAGTGATCACACTGTCAGGCAAAACAGATTTTCATAGATTCATAGATGTTAGGGTTGGAAGGGACCTCAATAGATCATCGAGTCCGACCCCCTGCATAAGCAGGAAAGAGTGCTGGGTCTAGATGACCCCAGCTAGATACTCATCTAACCTCCTCTTGAAGACCCCCACGGTAGGGGAGAACACCACCTCCCTTGGGAGCCCGTTCCAGACCTTGGCCACTCTAACTGTGAAGAAGTTCTTCCTAATGTCCAATCTAAATCTGCTCTCTGCTAGCTTGTGGCCATTATTTCTTGTAACCCCCGGGGGCGCCTTGGTGAATAAATACTCACCAATTCCCTTCTGTGCCCCCGTGATGAACTTATAGGCAGCTACAAGGTCGCCTCTCAACCTTCTCTTGCGGAGGCTGAAAAGGTCCAGTTTCTCTAGTCTCTCCTCATATGGCTTGGTCTGTAGGCCCTTAACCATACAAGTGGCCCTTCTCTGGACCCTCTCCAGGTTATCCTCATCCTTCTTGAAGTGTGGCGCCCAGAATTGCATGCAGTACTCCAACTGCGGTCTGACCAGCGCCGATAGAGGGGAAGTATCACCTCCTTGGACCTATTCGTCATGCATCTGCTGATGCACGATAAAGTGCCATTGGCTTTTTTGATGGCTTCGTCACGCTGCCGACTCATGTTCATCTTGGAGTCCACTAGGACTCCAAGATCCCTTTCCACTTCCGTGCCACCCAGCAGGTCATTCCCTAGGCTGTAGGTGTGCTGGACATTTTTCCTCCCTAGGTGCAGCACTTTGCATTTCTCCTTGTTGAACTGCATTCTGTTGTTTTCTGCCCACTTGTCCAACCTGTCCAGGTCTGCTTGCAGCTGTTCCCTGCCCTCCAGCGTGTCCACTTCTCCCCACAGCTTTGTGTCATCTGCAAACTTGGACAGAGTACATTTCAATCCCTCGTCCAAGTCACTGATGAAGACATTAAAGAGTATCGGTCCAAGGACCGAACCCTGCGGGACCCCACTGCCCACACCCTTCCAGGTTGAAACCGACCCATCCACCACAACTCTCTGGGTGCGACCCTCCAGCCAATTAGCCACCCACCGGACTGTGTAGTCATCCAAGTCACAGCCTCTTAACTTGTTCACCAGTATGGGGTGGGATACCGTATCGAAGGCCTTCCTGAAGTCTAAGTATATGACATCCACCCCTCCTCCTGTGTCCAGGCATTTCATAACCTGGTCATAAAAAGAAACTAGATTGGTCAGGCACGATCTGCCTGCCACAAACCCGTGCTGGTTTTCCCTCAGCATAATTTGTCCTGCCGGGCTCTCACAAATGTGAGCCTTGATAATTTTTTCAAAGACTTTGCCAAGGATGGAGGTGAGACTGGCTGGCCTATAGTTGCCCGGGTCCTCCTTCCTCCCCTTTTTGAAAATGGGGACCACATTGGCCCTTTTCCAGTCCTCCAGGACTTGGCCCATGCGCCACGAGCTTTCAAATATTCCCGCCAGTGGCTCTGCAATGATGTCGGCCAGTGCCTTCAGCACCCTTGGATGGAGCTCATCCAGGCCTGCCGACTTAAAGGTATCCAGTTCTTCCAAATGACTCTGCACCATCTCAGGGTCTACGTATGGAAGTCTGGTGCCTTGCTGCTGCCTCTCTACAACCCCAGTGAGAGACTTGTCGTGCCCCTCACTTAGGAACACTGAGGCAAAGAACTCGTTGAGGAGTTCAGCCTTGTCCCCCCTGTCCGTCACCAATTGTTTCTGCCCATTTATCAGGGGTCCTATTCCTCCCTGGGCCTTCCTTTTACTCCCTATATATCTAAAAAACAATTTCTTGTTGTCTTTTACTTGGGTTGCTATCCTCAGCTCCATGGTAGCTTTGGCCCGTCTAACTGCCTCCCTACAAGCATGAGCTGAGGAGGTATATTCGTCTTTGGTGATCTCTCCCTGTTTCCACTTTTTATGTGCTCCCCTTTTGACCCTTAGGCTGCCCTGGATTTCTCTGGTCAGCCAGGGAAGCCTCCTGGCCCCTTTCCCTCTTTTGCCTCGCTCGGGGATCGTCTTGCTTTGTGCCCGAAGAATCGTTTCCTTAAGGCACAGCCACCCTTCTTGGGCTCCCATCACTTCAAAACTCCTACTCTTCAGGCACTTCTTTTTCTTCAGGTAAAAAAAAAAAAAAGAATAATTTCAAAGGAATCAGTATAGGAAAAAAAGAAATGATATAGGGATAACAATACTAGTAATACTAGTAAAGAAGCTGTCAGTGTACGCTGTATCCTATCCAATCCTTTGCAAGTAGAAGATATACTCCCTAGGTAGACAGTAGCAGCTAGAAAGCAGTCAGAGTCAGTGCCTTTCAGATGCTGGTTTCTAGCAAGAGAAAGACAGACAAAAGCTGACAACTTTGGTACCCACAGGCTTATAGGTGGTCTTTAAATTTTTTAGGTCCCTCCCCCCAGAGCACTCAGATTGGAAGGGACCTCAGAGACAGTTGGCAGACACTGACCATCTACAGATGTCAGTCTGTTCCCCACTTCTTTCCCCTCCCTCGCCTTATTTTCTCTGTCCCTGCAACCTCAGCTTCGAAACACCTTCGAAACGCCAAAACATATTTGAAATGTTTCAACTTGTTTCGTTTCATTGCAAATGTTTCAACGTGTCTCCCATTTCATTTTGGATTTGGAGCTTCAAGCATTTAAATGCTCGAAACACCACTGAAACCAAAGAGCGGTAAAAATTTTGCACAGCCCTAATAAAAACCTTTTCTAACTGCGTCACCTGCACAGCTGACTTGTCACAGAGTTAATGGGATGGGGGTGGGTAATCAAATGGAAGGTGGTTTTCTAATGAGGGTCGGGAAAGGGTGGTGAAATAAAGGAAGCCAGCCACTGAAAAATAAAATAAAAACAAGTTAAAAAAATTAAAAGAAATAAAGAGGAAGTAAATTAAAAAAGGTCTCACATCATAATACACTGGGATTGAAGTGTGGGACGTCCTGATTATGCTTCCCGGTGTGGCTGGGAGGTGGGATCAGTGAGGGAAGATGATTTGTGGGAGCTATTGCCCCTGCCCCAGGAAGGAAGCCCCAGTTCATTGGAACCTGATCTGGCACCCTACTTTGTTCCTCCCCCCTGCATCTCCCCTAGACCCCACTCCTGGACCCGTCCATGCCCTTCAACCTGGCAAGCTAGCATGTGCTCTGCAGGTTGTTTTCATGGGATTGCACTCCTGGGGGTGGGAAGGTCATATCCTGAAGGGCTGGTGGAGCATTTGTCTTGGTTCTAAAATCTCCCCATGGGCAGTAGAGTTCAGGGGTGGAAAGTTTGTCCCCACAGTACAGCATGGTAGGGGAGGGGATACTGCATCCTGGGATGCTGGAGGACTGCAACTTGGGTGGCTCATCTGTGGGGAATGGCCACACATAAAGGGAGCATGATCTGGGTAACATGGATCAGAGATAAACCTGCCCTATAGTGGTGTAACTTTAAGCTACCCAAACTGTGCGTAAAACTAGTCTATTAATATGTGGACAATCCAGGGATTAAGAGCTGCAGGAGCTGCCTAAAATTAAATGTGTAACAAGGCCCTTACATTATTCATATAAAGTAAAATAGCTGTAACAGGGAGACTAAAACTACTTCTTCCTCCTTAGCTCCTCCCTCCACCCCCATACATGATCCATGCACTCACCTGAGATGCAGGAGACCTGCAGTCTAAACAAGCAAAAGGAAGGTCTTGAAGTTGCATCGCCCCAATTCCAGAGGAGTGGGCTCTTGGCTATTCTGAAATATGTGCATCTCCAGAGGGAGACCAAGCCAGAGGGAATGTGGTCAGTAAGATGGACACTGTTCAGGGTCCTCAGCATGCATCTACCCCCACCATTGTCATGTCTATTTTGTCCAGAGACTCTTGAAAAGAAAGCACAAAATACTAATGGAGGGAAGATTGGAAGCCCTAACTCAAGGGACTCCTCCCTTCCATGACAGTACATTTCTCAATGAGCCATAAAGCCAGGTGACCTTGGGTTACTTTCCTTCTGGCCCTAACGTATCTTCCACTCCTGGCTGTCCAATAGGGCAGTTCCAACAGGAGGGATGGAGGGCACTCTTGGCTCTGCTTAGCCCATGGTATGCTGATTAGGGCATTTTGTGGGAAGTCCAAGATGTAGGCCCTTCTCGGCAAAAGGGGTGCCTAGAACCTGGGTCTCCCACTCTGGTCAAGTGCCCTAACCACTAGACTGTTAAGCAAAAGTGTGAGAGGAATCTCATCCTCTGTCATTTTTTAATGATTACATGGAGTTACATGCGTCCCCAGGAGGACTAGGTTCTAAAGTCTGTGCAAGTGACCCAAAATACTATTTATACAACCAAAGTTATCTTCTACTTTATTCATCTAGATTTGGATTTCTGTCTTAGTTTAGGGGAATGGGCCTTTCCCTTTCATGATACCCATAATGACTACAACCTCAGGACCAGGGTCATCCCTGTGGGGGCAAATCAGGGTGACCGCCCTGAGCCTCATGCTTTGGGGGGCCCCATGGACAGTGCCTTACAGGCCCCATTGCAGCCACCACGTGACGCTGCCACTGCACGCCAATGGCTCGCCACCACCCTGCCCCCTCCGCTCTGCCAGCTCTGGCTGCTCGCCACCGGGCCCTGCACAGGCTGATATGCCCTGGGCCCTGCCCACCCCTAGGGACAGCTCTGCTCAGGACTTAAGTAGGCACCTACAGGCATTTCTTGTACAACAAACAGATCCCAAAGAAATTAAAGGCCAGCAATGCCTGACAGTTGTTTGGTTCAGGCCTTGTTGTTGCAGTGAAGCAAAGAAATACTACTATTAAGATATTAAGGATTCTTTAACAATTGAGCATTTAGTTTGTTTGGTGATAAAATGTTACCCCACTTATCTGCACAGAAGCATCCAGCCACCTGAAACCTAAAAAAATGACTAATTATGACACAGAAAACTGGTACTGAAGAACAGGGGCAAAAAAGAAAAAAAAAATCAGTTACAATAAGGGGACAGGGACACAGTAGCTAACCTTCACCAAGGCATTCTAGTGTAAACTTTCTCTCTCCATTCCCATGTATTAAAAGGAAAAGTAGAAGTCAGCAATGGATCATTAATTTAATATATTCTGCTATGTCAGGTATGCAGAGTTCAATGAGACAAATGGTTAGAAAGGGGGCATTTTTGTTAGGAAGATAATCTAGATACAGCTTTCTTATCTTTGCATGCAGGGTACTTCCTATTGACCTGTCTGTGATACTAGCTCTTTGAAAACATCCTGGTCTGGGCATCCATTCTTGTTCAGTCTGGAGAAGACTGAATTAGGTATTTTTCCAGCCAAAAGGGATAGCTTCCCAAAACAAAAACCACTATGCTTATACAGTTATGTTAGTGTTTACAAGGTGAAAAAGAATTGTATTTAAGCTTAGCACACTGCCCATAATTCACTGTTCACTTTTGGTCATTAACAGAAGATGCCAGTGATTTTATTTTTAGTATACTGTAGCATGCGTGTGCATGTGCATGGAAGAATTTTCTGTGCAGAACTGATTTATTCGGATAGAAATATCAATGGCACAGATTGTGAATGAAAATCTAAAAAGTTGTCCAATATACAGAACATGAATTCATAGTACCAAATACACATGTATGCACATTAGCTCTGTACAATAAAGCAGAGCACTTACAATGCACTGTAGAAGCACTATGTTCACTGAATAATAATCATTCTCTATGGCTTCAGTATTCTCCTCTCCCATCTTGACACTATCTTACATAACAGCAGCCTCTGCTGGACAAGGCTGGAGAGTATTTTCTTTCTCTGTAGCTCCCCCAAAGAAGTCCTAAGCTGTCAAAACAGCCATGTTGATATTACTCAATTATACACCAGAGGTGGACTTGCATAAAAATCCATGAGGAGTCACAGAAAAAAAACCTCTTCATTTTTGCTGGACTGTAAAACTTTCTTTGGAAGAATACCTTTTCTCTTGCAGTGCTGATTCTCAGTGTAATTCTATATACCACAAAACAAAGCACAAGAATAAATTTAGGATTTTTGTTTTTAAAAAATTATATAGATATATCTATATCTAATTGGCAGCCAGTCTTGGGAGACCATATATATTGCACCTTTGGTGGGTTACCAAGTACCACCACAGCTTCTTGAGTGGCTGAGGAGTCCTGTGTGCAAAAAGTAGACCCTCCGGCAAGCTGCACATATAAATTTGGTTGAGCCTGTGCTGGCATGTTGAGTACAGTCTTGTCTTGCCTTCCTCTGACACCTCTTCTCTCTCAACACTGGCCCTCTCCATCTCGAAGTGATATAGGCCCTGCTTCACAGTGGCTTTCCATTCACAGAGGTTCAAAGCAATTGATACCCACAGTTGGACATCAACATGCAGTTCATGAAGGTTTTCTTGCAGACATCAACAAAATGTAGTTTGGGCCATCCAAGTTGATGTTTGCCAGTGGCCAGCTCACCATAGAGTATGTCCTTGGGGATTCCACCATCGCTTATATGATTCACATGTCCTAACCAATTGAGGCATCTGTCTCAGGAGCACAAACATACTGGGTAACTTGGTCCATTCCAGAACAGAGAAGTTGGAGATTTTTTTCACACCTTGTTATGTCCAGGATACAGCAGAGACATCAAAAATGGAAACTGTTCAGTTTTCTTTCTTCCTTGGCATAAGGAGTCCATGTTTCACTGCTCTACAATAGAGAGCTAAGTATGCAAGTGCTATAGATTGACATCTTTGTCAATAGAGTGAGCACTCCATTTTTCCAAGCTCTCTTTTGACATTTAGCCATGGCATTGCCTGCCTTTCTGATGCAAATGTTAATTTTGGCTTCCAAGCCAAGATTCTGCAAGATGGTGGAGCCCAAGTAAGTGAATTTTTTCAACTACTTCCAGGTTTTCATCATTTATTCTAACTTTAGGAAGCAGTCAACTTTTTGACCTATGACTACGGTCTTCTTTAGGCTAATGGTCAAACCAAAATAGCCACAAGCACAAAAAAAGCAACCCATGAGACTTTGCAGTCCTATTTCTGAATGACTAACAATTGTTGCATCATCGGCAAAGAGCATTTCACAGGCAAGAACTTCTGGGGTTTTCATTTGCACTTCAAGATGAGCAAGGTTAAAGCTTTTCCCATCAGATCTGATCTGAAGGTATACTCTTTCCAAAGAGCCACTGAATGCATATTTGGAGTAGGACAGTAAAGAAAATTCCAAAAAGTGTTGGAGCTAGGACACAGCCCTGTTTGACACCACACTTGATTGCAAATTCTTCCGAACATAACCCATAGAACTGCACCATTCCATGCATACCAATGTAGAAGGACTTGATGATGCTCAGGTGCTTAGGAGGGCAGCCAATCTTCTTCAGGATTCAAAACAAACCATCTTTGCTGACAAGATCAAAAATTTGATGAGATCAATAAATGCTTTATACAGAGATTTCCTTTGTTCACAGCACTTTTATTGTATCTGTCTCAAGGAAAATATCATATCCATCGTGGATCACTTGGATCTGAAACCACATTGAGACTCGGGGTAGACTCCGTCCCACAAGGGTCTGCAGTCTTAGCAGGACGACTTGAGCAAACAGCTTCCCAATGATGCAAAGTAAGGACATACCGCAGTAGTTACTGCAGTCACTCGTATCACCTTTGCTTTTGTAGAGTGACTATGATCACATTCTTCATGCCTTGAGGAACTTCACCTTCTCTCCAACACATACATATTAATTTGTGCAGATGGGGAAGGAGAATGGATTCACCATATTTAATTTCAACCAATATGCAATCTGCACCTGGGGCTTTACCACAAGCAAGCTGATCAATGGCTTTTTCTACTCCATCTATAGTAGGTTCATGGCCAAACACTGTCAGGGTTGAGAGGTCTTCAAGTACATTGAGAGGGGAGTCAAGGACCACATTTTTACAAGAGGAGAGTTCTGAGTAATGTTCAACCTGTCTGTTTATTGCAGTTATTGATGACTGCCTATGAAGGATTTTAAAGGGGTGTTCTTCCTCGGAACAGGCCTGAGAGCTTTCTTCATGCCCCATACATTGTTTGCTTGTCACCTCAGTCAGCATCTTCTTGGATATTTTCATACAGTTGTAGCCAGTAATCATTTGCACACTGTCTCGCTGTAAGTTTTACCTTTTGCCAGATCTCTCAAAGCACCTGCAAATTGGAGTGGCTAACATTACGCATATATTTAAGAAGAGCGGACCATTTCTTTTCTGTGAGTGGAATTATTTCAGATGAGTTCTCATTGAACCAGTCATTTGAGCTGCAATGCAAGGTACCACAAGAGTTGAAGGCAGTTGCATAGATGGCTTCTTTGAGCTGAACCCATTTCCCCTCAGCAGTATTTCGTGGCTTAAGAGATGATAGAGCCCTGGAAAGAATTTTGATGAATTGAGAGACAGCTTTCCTCACATTTTTTGTAGTAGTTTGTGGCACACGATAGCAGTTTGCTCTCAAGTTGAATCTCTAAGTTCCAAGCACCCATTGAAACAGCAGACTATGGTGGGGAAACACCTTTTTGGTTGGGGGCTGCCCAGCTTGAGGCAGGCAGTAGTTTTCCAGTGAGGTTCAATGACCTCTCCCATCTTCGGAAACAATCCTTGGCACCTGGATCTACACCAATCAATCCATGACTTAACTGGTAACCATTGGCTCCCATTTGTTTCAACATGTTGGCAAATCTGGAGTAACCTCTCCAGGGTGCAAAAGCGTGGGCATTTTCTAGGTCATCAAGAGTTGCCCAAGTGTCAGAATCACACTCTCAACTTTTCCAGCTTATCCACTGGAAAGATAGAACCAATATGATGTGGAGCTGGAAAAGTTGCAGGAAGGAAGACTAAATAATTGCCTAACCAGTACCATCTTAGGGGCTCCACTCTGGATTTTCTTCAGGGTTTACTCCCTTAGCCTTCACCTCTCCCAAGGTAATGCTTGTGGTTACTGTCCTCTTCTTCCACCAGCTTTGCTGTTGGGAAATATCTTCTTCTGCTGAAGCTGCCATTGTGATGACCAGAGGACAGCTCTTAATGACAAGAATAGTCCTCACTTACTAAGTTCAGCCCAGTTATAAAAGTGGTTTCCCAAGATGTGGCAAGTGGAGCCATTAGCATGAGTCAGATGCGAATGAGGACCAGTGATCCCAAACCACCTTAACAAAGTTTCAATGTTTGAGAAACAAAGGTTCTACCTCTCCTCAAACACCGCACACACACCACTCCTCCTTTCCTCTGGCTTTCTTCTGTGTACCTGAGAAGGTGTGAAATTTACAGCTTAAAACAATGAAGAGAAGACTTATTTCTATATGTGAGGGAAATAGGAGGAAGGGGAGATTCCATCTTGTAAAGAAAGATGCTGATAAGATTTTAGCAAGTTTAGAGTTCCTTGAGCACTAATTCATCCCCGTGGGAATTAGTCCCCATTCTTACCCTAACCCCATGCTGTTTCATTGAAAAGTTTCATATCTCTAATGTCCATGTGAGGTTGTTTCCATTACAAGACCTCCATGAGAGAGACTACTCTTACTGGTTTTCATTATTATTGTTGAATAAACTTTTGGAGGAAGCAAATTTTTCAGCAATCCATAACTCCTTCAAATTTGACAGGAATCAAAAATCACAGTTAGAAAAATTAAATCCTGCTTTTGTTTCCTGAACTTAAACAACAGATGAATTTGACAGGTTTCTAAGTCTCATTAATATTACTGTTGTCTGACTCTGAATTAAACCTTGATGACTTATACTGTTTCATGACATTCATACTTCAATAGTAAAAAAAAAAAAAATACTAGAGTTTGTGCCAACTCATGAAAAATTCATTTGAAAGAGCAATCTTTAATGTTTATAGTTCCATGAAAGCTGCTGAAGTAAAAACCTGAAAATACTGTGCATTGCAATATGCTTAGTAAACAGATAGTTACACATGGGACCAAATCCTCAACCCCTTTTAAAAATCACTTTGTACTACAAAGCTGCCTTAAATCAGCTTCCTGAGGCCTCCTACTTGCAAAGGAAGAATTCCCAAGTTATAGGTACACAAGACATTACTGGAAGACAGAGGAGATGGCCAGGGCATTTCTATCTTATATTAACCTGTTGCAGTAACTTCTTGAAGCCATACATTTCCAGAAAACTTCAAGAACCCTGAGGTCCTTTCCAGGAGTGCTGAAGGTCAAGTTGACCTCTAACTGACACAGTTCCAAAGCACCATAATACTAAAGAAACCCCACCTTGTGCTCATACCTTCCAAGTCCTGTTTGGACACTCCTGAAGATGTGGCTCAAAACAAGTGGCAAAACTTTAGTTTCAGGAGTTGATGCTTTGTTCAGGCTTTTGTCTAATAACCCTGCAGCTACAATAAGAAGCAAAGCTGAGTTGTGATATCAAGTTGGCCTGTGTTGATCTCTCTGAATTAGATAAGCGAGCCTCAGGAAACAGTCCTTGTTCAGACCCAAAAGCAAACCTTCAAAAACTTAAGCAATACTCCTCCTCCCAAAATACTCCTGGAACTAGCCCAGTCATCTAGCTCTCAGTTCAGCATGTTTTTAAAAGCTTTGTTGAAGTGTTTTGTTGAACTGGGGTCTCATACCCATGAGTCCTTCTTTCCCGTCCTCACTCACATCTGCTTCCCTTTCCCATCCAGTCCAATAGCCCTTTTAATGAAAAAGCCTCTGTACCCAACAGCCATCTAGTCTCCATCATTCTACAGAATCCTGATGGGTCCTCCTTTCAAATTTCAGGGAAGAGAAGCAGAAGAAAGAACTAGTTCAGGTTCAACAGAGGGAAGACAGATGTGCTGGAAGTTCGTCAGAAGTAAAGGAGACAAGGACTGGTGAACAATTTAGTTGAACTGAGTTGAGCTAGTTTCAGAGGTTCTGGTTTGAGAAAAAGTTCAGTTTACTTATCCCACCTTAAGTCTCCATATGATCTCATGGAACACACCCAGAAAAGTGTGCACATGTCTGTTGTTCATCTCAAGGCAGCACTGTATCAAATCCTGGTATCAACAAAAAAAATACCCGTGGGGGGGGGAAAAAAAAAAAAAAAAGCAGCTCCTGGAGCATGCCCTGAAGCAACCAGAGTCTGGATCCTCCAGAGAGACACTCTGGTACCCGGCCAGCATGTCTCTATGCCTGCCCCCTTCCCCTGCTGTTGCAGCATGCTGGCTCAGCATGCTGGGGCAAATAGGAGTGGGGCAAGGCTGCAGCAGTGACCCTGACCCAGGTACTGGCCCTGGTAAGTAGGGACATGGGGGTGGGGAAGCTGTGGGTAGGATTGTGTGTGGGAGGACTGTGTGTGTATGGGGGGAGAGGGGTACCAAATGGGAGGGGTGGGCCCCTGCCTACCTGCCTCCTGCATGGCAAGCAGCGCCCCCAACAGCAGCAGCTGCCATCAGGCACTCAGGGCCTACTGCTGGCAGAGCTCCCTACATGGTACAGTATGGCTCTGGTCGCTTGAGACCCAGCAACACCTATGCCACGTGTCACAGGCCCAGCCCAACCCAGCCCAGGGGCATGAACCTTTGGGCACTACCGGGCCACTCTTGCTGTCACCTGGGGTCCCGGTGGCACTGCACCCAGGGGCCATGCATCAGGCCAGGCTGGGCCCTGTCTCCATGGAGCTGGCCCAGTCCAATGGCATGTGGGGCACTTGGAGGCAAGACCCGACCTGGTCCAATGTGCAGCCCATGTGTGCGGTGCCCGAAGTCCAGGTGACAGCAGGAGTGGCCTGGTCCTGCCTGAAGGCACACGCCCCTGGGCTGGGGCCACAGCATGTGGCACAGGTGGCCAGGGCCGTGCTGTGCTGTACCACACAGAGACCCTGCCAGCAGCAGGCCCTGAGTGCTAGACAGCCATTGCTGCTGCTGACAGGGGGCTAGGCACTATGTAGGGGGTAAGTGGGGGTCCCACTCCTCCCAAGCATTCCCCCCCATACCCAAGAAACCACCCCCACAAACCCCCCACCTACATAACCAGCCACAAACCCCACACCTCCCCAAACCCCCACACAAGCTCCATACCCACCCACAAACCCCCCAACCCCCCACATCCCCCCACAAATCTTATACCCTGCATCCCCAGCCAGCCAAATATGACAGGACAGGACCTGCTAGCAGGAGCCATAGCTGCGGGGGCAAGTGCCACACTGCAGCCCTGCTCCATGCCCACACCAGTGTTGAGACACTTGGCTCAAGCCTGGGGAGGCTCCTGGTCCCAGGAACTACTTGGGAAGTGTGATGGGATGGAGGTGGCAGCAGGGGTGTGTGAGAGAGAGAGCAAGAAAGAGAGAGAGAGAGAGAGAGAGAGAGAGAGAGATGGGGGTTTGGGGTGGGGGAGTGCTCCAAGTAGAAGAGGCCACTAGAGCCAGCAACAAAGCAGCAGGTGGAACAGCTTCAGCTGGACTAATGTCCTGGTGCTGGAATGGAGCTGCTGGGAAGGAGGCTGTGGGATTAGTCAGGGGCAAGGGCAGAGGCATGGCACTGTCATATCAGTGCTGCTCAGTGCCCCATGTGCTGGTGAGCAAAAGGGGCAAGGGCAGCTCTGATTTTTCTATGATAAAAAGCCAAAAACAAACACTAAAGTGTACAGATATTTAGAATTTGTTTATTACGATGATGGAGGCACTGGTAGGCTTCCAAATAACTTAAAAATTGCAAATATATCAATAAAACATTGCCCAACTGATCTCTCTATATATAGTGGTGTTTCATTTTAATCACACAAGAACTCTATTTTTGGTATTTTAATTATAGAATTTGGGGTTTTTTTAATCAGAGAATTTGCAATTTTTAAACAGGGAACGCCAGGATCCCTGCTGGCGACACAAGTGGTGAGACCCAGGCAAAGGAGCCTGCCCAGAGCCAGGACCAGCTGGAGGGCAAATGAGGTGGCTGACCTGGCCATTTCGGGCCGGGAGGACATGCTTTGTCAGTTCAAAGCGGACTACCACAATGAGCACATCTAAGCGATAGCTGCCCAGATGGCAGGGCAGAAGCACTAGAAGACATGACAGCAGTTCGGCCTGGAGGCCAACTGTGCAAACACGGCCCAGTGGCTGCTGGCCCAGAAGTGCAGGAGGCTCTGCTACAGGGCCCATACCACAGCCCAGGCAGGTGTCCAGATCTAGCAGGCATGCAGTCACAGGGCCGCAGCTCCAAGAGAGCTGACATTGTCGCAGGTGGCAGCAGGTCACAGTCAGGCAGCAGCCCCTACTGCCAGACTGCTACAATAGGCAGAGGATGCACAGGCTACTCTAGGTTAGAGTTGCTTCAGCAGTCCAGCTGGCATAAGGGGCTCACGTCCCCAGGTACCAACTGGCTGGGCCTCAGAAGCTCCTGAGGGCAAGTAACCCTGAGCCGCTCACCAGGGCAGCTTTGTATACTGCTGGGGACAGCACAAGTGTTGGCCCCAGTCTCTAGCTTCCCCTGGCTGAACACCCAGTAGGAGCTGGGCAGGGCCATTTTGCCCCAAGTGGCACAATTTGCCCCATACCAAAGTGCCTGTTCAGGCATGTATGCTGAGGCACAAATCTCCAGCACAAGTTTGTGCCACTGCTATTTGAGCTGCTGCAAGTGCCCACGCCTGCATGTGTGGACGTGCCCATAGAAAGCAAAATATGATTGATCACAAGTAAATAAAAGAGCATCTAATGTGAAGTTCTAACTGCTCCCTTTCCTCACCTTCTGGTTTATATCACAAGATATATTCTGGGGGCTGATGGAATGGTTCATTTATTAGAAAGATCTTCCCACCCAAATAAAAAGCATAGTTGTCGAATTTTTAACTTGAATCAAATCTTACAGGAATTTCTTGGAATAAAATTGCCACTTCTACCACTGAAGCTAACCATGGTCATTGTTGATTAAAGTTCCTTTGCTTAGATTTGCCAAAATTCCCACTTCGATTAAGTTTTCCCATTTTTGCTCTGAAGAGGATTCTATTAATACCTTCTTTTTTTTGGCAGCCAGTTATAAAATGTTAAATCCTTGTTTCCTCAGCAGGGATACAATATCTTCCCTTATTAAAAATACTGAAACACAAGTTTGCCCAGAGGTGTGTTTTATTTGATGTGAAGGGATCCAGTAAAAATGCTTCACTGAGACAGCTAGTGTTTCAACCCATCCTGAAAGGATTTTGCAAGTTTTCCAAGAGTTCTGGTGGGCTGTTTGGTTGATAATTTGTTAACTCTTTACAAAAATTGTAGTTTCCACTATTTTCAAGTGCTGATCTCTATCAAAAGCTGCTACACAGGCAAAGGAGAAGATTGAATCACTTTGATTTGTCAGTGAGGAAAGAAGAAAGTAAAAACGTATGGGTCTTATTTATAAAACTGGCTGCAGCAATAAGTTTTTACAGACAGGTTATGATTTTGACCTCGCCAATCAGTAATCACAAAGGCACTCTCATGATCAGTGATAGTCTACTCTCCAAACTCACTGTTTTTTGTGAGGATGGGGGGGGAGCAAATCTGTCAGACCCGATGCGCAGTCACCCAAAAACCTGATATTCCTTGCATCTTTCAGTCAGTTTCAGTGAAAGCATAGGGAAACATATGTCCTGGTTTCTGGTGCTTATGCACATGCCACTTTCCAAGCATTTAAAAAAAAAAAAATAAATCAAAGGCATAAGGAAACAACAGCCTGGCAGGTCTGCCAAGCAGGGATACCTATGCACTCTTTGTGCAGCACGAGTGGTGTCTCTGCCTGAACGCAGAAAGCCTGAGGGAGAACATCAGTGTCAGAGACTAGCTTAGTATTCTTCAGGCCCTGGCTATGGTTAAATACTTTGGGCCCAGTCCATCTACCACTGAAGTTGATGACAGCCTTTCCATTGATTTAAATGGAAATTGGATCAAGCCTCTAGACCACATCTCTGTCTCTCTTATTTTCATCATTTTCAGTCAGGAGGGGTGAAGGTATTCGCTTCTTTTAGAAAACTTGTTTCCTTTGTCCTGTATTTAAACTTTTCAGCAATTCTGAGCTAACAAAAGCTTTGCTCTCCTGATTGCCCAGCCTTTTTGACCATTTCCTCACCAACTGTACCCTGTCAAAATTCTTGCTGCTCTTCTGCTAGCATAAGTCAGCAGAGTCAGTATTATCAATAGACAATGCACACCAGCAAAGGATCTGGCCCCTGTAAATACCTTCATATTAAGAAGCTATTTCCCTTGTTTGAGACTATCACTGCCTACCTTTTATTTTTCCTGCAACTGTCATGTTGGCAAATGGAACAGCCATCAGAAGGTGTTTGAATTTAAACTTTGTTCTCAAAAGCAAGTAAACCAACACCCACTACTTTCTCTCTCTGCTTCTTGCATGCAGCAGGGTACATACATATGCCATCTGGCTAGGAACTGGAACTGCTGCTGTTGAAAAATATATATATATGCTGAACATATTTCTTCACATGATTATACTTGCCTTAATTGCTTGCAGATGGCCTCTTCTTATCTGTTTTAAGAAATAGATGTGTACATTGAAGACCACATCTGGATCCAAATGCCTCCCAGTTAGCACTTAACTAAACACCATAACAAAACAACCTAAGAGTTTGCTGTCTAATATCCTGTTCCACTGGAACAATGATCATTGGAAATCATTTTTATGATCTCTGGACAAGATATCCCATACTGTTGCTCTGTACACTACATATACATATAGACCTGCAATGTGTGCAATAAGTAGGCAATGCTTATAGACAGGCATTTGACTGAGGTGGTTTAGTCAAGGATGATCCTGCCTTAACAGGGTACTGGACTAGATCATGACCAGATTCTAATAATTCATCAGTTTAATTGATTACTATAACAGGGACCCCTCGGATCCCCCAAAGGACTCCGAACCAGACCCCCAGCACAGTAAGAGGTAGGTGGGGCCCGTGGCAGGGCAGGGAGGGACCCCAAACCCAGTCAGCTGTGGGGCAGCTGAGTGGAGCTGAAGAGGGACATGCCCCCCCCCCCCCAGCTCCTACTTCACCCAGCCCCCAGAGAGCCACGCAACTGAAGCCTCGCAAACAGGACATGCAAACAGGCGTGCAAGTTAGCACGGGAGCTCACACAGGAGGGCCCGAAGCCCTGAGAGTGAGCTGCAGGGTAGGTAGGCACAGCAGTAGCCAGACCATCAGTGGCACAATGTGGATGGCCACACGCCGCACCATGAGGGACCCCTCAGAGCCTGAGGCCTCCCTGTCTGGCACCTCAGAGGTCTCCACCCAGACAGAACCCATGGTTCTGGGCTCCACACACACAGAGCCTCTGGCTCTCAGCTGCCTGGCACATTTCTAGGCATATGCAACCAGCAGCATGGCCACCTCCCCTTGCAAGGTTTGCTCCACTTCGGGGTCTCTAGGGCCCCAGGTAAAGGAGCTCCAGGCCACGGTCCAGAGACAGCATGTCATCAGTGATGGTGAGCAAGAGATAGATACCTACTGCCAGGCCCTTTACACCCTTTCAGGCAGAACTCAAGGACTCCCATACTGTCCAGCCAGAGGGTTGGACCAAGGTGGTCAACAGCCCCAAGGCCCACTGCACCAGGGCCCCCTCCTCATTGGAGCTTTGCAACAAGTATGAACCTCTTGCAGCCCCAGTAGAGCCTGCAGAGCTGCCAGCTCCTGCAGGCAATGGAGGCTCATTCACAGCTACCGCCCCTGCTCTCCCTAAGGCCACAAGTAGAGTGGTTGTCGTGGGAGACTCCCGCCTGAAGGGGACTGAGGGTGCAACCTGCCACCTCGACCCCTTAGCCTGGGAGGCCTGCTGCTTCCCGGAAGCCCATATTTGGGATGTAGCTGAGAGGATCCCAAAGCTCATCTGGCCCACCGACCACTACCCTATGCTCCTTATCCATGTGGGCATGAATGACACGGCTCAGAGCAATCCCAGCTGGGTCATGAGAGGCTACAGGGTTTTGGGAGCGGGGCTTAGGGGGCTGGGAGCACAGGTGGTGTTTTTCTCGATCCTCCTGGTTTTGGGTTATGAGCTGAGGAGGGAGAGGAGGATCCCTTAGTTTAAAGCCTGACCAGGCTTTAAACTAAGCCCACCAGGGGATATGGGGACTACCGCCACAGCAAGCCCACTGGGTAACTTTTGCAAATCCAGCAGGCCAAGGCACTCAAGAGAATCCACCCCTACACCAGCCCCAGAACGATGTATAGGGAAGACTAGGGCCTCCAGTGGGTCACTTACGTGCCTGTATACCAATGCCAGGAGCTTGGGGAAACACACAGGAAGAACCTGTCCTCCTGCTAAACAAGAATGAGTTTGATCTCATAGGGATAACAGAGACCTGGTGGGACTCCACCTATGACTAGGCCACAGGTATAGATGGCTATACATTGTACAGGAGAGATCATGTAGACAAAAGGGGCGGGGGTGTAGCTCTCTATGTCAAGGAAAACTACACATCCCTGCAAGCCAACATTGACATCCAAGGTGGATGACTGGAGACTCTCTGGGTTAAAAAAAAAAATCTGTGGTGAACATGGTACAGGGGACACAATGGTAGAAGTCTACTACAGACCTCCTAATCAGGATCAAGAGCTCAATCAGGAATTCACCAAGGAACTGGCTGAGGCAGCCCACTCCAGGTGCATGGTTGTCATGGGAGACTTCAACTACCCAGACATCTTGTGGGAAGAGCACTCAGCCAAATCCGAAGTCGCAAAGCTTGACTCAAGAAATCTATTGACCGACCAGAGGCAAAGCGCTGCTCGACCTGGTACTGGCAATGGGGGATGACCTAGTCAGCAACCTAATGATCCAAGTGAAACTGGGAGACAGTGACCACGAGCTGATCATCTTCACTATCCACCATAAAGCTGGCAAGTCAGTCAGCAATGCAGAAGTCCTTGACTTCAGGAAAGCTGACTTTGACAAGCTCGGAAGGCTTGTTGGCAAGGCCCTAAGGGACCATGACCCGAAGGGGAGGGGAGTTCAGGATGAGTGGTTACTCCTCAAGATAGAGATCCTGGAAGCACAACCAATGTCTATCTCGTCTCGGAGGAAAGGCAGGAAAAGGGAACAGCAGTCCCCGTGGCTCTGCAGGGAACTAACAGACCTCCTGTGACTAAAAAGAAAGGCCTATAAAGGATGGAAGACTGGAACCACCTCAAAGGATAAGTATTCTGCACTGGTCCGGACCTATAGGGAGTGAACCAGGAAAGCCAAGGCTGCGACTGAACTCCAGCTGGCTACACGTATTGAAGACAATAAAAAGTCCTTTTTTAGATATGTGGGGAGCCAGAGGAAAAGCAAGGGTAACATTGGACCCCATTAATCCAAATGGGACAAATGACAACCGATGCCCAGGAAAAAGCCAACCTGTTTAATGGGCATTTTGCATTGGTTTTTCAGCAGCCCCAAGGGACGGCTTTGCTCAATACAGTACGGGATGGCCAGGGTGATGGAGAATTGTTACCCTTCATCAATGTAGACCATGTGAAGGAACACCTTGACAGGATGAACACCTTCAAGTCAGCTGGCCCAGACAGTTTACACCCCAGGGTACTTAAGGAGCTGGCAGGCATCATAGCTCAGTCACTCGCATGGATCTTCAAGAACTCGTGGCATTCAGGTCAAATGCCTGAAGATTGGAAGAAGACCAACGTGGTTCCTAGCTTCAAGAAAGGGAGGAAAGTAGATCCGGGGAATTGCAGCCCTATCAGCCTGGCCTCTATCCTGGGGAAGATCTTGGAAAAATTTATCAAAGAGACCACTCTTGACAAACTGGATGATGGCAACATCTTGAGGGATAGCCAACATGGGTTTGTTGCAGGTAGGTCTTGCCTGACCAATCTTATCTCCTTCTATGACCAGGTGACATATCACCTGGACAAGGGAGAAGAGATTGATATCTTGATTTTAAAAAAGCCTTGCACAAAGCTGGACAGTTATGCTTCTGTCTAGGTTACACAAATGGTGGTGGCTGATGTGTTTGAACCTACAAGCCATTAACTGTCCTAGATCCAGAGGGTCACTGCATACAGCTACCCTTGCTTCTGCAGTTGGGCTGTTTGAGTGCAATGTTCATGATTTATATACATGATCACTCTGAATCTGGCTCTGGCCTCACTGTGCCCTGAGCTGCGGTGATTCTGGATGGTGCAGGATCTTGGGTAGATTCTGGCACAGCTGAATCTACTGGTAGTAAAGGAAAAATGGAAGCTAAAAACTTGAGCAGTGATGGGTAGTTTCATTTCTTGACCTGTTGCCCACAATCTTCCCTGAATTTGAGGCCAGTCCTGAAATTTTCTTCTCTGTAGTTGGAGTGAGAGCAGTATCCAGTATCTGAATGGGAACTCATTAAGGCTGTGCGAAGCTTCGGTCCCTGATTTGATTTGTCCTGATTCAGTTGCCAAATCTCCAAATCTAAATTGAATTGGAGGACTCTTTAATCTCTCTGAATTGAATTGGAGAGATTTGGAAAGATTCAGTGATTTGGACATAGACACAGCTCTAAATGTTTTTTCTACATGCCTCTAGGTACCAGGCGGCTCGTGAATGCTACAATGCTGGGGCACATGGAGCGTCCCACAGAAATGCTGGGGGTTCCCTAGCGTGCTTGACAGCAGACCCAGAAGTGGACTAGAAGCACTTCCAGTGCACTTCTGGGTCTGCCGGGGAGCACTGAGGGCCCCCCCCCTTCTCCTCAGCTCGGCAACTGGTGCTTCCTGGGTCGGGGGGGGGGCACTTGGGGTCCCCCTGTGGCTGATCACTGTGCCGGGAGAGTGCAGGGGGCCCCTCCAGCGTGCTCACTGGCAGACTCCAAAGTGGACCAGAAGTACTTCCAGTTCACTTTGGGGTTTGCCACTGAGCACGTGGCGTCCCCCCCACCCCCATTCAATTTGGATTCAGCCCAAATCGGGGACAGTGATTCAATCTGTTGAATCAACAAATTGAATCACTGTCCCCAATTCGGGCCAAATCCGAATCGAATAGGGCCCGCTTTGCGCACCCCTAGCTGCCATGGCTGTATGTTTGTAAGCTAAAATGCTATTTGTTGTAGACTTAACAAAAGTTTACTTTCTTTCATGTAACATTCTTGCAATATTCTTCGTGGTATATTATTCCTGGCTAGCAAACAGAAAGACAGAAATAAAGTTTGAAACATCTTGTAGTTTTGTTATAGGAAAGCTGAATTACGGAACTAAAAATGTCTTCGTGGATAACATTGAAGTTATGATGACATCAGCTTGGGCTCATGAAAGCTAATGGGGTGTGTATATATGTATGTGTGTGTGTGTATGCGTGTACCAAGTCTACCCTGCCTTCTTTATGAATGACAGCAAAATGTTAAGATCAAGGCAAGCTTGTTTCCTAGTTGTGTACATGTGGAAGCATTTTCTGCTTCAAACCTATGTCAAAGAACTTGTGTATACAATATTCCTCGAGTGCCAATAGTCAGACCTAAGAACTGGATGCTTGCAAGTATTCTGTAGGGGAGACCACTTGCTGGTTTATTTTTTAGCATAATTTTTCCATATGTGAAGGATGTTAAATGGAAAATGAATAATGTCAAAATAGTGTAAAAATCTTTAATTTAATGACCCATTGAATAGGGCAGTGCTTGGGAGTCAGGGTTTGCAAATGCTCAAGTGTTTGACTTCACATGAGTTATTTCAATTTTTTACATTTTCAGTTCTTTCCTGTGTGTAATTTGGGGAAAATGGTGTTCTGTTTTATGAAATTTGTTTTGAATAATAAATTATACAGTCTTCTAGAAGAGTTATTCATGTATAGTTTTCCTTTTAGTAAAGAAAACATAATTTATTAGGGAAGCAGGCCCTAGGTAAACTGTATACATCATGTAAGTACATTTTCTTATTTGGTCAACAAATATACGTGTTTGTATTAGTTTTAATGTAGCTCAGGGGTGGTCAGAACTATAGAAAATGTGAGCAGCATAGTGAACACAGATGGAGGGTCCGTCTTCATATGTTCTAGGGTGGGTCTTCTTTAGTCAAGACATACCATTACCTCAGGCTCTTTACTTGGACACCTATTGTTTAATATGACCTGGAGTAACTATTCCTTGGGATTCCTTTACAAGTTAGTTTGGTGCTACATATTTAACTCATTTTACAGGGAATTCTATTTTTTTTTTTAATGAATTTATATATATTTCCTATTTATCCCAAATTTGGGAAGTAAAACAGATTTTACTGATGAGTGAACTGTCAAGAGAGCATATTAAACTGTAGGATCTTCAGGGGGAAAGCTGCTGTGAAAGAAATTTGGAAGTTAAATACAATAGGTCAGTTGTGAAAGGGGATTTAAGTACACTGGGAGCCAGGAACTTAGCTCCTGTGTTCTCATCTGGGTTCTTACACAGATTTTCTTGTCTGACCCTAGGCAGTTATTTAACCTCTTCACAGGACTTATCTGTAAGTTTTATAGGAGTATCTTTTTGAAATAGCAAGTGGAAGATTTACTCCATCTGCCTTCCCAAGCATTCCTGCTTTGACTTACCTTCAGACATGTCTTAGGGTAGTATTATGTCTGTTTGTAACTCTCACACATCCCCATGTGCAGGAACGTGTGTTCCCCAGAGACAAATAGCAGTGGCACATATTTGTGTCCTTGCTTGTTGTTCCTGGGGAACACCCCTGTGGGGTGGTTTTTGACACCAGGATCTCCTGTTGTCAAAAACCACCCCCATCATGCTGCAAATCAGCAGCACAGCGAATTCCTGCATGTGTGGTATGTGCAGTTTGCAGTGTCACAGAAGGTTCTGCAGCACTGCAAACTGCATATGTGTGCTCATCTGGATGCACCCAGTGATTTCATTCCTGACTCATTTGTGAGTTTTCCTAGCCTCTGATGAGAGTTTCACATGAGCTGAACGAGACAAGATGAAACAAACAGCTATTTGCTATTTAGGAACTAATGGAGGGTTGGTAAGGGAATTCTGTCTGTGCTATGATCCCCTGACCAGTCAGAGAAGACCATGGAGATGGAAATGAGGATTCACCCTCACTGATCAGATGGAGGGTGTGTGTATGGACCAGGAGTCCTTGGAAAAGTGGGGCTTTATGCAATCACAGACCATATCCAGACAAGTGCAGCTGTGTGGTATGTGGTCTATTTAAATATATATAGTTTGTACTAAGAAGGTGCACACATACCCGAAAATATGCTACCACATTTCTGAAGTGAGGTGCCGGGGAAAGTTTTGCTTCAGATGTTAAAACTGTACATTTGCTCTATGGCAATTTCCAGCCATTTTGTTCACCATAAACAGGCTATCTATCTATATCTATCTCTCTCCTTGACTGTACTAGTGTCTCATATTATACATAAAAATAATATGAGACAAGAATAGTCAAGGTTTTTAGAACATTACATCCAAAATGGTATTATTGAAGCCATCAGAACCCTGTTGCATGCCATTCTACTACATCATACGTTTCATAGATCTCTCAGACATTAGGGCTAGAAGGGAACTCAGAAGATCATCAAGTCCAGCCCCCTGCCCCAGGGGCAGGAAGTTAGCTGGGGTCACAAGACCCCAGCAAGATAAACGTCCAAATGTCTCAAAGAACTCCAAAGTAGGTGCTTGCATCAACTCTGGAGGCAGTCTGTTTCAGGCTTTGGGGGCTTAGAGGGTAAAGAAGTTCTTCCTTATGTCCAGCCTGAAACGGTCTTGGAGAAGTTTTGACTGTTTGACCTTGTCATCCCTTGGGGGGCTCTGGTGAACAGGTGTTCCCCCAGATCCTGATGTAAACTCCTTATATACTTATAGGCAGCCACCAGGTCCCTCCTGAGCCTGCGGTTTTCTAGGATGAAGAGTCCCATAATCCCTATTCTTCTGCCCTCTGATCATGTGCATGGCTCTCCTCTGGAGTCTCTCAAGCTTCTCCACATCCTTTTTAAATTGTGGAGCCCAGAATTGGATGCAGTACTCCAGCTGCAGCCTCACCAAGGTGGAGTGCAGCAGGAGGATGACATCCTGGGATTTGCTTGAGAAGCATCTATGGATGCAAGCCAGAGTTTTGCTCACTTTACCAGCTGCAACATTGCATTGGTGGCTCATATTCAGCTTGTGGTCAATCATGACCCCCAAGCCCCTTTCTGCCATGGTGCTAGCAAGCGTAGTGCTGCCAAGCCTATAAGCATGCTGCTGGTTTTTTTCCCCAAGGTGGAGTACCTTGCATTTTTTGGTGTTGAATGCCATCAGGTTTTTGTCTGTCCATTTTCTGAGCCTGTCTAGGTCAGCCTGGATCACCAGCCTATCCTCAGGTACGGACACTTTACCCCAAAGTTTGGTGTCATCAGCGAACTTGGCCAGTCCGCTTCTGATACCAGTGTCTACATCATTAATAAAGATGTTAAAGAGTATAGGTCCAAGGATGGAGCCTTGGGGGACCCCACTGGTCATGGCACACCACAATGATTTACTTCCATCTATTACCACTCCCTGGATCTGACCTTGGAGCTAATTCCCCAGCCATTGGACTGTGATGTAGCTGAGGCCTCAGCTGGCCAATTTTTCTATGAGGAGATCACAGGACACCAGTGATCACTGCTGCTCTGCTCTCCCTGCTGCCAGAGTTGGGGTGGGGGAGAAGAGAGGCGATGGGTAATGACAGGGGACAGGGGATGAGAGGGTGCAATGCCCTGCTACCTCCATTCTGTCATACTCCCCCCACTTGCGCAGTACCTGGGGCTTGTGCCCTGTTCACCCAACTAGTGTTACAACACTGCCTGGTTTTACAAAGAGTAGGAAATCACTCTAGCCCTGAGGCAGTGTGTAATTCTTCTGCCACTCTTCCACTGCTAATCAGGGGGAGCATTCTTCCACTGTGCTCCTTGCAGAGAATGCCAGCACCCAGAACATTTAGACAGTCTCAGCCCAGAGAACATTATTCACCCATAAATAGTCCAGCTCTGTAGGACTTCCTTGTCAAAAATGAAGGGCCTGGTCCTGCCCCAGTGATGTCAATGTGACTTTTTACCACTGATTTCAATAGGTAGAGGACTAAGTCCTGAAAACAGATTTCAGAATGAAGCTGAAAAAAAGATCCTTTATTTTAATAGAATTAAGCACACAGCAGTTGTTTACAGGGTTGAATGTGAACATTATTTCTTTCTTTAGTGGAGCATTATATTATTAGTGGGCCCTTCAAAGTGCCCCCAGTGGGAGCATAACCACCAAAACACTCAAGTCCATGCTTAAACTTTAAACTAAATCCTGTTACGTGTTTAAATGTTGTGCATATATTTAACTGCTATGCTGAACCAAGGTCTGAGTGCTCAGTACCATGTTGGCTTGAGGTCACTTTCAACCAAATTTCTTCTAAAGGTAAACAAGGACATTCTGACAAGTATATAAATGGTCACCATCTTCCAGATGCTCCCATTCAGCACAGCACACTGCTTAAAGCTCCTTCTATTTTGTATCTACATAGCATAACTCTGATCCAAGCACAGTGTTGCACAGAAGGCAGGGATTAAAAATGAGCAACATCAGAATTCATTAACCCCAGTAATAGTGTTAACCCCGTGGCTACAGAACATTGGCTTTAACATTATCCACTTTGTGCGTACTCAGTAGCATATTCTTTATAACCCTCAATCAATTCTCTCATCCAGCTGGAAGCTGATGCCAAGATGACTTAGAAAATAGCATTCAGGTTCCATATAATAAAGAAAACCACAGGAATGGTCTGTTAGCATTAAAATTACAGAATCATTAAAAAGCATTAAAGATAAACATGCCATCAACATGAGTCAGCCAAGTGTACCACTGCAACTTAACCATTTAAACAACCTAAAGTTTTACACAATGTATAAAACCTGTGGGTATATATGCTATGCACAATGCCACAGTAAATTTTCCATGCAATACATTTCCCTTTTCTCTATTCATTTCTAATGTACTCTTAAGGATGTAACTGCATGTTGTAATGAGACAAAACAATTCAAGTTTATATCCCCAGGCCAAGGGAAGTATCAATAGCTTTCTGTCATCTTCAATATACCATAACAGAAGGGTATTCTACTGGATCTTGCAGCATGATACTATGGGGATTTCAGAGATTAACTGGCCCATTTCTACAAATTGTTAGATTCCAGTACTTTTTCTTTGTTTCCCTAGCTACTTTTCTAAATAAATTTATCTCTTTGATCTCAAGGCCAAAAATACCATCTTTCTTCATCACTTTCAGAGAATTTCCAAAAGCAACTGACAGATACCATTGTTGAAATTCTCTACTGCTTTCTGAGTATTACATTGTCAGGTTTCTATATTCCTGACAGACATTCAAGTTGTATACTCAATAGCACTGAAATTAAAACAGGCCAGGACCAATTAATGTACTTAATAGCCAGCCAGTATGTTAAGTATTTGACATGTTAAGTATTTGTCCCCAGATCCCTCTCCCTCTATGTTATTGATTTCTTCATGCCCTCCTAATTGCTATTTATTCTTGCCTCAAAATATCTTATTGGCACTGGCCCAGTGGTGCTGCGTGTCCAAAGGGGCGATCCAAAGTCAATGGATGGCAGCATTAAGAACACAGTCTGCTTCAATAGGCATTGGAGTCAGACCACAAATATGTTAAATGATTTTTAAATCTGTAATTATCCTGAAAGGGAAAATTATGGTTTCAAAACACCATCATCTATGGGTACCTCCAGAACAATTCTTTGAGGAGCAGGTGACTTAGGAATTTCAAGATACAGGGCCTCAGCCAAAGCCTGCTGAAGTCAATCAGTCCTTTCCACTGATTTCAGTGGGCTTTTGGATTATGTTTATGAAATGAGTGGATTAGGGCAACCAACAGCCATTTTGGTTGTTGGCACAGTGATTCTCAGCATTCAATCTGCAGAGTATTTGTTACATTATCTAAGCATGAGATTTTGCTCCAGTGCATTGCAAACTATCCGCCATTATAACTCCGCTCTTTGTACATTCCATAAAAGTTGTCCATCAAGCCACCATCTTATAGTAAACACTCAACCTCATCTGTAAGGAAAAGTGGGACTAACAACACCAGCCTCTCTCATACATATATTACCTGAACCTCTTCTCTCAGAGTATCAACTGAAGCTCATTTACAAGGTCATGGTTCAGCTCATATTTCATCGGCTTCTAAAGCTACACTGACCCATATGATTTAGAGCAGTATCTAGCAGAAAAGAAAGGAAGCATTCAAGAACTTAGAATATGGATATCTACTATGCTAGTCCATCAAGTGTATCAGTGCTAAAGGCCAACCCCATTTCTTTAAATCAGTCATGCTGTAACTTGATCCTGTTCCTCTACCCATGAGGAACATAGTAGCAGAGCAATTAAAGGCATCTTGCTATAGGAAAGTTCATGTCCCAGCCCAGACTTCAGTCAAAGACAGTGCATACCTGGGAATACAAATTGAGGGCTTAACTGCAGCTGTCTGTTATTTTAGGCCCCTTATTCTCTCATGTGCAATTGACTATAGAAACTAGTGTGCCTTAAACATATGAGACCACAGGTTACTAGGCCTGGGAGGACTTCTAGCCTTGACTGATCAACTGTTGCAGGATTTGGGGGGGTCACACAGCATAGTCAGATCCCTCTTGGTGCCATGGGACTTGCATATGGAACCAATGATCATTATGGAACCCATAAACCAACTCCTCCACTAGAAACACCTTACCATGTGGTCCTGCTCTGAAACATAATGACATTAGCATCAGTAGCATCATTAATACATGGACCCAATTAATCATTCATGCTGTTTTCTGCAGGGAAGGGAGGGACTGTAATAGAACCATTAGGAGATGCAGGAATGTCCCCCAGTTCCCCAGGAAAGGTGATGTCACTAGGGCTGTGCAAAATTTCAATGGGCATTTTGTTTTGAAGCTGTTTCGACACATTTCAAACTCAAAACCGCAAAATCGAAATGAAACAAAAGGCTTCGAAACAGCTTCAAAACGAAACAAGGGTACTCAAAACGTTTCAAAACATTTCGAGTTTCAAAGCCAGGCTTGCTTGAAGCTAAACAGAAACTAAGGAGTGGGGGAGGACTGCTCCGATATTGACATCTAGCTCCCCGATCGCTTCCCCAGCTCTTCCTGGGGGGTGCATGCCCCCAGACCTGCGTGCAGGGTTTCAGTAGGCAACCTGCTGAAACCCTGCACGCAGATCTGAGGGCCTGTGCCCCCAAGAAGAGCTGGGGAAGTGATCATAGGGCTGGGCGGGTGGGCTGCAGAGCTGTGCCAGACTCTTCCTAGGGGGCACAGGCCCCCGGATCTGCACATGGGATGACAGCAGGCTGCTGCTGCCAGCTGGGGCCAGCACCTGAGTCTGTCCAGTGCAGCATGCACTGAGCACTGGGAAGAACCCAGTGCTGGCCCTGGCCCCAGCCAGCAGCAGCAGCCTGCTGTCATCCCACATGCAGATCCAGGGGCCCGCTCCCCCCAGGAGGAGTCCGGCACAGCCCCCCCGGGGGGCACAGACCCCCAGATCTGCACGCAGGATGGCAGCATGCTGCTGCCGTCAGCTGGTACCAACGCCAGCACTGGGTTCTTCTTGGCACTTGGTGCAGTCTGTGCCAGGCAGGCTCGGGTGCTGGCGCTGGCTCTGGCCCCAGCTAGCAGTGGCAGCCTGTTGTCATCCCACACGCAGATCCAGGGGCCCGTACCCCCCCAGGAAGAGTCTGACACAGCCCTGCAGCCCTCCTAGGGCGGCACAGGCACCCAGATCTGTGCACAGGATGACAGCAGGCTGCAGCTACCAGCAGGTGATATGAGTTTTTCTTTGAACAGTCTGAGGTGCAGTTTCCCAGAAATCCCTAAACCCATCTCCTTGAAACTTGGCAGGCTTCATGCCCTCTGAAGGGGCTACCATCCTTGTAATTTTCATCCAAATCAGTCAAGAAATGACCAAGTTATAGGCATTTTCATGATTCACCATTATAGCCTATGGGTGAAATGTCGAAATGTGTCGAAGCTGCATCAAAACAGCAAAACAGTTTTGACAAGAGGGAAAGGAACAGTGCTTTCAAACAGTGAAATGAAACACTGTCCCTTTGAAATGGTGACACAGAAGTCAAAACGAAACAGTGCTGTTTCAAACAGCCCTAAATGTCACCATAATACTCAGCAGCTTGTTCCCCACCTTAATAATCTGATAATTATACAGTTGATATGTACACAATATTAAATCAACATTTTTCCTGCTGCAGCTTGCAGGCTATTTAGCCTTATTTTAATCATAATATAATTTATGATTAAAATAAGGCTAAATAGGAATACAAGATAATGATTAACACAATATATTATGGTATATTATGGAGGATGCCAGCCCACCTAGGTAGAGCTAGTTGACTTCAACAGCTGCATTCCAGGTCATTCAGGCCCACAAGTTGCATCTAATAGAAAAAGCACCAACTGTTTTAAAAATGCCAACCAACATCAAAGCATGTACCCAACATGCTCCAACCACAGATCACAGTGAAAAGATGGCCTTCTTGCTCTACCTGTTTAATCAGTATTACTATAGGTAGTAGAACCTCAAAAGATACTGCTTTCAGATATGCAATGCCCAACTTTCAGGGGCCCTGCCACCCAGTGGAACTCTCAATGCAGGATCCCGGTACAACGGCTGGGAAGAGAAGTGCCTCAAAGTGGACTCCGTAGAAGGCAGCAAGCTGAGCTGAAAGATGCCTAAACTAGCCAGTAGGAAATGCTAAGACAATGGACAGTCTAACCCCTGCCCAAAAGAAGTCTAGCTACACTTAACTCCACATTCTCAGCTGTGACCCCACCCCTGCATTTAGAGCTGACACTGTTCTTGGTAGAGGCAACATGAATAACTCAGCAATACAGCAATAATCCAAATCTCAGTCCAGTGGTTACAGCATTTCCCCTGGCTGTGAGATCTCTCAACTCTTTCCAATTTGTTTACATCGTTCTTGAAGCCTGGTACCCAAAAACAGGCACTACCGAGTCAGGCCTCAATACCGCTGAACAGAATGTAAGACTTCTTTGTGATACTGGCATGCAATACTCCTGTTAATACACCCCAGTATGTTGTTAGCTTTTTTCAACTATATTATAATTTTAATTCATATTGTGTCTGCAATCTGTTATAACTGCCGGGTAAAGAAAGGTATTGCAGCCTGGTCAGTTGTTAACTATTTTGTATTTGTGCCTTTCATTAGTCCTTTTAAACATTTTACTTTGCATTTGCCTTACTGAATTCCATCTTACTTATTTGTGTCCACTGCTCCAATTTATCAAAGTTGATCAAATTTATCAATGAAGATACTAAAAAGTACTAGAACCAGGACAGATCCCTGGATACCCCACAACGTAACTACATAACACTTCTTAGTTTGACATCAAGCTATTAATGACTGCCCTTTGAGTTGGCTGTCATTTTCTTCACCATGCTCTGGGATTAGCAAATATTTGATGCTGGTCAACCACCCTACCCAACCCCATGCAGCTTTAATACTAGGGCATTGCTAAACATGTACTTGTACTAGGCTATATTCAATGAAGTGCTAAGAGGATATAGTTAATTAGGAGCTTGCTGTTACATCTAGGTTACACTTAATCCTTGTACCTTTTGTAACACTTTTTCATGCAAAAATAAAGGTTTATGGTTTGCCCATAGTTTCCTCTTTGTAGGCTGAGCTTGCTCAGTTTTCTTTGCCTTTAGCTCAAAAGTCTTAATTTTGAAAGCATTTTGTTATTTTTGCTGTTCTTCTCCGAGTTCTCTCCCAGTTTGTCTGCCTGGTTTTCATTAAGTTCCTGGCTTCAGATGACCAATATCACAACTATGCCTATTGAAATGCCTCTTCAAAAGAAGCTAGCCTGTAAAGCTGAACAGATCATACATGCTGGACCCCACACCTGCTCACCCAACACACAACCCCAAGAAAACTAAAGTCATGTCACGTCCACATCATCACATCTGTGTGGACCAGAAGTTAAAAGATCAATTACATTGCTCTCACAGCAGGTTGGGCATACTTCCAGTCTGAGAATGCAAAGGGATCCACTCCAAAGCACATAAAAGTAAAGACAGGTGAGTGAGCTGAAGATATGTATGAAAAGAAAAAACACCCTTACAAACTACCAGCTGCAGGGTTTGCAAACCATTTTGTCTGTCTGGCCAGGCTTCAAAAAGAGTGATACTTCTATTTATGTAATAAAGATAATCCATGTATGAAAAGTTAGTGAACATCTTTTAAATGAAAAAAATGCAACAGCTACAAGGAAAATATAATTCACCCAAGCATCATTTTAGTTAAAAACTCCCAGATTTAGATTCGTTTGTATAGTTGAAAAGGTAACACCCGAGAAGTCTTGCTTTTTTGCTTTAAAAAAAAGTACAAATCAAACTGGAAAACAAGGATACTGCTGTTGTAGTGGCACTAAAACAAACTCATGCATCTAAGCTCTTGGTTCTGGGCAATCAGAATGTATATCATCAACATAAGCTGAGCTACACTTCAAAGACAAAAATGAAAATATAAATTACCTCCTTTGGACCCAAATCCAGCAGTCTATCCCAATTCAACAAAGCTGATGACAGGATGACCAAGAACCATGAGAAAAGGCAAAATGACCTTCAGAGCTTAGTTTATAGTTTGGGGTGATTATAGCTCAGCTACACACACCAGGAGACCATGCACTGTTAGCAAGGGCCATTAACAACTGCAACTGCAACACCTGTGGCATGTTAGTCTCTTGCTTAGAAGGGTAACAAAAGGAGGGAGTCAGCAAGGAGAAGAGGGTTAGCTAGTACTTTCTTACCTAAGCAAATGTTTGACACTGACCATTTCAAATGTATGTTTTGGTTTATTGTTGTTTGGTATCTGTTTTTCCCAAATGGGAAACTGATTAAAAAAATTAAAGCTATAGTTGTGAACTTAAATGAATACAGCACCAATGCTATCACCAAGGGGATTCTCCTGATCTGCACTGGTTCTGTGTCAGCTGCCAGAGGCTGCTCCTCCTCACTTCCATAGAAGCAGACAGGTGATATGATGTCTGTCCAGGCTTTCAGCCAGTTGTCCTTCAGCCAGTTAGAAATAGACCCATATTGATCCCACTATTAGCATCATGTGTCAAAGGGCCTGAACAAAAAGGCTGTCTTGTTACATTGTTGTGCCAGTCAGCCCTTTGACAAAGGCATATGCTTAAAATTAGGCATCTACTTAACAGCTTGGCTGAAGAGGGATTACTTAAATACTATGCAGAATTACAGCCCTAAAACAGATCCTGAAAAAATGAATGGTCTTAAATCCTGGAAGCTATATCATTGTCTGCTTTTTTATCCTTTCCAGCAATCATCATTCCAAACATATCCAGTGGGACTGAAAGCGTCCAGTGTGCAGAGACCTATGAAACAAAAAGGTCCAACCAATAAAATTCATGGTCGGACATCATGAAAATATGTAAGTAACCTGAGAGATTCTTTGCACTGCAAGGGGCAGTATTCCCCAGGCTAATTCCATCAGCATAGAACTAGGGAAGACTATTTCCCCAAAGAATCATATATAGCTTTCAGAGAAGACCTGTTGACATTGTATCAGTATTGAGAATGGAGACAGAGCAGTAACATTTTAGGCAACTCCTCTACACATGCAGGTATAATGGGCATGATGGGATCTAATATGCAATCCACATGATCATGTATGTCCTGCCATGCCACATGTGCATGGCAGGAGGCAGGATTGTGGAATTGCAAACCAAATCCCATCACACCTTATTGTTGGTGCAAGGGACTCTCCCTGCACTGCCAAGAAGCAAGATCCTGTGACTGGAAGTCCCCTCAGCTGACAGGGCTCCCAGTCCCATGGATGCACCATGAACCCCCGCAGCTGGGATACTGCAGCTTATATGCTGCAAGCAAGTTTGGCAGACACAGTTAACAGCAACAAATTGTTTGTTTGCAGCAAAGCTCTCAACATAAACTGAGCTGAAATGGTATTCACAAACTGGAAAATGCTCCTATTCTATACTAGGTGATGGTGCTAGGTTAGGGAAATAAATCATTGAGCAGTCTTCAGATGGTCATGCTCTTTTACCCTGAAGGCAGTGGCAACAAGAGCTTGTGCAAGTCCCTTGTGGCAGGGATCCTCTTTTTATTCTAGGTCTGTCAGCTGTGCACTCATAACTGAAGGAAGCTCTCAGGTAAAGATGCAACTCCTGTCATTAATAATAGTACAGACTTGTTTTGCCATTTTAAAAAATATTCTGGAAATTTCTCCTAATGCACTATCCTGTTCAAAATATAGACCAGTGGAGATCAACTGAGGGAAATACCAGATGGCCACATTCTGAAGGACCAATCCATTGCAGCTTTGTAGTGGAGTGGGGAGAGGTTACATCAGGCTATTATTTTCAGTGTACATAATGGCAAAAACAGCAGGATTTATGGTGCACACCAACTGAAATGTTCCTTTGCTATTTGCATATTTCTAAGGCATTCAAGTAGTTAATTGGCACTAACTTCCAAACACCTTTGGGGACTAATTCACATTTAACAAATAGCTGTGCTGTTTCCACTATGGCACCACACTAGGTCCATTAATTAGTCCCTATTAATACACAATCCCTTTGTGCCACTAGCATATTTCTGTTTGCAATTTATTCACAGAGAAGTTTCGCTAGCTCTAATTGCTTGTGCCTTCTTTTAAAATAGACATTTGCTGTTAAGTGGAAATAAAAATGCAGAAAAACCCTCCCAAAAAACAACCAACAACAAAAATACACCCGTTAGCACAAATCTTGTTTTCTGATCCAAAGGAACGACTCCCATTGACTTCAATGGGCTTGGGATCAGGCCCTCAGAAAACAGATTGTCAAAAAAAAAATAAAAAAAAATATTGGGTTCATTAAACTAGCCCATGTTCCCTCTAACTAACACTCCTCTGAAGAGCTTTTGCAGCCCTTACTCGTATTGAGTTGTCTCGTGAAAGCTAATGGAATGGTTTTCATGAACAAGCGCTCTTCCAAGTAAGAAAGACTCTCAGTGTCTAGCCAAGAGTTTATGGGCACTTTTACTTTCTCTCTAGCCTTAATAGAAATAAAAAGGCTTTGTGGAAAGCTTAAAGCCCAACTTCTGCTCTCACTAAATTTCCAGTGGGACGTCTGGCCCACCTAACTTTGAGTCCTTTCCAGCTCCTTTTATGCTGCTTCTCTACATGCTCTTTTTTCACTGAGCTCACTCCCGTCCCATCCCTCTTCCAACAAACTTCTCAGACCCTAGTCCTGTGATCTAGCCACAAGATGGTACTCTCTTCTGGTTATCTCTACAACTTAATTATTTTGTATTTTCCCACCAAATAGCATTATACATCCCCCCTTCCCCGGGTTTAGCAGCTAAGGGATAAATTGTACCGTTTGTCCAGATACAATCTATACTGTGGCTGTTGCTGCCCCAGAGGGTGCAGTCTGTTGCCCTGATGTGCTATCCCTGCTATGCAGGCTCGTGTAGAAATGAGGTCCTGTGTCCTCTATGTCATTTACCCCTGAAAGGATCAGACCTTTCTCTAACCTTGGTGATCTTGGAAGAAGTCTTCTCTCCCTCTTCTGTGCATTTCCCTCCTGCACAGTAGCACAAACGCAGGTTACAATTTGACCCTAAAGATACAGAACCAAAGTCAGACTTAGCCTGGTCTGCTGTGAAGTGGCTTCAGGTTCTAGTACAGCTGAACCTGGCCCACTAGTTGCAAAATACTGCAATAGTTTAATTTACAAAAGTGGCTGTGAAGTTCAATCCAACTTGGAAAATATGCCATGAGTGCTATAAAAGTGATTGTGCATTTGCAAAGACAGGATAATTGTTCCCAAAAAATAGCACTTAGGAGCATATTGCGACAGAAAAAAAAATGAGAATGCTAATCCAACCATAATTTAATATCACAAACCTTACATCACTCATTGGCATGCTAATTAATTAATTTCTCAAGTTTTATTCTCAGTGCTCTTTTGTGATCCTCATTCTCTCCCATTCAGCACATTGCAGAGCTTTAAAGACCACTTAATAAAAATACAATGCACACTTTATGATTTAAAGACAGTGGAAGTGCTTTCTCTACTGAAGGAATAGCACAAGCTTAGAAAGCAGCCAAGGAACTTTTAAAAAGCCAAGATTTTATTATGAGTTGTTATTGAAATTCAGGGTGGTCTCCCTTCTCTTCACATTTCTGACATTTTAGCTCCAGACTCTCTTTCACTCAAGGTATTTTGATGATCAACAGAAAATACAGGAACATCAGAATTGCTATACTGGATCATGTTAGTGGTCTGCTAGTCCAGGAAGCTTTCTCTGACACTGGCCAGTACCAGATACTTTAGAAGAACAGTATATATGACTTAATGGCTTCTCTTTTGCCTGCTCATACTTTATTTTAGGGATCACTATCAAGTTTCAAAATAATTAACTAGTACATTTATAAATATCTTCCAAAAGATTAAATTAGAACACACCAGACCAATGTATACTGGAATCTCAAATTAAGCTTGAGATAGTGTTTCTACTCAAAACAAATATTTTCAAGGACCTGCACCTAAATGATATAAGTGAATTTTAAGTCCCTCTCCTTTTTGAGCTGAAACCTGGCATGTGCCTCTGAATTGGAACAGAAATCGAAGCTGGCAGGTCCTTTTCATAAAAGTCAGTTTGAACTTTAGCTGGTTCAAGCAAATTCTGGTAACTTTTGACTATTCTTTTTTTTCCACCTTTGGTCTCACCTTAGAGCTGATATTAGAATTAGTTGGTACAATATTTACCAGGTTACTTACACAACATTGCTTTCAACTTTCATAGAAAGAAGCAGTGGTGCCCAACGGGTACTAAAGGTAACAGAAAAAAATGCATTAATTTCGGTTGGTTTTGTAATTGTCGCCAAGTCTTTGATCAGTTAAAATGACACCTGACAATCTGAACATTGGGAGGGCCAACACAGGACTGCAGACTGTGATTTTGATCATCTCTGAGAAACTCATCTGGGCCAAGCCTAGTATGACATGAGTGGACCTCTCCAGGTTGAGGTAGGAAGTAGTATTAATAATTTGTAGTTAAACTGAGCCATCACAACAGCTTAACTGCCAATGCAAGATGATAACACTAGAGGTACTATCTTTAAGATAAGATGTAAAAGTAAATGTCACATGGGTATTGGCAGTGGGTAGGGATTCTTTAGCGGTATACAGGGTACATGCATTTTTATATCTAGTCCTTCTGCCTGTCAAAAGGAACCCTTTCGATGTTGTTACTTCTCTGTAGAATCCTGACCACTTGCAGTCATTAAGAATCTGATCTTAATCCTGCTCTCCCTGGCTATGTCTACACATGCATTTAACTGCAGGGTAGGCTAATTAGCTGCGGAATTAAGTGTCACTGTCTACACATGCAAAGGTATTAGGCCCCAGTAAATTAATTAACATTAGGGACAGTACTGTCTTATGCCAGGGTAATTTCCTATTATTAAATGCACATGTAAACACTAACTACAGGCATAAATTGCACCCGGTCAACTCAGGCAGCTGGGGGCCAGATTTCTGCCTGCCACCTAACCATACAGATTTGGACTTTTAGCACCCTCGTGCCCCAGTCAGTCCCTTTACCACCCAACATCACCACCTGGAACCCAGGCCTGACTCCTAGTGCCCTGACAGCCCCAGCCTGCTCTGACCTGGTTCAAATTGCTGCTGTTTGAGGTGCACATGTAGGCACTGCACCCAGAAGTAGTTTTCTTTTACTCAAACTGGTCCAGAGTTTATTGCTTTGCATTAAATTGCATGTGTACTTCTGATGTAATCCCAGTGAGGTAACAGAGTTATATCTGTATGAACAGTGTGACAAGAATCAGAATGCTTTCATTTTTAACTAAGGATACTAAATACTCCTCAATATCTGGCAATTGTACAATAATAAAGTACATTAATATGGTTACTACATTTTGTCTATTCTTCCTTCATTCACCTCGATCCCTAACCTGTTGGGTAATGATGCCTGATAATCCCTATCCTATCTAGGTTTCTATGCCACCCTTATCCCCACCATATCTATGCATCTTCCAGTACTACACAAAGAAATATGACTAACCTCCGTCACCTTTTGTCCCATCAGGAGGAGAATTATGTTATATTATACTGGGTTGTGTTTTTTTTCTGTATTCATTACAATGCCTTTATGATGATTACTTTTGCCCAAGTCAGGGCCCATTTTGATGATTGGTGAAGTGAAGCAATTCCCTAAATGTATAAACTACAATTCTGCAAAGTGCTTAGAAGTAAAAGGCATTATATATGCATAAGTGACTCAAGAAACAACTGGTTCAGAAAGTGAACTAGCAAACAATTTTGTAAATGATAGTGTAAGATTCTGCAATTTACCTAAAGTACATGGGAAGATTTTCCACAGACTTCTGAAGACATTGCTTTCCATGCACCAAAACACACTTACTAGTTTTTTATGTTTGGTCACCAGTTCTCCTCAATAGCTTTAAAAATTGGAAGGCAACTGATATACAGAGTATTTAGTCCATGTCAAGATATGAAAAGACATATGTCTATGGAAATCTGTTTTATTACCATGAAATGAGTACCCCCAAATATTTATGTTAATCCTTTTCCTACTTAACTGAGTGGAATTCTCCTACTGTTGTATTTATTTCTTCTAATATCATTATGTGTCACAGTAAAAAATTTCACAAGCGAGTTTTATTAATAGACTGAACGATGACTGAAACAGCCTAGCTCATCCAGTACTGGGTTTGCTAGATTAAACCACAGACATGATGGGAAATGTCAGAAAGAAAAACATGCCCAGTACTGCCAGAGACAGATTGGGATGCTCAGAGAACTGGCAATGGGATGTAGGAGTTATTCATTTCTACAATACCATTTCAAATCCAGCTCAAGTGGGAACCATGACTCAAGGATTGGCCTATGTGAAATAGAATTGATGGTCTCACTCCATTTACTAATAGACAGGTGTCTGTATCACAGAAAGTCAGCATAATGGGGCTCAGTTTGTGACCCTGTATCTCTTCATGAAAAGAAAATGGGACTGCTTTCAAAATGGAGTCAACATTTCCTATAGCACGCTCAGTTTTCTTTGTCAGCCTCCCACCCAACTATGGACTAGAGTATACTAATCTGGTGGTCTTGGGCTAGTAGAATAGCCTGTCAGGGATCATTATTGCCAGGATAAGTTAAGGCAGCACTAGCATTTGCCAATGGCTAAGACAGTCCTGGGCTGAACTCAGGGTTGGGAACACTGAACATTTCTTAGGCACATCTCAAAGTATGACCCACGTACAAAGAAAGAACTGTAAGGCACTCAAGCATGTCCTCTTATCACGTTTCAGCAGATACAAATGACTTGGGCATTATTAAAAGCAAGAGACTTAGCAAGCAGACAAGTCACTAAGAGAGACCACAACAACAAAATAGTGACACTATATCTACTACATGTCCCAGAATGAAAATGTACTACATGCACTGTACTGATCGCAGCTGACTGCCAACATTTGCCAACTGTGACCTTACAGAGGTATCTGAAACATAACAAGCTCCCCATGCTTAGAACTGGTACAAACACAGTATCTGAGACATAAAACACAGTATAATGAAGGGGAGATGACCGCAGTGGCAGCCAGGGTGGGAGGAAGGAGGCAGGGAGGGGAAGGGGAAAACACAAAAATAGCTGCTACCACAGCTGGCCATGCCCCTATCACTGTTAACAGCTCACCAGCCAGTGCTTCCCTATGCAGAGCCCCTGGCCAGGGTAAAGAGCTGCCCTGCTAATGCCTCTGATCTGAGAATCCATAGAGTGCTGGTTGTTGATAAATATTGCCTTTTCACTGATGGTCACTTGAATTAAAGCCTACTCACTCTGTGCTGTTTATTACGTATTTTATTCTATTCACCACATATCTAAAGTGCATTTAAACAAATCAAGTTCACTACTAAGTGACAAGCATATTCCAGACTTTCTTCCCACAGTCAACTCTTTAAAAAGTAACATTTTAAATGTAACATTTAAATTACATGTAACATTTATATTTATGTAACATTTAAATAAGATACATGCAGCGCTGGTTATATTAAAGTATTTTACTTTCTTTTTTACCTCTATAAAAGACTAAAAGTTTTTTAATTTTAGCTATATCTCATTTTCCATTACAGTAAAACATAACATTATTTTTTCTAAATATAAACCCCAAGATCTAAATCTTCTATACTGTTTACCGTAATTTTTATTCGCATCAAAAATCATCATCCTGGGGGTTGGAATTCAGAACTGCATCAACAACACATGCCAGTAGCACAGTTAAAAAAAGGTGCAAAGCAACCCAATCGCTGCTGAAGCGATACTGCCCCCTGGTGGAGCATTTAAAACAATGGCAGTCAAAAGCCTCCAAAGCATCATTCTCCTTCGGGAGTTTTTCCTCCTGTGACTAAGAGCAGTCTTCCTAAACTCAGGAAATTCTTCCTTTCCACCTTGGACTGTGAAAGGAGTCTTGTGACTTACAGGCGACACACATTCCTATAGCAACTTATAGTTGCTCAGACATTGCACAGACAATCCCCTTTCAAAACCATTTCTTCTCAGTAGAAGGGGTCAATAAAAATAATCCTCCCCCAACAGTACATGTTCATTTCCTTATAGAGCTCCATCCATTCCCTACAATATCTTTGGGGCTCTAAAAGAATGAAAACAAATGCCCAGTCCTGTTGCCAAAGCCTCCCTTCCTCCTCACCCAAAGTACCTGGTTTTCCTTGCTCTCTCCTGGATCTCCTCCAAATTAGCCCTCAAAACGCAACTTCTTTTCCTGTGGTTCTGTGCCTGAGTCATCCAGCTCACTATCTGGATCCTGCTACCCAGACTTCTTCTAGGATGCCCAATCCTTACCCTCTGTCTCCTTAGGTAAGGAACTGCCCTATATACTTTGCTCATCCTCCCCAGCGTACTTTGCTGTATGGAAAGGTAAGTGTTGAATACAGGAGAGCTGAGGAGAGGGCTCAGAAATTCATTAGCCACTACACAGTTGCAGTTGGAATAGTCCCTGGATCTCTTTCAAGGACTTCAGGGTTCATACAATTCCTGGCATATCACTGAGACCCATGTAGCAAAGGGATAAATAGTAATGTTTGTGCCCTAGGCAGATACAAGGGGTAACAACTAAGGGGTAACGAAAGCAACACCTGGTTGCATAACCTGGTGCAGCAGCATAGCAGTGTACCCCCACTGCCCAGACAAGCAAGGCAGCAGCTGCAATAGAGATGCTGCATGAACCCTCTGGTGGCTGGCTGCATGGATTCCCCACCCCCACCCTCCAGTGGCCTCTGTGAGCAGCATGAGGCTACCGAGGGGAACAGAAAAATGAACCCCCACCTACTGGCCTGACCCCCAAGTACCACTGATTCCTATCACCATCAGCAAGGGACATCCCTGGACTGAGCAGCACAATAAGGTGGCACCCCCTTTCAGTCCACTCTGGCACCCCCTTTATATCAGCATCAGGGCTCATGCCCTGGTAGTACGTCACTAGTTACACTACAGCTGTGTAGACCTTTAAGTTAAGTTTGAATTCTTGTAGCTTAAGCTATAGTTTCAGTAAATTTAGCACAGTCTAAAGACCTAAGTTATGCCATGTACATGTAAGCAAGGCTAACTGAAGTAGTCTAATAGGAACCAAGTAACGGGTGACAAAGCAGTCTAGGAAAGGATAACTCCATTAAATATTTATTAGCAAGTTCCAGCCTGACCGTGACATAGCACAAGAATGACCAGGACTGTCTTAGTTTAATCAAGTGGTGTTGTAAACCTCAGTCTGATGGGGGGAGTGGGGTCAAAAAAGAATACAGTGTTATTCTTTATTTACTGACAGTATTCCAATTTGAAGTAAAGGACTCATTTTGCTGGGAACAGAGGCTGTCAAAGGCTGTTAAATTCAAACCCTTAAAATTTTCTCTGAGGGTCAACAACATCTGGAAAAGGTTGTTTTTTCCCCTCAGTCTTTTCCAGGTTTCATTGTGGGGCTCAGGCTGATATGTTTGTGAGTTCCTCTTGAAGTTAAAAGATATCTGAACTCAACAAAGACTCAAAGTGTTGCATACCACAAAAGCCAAAAGAAAGGTGGAATTTCCACGTGTTCAAAAAAGTTCCAGCTTTCCCAGTAAACACCCAATGTGCATGCCTCCTTCTAAGCCCTTCTTTGCTTTCACTGAGCAACAAATTACCTCAGTCCCATACCCCATGCAACCAGCTGTCCTCCAGCATCTGGTCTCCCATTGCAAACATCTGTCTCCTTTTTCCCTGACCAGAAAGTCACTATTCCCAAAGCCCTAGCACCTCCATGATACCCACCAAGAAGGGTTCATCTCAGTCACTGCCCTCCATCCAAACCCCTAGCTCCCTCAGACAGTGACTACCTAACTCCAAACCTTTTCAGGGCCCTGGGTTTTGCCAAAGATCCACCCTAAGAACCTCAGAGACTCAACCCCACCCCACAAAGCTAAGTGCCAATGAAAACCCTTCAATCCTTAACATCCTCTTTGGGCTCCTATTGCCTCTATATTCTTCTGTCCCCAAAATCCTATGACGGGCCTCTGGACATCTTTAGCCTACATCCAACCCCACCAAGTACATCTGACTTCCTGATTTCCCCTTGTGTACCTCTAAAATCTTGTGCTCTTTTATGTCCCTACCATACCCTCATGTGCTTCTGCCACTTACTACCACCCCTACACATATGTCACATACCTGAGGCCTCTTATGTATTTCTGTGGCCCCTCCTTTCCCATGGGATTTGTATCCCTTCATGGACCACTGACCCCTCATCCCTCAACCCTCTGCCTTTTTCTTACCTTAAGACTCTTCTGAGAGGGGTCTTTGTGACCTTCCTGCTCCTCCTATTTTTGTGGAGCTGTCAAAGTTTTCTCCCCCAAAGTGACAATCCCCATGGATGATGGAGCAGGTACAAATTCAGGCAGCTCTCCAGAGGAACCTGACCAACTAGCTCCATATCTGGAGTGGTTGAATCTCAGACTGGATCAAGCTTGCCGCAATAGTAATCTATGTGAGTGCATCAATTTGAGGATCTGAGTGCAAAGGTCCTTCCTTGGTTGAGGAACTGTGGAAGATACATTTTTTAATATCTACCAACACCAACCAGACCCAAGGTTGAGCACAAAGTAGGCACTGAAAATTATTTTTCTTTCCTTTGTCAGTTAAATCCTTTTCCAGGTCACGAAGGAGAATATGTGAGCCTTTAAATCATAGTTCTTACAATAGGCAAAACCTGGCCACAAAATTAAACCCATTTTGTTTGACCAAATCAAGTTTTAGGGTTTTTGTACTCTGCATTCTTGGGACAGTGGAATTCTCCACCAGACAGGGGCTCAGGGGTTTTTACCTCGACCATTTGGCAGCATCCAGGCGGAAGAGTTTCAAGCTGAGCTCATGTCCTTAAAATCAAAGCAAAGCAATCACATGTGCAAGGAGTCTTATTTATTATGGTTTAAAGCTCCATGCTTAGATGCATCTATAAATCTAGCTTCCTAACCAGCCAAATCTCAGTGGAAGCAGAATTGGAAACTCAGTTTCATTTTGGTCCTTGAAATGATTTGACTTGTACAGAAAGTCAAAAAAGCATAGGTTAATTGCTGCAGTGATTTTCTGCACAGGTGCACTCACAGACAAGCAGCTATTCAGTCCAAAAAGTGAGGCTTAGCTGGAATCTTTCTTCTAAATAAAAGGAAAGCTCCTACAAGAGCAGTGTATAACTGAGCACTGATGCAGAGCTGTGTGCAAGTTTGCACCATGTCTGTTTAAAGGGCACTGCTTAAACTAGGGGCTGGGCTGTGTCTATTCTTCCAGAATTACAAAAGAATAAATACAGCTGTTTTTGAATGGGGACATAATCAGTACTTAGTTGGTTCCTTCAGAAAAACCTAATTTCCAAGCTATTTCTAGTAACCTTGTGACAGGTTCCAAGACTTTTAAAAAGCAGAACACCAGAACAAAAAGGCTCTTTAATAACTTCTAATGCTAAGATGTCTGTTTCTCCCACCAAGAAAAAGAAGTACTTAAAAAAAACAACAGAGGAGGGCCCCAACCTAAAGCAGAAATTAATAGTCAGCCATCGTGACCTATCTTGAAGTAACTTGTTTTCTTGCTTATTGTCAAATGCTCTGAGTTGTATGTTAAGATATCCTAAGCCCCTTCTCTCCACTTGATTTTAGATGCTTGGTTTGGATTTTTCCAGATGTGCTGAAAAATGAAAGCTCCATTCTTAAAATCAGGCCCACTGGTATTTAAATTGGACATTCAAAATTAGAAGCTATTTTTTAACGCTGGGCCTAATTTAGCCACGACTAACAAATATGTGGCATAATTAATACTGGCGCTATTAACTGTCAGTCCCATATGCCTATTTTTAGCATTAGAACTATATATGCAACAAATCACATTAAAAAAAAAATTGTGAGAATATTTATTTTTGGCTTTTTTTTCCCATGTGTAAATAACTTTAACCAATGCAAAGTTTTAAAAGCACAAATTCCAGAAAGTAAAGTTTTCTGCAATAGGGTTGCCTTGGGTCTTCTAACATATGGGACACCTTTCTAATGCCACTCCTGCAACAGGTTAACTTCTGTCTAATGGAACGCGACAGCTACCTTTCTGCAAATCCTGCCTGTACCTTGGCCTAATTTCTGAGAAGCAATGGAAGTGCTAGCCTGCCTATTATTTTTAAGGCTATTTTAATTCATTTTAACAACATGAAGAGCTTTGGATTGCTAATAAATTAAAACTAGGGCCAAACAGAATAATCTAAGAACATACATCGTGTTTTTGTATTTTCATAGGAAATTGAAAAGAACAACCCAATTGGGCCTTTTCAGTTTTGCACTCTACTAGATAGAAAAGAACATTTCTTTTAAGGAAGAACTTGAACTTTCTGAATGTTCAGAACTGGATACACATTTGCATCAAAATAAGTAAAAGTTAATATTTTTGCCAATTTGTGAAAATGTCTCATAAATAAGTTTTCAGCCTTGCCTTTAAAGTGGCTGACAGCAAACTGTGAAATAAATATCTCCACAAAATTCCAAGGAAAAAACAACGTTTCAGGGGTGTAGGTTGTAGCCATGTTGTTCTAAGGACATAGACAGACAAGGTTCTTTGGATAAATCCGATATCTTTTATTAGACCAACTATTTTAGTTGGTCTAATAAAAGATATCAGATATACCTAAAGAACCTTGTCTGCAAAGGGAAAAAAAAACATTCATTTTCATACTTGAATTCATATTGCAGCTTGTTTTAAAATGCTTCAACTACTTAATCACTAAGGATCCAGTGGGAAACCAGAATATGTTATCATGTTATTAAGGACTGTATCATAATGCATATGGGGACTAGAGACTAAAAAGAAAGTTGCAAAATCAATCTTAATTCTGGTGTTTTCTAACTTTTGAGGGCATAATTTGACTATTCTGGTTGCTTGAGGATTCAACATTGAAAGCCTTTTTTAATGCTATTTATAGTGCAATAATAGCCAAACTGAGCCAGATGCTGTGTAAACACACAACCGGTGGTACTTGTTTACCTGAAAAACCATTTTGCTTTTACCAAGCTCCTCAAAGCATCACAGAGAAGAGAGGATGCTATTATCTACAGGAGAATAGCTGCATCAGTAGGAGAGACAGCCTTGACTATAGTTACAAGGGATCACCTTTGTGCTCAAAAAGAATGAGTCTTAAAAAGAAGCCAATCTTGAGAGATTTATTTTCATGGCTTAAACAACAATACAAGTATATAACTGTAATCCAACTATGACATACGTATAAAGCTTACACTGCAGTTTTCAAACATCTTTTAAAAGAACTCTTTAAGGAGCAAAGTTGTAGAAAACAATTTAATTACTTTTAACTACAGTCCAAAAATACAATTTTGTCACAACTAAGTGATACTGTTTGCATTGTTAAACTATTTTCTAAAATGAAATAGTTCCTCACTTGAGTACTGCCAGCCAACTTATTGAATCACAGTATTCAAGCACATTCATTAAAATAAAGCCTCTAAATAATTCTGAAGATGAATATAAATAACTGCATGCCCTAGAACTGAATGACTTATATCAGAATGATCCTTGTGCTAACATTTGAAGGTAATGTTCTAAACCGGTGGTATTCAACCTTCTGGGCAGGATGAGTGGCATAGGTACAGCCCATGGGCTGGATCCCACACACAGGGTCAGCGTACAGGTGCAACTCCATGCATCGGATGTAGCCACAGTGATCTCACATGCCAGCTCAGCCGTGGCCCAGTGATTAGCACTGGCTATGTCATCTGTCCTATAGAGCTCCCCTGCAACTGATGCAGCCGCTGCTCCCCCACTGCCAAATTTCCAGACCCGTGAGAAGCCCCGGGCTGGATGACATGGCTTTGCAGGGCAAGGGTAAAACACTACCGTTATAAAACAAGGTAGACTTTTAATCACTACCTTTTTCTGATGACATGTTTGTAAAAGTGAGGAATAAAATGCATAACGTTTCAGCTACATGGAAGATGGAGAGAATTTGGAAAATCATTTCTTAGGCTCAATTTTAATGTTGGAAATTTCTTTATTTAACTTATTTTTATAAACGTAAGGAAACAATCTATAGACTCTAACTGTGATGAATACAGAAATGTAAGTTTTCTTTAGAACTTATTCCTAACACTCCTGACTGTCCTGGCATCTCATCGCTAGCATATTTTGACTGTAAAATTACTGAAACAGCCCAGGGAGGATCACCTAATGTGGGGTTTATATAAAGCCAATACAAAGACTTGTATACTACTTCCACTCCCTGCTTCCTGTTTTTCATGGCAGTAGAGTATGTCCGGCAAAAAGAAGGTGACTGAGATGCTCTTTTGCCATACCAGTCCACAGCTGCTTTTTCAACACTCTTAGGCAATTTCCACCTATTTATATAAGAGCAGACTTTTGGTGGCGACAACACTACAATAACAGAGAAATACAGATAGGAACTTCCAGTCATCTTTTTACCTTGCCTGTGATCCATGCAGATCAGCCGCAGCCCAGTAGAAAATCTATGGCAGTGATTGTCAACTGGGGTGCCGCAGTGCTCTGGGGCACCTTGAGAGCTTTTCAAGGGAGCTCCAGGGTGCCAGACAATCTTAGGTATGCAAACACGATTCAATGTTAGTGTTGCAAATGTGACTCACAAGATAAACCCAGAGATTTCAAATACAAATCCATAGTGTTAAAAACATTCTGACCTGTTGTGGTCTTTCTGAATTCTTTGCAACAGAAAAACTGCTCTATTATATTTTCATAGTCAAAAGACAAGTGGAAAGTAAGAGGCGAAATGTTATGAGGGTTGTAATGAGCCTACCAAGGGGTACCTTGAGTCTAAAACAGTTGTAAGTCACTGCTCAATGGGAAAAAATGTTCAGATGGTATAAATTGGCACAACTTTATTGAAAGAAATGTAGCCAAGATAAGGAGCTGCTTTAGTGAAATTTCCAGAAGGTTACAACTGCTTCCTTTGTAAAGTGCAATGACAGAACAAAAGTCTCAGCTGTGTGTAATGTCTAATATGTGAATTGCCCAATACTAAACCACTGATTAGATGCTGCACTGCCTTGTGCTTTTTGTTATAATTTATACTCATACAAAGTAAATGAATGAAATTACAGAATCTTCCCTACTCTCCTAGGCCAATGGCAGTGTTTTATTCTCATTCTGCAGGACATAACAAAAAGCAGAATGCAGTGTAGAAACAGGCTGTGATTTTGTACCTTACAGGTTTGAAAAAAAACAAACAAACAAACAAACAAAAAACAGAGGTCCAAAGATGAATCTGAGGAAGAAGTATGAGGCTTATTAAAGCCAAAAAAATAAAAAATTAGTACGAGCAGCTTTGGGAAGTAACACTGAAAAATCATGTATAACTGTTATTTTCATTACCCTTGAATAGGAGAAAAAAGCAGAGAGAGGAACCATAAGGACTTACTACAAAATTGAAGTTTTGCTGAAAACAAAGGGCTGTTGCTATGCATTACTATAACTTATTATGGTATATTAAGGAATAAGAGCTTTTCAAGTGTAAGAATGCATATTTTGAAAGTCCTTATTATAGAACTAGCAACTAGGATTCAGCTTTACACCTGTCTCCCTGGCATCATGATTGGGAATATGCACATGTATGAAGGACTGCAGGCTGATTAATTTTTCCCCGTTCACCTGAGAAATCGGTTTCCCTTGTTGAAATTTAAGGTATACAACTCAAGATATGGTACTGTTCTTGGTACACTATGGGCACATTGACACAAAATACGTTATGTGCATTAGCCCAACTTAATGTGCATTACAGGTGCACACCCTTAATGTGCATTAAAAATGGCTAAATTAGGCTATTATCATGCCTAAATTTGATACCTACAAAATGTGTGTGTAAACACAACCTGGCACTAACTTTAGTACCGGGTCTGCCCAGCCACTTGGGGCACATGGCAAGCTTGCAGGGACTTGACACTAACTTCAGTGCCAAGTCCCTGCACATGTGGACACATGCCAAAAACTGCGTAATGTGCACTAGCTTAATGCGCATTAAATTTACTTGCACTTAAATACACATATAGACATGCCCTATTACGACAAATCAGAGATTCTTTCCACATTTGAGATTTCAAAGTTCTTTTCATTAGAATTCTTGGGTCTCTCAAGAATTAAATATCATACAAACAATAACATCATAAGCAAAGTTCTTATGCTAGTTCAGGCTAAATTCTCCAAATATTATTAATCTATTAAGCAGGAAAGTTTTGAAAGTTACAGTTGCTCCATTCCCCCTAACTGGCATTAAAATTAAATTCCCTACCAAAATTGGTTTACTATATACTACTCCTGGTTTTCCAGACAGCTATTGAACGTAAGCTCTTTGAATCCATCTCTCTCTCTCAAATGGAGCCTTTTTCAGGACTCCCGTTAACTCTGAACTTGTATTGTTGGAGCTGTTGCTTAAGACACCAAGATGTCAGCTAAGGCTCTAGCTGTCATGAAATCCAGACATCAAAGAGTATGCAGCAAATTCAGAGTTTTTAGCCTCACTGCTGCCTTCTTTAACATAGGAATCAAATCCCAAAAATAAGAACTACCCAACTAGACCACTAATTCTCAAAGAAGGCATTAAGTTGTCTGTCATAAAAAACAAATCCTTAGACAGTAATTCATTATCTATATGAAAAATGTTGACATGGATGGCATAACTATAAACTAAAGGAGTTGTAATAAAGACTAGATAGCTTACAGATGTATTGCTTGCCACTTAACTTAATAAACATCTTTGAGTTCTCCTACTATTAAGCTATTCCGACACTTTTAAACATTTCCCTAACTTGTATTCAAATTTTTATTCTATTTGCATAACTAATATTTGCTGCTATCCTTGTTATTGTTAAGATTCAACACCCCTCTCTCTTTTGCCTGTGTTGCAATCTACCTTGCCTGCTATCATCTTCTGTAACAGAGGTCCAGAATCCCTGTTATTTCAAGAATGAAAGATATAGCTGCATGCAGGCCAGCAATGAGAGAAAGGCAGACAAAAGGGGAAAAAAAGCCACAGGCCACTTAACAGGGGCAAGCTGGTAAGAGAGAGAGACTAAAAGGGCTTGGCTTAAGGCAGTAGGTTAAACAACAGCTGCAATAGAGCTGAGGGGGCTGCTGATACTTCTGCAAGTAGAGCAGAATTAGTGGAGCCTCCAGGAGGCACTAATTGCCATCCTCAGGGATGGGTGCTGTCACACTTCCAGCTATCAAAGTGGTTTTCAAAAGTAAGGTAATTTTCCTAAATAATTACAACAATTAAATATGAGCAGAATGCTGCAAGCAACATAAATGAAAGTAGTAACAGTAGTGTATATTTACATCATAGACGCACAAGGTAGACAAAGACAAAAGAGACAATTCCTGTACCAGGGGAGATATACAACCTAGATGATTTCAGTCAGATCAAATCAATGAACCAAGCCCTTTCCTCCTGCCACAACACCTTAACACTGTAACTTACTTCTTGAGCTAATTTCAAAAGATGATTGAAGGAGGTGGCCTATCCTTTTAGAGCCCCTTTTTACCTCATTCAAGTTTTCCAGCTCACTTTCGCATCCCCATTTGTGCTGCATAATCTACCACTTTTTTTTCTATCTAATCACTCCATTTCTAGTGTAATATTGTTTATCCCCATCCTACAGAATCTGCCTCAATAAACATTTCTAATTTATATTTTCTATAGTCACAGTCTAACAAGATTTAATTTTATGCAATAATTTTTGCCATCATGCATCATTTGACCCCTATCAACAATCAGGACCGAGTTTTCAAGGAATATTCAAATAGGCACACAGCTGTCCACTTAACATGACTAAGCGCCAATCCAAAAGCAAGATTTAGCTGTCCTTTAAGAACTCCTATGTTTGGCGAATGTAAAATAAGTGAAAGGAAGTTGAACACAAAGGGTGAAATTGTGCTTTGTTACATATCACATGCAGAGCTCTCTTCTAGAAAAAATTTGAGCTATTTATTCCATATTTTAAAGATTCTTTGCCATACTGATATAGAACTGCTGCATAGAGATGAAAATACATTGTCACTGCATACTTTTATTTAACTCTATAGCCAAATAAAAATGTGCCCTACAGACCCTCCTCTGTCAGGACCAATCCATTTAAAGTGCTCAATTTTGTGTCAATTGGAAGTGATGAAGCACTATAAACTTCTCTGGAACTATAGCCATATAAGGGCTGTTTTAGTAGGCACATACTTTGGAGGAACTGGAGTAGCAATCTGAAATAATTGTCACATCTGATTGCTATGGGAACTAGATGGAAGTCTACTTTTCAGAAAACAGGCTGGCTGTGACTCACCTACTGCTTGGGAAGTATATTAAGAATCACTTCCATCCAGGAAGAGCACACACCAACTGCTGAAACTTCCTTAGCCTGACAAAGGGTTTTTGAACCTGAAAGCTTGCTTAATAACTTTTCTCCAACTATTTGGGTTGGTCTAATAAAAGATATCAAATTCACCCAAGGAACCTTGTCTGCTTAAGAATCACTAGGCTCTTGTGGGTAGAGGGTGATACTGTGGTGATTTAGGGTGTGTCTACAAGTGTAATTAATGCACATGAATAAACTCTGGAGTTCACTGCTCCCGGGCACCACATCTTCACATGCATCTGGGACCATAGTATGTTGAGCCAGGTTGGAGCAGCTCTGACTGACAGGGGCTGTGGGGGTCAATCTGCCAGACTAGGGCTGCTCCTCCCAGCTCAATGTGCTGCAGAGGGGCTGGCTGGCACACTTGTGTACCAGCCTGCCAGGGCAGAGTCTACACATCCACTGCTGCAGAGGAAAAAACTCCACAGTAGGATAGTATTTACAAGTACTATCTTGCTGCAGAGTAAATTAGTTTACTCCAGCCTAGTAGGGGTGCATATATAGATGTCAAGACGTTTATTGCACAGCTAATTAGCCTACTGTACAGTTAACATCTTGTGTAAACGTGCCTTTAGTAAAACAATTTATGTCATTTCAATTATGACCTGATATTTTGAAGTCTTGTTCACCATGGACACAGGGTGAAATCAAGTCAACAGGAGTTCTATCATCAACTTCAGTAAAGCCAGGATTTCACCCTGACATTTTACTGGGACAAAGGCCTTTGCTTGGGATCTCTGAATAGAGATGAATTTTATCCCAATGAAGAAAGTCCCACTTGATCCCTGCTCTGAGGCTTTAAGTATGATGTGAGCCTTCTTTCTCTTTAATGGTACCTCTGAGTGAAATCTACCATTTGACCCAGATAATTAAAGCTACACTTTGAAAAATTCAATGCAAAGTTTCAAAAATATATGAGATTTTGAAGAGCTACTACTATCATAAAATTTTACACAAATTCATATTAGAGGTACCACTTCTGCATCTCCACAAATAAGATGTTAATAAAAGTTAATTGTACATAAAGCCTCTGATCCTATGCTGCCTCCAAAATATCTATGTGGCGCCTAAGCAGCTTTTAGCCCTTCAAGAATAGGTTTACATGGCAGTGGTAGCATGTCACAGGCTGGGCTGTTCCCACACATGTCTCATCTACCCACTCCTGTGTGTACACTCCAAGTCCAGAAAGGTGACCTTGAAGTCACTCTGGGGAATCTCTATGCAGCTACTCTCAAGACCTGAGTTTCCAGCACAATTGATAACACTGACTTGGGATGACCCCAAAACAGCTTAACAGGGACACTTCCAAGTTTGGAGTGCACAGGCAGGAGCAGGGTAGTGATATGTGCTTAGCAAGGGCCCAGCTTTGACAGACTGCCTCCATAATGTAGATATAATCTACCCTGTTCAAGCTCCTGGAACACCATAAATCCATCTCCCCTTGTAAGATGCCTTCCTTTTAGCCTTAATTCACTTGAGTCATCAAAAAGGTGAGTGGGGGATCCACCTACCTTTTGTCCAAAGTCTGAATAGATAGGACACTGAGCCAGAAATTTGGAGGCCTGGATTCTAGGCTCCACTCAGTCTGAAGAGGTTGAAAGTCAACACTTCCCACGTTGCAGAAAAGTTCTGTTATCACCAGGGTACTGGCTAGGCAGGTTTTTGAAGGCATGTTCCCTCCTTTGTGTTGAACCTGGGTCACTGGGTACAGGGGAATGTCAGAATCATGGGACCTAAAAGAGAATAAGCAAGAGGGAACAGACCTTGTAGCCCACCGAGGTAGGTGCTACCCTGAGAAGAATGGAGCCCTTGGTCCAGTTCCCAATGTTATTTATGTATGTTTCACTAAAGAGCCATTAGATTTTTAAAAAAGGCATAAATACTGTTGGTAGTTGAGAGCAGAACCCCAAAATCCCTTCCTTCCACCAGAGTGCCCTCCGCTCCATGCTGCAGAATCAAGCTCCCTCTTGTTTGCTTTCTTTTGGGAACCAGCTTTCCTTTCCAATCATTATCTTCCTTCCTGTTGGTGCTGAGCTAATGAAAAACCATGCCCAATTAAAATACAGCCAAGCTTGCTTTAATAAGGACAAAAGCAATAATAGGCAATATATATATATATATATATATTTTTACTTCATATACGATTTTCCACTAAACAATCTGTTCTTTCTGAGCTGAAAGTGAGAAAACCAAGGAGGAAGCATTCATCCGCATGACTTCATGTCTAAGCAAAGAAATCTGAACTCCAGTATCCTCGCAACATATAGATTCAACTGAATACATACAGCTGTACAATGTAGTATATTTAGAACCCTGCTGTAGCATTTAAGGAAAAGACAAGATGAACTAGAATGTGACACACCTATGTAAGGGGGAGAGGGGGAAAGTACACCCTTACGCTGACTATGCAGACACTGGTTCTGGGCGTAGCAGTAACTGCACAGTAGCCTAATTTTTTCTTGATGTTATAGACCAGCTGTAAATGACTACCCCTCCAGTCTAGAAACAGAATAGGAAATATGATTCAAAGGCCTGTTTCTAAGGCACAGGGCTTCCTGTGGCCACTCCCCCTATGATAAAACTTGATGAAAAATATAGGTCCAGTTTTACACCTAGTGCCAAGTGTTTTTAGAAGCTAAAAATATGCTTGATTTGTTTTAATTGAAATAAATGAGAGTTAACTGAAAATTAAATATCCCAGCTGTGCTGAGATTGTCCAAATGATCTCATGCACCAATGTTTTCTTTTTCATTTCAGGAGATTTTCTAGTGAAAGGGTTGTTATAAGTGAGCTCAGGTAGAGTGTTTTGGGGCTGTCTCAAAATGGCAAAGCCAAATCACAAGATTTTGAAGACTGACCTCACTCTGAAGCCATGGTTACCTTAACTAAATTGCTATAGTTCCAGGATGTTCCTACCACTAGCTAAACAAAAACTGAATGCTGTAGCGCCATTTCTCAATGGAAGCATCACAACATTATCACCTACCATAACATTTAACTCCTTTTTCTTAACAAATTCTGATTCAGTTTTTTAACAAATACCATTTAAAAAAGCAATATGCCTTTTAATACAAATGATACCTTTCACTATTCTTTGTATTCTATTTTGTTTCATATACTACCTCCATCACCATGGTGTCAGAATACCTTCCAAAGACGCATCCAGGGTAATGACTGGCATCTATGACACATTGATTCTTCTCCATTTCCCTATTCAAGAGAAAAATTCTTCCTCCAATTTTTTTTAATTTATGAAATACCAGGCTGAGCATGTTGATAGTCAGAACGCAGTCCTCTGAATTAGAATTTGGCCATGATGGTAGGTGTATTACCCTCACCCTATGATGGTAAGGTTAATATACCTACCCTCACAAAAAGCACCATTGAATCATGAAGAACCAAATGTTACAGTCGGAATTTCAGTTTTTTCTCAGTCATAACCAGAGGCCCTATAATAGTGTCATTTCTAAATCTGTGGGTCTTTGGAAAGCTGCAATTCAATGAAAGGGCATCTACACGGTATAGATCTTAGCTGGCCAAAATGGGGCAGCTCCATTGTAGTCAAGGGAGCTATGTTGTTCTGTACCATTTGTGAATCCGATCCAGAGTACCTAAGCATTTGGCAGTTGTACAAGAAGCTGTGAAGGGGAAAAGATGAAGAGGAACAAAAATGCTAAGAAAGCCAGAAAACTATATAGTCAGAGGCCAAATCACTAACAAGCTGATCCTGCAAGAGGCTGAACACCTGTTAGCTTCTGAGAAACATATTAAACATCATAAAACAGGAAATAGCAACATACAGCAACAGTAACAGCAATAAGTCATGGATTCTTGGTACATATTACTCTCCCAAGAGTACTTCATATCTGATTCTTGATTTCTTAGTCGTGTGTGTGGTCTAGGATGCTGGTACAGGACAAGTATGGATAGACTTTAGCCATCTCCACCTTTTTGATGATTCTTCCCAAACACAGGAGTATGCAGACAGGGTACTAGTTAATCCCTTGTTGCTTTCTTGAACTGCAGCTAAACTAATGTGGTATCAGGGTGACTGACAGATGTCCAAAATACATTTGTGTCATAGTTCAGAGCCCACTTCTGAGCCATCTGAATAAACCTAATGTTTCCCGAGCTGCTTAAAGATCAGCAGTCCTTATGGAACCAGGTGATGTAACAGTTATGTCCCTACTTTACATTAAAACACTAATGAAGAGCCCCAACTCTTTCTTATCAAGAAATTTTTGTAAGTTTATAAGAACAAGATGTCTAATATCTACTTTACTTGTACAGATATCCATTATTCTAATTTTCCAAGTCAGAGACTGCTTATTAGAAGGTGTTACAGCTCAGCTGTCAGGTATGTGTTTGCCTTTGAGAAAAGGGAAGCATTAAAAAAAAAAAAAAAGGCTGATATTCACATGAGAGCAATCATGAGAGTGGTAGTTATTTTAATAAATAACATTTAGCTTAAAAGGATTTAAGGGATTCTCTCCTACCAATCTACTATATGCCTTAAAACCAGTGTTTTAAGTTTTTTGGATTCATAATTAATGGTCCTTTACCAGTCTTGATAGGTTTTTGGTGAAATCAATGAGAAATGCACATACCATGGAGGGCAAAGTATAACTTTAAATGCTTCTCTTTTTGCTGTCCACATGTTCCTACTTTTTCTTTTGTTTTGGTCATGTGCCATAATAATGTCCTGTTAGAAAAGGAATTTGACTAAAGAATTATGCAAAATGCTTTAATAATGTAAATACATGTTCATGTGGAAATATGGAAATGTACAATTAGTTTGGTGGTTTATGGGAAACCTACAGTTCTTATGAAGTTAATGAATTTTAAAGATTCCCATCAATCATTTAACACTACAATACAATGAAGTGACAAAACATTCACCCTGCCACAATTTACCATACATAAGGAAAAGCTTAGAGATGAACTAGAAGTACATAGGAAACTGATAAAAATTCCTCAGGGGAATATGCGGACCTGGTTGTTAATGTAGATACTTCTGGCAACATCATTGCTACCATCTTTGTGTAAGAAAATGTCAATATGATATTACATAGAATGGAAGACACAAAATAAATGTCTGTTTAGGTTTGTAACACTTTGTGAAGAGATAAAGCTGAAAGAAACAGTGACAGGCATTTTTTTTAAATATTTAAAAATTGCAATATACCTATTCAAATAAATTCCCCTTGAGCAATAATATCTTTTCAAAGGTAAAAACAGGATTTCATCACTTGGTTCATTGTATAAAATTGACAGTAGTAACCATAAAAACCTAATGACCTTATGCCTGTCTGCTTCTATGCTTTAAGTTTCACAGCAAAAATATTTGAAATGGCATTATTACTAAAAAGCTGCAAACATGTCAAATATATTACTCTGAAGTAAATTAATAATATACAATAGCATACTATAAGAACTATTAAGTGAACAGTAATCATGATTTTCTATATAAAAGCTATAAAAAATTGTTGGAAAAAAATATGTGGCGTAATAGATTAAATCTGCAATATGGCTAAAGTGAAATATGTTGCAGGTCAAAGTTAGCTCTTGTGCAGAAATATCCAACATGAGTTCATTGACTCCTTTTTCACTAGATGACAGCAGGAGGTCCCATAATGCAACCAGCAGAGTAAAATTTATTCCATTTTGTAACATTAAACTTTACCCGTAGTTGTAACTTGCAACAGTTAAGATTTTTGGTGCTCTGAAGTTGCTATCTGGAAGGCTATATAAATATAAAAATCTTCTGCTGAAAGGCAGCTCTCTCAGACTTTGATGAGTAGTCTAGGCAGATGACTGATGAAAAGAAGGGAAGAAATTAAACAGCTTTAGATGGTGAGAAAGAACAATGCTGTAAAGCCATTAAACACAACCCATTAACTGTGCTTTTGCCAGACCTTGCAAACACACATGGATATAAGCATCGCCACATAGAGCTCAGCAGGACCTTTTACATGTATAAAGATGCTCACATGTGTAAGTCTTTGCAAGATCAGACCCTGATTCAATAAGCAAGGGCTTGATGCTTTACCTCAAGAAGTCAATGGAAGTAGAAGAAGGACCCTATTTCAAGGGCATAACTTGAAATAAGTAGTTCCAGTGGAGTCAATGGGAATCATTCACACAGTTAGATCTGGATTGAAAACAGTGTGCTCAGCAATAAGACTGGTTAAATACTTTGTCAAAACTGACTTTTAATGAAAAAATGAGTTTTCATCTAACTTTCTTGTGCAAAGGGCCTGCCTCCTATACTACATTTTGAGGGTTTTGTTGAAAGTCCACCACCAAGAAAGTAAAACTTTTCTGAAAAAAATCCAAATTATCCATGGAAAAATGTAAATTTAAAAAAGTAAATAAAAAATAGTTGAAAATGTCAAAAGAAAAAGAAAAACATACCCCACCCCTAGTTTGTACTTTGAAAGATCAAGTCAAAGATGCCATTTATATCAGTAAGACAAGTCCATGGAAGTAGTCCAATATTTCACTTTTATAGGCCCTTGCTACACGTTACATAAATTATGCAATTAATGGGTTACTCACACAATACATTTAGACCAGCCACACATGAAAAGCAATTAACACAGGATAAAAATTACTATCCAGCTATAAAAAGAGCCAGCAAGATATAAAGTTGGTGCTTGAAAAATGTGTAACAAATCTATAGCTGGTTTCTACCCAGCTTTAATTTGAACATGTAGAAGGGCTCATATATACATATACATACTTCACTTTCTAAATATATATTTGGTGCCAAATCTCATCGTAGCCCTTTGACATTGTGCACTAAAAGTAAGTACAGTAGTCACAATCTACATGCTTCCATGTCAAGTTTCTTCAAGTCTGCTGACCTTATTTTGTGAAGTGTTGAGCATCCCTGGCCCCCGTGAAGCAGATGGGAGTGGAGGACACACAGCCTCTCACAGGAGGCTTTCGGACCTTATTTCAGCCTCTTGGTCAGGGGTCAGCATCCCCCGGCATGTGTGCTGAGCGTGGCACACAAGGCCATTTTGCTTGGCACACCACCACCAGCCTGGGCTCTAAGCAGCTACTGCCAGCCATGGAGCCCAAGCTACTCCCAGCACGCAGCTGGGAGGCTGCAAGCCCTGCTGCAAGGAGACTGGGCTCTGTGGCCCATCTGCAGCCATGAGGCTGCAAACAGCTGCTCCAGGCTCTGGCATGTTGGCACTCCAGCACCTTCCAAGGTAGATATTGTGGTTTTTTCGGCACTGCAGCCAAAAAAAGTTGCCTAGCCCCTGCTCTAGGTGATTTATACTGCGTTTATCAGTACTGTAAAATAAGTCTCACCTGATACTGCCCTGAAACATCAAGTACAGTCACTTACATTCTTGTTAACTAAAGCACAGCGGTCTAACTGGGAGCCCACAAGATACACACAGCCTGTGAAGGTTTAACATGTGGCCCAGGGACTCCTGCCCAGCCACCAATCCACCCATTGCTCTAGAATTAGTGGCAGTGGTCTCCAGAATCCCCCTCCCTGCTCTTATGGCTTCTGGATCCTGCCCCCTACTCCAAGGGAAGGGAGCCAGGCTGTGCAAGTTATACACTAAACAAAGGGAGCCAGGTTGTCCGTGTGCTGTCTGTGTGCAGCAGGTGGACTGCTTGTACATGAATGAAGCTGGGAGAGGGTGGGGGTTCTGCCCACGCAACAAGGATCAGCTGGGCTGCCCCTTTTGTAGGACCAGCTGCCCACATGGCACATGTGGCCAGCAGGGTGGAACTGTGCAAACAGCAGGGTGGAAGCTGGGTTGTGCACATGGTGAGGGGAAGGGGTGGTGCCCACTCTGCACAACTCCCAGGTCTGGGGCCCAAGTTCCACATGTCCTCTGGCTGCCCAGAAGTTGGACAGCCCTAGACTTGGTTATTCCAGGTATATAGCATTCATTTAATCATACTGTACCTCCCGCTGATTGAATCTTGATGAGTTTATTTTCTTCTAATCTTAAAAGGAAAATGAAAGGCAAATACAATTAGAAAATGTAACACTGTTATATCTAAAACATCATATAATAATATTCAAGGCAAATCACTTAGGATGCTTACACTGGGGGTGTGCAAAGCAGGCCATATTCAATTCAGATCCAGCCTGATTCGGAGGAGAGTGATTTGATTACTTGATTTGGATCACTGTCCCGATTTGATTTGGCCGAATCTGAATCTGAAGATTCAATTCCGATTTGGAGAATCAGCAATTCGGCCATAGATGCAGCTTCGTATGTTTTTTCTACATACATCAAGGTATCAGGTGTGGCTCATGAACGCTGAGACGGTAGGGAACGCTGAGACGGTGGGGAAGTACTTTCAGTCCACTTATGGGTCCACTCCTGGCTTGAGGTACTTCCAGCCCCCTCCACAGGTGCCCCCCCCCCCGACCCAGGAGGCAACAGTTGCCAAGCCAGGGGCGTGGGTCCCTGCATGCTCTGTGATGGATGTGGACTGGAAATGCTCCTGGTCCACTTCTGGTTCCACTCCCGAGCGCACTGGGGTCCCCCCATGCTCCCATGAGACGTTCCATCTGCCCCACCATCTCAGCATTCACGAGCCACCTGGTACCGAGGTAGGTAGAAAACACACATAAAGCTGTGTCTATGTCCGAATCATCGAATCTCTCTAAATCTAAATCGGAGGCTTCTGATTCAATTCAGAGAGATTAATGGGTTTCCTGATTCAATTTGGATTCAGAGATCTGGCCGCCAAATCAGGCCAAATCAAATCAGCGACCAAAGCTTTGCACAGCCCTAACTTACACGTATGTGGGGAACCTTTGCTGATAAAATGGCAGCAGTGCACTTTGAAATAAAACACATTCAATGTGCTTTAGCTCAAAGCACCCCGCCACTATTTTCTCCGCATGGCTGCACCACTAATACACGTGACATGCAGGCACTTTTAATTAGTGCGGCTCGCTAATTAAAAGTGCCTGGTGCTGCATCAAGCGCACATGTAAAAATGCCCAAAGTAATAACAATGCAGCTTATATAGCTTTACTGTAATTAAGAGCAACAACCACCTATACAGCAGCAGCCCTAAGAGGCTCAGTCAGGAGTTAAGACCCTGTTGTGCTCCGTGCCAAGCATGTATGTACTAACAGTGTTTTATTAAATATAAAAAAATATTAGACACTTCAGTGTTTACTTATTACTGTATTTATTTATTAGATTTATATGCCACCCTTCCTTAAAAAGGCTCAAGGCAGGTTACAATACAAGATAAAAAATACAGAAACAGAATAAAATATTAAAATAGCAAGATGGAGCAAAACAAATTCTACCACCTTCCCTCAAAAAAAATTTAAAGCAATCCACTCCACATTCTCTCCTGCTTTCCTGCCTCTGACCAAGGAAGGCATCTTCCTCTCCACTCTTGACCAACCCAACTTCATTCTAACCCACATTTATTTACTCCATAAAAGAAAGCAACCAAAAAAGTATTCTTCTCTGCCCCTTCTTCCTCATATTCCCTCACCCCTACAGATGACAATGTACTAATTAAATCACTATCTTGTCAAGCAAGTACAGTATCTGTGTAGCTAACACTTCTTCCTTTGCCTGAAAACTACAAAATGAACAAAACAATTTGCTGTGGGTTCAGCATAAGAGAGAGCAGAAATCAAGCTGAAATTGGGCCTTTGCTACCTTGCTATTATTGAAATTCAGCACAATTTCAATAAATACCTTCAAAACAATAAATGGTGAATGGAGAAGCTCCATAAACATATATTACCATCTCTTAACCCTGACAGTTTGGAGTGGGTTTGGAGTGGAGGGGTTTTTAATCAAAAAACACTAAAAAACACTAAGAAATTATGCTAAAGCTGTCCACAAGAGAGAACGCACTGCAAAAATAGCACGGCAAGATGCAAATTACTGCTTTATGATTACTCAGCTACAGTAGATGGATGGCAATTTTAAACGAATAAGAACAAGTCTTTCCGAAACAAAAGGCAGAAATGAGTGTACAAAGAAAATGCAATCTATACTATATAAGTACCTTTAGGTGCAGTCTTTGTCTGACTGGAAATCATGGCAGGAACATCTGATGGCAGACCAACATAGACACCCCCATAATTCCTTAATGAAGAAACAAGTGAAGAAGTCATGCCACAGAGGTAAAATGCTTCTATGTGTGATGTCTACATTAAACAGCAGCATTACTAAGGCCATAGACAGACAAACTGAGGGTACTTCATAACTAGTTTTAGGATTAAATCCCTCATTTCCACTGACTATTGAATGCTTCATTCTAAATATGGTAAGTTTTCATTAATATTGAGAGCCCTTGCTTGGCAAAATAATTACCCTCTTTTTAAAGGAAGGATTCATGCTATGGAATGAGCACATTTTCCATCAAATTCCAACCTTTACATGCAAGCAAATGCCTTCTGACAGAGCTCTTGCTTCCTACTAGCACAGATTGACTCTCTCATCAGGATAGATACAAGACAACCTAATAGCAATTTATACTACTGAAACAATTTAACCCAGTCCTTTACACAATGCACACCAACAAAAGGTGCACACCACTGCACCATTTTTTGTAAAATGAGTCTGCACCTGCCTCCCCAAAGCCATACAATAAGGGGACTATCTGCAAATGGAAAGATGAGCAGGGTCCACATCTACCCTCCTCATCACAGCCCAAAAGAAAATGTCCCATGAGTCTAGGATCCATGGGGGAGAAAAGTGCAAACAGTGGATGGACAAAAGGAAGGTATCAGTGGTATTGGGAAACTACTTTTAAGAGGGTCTGGCATGGTCAGATCCACTTGTTATATCATACATAGGCTATGCTGATCACATAGACACTGACAAATAAGGAAAAACTTCTTCACAAGTCGGTCGAGGGTTTGAAACAGGCTGCCCCCCAGAGGTGGTACAGTACAGTCATCCACCCTGGTGATCTTCAAAAAGCGTCTTGATGTCCATCTTGCTGAAGTCATCTGATCCCAGCAGTCTTTCCTGCCCAAATGCAGGGGGGCTGGACACAATTATCTGTAGGTCCCTTCTAGTCCCTAACAACTATGAAAGGCAGACGACTGGCAGACTCTGCAGCTCAGAGGGAAGTCTGAACAGCACAGCTGGGGTGAGACATACATCTTTCTTCTCCTTTCCAGCCCAGCAGTGATTCCTCAGATATTACAATACAGTCTATAACAACAGTGTTACATACTTCTTCCTGCAGAATATCCTCTAATATATACAAATGTCTTCAGGCCAGTCCCAGCCTAAGGGAGTCACTAGTGGCCTGACTCTAAGAGTCAGGAGCCACAGTTAGCCTGAAGGCAAAGGTCTCCTGCACCAATGGTGCTGGTCTGCCAGCAGATTCTGTGAGATCTGGATGCGGGCTGTTCTGTGGGCAGACAAACCCCTCTCCCCAAAACTGAATGAAAGGGAAGGAAATCCACAAAGGGGTCTTCATGCCATTGTCTTCACCATCTTCCTCTCCCTTTGTTGTTTTTTTTCTGACAGGCCAAGGGGTGATCCATTTTTGATGGCAAAATTCAATCCCAGATACTCAAATTAAAGCCAATCTAAATAGAAAACCTACCTCCTTTTGTCATCATCTGATACCGATTCTTCTGTCCTGTAATGCCAAAAATACACAACTCATTAGCAGGTGGTTTCTTAAAAATATTGCATTTGCCTTCTGTTTATTTGGAGCAGGAGACAAAGATATGCTCACTCATTGATTAATCCAACTAACCCATAGTGTGAACAGCTATTTATATGGGGGGGGGGGGGGGGGGGGCACTGAGTGCTCACCGATAATGTGTGTAAGAATAGGGATTGGCAGTAATGTGAACTAGACTTTCATAAACTTTAACCACTGCACCTTACTGGAGATGCCAGTCCCAAGCCCAGGTAAAATGCATCTGAATGAGCACACAGCTCACATTTGCCCCAGCCAGCCTGTCTGTGAAGACCTTACTGCCCACTCATCCCCACTTCCTCTGTGTGAGGAGCTAAGCACAGACTTGTCCATGGCCAGCTCTGGTGCAAGAAGGTACACATAGGATTGTCCCTGCCCCGCTCTTCAACAGGGATCTAAGAGCTCATTTCTCAGTCCTGCCAGGAATTAATGCTCCAATAAATTAGTTATCAAATGTGGGTGCTGCTCAATTCACAGGAGTTACAGAGAGGTATCAGCAGCCTAAAAAGATTGAAAATCACTGGGTTAGAGGAATGGAACTAAGCTACCACTCTACAAAAGAAAGGAATTTCTGCCATGTAAAGGAGGACAAATGAGAGACTGATTTTCATAACTCTCCTGTCTAAAGGTCTTCTAGAGCCTTTCTGCAAAACAAAATGCTAACCCCCTCCTTAAAGCAGGGTTCTTAAAAAATGGTATAATCTTATTTTAACTCAGTTACATAGTCCTTTATAAATGAACTATATATTTTATTATTAACTTAGGCTAATCTTACATCCCGCCATATACTACATGGACTGACTCCACCATCAATGTATTGGCTAGCAGAACTCAGCTCCTAGAAACATAGAAAAGAAGGGTTGGAAGGGACCTCCAGAGATCATCAAATCCAACTCTGCACCAGGGGAAGGGTCATCGTTATCCAGCCCATCCTATAAAAATCCAGTATACAACCTATTACTAAAAGTGCAGTCAACTCTGACACAACCACAAGACACAAGTAAAGCAGGGGGGTGTGCAGGAAAAAGTAACTGGGACCAGGAGTGGAGGAAAATCAATAACTAAAATGTTACTCCCTGAAAGTATGTCCACACTATAAACTCAGCCTGTGCTTCTCAATGGGTTTTTGCCCAATTCCAACTCCCACCTTCTCATTCACTTGGGAGATCGTAAAGCAATTGCTTACTTGCACTCAGGATCTGTGCTGGTTTGCACAGCTAGGATACACATTGATATCCAAGCTATGCTTTAGCTTGGACTGGAACTCACCCACTTTGCAGTAAGGTTGCAGGCAAGCTTACTTGCATACTGATAGTCCTCCAATGCTCTTCCCATAATCCCCCCAAATGGAGAGCTAATTGACACATCTAATTGGGAAAGAATCCTAGAGCATCTCAGCACAAAGAGCCATGAGATGTACACTCGGACATAGACATACACAGGGACATGCAAAAATCCTGGGGAGAACACAATCACTCAGGTAAGGTTTTGTTGTTGGAATGCATTTACTCAGGCTACATTTGGCCAAGTACTTGCACCTAGTTACTAACACACATAGTCTATCTGTACAGAGTAGACATAGGCTTCGTTATCATTTGGTCTCTGGCCTCTCCATGGGCCTATGAAATTGTAGGTGGTTCCTTACTCAGAAGCAGTGGTTAATCCACAATTTAGTCCTTAGAAGGCAATTCTGAACTGCAGAATCAAACAGTGGTTTATAATGTTTCCATCACTAATAACTTATTTTGAAATGTAAATATACTTTCTGTCCAGTATCCTATTATTGACTGAATGAAGTCAATGGGATGCTGGCACAAAAAATAGATAACATGCAAAATGTGGCCTTCAATACAGAGACAAAACACAGCAACATCCTCCTGAGAAGGAACAATAAGTGCAGCAAAAATATTGCAGAACAGAAATATTTACCTAACACACTGAACTTCTTTCCAAGTGGTAGTCACATAAACATACAAAGAGAGAAGCAGCTCTCTTACTCCTCAGTGATGGAACGCTAGCAAAGTGCAAAGAATTCACCCCTTCAGTCAATTTAACATGCAATGAGCTATGATGCATAGCTTTATGGAACCTCTGCTGTTACTCTGGTCCAGTTCATTCTTTCTTATGGAATATACTATAGCAAGGATGTCCAACTTCTAAACAGCTGAGGGCTGCATGCTCTGTGGGCCGCACAACTGGAAAGGCCACGTTTCACATGAGCCACACCAGCGCAAGCCACAGGCCGCTGGGCCATGCACTGCATGGGCATCCCCCTGCTTCCATGCACAGTGGCCCCCTCCCACAGCTCTACAGCTGTAGGGTCCCCTGGCACTACAGGGCAGAAAGCAGAAGCTGGAAAAGCCCAGAGACCCCCACTGCTGCTGCTGCAGCTGGCACAATGGAGAGAGTGGAAACTGGGTGGGAATCAGGGTGCCAAGCATTAGCCTCTTGAGCCATATGTGAACCAAGGGCCACCAGGTGGACCGGCCTGCCCTACAAAATGCCCCATATATGCCCCCAGTATCTTGACAGACAACAATGGCAATCTAGTGAAGCCTCACTATCAAAGAATAATACCCCTTGGCAGTAAGGGCCCCAACCACAAGGCCAGGACTTGGCAAAGCACCCTCTACCACCCCGGTGAATCTAGGCCACTTAGCAACCAGGAGTGGAAAGTATGCAGGGCCAGAAGGAACGCAAGCTGGAGGGAGCCTGGCTTTGTAATTCGTGGGGTGTATCTACATGTGTGCTTTACTGTGGAGTAGACCAATTAGCTCTGCAGTAAAGCGTCACAATCTACACATGTGCCCGTATTAGGGTACAGTAAACTAATTAACTCTGCCATAAAATAGTATTATTGGGGACAATACTATCTTATAGTGGACTCATTATATGCAATCCAATGCATATGTGGATGGGAACCACAGGCATAAATTGTGCCTAGTCACCCTAGCCAGCCAGAGGCCAGATTCCTGCCTGACCCTCATGTCCCAGACAGCCCCTCTGCTGCCCGACACCGCCATCCAGAGCCTGGGGCTGACCCCCATTTGCCCACTGCCAGCCGAGGTCTGCTCTACCCTGGCTCAAAGTGCTGCTGTCCTGGGTACATGCACCCGGGAGCAGTTGACTCCAGCTGAAAGTGCCCCAGAGTTTATTGATTTACCTTAATTTCACATGTAAATGCACCTGGGGAGACTGACACTGCACTAGAAAGGAGAGGGCCATGGTCTCTGGTCCCAGCCTGGATCCCAGTGGAACAGAAATTATCCCACTGCTGTTTATCCAACACATATTAAATGCAAAATGCAGAGAAGCCCCTCGGAGCATGCACCTAGATGGGAATAGAATCTAAAAGCCACATAACTGCCACCTGTTTTGCAAAAAAACATTTCTTTTTTGCAGAACATTTCTTTTTTGCTGTTTGTGGATCTTGCAAAATAATTTTCTTTAATTGCAAGCTTTCGGGCACAAACACCCTTCTCCAAGCATAGGAGAAAAGACTACCTTTTCTCCTATGCCTGAAGAAGGGTGTTTGTGCCCGAAAGCTTGCAATTAAAGAAATGTTTTTTTGCAAAAATCTAGTTGATCTAATAAAAGATATCACCTCTATCTACCATGAGTCCTGAAAAATTATATTTCACATTTGTAGCTATGCAAGTGCCACTTGGGTGTGTAAATTGCTAACGGGACTGGGCTGTAAGTCCCTCTTCACTTCTTCAGACAAACCCCTAATTGCTCAGAGAGAACTCTGCAAGACTTGGAAAACTGGGGAGCGCAGTGCCAAGGAGATGACTAAATCTATCCCACACCACTTGCACAGAAGGCTGATTGCACATATGGTTCTGAGCTGCGTCTCTGGATTTACAGCCGTGTGGCTGAAAATAATAACTGTAAAAATAAAACCTGTCTGTCTACTAGATCTCCATTTGGCTCTTTGGGAGTAAGCTGACAAAAGCAAAAGAGACCTACTAAAGGAACACTGAAGATTTTGTGAACTATTTCATGTCTGACAGTTTTTCTTCCCTCAGAAGGGCTTTAACGGTTTGCCTACACATGTTGTGATAGCTAATAGGAATATACAAATCTTTTTAGGCCTGAGAATAATTTGAGCCAGCCATATTTTTATCAGTGCCATCTTGTTATTTAATGTTCCTTGCAATGCTTAGCATTATCTAGATTGAGCTAGTCTTTAGGCTTTACCTCTATACTGTCCTTCAAAGTGACAGTAATAAAAACCTTCCTGCTTTCTGCTGTGGGGCTCAAAGATATGAGTCTCAAAGACATGTTTGCTTTCTCACCTATCTCTGGGTAGTCTAGGCCAGTGGTTTTGAACCTGTGGCCCATGGGCCCCTGGGGGTCCACAGACTGTCTATGGGGTCTGCAAAAGATTACTATGATCAATCAAAAGTATGTGAATACCCACGCTTACCATTCAAAGGGACCTGCACCTCCACTCAATTTCCAAAGAGGTCCAACACCTCCACTCGAAATTTTTTTGGGGTCCGCAAATAAAAAAAGGTTGATAACCATTGGTATAGGCCATTATGCAACAATAATTTACTCAGCGGTGGAATTCACAGTGATCAGGTCATAACGGTCCATTCCATTAAACTATTGGCCCTGCACTACATTTATTTATTCCAATACAACTCCCACTCAGGTCAGTGGTAGCTGTGTGCACAAAGCAAAGGGTATTATTGAGGCACATATTTTTAGTGCAAGATAGAAACACCTGAAAAGCCCAAAATCTTCCAAGTGATCAGTTCTGTTAAAGAATCATTAGTCTTTACCCCCTCCAATGGCTGTAAACAACCCCCATATTCTAGATTGCCCTTAATCCAGAACAAAACACCCACTCATGACAATGTCAATTGTGTCTGCCAGAGGCTCTTCTTTAAAAATTTATCCAAGGGAACAACAGAATTGGTCCTAAAGGAAATACAGGTCAAAAGGTTAGAAAAAAGCTTGTTAATCTATTAAGGTAATGTTCCGCAGTCCTAGAAATACTTCATAATTGAGCATCATCTGGACCAGGCCTGTCCAAGTGGTAGCCTGCAGGCCACATACAGCCCTCAAGGGCCTAAGCTGAAGTTCATGGCTTCTTGTCCAGTCACCAGTTCACCCTTTAGTTTCTTGCTGCTGCCACCCAAATGCCTGCCCTACCCCTCCTTCCTCCATCTTCCACTACCTGCCTCTGGGGCAGGTTGGAGCAGTGCTGTGCAGCCCATGGGGCTGACAGAGCTTATGGCTGGATGGTTCAGAGGAGGACCTAGGGAACCCATATGGCATCCACACCAGTGCAGTTCTGCAGGAGTTGCCCACTGTGTAGCGTGCGGGCTGCGTGGCACATCCAAGTGCACACAAGACTACATGCAACACCATGCTGTGTGGTGCAAGAGGTGGTGGGTAGCTCATGTGAGGGCCGCATGCTGTATGGCTGAGGGACCTGCAGCCTCTTGTAATTCAAAAAGTTGGAGAGCCCTGATGTGGACTATTATTGACATCATAGTATCATAGTACTTAGGGCTGGAAGGGACCTAAACATTTTCTGACTGGGTAGAAAAATCTCAATCTACAATCCACAGAGTATATGTTTTGATTATTCCTTTAAATAATTGTAATAATAATTAGTAATACTTAATGGGTACAAGCCAAATTGTTTTTTGCAACTGCTCTTCTACTCAGTGTGCTAAGACAAAAATAGTCCAGGACTAGGATTGCCTAGCTCAGGGTGTGAGAAATCACCTATCGTCACTGTAATCCATTACAAAAGAGAAGAGGCAGGCAAATAGAGATGTGGAAATTCAAAAGGGAATGAAGAAGGAGGAGTTCTGGCTATGATGCAGGGGCAAGCAGCCGTTCTTCATGGCATTCTCCTCTACGGACCGATTTTACCAGTGAGAATTCCCCCCACATTAAGGCAAATTCTCAAGGGGAATTGCCAGGATAGTTAATTTGTTTTGTCCTATCTGCATAGCTCAAAGAGAACATAGCTGACCAGAGAATCCAACCAATACTGTGCGATTGGGGTCTGCATCTGTGTCATTCCATCATCCCTCAGACCTTGGCATCAACTGGAAGAAAAATAACATCTTATTTTTAAACGGATAGCTCAGATAGAGAAATGTTCCATTGCTTCTACATGGATGCAACAGAAACCCCACATCCTATTTTTAGCTAGAAAAAAAATTCACTTCCACTGAAGTTCCTCCTTCTCCAAGAGGTCTCTTGTCCTACTGGTACATTTAAAACTATGATTAAAACTTGTGATAGTGATTCTGAAGTCATCTATTTCCACATCCCTCTATCCCACAGCATTTTAAGGTGCAAAGAAGTTGCCATTTTTCAAACAAAACTGTGAAATGTTTAAAATACGGCGATCTGTCCATGTTTTCCTTATCCCCATATTTAGAGTTGTAGTAGTAATTTATATCCAATCCATAGATTCTGTAACATTCTTTTACTATTAACATTCCTCTCACTCAGCTTCCACTCCCACCTTAAATTGATTCAATGCACTTCATACAATCTGACAATGTCAGATTCTTAATTTCAAGATGGTTCTTGGAAAGATGAAGCTACTGTTTTCAATCTTGTGTATTTTTCCGGCATTTGGAAGTAGCCTTTCATCCCTCTGTCACTGCTTATTTAAATTAAATTACATTTCTGTACATAATTATCATTAATTTGTTTTCCAACACATACTTTTCCTTCACCACTTCTTCATTTCTATGAAGCGTTTCCTTATAGTAGTTATGAACGCTCCGTATTTTAAAGGGGAGGAGCCGAGCAGAGCGAGCTCACGCTTTTCAATACCAAATCTTTCTGTTTGTTTCCGTCATATTTTCACGCTTCTAGCCATAATTTGTCTCATTATAACCAAGTTCTCCTATGGACAAAAAAAAAAAAGTCTCAGGGCTTCCCCCCCCCCCATCAGAAGACTACTTTTGCTTCTATGTTCTAAGCCAATAATTTCATAGAATCAAATAAAAACTGAGGTGGAAGGGACCTCATCTAGTCCAGCCCCCCTGCTCAAATTTTCATCTGATCTGCTCTTAAATCTTCAAGGGATAGAGATTCCACAACCCTTCTAGATTATCTAATTCACTGCTTAACCACACTCATAGTGAGACTCTTTCCTAATAGACAACCTAAGTTCCCCGTGTTGCAATTTAAGGCCATTATGTCCTTACTGTATCCTCCATCCACAGAGAAATCACCATCCTTTTTGGCTAGGGACAGAAGTTACACATAAACTGGTTTAAGTGATCAGAAACTTGTTTAAACCTGTAACAGAACAGAAACTCAGTGCGCATAAACCAGTTTCAAAGTGCCCAAAACTGGTTTAAGATAAACCTGGTTGAATGTAGTATCAGACCCTACTGATTTAGGTCAAACCGGTTTATGGAACTTCTGTCCCAGACCCCTTCCTAATTCAAGTTAAATCCCAGTCCCCCAGCATGCTTTCCACTGGGCTGGGCTGTGCTGTCTGCTGCAGCAAAGCAGGGTCGGCCCTGTCACTCTGCTCTCTAGCCAGAGCAGTGAGGGCTGGCTAACAGAGGTGGGGGTGCAAAACCTGTCTGTGTGCCTGGCGGGGGTGGAGCAACCCCCCAGCCAGACTTTTCCCTGCTGGAGTGGAGGGGGCAGGGGTGTGGAACAGCAGGCTCAGGCAAAGGGGAGGGAGGGGATTAAACCCCTCCCCAATCATACTTAGCAGCCTGCCAGGGCCCGGCCACACCCCGTCCCCCTCAGCTCAGCTTCCCTCCAGCCTTTGGCCCACTGCTGAAGGGAAGGGAGGGCTTGCTCTAGTGCCTGTGCCCTGAGCACCCCCACCTATTCCTGTGCCATGGTGGGAGTGCAGGGGTCCCTACACCCCACCATCCTACCTCACACCCCACAAACCCCACACACCCACACCCTGCCCCCATAACCCCCACATATACACAATCCCCCAACATTATCTATACTTCCCCACACACACACACACACACACACACACCCACCCACCCACCCACAACCACACCCCCTCACAAACTCCCCACACATACTACCATACACACACCTCCCAACCCCCCCCCACACAAACTTGTCTTTTTTCCAATTTACAATTGTTTTATATGGCTACAGTAACTGATAAAACAATGTTTTATGATTATGAAAGGTTTTGATGTTATTTTAATACCTACTCTGTTACGTATGTGCATGAAAAATTTGCTGGTGGTACTTAAGGTTGTATCATTTTAAATTGGTGGTGCGCAATCTGTCAGAGTTTGAGAATTGCTGTTTTAGGCCATTTCTAGGTGAGGGGCTGACATATATTCCATTTGAAGTCAATAGCAAAATTCCCATTGACTCTACGGCTGCTGGATCAGCCCTCAGATGAAATTACTCTAGGAGAAAACAATTTACAGATAAGGAAGCAGAGGCACAGAAAGGAAAAGGACTTGATCAAAGTCACCCAGAAAAGCAGTAGCAGACGCTGGAATAGTAGCTAGGTCTCTTGTCCTGCATCCAGTCCTTTATCCACAGAGTGCTGCATCAGTGAACCTGATCCAGCACATACTTAACTTAAAGCACATAGGTAGTGCCACTGAATTCAAAATATCTGTCTCATTTAATTAACTGGACTAGGAATTCAATGGTACTAGACGTGCTTCAATTTAAGCATGTGATAAAATCCTTTGCTGGATCAGGACCAACGCTGGCATAAGTCCATTTTTAAACAAACTTTTAATTATCATTAGCTGATGAAATTGAGAAGGTATTAAAAAGGTTATTTTAAACCTATGATTCTGGTTATATTTTCTCAAGCAAATCCCGGGACGTTCTCAAGCAAATCCCGGGACGTCATTCTCCCCCTGTACTCGGCCTTAGTGAGGCCGCAGCTGGAGTACTGCGTCCAGTTTTGGGCTCCACAATTCAAAAAGGATGTAGAGAAGCTTGAGAGAGTCCAGAGAAGAGCCACGCGCATGATCAGGGAAGCAGACCCTACGATGACAGGCTGAGAGCCCTGGGGCTCTTTAGGCTGGAAAAGCGCAGGCTCAGGGCTGATCTGATGGCCACCTACAAGTTTATCAGGGGTGATCACCAGTATCTAGGGGAACGTTTGTTCACCAGAGCGCCCCAAGGGATGACGAGGACGAATGGTCACAAACTACTACAAGATCGTTTCAGGCTGGATATAAGGAAGAATTTCTTTACTATCCGAGCCCCCAAGGTCTGGAATGGCCTGCTGCCGGAGGTTGTTCAAGCACCTTCATTGAACACCTTCAAGATGAAACTGGATGCTTATCTTGCTGGGATCCTATGACCCCAGCTGACGTCCTGCCCTTTGGGCGGGGGGCTGGACTCGATGATCTTCCGAGGTCCCTTCCAGCCCTAATGTCTATGAAATCTATGAAATATTTATCCACTTTGCTCATTTTCACAAACCAAAATCTTTATCTGGTTTCTTTAAAAAAAATCTGGCACTAAAAATATGTAAAGAGGGAAAACTATTCTGACTGTCATTACTCTAACTCAGGGATCAGCAACATATGGCGCACAGGTCTGATCTGACTTGCAAAGGGTGTGTAACTGGCTTGCAGAGCCAGGATGAAAGTGGGTTGGTGGCAAGCAAGTCAGAAGCAGGGCAACAGCTTTTGGCGGCAACGCAATCCACAGTATGGGGGTGACACTTGGCAGAGTGGGCCAGGTTGCAGGCAGAAGTACATCTTAGCCTGAGCTCCATTAATTCAGCCTGCCAAAGCTCAAGGGTTGTTGACCCCTGGTCTAACTCATTTCTGTGGATTTGTGTTTCTGTTGTCTGACTAAAAGGCCCATTCCTGCAACTACTATTTGCAACTACTATGATACTATCAAGTCATTTCATTGATTACACTGATTATTTGAGTGAGTAATAGTTCCAGAACTGACCACAATCATTGCTGACAGTTCCTTTGGGTATTGTTACTTGTAACACTGCATGCGCTAACTGTATGTGCAGCACTAGTGTCTGTGTATTTAAGCAGTAAAGCAGATACTAAGCGCCACTGTGGCGAGGCAAGGTTAGACCTTTTCTGGAGGGGAGCATCTCCAAATCCTATTACCTAACACATGTTGAACTAACTTCAAACTGCTCCAAGGAGCGAATATGATTAAGGGATGCTTCGCTAGTGTGGTGGAAGGGTGGCTGGGAGGGGTGGTGGGTGGTTAGTACACAATAAAAAGTACTAAATGGCCACATCTACATGAGCGGCAGACTGTGCAATTCTTACAACACAGTCATTTAGTACTTGCATAACCAAATACTAAATGACTGCGCAGTAACTGGTGTTACTGTGCAGTAGTGTCCCCACAGTTTTTTTTCTAACACTACTGCACAGTAGCAACAAGCTACTGCTCAGTAGAGTCTTATGTAGAAGTGGCCAGTTAGCGGTAAGTGTCATACAGTACAACAGTCCTGATTTGTAAAGATAATGGACAAAAATCTATTTGCCTTTTATGGATTTGGGGCCTGATTCACATTGACACTAAGACTGTTTTATGCTGCCAGAACAATGTAAAAGGGACCTTAGTACAAATGAAGATCAGTTCCTTCATATATAAAATAATTAAGGCATGGACATAATCTAGTATACTATGTCAAGAGGATTTTCCCTCATAAACTTGTCTTAAGTAGCCCTTTCATTTTCTAATTACTGACACTGAAAATCTAAAAGATGCATGATGCTGTTCAAGTAGATTCAGGATTAGCTATGACATAAGCTTTTCTGACAATGTCAAACATTTTTTTAGATTACTTGGCTACAAACTCTAGCAATAAAGAGTCTTTCTCCTGAAACAGAGAGAAGCAACAGAGGCCTTGGGAAGTCTTTCTAAAGGCTTTCTGCACTGGCAGAAGAATAAGTTGAGTGAAATGGCTCCTATAAATTTCTGCCCCAAGGGTGAAAATCAGGCTCTGAACAGATAACCTCCTGCTTCTCTTCTTCACTAAGACAGAAGTAAGAGCAAAAAAGGTTGGGGCCTTCTTTTCAGCGGGTTGGGGGTGTTGTCTTCAGGAATATGTGGAAGAAAGAAGAATACTGCCAATAGATGGGGAAGAATCAAACCATGAAAAGCCATCACACTGTGTTCCTTCAGTGGCAAAGAACACATCTGGGTCTAAGAATGTGGCTGAAGTCTGCTTTCCAGAGGGAGACTGCTTGGGGTACCTAGCATCCCTCAAACAGAGAAAAGTACACAAGGTGTTTCCTATATACCTTATAGGGAGTGGAGGAGATCTATATGAGTGTTTTATTCCCCAAAGACATATACTTTGAGGAGAGATGTACTGGTACCTATAGGAGAAGAGGGAGGAGGGTGAGAGGGGGGACAAAATACAAGGGATACAGTCACAGGAGACAGGTGTCTTGCAAGATGGAGAGGAAAGACCACTCTCTGTTGTCAGAGATACAAAGGGGAAGCCTTTCAAGAGGGAGACAAACTAGAAACCTGCTGTCTCTATTAGGGTAGTAGAAATTATTAGTAGATGACATGTAAACCAGTGTCGAGTGGCTCTGATTCCACACTGGGTATTAGCCAAAGTACTAAGTCTAACAAAATGAACTGTCATTCTAATGAGATTATAAATCATTCCGAATTGGTTTTGAAACTGTATAAACTATTAAAAGTACTTACACATCTTTTGCTGTCCCTGCAGTACCTAAAGTAAAGAAAAAGCATGTGTTTACATTGTGACAGCATGATCACCTTAAGCTAATATTACACAAAAAGTCATCTATTCATCTTCCCACCTCCTCCCCTTTTGCACATGCACATATATACACATACAATACACAGTGAAGGTGTATGGAAAGGCTATATTTATTACCAAGTAAACAGATTATTCTTAATTTCATGACTGTCCTTTTTACCCTTGAAGTCTGTCCCACTTAGGCCTCTGGGTCAGACTATCAGTGGGCATTGATGGTAAACTGCATGTAAAGCTTCTAAGAACCTTTATCTATTTATACCAGCTGAGGACAAATTTGTATTTCTCATTTCTCACATAAGCTAAATTTCAGTGTTCTGATTTTTCATGCATTGCCTTACTCAGTCTTCTGACTTTGATCTGTTATAAAGTTGCCTCAGCTAACCCAGCAAGTATTTTGAAATGTCTATTTACTTTTTTTGTGAACATGCTGTTTGAATTGGTTATAGGTTTGGCACTGCATGTGTTTGAAATGCTGTCCCTTTCTCACTGCCGGATAAACAAAGCTTTAAGAAACAACTAGACTGAAATAATATAAACATTAGGATATACTCCATCAAAACCTCCAGACATCTAAATAAAACAAGCTCTCTCTAATTTATCCTATTTTTTCTTTTTCTTTTTTTTTTTTTTAAAAAAAAGGCAAACATTGCAATCTGGCTCCATGATTTCATAAGTTGATTTTCTAACCACAGCTGCCACATACTGGAAGAGGAAGGGTCACTTAAGTGTGACTGACTTCCTGCTCTTACTAAACAGCCAAGTATGTCATTCAAATGAGCAATCAAAGATCTTTTCTGTGAATTTAAAATACTGGGTGCCTATATACGTGATGATTTTTAAAGCGGTCTAAAGCTGTCACTTAATACACGTGAGTGACTTCAAAATATTTTTTAAATGGGAGAAGTCGCCTCAATTAAACTTCATTGCATGTAAGGCAAACTGCAGTTGTGCATCTCAGCCTTCCTAGTTCACTTTTATTGCACAAGTATTTAACTGGACTGAGACAATCATTGGAAACCCCTTTCCCTCCTCTACTCCTCTCAGGAAGCAGTTGGGAGAAACCTAAGTTCATTAGAAAGAAGTTAGGGATGCCAGCCTAAAAGTATTTTACAGCATTCTTCCTCCCACATGTTGCTCTTTGCTTTTTAGAAAACTTTTTTTTTTTTGTGTAAAATTGCTATAGAACACTAACATAGCACTGTCCTCATTACTGTATGCAAGAATATATGGTCTATAATCTAATTTTAAAACCTTCATCTAACCAGTCAGTGCTTTGAGACTTCCCAATGTCATGCACCAGTATGGAAAATTGACTTCTGTACATGTAGGCAAACTCTCTCTCAATTCTGAATGCAATTCTGCTTCTACTATTTATTGCTTGACTACCCCTTACCCTCCATTGCTAGAAAAGATTTAAAATCAAAGGGCTTGCACATGTTCACATGCCTCTTTTGTTTCCAGGATCTCTATGAACCGCATAGCTGAACAATTAGCCTACAGGTAAAGCATCACTGGAGAGGAACCTTGGTACAGTTTTAGGGAGTTCCTCGCTTTAGATCTGTATCTGTCAAGGTCCTGGTTTCATTTGAACAGGCAACATTCTGAAGTTCCCGAGCATTACGTGCTGGCAATGATTCATAAACAACATACGCGTCTGAAAAGCCAGCCCTGTGACTTACAAGCTACTGGAAGAACCTTTTCAGAGGCTAGTCTCAAGGGACAAAAAGCATCCACCCCTCTTTCCATCCTTGTATGATCACACTCCTTTATCATACAGTTTCTTTCTGTGGGGCCTTGGCTGTACAAAGTTACCTTAAGTACTGGTTCTCTTGGGTTCACAGAGCCTGAGCTTTAGGTCCAAATGAAACCTGAATCTAAAAGAAAAATTTAGAGGGGGGAAGGAAGGAAGGGAGAGAAGCTATTAACTTTGGCTGCCTTACATCAGAACCATGAGTTTCCTATGGTTCTCACTCGAAATCACACATCAACCCAAGTCCATAGCAAACATGAGTTAGTTCTGCAAAAGGGTTCAGAAATTTGAGTGACCCTTTTCATGATTCTATCCCGAGTTTCAGTGAAACCTGAAGCCCAAGTCCTGAGCGAAAAGTTTGGCATCACCCTGGGTAAGCCTATATGGCACAAAGAAATACCATCCCGAGTCATGGTTCCACCATGCTGGGACACACCACACCTGCTCTGTGCATACCAACTACAAAATCCGCAGCAGTATAGCTGCATTAGTGCAGAATGGCACATAGACCAATATGTACTGCCACTGGGACCACTGCCACTATACCTACATGACAATAGGTGTATGCTAAGAATGACATGTGCCTACCATAACAACTGAACTTTGAGCTGGATTTTTTTCTGCATAGCATGTTTGGCATGTCCAAGGAGATCTACTCAAATCTCTAAGTCAACAGCTACAACAGTTCTAAGCATTGTATGGGCTTCAGCAGCCTAACTCCTTTGATGTTGGTGGGTGTCACCTGGCTACAACTCTGCTCCACTCTTGGAAAATGTGCCTGCTACAAAAATACCAACTGAATTATGACTGACAGAAATAAATTTGCATCAAGTAGAAAGACACGTTTGTTTTTCCATTTTTATTGTTGTTTTCCAAGCCCTAAAGACCCTGATTCTTCTCTCACTAAACGTTAAAATCTTATTAAGCCAAGAAGACACCACTGATTTCAGAGGTGCTATTTCTGATTTGCATAGGCAAAAATGAAAGAAGAATCTTGTCCTAATCCATTTTTTTTTAAATACCAATATAAACATCTGATAAAAAACACATGTAAATGTTTAAAGTGGATATGAAAATAGTTCTCTTACTGGAACTGTTTTAAGCTTGCGGACAAAAGCCACTTACATGAGTATCCTGGCATCCTTTATAAAATTTCTTAGATGATTTTCACCATATTATCTACACATTCATTATAAGCATGTTACATCTCAAAATAGACCTGAGCTGCATCTTAACTTATACAGGCAGATGTTTCTATTTTAAAAGCCAATCAGACTGTATTTTAAGTTGTACAAATAAAAAAGCATCCCACTGCCTCACTTCTGCTCCTTCACTGCAAATCTTTTTCTACCTGTTGCATTTATAAATAAACCACATTAGTTTAAACTTGTTCAAATTCTGTGTGTCAGAAGTCATCAATGGGACATGGCCTCCTTCTGACACCCAAGTAGCACATTGTTATTAAATTACCATATTTACCTGCTACTTCCAAAGATTGAGATAACAATTTTTGCATGCAGAGGCCACATCCACACGATGTATATGTTTGGTTCCCTGGAGACAAGTAGCAGCAGTGCACCTTGCACTGCTGACACCTGCCTCCGGGGAACACCTGTGCCACACGCGCTTTGGTATGTGGCAAGTTACCCCAGGTGGGGTAGAGGAGGCTGGGTCCAACACTGGGCTGACCCCAGCAGCCTTACCTGGGGTCCTGGGGGCCTCCCAGGGCTGCAGCAGCAGCAATTCTGCCACACAAATCCTGGCTGGCAGTGTAGCTCTGCTTTCGAGCTGCACACACTGCCCATGCGTGCACTGTTCTGCTTTTTCTTCTCCCACGGGTCAATCCAGGGGTCAAAAAAACCCACAGGAAAAAAAAAAAGCAAAGCAGTGCATGCATGGGCAGCACTCTCTTGCAGCGCAGAAAACATCTGAATGTGCGATATGTGGCACTGCAGACGTGTTTGCGGCGCCACATATCACAGCTGCGCTCATCTGGACATGCCTAGAAAAGGGTGCCTTTGGGAATTAGATGCTGGAAGAGAACACACTTACCCTCAAAGACAGGGTGCAGGATGTGTAGGTCTCAAAAAATTAAGGAGTTAAGCTTATAGAACGATAAAGGTTGTTTATTCAGAGAGCAGTACCTTGCCTCTAGTTCTGCTGTTCCCTCCTGCAATCCCTAGGCAAAGGTAACAACTTATACATAACACTCTTAAAGGTATTCACACACCTTCCCCCTTTGTAGCAGAAAGCCCCCTTTTCCTCCTGCCTGCAGTTGCTCTCCCCTACTTGGATATGTTTTTCCTCTTCTACCTTTTCTTCCTTCCTCTTTCTTTCACTTTAAGATAAGGAATTGTGTTTTGAAATTTGTTTGTGTGCATTTTGTATCTCCCCTTGTATTTTGGTATTTTTATCTATTTGTGTGCCATGGCATTTGTAGCTTATATTTTATACTCCTCACCTTTCAACTTTCAACTAAATGTGTTTTAGTAAGTTATACATTGTAACAATGTTAACAAGGGCAGGAATCAAACTGTCCTTCTCTGTATCAAGCTGGCCCCTGAAAGAGGGAGTGAATCAGTGATTGAATGTGTAACAAGGTAGCACACAGCAATTAACACCTGGGAAGCTGCAGATCAACCAACCGAAGAACTCAATAGAAGACAATGTAACAACCGGGAAATCTCTAAACCTCACTGATCAGGGGCTAGAAGCCCTGGCCTGAGTTAATCAATGCCAGGGACCAACTTTTGGGCTGAGTATCTCCAGATCAACCGCTCCCAGAGCCCTATTCAAAATTCATCAATGGACTCCCAAACCTGCATGTACATGCGGACGACCCCTGGGGCTGACAGATGCCATCCAGTAGCCACCGAGGGGGGGGAAGTCCCACGAGGGTCAACGACCCCTGGATTGGGCAAACCTGAAAACTGGGAAGTCACCAAAGTCTGCCAAGGACAGATAAAAGGCAGTGAAAAGCGACCCTCAGGGGCGCCCTCTTGATCTCCAACTCGACCAGACCTGTCCAGCCAGAAGGACCAGCCGGTGACCCCCTTCTGGAAGATAACACCAGGCTGAAAGAAGCCTCAATGACAGACTCCAGAGCTTGTAGGATAGGTATACCTGACTCTGTAGACTGTTACTGTGTGTGGGGGGGGGGACCAGCCTCAAGGTTTATGATTACAGTGTTTCAATCCGCCTAATAAACTATAATTTTAAGAATCCCGAGTTGGACATTTGTAGCCAACACCTTTACTTGTAACATATCCCCATATAATACTAGCATTGGCAGTTTAGTTCAACCCATAGATGAAGCACATTTTAACAGGTCTCTATTAGTCTTTGGTTTGGCTTTTTAGCTCCAAGTGATCTTCTCAGCTTCTCCGCATTCGCAATCCTTATTGGTTCAGTTCTTGTTTGGTTTTCTCATTCATATGTCTCTACTTCTGTGTCATTTTCAATCTCTTCTGTCGTTTCTTGTTGCTTTGATGTTAGCTCTGTTTCCTTTGGTGACTTTTGTGATGCTCCTTCTTTTCTCCCCTTTACAAGCTGCAAGTGTCATCTGTTCCTTCTTAACAACAGTCCTTCCAGTGTAACTACTTTGTAGGATCTGAGAGCTCCTTCACGGGAAACTAGCGCTTTTTGTTTCCACATTTGTCCATTGGAAATAAGCACATACCGTTGTTGTGCAATTATGGTAACTCCCTGGAACCCCGGTCATACTACCATTTTTGTTTGAGTTTGTCAAATTTTTTTTTATGTTTTCACATCTTGCTTTTCATTCGGATGAGCATCATCTGCCAGATTTGGCAACCTGGTTTTGAGTTTCCTGTTAAACAGCATTTCTGCTGGGAACAATCCATCTTTCATGGGTGTTGCCTTGTAATTTAAGAGTACAAGTAAACACTGGTGTGTGAATCTGTAGCTTTTTCACCAATTTCTTCACTATTTTACTCCATTTGCCACCAGATCATTGGGTTGTGAGTATTTAGGACTTGTCGTACTGTAACAGAATCCATATTTGTTTGCAAACTCTTTAAACTCAAGACAGCTGAATTGAGGTCCGTTGTCTGTTCTCACAATTTGTGGAATCCTGTGTGTAGCAAAAATCAATTTGATGCGAGTTATGACATGGTTTGCTGTTGTGTTTTCAAGCAATGCAATTTCAGGATAGTGAGAATAATAATCCAGCACTAATGCATAATTTTTTCCTGCATGTATGAATAAATCAATGCCTACTTGATACCACAGAGTTATGGGCTTCTCCATGACCATCAAGGGCTCTTTTCTTTGCACTAATCTGTAGTTTAGGCATGTTATACAAGCCTTTACAGCATCTTCTATGTCATTATTTATGCTGAACCAGTATAAAGCACCCCTCGCTCTCTTTCTGCATTATTCAATGCTTAGATGCCTCTCACATATTCTGTTTAACATGTCTTTCGTTAGGACTGCTGGAACAACAAGTCATGAGCCTTTGAACAAAATGCCATCCAGTACTGATACCACCTTCCTTAAACTGAGAGTAGGGGCTAGGTATATGTTTTCCAGGCCAACCAGCACAAATAGCTATCACTTTTTGCAATGTAGCTTCTGCAATTAGAGCCCACATTTTCTCTGTGACAGGAATCATTCTTTTAATTAGATTAACATGTACTATGTCTGAGTCTGAAATTGTGTCATTTTCCATTGTCATATGCTCTGGACAATGCATCTGCAATAAGTAGATGCTTTCCTGGCATGTACTGTATGTCCAGATCATACATTTGCAGTTGAAAGAAGAGTCTCTGTAATCTGGGTGGCATATCTGATGACCCTTTCTTTGCTGTAGTTATCAGAGGTTTATGATCAGTTTCAGCTCTCACAGGCTGCCCATAGATGAATATATTAAATTTCTTACAGCTATTTACCAGGGTTAAACTTTTTCTCAATTTATGCATATAGACACCGACTTAGAGTGCCCTAGATGCATATGCTACTGATCTCCAGCTAGCCCCAAGCTTTTGAAGCAAAGCTGCTCCAATGCCTTCTTTAGAAGCATCTGTTGACAACTTAATGGGTCTTCTAGGGTCATAGTATTTCAATACTGAAGCTTTCATTATTTTTTCCTTCAAGTTTTTAAATTCAGCTTCATCTTCAAGTTCCCATATCCACTGAGCGCTCTTTTGTAGGAGTGATCTAAGGTGTTTGGTCTGCTCTGCTAAGTTTGGTAGCTATTTCTCTACAAAACTGATCATTCCCAGCAAACTTTGAACTCCTTCCTGATCTGTAAGGGGTGGCATGTATCTAATGCTTTAACTCTTCCAGGATTGATTTGCACCCCTTTTTCAGTGAGCTTTTCTCCCAGATATGTTATTTCTTTGATCCTGAATGTGCATTTTTGTTTGTTCAGTTTCAAACCTGCTCTGTGAGCTCTTTCTAGTGCCTTTCTTCACCTCAAGTCATGGTCTTCCACAGTACTTCTCCAAACAAACGTATCATGAATATAAATCATAGCTCCATCAAGACCGTCAAACATTTGTTGTACCTTTCCATGAAATATTTCAGATGCAGAACACAGTCCAAAAGGAAACCTATGAAAGCAACACCTTCCGAAGGACATATTGAAGGTACATAATCTAGCGCTATTCTTTTCTAGGGGAACTTGCCAAAACCGAGAAGAGACATCTGAAGTGGAGAAATATACAGCTTCTGCCATGTTGCCAAAAACCTCTTCCCTGATGGGAATGGGAAAACATTCCCTTTTGATGTACCTGTTCATTTGCTTTGGATCCAGACAATCTCAAAGATCCATCTTTTTTTTTTTTTTTTCCTATTATGACCAATGAATAAACACAAGCAGTTGGTTGCTCTACTTTTTCTATTATGTCCATGTTAGCTAATCTATCTAATTCCTTTTTCAGTTTCTTCCTCAGTACAAGGGGAACATTTCTTGGAGCATGTATGGTGACAGTATTTGATTCTCTTAATTCTAGCTTAGTTGACAGTTTCCCTATGCCTTGAAACACATCATAAAATGCTTTTTCTATGCTCTTGCTTTCTAGTCTCTCAATGGCATCCATTCTCTTAATCAAACCTAGAGTTTTACACATTCGTAACCCAATAATTGACACTAGCTTTCCTGGGACTGTTACAAACTGAATTCTTACTTATATTACCCTTGTGTCTAACATGCAGTATACAAACACCCTTGGTTGCAATCATGTTCCCATTATATGTTTTAAGTCTCACTTTCTTATTCTCATAGTACCCAGGTTTAGTTTTCATTTTTTTAAATGTATTCTGGTATTACATTGACCTGTGCCCCTGTATCTACTTTAAAAGTTACCATTAGTCCATAGGTGTCCAGGGTGATTGTCCAATCCACAGAAGAATGAACTTCTTGCATTATGCCAATGAAGAATTCTTCCTTTTCCATGTTGCATACAGCATGCATCTGCTGTTTCTTGTGTGGTGCATTCTGCTCCTTTCTGCAAACTCTTGCAAAGTGAGAGTTACCAAATGCACTGCTTACCAAATGCAGGGCATTGCATGAGTTTGTGGTAACGCCCATAGCATCTGCAGCTGACCATTGTTTCTTCAAGCAATTCTCTTTGGCCTCCACTTGTCGGCTTCATAGTGAGGTCTTCCTTTCTGTATTGTTTGTGTGTTGCCTTTGGTTTTTGCAGTCTTGTAATCTTGTCTCGTTCAGCTTGTTCTGTTTTTCCCTCCAGCTTCTGCAGCCTGGCATTTGTTAGTTCAGCCACTTGGCACATTCTAACTGCCTTTTCCAAATTAAGCTCGGGATCCTCTAGCAGGCTTTTCCTGAGACTTGTATCCCATATACCCAACACTATTTGGTCTCTGATCATAGACTTTTTTTATGTCTCCAAATTTGCATATCTGTCTCAGCAGTCTGAGGTCTTTGACAAACTCCTCTGTTGTCTCACATTCTTTATGTTGTTTCGTGTGGAAATTATAATGTTCAAATGCTTCATTTTGTTTGACTATACAATATTCCTCAAACTTTTTTATTACTGTGCCATAGATTTTCTGCTCTGCTTCTGACAGTTATAGGCTATCATAAAGAGACAGAGCTTCTGGGCTTGCTATATTTAAAAAAAATAGCTACCGTCAGTGAATCTTCCTTCTCTGTAGCTCCACTGGCCATCATATATATGGCGAAGCTCTGCTTAAATTTCTTCCCATTTTCTGTTGCATTGCTGGACAGTTTTAACTCCTCTAGAATTCTGAGATGCTCCTTTTTTTCTTTTTCTTTGCACCCCACTCCTTTTTTTTTCTTCATACCCCACTGGTACCATGTGTAGTTCTCAAAAGATTAAGGAGTTAAGCTTACAGAATGATAAAGCTTGTTTATTCAGAACTGCCTCCAGTTCTGCTGTTCTTTCCTGCCATCACTGGGAAAATATGACAACTTATACATAACACTCTTGAAGGTATCCATTCACAGAAGGCCCAAGGCATCTTTCTGGTGCTAGTATTACAGCCACTATGTTTCTAAGCTTGACAAGTCTGTAACAAGTGGTGTCATACAATTTAGACCCACTAGCTATGTTAATGTCACTGCTCCAACCACTTAGAGAAAACTCTACAGATACCCCTATACCCTGCAAACAACTAAAATTTTGGCTTTGCAAAGTGCACGGCACAAAGTTCCCCTATATACCTTCTGTGTTTTCTTCCTACACACTTACAATAGGACCATGGCTGTATGTTTTGGCCCTTCCACAGCTGCAGGAAGGAGGGGGGGTTCAGATTCCACCCTCAGGAATAAATGAAGTACATTCAGACATTTGTAGCATTGAACCCAAGTGATTATAAAAGGAAAACATTCTCTGTTGAGAAAAGCATCACTGCAGACACAACCAGTATGTGTCATTTAAAACAGTTGCAAATTAAAGAGGACAGAAACATATCTTGAAACCAATTTAATTCATCAGGATGGTTAGTATAGGTTTTAAAACAACAGAAGCTTGGTACTGAACATTCCTGTAGAATTATAGTAAAAGTATTCTGGATGCAGAAAGCTGTTGCATGAATGACAGTTTATATTCTTCTGTGATAAATAAAACCCTAGTATTGTTATAGATATCTGTTATAAATATCTATTGTTATAGATATCTGGTTATGAGACCTGGCTAGGAAATAATTTTTCAAATATTTTCCCTGAATTTTTCTTCCAAATTGTTTTGGTATTATTAAAAAATAAAAACACAAGAACTAAACATTTCACACAAACAAATGCCCACACACACAATCACACACAAACACATACATGCAACCACTAACTATACGGATATTGTTGCAACTGAGTTTTTTGTCACATGCTTGTTTTCTGGCTCCCACTACAATGTACAGACAAAGGAAATCTGGGCCAAACTCCATCTTCAGTTATCTCATGATAAAATGGAGCAAGTGCAATGGATTATAATGGGTTTAACCCAAATTTACATGAGGATAACTGGGAACATATATAGCCTAATTAGGGGCAAACTAATAGGTTAGGTCTGAGCCAAAGAAAGGTGGAGAAAAATAAAAAAAGTGATTTACTACAGAGGTGGAGAAAAATAAAAAGTAATTTACTACAGGGCTGTTGAACTAGCAACCTATGGTACACATGCAGCCCTCCAGGGGTTAAATTGTGGCCCCTACCTGGCTCTCACCTGGCTGCCAATCCCCCATTGCTCCACCTGCAGGAATAGCCAGGATCTCTAGGCTCCCTCTCCCTCTGGCTTCCCGTTTCCTACCACAGTGAGCAAGGTGGTGCAGTGCAGAGCTGGAGTTGGAGGACCCAGGATCCCACAGTGCCCGAGAGGCAGGATGCAGCAGGGGAGCTCATGGACAGGAAGCTTAGGGCAAGAGTGGGCACCTAGATGCAGTGAAGCAGGGTTGGGGGGGGAGCACCCAAACACATGGGCTAGGGACAGACATTCAAAAAACCTGAGCCTGAATTGATTCAATCTTTGCAGGTTAGTCCAAACTGGCTAGGCTAAACCGGTTTGTAACCATACAGACATCCTCTCTGAACTGAAAAAAAATGCAGGCACATGCCTGCAGTGCCTCAGGCTAGAAGCCAGGGGGCGCTAGAGAAGCCCTCCCTCTGCTTTCAGTGCTGAGCTGAGGGGAGGCATGGCCAGGCCCCAGCAGGACACTCTTATTAGGGATTGTGTGTCCCCCCTGCCCGCCCCCTCCTCTCCTGAGCAGCCCATCAGGGAATGTTTATCACCCCTAACACAGTGTTTATTAACCCATTAAGAAAACAAAGCCTCTATCAATTAGTTCAAGATCTTCTTAAACAGCTTTTCAAAGGAAGGACATTAGGCTACCTGTTGGTTAGCTCCAAAAAGCCTGTCTGCCTTTGTTGTCTCCCACAGCCAGGACTGTAGACAGCATGTGGTCTGCTAGCTAATGCTGAGGTATCTGCATAAGGCAGAGGGGTGGGGGAAATAATCCCTGCTTAGCAGGGAGAAAGCAGGCAGATGCCTGCAGTCTCTGCCAGAGCTACAGCCAGGGAGTAGAAGGGAAGGGCCAGCCCTGCTGTGGAGCAGAGAGCCCTGCCCAGCCCAGAGAGCATACCAGGATGCTGGGGAGCCTATTTTTTCTTAAACTAGCAGGGGGTCTGGGACAGACACTGCATAAACCAGTTTGACCCAAATTACTCAAGTCTGATACTATGTTCAACCAGGTTTATCTCAAACCAGTTTCAGCCATTTTCATACTGGTTTATGTGCATGGAACATCTGTTCTGTTACAGGTGTAAACCAGTTTCTGATCACTTAAACCAGTTTATGTGTAATGTCTGTCCCTAGTCATGGGGGAAGGGGGAGGGGGGGCAGGACCAGCAAAGTGCAAGCATCTGGATATGCAGCACAGCAGGGGGTAGGGAGAGTGCCCTGGTGTGCAATACAGCATGAGGAAGAAGGCATGCAATCTGTGGCTCCAGGGGCATGGTCCCCACAAGTGTAGCCCCCATTGGTGTGACCCCTGAGGCATGGGACCTCTGGCCACACAGTTAGACAGCCCCAATTTAGTATATTCATCTAGTACCAATTTAGTATATGGCATGAAATATTGGCTGTTTAAACTCTAATTTTAAAAATTATTAAGATTTTGAACAGAAATTTTAAAATGACTTGCTGGGAAATTTGCAAACTAACTTCAATTTTCATGGTTAACTTCCACTTTTTTGCATATATAAGCCTACACAGGCTAGCAATTTCTACCTTCTTGACTGAAGGTTAGGTCTCCCACAACCATCAAATGTCCTAAATTTTAGACCACTGCTACTCCTACCACTGGCAGTGGAAGGACATGCAATTTTAGGCAAATTTTTAGCAAAGAAAACACGGGAACAGAGGGAAAAATGCTAACCTGGGAGAAGCTGAACAAATTAACGTTTAAGGGCCCATTGTATAAGGGCACAAAAAAAGAGGCACTTTGAAGTTTTTAAAAATCTTCAGAAAATAGACAGGAAAATGACAGCTTAGGGGTAAGAACTCATATGGATAAGAAGAATGTTTCTAAATCAACTTCATGCATAACTAAAGCTTAGAACTGCTGGGAGTTTTGAAAAGAAATGCATACTTCAGTTTACTGGATCACAGAAATGGCAATGGCTCAGCAGACTAATGATCCATTAAATCTCAGATCCTTCCTAATACTTGCCAATGCTTTGGAAGGTTTAATCCCTCTGCATTCATAGAATCATAGGGCTGGAAGGGGCCCCAAAGGATCATCAGGTCCAGCCCCCTGCATAAGCAGGAAAGACATCTGGAGTCAGACAACCCCAGCCAGGTGACCTCTAGAGAAGACTTAAAATCACTTAACATATCAGTTTGAAGGCAGCAAAAAGAAAAAAAAATATTCTCCTCGGTCTGGAGCAGTATGTCATTATAACAATTGAAATTCAAATTTGGATTCAAACCAACTGTTGTAGGCCTAAATTTATGGTGACCTTCACTATCAGGGAAAAAAAACAAACCAGGAACCAACCTCAGTCTTTTTAGTGCTAAAGAAAAAGAACACTGTTTTTATCCAACAGTTGGGTGGAATGACACAACGGGCACATCTACACAAGATGCTAACTTCCTAATACTGTAATACTGAGCAGTAGCATACTGGAAAAAGTATCATAGGAAAGCATTTTGTTTCTGCTACAACCCATCTCTTAGGGTAGATCATCCTGACCCTCAGGTTTGATACCCGTGCCATGTTATTCCACCAAGAAAAACTGAAGGTGGCTTACTGCATACATTGGGAAGATTACACAATTATACATAGTCCCAACTCAAGTAAAACATACTTAATTTCAATGGGAATTTACCAGAGGAAGGAGTGGAGCACCATGCCTACACAGCTAATCCACGATGTAAAACTGACTAAAATATTAGACTTCGTAACATATAGACCGTCTATAAACTCACTAGGGGGGACCAGAAGAGTTTGGGGGAGACCTTGTTTCCCCTAGCAACCCCCGGGATAACAAGGAATAATGGCCACAAGTTGTTGGAGAGTAGGTTTAGATTAGACATCCATAGGAACTACTTCACAGTTAGGGCGGCTAGGATCTGGAACCAACTTCCAAGGGAAGTGGTGCTGGCTCCTACCCTGGGGGTCTTCAAGAAGCGGCTCGATGCCTACCTGGCTGGGGTCACTTGAGCCCAGTTTCCCTCCTGCCCAGGCAGGGGGTCGGACTTGAAGATCTATGAGGTCCCTTCTGACCCCTACTTCTATGATTCTATGATAATATGACAAAGAGTGTTCCAGGTTAATTACATGTTATGCAATGCTAGCTTTGACATTACTGACTGTAATACAGTCATAAGGTTACTCTTCAAGATACAGTGAGTGGTACTTTACAACCATAACATTAATGTGTATATAAACAGCACTTTTCTATAATGTAATAGAAATGCCCTTTTTCTTTAAAACAGGGACAGCCTGAAGATGTGAGGCTTTGGTGGCATTCAGTGGTTTAGGGTTTCAGCAGCAGTCACTTTTCCCTACTGCTGTGGGCAAAAGCCCTAGCTGTGGGTTTCCTGTGCTGCTGCAGAGAAAAGCAACAGTGGCAGGGTACTAGCACCTGCCAGTCCACCTGCCTCTGACAGAACTGAGTCACTCCAGCCTGCAAACTAAAAAGGTTACCAACTACTGCTTTAAAACACCAAAGTGATAATAGAAAGTTGCAATTATTTCTTTTCTTTGAATTAAACTTCATTTCATTTTTATTAGATGTACTTTAAAAAGTATGTTTGCCTTTTGGCCATTTTTTCGATGTTTTGAAAGGAGTTTTAAATGACATAACATTCAGTACTGGGGTTTTATACCACCAGTATTTATTCTCTTCATACTCATAGCAACACTTGCATATACCTTTGTAACTTCGCTGATTTCAGCAGTTAGACCCAACTTACACTAGTGCAATTAGGACAAGAATCCAGCTCTGAAAGATCTGTCTTTCCAGTTTAAGTGTTTATGTATATAGAAAATCCATCACTAGAGGTATTAGTTTACCAGCATTAATGGGACCTAAGGGCATTGATACATGCACCTTTTCGTGCTGTAACACGCCAGAGATCGGCACTTTGGAGCAGACTTGATTAATCAATGTGTTTTTGTTCAAAAGCGCACCGCCACCATTTTCCCAGTGCTGGCATGCATTTCTCTGTTGATACAAATGCACACGATGCAGCGCACTTTCAAAAGCGCCTGGCATTGCATCTCTCACACATCTAAAAATGTCCTAAAATACCTTTTTATTCACACACTGGGTGGTTCTAACCTTGAGCTTTTAACCCAGTTTAACTGTTCAGCTACCACATTTGTAAATGCTTTGAGAGTTAGCCAGCAAGGTTCTTTGGGTAGATGTGCTATCTTTTATTAGACCAACTAAACAGATGGAAAAGTTCTTTGCAAGCTTTCGGGCACAAACACCCTTCCTCAGGCATAGGGAGACTCTGCTAGTGTTATCTGTTACGTATTGTGAGTTAGCTAACACTTTTTCAAATGACAGCCTGTTTGGGTTTTCCCGTTTCTGTCCTGGAACAAATGTTTGTGACGCATCTGGACACTGACAAAAAAATTTGCTAATTCAAGTTAACTGGCAATTAGCTGACTTAAATGAAAATAGCCTAGACCAGGGCTTGGCAACCTACTACCTGCGAGCTATATCCAGCCCACAAAGAAACTGGATCCAGCCTATGATGGATGTGAAATGCGTTTACCAGTCACTAGCTTGATGTAATTCCCATCTGCATGCACTTGTAGCAGTTGTAAATTAGAGTGACTTCTAGTGACTGCAGTTTACAGAATCACTTATAGCAGGTCTCAGTGATACAAGTGAAATTATACTGTTAGAACTTGAGTAGTGACAAGACCTCTGATGTATTCACATTCACTTCACTCACTGATATAAGCAGGACTCGCACAAGCTTTAATGGGAGAACAGACCCCTAAAACAATGAACATATAGTCTGAGGATTTAATGAGAAGACCAGCAAGTACTTCACACAAACTCAACTACAATCAGCTCAGAGAATGAAGGGTCAATATAATTCATGCTCAGAATTACACACTCACACTTCTGTAAATCAGAAGCCATTGAAGTCAATATAGATGACTCAATGTAAATCTAGTGAAACTGAGAGCAGAACCAGCTGCAATATTTTTCTAATTGAATCTATCTCCACTTTGGTAAATGGTTTCAAGCAATTACAGATGTCCTAACAACAAATAAAAGTGAATGGGGGGGAGGGGGGGAATTAGAGTGCTTCGATAAGTAGCTCAATGTTTGCCAAATGTTTTAAAGGTGAAGGGGAGGAAGGGCTATGTCAGCAGAAACAACCACAAACAGCAAATCTAGTCTCAAAATAACAACAATCAATCCACTGATACAGTTAGATGGATGCATTATTAATGCAGAATGCACAAAGGAAACCTCAATGTAGGCACAAGAGCCAGCTTCTTAGACAAGCAGGAGGTAGAGGAGGGTTCAAGAAGTTATTACAAAAGTGGCATTCCTAGCCTCTGAGGGAAGTGAAGAGGGTGGAGATTACACCCCAGACTTGAAGGCTACCTGAGACACTGAACTGTCACTGACCGTGTCTCTAGAAAGGCAGATGCTTTCTGCAGGTGATCTAAAGACCACTGCAGTCAATACAGTGACTTGCGTTGACATCCAAGGGCTACAGATCAGGTTTTTTATGAAGGGAAACCAGAATATTGCTGGGGATAAAAATGCCGTTCAGACTGAGATGAATGTAAAAACACAGATCTTCGTCATCCCCAGGCTGTGTCCGAGACTCTAAAAACAAAAGTGCAATTGTCCCATGAACCGGGCAAAAAAACCCAAAAAACCCTTGGGGCTCCAGCCACCAAACACAGAAAGACTTGACTGCAGGGAAACCCGGAGCTTATCTACAAGCCAGCTACAGATGACACCACACCCAACACTCCTCATGCAGCCTACAGATATATATATATATCTTCTGCTTTTTTCCTTAAATCTTCAGACCTGGGCCTCGTACAGGTGCGGGCTTCGGTCGTGGGAAGGCATCATCTTCCCAGTGCCCTGCCTCGCATGGGGACCTTTACACAGCAGACTCTGCAAAACACATCCTGGATAGCTCCCGCCTCTGCCCCGCTATTCGGAAGGGATTTGGGAAGCCCGGGAACAAGCGCTAGCTTAAACAAACCAGAGAGAGCACGCGAGGGAGAGCACGATCCCCTTTCTGGCAGGATAAAGGCAGCAGGGGGCATCCCCCCCACAGCCCAGCGCCGGGGCCGTTCTCCCTCCTGCCCCGGCCAAGGGAAAGCGAGTGTCCATGCAGTTGTAGAGCCGGGCCAGCTCCCCTCCTTCCCGGCGAGGACAGCTGCTTCGCCTTGACTCTGCCCTTTCTCAAGCCCCCGTCTCCCCCCTCCCTGCACTGATGCTGCCCCCTCCCCAGCCCCAGCAGCACCTGCCCCTGCCCCTACCTACCTCTGCCGCCCGCGCTGGTGGCCGTGGAGTTCCCGCAGCCCATGGCGGGCGGGCGGGCGGGCGGGGGCGGGGGAGGGGGAGCGGGATGCCGCGGGCCGCCCGGCGGCTAAAGCACCGCGCTCCTCTCCCAGCAATCCCCGCCCATCGCCTAGGAAACAGCCGAGGCCCAATCAGCGAGGCCGGCACCTGGGGCCGCCCTTCCCACTGGCCGGCGCGGCGCGAGCGGGACTTCAAGCGCAGGAGCGCCCGCGCCCGCGCCCGCTTTGAGGAGCTCCTTTGTAGCCCCCCGACCCTGCTGGCACCTGGCTTCACGAGGTGCGGGGGACATGGAGGTTCCCCTACACCCTTTCTCAAGACAAAGAACTTTCCCCCAGCTCTTGGCTGGGTCTAATCAAAGACCCCACCGAAAACCCCTGCCTGCCGACTACCTCCTGGGCTTCCTGCCCACAGGCTTACAATAGGAACGTGGCTGAGCGTTGTGGCCCCTCCACAGCTGCAGGAAGGCGGGGTGGCGGCGACAAGGGGGTCAGATTTGAGTGGCAGGGGTTTGTTCCCCCCTTGGCTGGGGGCGCCTGCCCCTCCACCTGCGTCCCACAGGTTGAGTCACTCCAGCCTGCAGCCTAGGAAGGTCGCCAGCTGCTGCATTAAAATACCAGTTATAAAAGAAAGTTGCAATTCTTTCCTTTCTTTGAATGCAACTTCATGTCAGTTCCATGAGCTCTACTTTAAAAAGCACCTTTGCCTTTTGGCCGTCCCTTTGAAAACCCCTTTCCAAACATACCCAGTGACATCAGCTTCAATACTAGACGTTTTATACCTTTGCCTTATGGCCGTTCTTTGGGATATGTCTGGAAAGGAGTTTTCAATGGCATCAGTTTCAGTACTAGGGGTTTTACGCTGCCAGTATGTATTCGCTTCTCACTCATAGGCCACTTGCAGCCCTTTGTACCTGGTGTCCCTTCTGGCGCCGAGCTGTGTGGGAATGCAGATGTGGCAGGCAGGGGAGATGCTGGAGGGCACCAGCCCTCCCTCTCCCACCCCACTCAAGGGGAGAAAAGGGTGGCAGCCTGTGGTTCAACGTTTCCCTCCATCTAGGCAGATGGGTTGCTTGTAACCCTCCCCACCCCACCCCCGTTATCCCTGCCACCCCACTTCCCAAAACATGCAGCACACAACCTGACACGGGACAAAGAGACAGCCTTAATAGACAAGGCGCAGGAGAGATGAGATGCCTGGAGAGTCTTCTATCTGCTAAGAAAAGCCTAAGGGAAAAACAGAATAAGCCAACAAACATACCCCACAGATTGCTTAGCTGTCATCAGTAAGGTTCAGGCCCTTTCAGCTAAATCTATACACTGGAGTACATGATACACACAGCTTTCAGGCAACTGCCCTCAGATCATATTCAGTTATCAATGTGTGTGCGCAATCTTCTAGGTATCTAGACTTCCAGTCCATATCCCTCAGTGCAGCTTCCAGGGTCTACGTTGAGCCTTTGTCCTCACCTGAGAGAGACCTTCAGAGAACTGGTGTCCTTTCTCTGAACACTTTTCCCATTTCTTTCATGCACTGGTGGACACATTTTGAGGTAAATTAAAATATACAGATGCATTTACATTTGAGTTTGCAGAACACAAAGTAACTTCCTACATGCTACCAATATAAACTATGAGTCAACTTGTTCCACAGTATGCCCCAGTCCATCTTTCCTTCAGTGCAGACTGGGCATGTAGAACTTCAAGTCAAGTCAAAATAATGACTAGCGTCATGAAGAATACAAAATCCAACTTAACATTATAAGTTTTGTTTCCTTCAGTAGTTCTCTTCTAACTGTTTCACACATACCTGAAATCCTCTTCGGTTGATTAAAAGTAGGTATTTACTTCCTAAACCAGTATCAGGCAATACCAGAAACCTACAAAGTGCATTTGTACCATTTCCAAGTGACTTCTTTATTCCCACAATCTGTAGTGGTCCCACTGGAGTTCTATTTTTTCAGCTACTTGGCTTTTCTTCTGTCCAGGGCAGGTGAATATTTTCAAAATATGTACTGTAGCCTTATTGTTACATAATCCTTTAAATTAATTTAAAGTCAGAATATAATAGCAACAGCCATTTGCACTGGGCAAACACACTAGCTGGTATAGTATAACATATCAGTATAGATGTGGTGTGCAATGCTTCCTTTTCAGGGCTTAGAAGCAGGCTTCAGAGTCATCATCCAAAAAAAACAGCAAGGAACTGTTATCTGAATGTCAGACATGGGTAGCTTTGCCATCAGTGTTTTCTATATAATGACAAGAATCAAAAACCTGTTTCCAGGTCTTTAGCTACCAGCCAGAATTGCAGAGTAAGACATCACTAACAGAAAAGATCTTCATAGAAGCACAGTAGAAAGCATATAACAATAAAATATTTCACCCTTACATCTCCAATACAGAGATTTTCTGAGACCCAGTAATATTTTTTTAAATAAATGCCCAGTCTGAGATTCTGTATGCCAGGCCTTAGCCCAAAGTGATTTTTTATGACAGAATAAGTCCTCAGGGGGAAAACACTGAAAGGAAAGTAAGTCTGAACTATAGGTTACTTAATATTCACAGGGTTAATGAATAAGTAAATAATATCCAGGGGCAGTTTTGCATCAGGGGATGCAAAAAAGACACCCAATGGAGTAGTCAACATTTTTTTTTAATAATCTGCTGAATATGGCATAAAGCATAACTGCTGAATACAGAAGAACAAGGCATTTCTTCACACATTAAAAATGATGAGAGGTGGCTTTTGGGGAGAAATCTGATGTAGACTTCCTTGCACTATGTTGTTCCCCTGCCCACATAAGAAACAGTACTGAACCAACCTACGACCTACTGGGACACTTTTGGGAACAGTAGTCCAGTCTCTAGGAAGACTGGGTATCTCCATCCTAGTTCTGGTCTCCCACTGTTTCCCCAAACTCCATGGATTCATAGCCACACACAAACAGGATCCTGAAGATCAAATAACATTAAAATTAAATTATTTTATTTTTAATTCAAGCAGGAGAAATAGGCAAAGATGCGACAAGGTGAAAGGAGACTGCACAAGATAAAAGGAGATGGAAGGCTGTGGTTACAGCAATATAGGCCCCCAAGGCCTGAGAGAGAGAGGGAAGAATTTAAAAAGGAAATACGTGTGTGTACACCTCTCAAAAATCTCTCATTTCAAAAGACAATTCTATTTTATCCCAATGTATCTATGTTCCACACAAATTTGGTGTTCCCCTCCATTTCATTGTTGAAAGTGATTTATAGCAAAATCAAATACTCTTTTTTAAAAAAAAATCTGTTCCAAGTAACTAAAGGAATGACACTTCGTGAATTTTATTTTGTCTGCTTTCACATACCTCATGCGCCACATTTGGCTTCAGAAGACATAGAGCTGGTCCACAGATATAACTGCAAAGTTTCCAGTGACTTCACTGAGAATTTCAAAAAGATTACAGTAGAGGTCCACTGATACATAGGTCCAATATCAGATCAGCACTGATATAAAGAAAATTAACTGTATTAGAAATTGGCCTGATGTGGCCAATAATTTGACCAATAAATACCCGTGCATATGCGGCTGCAGCGCAACACATAAGCAGTGAGGAGCACAGCTCAGCAGCTTGGAGAGCTGCACCCAGCTAGTAAGTCTGTTGTGGTGAAATGAGATGGGCGAGTGAAGAGGTGTGGGATGCGCAGATCAAGGCCCACAGGGGGAGGGAGGGAGTGGGGCTGGGGAAGGTGCTGCCCAACTGGGGCGGGACAGGGTGGGTGCAAGACAGAGCCATGGCTTGTTTGGAGGATGCAGGGGGGGGGGTGGCTCCCGCCACTGCATGCATCCTGGGAAGGCATGGGGGATTGCAGGGGGGGCCCAGATTTGCACAAAGCACGAGCAGGGTGGGCTGCCGCTGCAGGCTGGGGCCAGGGCTGCACTTGGGGTGGGCGGCAGCAGCAATGAAAAGGGGAGCTATGGCAAATTTTGGGGTGGCTGCAGCCACCCCTATAGCCCCCATCCCAGTGCTGCCACTGCCCACCCAAAGCGCAGCCTGGCCCAGCCCCCACCAGGAAGAGCTCAGCACAGCCCTGGCCCCAGCCCACAGCTGCAGCCCACCCCATGCACAGATCTGGGGGCATGCCCTGCCCCCTCCATGCCCTCCTGAGGTGCGCGCAGCAGTGAAAGCCACACCCCATCCCACCCCCGTTCCCCCTGCACAAGCTGTCCCTCTGTCCTGCATCCCTCCCCCCCATTTCTGGGCAGGGCCTGCCCCAGTCGCTGCCCCAGCTCCATTCCCTCCTTCACCACTGGGCCTCGATCTGCCACCCCCACACCCTTCCCTCCCCTTCCAACACAGACTTACCAGCTGGACGCAGCTTTTCAAGGTGCCAGGCTGCATATTGGAAATCAGATTGGTATTGGCCGATATACCTCCTTAAAAATCGGCTATCAGTATTGACTCCCAAAATCTCTATCAGTGAAGTCCCAGATTACAGAGGAAATAACTTAGTTTTTCTTTCCCTTAATTGAAACTGAAATTGACTGAATTAAAGCGACAGTCAGGTGATAGATCCTCAGTACATGAGATCAAAAAAAGTTACCAAGATAAGCACACTTGTAAAGTCTACTGCTTTCTCTTTTTCTACTGGCTCAGTAGAAAACCTAGCCAGTCTTCAGCTGGTGCCTGTGTGGGCTGTAGACTTAGTAAAAGGATTTTAAATGACCCTAGAGAGATGTGTGTGCTTAAGAAATAGTCCCTCGTAGCATAAGAATGTTTAAAAGCCTATTACTTACCTTGCTTCTCTCTTAATTTAAACTATCCACATAGAGAACCCTATGCATTCTTCCTCGACATTATGCCAAAACATGATTCTAATGGTTTGTGCCTCAGTTTATGCAAGTATACAAAATACATGCAAATTTATATTAGACTCTTTTTCTTCTCTTAAAGGATGTTTGCAGATACAGATGTTCTCAAATATATAGTGTCCCTGAACAATCTTACTCCTTCACCAGCACTTGATATCCAGGGATTAATCTTCCCTAAAGGAAGCTTACAAGTGTAGTTCAATTCAAGCAAAACTTTCCTGCCTTAATTGCTCTATAAATATATTTGGAGCAAAATGTAACCATCTTAAATGTGTGATTCGTGTTGGGTTCTCAATTCTAGTATTTCAGGGTTCAACTACTAGCTAACTGAGCATCCAAACTTAAACCTGGGTTGGTTTTAAATTTCTTCAGTGGCATTCTGATGGTATGGTTAGCAAGCCCGAATTACTAATGCTGGGTCAGTCAGCCACTTAACATTATCATTTTTATATTTTTTTTTTTTTTTTATTTTGTGACTATTCAGCCATTAACTTCCATATAAGTGTGAAGGGGATAGTTTTGTTAGGGAAGAGGCTTCAGTCTATCCCCTTAGTGCAAGCAGAGAAAGTCACAGTAGAGCCAACTTGAAGTGCTTGTTTCTTTAGGGAAATAAAATCCTATGTAATTAGAAGTACAAGGTTTTATCTTTTTTTATAAAAGCTCTATATCACAATATTAGTAGCTAAGGTTATCAAGACCTGATTATTACGTAATCCTTACTCATGTGAAAAGTTGCCACTGCCAAATAGTTCTACTGAAGTCAATGGAGTTTCCTAGACAAGTAATGAATTCTCACCTAAATAAGAGCTGTGTGACCAGGTCCTCAGTCTTTAACTTAAGAAATGCTGTTGTGATGGCAGTAGCTGTATCAGTCATTTAGTGACAGGAACTGATACCAAGTTTTGCACATTAACAATGTCCTGGATAATTTTCAGAAACCCCACTGTCATTCTTAAGGCCACCTTCCATTTTTAATAAAAACAAAAACAAAATCTTTCAAAAATTGGAAAGCGATTGCACAAGCAGAACCCAAACAAAAACAAATCAGTAACAAAAATGAGTTTGAAAAATAGCCCCAAGTTTTTATAATGATGATGATAAACATTTATATTGCAGCACACCAGTTGGGAGCCACTTTGTGCTAGGGACAGTACCAACATATAATAAATAACAAACCTTGCTCCAAACAGCTTATAATCAAAAAAGACAAGACAGAACTGAAGGCCAAGGCAAACCAGCCGCAGGGGGTTGGAAGCAGTGAGACAGAGTAACAAATTCAAAGGACATGCTTAATTTTCAGTCAGTCAGTATAAATTATCATCATTTGTCACTGCCCAGGGGTTATTAGATGTAGTTAACCCCCTCCAAAATACTTCAACTAGAAAAAGATTTTAAACTGAACTTTAGGAACTAAATTGTGTTAATAGCCCTTAACTCTAGGAGGCCATGCAAAGCCACCATGCCACAAGGGAGCATGAAAATTGCTGTATCATTAATCAGGGTGTTTCATAAGCTCTTCTTTGTATGTCCAGTTTGCCCTGCTTGCTGGCAACAAGAGAGAGAGGATCCATAGGCCTCTGAATGCATGTCCTCCCCTCACTCACTTTCTTGTCCTTGTGGGATGCAGTGCTTCTAGTCAAAGGATCTCAGCAGTAGCCCTTCACTATTCCATTGAATTGCTGGGCTGCAATTCTGGACAATCTTCTACTGAGCAGTCATACAAAATCTAGCTGCAGTTTAGCTTTAAATGATTTATTCGCCCTTCTTTAAAATTGTAACGTAATAAGATAGCACCAAACTGCAAAAATAGATAGAACCCAACAGAAAAATCTACCTGTTCTCTCCTCCACAATAAGAAAGCAGACTGCTTTTGAATATTGTTTTAACAAAATAGATTAATAAATAGAAAGGGGATGCCAGATCTTTTATAGAAAAAACAACATTAACATCATTACCTCATTGGCTCAAAAATGGCTCATTAAAGCCAATTTAAAACACTTCTTTTTTTTCTTTTTAGTTGCTCTCTTTTGAAAAAGGCAAGAATTGTTCTCTTTTGAAAGAGAAAGTCAGGAAGCCAATAGGATTTTCCTTTTGTAAAGGTAGGAAATCTTTAACCTGAGCAGCCTGTTACTGCTCCCACTGAATCAGAGATAAAATTCCCATTGTTGAGCCAAACTTTAACCTAGTCTGAAGCAGAAATGGGTTTACACTAGCTGAGGACCTGGTCATTGAATTCAGCGAGACAGTACCAGTCCCTAAAATGCCTTGCAGAAACTAAGAAGCAATCCTGTGGTCAGCATTGAACAGATAAGGCAGCATTTTCATTACTAGCCCCAAAGAGCCATGGACAAACGTTCAAGTATAATGCTACAAAAGCCTCAGCACTTTACAGAGCATCAAAAACATAGCCTTATCAGAGGTGTACATACATTCACAGCCCCTTGGATGGAACACTACAAAAATTGCTGTAAAGGCATGCTGTTGAGCCAGGATTTGGTAAAGAGTGCTTCTGTATTCTGCCAGCCTCCAGAGTTGTCTGTCAGGGAGCCCGAACACTAACAGCCTTCCTTTCCCAGCTGGAGAGTGAGGGACCAGTTGACTGTCAATGAGCCCACCATTGGGCACTGGTGCCTGTCACTGTCCCCATGGCACCAGCAGCCATCTTTGCTTCTGCCACCACTGTGACAACAGCACCAGTTTCTGCCACCATGGTGGCAGCAGCAGGGATCCCAAGTAAATTTGCTGTGTTCTAGGCCAGCAATAGGCCCTCTGACAGCTTGCCGCAGTGAGCAACCGACTGCTGCCCCTCTCCTTCCCCAACTTGGACAGTGGGAGGGGGGAAAGAGCAATGCACTGTGGGATGCTGGGGGACCAAGAGACCTCCTGTAGCACTACATGTAATTAGACATGTTACTCATGACGCTAAAAACGTAGTGCCACAGAGAAGTTCCTGTTTCAAGCAGGAACATTCTGTAGCATTTCCATGATTTTTGTAGCGCTACAGGGGGCATACACATCTGTTCATTCAGCTTCTTTATAGCTACAAGCTATAGCTTAAAGCTTTATAGCGGTATCTGTCCATGGCCCTAGACTCCTCTCCAGTCAGTAAATCAGCACTTACTGATTGCCTGAAGAAACTAGCAATTTGAAGTTCCTGTCAGTTAAAGTACTTGCCTTTTTTCAAACATCTGAAAAGGTTCAAAATGAACAGTAATAAATTTGGCAAGAGTTTTGACAAAACTTGATCACTGTGTTTAATATCCAAAAATCTTGCATTTTAAAGGCCAAACTTCTTGGGCTGTAATTGTTAGCTGTTTTGCAAGCAAACAAGCAAGGTCAGGAATAAACTTTCCAGAGCTTAGATCAGCAAAAGTACAAAGCAGGTACCAGAGGGGTAACTGGCAAGGTTTGTGCCCTGGGCTAGTGTTTACCAATAGCTATTCCCCATTATTAGAAATAGCTGCTACCATTAGGAGGCGGGGGTAGTGTGTGGCAGGGGTGGAGAAAGGAGATGCTGCTGCTGCAGGGGAGCTTACCTTCTCCCACCTCCCTACTGCTGCTCCCCCCTGCTCTGAATACTATTTATTGTCATCACCTGCAGCAAGTGGCAACAGTAAATTCAGCAGAAATAAAAGAGGCTGAGGAAGAAGTATGGGGACAAGGCAGACTGTTGCCAACTTCTGGGAAATACTGGATTCTTCGGTGAGAAAGGCAAGACTCCCAAGGTGGCCTCTATTCTGAAGTCCCCTCTAAGGTGGCACCCAGGGCTTGTGCCCCATTCGCCAACTCCTAGTATTATGATATTGGTAGGTGCAAGAAAGAAAATCCTTCTCCAACCCTGATGTTCACAGATCAGTGTTTTTGCTGTGACTGACTGACCAGACATACATTGACATTTCTAAGATTTAGTGTGTAAGCTGGCAGACAAGCTGGCAAAGAATTAAGAATTTGCCTGGAGATCTTGGGAACTACCCACTTGCAGAAATATTTTTATGCTAAAGCCAGAAAGATGATTCAGTGTGAGCCGTGGTCCTCATGCTCTCATTGAGTTAATGAAAGTTTTATCTGAGTAGGGCAGTAATATAAGGAGCAACGTGGACTTCAGAGATAGATGCTTACAAGCAATCTATGCTTGAACCATCCAAAAAATACTGATGATAGCAACACTTGCTTGCAATATTTACTAAGCATTCAGGCCTGGGAGCTCCAATTTATCCCCTCTCAAATTCAGTTACATTTGAAGTGACACAGGAAGACTGAAGAGAAGAGGAAGACTTCTCTGGACATCTTCAGTAGAGTCCCTGGCCTGCATAGATTGTTCCACTACATATGGGTGCATCCCATAATACTTTAGGGAAGAGTATGGGACTCAAATGCCTCAACCAACCTCTAATATGAGTACCAAAAATTTGTAAAAGGAATTTAAATTTAACTGGGTACAATTTCCTTGATTCCCCATCCAAACAATTTAGGTAGTGTCAATAGTTATGGCTGCCATGTTCCACACATCGACAGATGAAGAGATTCTTAGATTGCATATGGAAGATTCCTAAATTCTTCCAAAAGCTTGGTTTGTGAGGCAGGCAAGGTTCTTTGAGTAGATGTGATATCTTTCATTAGACCAGCTGAGTAGTTGGAAAAAAGTTCTTAGAGATGCCAAGGAATGAAAGAAGCTAAAAGCTATTTAAGTTGAGGAAACTTTAATTTTCCCTGTACTTTTAGACCACTCCAGGAGCCACCCCAAATAAGAGTTAGCTGCAAGTTATAACAAAATCAGTTCTTACTGACAAGAAGCAAATGATAAAATAAAAAGAAAACCACGTGCACCTGTAGACAGTCAGTATAGAAAGAATCACTAAGCAGGCACAATACTGAGGTCCCAACTCGGAAGCCTACTCCTCTTAAGAAATGAAGATAAGCATGTGTTTAACTTCAGGCACATGATTTAGTACCATTAACTTGGACTCCAGTATGTGCTAAAATCTTTTTGATGGATTGAGGCCTAAAATGGCAAAGTAACTGTACAGCATGCTATTATCTAGACTATAGCACTGCAGGAACACACATCTCCTTGCCTGGGGGAAGTAAATCTGAAATGGAGCACTACTCAGATAAAGATCCTTTGGACAGGGTACAGCTAAGTCTCTGGCAATGCCTCCTTCATTCAGCTAATAGCCTTCATTGCTTCATTACTTCATTGCCCCACCCCTACACAAGATACTTGTTTCCTGAATGCAAGGGCCATCTGTTAAAAATGAGAAAGACATTCAGTTTCAAATATCAGCTATTTCCTGCACTCCAATCTATGCCAACTCTCCATTTTCTTCCTTCTGGTATCTGACACCTACTATCGCACTTTTCCTCTCCAGTGGACTCTTCCCAATAATTAATTTTCCTCATAGAAGTGTTCTTGATTTATACTTCTTTCAAAGCCTTCCATTCACATTCATTAGCTTTTACCCCTTACTGTTAACGAATCCAAATTACATAGCAGTTCTCCTTTAACATGAAGGCTAGCTCTAAACACAGACATGTGAGCTAGGTCCTCACACAATATAAGTCAACATAGCTACACTGTCCTCATCGTCAATGATGTAGAGCAGTGGTGCTCAACCTCTGGCCCACAGGCCAGATCCGGACTGGAAGGCCATGCCAGCCAGCCTGAGGGTCTCCCCACAGGTCCAAAAATTTGGCATCAGGGGAGCAGTAGTAATATTAATTGTTACTCCCTTGCTGACAAATTTATGGATCCATGGGGTGATCACACGGGCAGACCTACAAGTTAGATTGTGATGGCAATGGTGGGGCCAGTATGGGGGTCACTCCACTATTGGATCTGTTGAGTGGTGTCAGGACGCACATAATGTTGGGCTGATGTCTGCAGCTAGACATGCGGCTGGGCTCGTGTTCCAGATCGTGCTCACAGACTGATGCTGCATGCCAACCCTGCACTGGATCAGATCCATAGCTTGACCCTGCACATGGGATCCACTATTTCAGAAAGGTTCACACTATGTTTGATTTACAGTGCAGCATAACATTGCCTGGCCCCTCACCACTCATCTGGCCTGTGGGGCCAGAAGGTTGAGCACCACTAATGTACAGCAGCAGTTGGCAACCTATGGCCCACAAGCTGGATCCAGCTCACTGAGCCACTGGATCTGGGTCACAAAGCTGGGGAGCTTTGGCAGCAGACAGCTTTTGCCTGTGTTGCAGCTGGGTAGTGGGGAGAAGTGGAGGAAGTGGTCAGGTCCTAGCACTGACCTGCCTTGAACCTGACCTGTCCCATTCCAGCCCAGAACCAGAAAACCTTGCCAACCACCGATGTGGGGCTTCATAGCTTCACTATAACTGTCTATCCTTTTGGGAAAAACCTCCTAGAGAGCTACAATTATATATTTGCCAATATTTGTACAGCAGCAGTAATTCTGACTGGTCCAGACAAACATCATGTTATTTTACTGAATAAAAAGCAAATCTGCTTTAGTTACCACTAGTCATGTTTAAAAGTAAAGAACTGTATGTTTGTCTAAATAGCCCCTCTCTATCAAAATACATGTTTTGGTACTAGGAGATGCTAATCAGTTTGATTCGTTGAAGCTGTTGTCACATAAGGCAGGATAAACAGAAGTTTCTTTCAAATGACTATTGACTTAAAATAATTTCCAGAACATCCATTCAAAAAAAGACACCCGTGCATGCCAAATTCCTTTCAAAATATTACTGTTTTCTATTGACTGACAAACAACAAAAGCACATTCTTAATATCATATTTAAAGCAGAATGCAGACTTTGGTCATCATCTACAAGTAGATTTTGAGGGAAGCCACTTAAAGAGTCTTTAATATTTATGTTTATGTTTGTATGATGTCATGCACCAAAATAAAGCAAATAGTAAAGCAACTGCACTATGTAGATATGTGTTGTTTTCTATGTCATCATCTTTACTCCTCCATGTAGGGAGAGATTCTCCTCTTATTTACATCCATGTAAATGTGAAGCATTCATCAGTAGCATAGTGTCAGCTTGTAACCTACATGTATCTCTTAGGAAGCATAAAGACAAGTGGAAGTACACCAGAGACAAACATGGAAAAAGATTAAAGTTGCAGGTGTTGTGTAAAAAACTAACTCCAATTTCATCCATTTAATTCTAGAAGAGAAACAATTCACTGAAAACTGAGACCCATCTGTGTCCTCAAGACATAAATGGAGTTACCCAGTAATGGCAACCGCAAGCATTCATAAATCAGACTTGGACTCCAAAAAATCCTGAATTTGGCTTTAAAAATTAAATTGCATTTGAAGTGGGATGTGTGTGTTTCTGTTAGTTTCTGAATTTTTAGTTTATACTAGTGTTGCATTTTCTGGTTATGGAGAAAAGCTAGAAGAGCTAGAAATTAATTTGTTACAGAAATAATGAAAGCCAAGTTTTGATGACTCCAGGGTTTTATAAAAAACACAAATACTGTGAGGCTTACAATAAAACTGCAAGATTTGGCAATGATGCACTCCTGATTTACAGTGGTGTATCTGAGAGAAGAATCTGGCTCCATGTCTTGCAGTAAAAGGTAACATTTTTTGAAAGCTAAGCCAATGTTTCTTGATTTATTTACTGAAAATTACTGACCTTGGCAATGTTATGCTGTGCTATAAATCAAACATAGCATGATCTTTCCTGAAATAGTGGATGCATTTGCAGCTCCTTTGGTGTAGCTGCTGTAAATAAAAAATATTTTAGTCATGATTTTATTTAAAAGAAAGTTCTTTAAATACTGAAAAGAATAGTTTACATTAATTTCCATGCTGTGATCCCTCCTGACTATAGAGTTGGTACAATAAGAGATATCACCCACAAAAATCCTTCCCTCTTGCATTATTTGTTTCTCATTCATTCTTCAAGTCATGTATTTTTGTTTTGCTTTACCATTTCATTTGATGCTTGGTGTTTGTATAGTTTTGATTTGGGTGATCTTAGGAGCTAGTTAGAGCCCATGGCTCCAATCCAGAAACACACTAAAGCACCTGCTTGATCTAAGCATGCCTTTAAAACTCATGAACTTCAATTTAGATTAAGCATGATGCTTTCTGAATTGGGGTCTCTACTCTATGTCTGTGTTTGTGGAGTACTTGAAAATGATTCTTTGCAGGCTTTTCCTGGAATACTTTGTTTTTTCAAATGTTTCAGATCTTATTCAATATTAATGACAAATATTGCTTGTCTTTGCTTTTCTTCCACTTCTTAAGAAAATAAGACCTAAGTGTTTGTTTTTTTTTTAAATCTTACTGATCCTGCAGATACTTTCACACATGATCACTTTCAATTCAATAGGTTAAGCACACTTATAGATGTTTGCAGAGTCAGGGCTTCAGTTTCTAAACATGCATTCAGTTTAAAGCATTATCCCAGTATAATTCCAAGATCCTGCAAGGAAGAAAATAGTCAATCACATCATTACTTACATGGTAGGGAGCCACAGAATCAAGCAACTCCTGAGACAAGAGAGGGTTTTCTGGGAACTAATGTCTACATGTGGATTTTAATGTGCATTAGCCTATATTAATGCACATTAAAGCAGCACTAAAGTGTGCTATTTAGTTAATGCATATTAAAATAAGCTAATGCACATTAAGCATCACTTAAAAACTGTGGGCATCTATATACATGCTCTTGGAGTGGGGGCAGGGGCAGTGCTTTAGTTAGAGAGGCTCCGAGAGCCACTCTTATTAAAGTTCCTGAAGTGTCTCATGTATCAGTGTCCCTGTGTTTAAAAAAGGTGGCAGGGTCCCTTTAACGAAAGCTCGTTTAATGAGCTTGAGTTAAAGCACCCCTGCCACCATTTTTAAGCACAGGGCTGTTGATACATAAGATGCTGGAATCTGCTGGAGCACGGTAATAACCACACTCCAGCAGACTTGCTTAATCAAGTCTTCTCCAACTGCTCATGTAGAGCTGCCCTGTGCTCTTTAGTTAATGTGCATTAAGACAGGCTAATGCACATTTTCCAGTACCGCACAATGGAGGTACTAGATTTAATGTGCATTAACTAAAGCACACTAATGCAGATGTAGATGCACCCTCCGTGTGGTGCTTGCAATCTAGTTTAATAGCAGTCATCCATTGTGCTCTGTGTTCTTTATTGGTACAGCTCAAAGACAGTTAGATAGTGATGCTGTACTATTATCATGTTTGCATATGCATATTGATAGCATTGCCCCTCTAGCCTGACTACAAAAGGCACGTGCCTTAAGGCTAGGTGACAAATAAACCAATTAATTAAAAAAATATTCTGAGGTTTTAAAAAAAAAAAAAAAAAAAAAAATAAGTTGTATAAAATGGATCCTTCTGTGGCCCTGTATAGGAAAATCTGCCTTCTTTTGAGGAAAGTATTCATGGGTGGGTGAAGGGGAATGGGTAGAATTATTTGACAGTGATCTACACTGTTGTAAGTCATATAGTTTGCAATGTGTACATTATCTGATAATCAACAAAAATTATATACAGTATTGCTATCTTGTTTTTGACATGAGCAGTTAGTTTGGAGCCCTCTAAATTATTTCCTTTAAGAGGAGAAACTGAAGATGGATTACAGTGTCTTTGATGTAGTCCTATGTACCATATTTACAAATAATGTACAAAGTTTTAATTCACTGAACACTGCTGAGACTCAACAAGACAGGAAGAGTTTCTTTGCTCTTACTTCCAGGATTTTTTCAGGCAGCACTCAGCACAAAAAGTGATCTCGCTGATTCTTCAAACTGGGTTACCAAAAGATGGAAGTTACACCCTCCAGTTTCAAGAGGCTTAACTCCACCCATAACAATATCAATCACGGCTATAAGCACTTGGATATTGCTAGTAAATTTAATGAAAATAAACAAAGCCATATGTCTTACAATAAAATGAAGACATGAAAATCAGTAATCTCACTATATTTTCCTTTGACTTGGTGTTATGTTGTTCATAAACAAAGCCAAAATTTATAATCCCTTTCTCTCTATATACCAAAAATTCCTTCTAAAATACATGCATTATTAATAAGCTATTTAATAATCATTTATGTGCCACTGATTATGATTTTGAGCTTGTCCTAATTTGAAAAAAAATAGATTTTTATTTTGCATTGGGAAGAGACATTTTTCAAATCTTACATTTTAAAGAAACCCTGACGACCAAAATATCAAAGCTAAAATAATGTGTCACTAATTTCAGTTTATTTAAAACCAAGATAGTTGCAGTATTTAGGAGAGATTTTTACTCTAAAGTAGACCATTGCTAGTCCAAAGATTTCTTCCTTCTTAAGCACACTACTTAAGAATGAGGCACTCTGTGTTTAGATTCATAAATAGACTCAGCTGACTTAGCATACATGTGACTAATATATTACTACTCAGCAATTTTTCATGATGCTAAGTATAAGGTATGCAGCCAAAAAGGAAGTACAATGTCATATGCTCTGCAAAGTTATAATGGAATACATTGAGGAGAAAACACAATGTGATACAAGTAGTTGTACTATTTCCTCTGTAAGTCGTATAGAAGGCAAAATGACAACTGGGTTGCTAAAATTATTGAAAATCCTGTTTTATACAAACATTACTATGTACATTCAGTAAAAACAGTAATTTACTTAAGAATATGTTCAGATTTTTTTAAATATAATAAATGACTCTTTGGACCTTGAGAGAGATGTCATCAAACAAACATTTGTTAATTTAATTAATCAGTTACTTCTATAAGCTTTCTAGATCTATCTTCCTTAGCTGAGGTACAAACTGCAGAATTATTATAAAAGTATGAGTTTATTAGCCCAAGTAATTTTGAAAGCAATCAAAACATTACTGAAAGTAGAAGAAATAAGGTTAGATGATGGTGTCTACAATGTCACAAGTTGAATGTAACATGGAATACTACAATTTGAAAAACAGAATAAATTAATTAATTTATTCTTGTTTTAAGAGCCAGCTTTTATGTGTAGCCCAGGTAATTTGGGTATACACTCCCCTTCTCCAATTGAAGGGGATTGGTAGCTGGCAGGTGTGCTGTGGGGTGGGAACTTCAGACCACTCAGTTTCCCTCCGTCCCTATAGAACCAGGCCAGGACAGTCAGGGGACTTAACTATATACACATTTATTTACATTAATTTATCACAACGGAAAGAAACATGGATATAAACATATGTACAATGTGCATATATATTTATAAGATATCTAAACCAGTAACATAAACAATACCCTCTGGGTAAATGACATAAAACCTTATACCAGTGCTCCAGATCCAGGCAAGTCACAGGTAAGTGATCTGAAACAGATAAACCCCAAAGATAACCTCAATCCCGAAGGGAAACCCCAATACCCTTGGACTTCTCCGAAGCCCTACAAAGAAGCTGGTAACTTTATAGGAGCCCTCCCAGTGGCACCTCCACTTTCAGGAGCCCTTAATTAACCTGGGGGGGGTGGGGGGAGGCGGACTCCCCTCCCCCGTGGGAATCCTCTTTTCCCTGCAACTCACAGCTTCCAGGCCTGGAGGGTGACCCACGTCCTCTGCGCCAGGCTGCTCTCTTGCCTGCAGTGGGCTTCGGGGGGGGGGGGGGGGGTGTTGCTGTCCCTGGAACAGGGCTCCGCTGTGCAGGGCTTCTGGGGCCTCTGGCTCGGCCCTGTCGGCTGGCTCAGTAGCCCAAGCACCGTCTGACTCTCTGGACTCAACCTTTTGCTATGGGTCGGAGGCCTGGGCTGCCTCGTGCAGCACCAGGCTCGGTCCGCTCCCGGACCCTCTGTGCAGCACCTCCTGCACCGAGCTCCCAGCCTCGTTCTGGGTGCTGAGGACCTGAGCCGCCCAAGAGCTCCGAAGGTAGCGCTCCATGCACTGGCCTGTGCACCATGTCTCTTGCCGCACGCCAGAGGTTTCAGACCTGAGCCGCCTCATGCAGCTCCCAGGGTCTGGACACTGTGTACCTTGCTGCACACCGAGAGCCTAGTTGCTGGAGCCATCTGCCGTTCCCTGCTGATGGAAGTCTTCAGGGGCACTTCTGGGCTACTGCTTCGCCCTGCTGAGCAGCTCTCCTCAGCCCTTCATAGCCCCGCTCTCCTCTCTTCTCTGTCCCGGATGTGCTCCCCTCATGCTGGGCATGCAGCCCCTTTTATACTCTCCAGGGCTCCGCCCCAAAGTCTTCTGGACCAGACAGTGTTGCAGTCTGCAATCAGGTCTCCTCTCCCCCTCCCCTCAGGAAAGGGGCATGACTGAACTCCTCTTGCTGCCTCCTGATTGGGGGATGAGCTCCCCCAATCAAAACAGCAAGATTTCAAGCCTGGGACTCAGCCCAAGCTCCAAAAGGCAAGCCTGCTACATATGAAAAAAATCAGTACTAATCTGGGTAGGTCATAGTAGTATCAGCATGGACCTATGAATTCTTAGATTCACATTTACTTCATATCCAGTTGTTATACTGATGGAATTATGGGACTATTCATATTAGTTTAACCCAGATGTTCTCGCCTCATTAGACTCAAGGCACCCAGAGGTGTGTAGCAGAAAAACAGTGTTTCCTGCCTCACTGCTGAAGGTAGCAGTGCAGCCAGGAACCACCGCAACAGCAGCTATTTTAGTGCCCCCCTCTCCCCACTAAACATGACACCAGGGGCTATTGCCCCAGGTTGCCACCCCTCAGTTAAACTACTAAAGGCACCCCTTGGAAAATACCTCTTTTTTCACTCTTTTTTTTTACTACACAAAAATAAATAGCCCAGCCAAAACAGGCGACGAGCACAAGAAGTACCCAGGTAAGAGACAGGGGTCTGGATAGTCCTGAGATGGGGGGGGGGGGGGGGGGGGGGGCAGTGCACACACCCTCAGGAGGCCTTAAATGCCTCGACACTAATGCTTATATTATGGGGAACAAGCAGGAGGAATTTGTCCTCCTGCTAGTTAACACAAACCCAGACATAGTGATGCTCACTGAAACTTGGTGGGATCCAATGCAAGACTAGGTGGTAAACATCAAGGGCTATAGGCTGTACAGGCGGGACAGAACGGGGAGGAAAGGTGGGGGTGTGGTGCTGTATGTCAAAGAGCAATACACATCCTCAACAAACAGCACAGGGTCAGAGGAGGGGCAGACTGAAGTGTTCTGGGTCAGAATACAAGGGGGATGAGAGGAAAGGAACTTAATGGTGGGTGTCTACTACAGACCACCCAACCAGGGGGAAGAGCTGGACCAGCAGTTAAGTCAAGGGACGTGGTCATCATGGGTGACCTAAACTATCCGGACATCTGCTGGGAGGAGCAGTCAGCCAGGTCTGACTGCTCACATAGGTTCCTAGCCAAGATACAGGACCTCCATCTAACCCAGGAGGTGCACAGTCCCACCAGGGGAAATGCCTTGTTGCACCTGTGGCCAGGACCAGGTCATGACCTTGTGAGTGGACTGCGGGTTCTCAACCACCTGGGCAATAGCGATCGTCACCTGCTGGAATTCACCATCCAGGGTAGGGTGGCAAAGGCCTGAAGCAAGGCAGTAGCCCTGGACTTCAGGAGGGCAGATTTCAATGAGGTAAGGAGACTTGTCAGGGAGGCACTGAGGTTCCAGAGGGAGGGGGAGTTGAAAGTCCAAGAAGAGTGGTCGTTCCTGAAGGAGACAATCCTCCAAGCCCAAAGGTTACAATCCCAACGCAAATCAAAGTGGGCAAGAGTGCTCAAAGCCCCATGGCTCACCCATGAAAGCACCCAAGAACGTCTCAAAGCTAAAAAGGAAGCGTACACCCAGTGGAAGGGAGGGGCCATCACCAAGGAAGATTATAACTCCATTGCTCGAGATTGTAGGGGGGCTGTTAGGAAGGTTAAGGCAGAGACGGAACTGGGACTAGCGTCCCGGATCAAGGATAACAAGAAATCCTTTTTTAAATACATAGTGGGTAAAAAGAAGGTACCAGGTAACGTGGGGCCTCTGCAGGACACACCTGGAAATCTGGTGGCTGCACTGGACAACAAAGCTAACCTCTTTAACAAATTCTTTGCCTCCATTTTTCTGAGCAGAGACCAGGACATTCCACCCCCCTCCACCGGGATCCTGGATGTACCCAGGGGAGGTGCAGCCAGGCCTAAGGTCAGTGAGGACCTAGTCAGGGAACTTCTGGTGGGACTAGATGTGTTCAAATCAGCAGGTCCTGACAATCTGCACCCCAGAGTGCTGAGGAAATTGGCAGAGGTCATTGCGGGACCCCTGGCACAGCTTTATGAGCACTCGAGGTGCTCTGGCGAGGTGCCAGAGGACAGGAAAAGGGCCAATGTGGTCTCTATTTTCAAAAAAGAGAGGAAGGAGGACCCAGGAAACTATAGGCCCGTTAGTCTTACCTCGGTCCTGGGAAAGCTTTTTGAGGAAATTATCCAGGGGCACATCTGCAAGGGGCCAGTAGAGGAGATTATGCTTAGGGGCAATCAACATGGGTTCGTCAGAGGCAGGTCCTGTCAGACCAACCTGGTTGCCTTCTATAACCAGGTCACAAAATCCTTGAACGCAGGTGTAGCGGTGGATGTAGTCTTTCTGGACTTTAGGAAAGCCTTCAACACTGTCTCCCAGGAGGGATGTGGGCAGTGGGGTTCCCCGGAGCTCGGTCCTCAGGCCCGCACTGTTCAACATTTTCATCAGTGACTTGGACGAGGGGGTGAAAAAACACCTTGTTCAAATTCACGGATAAGACTAAGATGTGGGGAGAAGTGGGCATGCTAGAAGAGAGGGACAGGCTACAACTAGAACTGGACAGGTTACAGGGGTGGGCGGATGAGAACAGGATGGGTTTCAATACTGACAAGTGCAAGGTGCTGCACCTGGGGAGGAAGAACCAGCAGCATACCTACAAGCTGGGGAGCTCCCTTCTCGAAAGCACAGAGGCAGAAAAGGATCTTGGAGTCATTATTGATTCCAAAATGAACATGGGCTGCCAATGTGAGGACGCGGTCAGGAAAGCTAACCACACCCTTTTCATGCATCCACAGATGCATCACGAGCAGGTCCAAGGAGGTGATCCTCCCCCTCTATGCAACACTGGTCAGGCCGCAGTTGGAGTACTGCATCCAGTTCTGGGTGCCACACTTCAGGAGGGATGTTGGCAGCATCGAGAGGGTCCAGAGGAGGGCCACTCGCATGATCAGGGGGCAGCAGGGCAGGCCCTACCAGGAGAGGGTACGGGACCGGAACCTGTTCAGCCTCCACGAGAAAAGGCTGAGAGGGGATCTGGTGGCCATCTATAAACTTGTCAAGGGGGACCAGCAGGCAATGGGAGAGTCCTTGTTCCCTCAAGCACTACCAGGAATAACAAGGAACAACGGCCACAAGTTGACCGAGAGTAGATTCAGGCTTGACATCAGGAAGCACTCCTTCACAGTCAGGGTGGCTAGGATCTGGAACCAACTTCCAAGGGGAGTGGTGCTCACTCCTACCCTGGAGGTCTTTGAAAGGAGGCTGGATAATCACCTAGCTGGGGTCATTTGACCCCAGCATTCTTTCCTGCCATGGCAGGGGGTCGGCCTCGATGATTTGCTCAAGTTCCTTCCGACCCTACCATCTATGAAACTATGAAATAGGGAAATTCCTCTGTTGCAAAGGACTCAGAAAGACCATAACAGGCCAAAACATTTTGGACACTACATATTCTTTCATTTTTATAAGTCTCTAGGTTAATCTTGTAAATCATGTGTAGGTGTGCACTCCAGGGAACCCTTAAAAGGATCTTACAGCATGCCAGGATGCGATGGCACCCTCCTTGAGAATCACTGGTTTAACAAAACCAGAACCAATTTAAAAACAGAAATTAGAAATTTTGAAAAGTTATTTAATCATCAAAGAATAGCAATTCACCTCAAAATTACTCTGACTCAGGCATAGCCAGCATTTACTACTTATACAAGTCCTAAAACATATTGTGCAGTTATAATTTTTAAGATACCATAATTGCTTTGGAATTGCATTAAAATTGAAGTTTTATGTAATCTGTACTCAAATGTTAAAAACAGATATAATTTTTAGCTTATAAGGCTATTAAAAAGTTATTAATATAACATACAGGGTTTGCTGCTGTAACTTCCTTCTCCAGGGGGAAACATTTTCTTCTTAATTAATATTAAGTTTAGTTTAGGACAATGGGTTTCTCCAGCCTTAACACTATGATTTACTTACTGATGATTTAATAGAACTTCTAGAAAGCTAAACCTGTACTTCAAATACAAATTATACATTTCAGTCACTTGAAGCATTTTAATTCAGACATGTCTTTTTCTGAGAAGCACCTTAGTTTAACATAAAGTCATCACTTGACTCTCTCTCTCTCTCTCTAATATATATATAACACCAAAAAAATCTCTAGTGGTGTACCCTTACAATATATATTGTAGGGGTGCACTGATAGAGATTTTTTGGGCTGATACCAATGGCTGATTTTTAATGAGCCATATCAGCCTATACCAATCTGATTGAAGATATACAGCTGGGCAGCTTGGAGAGCAGCATCTGGCTGGTAAGTCTGTTGTGGGGGAAAGGGCAAGGGGGGAGAGAAGGGGCATGGTGGGGCAGATTGAGGCCTCTACTGTGAGGGAAGGAGTGGGGCTGGGGCAGGGGCTACACAGCCAGGGCAGAGCCGTGAGTGGCTCATCTGGGAGGTGCAGGGGGTGGTTCCTGCCACTACACATACCCCGGGAGGGCATGAGAGGCATGTGCCCCTGGATCTATGTTTGGGGTGAGGGCAGGCTGCCACTACAGGCTGGGGCTGGGGCAGCACCAGGCTCTTCCTGGCAGGGAGCTGGGCCGGGCTGTGCCTGGGGTGGGTGGCAGCAGTGCTGGGAGGGGGAATGGGGGTGGGGGCTGCAGCCACCCCAAAATTTGCCATAGCCCCCCTCCCAGCACTGCCGCTGCCCGCCTCAAGTGCGGCCCAGCCCAACCCCCCCGCTAGGAAGAGCCCAGCGTCACCCCAGCCCAGTGGTAGCCCACCCTCAATCCCTGTGCAGATCCAGGGGTACATGCTTCCCATGCCCGCCTGGGGTGTATGCAGTGGCGAGAGCTGCCAGCCCCTCCCTGTGCCCCCCAGACAAGCCACTTGTAACTCCAGCATGCGCCCTACCCAGGCTGTGCAGCACCTGCCCCTGCCCCATCCCCACTCCCTCCCTCCCTCCCTCACTGCTGGGGCCTTGATCTGTCCCCCCCCACCTCCAACAGACTTACCAGCCAGACCCAGCTGCTCTCTACACTGTTGGGCTGCACTCCTGGCTGCCTGTGTGCTGCACTGTGGCTGTGTGCATGCACGGGGCTGTGCTATGGATTGTTTCTTGAGCTAAAGAGCTCTTTCAATTGATTCCCTCAAGGTGTTTTCAATTTGTATTTTTACATTAAAGTGGTTAATCTGCCTTCCATTAGCGCTAAAGAGAAACCACTTGGTGGAATTGGAGAAAATCATGGCACATGTATAGAAAAATAATTACTCCTCCTAAAATTATCCAAGTGCTAAATAACTTGGAGTCCTGTTTACACAAAACTAGCAGAACCAGTCATACCAAATAGTTATGACAGTGCTGCAAAGATGTTTATAGGCTTCCAGACTTGAATCATAAAGAAAGCCACTAATAAAAACAGGCAACTCCTTAAAGATACCCAGGAATGCAGAAGACAAGAAACAAAGACACAAATGAAATCCTAGTTTGGGAAGTGCTTCCAAGTACTTTTTCCTTGAACTGTTCCCCAGTACAAGACCAGAACTACAGGTGAAAGGAGGAAAGTGGGAAGAACTGCAGGAGGAAGGAGATAGAGAAAAAGCTTGGCAATCATCCATAAAGACCCTGAAGTTAATTTAAGATATATGGAAGCTTTGGCTATAGCACGGACTTCCATTGATCAGTGAACTTCAGATGCTATTTAAAAAAAAGTCAGGATTCCACAATAAATGGAGACAGACAGTCATCTGCTGACAGAACAGGTTCAAGGGAGATTGTGGATCCCTACAGCTAATATCCAGCTTATCACATCTAGAATCCTCTATACCATTATTCATATTTTAATTCCATTTTATTTCTGTTCTCCCATCACATGACTGTATTGAATCTGGGCAGTATTTTGTGAAGTACTAGCTGACCATCTTTATTACTGCATAGTCTCTCTATGCAAGCAGGCAAACAGAAACAAATGTGAGAACAAATGTGAGAACCATAACTCAGGGACTGGAACAGGGAGTTCAGCTTTACTACTGGTTGAGCAGAACCATGCCAAGGCAGACTTGGCACATTGGGTCAAAGGTTGTATCACAAGCTTCAGAAGCAATACCAATCAACATTAGACCAGCACAAATTTGGGGGCTATGTATGTTAGCCAGAGCACAATGCCTGACGCCTTTCTTCAGTTTAATTAAAGCAAACAGTCTCCCAGTTAATTTGAGAAACTTTCCTCAATGCCAACTGCTTACATATGTTCTTTTAATCAGGAAGGTTATCTATTTTAGCAGTAACCACGATGAACAGAAATGAGAGAGCAGAAAAAAAACAGTGGAGATTTAGACGGAAGGGGTGGGAATTGCTCATCATCAAAGAATACTCAGATCAAGGCCAAAAAGAGAAAGACAACAACATGAGCTATCTCAAAAATGTGCAATCTTCTATACGGGGGCAGTGCCATCTCCTTTTAGACCCAACATGTTACATTCCTTAATATGCCTTGTTTGATTAAAAGGTATTTACTCACAGAGTGCCACTCCAATCCCATTCCCCTGTCCAATCTGCTTCTCTTTCTTTTCCTTGCCCTGTGTTCCCTGCCCAATCTGCTGCTCTGCTTTCTGCTTCCCTACCTTATCTGGTGCTCTGGTACCTATTCTCTCCCCAGTCTGCTGTATGCCACACACAGTGGCTGCTTGTACCACTTGTGGCACATGTCGCAGGTTGACCACCCCAATCTAGGAGAGAGCTGTCTCCACTCCTGGGCTGTGATTTCTCATATATAAAAAATAGCTTATGCTTAGATCTGTGTTACTAGGGTTAGATTGCTACCAGTACCTGAACTAGGTAATTTCAGGTTAACTCAAATGTCTCTACACTTTGCTGCAGTCAATTCTGTGCCTACAGTTTACACTTCCCCTTGCTGCACATCGTGAGGAGGATGGTAGTCTGGCCTATAAAGAGATCTATCAAGCAAAAAAAAAACCATGTGGGTCCAGGACCCCAACAAGAGGATATATCTTGAACAATAAAAAATTAGGGAACCACGTCCCTCTCATTTCCATTAGTGCTTTTTGCTTATCAACAAGAATGCAGGAGTTAGGCTAGGGGGAAGGGGAAAAGAGAGTGTTTTCTATATCAGGGAAGGGGCAGGGGGAGGAGGCGCTGCTAAGAGAGGTAAAGAAAAAAGGGGGTTGCCAAATTTATGCTTATCTGGAGGGAAAGACTGCTGATGTACACAAAGAAAGGGACAGAGATATTAATGTTCTAACAAGTCTCTAAAAACAATGAACGCTGGATGAGCTAGAACATGTTAGCTTAATGTTCGTGGTGCTTTTAATGTGTCTGACAATGCAGGAACAATGCCCATCAATCACTTTTGAGGGAGGTCACTCAGGCTTGTCCCAGTTATCTGCATTCTCCATAAATTTGGCAACCCCCTTTTCTCTTTGCGTCTCCTCCCCCTGCCTCTTCCCATATATAGAAAACACTCTTTGCCCCTTCTCCTGCTATAGAAAACCCTCTCTTTGTCGCTTCCCTGGCTACAGAAAACCCTCTTTCTGCGAGGCCTGTCAGAGTGTCTGACTAAGTCACTTGCTGCCTGCAAAAGCAGAGGGGCATGGTGATGCCACCCTTCCCTTCCCTGACTTGTGCCTTTCTGGGGCTGGTGAAATCTGGGGGACGGCTTCTTTCTGGAGCGAAGGAGTTCTTCCCCTCAAGGAAGCGGTGGATATTCCCCATTAAAGTGCCATCTGCCTTCGGCAGGTGCCAAGGCCCTACTGAGCCTATTCAGAGGCGCAGGGAGAGAGGAGCTGAACTCTGTACCAGTCCCTTAATTCAGAACCGGGTTCTGCATTTCTTTTGCCTGCATAGAAAGCTTCTGCAGTAATAAAGATGGTCAGCTAGTACTTCACAAAATACCACAACTTGGCTTCTTTTGCCAGGGATTTCATTTGAGGTCCCTGTCAAGGGCTTCCCTGGCATCCCAGAGGCCCTGCAGGGCTACCTTTCGATTAGAGGGGTGTCTCGTGCCCCCTCCTTGTGCCACACAGCGGGGTGCCGCCTGGCAGAAGGAGGGAAGGCGGCTGGGCGGGCAGGAAGTCCTCCGCGGCCGCGTTTCCTGCGCCCTGCCCCATCCCGCTGTCAGCCTGCCCGGTGACTCGCTTCCTTCTGGAGACAGGAACTGGGAGGAGTGGGGCTGGGGCAGCAGCCGCCCGCCCTGATTCCCCCGCTCCTGCCCCCTCTCTAGTTTCTTGGGTACGGGGTGGGGGGGAGTCGCTGCAGCCGAGCGCATCTCGCCCAGCCGACATGCCCGCCGTCGACAAGCTCCTGCTGGAAGAGGCTTTGCAAGACAGCCCGCAGGTACCGGCCGCCCCCGGGCCTGTCCCCGTCCCAGTGCAGGGGCAGCGCGGGGCGGCCCGGCCCGGCCGAACGTTCGGCTCCGCGCTCCATTGTGACGTACCTGGCAGCCCTCTGCTACCTACTGTGACGTACCTGTGACGCACAGAGGAGCCCCTTCGCTTGGCAGGCCTGAGCGGGGGGGGGTGGGGTGGGGGGAAACCTGGGGCTTGGTCCTTAGTGCCCGCAGAGAGATTGGCACCAAGCAGGGGTTAGGGCCGGGCGCCTGGGGTACCCTCCCCACCCCCCCGAGCTGCGGCCCTGATGGGGGTGCTTTGCTCCCGTGGGAGGTGTCTTAGAAGCAGGTTGCTGCAACTGCCCATTCCAGGCTCAGGTGTCCAGGTTCTTCTGGGTTAATTTTTATTGAATACACCCCAGACTTTTTTTGTGCATAGGGATGCTGTCTTTGAACCCATATGTGAAAACCAAAGGCAAGGGGTGTATTAGGACATGCCCATGGGCATGGGGGTGAGGAGGGAGTCGGCCCCCCTCAAAAGCCAGATGGGAGGACGCAGGGGGCAGGGTGGTGGCTGCTGGGCACTGAGAGCAAGGTGCCCTCTCTCCTTCCCTGTCAAACAGCCTTCTTGTTGTGCCTGGGCTTGGGTGTGTGCTGGCTGCCACAGGAGGAAGGGCTTATGAGACCTGCCAGGTGGTGTGTGCAGAGCTGGATGGTGCTCGAGCTGCAGGGGCACGCTGCCAGCCCACTATTGATATCTCAAACTCATCTGACCAGCATGGTCAGAGACTGCAGCAGGGTTTGCAAATCTGGGGGAGAATACAGCAGGTTGTAAAACTGACACTGGCGGGGCGCTGGCTTATGCTTCTTTCCCAGATCCAAGGTAGGGCATGTTGTGCTTCACGCCCTGTATTGACTCTCTCCCAGCGGTAGAGTTGATCTGAGAAAAATAAGGTTGCCAAACAGCCCTTGACGCTGATCACCCGTCTAGGCCACCTGCAACTGGTGCTGCGTGCCTACTAGGAAAAGTGAACCATGGGCCCTAGAAAGGCTCCTTAATGGAGGGGAGAGGACAGTGGAGAGGGGGAGATCCAAGAGCTGGAAGAAAAAAGGGACAAAGCCAGAGGGCAGGGCAGGGAGAGCCGGGTGAGAAAGGGGAATGGTCTATGGGTGGGGAGGGAGGAATAGGGAAAGCTTTTGAGAGAACAGAGGAGCATGCAGCTGGAGATGAGAGAGCAGGAACTCCATTGAGGGATGGAGGGGAAAAGAAGGGAAAGTGACATTGTGGGGCAGAAAGAAGGGAGCACAGGGGTGAGTGGGAATTAGGAGTGGAGCAAAGGTCCAAACATGTGGTAAGGAAAAGCCTTACTAGGATGTACCTGCTGAGCTGCATTTACCTTCACCCCACCCAGCAACCCTCCAAATCATCTTGTCCTGGAATGAGGTTACACCTGAATTTTCATCCTGGGAGGAGTGAAATTGGCCTTGGAAGGAATCAGTGCCTTCTTCCTATGGGGAGCATCACGCCCTTTTCTGAACTAGTTTAGCATTATTATTGATAATACTTAGCATTTATGGGGTTAACATCTCCAGAACTCAGTGCAAACATTAATTTTGAAAAACTTTATACTCATAATAAACAAACAAACTATTTTGCCTGCTCAATCAGCATCTTATGGCAATGGTTGGAAATACTGGAAAAGTAAAAAAGTTGTATACACACCGACACACGACCAGATTTTTAAAATCATTTATTGCTCTAATTCTATAGGTTTTTGGAAAACATATTTTGCGTAATCATTCTGTGTTCCAGAGATGTTTAATTCATACATTAAATACGGTTTTCATGTAGTAACTTTTGAGACCTTGATTCTCCACTGGAAGTAATTATCATCATCATCATCATTATTTACAACAGTGATAATGATAATGTGGTGTACTAGGAGGCACTGTGATGTATTGGTATTTAATTATTCTAGGTTCTGTACAGCCTTAAAACAAAAAAGACAGCTCCTGTCTGGAAGAGCCTATGTTATCATTTACCCTAGTGCAAAGTGGGCCCCATTTTCTGTTGCGCTGTACTGTGTCAGTCACTATCACCAGTCCAAAAGGAGAATAAAATGAATGTGAAAGCACTTTCTTTTGGATAGCATAAAAGACAGCGGAGAATTAGGCCTAAATTATTTATCAGACTCAAGAAAGCTCACTCTTTCTCTCTTTCTCTCTCTCATGTTTAATAAAAATACAATATTTAGATCTTGATTTGTTGTCCAGCGCAGTATAAAAAGAGTCCAGAATGAATGTGGTCTGTTTAAAGTTGTTAATGGCAAATAAGGAGGTAAATTCAAATAGCCATGCTGAAAAGCAGTGGAATTCCTTACGTGAAGGCAAGATTTGGCTTGACATTTCCAACAGCAAGGGTGGTAGTAGTATGATTGATGATACCTGAAAAAATGTTAAATTCTTATGTTTGGATTACTGGTTCATTTCTCCAGCATAATCTGCTCTTGAAGAAATTATCATAACAGCAATAACTAAAAATATAAACATACATACATATTTAGCAATATTGGTTTCAAACAGTGTTTTAAAAAGAAACATATAATACAAGTTTTCAACTATAACATCCCATACTGCTTGAACCATTTATGGGGTTTATTATTTGTTAATAAAGTAATACCAAAAACAAGATTTTTTTTTTAAATGGTTGCACAAAGATAAGTATCCAAATCCATTTTTGGCATCTCGCTAAGCAAAACTAGTATTTTCCATAGAGCTTATGGGAAATCCAGTAGGGTTTAGGCATCAAACTGTAATTAGTTCCTCTGAAAAAACTATCCTTATGTGCACAAATATACACTTAGGAACCTACCTTAAAGCACCCATCATTTAAAATCTTGGCCTGTAAATTTTCTTGCTTGTTTCTTTCACATGATTCCCTTGCTTCATTCTGTAATCCTCCATTGTTTATTCCATCCCACAGAACCAGTCTTTTGTCATGGTATAGTGTAAGGTTATTAAAAAGTTAGATGAGGGAAAGATGGATTTTGGGTAATGGAAGTGTTAAAATAACCAAACTATTGCTTCTGATTGTGACTGCCAAAATCCAGACTGTTTGCAAATTAACAAGTTTTTAACTAATTAAAATTCAGAATAGGAGCCGAACTCTAGTAACTCAGAACATGGTATTCCCATTGACTGGGAGTTCTGGGCAGGATCAGGCTAAGTTTAGTACCTGTAATAACAGGTGCTACTACACACATCTTTTATGCAACCCTAATGCACAGTAGACTAATTCTATTGCACATTAGCATGGCTTTCTCAGTAGACGCACCCTTCTCTCCCTTTTTGATTTGTAGGTGGTATTTTAAGAAAAGGAGCTCTTTGTAGTAGTAAAGCTCTTTTTGTCCTAGGATGTGCCGAGTCCTTTCCAAAAATGAAGCATCCCCCACAGTGTCTCTAGGATATTATGCCCTTTTAGTACATCAGTAAACTGGAGTGTTTAGAGGCTGATTTACTTAGAAGGGAGCCAGAGCAGCAATGCAAAAATCTAGAGCAGAACGCAAGTCCAGATTCCCACTCATCTGCTTTAACCACTACACAGCATTCCTTTGCACCTTAGATATAAACTTCTCAGCACAGATGAAAAGAACGTTTTGCCTTACTCTGAAGGCTCTTAGGTGAGTGGTTTAAAGCTCTTAGAATGAATATAAACTCTCTGCTGGGAAATCTGCAAAGAAGGCCAGAACAAAGGTACATCTTCCCAAAAGTGACACTTCTGACTATTTCCCTAAGACTAATTTCCTTAATAAACTACTCTGATTAGTACGCAGAGGGCATGTCTACATATTCATTAATGCACAGTAGTTACTGCACATTTACTTTAGTACTTGCTTAATGAAGTACAAACTAAATGCACAGTAACTACATTTACTGTGCAGTAGCACCGGCAAACTTTTTTTGTGACACTTACTGCGCAGTAGTGTACGAGCATGGTTTTTGTGCAGTGTTATTAGGCTATTGTGCATTAAGCATCTCATGTAGATGCACCCAGATTGGATTTCCCAGACTCAAGACTGTTGAGAATAGCAGCATACATGGTGACTTTGTTCAAGGGACACTATTTTAGTGACAGCCTCACACTTCATTGCCCTTTTCTTTTCCTGTCCTGATCCAGGAAATTCATTTGTCTGACCCAGTCTGGGGACTTGTTTTTCCCCAACCCACAAAACAAGGCAGCAGCATTTCTGTTGTCCCTGGCCTGTTTCCGTGAAATTGCCAAGTGGCTGTATTTGTCCAAAATAATACAAATTATTCTTTCCCTCTCTGCTCATTTGGTCACAAGAATGAAGTAGTAGATCAGAGTGAAGGAAGTGCACTGTCTGTGAGGCTCTGGCTTAGCCAAAGCCTCCTGAAATAGAATAATGGAAGATAATGAATGAAAAACACCTCTTTTAATAAGATTGCTTATGATGGTAGAGAGATACAGCTAGTGATAATGTTTGATCAGGAGTCCTTGGCTTGAGTTTGATTACTGTAATCACCAAGTAGATTTTCAGGATTTTTTAAATTTCTGACTGTGTTGGAAGAAGGATATGCTAGTTAGAGCATAGTAGTCAGGGCTCTGCTCTATTAAGTACTTGTCACTTCACTTCTTTGTGCCCTAGTTTACTCATCACATTAGCATGTTCAAGTGAGATATTTTTTTAGATCATTGGACAGAAAGAGCCTTATATATTTAAAAAATGTTACTGTTTGGTTTGTTTTTCTGCAGTTTCTTTAATTAAATGTTTGATTTTTTTGCGGGGGAAGGGGGTTTGGTACTGTATTTCCATTTGGGAGTAATACTTTTGCTTTTTGTTCTTTTATTAAAGACTCGCTCCTTGCTTAGCGTATTTGAAGAAGATGCCGGAACCCTTACAGAATATACAAACCAGTTGCTTCAAGCAATGCAGCGGGTCTATGGGGCCCAGGTAATCTTTCATTTGTGTTGATTTTGTTTGATGAGGGATGTGGGGGGGGTAGAAGGTAAGCTCTTATCACACTTCTAATAGATAGTTTTATTTCTAAGGTGTCTGACTACCTGTACTTCACTTTGACTTGTGTGAGAGTTAGTACTATGCACTTTGGCGAGGCGGGATTGGGGGCGGGGAGAACGGGAATCAGACTTTTTAATGTTGAGCACTCCTTCTTAATTTGCTGTTTTGCTATCTCTTCAGAAAAAGATTCTTTAAAAATAGCCTTTCAAAAAATAAAATAAGAGCCATGGTATCTTCTTACCCTTATATATAGGGCGATACCAACATTTTCACTCTTGGTAGCTTATATGTACATACATATAGTAACATGTTGAATTAATACCTACATCCTTTTGAAAATGGGCCTTGGGCTGGTAAGTCAGTTCAGTGCTTTTGAAAATACTATGCCAAGTCCCATGGACTTAAGACTTAGTGCCTATGAATCAGACTTTCCAAAGTATGTGGAGACCTAAAAAAGTAGATGGGTGCCTAGTGATATAGTCAAAAGCACCTAGGTAGGTTAGGCACCCAATTCCCAATGCTATAAAATAAGAAAGCTCTTTGATTCTTATAATCCAGTGAGGCAGATCATAGAGCGCATGGAGGCCCTCAGATTGGGTGGCCTTTTGCTGGAAAATGGAATGATTGATTCCTGTCAATGCAAATTATCGTAGGCAGTGGATTTACACAGCTGTAAAGCCCAGTTTGGGGAAATGGAGAATCAAGCCCTTAGTGTGTCTCTTTGAAAGGACTGGTCTTTAAGGAGGCTGATTGATTATCACAGCTTGAATGTAGAAGCTGCCCTTTTAGGATCTAGTTGCCTACAACTGGGAAGACCAGTGTTAATGCTGTTGACTGTGTGTGGTCCTGTACAAAATAGGAGCTTGCAGGGCAACTCAGATATTTAAGAAGTAATACGATAGCCAGCTTAGTGGGCAGCTGAAGCAACGTCATCAATTAAACAAAACGGGGTCAGGCGGCTTTGCAAAAGAACTGGGTTTTAAGAAAGACAAGAGCATAGACGGATGAGAAGAGGGAGTTAGTTCCAAACAGAGGGGAATGCTTGTATAGTGCGAGTCTGATCATATAAAGGGAAGAGCTGTTAGGGGCAGGACGGGAGAAGAAGACAAGGGCATAAACATCTTTCGGTTATTTGAACTGAACAAATGCTATGAAGATGCCAAACACACACACACTGGGTGTTCCTCCCATTTCCTGATGCCCAAATTGTTTTTTTAGGAAGCAGTAGTTCTGGCCTGCAACTTGTAAGAATTGCTGTCACTGGCGAGATGCTTTTCTTTGCTTGGCTTTTTTCTTCCTTCCCCATTTCCTGTCTTTTCCACTTCTCCCCACAGCCTTTGATATTTCCCCTTTCTTCTTCCTGCACTCTCCATTCTCCTTTTTATGGTTTGCCATGCTCCTGAATCTCCAGCTCAATTTCCCCCTTTTTTCTGAGCTACTTCCTCCTCAAACACTTCTTGCATTTGCTGTTTATTGCATTTATTGTTCTGGGCTTAAGTGCTCACTGTTGATACTTGGGCACCTGACCTGAACCAAATCAAAGAAAACTTTCTGTTTACAAAAGGTCAGTATATTATTTTATGGGTGGGGGTGTGGTAAAGGAATAACTAAGTTTATAGATGCAAGATTTATATAGACAGATTTGGATGGGGGGGAAAAAAATCTATATGGAAAAATAACATATTGTAGCTGATAATTGGAAAGCTGCGTAGAGCAACTGACATTGTTGAAAGTAATGGGAATCAGGCTTTGAAAATGTCAGCCTAGGCTTTTAAAGAGACACTCTTAAAAAAAAACAACTCACAATATAGTGCCCTTTCTGTCCGACTTGACCTTTCCCTCTTAAGCTACAGACCTCATGTTGCAAAAATTAGTACTGGTCACTTCTCTAGATGTGGAAGGGAAATGCTAAGTTGCAAGAAAATGTACTTTAATTACAAAGAACATGATGTTAAAGAGCAGTTCATGAATTGCTAGCATGTAGTAGCTTCTGTCAGTAATAACTCTGAAAGAATTCATAATAAAAGATGAATGTATAGTTATAAAAAGTCCAAATAATAAGGTGCGTAATCTTTATTGAAACTGTTTTTCACATTCACATGTTAAGACCCTATGTCTTTTTGCTGTTTCATTAGGATGTGCCTCACCAAAGACCTACCAGGAAATGCTAGCAGTCCTGTTACATTTGAAAAATGAATGTGATCTAGTAGAATGAGCAGAAAAGTAGGGAGGTTTATGGTCCTAAGGTCTGATCCTGCTTTTTCCACTCACTTGTCTTAAGCAAGTCACTTCCACACTCTGTTTTAGTTTTCCTGTCTGTATGCTAAGGGCAGAATCTCCTTATCTACTTTCCAGTAATGTTTGCATAGCTATAAATAGGGATGGAGCTCTCAAACTTGGAAATCAAAAGATTAACCTGTACTGGGTGTCTCCAACCCCAGGGAGTAGGTTCTTCAAAATCATGAGACTGCTCTAGCAATCCCGAGAGCTATTTAAAATAAGACATCTAAGTTTCTTTTTACTAGAATTCTGAAATTTGAGTCTTCTGGGTGTACCTGAGGCATAAGATATGCTCCAGAATTGTATGGGGAAATTACATTAAATTATACTGAAAAAAAAAAAAAAAAGGAAAGCTGAGATGTTCATGTGTTGACTTATTTCTAGGAGTTAGAGCTTTAATAAAGCATGAAATGGTAGAAGACTCGTGATTCAGTCACAAGCATTGGCCATGCTGAATGGGCGCAATGCTGAGCCTCATGTAGAGAGATCCACATAAAGACAGGTCTCTAGTCACATTAGTGCACAAAACACTCATTTAAGTGGCAGCTGCCAGTCACAGTCTATCCATAGTTACCAGAGATAGTCTGAATGGCACGCAAGGAGAAGTATTTCCCTGATGTGGATGTTTTTATTTTAGGTAACAGCTTTGTAAAAAGTGGAACAATTTGTCTTCAGTTATTTTAACTACAGAATTTTAACCGGTGGCAGGGTCCCTGATTATCAGAACTATATAAGGCACCAGAAATGCCTGTTATGTCAACCACAAGTCCAAAAATCATACATTTGGCTACTCAACATCAAATGGATTATGAGGACTAAGAACAACAGTGTTGTCTTTATTTGCTTTTCTCCACACATCCTCTATCACATGGATCACATTTTCAAGCTTTCATCTGCAACCATAAGGGCAAATATTTGTTTTTTAAGTTGCTTTTCTCATAGAACCAGTTGGCTACAGAGGAGATGTTCTGTAAACCAGAACTGGTGTAGCCGATTTTATGAAGCAGCACCTACATTTATATTACCATGTTAATTGCAAGTTTGCATCACTTACAGGAGAGGCGCTCTGCCTGACATTCTCCACCTGTTATTAACATGAGTAAACAGTGGATGATGAGTAGCATATTGACTAAGACATGGGACTCCATTTAAATGCAGCTAGGGAGCTTTAGAAATTGTCACTCTCTAAGCTTATAGTCCGCGTACTCAAATTTCCACATTCTGCTAACTACTTAGAACAGTAAATGTACTAGCCATCTTGCGGAGAGGTTTGCAGGAAATTGGAAAGCTTGATTCTCTGCTAAACAAGAATCCTGCTGTAGCTTCTGCCACTGTCTTACAGGAAAACCTCAACTGTTGCTCTTTCTTGACCTATTAGATGATTCTTCGCTGAGGCATTTATCATTTGTGAGGAACTGAATACATCATTCTGCATTAGCTACACAAGGAAAGCTAGCGAATGGCTTGATCCTCCAAGATGCTGAGCAATCCCAATCTACTGGGATCTGAAGTGGCTCAGCACCTCCCTGCACTATTTTTTTTAATTTCTGCAGCATTCTGGCTGTAAGCTTAAACCCTCAGACTCGTCGTATTTTCCAGATTGCTGATTACTTATTAACCGAACTGTGAAAGACATGCACGTTAACTGAGCATGGTAATGAGATTGGATACCTTCATGTTCCCAGAGGGAGGACAGTCCATAAATCTCTTATGGACAACTTCCCCCAGTGACCTATCCTTCCTCTCTTCATTTGTGAGCAGGTTAGCTATCCAAAACATGTACCAATTAAAACCTTATTTCACACCATTGCATACACAGCAGTTTTTGTCTCCACTGACAGATGAAGCCATGGTGCATCTTTTCATGCTTGCTCATGTACAGTGTTAAAAACATTGGCTTTAGCCAGCACAGAAACGTAGCTGAGAGATTTATCATGTGGATTGGATGCAAAGAGAAGATGTATCTTTGCCTTTCACAATAATTGTACAGCTCAGTTTAATCCTTAAAATGACCTCTTACCTGGAACCTGGCAGACAATAATAAATATCCACTATTGAATAATTAAGGGTACCACACTCATTTAAACTATATCTGACATGGATGTTTTGACACTAGGATTTATTTAGAAGGAACAGGCTTTGATAAAATCATAGAAAAACCAGGGCTAGAAGAAGCTTCAAAGACTAAGTACAGTCAGTCAAAAAGCCAGAGGCTGAATCAATTAAATCTTCGCAGGTGAGTCTAAGCTGGGTAGATTGAACCAGTAAGCAAGTGAACAAATAGTCACTTTTGATTTTAGAAATGCAGCCACGTGCCTGCAGTGGCCCAGGCCCAGGCCAAGGGGGTGGGGGTGGAGCAGACAGTTTGGGCCAAACCTAGCCCACCCACCCTGCGAGGGGTGGTTTTCAGGGAAGGTGCAAAGCATCCTGGGATGCTTGGGGATCGGCAGTTAACTTGAATCTGGAGGGGATCTGAGACAGAAGTTCAATAAGCTGATTTAACCTAAATCAGTCAAGTCTCATACTACTGGTTTATTTTAAACTGGTTTCAGCCATTTTGAAAGTGGTTTATATGTACTGAACTTCTGTTTTGTTACAGATCTGAACCGGTGTTTGATCCCTTACACTGGTTTGTGTGTAATTTCTGTCCCTAGCCAAAAGGTCATTTATTACAACCATTGCTCAAGGCATGTTCAGTGATCAACTACTTCAAAAATAGTCAGCATTGTTGGATTTTCATTATGAACTGAAGACAGTAACATCCTACTCTTGCATGATCAGATTAATAGCCACATGCATGAAAGATAATGATAAAGAGCAAGCCTAAGCCAAAGTATATGATATTGATAGTTTGACACTAGATCCAAAGATTTGAGGATGGGAATTTTGCTACTGTCCTGAACAGAAGCAGGATCTGGGCCAGAGCTGACCAAAATGTTGAAACAGATAATTCCTTGTATAACTCATGACATATGTGTTTGATAGACATAGCTGTTAGAGGCAAGTTATTATCTCCTTTAGTACATCCATGTAACCTGATGCTGGTACATCTCTGGCAAGTTTTTGTTACTACTCTGAGCACTTGTCAGATAAGTTTAAAAAAAATAATTGCAACAAGTCATCCTTGCTCATCATTGGTTAATTAGTACTGATTTCTAACCAAGTCTTTCTTCTTCCTAATAAAGTTTTTTTTTTTTGGGGGGGGGGGGGGGGGGGTTGGTGATTTCTTCCTCCCTCCTCCCCCGCTTCAAAAATATGCTAATAAAACTGCATTTTTCATGGTGGTAGTTCTACTGCCACACTGATCAGTTGTTTTCATCACTTAGATTTACCAAGCTGGTCACATTTTGAATAGGTTTTAGTTAACAGTCTTTCATTACTATCTCTCCCACTACAGAAGAGCTTGATTAACTCAGAAATTTCAGAAGGAGCTGTGGGATACTGTATGAGATTAATTTGAACAGCTGGATACATTTTGAATAGCTTTCATTTTGCTTTGCTCCACTGTTTTCCATTTGATTTTTCTCATGTTGTGTTATTATTTGATGTTAAAAAATACATTTATGTACAGATGCTTATAAATATATACACAACATTGTTCTTCAGCTTAATTGGAACATTATTTTCAGCCTAGTAAGAATAATAGAAATGTGTGTTGCCCTATTCTGTGGGATAATGTGTGGAATTACATTAATAACTGGTAGAATGGATTCCCAGGGTTTAACAGATTTGGAAATTTGGGTAACACAAATAATAGCTTTTAAACCCTCCAGCTGATTAATGGTGGTGGCAACAGAGGGAACAAACTAGAATCAAGAAGGAAAGCTGATAGAGAACAAATTAGAGGAGGATTAAGCCAAAATTTCTCAAATAAAGTTTCCTTAAGTAAGTCTTGTTACCACCACATAAGCAAAACACTTAGCCTACTTTGTGTTCCTTATGTAATATGGTTGTATTTAAATTTGTTGGCTTAATTTGAATTGATTGATAGTGTTTTCCATTTTCTATTCTGGAAATGACATAATGAAAACTTCATTCCAGTAATAGGGCTACAGTCTGGCAGGTGTTGAGGAAGAATGTAGCATTAGTAATCCCACAGGGACTTTACATACATGCTGCAAAAATAATGTACGTTGTATCTTGACAGGGTGACAATGACCCTAGTACAGAGAGCCAGCCCTGGGCCAGCGCACCATTAAACATATCACCTATTGGCTTATATGGGATTTCAGTGGTGTGTAGGACATTTTTTGGCCTGAAGCCCAGGGGTAAATTTCATGCCCAGTTCTCTCTCTACTTGTTCTTTCTAGTCCTACTTAGCACCCAAAAATCTGCTTAGAGTCAATATATGGCTGCTACTGCCTGGTTAGAAATTTGATGCAGATTAACAATAGCATTGAACATTTGGTTATACTTTGTAACACCTCTTTGCACTCACAGCCTAGGGCAGGGGTGTCAAACTCATCTCGCCCCATGGGACGGATAAATGTCCCAAAACCAGTCTGCAGGCCAGACTGGGACCAACCTACTGTGGAGCAGCAATGACACTGGGTCCAGCCCTGTACTGCATGTGCCAACCCCTGTGCACTCTGTGCTGGCCTTTTGTGCTGCATGTGCAGCTGGTCTAATCCTGCTGGCTGCATGTAGCTCACACCAGTCCTGCACATAGCCCATGAGGCTGGCAGGGGGTGTGTGCTGCCCACAGCAGCCTGTCATTGCACATTGCATAGGGAGTTTGGGATGGGATTTTCAACATGCAGGCTGCATGTGGTGCCCTAGTGAACTCACTGTGCTGCTTGCCACGGCTGACAAATGGGGTTGGCTCGGTGACCTGTGGGCCGGATCAAATGGCTCCACAGGCTGTATTTTTGATACTTCTGGCCTAGGAAAGACACTTCCAGGATGCTTTAAGAGGGCTAGAATTAGGACAGTAAGCTTCTACCTTATCCCTGCATTGTAGCAATTCATTGTTCAAAATTTGGCTCTTCATCCTTTTATGGCTGAGCACTTGTGGCCCAACCACAGATTTGACCACAAGAGACTACAGAAGAGATAAGGTTAATTGCAGCATGTGAGAATGGTATGGAGGCCCCTGTGAAGACTTATGTCTAAAATCTCTGGCTTAGGTTCTCTCTCAGGCCAAAAATCTGGTTATATAGGCAGGTAATGCCTCTGGCAAGATAGTCTTGGCTCCCCTGTTCTAAGGGTGCATTTGCCTCTGCCTAGGCCATTCACATGAATTAGGGCAATGGCGAGATTCGTCTTGGCTTATGCAGACTACCTATGGTTTTGTGTTTTTTTCAAAAATGAAAAATATAGTCTGAGTGTGCATATTGTGTGTGCGCGCGCGCACGCACACACACACACACACACACACAGAGCTATGGACTTCAGAATCAAATTAAATAGTTCAGAGGACTATTACTTCTTTATACAGGAAGGAAAGGGATACATACAGCCAGGGTGAATGTCTTGGGCACAGTTTTTCAGTGCGACTCCAATCCGACGCTGTTGTAGCCAGTGGAGAAGATTAAAGCCTCTCTCTTTTTACTACTCTAATAAATTAATGCTGAAAACCTTTGACCATTATTTGACAATGTTTGACTGCTTGAATCCCCAACCCTAGATTAAATCTGCTTCTTTAACAGAGAACAGAAGTTACTGCCTCTCCTACTCCTGTCTTAGCCACTCCCATATAGGTATACAACATGCAAAGGAAAACACAGGGCAATGGGAGAGGCTGGAAGTTCTTTCAGGCAGATCTCTCAGACTTACCTATTTGCACCATCACCATATGGATAGAAACATGGGATTGAATAGACAGTATTCACAGTACCATTTGGTATTGAAATCTTCTATTTATGGACAGCTTACACAGCCACACTATGAGGTCAGAGCATCTTTCAGCCAAAACCTTTCTATTATTATTATTGTTAGCCTGTAAATATTTAGATTCGTACTGTGCTGGGTGCTGTGCATAGGCAGAAGAGACAAAATTCATTACCTGGAGGTTTTTAGGCTAAATCCCTATGACTAAAGAGCAGTAACTTAGAGAAGTCCTGGAGAATGTGGTCCAATTTTAAATGCCATGTCTGGAAGTGTCTGCAACATGAGCCAGTCCAGAAACTGATCATGGTGCCAAACTAATGGTGTTTTTACAATGTTGATTATTGTCATCTACTGGTATCTCAGCCAATACCAATAAACACAGTTGCTGCTTCATATTTGCCTTAGTCTAGTGTATATAAAACTGGCGATTCAACGACTTCACCAGTTGTTTAGCTTATATTGATGGATTCACCTGATTCAGGCCTATTTTCCCAGTCCTCCTCATTAATTTACCTATATATTCCATTAGTTGGTTCCTCCTTTCTTTCCTACTAGTTGCAAACCTTCCCTGGTGATATATTGTGACATGTTTAGAGGCAACTGAATTCTGCACATGGGAAGGGTTTCATTGAGAGTAAGTTGTGGCCATTTCCACATGTTTAGTTTTGTTTTATAACTTATGTATTTTATTGTTGGTCACTCAATCTTCTTTCAACAGGGGAGGAAGGGGGAATATAAATCTAATAAATACTTTCCTCCTAGGTACTCCATGTACCAGCAACACAGCTATTCTTCCATATTCTTAAAATTCACGTAAAAGTCAAGTTTATACATAACAGGCTACCAGATTGGGACTTAACTTCATGAATGTAATAGTTCTACTGGCCAATGTGGGGCTACTTTGAGACCTGGTTTATACACAACTGTATTCAGCTCTATTAGTCTGAAAACACTATAGTTATATTGGTACAACTGTCTCCTTGCTTACGGTTGTACTAGTTTACCTATATAAATTAAAACAAACCTATGTAAATTAAAACAAAAAAACTAAATCCCTACAAAATGTGTGCATAGAAAAGGCCTAATTCACACCAGCTGATTATTGTTCCCATGGACTGATGTAATGCTTTGGAACTACTTGCATACACAGATTGGACACATGCTTGACTTACAGCAGAACTGGGGCCAGAGACTATGAGAGCTTTGAGGCAGGGTATGTCTTTAGGCTATGTTCAGGCCCTAACACAGGACAGTCCTAGTTCTGCCTTTGGCCTCTCACTACTACCATAATGCAAATAGTGAAGTAGCTGTAGCAGTAACCCTGGATCCATTTTTTTCTAATCACCTCTACTAAACTCTTGTTTCCTGTCTGTAGAATGAGATGTGTCTAGCCACGCAACAGCTTTCCAAGCAGCTTCTTGCATATGAAAAGCAGGTATGTTGAATAATGTGTCTGCAAGGGTAAGGAATCTCTGCGTTCTGCTGATTAGATTGCACCTGAGAAACAGGCATGGACCTGTTTAAGGAGTGGGATTTCAGAAGTGCTGAGCATTAGCCTAACTTAGCTCCCATTGGAGCCAACTGCACAGCTACCCAACGGTGTAGTGACGTGGCTGGGCGCAGAGGTAGTGGCGACTTCTGGTTCCCAATATACTGCTGGCAGCAGCTGTTATTTTTCACCCTGCCTCCTGCAAGTCAGTGACCAAGGTGGTTACACTGGTCGCACCGCCCTAGTTAATATTACTACAACTACCTATAGATATCAACTGAAGCATGGTTAGGTCCATGCTAGGGATTGTTGAAAATCCCATCCAGAATGGCATGCCTGATGCAGCACAGCCTGTTTTGTTCTGCATTCTTTTGAAATGTGTCTAACATTTTTTTTTTTTGTCTAAATGAACAAAAAAAGAACATATACTAAAGTATGATGTTATTTTTACATATCCAGTAACTTGCACATAGTCTGTATGACCGTGATTTACATTTTTACTTTCAGAATTTTGCTCTGGGTAAAGGAGATGAAGAAGTGATATCCAGCCTTCATTATTTCTCAAAAGTAGTGGATGAGGTAATCTAAATATAGTCTGTAAAACAGTCCCATGCTCTGTCTGTCCTTTTATCTTTTTTGCCTCTGGCTATTGCTTACTAAGGTCCCTTTGTGTAACCATCTGTAGAGTGATCATAGAGTCCTGGTTCTCCACACCCACTAAAGAAGACTAGAGGGTTGTACTAGGGGAATACCAATAAAGGCTGATTAAAATACATAAGATAATAAAGGGACAGGAGTGTGACTTAAAGTCTTAGATACACAGTTAGCCTGTGTCAGATGATATTGATGTACTAAAGAAATAAGATCTAAGAGGGGGACCAGGACTCTAACACCACACGATGTCAGAGAGAGGGGTGAAGGAGTGATGAACACCATGGCATTTTTGTGGCCTGTATGAGTTGGGGAGAGTTGCAGCCCCTGTACTCGGGCGACTAGCACTGCTCCCAACCTGTTACCATCCAGAGGCATGGAGTCCCCAAAGAAAGTGTGGAGTAGTAGGCAGAGCTCTGCTTTTCTATACAGTACGTTGAGTGCAGGTAAAAGAATGCATCAGTCTGTGTTATTACCAGAGGGCCAGGAGCACTGTGCTCCTTTGAAGTCCTTTCCTTCTATGCATCAGTCTCAGTGCAAGGCTGAGCTGATCATGCAGGAGAGACCTACCAACACGGGGCCTTTATCTGCTAGACTGTGATAGTTTATAACCTCATTTTTCTGATAAAAAGGCATAGGAGTTACTACATTTTAGTATTCCACAGGCCATATCCAGAATTCCCAGGGAGAATTAATAAAGTTTCAAATAGTCATTGCCTTGAAATTGCACAGAACTCAGTGGGGTGTCAGCAGGAGGATCAGTTTAAATCAGGCTACGTGCATAGGGTGTTGTGTTCGAAGTCTAGTGTTTCTTCTTTGGGCACGACAAGTCGCTGCTAAGTAATGGGAGTTTTTCTACTTGTGGCCCCACTAGCAATGAAATATTAATGTTTCCAAGGTGATCTGTACCTTTTCTTCCTTCCCACCTCACTCAGTCCTTTCAGGTTCTGCTGGGATAATGCTTGGTCTGTCAGTAATATGTCATATTCCTGTCCAGTTTACTTTACACTTTTGCAATTAAAAGAAAAAGGCAAAGGTTATATTGGGGTGTGCTCATGACAGAACAGTAAAATTGGATGTAAAAGCTAAAATATTAAGGCCAAACTCATTATTTGGATTAACTCTCTTGATTTAATTGGTATTAGCCCAAGAAATGATTTGCTCCTGCTAGGCTGTTTCCTCCGATCGTAATTGAAAGGAGCAACGTTTATTGTCACAAGACTAGCCCTCCCGGAATAAATACAAAGTACTGCTTCTCTCTCTGGAGTGCAGTGTATAAATAAAACCCCTCCTTTTTGTGGTCTGAACAGTGAATTCACTTTGTTCTCTTGTGAGGCCTGTGGCTTTTCCGTCACAAGTGCTACTGTCTTCCATAACCTTGTTTCATGCATGTTAGCTAGACCCCTATAAAATTATTGAATCCTAATATGTCCACTCTATACCCACCTTTAACTCCTCCAGTCTGCTTCCACACTTCTGCAGACCTGATGGGAAGAACAAGGGTGTGGATGTGGGCCTAATCTGGGCCACCCTGCATAGGAACCTCCCAGGAGCACACTTTGACCCTGCAATACTGTGGGAACACAGTGTGTCAAACTTCTGTTCTTAAGCCTGGAAGTTTTTTGCCAGGCTTCAGCACTCTGAAACGTATCCTGGTGAGCACAGGTTGATCTGCTCTTTTTGCTAGAACTGAGATAGATATTTAAGGACATTCTAAGCAGTTTAATCAGGTTGCAAGCACCCAGCACGCTGCTCTACAGTAAAGTAGCTGACCCCTGGTGTAGAGTACTGACAAAGAGCTTAGTTATATAAAAAAATCCCTTCAGAATAAGCCTTAGAATTAATGGTCAACTGTCTTAATACAGTCCGCATGAACTAAAATGCTCTTTTGAATCATCTAAAAAGACCATGCAAGCATTAGGGCAAAATCCTCAGCCACCAACACGTTGAGTAAACCAACTGTGAGGATTTTGCTGCTTGGTACCCTGTACCACGTGGCTGTCCCATGGCCTACAGCTCTGCAACTTGTAGTGATGTGGAATGCTCCTCCATAATCCATCTCTATATCTTCATCAGTGTACTAAAAATGATGATAACTTACTTGTTTTGTAGTAAGGTCGGGGCTTTAGCTGCAGATCAGGTTCCATAACTTAGAACAATTTGCCTAGTTGTGGGATCTCTTTCAAACTGGAGGTTTTCAGAAAGAGGCTGGGTGTTTATCTGTCTGGGCTGGTTTAGGAACAGTGAACCTTGATCTATGCCAGGTTTGGACTAGATGGTTTTCCAGGTCCCTTCCAACTTTATCGTTCTGTGTCACGAGCTCTCTGCTTGACTTGTAAAGGCCAGAAAGTTTTTTTTCCAGTATAGGTTAAGCACCTAAATCTGCTAGGAAAAAAAAAAAAAAAAAAAAAAAAATTTATATATACATATATATATATATATATATATATATATATATATATATACACACATATATATATATATATATATATATATATATATATACACACACACACACACACACACACACACAAATGCCTTATTGTGCATGGATGAAAGGCTGTTTCTCCTGAGAAAACCAAAGTTATACTGTAGATACTCCTTCCCCCCTCAATTTCCAATGTAGAAAAGCATGTAAGCATGAGAAGAGAGATGACAGACAGGTATGACAGATAGATGGGGAGATAAGGGTAACAGTGAAATGATTATGAACCACATGATTAGCAGTGATCAGAGAATACCAGCTGTCTCACATCTCAAGCAAAATTCCCATTCATTAAATAGACAGTGTTGTATGAGCCAAGAACGTAGGACCCATTCAATTCAGTGCGAGATTCTGGATATTCAGCACTTATGAAAATCAGGCAAGAATTGAAATATGACTGAAGAACCAAACTACGCTTTTTTTTTTTTTTTTAAGTCCAAGTCTTATCTAAAGTCTTCCTTTCCCTTCCTTACCCAAAAACAAGTAGTGAAATATGACATTTTTTTTTTAAATTGAATTAAACCACTACCTATCTGAAAAACAGCTCTTGTTCATAGGCATCAAACTAAATGTGAACAATTAAACTGATCTGGTGTTCAAGAAAGTGTTTTATTTGGACAAGGTGGGTGTAGTTTGCCAAGGCAGCTGAACTGTTTGCATAGCAATAGTGAGGAGGTAAATGGTTTGATACAAAGTCTCTCCTTTAGTAAGTTTAAAACAGCACAGTCCAGGGAAAATACTGGGTATTTATCCCTGTGATATATAGTTTGTTAGTGAAACTTTTCAAGCCGTTTAGTCTGGTCTGGTTCAATTTCTATTTAAGTCAGTAGCAGGCTTCTCATGGATATCAGTGACTGATTGGGCATGTCTACACACTCATTAAATGCACCAAGTACTAAATCAGTGCGCAGCAACTCGTGCTACTGCTCAGTAGCACCAGTGCATGGGTTTTTAGTGATACTTATGGTGCAGTAGCATATAAGCATAGCCTGGCACACTACTGTGCATGGTTATTAGGCTACTGTGTAGTTAGTATCTCACGTAGACATGCCATTGTGAATTATACTCTGGAGAGTGGTATATTCAGCTTCTAAAGGGAAGCTGCATGAAATCAGAAATAGCTGTATCTGAATAAACCCAAAAAACCCAAATACTTCATTGAACTACAGTACATCAGGGAAACATGTTTAAAATGCTAATTGATAATGACATTGGATCTCTGAGGTATTTCCACTATCTGGTATCAGAAATACTATGTAACCATCAGACCTGGCATTATTTGGCCTAATAAAATGGTTGGTTGAGAAATGTTTACATCTCAAACCAAGTTTAAAGCATTTCTATTTTATGTTACATGTGAATACTGGCTGCCACATTAGCTCATAGTACTCAAAACAAGCACTGCTATGTACTGACATGTATGGCTCCTAACTTACAACAGCAAGTCCTCAGTGCTCCTTGAATTTGCACTGTAATTTAAGTCACTTCTTTCTCTCTTCTAGCTTAACATTCTTCATACTGAGCTGGCAAAACAGCTCGCAGACACAATGGTTCTCCCAATAATACAGTTTCGAGAAAAAGATCTTACAGGTAAGTTCAACTGAGGCTTCAAATTCCCTTCCATTCTTAACCACTACATGAGTATTACCAGGCTAACATCACCCTTTGCGCTGGAGCATTCTTTTAAAAAAAAAGAAAAAGGTTTTGCTGGAATTAAAAACAGCTGTAGTACAACAGTAGAAGAAAACTGTGGATATGTGCTGATGGTTATATTCCATACATTACAGTTTGGCAGTTAAGATTATTATGGCATCAGTGGGCCTATTGCAAATGCTACATTATTTATATTTCTGGGGCAGGGAGTGGGGCTGGTGTAGGCATTGCACAGCCAGGGAAAGCACAGTACAGAGCCGCGAGTGGCTTGTCCAGGGGATGCAGAGTCGGGGGGGGTGGCTCCTGCCTGTGCACATACCCCGGGAGGGTGTGGGGGGAGGGGTGCCCCTGGATCTATGCGCAGGGTGCGGGCAGGTTGTGCCTGGCGCCAGGCTCTTCCTGGCAGGGGGCTGAGCCAGGCTGCAACCAGGGTGGGCAGTGGTGGCACTGGGAGGGGGAGTTGGGGGGTGTAAAAGGTCGCCCTCCCCAGCGCCATCTTCCCTGGTAATCCATGCCTTATGTGGGGCAGCCTTGGAGTCTTCTTTGAAGTTCTGATGTCCCACCCTCTACTCATCTGCCACATCTTGGTGGAAATTTTGTTGATGCTCTTATGAGTGGGAGTCTGCTTATTGTATTTTGTATGTTGGGGTCTTTTACCTATATGGGCCTGACCCCTGTCTTTCTCTAGCTAGACCTCCCCATCTAAACCCACCAAAAAGGGTTTGACTCCGAGGCTCTAGCCTTTTACAGTGTCTTGAGGCTTGTTGCCCCCTTTCCTACTCCAATCTGAAGCCTGGCCCCGCTGGCCCAGAGGCACGGCCACCAGCCCCACAGCCAGGGGGTTGCAAATTCAAGGCTAGGGGACAGCCTCACACTTTCCTAGTCCAAAGGAAAAAAAAGAAAACATAACAAAAGCTGCACCAGGCCTTTTAAGATCGCGCCTTCAGGCGCCCGGGTCAGTGCCCCCCAAAGTCCTGTGCCCCCACTGATGCTGGGGTCTGTGCCCCCTAAAAGTCACACCCTCACTGGTGCCAGGGTCACCACTCTGAAGTGGGCCCCAAAAATGAGGCCTTCTCCTTCTCCTAATAGCCTCACCCAAACCACTGGTTGTTATTCAGTGATCAAAAAAGAGAAGAAAAAAATAAAATAAAATTAGTCCCGTCCGTGAGTAATAACTGCCACCAGCAAACGTGATCAAGAAAAGCAGCACGTCAGCTTACATTCGCAAGGTTCATGCTTTGGCTCCCCACTGTCGGCTACAGCCCTTGCTGTGCTGCGGCTACCATCTCTCCGGGGTTTCCATAGTTCCACTCTTCCTGCCTTTGGACCACTCACCAAGCCTCTCTAGAGAGCTGCGAGAAATACTCCTTCCCCTTCAGCTACCACTCCCTGACTGCTCTGCCCAGGGTTTTTATAGTCCTGGCCTGCCCCTTCCAGTCAGCTGACTGGCTGGCCAGGCTCAACATTTAACCCCTTCCTTACCAGCACTCTGTGCCCAGAAAGTTTTGGCCTTAAAGGGGCAGACCTAACTTCTGGTGACAGGGCTAGTGTTCCCTGTTACAGGGGGCTGCAGTTCCCCCCCCCCCCCCAATAGACCTGCTCTCGTAGGCCTCTGTAGCGAGGGAGGGAGTGGGGCTGGGGCTGGGGCTGGAGCAGGGGCAGGCACTGCCCAGCTGGCACAGAGCACAGGATGGAGCTGCGAGCAGCTCGTCCACAGGGTGCGGGGGGCGGCAGCTTCTGCTGCTATATGCATCCCAGGAGGGCGTGGGGGGGCGTGCCCCCAGATCTGTGCGTGGGGTGGGGTAGACCGGGGCCAGGGCTTTGCCCACCCCCCGTGCCCCCAGATGAGGTGCTCATGGCAGTGCCTGCCCTTGCTCCAGCCCCAACCCCTGCTGTCTCCCTCTCCATGGGGTCCTACAGGAGCGGGGCTACATGGGGAGGCTGCAGCCACTCCAGAATTCACCATGAGCCATAGTTCATGTGCTTTCTGTATTAACAGTCAGAGAAGTAGGGCTGGAAGGGACCTCCAGAAGTCATCTAGTCCAGCCCCCCTTGTTGACAACTAAAGGCTGGCCAGACACTGTAGAAAAACAGATCTTTATAGCCTTGGTAGATCGTTTGTGAAATACCATTCTTTACATGACTTTACACCTGGTTTATTATTTTTGAGGTGTGCACAACTGTACATCTTCACTAACAGAACTGAAATAATTAAAACAAACGTCCTTCGATTACATATTCGTTTTGTTGGGGTTCTACTTGATAAGCCATATTTATAGGTCTCACTTTGAAATGTTTGCTTTTTTCCAGAAGTAAGCACATTGAAGGATCTTTTTGGTCTTGCTAGCAATGGTACGTTTAATATCTTTGTTTGTTTCTACTGGCGTGTTGTAAAAAATGTCACAGAAATCTTTGGGTGTATACATATGCCATAATGCTAAACGTGTTTTGTCCGCAGAACATGATGTCTCAATGGCAAAGTATAGCAGGTTACCAAAAAGAAAAGAAAATGAAAAGGTAAAAAAACAATCCTATATTTCTGTCCTTAATGTTAGGAATATTTAAATCAGCAGCTCTACCTGTTTCATTTATAACTAAAACACAGGCAAATTTACAAAATTTTGGGTTTATTGGACCATACTGCACTAGCTCACAACTACGAGCGATTAACTTTCTAGTCAGCTTTTAGACCTTAGTTCAGTAGGCACTGTGTGCTTCAGGTTAGGCCCAAATGTTAAATGCCTTGCTGAAACAAATCCATTTAGCATTGAGGGAAACTCCAAGGGTGACTTCTATAGAAGAAGATCCTAAAATGCCACAAACAGAATGTATAAGCCCCCTACTATTCAGCTCTTCTAGTCACCACTTTTGTTAAGTGAGGATGCTACACTACAGGATTGTATTTGAAGCAATACAGCGAGGTGTTATCTGCTGTTCTTAAAGGACTAAGTTCTCTTCTGATGGGTATTTGGATACTTATTTCTACCTTTGGATATTTCCATTTTGTGGGAGGCTCAGTAGTGCCAAGAATGTAGGGGTAGACCTAGTAAGGTGTTTTGCACTTTGAGAGAAACCAAAAAGCCCCTTTAAGGGATTTGCATTGCAGATCACAATGCAATATTTAGTCCTTGCATTGGATATATGCTTTTGGAGATTCAGTATTGTGAACTGTTCTGTGAATTTTGCTCATAGAAGATTTGGTTTGATCTCAGCTGTAGTGTACCTACTTTAGACTTATACTGATATAATGGAGATAAGAATCTGGACTGTATAGTTAATCTATGTAATTTTAATTGCATGTTGTAACAATTGCATAATTTAAACTTTTAATTGAATAATTTTAACGCCACAAGGACAGATTCAGATGCTGAAGTATCTGAATTATTATTGAAGCAGAGACAATAATTGATGTAATAGTTTGTTTCCCTTCTCGTGGTTCCTTTTAATATGAAGATAGTTCTCTTAGATGAAAAAATATTTAAGTTTGGCCTTAGAACAGTCAATAAATGACATACATGTAGGATTCTATATTGAATCAGTCAGCTTTTTATCTTTTGAATTCAATCTTTTTTAGGTTAAGGCAGAAGTAGCAAAAGAGGTGGCAAATGCAAGGAGGAAGCAGCATCTATCTTCATTACAATATTACTGCGCTCTGAATGCTCTTCAGTACAGGAAGAGAATTGCAATGGTAGAACCTATGTTAGGATACACACAAGGACAGGTATGTACAGAAACAAAGGATACTGGAAATGCCATTTGAAGAGACATGTCTTTAAGATATTCAAAACATTTTGCCTTTTTTTTTTTTTTTTTAATCAAATCTCATATGAAAATAGGAAAAGCATTTACTCAAAATGTCTTGTGTTAAAACATTTCATTTTTGTTGCATGGCTGCATGCATCTACATTGAGATGACCTGCATATTGAGCTAATTCTGTAGCCATTACTTAAGGCTTACTTGATTTATGGCCAGGTAGTTGGCTACTTAGCTATTCATAAATACAGTATTTAAAAAAACAAAAACACCACACAACCCACTTAAATTCAAAATCAGTGCAGCCTAGGATGAATTCTAACCACACTGAACAATCAGTATAACAAAAATTACTTGCACAAGCTCTGCTATGTGACAGTTCTGGTATATTTTATCCAACAGGCTGCTGAGAAATCTGTTGGGAATGAGAACTGGAATTATGTCTGAGAATTAGAGTATGTAATGTAGTAGATTGAGTATAAGGATAGAAAGTCCCACATTCTGATTCAGCCCTTTGAGAAGACTTTGGCCAAGTGACTTGACATCTCTCTCAGTGTCCCAGGCCATAAAATATGACAGAACTACAAGTAACTTGCCTTCCAGTTGTGTTGGGAGGAAAGTTTCTATAACAATTTACAGACTGATGTAAATGGGCTGTAATGTAAACAGGAATCAGGCTATAAAATAAATGTATTCTGCTGCCTGAGCACTGTTATCTTGTATGTGGAGAGAAAACAAAAACATTCAGCTTTCTAAAATTCACCTTGCAAGAAGACTATGTAAGTCAAAGGATTCTCTGAAAATTGTTCAAATTGCTTTGATAAGCAAATCTACCCTGAGAACCATAGGAGGGCAGGACTTTGTACAAGATGTCTGATGCTTATTGACTTGGGACTATATTACAGTGGGTCTCATGCTCTACTGCGTAATCATTTGCCCCAGTGCAATGTGGCTTTACAATGCTTTCAAATAAGAACTCTCCACTCATTCACACTAGTGATGGGAGGTCACACCCTCTATGCACGGATAGAAATTACATCGAGGAGAACCACAGCTTAAAGCCAAGAGGAACTCCTTCTCCCTGTCCTAGTGAGCTCTGTACTCTCTCACTTCCCCTTCCGCCACTATTGCAGTGAGAACATAGTCCACTTCAACCATTGGGATAATCACTGCAGAGTGACAACCCCAAGGCATTTCCAGTTGCTGGCATGCAGAAAAGACAAAGCTAGAATCATGATTTTGGATGCTCCATGTGGTAATGCCCTGGGTTACCCAGGGAATGCCATATGCTAGGCCAGCCCCAAACTACTTTTTTTAAAGATTAAAACATACAGTGCTTCAAGGCTCTAGCGACTCTTTTAGCTTTTGTACTATAGGTTTTCAATATTAATCATTTAGCTAAACAGTGTGTGCTCTATGTCTCATGTTCCCATAGAAAGGGTTCAGCATATTGGGGGTTACTTCATAGGAGAAATTACCATTACATCTGCTCCTTTACAATTAAGCAGTACAAGGAAGAGGAAACATGGTATCTAATGTGAATCGATGGTTAAATGTTTGATTGTTCAGTAGTGTATTAAGAATTGATTTTTTATAGCTTTTCATTTAATTCAAGACCGCTCAACTAGAATAGCTTCTTGGAAAAGCTAATTAGTCAGACTGCACTGGATTTCCCCCTTCCCCACCTCCACTCTCCATCCTTGTCCCCACACCAGCCTGTCCCATAACCATGTCCTTCAGAGTAGTCATCTGATTAAACTGATTAGTAATGCATGCCCTGTGTAGGGTTGTCTCAGGTCAGGTCTGCGCAAGTCACTTTGCTAGTACTGGACACAAGCAGAGTCATACCAGAAAAGTACTCCTAAGTCTGGACACACCTTCTCTCAGCAAAGCCATTCTTTTTCCAGTGACCCTTATTCCAGCTTCTTGAGCAAAACAGTGTCTGCACTAGGAACTTTGTCCAGCTCATGTATGTTAGACAGAGACTATACCTTGTCACATCTGATGGACATAACTACTCTGGTGAAAATTCATAGTGCAGACCAGGCCTAATATAGGTAGTGGAGGCTCAGATCTCAGCCCTTGAGACTGCAACAGAGTAAGGCACAGGAGCTGGTACTGCTGGAGAACCCAGTTCTGGTCAGCACTGACAAATGTAGCAGAGGGAAGAGGGCTGACATGGCTCTTCCTCCCCAGAAAACAGAAGGCTTTTTGGAAATTTGACACTCAACAACCACTGCAGATACAGATAAGCATCTGTATGCATGAGAGAGCATATGGGGTGATTGGTAAAAGAAGGTGGGAAAAGCAGATAGACATTGGATTCAAAACTGTCTTAGATTTGAGTATCAGCCTGAGACATCTTACATAACAGAATCATCCTCAGCACACGCCCTGCCATCCATTATATAATTGTCAAAGCTTTCTTAGATAATTTTCAGAATGCCCTTATTGTATTTTTCAGATTAACTTTTTTAAGAAGGGAGCAGAGATGTTTTCCAAAAGAATGGACAGCTTTTTATCATCAGTTTCAAACATGGTTCAAAGGTAACACAACACCTAGGTTTCAGTTTGGTTTTTATTTATTTATACTTCTGTTTTAAAAATTTCAAGCAGGACTACTAATGTCCTTCTGTGCCTGGCTGAGGGCTTGTCTCATCCTGATGTCTTTAACCATGAAAGTAGTTCCACAAAAGGGCTGTAGAGCCGGGCTTGCATTGCTGAAATGGGTGGAATTGTGGATTTCACTTGCACTTCACTCTGTGGAAAGAGTCAGTGGGAAGGGAGGAGCATTTGTGTATGTATAAAGGGGGAAAATATTATCTTGTGCACTGCAGCGAACATGCACACAGCAGAAAAATGGTAGTTGTGGTTCCTCAGGCTAATACAGTGGTATTTGACCTCCAGCCTGTGGGTAGAACGTGGCCCATAAGACCATGTCATCTTCCTGTGGGTCTCCCCATGGCTCTGGAAATTTGAAGCTGTGGCATTCAGATTGCTACTTTGGAAGCCACAGAAATTAACGCTGCAACCACTCCCCTCCTGCCAAATTTCTGGACCCGTGGGGAGCTCTGCAGACTGGATGACATGGCCCCGCATGGCATGTTGTGGCAGTGTAAGAGATCGCTCCATTGCCAGATCCAGTGTGCAGGGTCAACAGATTGCAGCTGTGGACCAACCTCATGTGTCAACCCCACCCTAGATCCAGCCTACAGACCAGACCCTTGCCACTCATCCAGCCCTCTGGTCTAGAAAGTTGAGTACTGCTGGACTAATGCCCAAATAACGTACCTTAACTAAGAATACAAGCCCAATCTCAATCCTGCATACCTGTATGGATATGCTTAGTTCAGCATTTAGGAGCATAAAGGAGATGTTTTAAACATCTTCATGAGCATACAAAGAAGGATCATGGACCCCTTGAACAGTGTTTCCTTATTTACAGAAAAATATATTTCAGTCTTCCAAAAAAATCTTTTAGCAGTATTATTTTTTTTAATCATTATCGTTCAGTTTTGCCGTGAGTTCAGGAGCCAGTAAACCATTTAGTGTTGCTAAATCATAGTAGGATTGGGGCCTCATTGTGCTGGGGCTGTACAAACATGGGAGAGAGAGAATCCTTTCCTTGCAGAATTCACCGTTTCCATTGGAACCAAATGGATGTCTTTCCACTGAGTGCAGTGTGCTTTGGGTAAGGGCCTTATTGAATAATTTCCCCAATGTTGGCCTTATTCATCTGATAATCTTTTTAGTCCCTGCATTTCTACTGGAGTTTGAAATTGTTTTCTTTACAGTTAATGTTCACTGCCAAATTCTAGTCTAATAAATAAATCCAAACTTACCCACAATCCTCTAAGCCTTATCTTATAATTGTAATAGATTAGAGGGCTGACTAAATTTTTATTTAAGCCATGTGGGACACTAGATTGCACAAAGCAAAGGAAACAGGAACCCTTTCTAATTTAAACATGTCCAGAGATCACTCCTTTTTCTGGGCATGGTGGCACTCTGAGTACCAAATACCTATTATTTTAGAACAGTTAGTTTCAAATAACTAGACTGTATAGCAGGAACTAGAAAAAAGTTGCCAGACAAGGACTGACTAAATGATTTTTATATTCTGGTGTCATGACAATGACACTGACTAAAGCCAACTGATTTGGAGGAAGGAATAACCCTGAACTGTGCTGCAGTTGCACAATTGCTCTATATACTATCTTGAATGGAAATTTTCTTTCTTACCACAACTGGCAGTCAAGTCTCATGCTTCAGGGTACAAGATGATAGTCATTATAATTGTTTTCTCAGTAGTCTAATTTCACCTGCTGCTCTTCTTTATGAAGCATCTAATTATTTTGCAGTTTTACTAAGGCATTCTTTTTAACAAAATCCTGCAACAAGGAGTGCTCTTTGTATTTTGCACACAAAGTAATTTCTTGTCTCAGTTTAAAATTGTCTGCCTTGTAATTTCCAACAAGTGTCCTTCTTGTTCTTGGCCTAATGGAAAGAGCATGTAAGAGCACTTGAATAGCTTTCACTAAACCAGTGCTTATTTTACATATCTTTATCATATTTCTGCTTACTTTTCCCCTTTCCACACTGTATCTCGAACAATCCCTCTCTAATCTTCATATAATTTGTTTTGGCTATAGGACAGGTTTTAAACTCCCTAAGCAGAGTGCCCTCTATTTTTAACATCAGAAATATTTTGCCTATGGACAGCAGACTTGTTTGCACAAAGCACTTTTCATACACTACTTATTAAGACTGTGAAATCACATTATAGAATAAGCCCATTTTTTCCAAAGTATAATTTGTGCTTCTCTGAGTTAGGGGTTTGGGTTCTGAGACAAACAGATAAGTCTTTCAGCTGTTCTCCAGAGTTGCAGCTTTCCTATAAAAATCTCTAGCCGTTCTGATTTTGAAGGAACCTTTGAAAACACAACCCTGCTGTAACCAGTGTAGCAGTGTCTGCCTGACCCTGAAAAAAAGAGGTTGGAGAAGTCTGAACCGCACCTTTCATCTCAGGGGTTATCATCTCAAATGTGTATGAAGATATTTTAAATTTCAATCTGGTCAACCATTTCAGTGCTCAAAGAACACCAGGAAATGGATGAGTCCTTATATTACTCTGAGTAACTTATACTTTTCGTGCTCTAACTGCATAGGTTTGGGAGATGCCAATATTTCCTTTTTTCCCACCCTACAAATAAGAAATGAGGCCTCAGGACCAGGAAGTCCATCTGGTCAGTTAGATACTGTTTAGCACTAGCATAAAATGCAACGTTCTCCATTCAGGTTACTTACCACCACAGTAATGACCATTAAAAGATCAGCAGCAGTTATAGAAATGGCCCCAAATATAGTTAAAACTGTTTGCCCTGTGGATCAGGTAGGCAGTTGTCACCTCTGTGGTAGCTAGCTACAGTTTATATCACTATTTCTCAAACTGGGGTACATGGGCAATGTGACAAACTACTAGAGGGTCTAGGAAGAAATGGGACCCTCTAGTAGTTTGTCACATAGCCCACTTAAGGAAGATTGCAGGTTGCTTTTGAGAGGGGGAGAGAGAGATCTCTTCCTTGCTCGCTCGCTCTCTAAAACAACCTGCAGTCTTCCTTAGATGGTTGGAGGGCTTAAGGCATGGTGGCAATGACAGGATTACTGTTTTAGTATAGGGCAACAGCAGCATAACAAACTTAAAAAGAAATTCGCAACCCAAGGTTTCAGAATCGCTGGTCTGTGCGTTTGCTTTGAGCATTTATAACCCCCCTGAGGCATTAAGGTTGATCCCCCTGCCTCAAACATTCACAGATGAAATATGAGGGACTCTCAGATATTAAAAGTCCACGCAGTTTGATGTCCCTAAAATATATGCGCCGGCAGCCTTCTTGAACAAGACGGTGACAATTCTTGGCCACCTCCTTCATGCAGGGATACTCAGGCCATAGTTCCAAGTGATAAATAACTTTTCAAGTGACCTTGATATCAGAGACTTTTATTGTAGGTATCGGTATCTTTCCTACCCTCATAGGATCATAGAAAGTAAGGGCTGGAAAGGACCTTGAAAGATCATTGATTCCAACCCCCAGGGCTGTCTCTGAGGGGGGGCGAATCGGGGCAACTGACCTGGGTCCCGTGCTTTGGGGGGCCTCACAGAGCCGGGTAGAGCGGCGCAGCGACTCTGCGCTGCCTCCAGCTTCACATCGCGCTCCCCCCACCGAATCTGCTGCTGGCTTCCTTGCATCTGGGTCAGGGCCCTGCACAGGCTGATTTGCCCTGGGTCCTGGACCCTGCTTAGATCATCTCTGCCAACCCCCACTGCTCTGGGCAGGAATACTGCTGAAATCAAATGATCCCAGAAAGGTATCTGTCCAGTCTCCTCTTGAAGACTTCCAAGGTTGGGGACTGCACCACCTCCTTGGGAAGTCTATTCCAGATTCTGGTCACCCTTGCCATAAAGAAGTTTTTCCTTACATCCAGCCTGAAACCATCCTCTAACAGTTTATAGCCATTGCTTCTTGGGATCCCTTGTGAACAGTTTTTCTCCCAGGTCCTGATAGTCCTCCTTACGTACTTATAGACTGCCACCAAGTCTTCTCTTCCCAGGCTGAACAGTCCCAGATCCCTTAGTCTTTCCTCATAAGGTTTGTCCTCCAGGCCCTTAATCATTCTTGTGGCCCTCCTCAGGGCCCTTTCAAGATTCTCCACATCTTTTGTGAAGTGCAGCTCCCAGAACTGGACACAGTACCCCAGCTGAAGTCTCACCAACACCAAGTAGAGAGAAAGTATCACTTTCTTAGCCCTGCTCGTGATGTATTGGCTAATGCTTCCCAGTATGCCATTAGCTCTGTTGACTATAGCATCGCACTTGCAGCACATGTTCATCCTGTGATCAACCATAACGCCAAGGTCCTTTTCAGCCATTGTGCTGGCCAGGACATCTCCTCCTAACCTATATTCATGTTGCTGGTTACTTCTCCCCAAATGAAGCACTCTGCATTTATCCTTATTGAACTGCATCTGGTTACATTCTACCCATCTTTCCAGCTTGTCCAGTTCCACTTAGATCTGCATCCTATCCCCTAGCATAACCATTTTTCCCCATTACTTAGTATCCTCCACAAACTTGCCCAGCGTGCTTTCCACATCCTCATCTAAATTGTCGATAAAGATGTTGAACAGCAGAGGGCCAAGAACTGAACCCTGTGGGATGCCACTGACCACCTCCCTCCAAGATGATACAGACACGTTTACTAACACTCTCTGCATTTGACCCCTCAGCCAGTTCCCAACCCACCTGACCGTGGACTCTGCCAGCCCACAATCCCCAAGTTTTTTTTTAATAAGAGCATCATGAGGGACCATATTGAAGGCCTTTTTAAAATCCAAGTATATGACATCAACCACGTCTCCCACATTTAAGAGGTTCATTACTTGATCACAGAAGGAGACGAGGTTGGTCAGATATGACCTGCCTGCAACAAAACCATGTTGCTATCCTTCAGCATCATGCCTTTTGCCAGTCTCTCACAAATGGACTTCTTGATATTTTTTTCCAGAATTTTACTCAGTATCGAGGTCAAACTAACCAGCCTATAGTTTCTCAGATCCTCCCTCCTCCCTTTCTTAAAGATTGGCACCACATTGGCCCTTTTCCAATCATCCAGGACCTCCCCCAAGCACCACGATTCTTCAGATACCTTCGCCAATGGTCCCACAATGACTCCAGCCAATTCCCTCAGCACTCTCAGGTATAGTCCATCCAGTCCTGCCGACCTGAAGACATTCAGCCGCTCTAAGTGCTCCCTCACCAGTTTGACACTGACCAGTAGCTGGAAATTCCCCCTGCCGCATCTGTCCACTATTCAGCCAGGTGGGCGACCACCAGTTAGTAAACACCAAAGAGTCGTGCCAGTTTTCTTACAGTACTTTTTGAGTTGGACTGTGTCCAGGTTGATAATGGACTGTAGCGTTCGCTTCTGATCTGGAGGGTATTTGTGACAATTCCCAAGGGGCCTTGGCTGTTTCATTAACACTGGACGTGTCTACATGAGATGTTATGTTGCTGTAGCAACGCGCTACAGCGACGTAGCATTGGTGTGCACAAACCGTGACACCACAACTCTGTCACCATAGCAATGCATTCCCTCGCTACAGTGCATTGCTATGGTGACGTAGCAGCTAAAAATAACCATGCGCCACCAGCACAGCGCAGTATAGGCTGTTACTGCACCATCATTTAGTACTTCCTTTCAAAAGGAAGTACTAAATAATAGTGCAGTAACAATGGGACTGTAGGGGCACATGTAGACGTACCCACTGACTGCTCATGTGACTCCTGAGCCACTCAGGGCTGAGTGTTAGTGCTCCCATGCATTTCTGCACTAGCTACTGGATACAGGCAGGAACTCCAGAAATTTAGACGAACAGAGTTATAGTGTTTCTGAAAGTTAGGTGAACACTTCTAGCATATGATCCAAGGAGCAAGCTAAGCATCTATCTATGCTCCAAGGCTGAGTATAATACCTTCAGCATAGGTTGTGGAAACAGTTTCCCACAGACTAAAGGAAGGACTTTGCCTTCATTCCAGCTAACCACCGTCTAGCTCCAAGGGGTGTGAAAGAGACACAAGTACCGCATCGTTCTGTTCTTCTGAGCCTGGAGTTTGTTAGTGCGCAAAAATAGGCAAGGCAAATTTGTACCTCTTACAGGCCATATCTGATTTCTACAAATGTCAGTAGCTGTTACAAACAGCTACTGAAAAATCAGAAAGCCTCAGAGGATAAAAGTCCTGTTATTGCAACCAATTGTTTTACAAGAAGGGGCACACTTCATTTATTTTTCTTCCAGGACAGTTTTAAATCTGATTGCTTTAGACGAGTGGTTTTCAATCTTTCTGGACTCAAGGCACACCTTGGGAAAATGCCAGCTCTTAGTTTAGACCATTTTTTTTTGACAACAGAGAAATAATAGAGCAGTTCTTCTGTTGCAAACAACTTGGAAAGACCACAACAGAGCAGAATGGTTTGAAGATTATGAATTCCTATTTGAATTCTCTGAGTTTATCTTGTGGATCACATATGCACACCTAACAGTGCAGTGCTGACAGTGTGTGGCCCCATTGTGACCCCACGGCATCCTAGAAAGGCTCTCAAGGCACCCTGGATGAGACTCACCGCTTTAAACAGAATTTCATAATTATACCTTTACCTTAATACCAGCTGTTTTCCCCTTTCATATTCTGAAAACTCTGACCCTCTTGCTGAGTACATTAGAACACCTGAACGAATAGATCCTCAGCCCTGGCTGAAGGGCACTCCTCAGCAGGCCCAGGTCTGGCATACCCCTACACCATAAACGGGAGGGAAACAAAGCAAGTATAAAGAATAACTTTCTTCCACCCAGGTGGGCTGCATAGTGCTGTGGCACAACCAGGAATTAGTCTCTTTTTGTTTGAATTGTAACCAGTAACTGCTTTTCAAATGGGAAAGAAAATCATTGACCTCACCCAGTTACTTTTAAAAGAAATGGTTTCAAGAAGTCAGACCTCATGTAGGGAAGCTTTCAAACCAACAATCACTTCCTGATAGAGCCCAGAATGTGTCTTGGGAACAGCCAAATAGGACCTTACTGTTTTAATGAAGCTCCTGATAGGAGACTGTGGAAATCTGTCCAAATGAAACATTGCCTTCCGAGTGGGTTTAGGTGTTAGAAATGAAGAGAAGCTACAGGAATATTCTACTGCTATATAACAGCAGTGACATCATAGTTTTCTTATTAGGACTGCCTGCATTAATTAATGGGAATCTAATTCTTGGCCCAGCCTGGCCCAGCCCAGCCCAACAGGAGAAGGGGATGCAGCCTGGTCCCAGCCTGGACATGTGGGGCTTGGGGTTTGGGAATTTGACAGGGGGAGGGTAGCCATATTAAGGGCCACCGCTCTCTACCATCAAATTTGCTGACCTATGGGAAACCCCACTGGCCAGATGTGATGGCTCCATAGGCCACATTTGGCCCACGAGCTCAAGGTTGAGCGCCCCGGTTCTAGACAAACAGGAGCTCACACCAGATTTGGGTTGTGTCTCACTAATCCTAACTAGGCTTGCTTTCCTAAATTTGTCCCGACTTTTGTTATCTGATGCTCCTTATGGAAATAAACCTGCAAAAATTTGACCTTGACTTATTTGTTCTGCTGAAGCACCTTATTGCATTAGTTCACTGAGTATAGAGGAACATTCTCAGGATGAACATTGAAATAAACCCCCACACCCAGAATATTAAAATGGAAATAATCTTTACACTCAAATATACTTTTCAAGATTGGTGCTGCTAATGCTTTCTGCAATTCTGTAATTTTAGACAATGAAACTAAAATGGTCACGTTCATTTCTTTTTAACAGTCTGTTATCTTTTTCTGGTTCTCATTGACTAGTCAACATTGCTGGGCTTGGGTCAGTAACACAAGGGAAAGTTTGAATGCAGTCTTTTGTCTGTTTACAGTGATATAAAAAACCTCACAAAACTATTCATAAATATTGTGAGCTCCTACTAAGAGGCACCCTAAATTTTGGAATACAAGCATGCGTGCCTTTTTTTTTTTTTTTTTACATAGGAGTTTTTTCAGCTGTTCTCTTCACCGCAAGAACAGAGCAGCATTGGGGGAGGGGGGCATTGGATATCCAGGGGTCAAAAAACCCATGCAAAAAAAAGTGGTGCTGCGCACTCAGGGGCAGTGTGCATTGCTCAAAACCAGAGCCTAGCTAGCCAGAGCCATGCTTTGGCTGCTGGCCAGGCTCCGGGCAGCTGAATTGCCCCTGCTGCAGCCCGAGGAGGCTCCCAGGGGGCCAACCCAGTGCCGGTTCCTACCCCACCCAGGATAACCCACTGCATGCCAGAGACTGTGTGGCATAGATGTTCCCCAGGGACAACTCATGGCAACATAAGTTGTCCTGGTGCTAGTTGTCCCCGGGGAACCAAACATCCACGCTTGTGGCCATATAGTCCAAACCAGTATAAGTGACTAAGGATTTTGCTGCTCTTTGAAACACTTCAGTACCACCAGCCCTTTTTGGAGATGGAAAGCACGTTTCTGAAAAGCTGTACTCAGCTCATCAGTAGTCCAAGGATAGAAACTCCAGTTTATCATGTGGTCTGCAAGAAAGAACAAAACAATTCTAGCACCATTTCTGGAAAGCCCAGGAGGATCATTACCAGAAAGATACTAACCCAATGTACACCTGCCTCTGCTTGGTCTGCTTCAGTCTGAATTCCTGCATGCATTGCCATTTGATTGCCTGGCTGCAGCTTTGTTTGTCTCGCTAAAAAATACAGCTCAAACCTGGCTGTTAATATTTAACCTTTCTTATCTGCAGTCATTCCATACTTCTTGGTCATCTTCATATCTTTTTTTAAAATGTTTTGCAAAAGAAAATAACCATCCTTGATATAAGCAGTATAGGTTTTAAAAATATACATATTTTCTATTTGTTGCAAGTGTGCGTTTTTTTGTTTGTTTGTTTTCTGTGATATCATCTATTGAACTATAGCTGGAAGAGAGCTTTGTGGCCCAAAGAGCCCTTCCTCCAGATTGGCACATTTATAGTAATGTTCTTAAATGTTACCATTTCAGAACCACCAGCACACACAGAATTTTGCAGTCCTTCCTCTTCCAAACTGCAAACAGTCAGACTCAAGTTACACAAGTTTTGAATGTCTCCATGGCAGCCGTCTCTTGTTTCTTTGACCCTAACTTAAATCTACAAGGAGTGCTTGCTTAATTTCTACCTCTTTCTTCCATTCATTCTTGCCTGTACTAATTTATCATGTGCTCAGAGAAATCCTTTGGCATGTAGTCTTGTAACTTTTTTTTTCCTTTTAACAGATTTACGAACACCTGTCTTCACATTACTCCAAACAAGCAGGGAACCATAAGCAAACACCTTGCATATGTTTGGCCCATCTGTGTTATAGCATATTTAACACACACATTTTTCATTCTTGCAGCATTGTTAGATACGTCTCTATGTATATTTACTGACAGCAAGGCGGCTTTGATTTTTTTCAGCATACAGAGAGACTTGGATGCTGAAGCTGAAGCCATGAGGGTGTCCCAGCAGGACTTGCTTTCTGTTAGTGAGTCTGTTTATACTCCAGATTCTGATGTAACTTCACCAGCTATCAACAGAAACCTCATCCAGAAAGCTGGCTACCTTAATCTTAGAAAGTAAGGAGGACAGTGTTTTTTGTTTGTTTTTTTTTGCTTGTTTGACTGCTGGCTAATTTCCACGTTGCTTTTACCTTACCAACTCTTTGGGAATATTTTCAAAAAGCACTTAAGGGATTTAGGAGCCTAATTCTCACTAAGAATCAAAAGGTTTGAGGCTTCTGTATCACTTGGGCAATTCTGTCTTTAGGCTCTTAAATGCCCAAGTCACATTTGAAAATGGGATTTAAGAGTCTAAGCCATTTAGGCCAGCATTTCTCAACTGTGGGTTGCACTCAAAATGGGGTTGCAAGAATACATGAAAGGTCTGTGAACAAGCTTTAAAAATAAATCCACAAACTTTAAAGGGAGAATCCTTTTTTAAAGGAGAAAAACATGGGAAACCGTGGCTTTTCTCTTGCAGGCTGTCAGAGTTCCAGCCTGCGAGGGGCTGCTTGGAGCACCCCCCTAACCCTAACCTTCACCTCCCACCCGCACCCGCCCCATACACCCACCCCCTGCCCCACACACAGAGGGGCTGGGGCCTGACGGCAGTGGGTTGGGAGTGAGGGGCACTAGGTCAAGAATGGCCATTAATGTTTACAAATGGGTTCGGCTACAAAAAAGGTTAACCACTGATTTAGGCTGTTTTTTGAAAATGTTGCCTTGTGTCACTAAGTGAGTTTTCCTCTCCCCGGATTTCCCTAATAGGTGGAATTCATGCATTTGATGGGGATAAAAATAAAATGTAATGTTTAAGCTTTTTAGTTCATTCATGTCTCTTAGGGAACACCCTGACCCCAGCCTATCTTCAGGGACGAGACATCTCCTTACAAAGAGGAACTGGGTTTTGTATTTGATATTGATTTTAGGGCTTTGCCAGTAAGCTTCCCTATTACACTGACAGTTTTATAGACAATCCGAGTACATACCATTGAATATATATATAATATGAAAACTTACTTCACAGACTTCTCATTGACTTCAGCAGTAGCTATGCATACAGAACAGAAGGAAAGTTGCTTGTGATCCAACTATGTTTTGTTTCACCCTACTTAACTGGCAGTTCATTTCTATTTAATTCAAACACTGATATTTTACCTAGCTTTAAAGGTGTATTATGGACTTTTGTTGAGGTGTAACAGCAATGTAAATGGTGGGTTACAGTGTCACAAGAATGACTCCATAGCCATGTAGATATCTTCAATGAACTGCTCCGCTTGTAAAACTATTTTTATAAGAACATATATCCCATTTATGCTGAAAGTTCTGCTGCTGCTGCCCATCCCTGAATTAAAGTACTATAAAATCTTGTGGTGCCCATCTGTGTTATTTGGGCATCAGCACATTCACTTAGGGAATACTGCAGATGATGATACCGTTTAGAGACTTGGGACACTCATCACTTGCTTCTGCTTAAGCCTCCAGGTTGTCAGGGAGTAGTCTTCTGAGGGCAGTGCCTTTGACATCTGTTGAAATTTGGATTAGAAGTTATAGAATCCTTTGCTTAAAGTAGCACTGCTCATCAGAACATACTCAAAATGTCAGGAGAGAAATGGGGGTCAAATCCATGTATTTAATCGGGGCTTGTATCTAAACAGAGTTCATTCAAAGCGCATAGCCTCAGGACTGAAAAAAGGCCATGCATTTACCCCAGATTAGTGGGAACAGTGCTCTTTCAACACACAATGCTGTCAGTGCTGTGGATTCCCAGACTGACTCACCCCTGCCATTTTCAAGGCTTCTAATAGTTTTGAAATGACTGTTAGAAGCTTTGAAAGTGAGGGGAGCTAGTCAGTTTTAGGACCTCTACTAACATAGCATTGACAGTGCTGTCCCTAAGGAACATTGCTTACAGCAGGGTCACTGCTAGTTTCAAAAGCAAGGAGCTCATGCCATTTTCAGGACTTCCCATAGGTTCTAGGCAGCTAGTACAAGACTTGACAAGGAGGGGAGAGAACAGCTGTGAAACTAACTAGCTCCAGACTTTGTTAAGGCTAATAGCAGCCCTTCAACAGCTGCTTCCCTTTCCCATTTCTGGCATAGTTAAACAGAGTAAAATTAGTTACAAAGGAGAGTTACGGTTAGTGGGAAGTTAAACTTAATTTTACACAGTTAAATAGCATAAAGCAGAGATTAAAGATGCTGTGCTTTTATTTAAGCAGTTGATGCACTTGTTGCACTGTACACAGCAGGCAGCAAACTGGGACAGGCATTGTGTTATGCACTTGAGCAAATTCCACACTAATCCTATGGGCATATGAGTGGAGAGTACATTGTATTCACTCCATGCTAACAAGTCTTACTCCCATGTGTTCTCTATAGTAAAACAGGCCTGGTGACTACAACCTGGGACAGACTGTATTTCTTCACCCAAGGTGGTAACCTGATGTGCCAGCCCAGGGGAGCAGTAGCTGGAGGACTGATTCAGGACTTGGATAACTGCTCCGTAATGGCAGTAGACTGCGAGGACAGACGATATTGCTTTCAGATCACTACTCCCACAGGAAAATCGTATGGGTCACAAGTTTTCCACTAGAGAATAAGCCATAGCAACTCAATCAGATAGGGTTCCAGAATGCATGATTGATATGCTAACAGTTTGGTAGGGAGAGCCATGCTAACTGAGCTGGGTTGCCAGCTTCCATCATAATTTTAAGAAAAGGCTTTTACTTTTACATTTAAAGCTGGTGCCCGTGCTGCATATATGATAAATGCTGTCACTTAGGTGCAGTTTATTCATGTGGTTTCTCTCATCTAGCAGATAGAAAGGCACCATTTGGTGGCATGTACCTTGGGTTTAGAGTTAGATGGGCCTGAGTGCTAATGCAAGCTCTAACACAAAACATTTGTATTTTAGGGGTATCACCCTTCAAGCAGAAAGCAAGAAAGAATATGAGGAGGTAAAATATTCCCCTGCTTCACCTTTTTCCTCTTCTACATCAGGCAGTTTGGAGAGCTCAGTTTCTTTTCTCTCTCTTACAGTGGATCTCTGCAATCAACAACATCTCCAGGCAGATCTATCTCTCAGACAATCCAGAGGTGGGTACTTGCTTGTTTTAAACTGCTCTTTCAAATTTGCTGTTCTGGTGGAGCACAGAGCCCACAGCATTTCTGCAAGGGGGAAATTGTATTTTATTTTCTTAGGCTGTTGCAATCAAGTTAAATCAGACAGCGCTGCAGGCAGTGACCCCCATCACCAGCTTTGGGAAAAAACAGGAAATGCAGTGTTCCAGGTAACATTTTTGCTTTTAGTGTTGCACATTGAGTCAGACTCCACTTAGAGGCCAATAGACACAATGGGGAGCAACTACTACCCCAGGTGCTGTAAGGTAGTCCATGAGAGTCTCAGCACAGTCAATGGGACTCAGTAATGTTTCATATTCTGTTTGTCTAGCGCAGCTTGTGAGGTCAAGGCTCTGCTCAGTTCCTGCAAGGGGGGAGGGGGGGGGGTGTCTTTCCCTGGTTATTTGTTCTCAAAGTTACAGTTTTGTAAAGAGAAAGTAAAGTTGAAGGAACTCCATGACACTCATGAGTAAAGCCCTCCCAAATTCACAGTGGAAGTGGGCTGCACTGCAGCTCCTTTAATCTTGCAGATTCCCCTGCACACCTCCACCACCACTGATTGGTGGAGGAGCCCCTCTTGCAGCTCACTCCCAGTCAGCAGGGAAGTGAAAACCATGGTTTTAAACATTGCACCATTTTTGCCTCCCCACTGCCAATTGGCCAAAGGGCCCAGGAGCCCTTCTGCTTGCTGTTGACTGGCAGGGAGGCCAAAACAGTGCTATGTTTAAAATTGCATTTTTTTGCTTCCCTGCCAACCAGGGATGAGCTGCAAGTGGGGCCCCTCCGCCAGTCAGCAGCAGTGGGGCACATGGGGGAACCTGCAAGATTAAAGGATTAAAGCAGTTTACTTCTGCTGTGAATTCGGTAAGGCCCGACTCATGAGGTTCCCTGCCACTCACTCAAGAGAGGGGCAAATGCACCGATCATGGGAGATGTAACTCAACCAGGGGTGTTAGCCTGTTGGAAAAAATAGGGGGCATTCACACACCAAACTACAATTCTCATGAGGCACTGCACCACAGGAGGGCAGCACCATTGGTAAGGTTATTCCTTAAGCCAATGCAAGTATGCAGTAGCCATGCCTCATCATCTTTGTGTGTGTGTTGTTTCCATACCGCACGTTCCTCTGCCATGAAAATCACTAAAAATTTCCATGCAAAATCATAACCTTGTTTATGAAACAGATGCAGTCCTTGATCTGCCAGGTCTCTGGGTCACAGACTGCTTTGTTTATGCATTTATGTCTAGCACAGCAGGATTCTGGTATCTGGTTGAGGGTTCTTTGGTGCTACCCAACACTCATAAAAACATTTTTAGTTTCTATACAGTATCTGAAATCAATGCTAGTCCATGGAGTCTGAAACAAGCAGAAGTTCTCTTGCCAGATAATTATTTGGTATGATTCTGTCTTGGTTGTTAAACCATCACTCTCCTTAGAGGCTGTAAAGCATTGAGTAATATAATGCTCAAACTAAAACAAAACTTTTTTTTTTTTTTTTTTTTTTTTTTACAAACCCCTATTTTCCCTTTCTTTTTTTGCTGCCAGCTTCCTCCCCACCAATTCTTCAGTCTTTGTGACTGGGAACCAGAGACTCTGAGTTTATGCTCTGTTCCTAAAAGGCAGTGGACAAAATAAAACAAGGCAAAATCAAGTAGCTGTCAGTTTTTAATGCATGGAAAAATGCTCTGTGAACTCTGTAAACTTTCATTAGGACATTTGAAAGCCTGGGTTGTTCCAACCTAAACCTTTAAATCTTTCACTTTTTTCTTACTTAATATTCCCCTCCCATTAAACACCAATTCCTTCCAGTTTTCTATCATTCCTGCAAGGCACTGGGACTGTCAATTAAATACAATACCCCTCTCATTTTGTTCTGAATGTGGGAATTTTACTTTGACTACAGTTTACAGGGAAGCAAAAAGGTTACACTAAAAAGGTTGATTTATCTGAAGGAAATTATCTGTATCTAATCTAGTTATAGTGGAAAAAGTGAGTTTTGTTACATTGCATTAGTCAACTCTGCATAAGTTACTACATAGTCTATAAAGAGAAGGCATTATAGAAATGAAAGTTATCAAGCATTCTGCCACCAAAATGAACAGTAAAAGCATCAGACACGAAAGTGGTAGTTGGTTTCTGCTTCTAGTATTTCCTGCAATTGCAGATTCCACTCTCTTACGAATTCTTTGAGTCAAAGAAGAAAAGTTGCTTAATGCACATCATTTGTTCCTGGATAGTGTACTGTAACAAGCCAGCAGCTAAGAGCTTAGTGGTTTTCATTATTACATACCGTTATGTTTTAATGTTTTAGGGTTTTTATCCTGTTTTTTACTGTAAACCACTTTGAGCTTTTTTCTGGGGAGATTGGCCTATAAATCTCACACACACCCACCCACCCCTGGAACTTCAGACAGGCAGCTCCACTTCTTCTGGGTCTCTTATTTGAGCAGATACAGTTCTGACTGTAGCCAGTAGAGGGTAGTAGTCCATGCACAGAGCACCCAATTAATTGCAATAACTTCACCAAGAGCAAACATGACAGCTCATGTAGAATTTTTACTCATAATATAGCAACATTTACTTTTTTCTCTCAGGGATATTGATTATGAGGGATGAGAGAGATTCAGTTATGAGCTTCAGGAACTTGTTAATATTATAGCACACTTACTAGGGATTGTGAATATAGATTAAATTACCATGTCAGATTTGGAGTTATCCTGGTTCCCTTTCGAAGTCAGCTCACATTTTCATTTGAAATTTTGGTCCATTTCAATTTTAGACAAAATGTGAAGAATATCGAAAATGATAAGATCATTCCCAATGAACCAAGTAACATGCAAGATTGCACACAGTTAATTGCTCCTGGAACACCCATCCAATTTGACATCGTCCTTCCTGCAACTGAATTCCTGGACCAAAACAGAGGTGGCAAGTAAGCTCGGACAACTTTCATCACTTTGATAAAATGACTGGAGAAGAAATAGCTACTCCCTTTACAAGCATTAATGTTCAGTCATCAAACCAGTCATTAGAACTGCCATAAAATCTCATGCTGATGTGCTGCTGCTCTAAGCACTTATTTAATTGGCTAATTTTAATTTTTTAACATATGTTACAGGCGCACAAACCCGTTTGGAGAATCTGAAGATGGCAAGAAAGATGAGGAGGAAGGCAAGTACTTCATTGGCACTTTAGTTTTTATCACGGCCATAGGTTTAATTCACCTGACAGCCTTCTTTGCACCCCTCAATAAAAGCCCCTTGCATTCTGGAATGGCAGCAACAGTCCTATAATTAAAGCTAAAACTAGCTTCCTCTAGCAAGCCTGTCCTCTCAACGTCCTCACCCTATATATACACATGTGCTGCTCCTTGACAATGTTCTCTCTCATCTAAGAGTAATTTTATTTCCTTGAAGGTTTTTTGGGGAGGAGGGGATACAGGTGAGCAGAGAGTATTAAAATAATTCCTGTTGACTTCTAAAATAATTGTTTTGGTGCATTTGAATGGGATGGGAGACAGAAACTCCATCGTAAGTGCAGTAGAACAGCCCTTTTTCAATGTGCATTTCAGCTCCCACAAGCTAACCCATGTGTTTTGAAGTGCTGTGCCTTGGGGGGGGGATCTAAGATAGGATTGATGGTGCAAAACAGGTTGTTCAAGCAATAGGGATGGCTCCTTACCAAAAGGGTGACGTGACATCAACAGCTTTATAGTTCTAGACTTGTTTTGAACAAACCTGGGATTCTAACTATGATCTTGTTTCCCCTCAAATTGGTACTGGCCACTGAAGGCTAACTACAGGTGTACACACACCAAAAAGGAAAGTAAAAATCAGATATAATATATGGCTTCAACAAAGCTAAGGGGAAGTCAGCAGTGCATGTACCATTTTGTTGTAAGGCAGAATACTTGCAGGAAATCTGTCATCCAAAAGACCAAATAGCTTGATAAGACATGTCATGGGCCCTGGAACCAGAACAGCAGCTGTGGACTGCAAGTACAAGTCTGCCTTTGGCAGCTTTCTACAAGTCTGTGTTGTGCATGCTAGCTTCTCACACTCAGCAGGGGCTCTTTCTAAAAGTTTTGCTCTGGGACCAACTACTGGTTTAAGAGCTAATATTTCAAAGTACTTTTAAAACCACAGACCGACAGATCTTTAGAAGCATCGTCAAAGAAAACAGCAATACATAAATACATGGAAGATGAAAGACATTGGCAGCACTAAGGGAACATAATCATGCTGCATGCACTTACCAAAGATATAGACTGACAGCTTCTCCTACTGTAGCCCCGTGGTGTGTGCCTGGAGCGCTCCACATCGTTCAGAAGATTGAGTCTATTAATGTCTGCCAGAGATGGGGCAGGTCATCACGGAAAGGCAGAGCTAAGGTTGCTTGTTCGTGCCTTCACTCTGCCTCCTGGCTTTCGAAGGTTTGAGTAGTAGCATACTTTGCAGTCTGGCAGATTATGAGGCACTGCTAGCCAAGCGCAATTTTGCATCACAATTTTGGGACAGAAAATACTAGCATTGTAGGCTGTGAGTTAACCTTGCAATAGCAGTCTTTTAACTTCAGAAGGTTTGCATTGAACAGTAGTAGGCAGGAGGAGTGAGACAGTAACATGTTAAAAATAGGAAGGGAGACCAGAAGCTGCTACTGGCATTAGCAACTGCATCCTGTATTAGGCCCCTTAACTGCACCCACCCAAAAGTACTTCCTTTATACATGCCTCCCTGGAATCCTACCAGGAGCAGGAGACTTTCCAGGTGAGTTGTGGGGACCTTAGTTTGTCAGCTGTGTAGGACACAGACTGTCCCTGCTGTATTTACTTGTACACCAGTTTGCAGAAGGGATCCTAAACCAATTAAGGCTTACAGGGGCTACTGTATAGTATGTCAGAAAGAAGAACAGATAGAGATGGGTACTTCTAAACACTTTTGTATCTTTATAAGTGGAGTGTGTGATAAGGCAGGGGTTTTCAACCTTTTTGGGTCAGCGTAACCCCTGCGGCTGGATACCAAGGGGGGGGGGGAGGGTGGCGCTGAGTGGAGTGGGGGGGTGGCCGGACACCAAGTTGGGGGAGTGGCACACAGCCGAACGCGTGAGACCTTCTCCTGCCCTCTGCGTCCAACTGGGCAGGTGGCACTTGTGCAGGATGGTGCATGGCAGCACTCAGTTCCCACCCACGTGTACCCCCTAGGGCCTTCTCAAGTACCTCTGGGGGTACGCATACCCCTGGCTGACAACCCTGTCTTTCTTTTTTCCTAAGATGCTGAGAGGAGAGAGCGCGAGCCAACAAAGAAAAGACCGTCTTGAAATGAAAACATTGGAAAATGGATTTCACAAAGATTTAGAATCAAGTATTAGCTTGATTCAGTTTCTGAAATGCAATTCTTTTATCACATTTTTTCTTTTCAAGATTAGTCCAATTAATGACCAAACACAGCAGAGTTGGGGCAAAGTGGGACAGAGGAGTGTATTATTACAGAAGGTCAAAACTGGACAAAAAGTTAGGCAAACATTTCTAAGGATTTCAAACAGCTCTAATTATTGTTGGCCTTGCACGCAATCCAAGCATTCTTAGCAAATGAGGTCAGCCTAAAACCTGGGTATCAGGGAGTACATTTGAAGAGAAAGTGATGTGGAAGGCACCCCCCTCCTCCCCCCGTTATGAATGAAATGTTTATTGTAGATTTTCAAAAAAAACCCAACAATTTATGGTTAGAAAGGAAAAAAAAAAAAATCAACAATCAGACATCCAATAATGATGAACATATGCATAAAGCCATGTAGTTAAAACAACCATTCCTTGTCTTGCAGATTCACCGTTGAAACAGATGTTTGTAGTTCGGTTTTTAGGGTCTATGGCTGTTAAATCAGACAGCACAAATGAGGTGATTTATGAAGCTACGAGACAAGTGTTGGCTGCTCGTGCCATTCATAACATCTTCCGTACAACTGAATCCCACCTCATGGTCACAAGCAAGAATCTAAGGTAAAGTAAAATACTTACCATATTTTGAATCTTTAGGGCTACAATGGGAAGGAAAGTGCCTATCTGCTGGTATCAGATAGGGTGTTTTTAGAAAACAGCCTCCATTTCCCAACAAGAGGGCATTTGTAACAGCAGAATTCAGTAGCTGAAAGCCCCACTGTTACAGGCAAGCATCATTTCAGGTTTTCATTAAAAACTAGTTGTGCCATAACAACACAAGAGTTTATGGCAAGTGCACAGTTGCATATTCCCTTTCAAGACAGAGCAATGGGGGCCTGAGCACTTTGCTCCTTCTTCAGTGATTACAGAAGGTTTTGCAATAGAGGAATGATTGAAAATGGCTCCACAGAAGTTTGAGACAAATGATTTCTCCTTACAGAGGCAGGTCCCATCTCCTGGAGCTCACTGTTTTAGAGAGCCCCAGCTCATATTCAAGTGGTTCATTTCTTGCCACACCATAGTTAGAAACTACGCTCCAGGTTGATACATGTCCCACCCAGGCTTTGAGGACACAGCAGCGCTGTGCATTTTTTTAAACATGGTAGCAAAGTGATGTAGAAAGAATGGCTTCCACATAAATCCTCTTACCTCATTTTTATCACACACGCATAGGACATATGCTAAGAGACAGCACCTGTCCTGTTCTTAAAATGCTATGTTGACTCTACTGTGTTAAAGTAGAATGGTCAAATGAGTCACTCCATTAAAGCTTTTAGTCAGGAAAGACAATATGCATGTCAAGTCTCCCACATGTAGAAAGTCTTTATTTTGGGTGCCCCATATCAATTTGATATTGAGTATTTTCAAGAACAAGCTTGTATAAAATACACTTGAGCTGCTTACAAGTTACACCTACCTTTATATACAAGCAGCCCAGGCACAAGGATAGGGCACTGAACCAGGACTTGGTGGAACTGAACTCCATTCCTGGCTTTACCGCTCATCCACTGTGAGACCTTAAGCAGGGCACCTCAATTCTGTACATCCCCATCTGTGAAGTGTACAGCAGCCTGGGGCCTACTGCTAGAAGATACTGGAGAAACACTTCACATTTCTTATTTACATTTTCTTATCATTGCAGGTTAATAGATCCTCAAACTCAGGTGACACGAACCAGCGTAAGTTATTCGTCCTTTGTTTTGATAGAGAAATTGCAGTCATTTATGTTTCTCTTTGATTTTCGCTTCCCTCTGTAACATTAAGTTGAGCATTTTTTAGTTCTGAAAATATTTTAATATGCTTTTTTCCAGTTTGAACTTGCCAGCGTGACACAGTTTGCTGCTCACCAGGAGAACAAGAGACTGATTGGTTTTGTGGTCCGCATTGCAGAAGCCCTGGGGGAAGAATCCATGAGTGCATATATTTTTGAAAGCAACACAGAAGGTGAAAAGGTATCTAGCATTTCATATTGTATTTTATAAAAATAATTAGTCCTCGCAGAAAGCCATCTTCTGGAAGCCTGTCAGGGGTAACTCAATTTCTTGGTGAGTGAGAAAGGATGATGTAACTCTAGGAAACGAGCTTATAGACAGCGTATCAGCAAGTACAGCAGGAAGGAGCATCTGAGCCTGCTGAATCTTTCCTCAAGCGATTTAGGAAAGAATCAGTCAGGCTGCTTGCAGACATTAAAAAAAAAAAAATGTGCTTTACCAGAAACAGCAGCACATTACAGATCCTGCAGAGCTGGGTCAAAGGATAGATCTGGTACTTCAGCAGGGCTTTTTGGCGCTTTTATCTAAAGCCGAGTCAACTGGCTATTAGATAAAAGCGCCAAAAAAGCCCCACTAAAGCGCGCAATCTGTACAGAGGTTGGGCAAGCCAGGTCCAACTAACACGCTGCCTCTTCTGGGCATATGCTGGGCTTGGCGTGGGAACGTGGCGAGTTTAAAGTAAAGCATTGGGGGGTTTTTTGGTTTTGGGGGCTTTTTTTAAGCATCTGCAAGCAGCCTCAGCGCCCAACCCCACCCCTAACAGAAACAAATGTGTCAGCTGGATTGAAACAAGTACTTCTAAAGAGAGGCTGAATTTTTCAATAAGTCAAAGCAGATAATGAAAGGGGAGAGCTGATGAGTTCCCTTATCTCTCAGACCATAAGGCTTCTCAGAGAAACAGAATAAATGCAGACTGTTCCTGTAGCTTGCTACTGAGGGAGTTCACGTGCACCTGTGTGCTGTATGCAAGCACTAAAACAGAAGAGGAAGATAAGGATGAAAAGGAAATACCTGGTGCAGTTTTCTGTGTGTGTAAAAGTTAAGCTGACTTAGGACTTCTTTCATTAGAAACTAAAAATAGTTTTGAGGCTTTACCACAAATGGGCCAGATCTTTTTCAAACCTGCTTGAGTCACTGAAAAAGCATTAAGACACCTCCTTTTGTAACACAGCCTCATCTTAGTCTTATGACTAAGCCCCTAAAGGTACCAAAGATGAAGAGAATTTATCCACATTTTGCACTAACAGTTTTACCAGAATAGGATGGAATAGGAGCTCATAAGCACCTAATAGGTAAAATGAGATCTGGCCCTAAGGGTCTGAACAATCTTAAATGGTGAATTTTTATTGATATGTCATAAAAAGTAAGACAGATTCTACAAAAAAGCCTTTTACAAAAAACTAATTCCACTTATTTCTTCTACAGATCTGTTATGCAATAAGCTTGGGAAAGGAAATCATTGAGGCTCAAAAGGTAGGAGTATACTTTTATTTGATTTCCATTGCAACCTTCATTTTAATGCTCATTCTTGAACTGCAGAGTTTTGGCTGCACTGTTTGGGCACATGATACAAGGTTACACTGCATCTTCCACAGGTGGAGACATTGCTGTTGCACTTAAACTCAGTCACTGGAAATGCATGAAAATTACTGTAACTCTAATAGCCCAGTTTGTGAAAAACCACGAATAATTCACCAGAGATATAAAAATGCAGCTAATTCAGCATAAGAAGATAATTCTTGAAAAGTTAAAAAGCCCCTTCAGTTGATGTTAAAGATGTACCTAAAAATTAGAAAATTTGAGTTTTCCAGACCTGTTCTTTTCTGAAACCATCCACAGCCCTTCATCTCTGGATGAAGGAATAAGCTTGAAGTTCCTGACAGGAACAAGAATATTTCCTAGCGGTGACTGTAGACTAAAAGCACCAAGTTGAAATGATGAGTTTTTAAAAACACCGCTTCAATTTAGAGCCCTTTAAACCCCTGTGTCATGCACACACCCGAACTTGGCTGCCTTTCTGGTGGCAGGGAGGAGAAAGCGAGCTGCCAGCGGGCAGAGGAGTCCCTGGGCTGCAGAGGGGGCTGGTGCTTCCCTTTGCGGCAGCAGTGCCCCCACCAGCACCCACCTGCAGGCACCCAACTCGGGTAGTCCTGGGGGGCACCGCAGCCACGGAGGGAAGCACCGGGCCCTCGCACAGCTCAGGCAGGTAGGCAGGCTCCAGGGGGGGAAAAATAATTTAAAAAGATCAGGCCTGCCACTTTTTTTTTTTCCTTAGGTGGAACCTGCCTTCCCAGGCTGCTGCCAGGCTGCCTGCACAGCCCCTGAACTGGACACAGCCCACTACTTTGCTCTGTGGTTGTAGGGCAGCAAGCTAAAACTCCTCGGAGGAGTTTTAGTTTGCTGCGCCCCAAGTCATTTAAGACAAGTTATGCAGCCGAGTTTACTACAGCAGCTGGCATTATTGCACAATACACTGCCGATGCGTGCAAACACCAACACCATTAAAGCGGTGCAAAAGCATTAACCTGCTTTAAAGTGTCATGTGCACATGCCCCTCATTTTGTCTACGCACAGACTAGAATGTTAACATTTTAAAACTTAAACCATAAAAGAAAAAAAATTCACAACACGCCTGGATTTACTGCACATTTCTGGCATTGCTGGAGTGATAAAACAAGTTGGAAATGAAACTGATTGAGTTTTCCCTGGCAGAAATATTGATTCAGTAGATAAAGTACCATTCTGTCAGAAAAAGAGAGATTAATGTTTCTACAGAAGTCGAGTTTTTCAAATGTTTTACTGCATTTTGAGTTTTATTGTAGTAATTATGGGAAAGAAAAGCAAATAAAAGGACATATTCTCAGGTATTTGTGAAAATGACTCATTTTAGTGCATGATTACTGAGTCCTGACCTTAAAGGGTCCTTCTTCTGACCTGCTTGCAAATTTGAAGTGAAAAATCTCATTAGGCATAAATCATCTTTTTCTTTTTATTACAAAGGCAGGCCCCTCTATGTTGGATAAAGAGTAGCAAGAAAAAAATAATTCTGGAAGAAGCAAATTCATAGAAAATGATATACTAAACTGAAAAATACTGCAGCCTGCTGAACTTTCTTCATTATTTCATTTTAGGATCCAGAAGCATTAGCTCAGTTAATGAGGTCCATGCCACTAACAAATGATGGAAAATTCATGCTATTGAATGACCAAGCAGAAGAAGATGGAACTGTATGTGAAGAGAGGGGGGAGGAGTCAGAAGCATAAACCCTTCACTCCTCATATGCTGGCTAAAAAGTGCAGGGGGCAGCAGAAGGAGTTGGGTTGGGTTTTTTTGCAAGAACCTCTTCTTTTACAATGTTTGTACATGTGTGGCTGTTTCTCCAGCCCAGGAGAGAGTGTATGGTGTTATTTCAGCGGAGAGAGAGAGAGAGAGAGAGAGAGAGAATGTGTCAGTATTAGCTCCCTGATGCTGGAGGTTAGGTGGGAAATCCTGACTATCAGTAGCCAAGGGTTAATGTCACATTACTTCAGATTTTTGGTCAAATGTTGAGGTACTGAGAATCCTGTCTTTACAGATTTTAGTAGCAGTTGTGAACACAGCCTTTGGGGGAGGGGATGGTGAAAAATGTCAGGTTTCTTAGAAGTGTCCTGTCTTGATCATCAGTAATTTCCATAGTTTGCATGATGTGCATCTGAACTGAAGGTTAAAGAAATGCACTATTACTATATTTTCAAATGAAGTTATTTTTTAGTTTCTAGTGTACTTAAGTGTAACAAGAATGATCTTTTCTGCTAGTCTATTTACAAAACAAATTTCATAAACACTAAATTTTTCCTATTAATATAATCTATTTTTGTATTGCACCTAGAGCAAGCTTACAAAAATCTAAGTGCCTATTCACCTTTGTGGGGACCCATCTTATACATACTGTAATTAAGTAATGAATATAATGGTACTCGTGGATTTATTAGTTTAAGTATCATAAATATACAAAACATCATCCAGATAGATATAGTAACAGAATTTACTTGTTTGTTTGTGGTTTTTTTGTGTGTCTGTGTGTCTTTCTAAAGAAGTCACCAAAATTAACGGTCATATAGAGTCATGTAAGTTTGTATGCTTAACTTTATTAGAGCATTTTAAGTCCGACAGATTACAGTCATCTTTAATTAAAAAAAACCCGCAGTAATAAAATGCTAGATTGCAAATTTCTGACATAGTGATTTTTTTTTAAACTGTTTGGTGCTTGAAATCAGACCCTTTTTATTTTGATTAAGTCCAGTATCTTTCTCTGCTTTAATCTGAAACAATTTTGTTGCATAAAACTTGCTGGCATGGTTTGGCCATTTTGTGTTGCAGTCAAGCAGCTAAATGACCTGTTATATTGCTGCAGAAGGTAGATAGGGAAAATATTTTAGTGACAAATCTCCTATATCTGTCCTAGCAAAAAACACTCATTCTTCATTGGTTCATCTGTTCTCTGTATCCAAGACAGTGGTTCTCTGCCTTTTTAGGCTCAAGGCACCCCTTGAAAAATGCCAGCTCTAGGTCTTCACTTATGCTTTTGACTAATGGGAAACGATAGAGAAAATGTTCTGCTGCAAAGAGCTCAGACCACGTACGGTTCCAGAATGTTTTTGGAACTTACAGATTTCTGTTTGAAATCTCTGGGTTTAGTTTGTGAATCATGTAGGTGTTTGCACACCTAACAGTGCTAATACTGAGCAGCACCCCATGACACCCTTAGAAGCTCTCATCACACCGCAGGGTGCCACAGCACCCTAGCTGACAATTTCTGATCTAAAAGCAATTTTAAGAACTTGTCCTCTGTTCCAACAAACTGAATTCAAACTGGACCTCTCCCCAAATACTTACTAGTAAGCTAGTTTTTTTGTTACTAGAACATTTACAGTAGACTAGAATACGAGAAGAAGGCTGATCCCATGTAGTATTTTTGCAAGTGACCAGTTTGCATGCATTCTGTTCCCTTCAAATCTCTGGCTGAATTACTTGTGAGCACTGAAAATTAGAAATATTTGTCCACTTTACTACTGACACACACAAGTACTGCTTCGTCAAGAAAACACAATGATATCATTTATATTAAAAGAAACTGATACGACAAAGGACACCTGTCAAAGACAGAACAAAGAATGAGATTCTCAAAATTACATTTATTAACATTGTTTTATGTACAGAGCATACTCTACTCACAGAACCAAAAAGAGAGACTGAGGTAACAAAATACCCTTTTTGAGTTAGATAACATACATGTTACATTTGGTCCTTCATACCTGAGAATTTGAAAACAGCTGTCATTGATGGATATTAGGTGGAAAGGTCAAATTTACCTCTAAATTACAGAATGCAGTAGGACCGTAGGAATCTGCACTCCAGCAAAGCATCGGCTCACATGTACACAAGAAGTGCATTAGTGGCTTTGCTCTCACTGAAGCATAGACCAGTCAACTACTGTCAGGTCCACTGCAGCTGGGACTCTCACCACAGGCCAATGGAGAGTTACCATGTAACCAGGATCCTTGCATTCATTAAGGTCTTGATACCAGACAAGGCAGCTACTGTGCTCAGCATCTTCCCTAGTGCTGTTGCTATGGGAGGGGGGAAAAGGGCCTGAACATCTGGGTTCTTATGGCTACTGGCCTGAAAGTGCAATCAGTAAGAAGGGGGCCATGGGCTGCAAAAGTGCTACTGCTACCAATTCTGCTTCCTGTCACATTCAGCACAGCCACAGCAGCAAACAAAAGATGGCAGCAGCTGCTGCTTTCTCACAGAGACAGGCCTACCTGTGTGACACGGCCTCCAGTCCATGGCTAGAAGGAAGCTAGGAGCTAACAACCTGGTCTATGGCTCCTCAGCAAATGGAAGCCTGCTTCACCTTTCCTCACTGCCTAGAGTTTGAATCAAGTAACAGCAGTTGTTACTTTTCTAAAACTTCCCTCTCCAGACCAGCAGATGAGATTTTGTTCTCTCACACTCACAGCAAGGCTTCAGGAAGCTAGTGCCAGCAGCACAGCAGGGAGCTTCATCTGGTTCAAGGCCTTATGGAAATGCAAGGATTGAAATAGTACGAGCAGATGAGGGAGTGACACCAGCCATGCTGGTACTGGAGGTAGCCTCATGACTCTGTACGATGGCTCCTCCATTAGTAAATTTCTATAGTATAGTAAAATGTTCCAGATTAACTGCAATCATATATTAGAAAGAAGAGCTATATTATCATTATACATATGTATATATTCACACATACAGTACACATCCATGTACTCTAAACCTAAACAGGGTTCTACAAGTAGCCTCCTTTTCTTTCTGTAGAATTTCTGTCATCAGAACCATGTTAATTGGTTAGTACTGAACAGATCAGGAAGATGGATACATTACCTAAGGTAAGCTGTAAAGTATTAAGGACAACATTCTTCCAAAAATAAAAAAAAAATAAAAAAAAATAATAATACAAAAAAAAATCACAGGTCAAGAGAGCGAATGCAATTGCTGTTTAGAATAGGTTATGACCTAATAGTACATTTCTGTAAAGTCAGATCTATGGGGAAAGTGATTGATGCCCTAGCCAGAGATTAGGGAGGAAGAAATGAAGATAGACCAGGCCAGGAACATACCAACTATATGACTGAAAATGGATTCTGAAAAGGGGCGTATGCCTATGAAAACATACAAGCAGGAAAGTTAGCAGCAATAGGAGCACTGCTAAAAATGATGTTTCCCTCTGGCCTAATTAGCTCAAAAGAATTAAAATTTACAAAGTAAATACTCATATCAGAATAAAAACAAATTAAAAAAAAATTCAAAAACATAAATTAGGTTATGCAGCATTCCTTAGGGCCAACTCTGCAGTTACACCGAATTGCAAATAAAAGGCTTAATGAGTCCAGCTGATTAAACAGTTCATGATGCTTCTAGGTCAGGTTTTCAGATTTCATGAAAGAATTCTGTGCCAGTCTGGTCCCTTCACTTGCGGCAAGGCATTAGTCCTAGACTTCTGTATATGGTGATGACAGTGGCAGAGAAGGGCAAATCAGAGGACTGTCACACATGACATTACTACCTTATATAATTTGTGACCAGGTTTTGGAGCAATTGGAATCGCTTCTAAAAACAGTACCTTGCTCTATAATGAAGAGATGTGGAGGCTCACAAAAATGGTCCAAAAATATTGTGCAAGACAAACAATTTGCAGATTGGTTACACTGACTGCACTGTTTGTTTTAGTGAGCAAGGCATTGTTCTCATGTTCCAAGTGATTAAAACAACCATGCTTTTCCAGTTTTTGTTTGTTTTGAGTTAAATCCAGCTATCTACTTAAGTCAGGAATCTGGATATTTGCTGTCTAACCCTTGCACAATCTAAAAACTTGTAGTAAGTACATGTTTAAGTTATACAGAGCTCTCACAGTGTTCAGCAGCTTTTAAAGCCTGCAGTGCAATTATCATTAATTAGAAAGCATTTAAGATAATGTTTGAACAACATGAAGGGTTTAACATATATATATACATACACACACACACACACACACACACATACACACACACACACACACACACACACATACACACACACACACACACACACACATACATACACACACACACACACACACACACATATATACAGGCAAGAAGATACAGGCTTGAGGCTGAAAACTGTGCTTAGGCACTACAGCATTTGTGAAATGTAAGATCACTTTAATAGTCAGACACCTGTCACACAGTGCCTGGTCATAAAAGGAAGCACTGACTCTGGTTCTCTCTTTAGTCTGAATTTCCTTACTCATGTGGCCATAAGTCAAGCCTTCAGTATAAATCTAAAACCAGTTTTATTATTATAGTTTTACTTTAACTTTCTTTGATATGAAAGAAGAAAAAAGAGGGACAAGTGAGCCACTGAAGGGACCTAATTTCCCTTAGCCAATTGATCAATATATTATTTAAGAGTAAAGATTTAGTGGCACACATTAATATTAATAAGGATTTCTGTATTGTGTATTAGCCTTAATATACATTCACAATGCCCACTGTTGCACAGTATTACAGTGTAGTCTGTAATCGTGTACTGGCTACAATATGGCTGGGCAGGACACCTTCCCAAATTATTTTTCAGACAACACATACTCTTTATACATAATATCTGCCTTTAAATTTTTTTCCTGGTTAAAGAGAAAAAGATGCTTTAATGCAAGCTATGGATCAATGGCCTACAATTTGTTTAAAATATGTTGTAAGTTAGAGATGCAAAAAAGCATCTGAAATTAGTAAACTAAGTTTGATCTGTACTTCTGTTTTAAGAAAACAATTGATCCTAAGTCAAGGTGTTACATGCTAAGTTTCAATTCAGAGCAAAATGTTGTACATAAAATAAACCCCTGAAAATAGGGGTCTTCAAAAGAATATTAATATAAAATTCAGCTCTAGCAGCACTACACACTGCTGTAGCACTGTTCCATTTTCTACAGAATTTAGCACAGCAAGTCAATCAAATCAAGAGATTTTACCCCATAAAAAAAAATTATTGGCAAAAACAAGATAACAAATAATTCTGATACATCAGACAAGTCATCCATACCAGAGATTTCATTTCACAATAGGATCTGCAGGTGTAGAACTAGACAGGTCTCCATCACTTGTTTTACTTGGTTCTTCTACAAAAAAAATCAATATAAACAACGAAACTAATGGCTGCATGCATATTAATTTTTATCTAGACATAGTGTAACAAGCTTGCACTATACTATAAGTGTAAAGATTATGTTCTCAGGTTACAGATCCAGATGGAGCTTGCAGTAAGCATCCCGACCTCGCACAGACAGCTTCACTCATATCATCAATTCAAGTTAAGGGAATTATTTAAACAACCAAAACTATATGTGCTCAAGTATCTTAAAGAGTTGGGGCCTAAGATTTGAGGGAAACAGCAGTGGTATCATTTGACTTGTAACATTTCAGTCCAGCATCAGCTTTCAAGTCTTGATCACTGCAGAACTCCTGTGGCATGCGACTGCCAAGTGTACCATGACCATGCATATTTACCTTGAAATGCCTTTCAAGAGAACAGTCTACATAAACAGAACTGTTTAACTCTGAAGTTCCCATGTTGTTTGCTCTTTCTCTATTCATTAGTTCTGCTGGGTTTTCTCTGCAGTCAAGAGTTGTATCTTTTGGCATCTCTTAACTAGTGATGGTGGATGCCACGAACAGTAATGGACAGGGGTTTGATAGATCACTAGATATAACTGGTTCAGTTCTCTCCATCTAAAGCACTCCTACCACTGAAAGGATATTGGGCTAAAGGAACCACTGGTATGACCCAGTATGACACTCAACAGGTGCTTGTTTTATTTACTTATGATAAAATCTGATTTGAGCAACTCCACATCATAGGCCACGTCCACATGAGCATGAAGGTTTGTTTCCCCAGGGACAAGAAGCAGTGGCATATCCTGTGCCACTGCTACTTGTCCCTGGGGAAGACCTGTGCCACGCGCCCTCTGGCACATGGCAAGTTACCCCGGCAGAGGAGGGGAGGTTGGGGCTAACACTGTGCTGGCCCCAGCAGCCTTACTTGGGATCCCGGGGGCCTCCTAGAGCTGCAGCAGCGGCAATCCTGCCACTTGGAACCTGGCTGGCAGCCAGAGTGTGGCTCCAGCCAGCCAAGCTCTGGTTCTGGGTGGCGCACACTGCACACACGTGCACCTTTTTTTTTTGTGCAGGGTTTTTTTACCCCAGGATCTCCCAGGGTCATCCCTCCAACCCCCCAAGCTGCAAGGTAACAGTGTGGAGAACAGCTGAACACATGGTATGTGGCCACAGATGTGTCTGTGATGCCATATACCACATGGCTGCGCTCATCTGGTTGCAGCCATAAAGTTCAAACATGAGTTTAACCTGAAAAGATTAATTCCTTTTCTTACTAAAAATCTGCCTTAGTAGCCTATTTAGTTTCCTCTGGAAAAAATGGTAATTGATCAATTTGAGTCTGTCCCTGTAAATTTCTAGCCTTCCTTGGATGCTTGAGAAGATTTTACTAGCTATTTTAATTCCACTGTATTCCTCCATGCAAGATTAGCCATAATGATTTTCCTAATCCTTTGAACACAGCTATATGTTTACCTCAGCCTCCTTGTGTGCATTTTCTGTGGTGTCATAAAATTTATCTGCCTCCAGCTGTCCCTGGTGCTCCCCCAAACCTGAACCCACTGATCAGACAGAGGACAGCTGTGTCATGGACCCAGGGGCTGTCCCATGTTGGATCCCTATGCTCAGCTGAGCACTGGGATCCGTCATGGGTCAACCCTGACAAGCCACACATTCAAATAAATGTGACAAAATGAACGAATGACAGAGATGTTACACATCATACAAAGAATAGCCCTATGGCTTGCTTGCTTGCTATATTACAACCCCACAAATTGGATTTAACATGTGACAGGGTTACTCTTTATGGCATGATTGGCACCTTAATTGCATCCTAAATGCAATGTGCGCCAGAGCCCCAAGAGTCACTATACACTGCAAGCATATGAATGTTACTAGTATAACAGATTCACGCATTTTTGCCTACGTGTTGCCAATTTATTTGGAGTTAAAAATAATTCTTCAACCAGACAGAGAACAGCAGTCAATAGCATTAAGGCATTAATTCAGACTGAATACCTATTTGCCATTGCCTTCTATTTGGTAATGGCAAGAATGATACAACCTTTATTCTATTAAGGAACACTGGCTTTTTGCCTAACAAATTAGTCTTGAAATTAACCTACTCCATATGTCACCGTTATTTGTTCCTAAATCACCATTATGGTTCTGACAACATTATCTGGAGTGCTAAATCAGGAGACAATAGGAAAAATGTAGTTAAACAAGGATAGGAAAGATGGCTCCCCATGTTAAGGGCTTTTAGCAATCCTTACACAGCATGACAAGAATGTCAAGATCTTAAGAGACTCAAAATATTCACTAACCTTCTTTCTCTTTCTTTTCCTGGTTTTCTTCTGCTGCAGTTTTGTCTGCTCTGAAAAATATTCTTGCACTGCTTAGTGAGAAATGAAGCAGTTCAAACTCCTGAGTAGAAACATTTAGACAAGAAAGAGATTGTTAGTAAGGGTTACTGTTTCACCAAATTAATATCTATAATATATGTGGGTGAGATTTTCAGAAGCACCTAGGGCAGGGGTGTCAAACTCACTGGGCCTCTATGAGCCGGACCCAGACTGTGGGGCTTGTCATGGGTTAGATCAGGGGTTGGCAACCCCCAGCACATGTGCCAAACATGGCACACAGGGCCATTTTGCTCAGCAGGCCACCACCAGTCTGAGCTTTAGGCAGCTGCTGCCAGCCATAGAGCCAAGGCTGCTCCCAGCAGACAGCTGGGAGGCTGCAAGCCCTGCTGCAAGCCTGGGCTCCCAGATGCCAGCAGCTACCCAGAGCTTGCGCTGGCTGCAGCCGGGAGGCTGCAAACAGCTGCTCCGGGCTCTGGAGCCCCGGCATCAGCTCCATACTGCCGGCAGGTGCACACACGCCTCGGAGTGGATGGTGGGAATAGGGCCTGAGGCTGTGCAGCCCTCCCCCACTGTCCACTCCGAGGTGCGTGTGCGGTCGCCACCACCATGGAGCTGATACCGAGGCTCTGGAGCCCAGCGCAGCTGTTTGCAGCCTGCCCACTGCCTGCTGCAGCTGCCCAGAGCCCGGGCTGGCTACAAACAGCTGGGACGGGCTCTGGACCCCTGTCATCAGCTCTGTGCTGGCAGCAACTGCACATGCGCCTCAGAGTAGACAGCAGGGGAGACGCCATGGTTGTGCTGCCTCAGGCCACTGTCCCGCCGTCCACTCTGAGGTGTGCACACACCAGCCGGTATGAAGCAGATGCCAGGGCTCCAGAGCAAGGGTGGCACCAGCTGCCTCCCAGTGGTGGGGCTGGGCCAGGAGGCTCCACTCCTCCCAGAGCTGCCACTGCCGCCCGCCTGCCCCACACAGCTGAGTCCACCTGACTCCCACAAGCCCAGCCCCAGCACCTCCACCGGGATGAGGCTGACACTGCCCCTGCCAGGAGCACCGCACCTTTGCAGGCTTAGCTTATGCTTAACAAAAAAGGAATACACAACAACAAAGGTAGCATATGAAGTTTGATTTATTGTCACCAGATTTAAATTTTTAGAAAATCTGGTATTTACTGTAAAAAATAAAAAGGCAACTTTTATGATTATTAACTATGTGAATATGCAGCACATCCTGCCATGTACCCCCTACCCTGGTTTTGTTTGTCTGGCATGCTGACACTGGCACCTTACTAGGTAGACGTTGTGGCTTTTTTGGCACTCTGGCCCAAAAACATTGCCTACCCCTGGGTTAGATGATCTGTTGGCAGCAGCGTTAATCCCCATGGCTTTTCAAGTCACTGTTTCAACCCCCTTTCCCCTTTTAATTTCAAGGTGCGGACTAAAAACAGATTTTGGCAGTGGTGAGTAAGGGGGAATTTCAAGGGGAAGTAGCAAGCAGCATTAACTTCCTGGCTTGTTGAGCTGTGCTGAAACAGCAGAGGTGATTCAAGTCACTGCCACAGGGGCTCTGGCAGGCATGTAAACAAGCCCCACTGGCCAAATCTGGCCCACAGAGTCGCCTTCCAATAGAATGAGTGAGGACAAGAAATAGAACTGGTTTAAACATGACCTTGATAACCTTATAAGCAGGACTGTTATGACATGGCTGCTTACAACAGCAGGGGACTGGACTTGATGATCCAGGAGGATTCCCCACAGTCTTAAGTCTCAACAGCCATCTACTAAATACATAATACCATACCTTTGATCTCTAAGATCACAGAGAAAGTCATGTGACTATCTAAGCACACCTATTTATCCATGTAGTAAGGCAGAAAATAGAAACTGATGTGCCTTGAAGTTAAAGCTACTAGTCTAGGTTTTAGAAGGTACTCAGTAAGGGTCCTCTTTTTTCCATTTGATAGCTGAAAGGTTATTCAGGAATTGACAGAAACATTATCCAATGGCAAATGTTGAGCTCCCATGTGTTTTCTAATCAAAAGGCACCATGCTGTTTGTGGCTACCTGTCCTTCATTTCCCTGAAGAGGTGCTCTCCCACAACTTAACCACTTATAAGACAGCCAATTTAGATTAGGCTCTGAAGGCCAAAGACTTTTTCAATACATCCTTAAGTACAATGCATGCTAATAGCATTTATATGAAAAATACCAACTGTGACAAAAATTTCTCCAGCCTGTGGTTCTACTCCCTCACTTAAGTTTTTTTTCCTTCTTTCTTTCTTTGTCTTTTCACATGTCTGTCAACCTGGTTGCCCAGGCAGCCAACTTGCTGCCTACTTGACCTGGCTCAGGTAGGAGGCGATGGATCTAGCTGCTCCACTGCTTTAAATTTTGACCACTCGACCTAAGAGCTGGGCTTAAGCCAATATCACTCCAGTAGGTAATGCTGATGTTTTTCAAATTGATTGGTCAGCATCAAATAACACCTCTCCCTGACTAGGTCCAGGTGATGAGATCAGGAGCACTATTTAAAAGGGTCCCTCCAGGTCACTGAATCAGGCTATATAATACCTCCAGAATCCTTTGGACGTTGCTGTGAGTAACTCATCTGAATTTTAACCAATAACTTAGATCCAAGCGCTCCAGATGTGTACTAAAAGGGCCACTGAGCCCCTTATACTGTTTTGCTCAAAGCTGTTTCCTTTCACTATTCTACTGTATTGTATTCCTTCCTCATGCTCTCCCTCTGTAATCAATAAAGCTATCCACTATAGCAAGCCTTGCTGTACATGCTTGAGAGGGATGAGGCAAGCCTTTTCAGCTCCCTTTTGCTCAACTGGCTAAGGGAGGCTATTTGTGAATGCTTCAGGCTAAGAGAAACACCCTAAAGTACCACAGTGGGTTAAACAACCCCAAGATCTACAGGGTTTGTGTACCCCAGGTGGCACAGAGTCCTAATACAGACCCAGGCAGCGGTGACAATTGCCCCAGGCTTGTGGGTGTGCTCCAGAAAGGCGGTCGGCCACATGTAGACACCCCAGGGGAGACACTCAAAGCGGGGTTATGTTCAGGCACAGAGAGGTGGGTGGCTCAGCGCTGTAGCGCCCCCTACTGTCCCGCCACACCAGCTAGCTCATCTCCCCTACCAAGACCTTTATTTCACTCGAGGCAGCAACAAATTCTCTCTACAGACTATTGAGGGTGCTTCTATAGAAGCACCAAGCCAGGTAAATGTAGAATTCAACAGTAGTCACATTAACTAGAACTATACTGTACCTGTAAATAAACATCTAGTCGCTTGTGAGTAAGGTTCATGGTCTGTAGTAGCTTCTCATCTTGATTCGTCGATTGCACATTCTGTTGCTTAGCTACTGCTCTTATCTCCTTCACATATTTCTCTCTGACTGACTGGAACCAGTGAAGCGAGTCAAACTCCTGGTACTGATTCAACAGCTTTAGAATGTAAGCCACACCTGCAATCATTAATGAGCCATTTACCACCATCAAAGTCCAGATACAGGTACATATGCTACATAAATCTTTAAATAACCATTAAGACATTCTTGGAAATTTTAAAGTTGAAGTAGGCCATACAACAAGGTTAACAGTCAAATTATGATTAAGAACAAGCTTTGCTTTACAAAAACATCACAACCACATGTGCCCTATTATGCACAGGTGGTGTGCAGAGACGCAAATCCCCACCCCCATCCCAAAGCTGGAAGGGTGAAACAGACATCACCTTTGTGCTCCTATAAAATTTATGGTGGCATAAAGGCCAAGCAAAGAAACATCCATACCCCTTGTTCCACCACAAATGCCCCAAATTTGTGGCCGTGACACAGGTGGCATGTATTTGTGCCACTATTGTGGCAAGAATCTGTTAGGTTTATGGCAAGAGAGAATGGTAGGCCTGGCACAGCCCATACTCTCCAGGTTCCCTAGGCAGGCAGCTGTTCAGGAGCTTCAGGGGCATTCCTGGGGCACACAGGATCATGCCTGCTGGGTTACGCATCTGGATTTCCAGGCAGCTGTTGGCAACTCTGATGCAGTCCCAGGACTGAAACAGCCAATCAGCTGATTGATCCCAGCCCCAGGACTGCACTGGAGTATCAAACGCTCTGCAGTGTGGACCCAAGGCTGGGACTCCCAATCAGTTGATTTGTGGTCTCAGCCCTGGGGTGGGCAAAATACAGGTCATGGGCCAGATCCAGCCCACCAGTCCATTCTATCTATTCTATTAGAGAAGTAATATTTATCTGCCTCTGGCTGCCTGTCAAAGATCACAGGAGGCAGGGGCAGTGGGACCCAGGGAGAGGCATCACCAGGATTAAGCAGCCAGAGCAGTAAATCCGGCCCAGCCCCGCCTCTCCCACCTCGAGCCCCAGCCAGAAAGCCTCTGCCTAACAGGGGCTTCTGGTTTGGGGCTGTTCCTGCCTCCCTGTGCCAAGAGAGATGCAGATAAGAAAGGCAGGGGGAAGGGAGGCAGGGGAGAACCATGGGCGATCACCCCAGTCCTCGTGGCCGGGCAGGCGGCTGGTTCCTGCGGTGTGGGTCCCAGTGCACTGGCGCAGGGCCCGCAGTCCCACCTGACTGTCGCTGTGTTCTGCACACTGGCTAGCTGTCCCTTGCCCCTTCCTGCCGCCACCATTTCCCCACTCCCCACTCCACCAACCACTCAGCACCATGTGGTTCCCAGCTGCAGTGCCAGGACTGCAGGAGCAGCTGGGATGTGGTGCAGGTGTGGGGACGGGGAAGCAGCAGTAGAAGGGCAGCAGTGGCAGACAGGGGACAAGTGGTAGCAAGTGGCAGCATGGGTCAGACACCGGTGCCCCAGAGCCAGGAGTGCAGAGCTGGAGTGCTGTGGGGGCTCTGCTTGCCACAGGAGGGAGAGGAGCAGGCTGTGGGCAAACATTCCCCCTCCACAAGCCACAACCCTCCCCCCCACACACTCATAGCTCTCCACAAAACACATACCTATTTACCCCCCCAAAATCTCCCTTCCCACACACACACCCCTATATCCACCCTCCCAGCCACAATATACAAGAGTAAGACATCATTTTAAGCTATTATACTATCACTGCTACATACACTATACAAACACACGTGAATCAGGACAAAAATATTTTTTGAAATTAAATTAATGTTATGGTACATTTGATTTTTAGAATGTAAGTTGGTATTTTTCTGGTTCAGAGATGGCAAAACCCCTTGCTGGGGGCAAGGAAAAGGACTTCTGGTGGGAAAGGTCAGGGGTTAGGGGGTGAGACTTCTGGTTCCAAGATGGTGACCAGGAGGCAGGGCACCTGTCAGAGGCCGGGGCTACCCATGCGGCCCTTGGTGGCTTGCCAAAACTTGGTAAGCAGCCCTCCACCCGAAATACTTGCCCGCCCCGGTCTCAGCCCCAGGACTGCACTGCAGCCAGCTTTCCCCGCTTCCAGAGACATGCTTCAGCGATCCCCAGGGTTAAATTCTGCAAGCAGGAAATGCGGGAAAAACCTGGCTTTTCCCTTTTTTACAGGGATGCGCCCTGGAGAAGCTCTGTAAGCAGAGCAAGTGCAGCACTGTAAGCAGGGACCACGTCACACATCATTCCACAGGACTGGCCCCCTGTCCTAGGCAGGACAACGGGCAATATGTATTTCACCCAATAAAGTAGATTAGCTGTGGCAGGACACATCCTACCTCAGCTGATCTGCCTGATTTGTCAATGTTTGTTTATACCCCAAGAGTTACTGAAACATGCAACAAACAACAATATACTTATGAAGAGTCCATTCTGTTGTGCTTAAGCATTGTATGCACAGTAGCAGGACAGCCAAGAAAGAACTAAGTATACAGTGTTGAAACCAAAAAGCAACAATCTACACAGACGAGATGTGTTAAAACAAGGACAACTCAGATTGCGAAGACTGGGCAAAGTTAAAATAAAATCTCAACTGTGTTAACTGACTGGAAGGTTAGACAGTGTGTTCAGACTCACCCATGGCAAACCCATCATCAGTGAAAGCTGCTCCACTTTTGTTCTTCTTATTCAGTTTCTCCTTGCAGCTGATTGAATGCTCTACAAAATTGAGAGTCTGAAACGAGAGATGAGCACCTGAAACAAACCATCACTGCAGAGTAAGATGGGCTAAATTAAAGGGTGGCTACATGCAATTTTGTCAATTATATTTTACCACTACACCCAAAAAAATATTCCAAGTTTCTACTTTTCATGGAAATTCCATCCCTTTCCTAAGCTTTTAAGGAAGTGGGGTTTGGTCTGTAAAATACAAATTAAAAATGAAAGACACAATTTACATTAAGTCTGCTCATGTCAGGCCCTTTCTATACTTTGTATACCGTTTTAAAGTAATAATATTATATTATATTATATTATATTATATTATATTATATTATATTATATTATAAGCCTGAGTGCTTAATGAAGCTTTAAACAAACAAAAACAAACAAGAGGGACCTTTGTAAAAGTTAGCACTTAAAATAAATAAATAAATAAAATCAAGATGTCAAGAATTTTTTAGGAAGTTCAGTAAAGAAAATATGACTGAGTTATTCGGGTTCACTTGGATGTCCTAAGTCATCTCATGTGCTTTTTTTACTGTGTTTAAGAGAAGTCACTGTTTCATATCACTGCAGTAAAACCACACTGGGGGGGCAGGCAACTGGTGCACTTGCTGCAATATGTGAGACCAAAGGCCAATTCTCTTCAGCCACACAGAGACTGTTCCAATACTAACCCCATACTGCGTGGTGTGTGTTAATCTATTAAAGAAAACATACTTTAAGTGTACAGAAATATTTAATGGAACTTCCTGGAATAAGAAAGAGAAAACAGAAAAAAAGTGCAGAGGATGAAACAAATTCCTTCTACTCATTTGTCTTAATGTCAGTCTTTTCCTAGCCATTTCTGAGGTTCTTCTCATTTCTACCCCCATAATGCTATCTCTGTTTTCACAAATTTCAATTTGTGGTTCAGTCACCTTCAATTAACATTCCATTTTAAAAGCTTATTAAAAATACTGGATGGTTATCAGGAATACTCTGGCCAGATTACAGAGTATGATCTGGCCTCTATCCTGAACTGCATCCAAGTACTTTCACATGGAGCCCTGCTGAAGTCAATGAGGCTGGCTGGTGCAGGAATATAGCAAAGCAACTCCAAATAAAAGATCCAAACAGAGGAGGGTCTTAGTTTTTACATAATCTGAACTAGAATTAGAAGAGGTTGAATATTTCCAAACTGCTGCTGTAAGGGCACTTTCAGAAAAGGGACACTAATAAGTTCTCTTTGATTCTCATCTCTCCATCTCTATCTTGGATGTCTCTTTTCTTTCTTACCTTTTAAGATATCTCCAATTTAAATGAATAAAGAGATATTTAAAGTTATTTTTTCAGTTGACCAAGTCCCCTCTGTGCAGTGTTGGGAACTGGTGCCTAAGTTGATATCAAAAAGCAGAGTCAATTAGAACACTTTTTGACAACCAAACTAGATACAGGGTCCAATTAGTTCTTCAGTTCATAGCTAAGAAAGAAATTAATAGAATCTGGAAACAAATAATCTATTTCACCTACATTACATTTCTAGTACGGAATATTACATCACAATTTAATATAATAACATTTTAAAAAATAGGCATCACTATAGGTGCTGGAACTACTAACCAGTGGGGGAACAATAATATAGAAGTTGCGCAAGTGCATGTTCTTTGGACTGCGGAATTCAGGAGCGAACACATCCACAAGCATTTTGAAGTACTCTGTGCCTTCTGCAAAATTACGTGTGAGATCACCAAGAACGGAATCTAACTGCCTGTAAAGAATGAGAAATGTGTTACCTGATCATTTCCTGTTAGCAACTTTCCTCTTCATTCATTAACAGTGAGAGAAGGCTTTTGACAAGAGACCAATATATTTGCGCACAATGGATTTTCCTTACATTTTTTACCATTTTCCAATTGAAGCACAGCTCATTTCCTTTCATTCCATACACAAACAAGCCAAGATGGCCAAAAATTTACTTCCTCACTAGTATCAGAATGGTGTCAGGGAATAGGATTTACCTGAGATGTCTGCACATGAATGCAGAGAGCCTGGGAAACAAACAAGCAGGAAGAATTGGAAGTCCTTGCACAGGCATGGAATTATGACATGATTGGAATAATATAGACTTGGAGGGAGCTTGCATGACTGGAGCACTGTCATGGATGGGTACAAATTGTTCAAGGACAGGCAGAGGAGAAGAGGAGTTGCGCTTTATGTAAAAGTGCTGCATGATTGCTCAGAGCTCCACTATGAAACTGGATATAGGTCTGTTGAAAGTCTCCAGGTTAGGGTCAGAGGGGAGAGCAACAAGGGTTGATGTCATAGTAAGTATGGGCTATAGACTACCAGACTAGGAGGATGAGACTCTTCAGACAGGGAACACAAGATTCCAGATCACAGACTGTGGTTCTCACGGGGGATTTCAATCACCCGGATATCTGCTGGGAGAGCAATACAGCACTGCACAGGCAATCCAGGAAGTTTTTATGGAGTGTTGGGGATAACTTCCTGATACAATTGTTGGGAAGACCAACTAGGGGCTGTGCTCTTCTTGATTTGCTGCTCACAAATGGGAACAAATTGGTGGGGAATGTATAAGTGGGTAGCAACTTAGGCAGCAGCAATCAATCACAAAATGATTGTGTTCCAGATCCTGAGGAAAGGAAGGAAAGAGAACAGCAGAGTAAATACCCTGGACTTTAGAAAAGCAGACTTTCATTCAAAGAACTGAGGCCAATCTGACGGGAAAAGGAGTCCAGGAGAGCTAGTTGTACTTTAAAGAAACATTACTAAGGGTGCTGGAATGAACCATCCTGATGCACAGTAAAACTAGCAAGTATGGCAGAAGACCAGTCTAGCTTAACAGGGAACTCCTCAGTGAGCTAACACACAAAAAGGAAGCCTATAAGAAGTGGAAAGTGGGGCAAACAACAAGGGAGGACTATAAGAGTACTGCTTGAGCATGCAGGGATGAAATCAGGAAGGCCAAAACAGAACTGGAGTTGCAGCTAGCAAAGGACCTGAAGGGTAACAAGAAGGGTTTCTACAAGTTTGTTAGCAACAAGAGAAAGATCAGAGAAAGTGTGGGTCCCTTACTGAATGGGGGGCAACATAGTGACAGATGATGCAGAAAAGGCTGAAGTACTCAATGCCTTTTTTTACCAGTCTTCACAGGCAAGGTAAACTCCCAGATTACTGTACCTGGCAGCACAATTTGGGGAGGAGGTGAGCAGACAGTGGCAAAGGAACAGGTTAGGGACAAATTAGAAAAGTTGTATATGTACAAGCCCATGGAACAAGCTAAGGAAGTACAGGTTGGATGAACGGACTATAAAATAGAGAGAAAACTGGCTGGATTGTCGGGCTCAAAGGGTAGTAAGGAATGTCTAGATATCTAGTTGGCAGCCAGTATTAAGCAGAGTGCCCCAGAAGTCAGTCCTGGAGCCAGTTTTGTTTAATGTTGCCATCAACAATCTGGAAGATGGGATGGAGTGCATCTTCAGCAAATTTGCAGATTACACCAAACTGGAGGAAGTAGTAGATATGGTGGAGGGTAGGGCTAGGAATCAAAGAGACCTAGACAAATTGGAAGACTGAACCAAAGGAAATCTCATGAAGTTCAGTAAGGACAAGTGCAAAGTCCTGCATTTAGGACAGAATAATCCCATGCACTAGTACAGGCTGGGAACTGACTGGCTAAGTAGCAGCTCTGCAGAAAAGGACCTGAGGGTTACAGTAGACGATAAGCTGAATATGAGCCAACAGTGTGCCCTTGTTGCCAAAAAAAGCTAACAGCATACTGGGCTGCATTAGTAGGGGTGGTGCCAGCGGACAAAGGAAAGTAAACATTACCCTCTATTTGGCACTGGTGAGGCCACATCTGAAGTACTGGGTCCAGTTTTGGGGCCCCCACTACAGAAAGTGATGATGTGGAAGAGTTGGAAAGTCTAGCATAGGGCAACGAACAGGTAGGGGGCTGGGGCACATGATTTCTGAGGAGAAACTGATGGAACTGGGATTATTTAGTTTGGAGAAGATGAGACTGAGGGGAGATTTAATTGCAGCCTTCAAGTATCTGAAGGGTGGTTGCAAAGGAGGATGGAGCTGGACTGTTCTCAGTGGTGGCAGATGACAGAACAAGGACCAATGGTCTCAAGTTGCAGCAAGGGAAGTTTAGGTTAGATATTAGAAAAAAACTCCCCCACAAGGAGGGTATTAAGGCACAGGAACAGGTTACCCAGAGAGGTTGTGGAATCTCCACCCGTGAAGGTTTTTAAGACCCAAGTAAATAAACCCTTGACTGGGATGATATAGTTGGGGATAGTCCTGCTTTGAGAAAGGTGTTCGACTAGTCGCCTTCTTGAGGTCCCTTCCAACCCTAATTTTCCATAATTCTGTGATTTGTGATTATTTTTTAAAGTCTGTCTCTAGCCAGGAAATGGATGCCCAGAATGTAAGATACTCATAAGCAAGGAATTTTCCTGAGGCAAATTTTAATTAGCAAGTGAACTCTATGGCTGCGTCTACATGAGCGCAGATGTTTGCTTCCCCAGAGACAAGAAGCAGTGGCAACTGTGCTGGCCCCAGCAGCCTTACCTGGGGTCCTGGGAAGCTGCAACCACGGCACTCCTGGAGCTAGAAGTCTGCCTCCCATTTTGGGTGGCGTGTGCCGCTGCCTCATGCACCCCCTTTTTTCCCCCCACATAAGTTATTTTGCCCCGATATCTGCTGGGGTCAAAAAACCCTCCCATGCTGCAAGGTAGCAGCAGCAGCACGGAGAACACCTGAATGTGCAGTGTGTGGCTAGGGTTTTTGAAACAATACTATTGTATCTGCTGAAATAATATTTCAGTTTATTTTTGTATTTGTAAAGCATCTAAAAATTTTTTAAAAGCATGAGAAGATTTTTTTCCAAGCCCCACATCACAAAATGCATTAGGTTACCTTGCTGCTTTCTGTGTTTCTTCTGAGAGCCCTTCTTCTTTCACCAGTTCCTCAAAATTCACGATATCTTCAAGATCAGGAACAAACCTACATTGTTATTGTATATTAGGTTTATAATTCAGTTCTGATTACACTCGGTCACTTAATCACCACCATCATTTGTCTTAAAGGTTTTACAGTGCTTTGCTCTTGCTTATACCAAATCTCCAATCATTTTCTTATGCAAGCTGTCATCTCCATAACCAAACTCACTCCCACTTTATCATCCTTTCACAAAACGTTTTGCCTTTTCCCCACCACCCTGCCCCACTCTTCCAGCACCTTCTCCCATACTTCTTAATACACATGCCTCCCTGTTTCATCAGAAAAATGTCTTTTAAACAGTGATACACTATTTCCACACCACTCAAATGCATGGTACAGGAGGAACCTTACTGTCTTCCCTTCCTGCAGGTCTTTTCTGGTTTTTTTGCAGCAGTGACTATTTTTTTTTTTTTTTTTTTTTTTTAATAATGCAGTAAGACTGCCTGAATTTAACATAAGTTCTCCTACTGTGAACAGCCAGAGGAGCTGCCACAATGGCAGAACTAAGCAGCCCAGTGCTTCAAGTATGAAAGCATGAATAACAACATGAAATAATGGTATTAAAATGTGTGTGGGTACCTAATTGCACTACTACAGCAGTGAAGTCCACCAGATCTTATCATTCGCACGTAGCCCATAGCATTGCCTTTCAAAAAAAGAAAGAAAATGAGAGTTAGATATTTACATATGCACATTTCAAAGTTCTTATTAATTCTGAAAGACAGATTCAGATATCCTTTGTAATACAGATATGCTCTAAAGCTGACTGCAAAGAGAAAAATTATGTTGATGTTTCACAGTTTAATGGTGCACAGTGAAACTAGAAAAATAAAACGTAACTTGCTCATCTCATGAGCCTGTGTTCATGCAATGTGTATTTTCACACTTAACTAAAGGCCAACATTCTATAAACATTTACTCCCTAATATAAAAATAATATAAAAATTACATACTCCATATTTGGGAGTAAATGCCTGCAAACTCAGACCTTAAATGCCTATTTCATTAACAGCCAAAGGTGTTTCATCCACATATTTTGAAATATCCGTATTCAAGAGTACTTTTCCCTATACTGGAAAGATACTAAATCTGGACAAAAAATGGGTTATTTTTTGCATAGTTGAAGGAAGAAAGTATCAAGAACATTCACAGGAGGCATAGATGGATTTTGTTATGGCCATCAGGGCCCATTTTTGTATAAGCAGGTGAAAGTCCATTTCCTTAACACAGTGCGCCCATTTGTGCTAGGATTAGACATAGTCCTCAACCTTAGCACTTTAGTTACTGGATTATGAAGACATATTGACCCCATATTTTTAGATAGTGTTGCGTACCTATTTGGCTTATGAGCTGCCTGAATTGGTCGAGGTAACTTTGTCCATCAGGTGTTATTCCAAGTTTTCTGATGCCCCGGTTGAACTTTTCTGCCCTCTCAAAAGGGTACTAGAGAAACAATATCAGCATAAATAAAAAATACATATCTTAGTTTTTAAAGACTATAACCGACTTTTCATGGAAAAGCTATTTCACAGTCTCTTTCCACCCCTGTCATCTACATTGCCTAATCTTTTGCAAACATGACAGTGTTCAGACTACAGCTAAAACTTAATTCCAAGATAGACCATTTATAAAAATGTTATTAACTTTAGTTTTAAACTTTGGGTCTAAATTAAATTAGACAAAAATGGTACTAATCATCAACAGCTTAACAGAAGGAAAAACATATCCAATCCTATGTAAGGTTAAGGAATGATGCATCATGTCTGCTGATGAGTATCATCTTAGTTAGCGTTTAGTAAGCAGTAAAAATAAATGAAATCAGATAGAACAGTATAAACGCAGGAATGTGAATTTTTGCCTGTGCTGCATTTTGACAGGATTGAATGTGTCACCTTCCATTAATACATTTAATTAAAACAAAAGGAAAAAAGCTGTGACTTTTGTAGTGTGGCGCATGCCAGTTTAGTGTCTCAGAGCACAAAGGCAGCATTGTTTTAAATCAAATTCCCTTTTACCTGATGCATTTACCTTATGATCATTTTGATCCTTCACTTCCCTGAAGAACCGTATATCTTTAATTAGTCGGGATTTGATATGCTCATCATACATGAACTGGCTAAAGATGTAAAACTTTTTCCTCAGAAACTGGTATGTGAAATTCACCTAGATTGTAACAAAAAACCACAGACTCAAAATTAGAAACTCCCTTTCCAATAAACATGTACCTCTAGTGACTACTGTTCAGTAACTTCTTGAATCATTTTAATTCTGTATAACAATGTAAATTCTGCTGCTGGAAAGAGGCTCCACCTTTGCAGGTCTCAGACAAGCTCAGCAATACCTCTCTCACTAAAAAAGAAAAAAGTCAACCTTCTCTTCTTGAAGGTTCAGTTCCCTTTAAAGCAGGTAGGTGACAGAGCAAAGGGAACCTGCCATTTAAAAGATCAGTGTGTGCCACGAGAAGTACAGCACCTACAGTTTAGTTTTGGATTATGTAGTTGCTGATTTTATTTATCCTGCTGAAATGATAAACATGTTCCAAATTGAAGAGGAACAGATTTAAGCTCAATTACTGTCTTCCTTTATTGTACTACCAACTACAGAATTTACTAATGTTTACAGTTTCATTATAACCTACCCTGTTCTTTAAAACCTGTTCAAAGCTTTCTAGAACTATTTACCTATGGGACTAAATCCCACCTTTTTCCAGTAGGAAACCTTGGAGGTTTTCAAAACCCAGCTAGACAAAGCCTTCATGGGATAATATAGAGGGAGATGGTTCTGTGTTGAGCAGGGGGTTGGACTAGATGACCTCCTGAGGTCCTTCCAACTCTAACTTTTTATGAATCTAAGTAACAATTTCCTTGTCTATTTAGACAATTCAGCCCAGACTCAGAGGTAAATAAGAAAGGTGCTCACTTAGCCAGGAAGTGATGGGTGCAGGAGAACAACTTCTGTCACAATAACCAACAGCCAAGATGAGCTATACCAATATTAAAAGCCATTTATGCATTTCCCTCCCCACCCCCCATGTCAAATAACAAGAACTCATTTATAATAACTATCATTCCACGTGATACCCTAAGAGAGCACTTTTCTTTCTGTATACATGGCTCCTCAAGTTCCTATATTGCCAATGGCATAGTGGAAAGATGAATGAGATGAAGAAAGGGATACACAGATCCTAAGATACTGAACAGCTGTCTAAGATTGGATTTGGTTGGTTGAACTTTCTAATCAAGCTTTGGCACCATACCAAATGTTCACATTATTTCAATTACTCCAAACATGTGATTTACAACTGATAAAAATGAGAAGATTAGGTTCCTGTTGAAATGAACATCTGCAAAGGCTTTCCAGACTCAGCACCCTTATTTAGGAGTCACTACACGTGCAGTTAATGTGACTGAATAAACTCCAGTGCAATTTGAGCCAGAGTAAACTAATCCCAATGCCACCATCTACCTGTGCATTTAAGCGCAGTAATTTACTCTGCCATCAAATAGTGCCCGTGTCTGACAGGACTATCCTACACCAAAGTAAATTAATCTTCTGAGCCTTAACTGCAACGCACATGTATACGGTAACACTTTACTGCACAGTAAATTAGTCTACTGCACAGTAAAGGCCATGTGTAGACATGCCCACTTATTCTCAGACCACATAGCCCTACAAGGCTACCAACCTTACTTGAAAAATCACTGAACACTCTACACTGCTGAATAGCATCCACATTTAAAACAGGGAAGTAATAAAACTTGGAGGTCATCATTGACCACAAGATGAACATGAGCCTTCAATGTGATGCTGCAGCTAATAAAAGCAAGCAAAATGCTGGCTTGCATGCATCGATGCCTCTCAAGCAAATCCCGGGACATCATTCTCCCTTTGTACTCGGCCTTGGTGAGGCCACAGCTGGAGTACTACGTCCAGGTTTGGGCCCCACAATTCAAAAAGGATGTGGAGAAGCTTGAGAGAGTGCAGAGAAGAGCCTCGTGCATAATCAGAGGTCAGGAAAACAGACCTTACGACGAAAGGCTGAGATCTATGAGGCTCTTTAGCCTGGAAAAGCGCAGGCTCAGGGGTGATCTGATGGCCACCTATAAGTTTATCAGGGGTAACCATAAATATCTGGCGGAACGTTTGTTCACCAGAGCGCCCCAAGGGATGATGAGTTCGAATAGTTATAAACTACTGCAAGACCATTTCAGGCTGGACATAAGGAAGAATTTCTTTACTGTCCAAGCCCCCAAGGTCTGGAATAGCCTGCCATCGGAGATGGTTCAAGCACCTACATTGAACACCTTCAAGAGTAAATCGGATGCTTATCTTGCTGGGATCTTATGACCACAGCTGACTTCCTGCCCTTCGGATGGGGGGCTCAACTCGATCTTCTGAGGTTCCCTTCCAGCCCTAATGTCTATGAAATCTATGAAAACCACTTATCAATCTCAGCCCAGAAAACAGTGAAAATATTAAGTGACTTTGGCCAAATATGTAAAAACCCAGTGACCTTACTTTATTTTAGAATTTGGGAAATGTAAGTGGTAGTTTGACTATTTAAGTTGAACTATGACAAACTGAAACCACATTTTTTTTTTAAGACTAATGTGCTTGAAATGCAATATAAAATGGCATCCTAACAAATGTTAACAAAACAGCAATATATAGCACTCAAACTGATTCAGACTTTTAAAAACTAAACCTTATAAACACTTATTTTCATCACTACTACAATTTGGAATCTTACCAGAATATCGCTACAATAACTTTACGTAAGAAATACTAGCAGTATAACAATTCAAAACCCACTGACTGCTTAGTGTTTGCAGACTGCCTTGTTAAATCAAATGCAAAACTAAAATTGTACTAAATATTCAAAGGTCAAGAAATGCTAGAAGTGCATGTGCTTTTTATGTTTATTAAACAAAAGCAACAGTGCAAGAGATGCTTACTGTTGTGTTCATGATTCCTGTGCCATGTGTTCTAATTGAATTAGCAATGTGCCGGATATTGATAGTGTTCAAGTGCTTATTATTGCTGGTTCTTTCAATGAAGATCTGCAAAGAAAAGGTCATCATTATTCACTCAGTATCAAAACCAGCAAGTGATATACGTAATACAGGTCTAGACTGCATCTCACCTGATTATTGAGATTATAGAGGTAGCGCGATACAAAAACATGAATATTTCTCATGATTTCCAAAACATCCAGACCCTGAAACAACATGATCAATTAACAATTTTCATAGTAACAGCTTCCTTGGGAGTTTCAAATGCATTCACAGTAACAATTATCAGTGCAAGTTATTTGAAAGCATTTTTGGAAGCACAATCCAGTTGCATATCAAAATTGAAACAACTTTTCCTGTTAAATCTATGATGTCACTTCGCAGTTTATTCTGGCCCTCTTCAATATCTAGGAATTAGCATTTTAAGTTTTCATATAATAGTTTTAGATTCCAAGCCAAATGTATACCTATGTCTTTTAATCCATTTGAAAAAAGGGTTCTTTAATCCTATCTAGTGTATGGAAATAAAAATGGAAAAAAGTGGACTGGTATCTATTTATAAATACAAATGCCAAGATTCACAAATACCTATTTAATTTTTTCTTTCTTATTTACTATTTAATTAGTTTCAAGACTCGAAAGGAAGGACTACAAGTCTCAAAAACAGGAATTTTTGTGTTTAATCTCTATCAGGCATTAGCCTTTGGTAAATTTGATTAGACCAAGTTTTGAGAAACTGGCATATAATTCTGTATTCCTGTTTTCAGAGATCTGTTTTTTAAGGGTTTCTGAGGATCCAAAACTCCAATTTCAAGTGAACATTTGTTATGGGTGTGGAATTCCCTTCAAAGAAAGATAGGCCGCTCTACTTCCAAAGACAACTAGAAAACAATGATTAACATTCCCAACTGATTTCCAACATGGGTGCTTCAGTTTCTGATTCATTCGTATCTTGAATAATAATCTAATACAACAAAAATATGCCATATATAAACAGAAAGCACCCTCCAAGAACTGTACCTGTTCTAAAGTCTGACTAGGAAGATGTGCTTCTGTCATGATCAAACCATAACGCTGAGTTGCTAAGTTTCTCATTTCACTGTATGTAGCCCAGTCATGAAGAGCTACAGTTGTTAGGTTGTAAAACGTCTTGTCTAGGTAGTGTGTCACATAAACTGCAAAAAATCAATAATATAATACGGACTGAATCTCCAGCTGCTAAATAGCAAACAAAACAAAATCTGTTAGTTTAAACAGACATGGCATTAAATATGGCATTCTCTTGGAGAAGACTGTAAAACAAAATAGATAATGGCACATGTAGTATAATACACACACACGCTCCAGGTGCAAAAAGCCACATGGTCAGCAGTAGGGCTGTGCGAAACTTTGGGTGCTGATTCAATTTGGAGGAGATACGGCCCCATTCACACCCCTGCTGCCCCCCCACTACCCTAGGACACATGGGGGCTCTGCCATGAGCACCCCCAGCACCCCCTGCTCCTCCGGGCCTCACCATGACTGTTCTGCCTGCCCCAGCTCCATCCCTTTAAGAAAAACAAAAATACTTCTCACTCACCAGCTCCTGCAGTGGCCTTAGGGAGCTTGTGCAGAGGCCCCCACCTGTAATGGGGCAGTGGGGATCACCCCCCTGCTGAACAGGAACCAGCAAGTCTGGGCGAGGGTTTTTGGAGGTTTTTTCTTTTTTATCTTGAAGGGCCGGAGCTGGGGCAGGCAGGGCAGCCATGGGGAGGCAGGGAGAGCATGGAGCAGTGGGGGGCAGGAGGAATTTCCACCCCCCAGTAGCAGAGTTGGAGCAGTCATTGCTGGGGCTGGGAGAGTGGGCAGGGGATGGGCCTGTGTGATTTGGCAGCAGCTGAATCGATTCAGGGCAGTGATTCAAAAAAAAAATCACTGAATTGAATCACTGTCCCCCGAATCAGCCAAATCCAAAGCGAATACTAGCCACTTCGCATAGGTCTAGTTAGCAGCAACTACACTGGTAATTTCCTCTTTGCATCATTAGGCCATGGAGGCATGGAAAGAAATAAAAGGAAATAGGGAAGCATAAAAGAAAAAGAAGGAAAATGTTCAACGGGTTAGCTGGGAAGCAAAACGGTAGAGAAAATTAACAGGCAAAAAAAATCTGTTTATTCCAACCCACCTTTGATATCAATGAAACGATTGAAAAATCGTATTGGGTTCAGACAGAAAAAGTGAGCCAGATCTTTCATCCCAACTCTGAAAGGATTTCTGTCTTCTAGCTGTAGATGTGTGTGCACAGAAAGACGTAGGTCCTTTTCTATTTCTTTACATAATTTGTCCAGTAAATGCTATTGGAAAAGTGAAGAAAAAAAATAATGCTCACTTTCCTTTTACAATGGTGGTTTAATAGAATTAAAAACAAAGCAATGCATGTATGTGGAAGGGCTTTAAACTCCTATATGTAAAACCACACACTCAGGTGCAAAAAGTCTGTAGATTATCGTAGCTCAGAAGATGAAATACAGCAATTTTAGGCCACTTTGCACACAAAGCACAGGCTTCACATGGCTGGGGGGGGGGGGGAAATCGCACCTTTCCTTGATCCAGTTTAACTTCCCCAAGTGCCTTAACGTAGAACCTTAGAAAATCCAGTGTCAAAAATATTTCTAACTTGTTGTGGTCTTTCTTAACTCTATGCAACAGAAAAGGCTACCCTACTATTTTTCTGAAGTACAAAAAACCTGAGAAAGCTAAGAGCTGGCATCTTCTGAAGGGTGGCTTGATTCTAACAAGGTTAAGAACCACAGCAGTAAGGGCATGTTTACATGACAGAACCTCTGCAGTACAGCTGAGTACATGCCAGCAGAGTCCCTTGGTGGAAATATGTATATGCCAATATGAGGGAGGCGGTTTTGCCACCTCCCTGAATGAGATAAACTAAGCCAGTCAGGAATTTTGCAGAAATAGTTATTTGGCTGGGGGAGAAGGGGATTATTTTTCTAGCCCAAATAGCTATGCATGCAGAACTTTCTACCAAGGGTAAATTTCTGTCTCAGCATCTGTAAACCAGAGAACACTTCTCGACCTCAAAAGACTATTGTACATTAATGATAGAGTTCCTTGCATACTATGATAAAGGGAGCTATATACATGCCTGTGATTCTCTAAAATGAACAATGTTTTTGCTTTTAACTATGCCTCAAAGCAGTCTAACAAGATTTCCACTACAGCTTTATGGAAAATCCTAAATTTCAGGCAGTAAAACTGTAATAGACACTCCAATTAAGCCACTGACTTCAGTTCCCATTCACAGTAATTCCAGTACTTGAGCAATTACCTCATTTAGAACGTCCATGATTTCTTTGTCGTAGCACTCCAGAAGTACCTCGTAGGATTCTAAGTGCCTTGCATTCATCATCGCAGGTACACAGTCTCGTAATGCACTAAACATATACTGAAGAAAAAGATTAGAAAGACACTAACTTACAAACTACAGAACACATACAAATCAGCATCTTAAAATAGTGTACAACACCTAACCAGCCTGAGCTAGAGGTCAAAACCTCAAATCTCAAGAATGAAGCTCAACTCCTTTACTTTATTTCAAACAATCCCTCCATCCCCTGCAAAAAAATTAAGGCCAAGTAAAGACATTACACTTTTGCCAGTATAAGTGATTGGAAACCAGTCTGTACCTGTAACAGAACAGATTTCAGCATATAAAAGTGGTCTATACCCATAACAGAAGTTCAGCACACAGACTGATTTAAAATGCCAGAACCCCTGTCGCCCCACCAAAGGACAAATATGTGTTCTGTTCACTACTGATATAAACTATGCTGCTTATAGAAAATTGCACAACTTAGATTCTGCCTTGGGCTTTTTGAATGCAGCGTCCTTAGCCTGACGAAGGGTTTTTGAACCCGAAAGCTTGCTTAATAACTATTCTCCAACCATTTGGGTTGGTCTAATAAAAGATATCAAATTCACCCAAGGAACCTTGTCTGCCTGTACCTAGCCTAAGAGTTCATATTTAGCTTTAAGTTTAAAAAAAAAAAAAAGAGGATCGAAAGCCATCAGCTTCAATTTTTCTAAAAAGCAAGACAGAGATGAGTTAGCTATTTTAAATAGTTTCTCCGCTATTACTCCCCAAACACCACGCCCTCTTCCCACAAGTTGACTTGCTAGCAAAGACCCAGTTTTAAACTTTTGTCATTTAGAACAGTGAATTAATAGTATGTGGCAAACGGACGAGTTTAGCGTCTTGGGCCAAGCAGTTCATTACTGGCAGCAGCTAAACTCTGATGCTTCAGAGTTAGCAAAAAAAAGGTGTATGTATATAATAGGTGTATGTATATAAATAATACACACACACACACACACACACTTTTTTCTTGCAAGCCACATCCCCTAAATAAGACAGGTGCCTTGTTTTTGGAAGGCAGGATGAAGAAAAGAGATTTCCATAGCTGTGGTTGCATGAAGCAGGGACAGAACCTAATCTTCTCTCTCTTTCCACCTCAGGTCAAAATTGGCTAATTCTGCTGTGAAAGGGTTAGAACTGTAGCTTTTCCCTGAGCAGGAAAGGGAGGGTGAGCAAGCTGAAGCTCTGACCCTGCTGCAATTCCACTTTTAAGAGCTTCCTCCTCTCAGTTTTCTTGGCATGCTAAACTGAACCATTAATGTTTCTTTGGGTATTTTTGTTTTTGATTAAACTTACGTGCAATCTAGCTGCATCAACTGCATTTTCATACACATCATCTAAATAAATTGGGAAGACTGCTCGATGCCAGTACAAGAAGCAACAGTCACACTGCACTTTCACTCTAAAATACAAGATACTTATTAATCACATAACACAGCTCAAGAGAGCACATCAACAAGCCTGTACTTTGGCAGTTGTAACCTCCATGAGATTTTTAATATTTACTTCCCTAGTTCTAACTTTTCAGGATAACGCTAAAACTCCAAATATGCAAGAACACAGTATTTACCATCCCTCCACTGGCATTTCAAAGGAACTAAATCCTGGATAAATGGATGTCCTTTTTTTGTCACTGTATCTGTAAGCAACCTGTAATTGCTACTGAAATGCTGTTTCAATCATATACCAAAGGAATTTATTTTCTCTGATCATACCAGCCATAAAATATGGTGCCACTTATGGACTAATGAGGTTATCACCAATACCAACAGCAGGTTTTGCACTTGAAAATTAGAACATAAAAAAGCATTAAGATATGATGCCATAGCTAATTCTGTGCTATAGTCATGCAAATGGCAGGAAGACCATGATGTAAATTCTCCACACACCAGAAGTATCCGCTTGGATATACAAATCAAAGATCCACAGAAAACATTTACAAAGAGTAACATTACACCAAGTTACTGCTGAATATTTCACAACCAATTGCAGTCTGAACAGTCGGGAGGAAGAAGTTTAAATAAAATAGAAAATAAAATGTTGCGGCTAGCTTTACTTTTAACTTGGAGGTGCAAACCAAGAAGGCTCCAGCTCCCAGTAAGTGATGTTTACTGTCAAACTCACTAGAAAACACAGTGGATCATGCAACAGGAACTGAATTTTCCATGAGTTGCATTAACTTATGAAAGAGGAATTCCACAGGCCACATTCTGACCACCCATCATTACAAAGAACCAGCCAACTGCATGCAGCTAGATGGAGAATAAAGAACTTCCTGCAAGATTTTGTATGTTGGATCGTGATATTTTATTTTTAATGCCACTAGTCTCCTAAACCTAATATGCTACTACTTACCGTTCTGAAAGTTCACTGATTAAGTCCAGTTTTTTCAGAACTACCTGAAGAGGAAGCAACTCTTCATCTTTAAATGTTTTCTGAAAAAAGGCACCAGAAAAAAATGGAGAAAGTCACTTATTGTGTTTAAATGCAAAACAAGAACTATTTATAAAATGTTCTGGCAAGATGGCTGATCAATTCAGTAATGAACACTGTTTGTTACCATTGATGGTGTGTACAGTAATCTGCACAATGGTGGTACATACCATCTGTGTGCCCACACTCAGTGCAAGGGAAACAATTAGCCGTCTCTGTTTTGTACTTGGCCCATTGAGGATATTCTCAGCCAGCACCAGGGCAGAAAGCACATCCAGGCGCTGCTCACTGTACTTTTTGTCAGAAATGACCCTTTTCTTGAAAAAGGGGGAGGGAGAGAGAGGAGGAGAAAAAAACACCAAAGTAAGTTCAGTGTTCATGGAAAAGTTACCAAAGCCCCCAAACAGCAATTTCCCCTCTCCTTCTTTTGACAGTTCAACTTTTTTTTCAGTCTTAAGACTAGGCACTGAAACAGAATACACAGTATATACAGGTTTTGCAGAAACTTCATGGTTTCAAACAGATTTTGTGACTCTATGCCACTTTTGAATTGTGTTATTCCCATTTATGAATTAAAAAAAAGTCTACTATACAAAACATGGAGGTGTTTGGTTCTCTAGAGATGTTCTGGGCTCTTAAATGTATTTAGCAAACCTATGCATATGTATTGTTTACGAACATAATTTATTTAATCCTCACAGGATAAGAAAATGCAGAGTCAGACACAATAAAATGGTTCAAAAAGCATCTTGACGCCTATCTTGCTGGGGTCATCTGATCCCAGAAGTCTTTTCTGCCCAAGTGCAGGGGGGCTGGACCTGATGATCTGTAGGGGCTGGAAGGGAGCTTAACATCTATGAAACTATGAAAATAAATAACAGCATGTAACTCCTTTGGAGGTTAGCTGCAAAAGCAAAACATATATGCTAGCACTTCTCATCAGGACGGCTATGTTGAAATCTTGGTTCATAATGCAATTCATAAAACCAAGATTGGATCAGTAAAGGCTGCAAGCAAAGTGAACTGTCATGCTTCTGGAGAAGCATACACTGCACCTGTGCAACTAGCACCTCCACAAAGCAAGATTAATACCATACCTATTCCTTTTACAGAATTTTGTAACAGCATTACACAAAGATAAAAACAGCAATATTATATATACAAAACACCAAAGCTATTATACAGCCTGACTGTGCATATAAATGTGCTTACTTACACACATACACAGTAACAACTCACTTTACTTACCTTGGCTACAGAAATAGAGTTAAGAGCCTGATACTGCAAATACTGAGCAATGTGTGTCACAGAATCAGCCACAACCATACTTCTTCTGTAAAATGTATGTTCTATTGCCTGCATTCAAATTTCAAAAAACAGAGATTAATATTAGTTCTAAGGCAACCATCTCACTGATTTATTTATGCTAACTGCTCTTGTCCACTTGGAAAATGGAGCATTCCTTTTCTGTACCTTTGTAATTTATATTAACTGCAGCTACTGAACATGCAGCTCTTTTGAAAAGACAGAAAGACTCCCCCCACCCCCCAAAAAACCCCAAAACAATATTTTTAGATGTTAAGAGTGTTAATAATATTGTTCAGTGTTCATAAAGCATTAAAAGCCTAAATTAAGCATCCATTTCTTTTTCTTGCTTAAAGGAGAACAGGGTGAGGAGAGAAAAGAAACTGTAAAAGGTGTTTAGAAATTGCATACAACTTTTCTTCTCCGATCTCTTCCTTCCCACTTCAATCTAATCTTTATGTAGAAGTTACACCTGTAACATTTTCATTCTTCAGAATGTGATGCTTCATTCTCATACTGCATAAAAGCTTAAGCTCAATAAGGAATCAGGACTTGTGGCAGAGGTGATATCTTTTATTAGACCAACTAGATATTTGCAATAAATAAATAAATAAATAAAATCTTTATTTGCAAGCTTTTGGGCATACCCACCCTTCCTTAGGCACAGGAGAATGCAAAGATTGTAAACTTTCTCCTAAGTTCAATAAGTAATTTCAGTGCTGAAGCCTACCTTGAGAAGTTCCACAAGTCTGCATAGTGCTTTCACTGAGGTCTTGGTCATCGGCTTTTGCATTGACATGTAAAGATTCATTGTGGTTTTAATGATAGTGCTGAGGCTGTAAGCATAAAGAAAACCCTAAAAACAAATGGGTAAAAAATGAAAAAAGTTCAACACTAGATGTCATACAGGTAAATATACCATGTCTTTTTTATTGTAGTTCAGAGACAGGACTTCATACCCTGTATAAGCCCTGCTAGAGCTATCACAGCTCATCCACATACAATTCAGACTTACTCATTCCTATAGAACTAAAATGTCAAAGCTATTTAGTTTAAGTCGTCTAAAATCGAAAGTCATGGAAGCAACTGATTATAGATCTAGAAATGAACAGATACAATTTAACCATAAGCAAATATATCAAATGTTCACGAACCTAACCGTACTAATATCTCAGAATCAAGGTAACCAACGTAACTGAGACAATCTTAAGAAATTAGATTAAAACTAAGAAAAATGGAACAACCCCCAGGAATTAAGTGATATGCAGAAACAGTAAATCACTGTCAATCACGAAAACATGTAATTTTCAAAATAATAAATGGTGGAAAAATAAAGTGTCACAGACACCAAGATTTGCAAAATGTATCAGATCAATTTAGGCTACATCTAGAAAGACATTTCTCAAGTACTCAAAACACTGTTTTCAAAGGAAAAGCAAGAAAAAAAAACTGAGTAATCATAGCAATTTGTCCATGAAAATGTTGATATACAGAGACCTATGTTGCAAGCAAGTGGGTACATCTACACAAGATGTTTACTGCAGAGCTGACTAATTAGCTCTGCAGTAAAATATCAGCATCTACATGTGCAGTGCTATTAGGACACAGTAAACTAATTAACTCCATTGCAGGATAGTACTGCCAGATATAAGTACCATCCTACAGCAGAGTTATTTACTCTGCTGCAACACTCATGTTAGACTGACAGGCCTGCCCACTAGCCCCACACTGAAGCACTCATGCCCCAGCCAGCTCCTCCACAGCACACTGAGCCAGGTCAGAGTTGCCCCAGGCTGACCCGCTGATCCCTGGGGCCCCCTACCACCAACGGCTTATCCACCCCAGCTCAACATGCTGTGGTCCCGGGCACATGTGCAAACGGCGTGCCTGGGAGCAATAAACTCTGCTGTGAACTGTGCTGGAGTTTATTCATTTCTATTAATAGACACTCCCAAGTAAGAACAGAATCTGCTACTGGGATAGCTCTAGATCTCTTTATACGTTCATTCAGCTGCTTTTCCCTACTTAAGAAACAAGTCTTGTTGTAACAAGATTTTAAATGTCAAAACAAAATAAAAAAGTCCATTTTTTCCATAGCCTGAGGATAGCAGGACAAATTTTATTTTATCTTGAGTTCTTGAGCTAGCAGAATCCATTAACAAAGGCAGGAGTAAGAAGAGCCATGCCAAGACACGACACATTGGCCATGGACAGATGTTAAATTTGTACCAAGAGAAAAGTGTTTTTCCCAGCACAAGTGAATGCACAGGCGTTCAGAGGATTCTTGTGGAAGAAAACTGGCTCTCTGGCAAAAAAGTTTGCTCACTTCTAACCAGGAAGATCTCCTCTTCCCCTGTTCTCCAGTGCTCAGTTGGACATGCAGTATTCTTCCTCCCACCTCTCCTGGAAATACCCATTTCTACAAAAACTTTTAACTAGACAACCTATTTAATAATATCATAGGGAAAAATCCTGCAGTGACATCCAACTATAAAGGACAATGTAGCTTCTAAGGGTAAAAATAGACATCCCAGGTTTATCCCAGGTCTGGTTGTCCCAGTCTGACTTGCATCAAAACAGGCACAGGACAATCATTTACACACTCAGCTTTAATGGTAATTAACTTGAATTAGCCACAACTTTCCCAGGAAAAAGTGTTATCTTGGATACTTTCAAGGTAAAGGCTTTGTCCTGAGAGCGCTCCAATGTCGTTTTTACTCTTAGATTAATTTTTACACATGCTAGTTAACTCCCAGTCAACTATCCCACATTCAGTAAGAATCATATCATAGATTATTCAAATTGTGTCCTATTAAGAAATTAACCACCTGTATAAAGACACTGCATCTACTGGAGAGGTCTTCAGCAAACTTATCCATTCGCTGCTCCCTAGACAATATGGACTCCATTTTTGTCATCCATGAGCTCACAAAGACATAATATGACTGCATCTCTCTGGAGAAAAAAAAAAAACGAAGAGAAGAGATGTATATTAATTTTCCACTTTTTTCTGAGCCTAAAGGGCTAACACTTCTAAAGGAAAAGATGTGAGAATATTCACTTTCCAAATGCAATAGTTTTGTCCCCTTTGCAAGTATCGGGCTTCCTCAGACAAAAGTAAGCCTTTATGATCCAGGGGTTAGTGTTAGTCCCTTGTTTTACTTGTACAAACTCAGTGAATTAAACCAATGTCAGGCTTAGAATGTAGGTCTTTAATTCTTCCACGTCCCCAGTGCTCCTATGCAGAAGGCCATGTTGATATATATCATTTCATCACTAACAAATTCAAAACTACATCTATTACAATGTTTAGGTTAAACAGTAAAAGCTGCCAAAATGAAGATTTAAAACTAGATTTCAGAAAATCTTTAATTGAATTCAAGTTAATAAAAGCTTTATCAGCTTTGATTCTTCCAAAAGGATAGTTTGCTACTATATTACTGCTTGACTCTACACAGTTTATTTTAGATAATGTACTTCCAGAAGATATGAATGATATTTACCCTTTTAACCCTAATCAAAGATGACTTTGAATATAGGACAATCCCCTCCAGTAATTCTATGCATGGAAAATTATGAATTTGTTATAATATTCCATTAATCAAATCTACTTCATGGCAGGTCATCTTAAATTCATCCCCCTCCACTGCTGTGGTTCAAAAAGCAGCAAGGGGCCAGACCCCTGCTCCCTCACCCCTTGTGCTCCTCTGCCCATCTCTGCCAAGCTCCCTGCTGCCTGTCCCTCCCCATGAGCCCCCCCTGCCACCTGCCCCTCCTACACCCTCCATCCCCCCCACCCCCATTCCTCCATGCAGCCTGCCCCCCATGCCATCTGGATTTGATTACAATTATTCTAAGAATACCTAGGAGAACCTAAGCATTTTAGTCCTGCTCACTTTTCGTGGAAGTCACAGAACACAACTAACAAGGTTGTCCAGGAACAACATAGCTATGAATCACCCTAGAAGTAAACCTAGACAAGGTCTGTCATTTACTCAAAGATCCTGTTTTCCTCCTTACTCACTCAGAGCATGGGTATGTGCATGGAGCAGCAGTGTTAATCAGAACGTGAGAGTAATTTAACAGAGACCTATACAAGCAAAAAAGCTAATTTCCCTCTTCATGTCTGCCAAGTTCTACTAACTAGCACACTGGGCAGGGAGGAGGCAGTGGCAAAGGAAAACGAGAGTATCAAACAGAAACATTGGCTCCACAGAGCCTGTTTTCTTCCTATGTTCTAACCACTCACACAAGTAATATAGGGATACGTTATGCCCACTGATTCACCACAGCATAAAATAAATCTTCTCCATAATGTTTATTATGCACAGAGAACCTTGGAAATATTCATGAATATATATTTTCAAAAGAAGTTTTAGAAAAAAAATGTAATACATATATTTTCCTCCCAAAAGAAAGTAAAGTTTTTTGAGTTACAGCAAACTTGAAGCAGCAGACAGAGGAAAGAAAAATATTTTCAAACAGAGGTCAAGCTGCCAATAGTGTTTGAAGAAAACTGTCACACAGACAGGGAAAAAGAAAAAAGGACAAGAAGCAAAAATTTCTAAGGAGAAGTGGCAACACTAAGTTATTCAACCTGCTACAAACATTTTTCCATAGAAACCAATTAAACCAGAGGAGGCTAATGGAAAAAAGCAGCAGCCCAGGGGAAAAAAGTAGATGCTAGTAAAAAGCTGAAATTGAAAGCGTGCTAGAACCAGCTGGAAATTAAAAGGCAAATAGATAGAACTGCCAGTGAGAACTGCAAGCTTAAATGAAGAATCAAAATAAGCTTCACAAAAGAAAGTACTGTATTAAAACGTTTAATTTTAAAGTGATATCTTTTCACAATCACCGTAATACAGCTATTTCTGGAGTAAATGCAGCAACTATTTAACAGCATAGAGTGACACTACGCAGCATTTCAGTTTAGCAAATCATCACCATTATATCCAAACAGAATTTTTTTTGCTAAATACCGTAATGAGCAATGTTTCAAAGAGACAAGATGCTTTATAAAACCTACTTGGTAAGTAACTGAGCCTTCTGCTGTAGAAAACTCTCCCTCTGTGTTTTAATGGCATGAATGCTTTTCTTGTCCAGCAGTTTGGCAGCAGCTGGCATTTTCTGAATCAGAAAGTTATCAGCAAACCAAATAATATTAGCAGTTAATGTGACAGCTGGCACCTAAAGCATCAAAAAAGAAAAATGTGGAAAAAAAGCAACATTAGAGTGGATGTGATAGTCTGCAAAATCAAAATTTTGCTATTTAAAGCTGAAATGCTATAACCCTAGGGCTTAGAAACTTTTTTTTTTTTACTTGTGTATCATATCAAGATGTTCATTCTGATTAACAACAAAAAATTATTCAAGCAATTGTTGATCATCTGTGTGACAGAAGTGCTAAGCTTACGTAAAAATCAGTTCCTGCCCTGAAAAGCTTATAATGTACATCACTATGAAGAGCTATTACTGTTAAGTGTTCCTCAACTATGCTAGACCTAGCATCCAATAATATGATCCTGTATTTTGAATGAACAAGGAACCAAGCCTATAGCAGTTAGGTCCTTTCATTTTCCATTAAAAACATTTTAAAAAAAAAATAAATAAATAAATAAATAAAATCAGATGGCTAATTGATATCAATCCCTTAATCAGTTGGGAGGCAGGAAAAGGATACATATAAAAAAGAATGCACGAGGGGACAGGTGCCATTTTCTGTCCTTGACGTTAACTTGCTTTAATAATGACGAGAGATTTCACTGGCAAACTTAGCCAAGCCCCTTGAAAGCATAACTCAAAAAACCAGACAGTTTAAATGTGTCCAAGTATAGCATCAAGGTAAATACCCTTAACAAACAGAAATAAGGCCAAGATAGAATCCTTTTGTACTTCTGTTGGCAGGCTCTACCCATACCATATTTCAATAAAAACTAAGAATTTACTTCAATATGCTTTGAAGACACTTTTTAAAATTAAGGAAACAGCAAATTTTTCACCTTTTTGCATACATCCAGTAATGATTTGTAAAATTTCTTGTCTACAGTCCGAAAAATCTGAAAGTGCAATACAAAGAGCCCACAAATTCCTATGTATTTATCTCTCTGGTCGATTTCTGAGGGTTCACCTTGTACAAAAGACAAACAAAAGAAATATTTTTGAAGACTACTTCCATACAAACAACAAATGTTTTTTATATAAATAATATAGTCAACATGAAAAAATGCATCTAGCATTACCAAGTTTGGCTTCAACATTCGCAAAAATTGTGTGAATACTATGTGCAAATTCTTCAGCAAAAGTGCTATTCTTTGACACAGACACTCCTCCATTGAGAGAATCAAACTGTTGTTCTATGCAGGCCTGAACAAAGACAAGAAAAGAAGACCCATTCTCAATACTAGTCCCACGAAGTCTGGGCTTCCAGTAAATACTGTTACTGTTAACAGATTTTCTGTAAATTCTAAATTTAAAAAAGCAGAAAGTTAATATAATTTGTTTCTGATTTATGACACAGGTTGAATTTTAGAGCTAGGAAAGGCTTTAATCAATAATTTGTTTTTTTACATTTTTAATTTACCTTTTTGCTTATGTACAGCACAGATGCCTCAGTGATGACAAAATTATATACATTTCTTAAATACACTTTAGTAAACATCTCTTTACTGATTAAGGATGCTACCTTTTTTTTTTTGAGGAAGTGAAATCATCAAACAGGTATTCAGGAACAAGACAGGTATTGTACATCTTCAGATAGGTGAACAATAAAGTTTGTTGATAAATGCTGGAAAATGACAGACTTCTATTTTCTTTACATTTTCTTTGTTTTGAGTAAGGAGGAAAAAAAGGGTGCTTTGGATGCATCTCAGACAAATTCCCATTGAGCCCCCAAAATTAAACATAAAACAAAGTCTTTGTGCAAGCGGGACACTGGAGACATTTGAAATGGAAAATTCATTGTGAATAGCTGGCAATAAAACAAGAAGTACTTCTTATAATGAATAAACTGAAATTACTTGAAAACCTTGCTTAATTACAATTTGTATTTCGGAGGCTATACCAGGTGGGGAATGATCTTACCGATGTCATTTAAAACATACTGCTAAGGTAAGACCTAAGAAAAAACCAACAGACTTGTCCATCTTACTTAAGTGGAACAAGAAAAGGTATACAATTTCAAATTCAGATATTAAAATATTACCACATGCTCTCTCAGCTGGCATAAGTTGCACAGATCCAGAATCAATGGAGCTATGATAATTCCCATGAGTTGAACTTAAACTTTCATGTTCATGAGTTTATGACCGAAAACAACAAGATTTCTGAAGCGCTTTAATTCATGCAATTTAATTCAACAATCTGGAAGATGACATGGAGCACATCCTCAGCAAGTTTGTGGATAACACCAACCTGGATGTGGGGAGTAGATATGCTGGAGGGTAGGACTAGGATTCAGAGAGACCTCATCAAATTGAAGGACTGAACCAAAAGAAATTGCATGAAGTTCAATAAGAAGTGCAAAGTCCTGAACTTAGGACAGAAAAATCCCATGCACTGGTACATACTGGGGATCAACTAGCTATGCAGCAGCTCTGCAGAAAAAGACCTGGGGGTTACAGTGGACAATAAGCTGAATATGAAACAACAGTGCGCCCTTGTTGCCAAAAAAGTTAACAGCATCCTGGGCTGCATTAGTAGTATTGTTGCCAGGAGATCAAAGGAAGTGATTATTCTCCTCTATTTGGCACTGGTGAGGCTACATCAGAATAGTGCATCCACTTTTGGGCCCCCCACTACAGAAAGGCTATGGTCAAATTGGAGGGAGTCCAGCAGAGGGCAACACAAAAGGTTAGGAGTGTGGGGCACATGACTTCTTAGTAGAGGCTGAGGGAACTGGGCTTATTTAGGAGAAGAGAAGACTGAGGCAGTACTTAGTAACAGTTTTCAACTACCTTAAGGGTGCTTCCAAAGATAATGGAGCTAGATTGTTCTCAGTGGTGACAGATGACAGAACAAGTAGCAATGATCTCAAGTTGCAGCAAGGGAAGACTTAAGACTAAGTTAAATATTAGGAAAAGCTCTCTCACTAGGAGGGTAGTAAAGCACTGGAACAGGCTACCCAGAGAGGTTGTGGAATCTCCATCTTTGGAGGTTTTTAAAAACATAAGGAGACAAAGCTTTAGCTGGGACAATATAGTTGGGGATGGCCCTGTTTTGAGCAGGGGGTTGGACTAGATGATGTCCTGAGGTCCCTTCCAACTCTCATTTTCTAAGATTCTACACTGCTCATGACTCAAATTAAAATAGAAAAACATGCAATTCGTAGCTTGAGACTACTCAGACATCTCAAATCTAATCTGTTTCCTACATGATCTGCTACAGTGAGATGGCAGCATTACTGCAGAAGCTGAGAAACTGAATGAGATTGTTGCAAAATAAGATGGCAATTCTTATACCAGCATAACTTTCACCAAATTTATTTTGCAAGCAAAGAGCTTTGTTTAATAATTTGCTGTTCAGTACCAATTAGTTTGATCAACAGTTTATCCTAAATATCTGTTGATATTAATCATCACAACTGCAAATACATGCATGGTGGGGAGTTGCCTTGTAGAGGCTTACAAGCTTGTATTTAAACTGTATTTTGAAAAATAAGTATTACACAAAAACTACTTGTATATAGATATCAAGCTGAAAAGGACAGGGGGCAATTTTCTTTTACCTACATTTTGTCATGTGTACAAAGTTTATGACTTAAGGTGTACAATAAGAGGCTGCTGCCGAAAATACATAAGCAGGGATTTTAATAGTCAAAAATAGTATTTCTGCAAGAAGAAAATAAATAAAGGAAGCCATATTCAGCAAAGCAGCCTTAGCTTGGATCTATATGGCATATGTCTCAGCCCTTTTCTGTTGAAAACAGTGTTTCAGACCTCAAATATGCAGTCTGCTATGCCAATTGTTGCATGGTGTTTTCATTATTTTGCATATCAATATACATTCTTCCTATTAACCAGTGAGACAGATCGTTAATTAAGCCATTCAAAGCCTGGTACAGTTCAGATGCATGAGGATGCCAAAGAAAGAATTCACAAATAGAGTATTTTGTGTGTGTAATTAAATACTCTGTTACAATCAGTCAGATTAGGAGAAAGTCAAATTCATATATGAAAATACCACCACTTAAGGAAAAAAATGAAGCATTTACAAGTACAAAGCATTTTAGAAACTGTGTTCCATTTTAACAGCTTCTCCACTGCACTGTTCATCTTGTACTAATTTAAACCTCACTGCTTTACCTGGAATATCATTCCATCAAGTAACTGGCCTTCCAGTTTTAATAACAACTTCTCAAATGGCTTCAGTTTATCTTCCTGAATCCCAAACTTAGATGGGTTGTGATGAACCGATTTTAATAACCTTCAGAAAGGACAAACATTACAATTAAAAGCATTGCTCATCACATGTTTGGTTTTGATGAACCCTCAATGCAAAGAGAGATTGCAAACAGACCTTATGTAAGAGTCTTTGCCCACCTAATGCCAAGTAAATCAAAGGTCCACATAAGCATAGCAGCCCACTATGCTAGTGAGTTCAAGCATATCTGTTTTTGTAGCCATCACACCAGCCACTTTTGAACTCCCCTCCCATTTACAGTTAAATGAATACAGACAACTTTTGGAGGATTAGATCTCATTCTTCTGGAACAGTATTAAGATGCCTTGACCACTCCACTACCATGCCCCAATATCAACCAATGATACTGCAAGTTAACAATGCACTGTGTTAGCGTAACTAATTTGAAGGACTGAGTTTAAGTGAAAGCACAATTCACCTTTTGACGATTTCAGTGAAACTGAATTGATTTTCCAATATTATTATTTCCTACATTGCACCTGATTCTGTAAACTTGCCTGCAGCAAGTATTCCCATTGAAGTCCATACAACTTCTCCCTCAATTCAAGTATTACAGGACAGGCTTTTAATTCTAGTGGGTGCATCTGCACATGCGCTTTACTGAAAAGTTGACTAAGTAGCTCCACAGTAAAGCATCACTGTCTACACATGTGCTGGCATTAGGGCACAGTAAATTAACTCCATAGTAAGATAGTACTGTTGGAAATAATACTATCTTACGGCAGAGTTATTTACTGTGCAGAAATGCATATGTAAAGGGTGACAGGAGCTGGCTGGGACACAAGGGTGCTAAAGTGTGGGGGCTGCCTGAAACATGGGTCCACACTTTAGCACCCTTGTGCCCCACCCAGCCCTTCTGCCACACAACACTGTCATTGAGCCCAGGGCTGGCCCCCCACTCCCTCGAGCCTGCTGCCAGCCTGGAGCTGCTCCACCATGGCTCAAACTAATGCAGTCCCTCATGCACATGTAGATACTGCACCAAGGAGCAGCTGACGCCAGCTCAAAGTGCTCCACAGTTTACTGAGTCGCATTAATTTCACATGTAGATGCACCCAGCGTATACTTTTCCTTTGAGGTTACGCATTATTTTTAAATATGCCATGTCTCTCAGCAGACAATTCTTCCAATTAATACCTTGAAAGCATTCAAGCTGAGTGGTACTATTCATACAAATTTTGATTTAGCATTGTAAAATATTTACTAGGGACATTAAAAAAGTACAGGGAAGGCCCAACCAGCAGCTCACAATGGTGTCTGTGACAAAACTCAGCAATACGTGATCAAGTTTGGGAAGGCCAGTAAATATCAGGGCTGGCAACTTCAGGTTTTTCAGTCAAAAAAAAAAATCATCCAACAAATATTCTTACAACATAAATATTGCAAGTACATTTTGCTGAGGCTTCAAAGACTCACCTTTTGTACATGGTCCAGTGGTCCTTCAGGGTGGCATGATTGTCAATTATTTCATCCAGCGTGATTAAGACTGTCAGCAGCTCTCCTAAATGCTCGTACAGAGTCTGTTCAAGAAAAGCCAAAAGTTATTTACAGGTTTATTATGATACCAGATATTGTAAAATATCTGCACTAGCTTGCAAGATATGGGATTTTAAACTTCAGGTGCTATTGATTACAACAGGTTCCTTGCTACACAGTTCAGCAGGGCACTGTGTTTTAGGCGCCATGACTTGATATCTGTTTTTCTTCGATGTTATTCTAATAAAGATCTGACAGCCTATTTTTGTGGCTGCACGAGAATGTTATAGTTATAAGATCACTAATCTGATTTGACACTGAAGGTAAGATTTTTCAAAAATGTACACAACATAAAAGTACAAGTTGCAAACACTTTTTGAGACAAGAAATTCAGTATTTGTCAGACTTTGATATACTGGTTTTCATTTAAAGACCACAAAACACAATCAGATAAGTCACTCTTTAAAGCAACATTCAAACACATTGCAAATGATATTTGAATTTGCTTTCCTATTCTCTTTCAAACAGCTCCAAATTAATGCTTAAAATGAAAAGCTTCTAAATCATCCTCACCTGAAAGTGAACTCCAGATGTTTCTATAATTTTAGGTGCATTCCTGCAATAGTTAAGCAAACAAAATAACACCTTATTTTTCCATCATTAAAGCAGACCATACTTTGCAAATCTCAATTCCACTTCAAGAAGTACCTGTCCCTTAAATATTTTTGGAAAATGTGTCTTCAGTAAAGTAGCAATTGTCATCAGTAACAGAAAATATAAAAGGACAAATTATATGTTGATTTTGACAACCAGTACACCACTTGAACAAATCATAATGCATAACTGGTTTGCTAAAAACTTTAGGTCTCATTTATTGTGCACATGTATAGGAATTTTCCAGTTACGCCAATAATAACTAGTATTTATGTAGCCTTTCATCCCCAGGATCCCAAAACACTTTACAAATTTAAATTCTACATGAATGGACACCCAGGTTCATTTCATTCATCACTGAAAAGAACAGCTATGTAAAGCTGCAGTCTAGAACTGAAAAGAAGGAATACCATGACTAGCTAAAACAAATGGTACAACTTAGATAGCAAGAATAATTAACCTATTTGGAATATGGTCAGAACACCTGGAGTCACATTTTTATATCTACAAGGACTTTTGGTAACCTTAACTGTAGTCCACAGTTGTCTAGTTCATACCCTATTTGAAGGATGGCAGCAAGAAAATTGAGAAAATTGAGCAAGTCTGAAAATTGAGAAAATTCAGCAAGTCAGATAACTAAAATTCCTAATATCACAATGAGCAGGATTTATTAGCAACAATAGCATCCCACATGAAAACTATGGTCAGTTGTGAACAGACCATAGTCAGAAAAAAGGAATGAACAATAAAATATCTGAGACCCTTTGGTGAAAACACTGGCCTCTAGCCTATACCAAGATATGAGTACTACCAGCTCGTGTATGAAGCCATAAATTCCTGTTACTGAAGACAACACCTGTAACATAACATGTTTCACTAAGTCCATCCATTTTATTCAAGCAGATTTTAAGTTCACACATTCATATTATAACTATGTATATGATGCTATTTTTTAAGCTTTTGAAGCTGATCAGTTATACTGCCATCTTCATGGCACCTCAGCCAATACAAGACATGCATTTTTCTCAACCAGTAGAAATTCAATAATTCAAGGTAAAGGACATCAAAGCCAGCCCACATTACCATCACTCTTTACTTTAACATGACAAAAAAAAAAAAAAAAGAACATTATTATGTCCCATAACAAAACAGAAGATTTAGAACAGATTAAAATTCTTTTAATATACAAAATGCTCTCTAAAAGTAATGCGAGTGCACAAAAGCCTGCATTAAACCACTTGCCATACTTCCACACCAAAGTGTTCCAGTACTCACTGGGCATGTCTACACATTAATTAATGTGCCGTAATTATAGCACATTAAGTTTAGTACCTGTAACAATAGGTACTAACTTAATTTGCCATAATTAGTGCTACTGCACAGTAACACTAGCGCACGTCTTAGGTTATGCTAATGCACAGTAGACTAATTTGACTTTATACAGTACGGCTTTTGCTGTGATGCACTAATGCATAGGAGCATTAGTCTACTGCACATCTAGTGTCTCATGTAGATGTGCCCGCTATGCCTTCAGCAGATCAATATTCCACATATGACTGTTTTAATAAAAAAGGATATAGCATTTCAGACAATAATTACTTGTTGCTGGTATACAGAACAGCCAACTGATGAACTACATTCATCACCACTTCATAGCATCGTGTAACAAAACAAGACAGCTCCTGAAACAACAAGTTTTAGACATATTTTCATTATTTCCAAGTAACTGAATAGTCATGCAACCAACATCCCACATTCAAAGATAATCCTATTTTCAGTTTGTGAAAGTGTCTAAAGCTGGGCAAGTTGGTTGATATGCATCTCCGTACTGCTGCAGGTGACTCTAAGCTACCGCAGGTGACTCTACATTGCATTACAGTTCATAGGCCGTACAGTCCAGAACAGAAGTCCCAGTACCCAGGGAGCTGTACCCAGAACCTTCCCTCCAACTATGCAGACAATTGGCAGGTCTATGGCTATGGTCTTCTTCAGACCGAACTCTTTGCCTCTTGAGGGGAGAGGGAAGGCAAAAGGTACACTACAAGCAGGTAGCCAGACATCCTTTAAATGGCTATCATAATTTACACCCAACCCCTAAACAGAGAACCCTGGGAAGCAGTACACTTTGAAAGAGGCCTTCAAGAGCTCTTCTCCACAGTGTCTCAGCACTACCCCATACTACTTACTGGGTGCATCTACACATGTGCTTTACTGCAGAGTAGACTAATTAGCTCTGCAGTAAAGCATCATGGCCTACACATGCACCAGTATTAAGGTACAATAAATTAATTAACTCCACTGTAAGATAGCAGTCAGGGACAGTACTCTCTTATGGTGGAATAAGTAACTGTTCTGAAATGCATGTGTAGACAGCGACAGGGGCTGGCTAGGGCATAAGCATGCTAAAGTGTTGGGGCTGCCTGCCAGCTAGCCACACAGCTCCACAGGTTCTGCACCCTCATGCCCCAGCCAGTCCCTCCACTGCCTGATACCTGGGGCTGACCTCCAATGCCTCCTGCCAGCCCAGGGCTACTCCAGCCTGGCTCAAAGTGCTGCTGTACTGGTCACATGTGTAGGCACTGTGCCCAGAAGCAGTTGACTCCAGCTCAAAGTGCTCCACAGTTTATCAAACCACATTAATTGAACATGTAGATGCACCCACTGGTTCAATGCCAAAGGCACAACTTGGCCCTTAATAAGTAATATGAAAATTCTCTTTGAAGCCATGCCAAGACAATTCAGTGCTATACTTCAACAGAAGCTTTTTTCTCTTACCAACATAATGCATTATTAAAAAGGTAGAGAGGGCAATGAATTTGACAAAGAACACAAGAACAACAGGAGAGCATCCTGTCACCCTGAACCAAAATTATAAGATAAAACCACAGGATTGGATAGACTGATAAATTATTCTGGGAAATGTCCAGTGGTAATATATATTGGAACTGATGACTCAGTATCACATGGAACTACACAAATTATAGACTTCAGGGATCTTTGGAAGGCAGGTGAAGAGCAAAATCCAAGTGACCTTTTCAGAGAGCCTTCTGAACCAAAAGCAAAGGGAAGGAGAAGGCAGAAAATGATGGACTGCAGGTTGTGTGACCAGTACAAAGCTCCAGATTTTGTAATCAAACCAAATTCTAGTGGAAGGAAGAGCTTTGAAATGGAATAGCCTGCATCTCACACACAGAGGGTGAATCGCCTCAGCTGGAATTACCAAAGCAGTATTACACAAGGGGAAGATGCAAACTCAAGCTCAGTACATTGGGAAGAAAAACACTAAACACTTGGATAATAAGACAAAGGAATAAAAAATTCTCCCTTGTGAAGAGAAATTTGATAACTGACATTACTAAAACCTGGTGGAACCATTCACATATCTGGAAAGTTAAAGACACGGGTTATAACCTATTCCAGGAAAAAAGGCTGGATAAAGGGTACTAAATATTAGCAATGCCTGATTTGGTAACTTGGAAACATAAGCCCTTGAAAGCATTTAGGTCGCTGCACTAATTTAAACCCACACGTGTGTATTGAACAGAGTACTGGTAAATCAGGGGTTAAAGCACTCTGTAAGCATCTCCCTATTACAAATAAAGAGTTATGCTGGAAGTCTCATCCAACCAGCAGTAAAAATAAGTTTCCAGAAGTCAGAGGTCAATAAAACAAAAAGAATTGTACCCAACACGAGGCAACAATTTTGAACCTTATTAGGATGAATAAGATCAAGCTCACTGAAATGGTATGGTCTGGGATATCCAGAAAGTCTGACTAGATGATTAAATGTCCCCTTTAATTTCTATTAAAATACTTTAAGAAGCTAAATTTAGTTATAATTTACATAGTTTAGTTATATTTCAGCAGCCAGCAGCTTTACCTGCTGGGAACTTCTAAACAGTGCTGACTGAGCTGCTGCCTCTTCAGGTTCTCTGTCCACCCTGGCTTTGATGCTCTTAAAGCAACAGCTGGGTACTGTCACAGTTCCTGACATAGCAAAGCTGCCAGGGCATAAACACCACCCCTCCTAACTCGGCACCCAGGGCAGATGCCTCTCTCAGCCCCCCCTAATTATGCTACTACACACTAGTTAATTTTACTCCATGTTTTTCCATTCATTTTAACACACTGCTCAGGTTCTAATTTCAGTGAATAAGTTTTCAGCTAAATAAGCTTTCAATATTTTATTATAATGCATCTCTTTTTAAACTTAATTTCAGCATTAGAACCAGGTTATATTGCTCATTTAAAGATTCAGGTCAAAACATCCAATATTATGGGACGTGCAATATTCTATAGCATAGTCAATTGCTGACAACTGACAAATTTCCAGAATTTCCTAAATATTTTGGATATTGTATGGAGTTAATCCTGCAAAGGGTAGCAAAATGCTAGCAGGTGCCCCTAAGTTCTCCCGATGATTTGCCTTTTTAATGTCATTAACTATATGTGACAGGTAAATATTTACCAAGCAATCAGGTTGAGGAGGGTTTCTTTGTACAAAAGGGTGTCAGATTCAGATACTCAACAACCAGCAACTGTGTTTCCAGATCTCTCTGCTGGTACTGTACCAGTTAATCATGCTACTGCTAGGGAGAAATTCATATAATTGACAACACCAGTGTTTTTCAATTTGTGGATACTACACTATCAGCCTATTCTCAGTGGGACTTGGTAAAAAGCATAGAACTGATAAAAGGAGACATTGGTAAGGAGAGCTTCTCCCCACAGCCTCTTTTCAAAGCAGAACCCAGCTATTTAAAAAGTATTTAATCTTTCCTCTATGGTGTGAAAGCAAGAGTTCACAAAGAAGTTTAAGATAACACCTGTTCAGTCACAACCCACTTTTAACTCCCACCACACACAACTAAATGATGAAGCCACCCACAGACCTTTCTGAACCAATATGGAGAAACAAGAAACAGGCAGAACTAGTGGCTAGAACAACACTAGAGAAGTGAGAAGACAGAAAGTAGACAAGAAAGGAGCGATACTAGCAACTGGACATGAGCACAGCAAAGGCGCTCGGGAATTAATTTCCTCTAGTATAGAGTCCATTAGGCGATCAAGTGAAGCGGACAGGGTGGTCCTCCAATACGCACGCACGCACGCACAAAAGAAAGTAGAACAGCTTAATGAAGCTTAAATTGAATTTTTCTAGATGGATCAAATTCTAAAAGGCGTTTGCTTATAAAGCATCTCTTTCTATTTAGCTTAATACAAATACCTTTTTCATGTAAACAGGTTCCTATCTGTAATAGGACAATCGCTTGTTAAGGCAATCATGCCAGAAAAAGCGTGACAACTTCTAGCATAGAATGAATACTAAGAATAAAGGAAATCCTCAGAAACACAGATCCTATTTTCTTTCAAGTGCCCTTGATAATGAGCACAATTGTTTCTAAAAGGCATGTTTTCTTCCCAGGACGTTTTGTGGAGCATCAGTAATGTTTTAATGACATCTCAATCTATGAGCTGGAAGAAAATGAATGAACAGACTGTTTAGTCCATGCCAACACTACCACTTTTCATGGTGTTCAACAGAAAACTAAAATTTACCATTAAAAATGCAACAGAATCCTGGAATGTTAACAGGTCTGTTGTGTCTTTTCCTACTGAAAGCTGCTTAGAAGAAATCTGATTTATTTGGGTACTGAATATGAAAATGCTTAGGTCTCACGTGGGATTTCCAGTGCTTAAAATAGCTGCTAGTGCAGAATCACAGCAAGTGAACAAGCCATACATAACAGCTCTCTGTCTGAAAGGATGAGTGAAGCAAGTTGGTTGTGACAGCTGTGCAGCTAAGAAGCAGATATCTTCAGAATATATCAGCAGAAGCAGATACATACAAAAATGACTACCAATACCTTTTAGCAGGACATAAACAGAATATTTTAATTGATTAATCCACTTGATAAGTGCAACCTTAATTTTCTTTTCAACCTCTGCCAAGAACAAAATGTACTCTTTACCTGTAAGAAGGAAACAAATCTTCCCATCTGTATTTGGGACTCTCCTTCCACCATGCTGGATTCTGTGGCTGGAAAGGCAAAGAGAAGTTTTATCATCTTTACAAACGGCAAAGAAACACATTCACATTACATTTGCTCTACAAGACAATTTTTGTTTGCCCCTTAATTTAAAAAAATACCGCTTTCCTTCCCCATTAGATATAAAGAAGAGAAGAGAAGATAAACCAATTCTAATATTCACTGTATGAAATGAAAATGAAGGCAGATTTTTTGGACTGGATTTCTTAAACTATTCTTCTGTTTTCCTATCGCAAGAGCTTAGAAAAATATTCTTGATATCTTCAGGCATGCTTGGATGTTCCATGATATAATTTTAAATCCTCGTAGACTCCTGAACATTTTTAACTACAAAAAAATCTGAGTAGTTTGTAAACTTTTAGGCAAGGACCATCTTTCTTCTGTGTTTGTACAATGCCTATTCACAATGGGGTTTTACCATATGTACTCAAATATAAAACAAGCCTGAATAGAAGACAACCCCCCAATAATTAGATTATATATATGGAAAATGTATAAATCTGTTATAATTTCCCAATTATTTAATTGAATTATTGAAGGTTTGCCTTGACTTTGTCCCCCTCCCACTGCTACAGCATGGAGAAAAAAAATATGGGGAGTCAGCTAGGCCTGGAGTTCTCAAATTTGTCATGCCATGACCCCTGCCGGTGGGGTTGTCCCCAGAAGCCAGTCAATGATCAGGGGGAGAGGGGCCCCCTGGTGGCAGGCCGGCTGGACTTCAAGTGGCACACTGTGGTCGGTGGAAGTGATAGCGGTGCATGGCAGCAGAAGCAGCGAGTGGCAGCAAAAGTGTTGCAACCCCCTTTTAAGTTGCTCGTGGCCCCTTGTGGGGGTCGTGGCCCACAGCTTGAGAACCCCTGAGATAGGCCCTTTACCCTCTGCTCTACACCCTTAACTTTTTCCCCCTGCAGTCCCTTCCCCCACTCCTTACTGTCAGACCTTGCTCTCCCTGAGCACATGGAAGTGAGGGACAAATCTGAAAACACTGACCTTGACTTAAACATACCTGTCATAACTTGTACATAGGACAATTATTACAAGTGCCCATTGACTTAGTTCATCCAGAACTGAGGCAGTTTACCTCTTTTGAAATTGTTGCAAGTTTTAGCACACATACTCCATAAATACACTTTTAAGCAGCACTTTTGTACCTACTTTTGTGTAGTAAAAACAATGCATGATATTACTCCAAAGCCAAAAGGCTTGTGATTTACCATACAGTTCACTGGGAAGAGGCCCAGAAGAGGCAACAGGATTTCAAGTCATGGTTAACCCACAGTTCAGCACTGCTCAGTATGTGTGTGTACTCCAGACACCCCTCCTCAAAGGATCCATGTGCTAATTAGACCTCACCCCACACGTAACCGGAACCAGGTGTTCTTGTCACAAGTCCTGGGATCCTCTAAAAATGTACATGCAGACGAGACATAGGGCAAACAGGTCCAGCTCTACCTCATGGAAGGCGGGGCCACACTAATCATATGTGACAGGCTGAGATGGGGTGACAGAGGGATTCTGGGTAAACTGTTTGGGACACTATTTGGTGATGTTTTCCAGACATTTAAGGCTGGTTGAAAACCAGGCCTCACGGGAAATGGGAAAGAAAAGTGAAGCTCAGCTATAGGAGTAAAGAGAAATAAAAATGTATTCAATGCAGCAGCTCATCATGACTTAAAAGACAGTCAGTGCTGCAGGAAACTAAGCATAATCAGCACTAACATGTTTTTTTCAGATAAGGCTAGGTTAGTGCAGCCTGTGGTAGAACAGATTTCTTAAGGTGGTTTTAAAAAGAAAAGGTGTGATGGAAGTCTATAATAGAGGATAGATATAGATATATTTTAATTTTTAAAAAATTGTGGTAGGTTCCCACCCGTATATTTGCCTCATATAGACAATGTGTTTTATAGTCATGCTCAGCATTGACTATATTTAATCAACTTTCTAGTTGCTTTTGCCAGCAGTTTAATGACAGACAATGTATTTAGTGAAGTTTCTTTGTATGTGAATGCAAGACAAGGGGCTTCCTTGTCTTGTATTAGAGTAAATACAGCAAGTCCATGTTTGCAGCTTCAAGGCACTGCTACAACACAAATACCGGTAATATTAGAAAGTACCAAGTTTGCTGCAGCACCAATTTAACAGTGCTTTTTTCAGGCAATAATTCACCATAATCTTATGTGACAAAAAAATGCCCCTTTCAACATGGGCTTTATTTAATATTAAAAGGCTTCTACACTAGGCTGCTTGCATGGTTTTAAAGAATTAAACTACATAAGAAATTAATCCACAACAGGGATTAAACTTCTCTAGTATTATGGACTTGATTTGAAAGATTAGTATTGAATGCACAATGATTGCTTTCCCAACAACAATCTAAGGAGCGTTAAGCAGAGTGGACTGCTGGCTCCAGTATGAGAAACTCAGGTTTTTTAAATATTTATAGTTCTTAAAAAAAAATAGATTGAAAAATAAATAAATAAATGTCAAGTCTGTCCATCTGAACTAGCTTTGCGAATGAAAGGAATGGGCGACTGTGCTCTGTTTCTTTCTGTAACAAGAGGCTCCAGCATGACTAAAGATCAGGGGTGCTCAATCTATGGCCTGCTGCCCACAAAACCAGAAGGAACAGCTCATCACTGGCAAATCAGAGCAGATTAATGCTCCCTTTTGCTCCTCCACTCCTTTCCCTTGCAGCTGAATTGAGCAACAGGGAAAGGAGGGCAAGAGCAGCAGTTGTGCCCACCACACTGACATGCCAGTCAGATCAGAACTTCTGTGAAGTTCTGAAGCCCAAGGGCTGAGCGCTGTCGCTCACTGCATAGCATGAAAGCTATGGCTCCAGCTGGAGCCTACACTAGCATGTCAGTGAGCTCGGCGTTTTCACAGAGCTCCAGAGCCCAGGGGATGAGCTCTACCACTGCTGTTTGTCCCCTCTTTTCCCTGTCACTGAACTCAGTGGAAAAAAAGGGGAGGGGGAAGCAAACAGTAGTGACATTCAGCTCCTGTACAACAGAGTCCTGTGAAAATTTTGCAGTCTGAAAAGGAAAGGCAATGGAGACCTGCCTTTGGTGAACACATGCACACAAGCACAGGGCTGGCTACAGCTGAAAAAAGTAAGCCCCAGTGCTGTGGGGCAGAAAATGGTCCCACTCTCACCATGCCACTGATAGGACCTTGGGAAGCTCAGGGAGCTGAAGTAAGTTATAGTGCTGCCAGCTAGGCCATCTCCAGCTCTTTTCTCCCCCAGGCGTGATTCCTTCAGCCCCTACCTACAAAAAGAACCTGGAAGCTAGTTCCTTACAGGTTCATGCAACCTGGGGGTTCATCAACCTCAATCCCTGCTACTGAACAGGGCACTGAGCTGAGCACCTCCCCACCTGGCCTCTGTCCAGCCTTTTCCAGACAGTTTCAGTTAGTCTTCTGCCATGTACAGCAAAGCCTTAGCAATTATAAGTATTTTTTTAAATAAAATAATACTACAGAATACTGAACTTTTTATTTTGTATTAATAAGCCCAAAATTACTAAAATTATATGTTTTCCTTTCTAATATCACTTAAAATATGTGATATTACACTATGCCAAAGTATTAAACAAACTTTTCTACGTGGCCCTTGGCCCATTTTTGATTTTAAGATTTGGACCACCTGTAAAAAAGGGGTGAGCACCACTGCTAAAGATCCTATCTTTCTGCTAGGTATTCTCTATGTAAATTGGTACATCAGTCTTGGCAGGTATCCCAAACAACTATCTTGCAGGCCCTGTGCCAAGCCCCCATAGCTTTGGCAGGATATGATTATGTTTTTCAAAAGGATGTTAATCCATGCATTTTGGGAGCTGAGAATCTGTTTTAAAAAAAGGTCTGCTCCTAATGTGGAGTCATTATCTGAACCACAATAGAGCACCCAGGGCATGCTAACCCAAGTCAGTGTGCTTCTACAGCCTTATCTTGCAAGGCTCCAGAAAGACTTTACAAAGCACCAGGGAACTGAGTTTCACAATATTACTGTGAAAGGAACATTAGCTCCCGCATCTTTCTGATGTTGAAAATGCTAGCTAAGTGACTTGCTATATGATCGCACAGGAAGCTAGTAGCACAGCCAAAAAGAGAACTGGGATGTTTTGAGTTTAAATCGTGCTCATTAACCCAGAAAACCATCCTCTTAAGAAAGATGTCTCTAGCAACCCCACTCACAGATAGGCTGCCAACATCATTCTGTTTAAAAAGGGTTTTCACCCAAATTTAGATCCTGTAGTGAACAGGGGGAAATGCAGACCCTTTTTATATAAAAAGTCATTAACTTATGCTTGTGTGTAAACAGAGACAGGAGAAATTGTACCTGCCACTTTAAGCACAAACATCTTATGTTACAAATGTTTCAACCTGACCTAAATTATCCAAAATGCAGAAATTGAGATTAAATATTGGACTTCACCCTTCAGTCTACCAAAGTCTTACATCCAGTACTAGTTGCAGGTTTTGTGCAAGAAAATGACTCAAGTCATTACCAACATTAATATGCCTATGTTTTGCCAGTATAATAGTAAAATCCTGGTCACTTTAATCAAAGAATAGACTTAGTGAAACTACTTTGACCCTTTGAGTGAGGCTTGCAAAATTTTATCAATGGTACATAGCTGGTCACTTTTAAGACGTCTTCGAATAACACCCCACAGCACAGCAAGAAAGGTGCATTAGTTATGTATATCCCTATATGGATGCTCATGCTACACCCAGAAAATTCAGTGAAGCAGTGCATGGGCTTACCAAGTATTTTCTGAAAATACACAATAGTGTACACCTACAGTAAGCTTTAAAAAAAGGAAGTTAAAGATTCTTCTTCTGCTTTGGTTTGAAGAAGTGATTTTTAAAAAGAAAACCTTGGAGGAAAAGCATTAGACATCTAGTCTCTTGTCAGCCCCCATTTTCTCTCTCTCATATAAGCAAAGCAGACACAAACCAGGAAAGACATTAGAATAACAGGAACAGTACTTCACTGAAAATAATGCCTCTTTCTAGTTAAAAATCTTAATGGTACTTGAAGTTAATTCAGGTTAGTTCCAAAACAGTATTATATAATTCTTCTTTATAAACACTATAACCTGAAACCCCGGACCTTGGTTTTCATTAATACTCAAGATCTACTGAAAATGCGTCACTAGTGTCCATGATGTAAGACTACAATTACTCTCAATATCACCATGTTTTAATATCATGTGAAGCAAACTGCTGTAAATAAAGGAAACTGCTTACCTCCTTCCCCATAAAATAGGAGGCCATTATAGAATTTAGTTTCTGCCTAGCAACAAAAGCAAGAAAATAAATAATGAAGCTACAAAAAATATATAAATACATTTTCTTGATTAGAAATAACATATGAAATGTATGCATCAACTTGTAATCTGTAAATATTTTTAGAAACAACAGACTGCTAAAGTTACCTCATATTTTAACTTCTTGATTTCACAGCAAAGAGCAGCATACACCGTTATTACTTTATTTAGAACCTAGATTCATCAAAGAAAAAAAATACACAGAATATTACACAGAGTATTAAAGTGCAAAAACACCTAACATTTTTTGTGTTCAGAGAGTTCTGAAGAAAGACTTACATATATTACAACAATTCTTGTGATTAAAGTATGACAATTTTAAAGAATTTTACCTTGTTTTCTGTTTTTATGAGTTCCAGAAGGGAAGACTGTTCATACGGCAAAAGCTAAAAAATTAATAAAAACAGAAACATCAAAAAATATCCTTTCAAAACTGTCTCTCCAATTAAATGGCTCCAATCTTTCACTCCAAGCCAGTGGCTATCAATCTTTTTAGACTCAAAACACCCCTCAAAGTGCCAACTCATTTCTTGACTCTGGGAAGTAAGGGAGCAATTCTGCTGCTGCAAAAAAAAATCAGAAAGGCCACAATAAGTCAGAACTTTTTTTATACTATTTGAAATCTCTGGATTTATCTTAAGAATTGCACGCAAGTGTTTGCACCATACCCCAATGCACCCTTAAAAGGATCTCATGGCACCCTACTTGAGAATCCTTGCTCTAGCCTAAATGCAGGGTGAGAAGATAAAAAACACTAATTACAGATTACCCTACAACCTACATCCAATTCTCCTATTACATGGAATCACCTTTCTGTATCATTGAAGGGTAACAGATGGCAGAACTACATAATTAAGTTGTGATAAATTTTGGAGAAACGCTGAAGCAAGAGTCATGACTGTTCTTAAATTACGTTTGTAAACTCAGTGTTTAAAAAAAAAGAAGAACTATGATTTTGTACTTCATGAAAGACAGGAAGTGTGTGCCCAAGGAAATAACTGACTGGGAGGAGGGGACAAGGGAGTGTTTTTTATTCTCACTGTAAAATGTAAACAAGGCTAATAAGTCAAAAAAATATATTAAGTTTTATCTACAAGCATATATACACATAATTATCCTCACCCAAATCTGTCCTAATGGTCTATGCTTCTATTAACAGAGAAGTTTACAAGAATCTATTTTTCTGGTACTTACATTTATCTCAAGTTCTCCTAAGCTTCAAAAACAGAGAAAAAGAATGATGTGAAAACATATTCACATGCTATCAACAATGATCTACCAGGTTATGATTGAAAAAGGTTATAAGTTATTAAAAAAAATTAAAAAGGTACCAACCTATACTTTATCCTTGAAAGATAGAGAGGGAAAAAACACATCTGATTTTGGCTCAAGATTATCCTTAAATGTTCTTGTCTTGGTTTTCAAAACAAGAACTTGTTTGTACTGTTAATATGCCCTTACATATTTTATCTGTACCTAGCTTTACTAAAACAAGTTTCTTAAACTAGTAACAAAATTAACTAGCTCATATTTCTTTCTGAGTCAACAAGAGAAGCATCATTTCAAATAATTCTCAATTAAAAAGGGCTTCAGCCCCAATATAGCTAAAAGGCACATCAGGAACTGCTGGTTCACAGAAGCTAAAGTGCACTTTATTTCATTCCAGAGCCAAGGATTACTCCATAGGCCAAGGCTTGAACAGGATACAGGAAAGCAGTGGCAAGCAGTTGAAAGAGGCCAGACTAAGTACCCTGCAGTCACTCTGTACCCAAGTGTCTGTAGCTCACCAGTGTAATAACTGTCCAAAACATGTTGACAAGAGAGGCTGCGTGTAGCAACCAGGGTCCTAATTCTGAAAAAAAACTGGTCACATGGAGAAGAATATTCTGAAGCAAAGTATCCAAACAGAACCTGTCTGACAGCTTCATTCCAGGGGTCAAACAAGAAAAAAAAAGCCACTGGGCCTAGACTACATCCTTAGGGCACACACTATTCAACTCATTCTCACACGATAGGTTTTTTGGCTTCCATCTGATGTACTCTAGATGCACAACTTCAGCCCTACAGTTCACAAGACAGTAAATATTTTATTTCACACTGAGAATTTAATTTATTCAGACACTAGATTATCATTCTACTATCAACTGTCTAAAATGCCAGGGACCATTGGGTTCTTCACTGCAGTTTAGTTTTGTACTTCCTGTTGATTGAAATAATAGAACATACTGCCTAACAAATCTGACCCTTCCAGGGACATTTACTGAATCATCTCTGAACTTCATTGAAAGTACATTTATAACTCTCATTTGCAAAGGAAGATGCACACAACTCCAGTATACAGACCCTTAATGCAATAGGATCAAGATTGAAATCCCAAACATCTCCAACCGAGTCATCCAATGCATCTTCAATTCTTCTCAGCTGGGATGTGTACTCTTCAAGAAATTTCCCATAATTCTTCAACTGTACTTCAGCATGGATTTCTGCGAATAAAGTAATATTTGTTTAGTACCACGTACTCAGTATACTCGGTACCTTCACAATTCTTTATAAAGAGAAAATTTAATTGAATATGGTGCTTGCCATATCAGATTTTCTCAGCAAATCATTTTCAGTTAATAAGGTTGACATCACAAAATAGCAAACATTACCTGAATTATAATAAGGTTTAAAATATTACTTTCGAGTTTGAAAACAAAGTTACTTTCTAGGAGTAGAAAAATAGCTAACACATACTATAATGTGATACATGAACTAAATGATAAATTTCTGGATTTTTCAAAACCAGCTAAATTACCAGGGATTCTCAACTAGAGATAAAGGTACTAAAAGCAGAGGACATACAGAGAACACAAATTCTAACATCTGTCAGTTGATATTGCACATTAGCTCTAAGACAGATCCTCGACCAGGCACTTATGGCTATATTATGGCCTCAAGGCAATGAGTCTCTAATTACTTCTCAGCATTCAGTAGCAACTGCATTAAAAGTAGCTGTACTCCACTGTTTCCTGATAATTTATCAGAAATTTACAGTGTAGGATTGAACTGCCTTAAGTCACCCCCTCAACTCTATGTTTCCATTTTTAAGATGACTGTCCCTTGGATAGATAGGTTGCCACTCAGCATTTAGATAGTCATATTTATTGCAATATGCATCACCACTTTTAGCTGCAAATAGGGTATTATATTATATTAAGTAATGTTTGGCTTGTCAAGGATCAAGAATATTTGCATTAGCTAGCAAATGAAGTGTGCAAGGCAACTTTTTTTTTTCTTTTTATCTATTACAATAACCAAAAGCCATCTTTAGTTACTTGGATACATCAAAATATGCAAGAAATGCACATACAACACATACCACTATTATGAAAGTATTTGTCACGGCTCCAAAGTAAACGCTGACTTAACTTTAATACTTAAAGCCAGGACTAAACCTCTATCTTGTGCAAAGTCTACTGCATACCTACAGCTGAAATAAAGCAAAACCACTTGAAATAATTTTGAAGTATTTTGATATTTCTTGAAACTAGAATTACCTCGTCCTAGTTTCACAGTAAAACCAACAATGGAACCTCACTTTAACACAATATCAAGCACTCTGAAAAGTCCCTCACTGTTTATACACTGTTATAGGTGTTTGCTGCACTTTACAATAGGCAGAATGCCACAAAGAAAAGAATCTCTGTCTTGGAGAGCTTATAACCTAGATAAGCAAGTGGTTATTATATAGAACAAATCGTACAAGTGAGTCAAATCAGTAACAAAGTAGCACTGTACTTGGAATGTACAGATACAGTTACTTTCTAAAAACTTTTTGGAGAAGGGAAGAGAAGGTACTTGATGAATATTAATTAGGACACTTTTACAGGCATAAGGACATGACTGAATGCATGAGTGGTCAAAGACAATGAGTAGAGCACAGAGGTAAGACTCAAGTGAAGGAAAAGATATTAACAGGGAAGAAGGATGTTTCAAAAGTGGACAAGAGAAGCCTAAAATTTATACAGAAGGGCAGAAAGATTGCAGAGAAGAAACTTTACAAATACTTTATTCCAACAACCTCCTCCTACCCTCTAGTGTACAATCCCATTTGGCAAAGAATTAAGTTGTCAAACTATTCTGCTGGACAAGTATATAAACTTTGATCACACACATACACATACACACTTAACATGCAGCACACAGTTTTACTGCTTTCAAAAGTACTATCAGGATGCTTTCAACCATCCACATGACAATGAATGTTGTTCCATGTTCCCAGTCCATTAACAGAACACCTCCAGTACTTTCCCAAGCACCAGCAAGAAACAGATAATACTGATCACTTCTATAGATGCTATTCAGAACGCTGCAGGCAGCAGTAAAATGAATCAGCGCACCAGTATTTCCAAGCAGCAGTGGAATAAAGCACCAAATAGCAAGTAACACTGGATTTGTTTGCATAAGAGAGTACATCACCTACACAAACCAAGCACAGAGAGCCTGGAAGAGCCAATATTCCCCTACTTGTTTGACTTCTTGGGGAGAAGAGAATGGCTCTTCCCCCTTTCAGAGTGGGAATCAAGAGTAGCTGGTGATGTTTTAGACACCTACAAAGCAAAGACTAACAAAAAGGAGGGAACCTCTCAAGCAACAGGGATACAGGAGATACCCCAAACCTCTCCCCACTTCAGCAGCTCAGTGATGGGTTTCAAGCAGAGTGCTGCTGCTAGACCTAACTGATGCCTTTCATGTACCATGAACTCTCTAGAGGGCAGGTAGGAAGCCGACTGTGGTAAGCAGTACACTTATTCCGAGCCAGAAAAATTTGCAAGGACTATAACTCTGCAAAACACCAGTGTCGCCCTTGTGCAAAGTTGTTTGAAATTTTTAGTAAAGACTAGTGGACCACACCTTTCTTTTATCCATCACCTGAAAGGTTAGGCAGAAATGCCAAGAATATAGTCTTAGCTACAAAAGCAACCACTGAGTTGCATTAGTATCTATTGATGGATACGTTAGAGACCTGAAGTTGGCACTTACTGATGGATAAGCAATGAAAAATTTAAAAATACGTACTACAGACATTAACTGATAACGTTAATCGGTCAGGAAAATGCAGTTTAAAGCAATAATGAGCATCTGGCTGTGACAAGCTCTCTTGATCATGCAGAGACGATGCATATTTTTTTTCCAGTTGTACTATTTCATAGCTACGAACAAACATCCAACTTCACAAGACACTGCTATCTATTCAAAAGACTGAGTCAATTTTCTCTCCGTTCTTAAAAACCGCAAACATTCAGGAAAAGTACGGAATTCAAAGATTCTTCAAATTCCTTTATAGCCTTTATTAAAAACTGGTGGTTGTACTGTTTGGCCTGTGGATCAGTCCACAAAGACTCATGAATGATAAGTGCAGAAATATACATGACACCGACGCAACATGCTCTCCCCTCTTCCTTCCTCCCCAACTGAAGCCACTAAAACGGAGAGCAACTAAGGTTAAACAAGCCTCAAAGGCACGTCTTTCATCCAGCTGGCCTGGCTTGGGAAACCATCAGCTTCTCCCTCAGCGTTGCTCACAGACAAGCTACCGGCTTGCACATGCACGCACCAGGGGCAGCCTGACGGCTATCACATCAACCAGAGTTTCTCTCTGCTCCACACAGCAGCAGCCAACATCCGAGGAGCATTTCCGGAGAAAAGATACTTCCAAACGTTTTTGGGTTTTGTGGGGTGGGGGGGGTGTTGTTTGTTTGTTTCTCTTCTTTTGGTGCCTCGGAGGGCTGCAAAACAGGAAACCAACTCCCGAAAGAAAAAAGAACCCTTCCCCCCCTCCCCACCATGGCAGGAAGCTCACTGACACCAGGCCAAGGACAGACATGTGCCAGGGGGACAGCAGGCATCACGCATGTCCCTCAACCCCAGGCCAGGGACAGACGCATTCACCAGGGGGGCAACCACCATCACGCATGCCCTGTGACCACCCCCTCATCCGGGCAGACAGGTGCCAATGCAGGAGGTGGGCGAGGCGCCTGACCCCAAGCGAAGCCACCAGCCGTACTGGCGGGGGGCAGCGGTGGCGAGGGCGCGGCGGGGGGACGCGAGGGTCCCCGGGGGGGGGGGCAGCGTCTCCTTCTTGCAGCAGGTGAAATTGCCCAGCGGCCCCCGCCGCAAACCTCCTCTGCTCCCAGCCCTGCCGGGCACGAGGCAGGCCTCCGTGCCTGTGCCAGCGGGCAGCGGCTCCTGCGCGGGCACCGGCGCTGCCCCAGGGCAGCATCGCCCGCGCGGGCCCCAGCCCGTGCCCGCGGGCCCGCCGGCAGCCCCGGCCCTTGCAACGCGGCCCCGCTCACTCTGGGCGCCGTCGTCGAGGCGGTCGAAGTCCCAGTCCGGCGAGAGGGAGCCGAGCGCCATGGCAGCCCCGGGCGGCGGCGGCGGCGGCGGCGGCCCGACTCACCGCCACGGGACTTCCTGCCCCGGCCGCGGGGCACGCTGGGAAATGCAGTCCGGCTGCTGGGCACGGGCGCCCCGAGCCCGAGGGCGGCGCTGCAGCGCCCCCGCCCGCCCGCCGCGGGAACTGCTCCTCTGCCCGACTCACCCGCACAGCGTGGTGTCTCCCCGGCACCTGGGTGTTGCTAGGTGTACCGCCATCATCACATCTGTTGGATAATGTCAACCCTCGAGTGTCCGGTCAATCACAGTACAAGTGTTAACATGCACAGCAAAGACAAGGTCTCCGATTTGCCCCCAAAACTTTGCCCCTGTCCTTAGACCAACACGGCTACAACCTGTACCCCTAAAATGTATGATGACTTTTGAAACGCAAAATTCTAGAGCTCTTGGTTCAGAGACGATGCCTTTTTATTAGACAGTAAAGACGTTTTTCCTTATATCCAGCCTAAAATGGTCTTTCTGGAGTTTGTGACCATTGGACCCAGTCTTCCCATGGGGTGGTCTCAGACCAACACAGCTACCAAATGTCCCTGATCATTTTTGAGGCAGTTAATTGATGCAGTACATGCAAAACCCAAGTCACTCTCAGAGAGCCTTAATTGGCTTTTGGGTTTGCTGTCAGCACTCTCTTATGATGGTTTGCCTCGAAATAAAGAAATGCTTCAACTTTGATGACCCAGTTCTCTCTCACTCACTCACTGGTGACTTACAGAGAGCAATATCAGTAAAAAGAAGAAGACGTATTTGCATACTTATTGGCATCATTTTTCAGTGTATGCTAGTTTTTCAGAAAATACAATCATTTTGAGCTTCCAATACCATAATTTCATATTTAAGATCTGGCAACACTGGTTTCAGCCTGGTTAGATTTGCTGCCCTCAGTGTAGACTCGCAGCACCCTGGGAAGATGCCAGTGCTGAGCTGTCCCTGATCTATTTTTTGGCAACAGAAAAATAAGCAAATATGGTCTTTGCCTCAGGAAGGCCACCACAGCATGGTCTGAAGGCTGTTGAGTCCTTTTTATCTTGTGAATCCTGTTGGTAGACCGTGCACCGCTAACATTGGTGGCACCCTGTGGTTCCTTTAAAAGGATCTCAAGGCACCCCCTGGCCTCACTAGCCTCATCAGAGCAATGCTCATGCTGCTTCCCCCTACACACCCCCCCAGTGCGGCAACACCATGTGCATCATGTCAGCATCCCCTGGGGCCAGAAGTGGCTTTAAACATGACCAGTTCACAGACACACATGCACATACATGCACACACAGCAGGGTTGCCAAGAATTATTTTTTTAACTGACAACCTACAAGTTTTTTACTCATGGCCAGATTTTTTTACTGACACATGTTAAAAGGATGGGGTTCAAATTCAGAGTTCTAATGTCAACCGTAAGAAAAAGATTAATGAGTTTGGTGATCAGTATAAGGTTCACAAAAACAAAATTCTTGGGTTGGTAACCCTGCTTGACTGCAGTAATGGTCTTAAACCATGCTTCTACCCGTGCTAGCGGCATTTTAGTCACCCCCACATCCTGATGGTCCTGACTGCACCCTGCACTTATCCCCACTGGCTGTGCTTCCCCCATTCTGTCCCAGACCCTCAAAGAAGCTTACCTGTGACAGAATTACAGGCAGCCTGGGATTACAGGCAGCCAGCAGCAGCACATGCCTGAGAGAACGCTCCTTACAGAGGCCTGTGATCCTGTTCATTCCCCAGGTGGCACCGCTATGCTGTGTCAGAGCTTCAGTCAAGCTGTGGCTGCTTAGTGTTTTTACTGATAGCTGAAGTTATTTTTACAGACTTTACTGACAGTCATTTTTAGCCAGATTGTTTTTACTGAGAATCAGGAAATTTACTGTCAGTTGGCAACCCTGACATGTGTGAACACACACACGTGGGTCAAGGGGCACTCAATTAGGCTCAGCTTGTTCTCTAGGAGTTCAAAGCCCACTCTGCAAGGGGCAGCAATGATTTTACTAGCAACAGCTCTGAGTGGCAGCAGCCACAACACTTTAGACAGCAGCAGGTACAGAAATAGCCTCAGGACACTTTGCCCCTATTACATTTTGGGTGAGGAGAATGCCCTTTGGAACTGTTCCGTTTTAGTCATGTCTGGGGAAGAGAGATTTTGCCCTGCATTTCATTCAAAATCTCACTGATCAGCTTTTTCCTCATTCAAAAGGATTTGAACACAGACAGACTGGGGAGAAATAGGTCACAGCTATTTTAATGTCCAATTATAGGAACACTTAGAAGGCTTTAAAAATGGGGAGAAAACTAAAACTAGTTTAGTGTCAGATCATCGCAGAGTAACAGTGTGTCCCCTCTGAACCCTTCTGGCTCCTGGACAAATGCCTGCTTTAGTTCATATCATCTCTTAAAGTTCAAAAAATCTTTAAAGCTTGATTGAGCAATACACTGAATATCTCCTAGCTCCTGATTTCTAGCAGGCACCTGTTTAAAGGAAAGGCAGCTGTGGATGTAGGGTACTTCTCAGGAGATACTGAGCATTATTCAGAATTGAGCCCTAATTTATGCTAGATCAGTGGTTCTCAACCTTTTTAGCCTCAAGTCACCCTTACATAACTTTTCTGAATTTAGTGGCACCCCAGGGTGCAGTTCAGATTTCTTGAGCTATAATCTAAATTCAAAAAAGTCACAAAGGGCTGCCTTGAGGTTAAAAAGGTTGAGAAACACTGATCTAGCTGGTGCCAGGGGAGGATGGTGGGCGCAGGACTTCATTTTACTATGCCCTGCTCTTTCTACCGCCTGCCCCCTTCCCATCCCTAATCCATACCTGAGGGAGTAAGGATGGTCCCTGCATCCAAGGCTACTTCCCTGAGGTCATGCATACCAGGAGTAGAGACATCTGCCTCCACAGCCCCTCCTGCTGGCTTTGGGAGCACAAAAGACATGGAGGTGAGCTAGGCTAAAAGGTATGTCTGTGTCCACAAGTCCACCCACCCATGCTGCTCGGAGTGTGAGGAAGCCCACACAGGCATGCCAAAGGGCAGGGGAGGGTAGCAGCAGCCAGCTATGCTGCTGGTCTGTGAGATGCTGTAGCAGGTGTGGGGAAAAATAGTACTTTACTCCTCACCCACTGCCTGGGTGCCATGGCACTCCTCAAGGGATCAACCCGGATGAGAATCTCTGTGCTAGGTATTAATGGTTGGGTTCTAAGAATAGATGTGTACATGTAAGCTTCCCTTGAACACTCACACATGTATTCAAATGGGCCGAAAATTATTCACGGCAACCTTTGAAACAAAATATAAATCTATTGCATTGTTTCCTTCAACCCTGGAAAGGAGTACATTATCAGAGACAGTTAAAATGCTTTCAAAAGTAATCAGATGTTTAGTTACCCCTCTATTTCTCTCTCTCTGCAATAATAACAACACAGAAAATTCCCTTATCTCTGCAAAACGTGGGTGCAGGTAATGCACTTACAAAAGTGGGTGCTGATGTAGGAATCTATTCACATGAACTGATCAGGTAAGGTATATTATGCACCTGAATGTGCAATTTTTTGGTGAGATCTACAAAAACTGCATGCAAAGTGAGCCACAGCCACTACAAACAATAGCCACATTCTGTTTTGTAATTTCCATGAAATAAAAGGCTTGATGCAAGCAGTAAAGGAAACACAGAAAAGGGAATTTTAATTCTTTTTTATAATGAAAGAATATATTGGAAGAAAAGATTTTAAGTGATTATCCTAACATAAGAATTAACAAGCTTAAAAAAAACAAACCCGTGAAGCTGCTGTATGTTGCCATTTATGATGCAGTTTTTAAAACAAATTATTTATTCCTTTTTAATTTCTTCACTAGGTGGCGCTGTTTGTTCAATTCCATTAGGTTTGCATTTCAATTTTAAATGCTGCTTGATTTTTGTTGTTCTCTAACGCTTGAGATTCAGAATTTTCTGTGAAGGTGACTTTGTTTCCAGTGACAAATAGTCAAAACTAACCTTGAATGATTAGTGCCCTGCATCAGCTAATGCGCTCACCTGAACTTGCTTAGAGATGTGAAGCATTATCTTTGAAAGTTAATTGGAACTATATGTTTTTTTGTTTGTACCACAAAATTTTTATTTGCTGCAAATTTAAGGGGAAGTTGCAGAACTTGCTGAAAGAGTGATTAATAATTTCAGAACAAATTATAATAAAAATAGAAATGCTGAGATTTTCAAAAGATTCTTGGCAATTTGTATATTATTAAAGAAAGTTTCCTTGGGGAAAGTAGATATTTTTCTATCATTTCCATTTTCTTAAGATTTCTAAGAATGTGTGATTTTATGTTGGACTTTTATATGAGCCATGTTAGCATAACTGTGTTCTGCTTTAAATTCCTTGTAATAGTAGTGTCACAGGCCAGCTGGTCACTGTGATTATATCAATTTAGTTGCAGGCTGACTGGGTGATGCAACTGTATCAGCCACTGGGCTGTTTGGTTCCGGATCGAGGAGGCAGAGTTGGGAGTGAAGCAAAGGCAAATTTATTATAGCTTACACACACTACAATTAACAGAAAGATAAATGCAACAAGCAGATAATGCAGTATTACAGAGCTAATAGTAAATAATAACAACATATAATAACAACAGATAAATGGATCAATCTGTTGCAGGCCAACTGGGCACTGTGAAGGTATCAGCTACTGGGCTGTTTAAAACAACAGATAGACCGACATGGGTTGGCAACTTGTCAATAGTCCCTCAATGCCAGGTGCGCACCAAGTGATTTCAGCGAAGTCAGGTGTCCCCAATTGACACTGTTGGAGGGGTTACTGGGGAAAATCCCTTGATCAGGATCAAATCGTCACTCACGCTGGGAGTCCGGAGTCCAGGCTTGGAATAGCAATGACCATTCTGTTCCCTCCTTCCTGCTGGTCACCTGACATGTGCTTTTATACCTAGTCTTATGCTAATCTGTTGGCTTTAGAGCCACTCACAATCTTGCCCTATAGCTGTTACCCTATGCGATTGAAAGGTGTTAAAAATTACCATAAAAGGTTACTACCTAGACTTGGGTTTATCCAATAAGCAAATTATAATGCAGCACCTTTAGGTTTTAAATTGACATTACTCCACCTAAGCCCAACCCCTTTTAGGTTTCTCTGAATATGCTTTATTGGAATGTGCTTTCCTGGAATGTGTTGGGTGTGCCAGGTGGTTGAATCCAGTTTTTATCGTCAAGGCTGAACTCTGAGCAAAAACCGTTAGGTCAGCCAATCTTGCAGCTACAGCTTCACCTTTGGGGCCTAGTCAGTTCCACAAACAGTTAGTTTTATCATTTTGGTTAAACTTATGACAGAAAAGTTACATTTGCTGGTTACGAACTTACAAGCTTGATATTAGCTAATATTGCCTATTAGGCAAAATACTAAATGCCTCCAAGAAGCACATATTTATTGCTTATTAATCCCTCTGGTTCTAGCCGTCACAATCCACCCCTTGCTTCTTTGGAGCATTTGATAAGGCCTACAGATATGATTTCTGCCAGGTGGCATATACATGGTTGGCAGGAGCAACAACATTTACTTTGGCATGGGTACCTGCAGGCAGAATGTAACAGCACAAGGGCCATTGGAAGTAACCACAACAATCCCTTTTTGTTCCACACTCGTTTTTCCCTGCCCTGGCATACGGGAGAAAACTAAGTAACCACCCCGTCCCACAGTAACATTGACAGATTTCTCCCTGCCAGTCCACAATTCACCATCAGTGGCTCCAGGGCCAGCTTCACACTTCTTCAATTGTGGCTGGGTATTCCCAGTATCCCAGCACGTCTGAGGCTTTGGCAGTGGGTGCAATCCGGGGCGCGGGAGCACGTGAATGCCCCACATTAGTCAACCAGTAGCAAATGACTAGCAGTCCCGTCATGATGGCGTTCCACCCCTTCATTGCTGGATGAGGGTGGCGACGTTGCTCTGGAGCAGAATGATGACTCCAGAGCCCCCCAAGGCCACTACGGCTGTGCCTGCGGGTGGACCCAATCTGCAGAAACAAGGAAAAATGGAGTCCGGCTCCCGTTAGACGGATTTGACCTTGACACCCACCATGAGTTATATGTGTCCCGTGCCATTAGCACCCCTTCCCATATGTCCCCCTGCAGATGCCTAACTACTACCTGGTCTCCTGCCTGCAGTTTCCCTCAGCCACCCCTTGGCCATTCCACTGCCAGCTCGCAGGGTCTGCTTTGACCAAAGGCTTGTTGCATGGGGCTTCCTCCAGCACAGAGCCGATTGTTGGTCCAGTTGACTGAGCAATCCAGGTGCAGGACCCAGTCCTTGAGGGCTAAACCAGCGGCCATTCGCAGGTTGCACTTTAAGATACCATTGGCTCATTCTACCAGTCCATTAGATTGCAGGTGATAGGGAATGTGATAGGTCCACAGCACATGATGTTTCGTGGCCCACTCATAGACAAGATGGGTGCGAAAATGTGAACCATTGTCACTTTGCAGCTCTATGGGAGGTGGGTAGATGGCTAACAGGTTTTCCAGTGCTGCACAGGTGTCCTGTACAGTCGCTTTGGCGGAGGCCCAGCTGAATATCATTCCAGTGACTGCTTCCACTGCTACAAACACATACTGTCGCTTTCTGGGAGTGCGGGGAAGTGGGCCTATAAAGTCACATTACTAAATTTGCCATATTACCTTTCCATTGCGCAGCGACAAAGGGGTAGTTGAGGCAGGGGTTAGTCAAGCTTTGACCTCCTGGCAGGTGATGGAGGAGTTGACTAATTCCTGCGCTTCCCTTTTAGTTAGGTGAATGCCTCAGGTGGCTGCTAGGCAGGCAGTACCATTGTGGCCAGGGTGCCCATGCTGCCAATGCAGCCATTCTGCGGCTAGCACTTCAGGGGCCAGGATGGGGCTGTGCACCCAGCCCTGGGGTAGGACTGTGTAGGTGTACTGCTGTCCCAGCCATGTGAAGGCAAACAAAGGCCAGTGATTTTCATGGATGGGGATAGCAAGGAACATGTCCTTAATGTCTATAGATCCCATCCACTGGGGGCCATAGCACCTAATGCTTTTTGTCAGTGCAGGCATGGATGGGACCATGGCTGTCAGATGGTCGGTGTTGGCATTCAAAGCCCTAAAATCAACAGTCAATCGCCAATTCCCATTTGGTTTACATACTGGCCACACCGGGTTTTGTACAGGGAATGAGTTCGAATGATGATTCCATCCTCCAGCTGCCAGTTGATAATGTCTTGAATGGGTTGTGTTGCTTCAGGAGGTGTGCCGTATTAAGGTCGGTGTACCTCTGTCATGGCTGGCAGGGTGAGCAGGGTCATAGAAAATCGGGCTACTGCCGTCATCACATTTCCCTGCTTGCTCTCCTGAGCCATGGCGCAGACAAACTGCCAGGTTTCCTGCTTAAGGACAAACCACTGCCCCTGCAACACGTTCAGACCCAGTAAATTCAGCCCTCCCCAGAGCATTACAGCAGCTGCTGTTACTATGGAACCATTAGGCAAGGTGAACATGGGTCAGACCAGATGTCCTGGTCATTTGGCGCCTCCCACTCCTACTACCTGGTAGGGGGTTCCCCATGCCCCTTTCTATTCTGCATAGTTTAAAACACATAGCTGGGCACCAGTGTCTAGTAGCATGTTAATTGACTTTTTCCTTCCATTTAAACACATTTTTATAGGCACTTGGATTAAGGGGTCAATATTATTCTGTGTTACCGGTTCCCGATCCTCTACTGCTCCCACGATGGCCCCTTGCTTGAGGGCCTGGGTCAGTTAGGTCTCCTACTGCTGGAGGTCAGGGGGTGCCAAGGGCTTTATCTTCTTCCCTTTCCTGTCCTCGCAGTGTTTGGCCCATAACCCTTGCAGGACCAGGGTAGGCAGCCCGTCAATCTGCTCTTTATTGAACCCTGCTGCCAGTAACTCTCTCCACATTTGTACCCTGAGGGTTTTAGATCTTTCATTTCCCACTTTCCCGGACTTGGGGGGCCCTGCTGGGTTGTTTCTCGGGGGCCACTGCCATGGCCTTGGCAGTTTTTAATAGTTTGGGAAGCCCCGGCTTCTGCAAGATGGGCAGAAGCTGTACCAACCGCTGGATCACATTTCTTACCAGTTGAGTTACTAACTCTTGTTGTAAGGCCAGCAGGGCTGAGGTGCATTCCATCGGTGCTCGCTGGCAGAACTTCCTCCACATGGCTTCTGTCACTAGTTCTTCATCTAGAGTGTGCCTCCAGTTTCCTGCTTGAATGATTTCAGTTAAGGAGAGCTGATACAGACAGCAGATAGCTTCCTCTAAGTTAGCCCATGCCTATGGGGAAAGGTTAAGCTCTTCTTTCATGTTACCGTAACTCGCGGCAGCCACCTGTATTGCAGCAGAAAAAAGAGTAATGTTGTGGTCCTGCCCAACCCACTGACCCAACTGGATTTCGGGGCAGAGAACTAATTGTGCTGCCTCTGTGAGACTCACAGATACTGCCGAGGCTCCTTCACCATACATTCAAACTAACCAGTCTATTATTGGCTCCCCCGGTTTGGCCTTAAGTTGTTCTTGTAATTCTCTGATTTCTGTGTGAGTAAAGGAACGTGTCTCCATCCAGAGATTTCCCCTTGTGGCCCTGCATGGGTCATCATTACTGGGACGGTTTGGGCTAACTCTCCTCCTAAATTCTCTTGGGCCGGTGGGGCGTAAGAAGGTGGGATCTTGCAGGCTTCTTCTGCAAGCCTCACATACTCATCATCTCCTGGCTTAGTTTCTGCAATTTCACCATACAGACCCTTGCTCTCTGGGTCATCCCACAGCTCACAGGCCAGCTGGGCACTGTGAGTATATAAATTTAGTTGCAGGCTGACTGGGTGCTGCAACTGTATCAGCCACTGGGCTGTTTGGTTCGGGATTGAGGATGCAGAGTTGTAAGTGCCTCCAAGAAGCACATATTTATTGCTTGTTAATCCCTCTGGTTCTGGCCATCACATAGTAGAATGGTAGAAAGTGAGTTGGCATGAATGAGATGAGAAGAGCAAGTCCCATATGCAGTATATTTAGCATGACACTATTGTCATCAATTTTCTTAATGGGATTTTTAAGTCACTAGAAGCCTTTGAAGTTATTAGGGTTGAAAACACCAAATATCCTGCAGCATTGTGCCCTAAATTTGTTCAGTACTTGTAAGCAGTAGCTGTGACGTTTGAAAAAGTATAGGCAAAACTGGCATGTAACAGTGTGTGCCTGAAGCCATTTTTATAAAGGGCAAGTGAAGAGCTTTCTGGGTAAAATTTCCTCAGTGAAGCAGTACCCATTTACATCAGTAAAAAATATGGTCCAGTATATCTGCATCAAAACAGGTTATGCAATACCTTCCCTGCAGAACATTTACTGCTTGCCACTTTTGACATTTTGAATAAAATACAGTAGAAGGCCTGTCTGATGTTTCTGTGGATTCAGAAAGAGGACTCAAGGAGACTGCTTTTGGTTATTCTGTGAAAATGAGTGCATCTTTTTTAACCAAAAAGCCTTGCCAGCATTGTACTGCAAAGAAAAGGTATTTAGCCTGAAATGAAATTCGACCAAGGTTAGATAAAAGAAAGAATAAAATAAAATAAAATGAGACCCTTTCCAGAACAAGCACTGCAGAGATAAAACAAGTGATACAAGATTCTGGTGAAAACTTGCTTCATAAGCAGAAAAACATGTAAAGCTGCTAGAGTACAACATGTCTGAGGTAAAGGTTGCCAAGCAATTAATACAGATCAAGAAGAAAGAGAACAAAGACTTATCTCTAATTAAAAAACAAAACAAAACAGGTATCTGTCAGTCTTTAAAACCAGAGAAGGGTTTGGTGAACTAGTAATATGCAGAGAGATCTGAGTCTGACATACGACCCCAATTTTCTTCGTAAGTATTTATGAAAAGTCTTATCGAGCTTGGCTTCCAGCCACGAGAAGTCTTCACAGAGTTGATTTAGTTTATCAATAAATCCAGGACAAAATTTTAAAAAGGGACTGTCGCAGGGCACCTCAGTGCCCCTGCTCCTACAGAGGAGAAACTGCCAGGGAGCGAGTGAGCGCACCCTGGCCTGACATAACGAGCCCAGCTGAGGCTTGCTTAGGTAATGAGCGCAGCTGCGGGTTGCCGGAGCAACCAAGCAGAGCCAGCTGCCTGTAGGGGGCAGGGTCTGGCCCTTATAAAGCTCAGGGCTGAGGCCAGGCTGGCAGTTCCCTGCCAGCAGTTGAAGAGGCAGGAGCTCCCTCGGCCGAGATAGGAGAAGGAGCCTAAGTTGCAAGTACAGCTCAGGATAGCCCTGGAGGCTTGAGCTATGATGAGGAGTTATGGCCAGGCGGCTTGCATTTGTGTTACAGCCTAGGGGCTTGTGGTTTTGCTTTGTGTTTGTGTTATTACACCCGGAGGCTTGGGCGAGGCTGTAGGGGTTGGAGGAGGCCTCAATTACTCGCACGCCAGTGCGTGAGCAACTGGCGGCGAGGAGCACGGCCAGTAGGTCGCGGGCGCAACCCGTAGGTTGCAGACGGGGACCTAGACCCCGGATTGTGTGTGGGGGAACATAGACCCCGAAGGCACAGCTCGCACGCCACTGCGCGAGCAGCTGGCAGCGAGGAGCGTGGCCAGTGGGTCGCGAGCGCAACCCGTAGGTTGCGGACGGGGACCGAGACCCCAGATTGCGTGTGGGGGGAACATAGCCCCCGGCCCCAGGAAAGGGGCGGTATTACTGAGTAGCCCAGTGTGGGCACGGCGAGCCCCAGAGAAGGGGGGAGCGCCATACTGAGCAGCCCTAGAGAGCGGGGCCATACTGAGTAGCCCAGTGTGGGCGCGGCGAGCCCCACCAGAGAGGGGGAACGCCCTTGTACGTTATTGAGTAGCCCAGTGTGGGCGCGGCGAGCCCCCAGAGAGGGGGAACGCCCTTGTACGTTATTGAGTAGCCCAGTGTGGGCGCGGCGAGCCCCAGAAAGGGGGAACGCCATTGTGCTTTGTTGAGTAGCCCAGTGTGGGTGCACGGGCATAGCGAGCCCGGCCGCAGGCTAGTGCGGTAATACCCCTCAGACCAAGGCAGGGCGCTGCGGTTGCCCCTGAGAAGACAGGGAGTAGCAGCGCAGGGAGCCAGAGTCAGGGAGGGTGTCCGTGCGGTTGGCCCATAGGACCGGAGGCCCGCTGGAGAGTCCCGGAGCAGAACCACACCGGGAGGGGAGGCCCAGAGTGGGCTAGACGGGAGTCCCAGCAAGAGGCTGGGCACGAGAGAGGGAGCCCAGAGTGGGCCACATGAGAGAGGAGGCCCGGGAAGCGGGCGTATAGACCAAACAACGTCCATTACATCTGCGAGGCTTGGGGCGTGGTATCAGGGGAGGTAGGAGCCACGCATAGCCCATAAGGCTAGGGCGCTTGGGTAGCGCCCGTTATACGGGGAGACCCACGAGGGGTCCAGGAGCTGACAGGCCCGAGGAAACACAAGGCAGCCTCCCTATTACATATATTCCATCAAGACGTGGCGGGCGAGAATGGAGGGTGCCCTCGGGCCGGAGTAGCGCGGTGAGAGGGCCTCAGGGAGATCACGGCCCTCCGCGAGGACCCCGGCGTGACAGGGACCAAATCCTGAAACATGCTGATGCCTGGAAAGTTACACTGACCTTCAGAGTGATGTGATCCCATTTCTCAGGATATGGCCTTCCTGCATGACCTTCCATAGTGCTGCACACCTAGTGAAAGTTACTAAACATCTACTTCCCCTCAAGTCAAGGGGAATAGATTATATTAATCAAGATTTGACCCTCTGATAGTGCTGTGATTTTTGTATATGTGAACATACTTGTTACTTTTGTGAATGTGGTGGAGCATGCATGGGCCAACTCAGCTTACTGTTTGTATGCTTGTCTATATATGATGAAATATATTACTATATTATATTATATATTATATAGGTGAAATCCTGCCCCACTGAACACAATAGCAAAACACTTGTTGACCCAAAAAGGCCAGGATTTCTCCCTAAATTGCTGAGCTTCAAGGCTATCTTTTTAATATATTCAGAAGATAGTGAGGAAAACAAAAGGCTGAGTCCTCATTCCATCAGCACAGAGCACAAAAGAGAGCCCTGGATTGCAATCATAGGAGCTGCTGCTGTTGCACGTTCCTGTATTGCCAGAATAGACTTTTGGGCCATTTCAGATGGATCACTTAATCATTTTCTCAATGGCAGAAACATTATCATGTGAACTGACTGTGAACTTTTGTAACAGTTCTTGCAATTCTGAATAAATAAGTGCTGCATTGGTTTCTAAAAGGACATTTCTATGAATACATTATTCAGGAACACCTCAGAAAAAGTCATAAGAGTGCAGATGCCATCCTTTCATTCCTAATCCCCTCGCTTAACCACTGCATCCTGAAATACTCCTCTCCTTGTAGCTCTTTATCACTATTGAAACTAAAGTAAAACCTCCATGATTGTCTTTATATCAATAGATAATACACGCCTGCTTCTTGCTGAAGAAAGCCATTCATTAATTCCAATTATGTCTTTTCCCCTCTATTACATTGCTCTCTAATAGTCTATGAAACAAGTGGAAATGCTTCTTTGCCTCAGCATGTATTGAGATGTGTTCTGGATTCCGAAATAAGTAATTAAAGTTGTAGTTGTCACAACCCAAGGGTGTGATTTTGTGTGTGCGTGCTTTGGCACTGCTAAATTATTTCCCGCCACGAGGAGCTTTCTTTGCAGGGTGCATTTCTCAGTTGCAAAGAGAAAACCCCGGTGCAAAGAAGTTCCCGCCACCCTCATGCAAATTTGTGTCCCACTATTGGCCAGTTCTAAATTATTCCCACATGGCGGCTAGCAATTGGCTTGCTAGCCGTATAAGAGGCTTGAGCAGTTTCCGCCCAAGTTGGAGGACTCCACAACCATCTGGAGGAGGAGGACTTCACATTTCGTGAAGAACTCTAAGCACTGCGGAGCCTAACGGACCCAGCGTGTACCTTAAGAAGGCTACAGGGGTCTGATCAACCTCTAGCCTCTCCCCGTCGCCAAGCGCGATCCCTCGATGAACCCCTTCCCTGCGCGCAAGTTCCACGGAGCCTAGCAAACTTCGTGTGAGTGTATCCAGAGCTCTTCTCCGAGTTGTTTTCTTTGGTTGACACGATGGGCTCGCGGTTTTAGAGCCTTCAGCCGGATTGGGCTAGAGTTCGCGTGGAAGGAACTCTTGTCCGCTCTTCTTTCCTATCTGTAACTGCAACTCAAGCAAGTTTTCCTGCCCGCACCGCAACCATCTACGGTGTAAGTAAAATAATCTTTAATCAACCGCTACGTGTCCGTGCCTAATTCTAGTCTGCCAGCCTGCATTCCCTGACCCACGTGCCAGGGCTGCTGGCCACAGCCCGCCACGCGCCCCCGAGGGCCTTGGACTGCTCCCGGCCCGCACAGTAGTTATCTACATGTGCACTTGATTATTGTCAGTGGTGGAGGTCTGTATGCAATTCAGCCAGAAATGTTACATATTGCTCACCTGGAAACGCCAGACACTGCATTGAAGCCTGAATTTCAGTTCTTAAATTTAAGTTACCAAAAATGTGATGTGATTTGGTAGCTAGAGATAGTTGTGAACCAAAGAGCTAGGATCTAAAAATGTTGAAATTTTTGGGAAGTTTGAATCCAGACCCAAATTTTGCAGCTCACATTTATTTCTAATGCCAGCCTATATAGAAGTAATTTCCACTCTACTGGTTGGAATTTGTATGTACATGTATTGATAAGAAAAAAACACATACTAATTCCTACTACTGGCTGACTGTGAAATTGTTCCTTTAATTCATGGAGTTGATGCCTGAATTTTTAAGTTGAAGGTGTTATATTTAATGCTGACTCAATGCTTTTGGCTGGCTATTGGAAGAACAATTATGTACATTTTAAACAGTTTTAGAGGCCCAGATTGTATCAATAAGATATGTCAAATGGCGCAACTGTAAGATAGCTTCTTAAAAAACGCTAATCCTGAAAAACATAAAAAAGCCCCACAAAGATTAATGGCAAGCATTTTGGTACAGCTGCACCTATCTTAAGTCAAAATATATTTTTGTACAATTATGTTATGATATTTCAAGATTTTTATTATGCAATCTAAGGAAATGTGTGATAAGAAGACTTTGGCATCTAAATTCTCTAAACATCTTTTCAGCTCATTAAAAGAAATTTGAGAAGTTACGCACAAAAAGTTAACCAATAGAGTCAGCACAATAGTCTGTATGTTTGAAAATCACACATTAAGAAAATCTCTGAATTTTTTAATAAATATTCATAATCACTCTACCCTATTCTTTATAAATTTACACTATCACAGAAATGACAGACCTATTCAAACATGTTCTTTATATCCCTGCCATGACAGGCTTTTCATCAATTAGACATACTATTGGACATATTTACTACTTTGCCCAGTCTATTTTTAATATCCCAAATAATGGGAATTCATTATTCTTGAATATTATTCCATGACCCAATATATCTTGGATAGAATTTTCAAAAGTACCTGAGCAAGTTCCTGAGTATGAGAGTATCATGGAGCATAAGATGTTTAACAAGATTTAGGTTCTTTAGGCTATGGTCCCACTCGGAGCACTTTGCAAGAATAGGTACATTTTAAGATGACAAGATACTTGGAGTATGCACAAGCTTATACCAGCAAAAGTGACTATATTGTTATAATTTACTCCAGACCCAAATCTATCCCCAAATAAAATATACTGGCAAAAGTGTAGGCTTGCTGATATAAATGTCCCTTTGTTTAGGGCTTTTGCTAGCAGCTATTGGTCAGGAATGATGTCTTTTCATAACCCTGACTGACATAGCTGAAAGATGTAGTAGAGACCTGGCCTTAAGGCATGAGCACGTAAACATTACCATGAAGTAAGTGTAGGGATTTACACTTATGTCTGCTAATCTATAGTAATTGTCACACACAGGTTCTTATTTTGTGTTAAATGAAAGTTAATTGTCACATCTGCAGATTGGCTTTCATGTACTTCTGTGTAAGAGTACACACACTGGTAGTTACCAGGCGCACCTACACGTGCGCCCGACTGCATAGTTGTTACTGTGTGGTCCTGGTGGGGCACCGGTCTTTTCCAACCCTACTTCACAGTAGTGTCAGCATCACGGTTCATGTCTGTTGAAGCTACATCATCACAGGAATGAACTACATCACTCTAGCTCACGGCTACAGTGATGCAGTGTCTCGTGTAGACACACCCAGTACGAGGCTACAGCCCTGCAGCAAATTCTTGTCTGCATTTAACTCAAGGTAATTTGTTTGTGTCCATGACTGTAAGTTGTTAAGCCATTTAAGAAGTTTTGAAAATTGTTACCACTTGTCATGAGAAAGATTTTTTTCTTGACACTGGTCCTTTATTTTCCCTTTCTTAATTCCACTCATATTCCCTAGCAGCACCCTAAATAATTGCTCCACCTCCTGCCTCCCCTGGCATATGGAGATGCTCCCTCACCTTCTTCTGGCTGCTGTGGTCTCTTCAGTAGCTGGTGGCTTCCCAGGATTCACTCGTCTGTGGCATCTTAGCCTCTGCGTGGAACTGCTTGGAGCTGCCAGAACTGCATAGGAGTACATACACTCTTGTCAGTTTTTTGTGCTTCCCTTATAAACCAGTTCCTTCTACTTCAGAGTTATTTTGGGTGCTTTCCCTTGCATTCCCTCCAAGTTGTTCTGTTTTTATTTTAATCAGGATTGAAGTGAATAACTCTACATGTAGACAAGGTTCCTTGGGTGAATTTGATATCTTTTATTAGACCAACCCAAATGGTTGGAGAATAGTTATTAAGCTTAATAACTATTCTCCAACCATTTGGGTTGGTCTAATAAAAGATATCAAATTCACCCAAGGAACCTTGTCTGCCTATATCCTTAGACCAACACGGCTACAACCTAAACCCCTGTAACTCTACATGTGGCTACTCAAAAACCTTAACAAAATAACTTATGCGTGTGCTGAGAGTTTGCTGTTGGAGACTGAGGTTACATAAAACACCGTGTGCAAATTCACTTATTTCTGTACATCTGGAATGCAAAATTGCTGCTTACCCAAGAATATCTTTCATTGGAAGACTGCCCACTGCTCATTCAAACCATAGGGATCCTAGTTATGTGGTTGTTACAATTTTCTTTTTCTGAGATTACTAGATTAAAAACTACTAATTTGTTTCTCCTAGTGGTAGAAAGCACAACCTCATATTGTCTGTTGTCTTCTGTCCCATATCCCCTTAATGCTACTGCAGTTCGCAATTCTGAAACAAGGCAAATGGCAAAAAAAGAATGTTATATGTGAGTGCTGATCCACAGTTTTTGACTGAATGCAGCTCTTTTTTCTAAATGTCCTTTTTTGGGGCCAGGCCCATAGTATTGTGGGTCAAGCTACAAGGTTTGTCTTGATCATTTCTTCAAACTCCCCCTTCCTCGTGTTCACTGAATCCTGCCTCCTTCTCCCAACTTGCCATTTAATCTCTCCAGTTTTTCTCTTAATCTACCCTTTTATTTCTTCTTACCCTACATTCTCCTTGTCTCCTTCCTCTTTCCTTTCTGGCATGTTCCTCGGTCTTTCTTCATTCATTTTCCCCACACTGCCCTCAAACCGAAGACATCTTTCAAGACATAAGGAATGAAGGAAAACACACCCCAGTCTTTGAATTGTATGGAGAGGAAAATAACACCTTGTAGAAATTAGGGGGGCAGCCTTTTCTGGAGTGATTCCAAAGAATTTTTTAAATTAAAAAATAATTAGAAAACATACCTGGAGCATGTTTTTATTTAGACCCCATTCACTGACATCTAGATTGTGGAGTTATCATGAGCTCTGAATAGCAGGGCCATGCATAGCTGTGCTAGTCAGAAACAAACCAAGGAAAGTACTCTCTGAAATTAATTCAGAGAGTTACAATTTATTCTTTGCACTTCTTGCATTCCCTGAGGGACATAAGTTGGGAGTGGGTAATAGCATTCAAGCAGTGGCAAGTCTCTTCTCTACGCAAAGACTCGGGGTGCATTTTCCTCCATTCCATACAATTTATTACATTACAGACAGCTTGACTAAGGGGTTCACAATTACACTTGAAAGACTTTTTTCCATAAACTCTAAATAAGAAAAGATGATCAAATCCACTTTCAGTAAAAAATGGGCATTATATTATATTATATATTATATTATATCATATCACTGATTTTTCCTCCTGTGCTTCACTCTCCAATGAGTTCTCTGCTGATTACACACTCAGCTCACTTCTTCTGGCTTTCTTGAAACAGTTCGCAAGCGCCTGTAACAATAGCATGACCAACTTCTCCATGTTCTTCATTTCTCTCATTTGTTTGACAGGTGCAGGATGTGTCTCTGCCTGCCCCACCACAGGCCTGAGCACACTACAATTCTTAACAGCGATCAAACTGTTTGTATGTTCCCTATTCTCACTGTACCACTCAGATACTTTCCCCTCAGATCTTCAAAGCAGTGATCTGTCACAAGTCTCTTTTCCACCTCCTCCTGCCTTACTAGAAGAGTAATCTTTGAAGACTCAGAAAACCTTTATACAGGTTTCCCATCTGCATTGCACCTACCAGGCCAAAATAAAAACAGCCAGGTTCATCTTTAAAATCTAGGGGGTTAATAATAGACCTGGAAAGAAAAATTTGTGAAATGCCATGTCTGTTTTGGAGCGAAGTTTCATTGCTGCCAAAAGGTTCCAACTTCTGCTGATTATTAACACTATTTCCATTGCTATTCTACTGGATGGTCAAAAATAAAGCCCCTTCCCCCAGGCCTGTCAACTACAGCATTCAGAAAGCATGGGGCCGGTTTAATAGCCGGGACGTTTTTTGTAAAAAAGAAAAGGATGGATTTGGGGCTGGTGCAGACTACAGCAGAGCCTGGCTTGGGCACCAAAGGGGACCGTGACCGCGTCCCACTTAGCCAGGGACTGCCCCGGCTCCTCACACGCGAGCCCCCGAGTCCAGGCATCCTGGTCCTCCTCGGCCAGACTCCCCAGGGAGGCTGAAGCGCTGCCGCCCCCGGGGCGCAGGCCCCTCCAAGGCGCAGCTCTGCCCAGCCGGGGCGGCCCAGGCCGCAGTCCCCGCTCCCGGGGCAGGCGGTGCCGCGCGTGCGCCGGCGCCGGGCCAGGGACCTCATCTGTCCTCCCTCCCTGCAGCCCGGTTGCATCAGACGAGCCAGAGGCAGCCGGGCCGGGGCTCGCCAGCGCCGCCCGCTGCAGCAGCGCCGCCGCCTCGCCCCCTGCGCTGCCCAAAATGCTGCGGAGAGGCGCTCAGGCGCTGCGGAGCCTGTCCACCACGGCCGCGGTGAGTGCGCGCGGGCCGGGGCTGCGCCGCCCCCGGGACCCGGGCGGGGCCACCTGCCGGCCAGGGATGCTCTGCTTCTTCCCGGGACTCCCGCACACGGGCCGCGCGCGGGGCTGCCCCGGGCATCCCCTGGGGTAGTGGGGCTCGGGGTTGCCACGTGTACCCTACCGCTGGTGTCTGGTCGGTAATGCCAGCCCTTTACAAAGGTACCATCGATAGCAGCAGCAGAAGTGCTCACAATGCACCCTAGGCAGACGCGGGTCTTTGTGTAAATGGGCTATCTTTTATTAGGCCAATGAAATGGTTTGGAAAATGATAGCTCTTTGCAAGCTGTTGGGTGCGAACACCCTGCTTCAGGCGTATGGAGAGGCTGCCGCTGCTTTTTTGAGGCAGCTGATTGATACAGCACATGTAAAACCCAGGTCATTCTCAGGGAGACTTAATTGACTTTTGGCTTTGCTAGCAGCACTTTCTTATGACTGCTTGCCTGAATGTACATACAGTAAATAGATATATAGATATATCGATTGATCTATATAATACATCTCATGTTTCAGGACCAATCAGCCAAATCAGTTCCAAATCATATCAATTGAGCAAAACTCTATCTATCTATCTATCTATCTATCTATCTATCTATCTATCTATCTATCTATCTATCTATCCAGATAGATAGATAGATATAGAGAGAGAGAGAGAGATAAAAAATACAATACATCTCATGTTCCAGGTTAAATGAGCCAAATCATATCAATTGAGCAGAACTCAATATAGATATAGATATATAGCTATATATAATACATCTCATGTTCCAGGTCCAATCAGCCAAATCAGTTCCAAATCATATCAATTGAGCAAAATTCAATATAGATATACTTATATTATATCTCATGTTCCAAGTTAAATGAGACAAATCAGTTCCAAATCATATCAATTGAGCAGAACTCAATCATTCCAAAAACGATATTGATTGGGCAGGCAGAATTCAATCATTCTGAACACCTTGTATGGTGTTACACCTGTGAGCATCCTCCATCCCAGGCTCCCATCCTGAGACTTCAGATACTCCCAAGTCCAGTGGCAGGCATCCTAGGTGCAGGCCCAAGCCTGGCAGTCTGGAGACTCAGATGCCCCCACTTGATTTTAGCAAATGCTTCAACTTTGACGACCCAGTTCTCGTTTACTCATTGGCGACTTCTAGTGAGCAATATAAAGTAAATAAGAAGAAGACGATTTCATACTTGTTTGCATAATATTTCAGTGTACAATAGTTTTTCAGCAAATACAATAATTCCAAGCTTCCAATATAATTTGCTATTTAAGACCTGGCAACACTGGTGGTGCTCTAAGAGTCTCTTTCGCTGCTTGTCAATGAGAAAGAAGTGCCTCTGTTTCCAGGGCTGAAAAAAGAGCTCCAAAGTTGGTGCAGAAAGGACATTTGCCTGCCTGGTGTCAGATTAAGCTCCATAGCTGCCCTGTAAAGTTTTAGCAATAAGACAGGCTGCTCAAACTAAGCTCTTCTTTCTGGCCTGATAGCCATGTAACCCTGGAAATCATGCGAAGTGGCAAGACGCTTCAGACATTGGGTAATCCAGCCAGGAACATTCCCAGAGGCTGCTGTATTCGGTTTGGATCTGATTTTTCCCCCCACTCCTAAACAGTGCTCTGTTTCATGTGTGACAGCATGATCAACTGGGAAGACGGCTGTCTGCCTGAGGAATCCACCTTGAGGGGCTTATAGTAAAGAGACTTGCATTCAGCAGTGCCAAAAATGGAACTGAATGACAGATGACAACACATTGTGTATAGAAATAGGGATAGGGAGAAGCGATAGGTTGGCAGTTGGAGCAACAAGGGGTTAGTGCATACATGAAGTACTTCAATAGATATAATTACTAGGTTGCTCCTCAAAGGAGATACTATTTTCATTATTTATAATGAAATTAGTTGCCACATGCAGCAACATTTTCATTAAATTCTTCTAGAGAATAAATATAATATTGTAACCTATATTATAGTAATCATGACTAGAATGGCAGCTATTGAAATTAATCTCCAGAAGTGGCAGCTATTGAAAATTGATCTCCAGAAGTCTGGACTGAAATCAATGCCAGTAAAAATCTCTCTGTCTCTCTCTCCTGCTGCTCCACTCTTTCCCTTACCTCCCTCCCTCTGCCTCATCACACACATACAACAATTTCAGGGAACAATTATAATGTATAACATGGAATTAAATTTTCATATTTTATATATTTATATATATAATTATGTGTGTGTGTGTGTGTGTGTGTGTGTGTGTGTATAGTCTTCCCTGTGTATATTGCATTTTATGAACATGTTTTTCCCTCTTTAGTATTCGCTTTGGACATGACACTTACTTGCGCTTGTAGGACTGTTAATATATGCAGGCCTTTTTATATTTATTTTCTTCTTGGTGAAATGAGTGGATAAGAACAAGAATGCAACAAACATTGAAATATTATGTATCATATTTCTCTGATGCCCCATATCATTTTACTGCAAGCATCTGTAGACTTGTGTCAAGTGAGCTTGAAGAAGTTCTTTCAAAATAACATCGATTTAAGATCCTGCACTAGGTCACTCACTTTGTTTTATTTTGGGTTTTTTTTAATAAAACAAGAGGAAGCAAACAGAAATGAAGACTGGATTTGTGACCTGATCCAACAAACGCCTCTGTGTGTGGAATTTCTTTGAACTCAAGAGAAGTCGTGTGCATGGTGTGGGTTTTGCTCGTGCTTTCTTTTGGGAACAACTTATGTGATAATGCAGTATTAATAAATTATCATATATATCCCAGATGTTAATGGAAAGTATATTTGTGTCATATACATTGGAGAAATTGTCCAAGGATAACAGACTGTGGAGAAATTGTCAAATCCATAATGCTGCAGAAATCATTCCACTTGCATCACTTTCCACATGTGTTGGAGGTTATAGTTGATACATTGCCAAACTATTATTTTTGGTGTGCAGTAATTTAGCAGTATAACTTGGTGTGTGACTTAAACATTTTTGCTTTTATTTTGTTATTCTACTACCTTGTACTTCAACCTTTTTCAAGATTTCATCCTTTTTAATCCCTAACCATTTGCTAGCTTCGTACTGTGTTATGCACAGAGAAATGTGGGGTCAATAATGACTCTGGGGTATGTAACAGGGAACCCTTACCCTGTTACTGGGAGAAGGCTGGGGGACGAGCAGGGCCCTTTAAAAGCCTTTGTAGCCAGAAGGGATAGGCATTCAGACAAAAACTATACATGAGAGACAGACAATAAGGTTACCAGGGAAATACTCCTGGAGGCAAGTAGCCTAAGAGGAAGAGGAGACAGGGGTATCAGGAGTCACTGACAGCCCTGCTACAGGTGTACTGAAACCAAGCAGGGCTGAATGGACCAGTGAGAGAATGGGGAGCATGAGAACATCTCCAACAGGCTTCTGGGGAGCCTCGAGTAGAAGTAAGGGGAGCTCTAGCAGGTGTGGGAGCTGAGGGCGGTCTAAGGCTATGGCCAGTAGCCCGGACTGTCAGGTGGGTATTTTCCACGACGGAATAGAGTTAGGCACAGTAGCGTATTGGTTGTATAAAGAAAGCTTTACTTACACTGCCGATGGTCACAGTGCAGGAAGAAAACTTGCTTGAATTACAGTTGCACACAAATACACAGAGGTGAGATCTCTCTTCGAACCGAACCGAGATGAGTCGTCGGTGTACGACTCCACGAGCGCTCAACACGGGGGTACGTCAATATTTCCACGATGACGGGGAGTGGTTAGAGTCTGATCAGGTCCCTAAGTTCGCCTCCAAGACACACGCGGAGTTTGCTAGGCTCCACAGCGCGCTTAGAGTTCCCCACGAGATGGTTGAGGGGTCCTCCAACTTGGGCAGAAACTGCTCTAACCTTTTATACAGCTAGCAAACCAATCGCTAGCCGCCAGGTAGGAATAATTTAGAATTGACCAATAGTGGGACACAAATTTGCATACGTGTGGCGGGAACTCTTTTGCACCGGGGTTTTCGCTCTGCAGCTGAGAAATCCACCGTGCAAAGAAAGCTCCGTGTGGCGGGAAAATTCCAATGTGCCGAGGCACTAAAAATCATTGGGTTATGACTTGCCCCCTTGCCGATGGCACAGCTGGAATTTAAACCACATGCGCGTCGTTTGGATCGTTACGAGCTCTCTGAGCTGGTTCATAAGCTAAACGGTTAAACACAAATTCAGACAACAAAATAAGTTCGTCCTCTAAGGATCGAATCAAATAATAGCCGGCACCAACACACAGACACATGATTATATTCATAACAAGAAATTCAACTATCAGGGTTTCAGTAGGTGTCATGGCGAAGTCACAAGTCAAGCCCTCGCTTCTCCAATGATGTTCTCTTTCTCTCTCTTGGGACTTCCCTCCACCACGCACTTTGAGTCCTGAACCTGTGAAAAGAAAAATCCTCAAAACGATAAATTAACCTATATTACAATATTTACATGGAACCGCGCACGATAGGGCAGTCAGCTAGATTTGTCGCCGCTTCCCGCTTTGTCACAGCACACAAAACAGGTGCTCGGGCACGGCTCCGCTTTGGACGATTTTTCTCTCGCATGCTCGTGGATACAACCGATGCGGAAGTAGATGGCAAACACCGCGGGGTTTTATCCACGTTCAGCAAGATGAAAACGTCAATGACAACGTCGAGGAGTTGTCGTCTGGCTTTTCTGAATACTGAAAACCTAGTTCATAGGCCAGTTGCCATTGGCCTGCGTCTCCCAGGATTCGGAGTTGTCGTTTAGCGAGCCCAGAATGGTTTAGGAGGAATCCAAACATGATTCGCTTTTCGGGCGTTCTCTGCGGCAACGGTTGATGATCAGATTCACTATGGCTTGCGCCCTGAGCTTCGATCGGGTATGCAGTAGATCGATGCTCCCAGTCGCTGGGTGTTTTCGACTTCATAAGGATGCGCAGTCGCGAAAGCTGACGCAAAAGGTTGCTTGCAGGTTGACCAACCATTGGGTTGAGGAAAATCCGGAGGACGACGGTGTTCTTTCCTCCATAGACCTCAAGACAGGCTTTTACGCTGTTCAGATTTATTGGAACAGTTCCAGGATTTCTCAGATGGCGGTGAGGCCATGGCCCTTTCTGCTGGGGTGATGTCAGTCCCAGTACACATGCTCTGGGGTTCCAGGAGCAGTATGAGATCCCGAGTATGGCCAGCAAAAGTTGCTCCGCGCTGGCTTTCTCCAGCCGGCCGTCATGCCATGTGTGAGATTCCTGACCAACTTGTTCTGCAGCAAGCGCCGGAAGCAGAATGGGCCAATGAGCGTTGAACGTCACTGTATTGATTTTGGTGGCATGCCCTCCGCTCCACGAGTCCCGCCGGATCAGGAAACTTGCTTCTTCCAAGTCCAGCAAGTCGGACCCAAACTCCACAACTAGGCATCCCATCCACACGGCTAGGGTCTCTTCAGGCTTGATCTTTGACTCCTCGTACAGTTCCTGCAACTCAATCCAAGTATGAGCACGATAGGTGGTGGCACAAGCTGCACTCGGTGGATCAGTTGCCTGGCAGGTCATTGTCACAGGGCGAACTGCTGCTAGAGCCATTACTGCTTCTGGTAGGAGGGGCGGATGCTCTCCTCTGCTCGATGCTCCCTCCCCATGGCAAGAAGGCGGGGCCGCCAGAAGCGACGTCACTTCAGTGGGCGGGACCGCTGGACGGATTCTCGCTTGTTCTTTTGAAGCTCCGCCCGTCTTTTCCGGCTCCTCCACGTGGCTCCCTTCTTGCTCGGCACCATCTTGAAATGGCTTCTCAGGATCCTCTCTCACAGCCGCATCTTTAGCCGCCTGAACGGCTGCGAGCAGCTGGGCTTTTAAACTTGCATTTTCCCGCATTAGAGTTGTCATAGTACGGAACATTACACTTAACATTTTCCCCCTGTCGTACTTTGGGGCTGCCCTTTCAGCTGTGGTGCGTCCCTCTGTCTCCAAACTCTCACGGAGATCAGATGGGAGCTCACAGCTCCTCAATCTAGACAACACTGCTTGGGAACTGAACTGGTCTTCCGTCTCCTGCACATATCGCAGGCAGCGGGTATACTCTGGGTCGAGGGTCGGGTCTACTGCGCCTTCCGGTTTCACTCGGACTGAGGATACGGTGCCCCTTTCCTCTCGGGATCTAATTAGGACCCACTCTCCACCCATCACACACCCGAAAGCTCCGGGGTGAAGATGTGCTTCCCTCTCTTCTCCCTTCAGCGAAAAGTAGCCGCTGATGAGCCTTTCACCCGTTCCGCCCGCCTGATGATAAGCAATATGTGCCTCTAGTTCTTCGGCATCTGTTATGTGCCGTTTCCCACTTTGCCAAGGGCAGTTTCTAACTAACTCTAACTCCATCGTGTCTTCCCCGCATCCTGTTCGAGACACCATGTGGGAGCCGAGGGCGGTCTAAGGCTATGGCCAGTAGCCCGGACCGTCAGGTGGCTATTTTCCACGATGGAATAGAGTTAGGCACGGAAGCGTATTGGTTGTATAAAGAAAGCTTTACTTACGCTGCTGATGGTCACAGTGCAGGAAGAAAACTTGCTTGAATTACAGTTGCACACAAACACACAGGGGTGAGATCTCTCTTCAAACCGAACTGAGATGAGTCGTCGGTGTACGACTCCACGAGCACTCAACACGGGGTGTACCCTCCTCTGCTCTAGCAGGTGCTCCCGCGCCACCCTCGCCCGGTCCCTAGATTTTACGGACTTCGGGCCTACTGATGGGCCCCAGAGGCTACCTCTGTTGAAGTCGGGAGGACCCCCAAACCCGCCTGCCACGACTTTGAATGTAATTTCAGTGGGGGGGGGGTCCTCTCTTGGGGTGGCCCCCAGAGTTGGTGCGGTCCCTAGCGGGTGGTCTTGGGGCTCCGTCCTCCCCTACACCCCAGCCACTTGCCACCTGTGGTTCGGTCTTCTTTTGGCTTCACCGCTGCCCCTAGCCTGCCGCTGTCTCACCTCCGACCTGCCTGCTGTACATACAGGTCCCCGGCTCACTTTGGTGCCTGCCGGGGGTCGCCGACTCAGACCTTCTCCTTCGGCTCCTCCCTGAATCTGGCGGCTCCTCCCAGCCCTGGTCCTCTTACTTCCGAAGTGGTCGGTTACTTCACCGGCCTTGCCGCCCAGGATGCCTCTGGTTCCTTCCCCGACTCTACTGCCCCGGGTGCAGTCAGCTCCCTTCCCAGTACTACCGCTCCAGCTGCCGCCGGTTCCTTCACCGGCGCTGCCACTTGCGACGCGGCCAGTTCCTTCACTGGCTCCGCCACTCCAGAAGCCGCCAGCTCCTTTACTAGCTCGGCAGCATTCCTTGCCGTCAATTTCCTCTGGGGCTTTGGTGCCCCAGATGCCGCCGGTTCCTTCACCGGCTCTATGGTGTGCACCTTCGTCAATTTCACTGCCGGCGTTGTAGCCGGCTCCGCAATCAAGCCCACTGCCGGTTGTGTTGCCGGCTTTCTCAGAGCCTGCCCTGGCTCCACCCCTCACTCTCGGAGCGGCCAAGAGCGGCGGTTGCTCTCTTCCATGCTGGGGTTCCCTCTCATGGTCTCCCCTCAGCAACCGCCCCGCAGTCTCGGTGGGGCTGCTTCTTATTCCCTCCGGGAGGTGTCCTCCACCCTCGCTGCTCAGCCGCAGCCGGATAAAGACCCGGCTGATTGCTCGCACTGGCATCTTTGGCGTGCACTCCTCCTCCGGCTCTTCCGGACCTGCGGGAGGTAAGTAGGCCTCCTTGCTGCCCCGGGGTTTCTTTGGCGTCCCAGCTCCCGTGGGACATGGGGGTACGTCAATATTTCCACGATGACGGGGAGTGGTTAGAGTCTGATCAGGTCTCTAAATTCTCCTCCAAGACACACGCGGAGTTTGCTAGGCTCCACAGCGCGCTTAGAGTTCCCCACGAGGTGGTTGAGGGGTCCTCCAACTTGGGCGGAAACTGCTCTAACCTTTTATACGGCTAGCAAACCAATCGCTAGCTGCCAGGTAGGAATAATTTAGAATTGACCAATAGTGGGACACAAATTTGCATACGTGTGGCGGGAACTCTTTTGCACCGGGGTTTTTTCTCTGCAGCTGAGAAATCCACCGTGCAAAGAAAGCTCCATGTGGCGGGAAAATTCCAATGTGCCGAGGCACTAAAAATCATTGGGTTATGACACCAGGCAGGCAAAGAAACCTCCCTTTTTTCTGTGAAGTTCATTCAGAGTGGGGATGATTTTAGTTCATTTAGTTCCTTTGTTTTTTGAGTACCTGGACAGGTTGTGCCTTTTTTGTTGGCCTTAAGTTTAATAACCAGAGGACTGGATGTTGGCTGTAGGGGTGGTAAGGACTAAGGCGACCATGCAGAGGTGCCTGAGAGGCATGCTTGGTTTTGAACCCTGCCAGGAGCAGGGGTGCTAGAGAGAGAGAGAAAGAGAGGAGAAGAGGGAGATCAGGACAGGCTGCAATTGTCGGGGCCAGAGTCTAAGCCCTGATAAAGAGAGAGCCTGGGACCAAGAAGCCTGGACAGCACAAGTGAGCCCAGGCTAAAGGCCTACAGCCAGAGTTACCTACGGGCTGAAGCGAGGTGAGGTGAGCCTGTACAGGAGAGTGAAGGACAACTGAGTGACATCTGCGAAGCATGGGAGTGGCTATGGGGGAGGCTGGAGGCCACAATTGGAGCCCTTTAGGTTTGATTAGGGCCACTAGAGTCATGAGCTATGACCACCAAGTTTGAGTTGTGCCAGCAGGTTATGAATAGTTCCAATGGGGCACATGAACCGCACGCAGAAAACAGGCTAGGTTATGTTAGTTGATGAGCGTCCCAGAAACTTGAGACTGACTGAGTCTGCTAGGCACCAAGGAGATCACTCCAGGACTCGGATAGCCTCCTAATCAACACAGAAGGAATATCAAGGCATGGCAGGAGAGATATAATGAGGGTTATATGGAGGATCAAGAGTAGGGGCAAGACAAGGGTGGCCCAAAGAGGGTGTCATGGCAGCCCTTGGGACTCATCCTGCAACAGGGTCATTAATGACTCATGTTCAGCATGAATTGACTTAGTGTTGCTTTACTGGAGCTATACTGATTTATAGAAACTCATGATCTGTAAACTTAACTGGTGTGCAGCCCCATGTAATAATATGAGAATTGGATTTATACATATGTAAATTATTAACAAATAGAGATCCAAGTCTGGGCGTATGGGATACATATGTTGTCAAAATTTTGCATGCTCATGGAAAAACTGTTCTTTTTGAATCAATATATTGAACTGTTTTTTTTCCTAAAAATAGTTTCAAAGACCTATTTACTTAGTTCTGATAACACTTGCTCACTTCAAACACAGCCTCCAACATTTCTCAGAAAGTTTTTCTTTCCTAAGTTTTCAAGCCAAAACAGAAAATTGAACTTCCATTGAATTTCCAAGTACAAATGACAGTTGTACAGGCAAGTTAGCTAGTGTCAGAATACTAAATGCAGAAACTTAAAATATGACGATAGAAAACTCCATACAGTTTTTGCCTCCATGGAGTTCCCTTTAAAAGTTTGGCCATTTAAGGCTGCCTGTTAGATTACAAAACATCTTACTATTTTTCAATAAATATCTTTTTTTCCAGTCACATCTTACTTCTTTTCCCAAAGTAAAATGAGTTTTGACTCTTCTGATGGTTCTTAATTGATCTTCATTTGTGGATGATCATATAGTTGGACATTTTGTGTTTCCTTTAGTAACTGTTAGTTTGTGTTTAATAATGAGTAAACCGAAAAAGGAAGATTATACATCTCAAAAGATCTTTTCTGTGAGTGTACTTGTGGTATGATCCTAGGATATATTAATCAAAGTGTTTCCAGAAGAGTTAGGAAGTATTCATTCCATTGTACAAGGCAGTGGTGAGAGCCCATTTAAAATGATGTATACATTTCTGGTCACCCACCTGTAAGACAGATGATTTCAAATTGGAACTAGTATGATCAGGGGAGTGAAGAGATGATCATAGGATGGAAACTGAAAAGGCTTGGCTTATTTAGCATAGCAAAATGAAGTCTGAAGCTGCCAAAAAAATTGTCTTTGTGCTGCCATAAAAGTTTTATGGCAGCATCAATCCCAAGCAAGCAGATGTCCACGCACTTAAAAATGGTGACAGGGCCACTTTAACTAAAGCTCATTCAATGCAACCCACTTCATAAATTATATGAAATGACCCATTTCATATTGCATTTCATCTACACAGTTGGTCCCAGACAAAGGAGTGTGTTGGAGCTTTAGTTAAAGCACTCCAATCACCATTTTAAAATTCAGGGATGCTGACACACGAGATGCTGGAGTCTGCTGGAGCGTAGTACTTACCATGCTCAAGCAAACTCAATTAATCGAGCCTGCTCCAACACACTGTAGTTACAGTGCATTGGAGCAGCCTGGCTGCTCATGTATAGACACTTTATGTGCCTATCCAAGGGCATAAGCTGGTCCTAAATATGTTCGTGACAGTAATTTTCCTAACTGATATTCATCAAGGTTCTACTGACTCTAACTCCTTTGTCTGGGACCAACTGTGTAGATGAAATGCAGTATGAAATGGGCCATTTCATATAATTTGTGAAGTGGGTTGCAGTGAAATCTTATTTACCATGTAGTAGTTTATTGTGTATTTCAGGGAACTGATTTATTCACTCAAGGTTACTTACTGCACAGTAGTGCATGTGTAGACACCTGACTGGGAGCAAATGTGCTACCGGGTAGCAGGGGGTGGAGACAGTGTCCTCCTGCCCCACCAGCAGGGAGCTTCCAGCCCTTGCTATACAACTGTGAGGCAGGGCTGGGAGATCCTTATCTCCCAGTGCCAGCTCTGTGGTCACAGGACTGGCACTGGGAGATTCTTGTCTCTCAGCCTAAGCCCCACAGTCATGGGATCCAGGCTGGGAGATCCTTATTTCCCAGTGCCAGCTTCATGGTCACATGGCTGGTGCTGGGAGATTCTTTTTTCCCAACATCAGGTCCACGATCCTGGGGCTGGCACTGGGAGATTCTTTGTTCCTAGCCCTAGCCCTATGGTCGTAGGATCCGGGCTGGGAGATCCTTGTCTCCCAGAGCCAGCTCTGTTGTTATGGGGCTGGTGCTAGGAGTTTCTTCTCTCCCAGCCCAAGCCCCATGGTTGTGGGACCTGGGCTGGGAGATCCCTATCTCCCAGTGCCAGCTCCATGGTCATGGGGCCGGCACTGGGAAATAAGGATCTTCCAGCCTGGGCCCCATGAAAATGGGGGAAGACTCTCCCAGCACTAGCCCTGCAACCATGGAGCCGGTGCTAGGAGATAAAAATCTCCTAGCCCAGGTCCCACAGTCATGGAGCACAAGCTGTGAGCTCCCTGCTGCCAGGGCAAGGAGACATTGTCTCTGCCCAGGGTCCAGTGGCAGAGCCTGCCCTGGCAGCAGGCAGCTCCCAGGAGCAGGAAGCAATGTCCCAGCCCCCACCAGGAGACAGCTCTCTTCTGGCCCCTGGGCTAGCTCCCCCGACTGCTGCAAATGCCTGTTGCAGGGCTGCAGAACTGGGCACAGTACCAGCTCCGGTCTCACCAGTGCCGAGTAGAGCAGAAGAATCACCTCCTTGGTTTTGCTGAAGATGCATCGATTGATGCATGCCAGAGTATTATATACCCTACTGGCTACGGCATCGCACTTCCGGCTCATATTCATACTGTGATCTGTTATTACCCCGAGGTCCCTTTCATTCGTGGTGCTAGTCAGTATGGTGCCACCAAGCCTATAAGTGTGTTGGGGGTTGCTTGTCCTGAGGTGGAGCACTTTACGTTTCTCGATGTTGAACTTCATCAGGTTCTGATCTGCCCAGCTTGCTAGCCTGTCTAGGTCCACCTGTATCTGTAGCCTATCTTCAAGTGTGACCACGTTCCCCCATAACTTGGTGTTGTCCATGAACTTGGCCAGTGAGCTCTTCACCTCCACATCCAATTCGTTAATAAAGATGTTGTAAAGTACTGGACCGATCACTGACCCCTGCAGGACACCACTGCCCACTTCTTGCCAGGATGACACAGATCTGTTCACTATGACTCTCTGGGTCCTATCCTGCAGCCAGTTTCTCACCCACCTGACTGTCTTGGAATTAAGCCCACGATCCTCCAATTTTCTCACGAGGACATTGTGGGATACTAGATCAAAGACCTTTTGGAAGTCAGAGGCGCCCGCAATGTAGAGGCTCCCAGTGTCCAAAGCTTGAAGTAGCTACAGGTGATGAATGGTGCCCAGCTCCTTTTCTATACTCACTCATGTAAGTGTTCGATTTGTGATTGCATATGTTCTTTGAATATGACATGGCTGTTGCCTGGCTCATTATAAAGACATTGTAGTATGTCTTCAGATTTGGGAAATCTAGACCTTACACACTACTTCATCTGATTTCATAGATTTCATAGACATTAGGGCTGGAAGGGACCTTGGAAGATCATCGAGTCCAGCCCCCTGCCCAAAGGGCAGGAAGTCAGCTGGGGTCATAGGATCCCAGCAAGATAAGCATCCAGTTTCGTCTTGAAGGTGTTCAATGAAGGCACTTGAGCCACCTCCGGTGGCAGGCTGTTCCAGACCTTGGGGGCTCGGACAGTAAAGAAATTCTTCCTTATGTCCAGCCTGAAACGATCTTGTAGTAAGTAGTTTGTGACCATTCGACCTCGTCATCCCTTGGGGCGCTCTGGTGAACAAATGTTCCCCCAGATACTGGTGGTCACCCCTGATAAACTTGTAGGTGGCCATCAGATCAACCCTGAGCCTGCGCTTTTCCAGCCTAAAGAGCCCCAGGGCTCTCAGCCTGTCATCGTAGGGTCTGCTTCCCTGACCTCTGATCATGCGCGTGGCTCTACTCTGGACTCTCTCAAGCTTCTCCACATCCTTTTTGAATTGTGGAGCCCAAAACTGGACGCAGTACTCCAGCTGCGGCCTCACTAAGGCTGAGTACAAGGGGAGAATGACGTCCCGGGATTTGCTTGAGAAGCATCTATGGATGCAAGCCAGCGTTTTGGTCGCTTTACTAGCCGCAGCATCGCATTGCAGGCTCATGTTCATCTTGTAGTCAATGATGACCCCCAAGTCTCTTTCTTCCATAGTGCTAGCCAACATAGCACTGCCGAGCCTATAAGGATGCTGCGGGTTTTTCTTCCCAAGGTGGAGAACCTTGCATTTATCGGTGTTGAACACCATCAGATTCTCGTCCGCCCACTTGCTGAGCCTGTCCAGGTCAGCCTGGATCACCCGCCTGTCTTCTGGTGTGGATGCTTTGCCCCAAAGTTTGGTGTCATCGGCGAACTTGGCCAGTCCACTTCTGACTCCAGTGTCCACATCATTAATGAAAATGTTGAACAGTATGGGTCCAAGGACAGAGCCTTGGGGGACCCCACTGGTCACAGGACACCACGATGAGTGACTTCCATCAATTACTACCCTCTGGGTCCGACCCCAGAGCCAATTTTCCAGCCAGTGGATCGTGGAGGACCCAAGGCGACAATTGGCCAGTTTCTCCAAGAGGCAATCATGGGAAACCAGATCGAAGGCTTTTTTGAAGTCAAGATATATGACATCAATCTCTTCTCCCTTGTCCAGGTGATAGGTCACCTGGTCGTAGAAGGAAATGATATTGGTCAAGCAAGACCTACCCGCAACAAACCTGTGCTGGCTATCCCTTAAGATGTTGACGTCGGCCAGTCCATTAAGGATGGCCTCTTTAATAAACTTTTCTAAGATCTTCCCTGGGATAGAAGTCAGGCTGATGGGCCTATAGTTAGCCAGATCCACTTTCCTCCCTTTCTTGAAGATAGGCACCACATTGGCCTTCTTTCAGTCTTTGGGCACTACACCAGAGCGCCAAGAGTTTTCAAAGATCCGTGCTAGAGGCTGGGCTATGATGCTCGCCAGCTCCTTGAGTACCCTGGGGTGAAGATTGTCAGGGCCAGCTAACTTGAAGGTATCCAGCTTCTCAAGATGTTCCTTCACAAGGTCAGCATTAATGGAGGCCAGGGGATCACCCTCACCCGGACTTCCCGGCCCTGTAGCGGGCATGGGCGTCCCATGGGGCTGATGAAAGACTGACGCAAAGTACCTATTTAATAGGTTGGCTTTTTCCTGGGCGTCAGTTGTCAGTTGCCCCATCTGGTTCAGCAGGGGTCCAATGTTGCCCCTGCTTTTCCTCCATCTCCCCACATATCTGAAAAAGGACTTTTTATTGTCCTTGATGCTCAAAGCTAGCTGGAGTTCAATTGCAGCCTTGGCTTTCCTGGTCTGCTCCCTATAGGACCGGACCAGTGCAGAATAATCCTCCTTGGAGGTGACTCCCATCCTCCATCCTTTGTAGGCCTTTCTTTTTAGCCTCAGGAGGTCTGCTAGGTCCCTGGAGAGCCAGGGGGGCTGCTGTGCCCTCTTGCTGTCTTTCCTCTGAGATGGAAAAGACTTAGTTTGTGCATTGAGGATCGCTCCCTTGAGGAGCAACCACTCTTCTTGAACTCCCCTCTCCCTGGGGTCACGGTCCCTTAGGGCCTCACTGACAAGCATCCTGAGCTTGTCAAAGTCGGCTTTCCTGAAGTCAAGGACTTCCGTGTTGCTGACTGACTTGCCAGCTTTTCGGCGGATGGTGAAGGTGATCAGCTCGTGATCTGGTACCGGAAGTCTCTTAAAGTGGGTGTACCACTGGTTCCTCATTCGCTGCTCCAAAATTTTAAGAAAACATTCCTATTCAATTAATAGTGTTTGTATATTTGGAGTAGGAGTCTCCTAAGGATGTATAGCAGGGGTCAGCAATCCGTAGCCTGCATGCCATTTTGCTCCGCGCACCAAAGTTGACCCAGTCTCCAGGCAGATGCTGCCAATCACAGAGCCCAGGCTGCTTGCAGCAGGTGGTAGGGAGGTTGCAAGCCCTGCTGCGAGCAGCCTGAGCTCCATGGCAGGCACAACTGTCCAGTGCCCAGGCTGGATGTGGCAGGCAGCCGGGAGGTTGCAACCAGTGCATCAGGGTCCGGCACCCCAGCCCGGTTCCATGGTGGTTGCTATGCATGTTCCAGGGCGCATGGCAGGAAAGGGGCCTGGGGCAGTGCAGCCCCACCTCTTCCCTGCTGTGCTCCCTGTAGCCACTGCCAGCAGGGAGCTGGGCCAGGGCTCCAGACCCTGGTGCAGCTGCTTGTAAGCTCGCAGCTGCCTGCTGAGATCAGCCTGGGCTAATTATACAACCCAGCCCTGCTCCCTTGCCTTGTCTTTGCAGTGGGGGTTATGTGCCCACTTCATGGGCTTCCTTTGTGGGAGTGCCTCATGCTCCCTGCCTTGCAGTCCAGGCCGGACTAAGTCTTTAGTGGGCCCTAGGCAAACAAACTTGTGGTCCCCTACTTAATACTGTATATTTATATTACTTTTTTCATTCAATAATTATAATATGTAAAATAAGCACAACTGGGCCCCTTCTTCACTTAGGGCCCTAGGCATGTGCCTGTTTTGCCTATGTGTTAATCTGACCTGGCTTGCAGTACCCAGAACTGGCAGCCAGCAGCAGCTCTCCCTTGTCTTTCCCTCCTCTCTCAGCATGCTGCCCCCATGCATTTGGGACTGGAGAGGTTGTATTCATTTGAATAGTGGCTCTGGATTGTAAATCTTTGCTCTGTCGGGGGAAGCGACTGCAAACTTTCCCCCTTTCTCTCTTGTGCCATTTTTGTGTGTGCGCTCTGCCCCTTTGTGCAGCCAGTGCCTTGCGATCAGGGGAGGAGAGGGCACTGGAAGGCTGCTGTAGCTGCTGCCTGGAAGAGCCCTCCAGGGGGGACAGCCTCCCCATTGGAGCAACTCCTTCTCCCCTCATGTGGAGGTGGCTGCTTGCAAAAGGCAAGCCACAAGGCTGCAAGCTGCTGTGCTGGGGCTTGGAACCCTGGCCTGGCTTGTTGCTGGCAGTGGCTGCATGTGTACCTCAGGGAGCACGGTGGGAAAAGGGCCAGGGCTGCACTGTCATGATAAGGATTGGGCCCCTTGCAGCTCCACCACTATCTGCCCTGGCACGCCAACATGTTCAGAGTCCAGGGTGCCGGGTTTTTGGGCGCTCAGCCCAAAAACATTACCAAACCCTGATTTATAAGTAATCTGAGTTAATCTGTATTAATTGGCTGAGAGTGACAGCTTCACATTTACTCAGGCCAGTGATGATCTGCATGGTAGTTGGGTCTGTGCTAATTTTAACATTTTATTTTGGTTAGCTGGGGATTAGTATTTACATATACTTCAATGCCGCCAACTGACCTTGGAAATCTCATTAAACAAAGCTGAGCCCAGTACTTGTATTTCATTAGTGCTAATGCCTCTGATTTGTTCCTATTAATCTTGTGTCCAGACATGATGCCCAAATGTTTTGATGAGTTCTAATAATCGGGGTCCTGTCCTTTTAGACGGAGAGTAAAACCTGCATACACTCGGGTCTCTCTTTCTGTGAGGGTTGCATTCCAAAAACCCCCCTGTCGCAGAGTACCTGGGTACCCTGCTCCTAAAGAGGGAAAACTACTAGGGAAAGAGCCCTAGCAGTGAGTAAAGAGCACAGCTGTTGGTTACCAGGGGCAACTGGAGCCAGCAAGCCCCATACCTGCCAGAGGTCAGCTGACTGAAGGGGCAGGGCCTGGCTCCCTGATAAACCCTAGGGGCTGAGGCCAGAGGCAGTGCCCTGCCAGCAGCAAGGGAGGAAGGAGCTAGGTCATGGAAGAGAGGAGAAGCCTGATGCAGGAGCAGCGTCTGACACTGCTGCGAGATGAAGAATCCCCGGTAAGCTTGAACGTTGTTATGGCCGGGCGGCTTCTGTTTATGTTATAGCCAAGGGGCTTGCATTTGTGTTGCTGTTCCTCACTGGTGGTTTGGCTGAGGCTATTAGGGGTTGGAGGAGGCCTCATAGGGGACCCACAGCAGCGTGGGGACCCCAGCACCAACAAAGGCGCAGCATTTTGACCCCAGCCCTAGGGAAGGGGGCAGCATTACGGAGAAGTGCCAGAGAGAGGGCATGGAGAGAGACAGGGCTGTGGAGAGCCCAAGCGCCAGAGAGAGGGTGTAGACCTGGACCGAACAACGTCTATTCCAGCTGCAGGGCTTGGGGCGTGGTACAGGGATGGTTGGAGCCACGTATAGCCCATAAGGCTAGGGTGCCCCTGAAGCACCCATTGCAGAGCAGGACCCACAAGGGGTCCGGGAGTCCATGGGGCAGATATTACAGCAACCCGTGTCCAAGAGGACGTAAGGCAGCATCCCATACATTTTATCTCCATCAAAGACATGGTGGGCGAGAAGTGAGGGTGCCCTTTGGGCCAACTTGGCACGGGGAGAGGGCCTTGAGGAGATCACGGCCCTCCTGCAGGACCCTGCCATGACACCCCCACATAAAGCGAATCCATTATTACATGCAATTAATAGGGATACATACCAGCCTCCATTTTCATTTCATGTAAGTCAAGCTCAGGAGGGGGGGGTTAGGAGATGCTCTAGAAAGTTGCTTAGATGACGTCACTAAATTCAATAATAAAGGCAAATAGATACACCACAATACGGGTGCAAGTAGGCACTGCATGGAACAATGGGCGGTGCAAGATTAAGGCAAGTGATGGCATCGCATACCTACCTCACTCACCCTCCCACAATGCTTCACGCGCATAACTGCATAGCTGCGTTGCATGCTTCTTCACATAAGATCGAATTTTTCTCGCACAAAACAAGTTTCTGGTGTAGATAAGGTTTTGCATATAGGCAAATTGGCACAAAACAAATCCACATAAAGAGAGACCCGAGTGTATTTTCTTCATGCAACAAAATTGTGTTCTGGGAGGCCAGTTTCAATATCCATTGTATCTGTACTGCCCTAGATTGTATATGCCAGTGACTCCAGTATGTTTGTCTCTATAATGAGAATGGTACTAAAATATAGTTACTGGTGATCACCAGGCAGTAGGAGGTCATTGTAGAGCTATTCAGTTACACTGATAGTCAGCACTGAATCCCATTCTTTCACAGACTGTAAAAAAAAAAAAAGGGTAATGCCATGCAGTTTTAATCAACGGCTTTTTCAGTGTCTAGCAAGAATCCTGGCAAAGGTTCCCTCAAGTGGTGTGGCACTGCAGTTGTTTCAACAAGTAACCTCTGTTGTTTGACCCACACCTCAATTTTATCAATCTGACCTAATTTACCTATATTTAAGCATTTTAGACGTAAATGCCAGGCTCAGTCCCTCTGTGCAGACTTAGAGGTAGAATACTCTATCCTCTCTCTGCTTCCAGTTCAGTGTTGTCAAGGTCCCCACTGACATTAAAAAAACTCAAATGGCTGTACCTTTTCTGTCAGTAATTCACACAATCATGATATTATATCTCTCTGACCTGCTTTTAAGGCCTATCACTTTGTCCTTCAGTCTGAGTTTGTTTTGCATTTGTTCCTACTGACCTGTCTTTCATTAACTTTTTTCCTCTAGGCTGGATATCGATTCCTCTAACTCAGTAATTTCTGTAACGGGGGGATATAGGAATTTGCAAAGTGGCTAAGCAGTTTGCCTATGAACATAGGACACTGGACTCAGTGATCCAAGAGGCCCCTTCTAGTCCATTGTTTTTAATCTGTCAGATCTCCAGTCAAACATTTTATTACTCCCACGTCCTCATCCTGGAATTTCGCTGTCCATAGGTGTTGCCATCTTGGAATTGGTGGTTCCTGTATGGGCCATTCTTTACTACAAAATTAGTGCTGTGATGGGGCAAACTAATTCCCCCCAGATGTCATTAAACTCCTCATCTTCACTGGCAGGAGTCCTTTGTTCTGGTGGACATTTTAAAAGTAGTGAGGATATTGTACCATCTCCATAGTGTGAGATGACCTGTCCTGCCTCTTGACACATACCTATCTGGTTTCTAGGACAAAACTGTTTAAGGGTCTCAGAAGGATTGCTACGTACAAATGTACTTTTGGTTGCTTGTTTTGTGATATAAAACTTGTTTATAGTAGAAGCTTAAGGGATTTAGGAACACTGCAGCAGGATTATATCTAGTGTTGGTTCTCTAAATGTAACTAATTAGTCCTCCTTCCCAAAAGAAATTTCTCTTATGTACTAAAAAGTATCTGTTATACATGGGAGGAAACCATAGATGTAGGAAGAAGCAATAGGCACCCTGGCTGATTTAGGTAAATACAATGTTGAACCTGATATTCTATATTACAATGTCATTACATTTCTTAGGGGAAAAAAAATCAAGTGTTCAATAAGGATAAAATTGGAAATTAGGGAGAATATTACAGAAACTTTAGTCTCACCTGAAAGGATTTTACTGTGAGTCTATTTCATATACTAGCAGCCCTTGACTTGCAACATTTAAAGTTACAACGTTTTGCCCTTACAGCATTCTGATGTCAGTTTTGACTTTACAACCCTTGATCCGATGTGACGCCACACCAGCGAACAAGTTCGCTGTGTCACCCATCTCCCTGGAGAACTTCTGTCCAAACTTCCTTGGACACTGCCTTAAAGAAAGAAGACATGACTCCAGAAAAACCTGCAGCCAGGGCTCCTGAGAAGATTCCGGCCAAGAACCCTTCAAAAAGTCCAACCAAGAGCCCTTCAAAACATCCAGCAAAGTCACCTCAAAGAAGTCCTTGCAAATCAATGATTGCTATTTACAATATAAATACATTGATGTAGCTATATTACTCATGTATAATTGATCGAGTACAAAATTCTAGGGTATTTTTGGTGCAAATAGGGTATCAGGCTTTGGTTCAGGAACCAATTCCCTATTTATAACATTGTTTCTTATGAGAAAATTGGTTCCGAGTTACAACGTTTTGACTTAAGACGTGGTTTTCAGGAACCAATTGTGTCGTAAGTCTGAGGACTGCCTGTACAGTGTCTTAGCTTACCAACCCTGGGTAAGAATAATGACTGCAGATGCTATTATGCTTTCATGTAACAAACAGAACATCTGATTGGTGAAACATCTGCTTGGGAAATAAAGAAAGCAGTGATGATACCAAGTGACATTTTTATGTTAAGAGCTATAATCTCACTAAATTGAATGGTATCTGCATTTAAGAGTTCAATAGAAAAACTAATAAATGATTCCTTCATAAACTATTGAGACAGAGACTGTTGCACAAGAAATCAAAGCACTGACTAAGTAAAGGGTAAGAGGGAATGATGATTATCAAGTATCTTTTATCCATACCAAAATGTAGTTGCTTTCTTTCTTGTTGATAGGTTTATTGTCAACGTAAACTAAAGCTAGCCCTGATAGGTCAGAGTCTTTTTGGACAAGAAGTCTACAGTCACCTGCGAAAAGAGGGTCATAAAGTCGTAGGAGTTTTCACAGTTCCAGACAAGAATGGACAAGCAGATCCTTTGGGTAAGTATCACCACCATGGTACTGTCCTGCTCGTGAGTAAATGCGGGTTGCTTCTGGGTGAGAAGGCATTTGTCCACGAGGCAGTGATTTGTATATCTTGCTGTTTCATACCCAAGTCTAGCCTGGAATTACAAAAGAGTTAATCTAGGGTTCTTAGTTCCATGCTGAGTTAAATTCCAGCGTTGGTTATCTGGGGCTGGACTATTATTGTAAAATTTGTCCTTTGTAAGGGACTGTCCATAGTTGTGCTGCCTAAGCAGTTTGAACAGATGATTGTGACTTAACTGTGTTGCAGTCTGCCTCCTGGCCTCTTCCTTGCTTTGTAGGAGAAGTAAATTGCTGTTGGGCTTATATGCAGCATAACGTATATCACCCAATTTGCCAACATAGCTGTCCTGTTTGGCACACTTCAGGGCTTTGAGCCAAGACACTATCCATTTCTGGCAGGTGGGCAGAGAGGTCCGGGAGCCTAGAGGGGAAGTATCAGTCTGTAGAGCCTGCTTCTCATTCCACCCATGGCAGAGGTAGCTGTCCAAGGGAGTAAGGGAAGGAATTGCATTCGGTTATGCCCCTGCATTGGTGTACAGGGGTGTTTGGTCCCTCTGAAGGAATAGTTACCAACTGATAAACCTTGCTGGTGCATATGCATGTGCAGAATGGCTCTCTCCCTGAGTCCAGGAGCTGCTTTGAAAGGACCGTCTCAATAGTAATGTGATTGTTAATAAACAAGAATGAAACTCTTAATCATACTAATTAAACAACTGCCAAAGTATCATTAAATTCTGATTAGTCACTCAGGTTAAAATTGCATTTCATGTGTTATTTCTAGTCATTCAGTGTGTTTTGTCAGGTTCTGACGTATTAACACAAGACCTTTTATTAAGGAAATAAGTTAACTATAAATGCTGCTTATTTAGCCAATGCTTCTCCCAAGCCTACACATTGTTTTCAAGCGTATTAAATTTTTAACTAAAAAATTGTAAATAAATAAATTAGTTTTCACACTTGGGAATAATTAGTCAAGGTGTCAACTGTCCTCAAAGTGATAATTAGATTAAGCATGGGGAGATAATCTAATGCATAATTGTGCTGTTGTTCAAAATAGGCAGACAAGGTTCTTTGGGTAAATCTGATATTTTTTTATTAGACCAACTAAAATAATTGGAAAAATTCTTCCTTGCAAGCTTTCAGGGAAACAAACATCCTTCAGTCAGGCTGAGAAAGTGTCAACATAAGCAGTTACCACTCTGGGAAAACTTCCCTGGATTTTAAACAATTGTTTGTTTGAAATGGGTCATGGAATTAGTTTATAGTACACTAGATGATTAGAATTTGCTTTTTGTGGGTACTTTGCTATATTTATGCTCAGATGACTTAAGGAGATTCTGCAGGGACTGGGTTGTGGGCAGTCTTGCCTAATGGTTAAACCCCTGGGTAAGGCAAGAGGCAAACCACAGGCCAAGTCAGGGGTCAGGAATCAAAGACCAAGTTATCATATCCAAAGGCAAGGATTTCTTTGGGCGATATCTTTGTCCCAACTACACAGATGGTCCAACGAAAGAGAAGCTTTTGAATGCAAGACCTTCTCTCTCAGGTCAGAAGAATGTCTTGTATTCAATCTTGTCCAACTTTACCCCAAGTATACAGTTGATCCAATAAGAGCTATCATCCTAAGAAATTTCTGCCTCTCACATAATTCCTGAACTATCACAGCTACAACATCACTCTTACACTACCAGATCCAAAGGGAAATCTAGGGGCAGAGTCCAAATCATGGGCCAGGTCAAGGCTAGAAGATGGAATCAAAGTCAAGGTACACCAGGAGCATCAAATAAGAGCTCTATTTTGACTAGGCAGGGAACAGAATGAGTCGAGCCCTATGGAAAAAATAGCATACGAAACAGTAAAGGCTGTATCATGCTGTGTACACACAAGGGGGTTCAATTTAGGTTGCTTAGGCAACTTTCATTCTGGCATTTTGAGTGCTTGATTTTGCAACTTCAATAATGCTCTTTTGATGTGACTTGTCTTGAAAGGAAAAAAGATTAAAAAACCAGGAAGTCTACCATGTGGCATCATATTGCCAGTCACAATGCCTTCCTCCGTGATCTTGATCAGGGCTCTGAATCTCATTGTACTACAGCATCTCATTTGTTAAATAAGGACAGTAGTACTTCTCCTCCACTCTTTGTTTTGTCCTTGTAGGCTGGAAAACACTTCTGGGCAGGGTCCTGTTTCTGTTTGGGCATCTGTGTCTACCAGACACAATGGGGCCCTGACCTCAACTGCAGCCTGTAGGTGCTACTGCTTGGCAAATAATAAGTATTATTGTTATTCAGTACTAACTTTCACAAGTGTCAACATTTTGAACCCAAACTCTTTTTAGATTGCTTTTAACATGTACCCCATCCCATCCATTACTATTGTATCTAGTTGAATATCAAGCTATTAGCAGTGTGCAAAGCAGGCCCTATTTGATTTGGATTCAGATTTGGCCCGAATTGGGGACAGTGATTTGTTTCATTGATTCGGATTACTGTCTCCAGTTCGATTTGGCCGAATCCGAATCTGAAGATTTGATGCTGATTTGGAGAATCAGCGATTCAGACATAGACACAGCTTTAAATGTTTTTCCTATATACCTCAAGGTACCAGTGCAGCTCATGTTCTCTGTGATGCTGGGGCAGATGCAGTGTCCCACAGGAGTGTGGGGGGGCCCTCCACGTGCTCAGTGGTGAACCTGGAAGTGGACCAGAGTCCGCTTCCAGGTCCACCGGGGAGCACACTGGGGGCACCCCACCCACCCCCTGGTTCGGCAATCAGTTACGGGAGACCTGGGGGCCTCCCCAGACCTAGTAGGCACCAGTTGCACAGGGGGCCCCCCCATACCTCCCTGGCTTGGCACTCCCCGGCAGACTCAGAAGTGGACCGGAAGTGCTTCTGGTCCACTTCAGGTCTGCTGCCGAGCACACTGGGGAGCCCCCTGCACTCCGGTGGGGGACTCCATGCACCCCAGCACTGCAGCATTCACGAGTTGCCTGGTACCTTGGGGTATGTAGAAAAAACATTTAAAAGCTGTGTCTATGTCCGAATCTTTCCAAATCTCTCTGAATCAATTCAGAGGGTTCCAGTTCGATTTGGAGAGATTAAAGGGTCCTCCGATTCCATTCGGTTTTAGACACTGAATCGAATCAGGGACTGACGCTTCTCAGAGCCTTACAGGCTATGCTGCCATAGGGAGCAGACAGCTTATTTCATCTAGTAACATGTTCCCTACCCTGAAGGGCTAGGAAATCTGTGGGCACAAGCTAACCTATACAGGACAGTGCACTATAAAGATGCTTTGGTATCAGTATAAACACGGTTTTCCATCTAATTTTTTTTATTAGGTTTTTAGCTGTCCTGCTATGTCCTCCTAATCTGTTCTTGTTTTAACTTTTGCCATGAAATGCTTTTTTTTTTTTTTTTTAGCATAATATTTTCTTGTCCCTTAGCACTTTCAGCAGAGAAAGACGGCACCCCTGTTTTCAAGTTCCCCAGATGGAGAGTTAAGGGCAAGCCAATCCAGGAAGTAGTTGAAGCCTATCGATCTCTTGGAGCAGAGTTAAATGTCCTTCCATTCTGTACACAGTTCATCCCTATGGATGTTATTGACTATCCAAAACATGGCTCAATTATCTATCACCCATCCATCCTTCCCCGGCACAGAGGAGCTTCTGCTATCAACTGGTGAGATATTATTTTTACAAAAGAAACCAAATCTATTTAGATTTCCATGTCTTTTACAGCTAAGTGTGCCAGATCCTCAGCTGGTATTAACTAGCACAGCTCCATTGACTTAAATGGGGTTGCACTGCTTTACACCAGCTGAGAACCTTTGCTTGATACCCTACACCTGCATTCCATTTGATTTTTATCAGATTTATGAGAGCGCCACTGCTGTTATTGCTAATGCTTTGAGAAGATCAATAGTGAACCACTTTCCTTCATTTTTACTCATATAGCTCTATACAATGTCATAAGAAACAGAAGAAGCTTCATATTAAATGAAGAGAGTTAAAGCGAGAGGTTCAGATATGTGTTGCAGGAACCAGGGAAACTACATATATCTGAAAACTTTTATTATATCTGTAGTGTCAACCCTTCTTTCTGTACAGATACACACAGGTTCACTTTTCCTGCTGTATAAAAAGATTTAATGACATGTCTCCCAAGGCTAATAGTAGCTCCACAGTCAAATCCACCAGAATTAGAATTTGCTAAGGCTTATTACAGTGTGTATGGCTGTTGTCATCACTACTAGGTAGCTTTTCTCCTTTAAATCTTCTCTTGGATTTGCTGTATGAGCAAGCAAAACCAGAAATATGAGCAGCTTAGGACCAAGGGTCATATTTCCAGGGTCTGGGAATCTCTTCCTTCTGCAGTGGGTTTGTCTGCAGTCATGTTAGCTTTTGTCCTTGTTCTGTGATCCTTGTCTAGCATGAGCTGGATCACAGCTTGGAGACTACTAGAGAGGGGAGGGGAAGAGAGACTATGGATCATATCTGTCCTTTTAGAAAGAGTGTTGCGGATTTGGCTGTAGCCAAATAGTCAAAGTGTCCGCTAATGTTGTGTGTCTTGGTTTTTAGGTGCACGATTAGAGACGCCTATGTCTGATTTTTCAGCAGCGCTGATAATTATCAGCTCTAAAAGAGAACTGGAATATAGGTGACTCTGGAACTGATTTTAGCCAAAGGGAAATCCTGAGTTTTTGCAAATCAGCATACTAATACAAAAAATATATAATATTGTACATTTGGCAGGGGGTGGTGGTGTCAGGGCCCTGTTCATGTGCAAATTAAATCTAAATAGAAACCACCTATAAAGTTGTTACACATGTTCAACTAACTTAATTACTTAACTAACTTATTACTAACTTAATACCTGGTTGGTTCTTTTTATAGCTGGATAGTTATTTTTATAATGTGATAATTACTTTGCATGTGTGGCCAGTCTAAATTTATTGCACAATTAACCAGTTAATTGCATAATATGTAATGTGTAGCAGGGGTCTTAGTAACTCGGCTATATTATTAATTTGCACCAGCTAAGCATGTGCCTGGTTCTGGCCCATTTGGTGGCAAAGGGAAGCAGCGAGCACTTCCTCTGTGCCAAGCTGTGGAGAAAGGGCAGCAGCAGTGGCTGGGTCCGAACACTCGCCTTCCGCTAGCCTCTGACCCCAGCTCAGTCATTCTGGCCCATGGCTTGAAAAGGTTGTCAACTACTGTCCTAAAGCTTTCTGCAGTATTGCTGTACTCTGTTAAGCAGCAATCCTTTTCCAGCTTGAAATGGGCTGCATGTCGGTTACAATTAACTCAGTTTTTCTTACCTACCCTGTAGGTATGTTGTGAGGCTTTAGTAAACAGTTTGAGTAAATAACTTTGAGACACTCAAACAGCAGACTCTGTAGAATCATAGGGTGTCTGTACATGTGCAGGACGCCTTCTCCGACACATTCTAATTAGAATTTGTCAGAGCAGACTCGATTAATCTCAATTAATGGAGTCTTCTAGAGCGTTCTAATTGGAACACTCCCAGCAGCCTCGCCATCACATGTATTCAGCATCCCTGCGTTTCAAAGTGATAGCAGGAGCACTTTAAGTAAAGTTCATTGAACAGACTTTAGCAAGTGTCCCCACCACCATTTTGAAGTGTGGGACACTGAACAAAACACCTACAGTGTCTTGTATAATTACAGCAGCTCCCAAGAGCCGCTGTAATTCAAATTCCCCCTCCACCCCAGAGCACGTGTATAGATGTCCATAAGTATTATTTTGTTAGTATCATACATCCAAAAAGCATCACAGTCAGCTGCAGAAATTTTGCACCACTTAAATATTTCCATTCGTAATTCATTTAAAATGACACACAAACCGTGTGATGCAGACCGAGGTAGAAGCACTGGACTGCAAGTTGCAACACGTAAGATATAAGTCACAGCTTTCCTTACGTCTTTGTATGTGAACCACGCATGTCAAACCAGTAGTTCCCTAAATAAGTTTAGTGAAATCACTGTACTAATAGATTCTCAGCCCTCCCCCTTTTGAGTGCAACAGGCATATAAACTGCTAATGAATAGATTAATATTTTTTACTATAGTCATTCCATCTGTATTTATTCTGAAATATTTTATTTATAGGACTTTAATCCAAGGAGATAAGAAAGCAGGATTTACTGTTTTCTGGGCTGATGATGGTCTGGACACTGGACCAATTCTTCTGCAACAAGAATGTGATGTAGAACCAAATGATACTGTGGATGACCTGTATAATCGCTTTCTTTTTCCGGAAGGAGTGAAAGCTATGGTATGTCTATCTATGTTAACTATCAACATTTTATAAGGAAGAGCCTGCCCCTTCTAATCCTCTTGGAATCTGAACATAAATGAAAGGTAATAAGATATTAAATAATTTGGCCCAGCGTTTCACTTGGAGTAAATCTGCATATCTCTTTTAACTTCCAGTGCTGATATGTTGGAAATCTGACCCAAAGTATTTTTTACTAAATCCGTATTCCACAGAAGCAAGCAGGTCAAAGTAATCTCTGATGTAATTCCTTTGACTTCAGTGGAGTTACATTTAGGATGAATTTGACCCGTTGATTTTAAATTTTAAGTTTAAACTAACCAGCTACAATATTTAGAGCTCTTAAAAAACAGGGGATTTGCAGATTTATAATAAGGTTTTGAATTAAAAAAAAAAGCAAAACAAAACAAAAACTGTTTAAAGATTCATCTCTCTCAGTGTTTTTTGAAAACAGTGATCCTATTCCCACATTGCTGAATATGTGGAAAGACAAAATATTCCAGCTTTAGTGAATGTATTAGAAAACTGTCTCTATAGAATTGTTTTTTTTCTGGGCGTTGCCGGTGCCTGCGGTGTACTAACTTGCATGAATAGTCCACTGAAATTAGCAGGGTTACTTAGTTGACTAAGAATTTGCAGGTTTGGGCTCAGTTGTACAGAATCGCCAGAAGTTATACTTACTTGTGGATCAGTCGGTAAAATTCAACCTAATTTTTGGAATTCGATGTGTTGATGCATGTGATATGCAATGTACAGAAGAGAAGTACACAAGCATTCTTCTTAAAAACAAAATATTTTTCCTTTCTCTTGAACTTTGGCAGCTGATATGCAAAGTAACTACTGTTTTTGCAACCAGTTACAAAATACAAGTTTAAATGAAAATATATAGAGTCAGATTCTGTCCTTGATTAGGTCCTGACACTGGAAAGAATTTTGTGAATGCTTAGCTTTATGCATTGTGAGTGAGTAGTCTCACTGAAGTAATTGGAGCTACTTGTTGGTATGTCAAGTTAAACCTCTTCAGACAGAAAAGCACCAAATCCTGTTCCCCTTACAGGGGACAGCTCTGTAGACTTTACCAAGTATAACAGGCAGGACAAGTGTAAACAAAGGCAAAAATCTGGTTGAATCAATTAAAACTGGGTTGGTTTTTTTTCTGTTTAGGTAGAAGCTGTCCAGCTAATTGCTGATGGTAAAGCTCCTCAGGTGCCTCAGCCTGAAGAAGGGGCGACTTATGAGGGGATCCAGAAGAAAGAAAATGCACAGGTACAATAGTACATCCACACTGGAAACAGAAGGGGTGTTCTTAGCTTAGGTTAAAATAGCAATCAAGACAACTTGGATTAGCAACTGGAGTTCAAGAGTATAAGGGAACCCTGTCTTTACTGTTATTTTAGTCAAAGTTAACTATTTTGGGTGAGCCAACTTGAGCTCAAAACACATAATTCTTGCTGTATATACATACTCTGGTACACTTTCTTTTTTATACTGCAAACATTCTCTGGACTCAGGGTTCTGCTCCAGAAGTCCATGAGAATTTTCCCACTTACTGCAGCACATATAGGACCTGGCCCCAGTTAACAAGTCTGTGATAGGTAGAATGTACAAAAATAATCTATCATTCTTACTCATTCCTCTCCAAATTCTGGTTTTACTGATTATTGATATATAAAGAAATTAAGGGACTAATCCTGAAAAGTCCCATTAAAATATTAATAGCGTAAACATATAAAAAAAAAATAATCTTGTTAATCTCTTCACCCAAAATTCTCAGACAGATTCCAAGAATATATAATGGTGCACCAGGCCAAAATCATACTTTCTATCAGCCTTCTTATATTTAGTAACTTCACAACCTTCTTAGGATCACTTACACTGAGTCGGTGCCTGTACAACAGCTGCTGTTTCTTACTAGTCTGCCTTTAAAATGTGCTTGGATCAGTCCTTCTCTCGCCAACAGGTTCCATTGGATTCTGTGCCAGTAATAGATTTCATGTTGTGAAAAGCACCAAACAGCTGAATTAATTTTAAACAAGTCACCTCTTTTGTGAAGTATTAGGGCCTTGGTACACAGTAATTGTGGGCAGATCCTGGTACTCTTAACCTCTTGATTGTCTGTGCATTTATACCTGAAACTAGTTTTAAGTACTTGTTACATGGCTCAAAATTATGCCACTCCAGGGCATGATTCTCTGATCCATATTATCTAGCTTGTGTCACACTAAAGTGTAACTATTCTAAACTACACCTTTTAGTATAAGCTTTTTCATCTGTCCCCATCCCCTGCTGGCCTGGATTGGGCACACTGCTCCCCCCCCTCCTCCCCGCTACCCACCCCAGCAACTCCAGTTGCTGTTGGTCCTGGGAGAGCAGGCAAGAAAGGGTGCATATGCCCAGCCACTGCTGCTCTGCCCAACTCCCCACAACAAGAGTAGCCACAAGTAAGTAATGCCCTGGAGAAACCCAGAACGGAAGGAGTGGAGTGGGGATTCTTACTTTTCAGTCCTCCAGACCCCTGCTGTCCTGAAATATGACTACTGCAAACTCAAGCTAATGCTAACACCTATCAGCATTTTTGCAGCTCACAGTGTAAGATGTAACAAGGCCCTTATATATATCAGCTGAGTTTTGCTGTCAGCCTAAGGACCCACTGAAGCTGGTTGGAGATTCCTGTTAAGTCCTGGGGCTGGGACCTGCAGCCCTGGGACAGCAATTGACTATATTCACTAGTGGAGCAGTCCCATATTAACATAACCAATGTTACTTAAAAGGATCAGGAGATACACTTCACTCAAAAAGGTGCAACTCTGCTACAACAGGAGAGCACTTAGCACAATATTCAGATTGAATGCTCAGATGCTAGCATTGTAAGTGCAATTAACACGTTCTAAGTGTAATGTAGCAATCCCCTTACTCCCAGTGGGACACTTTCTATTTGCCCAAATACTCCAGAGCTGGGCTTTCTTAACAGGGCTGACTGTTCCTTCTCAAAAGGAGAGACCACCCTGTTGTAATGGATTATACAGTTGTTCCTGATTGGTTGTCTGTATAAAAATCTTCTTTGATTTTTTTTTTTTTCTTCTAACTTTGCAATCCTGTGTAAGGTCTCTTAAAAAGGCCACTATGACTTTACCAAAGGTGCTTGCCATCACTCCTTTCTTATGTTTGCTTTGATGGTACAAAACTGTTAGTAAGTAGTAACAGAAAAAAAAGTCTGTGAACCAGAGTTTTCAGTCTCTTGTGAATAGAGAAAGCCTTCACTTGGAATATTGTCCACTGCCTTTTTATCTGCATATAGAGTTCTTGGTTGATGTTCCTGAGGAGACAAATAGATCTGCACATGGATTTCTTAAATGATGCATGATCTAGAAAGATATGACATGAACCAAATTCTGGCTGTCTTGTGAACGTGCTCTACACCATGTTCAAACTAACAACAAAACTGCTCAAGGAAGGATGGTCCTGCATCCTACCAGTTCTGAGAGAAACTGCTAATTAGACCCATTCAACAGGAGTTCTGGAGTAACACTACTGAAACCTCAAAGGAAAATGAGCATGGTTGCTTACTAAACATGAACAATACATGGGAAATTAAAATGAGTCATTAAGAAAGATGTAGTGCTTTTTAATTTTGTTTGTATAATATGGCAGAGGTGTTTGTGATATATGTTAAATTTGTGTCTCTGGTCCCATGCCTGTATCCCTCCCTTAGACTCAGACCCATTAAGAGTTCTGCCTGAGTAAGGAGTATAGGGTGACGGCATCTCTTTTTCTTCCTCTCCTTTTCTTTATTGTAAAAGGCTAGTTTCATCAGTTATAACTACCAGGGTGATAAGGAAATTGAGGACCCTCCCCCCCCCCCCCCACCCCAGGTCTGTGGCACTGCTAGAGGGAGAGGTGGAGCAGCATAGTGTGCCAGGCAGGCAGAAAGTAGTGCCTGCCTGCCCACTTCCCTGGCACACCGTGTTCCTCTGCCTGTCTGCCAGACTGTACCCCTCACCCAGGATACTCATTTTAATCTTCATCAACCAGCTGGGACCAGCCTATGAAATCCAGGACTGTCCCAGCCAAACTGGGATGTATGGTTACTCTAGTTATAACATAATTCTAAAATATGCTCTCATGTTTAAGCTAGAGAGAAACTATTGAATACCCAGATATTTTAAATGAATGTTTTTCACCGTTTTAAAAAATCCCATAGCATCACAAGTGCAAGACTCTGGCATGCATTTCGCAGGATTACATGGACTATATAGGAGGATCTTTAACAAAATTTGATCCAACCACGTCCCTTGCCTTCAGCTTTGACACATTCTTTGGACTCCTTGCATCAGTCTGCTATATTAATAAAATAATAGTAATCATGTTAATAAGTGGTTATAAAGTCCAATAGACTGCTTCTCAATTTCCTAGATTTCTTGGGACCAGCCTGCAGCTGCTTTGCACAACTGGATCCGAGGGCATGATAAAGTACCAGGAGCCTGGACGATGATAGATGACCAGGTATGCTGTGTGAAATTAAGAGTATCCTTTTTTGTCTGCCCTATGGGCAACTTGCTTTTGTAACAGAAGCTACTGATGGGTGGTATTTTCTTGTGGATGCTCACATTAACTCTCATCTGATAACAATCAGAGTGTAGGCCTAGAACAGCCACTTAGGCAAATATACAGGTCATCAGAGCCACATTTCAAGAGTTGATTTATATATTTCTATAATGGGATCAGTGAGTTCAAGGAAAGATAAAAACATACAGCTGAAATGAATGGAGCACTATGCAATGCCAATAAGTAGGGAAGGCAGGGCAAGACTAGGCTAGGTACTGTGGGAAGTAGGTAGGCATACATTCTCATTTGTAATAAGATACTAGCATCACAATGTCATACCCAGAATAAAATTATGTAAGCTACTGAAACATAAAAGGAAATTGTAATAGAGTTTTTTGGAACCATTTATAAAAAGAAGAGTAAATTTCACTTTATTACAAAACCACTAATTTCAATTTTATAACAGGCAATGTGCCCTTGATTCAGATTTTCCCTGCTTAAAATACTGAAACTAGTGGCTCCTTTCACTGCTTGGTGGCAGTTGTGTAGATACCAAGAAATTGTAGTAGGCTTTCCCTTGGGGCTGGATCTGACTTTGTAATCCAGATGCCACAGTCAAGCGCATGGTATAAGAATCTGTGTAGAATAGATGAGTTTGAGCAGGAGGAAGGATGTTGCTGTGCCACCCCAGAAGGAGAACAGGAACCAACCCTTAACTCTGATTCTTACAGTCACAATCCAGTCTGTCCTTCCACACCCATTCACAAGCTGGAAAAAGTCTTTTGGTTCAGGTCTTCCTGCTAGCACAGATTAGTTCCTTTTCTGCATTGGCTTCCTTGTGCTTGCTGATGAAGCTGGGCAGTTTTTTTATAATATAGTAAATATGCTCCCCCTAGTCTTCCCTTCCCTTCAGAAAATTGTTTGTACCTAAACTATTTGCAAATTTGTATCTAATTAATTGAATATTGCCACCTGAAAAAGATGTCCACAGCCAGATTCACTAAACTGCTGCTGTTGGTTTCATCCTGTTTTCACTGAATGCTCCGTGACTAGATCACTTGGGATGAGGGAGACGGGTTGAATAATTTTCCTCTACCTGAGAAGCTTTTGGCTTGCCTGTCCTGCCTGTAAGCAGAGCACCCTAACCACCAAACTACAAAATATTGTGGGGCAGAGATTAAGAGTATTTGCCCTTACTCACCACACTTTGCATAACTAATTTTGCAAGGCTCAGGAATACCATATCTGGGGTGAACATCCTAGCCACCTGGTTTGGAGTATTCAGAGGTGGGTGTCCTTCAGTCCTTCCTGCTGAAGCTGTTCCAGCTGGTTTAATATATTGAAGTAAGCAGTAAGACAGAAAACAAGAATGTGCCTCTAGCTTAAGGATTAGCACATTTGAGAGTTGGAGCAACTAGATTCCAGGCCAACTCCAATAAATCTTTAATTATTTATGAAAAGCAAAACAGGAGAGGTTCAGATCATTCCACACCAGAACAGTACACAGTACAATACAGAGTGTACTGCTGGCAGGGGTGGCAGCACTTGTACAGGAGGTAGGTCATGTAGGTTCAGAATCCATCAGCCAGCAAAAGGAAATGAACTGGTGTCTCCCACATCCTGGGTAAATGACTTAACTAAAGGACTGTTAGGTAAAATAGGAGCATCACCATCCTCCCACAGTGTTGTGACTACCTCCTTTCCTTTGCTTTTCTTACTAGTGCTTGAAAATGAAACATTTTTTCTGAGTTCAACAAAACCAGTGTTTCCAATTTTTCATTTGTCAAGAGCAACAGAAGAAAATATATTTGATCAGAGCCAAACTGATGATTTTATTTTGCACTCACAGAGCCTCACATGCAGCTGCATCAAAGGCGGGTAGAGACAAGAATTTGCTCACTACATTTCCCTGATCACTTGTTCCTGAATGAGAAGGAGAGTAACAGCCTGCTGGCAGTTACTCCCCTTGCCCTTGGGTTCTGGTGATAATATTGTTGGCATACTAAGGGGAATGTCCAGCGCACAGACATGTAGCAATACTTATCACTGAGTCATAGTACTTTTTATTAGGTGATTCTCTAAGGCTGGTCAATTTAGTCCTTGTATAATTACTATTTAATACTTGTATTCACAGCAGTGCCTGTTGGCCCTCCTCACATTCTGGGTATTAGCATAGTGGGCACAGTACTGTAGACAGAGAAATGGATACTGTTCCCCCAAAGGCTGGCCAGCAAAGCCATTTGTGCAAGGCCTTACATGTTCTGGGTTGCAAAACTGTCATGATACTACTGTAACATGCATTTTACAATTTACGTGTGAATATAAAAGAGCTTTTGTCAAGTAACATCTGGAAAACAATATTAATATAAAAGAAACACATAAGAACCATGTATGTTTCATTTGATTTGGTTTTTAGGCGGTTACTTTCTATGGGTCCTCACTGCTTGATGGCTCAGTGCCTTCTGGGCAACCTTTGGCAATAGAAGGTGCTATAAAACCAGGACTTGTAACCAAAAATGGGCTAGTACTCTTTGGTAATGATGGAAAGATGGTAAGTACTGAACAAGGTAAATACTGTATCAGAGAAATACAAATATGGACTGAGCAATTTAGGGGGGAATTTTTAATGGATGGATATTTTATGCTGTTCAAAAGCTTTAAATATAGTAATTAGTCAAGTCATCAACCACAACTATGACAATCTCCTATCATTCCACAAAAAGTATATGGGACTTTGCTATTTATCATAGATATTTCCTACCACATAGTACATCAGTTTCTTTTTTATTTTAAAATGTACTTAAGTTTGCCATAATGAAGAGAACATTAAATGTTCTCTTCATCATAGCATATTTCCTGCAAGTCATTTACTTTTCATTATTATTTGAAGCATCACAATAATATTTAAAACCTCCCTTTACAATGTTTCACATTACCGCAAATGCTTTAAATTATATCCTCCCCTTTTCAGTTGCTTGTGAGAAACTTACAGTTTGAAGATGGAAAAATGATCCCTGCATCTAAATACTTTGCTGCTGGTGAAACAAGTGCTATTGAACTAACAGAAGAGGAAAAAAAGATGGCAGAAGACATTAAGGTAATTCTGTAAAATGCTTTTATTAGGATATCACATTAGGGAGAATCACTAAAGTTGCCTTGCTACAGCCAAGATATAGTTTTTATTTAACTGTGCAAGATTTTTTTTAATAAAGCATATACAATAAAGTAAAGGACATTTCTTTTAAGTCACTGGTGCTCAACCTTTTGGCTAGATGAGTGGTGTAGGGCCAGTCTGCAGCTGGATCAAACCCTACACTCCAGGATTGGGCCCTGGGGCCCAGCACCACCCCTGCCTGCCCCAGGCACCAGGAGCAAGTCATCCCCTCCCACCCTTGCACATGGGGATTGGTCCCTACGGACCTGGTGCTGCTCCCTCTTGCTCAGACTGGTCCGTGAGCATGAACATTTATTTTCATTTTATTAAAGTTTGTTGCATATGTGGAATATATTAATACACATTACAAAAGTAATCCTTTAATGGTAGTAATGTTATGCTGAAAGGTATTAATGGCTGCCATGAAGTGCATGTTTGAGCTATAAACAATCACAGACCTTATTATAGCTGAGGCTTACTAAGCATCCTCTGAAGCTAAATGGAAGCAGTATTTTAGGTATTAAGGTCTACTAGCTAATTTACTTCATGGGGAAGCCTGAGTTAGACTAACCCATACAGTCCAAAGGACTTCCTTGGGACTGACTGCAAACACAGGGGATAAGAGATTGAAAAGCCCATCTATGTAAAAACCGGAAAGTCAGCAGATAGCAAGAGAAACATTCATGAGAGCAGTCCTGAAAGTAGAGTGAAAGAACTGTTTGGGGCACAGAACTAGGTGGTGGAATAGGCTTGGAAACTGAGCAAGTAAACTACCTGCTCTTTGTTTCTACTTAGTCGTCTGGCTTCTTATCTTAGGAACCCTAGAAATAATATATTTTGAATAAATTGATATGTTTAGAAACACACATTGTTTGGCAAATGTATGAGCTTGTCAGTAAAACTATACCTCTTGCTGTTAAAGAGGTTTATTTTTACTATTATATTATTATGCATGGTTATTTTTTCTATTTTAGTCCATTTGGGTTGGAATTTTGACTAACATTCCTGTAATTGAGGATTCTACTGACTTCTTCAAATCTGGAGCATCCTCTATGCATGTTGTCAGGTAACTAAGTATGTTAAGTAACTATGTTTCAAAGCAATTATAGAGAAGTTGCAGTAGTAGTGAAGTTGAGATGGTACCGACAATATCTGTGATTTTCCTTTCTTTTACCCATAAATTAGTTTCACAACAAAATATATTTATAGTGACAATTTAAAATACTTCCTTACCCTCAGAAACCTAATAGGGGAATGACAGAGCTATATGAGATGGTTCAAGGGTCCAATCCTGCACTCCTCGAGCAGAATTCTTCTGGACTTCAATAACATTTTCCTCACTGGGAGTTCTGCCACAATAAAGGCTGTGCCATGGCAAATATATTTAGATATGTGTCTTGCAGAATTCTCTGCCAAAGGCCATTTCAAAATTGAGGAACCTCATTCTTCAGCTCAATGGAGTACTCCTAGTGGTATCAGTAAGCCTTTGTACAAGAAGGACCGAGCCCTGATTTTGCAAGTGAAGTAAGGTTATTCTGTGTCAGGTCATGCCAGGTAACCTCATTCTTTTCTCTAATCCAAATGTCCAAGACTATCCTACGATAGCCCCTTTTTATCTAGAATCACTTGCATGCAAAAAGTCTACCAAATGTAATGTGTTTCAGATCTTACTAGCCAAACTAGGTAGCCCAGTGACATATTTGTATAACAGATATTTGTCATTTGCTATTCAGTCATAAAATGTTACCAAAGGGTACATCTGCATGAAACCTGTATTGCTCAGTTGACTTGTAAATACAAGTACTAACTTTCAGCAGAGTTTTTCATGTGCAGCAGTACATGTGTAAACACTGACCCACTGGGGCACAAGGGTGCTTCAGTGTAGGGGCTGCCTGTCAGCTGTCTGCCCTCGTGCCCCAGACAGACCCTCCGCAGCACGTTGGGGCCTGTTCAGAGCAGCCTCAGGGTGTTAGGCTGACCCCCAGTGCCCCTTGCCAGCTGTGGGTGTCTAGACCCGGCTCAGTGTGTTGCAGTCCAGACGCATGTGTAAATTGCGTGCCTGGGAGCTTCCTGGGAGCAATAGGCTGTGGAGCAATAAGCTTTGCAGTTTATTGCTGTGCAGTACTAGCATGGGTAGATGTGCCCAAGAGTATTTCAAGCCATTGGGCTGAATTCTTTCCTTGATACCGAATATATTCAGTATGTATAACTGAAGACACTATTCAACCCAGATGGCTGTCACTAGTATGACACAATCACCAAGCAATAACACATAGGGAAATAAGTATACAGAAAACCCTTTTTTAATTATTTAGTTGTTTGAATAAGCCTTTAATTTATAATTCAATTTATTTCTTCTCTGCAATCTTAAGAATGATTGAAGAGATCAAACAAAAGTATAGTGGACTTCAACTGCAGAATGAAGATGTGTATATGGCCACTAAGTTTGCAGACTTTATTCAGATGCTTGTGAGGAGATTGAGGGGAGAGGACAAAGAAGAAGAATTAATCATAGATTATGTAAGCCTTTGTGTGTGTTTGTTTTGTTTCATTGACTTTTGCTTGCTTTCTTTTATGCTATAAATTTTGTTTCTGTCATTTTGATTTATTTGTCACTGATTAATTCCATTGTTCATGGAACTGAAAGATAAATAGCACTGGATAGATTTGTGCATATTAAGTAGGTAAACCTCCCTGCACTGCCTTGCTATAGTATACCTCAGTCACTTAGCCCATGGCACCAAGGGCTGCATCCAGATGAACACAGCCATGCAGTATGTGGTGCCACAGACATGTCTGCAGCACCACATACCATACATTCAGCTGTTATCTATGCTGCAAGGGAGCAGCAGGTGGTGGGGTCTTGACCCCTGGATATCTAGGGGTCAAAAAACCCACACCAAAAAAAAAAGCAGAGTGGCGCATGTGGGGACAGTGCACGTCACTCAGAACTGGAGCCTGGCCAACCAGAACCAAGCTTTGGCTGCACATCAGGCTCTGAGCAGCAGGATTGCTGCTGCTGCAGCCCCAGGAAGCCCCCGGACCCTTGGTAAGGCTGCTGGGGCCGGCCCAGTGCAGACCCATGCCTCCCCTACCCCACCCAGACTAACCTGCCATGCACCAGAGGGTGCATGGCACAGGTGTTCCCCAGGGACAGCCGGCAGCAGCACTTCTAGTTGTCCCCAGGGAACAAAATGTCCACACTTGTGTCCACATAAGCCCTAACCCAGTGGTCTCCAACCCTTTTATGGTGAAGATCACTTTTTGGCACCCCAGGATCTACTGCACACCCCCTGCCTGCACCCCACTGCTCTGCCTGTCCCCATCCCACTCACCCATCCCAGCCCGGGAGTCAGGAGGCATGGCTCAGCCCAACCACATGCATCCTGCTGCTCCCAATTGGGCAGCCTCTGACAGACTGCGATCGACTGTCAGAGGCTCCACGATCAACCTTGACAGGTTGGTGACCACTGCCCTAACCTGAGAGGGCAGGGCAGTGTTTGGCTGCAGAGAATCTGGGCAGTATTGCTAGAATTCAAGGGGATACTTAAATAAACATTAAAAAAAAAAATCACACCCACTTAAATACTTCACTGACCTTGGTCCTTAATGAATATTTGATCCTGGAGGTTGAGGTAAAAGCACAGAAATTAATTCATCAATCTCTTAACTCAGACATTCCTATGCAGAAGAAAAATCACTTTCTTTTTAGTGTTGTTTTATGGAGAGGTATTAACAGCCACATATGCGTCCTAATATTTGGCTGAAAAATGGCTATGCATGTTGCAATTAAACATTGTAATTCACTGTTTCACCAAATTGAAAAGTACTTTGACCTGTTACATGCAAGGCAAATTGAAATCTTTTGTTTAATTGTTAGGTTTCAAAAACTGTAAACAATATGACTGTGAAGATGCCTTATCAGTGTTTTATAAATGGACAGTTTATGGATGCTGAAGATGGAAAAACATATGCCACAATAAACCCAACAGATGGATCAGTGAGTAGTTTCTGCATCTGATAAATACTCACTTATTCTGAATAATCTGTATCTTGATAATCTAAAATACTGATAACATACTGCCAAATTGAAATCACACAGTATTTATGTTTATCCTATAATAATAATCTTATTAAATAATGTTATATTACTTTTTTATTATAAATTTATATTACAATTTAAAAAAATATTAACAACTATTTTCTACTTCCTAGTTTTTGTGCTCCTTGTTAGCTTTTTGCATTTTTTCTTAGTCTAAACAGTAAAATTTAGCTAATTTGTTCATGGTCTGTTTCAGGTCAGTTTTTACTAGCAGCCTGAATGCTTTAGCTTAGTTGTGCTATGTTGAGCTTTGCAAACAGAAGGGGGAAATGATTATTTGTTCAAAAGTGTTATCACTGGAATTGTTTTTTCTTAGAAATACTAATATCAACCATTGGTTTTGTAAGAGTTTAACTTTATAAATTTGACATTTTAGACCAAATTTAGCTTTAGATAATGCCCCTTTAAGTTGTCTTTAAGAAAAATGGCTTCTTAGCCTCAGAAGGCATGACTTTATTTTCAAAAAGTGCCATAGTTTGGTTGAGCAACTCTTAACTGAAAAAACAGTAAATAAAAAGCTTGGTTCTGATTTCACATGAAAATCTGGAATGAACTAAAATCCACTGAAGTCAAAAGAGTTTGTTGCATCAGCCAATTATGATTTTTCCAAGGTGAAATGGAATCGGATCTTAGTGATTCTGCATTAGGTTTAGGTACCTTAAAAAACCTGAACATCTGTGGAAGATGTTCCATTCCAAGGCAGTGAAACATCCAAAAAATACTCCAGAATTTTCAGGTATTATATCATAGTCCAGTACCAGGCATTAAGCTTTCCCACTTCTTCAGTACCACATCAATTTAGTACCTAAAAAATAAAGTAAAAGGTATGATGAAACTCTTCCCTGTTATCAGGGTTTGGGAACAGAATTGGACTATATGCACAGTCCTCCCAATTCTACTACCTTCAGTAGGTTCTGAGTTTTTTCTGAACCTGACTGATAAAGGCATGATAAATCATCATCAGAATATTAAGTGCTTGTTTATATCCAAGTAAACGTTTTTAGAAGAAAGGAAGCACTCTTTATGACACCATGTTTCAATCTGACAGATAATAGCTAAGGTATCTTATGCTTCGGTGGAGGATGTTGACAAGGCAGTAGCAGCAGCAAAAGATGCATTTGAAAATGGTGAATGGGGAAAAATGAATGCAAGAGAAAGGGGAAGATTAATATACAGGTATGTGAGTGGTGGCATTTCGTTTGCTTGTATTTATTTTTACGTGCTCTGAAAAGTCATAGCAAAACTTCTCTGAATATGATGAACATTCCTTGTCTCTTGTCAAAGCTATAAGGCTAGCTAAACACATTTCTGCTCTTCTGCCATACATCTTGTGTCTCTTGTTCTGTTCTGCATTAAAACAGAATGTCCTGGTTCCTCCCCTTTTGAGATGGAGACCTATTCACTGTATACGGCCTGCTTTTTCCCTACAGCCCAGCTGTACTTTGTGTACCCACATTTATTCCCTCTGTGAGCGTGAGACCCACGCAATTGTCCTTTTCAACTCCGTATTTTTCTGTGTCATCTGTTGCAAAGAACCGGGGGGAAAGGATTTAAAAATAAAAGTAGTCTACATGCACTTACAGGCTTATTCTGCATGGTAAAGTTTTGCTGGCATATCTGTTTTGGCTGGAAAATAAAACCACAGGTAGGGATTGGAAGACTATTGGAAGCCAAGCACTATAACCTGGGCCTCAGCTACATTCAGACTGCAAAATAGACAAGCTTTAGGTCACCTCCAGGTTGGAGTACAGGGTTCATCTTAATTAAGCCCCTTGTGAATGAGTGAACAATCTTGAGTTAAACATGCATATAAACCTGAGCTTACGGGATAAAGTCCAGATAAGAACTGCTAGGGCTTTGTTACACATGACAGTGTAAGCTGCACAAATGTTGATGAGTGTTAGTGCTAGTTCAAGTTTAGATCAGTCATACACTGCTCTTCTCCTGGCTGAGCCCAACCAGAAAGCAATGGCAATGGCTGCTGGGCAGGCAGGTTGGTTAACCCTTCCCTGCCTGCTCCCCCAAGACAGATACCATAGGTAGCCACAAGCGAGCAGGTATTTGGGGTGCTGGGGAGGGAAGGGGGGGGCAGTGGGCCTAATCTGCACCAGTGGAGGAGGGCAGGAGACAGGTGGGGTGGCTACACCTTAGTGTAACATGAACTAGTTAACACAGATCAGAAAGAATCCTGTTCTGGAGAAGCATAACTTTGAGCTGCTTAACAAGCACTTAAAACCAGTTTCAGGTGTTAATGTAAGGACAGTCCAGGGGTTAAGAGCTCCAGGACCTGCCCAACATTACTGTGTAACAAGGCTTATAGAGCTTATTCCATCTGAGGAACAGGATTAAGCCCTAGTAGCCAAAGACCTCTTTTGCAGGTATGGGCTAAAAATATGGACAAACGTACGCTGGTGCTCAGAAATGCACAACAGCTGTTACAATCTGTTTGTCTACACAATTATTCAGTGATACAAGTTGGCTAAATCACCCCGAGTTATCCCTGAATGAAGCAGGATTAAAGTTGGTGCAGTTTTGCTACCTTTGCATCGCTACAGAATCATGTGAATATAATGATGGTATTGTAACAGCTTATGACAGAATTCTTGGGTATAGATATAACTGTTACATCTGTGTATACCTCAAGTCCCCACTAGGGGGGGTTGCTCATTTTTTAAATTTTTCTTATTTACATATATTGCAGTGCTTTTATATTGGTTGAACCTTTTTATGTTAGAGAAAAGGCCTCTGTATGACCCACCCTGCTCAGATTGGATTTTGGGGGCGGTACCTAGGCATGCAGGTTAGCTACATTAAGGCTTCCAAGCCTCAGATCCTTAGACAACTATTAGGAAGAGCCTCTTCCCTCTTTCCTTCAGTGAAATATCCATTCCATTATATCCTACAGAAAATGCTATGGTCAGTTCTGAGCCAACTTCCAGCTTTCAGAATTATTAAAGAGAGCTCCATATATGTTAACCTTTTATAAACATTTTACATGAGATTTATTTGTTCATATGGAAAATAGAACGTAATCTATCTTTTTAATATGTATTACTGTAAGAGAAAAGCACTTACCTAATCACTTACGAAAACATGTACTGGGCATATAGTAACAAAATGCAGGCAGATACATGGGCTGAAAAAATAAACTAGATAAACCTGGGCTACTGTTGTAAAGGAAGGTCTAAGCAAGACACTGCATGCATAAACTGATTCATCCAGGGAAGTCTTTCTAGCTAAGCAGAGTCTCTGGGATACCTCATAAGCATAGAGCGTCTGCTTATATGGCCCAGTTCAGCTCAGGCCATTAGTAAAGTTAACAAATAGTTTAAGGCTTCAGTTCTGTAATCTTAGAAGTCGCAGAAAATTTCCTGAGTGAGGTTTAGTGTTTTGCAAGTACTAAATCTGGTTTTTAGGATATAGCTAAAAATATTATTCCCCAGCATTACTTTTATTTTCATTTGTTGTGTTGAAGACTTGCAGACCTAATGGAGAAACACCAAGAGGAATTAGCAACAATTGAGACCATTGATTCAGGAGCTGTCTACACTTTAGCTTTGAAGACCCATGTTGGCATGTCTGTGCAAACATTCCGATACTTTGCTGGGTGGTGCGACAAAATTCAGGCAAGCTAATGCACATCTCGGCATGTATGCAAAGATGGAAATAACTGTACTCTTACTCATAAGCAGCATTTTCTTTTTTTATATACAGTCTGAAAGGGCCACATTAGCACGGGGAATCCAACACTGTGAGGGACAGAATGAGACTTTTTTACCTAGTTTGAATTATCCTAGAAATGTAATAGAAGCATATCCCATTGGGAAACAAGGACCTAAGAATCCTACTCTGAATACCAGATAAGCTGACTGAAATATAGAGCATCATAACAGAGATGCATCATTCTTTGGTTATACACCAGCAGCATTCCTGCATCTTTTCTGGTACTCAATTTTACAGAAAGTTATGTGGCTTTAAGAAGCATTTTCTGCTGGCAGTATTTTATTTATTGACTGAGTTGTGTTTGACAACCAGTGTATTCTTAAAATATATCCTAAAGGGAAAATGAGAATGATCTGATGTCTCCCTTTTTTTTTTTTTTTTCCTTCAGGGCTCTACAATCCCAATTAACCATGCACGCCCAAACCATAACCTAACCTTCACCAAGAAGGAACCCATAGGGTAAGATTGTTGTCTTTTTTTGTTGTGACAGTACATGAATTTTGACCTTAACAAATAGAAACTACATTCAAAATTTGTTTAAAAATATCATCTTTTTCCTTTTTTTCCCCAATCTCAAGTGTCTGTGCAATAGTTATTCCCTGGAATTACCCTTTGATGATGCTTGCATGGAAGAGTGCAGCATGCTTGGCTGCAGGCAACACATTAGTTCTCAAACCAGCACAGGTAAAATCAAAAGGCAAAATGCAAAGTACATGTCTGATCCTCCAGTCCCTATTCAGGCAAAGTTCCCATAGACTTTGTCCATTGATAGACCTGTTACATTCCATAAAAAGCATATAAAGCAACAAGTGTTCCTATACTGATGTAAGGGAGTCTCAATTACAGAACCAAATTGTAACTATATGTATATCCCTTGATATTTTTTGTTGTGTGGAGCTATGGTACAGAAGAGGGAGAGAAGACATTGCAAAGTGAGATGAACATACATTCGGAACATGACTTTGAGAACATGAACAGATGCATTTCTTTTTACGAGAGAAAGTCGTAAAAAGACTCTTTCTTTGCCACCTTTGTGGACAAGAATATGAACTAATGCAAGATGTATATTGTAACATGATGAAAACATTGTGCATTAAAAATGTCATGGGTTACTTAACTACTCTGACTATTGAGTATATCTTTCCCTAGGTGACTCCTCTGACTGCCTTAAAGTTTGCAGAGCTGTCTGCTGAAGCAGGATTTCCAAAGGGTGTTATAAATATTCTGCCTGGTTCAGGTAAAACATTGACCTCATCTCTTTTATTCAGAATAAAACTTGATATGATTTGTGCTCATGAGAAGTTGTAAAGGACTTGGTTGTGCTGATATTGGCAACCTTATGTTTCATCTCCGTAGACTTATCAGTGTAAAGTACACTGAGTGGTCTTATCCCCTTATTCATTGAAGATCTGTCTAGATTACAGAGCGGATAGTGATTAGATACATATTCTCGGAACTGAAAGCTCCAAATTTACATAATAAATACGCATTTTTTCAAAGGATTCATAAAAATCCTATTGCCCTCAGTAATATGACTTCACATGTTTTCAAAGGCTTGTCATTGCTAAGAAATATTAGCAAGTTTAAATACAATCATGAAAATATAGTTAGCTAACATGATGCTGATTGTAACTGATTGTTCAGTTTAGGCAGGTTAAGTTCAGCATCATGAAGAGTTCAGTTGGCTAATACAATTACAATTAAACATAAGTTTTCCTTAGTGAAGAAGCCTAGTTCCATGTTAACTGTATGAGGCAGGTTTAGTAAAACAGCATTCATGTCAGCTAATCCAAGTGTTAAGTATCACTAGCTGTAGTTATATTAGAAGTGAAGTTCTCAGCTCACTGGTGAAGATTTGTCCTGTTGGTATGGTTTTAATTTAATTAATCTGAAGCATTGCTAGTAACATAAGGGAGGGCATGTGTTGTTTTAATTATGTAATATTTAATTTGTTGGGTTGACAGGTAGCTACCTTATTTTGCATCAGAACTAGAATTATATACATTTTCCAACTGTTTCCTTTATCCAAACAATGGCACAGGTGGTTTAGTGGGACAGCGCTTATCTGAACATCCAGATATTCGCAAACTTGGATTCACTGGTTCAACTCCAATTGGCAAACAGATTATGAAGAGGTACTGTAGTCACTTTTAGATATTTTTATGCTATCAATTTAAACAGTGGGCATATCTACACATTCCCCTATGGTGCTGTTGTTACTGTGCCATCATTTAGTTCTTCCTCTTGGAAGTACTAAATGATGGTGCAGTAACAGCCTGTACTGTGCCTTGCGTACAGCGCATGGTTATTTTTAAGCCCACATCGCCGTAGCACTATACTGAGGGAGTGCATTGCTATGGCGACATAGCTGCAGCAACACGGTTTTTGCCTGTGGATTCTACGTTACCATAGTGCATTGCTACAGCGATGTAGTGTCACATGTAGATGCACCCTGTATTTGTTTAAAAATAATACCTTGAACATAGCATTAAATGACAGGCTAACTATAGAAGGGAATAAGTTTTTAGTAATTTGTGTTTATTAGATGACACTGAATTCGATTTCCATCTGTTTGAGAACAAAAGATGTGCTATCCATCTTTGTTACATTTGATGATAGGGGAAATATTCTAATTAGATAGCTGATTTTATGCAAGTATTTTAACTTTTCCCATAGTTGTGCAGTCAGTAACCTGAAGAAAGTCTCTCTCGAACTTGGCGGCAAATCCCCATTGATTATATTCAATGACTGCGATCTTGACAGAGCTGTGAAAATGGTAAGGTTATTTCAAAATAAAATAGGTTCAGAGCCTCATTGATGCCTCTTCTTGTGAAGTGATGCTATGACATACACACCCACCCTACTTCTCTGGGCATTTTCATAAACTTCTTACACAGTCTTTTAGAACTGGGGCTTCCTTTTGTGTGCTGAATACTATAAACCAACACAATGTAAACGTTTGCCTGTTCAAGAAGCCACAAATATTTTTAAAGAAGAAAGAGGGGAGGTGTGTGTGGGGGGAGGGGTAGAGAAACTTGCTTAAAAAAAAAAAAGTAAAAGGTGTTTCTGCATTTCTACAGCAACAGGGTAATGACTCCAAATTTAGACGCTTTAATATTCTACCAACCATAGGTGAATTTAGGATTTTTTTTTAAAGGGGGTGCAGATATAGTGCCTTATCACATCACATATAACACAATACACATCTTTCTCCAAGTAAAAAGAAACTAGAAGCTTTACATTAGGGGCCTAGGCCTATATTATTCAGTTTAAGTTGGAAGGAAAAACATTTATTAGAATATGCATTCATGTGCTATATTATGTTACAAGTAAGAAAACCTCAACAACCTAGGCAAAAATAATAAAGTTATTGTTTTCTTTAGACCTCTTCTCATTAGAACTGTCTACATTTTTCAGAGGTTTTTTGATAGTGGAAATAACTTTCAGTGAAACACTGCACAGAGTTAATGTTTTTAGCTGTCTGCAGGTCTGTGAAATAGGAGCTAGGTTATCAGGAACAATTAACAGACAGCAGAATGGCAGAAGAAAGGATAGCTTTATTAATGGAACATCAAGGCCATTAAAAAGTGGAGAGGTTTGTTAACACCCGTGGAATGAAGAGTTTAGAAGGAATTGGGTAGATTATAATGAGCCATGAAGTCAAGTGATTCCATTACTGCTGGCTGAAGAGAAATTCTGCCATTATCAGGCAGTTAGTTTTAAATTTTGGGTGGGCCAGGAATCAAAGTGGGGTGTAACTACCACTCCTGGATCTGCCACTGCTGGCAACATTAAAAGCCTGAAAATAGATGTGGAAATCCAAACAGTTGCCCCTGCTTCTCTGTAGTCCTTAATGCAAGAGTTGGCAAAACATGACCTGCAGGCTGAATCTGGCCCACAGAGGGACTTTGTCCAGCCCCCAGCAAGTCCCTTGGTCCTGCCTGGCCCAGGCATTGTCTGGCCTGTGGTGCATCCTGCTGCCCCCTGGGTGCACAGCAGGGCTGGGGTGGTTCTGCATCTGGACTTCCTTTCTAAGCAGCGGCAGCTCCTTTCAGCTGCTGCTGCCACTGGCCCCAGCCCCATAGTACTGGCAGGGACCTGTATGCACAACCTCATGCCTGCTCTGGACTTGGCACAGTGAAGCAGACAAGCCAGAACCATGCACCCAGCCCCAGCCCACCCCATGCCTGCTCTGGACTCACCAGCCCACACTGAGCAGCAGCAGCTGGGCAAAAGCTGCTGCTTGGCATGGGGGGGAAAAGCAGCCCCTTCCCTTCGTTGCTGCTGGGCCCTTGCTGCAGACTGCGTCTGGGCTGCCCTGTGGCTCTTCTGCACTGCCACTGCTGCCCTGCTGGGTGGCCCAGAGGCAGCGGTGACAGCAGTGGAGACAGCGGCAGAGAGGAACCTCAGGGCAACTTGGGCATGGGCTGTGGGTGGTTGTAGCAGAAGGGCCCAGCAGTGGTGAGGAGGGGCCACTTTTTTTCCCCCCATGCTAAGCAGCAGCTTCTGCCCAGCTGCTGCCACTGCTCAGCATGGGCAGGCAGCCTGGAGAAGGCACAGGGCAGGCCAGGGTCAGGGCTGTGCATGTGGGTTCTGGCTGGTCCGCTCCGGCTTAGGTGAGTTGGGAGCAGGCACAGTGTGGGCCAAGGTTGGGGCTGGGGCTGTGCGCTGTTGGTGGGGAGAAGCCACAGGGCATGCGGGCTCTGGGTTGTTGCTCAGAGGGGTGGGGGTGCTGACTGGCCCGTGACAGATCCTCAGAACTGCCTACATGGTCCACAGGCCCAAATAATTGCCCGCCCCTGCCTTAAAGATTTATCATCATCCAACACCCTGACTTATGCTTCCTACCCAACCTTAACATTGATCTTCTAAAATTTGCAAATACATGTAAACAACAAATTTAGATGATAATATGCTATTCCTAGAGATCTGTTATTCAGTATAATGCAAGCATATACCACATTATTCATTATAAATAAGAACTCATCATTCATGTTTATAATCCTGCAGTTAGAACTGTAAAACCTACTATTACAGAGCTCTATGCATATGCAGTGCTCCAATAACAGGCAGAACTTGAAAAGGAGATAATGAAGCTATCTGTAGCAATTCTATTTTTCAGAACAAAACAGGAAAATAACTGCCCCCCAAAATAAATTAGCAATACAGTCAGATCCTGAAAGTTCTTTATAGTGCAACAGCCTCAGCCAGTACTATGGCCTGTCAGAAAAGAAGCACATTGAGAAGAGAAGCATATGTAAAAATATTTACAGTTTTCTTTTTTTAAAGTAAAGTAAAACACTTCTGGAAGCATTGACAGGCACTAGCTGTCATAGTAAGAAGGAACAAATTCTGCCTCCCTCATGGGATCTGCATTAAGAGGCTTGATATAACAGGTCTGTCATGGATTTGATGGAGTGCTGGCATGTACTTTTCTACTAGCCACCAGATTGCTACCCCCAACAAAGGTAAAGTTTAGTGAAATATTTCCAACTCCCCAGCCTTCCTGCCAACACCCTTCTCAGTGATGCTTGACAAGGTCTCCTGGAGCTGTGGTCACCACTCAGTAGAGATTGTGCAGTTCCCTAAATCCTCTCTCCAGCCTTCACACTCAGCACAACTGTAGTAGTTGTTCTGCATCAGGGGTGACCTATGTCCATGGATCAGTGCAGGTAGAGAGGAAGGATGGGATTTATTCCAGAAGTAAGGAAACATTTTCCCCCTTCACTGAGTTTGATATTAATAACGTCCCTTTAAATATTGATGGATCGAGACACAGAAGTTCGAAACAGAACAAGAGGTGCATCTGAAGGGAAAGGCCTGGATAAGAAATAAACAAAACCAGATGTCAACCTATTGTTTTCTTCTAAAATAGGGCATGGGAGCAGTGTATTTCAACAAGGGAGAAAACTGTATTGCAGCTGGGAGACTGTTTGTGGAAGAATCAATTCATGATGAGTTTGTCAAGAGAGTGGTAAGATATTTAGAAGGCTTATGTTTAAAACAAATTTTGAACTGATGTAAAGCTGTTACTGAATATCCAGTAGTTTCATAAACATATGCAAATGTCTTGGTGTTGTGTCAGTTATTTAAACTTCCATTGCTGTTAATGGCTGAAAAAATAAAGGTTTGTGGCAGGAAGGTATTAAAAGATTTTTAAGAGATGCAAATGGGAGACACTTGTACAAGAAATGCAGTGACAAGCAACACAGTTAAAGGCAACAGTCTGTTAATGCTGGTCATATGTTAGGCTAAGAAAATGATTTTAACTCACTGAATGAGGCTTAAGACTACTGTGAAGATAAAAAAAAAAATAGTTGGACTGGAAGAGGAACAGGAATCATACTAGAGCATATAACAATCTCCATTTCAGATTCAGTGCCTATCATGTAGCAATATTTCAGAACACAGGCAGACGAAGTTCTTTGGGTAAATTCGATATCTTTTATTAGACCAACTCAAAGAGCAGGAAAAATTCTTCTTAGCAAGCTTTCAGGCACAGACACCCTCCATTAGGCTGAGGAAGCATCTGCAGATAGTCTGTGCTCTTCCTGGATGGAGTGGTAAAGCAGCCAGAGGCCAGTATCTATGCATGAAAGATCACAGTAGTTTATCCCTGTTTAGAATAGGAATTGAGTGTGACAGCTAGGTAAAAGGACAACATTTTGGATGCCAGCCATGATAGCATAAGAAATTGAAGAAATAAAAAGGGCAGCCAAGAATCTCAACAGAGAGTAGTGATTTAGGGTGCCCAACTGGAAACATTTTACGCAACCTGATTTTCAGAAACTGCTGAGCATTCTAGCTCTGGAACAGTAGGCCCCTTCAGGGTACATATAAGTGAGGCACATACAAATTAAGGCAGCCATGAGCACTCAACACTTTCTAGAGATTAGCCAGTGTATCATGCTTGGTAACTTTTCCTTTTCCGAAGGTGGATGAAATCCAAAAGATGAAAATTGGTGACCCACTCGATAGATCCACAGATCATGGCCCACAGAATCACAAGGCACATTTGGAAAAGCTGTTGGAATACTGTGAAACAGGTGTGAAAGAAGGAGCCACCTTAGTGTATGGAGGAAGACAAGTATGTAGACCAGGTAAAGTACTTTCTGGAGATGATTTGGACATTTACCTTCTAAAGACTCATATTAGACTCTCCCCTGCTGGGAAGTATAACGGGGAATCCATCATGGAAACAGTACAAAAGAAGCTGAGGGGCTGCATCTCATACATTTTCTATTCCTAAGGACTCTAATGAAGTAGTTGCAAATAGAATAGGCTGCCTTTGAACTGGAAAACAATCATTGGACACCAGAAAGAAGAAAAAAAAAAAAGTGGTTCCTACTGAATAGTTCTTCCCATATTTACATATGAACAACATTGCAGGCTGGATATTTCTTTGCTAAGACTGATTTTTTTTCACATGGACACAGTGGCCACGTCCAGACAAGCATGGACATTAGTTTCTCCACAGACAAGTAGCAGTGGCACACCTTGTGCTGCTGCTACTTGTCCGCAGGGAACACCCATGCCACACACACTCTGGCATGTGGCAGATTACCTCGGGTCGGGTAAGGGAGGCTGGGGGCAGTAACTGCACTGGCCCCAGCATGGCTCCAGCCAGCTAGGCTTCAGTTTTGGGTGGTGCACACTGCCATGTGCACTGTCCCACTTTTTTTTGGCTGTCAAAGTCAACCCCCCCTCCACCCCCCATGCTGCAGGGTGGCAGTGTGGGGAATGCCTGCATCTGCAGTGTGTAGTGCTGCAGATGGGTCTGCAGTGCCACATACTGCATGTCCATGCTTGTCTGGACACAGCCACTGAGAGGAATGATTTCATAGGCATTAGGGGCTGGAAGGGACCTCGTGAGATCGAGTCCAGTCCCCCTGCCATAGGCAGGGAGTCAGCTGGGATCAAGTGATCCGAGCAAGAAAAATATCCAGATGTTTTTTGAAAGAGTCCAGAGTAGGTGCTTGCACCACCTCTGCAGGGAGTGTGTTTCAGACCGTGGACGCATACACTGTAAAGAACTTTTTTCTTATGCCTAGTCTAAATCAGCCTTCCTGGAGTTTATGGCCACTAGACCTTGTTATCCCTTGGATCTTGGTTTAATGTGTGGGGCTTTGGTGGCAGAAGTCCCATCATATTTGTCTCGGACGGCCAAAACCGACTCGAGGTGATTCAATAATTACTCGTTCGTCGGGGCGGGCTGGTGAATAGAGAGGCCGAGAAAGCTTTATGGTTGTAAAACTTTATTTACGTCGCTTGCGGTTGCAACGAAAACGGTCCAGTCATCTGAACAACTACGTTAGTTGTTCCAGCTGGCAGGGCTCAAGCCAGCACGTCCGTCTACAAATCAGGCCGGCAGGGAAAAGGATACGTCTGGGATTGCGCTTGGCGACGGGGAGAAGAATCGATAGGTGATCAGTCTATCGATCAGCTCAGCCACAAGTCAGATCTCTTCAGAGGCACTCTGCAGCATGCTCAAAGTTCTCCGACTTGGGCGGAAGTCGCGCAAAATTTTAAACAGCCAGCAAGCCAATTACTAGCTGCCACGTAGGAATAATTTAGAGCTAGCCAATAGCAGGACACAAATTTACATTCGAATGGCGGGAACTGTCTTGCACCGGGGGTTTTCTGCAGCAACAGAAAGCCTTTACTTTGCAAGAGGCTCTCATGTGGTGGGAAAATTCCACTGTGCCGAGGCACCAAAATCACTGGGTTGTGACATGCCCCCTTGCCGACGGCACAACTGGAATTTTAGACACATGAGCTTATCATATGGCATCTTTGTTTCGGGACTCACTGACCTGGCAAAGCTTTAACAACCAGATTTTATATTTTTATATATATATATATATATATATATATATATATATATACATACACACACACACACACACACACACACACACACACATAAACAAACAACTTAATAGACCGGTCTTTTCAACAACTTACAAAATACAATAACTTTGAACATATAACAACAACTGTTGATCATCGTCTGATTGAAGGACATATGCTTGGGACATCCTTCGTCTGGTAGTCAGTCCGTCCTCTCCAACTAATAGACAATGTCAATAAAGTACCTAATAAAACAAGAAAATAGTGTTATAGCAAGTCCTGAGCTAATGAACGTTCGCCGTCTCAGTGTCTCCTTCACAACCATCACTCTATTAATTCAAACGAACTGCAGTCTGGTGCTCGATGAATCTCACAATCAGGCGGTTGTGGATTATTACTTTTCTGGGGTCAGTCCTGTGAAGAAAGAAAACAACAACACAAAACAAAAAGACTCATAATTGGATTTACTTTAAGGATACTGGGGGAACGTTGGAACGGCGTGTCATCCAGTTGTGATGAACGATAATAGGAGGACGATCAGGCTTTTCTTCTAATTGGACAGAATAGGTATTAGGATACTGTCCCGACCACTGAACGGTCCCTTTGTGAACCTGTGGATGAGACTGATGGGGGTGCGGTATTGAAATCCACACTAACTCGTCTGGTTGGAACTTGGGCTCCCAAGGTGGAGGTTTCTGGATATTAGCTTCGTCCCATAACGGTTTAGCAGTGTTTAGTGAAATAAGGACATCGTGATTAAATTTAGTCCAGTTTTTAAACGTCTCTCCTCCTCTAAGGCGAAGTTGCTCTTTGTACAGACCTACGTGTCTTTCCACAACACCGTTGGACTGCGGATGGTACGGCAAATGAAGATGCCAGGCTACATTATGAAGACAAGCGAATTTGTCCAGAGCGTTTGAATTAAACAGGGGTCCTCCATCAGACTGAATCTCATGAGGAGGTTGCCAGGTAGCAAATACAGCAGTCAAAGCAGAAATGACAGCAGTAGCATTACTTTTCCGTAGGGGGATAACCTGTAACTGTCTTGTTCCCAAATCGACAACAACTAGTCCTTTATTTGGCGGCTTAGACCCTGGGAGGGGTCCCAGTAAATCTACCTGCCAAACTTTTCCTACTTGAAACTGTGAAGAATCGAAAGCTCCCAGTTGGTGCTTGGTTCTACGGCACTTTTCTTTAGCACATCTCACAGGCCTGAGCTACCTTTTCCCAATCACACCGAGCTCCGTATCAAGCCGGTTCCGTAAGGGTTCGGCACCAACGTTGATGGCAAGCTCGTGGTCCCGGGTGACCCCAATTCTCATGAAGCCACGCGAGGAATGGATTTACTTCAGGACTGGAGGTAGATGTGATAGGCAAGACTATGTCGGTCCGGAGTGGATAGGCAAGACTATGTCGGTCCGGAGTGGATCTTCTAAGAGCTTATCAATTACCTCACGCACTGGATCGGTATCTGGACGATGGGACTTAGTGTGCCTAATCAACGGGAGGCGCACAAATTTAGTTAACGTTTCCCAAATATCTTGCCAATCATTTAAATTCTCGGAGGGAAAAGCTGTGCCCGTAAGAATTTTATAAATGTATTGCGAATCAATTGCGATGATCGGAACTGGGAGTGTATCATTATGATGTGTCAGACAATGTCCCAGTACCTTAAGGAATCCTAATAATTCACATCTTTGGGCCGAATTATCATCTGGGTCGGCTTGAAAGATTTCCTTATCGTTACAAGCTTTGCAATAATATCCATAGCCTCCGCCATGTCGGGAGGTTCCATCTGAGGCCATCCATGCCGGGGCAAAAGTTCCATACAATGTAGGGACCTTCTCCTCATCTTCTGGGCTTGGATCAGGTACCGTGTCTTCCAACCTCCACCAATGCCAGTTGTAATGGTGAGTAAGCACTAGCGTATTCCAGGTCTTAGATTCTCCCTGAAAATGTGGGTCAACTCTGTCCGCATCCAGCAAGGGTAACAATGTGGCACCGGGAGCGCGTAACGTCCCATGCCCCCTTGCTAAAGGCTCCACCAATTGTTCGGCTAGGAGGATTTTTCCTACAGCTCCATATCTATGTTGTGCCGCTTGAAGCGTTTTATGGGCTGTATATACTAGCTCATCGTGAGGGTTATGTGCAACAGCGCACACAGTTGGTGGTGAACCCGAGGGTTACGGTTAGTGACTCACCCAGATCGATGGCATGGAGTGGTGTATCTTTAACGGTAGCTAGCAGGCGAAGCAGGTTTTGCTGATCTCCTTTCGTCCAGGGCGTGGACTTTCGGGATTTGTTACGGATCTGTCGCTGCAATTTAGTGAGGAAGGCCAAATCACTAGGTCCAATATAATGTCGATACCAATTCAAATGACCTAACAGCTGTTGAAAGTGCCTCTTAGTTGTAAGGAAGAATGTTTTCAATGGATCGATATTAGGACCCTCATGAGAAATTCCATGGCGGATGGAACCGATGTATCGGGTACCAAGGAAAGTAATGTCATGTACAGGATGCAAACACGACTTTTCCTCGTTGATTGTCCATCCCTCACTTTGAAGGTGAGCGACTAGTTGATTGACTATACTAGTAACTACGGAACTATCGCGACCCATGATAGCGATATCATCGACATAACTCCAAATCTTTAGTTCCTTCTCTGGGGGAAGAGAGTATGAAGCTCGAAAATTCTTTAGGGTGTTATTCATGGCACCAGTGGCTAGTGATGGAGCGTTACGATATCCTTGTGGACAGACCGTCCACCTATACATGATGCCATCAATACACATGTTCAGTTTTCCTTCCGGGTCATTTATCGGGATGGAAAAGAACATATTTTTGAGATCCAATGTGACTCCAACCCACTTACTTTGTTGGAACTGTGCCATCTCAAACATACATTGTGGCAGAGTAGATGGATTAGGTTGTTGAAGTACCTGACACCTTTTGTTGACTTTGATAGTCTACAACCAACCGGGCTTCATTAGGCTTTCCAGGTTTTGCTACCCCCCCATCCTGATGACACATAGGTGCTGGCTGTTACGGTCTTAATACAGCCTCGTCACTCGAGTCGCCTCAGGAGGTCAGTAAGGGACTGTTTTAGAGGGCCCTTAGTCAGGATTGGTCGATATCGCCAGGTGGAGTTGTTACGAAGCGTTGGCCGATGCCAATCCTGTTCTGGGATAATGACGGGTAATGCCTGTAGCATTTGTTCTTTAAGGTCAAGCGCTTTTATCCCCGGGATCCCTAAAATGTTGATGCCCCCTAGGACAGCCCCTAGGGGGTATCGGTGGCCTTGGACCCAAAACTTGACCTTCGTTGTGACGGCGATAGCGTTAAGCCCTTGTACCTTGATCGTTTTGGTGGTCTTTTGATGAGGTAATCACATTGGTCTGAGCTCCAGTATCGAGAAGGAAGAATGCTTGTTGTTGGTCATCCGGATCGGTAGGGTTGTAAACAGTGAGTTCTGCGTATGGTCGAGAATCAGTAGGGTCAGGTCTGAACTGGAGAAGGCTGCCGGCGGAGCCGACGGCCATTACTCGTTTTTTGATGGGTCCTCGAATTTAAATCCTAATGCTTCGGCTATACGATATTGGGCTCGTTCTCCCAAAATTTGTAGCTGCGCCTTTGTAAGTCTGGTGCGGGAGAGAAGAAAACCAAACATGGTTCTTTCCTTCAGGGTTCTTTCCTTCGGGGTTCCTGGAGGTGACCACCCTTGCTCTCATTGAGGGATAAATTCTTGCCGTCTGGGTCTCAGCGTTCCGGCTGGGTATGCCGAAGATCGGTCCCTTATAGTATCAGAAGCTTCTTCACCTTGTTGCATAAGTGCTTGTAGACGTGGGAGATGGCCTAAGAGATTTCCCACCGGTTGACCTGCCATTGGGTTCAAGAAGAGTCGGAGTGTAACAGCATTTGATCCTCCATATACCTCCACGCAGGCATCTATAGCTTCCAAGGGCGTTGGGATTGCCCCAGGGTTTGATAGGTGGCGATGAGCCCATCTCTCTTTTTGTTGCACGGCAGTTAGTCCCATGGGATTTGTTCTCGGGCTCCATGAGAGATATGACACCCCAACTATAGCCAGGAGGAGCTGCTCCACAGTAGCCTTCTGTGGGCTACCTTTATGCCAGGTGTGAAATTTGTGGGTTACCTGTCCCACTACGAGCACTGGGAGCAGGATGGGCCAGTGGGCACTGTCCGCAACCACATTCAAGTCGGTAGCACGCCCACCACTCCATGCCGCCTGTCGGGTCAAGGCACTCGCTTCTTCTTTATCCAAGGTGTCAGATCCGAATTCCACTATTAACCGTCCTAACCACATTGCCAAGGTCTCTCCTGGTCTGATTTTAGATTCCTTGCAAAGCTCTTGAATTTCTGGTCGAGCGCGTGTGCGTGAGATAACAGTGGTACGCGTGGCACCATCTTCATCTGCAACATGCTTCGTCACAGCTATCGGGTGAGCTGTGGTAGAGAAAGAGTTAAATTCTTCGTCTCGGAGCGTTGGGTACATCCCTCCTCCCATTGCCCCCTCCCCTTGGCAAGGAGGGCGGGGCTGTTGGGAACGACATCACCTCAGGGGGCGAAGGCGCTAGGCAGATCCCCGCTGGGTCTTCTGAAGCTCCGCCCCTCCTTTCCGGGTTTCCCAGATGGCTCGCGCTTCTTTCGGCGCCATTTTCTGCTAGCGTTATCATGCGGCCGGCGCTATTGATAAGCGCCGCTCCGGAGCCTTTTGCTGCCTGCTCCAGTGACTCCTTACCCACCGTATGCATCTGTGCCTCTAAATTTGCGTATTCCCTTAGTAGACCCGCTACTGTTCGGAACAGCACATTCATCATTTTTCCCTTCTTCCATTTAGTTAGACCCCATCTCGGCACATGACGGCCCTTAGTTTCCAAATCCTCCCAGAGCTGAACAAGGAGCTCATGACCCCGCGACTCCGGCACCAAATCCGGACAGTTAAACCAGTCCGTGGGGGTGGATTCCCCTCCTTCCCTTAAGTATCGAATGCATTGAGCGAACTCTTGAGTGGGGGTCAGCTTTTCTGCCTTCCGCGCTTTCACCCCGGCTAAGGATATGGTTGAGGTTTCCTCCGGGGGTCGATAATAGACCCGGTCGCTCCCCATTATGCATCCAAACTCCCCAAGGGATAGCTTAGTTCTCCATTCCTTTACTACTGCTTCTTCTCTCTTTACGGAGAAGTAACCATCAATATTTCTTTCATCCCCTTCTACCGTCTGGTGGTAAGCGATATGTGCCCATAGATCGTTAGCATTCTCTACATGGCGGGTCCCGGTGCGCCAGGGGCAGCACCCGATCAGGTTCTTCTCTATCACCGTGCCCTTAGATCCCATCCTTGTCGCCATGTCTCGGACAGCCAAAGCTGACTCGAGGTGATTCAATAATTACTCGTTCGTCGGGGCGGGCTGGTGAATAGAGAGGCCGAGAAAGCTTTATGGTTGTAAAACTTTACTTACGTTGCTTGCGGTTGCAACGAAAATGGTCCGGTCGTCTGAACAACTACGTTAGTTGTTCCAGCTGGCATGGCTCAAGCTAGCACGTCCGTCTACAAATCTTGCCAGCAGGGAAAGGGATACGTCTGGGATTGCACTCGGCGACAGGGAGAAGAATCGATAGGTGATCAGTCTATCGATCAGCTCAGCCACAAGTCAGATCTCTTCAGAGGCACTCTGCAGTGTGCTCAAAGTTCTCCGACTTGGGCGGAAGTCGCGCGAAATTTTAAACAGCCAGCAAGCCAATTACTAGCCGCCATGTAGGAATAATTTAGAGCTAGCCAATAGCAGGACACAAATTTACATTCAAATGGCGGGAACTCTCTTGCACCGGGGGTTTTTTGCAGCAACAGAAAGCCTTTACTTTGCAAGAGGCTCTCATGTGGCGGGAAAATTCCACCGTGCCGAGGCACCAAAAATCACTGGGTTGTGACAATATTAAGCTGTAAAGCTGAGGCACCACCTGCTGTATTGAGGCTGAAAGCGCATTTCTACACTAGACAGTTTTGCTAGTATAGGTATAGTAATAACACTAGGGAACACGGCCATTCCCCCCCCCCCCCCCCCCCCCCGGCATTTTTGAACTGGCAATAACCTCAGCATATAGGTAGTTAAGCTGACAAAGATGTGCTTTTGCTAGCATAAATTGTTTTGCTTGCAAACACAGTATACATTATAGCAACAAAGTCGGTTTAAACTGCATCTAATCTAGAAGGTTTTGCTGACGTACCATTTCTTAAGTAAACTCGGTTTATATCTAACAAAGTAGACGCTTTCACACCACATTTTATGCATACCCTTCCCTGCCAAAGGAAAATTTATAGAGGAGATTGATATCATCTATAGCAGAGGTGGGCAACATCCAGCTCATTAGCCAGATCTTGCTTGTGGCTGACTCCATTTCCCAGTAACCCCTGCAGAGGTGGCTCCTTCTGGCTGCTGCTGCTGGACCCAGCCCCACTGCCCGGGCACCCTGGCCTATCTGCCCTGCACCCACTGCCAGGGGTGGGATCCATACTGTCAGGGCATACAGCTGGGCAGCTGGGATGGGGCCATGGCCAGGAGCAAGGTGGGTGGGTGGGTGGGGCTGGGGAGACCCTGGGATTTTGGGCCAGTGATAGTGCAGGGACATGATATGCTGCTCACATGCCCCTGTGACAAGTGTAGGTTCTGCAGGAAGGGGTATGCAGATCATGGCCCTGCCCCAGCCCTCTGCTGTCACTATCCCAAGATCCTGGTCCCTGGTCCCAGCTGGTGAGCAGCTCCTCCACCCAGCCACATGCCCTGCCTGCATGGCTCCCAGCCAGTCTCTGTGGAGACCCTTGGGTCTCAGGGCCATGACAGCATGGGGCCAGGGCAGAGCTCCAGTTCTGAGGGCAGGGGCATGCAGAGAGCACCCTGCAGCTCTGCCCCATCCCGGTGCTATCACAGCTCCTCAATCCCAGGGTCTCCATGGAGACCAGCCAGGAGCCACATGGGCAGGGACTGCTAGGAAATGGAGCATAGCTGTGGGCTTGATCTGCCATTTTGCCCACTTCTGATCTACAACTTAAGTCTATGTAACAATTCAGTAGCTCAGAACAAGAAAATAGAGGCACTGTAATACCAGAAAGCAAGGGAAAGAAAACAAAGCAAACTAAGAAATATTTTACTCACAAATTATGCCTTTCCTGTGTCCTGTGTAGGTTTCTTCATGGAACCCACTGTATTCACAGATGTTGAAGATCATATGTATATTGCCCAGGAAGAATCTTTTGGTCCTGTAATGGTAATTTCTAAGTTTAAGGATGGGTATGTAGCATTTGGTTTTACTTCATCTCTTCTACCACTCATGTAAAATTACACAGTCCTAACACCTGCTGCTTTCATCTTGCCAACACTCCTAAGTCCATATGAGTCTATTTGTGGGAAGGAACCCTCTATGGCACAAGAAGGTGCTGAATGAAGCCTGTGATACCCTTTTCTTTAAGTCACTACAAAACTAAAGCTACAACAGCTAGCTTGGGGACACCAAGGGGGTAGACTCGCAACTCAGTTGACTTGACTTTGTGGCAACAGTGGAACAGACAAAAAGATTTACACCAGACTAAGTCAGTTCACTCCATGGTAAAATTACCCTTCAAAAAATTAAAAGTGATGGTTTACTGCTGTAAATTATATTATTGGACTGGCTGTATGTATCTATTCCCCTAGTCAACTTCATCATGGAGTAGCTGTTTGCTCGATGAAGCTGCTCCCATGCCACCTAGTGGTCAGGAACTGTAATATTGTCTATTGTGAAAAAAACATGAGAGAGCAGCTTGTGTACCTACCTTACTACAGAATACAATCTAAAATCAGTTGCTCCGTAGTAATTATATTATGCCTGCACCCTACTTTGCTAGAGGTGCTCTCTTTCAAATTAAGCTAAATATTGAATAGTCGTCTTTTTTTAACTGCAGTATCCTGGTCAAATCACAAACTTGTGTTTTTTTTGTTCAGGATTTAAAGGCCCTCAACTGAGCTTTGCTTTGCCACAGACTTCTGTGTGGCATTAATACATGCTGCTGGACTAATGTTCCAGAAGTCAGTGCATTCTAACAACGGGTGAAAAAAATCCCTGCTTATTCTGTGGTCCACCAGATCCCTAGGAATTGAGAATGACAATCACAAGGCTGGATTCTGCCCTTAGGGAAAAAAGCCCAGTATTCTATGCAATTATTTACATTGGACTGAGTTTAATATTGAATTTTAAAACTGTAGAAAACTCATTTGAAAGCACCTTTCAATTTATAAATTACTGCGTTGTTAAAAGTCACTTTATCTTTCAAACCAAGAATTCTCAGAGCTGTTTGGGGATGAGGTGAAAATAGAAACTAGCACACTGAAAATGGCATGGAAGTTTACCAATGTAGGAGTGTGCATGTAAGTAATATTCCCCATAAGAATGGAGTAAGAGCTATTTTTAAGCAAAAACACTCTTACGATGGAAAGTTTTGCTTTGCAAATATTTTTGCTTATTCCTTGGATTCAACTGCAGTTGCACAAAGCTGATATGCATAATGCAGCATTTGCTTGGGATTCTTCAGTATTAAACCTTAACCATTCTGAAATGTAAGCCTTACAAGTTAGAGACAAGAATAAGAATTGCCACATTATCTGACAGATAATTGTAGACTAGCACTTGCTAGTCACAGCTTTAAAGCACTAGAGAAGATTGGGGGATGTGGGAGTGGGGGAGGAGTGGCTGCACAGAAACTATGGGATCACTAGTTACAAATCAGGGTCTTGCCTCTCTATGACTTATCAGTGAACCAAACTGATGTATTTTTTTGTTGTAGGGATGTTGAAGGAGTGCTGCAACAAGCAAACAACACAGAATACGCCTTAGCTCAGGAGTTTTCACAAGAGACATAAACAAAGCTCTCTATGTCAGTGAAAAACTAGAAGCTGGGACAGTTTTTCATCAACACATACAATAAAACTGATGTGGCAGCACCATTTGGTGGATTCAAACAATCTGGATTTGGAAAAGATTTAGGTAAGTAGTTCTCTCTCTCCCCTCACATATAGTCCAAGTCAGTTTAAAGAAGAGAAAGGAAAAAAAACACAACCTTGACCAGGTCCTATCATCAAGAAACTTCTGGACAGATCAAGTCTTATATTTTAAAACTAGTAAGAAAAAGGAATTAGGAGTGCACGAATAAGGATTTTTGGGGCCAATACCAATGGCCAATTATTAACGAGCTATATCACCTGATACCAGTCTGATTGCTGATGTGCAGCCAGGCAAGTCTGGTTTTGGGGGGGGGGGGGGGGGGGGGGGGGGGGGGATGCCTAGTGGGGCAGATCAAGGCCCCCACGGTGAGGGAGGGAGTGGGGCTGGGTATGAGCGGGGGCAGATGCTGCCCAGCCAGGCAGAGTACAGGATAGAGTCATGAGTGGCTTGTCCAGAGGAGGGGGTGGGGGTTTCCTGCTGCTGCATGCACAGCGGGTGCTGCTCTTCAAGCTGCTAGGCTGCATCCTGGCCGCATGCATGCTGCGGCTGTGCACATGTATGCTGCATTTATTGACATTATTGGTCACATAAGCCAAAAAAAGCCAACTGCCAATAACATCAATTTTCCTTTTATCAGTGCTGATATGATATGGACCAATGTATCGGTGCACCTCTAAAAGGAATGACAGCTAGATAACTAGCTGCACCTCCTCCCCTTGCTAGTTTCAAATGCATATCCCAGTGGTTGAGTCATGGCATCCCTCCACTAATTTTTTTGAAAGCGGAAGCACTCCAGTTGAAAACCATTATGCTCAACTTACACCAGTTGAGAACCACAGAGGTAGCTCCTGCTAGGTAAAAACTGCCCCACATACCTGGCGCACAGCCAGAGTAGGAAGGGCTATGGCATGTGCATGCTCATCCTCCTTCATTAGGACGATCAGAGAAACCTGAAGCAGTCAGGAGAGTTGGTTCATGGTGGAGCCTTTCCCAGTCCAACTCTGCACAGTATCCCCTGGAAACAGAGGGTGTGAGACAAATGGAACTGTCCCAGGTGCCTCTGAGAGGAGGATGGAGTGGGGATGGGGGAGCTGGACTGGGAAAAGACAGCTCTTCTGCTTGCGTTAGGGTTTCTTGGAGAACCCTAATGCAGGAGCCCACTTGTGCTACAGCCCTACATGCAGGGAAGCTGTATTTGGCTACTGCCACCATAGTGCCTGACTCACGGCACCCATGAGAGGGTCTCATGCACCCCAGTTGAAAACCACTGGCATATCTTAACATGTTAGGCTTCATGCCTTCGCTTAGCTCAGGATGAAATTTCTCTCATGAAATCGGGGTCTGGACTTATAATGCCTTGTATATTGGCTGTCCTTACTGAGCAAATCCAACTGAGTTCAGGGATTTAGGAGCCTTCCCTATAGTTCCTGATAAAGGAGTCACCTTAAAATAAAACACAATGCAGTAGAACAAAGCTTGTAAAGAAAAAGGGGTTTAAGACAGCCTATATGAATGTCCTCTTACCATCCCCTTGTGGTAATCTACAATAGCCCACACTAGCTTCATCATCACCACCACCACACAGGACATGACCCAGTGTCTCACTTTTCTAGTTGCCTCTTTAAACTTAATATCAGGGGGTTTTTTTCTGTGAGGCTGATTTTATCCATTCTTGGCAAACCAGCCCTGAAAGCTCAGACATGGAGGAAACCAGAGTCCTCAGAATAATGCATCTGTGATTGTCCCTAATGGACTCAAATGCCAGTTAGTAAGTGGCATCTGAAGCCATCTCCTCCTTCGGACCTGTATTCCTGACAGCCCTTTTTTGAATTAACCCAATACAGACTTACAGAAAGTCTCATTAGCCAGCCTGCACGCCATAGGCATAAGTTATGAACGACAACTGCAAATCAGTTAACACCTTCATGGGGAATGCCAAAGGGGTTCAGTTTTGTTTTGATGCCAATTTTTTTTGCAGGGCAAAAGGGATATAATGGATGAAAAGTGGTTGTACATTTCTTGAGACTAACAAATACTGTATTTTCGCGCATATACCCCACCCACAAGTATAAGTCACACCCACGTATAACCCACAGAAAATTGTATTCTTGTAAATAAGTCTGTGTATACACTGCACCTGTGTATTACCCACGGTGGCATATACATGGGAGGCGGTGCAGCCCAGCCCGCCCTGGCAGTGGCAGCACTGCCCGGGCCCAGCAGGGAGGCTATGCAGCCCAGCCCGCACTGGCCCCAGCCCCCGTGGCAGTGCAGCCTGGCCTGCCCAGGCCCAGCGGGGAGACGGCGCAGTCCACCCCAGCCCGCGCAGCAGCAGCAGTGCAGCCTGCCCTGGCCCGTGTGGCGGCAGCAGCAGCACAGCCTGTCCTGCCCGGGCCCAGCGGGGAAGGGAGGCTATGCAGCCCAGCCCCACCCCCATGGCAAAGGCAGCACAGCCCAGCCTGCCTGGGCCCAGCAGGAGGCAGCGCAGCCCGCCTCAGCCCCCGCAGCAGTGACAGCGCAGCCTGGCCTGTCCGGGCCCAGCAGGGAGGCGGCACAGCCCAGCCCGCCCTGGCCCCAGCCCCGGCCCCCTGCAGCAGCGCAGCTGGCCCCCATGGCAGCGGCGACACAGCCTGGCCCCGGCCCCCGCAGGGGGAAAAAAAAGTCCACCGATAGCCTGCACCCAACCATTTTTTTTGTAAATTGCATATATCCCGTGGGATATATGCCTGAAAATATGATAATAAATACTGGTTCTTGAGCCATAGCCTGCTGTGGCATGAAATGACTGAATACTTACCAGGAGCTTTGAATTGTTGCTTGCTAAGCATAAGTCTTCTGACAAGGTTCTTGTCCAAAGAATGGTGTCATAAATTCTGACAACATTAAATGGTATTCTAAACTATTTACACTTTGCTTCCACAGGTGAAGAAGCTCTTCACGAATATCTCAGAACTAAAGCTGTCACTTGTGGAGTATTAAAGAAATAGCCTCAATGAAAAACTAAACGCTCTGCTGATAGTCTCAGTTTTAAGTACCCTAGTATGCATTTGATATAATGCCCAAAATATGGTGGGTAGTTTTTATTATTTCAGACAGCACAAATACTGGCCCCCCCCAAAACAGATACTTAGGCCCAAATTGAAAGTCCCACTAAAGTCCCAAGGAGTTATGTAATTAATTTGAATAGGACTACAATCTGGTCTTAGTTATTATATAAAGGTCATCAAACCCAAACCTGTAGTTCTTAGCTTAGGCAATGAATGTTTTGCCTACATATAAGAACTGAAGAATTGGGCCCCATGTGCTAGTTTATTTTTATTCATAGGGGACTTATTATTTTAATCTTTTAGTATTTAGTCTTTAGACTTCTCTTAAAGCAGAATGTTAAAATGCTTATTATACAGTTGTTATAAAATAAGTCAATTTTTTTTTCAGTAGCAATTAAGTATACTGCTGGGCTGACTTACCAGTAGTATATGAAAACTTTGTGCCATAAAAACTGTATATAAATGCAAGGAAGTGCACTTATGACCTTTGTATAGTACATACAGAGCTCACAATTGTGTTAAAACTATGCATAATAAACTAAAATGACTGAATGACTGAAAATTTATTCTCTCTTGCTGCTGCTGCTAAGTTGTATACTCCAATGGGATATGGATGATGGTTACATTAACAAATTAAATCTCTTTTTGTGTCCATGTTCATGTATTGTTATCACTACTTGTACATGGTATAATTACTTCATATCACAAGTCCTCTTATTTCATCTCCAGAGAATTTAATACATAATTAATGAGTTTGAAATTACCAATCTATAATTTTTAAAACTTTAATCATGTCCCAAAAGTAAAAGATCTGAAAACAACCAAGCATTTTATGAGGTATTGAGTGTTAAGTGCTGCACTCTTAAAAAAAAAAAAAATTCCCGCTATAGTGATATGTAGAGAACTGTTTTTGCCACAAGCTACAATATCCAGGAATAATTTTTAAGTCAGGTTGTATTGAATGAGCTGATCTGATGAAGGGTACCAAGGGAAACATGCAGTGAGAAAATTAGTATTATGACAGAGGCTGCTGACAGACATGAAAATAAACCCCAAAAAACAGCTCTTTACTGGAAGAGGTAGAGGAAGCAAGCTAGTTTGACCTGGCTCCCCAGCCTCTGCATAGATTGTGGACTTCAGCAGGGCCTTTTGGTGCTTTTGATCTAAGACTGATTCAATCAGCTATTAAAGTGCCAAAAAGCCCCGCTGAAGCACATGATCTATACAGACACTGGAGGAGCTAGGTTGAACTAACACAATGCCTTTCTGGGCATGCGCTATGCACAGTGCGGGGAAATGCACCAAACTTAGAGGTCGGGGGGTGGGGGGTCCCCACATCTGTAAGCAGCCATTATTACTAGAGCTACCATATTTACTAACCCACTATGGGAAACATGTTACAGTGGAATATGGGCAAGGAAAAAAAAAGTCTTAAATTTTTACTAGAACTAAATTAACTGCAAGACCAATTTTACTGATGACCAACAGTAAGAATCCAATGGATTTATTTTATTTAGCCAAAATATCCCATAATTTACTCACAACATCACCAGATGCCAGTAAAATGATCCCTCCCTATTCAGCTAAGTTAAAAAGAGCCATTACGCTCTGTGATACCACCTGGAATCCTTACTGATCATGACCCTGAAAAAAGATGTTTGAGACAACCACCTTGAAGAAAAACCTCAAGGAAAAAAATACTGTTTATTCTTTTTATTTTAAATTATATGTATAACTGAAGCTTTCCAGACCTGATTGCTAACATTTGAGTAGATACAGTATAGAAAAACTATTGTACAAAGTGCTAAGTTTCTTTAAGGAAGAAATGTCATCTACAGAGGCACTGCCAATATATCTGAAATGCAGAACACCACGTGTAACCTAACTACAGTAAAATGGCCAAATTGCTGCTTCCTGTAACAGTAGTGCTCAACCTATACAGCCACACAGGCCAGATGAGTGGCATGGAGTTGATCCACAGGCTAGATCCAGTGCCCCAATAAAACCTTGCATACTGGATCCAGCTACGGTGCAACCCTGCATGCCAGATCTATCTGTGGCATGATCCAGGGTGCAAGGTCTTGTTATCCAGATCGTGGGACTCCTCACAAGTCTAACTATGGTAGCAGAGTTGTGTGGCAGCTTTAATTACCACAGTGCCAAGAGCAATTAATGCTGCTACTGCTCTCCCACTTCCAAATTTCTGGACCTGTGGAGAACCTCAGGGGCTGGAAGACATGGCTTAAAGTCCAGAAGTTGAACATCACTGTCCTATAAAATTAGGGAGGCGTGCAGTTAGGCATATTTCCTTATATTTGACCATGAAGGCACTGAGGACATATCTACACTGTAGTCTCAACAAAAGCTAGATACTAGTTAGCTTTGAATGAGTTAGCTCAGGTGCTAACAAAAGCCTACCTACAGCAGCACAGACCTCAATCCAATACAACTTATCCTGTCATGAAATATGGCCAATTAGCTTGTGCTGAGTTTGGTACTTGTGCTAATTGCTACCAGTACCTGAGCTAGCTTAAGCATCTCTCAATTCTGAGACTACACTGTGCATGTACCTACAGTGTTTGTTTACTTACTTGGTAAGAGCAGACATACAGTATTTTAGGAGGGAGTAAATACTAAGAAAATAACCTTTTGTCTTCTTTTGTGCTATTTCTACCTCCCAAGACACATGCTCCCTTATACCCACAGCAGTCCTTTCCTCAGCTCTCTCATGAGGCCTTACCATTTCTGACCTGTTCCAAGTTATGGGTTTCTTGCTGTTTCTTCTCCATTCTGACCACCTGATGGAACTTATTTCCATGTAACTCAAGGGACAGGCCAGTATGTTATTAGCCTTAAGAATTCCAGCTGGGCTCTCAAACATAAGGAATTCTTCTCCACATTATGCACAGCACTCCCAATGACAAATACTGGAAGCTAGCTAGTTCCTAGGTGATATTACACCTACTCATTTCCTTCGCTATCCAAAATTTCAATTTTGCCCTTTTCACCCTTTTGTTTAGGAAGTTTCATGTTGTCTACAGTAATTTCATCAGTTGCACAGCTGTCTTCTTCAGATTCTGAGCTGTCTTCCGAAGTTATTTCTTCTTCATCTGTGTCTGAACCACTTAGCTCAACCAAGGCAACATTCTGCAAAAACAACATTCCTTTTTTAAGCATTGGATTTGTGTGTTCCTTTTATGATTTTCTAAAGAAGTAAAGCAAACTAGCAACATGCCAATATCTGTACACACCCCTATTTGAAGTCAGCCATTAGACTGACATGAAGAGATGTATACGCTTTAGAAGAGATCGGGAATATTTTCAATTGTCCCAGGGGTAATTGTAAACAGCATGAAAAGTTTAAGTGTAAAAAAGGCCCCACATGTAATTAATTTTATTAATAGGTAGCATACTTATCTCATTTTTAACTTTAATCATGAGAAGCAAGAGAGATCAGAGTATGTCAACTCATCCTAAACTTCTGGTTTATACTGACAAATTAGGCTCTAAACAGATGCCTCATTTGAGGTGGTCCTGATTGATCCAACTTAAAACTCAGGACAAAAAAGGAGCAGCACAGACCTTTACAGTAGGCCTTCCAAGCTTCATTGTTGCTCAGTGGTCAGGGAAAGCGCAATCTGATAGGCCTGCACCTGTCCCTAGCAATTAACTTAAACAAGCCACTACTGACTTATAAAACTTTGTCCAAAGTGTTAGTACATTTTCTCCTGCTAACTTCACAGGTACTTAAAACAGAATATTGGATTGATATTCTGTGGGTAAAAACAGATACTGCTTAAGAAAACAGATCCAGCTGTGGCAGAATATGTGCCACCACAGTTGATCTGTTTTACTGGGTGAAACACTTTCCCCATTGTCCCACACATTGGGCTCCTGCCCAAAGCAGGACAATGGGTGATGTGTTCCCACTGCCCAGGGATTCCCCGTGTTCCTCACTGCCTTGCCCCTCCTTGCTGGGACCTGGGTAGGAACATTATTGTCATAAACATTCTGATGGTGGCAAAAATGCAAATGTCAGGCAATGTCTGTTTCTACTCTGTAGGATCCCTGTAACAAGCACCCATAGGCTATAAACAGATGTCACATTTCTCTAGGGAGAAAGCCTCTTGAGTCAGGGGGGGGCACTTGCCCACCCAGCAGCCAGTCAGTGACTGGGGTGGGGTGGGGGGGTCCCCCCTGTGGCCAATTGTGCTGACTCAGAAGGGCCAGCAATGTGCCCAGAAGGACCAGGGGCGTTTCACCTGGCACCCCCATGCCCCAGCCAGCACTCTAAGGGGGATACCAGCACTCCCACCTGTCCCCCCCGGCCCATCACCTAAGCAGGGAACGCTGACTGTGAGGGGGTACACCAGCACTCTCAGGGTGCAGGTGCACCCCCATGCACCCCCTACTTGTTGCTACTGTTCACACCCATTGTCCCTCTTCAAGTGCCTATGAAATATGCCAGGTATAGTGAGCTAATACTTTCCAGGACAATTCTGTGTGCATCTATCTGTTAGCTAATTGAGGCTTACTTAAAACTTAAACTGCCATTCATTCCCATGATGTACAGGCAACCCTTGATTTACAATGTTTTGAGCTGCAACATTTTCCACTTACAAGGTTTATAAATTGACACCCTGTTTCAACTTTCTGATGTCAGTTTTGACTTTACAACGCTTGATCCAACACCATGCCAGCAAACAAGTTTGCTACATTGCCCATCTCCCTGGAGAACATCTGTCCAAACTTCCTTGGACACTTTCTTTAAGAAAGCAAACAAGACTGCAGAAAAACCTGCAGCCAAGGCTCCTTAGAAGACTCCAGCCAAGAACCCTTCAAAAAGTCCAGCAAAGTCACCTCAAAGAAGTCCTCCCAAATCAATATGATTGCTATTTACAATATAAATACATGAATGTAGCTATATTACTTATCTATAATTGATTAAGTACAAAATTCTGGGTTATTTTTGGTGAAAATAGGGTATCGGGCCTTGGTTCAGGAACCAATCCCCCATTTATAACATTGTTTCCTATGGGAAATTTGGTTCCGAGTTATAATGTTTTGACTTAAGAGAGGTGGTTTTCAGGAACCAATTGTGTCTTAAGTCCGAGGACTGCCTGTATTTGTCAAGCTGTGTGCTTTCCTTCGTCACCTACTGGAAGAAAAGCAGCAACGAAACTTGGAAGAGTTACACGTGTAAACAACAGGGCTGTACGAAGCTTCGGTAGCCAATTCGATTCGGAGGAGATTCGATCCGATTTGGTGGCTGAATCTCCAAACTGGGAGACCCATTAAGCGGTCCGAATCGAATCGGTAGCCTCCAAATCGATTTGGAGAGGTTCGGGGCCAATTCAGAGATTCAGCCATAGGCTACGCAGGTTTCCCTCACAAAGCAAACCAACCCACTTTATAATGTAACAAATAGGAATAGGTTCCTAAGGTGGGGAGGGAGTGAGGCTGGGACAAGGGAAGGGGCGGGGGGGGGCCGCTCCCGGGGCTGCACCATGCTCCACCTGCCCCCATTCACCCCAGCTCCTGGGCCTCCGCTGTGCCATGGTGCAGGAAACTGGTGTCAGTTGCTCCCAGGGCTGCTGCAGCAGGAACTGAGAGGAGTGGCAGCAAAAGGAGCCCTGGGCAGTGCGGGACATAGTGCAAATTGTCCGCACTCCCCCTAACCCCCGTGGCCCCGGGAGCTACTGGTGCCAGCTGCAATGAGAACCGTCAGTGGGTGCGGGGGCACACCTCTCGCTGCTCCGCGTCCCCCAGGAGGGCTGCGGAGCTGCGTCAGGCTCTTCCTGGGGGTACATGCCCTTGGATCCGCGCATGGGATGACAGCAGGCTGCCACTGAAGTCTGGTGCTGCTGCCAGCCCCAGCCTGATTCTTCCTGGTGCTTGGGGCGGACGCGCCAAGCACCAGGAACAGCCCACTACCCCCAGATCTGGATGTGGAATGACAGCAGGCTGCCACTGCATGCTGGGACCGGTGGCGGCACTGGGCTGTTCCCAGCACTCAGTGTGCCTGCCCCAAGTGCCAGGAAGAATCAGTCTGGTGCTGCCACCAGCCCCAGCCTGCAGTGGCAGCCTGTCGTCATCCCACGTGCAGCTCCGTGGGCACACGCCCCGAAGAAGAGTCTGACAGCCCCACAGCCCTCCCAGGGGACAGGGAGAAGCAAGAGGCGCATCCTGCCGCCCCGCACCCACTGACAGTTCTTGTTGCTGCTGGAACCGCTGCAGTGGGGGCTAAGATGAGTGCAGACAAGCTGTGTCACATCCCACACCACACAGGGCTCCGCTTGCCGCCACTCCCCCCGGCCCCTGCTGCAGCGGCCCCGGGAGCAGCCAACACCAGCTACCTGCACCACGTCATGGCGCAGCCCAGGAGATGGGGTGAGTGGAGACAGGTGGAGCCCAGGCGCAGGGGGCAGAGAGAGCACAGTGCAGCCCTGGGAATGGCACCCCTCCCCCCACCCCTTCCCTTCCCTTCCCTTGCCCCAGCCTCACTCCCTCCCTCACCACCTTGGAATATATCCCTATCTGTTAGGGCTGTCCGAAGCTTTGGTAGCTGATTCGGCAGCCAGATCTCCAAATAAAAATCAGCCAAATCAAATTGGGACAGTGATTCGAATCACTGAACCAAACCACTGTCCCTCGAATCTACTGAATCCAAATCCGAATCAAATACTTGCTGCTTCGCAAAGGCCTAGTTAACAACTCTTTTGATCCAAATAAAACCCAGGACAAATCAGTCTCAGGTCCAGTGAGACGTCTGCTTACAACCACAGGCGGCAGAAAGGTTGAACTTGTTCAGGGAAGAACCAAACCTGGAGACAGAGTTCTCATGGGATTGTCATGAATACTTGTTAACGTGATTCAGACCATATAGATTAGTGTTACCAACACCAGAGTTGTGACTGAATGGCAAGTAATAGCTTGCATAAAACTACATCAGGTCAATGTTACAAAGGATTATAAGGAAGGAAAAAAAATTCAATTTACTGTTTTAAAGAAACCCGTTCTAAGGCTGACTAGATTGTATTAAGCCACATCACTAAAAGTTACATTACATTAGACAGGAAAGGTGTTTACCATTTCTATAATATTTTCAGGGGCATCATCGAGATGTTCAATATCAAACTGATGTGGTGATGCTGTCGCTATCTTTTTAGCTAGGTCATCATTCGCATGGGCCATCTGTGGAAGAAAGCTCTGTACTCTGTCGAAAACTAAGGGAGAAATACTAAGATTATTACCAAATAAGTGGCACACAATACAAACAGTCAACAACTCTTTTATTTCTACTGCAATTTCTTCTAAACGTTCAATTAAAAAAGATTTTTCAATTTGAGATTTAAACTGTTTATAATTTTTAAGAATTTATTTGAAGGCTATGTTCATCACATTGTTCAACTTCCCTTAATTGATACAGTACAGAACAGGTGGGCAATTCTTTGGGCTGGAGGGCCACTTAAGTTTTGGTGAACTGCTGAGGGCTGGAAGATGGTAGAGGTGCTGACCGGGAGTTTTGGTGAACAGCTGAGGGGCATGGTCACGCTCAGCTGGGCATATGGGATGGGGCTGCACGTGGAAGGGAGTGGTGTTGGGAAGCAGGATTAGGATCATGGGGCGGTGACAGTGCGGAGCCAGGGCCCAGAGCAGAGCCACAATCCACTGCCCACACATCCCTGTAACAGGCGCCAGTTCCAACCTGCCAGCTGACTGAATCTAGCCAACAGGCAGGCACCTACCAATTGATTGGATCCAGCCCATGGCTGTCCCCACAACACTGTGCATGGGGCTGAACTCTGCCTGCTCCTGTCTAGAGCAGCCTGCACCATGCTCCTACCCACTGCGGCCCTGGCAAGCACGCACAGCTTCCCAGCAGGGCTGCTCTCAGTGCAGCTTCAGCCACCTGGGTACTGCTTGGCTCCCCCTGCCTCCAGTGGCTCCTCCTCCTGCTGTGCCACTCCAGGTTGTGGGGAAGCTGCAGCCAGGTGGCTCCTGCCCCCAGCACACATGGCTCCAACTCCAGCTCCCAGGGGCCATCCACCCACTTGGCTGCCCACAAGTGGCTGCTTATCATGCTGGGCAGGTGTAGTGGATAAGATGGCTGGGAGATGGAGCCCCATACACTGGGGCAGGAGCCACCTGGCTGGAGCTTCCCCACTACTACCTGGCCAGAGTGGTGCAGTAGGGACAGGAACAGCTGCTGGAGGCAGAGGGAGCTTAACAATACCCAGGTGGCTATGCCCATACCAGGAGCAGCCATGCCAGGAAACTGTATTCACTAGCCAGGGCACTGCTATCTGGTGGGAGAATGGTACAGGCTGTCCTGGGCAGAAGTAAGCAGCACTCAGCCCCATATGGAATGCTACTGGGTGCAGTCACAGGCCAGACTTGGGGTGGACCACACCTGCATCACACCACCTGGGTAAGCTCTGCTGCATGTGCCCCCTGCCCCCCCGCCACCTCCAGCCAGCTCCTAGGACATAGCACATGGACATCCCCCCAAATACCGCCCGCCCCCACACAATATACACGAGTAAGACTTTATTTTGAACTATTATGCAACTGCCTCTATATACACTATTCAAAAACAACATAAATCAGGCCAAAAATATTTTTTGAAATAAAATTAAGATATGTTATGGTCGATGTTTGATTTTTAGTATGATTGTTTTTTTTATCTATAATTTGTTAAAATAGTATCTTCTGAAAGATTGTGTGTGTGGCCCTTGACAGCTGACCAAAACTATTTAAGTGGCCCACCAGCCAAAATAATTGTCCACCCCGATGTATCCTCTTTCATTCTCTATTAAAACAACATTTCCCTGCTTAGAAAGGCTACATTTTCTGAGAAAACTATACTGAAGTCCTTTACAAGCTACTGTTATAATACAACCACCTCCCCAAAGATTTTATTAAAGAATTAACTTCCTAATACAGAGTACTTATTCCGCTAATTTTAGAATTTTTTTTATGTATGCAGGTAGTTCATTTTTAATTGCTAACAGCTTCAGCAAAAGCATGTAGTTGTGTGTGTGTAAACAGATGGGTTTTTTTCCAAGTTCACAAGTAGCTTAACCCGCAAGTGACGGATTCTGATTGGAGTGAAAGGCACTTACTATTACTCCGTGGCATTCTAACCGTTTGTAAACTTGTGGCTTTTTTGTTAACATGCTTGGAATTAATCAACAGTGTGTCACAAATGCCTAGAAATAAACAAAAAAATCCTGTTATTTGAGTGCTTGCCTGCAAACAAACTGCAGGGTTGAAAATGCAACTTTCTCATGCTGTTTTCTCTCTATCCTGATTCACCTCCTTGCTTTAGTGCCTGGCTAAGTACAGGCAGTCCTCGACTTACAACGTTTTGAGTTGCAACATTTTGCACTTACAACGTTTATAAACTGACACTCTGTTTCAACTTTACTATGTCAGTTTCAACTTTACAACGCTTGATTCAATGTGTTGCCAAGCTAGCAAACAAGTTCGCTGCATCGCCCATCTCCCTGGAGAACATCTGTCCAAACTTGCTTGGACGCTTTCTTTAAGGAAGCGGACAAGACCGCAGAAAAACCTGCAGCCAAGACTCCTGAGAAGACTCCAGCCAAGAACCCTTTGAAAAGTCCAACCAAGAGCCCTTTGAAAAGTCCAGGAAAGTCACCTCAAAGTCACCTCCTTCCAAATCAATATGATTGCTATTTACAATATAAATACATTGATGTAGCTATATTACTCCTCTATAATTGATTAGGTTATTTTTGGTGAAAATAGAGTATCAGGCCTTGGTTCAGGAACCAACCCCCCATTTATAGCATTGTTTCCTATGGGAAAAATCAGTTCCAAGTTACAACATTTCGACTTAAGCTGAGGTTTTCAGAAACCAGTTGTGTCCTAAGTCCAAGGACTGCCTGTAGTAGATCAAGACCTGGCCTTCTCAATATCTCCAGCTTGCCTCCTAGCTATATGACACTCTCTGCTTTCCTTAAACCCTTCCCCCACCTTTTTTTTTTTAAATGCAGCAAGGTAACAAAAAAGCAGGTAAACATCTAAGTTGAGACAAGTATGAAGTCAGCACCACTGGTGTGGGTGGCTTTGCTTAGTTCACACGAAGTGGGGCTGAAGCATCCTTATTCTGTCCAAGAAGCAGGTGGGGGATGCAGGCGATATCTTTTATTGGAGCGTACAGTTGGGAGAGAGATTAGTCAAGCTTTCTGGCACCAAGCCCCCTTGCTCAGGGTAGGGGAGCTGAGCTGAGCGAGGGGACGTGCGCCTGAAAGCTTGTCTAACCTCTCTCCCAACTCTGCCACTGATCCAAATCATAAAAACAGCACCAAAAAAGAAAGGAAAGACACTGCTTGTGCGTTTCCCCCACGCTGCCTGCAAGGCAGAGCCAGGCAGACTCATCCCTTGTCCTGTAACGAAATCCCCTCTCTCTCTCGGCTCAAGACCCACCCGCGAGCCGTGGCAGACCCCCGCTAAAGGCGGGAGTGCCGAGAACGCTCCTCGGCCCGGCGCACTCGGGCCCTCGGAGACCCTAGCCTGGCACCACAGCCCGGAATGAGAAAGTCCGCCCTCCCGGGTTAGTCTAACCCATGAACTATTGGCAGAGCAGAGCGCACAAGCCCCCCACCCCCAACCCGCGCTCCCCGTACCTCCTCCCCGCCCCACGCCTAGCAGCTCCTTGGAGGCAGCGGCTCCGCCGTTCCGCGCCATGTGGCTCCGCCAGGAATCAGAAGCAGCGTTAGCGGCCGGATATCCGGGCTCTGCTCTAGCCGCTGCCGGGGCGGGGCCAGCGTGCGCACGGCGCCCCCCGCGGCCGGAGGCGGTGCTGCAGTGCGGGCCCGGCGCCAGGAACAAGGGGAGCCTGGGGCCCCGCGGCGCCCCCGCTTCCCCCGCCGTCCGTCGCCTGCTCCTGGGCACCGAGCTCCTAGCCCACAGCCCTGCCCACTGGCGAAACACCTGCCAGGGACGTCGCCCTTTGTTTTTGCTTCCATATTAAACTGAATACTACAGAGCCGGGCCCCTGGCCTCTTAGCAAAGCGCTTGGTTTCTTTTCACCTGTAGCAACATATGTGTTGTTTTATACGGGATGATGCGCCTCACCAACCGCACCCCCACCTATCACAGTCCTAGATGGGCTCGTCTGTAGTCCTAACATACAACACGGCAGCACAGACCTATACCCAGGAAAGACTTGCCCGGCACGTGCACGACTACAGGCTCAGGGCTTGCTTTGTTGACTTCCAGCCACGCGGTTAAAGCAGATGGGGACGGGACATGGAAGAGAACTGGGAAGGTCTCTGCACATTGGCGACGTGCACCCCTGAGACTGGCGGTGCACCCCCCGAGCAGATGGCTGCCGCTTGCCACCCCCACCCCCGTGCCACCAACACTGCCAGCGGCATCTGCGGGCAGTCACTGATCGCTGCCGGCCCGCGACGACACTGCGGGTGGTCGTCAACCACCAGTCAGCGCTCGCCACCTCCGCCGTGCCGCCGACACCGCCGTGGCCGCCTGCGGGACCTCCCCGCTCGCCGCTGCCGCGCCCCCCGGTGTTGCTGCCACCTCCAGCGGGCAGTCACCGTGCCCCCCAGCCTCCAGGGGCACACGTCGTTCATGTCTCTGCATAAATCAGATTCTGATAGACCTTACTATTGGGGTGGGGTTGTTGTTATTTTTGTGTTGATTCTTATTTTTACTCTAGTGGGCTACACTTTCTTACATAACTAATTTTAGCTATCAGAAATTGCAGGGTGGTTGGTTGCAGCCCTGTTGGTCTAAGGACATAGTTGGACAAGGTTCTTTGGGTAGACGTGATCTCTTTTATTAGACCAACTTTTCCCAATTATTTAGTGGGTCTAATAAAAGATCACACCTACCCAAAGAACCTTGCCTGTCAGAAGTTTCCATTTATGAAGGTCCTGTTAAGTGAAACACTCTTCTCCCTAAATTAATTACACAGTTCTTGTCATTATTTTTTGATCACCATTAGTGTATGGCTTAAAGCATCCACCATTAAATACATTTTAATATCTCAGACCAGATGGATCCAAAGTCACAGACAGAAACGAGAAAAAGTTTTCAGTTTTGAGACTCCTGCTGTTGTAAAAAAGCAATTTGAAATGATGTAATGAAAAACCAAATTGGCAGTTAGGTATTTTACTCAGATACATGACAGGAGTAGTGCCCTAGGACTTTAAAACAAGTCATTGCTTGTTATATTTCATCTATTTATATGTGTTACTAATGTGATTATTTCTTTATCTTATTGGAGAGAGCAGATGTTTTACAGCTCCAAATTCAAGTTTTCTACCAAGATTTCATGAAAAAGTAGTGGCAAATCAACAAATGGTTACATTGTGCACAAAGACTGGGAAATTTTGTAAATGGTAACAATGCAATTTATCTAGTCTAACATAACATCAAACTAAGCAAATAAAGATTAGACCCTTCTGCAGGTAGGAAAGGTAGGTAGAAGGGCCATCAAAGTATCTTGAATGCAGCAGGCAGTTTAATTTCTATCAAAGCCATGCCCACAAATAGAAAGCAACATCTAACCTCTTAGATTCATATATGTCAATAAGTGGCATTTATGGGGAGGGAAGACAATATATGCAGAAAATAGAAAAAAAAGGTCTGAATTTAAGCTATACTTTGGCATGAAAAATGAGTACTCGGACTAAGCAAGAAGGTAATTGTGCTGGAGTGCCTCGCAGCCAGGTGTCTAGCCACTATTCTTGAAACCTTCCTGATGTTAATTATAATAATCTGGCAGATACACTCAAGATGAAATTTTAGCCCCCGAGGTAACTCAATTATCTTTTGGAAAGCAACTCATGTACTTGTTGCTGGCCAACCTGTTACTCAAGTTTTGTTCTGTAGGTATTCGCTGCTGTTTAACTACTGTAATTTATGCCTTGAAAACTGTAATTTTACATGGATTGGATAGCTCAAGCAGTATATGTAACAGGATGTGGACATTTCACTTCTAGATCACTTATTTCAGTCCAGTCCCATACAGAATTGACAAACTGTAGTTATCCTATAAAGGTTAATTTGGACACTGAATTCTCTTGTCTCTCTTTAAGGTCACTCTCAAAGTCAGAAAATGGATAAAGCAGGAAAAAGTTTCCACTAGCAGTGTCCACGCTTAGTGAAATGTATTCCTCAATTCTGCAGTCACTGGATTTGTTATCAAATTCACTCCTTTCCACCTGACTGTGTTCCAGTATCTCAACTTTCATTAACAAAGAATAGGATCATTATATTGTTAGTTCTCATGTTTGCAAAACCAACTTTAGTAAAATGAACCAAGTATGAGACTTTCTGAATGAATGGGACTTTGTGGAATAATATTATGTAGCTTTTAAATAGTGCTTTTCATCAGCAGATCTCCAAGCTTTTTTTCAGAGATCCAGTATCATCACCCCTGTTTTAGAGGCAAGGAAAGTGAAGCACCAAGGAACGAAATGGCTTGCTCATGGTTGCCTGGAAGGTAACAAACACAATCCAAATCCAGGTTTCTCTTTAGTGCCAGTCCAATATTTTAACTTCTATAGACAATATCACCTAGTGAAAGAATAGCTCTAAAAGGAGCTCAATGGAGTGTCGATTCTGAGAACTAAGGATGACAACATAAAATATCAATGCTTAAACTATTGCAGTGCAGATTGTCCTGATCCCAAAACCAGATCACCCATTCCTAACTTAATTAACAGTATTGTTATGTCTATGAATTAATCCAGTATTTTCAGGTTGAGTTTTAGGAACAACCCGGTTTTCCCCTGAACACAGTTCAGTAACTACAGATAAAGTCCTTGCATTGCTGTTGTCTTAAAAAAATTCCACAAGAGAATCAAATAACCAAGGCAAAAAATCAAAGGGTTATACGTAGTAAAGATACTAGGGGGAAAAAGAAATAAAGCAGCATCTGTACCTCAGATAATTTTGCCCACGTCTCACCATATTGTCCTTGGCCTAAATTTCTACATCAATGCCTATAAAGATAAATATTTTAGTTAAATGGAAATCTGTTTGCAGGTTTAAAGACTGACAGGCCCTTATGAAAAGGCCAGATTTGGACTGAGGTTCTAGATTCAAATGTTTTGACATGTAAAACCTTGGATCCAAACCACCTTGGTTTTAGAGGTTTAAAACTTAAACTGTCCTAATTTTTCAAAGGATGTGGGAACCCATACTGTAAGGCTTAGCAGGTCCAAGATCTAACTGTGACATGTAGGTAGATTCTTTGTTCCCATATAGAGAAGTCAAACTCAGTAGTGTGGGAGGGCTGTACTTGTAGAGGTTTCTCTCACTTGATGCAGGTTCCGCACGTGTGAATTTGCTCTTATGCAATTACCCTTTTTTACACCAAAAATCCATAGTTTCATAGTGCTTAGGGTCAGAAGGGACCTAAATAGATCATCAGGTGTGACCCCCTGCCCTGGGCAGGAACAGGTGCTGGGGTCATATCAGCCCAGCCAAATATCTGTCCAGCCTCCCCTTGAAGACCCCCAAGGTAGGAGAGAGCACCACCTCACTTGGGAGCCCATTCCAGAGCCTGGCAGCCCTAACTGTAAAGTAATGTCTCCTGATGTCCAGCCTGAACCTTCTCTCTAACAATTTGTGGCTGTTATTCCTAGTCACCCCCGGTGGTGCCCGGGGGAACAGAGCCTCCTCCAACTCCCGCTGGTCCCCCCCAGTGAGTTTGTACACAGCCACCAGATCCCCTCTCAGCCTTCTCTTGTGGAGGCTGAATAGGTTCAGGCCCTTCAACCTCTCTTTGTAGGGCCTGCCCTGCTGGCCCTTGACCAAGCGAGTGGCCCTCCTTTGGACCCACTCAATGCTAGCCACATCTCTCTTGAAGTGCGACACCCAGAACTGGACACAGTACTCCAACTGCGGCCTGACCAATGCCACATAGAGGGGAAGGATCACCTCCCTGGACCTGATTGTGATGCATCTGTAGATGCATGACAAGGTGTGGGTAGCCTTCCTGACCGCTTCCTCGCATTGGCAGCTCATGTACATCCTGGAGTCAACAATGACTCCAAGTTCCCTTTCTGCCACCATGTTGACAAGAAGGGTGTTCTCCAGCCCATAGGTGTGTTGCTGGTTCCTTCTCCCTAGATGTAGTACCTTGCACTTGTTCGCGTTGAATTCCATCCCATTCTCACCCGTCCACCTCTGTAACCTGTCTAGATCTAGCTGGATTCTGTCCCTCCCCTCCAGCGTGCCCACCTCACCCCACATCTTGGTGTCATCAGCGAATTTGGACAGCGTGCATTCCACACCCACATCCAGATCACTGGTAAAGATGTTGAACAATACAGGCCGCAGGACTGAGCCCCAGGAAACCCCACTGCCCACATCCCTCTGGGTCGAAAATGACCCGTCCACCACCACTCTCTGGGTGTGACCATCTAGCCAATTTGCCACCTGTCTGACTGTGTAGGCAACAATGCTGTAGTCACCTAGTTTATTTTGAGAGGCCGTGGTGGGAAACAGTGTCAAAGGTCTTTTTAAAGTCCAGGGACTTTGTAACCTGATCATAAAAAGAAACTAGGTTAGTCAGGCAGGACCTGCCCTCAATGAACTCATGTTGGTTGCCCCTGAGCATTACCTCCCCTGCTGGGCCCTTGCAGATGTGCTCCTTGATAATTTTCTATATTTGGTATATGCGAGGTAAATTCACTCTTATGTGATGGGTGTGGTGGAAGCCTGCAGTCAGCTGCTTTGTGCGGTGCATTGTGGGAGTGACATGCACCAAAATATAGTCTCCTGTGTGGATCTGTGCTCCTTGCTTGTGTCTGCCACATGCATTTCTGTAGTTGCCATCCCCATTATGATAGTGCCCTGTGCTTGTGTGTACCGTCGGGTGTTGGTGAGTACCAAAATTGTCTTGTAAAAATGGTAGAAATGGGTCTGGGGTTCAGTACAGTTGAGGTCTTGGAATGTATCCCTATCTGTTACATTGTAAAGTGGGTTCCCCTTATGCAAATTCGAGTTATGCACCATTTTCTTGGCATGTGTGCACAACATAAACCAAGGGAAACCTGTACATTTATACATAGTTTTAATATTTGGACAGCACATGGAAAATATATCTGTTCAGTACTACTGCTGATGTTGTTGTTTTAGACTCCGTTAAAGAAGTGCTTTGTGTATGTGTGTGTGTGTGAGTTTTCACCCTGCTGCCTACTCCTTTCAGCAGGTGCCCCTAGTTCTGGCCTGCCTGGCAGACAGCAGGTCTGGCTTCACTTGGGCTGCACCGGGGGTGATCTGCTGGCCCTCGGGTCACAAAAGCTTTAGGTGGGAGGGCTTTGAACCAAAAAAAAGAAAAGAAAAGAAACCCCCCCAACATTAAGGACCACAGAAAACTCCGTGTCAAGAGAAAGCTCATGACTTCAACCGCTGACTGGAGTCGACTCCCGCCCCCGCGAGGCTGTGAGGAGCGGACGGGAAGCCCCATCCCTCCCGCACAGCTGTCCAGCCCCGGCGCCCCGTCCCCTAGTGACGTCAAAGCGGCCGGGGATTCCCGGCGCGCGACAGCTGCGGGCCCGCCCCGTGGGGTACGTCATCATGGGCGCCCCCCCCCCCCGCGTTCATCCCTGGGTGTGCGCATGCTCAGTGGACGCCCCCTTCCCCCCGTCCATCCTTCCTGCGAGCTGTCAGCGCCGCCCGGCTGGTCCCTGGCGCGAGCCGGCAGCGCCCCGCTTCCTCCGCCGCCTCCCCCGCCATGGGGCGTCCGCTCAGGTAAAAGGGGACCGCTCCGGAAAGTTTGCAAAGAGGGGAGGCCCCTGGCTGCCCCCTTCCCTGCGGGCAGCACCCCGGGGACCCCCCGCCCTGCTCTGTCTGTCCCCCCCCCGTGCACCCCCACACCCAGGCAGGTGTCCTCCCCCAGCACTGCCCCTCTGCAGGGTCACCTACCTGCAGCCTCTGGGCAGGCAAGGACTGGCACTGCCCCCCCCACCCTCTTCTGCACCAGCTTTGGTCCCTGTCCCCTCTCCCTGCTTCTCAGCAGCCTGCCCCCCTGGGCTGAGGCTGGGGGGTCAGGCTGCGGCCCTGGCGGGAGCGTCACACAACAGAGCACATATCGACAGCATTTAATAGGCAAATGGCAGTGGTTCCCCTGCTTTACCAGTGGCAGGGGGAGCGAAGATTATGATTGTACAGGGTGGTTTGGAGAGGGACGCGCCTGCCTCAGGCAGGGGTTGGACTAGATGTGACCTCGGGAGGTCCCTTCCAGCCCTGCTTCTCTACGACTGTGAGGGCACAGCTGGGGAATTGGGCCATTGGCAGCCTCTCCTTCTCAGGCGCGTCTATATGTAACCTATTCTACTGTGCATTAACGTGTCACGGCAAAAACAGTGCTCATATGCTGACGTGCAGTAGAATTACTCTACTGCGCATTAAGTGTCTCTAAAAAGGCATTTGCTTTTGCTAGTGTGTATTTAGGCAGTCTAACGTGCCTTTCTGTAGCACCTCATATTAGAGGGCATTTATACACTTACTTTTTTGTCTTATGGTGGGCTGGAGATCCGCTGTAAGCTGAAGTGAACCACACTGCGCCATGTGTAGTTGTATAAGTGGCAAAATGTGTGTCAGCACTCAGAAAATGCTGGTGGTGTGCTTTTGAACTAAAGCACCTTCTATATGTTTTAGTTCAGAGGTTTTCAATCTTTTTTAATCAGCGTACCCCTGGTGGCACCCTTTAATAAGTGTACCCTGGGGGTGGGGGTGGCCAGTAGCCAGATGCGGAGCGGGGATGGCAAGTGGCCAGATGTGGGGCACAGAGGATGGGGTGGCTAGTGGCCAGACGCGGAGCGGCGTGTGGCAAGCGGCAGCAGCACAGCATCTGTATGACCCTGCTCTCACCCCACCCCGGCCCTGCTCCTGTGAGGCAACAGCACGGAGTGGCGGCGCTCCATCCCTGCCTGCCCCCGTGTACCCACTGGGACCTTTCAGAGTTCCCCCAGGGGTACACGTAAGCCCAGCGACAACCCCTGTTTTCATTCAAAAGTGCACCACCACCATTTTCTCAGCACTGATGCACATTTTGCTACTTGTACAACTGTAAGCATCACAGTGCCAGATGCTTACATGTGTAAAAATGCTCATTGGTACTAAACTTAATACATTGTACCTAAAGCACATTAATGGAAGTGTAGATATGACCCTTCAGTGGCTAATTCCCATAGCTGCAGTGCCATATCTGACTGCACCTCTCTGGTTTCTCTGAATGCCCCTCACTTGGGTAGCAGGCCTCACGCCTTTACTGTCCTGGGCTAGAATCAGGCCCTGCTGTGGCCTTTAAACCTGATCCTAAGCTACAGCATCCTGCCTCTCAGCTGGCCTGGCTTTCCTTCAGGAGTTCTTGCCAAATGGCAAAGGCAGTGACTAAAGACCTGTCTGAAAGCCAGCTTTTCATTATGGACAAAATATAACATAAAAAAAAGGAATTTTAAGACAGGGAAAGGTCTGCTTCCCTGTCTGCCTTCCCTGATGTTCTGTGAAAGGGCACATAAGCTGGTCATGCTTTTCTAATTGCCCCAGAGCTCAGGGCAGGAGTCTGTTTCCATTTTCTCTCTCTCTGCTTGTGGCAGTTTGTTCCCCTAAGTCCAGTCAGTTCTTTGTTCTCCGTTTGCAGGCTTTGGACTCTGCTCATACCAGAGTAAAGGAATGCTGGGGCGATGTTATGTATGAGCTATTGCATACCAGTTCTTCCTGTGCACTGCTTAACTTTCTGCTGAAGCAAAGGCCAGATGCAGCCCTTTCTTTTCGTAAAGGATGCCAGAAACTTAAACCTCAGGAGCAGCTTGTATATAAAACCTTGATAAATAGGTGTCAGTACTTGTCACCCAAGTCCTAGGGAGGGTACCAGGCAGTTCTGTAATAAATACTGAATTCACTCAAAACATTGTAAGCTGTATTTGGAACATTATTATTGACTTTTAAAGAAAAACAATAAAGGCAGAGAATTGTTGGTGCACCTCAGACTTCAAGCAAGATGCATTGTGGCCGTTTGACACAAACAAGTAGATTATGTTTGGTTGCCACTTGAAAAATTGAGAGGAAATTGCCCTTGGCTTGTCCAAAGATTAAAAACCTCTGTCTGGAGCAGACCTGCATCAACGTAAAGGTTAGTTCATTTGGAGGCAGCTCCCCCACCCTCCCCTTTTTCAGTCAGGGCAGAGAAACTTCCACTAGTTAACCCATTCATGTATTTGTATTATGGCTGTAAGGAGTGCATCACCTTTAAAGTTTCATAAGAGTGGCTGCATATCTGTTTTCTCTGAACACTTCAGGGAGTTGGTTAATTGTGTTAGTCTGAAGCTGGGCAGAAGATAAGGCAGCATGGCTCCTTAGAGGTTTACTATCTTGTGAGCTTTCATAGGCAACAGTCTTTGTCGCATGCTATGTAAGGCATCTGACATCTGGCACCTGAAATAGGATCTGACTAAGTAGGTTGTTGCTCATGAAAGCTCATGCCTCTCTGCACTGGCTGGTTTATAAAGTGCTGCTCTCTCCTTTCTTCCTCAAAACACTACAGAACTTTGTCAGCAAACAAGCAGTTTGGGGTTTTCACAGCTGAGGACTTTCCAGCTGTTAAACTTGTTGCCAAGCTTTTCTCAGCTGCTGTCAAAAAAAAAAGGAAGTGTGTAGTGGTATGCAAAATGATACAAGTGTTATATAAGCAGACACCCTACAACAGACAGCCAACCTCTGGATTTACAGGACTTCCTTTATTTATAATCATTCCCATGTCCCTACTCCGATTGGCTGGGCTCTCTGATTGGATGCGACCTGCTAAAAAACTTCTTATACAGCTTTGAGAACAGCTGCTGAGCACATCTGGCAACATGTCTGGATGTCCCTGGGTCCTTCTAGCTGAGCTAACTTGCTCTCTGCACGTGTGCAAAGGCAAAGAGTTTGCCAGCTAAAATCCATGTCCTTCCTTCTCACTGCTTTTCTCCCTTTCTTTGGGCCAGCATCAAAAGCTGAAGTATAAAGCATGTAGGTTGTATTAGTCCAGAACTAGTGTGGTAACTACAGCTAGCAGTCGTGCCATTGGGACCACGTGTACTCCCATTGTCCTGTAATAACCCCTGAGTGTTTGCTGGGGAATATTTAGACCAGAGGTGCTCAGCCTCTGGCTCACAGGCCAAGCGGAACCTATAGAGGAGCCATCACATCTGGCCCGTGGTGCTCACCATGGGTCAGGAAATTTGGTGGCAGGGAAGTGGTGTCCATTAATATGACCACTGTACCCCCTGCCAAATTCCCAAGCCCCTGTGGGGCTGGGCAATGCTCAACCCAGCACCCCAGCTTCTGGATTGGGGCTAGGCCATGCCCTTTCCCTCCCCACAAGGCTGAGTTGGGGCCTGGCCACACCTCCTTCTCACTCCACCAGGCTGGGTGAAGTTCTTTTTCCCTGTGGGGCTGCATTGAAGTCAGCCTCCCTCCATGCTGCCACCTAGTGCCCTCCATTCCTGCCCAAGCACCAGTTCGGGAACACCAGCTAGATCTGCCCCGTGGACCCACCCAAAAGAGTTGAGGACCGCTGATCTAGACTCATTGCTAGAGCTAGATTTTCTATTTAGTGCTTTTTAGACAGGTATGATTACATTGCTATGCTAAAATTGCTGCATGTTTTGTCATGGCTTTCTTATAAATCTGCATTTAAATGGTATGGATACTGAAAGTGCAACAGAAACATTAAGAGTAAGAACTAATGTTGCATTTGTCCCAGGACAAGTTGTGCGTGTCTCTTCTGAAACAGAAATGTCCCAAGATTGGTATGTACACACATCACCCTTCCAATCAGGGCTTAGTGAACAGGTGAAGATACTGCCGGTTTTCTGAAATCCCAGGACAGCCATTCAGATGAACTTTGTGATGTCCTGGGACAAAATGCTAGCACTTCTTATACCACAAACCTTTTTAGAGCTTGTCCCAGGACAGCAAACATGGATGTCTGAACAATTTCACTTTGTCCTGGGATAAAATGTTTTCTCCCATGGCAAATGCAACATTTATTTGTAGCCTAAATACAAAAAATGGGAACTCATCATTAATTTAAACTAATATCTGCTATTTTTTTTAAATTGGGCCTTTGTCCTTCTGTGATTTTTGAATGACTGGGGAGTATCTAAACAGTAATATATATATATATATATATATATATATATATATAAAACTTTAGGCCCTGATTCCACAGAGCACTTTAAGAACCTAGTTAAGGTTTTGCTTAGTTGAGGCTGTAAACCTTATGTATTATTTGTAATACTGATAAAGGTATCTTTATATTACAAATGGGGAGACATGCAGAAGTTAAAGATTGGGTTTGCGCTTGGTAGTCACACAATGGTAATATGCCTTCCAGAGACATGAAAGTGCAATTGAAAAGGATTATAGAGAACATTTATCCTGTTTTCAAGGCCTTCTTTATTGAGCTTGCTACTTTGCTTTTATTTGCCAAACTCTATCCTCCTGAAAATCAGTGGGCTTACTTCTAAGTGAGAAGGGCCTTGTACAGACATTCAGTTTCTCTTGTGGAGTTACTGTTCTCCCAGGAGAAACCATGAGTGTAGATGTCCAGGCTTTTTTCCCAGGGAAAAAATGGCCACTCCAGGATAAAAATTATGGGAACAACTATGGCCTAATTTAAATCACGGGCTCAGTTCACTAATATCCTAGTCCAATCATGGCAGGAGCCTCCATTTTTGCACCCACATCATGGCACCCCCCCCCCAATTGGCTGAGGGGGAAGGTTTAGGGCCAGGTTTAATTGCAGCAGCAGAGACCCTGCTCCCAAGGCCTCTGATTACTGTTGAAAAGCGCCCCCCCTCCCCCCACCTCACTGGAAGAGGCAAGACCAATGGTAGTAGGTGTCTGCCCCATATTGTTTTTGACAGGCAGGGAGGAAATTCCCTTTTCAAAAATGCTGCTCTGCTCTGCTGGGCTCTCAGCCAATCAGCAGTGAGTCTGACACTGAGCTCAGCATCAGCCAATCAGCAGTGATGACAATGAGCTCAGTGCCAAGGCAGCCCCCAGGCACCCCCAACCTCCTGCACCCCAGTTTTCCTGCCTGGAGGAGCAAAGAGTCCCTTCTCTACCCATCCCCAAGCTCTCTCGTCCCTCTTTCCCTTTAGCGCCCTGCTTTCCCTTTCCCCAGTCTGCTAGGCTTTTGCTGCAGGTTGGGGGATACCTTCAGCAGCCATCTTGTTGCAACAAAATGCCATGATATGGTTGTTTGCTGGGGAGTTCCCCAGCAAGTGGCCATACATTGGCATTTTTTGGCAAATTGCATGTTTTGTGAAAATCCCTTAATTTCACGATTTTTCATGAAAAATGCAAAATTGTGATTGAAACCAGGCCCTAGGAACAGCCAGGGTTAAAACACTCCCAGGAGACTAGGTCATGAGCAGTCTGGACCAGCCAATCAGGTTGGTCCTGTGCACTGCTGCCATCCAGGCTCAGCTGGTGAAGCATCCCATGGGAGGAGGGGGTTGCAGCCATCCAGAAGTGGGGGAAGTGGGGGCATTCTGGCCGGTAGCAGTGAGGCTGCAACCCCCCCCCCCTTGCTCCCGGCCAGCTGCAAACCGCCCCCCCTTCCCCTTCCCCTGCCTCTGCTGCCTGCAACTCCCCCCACTGCTCCCATGGGATGCTCCAACCAGTCTGAGTTCACCAGCCAGGCCTGCTGCCATCTGTTGCCAGGCAGACTAAGGAAGCCTGCCAAGCATGCTAAGATGTATGGACACCCTCCCCCACCTCTCCCCAGCTACCTACCAGGAAAACAAACCTGGGAACATTGTCCCAGATTATTTGAATGAGTGTATGCAGCTTTTCATGCTTGGAGGTATCTGGCCTTTTACTGTTGGACAACCATACAGAATTATACTTAAATTGTGGTGACTCTTGGTTATCTTATATTTCTTTTCTAAACTTTTCATATTTTATTTTAGAAAAGGGGAGTAACTGAGAGCAGAGACATGTGACACTTTTTATGCCAGTGTAGAAGTAGAACAGAGACATGATATACAGTTTTACTCTGGAACAAGCCATTGTGCTTCTAGCTAAAGTTTCCTTGTGAGAAAATTGTAGAAATTATACCCTGCCATAGATTACTCTGGTATGCACTTTAACATGTCTGCAGGAAGGTTGCGCTGATAAAGGTTTTTTTGGCTGATACAGATGGCTTATTATTAACTAGCCATATCAGCCAATACCAATCCTATTGCCAATATAGCCCCATAGCTTGGGGAGCAACCTCCTGCCGGTAGGTCTGTGAGGAGGAAGGGGCATGGGAGAGGGAAGGGGTGCTGGGGGTGCAGATCAAGGCCCTCATGATGAGGGAGGGAGTGGGAGTGGGGCTGGGACAAGATGGGGGGGGTGGGAGCAGGGAAGCAGTGGCGCTGGGAGGTAGGGCTACAAGGTGGGCTATTGCCACTTCAGAATTCCCTATAGTCCCCTCCCAGTGCCGCCATGTGCCTGCCCCGCCCTCACCCCCCAAAGTGGAGCCCTGGCCCATCATCCCTCCAGTCTGCCCCCCATCCATACCTATTCCCCCCATGCCCTTCCCTCCCCAGATTTATTGACTGATGCTGCTCTCCAACCTGCCCAGCTGCATTCCTGGCCACATGAAAGCTGGAACTGCACATACGCACATAGCATTTATCAGTGGCTTTATCAGCAGAATTCAGTTTGCTAGGATGGTCATTAGTTTCCCTGGTGTGGACCAGGCACTGATGGTTGGTGCAATGTGAATGCGGATCCATTGCCAACATGGTTTTGTTGCAGTCATAAGATGCAAGTTTGTATCAACTGAAATTTTAGTCTGTTTGTTAACTTTAAAATAGTTCAGTATTAGTGCTTCTTCAATAGCGTTCTTTCCCCTATCTGTAGAAGCTGTTCTCTTTCCACTTGTCTGTTCTGTTTTGCCCTGTAATAGCAGACTGAGGAGTATCTTAGCTTGGGCTGAATTTGCTTAACTATGTTAACATGCTCAAGATTCTCTGCAAAGTTTCCTTGTTCCGGCAGCTTTCTGTTTGTCTTTTCTTGAGTTTGGTCAAATTTCCTTATCACTTACCTCTTGTTCACATACAAAGTTTTTTCTTAATAATTTTGTAAATAAGAGTGCTTTGTTCCTGTTCATCTTAACTCATTGCAGTCAGGCATTTTCATATGATGTTCCAATTCAAACCTTTCTAATCTGTATATATACACACCTTTATTTTCAGTATTAATGGAATACATCTCTTTCTGATGGCACTGCCAATATTATTTCATAGAGAAGTAAGGTAGGAAGGGCCCTCAAGAGATCATCTAGGCCAACTGGCGATTGAATTTGCGATCTTGATGTTATTAGCACCATGCTCTAACCAACTGAGCTAATATATTATACTTTTAATTGACTGTTTAACAATTTTTATAGGGGAAAAAGAACCTTTTCCTTCTGCACTGTGGCAATATAATACGCAAATGCGATCATTTGTATTTTTAGGCTGGTATTCCACTCCTGTACACTCAAGTATTCCTTTTCCAGTTTTTCAGGCTTGTTTGAGTGGTATCTGTCCCTTATACAGAATTATCAGTTTAGCATATGGGATCTTTTTCTGACAACAATATGAAACAAATCTAGTTTAAGAAATGAGTTATTACCTGGTGTTAGAGAATCTCAGTCATATAATTATGTTGCACTGAACTACAGCCTCTATTTTGAAATTACTTTAGTTTCCAGTGTTGCAAAATTTTAAAAACTATATTTGCTTTGTTTTGTAAGCATACTGAGTCCTAAATAAAGCTGTCTTTTAATATTTTCGTCAGCACTTTATTCTCAGTTTACATATATTCATGGATGAATTTTGCTTTTGATTTATTTTGGAACTTAGCTGAGTGGCATGGTTTTGCAAAATGGTTGCCTTTATTGTATTGATAAGAATTGTACCTCTTATGCTTGGACACCTTTACTTTGTGTTGTGATGTATTTCTGTGTTCCTTACAAAGAATCATCCGCTGTTTGTTTACCGTTGCATTCTGTATATGCATATTTAAATATATGTGCTTATATTCTTTCTTCAACACTTTCACTTGGAAGAATTTTCACACTTCTTTTCAGGGCCAAAAATTTTGTATCCTATCCATATCAAAACAAGCTGATATAGCAAATAATTTGTACTATTAGACTTATGGAATTATTTAGAATAGGTTATTCCTGAATTGCTCCATGTATGGAGACTTTTATTCAGGAACAAAAGGTTAAGCTATTAAGATAAAGATAATTGGTTAAGATAAAGGAAAAACGAGATGCCCTTGTTCTTGCATAATTGAATGTGTAAACAAGCCCTTAATTTGTCTGGTAAGTGTTTGGATTCGTACACTTTTAAGATGTATTTTGTAACATAATGGATGATGATCTCACCTGACAGTAAGTTTCTAGGAACAACCATTTTTTACATTTTGGTATGGTTCTGTATTTCTGAAACTTTTCATGCTCTCACTGGAGCATAGCAGAAGTGTCTCATGCACATGGACCTGCCACATTGTAGCAGAGATGTGGTCCACTCAGATTTCTGTGGAATCCCATTTGCTTCCAGGAAAACTTGGTAGTTCTGTCATTTAATTCCCTTTCACACTCAAATGCAGGTGTTTTCACTTTTTCTATTTGACCAAAGATTCAGCCTATTTCTGACAGCATATAAACAAATGGATGACAACCTGGAGGTAGAGGTTTGTTTTAAATTACTAACCTTTTTTTGTTAGCTCCAATCATGTTCTTGCCCTGACCCCAGGTCCCATGCACCGCCTCAGCTGGGCAGAGTTCCCAGCCCCAGCCCTGCCCTGTCCTACTCTACTCCTTCCCTCCCTCCCTCTCTTCTCCAGGGGGGTCTCAATCTGTTCCTTCCCACCCCCTGGATAGAATTACCTGGAGGGTTCTGTGTCATGCATGTGACATTCCCTACCCCCAATCACCCTCTTTCCTTGCTCCCCCCAACCCCAAGCAGCCCCTTGCAGGCATGAGGGAATTGGCCAGCCTGCAACAGGAAACCCACTGTTTCCTGCATTTTCTCCTTAAAAGGGGGGAAATTGGGGGGGGGGGGGGGTTTCCCCATGTCAGACAGAAAACCTGGATCCCTGACTCCAACAAGCCATGGGTAGCAATATTTACTTTTTTTTTTTTTTTTTTTTTTAGTAGGATGTCACATGGGCTGCAGCAGCGTGCTGATGGGCTACATGTGGCCTGTGGGTCATGGGTTGAGAACCACTGGTCTAAGCTGTGTAGTTTGAATCACTAAGCAAGTAAACAGACATTCACTTTTGATTCCAGAAACACAGCCATATGCCTGCAGTAGCTCAGGCTAGAAGCCAGGGGGTACAAGAGCATGCCTCTCTGCTCTGCTGGAGCAGACAGCTTGGACTAAGGCTAGCTCTGGGATGCTGGGGACTGAGAGTTAACTTGAATCTGAAGGGAATCTGGGACAGAAGTTCAATAAACCAGTTTAAACTAAATCAGTTGAGTCTGATACTACATCCATGTAGGTTTATCTTAAAACCAGGTTTGGCCATTTTGAAAGTGGTTTATGTGAACTGAAATTTTGTTGATTTGAATCAGTTTTTAATCATTTATACCAGTTTACGTATAATTTTTGTCCATAGCCAGGAAGGCTGTATTGTATCTGTTAGTATTTTAAAGTTTATCTTCACAGCCTCAACTGCATTTTTTGATTTAACATTTAAACCCTGAAAACTTATAGCTAACTCCCACTCCCTGATTCTTGCCTGTGCATGCATGGCCAGGGGAAGCGAATTCTGTTCACTGGATATTATATTCTTGAATCCCTTGCTTTCCCAATGCTTACTTTTAGTTTAAAATTGTAAACTACTACAATACAGTAAAATGTGTTTAAATAGTTGAGAGGTGCTAGTTGAATATTATGCTCTTTATCATTAGTGCAACTGCTCATATGTTACTAAGTACTAAGCTTTTTTTTTTTTTAAACCAAAAAAAAGGCATATGAGCATCATCTAATTTTGCTGTCAGCCATTTTGCAAAGGCTGTATCCCCACTCATCAATTCCTGCTAGCTGGATGTATCTGTTTCTCTTGTACCTTTTATTATTTTTATTAGTACTTTAATTTCCAGTTGTGTTAATACTTCCTAATATAAAGCAAAACTATTATTTTCCCATAACATTACTTTAAAATCCCCCCAAATGCAATTACATGGACACGTTGTGTGGTTTAAAAGTGCTGGAAAATACTTTTTTTTTTTTTTTTTTTAAACATAGTTATGGACGTACGGATCACTACCATGAGTCATAAATTCTTCACATTGCTACTTCTGTTAAGTATATCATGGAGAAATTGCAGTAAAAGCTTGATTCTGGGTCAACAGAACTAAGTTTTGCCATTGTCTTCAGTAAGAGTCATAGAGGTCTCCTCTCAAAGTGGTAGTACTGCTGTAGATTTTGTCCTGTGTTCATCTTCCATCATGAATATTTTGTTCATCTCAGTTAACTATGTAACATAAAGTGTATAGGAAAATCATTTTCCAGATTGTCTAGCTGTATAAAACTTGGAGTTTATGCCCATGCAGCCACAGACAATCTGTTAATATTTCTATTTTAGTGACAGAATGCTCTGTGGTTATCTTGAAACTTGTGATGCTTGAACTATTCAGCAAACAGGACTTTGCCTTTGGATCTGCACAGGGCTTTGTGGATTGTGCATGGAGTGGGATCCCCTGCAGTTCTGTGACTAGTGTGTCATATGCATTTTTTGTTTCTTAATTTTTTCCAACTGGCACCTATCCATGTCTCTTTCCTATATGCTACATTTTTTCTTCCTTGCTATCCTCTACTATTCCAGTTCAGATAACTCCTTTCATCTCCACTCAGATATTTCCCCTTGTTCCATATCTGCCCCCACCCCATGCTCCTTTCCTATGATGTTTGCCTTAAACCTGGCCTCCTCTTTACCCTCATGCTTTCTACATGCTGTGCCTAGCTTCATGACCATCTTTGCTTCTTTTGTGCCACTATTCCTAACATCTTGCCCATCCTTCTTCCTCTTTTTGTTTTTGGGCTCTGGATTGTTCACACCCTCCCAAAGAAGATTACAGCCATTCATTCCTTCTGATCATTCACACATCTTTCCCTTCACCTTCTGGCTGTCGCAGGCACCTGAATCTCTTTGAGAAGGCTATTGCAAGTGCTTCTTATACAGGCTTCTGTTTTTTTGTCACTCCTCAGCCTATGTCAGACTCTGGTAGAAGAGCTAGGCTTCTCTCTTGTTCCCATTGTTTTCAACCTCTTCCTCCTCCCCCCCTTTTCCATTCTCTTACCTCTGTTTGAGTATACTACCATACTTGGCTCTTCTATCGTTTCCCCTTCCATACTACTGCCATTTATCATCCACCCAGCTGCTAACCATCACTCTCTCCTTTTTTCCTTCTGGCAGTCTCCCACATGTATCCTTTATGACTTCACCTTTCATGTTGAAGATCCATCTGATCCCGTAGTTTCCTAATTCCTTGCCTTCATGTCTGCATTTGACCTAGTATCCTGATTCAGCCTTTTCACTGATCAAGAGAGCAGTTTACTTGACATACCAGGAACTCCTCTCTCCTTCACTCTTTCACCTCTATGTGGGTAAATCCTTCCTCTCTGATAATCACCTAATATTTTTCAGCATTGCCCATCAGTAGGGACATACTGAATTCAGGGTAGCTGCCTCCCGATTTTGTGGTCTGAGCGTAGTGCTGGTCACTATTTCCGTGGCGGATAGGCCCCCTCCACACCTCTGATTGGCTGAGGGGCCCCAGAAGTCCCACACTTCCCTGGAGATTGACAGATGACCCCTCAGCTAATCAGGTGGGGGGGGGGGAGCCCTGCCACACTCCACCATGAAAATCTCCCTCCCCCCCCATGCTTCAGGATGGCAGGGCTTCCCACAACGTTCTGGTTGCAGCTACTCCCCCCCCAAGTTTTCTCACCAGTTTCATACTTTCTCGTCTCCATGCTTTTTTGCAGAGACCTACTGATTTTGCAGTTTCCACAAGAATTGCAAATCTGGTGGGTCACTACCCATCAGTTCCTACTCTACTATGGCCCATCACTGAAACTTTCAATGGCTTCCAGCCCATAAGTGTTAATGAATCCTCATCTGGTCATAGCTCTCTTATCTCCCCTATCTTATCTTAGTGCCATTTATATAGTTCATTTATTCTCTCCACATTCCACCAGATCTGCCTTGCTAACCCTGCATTAGTTCATGGCCAACATCCACTTCTTTTGCTCTTGCTCTCACACTGTTAATCATCTCTGAAAGAAATAATACTGACAAGTCAACTTCCTTCCCTACAGATGTATTCTCCTCTCCTCTGAGTCTGCCATTTTTCTAGGTGAACAAGCCTATTTCTCCAACTAAACTGAATCTATACTCATGGTCCCAGCCATATCTGTTCTCCAAACTTCTACTCCAGCTCTCTCCTCCTCTTGTTTCCAATTCTTTCTTTGCACAGGGGTTAATTGATTTTTTCTAAGAGAAAGTTGACATAATGCAATAAAACAATATAACATAACCTCTCTCTTCTCCTTGAATCACCTTTGTTACCTCCTATAATCTTTCTGTGTGGGCCGGGGGCGAGCCGGGCCCGTCTTTGCGCATGCGGGCTGTGGCCAGCAGCCCCGGGCACGCAGGGTCGGAGAAAACTGTGCGGTGGCAAGGCACGAGCAGGCTAGAATTAGTCACAGAGGCGTAATGGTTGATTGAAAGATTATTTACTTACACCCAAGATGGTCGCGGTGTAGCCTGGACAGTCTCCAGGCGCAGCTCCGCTTAAATCCTTGTTGGAGGACTACGACAAATTCAGTTCTTTGGCCCCGGAGTTGTTTAGGCTCCGCGGGTTCGGCAATTCTTTCCCACAGAGTTGTCGAAGCTCCGTGGGCTCTGTTCGGTTCCCAGGCCCCTGGAGTTGTTAAAGCTCCGTGGGTTCGAAAATTGGGTATATAGGATAGGGATACGTCTAGGATTGTGCTCGGCGACGGGGAGAGGCCAGAGGCTGTTTAGACCTCTGTTGCCTGCTTAAGAAAGGCGCGTTGGGTCCGCAAGGGTCCACATCGCTTAGAGATCTTCACACAGCGCGAAGTCTCCTCCTCCTGGTGAGTTCTGTTTCTCTCCAGTTTTCCTCTCTCTCTGACTTGGGCGGAAACTACCCAAGCCTTTTGTACGGCTAGCAAGCCAATAGCTAGCCACCACGTATGCCTTTACTCAGAATCGGCCAATAATGTGGCGCAAATCTGAATACAAATGGCGGGAACTCCTTTGCACCGTGCATCTCTGAGATGCAAAAGAAATGCACCATGCAAAGAAGCTGCAAATCTGGCGGGAAATTCCCCGTTGCACCGGAGTTCTCTCCCGCACAGAGAACTCCACCGTGCAAGGAAGCTGTAATTTTAGCGGGAACATAATTTAGCGTTGCCGAAGCACACACAAACAAAAACTCACAACTTTGGGTTGTGACGCTTTCCTCTCCCCATAGCGAATAAAGAAGTTTAGAGGCCCGGGGGGGGGAGTGCAGCCTGACAGCCCAGGGCTGCTCCAATCTGGTTCAGTATGCTGCAGAGGAGCTGGCTGGGGCACAAGGGTGTTCTAGTGCAGGGCTAGCGGGAAGGCAGCCCCCCTTCCTGAAGCACCCTCATGCCCCAGCCAGCCCCATCAGCATCTACATGTGAGTTGCTATGTGCGAAAGACTGCCACCACAGGATAGTACTTTTATTTACAAGTGTGGCCTAATAGAGCCATGCATGTCTAGACATTGAGACTTTACAGTGGAAGGCAGCTCTGCAGTAAACCGCGTCTCATGTATATGCGCCCACTATTCACAAATACTGATGTGTTCCTCTCTTTCCCAGTTCCGACTCAGTGACTGGTCAGTCCAGCAGCGTCCTGTTGTGTTCATTGTAACCACTTAAACTCTAATCATCTTGTTTTAGAGCCAGTCCTCCATTCTCATTGTCATTAATCTATCAGCTCACTCCAGCACATTTAATCATATTCTTCTTCTTGAAACTGCATCCTGTCCTCTCTTGGCTTCCAGGCTTTTGTTTTGGGGGGTTTTTTTGGTTCCATCAGCATGTTCCTTGAAGGATCCCCGTCTCCCTCCTGCCAATTTTTTGTCACGGTTCCATAGGGCTCTTCATCTCTTCCTTCTCTCCCTCTGCATTTCAAACCTGTGTAATCTCACTGAGAAATACAAATTCAGCTGTCTGGGCAGCCAATGTGTAGATCTTTTACTTCACACTTATGTTCTGTCCAAACTAAAATCTCAGTCTGTCTCTCTGACAGCTAGGTAACTCAATGAGGAAATGGAAATTTCAGCAACATCCTGTTTATCACCCAGGTCCATAATCTGAGTGTCCTAATCAACAGGGATGTCTCTCTAAGTCTGCCTCCAGTCTATATCTGACTCTTGCATATATTTTTTTTCATTCCAACATCTCTAAGAAGATTAAGGCTTTTCTATTTTTTTGATGTACCTGAAACTTTCATACAGGATCTCATAATCTCATTTCTCAGTGCAGCATTTTTTTTCCCCTCTGGCTTTAATAAATACACTCTTGTCCTGCATGTATTCATTCAGATTGCTGCTGCACATCATTTTCCATGTCACCCTCTTTGCATCTCTGCCACTAATCAGTCTATGATGAGAGCTTCCATTAAGTTATTACATTTTCAAATAAGCACCATTGCAGTTTCTCCCATGCTGTCCCTTAGACTGGGGAGGAGTTCACTATACGTTGCTGTAAAGCTACTTTACTATTCTCCTTCTGATCCTTCCATAAGACTCTCCAGTACCATTATGCCTATATTGTACTTGACAACAGTTAGACTGCTGATGTGCTGACACCAGTATCAATCATGTTGACTAATATTATCTTACTTTATTTTGTTTATCTGTACTCCTTTGCTTCATCACTTGCTTTAGATAGCAAGCGGTGTGAGGTAAAGACCATCTTTTTGCTCTCTCTTTGCTCAATTTGTTGGACAAAATACTTGACTTAAGATGGTTTAGTCAGGGATGATCCTGCCTTGAGGAGAGGGCTGGATTAGATGATCTCCCTAGGTTCCTTCAAGCCCTGTTTTTCCAAGATTGAACTCTAATCTCAGTAAGGTCCTGGCCCGTGAGAGCGCTCCTTGGTATTGTAATACTACTACCACCAATGAAAATTATTCTCTGCAAGTGTTATGTACAGAAGCTTCTTTTAATGCTGGGATAGGGAGGTGGTTTAAATACCTGTGATGAATGATACAGCTTAGTATGGCAGATGTAGCAAAGAAATCTTCAGTTGAGCAAAGCAAAGCGGGACTTTTTTTTTTTTCTTGAAGAATTTTGGATTTCTTAAAAAAATTAAGTGACTGATTCCACTGCTGTTCTTGAAGCATCAGGCTATTTTCTTGGCAAAAGTCCCCTTGAGTTAAAGCAGTTGGGGGAAGGGGAGTTCTAGTTTCGAATCAGAGCTGCCCTCTCACCTGTGATTAAGACCAAATGCACACCCATACTGTTCTCACGCCTCTATATCTTTTGTTATAAATTACACATTTTTTATCATTGACTCAGTCTTCCACTCCTGTAGAAATGTTATCATATATAGTTTTTGGCCCTTTGTTCTTCTGTTCATGTTGATTATGTACTTGTATCCATGGTAAGAAATACCTGTCAATTAAGAGTTAAGTGACACAAATCAAATGAAAGCTATAATTGTTAGTAAACCAACTACTAGCTATCACGAGATCCAAGATTGTTGTTTTGATCTTCAGTAAAATATTATGGTGATGCATTCAGTAATAGTCCTCTGCAAGGTCCCCTCATGTCTGTTCCTATGCCTACCACAACTTTGAGCCACAGCTGCTTGTTGAGTGGTGTAATTCTCTAAATCCCAGCTTTCTATGTAGTGTGCACACTTTTTGCCATCCAGTTGTGTCTCAGTTTATTTCTGTGTGGTTGCTGCGGTGGTCACAGAATCGATTCTGTTTTCCATTCTCTTTTCCAGATTGTAATGTTCCTACGAAGTGCTATGACACCAGATCTCAACCCTAGTTTTCTGTATTTTTTCTTATTCCTACCTCTTCCAAAAGACTCCCATATAAGGTTCTGGTAGACAGGATGTCAAGTTACTTGAAATTGCCTTTTTTTCCTTCCCCAGATCCAAATTTGCTTATGGAATTGCTCAAGATGTGTACTCAGCAGAAAGAACACTTTCTACATAATCAAGTGGCCACTTCAAAATTAAAATAAATGATTGTGTGACTTGTCTTGCCTCATCAGCTGTACTTCTTCACTGAAGCCTGAAGAACAAGTGATCTTCACAGTAACATTTTTATGACAGTATGACTAACTGTAAAGGCAGATCTACCACAACAAAAGCAAGTAGTAAGGCTTATGATGGAGAACATTTTGTAAACTGGACTATAAATCTAAATACGATTCAGTCTGACAAATTTCTGAACCTGTTGTTAAGTATGGTTCCAATTGTTTATCACAAAAGCCAGGAAGAGAGACATAAAGTGAATGGTGTCTGGCAAGATGGATTACAACCTACAGGGCTCAATTATAATGTTAGATCTGATCAACACCTAGAGTACCATCACTTCTCAGAACCAACTTTTCATGGTAGTAATGGACACAGTCCATCTAGCTGTAGCCCAAAGTACGATGATTTTTCCAGTTATAATTATTGTGATGGAATGGACACTTCAGAAACAGATGCCATATTACAGGGTGACAGCTTATCTACTGATAGTGATGAAGATGTCATTGTGGAAGGGAGCAGAAAACAGCCAAAGGAATCCAGTAGTATTATGGCATTACAGATACTTGTACCATTTTTGCTAGCAGGATTTGGAACTGTTTCTGCTGGTATGGTTCTGGATATTGTGCAGGTTGGTATTTACTTTACATGCTTTAAATATAGTGTTAAGGTTTTTTTAATGCATTCTAGTAGAAATAGTCACAATTTTGATTGGGAGCAAAGTGCACGCATGTGTGTATGTGTATTCAGATTTTGCAAATACAAACTGTGTTTATAACACTTTAGTAGCTCTAGTACTGCAGTGCGAGATGTTAAAAGTTTGAAACTTGTTGATGGCTATGGCCGCTAAGCCACAGATGACTGGTTAAAAAAAATCAACATATATGTTGAAGTATTACAATTAATTTTCAAGGATATTTCATACTCATACATTGATTCAAAATAGTTATCAGTATTTATGCATATATGCTGTTATAACTGGGTGGAAATACTTGTTTGATTTATGAATGTTGAATGTTCCATCAGCTGTGTACATGTGTACTGTGAGAAAATTGAATAGTTTCTTATTTTCCTGACTTACTTGTATATCCCACCTTCTGGGAAAATCTCACATACCCTAATTTTGGGGAGAAGGTGATCTGCCAGAATGTATATGGTATATAGAGACACATTGTAAGAGGGGGCTCTCTGAGGGCTGGTCTGCCACTGGCCCATCCACCTGTTTCTGGGCCAACTGCCCACCTCCTCTCCTGCCACTCCTTGTTTCTTAATTGGTTCTAGTAAGGTGGGAGGCTGCCCATTCTTGCCCCAATGCCAGGGGGCGCTATCTGCAGCTCTGTTCCTCCCCTACACTGCAGCCCAAGCCTCGCAGATGGCATCCAGGTGACAATGCTCCCAGCCTACAGCTGGACCACGCTTAGCCCTTGTTGTCAGGCCTCAGGCACACACGCATTCATACCCTCCTCTCACACTCCACCCCGTCTCAGGGTCTCTTTCACGCATCAACAACTTCTACTGCTTTGCTCCCTCTCAGAACAGGCCCCTTTGACCATAGGCTTTATCTAGCATACACCTTGGGTGGCAGACAGTCTTTTGGGCCTCTCCCATGACCCTCACTGGGGCAGTGGCCAGCCAGTTACCCAACCGGAACCAAGCTTACCCTGACTCCTCCCAGGGCAACTCTATACAAACTCCCACATATATACTGGGCTCCCAGCCCTCCAGTTTCCCCCTCACTGGGGCTCCACATCTCCGCCTCCTCACTGGGGCTACAGGGCTTCCTTCCCCAGTTGAGTGCTCAAATGGCTGTGGCTGTAGCTGTGCCTGGCTCCAACTGCAATGCACAGTGATGTGGGGGCTAGTGGTTATTGAGACACTCTGACCTGCCTTCCACCAGGGTGGTAACTGGTGCAGTTTTAGGTCATGTCCAGGACCAGGTGCCTCCAAACCATCCCCCTAAGCTCGTGGCCTTACCGCCAAGATGTTTCATACAGCCTTTCAGCCAGACTGTTTCTGCCTGCCTGCCAGCAGCGAACTGCTCTGTTTATAAGGGCAGCCAGAGTTCTAAAATGGCTGCCGTAATCAAACACCTGCTGGCTGTTTAGCTCAGCCCTTAAAGTGGCAGGCACCAACAGTGTCCTGCCACATGCATGTTAAAGTCTTAACATAATTTAATAAAATACCTGGAAGCACATACAGAATGATACAGGACTTTTGGAATGTGGAGATGAGCATATGGCTTTATAGAATATTATGTGCAGCAAGTGCAAAATTGCACACTGTCACAGGGGGCCTATTCAGGCCGATTTAGCTGTGGCCCGCCCACCTGTTTCTGGGCTAACCGCCCGCCACACCTTGTTGTTAATTAATAAATAGATGTTAATAAGCTGGAGGCTGCCCATTTCCTGCCCCGATGCCAGGGGGCACTATCTGCAGCTCCATTCCTCCCCTATACCACAGCCCATGCCTCGCAGATGGCATCTTGATGTTTTCATCATCACCGGCCCCCAACCTGGGCCCCAGGCTCCTTTTAATTGAACCCCGCCTGGATTCCTCCCCTCAGGCGGTCTCATCCACCTTCATACTAGGCAGCATAGCTCCCTGAACTGCTTCCTCTTCAGGTGTGGTCCCCCCAGGACCTTCAGCTCCCTAGCCCTGGCCCACCTCCAGGCCAGTCGGGACTGCAGGCCCTCAGCTCTTGGGCGTTCTTCACGGTGGCCCCCAGCCCTTTGACCCTTCGGGTCCTGGCCCCAGCATGGACCAGTCAGGGGAAGTCCAGACAGGCCTGAGTCAATGGCCTCACTCTTTCTCCATGGGGTCCACCTTCCAGACCCTCCAAACAAGGGGTAACCCACCCAGTTGTGGGGGCTAGGGGTTAAGGTGCCCCAACCCACCTTTCACCAGGGTGGTAACTGGCCTGGCATTTCCTGGGGGCTCCCACGCCACTGGGAGCCCCACCAGGCCACCCACTCACAGCAGGGTGCAGTTTTAGGTCATGCCTAGGACCAGGAGCCTTCTGACCATCCCCTACGGCTCCTCCCTTACCTCCAGATGACACCAGCAGCCCTCCACCCAGGCAATGTTGTTGCCTGCCCTCCAGCAGCAGAACTGCCATGTTTATATGGGCAGCCCCAAATCCAAAATGGCTGCCATCGTCAGGCACCTGGCAGCTGCCAGCTCCAGGCCCTTAAAGTGGCAGGCACCCGCAGTGCCCTGCCACACACACACACACGTTTCAATAATGTAGACATTATTATGAGGCTTATGATCCCACCTCTACTACTCCTTCCTGCTATACAAGGACTAGATCCCACTGGTTTGAGGAGGGAAGCCTAACTCATACTCAGTGTTCAGACTAAGTAACAAGATTTTCCCTCTCTCTCAAGTTCAGTTTTAACATAACTTCAGAGCCCTGTCCCAGGATTCATAGTCAGCTATTTACACAGTAATGTTTTGTGTAGTAATGATTAAAGAAAATTCAGTGGAAGCTAAAAGTTAGGACAGGCCTATTGGAGCAGCTTATTTCCCTGTCTTCTCACCTCAAATCAAAGAGGTGGGGGAAGTAACTTTTCTTCTACTTTTTCTATTTCTTTTCCTGGTGCTGCTTTACCAAGGTGTAGAGTTTCATAAATTCTGTGAAAACTTCATTGCTTTTATGTTTTTCTCTATACAATTAGTGTTCACAGAAGTCTCTTTTAAAATCTATGAACAATTTGAATTCCTTACCTTCAAGGTGAAAATGGAGATTTTTTTTTTTTGTAACTAAGTCTTCCACTTTATGAATTTGTTAATTAAAAACAGGCAAAGGGCAATACTCTCCAACACTCAGGCTTGTAAATCAAAGCAAAGAACATTGGAATTCATCTTCCTGGAAACATTTATGATAAGAAAATAACCATCTGGTAACCTAGTAAAAGGAAGTTAACATTGGTATGCAAATATTGTTACTTCCTTGGACTGTGAAACAGGAACTGTGTCTTGTTTTACTACAATATGTAACCTGAACTCAAATCAACAAGGGTCTTAAGTACAGAGAATGCAGTTTCAAAACAAAAATTAAACCAGACAAAGCCTGCTACTTTTACTCTAAACTCCAATTATTATAAAGGATACTTTCAGGTTAAATCCCTACCTTGCTAAATCTTAAGCTTGTACATAAGAACTTCATACATGTGTTTGAAGTGACCAACCACCCATGCTTTTCCCGGACAGCCCTGAATTTGGGGGCTGTCCAGGAATTTGTGTCCACAAGATGCCAAGGACTTTCATCCTGAATTCATCTTTCAGCTGCACCAAGCCATGTAACAATGCTAATTTTATTTCATTGTCTCACTAAAACTTTTAAATCATTTCTTATGAATAGGGACCTACCAAATTAATGGGCCTTGGTGGTCAAATACAAGGCTGTAACACAGCCTGGCACCCCAATTTCATGGCTGTATCACAGCCAGGGCTGCCATTTGGAGGACAGACGAAAGTGGGCCCCCTCAAGCCTCTGTTTAGCTGAGGAGTGCCAGAAGTCTCACAGGGAACCAGCTATTTCATGGGAGACTGCCAATTACAACATTTCCCTGAAATCTGTGAAATCATGTATTTGGTAGCTCCCTACTTATAGGTGTAAATCTCATACATCCTACATGTGATAACTTGAGACAAAAAAGGAGCTGCTGCCCTTCCAAACTGCACCATTGTCCTTCTGATACTAAAAAGACTTAAAGTTTTCTTAAAACAATGGTTTTCAACCTTTTTTCATTTGTGGACCCCTTTGGAAATTTCAAATGGAGGTGCAAACCCCTTTCAATTGCAAGTGTGGCTATTCATATAGTTTCAATTGATCATGGTTATCTTTTGTGGACCTCTTAGACAGAGTCTGCAGACTCCCAGGGATCTGCAGACCACAGGTTGAAAACCACTGTCCTAGAAGAAAGCCTTGTATTCTGGGATCTGAACGTACAAGCCCATTGTCCCATTTTAACCTCTGAAGTACTGAGAGAACTCTTCCCATCTCCCTGCTTCCTTCAACAATGGGGGAAAAAAGGTGCTAATTTCAAGCTGCATGTATAAATGACTGTCCCATGCCTGTTTTGCTCTGTTTGCAGCCTGGCTTCTCTCTGGAATGAGTGGCAATTAACTTGAATGAGCCACAGTTAATTTACACAGCATTGTTCTAGGTAAAAGAGTTAGCACACTTTATCTCATATAAAAGTGGGAAGAAAAAATGCCAAACACAGAGGTGCTGGAGTGCTCAGGACTGACACACTTAGAAATCACTGTCTAATAATAGGTTGCAATGGCTCAGCCATGTCATGAAGACTAGGAAGAGACCATATCACCAAGAATATTTTGTACAGCGAGATTCAAAATGGCTCTAGAAAGTGGGGTTGCTCTCTATGGTGGTACCACGATGTGTGCAAAAATGATAAGTCACTCAGCATCAATGTAGAAAGCTGGGACGAACATGCAGAATCCTATCCAATCTGGAGAGAACACCTGGTCCTCGGTGCAGCACAACATGAAGCTGCTTTGATCCAGAGGATGGAAGCAAAGCAAGAAACAAGAAAGTAGTATGCTGTAAACTTGGACTCCAACTCTGAAAACATGGATCTGTGAAACTTGTAACAAGCTGTGTTGGTCTTGAATTGGGATTGTCAGCCACAAGTGGATTCATCAGGCACCCAACTAGACCTCTTATGTCAGGGGTGGGCAAAATACAGCCCACAGGTTGGACCCAGCCTGCCAAGTGATTCCATCTGGCCTGCGGTGGGTCCCTTGGCCCAGACATGGAGGGCAGCCCAGGCCCTGGTGCTTGCAGCCGGTCCTGCTGGCCCCAAGCACAGAGATGCCACCTGGTGCAGCCCACTCTACCCCCATGCATGACTCTCAGGCACACCTGGAGCTGTAGTCTGCAGGGGTAGCATAGCAGTCAGACTCAGCTTCCTGGCAGATCCCACTGCTGCTGTCCCAGAGCAAGCACGTGTCTCATTGCCGCTAATTCCAGACCTGGTCTTGCTGGCTGGACACCTCAACTCGCCTGCCTTGTACCTACCACTGGAGGCACCGGACAGAGTGGGGGGGTGGACAGGTGGGGTCTCTTTGGAGGCCAGCCAGGCGAAGCTGATGTGGCCATGGGATGGGCAGGTGGGTGAGGCCAGGGTCAGGATCACAGGGTTATGACAGCACAGGGATGGTGCCTGGGGCAGCGCTGTGATCTGTTCCCTGCATGTCCTTGTGATGGGCACTGGGTCTCTGGGCAAGGATGCATGGGGAACACATCACAGCTCTCTCCTGGGTCCTGGCCCCACACTGTCACTGTCCCCTGATCCTGGCCCCGGCCCTGAACCTGGACACCGCTCCCTGCCTGCCCATGGCTCCATCCCATCTGCCCAGCCAACTGTGCCCTGCCTGCAGGTGTCCTAGGCCAGTCTCAGTGGAGACCACCCCCCCCCCCAATCTGTCCCGCTAAGATAAATTGGAATCTTCTTGGGCCACCCCACACTGCTTTGTGTAAACAGCTGTGACAGGGGGCCAAGGCTGGGTCAACATCCCACTCCTTCCTCGCCACCCCTCTGGCTCTCAAGAGCTCAGCAAAACTCCTTAAGTGGCCCTCCAGCCCAAATAATTGCCCATCCCTGTCTTATGTGTACACCGTGATCCAGAGGGTCGATGGTTACCTACATTATTATATTAGATATGGTCACAGATACTTAAAGTGGGACAAAAGACTTTCTCTGTAAACACGTAGTCTTTCAAAGCTGTGTTACTGCTCAGTGGCCAGGGAGACCACGCGTGGCTTGTCCCTGGAATGATTGGCAATTTATTTGAATGAACTACTATTAATTAAATGGCGGTATGTGGCATTGTTCCAGGGAAAATGTTAGCACATTTGATATTGCATACTTCAGAGGTTACTTTAAAATGGAACAGTGGACCATAGGGTTGTAAATAAAAGTCAGAGCCTTTTGTTCTGGGTCCTATTCTAAATGGCTGTGCTATTTATGTTTTGATCTGGCTTAAAACATGGAGCCTCAAATGAGATGTCTGTTTACAGCCTTGATTTTCTGACTTCTGTTTAGATCAGAACATTAATGCAAAACCATATTGTATGTTACTGTCCAGGGCTAAGCACAGACAGTAAAAAAGCTCATAGCTGAATTGATTCAATCTTCACAGGTTAGTCTAAGCTGCATAGATCGAACTGATAGGCAAGTGAACAGACATTCACTTTTGATTCCAGAAATGCAACCAAATTCCTGTAGTGGCCGAGGCCAGAAGTCAGGGGCCCATGCAGACAGCTTGGACCATGGCTAGCCCACCAACCCTGCAAGGGGAGAGGGTTGTAGGGGAGGTGTAAAGCATACTGGGATGCTGGGGGACAGAGTTAACTTGAATCTGGAGGGGATCTGGTACATAAATAAACCGATTTAACCTAAAGCAGTGGAGTTTGATACCACATCCATTCAGGCTTATCTTAAACAGGTTTCAGACATTTTGAAAGAGGTTTATGTGCACTGAACTTCTGTTGTGTTACAGATTTGAACTAGTTTCCATTCACTTATAACAGTTTGTGTGTAATTTCTGTCTGTAGCCCAGGTAGCTGTTAGTCTGTCATCTCAAAAAAATATTAGGTGCAATGTTAAGAAAATAGCTGAGGATTAAAACATTTTTGTGAATGATGTATTGTTATTAAAATAATGTCTGAAAATGTGAAGGGATAATATGTATCTGAGCTTTTTTTCCCCTTGTATCATTTAAATAGCATTGGAAAGTGTTCAAAAATGTTTCCGAAGTTTTTATCTTGGTTCCTGCACTTCTTGGACTCAAAGGAAATTTGGAGATGACTTTGGCATCCAGACTGTCAACTGCAGTGAGTATTCCACCCCCCCACCCCTTGGATGTGTGTTGTAATGTTAGAAAGAAAAAATATTAGTCTTTTAGATGAGAAGCTGGCAGGGTTAGTATTTATGTAGTTGTTACAGAAATTCATCGTAGTAAATACAGAATGATCACAGGAAGAAAATAGTCATCCCTTATAAACTCCACCCTCAGAATAATTTCTCTTCATGAAAACTATGCAGGTCACAAGAAACTAAATAGCAGTTTCAGATGTGATTGTGCACACTCCAAGTTCTACTAGTTCACTGTGGGCTTATGAGTTAACACCACTGGATGGTACATGGAGCAGTTCACACCTCTCAGAGTAATTGTTTCAGACTCTCTGTATGAAGACGTCTCTGCTTTAGTTACACCCAGTTAAACATTTTGGAGGCTTCATTGACAACCATAAAAACTAAAGGCTGACATATTTTTTAAGGAAGTGTATGCTTCTGGAGAACAAGCTAGGAGCTTTTCTGGTCCATTCCACACCCTGTGTGCAGTGTGGTTTGTTAAGACCGACTTTGAGAGGTGCTTTGCAACCAAAATTCCCTTTGATAATAGACAAGGATGATATAAGCTCAATACTTTCTTTGGTGTAGGTGTGGAGGTTTTCACTCAAAAGTTAATGGAAGTAGCTACTGATGAATACGTAAGGGTCAGATAAATAACATGAAGACATCTCCTCTTTTAGTATAATGTAGTTTAATCAATTTAAGGAACATAACTGGTGGAGTTCCTCAAGGGTCAGTGTAGAGAGAAATGTAATTAACGATATTGGCATGAAAGCTAGGAGTATGCTCATTAAATTGACAATGACACAAAGTTGGGACTTCTTGCCCATACTAAGGAGGATTGGAACTGGATGGCCTTGAGGCTTGGATCAATATAAATAAGAGGAAATTCAGTAATACAAAATGCAAGACCATGCTCTCATGGCTGGTAATAACATTTGGTATAATTAAGGAGCACCCCCCAACATGCACACCAGAAGCCTGAAAGCACCTCTTGCCATGCTGTAACAAATGTAGGATTTTTTAAATCAAAATAACCCAAAGACCTCAAAAACTACAGCACATTGCTAGAAGAGAGCAATCTGAGGGGAAAATGACTTCCTGACCCCATGTCTGGTGATTGGTTTAACCCTGAGTGTTTGAGCAAGGCACACACCAACCAGGCACCTAAAAAAAGTTTGCCAGTATCACTCAGAAAATCAGCACATCCTACCCCAGTCAGGACCAACCTCTTTTGGCAGGTGTATCACAAATTAGACCTGTACCCTACCTGAGTGCCACTCCAATCCCCTTTTCCCTACCTGATCTGCTGTTCAGCTTTCTGTTCCCTGCCCTGTGCTTCCTGCCTGATTTGATGCTCTGCTTTCTGTTCCCTGCCCTACCTGCTGCTGTGCTGCCTGTTGCCTCCTCCATCTGCTGTGTAGCACACAGAGGCTTCTTGTGCCACTTGTGGCACCCATGCCACAGGTTGCCCACACCTGTGCTGTGTCTTATGCAATCTTCAGCACTTCAGATGAAGACAGAGGAAAAACAAAATAAAAGGAAACAAAATAAAATAAAACACAGAAGTCTATTTATGTGTCTGCCCACATTTCTTAGTAAACTGTCCTCCAATTTACTGAGATTTTTTTTTTTCCAAATCTGGATTTGCCTGTACATTCCCCTCTCCTCTTTTCTCCATCATGCCTTTAATCCCTGTCTGCACTGTACCATCTCCAAGTACATTTCTAGTCCTCATATCTTCCACAAGTCCTACCAGGCAACACATCATGCTGATGTAACTTCTATCAGGTACCCTCTTAACAAAAATGTATCTTCATTACCTTTTTCGTTTTTTGGTCACTTCCATTTTTCTCTGAGTTGCTGTCACCGTATTATCTTTCTAGTCCAGATCTTTAAGGAAAAAAGGACAACTTCCCTCCAAATTCTTCCTTGTAGTCTTCCACACAAACTCACAATACCCAATTTCTGTTTGTTAACATCTCTGGTTGCTTCGCTTTAAAGCCTTTACTTTGAGTCAGTCCTGCCCCCTCCTTTAATTAACCGTACCTCAGTAGTGATCAGAGTGGGAACGTACCTCAGACGTAAAGCCTCTGTTCATCAGAATGCATAGCCCACAAACAGACTGCAAACTACAGCAAAACCACAGACCCAGTGAACTCCTTTTATCACTTGGCAATCCCTGAGTAGACTAAATGGGCATTTATACATGTACTTTTTAGTTCTCAGATGCACCAGGGATCTGCCGCTTCAGTGCAGACTCAATTAATCGAGTCTGCTCCACACAGGAGCTGACATGCACTGCGTTGTGCTGCTTGCGGTCATATAAGTCGCAAAATGTGTGTGAGTGCAGAGAAATGGTGGTGGTTCGCTTTTGAACTAAAGCATCTGCAAGGTTCAAAAGCGCACCACCACCATTTTCTTTGAGTTAACGCTCATTTTGCCACTTACACAATTTGCACGTGTAAAAATGCCCAATCAGTCCCTTTGCCTTCAGGTGGTTGTAAAGGAATAAAGCAGGAAAGATTCATACAATGTTTTTTTGCTTCTGTTTACTTTCCTAGATAGAAGGCAATATTATCTTGTAATACTGATAAGATACTGAATGTACTGAAGTGACAACTAGGCTGTCCGAAGTCCAAGACTGACACATTTGAGACACTGACAGGGGAAACTTATCTTTCAGGGTGTGTGTGATTAAAGCTGTTTAAAATAAGGAAAGGCTGTAGTCCACTGGTGCTCACCCTTTTAAAACTTATGGCACCCCTTGGAAAATCTCAGCTTTCACTCATTTCTCAATTACAGAAACGGGGCAATTCTCCTTTACAGTATAGGGCCAGGTCTATACAACAACCTTTTGCCAGCATACTTCTATTAGTCAGGCATGGGATGAAGTGTAATTTGTTAAGGATATAGTTGGGCTGGCAAAAGCCTTTGGTGTAGATGAAGTTATACTAACAAACTGCATACTTTTCAGTTTGGGTTATTTTGCTTTTGGATTGGGCTGTCCTAAAGGCTGGAATAAGTAACCTCAACAAAAGCACAATTTTGCCAGTGTAAACTGGGTCTGCTCTTGGAGTATTTTGCCTGCAAAAACAACCCAGTAAAACCTTCCAAGCATAGACCTAGCCTAAATATATGTGCATTTTGGAGTTCTGCATCAAAACAGATTGGCAGATCTTGTAGTGAGCAAGATGTCCTGAATTCTAGGCATCAGAGTGAGGAAAGAATCAATACCAAAGGATGTGTATTGCACTCTTTCAATGGTAAACTGAGGTGATTTCAAAAGGGAAAACTATGTACATGATACATGGCCATGTACCAATTTTGAAATGATAACTGTTTATTAAATAATTTACAGTGTGTAAATACATGTTCATATCAAGACGTTTATCATCAAAGGACATTATCAAAAAAATAGAAAATTGTGTCAATCTAATAAATCAGTAGTTCTGAAGTACTGCACCTCTTTGTATCTACTTGCCTGTTTTCTAGTTCCTTTTATTGTGTAAAAAAGTTCAAAACATAAATTGCAAGACTGCCAGTTGAAGCCAACTGGCAATGAAAATGCTTGCCAGCAACAGTGAAATGTCACTTCTGGCATGGAGGGATCCATCACCTAGGACAGATTCATAGATGTTAGGGTCGGAAGGGACCTCAATAGATCATCGAGTCCGACCCCCTGCATAAGCAGGAAAGAGTGCTGGGTCTAGATGACCCCAGCTAGATACTCATCTAACCTTCTCTTGAAGACCTCCAGGGTAAGGGAGAGCACCACCTCCCTTGGGAGCCCGTTCCAGACCTTAGCCACTTGAACTGTGAAGAAGTTCTTCCTAATGTCCAATCTAAATCTGCTCTCTGCTAGCTTGTGGCCATTGTTTCTTGTAACCCCCGGGGGCGCCTTGGTGAATAAAACCTCACCAATTCCCTTCTGTGCCCCCGTGATGAACTTATAGGCAGCCACAAGGTCGCCTCTCAACCTTCTCTTCCGGAGGCTGAAAAGGTCCAGTTTCTCTAGTCTCTCCTCATAGGGCTTGGTCTGCAGGCCCTTGACCATACGAGTTGCCCTTCTCTGGACCCTCTCCAGGTTATCCGCATCCTTCTTGAAGTGTGGCACCCAGAATTGCACGCAGTACTCCAACTGCGGTCTGACCAGCGCCCTATAGAGGGGAAGTATCACCTCCCTGGACCTATTTGTCATGCATCTGCTGATGCACGATAAAGTGCCATTGGCTTTTCTGATGGCTTCGTCACACTGCCGGCTCATGTTCATCTTGGAGTCCACTAGGACTCCAAGATCCCTTTCCACCTCTGTGCCACCCAGCAGGTCATTCCCTAGGCTGTAGGTGTGCTGGACATTTTTCCTCCCTAGGTGCAGCACTTTGCATTTCTCCTTGTTGAACTGCATCCTGTTGTTTTCTGCCCACTTGTCCAACCTATCCAGGTCTGCCTGCAGCTGTTCCCTGCCCTCCGGCATGTCCACTTCTCCCCATAGCTTTGTGTCATCTGCAAACTTGGACAGAGTACATTTGACTCCCTCGTCCAAGTCGCTGATGAAGACATTAAAGAGTATCGGTCCAAGGACCGAGCCCTGCGGGACACCACTGCCCACACCCTTCCAGGTCGAGACCGACCCATTTACCACGACTCTTTGGGTGCGACCCTCTAGCCAATTAGCCACCCACCAGACTGTGTAGTCATCCACATCACAGCCTCTTAACTTGTTCACCAGTATGGGGTGGGATACCGTATTGAAGGCCTTCCTGAAGTCTAAGTATACGACATCCACCCCTCCTCCTGTGTCCAGGCGTTTCGTAACCTGGTCATAAAAAGAAACTAGATTGGTCAGGCACGATCTGCCCGCCACAAACCCGTGCTGGTTTCCCCTCAGCATAATTTGTCCTGCCGGGCTCTCACAAATGTGAGCCTTGATAATTTTTTCAAAGACTTTGCCAAGGATGGAGGTGAGACTGACTGGCCTATAGTTGCCCGGGTCCTCCTTCCTCCCCTTCTTGAAAATGGGGACCACGTTGGGCCTTTTCCAGTCCTCCGGGACTTGGCCCGTGCGCCACGAGCATTCAAATATTCCCGCCAGTGGCTCTGCAATGATGTCGGCCAGTGCCTTCAGCACCCTCGGATGGAGCTCATCTGGGCCTGCCGACTTAAAGGCATCCAGTTCCTCCAAGTGACTCTGCACCATCTCAGGGTATACACATGGAAGTCTAGCGCCTTGCTGCTGCCTCTCTACAACCCCAGTGAGAGACTTGTCATGCCCCTCGCTTAGGAACACTGAGGCAAAGAACTCGTTGAGGAGTTCAGCCTTGTCCCCCCTGTCCGTCACCAATTGCTTCTGCCCATTTAGCAGGGGTCCTATTCCACCCTGGGCCTTCCTTTTACTCCCTATATATCTAAAAAACAATTTCTTGTTGTCCTTTACTTGGGATGCCATCCTCAGCTCCATGGTAGCTTTGGCCCATCTAACTGCCTCCCTACAAGCACGAGCAGAGGAGGTATATTAATCTTTGGTGATCTCTCCCTGTTTCCACTTTTTATGTGCTCCCCTTTTGGCCCTTAGGCTGCCCTGGATTTCTCTGGTCAGCCAGGGAAGCCTCCTGGCCCCTTTCCCTCTTTTGCCTCGCACGGGGATCGTCTTGCTTTGTGCCTGAAGGATTGTTTCCTTAAGGCACAGCCACCCTTCTTGGGCTCCCATCCCTTCAAAACTCCTACTCTGCAGTGCGTCCTTGACTAATCACCTGAGTTCATTGAGATCAGCTTTCCTAAAGTTGATATACAATATGCTATTTCACAGAAGGTGGAAGGGAAATTTTGATCAAAGACTTCAGGGCAAACCCTTGTTTTTATTAAAGGTGCCATGGGATTTTAATCTTCACATAGAGACCACTTGATGTTGTCTATGGGCTCCTAAAGAATACGAAAGAAATGCCTTACCTTATAACTATCACCCATTACATAATGTGTTTAACACACCTATTTATGAAGAATAAATAAGATTTGTGTAAGAGCTGTGCCTCCTTAAATAATGCTGCGCTATCTAAATTCAGGAGGACTATTTTTGAAGTTTGAATGTACTTTGAACACTGTAAAATGTTTATATTGTAGATTGTGAAAGTCTCAATAACTTTCAGTGCATTTATCTGGGTGTTTCCTCTTACTGTGCTCCTCCTAAACCACAAACAGCAAAAGCAAGATGGAAAAGAATCAGAAATATAAAGAGAGACGACTAAAATGGGAAAGCAAAAGGGCCTGGGTTTAATTTATTTGGAGAGTGATTTTTCACGTTATGCATCTCATTTAGTGAGCAACAGAAAAACTTAAGTATAACTTCTTTGCTGGAAAACAGGAGATTCTGAACACTTTCCTCAAGAAATAGAACTTACAATGTCCTCAAATAGTGCCCAAATATTGTCCAGATCTCTACATTTAGTCCTAGCTTTGCTTTCAACAAAACAGTGCATTCTGAAAGAAGGGTATGTGGGACAGCATTTTAAAAGTTATTTGTTTGGTTTTTTAATTCATTTGAGATTGGATAGTCCTATTCTCTGCCTCATAGAATTAGGCTGAAATTTGTTTACAGCAATGTAAGTCTATACTTACACTGGGGTAAATCCAAAGTTACAAAGCCAAACTCTGCTTTTGATTATAAAACTTGATTTTCTAGAAACTTGCATATGTACTTTTATTTATGTAAGCAGCCGGTTGAACTGAAGTTGTAAGCATAAATGTTTCCAGGATGAGGTCAACAGAATATAAACTCTTGGGCTAAGTACAGGCAGTCAAAAAGCCTGAGGCTGAATTGATTCAGTCTTTGCAAGTTATTCTAAGCTGCAAAGTTTGAACCAATAGGCAAATGAACAGACATTCACTTTTGATTCAGGAAATGCAGCCACATGCCTACAGTGGCTCAGGCCAGAAGCCTGGTGGGCACTGGAGCACAGCTCTCTGGCACATAGCAAGCATGGGCTGTGTCCTTGCTTCCTCTTCCTGCTGCCCCTGAGGTTTCTGGGATTTGCAGTCCAGAATCACAGAAGCAGGACTCTGCAGGGTTGTTCATCACTTCCTCTTCCTGCTTCCAGGTGCCTCTGGGATTTGTAGTCCACAGTTGCAGCCAGCACTAAGTAAGCATGGCAGGGCAGCTTCATACTTGGGGGAAGGGAAGTTTAACCTCACACTCTGGCCACAGACCCCAACAGGGGTTTGCCTCTGGCGGGGGCAGTAAGCTGGCCAGTGAGCCAGCTCTCACTGCTCCAACAAGGGAGCAAAGGTGCGTGGCCAGCCCTTCTCTCTGGAGCAGACAGCATAGCACTGCCCAGGGCTGCAAGACGTTGAGGGATTCTGATTTAACTCAAATCAGGAAAGGGTCTGGGAGAGAATCTTCATAAACCAGTTTGACCTAAATCAGTTAAGTCTAATACTACATTCAGCCAGGTTTATCTGAAACCAGTTTCAACCATTTTGAAACTGGTTTATGTGCACTGAACTTCTGTTCTGTTACAGGTTTAAATTAGTTTCTGATCACTTAAACTAGTTTACATATAATTTCTGACCCTAGCCTTCATGGCACTTTAGGTTGATTTTTCTCTAAAGTGACTAAATGCAAACCATTTTAGTACATTTCTCCTTTTTGCCAACTAATCTAATCCTGGTTATACATTCAGGAATATACACGGAATTTTAAGTAACATTCACTATGCATGTGGTAAAGATGTGTGCAAGGAAACAAGTTACTTACTTGACAAGATTTCTGTACGGCAAACTTCATCAGTGTTGGCTTGACCAGGAGGAAGCTGTATAAATTGAATAGTAGAATAATACTGTAAAGCTGGATTTGGTTTTAGTTTACTTTCAAAATGACTGACTAATCATTATTCCTCTTGAAAGACTTTAAAAGTACATGCTGTTCATTATCTAACTTTGTAACAGATGTGTTTAATGAATTTTTAAAAAAAAACAAACCCCCAAAACCCCCTGGAGCATATTAATATTACAGCTGTTCTAGTTGTGGCACTGAATTGTCAGTGACTTGTTGCTTCACTACTAGATTTGAAAGTATCATAAATTTAAATCCAAATATCTAAAATTAACTTGTTATTTCACAGGTAAACGTTGGGAAAATGGATTCTCCCATTGAGAAATGGAACCTAATAATTGGCAATTTGGCATTAAAACAGGTAAAACTTACTCATTTTGTAGACTCTTGCATTAAAAGTACTCAGCACAAATTTTGAATAATAGAAAAATATGCACAGACTATAAACACTATAATGATCAATACAGATGCTAAATACCATATAATAATAAATGTACTGTGTGACAGGGGCCTCCTCGGGCCGAAGCCTGTGGCCCACCCACCTGTCACCGTGGCAGGGGGCCACTCGGGGCCGACCTCCATTGCCCGCCCACCTGTCCTTGGGCAACCGCCCGCTTATCTCCCCCGCCACGCCTTTGATGATAATTGATTCATTAAGATGTCAATTAAGCAGGAGGCTACCCATTGTAATGCCCCGATGCCAGGGGGCGCTCTGCGGCTCCAACCTCCCCTAATACCGCAGCCCAAGCCTTGCAGATGGCATCTTGGTGTTCATCTAGTCACCGGCCCCACACTGGGCCCCAGAACCATCCACACAGGACCCCTCTATGATCTTCTCCTATCAGGTGGCCACTCCACCATCATCCAGGCTACCTAGCCCCCCGAAGCCATGTTCCCCTCTCGGGTGTGGTCCCCCCGGGACCTTCGGCCACTTGCCCTGGCCCACCTCCAGGTCAGTCAGGACCCCAGGCCCCCGGCTCTTGGGCATCCCTCGCAGTGGGCCCCTGGCCCTTTTGACTCCCATAGTCCTGGCCCCAGCTTGGGCCAGTCGAGGGTACTCTCCCCTTCGGGCTTGGTCTCTAGCCGCTCACTCGCATTTTTGGGCCTCACCGTGCCACTACTCCCTTTCTCCTAGGGGCAACCGCAGCACCACACCCTGTACTCAATCACACTCTCGGGGTCCACCCTCTCTGGGCCCCTCAACACTGGCCCCCTGGGCCCCCCAACAAACACAAGGGTAACCCACCCAGTGGTGGTGGGAGTTAGGGGTTAAGGCACCCCGACCCACCTTTCACCGGGGTGATAACTGGCCTGGCATTTCCTGGGGGCTCCCATGCCACTGAGAGCCCCACCAGGCCACCCACTCCCAGCAGGGTGCAGTTTCAGGTCATGCCCAGGACCAGGAGCCTCCTTACCAACCCCTTGCAGCTCTCCCTTACCTCCGGTGATCTCAGCAGCACTCCAGCCAGGCAATGTTGCTGCCTGGCCTCCAGCAGCCAAACTGCCCTCCTTATATAAGCAGCCCTTGCCTCTAAAATGGCTGCCCTAATCAGGCACCTGGAGGCTGCCAGCTCCAGGCCCTTAAAGTGGCAGGCACACACAGTGCACTGCCACACACCTCCCCCCTTAGATCATTACTGCCCCCTCGCTGGGGCCACTTCACTGCCCCCTTCCAATGGGGCTTCTCGTCGCTCATCCTACTGCCCCCTCACACTGGGGCCCCACAACCCACTGGTTGCTCTCATCACTGCCCCCTCTCGCTGGGGCCACCCCCTCGCTGGGGCCACTTCACCGTCCCCTTCCAATGGGGCTTCTTGTCGCTCATCCTACTGCCCCCTCACTCTGGGGCCCTGCAACCCACTAGTTGCTCTCATCGCTGCCCCCTCTCGCTGGGGCCGCCCCCTCACTGGGGCCGGGGTCTCCGTACCCCGCACACAACCCGGGGTCTATGTTCCCCGCCTGCAACCCACTGGTTGCACTCATCACTGCCTCCTCTCTTGGGGCTTCTCTTCTTATTGAACCTCCGGTGTTCTAGGCCCCACACACTGCTACCCTCTCTTAACTGGGCTCACTGTCCTGCTATTCCTTCTCACGAAGCTATCTTCCCCTCTCGGCTGTGGTTCCCCTGGAACCTTTGGCCTCTTGCCCTGGCCCACCTCAAGGCCAGTCGGGACCCCAGGCCCCTGGTTCTTGGGCGTCCCTCGCGGTGGGGCTCCGGCCCTTTTGACCCTCGTGATCCTGGCCCCAGCTTGGGCCAGTCGAGGGTACTCTCTCCTTCGGGCTGACCACCACAGGACCCTGCCCCCTCGAGGCCTATTGCTGTGCTGGCCTTCTACCAGGCTCGATGTACGGCCCCTCTCAGGCTCCTCGTTGCTGGCCCCCTCAACAGGGCTCTCGTCGCTGCCCCCACTTTCAATGGGGCCGGGGTCCATGCACCCCACACGCAACCCACTGGTTGCAAGTGGCAGCCACACCCAGTGTACTGCCACATACTGTATATGTGTTTTCATGGTAACATAGAGTTTGTTTCTTAAGCAAGACAGACATAGAGAAAAAGTAAAACTGCTTTTTACGTACAAGGTGTATCTCTCCTATTGAGAAAGTATAGCAAAGCAGGGAACAGTTTTAGTCACTTTGCATCTCTCAATTAATTTTAAAAGGTGAATCTGTTAGTAAATGAACTCTTGTTTTGTTCATCTAGGTGCAAGCAACAGTAGTTGGTTTTCTGGCAGCAGTGGCAGCAATCATATTAGGCTGGATTCCAGATGGCAAATACCGCCTCGACCATTCAATCCTTTTGTGTTCCAGCAGTGTAGCAACTGCCTTTATTGCATCTCTTTTACAAGGTGAAAGAAATATTTGTAACTTTCCACTGTGACTGATTTTTCAGTAAAAACTGAATGTGCATTTATGTCACTGGTACTTAAAGATCTAAAACCCTGCAGAGCACAATATATCTGAAATAGATACTTGGTAGTAGGATGCCCTTTTGCAATCTCCTTTTATGTACTAATAATTAAAATCATAGTAATGAAAAAAAGGGTAATCACATCTTAAGTTGTAAACCCAACCACATGTTAACGCAGTTCATGTCATAAAACAAGGAATATATTCCACAAAGTTATTCCACAAAAAGTGTGTAATCACTTCGTGGCTGTCATGCCATTAATTGAACAAGTGGCCTGATGCTCCTTTGAGGCTGGGAGCGCACAGTTGATGGGGCTCCCAGCCACAGGGGTAGGCCATGTGCTCCTGTGGCTGGGAGCCCTGTCAGCTAAGGGGGCTCCCAGCTGTGGGAGCTTGCTACTTGCCACTGCATGAGGAGTCTGGGATCATGGTTGTGGGCTCTCCCTGCACTGGCAATAAGGCATGATGGGATCTCATGCTAGATCTCACAATCATGCCTCCTGTAGCATCTGCCTACACATCTGGTAGGGGTCTTAGTAATATCCAGATTTTGTTCAGGTTGATAAAATGTAGCCTTGATTGTGCCTACAGCAAAAGCAGCATCTTTGTAAAACTAAGCCCTAGTTATTTTGACTTGAGGCAACATGAGGTGATAAAATGGGATCCAGTCACATCACATTCTGAACAAATTCATGCATGGATGTGAAAATGAGAAGGGTTGTTTTAGATTTTTCCCCACATCTGAGGGTAGAGGATTTCTTTTTGTAGTCACAGCTGCGCAGCATACATTGTCACTGCTAAACATATGGCACTTATTTGTGATTGGGCCTTATATAGTCATATAGGGGACTAAGCAGGTCGTTCCTGCACTAAGAAGATAAGGTGCGTTCTCAATTCAAGACAAACTGTCAATGAAGAGAAGGCAGTTTGTAGTCTTTCTACAAGTTACCAGATCAGGTTAAACACTAAGTACCTCTTATTCTTTAACTCAGCCTCTTATCTCACGTGAATAGTGCTTTGAATTCTTTGGGATTTTACAGAGTTTGTAACATGAGTTAAGATCATACTTTCTCTCTTAGTGAACACATAGCCCCTGAGTTCAGTTATGGGTTGGGCTGGAGTAGTCATAGGGATGGGGAATATGCAGATTATGGCTACACATACTCCTGCTCATGTACAGTTCAGTCATGAAAAGAGAGTGTACTGTGTTTGGTATTGGGCCAGCACAGCAAATTCCTTTCCAAGTCCAAGACTCCTACACACAAAACATGTGCTTTGGAAGAATTGTGACTTAGAACGAAATATTTAGGCACTGCTCCTTAACTAGGGTTCAGAGCAAACTCTAATGTCTTCTACAAAAGAAAATAATACAGTATATACGAATATATAAAAGTAATAAGAAATTAATTTTTAAAAAGACTTGAAGTTAAGATTAATAAATGTATTTGAAAACTCCCCCTTAAATATTAGGTTATGAAGGAAAAATTCTTTAGGTGATATTAGCGATATTGCTAATATAACACTACGAGCAGAATTTTCAGCAGGCATTGGAGTTCTATACAGAACCTCTTGAACTCTTGCTTTTTATAGAAAAGAATATAAACTACCTCCATGTGAAATGTTTTGATTTACTGTTTATGTAGTATCAATCTATATTTTAATAATGGAGCACTGAGTGATTTTTGTGACCAGGAGTAGAAATCATGGAGAATATGAAACCTGCTAATAACCAATGCATTTTGAGTGATGAAACCTTAAACTATCCTGAGTCTGCAGTAATCAATGCAAATTCAGCAAGAATGTACTGTACATAACTATCCTCATATAATATTTTGCTGCAAGGAATGGTGATACAAAGACCCTTTATGATTTTATGGTTTTTACCAAGTGCCAATTTTATATATAATCAAAATGAATGACCATACAGAGCCAATGATTGATGGATTTCCTTGTTTTCCCTACACACAAAAATGTAGAAAAAAAACAATAGGATTAATTTTGAGTCACCTAGGAGGAAGAATGATTCTGGGACAGAGGCAAAGGCTTGTATTTCTCACAAGATCTAGTTTTGATTTCCATTTTGTCCATAAATTTCCTGTGGCATGGCATTAGATAACATGTTTTCTTCTTACTTTGGATCCAGGGATAATTATGGTTGGAGTTATTGTTGGATCAAAGAAGACTGGTATTAATCCTGACAATGTTGCCACGCCCATTGCAGCAAGTTTTGGAGACCTTATCACTCTTGCTATACTAGCTTGGATAAGTCAGGGCCTTTATGATTGCCTTGGTAAGTATGTCCCCAACTTTGTGTGAATTTGAGAGGCAGCTGTTTTTATCATAAGATATTTTATTAACTTGTATATAAATACCAGTTTTGTCACTGAATTCTAAATTATCGATTAAAAGTTTAGGCCACAGCCTTTTCTTAATAATTCTTGAATGTAGCCCCTGGCAGACATTATACTTAAGATGTGATTAACTAGTTAATCATGTCTTAAGTAGTAACCTGGCTACACGTTAATGCATTTAATGACACAGTAAAACAAGGAAGAAACCACAAAATTAATACACATATTTTGTTGAATAACTTTGGACTGGTTCCCATGATGCCTTGTGTTGAATATGTGGCCAGGCATCAGCTGATTGAGGCTCCCAACTTTGGGGGGTGCATCTAAGTCAAGCATTTTGGTGTGCCTCTGAGGCTGGAAGGGGCAGTCAGCTGATCTGCGTTTCCAGCTAATCTGTGCTTCCTTTTTAGTCAAGAGCTCCAATGTGTACCGCCATATTCAGTTGCTGCTTCCAGCCTTGTGGGTGCATTGGAGCCAAGGGCTCTGGTGTGCCTCCAAGGCTAGGAGTGAAAGTCTGCTGATCAGCGGTCTCAGCCTCAGGGGTGAATCAGAGCCCTTGACTTCATTGTGCCCCTGAGGCTGTAAGTGCTAATCAGCTGACTGCCTTGCTACTTCTTGGTAAAGGGGGAGCTCTGGATAATGATACCCAGGCTTCCTCTGTTCTGGCAATATGGCACAACTGGGATTTGATCTGTGATCCCACAATCGCACCTCCTGCCATGCACATGTAGCATCAGATCCCATGACTCCTTTAACTGAACATCTGCCAGAGGCCTAGAATTCCAAAACTAGCTCTTCTGCCTGTGAGAAACAGTTTGGCTTTATGTTATAGCTCCCAGAAAATCCACTCTTGGCTTTCACCAGTCTAGTATTGAACTGTCAAATGTGCACTAGTGGTTTCTTTGTTCTTTATTGACTGGCTGTGTTTGTGTAAGATGAGCTTTTGCTATTGATGTTTTTTCCAATTAACTTTGGTTTTAGATAGTGTTGAAGTGTCAAGACTAGGGCCTGTATAAGTTTCTGTGCAAATCAATATATTTAAATAAAAAATACTTTAGACGCAAATCCATTAAATCACAAGGGACTCTCATCACTCTACAGGTTGCAACAAAATACCAGGTTTTTTAATTATAAATGTGAAATGGCATATGGATATTTTAAAACTGGCGTTCATTTTTCCTACCTTTTCCTTTCAAAACCAACAGCTGCTCAATAATGAAGTGACCCCTGCCAGCTGTTTCAGAGAATGGCCTTTTCTGTGTTTGTTCTTTTTGCTTTTCTTGTCTTCCAAGGATAGTAGATTCCTTCCTGAACCTAAGCTGACTGATCTTGCAATAGCCCTATATGTAGAAGCAAGGTGCTAATTTTCTAATTCAGCCATAACAGATGAAAAATAGCCACTACCTCAGATTAAAGCAGCAGCAGCAGCATAAATAAGGCCTACCCTGACTACTAGTTTTAAATGACAGTTATATAGCACTGTCTGGTTGTTGTCCAGGAATGTGTTCTACCTAGCCTTCTGATGACCATTTTTTATCCTTTAGGACCTAAGCAAAAGATAGGTTTCAAATATATGAAGCATATATTCACCTCCCCCTTTTCCAAATCACCTTGTCTGCCTGCTTTTCTTCAGTTATAATTAAACTAGGGTTTCTGTGCTTCATGCTTACATTGCATATTTTCCTCGAACATCTGAATCTCCTTCTGGTAGAAGGAACAGAATACTGCAAAAGGTTCATTGTTATAAGTATCCATAAAGGATTACAGATTTCTCTTTTTGAGAAGCATGCTGATGACTTTATTTTATGCTCTAGCTGAAATGTAGATGGCCATGGCTTGTGAAGTATTTCTGACTGCCGTAAGTGGTGTAGGATGTTGCAAAACAGTAAGAAATGCAAAACTCTGCAACTCTTGGTTCAGAGATGATACCTTTTATTAGATCAACTAAGAAACAGTAAGAAATAGCAAAAAATATCTTTTCCTGCAAGCTTTCAGGCGCACACGCCCTTCCTCAGGCTCAGGGAAAATTAAAGATGGTAAAAAGTCCCCAAATAAACTTCATTTTTGCACAGAGAAAGCTGAAGGTGGAAGTCAGTTCCTTTGGGTCCATGAGAGTGTCTTTGTGAGTTGCTTTTTGATGTGCAGATAAAGCAGGATTCCTTCCCTGGTGGTGTCAGATGGCAGACAGGCAGGGAGGTGTAGAAATCTTTCTTGTTCAGCAATGAAGTTTAAATCCAAAATTGGCTAAAATTTGGCATCTTCCATATTTCAGGGATGTATTTGGTAGCCGTGTTGTGGTCTGAGACAAAAAGAAATGCAAAGCTCCAGAAATGCAAAACAACCTGCAAAATAATAAGACACTTTGCCAATTTTAATTGTTCTTTCTCTGCTTCTGCAGGTATTCAAATCATATTTCATTCAGCTGCTGCCCTTGATGTATAGGCTGCATATAAAGATGCTTGAAAAAATGTTAGAGCAGGAGTGGCCAATCTTCAGCACAAGTGGTATGGGTAGACTCTGTGTGTGCCATGTAGCAGATTGGGGAAAGGACAAGCAATGTGGTGGCAGATGGGGCAGGGAGCAGAAAGCAGAGTATCAGGTCAGGCAGGAAGTAGAAAACTGCACAACAGATCAGGTAAGGCAGGGCTGGCAGCCCACAAGGGGTTAACTTGAAGTCCTACAGCAGCAGGCATTTCCAAGCTCCCCCTCCCTCCTCTGGCTGCCTCTTCCTATAGGGATGGTGCAGTAGCATAGTGAGCTAAGGGTGGATCTGGGGCATTCTGTACATCAGGGGACAGGGGAAATAGTGGGGTCGCAGGCGTATGATGCAGCATATACATGCGTGGCATTATAAAACATGTAAACTAATATTTCAGTCATCTTCTGATGTGTTAGAGGTAGTTAAATATTCCCATGGCTTTATGTTCTGATCTTTTTTCTGTTTCTAAATACCAATAGATTAAATTAGTTGGTTTCATCCAAAGCAGCTTTTCCCAAAGAAGTATCCTCTTTTGCAACACTAGAGGGCTCTACAGGACTGTAATTGGAAATATATTTTGTATTTCACTAAAAAAGTTTTGTATGCAAGTTCTCTGAAATTCTAAGACCCTGTTTAGTAAATAAAAATGTCCATGATGTTGAAGGTTTAGAATGCTTATTTTTTAGGATTTTAAAACTCCAGTTTATCTTCTAAAAAAATAAAGATTTTCCTCACTAATTTGTGTTTACTATTCTCTGCATATAACCTGTTGCTATTTCAGACCTCACAAACACAGGCTTTTACTATATTAAAGACACAGTGTTATCTCTCTTCTCTTAAGCTTCCTGTAGCTAAATCAAAATGGCAAATATACTTGCTCTATTATTATCGGGAGATTCAAAGCTGTCATTGTGAAGTATAATGCCTCCAGTTTGTAGTTGTCTTTCACTAGAGGTAGCATTTGTTTGAGTGGCACTTGATTTGTTTGTTATTCAAGTGACTGTAGGTATCCTGCATATTGGATAAATGTGAAGCCTATTCTGCTTTTAACTTGAAGACTAATTGAGATTGCTGTATGTGATGAATGTATGGGCCAGTTTGTAGAACAATTCAGGATTCACGACAAATTGCTCCAGGTTCCTTATATGCAGGCCTCACTCTAGGACTCCTTTCACCATGTAGTCGAAGCAATGGATAGCTATGAAGGGTAAAATTAAGTGAACCCAAAAAAGGGTTCATTTTCTTCTTCCTCTCATATTGTGTTACTTTCTTTTCTTCTTCTTTCTTATTTCCTATTGTGGACTGACTGTACAGGGTAGATGGCACTGCTATGAAAAGGACTTATTGAAGGTCTAGATATCAAATTGAAAGATCAGTCTTAGGGTGACCACTTCAACTAAACAGCTCCACAGCCAGACTCTGTTGCCGTGAAGTTCTGCTCTCAGTTTTCAAGTCATATCCTGGATTTGTATAGCTGCATTGTCTTTATAGTCTGTCCACTCCTTACATGTCCAGAGAAATCCATGGGTTGTCTTGTTCCAGCCTATTAAATGTCCTGCATATTTGGACTTCAAATTAAAATGGATAGCCCATGGAATTTAGAATGCTGGTATTATGAAGACCCTTTGTCTTTAAGCCAAGGTAGGGTGAATTGTAGAATTTAGCCTTCAGCTTCAAAATTATTTCAAATGAAGCTGGTACCCCTTCCTATATAGCAATATGGGGAAAACAAAATGGTTGTGGCCTCCTGATTCAAGCTTGTGATCCTTATATTGAGAATCCCTGTTCTCAGGAGACTAATGTATTATAGAAGCAGAGGTTTACAAATTCTAGGCCTTGACTATATCCTATACTAGTCTTCTTTCTCTTAAGGACTGATTGTTCTCAAGTGTTCCTTTTGTTGAACGGTATTGTACTATTCAGTTAACCTGCCTAATTCTTTTCTGCCTGACTCTATTTATATGGAGTGAACAAAGAACATTTCATGATTTCTTTTTGTATACGTATGTGAATACTAAGGCTAGGGACAGACATTACACATAAACTGGTTTAAGTGATCAGAAACTGGTTTAAACCTGTAACAGAACAAATGTTCGGTGCACATAAACCAGTTAGAAAATGGCTGAAACCAGTTTGAGATAAACCTGGTTGAATGTAGTATCAGACTTAACTGATTTGGGTCAAACTGGTTTATGTAGTGTATGTTCCAGACCCCTTGCTGGTTTAAGATGCATCAGACTCCCTGAGCATCCTGGCATGCTCTCTGGGCTGGGCAGAGCTCTCTGCTCCACAGCAGGGCTAGCCCCTCTCCTCTGCTCCCTGGCTGCAGCTCCAGAGCCCCCCTTCTCCTCACCACTCCCTGCTAAGCAGGAATTCCCCGCTCCTCTCTGCCTTGTGGAGAGGTGTCTGCGTATTAGCTAGAAAGCCACATGCTGGCTGTGGTCTGTGCTGAATCAACAGGTAGAATCAACAGGTAGCTGGTAATGTCCTTCTGTTGTTTTCTTAATGGGATGGTAAACACTGAGTGAGGGGTGATAAACTGTTATCAATTCCCTGCTGGGCTAATCAGAGCATCCTGCTGGCCACACCCTCCCCCCCCCCCCCCATCAGTGCTGTGGCAGGAAGGGAGGGCTGCTCTAGCACTCCCTGGCTTCTAGCCTGAGCCACTGCAGGCATGTGTCTGCATTTTTGGGATGTCTGTCCAGTTACAAAACTGATTTAGCCTAGCCAGGTTAGACTAACCTACAAAGATTGAATCAATTCAGGCTCAGGCTTTTTGAATGTCTATCCCTAGGCTAAAAGGGCTAGGCTTTTCAAAAACATTTAGCAGTAGCTGAGTTTTGGTGAGTGCCCTTTGAAGTCTTACCATTGACTTCAGTGGGAACAAAGGCCAATGCTAATAAGCACTTGTGAAAATTTCACTTGAAATGTATACATAATATTGGTCTTTTGTTCCTTCATGTCCTGAATTGCCTTGTTTTTACCTTTCTAAAAGGTATATCATCCCTTTTGAAGGTTTATCTTACTTTTTGTATTCATTTGATATAGAAATGTATGTCACTGTGTCTGGTTGTATAGATGCATATCTGTTCCTTACAACTATTGCGGTATAATTTAAAATGTGCTGAATTCAAACTGTGAGAGTTACTGAAAAACAAACGCCCTCTAGTTTGGCTTCTTAAGATTTGGAAGGCTAGTCCTATAGCTGGTTATTTGCAAACCTCTATTGAAATATGGCTGTCTTGCTTTGTAGAGAGAATTTGTTTTGACTTTAATCTGTGTGCAATAGCTGAGACTAGCTCTCTCTTCTTATATTTTTTCTTTTCACATGTATCTCTGTATCACTTCATGTTTTTCTAGCTATGTTTCTAATTTGTGTAGTATTAGTAATTTTATTTAGAAATATGATTTTTAAATGCCTCATTTAGGATTGTTTATTATTGTCCAGCTTATTTTACCTGATCGGAATCTTGCCTTATCTTTATTCTTTTTCCAAAGAAACTAATTGTGCAAGATATTTTATTTTGGAAAGAAAAATATTGATGTGTAGTATTCTCCCTAGTTCTTCACTTTACTTCTCTTGAGAACTGATGTAGCTGGTTAAATATCTACCTTGTCCTTCACAGGTCCTTGCACTCCAATGGATTTTTCTAGTATTTATGAGGTTTCAAAGAGCAGTTTTATGGTAAATAGCTGGCTTCTTTTTAGAATTTGTGTCATCTTTATTTTTCTACTTTTTATAGGTTGCTCAATGCTGTAGGCTATATGTTCATGTGATACAAGCAAGAGTTTTTCATAAAACAGTGATTCATTAGGTTCTCTTTTCTCTCTACTCAGCATTGCGGTCCCCTGGTTGCTGCTAAGTGTGTACTCTACAGTAGATTCTTTCTGACTTACAGACTATATATTCAACACAAAATTGGCAGTCTCTCCACACCCCTCAACAAAAATTTAAAAAGCAGGATGCTTTAGAAATGTTACCTTATTCAGATTTCATTATATATTTTTACTTTATGCACCACAGTATAGAAAATCCCTACATGTGATCCACAGAATACCTTTGGGGTCTGCAGAGCTGAGTGGTTACATGGTACTGGCTTTCCTTGTATCCATATGAGAGAAACAGGAAAGACCTGAAGGGGAGAAACAATGAGCATCAGAAGTCCAATATAATTAACTATTTTGAAAAGGGCAAGTTATTTATAGCATTAAAAAAACTGATATGAAAAAGTAGTACTTATATATTAATTGATGTAGTTGGAAAAAAAAAGGTAAATCAAGTACTCTCTCTCTCTCTCTATAATGTGACCCATATGATTAAAAATGCCAAGAACCCTTGACACGGATTTTTCTTCTATGAACTACCATTAAAATAAGCTACAGTGATCAAAATGAAGGCCAGGAGTACAGAATACTTCGTGATACGTTGTCTTTCCTTTCTGCAATTGTATTTGTTCACTTAAAAATTAATCACATTCAATATTTTGATACAGAGTTTCAAAATCAGTTTTGAAAATTAGCAAGTTTCTTCTGTAACTGAAAAAGGCTACCAGTTCTGGCCATTTTCTTTAGGTTGCACTTGGAACTGAGGCTGAACCCAGCTTACAAATATAAGACAAGCTCTTAATGCTACAGAAAAAAGAACAGGCAATGTAATATTTTTAAAAAGTGATACCATAATACAGTCTGTTGAGAAACAAGATTATTTAAATTACTCAGGCAGAAGCATAACAGTCTTAAAATACATAGTGTGAATCTGCAGGGGTATAACAGGAAAGGTGTGAGACCACAGAGCAGCCAAATGTTGATTCTCTAAATGAGCTATCGTGATTTCTACAAGTTGAATTATGAAACTGACAACTTCATGGTAACTGACATAAAAAGAAAAAAACCAAAAGCTGGCAAAACCTGCAGCTGACCTGGCTTGCATAATTGAAAGCACATTTGTTTAAAAATATTGTTCTGGGATATTCTTTCAGAATGTGATGATTATTTAGTACTGACACATTGTTCTGGATTTGGGGGGAGGTTGCCCTTTTGATACAATAATAACTTTCTTTTCTGCCCATTTTTTCCACATTCCCAAATTTTAATTACTTTATCTCTTGGACTGCTGTATTGATAGATGACCCATATAGTTTTTCCTTGATCCTCTGTTGTGGCATTAGAACATACATGTAAAATATTCCCTTTAATTACATGGATATATTGACTCCAGCATTTTATGGATACAGATCACATAATACAATGCCTCAGGTTATTTTTCTTGCTACTGAAGGATAGAATCATGTGATACTAATTAAATGTCAATTGCTTATTTCCACTTCATATCTTCTACCATCTCTAATGCCCTGAAATACAGCCTTGGCAACATCATTTTTCAAACTCTTTTGAATCAGTTCTTTTCCCTTCCTTAATACCACTGAAATAGTAATTGCTTGAACTGGAGAGCTTTGCAGTAAGAATCTTAGTCAGAGATTTGTCACATTGATAAATTAAAGTCTTTGCATGAGGGCATACTTCTAAAATGCGAATCTTTGCGTTCTAACACGTTGTAATGTTTTAACGTGTAGCTACATAAAAAAAATTCAACACTTTTTTCCCCCAGAAACTTACTTGATTTAAACTTTCTACAAATTATTTACATAAAGATGGGCAAGATATGGTCCACTACTTACATGCAAATTCAATAATTTTATTATTTAATTTTATGAAAAAAAAGTTTTGTAGGTTTAGGGTAACAGTGTGTAATGACTTGCCCTTGAACAATTTATGCCACTATTTTTGTCACTGCTGAATTAGAAAAGGTAGCATCAGTGGGATATCTCATGAAGGGATAGATTGCAGAAGTGAGTACTAAACACGTGTGAAGGAGAATGGTACTCCATGCAGACAGACTGAAGCTTTTAGCATAGCTTTGCTTATGCTTATCACTTTATTATGGAGTCCTTTATTGTTCTTCTGTGAATTATGGTGCAATTCTGACCACTACAAATGGAATTGCAGCTGCTATACTTTTTAATCAGTATGTTTTTCAAACTAGATAAAACAAAACAAAACTACTTGATCTACTCAAGTATATATTTAAGTATTCTGCCCAGAAATGTCTTAGCTATCTAAACTTTGCCTTGATTAATCATATATGTAATATTGAGGGGTGTGGTTTAATCAGTTAAGACTTTCTTTTTCAGTAGAGTTTGCCTTACTGGCTAGGGGAAGAGGAAGATTGTGGGATTGTTTTGCTTGTTTGTTTTGGATGGTTTAATAAATGAAAAATTAATTTCTGCTTCTCTAATAAAAGTAGAGAGAAAATGGATCACAATGTATGCCTTGTATTCCCTGCCTTCCTAGCATTTCTAAAATGAATGCAAAACTGCAGGTAAAAAATTAAAAAAACCTTCTGTGAAATCATAACATGACTTTATGCGCGCACTGTTTTCTTCTTGAGGAGAGGATGAGAGAGAGAGACTGTATATGGGAGATATTCATCACATTACTTAATATAGTACTGGGAAGCATTCAGATGCAATGAAACCTCTATAAAAGCCTATAATATATAGCATGCAATAGAATTTTTGGTCAAAATTTTAAATTTGTTAAGGCAAATGTGTAGGAAACCCTCAGAGCTAACCCCATGTTTTGTTTTTTATTTCAGAGACGTATTATTATATATCTCCTTTAGTTGGTGCCTTTTTCTTGGCTCTGACTCCTATGGGGATTGTAATAGCTGCCAAACATCCAGCTACAAGAACTGTTCTCCATTCAGGATGGGAGCCTGTTATAACTGCTATGATCATAAGCAGGTATGTAGCTTTTTCTTATGGTGTGCTTGTAGTCCCTTGGACTCCCTGTATCCACAGTTATCTTTTTTGCCTTAATACCTAAAAACATCATTAAGACAAAGTCAAGATTGCTCAGGGATTTCCTCTGCTCTTCCAAAATATAGAGTGTGGCTAAATCTAAAATTTTGAAAGTCAGAAAATGATGAAGTTAAGGCAGGGGTGGGCAAAATGCGGCCTGGGGGCCGGATGCAGCCCATGAGGCCATTCTGTGTGGCCCACGAGGCCCTTAAAAAAATTATAAAATTAATATTTATCTGCCCTGGGCTGCCTGTCATGCGACCCATGATGGCTTGCCAAAACTCAGTAAGTGGCCCTCTGCCCAAAATAATTGCCTGCCCCTGAGTTAAGGTATAGGCTACCATCTCAATGCAACCTTAGCTATACTTCCTGCCGCTGGCAATATATGAGAATGAGGCTAGTGGAAAAACAAGTAGCTTTATTGGGTGTGTCCACACAGTCAAGCACATGCGCTTGCAGCAGCTCAAATAAAAGCAGTTCAAATTTGAGCCAGGGCTTTTTGCCTCGGCACACGTGCTCGGACATGCACTTTGTTGTGGAGCAAATTGTGCCACTTGGGGCAAAATAACCCTGCCTGACTCTTCCCGGATCTGCAGCCAGGGGGAGCTAGAACCCGGGGCCAGCACCTGTGTTGTCCCCAGCAGTATAAAAAGCTGACCTGTCCTGGCACCAGCAGTACAAAAAGTAGCCCTGGCAAGTAGCTTAGGGCTACTCACTCTCAGGAGCTTCTGGGGTCCAGCCAACTGGTACCTGGGGACACTACCCCTTGTGCGAACTAGACTGCTGAAGCAGCCCTGAGAGTTCTCTGCACCCTTTACCCACTGCAGCAGTCTGGCAATGGGGGCTGCTGCCTGGCTGTGACCTGCTGCCCACCTGCCAGACCTGGATCGGAACTGTACAGCCAGTAGAGGCATCTGCCCCTCTGGGCTAGTTTCCAGTCAGCTGTGGTTGCAGGGTTGGCCTGTGTATGGCACTGCTGCCACATGTGCCCCTTGCCCGGCCATCTGGGCAACTATTGCCTGGAAGATGTTCCGGGTGTGGTGACCTGCTTTGAACTGTCAAAGCATGTCCTCCTGGCCCCATTTGGCCAGGTCAGCCACAGCCAGCTGGGTCCAGGGTGCCAGCTCTGAGCAGGCAGGGTCCTGCCACTGGCCTCCCTAGCAGGAATTTTGGTGTTCCCTATTGGAAAACTGAAAAATCCTTGATAAAAAAAATCCCGAAGTCACTCTTCAAAATACCCCCAAATCCATGTTCCTCCACAAGTAAAACAAAAAAACGCTATAAAGAGAGAGAGAGACAGAGACAGCGATCAGTTGGGCAGTGTTTTATTGATATATCTACAGTGTTAAAGCAATGTGGAAGCCTACCAGTGTCTCTATCATAATAATAAAGTGAACTCTAAATACATGTATTCATGAAACATGAATATATATTTTGCTGCCCCCCACACAGGGGCTATGGCCCCCCAACCGGAGCCAAATGGCCCCCACAGGAGCTGCCGCCCCCCTGCAAAGCCCACATGCCCCACCCCAGCCCCCCCATTTGCTGCCCCACCTGGCCCCATCCCCTGCCAGCTGCAGCTGCCCCACCCAGCCCCAACCCCTGCTCCCCCAGGCCTCCCAATGGCTGCCCCGCCCATCCCCCACTTGCACCCCCAGGCCCCCAATGGCTGCCCCCCCCAACCCCAGGCACCATCACTTCAAAGAGAGAAAAAAAAAAGGGGGGGAAAAAAAGCCTCTACTTACCCTAGAAGCAGGGGCTGGAGAGCCCCCCTGGGCAGCACAGGGCAGCAGGCGGAGGAGGGCCCAACTGAGACCGCTGGGACTGTCCCTCTGCCCCATGCTGTGCAGGCAGGGCCCCAGTGAGCCTGACGGCAGCTACAACTGCCAGTACGTGCCAGGGTATTTTTTTTTGTTTTGTTTTAAACTGTTGGGATGCTGGGGTAGAGCTGGGCAGGGCAGGGATTGGGGGGCTGGGGGGAATGGGGCTGGGCAGGAAAGGGGTTGGGGGAGCAGGCAGGGGATGGGGCCGAGCGGAGCAGGGATCAGAGGGCTGGGGGAGTGGGCGGGGCCAGCAGGGGTCCGCCCCATAGTCCCCTCCCCCCTCCTTTAGCCCCGCCCCCCCAGCCCTTACCTACTAGCACTGGAGCCCTGGTGCTGCAGCAGCTGCCTGCCCTGGACGGGCAGGCTGCGTGTTTCAGCACCAGGGTGAGGAGCCAACCATAGAGATGCCCTGGCACCCAGAGCGTCTCTGTGGAGGACCCCACCTCTGGTTGCCTCAGGGCATGGTTCTGGACTGTGCCCTGCCCCGCTTTTTTAAACTCTGGTTTTCTTAGACCCCTACCCAGGGGTCTAATTTTCTCCCCGCACTGCAAGTTTGCAGCACAGGGAACATTTTTTCATTCCCGCACGTGCCTCTTCCCCATCTCAAGAGGCATGTGTGCGCTCATCTGGATGCACCCATTAAAGTTAAAGTTTTTCTGACTCTTCTAAATGTCTCCATAAGAAGGGTATCAAACTCATTAGTGAGGGATAAATGGCCCTGTTGATCCATTGGCTAGAAGAAGACTATCTCTGGTAAAAAGCAGATGTTACTATCTATTTCAACTTCCAGGATGCTTCCCTTTAATTAGAGAAATAACATATTACTTCTAAAGATAACAGACATAAAATGATAAATGTTTTTAAGCAACCCCTCCCCCTGGCTTTATGTATTTATTGATTGCTCCACATATTCACCAGTCTCTGCCTCTTACTTGGTTTGAATTTTCCCTTGCTAAGGGTGGAAACAGACAATGCCTTTCGTCACCTTCGTACCTCCATAAAAATGTTTGTGGCAAGACAAAGCAACAGCAAATAACATGCATACCTTTTGTCATGCATATTGTGGCCACAACAAAAGTTACTAGTAAATTATTCCCTGTTTTGGGCAGATGTCTATTTGCTTTATGGCAGGAGAATATGGGCAGCTGGAGCTGCATGTACTCTCCTGCTACTCTAGGTAGGCGCTCTTAGGGATTGAGAGGCCTGGTCCTGCGTGCTTTAGGAATGCCTGCACAGGATTGGGCCCCTCAAGCCCCAGGAGTGTCTGCCCAGCTTTCCCTGCTTCCAGAGACTCACCTTGAAAATCCCCAAGGCATGCCTTTGAAAGCAGGGAAAGCTGGGACACTCTGGTGTGGTCCCAGGGCTGGGGCTGGCAACCAGCTAGTTGGTGGCCTCAGCACTGGGACTACACCAGAGTGTCCCAGCTTTCCCCACTTCCAGAGATGTGCCCCCTGGATCTCCAGGGCATGTCTCTGAAAGTGGGAAAAGTTGGAGTTCTCTGCTTAGAGAGATGCTCTTGACAATCTCACAAGAGCAACAGGAGACAAATGTTTTGCCCAGTGAAGTGGATCATGTGTGCCAGGGGACATCCCAGCACAGCTGATCCACTTCATTTGGCGATGTCTATTTCTAGCCTAAGTCCCATATGTCTTTTGGACATTGTCCTCCCTTTTCTTTCTTTGACCTTGTTTGCTGGCTTGCTAGGCACTACCAAAATATAAATGATAAATGCTGATGGTCAAATAGGGAATTTTCAGATCAGCCGTATGGCCAAATAGTAATTTTCCACAACTCTTAAATCTGAATGGATTTTTACAGAGTTGCAAGGGTCTAGTCATCCTTCCAAATATCAGGTTCCTATTTCAAAGCACTAGGGTACATAAAGTGTCTTGAAATCCAACATTGATATAACCAGTTTTCACTAGTAACCAATTTACAGTTTTTACCTTCTTGAGGTAATGGAACTGTGTTTGTTCAGACTTGTAAAAATGGGTAGATAAAAAGGCATCAGGTATTAAACACTTTCAGGTCACTTATTTAAAAATCATAACTAAGAATATTGAAATTAGATGGTGGAATAAAAATAAATATGGGGGCACCTGCTTGTCTTGTTCTAAATATGTACTTTGTATTTTTTTCAGTATTGGTGGCCTTATTCTGGACACAACTGTATCTGATCCTAATTTGGCTGGGATTGTTGTTTATACTCCAGTAATCAATGGTAAGTCTGATAAGGGTTATTTTATAATAAATATAAATTAATATATATACTAAAATTCAATGCAGTGGGTAGATATCCAATTAAATAAATTTCAAGTTGTAACTTTACTGCCAGAAACTGATTGTTTGAAAGAAGTAAAAGTGATTCTTAGTCCTACCTATCAGAAATATTACATTGTACCAGAGCAAATGGAAAAACAGAAACAAACTAGCAGTACATACTTAAAGTATTGAAAAAAAACCTGGGAAAATTGAAGGAAAAGATATTCAAATACCTTTTTTTTTTCAAAAAATTACAAAGTCAAGATCTAGGGCTCAAAAATCTAAATCTTCAGATTTTTTTTTCCTTGGACCCATTAAACAGTTTCAGATTTTTAAAGACAGTTACTTGAACTGTTCCTGAAAGTATGAGAGTGCAGACTAAATATTAACTTCTTAGAGAATATTCAGTACTGGTTCAGTTGCTTGCATGTTTTGACATTTGATTTGTATGTTTCACCTAGACGTATAGACTTTCGAGGTATGCGGGCACATATTGGGGATATTTTTACCTGTAGATTAAATGTGAACATTTTCTCTATTTCTATTACTAAGTGATTTTTTTTAAAGAATAAATATTAAAATAATGTGTTTAGTTTCTTGGAACATTGAAATATATTAGCTACACTGTCCCAGGGGAGCGGGGGCACCGGGAGACCCCCACGGCGGCCAAGGGGTCTGCTTACCTCCCGCAGGGCCGGAAGACCCGAAGAAACTCCATGCGCCGGCTGTGCCGGCGCGGGCCATCAGCCAGACGTTTATCCGGCTGCGGCTGAGCGGCGGGGGCGGGGCACGCCGGCCGGGAGGAACAAAAGGCGGCCCCCACCGAAGCAGCAGGGCGGCTGGAGGGAGAGAGCTGGAGCGCGGAGCCCCAGCGAGCAGGGGATCAGCCGCCACCCACGGAGCGCGGGACGCCGCCGGGTAGAGGTGGAGCAGGCTGTGAGCAGCGCAGCAGAGAGCCCAGAAGGAAAGAGACAGGGGGAGAAGTCAGCCCCAGAGGCGGGGCAGCAGCCGGCGGGGAACTCAACACCCGAGGCAGCGGGAGGCGTAGCAGCTACCCCGAGAGCGGGGCCAGCTGTAGCCTGTATTGCGGAGCAGGCTGCGAGCAGCGCAGCGGAGAGCCCAGAAGGGAAGAGACAGGGGGAGAAGTCACCCCCAGAGGCGGGGCAGCAGCCAGCGGGGAACCCAACACCCGAGGCAGCGGGAGGCGTAGCAGCTACCCCGAGAGCGGGGCCAGCTGTAGCCGGTATTGCGGAGCCGACGGAGCGGGTAACGGCGGCCGAGACTATTGGGGGAGGCAGAGAGGACGGCTGCATCCCAAGGAAGGAGGGATCAGGGCAGCACCCTCCAACTGGGAGAGGCATACCCGGCCCGAAGACAGCCGGTAGGGGCTAGGGTGACCGAGCCAAGAGAGAGAGGACGAGACGAGGACGGGTGAGAGGCCAGGACAGGAAGACCTGAGGTGGCGTGTGGCCGGGGTGTGGGGGAGGACGGAGCCCCGAGAGTACCCGCGAAGAGGCATGCCGGCACCAGGGGATACCCCAAGGGAAGACCCCCCACTGAAAGAGTCATCAAAGTCGTGGCAGGCGAGTTCTGGGGTCCCCCTTAATACCAGCCGGGGTAAACCCTGGGGCGTACCAACGAAGCTCGGGGGCACAAGATCCTGAGCCCGGGCTAAGGCGGCGCGCGAGCTCCTAATCGAACGGAGGCGGGTACATACACTAATTTATGAAAACTCCCATAAGAAACATTTTCTAGTTGTCATTTTATTCTTCATAGGTCATTTCCAGTGCACTAACAGATCTCTCAGCAAACTTAGACACTGGAATAGCTTCTTTAATTTCTTTTCTTTAAGTCTTAGAAGATAACCTAGTCCAATCCTTTCAGTGAGGTACGTTCTATCATATATACACTATTCCTGACAGATGTTCATCTAGCCTAGGGCTGTCCAACTTCTGAGCAGTGTGGGGGAGTCATGTGCTAAGCAGGCCACACAGTGCATGGGCTTCAGGCAGGGACCCCACCAGGGCAGCCTGGTTCCCCACTTTAGGCATAGAAAAGGTAGCTCCGCTCCCACATAGTTAAAGCAGGGAGCTCCCCTCTCCTCCATCGCATGTGCATCCCAGGTTCCCCTTGTTATTTGCACCCTGCAGGTAGAAGAGGTAGCCCAGCTGCTCCTTTCATCACCATATGCATAGCATGGGCAGCCCAGCCCCACTCTCTGGAGCTCTTCCCATTGCTCCAATCCCCTGAGGCAGACAGGAAGTAAAAACTAGAGGAAGGGAGGGGGGAGCCCAGAGACTTTGGCTTCAGCAACAGAAGAAGAAATATGAGTGAATATGAGGAGGAGCCTGGCTTAGGAAGGGCTGCATGTTAACCCCTTATGGGCTGCATGCAGTCCATGAGCTGTCAGTTGAACACCCCTAGTCTAGTCTGTTCTTGAAAACCTTCGTGAAGGCATTTCTGCAATCTCCTTAGGGTAGCCTGTTCCAGGGCTTTCCTACCTTTATCGTTCAAATTTCTTTCCTAGTATCTAACCTAAATATTCCATATGACTTATTTGCTTTGTCATATCTGCAGTGGATCTGGAAAAAAACTTATCATGCATCTTTGGGACAGGAGGATTACCACAGGGATGATCCTCCTACCCCTGGGGTTTCATGCACCCCCAGGATGGGGGTTATTGTAGTCATGCCCTGCAGGTGCTATAGGTATAGTTGTGCCCTGCAGGGACCCAACACCTATAGATAGGGCTGTCCCTGGTAGGGGGTGAATCAGGGTGACTGCCCCAGGCCCCTACAGCCATTGAACACATGGTTTGAGAAAGAGCTGCTGAGAGGCTGAGTTAGTGACAGACTCAGTGAAGGCACCAGTCAGGAAAGCAAAATGGTTTTGGCACCATCTTTTAAGAAGCTGGATGCAATTTTGCAGCAGTGCTGCAGTCTGAAGATGATGAGTGTAAAGAAATCCAAGAAAACTAAATATATTTCAGTTTAAGATCATGTAAGGCAATTGTCTGTAGGAACCTTGCATGCAGATGGTGGTAAATTTTATTTTGTTTATCGTGATTCTGAACGTGTCAAGGAAAAACAGCATTGATCAGCATTTAGAGTCCAAACTGCATATAAAGCGAAAGGCTGCTGCAGAAGCTGAAGGTCAGAGCAAGAAACAAGTGACTATGTCCTCAATCTTTAAAAAAAACACTGAAAGCAGTTTGACAAGGAGAGAGGCTACATTCACGCTAGTGGAGGCGTTCATGGCTGCCAATATTCCTCTGGAGAAAATTGATAACTCTAAATTACAGCACTAGTTGAACAAATGCTGGCAGTTTCCATGTGCGAGCAAGCTTCACCAAGATTATCTACCAAGAGTAATTGTTTTGCATGTTCAGTCTACAAAATCTGCCTTGGAAGAATATGAATCTATCTCAGTTGTAGCAGAAAAAGCAACAGATGTCCAAGATAACTATGTTCTGCACATTTTATTTGTATCTGGGAGCTAGACAGATCATGGCCTGCCTGTTGTTCAGACACAGCTGCTTCACCTTGTATCTGTCAATTTTTCTACCATAGCACAAGCTGTAGTGAAAGCTTTTGCAAACTACAGCTTAGAATTTAACAACATCTCAGTTTTTTGTCTGATAATGCAATGTATATGTGGAAAGCTTTCTCTGATGTGCTCCATGGAATGATGCCCGATGCAATTCATGTCACCTGGAATGCACACACCTTTTCTTTAGTAGGTGACATCTGGTTTTCCTGATGTGGCTAGCTTGGTTTTCTCTTTAAAAAAGCATTCAAAGGTTGTTCAGGCCATAAGCTACGATACAGGAAGTCCATGGCCAATCAAAGCGGGGATCTACATGTGACTGTGTCACTTCCACCAGATCCAGTGCTTACAAGGTAGAATTTATGGTTTAATGCAGTTCATTACCATGCAAAGAATATGATGTACTACCAGCAATTTGTGTGCAAGGAGCTTGAAATCACGCCTGGCATATAGTGCTTGCTTAAACTATGCAGTCTCTTAAAACAGGTTGACATTGAAGATCAAGTTAAGTTTGTGGCTGAAAATGTGATCGGGTTCATGAAACTTCTAACATGGTTTGAAAGTCAGCAGGCTTTGATCCATCAGCTTGTTGTGTGCCTGGTGGATCTGATATGTTGGGTTGAAGACATGGCATCACAACTTTCAAACTGTCAACATGAAAGCCAGCAGAGACAAGAACTGTTCCAGGCAATAGCTGCAAAGTTGAATCGGTACTACCAGTATGATCAGTCACTACCACCACGGTTTGTTTGCCTTTTCTGAGTTTTGACCCTCAGCTACTGAAATCAGTCCCTGGGTGGCAGAAAGATTATGACAAGGAATGCGCTGCTTACATTAACTTTCATAGATTGCCAGGTGCCTTTGACTGTGACTGTGTTTTGGGAGTCTGTTTCTGATTAGTTTCCACGTCTCTACAACTTGGCAAAATGCTGACTTACCATTCCAACCAATTCAGTGGATGCAGAACAAGCCATCTGAGTGTATGGATAAGTGTTCACACTGCAGCAACACGGGATGGAACTGCTAGCATTTAAAAACTAATATGAATCATTTCTATCAAGGTCAGCATTATTTAGTATTACTACACCTTTTGTAGAATACTAATAATAAATTATGGTATATTAGTTGCAATTCAGATTCTGTATACATTTATATTAATATTTCAATTTAGATTAAAATTTAATACTTAGATTTATAATAATGCGGTAATTTGATATTTCTGCACACTTTGCTGTTTAATTGTGCTGTGTTTTTTGTCTCTTGCCCAATCAGCGGCAAGGGGTGGAGCCACCAGGGCCCCTTGGCCAATCAGCAGGGGTGGGGGGCTTGTTGCAAAAAGACCACAAAATCACCTCCGCTTTGTCTCACCATTAGGTAAGTCCCTAGTTATACTGGAACTGTAGTAAGGCTTTTTGACACTGTCTCATATGACATTCTTATTAGCAAGTTAGGGTAGTCTAGATACTACTTACTGTGAAGTGGATACACATTGGGTTGGAAAACCATACCCAAGAATATTTTTGGCCTACTATCAAACTGGAGCATGGTGTCCTGAGGGCTTCATCAGAGTTTTGTCCTGTGTCTGCTAACATTTAGTATTTGCATTTATAACTTGAATGATGGAGTCTCTCTCTTTCCCCCAACCCCATTATCTTTTGTATTGTAATTTCTCTGTTTTTCTTATACTCTGCTTTCTGCATGTCCTTTTGCAGCATCTGATGATGTGAACTTCGGTTCACAAAAGCTTATGCTTTCTATATATATCTTGTTTAGTTAGTCTATGAAGATGCATATCTACCCTGCTTTTGGACTAAAGAGTAACATTACAGTATTAAATTTGCTGACAAAAAGAGTGGAAGAATTGCCAGCATTTTGGAGGGCAGGACTGAAGTTCAAAATAACATGGATAAATTGGAGAAAGGGTCTAAAATAAATAGGATGCAATTTGATAAGGACAAATGTACAATGCTAGATTTGGGTAAGAATAATCAACTACAAAAATAAAAAATGGGAAGCCACTGGCTGGGCATCAGTTCTCCAGAAAAAAATGTGAGTTTTAGTGAATCACAAACTGAAAATGAGTCAACAATGTGATACTGTTGTGAAAAAAAGCTTACACCTCGCTGGGATGTATAACCACAGTGTTGTATGTCAAACACAAACTCAATCTTCTGTCCTTGGTACAGAGACAATCTTAGTACCAATGCTGTTTCCAGGTTTGAGTATGGCACTTCAAGAAAGATGAAGTTTTTGGAGGGAGTCCAATGAAAAACAACAAAAATGGCTAGAGCTCTAGAAAATGTGACCTGTGATGAACAACTGAAAGAACTGGATTTGTTTAGGATAGAGAAGAAAAGACTTGAACAGTGTCGTCTTACATCTCAGTATGTAAAACATGACTGCAAAGTGGAAGGTTAAAAACTGTTCTCCATCTCTACAAGGGACAAGACAAGTAGTAATGGGCTCAAATGGGCAAGGGAGATTTAGGTTATATATCTGGAAAATGTTTCTAATGGGAAAGATTGTTAACCATTGGAACAGGCTACCTAAGGAGGCTGTGGAATCTCCATCATTAGAGGTTATTAAGAACACGTGATTAGACAAACACCTGTTGTGAATGGTTTGGATATAATTGATCATGTCTTGTCCCAGGTAAAAGGGCTAGATAACCTCTCAGGGTGCTTTCCACCCTGGGTTGTTTTTGTTTGTTTGTTTTGTTTGTTTGTTTGTTTCTTAATAATCTTCAACCAGTTCTTGCTCTTTAATTGGAATCAAATATAAAACAGCTTTTCCACCTTCTGAAACAAAAAAATTGTCCCAAGCGTATTTCAAGAACGTGATAGACCGGGCCTTGTCATCTTGTTTTTCTAAAAGATACTTTAATAAGTAAAAGTTCCCCATTGCCACCTTGTACTGTCCTCTGGATGCAGCTGTTAGCTGGTCAAGAAAAGCCTCATGCACATCTTTCTTCTGATCATGTGGCCAAAAGTAATTGGTTTAATCAGGAGGACTACGGTAGCATTGCCACCAGTGCCCCTCCCCCCCCCCCTTAATTCTGCTGTGTTCACCCAGAGACATTAACAACTTTACCCCTTACCTCTTCCTGGACCTCAAAGCAAATATGAATGTTCCTGGATCAAGCACACCTTCTCCCTTTTTCCCCTGCTGTCCTTAAATAAGATACACCCTTCTGTCAATACTACAGTCCTGAGATTTGTCTCACCAATCTCTGTGATGCTGATAATGGCATAGTCTTGGTTGTTTGCAAGACTTCAGGTTCTTTGAGTTTAACTTCCATGTGCCTGGCATTTGTGTATTGCTGTTTCAGAGGTTTGGCCTATTGCTCTGTCACTCTCCTTGTTCTCTGTGACCCTACTGCAATTTCTTATTTCCTCTCTAGCGTTCAGTCCTGTGACTAGATCCCTTTCATTTAACTCATCTGTGGGCTTTGTTTTCTGCTCCCTTCCAATATAGTTTAAAGCCCTCCTTACTAGTATGGCAAGTTGAAGTCCTAGGAATGCCCCACTTCTTTATTAGAAAGGACCCCAGGCCTTCCTAGTGGGGCAATCCCATCCTGTTACTGACGGTGTCCCATCATTTTTCTGATTGTTCCCTCAGGCTTCTGCTTCCAATCAAATATACTAACCCAGGGGGTTGGCAATGTTTTTGGACAGAATGCCAAAAACACCCACAACCTCAGCTTGTAAGATGTTGGCACGCCAGGGGTGGAGGGCAGGAAAGCCACAAGAGGCCCAATCCTTTTTGGGGCAGCGCAGCCCCAGCCCCTTCCCTGCCGTTCACCCTGAGGTGTGTATGCCAAGCAAAACACCTTCAAGTGCCATGCCCTTGCACCTGTGCCAGGGGTTGCCTACCCAAGAACTAACCCATAATTCTTGGAGACGGTTGCCTACCCCTCTACTAACCCATAATTCTTGGAGACTTTCTCCACAGACTCATTCATCCTTTAGTTGCCCCTGTGACAGGGAACTGAATTTATTTGGTCAGGCATTCAATGCATACACTGGATTGAAGCACCACCACTTGATAAATCACCAGTATGTCTACTGAAGATGATCATATGTGTATGAAAGTGAAGGGCTATCATTGTAGGTGGTATAAAGCTTAGTTTTCATAATGACATTTTCATGCAGGGCCATTACCTGAAATCTGCATTTTGTGTTTGTTTGCTTATTCCTTCTAACAGCCTCTGATTAGTGATTGGCGTTAATAGAGAGTTTTCATCTTTAAGAATAAGAGGTGATTATTTGTTCTCTCAGAGGAAGATTCCTATCCTAAGATTCTTGTACTTGAAAATTATTTTATGTATTGGTTTGTTCCTATCCACTTGCCCACATTATTAGCAAAATAAATTCTTGTGAGCTTGCTTTCTCTCTCTCTCTCTCTCAACCCGCCCCCCCCCCCAAAAAAAAAACCACAAAACTAACAAGTAGAGGCAATAAGAGCTGCTATTTTTCCCTATCTCTGTCAAAATAGGAGGGAATATTTGTGATGAGTAAGTACGCTCAGCCCTTCTGAAATTTTAAGGATTAGGAGATTCCACTAATATATTGATGCAGAGACACAAAAGTGTGGCTGCATTATATTATAGTATATGCAATACCTAATAGATCGTAGCGGTGTGTGGAACGGGCCATATTCGATTTAGATTTGGATTCGGCCTGAATCAGGGACAGTGATTTGATTTGTTGATTCAGATCACTGTCCCTGATTTGATTTGGCTGAATCTGAATCTGAAGATTCAATGATGATTTGGAGAATCAGTGATTTGGCCAGAGACACAGCTTTAAATGTTTTTTCTATATACCTTGAGGTACTGTAAGGTTCGACCTAGAAACTACTATGCAAAGCCTAAGCAAAAGTGAATGTTATGTCTCGAATGCCCATCTGCAATGATAAGGAGCAGACAGTCTTAGATAGAGGAAGCTTGAAAACAAAAAAACAGAATCAGAGTTACTGGAACAAAGAGCTCATTATAATACTACAAATCACACCCCTAGGCGGGGAAGATATATGCTAATGAAACATATATGTATGTTAATGAGATACATAGCTAAAACACAGGTATAGAGACATGCTTAGTAAAGAACTCCTTGCGTCACTCCTTTATAACCAATTAGCAAACAAGGATGCTTATGAAGATTCAACCTCTTGTATATAAGGGGCTCAGTATTGAATATGTGTGTGCTTGTCTTGTGAAATTATTCCGCTTGCACCTTTTATTGCTAGCAATAAATCTTTTTTATACTTTCACCCCTGGTATCTTTATTGGCCTTTGCATACCGGGCACGAACCCAGACTTGAGCTGGGGCCTAACAGTTTTTGGCACCCCAGATGGGACTGCCGTAGATAAGCTTTGCCCGGACTAACTGACGACCAGCTAATCTGCTTCTCTTTATCAAATGTCGAGCGCGCCCCGGGATTTCTTTTCCCGGTGAGACTTTTGTTTCAGGAGGAGCTGGATCGCTGAGGCGGCAGTAGCCTAACGGTGCAACGCCATAGAGTGAAAGTATCAGTAACAGGCACCTGGGTGAGAGGGTAGAAAGGGCATAAGGCCTACCGTCAGTACGTCTGCCTGGGATTATCTCTGTAAGTATTCTGTCTGGCCCGAGTCCAAGACCAGTGATTTTTTCCCCTGTGAGGACAAGGACTAAGAACAGATCCCTGGATCCCAGGTAAGTCGGACAGTCAGAACTGGGAAGGCAGCCCTGAAATGGGTACTATTAACAGTAAGGTTAGGAAATGTACCCCCCTGTCTTGTGTATTGGGACATTGGGCAGAGTTTGGTGAGGATCCTATGACTAAGAAGAAAGCTAAATTCTTCTGTGAAACTGCGTGGCCAAGCTATCAGCTAGATGATAAAGAATATTGGCCTCGGGAGGGAAGTGTTAATTATAATACCATCTTACAATTGATTTTGTTCTGCCGGCAGAATGGTAAATGGGAGGAATTGTTGTATGCGCAAGCGTTTATATCTCTTTGTAGAGATAAAAAAGTTTTGGAGGAATGTGGATTGGGGGAGGGAGTTGGGATCTGTGAGATGGCTGTGGCTCGACCAACTGCAAATCCTGTCCTGGACTGTCCGGAGCCGGAGGCTCCCCCCCCTCTGCTGCCTTTACCTTATTATCTTCCTCTTCCCCCTCCTCCTCCTCCTCCTGATTCATCTGATTCCTCGTTGGCATCTGCTCTTCCTGCTTTTTCCCCCCCTGAGGCAGAAGTTGTAAATACTCCCCGACATAGGGATCTGGAACAGCGCCAACCATGGCCGTCAGGTGCTTGGCAATCTCCAAACTCCCCAACTTCTCCTGATATAAGCCCGGGAGGAGGATGGAGAGTACAGTTAGAAGCAGACTCTGGGGTTAAGGGAAAACATCACAGGGAATCTGATCCTGGCCGTGGGAAGGGAAATGGGGTATTTCCCCTAAGAGAACAAGTGGTACCCGGGCCTCTTGAAGATGATGGTGAGCCAACCTACCGTCAAACCTTTGTGCACGTTCCTTTTAATACCTCAGATTTGTATAATTGGAAGAACAATAACCCCAGCTTGAGAGAGAATCCTGAAAAGGTACAGAACCAGTTTAAAACGATTTTCAAAACCCATAACCCAACTTGGGCAGATGTTCAGTCTCTTCTAGATATCCTGTTGACACCAGAGGAAAGGAGAATGGTAGTGAACAAAGCTCGTGAGTACGTGGAAAAGGAAATTACTGCAGGGAACCTGCAAGGAAATAGAGACGATCATGTCCCCATCCAGGAGCCAGATTGGAAACCAGACCAAGATATGACCTTCATCCATGCCTATCGAGAATATATCCTCCGAGGATTGAGAGATGCTGTGAAAAAACCTCAAAATCTCAGTAAGGTGTATGAGATTCGACAGGAGACTAATGAGACCCCGAGTGCTTTTTTGGAAAGAATTTACAATACTTTCAGGCAATACACTCGTGAGGATCCAGAGGATGCATCGAACGCTCGCATGGTAAATATGATCTTTATAGGTCAGAGTGCACCAGACATTAGAAAGAAATTGCAGAAGGCAGACGGAGCAACAGGTATGCCTATTTCCCAACTAGTAGACATTGCTTACCAAGTATTTACTAACCGAGAAAGTGTTCAGGAAAAGAAACAGGACAGGAAAGAGGAGAGAAAGATGAAAATGCAGACAGCCCTAGTGGCAGCTGCAATCATGAGAAAACCTAGAGATGAGGGATCCTGGAGACAGCCGCAGAGACGGGGTCCATTAGAGAAAGATCAATGTGCCTTTTGCAAACGAAAAGGACATTGGAAGCGGGAATGCCCTTATCGAAAAGTTGGGGAAGGTGAAAAGAAAAAAAGAGGAGAGCAGTGGATTGTTCGCTTTTGGAAGGGATTCAGATTGAAGGAGACCGGAGGCCCGGGAGGGAAAGATAACCCAGATCCCGGTGTCCCCTGACAAGCCTCTGGTTAAAATGCAACCAGGGGACAGAGATGAATTGGTAGATTTTCTCGTCGATACAGGTGCTGCCCATTCTGTCTTAACTCAAAAACTGAAACCTTTAAGTAAAAAGACTGTGCCGGTGGTAGGGGTTACAGGGAAGGCAGTAACACGATCCTTCCTACAGCCAATGACCTGTAATCTTGGGCAGGCCGAAGTTACCCATCAATACTTGTACATGCCAAACTGCCCCGTTCCCCTTTTAGGGAGAGACCTCCTCTGTAAACTGCAAGCTATGTTGTCATTCCAGGATGGGCAAATGTTTTTAACAGTGCCTCCTGAAAAGGGGTGGCATTTACAGGCTTGCCTTCTCGGCCTTCTCCAAGAGGAGAGTACACCGGATATTCCTCAACCCCTGCTCGATGCTGTTGTTCCATGGGTATGGGCAGGTCACCGACCCGGGAAGGCTAAAAATGCTGACCCTGTGAAGATTCAACTTTTGCCAGGGGCCCAGCCTCCATGTGTGAAACAATATCCAATGCGGATGGAAGCCAGGAAAGGACTGAAGCCATTAGTTGAACGGTTCCTGGAGTATGGCCTTCTCCGTGAATGTACATCAGCTTTTAACACACCCATCTTGCCTGTGAAGAAGCCTAAGAGTAATGAATATCGTTTCGTCCAAGACTTGAGAGCTGTAAATAAAGTGGTTGTGAGTATATACCCGGCCGTGCCTAATCCTTACACCTTGCTATCTGCTTTGAACCCAGATCATAACTGGTTTACGGTTATTGATTTAAAAGATGCTTTCTTCTGTATACCAGTAGAGAGGGGATCTCAGGAAATATTTGCATTTGAATGGGAAGACCCAGATACTAGCATTAAGACTCAGTTGTGCTGGACTGTTTTTCCCCAAGGATTTAAAAACAGCCCAACCCTATTCGGCAATGCATTAAGCAAGGATTTACACAGGCTAGAATTGCCACTGTCCTGTGCTCTTTTGCAATATGTGGATGACTTGCTTTTAACAGCCACCACTGAAGCAAGCTGCCTGGAAGGAACAATTTGCCTCCTTAATTTTCTGGGTCAACAAGGATATCGTGTTTCCAGAAATAAAATGCAGCCCATATCCCAGAAAGTCACATACTTAGGATTTGAATTACAGCCTGGTCAGAGAGCCCTGTTGCCTGAAAGAAAAGAAGCTATATGCCGGCTGGCACCCCCAATAACAAAGAAACAACTACAAGGATTTTTAGGTACAGTAGGTTTTTGCAGGATTTGGATTCCAAATTTTGGGGTTATTGCAAAACCTCTATATGAGGCAACACACGGAGATGAAAAGGTACTCGAATGGACTGAAGAGTGTGAGCAAGCATTCTGCCAGTTAAAGCAGGCTCTCATTGAAGCACCCGCCTTAGGACTACCGGACATGAGTAAGCCTTTTTCCCTTTTTGTGCATGACCAAGGTGGGGTAGCCGTGGGAGTCTTAACACAGAAATTGGGTAGCTGGCAACGATCAGTGGCATATTTCTCAAAAAAATTAGACTTTGTGTCACGTGGATGGCCTGCTTGTCTCCGGGCTGTTGCTGCTACCTGTCTGCTAATACAAGAAGCTGAGAATACTAGATTTGTGTTAAGTCAAATTGAATGGAGCAATCATAATTAATAATAATTATGAATGCTCCAGATGAGGGAAATGTAAGGTTCGACCTAGAAACTACTATGCAAAGCCTAAGCAAAAGTGAATGTTATGTGTCGAATGCCCATCTGCAATGATAAGGAGCAGACAGTCTTAGAGGAAGCTTGAAAACAAAAAAACAGAATCAGAGTTACTGGAACAAAGAGCTCATTATAATACTACAAATCACACCCCTAGGCGGGGAAGATATATGCTAATGAAACATATATGTATGTTAATGAGATACATAGCTAAAACACAGGTATAGAGACATGCTCAGTAAAGAACTCCTTGCGTCACTCCTTTATAACCAATTAGCAAACAAGGATGCTTATGAAGATTCAACCTCTTGTATATAAGGGGCTCAGTATTGAATGTGTGTGTGCTTGTCTTGTGAAATTATTCCGCTTGCACCTTTTATTGCTAGCAATAAATCTTTTTTATACTTTCACCCCTGGTATCTTTATTGGCCTTTGCATACCGGGCACGAACCCAGACTTGAGCTGGGGCCTAACAGTACCAGGCATGGCTCGTGAACGCTGCGATGCTGGGGCGCATGGAGCGTCCCACAGGAGCACGGAGGGGGTCCTCCGCGTGCTCAGCGGCGAACCTGGAAATGGATTGGAAGTACTTCTAGTCCACTTCCGGGTCCACTGCCGAGCATGTGGGGGGGCCCCTGCATCCCCCAGCTCAGCAGTCAGCCACGGGAGGACCCTGGGTGGCCCCCTAGACTCAGGAGGCACCAGTAACTGAGCTGGGGGGGCGGACCTGTAAGTGGACCATATGTGCTTCTGGTCCACTTCTGGTTCTGCTGCTGAGCATGCTGGGGAGCCCCCTACGCTCCTGTGGGATGCTCCATCTGCCCCACCATTGCAGCATTCACGAGCCATCTGGTACCTTGAGGTATGTAGAAAAAATGTTTAACGCTGTCTCTATATCCGAATCGCCGAATCTTTCTGAATCTCTCTGAATCGATTCAGAGGGTTCCGATTCAATTCTGAGAGATTAAATTGTCTCCTGATTCAGTTTGGATTCGGAGACTCGGTCACCGAATTGGACTGAATCTCCACTGAATTGAATTGGGGACCAAAGCTTTGTACAGCCCTAATAGATAGTATCCTCTGAGAGATAAAATGACAGATAAGTAATTCACTTTTACTAGATCAGGCCCTCTTATGATTTGTGCCTACACTCGTGCCTCTTGATATTGCTGGCTCGTGAATGCTGCAATGCTGGGGCGCATGGAGCGTCCCACAGGAGCGTGGAGGGGGTCCTCCGCGTGCTCAGCAGCGAACCCGGAAGTGGACTGGAAGTACTTCTGGTCCACTTCCAGGTCCACTGCCGAGCATGTGGGGGATTTTAGTCCCATATTTGACCTGAGATACAGGTTTCATTAGCTCAGAGCACCACAGGGTGCATCTACACAATACATTTATTGCACAGTTGACCAATTAACCGCACAGTAAATGTCTCGGCATCTACACACGTGCCCCTATTAGGGCGCACAAAACTAATAAACTCTTCTGCACCCGGGTAATCTTGTAAAATACAAGTACTACCCTGTTGCAGAGTGTTTTCATGCACAGCAGCACACTTGTAGATGCTGCCCTGGCTGGCTGGGGCACAGGTTGCCTCAGTGCAAGGCTAGCCGGCAGGCAGCCCCCACGTTGAGGCACCCGGCACCTCAGCCAGCCACTCTGCAGCATGTAGAGATGCGGAAGCCATCAGCCCAGGGCTACTCCATCATCTCCGTGTGCTTCAGCAGGGACTCTGCAGCACACGGAGATGGGGACACATCCCTGGGCTGGCTGGTCCCCAATCTCCACATGCCACTCTGCAGTTGGCTGGGGCACAGCGTGTCTCAGCATGGGAGCTGCCTGCCAGCTAGCCCCACATTTGAGGCACCCTATACCTCACTAGCCCGCCTACAGCACATGGAGCCCAATCGGAGGTACCCTGGGCTGGCAGGATGATGCCCGGGGTCCCCCCACCGAGTCCAGGCTGCTCCAACCAGGCTCCAGTTGATGCACATGAATAAACTCTGGAGCAATTTGCTCCAGAGAGCAAATAGTGTTTGCTCAAACAGTGCACCTGGGAGCAAAAAAATGCTCCTAAGTTTATTGGTCCATATTAATTGCACATGTAGATGTGCCTACAGTGAGCTAATACATCTACACTACTTCTGATGCCAGAGCTATCTTGATATTTCTACTTGGTGTTGTTCAGTAAAGCATAATCAATGGCCAGTTAACCAGTTGCATCTTTCTGAGTTCGCTCCTTTATTAAGTGATACCTAATGTAAGTAGGAGACTTATTTGAATTACTGTAAGATGAACTTTATTAGTCTAAAATAATTAAGTCAGCACCTTAACAGAAGAAAGGAATACAAAGCATGTGTTTATATTGTACTTTCTCTCTGGGGTCACAGATCACACTGATGTTAGATCTGAGGTCTAATCATACACAGTCTGTTCCCAAAGTCAGTGTCAAAGAGTCTGGCTTCAGTGGAAAAAAATGTTGCTAGGCAAAAGGCTGGAAAGCTTGAGAAAAACATCTTTCCCCTCTGAGTGCTAATCTGTACCAGTTCCTTGGAAGGTCATTCTGGCCATTGTCAGGGATCAACTGAGCAGAGTTTGTGCCACTGGCCCAGCACAGTTAACATGTAGGCTAATCAAGGTTTGAGAGAGTTAATCAAGACTCTGGTTAAGAGGAGCTTTTTTGAGGAGTCTAGAATTAAAATATAGCAGAACCTAAACTGCATAAGGTTATGCAGTTGACTAAATGTTAATATATTTAAACTAAGATTAAAGCATGCGCTTTGTATATAGTTTTGATCATCTAATATATTTCAACAAAAGCACTGCATTATGCTATTTAGACATACCCTGTGCAGTAGTGATAAACACCCATAAGTGGCTATGTCTGAGACATTCATCATTGATTTTTTTTTTTTTATTTTGCTTTCTAGTAGATAAGTTATTTAAAATCTGCAAATCATTTTACACTTCAGCCTGCTGAAGTTGGATTCAGAAATTGCATTTTTCTAGCAACCGTTCTTTTTATGCAGAAGGAAGATGATAATGCTCCAAACAATTATATGCTGCACACATGAAAAAGGTAGAGTTACTTGAGATAGTTACTTTTGTTTCCCTTTTTTGGTTATAATAAGAAAAACCCAGAGAAGCATTTTGGAAATAGATGCAATTTAGAAAGTAATTACACAGAAACAGCAATCTGTTTGTAGATATTTCCTCTATTATCTGCATATAATGGAATTGTTCTGTAAACATAATTCTGGAAATTCCTGCTTTGCAGATGTGTTTTACAGGTTTTCGATCATAAAACTTAGTTTTCCAGATGTCATGAAACTATCCTTTTTAATAGTAATCAGAATGATACTGTAGTTTATCCAACCAAGTGACTTCATTTATCATAACAGTGCCCAACCTCAGAGTCAGTAGGGTAAGTTAAGTTGGGTTCAAGGAATCTGGAAAAAGGTCTTCAGAAATGAATAAGAGAAAAGTTAATATAAAATTGTAATTGCACTCTGCTGGCCAGAAGATGAAAACTCCTGAGCTCACATGATGCACGCTATAAAAACATACCCTTATTTTCATATTAATATAAGTTGAACAATAGACCTTCTCTTTTTCCAGAGGTCTTTTGCTGTGAATTGCTTGTTGAAAATTGAAGCATTGCTTTTCAAATGTTATGAGGAGTTTATGAAAAGTAAAACCTCCAAAATCATTCTGTATGTTAAAAAAATTCAGTCAGAAAATAAAAGTATGTTAATTTATAAGAATATATATTTCATTCTGAAAGAAAGTAGCTGCGCAGTGAGTTCTTGGATAACACAGGCCATGATTACCAGATGGCTTCAGACTATTCCACACCTGAAATCTGGTGCCACAATAAATCAGAGTGAAAATATATTCATACGACTATGGTAGCAGGGAGAATTGACTGGGCAGTCAGTGATATATTTTGCATCTTGGACGGAAAGAAAGTGTATTGGTCTCAAAATGGTGCCTCTTCTAGACAAGTATTTACATATTTCAATCTTTCTTTTGGCATGAAGAGAGATGTGGAATCTTGATTATGGAAATTAAGCTTAACACATTATTGGGTGACATTTTTAATCCTACTCAGTTGCTATCCTCTGCAGGTAAGTGTTGAGCAATCTATACTTGGAAAAATGTGTGTTATATAAAAGCTTTTGCTTGTAAATTATTTACTAGACTATTTCAGTAGTTACTAGTTTCTGTATCAATTTGTAATTATATCTAAAATATTTTCAATTTTCAGTAGGAAGGAAATGAGCAACTTTCAAAATGCAGTGTTTTAGTCAAATTAAAAATTATTATTCCAACAAAGACATCAATACCTTGCATATACAATGTTGGCTCAAAAATGTCTTTGTTATATAGGAGGTTTTTTTCTCTAATTCCACCTCTTTCCCTAAAACACTTCCAACTTTTAGCATAGATACATAGAACATGCATATCTGAAGTTAAAACAAATTTGGAAGATGGGGCAATGCATATGGTTTGTCAGATACATGAGGAAATTAGTGTAAGCATTTTATATGCTTAAACTCTTATGAAATCAATGGTATAGATCTTATGAAAAAAATTAACATTGAATCTTTTGGGGAATAATTTGGTTCTTTAAATTTTTTTGAGCTGCATTAGCTACTATAATTGAGATTTTTTTTTCTCCTTTTTGTGTCCTTGGTAGTTGTTTTCTATAATGAAAACTGTATGAGAAATCAGATTATTTGGCTGACTTCCAAACTAACTAATCAGCACAATTCAGTGCTTGGAACCATGGATAATGCTGATTAAAGCCACCTCTCAGAAGTGGCAGCTTCCTTACCTCCTACGTCTGTTGTTTAAAATATTTTATTATCAAAGTCGCATACCATTTGGGAATTGTGTTGAATAAATTCTCTCTTTATTGTGTTGCTATCATTTGATTTTGATTTTTTTGCCTACTGTACACTCTATTGTTGGTGCAAATAACTCAACACATACCCTGTGACTGCTTAACTTGTAGCTTAGAAATTTCCCTAGACTGTACTGAAAATAAAAAAAAGGATCTAGAGTACATGTCTGATAAACACTAGTGTGCCTACAGAAGGAGAGAGGTTGAAGGTGTACTAAATTAATTATGTTCAGTATGCTTAGTGATGTTAACTGGCCTAGGAAGAAGTGGGTACTTACGCCTTTAGTTAAGACTAACTCTTTCCATTATAAATTTCTATAGGTGCATCTATACATGCAGTTGATCTGGGAACAAGCTCTCCAGCCTGTTCTCCACCCAGCTGTGTGTTCACTGAGCTGAGCAGGGAACAGGCTCCTCAGCCCCTGCCAGCAGGGAGTTCCCAATACTAGCTCTGCGACTGTGGGGCCAGTGCTGGGAGACCCTTATCTCCCACCCCTGGTGGACAGCTAACTGGGAGCAGATTTGCTCCTGGTCAGTTGTCTACATGAGTGCTATTGCACTGTTACTAATTGAAAGTAAATTTGCTACTTGCATTTGTAGGTAGCAAATTTACTAAACAGTTAGCAAGGTTTACTGTGTAGTAAGCATGTGCATGTGTAGACGCACATGCTTACTTCGCAGTAAACTACATTGTGTAGTTAGGCATCTCATGTAGACATGCTCTGTGTTCACCTGCCTATAGGTTTGCAAAGGTTTGCCTTGGGATGAATTGTTCTAGAAAATTTCAGCTAAGGTGGTTGGTTAAGCCATTTCTGAGACAAGGAAAGAAAATAGTTTTATTCATGTTAGAAAAAAATTAATGCAAGGTTTTTTTCTGCTCAAAATTTGGCCAGGGAATTGTCCTAGTGTTAAGGATCATAGGGAAGTAGGGCTGAAAGGGACCTCACGAGGTCCTCTAGTCCAGACTCCTGCTCAGGGCAGGATCATCCCTGGCTAAAACCATCCCAGCCAAATGTCTGTTCAATCTGCTCTTAAAAAGTTCCACAGGTGAAGATTCTACAACTTTTCTAGGTGCCCGTTCCAATGTTTGATCACCCTCATAGTCAGAAAGTTCCATCTAATCTCCAACCTAAATTTCCTCTACAGTGGTTTGAGGCCATTGCTCCTAATCCTGTGTCCTGGGCCACAGAGACTAGTCTGTCTCAGTGGTATTCAACCTTTTGGCCCTGTGAGACAGATGAGTAGTGCAGGGCCAGTCAGCAGGCCAGATCAGATCAGATCCCACACACCAGGACTGGGCCTGTGCGCCCAGATTGGGCCTTACATATCCTGGGCTGGCCCCCATGCTCTGAAATCAGGGCCTACTCAGCCCTACTTGCTGGGATCAGGCCCTGCAGCTCTGTGCTGCTGCCTCTATCTGGCCCCACATACTGGGGTTGGGTTCTGGGGCCCCCTGCCACCTATGCCCAGCCCTATGTGCTGGAACTGGGACCCTGTACTGCCTCCATCTGGCCTCAAGTGCCAGGATTGGGGCCCTAAGCCTCTGCGCCACCTCCTTCAGGTACTTGAAGGCTGTTATTGAATCCCCCCTTAGTTTTCTGTGCTCCAGACTAAATAACCTTAATTTGTTCCGCGTTTCCTCATAAGTCATGCTTCCCAGGCCTTTAATCACTGTTGTCGCTCTCCACTGGACTGTCTAATTTGTCCACGTTTTTCTTGAAGTGTGAGACCCAAATGTGAACACAGTACTCCACATGGGGCCTCACTAGTGCTGAATAGAGTTGAAGAATTGCTTTCTTTGCTTTGCTAGCAACACGCCTATTAATACATGCCAGTATGGTGTTGGCTTGTTTTGCAGTAAGAACATACTGTTCAGCTTATGATCTCTACTATAATCCCCAGGTCTTTGTCTGTAGTACTGCAGCCTAGTTACATATTCCTCAGTCTGTATTTGTACATGAAGTTATTCCATACCAAGTGCAGGACTTTGCATTTGTCTACATTGAATTTGAGCTGATTGATTACAGACCATTTCACTGGTCTATCCAGGTTATACTGAATCCTAATAAGGAAGGTGCTAAATACTAGACTTAGGACAGATCCCAGGTAAACCTCACTTCATAACTCCTCCCAACTAGATATTGAGGTATTGATGATGACTCACTGAGTACAGTGATCTAACTAGTTATATATCCACCATACAGTTCTTTGGTCTAGACCAAGAGCAGGCAAAGTCTGGCCTGAGGGCTGGATCAGCCCCATAGTGGACTCTGTTTCCCAGAAGCTCCTGCCTGTGTCGCTGCAGCCAGTTTCCATGGAGACCTCAGCAGCAGTGGGGCTGTGACAGTGCAGGGCCAGGGTTTCCATAGAGACTGGGCAGAGGCATGCAGGCAATGGATTGTGGCTCTGGCCTGGCTTCAGACCACACTGTCACCACCATAAGATCCCAACCACAGCCCTGGAGCAGCTCTCTGCCCAAAAATGTGCCCTACCAGGGTTGCTGGGGCTGGTCTCCATGGAAACCCTGGCCCTGCACTGTCATGGTCCCACTGCTGCTGGGATCTCCATGGAAGATGGCCACAGTGATGTGGGCAGGGGCTGCTGGGAAATAGAATCTGACCACCAGTTGGATCCACCATTTTGCCCACCCAACCTTTTTTTTGCTGCGACCCTAAATTGGCCACCAACAGGACCTCTCGACCCAGCACTGCAGGAGCTGCTGGGAGCAGAATGTGGTGGCCCAGGGTGGCAGCAAAAAAAGGGGAGGGGAGCCACCATTGCCCACTTTGTCTACTGCAGCCCCACTCTGCCCGCCTGCCACTCCTGGGTCATGCGCATGAGTGTGCATGTGTGTTCAGGCCCTTTGCAACCCTACTAAGGACCCCCCATGACCCTGATTTGGGTCACACCCGGAGGTTGGGAACCAATGGTCTAGACTGTATTTCCTTAGCTTATTAATGAGAATGTCATGGGAGATAGTGACAAAAGCCTTGCTAAGTTCAAGGTATATCTCATCTACTACTCTCCTGTCACCTTATCATAGAAGGAAATCAGGTTGGTCAGGCATGACCATGCTCTTAGTGAATCCTTGCTGCCTGTTCCTGATTGCCTTGTTCTTCCTAGGTGCTTCACAATAGATTACTTGAGGACCTGCTCCATGATCTTTCCAGGTACTGAGGTCATACTGAGTTGTCTGTAATTCCCCAGATCCTTCTCCTTCCCTTTCCTAGAGGTAGGCACCTTATTTGCCCTTTTCCAGTCATCTAGATTGTAGGACCTCACCCAGTCTATGTGAATTTTCCAAGAAGATAGCCAGTGACTCTGAAATTACCTCAGCCAGATCTGTCAGGGTGTATCCCATCTAGCCCATCTCACTTGAAAACATCTAGCTTGTCTAAGTTATTTTTAACCTGTTCTTCCAATGCTCTAGGCTGTTTGTCTCCTTCCCTGTCTTTGCTACATCTTTTAGTATCCTTGTAAAAATCGGACCAAATTAAGCCTCTGAAAATCCGTTAGTATGTCCCCTGTTTGACAGCTGAATATTCTGAATATTTAATCTTAATTCAACACACCCTATTCAGCTAAGTCTCCTGCATGCCGATTAGGCTGCATATGTGCCACCTCACCTACTTCCCCCAAGAGTAACTTGGCAGACTCTATTCAAGGGCAGACACTGGGCATACTTTCTATTGAAAAGTCTCTTCCCAATAGTTAAGGCATGAGAGCTGAGAGCACAGTGCATTCAAAGAACCATGTTGTGGAGGATCCCTGCCTCATTTGTTGCAAATGCAGACGTATTTAGTGAATGGGGCAGGGAGTTACAGAGATAAAGGGCGGTCTCCTGGTTTTAGAGATTTAAATGCTACTTTGGATAATAAGGTTCTAGTTCATATTGTTGCTTATTCTCATTAATAGTAGATTCAGTGAAATCAGTTGGGCAGCTTGGTTAGTGTGGTTCTTGGAACAGATGTCTTTTTTCAAATACTAGGCATTTAAGCCATATTAATAGTCATATTCAGCTATATAGCATGATTTTGCCCATAACTTAGGTTTTTATGTTCTGAGTACTTTTTAAATGAGAAAGAACAGATTGACAACTATTTATAAGAAATATATATCCTAAGAAAAAGTGGCCATTGTTAAGCTTTTGAATGGTTCAACTAAATAACTGAATTAAAAAAAAATATTTTAAAGCAATAGTCAAGAATGGGATTCTTAGCACTCTGGACAATTTATCTGATGCATACTGATTAAAGCAATATTCTCAGTGCCAACTTTAACTAGATCTTCTGTGCTAGGAGGACTGTAAGACAAAGAAAATAATGCACATGTTATACTTCTCATCAGAAAAAAAGAAACTAGCAACATTTTTGTAACAATATGGAAGCTATACCATGATGAGAACAATCTATCTTTTTCAAGTTTCTAATTTAAAATAAATATGTATTTGAACTTTGAAGCATTCCACAAGCATGTCTCCAAAGCATTTCTTAATGTTGTCAATCATTAAGCCTCCTGTAGTTTTAGGCACTTCAGAAGGAGATCATTTACAAACTAAGGATTCGCACTGATAACTTAATATCTTGACAACCTGTTATTTTTTAATCTATACAATTGCATCTTATAATGGTTTTCTGCTACCCTCAGTGATGTCATTAATCTGGTATTGGCCAGGTAATTTCACAGGCATGATAGCAGCTATTAAATGAAACAGACTGAATATTATATTTTTTAAAAATCTTCCTCTCCATACTGAAGGACTGCTCTTAAAATAAAAGTAATTTTAAAACCATAAAGCTGATAAAATCCTAGATTAAAGTTGAAAGACATTTCTAAAACTACGTATTTTAGAGAAGCCTTGATAGTCACCCAGTTCACTGAAAGACTTTATGGACCAACACTGTATCTTTCACCAGTTCTCTCGGTTCTCTGTCGGCTTCTCCCCTTGAATTAAAGACTGCGTCAGGCAAACGTACTAGAATAGGTCTTTTTTTTTTGTCCAGACCCCTTTGATTTGGACCCATAATGAGGAGAAGACTCAGGAATTCTTTTTACTCTTTACTACCTCTCACCACAGGTTGCAGAGTTCCATGCAAAATTACCCATACACCAGTCATATTAGCAAACTTTATTTAAAAACAGAGAGATTGGAATTAAAGATAATGAGTTTGCTTAATATATATAGTTCTGCATCTCTCATAAGCTAAAGAAGATATTTGCAGCATAGTTGTAGAAGAAATACAAAAATGAAATGGCTGCATATCTTCAAATAGCTCTCCTGTCTTTGACTTCTTTGATCAACCTATCATCTTCCTTTGCTAACTAGACATCATTTCCTTGTCTTTTCCAGTTTCTTGTGGTTGGATTCAGTTGATCCATGACTGCTGCTCCATTTATTCAAACAAGTTCTCTCATTACTTACAAAGATACTTTTTCCTTTTCTCTAAGGGATAGCTTATGGAAGATGGAGACCTTTGATGATGGACAGCCATCATTCAAAAGCTTATCACTAAGACCACCTTTCACATCTGCTTTGGCCATTTTTGTATTCTCCTTTTAAATAGACAGATTTGTCATTTTCTGTAATGACAATCTTATCCCTCCTCATTTTCCATTGCCATTCATTAGGTCCAGAGACCCTGCATTCAACTTTGGCCCTACTAAATTCAATAAAATAGGAGACCCTCAATCAGTGTAGGATTTTTATATTGTCTGGAAAGTTCTCTGTATCTGTCGCATCTCCTTTAGATGCAAGATGTACCTTGAAAGGTAGCTCTGGTGACCTCTAAGTTTGATATGTATTTACACTTTTCAAGATTGGGGATAGGGAAAAGACTGTTAGAAATCTTATGCACTGTGCAGCCTCTTGAAATAAAAAAGCATCTGCAAGCATTCCGGTCACTGATGTGAGACTGACTGGTCTATAATTGCGCAAATCAGCTTTTTTCTGTTTAAATACAGGCAAAGTGTTTTCTGCTATCCACTCATGGCACCATCCCTAACTTGATAGATTTATTTAAAATACTCCTAACTGCACCTATAATTTAATGTGCAGTTTCTTTCAGAATTCTGGAATGGAGATCATCTGGTACCCTTGACATCAGTAAATTAAGCTGAGCTTTTCTTCCAGCTAAGATATCATTATTTCCATTTCTGTATTACAGTTCTTATTAGCTATTCTGAATTTGCCCCCATGCTCAACACCATAATCCTTATTGAAAAGTGAGATAAAGCATTAATTTAATTTTGGGGCCATAGTTAGATTACATTTAATGTCTACCCCATCTTCACTGTATATCAGCCCAAAACTACTACTACTTTTTATGCTTGCATAATGAATTGCAATTTGTTTTAATTTCCTTTGCAATGTTTAACTCAGTGCAATATGGCAATTCTCACATTGTCCCTACACATCCTGATTTCCAAGATGCTGCTTTTTTGAACATCCTAAAATTTTTCCTATAACGTCAGTCCATGAATCATCTTTTGGATTTCATTTTATGCCATGCCTTTGTTCTCCTCCTCTAGTCACCAGAAGGTTTCCACTGAAGAACACCTGAGCCTCCTTTTCTTTGAATTTCTTCACCAATTAGTTTGTGTGGTTGGCCTTAATTCATGCCAGCCAGAAACTGACACTGTTATTTGATCAGGGGTTCTTCCTTGAACCTGTGAAGACCCTCTTCAGCCTCAGATTCATGTTTTACATCCTTTGCTCTTGGCAAATAACACACCCTTCTTTTTTTTCCCCCAATGTGCTGTAGTGACAGGCTTGTCAGTCTTTAACAAGAAGTCCTCCGTAACATAGATGTTCCTCTTCCTGATGCTAGTGTTCCTAGTCCTCTCCCTTTCATTCTTCCTTTTGTCTACAGATAATGCTTTCTTCCTTCCTCTCTTATAATCTTCTGTACATTATCCTTACCCCTCCTCAGGCTTCAATATGTGGCTTTTTTCCTTTGTAGCTTACATTTTTTTGGAACTAAGTTGCTGTTTTTCTTCTTTACCACCCTTTTCCATGCAACAAACTTGTCCCTAGCTTTCTCCTATACTAGTCAGTCTTTTCATTTGACTTGTTCTATCTACACACTTCTGTGGGTCACCTTCCTCATGTAGATATTTGCCCTGTTGTTTGGGAGGTGTCTGCATTCTTTAGTTGTCCATGCAGCCTTGAGGGAGAATCCTTCATAGCCAATATGGCTTAGGGTAGATCTCCAGACATGTTGGGAGTAGGTCAGTTGTAGTCCGAGTTTTGCAATAAATCTATGATCAGAGTTGATCTGCAAATAAAATAACTTTGTATTTTAAAGATATTATTTCCCTTTTTTACCTTTGTACCCTGTGCGGTGGACATAATGAAACTTGGTAAGTTTGTTGAATTGTTGCCTGTTTGCGAATTGTCAATGAAAGATATCTTATTTACTTACATGCCTTTGATCTTTCAGGTATTGGTGGTAATTTAGTGGCTATTCAAGCTAGCAGAATTTCTACCTACCTCCATTTACATAGCATTCCTGGAGAATTGCCAGAGGAAGCCAAGGGTTGCTATTACCCATGCAGGACTTTTTATGGTACAGGTATGTATTGGTTGATTTAACAATCATTAAAACTGAAGTATTGTCTTCTCCTTTTATTTTTCCGTAGAGTAAGCTGCACAAGCAGTAAAGGAGAGCAGTGTGTTAAGTTGTTGCATATAATACGAAAACAGCAGCAGGTGTACCCAAGCGTTTCAACTGCCTGGAGCAATTGGATGGATGGAAGAGATGTTTGCACGGCAGGGGTGGGAAGGCAGATGGGGATTATGGAGAGTTAAGGACTCTACAACTCAGAATTGTTTTATCATTTAATCTTTCAGTAACTCATTTACTGCCTCCATTCCATATACACCTGACCCATTTATAACCTTCCTCACTACAGCTTTCTACACATACCAACTTCCAAGGTCAGCATTTGAAGAGTTTTGAGCTAATTAAACACAGAGTTCTTACAAACTATATCCACATCTCCCTCCCCACTGCCACCATTCCCCTCCCTCTGAGGCTTTGTTTTCTTATCTGCTAAGTCATCTCTTACCTGTATCCTAGGCCCATTGTTCCCTTATTACTGGCATTCTCCACTATGTGCTCCCTTTGTGTTCCTTTCTTTCACACCACTGCAATTTACCCCATACTGTCCCTGTTTTCTTGTCCCACACTCCTTTCCCTTCTAGATCCCCATTCCCTTTCCATCATGCAGACTCCTCTGGGCTCCCTGACTTTCCCCTCACTCTTCTGTGGGTCACTGTATTTTTTCCCCCTCTTCCAGTTCTGCTCCCAACACCCTTTTGGATTGCTTCTTTCCATCACATCCTCCAGTTTTGCTTTCCACATTGTCACCGTACACCATTCTTCTACTTGCCTCTGAGTTGCTCCTTCCCCTCACACTGCTATGTCATTGTGACAGTAGTCCCTGGTGCGTTCCCCCACCTCTGTTTCCCTCAGGGTCCCAATTTCTAGCTCCAAGTCTAGTGTTTTTTTCTTGTTCCTCAGTTCCTTCCTAAAAATCCTCCTCCTAACCTTCTTTTTTGTCTATTAAGAGTCCCAGCTACAGATTCTCTCCATTCCCCAATCTCTATCTGGTGGTAGTAGCAGGTAGTGCCCATGGGTTTTGTCTGTGCAGCACCAAGCAGTTTGTGGACCTCATTTTCCTTTAGATGAGGGTTTTCTGGCATTCCAGTAATAGGGTTCTGTCAAATAATGAATAGGATTCTCTGTAAACTTGATCAGATGCTATATTACTAAGTGTGATACAGACAGAAAAACAAAGAAATGCTATGAAGTTGAGAATATGTTGTCACTTCATTTGGCCAACCTAAATGTAAATTAGCTAATTTAAGTGTAAATTATGCAATCTGCCTTTTCATGTTCCAGAAGATGCAGTCATACTGGGGGGGTGGCAACGACTGGATTCTGCAAGGTTATTTGCTTACCCAGTACTCTCGTCATTGTAGGAAGCAGTTTCCTTCAACTAACCAGTGCTATTTTACAAACCAGGTAGTGGTGCTGTAAGTCACATGTCACCCAGGTGCAGAGAACTTTTTATTTCCCTCCTTGTCTTGTCATAATGGTGCTTTCTAGGTAATGGAAGAATGGCCTGTTTCTAATTCTAAATTAATCACCTAACGCAGTGAGTTGCTGCGATTACCACAGGTTATCTTGAAAACAGGGTATCCTTACTAACTGTATAGTAACTTTGGCAAAGATTGACTTTTCAACAGCTTCTGTTGCACTTTGATATTTTTATGGAATATATTTCTAGGTCATAAATGAAACAACAGTGGAAGGTAAGTATACTTCTTAGCAATAAGAAGCCTCTGGATTTTTATTGGTGAGAGAAGGTGGCCAGAACTTCCCGTCTCCTGGGGGACCTTTATAAGGGATTAGTGCAGCTCAAAAAGTGGGTGGCATTGTTAAAGTCAGAAACATAATCAATGCATATACTAATCAACACTGATAGGGTACATATGAACAAAACCTTGAGCAGCTTATGCCAACAAAGGTCCTGCTCATCCGCAAGCAGACACTAAACCTTCTTGTCCCCTGAGGAAATCTTGAGAGAGTTTGATAGAACTAATGCCTGCCGTTTCAGAAGGGTGCAATTTGTACCTGCCTTTACCACTGGGGATGAACTTGTCCCACAGCTATGGAATTCCAGTGTTGTTTTTTTCCCCTCTGCTATCAAAAAAAATGTTTTCACCTTTTGAACAGCTAAAAGGACTTCTATGTATTTCAGGAGTAAACAACAAATCAGCTCAAGTTCTGCTGCTTTTGGTGATTCCTGGGCATTTAATTTTCTTGTACACCATTCACTTAATGAAAAGTGGACACACTTCACTGACTCCAATCTTTATAGCAGTATATTTGTTTGCAGCCCTGCTACAGGTAAGATTTAAAAAGCTTTTCCAATGGTTATTTTAGTTCTCAGAGAATGGCATGTTGAATATGGGATTTTAAATTTATATAAAAAAAAAAAACAAAACAACTCAGTAGTTTGAATGTTATGAGGTAGTAACATACATATGAGAATATATTATTACTCGTCAGTGTATTCTCAATGTCAGCCCCTACATTTTGGGTATTTTTCAATAGGTATCTGTGCGCTGTTTTCCCAAGCACATATCTTGTTTTTTCATGCTTCAATACCATTGCACCCAGTAAGTATTGTGTTAGTCATTGGGAACAATAGCATCTTTCTTACTGATAGAAAGCAGGCCAAAGAAAATCCTAAAGGAATTCTTTCAAACTGTTTTCATGAAATAAATTGTTTCAGTCTTGTTGGTTATATTTTCTCATATATATGTATGGTTACATGCACTCTAACACTAAATAAAGGTGAAGTTGGGTTAGCAGTAACCAGGATAAGATGGGTTATATTTGTATTCATTTTGGGGGGGGGGGGGGTATTAAGAATTCTTACTACACTTTTACTGTTTATACCTAGTACTGTATTTAGACCTAGCAATGGGAGTTCTTGAAAGATGCCTTTGAAATAGCTATGAAAATCAGCAAAAAAAATGGAAGTGTTTTGATTGAGTTCACAACCAAGTTAAAGTTAAAACCCTTGAATAAAATAAAAAATGGTTAGTTATTTTTTCTGGTATTGTACAATAAAGAAGAACTTGAAAAATCCTTATGTTAAGTGTAGGCCCTGCTTTTACAGTAGCTTTGACTAAATTGTCTTTAAAGTGATGGCAGTATTAATCAATCAACAACAAAAAAAGCAAATTTGGTGTCCTACATTGTGTTTTGGTGACTTGAGTGTTTCTTCCTGTAAAGATGGGTTTTGCCAAAAGCTACAATTAGTAGGTCATATAAAAGGTGCTAGATTTTCACTTAGTAAATAGTGAAAGACTCTTAGTCCATGACAAGTACATGCAAGACTCGAAAGTGCCATTCTTTATTTTTAACTGCCCTCTTATGTGATTACTTTTATTTCTTATCCTATTGCTGTAGTATTTGATTCTTCCTCTACATCCATTTCTTATGGACATGCTGTATATTGGCCTGGTCCAAATTTAACTCTCAGCAGTGGATACATCAAGAGCTGCTGAAAGAAACAGATTTCATACTTTTTATATTACAGTATATCATTATATTTACTTTGCTGCTAACCTTCCCCTCAGGCCCAGAAGACAATTCAAAACTGACATTTCAGACTGGCATAATAGATGGCAAAAATGCAAATACATATTTAAAGCAGATATTAAACCAAGCAAAAAGATTGCAAGTCCTGACTCATTTTTCAGTTACAGTGGTTCTGTAGCAGTGCAACTTCACTGACCTCAGTGGGATCATGCCCGATTTCAGGATGGTATTGAAAAGAGGATGAAGTTCGTAATTTTTCCTTTTTGTGAATGATCTTTTCTTTTCCATCTCCTTTTTTTGGCCATAACATATTTTGTAGTTGTACTTTTGTGGCTGAATTGCAGCATTTCACACTATAACTTTTTAGTGGTCTTAACAAATTTACAATCAGGAACCCCATGCTTCTGTTTATCTTATAAAAATTACACAAAATTAATTATCCTTGCTTCCATTTTTCTCTATACTACTTGTAATCACATTCTTATACAGTGTTGTAATTAAAGGTTTGCATACCTCTGATTGCTAGACTTGAAATGACTCCTTTCCCCTTCAAGTCACAATTCTTCTGTGCCATCTTAATCAGCTCTGTTTTTTTTATTGTCTGTTGCAACTGTAGGACTGTGGGCCTCCCATACACTTTCACACTTAATTCTTTTCTATTTTGACATTAAACTGTGATTATTCATCCCTAACTCTCCATTTTCTCCTCTGCCTTTGATAGTAGTGAGAAGCTAGAGATGGAAAACTCATTCCTGCTTGTGACAGGAGGCTGTCTTGAGGCCGGTTGAAACATTGGCCTGGCCACCTAACTTGCTTGCCACACCTTTGATATAACTGAAAAGCTATTTCTAGGTGGGAGGCTGCCCATTTAATGCCCTGATTCCAAGGGCATAATACACAGCTCCCTACCACTCCCACATCCTGCCCCATGCCTTGCAGATGGCATCACTATATGGCTTTGGCCCCACACCGGACACTACTGTATTCCAACTGACATTTGGACCCCAACCTGGATCCCTCATACTCAGGTGGCCTAACCTCCGCCATCATCCTGGGCTGCAAAACTCCTTCTCAGCAGTGGCCCCTCTGGGACCTTTGGCCCTTGGCGGTCAGGCCTCTCTCTAGCTTCTGGAAGTCCCCTGTGAGCTGCAGGCTCCACTCTATAGGTCTTGGCCCTGGGCTTTTCTGTTAGGGTGTGTTCTCCTAGCCTTTCCCCACCATGGGGCCAGCCACAAGGCAGTAGGGACTGAGGCTTCCCGACACCCCATCCTCACCTTTCACTGGGGAGACACAGGTGTGGCATTTCCTGAGGACTCCCCTTCCACAGGCAGCCTCACCACACCACCCAGCCCCAGCAGGATGTAGTTTTAGGTCATGCCCCAGGACCAGGAACCTCCTCCATCCCCATAGTTCCTGCCCTGTCCTCCAGGTGTTCTGGGAGCAGCAGATTTCTGGCTGGGTGACGTTCATCCCTCGGCTCCCTGCAGCAACTGCCAGCTCAGCTCCTAGAGCCTGGGCTTATACTGAGGCTGCCCAGCTCTACTCCAATCCAGGGGCCCTCTTGCAGTCATGTGACTGCCTAATTAGGCCTCATCACATCTGCTGGCTGCTCCACAGCCTGCTCAAGCCTCTTAAAGTGGCAGGCACAACGCTCTTCTGCCCTTCCTTTAGAGGTGTGTGTAGATCAACACACCATAATCTCAAACAGATTTTTTTTTCTGGGGCATTTTTTTTTCTTGTTCTTAATGCAGGCCTCTTCAAGGACTTGGTTCTTACTCTTGCTTACACATGAAGACTGGAAAACCTTGCAGCTAATTGCTGTCATTTCAATTATCAACCAAACAATGTTAAGATCTACAGGCTAGCCCTATATCATGCTGAAATATAGAGCTTAAAGTTGTTCCCACTTTGCTGAAACTATCAGTACACCTAATTTTAAAAATAAAAAGACCTACATTTTATCAGTATGTAGATAATCAGAATCCAGAAATCTCAAAGGTAGTAATTGGTTATAGACTCCACAGTTAAATGGGTTTGATACTGTATTGCTTTGACCTTCCTAATTAATTATTCCTTCAACCCATTGAGTACAAAATGTGTAGTTGAATATTTGCATTTTTCTATGATTATGGCTGCTTTATTTTGCTTTTCTCTTGTATATATATTTTTAGAACTCTGCCCAGTAAATGTAAATGTAATTTTCTAACTCTAAAAACCTATTGAATGTTTACAAAATGTACTCAACTAAATCCTGAATTTCAGTTCAAATCCTTATTTTTATCACATCACCCTATATAGAATGTTTTTAATAAAAAGAAAATAAATCTCCCACACAAACTACCAAAATAATGTTAGAGAGAAGTTGAGAAAAGTCAAGGAGGTTCCATTTTTGCATTCAGAGCTTTGTGTGTATGCATTTCCTCTGTCAAAATATACTTTTGCTTGATCACTGAAACATCATTAGTTTATCTCAGAGATGAATTGCTGATGATTTAAATATTAATCCTTTTGCTTGGGAGCAGAGCTTTGTCAGGCTGTCTTTAGTATTCTTCCTCAGAGACTGTTATCTGTCCCCTTTTGACCTCCTACCACTCCAGGACAAGTTTTACAAAATCATCACCCTAGTTTCAGAACAAGGATAATTGTCAGTTGATGGCACCAAGAAAAAGAGATAGTGATGCATTGAGTGTGCACTGGGTTGAAGTTCTGTATGGCCCACAGCAACTTCCAGAAAGACACAACGCAATCATTCTTCACTGCAGTAGAACCAAGATATTATCTCACACTAACAGCTCTGTAGCACACATATCTTTGTCACACGCATCTTTGTCTCCATCATTTAACCACATACAAAGATACCTAATCTTTGCTGTTGATATCAAGGACAATTTTCACGGCTCCTTTGTAGGGGTTCGGTATCCAAAGCACTTGCGAAGTATGTGATAGGTATGGTAGTCAAAGACACTCAGAAGAAATTCCATATTTTTTCTTATCTAGATATGATTGTTTTAGTGAAATTCACATTTCTCTGAGATATTCTGGAATCCTTTAAACATACTGGGATTTTTAATACATTTCTGGAAGAGATTGCTAATGCCTTCTCTCACTGGGAAAGTATATTTTTTAGAGTCCTGTGGATGTTGTGTCCTTCCTAGCAAAGTATACTCAAAGCAACATTCACAATATTGTTTAAGTATGGAAGAATCATTTAATATTGCATGGATCATTTGTTCCTTATCCTTTTAGTCTTCTGAATTTCAGTAAAAGGAACCTTGGTTTCTATCTCCTCTGCCAGAAGTGTGGTTGAGTTATTTGCACTGTTATGCAAATGTTTATTTTAATTGCTTATAATGACAGGGTATTACTCAGGCCAACTCTTAGCTTTTCCCATAAAGTAAACTCTAAATTCCACTTGAATAAATTAATTAATCTTCCTTCTTCTTGTCCTTATTTGTCCTTTCCAAACTATAGCATTCCTTAGAGGTATTTTAATACCGTATTTTTCTTGACTAGTATTCAGGACTTAGTAGAGTCACATTCCCTAACTGTATTCCTCAAAGACACAAATCAATGGAAAAATGCTGGCACTGTAAGCTACACAAGTGTTGCTTCAGTTTCAAAGGGTATTCTTCTGGTATGTTAGTCTTTGCTAAAGACGGGACCTGTCAGTTTAAAATCCTGATTTCTCCACAGCAACACCCAAAGGTGCCAAGTACGTGGGGGCTCAAGGGCCCTGGCCCCCCTTGGGAAGAGGGCTGTCACCTGAAATGTGTAAAACTTGTCACATGTCCATCATCTTAGGCCCCTCCCCCCTCAGCACAAATAAGTCGGCACCTATGACAACACCCTTACATTCTCTGTTTAGTGGATGCTCAGTTGTCTTCCAGATTGTCCTTTCTCTCTCTTACCATGGTGATGACTATCTTCTTCTAGATCACCTTTTCCTTTCTGAGTGTGATCCAAAGCCCATCAATGTCCAGGAAGGATTTCCATTTAATTCAGTTTTGCGTTATAGTATGCCCATAGCATGCCTTCTATCTCATTCTATCACTCCTCCTCCTGTTCATCTTGTTTTCCTCCTTTTTTCTCCCCCCCATTCCTGGTGCCTTTACATTTTCCCATTGTTTGTTTTTTTCTCCATACTCTCTGCTATTTTTTCTTTGATTTTGTAGATTTTTTCTAGGATTTTAAAAGTTGGGTTTGGGATACTCATCCCAATTACATCATGTGCATTACTCTTAAATTACTGAAAAACACAGTCTACATTAATTCTGCCTTTCTCTGGAGAAATCAGTAAGACACATGAAAAACACACATGGGTAAACAACCTCAATCCTAAATAAAATAGTAATGGGATATAATTGTATTTCATGATATAATATCACATTGAAACAGTAAGAGCAGAAGGTAAAACAGCAGGGAATTTAGCACTAACAGCAAGTCATAGGAAATCTTTCCAATTCTTCTCCATGCAGGGACACTGAGCACTAGTAATACTTTTGAGTAGTATTGGCTCCAGACCCATCTTATGGATGAATGTTAAAATGAATCAGATACTGAAATACTGAACATACTCATAATATGTAACTAAATTTTGCTCATTCATATTCTAATTCCATGATTACATATATCTTCGTAAAAGGAGAGTAAAACTCTTGGATTTATATATGAATATACAGAGACTGCACATAGATGTGAGTATGGATAGAAGTCCTATCACCATGTACTTGGCATGTATTCCCATGATGAAAGCATGAGACAGTTGCACATGCCATCCCAAATGAATATCATAATAAAACCCCTATAGAATGCCATTGCACATCATAATGTATTCATTTCATGCTATATTTTACAGGAAAAAACTGTTCTGAAAATGTTTTTAAAAATGTTTAAATGTTTCATGTTAACTGGGGCTTTTCTGGATCTTTCCACTTGCAAAGCCAATTGTCTTAATTGCCATGAGTGCAAATAGGAGGGTTCCCTGACAGTAAAGATCTCAAAAACTGATACAAAAAATAGCTTTCCTATGGCTAAAGAACAAAAATAAAGTTTAATCTCAAGACATGAAAACATTAAAAAGCAATGTTTAATTAATGTTTCCAGTTAGAAAAAGAAGAATATTTCTTTTCCTATAATGCTCCCATTTCTGGGCTTCAAGAGCCAATCAGATACTGGACTATAAATGTTAGGCACATGTATTTTTAAAATATTGGCATGTAATCTAAATTTGAATCAGAGGTAGGTACCACAGACTTTAACCCCAGTTTCATATTTTATGCTTTTGTATTGCTTGCTTAACAATTTGTCTTCAGGGTCATTTCTTCAAGGACTAGGCTTCTCTTCCCAATAATTTTTTTTCTGGCTTCATCCATTTTTCTGTCTAATTTCCCCTGATTTCTGTTGCCAAATAGTTTTTATCCAATTGATACCAATGCCACCATACTTGCTAACTTTAAACATGAATACTTATGAACACTAACTTTGAAAGTCTTTTTGAAGTCCAACTTGATTGTGTCTTTTGAGTCAATTCTGTCCATTCCCATTGTAAATTACACCAAAATGTTAAACAGATTAATTCAGCATGACCTCCCTTCTTCTCTTTACATTTCCAAGATATTTCCTTGAATGACTCAGAATATTTCCAGCTGTTCTCCTATTAATGTCCCTGATCAATAACTGTTGGGTCTCTCATTACTAAAGTTATTTTTGTATATATGTAAGCCACTTAGTTTTTACTTTACTTGACTTCTACATGACAGTCAATTTGTCCTTTCTTTAGTCTTATACAACTCTAAGGATGTCTTTCAATTTTCTAATATTGCCCATCTCTGTTCTAAGCTAATTTCTGTGATCTCTTCCTCAAAATGCAAAATATATTTGCAAAATGTCAGCCTTATGTCTTTTTCAATATGCTAGTCTCACTCCCTCCTTTCATTTTCTGTTTTGTCTTGCCAATTTCTATATGCCATCTTATTAATCAGCTCTGCTTTGCATTGTATCTTGTTAGCGTGCATTTCTATTTTATTGCTCCCTAAATGAACTTGAAGAAACAACACCAGTTTTCAAATTTTAAATACATCTATTCTTCAGAGCTGGTACAAATTAGAAGTACACTGTATGTTACGCTCTTTGCACTAAAGGGACCAGTTTACTTTCCACCAACTCTGGGAGTACAGCTTCTAAACAGCCAGGACCTCACACGCCCAAGTTGCATGCTGCATGGACAAGTCCCCATTGCACTGTGTTCTTGCCCCTCCCTCCCCACTGCAGTACGTACCTGTGCAACCACTGCAGTGACCCTGCATGGACACTGCCCCCACTGCTGCACCATGTGGCATCAATCTCACCATGAGTACCCTGCACTGCACCACTTGGATGGGCACAAAATGCAGAAGCCAGAGGAGGGAGGGGGACCACAAAAACTCCAGCTGCTGTTGCAGCTGAAGCAGCAGGGGGAGTTGTGGCCAGATGGGATTCTGGGATCCACAACCTAACTCCTTGTAAGGCCAGCAGTTGGACAACCCTGCACTAGGTCACCTAGTAATAAGACTCCGTACTGTTCCTGAGGAAACCTGAATTTTCCTCAATAAGCAGTGATTTTTCACTCTTCACATAGACAGGACTTAAATGCCATATAGGGGTTAATATTCAAGTTAAGTCAGTTACTTTATTTCTTGCAACACCCTGAGGCTAAATTAAGATACAATCATTGAATCATAGAGTTGGAAGGGACCTCAGAAGGTCATCTAGGCCAACCGCCTGCTCAAGGCAGGACCATCCCCAACTATATTATCCCAGCCAAGGCTTTGTCTAGCCAGGTCTTCAAACCTCGAAGGATGGAGAATTCCACAACTGCTCTGGGTAGCCTGTTCCAGTGCTTCACTTACCATCCTACTGGGAAAGTTTTTCCTAATATCTAACCTAAACTTCCCTTGCTACAACTTGAAACCATTGCTCCATGTTCTATCACCTGCCACCTCCGAGAACAGTCTAGCTCAGGGGCGGGCAAAATATGGCCAGTGGGCCAGATCTGGCCTGCGAGGCCATTCTATCTGGCCCACGGGGCCCATAAAAAATTTAGAAAATTAATATTCATCCGCCCTTGGCTCCTGTCAAAAATGCTAGGAACCAAGGGCAGTAGGACCCAGGGAAAGCCTGGCAGGCTCCCACAACAGCAGGGCCTGCCCGGCCCCTCCCCTCCAGCTGGAAGCCCCAGCAGAGGCGTCTGGCCTGTGGTTGCCCCGCACCAGAACCTCAGGTAAGTGGGGGGGAGGGCAGGGAAGGAGCCTGGGGAAAAGCTGAGTAGGGCTGTCTGGAGCAGGCACAGGCAGCCCCAGGTGGGCTGTGAGCAGCTGCAGCATGGATCGCTAGCCATGGGGCAGGGAGGGGCTGCTTACCCCACCCCTGCACTTAGCACCACCTTGTAACCCAGCCCCACTGCCAGCCTGGGCCCCACGCTAGCTCTGGGCTTGCCTGTCGGGGCTGCATGTGGCGACAGCAACTGCAGCCCCTCAGCTTGCTGTGCCAGGCACTGTTTGCCACTGCCGTGGGCTGCCCAGCATGCAAGCTCCGGGCAGGCAGCAGTAGCCAATAGTGCCCAGTGTGGCAAGTGTGGGGGGGGGGGGGCTGCAGCTGCTGTTGCCACACACAGCCCCGAGAAGCGAGCTTGGAGCCAGTGCAGGCCCAGGCTGGCAGCAGGGCTGAGTTACAAGCTGGTGCTGAGCGCAGGGAAAATGGCCCCTCACTTGCCCCGTGTCCAGCACCCCATGCTGCAGCCGCTTGCAGCTCGCGTGGGGCTGCCTGTGCCTGCTCCAGACAGCCCCATGTGGTCTGCGAGTGCTTGCATCAGGGAGCGCTGGCCATGGGGCGGGCAAGGGGCCGCTTTTCCCTGCACTCAGCACCAGCTTCTTCCCTGGCAGTGAGCAGGGGGTTGGGGCTGTGCGCTGCCTCCCACCTGTACCATGGGGCTGGGGAGCCAGTGGGAGCACAGGGCCTGTACCGGTGTCCCAGGGCCAGTGCCGGTGGGGCCCAGAGCAGGGTGGCAGGAGCACAGGGTCCCAACCAGCAGGGGCTCTATGGAGCCAGCTCCCCACTCTCCCTGCTGGTGCAGCCCAGCCTGGCTCCACAGACCCCTGCCAGCCTGTGCCCCGCTTTGGGCCCCACCGGTGCTGGTCCTGGAACATTGGTCCCAAAATGGTGACCAGGGGGTGAGGCATCTGTCAAGGAGCGGGGCGCATGTCAAGGGGCAGGGCTACCCATGCAGCCCTTGACAGCCTGCCAAAACTGGGTAAGTGGCCCTCCGCCCAAAATAATTGCCCACCCCTGGTCTAGCTCCATCCTCTTTGGAACTCTGCTTCAGGTAGTTGAAGGCTGCTATTAAATACCCTCTAAGTCTTCTCTTCTCTAGACTAAATAAGCCCAGTTCCCTCAGCCTGTCTTCAGAAGTCATGTGCCCATGCCTCCTAACTATTTGCCCTCTGCTGCAGCCTCTCCAATTTGTCCACATCCTTCATATAGTGGGGAGCCCAAAACTGGACACACTACTCCAGATGTGGCTTCACTAGTGCTGAAGAGAGAAGAAGAATCACTTCCCTCAATCTGCTGACAGTGCTCCAACTAATGCAGCCCAATATGCCATTAGCCTTTTTGGGAACAAAGGCACACTGTTGGCTCATATTCAGCTTATTATCCACTATAAACTCCAGGTCCTTTTCTACAGAGCTGCTGCCTAGCCAATTAGTGCCCAGCTTGTACCGGGACATGGTATTGTTCTGTCCTGAGGTCAAGACTTTGCACTTGTCCTTACTGAACCTCATGAGATTTCTTTTGGTCCAATCCTCCAATTTGTCAAGGTCTCTGAATCCTAGCCCTACCCTTCAGTGAATCTACTACTCACCCCAACTTGGTGTCATCTGCAAACTTGCTGAGGGTGCAGTCTGTGCCATCTTCCAGGTCACTGATGAAGATATTGAACAAAACCGGCCCCAGGACTGACCCTTGGGGCACTCAACTTGATGCTGGCTTCCAACTAGACATTGAGCCATTGACTACCACCCTCTGAGCCTGATGATCCAGGCAATTTTCTATCCCTCTTACAGTCTATTCATCTAACCTGTATTTCCTTAGTTTGCCCACAAGAATGTTTTGGGAGACTGTGTCAAACGCCTTACTAACATCAAGGTATACCACATCCACTGCTCTCCCCACATCCAGACAGCCAGTCATCCCAACATAGAAGGGAATCAGGTTGGTCAAGCATGACTTGCCCTTGGTAAATCCATGTTGACTGTTCCTAATCATCTTCTCCTCCAAGTGTTTAGAAATGGATTCCTTGAGAATCTGCTCCATGATTTTTCCTGGGACTGAGGTGCGGCAGACCAGTCTGTGGTTCACTAGATCCTCCTTTTTCCCCTTTCTTAAATATGGGCACTATATTTGCCTTTTTCCAATCATCTGGGACTTCTTCCAGTCGCCATGAGTTTTCAGTGATGATGGCCAGTGGCTCTACAATCGCACTAGCCAACTCCCTCAGGACCTTTGGGTGCATCCTGTCCAGCTCCATGATCTTGTAGATGTCCAGCTTTTCTAAATAATCCCTAACCTGTTCTTTCATCACAGTTGGCTGCTCACCTTCTCCCCAAACTGTGCTGCCAGGTGCAGTAATCTGGGAGCTGATCTTGCCTGTGAAGACTGAGGCAAAGAAGGCATTAAGCACTTCAGCCTTTTCTGCATCCTCTGTCATTAGGTTGCCTCCCCTATTCAGTAAGGGACCCAACACTTTCCCTGATCCTTCTCTTGTTACCAACAGAGTTGTAGAAACTCTTCTTGTTACCCTTCATGTCCCTTGTTAGCTGCAACCCCAATTGTGCTTTGGTCTTCCTGACTTCATCCCTGCATGCCTGAGCAATACTCTTATACTCCCTAGTTGTTTGTCTAAGTTTCCATTTATAAGCTTCCTTTTTGTGATTTAGTTTACTGAAGAATTCCTTTCTAAGCCAAGCTGGTCTTCTGCCATACTTGTTAATCTTTCTGCACATTGGGATGGCTTATTCCTGCACTCTCAGTAAGGTTTCTTTAAAGTAAAGCCAACTCTCCTGGACTTCTCTCAACCTCCAACTGACTTCCCAGTGGACCCTGCCCATGAGTTTGAGCGAGTTGAAGTCTGCTTTTTTGAAGTCCAGGGTCCTTACTCTGGTGCCTGCCTTCCTTCCTTCCTCCAAGATCCTGAACTCGATTATCTCATAGTCACTACTTCCCAAGTTGCCATCCACTACTACATTCCTCACCAGTTCTTCCTTGTTTGTGAACAGCAGATCAAGAAGAGCATGTCCCCTAGTTGGTCACTCCAGCTCTTGCACCAGGAAGTTGTCCCCAACACTCTCCAAAAACTTCCTGGATTGCTTGCGCACTAATGTATTGCTCCCCCAGCAGATGTCACTGTGATTGAAGTCTGCCATGAGAACCTGGGCCTGTGATCAGGAAACTTCTGCTAGCTGTTTGAAGAAAGCCTATCCACCTCATCTGCCGAATTGACTAGCACGATGACTGAAAGGGACCTAGGGGTAATAATAGACCATAGTATGAACATGAGCCATCAGTGCGATGCTGTAGCCAGCAGGGCAAACAATACTCTGGCAAGCATCAACTGATGAATCTCAAGTAAAACCAAGGAAGTAATTCTTCTGCTTTACTCGGCATTGGTGAGACTGCAGCTGGAATACTGCATGCAGTTCTGGGTGCCGCACTTCAACAAGGATGTGGAAAAGCTTGAATGAGTCCAGAGAAGGGCCATCTGTATGATCAGAGACTTGCAAGGCAAGCCATACGAGAAAAGGCTGAGGGACTTGGGTCTCCTCAGCCTGAAAAAGAGAAGGCTGGGAGGGGACTTGGTAGCAGCTTACCGCTATAGCAGGGGAATACATCAAGGGCTCAGTGAACAACTGTTCACCAGGGCACCCTTGGAGAAAACCAGGAGTAATGGTCAGTCACTGTGCCCGTCTGGCCTCGACCATCTTGTTCTGTGCTTCCCTAGTTCAGGTGCTCACCAGGATCCGCCTTGCCATTGCAGGTGGTCTTATGGGGAGGTCTTCACACCCTTCTCGCCTGCCATGACTTTGAATCTCTACCAGTGGGGGGGGGGGGGAGGGGGGCTTAGTACGGCGCGGTTACCCTCATTAGACAATTAGACACCTGCTCCTTTGGAGGTCTGCGAGGCTCCACCTCTCCTATACCTCGCCCTATACCCAGCCTGGCGGGTCACTGTCGATCTTGCGGCCGTTCTCGTACTCCACGATCCCCGCTCAAACAACGAGTGCTCGGCTCGTCTTCCCGCTTTCCTTGTTTTCACCTTCCCTCAACCCCTTCCGGCACGGGGAAACACAAAATACTCTCTCTAGCCAAAGAAAAGAACCAATAAACACAAGAAAACCACTACCAACACCGTGCCTCCTTGTGGACCCCCAATAGTCCCTCTGCACTCCTATTCGCCCAGTAGGGGCCTCTCTAGATCACCTAGCCCTGCGGCTTGGTCCCTACTGCCCTGGCTACAGCTGCTCTCCCTCGCGGCCGCCAAAAATGTTGTGACCCTCTCTCTGGGTCTTCTCAATCCTGCAGCCCTCTCTCTGGGATTTCACAGCTTCGTAGCCCTCTCTCTGGGTCTTCCCAATATTGCTGCCCTCTCTCCAGGTCTTCCCAGTATTGCTGCCCTCTCTCTGGTTCTTCCCGAAACTGCTCCTCCCCTTGCAGCGTCTCTCCCCGCGCTCTGAGCCCCTCCACCATCCCACCTGTTTGGATGTTGTAAGGAGGATCAGCGTTTCCTCCTTTTCCGTGGAAACTATTGGTCCCGGGGCTTTTCCAGGTACCTTCCTTATTCTCTGCCTTGCCCGTCACTGGAGCTCCTGTTCCTAGTGCCGGTTTGTCTTTACCGCTGCTGCCGACCTGTCCTTTGCTGCCTGAGGCGTCGGCTGCTCCTCTACTCGTGATCCTTGCCTCTCGCTCCGTCCCGTCCTTTCGGCTGACTCTGCCGGCTGGGGCTCCACCCAGTATCTGTCCCCCTGCCTTTCCGTGTGCCGTCCTTTTTGTTTCCATCGGCTGGTAATCGCTGCTGACATCACCCGCTGGCCGCAGCTGAATGAAGGCGCGGCTAATAACCTGCGCGGGTTTTCTCCGTCGCTCCTGTTTTGCCTCAAGTCCTGCTGCGGGTAAGTTTTCTTTTTTTACTTTTGTTTTCCCTGCTCCTCCCCTGTTTCCTGGCCCCAGGGTTTCCCCCTTGGGCTTTGGGGTCTCCCCTGTTTGTCTCTCCCTGTGACAGTCACAAACTCCTGGAAGACTGTTTCAGGCTTAATACTAGGAAAAACATATTCACAGTTTGGGTTTCCAGACTGCGGAATAAACTCCCTCCAGAGGTGGTGGAAATCTTCAAGAGGAGACTGGACGGTCTCACTGGGGTCACGTGACCCCAGTTGTCTTTCCTGTCTAGTGCAGGGGAACTGGACCTGATGATCTTGTGAGGTCCCTTCCAGCCCCTCACAATCTATGACCACATCCTCCTGGTCTGGTTGTCTATAGCAGACCCCGACCACAACATCATCCTTGTTGTTCTGCCCTCTGATCCTAACCCAGAGACTTTCAACAGGCCTATCTCCAGTTTCATACTGGAGCTCTGAGCAATCATATGACTCTTTTACATAAAGCATAACTCCTCCTTCTCTTCCAACTCCTCCTTCTCTTCTCCACGGCCTGTCCTTCCTGAACAGTTCATACACATCATTGACAGTGCTCCAGTTATACAAGCTCCCACCACATCTGTTATTCCGATCATGTCATAGTTCTGTGACTGTGTGAGGACTTCCAGTTCTTCCTGCTTGTTTCCCAGGCTCCGTGCATTCGTGTACAGGCACCTGAGGTAACTAGCCAATTGCCCTAATTTCTAGGGAAGAATGAGAGCACCTTCCCTGTTGCCCACTCCTGCTTGTACTTCCTCCAGGTTATCCACTTCCCCACTTACATCAGGGCTTTGGTCTGCATCCAGTCATCCATCTCCAAAGCATGATCTGTAAATCCTCAAGCATCAGAGAAGTACTACTTTTCCTCCAAAAAATAAAGATGACAACAATCCTAAGGTGTCATTAAGTTTCAATGTTAGCTCTATGGCAGGGGTTGTTAGCTGGGGGTATGTATACCCCCAAGCGTACTTGAAAAGGCCATAGGGGGTACACGTGGGTGGGTGGGTGGGGACAGTGTGCCACCACACACCATCCTGCACTGCTGTGCAGGCACTGCCAGCCAGGCTGGACATGGGGGATGAGGGAAGCTTGGACTTGGCACCCACCATGCTCTCCCACCCCGTGCCGTGTCCGGCTGCACGCCACACACCCCTCGCCACCCCACTCCACATCCTGCCGTTGGGGGTATACTGATCCACACCCAGCTGCCGGGGGAACACTGATCCAAAAAGGTTGACCCCTGCTCTATGGCAAGTGCCATCATACAGCTGACAAGTCATTCAACAGCAGAGCAAGCTGCAATTCATAGTTCATCACAAGTGAAGTATAGCAAGTTGTGTAATGCTGTTTGCATTGCTGGGTTATATACAGGCATGTTGCAACTTACACAGGGGATAGGTTCTGAGGTCATCGCGTAAGGCAAAAATCGTGCGTAGTCAAATCGCCAGCGATTTGACTAGTGGTGACTGCCTCTGCTTCCAAAACCTCTTGCCGCCGCCACAGGGCCGTGCTTGGAGCTGTGCAGCTGAGGGCAGCAGTGTAGCATGGAGTGGTGGGAGGGATGGCTGCGTGCTGCTGAGCCACCACCACGCTGCCAAAACCTACCGCTGCTGCCGCAAACTGAAGCCCCGCCCCCCCTCCTACCCCGTGTAAAGTTGAATTTGCACAAGTTAAATGCGCATATGATGCGACTGTACTGTATTGTGCCCACATGACTTAATTCCTCCAAGAGCAATTATTCAGGTTCATTCAAAGACCTTAATTCCCAGATTATTTGCACTGCTTTTCTCCCCAAGTTTAAATTGCCCAGGTATTTTACAATAGGAAATGTATTGACCAGTGGTTCCCAAACTGTGTTTTACAGATTGTTGATGGCCTATCATGCTGAGCTGTCTTTAGATTTCATCAAGACCCTCAACTCTTTTTCAGTTAAAAGTTTGATATGGATGTGTTATGGTCCATGAGAAATGTAAAGGACTGACAGTAGTCTTTTGGTCCAAAACGTCTGCAGCCACTGACAGAGCCAATTTGGTGTTCTTGGCTCTTTAAATTAGAGAAGTACATTGTGCACTGTATTTTTTAATACAGTAAAAACTGATTTCAGAAGAGTTCCTGAATACATACAACTATCGCTGGTTTTTAAGTTATGGAGTCTTCTGTGTAGGACCTGTAAAGGGATGTTAATGCATATCTCTATACAGACTGTTTTTGTCTGTGATAGAAGAAGGAGCTGACTCAAAGAATCTGAGATAGTCTTCCAAAGAAAACATCTACTTTCAATATACTTGTTTGGATTCCAGTCAGCACATCTAGCACATGCATAATTAGCTTAGACTACAGAGTTGCCTTTTCAGAAGACATGTTTATATAAATAAGTTATGCATATTTCATAAAGAAAGAACAGGGGAATATTTGGTCATTTGAAAAAAAAAAAGAACTTAACAGGTTTATAATTTTAAAATATGCTTTTGTAGAGCAAAGCATGAATTTAATTATTTGTTACAAGAGATTTAATTTTTGTTTTAGAGATAATTATTTTATAACATCTAGTCATTTATATTCAGTATTGTGATATTTTCTATATTTTTAATGTAGATAATTTCATTAAAAGTTCTTGAGAGCCTTGAGTCAATATGCCAGCAACTGGCAGGATACATTTTATATGCTTTTGGTTCTAATTTAAAAACTATATATATTCAGTAAAATACAATGAATTATATAACTTTTATCTTTTTTGTGCTACACAGAATTTTTCAACATATATAATAGATTTTTTTGTACCTGACCAAACTGATAAATCATAATTCCTAAAGGTCTAAATAGCTAAAAAGTCAGATTTTATGAATGTTTATTTCAGTCCAAGCAGCTCCCTCTGACATGACAAAAGGAAATAGAGACTCAAATCCGTATGCTTTCTTCCACTTCTCTTATGCCATGTCATGCCAGTGAGCCTGAAATTCATTCAGTGTTAGAATATTAAATAATAAATCCCTCTTTGAACTGGATTAATGATCAGTACATATTAAGATTGCCTCTTTTAGGTGTTAACTCATTTGCAGATATGAGTGACATTTTTTAACATAATGTTTGGGATAAAATAATTCAAACCTGGTGTAAGAGTACAGCTTTCCTAGAACCCACAAAATTGAACCCAATTACACCAGGGTTAAAATTGGTACTTCATACCACATACATTCATTCTTCTTGTTTCTTTGTATCTGGATGACAATGCCCTTGATCTAACATGCTGATTCTCAACCAGGGTGCTGTGGTGTGCAAACACGAGTCACAAGATAAGCCCAGAGATTTCACCACAGCTGGAGGTCACAGCATTAAGCGCATTATGATCTGTCATGGTCTTTCTGAGTTCTTCTCAGCAGAAAAATTACTCTATCATTATTCTGTAGTAAAAAAAAAACCCAGTGAAAACTGAAATCTGGCATTTTCCATGGCATGCCTTGAGTTTAAAAAGGTTGAGAACCATGGATCTGACCAATGCTCTTGAATTTCACATTAGATCTAGATTTATATAGCAGTTCTGCCTTCAGCCCAGCCTTGCCATTTGCTCTCTAAATGTCAGGCCAGCATCCATTGTAGCATTCAGTAATTTTATCATTAACCAGCTCTCCAACGTTTGGTTTTCAGTGTTTCTCAAAATTTTTTATTGAAAATATTGTTGCACTGTAGGACAAACTGTTAGGATGTTAAGAAAAAAGGACAGAAACTGGGAACATTTTTGATTACTAACACCAATGAGACAATTGTGACTTTGCAGTTCTCTTTCCTTCTAGAATGTCATTTTGAACTTCTGGAAATAGGAGTTTTTGGGCATCTTGTACCCCATGCTAGCACCCTTTAATAACCACTGACCATGCCATCTCAACATACCCTTAGCCATTGTTGTCAGCTCTAATGATATAAATGGTGTAACTTTAACATGCTGAATATTCAAAACCCCTACTACAGTTCAGTGAGCTTATCACATGCTCAGCGCTTCTTAAGTCATGTCTGTAAGTGTGATATTTATGTTGTAAGGATCAACAGTACATAGCTTCACACAGCAGTGCAGGGATGCAGCTGGGCACCTGGGGCAAAGTAGAAGCAGAAATTTGCAGCTGCCGCAGCAATCACAAACATAATGACAGCCAACAGTAGCCATTTCTTTTTCACCACCTACCAAGTCAGCGCCTGGGGCAGTCGCCCCTATTGCCCTTCCCCCAGTTGCGCCACTGGTTTCACATCCACATTGAGCTGACTTGGGTTGAAGACCATAAGAACAAAGTTAAGCCAATTCCAAGTGCTTCTTTCACTGGACAGGAGTTAGATCAGTGTTGCGCACTTCTGAAAATACCACATATGTTATAAAAAACCTAGAATGCAGTTCCATACAATAAGTGTACATGCATTTTTAATTAGACTTCATCAAACAAAACATTGGTGAATTAGTGACATTACCACCAATGGCCAACTTTTTGTGATACTTCAGCTGATTTTTTCTCTCTGTCCCTCTCTCTCTCTCTGTACCTTCCTTTTTCCATCAGGAATTAATCTATTTATGGACATATTACTTTTTGAAAAATGTATATTCCATAGTGTTAAGTACTATTATACGTAATTCTGTTGGCTCTTATTCTTTATTTAGTATACTTTAATAATACAAAATATATTGTATCTAATATCCTTTAATAATTTTAATCTTTAATGTTATATCACAGGTATTCACCCTGTTATGGATTGCTGACTGGATGGTGCACCATTTCTGGAAAAAAGGAAAAGATCCCGACAGTTTTTCCATTCCTTACCTTACTGCGTTGGGAGATCTACTCGGAACAGCCTTATTAGCCATAAGTTTTCACTTCCTATGGCAAATTGGTGATAAGGATGGGGATGTTGGAGATTAATTATACATATGGACATGCTAATTTTCCTACCAGATTGGGAGGAAAAATAGGAGATAACTGTTTACCATTCCACTTCAGTGAATGCCACCACAATTGGTCCGTTTAATATGAGTATTTTAAGTCAGTACAGATATTAAATGGCCTTAAATGATGAGATTTTGGGGTCTGTTTTGTCTTGTGTTTTTTTTAAACTACTAAGAGGAACAAGAATCAGAAAGGTACTTCAGATTTTCACACCAAAAGTGCTGCTAGTTGAAAACATATAACCAGATAAAAAGACATGGCAAACAATCTTCTGCCAATTTTTTTTTATTAAGAGAACACCTTTAAAAAAAGAAAAGAAAAAAATAATTCATTTCATATAATGTAAAGTAGAACTTCTTTGATTGCCCACTTACTAATGAAGGGGATCAACAGCAGGTCAGTGGCTTGGCCTGTCTTTCTCCCCTCATAAATTGGGTACATATTTCAAATCACAATCCAAAGAAGTTCACTGATCCAAAATCATTCACAGACACAGATACCACCTGATGATATGTTCCTAACTGCTATTTTTAGAGTGAATTTCTCCAGTTGCTGCAAGCTGTACATGAGGAATAATGATTTTTGTTGATTATTCAACATTGGCCCTGATCCTGAAATGGGTAGTCACATGCTTAGATGATTTCATGTACATCAATGGGATGACTTGCATATTTCATATTAAACACGTATGAAAATGTTTGCAAGATTGGGCCATTCTCAGTTTCTTTTGGCCACGTAACTTATTAGCCTAAACACATAACCAAAAACAAATAGCATGATATGGACCTGATCTGTATTACTGGATATAAGATAGAAAAACAAAGTTTCTTTTTGGCTGAAAAATGTGTTTGCATTTGTCAATGGAAAAGAAGTTTCTAATATCGATATTATTGATAGTGTCTTGACATTGACATTTGATATACTTTAGGGTTGTCAATACTTCCATTAAAATAATCTACTTATATAGGTTAATTCAGTTTAAAGTATTTGCCTGAATTGAAACTTGGAGGTTTATGAGATTATGTTGCATCTCAATTTTTTTAAGTGATATGAATTTTTTAAAATTACATAAAATCTTTTAAAAATATGGGGCCAGATTTTGTCATCTGCTTTTAAGCAAAAGTCTCTGTTGTTGTCATTTGATATTTCTGCTTAAAAACTCTTGGCATAATATGTCCCAGAGAAAGAGAAATTACTGGGCGGAATTATTTTTTAAATATTTGCATTCCTCATTATTTGAAATATTAAGTTTGTCAAGTGATTACTCTAATTGGTACATTGAAATGTACATGCATTAAACTGGGTAAATACTTATGTAAAAAACTGACTATAGTTCAGGGACAGAACTGATTCTGTCACTTAAAGTGCACATCGTAAATACACAATTCTACAAAAAAATCTGGTTAATTATAAAACATGCTCTAGCTAAACATTTTAAAATTGGAGACCTAAAATTAGTCACCTAAATTCAATAGCCCTGCCCTGACAACATTTATTGTAGAGGATGTTCTGCATATGAGTTTTCCCATTGATAGTAATGGGACTACTCAAATGTATGAACTTATGCATATAAATAAGTGTTTATAGGGTTGGGCTTTAAGTTTCTTAAAAGCAGTCAGCCTTTTTAGAAGCACTTGCATGTTCATGGAAATTCAGGGTGTTTGCAATTTTGAAGATTAAGTTAGTGACTCTGATGCCTAAAAATGCATTTAGGTGCCTGTCTTTTGACATCCTTGTTTTTAAAAAAAAAAATTACGTAAGTTTTTCCTTAAAATTATGAATATCTACTTGATTGGAAAAGATCATACATATTGTTGTGTCTTCTAATTATGTGAAATAAAGATGAAATATTACTTTGACTTTAGGTGACTTAGCTTTTGTTAGTTTATATTAATGTTATTTAAAATAGTTTCTTGTATGCAATATGTTGGAAACATTCGTATTAAATTGCTAACATATGAGCTTAACTCAGCTTTTGCTTTAATATTTTAAAATAGACTGTTCTTATTCTAGGACCTAGATCTAGAAACAATTACAATATTTGATCCAAGTAGAACTAAATGGTCATGGCAAACTTTTTTATTTTGGGGGATTACTGAATTTCAAAGTGTTTTTTTAAATAAAGTAACAGAAAAACTCTTTAATTTAAAAACAATTTTCAATTTTATTGACAGACTTGAGTAACCCATGCTTATGTCATGCATGTTTGTATTGTGGCCTTTATTATTTGTTCGTGGTCAGTTCAGCTAAAAATGTTCAGTGCTTACTTCCCTTCACTTCCCTTCAAAGCACATGTAGAGAAGATGAAAGGGAAAGCCAGTGCCCACAACAACATACTTCAAAAGTTGGTCACCTCAAAGTGGGGAGCTAACCGAGCTACATTATGAACCACTGCTATCGCCTTGTGTTACTCCACTGCAGACTATGCATGTCCAGTACGAGAACAATCAGCTTATGCCAAGAGACTAGACCCAGTTCTAAACAACAGATGTCATGAAACAACAGGATGTCTAAAGCCAACACCAAAGGATAGCCTGTACTTACTGACTGACATTGTACCACCTGATAGCAGAAGAAAGGTTGCAAGTCAAAAAGAAAGATCATGGCAGATGGAAGACCTCAGGCATCCATTCTATGGTCACCCAGAAGTAACTAAATAGCTTAAAATGCAAGAGTTTTGTGACTAGGGTTGCACAGTTGGACACGACAGCTGACAGTGCAACTGAGGTTATAGAAGGAAAGATTACATAAAATCAGGTGCTCTGAAATGGACCTGGGACCCCAGGAGGACCTCCCAAGAAGGGCAATCAAGATTAGCCAACATGGCAATACCTGAATCACCTGCACATGCGAACTGGAAAATCAAAAACAAACGTGATCAAATGGGGCTACTCTAATTAGATGAATACATGTGAATGCAGTGAAGTGCAGACTATGGAGTACATGCTTGTTTGCCGACTCCTTGGTGAGGAGGATCTTGCTACAGCAACAGAAAGAGCCATGGCTTGTGCATGATTCTGGAAAAACATTTAGTTTATGACAAGGACACGAAAAGTGCTTTCCAGATAAACAAGAAGTTGTGATCTCTGCCCAGTAGAGCCCACAATCTACAGAGAAAGACAAGACAGGTGGGCAAATAACTGGATCTCAGGGATGGGGAGGAAGCAGTACATAGGATGTATTCCGTACGTGGAATTTGGAAAATGTAGCTATGGAAGCAGAGATTAAAGAGAACTTGAAGGAGAACAGAAGTGTGAAGGAAATCTGAGAAAGACAGGAAAACTGTCTATACTGAGCAGAGAGGCTAGAGCTAATTGTAAAGGTTAAAAAAATCAGTATCTCTGGGGAGCAGAAGGTCTGTTTCAGGAATTTATGAGCTGATGCAGAGAGCAATGAAGACTTCACAGCTTCAATGAGATAGCGAACACAGAGAAAAGACATGGGGAATCTAAGGTGGAACTCAATACAGTGCTTACAGACGAGGAAGTCAGAGAGAATAGAGCGGGTAGAAGAGGAAATGGAGATGCAGGGAAGTGTGAATAAACATTTAGGGACAAGGAATAGAGAATAAGAACTTTAGAGAGAGCGACTCAACGGAAAATGAAGGGTGTGACTTGAGGGGTAGTTGAAGAGAGAAAATTAGTAAAGAGAATTGAGAGTTTAGGAAAGAGATATACAAGGGTTGAGAAAGAAGAAAGGCAATGAAAGTGGGGAAGTTATATGGTTGTGTAGGCTTTTATTCTCTCAGCTTTACAGGAAAATTACCGCTCAGTATGCAGGCAGCATAAAAGGAGGCACTAGGAGTTTTCAGGATCCGCAGGATCTTTCATTAATTTACAGTGATTTCCACTTCCCTTGCAAGACAGTGTCTTCCTGGGGCTGGACTCTACAGGCACATCCAGACAAGCATGGTCGTGTGGTATGTGACACTGCAAACACGTTTGCAGCACCAGATGCCACACAGTCCAGAGTTCTCTGTGCTGCAAGGACATGCTGCCTGACCAGGTGCTGCTCTGGGTTTTTTTTCCCCATTTTTTTTTTTTACCCCAGGGTGAAAAAAAAAACCAACATGGAAAAAAAACCCTGAAGCAGCACACCCGTGGGCAGCACACGCTGCTAAAAAGCAGAGTTGGGCAGCTCCAAACTATGCTGCAGCTGCTGGCCAGGCTCTGCCCAGCAGGATCTCCATGGCTGCAGTTCTGGGCAGCCTCCAGGACCCTAGGTAAGGCTGCTGGGGTCAGCACAGTGTGACACAGGGCAACTTGCTGCACGCCAAAGCGTGTGTGGCACAGGCATTCCCCAGGGACAAGAAGCAGTGGTGCAAGGTGCAGCACTGCTCCTTGTCCCCAGGGAACCAAACATCCACGCACATCTGGACGTACCCTACAACTCCATCCCAGCTGGAAGCAGAATATGCCCCTTCACAATCCCATATTGTGCTTCAAGGAGACACAAGCTGACACTGAGCAGTCTGGGTCAGCCAATCAGGCCACTCTGTGCACCACTGTCATTTGTTGCCAGGCAGATTGAGCCCGCAGAGCATGCTAAGATTAATGCACAAGGTTTCCTGGTTGTGCAGCAATAGCATTGCAAGTTCTCTGTCCTTCAGAGACTCCTTATTTGATTGTCTGCTCAGACTTCTTCAGGTAAGTTTTTCTACCAGGAGAACAAATCCAAGATAATTCTCCTAGGTCATTTGAACGTGTGCACGCATATTAACAATTGTAGTATCTTCCTATATTATTTTAACCACAGCCCAATAACGAACACCTCTTTTGTTAAAGATTTGGATAAAAATACAAAAAGATCCTGGCAGGGGCAATGTAACAAAGTCCTCTCCTTCTCATAAGCTAGTAACATAGGACTGAAAGGTTACCTCCTGATGGGTCATCATGTCCAGTCTACAGAGTGCTGGAAGGCAGCCATATCATATAAGTCCACTCATAAACTAATCAGGCTCTATCTATCTAAAAATAGTTTGGGAGGGGCGGGGAGGGGTTTACTTCCTCTCTCTCTTTTTTTGGAGGACTGTTCCAGCACTTGATTACTCTGGTGATTAGTAAACTTCTTCTTTCTGCCCTGTATTTATTTGTACATGCTTGTTCTTATGCCAACATTGTCCTTTAACTTAAATAGTTCTTTTCCCTTCCTGTTATTTACCCCATCACTGTCCTTGACGTTCAGTCATATCACTTAACTCATATGTTTCTCTCTTCCCTTTTCTCTAACTCTTGACTCTTGGCTTGCAAACAACATTTCCCTATCATCCTGTGTACCGCTTCTTTTTCCTCCTGCATTCTTCTGGCCACTGTTTTGCTCTTGGTAGATCCTGCGAGGCTTTCTGGGTTGGTAGGAGAAAAGTGTTGCTACTAGGCCATAGAAAAACAACATCAAGCCATTTTATATGTGAGGAGAGGTACTTATTACTCGGGGGGGGGGGGGAACCACATGTCTACCATGCATATTAGTGCTACGTAATAAACTCCAGTGCTTATCACACTGCAGGTTATTGTTTCCGGGACCTGCATCTACACCGGTGCTTAAGACTGCAGCATATTGAGCCAGGGTGCACAGTCCTGACTGGCAGGGGCCCTCCTGCCAGCTGGCGGCTGCTCTTACTTGGCTCAATGTGCTGCAGAGGAGCTGGCTAGAGCACAAGGGTGCTCCAGTGTGGGGCTAGCTGGCAGGCAGCCCCCACACTGACACATCCGCATGCCCTAGCCAGCTGTGTCAGCATCTACACGTATGCTGCTGCAGAGTAAAAAGCTCCTCAGCAGGATAGTACTTGGATTTACAAGTACTACCCTGCTGCAAAGTGTATTAGTTTACTCCAACCTAATAGCCCTGCCTGTAGAGGCACTGAGATGTTTCCTGTGAAGCTAATTAGTCTACTGTGCAGTAAATGTCTTATGTAGATGCACCTGGGAACAGGTATTAGCTGAATGATTACAGGGAACAGGTACGGGCTGTTTCCTCTGTCTACTCCAGTACAGGTACAGTGGAGCTCAATGTCACTTTAAATCTGAATGAAACCTGCTTTAGGTTACAGAAGTTTAACTCCCACTTAGAAGGCAATAGAGAGCAAGCAGATAAAACAGTTACAATGGATCAGCTATGAAGTGCTATAATTTTGAAGTGCTTTAACTCTTTGTCTGCATCCTGGGTTTGACAATCTCATGGTTGACCACAGAATCCTAGAGAACCCTCAGTATTATACTAAGCCAAAATAGCATGTAGCCTTAAAAGAAAACTCTCTTATTTTTCACACCTCAGTTGATTTTTGCAAAGGGAAACATTAAAAAAAGGGAAAATCTTTTCATACTGCTTTCCTGCAGGCTTTGCACATAATCAGATTTTTAAGCAACTGAAAGAAAACAGCACATTACACAGCCATGCATCATTCTCAGGCTGTTTAACCAATACAATCAAATTAAAATGAGAAAATGTTTGTCTGGTCTATATATGCTTTTTTGCTTTGGTTTTGTTTAATTTAAAGGAGCCTTCTGATCCAGTGATCAGGTTCTCAGGATCTGCTTGTTTCTGTTGACTGTCAGCGCAGCTGCCCTTTGTCAGCCTAATCAGGCCAGGCTAGGGAAACACAGCTGTTTCCTTAATGACTCCTGGGGGTCACACCTTTGCTCAAGTTTCAAGGATTGCTATTGATAAAATGGAGGAGGGATAGATACACTGTCTTGTATCGAGTATCTCTTGGAGTTTTGTAGAATATGAACCTTCTGATCATGTTGGTAAGTAAAGAGAAAATATTTGGTTTGAAAAAACTACAACTGAATACTTTCTGAAAGTAAGTTATTATTGAGGTTTCCGCTTTTACATGTTTCTCAGTGATTTAATTAATATGCTTTACCTTACAGTGCTAGTATTCATTTTGGAAACATATAGGCATGACCATTTCATGCTTTCCTGTCTTGTTGTTTGAGATGGATTTGTAGCTTTAACTTGACTAGAACAACAACTTCCCTTTGTCAGCCTGATTATGGGCTTGTTTTTTCTTATTTGTGATATCTGATTTGGTCATATCTGTTTCTGTCCTATACTGCTGCTTTTTCTATACTACTGTAGTACTATTTCTATATATTTTGAGTTAAGTGTATTAACAGCTTGAAGATCTCTTTATTGGTTTGCTGTAGATGTATTCATTTGTTTCTACTTTGAAAAGTGTTTAGTTGAATTGCCAGTAATAAAATATAGGACCCTCTCTGCTTCCCACAAGAAGAGCTTTCAGGATCAAAGCCTGGTTTCAACAGTTTGAGAGAGATGTGGAACTGTTTTTAATCCTCATGGTGGGATCTAGAGCTAACTGTCTTACATTGTGGTAGGTATCTGGTAATCTTATGTTTCAGGGTTTTACTGATCACCTGAACAAGCCAGAAAAGAATATTTTCTTTTCATAAATGCCACGGGCTTCTGAGGGGGATACCATTATCTCTCCTTCTTTTACCCATGGCATGTGGAAGGGTTTTCTTAGTGCATCTGGTTTTCTGCCTTGTGATTGTATGTGAAGATTTGAATCTTCTGGAGAAAGTGGTTGTCTGCAGATGGAGAAGACTGGAGGTCACTTCAGCCCTGTGTTCCTAAACGCAGCACCAGCTTACCTGCATGTAAGCATATCTGAAAATGTATGTCTGCATATGCATGTATGAGAACTTTGAAACTGATTTTTTTTAATTCCTTGTTATAAGGAAAATGCTATGAAAACTGAGCATGCCACTTGAAACAGGTAGAAAAGGGATCTGTTTTAGAACTACAGCAAGAAGGACAGTATTTTCTAATAACATGTTAGTAATAGAAGCTCACCAGGGCTGTTTAGCTGCACTGGTGTTCTGACAGTGATGTCTTTTTACCAGCTTGCTCTCCAAGTACTATTTTGAGTAGCAGCTATTCATACACATTCAGAAAGTTATATCTCAACTGCCTATGCTTACAGCAGGGAGGGAGGGCTAGGGAGACTATTTAAAATCAGGAATTGCTGTGTTTGAGCACTAGGAGTTCTTTCCAGTGCTTGTCAAGACCAAGCCATCCTTCTAGTTCAGTGGGAGTCAGGCTCCAATACCACTCTGCACAGATATTCCAGAAACTAAGATCTGCCAAATCAATGACCCAGTTAACTGCAGTTGTAAGAGAGCATACATGTCCTAGATGTACAGTGGTGTCAAATTTGGATGTCTTGCAAGGTACAGAGATATTCTGTGCAAGAGTACAAAGGCTCTTAATATCGGGTCATTGGACACCAAGGCTGTAAGCGTGACACTTGAGTGGATAGAGTTCAGATGCTCTGCAACAGGTGTGTTAACTTCTACTTCAAGCTCAGTTGGAGGCAGCCACTGTACTTTTGATTCACACATATGAAAATATTTCCAGTTCTAGAGAAGTCCCAGACATCACATGTGTTAACATCCAGAGAACAGCCCTGAAACTTGCAGCATCTTCATAACAGGAGTTAACCTTTTAGGTGTGCCCACTTTAGGTCCATGCTGTGACTTCAGATGATCTGAAGGTGTAAAAGTTCATTTTATTTACACCTAATCATGAGGCAGTGTGTTCTAGTGGTGAGGGCTTTGAATGGGGAAATGCGAGGCCTAGGTTGTATTACTGACCTCTGTGACCACAGGAAACAGAATCCTGTCATGTCTCTGCTGTAGTTTTCTCCTCTTTCACTCTGGATGGATTGTTTTTCACTACATCTACCTAGAGTGCCTAGTTCATTGAGGCCTTTGGGTGCTACAGTACAACTAATAGTCTGAATGGGAAATCTGTTCTGGAACAGAGGGTAGCAAGGTCTTAGAAATAAGCGTGTAAAACCTGTAGGCCGCTAGTATAGCGTGAAGGAACACTTCCACTTGGGATGATTCAAGGTAGTCACTGTCCGGTTGTGTGTTAAAAATTATCTTTCTTTTAAGCACCTTCCACAGAAAGCAGAATCACAGGTCTCTTAAAAAACAAATGCATACAATCACTTTTAAGAAACCAGCATGCCAAGTAGCATCAGCACCTGTGCTCTCACAGTATCCAGTCTGTATACTATGTCTGTGAGAGTAAAGGGTAGGGGTAGAGCCAACCGGATTAAAGTGAAGTATTGCTGATTTTTTTAGATCATTAATAAGAGACAAATAAGGGCCTGCATGAAGCCTGTATAAGCAGGCTATGGACAGAGGAAATAAAATTCTGCACCCTACTCATTGGCTCTATAGCAGCCTGGACAGGGTTCCTTCACCTTCCTGCACGATGATCCTGGGGAGCTCTCCCCTCTGCACACAGTTACCCCCATGCAAAAGCTACACAGGGGATGTGCTCTGCCATGCACAAAAAGAGCTGCCCTTCTGCTTGGTTGACCATCCTGCACCTAGATTTGTTACCCAATGTAATGAAGGGATTCACCTGCATTTGGGACTGCCCATGTTCTCATGCACAGAAACTGAAAGGGATTTTAAGTGTACCTCAGCATGCAACAGATGTAATGTAGCTGTTTGGTATTGCAACTTTATTTAAAATATTTATTAAGACTTGTAAATGTTTTAAAAAACATTTCAACTAGGAGCTTACTACATTACATGACAATGAATACATAGCTTAGGGATATATACGTTCTTCTGGACTGTAGCAGTAAGAGAAGCAGAGCTGGGAAATTCTGGCATTTATACATTGAATGGGATAAGGGGATTCTGGGATTTATACATTGAAGGGTCTAACTCAGCCATGCTCAACCTTTTTGTCTAGCAAGCTGGATGGGCAGTACCCAGTCCCTGCGTGGGCTGGTGGACCCAATCCAGAACCCAGAATAAGTGTGGCAGAACCCAATCCAGGCATGTGGGGAAAAGGGGGTTTGTCCAACCCCAACTTGGTCCTGCATGGGGGGAGGGAGCATGACCCAGCCCTGATCCAGCTATGCAGGGGTGGGGGAGGGGGCATAGTATGGCTCAGGCATGTTGGGAGGGAGAGAAAGGGGTATAGGGGCCACCCCCAAATCAGCTGGGGGGGAGGGGGGGGGCACTGACTGGCCCAATCCAGCCACATGGAGGGAATGGGGCATGGCCTGACTCCAACCCATTGAGAGGGGCTTTGGATTTTGGCAGCAGGGAAGGGTGATGGTATTAACAGCTACTGCTCCCCTACAGCCACATTTCCCAGCCCTTGGGGAGGCCCATAAGCTGGATTCCAAGGCTGCACAGGCCTCATGCCCTGCAGGCCAGAGGTTGAGCACCCCTGGTCTAATGCAGAAAGATGCCTGCCAACAGTGCGAATTAATTTTGTACAAGTTGCACTTCTAGCAATTACTCCATTACTTACGCAGGTGATTGGCCATTATTAATGGAGATCAATTTTAACAGTAATAAATCAAACAAACAGTCTAAATCAGTGATTTGTTCAACCTAGGTACCACAGCACCCTGAGGTGCCTTGAGATGCTTTTAAGGGTGCTCTGGGGTGCTACAGATTAGCAGTATTATATATGCAAGCGTTATTCACAAGGTAAACCCAGACATTTCATATAGGAAGTATTCTGAGCTGTTTTGGTCTTCCTGAGTCCTTTGCCACAGAAGTATTGCTCCATTATTTTTCTATAGTCAAAGAAAAAGGTGAAAATGAAAAGCTGGGCATTGTCCAAGGAATGCCCTGAATCTAAAAAAAAAAGAACGGTTGAGAACCACTGCTCTAAATTTATCTTACACCAGGATAAACTCCAGAACTGTGGCTTTAGGAATAAACTAGATTCTTGCCTTATTTGGGGGGAGGGAGAGGTGGTTACCTGCTTTTTCCATTGACATCACCACTTATAAAAACCAGGCCAGGGTTGCCTGAAGCACTTCAAGTTGGTCTCAGTCAAAACACAGATTTGATCAAGGAGGACCAAATGCCAAGGTCCCTAATTAGAACTCCATCCTTATCTACGCAGCGTTATCCCCACACAAAGGAGAAGTTTCTGAATTCCCCTTCTCTGTCTTCTGCTGGGAAGGCAAGATTTTTAGCCTAGTGAATGAGACTACAGACCCCAACTCTTAATCTACAGGTTTTTTGTGACCCATTGGACCAATTGTCCCAGTCTCCACAGCTGCTGAATAACATGGGTCCGTCTCTCCTACCCATTCCTCAGAATGAGGAGGAGAAATTACAGGTATATGGGACTACGCTTCAACCTTTGCTTAGAGAGTTTACCCCTGTGAATAAAAGTTTGACAGGGGTACAAAGTCCCCATGTGTTTTTTATGTGCAGATACTGATACCTGGAGTAAGATACTCATTTGTGGGGGAATGTCCAGGACCAGCTCCCCAGCAGACCGGTTTGGACACATTTTGATTCCCTGTTGGTGGGTGAGGGAGACACCACAGCCTTGACTCCTTATTCAAAAAAAACTTACTCTGAGTTTTATCCAAGAGTAAGAACTTTAGAATTGGACCTTATTATACTAAGCCAGTCCTGATCTTGCTCTGCTATGCCCACATCTATAGAAGTCATTTGGTAAAATGAATGACTTGCTACAATGCAACTCACAGCCTTTACTTCACAGCTCTGATGTTTTCAGCTTTTGAAAACATGGGAAATGCTGGGAAATACAACTTGCGATTACCACCAGGCCAACAAAATTGCCATCAGATTGCATCCTGAAGTGTTTCCAGTGGTAACTTTGGAGGTTTTGCTATTGTCATGAGGCTGTTAGCTGCGATGCCCTTATTCTTTTCAAATTACAACTTCTGTATGTTCATGTTTTATATAATTCTAACAAAATCATAAGCAAGGCTAGTTTATTAAACAGTTTTAAAGTGGGAATATACCTGATTGAGCTCTTCTTGTAGAAGCCCTGCTACCTGTTAGAGTTGAAACCAATCATCCCTCAACAGCATTAGAAACTTCCACCAACCTGAGAAGAATATAAGATTATTTCAGAATTATAGAGTAATTTTGTTTAATCTTAATCAGGATGTAAAGGAGAGCTTAACAATAATATCTATTCAGTGCTGGACAGTCTTTTCTTAGATGCTGAAAGCTTGCAATTAAAGATATATTTTTTTTTTTGGCAAAAATGTAGTTGATCTAATTAATAAAAGCTACCACCTCTACCATGAGTCCTGTTTGGAAAATCTCAAAGCACTCGGTGTACAGATAAAAATAATTATCCCAATTTTATTAATGGGAAAACCATTAATCTTAGGTTGTTTAGAGCAGTATCCCAGCAAATGGTGGAATAGTAACTGGGGTGAAGTGACAGATTAAAGATCTGGTTTCCCTCCCTCTCCACCAAAGGTGCAGAGGACTGGCCACTCCTAGTAACATAACTCGAGTTATCAGCAGCTCAAACTCAGATATGACTAGGCTATTGTAGAAAAGGTAGACACACAATCAACTCTCCCCCTTCCCTCATCCTTCCCCAACATGTTTTAAAGGAGGACGTAGGCTCTGAGAGCACCCACTGGATCAGACCCTTGGGGGTCTGCAAGTATTCTTCCAGCTAATTTCTGAATCACAGTCAGGCTCAGGTGGAACCGAGGCACCTAAGTTCCTTCTTGGATCCACCCAAAGTATCTTAAGTTGACCCAAAATTAATCAACTTTTCTGAACGTTGTCTGAAGTGACTTGCTCCGTACTGTCAGTGAGGAGGCCGTACAGGCCAGTTAAGTGATGCACTTGAGACATTAACTTACTGGGCTACTGAGCTGCCCTTCGTTGTTCCAAGAAGGAGGACTGCTTACCTAATGAAGAGGTCTTCTCTAACTGCAGCAACCCCCATAATGGGATGGCTGTCTCTGCCCACCATAGCCATAAGGCATGGCTAGAGTCATATAGGTTATTATCTGTATGAGTGGAGACATGTTTGAAAAAGGGAAGGATGTTTTGTGGACTACCAGATCTTGGAGAAGGTAGTGGTGGCTGATACAAGAGCCAAATCAGACTGGAGAAATTAAAATGCATGTACAGTATGGAGGAAAGAAGGAAGAAGCTGCAAAGACTTGAAGGATTTGGTAAGGTCTGGTATAGATGAAGTAATGCATGTTTATTGAAGATCCAAATTGGGATATTGCAAGACTTGTTTGGAGACCTGGACATTTCAAACCCATAGGTTTCTGGAGAACAGAATCCAGGAATTTAAATGTTTTGACCCTTTAATAACATCAGATCATTGCCTGTGCTTGGAGCAGATGTGGTCATAACAGTATGTGAACTGCATTCATCATTGGTAGCTTTCACCAATTTGTGTTGCTGAAAAAGCATGGTTAGGCGATTTCTAGAGTATGCTTCAGAAGTCCTTGCAAGGTTACTGTGGCAAAGTGGGGCTCCCTGCCTAGCCACAGTGCTAGGTTCCCCACTTGTCTTTGAGCATGCCACCCACCCGACTCATCTGCCAAGCCTTGTTCTTAATTAGTTAAGATGTTCATTAAGGTGGGAGGCTGCCCATTCATTCCCCAATGCCAGGGGCGCTATCTGTGGCTCCGTAACATTCCCTGCACTGCAGCCTATGCCTTGCAGATAGCATCCAGCTGTTAGTCTCGCCAGCCCCAAACTGGGCCCCAGAATTCTCCAGTTCAGACCCCTCTAAGTTCCCTCCATTCCAGCAGCATACCCCACCTTCATTCAGGCTGCTTAGGTCCCTGAAACTATTTCCCCTCTCAGGCATGGTCCCCTCCTAGACCTTTGGCCACACAGGCCCTGGCTTTGCCTTCAAGGCCAGTTGGAACCCCAGGCCCCCAGCTCTGGGCATCCCTTGAGGTGGGCCCCTGGCCCTTCTGACCGTTCTGGTCCCAGCCCCAGCATTGACCAGTCAAGGCTGTTCTATATCAGGCCTCTGAGCTTCTAGCCCCATTCTCATTCCTGGGTTCACCTTCAGGCCCTACTAGCGGGTGACCCACCTGGTTGCAGGAGTTGGGGGTAACTTACACCACAACTGGTGTTCCAGGGTCTCTCATTCCCCCCCTGGGGCAGCATGTCATTGTGCTTCCTATATTCTGCTCCCCTTGCTTGGAGCTACCCATCTCTGTCTCCCTCACTTGGGGCTCCACACTACCCCCTCACTTGGGGCCATGGCATTTCCCTCCCCAGTGGGGTCAGGTGGCTGTAGCTGTGCCTGACCCCAGCTACTTTTCCTCAGGGTCTAGCACCCCGCAGGGTGCAGGTGGCTACAGCCATGCCTGGCCCCCACTTTCCCTCCTTGGGGTCTTGCACCCCACAGGGCTCAGGCAGCCACTGCCATGCCTGGCCCCCACTACCTCCAATGTTACCAGACCCAACCGAAGATGAGGGCTAGGGTTAAGGTGCCCCTTACTGCCTTTCACCAGGTGATCACTGGCTTGGCATTTCCTGGGGGCTCCCACCAGGCCACCCACTCCTAGCAGGGTACAGTTTTGGACCCAGACCCTCCTAGCCATCCCCTACAGCTTCATCCCTTACCTCCAGAATGTTCTATGCAGCTAAGTAATGTTACTGCCTGCCCTGCCAGTAGGGAACTGATCTGTTTATATAGGCAGCCAGGGATCTAAAATGGCTGCCACAATCAAGCACCTGCTGGCTGCTTGGCTCAGATCTTAAAGTGGCAGGCACCAACAGTGCCCTGCCACACACCTCCCCCCTTAAAATGGTACCTGGGGGGAGGTTTCCCCTGCTGCTCCTCCAAAGAATATATCTTGTGATGGGGCTCCCAGCATTTTCTTTCAGAGACTTTGGGAGTCTTAATATTTGTCAAAGCTTGATTTCTGTCCTCTCATTTATTCTAATTTAATTTTCCTCTTCCTGAATTTCATTCTGGTGGTTCTATTTCTAATCTTTGGAATACTAATGCCATTTTTTTTTCACTTAAAAATTACAACCTTTTTTTTTTTAATAGATTTTGTGAAGAAGGGAAAATTAGAAACATCTGCTATAAAAATGATACATATTGCACATAAAATCTTATCGCATATACAGCAATAACACTTTTATGGTAAAGAAACAATGTACTTTATATTTTTAATACATGATGGCTAAACTGTTATGGCTTTCTGTCTGACTGAAGGCAGCTGTTTTAATAACTTATGCATAGCTATACCACCTAAAAATGCCAAGTGAGGAGGAAGCTACGTTGTTTTCCTTGACTATTCAAATAGCTCAACCTTTATGTGCTTATTTGCAATTGCAACCTGGCATCCTTATGTGCCCAGGTTGCAATTGTTTTCCTTGGATTTTGCATTCCTCATTAAGAAAAATAGTAAAAATTAAACCAATAGCATCGATGGAGCAAAATGAATAGAAAACTTGTTTAAAAAAACCTGATAAGCTTTAAACCTTGAACTTCCCACATTTGAACTACAAGAGTATCTGTATCTTTTGCTAAGCTACAATGAGTTTTGTTGGTATGTCAATAAAATTCACTCCTTTGTAAAGAGCTAACATGAGGCCTGGGTGTCACTTCAGTCTTCCTTCATGAATGTTTTTACAGCACCTAACACAAGGAGGCCCTGTTGCTAGCTGTGGCTTTTTTAGTTACTAGGGCAATAGGAAGTTAATAACAATGTGGAAGCCCTCTTGCAAGTTAAACACCCATGAATTTCCATTGTACAATTTTCATTTTTAAACCCCAAATACAATGTAGTCTAGTAGATCAGCTCCATGGCTTATTTTATAACCATCGACCTTGAATTTGAATCTGTGCTTGCCAAAAAAGGGGAGCGAAGAGCATTTGTGAGTATTTGGTTACAATTTTTGGTGGGGGTGGTGAGGTTTTTTGTTTTTTCTAATTAAAATTCTGACCTGAGTGAACATTTCAGGAGAATCTAGATAATCTAGGAACATCAGTCCTGTTTTCAAATTAATTTAGGAGCCAAAGTCTCATAGGAATTTAATGGGATCTATGCTCTGAAGTCACTCTCACTTTTGAAAAAATTATTTTGAGGCAAAGGGAATTCAGCACTTCTTTTCTTTCCTAGTTCCTTCCCAATTTAGTTTCAAAATGTATGCTGAGATTTCAAAAAATTCTTGAATATTTCTAGTTGAATAAAAAATGTGCATAGCATTTGTTCTCAAATAGGTCAGTGTCTTTTCAAACCTGATTATTTTTATCAATCAAAACTTATTCTTCATTCAACAATACCGAGCACATTGCTTTGACAATGAAATGTATGAGCATTAGAGTACCTCAACCTGTTTTGACCAAAATAATTATTGAGTATATTTTGTAAAGAAGCGGGGGGTGGGGAAGGAGCATGTAGCCTTGGACAATTATTTTTTTTTATTGCAAAAGTTAAAATGAGGCAAAACTTTTTTTTTTATTTTGTTTTAGGTTACAAATATTTCAATTTTCCACTTCCTACCTGGCACTTAAAAGAAGTTTCACATAGGGGGAGTAGAATTACCAAGTAGCAAAGGGGGAAACAATACCTTAGAATTCTATCTATTAATATAGTCATGCCCTCGAGCAGTGTAGCTAATGAATGGGGTGGGGTATTGGCCTGTGACATGGAGGATCTGGGTTGTCATACTTGTTGTGCCACCAGCCTGATAACTAACCCTGACCAAGTCTCTTCTGTGCCTTGGTCTCCTCCATGTGTAAAATGAGAATAATATAAAGTGCTTTTGAGAACTCCATGTGGCGTAATTTAGAGAGAGAACTGCTGATTTGTACCCTGCTCATCAGTAATGTCTGAGAGGTTGCAAAGCTAATTCAGGAATTATTTGATTAATGTCTGACTCTTTATTTTTGATCCAGAGGTGACTGACTGGCTCTGGTAAGTGGGTCCTCATAGGAATTGGGGAATGTGCTTTGGTTGATCTGTAATGTGTCTGTTTAACTAAGGTCCAAATCCTTCCATCCACCTATGGGAGCAGAAGCTCTTGAATGAAGTAAAATGGCCACAGTTTATGCACCTGCAAGGTTGTGCTCTAGATCCTCCTCACTCCATGGTATTGCTGGGATGAAAGGGAGGGTCTGGCCAGTGGCTCTATGATTATTTAGCTTCACTAATCAAAACTTCTCTTCCTGGGGCAGCAGCTGATGGGCTGCAGCACTGACTGACCTAAGGTTTGAGGAGCAAAATAGGTCATTAACTTTGTACCAGCACTTTGACACAAAGTTGGCTCGCACCCTATAAGGCTGTAAAGGTGTTTAGCCTGGAAGGCATTTTACACACAGGGTGTCTGGACATGTGTTTTACTGCTCAGTAGACTAATTTACTGCACAGTAAAATGTCACTGTCTACATATGCACAGCAATTGTGTCAGTGTAGACTAATTTGCAGTGCCATCAGATAGTCCCGTCAGACACGGGTGCTATCCAACAGCGGAGTAAATTACTGTGCTGAAAGGCACATGTAGGTTGTGACATCGGGATTAGTTTACTTCAGCTGAAATTGCACCGAGTTTATTTAGTCGCATTAATTGCATGTGCATATGCACCCAGTTTGTACTGTGTTAGCAGAAAACTGAGAGACAGCCAGGGACAAATCCCGATTTCTCTGAGCAAAGCTTAATTTACTTGGGCTTGAGAATAGCTCTATAAGAGTTCCAGGGAACAGAATCCTCTTCCTCCACTGTTGCAACACTAACACTGAAAAACGTAGCCCACAAGCTGTGACAGCGGCTGCTCCTCCTACTCGGACACTTTTGATTAGTGGATCCACATGGTGGTCAAGAAGAGTTTCACTAGCTGCCTGTGATATTAATACTTAGATTGCCCTATCCAATTGTAGGTTATATGCTAAGCCAACCTCTGGCCCCTGAGCCAAATGCAGCCCATGGAGCCTTGGAATCCAGCCTGTGGGGATCCTCAAGGGTTGCGAAATTTGGTGGCAGGGGAGCAGTAGCAGTTAATACCACCACCCATCCCTGCTACCAAAATCCCAAGCCCCACTCAGTGGGTTGGAGCCAGGTCATGACCCTCCTCCCGCATGGCCAGATTGGGGCTGGGCCAAGCCTCTTCCCTTGTGCAGCTGGTTCGGTGCCAACCTGTGCCCCCTTTCCCAGCCCCATGGAAGTGGACATGGCCAGCATCCCTCTGCCTGGCCAAGGTGGGTCTGGGCTATGCCCTCTTCCCCACATGGGGCTGAGCCACACCTCCTTGCCTCCCATCTGGCTAAGTTGGGACCATGCCACAGCCCTTTCCTCCTGTGGTGCTGGCCATTCCTCCTCTCCTTGTGGGCCTGATTTGGGGCTGGTCCAGACCCTCTTTCCTCCCTCCTGGTCAGGCTGGGGCTGGGCCATGCCCCCTCCCACTCTGCAAGGGACAGGCTAAGCTCCCTTCCCCAGACAGCTGGATTGGGTTAGGGCTGCCTCGCACCCCTCTACTTGTGGTGCTGCTGGACCTGCCCCCAGCACCAGATTGGGTCTGTGGCACTGCCCACCTAGCCCACTGGACAAAAAGGTTGAGCACCACTGTTGTAAGCAAATCTGTTACTAGCCCAGCTCTTGACTCCGGAGAGGAGAAAAAAAAATACCATATTTTTCTCACATACCCAACATGCACTTCTTTCCAAAAATCAGCTGCTGGAAATTGCGGTGTGCATTATAAGCCAGGAAATATGGCAATAGCAGTTCCTGCATTGTAAGCCTCTGTGCGTGACACTGCCCACGCTCCACTGGAGCAGCACAATTAGCACACTGGGCTCTCTAGCTGCTGCTACTTATTTATTTACCAGTATTTTCCAGGAAAGACCTTCCTCCGTTCTGCCTTTCAAAAGCAAGGTGTGCATCTCATTCCAGAGCTTGGTGTATGTGAGCAAATATGGTAGAAGATCTAGTAAACTGCTATAAACTGAATAATTGACACACAGGTAATCTAGCAGTTGGATACAGGTTGTACTCCATTATGAATAACACTGAACTGGACTATACGTATTTTCCTGGTGTATCTTACCTCATCTGATCTGAAAGAATGTAAACATTTTCCTGCCTTTCATTCCTGTTTCATTCCTACATTCACAAAGATAAATTGCACTTAGTTGAAATTGATAGACACTTAAGGGACTGTGTGGTGGCTTTCTCTGACCTGTATACCGGCAGGACACACAAATAGTTTGTTTTGTAATGTAATCGTTGTCATTCCAAACTGGCAAGAGAGCCTGAGCAGGGTGATTGCTATAGCAGCTAAAATCCAGGTAACAGTTTACTGTTAACTCTGGCCATAATTATTTCGCTTCCCAATTGCAGCTATAGAGGAAATAATCTTATGGTCTTTTGAAAGTGCAGCATAAAAATGACTCCTTTTGTCACACAGCAGCTGTAGACTGCTGTTTTCTACCCCTCTCTTTTTAGTGCAATTTTAAAAGGCACAACTAAAATAAACTAGCCAGGCTGTGTGGGTTGGGAGGACATTCAGCAAGGAAATGAGTTTGAACAGATATTTACGGAATTGCATAAACCTTGTTTGTTTCAAGGTTTCCTAAAGTATTCCTAGTTAGCAGCCTGCAACTGGCCCTACCTGTTAGAATTTTTTGAGTATATAAATCATGGAGAGTTACTAGCTCCTGTCCCCACAGCTCCCTTGGCTGCAACCTGTTAAGAAGATACAGACTCTGTTAGGTGGTACTTTACTACCTTGGCTGGTTTCCATATCCAATAAGCAAAAAGATCTGTTGGGTCTTTCACCTGTTAAAATATTCTTCCCCCTCTGCCCCAACATAATCGCTGAGCCAGAGGGCTACAGAATGAGTTGTTTCAGAATTTGCCTTTTTTTTTGTGCTTGTTTCCTTATTAAAGGGAAGTTTGATGCATGGCCTTACTGCTGCCTGAAGAAACTTCTGGCACTCCTTTCATTGGTTTGTGCCAGAAAGATACGAATGCCAGGCAAAAAGACTCTAATCTCCATGGCAGATCTGACCTGGAGCACAGGTCAGCACTGCAAGCTCCACCTTCTTACCTGTATGATATTAATGCTGAAAGACCACAAGCAACATGTTCCTTCCTAGATGTATACGCTGGACAACTCTGCCCCCAAAAAGATTCAGTATGAATGCACAAGGCAAACAAAGTTCAGGAGAAAGGAAAGGGGTAGTATTTTCTTGCAGATGAGGAACTGAAACCACAGGGGACTGAGATGCTTGTCCAAGGTGACCCAGAAATCCAGAACAGAGCTAGAAACTGAATCAAGACCTCTTCCGCCCCACTTCAGTGCTTTTACACATAAGCTTTTATCATTGTGCCCATAAGCTGGCACAAAACTTGTGTTGGAACTAGTGGTAGTGCCAAATGCAAAGGGGACCGTATATATCCAATAAAGATCTGTACTCCAGGGCTAATACGAGACAGTCAAAAAGCCCAAGGCTGAATTGATTCAATCTTCGCAGGTTAGTCTAAACTCCATAGACTGAACTGAGAAGCAAGTGAACAGACATTTACTTTTGATTCTGGAAATGCAGCCACATGCCTGTAGTGGTTCAGGCCAGAAGCCAGGGGGTGATAGAGTATGCCTCCCTGTTCCACTGAACCAGACAGCTTGGGCCAAGGCTAGCCCACCCACCCACCCTTTGAGAGGGGGCTTGCAGGGAAGGTGCAAGGCATCCTGGGATGCTGGGGAACTGTGAGTTAACCTGAATCTGGAGAGAATCTGGGACAGAAGTTCAATAAACTGATTTAACCTAAATCAGTTGAGTCTGATGTTATATCCATCCAGGTTTATCTTAAACCAGTTTGGGCCATTTTGAAAGCATTTTATGCACACTAAACTTCTGTTGTGTTATAGATTTGAATGGGTTTCTGATCACAAGTACTGGTTTATGTGTAATTTCTGTGCCTAGCCCAGATGAGAGACCGTCAGCAGGGCTCTGAGAAGGTAACTTTTGCCTGGCATTTCATTGTTCTTTACCAGGCAATAACTAAGGGTCTACCCAACTCATGGAGGTAGTCAGACAATTTTGCAGGCAGATCACCAGGCTGACTGCCATTTTCAAAGGCTTATTATGGCTGCTTCCCCCCCCACATTTTCAAGGGCTTATTGTGGCTGCCTCCCCTCCCACCTCCCAATTGGTTGAGGGGCCCTGGTGGCTCCTCTCACCACTGATTGGTAGAGAGGGCTGTCCACCACACAGCCCTGCCCCTCACCACTGACTGGGGAGCCAGCATTTTATTTTTAGTAATTGTTTTTTCCCCCCATGGATTTTGCAGTGACTGCCTGACTTCATAATTTCTGTGAAATCCGCACAATCTTGATTTAAGTAGGTCTGTAGCAATAACAAGATAGAAATTCATGTCTTTTTTTTTTTCTCCCAAAGACATTTTTTAAAAAGAAATGACTGGAGCTGCAATCTCATTGGAAACCTATGAATATTTTTCTTAGTTACAGCAAAATCTCTCTTTTAGCCTCTCAATTTGCATCAGTTCAACTGCTGAGACCAAGTGCTCTGTCTCATGGCAGAGAAAATTGCAATTGGTATTGAAATTAGTACGTTCCTGGCACTAGTGATTGATATTTTTTCCTTCCCACACTACACACGCACACTCATTTCAATGATGTGGTGGGACTGTTCCTGCATTGCTGATTGTTGCAATTATCTTGGGCAAACTCCACAATGCTTTTGTGTTAATCAAGCTCTTAAGGCCTTGTTTTGGTAGGGAAGGAAGGTCAAATAAGTGGCACTTCCTTTAGTCTGGGCACATAAGAATCACAGGTGCTCCCCTGAGTAGGAGGAGACAGAGGACAAATGGACTATTGGAACCTAGGGGCCTAAGGGCAAAGGTGCTGGCGAGTTGGAGAGTAGCAGTTCTCAATCCAGTGGTGATTGGGAATGGAGCCCAGGGCCCACTCAGTTGGGTGGCAAAGCAGCCAGGGGAAGCAGGAGGGAGCCAGGCAGGGGAGATTTTTCCCACATCCTGTTCCCAACCATCATCTTTTAAATCACTACCCCACCATTCAGCTGGGTACTAGAGTAGCAAGGGGAAGCTGGCAGGAGCTGGGAACTGAGTAAGGGGAAATTTCCGAGAGCCTTCTCCCAGCTGCTGGCTTCTAAATTTGCCAGCCCACTGCTCAGCTGAGTGGTGGAGGGGCTGCAACCCAGTTGTGCAGAGGCTTTCTCCAACCCAGCTCCTTGCCCCTCTGGCTTCCTCCTGCCATCTGCCACACCCAGCTGATCCAGAACAGTGCTGTCACAGCAAAATGCTCCCACCTCACTCCACGTTGCTTTTGATCGGAGTAGTACAAGGTGTGGCAGGCTGTAGGGCTGTGCAAAATTTTGCTGGCAGTTTTGTTTCAATGCTGTTTCAACTCATTTCAAGCTCAAAACAGCAACATCGAAATGAAACAGAGAGCTTCAAAACAGCCTCAAAACGAAATGAGGCAAGTTGAAACGTTTTGAAATTTTCGCAACATTTCGAGTTTCAAAGCTCTAGCTGGGCTTGCCTGCAGGGAAACAGAAACTAAAGTAAGGAGAGGGAGGGGGGGATGGGGGGGAAGAAGTGCTCTCATTATTGACAGTGTAGCTGGCCAGTGACTGTCATCCTTTCCTGAGGTCTCTTCCAATCCCTGTGCTCTGGGGGAGGGATGGAAAAACTGCATAAAAGGCAACGTTGTTTGAACTGCCCTTTCTGCCTTGGTGTCAGTTGAGTGAGGGTGCACCTTAACACACGCACAGTGTCACCCACCCATGTCACGAGCTTTGCCTGTCAGCAACTACAGGTGCAGGGCCCCAGAACCCAGACTCCCCCTGCACCGATATCCTCAACAGCTGGCAGGCTTCATGGCCACAGCAGGGCCGAGCAGGCCTGCAGTTTTCACCCCCCGTGCCCCAAGACAGACACAGTTGCACAAGCACCCATGTCACAAGTTTTCCCTGTCAGCAGCTAGAGGTGCAGGGCCCCAGAACCCAGAAGTCCCTACAACTATCTCCTTGAAAGCTGGCAGGCTTCATGGCCTCAGCAGGGGCTAGCATGCCTGCAGTTTTCACCCTGCTGCGCCTTAACACACACAGTGTCACCCATGTCATGAGTTTTGCTTGTCTGCAGCTTGAGGTTCCATTTCCCCAAGCCCCAGCACCGATCTCCTTGAAACTTGGCAGGCTTTGTGCCCTCAGAAGGGGCTACCATTCCTGCAAGTTTAATCCAAATCAGGCCAGAAATGACAAAGTTATAGGATGTTTCATGCTTCCCCATTGCAGCTGATGGGCGAAATGTCAAAACAGCAAAACTGTTTTGATGAAACGAAACGGAATAGCAGTTTCAAATCAAAACAAAATTTGAAACGGAGCACTGTTTGTCGAAACGCAAGTCGAAACAGAATGGTGCCATTTTGCACAGCCTTAGCAGGCTGCTGTAGCCCTGTTACAGGGCTCCTGGAGCCTTGCAGCAGGGGCTGAGTGCCGTCTACCTCTCTCTGAACTCCTCCAGTTTGGCCCAGAGGAATGCAATGAGAGAGGCTATTTTCCTGCAGGGGAAAACTAGGAGGGTTCCTACCACAGGACAATGCCCTTCTCCTTCCAATCAGCTGATTAGTGGGATGTGCGGGGTGTTCTCCTGGGGCAGGAACCCTCCCCACTGTCTGTGGAATGGCTGCTTTTCAGCAGCTGCCACCTGCCACTTGATGGCTTGCTTCCTTCCCCTAAGGGCAAGGGTGGCCTGGGGAGCAGCCCTCTGGTGCCCCTTGGCTTGAGAGCTTGCCTATGAAGCTCTCCATTCATGGAGCTACAGGAACTTCTGCACAGTCCATCTCCCAAGCCACTTTTCTACTGGAAGAAACTTCTTCCAGTAGAAATGAATGTCTGTACGCAGCCTTTCTTGCAGTGTGTGCTGTGTTTCTCTAGGCTGTGAAGCAGCATCTGCATTTTGGCCCAGTAGCTTTATTTTGTTGGAGGTATAAACAAGATCTCCACAGACAAAGGGCCCTCACCAAGTCCCAGTAGAGGCAGTGATGTCTGTGAGGATAACGGGTTATAAAGGGTTCTGAGACTTGTCAGGTAGCAAGGTGCTATATAAATGCACCATGTTTGAGTGAGCCTGCTACTGTAAGCTAAATAAATGGTCCTGAAAAGAGGAAGTAGTACTCTATAATGGAGGTGAATGAGGTACAGAACTCAGCTGATACTTGTTTGCCATAGAGTTCATGAATAGCTTTCACTTGTATGCTGTCCCATGTATTTGGTTTATTTTTCTTACTTATTGTATATTGCATTTATATCTATATGGTGGCATACTACTGCCTGCTGTCTCTGTGTAGAAACCTGGCACTGCTTTCAGTGGAGCAATGTAAAAGCACCAAAGCAAATTCCCCCTTTCATTTGGGTCTACCAGTCCTCTGCATGTCATTCAGCAGCACTGAATGCTGTAGGGGTCATAGCCCAGCACTGAGTCTTCACATTGCCTGTGCTTTTAGCACAACCTGCCCTTGGGTAGATGTTGCCCACCTTTCAGAAGTCAGGCCTTTTGCTGTTTCAGAAGGGACTTGCAGAATAAGCTCAGGAGAGCCAGTTAACTTTGAGCAACTGCAAGAATACTAGAAAGGATGTTAGAGCATTCCTGCAGGTAAAAACTTGACAGATGAAGGCCTAGACCCATGCACTTATACTCTTCATCAGGTTTGTAGAATTGCTCGCATAAACTTACCCAGCCATCTTTTTACTATGTGAACAACCCACCACAGGACAATATTTTTAGGGATGCATGTGCAGTTTTTACCATCTGAAAGACCTACTGCACCATGTTCGTGTGTGATGTTGGCCAGTTGCTGCTTTCCCCTGCAGAAGCAATGGGTGGGAGGAGCCTTGGACCTAAAGTGTTGGCAATGTTGAGGTGGAAGCTGATCACTAGGGACCTACCAAATTTATGGAGGAGGTGGGGTGTGCAGCAGCTCCATTAACTGTTCATGTTCCCCTGCATGCCCTTCCTTTTTTCTATTGATTGGCAGAGGCGCCCCACCATTCCCTCCCGATTGGCAGGGAAGCAAAAACCACAGTTTTAAATGTGGTATAGTTTTTGCCTCCATGCTGGTAGGCAACAAGCATCAGGGCCACCACAGCCCGAGTCAATCGGCGGTGGGAGGCAAAAACAGCACCATATTTAAAACCATATTTTGCCCTTCCTTGCCAGTTGGGAGCAAGCTGCAAGCATGGCCCCTCTACCAATCAGTGGTGGTGGAGGTGTGCTGGGGAACCTGCAAGATTAAAGGAGCTGCAGTGCAGCCCACTTCTGCTGTGAATTGGATAGGTCCCTATTGATCACTATTTGCAGCAGCCTAGAACAACATGTTCCTATGGGTTTTTTTTCCCTTTAAGCCTTCTTGGAACAAAAAGTTGAGCTTTTTAATTGCACTGTCTTTGAAATATATTTGTTTTGGGTTATTTTGCACATGGGCTATTGCCACAGGCTCTGTGGCATGCCATCTCTCCTCTCCGTCTTATTTGCTGTAGACCAAAGCATTGGCTACCTGCATTTTGAAAGGTTAATCTCTGGAGTTTCTATTGTTTAAACACTCTCCCCCCCACAAACTCACGGGTGATGCTGTAGCTTTGTAGTACTTTCCCTTCCTAATCTGGCACTGTAAAACTGTCTGCTTTCCAGCATGGAAAATAGAACTGCTTTTGGCTGTGGTTTACTTGCTAGCAGCCTTTAGGCAAGACTGATGCTTTTTCTGAAAGAGAAGCAATAGCTCAGAAAAGTTAAGGGTTTGATGCAGGAAATTAGTACTTGAGGTTCTCTGGTCCGTGTTTATTCAGGAAGTCAGACTGTGATGGTTCCTCCTGGCCTCTGCATCTCTTGCTCACCTCAGTGCTAAAAGTGTTTGTTTTTGTTTTTTTTTTTTTTAGTGAAACCATTTGAAAACAATATCCTACCACGCATCTTAGAACATGAGACAGAAATCACACATGCACACAGGAACTCTTTCTTTCTTTCTTCAATTTAATTGAAGTTACTTAGAAAAATAATCAGGCTTGAATGGCTTTTTTCAAGGAAAGATTCATGAGCAGTTCACACATTTGTTGGCAATGTATAATTTAGCTTTTTTTTTTTTTTTTTTTTACTTTTTATTAACAGTATACGTAGGTATGAAGAGATACTTTTCTACAACAAGCCTTCTACTGCATACAAATAGGTAAAAAAAAAAAAAAAAAAAAAATCAAACCCCACATTGATGTTAAATTATATGTACACATTGTATTGTGCATGCATGTAAGAAAATAACACTCTCTGTAACAAGAGTAATAGTAAGGACAGTCCCTTTTTTGTACCTGAAAAGTGCAGCAGACTACAGTTAAAACACCATGGGTCAATTGACTTCTGAAAGCATTTTGCTTGTGGTTGACTTTTCTGTTGCAATGTAGTAGGCTTGGTGAACCGGTCTGAAAAGGTCCTTAAGTTTGGACAAATATTATATGGAGGCTGAAGTATGGAGGATTTCTGGAATTCACTGAAATAAAATAGGAAATGTCAGCTAGGTTCACGTGAAATGGCTATAGTTTGGAGCCTAAAGCTTACAGGCTTGGATCCATGGTAGACGAACTACTCAAGTATTGTTGGTAACTAGCTGAGGTTGAAGACATGAACTTAAATCACATCTGGTATGTGCCGCTTGTGTAGCGTTTTGTACTCTAATTTTGCCAACTTCTTGTTATTCGGCTGTGGCTACTTTGGCTCACCATTGGGAGGAACCTATATTCTGTAAAGTTCTCATTGGTTTCGAGGACAACGATTGGCTGGAATCACTAGCAATGTGCTAGACTGCTCTGATCCTGCAGCTACATTAGCTCTAGTGTTACTGGTATATCTGGTGACAACTAATAGGCATTATTTTAGAAGGCTCCTGAAGACACAAAGTGGTGGTCAGGCACGCTCCAGCTACCCAACAGTCTTGCTCAGCTGTGCCACGTAGGTGATTTGTATCCAGGAATGAATTTCAACCTTTTTGCTTCAGCTGAGCACACTGTGGAAGGACAGGACAGGAGAGAAAGTGTTCTTCGGCATGTCTTCTTGCTGGAGAGGGCAGTGGCTGCAAAGTGGTGCCTTTTTAAGATATAGAAATGTAACTCTACATATTTCTTATGGGGCCTTGTGGAGAGGAGGGAAATCTTCTGGCTCAGTCAAAATGATACATCTAGTAGTCTTAAAAAGAAGATGAACATTTCCGGTCCCTCTCTCTCTTTGAGACCTAAAAAGGGTTTGGGGATTAGCACGTAGGACACGATCATAGCCAAAACTGTCGGTTGCTGTATGGATGTATAGAAGTGTGTATGTGTTAGTAAATAAATACATAACCACTGAGCTACAGAACACAAAATAGGGCACACTGGCAGGGCACACTCTGTGATAGGCACTTACAACAGCTCCATATGCCCTGAATGAGACAACTGCTCTGAAGTAAAATATTAGTCAGCAATGAAAAGCCATTTAAGAATTTAAAAAATCTGATTAGACAGTGTGTAGCCTTCCTGTCCTCCCTCCCTCCCAGTGGGATCTGGGCCATTCCATTCATCCCAAAATGGAATGAGAGATGTATTTTTACAGTGATAACAAGGATTTGGGCATTTTCCTTTTTTTAAGGGAAAATTTCTATGGTGAAAGTGCTTGAGTTGCTGCTTGTTATGCTACTTTTTTTTCTTCAGTTAATAATGACTATAGGGTTTTCCACAGCCAACAAGATTCAGGGGACCATATCCTGAGCCACAGTAAACCAGTGTAGTTCCAGGATCTGGCCCAAAGACACAGAGCTGTTTTATCTGACCACTCCCGTGACTGTTTGAACGGTGGGGATTTGATCATTGTGAGATCTGGACACCAACAACTTCTTCACAGGCACCAATGTTGCATTTTTCAAAGTGGCTTCTGGCTCCTAACTTGCTTTTGAAAATGGGATGTTGGCTCCCAGATTACTTTGGAAAGTTTTACTTTCCTGGACCAATACAGGCTTGCAAAATCAAAAGCAACCTTTGACTTTGAAAATCTGCACTTGTTCTGGTGATGGCAATGAGACTCTCATTTTGAGACCTGAAAAGCACTTTGCCAACACCATATTATTGAGACAAACTCCTACATCCCATTTTTAGCACAACAAAAATAAATCAATGCAGTGCTTTGCAGCTTTCAATTAGCTTACCACGCTGCCTCCCCAGGTCAAGATAGTTTGGTAGGAGATGCATAACATAAAAAAAGTCACTCTCACTGCCACCTTGGTTGTGCGTCCCACATACATCAAAATAAAATTAAACAGTTGGATAAATCTGTACTTTTGCTCACTGAGCTTGCTAATATCCTTGATTAAAACACCATATCTTTCTTTATTTCCAGTGAATAAATTATCCATGCTTGTTTATTCAAAGCAATCTCTAGGTAATCTACTGCTCTTATTACAATATGACATCTCAACAAACTTTATATACAGAGCAACTGCTACTGACACATTCACCTGACATAAAATGTTCTCATTTGATACTTAACTCAGGCATATTATTAACCCATTGGAAAGCAGAAACTCAGTCACCAATGGCAAACTAATGACTAATAAATATAAGACACGAGACACTAGCCCAGGAAGAAAAAGGCATCACACCAATGTATTTGAAGATTAAGGGACTGCTTTTATTGCCTCATAAAGGCAGAGATCAACAGGAAGGTGATCTTTTGACTTTTTCAGATTATATGCATTGGTGCTATGTATGAACACATTTTGGCCGGTATTTCCTGTTGTGACCAGTGATATTTATTTATGGGTGGGGGGCAGGGGAAAGGGAAAGAGATACAAACTGAGATCCTGTAGGGGGCCTAATTATCAGAAAGTGATAACCATGAGCACTCTTAGCTGAAGCCTTGTATTAAGGGGCTCATGTTGAGCAATCAAACTCTCTAGTCACTTCTGAAGCCTTTTTGGCCCAGACTTTACCTGCACATAATATGCACAAATCCTCTTCTCTCTTCATTGGGAAGACAGGCTTGGAAATGCCAAGCACAGGAAATCAAGTTGTGCTGTCCAGATCAAAATTTATGGTTTCTCTCTCCAAGGGATATACTCACATTTTTCAGTCTCAGATTTTAAATATCCTGGATCTATCAAAACCTGTTCTATCCTTTCCCTTTCAGGGATAAAAAGGTAACTTTACATTTATGATTTAAGTGCAATATCATTCTCTGAAAAAACTATTTCTACTAGTGTTTCCAAGATGTGATATGGATTAAACAACCTCATTGTTTTAAAATTTCTGATAGGATCTTTATCTGTGTGAAAAGCTAATGAAAGAGTTAATGACCAGAGACAAGCACAGCAGAAGAAAGCACAAAGTCAGATTCCTTTTGTCCAAATATTATCATATTTCTGCTGCTAAAGTGAAACCTACCAAGAGACTGTGTTTTAAATAAGTATAAATAACATTAATTAGAATTTGAGGAATGCAAGATAAACGAAATTCACCAGAACACAATTAACATTTTAAACAGTGTAGCAGTATTACTCATTTCTAAAGCTAGATCGTCAAAATCCTGTCACCCTGCAAGAGAGCTGTCCTTTCTTACAGATGATTTAAATAATTTCAACTGTGCTGCTCGCAGCATCATTCAAAAAAGAAAATATTAATTTACAAAATAACCCATTCTTCATATTTATTATGACAAATAAAAATCTTAAATAAAAGAGGCTTTCTTTCCTTTCTCTCTCCCCCTCACTCCAATTTCAGGTAGCTTGGCACTGAGTAATTGAACATTAAAAAATCAAGTTTGTAGACTTCATACAGCTGTGTTTGGTGCTCGGAGCTGATATTCTGGAAGAACTCTGTGGTCATTTCATCAGTAGTTCTCGTAGACTTTGCATAGGTGGGGAACTTCAGGTAACTGCCTACTCCTGCAAGCTGAAGGATGTAATTGGAATCCTCTTCGAGTGTCTCGTATTTTCCTATGAGGTCATAATGGATATGGCAAGGGTGGCAGAGGGAGTAGACTGTTTGCCAGTGCTCATTGAAAGGCTCTTCTTTTTGGGTGTGTGGATCAATGAGATATGCCACAAACTCTTCAAATTTCACATCGTCGCCTTTACGCAGAGCCTCCTGGGTGGCGTTTTTCCTTTGGCGCCTCACAATTTTCGTGCCGTATCTCTTGTGAAAGGATGTGTTGTACTTCTGGGTGAACTTATTCCTGTAGGCAGACACCAGTCTTTCGAAAGGCTCGCGAACAAACAAGAACTTCATGTAATTTTTTAAACGGTGGTTGATCTCTGGAATGCTGTACTGGTTGAGGGTCTTCAGGTTTGAGGACACATGGGCTTCATTGGCTGGTATCTCCATAGGATCGCTATATTTGCCCCTGCCTGTCAAAACCATCATGACTCTCTTCCAGTTTGTACAGGCCACCTTGGGTACGTAGCAATAGATCATTTCATGATCCTCATCTACCACCAAATGTTTGAGGTCGTTGGGTGTCAGCACACGGCGTTTCCTGCTAGACACGCTGTTGACGCGGCATGTGTCTGTGACTTGGTCCCTCCTAATCTGATGAAGAATTGCTGTGTTAGACAACTCCAACTGCAAAGAAAACAAACACACACATGCATATGTCAGGAAGCACTGGAAACACTTGCTGACATCTAACAGATGAGGTAAATCCTCACATATGCAAGTACAGGAAAACAGACTATTGGCAGTAAAGTATTTAAAAGATATGATTGTTTGGCTGTACGTAGTAACATTCAGTTTAGGTAACCTTTTCGCTACTAAACTTCTGGTTAAGATTTTGGCTGCGACTTGTGCAGGGTTCCCCTTTGGTAGCAACTTTGTTTATAACATACTTTTCCTGAAATGTCACTCTTTCCTAGCTGCAGAAAAGAAATCTCTCTCTATCACTGTGATCACACTCATTACTGAACTACCCAGCTTGACCTTTGTACGGAGACAGGGCAGACGAACATGGCTTTCAGAAGGTTTGTCAGAATGAACACAGTATGTGCTCTTGTTCCTGATGTCTCTCATGCTACAAGATTAATAATTTCAACTTGTTTCTTGGCTATGACCTTGTCAGAAAAAAATAGAGCCCCTGGAGATTTCTGCCGTTCCTTGAAGAAAACAGTCACTCAGCAGTGATTCTGAGAATCCATCTCTAAATTCCTCTCTATTAAAGACCACTTAGTAGGTGAAGTGTGTGGCCTTTTAACATACTAAGCCCTTATTGCTTGGCCATTACCCTGTATTATTTTGTTAAGTGTTTCTTAATTTTTAGCTATTGTGGACTGGTGCTGGGGCTAGCTAACTCAAATGGTTCTGTGTGGCTGGCTTGCTTATTTGCTTGCTGCTTTTCTTTTTTTAATTTCTAAGTCAACAAATTCAAAAAGGTTTACCAGAATTAATTAATTCATCTTTCTTACCCCTCTACTAAGGTATGCATTAATAATCCCATGACAGATAGGGGAAATGGCCCCTTTTTGATTAGTTTCAAAAGTGCTGAAACTCTCTTATGTGCCCAAATCTATTTTGGCAGTGAATGGGAGGTCAGAACCTACAGGGTACTTCTGACAATCCCACCTACAGATATTAAGTCCTAGTCTTTGAACATATTGACACTGGCTTAGTTAAATCAGTTTAAACTAACTTGGAACTAGTGCAAATCCCCATGTGGACACACACTGTTTGGTTTCAGAATAGTCACTGTTTGAAATACTGTAGCTTAAATTTGTTCCTAGTCCATTTAAATCGATATATGCAAACTGAAAATGGTGTGTATCCCCTGTGGTAAAGGTTAATAATGGATTTAAAAATCATGCCTTGATTTATGCTGATGCAGCAATGAATGTTGTTGTTTTTTGCAAGTTTTACAAAGCTTTGTGTTTGTATAAAAACTTCAGTTTCTGGAATCATGTAAGAATATCAAGTTTGATAAAGAAAAAGTACCTAGCCCGTAGGTTTGTGGAGGAAAGTTTGAAAAATAGGAGCCAAAAGCACCCTATAGCTTTAAAAAAATTGCATCAAGTCACTCTTCTAAAAGTTTGTTTTGATTGCCTGGAGGTGACACTGCCATAGACAAGCCTTAAGTGTGAAGCTGTCCCCTGCGCACAGGGCCAGCACAAAGTCTGTGCTTCCCTTAGGAACTTGTTCATGGGATACTTAGCGTAAGTTTTATTTAGATGGTAGTAAGCATTGCTATGCTGTATTAAACATTAGAATGTGTTCTGAGCAGTTGCACAATTTAGAAAAGCTGGATGTATACAAGTCCATGGGGCCGGATGCAATGCATCTGAGGGTACTGAGGGAGCTGGCTGACATGATTGCAGAGCTGCTGCTGACCATTATCTTTGAAAACTCAGTGATTTGGGGGAGGTCCCAAACAATTAAAAAAGGGAAAATATAGTGCCCGTCTTTAAGAAAAGGAAGAAAGTGGATCCAGGGAACTACAGACCAGTCAGCCTCACCTCAGTCCCTGGAAAAATCATGAAGCAGGCCCTCAAAGAATCCATTTCTAAGCAGTTGAAAGAGAAGAAAGTGATCAGAAACAGCCCACATGGATTCACCAATGGCAAGGGTCTTCAAGAGGAGGTTAGATGGGCATCTGGCTGGGGTCATCTGAACCCAGCACTCTTTCCTGCCTATGCAGGGGGTCGTACTCGATGATCTATTGAGGTCCCTTCTGACCCTAACATCTATGAATCTCTGAAAGTCATGCCTGACTAACCTGATGGCCTTCTATGGTGAGATGACTGGCTCTGTGGATGCAGGGAAAGCAGTGGACATGAAATACCTTGACTTTAGCAAGGCTTTTTATATGGTCTCCCACAACATTCTTGCAAGCAAGTTAAAGGAGTACGGGTTGAATGAATGGAAGAAGGATAGAATGTAAGGTGGATAGAAAGCTAGCTGGATTGTCAGGCTCCATGGATAGTGATCGATGGCCCAAAGTCTAGTTGGCAGCTGGTATCCAGTGGAGTGCCCTAGGTGTTGGTCCTGGGGCTGGCTTAGTTCAATATTTTCATTAACAGTCTGGAAGATGGGATGGAGTGCACTCTCAGCAAGCTCACAGATGACACCAAGCTGGGGGGAGTAGTAGATATGCTGGAGGGTAGTGCTAGGATTCAGAGTGACCTAGACAAATTGGAGGATTGGGCCAAAAGAAATCTCATGAGATTCAACAAGGACAAGTGCAGAGTCCTGCACTTAGGATGGAAGAATGCCATGCACTGTTGCAGGAGTGGGTCCAACTGGCTAAGTAGCAGCTCTGCAGAAAAGGACATGGGGGTTATAATGGACACAATAAGATGGATACGAGTCAACAGCATGTCCTTGTTTCCAAGAAGGTTAACGGCATACTTAGCTTCATTAGTGGAAGCATTTCCAGCAGATCGAGGGAAGTACTACAGAAAGGACAGAGTCCAGCTTGAGGGCAATGGAAGTGGTTCAGGGGCTGGGGCACATTACTTCTGAGGAGAGGCTAAGAGAATTGGGCTTATTTAGTCTGGAGAAGAGAAGACAGAGAGGGGATTTGATAGTAGCCTTCAACTACCTGAAGGGAGGTTCCAAAGAGGATGGAGCTGAACTGTTCTCAGTGGTGGCAGATGACAGAACAAGAACCAACGGTCTCAACTTGCAGCACGGGAAGTTTAGGTTGGATATGAGGAAAAACTTTCACTAGGAGGGTGGTGAAGCACTGGAATGGGTTACCTAGAGAGATGAAATCTTCATCCTTGGAGCTTTTTAAGCCCTGGCTTGACAAAGCCCTGGCTAGAATGATCTAGTTGGGGATGGTTCAGCTTTGAGCAGGGGGTTGGACTAGATGATTTCCCAAGGTCCCTTCCAACCCTAATTTTCTATGATTCTATAATGCTTACCACAGTCTCTAACATGATCTTATGCACATGACTGTGATAATCATGTACTGATTGTCAATCCTAGCCCCTGCATCACTCTAGAGCAGGGGTGGCCAACCCGTGGCTCCAGAGCCACATGCAGCTTTTCAGAAGTTAATATGTATCTCCTTGAATCTTTGTACAAGCACACGGTGACCAATTGCCATAGCCGTTACATCACATCACACAATGTGACTGCTCACAGCGAGCACATTACTCAGTTTGGACTCCAGAGCCACAGGTTGGCCACCCCTGCTCTAAAGACTTGAACCCACTCTTGCGTGATGCTAGCGCTGGGACTGACAATGGAGGCTTGGTATAGTGGGGCGGGGGAGATCCTTGGCAGATGTGGCTGGGGGAGGACCAAAAAATGTGAAGCAGCCCAATAACAACTGGACATGTTACTTAATATGATCTGGAGATGCTACTCACAAAAAGTCCTAATTTTGTTCCAATGTGATCATGCTTAAGTGCAATTACTGCATCTGTGTAATGTGCAATAAGGCTCTAAGCAGTGAATATGCCTTGTGTTGGCTCCTTGCCTAGGTGGGAATTTGTATGCAGCCGTACTGTGACTTCACTCACTGTGCTGCTGCAGTTCAGGGTCTGAAGACACAAGTGTAACACAAATTCTCTCCCCCTCTTCCCTTGCCTTTTTCAGTCTTTTCCTCATCCCTTTGGCATAGTCATCAGCAAGATGCTGGGCTAATAATAAACACCTAATGGCCTTGCATGATCAGCTTTGACATTCTGGATCACTTCTTCTGTGTGGCATCTTCTGAATGTTTGCCAACCCCATGTAAACTGCAGTTTTATCTTGCAGTGCTGGAAGCCGCCTGCAATATGAGCTTCACATTTCCTATGGAATTTGACTGGTAGGGAGTCTGTAAGTAAGATATTGACATGCTGTTGTCAGGAACTAGGCAGCAATTTAAAAAAAATCTTTCTCTTGCAATTGTTTTTGTTCATATATTCCACATCTGATATTTTTGCTCTCCTCATAGCTATAGGACCAGCACAAATTCATTAAATTAACTGGACTTGCACCAGCGAGTTAATTTTGCACAGAAGGCACAGAAAAAGCACAGTGAAAATGTATCTGTACTAAAGAGATGGATGTACAAGGGCCCAATCCTACTGCTCTTGTCATCAACAGAACAGTCAGTTCCTACTGATGTCAGGAGGAGCAGAACAGGACCCAACACACATTATTTTACTTCCAAATTCATAAACGCTTTTAAAGTTCTTTTTAGTTACTAACTACAGTTAGTCAACATGGTGTGTATCTTTTTTCTTATAGTGCTGTTCTTCACAGAAGTAAGTGGATGAAATACTTTGTTCTATGTTAGACAAGAGGTCAGCCTAGATAACTGAATGATCACTCTTGCACTGACCAATATATGACTGAATTGCTGCAGAGATATACTCTGCTCTGTCATATATTGATAGTCTGTTTTTTCCTTTTTGTAGATCCACACATTAGCAGTAATGGGAGTATCAAGCATCTGTGGAGAAGAGAATATAGTCTATTCAGTTTACAACCAAAAGCTGGGTTGCAGAACGCTAAATTCACATATTAGGGGATAGGCACATTCCAAATTTAGTCTTGTCTACAATATAAATGATAGGAAGAAATGGCACAGGAGTAGTGAATATACACAAACATGTCAGCCTATATTGCTTTTGGTGGCTTGCTGTACATAGAATGTAATGAGGACCACTAGAGGGCTCACAAACTATTTAATAGGATGCTAACTAATTCCTATCTACTTCCGTACTTGAATTTCAGCCAGCCTGACAGTTTGGTAGTCGTTCAATAGCACATAGGAGGCCTGGGTTTGAAAGCTTCCCTCTGTACTAATAAGTTAGGCTTATTGGGGGGAAAAAAGCTGTTGCAAGGTAATTCTACTGCACTGAAATCCCTACCTTACACGATCGGTGAAGTATCTGCACTGTGGTGTGTGTAGCATAACAATGCAGACTGGCCTCTCTACTAGTAAAGACTGGCCTACATAGTTAAGGAACATATTTAAGGGAGCTTAGTCACTTGCTTCCTAGCCAGAAGGAAAGCACCCTGCTAGCATTCATCTAGTGATAAGAGGAGATTATGGTCCTCAGCCTGAGGCAGTGGGAGATACTGAAGGAGTCTTTCTGTGCAGGCAAGAAGTTAGTTAAAGCATCAATGAGCCTGTGGCTGGAGTTTCTGGGGAGATGCTAAACCCTCCAATGCCAGCTTGAGCTACATATTACATGTAGCAATTTGCCCCCCTGGCCCAAGATAACGCCCACTGCTTTTGTAACCTATGTGCCCTGATTCTTTAATGTTGAAAATGCTTATTTTAAAACAGAGTCCTTGTCTCTCCTACTGCCACTACCCAGTGCCAGTATTTCAGTCCCTGTTAGTGACCTTAAGTCACTTTTCAACTCTATTGGCTCAAAGCAGAGGGGAAAAATGCATCTGTGAGAAGGCAACTGCACATACTTCACCTATGTGAACCCACAAAGCTCTTTCTAAATCTGTTTAGTCTCATTTTGAGACATGCTTGTGACTCTTAATGGGAGAGGGAATACCCTGCAAATCTGAACTATTATGTCCTGTGCTGAAACAACAAAGTGATAGATGCCTTTGAAATGCTCTGGACAGAGTGAGGGGCAAATCAAACAGCTAGGAACTGCTTTTTCCCCTGACACATCTTTAGTAGGAGATGCTTAAGTGCAGCTGATAGGGATAGTCTGGAACCTCCTGTTAAATTTGCTCAATTTACAACTATAGGTGTTCACCATGGCCCACATACAGGAAAGCTTTTCAGTAAATGCTTCAATCTGTTCTTGTTTAGGATAATATTTAAACAAGTGTCTAAGTTGTACTAGCATCAGTGGGAAGGAAGAAAAATAGTTACACGTGCTTCAAGTTATCCTAGATTATGCTTTCCTGAATCTGGCACTGAAAGTTTCAGGAAACACATTCATAGATTCATAGATGTTAGGGTCGGAAGGGACTTCAATAGATCATCGAGTCCGACCCCCTGCATAGGCAGGAAAGAGTGCTGGGTCTAGATGACCCCAGCTAGATGCATATCCAACCTCCTCTTGAAGACCCCCAGGGTAGGGGAGAGCACCACCTCCCTTACATATTTTTAAAATGCCATAGTTCTGCCTGGAAACGACTGGTGATATCATGGACAGAGTTGGTCACAATTCTTCCCTACTGGGGTCAGGTCAGAGAACAAGATACAAGGCCACAAAAAGACTGAAAAGTTTCTCCTGCCTTGGCAGAGTGAAGCAAAGGAAGGTTGCTTCTTCAGCTGTCAATCCACAGAGTAGCAGCAGCAACACCACATTTAGCCAGCAGTCTAATGCTGAGAGTGATTTAACGAAAGCCTCATTTGGACCCTTTCTAAATTACAGAAAAAAGAAATCTGGTACCTGAATTTGTATCTAAAGAAAGTAGGTTCTGCTCACATTTTTTTTTAAAGTTACAACATTGAAGGAGCCTGGACTATTCAAAAAGTTCATGAACTGGTTGCTTTCAAAGCGGCTACCTTCTGTGAAAACTGGCAGGCGTGTGCTGAAAATTAGTTCTACTTGAGTTTAAATGAACAGCTGGGAATCAACATTAGAAGAAATATCTAAAGCCTGACTAACTTCAAATGGAAGAGAGAAATGACAGGCATTTGATTGCTAAGCTCAGCCAGTGCTTGGCAAGGTGAGGCCCTGAGCTCACAGGGAACTACGGCCATTTATACACATACATTTTTGTGCAGGGACACCCCAGAGATCTGGCACGTTGGAGCAGACTCAATTAATTAATTGAGTCTCCTCAATTAATTGAGTCTGCTCTGCACATGAGCTGACGTGTGCTGCGCTGAGCAACTTGCAGTTATATAGGTGGTGAAATGTGCGTCAACACACAGAAAATGGTGGCGGTGCGCTTTTGAACTAAAACACCTCTGATGTGTTTTAGTTCAAAAGCGCACTGCCGCTATTTTCTCAGCGCTGACATACATGTCACCGTTTATACAACTGCATGCTTTTAAAAGTACCCGGCGTTGTGGTGCAACCATATGTACAAATGCCCTAAGTTCTGCTTCCGAGTTGCTGAACATTGTTTACTCTCTGACTTCAATGGGAATTGAGGGCACCCCGCATCTCACTGGATCATGCCCATAGACAGGAATTTTGCCATGGTTTTGTGTCATTTCTCTGCAACAAGTAGATGCCAAATGGACAGATGTGGCTATTCTACAGATTTATTGCCTGTAGCTAAATCACACTAATGAACTAGGAGGCATTTTCTTCAGGCTACTTAGGCACAGCAGGGTAAGATAATCTTTGAAGGCCTTTGCTTCCTTCATGGTCAAGCAGTGTGTTTAGACTCGGATGTAGAACTTTTTAATCAAAAACATATCCCTAAATATGGTGTTATAGTTCAAACTGCAGGTAGTGGGCTTGTTCTAGTTCATTTGGATATCTGTACTAGAGGCTCTTTGGTAATGGGAGAGAAGAGAAAATACTTGTATGTCACTTAAAATACAAAAGAGAAAAAATAAACTAGGTTAAATTCTGCCTCTGTGTATTAAAGGAACCCAAACAAGCACCCCCAGATGCTGCAGGAAGTGTGTCTGGGTACCCATACCCAGCTCACCGGTTGCTTAAGTGTGTGAATAATGTGAGCAGTGAGGAGGAATGCTGTTAGGAATAGAAATAATGAGGACTGCAGACTAGAGGGATGCATTCATATACAGAAGGACCCAGCTTTCTATGGCATGGAGTGTCATTTCCTGTATTTCAATAGGATTGTTCAAGTTTTGCCTTAGTGAGGACTTCAGGATTTATTATTGTTATTATTTTTAATGAACTATGGTTCATTAAGTCAAGTTTGAACAGCAGGTTTTCCATGCAGATAACCTGTAATCTTTTATAAGGAGCAAATCACAGTGATAGCTACCTGATATGCTATAGGACTGGATATTAGTTATTCATGTCTCCACTGTAGGTAGCATGTTTTATCCAGTATTGTGCTTTACTCTTTGTATAAAGCTAACTTTACTTGCACCATTTTTTTTTGTTTTAAAATGGAAGATGTCTTGAACTACTAAAAATTGCTCTGTGTGTGTGTAACCATGTTACAAGTCACTAAAAATGGGGTCTCATAATGACAAGTATTGGGCAACCTAACTATAGACAATGCTGGTAGCCCTATTCATGATACTCTCCCCCTCATACCTCTGTAATTGCTTCAATTTGATATAAAACATCTCCAATTTTAACAAAAACTTCATAGCACATATGCTGTTAGAGTGCCAGGAGGTGGTTGGTATTAGATATTACCAAGCATGCCTGCATATATTTATTTATCCATTTCTCATTCTGTGCTGTAAAAAATATATGCAGAAGGTATCCAGTCCAATCTTATTTTCATATCTGAAGCATGAATTTAACTCTCAGTTTTGTAACTGCAAGGACATTCATAAATAAGTTATTTTTCAGTATTCTAAATTTTGTACTTTTTTGAGCTTTGTATCCATAACTCTCTGACTAGTTATTTCTCTACACATTAGACTTGCTTCAGAGGACATTAATTTTCCAAGTCTCTGTTCACAAAAGAACTTCTTTTTCATTTTTAGGCCTAAATAATATAAAGTCTATACTGTATCACGGTAGAAGCCTGGTATGACTAGAGATGTTCCTTTAATAAGCTATCTTTTTTTAAATTGACCCAATAGCATTTGTAAACTGGCTTGGATCTGGTGATATTGTCAGAACTTTGTTTAATCCAATGGCAAAGCTAAAAATGACAGAAGCTTATAATTGATCCATTAGCCCTAATGCAACTCCACTCAAGTGACAGTTCATGCTTCTATAGCTCTTCACTATTAATAATGTATTCAGAATTTGTGCATTGTTCCTACAAGAGTACCTGGTATTTTACACAGGGAATCAGGACACTGGTTCTGAATCTCCTCTCTCACCACTGGCTCAAGTGAAAACACCTCTTATTTACATAAGTGGAACTGGAAACAAAATCAGTCCATGTGTAAACTCCTTAAGTCAAGAACAACTTAGGTCAAATAACATCTCTTGATGGTTCAAAAAGCATTGTGCGACCTGCTCTTAGACCTGATCAAGTCAATAGGAAATCTTTGGTCACTGTCTGGAAAACCAAGTACAGTTCATAGAATCATAGAAGTAGGGTCGGAAGGGACCTTGCAGATCTTCAAGTCCGACCCCCTGCCTGGGCAGGAGAGAAACTGGGCTCAAGTGACCCCAGCCAGGTAGGCATCGAGCTGCTTCTTAAAGACCCCCAGGGTAGGAGCCTGCACCACTTCCCTTGGAAGCTGGTTCCAGATCCTAGCCGCCCTAACTGTGAAGTAGTTCCTACGGATGTCTAATCTAAACCTACTCTCCAACAACTTGTGGCTGTTATTCCTTGTTATCCCGGGGGGCGCTGGGGGAAACAAGGTCTCCCCCAAACCCTTCTTGTCCCCCTAGTGAGTTTATAGACGGTCACCAGGTCCCCCCTCAGCCTTCTCTTGTGAAGGCTGAACAGGTTCAGGTCCCGTACCCTCCCATTGTAGGGTCTGCCCTGCTGTCCCCGGATTATGTGGGTGGCCCTTCTCTGGACCCTCTCAATGCTGTCCACATCCCTCTTCAAGTGGGGTGCCCAGAACTGGACACAGTACTCCAGCTGTGGCCTGACTAGTGTTGCGTAGAGGGGGAGGATCACCTCCTTGACCCTACTTGAGATGCACCTGTGGATGCACGATAGGGTCCGGTTAGCCCTGCCGACCGTGACCTCGCATTGTCAGCCCATGTTCATCTTGGAGTCAACGATGACTCCAAGATCCCTTTCTGCCTCCGTGCTCTCAAGAAGGGAGTTTCCCATCTTATAAGTGTGCTGCCAGTTACTACTGCCCAAGTGCAGCACCCTGCACTTGTCCGTATTGAAACGCATCCTGTTTTTGTTAGCCCACCCCTGCAACCTATCCAGGTCTTGCTGCAGTCTTTCCCTCCCTGCTAGCGTGCCCACCTCACCCCAGATTTTGGTATCATCAGCAAATTTGAACAGGTTGCTTTTCACCCCATCGTCCAAATCGCTGATAAAGAAATTGAACAGCGTGGGCCCAAGGACCGAGCCCTGGGGGGACTCCGCTGCCCACTTCCCCCCAGGTCGAATATGACCCATCCACCACCACCCTCTGAGTATGACCCTTCAGCCAATTAGCAATCCATCTGACCGTGTAGGCATCGATGCCACAGTCACCTAGTTTTTTAACGAGGATGGGGTGAGAGACAGTGTCAAAGGCCTTCCTGAAGTCCAGAAAGACTACATTCACAGCGACACCTGCATCCAATGCTTTTGTGACCTGATCGTAAAAGGCAATCAGGTTGGTCTGACATGACCTGCCCCTAATGAAACCGTGCTGGTTGCCCCTCAGCATCACCCCTGATGCTGGCCCAGCACAGATGTGCTCCTTGATGATCTTCTCAAAGAGTTTCCCCAGGATTGAGGTAAGACTGACGGGCCTATAGTCGCCCAGGTCCTCCCTCCTCCCTTTCTTAAAGATGGGGACCACATTGGCTATCTTCCAATCATCTGGCACCTGGCCAGAGCACCACGAGCGCTCGTAAAGCCACGCCAAAGGCCCTGCAATAACCCCTGCTAGCTCCCTCAACACCCTGGGGTGGAGAGCATCTGGACCTGCTGACTTGAACACGTCCAGCCCCTCCAGAAACACTCTAACCCGGTCCTCAACCTTAGGTCTTGGGGCGTTCCCCTCGAGTTCGTCTTGAATCATGGTGGGGGAGTCCCGGTCCCTGCCCAAGAAAACAGAGGTGAAGAATTTGTTAAAGACGTCAGTTGGAGAATGCAAAGTGGGTATGAAAAAGCCACGCTGTTCTTTTCAAAACTGAAATGCCCAACATTGCTCACTTTCCATTAGGAAGCTAAGAGGAACTACCAACATTTCATATTTATCATTTCAAATTGTAAAAAATTTTAGTGCAACCTCATTTATTAATACCATTTCAGGAACAGAAAAAAATGGCTAATAGGGTCCATGATTCATGACAATGAACCCAAGAGTTTGTGTTGGAAGGAATTTTAAGGGATTTCATTAAAATGACCTGGACTGCAGCGACTTTTCTTGAGAACTGACTTCATAAAATATTAGTATGTCACTCAGAATACACTTTTACATATAGTCCTCACACATTAAACAGTTAGTACTGTAGTATTCTTATCTCATTAGATTGCCAGAATTATTGAGTCAAAACTTCATCAACATTGCAATATATCTATTCTAGCCTATTTAATTAGACTTTGAAAAAATAATGAATACTGTACATAGAGGCATAACAAGAAACCATTGTGCCCTGGCCAGCCACAGTGTGTCTGGCTAGTGGTGGCAATAGATGTTTTTTCCCTCACCCTGCCCTTAGTTACACCACTGACTATACAAAAGAATTTAGCATCCTGCTTGAGACTGCATGCCAGCTCCTTGCCAGTACGGAAATTTATCATGAAATAATCTTGAAAAACCAGTTGAACAGAGGACTATTAGCATAATAGTATTGGTTTAAGTATTAGCTTAAAAGTTTCTGCACTATGATAGAAGAGGTTATGGGCAAAGATATGTACTTAAGGCTTTTAAAATAGAACCATAGAAAATTAGAGTTGAAAGTGACCTCAGGAGGTCATCTAGTGCAACCCCTTGCTTAAAAACCTTCAAGGATGGAGATTCTACCACCCCTCTAGGTAACCTGTTCCAGTGTTTCACGCCTCTCCTAGCGGGAAAGTTTTTCCTAATATCCAACCTAAATCTCCCTTGCTGCAACCTGACTGAGACCATTGCTCCTTGTTCTGTAACCTGCCACCACTGAGAACAGTCCAGCTCCATCCTCTTTGGAACCACCTTTCAGGTAGTTGAAGGCTGTTATTATTAAATTCCCTCTCCAGTCTTCACTTCTCCAGATTTATTGCCTGTGTTGTTATATATGTCCAGCTCTTCTAAACCTCTGATTTATCACTTCTCCAGACTAAATAAACCCAGTTCCTGCAGCCTCTCTTCATCAGTCCTGTTCCCCAGCCCTCTAACCATTTTTGTTGCCTTCTGTGGACTCTCTTCAATTTGTCCACATCCTTTCTGTAGGTGGAGGGGGAATTGGGCAAAACTGGACACACTACTACATGTATGGCCACACCAGTGCCAAATAGAGGGGAAGAATCGCTTCCCTTGATCTGCTGGCAACACTTCTACTAAAGCAGCCCAATACGCTTGTTAGCTTTCTTCACAACAAGGGCACACTGTTGGCTCATACTCAGCTTACTGTCTGCTGCAACTGCCAGATCCTTTTCTGCAGAACTGCTGTGTAGCCAGTCAGTCCCCAGTCTGTACTGGTGCATGGGATTGTTCCATCCCAAGTCCAGAAATTTGCACTTGTCCTTACTGAACTTCATGAGATTTCCTTTGGATCAATCCTCCAATTTGTTGAGGTCTCTGAATCCTGGCCTTACCCTCCAGCATATCTACAACTCAACCCTAGTATGGCATCATCTGCAAATTTGCTGGGGATGCACTCCATCCCATCTTCCAGATGGCTGATGAAGACACTGAACAAAACTGGCCCCAGGACCAACACCTGGGGCACTCCACTTGATACCAGCTGCCAACCAGACATCAAACCATTGATTACTGTTCTTTGAGCCAAATGATCCAGCCAGTTTTCTATCGATCTTACAGTCCATTCATCCAACCCACATTTACTTAGCTTACTTACAAGAATGTTGTGGGAGACCATATCAAAAGCCTTGCTAATGTCAAGGTACACCACATCCACTGCTCTCCCCACATCCACTGCTCTCCCAACATCTACAAAGCCAGTCATCTCATCAGAGACGGTAACCAAGTTGGTTAGGCATGACTTGCCATTAGTGAATCCATGCTGACAGTTCCTAATTACCACCTTCTCCTCCAAAAGCTTAAAAATGGATTCCTTGAGGACCTGTTCCATGACTTTCCAGAGCCTGAGATGAAGCTGACTGGTCTGTTCCCTGAATCCTCATTCTTCCCTTTCTTGAAGATGGGCACTATATTTGACCTTTTCCAATCCCGTGGGACTTATCCTGATCACCATGAGTTTTCAAAGATGATGGCCAGAGGCTCTGTAATTACATCAGCTGACTCCCTCACCACCCTTAGGTGCACCACGTCCAGCCTTATGGACTTGTACATGTCCAGCTCTTCTAAATAGTCCCTAACCTGTTCTTTTGCTACTGTTGGCTGCTCACCTTCTCCCCAGCCTGCGCTGCCAGATGCAGTTATCTGATAGCTGACCTTGCCTGTGAAGACTGAGGTAAAAAAGGCATTGAGCACTTCAGCCTTTTTCATGTCATGCGTCACTTGTTTGCCTCCCCCACTTGGTAAGGGACCCACACTTTCCCTGATCTTCCTCTTGTTGCTGACATACTTGTAGAAACCCTAAGCAACTGTACAGCTCTTTCACATAAAGAACAGCAACTCTTCCTCTTCTCCCCTGCCTGTCCTTCCTGAACAGGTTGTGCCCATCCATGACAGTGCTCCAGTCATCCCAACAAGCTCTCTCTGTTATACCAGTCACATCATTATTCCTTGACTATGCAAGGACTTCCATTTCTTCTGGCTTGTTTCCAAGCTCTGTGCATTCATGTACAGACATCTGAGGTAACTAACTAGCTCATTGCCCTACCTTCTCAGGAAGAATGAGAAGGTCTTCCTGTGTTGCCCACCGCCACTTGTGCTTCCTCCAGGTCACAACGCTTCCCCACTTACCTCAGGGATTTCGTCTCCATCTACTGGTGAATCTAGTTTAAAGCCCTCCTCACTAGGTTAGCGACCCTGTCTGCGAAGATGCTCTTCCATCTTTTTATCAGGTGGATCCCATCCCTTCTTAGCAATCCATCTTCTCAAAACAACATCCTGTGGTTGAAGAAGCCAAAGCCCTCCTGGCAACACCATCTGTGTAACCATGCATTGATCTGCAGGATGTATCCACTCCTGCCAGGGCTCTTCCCCTTGACTGGAAAAAATCGAGAGCACCTGAGCCCTTGTCCCCTTCACCCTTGTACCCAGAACCCTGTAGTCACTTTTGATCTGTTCATGGTCTCCCCCTGGCAGCATCATAGGGATGAGCAGCATGGGATAGTAGTCAAGAGGGCCAGATGAGTCTTGACAACCCTTCTGTGACATCTCAGATCTGGGCTCTACACAAGCAGCAGACCTCCTGAGAAAAAAAAAGCTAGGCCAGCAGATGGATGCCTGTCCCCTACAGAAGGGAGTTGCCAATTACCATCATCTGTTGCTTCCTCTTGATGGCAGTGGTTTCAATCCTCCCAACTTTGGGGAAGCCTGGCCTGGCCTCTTCCACTGATGGAACATGCTCCTTCTCTTCTATTGCTAGGCATCTGTCCTCTAGCTAAACTACTGCAGGGGGGACAAAGACTTCTGCTTACTGCCAGATGTCACAAGCTTCCAGTATACACTTCCCTGGGAGTTCACGTCCTCTTCCTTTTCCAGCACCATCTCTGGCACTCCTTGCTCCACCGTCTTAGAGTCTCCTTCAGCACTGAACTGAAGAACTCCTCATGGATGCGGATTCTTTGGAACCTAACCCATTCCTTCTGTAGCTCACTTCCCCGTTTCCTGATAGAGGCCACCAAAAGGCACCCCTTGCATTGCAGGCACTCCCCCACCTGGCTGTTGCTGGAAGGAGCCAGCAAGCTGCTGTCCCCAAAGCACCAAACCAGGATATGGGTTGAAGACTCCTACCTGGACAGACACTTCAAGATGCAAGCAGAAAAAGAGCTGGCAGTGACAGTGGCTCTGGCATTGCAATGTCCTCCAGCCATCCCTCTGGGTCTCCACCGGCTATCTCTTCCTGCCCCTCTCTCCAAGCAGACCTTCCCTAGCAAACTCCCCTGTAAGCTGCTCTGTTCGCTGCTCCCTGGTCCTGAGAAGCTCCCTTTTCCCTACTAAACTGCTTCTTCTCACCAAGCTTATAGTGAAGGAAGGTGAGAGAGAGTGTTTCTGGGCAAACTCCATAGTGAACTCCCTACTTGCTCTGGTCTCTAGTTAAACAAGGGACTTAAGTATTGATCTAACAGCTGAGTTTTAGCTACTTACGCAAATATCTAGGTTAGTTACTCTAAATTAAAGAAACAACTTATCTTAAAGGCTCCCCTTCAAAGATGGGGGGTGGCAAACTGACCTATCAACTGTTCGCAAACTGCCCTGCTTACAAACTATGCCTGCAGGGATAGTCCTGTTTCCTTATTGCTTTTCCTTTCTATGTTGCTTATTTCTACAGGAATAAGCACAGTAAGGCACAATCTGTATTTATTTATTTCAGGTAAGAGTCTATATTGGAACAGGCCAATCTAGTCTGTCCGCAGTAGGTAGGGGGAAAGACACCTCTTATAGAATAGCTTAGGGTCCTGACCTGCAATTGTCTCAATAGGACTGATATTTCCACCTCGCTCAAATGCAGAAGTTCATTGGTCTGCACCAGCTGAGGGATTTGGGTCTTAAGACAGGGACATGAAGAATACTGAACCCAACAAAAATAAAGCAAGAGGGGAGAGTGGACAGTCCTGACATTCCTGGAAAAAAAATTCCATTGCTATTGCAAAGTTGTGAGAAAGTGCTGCAGTGCATTTCAACTGCCACACAAGGTCAGGGCTTTAGTTTTGTAGCCAACAGACCAGATCACCAGCTGATGTAAATCATTCCTGCTCCGCAGAGCAACTCTATGCCATTCTACGCCACATGAGGAGCTGGCCTAGCAACTCTAGCAGTACAAGGCCACATTACACTATGCTGTGATAAAGATGAATTCAAAGAGAAGGGAGACCCCTTCTAATAGTAATGTAGCTAAGGGTGAGTAAGTGGGACACTAGTCCCAGATGCCAACTTAGGAGGCGCACCAAGTTGCCTCCCAACCCCACAGAGTCTGTGCTCTAGCAGCCAAAGCAGCTCTACAGTATTGCTCTTGCAGAAGCTGCCAGGTACTTTGGTACGGTGCTGCGGTTTTAAGAGCAATAGCTGGGGTGGGCAGACCACTGTAGTAGTGACAACAGCAGTTGGGGACTTCTAGGTTGGGCTCCAGTGCCCTCTCCCTTCTCTCTTCCCTGCCTGTCCTCCCACCCCCACCCACCCCATTCTTTGAACCCATGCACTTTCAGTGCCCACCAGCACCTCCCCGGACCCCACATCTCTCCAGTACTCTCCTATAGGGTTTGCCCAGGAAGCCAGCCCTGCTAGTTACCCATTTACCTTTGGAGTCAATGCCACTATCCATTGCGCCATAACTAGAGCCTGTTTAACTTGCTAAAGTTAAGCAGTCCCAACATAGTAGTAATTGCAGTTTTTGACAGGAATACAGATAGACCTTGCAAACAGGCAGACAACAGAGTGGAAACAGCAGAGGACAGTGGAGTGAAAAGGTTTAAAATGTGTCTAAAAGGAAGCTGAGGAGGAAGATTAACTAGCCCACAATGAGCTCTGTACTGCTGCAGCTTGATTGCTTCTGAAACCCAGGCCAGTCGGTTCCAAGCTAACTCTTTATACAGGTACCTGTGACTGCAGTGCAGACGTAGGACTTTTAGTTTCTTAAAGGTGTGACTAATTCTTTAAATGCAATATTTGGGGGGGGGGGGGAGCATCTGGAAAGGCAAAAGATCACAACTGGAAACATAACTGACATGAGAAATCCTAACTCTTCAGCATTTCTTGGCACCCAGTACAGAGAAGGGAAATGTTGATGTCTCAAGTTGCATGTACTAAAAGGGTTCCACATAAGGTCTCCAGTGTTTCAAGGTGGTTGGCAGAAAGGAAAAAAAAAAAAATCAACCCCGCAGATTTCCAATGCATTGTCTCTTAAAACAGTAGCAAAACCCCAAGCAAATAAAAGAAACTATGGTCCAGAGGCTCAGCTGGCACCACATGGACACAGTGGAGCTCTGCTGATTTATACCTGCTGAGGATCTGACTCCCTCTCTCAGTCTAATTTAATCACGTGAATTTGAACTGGCCCTTCTACTGCTTTGACAAAAAAGGACAGTCTGTCTGATGAATCTGTCCACCTCTGGCTCATATTTTAAGTGCCATCATCAATCACTGTTCATATTAAAAACTGAAAGGTCTTGCCATTTGTGAATTTAATTTTAAATAAAAACCCTTCCCATCTTCTCACCCACATTGATGGAGGTCATCACATGCTTCCATCTGTTATGATAATGGTGACATACTATAACATCACTGCATTCTCCTTGATCATTTCAAGTTCCCGCATTGAAAAACTTCTTTCTTTTTATGGAACTTGGCAATCCGCCTATCAATATGGTTCATTCTAAAGTGCTCCAGCTGGGATCTCAATACTCCCCATCATTTCATGCTGAAGAATGACAATTGTAGCCCCCATATATTTCCCCTGGCCCCCTTTTTTTGGAACTTGATTATGATGATTGACAATGACTTAGAAACAAGGTAGCAACTTCTTCAAGAGCTACTTCTCTCTGACTAAGGGGACTCATATTGCGGGGACCTTCATGGTAGCAGTACATTGAACTGTAAGCAGTGGGTATCACTTTAAAGTACAAGATTTGAACCCAAGATCTACTGGTTATATGTTAGGACAGGCACCAGGGCCTGATCTTGGAAGGCCTCGGTGAACCGAATTCTGAGCATCTATGGGAGTCTGACATGTGAAGGCTTGCAGAATTGGGCCTGGAGCCATTACAGATCATGATCTATGTAAACGACAAAGCTTTTGACCCATGGTCTTAATACTTACAGAAAGTAGGAGCATGGCAAGAAAAATTGATAGTTTCGTACACAGCACTCAAGAAAGACAATGAGACCAAAGAGCTTAAAGAAGAAAACAGGTGCTAGGAAACCCCCAGAGGCAATAGTCTAAAGATTTGTATTTTCTCTTTAGCTCGGTACTTTTGGTATTTTATGATACAAAGAAGTTTCAGGAGTAGCTTTAACGTGGACAGGGACAGGGCTTGGCAAATTTGGATCAAGGGTGCCTTCTGGGTACACAGAAGATGGCAACAAAATGGTGGATTAAGGACAGAACTCATGTAACGCAGGGAGTAAGGGTACAGGGGAAGTTGTGTGCATGGGGGGGAGGGGCAAGAAATACAGACTCAAACCAGAATAGAGTTGTGTAGGGCTTTAAAAACAGACAAGAAATTTCCCTCTGATGCAGTGGGCAACAGGGACTCGGTGGAAAGAGTGGCTTAAGCATCTGCTTCAAGATGTTGTTCAGCTGTAGCTACACATTGAGCTTAATCCAAAATCCAAATGTAAGGGAAAGACTGTCTGCAGCTTCAGAGGATTTAAGCCAGCCCATTTCACTAAACCTCCTATTATCAAGAAGCAAGGAGGCTTTTGTAGATGCCCTGGTGAGCTACTAAATATGGCTTCCATCCCAATGATGTTCATTATAAAGCCTCCTTCAGGAAATGCACCAAAATCAAACCCACAGGGTAGGCTTGAAAGCTTGACGAGTAACCAGACACCACAATTATGGTGCCTTATAAGAACCTGAATAAAACAGAGTATGGACTGCATGATGTGGCATGAAAAGAGATGGAAAATGACTATAGTTTCCTTAGGCCTGGAGCCCACTAGGACACATGCTTCCTTCTCACCACAGGCAGCTCTGACCCAGCATCCAAAGTTAATGGATTTCTCTGTAACATGATTCCTGCTCTTGTACCTCTGGGTTGTAGCCTAGGTGTTATATAGTCAAATAGAAATACTTATTTTCTTCTCAGCAGGATAACCACTATCTTACTTGAATACAATTTATTCAGTCCCACGTTAAATCAAAGTATTACATTTTCAATTTTTAACTCAGCATGGTGTGTACCAATATTGCTCTGAAGCTTTTGAAAACCAAATGGAATAATAAAGGCTAACTGCTCCTTCGCTGGTATCACTCCATATATAATTTCCTGGCATCGGTAATTTGCACAAAACCAAATTTTTGGCCTGATGCAGCAAGTGGGGTCCCCACTGTATGCAATGGATGATCACAGCCTGGAGTGAGTGCATGTGTGATCAGATCCTACTTTTTCAACCCCTTCCTTTGCCCCCCTCCCAACTCACATGAGTCAGGACTGCGGGATCGAGCCCCCTGGATGGCACTCCGTGCTTTCCATTTGTCAAGGTGACAAGTTCACTAAAAGCAGGTGTGAAGAACAGATGGCACAAAACAGGAGTGCCCAGAGACTTCAGTCAAGATTACATCCCCATTGCGCTAGGCACGGCGCTGTGTACACAAGTAACAATCCTGGCCCTGTGTTCTTGATAGACATTGTAGACAACTAATGGGAGGAGATGCACAGGCCTGGAGAACTGACATCACTCCAGTCTCAGCTCTCAAGCCAGTGCTCAGACTGCCAGACCACACTGCCTCAGTCACATTTTTCATCAGACCATCCATAAGGCACCAGGTAAATGTCCCAGTCCTTGTGGAATGGGATTTTTTTCTCATCCAGCCACTGAAAATTAACGTTTAATTTCTCTCCCTTTCCCTCGGCCAGCTTGCATTTTGCTCAGACTGATGTTTCACTTAACCGTGATATGCCAAGGGCAGGCTCTCCTCGTGCATTTGTAACTGCCGCTCGCTAACGTGCGTAGCAGGTAATTGACCCCGACCGCCTTCTCTCCGCAGTCCTCATGGCAGCAAACTGGAAGCTGCACAACATCGTGCTGTGTCACCTTCCACCTAATGTACAAAAAGAACCGTGTGATCCTATGCTTTGAAAAACATTCTTATTAAAATGCTACCAGCCATTTATAACCGTAATTACAACAGGGCTTTCCAGCAAACCTGGCTGCTGTGGAATCAGATGGGACAGAACTAACAGCTTAGGTTACAAATGGGGGACTGTGTGCTCGCTCTGCATTGTTGCAAATCTGTTTTCTTCACTCAAAAGACAAATATTGGAAGTTTTGCCCCTGAGGGGGTTCTACCTTGCTAGAGATGCTGAGGACTTGATCCCTCTCAAGCTAAGGCCCCAAGAGAACATGCAAGCAAGTATATAAAAAAAAAAGGTGTTTTTTAAACAAAATCCACATTTCCCTGAAAGTCACCTCTACAAAGAGAAACATGTTGGCCGTGGCAGGTAGTAAACAATTCCAGCCTTAGGTAGCCACTACCATCAGCACAAGGCAGCACTGGCTGCTTTCTGCAGATGTCTCTTCCCAAATGTCAGCATGATCCAGCCACAATACCAACAATACACAAGGCATCACGTTAAAGCTCTATAGATTTTACTACCACGCGCTTTCTGAAAAGTTCGTCTCTCTCCGGGTCTGGCTGAATTGCTACAAGAAAAGGCCAAAGTACTCCTTTATACAGCAGTGGCAAAAATATTCCCCTATAACCTTTACAAAAGGATTCCCACCTGACAAATCAATCTATTCCTCATTATGTTTTAAGCCTCTGAATTGCCATATAAAGCCTTCTACTGCAAATTTTAAAGGAAAATCCCTCTATTAACAGTATGATGCCCTGTTGGCTTTAGAGATATGGAAAGTTATGTCTATTCCACTGTCCAGTTCTTTGTCTGCCGTGCTACTACTGTTTGTTCATTTTGGGGCATGTTGCTAACCCTCAAATTACTTTTAAAAAAAGAGAGGGAGAATGTTATCCTTCAAGCTGTTATCAAATGTATTTTTTATTTTTTTATGTTTTTACTTAGAGTTCAGCTCTGCTGTTAAGAGCATGTCATATATAATCTTTCCCAAGTGCTTGTTCTTTGCTTGTTGGCTCTGGAGAGTTTAGAGAAAGGCCACTCAGACTTTTGCTTTCTGTTTGCTCCCGAGTTCTCAGACGGCAGACAACTGCCGTCTGCCTTGCATTATGCTCTTCTCATCGATTCTGAACGCTTGCCAGGCTCTAATTGACTCTCTCCACTAAGCTGGTTAAATGCTGGCTTCCTTTTTTGCTGCTCTTGCATCCTTGTCTTGCTTCCTGCCCCACCTGCTGCTTGAAGACTCCATCAAGGACTGGAAGGAAGAAGACTCCAGCACTAGGTTTTCAAAGCGGTCTGTCTTTAGCGCTCATAGATTTCATAGACATTAGGGCTGGAAGGGACCTCGGAAGATCATCGAGTCTAGCCCCCTGCCCAAAGGGCAGGAAGTCAGCTGGGTTCATAGGATCCCAGCAAGATGAGCATCCAGTTTGCTTTTGAAGGTGTTCAATGTAGGCGCTTGAACCACCTCCGGTGGCAGGCTGTTCCAGACCTTGGGGGCTCAGACAGTAAAGAAATTCTTCTTTATGTCCAGCCTGAAACGGTCTTGTAGTAATTTATGACCATTCGACCTAGTCGTCATCCCTTGGGGCACTCTGGTGAACAAACGTTCCCCCAGATACTGGTGGTCACCCCTGATAAACTTGTAGGTGGCCACCAGATCGCCCCTAAGCCTGCGCTTTTCCAGGCTAAGGAGCCCCAGGGCTCTCAGCCTGTCATCGTAGGGTCTGCTTCCCTGACCTCTGATCATGCGTGTGGCTCTTCTCTGGACTCTCTCAAGCTTCTCCACATCCTTTTTGAATTGTGGAGCCCAAAACTGGATGCAGTACTCCAGCTGCTGCCTCACTAAGGCCGAGTACAAGGGGAGAATGACGTCCTGGGACTTGCTTGAGAAGCATCTATGGATGCAAGCCAGCGTTTTGGTCGCTTTACTAGCCGCAGCATCGCACTGCAGGCTCAGCATGCAAATCCCTAAACAGCTACAGCTTGGCTTTCTCCTATGATTTAACCTTCTTAACTTTGACTAAAGCTAGATCCTACTTACAGCTGTATTGCATGCACTGGGGTAAAAGGATCAGGGAATCTGTCACTCCCTTTAATACCCACAATAACAGCAGGGAAGCACCCAGAATGAGTGGCAGAAGAGCATGTCAGCCACATTATTATAGTCCCAAATGGGTACTGTATGTATGCACCTGGCACCTCAACTACAGCATTGCAGGAACCAGCAGTATGCACTTGATAGACTGCATGGTCCTCCTTTACAATGGCAGAAGGAAACACACCAGGACACAGGCGGCCTGCCTAGTGCTAGCCTGCACTGCAAACATGAGGCCAGCCCCAGTGTGTCCCTCATGGGATAGGGCTGCCTTGTGCCTTCAAGTGCTAGCCTGTGTAGCTGCCTCTTCAATGCAGGTGAAATGGGTATGTTGGAGTTTCAGCCAACTGTACTCACTAGTTAGGGGATCCTCCAGCTTGACTGTCATTACATCGTGCAGCTGGTGCGAGTTTTTTACTTGTTTATCATTGCTTTCTTCTGTCAAAGAGAAGCGGCTCATTTTCTTTCCATTTAATGACTAACGCCCATAACAAGGAAGAGCATAATAAATATATGACAAGTGGGTCTGTCTAGTGCAAGGGTCACATCCAAGAGACTGAAAGGAGAAGAAAGGCAGAATGACATTTTCCTGCCTACAAACAGTCTCTTCAGTAGTGTAGCAGAGAGGAAGCACATGCAGCTGTTAGCTGTGCTGTACCTCTTTAATGGAGCACAGCCTTCTCCACAACAATCAGGCAGACATGTTTGCACAGCACTAAATTAATCAAGGTCTATAAGATGGAAAGGGGTCTGAGGCAACAGTTCAACTTACAGGCTGAAGTTGGGACATCTGCTCTTTTGTATCCTCAGCAAAGAAATTTCCAACCACTGCATTTCAGTAACCAAAGGGCCAGTAGCTCTTCCTCTGATTCTGCTTGTAATGGCTTTGTGGGTTGAACAGTTTGGATTCTTCTCCTGGTGCTCAGAGAGGTGCAGAGGTCTAATGGGCCTTCAACACTATGCTAAGGTTCCCCAGGTTTTCCACAGCACCAAATAAGAACACACATAAAAACTGCCATTTACTGGGTCAGACCATAGGTCTATCTTGTGTAGTATTCTGGGCAGAAAGTGGATGCTGAAAGGGAGAATGAACAGGGTATGACCAGGATTTTTCCCCTGTTCTTCTTGCACTTGCAGCCTCTAGCATCTAGGTCTAGGAAGTTCCGATTCAGAGGCTGTATCCCTAACTCCCAAATGCCTTACAAATGCCTGCTACCTTTTGATTATGTTCAGCTAAGGCATCTATCATAATGTGTACAGCTGACCTATAGGTATCAAATAACAAGGACATAAAACTGCTCAGAATTTCTCTTCCTTTTAAATTTAAATGCAAAGAGATCTGTATTCAGGATGTTTGTTCCTTGTTCGAATTAATTTTAGAGGTTTGGACTAGGTGAACTGTTCAACTGAAGTAAATGGATTAGCTCAGCTCAAGAGCTGCACTGTTTTCCAGGGATGAATATTAAAGCAAATTGCATCTGTGTATACGAGTAGCAACAGCAACTCCATCTCTCTGGCACAAAATGGTGATTGTACTATTAGTAAATTCTCTTGGGATTAGAGTTAGCTCATTCTGTTAAAGACGATATCAGGATAAGGTATCTTCTCTGTGGGGGTAGCAAAGGTGCGAATTGACCACATCTCTGTCAATTGGACAGCTTCCACAATTTGTCCGTTTTTAGACAATTCAGATACATTATTTTTGCTCGCTCTATTTTTGACTTGGATCAAAGCACTGATCAGTCCTTGCATGGGAGAGACTGGGGGAAGGAAGGAAGCAGCACAAAGAGGTTTTTTTTCATGCACCCATAAAAGGATTGGTCATGATCATTCTGCAGAAAGTCAGGCCTTCTTCACACTGCTGCTGCAGCAGCAAATAGCAAATTCAGAAAGGAAGCTCGCGGGAGAAGATGTTTTCTCTGAGGTATTGTTCCTTTCTGAGCCACTGGCTTCCAGGAGTTCTAGCTGAGGCGGTGCTTTCTACTGTCAGCCCCCTCTAGAGGGGAACAGTTTAGCCTTGAAAATATGACTCCACTCTTAGGAGACTCTGTAAAGATGGCACTGAAGGGTTTCCTTGTTCTTGTTTATCAATGATTTTGAGATACATTTGTTGTAATCTGAGAACATTTGAGATGCTTATTTTTCCTGACCTAGTAACTCAGCAGGAGCTGACAGGCCATGTTTTTTTCTTCTTCCATCTCGGGCATCATTACCAGCAATAAAAGTTCCCACAGGCCAAATTATGCCACTCAGGAAACCTGTGCCACCTTCCCATCTTTAGCTCTCACAAGCAGCTAGCTGTTGGTGATGCACAAGAAGGAGCAAACTCCAGCTCCCTCCTGGGAATGTGGATCCTGAAAGGCTAACAGGAGGCAAACGCAGGGAATTTATGGTGATCGCTGAAGTTTGATATCCTATGGCCGGGAACAGACATTACACACAACCTGGTTAAGTGATCAGAAACTGGTTTAAACCTGTAACAGAACAAAACTTCAGTGCACATAAACCAGTTTGAAAATGGCTGAAACTGGTTTGAGATAAACCTGGTTGAATGTAGTATCAGACTTAACTGATTTGGATCAAACTGGGTTATGTAAATGTCTGCCTCAGACCCCTTCCTGGTTTAACTTAAACCAGAGCTCCCCAGCATCCCAGATGCTTTGCAGCTCTTAGCAGGGCTCTCTGCTCCACAGAGCTCAGCTGGTCCCTCCCTTCTGCTCCCTTGTTGGAGCTGCGGCAGAGACAGCAGGCACAGCAGCGTCTGCCTGGCTTCCTCCTGTCCACCCCCTCACTCCTCCACCCCACCACTCCCTGCTCAAGCAGGGATTCCCCCCTCCCCTCTCCCATAGCACAGACTGTAGCCAGCATGTGGTATGCTAGCTAGTGCTGAGAGGTGTCTGTGTAAGGGAGACAGGACAAAGGCAGATAGGACGGTGTCCGCTTAGGGATTTTTGGAGCTAATCAACAGGTAGCTGGTAATGTCCCTCCCTTCCTTCTTTGGAAAAAGCTGTTTAAGAAGAGTTTGAACGAGTGAAAGAGTCTTTTGTTTTCATGAAGGGGTGCTAAATGCTGTGTTACTTCCTGTGTAACTCCCTGCTGGCTCCCTTGCTGGTCAGGAGCAGGGGGGTGGGGGGAATAACCCCCCTCTAATCAGAGTATTCTGCCAGGACCTGGTCAGCACTCTGGAAGAGAAGGGAGGGCTGCTCTAGCACCCCCCAGCTTCTAGCCTGAGCATGTGCCTGCATTTTTTCAGTCCAGAGCGGATGTCTGTGCAGTTACAAACTGGTTCAGTCTAGCCAGGTTAGACTGACCTGCAAAAATTGAATCAATTCAGGCTCAGGCTTTTTGAATGTCTGTCCCTAGCCTATGAGTCATCCTGTAGAGAGTAGCCTTTGCGTTCCAGTTCGATGCCTCAGGTAAGACTAGCATGGCACTTGGCTTTCTGCTGCTGGCCATCTGCACTGGCATAAATTTCCCTGTGGAACAGATCAGTCTGCAGGTGCCATTTTTACAGAGCCCTCCCCTCAAAGACTACCACCAAAGGCATTTGTTTGGTCAGGTATTCTTGACTATAAATCCATTTACTAAATATATTCCTAATCTGTATGTGGATTTCAGCTGTTCTGAATGAGTGAACCTCATAGAACACAAGGATTTGGGAATCTGAACACAACTGCAAACATTTTTCCTCTGTTGTACGACTGATTCATCCTCCCCACCTCCACAAGTTCCTTCATTAAAAAAAAAAAAAAAGAAATCTTGTTTTCACAGATAAAAGGAAGTTTGTACCATGCATTCAGGATAGAAGGAGCCTACATCCATTCCAAAGGTGCATGTGTGACTTCCATACAAGAAAGATGCTGGGGTGGGGAGGCATCTTTTACTCCCTTCTCTTACCCTTTTCTTTCTTCACCACCTGGTTCTTTCTAAACCAGAAATACTGTCATGGGCTTAGAGCACTTCATCTCACATTAGCAATATTGCAATGTTTTGGTGACAGTGGCAAACCTCTGCTAGCTGTGGGAGGTGTCTGTAGAGACAGCTGAGGAGTACTGTAGAATTTTTGTTTTAAGATTTGCATTTATTTTTCCCTTTGCCTCTTCTCTGCTTGGATTTTTCTCTCGTCTCTTGCTAGCTATTGTTCCGCATCTCCTCAGCTGCTCTTTATTTAACCCTGACGGTGTCTCTTACTCACACTGTGAACGGCAGTACTGTGAGAGTTCAAATTGAACTTTCAAACCCTTGGGGAAGGGAGGGGAGAGGGGGGAGATAGAAACATTTTCAAAGGAAGGTATGAATGTTAAACAGAATGAAAAAGAGGCAGCTCCCAAATGTGCAGACACTTTAGAAGATTAAGATAAAGCAGCTACCACATACTACTAGTTTAAACCTGATACAGAACATCTGCTCCTGTTTAGTTTTTAATGATTCGTGCTCTCTTGCCTGCATCCACAATGAGAAAAGAACCACTTGAGTGGAGATAAACAGCAGGTTAGCTCATACCATTTCTAAAAAGAGAGAATCCCTGCCTTGTTGAACTGAGCAGAGCTGAACCACTAAACAGGCAACCAGGTGCTTGAAACCCATGCATGGAGAAGAAGGATGCTCTTTATTCCCTGCAAAGTTGGCTCTCAATTAACTTTCTTTCCCTGCCCCCCCATCCCCCCTCCATCAGTGTTCTCGGTCCTATCACCCACTCCCTATAGGATTATTTTTCTATGCTACAGTTGACTGTGAGTAATAATTAAGAACACAACTCTGGGCCTGAACTGGAACCTCCTTAAATTAATGCACTTTGAAGCAGGGCCCTGTACATGACACTTGGGGCATGTCCTTGGCATGACCAGTATGTGTTAGGGGTCAATACATACATACAAACAGGAATAAATGCTGATTCCTATTTCAAGCCCCTGGTTTTGCTGGGAGGTCTGCAGGGACTGACAGGATGGATTCTTCCTTCAAAAGCTGCATCTGCTGCCAGAACTGCAGACTGAGGTCTGGGAGAAAAACACTTAGCACTTTACAGGGGACTTTTTATCTATAAATATCAAAGCACTTCGTATAATCCTAGCTTTCCAAGTGTGGAAGCTGAACCACCAAGAACAGCTCTAGCACTGCTGCACTTCCTTTTCCCTCCCCTCACACTATGGGGAGTCTGCCAGTGGGTTCACACAGCCATTATACATAGCCTTGTCCCTAATTCCTCCTCACTGCATAGGCATACCATGGATGATGCCTGTGCACAGCACAACTCTGCTGACATGGGGTCACCGGCTCTCAAAACTTCAAAGAGATGCACAGTAAATATTATATGACTCTCAAAGTCCTAGGACCAAGACTTGGGTCTAAGAGAAATTCAGCATGTACTCTCTTTACCCTTCTTCTCCGGCTCTGCTTTCTCCAAGGATTTTTGTAAAGTTTCTTGCCCTCCTGGGTGCAGAGAAAAGCTTAAAGAAATTGCCCCAATTTGCCCAGGAGGCAAACGAAAATGAATCCACTGGGTTTGGGGATTTTTCCCCCCCCTTCTTAAATACAGATATTTGGGGGTCTGACTTGTGAGTATTGAATGCCTGAGGCCGTACATCTAACCACCTCCATGACTTCCTTGTGTCACACTTGGGACAGAGGAACAGGGCTTGCCTGTCAGACCTTCTACGCTGTGCAGATCAGGGTGCGAGCCACTAGCAGGATTTACTGCAGAGAAAACCTTGACCCTCCCTTCTACTACAGCCCCAATTCAGGAAAATCCTTAAATATTTGTTTGAAGTACCATTTGCTCAGGTGGAATGGAACTGCTTTCCTAAGTAGGGATGCCTTACTAATTCCAGCTGGAGGGTTGATATTATGCTAATTTATACTGTAACTCTGACTGGTGTCAGTAGGGCCCTAACCGTCGTGGACATAACGGCAAAACGTACAGCTCAGATTTATATCCCATCCTCACTCTCATTCATTTCTTTCTCACTAGAGCTCATAAGAACTCACCATTAGGTTTGATTTCCAAATCAGTTCAGTGACATTGAGGCACTAGAAGGCAGACAATTGGTGTTACCTGTTTTTTAAAATGCATAGCACGTATTGTAGCAGTACATGTAGCTATTTTGATAAATCATAAATCATGAACTATCCGATGAGTCAGATCTGACTGGAAGTCATCAGTGCCTTTAGTTTAGTGAATATCTCAGGGCTCCAAGCCAGCTTGGAATGGTAGAAAAATCACTTGTGCTGTAAACACATGCACAAACATGAACAAAGACGAGTTTCTTGTTTGTTTGTTTAAATGTAATCATTTAAACAATGTTGCATCCTCGTTGGAAATCAACCAGTTTGCTATGGTAAAATAACTGGTTCACGGGTGTATAATTATAAGACCTAATTGCAAAAAGGCAGTGTTGTTTTCCTGGAAAAGTACTGCATGCTTAGTACAAAACAGCAACAGAAGTGGGATACAATCTCTCTGGAAGAGGAAGGCAATGTTGTGCCCAAACAGATTAGAGAACTGGCATTAATAGTAAGAAATAGAGTGTGTCAGTGGGTGCAGCTGAAATGAAACATTACTGACTGTCCTAATTCATGTGCTAGTTTTTACTAATCCAAATCCCAGCATCTTTAGATGGGTTTAATTCACAATATGCGTTGAAGAAAGGTGAATGGTTACAGCAATCCAATTAAAAATTAGTAACAAAATTACAGGTTTCCTGGGAACAACTCTATGAGTTTAAAAAGCATCTAGTAAAGCAGCCTTTATTTTACTTTGACAGGGATGCATTCAATTAAATATTCTAAACCATTGGTTTAAAGACGCTAGAAAGGATTTGGTGAACTGATTTAAAAGCCATAACAGTCACCTCAAAGGAAACAGGCAAATTATGACCTGAGAAGGCAAGCCAATGCATTAGAAAAATCAAAAAGAAAACCACAAAGGAGGACAATAAATAATTCACACAGTATAAATATTGCTAGGACATCTTTGGTCTGAAGAGCTTCTTCGGTATATAGTCATGCTTTTGATGGCAGAGAATGACATCTATGACGTACAGGAGGGGAAAGGAAAGCAGAAGAGCCAGTGATAGATGGGTATCATTATTAATAGGAAATATCTGGGGAATTAATATTTATGACATGCAAAAGATTATTGTGGAATAAAAGATGACATAAACCTACAAAACCGGGGTGTTCTCAGGTAAGGCAGATATAAAGCCTGTCGGTCTATCAACTTATTCTCTTCTGTACTGCCCAATGACAAAAGAAACTGTATAGTTTTACGTATATGTCTGGTCCAAAACTCACTGAAGTCAACAGAAAAATATTCCTATATCAATTCCATATCACATTTAGAGTTGGATGCTACCATTTTTACCCCCAGATACCAAACAAAAATCCATTTGCTGTCAACAGCCTGGCTACACAAACCAATTCTGCAGTTCTACAGGTTTGGATTACATTAGTTAAACAGGTGGTTTTTTTTCAGTAGCATGCAATATTGATTGTGATAATGGTGGACCCCAAAACACTACAGCAGTGGTGGCTTTAGAAGTGCTAAGAGAGCCATAGAGGAGCTCTGTCATAGGCCGTTTGTAGAGAACATAGGGATTTAATTTTCCCTAAATTGAAGCGGTGATTTTTTAAAAACATCACTTCAATTTAGGGCTAAGAAAACCCCCATGTCACGTACACCCATGTCAGAGCCCAATCCTTACCTGCCTTTCCAGCGCCGGAGAGGGGAGAGCAAGCTGCTGGCAGGCAGAGCGGTTCCTGGGCTGCGGGGGTGCCTGGTGCTTCTCTCTGTGGCAGCACCCACCCACAGGCACCTGGTTCAAGCAATCCCAGGGAACACCATAGCCATGGAGAGAAGCACTGGGCCCCCATGCAGCTCAGGCAGGCAGGCAAGTTCAGGGGGGCGGTAGAGATCAGGCTCGCTGCTTTTTTTTTTCCTTCTGTGGAGCCTGCCTTCCCGGGTCTGCTGGGCTGCCTGGACTGTCTGCCTGCGCAGCCCCTGAGCCACATGGAGCCTGGTACTTCTCTCCGTGGCTGTAGGGTAGGAAACTACAACTCCTTGGAGGTGTTTTACTTTGCAGCACCCCAGAGTCATTTGCTGTGTCTCAAAGTCATTTAAGGCGCATTACCGCACTGAATGTGCTACACTGGGTGGAATTAACATGCAATACACTGCCGAATTTGCCAACTTGTGTGAACAACAACACTGTTAAAGCACTTAAGGCTTTAAAAGGCCTTAAAGCACTTACGGCTTTAAAAGGCACTTAACCTGCTTTAAACCCTCTTTACAGCATCATTTACAAACAGCCATAGGTACCAGTGTGAGTTGGGTGCTCAATCTCTACCTGCTTTCAGCAGGGCTTGTGCATAATTGTCCTTTGTTCCTTTGAAAATCTTCCCCAAAAGATTACAAGGGGGGGGGGGGGAATGACCCAAGCAAACCACTTATTAGATGGCCCAATCCATCCCCTGACCATGAAGCCGAGTCCTCCACAGACCAGGACAGCCTCTAGTGTCCTATCTAGTCATATTTTAGAAGTCCCAGTGCTTTCATGGGAGACTGTTTTACAAACATACTGCCTCACACTGTTTTTCTAATATTGAGTCAAAAGGCATCATTTCTTTATATTAAAGTGAGAGATGAGTGGCTAGACTTTAAATGTTGAAATAGCTCAGATGAAAAAGCCAGAATTAAAACCACTGGAACGGCTTCAGTCCTGAGTTTATTTCTTTGTGGGTTCATTTCTCGGATGTGACTTTAGCTTTGGGCATGGTGGCATGGTTATTTTTAATTCTGAAACATGGTTTCCTCTTGATTTGACCTGAATGACTGTGGAATGAACCTGGTGACATCCTAAGGTTATGGTGGAGTTACATCCATGAATGCTAAGAATCTGGAAACTATGACTTATTATTTAACTTTTTCCTTTCCAGTATTTTAGGAATAAAAACTTCTTGAGGATAATAGCATTACAGTGGTGATGTATCCGTGATGGTCCAGGAATTATGCAACAGTCAAGATTTCTCAGGGTGATATCTATTATTGGAACAACTGCATAGTTGGGAGAGAGTTAGATGAGCTTTTGAATCTACCACATTGTTCTTCAGGTCGCCTGAAGAGATAGACGAGCCTCAGGGCACCTGAAGAAGAATGCCTTGCATTAAAAAACTCGTCTAACTCCCCCTGAACTGTCCAGCTGGTCCAATAAAAAATATCATCCTGAGAAATCCTTGCCTCTGGAGGATGACACAATAGAAAACAGGTTCTCCTGTATTATAATTCCAGAAACAAAGTAAATCACTGTATCATCCACACAATAGCACATATCTGAGAGTGCCCAGTTTTTCAGAGGAATTGTTTTCTATTCAAGGATCTTGTCAGTACATACAGAAGATAGTGCAGGCAGGGTAAGCGTTGCTATTCTCTGCAACCTTTGTTCATGTAACTAATCTTTACTCCCATAAGCAGTCCTGTTGATGGCATTGGGCTTGGTCTCATAAGCAAGGTCAAAACCAGTGTAAGGCACAATAGAAACTTTTCTTCACTATCTTCCTATCATCACTCTTTTTTGGAATCTGGTGTCTACTCCCTTGTCTCATAAGCCTCTGTGTGACCAATGCAAACCATAACTGGCCAACTGGTTGATTTCCATGGAACCGATGAAATCTTTTTGCTGTGTAAAAAGAAACTTCTCTTGTGAGATGAATCTGCCTCGTCCCAAATCCATTTGCTCTTCTCTAAGGGCCTGGACATACTATGCGTCAGCAGTGTAATTTATGTTGGTTGTGTACACTAAGTTACACCAATGTCTAGAGTGAACAAAGGACCAGTTCTCCTGGGGTATCTGCTGCAGTACATATTATTACAATGCCTCACTGCTGGATAGGCTCCCATACTCTGTGTAGTGAGCAAATGGCTACCTCAGGATAGATGTGGACACACAGCACTTCTGATGAAGTTTTACCTATGATTCTAGTAAGTCACACCAGCGTAAGGCTACATACCATGCATCTGCTCCTTTTTTATACCAGTGTAAAGGTGGGTTAGAACAGTGGAAATGGGTTGTGTGTCCAAACCCTCAGAAATAGTCCCCTATGGGTTGTGTCAAGGTATGGCACATTCCAGATGTTAATATAATTTAAAAAAAAAGAAAATCAACCCTGGGATACTAGCAAAAAAAAAAAAAAAAAAAAAAAATCAAAAAAAAATTGGGTGTTAAGAGTAATAGGGAACATGAATAAAACACTACATTAACCACAGCAGTTTTGCTCTAGTTCAGAACATAAAGTTTATTGAACGGCTCCCAGAAGAAGGGAATATGGATTTGGCACTTAGTAATAAAGTCTATAATTAGTTTTTATAGAAAATCCACAGCCTGTGCTTGAATCCCGAGTCTTTTTTGGAGCTGGATCCTTAATGCTTTAACTCTGCTCACTGATAGACAGGCACAGAAAGGAAAGGGCGCAGCGGGTCGGGTCCTGCATCAGCCCTCACACCTATCAGTCTGATCTAGCAAAGAGTATTCTCTCACTATACTTGTTTGGTCATCATTGGTTGGCTCCCATTCCAACTCCTTTGTGATGAGAGCTGCAGAACTGGCTCAACGAGTCAGCTGAGGATTTCCTTGGCATGGCAACTGCTGATGATGCTGACCCTATTCTATACTACGTCTCCGCATTGTATCCAGGATTCTCTTGCCAACCACAGTTTTGCCAGCTGTGGTTTTGAGCATCCACAGTTAATATTTTGTATACCATTTTGGCCACCATGCTATATAGTTTTGAGTAACCATGGTTTTCCGTGGCCACGCATCAGCCCGTCAACCACGAGGAGAGACTAGAGAAACTGGACCTTTTCAGCCTCCGCAAGAGAAGGTTGAGAGGCGACCTTGTGGCTGCCTTTAAGTTCATCACGGGGACACAGAAGGGAATTGGTGAGTATTTATTCACCAAGGCACCCCCGGGGGTTACAAGAAATAATGGCCACAAGCTAGCAGAGAGCAGATTTAGATTGGACATTAGGAAGAACTTCTTCACAGTTCGAGTGGCCAGGGTCTGGAACGGGCTCCCAAGGGAAGTGGTGCTCTCCCCTACCCTGGGGGTCTTCAAGAGGAGGTTAGATGAGTATCTAGCTGGGGTCATCTAGACCCAGCACTCTTTCCTGCTTATGCAGGGGGTCGAACTCGATGATCTATTGAGGTCCCTTCCGACCCTAACATCTATGAATCTATGAACCCCCTGCCCTGCTTGTGCCTCTCCTTTCCCCACACCCCCTGCTCCCTCAGCCGAAGATGGCCCCCAGCCCTGCCAGAGGTGTGTGCAGTGGCAGGGAACTGCCCTACCCACGGTGGCAGGGAACAACAACCCCAGTTGCTACTGTTCCCTGCTGCCCTGCTTCCCTCCCCTGTGACCCAGTGTGGCAGGGAGCAGAGAAGCTGCACAGGGATGTCCTTGTCCGCCGCTGCTGACACCACGTTGCACCAGTGACGTGCCTCCTGTGCCTGCCGCTGGTTTGAGAGGCACAGCCCTGCGCTGCTACCCTCAGTGCAGCCCTGCGTGCAGGAGGTGCATCGCCTGGGTAATGTGGGGTGAGCAGTGGTGGGTGAGGAAATTCCTAAGCAGCTTCTCTGCTCCCTGCCGCACAGGCTCGCCACTGGTCTTCATCTGGATTGAAGAGCAGACACAAAGGAAAGTGCCCGACAGCTCATCCAGGGGCGTTGGCGGGTGGCTCCCACAGCCACCAGGCTCGGATTGTCCTAGGACCTGGCCCGGCCAGGGCCCTATTCATGGTGAACGAAGCCCCAGCTGGGCTGGGCTGGGTCACGGGACAATCTGGGGTCGGTGGCTTATCCAGTGGTGTGGGCGGGTGGCTCCAGCCGCTGGGTTCGGATTGTCCCATGACCCAGCCTGGCCAGAGCCCTCTCTGTGGGGTGCTGACCAGCCAATTGTGTGCCGCTGGAGCCAGGCACAACCCCCCCACCCCCCCTTTCAGATGAGTGTGCATGGGGCCAGCCAGCGCATCCCTTCTCTCCCCTCTCCCTCCCGTGGATAAGAGGCAAATGCGCTGGGGGAGATGGTGCTGCCGCGCCCTGGGTGCGCTCCGTCCCCCACCGTCAGCGCATACCCACTATAACCTGTCTAAGTACCCCTAGGGGTACTCCTACTCCCGGTTGACCACCCCATGTATTAAAGGTAAGTAAGAATGATATTTTTATACTATACTGTACAGTATTCAAGTCCTTAACCCCATTTTCCCCATAAGCCTTTAGTTTTGCCAACCACAGGAACTTTCCTGAACGTAACCCCGGCAGTTGTTGAGGGAAACCTGTACTAGCTATTTACACAGACGGTACCTCGATGGTCTAAGCAGTACCACATAGAGGTGCCGGTCCTAGCTCTGACATATAGCTGGTGTGGTTTTGCTGCTTCCAGTTCCGGAGCTAGCTCCAGTAGCTCTATAGCTCCTGCTATACATTGCATATATTGTGGTGCAATTAACTGGTTACTTGCACAGTAAATTTAGATTGACCACACATGCAAAGTAAATATCACATAGTTAACTGGTTAATCGTGCAATACATTTAGACCAGCCATGTGTGCAAAGTAGTTATCACATGGTAAAAAATGACTATTCAGCTATAAAAAGAGCCAATCAGCTACAAAGTTAGTGCTTGAATGTGTGTGACAACTCTATAGATGGTTTCTATCCAGCAATCCCTGACTTGTGCAAATACTCCTTTAAAGGCTATTATCAATTGCCTGAAATAGCTGCCAGTCAGTCAGTCTCAAGTTTGGGTGAAGTTTGGGTGTAAAAAACCTTTTTAACAGGTAAATAAATAGGAAAGGCGAAATGCTTATAACTCTATTAAGGTTTATGTTGAATATCAGAGCAGAAACAGGATTGTCATCTTCTGCTCAGCTCAATCATCTGAGTTTTCTAGGCCCTGTCAGCCTGACTATTCACTGCAAAATCTGAAATCTCCATATTAAGCCAAGTTCTAACAAAATAAAGAAATATATGGATATGTAAATGTAAAGGAATGCAGAAGGATAGATAGTATTTATTTGAGTTTTATGGATGTTTTTAAAATTCAGCACCTAAAATCAGACAAGGGGGCCATATATAGAGTGTAAAGTTAAAGAAATGCAGGGTTAACATGCTGTACTAGTACTATAAGAAACTACTTGTTTGCAGCAGTCTCAGAGGCAAAGTTCTGGAGCTGTGGACACTGGAGTCATTCAACAAGCAAATACTAGTTACTCAAGCTTCTCTGAAGAACAAGAACTGTTATTCTGTGTTGTGAGTTTGTGTGAGCTTACCTTTTAAAACTCTCTGATAAGCTCATTTTGCTTTTTTATGGCCCCTGTTTTCTGTTTGTTTGTGGCTTTGTTCAAGCCATATGCAAAATTCTGAAACGTCTTGTAAATCGGTTATGGCCCCAGACCTTTAAATAGCAACTGATTAAAATGAAAAGCAATCTCTAATTATATCAAAGAAACCACTCAACTAGTTATAGCTGTGGTCACTACGCATGATGTCAGCTCTCTCCCTCTGAGGCTTGACAAAGTAGACAAACCACAGACTATTCCCAGACTCATTTCTTAAAAATATAGTAAGTCTAGACACAATGGCAATTTATATAGAACAGTTAGTCACACTAACTTATCTCAGTACGTTTATTTTTATAGTTGAAGACAGACTTTCAGACTGGAAAATATATTTTCTAGTTAACTAAGTAGGAACATTTAGATATTGCTTACTCAGAATGTTTCAGAAAGCGATGCACCAATAACAATACAGATATAGCAGGCTTGAACGTAATCCAGTTTACTGATATTCTCCTGTAGTGCTGCCTCTTCAAGGATCTCAAAGAAACGTGCAATCATTTTATTTTAATACACGTACAATCCCCATGATTACAGTGTCTCTGTACCTTGGTGAAGTACGTAAATAGTATCTTCATTTTATAAATCAAAACACAGATGCAAAAGGCCAAGCAAGCACACATGGTGAGTCAGTGGTAGAGCCGCATGTAGGGTATAGGGCAGGGCTTTCCAAACTGTGGTGCACATACCCCTGGGGGTATGCAAGACACCTCTGGGGGTACACAGGATAAATTGTGTAATGGCAGATTTAATTTTCATTATAATAATAATTGGCATTTAAGGGGTTAAAATATAAAATGTGTGCTGGTAGGGGTACATGGGCAGATAGTAAATATGGAAGGGGGTACTCAATAAGAAAAAGTTTGGGAACCTCTGGTGTTGGGGGCTGCTTTGTGTTCTGTTCTTATTTATAGCTGTAATATTTATTTGCCTGACCAAGGACTGGAGGATTGTCTCCTGTCTTCTGCTTTCACCACATGTTCAAGACAACTCCCATATACTTCAGTAGTTACAATTTACCCAGTTTATTTGTACAATGCACAGCACAGTGGGGCCCTGATCCCTGGTGGAAGATGGGGCATGGGTGCTATTTCAGTGCAAATAATTAATAATAGAAAGTGGGCTGTGAAAGAGCCCACTAAAAATGAAAGAAAATGAAGAACAGAGAACAAGAACGAAGGCTAGCAAGTTGTCCTTCCGTTTGTGGAAGTTTCTTTTTGAAGCTTTCTCCAGAATGAGTCTAGTGAAGACTTCAAGACACTGCACTGAGAGCACTGTGTGAGAAGAGAAACTCTCTTTGTAAGGGTGAAATGCATGAAGGGTGTTTTTGTTTAATCACATCTCTAAGACAGTGGGTATCAGTAGAAATCGCTCTGTTTTCTCATTGTTGCTCAGTGTGACCTGTCACTTTAAGGGCTGGAGCAGGGAGCTGCCAGGTGGCTGATTGCAGTGGCCATTTTCAAACTTAGGCCAGAAAGGCAGCAGACCAACATTCAAAAAGCCTGAGCCTGAATTGATTCAATCTTTGCAGGTTAGTCTAACCTGCCTAGGCTGAATCAGTTTGTAATCATACAGACATCCCCTCTGGACTGAAAAAATGCAGGCACATGCCTGCAGTGGCTAAGGCTAGAAGCCAGGGGGCACTAGAGCAGCCCTCCCATCCCTTCCATAGTGCTGAGCTGAGGGGGGCATGGCCATGCCCCCGAAAGTTCTCATTAGGGAGAGGTTCCCCACCTGCCCACCTCACTGGTCAGTGAGGGAGCTAGCAGGAATTTACACAGCATTTATTACCCCATCAGAAAAACAAAAGGATCTCTCGTTAGTTCAAGCTCTTCTTAAACTCCTTTTTCCAAGGAAGGGAGGGAGGGACATTACCAGCTACCTGTTGATTACTTCCAAAGAGACCTAAGCCACTGTGCTGTCTGCCTTTGTCCCGTCTTGCACTGACCATAGCCAGCATGTGGTCTGCTAGCTAATGCCGAGAGGTGTCTAAGGCAGAGGGGAGGGCGGGAATCTCTCTGCCTGCACAAGGAGTGATGAGGGGGGTGGGGAGCAGAGGAAGCCAGGCAGACGCCCTGTACCTGCAATCTCTGCCAGAGCTGCAGCCAGGGAGCAGAGGGGAGGGGCCAGCCCAGCTTTCTGGAGCAGAGAGCATGCTGGGATGCTGGGGGACTCAGATTTAACTTAAACCAGGAAGGGGTCTGGGACAGACATTGCATAAACTACTTGACCCAAATCAGTTAAGTCTGATACTACATTCAACCAGGTTTCTCTCAAACCAGTTTTAGCCATTTTCAAACTGGTTTATGTGAACTGAACATCTGTTCCGCTACAGGTTTAAACCAGTTTCTGATCACTTAAACTGGTTTATGTGTAATGTGTGTGTCCCTAGCCTAAATGTTTGTGGAAAAGATTCCACTTGCCTAGAAACAGGCCCAGTTTTGGGGTTCTTATGAAACTAAGCTGTTACTACTACTTGGATGATAGGGTCTACTGTACAGCATAAAGCAAAATATTCCTGTCTTCCTGCTCAGCTGTTAGAGGCAGTATGTTCTCTGATATTGCTATTATTTGTACCATAGAGAGAGGTAGGCAGCTGTGTTAGTCTGAAGTTAGGAAGAAGGCAAGGAAGGGTGGTATCTTACAGACTAATTTGTTCAGAGAGGCATGAGCTTTTGTAGGCCATAGCCTACTCTGTTAAAAGCTATGAAATGATGTAATGCCTAGGGAGCCTGTCATGGCCCAGCACCTCACTGTGCTTGGTGTTAGGCACAACCACAGACCAAGCAGACTGTTTGTGTCCAAAAGAGTTTGCAACCTCAGTGAGAGGCAACAGACAATGGAGAGATGCAGACAGACATGGGAGTGCATGGAATCATAATAGTAGTTGTTACTGATTCTGTTGGCATTAGCTCCAGGGCCCTATATATAAAAAGGTTAAACAAAGGATGACATGCGCTACATCTTTGATGATATTCTCTTCTTCCAGTTTCCACAGCAAGGACCCAGTCCAGCCCCTACTGAAGTTGGTGAGCATGTTTAATTCTGTGTCCCCAAGCACTGCCAGTTCACACACATGCCATCCCCAGAGATAAAGGTGAGGAAGCCACTTGGGGTGGAGGATACCCCCAGTGGATCAGATATCAACCCTGCATTGCTCAGATAGTAAATCATCTGAGACAGATATCTAATTATAGGGCACCGTGGTAACAATTCACCCAACAGGCTCTCATTTGAAATAATATATTCCTCCCTGCCCCCTCCCCCTTAGCAGCCTGAAATGTATGTTCAGCTTATTCTAGCTTCAAAATTCACTAATGTATATTATATTGCTATTCATGTCACTGTACTTTGTGCAATTAAACATAATTGATATAGGGCAGCACCTTGTTTGACCTTAAGAGAAAAGAATATAAGTTGTCCTCATTATATTTGTTTAGATCAGACAAGATGCCACACTTTCACTATATTTTAAAATTAAAATAGAATCATTTGTTAGGACCTATAACACAGAAGAAAAGCTACAGAAACGCCCATCTTTAATTTTCTCTAATTTTGTTTTTGGCAGATTATTGCTTAGTTCTTTTCAGCTAAAAAAACAAGAATCTCTAGCCTGGTTTTTGATGGCCACATCACATTGACTGGATGGTTGATCTATGGAAAGGCAGAATCAAAAGGCTATGTGTGCTATATGCTATAGGATCATATTTTTATGTCTGTATATATAAACCTTGCAATCTGAGCACAACATTCTTCTTTTAGATCCATAATACATGGAACATCAGTTAGTGTCTATGGGAATCTCACCTGGGGACTGAATAGAGAATAAGTAAGAGAGATTGACACTACTAGTTTCAGTCCAGATCTGAGGACAGAATTTTGCCCCAAAGTCTGAAAAGCTGCTTGCTAGCACTTATGAAAATGATTGGTTGATGGCATTATCACTCTCTTTGCAGAGTATTTCATAGTCAAGGGGGCTTCATTTTCCATTCCCTTCCACCTTGTGTGGTTATATCTGCAAAGAGTGTTAACATGTCAGAACAAGAGCATTTTATACAGCCACCTTGCACAGGCAAGACATCCTATACACAATGTAAAGCTCTGGAAAAATCAAACCGAATCTCTGGGGAGATCTGGTGGCCACCTATAATTTTATCAGGGGTGTTCACCAGGATCTGGGGGAACATCTGTTCACCAGAGCACCCCAAGGGATGACAAGGTCGAATGGTCATAAACTCCTCCAAGACCATTTCAGGCTGGACACCAGATACCACCCTTCCATGTCCGAGCCCCCAAGGTTTGGAATAGACTGCCGCTGGAGCTGGTTCAAGCACCCACTTTGAACGCCTTCAAGACACATTTGGATGCTTATCTTGCTGGGATCCTATGATCCCTGCTGACTTCCTGCCTCTGGAGCAGGGGGCTGGACTCGATGTTCCTCCGGGGTCCCTTTTAGCCCGAATATCTATGAATCTATGAATCTTTTGCCTGTATTGAGTACCTACACTGCCTATCACCAGGGCTGCTGAGAGTAGTTTACTTTATAGCACATAGGGGCACTCATACGTGTGTGTGTGTGTGGGGGGGGGGTAGTTCCCCTAAAATGAATTGGTTCCCTGCTGCAAAGTCCAATTAAGTCAATGAAAGGACACCAATAACTTCAAGGGGTTTTGAATTAGGTTTGTTACCAACAACTAATACATCTGCTCCTATTGCCAGTGAGAGGACTGACTTGCTAATTTATATAATTATAGAATGGCATCACTCTGGATTCTCAAAAGCATTTGCCACTGGCCTAAACTTTGCTCCCTCTAAAATGTAGCTAATGGCTGTCTTACCCTTTGCTCTGGTAGGAAAAGAATTCAGCCAATGCATCGTGCAAAGTGCTTTGGAAAATTCCATCCTCTCTCTGTGCAGGTTTGTTCCATTTTCATTTCAATTTTTAGCAGTGCGCCCATGCTCAAGTCCATGTAGGGTTCTTTCTGACTGAAGTACACTCATACAGAAACTGATAGAAAGAACAGAAGCAATAGCAAATATAAACTGGAGTCACACCCTAATATTTAAACTGAGCCACTGGCATAGTTTGTTTGACATTACTTACGACTGCTTCAACTTCCACTTATTTGTAAAGTAAATAAGTACTAGGCAGGTGAAAAGCCTACTTGCTTCTATTTTTATCATTACAATGAGAACTACACAGAGAGTCACGTGCGTCTCCACTGCACACAATGGCTATAAGCATCAGAAATCATTGCCTTCTGGTAATATGCTTAGAACTTTGAGTAAAAGAGCATTTCTATTATTGTATTTGCACTCAAACAATAGATAATTTAGTCTTTGAATTAATCAAAATTTCCTGGCATTCACTGAAAAAATATACTGAATGAATATTCAATTAATAAATATATTGAATAGAATATCAGCCCTTTAAGGAGTTTCATTATTTCTGAGAAGCAAGGTCACATCGCTTTATTAAATGTGGCATTTTCCATAATGTTTGCATTGCAAGGGAGAATGGCCTATGTCTTCCAAAGGGACTGAGGCACCCCAAAATTAATGTCACATACCTTGAGGGAGTTTGATTTTGCAGAGCAGTATAGTGCACCTCTCAGTTAGCCCTCTTTTAAAATATTTGATGATGGCCCGCCAATAACCAAGATAACACTACTGTTATAAATTTAAAAAAAAATTATTACAGTGTGTCAAAGATTAAAATCTCTCTAGCCCATCTCAAACCTAACACTGACAACTAAGTGCTACCTGTCTCCCAGGCTCTTACTCCTGTGAAAGTAAAAGAATACAGCAGAACCAGTAAGAGCTAACATATGTTCAGCTGAATGTTTGCCTTTCAGTTAAACATTTAGGAAACAGAGTATTTTGATTATCTTAGACATAATTATTATGTTTGCACAGGCAATGAGCTGAAATCTTTTCTCGGGAGTGTGTGGCGCTTGTAGACCTTGAAAAGTAACTGAGTTTGCAAAACTTATGAAACTGTACACGCACAGATACAATATCTAGTCAGTGCAACAGTGGGTACTACTAACAGGAGAATAATTATATCTTGTCTAAAACCACCAGTTACCCAGCTGAGCAGGCAAATAGAAGTTTAAGTGAAGCAGGTACTAATAAGAAATTCAATTAATTTGCAAATAAAAGAAAAAGAAAAGACATAAATGAGACAACTAAAAAAAGTTGAAAATAGGCAAAGGATCTCTTTAAAATAATTGTCTCTCAGGTCAACACTCAATGGACTGGAATAACTTACTGGAAGTACCCATGAATTGTGATGGCATTCTAAAAAATGTTTATTTTTGTCTTTCTTTGCAGCTTACATTTTTGTGACTCAAGTTCCCCCAGATTCAGGCTTTCTTTACTAATTTTTGTCATCAGAAAGAAAGATCTATCAAGCCCATCACTGCAGATCCCGAATGCCTCATCAAAAATAGGGCTTCACTCAGCTCCACCTCTTTCAGCTTTATCCCCTCAATTTGCCCTGGCGACATTGAAGGAGGAGGAAGGTGAGGAGGAAACCTCTGGAGAGGAGGTCACCCCATGCACAGAATGGGCTGAAGGAGGCAAGCTGACCTGGAAGAAGAGATGCTGGGTACTTGTCATAGGTGACTCCATCCTGAGAGGAACAGAGGGTTCCATCTGTCGCCAGGATCCCAAGACACAGGAGGTCTACTGTCTGCCCGGAGCGTGGATTCAGGACATGACAGAGATGATCCTGGCCCTCATCCGGCCCACTGATTACTACTCCATGGTCTTAATCCATGTGGGCACTAATGATACAGCCAGGAGCAGTCCAGATCACCTGATGAAGGACTACCAAACTTTGGGGGGCAAGCTGAAGGAGATAGGGGCACAGGTGGTCTTCTCGTCGGTCCTTCCAGTGAGCTGACGTGGAAGACACCATGAAACTTGCATCTGGGATGTCAACTTGCGGCTTCGGGAATGGTGTCTCGAGGCAGGCTTTGGCTTTCTGGACCACAACCCATACTTCAGGACAAGAGGCATGCTCGGGTGGGATGGGCTTCGCCTCTCCCCCAAAGGTAGGCATGTGTTCTCTTTCAGGCTGGCTGATCTCCTCCGATGGGCTTTAAACTAGGTTCACCAGGGGAAGGGGAAGATGGAGGGAGCCACAGAACACCAAACCAAAAGACACCCACAAGAACAGCCCAGTCAAGACAGGCGACGAGCACAAGAAGTACCCAGGTAAGGGACAGGGGCCTAGATAGTCCTGGGATTGGCGGGGCGGTGCACACCCCCTCAGGAGGCCTTAAATGCCTCTACACTAATGCTCATAGTATGGAGAACAAGCAGGAGGAACTTGCCTTCCTGTTAGCTAACACCAACCCATACATAGTGGAGCTCACTGAAACTTGGTGGGATCCAACGCATGACTGGGTGGTAAACATCAAGGGCTACTGGCTGTATAGGCAGGATAGAAAGGGGAGGAAAGGTGGGGATGTGGCGCTGTACGTCAAAGAGCAATACACGTCCTCAGCAAACAGCATCAGGCCTGAGGTAGGGCAGACTGAGGTGCTCTGGGTCAGAATACAAGGGGGTCAGGAGGAAAGGGACTTAACGGTGGGTGTCTACTACAGGCCACCCAACCAGGGGGAAGAGCTGGACCAGGAATTCTCAGGTCAGCTTGCGAACGCGGTCATCATGGGGGACCTAAACTACCTGGACATCTGCTGGGAAGAGCAGTCAGCCAGGTCTGACTGCTCACATAGGTTCCTAGCCGAGTTACAGAACCTCCACCTAACCCAGGAGGTGCACAGTCCCACTAGGGGGAATGCATTATTGGACCTGGTCCTGGCCACAGGTGACGACCTGCTGAGTAGATTGCAGGTTCGCGACCACCTGGGGGATAGCGATCATCGCCTGCTGGAATTCACCATCCAGCGCAGGGTGTCAAAGGCCTGCAGCAAGGCAGCAGACCTGGACTTCAGGAGGGCGGATTTCAATGAGGTAAGGAGACTAGTCAGGGAGGCACTGACGTCCAGGAGGGGAAGGGATTTGGGAGTCCAAGATGAGTGGTCGTTCCTGAAGGAGATGATCCTCCAAGCTCAAAGGGTGACAATCGCCACGCAGATCAAAGGGAGCAAGAGTGCTCAAAAGCCCCCATGGCTCACCAAAAGCACCCAGGAATGTCTCAAAGCCAAAAAGGAGGCATACACCCAATGGAAGGGAGGGGCCATCACCAAGGAGGATTATACCTCCATTGCTTGAGATTGTAGTGGAGCTGTAAGGAAGGCTAAGGTGGAGATGGAACTGGGACTAGCAACCTGGATCAAGGAAAACAAGAAGTCCTTCTTTAAATACACAGGGGGTAAAAAGAAGGTACTGAGTAATGTGGGGCCTCTGCAGGACATGTTTGGAAATCTGGTGGCCGCACCAGACGACAAAGCTAACCTCTTTAACAGATTCTTTGCTTCCATTTTTCTGAGCAGAGATAGGGACATCCCCACCACTGGGATCCCGGATGGACCCAGGGGAGGTGCAGCCAGGCCCAGGGTCAGTGAGGACCTAGTTAGGGAACTTCTGGTGGGTCTAGACATGTTCAAGTCAGCAGGTCCTGATGATCTCCACCCCAGAGTACTGAGGTAATTTGGCACAGGTCATTGCAGGATCCCTGGCACAGCTTTACAAGCACTCATGGTGCTCTGGCAAGGTGCCAGAGGACTGGAAAAGGGCCAATGTGGTCCCCATGTTCAAAAAAGGGAGGAAAGCGGACTCAGGAAACTATAGGCCTGTTAGTCTTACCTTGGTCCTGGGAAAGCTTTTTGAGAAAATTATCCAGGATCACATCTGCAAGGGACCAGCAGGGGAGGTTATGCTTGTCGCAGTGGACATAGTCTTTCTGGACTTTAGGAAGGCCTTCGACACCGTCTCTCACCCCATCCTTATTAAAAAATTAGGTGACTGTGGTGTCGACACCTACACAGTCAGATGGGTCACAAACTGGCTGGAGGACCACATCCAGAGAGTGGTGGTGGACGGGTCTTTTTCGACCTGGAGGGATGTGGGCAGTGGAGCTCCCCGGGGCTCAGTCCTCAGACCTGCACTGTTCAACATCTTCATCAGCGACTTGGACAAGGGGGTGAAAAGCACCTTGTTCAAATTCGCAGATGACACTAAGATGTGGGGAGAAGTGGGCAGCTGGAGGAGAGAGACAGGCTACAACTAGATCTGGACAGGTTACGGGGTGGGCGGATGAAAACAGGATGGGTTTCAACACGGACAAGTACAAGGTACTGCACCTAGGGAGGAAGAACCAGCAGCATACCTACAGGCTGGGGAACTCCCTTCTCATCAGTGCAGAGGCAGAAAAGGATCTTGGTGTCACTACTGATTCCAAGATGAACATGGGCCGCCAATGTGGGGATGCGGTCAGGAAGGCTAACCGCACCTTGTTGTGCATCCACAGATGCATCATGAGCAGGTCCAAGGAGGTGATCCTCCTCCTCTACGTGACATTGGTCAGGCCACAGTTGGAGTACTGGGTCTAGTTCTGGGCACTGCGCTTTAGGAGGGATGAGGACAGCATCGAGAGGGTCCAAAGGAGGGCTACTCGCATGATCAGGGGGCAGCAGGGCAGGCCCTACGAGGAGAGGCTATGGGACCTGAACCTGTTCAGCCTCCACAAGAGAAGGCTGAGAGGGGATCTGGTGGCCATCTACAAACTGGCCAAGGGGGACCAGCTGGCAACGGGAGAGTCCCTGTTCCCCTGAGCACTACTGGGAGTAACAAGGAATAATGGCCATAAGTTGACTGACAGTAGATTCAGCCTAGACATCTGGAGGCACTACTTCACAGTCAGGGCAGCCAGGAGCTGGAACCAACCTCCAAGGGAAGTGGTGCTCGCTCCTACCCAGGGGGTCTTTAAAAGGAGGCTAGACATTCACCTAGCCAGGGTCATCTGATGCCAGCATTCTTTCCTGCCCATGGCAGGGGGTTGGACTCGATGATCTGATTAGGTCTCTTCCGACCCTACCAACTATGAAACTATGGATGCTAAAATTGATTTGGGACTTTTGTGCATATACCAGAGTTACCACGCTACAGTGCAGTGCAGGTCCTATCTGAGTTACAGTTAAACTAGTTAGCTCACATCCTGGTAGCCACAGAAGCACAAAGCTCAGCATGGGCTGCAAAACATGCTTGAGGATCTGGTAGTAACAGCAGTACAGATATGCCCTATTTGGCAGGACAGTCACCCTCTACTCACAAGGATCCCAGGGCTGCAATAGGAGGAACACTGGAGATGGGGTTTGAGGTACTCTGGCTGAGTTGTTTAGTTGGAACATGCCTTCCTGCACTACATATGTGCTAGCAAACTTCTTACCAAGCACTAAGTTCAACTGAACAAATATGGGTACATACATTCTAATCTGCTTGCCTTCCTTGGCACCAGTGATTTGTTTAATAAAATATTAATGAAGTATAATAGAAAAATGATTATAGCTCTTTGGGATGTGGTCAGAATACCCCATGTGTATCTCAAGAATGTGGAACCTGCAAAAATATCAAGCAAGGGAGATAATGCTGTAAGGCCCTTGTGCAGGTATGGACTGGAATGGCATGATGCAGGGAACTATGTGAATAAGGCAGGGCAGTAAATCATTGCCAGTCAACACTGCTGTAAATAAGGTCAAGAGATCTGCAGAACCATTACATGGGTACTTCCCCAGTTCCAGCCAGTGCATCCAGCCGTATTACATTTGAGTGCAATCCCAGTGAGTTATTATCCAAAGTCAATTTACCAAGCCTTTTGTTTTAAGAATCTTTAAACAAAGGAGGTGAACAAAGTCCTTTTTAAAGTATAACCTCCAATGGAAAAATAAATGCTGTCTGGATATGCTTCACAAAGCTGGCAATAGCTAAATCAGCATTTCTGTAGGAACAAAAAAAATTTAATATAAATCCCTCCCCTCCTGTCTGGGAAACTGGTGCCTTATGTCCCTTTAATTAACTCTAGAAGGTCCAATAACAGAGTTATGACACTGCCGTTACTGGGATTATTTGTAATTAAAAGCAACTTGAAAGTAACATAAAATAGCACGCACTGAATGCTGAAATAAATGCATGGGATCATATTGATTAAAGCTTCCTTATCATCATTAAAACAATGCACAGTTCTCTGCATTTCACTGCCTGACAAAGACCTCAGAAACTTCTAGAACACAGACGATTTTGCTATGCATTTTTTATTATCTAGGACGCTTCAAATTAGATCTAAACATTTCTATGTCTTAAACCCTAACTCTTGCTTCTGCAGTTTCAGGCCTAGTCCTCTTATTCATCCAAATTCTTAAACTTCAGGAAAAATGTATATTCTATACAACAGAGGTATCAAACCCAAATTGGTTGGTAGGCCATATTCCTTGCTTTGCAGACCATGTGATCTGGCTGCGGTAGATTGCCCACAATACCCCAGAGTGGTCTAGCTCTTGCCAGGGCTCTGGCAGCGGCAGTGAGAAGTCCCCCCACCATGAGCAGGGCCGCTGCTGTGTGGAGGGGATGTCAGCACAGTCCGCAGCCAGAGGATTAATGCCAGGTTTGTGACCCCTTTCATGCCCTCCTACTGCAGCCTCCACCACTCACCCCTGCCACTGAGTACTGCCAACTCCTGTGGCCACTAGCAAGATGCAGTTAATTTGGCAGTAGCTTCAGTAGGGGCTACACTTATATGTCCTCTTGCCTCTGCTCCTTCCCCTGCCCACTGCAGCGCTACCGGGACTATCTGGGTAGCCACAGCGAGATGCCATAGAAGATGATGGTGGGCTGGATGACCAGCCTTCACAGGTTGCATGTTTGATACCCCTGCTATAAATAATGTAATTTACACTTAAATCTTAACTTCTCTGCAAACTCTCAAACTTTCTTGGGGGGAACTCACAACAGGTACCTCCAGTTTTTTCTCTTGAAACAGGAATTTAACCTCATAGCTCATTATCATTCTCCTGATTTCTGCTAATTTTTCTACACTCCACAGGTGTTAACGATCCTCTATCCTTTTTAACAGTCTTGATGTTTCACCATTCTATGCTTGCTCCTGCAGTTTTGCTGTCTGTTAGCCATTCCTGGCAATGTCTCTCATCTATTTCACAGCTCTGCAGACTGCCTTTAGCTTTGCCTAAAAACCTTAACTTAGGTGGAGTAGTATTAACTCAGGTGTAGAAATGACTAACAGTTAAGTATTGGAGGTGCTGTCAAAGCACTCAAACTTTTGTTTTATGCACCTGAATTAAACTTGCATTTAACTGTAATGACTACAGGACTAATGACTTTTAACTACTTTTTGCCTAGTTCATTCATTTTTTTAAATGGCCATAGTAGCTAGCAAATTAGTGCACATTCCAGAAGTGCAATAGTGCACATTCCAATTTGTTTTTGCCTTGATCTTCAACTGAAAAATATAGTGCTAGCCCCCTAGCATATTAGCAAAACATTTATAGTTTCTCTTTAACTGGAGAAAAATGTGTTGTGTTATATCATTGTGCACCACACCATCTGCACCCCCCTTCAAAATCCTAGATCTGCCTATGGGCATGACTATTTTAATTTCTCATTTTGTTTCCCTTTGGGGATTGCTTTGCTTTGCTGATTTGTGGGACAGCAAAATATTTGTCACTGATATAATAAAGAACATGTTAAAAATAGAAGAGAAAAGGATTCCTTAGGGTTATATCTTTTATTGGACCAACTGTATTTGCTGGGAGAGTTGGACATCTTTTTGAATACAAGACCTTTTTTTTCAGGGTGCCTGATAAAGTTACCTGACAAAGGATATCTTGCATTTGAAAGCTTATCTAACCTTTTTCCAACTATAAAGTTGATCCAATAAAAGAAATCACCTAAGAAATCCTTGCATCTTGCATAATTCCTGGACCACCATGGCTAGAACATCATTCTAACACTACCACAAAAAATTGAATAAACTGGGGAACTTTTAGGGAACGATCTAGCTACAGAAACAAGTTATTCTCAACTACACCTAAATGTAGACTCTCACTACACATGGTTAGAGACCTCAGAAGTCCTCCATTTGAACTAGTTAGTTCCTGTGAAGCACAGGACTGGGAGTCCGGACAATCTATCAGCACTGAACCTCACTCTGGCTGACTCCACTTTCTAGTTCTGGTTAAACTATTTAACCTTTGAACCCAGTTTTTTTTTCCTATCTATAAAATATAGTTAATGATTCCTGCGCCTAACTTAGGGATTAAGACTTGCTTGTTCAGGTGCTTTGAAGCCTATAATGATTCTCCAGTAGTTCTTAGTTCCTTTTTCTGTAGGCCACAAAAAATTGTTTCTTATGTTTCACTACCATATAGCCTGGGCAGAACTGTTGCGAGCCTCACATCCACCCACTCAGCTGCAATTACAAGATTGGGGCCTTAGATGTTAGGAGCTCTTAAATGAATGACATTTAACAGGTAGTTAAGAGCTTACAGCAGGTAGACTCCTGGTGTAGCAGGATGTCTTATCTAACTAAGTCAAGTCAAAGACTTCTCATGCTACATGCATTAGACTGCTGTCATAGATACAAGAATGCAGCTATTTTACTACTGAATTGGATGTCCTGTCCATAGGGGGCAGTGGTAAGGGGTCAGGGAGAGGGGGGAACATTTTGAATATCTGACTGCCCAGCATAAGGCTCTCCATGATATATAATCCAGATACACTTGTGTTATACTCCAGTCCCTGTTTATTTTAAAACTATCATGAGCCTTCCTAGCTCATCTATGTCAACCCATGAAAATTACATGACCCCTGCTGACAGAGCATGCTTCTTTTTGACTGCTCTTCCCAGCCATATCTTACCAGAAGCAGAATTGTCTTCCCTCGCTGCACTGCTGGAACTTCTAACCATGGATAGAGAGTCTGTGCCTGCAAAACTGGTACAATGTGTTGTGTCCAAAGCTCATGCATTTTCCTGAATGCCAGCCAGGCCTAATCAATGACAGCTGGACTGTAGCTTAAAACCACATCTATAAAAAGTAGAAAAAATACACTTGTGTTTCTGCTGCTTTTCGAAGCATCCCTGTGCCAGCTCCTTCACTGTTTCTTACCCTACTGTGGCTTCTAATGATCCATGCTCCTGCTGAGCAGTATCATAGAACTCACAGTGGGTCAGATCCTGACACCGGTGGTAAGCCCATGTACAGGGGCTACACCCAAGGGTTCCCTGCAGAGGCACAGAGGAGAGAGAATGCTCCACGTCAAGTCATGGGGCATGAAGTAGAGTTACCAGTACTAAATCTTGGGGTTGCAGCATGGAGTCTTTGAGCCTGTATGAGTGCCATGGATAGCCTATAGAAAGATCTGTGGTGGAAGGGGATGGTACCACCATTGACTGAATGAAATGGGTCTATGCAGGAAACTTGCAAAACACTCGCTCCGCTTTCTACCCTGCTCTATGCTGTCCTTTCACAGTATCTGATGAAGTAAACCTGAGTTTACAAAAGCTTGTGCTTTTTCTATATCTTATTGAGTTAGCTTATAACGGTGCATATCTATCCTGCCTTCTGCCTGACTGCAGATTAACATGGCTATCTACTGCTCTCTGCTCAGGAATCCTCCCCCACAGGCTATGGCATAAAGGAGACCATCATAGCTATTAGATTTTATAGTAGTCCAAGGTCATCATCACTTCCACTGGGTGAAAAAAGACTGAAGGATCCAAATAGCTGCATCCCTTTCACATCCCATTTCTAATCCTACTGCATGATAACATGAAGGGGCCCTGGAAGAGCTGAGCTCTGCTTGGTTCCCTGATCTTCCCTTCACTTGCAGCTTTATCTACTGTGTTACAAGAAGGCATTTCCTCCACATAGAAGAAGGGCTAGTGGTTATACCTTGCTGAAGCAACTGCACAGTTCAGAAAGAAATTCTTCTCATTTGAGTCAACTAAAGCAGTGGTTCCCAACCTTTTTAGACCATGGACCAGCAAACTGCAGTATGTCGGTCACTTCCAGACTTCCGGTCTGGCAGCCAACCCTTATACCGGGTCATGGCCCGGGGGTTGGGAACCTCCAAGCCATGAGTGACTGGTACCTCCTGAATCTGGTGGGCACCTGCAGAAGCTGCTGATGGCGGTGGCCCTGTCAGGAGGGGGGGCACCACCCCTACCGACAGCATCAGTGTCGGCCATCGGGGGAAGTGGGCACCGGCCCCATCGGGGGGCCATGTGTACTTCAATGCAACCCCCTACCAGTTGCCTATGCTCTGAACTAAAGGATTAAGATACTCATGGGGTGGGAGACATCTTGGAAAAAGATACTGTTTGCTACTATGTCTGTGTCTTGGTAAAATAACTTATGTGAAATGTTCCCTATCAAACTGACCTTTTGTCAGCAAAACAATTATTTATATGAAAATAAAAAAAAAATACCACAAAAAGCTCTGCTGAATTCTGTGGACTTATTATCTTCATTACTGGAAACCTACATGCCTTAATTGTTGTAACATTTAGTGGATTATACCAAGATTAATAATTTGATAAGATGTTTGTGTTTTCCTGCCGCTACAAAATCCCCTAAAATTATATGCTGAACTGCACGAATCTCATCCAAGCCTCATAAGGAAGCCAGCGCAGCCTTTCCTGGATTCAGTTCTTTGCTATTCATACTTCCTTTTCAATCTTACTTAAAAAGAGCAATTATAGATTTTCATTGATAGTCTTTTTCTTAAAGGTAAATGCTCTCACTAACAACTGATTTGGCAGCAACTGTGAGAGAACTCAGTAACGGGGATCCAGCTCAGACATTCATCATTCCAATTGGCAAGACCCCATAAACTGAAATAACTTCTCCATTCACTCAGGAAAGAGAAGGGAGTTGTTTGTATGGGTGAATTTTACAGGGCACTGTCTGTTTCAGAGCAGAGTTTCAGAGCACACGTCCAGTGCTGGATGTTCAGTTGATTTTGTTTGTGGCTTGAAGAGATCGCACTGCTAAAGAACTTCTCATTTACATATATTTCAGATAAAGTACTCAGGCCCAATTCAGCTGATAAGCCCTATTCAGCAATACACTTAAGCATGCAGTTAGTGTCAAGCGCATGTTTAAGTGTTATTTAGCATGTGCTTTAGCATTTTGCAGAACTTGAGCCTTTCTAACATCTGCTATTACAGCAAGCAGTAAGAGGATGCAGCTCTTCAAAGCCACTCAGGTGGCTGGGGGGGTCTCACACTCTTATCTCTTGATGTGGCCACCCCAGGATCTTAGCACCTTACAGCTTCAAACACAGGTATCCTCAAAGTTTCTAAGGTAGGAAAGTGCCATCCTTTTACAGACAGGGAACGGAAACCAGAGAGATTAAAGACAAATTCTTATGGAAATCTATGAGAGTTAGGCATCTAATCTACTCCAATGCTTTTGAAAAATCTTACTAGGCATGTACAGGCAGTCCTCGGACTTATGACACAGTTGGCTCCTGAAAACTGTATCTTTAGTCAAAACGTTGCAACTCAGAACCAATTTTTTCCCATAGGAAACAATGTGATAAATGGGGAATTGGTTCCTGAACCAAGACCCGACATCCTATTTTCATAAAAAATAACCCAGTATTTTGTACTCAATCAATTATAGATGAGTAATATAGCTACATTAATGCATTTATATTGTAAATCGCAATCATATTGATTGGGAAGGACTTCTTTGACGTGACTTTGCTGGACTTTTTGAAGGGCTCTTGCTTGGACTTTATGAAGGGTTCTGGGCTGAAGTCTTCTCAGGAGTCTTGGCTGCAGGTTTTTCTGGAGTTTTGTCTGCTTTCGTAAAGAAAGCGTCCAAGGAAGTTTGGACAGATGCTCTCCAGGGAGATGGGCGACGCAGCGAACTTGTTCACTGGCGTGGCGTGGCGTCAGATCAAGTGTTGTAAAGTCAAAACTGACACCATAAAGTTGAAACAGGGTGTCAATTTATAAATCTAAGTGTGAAACGTTGTAACTTGAAACATTGTAAGTCGAGAACTGCCTGTACCTGCATCTTTAGGTGCATAAATACCTACAAAACTGGGAAATCATCTTTTAACTCTACTGTAAACACCTTTGGAAATGTAATCCCCAGGTGACAGAGCAAGTCCATGGCAGAGCAGGGAACAATATCTTTCAGTTTGCAGGTAGCACTGTGACTGCTGAATCATCTACTTGTGGAAGTAGTTCCCTGTGCCTTACAACCACAGAAGTTGCTATGAGTACCTCCATCTGCCAAGTGAGGAAACAGTCATGGCGAAGAAAGATGATTTGACCAAGGTCATACTGTGAGGAAGCATTGGCAGTGGAGGCAGGAACTAAAGAAGAACAAATCATCAGCCTCAGACCTCACACCCCAGTGGTTCTCAACCTTTTTAGACCCCTCAACAGTCAAGACACCCCACAGAAATTGCCAGCTCTGAGCTTCTACTCATTGTTTGAGTACCAAAAAAAAGTAGAACAATTCTTCTGTTGCAAAGAAATCAGAAAGCCTACATACAACAGGTCAGCAAGTTTTTGACACTGTGGATTCCTGTTTGAAGTCTCTGGGTTTATTCTGTTAATAATGGGCAGGTGTTTGCACACTTAGTGGTGCTAATATTGCACAGCACCCTTAAAATGATCCTGGGGCACTCCAGGTAATGGAGCACCCTGGTTGAGATCCCTGTCCTACCCTGTTAAGCTGAGTGCTGCCATCAGGAACTTTGCCTTTGTGATGTGTAGTCTATGCTCAGGAAAACTTAGTTAATTTTAGTCCTGGTGGGTGCTGCAACTGGGAAACCAAATGAGTCCCAAATATACTCACAGCCCCCCTGAAATCAGCTGAGGAATACCTTGTTAGTGACAGCAGAAAGGGTTTCAGGCAGTATGGGAGACAAGAGAATGGCTGGCTGTAGAAGTTTTAAAAAACAACCCTTAAGAACAAACCTGTCATGTTTAGTTCATAGTGCAAGGTTTATGGAGTTGACACAGATCTGGACAAGACATCTGGCTCTGAGTTCTACTTACCACTAGACCAGGAGGTCCTCAACCTCTTACACAATATGGATCCCAAATTAAGAAGGGCTTGGATCACATTAATGCCATTAAGGAAACTGATAACAGCAACCCTGTGGCAACTGCAGCAATTATATGTGGGCAAAATAAGTATGTCACTTTTTTTTTTTAAGCTGCTTTCAATGTTCTTTAACAGCCAGAAGCAAGGGGTACAGCCAGCAACACGTGACTGCTGGCTAGCAGCAAATGCTCCATGGATGCTCCCTATATAATGGTTATAGAGCCACGAAACGTAACAAAACAAAGCTATGTTTGTTAAGAGCCAAGAAGCTTGTCTGCCCACCCCTCTGCATGCTACAGGAATGCTACATCAAAAAAAGTCTTTTAACACAAGCATTACTTTTCCATGTGTCAAGAAAGAGCTAACTTCCTTAAAGAGAATGAAGCACAAGTTTCAAACTGATATGCATTTCAGGTCGGTTTGTGGCCAGCCAGCATGCCTTTAATTTATAGTTAATCTTAAATTCATGCTCATCCTGAATAAAGATAAGAGAGGGACAGAATCTTCAGTTACTGAAACAGTTATTAATGGGTTATCCTTATCCTAAGGCTCCTCCTAAATATTAAACTTGCACTATGCTTTAAACATTATAAAAGCAGGCCAAAAATTCTCTCTCTAGAGGAGGGTACAGGAATAATAAAGCCAGCTGCTTTATGCTATGCTCTCTGCTTGGCATCTTCAATACATTCAAGTGCAATGGGGGACGATTCTCAGGAGTCGCAATGGGAACTGAACTTCCCATCGCTCCCCTTCTAGCACAGGGGAATGACCTGCAGACAGAGTAGGCAGAGCCAAGCCCTCTGGCTTCCAGTGTAAAGGGGCACACTGCAGGCAGGGAAAGGAAGTAGTTGGCATTGTGCTTCATTTCCCTCAAACACACACTAACTTGCTCAAGTCAGAGAAGTCCCCAGGCTGCTGTAACTTGAGCTGGAGGCATGGTGAGGTCCTAAAAGCAGAAATAACCAAAAAACCTGTTTTTCTGCACAGAACACGGCAGAAAATATACCCTGATACGTGGAAGTTCCTTTGCCCATGCAAAAGGGTTTTTAGACCGTCATTTATCTGTTTTTTGCCAGGAAAGGCAACACATTTCTACAAGGACACACTTTCCAAAGGTTGCCAGTGTGTGAATTAAGAACAACTATTCCATAATGTAATACAAATCAGAGATCCACCCTATATAGCATAGATGCAAAAGGGAGCTTCAGAGATCATCTAGTCCAACTCCCTGGACAAAGGCAGGATCATCCCTAACCAAATGATCCTATACAAACCCTTTGTCTAACCCAGTGGTTCTCAGCCCTTGAGGATTCAATTTACCCCTGGCTAGGTTAAAGGTCCCCCTTGGAAAATGTCACCTTAGTTTTCACTTAGTTTTTGACTATACAAACATAATAAAGAAATCGTTCTCTTGCAAAGAACTCAGAAAGTTCACAAGAGTGGAATGCTTTTAACACTATGGGCTGCTATTTGAAATTTCTGGGTTTGTCTTGTGAATCACGTTTGCATAACTAACAATACTAATGTTGTGTGACACTATCACCATTGAAAGGCTCTCAAGGCACCATGTTTGATAACCACTTGTCTAACCTAGTACTAAAACTCCAGTCAGCCCTGACACAATCACAAGGCATAACATTCAAACCTGCCACAGGTAAAGCAGAAGCCATGAGCTGCATAGAAATGCAAAGGACCCATCAGAATGATTTCAACAAGTAGGCTATCAACGTATCCATCATAATTGGTGTGCATTAAGAGTAAATGGGGTCAAACTGGCCAAAAATGTAATACACCTTCCATTAATATCCAAATTCCTCTAAACCAGGGGTCAACAACCTATGGCCTGTACAGCCATTGGATCTGGCCTGCAGCTGCATGGTTTTGGCAGCAGGGCATAAGGAGAAGTGGCAGTGGTTGGGTCCTAGCACCTGCCTACACACCTCTGATCTGAGCTGCATCATTCTGGCCCACAGTCTGAAATGGCTGCCAACTGGTGCTCTAGACTTAGGGGAAGATGGTTGCATCATGCTTGCCAGAGGTCCTCTCTCCTATGCCATTCTTCTGGGGGAAGAGGATTGTTGGCAGTTTGCTCCTTTCCATCTCACCCCTAAGTGTCTTGGTAAAACTGTCTTATGGCTTCCCAAGTCAAAGGAAGAAGGCTCAGATGCTTCAAACTTGTTTCTGTATCATTGTCTTGAGCTCAGTTTCCTGGGCTATCTGTTAGGCAGAAGGTGCTGAGCACTGACCAAAACTGCTCTGTGAGGGCTGAGATCTGATCTGACACTAGAACCAAATGGCACTGTGGGGTATGATGGCAAAAATGTGGCAGGTGAATGGCAAGGCATGCCTTGGCCCAATCTATATCCTTCCCCGAGCCAACGTTCATGCTCGCTGTACAGGTACCTGACCATGCTTGCAGTCACAGAATGACTCTCTAAGCTGTAGCAGCACACTGGCAAGAAGGAAGCACACAGCAGAATCAAGTCCTTAGAGTGAAGAGACCACATCCATCCCTCGTACAATGCTACTGGTTTCAGTTAAATTATATCAAGGCTTAGCTTGGCTCAACGTGGTGATGCAATGATTGACCTCATCATACATGGACAAATCATTTGAAGCCCCTCAAAATAAATCACAGGCATAAATCTTGAGTGTGGCTTTGTGCAGGAACACAGCTCCAGCCATTATTCAGGTGAATCAATGAGAAGTTTGCTGAATAAGCATGCAGGTTCAGACCTGCCTTTGCCTCCAGAAACATCAAAGAGACTTGTCATTTTCTTTGTTCCCCATTATAATTTTTTGAGCATTTTTCTAATGCATCTCTTTGGAGTAACCAATACCTCTGTGTGTCCTTCTGTGCTGCTTTCCACCGTAATAGGACAATGAATACGCATATTAATCACACCTCTAATCTAAATGCTTTCAACAGAAACTTCAAGCAGCAAAAAAGCCTTTGAGGAAATCTTGGCCCCACCTATTTTAATTTCACTACAAAGTTACGTTCGAACTTCCATGGTTGGGGCATAGAGAAGCATTCTTGTTAAGAAGAGTACCAAGAACTAAGCTTCTGCAGTATTAAATTGTTTTAATGATTGTTGGTTTTTTTAAAACCTATCACCTCTACAGTATAGAAACATACACCCGAGCACACTGATCCAGTTTTAAAAGTTGGATGTCTACATATGTGATTGTACATATGCTCATATATACTGATGTTTAAATCTGCATAAAAACTAACCCTGTAGCCTTTACTCACACAGAACTCCCAGTGATTTGCAAAGGATTTAATTATATTGCATATAACATATTTACACACAAATGAATAACTATTAAAAGGTGGGGCTGGGGTGTGCCACCTATGATTAGGGCTGATTGACAAGTTTTCCATGCTAAGTTTTCAATTCATAACTTGACCATTTAGCCTGAAATTCCACATTGGGTCATCTTGCTTCAGTCTCCATATTTTTGGAAAATGTCAGCCAAAACCATTAAGCCATTTCTGACATTGGAACTAAAAATTAGAACTTTATTTGAAAGGTTCTAAAGCGCCTCTGCTGCTGAGATGTGTTTGTAAACATGGCAGTGAGGATGCCTTATGTCTCAAAAGTCTATCCAAATATAGCAGAGATGCAGTCTTTGCAAAACTGCAGCTTGCAGATGCTCACCAAAGTGATTTTTTAGGAGCTACCTTCTTCAAAGTTTCCACCCTTGCTAGGTGTGCTGCAGCTGGGAGCTGAGCAAGAGTTTTCCTACATTGCAGTTCTGGATGGAAGTGGACTGTGTGAAGTCTGGACACCTGAACCAGGAGCAAGGAGTCTGCCCTGTGCTCTGAAAAAATCCAAGCCTAGAGGTCTCAAATGAGGCAGCTAAAATTAGTAGATACTTGAACGTAAATGTCACTCTGCTTCAGTTCACCCTCAGTAAAATGGGGATCGTAGCATCAGCTCATTTCCCAAGCATGCAGTGAACTCAGCTAGGGCAGTGATGAACAAGTGATGACCCAGGTATGAATAGTGAGCAGTAAATAAGTCTGGGGCTAAACAGTAAACAAGAAGAAAAGAAAATATCAAATACCTGCTAATTCAGCAATATCAAATACCTGCTTATTCAGCAACACCATCTGTTCTGTGCATTGAATGAAGCAGGGGTCACAGCATGTGATCATGTAATTAAAAACTGTACAATGATGCAAATGCACAAAGAGGCCAAATTAAGGTGGCGCAAACAGCCAGAATCCTTCCATTGCCTGACTTTTCATCATGTGACTGTTACCTCAACAACATTCTTCTAAACTTACTTTTCCATGTGCAACTGTAGGAAGCAAGGAGAACCCATCCTGACCTTCCTAGTGTTGAGTTTTTCTAGGACAAAGGGGACTAAAACAAGGGGACTATATATATATATAGAGAGAGAGAGAGAGAGAGAGGAAATAAGATAGTTTCAAGGAAAATTATTGCCACACCTCAAAAATAAAGTTTTTTAAGAGGAGAATTTTGTAAGCAGGACTTCTCACAGATTCACGTGAAACTAAAGCAGCCTGATTTCAGGAAATATTGTAAAATGAAAAAAATAGCTACTTTAAGGAAAATTATAGAGACAGCCCAGAAGTCAAGGGCTGAGAAAGCACTTCACTTCCTGCATTATAAATTCTTCCTGCAGAAAACTACATGTCTTAAATGCTACTTTAAAAATTACAGAAGATCTTTCTCTAAATACATTTAGCACTATACTACTGTTCATATGAAATATACTGTACGAACATGTTAGATTCTCATGGAATATATAGATGTTCTCTTTCTGGATGAACAGCAGTGTAGGCAGATTTGGTTCTAAAAATACCTTTTAGAAGATTTGGGGTATTCTTGGAGCTAGTGCAGTATGTCTGAGGTCAGATGAGACATTCAAACTTTTAATTTCAGAGCAAAGAGTGGGTATCTCAAGAGATGAAAAATCACAGGGATCTTTCACCGGCCAGGAAGTCACCTGGAAGATGCTGAAGTTCACCAGATAAACAACAACAAAAGCCAGTGCAGGGAATAAACCTGTACGCAAAATAATGTTCTTTTGGGATGAAATTTAGCATTAGGTTGGGGGCCGGCAGCATGAGGCCATTTACAACTCAAAGAAAAAGGCTTAACAAATGGAAAGGCTTGGAACGAGCGCTCTGCCCAGGAAAGTAATTTCACCATTTGTGTGAAAGACCATCTCTGTGATTCACAGAATTGCACCTCAGATGGACCCCGAGTCAGGAAGTTACTTGACTGTGCTTAACTTTAAACATGGAAATAGTCCTGCTGAGCAACCACACCCTTAAGCTTATGCGTGTGGCGACTTGAGGCCTTGAAGTATAAGCCATTACTCTGTGACCTCATTTACTGAGAACCTGCAGAAGGAAGGTCCCACAGAGCAGTCATCTTCAGCAGAATATTGTTAAATGATTAGTTTTAGGCCACCTATAATAGGACTGTGGGTCTCCACAGGGCCTGGAAACTATTGTTGGAGACTGCTGCTGTTGGTACACTACTGCATTCATTAATAAAGCCTAACCCAAGAGAGCAAATGGCACCAGTCATTAATGTAGTGAGTCAACAAAGACATACCCCAAGAAAAGATAACCAGAAGACAATTCAGCACTGACCATCCATGGACAAGTATGCGTATGAGACTTTGCAAGGGTCTGATAGAGGTCATAGGACTTAGGTACATAATATTACAACTGGAAGCCTGAGATCTATTGGGGTTTTTTTACTAAACAGCAAACAAAGTCTAAGACAGTAGAACAGCGAGTACTGGATAAGACTTCTATAAGGAATAACTTCACTGCATCTTAACTAGGCTAACTGACACCCAGAGTAGTCTAGGGCAGCCACATTTGAGCAAATATCCTGCAAGTGCTAGCTGAGATACTAGTGCTGCACAGTGCTGCGTTTGTCCTACACTGGGATTTCTGCCATGATTTCCTGTGATGCAACCGAGTCGCTGATGCTTTCCCAGTGAATTTTCAGAGAGCCTGTCTGCCTGGTCCTTCTGGGCACCTGGAGGGAACATGGGGAAAATGTAAAAACTGATCAGCCAATGAAGGGTTTAACTTGCATCCTCAATGCAAAGTGGGTTATTAGCTTCAGGAAAAGCAGTATCTAAGCTCTAGCCTGTACAGGCCAACAATCCCAAGTATAAAGCACCACTAAACTCAGGTGAGAAGGTTTTTAGTAGGGACAGGACCTGGGGTAGAGGTAACAGCTGAGCAAAAGCCTGAAGGTGCAGGCAGAAATGACAATTTTTGCCTGATCTGGCCCCTGAGAGTGCTCTGCAGGCATGACCAGACAAAAGGACACCACTGCAAAGTGCTTTATAAGGGCTCAATCCCATGAAAATCTGAACCCTCATTGCAGGAGGGTTCAGATGAAGACACTCCAAAAAGGAGCACCTTCAGTAACTTGTGTCTGTGCTGCCTCCCAGACCCAGCACTGCTTTCTGAATGGGAGTGGGGAAAGGGAGCAGAGGGAGTTCAGTCTGGGGTTTTTTCAGCTAGCACTGAAGGGTAGGGCAGGTGATTTGGAGCCCCCCCAAGGTGAAGAGGGGCTCCAATCCACCCACCCCACCCTCCAGTGCTGGCTGGGGAGCCCCCAGAACAAGCTCCCTCCACTACCTTTCCCCATCCTATTCTGAAAACAGCTGGGGCTAGGAGGGGCATTGCTAGGGGAGATAGCCGCAGGCTTGCAGCCATCTAGACTCCCCAACTTTTAGTACCCAACAGCAAACTTCTGGTGGGTCTAGGACAACAGGGAGCTGCTCTTCTGTTTGCGCCTTGAGTTGCCAGTAATGCTGCAGTAAAGATAAAACTTCCAGAGATGATATTTCACACGTAATTGAGAACTATTTAGTATAGCTGGCAGGAGTTGTTAAAAAGGCAGACCGGTAATGAGCATATCTGCATCTTGTCCTCAAAAGGAATGCTGTTTTTTCAGGGTAAGGTTGAGATCATACTCAAGGACATGTAGCCGTATGTTAACTTTCATTAACTTCAACCCAAACATAAGTCTTGTAAATATGTTGTATAATGGTGCTGCAGTCACTCTTTCTATAGGACTGCATTGCAGTCTATGGAAATTATTCTTGAAAAACATAAGTGTGTGCTAAATCAGAGTGAAAGGTAGAAGAAATCCCTTCTTACTTTTAAGATATCACCAGAACAGTGCAACAGATTAGTTTGGTCCTTCTGAGAAGAGCTCTGCTACACCAGTTTATACACTCAATACTATTGTAGGATGTAAAACAAGACATGGAAAGACTCATGTTGACTTCAGTGGAAACCTGATTTTATTCTACTGATTTGATTTTCAGCTTCCTCAGCTCTAATATTCATCCCATTTTTGCCAGACAAGGAAGAAAAGACAAAGAACTGCTCACAGATGAATGCCTGTGAGGAAGATAGGGCTTTAGTGGATCTTAAACAGGACTACTGTTAGCCTTCTGCTCAGGAATGAATTTCACCTAGTTTCCTGGCTTTGACCGGGCATTTAGTGTCCAGCCTTGCTTAACTAACTACACCTCTCTGTATTCCTCGGATATATCAGGGCTGAGAGTTCACCCTTCAACAGGACCTTCTGTCACTGACATAATCACTAGCTGGACATGCGCTCAGATACTTCAGCTTCAAACACATTCATCAAGGAGGAATTTTTCCAAACCTCAAAAGCAACCTGCAGTATTTATTGAAAATTTTTAGCAGTGCTTTTATTTCAAAACCTTGAAAGGAAAGTGGAGAGGCCACTTCAGGGCAGTTATTTGCAAAGCAAACTCACTTTCATGGAGGCAGACCAGAGAAGGCCACAATGCACATTAACAAAGCTACTCAACAGGACATCTGGGGGAGAAATGAAAAAAAAAAAAAATCAGGTGGTGATTTAACATGCCTACAAGGATTTATCAAGGGATCGAACAGTGCATTGTGTGTATTCAGAATGACTTCTCAGGCAGAGGTAAAAAAACAACAAATAAACAAAAAAACCAAACCAGATTTCAGATGCCTGTTCTTCCTCAACCATTTGCTCTCTTCAGAATGGAAGGGTCAGGCCATTTCTTTATACAATATTTCTCACACATGCTCTCTCTCTCAGTACAATTATTCATATTTGTTGACCCACAGCAAGGCAATGTTCCCAACAGATTGTACCTATGTCCCCTCTGTGATCGACAGTCCAAGTCATTTTTGGTAGGCCTACCACAAATGACTGCCCTGAACCCTTCCTGAGGTCCACTTCCATCCCCTTACCCCACCTAGTGTGCTGCTCTGTTGTTTTCTGCTCCCTATCCTATGCTCCACGCATGATTTCATGCTCTGCTTTCCACTGCCTGCTCTATCTGCCACGGTGCCTCCTGTCTCCTCCTGGATCTGTCATGTGCTACACACAAAGGCTGCCCTGCCCCTTCTGGCACACATGCCGCAGGTTAGCCACCTCTGGGTCAAGCTACAGATGTGTACACTGAAAAGCCATACCTCAAAAAATGAAGCAGAGAAAAAAGAACTGTGTCTACTAATCCTGCCTGGAGATAGTTCAGACGTAAGCCTGAACCAGCTACTGCCCAAGGTTTCTTCATACCTTCTCTCTTGGCTGCACTTATTCCTTTTGGATTTAAGGGCTCCTACACACATAGAGGGAGGCTGCTCTGATGTGCTGCAATTACAGTGTGTCAGAGCAGACTCAATTAATCAAGTCAGCTGGAGCATGGTAATTACCACGCTCCAGCACACACCAGCGTCACGTGTATCAGCATCCTTGTGATGAAAAATGGAAGCATGGCACTTTAAAGCACGTCTGATAAGTTTTAGTTCAAAGTGCCCTGCCACTATTTTTTAGCATGGGGACATTGATACATGTGACACTCCTGGCACTTCTAAATAGCGCGGCTCTTGGAACTGCGCTAATTAAAGTGCCCCTGCCTCCCAGAGCATGTCTATAAATGCCCTAAGTTTTGACTTAAACAAATAAAACCATTAGTTCATCCAAATACAAAGAAGCTATCATTAAATCCAGGCAATACTCTTCTTCTACCACCTAACACTAACACTTCAGATGCAGTAGGAGGTGAAGATACCCAACCACTGTCCACATAACCTGAATGACCTTGTTTCTGCTTAAATGACTGGTAATGAAAATGATTAATATAGCTATTTAAAGGGCCAAAATCATGCATCCCTAACAACAACCCCATTCAAATGAGTAAAGGTGTCTCGTCATTTCCAGAGGTCTTCTCTGTCTGCTGACAATGAAAAAAAAACCTGCATTGGTTCTCAGGGGGGATAAGTTTTGATCTCAGTTACAGCCACAGCATCTTTGCAAATGTGCATCTAACAAGAGCAATGTATTCAGGAAGGCTTTGACCAACTTTTCTGCTTTGCGACACTGATCCCACTAAAGTTAAGGGGAACTTTCCATTAGCTTTAATGGGCATGGATCAGGCCCTACCTTGCTTTAAGTCACTTTCAGGATGCATTTTCCTACTCTGAACACAGTAGAAAGCTACACAAAAGCAATGTACAATATATATGCTTGTGGAGGAAAACATTGGGGGTGGGGAAACCTTAGCAACCTTATATAAACATTCTTGTGAACTGAATCTTTTCACTTAATCATTCCATATTATTTTCATTATGAAAAATAAACCTACCCTTAATTTCTGATTCTTCCTTATCCCTGGAGTATTAAAAACAAAAAACATATTAATCATCAGAACTGCCAACAACTAGCTCCATCCTACCCTATAAAGGACATAATAGGCCGAAGTCCTTGATTCTGTCACCCACTTCAATTCAATGGACTGGCACTTGTTCCCAAGCACCGATGTAAAAGTCAGAAGGATTCACTTGCCTGAATAAAATTTAGTTCCTGGCTTGAAATGGCTGCAAGTTCAACTATACCATTTCTAGAGGTTTATGATCCAGGTGATTTGTTTAGACACAGGATCTTCTTAGACGGGAATAGGTACATACAAAGGCTAATCTGTTGCACTTTAATGGCTCTCACCCAAAATCAATATGGAGAAGCTTGAAGACAAGCGCTCTACATGCAATTATAGACTGGCCTCAATTTTAAGGAGACAGGAATATATTTTTCTTTCAGTTTCATACAATATTGTCTATGCTGTGAGTGGCATACTCCTGGCTCTTTAGGAAAAGCAAATTACATTACACAGTACCCTGTGTATATTATATTACACCACTGAAGGAAGGACTATAAACAGCTTATGGTCCCACCACACTATTATCTTTCGGGCTTATTCAAACTGCAGGTTTTCTGCTCTCAGAGTAAGCTCCTTGGACAGGAGAAAACAGCATTGAAGTGCAGATCAGACAGGACTTAGATCACACAGAGCCAGCCAATTTACTTTTTTTTAGCATCTTCTCCACTGTAGTTTCATTTGTCTACAAAGCAAGTCACTTTACAGAACAGAAAAATATTTTAAAAAATGAAGTAACATTGAAATATAATGCAAAAGTGTAAATAATGTTAATGCTAACATCCGATTCATCCCTATGGAAATAAAAATGAAGAGTTTTATGGCAGGCTAAGTATCAATGATCATCTTTTTTTTTTTTTTTTAAACAGTATCACCATAGCAACACTGTGGTTATTGTCAATGAAACACTTTCATTCTAAGGAGCTATTTTTAGATTATTTTACCTTTCCAAAAGAGTCACCCTCCAGGCTGCAATTTATCCTGTTTGCTTCTTTGCCCAAGGGTGAATTTTACTGTGACTTTAAAAAAGGCAAAACAAGCCGCCCTCCCCATCCCCAACATTTTTTTCCAGACATTTTTACACTCTTAACTCCAAATGTCTTAATTTTAATAGTTCAGACCTGGCATGTCTCAGTGAGGAACAAGCTTCTGGAAGTTGAAAAAAAGAAAAAGAAAGACGTGGAAGAAATAAGCAATGGAAGAACAGGGGAGCAGAGGAGGGACAGCTGTTGCTTGGAGAGTCTGCAGCAGACTCAACATGATGGAGTCTAACAAGTTAAGAGGTAGAAGGGACTGGAACAGTTTTCTTTGTTCTGTGACTGACTGATACAAAGCCCCATTTTTCCCAAGCTGTTAATCTTCCCTGCACACTACACCAATACCACAAGTGTCAGTGCCCCACTCTTTTTTCAGTACCTAATCCACGTCCTTCCATCACGTCCTCTATTACTCCCTCCATTGCCTGTACACTGAGGCAGCCGCTCACTGACACCTCCCGTCTCAGCTGCCTGCTACTTTCCGTGCAGAAGAGGGAGCATCTCCACGTTGCCAGAAGAGCCTGATTTTTAATGCTTTTCAGAAAAATATCCTCTTTAAGACATCACAGGTTGGGCAACCAAAACCTGAAGTACCCCAAATCACCAGTTATCTTGACACTATTCAAAGCACGTAGCTGTGACAGAGTTCTACATTTTATGAAAAACTGAATTTTATCCTGTGAACAGTTAAGACTGAGACTGCCATACATGCCTAGGGCATGTGAGACCTCAGAATTACACTATACCTATAGTTTCAAGGATTAGCTAAACAGATGGTCCACTGTAGTGGCTCAAACCTGCACCAGCCACATAGGCTAAGTACAGACCGTCAAAAAGCCTGAGGCTGAATCAATGCAGCCTTTGCAGATTAGTCTAAGCCAGGGTTTCTCAACCGGTGGGATGTGTCAGAAGTGCCATGGCAGGACTTCTGGTTTTGCTTTTTCGTGCTTCGATCGGCTGCTGGGGGACCCTTCCCCCACTTCTCAACTGGCCTCTGGGAATTCCCTCCCCTCCGCTTGTTGACCAGTGGGACCAGGATTTTTGACCTTACATAGGTGGGACGTTAGGTACAAAAGGTTGAGAACCGCTGGTCTAAGATGCGGAGATTAAACAAAGAAACAACTGGACACACATTTACTTTTGATTCAGGAAATACAGCCACGTGCCTGCAGTGGCTCAGGCCAGAAGCTGGAGGGATGCTAGAGCATGATTCTCTGGCATGTAGTCAGCATGAGTTGTATGTTTGCTTCCTCTTCCTGCTGCCCCCAAGGTCTCTGGAATCTGCAGTCCAGAACCACAGCTGCAGGGCTCTGCAAAGTTGCTCATCACTTCTTGCTTCCAGGTGCCTCTGGGATTTGTAGTCCACAGTCACAGCCAGCCGTAACTTTCAGTAACTTTAGCAGGGGAGGGCAGCTCTGTAGTCGGGGAAAGTGGGATTTAACCCCCCTCCTGGGCCCCAGGTCCCAGCCAGGGTTTGCCGGGGTGGAGGGGGTAGGGGCAGTCCCTGGCTCCCCCTGCCAACCATTCTCTGATGAAACAGACAGCACAGCGCAGGGCTGCAAAGCATGTTGGGATGCAAGGGGACTGTGTTTTAACTTAAACCAGGAAGGGGTTGGGGACAGAAGTTTCATAAACCGGTTTGACCCAGATTAGTTAAGTCTGATACTACAATCAACCAGGTTTATCTTAAACCAGTTTCAGCCATTTTGAAATTGGTTTATGTGCATTGAACTTCTGTTCTGTTACAGGTATAAACCAATTTCTAATTATTTAAATTGGTTTATGTGTAACTTCTGTCCCTAGCAATAGCATACAGTGGGTAGAGAACTCCACACAAATCTACATGAAATCAAAAATAAGCCTTCCCTTGGCTGCTGAAAGGCCATTATCCTGTGCCTTCTGAAGTCTATGGCATACATGCCCACAGAATTCAGGAGTGCTGGATCAGTCTGTATTTTGAACAAAAATGTGGTTTTATTTTATTTATAGTTTAATTTTAAGAAGTTACATTTCTGGACAATCACTAATAAACTTGGAAACCTTACACCAATGAGAATACTCCATTATAAATCTCAGCTTCAGTTTCTGCTTGTCAAATTCTTTTGATATCAGCTATTTTAATGCTTTCTTTTCACCCTTAAAATGTCAACAATTTATTTTCAAATATTTTTTTTTAAGGATAAAGTAGTTTCCACAGTTTTTGGCTCTACACTAAGCTGCTTCAAGAAAGGTGCCTTCTGTGGTCACAGGCTGAAATGTCAGGTTTCCAGCTTTGGGGGGTTTTTTCCAACTCAATGTGCAACCTCTGAGTCTTCTGCCAGGTTCTTATAATGAAAGACTTAATATCAAATCCAATCAAATCTTTAACATGATTTTAGCAAATGCATGCTTTTAACATTGTTCTGCAGGTCTTTGAAAAAAAATCTTTTCCAGTAAAGTTTAGAGACATCTAAGTTTAATGTTGACTGTAGCATACTAAAAATAGGATATTTCCTATCTCTACTGTTTATTGACCTAGATGTCCTGAAACTTTTAAATAGTTTAGGTGGAATGTTGTGTTTACTTGACAAGACTAAACGGGCTGGTGACTGGAGAGAGAGAGGCTAAGGCATTGTATACGTATAATGGTTGCACTCCTGGAGTCATGCTAGTGCAGTTACAGCATTATAGAGGAACTTTATAATAGTAAAATTATTCCCATCTGGAAAGAGCGAGCTACCCTAGTACAGTGCACCTCTACACTGCTATAACTATATCCACATAAGGGGTTATAAAAATCATCCCCTATCCAAAATAATATTACTGGCCCAAAAACAGTCTGCCAGGCCTAAGTGCTTTAAACTCTTCAAATGTAGGGACTGCATGACTGCTCTGTTTATATAGCATCTAGCACAACAGCCCATGATTGCTGGCCTTTACATAACACTTTAATGGAAACAAATTCATAAAATAATTAGATACCTACACATAGGAACCAAAGAGAATCACCACATTAGGACTGATATTGGGTATGTACTGACGGTATAATCAGAACTACATAAAGTGTGGGAGAAGACATGGTGCATGCCCCATACACACAATTTGCCTGGAGTATTCCAAGGGGACCGCAGGGCTGTTAAGATTCAGACATACTTCAGCCCTCAAATCATAACATTTCTGCAGCACAGGGGGTTGCTGTGAAACATTAACAGTATAATGAATAGGTTAAGCATAAGTACCTGACCAAACATCATTTATTCTGCCATGCTGCAAGAAGCGTACCAGGGGCACTGATCTGTATAAATGCTAGAACAATCTCCTATTCACATTGCTGAATAATATTATTGTCCAAGGTTGAAGTCTGCTTTAGGGCCTGAAAACATGTCCCAATTCCCATGGCTTGCTTTATCTTCCCTCCCCCTTCAGCTAGTCAAATGCTTAAAGTTCAAATCCTGGGTAGAAGAACCATAGTCATATGCTCGTCATCATGGTAGCATTCATTTGAGCCTCTTTTCTCTCCCCAAGATTTAGTACCACTGCAGAAAGTCTCAACCTGAAAAAGGAGCAACTCCCCTTCAGTGAGTGCTTTATAGTTTCCAGGGGTGTACTTGGTAGCTGTGTTGGTCTGAGACAAAAAGACATACAAAAAACTAGAACTCTTGATTCCAAAATGATAATAAAAGGTATCATTTTGGAATCAAGAGTTCTAGTTTTTGTATGTCTTATAGTTTCCAGCGCTCTCATATTTACCACGTTTCATAGTTGGTATTTTACTTAAAGCAGTGATTCTCAAGCTTTTTAGACTTTGTTGGACTAAAAGCAGCCCCCAACCCCCATCACTTTGGTGAACTGAGCAGCACCTCATTTCAAAAACCAGTTTATTACAATGCTTACCTCCTTGCAGAGGGGCTAAGCAGTGTGGGCAGGGGAGGGGCCAGGCAGTGAGCCTGCACATATCTCCTCACACGTTGTAGTACCCTTCAAAAGACTGTGGCACCCCAGGATGGCCTAGTTGAAAATCACTGACTTACAAGCTTCAACTTCAGGAGATCAGTGTATATGAGCACCTCAGCATCCATTTAAAATAAAAGTTGTTCAGAAAAGCTTAAAAGTGTGCCCCAAGACAACCCCGAAGTCTTAAAAACCAGAACAGATGCTCCTTCCCCACTCCCCTCCCAATTTATTATTATATTCATGTATTATATTCATCACAAGATTTTGGGAACTTGCCCTATGATTTTTGATAGTTTGTGACTGATGATACTGATTTTTACTCTTAACTTTAAATGGATAGTTAGTTTTCCACTTTTTCTGATTAAAAAAAAAAAACTTTATACCCGTGTTGCACAACGCTGGATTGTCTTAGCATGTTTCATAAATCAAACATATTGTTAGGCAAGAGTTGAAGGAATTACAGAATCAAGCATTTGTAATCTTTTGAGTAATTACAATAGTGGTTCTCAGCCTATCCGGCCCTGTGGGCTAAAGGAATGGCATGGGGCATAGGGCAGTCTGCGGCCCCATAGGGCCAGGAATGGCATGAGGCCAGCCTGCGGGCTGGATCCCTCATGCTGGATCCATCAGTCCACAGAGCTGACCTACTATGCAGTTGATGCACAATGTCCATCTGCAGATATAATCTGGTGCACCAGCCTAGCCCCACATGCCAGATCTGGCCACAGTGTCACCCCACACACCAGTGTGATCTGGCACGCAAGGCCATGTCGTCCAGCTGCAGGGCTCCCCTATGGGTCTAGACATTTGGCAGCAGGGGAGTAGTGGCAGAGTTAATTGCCACGACTTCCGAAACCTGCAGCAGTTAATACTACACTGTTCCCCCATCAGCATATTTCTGGACCTGAGCCCCATGGGCTGGATGATGTGGCTCTATGGGCCAAATCTGTCCCATAGTCCATAGGCTGAGCACCACTGACTCAACATTTCTTTGAAAGGTACCATCTATAACATAAGAGCTCTACTTTCTGAAACTTTAAATTTTATTGGGCAACAAGCAAATGAAATGATTAAAGTCTGTGTCCTATGTAGCATAACAGACCTCAACTGAGCTGGTTGAACAGTTTTCATAAATACGAAATCGTCCATTTTTTGCTAAAATTTTGAATTCAACTTTCTTTTAACCAGCAGCAGACCCAATTTGCACACAAGACCCCCAGAATTGTATACAACAAACCCCAAACAACCTGTCCTTCACAGCTCCTGAGCTGCCTCAGGCCAGTACAATGTATACAGCATCTCTTTGGGTTTTTTATTTTCATATATTTATTGCCCTCCACTCCACTCCACTCCTGAGCTGTGCAGATTTAGTGCACTGGCTTTTATACAAAATGCCGTTCATGAGAACTATGATCTTGTGTTTGTGTGGATTATGTACCTCTTCATTTGTACGCTCTATGGAAGAGAGCTGCTCATTAAAATGTAAATGAACTTGGGTTATTAAAATACAAATATTTTATTCATGTTTGCAATCAGGGGTGTGTTTGTTTACATCAAGTGAAATTCTTTTTATTCAATTTAGGTTTCTAAATAAATCGGTGTCTAAATAATCCAGTGCTCGTCCTGTCAGACTATGAAACCTCTTACAGACTCCTACACATGTTTAATCAACACTGCGGCTCTGATGCCCTGAACTAGTGCAGAGACCTGCTGCCTTCACTGGGACTCTGTTGTCAATATTATTGGATTGGAGCATACATCACTCAACACCACAATGAAGTGAGTCACCTTGACTGCTCAGATTTAAACCCACAATTACTGTAAAAGAAATTATGAAAATCCACCTGAGTGACATTTATGGGGCAATAATTTCTGTTGCTGAACAATGTATATTTGGGTCTATCAGAACTATTTGGGATTTATGCTGAAGTTATCAAGCTGTTCGGGCAAAAATCCCCAAAAAACAAAAAAGCTGATTTTTTAAAGTCTATTTTTTGTTGCACTTTGATGTTTTCAAAATTAAATCTTGCTTTTTAATTAGAAACACCATTTACATTTAGCTATGTTTCAAAACTAAATTTTACAAAGTAAAACCCAAAATATATCATTTTGAGTTAAACAGGTTGTTGGATTGGGGGGGGGAGGGGGGGGGTTGTCTACTTGTTTATTTTCCTTCCCAGGCAAACCCAACATTTTTCATTTACAGTTGACCCAAAACAAATGGGTTTCTTTTTCTTGTTTTTTTTTCCCCCAGTTTGGCAAAACAAAACAAAAAAAAGCCAAATATTTGTATACCATGACTAGTAACAGGCTAGGAACATTTCTAATTTAAGGTTTCTGAATGATGACTGTCCAATGGTGGTACATGTTTCTTTTTACAACAACGCAGCCTATATCTGCAAGCTTACCAATCTTTTAAGAGCTATAAATAATTATTTGAGAGAAAAGCAGAAACATACCTTTTGACTCTCAGCCAAAACACCGGACTTTTTCAGAGGAACCGAACAGAAAAGGGAAAATTTTAGATTGTTGAAGAATGAAGGTGCAAAGGAAGAATCAACTCTTTTAAACAACTAAAGTTTGTATGTGGCAACTCTTAGGGCCACTTAAGATTTCCTGTTGGGCAGGACTTAGACTTATATTTTGTATTGGTACTTATAAAACATTAATGATTCCATCCGAGACAGAAAAGTTGTTGATTCCCTCCTTCTCTCCCCCAGCAAGCAACCCCACCTTCTCTTTTGGCCCTAGTTCCCCAAATCAGGTAATGCTATGATTAATGATAATCATGATGGTAGTCACAGTGAAGTGAGTGGGTCTATTTACATGTATTATCATAAGCAAATGCATAAGTGCCTTGTTGGATTCCTAGTTCAGCCAAAGTAGTTTTTTTATGTGTGGGTGCGCGTGCACGTGTATGTGTTTATTTGTGGCCTGTTAGCTCCTTCCAGAATTCATTGAATATTACCGTTTTCTCCACTTGTAGGTAAGCGACTAGCATGACCAATTAGCTCAACATTTCTCCCAAAATACCTTCCCAGAATTCAAATACCAGTCCTGAGATTTAAAACATTTAGCATTAAACTTAGAAGTCTTAACATACAAGTGCCAGAAGGCAAGTCTGGCATTTCAGAAGCCATTAATAATGCCAACTTAGAAATGTCTGCTGACAACATAAATAAGGCATAATACTTGGGTTCTACTGGCATTAACTACTTGTTTCTCAGGACTTTTTGTGGGAGTACTCAGGCTGAGTATTCCTGTCCACTTTTACAGCCTAGGGCAATGAGGCACAGAGGGATTAAATCCACTTGACAGAAGCTGAGTCATTTCATTGGAGCAAGATCTTCAAAATTCTGCAGAGGGGAGGCTTCTATGATATAAAGGGTAAAAATAAACTTCATAGGACGCCACAAAGTAAGCTGCTGTTATTTTGCAGGGCCAGATTTCCTGGGATTCTCCCAAGAGTTTTACAGGATGGAGACAGGACTGGAAACAGAAAATACAGCTGGGCTAGGTTACAGCAATAACAAGTCTGTGTTTGCTCTGTGACTGCATGTTAAACAACTAAGTTATTTTAAAATCTGCATCAGTCATCACTGACATGTTGGAAGCTTCAGTTCATCAACTTGAACAATACAAACAATTTTTAATTTAGCTATTAATGCTTTGCACTTCTCAGGCTCTCTCTCCAAGGATCTCAAAATTCTTTAACAAGCAATGATTTACCTCAAATCCCTAAGGTAAGGATTTTTTTATTTTTTTTTAATATTCACAGTTTTACAGATGGAGGGCTAGATCCTTTAGGGCTTCATCAGGTACAACCCTTATTTCACCAAATGAAGCTTTGCTACAGTGAAGACTGCAGGAGCCAGCTGTAGCTAGGCTGAGAGTGAGCAGCAAATCTCAGTCCTACACGTTTATGAGAATATCCTTACCCTGGGGAATGCATTTGGTCATTGAGCAGCTTCTAAGTAAACTCTTTGAGACGGGGGCCATCTCTCATTCTGGGTTTGCACAATGCCTAGTGCATTTTTGGCTACAGCATCTACACTCTATAGCAGGGGCGGGCAATTGTTTTGGGGGGAGGGCCGCTTACTGAGTTTTGACAAGCCACCGAGGGCCACATGACAGGCAGCCAGGGGCAGATAAATATAAATTTTCTACATTTTTTTAGGGGCCCCACAGGCCAGAGAGACTGGCCTGGTGGGCCACATTTTGCCCATCCCTGCTTTATAGGAATACAGTACAGCAATGCTAATAATATTGTTGGCCTGGATTATTTTTTCAAAACATTTTCTTTTGCCTTTGAAGCTTTTACCTAAAAGCAGGACCCATGCAGTTGGTAACACTGTTGTCCCTCCTGCTTTCTTCTTGAGGCACACTATAGCGTTTAATGCCTTTGGGTTTTTTGAGACCAGTTAATTGCATCTTAAGTAGTAAATCTGCCAGACATTCATGCAATTGATGGCACGATAAATGGAATAAGCCACAGTTATTACACAAAATACGTGCAATAACTTTGTGGCTGGTTCCCAGTGCACCTTAAATTGAACATGTGGTCACTCTCAGCCTAGGGAGTGCACCAGAGCCCTTCAACACTCCTGATCCTGGACTCCACCTGTATTGGCAATCGGGCACATTTGGGATCTGATCCCTGGTCCAACAATTATGGGTCAGATACCATTGTACCTTTAACTGAACAGTTGCCAGCAATCTTACTAGAGCTCATTATGATTTTTTGGGGGCACACACGTTTGTAGGAAGGGCTGGGGTGGATCTTGCTGTAGACCTTTGTGGACTTCACATCCATCACATGGTTGCCTGCAACTGTGAGGGCCTGAATTTGACAATGGAGAGTGATCCCTTCTCATCCTATGTTCTTGAATATGATGTGAGGCAGAGCCTAATCCTCAGATATCATAAACTGTCATGGTTCATATAGCTACACTGGCTTTACTCCACAGGAGGATCTTGCCCTGCCTCCACAAGTGGTAAGCACTACTGTCTATATGAAGTGTGCCGCATTCAGCTTTGATTAACCATTAAGAAACTGGTTTGTTGCAAACTCTTTTTTTGACTGCATTATATAACACTTAAAAGATTTATGCCTAATTCCTAGTGGAAACATTACATTACCTGTGAAAGCCTGATCAAACAGTGTTGCTCTTTATGCCCTGTCACTGTTGATCTGTGCAGTAATATATCCTGCCTTTTTTAATATAAATTCCCTTCCAATAAACAGACCTAATCCTGGGTATTTAAAATGAAATACTGTTTGACATAAGGGCTTCCCACCCCATGCCCCTCTATTTACACCTATCACCTGGTCAACTGAATAACTCTTTGTTTCCCGCTGTCTCCATTTTTCTAAAGCGATTCTGTACAATTTCTGGCCTGTTTTTTGTAACCACTATTTTTATTCATCCAGCTGAAGACTTGATCGTTTGTTTAATGCAACTCCCTGGAAATAAAAACTTCGTTCATTGTTTGTTGTTTCATTACCATTTTTTTTAAACGGTGGCCAGTAAAGGCTCAAATATATACATGCTCTATGCTAAAGCAAAAAAGAAACAAAAGCCAACCCAAAAAGCCCCTCAAGCTGTAGTTCACAGTCACTGATCCAGAGAGGCACAGGATGGGAACTGTAGGGATGTTGTAGGTGAAGCCTGAGGTGTCTTGGCTGAGAGGTGTTAGGAAATTTGCACGTTGCTTGCCAGCACCGGGCCTGGCTGTACCCAGTGCTACCAGATACTTGCTTTTCATAAGTGTTAAAATACATTCCCTTTCAAAATAAATAAATAAATAAATAAAAGCAAGGCTGTTTGAATTTTTTCTCCTTGGGAGATTTCAATGTGTCACTCGTTTCAATCCAAATATTCAGTCAACTAGCACGTCTCAGAACCTGCTGCTCCCACAGCCTCCGCTCCCCTGCAGGACATTCATGTTCTGGTATGCCAGTTTGTAGTTTTTGCAGACATCCTTGCAGGCAGCCCCCAAACCCTGGACAGAGCTCCCTTGACTTCATTAACAGGACTAGGCTGGCATAAAAGTCCTCCTATACGATTGGGGTCTAAGTCAAAGGAAACCTCTCACACATTTCACTGAGTACAAGAGTGACCCCTGACTTCAATTCCTGGCATGTTACTTGGCCCCGAAAAGAGCCATTGAGTTGCTGCTCTGACATCGATGTTCGGTTGCCAAGTTGATGGCATTAGTCATGATTTCTCACTTAACGGAGTTGGCCGTGACTTCAGTCCCTAGACATTGCCTAGTGCAGTGATTCTCAACCAGAGAACTGCCAGATCCTTACAAGGTACCACAAGGCGCAAGGAGATAAGTAGATATGCTACGCAGATAAACACAGGCTCAGGCTTGTCCCTGCCTGGATGATTCCTAAACCCCAGTGCCTGGCAGGAGGTAAGCACTATAATGTACACATTATTATTTTTTAAATTGGTGCCACTCAATTCACAAAAGTTATGGAGGGTGCCTCGAGTCTAATGAGTGGTCCCTCAAGTCCAGAAAGGCTGAGAACCACTGGCCTAGTGCTGTATTTCACCGAAGGTGCCTTTGTGTTTTAGGAATTACTCAAAGATCCATCTGTTTCAAACTGTGTCATTCTTTCACACAACCTGTCCAGACAAGGGAAAAAATAACCATTCCAAATCAGTTGCTTTTGTTAAAGCTGGCTGCAAACCTTGGTTCAGAGAGGTAAGCTCCTGTAATCCAGCCCGTAGAGCTGTGCAAAGCTCTTCTCCCATTAGACTAGCATTTTCTCTTAGTCAGAACCAGTTCTTCTGTGCTCCTGAAGTCTGAAAAGACTTGAGCTTGAATTAACTTGAGTTTTCCAAGCTCACATCTCACTGTGGGTCCTATATGATGGTCAGGTTCACACTGGGAATGCAGTATTGCCAGCTCATGATTTTATAGCAAGTCTCACCATATTTGATATGTTCTATACTCACAGTTGCTGAACAGAGTCATTACCTGAGAGTCCTAGCCTTTGCTAACAAAATTATGTTGGCCTTATGCATGTAGCAAAAAATTGGAAGATATAAAGAAAGTACACTCAGAAGGCTCAGAAACCAGGAGGTAAATAAAAGAGAACCCAATACTATTTTAAAAATCTCTTGGTTTTGGGGGCCTCACGTGTGATATTCTTCAATGTTTGGGGATGGAAATGCTGGGAACATGGAACTGGACAGGATGCGTGAATATAGGTTTTGCCCCTTACATCCCTATACTGCAATCTCTTGTTTCAGGGTATAGCATCAGTGGGGAAGGGGGGTTAGAAATGGAACTCATGAAAGAGTCTCCCTTCCTGCTCTAGCCTTTGTAAACTAATAGCTGTGAAAGCCTCTTAGCCTTTTGGAGAAGAATTGCACTGACAACAGCAATAACACATCTGTAGGTTGCCCTGCACAGTGCCCTCATAAGATCTGATGAAGGGGAGGAGCATCAAATGTCCCTGCAGAATATGCAGCTTCTAAGATCCTATCCTGGGGCTGGTTGCAGAACAGTCCATATCAGCACAGGCTGGAGGGAAAGAGACCGCTGGTCACAGCACCTCCTAAAGCTACCATGGGGAAATGATCTGGTCCTTATAGAATGGGTTTTTTGACTGGGCAGATGAGGTTTGACGATACTGTGCTAAGGAAGCACAAAGTTAATTTGTGTATCAGATGGAAGGAAGTAAAGTGCTTACTTGTGCTATGCCTGACTCCAGCCAGCTATTAATACATAACTACCATAAACAGTAAATTCAGTCACAAACAGAAAAAGAGTCTATGGGGAGTCATTCAAGAGTGCTGCAATACAGCCCTCTTGCCAGACAGCAAGTGAACGTGGGAGCAAGATAAATCTTCCCTTGGTTTCACCTCTGGGTTGCTCCTGAGATCTGTACCCTTGCAGACGCTTATGGTATCTATTGTGTTACTGCCACAATATATCATAATGCCAGGGCTGTCACAGCATGTCTCAAACTAAATTTTATGGCAGACATTAAGTTAAGATAGGAGAAATGCAGTAAAAGGAGAAATGATCATCGTTACAATGCCAATCTGCACAAAACCAGAACGACCAGATTGCTTCGCTTCTCCAAGGAATGGTTTTAAGTGTCATTTGTCTACAGACAGCTTTTTACAACATAACTGGTTAAACAAGAAGAAATGAGTTCAAAAAGAGCTAACTGTGTAAGCTTTTTGGAGCAGGGGATCTCCAAAATGGGTGCACAGTGTCTAGCATGATGTACCCCAATCTTTGTAGGACACACTACATGCTATAAAGTAAACAAACTGCAAAAAACACCTGACAACCTTCACCTTCCTTCATTAAAAGTATGGTGGCCTAGTAAGCTGGCTTTCTGTCATTTATATATGAGTGAAGGATTAATCAATCCTCTTTTAGTTATAGGACAGGACTGGGAACTAGAAGATTTGGATTCTAATTCCTGAGTCAATCACAAACTTTCTATATGACCTTGGGTGAGTCACTTAACTTCTCAGTATCTCACTTGCCTCTTCTGTGGGATCAGGATAATATTTAGCCACTTCTTGGGGTTCTGGAGCTTCATTCATTAGTAATAGCATTTTTTCCCCCAAATCCTAATACTATGGCTATCCTAATACAATACTTAAGTTACTAGTAAATAGTATTATTAATGCAGATTCCTGCGGTCTGATTAAAAACCCAATTTGTGCTTTACTCTTAGGAATATATAGACATTCCTGATATGCAACAGTGATGGAAAGCAATGTTATCTTCAAAATTTGGGTGGTCAGGAGGACATAAAACTTTATTCAGTCTCCTTGCTAACATATTGCAGTGATTAATTTAAAGGCCTGGATAGTAAGATTTAGCATGTATGCAGAATCATAGAACAGATTGTTAAAGGACACAGCAGTAATAACTATATTGCAAGTCTAATTTTCAGAATGCTTTACAAACATTACATTTATTTTCACAACACATCTCTGAAGTAGATAGACATTATTATCTACTTTTTACAGATGAGGAAACCAAGGTGCTGCGATTCTTACCCAAGGCCACATACAAAAGTTACTGCCAGAACAACTAGAGATCAGAAGTGCATGACTTCTTTTTTATTAGACCACTGAGCAATAGCTCCTCTCAGGGGAAGGGACCCATTAGTCCCCTGATGGCTGTTAGGTAGTGAACTGACATTATACTAGAACTCAAATGAAAGAACTAAACACAATAGGTGAAACCTCGTTTCCAACACGGGGACCGTGTTTTAGGACTGCTTGTAGGGACTTTCACTAGTAAAGCCTAAACAGCGCTACTGAAACAAAAGAGATGCAGCAAATCTTAGAATATTACGATAGTAGTTAGCCGGGGGTAGATCTGGTAAAGTGTTCAGCTTCTAATACAAAGACAGACAAAAACAGCAAAGGATTTGTTTCAAATTGCTGCCTTCAGTGGACTTAGGCAGCTGGCTAGTGCCATTTTGCCAATAGCCACTAAAATCCCAGTTCCCCTAGATAAATGGTTAAACAAATCTTTGCAAAATCCAATGCCTTGCAGGCTTCAATGACCTTTCCAGAATGCAAATTTGAGGCAATTACTCCTCAGTTCAACAATTTAAATGGGAAATGGGCAGGATGGAGTGCAGCTGTAGCGGTAGTAAAATCTAATCTGAAAACAATGGAGGAAAGTAATTCCAGGACTAAAGCCACAGCAACTAATGAAAAGCAATACAATTCCAACAAGGACAAAATCCAAGTGTTGAACCTGCCTTTCCCCTCCCACCCCCAAAAATCTATAGATTATATAATGGCTGTGCAAGAGGTAATTTTTAGTTCTGTGTTTGGACAGCACCTGGCACAATGGGACCCCAGTCAATGGCTAAAGATCCTGGGAGCTGCCACAATTTAAACAACAAATAATGTACACGAGTAACTAGGGATACCAGGAGGAAAACTGATTCCAGCCCCTCAGGTTTGCAATTGTTACTGGTCACCACTGAAATCAAGGGCAGTTAACAGAAAAAAAGTAAAGTCATCTGGATCAGAGAGCTACTGCCTGCCCAGAAGTTCATAAAATATATAGTATTTGGAAACCATACAATAATTATAGCCACCATTAGTCATTTTAAAACTATACCACGATTAAACTACTTCCAAAATGTGGAAAAAAGGACAGAGTTTTACACACCCATTTACTCCATGAAAAAAAAAAAAAGACAACATTAAACAGGTGACTGAATCAATGCATGGTAAACAAGACTTCAGATCTCAATATTAATATGATTTAGTGCCCTTACCAGAGAATTAATGATAGACCATCTGCCACAAAGGGAAATTACAAGCTGAAGGGTTTTGTCTCTCTGCCGCACACACATAAGCACGTGCTCTTTTCACAGAGAGTTGCTAAGGCTAAAACTCAGTGCTGGGACTAGGGTTGGTGAGACAAGGTCATTAGAATGTGTCCAATAAGCAGTTAAATAGTGATTTCTTCACTGAAACCACAGAAAAGGAAAAATCAGCTCTGATTCCAGATTTACATTAATAAAATTGATATAGGGCTACATGCAAAACTTACCTTCATACACCTGAGCTCTATGCCAATATTTTGCTATCTCCATGGCCCCAGTGCCCAATCCTCTCCCTGCAAGCAAACGTTTATATTTGTGATGAGCCCCTGGAGTCCCTGAAGGCACAGGAACATGCAGCAACTAGGGCTGTCTGAAATTTCAACGGGTGTTTCATTTCAAAGCTGTTTCGATGCATTTCAAGCTTGAAACGGAGAAAACGAAATGAAACAAAAGGTTTCGAAATGAAACAAGGGGACTCAAAACGTTCAAAAGTTTTCAAGCGTTTTGAGTTTTGAAGCCAGGCTTGCTGCAGCATGGGCCCCCAGATCTGTGCATGGTTTGACAGCATGCTGCCACTGCCGAGTAGGACCAGCAGCAGCACCAGGCTTCCCGGCGCTCAGCATGGGCTGCACCCAGTGCTGGTCCAAGCTGGCAGTGGCAGCCTGCTGTCATCCCGCATGTAGATCCAGGGGGGGCGCACCCCCCGGGAGGGCTGTGGGACTGTACTAGACTCCTCCCGGAGGGTGGGGGGGGCGCGTGTTCCTGGATCTGCACGCAGGATGACAGCATGCTGACACTGCTGGCTGGGACTGCTGCTGGGTGCAGCCCATGCCAAGCACCAGGAAGCCTGGTGCTGCCACTGGTCTCAGCCAGCAACAGCAGCTTGCTGTCATCCCGCATGCAGATCTGGGGACCCGCACCTCCTGGGAGGGCTGCGGGGCTGTGCCAGATATCTGGATGGGTCTGAACAGCCAGATATTCGGAAGCTTGGATTCACTGGTTCAACTCCACTTAGCAAACAGGTTATGAAGAAGTACTGTTGTCATTTTTAGATATTTTTATGCTGTAGATTAAACAGTGGGCACAGCTACATTAAGGCTGCGCAAAAGCACCATTTCATTTCGACTTCCGTTTCACCATTTTGAAGGGACAATGTTTTGTTTTGATGTTTTGAAGCACTGTTTCATTTCATTTCATCAAAACTGTTTTGCTATTTCAATGCTGTTTCGACGCATTTCCATGTTTTGCCCATAGGCTAGAATGGGGAATTATGAAAATGCCTATAACTTGGTCATTTCTTGCTTGATTTGGATGAAACTTGCAGGGATGGTGGCCCCTTCTGGGGTCATGAAGTCTGCCAAGTTTCAAGGAGACAGGTGCAGGGATTTCTGGATAAACTGCACCTCAAACTGCTGACAAATAAAACTTGTATCACTTGCTGGTAGCGGCAGCCTGCTGTCATCCCACATGCAGATCTGGGGGCCTCCACCCCTGGGAGGGCTGTGGGGCTGTGCCAGACTCCTCCTGCGGGGGCACAGGCCCCCAGATCTGTGTACAGGATGACAGTAGGCTGCCGCTGCCAGGTGGGACCAGTGCTGGGAGCAGCCCGTGCTGATTACTGGGAAGCCTGGTACTGCAGTTTGCCCCAGCTGGTAGCAGCAGCATGCTGTCATGCCACGCGGAGATCCAGGGGCCCATGAAACAGTTTCAACAAAATGAAACGGAACAGTGCTTTGAAAGATAATGAAACAACGAAACAAAACACTGTCCCTTTGAAACAGTGAAACAGAAGTCAAAACAAAACGTGCTATTTCGCACAGACCTAGCAGCAACTCCATACATGATGGAAGCCTCTGTAAGACTGAGCACTGTAAGTCTTCGATGTGCTGAGAGATTAGAACATAAACCTCAGGATTGCCTTATCTGGATCTTTCATCAGACTTACTTTTATTGTTTAGGAGTATTTTCAGAAGCCACACATGATGTTTACAACAAGGAAAGAAACATGTTTACGCTTTTTAAAAATTTTTAATTAAAAAACGCTGTGCTTTCAGTCATGCACAAGTAACATTCCTTACACCAGTCAGTTCATCAATAGGTGCACAGACTGATCATTACAGAACTGGCATGGAAGGAAAAATGACCAATGTATAAGCATCTGACAAGGTTTCATGGGTTAGAGGGTTTACACACTCCAGTAGATTTTAATGATTCACCTCTCATCTTTTTTTTTTTTTTTTTTTTACTGGTGCTGTTTTCCTGATGCTTGTGTTCTTCAATGCATTATACAAGAATGTCAGATATTATTCACACAGAGTTTGATTCTGTCAGAGCATTGGGGCAGGGTTTTTTTCAAAGCTATATGGAGCATGAGATCTTGTAATCAATGAGGTGATTTCTCCATTTTCCTTTGACAGGACAAAGCATTTCATGACAGCAAGTTTAAAAGCAATGCAAGTACAAGTGGTTTCCCACAGTATCAAGATGGTTTTTTGTGTCAGCAATAATTTGTAAGGTATAGAGCCTGATCCAAAGCCGACTGGACTCTATAGGAGTTTTTCAGTTGACTTATCTGAGCTTTGTAAAAAAGCCCATAGTGTGTTTCAATTTATGGATGATATCAGAAAGGCAATAAATCATTCTGGTAAAGAGCAAGCCTCCATGATTTTTAGGCAGGCACTCAGAAATTTGGAGGATCAACATTTTCATGTATATTTCTTGCTCAGATTTAGTTCTTATGAAAGGTGCTGACAAGTCAGGAAGACTGAACTTTCCAACTGCTTCCAAGACTTCCTAACACTGCCTTGCGAATGCGTCTCTACTAGCACTGGTAGCCACTAATTCTGGAACTGAGAGCCATTTCATTTTTGTGCTTGTGCCATCCTTGGCATCAATTCTTACCAGTCAAAAATGGTGCCAAATAGTACCAGCTAGAGTGGTGATTTTGTGATAGGAACGGAAATCAGAACTCATGTTAAGGCCACTAGACCCCTTAGTGGTTTGTACCTTCAAATTTTGAGATAGAAAGGCTAGGTTTCAGAAGTCAAGAGCATTTCTTAGAGCCATCCCAATCCTTACTTTGGAGACTTATCTGAATTTTTCTTTGCCTCAGACCCAGACCCAGACCACAGAGGCATACTGAAGGGGCCAAGACTATGTGCAGTACTTGGACACTGTTCAGACACACTTGGCTTGAAAGAATGTGGATCTAAAGGTTGGGTGCCACATAATGGTAGACCTGCAGTTTCTGTTTTTTCACTCACAAAAGCTGGGCAACTTCACGTATTGTGGATGCACCAATGTAAAGAATTTACAAAGTAATATACACTATATCTACCTGAACAGGAAACAAGGACTACTCTTAGCACTTATCAGATGGTTTACTATTCAAAGCTTACCGGTATACATACCCGTTTTGCAGATCTTGACTGATCTATACAAGAATCATCTTTCTCTGGGATTAAGTGTTTACTGTATAAAAATAACCTCAAGGAAAACTTATTTGAAAAACCAAGAGGAGGAAAAAGGAATTCAAAAACAAGCAAACCTCTGCAAATAATGTTGAGTATCTAAAATGACTCAGTGAAGGATCACACATTGAACTTTTTCCGACTTAAAAACAAACTCCTGATTGTAGAGATTTAGTACCAGTCCATTAAAAAATGGAAAATGTGCCAGCAGTGTAGGACTTTCAGCACAGCTGGCCTAATGTAAAAACAAAGTGTAATTGTATGTGATTAACAAAATTGTGCCTTCAAGAGTGGCTAATTTATCTAAGGCTGCACTCCTAGCGGTGCTCAACTGCTTAATGATTTTCACTTTCCCCAAAGATTCTTATACTGTACAAAAGTTTCTAAGATTTGGGTTTTTTTAAGCTGCTGGGTCCAATGCTACATTTGTCCCCAAGGTGAGCCTTTTTCCCTCTGCCACATTTTGGGCCACCCATTCTGTAAAAAGAAGGAGCATCAGGAGTTAAATGGCACAGAAAGATTCTGCAAACCAAGGCAAAGATGGCTTCTGTTATGCAGCACACACCGGTTATGCCAGGTGAAAGCCATGATAAAGAAACCCAATAGGGATGTGGTTATGAAAAGCCACTATAAAAAGCCTAGACTCACAGGTGTACTTTGAGTACAGCTGGACCTGCTACTTTAATAGACAGCCAGGACAGCAAAACATATATAGTGGGAAGTTCCAATTTCTTTACAACCTGGGATGAAACCCACAGTGCTTTCAAGTGGCACCTGTGTTCATGGAAAACCAGCAACAAAGTTCAATCATGTGCCACTGAAGCATGAGTGTGGTTGCCAATAGGAAATCAGTGCCACCTCTAATTTGTTGCCTTTTCTGTATCAAGTTCCTACAGTACTGATCATAGCCATAGTAATCTGGCTTCAATCTGTCGCATCCTTTGTTACCAGAGTTAATGCTCTTGCTTTGCACTGTTCGCCAATCACATGCCTGGTACTGATTTCTGTTGCAATATGCTCAAGTATCAGAACATGTGGGAGAGTGGAACAAACACTCATGTTTGAGTGCAAACATGTAGCCCGTTGCTCCATCTTGTCATTCAGGGACATGAAGGCTATGGAAGTATATACTTTTAGCTCTCTGTTCCGTCCTATTCTTAAATTAATGGCTGGATTTGCACATCCAATGGCATTCTAGCATTCGCAAGTGGGAATTGCTGGAAAAGTGAAAGCCATTCATCAGCTAAGCACTGTGCAGAAGAAATGGATTTATGATCTTCAGTGCATGGGTTTGTTAACTACTTGTAAATTCACACATTGAAATCATAGGAGACCTGGGTCTGCATTGCCAAGTGCAATTTGGCCCATATTATTAATGTAGAAACAAAAATTAGCTATTTTCCCCTGTGTTTCATAAAACTATTTTTCCAAGAAGAGGAAACTGGTATGCATTCTTAAGAACTTCCAGAATACAAACCAGGCTGGGTCTGATAGAAGCTAAATTAGTGATCGTCAACCAGGGTGCCTGGGAACCAAGGGGTGCTATGAGATCCTTTGAAGGATGCTGCAAAGCAAGAGGAAATAAGCGGATAACTGCAGACTCGGGCTCAGTTCCTGCCTAGCCATTCCCCCAGCCCCACTATCCAGCTTCACTGCAAGGTGATAAGCACTGTAATAAGTCAGTATTTGAAATGGGGCACCATTCAATTAACAAAAGTTATGGAGGGGTGCCTTGAGTCTTCTAAGTTTGAGAACCACTGTGCTAAACCAATCTCTAAAGATTGTGTAACAGAGGCTGCTGACAGACATGAAAAAATAAAGAGAAACCCAGGGCTTTGCATCAGTTTGACCCAGCTCCCCAGCATCTGCATAGAGTGTGCACTTCAGCAAGGCTTTTAAGGCTTTTATTTAATAGCTGAGTCAATCAGCTATTAGATAAAAACATCAAAAAGCCCTGCTGAAGCACACAATCTATACAGATGTTCAGTGAGCTGGATCAAACTAATGCAATGCCTCTTCTGTGCTGCGCTTGGCGCAGAGGCACACTGAGCTTCAAGTAAAGTTCTGGGGGGGTTTTGGGCGGGGGGGGGGGGGGGGGGGGGTTCACATCTGTAAGCAGCCAGAATGTCCAACCACAGTAACTGCTACTCTCTCAGCTTTTGGAGAATCACAGATTTCAAGACTAGAAAAGATCCTTCCTCCTGTATAATGTAACCCATGGAATTCACCAACAGTTCAAAATGTATGATCAGATGACTCAATTATACCAAGCTATAATACAGCGAGGGCTGGAACCAGGGAGAAATGACTTATTGCTTATTAAGCTGATCTACTATGACCATTTTGTGCGTCCACTCTCTCTCTCTGTAAGTAGAAGCTAAACAGATCAGTTTATCTTAATGAAACAATTTTATAATTACCATGGTTTAGTTTCTATTACCATGGGATAGACATGGCAAATGAAACAATTAGGGTGGATCATGAGCTTAATGGATATTAAATCCACTGCCCTCTTACACTGGTAATATAGTTTCTTCTATCCATACCTGAATCCCATCAAGTTTTAGTCATGCATTTTTATCACTTCCTGATGCTTAGACATGTCAGGTAGCCACATCCCCAGCAGAGGTAAACTGATATAACTCCACTAAAGTCAGCTGAGCTATGGCAATCTATATCTGCAAAAGACCTGATATGTTTTTTCCAGTCTCACTTCTACACAGCCAAATAAGAGTAGCATGCACCAATATACACTCAACACACAATATTCTTGACTTCGTACTGTTGTTCTACCATGTTTGACTAATTACTGAATAATTTTCAGATCACCTCCCTCATAACATTTGGAAAAATGATTCTATGGAGGTGAAACATATCGAGTTTGCCTACTTAAAAAACTGGCAGGTTTAAATTTAAACCCGAGTTAAAACACAAAACACTGACTTACTCGTACATTATGAGTGCATGCACTTTTCCCTTGATATGAAAAAAAGGATGTCCTTACACTTAACATGTTGATAACTGAGACTGCCAAACATGAAGTGCAATGTGAACACAGTTCTTGAAGAAAGAGAGAGAACACGAGCAAGTGAGTCTGAGTACGTTGGAAATCAATAAAGCTATGGGTATTTGAAAACCTCACACTGAGCATACACAGTTCAACTTTTCCTCTCCGTTTAAGAACTGACACTTGTAGAGAGGTGTTCTGAACATGTGCCTGTGTTTCTCCCCACTCCCGAAGTGAGCACTTTTCAGCATAAGACATTGAGAAACATTAATGACCTAGAGACTTAAGCACGTGTGCCGCATTACATCCGTAAAGTGGTATTAATAGAAGTTTTCAGCTCAGTGAGTTTTTTCAGTGCTTACCCATCATGGCACATTATTGCTGTGCTTCACTACTAAATTTAAACTATTCCGGTTTTAGAAACTTTGTTTTTAACCCATTAGGTTTCTGCAAAGTCCCAATGTAAGTAAAATCCCAACTGAGGTCACATGTGCACAGAAAATGTGAAAACATCTTATACTGATATTTCCAAAGGTGCTTTAGAGAGCAAAAGACATCCAACCTCCTCTAAGCCTCCCCCACAACCTTGAAATAGATGGCTAACTCCTGTAAGGCTTCTTTGAATCCCTCCCCCCCTGCAATCTTGATTTCATTATGATATTTCACAAATACTATCATCAGATATTGAAATGGCAAGCTCAACTGCAGCAGAACAAACTGCATTTATCCGAAACAGAAGAACCTCTCATTGTTATTACTATTTTTCCCCCTTCTCGGGGAACAGTTGAGACTTGTGGTGGCTTTGGCTGTGGTCTGCAGCAGCTGTGTAGTATGCATCATATTAAATATATTAGTGGTTCCTGCATGGTCATTCTGGCACCATTTATGTTTTACACAATGCCTCCAGTTTTTCTATTTAACTTAAATCGTTTATCAATCATTCACCAATGCCTATAAATCACAGTGTCTGGGGACCTTTAAACATAAAAATAAGGAGCTGTAAAAAAATATTAGTACAGCAATTAAAGGCTCCAATAGTAATAAACTCTACTTGAACTGCTCCTTTAGAAAGCCCTGCTGAAATTAAACAAACACTGAATATCCACAATGTGAAAAGAGCTTTTTATTCTTGTTTATAATAGCTACTGGTTTATCCAGGAGAGAGGAGAATTAGGGTAATTTTTTTTAATAGATCCTATATACTAGAGTAACGGAAAAAGGCGGCGAGGAATCATATAAAATTAAAATATTTTCTTCCAGCAGATTGAAACCAGAACTTAACAAATGAATCAGAAGATCTGTCCACCAGGGAAGTGACACCTTTTGGTTTGTACGAGGATTGGGTTTTGGATCATGTTAATAGAATCTGAGTTGAGCCTAAAGCAAAAGATGGCAAAATAAGTCTTTGGCAAGATGCATTTCTAGTTGTATATGATTTTTGTTTGTTTGTCTGCTTGGCATGTTGTCTTCCTCAAAGGGCAAGGTTTAATTTTATATTTTAGAAATGAGTTGATTTTATTTGGGAAAAAAAAATCACTTCTATGACTGAGAAACAAACAGAAAAGGAAACAAAAAAACCAAAACATTTCAAACCATAAATACCAAATTCTAGCCAGACAAACAAAAACACAATGCTTCAGAAGAAGGGCAACTAAGATCAGTTTAATGTGTGATATGCCCTCTAGTCAATCCAGCAAAATAATTTGTGATTGATATTCCATCATTAGGGGCATTTATTATTTACAGAAGATGATACATTAAAATTTGTACTGCAGGGGACAATCCAGGATTAGTAGGGAGAGGGCACAGGCCAATTAGTCTATGCAGCAGGGCTTTAATGAAATATTCCACTATCCAGCCATAGTGGTTTAGAAGTCAGCCGAGCTGCCCTGGTGAACACAGGGAAGAACCAGGTTCTCAGTCTTATCCATCTCTCATTACCATGGTTTTATCAGAGAACTATGGCCCCATCTACACATTACACTTAAGACGTGATTAACCAGCAAATCATATCTTAAGTTCTGACCCAGCCACATGTTTAATTAATTAATAGCGTGATAAACTGTGGAATTAATTTGTGGCTCTTTCCTATCACGCCATTAATTGGAGTGTGGCCAGGTGTTTCTCTGTGGCTGGGAGTCCCACAGCTGACAGGACTTGCAGCCGGGGGAGTGCCCCATTCGCTGCCATGGCTGAGTCCCACAGCTGACGGGACTCGCAACTGCAGGAGCTTGCTACTTGCTGGTGCAGTGCCTAGGGTCATGATCTCAGCCTCCACTTGCACCAGCAATAAGGTGCGATTGGAACTGATGCTGGATCCCACAATCACACCTCCTGCCATGCATGTATGGCATGGTAGGAGGTGCAATTGTGTGGATTGCTCATCAGGTCCTATCACACCTTTACCTGAAAGTCTGGCAGAGGCCTAAGTCTTGCCCTTACAGGGGGGTGGAGTCTATGAACTAGCAGGTCTTTTTTACGTGACCCTGTTGCTACTGTACCTGTGTGACACTCTCTCTGTGGTGCTTATATGCATACTGCTGTTAGTATGCAAGGTCAGATTATGAGGACTTATCTGCATATCCTCCATTGGTGGAAAACTTTCCTGCTTGTTTTGACCATGATAATATATTTTAACTGCTTTTAACATTTTGAATGAGGGAGGGGAAGTCTGGCTTGTATGCACTGGCCCTGCCTTCTAAAACTGTAAAGTTTATAAGGGGACGGGTTCAGTCTGAGCATGTTACTTGGTCCTAAAGTTCTGCAGTCCCTAGGGTACCAGCAGATAGAAGCCTGTACCTGCCAGATTCGGAAAGAGCCGAGATTGCATCTGAAAACTGGCTGGCTCTGCAACCAGAAGAGAAGCAAGACCTCAGCAGCGGTGAGGCGTGACGTGGACAAGGAGCAGCTTTCCACACCCCCTCTCTTTCCCCCATAAATAAACCCTGTTATAGTTTGATATTGCTTGCAATGGGAGAAGTTTGTTCACACTGCAACATCCAGGCAGAAATTATTTTTCCAGGTTTCTGGGTGGTGGCTTGGGCCAAGATGATGAATTTGGATAAAACTCCTAAAGTGAACCCAGCCCTTGTTGCTGCTGCCTGGTGACTGACAGAAGAGTTAAATTCATCTCAGGGTACCAGGATCCCATGAAAAAATAGTCTGTAAACTGTTGACTAAATATGACTGCAGATAAACAGTTATCACTTTCTCAGATGCAGCTTGGGAAGGTTTGATTTATTAGCCTAGGGTCCTTACTAAGAGCAGAGAGGAGCCTTATACAGGTATTTGATGAGTACTGTGAGCCTCTAGAGCTTGTATTCTTTCTGTAGTAGAAACTAACAACTGCTAAAATAATTTTTCACTTATCACCAGAGTGGCAATCCTTCACACTGTTGCTCCCAATGGGAAGGAGCTAAAAGGACAGAAACAAACAACAAACACTTGCTACCTAATACTCTCTTTACTCTCAACTCTCCTTCTCCTAGGGCCCATATACCAGATTGCAACAAATGGCAACTACTGGTAGCAGAAAAAGCAATTCTGATGCAATGTTTTGCACACCAGCATGTCTTCAGTGACAGAGACATGGTAGCAGTTAATGCCGGGCAGGTCGGTAATGACTGTTAAGTAGACTCGCAGTGTCCCAAGGTACCTAAATCACAGAAAATTAGAGTCGGAAGGGACCTCAGGAGGTCATCTAGTCCTACCCCCTGCTCAAAGCAGGACCATCCACAACTAGATTATTCCAGCCAGGGCTTTGTCAAGCCAGGTCTTAAAAACCTCAAAGGATGGATTTTCTACCATCTCTCTAGGTAACCTGTTCCAGTGGTTTACCACCCTCCTAGTAAGAAAGTTTTTCCTAATATCCAACCTAAACCGACTTTGCTGCAACTTGAGACCATTGCTCCTTGTTCTGTCATCTGCCACCACTGAGAACGGTCTAGCTCCATCCTCTTCTGAACCCCCCCTTCAAATAGTTAAAGGCTGCTATCAAATCCCCCCTCAGTCTTCCTCTCTGCAGACCAAATAAACCCAGTTCCCTTAGCCTCTTCTCAGAAGTCATGTGCCCCAGCCCCTGAACCATTTTTGGTGGACTCTCTGCAACTTGTCCACATCCTTTCTGTAGTAGGGGGCCCAAAACTGGACACAGTACTCCAGATGCAGCCTCACCAGTGCAAAATAGAGGGGAATAATTATTTCCCTCAATCTAAGTTGTCCCAAGTGAGATGCTTCATTTAGCGTCCCACTAAATGAAGACAACTGCACAAGCAAAACTTAAAGAGCACTCTCGACCTTGCTGGGCACTCTCTCTTTGTTGCATTTTAACTTCTTTTCCTTGAGTTTCTCTTTACTTGGTATCCTCCATGCTGTCCCAAACACAAATGTCTTTCTACATGGTGCAACACAGCACTGTATAGAGCAGTGGTGGCCAATTTTTTTGGCAAGAACACCACAAGTTAAGTCTAAACTATGAGACAGTGCCACTCTAATAATCAATCCCTGTCATTGCCCAGTGCTTCAGTATTTCTACTTGGTACTGTACCTTATAGACAATACTTTAAATGCACCAAGTTAAATTTTAGGAAGCTCCCTGAATATTTGTTATGTAACTCTTGGTATAAATAACATCTTCTGTATTTATCAACAACCCCCAAACCTCCTGATTTTAAAAATGAAATTACATAAATATTGACATTTTTTTAAAATGGCAGTACAGGACCACATGGTTAAAGGCCAGTACCGAGATAGGCCTGTGGAACCAGTGGAAATTTCCTTCGTGCTTTTTTTGCAACAGTATTTTCTTTCAGTAGTTTCCTCTACTATGAAGTGTTCTTTTATTATATCTGAGTTGAGACAGCTCCAATGACGCACCTAAAATAGATGAAACTACCACCGTGTGTTTTCCTACAGCTAAACAGCAAACTACGCTGTCTGAAGCAGTGGCTCAGGCATCAAGACCATCCATTCAGCAAAGCACCCGCCTTTGCCAAATGCAGGTATTGCCAACATCACCACAAAAACAGAGCCAATAAATCCAAGCACACCGTACATCCCCTCTGTACTCCATGGAAGTCCTCAAAGTTTAGGTGCTTCTTTTCTTACATAAAAGCATGATTTAATACTTTACATCTTCAACTTTAAAGCCCAGGGAATCCACGTGAGGAAGAATAGATTTTGCACAAAAAGCCTGAGGACTGAAATTAAAAGGGGTATTTGACAAATGAACTGCAATCTGTTAAAATTGTTACATATGGGTTTGTCATGCAAGCAGAGGAGCAAATCTTCCATTGACTTCAGTGATACTACACTAATTTGCACGGGGTGATGATCTGGCTCAGAAATGGAAGTTAATCATGTAGGGCGCTGTGTGCATGCAAACTCCCCACGGGTGTTTAAGGAGGTCTAGGCAAAAGAAGCAGAACTGGGCCCTCTAAGACTGGCTTCACAACAATATTTGTATTAAAGTAAAGCAAATATGCTATTGGCATCTGACTAAATGTCCTTTTTACATTACTGGTTGCCTGGAGACTGGATCTATGAACACAGCAAACAAACAAGCTTGGTAGCCCCTCCTTGGAATTATTTTCTTTATATACATAATTTTTAAAAAAGTCTTAATCTCCTCTGCAGATTGCTCAACTAATTTTGCCACTGTGGAAAACTACCAAACGGGGGGGTAGTTTCACATCAAGGAACACTGTTAATTTTGTTCCACCATTAGCTTCCAAATCAGACTCTACAAACTGAGAAGGAAAGAAAGAATGCCTTTATTCTACTACAGGCTTGCCTGGATACTAAATTTTACCTTAAACCAAAGCAGTCACAGATTGTTTATTGAGAGAGGTTCCCACACATTTCCTATAGGCTACAGTGGAACCCACCAAACCCTTAACAAGGAACAAATAACAAAAAAACCCTAATAGCTGTTGAAATATAATGGGCAGCTAAACCTTGCTCCATTACTCTGTAAGTAATGACTGAGCTCTGGTTAAGCCCTGATTAATAAAGTGCACTTGAAAATTTTACTTAGTTCTTTCCTTGCATAAAACTGAACAATGTGGAGACAGTTATTCCTAATTTAACAAGCAGTGAAATTTAATGCCCATTGTATCTCAAGTGCTAACAGTATCTTGCTTCAAAGGGAAGCCTGTAAAATAGTACTAGGAGTTTTGGGCTACTGTTAAATTACATGGCTTACTGTCTGCACCCATATAAAGGTGAAGACTGTGTCTCTGGCTACAAAAGCCCCGTATCTCATTCATTCTTAATCACTGGAAACTGAGTGGTATGTCTGCATTAATGAATGACCTCTTACTTCTCTCCTTTAACAGGTCTTTATTCCTCTAATCAATCTCGTCATTCACACCAGGAGAATCAGTTAAAAGCTCTTTAAAAATACATAGGTGTGATCACGGTACATCCTGTATATTTTTCTAAAGAGATGATTTATGTAAATAAATAATAGAAAACTAGAAGCAAAGCAGCTTTTGAGAGAGCTATGGTGTGGACAGGTTCTCTTTCTGCAGGAGAGGAGACAGGAGGGATGAAACACTATCCCAAGGCCGCTAGGACAGTCGTATAAAGCTCTGCCCTGTGCCTCTCTTCCATAATGTCCCTTGGTTAGAAGGAAGTCACTTACTGGAGTCGCAAAGCTACCCGTGTACCACAGACTTGTGCGTCCCCTCCCTTTCTTGAGTGAGCTTTATTTACATCAAAAATAAAGAACCATGAAACTAAGATATTTACAGCTTCAGAAAACTATTGACAGTGAGGGAATGAATCCCACAATACTAAGCGTACTGTGTGGATCACTGTTTACGCTTGTTTTTTCCCTTCATTTTGGATCTTTTCCTCCACTGCTTCCAACATTTGAATCTTGGAGTGTGGAGGGACCTGTGGCCAACAGCAGGGGCTTCATTGTACCAACTGTATGCAACATTTTTGCTCGCCCAGGTAAACTCAAATGGTATCAACAGGTCTTTTATGTGAAGAACTAGCTCTGAGGAAAGAAACCTTTGCCAGTTAAAAAGAAAAGAAAGAGGAAGTGAGGAAAGCAGAAAGAAAACCCAGCTTTTCCCTACATTGTTTCTTGTGGGGGGAAAAGGAGAGGAAATAAAACATAGGAGGGAAAGGGGAAATGCTTGGAAATCAAATTAACCAAAAAGTTTAAGTAATAAACAAAATCGAACAGTCCCAACAGATAGACCACTGGCTGTCACCATTGTTTCCCATGCTGTGCCATGAAGGCATGCTCACAGCAGATCTCAGTGATATACAGTAGAATGTCAATTATCTGGAATAATTAGGTCACCCTCATTTGGATGATCGAACACCATAGAATGAAGCGCTGAAAATTACACTTGAATTACTGTACTACACAATAAATATTAAAAACAATAGGACATAAATAAAAGAGCATATAATGTTGTAAAAAGTCTCTAAGTACTAGTACCATAAATAAACAATACACAGTTGTCTTGCTGACAAGCAAAACCCAAGTGCAGGCTAATGGTTTTGCTAACAGAGACTTCTGGTCAACTGACTTTCCAGATAATTGACACAGTATTTAAAACCTTGCTGACATATCTACCATAGGGCCCAGTCTCTTGCTCTGTACCTTAGATGGGTCATTTGCAGCATGTAAAATGCTACCAGATAAGAACGATAGCATTTTGCACAGGTATATAATACCGCAAAGTGCAGTAAGAGAATCTGACACTTGCTAACTCTAATGGAATTGAATTGGTGTACGTAACTGGGGGAAACTTTTGAAGAGAGGGAGACAGGGTTACAAGATAAGGTAGAAGAGTACATTCTCTCATATAGGTTTTGCTGCTTTTTACATCTTCAATTCTTCATCTGGTTTCTTAGAAACCCCTAGCTGGAATCAAACACTTAAATGATCTTATCCTCTTCTCATCTGAGAAAATAAGGTTAAGATCCTCACTTGCTCTGGGGTCCTTTTAGAATAGGGAAAAGAGGCCTAAAAATTCCAGGTCTGGTCAGGGAAGTATTCCCTTCATGTAGGGTTTGTGGAAGCCAGCTACAGGCTGTCTTTTGAAGACATCCACACAAATCCAGGCATGTCAGGGGTGTCTTGAGAGGAGAACTATAGCATGTAGGCTCTCCCATTTATAGGTAAGTAGTGGTGTCTATAGGGCAAGCCAGGGAAGTTGCCATATTTTAAAGACGGTTGCCTAAGTTGTTAAGGTGCTCTAAAGCCAGAGTAGCCCAAGATGAGGAGGGTGCAAAGCCTTTAAGCACCCACAGTTGTGCTAGTTGTGCACTTATAAAACAGCACAGAATCTCACTCCTGGATTCTCAGAAAGGCGTGTTCGGATTCCCTGCAGCATTTGCTATGCTAGCTCCCTGTAAACGTAAGAATAAACTAAACTCCCTGTTAACTAAAGAATATTCAAATGTGAATTTACAAGCCATGATGAAATAAGAGTCCCAACACACCTGTAACATGGTTATCATCATTCATTTTTACAAGAGACCAAGAGCTCAAATTCAGTAAAGCATGAAAGTACACAAGGATCAGAGGTAAAATATAATGTCTCAGTGTGGCAGAACTAAGAAGGGAGCCAAGACTCCCACTCTTCTCGTCTAACCAACAGACTATAGCTTACCACAGATACCTAGAGTGAAAAAGAAACATTTAAAATTAATTTCTCTATCAGATAGATTTCCTACAAACTCAGACCAAAACAAAGATAAAAAAAGAAGCATTAAACAGTGACACAATAAGGTTTATATAATATAGCTTTGGTTTAGTGTCAGCACTGTCTCTTATCTTAGCCTTATTATGTACCATTTCTGATGCAAAGCACACAAAGAATGAAAAAAACAGTAAGTATGGATAGATGGAAATATAGTTGTACTTAAAACAATTAACTCCCTTTGTAAGTCGCAATCAAATACAATTGCTAGATTTTAAAAAATTTCCTACTCTGACAACCTGCTCAAAAAAGGGGAGCACATGTTCCATGACATTTTTGAAAAATGACTTCCCCAGTTTTCAACCAAACCCACAGTTCAGAAGTATGAAGGCAACAGACAAAAATCTATTCTGCTATGTGCATGCCAGCTACCCTCTCTCATAGCCTGCTCTTCACATACCATATTTGCTTGAATATAAGATGACACCCCAATAATTAGACTGTATGTATGGAAAATGTTTTAATTTGTTGCAACTTTCTAGGAATAGAATTTAATTATTGAAAGTCTGTCTTGAATTTATCCCCCTCCCACTGCTATAAAAGGGAAAATAAGGCGGGGGGGAGGGAGGGGTGTCAGGAAGTCAACTTGCTCTCTGCCCCCCCTCCACTTTCCTCTTATAGCCCCTCCTCTGCCCCCCTTACTGTCAGACCCTGCTCTCCCTAAGCACATGGAAGTGAGGAGGAGCAAAATTTAAAACACTGACTTGGACATAAACATGCCTATAGTAATTTGCATGTAGGTTCATCCAGAATTGACCCATTTTCCCTTTTTTGAAACTGTTGCAAGTTTCAGCACAGGTACTCCATAAACACACACACACACACACACGCGCGCGCACACACACGTGTACATGCATAGGTGTTTAAGGAATACCTGTGCTGAAACTTGCAGCAATTTCAAAAAAGGGAAAATGGGTCAATTCTGGCTGAACTAAGTCTATGAGTTATGTATATATGGTTCATCCAATCCTACAAACTACACCTTTACAGTTACATCATTCTGATTCCTGCTATCATAACTGTACCATGTACCTGCACTCCTGCACACCCAAGCATCTGCAAGCCCCTCAGTTGAGGAGTGCATCAAAATGGGAATGAATGACATGTAGGGATACTATATCAGAAAGACAGCTGAAGATGATGATGATGAGATGATAGAGATCATATGGAAGAGAAAGAACTAGCACATGCTGCTTAGAGGTGGGGCCACCACTGAAGAGAGCAAAGATGACGTTGACAGATGAGACAATGACAGGGACAGCGATGAATATGGAGATGAATGAAAGAACTGGAGAAATAGGTGGAAAATTGGGAGAAGGTGAGAGGGGCACTGAAGTGATCCTTCATGCGACTGTGGCTGGTAAAGGGGATATATAGTGCAAACTATTTTATTTTGCAAAAATATATATTCTTATGTGCACACACATGCATGCACGCACGCGCGCACACACACACACAAGCATTCCTACCACAATACCTGTAACCAACCTGTCCCATGGCCACTGTGGCTCACTTGACAGTCCAAAGCCCATCATTGCAATAAAATAAAGAGCATTTTCTGCAGTTGGGGTGAGATTAAAAGCACAAGGAATTCAAGGAGTTGTTTTTTTCAACAAATTTATAGTGTGGGTAAAGTAATAAACCATTTACATTTGAAAGATCTACAGCCTACTGATGCAGATTGGTAGTGCATTTGCTGGTTTTCTTCTAATACAAGTAAATGTATTAGTATGTTTTATAGGGGTTCTGCTAGTATTGCTATGGCATCTGTGGCACTCCACTGGAGGCCGTATCTCTAACACTTTAGCTGGCAGGAGAATAAAAGTATTCTGAACATTATTTCATATCTCTACCTGCACAGAGAACCAAAAACATACTATGAAATGAAATGGTGCTCTATATTTTTGTTTGTCAGGTACTGTATTCCCCACACTATACTTGGCCTATTTTTCTTCTTCAGTTTATTTTCTATAAGATATGCTTTCTTTAATATACTAAAAACAACAGAAATTGGGGGCTCTGCTGGTATGTCTGTACAAGATTTAACTTGGACTTAAACAGGCCACTAGTTTTATGGGTGTAAACAAAAGGGTTCAGTTTTGTTCACTGAACAGTTTTGTTCAGTTAGATGTCTAAGTACTACTTTGTGACCATCTAGATACCCTGTTTTTTGCCAGCAATTACAAATGACAGGAGCAAAGACTAAGAACACCATTTAAAAATCCAGTCCTTTCTAAGCATACAGATGCTCTTGAGAGCATGGACCAAATCTAAACCGCATTAAATCAATGGAAAGATTTCAAACGGCTTTGTATCAGGTCCCAAATGTTCAGGAATAATTTAAACTAGCAGTTCTCAACCTTTTTAGACTCAAGGCACCCCTCAGAAAATGCCAGCTCTTAGCACTGACTCACTTTTTAACTGTGTAAAAATAATAGTGCAACTCTTCTATAGCAAAGAACTCAGAAAGACCACAACAGGTCAGAATGGTCTTGACACTATGGATTCCTATTTGAAATCTCTGAGCTCATCTTGTGAATTGTGTAGGGTGTATATATCCCACAGCACTCTGATTGAGAATCACCGATTTAAAGAGTAGAAATTTGTGTGTTGGTGGGTAGGTGGGCTTATGAGTGTGTGTGTGGGTGGGTTTTCATTTGAACCTACTGAAAGCTTCAATTTATAAATGCAAGTACCATAACTAGTCATCCAAATGCCATTAGCTGGTTCTCAAACAGCAATTAGGTCTGTAAAGTATAAATTTTATGGACCTAAGCATCAATGTGATTATCCAGCTTGCAGTATTATTGATGTATCTACATTAAAAAAAGTAAGTCTTATGGTTCACAAAAGTACAAAAATATTTTACTGCTTCTAAGTGGCTGGAGTATAACACAGGGCACATAACGCCAGACAGATGGATCAGAAGTGAAAGCTAAGTGACCCCTCTCTTTAGTACTTCACACTGTATGCTTTTTAAAATCAAAGTATGTTTGCTCCAGAGAAAATGGCTGACAGTTTTCCAGTTAAAGATGACTAAGAATGAAGTAGGAATTCATTAACAGTCAAGGAACAATCTAAGGTATGCAACAGACATTAAAGAAGCTGCTACTCTGGAAAACAGGAAAGGATGAAAGGAAGTTTTGAAAGGCAAAAAATAGCAGAGAATTTTGTGAAGGGCTATGTATCTAAAAAATAAGTATTTGAATATAGCAGTTGGAAAGTTGCTACAGTAAAGCAAAATCTTTCATCCAGTACAAAAAAATGACATGAAGGAAAAAATCAGTTTAAGATCTTTATGTCAACTAAACTAAAACATTTACTAGGTCCTCAAAATATCATTGAGACTTTGAACACACTGGTAATTTGTAATGCTTTTTCATGTTTCCCTTTAAGGCAGAATGCTTAAACAAGAACAAAAATGACAACGGTACAGAAGGGTAAGGAAAGTAGCAGACTTAAAAGAAAAGGACAGATACCAAGAAGCTTTTGCATTTAATGAAGAACTCAAGTCATATTAGAAAGATACAGGTAGTGTAAACAGGAGATGAAACCTCTGCCAAAAATTATGTCTCCTTCTCTTGTCCTGTCTCATATAAGTGAGAATCAAAATTTAATGAAAGCTTAATAACTATTCTCCAACCATTTGAGTTGGTCTAATAAAAGATCTCAAATTCACCCAAGGAACCTTGTCTGCCAATGAAAGCTTGAGGCTGTCATGAAACCAATACATGGTTTTCAGAACTTAAATGAACAAAGACATTCAGGAAATACATTTTGCCCTCCAAAATCTTCACATTTCTGCCTTTCCTCAATGGCCTTTGGAAAATATGTTTTTTAGAAGTGCATTCAAGTAGATGGGATTATGGGTAGCTTCTTCTGCAGCTCTGAAATATTTTTCCATTAGTAAGTCATGGCAGATTATTGAGACCCTTCTTTCTGTGGGTATTCATATATCACACACAGTGCTGTTATCCGGGAGGAAGAGCCCACCTGGTGCCACTGCTGCTGCTGCCTCCAGCTGAGCCCAGCTCCCCCGACAGCCCTGCTGGAGTGAGACAGGAGCAGCTTCGGAGTTCTCCTGCCTCTGGGGTTCATGAGAACAGCAGCAGCAATAGGCAGTGGAGCACAAAGGGGAAGGGAGGTTAACCTGAGAGCTAGGGCAGGACAGATTCTTACCTGATTTGAGGACTTAAAAGTCCCTGGCTCTTGTTCCTGTGGTGTGGTCTGCCCATCACAATGGGGAGCGGAGGGGAGGAGGTGAAAACTGGGAGCGGGGCTGCCACCACCCCTGCAGCACTGGTTGCTATTCCCACACCCCATTCACAAGATTCTGGATATGCCCATGCTGCATGTCAAAAAGAGAAAATGCAGAGAGCCAGAATCTCAGCTAGTGAAGCCATGTTGGTTTTCACCAACTTTAGCAGAGCTATGCTGATTTGCAGTAAATGAACATGAGGCCCACAAACTCTCCTAATGATCTTGCTGATGAATGTGAACTGTGTGGGAAGTTGCTATCAGCCACTGTTTCCTTAATAAGCTGCAATACCACCTCCTCCACCACCGCTACCACACTGGTGAATGAAAGCAGCTTGAACTGACACTTACATTACTGTATGGCCCAAACAGCCTAACTAGGATTGGGGTCCCATTGAGGTAAGCTCAGCACAAAAGCAAGGCTGATGATACCTCAGCTATTTGTTTTAAAACAGACTTTCACCAGGACAGAGCATGTTCTTGATCTTCCTTATGAAGAGGAAAAAGTAATAAAAAGGACAAAACATAACACTTCAAGACTTTCGGTCTCTTTTCTTTTCCATCTTGAATATTTCCATAAGAACTGTTCAACTGCTTCTTAGTTCCCATATCAATACAAGGAGTTATGTCACCTCCACAAAAGGCCTTTACCAGACTGGAATCCCAAAAGACAGATGATGAGCAAATGCTTACATTCTGTTGACATATTGCACTGAAAATTTCTACAATGTGTTGTTGAATTCATAATAAGAATACAATGACTGCTATTATGCTCAACTTTCCATAGTGGCACTATATTGAACTACTGGAAATTGATAGTTATGTAATAAAAGAGGATGCTACGATTTGAGATAGATGTCTGAACAATTTTAGGTGTATAATCTTTGCTCCTTTCTATGGCATTCAACTGCTTAACTGGGACATTAATAGCCTCCTGATTATGATGTTAGGGACGACTTCCAAGGCACTGCATGAACAAGTTGATCACCCAGGACCTACTAAAACCTCTTTGAACTGTCTCACTCTTTGGAGAATTGATGTTTCTTAATATAGCTTTCCTTTTTCCATATGCATCACTGTATATGTGCTTGGATAGGTCCTAATACAGGGTATGTCAACACTGTAGCCACTGTTTCTTGGCAGAGAAAAAAAAGCCCACAATGACTTCCAAGCTGTTCCAACTAGACTGCTACTGGTAGTGAGCCAGCCAGTTTAAATCTAATACAGGCATTTCTATACTACCCCACAATCACTGATATGACTGTAGTGTAGACATCCTCTCACAGGCATTTAAAAGCCCATGCACCTCGCTTTCTTTTCTGGCTGATACCATTCAGCAATGTGGTTTCTCCTCCAAGATGGCTAAGTTAGCTTCAAGGGAAAATTATATTAGAAGTGAAGTAAAAAGTGGAAACTTCCTACTCATGTTGATCTCTCTAGGGCAGAGGGATTTTAAGCCTCTATAAATGCCATTTTCTTTTTCCATGCCACCCGCCTTCCCAGAGCCTGGAAGATGAATAAACAACTAGTCATATAGCTGTCGCTGTGCCTGGTGGTAGGTGTCCTTGCAACGACTGTAAAGGTCTACATTCTGGCTCTGAATCTCCGCAGGCGCTTGCAATGCCTCGAGCTACTGTGGAAGGTAACTTCCTGAATTCTAAATGTGGAAAGGTGGAAATCTGCACTTTCCAACTGTTTTGCAGATTGCTTTTGGTCTTGCAGTTATACAGCAAACAAGATTTCTTTGAAAAAAAACCCAAGTGTGCTGTACTGGCCAAATTCTGCCTGCCGATACACAGCAGAGATTTCCAACGCTATCATGAATTCAGATGCACAAAGTCCACACGTTTCAATGGCAACTGTCTAAACCCTGCATGTGCTTTTGAGAGTCACAACCAGAATGGTAAGATTCAGTGAGAACTGACAACCAAAGGTCAGAATTGAGCCCTGAGGTAGTACACCTTTCCATAGAAAATGGCAGAATGCATTGGTCTCCCTGCTACACACACACAATTACTAACATCTTTCATGCTAACTAGAGGAACCAGATGAGTGACAGATGAACTTCAAAGCTGACTAATGTAAGGCAGTGTAAACTGGATAAGATCATTATAACTATTCATACACATGATAGGGTTCTAAATAAATTACAACTAGTAGGCAGGGAAAGACATTTTTTTAATCTGCTCCAGTTGAAAGCGATTAAGGTTCATGTGTGTTCATCCCTGAGGGACAGATTTCTGTATGGGGGATTAGGGGAGGGGAGAACATGAAATAGTTCATATTAAATAGTTGCATATTTCAGATCCATGTGGGATTTTTTAAAAATTTGTTTTAAAACTTGAAGAAGCTGCATATTTTTAAAATCCAGTTTATGATTTTTCTTCGAGCATTTAACACCACAAACGGTACCTCCCAATGCACCAGAATGGAACGTCCTGAATTGCTGTAACACAATAGTACCAATACATAAATTAGTCAGGAAAGAAAAGAAACACCAGCACAAAAAATCCCTAATGATCACAGGTGTTGCCTTCTCCAAAGAATGATTCAGGAAGTCAGAAGGTACAAACTACAAAAATACAGTTCTGAACTCTTTAAGACTAGCGTACTGCGCTTTTTAGCCCCCCAGTTTGCATTAAGTTCCTTCTGGGACCACCAAGAAATGCTACAGCTGGGCATCATTGACTTTCTGGTACTTTTTCTTTCATATATACCTACTGTGACTTGATTCCTGGATAAAGCATATAGAACCTGATCCAAAGTCTACTGAAGGCAATAGGAATCTTTCTACTGATGTCAGTCGGATTTTGTCACCAGATAAAAAACTTGTATCTGTGGGTTATTCTTACTTATCCTTTTATGGACTGATTTTGCAAAATGCCAAAAGTCCTCCTAGAGAAGCTCAGGGCCTTTCAGGTTTTGCCTTCAGGTGTCTTTTTTCTTTTTCCTCTTTTTTTTTGTATATATTACTATTATTCTTTACAGTCTTGGTCACTCCAAAAATGTGTGCATCAGAAAAAACAACTAATTCAGAACAAAGAGCTGCATGTCTTATCACTCTCCACTGGTCTTACATTCTGAGGAAAAGACAACTAGACCCAATGTCATCTTGACTTTATAGTTCAGCCCTTATGCATGCTAAATTCTTACTGAAATTAATGGCTATGTTGTGCCTAGCCCATCCTGGGCCTTATTTGTAGTGCCAGCTCTCTATCCAAGCATTACATTTGCAAATAATTATTCAAGTTTCCTGTTAGACTGTTCCTGGGTGTTTCTTTGGAAAAGGCTGCCTGTTGTGTACAGAAACCGCGCAAAAAGGGAAATTTGAATTTTAGGACATGACTCACTGAAGTATCTATTGAAAACTCTCCATTCTTTGTACCTAAGAAGTCAACACGAGGTTGGCATTATTTATATTCTAGTTTCACAAAAAGGTCTCAGGTGAGAAAGAGTCCCATTGGATTAGGCTCTGTACAAAGACAGTAAAATACAGGCTCAAAGATCTTACAAAACAAAAAAAGGAAGCATTGTTTTCATTTTTCAGATGGGAACCGAGCTTCAAACTCACCCAAGGGCCTACAATAACCTATAGCGGAGTCAAGAATTAAAACTATACATCTTGAGACAAATGCAGCGTTTCCTCCACAAGACAGTCCTCCATCTAATTATCTGGAATGTTAAAAGACTGCTTTATTTGTGCAAAATTCATCTCAGTGCTTTCCCACTCTAGCAATGCAGGATTAGACATGCTATTTGACAGGACAATATCCGCAAGCAGAACTATGAAGTGATGTCCTGGAATCAATCCATTTTCAACCAACATTAGTTGTAGCCCATCTTTCTATTAGTATATCACAAACAATTACATTTTATTCAACTGATGTTAACTATCTTTTTTATTTGCCTTCTGGTGTATATATCAGCAAATTGTGCTCTTCCTTTCTGCCAGTATTAATATTTAAAAGATGGAACTATTAAGCTAGACTAAGTAAGCTACTAAAATTATTAATGTGTTACCAAAAGACACTTGTAACTGAGCAGCTAGTTCTCCCCACTCCTACCCCTCATACTATCATCTGCATGAAATAAGTGCCACACAATACTGCTAATTCATAGAGCTCGAGAGTCAGGCAGTACCTCTGATTCTAGCCCTGAGGGAATGGAGGCAGTGGAAATCCATCTCAAGTGACTAAAATTCTGATACAGGGAAGTAATGCTGAACCCAAGTGTATCCTGCACCTCTGAGAAAACCTCATTATTTGGTCAAGACTCTATGTTGTTGTTTTTTTGTGGGTTTTTTTTTTTTGAAGGTGTGGGAGGCTGTGAAAAGGATGCTGCATGCAGAAAAAAGGCCCTCGTTCTCCAGCAAAGCCACTGGGAAATGAACTTCATTTGTTCTTAGGCAGAATGATAGAGATGTTCCATTCTCTTCTGCTGCTAGATGTAATATTTGTTGCCAAGAAAATTAATTTTGTTTTCAGAAACAAATAGCCACTAAAGTATGGTTAATAAATTAGTAGGAACATTCACATGGTAATTTAATCGCATGATAACCATTGCATTTTCTCACTGCACTGCATATAAAAGTCTCCTTCCCCTCCCATGAATCTACTAAACTACCTTAAAATAAATTCCATTTATAATGCTTTTATACAAATCTCATACTCGCTCTACAAACAATTTTGTTTTCTCTTCTGGGCAACTCTCCAAAGAGAGCTATTATGTATGCTTCTGTAATTACTGATCCATCATATAGGAAGCTTCCACACATTTCTGAAAGTCCAACTAAACTATAAGGAAGGTCTTGTGGTTAAAAGAGTTTGACAGGGATGCAGGAGACCTGGACTGAATTCTGACCCTGCCCCTGACTTTTTGCATGAGCTCAGATTTTTAATGTAATTGCTTTGCACTTTGCTTCCCCATCTGTGGGGCAGGGGATACTATCTCCTTTACCTGTCTTTCAATTTAAGGTGTATGATCTTTAGGGCAGAGGACACAATGGGGCCCTGAGTTCAGTTGGTACCTAAGTGCTAGTGCAATATAAACAATAACAAAGACATGGGTAATGCCAAGGTTTACATCAACCTCTTTAAAGGTATGTCCATGGCTCAGTAACTTAGACCAGTAATGTTCAACCTGGCAATCTTGGGAATGAACAAATGCTGCAAGACCAGACCTAGGGGAAAAGACTAGGCTTTGTACCCCGTCCGTGCCCCTGCACACCTGGATTTGGCCCCACAACATTTCTGCAGGGCTCACACGTCCTATTTAGCATTATGCTACCTCTGTCCAGCCCAATATGCCAGGATTGGACCCCGTGTTGCCTGCGCCAGGCCCTGTGCACCCGGTCCAACATGCAGGGCCAGGTTAACCAATGCACAGGACTCCCTCCAAGTATGAAATTTTGGCAGCAGGGGAGTGGCAATTGCTGCCACCACTCCCCTGATGCCAACTTTTCTGACCTGTGGGAAGGCCCACAGGCCAGATAACATAACTCCACAGGCCAAAACTGGTCTGCCGGCTGGGGGTTAAACACCCCAGACTGGCCAAAATGTGAACCTGACATCAACCATATCCTTCATATACCATACCTTCCCTTCTCCTAGGACTCTCATGCTTTTCTATTTCAGCCTGACACTTTCTAATGACCATTGGTTTATGTGTCATTTTTGTCCTTCTCCTTAAAGGCAATATTCTGATTCTTTCCCCTGACTTGGGAATGAAGATGGATATAAGCTTAATTTGTATTTCTCCACTTGTTTTCAGGAAGAAGTATTTGGATTATTTTTCACATTTAATTTACTTTAGTATTGATTAGAGAAGATGAATCCATGGTTACTAATACCAATTTTTTTTTCCTCCTTAGTTTTAGAGACTGTTCAATTATTATTTTCATTTATGGTTTTTAATCTTGTGCTGGGTTTGTTTGGGGAAAGGAGATGGGTAAAGGAGAGGTTTAATTTTGCTGCCTTTGACTTGCTGCATGCTAGCTGCTTCTATAGTTTTGGAAGAATGATTGGAAATTGCCCTTTTGAATGCCATAGCCTCAGCATAGCTAATCAATGGGAGCAAATGGGGGCCACAATGAAGTCAACAGTAAAACTCCCATTGACTGGCTGGAACACAGCTTTTAGCCTCATGTGGCTTTTCTGATGAGGAATATACAAGCAGTCAATAATGCATCACACATTCAGGAAATGCTGCAGACTTCTGCTCCAGTGCCTCCTAAACAAGTATTTAAATGCATGAATGGAGACCTAAAAGCAATCTTCTCTTCAGAGGCAAGATTTAGCCAAAAACATAAATTTTCTGTGGACTTTCTTTGAATAATGTCATCACCTGGTTTTTCCTTATATGATTGCCTTAGGAGGCAGAGAAATTACCCAAAACAGCAGACCAGGACAAAACCCCCCCAGAATAAATGAAGCAAACTGTGTGTTAACTCTGTAGTTTTAGCAGCGTCTTAAACAGTGCAGATCAAAATGAAATGCATTCCAGATAAACCAACAAGCACTCATTTGGACTAGCTATTTTATGAAAATTTAGTTTAGTAAAAATTGTGCCTGCTACATTGCACATGGGAAGTCATACTCCTCCACCTTGTTGTGAATGCACAATGCAGCATTTGCCATGACGAAGCAGAGTATCTACCAGGTTTGCACTTGCACACACTAGGCCCTATTATAACATAACCACTGAATAGTAAAAATAAAGGAAACAGACAGGTTGTTAAATGAAGGCTCCAGGTTCATGGATGAAAGACAGAGTAGCATATCCGCTGGGAGAAAATTAACATGAAACTGGAAATCAAGTTCTGCACTCAGCAACCAGATGTAGCAGAAGTTAGCACCTATGGAGCCACATTGATTTATGCCATTTAAAGATTTGATGCTTTTATCCTTAAGACTTTAATCTGCTAGAAAATTAATTAAATTAATTTGCTAGAAAGATCCCACCTATGTAAGTGATGACTTCCTTCAGAAAGAATTAAGATGCATACTAGGTCAGCACTATTCAAACTTCTGATCCCATGGACTAGATGAGCAGCAGAGGGCCACCCTCGCATGTCTGTGATTCAGGCCCAACGATGTCCCTACACACAGGAATTTGGGGCATCGCATGCCAGGACTGGGGCCCAGGGCTCTGCACCTCCCCTGCCTAGCCCCAAGTGCCAGGGGTGGGCCACAGTATCCATCCCACAGGGCTCTGCAGGTGTCCAGAAATTTGGCAGCAGTTGCCACCACTACCTTGCCCCCAAATTTTCAAACCCAGGGGTGCCCCCATGGAGTGGATAACCCAGTGCTGGGTGCCAGATCTGGGCCAAGAGTGACATTACACCAGCCAGATATAGAGATGGTGGTGCCTACACAGAGAGTAGACCTGGGGTGGGATGGGACAAGGATAGATACAGCAAGGGCAGATAAGACAATATGGCAACCTTGTAAAGGAGACTGCCTGAATTCATAATATGAATTAGAGTTTATATACTAGAGTTTATATTCTGTTAATGTTTTTAAGAGAGTAATTCTGGGAAAAGGGTGTAGACTGCAGTAAGCCCTAAGATGCTTAATGATGGTATTTCATTCATTCATTCATTCATTCATTCAATTTCTATGCTGCCCTTCCCAAAACAGGCTCAGGGCAACTTACAATTAAAATGAAAAAATCATAGAAACAAAATAAAATATTCAAGTAAGACTGTAAAACAAGAACTCCCTCCCCAACCTCCCAATTTGAAAGTAATCCATCCAACCCAACCCTTTTTACACCCACAGTGATGCATGTGGAAAAGTACCCCCCATAGCTAACCCAACCGATTTCCTGACCCACATTCACAAACTCCTTAAAAGAAAATAACCTTTTATTCTCCCCACCCTCTTATTTTTTATTTTGTACCCTTACCCACTTCCAACTCCTGTGCCTCACACCCATAAGCATACCCCTCTCACTTGCCATTCCTCACAAGCCTGTACCTCACTCAGAAGAGAGAGCATCACTTTTGCTTGCCTCTGCTTGAGGCAAGCAAAAGCCACCAGTTTTGCTTATGGCATTTGCTTGCTTGCATTTGACAAGAGTTTGGGTAAGAGAAGAATTGGCAAAGGAAATGAGCAGGTGAGAAAATATCACAGATGAGCACAGCACTCATTCATTTAGCGGTTTTATACCTGTTAGATCTGGTATGCCCAATAACCATATAAGAGAGTTCAGAGTGATGATGAAATAAACTATTAGGCACATTTCTATATTTTCTAGCCTTATTTAGCAAGTTTTTGAAGTTGGGCCAGGTAACTGAATATAAAAATCCAGGTTAATTTCAGAATCTTTGCCCTTCAACCTTGAACTGAATTGCTCATTGGCAGATAAAGCAAGGCTGTGTGAATCCGACTTCATGGCCTATGCTCTTCTCCTCTAAGTTGCTGTGGACTATATACTGGCTACCTAACATGCCATGAAACTTAGCCTGCCGCAAGCATGAATTATGCCTATGACAGAACATAATTAATTTTTCCTGCAAGTGCTAAGCAGACAAAACTTCAACTCCCAACAAGAGTCCATCTCCATAGAGTGCAGAGCTTTTGGTATTTACTCGTGACAAATGCATATTCATTTAGCTTCTATAGTAACAGAACATAACAGGGGACCCAATTCTGCTCTGCTAGGCATGTGTGTCCCACTGATTTCAAGGGGAAGCAAATAAGCATACCCAAAGGCAGAATTTGGCCCTGAACTTCCATGAAATTATAAACCCTGTGTTGAAACTGGGGTTATATAAACTTATAATGAGAAAAATTACATCCTTCCAGATTACATCCCTTCAGGCACTACTGGGTTTTTTGCTGCAAGATGACATGAAAGGAGCTTTTATTAACATTTTTTTTATTTTGCTTGCTTCTGTTTATGTTAGTATCAGATGCATGCAAAGCCAGTAGCTACAATGACGGGAACCTTACACTACATTTTGTCACTTATAAAGTGTTGAAGGGGTTTCTCTCAGAAGTCAAGGCAGCTAATGAACACATATCATTTTTAATCATTATATGTACAAGCACCTTTTGATTTTACACAGAGTATTTGCAGCTTTAGAGAAAATCAGCCCCTGTGGAAATTCAGCTTCCATTTTGGTAATGCACTAACCTACTCTAACAAAACAGATGAAACTGCTGTCTTCATTTAACATTGTACAATGTTTAATAAGTAAATAATAGAGGTGCCCTGATACATTGGTCCAATATCGCATCAGTACCGATATAAAGAAAATTGCCTATATCGAATACCAGCCTGATGGAGCCAATAATTTGGCCGATAAATGCGCGTGCTGCACACAGCTGTGGTGCAGCACAGAGCAGAGTCGGCAGCATGGAGAGCTGCCTCCAGCTGGTAAGTCAGCTATCAGTATTGGCCCCGAAAATCTCTATCAGTGCACCCCTAGCAAATAATCGTCCCTGACTTTGAATACTAATAGGATGGCATATCCATACCTCCCTGTGGGTCAAATCCACGTCCCTACATACAGCCCAAGGGGTTAACCAGAGGAGTTTCATTAGAATCAGAATGAGAAGGTTCTGTCCCAAGGGTGTTAGTGGCTCCTGTGGAACCATTTTGAGATCACTTCTACAGATTTATGGATGAAACAGGCTCATTTTTATGCAGGAAGGAATGAAGGGTTTGATCCCTGGAGCCAAATCCTGCAGTACTTTTGTATGCAAAAATCTCATCGATTCCAATGGGATTTAAGGGTTTGAAGATTAGGCCTTCAAGTAGGATCAGACCTTCAGCCCTGACCTTTGTAAAGAAGAAAAGTATAAAGCAGTTATTCTTCTGGAGGGTGCAAACTAAAGTACAGGAACTTCTTTATGAAAGCAAAGTAGAGAGAAGGGAAGAATCAAATGCAATGTAGAATAGAGAAGCTTACTGATAGGAAAATGACTGACATTTACAGTGAAGACTGCTGACATTTCCACCATGCCTATTTTGTCAATCCTGAAAAGGGCTAGCATGTATCAAGCATTTAATGAATCACAAAACACATCACCTTGCAAATTGACTGTGCTCAACGTCAAGGAAATGGGGCTATATCTCATAAATGTGACATCAGGAAGCACCTTATTTGATTAAGGTGACTGTAGAGTTGTGTTAGAATAGCATATAAATCGCCTTGCTAAAGGCCACTGGGCAGAGGTTGCTGCAGAGAAAGGTGAGAGAGAAGAAGAAGAAAAAACAAAAAGAAAGGACACATTTATTTGTATGATATGCATATCCAGAAGGAAAAATGGCAAGGGTTACCACTGAACAGAAGGAAAATATTAGAGTGAAATGTTAAGGGGAGAGAGAAATACTGAAGTCTGCTCTCTTCAGTGTCATCAGAGGAGTTAATTGCATTTATGTAGAATTTGCTAAACAAGGGCAAATACACACTGGTCTGAATGGCAAAACTCCACTGAGCTCATCCCAGACACTCCATTCCCATATGTTATTTTCTCACTGACATAGCGAATAATAATACACACATATAAATAAGGTTTATGGACCTTATCCAAAGACTAGATATCAAGAGGAGGATTCCCATAGACTTTGACAGACATTGGCTCAGGCCTAGTATTTCCAATTTAGGAAAGCTTGAGGTAATAATCATAAATGCATATAAATCTTCAGAGAATTTTAGAAACTTTAATCCACTCAAATCATTCTTCTGGAGGAAAGGAAAAAAGGAAAGTGAGGCAGAGAAACTGCTGAGACTTGCCTAAGGAAATAAAAGGCTGTAAAAAGAAAGGAGGTAATGCGAGACCCAGCATTAGAAATTCTGGTTTTCAGTCCTACACTCAGGGCACTAACAAATGCGCAGCTCCCCCAGGCTAACTCATGGAACTTCACAGAAAGTGCCATGAGTTAGACTGACCCTTCCAACCCAACAGACATTTGTTGTTGGATCAGGAGGGTGAGTGATCGAGCTCCACCTTGGAGCCAATTGAGGGAGAGAGGCTGTGTCTCTGCAGTGTCTTTCCCCTAGCCTCGCTCCCCTCTCCAAGCTCCAATTCTGTCTCACGATGCAAGGGGCAGAAGGCAGGGGAGGGACGTCTATCTGGGGTTTCCCCAACCTGCTCTGGAGTCAGGGGGCAGGTAGATTGGAGACCCCCACCTAGTGGGGTGGGGTGGGAAGGGGGGCTTCAATCCATCTGCTCCACCCTCCAGTGCCGACTGGGCAACCCCCAGACTGAACTCACTCCCCTCCCTTTTCCCCCTCCCATTTTGAAGATAGAGCCAGGAGCAGGGCTGAACTGCATTAGCCCAGCCCTGCTCCCAGTGTGTGCTGGCAGACATTAATGACGGCTTTCCACTTTGAAGAGTCTTCATCTGAACCCTTACCCTGTAGAGTACTTTCAGTGGCCGATCATGCAACAAACTGTCATATTTGTCCATGCCTTCAGTTATCAGACTGGGCCTCTCCTCCAGCACACTGGAAATTAAATCCACACATAGCTAGCCACAGCTATTATAGTGGAATAAATAACTCCACTCTAATCAAAGGCTGAGCTGACTTCTCCATTGCAAAATCTGATTTTCAAGGTTTAATAATGACAGCCATTTCAAATTCCATCAGTTAAAATTAAGCATTGAACTGACCAACTAACTAAGTAGTAAGGATTTTTAATATTTAGAATATACTGCCTGCTTTTTAACTGCAGATCTCATCTAAAACCTTGAAGGTATCCAATAAACTTCCTAGGCTTACTAGGTAAGAAATGACTTCATCAGGAAGGCAGCAGGGACAGTGATTAAATCAAGAAATTGGAGGCAAATTCAGCAGGCAGGTCTAAGCAGACCTATCCATGTCTCAGCTGTTGTGACTTACACCTTCTTCCAGTCACCTCCAGTATGTAACATTATACTAACCTGACTCTCAGATTAACTTCACTTACAGGCATGAAACAAACTCCCCTTCTGAATACCTGATATTTTTTGCTGTGGATTCTGAGTCAAATAAATAAAAAAGTCAGACCAAAGATCATCTAGAATTTTTCCTTTTTTTCTTACCTAAATAGAAAGCCAAGCTTTTCATGTTGTTCAGCATAAAGTGAAATATTTTCCTGCATTTGCAAGAAAAGCAAAAGAAGAGACAGATTCTCAAAACATTTACTCAATAAGCCGGTGATAAAGCACTTATCCTGATTAGAGGAAGATGGGCACAAATGAAGCACAGCACAGGGGAGAGACTGAGAGAAATTCTTACATAGAGCAGACATAATTAGTGGAAGAAAAAAGCTGATAAAAACTGGGAGATCAAGGCCTATCAAAAGCGGGGAGGGGGGTAATCTCATCTTCCTTGTGTGGAAGAATTCAGGACCAGTCTATAAAATATCCTGGATAGGGTACTTTCAATCTCCTCTATTGATGCTGCTCCACTTTGCACTAAATATTAACTGAAGAAGAGATTGGATCCCAGGTGAGCAATCAAACTAGTCTCATGTGTCACTCTCACTCCTGCTCCGTAAATATATATTTAACATAAAATAGAAAAATTTCAACAAGACAGACTGATAGCACTCTATCCTCCATATCCCACTGGTTAAGGTGTCATTATGGGTGGCATGGGTTCAAATCCCCTCAGGCAGAAGACAAAATTAAAACCTGAGCCACACACTTTCTGGATGAATGCTCTAGCTATTGAGCTGGTGGGTAAAAGGGCTGCCTCATCCCACATGCAATTTGATTGTCATCACACATTGAATCAAGAGTAGATCAGCCCAGAATCAGGTGCAGGGGTGTTAATACGTTCATATTTGTAGAAGACTTACAGATCCTTCGATGAAAGGTTGAAAAGAATTGCAAAAGAATTACTCCTTCACCAATATTGTTAATAGAGCTCCATTTTTTCCTTCTGAAACTATTTGTCAAATTCCAATCAAATTCACAAAGAAGTTCTGGGGCAATTGAAACTGTTTAGGGGTAACTCTCCTAGTAACCCAGCTCCAGCCCTTACATAATCACCTCCAAACTCAGTCCACCAGGCCTAATACAGTCTACAAATATTTAGGTTGGTTTAGATTGGGGCTAGGAGAGAGAGGTGTAGGAGAAAAAAAACAACCATCACAGGCATAAGTACAAGATTTTAACTTAAAAATTTTTTTTTTTTCCAGTCATATAGCAACTTGAAATTTCCTTGGTTAACTGAATTTTCTCCTACACTCTCTTTTTGGAACTGCTACCCCCCTTTTAATATGCATATAAAAGGAAAAACTGTATTCCCCCAGGAGCTACTGAGGTTTCTTATATCCCTCGAAGCATTACGAGACGTGGTTAGGTTCACTGGTCCAATGATGTTCAATAGGTGCAAGTTACACACTGATTTGGTTTTAAGGTAGGTCATGGTAGTGTAATTCACCTGCTGAGCAGCCTAGAAGAATATTTGATGGGTCACTTTAAACTCCTTTAGATTCATTTACTAAGTGGATTCTTGCCTAAGGAACCCAAAGGCGCCAACTTACAGCTCTCTCACACCCCTTGCAATTCTACTGATGTCAAATATTGTACGAAGACTAGATCAGCCCAGAATCAGCTACAAGGGTGTTAATGTATTAATACCTGTAAAAAAGCTTAGAGATCCTTTGACAAGAAGTTGAATGGAAATGCAAAGAAATATTAGTGACTGATATATCAGTTGTGAATTAATGAATACAGAAGGTTCAGTTACCCTAACTGCTACACCCAAAGAGCAGCAGATAAGAGTGCTCATATATCTTGGGTAAAAAGATAGGTTCTCAGAGGGAGAGCACTCTCCTTCCTAGCCCTGACTTGGAAAGCAACTTAAGCAGATAATTAGAGATCTGCACATGCTTAACAACCTTGCTTAATGAAGGTCTCAAAGGAGGACACTCCATTAGATACAAACGCAAGTACTTTTATGAGACATGAGATTAATTCAGAGGACACTGATGCCTAGTAGTTACAGTGATGGGTACATACAAATGCTGAAAATAGACTGACTCAATTGCCTTGCTACTTGTTTCAGCTTAATATAGCATCAAGTATTTAACAGACATACAGTGCATTAGTGATGAATCCATCCCTTTTCTGCTTTGTCAAGCAACATTAAATTGTTGTGCTCCGTATTTTGGAATGTAACACATTTTTACTGAAGTATTAATTTATATTACAAAAGCTCTGTAGTACACATACCTAATCACCTAGTGGCATATCTCCAAGACTTCTAATCTGTTAATATGCACCCAGGTTCTTGAAAGAGCAGTAACTGCCAGTTGTCTTATAGGCAGTCACCTTGTCAGAAAAGGGGTCAAAAAAAGAGAGTTCAGGAAGCAGACAGCAGAAACAACACCTGGCAAATCCAATTCAATCTCTCTAATATGAAAGAACAAGACTGAAAATTACTACATTGCATGATCGGAGGTTTCTTGACATTTGGTGGAGACATAGCTATAAAGCTTATTTACGACTGCAGCTGCCATTATGGTTTCTTTTTTAGGTTTTATTAATCCCTTCCTAGTCTCACTTTTAACATGCAAAGATCTCATCACTGCTGGTTTCATTTAAAAGTGATTTAGGATGTACAATTTATTGCAAACTACTCAAATTTAGGGGGTTAGCGGGATAGTTATTACTTACAGTAACAGCTGCCAATGATAAAACAGCTATTGTACTCCTGTGGCATGGTGGCTGATGGCGTAATACAAGTCTTAGGAGTTTTTATTTTATTTTTGCCAGGATGTCTGCAGTCTTATAAAAAGCTAACCAAGCCAATGGCATGTAAAATAGTATCTAGTCAAAGTGATTACAAGAATTTCTTTTTAAATCCAAAATACCCTGATAGAACACAAATGTATAAATCATTCATTCACCAAATGTTTTTTTTTTTATAAAATCCAGAGGTCACCAGTTACCAGACACAGTATATGATATGCCACAAGTATGCCAAGCTCTAAATAAAGGAAAACCCTGCAATATTTCATATATAAAGCCACAAAGTAATGGTTGGTAAATGCTAAGTTTTTAAATGGTGTATAATATTCTCATCAGGGCTATATCTTGGTGAATTTACAAAAATGGAAAAAAACAACCAAAAATTTCTGTGTAAGATGTTTCTTTCTTTAAAATGCACTTGTACTCTGGAAAGTGAATGTGTAAAACTGGCAACAAATTACTGAACAGATCTACTTACTGAGGACAGTCAGATTTCATGATATTAGTGTCCAACTAGTTTTACCGCTTTTTACTCCTATATTAACCCTTCAGAGTCAACCCATCTAAGAGAGAGTAACATGGTTTCCACTTCTCTTACACCATCAGTTGGACTGTTTGGAGAATTTCAGGGGTGAACAGTTATTTTTGTGCAAACATATTGAAAACAGAATGAGTGAAACTACAGGCAGAACTGAAAAACAAGATGGTATCAGTTGTCACTTGATTTGGTCTGCTGATTTTTTTGCTTCTGATGAAGGTGAGGAGAAGTTTGAAAAAAGAAGAAAAGTGACCAGTTTGATTTTTGGAGTTCAGTCAGGATTTCAGAGATGGCCATTAAAAATGGCTTTTCTGACTTGTGAGCTGAAAGCATGCTATGCAGAAATCAATGCCACGAGAACGCTACAACGCCACTCACAGCGACTTTTTCAGGGTAAAGCTATATTTGAATATGCCACATCCAATGTTCTGGTTGGAATACTGTCTGTAGTTACCATAAAAAGAAAATGGAAAAAAATGAAGCCAGGACCTAAGCCCTGTATCTCATCTGAAAAATTACACCTTAAAGTATCACATTGTCCTCCAACACTGTGCTAAAACATTGGTTCATTACTCACTAGATGCAAGAGAAAGAGGAATAGATGTCGACTACCACAACAGTACTGTCACACACTGCATGATGCCCTTTCCTTGGAAATTTCGTTTATTTTTCGTTTATTTCCTAATTTTCTGATTAGCTTATCAAAGCCAAGGGGATCATTGCTCAAGGTGCAGCTCACTAATTCCAACAGTACTGCCAGTCAGGTCTAGATAGTCATTTGCTGGCTTTAAAAATTAGGTTGAGTAATGCTGGAACCACTGCTGCTGACAAATGGCAAAGCCTCCATGGAAACTTGAGGGCCCAAATCTATGCTCAAATAACTGAAGCAAATCCTTGCAGCTGTGAATTTATTTTTAAAGCCTGAAGATGATCATAACTAAAAGTTAGCCTGCAAGAGTGATACTGATATCAAACACTCATTGGGACCATCTGGCTTCTTTTGTTTGCTAAGGAAGAGGGGAGAAGAAAGAAGATTCAATTTTTAAAGATTGAAATAAAAAAAATATGTAACCCTTCCTTTCTGATTTTACCCAACTCTTTGGCTCATGAAACGGCAGTAAACTCAGAGGCTGTACCCAGATGAGCACAGCCATACAATATGTGGTACCAAAGACATCCAGGGGTATCCAGGGGTCAAAACAACCCCACACCAAACCCCACCGCCAAAATAAACTGGAGTGGCACATGTGGGGGCACTGCGCGCTGCTCAAAACTGGAGCCTGGTTGTCCGGAACCATGTTCCAGCTGCTGGCCAGGCTCCACACAGCAGGATTGCTAATACAGAAGCCCCACAGGAATCCAGTTAAGGCTGCTGGGGTCAACCCAATGCTAGCCCCAGCCTCCCCTACCGCACCCAGGGTAACTTGGTGTACACCAGCGGGCACATGGCACAGGCGTTCCACAGGGACAACTAACAACGGCACAAGGTAACCCTGGACGTGTCTGCTGCTAGTTGTCCCTGGGGAACCAAATGTCCACACTCATGTGGACACAGCCAGAGTGACTTTTCCTTCAAGCCTGGCTCTCCACAAGCTGTATGGGTTGAAAGAAAAAATTGTCATGAAGAACCACAATAATATGCAATTAGTCATTACAGATAGGACACAAACAATCTGCAGCAGAGAACTCAGAGTTTAAAAAAAGGTAGGGGGGAGGGAAGGGAGAGAAAGATTACCTTCTAAAACATAATTGGAAGAATTTAAATATTGCTCAATAGAATGATGCACCACTCTGTATAACTGCTTACTTGATAAATAGCAGGCACTTAAGATGCACATTTTCAGCCCCTGAATTATGGCCAAACTGTGTTACTTCACAAGGTAGGGCTAATGAATCAGCATCAGCAGTTCACTTATAAAAATTAAGACCAGAAAATTGGAATTGTGAAATACTTCTTCTTATTAAAAAGCTGTTGTTTCTGTATAATCAGCAGGGATCTGGGTTTTCCGTTTCCCATGGGAAAAAAAACCGTGGATATTACCTTTTAACTGAGAAAAACATTGAATTTTCATTTTAACAGAGAAACACACATATTTTCCACTTTTGGAAGAGCTCTCTGCAGGCTGGCAGAGTTCCAGCCTGCAAGGGGCTGGGGGGAGCGGGAGGAGGGTACTCAGGCAGGGGGTACCATGTGCATGTACATCAACATGACTGCCAGGCAGCCTGGGCTAGGAACAGGCTTTACACATAAACTGGTTTAAGTGATCAGAAACTGGTTTAAACCTGCAACAGAACAGATGTTCAGTGCATATAAACCAGTCTCAAAATGGCTGAAACTGGTTTGAGATAAACCTGGTGTAGTATCAGACTTAAGTGATTTGGGGCAAACCAGTTTATGCAATCTGTCCCAGACCCCTTCCTGGTTCAATTTAAACCAGACTCCCCTAGCATTCTGGTATGCTCTCTGGGCTGGGCGAGGCTCTCTGCTCCACAGCAGGGCTGGCCCCTCCCCTGCTCCCCGGCCAGAGCTCCAGCAGAGGCTGCAGGTGTCTGCCTGGCTTCCTCCTGTTCCCCCACCCTCCCCTCACCACTCCCTGCTAAGCAGGGATCCCCATCCCCTCTGCCTTACACAGGCACCTCTCAGCATTAGCTAGCAGACCACATGCTGGTTATGGTCCATGCTGTGGGAGACCAGACAAAGGCAGACAGGACTGTGTCCACTTACAACTTTTTGGAGTTAATCAACAGGTAGCTGGTAACTTCCCTCTGTTCCTTCTTTGGAAAAAGTTGTTTAAGAAAAGCTTGAACTAATAGAGAGAGGCTTTGTTTTCTGATGGGGGTGATAAATGTTGATAACCGAGCTGATAAATGCTCTGTTATCAACTGGGGGGGGGTGTTACCCCTCCCTAATCAGAGTATCCTGCGGAGCTGGGCCATGCCCCCCTCAGCTCAGCACTCTGGAAGGGAAGGGAGGGCTGCTCTAGCACCACCCAACTTCTAGCCTGATCCACTGCAGGCATGTGCCTGCATTTCTGGGATGTCTGTTTGGTAACAAACCAGTTTAGCCTGGCCATGTTAGACTAACCTACAAAGACTTAATCAATTGAGGCTCAGGCTTTTTGAATGTTTGTCCTTAGCCCTAAAGAGCAACTCTTGCATATTTGAGGGGGGGGTGTGATTTGGGGGTTTTTTAATCAGAGCATTTGCAATTTTTAAACAGAGAAAACCAGGATCCCTGATAATCAGTATAAAGATACAGTAACAAAAGAGGAAAGTTCATGAGTTCCAAGTCATGTCTCCCGAGTTTTATCTGGTACAAATTACCTATAATTGAGTATTATTCTACGACTTGCCATCTTTAACCAACACCCTCAAAGATTTATTATACCAGTGTCCTATAATTGCTGTGCACCACTGAAGCACTGTGCTAACCTAAGGCCAGGTACAGACGTTACATGTTTTCTGGTACAAGCCCTTGAAAACTGCTCTATACCCATAACAGAACAGAAGTTCAGTGCACATAAACTGGTTTATAAATGGCAGAACCCAGTCTAAGATAGACCTAGATTGCTGTGCACTGAAAATTAATAGATTTAGGTCAGACCAGTGCATCAAACTTCTGTACCAGATCTCCTATTGATTCATGTTAGGTTGCTGTGCACGGGCATCCCAGGTTCCTATGCAGCCCCCACCCAGTCAGGCTCCGTGGTACTGCCCACTCATATGGGGTTCTCCTGAGTTCAGTGTTTAGTCTGTGTGTACATCATAGGGAGCTTCAAGACAGGGTTTGTGCAGGGAGATGGACCTTCCCCCCCCCCCCCCCCCCCCCCCCCCCCCGCCTGCAGCTGATAGGTGCCTGTGGCTGACATGATGCGGCAGGAGGCATGCTTGTCTGTGCCTGGCGGCTAATCAGGGGGTGACATGAGCAGTCTTTGGCAGCCTGGGAAGCCTGCAGGGCATGCTGGGAGGAGGGCAGTAGCATCCCTAACCTGTTGACTTTGGCCAGAGCAGGCAGCCAGTGTGTTCTCCACCCCACCCCCAAAAAAGGGTGAAGGTGCACTCTTTTCACTACCAATTTAACCAGCACCGCTTACAGAAAAAACGCATAACTTAGATTGATTCAACCTTGGGCTTTTTGAATGTCTGCACTTAGCCAATAGCTATATGCCCACAGAGTTTACAGTTACCTTGCATGGTACTTATGCAACTGAGCCGCAACTGTGATTGCTACAACATAGGTAGTTTTAAAGCACAGGCTACACAAAACTCCTCATGCTAAGTAGAACATTTAACTAAAAGAAAACACCACTTTCTAGTGAATGGTTATTAAAGCCCATAAACCATCTAAATCTTTCCAGATTTGAAGATTCCTTTATTATCTCTTTAAATGGCACTTCAACTTCCCTGGTAGCTGTCAGCACTTGAGTGGGTACATTCTGATGCTTCTGTCAATGGTTGAGAAAAAAGTATTCCGGAAACCTTGACAACAGAACTGAGAGACCTAAATGGTCCAGAGGTTTAAGTAATGTCGGCTGTCCAAAGCCCTTTCACCTCTACGTGATCAGTTTAACTATAGGCCAACGGTACTATTAATATATTTCATGGCCTGGGTGAAATAAATGCAGTAGTTGCAATCAGGTTCCCAATGGACATGTGCCTTTAGCACAAAAATTTAGCAGTAATTGGCTGCCATCTGGACACTAGAAGAGTAGCAACTAAAAAGAGTTCTTTTCCCCTTGAGAGGATCCCTACAGGATCAGACCAGGAAGTAAATTTGGACTGTAACACGTCTGTTACATGGATCAATCCAGGCTTTAATTTCAACATCCTTAACAACATCAAAATTTGTTGTACTATCCAAAAATTGGATTTTTTTTCACACAAATTACTAGTGATGACAGTTAATTCAGCAAGAAGTGTTTTGCTCTTTCTTTCATAATGTGAAATTCTTCTTTCCCAACCACTTGCACCTAGTCTAAAATGAAATGCAGGCAAAATTTAGTTCTAGGCCAATTACAAATTTAACGGCTAGTATCACATGACTCATTTTAGACCGGTAACTGAAGATTTGGCTGACTGGAAAAAGGAGGTTTCTCAGTGAGAATCACGCCTTTCATTTCTAGCCTTAGGTCCTCAGATATTGAAGATATTAAATTCTCAGTTCTGTAACATACAGAAAAAACTATTTTAGGTTATTTGAAAATGTTTTTAAAAATGCATTAGCTACAATTTTTTCCCTCACCCCTTCTCCTCTGGAGTTGGAAGAAACTGGGCTTCAGTGGTAGAATGCTACAGATGAATGTTGTGAGTAACACAGCAATTTCAAACATGCTGACAAACCTTTACATCATATCAAAAAGACTGAGCATGAAAGTAAAAACGTTGTACCTTCTAAGATCCACAGTTTAATATCCCATTTCCATACAAACCAAAAAAAAATATCACAATATATTTTCACTATATAAAGCTGTAATATTAATTTATATAGATGAGACAGAGAGAGAAAAAGAAAGAGAGAGAATGAATATATCTATACAAGTAAATCTTACAACTTTGTTTTTCAAAATTTCTGATAAAAATAGGAAGATCGTATGCCCCAGTTTAGCCAACACTGTCCCAAATTTGAGGCTCGTCCTGGCCAGCCACTGAGAATTATAATGGGTATCCTGGAAACACAGGGGTGTGGGGCACAGTTTGGCTGGAAGTTGGAGGAGCACGGAGCACCTTGCAGGTGGCACACAGCCCTGCCAACTTCTGAGCGTGCACAGGGCGTGTGAGAGGAGGTTGCAGCATCCTGTATTTCCTGGATGATGTTCCGGATTTCCAGGATTTCCATATGGTCAGCTTAGCCAGAAGTGTTGTTTGTTACTGAAAGACTACATACGTTTAAACCTGAAAGGCGTTTGCCCCACATAGTCTTATCTTGTTGTTTAGAACCATCAATTATCTTAATGATACCAGAGTGTTTCTGTACATATCTAGTTTGTTTAATGATACCAGATATGTACAGATTACTGTACTTATATATATGGCTTTCTTTGCAAAGCTGATTTCACCCTAATGGTGAACACAGCCATCTTTTAACATTATGCTGAATGATGTAACAATTTAGAACAGGAAGTGGGGAAGAACAACAAACTGAACTGGAAAAAAGAATTCAAGTAGACAGATATACTGGTATATCATCTAGGCTAAAAATTATCCAGGACAAATGGAGTTAAATACTTTTCTTCTGGTAAAAGATGCTAAGGACTATTTAATGAACCCAGACAATCAGGGACACATTCTTGCATCCCATCTAGACAGGAAGCCAAACATCAAAACATGTAATTCATCAGTGACTTATTAGGAAGAACATATTCTATGGAATCATTCAAGCACTCTTTCTGGAGTTCTTCCATCCAAGTCCTGTCCATTCCCAATTCTTTTTGGCATATGGGAGGCTTCAAAGATCCAAGTGCCTAGTGATCTCAAGAATGGAAATTAAAGTCTTAAAGAGATCTGTTATTTCTGTGCATTACACTTGAAACCTTTCTAAATAAGCTATTTTTAGTACTTACTATCAGGCACACTTACAGGCATATTTTCAGCACAGTGACTACTGTTCAGTTCCCATTAATGTAAGTGACAATTTCCTGACTAATTCCAAAGCCATAAGATGGAATTATTTCTCTTACCATCTGGATGTCTACTATTTAAAGGGGGGGGGCAACATATTGAAGAGATCACAATTCTAGCATAGTGCTTTGAATAGGATCAAGTCTCTCCATGCCCATCAGTTAAAAATAAATCTTTTCATAGAGACAGTGCAAATGATGGACATAACCTTTATAATCTTTGTAATATTTAGTGGCTAATATCACAGATAAAAACATTAAATGGAGAATGACTAATGGTAACAAGAGAACTAAATGATTCACTTAGCTTTGCTCTTTCACTAATGTATTCTTCATATGACAGGCATTTATTAGCTTTTGCTGATGATTCTACAGACCCCCTGCTATGCACAGAGAGCCTGTCTACACATTAAAACTTAATGTGCAAAACAAGTATTATTGATGTTATACCCTTTCAGAACAGAGCTACTAGCATGATTTTTTACCGTCATGCCTGTATTTTCTTTAGCTACCAAATATCACAGACTTAATTGTATCAGTAGCTAGCAGCTCAGGCAGATTTTAACATTCCTGTAATGTATTCTCCCCAAACTGCTGTTTGTGTGTGCGAGTGTTTTCCTATATCTTCAGGGACATATTAAAATAAAGTGTATGTGATATTTCAAAGTGACAGAACAGCCTTGAAGTCTCAGTTATTGCACACAATATGGCATCTCCCTGTGCTTCTTGTTATTCATATTCAGGGAAAAAAATCCTTAAAAGGGTCTGTGTTTGTTCCAAGGTTTGGAAGCATCCAAATGCTGGGACCACCTGGAACCACACACTGGGTGATGCCAAGTACTGCTCTGAATACTCATCCCTGTTGTGTATTACCAGCAGCATATAGCCTATAGCACGGTCAAGTTCTGCATACTTTACCCTGGTACAGACCTAACCAGATGTCTCAAGCCTAGCTTGCAACATGACTGCTAGTAATAAAGCCTCTTCTGAATAGGATGCTGCTAACTGCACAAAAATATGGCACTGTTGTTAAATGTCCCCCCAGGACCCAGGTGAGGCTAAATCCTCCAGCTAGATTCAGTCAGTAAGTTTTTCTGAAGTCCCATTCTCCAAAGCAACTTTTGGCACTTTGGAGCCCTAGTATAAAATTGAAAGCCGATGGAGCATAAGTTCTTTGCGCGCCGGGGGGGGGGGGGGGGGGGGGGGGGGAACTGGTGTGTGCAGGGAAGGTGAGACATCACAGCATGGCACTGCTCTGTACTGTATAGAATCAGCCTCCTTTCAGCTGCTTCAGTCTAAAATGGGGAACCAGCTCAGATACTATAATGGCTTTACAGTGTATGCAACCTTTTAGCTACATTTCATTTAAATTAAATTAAGGCTGGTACAAATAAGCCATCCATCATAATACATTTTTTTGTTTCACAAAGTTTTGACATAGAAAATAAATCAAGCATTTTGCTTTATGGCCATTAAGTAACAGCTTGAGACTGGCAACTGCATTTAGCTATTCCTTTTTAAAAATGGGGGGAAATGAAATAATTAATGGATATATTAGATGATGGAGTATTAATGCATTTTTCATTAATAAAAAATAAAAGATAATCCAGCAAGACATTTAACTTTTTTACTACACAGATGTTGCTTGTCTGCAGTTTTGGGAAATGAACTGAAAGAATGAATACACAGAGTTTTGCCAAGTAGTCATAAGAGACACTTTACAAGGTCAGAAAGAGAGGTGGAAAGGAGATTATGCAAAGGAAAATTGAGAATGATATATGAACAGTCGTTTGTATCTGCAAGTGCTAAACAAAGAATGACATTTTTAAATTTTCAAACAGCACATGCTTCACAACAAACCAAATGAACATGATATATGTGTACTTCAGAGACATACTAAATATAAAGTTAACAACTGGGAAGTTTTGAGCATTTCACTTTGAAAACATGAGTAGATTACAATAGTTTTGTCAGATATTATCCAGTATAAGCCAGATTTATTGGATGATAGCAACAATGATTATTAAACATCCTATTATCATTATTTTTAACAGAATATTGTGCCCAAAATGCTTAGTCAGCAGCAAAGTTGCAAAGAATGGAATATTAGGCAAATGAATCTATACCTCAAATGTATGCCTATTTTAAAGTATATAAAAATATATATCCAATCATATGAAATTATTGATCAATGTAAAGGTCATCTAGAGACAAGTAAAATTTGACAGAAAAACTTAAACTGTAAATATAATTGTGTTAGAGATGATAATGCACTTAACACTTTGTTTCATTTTAATAAAATGCAGTGTTTTGTGTTTGATACGTTTTTTGCATTTAAGAAAATTATTTTGAATTCCATACATTGCTCCTTCCCACAGACCATACTCCCCAGGTATATCACTGAACAATTTTAAAATATTGGCCTCTTTTCCTGTGGTGATTTTTTGTAAGCAGAATTTTACAATTGTTCATTATTCACGTGAACAAATTTCAGCACCTAGATTTGTGAGCTTTTAATTCTCATCGGAGTCAATACTTGCTATTCATTATTTGAACTTGTAACTAGTCCCTGAAGTCACTTTGTAGTTTCCTGCTGCCTCACTTTCCACTTTCCAGTCCAGATGCATGTTCTTGAGTGAGTAGCCGTAGCTAGAGAGGATGTGGAATCTCCATCACTGAAACTTTCAAAGTGCAGATTATACAAACATTTGTCTGGGATGGGTTGGGCAGGCGTGATCCTGCCATGTCCAGGGACTTGGACTTGTTAATCTTCTGAGGTCCTTCCAGCTTACTTCTCCTAGGATTCTATGTACTGCACAGAAAGTTTCCCCACAAACTTCACATGAAAAAAAATCTCATCCATCTGAATGGTTATGAGTAGGCAAAGCAATGGAATTCATATGCACTGTTAAATCACATTCATGAATGTCATTTTCCCCCTGCCATCATTATTGCCTATCTACACAAAGACATCATCTGCACATTAAGACATAGTTTAGTAGAATGTGGCAAACAGACAAACATTTTACAACCCTTTTAAGAAGAGAACATTATAGAGGTCCAATCATAACTTCTTTACTCTGGAAGAGTTGATCAATTCCAGTGGGATTTTTGCATGAGTAAGGCTAAAAATATAGAATTCCAAGGCAAAACTAATGTAATGCACAAGCCAAATCCTTATACCCTCATAAATGCAGGCATAGAGCAAGGACCCACTGAACACATCTGATTTTTGATACCACCCTCACCTCTTATATGGCAGTGGGGTTACTGGTGAAAAATGCTGGGGAAGTGCTAATGTGTCCCTGATGAAGGGTGACCACCTTTTTAAAATGTAAAGGCAAGATGCATACCCGTCTCCCCACCATCCCTGCCAGCAGCACAGCCGGAACAGAGCGGAGCCAAGCGAGGCCGTGACGAATGCGGGCTCCCCGCCCTGCTAACCTTCCCCTGACCACCCTCTGTCTGCTGCATGCCCCCTGCTCCTGCTCACCTGGCAGCAAAGGGGCAGGGGAGGGCACAACTCCATGCCAATACCGCCCCAGTTGCTGCCAGGCGGGCAGGGGGTGCATCACCATGGCAGCACAGGACTCCCTGGGGTGAGGGCAGGGAACACAAAGCCTGTAGCAGGCTGCCCACCCCTGCCCTGTGCACAAATCTGGAGGGCGCATGCCCCTCTGTGGCCCCCCTCGCGGGGGGTGGGGGGAGGCACACAGCAGCAGGAAGCAGTCTTACTCTGTGCCCCCTGGATGAGCTACTTGTGGCTGTCACACTCCCTGCTCCAGCCCCAGGGCCCTACACACAGCCCTGGCTGGGCAGCACCCCCAGCCCTAGCCCCACATCCTCCTTCACTGTGGGGGCATCAATCTGCCCCCCATTCCTCCACCCCCATAGGCTTACCTGCAGGGAGCTGCTCTCCATGTTGTCCTGCTCTTTCCCAGCCATATGTATGTGTGAGAGCTACTGATCCCCCTGCAGCGACCACTGCGTTCTGTTCCCAGCAGCCCCAAGCAGCCCCTTGCAGGCTGAAACACTGCCAGCCTGGAAGGGAAAACTTGGATCCCTGCATGATGCTGCAAATCCGGCACAAATGCTGTCCCAGAGTCATGCAGCCCAGGACCAAGACTTGATGACCCCATTCTGGGACTGTCTTGCTCACTTAAGGATAGGGGGTCACCCTAACCTGATGTTGTGAGGAGATAATGCATCTCCCTTCTGCCACACATCACTGAAACAAGCTAACATTTCCCAATGACCCTGAGCTCCTCACCTCCCCACAAGTATTATTTAGAACAGTTGGTGCTATTTTATAGAGGGCATCTCTAAACACACATGTATGGCAGTAGGTCTCAAGTTTTGTTACTTTCATTCATATAGGGAAGGTATTTAAGAGGTACATCTGAGGTCAGTTAACTCTCGAGTCTTGATACATACATACCTGAAACCTGTAACCATAATTAAACTTAAAGTAAAATCAAAATAAGTCTCCATAGAGGCATTAGTTAACTTAATCTTCACTATACCCCTGCAAGATGTTGGGATATACTTTATTGCCATTTTATATGTAGGCATATTGAGACAGAAATGTAGAATGACTTGACCAAGACCACGGGGTGAGTCAGTGGCTAGACACCATTAAAATGTAAAACCTCCAGGCTCCCAGTCCTATATTCATTCTTCCACATTAGATTGGTTTCAGGTCATCTGAGTTGCTATTTATGGTACCTACCTCCAAATAACAATATCAGAGCCAAAACATTGTAGGTTGTCTTGAACCAATTAAGAACCGCTTTTTCTTTTCACCTCATTTTGTGTTCGTGCATTAATTCAATTTATCTTATCTACCAACCCCAAACTCAAGGTTTACATTTACTAAATTGCTCTAATAGCTCTGGTAGTATCAGAGGCTGAAGCAGCTGTATCATAATAAGATGCAGAACTGCACTATACTTGGCAAGTAATGTTTTTATCTGCAAATCATTATTATTATTATTATGTTACCATTAAGGCCATACAACAAAATCATTAAACATTCCACACCCTAGAAAATAATGCATACGACTAAACAGGGTCAGCAGTTATTATGGACCAATAGCTCAGTGCAGAAGCCATTATTACAATATACATTTGGGTCTCTCTTTATGCAAGGGTTGCGGTCCAGAAAAACCCTTGCATAAAGCGAATTTGCATAAAGTGAATCCATTACTACATGTAATTAATAGGGATACGTACCAGCCTCACTCTACTGTCCCCCTCAAACCATGACAAATTCAAACAATAAATGACACAGTACAATAACTGCTGCACGGAGAGGCTGCGAGCTCCGCGCTGCAAGAAGCAGCACGAGCAGTGGGCGCGTTGCCAAGGTAGCGCGGGGCGAGCACCTTCTCCGCGTGGCCCTGCTGTCCGCTGCTTCCCTGCCCCGGGTGCCTCTGTAGTCCGGTGGGCATGACCCAGTGCAGCAGGGAGCTTGTAGCCTCTCTGCATAGCCCCGCTGTTCCCAGCCACGCCGGGTCATGCTTGCCAGGCTGGAGAGGAACCCAGGGCAGGGAAGCAGGGCAGCAGGGAACGGTGGCTGCTTGTCCTGCTCTGCCCTGGGGATGCATCTCCTGTGCTTACTGCTCTTTGAGGGGTGCAATCCTGTGCCACAGGAGGTGTGTGGCCAGGGCAGCAGTGTGCAGGATGCTGGGACCAGGCAGGGAGAGTAGCCGAACTGGGCCCAGGACTGGAGCCAGGGCCCACTGCACCTGTGTGTCTGCCCCTTCCCCTTGGAACTGTGCACAGCAGTGTGGAGCTAGCCCTCCCCGTCCCCCGATGAGCCACTGGAGGCTCCATCCTGCTCCCTGCTGGGGCCCTGCAGCTGCACGCTGCGGCCCTGGGCCCCAAGCACCCCCTGGTGGGACAGCAGCCCCAGCCCTGCCCAGCTCCCTTCCTACAGGGGCCTCAAGCCCCCTCTCCCCCCACAACTTACCTGCTGGAGCTGCCATCAAGACTAACTGGGGCCACATGCATGTACTGTACATGCATGTGGCATCCCCTGTCTCTCTGCCTTCCTCCTGCTTCCTCCCAGCTCCCTGCAGGCTGGAACTCTGCCAGCCTGCAGGAAGCTCGCTGGCAGCCAACTTCACATAAGATTGGATTTCTCGCACAAAGCGAATTTCTGGTATAAATAAGGTCATTGCATATAAGTGAATTTGCACAAAATGAATTCGCATAAAGAGAGACTTGAGTGAAAATACTATTGACACTTCCTCAAAACCGATTACTTAAGGACTGCCTCAAAGCCCATTTGAAGCAGGAGCTTCTTTCCACTGATGACACTGATGTGACATCCACTGAAAATTGGTGGAGAAGTTTACACTGAATTTTCAAAGGTCTAGTTACCTACATAACAACCAATTGATCTACAAAGCCAATATAATTTGGGGTGCTAACAGTTGGTTTGGGGGGGGGGGGGGAGAACAGGACACAAAAACAAACAAAGAAACGAAAAAGCCAGCACTTTACCAGAAGAGGAGTCACGTCAGTTTGATCCAACTCCCAAGTGTCTATATAGCTTGTGTACTTCAGCGGGGCTTTTTGGTGCTTATATCTAACAGCTGACTCAATAAGCACCAAAAAACCCTACTGAAGTGTGTGAGCTACACAGACACTAGACACATTTTCTATTCTGGGCATGTTCTGAAACTAAAGCGCTATTTCCCCCAGCCTCCACTCACATCTGTAAGCACCTTTAGGCTTCGTGATCCATGTCAGCTTCTATCCCACAGCAAAACCACTCAAGCAATATTGTATATAAAGAATAGAGCAGCATACCTTTAAATAATTTGTGAGCTCACTACTAAGGCTCATTGTGTTCCATCTTGTAGAAGCAACCAAGAAGTATACCATTCCAGGAATATTTTTGGTCCCTAGGAGATGGTAACCCAAGAGGAGATGGCAGCTACTTCTCAGCCTTTAATTTCCCTTCGGATATACATTTAGGGATGATAGTATTGACTGTAATGCATTTGTAATTTATTTTCCTAAAGAAGCCATTTATTCGCAGCACCTGTCGCTGTCAGCTGCAGTTTCCTTTTAGTTTCACTCGGTCTCTGCAGTTCTTCTCTATTTCACTATATTCCTAGATTAGGATCACAATCTTGTCAATAAATGTTGTCTCTTGCTCTTTATACAAGAAAAAGAGCAAGAAGAAACCATGGAGGTACTATGTTTACTGAACTTACACAAACACGCTAGGCCTGGTTCTGTACATATCGCAGCTTTGATTTTTGGCCATTTTGGCAGATTTTTGTTCTCACAAACACAGAACACAGTGAGCACCACTGGAACACATGCACATTTTTAAAGGGACACTTTTAGTCCTACACTGGAAGTACCATGAAATGTAAGCATCCCATGTAGGCCTCTACATGGCCCAAATAGCAGAAGCTTTTTCCATGGGGGCTGATAGAATAAGCATGCTCTGTCCATAACTGTTTGTTTTATTTATTGTTTTATATACACCCCCCCCCTCCTTTTTTAAAGATGATTTTCCACATCCTTTTTAAAAACAGCTTTGCTGCCTCAGGCACATGACATTTTCTGGATACTGCTTGCAGACCTGGATCAATGCCTCTCAGTAGCACTTTAATGCCTGTTATCTATGCCCCACATGACACTTGTTCCTACTTCAGTATTCATATAAATATGGAGCTATTCAGTGCATCCTATACGACCTTACACTCCAAGTTAATAATCTAGTATGAATATTCACTATATTTGTAACCAATAGCCCTAAACAGCCAAATAGCCAGACCTTCTGCAAGTTTCTTTTGGGAGCTGTTTTAAATCTTTTTTCTGTGTCTTTGTTGCAAATAACTTAAAGTAACAATAGGGTTTTATTGCCTTATTACTTGCAACTCAGCTTGTTAACAAAAGATAGAATGTGAACCTGTATGTCAGTAGGATAGTCCTTAGTAACAAACAACAGTATTTTGCCCATGGCTTTTTAGAGAGATTCAGTGTTGTAACAGACGATACTTTGTTTTATTTCTTCAGCTACAGATTTAATTACACTGATAATGTCATGAGGAAAAGCAATAAATTATTAATTGAACCTGGCTAAGAATTCATTCATTTATTCTGCGTATTTTGTTTCAGGATCTTTTACACTTAGATAGAAAGGTGATTTTTTCCCTTTAGTGTCAATATTTTATGTCCTAACTCAGTTAATGGACCAAATGAAAATTAAAGTGGCCCTGGGTCAAATGAGGCTCAGACACTCTGGGAAGAATCCCATTTCATTGCATGCATCCAAATGGCACTTACCCAGATGCGTTACTGCCATTTTTGGCACTTATACACAGATCATGATCCTACATGGACATACTGCACAAGGAAGCAAGTGTGTCCATGTATGTACTAGGCATGTACAGTAGGCTACACTTGGGCTAGGCAACTGCATGGCTCCATACATGTGTGCCCTGAGTGAGCATAAGTCTTTAAATTGTAGCTGGCAAAAAACCACAACTACGAGGTGTTAGATGCTGGAGGTGGGGAATGGGATTGAGGAGGGGAGGGCCTTATGGTTTAGTCCAGTAGTTTAGTGGTTAAGGCACTTGCCCAGGAACCAGGAGACCCTGCTTCTAGACCCAGAAGGGGTTTAAACCTGCATCTCTCTGACTACCCCACACATTACTATCCCAGGGAGCACCATTCTAGCTTGTTAAGACTGATTTAGAGGAAGAAAGCTGTTTTAAGAGTCTTGGGCAACAGCCTCTGTCTCATTACTTCATGTGCAAAACTAAGATGACAAATCATAAGGATCCAATACATTGGGCTGTTGTGACTCTAAAATCATTAATATTTCTAAACCTGTATCAGCTCCTTAGAAAGAATCTACCACACAAGTACAAGGTGGCATCAGCTGTACAGGCAAAAGTTTGCTAGTGCATGCTGGTATTTATACAAAGAGCTGGATTCAAAGCCCATTGGAGGTAGTGAAAAACTCTATAGCGCACTTTGAATCAGCTCCATAAATATCAAGTTGTACGCACAAATTCATATGTCTGCATATATGGGCATATAACCCCAGAAGAGGTATGCAGGGAATACATCTATTACAACCTTTGGAAAAAGGTAGCTCTATTTTGTACAGATCTCAGCCTCCAAATCTGTGTGTGCAACAGTGGCCTCCAAAACATGTTGCAGCCATTTGTTTTACACTGGCTCATTTCCCAGTTACCCTACATTATCACAAAGGGAAGTCAGACATTCAACTGAAGTTTGCTGTACAATAGTTTTTTTCCCCCCCTAATTCCCATTAAACACAACACTATTTTCCACAAGCCATAGGAAAAGACAAACCACCATATATATCAGCAAGCAACCCCCCCACTCCCTCCCCCCCCCACAATAAAAACAAAACAAAAAAACCCCCACACATTTAAACCTTAGTGGATCTACTTTAGTTTTGCACTTTTGTTTAAAAAAAGAACAAGAACAATACATTACAAAAAGGCAGTACTTTACTTTCTCCTTCATTTGTCACCAAGTGTCCACAGCCACTCTCCAATTGTCTGGTTAAACTTTTTGACAATGCCCCGCCCATAAACACAGCTGGCATCCCATCACTGACAAACCATTCTATTTCTAGTAAGCTAAGTTGGAGAAAATCAGAGAGGGGAAAGGAGATGATATACTAGAGAACGATTGCTGGGGGTGGAGAAAAGAGATTCCAAACTGGGAAGATAAATGTGACCCTTTTAACCTGCTCCATCTCCACAAAATACAAACCTGTCCTTCCAACAACAATGATTAGACTTCCTTTTTCAGTCACTGAACAATGAGTGCACTAAGGCCTGGCCTTCTTCAGCCTGACATAGCTTCATGAAACCAGTGGGACCACTCCTATCCCAAGATTTGAGCACTTCCTTAAGTGCCTTCCTAGGTCAGGCCAGAGTGCTCTGGACACTGCAGACCCTGGTAAGCTGTTTGTGTGCTTCTGGAATAACTCAGCTTTTCTCCTTACCGTGTAATGACATACAACTAAAACAAAACTGCTGTGGCTCATTAGCCTATTACTTGCTTGTAAAAAATGTGAAAAATCCACAAGAGCCCATGTTATTGGTCAGGACCCTATTGTGCTAAGTGGTGTATACACACAAAGCAAAGTGGTAATGTGGCAACATGCAGACACACACACATGCATTTTACATACAAATAGCTTGCATATACTGTACAAAACATGTTTCAAAGGCTAGTGGCAGATAAAGCATCCCTATCCTCTGTTTGAAGCCTCAGATCAGCACTTGAAAACGGTGAGGCAAGAATATACATTATAGGAGTACGAGGGTGTTCATGGTTCAAACAGGTAGTGGAAGGATTTTTTGATTTTAGATTGTAAATATGTGCACTGAAGAAAATATTTAAAAATGACTAAGTGTCTGAAGGTGTACACAAGGGTGATTTTTGTGCGTCCAAACCCCATGAAAATATAACTATGCTCTGTTTACATACACCGCTTGGAACAGCGAATGCTGAGCTATTATTTTATAGGGTGCTGTCACTGGCAACACAATCTCTTAAAGAGAAGAAAGCAGCAATTGTGGAACTACCTAATACTACATCTCACCTTCACCACAGGGACCTTCATTCAATTTACATTAAGTAAGACGTTACACTTTGGAGAAGATCCAAAGACTTTAGCTTCCAGTGTACCAGTTCAATGAAACATTTCTTTTCTCCTTCAGCTGAGCTTATTATGAATATTTAACGCATCAAAATGAACTGAAAGCTACCACTGTGCATCTGTTCTCTGGCATTCCATCCATCTATTGACATCAAGGCTTTGGTCCCAAAATATGACATTAACTACATTGCTATGTAAATACAATCCTGTCAACTGATGTGTCATAACTAAAATATATGCATGGCAAAAGCCAAGCATGGCTTGAATGGGGAAAAAAAGAAAGAAAAAAAAAGTTTTCTCCTAGCTATGGAAGGCATTTTTTACTTCAACTACCAATGTCAGTTCCCTATGGCAGCCTGTGCATGTGTCTTTTATCACCTAATTGAATTAATACCCGCTTCCTCTTACTAATCCCCAGATGCTTGTCTAAAATGATCTAAAGGATGTAGTCACATTTACAGGAAGGAGGGAAATATCTATATTAGGGCATCAATTTTCTAGTTAACTTCAGAGTCTTGCTAATTTGCTGTGCAACTATCTAATTGCTTAATATAATTTTGATTGCAACAGGACTGTATTTTTAAATGCATCTCAAAACCTGAGTGTAAATGTTTTCCTTCAAGTTCCGTGACTGAATTTACTTTGTGGTACGAATGCTGTTCAGATGCGATTTAAGATTGGAAAGAAAGGAACACCCCCCTCTCTGGATTTTTCCTGGCATCACAAATATACATAAACTTTAGTTCATAGGTTTGCCAACTCTCTTTGATTTAGTTACAGTCGCCTTGCTACTGCCTTCCACATTAGAATCAAACTGTTCAATATTTTCTAATGCACTACTGTGCCCTGAATAAGAAAAAAGGAAGGCAAAATAAGTGTTGCTGCTTAGTCTATAGTGTTCTCCTGTGCCAGATGGGAGATCCAGATTAAGTCCTCCAGGTGAAATCTTGGCCCCTTTAAAGTCAAAGGGGAGTTCAGCTATAGACTTCAAGCTGGCTAGAATTTCACTATCCATCCCCGTCTCCTTCTCTAGGTTATGAATGGACAAATCAGGCTACACAACACCTCCAACTCAGGAAGCCTATGTTACAAAAAGACTGTTGCCAAATACAGACACGCTTCGATCTTGGAGTTACCGAAGAGAAAGTCTTGCTTAAACAATGTCCCTCTGCTGCAATACAACCCAGTGCTGTACCACAGTTCAGTGGCATAGATAAAATATTAAGACACATCATCACTAATCAGAACCATATTAAAAGCATCATAAGGAACAACAGTGCTCTGAGTGTCAGCCAATACATTTGGAGCTGTAGAATAAATTAACCCCTAGTTTTAGCCTGAACTTGCAGTGAAGCCATGCTTGAGAACCATGTCCACACACAATACAGACACTGTTGTTCCTAGAAAAGGATCAGACATCGTAGGAGCGAGCTAAAACCATCTACGTGGTCTTTCAAGTCTCAAAAATGCTACTAGTTTACAGCCTGGCACACTATTCCTGCATACGTAGCCCTTCTCATGTGAAGAGCTACAAATATGCCCTGAAATAGAATGCCACAGTGGATGAGTGGCATTTCTGGGACATAGATGACCAGTTCTGATCAGCAAGGCTCCTATGAAAGAACAGAATGCTACCTCAGGAGTCTGGATCTGAAGCTGATGAATAATAATGACTAATACAAACCATGCTGACCCTGCAAATAAGGCTTAGTGAACAACTGATTTTATATTCCATAGCCATGTTAAATTGTTCAGATTGAATGAAAATACTTCTCTCATTGAAAGGAGCCTTGCCCCGCAAACATTTTTATTTGCATTAAATGTAATATTTAATTTGATCTGAAAAGTTTGGTTTCTTTGGTATTTGGAAAAAAAAAGCTAGAATCACAAAACTGCTAGTGGTGGTGATGCCTATTAATGCCATAGCCCAGTGATTCAGATGGACATAGCACACCTGCCAGAAAGTATTCAAATCCCAGGCTCCTGTGCCAGATGGGAGATCCAGATCAAGTCCTCCAGGGGAAATCAACTAGACTACCTCCCAGGAAATTGCCCTAATCACCAAGTTAGAGCGAGACTCCAGGCATCTGGGAGGAGGCAGGGAAGACTGTTCTCAGTCTCCTGTTGATACTGTTTCATTCTGCTTAAATAATCAAATGGTTCATGGGAGCACGGACAGGAGCCCAGATGCCCCTTCGTTCAATGTTTCAACAGCCAGACTACAGAGGCATCCAAGTGTCTGATTCAATGACTTACATAAATATTTTATACCAAGTGGCACTGGAGAGATTGAAAAAGACTCACCCGAATACCTCATATCCTGCGGTTAGGATGGTGACGTGGCAAGCAGGACACCTTCAGTTCTTATCTTTATTCCATTAAAAATTTATTCATGCACAGTAAAAAGAGAATCACCGAGAGAGACTAAGCAGAGCACTCTACCCCAGAACAGACTTTTGCATAGTAGGTAGGACCCCATCCTGGAACATGGGAGATGTGGGTTTGTATCATGTCAGGTAGAGAAGGGTACTGTGTTGGGATTACTTGTATCCTGTGGGAGCGTCCTAACTGGTAGGCTGCTGGTTAAGAGGGGACAGCTATGCTTCTAGTTCCAAAAATTTTTTTCCAGCTGAAATTATTTGGTGCATCTGACAACCAAAACAGACTGTACCCACAAGAAAAAAAAGTTTTTGACTGATGTCACGACTTCCTACAGCAAAGGAGCATCAGAACACATAGCAACTTCTGCAGCCACATCATTTAAAGGGATACTTGGCAACATTTTGATTTGGTTCTGTATGCTATATTTATAGAAGAGCAGTGCATGTGTACACGTATATAATGCATTATACTTACTGTAGAAAACTTTGGTCAAATACAGCTGATTATATACAGAGACAATTGACCTTATATCAGACTAAGAAGTACATCGATTAATCAATCTAGAAGGTCAAATCTCAGCATCTAAAGTTGCACTTTAGACAGGATGAATGTAAAAAAAAAAAAAGGAAATTGGGGAATCCAATACTGTGGGCAGAACTGGGAATATATGACCAGTTTCCTCTCTCTCCCTTTAAAGCCAAAATGTAGTCAGTTAATAACTGAAAACTGCTCGTCTTGGTAGTTTTTCTTCCGTCAGTTTTCAATCGCGTCTACTGGGAGATGTTACAGATCATTAGGGAAAAGCAGTTTGTTGCGAGGCTCCCTGCATATAAAGAGAATCACCTTTCCTTACTGCATATGGCTTATGAGTGTCCAGCACAGAGTTAAGGAATCGCTTTTATGACAAAACGAAGAAATCTGCAGATGTTTTGACAAATGTACACTGCAGAAACCTGCCAAAAATATATACACCAGAAGCAAACCAAGAGAGGTTACCGTGTGAACAGTCAGGAAATGCGAGCTGTGAGAGACAGGATTGGGATGTAGCCATTTGGCTGGTGGTGCTAGTGTGCTTATTAAAGAGCAGACAGAAAGGATGCTCTGTCTCTGGAGGAGAAGGTGGCAGACACCTGCATTCATTTCAGCAATTTGCAGCTTCTGTATGTGGGACATTTGCAATACTCTCACATTGCCCCTTGCTCCCAGGCTGCCACCTTCCCCCGCACTTAGAGATACAGTTATCTAGGTCTGCTGCATTATTCAGTCTGGTATACAGTTTTCAGGCAAACAAAATCAAAACAAAACAAAAAACAGAAAATTAGGCAAGTGTCTTGCTCAGTTTAGAACACATGTTTGTCTGGATCAAACAGCATTAAGCACAGCAAGTGATCTGGAGTATGGCCCATAGCCAATTAAATGCAAATGGAAAGAATCGCACTATTTTTAATGGAATTTGGATCTGAAACTTGGATCTCAAATTTCAAACCCTGCTCCACTTCTCTGTCCAACTGCTCATTCTGGGACTTTTAAATCTTCTGCATACTTGCTTTATGTGCTTGTTCAGTACGTAAGGCAAGGATTCCATTTCTGTAGCCAGTTTTGAAAACAGAGCTCCTATGCCATCCTTTTCTGCTTGGTTGTGCCTTTCAGAATTATTACACTATTTGTCTGGATTCTTTGCACTACCATAAAGCCTTTACATCTATACCAGTAGAGCTCTTAAATAACAAAACTAAACCAAGATTCACAGAAATTAGGAAGTAGATACCATAAGCTTCTGTGAAGAATTATATCAGGGGAAACTAGAGTTACACAGAGAGAGGGCTGTATGTATTTTCATTTAATTTCATGTAGGTAATGAGCAATGTATTAAGCACATGTGGCCAGAAATTCATTCTTGATGCAACTCCAATACTGTACTTTGAATAGGTTTATTCCAGGGATGAATATGGTACCTTGACTAATGGTAGCAACTGTACAGGTTTGACTAATTCCTTTTGCCTTATATAGGTATCAGTGATGTCACAGCATATGTTCAGTGCACAGTACCAGGAAAAAAGGAAAAAGCCAACAGCAATTTCCCCAGCTTCTAACATGGGTTCTTATAATTTGTAATCAGAAATTAATAATATAGCACTCTAACTAATGCTACGCTTATGCTAAGGTTCACATAATATTGCATCCCCAGCCAGCTGCTGTTTTACTACTTGCAAGCATGACAGCATGTCTTGGCATAAGGAGTCATCCTTGGAGTAAATCATTATGTTCCTCTTTCACTGGTGGGCATTTGCTGCTGCAACGTAGGTTAATTGGATGCCCTGCCATCATTTGCTGATAGAATTAAGTAGCCAGAGTTTGGCATCGGGCATTGGGTGTTTTCACTAGATCCCCATTCTGTTCTGCACCCCTTGGTGAATGTTTATAAATGATCAATCAACAACTGTGATTATGAGCTACACTCACCATGTTGTCATTTACAACAGCACAGCTGTCTATAAAGATAGAAGCAAGTCACCCATTGTGATTCTCCCCATTGGCACTGGTAAAGAACTCATCAAAACAGCTTATGTACAACAAATGCATGTGTATATTTATGACAATGTGTCTTGTGTGCAAAGAGTTAGTATGTGCAAATTTCTTGCCATTTAGGAGAGAGAGATGAACTTCAGTATTTGCCAGCTTTGCACAGTCCACATGAGGACTTCTATAATAAGATGATATAGGTATTTTTGGTGTGGAGCATGGCAGCCAGCATTTATATATAAACTGTACACAAAAAAAGGCAGGAGAAATTTCAGCTAACATCACTGGTACAATCACATTGTTTTACCAAGAGTGTAAGGACTTTTAAACATCTATAGAGAATCTTGAGGATTTTTATCTTCCAAATTTCAAAACTGTTGAGCAACATCAGCCTACCACTTACAGGGTGCATTTACTCGTGCACTTTACTGAAGAGCTGACTAATTAGCTCCACAGTAGTGTCACTATCTACATGTGCACCCATTTTAAGGTGCAGTAAATTAACTCCACTGTAGGACAGTACTTTCCAAGTACTATCCTACAGCAGAGTAGTTATATGAGCCAGAATGCACACGCAGAAGGTGACCAGGGCTGGCTGGGGCACAAGGGTGCTACAGTGTGGGGGCTGCCTGCTGGCAAGCCTGGCACTGTAGCTCCTTTGTGCCTCAACCAGCCCCTCCACAGCACACTGACCTGGGCAGGAGCAGTCCCAGGCTGGCAGGCTGACCCCCCTCCCCCAGACTCTCTGCCAGCCAGGGCTGCTGCACCCCAACTCAACATGTTGCAGTCCTGGGTGCATGTATAAACACTATGCCTGGGACAAATATTTCTGCATGCTAATTGCACATGGAGATGCACACAGTCAACTACACTGTACTTGGTGCATATAACTTAGAAGCACAAAGATGAAAATGGACACTGCTGAGATCAGATTGCGTGGTTCCAAGCCACCTAGGTAGTCTAGACATGAAACTTAGACACCTAAACCCTCACTCTGCCAGCAACCAGCTCAACTGTATGTGGTGTTAACCCAGGGGAGGGTAGACCCAAGTGTGTTAGAAAACAACCAACTTAGATGAAAGAAAGTGATGCTGGCTGCTCTGGGTTGGCTACTACTCAGACAGCCTGAGCCACAGACAATAGTGAAGCACGCCCAGAAAGAAGACACTTGCGGCTTGAGGCAAGCGAGTCACTGTACAGTCCACAAGGGATCAGCTTGCTTTCCTACAGCCATTTGGAAGGATGTGGTAAAAGACAGAAGCAAAAAGGAAAAGAAACCACTCATCTAAAATAGCAGCCCAGTACAATTTCATCACACAAGGCAGTAGGAGGTCAAAGATAGGAGCTCTGCATTGGTTCACTTACATTAGCTAACAGCTGGACATCATGCCTCCAGCTCTACCAAGTAGAAACTACATAACAGCCCCACTTCTCAATGCAGGCACCATGTTTAGCAAGGAAAAAAATGACAAAAGGCTGAAGATTTGACCCATGGTGAAGTAGCCTAATGATTAATGGATGAAAGCAAGTGGGGGGATCAAAGAGTACAGTAAATCAAAGTGTAAAAGTGTTGAGGACCTGACACCACAGTCTGCATATGAACTTAGGCACTCAGGGTAGGGTCATATGTTCAACTTAACACTTACTAAATGCAGTTAAATCATAAGCAAACCCACAGTCAAGCAGTTTAGTGCATATTAAGTGCCTTCATGGCAATGCAAAGCTGCCCCCTTTCAGGTGAGGATTAATCTCAAGATCATATCAAGGTAATATGTCTGCACACATACTAACTTTTTTTTTTAATGTGTCACAGCCTTCCAATGAATTGAACTTGTTGCAAGTACACATGTAACTACATCCTCAGATATCACCAAGAGAAACATGGCATAATACCTCAATAGCCAGATTAGATAGTCTGCACCCCAAATTCCTTTAGAACACAAAGTGAACTTTGTCTTCATAGTAGTGTGGGAAAACCACCCCATCTTATAAAAAGGTGATTATTTTCCCTCATTTAACACTTTGTCCACTTCAGCAATTAATTACTTGCCATTCTGTATTGTTTTCAATGGCGTCAGACAGATCAGTGTCACCCACAGATGTGCACAAGCCTCAAATATGTTATTGCCAAATTCTGAACTTTCAGTGACTTGAGCTCAATGTGCTGATCCACAATTAACTTATTTTTAGAGCATGGGGCTGTAGGAAGTCAGGCAAATTACAAGACACTGTGGCATGTATCATTTGCTAAGAATATGCTTTGCAAATATTTGTTTACCTGTGTTTTTAAATTCCTGAGGTTTGCAATATAAAAACAAGATATAAAGTGAGTTTGACGCATTCCTGCAAAACTCTTGGTCCTTGTTCAGTTGTACCCAGGTCCTTACACCCATGTTCCTAGGACAATATCACCAGTCACTTAAAGCTCAATCCTCTCCCCTCTTCCTTTGCAGCCATGTGACAAGGAAAACATTCAGTTTAGCCAATTTAACTAAGCTACAACTATACCGACTTTATTTTTAAATGGGGTGTTAGTACTTGGGAAAAGGTTTGCACTGAATGCCCAAGCAAACAAAATCCTTTGCACGGAACAAGAACCCAGGCAATGCCTCATTATTATACATCAACCCTGAAGCTATGCATGGGAGAAAAAGGGATGTTCCTATCAGTGTGTTTCTGGGGACAGGATAGGTCTCCTGAGTGAGTGGGCCCATGCTAGCCCTTCTGCCCAACAGTAAATGAATGTACATCCATTAAAACAATTCATTTATCTTGCAAGGGAATCAACAATTACTGCCAAGTTCAAGGGATGATCTTCTGAGACAAGGGACCCTGTCTACTGAGAACTAGACTGGAATTGCAATGCTGCATTCAACTGGACCTCTGGCAGCCACAAGAGGGGAATAAGTTTTAGTCAGCCTTGTAATGGGATTTGAACCCATAATGTTAAGCCATGGTTATACTTACTGACCCCAGCCAAAAGATTCAAGGGACATATCACAGCTCCATAAAGACATCCAGAAAAAGATACCTCAAAACACACTCCTCTATATCAGCCACATCTACTGGATAGATCCTGTGCTGGCATAAAGTACTACGTCTCCAACTAGTTTTACAAGGTTGCATAGTCTGGCATAGAATTCATGACCAAAGGTCTTCTAAAGACTGACAGGATGTCACTAACTACACAACGGAAATTTGTTTTATGGACTAGGATGCAAGGCAACCCATACAGCAGTATTGCATTCCTATTACTAAATAGGCCCCAGCCCTACTTTTATTTCAGTGAATCGTAACATTCTTGCCCACTGACAGAAGCAGGAACCAAATTAGCTGGCTTTGTGGCACCTAGCAATTTAGTAGGCTGGACAGTTCTGAAAGTTGTATGTTAATGCTGCACGGCTGACTACTCAATAGGGTTCTCTTGTTCTTAGATCATGTAACAACAGGTATAGAGAAATTAAATATTTAAAGTCACCTACCCTTAAATAATTAAAACTGAGCCATCCTGTAGTAGTCCAATGCCATACCCACAAGGTTCCTCTCAGTGTTTAAAAGTCTGATGTTTGAATTAGGGAGATTTCCTAGACCTACATGAAGATTTACAAATACCTGCTGGATCTCCTCATCCCTTTATCTTACTGAGGTAGCTAAGCTGAATACTAAACAGCACATGAGAGCACGTGAGCACGCATTTTTGGTTGACACCTTCACACCTGAAATGTGATCAAATATGTCAAGTCGTCATAAAAAAAAACCAGTAGTTTTTTGTATACAAAGAAAAGAGATTTGTTTTATTCTCATTAGCCACAAATTTCTTCATCTCATTATCGTAATCTATGATCAGCTACCTGTAACATTCAATTCCAATCTCCATCAAAAGAGAACAAATACAATGACTTTGTATCTCTTTCCCCTTCATAATGGCTAATAAACACCCAAGGGGGTTGACCCACAGGTTAAGACCCACTGCCCCAAACAATAGGCAGTCATCTGATCTGCTTAAAAGAGGTAAGAAAGAGAACATTTTTATGGCCAAAAGTATAAATCAAACTGTAGATCAAGGCAATAAAAGAAAAATTCTAGTAAAACCCCAAGATCACACTGGGTTATAAATACTAGGGGTGTGTGAAGCAGGCAGTATTCAATTTGGATTCATCCCGATTCAGGGGACAGTGATTCGATTCAGCCGGATCCGAATCTGAAGATTTGATTCCGATTCGGAAAATCTGCGATTTGGCCATAGACACAGCTTTATATGTTTTTTCTACATACCTTGAGGTATCCAGCGTGGGTCATGAATGCTGCAATGGTGGGGAGGATGGAGCGTCCCATGGGAGCGTGGGGGGAGGGGGGAGGGAGTTCTACCTGGTGGCAGACCTGGAAGTGGACCGGAAGTACTTCATCTGCCCCACCATCTCAGCGTTCATAAGCCACGCCTGGTACCTTGAGGTGCATAGAAAAACAAAAAAACAAAAAACATATAAAGCTGTCTCTATGGCCAAATAGTTGAATCTCTCCAAATTGATTTTAGAGAGATTAATGGGTCTCCTGATTTGATTCGGATTCAGCCGCCGAATCGGGCCAAATCTCCTCCAAATTGAATCAGTGACCGAAGTTTTCAACAGCCCTAATAAAGACCTCCATATCAAACCGCTGGGTCTTGCTGCTCTCATCTTTTTGAAACATATACATTTGCATGTTTATTCACACACAGTAGTGTCTGCTTGACTACTCCTGCATGACATACAGCACAAAGTCCAGTCCAAAAAACTGCTGAATATCAGTTGTTGTTTTTTTTAATGTGCTGGGAACAGAAGATGTCAGTGTACTGATGGAAATTCTTATGTGTGAAGAACGTCATTTGCTTAGTTCAACACTAGCTGGAAGAAACGCTGTACTTACTCAAACATTGACTTTTCTGGCTCCCTCCTAAGACAGGCTGGGTAGGAATTCTAATGCTTCACCTAGTTGGGTTGCGTATTAGAAAAGAAAGAGAGGCAGTGAAATAAACTGACAGCTGCGTTCTTTGCTTGCAGGTCAGAAAATGTTTAAATTCACCATGATTGCAAGGTCTGTGGGATTAAGGCTCCGATGCATTCATATGAGCTTTTTCTTACCGAATGACCTTTGGGAACAAAATATTAAAAAAAGACAAGGAGGTTTTGAATGATAAGAAATAGACCCCCAAGATAATAATTAAGTGGCAGAACCTTTTTCCTCCGAACAAGCCCTTCTCCAAAGAGCTTTTAAGTTTTTTTTTTAACGCTCCTTAGCAGCAATTGTTTGTATCCATGGAGTTTTATGTACACTTTGCATTTAGCAGGAGATTGCACATCGGTTGCATCAAGTGTTAAAGCAAAAATTGATAAGCTGGTGATCTCAGCTATACACAGCTGAAGTTTAATTGGAAAGTTAACCTGTTAAAAGAAACAAGATGCTTGTAAGAGCTGAGCCCTCATGTGTCTTGAGGCTGTTCACAATTCTTTATAGATACATTTAAGATCACTTGGAATTTATTCTGCATGTTGTATAGCAATTCTTCTCATAATCAACTGGTATTTAAAACATTTACTGCCTTGTTAAATCTAACAAGTCAGATTTATTAGGATAGTCACTTTCCTTAATAGCAGACCGAGTTTTACAAAATGTGTTCATTGAGGTATAAACATATAATAGGCAGCTGTTAAAACCTGACTAAATACATTTAGCCGCCAGCAGACATTCTGTTTCAATGGCAGCACTTCCTCTCTGCTACCAACAGGAAGTGCAGTACTTGACTATGTCAACTGAGCACCCATATGGGAAACAAACTGAGGGTACATACACACATTTGCAGTACCTGATCTACGATCATACAACTTGCTTCAAGGGAGTTGTTGGGATTGGGGTGCAGGGGTTGATGGGCCCAAGGGGGAGGAGGACTATCCATCAGAGGCTGAGGGAGCTAAAATAGGCGGGGTTGAAAAACAGCCCTGGGGCTGTGCTCTGACTGTGCAGATGGTTGTTAGATCAGGCTAACTTATTTTCGATCTAATTTTTTTCACATCCACAGGTCAACTAAGTTACATTGGGCCACCCATTTTTTTTTTACGTAATCTAAACTCCTTAAGCATCTGTACAGACCATCACTTAGATTGATGTAACCCCAGTTAAGTGAACCACAGTGTAACATCTGAATGTACCCTGAGCAACAACAACAAATAGACCTAAAATTCAGATAACTTCTTTTACTCTAAACACCGCAAGGACCACTCAGGATCATACTATCCTTCCTATGCTCACATTGATAAAGACCTTGCCCCCAAACAGTTTTACTGACAAATCAATAGACCTAGTTATGATAAAAAGAGTAATAGTATAAATTATTAGGTTTGTCTGGACTTCATATCAACAACAAGACTTGACTGGAAAGTAAACTGGGAAAATTTAAAGTCCATCTACAACAGGGATGGGCAATTATTTGGGCTGAAGGGCCAATTGTGAAATTTTGGTGAGCTGCTGCAGGCTGGTTGGAGGGTGGGGGGGGGTGGGCAGAGGAGGGGAGAGAGGTACAGAGGAGGCCAACACAGTGAAGCAGGGTGGGGACAAGGTGGGGGGGGGGCCGCGTAATTGCTGTCACCACCCCACAATCCTGGCCCCGGGCCTGCCCTCCCACTCTGCTCCCAGATGCTACACCCTGCTCACCTGCGGCCCCATTCCATCCACCTGGTTAAGCGTGCCCTGCTGGCAGGGGTCCCAAGCTGGCGTCCATGGAGATCTTGCTCATCCACCCCATCCGGTGCCCCTGGCAGTGGGTGCAGGGTGGACAGGCTAGGGTGCCTGGGCAGCAAGGCCGGGTCCGGTCACAGTAGCAACACTGGCAGCGGCAACCCGAAGGAGACACTGCCACTGCCGCTGCCACCAGGTCTGCCAGGAAGCTGAGTCCTGCCACTGCACTGCCCCAGCCCCATTGCGCGCCTGGGAGTGGTGGGGCCAGCTGCACGTGCCACAGCCTGGGCTGCCCCTGGGCCAGGTGGAGCTGAGGGACTGGTTACAAGCCAGATAAAATCCCTTGGCAGGCCAGATCCAGACTGCATGCCAAATTTTTCCCACCCCTGTTCAACATGCTAATCCCAAAATGGAAGCATTATTTGTTGTGCTATTATAACCCACATTTTTATGTAGGTTATGCATCCCCCTGTGTGTCTGAATCAGAGAGCATAAGAGATTCCTGTTGGAAGACTAAGGGACAGATTTTAGGGGTATTTGGGCATCTAAAGAAGCGGATAAATGCTTAGGCATCTGCATCATTAGGCTCTTAAGTGCCATTAAAAATCTGATCCTTCATCCTATAGCTCAAATGGACTTAGTTCTGCAGCTTGCAGGATCAAATCCCTACAATGAAGGTGATTATAATTACGAGCAAAAGACTTAAAGAAAAAATCTTTACTATTTAATACAGGCTGCATTTGTAGGATGAGCTGTAAAGTTAGGCTGTAACCTCAGGACACTCACCTGGGTGGGATTGTACAGTTCTTGTAGAGGACTTCTCGACCCCTTCCGACAACAAATGTCCATTCCAAATGGATTCCTACGCATTACTACAGGGGGGGAAATTGAAATTAACACAGGTTAGCAAAGGAGTATTTAGAAAATAAGATGACAGTAACACAGAATGCATACAATGAGGATTGGGATTTCCAGACACACTCAGGAATTTTATAAACCTTTTTCTACTTTTTCAAACATCCATATCACCTCCTGTAAGAAAAAGTCTAAGAGCAGAGTGCCCTTGGTATATTCTGAGCTTGTACCCACCAAAACATGGCACCCTTCTTTCTGTCCCTGCCAAAACACATCAGCCCACTTTGGGGCTTAGATTTTTTGACAAACATCTACAATATAGGCATCTAAACAAGAAGTGTTCTGATTTTCAGAAGGACCCAAGCACCTGCATCTCCCACTGATCTCATAGGACCTGCTTGCTGACCATGCTCAACACTTCTGGAAAAATAAGAACAGGCCATGTCCAAGCGGATGCCTAAACCTGGACTCAGCCCAGTTCCTGATATTCAGCACCTGGATTTGCAGATATTTGGCCTAAAGCTTCGGTTTCCCCCTACTGCACTAAAGCAACATGTGCAGTATCATACCCTTGCACACTGGATATTAACTACATGCTCAGAATGCTTAATCAGTTTTTTTAGACTGTTCCAGTCTGACAGCCACAACCAATAAATACTATGTTTCTGCAATTGCAAGCAGGCCAGTTTTCAGACAGAGGCTTCATCCAAGACCTGATCAGCGAGTTAGCTATGAAGTCGAATTGTGATGGTTCTCATGTTATAAGCAGGGATCATGGTTGTCTGTTTAAAAATCACAAATTATCTGATTAAAACCCTCCAAAATATGCGTTGTTACAATGAAACGCCACTTTGAACATAATATTTTATTGATATATTTACAATTTTAAAGCAATTCAGAAGTCTACCAGTGCCTCAATCACTATAATAAAATAAATTCTAAATACCTATACATTTTGGCATTTGATTTTACGTTTATCATGGAAAAAATCAGAGCTCCCCCTGCCCCCTTTGCTTACCAGGGTGCAGCTCCAGCTGCAGCTGTCTCCCACCACCTACTGCTTTGTGGCACTGAGCAGCCCTGATATGCCGGTGTCCTGCCCATGCCATTGCCCTTCACTCCCCACCCACAGCCCTCTGGGCTCTATCAGTGCCCCTCACTCCCCCACCCCCCCAATCCCAGCTCTGCCAGAGGGAGCCCACAGCTGCCAGGGCTATGGGGCCAGGGACCTGGATCTGCAGTCCTTGCCTCCTGTAGCTAAGCCCAAGCCCCAGCTGCCACCCATGGGAGGTAGTGGCTGCTATGGCAGAGCAAAGCATGGAGCCCAGCTTTCGCTCCCCCATGGGTGGCATGGCCACAGCAGAGCCCATTGGAGGGGAAGAGGCAGATGCGGGCTGTCTGCTGCTGGCTCAGGCTCACTGCCCTCCCTCCCAGGGCCTCCACAGCCCAGCAGGAAAGACCTGATATGGCAGGGAAGAGCAGGGCCCAGTAGGGACACTCGGTGCTGCTACCACAAGTCCTGTGCCACTATGGCAAGGCACCCCCTTCCTGCCTGGCAGCAGCAAGGGGCACAGCTCCGTGCCACCACCCCTGCTGCTGTTGGGTGGGCAGAGGGTGCCTCACCATGGTGCCACGGGGCTTGTTGTGGCAGCACTGAGCTTCCCCGCCACACTGGGTCCTGCCCAGCAGGCTGTGGAGGCCCTGGGGGGAGAGCAGCAGGGCAAGGAGCCCAAGCCTGCAGTGGGCAGCCTGTACCCACCACCACCCTGCGCACAGATCTGGGGGCATGTTCCCCCCAGGGAAGCCACCCACAGCTCAGTCATACTCTCTGCCTGGGCCCTGCAGCTGTGCATTCCAGCCCTGGGCTCCAAGCCCCACACACTGCCTAAACGTGAACTAGGTCAGGCTTGTTAGGAAGAGAATAATATATTCCCTTTCATAAAAAGAGACCAATGTACATTATAGTAATGACCCAAAACAACCCAGCTCACAATAATCATACTGCAGGCATTTGGGCAACAATTGCTGAATGCAGTAGTGCAATTTTTTTCAGTGAATGGAGCTAGTATTTAATGCATAATCATAATGAATATGTCAAACTGTATGAACAGCACAAGAGTCTATATAGGAGTAGAGTAGTACACACAATTTCAGTCTTGAAACAAAATAGACTCCTTCCCCCAACTTCATATTAGATTAGAAGGCAATTATCTAATGAAGTAGCATGCTGATTTTCCTCTGAGTGAAAAAAGGTACTGTGGATTTTCTAATAAGTCGGGGTGCATTAAGAGATATTTTTTTTAAGCTACCAGTGGCAGATTATTAACCAGCCATAAATCAGCCAATACTTTTATGATAGCCAATATGCAGCCCAACAGCTTGGAAAGCAGCATCCAGCTGGTAAGTCTGTGGAGGGGGGAGATGCAGGTGGGGGGAGACTAACAGGAAAGTGAGGTATGAGGGTCTTTTGCCCCCCGGATTTGTGCATGGGGCAAGGGTGGGCTACCTGCTGTAGGCTCAGGGCCAGGGAGTGCACCGACCTCTTCCTGGAAGACGCTGGGCTGGGCCTGTGCTCAGAGTAGACAGGGCAGCTATGGGGAATTTTGGGGTGACTATAACTCACCCCATAGGCCCCCCTCCCTGTGCTGCCTCTGCCTGCCCCCCCTCCCGCACATGCCCCCCCCCCATGTCTTCCCTGGAGGTGCGCGCAGTGGTGGGAATTGCCCTCTCTCCCTGCCTCCTGGACAAGCCGCCCATGTCTTCCTCCTGCTCCTAGCCCCACTCCAGCTGGGCAGCACCTGCCCCTGACCCACTCCCCCCTCACCGTGGGGGCCTGGAACTCTCCTGCCCCAGACTTACTGGCTGGATACTGCTCTCCAACCTGCTGGGCTGCATTTCTAGCCATGCACATGCACGCAACATTTAAATTGGTGACAAATCAGCTACACCGGCCAAAAAGAGCCAAATGCCATAATGCAAGTTTTCCTTTTATTGGTGCTGGTCCAATATGGACTGATATATCGGTGCACCTATAGTAGTAAGACAGATGCACGTGTCTAGTAAACAAACAGCTAAATGTTTTGATATTTTTTTCCACAACTGAAATACTGGATGTTACTACAGGTATAATTTTAAAGTAACTTGCTTAAATACCCAATTCATTTTGGAGCACTTTCAATCACAAAGATATATTGGAATCACTCCATTTTTAGGCTGCCATGCATTTTAAAAATATTTAATGTTGTCATAGTTAAAAACAAATTTTGTGTGATAATATTGTAGATGCTTCAAAATCCAACACATTTTTAGAATGTGACTTTTCATAATTTCTGCTATCTGTATTTCCCATCTCTTTCAACTTGGACTTTGAAAATAGATCAGTCTCTTCCAGTTTTATCAGAGCCTAATTCTGTTCAATTTTATTCTTGGGCTGACTTGCAAAATACAGTTCTTCCATGTTTGCAGTTTGAATGGTGAAAATTTTTAAATGTTCCATATTTTTTTAAATGATATTAAATAATGAACTGAAGTTTGGGGTTTAAATAAACTTTTTGCATTGCTACACATGACAAGACCAAAGGCTCTTTTACACGTTACATTTATAACACAATTAACACGTGGCATAAATTAAAAAGCTACTACACATGGACAACCCTGGTCTCCCACAATCTAGGAACTGCCCAGGAACTCTGTAAACACCACTGGTCCTCAGGACAGCCCCAGTTCTCCAGTTGAGCCCAGGGTTGCCCTTGGTTTGTGGGGAGGGAGGCAGGGGATGCAAATCAGAGGCTTCTGGTGGTTGGAGCTGAAGGGCTTCCCTTGCTGGGCATTTTAAACCTCATACCCAGGGGTTGGCAAGTGCAGGTACAAGAGATCAGAGGCTCCTAGCAGGGGGACAATCAGCTGATTATTGGCCCTGTCCCGGACAGCCTGGGTCTGGAATCAGACCCAGACCTGTCCAGGCCACAGCCCAACAATCAGCTGATTATTGCCCTGGACAGCCCCAGGTGACCCTGACCTCAAGCATGCAACATACAACACAATGCACAGCCTTCACATAATCCCCCCGAACTGCCTCCATTTATATTTAAAATATTGAAGTAGGGGAAGAAGTGGAAGGTAATGTTTCAATACAGCCAAGTCATTATATTTTGATTAACCAGCATCCAAAACACTGATTCTTTTGTTCCAAAGTGGTCTCATTGGATAAGAAGAATAATTCCAGTGTGCTATTCCTTCATTTATTACTTCACATTTCAGTTTCATTAAATATGGTAAACAGTAAAATGCATAAATGTGAACCAGCTCTCCCTGGTTCACTTAGCAAGCAGAGAGCAAAATGGCAACATTTTACAGAAGGCACTAGCAATCATAAAGCCTAAAATTATTTGCACAATGACAAGATTTGATTCTCAGACATAAACAAAATAAACAAAAACCTTCACTCCCCACCAAAAGCTAAATGCTAAATGTGGGATGTTAACTGTAGAAACCATTAAATCTTTATTTTATGGTTCCCAATTTTATTTAATTGTTGGTTTTTCCCTATGAAGTCTTTAAAAAGAGGTTGCAGAGTTAGCACAGCAATGTAGCAGCTTAAAACAGGGCCTGCCTTCCTGCGAGTCTGATTCAGTAACAGGATTCATTTATGTTTAATTAGGTTTCTATAGTGTCTCTGGAGAGAGGTAGTTAGCTGTGTTAGTCTGAAGTTAGGCAGAAGGCAGGGCAGGGTGGCACCTTATAGACCAACTCCTTCAGAGGCATGAGCTTTCATAGGCTATAGCCTTCTGCATCAGATGCTATGAATAGATTTGCAGACAGTAGCGTACTTAATAGGAAGGAATAAAGTAATTTAAATACAAAAGATATCCCATTACCTAGACTACCTTGTATAACTCCTATGTCCCCTAATGGGTTAACTGCTTTGTTTATCCCTTTTGATCCCGTCAACCCACCTTCACCTCTCTCAGCACGTCCCTCCCCTTTTGCCATCCTTTAAATAAAAAGGATAACAAAAGAGACCCCTACGTTCCACAAAAAGTCACAAAATGTGACGAAGCAGGCTGTAGTCTGCAAAAGCTCATGACTCCCTGAAGGAGTCAGTCTATGAAGTGCCACCTACCCTGCCTTATAGCATCTCTGTCTGTGCACACCTTGGATATATCAGGTTTGGGATTCATCTTTGGGATCTGAATAAGCCATTCCCCCTATAAAAATAGATTCTCTATCTGAAAAATAAAAGAGAGACGACTAAAGAAAGAACAAAAAGGAGCCATTTCTACAACAAGAGGAAAAGGAATCCCAAAGTACTGCAAGTTTTCTACAGGAGATTGTGCATGTATGTTTTCCATTTTGGGTCTTTGTCAAATGTCCAAACTGAGCTCTGGCAAATGGGAGGGGTCTTGGATTTAAAGATATTTTAAATATGCCTTTTATTCACAAGACCTGTATTTGTACCAAGAGCATGGCAAAACAAAATTGAAAATACGTACAAACATGATTTACCCAAAGTTTATCTATCGTCTGTTACCAACTTAATGCATCCATGGAGTAACTAATCAGTGCAATATGATTTGACATACACTATATACACCTCTATGGAGAACATTTTAGTTTATTTTAATTTTTTTATGGGTGGTATGATCTCTTCAGGTTTGAATCTCATTTACAGTGAGATCCTTTACACAATGAAAGAGACCCTAAAGGAGATGTCAATTAGAAGTACACTGATTTTAAGAGCCTTTTCATTATCACAGCAGTATAAAGAGGCCTCAGTGGAAATGCAAATCCAGCCCTTGAAGTTATCCAGTTCTTTCATTAATATTGCAGATATCTATCTAAAAACAGTGTTTCCCAACTGGTGTGCCATGTCATTTTGGGCTAGAGCCACACCCCTCACCTGGCTGGAGCCACGCCCCCTGCCTGCTGTTGCAGACAGACCAGAAGTGTGGCTGTAGCCCAAAATACTGTGTGGCTGGCCGTGCACCACCTTCCTGCCCCCTGTTCTGCGTCCGGTGTGCTGTGGTTCTTTTTTATTTAGGTACGTGTGCTGTGGGGTGAAAAATTTGGGAAACATTGGTCTAAAACAGTGGTTGTCAACTGGGGATACACGTACCCCTAGAGGTACTTAAAAAGGTCATAGAGGTATGCAGAATGTATGAGAACAAATTACTGTTTTAGAGGTGCACCAATACGTTGGTCCCATATCAGATCAGCACTGATATAAGGAAAAGTAACTGTATCAGCAATCAGCTTTTTTTGGCTGATGTGGCCAATAAATCCCCTGTGCACATGCGCAGCTACAGTGCAGCATGCAGGTAGCCAGGAGCGCAGCCTGGAGAGCAGGTGGGTCCGGCTGGTAAATCTGTGATGGAAGCGGGGGGGGGGAGAAGCAGACTGAGCCTTGAGCAGTGAGGGAGGGAGGGAGTGGGGCTGGGGCAGATGCTGCACAGGCCAGGTGGGGCGCAGGACAGAGCTGTGGCTCGTCTAGAAGGCATGGGGAGTGGCTCTCACCACTGCATGTACCCCAGAAGGGCACGGGGGGGGGAGCATGTGCCCCCAGTTCTGCACATGGGGTAGGGCGGGCTGCACGTGGGGTAGGTGGTGGTGGCACTGGGAGGGGGACTATTGGGGGTGGGAAGAGGAGGGGGTGCAGCCACCCCAAAATTTGCCATACCCCCCCATAGCCCCCTCCCAGTGTCGCTGCCGCCTGCCCCAAGTGCAGTTTGGTCCAGCCCCCCACCAAAGAGAGCCCGGTGCTGCCCTGGATCCAACCCGCAGCGGCAGCCCACCCACACCCTATGCACAGATCAGGGGGGCACATAGCCCCCCATGTCCTCCTGGGGTGCATGCAGCAGTGGGAGCTGTGCCCCCTCCCAGGCCCCCTGAATGAGCCACTCGCAGCTCCATCCCACACCCTGCCCCTGCCCTAGCCCCACTCCCTCCCTCACCACTGGGGCCTCAATCTGCGCCCCCATCCAAGCTCCTTCCCTCCCTCCTCTTAATGGTAGCATTAAAAGTAAGTAAAAAAAAAAAATATATATATATATACACACACACACACACACACACACACACACACACACACACACACACACACAGAGGTACACAAGCTGAAACAGACAGAAGAGGTACGCACACTTGTTAAAAAAAGGTTGAAAATCCCTGGTCTAGAACATCGTTTACAGTGGGAGGTTTCCATTTGGAAGCAGCAGCAGTTCTCGCAGATACAGACTTTTTAAGGAAACTCTCATGCTAGATCAGTCGTTCTCAACCATTTTAAACAAGACACCCTTCAGAAAATGTCAGCTCTTACTTTTCACTCATTTTGTGACTATGGAAAGGTAATAGTGCAATTTTTCTATTGCAAAGAACTCAGAAAGACCACATAACATGTCAGCATTTTTTTAATATTAGGAATTCTTGGAAATCATTGGGTTTATCTCATAAATCATGTTTGCACACCAAACAATACTAACATTGCATGGCATCCCACAGGACCCCTGAAAGGATCTCAAGGGAGCCCAGAGTACCATGGCACTTTGGCTGAAAAACCCCCCACCGTATTAGATAAAGACAAAAATACTGCTAGCCATTGAAAAGGTACTAGGCCAAGAAAAAACTGAACATTGTACACTGTTTTTATAAGGCTCATAGCTCAAGATGCTCACATTAAATTAGTCTGAATATTGTTTTGCCGATCTGACTAGAATAAATTTCTAACCGACTCTTCCGAGCACACAAAAGCATTAGTTTATACAGCATGTTAAAGTAGTTACAGTTTAACATCAAGCTCCAGATGAACTGCCGCAACAAACCAGTGCAAAGTTCATCATCTGATCAGCATGACACAGTAAAGCATGTGTTTACCTGTAAGCAGGTATTTAAATACATCCATGTCCGAGGCACTATGGGAAAGCCCCTAAGTTTCACTGAGGTAAAACTGCTTCACTGAATCATGACAATACAGTTAGCACTGGGACCAAACTAAAAGCCTCAGAACCAAAAAACAAGGGAAATTTAGCAGTACATCTACATTTTAGGATTTGGCCCCAAGGCAACTACCAGCAAGTATTGCAAAGGCATGACTCAGTGGTCCAATTAAAAGATCATGCTCCTGTATACTAGTGTGTGAACCTACTGACCTCACAGGAGTGTGCCTCAAATGATACCACTGTAGTGTTAATCTCTTGTAATTAAGGTACAAGCAGTAATCCTGTCAATTTAACTAGGACCAAGAGCAATCAAATAAATTGTTATTTGGATACTTAAGTACAAATATAAACATTATCAGAACTTGGCCTTGTTCCTGTCTTCAGGACTAATTTGTCCAAAATGTGGTCTTGGCCCAGCACGTTAAAATCTATTTAACCACTATTAATTAGAGTAGTTGCAAGTTTGGAGAGCAAACCAGCCAGGCATGAAATTGCAATCTCAGACTGATAAACAATCATGCTCCAAGTTGAAACCTGATGATACAATAATGACCCTTATATAATACCATCCTGAAATTATTGCAGATTAATTATAATAATCAAATAAATTAATATGACAACATAACCATTTACAGTTTCCAGGAAACTATATTCAGGCATGTTAGTGTTAAAAGAAGAAATTTTGCCATAGAGATGCATCACAACAACTATATGAATAAAATGTAGTGTTCCTCAAGATATACTGGAAAGGCAGAATTAGGAAGAAGGTTGTGTGCTTTGATATGCCAAACATACTTTATAGGTCAGCTCTAGTCCTTAGACTTTCTTCTGTGGTCCTGTAGTTAATGCTTTTTCCAGCATCTCCTGCTCAGGTTATGATGGGGGCATTTTTCTTGGCCCTGTATTCATTCTCTCAGTAACGCTAGGGACAGATGCTCAAAAAGTTTGAGCCTCAATTGAGTCAATCTTTGCAGGTTAGTCTAACCTGGCTAGGCTGAATCTATTTGTAACTGTACAGACACATCCCAGACAGGCAAGCAATAGCTCAGGCTAGAAGCTGGGGTGGGGGGTGGCTGCTAGAGCAGCTCTCCTTTCCATTCTGCAGTGCTGAGCTGAGGGGGGCATGGACAGGCCCTAGCAAGAAGCTCTGATTAGGGAGGGGTCCCCCTACTTTCTACCCAGCCTAGCAGGGAATTGATAACACAGTATTAATCAGCCCTAACTCAGTGTTTATCATGCCATTAAGAAAACAGAGGGATATTACCAGCTACCTGTTGATTCTGCCTTTGTCCCATCTCCCACAGCAGGGATGTAGCCAGCACGTGGTCTTCTAGCTAATGCTGAGAGGTGTTTATGTAAGGCAGAGGGGACAGGGATTCCTGCTTAACAGGGAGTGGTGAGGGGACTGGGGGGGGGGGGAGCAGAAGGAAGTCAGGCAGATACCTGCAGTCTCTGCCAGAGCTGCAGCCAGGGAGCAGAGGGGAGGGCCAGCCCTGCTGTGGAGCAGAGACCCCCTCCCAGCCCAGAGAGCATGCCGCAATGCTGTGGGGGGGTTAACTTAAACAAGGAAGAAGTCTAGGACAGACATTGCAAATCAGTTTGACCCAAATTAGTGAAGTCTAATACTACATTCAACCAGGTTTATCTCAAACTGGTTTCAGCCATTTTCAAACTGGTTTATGTGCACTGAACATCTGTTCTCTGTTACAGGTTTAAACCACTTTTTGATCACTTAAACCAGTTTATGTGCAATGTCTGTCCCTAGCCTAAAAGGGCATTAAATGTGGTATAGAATGGCATAGAATGCATTGTTTAATGCACTACCTGTGCCACCTCCTCACATGATGCATCTAACATCCAAGTAGTTCTAAAAGAGCTAGGACTCTTGGGCAGCAAGGTAATTAGGGTGGGAGGGTGGCAGGAAATGGCGAAGTTGATATAAGAAGTAATTTTATTTTCTGCATCCTAGCCACAAAAATGTCAAGAGACTGAAAGTTATTCATACTAAAACACTGTAAGCTTTTTCATTCCTGGGACAGTCTTTTTGTTTTGCTAGGAGCTCTAACAATACACAGCCCTAATATGCAAATGGAGCTCTTAGATGCTTCCACAATACAAACAATCATGAGAAAATCCAGTAAAACCAGATAAAAATGCAGTTTTACATATTTTAGAAAAGGCAGCAGAGGTGTGTACATGGTAGGGTCTTTCTAGAGGGGGACTTCCTTCCCTGAAGGAATGAAAGCTCGAGACTCCAGAGTTCTTGCTCAATCTATACCAGTAATGGGAAGGACGAACACATAAACAAACAAACAAAACAGGGAAAGAAGAATTAAAATTGAAATGAAAAATCGTGGAGGGAGATGGAGTAGAGAGCAATGAAAAAACAAGCTCCATGCTCCTTATAAAATGTCAGAGAGATGGATGAAAAGAGTCACGTGTCAAAGCCAGGTGGCAGGAAACTATGCTAGCAAAATAAATGCACGAAATAGTTGTTATTTCTATCATTAAAAAGTTAGAGAAATAATAAAAATTGGCATTTGAAATGGTGAGCTGTTATTCAGGAGACTCTTCTATTGGTACCTTTATTCAATAAAGTAAAACATGTTAAACATGCCAATTTACAAAGATTTCTGTAAAAAGTAAGAATTCTCAGATTACTGTCTAAAGGACTTTTTGATACTCAGCAATGTTTAATTTACATTGTTTGTGCTATTCTAATTACTCTGTGTCCAACACGAAGCAAAACAAATGCAAGTACGTTGCTTGTAGGCACCGTTCTTTATATTAACTGCTTCTTATTACAAACATCCAAAAAAGTTCTGTCTAAAGAAATATTAATATTTAATTTTTCATTAAACTGGTTCAAAGTACAACAGCAAAATGCCCTAATACAGCATTGCTTAACACTGATATACATAATTCATTTGCTTATTCCATCTGAGCTGAATACATATTACTATCTTGTTGAGAGAAAAATTACTAAATGTAACACAATGATGGATCCTTGAATGATCAGCTAGCACACTATAAGAAGGGGCCTGAGCCAAGGGCTACTGATGACAATGGGAGCCTTTTCACTATGTTGAGTTGCATGCAATCAATTTTAAAGGGTAAAAATACTAAAGACAATTTGAAGGCATTTCTTTACTGTACTGAGTTCTCTAGCAAATACTGAAAGTTGACAGCATTTCCTTTTTATTCAGTAATAAGTATGTGCTCTTCCTAACTATCTCTGCTGCTTTAATCTAGAAGTATATGAAATAAAAAAAGTTCTGCTAATTATCACTGATGCTTTAATCCATCTGTTTCACTGCCAATGTTAAATGTAATTGCATAGGACAGTCACTGACCAATGGAAAACAGCAGGAAGGTTAGGACCCTAGTCCTTGAAGCCAAGGATCTGGACTATAGGATCTCAATCAGTCTGGGGGAAAAAACTGAACAGACTTGTCAACTTAGTGTGAAATACATAGTAGCACTTAAATGGTTAAGGGAGCTGAAATTTTCAGTTTTACAATCCATTTGTTGATTATTTTTTAAATTTAAGTGAAAATGAATTTGTGCTAGGCCAGGGAAGAAGGATGTTTTTATGGTTAATATATGTGGACCTGGATTTGAATCCATGCTCTGCCACAGATTTCCACTGTGGCTTTGAACTAGTCAAGGTAAAAATTTTGAAGCTCAGTGAGTAGGGCGATGCACTGAAAAATACATTCAGCTACTGAAATAGAAGTAGCAAGATGCTCTCGGAGGCACTGATCGCCCACACCTCCCACACTTCTCAAAATCATTCTCTTAAAATGGTACTGAAAAATTCTACCCTACAACCAAATGTCACTATGAATGGTTTTCAGTACATATTCAGGAATGAGCCAGTTTCCCAGCATAAAACATAGCAGCAGGGCTCAGTCTTACAGCACTCTGCATTTGTGACACCCAAGAAGTTTGAGACTACAGAAGTGAAACCCATAAGAACTGGATTTTTTTCAGCCTTTCTTGGAGCCCTGTGGGCTGAACAGGCTTCGCTTTGGACAGCTTTGCATGTAACATCTGTCTCTCAAATAAATATTTAAAATCAAGCCAAACGAACCTGCCATAAGCCACTGCTGCTCTCTGCTCCAACAAAAAAGGGAATTTCTAATCATTCACAAAGCATATCAGTTTGTTCTGTAAGACTTCACTCTAGTTAAGTCAGAAGAACTTTCAGAAACTTACAAATAAGCATAATACAGAAGACCCCCTTTATCTCAGACTTGTTAAAATTTCCAGGACCTTTTTACAAATGTATTGAGTTATGGATGCTACACAGTTTACCTGTTTATTTTGCAACAGGGACTTCAAACAATGTGACAAACTGCATAAATGTTATTACTGCACATTAATCTAATGCTTACATACCACAGCTTTGTATTATTCTTCTTACAATAAATAAATTTGGACGCTTCATGAACAACCTTATAAAAAACAGCATTTAGTGACATTTGAACTTTATGGTTTGATTTATTCAGTTGATGAATTTTAGGCTAAAGTTATTCATTCTTAATCTGCAAAATATAAGTACACATATTTGTGACTAAATTACTGCCCTTTTTTTTTTTAAGCAACTTTTTTCAGAGAAAAGTGCTAGTTACTGCTGTGTGTGCATGTGTTGTGTGAGACTGAGCACGCACGTTATATGTTACAAACAAACACTGACATACTTATTCACACTAAATAATGTTGACCTGCCGTTCAAGAAGTAAGTTTTTATACAATGTTATAAAGTGGGCAAAATCTTTTAAGCAAACACTACCAATATTATTACCATTATGATGACAGGGCTTGCAGGCTCTCATTAGGGCCTCTACCCCACTGTGCTGAATACTGTACATTCATGTAGCAAAAAGACAGTAGCATAAATCTAGCATCTTAGTGACAGAAGACAAATGGGGGAGTGCAACAGACAAATTAAAGAGCAAAAAGGAGGAAAGTACAAGATACTAGGTGTCTTCATCAATGACCTGGAAGATGGCACAGAGTGCCCACTGAGCAAGTTTGCAGATGGCACCAAGCTGGAGGGGAGTAGTAGCTATCCTGGAGGGTAGGGCTAGGTTTCAGCATGACCTAGACAAATTGGAGGATTGGGCCAAAAGAAAATTTCATGAGGTCGGAATCTCCATTTTTAGAGGTTTAAGACCCGCTGAGATGATCTAGTTGTGAATGGTCCTGCTTTGACCAGGGCACTGGACCTGATGACCTCTTGAGGCCCCTTCCAACCCTAAATTTTCTATGATTCTATGAGCTTTCCAAGATCATTCAATGAGTGAAGTTAGTCATGTACAAACTGCTAGTCAAACTCTACCCACTAAATTTCAAAGGTTCTAAATGACTTCCAGAGAACAAGGCAGACAAGGTTCAACCTACAGCTACACCTTTCCATAGAATAACACACTTTAGATGCTTTTCTAGAAATAGATCAAAGTTCAAGTAATCTGCGTCTTACCTAATCAAGACATCTCAGGTGGCTTAGTTATCCCAGGTGTATGGCTGTCTCATGCATATACACACACTCTTTTTTATATAACTGTTACTCAGTGGTTAAGCAGAGAGAGCAAGCCAAAATAATTCAACATTCAAGCTTTATTAATTCATCCACTCTCAGTCCCGTCTCAACAAGCTTATGTTTCTAAATAGTTCCTTGTAAATAAGGATTGTGCATCTTCCACTAGGGAAGCTATTTTAACAACTGTATTATAGGCACAACAGGTATCACTGTCTGATCTTAAGGTTGCTTAATGCAGTGTTTACAACTTGTAGATTTCATAGATTTTAGGGTAGGAAGGGACCCATTAGATCGAGTCCAGCCCCCTGCCCTGGGCAGGAAAGAGGGCTGACGTCAGATGATCCCAGCCAGGTTTTTGTCCAGTCTAACTCATACGTTAACTTAGTCATACTTTAACTGTTGAAACTGAAATCTTCTGTAGAAAGTGCTCTTTAGGTTGAACTTTTTCCAAAAAAGTTTCAGCTAAAATGGTTTGGCTCGTCCCAAGAATGAAATTATGAGGGAAAAAAAGGAGTTTTGCACATTAAAATTCTTTCAGGCTTTTTGTTGAGAAGCTCTAGTGCTCCAATCCTTTACAGACATGACATGCAATTTAACAAGGGCGTCCTTATATCAGTGATGTACCTTTTGCTGCTTCTATTAAAAAACAAAAACAAAACAAACAAACAAACAAAAAAACCCCCAAAACCCAAGTTTGGCCTACAAAGTCTCAGAAAAATCTATTTGTACAAGTTTTGTAGAGACTTGTGTGCAGTCCAATAGCTAAGGATTTTCCATGCAATTGTTCCTCATACTTGTCTATAGCCTGCAGCAATAGGTTTCATAAGAGAAAAAATTCTAAATCAGCATTAACTGTGTGCAAACACACCAGCGAAACTCTTAATGTAAATGTGCAAATACAAAATTAAAGTTCTCTTGCTGACCATTGAGTTTTAAACTTTTCCCCACTTCCTTGATTCAAACTAGTACCTGATAACTTTATATAGTCTCCAAGAGATACCCAGATTTCTAAGCATTTTTTTTCTAAATCATTCCATGTGCTTTATTACTATAACAGTTGCAGACAAATTTGCCTGTAGATTTTTCAGATGACAAAATGCTGCACACACTGCTCTATTCTTATCAGCAATATCCAGAAAGTTTTTGATGCCACAAAAGAGAGAAGCCAGGCATCACCTTTGCAAGGAGAGTTCAAATAGATATTGTGGGCCAAATTCAAAACTCCTATAAAACACATTATTTAACTGAAATCAATGGCACTGCATCCTAATTTACAAAGGCTACATTTTGCCCACATTTTTTTTTTTTTTTTTTTTTTTAAAGAAAGACCAAAACACAACAAAAGAGTATTTGCATTGCATCCCCCCCTCTTCATAATAATCACATGTCTGTACCAGCTATAAAATATGATACACAAAGCTATCTCAAAAAATGAAAGGAAAGAGAAATAACTTTAAAGGAGAAAGGGTGTCTTTGGAGAACTATAATTTTTAAAGCCTTTATCCTGAAATGTGGTCAAAAAGAGAAAGAATGCAGCTGCAGCATCAGTTTGAGTGACTACACTTTGCTATTTCTCAACAGATGTGCATCCAAGACTAAAACAGGGAATCATATCTGACATGGGTGTATTAAAAAGGCACAGCAGGGCTTCTCATGAGCCCAGCAGCAAATGGAATAAAGCTGCAGTGATAATTTTAACCCAGAGCAAGGTCCTCAAAATTTCACATTTGATACAAGTTTTAGGGACAAGGGATCTCTCTAAGTTAACAGGTACACACTGCGCACCTTACTAGTCAGATCCAGAAATGAAGGCATGACAGATAATGTCAGTAATAATGGTGCATCCAGGATGCATTTGGATACAAAAGGCTTATCAAATGTAACACTATACCTCTGACATTTCAGTGCAAAACTCCAACTTCCCATGCCTTACTATAGTTAAAAAAATAAAAAAGACAACAAAACAAGAATTTTCTTTTACAACAGAAAATTTTGTAAAGGCAGAAAGATAAAACATTAATTCCTGTAGTAATCATTTCCAGAGCAATCATTCATTATGTCCAGGAGGATTAAGACTACAGCTTGGGAGTTAATCTGCAGGAGCAGATGACCTCTTTAAGAAATAAGGATCCTATTTCCATTCTAAAGTTTAAAATGGTCTATAGGGACTAAAGAATGAGGTGAGGGAAACAAACAAAAAGCCTGGGCTTGCGAGATGAAGAGCATCTCAAACTTAATTATTAATGTCAAGCTCAGCACCACAGTATAGCCAAATACCTAATGAGAGGTTGTTGCCCTCAACATCTCTCAACTCCAGGTAGCCAGTGGACACTAAGGGGTACTACTCAGCATCTTTGCAGAATCAAATCCAATAACAAACAAAAAGTCTTGATTTCTTTTGTTCCAAGCAATGGGATAGCACCTCACCTGGTACAAATTAGCATTGTTCCCAAAACACCAAAAGCATGACACACACATGCTCTAACCAAGGGATCTGGTTGGATATGCTTTGCTTTTTCCCCCAATAATGCATAAGAAGCTTTTTACTGGAATAAAAAAAGGGAACTAAAGTCCATAAACTCAGAATCCAGTGCTCGAGACCAGGAAGACACTTTCACACGCTCCTCTATCAGGCCATACACAGAATTATATTGTTTTCATACTTAAGATTGTAGACTCCCCTCATGCACCAGTTTCAAAATATTCCAAACCACAGATTCTTCATCATGTTTTACATATGAATAGCTCATTGTCAACTTCCTTAGATTCACAGGGCACTTCAGTACATAACAAGAGTCAGATACACATTAGCACTATAAAACTTTGTCTAAATTAGCATAATCTGTATTTCCATTATAGAACACAGCATTATAGCCATACTTGGGTGATGTACCAAGTGCTTTGGATCTGTCTTCCTTCAGGGCAGACCAAGGAAAAGAGAACACACACAAGAAAACTATTCAGAGCTACACTTGCCTACACTGGAATAGATTTCACTGCCTGCTTATCTTCAAGCAATTCTATTTCCCCTTCACCCATTCCACCGAGTTCAATTAAAACCTTATGATGCATTTCATCTGCATAGATGCAAATGCTGTTGTGTCTCTTGCTCTCACACACTCTCAGATAAACCAAATACATAATCCAAGGTCTTGAAGGAACTTCTGAGATTAAAAATGAAGAGAGTAAAACAAGATCTGAAAGTATTTACAGTGACTTTAATTGCAATGAGACCATTTTGAGGGGAATCAGACCAGCAGCTACCATGAAAGGCTGATATCACTCCCAACAGGATGCTGGATATATTATGAATTTGAAACTGGAGGGCCCTATTCTGCACATCAGACACAGGCTATGTATCAATATTTTCCGTGGTCGTTTACAAAATGGAGTTGCTTAAGTACAACAGTTTCTTCTGACTCAAATGGCTAGGGAGGAACCAGTAGATTTTTTTATTTTTTTTGGGGGGGGGGGAGAAGGGGTCTTGGTGGACTAAAAGTCAAAATTTTAGATCTCCAAGGAAATCCTTATAGAGATTTCCTCCTAAAAAGGCCATCCTAGGAATTTTAAGCTAGAAAATGACCTGGACCCCAGGGACATAGACAAGAAAGATGCACTGTATGAAATTCTGTATGACTTTTTTCCTAGGTGTAGAGGTTAGGAATAGTGTCTTGAAAGTTTTCCAGCTAGCCTGCTTGTGTACTGTGTAATTTCCATGATGTGAGGGAATGGGCTGTGACTGCACAGCCATACTGGTAATTTGGTGCTGGAGGGTTGGGGGAGCAGTAGGTGTCTGGAGGCACTGCATTACAAAGCTGAACTCCCAGGTTATGATCTTGTGTGGTCTGTTCATATTCCCCATTTATCCAAAAAAGATTACTCACTACAGGAAGTATATATTTTTATTACAGCCTTGCAAAATTTTAGCACTTAAAAAAGGGAATCATTATACACATTAGATAAACATTAACAAATAAGTCCCATGAGAACAGGCTCTCAACTTCATGCGATTACCAGAAGGACCTCATGATAGCAGTCAAGTCAGATGCACCAGGGGAACTGACTATCTCAACTTTTTGGCACTCTTCACATCCTGACAAGATACAAAGAGTATACACAGAGGACAAACAAGGGAAAAGCAGGCAAACCTCAAGGAAATGTTCACACGGAGGGACGATCCAAGCTGTTTTTTTTATTGTTGTTTTGAACTAGTTCACCCACTCTTCATTAGAAAAAGGGATGTGAATTTTTGCTTTCAGGTGTACACAAATCCAGGTTCCTGGGTGCTGAGGCCCTGAAGGCTTGCAGGAGAGAAAGGAGGGTCTAGGCCCACCAGACATTTCTCCTAATCATTGCTTATGCAAGTCATTTTTAGATTAAACCCCTAGCTCAACATTCAGTGATGTTCTTTGTTTTACCTTGTTAAATCATGTGAACCAATGCAGAGTGAATGTAAAATTATATCACACCAGAAGCACAGCAGGGGAACTGTAATTTGGGCTCTACCCATATATCACAAGCACCATCACAAAATCTACCTGTCTTATTCCCCCCCCCACCCATCTTCATTTTTCTCCTCACTTTAACGACTGAATTCTGCTCCTGTTCTCACTGAAACTCAGTGAAGCTCTCACTACCTCCTGTGACTGTACTCTTAAATAGAGTTGTACTGCCAGAGTATTGCATCTGGTCTGAGACTTGCCCTCAACTGTTATGGGTTTCGGTATCTAAGCCAGAAGGGATCACTGTAAGCATCTACATTGATCCCCTGCACAACCCAAGCACAAAAAAACTTCTCTGAATTATTCCTTTGTAAACTAGGGGATTTCCTATGTGAACTTTTAGGTAAAAAACACCTAGTCGTGATTTAAAAAAAAAAACAAAAAACTTGCCTGTGATGGAGACTCCACCATCACCCTTCACAAATTGTTCCAATGTTTAATTATCCTTACTGTTAACAAATTCTACTTTTTGGTCTGAATTTGTCTGGTTCCCAGTTCCACCCACTAGATCTTGCCATGTCTTTGCCTGCCAGATTGAAGAGCACCCTATTATCATATTTATGTTCTTCATATAGTTACTTACAGACTATGATCAAGTCACCTGCTAACTTTCTCTTTGATACATTAAAGAGACTGAGTTCTGGGCGTGTTTCACAGTAAGGGAAGTTTTCCAATTCTTTAATTCTTGTGGTTCTTCTCTGAACTGTGCCCACATTCTTAAAGTCCTTTGTGAGCTCTGGTCACTGAAGACATATGCACTATAGCAGATTATCTTGGAAGTGCTGACCCTGAAAAAGGCTCGAGGGTCATGGTGGTTGGAATCCCCATTCAGTAAGTACAGCCCACATTCTTTGTTCCTAAATAGATGACTTCACATACTAAAATGCCCATAAGTTTGTTAAGCCATGTACAAGCAAATATTCAGATCATTCTGTATCATTAGCTTGTGCTTCTCATCATTTATGCCTAATCTATGGCATCTGCAAACTATCAGAAATGACTGTTTTCTTTCAAAGCATTGATAAAACATTAATTAGAACAAGTCCAAGAACCAAACCCTTTGAGAGCTCGCTAGAAACCCAGCTGCTCAAGGATGATTCCCCTTTACTGTGAGATTTTGAGACCTGTCAACAACTTACTAATAAATGTAATGGTTGTCATGTTGATAGATATGCATTTGCTGGTTTAGCTTTTGGTTTATTCAAATACTTAAAGTTTGAAATTAACTTTTCAGGATAACATCAGCCAATCACATTTTTTAGAACACTGAAAAAGAAGAGAGGGATACAAGCAAGGGCAAGGTTCATTCATTTAAAAATGTAAATTAATATTGTTAATTTTTTTCCCTTTATTACCCTGTCTCTTACCTTACAAGCCTATGCAGGAATGGGCTTTGCATGTGCCCTTTCCTTCACACTGGGGTTAATTTTTTGTCCATAGCCTTTATGAGATGAAATAAGGAAATTATATTTTAATTGGAAGCATTTTACAGTTTTATCTCCAGTGCATAAAGAATAATAAAAAATCACAGCAATTGGTGCTTGTTTCCAGCCACTGAGATGAATGGCAGATACAAATTACCTTTACACAGCCATCTCACAATTCTATCACTTTTGGGCCATCTTTACATTTTATACTGAAAATTCCATTCATCTCTATTAAATATTTAGAAGTGATCACCAGGGAGACACTTAAAAAGACAAGAGTTTGGTTTTATTATTTAACCACTGAAAACCTTCCCATTTTAAATGAAAGGCCAGTCTCTAGCTGGCGTGAATCAGCAGCATGGATCCACATCCATTTATACATCTTGGGACTAGCCCTATCTGTCTTGTTTAAAGGGAAGACTTGCCAAGACCCCTCTCTCCTCTGACTTTTCACCAGTATGATGATTATAATGTCATTGGGAGGAACTGCCTGCATGTGTGTGCATATCCATGCATGGATGTGTATTTACAGTGATAGTTAGAAAAGGAAGGCTTATATTCTAATATTTACATGGACATAACATGTCATAATATTTAATACCAACAGACAACATTTAAAAGAAAAAGTGACTCAATGCTTTGGGTGCTGAAACAGGCAACTTTTTAGAGAACTAATGCACAGATCTCTCTGAAAAGTCATGCCCCTTTGGAGTCAAGTTGGACAGCCAACTCCATTTGTCTCTAAAATAGGTACATGACTTAAAGTAACTGCCTTTCAGATTCCCTTTTGAATGGCAACAGTATATATTATTATTATACCGTGTCCTAAACAGATAGTGAAATCAAACAACTGTATTTTATAATTTTGCATATTTTATAGACAGAACTTCTATGCAGTCTCTTTTTCGTTTGTTTCTTTTTTCCCCTCCATTTCTCTCATGTGTTTTACTTTAGGTTTTCCAAACCTCCTTCCCTGCAACTCATTTTTCTATTTTTAATAATGAAAAAAAACAAAACAAAATTTGTAATGGTACTTTTTCCATATACCTTTTGCCATTTCAACATTCCTTTTATTTTATTTTTTTAAATCCTCCACCTTCTTCAATTTAACAAGGCTCTGATCATCTTTCTTTTTGTCCATGTTCTTTCTTCCTGCTACTATATACTCCCATCCCCAACATTTTCTTTCATTTTTCTCCCTAGTATCCTTCCCCCCATTCTCCCCCCAACCCTCTGACTCTTAAATCATACTCCTCAATAGCTCTCTCCCCTTTCAAACTCACTCATACACACCCATCCCTGTGGACTCTGTTGCTCCCTTGCATTTCCTTGTCCACCATCTATACTTCTACTGGATCCATCCATTTTCCTGATTCACCATTGCTACCAACTCCTCTTCCACCTTTCTTCCCAACCTAGAACAAGATTTAATAGAATGGCAAGTTAGCGCTGCCAGCAGACTGTGCAGTGGCAGAGGGGTAGAGAACAGAACCATGGGCCTGCCCCATGCCTGGATGCTAATACTTATGGAAATACTGGCTACAGTTATTCAATGAAAAGAGGCAAGCCTGCTTTTTAAACCTATACCACCACCCTCACATACTGCCTCTTAGTAAACCACTTTCCTCCTCTCCCAACAAGCTCCATGGATGCTTAAGTCCTCAGGTAGATACAGTATATGAAGCAGGGACAATGAACAAAGGATGGGAGTTACAGCACTGAGAGCCCCCACCCAGCCAGACATTTTTTGAAGTTTGATTAAACAGACATGCAACTGATGCTGCAATAAAGCATCAGGAGTTTTGATTTGGTTGGGGGCTTGGGAAGGGGAGGTTATTGCCTCATGAAACTATACAAAGTAGGAGGAAAATACATAATCATTTTCTGCTTGTCCTCTAAAATAGAGAATAATTATACGCTAGTACAATTACAGTGGAGGCTTTGGGTACTAAAAATACAAGACAAGTTTATTAAAAAAAATAATCTTAGATTAACAAATTATTGGAAATGTTGCCTGAGTGCTAAGGATTTATGATAAGACCTGGCTGAAAGCAGCATTAAAGACAAACCCACCAAAAACTCACACACACACAAAAAACAACAACAAACAACCAAACAGACAAGCAGAACTAAAAGACTGATGAGGAGTTTAAGGAAAATATAAGTGAATTTAAAAAATGAAGCTCAACTAATGAAGGCTGGTCATTATCTTTACTTTAGCTATTAAGTTTCCTTGAAATAGATGGATTCAGAACATAAAAGTTAAAGAACACAAGCAAACCACAGGCTGATAACTCTGTTCTCATTAACCTCATAGAAATTACAATTGGAACATCATTTGCTATATTGCAGTAATATAGCATTTGTGGTCTTTGCTGAATCTGTGCTAACCACCAAAATGAACCTTAAAAAGACATAAAACTTAAATGGATCTCTTCTGCTGTGATAGTCAGGAAGTCATCAGCATATGTCTAAATATCTTCTTTTAAAAGACATTATAAAAGCAATGTGGTTGGAGTTACGGCACAGAGATGCTACCCCATCTATACAAACCAATTCAGACAGCCTATATAACTAGCCTAGAGTCTGCTAATGAACCTTAGCTTGGTTTGGCCTCACATGCAGCTTTCAAGAGTATCCTGGGAAAGGGTACATGGATGTCATCTTTAACCTGGCAGGGAAGGGTTAACCCTTCTTCTAGAAAGGGCCAAAGCTGCCCAGGGAACAAGGTCCAGATGCTCAGGAGGAATCTTGTGACTGGTCCTGTGACCAAGAAAAAAAAAAAAAAGCACCTCAACTTGCTTAACAAAAGGAAGTGCAAAATTGCGGAAGTCTAGTTTCTTTTCCAGAAGAGCACACTGCAGGTGACTCACTGCCTGGGAACAAAACAAAAAGCAGTGGGAAGAAGCTCAAGAGGAACATATGCTCAAGTCCCCAAATAATTTCAGTCAAGAGATGCTGTGAAAGAAGGCCTGGGGAGCCATGGAGGGGGATGGAAACAACTTGGGTCCAAATCCATAAAGTTATTACAGTTCTCAGTTCTGTTTCAGCATGTCGCTTTAATGAAAGAAGGTGTAAGATTTTTATCAATCTGTTTTAGTTACCCCACTGAAAATCAATCAATCAATCAATGGTTCTCACATCTTGGAGGAAAGCCTGAAGAATAATCCAAGTGCACCTAAAGGCTCAGAGACAAAACTAAAGAATCCAATGCTCATTTTTTCTGTATGTTAGGAGGGATAAATCAAACCTCCCGACTTGTCTCTGGTTAGATGAAACACCGCACGATAAAATACCATCATTCAGTCCTCCTCCTTCCCGTCCTCCCACAGCAGGCTTAAACACTGAACAGACACTCCCTTATTGCTAACCAGGGTGCATTCACACACCCTAACATTCGAATTTGGGAGAATGGAGAAGTTGGTGAAATCCAGAGGTCCACAAAGGCAGCTATGCTGGACCTAACTAGCTGAGCTGCTGTTGTCTGAGCTCTAGTTCTTTTGCCAGTCTGAAAGGAGTTTAACCAAACACCCAGACATCTAAGTAGCCTTCTTAGTAGAGTTCTCTCTGTTCTTGCATACAGAACAACAACAACAACAAAAAATCAGTCCCCCCAAAACAAGGTTGGGCATTAAATGGGAAAGCTGATTTTCTGAATAGAAGCACCTTGCTTTTATTTTCTGGAGCAGCTGTCATATTATTATTATTCAGGCAGCTGAGGGAGGCAGCTGACTTACTGGTTCACTACTCTTCATTCCAGAGGTATTAACAATAGTCTCTCCTTTTTAAATGGGCTTGATGTTCCACTAATTGAGCTAACCTTTCTTAGGGCAACGTTTCTGTCTGCTAGTTGTTCCTGACCTCTCTTTCATAGCCTTCGAGACTCTTTATCTCTTTTCAGAAACAAACATTCACCCACGGAGACCAGTCTCCAGAAGCAGCTAGCATTTCAGCCTTAGTTAAGCAAGAAAGGAAGAGTGAGTCACCTGAAGATTATGTTCTATTCCTGCCCTCCCATAACTCTAGAATCAGCTTTGTTTCCCCTTCATTCTGCCTTTCAAAAACAAGATGCACATTATATTCCAGGGCATGTTACATACCATAGAAAGGGTGGTATTTCCTTGATGTAAGCTCAGTGGCTGAGCAGCTTGAAGATACCTCATGGGCACTGGCCCATGGTAGAAAGTGAGGACCCCTGCTTAATCTCATTTTTTTGGAAGATGATGAAAGAGAGGGATCAGAGTTTCAAAATGTTTTCCTTAATAGTTCCCATCTTTCCCTACCAGGAAGATCTGGCACTGGTAGCCAGAAATAAAGCAAAAAACCTACTGTATTTTTACTTTCTCTTGGGTTTCATTGGAGAACTGGGAATATAAATCAAGATGGGGCCATGCTGAACTGAGCAGAAGATAGAACCATGCTGCTTCTCTGCTAGGAAGTGTATTCCATAACTGATGCTCTGTGGGCTTCTTTAAGACTGGTGATGTGATACTCACCCAGCAGGTGGGTAAAGTGCACTTCCAGAGGAAGGATATGGAGATGGCAAGGCTAAAGTTGTTGCTGCCTACAGAGGGATTTGGAGCCAAGGGAAAGACAGAATGGCTGATGGAGAGAAGAGTCTGGATGCACCAGCCAGAGCTCACCTCAGAAATCAGGAGCTGCCATAGTAGCTATCTATCATGCTAAAATGTAGGTGACCATTCCTGACCTCCACAGACCATCCTTTGTAGCCCTACATAAGCAAGAGTTGCATAAAGCAACACCCTGGCCCCAAAGCAGATCACAGTTTCATTTGCAATTGTGGCCATCTTATAAAACATTCATAGGAGGAAGCACGGAGAGAAAAGGTACATTCATGCAACACGTCTGCATACAGAAAAACAAAACCTCTTCCACTTCAGATATGAAATAAAATACTACTAACAGACCATCAGTGTATATATATATATTGTGTACTTTTACAACACCTTTCCCCTGAGAATTTCAAAGTATTTTCCCTGACATTAAGTCAGTCACAATACTTTCCTCCCCCCCTCCTGAGATGTGCATCCGGGATGTTACCCATTAATATCACAGATATATGTTTGCAACAAAACACACATTTCTAAGCCTGGCTCATATAAAACACATGCTTTCAATTAATCTGCCCCCAGCTTGATACAAAACAAGACTACAAAAAATAAGTGTATTGTATCGCAGGTTGATTGTGTAATTAGTATTCCCAATATTGTTTATCCACAATCAAGTGCGAATTACAAAACAAAAACAATAAAAAATAAAATCACATCTTCATTTTATTCCTGATGTAGAAAATGCTTCTCCTAGGCTGATAAGCAACTAAAGCGATCAGCATACCTATTAGATCTGTTCCTGCAGAGTTCTCAGGACTTACAAGATATGGACATGTTATCTGCAATGCTTTGACAAAACAGATTTCTATCAAAAGGAGAGCAGTTGTGACTACCAGTTATAACTGCCATCAAAAGCAGCATTCACTAATAATGAATACTACAGCTGAATTCAAGATACTAAGCCCCTTTTCTGGTTGCCAATAATTTTCTAGACCAATTCCTTGTCAGTTGGTATTTTGGACCTTTACACCTTGACAAGGATAACATACAGAGTCCTTTTCCTAATCTGTAATAAAGTCTTTCTTCTTTACAGATTGTATTTACTTGTATAACATAACTGTCTTTCTGGAATAACGTGATTGCAAATTGCTAACTTCTGGTTACCCAGGGTGCCACAGTATTTAAAATCCGGAAAATTATATGTTGCCCTCCTCAGCAAGCTCCTTCCATTTAAAAAAAAGATACATTTTCCACCACTTTTATTCAACTCTCAAATCTTTATAGATGCCTAAAAAAATTAATGAAAGGAGAGCACTGGCAGTGCATAATTTTACTGCCAAAGATATTAGACAAAACCCTTTTTTGTTTTAAATTGTCCCAAACATAATGAAGAGCATATGGGTAGTAAAGAAGGATAAAATAGAACCTGAGAAATCTTGGTGTTTAAAGTGAAGCAGGTTAATTGTCATATCAGAACAGAGAAGGTAAGCAATGGTTTTATTTAGATCCTCCCACATGAACAGGATTAAATTCTATGCTCCACGGATGTTCATTCTGTATTCGGCTTACACTACGGGGAAATTAAAGTACAGGCTATTTTGGCTTTATACTCTGCTCACTGTGTCAAGACAATTTAACTGTTTCTGGTTGAGCTCTTCTGCTTACTTCCAAACACAGCAGAGCAGGTCTGATGGATGACTTAGCATCTTGAGAGTTGCAGTGTCAGTGGACTCTAGCACAAGGGCAGGCAATTATTTTGGGCTGAGAGCCACTTACCAAGTTTTAGCAAGCTGTCGGGGGCCACAATTCCCTCTCCAGCACACAGAAGCAGGAACAGCCCTACGGTCCCAGGCCAGAAGCCTCTGCTAGGCAGGGGCTTCTGGTTGTGGGGGGCAGGCCTGGGTGGGCCTTGCTGCTGGCTTCCCCTGGGTCCTACTGCCCCTGTCTTGTCATCTCTGACAGGCAACCAGGAACAAATAAATATTCAATTTTCTAAATTTTTTAGGGGCACCACGGGTCAGATAGAATGGCCTGGCAGAGAAGACCCAGCCCCCAGGCTGTATTTTGCCCACCCCTGCTCTAACACAAGCATTTAAAGTTCTTGTCCTCTCTTTACTTTTTCTTTTTTTTCCTGCCTGGGCAATGTCCCTTTAAGAAATGTGTACCCCTCCCAACAGAAGAGGATTATTTTGAAGATTCCTCTCTCCCTACCTAACAGTCTTCACATTGCATTATTTCCATTATCTTACTATATGTATAGAAGCAGTAAGTATTGGTTTTCAAATAAACCAATCTTGTGCCAAGCATAGTTGAGCCTGTGGCATGCTTGGGTATCTGGTTTATTTGAACAATTTGGCTTGCTGTTTTCTTCTGAATAGGGCAATCATGTAGTTTGATTTTCTTGCACTACTTAGGTAATACTGTGAATGCACAGCCTATGCCTTTCCCTTCTGCATGTGATTTCAAACCACAAAACAATTATTGCTAAACATCTGTCTCTAGTCAGATGGATGCAGGACCAGCAGTTTCTTTCCGAGAACCTGTTTTCCCTTGTAGAAAGTCTCCCAGTTCTCTAAGTGCTGTACAGCCTCAGAGCCTGAACCAGAGAGAGAGAGTGGAGGAGGGTTCAGGGTTTATATATACCCTGATGGGAGTTGTGATTTTCCAGCAGCTTGGAAGGTGCTCATACTGAGTCTTGTACAAAAAAAGATCATTTTCAACTCTTCCTTTTTACTATGATAAACATGTCCTGACAAAAACAACTCAGCACCAAGCCAGGGGCTGGACCCCTTGGATCTCCCAGCCTGGTACAGGGAACTCTTTTCCATCAAGATTATCAAAGGAGCCTTAATGAATTATATGGCCAACCCCATCACCAAGTCAACCCAAACAAAACACGTTTGTTGTAGATAGAGACAAGGAAACAAAAAAGTAATAAAAACCCCAAGCAAGCATGAAAAATGTTCTCCTTCCTCTAGTTGCTGTTCTTTTACTCAAAACAGAGTAAAGTTACAAAGTTTGGTGTTTGTAGGATCAGGCCTTTGCTAAAGACCATTTGCCTCTTAAACAAAATTAAATTAATGGGCTACACCATGGTTCTGTACTGAAAAGGCAAGCACTGAAGGAACAAACCACAGGGCTTTTTTCCTTTCTCCCGTATCTTTTGGATGAATTGTTACCATTTCAAATAACATCTATTTGCTCACATCAGAAAAAAAAGCCTAATGAACTTTTTGCCTCCTTTAAATAAGAGATAAGTATTCAGACAGACTTAATATTAGCAAGTAAATGGCCAGCATGATCCAAAGCCCTAAATTGCATTTTTTCTAACTAACTGTGGAAGTATATAGTCATAACATGGGAAGAACTGAGCACTAATTATCCACACTATGGAATCTTGTTCCACAAGAACCAGCCCCTTTGCCCTACCGCACAGAATAACATGGGCTCTCATCGTAACAGCAAAAACAAAGAAGGGTGTAAAGACTGTGAGATACAGCTTTCTTAAGTATATTGGGTATGTACACATATACTAACTTTCTGACAGTTAAGCCAACTTAACTAATGCAACTCAAGATAATAGACCTTGGAGGTGTATTATCATGTACTGTATTTAAGTCAACTCTGATCCACATGTGTGTATGCTTAAACAGTTAAGTCGACATAAAGTTAAGTCGACTTAGCTCACAAGATGGCTGCCACCATGTCAAGGAGCTGTATGTCTGTACGCTCCCATGTAGCTTAAGTTAAGTCGGCTTAGTTAAGCCACCTTATTTTAAGTCAACTTAATATCTGTGTACACATCCATCACATTTAACATGCAAACCAGAACCGGTAACAAAAAAAAATTGGGAAAGCACACTTTTTGTGCTCCATCAGATTTGCACACAGCGCCCATCAAAAGTGGTTTGAGATGCATACCAAAGTAACTATGCACTTGCATGCTATTCCACGACAACCAACTTAATTGCTTGTCACTAAGTGAAATCACTCAGACTACAAACAAAGCTTTCAAGCAGGTACTTACACATACTATATCCTTCAAATCATTAGCAGGTCATAACCCACTGATCATGCTGCATGCCACAGTGAGGACTGTTTATAACACATACAAGGATCGCTAACCAACAACTTTTTCCACCAGTTATGATACCACAGTAGGGATACAAAGGCTAAAAAAAGGGAAGGAGTAATAGGAGCAGGTATTTTTCCTCCTTTTCTGTATCACTAGGGAAAAAGAGGGAAAAATGTAGGAGTAAGAAATGCAGGGAGATTTCAATTAAAAGTTTGCTTCATTTTATATTTCTCAGTCATTTGACTTTTTGGGAAGAAAAAACAAAAAGAGCTGAATAAAATGAAAAGTTTTTGTTTTTTTTAAATTGCAACTCCTCAAAAACTCCAAGTTTCGACTATGTTTTTATTCTTTAAGGCAGAGGTTGGCAACATATGGCCCATGAGCCAGATCTGTACTAGGGCTAGGCAGGTACATCAAAGCTGCTGTTGCTACCGCTTTCCCCAACGGCCCCCCTGCACCCATCCCTACTCCCTGGCTATAGCATGGGCTTCTAGCCAGTAGGGAGCTGAGCTGTAGCTAGAGGGTAGGGAAACAGGAGAAAAGCAGCAGCAGCAAGGATGCAGATTTCAGCTGCCTGGGCCCAGTTCAGCTCCCCACCAGCCGGAGGCTGCACCTGTACCACAGCAGAGGAGCAGGGGGATGGAGAAACAGCAGCAGCAGGGGTACAGCTCCCAGCTGCCTGGCCCCAGTGTAGTTGCAGGCACAGCCTTGCTCACTATTGACATGCCACTGAAGCCACCCAAACCACAGAACAACCAAACCTGGGTTGTACTGGCCTGTGGCTTGTTAGAAGTGGTCAGCCACTGCTTGAAGGCAACCACTGTATTAAAAAAAATATAGGTACTTGCTTTGCTGCTTAGCCTTGAAAATTCCCTAATGTCACTGGACTGTCATCATGCAAAGTAATTAAGATCAACTGCAGTTGTGTGAAGGTTATGTAAAAGTACAGATTACACAATCCACCACTGAAAGCAAGAGCTTTCCTGAGGTATTTTGGCCCATTACTCCATTGCTAATGATAGCCAAATGCATAGCCAATCATGCCACACAGAAAAAGTGACGATATCAATCTAAACAGCAGCTTCAACAGAAGGAGTAGCAGAAAGGCATCACCACTGCACTCAGCATAAAGCAGATTGAGTGCAGAGAATTATTTCCTTCTTTCAAGTTAGGCCATCAATGCTCTAGGTATTTTTGACAAAAATTAAATACAGAGTCCATTAAATTAAACTGTCAACCTCTAACCCAAGATGCTGCCGAAATTTCACCTGGCTGTGTTGATCAGTTGCACCTGAATGAATCCAGGCAATGTGAGCACTTCTGCTGGTCTAAGGTTCAGCTGACCTGACAGAAGCAGAAGCAATGAGCTAATATATAGAGCCATGGACTTTAAACTGCAAGCATTTACTAGTGAGAGGAACAATAAAAAAAAAAAAAATGCTACAAAGAAAACAACATAACTTCTATCGACCTATCTTTATCTAGTTTCAGAGAAGACTCACTTCTAGAAGCCTTAAACAAGGAAGCAAGCATGCCCATACACCCCACCCCAGGAGATCTAAGGAAAAGATCAAAAGTACAAATATCACAACTTTCTATGCTGCTATGAGCTTTAAGTCACTCAACTTCATACCAAATCAGACAACATAGATAGAGTGGGCATATGGAAGCAGTCTCAGAGCGAGCATATGGTATCATGAGAGAAAAACAGCAAGGACATCATGCTGCCTCAGTTTCGATGGTGTACTAGTTTCAAGGAAACTAGTAAAAGCAATCAGACGGTTTGACATCTAAAGTCCTTATTCTTCAAATGTTCAACCAATGTATTTGAACAGCCAGGATTTTTAAAAAGTCCACGTGTTATTAGGTGCATGACTCCAGACCACGATCCAAAAAAGCCTTAAAAAAAATATCACTTTTGGTGAAGGCAGACAAGGTTCCTTGGGTGAATTTGATATATTTTATTAGACCAACCTAAATGGTTGGAGAATAGTTATTAAGCAAGCTTTCGGGTTCAAAAACCCTTCGTCAGGCTAAGGAAGCTGCAGCACTTTTGGTGAAGGACATTTGTGTGGAATTTACTTTGGTTTTCTCAGCACAGAATTTTACACCCCTCAATTAGTTAACTTCAGTGCCAGTTTGAAATAACTAAATTAATTACAGCTTTTGTTGCAAGAGGGCAAATGCATAGCTAAAGTAGGTGGCAAAGCTAGCTTAAGATTTCCTTCAAATAGCCTAGGATAAAGCACAGAACAGAGAGTCACCACTGACTGCTCTCACTTCTAACTCACCCCATGGATTTTGTTGTGGGTCAGATCCCCTCTGTTCCTCACAGCTACATCACAGGGGTGCAGAAGGGCCTAATTCATAACGTTTGCAAAGCTCTTTCAATCTACAGATGCTAAAGAACAAAAGTGCCAAGCAACAGCTGCCCAAACTGCAACAGCAACACAATTGCTGTTATCTTCATGTGTGTAACAACTGCACAGGTTAAACCAAACTTGCTTCCCCCCCCCCCCACTTTTAAATAATACAACTATATTTTCTTTTTAACCAGCACAATTTTCACAGTAACAGTCACTGTATTGCAAAAGCTTAGAAAAAAAGTGTCTGACATTTAAAAGAATACAAGAATGTGGTTTGTTTTATCAGCCGCATCTAGAACCAGCAGAGCATACACAAGAGTTTCAACAGTAGACATTATTTTGGAATGAATCAAGATTTTTTAAGCTGGCATCCTCCATGTCATTGTCTGCTCCTTTATTCCAACAAAGTAACCCCCATTTGCAAGGGAAGATTTAATTGATGTGAGGAAAAAGGAAAATCATGTTCAGCTGAATTACACCTTTCAAGATAGATAAATCCAGAGAATAACAAACTAATCTAATCTTTAAATGAGAACAAACTGCCCCAGAAATGATAGCTTCTGATCACTGAGGCAAAACTCTTGCCCTAAACCATAAAATCACGTGTCCTCCAAACCACTGGATTAGGACTCCAGAGATCTGCCAATTCCTACATGAACGTGGGCAAAATACTGAGGCCTCCATTCAGCCAGGTGATCAATTACATGTTTAATACTGAGTCACCCTAATTAAATCAAAATAAGCATCTTGCTGGCCTTTACAATTCATTCAAGAGCACACAGCAGATCAGCAACAGAAGTGAAACCAAAATAGATCTCCTGATCCCCACATCTGGTTCTTTTACCCCTACACCCAACTCACTTGAGCTAACTCAGAAAGCAATTAATCCACAAGCAAATGGGCTAAGTACAGACAGTCAAAAAGCCCAAGGCTGAAGCTGAATCAATTCAGTCTTTGCAGGTGAGTCTAAGCTGCAGAGATTGAACCAATTTGTAAGTATACAGACATTCATTTTTTTTTCCAGGAAATGTAGGCACATGCCTGCAGTAGCTCAAGCCAGAACCAGAGGGGGGGGGGGGTGCTAGACCACACCTCCCAGCTCAAAGGCTTTTTCTCCCTCCCTGCTCAAGTGGAGGGGGCATGGCCAAGCCTCAGCCCCAGCCCAGAGCTAGCTGGGAGGTCTGCCGGGGGGGGGGCGGCAGCAGCAGCAGCATTCAATTCATAAAAGTTTGAACAAGAATAGTTCTCTTTGAAGCAACCATGTATTGAACAGAGGGGAACAACCCTACAGAGTCCTGCTGGCTGTGATTGTGGACTACTAATCCCAGAGGCACCTGGAAGCAGAAGAGGAAGCGATGGGCACCCCTGAATAGTCCTGTTGCTGTGGCTCTGGACTGCAAATCCCAGAGACCCTGGGGGCAGCAGGAAGAGGAAGTGAACACAGAGCCTATTCTGGGATGCTGGGGGACTGTGGTTTAATTTGAACCAGGAAGGGGTCTGGCACAAGAATTTCATAAACCTGTTTGACCTAAATCAGTTGAGTCTGATACTACATTCAACCAGGTTTATCTGAAACCAGTTTCAACCATTTTGAAACTGGTTTATATGCACTGAACTTCTGTTCTGTTACAGGTTTAAACCAATTTCTCAAGACTTAAACCAGTTTGCATGTAAAACTTCTGTCCCTAGCCCCAGTCTTCTGAACCAGTTTAGCGCTCAGGTAATATGTCCTACCATGGACACCATTTGCTTTATTGTTAACCTAAAGCATATATTACTATTCCAACCCTCCAGCCTTCAATATGAGTGCTGCCCTGAGGAGGAAGTAACCTGGTAAGGAGACCAGATGCGATTAGTTAAGCATTTGAACAAGTTTGCTGGTAGCATAGAAAATATTTTAACAGTTAAAATGAAGGTACAAGAAGAAAGTAAAAGCTTTTAAAATCAACAAGATATGAAAATTTAAGCCCAAATTATGAGAAATCATCATCAGAAGCAATAGGAATCCCCTTTACATAAATTACCCATTTAAAATGTTTAAAATGCTCAATGGAAATAAATATTTAATATCTGAACTCCTGTAACCCCACACAAGCATTTAAAAAATGCACTTAGCCCAGTCAACCTTATTTTGCTCTCCTGAATGAGGGCATGAAAAAAGTGTACTCACACCAGCCAAGATAGGAAACCCTCTGACTCCTGTCAGCGACCTCTGGTATACTACCTGTCAGAAAGTAAATCACTTGCAGCGCAGGAAGGAGAAGAGTCAGATGCTTGAAGGTGACTCCTGATAACAGCAACTAGCTATGAATTAAATCACATTAGCACCACTTTTATATTTTAGGGATTTTCTTTTTCCAATACATTTGTCTCTCTGCAGCTGTTTCTCATGGTTAAGCAATTACTGGTTTATTGGAAGGATGCCAACCTTCAGTATGTCTGTCAGGCCAACACTTCCCAAAGATAAGAGCAGTCCCTCATTTTAAATGATAAATTGCTTGCTGCACGCACGATAGTAAATTATTGCCAGCAGGACCTACCTAACTAGCGTATGGGTCAGTGGGCTTCCCATAAAAGAGTTGGACAAGGTGAAAGGTAAACTGACAGCCTGAACACACCCATTCCCAGTGATAAACTGCAAAGACCACTTGACATGCATAGAAATCACCTGAATTCCTACCTGCTGCAATTATGCAAGTCCCATTTTTTTTTTTTTGTCATTTCATCCCTACCAAGTTGACATGGCTGGCAGCCAGGCAGAGCTGTAGGGAAAATCTTTAATGAAGAAGTATAGGAGCCAGCATCAGGCTGCACCTTCCACCTGAGCAGTTATCCAATATCCAGGGGCTCTTTTAGTTAAGAAGGTTACACATGACGTGTCAGGTGTATTCTTGAGTATATTGTTTGTATATTTAAAGAAAAAAAAATGCACTCAAAGTCCCATTTCTCTGAACACAGTAGAAATAAGACAGTGGGTACTTTCCTCCAGTAATCCTCAAGGGAGCCACTCCAAGGAACTCTCTGCCCACACAACTCAATGCCTCTGCTTTCTGCAGAGCTAGGCTGACATATCCTTAGTCAGATCTTGTTTCTAACACATGCAAGAAGCAAAATCAAATTCCTAGCCTCTGAGTTGGCAATAAGGGGAAACTACACAGACCACACAATATAACCTTAACTTGCCAAGAGCCTTGGACAGTCCTTCCAGAGTCTTTTCTACACTCAGAAATTGACAGCTGTGGCTATTTTGAACGTATTGTCCACTACAGTGGTGCCAGTATGATTTAGCAATTCTAGAACATCCACAGGGGCTGTTATTTTGGTTAGTCCAGAATAGCTATGCTGGTTAGCTTCCCCAAACAGAAAAGCCTGGTTTATGGCCATCTTTAGATCAAAGACTACCTTCATGAAAGCCATTAGCACCTTGCAACATAAAAATTACATTACTGAAGTTGGTGTGGGCAAAACTGTTTACTTTCAAGAACTCTTTGCAAGACTGTGTATGAGGCTACAGTCCCACACTTACCTATGTGTACATTAGTAACATACCGTTTCAGACCAACACATACCAAACCTAGATCTGCTTGGTTGATCTTTTTCAATACTGGTGTTGACTAAATCTGCTTACTATATTCCCCTTCCCCAGCCTCTGAAAATGATACCTATTATAAGTCTGCCCTGATTTCTACCCATTAATGTCAACAGCACAACAGAGCACAGCACAGCCAAGCAAAACAGTAAATCATGGCACATCTCCATTCCCTTCCCCATGCCTCATCTTTCTGATGCTTCTTTATCAGTGCATCAATAAAGCAATATGCCTTTCCCTAGCTCATGCCATCCCTAGGATGGTGTTGGGATTAGTAGGCTGATAACACTGCAGAGATTTTGTGCAACCTCTCAATAGAGCAAACACTGCTGATTAATCCATACAACAGTCCTATCACTAGCTTCAGGGAGAGCTATTTGCCAGCTCTGCTCTGACAGTCTGGTTTAATGGAGCAGAGTAATTCTGCTGGGAGAGTTATTAAGATTATTACTGAGGGATGCAAGCAATGGCCTGAGATCTCTATATTTTTAAATCACCCTGTGCACCAAGAGGAAGGAATGTTTTCTTTTTAAATTGAGAAAGAGCATAGGGGGGAAGGGAAGATGCTTGTATCTAGGTAAGAAACAACAACTTGTGCAGGATTTTTCAAAATATTCTCATCTAGGACTATTTAAAAGCAAGAGTCCAACCACTGGTTGGTGTGAATCTCACTAATGTCATCGGTTTTGATCAAGATGTGGATTTAAACCAGTGAAGTTCTGGCTCCAAAATCTTAACAACCACAATTAAAAAACAACATTCTAAATTTTGTATCTCCTTTTAAAATCTGAATCTTTAAACTCTGCCTCATTTCCCAACCCCAACTGTACAGCTCACACAATATGGTGCAGTAGACAAAATATGACTGCTACCACTGTTTTTCAGGATTGCCAGCAAAAAGTTTATGCATCTTATCTTGTTCTTAGATTTTTATGGAAAATACTTAAAAAATGAAAGATGGGATATATAAACACTGCAGTAATTGCTTAAAAAGCCTAGTTGCTGGATTGGTTTGTTTTTGGGTTTTTTTGTTTTGTTTTGTGTTGGTGGGGTGTTATTTGGGTTTTTTTAGTAATTTCAGTTTTACTGAAAAATGACACTGTCCAGCCATTGAAATTGAACTTATCCAAAAAGGAATGGCATCGACAGCAGCAAGCAAAAGGAAGTTTGTTTTAACAGAGAGAGACCTGGGTTCTGTGGTCATGGGACCTGGGCTCTGTTACTAATGCAGCCACTGGCTACCTGGCAAGTACGTCCATTTCTCAATCTGTAATTTTGACCTCTGGTGTAAACGGCTTTGAGATCTCCTGAAATGCATTCATTAGATGAGAGCTAGCTGCTCTTCTAACAACCACACTGCCAAAAATTCTTTCAGCCAAAAAGAACTAGCCGTAGAGATAAACCTCCTGCATATGTCAGCTGTTGACCTTCTGTTCAGGCAATAAGCATAGCTATCCTCAAAGAATTAGACCAAGGCCACCAGCCCATTCTTCATCCCTGCCTAACTGCCAAAGGGCAATGAGTTTCAGCTACTCCATGAATTTAATCTGATGTCCCAGCAGGAAGGGGAGGTCTACATAGCACAAAGCTGAATTTGCTAACTCAGTTACTGAAAGCAACACAGCTATATCAGTGCAGAGCTTCACATAAAATTGCAAACTCTCATTCCGACTCAGTTCTGCCTGTTCCAATGTACACTTCCAAGCAGATATAACCTAGCAAACTCTACCCAGGATTTTTAAAACTCGTTGTCTACAATTAGACTCCTTGTGCAGGCCGGGAGCGGTCCGAGGCTTTCGGGGGCGCGCGGCAGGCTGTGGCCAGCAGCCCTGGCATGTGGGTCGGGGAATTCGGCACAGCAGACTAGAATTAGGCACGGACGTGTAGCGGTTGATTAAAGATTATTTTACTTACACCGTAGATGGTTGCAGTGCAGGCAGGAAAAACTTCGCTTAAATTGCAGTTACAAAACTCACTCGAACAAGACCCGTAGAAAACTCAAGCCTCTTAAACCCAGAAAGAGCTCTGGATACACACACACACACGAAGTTTGCTAGGCTCCGTGGACCGAGAGCGCAGGGAAGGGTACATCGAGGGATCAGGCGGCGACAGGGAGAGGCTAGAGGTTGATCAGGTCCCTGTATCCTCCTTAAGGCACACACTAGGTTCGTTAAGCTCCACAGCGCTTAGAGTTCTTCACAAGATTGAAGTTCTCCTCCTCCACGAGATGGTTGTGGAGTCCTCCTCCTCCAGCTTGGGCGGAAACTGCTCCAGCCTCTTATACGGTTAGCAAGCCAATCGCTAGCCGCCACGTGGGAATAATTTAGAAACAGCCAATAGTGGGACACAAATTTGCATGCGAATGGCGGGAACTCCTTTGCACCAGGGTTTTCTCTTTGCAACTGAGAATTGCACCGTGCAAAGAAAGCTCCTCGTGGCGGGGAATAATTCTGCAGTGCCGAAGCACGCACAAAATCATACCCTTTGGGTCATGACACTCCTAAACTTAAATAACAACTATTTGAGTTGGTCTAATTAAAGATATTGGATTTACCCAAAGAGCCTCATCTGTAAACTTATATTTAGGCACAGGAAGTAATGGGATTCTCAGAAGTACACAAGAACAAAGGGCTCCTCCTGTTCCCGATGGGAGTTCCCTTTTGAAAAATCTGGTACTACATCTGGTACCTAGATGAAAGTTGATCTCTCTTGGAAACAAATCTGATCCTTTTGGTGGTTCTGAATAGTTTGGGCTCAACTTCAGGCAACTAGTTTTCCCAAAAACCTTAGCCTTCCTGACCCATAACAAATCCCAAACATCCAGGGATCTTTATTGTAAAAAACCAAAAAAAACCTACACATACACACAACCCCCCAAAAAAAGCCTCAAAGCCCATATTTTACACTTCCTACAAACAAACTTAACTCTTACAGTAGCTTTAGAAATAGTCACGCTTATTGATAGGCTCAACAGACGATAGATATACAAGAACTGTCTTTAGAATAAAGTTATAAATCAGTTGGGTTTGTGTTTTTTAATGTGGACAGCTGTCAAAGCCACAATGACAGGGAGCTTATGACAAAGAGGAGGTGTTCAGCTTTTTTAGGAAGTCCCACAATTTGCTGAAACTTGTAGTTCATTTCCCTAAATAGGATGCCCACAGTAAACTGAACACCACAAATGCCCCAGAAATAGCACTAAGCTTCTAAGAAACTGACAAAAGTAAAGCTATTCAGAGTTACTGCTGTAAAGAGATCCTTAACTCCAGCTTTCCTAATTATTACAACAGCACATAAGCTATGGGGACAAAGCACAGCAGTCAAAGACTAATCAGTGAAGACACACATGTACAATTGAGGACAGAACTGTCCGTCACACTGATTTATGTTGAAATAAAATGTTGCCTCTCCTTTTTCAGTGCATAGAGCTAGTACCACAGTGGAATGGTTGGTTTTCAGAGACATAATATGCTAGAAGATTACTAATGACATGCATATCCTCCATAGGGCCAGTGTGTACATCTCTCCATCTCCCCTACCCCAAGTGAAGGAAGATGAACAGGTTGTAGCAGAGGCAGAGAAGCCATTCCATTACTATCAATTTTCAACTCAAAATTTAGATTTATTGCAAAGAAGTTTCTATGTAGCACAGCTGGTCAAATAAGAGATGTTACCTTACCTCACAAATCCTGCTTCTTTCATAATCACTGGACTATCAGGGCTAAAACAACATTGCAGCACCACTATAACACCTATGGCCAGCAAAACTGATTAATGTGTGTTCCAAGACAAAACACATCCTCCTACTCTATCTACAACCCAAATATGGAAGCATTCAAGAGTCTGAAAAGGAAAATAAATGAAGGCCTTGAATCAGGGTTGCACCTAGCTTATTTTTAAAGTTGACACGTTTGAGTGCTATTTGCTTTCCTGAATGAGGCCTGATTTGAAATGGATTAAGCTCTTCCACACAGATTGCCTAGAAAAGTGGTTCTCAACCTTTTTAAAGACTCAAGACACCACTCAAAGTGCTTTCACTTATTCCTTGCATATGGAAAAATAATGGACCAATTTTTCTGTCGCAAAGAACTCAAAGACTAGAACAGATCAGAAAGTTTTTGAAGCTATAAATTCCTATTTGAAATCTCTTGGTTTATCTTGTGAATCATGTGAATCATGAGGCATTTGTACCTCTAACAGAGCTAATATTGTGCAGCACCCTTGAAAGGGTCTCAGTATCCCAGTGTGCAGTGGCTCGTTGGTTGAGAATCACTGGCCTAGAGACATGAGTCATGTAAGTAAGTGGGCCACAAATCTGCCACAGTAACAAAACCTCCAGTGGTCTCTTTTCAGAAGTCAGAATTTTCCAAAAATTAAACATTTCACAGTCTCTGAAATAATAGTGTTAGCAAATATTGATTCCTTACTTAAACTATTACACAAGACTGAGAAGTGGCAAGAAAGAAGTGACAAGGATTATGTCTGTCTGTCCTGGCTATTTTAAGTCACAGGAAGACTTTGAAAAAAGATGACGCAACAGAAAAAAAAAAGTGGATAGTCAACAGGAAGGTGATAGACTGAGGCAGCACATAAGGAACACACTAAACTATAATATGAGCTAATATTTCTGCAAACTTATGAATAATGTTTGCAGTAGCAAAGAGAAGGGACAACCACAAAAATGCAGCATAGAAAAAGGTAGGCAAGGACACATCCAGTGAACATACAGAGATCAGAGAAAAGGCAAGGACTTTCACAGTCTCTAAATCATAACTCTGCACAGAGCCAGAGGTAAAAAAAAAAAAACAAACCCCCCCCCCCCCACACGCACAAAAAGCCTGCTGTCATTATGGAGGAAAGACATGACATGTTGGGACACAGTGCTGGTGGAAGCAGAGGCTGAATACAATGATTAAAAGGAGATAGGCGGCTTGTACATGCAGAACTACAATGCAAGAGAACAAAGCCAGAGGAGTCTGGGAAGCCTGATACTGTGCATAGGGCAGAGGATACAAAGCAGAGATAAAGAGGAAAGCTCTGGCAGTCCAAAAGACTTTTGGAGGGGAAAAATGGGAGTTTAATAAGAACCAAACTGAGGATATGAACTTGTGTCACTGGATGGTTTTAATCTGGACAGGAGACCAACATAAGTACATGTATGAAGTGCATGATCATGCACAATTCTGGATGTTAATACAAAATGTGCTGCAAAAGGTCACATTATTAAGCCATTTCGTTAGTATCTTGCATCCTGCAGTAGCCAACACCTGATGCTTCCCCAAATAAAGTAAAGCTATCCCAGTTATGCACCTAGCCCACCACACAGTGCTGGATATAAAGGATAGAATTATTTTCTAATTCCCACCAAGATCTTTCAAAGGCATTGTTGTCTTATTTTGCACAGGTACAAATGTTAGTAGCCCTATCATCTAATCTTTTCTAAAATTTGGAGGCAGAGTTTGACTAGTAGACCTCCTACAGCAGTGAATGACATGCATCTCTTTTTATTTACCCTACTGGGTAATATGTCAAATCAGATTTCTCTTTGACAGGCAGAAAATGGACCTGTCTTCAATATGACCCGTCATGGCCTTCATCTTTAATCAAATTCTCTATTCTTTCTAGGACAAAATAAAGAAGATAAAGAGATAGCCCATTTCAACACCTTTAACATATCTGCCCTGCCATACTGCTAAACCTCTTTGCTGGCATTCTTCCTCGTCAAAGCCTTTTCATATATGTTATGTTTCTTCTGATGAGACAAAAACAACCAAATGCAACGCTCAATACAACACTGCCATGTTTTCAGTATTATTTTCTACCCATTTTTAAGAATAAAACACTTAAGCATCCTCATTGCTTGTTAAATGCAGCTGTATGTTAGCCAGACATCTTTAATGAGTTATTCACAATGACTTCAAGCTCTCTGCATTCCCCCTAGATGCTGCCATAAGTTCAGATACCCCTTGCAGACAAGAAATTTAACTCATTGTTGCCAGAGTATTACTTTAAATTTCTCCCTGCTAAAAGTCTTTTTTTTTTTCCCCCCCCTACAAGGGCTGGCCCAGTAATGATCCCTGCAGTAAGCTACTTAACATCCCAACCAGAGTCTCTCCCTGATCAGGTAACAGTTTTATTCTCCTTATCACTTCACCAGTTCCTCATTTACAGCAAAACTTTGCTTCTTTCCCCATGGTTATTTATTTTCCATAACAGTCCCTGCTGAAGAAGCTTAGCTTATATAAAGCCTTTTGACTATCCAAATAAATTACAGCCACAGGGCCTGCTTTATCTACAATTTGATTAACTTCTTCAAATTATTCTTGCAGGTTTGCGAGACTGGCTTGTCTCTGCAAGGTTGCACACATCTTTCAGGCTCCAAAATGTCCAACAAACCAAGTCTAACTTGGCTGTGGGGGAGTCATGTAAATAAGTATTCTAATTTTAACACATTATGATATTTTTCTTATGGGAAAGAATGCATCAAACTAGTGTAGATAAGATGAGAGATGGGGAACAAATCAACCTTTCTTTATTGGCATGTTGCAGTGGAGTTTTTGCTCCCTTCTTCACCGGTCTGACTGTAGCACAGATTTTAGGTTTTTTTCCCTGTACAAAACAGCAGTTGTGGAACTTAACACTCGATATCCTCTAGGTCATAGAGAGATGTACAAGTTAAGCACATCTCTGATGCACTTTCTAAGAGAGAAATAGCAAAATTACCTTGTCCTTCTTTTCCCTGCTGTTTTTATCTGTCAAAGAAGAATATTGCCTTACTTCACTGCAGAGCTCCCCAATATCAAATTTCCAACTCTAAGTATTTGGAGCAGATTCTATAAATAAAAGGGGAAGGAGATATACCACACGACCAGTCTGTTAAATCAAAACAAAACATCATTGTTGCTAACTTGCCCAATGCACCCAAGCGGGGACAGTAAGAGACCCTTTATGCATCCTTTTATACTCTTGCATGGGCTATCTGCATTATGGGTCACAGCAAGCATGTGAATGTGTGCGCGCACGTAAGGGCAAGGTGGGGGAAGATGGTGGTTTCCATAGGTATACAACTCTCTTCCATGATGAGTGGACACAGGTGGGTGAAGATTAGAGTAACCAAAACGAGCCAAAATCCCAGACAAAGTAGTCTACAGACCAGGAAGAGACTAGACAGATAATTTTCCCCATGGAACAAAAGGAAAACCAGGAACCACACTGCAGCTGAATTGCAGTGTAGTGCAGGTTCACTCCTGGAACAGCACAAGAAAAATACTCACACTGCCCCTTAGAGCTGGAGGTAAATCTCCATCTAGTGCTTAATATTTAGAGGAGACCTGCACAGCAGTCCAAACTGATGAAGCGCAAATGTGACACAAGCTCTTTATCCTCAGAAAAAGGAGTCATATTTGGTGAACAGGATGCAACATCTCAAGGAGACTTCCTCACAGTGTTGCGCACGCTTCTGCAATTCACCTCTTGCCAACTGGTTCAAGCAACTTTCAAAGCTTTGTAAACCTCAGTGGAAAACTACTGAAGTAGTAATCTACAATATTTAGTGGTCTACAATCAAACTGATACCAATTTTTACCTTTTTTAAAATCTTTTTCCGAAAAGGGAAAGGGAAAGTGAGGGGAAAAGATGTAGTTGAAGTAAATTGTTCTACAACCTATAAAACAGAGCTAGCTAGTTTTGCAATCCTGTCCAGTGAAGGTCTGAAATCTACTTTACCCTGGGGGAACATACAAAATTGACTTTATTCCATTGTGCCTGCCAAGTTTGATACTCTGCTTGCTGACAGAAAAGGAACATCCTGCCTAACAGGAATATGTTAGTTAATTAGATGATTCTGAAAGACTCCTGTTAGAAAGAAAGTTGAGCAAGTATTTCCAGAACCCAATTTCAATTCCACCTAGGGCAGGCTTTCAGTAGAGGACCTGCTACTTTTTTGGAACTGCATCGCATTTTCTAAACTTGGCTCTTCGCAGATATTAACTGCTGCAACTGTGTCCTCAGCATGCAAGAACACTGCACAAGTGTTCTACAATAACTAGATTTCACTCCTTTCTGTGGCTTGGTATTTCTGCTAGGGCACAATTGCTGGAATATGAAAAGGTTACTCTGCTATGGGTTTTTACTATAACTTGAAATTGAATGAAAAAAAAATTACTGAGTTTAAATGCTACTTTAAAAAAAAAATCTTCTTGTCCAACAGCTCAACTATAGTGTAAAGGTGAAAGATAGGACATCAGACAAGATGGGCTTCTCATTTTCAGTGAAGTGTGAAAGTCCCCAGTACTTAAAGTGACTTCTACTTCTGAATGAATTTGGACTATTCAAAGAATAAAGCGTTCCTCAGAGGGTGTAAGACAGACCCAGGTCCTGAGATAATAAGGAAATTAAAAATGTAATATAAAGATCTACTGGCCAAACATGAGAGCAATAGCCTTGACAATATCCTCTTGTCTGTGTTTTGTTTGCAGAAGGGACTGTTCTGGTGCTCCTACTCAAAGCTAGTGAATCTATTTGTGGCCTCTCCATTTGAGAGATTTTGTTTAAATGCAAGAGCTCTAGGCTCTGTTCAAAAATCAATTGATTTGCCAGTCTGCCTTTCTCCCCATCTTTGACACATCAGGGGACCACCTCCAGTATGCTGCTAGGTTGTGTTCTTCTTTTCTCTTGTTCTTTGTTTCTACGGGGAGAATTTTACTGACTTGTCCATGGCTGCTGTAAACACTTGTGTCTGTGATGTTTGTAATGGCTTTCTTAAACAAGAAACCATCTTTCTGTTGGACTTTTTGAAGACTAAAAGGCAGAGAGAATTAGATAATTAAACAACTGATCCTGGGTTCTCCTTTCCCTGTAGCAGAAACCAACTCTTGTCTGACTCCTCATTAAGCAATTCTTCTATAATGTTGATAGACCACCAGCAAGTTATTGTACTTTATGATGTGCTTAAATTCTAAGATCAGTAATTCCTTAAGCTTGTTTCTAGGGGAAACATGCTTCTTCCTCACCAGCCAAAATGTGTGTGCTCACAATACATCCTGGCATGCATGCATCATCTATCAGGACACTTCCTTTTTAATGAATTTCCTATGACATGAGGTTCGGTTATTCAGTGTTTCATGGTTTAGCAGGTCTGGTTGGCTGAGTTTCCATGCAATGGAGACCAGGCACATAATGCAAAATCTGTTCTTTTTGCAGAACTGTCACAAAACATTCAAACCATGCAATACAGCCCAATCCCCAGTAAGCAAAGGCAAGTCTTTATTATCACCACTCAGTTCAGGACGTACGACTTACCTGAGCTTGGCAAATCTTTCTTCTAATATTAATGTTCTGTCATCTATTTTTGTCCCTACATACAAAACCATTCTTGGTTGAATTAGATGGTGCTTTCTCAAGTGTATAATGAATCTGGGACTCCTGGCAGCAAATTTATTAGAAGTAGTCCAGAAAAGAATAAGGAGGGCTTCCTCAGGCTCTTAACGGCAGATTGTTACAAATAGAAGGTATTGGCAAAGTCTACAGATTAAATCTAGTATTGAAATGCTAGAATTACCTACACCAATATCAGGAAGTCATCAGTGACATTTCCAAAACAAGAAGATTAAGGTAAGCTTCCATAAGACCCTTGGAAGATTATCCAATTTACTTCAGTGGAAGTATATCAACAATTTATTTGGCCCAATTAATAATACTGGGGCCAAACATTTTTTGTTTTAAACAGACAAGTAGCTGTTAAAATTAAATTTTCAAAAGTATTAGGTTACTCAGCAGACAACCCTTTTTTCTTTCTTTTTAAAACCTTATGTTTTCTATTTAGACATATGCCTGCATCTGTTTCTTCCCTCCCATTAGTGATCCAAAGAAGCATTGTGGAACCCAGGACAGAATATTGTTCAGGCTTTTTAAATTTACTTCTAATGTGAAGTTGTTTTTTTTTGGGGGGGGGGGGGGGTCCCCTTTTCCTCCTCCCAGTATGACTTAATACTAAGGAGCATAAATCATGGTTTCATGCTTTTCAACAAGTCATGCTGAACAAGTCATTCCTGGCTCTCCAGATTAGCCTCAGACTCCTCTTTTTCTCTTTTGTATAAACATAGCAATTCCAAAAGGAAAGAGAAATAATCTTCTAGTTGCTTTTCTTCTGGTTGTATTTCCTAAATGCCCTTACCTATGGTCTAGTAATGCTGACGTAATGTTATAGCAGAGATGGTCAGGGAATTGTATGAGAAGGACCTGATGAAGAATACCTTGCACTCGAAAGTTTGTCTAAACTTTAAACAATCTCGCAGATGGCCCAATAAAAGCTATCACCCCAACAATCCTTATTCCCTCTTATCTACAGAATTTTGCCAGATCTTATACGGGAGAAAAGTGTAAAGATTTTGGCAACTATTTAATGTATATGACCTGCATTAAATCAGGCAAGAACGATAAAATATCTTTGAAATAGGAGATATTCTTAGAATAAATGAAACATTCTTCTGTTCCCTTTGGTCTGGTACGGACATTATACTTTCTGGTTTAGATGGTTGGAAACCAGTCTATACTCATAACAGAACAGAAGTTTGGGGCATAATGACTGCTTTAAAAGTGGTGGATCCCAGTCCAAGACAGACCTGGATCAACATCAGACTTACTCAATCTAGGTTAAACCAGTGAATCAAATGTCAGTACCAGTTATGCTCACAAATCAGGGTAGGTGGGCTGTCTGCCACCAGGGGAGCACTGAGGACTCCTTGCCAGCCTCCCCTTACAGGGAACTGCAGCTGGGCTGCTGTAGCTGAGCACCTAGCTGGCCCTGCCCCCAAGCTCTCTAGGTGTAAGCCACAGGTAGGAAAGAGGTAGAGGGCAGAGGGTGGGAGAGCTGCGGGAGTGGGGAGCACTTCCAGCGGCACACCACACATTCCCAGCCCAGGTCAGTGGGGCACAATGTCCCTCCCCTGTCCCAGGTCAATCCAAGCCCTGGGGCCATACACTGGAGTGGCTCTGGGAAGGACTTGCAGAATTCTCTCCTCCCCACTAGCCAATGCTGAATTACTGGCTGAAGCCACTTCCTGTCCTGCTCTAGGGCTCCAGTCCCTAGGGAATAGGGGGAAAGCCATGCCCTTGCAGATGCATGGGAAGCAGCTTCAGCTCCAAATTTGGTACTGGTTCTGCAAGGAGAGGGAGAATCCTGCAATCCCTTGCCACAGCCACTCCAGTCCTGGGGCTTGGACAGAGTCAGCACTGTACCCCGCCAAGCTGGACCATTAATGCAGGGTGCGTTGCTGGCACCATGCCTTCTTCCTGTCTGGGGTTAATCCCCCCCTCCCCCCCTACACACACCCCTCCAGACAAAGCCCAGGGACCCCCATGCTGCCCCAAACAGGGGAGAGCATGCCCTGCTCAGCTGGCTGCCTGCAGCTTGACAAATGACAGGGCAGTGGGGGAGGCATGTGCCTGGAAGCCCATCAGGGATGGCACAATTCTTTGGCTGTGCTCTGCTGCCCTCGGCAATCTCCAGCAGGCTGGGAGGCATGCGGGAGTGCCCTTCACCTTCCAGCTTTGGCCAGTGCAGGCTTCTGCATGCCCTCCCCTAGCAAAGGGCAAATGTGAGTTCTGTCTGCTCCCAATTCAATCTACACAGTTTAGAGAAATCCACATAGATTGGATCAATTCTGCCTCAGGCTTTTTGAATGTCTGTACTTAGCCATAATGCACAATGCCCAGCTCAATTTCAGTAAGCAACTGTTGATAGTATCATCATTTACATAGCACTGCAAAACAACAGCCTTTACTCTGCATAGCTTAGTATCCATGGGTCTTTGTTCTGTACTCTGTTTTCACTTTGCTCCTCATATGAATAATTCCACCAACTTCAGCTGGATACTCATGCAAGTGATTCTCAACACGTCACATCTATAGAACTAGGACCATGCTACCAAAACCCCAGTTATACTAATGGAAGTAGTACTTACAAAATACAGTGACTAAGTCTTCTTAAATGCACTGCTCTTTATTGAGATGAATGACTCCTTCGGTGTTGTTGGTGAGGACTCCATCCAATTCAGCTAAGCAGTTTGCATATGATTAGTTTCATTGACTTGAATGGGATTATTTATGTGCTTAAAATTAACCATGTGCTTAATTGCTTGACTGAATTCATACCTTAACAACAGTGGATGGTTTTAACTAGCAAACAGCACAGAAGGAAGCCTGTGTTTTCTTCTTGGCCACCATCCAATTTTGAAATCACTCTCTCCAGTCTACAAAGCCAGATCAAGATATGATCAAATGTTTTTTTATGTGTTCACAATCAGTGAGGGGTACATTTTTTCTTAATCCCACTGATACTGGTTAATTATTTTTCCCAGTCCTGCCTAGCTCAATCCACTCTCCAGAAAAGTGGATTTTAGAACCCTCCAGTACTGATCAATCAGAATAGGTCTATCCTACTGGGATTATTCAGACAGACAAGCAATATTATTCTTCACAGAGAAGAAGAGCTTAACAGATATGCAAGCCTGAGACTAAGCACCGGAGGACTTTAAATCTCATAAACCATGCTGAAGAGGGAGAAGGGAAGCAGTCCAAGGTGTTTTGACAGGAAATTGCCAATTTTCAGAAAACTGATGATGAAGAGTCAAAGGAAAGGAGAGATTAGGTGAAATAACACTCTCCACCCCCTCCAACATTTCCTCTGTGTGTGTCATTGTTGTCTCAAGGCAAAAAAGTTGGCTTTCTTAAAAAAAAGAGAAGGCCATTAACCTGTCATCTACAGTCATGAGAAGCTTGTGGAGGGAATTCCTTGGAGTAGGCACTCTGTTCCATCAGCCTCAGACTGACATCAGATGGCACAGCACAGAACAAAAGACTTTCCAAGGGGGGTTTTCTCCGTTTTAAAGTACTGTAACTGAGAGTGTGCCCAAGGCTGTTGCCCTGCTCGTACCGTCTCTGTGGGAGGGTGCAAAAATAGCTGTCACTGCAGAGATGGCTAACCATGCTGCCATAATCAACACGGAGGCTGCCCTGTGTTACATCTTTATTTAAATTTCCTCTCATCAGCCACCTTAGAAGCCTCTCTTCCACATCAACCTAAATGATTGCTCCCCATCTTTCAAGAGCTTATCAGAGAGTTAAGTGAGAACAACTATAACAAGCTTGCTGACCAAAGGCTTCACGCATCTTTCTACCCTCACACTCTGGATTAATTTTCTCTTATTATTTCCCCAGTTGAACTCCCATATAAAGAACAAAACAACTAGACTTAGGCTCCTGAATTGCTGCTATGTCACTTCATCAATCCTTTAAAACAAGAGGAATTTAAAACTTCTGCTTTTGAGTCTTGAAGGAAATATATTTACAAGTTTTCCATATGTATTTCCTTCAAGACTCAAAAGCAAAAGTTTTAAATTCCTCTTGTTCCAAAGGACTGATGAAGAGATATAGATGTAGATGTAATTATTGGGGGGTCATCTTATTTTCCAGTAAATGCAGTATACTGCCATTGTGGGGGGTCAGGGAAAGGCTACTTGACAATGTAGGGCCAGCCTTTGCTCTAGGGAAGATCAGGAAGAATTTTGCCATAGAGTGTAATAGGAACCGAATACAATCCATTTTCTTTTATTATTTCACTCCCAAAATAGATTTGTTGATTGAATGAACTGTACAAGCCAACAACTGCCTGGTATTTGTAGCTCTGCAACTGTGTTAACATGTCGTATATACATTTGCTACCATATATTTACACTGCTAACAAATTACATTTGTAACGGATATAAAGCTACAAGGACTAGCTATTGTAACCAATTCTATTACTACCAATTTCCATAAATATTAATTAATGTTCCACACTAAGATACTTAATCTGCCACAGGGAATCATAATCATTTCATTTTCTTAGAGCACTTTGCCTTACCCCTAAAATTTCCATGACAGTAACCCTCCACAGTTTATGAAAGATATTAGATCAGTTCAACAAAATGAAAAGTGCAAATCATCCAAGCAGGATTAAAAGACATCATAATTTCTCTTTCCTGGAATTTATGTAACATCCTAATTTTCAAGAATAATTGTTATGTTCATCTAGAAAAAGCAAATACTGTATTTCTTGTGGAGGGAGATCCCTAGAAGGCCTAGTGATGGACATTATCTCATGCCTCCATAATCAGGGACCCAAATAGGTCATTCAAATCTATAATCAAATCTCTTCTTAAAAGCTTTCCTTTTTATAAACTAAACAGATTGCACTCTTTTAAGTTCTTGTTATACAAAGCTACTTTCCTGATTTCAGCAGAGTCATTTCAGATTTACCCTGCTGAAGAGAGACAGATGAAAGTAATGCGGTTAATTAAAAATGCAACAGTAAATTGGGTTCATATGGTTTCAGACAATAAAAGTTAAAGCAAAACAGCTCCTTCATCAGGAATTAATTATTAAACATTTGTACATAGCAACAGGTGCACATGGAATTTTTTAAAAGATAAAAATGAGACCTAGTTGTTACCCTGCACATCTATCATTTTAATGAGTGATTTTGTATCAATTTTAATCTTCTGTAAGATATTAGCACCACACAAGCAGCTTCTCTGCTTAGATCTTCTTAGATCCAGACACAGTGCCTCCAAAATTAAAAAATAGCAGGAATTGCTTCCCCTGTTCTAGAAACTTAATGGGCTTCCTGGTGAATTGTACTTAGGTTAGCGGAGCTTTGGGCAGATGTTTGCAATTTAGCATAACGTTCCTTATAGTTCAGAAAGTATACTGGGTGAGGGGAGAAGCATAATGGAGAATAATGTTAGGGCATGAAATCTCCATGCCTATGTTGAAGTGGTGTTTCATAGGGGACATAATAGCTTAGAACAGGAAGCGGAAATTCTCTCTCACTGAAACAGGGAGAAGTGAAGGAAGTAAAAGGAATGCTGGGGTATATTAGTGACCAAAAGTAATTGGAACTTCACAGCTCATCTGAAGAACAGCAAAACGGACATTGCCAAGGAGCAACCAATTAAGGATGCTTGCTTATAAAGATATAAAGGAAGGGGGTGAGGGGCAGGGAAGCTGTTCTACCCAGCAGGGCTGTCCCTAAGGGAGGGTGCGAATCGGGGTGACAGGCGTAGGCCCCGCAATTTGGAGGGCCCTAAAAAGCCAGGTGGGGCCGCGGCCCCTTCTGCAGGGCCCAACTAGCACTTATGGCTGCGCCACCACCAGCTTTGCATCTGGCCACTCGCCACCCCCACCTTTACCCCCCGCTGCCACTGGCTTCTTCACATTCGGGCCCTGCACTGGCCAATTTGCCCCAGGCCCTGCACCCTGCTAGGGTCGTCTCTGCTGCCCACTGCCTCATCAGTTCCTACAGTTGCCAGGTGTTTCTTAGAGGTCCCACCTCAGAGCACCAACTCAACTGAATTATGCTTACTTTGAGAGATCTGCCAGGATTACAGCAGAGGGCACTATGGGTGCAGGCAGGCTGTAGAGTTGTCAAGATTCAAATAAGCAACAGAGTAAAGACTAAGTGGTGGCTATTCATTTAAAACACCTTCAATCTATAACAATAGTCTTCAAATGAGACCTCAAGCAAGGAAGCGAGGACATTCTTATTTTACCCTAGATGATCTTGTAAAAAACTCTTTCTACATAGTTGTAGCATTTTTGTCCCATTTGCACAGGCAAGGGAAGTACCTAACTGGGCAACCATGTACTATCAATGTTGTTTGCGTGTTTTAGGGAACCAGAGGCAATCTAGACCTATCTGTAAAGTTGGGATAATATTTGTGCCCCTGCCCAGTGACATAAGACAATGCTGTAAAGATCATACACTACATAAAAATTACTTTATGAAGACAGTCGTACATAAAAATAGGTATGACTCGACTTTGCAAAGCCATTGTGAAGCAGAAATATGGTTAGTTATAGAAAGTGAGCACAGAGAGAATGGAATCAGAATGGAAATACAGGTAAAATGAAAAAAATGCCATTTCCAGTTCAAAATTCAGAGATTTTAAGGTCAGAAAAGACCACGATGTTCACAGTCTGACCTCTGGCATTGGACTAGCCATGGGCCATCACGCACCAATTTCTACATTAAGCCCAGTATCTTGGGTTGAGTAAGAGCATGTCTTTTGAAAAGGGGTCTCCAAGATGGAGAATTTACCATATCCATTGGAAAACTAATCCAGTAATCAAGGTCTTGGTCTCAGTCTCTGTCCCCTTCCCCCCACCCCGTACCATGGGAGATTATGGTGTTTGTTTTAGAGAAAAGCTGATTTTCTTTATGCCTTTCAGAGCAGTCCCATGACATAATTCAGATTCTGCACATCCCAGAAATACAAGAGCATTCTAGGAGTATTGTGGCAAAAATTTGTCTTTCCTGCAGGGAAAGCCAGAGTGACTCAGCTGTCCCAGGGGGTGTGGGGGGGGGGGGTTACCTCCACTCCGAGTCACTCAGCACCTCCGCCCCACCCAAAAAATAAATCCAGAAATTTCAATAGGAACCCACTGTGCTAAAACATTGACCTGATGGAGTCTTTGAGTACCGCACAACAGAAGAATTGCTGTATTATTTTTGTGTCAGGGCGGGGAATGAAAAATAGAAAAAATAAGAGTTGGCGATTTCCAAGGGCTGTCTCATATCTAAAAAGGTTGAGAACCACTGGTCCATGGTGTACTATATTCTTAATCATGTCTACAGCAAAAGCCATTAAAAACAATACTATAGACCCACTTGAAATATATAACTGTAGCTGAAGTCAGCTAAGCCTGTAGCTGTAACCAGGATCAACCCTTGAGTTCAGCTATAAGTAGGAAGCACCATTTTAAAAAAAAGTCTGACCGTTAAGGATTTAATATAATAATTTTTAAAGAATTTCCTCCTTCTCCGTGTCTGTTGTTGGACATCCCAAGAGGAGACATGTTTAACACAAGAAATTTGAGAAAATAATGGTCTCTTATTGATGCAAGAACAGTTGAATTACTCTTCTGTTCTATTCTTATTCTGGATGTACCATGTCAATATCTTACATGTTATCCTGATGTGCTACTAAATTATTTAAGTATTATTGTAAATGTATTCAGCATTAATGATGTGTACAGTTACAGTAATTTCCTTGCACCTCTTACTGTTTCTGCACACTAGTTAAGAAAACCCCTAGTAATAAAAATTGTTTGGTAAAAGCAGGCACTGACACACACCCACACCCTGGGTTTTTGTTTTTTTTATAAAGTGACTTCCTAATTTTATAACTCCAAAATATTAGGTGCACAAGAGATTTGATTTTCAAGAGCTCCGAGTAACCTTTTTATCACTTGTTTCATTGAGGGCTACAGATTCTCAGCAGTTTTTCTAAGAATCCAGGTACGTTTGTCTTAAATATGGACATGGGTGCCTAATTTTAGGTCTCTAATTTTGAGAGTCTTGTCAGAAGAATTTACCTTCTGAAATGTCAGAGGACTGCTGTGGTATTTTTAAAAGGTAGCTTTGTGCATCATACCTTGAAGATCACACCTGGGTGCCCAAAAAACACAGCTGTTTCTTCATTTTTTAAGGTCTTTTTAAATAAAAATAAAAAGAAGAAAGAGATCAATATTAATGAAGTAGAGTTCAATATTCCCTAATGTCTTTGCCTTCCTAACCTATTAGAGCTTAAATCTGCAGTCCACATGCATCTTGAACTCAAGTATACAAGCAGAACCATGGGGGAGGGGGGAAAAAGAGAGGCAGGGAGGTCCTAATTTACCAGCAGATGCCGAACTTTATGCATCCCTACTTGAAGATTTTGGCCAAAGTTTTTTGGAGAAAGCCGAGAAAAAGCAGAAGTGTGGTATTTAAAAAAAATGGTATTCATAATATTCTTGGAAATGGAATGCACAAGAAAACATAAAACAAAATATAAATGCTAACCCTTCATCTGAAACCTGTCCTTGAAACCTTGGGTTCTTAGTATGGGAGGCAAGAAGCTTTTATGGTGTTCCAGTACCCTAGATCAGAGGAATGGGCCTAATTCTGTAATCTCGGACTCATGCAGGATTTTGGGACAGGCTAGCAAAAGAAGTTATGGAATCTCCATCCCTGGAAAATTTCAAGGGCAGATTAGACAAACACTTGGCTGAGATGGTTTAGTCAGGGATGATTCAGCCTGCAGCAGGGGGCTGATCTAAATAACCCCCAAAATCCCTTCTAGCCTTACTTTCTTATGCTCTAGTCCTACTGGTTTCAGCAGAACTGGCCACAGAACTAAAACCCCCTGCAATATTAGACTTTCTAAAATGGAGTTCTTTATCAGCCTCACCTTAGATAGTGAGCTTTTAAAAGTACTACCTCTGTGGGGCTATCAGATTAGAAATAAAACTAAATTTTTAAAGATCAAAATTCTTTACCCTAGCTTCCTAATGAAATTGGTAAAATGTTAATTCTCATCTCTAAAGTTCTTTAAATAAGGTTTTGGTACACGTACTAGACGTGGACTCCAGAGCCGTAAGTGCAGTTCCCAGCTCTGCCACAGGCGCAAGACCATGCCAGCAATCTCCAAGCCTCAATTCCACAACTGTATAATGCTAATGTTGAAAATTTATTTCAAAGGAGAAGAAGTCTTTCAGTTCTATTCCTAGATCTGAAGCCAGGGTGAGTATTCAGTGAAAAACCATTTGTTCAGATATGACTAATAACTTCATTAAAAAAAACAAAAAAACCAAACCAACAACGAACAACAACTCAAAAGAATGTTAAAATTTTGTGGCTAAACTGTCTAGACCAGTACAGAGTTGTAAAATATTCCATTTAGTTAAGGAAATGCATTTGAGAGCAACTACAGCCTTAAGCTGGCAACTTTTCCTACTGAATTGTGGGCACAAAAAAATACTTGTGTGTTGACAAGTTGTTAGTTTTAGATTATCCAATCTGTCATTTCCCTTAGGTTGTATTTATTACCTCATGCATGTTTTATACTACATCAGTCAGCATGTACCAGAGTCAGATCCTGAGACTTTGCATCTGCGTACACCAGTTGTGGATTAGACCCTCAGATTTCTCACCCTTCCACCTGATCCTATCCCCCCTCAATAATATCAACATCCTGGAGCATGGAGGAGGGAAACCTGAACTGTTCGGATGTGACCATAAAGCTGACTGAAGGCAGTGAAACTACCTTCAAATGGCTTTGGAGCAAGCCCAAAGACAGCATCTCTTGCTGCCCTTTAACACTGTGGTAAAAGGCAGTTTTGGCCTCATAAAAGTCTGCTAATTCCATGACAATAACTGCCACTGAAAATGCAGAAGTTAATTTTAAAAACAGGTTACAAAACTTGGTCCATAAAACAATCCCTTACTAGCCCACAATCACAAGCCACATTATGAACTGCAAGTGATCATCAACAGACATAGCATGTGTACACTGTATACATAAAGCAGAGACCAAAAGCAGTTCAGAGCAAGGAACAGATGACAGGGAAATATCATATACATGACAAAAGGACAAACAAGAACAAAAATTATATATGTAAGCAGGGAAGAGGTTAAGGTGGCAAAGAGCACCAACAACAATAATCGCACTAAGTAAGTTACCAAGAAGAAATTATAGTTTCCAACACCAGAGGTATAAAACTCCTCCTGGTTTGGTTTATTTTGTTGAGGATGGTAATGTTAAGCAGAATGCTTAAACATGCAGAAATATTTGGAACAAAATTATAAACCCTACTATTAAGAAGGCTTATTTTCCCCGCAGTTACATACAATACTACCACAAAGCCCTTTAGAGAGTCATTTTGCCATATGTTCATTCACATTGCAAGCAGGTGGGGAGGGGAAAATGAAGGAGAAAAAACGCTTTGTCATCAGGCATGGGCTCACCGACAGTAAGAATGGACAAAAAGTTGGATGAAACATTTCTCTGTTGGTAAATACCAAATTGTCAAAATAAAAAAAAATAAAAACTTTTCATAGGAAAACACAGGTTTGATTTTCATAAAAGATTTGTTTTAAATGAAATGAACTGTTTCAATAATGTTGCAGCTTCATCAGAAAGGAAAATGTCAATCTTTTTCCAAACAAAAGATCAATTTGAAATGTATTTTTATTACAACTTAAAAATGGACCCTGCTTTTATAATGTAAAAGTAAGCTTAAAAACTGAAATCTAAATGAAACTTTTTGACTAAGCCATAATTATAAGTCTTAAGCCCCAGTTCTGCAAATTGTTCTGTGTGGGTCTGGTGCTATATTCACATGCTGCTCAGATGAGTAGCAGGCCTTACAGTAATATTCAATGCAGCCACTTGCAGAGAACCAACACAGGCCATAGTAAGGCTTGGTAGTAGGACAACTCAGGGAGATGGACCATCAGATCTACATGCTTGTATACAAGTCTAGTAGTGTGAAACAACCTGAAAAGGAGCGCTCATTACTATTTTGGCCCTTAGATTAGAATAGCAGCTGTGGAAGAACCATACAGCAAGCTCATTCCAGAGAAAAGTTCAATGCCATGCCCCAAGCCCTGTTTACTTCCCTATTTACAAAGTCTAATTACAGGGGTTCTGAATACAGAGTAGCAGATTTCACATTCCTGTTCTAACCACATCATTATCTTACACAAGACAATAGGAACAGCCTGAAGAGAAGATAACAAATTCCATGCGGATAGCAGTTCAACAATAGCTACTTCAACCACAAATAAGACAGGCTATTTCCACACTACACCCATGACCTACAACATTGTTCCCTACTACCAGTCAACTTAACCCATCATGAACGCTGTCCTCCATTTATAAGCCACGCAAATTAAATACTTGGAAACTCTGCAAAGCTTAACAGATTGTATTGGTCCCAACATCATCCAAATGGCTCTCTTAAGTGTAGTTTGATATTTTTCAGACTAACGAGCTGCCAGCGTTTCCCAGCCTAGAAGTACATGTTGAACCTATTAGGCAAAATGGATGAGTGGGCTCTGCTGAATCACTGCTGCAAGTGGCTTTTTATCTCACCAGGATATAAGGGCTGTGACAATGGTTCTGTGAAGAACAGAGTATCCAAGGTATGGGCCAAGCAGTTCTCAGGTAAGTGCTGTAACAGCAGAAGCAACAGCCAAGCTTGGGACTAAGAGGTTAATGTGTCAGTAGAGCCAGACCCTAGAGGAGTGAGTTTAACTCAGCACAGCACAGCACATAGACTTTATACATCATGTTTAGATAGACACCAGCCTGTACATCCCAACATCAAATGCCATTAAGCAGAGAGCATCACATATGTTATTCCTATACATTGGTGACCATGGAAACCTGCCAAAGAATAGACCAACTGTTCAGTGCCTGCAGGACTGCTCAGAGAACAGATGTCCTGCTATAAGAACTGCCAACATTACTAGCAGTGATCTTTTAGAAACTGAAAGTGCCCTCATTGATTACTTTGATTTTCTGAGTTTTGTTCTATTGCTTCCCAAGAGCATTTACAAAAAGTCTTAATGAATGAAGATATCCATTTTGACCCAAACAATGTGGCCCAATGCTGCATAACAGTCACTTGAAATCAGCCTAATTATAGTGTATGAGACTTATTTAGGGGAATGTTTGTATCTTGTAGTAGGGGTGTAGGTTGTAGCCATGTTTGTCTAAGGATATAGGAAGACAAGGTTCTTTGGGTGAATCACCAAAGAACCTTGTCTGCCTATATCTTGTAGTCACATTCAAAGAAATACTGGTAAAGGCATCCGACTAATGAGCAGTGATCAACGCTGCTTACTGTGAAGAAAAAACACACCTTACTGACATTCATTGTCAGTACAAGGGGTACAAAACCTTAATACAAGACTGAGATACAAAAGGGGCATACCGTAAACCACTTTATGAGGCTGATAAAATACTTAGACTGCAGATTCTTCTGGACTCTGAACTTTTGCTGTTAAGTATAGATCACATTAAGAGACTCTAACCTGTGCTGAATGGCACTTTCCACCACAAGCAGTTCTACTGAAATCACTGAAACTACCTGGGGGGAGTAAAATGCTGCCTACTAGGATTATCTAGCTGTATATGATACTGCATACATACTAGGTAGGAGCAGGGTGAAGGCTGGAATGTAGGCATAGACTGCTGAATCAAAAGAAACAGCTGAGTCTACCTTAAAAAAAAAAAAGGTACAGGAATCATGTTTTAGATCCAGGATACTCATATCTCTTATGTTTTGATATACATTTCCAGTAATATCTTCTTTGCAAGTTTAGGACATGTGTCCCACAAGATATTTCTTCAGGATAATAACCTGCAGGACAAAGTAGTCTGTATTCTCTCTCTCTTTTTTAAAGGGAAAAATAAGAAAGGCTAACCTTCCAGAAAAGGTGTTTCCTTTTACTAGCATTAAAATTAAAATTGTAATGCATTAAACTCATGGGCAGGTCACAACGCTGCTTCCTGTAAGTTCTTAAAAGAAAATCTACAGTGCATGAAATAATCAAATATCAAGCTCTATCTAGCATTCAGTAGAAAATTAGTTCTGAACACAGTCAAGCCTTTTACAGGCAGCCCGTAAGTACATAATGTGATCGAACAGTTAGGGCCCTAGCAAGGGACACAGGAAACCTAGGTTCTATTACTGACTCTCCCTTTGCTCTGCTGGGTCCCATTGGGCTGTGAACCCCATTTCTTCTCCCCCACTCTACTTTGCCTACTTTGGCTAGTAACTCTTTGGAGCAGTCTTTGGTACAATGCCTCGCACAATGTTCCCAATGGGACCTGTAGACTACTGTACAAGAAGTCCCAAATGTTCTCCATAGAGTAGTTAAAGGCTGAAAATCTATTTAATACTGTATAAACTGACAAAGTACTGAGTCAATCACCAATTTTTTAAAAAGAGAAAGGTATGAACGGCAGGCTGTAATCTCATAGTTACGGATAGGCAGGGAAGTAAAAAAAAATTTTTAAAAATGACCTCCCCTGCCCCCCAAGGAGCCTTCTGTATGTCTGTGCTCTCCTCCACTTACTCAGCCGCAAAGGGCTAGCAATAAACCCCAGAGAAGCACCCGTCATAAGGAAAGAAGCAGACTTCAGTCAAGTAGTCTTTCCTGCACAAGTGCAGGGGCACTGAACCCAATGATCTGTAAAGTCCCTTCCAGCCCCTAACAACTATGAAACTATGAAGTACTCTAACTCTCTAGTGGGAGGAAGTTTGTTATAAGTACCTTTGCAGGGTCCACTCTGACACTCAGTGCCTCTTCAAAGGTCCCCCTTCAAACTGGTTGGCTGTATGAGATTCACAGGCCACTTTCCAGCTGGACAGAGGAGAGAACCCACAGGCTGCAAGAACTCTTGTGCATGCAACCCTCTGCCTGGGAGGTGAACAAAGGCTAGAATTTGGCCTATATTTTGTTTAATCTCCAAAGCCTCTTGTCACAAACCTGCAGAGAGTTATACTCACTGGAAAAACCTCATCAACTAATCAGCCATATCAGCTGGGAATTTTGACCACAGCAGCATCAAAACAAATCTTGCCCATTTCCCCAGCCACTGTTGGCTGGCTACCATATTCAGCTCCTTCCTCTCCCTCTCACTCACAGCTGCACTCACTGATAGGCTTAGTGCCACAGACATTTGGCTGCAGATCTACCCAAAGTGTAACCTACTGTACAAATTATAAACACACTGCAAAGCTATTAGCATGCTATGGCTGCTGGACAAGGCGACTGTAGGAGTGAGAAGCCGTTCATGGAGTCAATGCTGGGAGTCTGACAAACTGGCTTATTCCACAAAGATTTCCAACTGAATTTAAGGACTAAATTCCAGAAGCTATAGTTATTCTCTGCATGGCATTTCCATCAAAATTAAATTAAAGGGAATTCTGAATATGGAATGATCACGCGGGGGGGGGGGGGGAATGGCAGAAGGGGACGTACAAGGTAAATTTATTGCAGTTAATAGCTACAAGAAAAAAAGCCAAAAACACAATAAAACTAATCAACTGAGAGCATTTCTCCTCCCCTCCCTCCATCTAAACATGTTGTATTTTTTTCATCTGTAATGTCAAGCAACAAAATCTCACCCAGACCTGTGCAGCTCCATGTAATTGTGGAGAAAACTTTAGGGGACCCTAACAGTTTGGGCCCAGATCCTAAAAAAGTAGTTAGGTACCTAATTATCATTTAAAACATCCCTCTACAAACCTGGATCTCAGAAACCAACAAGAAAAATCAAGAGAGATGTTTGGTTTTGGGAGGGAGAGTGGGGAGGGAAGCAAGCAAGTGAACCATGACTTATTTTTCAGTGTCTGCTGTTAGCAAATACTGACCAAGACATGCTGGGAACATCTACACATTCATTAATGCATTGTAGTTGCTGTGTATTAAGTTTAGCACCTGTAATAACAGGTACTAACTCAATGCGCAGTAACCAGCAGTACTGTGCCGTAGCACCAGCACACACCTTTTAAGCGACGCTAATGTGCAGTAGACTAATCCTACTGCACGTTAGCCTATTAACATGGCTTTCGTCATGACACACTAATGCACAGCAAAATTAGTCTACTGAACATTTAGCATCTTGTGCAGACATGTCCACTAAGGAGGTAACAATTACTTTCTAGCAGACCAGGCCCTTTGTTCCAAGAGGCCCTACGCCAAATTAAATGTTGGGCTATGACATCACAAGATGAAACTGCAGACCCTCAACCCTACAAACCATCTGAAAGGTAGTAACTGGGCCCCTAAGGAGTACAAGAACTGCCCTGGAATAGACACAAATTCTCCAGGCAGCCACAAACAAAACACAGAAATAGAAAAAATAAACTCTAACTTGATGGCTTGCTAGCCCAGAGCACTGACTCCAGCCTGAGGACTGAAGTGGAAGGATAAGCACTACAGATAAACAGCATGTTAAATAAGAAGGGGGTGGGGGGAAACTGTCATAACCTCTTCCAAAGTTTAATGCCATGTCTTTTTTCCTTCTTCCTTTATGCCCCAGAGCAGACACTGTCAAATAAAAATGGTACTGTGAGTTAGAATCGCAGGTCTCCCTGCCATCTCCCACTACAAGAGGATTTTCTATGCCTCTAGTGCCGTAAGCAGTGACACTACATGGCAACCATGCACAGCAGTCTCCTGCTGGGCTAAGAAGTGATTTAAGATAGATAATGTGCAAGCTGCAGATTTATCACCAAGGAGGATCTCCACCTCAGCCTTCATTCCTGAACATGGCTTGCAAATAATTACTGGGAGGTACTGCTCCCTCTCTCCCAAGTATCCCATTTGGGCAGGCTGCACAGAGATAAACAGCCTAGTGGAGGGGATGTCAGAAAGAAGACTAAGCAGCCTGTGACACTGAGGATGGAGGAGAGGAGGATGCTACCTGAGGGAGTAAAATGCTGAAAGGTGAATCCACAATTAATATTTTAATAGAAACATTACATTTCAATAGATAGGGAGTGGGCGTTGTTTCTAACAGTGAGAACAGAAGCCTCCGAGTCAGGACCCCTTGGTCTTATTTTCAGCTTTCTGCCATGTGTTATCTAAAAATGATTATGAGCCTCTGTTTATTCATCTGTAAAAAGGGAAGTAGGAGCTGATATTATTTATCTGTTTTACAGGGTTGTTGTGAAAAGTGTTTCAAGAACTTTAGACAGGGAAATACTTTAAGGCAGGTTTGGCCAACCTGCATCATGCCTGCCACAAGCAACGCAGGCAGTTTCTGTGTGGTACATGGAGGATCATGGAGAAAGCAGGAAGCACAACTGCAGATAGGGCAGGAAGCAGAAAGCAGAGCAGTAGATCAGGCAGAAGGGAATTGGATTGGCACATGGGAAGAGGGCAGGGCTTACGTTTGTGACATGCCTACCGCAAAGCTTGGCTCCCACAGCATTACGGTCATAATTTTCAAAAGCACTTACTGGGCTAGATTTGCAAAACAGTCTTGACCCCATTTTAGGCAGTAGAATAAGTAGAACTCCCTGTGGTAGGTGCTGAAAATATCATGGCGGGGGGGGGGGGGGAGGGGAAAATCAATCAATCAACCCACCCTTGTTTTTAGATGCCTAAATTAGAGCTGAGCTCTTGAAATATGAGTCCAGATGTACTTCCAACAGCTGATGTTTTGGGCAAAAGCTTGAAGATATCTTCAAGCTTTTGCCCAAAACATCTGCTGTTGGAAGTAATGAACTGGAAACAAAAATAAATAAATAAATAAATAAATAAATCCCAACTCTTAAGGTGACTTTTGTGAGCTAATGGCTTTTGAAGTGTTAAATAAATAAATAAATAAATAGAGCGTAGGTTTTCATATACCAAACTTACATTTAAAATCAAGACAGTGAATTTTGTGAAGACTAAACAGATATGCCACAACTATGAAGTTATAAAAGTACCAACAAATCAATATGAGATTGCAAACCTTAAATAAATCAGATATTGATTTTAAACCAAAATTCTGCCTAGATGAAGTGAACAAGAAAATTACTGCAACTAAAGAGTCATCTATCTTTACTATACAGACACTTTATGTTTTGAGAGGGAGGATGTGGCAAAAGAACATTGTTCATATTACAAAAGAAATTAATGATCTAGAAAATAAGTCCAGGCACTCCAGTGTATGAACTAAGAGCTCTAAGGAAGGCAAGCAAAGAGGTTTCAAAAACTGTAAAGTATCATCTTAACTGCTCCAATATGCAGGATGGCTCAGAGAGACTTCCACATCCACAATCATACCTCTCCATAATACTTTACTTTGCAGTCATTCCAAGCGGAAAATAAATTTCAGCTGGAAGTTTTGAATAGCTAGAAAGAAAATGCACTGCTTTCAGGCAACCCAGTCCTATTTAAGGGACAGTCCCTATTCTTTAGGAAGACATCTAGGTTGTTTTTTCCAACCCCACCCCCTAAAAAGCCCTTCTCTTAGGTCTGTGTTTTTCAAAGGACTTAAAGCTGGGGGTCAGTTTCCCCCTGGCCACAATGCTGGCATGAGGCAGTCCTGAAGGACTCCTAGCCAGCTATGGAAGAGTGGTGTTTTTTCAGTAGCAAAAGGCTGAATAGAGACACCTGTGCTATCATCTCTTTGCTGGTGTTGGCATGAGAAGCCAAGAAATACAGGACATTGCCAAATCTTCCCTATGCGCTAGACATGACTGGATCCAGGATTCTGAGAAGGGGAGCACAGAAGCAACAACCAGTGCTACAGGAATGCACCTCCCTCCCCCAATCAGCAGACCATGCTGCAGAAGCAGTAGCAGCCAGGGACTATTTTCTTTTTAAGGTCCAGAATCAAGCAAGAACCTTCTTCATCCCATGTCTCAGTACTCCAATCCCATCCTCTCCACACTCAGTGAAACTTCCCCTACCCTCCAATTCCCCCCTCCTCCACTGCTGCCATCGTCCCTGCCATCTCTGGCTGACCCACAGGCAGGAGAAACACCACAGCTACTCCTGTCCCAATCCCACTGGGCTGCATAGGGAGTGGAGTTCAGCTATGGACAGAAGCAGTAATGGCAGCAGTGGGTGGGTTCCCTGGCCTTATCCTTGCTCCCAGGCTGGCAAGGGACACCTTGGGGACCAGGCAAGGAGGAAGAACCTGCCTGCTACAATCACTGTCACTGTTCCTGGCTCAGCCCAGCTCCCTGCACAGCCCTGCTGGAGTGGGGCAGGAACACCTCTGGAGTTTCCCATGCCCCCAGGTAAGGACAATGTGGATAGCAGCAGTGGCAGGCAGGGTAAGGGGTGGGGTGGGGTGGGAAGAAAAAAAATGGGTGAGGAGAGGTGGTGCAACTGAACATGGAGGTAAAGGGAATGCAGCGGAATTCTTACCTGCTTTCAGGAATTTAAGAAAGTCCCCAGCTGCTACTCCTATAGTGTGAGCTGAAAGGGGGTATTGACCACACTGGTGTACCCCTCTGAGTCCACCCTTGGCCCCAGAGCAGCCAATTCAATCCCTTGAGACCACTGACCATGTTACATGAAGCCCTCAGGCCACACTTGTGAGAGTTTATCTGTGATGTAGGTGGCCAGGCCTGCAGTAGGCCACCAGGAGCTACCTGGGGGTCAGCAGGGTTGAGACAGGCTACTGGAGCCAAGAGAGGAGATTCAAGAGATGTAGTTCAAAACATAAGGCAAGCTCAGGAGCCAGAGAACCAGTGCCAAGTTCCAAGGGAGATGCAAGGTCAGGGTCAGGGTCAAAGAAGTCAAGGAAGTCAGGATGCCAGGGGGAAGCCAGAGGGAGTAGGGCCAGCCACTTTTGTACATGCTATGTCCTTTTCTTCACAGTATTCAAATTAACCACAGCTGTGTACCTGGACTTAGAAATACATTCTTCTCATCTTTTATTTATTTATTTTTTAATTCATTTTATAGCTCTCCAATACTGGCAGGTCCACGATATATGGCAATCCCAAGACTAGTCTTCTTCTACCAGGTTAACTTTGGTGAATAGGAAATGCACAGAAAAAAGAAAAGATAGTCCAGTGATTAGGGCACTTGCCTGGGACTCAGGAGACCTAAGCACAATTCCCTGCTTTACCATAGATTTCTTATATGACTTTGGGCAAGTTATTCAAACTTAGATCTGAGAAAGGTAGGCTTGTAAACATCCTGGAGCATCTGGGCTTAGGCTCTTTAGTTCCTCAGCTAAAATGGAGATAATAGGACTTCTATATAGAACACCGGTATTGTGAGGGTATGTACAAGATTGTGCGAGGAGGTTGGACCCCATATTTGCCTTACATAGAATGAATGTATGAATATTGAGAACGTGACATTCATCTTTCAGTGAATCCTCTACAAATTTCTTCACGAAATCATTCCTAGAAGAACATAAGATTATCAAGGATGGTGCTTACAAAGGTTAGGTAGGAAGAGTGTGTATTACAACATCACAAAGAAGGCAGAGCTTAGTAGACACCTGCCCTGCATACTTAGAAATTATTTTTTAAATGTTTAATTCTATCATCATTATCCACCCAACCTAAATATGGCCTTGGGTATAGTGCAAGTTGAATACTTACTACATGAGTGCCTTGTTCCAAGCTTCAGTCACTTTTAGAGCATAACTGATTTTTCCATTAAAAACAAAAACACACAAACATGGCCAGAGAAATACTTTACTCCAATTTAAAATAAAAAATGATTTTTTTTTTTAAATTACCATTTGTCTCAAACTTGGCACAAGAACATTTCAGAGAAGAAACCGGATACTTACTAAAGAAAGCTGCAACTAAAAACAGAAAACAATCATGGAGATTATTTTGTGACCTTAACCGCAGTGTTTCCTATTAAGCAAACATAGGGCTAGTGGTTGGCTTTGTTTTTTGTTTTTTTTTGGGGGGGGGGGGAGGGGGGGTGCTGTTTTGTTGTGCTTACTTTTTTTTTTACCCTCAGCTGTTAGGTGGCAATGAGATTTTCAACAAGTGTACGCAGACTACAGAACACTGTGGTTTATTACTGGACAACTGAAAGTACTGTTATTGGGCTCTGCTACTGCAAGGTCTCATAGGAGCAGTACACTGGTCAGTGAAGGCATGTCTGTACTGTACTGTGTCCCAGCAAAACCCAAGAAGATTGCTGAGAAATAAGTCTTGCTCTCTCACTCCTGCCTCCTGCATGCTGAAGCTCACAAACTGACCAGCGTAGATTGCTTGGAGCAGTTCTAAGCATGTCTCCTTACCACAGGAGAGCCTGAATAGAGCATTGGGGGGGGACATGTTGAGGGGTGCTTTAAGTCATCTATGCTGCCCCAATTGGAAATTTAGGGCATACAAAAGAACAGAAGCAAGTGATAAGAGCTTTTTTTCAGTAGTTCTCCCACACTTGCCCTGGAGATGGCATAGATAGGCTCTTGAAGTACAATTATTCACTATGGAATGGGTTCTGTAGCTAACTACAACCCCCAGGATGGACTACAGCAAGGGGTTCCCATGATGAACTGCCTCTTCTCACCAATGGGCAAGACTATGCACAAGAACTCTTTAAGAGGGAGCCCAGCCTAGAAACATGAATGAACCCAAGGCACCACAGCAGCATTCCCAGACTTCCAGCATTCATATTTCTCTGCATGCCAAAACTGTTTTTCCCACCTACAGAAATTCTAGAGAGATCTAATTAAGAGCTTGTCCCACCAATATGTTACTTCAAGTTTAATGTCAGCTTAGCTACACGTATTCCAGTAGTCACCAACCTAAACTTGCAGGAAGGCATTGATGAATCAGGTCCAATATTTACATATGCACTATATTCTAGACAGCACCACCGCTACAGAGGATTTATGGCAGGATTTTGTTTGCAGTGTTAGATAACTGTGTGTTGGGGAACTCTTAACAGCAAAATGAAAGCAATGAAACCCAAGCAGCTAGGAAGGACCTAACCAAGAGGTATTGCAAGAGACTATGCCCCTTAATGCCACTAGATAAATAAAAACTTGCATGCATATGAAAATACCTTTCAAAAGGTTTGTGAATGGTTCGAGCTTTATCCCATTGCATCTACCAACCCACACAATTACAGAAGCAAAAGTCTGAGGCAAATTCTTTCAGTCACACAAGCATAAATCCAGACAGGCTCCACTGAACTCACCCTGACAGGCAATGCTGGCTAGCAGCCAGAGCACCACAAGTGAGTCAGCAGACCTAAATCCAAGGCATGCCACTTCTCCAGGCTGCTGTTTCCCTTCCTGCTTTTGCCTGTTGGCTATTTAGACTGCAAGCAAATCGAGATGTACATGCAGCCTAAGGCAAGGACTATGCTAGGTACTAGATAGTAATTCTCAGCCAGAGTGCCAAGGCACACCACAAGATCAGTTGAGAGGTACCACAGGAGGTATAAGGATAAGGGAGGTGTGAGGAGATAAGCAGATAAGGGCAGGCTCATGCCCTCCCTGCCTGCCTGCTCCCCCACCCCAAGCCCCTTGGCAAAGAAGTACTGTACTAAAATAGACTAGTTTTTTAAATGGGGTGCCGCTCAGTTTGAAGATGATGGAGGAGTGCTTTGAGTATAAAAAGATTGAAAGATTGATTTTGAAGATTGAAAGGTTGAAGAGTTAGGCCCCAACGTGCTAAGCACTGGCTTAGTGCGTTGGGGCCTAACTATAGAGTTAGTGCTATTGAAATACAAGAAGAATTAAAAGAGAAATCTATTCCCCTTACAAGGGTGTAACTCAAGATCATAATTTGGCTCTAGCTCTGCTTCTCCGCTACTAATACAAATCTTATTTTTTACCTATAAAAAAAAAAAGCAAACAAGTAAAAGTGGAGCATAAAGTGAGTCATTAGAAGCTGGATGAGTCAGTCTGTTTCAGAAGCCATTGCCTCTTGGTAAGTGACAAACCCCTCCACAATCTGAATTTTGGAGTCTCCTCATCTTATGCCTGCAGTATGTAAAGCTAGATCCTGCATGGTGCTGAGCAGCTCCCAAGTTCCCTCTGCTCCCACTGAAACAGATTGTATCTTTAGGAATTGACTCGATACCTGGTAGGATTGAGCCCATGGTCAGCATAACGAAATCATACACGGCTCAAACTGCATTTAAATCTAGAACAACGGTGAATGTCAATGGAAGAGCTCTATGGCCTAAAATATGGGAAGCAGGGTAGCTGGAGTTACAAAGAGATACCTAGTTAATTTTTTAACAAGGAAAGAATACAATAAAAGATATTGCATATAATCAATCTGATACAAAGCAATCTGGAGAAAACATCATTGTTCCATATCGTGATTTGCTGTAGCTAGAATTTTGCTTTCTTGGACTGTTTCACGGCAATATTATGCAGGCTTTATTTAGCATTGTGGTTCAAAGACAAGTACAATACTTGGAATTTTAGGCATGTCTATAAGGAATAATGCAGTGCTGTGTAGAGACATTCAACCTAGCTCCAAATGAGCTAAGTTATGTCTAAAAATAGCATAACTTCATGAAATGCAATCCTTTACTTGGACCAGCAGTGCCCAACCTGCAGCCCTTGGAATCTAGCCTGCAGGACCCTCTCAGGTCAGGAAATTTGGCAGCAGGGAACCAGTGGCACAACCCTCCTCCCACACAGCCAGATCAGAGCAGGGCCACATCCCCTTCCATCCAAGCAGCCAGGTTGGGGCTGGGCTGTGCCCCCTCCCACAGCACAGCTGGTTCAGGACCAGTCCATGCCCCCTTCTCTCCCCTGTAAGGCTGGGGCATGCCCCCCTTCCCTCTACCTGGCTAAACTGGAGCAGGATTATGCTCCCTACCCCCACAGAGCCAGGTTGAGACCAGGCCATACCCCTTCCCTCACATGTCTGAATTGCGGCTGGGTTGCCCACCCCACACCCTCAGTGCAGCCATATGGGGCTCCACTGCACCTGCCCAAGGCATTGGATTGGGTCCAGCAGCCAGATCCAGCCCATGGAGGTACTGAGCACCGTCCATCTAGCCTGTCAGATAAAAACAAAAAAGGGTTGAGCACCACTGACCTGGGCTGATTAGCCTTGCTGAGAAGGGAAGAGCAGTATATATTAGCCTCTGTAAACAGCCCTGCATTGTGCTGTAGATATGCTTGTGTAATATGAAATATTAGCTCTGTGACCACAGTGAGAGGGAACAAAGATGAACTATTAAAAAACAAACAAACAAAAAAAGGCTGTCTGCCATGTTGTGATAATTCAGAAGCCTGAACTTAAGCTGAGTCACGCTGAACTGACCTTACATTGACAAGGTGACCATGATAAAACACGGTCATCTGCTGCAGCTATAACAAAGCTGAAAGAAGAACTGCAGCCAAATTTACAGAAAAATACAATTCATCCCACCAGACAGTCCAAATCCTGAGGTGGGAAGAGTCACACAGTTGAGGGCAAGCAAAATGTGGAAGTGGTTGCAAGATCATCATTTGCATTGTGGTGGCACCTTGGAGACCCAGTCAGGAGCTAGGAGCAGACACTGTACAAATGCAGAAAAAAAAAAAAAGCTCAAAACAGCGTATAGTCAAAAGGTTTGAATTTTAGACCCTGCTGGCAAGCATTGACTTTTAAAGTAGCAGCATAAGTTAGATTATTTTAAGAAGGTTAGAAACAAGATCTGGATTAACCAGTTTTATTAAAAGTTTTGTTTTTGAAGAAATTTTATTCAATTTTACAGTTGGTAGTTGTAAAAGTAAAATGTGTTCATGTGGTATCTAAATTCACCCAGCCCTTTCCTACTAAGAACAATGCTGTGTGTGGTATTAAATTGGAGGAGTATCAAGGGCCTGATCAGATTCCTTGTCAATGAGAGTCTTTCAAATAAATCGCAACTGGACTGGGATCTGAGCCCTGAGAGACCGACAACACTCAACATGAACACTTGGTAGACGCAGATGGCTCAACACAGGATTTATCAAAAGATGAATAAATATAATCTTTATTAGGAAGTACTTAGTTATCTTTGCTGTTGTAAAGAATCATTATAGTTTCCCCTTAGTTACTTAGGCTGCAGACATATGTGAAAAACCACGACTGCGCTTTATCAAAAGAGGCAGAGCATTAGTTCAACCCGGCTCCACAGCATCTGTATAGATTGGGTGCTTCAGCAGGGCTTTTGGGTGCTTTTAGTTGCAGCTGATTTAATCAGCTATTATATAAAAGCCCCACTGAAGCACCCGATCTCTACAGATGTTGGGTGGGCTGAATCAAACTAATGTGATGCCTCTTCTGGGCATGGGCTGGGATTGGCGCAGGGGTGCCCTGAGTTTAAAGTAAAGCATCATTTTGGGGTGGGGAGGGGTATGCCTGTAAGCAGCCTTAATATTTAGACCCAAACCTGAGGGGAAAAAAAATCCTTTCAGATTGTTCTCCTAGATGTCTTTGAGTCCATACCCACATTACATCTTTCAGATGGTGGAGCCATGAAGGGAGTTATGGTTTGGCCAGAGGCTATTTTCAGCATGACTGAAGACTTGTGCCAGCTTTCTATGATATTTTAGACATGAGGATGAGCAAAATGGGTACAGTTTTCCTGAAAAAAAAACAAAAACATCATGTGTGAAAGACCTAAAAAGAGAATGGAGGCTGTTTATATAGGAGAGTATTTTGTGGCATTCAATTTAGAGAATGAAAGACACGGCTCACATCTGCTTTTGGGTTGCGGCATACCTCAAGTTAGTCGTGAAGAGAAGAACTTCACAGTTCGAGTGGCCAAGGTCTGGAACGGGCTCCCATGGGAGGTGGTGCTCTCCCCTACCCTGGAGGTCTTCAAGAGGAGGTTAGATAAGCATCTAGATGGGGTCATCTAGACCCAACACTCTTTCCTGCATATGCAGGGGGTCAGACTCGATGATCTATTGAGGTCCCTTCCGACCCTAACATCTATGAATCTATAAGAGCAAGCCATGTGTGAAAGCAGGAGCTGCCTTAGGGCAGAACAAACTGTGCAATTGCACATGGCTCCGGGCAGATCAGGGGCCCCTGTTATATTATAGTTATATTTTAGTACGGTTGTTTGCTAAAAAATATAGGGGCCCCAAAAATGAGCCCCTGAAAGAAAAAACCCTGCCACTCTTTGATGGCATAGAACCCTTGTGTCATAAGGCTGATCTACAGGCTACAGCCTAGATTATTTTTCAGGGACGTACTCTGAAAAAAAGAATGCAATCACCTTTGTTCCAATGAGAATTTAAGCTTTGTAGCTGTAAGGTCTTCTGATTGAATCATGAATCTCATGATAGATATCTCTTGAAGCCTCAAGCCTTGGGTTAAATGATTATGTGAGAATGTAAGCAAGTATTCCAGGTATCACAGTTGTAAAGGAAAGCTTTAAAACTTGACATGAGCATAACCTAAAGGCTCAGCACCAGAAAGCAAAAATAAATTTGCTGGTTTGGGGTTTTTTGTGGGGGGTTTTTTGTTTTGTTTTTGTTTTTTGTTTTGTTTTTTTTAAGTATAATGATTGTTAAGTCAGTTTCATGATTTCTGGGGGTGGCAAGGAAGTGACAAAGGATGAAACTAGTGATTTTGAACATTTGGGGTTGGCAATACTAAGCATGCCAGCTGACTTTGCAGATCAGCCAGCTTACAAACCCACACACTTGTTAAAAACTTCCTCTTCTGTCTCCTCCTGAGTGGAATGCTGGCCTATTTCACAATGGCAAATCACAGAAGAGGATGATGGCCATCTTGCTTACAACCAATAATAAAGGAGGGGCATAGGTAACATATCTCAAATAGTTCAGCCCTTTTAAAGCATGCTGGTAGGCACAGAAGACTGTCATCCTTCTTTCTAGCATGCCCTACCCTTGCATTATACTGCAGCCACATGGGTTATTGTGCCTGTTTTTCATGCTGCTTTCAACTTGGGAAGCCCAGAGCAGAAACTTCCTTCCTGGAAAAGCCAGCCTGCTCTCTCTCAACTGTTGGTCAGCAGATAAAGGTGCATATCTGTCCTGCCTTCAGTCAGGAGATGGCCTCAGTAAAAGCTTGAATAACATGGCTACACTTACAACATACTTTGGTGGGGGGAGAAGACTCCAATACTATCTGAAATCTATATGACCTCTTTCATTACACAGGATAAATAGCAATGTGGTCCAGGTGCAAGGTGCAATAAAGTGTCAAGAACTTTTTGCTTAGCTTTAGTGAAGCAGGAATTTTTGTTCAACCAATGTTTGGTAAAGACAAGTCAAAAAGACAAAAAGCTAACTAGAGTTTGCAGTATGCATTGCATGCAGTGAGAAACAGCCCCAACCCAGAGGAGTTTACCGTTTTAGAAGGAAAGGGTAACAAACAATCAAGCAAAAGCAGGTTGGAACAAAGTTAAAGAGCGAAAATGAAGCAATTTGCCCGAGATCCCATAGCAAATTATCAGCTAAGCAGAGCTGATAACTGAAATCTGCCGAGTCTCAGCCCAGGCCTTATGGCCACATGGCTTCTCTGAATTATATTTTGATCTGCTGGGTTCAAACAGCAATCTTTCTCTATGCCTATCTGAGAATTCTCAAGTCCTTCATATGTGATATAAGGGGAAAAAAGCCCTTGGTTTTATATTTGCATACAAGGAAACCTCATTAAATACACCATCATTATACTTGTGCCAAAAGCAGAATGTGCTCAGCAATGGAAACCAACTATGAAGTTGATTAAATGCAATCAACACTGAGCACTACTTTAAACACACATAGCTCATCTTTGGCAAACATGCTGAGGGAGAGCACAAATTAGTACAGCCCATCTGAATAAAAATATAGGTTATGGCCCATTGCATTCAGTTCCCCTCAGTGCTGACTCTTTTCAAGCCATGGTAAGCAACTATATTAACTACAGTGACTTCTTCACTCCCACAGCTAGGCTGCCCCTTTGCCATTTCCGATTATTCCTGTTTCTTCACCAGCCTTAGTGATTTTTGCCAAACATTTAAAACAGGGCTCCAAACAGTTTACCCAAAATCCCCCTCACCCCTTCTCTCAGCCTGTTGCACATGATTAGTGTGGCCCTACCCACCATGAGGTCAAGCTGGACCAGATTCCCTTGTGCCTCATCAGCTTATAAATTTTTGGAGGATCCCAGGACTTGGGACAAGCACACTTGGTTCCAGTCATGAGTGGGGGGCTAATTAGTACATGAATCCTGGGGTGCAGAGGGTCTGCAGCGCGCACACACACACACACACACACACTGAGCAGTGCTGAGCTGTGGGGCCACCATGGCTTGAAATGCTGTTGACTCTGCAGAGGCCCAGCCCAATAAACTGTATGGTAAATCATGAGCCTTTTGGGTTTGGACTAATATCATGCATAAGTCATACTATATTCAAGTAGGTAAAAAGTGCTGTTTAAAAATGTTTTATGGAGTAATTGTACTAAAACTTGTACCAGTTTAAAAAAGAAAAAAATGGTAAAATGCACCAATTCTGGATGAACCAAGCCTATGGATACTATATGTAAATTATTATAGGTATGCTTATTTCAAGGTCTGTTTTCAAATATACCCGTCATTTCCATGTGCTGGGGGGGGGGGGGGGGGGGAAGAGAAGCTGCAGAGGAAAAAGTTGGGTAGAGGGCAAGGGGGCTACCCCAGATTTGATTTTCCATGCTGCAACTGTGGTAGGGGGGCAAATTCAAAAGCAAGCCTCCAATAATTAGATTCTATGCCTGGAAAGTTGTAACAAGTTGATAGGTGTTGTAAGGCTTCGGCCCCTTTCTGGTCGGTTCCTTCTTCCCTAGCGACGTCAGGGTGAGACTGCACCCTGAGACCACCTAGATGATTTTAAGCACTGCCCTAGTCACCTGCCATGTCTTTGATGTTGAATGATGGAGAGGCAGTTTCCTGCTGGTGATCCCAAAGGGGTCATGACCCTGGTCTTTCTTCGTGGGGCTCCAAACCTCCCCTTTACCCCACCCACAGCCTGGGAAGATGCTGCTCCCTGTAATCTTCTCCGGGATGATCTCTTCTCATCCACGTGACCCACCTCGATCGGGGGTCGGGTCTTTCCCCACCATCTCTCTCTCCCAAGTCAATCCCTGGTCTTCGGATCAACTTTCGGGTAACTAAACCTGCCCGGGCCTGGGGTAACTATAACCTAGGAAATTCTTATCTAAAAGAGAAGGTGTTCGGCATCTGCTGAGTGGTGCCTGGAATTCTGGCTCCCAGGACCCCTCTGCCCCCCTGGGATGGGGGGAGGAATTCATCCGTCTCTCCGGGTACTTTTCCCAGGGACCAGCTACCTAGGAGTTAATCACTCCTGATCCCACCACCTGGTGGTACTTGTCACTTCCCCATAGGGTTCCAAGCCAGTCGCCACCTGCTCCTCCCTCTTCAGGCTGCCCACAGGGCTTTGCCATCACTCGTCACCCTTCCCCGCCATAGTATCTGAACTCTCCAGTGCAGCTGTGGCTTTGCTTATGGCTGTGGGGAAAAACTGTTTCTCCCTGCCCTGGCCCTCCAGCAATCTTCAGCTCCCAGAGCCTGGACTCTGTTCTTGCAGCCGGGCTTCCCCAGCTGATGCTGGCAATTCCCCCCCAGCTCTTGGTTCCACCTTCACCGCCAGCATCTCCCAGCCGGCATGCCGCTCCTCTCCTCCCGGGCAGCTGGTTCTCTCCCCAGCTGCCCTTTGAGCAGCCCATGCTTCTTCAAGGACCCGCCCCCAGGGCTCACTGATCCGCAGGTTCAGGCAGGTGCAGAACTGCTGAGCCTGCGTCGACGTTTCCCCACAGCTGCTGCTTGTCTCGGTCCCTGCAGTAAGTACCAGGGCTCATCAGGTAGGGTCCCGGGACATGGGGGGGGGGGGGGGGGAGAGGCTTTTACCTCCCTAAATCATACAAGTTTATAAAATATTCCATATATAGAATCTAATTATCATTATCTTTTATTCAAGTAAATATAGTATATTTAAAAAAGTCACTGATCATCCTGTCCCTTCCCATACAATAGTTTTTTTTTAAATTAGTCAGTTCTAAGAGTACCATAATGTATGAAGCCATAATGGACAGGTCCACACAGCTCTTCAGTTCAAATACATTTTATTTTCTTATAAAAATCAGTCCAAGGATTTTTCCTGATTAACAAATAGAGAGAAAAAAAAAAGATCTCCGCTTCAGTATTTTTATTTCACTAGGAGTCCTTACAGTAAAAGTCTATTGACATTGTGTAAGATCCAGCTGACTGAACATTTCAAAGGAATTGCCTTAAAGCAATAGGTTTAAAGTCTATACTCCTCCCCCTTTGCCAGGGTATGTTCTAATTTATAATGAGCTCCCACCTAGAATACTGAAATAGTTCATCAGCTCAAGGTTACTGTGCCTGACCAAAGAACCGGAATATCCAGCAGTACATGCAGGACCTTAAGACATGCCAAATGCAAAAAAACAAATAAAAAAAGTGACAACGGAAAAATCTTTAGCAGCAGCCATAGCCTTGGAGGGCAACAATTACTAGGGCTGAGTGAAACAGCTATGTTACGTTTCCATTTCGGCCGTTCCGGAGGGACAGTGATCTGAAACACTGAAATGAATCGCTGTTCCGTTTCGATTTGGCCAAATCTGTTTCAGAGATTTGATGCCATTTCTGTGTCAATTCGAAGATTCGGATCAGCCAGGGAGAGGCGGGCACAGCCAGGCAGCTGCAGGTTCTCCCGCGGCTCCTCTGGCTGTGCCTGCCTCTTCTCGGGCGGGGGGAGCCGTGGGAGAAGCCCCCATGGCTGCCCTGCCCAGCCCCAGCCTCCCAGCACTTTAAAAGGAGGGCAGTGGGGCTGTGCCGGGCTCTTCCCGAGGGGGTGTGGCTCCCAGATCTGCACGCAGGATGACAGCAGGCTGCCGTCCCTCCCCCAGAGCACTGGGATTGGAAGGGACCTCAAGGATAAACAGCAGACGCTGGTTAGCTACAGCTGTCAATATCAGGGCAGTCCTTCCCACCCCCCCCAACCCCGCCCTGAGTTTGTTCCCCCGCAAGCCCACCTTTGAAACATTTTGTATGGCTTAGTTTCATTTTGGATTCAGTGTTTTGAGTGCCAAAACACCTCCAAAACAAAACAGCTGCCAAAGTTTTGCACAGCCCTAACAATTACCTTAATAGTATTAGTTACATAGAAGCCTTTGGAAGGTTTTGAAGGTATTGTATAAAATGGGGCAGGTTAGATCTTTTGTGTGTGCAAAGTTTTAACTGTAAGGAAGTGGCCCAAGAAAGAGAACATTGCATTAAACACACTGATACAATCTGAAGCTGGTGGTTTGCTTCTGGGCAATAGGAACCCACTGAATTCAATGAATGGGTTGCCCTTGACTTGCGCATTTTGAAACGCACTCTAAATAAATTAACTCCATGGTACGCTTGTTTCTCCACATATTTTTCCCCGTTCTACTTAGGCTGCAGTATTAGATGGTGAAGTAGGAGAAGTACCATGATGTGCCCTTTAAATATGACACACACAGTTACTGGCTCCACTCTGCTTCTCCTCCTACTTGAGGTACTGAAGAAAGCACAAAGAAAACTCCTTAAAATCAGGGGTAGGCAAAATATGGCCTGTGGGCTGGATCTGGCCCACAAAGCAATTTCATCTAGCCCACGGGCACCCACCAATTAATGATACCCCACCCAGCCCATGCACCTTGCTCCCATCCTTGTGGGTGGAAGGGCTCAGCCTAGCCAGCACACATGGCTTCTGGGTGGGGCTGCTGCTGCCGCTCCTGGGGGGTGGGATCTGCTCAGCTTCCCTGGCATCCAGCAGTTCCTCCTCATCTTATCTCCCTGCTGCAGTGCTGTCTCTGGACAGCAGGTAAGGAGACGGTGGAAGTGTGTGGGTGTGTGTGGGGGGGGGGGGCAGGGGGGAAAAAGGGAGTTGCAGCTAGGCAGGGTTAGGAAGCATGGGCCTGGGACTGGCAGAAGTGCAGTGCCTACACCCAGGGGGGCAGTGGAAACGAAGGGGGAGGGGGGAGGTGGAAGGAATGCCCCATGAGCTGCAGCCACCTGCCTTCCTAGCTGTATGATTTGTGGGGGGGTTTCTGGTTTGAAGATGGCAACCTCATCCCCCCCCTCCCTAAAGGAGTACTTCCAGAGGCAAGTGAGGGATTTCTGGTGGCAAAGGTCAGGAGTTAGGGGTGGGATTTTTGATCAAGATGACAACCAGGGGGTGGGGTACCTGTCAAGGGACCATCGGCAGATTACCCAAACTAATTTAGTGGTCTGCAAACTGAAATAATTGCCCACTCCTGCCTTAAATTGTGTAATATTAAAGAAATAACAACTTTATGAGAACATGTGAAGGGACTGCAGGTCCAATACAATATCAGTCATTTGGTTTAGGGTTACTTTTGCTTCAATAACTTTTTATATAGAACCTGTTGATCCTTTCCACCCTGTTTTCAATATAGAAACATAAAGGTAAATTGAAAGTTAGTCATCTACAGAGGATTAGTGTTCTGCAATAGGTAAAATTAAAATAAAGACACCGTGCTTCACCCTATTACTTTAGTTGTGTGTTACAGTTTGGGGTGTAATCCTATAGTTAATGACATTTTTTACTTGAGAAGGAGACACCAAATTAGGTCATTAAGAACACAAATGCCAAAGAAGTGCCTCCATCCCAGTGGGACTCTTTCACATGAACCTTACTTGAATCCTTCCTGCATCAAATTTGGTTTGGGGCATGAAGAAGGCTCTGCTGTTTTTACTTCTCTTGGGCTGCTCTTTTACCTATATTGTTAAGCCCTGGAAGTTTTCCCATTTAAGGAGAATAACAGAGGCTCACTAAATGTTTTTTCCTCTGCTGTGTGTTCCTCCAGCTTCCCAGTATCATGTGTCATAGTGGACACTCTGGCTTCCTTTTTAACACACATCCTGGATATTTCCATCATTTGGATAACTTTGGAGAAAACGAGTTAAACTCTGAAGAGTCTTGTTGCATCTTGTAAATTCCTTCTGTTTAATACTTAGTGTTTTCCAAAAATATTTTGACTTCCGACTCTGGCAGATTTCCAGCTTCCTTCCATGCTAAAGTTATTTCCCCCTTCACATATGATGTGATTCAGAATTTGGTCTTAAAACGTGTATATTTTTGATGACCAAATATCATTAAATTTAGTGACTGTAGGTGGTGCCTTGCCAATTTATGACATTATTTTCTCCTAGGCATCCCCAATAGCTTGCACCTTACTACTAAATTATGGGATTTGACTTACCTCTTGCATTCTATCGTCTCCCAACATCATTCTGGAGTTAGGAGTTTCCAAGATTCTCATTTAGATTTTTTTTCCTCATAACTGATTATTAATCCTATCCTTTTGTGCTGCTGGGCAGGCTGAGAATCTTTACTTGTATGTTGACTGGACTGTCTTTTATACAGCGTTGTCGTCGTACCCAAGATACCCAATTCTTCCAGTGTGTTGTTATTTAGCCATGTGACATCTGTGCTGTACCTTCTACACCTTTTTCATTACGAAACAAGCAGATGAGCCAAATGAATCATTCTTTGATACCAGTGCTTGCGTTAAAATCTCCCTCTCATATCTGCATTTGCTTTGAATGTGCATGCTGCACTTTGATATAAAGACCTGAAGATGTTAATTATTTTATTGGCATACCACTGCACTTCCAGGTATAGCAAAAATCAATTATGATTAAGAGTGTCAAGTGCTTTCTTAAAATCTATAAAGATTATGGTGAGTGCTTTTTGGCATTCATTGCTCTATTTGGCGATTACTCTTAGGCTGAGAACTCCAGTATTCCCTTACCTTTGCCCCAACCACTTTTATTCTGTTCAGGATGATACTGCAGAAGACTTATCTAGTGAAGCATCATTCCTTCGCTGATAGGCAATTGCAGTTACTTAGGTACCCTTTCTTCGGTATTTTTCTGGTGTTTTTTTCTGACTCCCTTTAGTTGAAGTGTTTTGCAATTTTGAGCAAGTCTTATTGATGAGACTCTCTCTGCATTTCCCTTAGCTTTTAACTTCGTGACTTTCATTTGTTCTGTGTCTGGGTCTGGATGTTAAAGTTCCTTGTCATAGTCAACACTTCCTTCTATTATTGGTCAATGTTGCACTTCTGAGAAGTAGCTCTGCTCCTGCTCTCTTTATTCTTTGTCCATTATGAAGACCTTCCCTTGTTCATCCTTAATAGGGCTCCAGCTGGTGTAAACTTGCCAGCCAGTAAAACACCATCATCTCAGCCATGTTGAGCAGCCACTCCAGTTTCTTTGAAGGATATTATTTATGAACATCCTCCTGCCTCTTCTCCCACTGCTATGTCCTTTATTTTGTTCAGATTTGTTGTTGCTTCATTCTCTAGAGATGCTCTTCAGGACTTAGCTTGCTTTGGTTACTCATTTCCTTTCTTCTCTACAATTATACATATCCTCAATTATCCATACTTTAGGTTTGCAGATCTGGAAACCACACACAGTTATTGCTGTTTCCACAATACAGATATGCAGAAAGAAAAAAGTGTCACATCAACAATGGTTTCTTGCGGTGTTTTGTAGCACTTAGATGTCCATTCTTCATTTCAGTTTTAAAAAGTTACTCATGTCATCTGTTAGCCTTTTACTGTCAAATTTTCTTTATGCTTTTTATGGCTTGGTTCTCCTAAGGTTTGATTCTCAGTCTTGCCACCATAAATTGTAGTTACTTTCTACATCAGGTTTTTTCCTATGCTCTGATGTCCTGGCAATAAACATTACCATGCCCTGCTCAGGAGAAGTTCAGCAGAATTTCAACCATGCTGAAATGCTGTTAGCAATACCAAAAATCAGAGTAGTATCAAACTTACATGTGCAAGATACTGCAGAGTGTCTGAGGGAATACCGCAGTGAAAACTGAAAAGGGACAGACGCAAGACCAGTAAATGTTAAGGATTATACCCACAGGGGAGAAAGTGAACAGTAAAAAGTACAGAAAGGTGCGATCAGAACCTGAAAGTTACACCCAGTGAATTAGATTAAAATTTATTTCATCTTCTGTCCTGAACTTTGTTTAAAATGCCATAAATACTAGAAGGCAAGGATTTCTTAGGGGGATATCTTTTATTGGACCAACTCTATATCTGGAATAGAGTTAGACAAGCTTTTGAATGCAAGTCATTCTTCATCAGGTGACCTGAAGAAGATATCCTACTGTTCTGTGTAGTTTTCTTATATCCGATACAAGTGCATGCAAGACAAGGCAAAACAACAACATGTGTTATATTTGCTCTCTTCACCAGAATACAATTCAGGGTGATCTACTTTAGGTAAACTTAGATGAGGTTACAAGCAAGGTTATAAGCAATCTACTAACAATTTAAAAACAGAAAAAGGTATGCCTCTGTGCAAAACAATAAATGTACTGACATGTGCAAGTGTCCCCAGCATTGGGTCCTTGTGCAATAGCCCCCCAAGAGCTCTCAGTACATGTAACCAGTCACTAATTTTACAGCCTCCTGGGTCTTGTGTCCAATAATGCTGAGGAGGTCCAAACATCTCACCAAATGCTAATCAAATGACTTTAACTCAAAATTAAGTCTGTTTGTAATAAAACATAGTTAAGTACCAGATGCTCATTACTAACAGTTCAGCTTAAAGGAAGAGTCTCAACCTCAAATTTGTATAATTTCTTGATAGACAGGGTTCATTATGGATCACACTGTACCAGTGTAATTCACAAGCAGATTTTAGTTTAACTTTTACTGTACCTAGCAATATTAAAATACAGCTAGCAAATAAGTGTTATCCTAGGGGCACTTGTCAGCCACCCTAATTGCTCAGTGGATTGTCTTTCAGATTCATGTAGATTAACCAAGATGGGCAGAGTAGAACAGCACAAAGATGACATCTGTCATCCACCTAACACATCCAACACAAGTATGGATAAAATAATATATAAGTTCCCAACTATTTAAGCAATGGGCAACATTCAGATTTGCATTACACCCTTTTGACTCCACTGATAGCAAGAGGGTAACATGACCAGAAGAGCAGACACTTGCAATAAAAGTCAAAACCAAATAGGCTGCCAAGCACTAGACATTTTCCCCACAGAGATCTAGGTCCATAGGTTGCAGTATCTGACAACAACTTATATTCATATATAAGGCTGTGCAACTAACTGATTTGGTTTGGTCACTGAACCAAAACAGACTGGGGGCAAGAAAAAAAAAAAAACAACAACCAACAGTTGAACAAATTGTGAGCCACACCGATACAGAGATGGAGAAAAGCGCAGAGCACCTCAACCTTCTCTGGATAACAAATCATTTCCTAGAAGACTGTTCTAGCTGGTGCACCTCTACGACTGCTCTACCTGGAGACAGGCAGCTAGTCCAGCCTTCCATTCTCCCCAAATTTAGGGGAGATGTCGAGGTCACCTAGAGCTGAAATGCATCCTCCTTTCATCTATGCCCAACTCACAGCCAAGATCTCTGAATAACCTGTGTATTTGTAAAACTCTCTATTTGTTGTATAATTTGGGTTACTTAGAAAATATTCCCTGGGTTCCATGAGCCTGTCAAAGGGTGGGGCAGGGGGAAGCAGTTTACTCACCCACAGATGTTCCATTTCCTGAAGTTGGTAAACAAACTTTACGCTAATTAACCAATATTTAATCTTGCTTTGTTGTATTCTGATAGTGACCTATTAATTGAAAAATCCTCAAAAAAAGGAGACAACTCTGCCCTTTGTTAAAAGAAATCGATTCATACCAGGCTGAGGCTCCGATTCTACTCTTGCCCATTCCCTGGTCCTGTAGCAGTTCAGTCTTGATACCGTCACCTTCATGCCAGTGCTTCAGTTCCCAGTCAAGGAAAGAATCTACAGCTTCACCTTTCTTTACAATAAGAAGTACATCTGTTTATGCAGTATGTGGTTAGCTTCTGTAATTATGCCACAGGGGATTGTACAGTATAACCAGGTTCAGAAAGGGACTAGACAAATTCTTGAAGGACAGATCCATTAGTAGCTATTAAATAGTGTAGTCAGGGATGTATCCTTTGACATCCCAAAAACAATGATGATGGATGCCAGGAAGGGTATGAGAGACAATGGATCACTCTAAATTACCTGTTCCTATGCTCTCCCTCTAAAGCATCTACTGTTTGCCACTGTCAAGGGAAGATATTGAGCCAGATGGACCACTGGTCTGATGCAATATGACACTTATGTTCTTGCTTTGTACCTTGTGTAGTCATTTACCCTGTGCAAAGCAGACAACAAACAAGTGTGGTAGCATTTTACATACTCATTTGCCAAAAATAAGAATGTAAATAAAACAGAGCAAGAAGGTACATGGCAGAGAATCAAGAAGTGTGTTCTTAGATGTTTCTCTTATATTTAAAAAAGTCACATCTCTTAACTGGTCACTGTTTTCTAGCATGTTATCATTACTCATGATTACTCAGGGGCATCCCCCACCACCACTCTTAAGATCTCTGTCTTTACTGTATCCCCAGAGCAGCTTCACAGGCTCATTTCTGGGCACCAGAACAAGAAAGTATAGACAGACTTCCAGCCAAAATCCTCATCCTGTGACTGAAGCAGAAGGGAAACAATGGTGACAGACAAGCAACAATATTCATTAACAATATATTGTGAAATTAAATATCTAACAGTGGAGTAGTACACTTAATTGCTCATAGCACAAGGTTAATTAATTCCTTAATGACACAAGAGCAATACAGATTTGTGAACTGGATAACTTGTTCTTACAACTAGAGATAAACATATTTAAATCTGCTTTCCCTTGTAAATGTTGCTTCAAATTTTAAAATTTGGAGGCATTTGTTAGCACTGATCATCCAACATTAAGACTGAGATGGATAGAAAGAAAAATCTGAGACACAGCCAACATCAACTGAGGGTATTGGATTACTGTGCATCCTAATTAGTAGAAAGGACAGCAATTTATATTATTAATATGTTATAGCTCAAAATTCTCTGTATGGTACTACCAAAATCAACTGGAATCTGTTGCCAGTGAATGATTCTAATAAAAACAGATAAAAAAAATGCTAATATTTGGTATTGCTTACTCTTTTCGCTATATTTCTACTTGGGGGAAAAAAGGTTCTCATGTTTGAAAGTCATATTTTAGGTGACCCATGGTCCTTAAATCATCCTCCAAATTCAGTATGGTTTATACGCACAGGCATTTTTTTTTTCAAACACCACCTACATTTTTAATCAAAATAAGCCAATAATATTTTACCTTGAAGCTACAGTTTGTTGCAGGCACACCTACTCTCATTTTAAATCCCAAAATGAAAACATAATTAAGCATATAAACTGAAAAAAAAAAAAAATCTACTCTTTGTTGAGCACACATTTCACTACATAACTTCAAATCAGCATTGTACGCGTATGTTCTGCCCTGATATGCATTTCCACATCTCTTTCAAAGGTATAAATACTCACCTAGCAGAAAGTAGTCACAACTAACTGCATTTATTCTAGTAGCTAGCTCAGGTCAAATCTGGTTTTCTTCTTCTATAAATTAAAATAAATCCACTGACCCTCACACCTCAGCTTCTTCCTGACAATTCAGTAATTCCAGATTAAATCAGATCTCTGGTAACTCCCTCGATTATGCTAACAGAGCGTCCTTCCTCAGCTCTGAACAAGCAAAACACTCTACATAAAGAGTTTATCAAGAGTTTTAACAGCTGGAATTTCACCCTTGTTTTCCATGACAAGGTCACTTGTATTTTTTTCCCCTCAAGCATCTTAATATTTAAACTGCCAAAACCAAGGGACTGTAAAGCAAAGAAGATTAACCAAAATATCTTATTCTCATGAAAAAATCCGAGGCTCTGCAGCTCACATAGTGATCCTAGGAACTTGCATATGCACCGTACTTTCCTTTCTATCATCTAACATTCATCATCTTCAGACTCTTTGTATAACACAAAGAAATTTGTGATGCCCTTCAGAGTAGTTCCTTTCAAAATCAATCATTCAGAGGGTCAGTAAGATATAGAAAATAACAATCCTAAATTTATCAATATTAAGAAAAAGCAAAAGCAACCCGTGTAAGCTTGTAAAGAACATAACCTCCCCTTGGAGTTCTCACCAAAAAATGAAAACCTTTTTGACCCAAGCAGAGAAACCCAGCTGCATCGCTAATGGATTTATGTCCCTAGTTTAATCACAAACTTGGATCAGGTAGGTCTCAATGCTAATTTGTCTCAGACTCACGATGAGGTCTATTCAACCTATCAAGCACAGTGTGCCAAACAAGAGGTAACAGCCTTTGGCAATTCCAACACAGTCAGGCTGTGCTGACTTCAGAAGGAAAGATAGCCTTGTCCTTCAGGCATTAGATAGGGATGCTGGAGATGTGGGTTCAATTCACAGCTCTATCAGAGGCTTTGTGCATAGACCTAGGCAAGTCATTTATGGGGGGAAATGCATCTTCGTGCTTTGACTGTTTTGCACCATCTTACTTGATTGGGTGGGATTTAGCCACGGAATGTCCTGGTGCTGCAGGCCCCTGGAGCAGAGATGAAAGCTAAGCTTTTCCCATGACCTCCTCCAAACCAGTGAATGGATTTGGTCCCATTAGATGATTAGAACAGGCAGCTTGTGTTGTTGCAAGGTTGAAAGTTTGTTACAGACCTCAGCCTAGAGCAATGATTCTCAACCAGGGTTCCTTGAGATCCTTTCAAGGGTGACACATACTGTTAAGTATGCAAAGAAGTTTCATGAGAAAAACCCAGAGATTTCGAACAGGAATCCATAGTATTAAACCCATTCTGCTCTGCTGTGATCTGAATTCCTTGCAACAGAAAAGAAAAAAAAAGATTGCTCTATTACCTTTCTTAGTCAAAAAAAGAGTGAAAACTCAGAGCTGGCACTGTGAGGAGTGTCTTGAGTCTAACAAGGGGTGATTTGAATCTAAAAAAGGTTAAGCTAGAGCCTGGCAGCATCTTAGGCAGCAGCAGTGAAAAGATTCCCCTACTGAGTGTCATGGTCTAAAGTTGGACTAATGCATAAGCAGAACATACAAGGCTGCACTTGCAGAATGTGTTTGTTGACAGCACAAAACTTTAGCACATATGAAGACATGCATCATCAGGATATAAAAAAATAGACATCCTAAAGCTGCAGGGAAGGGTCAGGCACATGACTGTTTAATGTAGTACAGAGGACAGAATTCACACACAAGGCAGCAACTCAGAAAAACAGAGGAAACTTCTGTTTTCCTCATGCCCATCCCCTCTCCTAAATTTTTTTTGGCTATGGAGATTCAGAAAAAAGGGAGGACAAGATAGAATACATCTAAAACTTTTTCCTGGTAATCCACTTTTTAAAGGCTACAAAGACAGATGGAGACTAAAAAAGCTACAATATAAATTAGACACATAAAATACCAGTTGTCTGTTCAAAGTCAGCTCCTTTAATTTCCAGTGTTTGATGTGGCCAGAGTGCAGTTTCTACATGTCATCACTTGAAGATGACAAGCCTATTTTTTTCCAGCTTGCTATGCAACTATGGGCAGGTTCATACAGCACACTAGTATAGTGTAGAGATAACCAAGTGCTTTGCCAAAGACCTAGCTCAGGCACCAGAAATACCAGTCTCATCATTCCAGCACAGAGCTCAGCATGGTCTAATCTGTCCTGATAAGAGTGCCAAACAATCCCATGCAGAGCTCCATGCTGCCACAGCTAGTCCATTTCCAGTCCCCAAGCTAGCTCACTTACAAGAAACTCGAGTATCTCTACACCCCACCACACAGTGTGTCCTGTTAACACACCCTTCACAGCATTTAAAAATGCCTCCAACTGCAGGAAAAGAAGCCAGACACACCCCTGCTATTTTCAGCAAGAAAGTTAGGAAAAAGAAAACACAACATGTATTTTTAGGCTATAATTGAAGTTGTGAAGTAGACTATCATAAACGTTCAAAGGCAGCTACAGTGTGCGCCAGTTATCCAGTTTCAGCAACAACCCAAGACACTCGGAACGTCTAAGTTCTTCAGACTTTAGGGCAGAAGATGAAGGAGAGATGAGATTAGGGAGAAAAAAGTTCCACCCAGACAAATTATTCCGTAGCTGCCCACCTTCATTTCGAACACGTTTCTCTGAAGAAACATGTTGTTTGCTATTAGAATAGATAGGCACCTTGTCCTATGCTCTTTCATTTGTAATAGAAGATCAATCAAGTCCTGTCAGAAAGACACATTTTCCAGTATGCACATCTGGCAATAGGCAGAGATTTACACTTCAGGAGGCGGGAAGGAAAAGAGGAGACAGAGATAAGAGTTCATATATACCTTGCCTTTAGGCAAAACTTGAAATGCATTTTGTTTGTTCAAAGCATCTCCCTATGGCTTACAAAGACCCCAGTCCTGTGAACACTCATATATGCGAGTAATTTTTCACACATTTAGCTGAACACATGACACATGGAAGAAGTTTCTCGGGCTTGAAGTTCTCAAGCTTTTACAGCACAGAGGTCACAACGCACTCCAGAGTCATAGCCTGACTTGTAATTATAATGGTAAAATAACACATCTTGTAACAGAGTTACATGAGGTATAATTAGGCTTCAGTTGAAGGCCTTTCAGGAATCTCCAGGTTATCCCCCAACACTTGATTTAACTTGGCAGCATTTTCAGATGCTCTTTTTGAGCATACTATTTTACAGTGCACCAACAGCTCGCACTACCCAGGTAGTCTGGCACTGAGCACAGCTCGGGGAAAGGAAGTATCAGTAAGAGCATCAGTCAAGTGTTTCACTCTGTAAACATGCTTCAGAGATATTACCCTTTTGAGATAAACAAGCATAACCTTGGCTGGAGAATTTTACCCTTAAAAACTGTGAAAAATAAATAAAATAAAATGAGCTAGCAAAGCTGCAGAGATTTCACACTAAACTGTCTTCTCCCATCAGGAATGTTTAATTTAAGGTTAAATTACCCACTAGTGCCCATGACCTCAATTCACAGGTAATTTCAGTCACTAGGGAGTGGCAAAAGAGTAGGACTTTGTGATCAATTATTTCACAATTTAGGCAATATCCACACTGGTATGTTTTACCAACATAATGATGTAAATTAGGAATGCAATTTCCCTTTAGCGGCAAAACTTTGCTGGCAAATGCTCTAGTAAATATTCAGTTATACTGGCAATAAAATTTGCTGCTATACCTTCTGTCTGCCAAATCAGTACAAGTTATACCAAGATAGTCAGTATAACAGCAGCATCTATGGTAGAAGGGCTTAGTTATCTAGGGCCAATATCAGCAAAGCGTTTAAGTATAGGCAAGGCCTTAATCTCAATGCATCTCCACTGCTCCATCTTTAACACAGGAGGATTCTGCAGCTATTTGTATTATGGTAGGGCTAGAGGCCCTCACTGAGGCCGAGTGCTAGAGGCCCTCATCCTATACTGAGCCCTGTATGAGAAGCAGGCAAGAGTCCTCTCTCTGAAGAGCTGATCTACCTAATTATAAAAAGTGGAGGGGGCACAGAGTGAACTCTCTCAGGGTCACAGCACTGGCAAACATAGGAAGAAACCAGATCTCCAGTCTCCCAATCCAGTGCCATACTCACCAGCAGATCTTGCTGGTTCCCAGTTATATTGCTCAGGTACTTTAAGTATTTGGAAATCCCGAGGTGAAAGGCCTAACCTCTAGCAGGAAGTTAATAATATATGTACTCTCTCAGAAAAGATCAGTGCTCGAATGCTTAATCCTAAACTTCTTTATGCGACTTGACTCCTAATAGATTCACACACTGTTTGCTCTGCTTGAAATTAGTTGTTGGAATTATTTCTATGGGAAAGCTAGGCGACTTGATTTTTTCCAGTGCATGTCTTCTTTTGATCAAGATAAACCCATTAAACATCAGCTAGCAAATATAAGAGACAACAGTAAATTTTGAAACAACGAAAAATTGACTAGATGCATTTGTTTCACTGTGCAATGGCACAAAGCAGTGTATCCCATCAGGAGGGACATTAAACTGAAAGTCAGGAGATCCAAGGTAACAGAATCTGCCTTGTGCTCCAAGCTGTTTACTCCCAAGCGGTATAATCACCAGGGATCCAGGTTTTTTTATTTCTGGTGGGAAAATGGAAAAAACAAAACAAAACACTTGGATTTTTTATTTTCATTTTAATGGTGAAACACGTGTTTTGCAAAGAGCTCTTTGTAAACTGGCAGAGTTCCAGCCTGCAAAAGTCTGGGGGGAATGGGAGAAGAGCGAGCAGGTAGGCAGGCAAGGGGTGCCATGTGCATGCTCACGCATGCACCAGGCAGTCTGGAAAGCAGACAGGGTGGGGAAGTGAGGGACCTGGACCCAAGTCCTGGTAAGCAGAAGTGGCAGGGGGAGCTCTGAATTTCCATGATAAAAAAAAAACCAAAAAAACAAAGAAACCCACAAAATCAAACACCAAAAAGTTATTTTACTGTAGCGACTGAGGCACTGGCAGGCTTCCAACTTGCTTTAAAAGTATAAATATATCCATGAAACAGTGTGTTCTATTGATACAGGTATATATGTATTAATTGAACACAATGCTATAAATAAATAAATAAATAAATAAAATAAATAAATAAAATCTCCCAGGTTCAGAGGTGAATGAAACCCCTGAGCCCTAGGGATCAAGGCAGGTATGATCCCTAGGGCTTGGAGGTACCTGCCTTAATCACTAGGGCTCAGGGGTTTCATATCATTTCACTTTCTCAGTTTCCCGGTCTGTAAAAATGGGGATAATGATGCTTGCTTCCTGTGTAAAATGGTTTCAGATGTGCTGATAAAGATGATCATCATAAGAGGGCCAGATTCTGTTCTCCATTTGGGCAAGACCACCACCGAGGCTTTCTAGGACTCTTACTTCTATCTAGGAGGACAGTATTTAAGAGCTGTATCATGTAAAAACTGGCTATTCTGTTGACAGCAGTCAGTTACACCAATTATACAAAACGAATGGGCTGGAGGATGATGATAAATGAAATGCCTGCATTGCTTTGCATCCACCAATGTTTCCCAGCTCCTGTTATGTTATGGAAATACCCTAGGCAGAAGTTATTTTGAAACAGCAGAACTGATTTGAGAAAATGATCCAATGAAGAGATTCGATGCCTGGAATGGATGTGTTGAACAAGACACCCTTGCTGTGTTCTAACACCCTGCCCCAGCAAAGGCAGAGGCATACAAGTGCATAAAGGTCACTGACAAAAAAAGTGAGAAGTAAAACCAACATAGAGACTGGTGACTAGAAATAACCCAGGCTAGTTTGGACAAGCAAGAATTACAGCCAATTCCCAGTCAGACAGAAAAAGGGAAAGGGACACAAAAGAGTTCTCACAGTAACGTGTTACCACATCAGTTATGGAATTCTTGAGATAGAGGAGGCTATAAGTCATCAAGACTGAACTCACTCATACATTTGGTACACTGCTAACTGTTTAGACACAAAGTCCCGGTGTATATTTGCGTTTTGCTAACTGTGCCATTACTAACACATGGCATCACACATTTCCCCTCCCCCAAAGTCTTCCTTCCCCATTCCGGAATGTTTTAGCAAAATGTTTAGAAAGCATAAAACAAAATGTTGAAGGACCCACCCAAAAAGTAGGTCCTATTTTGGTTTTCAAAACACGAACAAGACTGCCAAGTAGGAAACCTCATTTGAATTAAGTCATGTCTGTCTTATGTTATCCATTTTCACCTTTTTAATATTTTAAAATAGCCAACATTTGGGGTGGGGGGGGTTAACATTTTTACTAAAATGCAATTAAAATGATTGCTGTCATGTCAGAAACACTGATGATCTTCTCTGCCTAGGATAATGAAACTTTATGGTAGGAGCAGTATGCTTTGATAACATTGATGGCCCATGTGATAACAGTCATATATAATCAGTCTGTCAGAGTTATTTCAAATGGAAAAAAGACAGTACAATTTTCAATACTTTACACATGTACCACTGTGATAAAACTACCGTTCACTTTAGTGCAGAAGGAATCTAATAACAAGCATGTCACTGAAAACAAATTAAACAAGATGGGAGAGAAGAGAAAAAGCAAGGCTATTATTCTGCGGGGGGGGCAGCACAAAGGGGCAAATTCTGGTTCCTGTTAAAGTTCTGCTCACAGAATTAGTATACTAAGGTAAGGTTGGGGAAATTTTAACAGATTTATAATGCAAAACATTACTGAATCGGGCTTGAGCGTGCCATAGATGCATCACTGCAGAACGTGCATGCCATGTTATATATATATATATATATATATATATATATATATATATATATTTTCTGTCCCTAAAGGCCTGCATCAATGGGAGAGTTCCCCCTCCCTCCTCCACCCCAGGTCAACTGCTCTGGGCACTCTATCACACCATAGGCAATCAACACTCCAGCAAATTCAACCTACTCAATGTAGCCCTTTCATAACAGACATAAAAAAAAAAATGAAAGACCTGGCTGACACTGTGCATGGGTGCCTGCCAAAAAAAGCATACACCGTACCCAACAGCCAGCTACAGCATAGTTTCACCCCAGTTATGACTCCCCAGATACACAAAAGGGATCAGTTTGGGAGGACTGGGTGAAAGGATGGGCAGGACAGAGATCAACAAGAATGTTCTACATAATTGCCCCTACACTGGCAGCAGACCTTTGCTCAAGCCCCAGTAAATTATTCCCCCTATGGCTGTGCGAAGCTTCGGGTGGCTATTCCATTTGGAGGAGATTCAGTCCGATTCGGTGGCCGAATCCGAATCGAGTCAGGGAACCAATTTAAAGGTCCAAATTCATAGTTTCACAGTTGGTAGGGTCGGAAGGGACCTAAGCAGATCATCTAGTCTGACCCCCTGCCATTGGCAGGAAAGGATGCTGGGGTCAAATGACCCAGCTAGGTGGCTGTCTAGCCTCCTTTTGAAGACCCCCAGGGTAGAAGCAAGCACCACTTCCCTTGGAAGTTGGTTCTAGCTCCTACCCACCCTAACAGTGAAGTAGTGCCTCCTGATGTCTAGCCTGAATCTACTCTCAGTCAATTTATGGTCGTTGTTCCTTGTTACCCCTGGTAGTGCTCGGGGGAACAGGGACTCTCCCATTGCCTGCCAATCCCCCTTGGCAAGTTTGTAGACGGCCACCAGATCCCCTCTCAGCCTTCTCTTGTGGAGACGGAACAGGTTCAGGTCCCATAGCCTCTCTTCATAGGGCCTGCCCTGCTGCCCCCTGATCATGTGAGTGGCCCTCCTCCAGACCCTTTCGATGCTGTCCACATCTCTCCTGAAGTGCGGCGGTGCCCAGAACTGGACGCAGTACTCCAACTGCAGCCTGACCAATGTTGCATAGAGGGGGAGGATCACCTCCTTGGGCCTGCTCCTGATGTATCTATGGATGCATGACAAGGTGCAATTAGCCTTCCTGACCACGTCCCCACATTATTCCAAGATGAACATGGACCGCCAATGATTCCAAGATCCTTCTCTGCCTCTGTGCTGATGAGAAGGGAGTTCCCCAGCCTGTAGGTATGCTGCTGGTTCTTCCTCCCCAGGTGCAACACCTTGGACTTGTCTGTATTGAAACCCACCCTATTCTTATCTGCCCACCTCTGTAACCTGTCGAGATCTAGTTGTAGCCTGTCCCTCTCTTCTAGCGTGCTCACTTCTCCCCACATCTCGGTGTCACCTGCGAACTTGAACAAGGTGCTTTTCACTCCCTCACCCAAATCACCGATGAAGATACTGAACAGTGCGGGCCCGAGGACTGAGCCCTGGGGAACCCCACTGCCCACATCTCTCCAGGTCGAAAAAGATCCGTCCACCAGCAATCTCTGGGTGTGGCCCTCCAGCCAATTTGCGACCCATCTTACTGTGTCAGCGTCAACACCACGGATGCCTAATTTTTTAATGAGGATGGGGTGAGAGACAGTGTTGAAGGCTTTCCTGAATGCCAGAAAGACTACATCCGCTGTGACACCTGCGTCCAAGGCTTTTATTATCTGGTCATAGAAGGCCACCAAGTTGGTCTGGCAGGACCTGCCTCTAATGAACCCATGTTTATTGCCCCCAAGCATAAACTCCCCTGCTGGCCCCTTGCAAATGTGCTCCTGGATAATTTTCTCAAAGAGCTTTCCCAAGACTGAGGTAAGACTAACGGGCCTATAGTTTCCTGGGTCCTCTTTCCTCCCTTTTTTGAACATGGGGACCACACTGGCCCTTTTCCAGTTGTCAGGCACCTCACCAGAGCACCACAAGTGCTCATACAGCTGTACAATGGGTCCTGCAATGACCTCTGCCAGTTCCCCAAGCACTCTGGGGTGGAGATCATCAGGACCTACTGATTTGAACATATCTAGTTCCTCCAGAAGTTCCCTAACTAGGTCCTCACTGACCCTGGGCCTGGCAGCACCTCCCCTGGGTCCATCTGGAATCCAGGTGCGGGGGATGTCCTGGTCCCTGCTCAGAAAAATGGAAGCAAAGAATCTGTTAAAGAGGTTAGCTTTGTCATCTGGTGCTACCACCAGATTACCAAGCATGTCCTGCAGAGGCCCCACATTATTTGGCACCTTCTTTTTACCTGCTATGCATTTAAAAAAAAGACTTCTTGTTATCTTTGATCTGGGTCGCTAGTCCCAGTTCCATCTCTGCCTTAGCCTTCCTAATAGCTCCCCTACAATTGCAAGCCAAGAGGTATAATCCTTCTTGCTGATGGCCCCTCCCTTCCATTGGGTGTATGCCTCTTTTTTGGTTTTGAGGCATTTGTGGATGCTTTTGGTGAGCCATGGGGACTTTTGGGCAAAGATTCAGAGAGCTTTGATGATTTGGGCAGTCCGCAGGCAGGGAGCTGCAGCCACTCCAAGCTGGTAAGTACTAGGGGCAGGGAAACCATGGGGGGACCCCTGCCAGCCCCCTCCCCCCCCCGGTTGCTCCTTCCTCGTACTTTAAAAAAAGGCCCCGGTACTCACGGGTGGGGAGTGATTCCCACTGCCCCCACTGCATGGGGAGCTTTGCATAAGCCCAATTGACCCCTTCCCCCTCCACCCCCCTGCCTGCTGGGGCTCCAGCCCTTTAAGAAAAAAAAAAAGCCAAGAAAAGCCCGGGGACTCTCTGTCCCTGGTGCTGCCTTGGAGGCTCAGGCAGATCCCCCCACATGGTGCAGGGCAGCAGGGATTTCCCCCCCACTGACAGGAGTGGCAAGTCCTGGGGTTTCTTCAGATTCTTTTTCTCTTAAAAGGGCTGGAGCTGGCCCATGCGGGGCACGTGCAGAGCCCCACATGCAAGGTGGGGCAGCAGGGATTGCCCCCTGCCTGGCAGCACCTGCTGAGCCGGGGCTCCCCCCCACCCCCCAAGTGCTGGGAGCTGGGGCTGGTGGGGGTGGGGAGGATGGGCCTGGCCGATTCGAAGATTCGATTGTTGCTGAATCCCTAAGTCAGATCCAGCAGAATTGAATCAGAACAGTGATTTGAATCACCGAATCAAATCTCTGTTCCCCGAATCAGCTGAATCCAAAGCAAATACTAGCCACTTTGCACAGGCCTAATTTCCACTCCCCGTAGGATTTAGTTATGCAAGAGGGTAGTAAAACCAACATGGCAATGTTCAGAGCCCATGTCTTAACAGTGACGTTGATTTTGTAACCTATATATGCACTGATTTGGGAAACAGCCATGTTGCCCTTTTCCACGCCCCCACCAACACATGCACACACTCACACTGTCCAGACTCATAACACACTCTGTTGCATTGCAAAACCAGTGCAGCTGAGAAAGACTTTGATCCCCACCTAGAAGACACAAGCCTAATACCATTTTCAAAAACTAGTCGAGCATAACTAAGGTTAAAAAGGGACTGGCTTTATCAACTTTATATTTAAGACTCAAAGCACGTATATTATCATCTCTATCACACTTAATATTTAAGATGTTTTACTTTCTCCCTCAGCTAATATAAAATTCTCTTCTCTTGCTTCCAACCTGTTTTATTACAGATTACCAAAAGAGCGCATAGTCAACTCCTGTACTACAGTGTATATGCAGAACGTGCAATTCCATTTCAGGTTACTAAAATAATACAGCCAGAATCTTGATCTAATTGCATATTAATAAATTTTTTAAGCCCAATAATGCAAATAGCATTTAAAGGATTTTGACTACCTAAAGCTCTTTGTTTTAAGATAAGGCATTATAAGCAGAGATTATCTGAGGAATCCAATTATAAATACCTGATTAATTACACCTCTACCTCCCATAATCTGAAAATCCCTACAAGTTAGCCATTTTAACACAGTAAATGCTTTCTGCCCACCTTACCAAATCCATTTGTTAGCAGAGAAGTATGCGAATTACCAACCACAAAAGAATACCATCTGTTAAAGGAATTAAGACCCTTGAAGAGTTACCCCTTTCTAAAACCCACTATTTTTATTGTTTTAGAATCGTATATTTTAAACTCCAGTATCAGACCCTTTTTATAAATGAATAGCAAATGCTGGCTTTAAACACACACACCAGAGTTCTCTGCTTTGTACTGAACACAATGTGCTTGAGAAATGGATTGAAACCCAACAGAGTCTTTTATTCCTTGTATGGACTCTACAATTAAAAACGATAGTCTCCCACAGCCCAGACAAGCGACATAAAAAGATGCAATCTTTTGATATTAAGATTTCCAAGGGAAGCATCTTTCAGCTACAGACAATGATTGCCAGCCTGTGCACCAGGTTCAAAAGAGAAGCAGTTGCATTGCAAAACCAGTGCAGCTGAGAAAGACTAAACACTTACCACTTACCCTGGAGGAACGACGAAGCCGAAATCCCACCTTCCACCCATAACTTCAGTTGCATAAATAGTCCACTTTGATTTCAATGGGGCTATCTATAGAAATAAAATGGAAGTGCAAGCATAAGCACATGCAGGATTAGGGCTTATGCCGTCTCTTCCACAACCGCAAGCTGAGCTCCTTTATGCTGTGCTTTGGATTCAGTTGTCTCCTAAAATATACCAGTGGAATCACACTACAATAAGACATTCTGCTCAAGTGTATTGTTTGCATTGTCCATTTCCCCCAGTTCTCACTGCCAAGTTCCTCCATGTGAGTGTGAAACTACAGCCTCAGTGATTGATGGGTGAGGACTGAAGGATGTGAATTTATCCTTCTATGTCTAGAACTCAATTAAAGTGTTTTTCAAAGTAGCCTCTCTCTCATTTTTCATAAGGTAATACACTTTGTAAAACCGTTTTCCTATTTCTTAGTTTGAAAGATTTTATAATGCCTTTACTGTTCCCGAGTAGACAGAGAAGAACAAGTTGAAATGTAGCTTAAAATTTCCTTCAGACAGTAAAATGAGAAGGCCCCACTTAAAACAATGTAATAAAACAGTACCTTGAAATAATGAAGCACCGACCGCTTTGTTGGGTGGTTTGGTTATTTGTTTTTTTAGCAGCCCTTGTGAAGAAGTGTATCCCTTGAGGGTAGGCACAGTTGGACTACTCAAAACTAAAGAAAATAAAAAAGGAAAGGAGAAGGGGAAGAACACAAGCAGAACCTGCAATTTCTGAAATGTTGCAAGAAGGCTGACAATTTACTTCAAATTTCACTGAAAAACCGTTTACATGAGATTCCTCCCCCCCATGGAAAAATGTCATCATTTTTAACTAAATTAATTAAATGAATTTTAAAAAATGAATTAAATGAATTAAAAAAAAATGGCACTGAATTTCTTGTAAAGTTCTTAGTGAATATTTAACATTTTTAAGGAATATTTCTCTCTACTGCTTACATTATGCTGCCCCGTATATACAGCATAACAGCCAATACACAAAATTAACTAAAGGAGAACTAGTAGCCCATTTTCATTGCCAGAAATGGAGCAAAATGCAATATTTACTTTTAACTATTTATTTTAATATAGATATATATATAGTTTTATAAAACTATTTAATTTATATTTTAACTATACAAAAATAAATAGTTAAAGGTAAAACCAAATATTGTAAGTTATTTTCATATGAATAAGTTAAGGACTTATTCATATGAAATTATTATTTTTTATTCTAATACAGTAAAATCTCCTTGAACTTTGCATCCAAGCAAATCCTTTGCAAGTCAGCAGATCAGGAGAATTATATTCACTCCTATTTCAATCAGGGGACCTAGTCATGGAACAAACATATCATCTTTATATATACATTTTTTAAAAATATTTCCAGTTTCCAAATCAAATAACCATGTCTGTAGCTATCCATGGGCCATATAATTTCAACTGGGCCAGAAACCTACCTCCCAGACCCATAGCCCTGAGAGTTCAGATATTGCCCACATCCAGGCAGGCATCCTATGTGCAAGTCCCAGGCCTGGAGGCCAGTCATGCTTGATCTTAGCCAAAAGGCTGAGAAGCAAAGTCCTGTAACAAAGGTCTCAGAATCTAGTCCTCACCTGCTCAGATGACGAGATTCACCTACACCCTGTTTATGTGAAGTGTAAGCGAAAGGTCCAAAAAATTCTCTTAGCACTTGCTTATAAGCCGTTATACCTTGCAGAAGGGGCTCCAGCCCCAACTGAACAAAATATCAAAGGAGGCAAGAGAAAAGCTCCACATTTCCATAGCTCAAGTGGCCCAGCATGCACTGCAATTAGCATGGAAATGTTAGAGAGCAGCACAGCAGCTTGAGAGGAGCATAATCCCACTTCCCCTACCTCCTCTGCACTCCACTCACATAGATGCCAATTATGAAACCTCTATACAACTGTAGTGGATTTCACTCCAATGATTGTCATCAATTACTAGTTCTATTAAAAAAAAAAAATCACAAACAATTCAAGGATTTCTGTCTGCATTCACTGAATTGACTGCTGCCCACGTTTTAAATAGCGCAGCTTTTCCAAGCTATTGGGAACTGGGGTGGCAGTTGTGTTTATAATCAGGGGGAATCGGCGCATTGTATTCCAACTAAGTCTCTACAGTCGTTTGCATTAAGTTAAAAACTAACAGTTTACAAAACAGAGTGAAGATCCAAAAAGCCAGGCTTTGGCTTCATTGGAAACAGAGGATATTAAGACTGTTTGGGTAGAAAATTAGAAAGTGTACAAGAGCAACTGTGACTGCAGCAGTCTTGACTTATTCATTAAGCTGGTTTCAGATGCCAAAGTAAACAAGCAATTAAAAAAAGGACACATTGCATCCTCCCCTGGTTAAACCCAGAGAGCCCAAGCAGAGGGCTGAAGAATAACCAGAGGTTCCACTGGTGTTTTGGGGGATAGATTAGAGCAGGGGTGGGCAAAATGCAGTCCACGGGCCAGATGCGGCCCACCAAGCCATTCTATCCAGCCCGCGGGGCCCCTAAAAAAATTTAGAAAATTAATATTTTTCTGCCCCTGGCTGCTCGTCATGCAGCCCTCAATGGCTTGCCAAAACTCAGTAAGCGGCCCTCCAACCAAAATAATTGCCCACCCCTGGATTAGAGACAGTGCAGAAGTAAGGTGGGGGGGGGGGGCAGTCTCAGGTTCACCATTCATCAGTTATATCCATCTGCCTCATTTTCTATGCAGACTCTAAAATCTTTGGGGCAGGAACCATCTTTGGAAACGTGTTCACATGGTGCCTAAAACAATGGGACCTGGTCTTTGACTAGGTTACTGGATTACAAATAAGGAAAATTTACCAAACCTCCAACATCCAAAAATAGATGTTTTAATGAGTAATATCCATTCTGTCCACATAAGCGAGTGGTACAGGAGCAGGCACCACCAATGTAAATAAGAATAAGCATTTTAAAATTGCTTTATCCTTGTAAATCAACAGAGCACTGTGCAACCTAAAAAACACTCTATGGAACCCTGATCACCTTTATCCTCATCTTGACGATTTTGACAATGATATTTCAGCTTGTACTGGTTTTCCCCTCTTGAAGTCTACTCCAATACTCCTTAAAGTCAAGAAACTTCCTATTTACTTGATAACCTGCCAATCAGGCCCTTAAATTGCATCCCACCTATTATAATAAAAGAAGTTAATGATACTTAAACAAATCATAAGACCCTAAACGACTACTTTAGACGAAGTAAATCATTTACAAGGAAAACTGTATCTCATTCGAACAGATGTCTCTCCACTGGTATTCTTAAAGTGTTTCCAGATTACCTTCGGATTGATACATAATACACATGCTTAAACCTCTAAAGGTTTGAGAGGAAACCTATTATAATGACACAAGGACAAATGAAACAGCTTTATAAGACAGGGTTTGATACAGTATCTCTGGCTGCAGATAGAGTCTGACAAAATACAGGCTTTGGGAAACTTAACATGGATCTGATGTCTTCCACTCCTCTGGACAGCTTTTAAAGTTACATGTATTCTAAAATAAGATATGCTGTCACTGCTAAAAAGTAATGGAAACAATTCAAACATTCATAAAATATGCCCACCCAACACAGAAAGTTATTAATACAGGGGTTACATTTGAGCACTCCTATAAATACTTTTATAAACTGCATTGTGCATTTCTGTTTGATATATTTATTTATACTTCTCACGGAAAAAAATAAAATTTTAATGTGAATGGAAATTTTATGTCTTGGAAAAAATTAGTTTTGAGCCCAATCATGACAGGTTTAAGTCTATAATATAGAGTGTTAATACTATGAAAGTCAGCACAAGCTTCCACAGTATTTATAAGGTGTTTTGCAAATGTCTGCACTAATGTGTGCTAAAATTTTAAACCAATAAAAGAAAATTTTAAAAGATTATACAATATACCAAATGGAAACAGTCATGACAGAGCAACTGAAGTTTAAATTGTCAGAATGTCTGTGTGAAGTTGCCATGGATAGTACCTTGTAAATTTTGTTTCAGTATTTCCAGGAACAGCACCTTCCTTGCGTTTTTTCTTATTTTACTCATTTTTGGGGGTGGGGGAATAGGGTGAATAAGTCATTGTTGCAAAATATTTACAGTATTCATTAAACAAGCCAAGGCACAAAAGGAAGTCCAGTACCTAGCTCAGAACATTCCCAATCTATGAAAGTCCTTAACACATTGGGCTGAATCCTGATATGTTTACCTGCATTAACCAGCACTGTACCCAAGGAATCCTAGTCAAATTAAAGGAATAACTAAAGACAGAACACTATTCACTGGGTGAATCCTGGGCCCACCACAATCAAAGTCAATGGAAAAAACTTCTATGGGACCCAGTCGTTATTCTTTTTGTGATTAAATGCGTCAGAATCTGGCCCTTACTGAACTGTAGTTATGTGAAAGAAACAGGCTTCTAAGATTTCTCCCAGCACTCAACACCCCAGAACAATTTAAATAACATGAGTCCCTCAGAGCATCACACGCTCCTCTCCTTCTAATAACAAGGAACTCAGATCTTTTGCAAGCTGGGATGGCACACTACTGGTTTCCAAGAATTCTATTGAGAGCACTGGAGAGGTCAGATCTTCTAAATCAAGGATGTCAAAGTCATCTGGCCCCATGGTCCAGATGAGTGATGTGAGCCTGGCCTCATGGATTGCACCTCCCCACCCTGCATATACCGGATCCAATACATACAGCATGCAACTGGTCCAGGATGACATACCACATGGCACCTGTGCAGGCCTGATCTGGGATGCATGCCACATGTGGGGCACACTCCAGCCAGTTGGCACCTGCCTCAGAGTGGCTGAGAAAGGGGAGGGGAGAGAGAAGAGAACACATGCAGCAAATATTCTGGACCAACTGGGGCAGGAGCTACATGCAGTGCATATCCCAAACCAGCCAGAGTAAGTGCCATATGTCTCGGGCCTTGTGCTTGGGGCCAGTATGGCACATGCCAGGTGCAGATCAACTCTGAACCCAAGGGCAGCAGCACTGGGGGCCAGATGATGGGGCTCTGCAGGCCTGCAAGCTGCACTGACACCCCTGTTCCAAATTAAATGTGGGCGTATGAGCATGTGCGTTTGTTGTTTTGTGAAACCAATCAGTGGCATAATGGGGACCATATTTGATCATTTACAGAAGAAAAATTATGGTTTTATTCAAACAAACAGGTACCAATAGTGATACATTACAGCAGCCTCCTTGGCAAGTGTGTCACAAACAAACCCTCTGCTTTCCCAGAGTGCCACTCCAGTTCCCTTCTGCTGCCAGATCTCCTGCTCTGCTTTCTGCCTCCCGCCTTATCAGCTGCTGTGCTGTCTGTCCCCTCCCTGATCTGCTACATGCCACAAACAGAGGCTGCCCATGCCACTTGTTGGCACTCTTGCTACAGGTTACCCACACCTGTGTTACAGCAATAAGCAAGCAGCCTCAGGGTTTAGCAGCATACAGATCAAAGAGAGGAGTGCAATTGGAGAGGTGTGCCTTGCTTTATCACTAAAAAGAGTGAGAAGAGGAATCAAAAAGAAAGAACCCCCGCCCCCCCCAAAACTAACCCTCCTGCCCTCCCCAAAAAAACACAGTTGTTCAAACAAGGCTGGTGCCAGGATGCAATTAGACCAGGATGGACCGTGACCAGGACGGAATCATTAACTCTAAGTATAAGGCAATAATATTATTTTACATTTACCTAGAGCCTGGAGGAGCCGAAGGCACTTCCCAAACTGTGGGCCCAATTCTGCAGTTATCCCATTGCTCTCAGTGGGACTATGGGCAGGAGTAGGCATGTCTGTCAGGGCTCTTGCAGGTTAGAGCTGCAGGGTGGGAAACAACTAGGCCCTAGCAGGTCCTAAATTTCTTCTAGTTCTGACCTCATTTACAGTCAGACAATTTCATATGCACAGTTATTGCTTTTCATGTACCCACAATCAACAGGGGACAGGGCTTTACCAGACATCAGCTGCTCCATTGCAACTATAGCTGTGCCCACTCTGACTCCCTGGTGAGAAATAAACCGGGTGAAATTTACCACTGAATGAAACAGGGATAAGTCGCTTCAGTTTAGCTTTTACTTGCCACAAGTAAATTGCAAATGCAGGAACAGGTATGGCAAAGCAGCTGAGGTATGTAAAGCCCCATACCACCCCTTTTAATTACAAGTCCAGTGGGGTAACTATGGGCTCAGAGAAATTAGAGTCTTCATGGAAAACACTAAGGGAACTTATACACATGCTCAGTGCCTGCTCCCACCCACTCTAATTAGATTAACTGAGTCTGCTGGAGTACTCTAATTAGAATGCTCCAGCAGCCTCAGCATCAGGTGTATTCAGCATCCTCCTCAAAGGAGCTTTAGCTTAAGCGCACCCACCACCATTTTGAAGCACAGGACACTGAATACACAAGATACTGTGGGTGCTTGAAGTACAGTGGCTCCCAAGAGCTGCTTTAATTCAGAAGCCTTAGCACCCCACCCCAGAGCACATGTAAAGATGCCTAAGATACTACAGTGATGAGCAAATAAATTAAACCTTTAGACCATTACATCATGGACAGACAGATTATCAGATACTATACAGCACAATGTTCAAAACTTCTTCTTTCTTTACCAAGGACTGGAGGAAAAAAAAAATCTGTACTGTACAGTTAGAAGGCAACTTTAACATCCGTATAGAAGAGACATGAAAGACCACTCTGCTATATGGAAAACCCCACGTAAGCAGTGGGAAACTCCACAGAATTCCCTTTAGCTTCTACTAGGGTAACTTACAGATTATTGCTGCCTCTCAGAGAAAGAAGTATATACCAAGTAACGTCTCCGCAGGAATGCTCCTGAGGACTAATGTGATTTTCATTTTGATACTGTGTAATCCCCTGCAGCTCTTCCCCAGACATTAGCACTGCTCAACTGCCCCTGCCTGCTGCTGCCCTAGGAGGTCCCACAGCAAGGTGGGGTTCTGTGCCAAAGTTAGTAAAACTTCAGTAGGTGAATCGACATGTATACTTTACTACAGGAGCTGACCAATGAGCTCCACAGTAAAGCATCACCATCTATACATATGCCCATATTAGAGTGAAGTAAATAAGTTAACTCCGCTGTAGAATAGTACTGTCTGGGACAAGTACTATCCTATAGCAGAATCATTAGGTGCACTGTAACATGCATGTAGACAGTGACTGGGGCTGGCTGGGGCACAGGAGTCTACAGTGAGAGGGCTGCCTGCCAGCTAGCCCCACACCGTAGCACCCTCATGCCCCAGCCAGACCCTCAGCTGCTACCACCGGGAGTCTGGGGCTTACCCTTGAGGCCCCCTGGCTCAAACAGCTCTGATTCTGGGCATGTGTAAACGCTGCACCTGGGAGCAGCTAACCGATGCAAAATTTCAGAGTGTATTCAGTCGGGGTAACTGCATATGTAGATGCACCCAGTATGTATTAACTGTATGTATACCTTTAGAGCAAAAAGAATAATAAGGCATCCAGTTCCTCATTTGTGGAGGCATGAAGTAGAGAGGTGACAACCATATTTTTCCACAGAGAGTCCAGGGTGGTAAAGTTGGGGTGGGGGTTTACCTGCCAATCTTGGTTTATTTCTAAGGTTCCTATTACTGCAGTGGCTTTCCTATCAGATGAATATGTAAATGATATGCCCCTGGACTTTGAATTTCATGAGGTTTGCCAGTAGGTACCTTCAATGAAAAATTAATGCATCCATCTTGGGAGATGAAGAGCTGACTTGCCCATGCTGGGGGTTTGGATTTGTGGTTCAAAAGACTAAAATGCAGACTAGAAGCCTAGACTGTCTCTCTTACCAGTGAGTTATTGTTGAAAGAAGCTTCTACTTTGACATACAGTTATTCAAGAGAGATTTGTGTAAGAAGCTATCACTTCCATCTCCTGCTCACCATTTTCCTGCCTCTTTTGCATCACATCTAGTAAAGTAAATGAGTCTTTAAAAGTATGCAAGGCACACAGAAGAGGCTAGAAGATCAATACTTTTTCTGATTGTGGGGGAAGTTGATAACATTGAAAAAAATTGAATGAACAGCAGACAGTTTCTGCAAAAAGAGTTTAGTCAAAAATCTCCATTTTCTATCAGAAAAACTGTTTTGATAGAATTTTTTCCAACCAACCCTAATTAACAGAGATCTAGCATACCAGCGGGGGTAAAATAATAACAACAACAACAAAAATAACAACATACAAAATGACAGCCATCTTCTGTTGGTTTCTTACAGTGTGAATTCAGATAGAGATATATTCAAATCCAAAGAAAACACTTAATTGAGAGGGGAGAAACAAGACTTCGTAAGCTCTTAATACCTTCTGTCCCATCTTACCACCACACAAAAATCTCCAGAGCCAAACCTTTCATCTTCAAGAGCAAAAATTCATCCCAGGTACAGCTCTGCTGAATTTCACTTTACATCAATAGCACCTCTTGGTGCATAAAACTGTACCAGTTTATAGAACGGCATCTAAGCTCTACACACATAGGGCACAGTTCTTGTGTAATCTGTGTCACAACAGAGATGACACTGCACACAAAACAGTAATAAATGTATGAAAACACTTGGAATGGCTGTTTCCACATTACACTTTAACTGCTCCATACCTGGTTTGTAATCGATTACGTAGAGTCCTAGCATAGACAATGCAGAAATACACCACTCCCAGCAGAATCAGTTACAATCATAAGATATTTTTAGAACAGAAGACTGAATTTTGATTGCACTCAGTCTGGCGTAAATCAGAAGTAATACCATTAATATTCATACACTATTAGACTGGTGCAAATATGTTAAATAGGAATCAAACCAATATTAATTAGCTAGAGGTTCTACAGCATGACTTTCTTCTGTTAAGGATCTATGGTCAGAGGCATAACTGGTAAGGTTTGCACCCTGAACTACCATTTCTCAAACCCAGTGGGCATTTTCTTCCCCCCCCCCCAATTACTGCAGCTGCCACCACTGCTCCACCCTGCTGCCAAGTGCCACTGATTGTGATCACTGGTGACAACAAGCAACAGCAAGTTCAGCAGTGAGAAAAGCAGCTGCTGCAGTAGGGTGGCACAGACTCCCCAGAAAGCCTCCATGCTGGCTCCCTCTCTAGTTGGCACCCAGGACCGGTGCCTTGCTCACCCACTCCTAGTTATACTAGTGTCTATGGTAATTTCTTGGCTTGGTCTTGAAATCTCAACCTTAATATCTTTTAAAAGGGGTAAGAATATATAACAGTAATCCTCAGCTGCCGCTGCTACAGAGCACATTAAATAATTTTTGGAGATGAAAAAATTCATCAATATTTGAACATTCATTCCAAAACGTATTTTCTCTCTTACCAACTGCACCATCAATCTGAGTTGCAATGCTACGATTCATTTGAAGCAAGAAAAGATAATTTCCTGTGATAAATTACTTTTACAGACACACACTAACCGTACTGCCTGCTGGATGCAGCCAAGGCAAAAGTAACTTTCTGCATTAAAATTTCCTGGGCATGACACAGCACTATATTTACAGTGTGCTTTGAAGCCTTCAAAGAAGTGACAGGCAGTTGAAGCCCCAACTCTGCTTAGGCACCGAGCACTTTCGTGAAGTCAGTGGGAGTTGAGAGAACTCAGCAGAAAGGAGGAGGGGGAGGAAGAATACATCAGGTTTGACAGCAGTCTTAATTAGACTTTAGATGATGGTTGCATGGGATGGTCTGGATAGGGATTATGCTACAGATCCCATGGATCGGGGCAATTCTGCCTCAGGCAGGTGGTCGGACTAGATGACCTCTGGAAGGTCCCTTCCAGCCTTACTTCTGTACCATGATAAACTAATCTGTCACAGTCAGGAGGAGCCATTAAGTATCAGAAGAGATGGGCATAAGAGAATTGATTCAATCAGGGGGAGCTTTCAAGTCTTGTGGGAAAGAGAGGGACGTGCCAAGAGGCTTTGGCATGACCACAGGAGGCTTGATAAACTGGCTCCTAAGAGCAGCAGCTCCTGCTGTAAAGACTTAGCCGCTCCAACACCTTAACGAAGCTAAAAAAAAAAAAAGATAAATCGCAGCAGTCTGAAAGCAAGGGCAAACCCGCATCTGCCTGCCAACTCACTCCTCTTAGGGGCTTTCCATTGCAACTTTCCTTTCACTTCCCAGGCTGCGAAAACGAGAAGAAAGGAGCCAGCTCTAACCTTCTCCCTCCACAGGCAGCCCCGGCTCCCAGCGCAGGCCGGGGAAGTGCCGGCGGAGCCACAGGCGCGGCTCTCGCAAGTTTCTAGGGCCGGCACCGAGAGGAGCAGCGGGAGCGGAGGGGAGCAGCGCAGTCCCACGCCAGGGGCAGCGGCCAGGCCGGGCGCGGGGGCAGCGCCGCCTCCGCCACCTCCCCTCCCCTCCCCTCCCCTCCCCCGGGCTCGGGCCGCAGCCCCCAGCAGTCAGGTGCTTGGGGGCTCCAGCGCTCCTCCGTGCCCTGCGGCCCCGGCTCCCGCCCCACGTTCCCCCGCGGGCAGGGCAGGGCAGGGCAGGGCAGCGGCCCTGCGCGGCGGTGCCTACCTGGGTGCAACATACTTTGGAAATAGAAGATGACAAGCACGAAGGAGCCGAGGCAAGTGGCCAGCACCATCCTGCAGATGCGGCTCATCCTCAGCACCTCCAGCGCCGCCGGCTTCATGGCCCGGTCCCTCCCACCCTCCCGCGGCCGCCGCCGCCTGCTGCCGCTGCCGCTGTGCGCGCCGCGAGGAGCCGCCGCCCGCCCGTCCGCGCCGAGGATGCCCGGCTGCCCCGCGCGCCGCGACTACTTCATTGGGCTGCTGAGAGTCCTCGGACGGGCGCTACCACTGCACTCCGCCGCCGCGGGGGGAGGCGCGGAGAAAGGGACAACCCCCGGGAGGCGGGGGGGATTCACAGCCCCCCCCCCCACACACACACACACACACTGCTGCCGACATGGTCGCGTCCGCCGGCTCCCTCGGCGTCCCCGGGCTTCCCCGCGGTCCCAGCGCCGGCCTCGCTGCAGCGCCAGGGGGCGCGAGGCAGGGCGCGGGTTCCGAGCCCCCCCTCCCCTGGGAGCGGGCAGGGGGCGATGCCAGGGGGAGGCGGTGCGTGATGGGGGCAGGGGCTTAGGGATCCTGGGGCAGCCTTTGTTTAGACTCCAGGCTGCCCTCAGAAACGTACAGAGCAATGCTTGTGGAGCAGAGACTGCGACCCACGGGGCAGCGGGGTCTGCAATTGGGAAGCTTGGGGTTTCTGGGGGCTTTCCCGCCTAGCCGCACCAATGCTGCCTGGCACCCTCGACCAGCTGAGAACCGCTGCCTTGGGGGCACCTGCCCACGGACGCCTGGCGCTGGACATCTTGTCCACGCTCTGCGCCCACGAGGCAGGATGCCCAAGCATAGATACCCCCTAAGAAAGCCTTGCCTCCCAGGAGAGGGGGGGCAGGACAGTAAGAGTAGAGAAGGGAGAGCCCCATAGAGTCCTAAGGAAGTAAGGCTGCAAGGGACCTCACAAGTCATCTAGTGCGACCCCCTGCCTGAGGCAGGAGCATCCCTCTATCCAGTCCCTAATCTAAACTCTACATAAGACTGCCATCAGCCCTGATTCAACATAGGCCTCATACCTTCACCTGCCACAAGTGAAGCAGACAAACCAGGGCAGCCAGCATCCTTCTGTCTGGGAGAAGGACATGACGGTCCTGCCCAGAACCCTTTCCGGGCATAGGCTACTGGTGGGGGGGTGCATGCCACCAGATCATTCTTTACTACTATAAAATTAAAGATGGCCAGCCACACTTTTCATGGGAAACATAATCCACTATCAAGCTCTGATCTTTAGTTCCTGCTCTACGCTAAGCCTAAACAGAGACTGTGCTCTACAGATCTTTAAACCTATAGTGATTGATCCACCTGCAGCAAAGGTTCCTTAAAAAACAGAGTTTGCACACATCAGTGGAACTGAATTCTATCAGGGCTTAACTTTACATAATTCAGATGTGAATTCTAGAGAAACAGCTGTGAATATTGGCACATCTTTCTCCACTGTTTGTGAATTTGGTTACATTTTACATGTTGTCTGGCAGTATCTAAAGTAGTCTCGTTCTTCATTAAATCAGAGCTAGTTAACCATTTTTAAAAATTCACAATTTTGATGAAAGTTTGACAAGAAATACAATGAAATCACATCCTGTTTTTCCATCAGCTCTTATTAATGCAGCTCTAATGAGGCTTTTCAGTTTTTCACTCCATCTGCTTGCTAGAATGCTGTTCTCCCACTTATTTTTGTCATATTTCTTGCTCAATTAATCCTAAATGGCTTTTTAGGTATTACTCTTCTGGGCTTAACTTTAGGTGAATGAGCACTTTATAGCAAGTGTTATTTATCTTTAGCATTTCTTCTTTGGTGTTGCTGCTATTCTACTGTAACTGTTGTTTAATAATTGCATTACTTGTATATTAAATAATATTAACAATAAGACTGACTCATCTGTAGAGGAATTGTGATCTGTTACAGCAGTAGTGGAAAATTATTTGTACATGTGCAAACCCATAATGGCTCCAAATTCACCAATACATTAATAATTTATATTTGGAAAGATCCCCAAAGATCACTAGATAGCAACTACAGGCAATCAAATGCAAAATTGTGCATGCAAGGAATGCAGAAGTCCTTGAAACATTGAACAAAAGGGGCTTGGCTTGCCTAGTAAAATAACCGAGGACCCAAATTTGGGCATTTGCTCTGCAGGTAAGATTTTTTTTTTAGGTGGGAATGAGATGCTTTTATATATCCAACTGCAGACCAAAGTTCTGAATTAGCATCTTACACATATGCCTAACATTAAGCACAAAAGTAGTCTCATTCACTATGATGGGATACCACACCTGCTTAAAGGTATGTAGCTGCTCAAGTACCTTGCTGAATGGAGCCCCCACATCAATATACATCCCCTTCCCATTTGTGTTCTGATTTGCATAAACGAATTTTCCTTTTTCCTCCTTGTGCACACAGTGACTTTCCTAAGAACAAAAGAAAAAAAGTAGCAAGTACATGTTCATGTTAGTAGTGCTGAGACCAAGTTTTTATCTAATTTCATTTAAGACTATTCTTTTCTCCGAGTCTTCAAAATACATTAGCCTAAAAAAAGTGATTAGTGTTTTGGCCATCTTAAAAGGAGACTGATTTTTAAAAAAAGTACCAAGTACTGTCACTCTGTGGAAAATCCTGAAAAGGGGAGAATTAGGTTGTTTGAAGCAGGGCACCCCAAAATTGGAGGAATCACTTGTCACTCTTGAAGACATTTCCCATGAAGTATAATCTTGTTGCACTGCAGGAATAATTTCTCTTGAATATTCAAAATTTAATTATTTGTGTTCCAGTCTAGCAGGAAAAAGCTACCTCCTTTTCCCTTGGTGCTTATGATAAAAACATAAAAACTATTAGAATGTTTATAGTCAGATCTAGCAGTCTTTTCACAGTAAGTTGACTTGTGAAACAAAAACCCAGTTTAGGGCTTTTAACCCAAGACTAATTTATCTGAATATTTATAGATCAGATATAGGCAGCGTACCCTAACACAATTCTATTTACTGTGAATGATTTATATTTTATTGTCTCATACAGCTTTAGATTTTTTATTTCTTATTTTGTTATTGTGTTTGTATGCATTTTATCACAGCTTTTTGAAGGGTTTTGGTTTATATACGTGGGTGTAGGAAATGGAAGCTACCTTATACATTTTAATACACAAAGGGAAACTTAAACAGATTTTCTTCTTCTTTTTGAAGCCTTAAGATCCAAAAAATCAAATGTAATAAAAAAGCATCATATAGGAACCAGTAAAGAAATACTCCTTTGTATGTGACAGATCAAAGTTACAAATCACAAAGATGGTCAACAGAAATTTAAACCAAGACTTTAAAAAACCCTAATTCAATACTCTTGGTACCTGAATAGTCCCACTTATGTCAATGGGGCCACTAAGATGCTTAAAAGTTGAGTATATGCTTCGGTATCTAACCATATCAGGGCAAAAGTCCTGCACACAATTAAAAGGTTATACAAATGCTAAACTAACTATTTTCCAGAGCTATTGCTTCTCTGAAACTAAGTACTGTATGTAGAAAATGGAGATCAAACTATTTGAAACAGAAAGCTGCTTTCGTTCATTTCAACATACTGAAATGATGGTGGTTAACAGAGAATTGATTGCATAAGAGTGAATTCAGCCCAGTTTGTCAGTCAGAGGTTGTCGGTTACATAAAACAGGAAGATCCATTGCCTATCTTTAGTTGCTCTATTAATTACGTGGGTATTTGGAAACTGCACTTTCACACAACAAAGCCTCATATGTAGCCATGCTCTCAGGCTCAGCCAACTATTGTCTTTATACTTCTGTTTCAAGCACATGGTAGGTATGTGGTCTGAAATGCTACCTCTTGAAAAAGCACAAGAGCAGTAGGAAGAAATGCACTTTGCATTCCTACATACTGACATAACAAGCATCGAGGGTGACTTCTAACAATGCTGCTTTACAATAGCAAGCTCAGTGCACTCATAGTGAGAGAACTAAGCCATGTCTAGGAACACATTAGAGAAGAATTTTTTTCTGGATGGACTAGTATTTCTACCAAAACTGAAATAAGGGAAGAGAGAAAATGTAGGCGCCTCATAGCAAAGTTAAGATCTTCTGTGTGCCTTTAAACCCCCTGCCATTAGAGAACCAACATATAGCTGTTGTCATACAGTATGACAAGAGTGCCAGTTATACTGCCAGAGCTGAGCCAAGGAGATGCACCCACTCAACCTGGCATCTATGAAGTTTCCAGTGTCATTACTTATGTGTTGCCAAGTATACAAATACAACTGCCCTTTCCATGTAGTGTACAGATACCCACTGTACATACACAAATCCAGCGCATCCTTTTTTGAAATTTAGCCCTAAATTACTAGGAACTACAGAACAGCTGGAAGAGCTTGAACTGCAGCAGAAGTGCAGAACACCCACTGTTCCGACAGAAAAGCACAAAAACTCAGTGTTCAGTCCCTTTGGGGAAAAAAAAGACTTGTCTATAAGATGCTCAAAAAGATAGTGACCAAGAGCTCAATCCAAAACCCACAAACAGCCATGAGAATCCAGAATGGTCCCATATAGATTCTCTTTTTGAATGACAATAAAAAACAGGCTTCATTGATAAAAGCTAGGAAGGACAAAACCACAGGTGAAAGCAAATCTAGACAGGACATCATGTAGATGGCAGTGAACTCACAGGGTAGTGTATCAAAAGACAGCAGATAAGCTAAGCAACTGATAGACATATCTGAGAAATGCAAAGAAGGACCAAAAGCACTGTAAAGATTTCTGTTCAACTATTTATTAAAAATTCTTTAATTGAGGTTAAATGAGGTTACTTTGCTTAATATTTATGAGTTTCAACTACTTAAAATTGCAGCTGTCTCATGGACCAGAAAGCCATTTAGTTTTCCCAGAACTGCTGCCTCAAGTATTTCTGTCTGGGTCTCGTGATGAAATGCTAACTTTTGGGGATAGTTTCTTCTGCCAGCACTCCTCCTTCAGTCAGCACAGGCACCCCTATTCTACCTTCAGCAACCATATTAGAGAAGCTATGTCTCAGTTTCCTCCCCATTGACAAAAATGCCGGTACATCACAGTTATAATCCCAGCCAGTCACTGGTCTCCCAAGATATTATAACAATTATGACCACAGTCTAGGGCATGAGAGTTAAAACACAGGCACAGGTATGTTTTATTGGGACTTTCCATGCAAAAAAACTTCCCCATGTCCTTCCCCAGTCCCTGCCATTTCATGTCACCCAGTTCCTTGCAGGCTTTTCCTCCTACCTTCATACCCTAAAGCAGAGGATCATGGTTCTATAACATTTCTCCATATGATTCCTAGCACCCTAACTCTCATAGATTTCATAGACATTAGGGCTGGAAGGGACCTCTAAAGATCATCGAATCCAGCCCCCTGCCCCAGGGACAGGAAGTCAGCTAGGGTCAAAAGATCCCAGCAAGATAAGCATCCAAACAATTCTTGAATGAGTCCAGAGTAGGTGACTGCACCACTTCTGGAGGGAATCTATTCCAGGGCTTGGGGGCTCAGACAGTAAAGAAATTTTTTCTTATGTCCAGCCTAAAATGGTCTTGTAGGAGTTTATGACCATTGGTCCTTGTTTTCCCTTGGGGTGCTCTGGTGAACAGATGTTCTCCCAGATCCTAATGCACGCCCCTTATGTACTTATAAGCAGCCACCAAGTCCCCCCTGAGCCTGCGCTTTTCCAGGCTGAAGAGTCCCATGGCTCTCAGCCTCTCTTCATAAGGCCTGTTCTCCTGCCCTCTGATCATGTGCGTGGCTCTCCTCTGGACTCTCTCAAGCTTCTCAATATCCTTCTTGAATTGTGGAGCCCAGAACTGGACGCAGTACTCCAGCTGCGGCCTCACCAAGGCTGAGTACAGCTGGACGATGACATCCTGAGATTTACTTGAGAAGCATCTATGGATGCAAGCCAGAGTTTTGTTTGCTTTACCAGCTGCAACATCGCATTGGTGACTCATGTTCATCTTGTGGTCAGTCATGACCCCCAAGTCTCTTTCAGCCGTGGTGCTAGCAGGCATAACGCTGCCAAGCCTATAAGCATGCTGCAGGGTTTTTCCCCCACCCCAAGGTGGAGTACCTTACATTTATCAATATTGAACGTCATCAGGTTTGTATCCACCCACTTACTAAGTTTATCCAAGTCAGCCTGGATCACTAGCCTGTCCTCAGGTGTGGACGCTATGCCCCAAAGTTTAGTGTCATCGGCAAACTTGGCCAGTGCGCTTCTGACACCAATGTCCACATCGTTGATAAAGATGTTAAAGAGAACTGGTCCAAGAACAGAGCCTTGGGGGACACAACTGGTCACAGAGCACCACAATGATTCACTACCATAGACCACTACTCTCTGGGTCCGACCTCAGAGCCAATTTCCCAGCCATCGAACTGTGGTGTAGTTGGTCATGGGACACCAGATCAAAGGCTTTTTTAAAGTCCAGATATATGATGTAAATCTATTCTCCCTTGCCCAGGTGATATGTCACTTGGTCATAGAAGGAAATGAGATTGGTCAGGCAAGACCTACCCATAACAAACCCATGCTACCTGTCCCTCAGGATGTTGCCATCAGCCAGCTTATCAAGAAGAGTCTCTTTGATAATTTTCTCCAGAATCTTACCAGGAATTGAGGTCAAGCTGATTGGCCTGTAATTCCTGGGATCTACTTTCTGCCTTTTCTTGAAGATGGGTACCACATTGGCCTTCTTCCAGTCTTCAGGTACTTCACCTGAGCGGCAAGAGTTTTCAAATATTTTTGCCAATGGTTGGGCTATGACACCTGCCGGCTCCTTGAGTACCCATGGGTGTAATCTGTCAGGACCAACTGACTTGAAGGTGGCCAGCCTCTCAAGGTGATCCTTTACTAGATCAACACCGATGATGGGTATAAATATGCCCTCACCCTGGCCGTTCTGCGTCATGCTAGGCAGTGCTGTCCCTTTGGGCTGATGAAAGGCCGACGCAAAGTACCCATTAAGCAGGTTGGCTTTTTCCTGGGTGTCTGTTAGCAGTTGTCCCATTTGGTTCAACAGGGGTCCAATGTTACCTTTGCTTTTTTTTCCGGGTCCCTACAAATCTGAAAAGGGACCTCTTATTATCCTTGATATGTGAAGCCAGATGAAGCTCGGTTGCAGCCTTGGCTTTCCTGATCCACTCCCTGCAGGTATGGACCAGTGCTGAGTACTCCTCCTTGGTGGTACTTCTAGTCTTCCATCCTTTATAAGTCTTTAGGCATAGGAGGTCCTCAAGTTCCCTGCTGATCCAAGGGGGTTGCTGTGCCCTTTTGCTACCCTTCCTCCAAGATGGGATGGCCATCCCTTGTGCTGTCAGGATCGCTCCCTTGAGGAGCAACCACTCCTCTTACTGTCAGGTCATGGTCCCTTAGGGCCTTGACAACGAGCCTCCTGAGCTTGTCAAAGTCAGCTTTCCTGAAGTCAAGGACTTCTGCATTGCTGACTGACTTGCCTGCTTTGCGATGGATAGTAAAGGTGATCAGCTTGTGGTCACTATCACCCAGCTTTCCAATGATATTTCTCCATATGATTCCTAGCACCCTAACTCTCAGTCCATTTCCTTCCTAGTACTGCACTTTCCTCTCCTATTTCTGCCCCTCTATATTTCCACCTTATTTGCTACCCAAACACCCTCACTCAATGCAGTAGCACTACAGCCTGGCGTCAGCTACAGATCCATTTATGCTTACAAACATTACTCTATCTGTGAAAACAGCTCTTTAAGGACCTATTGCCATTGAAATCACCAAGAGTTTTTTTCATTGACTTCAGTGGATGTCAGATCAAGCCCTATATCTTTTTTATTCTTCACCAATAATCTACCACCAAAATGTTGTTTTCCTCTAGTGAGCTAACAACATTAAATGAATGTAAGTTTGTAAGCAAATCCCTCTTGGAGACACAACACACAAAAATGCTATTCATATTTTCAAAAGATAAATAAGCAGAGGTTCATGTTTGATAATTGCCCTGTCATAATCTCCATAGACTGCAATGCCTTGTACCTGTCTGCAGTGCCTCATAGGTGCACTCATCCTGCTTATATGTCCTGAGACTCTGCTTCAGTCAGGGGGGCAGGACAGGATGCTGTGGCTCTGACTCTCTCAGACCAGGCTGCTGGCAGAGCAGTCTTCTTTCTTTCTGAGCACCATATCCAGAAACAGCTTGCAGTGACAAAAGTTAGCTTTTCCCAAAACAAAGTGATATTTATTACTCAATAAGAATTCAACAAGAACTCTCTGAACCAGTTACTCTCCAAGGGGCTACCCTGCCCTATCTTCTGCATAATTTCAGACTAATGTAGCTAAGCACTTCTCTGCTCAGCAAGAATACAACAGTCAATACAATATACAATATGGGTTAAAGCAACGAAGAAGGACTATGCATGTGAATTCTACCTAACTTTTAGTTTCCCCTGGCTCAGGTAGGCCCCTTGTCTTAGGCAAGAATTGTCCAAATGGCAGCCCACAGGCTTCACTTGGCTTCTGAGCAGTTAACTTACAGTGCACAGACTCCCACCAAGATGCCACTGCCACCATCGCTCCTGCTGCTGCAGTGGCCAGGATCTCCAGAATCCCACTCCGTCCTCTGGTTTCTACATCCTGCCTCTGCCTCTGGTGGGGAGGTGGCATGGCATGCAAGGACTGAGGAGTCTGTGATCTATGCAGCAGGGAGCCCACACAGTATGTGGCTGATGGCCACTGAGAAGCCCTGCCTAAGCAAACAACCCTAAGTGGAGAGGCAGCATGCTTGCCACTTCTACCTGCATTCCTCAGTTCTCATGTCCCAGAGTCCTACTGCCTGTGTAACAGGGGCCAACTTTTCATCCAGTTCACAGGTCTTCATTCCAGGTTTCATCCTCCCATCAAAACCTCCCTCCTTCAAGTCTATTCTTCTGCCTTAGATTTAAGCCCAACCAATTTATACTTCTCTCTACGGGCCTTCCTCCTCCCTGGTATTTCCAGACAGACTTTGATTAGAGGTGATGCTTCAAAAGAAATTCACAGATATATTATTTATTCATAGCCATTGTCTGCAGCTCCCCCAATTAACCAGAGCTCAGCTTTGATTGCTACTCCACATGCAAGTGGAGTCTACTGCAAGATAAGGGTTGCGTTCTGTCCTCCAACTTCCCATTACAGCTCTATAATTCCACCCAGAATGTGATGGAAACAAGGAAGTTCCTAGACAATTTATTTCTTTTCTGGAGAAGTTAGGGGAGGCTGAAATACAGGGAGAGAGTTTCAACCCTAAATATGGCACAGCTACCATTTCTCTTAAATCCAGCTTGTTGTTTGTATTGTTCCTTTCCTGTGGCCTTGTCTGTAATTCAAAAGTTTTGCTGATACAGCTATAACCAGCACAGATGCACTCTATTCTGGCAAAAAAAAAATGCTTTTTTTGTGAACGTAGCTTTTGCCAGTTCTGCAAGCAATATAAGCTACATTGGCACTGTTTTGTTGGTATAACTGCATCTACACAGATAGGTCATTAAAAAATAATCACAGGCCTAACTGAAACAGCTCTGTCAGCAAAAAAATTCCTAGCATAGACCCGGCCTAGTTTAAGAGCGGCAGAAGGGTTACTGTTAAAATGAACAAGATACATGGCAAGATAAACTTGCATAAGCCAATGGTGGGAAAGGAGTGATAACACACAATTTATTTTTTAAAATTAACGTATTGTAAAACAATAAAACCCTAAGATGAATACCTGCAAGATTATCAGAATATTTTTTACAGGTGTGTTAGTTTTAGGAGTGGGAGGACTTGGGGATTGTAACAGTCTTAACCTGACTTTGGCTGAGCTGTACATTGCAAGGATGCTCAAAGAGAACAGTCATGTGATTGCTACTGGCAACATGAACATTGGTAGACATGTTCCTAAGGGAAAAAAATGCAAACAGCCTGATATTTTGAGGTGATAAGCACCCATAACTCTGTCCACTGTAATCAGTAGAAACACAGAATTTACCAGACTGAATCAGACCAATATCTTAATCCCTGAGAATAACCAGCATCCACTTCTTCAGCAGGACTGCTTCACAGCCCCCATTAATTCATATTTGGCTTTTGTCCTGAAACACAAGTGGCTGCAGGTGGAAAGTACCTCTGAAAAAGAAGTGTTCAGTCACCACAGCTGCAACCAGAAAAAGCAGCACAAATTCCTGAGGGGCACAGCAGATTCAAATAATTGCCAAATTCGGCTGCAGTTTCATTTATTTTTTTTACTTGAAGCATTCTTTTGTCATGTTCCCATTGCCAGCCCAGGACACTTTATAAAGTGAAATTGTTGGAACAGAGCTTAACCAATACGGAGCTTTGTTGTAAGAGCCAAAGCAGCTGCCCTGTAAGCTTTCTTGGTCATGCCACACCAAGTTATTTGTGTTTGCAACTTAAACAGTACTTTTAAGTAGGTAGTTATTTTCCTGGTAATGTTGTTGTAGCCTTAACTACACTTAATCTGCAGGAATTTGTCCTTATTCCACTGGCTGCTGGTCAGTGCCATCATCTGAAATAGTGACTCAGGGTGTACATTCCAAAATAAGGGCAAGTTATTGGCTTTTCATATGACTGTTCTTCCTAATTTGACTCTCAGCCATCAGGGATTACTCATGCTTTTCAGGATACATCACTGTTGTTCCCTCAGTAGCATTCTTTAAACCTTGTTTTCAAAGCAATGCCTTGCCTACCAGCCAGGAAAAGTGCACCTAGAAGCAGCCGCTTGACAGCAGGGCAATACAAGCTTCCTTCCTATTACAGGATCTGAACACGTTTGTAATTACAAACCCACTAGTGACAGCTCAACAGGAAAACACTGTGTTTCAGGAATCAAATTTAGATTTGTCTTTAAAAGTAGCAGTGGGTTACATTTTACTCTTGGTCTGTTCATATTCCATCTGAACGGTGATATATGGTTTGGTTTTGTTGGTATATTAAAAGGATTCACAATGGAAAATCATCATGTAAAAGAGCCCTATTTAGAGCTGTCTGTTCTTCTTAGTAAAGACAAAGCATTCCCTATGTTCAGAGGTATATTTTTAAAAGAATCCTAAGAGAGTTAGGAGCAGAATTTAAAGGATTTGATTTGAAAGTTCTGGGTCTTCCATTCTTATATCATTTTGATGCTTCTGAAATGCTTTCTCAAGTCATTTTTGCATGTGAATAATTTGCTATCATTCTTTCTACATAAATTTTTAAGAGCTGGCATCATTGTCATATTTTGGTAACTGAATCCATTTTGGTCCCACATAAAATTTAGCCAAATCTCAACATCTCCTTGTTTCGTGCTGCAGAATGTTACAGATTCTGTCTTTATGTCAGCTACCTAATAGTCAAACACCAAGTCACATTTCTTTATTATTTACATCACATTTGTCCAACTGGTGGCCTGTGAGGGGCCAGCAGGCCACTGCAGCTGCCTTTCCTGGGCCATATTTCTGTCCAGGTTGCAAGGGGACCCCCCTGTCTGTGGTGCAGCCTGTGCAGTGGGACGGATCCCAGAGGGTGGCTGTCTGCCCCTGCAGAGTGTGGCCCATGCAGTGTGTGACTCAGGGGCTGCATCACTTGCAGTCCCCAGCCACACCAAATTTGGACACCCTGTGTAACAGGATGCTTTGGCACTTACCTCTTCCACCTGTAGAAAGTTCACCCATGCAGGTTAATATTCGGGGCAGACCCCAATGGCAGGTGTGGTTTGGGCAAGAAGGCTGAACTGGGGGTATGAAGGAGAAACAACTGGCAAAGAATTGTGATGCCAAGTCCCCAAAGTCATGTGTTCCCATGATGGGACTCCAGTGGTTCAGAGCGCTTCCAGGAAAAAGAAAACATGGGGCCAGACTCATGTTCCCCCAGAGAGAGGAACATGCAGCTCCAAGTTGGAGCAGGTTGCAAAGATCCAAGTAAAGATTGGAGAAAGGCCTCAGGGAAGTATGGAGCAGAGGCATGCTTAAAAGGCGCAGATGGAGGCAAACCCAGAGCAGCCGGCAGTACTGAGAGGACTGGAGGCAGAAAGGCCCCACGGTGCAGTGTGTCAGTGTGTGTGGAGAGCCAGGAGCCATAGTATTTTCTTCTGGCTTTGTTTATTATTAAGTAGCTTAACTAAAGAGTGGCCAGGATCAGCTACTACCAAACCCGGAGTTGAGGGGTGGACTTTAGCATCCAAGTAGTTTGTTTGTTGACACTCATAAATTGATGAACGTTTGGTTATTTGATTTATACTGGATCCTGTGCCTTTCGGGGTGCATTCATAAATTAACAGACTGTGATTAGTAATTGGGTCATACTGCTTATCTCTATGAATTCATGGATTAGTGGGTCTCAGTGTTAATTGACGTTGTGATGAACTTTGGAAAACAGTACCCAGCAAAAGATTAATGAACCTTATTGAGTTACCTTGCTTTCCCAGGTGGAGGTGAGCTAATGGATTCTTTGTTATAAGTAGGCTGAAATTTTAACTGAACTTAATTGATGGAAGAATACATGGGTGAGGGAGCCTTTACGACTGATAAGATACAGATGCTGATAACTGATCAGTTTATGAATGTTGTGGTTCTTTTGTGAGACTAAAGTATAGATTTATGTTGATTTCATTGAGGGCTGAAGAGATGTCAGAAACTGGACTAAAGGATCTAACTCAAGGTGAAACAAATTGGTAACTGGATTACAAAACGAGAGCAGCCATTGGTGTCTTGAGAAGAAAGGAACAGGATGTAAGGGAAGGGGAGGCCTATGAAACAACTCTTCAGGATGAAGGTATCTCACCATCCTCCAGATAATATTCATCCTCCCTTTTTCTATATTACAACAAGTCATGGTGAGCAAGACTGGAGGAGAGGGTGGGATTTAGACCCTTGCACCAGGGAAGCGAAGATGATCAAACAGCACCCTCTCTCTCACTTTGATTTAGGTTAGTCCTGAGATTTAGTATATGCATGCAACAAAATATTATAGGCCTGATCCCAAGCCCAGTGCAGTTGGTAGGAGTCCTTACATGTGGATGTTGGATCAGGCTTTCCATTCACAAAGTGAAATTTCATGACAACTTTCCCCGTTTTTTGTCCCATTTGCCTTCATTCTAGCTCCCAGTAACACTAACAAAAAAAGAAACAAGAAAAGTGAATATCACTAATATCACTACACTTGAAACTCAGGGTTGCCAAAGATGATTTCAACCCATTATATGCCAAGGAATCTATGTTTCCTCTGAAACTGAAAGAAAAAAAATCACCTTTAACATAGATTTGATCCAAATTCCATTGAAGTCAATAGGTGCAGAGAAAGTCCCATATTATTTTTTTAATTGTGCGACGTTCTCTGTGCAGCTTTCACTCTGGTTTGCACAGGCAGCCACAAAATATTAACTTAGATCCCTAAGCACAGTAGATCTAATTGTGGCTCAGCTGAGGTAATTATATTACTCAATTTTGTGTGCTGAGAGTCCCTAAACTTCCATAGGACTTAAAAACATGTGAGGCTTTTCATGAACCATGGAACCATATACCAATTTCTTCACAGCACTATTTAAGGTAAACAAATTCAACCCTTGACCAATCACTTAGACCATTATGTCTAATCAGGACTTGGAACTTTCTGAAGTTAAAGCTCAGACTGAGCTAACAATAGTTAGTCAAGTTTATTAGTGACTATATCCTGGTCCAGTTAAGAAGTTATAGTACTATAATCATTACAACAGCTCCATTTGGGTTCAGATGCAGAGTATGATTAAGGAAGGGGGAATAAAAAGAAAAACACCCAAATTTCACCTGTTCAGATGCTCTTTGTCTAGCTCAGCAACATTAATAGGGATTTGTGCGTAAAGCAACTTTTTACAAAACATTTCTCAGTCTTGTTCTGTTTATGCCTGTACAGTTACCCGCAAAGGGAACATTCCCTGCCCTGAAGAATTTATGATCTAGGGTTATAGACACACAAACATATTACTGTGAAGTGAGCTAGGGTGTAAGTCTACAGCAATTTATTCTGCAGTAATTGCTGTGCACTTGCTCTCTCGCCACTGTAGATGCAAAATAACTTGCTCTTCAGTGAAAGTGGGATCAGAGACCTCACTCTTACTGTAGGTTGAAGCGTGCATATAGGTTATTACAAAGGAGTTGCTGAGGCACTGCAAGTTCCCACTCCAGCTGGCTGCATAATAACTTGTTCATGTGCCCATACTCTAAATAGACAAACGTAAGGCCAAGAATGGAAATAAAGAAGTGACTTGTCAGCATACTGGCGGGACTAGAAACAGAACCCAACCCTCACTATTCTGAATTCAGGGCCCTGTCCAAGAGACCAGGGGGCCTCCCCACAGAGGTTCCACCAGTACCATCAATGTTAGGAGCTCTAGTGTAGGCTGGCTGCAAACATTTTAAGCACCATGCTGATCAGGCCCACTCTGACAAGAGTTAGTCAATTCAGTGCTTGGAACCTGCACCAGGTCTCTCAGTGCTGCTCACACCAGTGGTAAGACTGGCAGTGTCAGTTCCTGAGTACAGTATGTTGAAGGTCAATATGAAAAAGTCCCATTCTGACTAAGTCAAACCATCATAACTATATCCATGTCTCATTCTTCTCAAATGTATACTAGTGTAAAGCAAGAAAAAGTCCGCTAAGGTCAACTGGACAACAGCAGCATAGAGTCAGTGCAAATATCAAACCAGGGTACTTGATTCTAAATAGAGAACTATAGCAGTGCCTACAATAAACAGTTTCAACACAAAGGTCAGTGATTCCTTGAACTAAACTTGTAGTTTATCTCGCCTCACTCATAAGGATGCTGCACTTTAGCAAAGGTTTAGAAAGTGAGTTGAAGTGAAAGGTGCTATGGTTCTAACCTACTTCATCTAAAACAAAGACATTTTCTAAGGCTAATTAAATGTTATTTTCCCCATTCTATTTCAAGGCCTCTTGACAAGTGCCACCAAGTGATATTTTAGCAGGAAGAAGAGGAAGGATGATGAATCACGTGAAAGTGATGAGATATAAATCTGCCCTTTAGAGAGGCCATTTCAAAATCATTTCACCCATCATAATACTCCAGCAATGCTGTAAAATACTACCCATTATAATGGTGCATTACACCTTCTGAGGTGGCTCCTACACTGCTGATTCTCACTGATCATTTCAGTGGACTTCTGACTTCAAGCACATAATTAATTCCTTACAGGGAATGGTTTCATAGTTTCACAGTTTCATTAGAGGCTGGAAGGGACCTTACAGATCATCGGGTCCAGTTCTAGCAACAACATCTACAAGCCTCATTGACTGTTGGTGAAAGAAAGCCATATTTTTACACACTTGAAACTTAGAGTGGTTTGAAAGAAAGGAAAGGCTTATCTGGTTCAAATCAAGCTTTACCTGTCTGTGGGTTCATCTACATGTGCTATTAAGGCAACATGACAACCTTTGGCGCAGCTCACACCAGAGTTAATGTTTCCCAGGTGCAGTGTTTACACACATCCCCAGGACAGCAGTTTGAGCTGGGGCAGAGTGGCACTGGACTGGCAGCAGGCTTGGGGGTTAGACATAGGCTCTGGGTCATGGCATTGTGTGGCAGCAGGGTTGTTTGGGACACAAGAGTGCTCAAAGAATGGAGCTGTGTGGCTAGATGGCAGGCAGGGGTCTAGCCCCTGCTGCCTGGGTTGACCAGGTGCAATTTACACTCAGGTCAGTATTTGCACATGCATTTAGGTGCAGTTATTTTCACTGCCATAAGATAGTACCGTCCCCGAAAGTACTATCTTATGGCAGCCAAAATTAGTTTGCTGTACGCTGCGATGCTTTACACACAGCAAGTTAGTTTACTGTGCAGTTAAGCACACATGTAGATGCACCCAGTGTTTGTACTAGTACAGTTACATCCTTAAAGCTGGCCATGAGTGGAGTGTTTGACTTAACTCGCACTATGTAGACAAGGCTCCTCCAGTTAACATGGGATGCTTGTTATTGCCACTCTTCAGAAAGACATGATGAAAAAATTGGGGATGGAACCACTGCAACTCTACTTGGATACCATAATTCTTTGATCCCTCTGAGTTTGGTCCCAAAACTAGATATAGAAGATGAGCTACAAAGGGGACTGGGATAAGGTGCTGATACTATTAGTGCTTATAGGGTGCATCTACATGAGACGCTACTGCACAATCTTTATTGCACATTTATTTAGTACTTGTACTAGTACTTGCAAGTACTAAATAAATGTGAAGTAACTGGAGTTACTGTGCAGTAGTGCCAACAAATGTCTTTTAAGTGATGCTACTGCTCAGTAGTCTAATAATTCTCTGCAGTAGCATATTAGCACTCTCTGTGCCATGATGCGCTACTGTGCAGCATTTTTTGGCTACTGAGCAGTAAGCATCTCATGTAGACGCACCTATAGAGACCACAAGTTATTACTAAGAAGCCTGCAGAGAGGAACAGGTGTCCATACATGGGTTTTATTCCTTTCTTCAAAAGATCTCTGAAAAAGAGTGGGGTCCTTGTGTTTGGGGTGCTGTACAGTCCATCTTATTACCCTACCTGTTCCATATTCATGTAAAGCCATTACAAAAGGCCCCAAGGTGGGTTGGGCTGCAGTATCATCACGACTCTGATGGCACTCATTACCTTTCCATTGAACCCAAGTTCAAGTGATGCTTAAAGTGGAATGAGACCCTGGAACTCATCTTTAATTCAGCAGTGGTGGGGGAGGCAATAGCATTTAATTAGCCCTAGAAAATGTCTTTGTTTCATACACAGTTTGAAACATGTGACTTCCACTCCCATAGCATCTCTCACTCACAGACTTCAAAACACTTGATAAACTCTACCCAAGTCACCATACCTTTGTGAGTGAGAAATTCGTATTACCAGTTCGAATGGGCAGCCTTTCTGTCTGAGCTGCAATAAGCTCACTTCTTTCCAATCCAATTCTTTCTCATCTAGCAAACGTATGAAAGCAATGGCTATGACTCATCCAAAGCAGAAGAAAACCATGCCACAAAGTAGGGGAAAGCATTTTGGAGGATAGAAAAGAGCAATAATGTGCTGGTCAAGAGAAATAGCCTGGCTTTTACAAAAATGACTGACAGACTTGTGATTTTACCAGCTCCATTGCTGTAGCTGGATGCTCAGGTAGCATTGGCAATGGATTTTCTTATTCTTTTAAATCCACAGACAGTCAGGAGATTGATCCTTACTGAAGAAGAAAGTTTGTAATCAATAATCATCTATGACTGGCACCCCTCTGACTGGCTTACCTCTGCACAACATGCTTAGAGTTATCTTTCCTTTGAAGACCAGCCAGAAGATTGGACTAGCACAGAATACAGAAATCTGAGTGGGGTTGCCCATTCTGAATATAACAATAGCATGTTCCTGTATATGCACTCGCCACCTGTTTTCTTTTGGGTACAGTTTAAGGCAGGGGTGCTCAACCCCTGGCCCATGGGCCAGCCCCAGCCCAAAGAACCATGTCATCTGGCCCATGGGGCTCCTCACAGGTGCAAAAATTTGGCAGCAAGGGAGTGGCAGCAACAATTGCTTCTTCCCTGCTGCCAAATTTCTGGACCCCTGGGGAGCCCTGCAAATGGGATAACATGGCCCTGTGCACTGTAGCAACATGAAGACCAATCACAGTATGCTAGGCCAGGCAGAGGCAGTGCAGGGACAGGCAGAAGTGGTGCAGTGCCCTATATGGCCCCATTCCATTCATCTAGCCCATGGGGCCAAAAGATAGAGCACCATAGGGTAAAGGTGTCTGTGGTTTAAAGTTATGAATAGACCTGGATGCAGTAACTCACTACAAGCTAGATCTATTAGAAGATTTAAGAACTTAGAATAGGACTTGGCTCCCTAAATTTCACCTGAGTCCGGAATTGTGATCCAAGTGAACTCCTGATCAACGGTTGCTTAATCTAAAGGTACCCAAGTTCAAATCAAGCAGAGAGGCACTCCATGAAAGTTCTCCAAGTGTCAAGAGTTCTACCCAAAACTGCCCCAGTCTCAGCAATCTCAGCACCATGTTCCCATCTAAAACCACTTGGGATCCAGGAAATACGTGCTCCTTTGCACAAGTCTCCTGACAGACCCAATCTGGTAGGTGTTCTCAGAGCTTAACACAGTATAAGTTCCTCACAACATGCAGTCATAGCCATTTCATTTCAGAACATGTTCAAAGAAAGCAAAAATACTCACCTTTGCTAATAAACTAGCAGTTAGGGCACTCACCCAAAAAATTAGAAACCTGGGTGTGATGCTCTCCTTAGCTCACATCCAGGTCTCCCACTTCCCCTGTCAGCCAACCTGATGGCTGGGGACTTACCTGTGAGCACACTTCACCCTCCCCTTGAAGCTATACCACTGTACAGGAAAGAAAGCAAGATCTATGGGGCCAGAAGAGGAAGCATTTCATTAGAAACAAGCACTCTTGCATTCTGACCCCTGTTCTCTGTATACAGGATAGCCTGGGGACCCTGAGCATTGATTTCCCACTTCCTAGGTAGGCTGTCCAACCATGATGTTAGTATATTTCCAAAAGTTATGTACCATCACCACACCACATTTTAAAAGAAAGCAGAGATTCCTGGTCCGTTTTGTGAAAGAACAGGTTTAGGCATACCTTTAGATGATTTCAGGCTCTGGGTCCTGAGTGAACAGAGATATATACTCATGGGTAGGTCTAGAATTTTGAAAAAGGGTATGAAGATGGTGAAGTGCATCATCACATATAAAATAACACTTTTTTTCTCCAGTCAGAATAAACTAGCAGGTTTACTAATATGCTGCATTTTTTTTAAGACTGAAGCAAAAACAAATACAACTTATTTGGAATGAGTTAAAAAAACAAACTGCAGGGCTGTGAAATAGGAGTTTCATATCAGGAACAGCTAACAGACAGCAGAATTGCAGAACAAAGGATAGTTTGATTAGTGGAACACCAACACCATTAAAAAAGGAGAGAGGGTTATTAATACCTGTGGACTAAAGAGTTTAGAAGGGATCAGGTAGATTATAGTGAGCCATGAAGTCAATTGACTCCCTCAGCACTGCCTGGCTAGAAATGCTCTGCTACTGACAGTTTTAAACTTTATGGTGGACCAGGAATCAAAGAGGGGTGCAAGTGTACCAGTGCACCTTCCCCCAGATATACTCACAGTCCTGAGCCAGACAGCACGCAAACCCTTTACTCAGTATTTCTTTACTGGCTAGCTCTAGAGATGCACACTGAGCTTTTGGCTTCTTCCTGTTCAGCATGGTGGCTCTTTGGGATCTCATTCTCAAGAAGCTCTGTCTTCCCCCGTGCATTATATAGGAAGCTTAGGCATCTAACCTAGGTTCTGAATTCCACTCTAGGAGTGAGATGTCTAAAACATTAGACACTGAGGTATCTGATCCATGGGCACCTACATCCTTTATTGGTATTAGCCCCAAGAAACCATTGTTCATCCTGTTGCAGCTGACAAGATAAAGACAAGATGGGGAAGTTTATCTTATGGTGACTTTTAAGAACACATGGAAAAGCTCTTTGAGCAATGGGCCTCCTGTTTGAAATTAATTTTTTCATGCCACCCACCCAAACCCAAGGGTAGTAGTAAAGTAAAAGGAATGTATCTTAAAATACATACAGCTTAACTGTCTGCTTCGTCACACCACTTATGATACATGGACTCCAGTGAAGTCAGTAGCTTCATGCAGGAGTAAAGCTGATGTAAAAAAAAAGAAGTAGGGGAGGGGAGCAGACCCATTTTCTAGCTGATCTGGGAACACCTTTTGGGTTGGCTTTTTAGTAGCTGTATTTATAATGGATGTTGATTTTTGTGACTACTTCTGGCTGTCACAGTGATACCAGCAGGTGCTGAATACATTATATATAAATAAATATCAAGTAGCTCACATTCAAAGAAAAAAAAAGAAGACGACATTTTTCACTCCGGGGGCCCAATCACTCTGTCAGTTTGAGCTGCATTCGCAAATGTACACACACGTGTACAAAGATGATCACCCAATTAGGTGATCAGGCCCCAGAATGACACCTCCTAATTTGTGTATAAAATTGGATCATGAAGTTACCTTTTCCCAATTCTAGGATGCAGAGTTAGGCCATGTTGCTTGTCTATAAATGGGCAATAAATATGCATGGCCTTGATGACACGGCGGTCTGAAATTTCAGCTTCATATGTTGGCTGCAAAGTGGTAACAAAAGTTTTGCTGAATTATACTTTAAATCTTTTGCTCTCCTGCTGTCTATTAATATTAAAACCATCCATGTGGTAACCTTATTTGCCTCATTTTGATTTTATCATGCACATCATAGCCACCATCAAAGCTACAGCCTTCTGAAAATTTCTCCATCCCATGGGTTAATGGACAGTATCCAGAACAGAATCATACTGAGATAACAGCACTGATTAAGTTATTAATTTGCAAAGAAGAACATTGTAATAATCTCAGCAGTCTCAAAGGAAACTCTTTCTTCTTGTTCAGATGTATATATATAAAGGACATTTTTCAGTAGGTACAAGATAAAAATCTGTATTTGCTTAGAAGGATTACCATGATAGTGTAAGCTTTGAGATAAAACATCTGTCATGCTTACTGGTGAAGCTTCCCAGTTGGAGTTCCTTATCTCCGAACCATCCAGACAAACAACTGATGAGCTTTTCCCTAGGAGATGTTCCTAGCTCTCAGACTAATGAGACACCCACCTTCTCCATGCCCATCAACAGCAGAGTTGAGATTTTCAAATCCCCTGCCTGATAGCACAAGGAAAAAGTCAAGATGTATACTAGAAACAAGCAAATTGGGACACTTGAAGGCCTCCAGTTTGAGAAACTGGATGAGGGGCCCAGTAAAGTTTTAACACAAAATTTTCAAACCTAATTAAATACAAAAGAGCTCTCAAACATATCCTTGTTTTTACAATGGGTTTAAGCCAGATATTTGGCCTACTTCTACATTTTGTATTCCCTCATATTTATGCATGTGTTTTGTCAAATGTTTTGACAGAAGAATGTTGCCAAGACCCCCTCTCTAACCGATATACAAAGTCACATCATTCTTATTTTTCAAAAGCATGAACAAAATCACCATGACACGATGGATTAAATTCAGCCCCGGTATAAACAGGGGCAACTAACTCAGTTGAAGTTAATGAAGTGACCCCAGAAATTACTTCAGCCGTAGCATTCTGGGTAAGCATAAAATTGAAAAACCTCATGGAGTGAAGAACTGTATTAAACAACTTTCATACCCCATTCCTTGTTCTCCGCAAACCTATTAGGATATTAATTGTATAGTTTCAAAAGGACATCCTAAGGGAGAAATGTTGGTGGCAAAACTCCCAGCGATGTCACTGGGATAGGACTGCATTCTGTAGGTAACTATCAGGACAAGATCCCAGCCCTGAAAGTTTTGCTGTTTAATGAGCAATGTACGGATGAGGAATGGAGATGGAATGCAGCAGTGTTTGGAGCGTACGGGTCCTCCACCTCCACTCTATGTATTGAGCTCTGTTGTAGTATTCTGGAGCAGAATTTGAGGGGTGCACCCTTTGGATTTTACTGCAAATATGTATGCAGATCCCGTGCACTCTGCATGCTTTGACTACTCACACTCCTGGCAATTAACACTGGGAGATTAGCAACTGGCACTTGGACAACTGACTCTGAAAGCAATTAGCCTATTCAAAGCACCTCACTTGTTGCCAGTTTCAAAGAGGTTAGAGGTGTAAGGGCTATTAATGCAATGCATTAGGAGGGAATAACTGGGTGCAACTACATGAAATGCTGACTGTGCAGTAGCCGAAAAATACTGCACAGCAGAGCATCACAGCAGACAGTGCTAATATGCTACTCCTCAGTATTATTCGGCTACTACCCAGTAGCATCACCTAAAAGATGTCCGTCAGTGCTACTGCACAGTAACTTTGGTTACAGTACTATTTATTTAGTAGTTGCTAGTACAAGTACTAAATAAATTCACAGTAACGACTGTTCAGTAGCATCTTGCGTAGACATGCCCACTGAATCCTTGGTTAGTCTTAGGTCTCATCCAGAACTGCTTAAGAACAAATATAATAATTCTAAAATACTTATGAATTATAGAAAGGTACATGAAGTGACTTTAGGACGTGTTTTCTTTCACCACAAATGGAAGATCCATAGGAAGTTTTGGATGTAGCCAGGTCAATTTAATTTTCCATGTTGGATATTAACTGGGTGGAAGTGAATTGAAACGACAGCAAGACAGCTACTTTCATGGCAAGGAAATGGTTGTGGCAATTTTGAGTAAGGCCATAACTTTCTCACTGCTAAAGAATTAGACATGGCATGTCGGTCTCAGCTAGTTTGTCATACCTAGATGATACTACAATACTAGAAACAAAAAGAAATGCCTTCACAAATTGTCAACGGTAACTTAAAAGCAGCCAATTTGAAACTGCAAAACAAAGCAATGGATCTGTTTCAGAATCTACCTGGCCCATCTGAACAGCAACAGAACAGTTTTGATAAATTGTATGTTAAAATGGCCCTTGGGACAGGGACTGGAACTCAGGACACCTGACAACCAGTCATGTGCCATAACCACTAGGCAACAGCATGAGGTTAATTCTTACCATCTCTCTGGCCCAGTGAATCTTTAGCTATTCCATATAAGCTGAGCAACTATCAGGAAAAATCCTGAGCACCCACATGACCCTAAATTAACCTATGGCTTGGTGGTTACAGCATCCCCCTGAACAGGCAGAGGAGGTAAGTGCTCTAACTATTGAGCCACTGAATAGAGGGTGTTCACACTGTTCAAGGGATGTTCTTGATTTCCAGTTTTAATCTGGAAAGCACTGGCAGGTAGATATCACTTTGCCATCCCAGCAGGTTTAGAGTTAGCGCTTTGTACCTGAGAAGTCTTCCATTCCCATGGGGGTGCCTATGACAAATTGAAGTATAACAGTATCTTGGCCCTACCTATGTCTGTCATAGTCTGTGTGTCTCCTATGACTCCAAGTTTGTTCTCCCAGACTCACACACTCCCATGTGCTCACTGTGCTTAGCACAGCACCATTGACCAGTTTAGTAGTAGAGGGGTTGACATCACACTAAACAATAAGATTGAAAGAGTAAGATAACAGTTTTCCAGTGTAACTCCTTTGAGGAGGGACCAGAAGATTTTAAACAGTTGTAGTTAAAATCTTTTTTAGAGCAACAAAGTGGGGAGAGTTAGAGTTGTTTGGGTATGTGCTATGGAAAATGTGATCTTAACATTATTGTGTTTTTCCCGGTTACCTGAATGTGTTTCCCACTTCTCAGAGCATCTTCCCATATTCCAGAAGGACACTCAAGTATTTAAACACCCCTCAGTTTTAAACTATTTCAAACCATCTCCCCCTGGAGACAGAAAAATGACAGAAAGGAAAGGAAACAAGACTGAGAAATCCATGGTTCAATCTTCCCTTTAACCAGCGTTCAAATTATACTTTGACTCTTGGAGGGCTGGAGGTGGCAGTGGCGGCAGCAGAGAGAAGCCACAGGGCAGCCCAGGTATGGGCCCCGGGCAGCTGCAGCAAAATGCACCTGGCAGCGATGAGGGGGAGGGGCAGCTTTTCCCCTGCACTAAACAGTGCTTTTCCCCCACATTTGGCTCAGTCCCTGCCAAGCCCCCCCATAATTTGAACCCTGCCTTTAACGACCGCCTGTGGCATCTGCCGGAAAGTCTGCGGCTCTAGGATTGGACTTCTTAGCCATCAATGGACTCATCTATAACCCTTTACTTGACCCATGGGAGTGATCATCTTCAACCACAACGGATCACCACCGCCAGCATGTTTATTCCGGGTGGCTGCATGATGTAAAGTGGTCTTTAATGCAGTTTTCATTGTGCAGAAAAATGTTGGCATAAATTAATTAAAAAATACAGATTGCCAGAGGCCAGCTTGGCATTTGTAGCAACTGGGATTTGGTCATACCCTTGTAAAATAGACCTCCTGTCCTATTAGGCCAAAATGGCAAATGCTTATAGGGTAGGAGCTGCTTGAGCCCATGCAAGGGAAAGGGCTAGGCCAGTTAGCAGTAAGTGCCATGAAGTGTACACATCCTGCAGGATGTGATTATTGCACCAGCAGAGAGGAATCCACTGAGCCTCTTTTTTTGCCATTATTTGTATGGAAGTAGATTTGTGCTCTAAACAGCTCATTCTTCTTTGTAATGGCTCTTTAGATACAAGAATGCCAAGCAGCAGTTGTTACATCTCAGCTATGTGTTCTTGGGAACCCTGGCACAGGATGCAATCTGTCTGACTCACACCCTGCTCCCTCTCCTTCTCTGCATAAATGAAACTGATTAAGATGCAGCGAGAGACACACCTAAGACCCTCCAGATAAGGGTGACAAGAGTGAAACAACTGCCCTAGGTCTCATTTGCATCCAAGATGGAACCTGATGACCATTCATTTACATGAGAGATGGAGAACAGAAAGCCTGAAGCAGAGACTGCAGTGAATTCTGGGACCAGAGATGCAGGGGAGCACTGCATGATGGGGAATCTGTGCTCCAAATGTTAATCAACCCATGTTCACACACACCCAGCTCAGCATTTATCAGACCAGTTCTAATCTGGATTTACTAAGGACTTTTCCCCCCCAGACACACACACACCTCTAAATTTAATAGGCATCTGGGGCCGTACATTCCCCGGTCCCACTATGGGAGGCCTATTTAAACTTGATTGACTAAAACTCGGTTGCCGGGTTAGGGAATGCTGAGGCAAGAGACCGAGTCAGAGGGGGTATGGGCAACATTTGAACAATGGTTAAGGGTTCATCACAGCGTCCAGCCCGTTGGAGCCCTAATCACAGGTGTTGCCATACTTTTCCCGAGACGACTGGTGGGAGTCCTCTCCACAAAAGGTTATGAGCACCCCAATAATTATCTTAAGATCTGGAAAAGTCATGCTAAGCTGAGGCTTGTGCACAACAAGTAAAAATCCAAAATCCTGATGCTGCAAGCTATCTATTATTTCTGAAGAAACCATGAGATATCCCATCAGTATATCTGCTATCCATTGGAATTTCAAGCTGGCTCCCAACTATTTGGATACTCCCTAATCTTATGTGTTTCCTGATTATCAATCAGTTTCTTGAGATGTTCCAAACCAGATAACCCCTTGTCAATAGAAAAGACAATGATTTACACTATTGAGAATGCTTCGAAGCAGCTGAACTGAGGGTATAAAAATCTGTAAAAAGTGTAGGTGCTTCAGAAAGAAAGAAGAAAAACTCCTGTGCTGACACCATCCCCTGTTGTTCTTGGGACGCTGGAAGAACAGATCATCTCCCTTCAAGGACTGTGCCTGTCAGCTTTGCAGCCCGAGTACCTTAGACTGGTGAGAACCCAGTGCTCTCTCTCTCTTTTCTCTTTAGGCATAAATTTCTGAACCTGAACTGTATTAGTTGAGCTTGAGCTAAGTTTCCCCAAATACTTAGTGAAACCAGGGTAGTATTGTAATTGTTTGTGTTTGTTTTTCTTTTGCATGTCTATTACTACTAGTACCATTATATATTTCATATGCTTAGCAATAAATAACTTTTATAGTCAAACTGGTAGTAATTGGGTATATTTTTCCTTCTCTGCTTCTCTTTCCTCCTGTGCTCTGCAGCAGCGCTTCTTTTACCTAAGCTAAAGATCCCTGTGAAGCCCTAAAATACGGTGGGGTCTGCTCATCAAGAGGCCAAAGATTGGGACGTGCTGAGTTGAAACACATAAGGAGATCAGCTTGTAAAGGCTGATTGACCCAGTTTGACTCAGATGTGCCCTTATGAACTGAATGCTGGCCCATGAGGGTGTCAGCTGGACACCCAGCCGGATTCAGAGGGATTCTGTTTACCCGTGTGCTTGTGTCTGACTGCAGTTTATTGTTGCTCTGATGGACTGATTCTTGGCATATGAGGGTGTCAGCCTATCCATGCTGATCAACCCAGCCGGGTCAGGCGTGTCATGTTAATTTGTGTGTGTTTGTGTGTATGACTGATTGGGTGACTGGAGGAACCCAGTCCCATTGAAACCGAGTCCTGCAAGATAGCTCCATTGGGGGTGAGGGCTTGCAGAAGGGAGAGATACAGCTCCGTATAGTAACACGAGCAGCACATTGACAGAATTACCAAGACCCTAGAAACTATCCCTAATAAATGAACACACCCCAAAGTAACGGGCAAATCTGGTAACACAATTGGCTTCACAAACTATAGGAGCAAGATTCAAGGTGACATGCAGAGCCAGAGAGCAGCATAATGGTACTGATACATTGTCCAGGTTTCCCTGTTGGGAGAACAATTTTAAACATTGCCTTAAGAAGAGCATAGGATTGTTTGAGGCATATGGTAATGAAGGACTGGCACTCACTCAAATGCCCAAGATTAGAAGTACAAATATAGCCGGCTTCACTGTTGGGACAGAGGCAGTAACAGAAGAATGGAAACCAGAACAATTCATGCACAAGTGGAGAATGCTAACATTAAACAGTGCCTGACTGAAAGCCAAATAGCAGCTACAAGCACACTAAAATATAGCATCCTGTAAAGACAGGACTGAAAAGGTTTTGGGACTCATTGGGATAGAAGGACATTTAAATCTATAGAGCTGTTGAGGAAATAGGGAACACCATTCTGCCATGGCTGTTTATAATGGGCAACATTGCCAAACGGTCTGAATCATCCAATAAATATCAACTACGGGTAATGAACTCTTTCCTAGATTTGTGGCTCCTGGTAAGCTGCATATAGATCAAAGAAAAACTCTGAATGCAGAGTGATGCAGAAGGTGAAGATATTTGAAATCTCCACTTCCACACACCCACAATGTTGTGGAACAGTAGAAAGTTAACTGGACTCAAAGCAATAGTATATCACCATCGAGGAGAGTGGGACTGGCACATCCATTATTTGTATGTCTTGCAGAACAGTAGTAAGAGTATACAGAACAGAGCTGGCACAGCACTCATATTAGGATGTGAACTGAGAGTCCCAGCATGTCTCTTGTACACAACTGTAGAGCAGGAACAAGTGCTAGTAGAGAAACAGAAGTTTGATTATTTGGACTGTTTTAAAGCTCTTCAATCTCAAATAAAGTGAGAGACTCCATATATTTGCTAGATGCACTTTGGTAGTGGTGAGGAAAAAAGGAAAGTGTACATGTATTTTTAAATAGAGCTTATATAGCACCTAGATACTTCACAATGCAAAGTCACTTCGGAAAATTTTGAGAGAGACCTGTGGCTTAGCTCTTTCCTTAGAAGGGAAAATGCTCAACTGAAGAAAAGTCTTTTGAGTCTTTCCCATGCAGAACCAGAATTAGATTTCAAAGGCAAATGGATAAAGCTTACCAATCACAGTATTTACATTGCCATTTTCCAAATAGCCAAGAACAAGTTTTACTTACCAGTATTTCACAGAGCTCGCATAAGAATCTGGGTTTCTAAAACATGCAAAAAAAAATCAAGAGTAAAAAAAGAAACTCAGAAGTTTTTTAATTTACTGTTTATTTTTCACTGTTTAATACTTCCTGGATTCCAACCCTGAAAACACATGTTGAAGAACACAAGTAACTTTACTCACATGAGTAAATGGCCTGGGCCCTACATACCTAAGGCACTGCCTCCTCACTTACATTTTGTCACAATCCCTAACATCAGTTGAGAGCAACCTCCCACAAATTACACCTGTGCAGCACGTTTATTTGTCAAAAAATATGTGCAGGGTCATTCCCAGTAGTTGCTCCTCAGCTCTGGCTCTCCCACCTCCTTGAGGCCTGTCCAAGCCTGAGCATCTTCAGAAAGCATTGTAAGATCATACTTTGGTCAGGCTTTGTTTGTAGTCTTGTTTTGGGAGCTGTTTTTTTATTTATTACTTTCTATTTTATTTTAATATGTGATCTACTCGTATAATTTATCTTTTTTTTTATTGTAAGCTGCCCTGAGCCATTTTTGGCGAGAGAGCCATATAGATAAGAAAGAAAGAAAGAAAGAAAGAAAGAAAGAAAGAAAGAAAGAAAGAAAGAAAGAAAGAAAGAAAGAAAGAAAGAAAGAAAGAAAGAAAGAAAGAAAGAAAGAAAGAGGCACTTTAATACCGGGCCGATGCGTGGAGGGGCTGGAGCAAGCTCCGAGGCCCGCTCCCGGCACCAAAAATGCGTTTAATGCGTCGGTCCTCACATCGAGTCTTCCCTAAAGAGACTTCTCTGAGTAAAACACTTGCAGTATCCAGGTCTTAAAAGCTGAACAATATCACTTTTGATTTTTGTTTCTCCCCCTCATTTGGCCAACACTTCTGCTTTTTGCCCTCTCCAATCACAGGAAATTGAAATGGGCAAGTAACTGATAAAGCCTAAGTTCTTTATCATCGTTATACCTCCCTTCAGCCTTTTTTTTTCCTTTTTCCCACCTCACTTCCCCTTCCCTCCTCCCCACTCTACTTTACCTCTCTGCTTTACCTTTTGTACTTCTGATTTCTACCTATTTGCATTCTCACTGACATCCTGCCACACTTTTAGCTTCTCTCATTTCTTGGAGTCTCGGGCCAACAGAGATTCCCTATGCCTGAAGAAGGGTGACTGTGCCCAAAAGCTTGCCAAGAACTTTTTCCAACTACTCAGTTGGTCTAATAAAAGGTATCACATCTACCCAAAGAACCTTGCCTGCCATTTTTTTTTATCAGAAAGCTGTTCAAGTCTTTCTGCAACATATTTAAATGTGCAGTTTTATATTGGAACAAATCCATTAGAGCAGTGATTATCAACCTTTTGCACCTTATGTCCCACCAACCATTTTGACACAAAAACCCTGGTCCCACCATGATAGAAACAAAACCCCACTTTTTCCAAGAAGTGTATTTTTACATTTACATGCATTTTAGTATTATATTAATCGTTAATGGAAATATTCAAATGAGCTGAAGTCCCACCTACACAACCTTTGTGTCCCACTGGTTGAAAAACACTGCATTAGAGGACTCGCAAGCTTACCTTCACCTGTTTCTTCAAGGATTACTCCTGTGTCAGAATCTACTAGATTCCAGTGTTACCACAGTTATTCCCACAACATGTCAGAAACATTTAGTAATTTAACTGCAGTGCTTTCCTGCTTCAGATGCTTGAATGACTAAAGCCCTGATCCTGCAAACACTCCTGGGTAAAATTACTCATGTGATTAAACATTTGCAGGATCAAGGCCTAAAATCCCATATTGCTCCTATGTTTCTTCCATCCCCCTTCTTTTTTCTGCTGGAAAGTTACCCATACAGGTGGTTGTAATTATGATTTCAGCCACTGGGGCTGAAGACAGTTTGCTCACTGCAGATTACTTGCCTACAACACACTTGTTTCACCAGGGTCACATCTTTAAAGGGAATTTCTCTAGATTGAATTTGTAATATTCACTTACTGACATTACATTGCTATTCACCAGCATGAAATCCAAACTCCACATGAATGCACTTGCTACAGCATGGCCGGCCATATCCTAGGCACCCTGCTATGCCAGAGGTCCAGTTCTTAAATCCAATTTTCCCCATTATGGCACTGCTTGTCACAGTTTCCATTTGAGTCTAATTTAGTTGCCCAATATTTGAATCTGCTACTCCTACCGGTTTTAATTGTTCTGGTCTAATGGCAGCTATTTTTTAATCAGGTTCTACAGTGACAGTGCAATTCATATTTTCAGCATCAGAGTCAGAAGCCAAATACCTATATTGTTCTTCAGCTATCCGTATTTAAATAAAATGGGGATACAGAGAATAATCCCAAAATGGCAAGCGCTTGGTATTAGCCCAACTCCTCAGTAAGATACTATATCATTATGTTCTTGTGACACACCTTCTCTTTCTGAAAGAAGCAGGACAATAGGGAAGGTACTAGTGTGAAAGTCCAAAGACATTCATTCTATCTTTAGCTTTAAGCAAGTTGCTTATCTTCCGTACCTCGGTTTTATTATCTGTTAAATAGGAATACCATAGGAACTGCTTTGTGGTACCACAACCTAAGCCTACTTGGCTTACAGTCCTGTTTCTAGCAGTTGCCAGAACCATATGTTTCAAAGGAAAATGCAAAAACTCCATCATAGGCAGAGATGGGGCAATCTGCTTCCCACATTAGGTCCTATTCTGATCTCTAGTCATTAGATAGACTGAAACCTTGAAGTAGGAGGATTAATATCCCTTCCCATTAATTATGATCGTTCCTCCATTGACAAATTCACACACCTTTGTAAAGTCCTTCAAGACCTAAGAGTTATAGGTGCTAAGCCTTATTGTTATTACCTGTACAGACACTCTTGTTTGTATAGGAGACTCCTTATGATGGAATCCATCTCCTTGCTGTTTCTGCCCTTTCCTGGTCTGCTTGTTTTATGATTAATGGTCATCACTATTTATTATTTTGGTTCTGACAGTATTTGCAGATACTCATCAGAGATAAGGGCTCCACTGCAGTTTGCTCTGTACACGTCACAAAACAAATAGTCCCCGCTCCAAAAAGTTTATAACGCAAATACGAGACAAGAGACAACAGGTAGATGTAACCAACAGACCAGAGAAGCATAAGGTAACAATGAAAGTATTATGACTAGCAAACTGGCGTCAGTATTTTTTTTACCAGACACTTTGTGTTCCTGGTTAAATTCCCCTTTCTCCTCATGAGTTTCAGACACCAATTTGCACATATAAGATTCAAGACAGTATTATTCACCTCTTCCTCAAAATGGGCTACTTAAGAGTGTAGCTAGTGCTTTAACTGCTTACTGCAAGATACCCAGATAGGTCTCCAGAAGCTCCATGACCACCAACATCAATCCATGGTTGAAGAAGTCTGAAACAGGAGTGTGTATCCTTTCTGCTCTACCAGCTGTGGAGAAAGAAGAGTGATGAGGGATCCCTACTTTCTGAAGCCAGGGAGAAAAGAGAAAGCTGTTCACTCTTTAAGGGCACATCCATACATACAAGCACACAGAAGCGATGCAAATTTGAGCTGGGGCTTTTTGCCTCCGTGCACATGCTCAGACATGCACTTTGTTGTGGAGCAAATTGTGCCACTTGGGGCAAATAACCCTGCCTGGCACCTCCTGGATCTGCAGTCAGGGGGAGCTAGAGCCAGGCTCCAGCACCTGTCCTGGCCCCAGCAGTATAAAAACCTGCCCTGGCGAGCAGCTCAGGGTTATATGCCCTCAGGAGCTTCTGGGGCCCAGCCAATTGGTATCTGGGGATGCTAGCCCCTTGTGTCAGCTAGACTGCTGAAGCAGCATCCCAAATTCACTTTTTAAAATACCCCCAAATCCACATTCTTACACAATTAGAACAAAAGACAGAGAGAAAGGGGGATTGATCAGATGGACAATGTTTTATTGCTATATTTACAATGTTAAAGCAATTTGGAAGCCTACCAATGTTTCTAGCATCATAATAAATCCTAAATATCTATATATTTTAATGTTTGCTTTGGGTTTCCTTATCACATGGTGGGTGTGTGATGGGGGGATGTGAGGTTTCCAGGAGGGGATGGGAAGGGGATGAGGAGATGTGGGTGGGTGTGGAGGGATGTGAGTCACTGTGTGGGTAGGTGTGGGGAGACTGTGGGTGTGGGAGCTGCTTAGGAGGGGTGGGTCCCTTGCATGAATGCCATGTGCCCTTAGCAGCTGGCAGGGCATGGCACTGCTGGTGGTGATGGAAGCGTGGTGGCAGTGGTGAGCAGAGAGCTCCCGCAGACCCCGCTGGTGGCAGCGGGGGGAGGAGTGTCAGACAGAAACCACCTGCAGACAATGCCAGCATTGACAGTGGTGGCCAGCGGTGATCACTGACTGCCTGCAGATGCCGCTGGTGGTGGGGGGGGGGGGGGGGTGGCAAGTGGCGAACGCTCACAGGCACCACCATTAGTGTCGGTGGCACCTTTTCTGAGGGGCTGCACCGCCACACTCAGGGAGTGCATGTGCACCCCCTATGCATCACCAATGGTCCCCTGCCCCCCATAGGGCAGAGTCCCCCCTTCACAGCACATGGACTACCCTGTCTGCAGGGTCCCAGGCCCCCCCAAAGGCTACAGCTGCCCCCTGGCCCCCTCACTAGTCTCCAGGCCCCTGCTCATTCCCCTGCTTTTCTCCAGCATCTGGAGCCTAGAGATGAGCAGGAGAACAAGCAGGAGGCTGGAGAGAATAGGAGAATGAGCAGGAGGCTTGTTCCCCCCACGCCTGTTGGTTCCCCCAGCTCCTCGTTTGTTCCCTGCTCCCCATTAATTCCCCCCCATCCCCCTTTCTTTTCCCCACTCCCTATTTATTCCCCCCACCCCTATCATTCCCCTGCTCCCATTCATTCCCCCCATCTCCTGTTCATTCCCCCGCCCTCCGTTCATTCTCCCAGCTCCCCTCTAGCTCTCCCAGGCCCGCCACACTCACCAGAAGTAGCAGAGAACTAGCAGGAGGCTGGAGAGAGATGGGGAAGTCTCCATCTTGTCTCCAGTCTCCTGCTGGTCTCCAGCCACCTGCCGCTTCCCCTGCTTGTCTCCAGCCTTGGGAGGCTAGAGACAGCAGGGGAACAAGCAGGAGGCTGGAGACAGGCCCTGGAGACATTCCCCTGCTGTCTCCAGCCTCCTGCTTGTTCTCTGCTACTGCCGGTGAGTGTGTGGGGGCTGGGAGAGCCAGTGGGGAGCTAGGGGAACAAACAGGGGGCAGGGGAAATTAATGGGGGTGGGAGGAATGAACGGGGAGTGGGGAGAGCGAGCCAGGAGCTAGGGGAACAAACTGGGAGTGGGGAAAACAAACAGGGGTGCGGGGAATTAACGGGGAGTTGAGGAAGGTCTCCTACCCCCTCCTCCAGCCCCCCAGCCCCCTACTTACCTGGCAGAAGCTGGGTACAGGTCCCTGCAGCTTGTACTGCTGCCTGCCTGGCACAGTTTGTGGTCCTCCTCCTGGCACAGGCAGGCAGCATGCTTCAGGAACGGGGAAAGGGCCAATTACAGAGATGCTCTGGCAGCGTGCTAGAGTGTCTCTGTGGAGGACTGAGCCTCTGGTTGCCTCAGGTTGCCTAACCCAGTTTTTTCCCTCGGGGTTTTGTTTGACCCCCTGGATAACCAGGGGTCTAATTTTGCTCCCCCACTGCAAATTTGCAGTGGGGGGAACATTTTTTTGTTCCTGCATGTGCCTCTTGCAGCATCTCAAAGGGGTTAGAGATGCTGCAAGAGGCACGTGCAGGCTCATCTGGACGCACCCTAGGAATCCAAATCATTCTTACCACCCGTCCCCTTACAAACACACAGTTGCAAATAGGAGTGAATTTCTCAAAAACTGAAGGAACTCTAACCATTACTTTCTTAGAATTCAAAGGCCAACACCAAGTAGCACAAGGTAAATTCATAAATAAAAGATGATCTTCATGAAAGATCAGTACTAAACTGCCAACCTGAGCAGCTGATTACATTAATAAAAAGATCCTCACGAAAAAGGATTTAGAAATTACTTTAAAAAAGAAGGAACGGAAAAAGAGATTAGTCCTTGCACTTCTACTATCTCATTCTACCTACAACCTATCTACTACCTACAAGCTCAGGGCCATTTAGCTTTGTAAACCCCAAAGGCCAACTCTACATATAATTTGTAGAACTGTAACAAAAACCAGAGAATATTCAAGTCCATAGATATTAAGTAAAGTCCCAATACTGCAACTATGTCTGTCTGAGACTGGGCAGATTCTTAGCCCCACAGAGAGTTCACTGGCATAGGTTATAGAGCACCTTGTTTGGAAGTGATTGCAGAATCAGTCCAAAATCACAGCTAACCATCTGAATAGCCTTCTGCTGGGAACTAGTCATCGGCTTATCCTCCTTTTCCTATTTGCGGAAGTTACAGCTTATCCACAACATTGAGAAACCAGCTAGACTAAACTCTCCCCCAAATGAAACCAAACAGCAAACCAAATACCACTGCTAAAAGTAAGCTTCTGAGGTCTGGTGTGCAGGGGCAGGTTTGGTATTTCTTTTTACTTATTGTACATCTGCAAATAAAATAAATTCTCAACTTACAATTAAGTTTGAATTTCACCCCTAAAGCTAAATGCAAACAGAAGTCCTCTCTTCACCTTGTTTCTTAGCCATAACAGCCTCTTTCTTTGTCTGCTTTCCTCCCGTTCCCAGTTTGTGGTCCTCCTTTGGTCAGGGCCAGCCAGCTGGGAAGGTACCACAAAAGTAAAAACATAATAGAGTCAGACTTCCCAGAGGAATGAGATAATAGATGCCGCAGCTGGACAACAGAGACATGTGCTGTAGTGGGAGGAGAAACTCCTGACACTACTGAAGCTTTTTGCCTCACGCACAGTTCCAGATAAAAGACCAAACCATGAGCCCTTTGTGTTTGGGAAGGGTGCTTTTAATCCTCTCCCTCTCATTTCACTGGCTCTGTTTGATGCAACTTTACTTTGTTTTTGCTCACTGAATTTCCCCTCTCATAATATCCCGGGGAGCCAGCCATACTTTTCCTTTCTCAGTCCAAAGGAACAACCCTGTTATAGGTATTTAAGATCCACCAGTCACTGTGGTATGGAGATACAAAACTATCTTGTCGTATGAATCTTGATTCACAATCGTTATATTGCTATCTACCATTGTGCATTCTCAACACAGAATCAGAGATGTGCATTTTAAATAAATCAAATATATCTAGAAGGGGAGAATTCTTCCTTTTCTTTCTAATGCTTCAAAATGCATACTATTATGCTCTTTATATAAAGGCTAATACACCTCACTTAGGGTTACGGTGACTACTTAGCTTGACAGGCTAATGTGTAAAATGCTTGCAAAACTGAGGGAAACCAGTCACATGAACTTACTGTATGACAGAAGAGCTCTAATATGTGTTTAGCTGTTTATTTTTTAGCACCATATGTTTCTCTTTTGAACAAACAACTCCTCTGAAACTGCTGCTTCTTTTTTATTTTTTTCTGAATAAGACTCCCACAGGGCAGAGAGGGAAACCGTACATTTGTGGGTTACAGGAGAGCAGGAACATAATTAATAGAAAACCCACAGCTTTCACAAGTCTAATCCAATTCCTCATCTTTTTAATTGGATAAAGCCTGTAGAGATGGTGCACCGTGCCAGTGTCTGTCACATTTTCTGTCAGGCATGCACTGCCATAAGAACAAAAGTACATTCTGAGCTCCACCTAGTGGGGATACAAATATAGTGTGTGTATGTGTGTGTGCGTGCATGCGAGTGCATGTACGCGTGTGCATGTGCACACATGCACATGTGCGTTGACAAAAAGCACGCAGGATTTGGAGCAAGAATGCTGTTTTTACCTTTCACAGAAATATCTTTAGCTTAATGGAGATTACAGCTATGAGTATCCATGGTGTAAATGCTACATTTTGCTTTAGTAGGGTTACCATATGTCCGAGTTTTCCCAGATGTGTCCTCTTTTTTGGCCCCCTATCCTCGTGTCCAGACGGGTTTTTAAAATGGGAGCAAATGTCTGGGTTTTTGCCCTTCCTCTGCTTTCCCAGGCACTAGCAGCTTGGGACTCCTTGGGGCTGGGAGCAGAGGGTAAGATGATTGGCAGTCGGGGGTCACATGCTCTGCGCATGGGCCCCAGCAAACTCCCAAGTAAGAGAGACAGAGTGTGTGCAGTGCGCGTGTGCATGTGTGTGCGTGGAAGCTGCATGGGCAGCATGGCTGGAGGGGTGGGGCCTGTGGGTCGGGAGTGAGGGGCACCTGAAGGGCTGGGGGAGGCAGGGGACTGTGGACCAGGAGTGAGGGGCACTGGCAGGGCGGGTGGGGGGGGGGCAGGGGACTGTGGGTTGGGAGTAAGGTCCAATGGTAGGTCTGGTGGGGCAGGGCTCAGCAGATCAGGAGTGAGGAGCACAGGCAGGGCTGGAGGGCAGAGGTTTAGGACTGAGGGGCAGATGCAGCGCGTGGACATATCACTGCCCACCCCCACAATCATATACCCCACCCCTCTCTCCACCTACTCCTACCCTTCCCTCCCTCTCTCCCTCCCACAAGTGTCCTCGTTTTTTATACTGGGAATATGGTAACCCTAGTTAGCCCCAGCTTCTTTTTCTTCTATGCTGACAGACACCAAGCTTGATCCTAAGTGGCACTGCACATTTATACCCCACGAAGTCAATAGGGAGATAAGACTCTGCTCAGACTCAGTGGCAGGTATCTTGGTATTTATTAGAGACTGACTTAAGCCATAACATTCAGATACAGGTTTCTAGCACCCTGTAGTTACAAGTATTAATAATAAACTTTTATATTACCATTGTACCTATGGCCATGATTCAAGTCAGCACTCCACTGAACAGACTGCTATAAAAACATACAGTAAATTATAGGCTGTGCCATATATACATTTAGTGATCTTTTAGGGGTAGGAGAGTTTGGGATCCAGGGTTTTGAGTCCACCTACTATAAATGAGTAATGTTTTGTCTTGTTTTGTTTTTTTTTTAAACTTCATCTTTCAGATATTAAAGTGACCCAAACCTCATGGGTATTTGCATCTTGGATTTTGGTTGGGGCCTGTCTGTAGCAGTCATCATATAATTTAAGAAAAAGTTTAATAGATTCATAATGGTTACCTAATCTGACTTTCTCTATAGCACAGGCCAGGGAATGTTACCAAGGGCACTGACAGAAGTGACATTTGTTGCGTGATTGGCCCCCTGAAAGTGCTCTACAGCCTTGCCATGACACATGTGCATGGCTGCAGAGTGCTTTAAAAGTAGTAGATAGTGACAAATTAACCCTCTACTAATGGGGATAATGAAGGCACTCCAAAGTGGAGCCTTAAGGCACTTCTGTTCTCTAGGGTCAGTTGTGAGCGCAATTGGGGCTGGGCTGATGAAGCCCATCCCCAGTGCTATCTGCAGGAAGGGAGTGGGGAGAAGAGAAAGGGAGGGAGCTGAGGGCTGGGGTTTGCCCCACCTAAGGTACGGGGGAGGTGAATTGGAGCCCTGAGCCTGCTCCCCCTTTAGCTTAGGTCAGGAAACCCCAGCCCACAGCTCCCTTCATCTCCCTTCTCCCCACTCCCTTCCTGAAGACAGCACCTGAGTTGGGGACGGTGGGGATAGGGGAAAGAGAGCTGCAGGTAGACAACTTCTCCACCAGATTGGCTCCAAGTGGAGCTCGATCTCTGTCCCCCCACACCACTGACCCAACAGATGAATGTCTGTTGAATCAGAGGCGGGGGAAGGGGGGGGGGGCACTCTAATTCATAGCACTTTATGTAAAACACCATGAGTTAGAGTGGGGACCTGCATGTCTGTCAGTGTCCCAAATGATCCCCTGTACCTTATGGCTGAGCTAGAGCATATCTTTATGAAAGCAATACTGCAAGCTTTAACTAAAGATGGATGGCAGCTTCTAAGGAAGTACTTATCTGTAGGAAGCGTTCAGTATTTTCCATTCTCATTGATGTGGATTGTAACTCTGGGTACTCACCAGGAGAGCTGTGCACTAAAGGAGATAGGTTATTGATTGTGACTGCTGCGTTGTTTCATTATAAATTCAATCACATTTCTGTGCAAGAAGAAAGTGAGAGTTATTCAGTGTAACCTACATTACGATTTCTTCTGAGAGTGAACAAGCTTGGCAAAAAGGGAGAAAAGAAAATAACAAGTCTCCTGTCCCCTATTCTTCCTAGGGTAATTACATACTTTTCCGAACTCATTCCATGGATATGAGAATTTGATCTACTTATTTTACACAAAAAGCACTTATATTGGTTATGATTCAAAATATTATTTGCTTCTTTGGACAAAGGCTGAAGCTGCTAAAGAGTAGAATATAACAATATTCTGTTGTCTGTGATAAGAAAATGTTATGGTGAAAATATCCTTCAGTCTGTTACTTCCTTTTATCATCTTCTCATCAGGAAATGCACCCAAGTGTTCCTTCATTTACATGAGAGCTTTTCACTTCTACTGTTGTGCCAATTAAATCATATTTTTCTCTTGAATCTAAACAATTAGCCTAGCTCTCAAAGTCCAATCTCTGCATCTCTTTAGAAAAGGTTTAGACAAAGATTAAGTCCTTTACTGAACTCTTTAATATTCAGTGGGACATCATCTGACATACACATCAGTTTCCTCTGAATTTTAAAGGCAAAAAACTATATATACCTTTGGATCAAAAGATTCCATTCCTTTTCATATTTTTTAAGAAAAATAAACTGTTGTATTTATATTAATAATATTTTTATGTTGGTAGGCTCTATTTTTAGTATACTATTTGTAGTTTGGTTACTTTGTTCAAACTTATTTATATTATGGTTATATGTGTGTTATGTCATCTTTGGGAGTATGGCATTTAGCCAGAATCCTTAATAAATTGAAATTGAATTGAATTGAATTGAAACTGTTATATATCTAATTTGAAACTATCAAATGTGATCACAAAAGTATCCCTAATATTTAAGTTTGAAAAGACCTTGTACCTGGCCAGAGATGTTACAAATTCATTTAAAATGTTTTTCTTGTTTGCTTTTTTGTGGGGTTGTCACAGAAAATAGCAAGTGACATACCACACAGGGTGTCCCTGTAATCAATGCTGCCTTGGGTTATTTGCTATAGTAATTGTTAGTTCAGGGCTGATGGGCATACTGCACCTCTGTGGTACAGCCATTAAGGAACATTGCTTTTAAAATGTACAATAATACGGGTATTCTTATGCATTCTGGACATTTTCCCTTCCCAGTGCCTTTTACCTCCACCATGCAGGCAGCAGCAGAACTAAGAGAAAGCCCTTCTCACCAAAAAAAAATCAACCAAGCTGTATTTCATACAAGAGAAGTTTGGGGGGTGGGGGTTGGTTTTGTTTTAAAGGACTTCTCTCCTTCAGGGCTTGCCTTTCTTACATAGTTTTGCAACCTCTTCCCACCCACTTTTTTCCATTGTTTTTGTCATGTGGAGCATTTTCTACTCAAAGTCATAGATAAGCCATTCTCTCTCTCACAATGAGAGACAAAGAAATGCATGCAGCAGAAACAAGAAAAACGTAATTGAGAGGGATTATGACACAGGCTACAAAGAAGCTGGTTAAGCCATTGGAAGCTTTCTCCAGGCTTTACATTTTCCATTTGGGAAAGTACTCTTAGCAACCAGCAGGCTGGCAGAACTTCCTGGCCAGGTAGCTAGCTACCTGATTAACTGGAGATTTCCCTTGGCTTTTCCACTGAATACTGTTCCAAACTGTATTATGGTGTTGTCACCTTCTACCCTATAGTTGGCCACATTTACACAGTAAATCTGGAACAAATTGGATTTGGCTATCTACATCGCTTGTAAAATGCTTGAGAGTCATCTGTCGTGAAAGGCACCATATAATTTTGTTTACCATATCTTTCTGTTTGAATATCTCTTATCAAAGTAACTTTTAATAGAATTGAAGAGAGAAAGCAACATGCTTCTGTATGCTTATACAAACTTCTTCTTACTTGTCTAAGGAATGGGTATGGCCGTGAATCCAGTTATAATGTGTGAAATCTGCTGTACCTTCTCATTTTAAACACTAAACAGATTATTCTCAGAGGCTATATTCTTAACTGTAACAGCAGCCCTGCAAGAAAGGTAAACTGTTTGGCTGACCACTACTTGGGCAATCATAAAATTAATCAACCTACAAGGCTAAATTTAATTTCCAGGAAACCTACTTTTTTGGGATTAAATTTTGGAGTGGAAAAAGAAGAGCTACTAGCTCTATTAACTCTAATAACAAGTTGCAACACAACATCATCAGCTTCTTATCTTGCAGTCCTTACTCTTGAGAGAAGTCACCTAGAGTTTGATGAAATGACCACCTGAATGAGGCCTACACACACTAACATCAGTTCAAATGGGCTCAACTACCGTGAAAGCTATGAGAAGCACTAAAAAAACCCCCTAAAACAGATGACATACTGCCAAACATTCCATTCACATGACAATTTTTCACTTCTGCCACATACCATATTTGTTTTCTCCCTTGTTCTTCTGCTCCAGGCTAATTCAATTTCCAACTTTTTATACCTACTGATCTGAGCATATGAAGAAGTATTTTATAAAAGTTCCATTTTTCCTGAAAGAGCTTACAAGCTAAAAAGACAAGACAGTGAGAAGGGAAACTGAAGTACAGAGAGATTAAGTGACTTTCTCCAAAGTCACCCAGTAGGTCAGTGGCTCAGCCAGGGAAAAAATAAACCTCAGGTATTCAGGAGTTTCGGGGGAGGATGTATTACTGTAGTACCAAAAAGCCCCCATCATGAACAAAGACACCATTGTACAGGTTGCTGTACAGACAGCCTGACCCTGACTCAGTATCCTATCCCCACTGACTCTTTATTATAACAAAAATATTTATTATTCACCTGATGGATCCACTGAGAAATAAAGTAATAATACTAATATGGACTCATCTATAGCAAGGACTCTTTCCCCTGCCCAATGGACTTTTTAATACTGTTGTTAAGGTTGGTCTATGGTGAAAATGAATGCCTAAAAAGGGAGGGCACTGGCTATTCTGCACTAACTCCCTGTGTGGAGAAGTGGAGTAAGCTATCTTGCACTTGGAAGACAATCCTAGTGTTCACACCAGTCGTTAATGTGGAGCAGCTCATGCCTCGTAACTTCGCACCCTGGTGCTCTGCATACTTACTTCCCCTACATAAACATGTTTTCAGTGTCTTTGGCAATGTTGCATTAATCACAACACACAGGCCCAGCAAAAACCTGAAGTCAACACTATGGCTTATGAGGTTGCTAGGGCGTAGCTTTGGGGAAAAATGTCATCCCAAATCTGTTTATGAGACATACAGTCCAATAAACTGAGGTAATAACATTTCTGTTATTACTCTGTGCAGTTGAAGCCAGATCTTATAATGTGTTAATGGTCTGTATGTAGTGAGCTACTTATTCTTATCCCCGGACCACAGCTCAAGTGTGGTCCAGAAGCAGAATAGCAGGAGTTATGTGGATCAGGTACAAGAGACACTAGCAGCCATGAATGTAGTTTCCACATTGGCTGCCAGCATGGAGCTTGGCTTTTGCTGGTACTACCAGTTCTTCCCTGCCCTGAGCAAAGAAATTCACCTTAGCTGTTTGTTTGCTCACAAAAAACCCCCAAAAAACAGGGCTGGGAGAGAATACTAAAAAGCTCTCTGTTAACTCCAAGCTGCTTACAACTATTTCACTAGTATGTAAGATTCTGATTTTAGTGATTGGTTACACTATGAAACTTTCCAAAGAGCAGATTCAATTTGCCAAGAATAACTTTTCTGTACTGAACTAGTTTCTGTAGTGAACGTACAAGAAGAAATGGAAATTTTTTAAGTGTGTTTAGTCATGAGCCTTTACAAACATTTTCAATCGTAGACCATCAACAAGCCTTGGAAAAATTTGTTCAAGTCCCTCAGTTATCCAATCAGAAAGTATATTAAGCTATGACCTGAACAGAGCAATATTTCAATTATTCCCTGCGACCTCCTGGCTATGTTCTTCTATACGTATTTCAACTTAGGGAACTAAAAAGGGATCATCTCTCCTTCTACTGTGCATATAACTGATATGTGCATGCACTCAGCAGGAAGCTTGTTAAAATCTAGCTCTTACCATCTCTTTAAAGAAAGTAGGTCATTGGCATCCTCCTCCTCCAAATGTAAAGACAGAGAAACAGAGGTATATTGTCCAAATTCATCCAGCAGTTGGGACTAGAATTAGTTCTCCTTATTCACAGGTCAGCAGCCTAATGAGTAGACCATACTACCTACCATACACCTCCAGGTTTATCTCAGCCTTTGGCTGAGCGTAGTTAGTAAATGGTCTTCTGGTCACTGCCCGTACATGAAGGGCTGGGTGTCTGGGAGGAGCACAGGGCTACATCCCAGTAGAATTTTCAGCTGATAATATCTTCTTCATTTTGGCCTCTAGCATTTGCTACCTTGGTTCAGAGCACACCAGAGAACTGGGCCCCTCTGCAAACTGCCATTTTTTCTAACTGCTGTTGGAAAAATATAAATAAAAATTGATACCAAAACATGGATTCTTACTTTTCATCATTCCTTTAAAAAAAACCCAACAACCTACCATGTACCAGGGCCCACAGGGGATGCATAGGGGGTGCACGGGGGTGCCCCCCCTGAGAGTGCCAGCTGGGGAGTGGGGGGCACCAGGAAAAGCACCGCTGGCACTTCCGGGACCCCCCCCAGTCGCTAACTGGCCACTGCGGGGGCAAGTGCTTCCCCCCCCCCCCCCCCCCGACTCAGGAGGCACCAGTTGCCCATGCCAGGGCCTGACCTACACCTGGGACAAACTAGCCTAGCCCATTGGTTTATTATTAACTGTTTCTATCAGTTCCCTGAGACCACAACTGATATTTGGATGCTATTGGATGCACACAGAACGAGATGCTATGGATGCACACAGAATGAGAGACAGCCCCTGCTTTGATGAGCTTTCAATTTACATAAAAGGGACAAATAATAGATTATTATCCCCAGTTTACAAATGCAGAACTGGAGCACCTAGAGGTTAAATGATTAGTTCAAGGTGACATAGGCCATGTCTCTACTGCCTCCCTGCTGTAAGCTTGGGAGGGATGCTGACAAACAGGCACCACTCATGTGCTCCTGCTCCCATTCTGCACACATGCAAACCCAGCACTTAGACTGCAGACAGAAATGCAGCTCCCCGCTGTACCTGAGCATGCTTTGCAGGATGCATTCTGAGTTACAACGCCCCCCCAGACCAAACAGAAATTCACTCTTGGTTCCAAGGGGGACGGGAATTTAGGTGCTGGCTGCAGCCTGAAGCCAGGTTCCCCTAGCAATGGCCCCTCTTCCTTGCCAGCCTGCAAAATCGTCAGAAAGGGATGGGGGAAAGGAAGCAGAGAGAGCTTGTTTGGGGTTCTCCAGCCAGCGGTCGACAGTGGAGGGGGGGGATTGGAGTCCCCCCACCTCCAATTCACCTACCCCACACTCCAGGGGAGCTGAAAACCCCCCAGACCAAACTCTCTCCTCTCCCTTCCCCTCTCCCATTCTGAAAACAGCAACAGGCTGGGAGGCAGTGCAGACAGAAGTTACAGGATATGCTCTATTTTGAAACCTTCATCTAACACCTCATATAATGAGGGGTCATATTTTCATCTGATTGGCCATTTTTTAAACAGTTTACAGCCATGCACTTGTATTTGGTCATGGCTATCTGCAGCCTGATTGGGCAAAACTTGTCACTTCTGTCTGTGCCCTTAGTCACAGCAGATGGCTTCCAAGGGTCCTGGGTGCTGCTCTCAACCTTTCTGCCAGAGGCATGCTCAGGAACCTTCAAAGACTCTGCGTAATTGTGCAGAGTTGCAGCTTATGAGTGTGGCTTGTTTTTTCAGGGGCCTTCCCAGGCTCAGCAAGGAGGTGGTACAGACAAGATCACAGAAAGTTTGCAGTAGCCCTGGTATTCTAGTCCCTTGTCTTAACTGCAAGGTCATCCTTCTGAGCAGAGCTGTACTGGCAAGAGTCTGGCCCAACTGTGTGTAAATGGAGATGTTCTCTGGATGACTTTGTGATTCTTGGTTTAGAGGAAATTAGAAACTGGAATGTAAAACTCTATCCCATTTATAAACATGCCCATAATTTGTATATGGTGCTATAGATTAATGATGCAGTTCTTCAAGGAGATTAACTGCTGATTCAGACATCCATCATTTTTTTTCTGACTTCAGAACCATTTCCCTACTAAAATGAATATCACAACCCCTTAGGGGTTGATTGTGCTCAGTGCTATGTAGGCGTGCAAGGAGAAGGATGGTAAAAGGGGACACGCTAGCTCCCCACGCTGCCTCTAGGAGGACAGAAAATAGGGTTGACATCATTGTAGTGTCTGAGCACCTTGGACAGGGCCAGATATCTCAGTAGTCCTCTGAGTATAAAGGACAGAGCTAGTATTTGGAAATGATGGGCCCATGACACTTCCTGTCCAGTGCTAGGTACTGACCTTATACAGGGCTGGTGCAGTGGCTGAGTTTGTCCACAACACAGTGGCCCAGATCCCACTCTGTCATAAAGACCACCCTGCGGCCCATGGGCAACTGGTGCCTCCTGAGTCTGGGGGGGCACCAGATCTCTGACGGGGTGGAAAAAAAACATGACAAGTAATTGTTTGAAGCTGGAATCACCTATCCAGCTCAAGGTGTGGGGAGGAGAGGAAGCCCACCTTTTGCCCAGTTGCCTAATGGCTAGGACACTAGGTTCTAGGCCCACCTTAGTCTGAGGGGGGCGTTAAACCCACTGCTCTCACTTCCCAGGAGCATACTCTAACCACCATGCAATGGTCAAGGCTGGGTGGGGCCACCTTCCTATGGAAGCTGGCTCACTAAGCAGCCAAAATGAAAGATTCATTGCCCAAAAAGAGAGAAAGCAAGAAGGACTGTGACAGAGTGAGGAAGCCACTCTTCTGGGAGCTGTGCTGGTGAGAGTCTGGGGTGGGATTATCTTTTTAACTCTGCGAACTCTTTAAACATGCTTCTTTAATAAAATGAGGTTCAGCCTCTAATCAATTTTTACAGAAAACTTTTGTTTTCCAGAGAAAGTCAATGAAAACCTTCTCTTTGGTGTCCCGAGTTTTCGGCAATACATACTAAAGGAAGGCAGAGGTTTTTGCTAGTACTGCATCCAATAAGGAAACAAATTGTAAATACCTAAGAAAGAGAAAAAATATTCAGCTTTCACTGCAGATATGCTATAATCAGTGAATAAGTATGAGGTCATTTTTGCCCTCAATTGTATGTACGTGCATGTATACTGTTACTACCAGTCAAAGAGAACTGTACGCACTTATCCAAGAGGCAGAATTTAGCCCCTGCAACACCACATCTGCAGAGTTTGGCACATCAGAACAGTGTGTAGTAAACTGCCAGTCACAGACATCAAAACCAAATGTATAATCTGTTCCCAGTTCAGTCAGAATGCCCTGGTAAAGCTTTATCAGTTTAATATAGAATCACATATTGGATCTACTCTACCTGATTTTTTTTCCTAACAGCCAGCTTGAATTACTTCTTGCACATCTGAGGTCTCAGTATGAATCCTTCATAGGTGACCTGATTATTAGCAGACCTGATGAGCATCCACAGATTCCAATTACTTCAGGGGAAGCTGTGAGTCCTCCAAATATCAATATGGCTTAGTTCAGTCACAGGTACTAGAGCAAGAGAACACAATGGAGCTGCAGGGTGATGTATTAATACTTTCACAAACAGTTCACAAAGCAGGAGGACAAATGCACAACTAGACAAGTTATCTTAAAAGAGCCAATCTTGATAAGTACCTATTTGGGTACAGCTTTAAAACATTCACACAACAACTGGAAGAAAGGGGCAGCAGTGGTGTCTCCTTGTTTTGTTGTTCATTTACAAGTCTCACTGCAAATTTTGAGAGCAGCAACTGGTACACTCAGGAACTGAAGGGTTTGACAAAGTAATATTTAAATGCATGAAGGGTGCCAAATTGATAAGCCTGGGGATTCAAGTTCTTCATTTATATGCAGAACATGTGTAGCACAGGCAATGGCAAGGCAAACTTCAATTTATCTACTTCTGTGGCCTCTCCATCTCCAGAGTAGGCGAGCACCTCCCAAGTGGTTAAGAACAGAAATATTTTTCTTTTCTGTCTAGCCTGTATGGTTTTATACTGTATAGTAGGAGAAATAGCTTGATTGATTTAGAGCTTGTTTCTTTGCTTGTATGCATAGAAATTTTAGGCCGTCTGCCCCTTTCCTCATATGTGCATTAGTGCCCTGAGTAGAGGACAACAGCTGTCCACAGCTCAGAGTCTAATAAGCGAATCCAGCTCAGAGTAAGAAGACAGGTAAAACCTCACATCTCTTTCTGAATTGGTTTTCTTCCCTCAACCAGTAGAGAGAGAAGTGTAGCACTTCCTGTAATCAGATATCCAATTTTGCTTTCTCATTTACCTACTAAATTCATATACCCAGTACAGGAAACTGGGAATGTAGAACAGTTTTGAACAAGCCAAAGACATTACACTGCATATGCCACATGAGAGACAAAGTAATTGCACTGGTAATTATTTTCATGTCTCCTAATTCCACAACAAGATATTAATTTCACTAGCTATTATACTCAAAAATGGTTACCCTGAAAAGGGAAGTAGGGAATACCACATATATCCATAATGTGATCACTGCCAGTAAATCAGGACATGAAAACAAAATGAAAACATTTTCCCTCAAGTACCACACTAAGAGCCCATATATCAAAACCATTTGACTCCATGCTTATGGAGAGAAAAGCAAGGGTTTGTGTTTTGGTTTGGTTTGGTTTGGTTTGGTTTGGTTTGGTTTGGGGGGGGGGTTCTTTTTAAGAATAGCATTAAATGGCAGAAAAGCAGAAAGAAATAATGTTACGGTCATTTCTGGAAAAAAAAGTGTGGCTTCATAAAGACTGGCAACGGTCAAATATCAGAATAAGGGGAAGCTTTCAGAACCAAGGAGCAGTTAACAGGCCAGCTTACAGGGGAGTTTGCTAGGCTAGGTCTGCTTGGAAAGAGGGGCGGCAGATTAAGAGACCCATAAAAATGGTTGGAGGACGTTGCAATGCCAGAGCCACTGCCACTGCCAGCTCTTCCTCTGCTTGTACCTGTGAGATGTCTGTCCAGGCAGGACTGATCACTGTTGAGGCTTCCACCCAAGTCTTGGTTTGGCACTGTGGAGACTGCAGTTTGCAGGTTCCTTCCAGTGACAGCCAGGTGGGGGATGTGAGGTGAGCGGTGCCTCCTGGGGGTGTCCCTCAGGGAGCAGGCAAAAGAGCTACAGGAGGAGGTGAGGCTCCAAAGCATCCTCTGCCATGAGTTCACCCATTTGATGCTGGAGGAGACCTCTGTGGACTGCGGAGGAAGCACTGCCAGAGGCAGCACTAGAGAAGGAAGAGGACATGGACTCCTAGGAAGGTGGAAGTTGGAAGTTTGTGACCTCTGGCAGCAAACCAAAGTTTTCATCTCCACCTGCAGCTGTTTGCCTGGAGAACAGATATGGAGCCCTGGCAACAGAGGAGAAGAAGCACATTCTGTTGACAGAAGAGCTAGGCATCCCCAAGGGTGGGAGGACTGAGACCACCGCCACCAAGAATAAGCGACAGGTGGTGGTAGTCAGAGACTTCCTTCTGAGGGGGACAGAAACATCCATCTGCCAGCCTGACCTGCTGTCTTGAGAGGTCTGCTGCTGACCCACAGCCCAGATCTGATATGTCATGGAGGGATTAACAAGACTTATCCAGCTCTCCAGCTACTACCCCATGCTGCTTATCCATGTGAGCACAAATGATACTGCCAGGGGTAACCCTGAGCAGATCAAAAGTGAGTACAGGGCTCTGGGTGCCAGGGTGAAAGGGACAGGGGCTCAGGTGGTGTCCTCCTCAATCCTTCTGGCCAAGGGGAAGGGCCTGGGCAGAAACAGATGCATCCTATAGATCACTGCATGGCTGCACAGATGGTGTCACCCGCAAGACTTTGGCTTTTTCCACCATGGGATGTTGTTCCAAGAAGAAGCATTTCTAGGAAGAGACAGGATCCACCTGACAAAGAGAGAGAAGAGCATCTTCACAGAGAGGCTCACTAACCTAGTGAGGAGGGCTTTAAACTAGGTTCTCCAGGGGATGGAGACCTAGGCCCTGAGGTATGTGGGGAAGTGGGTGACCTGGAGGAAACACAAGGAATAGGCGGCAACAGGGGAGGCCTTCTCATTCTCCCTGAGAAAGTTGGGCAATTGGCTAGCTACCTCAGGTGCCTGTACATGAATTCACGGAGCCTGGGAAACAAGCAGGAAGAATTGGAAGTCCTTGCACAATCACAGCACTATGACATGATTGGAATAACGGAGACTTGGTGGGGTAGCTCGCATGACTGGAGCACTGTCATGGATGTGTACAAACTGTTCGGGAAGGACAGGCAGGGGAGAAGAGGAGGAGGAGTTGCCCTTTATATAAAAGAGCTGTACGATTGCTCAGAGCTCCAGTATGAAGCTGGAGCTAGGCCTGTTGAGAGTCTCTGGGTTAGGGTCAGAGGGGAGAGCAACAAGGGTGATGTCATGGTGGGGATCTGCTATAGACCACCAGACTAGAAGGAAGTGGTGGATGATGCTTTCTTCAAACAGCTAGTAGAAGTGTCCAGATCACAGGCCCTGGTTCTTATGGGGGCCTTAATAAATCACCCTGACATCTGCAGGGAAGGCAATAAAGCAATGAACAGGCAATTCAGAAAGTTTTTGGAGACTGTTGAGGACAACTTCCTGGAGCAAATGTTGGAGAAGCCAACTAGGGGCCGTGCTCTTCTTGACCTGCTGCTCACAAACGGAGAAGAATTGGTGGGGAATGTAGAAGTGGATGGCAACTTGGGCATCCCAAGAACTTACGAGATGGTTGAGTTCAGGATCCTGAGGAAAGAGAAGAAGGAGAGCAGCAAAGTAAGGACCCTGTATTTCAGAAAAAAGGACTTTGATGCACTCAGGGAACTGATGGGCAGGATCCTCTGGGAGGCCAGTCTGAAGGGGAAAGTAGTCCAGGAGATCTGGTTGTACTTTAAAAAAACCTTACTAAGGGCACAGGAATGAACCATCCCTACGTGCAGAAAGATTATCAAGTATGGCAGATGACCAGCTTGGCTTAGCAGGGAAATCTTCAATAAGTTAAAACACAATAAGGAAGCTTACAAGAAGTGGAAACTTGGACAAATAGCTAGGGAGGAGTATAAGAGCATTGCTCAGGCATGCAGGGATGAAATCAGGAAGGCCAAAGCACAACTGGAGTTGGAGTTAGCAAGGGATGTGAAGGGTAACAAGAAAGGTTTCTACAAGTAAGTTTGCTATGACAGGAAGATCAGGGAAAGTGTTGGGTCCCTTACTGAGTGGGAGACACAACCTAGTGACAGATGATGTGGAAAAAGCTGAAGTGCTCAATGCCTATTTTACATCAGTCTTCATAGGCAAGGCCAGCTCCCAGACTACTGCACCTGGCAGCACATTTTGGGGAGGTGAGGAGCCAACAGTAGTGAAAGAACGGGTTAAGGGCTATTTAGAAAAGCTGGACATATTAAATTCCAGGGGGCCAGATGCGATGCACCCAAGAGTGCTGAGGGAGTTGGCTGATGTAATTACAGAGCCACTGGCTATTACCTTTGAAAAACTGTGGCAATTGGGAGAGGTCTTGGATGACTGGAAAAAGGCAAATATAGTGCCCATCTTTAAGAAAGGGAAAAAGGAGGATCCAGGGAACTACAGACTGGTAAGCCTTACCTCAGTCCCTAGAAAAATCATGAAGTAGCTCCTCAAGAAATCCATTTCTAAGTGTCTGAAGGAGAAGAAGGCAATTAGGAACAGTCAGCTTGGATTAACCCAGCAAACCTGCTTGACTTCTATGACTAGATGACTGGCTTTGTGGAATTGGGGAAAGCAGTGGATATGATATACCTTGACTTTAGCAAGGCTTTTGATATGGTCCCTCACAACATTCTTGCAAACAAGCTAAGGAAGTATGGGTTAGATGAATGGACTGTAAGATGGATAGATGGTGCAGATGACACCAAGCTGGGGAAAGTAGTAGATATGCTGGAGGGTAGGGCTAGGATTCAGAGAGATCTGGACAAATTGGAGGATTGGATCAAAATAAATTTTATGAGGTTCATTAAGGACAAGTGCAAAGTCCTGCACTTAGGACAAAACAATCCAATGCACTGGCACAAGCTGAGGACCAACTGGCTAAGTAGTAGCTCTGCAGAAAAGGACCTGAGAGTTACAGTGCACAATAAGCTGAATATGAGCCAACAGTGTGCCCTTGTTGCAAAGAAGTCTAACAGTATACTGGGCTGCATTAGTAGGAGCGTTTACAGCAAATTTAGGGAAGTGATTATTCCCCTCTATTTGGCACTGGTGAGGCCATACCTGGAGCACTGTATCCAGTTTTGGCTCCCCACTACAGAAAGGATGTAGACAAATTGGAAAGAGTCCAGCAGAGGGCAACAAAAATGGTTAGGGGGCTGGGGCACGTGACTTATGGGAAACTGGGCTAATTTAGTCTGGAGAAGAGAAGCGCAAGAGGGTATTTAATAGCAGCTTTCAACTACCTGAAAGGTGGCTCCAAATAGGATGGAGCTAAACTGTTCTCAGTGGTGGCAGATGACAGAACAAGGAGCAATGGTCTCAAGTTGCAGTAAGGGAAGTTTAGGTAGATGTTAGAAAAAACTTTTTCATTAGCAAAGGTAGTCAAGCACTTGGACAGATTATACAGAGAGGTGGTAGAATCTCTACACTTGGAGGTTTTTGTGACCTGGCTAGACAAAGCCTTGGCAGCAATGATCTAGTTCAGGGGTTGTCAACCAAAGGTACGCATACCCTTGGGGGTACTTAAGAATGCCTAGGGAGTATGCGCGGGCAGGCAGGGATGGAACACCACCACCCACCACCTCGCGCTGTCACGCAGGCACTGTCCACCCAGCCAGACGTGGGGGAAGCTTGCACATGGTGGCTGCTGCCACTCCACATTTGGCTGCGTACCCTAACCCCCCCTGGTAGGGACACTTATTAAAAAAGGTTGAAAGCCCCTGATTTAGTTGGGATGGTCCTACTTTGAGCAGGGGAGTTGACTAGATGACCTCCTGACGTCCCTTCCAATCCTCATTTTCTATGATTCTGTGATTCTAGGAAATGTGTTAGGTTCCCCCATTACTGCATCTTTATTGTGTACAGAGACCTTCTTTATTTATTTTTTATTCAATCTTTTTTCCCCACTTGTTTTCTATTCTAGAGCTATTATGCTTTGGGAGCCCACATTTTGCTGAAGGGTCTTGGCAAGATCTTTGGAGCAGGTAACCGTAATGTCTGGTGAGCTTGTAACTGGAACGGCAAGAATGCTAGGAAGGGAACACTGAAATTTAAGCCTGTATTTTGGACCCTTCTTCACAGTCTAACTCAGGGGTCGGCAAACCCTGGCAAGCGTGCCATTAGTGGCACGCAGAGACATTTTTCCTGGCACACCAAGAGGCACGCAAAGAAGTTGTTTTTTTGGTCTTTTGTTTTAAGTTGCTGCTCTGGGCTGTGCAGCCACAAGTACCAGCGCCACAGCAGGCACCAGGGCAGAGCCAGAAGAATGCAGGCAGGGACGCTGTCTGTGCTCTACTACCCCCACCCCTTGCTTCCAGGCTGTGCCCTACAGCCCGGCTGGCCCCTGGAGGGAGCTGCCTAGGCAGGCAAACACCCTGTCCCACCTGGGGCAGCACTGACGTGCCAAGTGCTGGGGCCAGGGAGTCTGAACAGGGTCTGGGCAGCATGGGGGGAGGCGCCACGGGCAAGCCAGCCCGGTCAGGCCCTTAGGAAGGTGGGGTCTGGGTGGGAAGTGGGGGCTGCCCCGGGGCTCTGTGGGCTCAAGCTGTGGTGGGCGGGCAGACAAGGGTGCCCAATGGCACCCATGGTGGAGTCTGGCCTGGCCTGCGCAGCTCTGCAGGGATGGGCTGCAGCCACCCTGTGTATGTGGGGATGCTGCCTAGCTGGGGCAGGACACCGGGCTCGGGGGACTTCCCTCTTCGAGTTCAGCCTCCCTGCATGCTGGGCACAGCACAGGCAGGGCAGAGCCATCCCTGGTGCAGAGGCCTGGCTGCGGGAGCCCATTGGAGCCTGGGAACAGCCACTGCGGCTGCCTCAGCCTGCCCGGGTCCCGGCCTTGCCCACCCGCAGCTCCCCTCAAGGGGACAGGGCTGGGGCAGGCACTGCACTGCAGACTCCTGGCTGGCTTGCACCTGAGCACCGGCTGCAGCAGCTGCTCCCAGAGCCCAGGGAACAGTCTGTGGCTGCAGCTCCCACTCACACTGTACATGGCGGGCACAGAGACCAAGCAGGGCACTCCCTGAGCCCGGTGTCCTGCCCCAGCCAGGCGACGTCCTGCCCCAGCCCAGCGTCCTGCCTCAGCGTGGGCAAGGTGGCTGTGCCCCATCCCTGCGGAGCTGCACGGGCTGGCTGGGCCCGACCTCTGGTGCTGCTGGGCTCCCCCACTGTGGCCTGAGTGGCGGAGCCCTGGGGCAGCCCCCACTCCCCACCTGACACCAGCTCGCTATTTACCATTAAAAAAAAAGCAACGTTAACGATTATTAATTGTATTAAATATGCAGTGCATCCTGCCATGTACCCTCTCCGTCCCAGTTTTGTTTTTGTGGCTTGCCAGCACTCCAGCACCTTACAAGATAGACATTGTGGGGTTTTTGGCACACCGGCCAAAAAACATTGCCTACCCATGGCCTAACCAAAAATTCTATTTGTGTAAAGGGAATCTTCAGTGCATGCAGCAGGCAAAAGTAGCTGAATCTCATTCCCTGACTCTAGTGTAAGGCATATGGCTGAAGGGAAATGACACATACACTAGTATATTCATAATGCTTACAAAACAGATAGCTGTTCTGATCCTTCAATATAGTGAATGAAACAGAACTTTTCTATAACTGTGCAGTGTAGCAGAGTAGAAAAAGAAATCTCCCTCCCCCTGTATTTCACACAATCTAAGCCAATTTCTTCTTCAAAAGGCCAGGTTTCATGGAAGCTGGCGAGATACAACAGAGATGAGGATCCAGCTAAACAAAAATTAACCAGTGGACAAGTTGGCAAAATGCAGAAGGATACTGAAAGAAAGCTTGTCAAGCTATATGAACACACAAGGGCAAAACTAACTCATGTTGTCCGGGGGATATAGGAAAGTGAGCATCAAATAAGAGAGCCCAGTAGAGCTATTTTGCCATAAATGAAACACTTGTTTCAGCCAACTGGACTTTCACATTTCTGAGTCATCCCTGAATCCCTGAAGGGGTGCTTAATTCTTCTGATCTAGATCAGGGGTGCTCAACCCCCAGCCTGCAAGCCAGATTTGGCTTGTGGGGCTCCGCACCAGTTTGGAAATTTGGCTTTGGGGGAGCAGTGACAATTAACACTGCCACCACTCTCCCACCAACAAATTTCCAAACCCCGTGGGCCAGATGGCATGGGATCTTGCCAGTGTGCAGGGAGCTGGGGCTGTGGCAGCAAGTCTGATCAGGTGCACATGGGAGCAGGGTTGGGGTGGTGGGGCCTGATCCAGCACAGGTGGGTCAAGGCTAGGGGCATCAGGCCTGATCTGGTGCTTGTGGCATGCTCAGGGCTGCGGCTAAGGCAGCAAGCACAATCTGGCACATGGGGGGCCAGGGCCATGGCTACAATATGGCAGGTGGGAGTAGGGCCCAATCCAGTGTGCGCCAGATCAAGCCCCAGCCATTGCCCTCTGGATTGGGCTTACTGACTGGATCCAGCCCCCAAACTACTTTATACCAGTCAACTAGCCCGCATGGCCAAAATGTTGGGCACCACTGGTCTAGGTAGACCGCAGCATGAAATGAATTAAAATGTCAAACTGTGGAGTGATGGCTCAGGGGCATCTTTCCATGCCCATGAGCATTTCTGTCTCTGGATTGGGGGTTTTGGCTTCAAGCCACATCTACAAAGTTAAGCTAATTGAAGATTTTATCATACTCTGCTAAGAATAGAGATTAGTTTGTTCTCTCTCTCAAAATAGTCTATAAAGCTCTCTGAAGAAAAAATAATCACAGGAACTATTGCCCCTACACAGTTGCATCATGTTGTTGCCTTACTGTTTATTTTTGCTATGGCTAAGACATTTTTAATGTGTCTTGATTGATGCTATTAATCTGCTGTTAATGGACATTTAAAAGCATTTCTGTACCCTAAGGCCTCTTCTGCCTGCTTCTGAGGAGTAACTGAAGAATACCTTTGGGTAAAGAAACCAAGCTTCATACTCTTTTCTCCAATATCTCTGTCTGGTTAGTAGGTGTTCAAGGCTCTGTTCTTCAGAATTCAGTGCAGCAGCTTTTATCCCCAGTGAAAAATCTCAGTAATGAGAATAACTTCCTAGAGTCACTTCAGTCTTTCATTAATTGCCTCATTACTATACATTCCATCTGGGATTTTCAGTATATTTAGCCACTGGGGGAGCTCCCTAGGAATGTAAGACTGAAAGGCACCTCATGAGAAGGTTCCTCTTCTAGTTGCAGGCTACTGCATCTTATCATCATGTTCAGTAAGTTCCAGTGATAGAAGCTATTAAGCAAAATTATATCCTGAAATATAATTACTCCAAGAGAGAAGCTTCAGTAAACAGCTTTGACTCTTGATTTCAGACCTCCAGAATCTAGTGCTGTTGCTCAGGTCTGGGAATTGGGCGCACTTATAAAACAGAGCCATATGGAATATAGAGATCCAAATCAAACTGCAACTTCCTCCCAAAGTTGAGGGCAGAAGCACACTAGATCTAGGGGTTTGGTTCAGATCTATCTCTAGTTATATTTGTATGACTCAGTTGCCTTCAACTGCATTGTGCTAGTACAACTAACTGGAATTTTCCCATTGAATATTTGTACATCCTAATATTTGAACATCATAACCCTGACACCTACGAGGAAAGCCAAGTCACAAATGAAGAGAAAAGAAAGCTTAATGCAGCCAGTTCAAAAATATGAACTGTTGCCAAAAACAGCATCTGCCTCCAGGTATGTTTTATGTAACGTTTTCAATGCCCCATTAACATAAATCCTCTTCTTCCAAGCCTAGACCTGGAATGAGGGAATCTAGGGAGGAAAACCTGGATTCACAACATTCTTGGTCCTTGATTTATAACATTGGCTGGGAATCTACCTCTACCATACTGCAGGGGGCTTTGGTATTTTTGTCAGTCTTTGTTTATCACTGAGGAACAAATGAAAATACAATAACGACCAATAGACCCTTTCACCCTGGAGCTAATTATGCTTACTTCTTTCAAAAGCAAGTGGAAACCACATGGGCTTGGAAGATATCCATGGAGCAATTAAATACATGCTGTCAACATGTCATAAATACTGTGTTTTTACAGTTGAAATGAAAACACAAAATGCCATCTGATTGAACTTTGGAATAATTAGCACATCATAACACACATCCATGACATGTACCTGTCAACAGCCATCAGTAGAGTGATGACATTTTTCTCTACGAATAGTAGTGTCATTTTTCTTTTTGAATGCAGTTCATGGTACCATTATTTAAAATAAATACAAATATACCCTCTATGAAAAAAAATTCCGTGTACTAAGTTAACATTCAAACAATATTATGTCTTAGATGCCTTGGGGAAGAGGATTTTTTACTGCACAGTTGTTCTTGATAGCCAATACCTTATATTCCCAGAATACTTTATGTTAGAGCTAAATTATATAACTGAACCACAGTTGAGGATGATTTTCCATTACATGCTAACGTGGAACTAATGTTATTGCAGTCCATGATGCTAGGTGTAGAAACATACCAGAACTCAGTCAATGCCCAGTTAACAGGCACTCTGTACCAAATTAGAACGTACATCTTTAATGGTTTTCCATAATTTTTTAATGTAAAGTAAGATAAGGTTTTGATTTCTGTATGGAATATTTTCTTAGTTTGTGTGTCATAAATGAGCAGGGTGTAAATACATGCATGTGTTAAAATGTATGTTGACTTGGCTCCATCTTGTTACTGCAGCTCCTCTATCACTCCTTTTAGTGAGTAACATCTATCTTCCAGACTGATTATCATTATTGTCAATAAACTAATAGAGCTTGATCATTTTGGTCTTTTGAGCCCTGTAACAGGGGGCCAAAGACCCGGTTACTTTAAGAAGGGAGAGCAGCAGGCTAAAGCTGCATTATTGATGAGAATAGCTGCATTGAGGCCAGCTAGAGTAAGCAGCCAAAGGGCAAGCTGGCCATCAAGCCCAAGTGGGAACCACTAGGTGTGGTTGGAAAACCATGTGATAGGAAGGGGTGAGACACATAAGCCTTTGCCCGAGGCAGTCTGGCCCCGCATGCTATAGGGAAGATGGGCTGCAAGAGACAGACTGGAAGATACACAAGCCACTCAAGAGAGTTAGGATGAGAGAGCTCAATATTTGGCGGTCACTGATTGTCACTTGCCAGCCCCCCTCCACTCCAGCTGCAGAGACTGCTGCGGCCACCTCTGGACAGTCCCTGCTCAGCCTGCCCTCACCCTCAATGTCACCTCACCACCACCATGCCCCCACTGCCGCCACCTACGGGCAGTCTCCGTGCCCCACCCAGCCTCAGGAGGCATGAGGTGTTCATGGGGGAGAAAGTTTTAGTTTGTGAAGCAACATACTTGTGTTTATGTTGTCACTAAGCTTGAGGCTGGAGGACCATATTGTGCCTATGGAGGAGGTGTGAAGGCCATGGACAGGTGCCTGGTGGGGCACTCTATGACAGGCAACCTGGCCTGGGCTCAGGGACACAGAGAGCCAAAGGTTCCAGGCCTAAAGGCCAAAAGCTGCATTGAGGCCAAGGCCCCCCATCCAAATGAACATGGAGTAACATCTGCAAGGCATGGCAATGGCTACAGGGGAGGATGGAGACCATGAATACAGCCCATAAGGCAACAGATGCCCTGAGGCTCTGATAAGGCCAGAAGGGCCATAACTGAGTGCTTGTGCAGCAAGGCAGGGGTCAGCTGGGTATGGGAAGTACCAGCTAGCTAACGTGACCTGGTGCTCATTCTGGGACCCTGGGATAGCTTCCCTAAACACCATAAAAATTCCATTAAGGCATGCCTGGCAAGGTGAAAAGGGAGGAGTCAGAGTGGAGCAGGAATTGCTAGGCCTCCAGGAAATGTGTAACAGGGAACCCTAGCCCTGTTACCAGAAAGCAGGCTGGTCCCTTTAAGACTAGAACTATCCAGGCACAGCATGCTGGAAGGGTAGGGGTTAAAAGCTGAGCCTGGCCAGCTTGTCAAGTGACCAGAAGGGGGCAGGCCAGAACTATAAAAACCCTGGGCTTGGCAGCAGTGAGAGGCAGCGGCTGAAGGGGTAGGGGGTTATGCTTAAGAGCTTCACAGAGATGCTTAGCTGCCTGTCCGGTTGCTGTGAGAGGGGAACTCCTGAGGACCCTCAGAGAAGCAGGGGTAGCCCCATAAGGAGAAGTGTAACAGATGGTGGGAAACAGAAGCACAGAGACATGGAAAAATGTAAGCTGGCCTGTGGTTACAGCCCATGGACTTGCTGTTTATATTTTTGCTGGATAACTGGTGGTTTGTGGATGAAGCTGTAGGGGAGGAGGAGGCTTCATTAGTGTCTTGGGTGCAGTCATAAAAGGCCAAAGGGCCTAGTGCACTAGTGTGCAGCTGGGTAGGGCCAGCATCTCAGAGCTGGGTGTAGGACTTTCAAGCCAGGCCCCAGTGGGGGAATCTTGGCTAGTAGCCAGAGCTAAAAGAAAGGGGACCTTGGGAGCTCTGGGCCACTGCCCAGCCTGGAACTTATAGCCTTCTGGTTCCATGCCCGGTGGATAGGCCTCTGGGCCAGAAAGCCTGGGCTCCATATTGGAAGCAAAAGGAGGGCCACGAGCCCCAAGAGGATTAAGGCGCTAAAGCCTCGGAGTCTAACCCTATCTGGTGGGTGTAGACTAGTAGGCCTAGCTACAGAAAGATGGGGGGGGGGGGGGCACAGCAAGGCCCGTGGTGGCTGAGAACCCCAACAAAAAAGTACAACAGGCAGTCTCCTGCTTGTAAGAACACCTAAATAATACGTACAACAAGACATGGCAGGAAAGTAAAAGCGGAATATGAGATGAAAGGTAGAAGGGAAACATTAAGGGACATCAAGGGCACCCCTCATAGGCCGCAGATGGCAAATAAGGAAAAGAAAAAAATGCTGCTGGGGACAACCTGTTACAGGGTGTCACAGCCACCCTGGGGCCTGGTCCTGCTACAAGCCCCTCTTTAGAAGAATAACTCTTATCAAAGACAACACTTAAAGATATATAGCTATTGCTTTTTAATGGCAAGATGATGAAGGAGGCCTTACTGGAAGTTTTGGGTGCTGGCAGGATTCAAGTTCTCAGTTGGTATAACTAATATCAGTGATAACATATCATTTTACACTAGCTAAGAATCTGGCTTGCTTATTCTGCTCAGAATTGTGCAGTCTTCCCTACTATCCAACCCTGGAGAGATTCATTTGTAAGGGAGAGGGTAATTCTTTTCCCATAACTATTCTCCCCTTGGGTTCTCTACAGAGGCTGCCAACAACATGCCAGATGGTACAAACATTGGCGCAACTGCAACAAAACACATCTCTAGTTGTATTAAGTATATTAAGCAATGACCCATGGAGACAGCCAATCCACAGACAGAACAGCCAGTAGTGAAATTAGGCCTTTAGCAATTTGCCCCCATTGAAGTCCATGGAATTATACCTCCATGGCAGTGAATTTTGCCCTAGGTTTAAGATTGTTTATTGTCTACATTTTCCCATGTGGTGTAGAGAACACAAAATGACTTGTACTTTGGGACAGTGCCCAGGACAATGCTGCTCTGATTTTAATTGGGGTCTCTGGATAATAGTAATATTAATTTAAAAAAAAAAAAAAGTATTGCTTTTAAATGATTTTCAACTCTGACTCAGCGTTGTAGGATGAAAGGCATCTAATCAAATGTTTTCCTCTGACCCTGAATGGAAAAGCTGATTTGTCATTGGTTGACCTCCAAGTACTAATAGTTTGTCCTAGTGAACTAGGAAAGAATTTAAGGAAAAAAAGTATCTGCTATCTGTCTAAATCCAGTCCTCACCAGTGACTCTTGCACCTGTCCACCAAAAACAATAAAATATATAATAAAAATATATATAATAATTATAAATACAATATAGATAATAAAAAACTACTATACTGTTATAACAATCCCAACAGGAAGTTTGGAAGGATCATCACAAAGAAACCTACTCTTTTGAGATATCCGACTGAATTTTTATAGGACCACAGAGTCCTAAATCCCAAATGTTGTTGTGCATATCAGAGCTGAGGCCAAACATGTCAATATTCATCAATACAGATGACACTTACTTTGTAGGTTGGGCCACCCCTTTGAAACTGTGGAGTATCATAGCTGCTTTTCATTCAGGCAAAAGGAACAATTAGATGCCCCTTGTTTAGTGATAGCGAAAACAACAGAAAACCAATGTCCAAGGACTAGACTGCTCAAATTTAGGTGTAAACTAAATTACATGATTAGGCGATTGAGTTCTTAGAACTGATATGAAGTTATGTAATCTCCCAGGCTAACCTGGGCCACAAGTTAAACTGCTACCTCCTGCATGAACATGACCACTAAGCCATACACTATGGTACACCATGGGGCATATTCTGCTTTCTCTTGCACTGAAATCCACCGAGTGGCATAAGGAGAAACTCTGCCTGTTACTACCTGAGTCTCAATGGCACGTGCATTGTCCTCTGTTTTCTGAGAAACTATTTACATGTTTTATTAATTTATTCCAATTTCTAAAAATACACTTATTCAGAAGCAGAAGAGCATGTACAAGCAACATACAAAAATATCTATTAACTCTAATGGGCCCAAAGGCCACATTATTGTGTCATAGAAGGTTCTAAGTTACATGTAAGAGTGTTTATTTAGTATACTGTAGTAAACATTTCCTAGCTAAAGGAACTCCTTTCAATTTTCTGAGACCAAAATTAACAATTCTTAAAAAAAAATACTTTTGCTGTTTTATTCCTGTAGGAATAACACTTATAGGGGAGGAGGATCTGTAGATGAAGCTCACCAGATTGAAGAACAGAAGGCTTCAAAATACACTTGGGGGAAGGAGGGGAGGGAGCTGGCCTACAACAGCAGTATTCTTACAGTATACTTGGTATTTAATAGAACTCACAATTTCCAACACAAATCATCCTCTACAGCCTATGATTATTCTTTTGTCTCCTCCATAGTTTAGGTGAGAAACCAGGATGGAGGAACTTCTGCACAGCTGCACAAAAAGGGCAGCTGTACGATGATCTTGGCCATATGGTTTTATAATCTGACTGAATTTAAATTCGTCTATTAGTGCTCTCACTGCCTGTTAAAATGTGACAGGAAAAAAACAATCCAGAAGAATAGATCATGTGGCGTACAATTGCCCATTGCATAATGCAGACAAGGCTCTTTGGGTAAATGTGATATCTTTTATTAGACCAACTAAATAGTTGGAAAAATTGTTCTTTGCAAGCTTTCAGGCAGCAACACTCTTCTTCAGGCATTGGACAGAGTCTGCTGTTGGTTTGGGTGCTCTCTTGGGTAGACTACAAGCCAATATGCAAAAATGCAGGTCTGTGAACATATAAATGCGTGGTAGACAATAGATGGGGTGGGAGGAGGGGGATGTTGACCTGGTGAAAGAATGCAGGTCATAAACTGTAGAGAGGTGACCTGGGGTTCTCAGATGGTAGGCATCATGTACCATAAATCCAATATCTATATTTAGTCCATGATTTTGTATCCAGTAGATCTATGAGATGAAGTTCGTAGGCTCATCTACAAAAGGTTTTTTGTAAATTCCCTTTGAGGATTAGAACTAAAACATCGGAGAGAGAATGGTTTTCTTGTGAAAAGCGTGCACCCACAGGTAATAGGATATATTTGTCTTTGATAGATTTTCGGTGCGTGTTCATTCTGGTACACAGTTGTTTGGTTTCTCCTACATATTTTCCATTAAAGCATTTAGTGCACTGGATGAGATCCATTACATTTCTAGAGGTGCAGGTGTAAGATCCAGGAATGGTGATCGTTCTGTTGTGTGGTGTGGTTATTGTGGGAATGGTAGAGATGTGTTGGCAGGTTTTACATTTCTTATCCTGGCATGGTCTGGATCCATTTGGTGTGGTTTGGGCCGTAGGAAATTTGCTTCTTATGATGAGGTTAGCAAGGTTCAGTGCTTCCTTAATGGCTAGGATGGATGGTTTTGGAAAGATTTCATTGAAAATTGGGTCTTCTAGTATGGTTTGAAATTGTTTAAGGATTTTCCATATAGGTTCCAGGGAAGGATGGTATGTCATAAACTGACCATTAAAATTGTGTTACCACAAGAGGAAAATAAAATTCACCTTTTATCTCATAACACACTTTTTGTGATTCTACAGAGTACCCCATACCACTTGTGCACAGCACCATGTTGAAATCTTAAATCAAATAAACCACTGGCTCCAAGGTGGCTAAAGTAATGTTAACCTTTGCAAGAAGAGGTAAACTGAAAATGGTTTCTTCCAAAATGTTTTTGGATGAACCAGGAGCATGGTAGACTTGGGAAGTTCAAGTAGAGTCCCAGAAAAGGAATACTACAGAGCCACTGAACTTGGGGTTGAAAGAGTTGGAGCCCAGGAACTGGGGCAAGAAAGAGACCTTAGAGACTCTCTCTCGAGACAAGCCACACACACATTCAGTGTGACCAACAGACCTTCTCTGCTCAGACAAAAAAGTGACTAGATGACAGCCTGTCATAAGGAAGGGTGTGAGCCTCAAGAGCCAAAAAATGCATGTCTACTCTCTGTGAGAGAGCTTAATAAACTCTACCCCAAAAGGGAAAATGTTATATTAAAAATGTTTTTATGAATTTCCCCAAAAAACAGTCCTTGTTAAACAAGCCCCAACAAAGGCTTTGCTAATGAAAGAGAGAATCATATCAAAACAAAAGAAATATATATAATTGTAATGGGACCCCTTACCTCATTACTGAAGGGGAGAGGGAACCAAGGGGCAGCTGGTTGACCCCAGCCTCTCAGACAGACTAATAATGGCAAAAGGCCCTTGAATGAAGTGTGTGCCCTCCATAGGTGCAGGCAGTGATTGACAGACCTAGGGAAAAGTAGCGGGTCAGGTGACCCAGGGAGAGGCACATAAGCCCAGGGCCTGAGCCAGAATGGGGCAGTCTGGCTGTAGGGGCTGCAGGAGATCAGGGAGGAGCTAGGCTGGGCTGTCCAGTGAGAAAGAACTCCAGACTGCAGGGGGGATGGAGAAAACCCTGCACCACCAAGCAACAACAGATAAGTGCTTTAAGCCTGTGTTGTAGTGCTACCACAGTGTGAGATTAACCCTGAGAGGGGAGCCTTTTATTTTGGGAGCAGATGCTTGTGTTTTTCCATTTGTATTTATACCAGAGGACTGGGTGTGGCTGTGGACTGGAGACCACAGGAATGCTGCAGGGGCATACCACAGAGCCCTTCCAGGGTTTGGACCCTGTGGTCTGGCGATACAGCCAGAAGCCATGTGGTGCGGGGACAAGAAGGCAGGGAAATGGCTGGGGGTTAGGCAGGGTTGAGCTACTGAATCCTGCTGACTGCTCCCCCTGAGTCCTACTGCCCCTGGCTCCTGTCATCTTTGACAGGCAGCCAGGAGCAGATAAATATTTTCTAAATTTTTTAGGGGCCCCGCAGGCTAGGTAGAATGGCCTGGCCATGTGGATTTGGCCTGTGGGCTGTATTTTGCCCACCCTTGTTCTAGGGGCGGCCTCCCAGTCAAATCCTAACATCAAGGCATGGCAGCTGAGATAAAAGGGTGGGCCCATGAGGGGCCAGCAGGGGCACAAGGTGGAGTATAGGCAGTGGCCACAAGGGGTAACTTTGCTGCCCCAGTGCCAGGGCTAGCTACCATAATATACTTAGTGCTAAATGCTGCAAAATTCAGGACAGAACTGTACGATTCCCATTGTTACTGCAAAATGAGCAACTCCTTACATTGCTAGAGTATGTGTCTCTTCTTCCCTCTGATTAGGAAGACAGCATGTCAAAAACACAGCTTCTGCTCTCAGAGGTCTTATATCAATATTCTTTCCGCCACCTGTTAGTCTTTTCAGGTTACTTTGATTTACACTATGACTTCACCTTCAAAGATTTTTTGGAACAGAAAAAAGTCTCTTATGACACGCTCATGGTACATGTCTCCAATCTATTCAGGATTTTACTTATTGCTTTGGGTAAACAGTCTTTTTATTCCATGTCATCTTTGCAACTTAAACATTACATACACATGTGTGTACAAGTGTATACATGCACCCTATTTTCCCACCTACCTTTATATCATATCCCTGTTCTAACCTAAAAACTGTACTTTTTTTTTTCTCTATTGCAGTTGGCTGGAAATCTAAAACTGAATCCAGCTGCTGTTTGCCCTACATCTGAGTTTAGAGAGTCAAAGCTCACATATCTTCATTGTCCTTTTCTAATATAATTTCCATGCTACCACCTGCATGCATTTAAAAGATTAGTGCCAATCTTTCACACTCATTGAAAATCAAGCACATTTTAACAAGGTTAATAGTAATCGGGCATCTTATCCCATCCGGCAGTGAGAGCTAAGAGGGATGGTTCTGTGGGAGGGAAATCTGTGAAGGTCTCCTTGTGAAGTGTCCCTCTCACTCTACATCACAAGAGGTAGCCTTGGCCCACTCCATCCCCCTCAGGAAACTATCTAGGAGTTCAGCTTCCAAATTGTAGACTTTGAAACAAGAGCCATCTGTGTGCAAGGCTTCTGCGATGTCATCAGCTTCCCACATTTTATTCTTAAGAACATGGCTCCAATTAGAGGCAGACTGCCCTGTTAATCCTTTGAAAGTAGAACTCCCCACCAAACCGGGTGTCTTTACACATGATCCGCGGTGGAGGAAGGGGTGCTTTTAATTGGAGCATCTCCATGAACCCCTCTAATTAAAGTGCCCACAGCATCATGTGTATTCAGTGTCCTGTGCTTCAAAATGGCAGCAGGGATGCTTTAACTAAAACTCATTTGATGAGATTTAGTTAAAGCACCCCTGCCACCACTTTCAAGTGTGAGGATGCTGAATACACATGATGTGGAGGCTGCTGGAGTGTACTCATTTTCGTGCTCCAACAGACTATTACTCAAAGCTCAGCTGACAGAACAGTGTACAGCAGAGCTGGGTGAAGATTAGAGGGAAAATAGACTTGTTGAATATCATGCTTGATCATGTATTAGACCATTATATTCGCAAACGATTCATCTAGGTGTCTAAAAATATTCCATAGATAACACAGTCAAAGAGACTCTGACATGCCTTAAGTATCATTGTTCTGATTAATATTATTTCAACCAACTCTAACATGAAACCCATTATAAAGCCACAGCAGAGAGCGCACTGGCAGCGAAGGGATAAGACAGGATATATTTACCTCATCAGTTAAAGATTGTTGTTTGAAGCAAACATGTTGAATTCAATTACAAATTCCCTCCCCCAGCTAGAGCAACTTGGACGCCAGGCCACCCAGGAACATGAAAGCAAACTGGCCAAGATTTTAAAAATCAGGAGCATATGGGGCTCTTCTGCCTACATTTTGCCTGCTCAGTCAGTGACCTGGATCATGTGTAGACTTAACGAGGGGTGTGCATGCATGACACTTAAAAGCTGGCTAAATGCTTTTGTATCTCTTTAATGGTGTCGGTGTTTGCACGCCTCAGCGGCATATTGCACATTAATTCTAGCTGCTGTAGCAAATTTGGCAGCATAATGCACCTTAAATGACTTGAGGAGCCTTAAATGACTTGGGGTGCAGGAAACTAAAACTCCTTTAAGGAGTTTTATAGTTTGCTGCCCCTACAGCCACAGAGCAAAGCACTGGGCTCTGTGCAGCTCTGTGACTGCAAGAAGCCCTGCAGGCAGCCTGGGAATGCAGACTCCACCCAAGAAAAGTGGCAAGCTTGATCTTTCTTTCCCCCCCACCCAGATCCTGCCTGCTTGCCTGAGCTGCGCGGGGGCCCAGTGCTACCCTCTGTGGCTGCAGTGCCCCCTGGGACTGCCTGAGCTGGGTGCCCACAGGCATATGCTGCCTGGGGGGGAGGCCACTGCTGCTGTGGAGGGAAATGCCACCCCCTTCCTGCAGCCCAGGGACCACTCTGCCCGCTAGCAGCTTGCCCTCCCCTCCCTGCCAGAGAGACAGTTAAGTCAGCAGGCTGTGTGCACAACACAGGGGTTTAATCAGCCCTAAATTGAAGTGGTATTTTATAAACCCACCGCTTCAATTTGGAGCCCTGGTTTCATTTACACATGCCCCAGCTGATCTTCAAAAGTGCTGAGCAAGCACAAGCTCCCGTGGGAGCTGCTCTAGGCTGAGGTTTTCTTCTTAGGCTACAGCTGAAAGCTATTTGGGAGCTAGGACAACCAGGCCAGAGGTAGGAACCTTGGAGCTTGATGACAGCAGCACATGAATATTCAATTAAGGGCCAAATTTTAAGGCATCCACCTATGAAAACCTCACACTGACTTTTTGAGAGCTAAGTATTGATACACTGGATGCTTCGAAGTCAGAATCATGAGTGTTAGTGTTCTTCTGAAATATCGTCTCAAAATGACAGCAGACGGGTCATTTACCAAAGCATTTCGTCAATGTTATGATCTGCCTTCGGCTGACAAAAGCAAGACCACTGCCTAGAGGAATTTGGTTAAAGTTCTAAACATTCAACAAGCGGCAGTTTCTGCAAAAGGTGTCGGAGTGAGCAGTGTACGTTTTACTGGTTTAGTTCTAAACATTATTTCAACAAGTTATTAATTCGGGGCTTATTTTTAGCAGCCATAAAAGCAAAGGACATACGGTGTTGGCCAAAGCCAAGAAAAGTACAAGCAAGGGCTGTGTAAGTTTCCCACACGCGGCTCTGTCCCTGTCACTTCAGCCCTGACCTTCAGTGCCCTCTGCTGCTTTCACCTTGGGCTCCTCACACAACCCTGCCATAATACCCCAGTCTCATCCAGATACATGATCCTTAATTATGCTGGTGGTGAGCACAATGATAAACCTCCACCAAAAAGCACTAAAGCATTAACTAGCCCCTCTCCCTCACATTGGTGGTGGTGCATGTGTGTGAAGTTTCAGGTGTTTTTAATCTTTAGAATTACCTATAGACCTCAAGCTGAACTAAGGGAAAAATCTACCTGGAAAGGCCTGGAGCCCACCTCCCCTACAACTCACTAAGTGCTGTCATAAACATCATGGCTGCACAACAAAATGGAATAAAAATCCTGCAGCATGATGTTGAGTCCAGATCATCTAAAACCAAACACCCTTCATCATTTTTCTCATGTCACAATGCATGATGTATTCAATTCTCAGCAGGGGGGATACTGCCCAACAAATGCTTTAGTTACATGGATGCTAAAAGGAACAAGCAAACCTTTTTAGGAAAAAGGTTCCCTAGAGCTGCCTCTCTAATCCAAGCAGTGGGTACAGCTGGCTTTACACAGCGTTTAACTGTAAGACCTGCTTTAAAGGAAAAAAAAATCTAATACTGATAAAATATGAAATAAACACTAGCCTTGTAGCCTGTCCCATTTTTAATCCAATGGGCTGGTTAGTGATCCTTTCCAGACCCAACTACTGTTCAAGTTAGCAGGGGTGCTGGACCAGATCCTGACCAAATAGGTTGTTATATTTTGAGGCGTTGCCCTTTTTAATTAAGATGAAAGAGGTGCCCTGTCATCTGAGACGATAGCAGCTAGCAATTTTCAAACTGATGCACTGGAGTCCTGAATCAGGGCAGCACACAGTAAGGACTTAGTGGGTACATCTACATGTTATATTCATGTGCTTGAATTAACTTGGTTGCAGTTCATGCCAGAGTCAGCTGCTCCTAGGCACAGAGCCTTCATGTGCACCTGGGAGTGCAGCAATTCAAGCCACCCAGGGTGTCCTAGGCTCTGGGTGGTGGCAGAGGGGCTGGCTGGGGCATGAGGGTGCTACAGTTCAGGGCTATCCAGCAGGCAGCCCCCACACTGTAGCACCCTTATGCCCCATCCAGCCCCAGTCACAGCCTACATGTGTATTTGAACACATGTAACTAGTCTACGATAGGATAGTGTTAGGCAGTACTATCCTACAGCAAAGTTGATTAGTTTACTGCACCCTAATAGGGGTGCATGTGTAGACTGATATTTTACTGCAGAGCTAATTAGTCAACTGCAGTAAAGTGCACATTTAAATGTGCTCACTGAGTAGAAAGGTGCTCCTTGCTATCTGGCGCCCTCTGGTGCTGCATATATCTATCACAGCAGTTTACTACAGGGGTGTACACTTGCTTGGTAATGTAATCCTTGTTTATTCCTTGTGTAAGTCAGACCCATCAGGCTCACACCTGGCAAGGCTTGGCCATACCTTGCTCATCTTCACCAGCAAAGCTGTGCTGGCTGGTGCGTGGCTCTGCTCACACCTCATTACATCCATTCACCTATCTGGATGAGCAAGCAATAAACTTGCAGCAGCTGCTCCCTATTTCTCCTGACACTGCCTGCACAGGGCAGTTAAGCAGAATCATAAGGTAGCTCACAACAGAGTTTTACTAGGACAACCTTGAGTTTCAATACTAAATGTCCTCGGTGTACTGTCAGTCTTCCAGCCTTCCACAATGTCAAGTTCAGCAAAACTGAAACTTCTGAAAACCAGGAAATGAAATGTTTTTTTCAGACTCTAACTTCTGAGACGTAGACATATGCATAGCCTTAATTCTACTGTCCTAGAGCAATGCCCCAATACACCTATAACACACATTCTCCTTCTGCCTTTGAGCTCTACTGAATAGGAGCTGCCCACACCTACCCTCCAGTCTAACCCAGCCTGCTTCATAGAAAGACACCACATCTGTTGCATTTTCGAATCCCTTTACCTTTATGTATGTAATCTAACATGATGCTTTCATTTGTTCATCATCAAACCCACACACCCCATTCACTTCCCACTGTACTCCTGACACTCCCCATGGTGAGAAAAATCATGTCCTAGGGATGTAATTTATATAATTCACTGTTGAATTCAAGCACATGTCTCAAGCATCTTTCTTCCCAGGACATATACAGAAATGGGGCAGGCAAAGATGTTCATTCCCCAGAGCAGCTAGGCTCACACAGACTGCATCATATTACATCTATAGGCCTCCAAAAATTAACCAAGGCAAAAGAAGATGGTCAAGATGGTTGCCTTGGTTTACTGCAGTACTGGACTGCACCTCAGGGTTTCATCCACACCGATGTTAAGGAGCAGAAGGCTGAGATCAGTCATGCCTGCAAAAGAAGCTCTTCTAGTGCCTGGGTTGCAAGTCATCAGAAAATGAAACACTGCTGGATATGTGGGAAAAGACAACAGCATCCAACTGTGATAAAAATGCCAGAACACTGAAACCCTTTGCAGGAAGCTCCAGCACAACTGTGTGAAGCCCAAGTGGTTGGTGACACCCAGAAACCCAAATCACCACTTCCATCTCACCCTCCCCTTCCCCATTCCACTAAGGGCATTTAGGGCTTGTCATCACAATGGCACCAGTGTCCCAGCATGACCTGCTCACCTGCTCCCACAGGCATGCTGCAACCGATAAGGTCACCAGCAAGGCTGCTCTGGGGTCTTCCCCAGCACCTACTTTTGAGCCCTCAGTCTCCAGCATGCTTGGGAGTTGCTAGTGGGGATGACCCCAAAAGACCCTCAATGGCAGATTGAGTTTTGAGCATATAAGATGGAGGAGGTGGGGATGGGACAGGGGTCAAAATAGTTTTGAAAGCACCAGTCAGCTCCACATTCTCCTCACTCATGTGACTGCTAACATCTGCTGGGCCCCTGCCTAGCTAAGGACTACAAGCCTCTCTCTCTGCCTCAAGCTCCCTCAGCACAAACCAGCCCCTAGCAGATATTTGCACAAATGTTGCTTCTTGCTGTCTGGTGCCCTCTGCTGCAGCTTGTGTATGTCACAGGCAGCATCTTACTGGAAGGCTGGCTATTTCCTCCCTTAGGTTGCCCAAGCTGTGTGCCAAACCAGACCCTGCACCCTCATAACATCCCTGATCTGGCTGGGCTCCCCTGCTCTGCTTCACCCAGGCTTCCCAGGGCACATACCAGCTGACCTAGTCAACTTGTCTTCAAGTAATCCCTTTTCCCTACCTCCCTCTGGCCAGTACAAGGGACAGCATGTACCTTAATTCTGTATTTTCTGGCTTTCATAGAATCATAGAAAAAGAGGGTTGGAAGGGATTTTAGGAGGTCATCTAGTCCCAACTCCCTGGTCAAAGCAGGACTTTCCCCAACTATCTCATCCCAACCAAGACTTTGTGTAGCTGGATATTAAAAACATCCATGGATGGAGATTCCACAACCTCTCTAAACAACCTGTTTCAGTGCTTTACTTACTACCTTCCTAGTGAGAGAGATTTTCTAATATCTAACCTAAATGTTTCTAAATAGATGTTCTAAAATCTAACCTAAACTTCCCTTGCTGCAACTTGAGACCATTGCTCCTTGTTCTTTCAGACATTTCTATTTGCGTTCCCTTCAAGGTCACCCGATTCGCACAGTGACAAGGAGAGTCATGCACATCACTTTAGAAGGATGAAACTCCACTCCCAGATCCAAGCTCACCTGGGGGAGGAAGGAGAGGGGCCAACACACCCACCAGCAGCAGGGTTCCCAAGAGCCTGCCTCCTCTTATGGCAGAACAGGGTGGAAGGGTTATAACCCCTAGGTGGGCAGGGGCCCCAGAGATGCCAGCAGTTGTGTGGGTAAAGGAGAAGGAGATGGCAGGGACCTCCTAACACTATTCTCCCATCCTTCTGCATGTCCCAGGCCTTCATTCCACTCGCTCCTCCTAATCTGAATTGCTCGGCCCCTTTGCCCTCCTTCCATAATCCCACCCACTGGTCCTGCCACACCCTACCTAATATTACCAGCTCCTATGCTATGCCTCCTACTTCCCTACCCTCTTTGTGATCTGCTTCCAGCCTCTCTCCATTCCCATATCCCCATTCCTATTTATCCTCCTCATCTCTCCTCTGCCCTCTTCACCCCTTAATCCCCCATTCAGACGATTAGTCAAGGACGCACTGCAGAGTAGGAGTTTTGAGAATGGCATTCCCCTGCATAAAGGGGGAATGCCATACTGGATCTGGTATTGGCAACGGGAGATGACATGGTAGCGGACCTCCAGATCGGTAGCCATCTGGGGGACAGTGATCACCTAATAATAGAATTCACCATAAGACGTCGAGTGGGTAAGGTAACTAGTAGGGTGAAAGTGCTAGACTTTAGGAAAGCTGATTTCAATGAACTCAGGCGATTAGTCAAGGACGCACTGCAGAGTAGGAGATTTGAAGAGATGGAAGCCCAAGAAGGGTGGCTGTGCCTTAAGGAAACGATCCTTCAGGCACAATGCAAGACGATCCCCGAGCGAGGCAAAAGAGGGAAAGGGGCCAGGAGGCTTCCCTGGCTGACCAGAGAAATCCAGAGCAGCCTAAGGGACAAAAGGGGAGCACATAAAAAGTGGAAACAGGGAGAGATCACCAAAGATGAATATACCTCCTCTGCTCGTGCTCGTAGGGAGGCAGTTAGACGGGCCAAAGCTACCATGGAGCTGAGGATGGCAACCCAAGTAAAAGACAACAAGAAATTGTTTTTTAGATATATAGGGAGTAAAAGGAAGGCCCAGGGAGGAATAGGACCCCTGCTAAATGGGCAGAAACAATTGGTGACAGACAGGGGGGACAAGGCTGAACTCCTCAACGAGTTCTTTGCCTCAGTGTTCCTAAGTGAGGGACACGACAAGTCTCTCACTGGGGTTGTAGAGAGGCAGCAGCAAGGTGCCAGACTTCCATGCGTAGACCCTGAGGTGGTGCAGAGTCACTTGGAAGAACTGGATGCCTTTAAGTCGGCAGGCCCAGATGAGCTCCAACCGAGGGTGCTGAAGGCACTGTCCGACATCATTGCAGAGCCACTGGCAGGAATATTCGAACGCTTGTGGCGCACGGGCCAAGTCCCGGAGGACTGGAAAAGGGCCAACGTGGTCCCCATTTTCAAAAAGGGGAGGAAGGAGGACCCGGGCAACTATAGACCTGTCAGTCTCACCTCCATCCTTGGCAAAGTCTTTGAAAAAATTATCAAGGCTCACATTTGTGAGAGCCCGGCAGGACAAATTATGCTGAGGGGAAATCAGCACAGGTTCGTGGCAGGTAGATCGTGCCTGACCAATCTAGTTTCTTTTTATGACCAGGTTACGAAACGCCTGGACACAGGAGGAGGGGTGGATGTCATATACTTAGACTTCAGGAAGGCCTTCGATACGGTATCCCACCCCATACTGGTGAACAAGTTAAGAGGCTGTGACTTGGATGACTACACAGTCCGGTGGGTGGCAAATTGGCTGGAGGGTCGCACCCAGAGAGTCGTGGTGGATGGGTCGGTTTCGACCTGGAAGGGTGTGGGCAGTGGGGTCCCGCAGGGCTCGGTCCTTGGACCGATACTCTTTAATGTCTTCATCAGTGACTTGGACGAGGGAGTGAAATGTACTCTGTCCAAGTTTGCAGATGACACAAAGCTATGGGGAGATGTGGACATGCCGGAGGGCAGGGAACAGCTGCAAGCAGACCTGGACAAGTTGGACAAGTGGGCAGAAAACAACAGAATGCAGTTCAACAAGGAGAAATGCAAAGTGTTGCACCTAGGGAGGAAGAATGTCCAGCACACCTACAGCCTAGGGAATGACCTGCTGGGTGGCACGGAAGTGGAAAGGGATCTTGGAGTCCTAGTGGACTCCAAGATGAACATGAGTCGGCAGTGTGACGAAGCCATCAAAAAAGCCAATGGCACTTTATCGTGCATCAGCAGATGCATGACGAATAGGTCCAAGGAGGTGATACTTCCCCTCTATCGGGCGCTGGTCAGACCACAGTTGGAGTACTGCGTGCAATTCTGGGCACCACAATTCAAGAGGGATGCGGATAACCTGGAGAGAGTCCAGAGAAGGGCCACTCGTATGGTTAAGGGCCTGCAGACCAAGCCCTACGAGGAGAGACTAGAGAAACTGGATCTTTTCAGCCTCCACAAGAGAAGGTTGAGAGGCGACCTTGTGGCTGCCTATAAGTTCATCACAGGGGCACAGAAGGGAATTGGTGAGGTTTTATTCACCAAGGCGCCCCCGGGGGTTACAAGAAATAATGGCCACAAGCTAGCAGAGAGCAGATTTAGATTGGACATTAGGAAGAACTTCTTCACAGTTAGAGTGGCCAAGGTCTGGAACGGGCTCCCAAGGGAGGTGGTGCTCTCCCCTACCCTGGGGGTCTTCAAGAGGAGGTTAGATGAGCATCTAGCTGGGGTCATCTACACCCAGCACTCTTTCCTGCCTATGCAGGGGTTCGGACTTGATGATCTATTGAGGTCCCTTCTGACCCTAACATCTATGAATCTATGAATTTGTCCCTGCACATATTTGCATGCCCAGGTTTTGGGGGTTTTTTTAATTAAACTAATTTTAAAAAACCCCAAACAGCTTTGACAGAAGTAGCTTATGGCCAGATAACTCTCTTTCCTTCCCTGCAAGATTTATTCCAAGAGAGAAATTTGAATGGATACTAGCTGGGCATAGGTCAGATTCAACAGCTACTGCATAGCCTCAAGGCCCGCCCCCCAGCTTATATGAAAACTGGCAGGCTAGTAAGCCTTTCAGCTATCCTGTTCACACAAAAACACTGTCATCTGTTTGGTGAGCATGCAGTAGCTTCACAGTTCTTAAGAGAGCCCAACTCTCCTCTAAAAAGCTTTGTTAATTTTGCTTCTCTAAAAGGAGAGTAAGCATGCCATGCACTAGCTGGGTAAATGTCAAACAGTTGTGACAATGACCCTATCAGAGCTGCAGATTGATCCAAAGGTCTATTTTAAAAAGTTGGTTGAATATGCCAACTGTAAAACAAGCTGGTCCCCAATTCCTTTCCCTTCCACCCCCCCACCCCCCCCACACACAAAAGAGGTAGAGGCTGAATCTCAGGTACTCCTTGCTAGTATTACACCATATTTGGAACAGTAACCCTACCCTACTCCTCCCATGGAGCAAACCAAGTTTCAGAGCAATACGAGTAAGCCCGTGGATATTAGAACATTTAGAAGAGCTGAGCATTTTAAGGCAAGGGGTTCTCAACCTTAAGTATAAGCTGTCTCCACTATAATTACAAAAGAGGTGCATTTGATCTGAGAAGTAGAAAGAGGGAGGGAGACGGATGCAATGCTATCAGCAGATCTCTTTGAAGTTAGGATACAAGTTAGGATTGTCCTAACAGATCACACCAGGATGTGTAATCATGAGTGGGAGAAAACTAAACTTTAAAAAGTGAATCTCAGCAGACAGCAAAAAAAAGCAGCCTGTTAATTAACCATTGAAACTTTCAAAAATTGCTGATTCTCCACATATTTCAATGAAATACCTGAAGAGGCATTTGGCTTGTATTCATGCAAGAGTTCCAAAAATGTTAACAATATAGTAAAAAGAAGGACATGAGCTGAATATAAATATTGTTTAATTTATTACATTTTCTAGTATATATAATTTTCAAAACATTCATCATAAAATGTGTAATTTGATATAAATTCCAAGTACTTTGCTTTGGAATTCAACAGAGCCTTACATCTTGTCTTCATGAATTATATGCCTCTATCACCATGAATAGAAACACAATATAAAATTTGATGAGGAAAAAAGTACTAAAGTGCTTACACTCCACTTCTCTTATTTTAAATATATATAAAAATAGTTTAGAATATGTACACCAAAATTATTAATCAGTTGAAGGAAGCTTTACAAACCTATGGCCCCAGTCCTGCAAACATGCGCACACGCACGCACGCACACACACACACACTTTATCTATATGTTTAACTACCTGGCTTTAATGATTTCTCATATGTTGAAGGTTATTCACTCAGGTTTAAAGAAACTGTACTGTCTGGGTTTTCAGAAGCCATATATGTGACATCTGGGGCATTCAGGACACAAGAGGTTGATAATTTTAGTGAAAATGAGTTTTTTCCTTGCACTTAAAACTATGCCCTCCTTGTATCTTTAATATACCAAAAGATGCCAACTCCCTACATCTTATGAAACTATCCAACACAGTATTCAAAATCAAAAGATTAAAATAAATGACCCAAGAGTTAATAATTTTATACTGGCATTCTCTGCCCTTAAAAATGGCAGCTTTCTTCCTTCACTTGATTTCTTTCTTGAGTTGGAGGGTGATCAAAATGCGTGGCACTTTGTGCAAATATTCTATTTGTTCTATAAACTGGCCCAGAAAAAAAACACAAACTGTTTTTGTATGGTATCAAACATTTTTTAAAAACCCTTCAGTTAAGCTGGAGTTTATAAAAATAATTTACAACTCTGTGGGCACCTCTACATGAGATGCTGACTGCGCAGTAACCTGATGCTACTGTACAGTAGTGTCATGTGACAAAAACTGTGCTGAGCCATTACTATGCATTAGTATTAAGATACTGTGCAGCAGCATCACTTAAAAGGTGTTTGCCAGTGCTACTGCACAGTAACTCTGGTTACTGCACATTTATTTAGTACTTGCTTATACAAGTACTACATAAATGCTCAGTAACCACTGTGTAGTAGCATCTGGTGTAGACGCACCCTGGTAGAAGATTGTCAGTAGAAGAAAGGTGAAATTCACTCCTGGCCAAAAGACCCAGACCAAGGCTTTTGCCTTAGGGCGAGTCTCCCAGGATTCACCCTGCAATAATAAACTCTGGAAAACCATTAAAAAATTCTGAAGATGCCTGTTAAATAGAGAGCTGTTGTGAACCAGATTAAAAAGCACGTTCATTTCCATTACAAAGAGATGTTTTACTTCTGTTTTGATAAATGCATAGACTTTAACAGGCACATGAGAAATATTGAGGGAAATGAGTTTTAGAAGTAAATACTGCTTTAAACTTGTTTATATCTGTTAAAGAAAATGACAGTGTATATAAGAAAATTAAGATGTCTTTATCCCCAGAAAAGATCCGTTTCAACATAGGGGTTTTTGAGAGATCATTTTGCTATGCAGATGTAACTAAACTGAAAGGGCATCTATACGCGTGACAGATGTGTGCTCCAACGCGTGCTACTTAGCACGCAACGGAGCAAACTCAATTAATTGAGTCTCCTGTCAGTCTGCCGGAGCGTGCCAATTAGCATGCTTCATTAGCTTCCACGTCACATGTATTCAGCGTCCCCATGTTTCAAATTGGCAATGGGGGCACTTAACTAAAGCTTGTTGAACTAAAGCTCTCAGAGTTAAAGCGCCCCCACCCCACAGCACGTGTATAGATGCCCAAAGAGTGCAACCATACTGCTTTGTTCAAATTGGCTTAAGTGATTTCATCTCTTAATCAGAGAAATAAGCGGAGAGTTTTTTGAGTAGGTACAAGGTACTATGTTCCAACACTAGCATCAATACATTATGGGGCATCATGTTCGATTGTGAGATATCTAGTGGAACATACTGGTATTTGGGGCCAAATGCCAATAATTCCTTTCACAGTATTCTATTATCTTGTTGGACAATATGGGCATTTTTACACATGCATGCACCGCAGCACCTGGCACTTGCAGCACATGCATTTGTATAAACAACAAAATGTGTGTCAGTGCTGAGAAAATGGCAGCAGTGTGCTTTTGAACTAAAATACATCAAAGGTGTTTTAATTCAAAAGCACACCACTGCCATTTTCTGCGTGCTGACGCACATATCACCATTTATACAAATGTATGCAGACTCTATTAATCAAATCTGCTCAGATGTGCTGGATTTCTGGTGCATGGGAGCGGACTAAGGTATGGGTATAAATGCCATATGACCTCAAAGCAGTGCAGAATATTCAGATAGGAAGCAATGCAGCAGGGGATAACAATGAGAGGACCATCTGAAGTAGTGCAGTTAATTTGAAATTGGATACCTGTACATACACTTCATAGTGGTATGCTCATTCCAAAACAGAATTATTTCACTTCTGAAGAGGATTAATTATAGTGAGATGAGAGACAGGTCTTTTTTGGATTTTTTGTTTTTTAAAGAAAATGATCAGTTCTGTGTGCGTGCCTAATGAGTTTATATATTAAAGAACACCCTAAAAGGTATTCTGGCAAAAAGTTTGTCCATGTAGCAAGACCTTGCAAAATATTTTCCTCTTTCAATGGTTAGAACAAGTAGCAACCATAGCCACAAGTAGGTGGCTGCAAAATAAAACAAAACAAAAAGAAGAGGATTTAACAACTAGGTTTTAGGATTTCTGGAAGCCAAACTTGATTTGCTATTCTGAAAAGAGTTGAATCTTTCTGCAAGGACATTTTCCTTGTCTGAATTAAATGTAAGGTAAGTTCTCTCTCTACATGCATGACTTCACTACATTACTGTGCTCAGATGGTATGTGTGCTTAACAAGGAGTTGTCATAATGACAGTTTTATACTGAGCCACAATAAGATACCAGAGAATTTCAGGACTTGTGGTGATGCATTTGAATTAGGAAGCTCTTCATTTAGGAGGAGGAGGTTATTCTCAAACTGTGCTAGCAATTCTTCCATCATTGCCTACCAGAAATGCTGGCTTTAGGCTGTGACTTCATGGAAGCATCCTGTAAATGCCATGCCATGCAGCAGCTTGACACTAATTATTCCCACTGTTTTGCCAATTGCCACCCAATCATCACAAGTGACTAACAAACCCCAACATGCTTGTCTCATCCAGTTAAGGTAGTGCTTTGGTGAAGACATGCACATTGCTACCGAGGGCTGATGACAGTTTATCTCGAGGTGGTTTCTTCTGCAGAAGTCAGCCACAGTGATGAAAGTTAGTCTCCGGCAACAGCAACAACAGTGGGGGTGTTTAACCTCAGCATCCAGATTGAACGACATTTCCACCAGAACGCTTTGTCACTGATAGGGTGGTGAATATCTAAAATGAAGGAAACAGGAATACTTTGAGTATATTTAAATGAATCTCAGAGGGGGTAGAACTCAGACATGAAGAAAGCATGCTAAATCCATTTCTTTTCTAAATCACAGTACATTCAGAACCCATATGTACCACAGTCTTCACTATTCTTCCTAGGACTTTTGTGGGGGAAAGAATAAATTAATAAGGGAATGTTGTGTGCCTTCTATCATCTTAATTCAGTAAATTCAATCTCAACAATAATACACTCCAGTCTATACAATTATTGAGTATGTTGATTTCAGTTTGCTACAAACTGAAATCAGCACAAGACAGCAGGTTCCTAAACAGAACAGAAATCGTTGCCATAAATCCTTCTCACATCACAATATATGTCACCATAATAGGAATTTTTATAGGCTGAAATTCACCCCAGTAAGAAAGGAACTTCACAAAGCCCTCCATGTTATTTTAGGCTGTCAACAGTGCTGCTGGTTGTGGGGCAGTAAAGAGTGATATGGCAACCAGATGTTTGCCAACTGCAAGAGGACTGACTACGCTTGCACTGACATGCATCCAAAGGTCGGGAGCCTTGCTTAGGAAAAGGAAGCCTCAATTCCAACACATAAGCTAAGATGCTATGTTGCACCTGCAATATCCCACAAGGAGGGACAGGATTGGCTTCAAACTACCCAGGCATCCGTACAATTCTGGGCTGCTCCAAGTGCTAACACAATCCTTGGCATAACTCCAAACAGCCTTGGAGCCCACTTAACGGTATGGCAACCTACTTGGGATACTTAGGGAATCTGGGGCAAGCTGGACAGGCTTCAGAAGTAGAAGCCTCCTGTCAATGGCACAAGGGTCTGGTGGGGAAACAGTCCATGTGGAGCTACTTATTGTGACTCATCCCAATGAACTTATGATTTTTTTTCCCCTAGAAACTTGCTTAGGGAAGTCATAGAATGGGCTTGTGGCTAGAGGTCACTGGACTGGAACTCCAGAAAGTATTTTTCATTCCCCTCTATCTTGGTCTTCCTAGATAACCTCAGGAAAATTATTAACCTTTCTGTACCTCAGAGTCCAATCACTTGCTTCTGTGCATCTTTTCTCTCATCTCTAGGAATTCTGGCTAGGTTCTCCAAAGAGCTTACAATTACTTACCACTCATTTTTACCAGTGTTCAGCACAGTAGGCCCCATAAACACTAACATTATAAAAAACTAAAGGGCAACCAGCATGGATTCGTAGCAGGCAGATCCTGCCTGACTAACCTTGTTTCTTTTTATGACCAGGTCACAAAATGCTTAGATGCAGGAATTGAGGTGGATGTCATCTACTTGGATTTTAAGAAGGCCTTGAATACAATATCTCATTATATTCTTATAGATAAACTGAGAGACTGTGACGTAGATGATTACACAGTCATGTGGGTGACAAATTGGCTTAGGGGTTGCACCCAGAGAGTGGTGGTAGATGTGTCGGTATCAACCTGGAAAGTTGTGGGCAGTGGAGTCCCACAAGGCTTGGTCCTTGGACCAGTGCTGTTCAGTGTCTTTATTACAAACATTATCTGTTTCCTTCTTTGTCTGATCCTAACCTCTGTGTGTGCCAGCCAGTTCTAGCTGCTGTGCAGTCTCTGCACAGCTTGTTGACTAAAACAAATCCAATGGAATCTATTTGGGAATTACTCGAAACATGATTTTTTGATTGAGAGCTTGTTAGTTATTCAAGTGAAGACACGATTATAGATTAAATAACTGGAAAGCATTTATTAATGAACCAGCTGAGCTATGCTGGCTTTATAAGAAATCTAACTTTAATCATATATCCTCAGTTTTAAATACCAACATTTTAAACAGCAACAGTCTTTCTAGGGGAAAAAACACCCCTCACCTCTACCCCTTCTTTTCTGAAGGTTGTGCCACTGAAATTCAAATGAAGGGTGTAGAGACATGTCACATTTACTGCTATCAACTTTACTTTGCAGCAAAAGAGGAATAGATTTACCATACACCATCTTACTATGTAGTAAAAATCACTTGAACTCAGGGTTGAAAAACATATAGAAACTTATGTAGGAAAATTACTATATAGAATATTTTACATGTCTGTTCCTGTGATCAGTTTTATCCTGGTGTATCTGTTTGCTCAATGCAAAATGGCTCTTCTGCCACCTAGTAGCCAGGTATACCAGCTTGGGGGAGTTTGTCACTTGTATGTATGTTCTGCACTACAAAGTACAAAATTCGTAAATTACTCTGTAGTAATTATTAAATGTGTCCACATTTTAAATTGAACTTTACTCTTTAAGCAGAGCTATTGATCTCAACAGGTCCTTTTCGCAGCAAATATTTTTGAGCCAAGCAAGGAAAAGCAAAATCTTGCTCTAATTTATAAAAACAAACAAATTGCAACTCAATTCTCAGTCTTACTGAAGTTGTGCAATAGTGTACATGGGGCTTATGGGGCTGTTCAGGGAATATAGCACATCAGTGTGGATGTCAGTATCTGGCCCTATAAAAAAATGCAAGATTATTGCTTTCTGCAGAGATCAGATTTGCTTCTCTGTAGTTCGTTTATAAATATATAAAAACTGGGCTGATGTCACTCATTACTTTAATTTGTTTCAATATATTCAGGACCTACAATTGCCACACAATTTTTAAGCCATTTTGTTTTTCACCGCTGCACTTTGAGTTTTGTTGCCTGCACAGGAGATGAGATGACGAAATAGGAACTCTTGAAGGCTGCTGCTAAAAATCATAATAACTCTCTGGAGCTTTTCATTTGTGTATTTCTCCTAAACCAATTCCATTTTCTTGCCCAAATAAACATGATTAACTGAAATTATGTCTCCAAATTATGTCTAATCATAATTCTATTCATTTTCAATTTTAGCAGCTCAGATGTCCAGAATAAATTACAAGTATCATTCTATCTTCACACTACATATGCTAATTCCCTATTTGAATTCACAGGTTTGCCAACTCCCACTCAGACATCCACTCTAAAGGGCTTCTGATGAACTGAGAACTTGTTTCCCCCTCTCTGAGAACTTCTAAGAAGACCATTATAATATGTTATTATAGAGGAGAGGAAAACCTTTGTCACGGGTGCTTTGAAAATGATTCAAACAGCCACCAATATATTACTTTCACAAAGACAGTGCTATGCTGTTTCCTTTGCAAACACAACACATATAAACACAGGTACATGGATTTTGCTATTTCTGCAGACTTCTAGTATTTGATGCTATAGCCTGTAGCTAAATTTTGCATATAAAAATACAAGATTCAGCACAAAACCCACAGATTGGAATTCAAGATTTAAGAAGGTCCAGAAGGGATCATGGACCAAAATTCTGAGTTGATATAAATTGACATAACCAGTTGTATCCAATGGAATCTCAGAGTCCCCAGCTGAGGATCTGGCTGCCTTTCTCTATAGAAAAGCCAATATTTCAGTTTAAGTGAATTGCAAAACAAAAGTAAAAATAAATTATTTTGCTTTTCTATGCGATTCTTTTTTATTTAATCAAAATGTTGAGTTAAATGGAATCTCTAGGGACAGATTTTAATAGGAAGATCTTGATGTAGTTGTTCCTTCGGTAGAACACCAGTTTAAAGCCTTTATAACTATCTGAAATTTTAGCCCTTGATAACCAATTGACCAGAAATAATATTTTAAGCTTTCATATGCAGATTTCTGAACAGAAATAGAGTTCTGTGCTCTCAGATAGAGAAGGCAGTTCAACATGGCAGACCATTGTATTAAATACACAGTTAAATAATGAAATAAAAACACAAATCCCACTCTTGATATAAACTGGTTAAATGTAAACATCATCATTTTTGAATCATCCAAAAGCAATTTCCATCCTCCAAATCAAAACACACACACACGTGTGCATGTGATATATATATGACTGGTTGTCTCAGCAGCCAATCACAATGCTTACTGAAACAACCAGAGTGCTATGCACAGACAGAGACACAGACAGACGGCCAGATGCGACGGTGGGGAGCGGAGGGTGGGTGTCATGGGGCCGGACACGGAGCGGAGGGGGGGCGGAACTCTTGGAACTCTCCAGCTTGGAGGTGGCAGCAGCATGGGGTGGTGGCAGAGGGGGATGGAGGAGAAGGCGGGGACGGAATGGGATGGTGGAACGGCTCCATGATGGCTGGGATGGAGTGGAGTGGAGAGGCTAGCACTGCTGGCCTCATCCATCCCATCCCCTCCCCCCCCAGCCCTGCTCCTTGGAGGTGGCAGCGGCACAGGATGGTGATGGAGGGGGATAGAAGAGATGGCAGGGTAAGTCCCCCCTTCCCTCCTCCTGGGAGGCAGCAGGGGCACGGGGTGGTGGCATTCCATCCCTGCCCCGCCCCCACCATCCTTGATGGGCAATTCGCTAGTTCTTGTATAATAAAGGGCTTAGTCTGTCTGTCTCTCTGTCCATAACCCTCTTGGAGCTCTCTGATTGGTTAGTGAACCAGAGTGTGGAGCACCACCATGACAACAGGGAGGGAGAGGACGGAGAGGCACCTCAGAGGCGGCGGCGGTGCAGTGTGGTAGATGGCGGTGCTCCATGTCCCCCACCCCCGTCATTCTTGATGGGCAATTCACTAGTTCCTTTTTATAAAAATGCTGAATAGTCAAGTATTTCTGACGTCTGCTGCTGAGAGATTAATATATATTGGCTCTACCTATATTTCAAAATTATGGAATATATCCTCAAAGCTACAGGCAAAAAGCACATAGCAAAAGCAAGGGAAGGCAGAAGTAGCTATCAGAAGGACTAAAACTCATCTCTGAACTACCCCAATCTTGCTGACACTCTATGCTATGATAATCCCCATGTACAGGCTTAAAGCACCTTGAAAGCTGCCCACTTTATGCTGGTTGATAGTTTTCCCACTGCTGAGGATCACAAATGGGGATCTTCTAGAATACAAAATGACATGAAGGCTCTTACATCATTCTTTTTCTTCATATGCTGGCAGCAAGTAGGGGGAAGACACAGGAGCTTTTGTGCCTGCTCTAGTCTCACACTGGATCTACCTTTTGCTGGTGGGAGGTAAATGCGATAATCTGGGACGAACCTTTGGAGGCTGAATGATCCAATTTTAAGGTCATATATTACACTACAAAGTGGCTGCACTATATTAGCAAATCTAGCTTTGTATATAATTTTACTTCCAAATGTTACACATTAGCTGTGAAAACTCACTGACATGGTATACACACCTCTGCACAGACTGGATGAATTCCTATTGTGCTGTCCAACTTCTCTTTTGTCAGTCCACACTTGATAGCAGCTGCAAACCCCTGGGTAACTTCTCCAGCATTTGGACCAAGCACATGGAACCCAATAATTCTCTCCTAAATAAGAGAGAAGTAAATTCAAATAGCCTCATGCATTTATTCTTTTCAGATAATTTTGAAGATTTTTGGCATTGGCAAGACTATAAAACTCTTAAGTGAATATATAATTACACAAATATATATATAAAATTGTCATTACCACTACAAAAGGAAAATTGTAGAAACAATTTTGGTATGTCTATGAAATAAAAAGGAATGACAAGAACTAGAGCATCAGCTCTCTACACAGTTTTGTGCAGACAGTTATCTGACAATGCTAAGGCCACAACTGACGTTGTTGCATAAGTTGTGTCTGATTACTGAGTGTGACAGATTTTGCAAATCCATGAGAATTTACTGTTTTCTGAGGTATGTTTTCCCACTAACTTCAATTAGATTGTCTGAGAAAAAATAAGCATGTGTGCAGTATTGGGGAGCACAGTAAGCACCATTGGGGCTATATTAGATGGCCATACACTGCATATTTATTCTCATTTAAATGAAAAATAAATTTAAAAAACTTCCCCTTTCGAAGCTGTTTATATTACAGTATGCATTACAATGCAAGAAAAGCTTATAAATAATTCTAATTAGCTTTTTGATTAGATTGATGTAATTGATTAATTAAATCATTACAGCTGAAAGGTGGCTCAGGCAGACATTCACTGACAAGTAATACATTCTGTCTCAACAGTCAAAATCAAAACATTGGCTCATGGATGCGATGACAGGTATAGAATAGGTAAATTAGAGACTATTCTCAGGGCGTAATATTTCTTATAAACACACAGATAATGTATCTGGCAATTGCCGAAGCAAATTTAAAGGCATATAGTCACTAGCAAATTATCATTCATATCAGTACACCAATGTTCAAGTGAAAAATATTTGGAAATGTTCTAGCATATCTCTTTACTGAAGCTTGGAGAGAATAATCTGTACAGATATATGGGGTTTTTATTGTCACTATCTTGATCTGTGTTTTAATACTTCAGGACAGATCCTCAGCTAGTGTCAACTGCCAGGATGAAGTTACCCTGGTTTATGCTAGCTCATGATTCACCCCTGTTGTTACTCTGTAGCAAGTCTATCTACACTGCTAACTATAGAGCACAGCCTTTGTGATTACAGTTTAAGATTATGTTTCCTCATTAGTGAGCATCAGGGCCATTAAGAACTTCTGGTAGATTTCCAGAATAAGGAATAGATAGAACCTTAAAATTTAAAATTAAATACAGCTCATTTTTTTAAATGCCATTAAGAGGAGTTTCAGGCATGAGAGAAATAGGTAACATATAACAAGTTTCATCTTGGATAATCTTTAGCACTACAGATGTTTAGATTTATTATAAATGGTCAAGACAATCAACATGAACAAAAGTAATGGCAAAATCCAAAACCCACTGACGTTAATGGGATCCTTTAGATGGCATTGAGGGAGAGAGAGAGAGAGAGAAAGAGAGTGCGTGTGTGTGCACGTGTGTAAAGTAAATGGTAACTATTTAAAAAGTCTATCAACATTCAGGTCCAGTTAGTGGCAAACTGAAATGATACAATGACAATAGCCCCTAAAATGATTACACGGTTGCTTCTTGACCATGGGGAAAATATACTTACGTTATCTTGAATATTGCAAATTATCTTTGCATAGCATTTGTTGTTGTCTCTGCCTGGGACTGTCCACTCCAGTGGCCAGAAAAAACTATGGTATACCTGGGAACAGAATACAGATATTAAACACGTTTTATCAATTTACAACACAGAAGAACGATTTTTCAAAAACTCAGCACTGGCCTAACTCCACACTAGTGAAATCAAAAGAGCAAAAGAGCTCAATGAAAGCAGTTATACTGACCCTTGGGTATTTTTTAAAATCTCTCATATATTTTAAAAACTAATATAAATTGTGACACACTGCTAGTACAAATATTTAATTGTATTTATTATAAATCAATTAGCATGGCAACAAATAAAAGAACACAAAAACTTAAAGGTCTAGAAAACACAACCCATAGGGAATGGTTGGAAGAACTGGGATTTACCTTGGAGAAAAGACAGAGATTTGATAATAGGCTTCATATACAAAAAGGATGGCTATAAAGATGATGGTGATAGACTATTCTCTGTGGCAACAGGGTACATGAACTAATGCTCTTAAATTGCAACAAGGGAAATGTGTGTGGTTAAGTCTTGGATCAGTTTACTTAGGCTGTGGGATCTTCATTGATGGAAGTTTCTACATGCAGGTTAGACACACATTTTGATTGGGATGATTTAGACAGGGACGATCCTGCCTTGAACAGCATGTTGGACTGGATGACATTCTGAGATCCCAACCCTATTTGAATATGATTCTATTAAATTATTAACCAATATGATACTTTTCACTTAACTATACATGCACACAGAATTTGGAAAACTTATAAACCATGCAAAACGCAATGAGTCCTAATAGAGGGATATCTTGTTCTTAGCACTAGCCTGGGAGTGAGTAGAGGGCCCTTCCACCCAGGGCATAAAGGAAAGGAGTATTTTCTAAGTCTCTGAATTTACAGGGAGCTTGGGAAATGCTGCTTCTGAGCACAGTGGAATGCATGTCACTCTAAAACAGGAAGGGTTGTGGAGGAAGACTGGAATTTAGCCATGGCAGATTGATATTCCTTTACAGATTCCTTGGAGCAAAATTTCAGGACTCTAATGGAGGAAAAGCATGTGCATGTGTGACAGCTCTTTCCAGTCTGGCTGTGCAGCCAGCCTGTGGGCAGTTTTACCTGGAGGTTACAGCAACACCAAGTTGAGAATCAGAGGTAAGTTGAACACAACAGTGCTTCTCAATTGGGGAGATCACTAAATTTTAAAAAGTTGTGGAAAGATGCCCTAACTCTGAAAAAGGTTGAGAACCACTGACCTACACAATCATTCACCTAAACCAGGCTCCCACAGTGACTTCTGTGGTAAGTGCAAGAACACCATACAACTATCATACTCTTCCCAAGATATTTTTCTTGCATTTTTCTATAGTGTGTTTTGTAGAATAAATGTGTCTAGATCCCACTCCTGCAAATGCTTATGCATACTTAATTTTACTCATGTGAAATCCCAACAGATTTAATGGGATGATTCACACAAGAAAAAGCCAGTAGTTGTGTACTGTAAAATCAGGGTTTTGGTACAAGAAGTAACAATTATCATTGCAAAATTGCTGTCTGCATATGAGGAACACAATAAAGAAACTGCTGTACTCAGGCAACTTTGACATCAAAGCCAACTTATTCATTTATGTTATGTTAGTTATGTTTGAAGACAAGGTTTTACTGGTTTTTTTAAATAATATTTCATACCCAAGTCCTGTTTGCCAACAAGAGAACCCACTTGAAGTCAGGTTTACCACAACTGCAAGCAAATGTTAATAACAAGTTTTGGGTCCAACTAACAGAACAAAAAGCACCTAGAATCCTCTTCCTTCAAATCAGAAAGGTGACCAGATATTATTTTAATTAACATAAATGTTCTTTTAAATTAAAAACTAGAACTAAAGACCTTACCTCAATATTATTCTCCCCAAATTTCTCCAAAGCTCTCTCTTCTGAAAATCCACAGGCTCCATATTCCATTGGAGTGAACACGGTAGTTGGAACATTCACATAGTCACACTGTGTAGGATAACAGTGAAAATGTAATTTTGTTTAACACCATCCATTTCAATAATAAATCAGGGCAGTGCTAATGTTTCAAATATCTGGAACATGGAAAGAAGACATGGGGAATTCATAACCACAAAAGATGCACTTTTAGATAACCATAGTCTTGGGTCTTGTTTCCTTTTACAGGGGTCAACTGGCAAAATTATAGGGTAAAGATGAAATTAATATGTATGACTTACAGAGAGAAGAGATAATTTAGTGCCCTGCTTTCAAATGTAACAGATTTGCATGACAAATGTGCTATAAATGAAAGATTTTAAAATTCCATCAAAATAAGATTTCCTACAAACCAAACACTGCACAGATCACACATCTAGAAACCATTCCCTCTTTAGCTAGCATAGTCTAAAATATGAAGTGTAAATAATGAATGAAAATATTTGTGAATCAGGCTTGGAACTGCCAAACAGATCATGTGTCTGATCATGCACCTCTGAACCAAGGAGAGTTTTGCCCTAACTTCAGCTCTATCTTCGAAGAACTCCAATTGTTGGCACAGATCATGTCCCTTTCCTCAAAGACAAGTATTTTCAATAGAATATTTACATTATCTTTATATATTTGGAAATCTGCAACTTGCAAATAATACAATCAAGTAAAAAAGGCAATATGCATAAACTAAATAAAATCAGATGCAATTTTCTTTATCATATTACAAAAATTGACACAGATGCACCATAGACCCAGAGCTCTTCTCCTTGACTTGTTTTCCTAAAAAGTTCTTACTCTCATTTTAAAACAAGGAAAAAAAAACCTCTCATAAATTATTATATTGATAAGGAATTACTTTTAATACTGTGGCGGAGCACAGGGTGCTCCTGCCACTTGCAACCAGTGGGTTGCGTAGCCCCAGTGTGCGGGGGCGGTGAGGAGAGGCCCCAGAGAGGGGGCAGTGATTTAAGGAGGGGAGGAGTGTGGCGGAGCACAGGGTGCTCCTGCCACTTTAAGGGCCTGGAGCTGGCAGCCTCCAGGTGCCTGATTAGGGCAGCCATTTTGGGGCCTATATAAACTAGGCAGTTTGGCTGCAGCAGGTCAGGCAGCAACATTGCCTGGCCTTAGGGTTGCTGTGTACGACCCGGAGGTAAGGGGGAGCTGCAAGGGGATGGTAGGAGGCTCCTGGTCCTGGGCATGACCTGAAACTGCACCCTGCCGGGAGTGGGTGGTCTGGTGGGGTTCTCAGTGGCGCGGGAGCCCCCAGGAAATGCCAGGCCAGTGATCACCCCGGTGAAAGGCGGGTCGGGGCGCCTTAACCCCTAACTCCCACCACCACCGGGTGGGTGACCCCTGAGTTTACTGGAGGGCTGAGAGGGCCCGTGTGATGAGGGCCGAGAGGGCCCGTGTGTGTGGGAGGCCCCAGAGAGGGCGGACCCCGAGAGTGGGAGTAAGGTGGGTGAGGTGCCGCGGTTGCTCCTAGGAGGAAGGGAGTAGTGGCACGGTGAGGCCCGAGGAGTTAGTGAGTGGCTAGGAAGACCCAGCCCGAAGGGGAGAGTCCCCTCGACTGGCCCATGCTGGGGCCAGGACCAGTGAGGGTCAAAAGGGCCGGGGGCCCACCGCGAGGGACGCCCAAGAGCCGGGGGCCTGGGGTCCCGACTGGCCTTGAGGTGGGCCAGGGCCAGGTAGCCAAAGGTTCTGGGGGAACCACACCCGAGAGGGGAACAAGGCTTCGGGTGGGTGAGGTAGCCCAGTTGGCGGCGGAGTGGCCGCCTGAGGAGAGAAGACCATAGTGGGGTCTTGCACGGAAGATTCTGGGGCCCAGTGTGGGGCTGGTGAGATGTTGAACACCATGATGCCATCTGCGAGGCTTGGGCTGCGGTATTAGGAGAGGTCGGAGCCGCAGAGCGCCCCTGGGCATCGGGGCAGTCGAAGGGCAGCCTCCTGCTCAATTATCATCATAATTGAACTTATTATCATCAAAGGCATGGTGGGCGAGATGAGCGGGCGGTTGCCTAGAGACAGGTGGGCGGGCCATGAGGAGCTCAGCCCTGAGTAGGCCTGCTGTCACGGTGACAAATACATTTTCTTTATAGCTAGGAATCGCCTAAAAGCTTCTTTTTCCCTGCCGATTCGTGCACATTTTTATGCCTCAAAGTCGCTCATTCTTAGTTTGGGGGAAGGGGGGGGGGGTAAAGAGTAGTACAAGTTAGGATGCTATCTAAATAACTAGTTTTCTGAAATCATTGACCAGGATGACTCTTGCTTTGGCAGTATAAAATTCTCAATTTACTAAGATGGAGCAATCTGGCACAAAATTGAAATTAAGACATATTCTGAGTATTAAAATAAAAAAATTGGCTCCAGTTACTGATTTTTTTAAGACTTGCTTGGCTGACGTAATGACATTATGCTCATTGGTTCAGACTTCTGTTACAGTAATACATGCCAGCCTAAAATAAACAAATCAATCAAACACCAAAGCTGGTTAACAATTGAACCCGATATGAATATTCAAGTTTTCACAAGAAAAAAAAATCTTTGCATTCAGATTCTGTGGATATGAGGACCCTATTAGTACCCAGACAGATGAACAGCACTCTGAAGAAACACTTTTTTTTCTTTTTATATAAAGGTTGTAAGGTGTGATTTAATATTGGGATACTTCTATTTTATGCCAACATAAATCCAAAATTCTACTGGGGTGAAAAGGGACAAACAATGCACATGTCTGCACTGTCTCATTATAGCACCAGGGAGTGCCATACTGAGTCATGCTGTGTACCATACCCCCAGAAACAGAAGAAATGCATTGGGCACAAACCAACAAACTGTCCCTACAAAAGGCACAGTGTAATTTAGTTCAGTACTGCCTTTTTCCATATTGGGGTGCTATAGACATGTCCTGTATGTAAAGATAGATTTCTCAAATATGTGCTAGTGGATCATTCTTTCGTGAATATTTAGAGAACTTGTAGTACGGTACTACAATGAAAATACAAAGATGGGAAGTAAAAATATTAGTTCATATACTATTGAGAATTAACTGCACTGCAAAACCCTACTACAATCCCTTTATGGACAATAAATAGAACTATTAAATGTTTATGAATTAGACTTAATTAATTTAAAGGAAATGACAATTATAGAGTAGACTGAAGCTAAAATTTAGTTAAATTAGTTCAGTTAATTTTATTATTATACTCTCAGAGAGAAAAAGATATTAATTTTGCCTGCACTACAGACAAAACAGATCAGCAGTAATATCTTTGTAAAGGGAAAATGGGAGGGATCAAAGCTAATGCTCAAAACTATGCTATGAGTTGTACATTAACATATGGATTAATATACTGCATTTAAAATTTAGAACAATGATAGTTTTGTCAAGATAACCCACTGCTTACTTTTAAGGTTGCTCCAGCATAAAGCCTCCGAGTCAACAGTCTCCCTGCTTGGATTGCTACTGGTGTGAGTTCCAGCTTGTCCTCCAACACATCTCCAATGGCATAGATGTAAGGGACATTAGTCTGCTCCTCATCATTGGCAGGAATTTTTCCTGATCTGCAAATTGAATTAATATGAAACAAGCTATGCAATATATTCAGTGCAACAGTCTGAAAGAATAAAATATCAATAGCCTGGGGAAGCAATGCCTTTTGGCTCCAGAAGGATGCCTACTGCATTTGCTTCAGACACTTTCTGGCAGCCAGACAAAAGAGTCTTAAAAGTCTGCCTAGAGCTCCACAAGGAAGCCCCTATTATTTGGCTGCTTCACTTCTCCAGCACAATAAACATGTAATGTTTATTACATGTTTATTATTCAACCTGAATCCAAGATGAGGATTTTTTCCATATTTTCAAAAAGGGGAGCAAAGCTCCTCATCTTGGATTTGGGTACAAAGCAGAGGGAGGGGCAGGCTGCTAAAGCTCCAACTCCAGCCCCAACCTGGGTGTGGGGTTGGAGCTGCAGCCACCTGCTCCCTCTCACCCTGACTTGCCTGATCACCATCTACCCCCTGCTCTGCTGCCTGGTATCCTGGAGCTGCTGCTATTCCTGCTACATGACTAGGCTGGGACCAGAGATACCCTGTGTCTGTGCCCCTGACTGGAATGGGGCCAGACCCATGTCAGATGGTAAGGTGGGGTGGGCAGAGATTGCAGAGGAGGTGAGCAGAGGGGCAATGGCTGTGGGGTAAGAGAGACTGTGGGCTGCAGGTGGCTGGGGATGAAGGCACCATAGGGGAACAGGTATGGGGGGCAGTCAGCAGGGGGGACAAGCTGATGGGTGGCAGGGGGTAAAGATCAAGCTGCTGTCCCTCCCCATGCCCCCCACCCCAGCTGCCTGCCCCACTTCTGCTGCTGCTTTCCCCACTGTAGCACTGGAGGGGGGACAAATTTAAGATGGCCCTCCAATAGTTAGATTTGATACATTAAAAATTATAACAAATGTATACAGTTTCCATGTACAGAATCTAATTATTGGGAGTTATCTTAAATTCAGTCATCTTAGATTTGAGTAAATACAGAAGTTCCCTCTCCTCAGGAGAGGGAACTTTCACTGGACTGAGACTGTTGAAGTTAATTTCCCCAGGAATAAAGACCATCACCAGTCTCTGCTGAGTGCAAGCAATGTACTCTTGATGTCATCTTTTCCAACATAAACATACAACAGCATGTACAATTCAAAAAAGGAATAATCTAACGATAAAATGTTACCAAAACAGAACACCAGACTGCATCCCACATTCTCCACCAAAGGAAAGAACGAGATAACCAGTCACACATGACAGATGTTAGTCATTGTGTTTAATGGACTTCTGGAAAGTGTCTGGATAGTATTGATATGGACAGGATAGGAAAGAACAGAAGAGAACAGATGCTTTTGCCCCTGGTGTTTACCTACTAATGTTTTTAAAAGTATTGCCTTATTTGATGTGATGTTTGTATATTCAGCAAAGGGAACTTATCTGCTAGGCAGGCTCCTCAAAGTCTAAGCTCCCATAGTCCATCAGGATTGCATGGTGAAGGCATGCTAGCTTCCACAGTTAACAGTGCACAAGGGAGTGATATTGAGAACATTAAGTCTAGACATCTTTGGCTCCATAACCTGAATGGCCAGGTATCAATTTATGGCTTAGCTGCCTGGGAGCAGACTCCAACCAGAGTCTGTAGCTGGGCTTGACTTTACATCTTCAGACCCACAGCAAGACACTTTAACCACTCTCTCACCACACTCCAATAAAGTCTCTTACTACAGCATAAATGAACTGGAAAGAAACATAAAAGGTCTACTACAAAAAATAATTATTTTATATCCTAGAGACGAGGTTGCAATCACATCAACACAATAATCAGAGCTGCAAAGAGATATATCCTTACTTTTTATTGATCTTCACTCCGACTTTGTCCAAGCCAATTTTCCTTGTGCATGCATCCCTTCCCACTGCTAGCAACACCTGTAAAACATCAATGCATGTTGTTGCTAATTTCCTAAAAACTTAGAAGGGCATTTGTATGATTATTTATTTTAAATTATTCTTTATATTACATTAGCAGCTAAAGGTCCAGTCAAGATCAGAATAACATTGTGTTAAGCACTGTACTAACCAAATTAGGGAATGATGCCAGTTGGCATTTCAAGATCAAGCTTAAATATCAATCTCCTTCCTCGGGAAAACATTCCAAATATGTTCTAAGTAAACTCTTGCAAGTCAGACCCTCTTTCTTCTTCATATATTTCTGATACAATATTATTGCAATGAGTTTTTATCAAGAGGAGAGCTTGGAATTGTTCTCTAAGGAAAGGATTTGTTAATGAAAAAATTCAAGGGTCTCACTAAATAAAGCGTGTGAAACTATCCCCCTCCTCTGGGAACCAATTCATCATCTCTTCGAAGTCAAACTGGATAGTGGCATATGGATAAGAAATATCGTGGTGGTGGTAAATTAAGAGCCTTCTTAAGGAAAAGACTGCTCAGATTCTAAAGACCATGAGGCTCTCACTAATATAAAAAGGGGTATAATATGTTGTACAACACGTTTGCTGTTGTTTTCAAGGTGACCATGTCCCATTTTTGCCAGGACAGTCCCATTTAAACACCTGTCCCAGATAACCTTGTAACAGGGAGCCAAAGGTTCCTGTTACTTTAAGAGGAAAGTGCAGCAGGCTAACCTTGCAGTGTAGGCAAGCAGCTGAACAAAGTTACTTGTACTGCAATAAGCTTGCCCTATAGGGCAGATTTCTAGTTAGCCTGAGAGTGAAGGCTGCAAGCAGAAGGATTAAGCTGCAGCAGGGAAGGGCAGGCTGGCCATTAGGAAAAAAGGGAAACCCCTGTGTATGACTAAGGAGTCATATAACCCAAGGGACTGTGCTTCAGGGCATGTAACTCCAGTGCTTAAAGCAAGCAAGACAGGCAGTCTGGCCTTGCATACTGCAGGGCAAGGAGCTCCTGGGAGAGAGGGACTAGAGGTGACAGACAGGCAGGCACCCAAACCACCTAAAAGAACTAGGAGGAGAGAGCTCAAAGAAGTATGGCTTAGGGGGCAACACTGACCCAGAGTGTGGGAGACTTTTAGTTTGGAAGTGGGTGTTTGTGTTCCATTTAAGTTCAATACCAAAGGACCAGTTTGTGGTTATAGAGGAGGACTGAGGCCATGGACCAGAGTGCCTGGGGCACTTGGGGTTTTGAGCCTTGCAAAGGAGCAAGAAGCGATAACCAGGGGACAGGCCAAAGCTGTGAAGACCACAGCCTGTGCTCTGAGAGCAGGAGGTAAGAGGCAGGCTGGAGCTGCAAGGGCCAAAACCTGAGCCCCAAGAGCGGGTGACAGGGGTCAGGCTAAAGCCTTGAGGGCCAGACCCCACGCCCTGAGAGCAGGAGGTAGGGGGCAGGCTGGAGTCATGATGGCCAGAGCTTGCGCCCTAAGAGCAGGTGGCACAGGGCAGACCCCACAGCACCTTTGAAACATTGCATGGCACCCCACAGCACCTTTGAAAGGCCCTCAAGGCATCCCCTAGGGCTTTGGCACCCTGGTTGAGAATCACTTGTCCAGATGTTATATGATCTGATTGTTTGATGCTGTAGCTCTAAGTAAAAATCCTCATCTGCCAATAGCAAACACGGAGCAACTCCTAAGAGTCAGATCCAGCCACTGCCTCCACCCAAGCAGGGTCCTGTCACTGCTAAAGCTAAGGGGTAACACTTTCAAAACATGCTAAGTGATTTATTAAGCTCAGTTCCATTAAAGTTTCTGGGGTTTGTGCTCCTGTGTCCTGCAAGGGCTTTTAGAACTTTTATCTGTTGCTTGTTTGCAGACATTCAGCCAATACTTCTTGACATTAAACAACAAAAGCCACTTTCATCTCTGGAAGATCTTTCCAGCAGCATAAAATCTTCGTGCTAAGTGAAAGATTTGTGTGTGTTCTTTTCTTATGGATTGGAAGACCCATGGTGATATACTTACAGTGTTGTATTCTCCTTCAATTGTCTGACTGCCAGTTGTGGATTTAGCTATAACTTTCAATTTTCCAGGAGTTCCTTCTTCAATCTGCTCAACCTACAATATTATTGAAGGGAAAAAAGCTTTAGTTTAAAATAAATATATGCAAACATATCATTGTATCACCATACTGTACATCATATCATATGATATTCTGGCATTTTAAATCATGGCCCAAGGTCCCAGCACTCATTCTAAAGATACGATGACTTTTCCATTGTCTCTTTTTGCATGTTGCATGCATATTTAAATATTTTAATTCTCTGCATCTATTCTTGAAACCCACATAATTATTTCCATTTCCTTTATTCTGTTTGAGAAGGCTGCTTTAAGGGCTAAGGTCCTTGAATTATCCCTTTCAAGGCTGAGGATCTGCAGTACACATGTCCTAAAACTGTAGCTTCATAGCTACAGAAGCCATGACCACAGACATGCTTCTGCCACCCTGTCCAAATACCCGTTTCTATGGACCTAGACACAGAGATTAGTAAGTACACTTGTTCTTCACAGTATGCTGGAGGTATACAGTCCTTGCAATGGGACCCAATCCTTCATGCCTTTTTCATATGGCACTTGCTTCCCTAGGTAAAGATCTCTGTGGCTGAGAAGGAGACAACACTGGAATCAAAATGCCTATAAAGCCATAAGGCAACAAAGAAGCCTAAATGCCACAGAATCAGCTGAAACAAACACTCCTAGTTTCAGATTCAGGGCCAGCTCCAAGCCTTCCGTCTCAGGTATCAGCAGCTAAGCTAGACTTCCAGCATAGCAAAAGAAATTATAAAAAAAAAAAAAAAAGAAATTTGAACCTACTTGCAGCTAGACCTCTGTATTTAAATAGATCCTAGAGAGATTTGAAAAGCCAAAGAGATACCACAAGTGTTTTCAAAGCACCCATTGCCTTTGACAAAAACAGGAGCTGTAAAAGGAACCTGACATTTAATCAAACAGTATCAAACAAGAGTGGAATTTGAAACTACCCAGGTTGCAAATCAATGGAGCTGGCTCTCTGTTATCACAGCTCCTTTCCAATCTGATGTACATCTTAAAAACAGTGGTTCTCGACCTTTTTTGTACCAGGACCCATTTGCAAACATCGATGGCCAGCCTTGACCCAGTGACCCTCACTCTCAACCCACTGCCCCCCACCCCCAGAACCCAGTGTGTGGGTTTGTGGGGCAGGAGGGGTATGTGTAGGGCAGGGGTGGGCAAAATAAGGCCCAGAGGCCGGATCTGGCCCACGAGGCCATTCTATCTGCCCCGTGGGGCCCCTAAAAAAATTTAGAAAATGTATATTTATCTGCCCTTGGTTTCTGTCAAAAATGACAGGAACCAAGGGAAGTAGGACCCAGGGGAAGCCTGGCAGGCTCCCACAACAGCAGGGCCCACCTGGCCCCACCCCCCAGCAGGAAGCCCCAGCTGGGGTTTCTGGCCTCGGAACATGTGGCTGCCTCAGCACAGGAACCACAGATAAAGGCAAGTGGAGGAGAAGGGCAGGTGGGGACCCTGGGCAGTGAAGAAGCGTGGGGTGGGGGAAAAAGCAGCCCCTCCCCTGCCACGTGGCCGGTGCCCCATGCTGCAGCCGCTCGCAGCCTGCCTGGGGCTGCCTATGCCTGCTCCGGACAGCCCCGCATGGGCTGCGAGCAGCTGCAGCAGGGAGCATCAGCCACAGGGCAGGTGAGGGGCCGCTCCCCCCCCTCCCCCACCCACCACCCCCTCCAGTTTTTCCCCGGGCTTCTTCCTGGCGCGGAGGAAAGCAACCCTTCACCCACCCCATGGTCCGTGCTCCCTGCTGCAGCATATATTTACTCTGGCCCCATCATGGCCCAGTAGCAGCAGCTGTGCAGAGCTGCTGCTGGTGCATCTAATGGGGAAAAATGGGGATGGGGGGACCCATCTTGGATTTGAGTAAATATAAATGATAATTTTCAGCAAGGTAAAAGGTTATAGACTCAGTCAGTTACAGAGCAATAAAAATACTAATCTTTGCTATATTTTAGCAGATTCCTGTATTGTGAGTACAGCTGTTACGATCAGGAAACTTGTTATCATTTAGGTTTTTAAGAACCTAAAGATTACCTAAAGATTATTTTCCATTACATTTGTGCCTTGCTTTTAAATGTTCCGGGTCAAAAGGCTTACCTTAATTGGCACAAACTGCTTAATAAACTTGATCCCATGTTCTTCCATGTGTTCTCCAATTTTGTTTGCCATTTCCTGGTCAAACCCTCTTAAAAGAATGGATCGCACCATTACAGTTACATCTAAACCAATCCCCGCAAGAAATCCAGCACATTCAAGGGCAACATAGGAAGCTCCAACTACCAGGGTTTTTCCTGGACAGTAAGGCAGGGAGAACAGATCGTCACTGAAAAGTATAAAATAAAATAAGTTAAGGACAACCAGAGACTATGTAAAACTATTCTTTATATTTGACAGCTATCTTTTGAATAGCAGGAATGAGAATGCATGCTGCATGCAACTGGAATCAAAGCATTAAACTGAACATGGAATACTCTTATTTTGCCCAATATATAAAAAAAAATTATCAACTTTTACAATGAAGTAGAAGAAGCTACCTAAATCTTAGATCCCCCTTTTCTCTGAATGTCTTTCCTAATGGTGTTGCAGTGAGTTAACTACTTGGAAGTATTGATTTACAAGGAAAAAGGCTCAGTACGTAGATAGATATACAGTACAGTCGCGTCATACATGCATTTAACTTGCGCGAATTCAACTATATGCAGGGTGGGAGGGGGGCGGGGCTTGAGTTTGCAGCAGTGGCGGAAGGTTTTGGGAGCGTGGTGGTGGCCCGGTGGCATGCAGCCATCCCCCCCCCCAACCCCACCCCACGCTGCGCCGCTGCCACCGGCTGCACAGCTCCAAGCATGGCTCCACAGCAGCAGTGGGAGGTTTTGGAGCCAGAGGCAGTCGCCGCTAGTCAAATCACTGGCGATTTGACTATACGCGATTTTTGCCTTATGCGGTGACCTTAGAACGTGACCCCGGCATAAGATGCGACATGCCTGTACCATCTTGACAGTTTGGGAAGATTTTATTTTAGCTAAAGCATTATAACAGAATATTTACAAACAAAAAACAAAGAAAATAATATAATAAATTAATTCAAACCACAGCTGTAAGTGAAGCTGGTGGTACAATCTATGCTTAAGGTTTCTCACTGTCTAGACTCAAGCTTTTCATTTCACTTTTCAATGCTTCCAACTATAAGACTCTGTATATTCAGCTGCTTATAACCATGCTAAACTTGAATAATTTATGATGACCCTTTCTCTGGAAAAAAAAATAAATAAAAAAAAAAAATCAGCAAATAGTTCAGGCATTTCAAAGTAGGGACAACTCTTTTGTTTGGGGAATGCTTGATTTCCTGCAATTGTTTTCTGGAGAACCTGTAGCAGACCACTCTGCTTTACAGCAAAAGCTTGCAATTCAGTAAGGCAACCAGGTGCTGGTATACTTGTTCAATAAAGATATGCTAAAGTATGGCAGCTATAGCCTCCAAAGATTTTATCTATCATAAACATGCTCCAAGTGCAGACTGAAAAGTGTGAGCAAGGCTTTCCCTGAAAATGCTGCCATGCAGAAAATATCATAGGATTACATAAATAATGTTTGCATTACGATTCATGTGCATAATTAGCCAGATTAAGGCTGTACAGGCAAACTCAGTTCTGGCATTCCTTAACTCTGGAGTGCTTGACTTGGCAACCTGAGCTTTCTGAGTGCAGTGTCATACATGTATTAATTGTGTTCAATTTCACACCATCCTTAGCAGAATAGTGTGAAATCTGACAGTTTGGTTTCTCTGCATATTTTATTTGGTGTTGCTTTACATATCCTTGCACACCCACAATTTTTGCTTTCATTTCCATGTTCCAAAGGACCTAAATGACAAACTGTACAGAAACCATCACTATTTCACTCACTTGTGTGTTCAAATCATGCAACAACAGAAGTTTGACATGGTTTTAAACAGAAATGATAAATTCTGCTCAAGTTTTTTCCAAAAGAATAATGACATTTACAGAACTTTGTGAGTTGTAACAAAACTTGAAGGCAGGTCATATTCATTTAACTTCACAACAAAAGCTTTACTATTTAACACTTTTTTGCTTAACATTCTGCACTTTGCTAAACAAGATGCAGTGAGCCAAAAAACACCTCAGGAACTTGGGTTTTCCTTGGCCTGGGTGCCTATGTTTCCTCACAGCATTAAGTATGCTTCAGGGTGAATACATTTCTTCACTTGTACTGACATGCACATTAGGAATGAGGAAGGAAATGGGTATGATGGGGCTGGAGAGGGGGTTGATGAATTAATGCAAATGTTAATCACAGATAATTTTTATGGCATTATCCACTCCTGATCCCTGTCATCCAGGAGTAACAGTACTGTATGATCTCATGGAAAATCTCAGGGCTAAATGTTTAGTCTTTTGATGTAGGCTGGAGACACTGCTCTTGTTGACCTGCTCTTCTGCCAAGCCCACTCTCCTTCACTTTTCTGGCTCACAAGTCCCATGTTCAACATCCTTACTGCTTCTCCAGTGCTGCTCTCTTGCAGCTTGCAAAACTATTTTTTTTAAAGCATGCATGGTGAATTATTCTGCATTCCCTCCTATTTTACCTGCTAATGCAGTATTCCTTGTCTCCAGGGATATTCAAGTAGCGTGGCCTTTCACCAGTGGCAATAATAAATTTCTCTGCTGTGTACAGTTTCTCTTTCCCTTTTGTATTTGTTGCCTAGAAGTAGTAACAGGCTACAGTCAGTCTTTCATGCCCATACCAACAAGAAGACTGCTCTGTGGAAGAGCATCTTTGTTTAACAAGAGTAAAGAACAGATAGACAATTGCTTATTCAGTACCTTAATAGTGTGCGGCCCAACAAACTCTCCATATGCATTCTCATATGTGACCTTGTTGTCTCTCAAAGCGACTCTATAACCCCAGTTTAGTGACCCAATATAATTCTGAACAGCTTCTGTCATAGTCTCCCAGCTGTGTTTGACTGCTGAAAAAACAAAAAGGAGATGTTCACCTTTTAATGTTTCTCTATCATTTTCTTCAGCCTTCTTTGTATTCCAGACAGGATTCTTTGCATGACAGTCACTGCACGGGGCCTCAATCTCTGCTGTGTTACTTTTGTTTTACCCAAATGCTACTGTCACAACCATATTAAGTAGTGCCCATGTCACAAACAAGTAAAACCATTCAAAACAGTTTTTTTCTGCACTAGGTTAACTAAGGGTTAACAATAATGATAGTAACCGCTTTTTTTTGCTGCGCATGTCAAAAAGAGATTTATAACTGCGACACCAACATGAAATAGAACTTAGCCTTCTGTGCTGTACATAAGTCATTATAATTGGTCAAAGAAAACAAGGAGTAACCCTATGATAACACCCTAGCGAAGACCGCTAGATAATTGGCGATTCTAATTAAATTTATGACGTGGCGAAAAGCAATTGGCTATTACACAAATAAAACCCGTCTTCACTTCCGTGAAGAATGGGAGACCTCCGCACACACACCTGAAAAACCTCTGAGCATATGCGTGAGAGTAACTGACAAATTGATCACTTGTCAGTCTCCCCCGTCTCGACCGAATCAGACGTAAATCAACGACCTGCCGGCCCGATTTTTTTCTCCATTTATCTGCCCGACCAACAAACTCTTATGCAAACCAACATACGACCTACGAACCTTAAGCTGTAACTAACCAAATATCTCTGACCTCCGCTATTCACCACCTTAACGGCGTGAATAAATAATCTTGCTTTGCAACCGATAAGCGTCCACCTAATTAATTCCACTCCAAGCATCACAAGTACCCGCCTGACGGCCTTCTAAGGCCCCGGACCCTTAACTGCCCAGGTGGGAGTCAGGGAGAGCTGCTGGCCGGCTGCCCTGGGTCCCGACAGCTACAACACTAAAACCTAGAGTTACTCTAGCACAGCACAAAACTACATCAGTTGGCAGCCTGGATCCAGACTGCAAGGCTTTTCATGGACTGGATGACCCATCTCTGGATTCAGTCCTTAGGGCTTCTTGCCACAGCTTCCAGATCTGCTGTGGCTGTGAGGCCAACATGTGTGTATTAACAACATGAAGTTCACCACCTACCCATCAATTTGAATGCTGAACGGCCATCAAAAATTGGAAATTCAGCAATGGGTAAGTGGGGGGGAGGACAGTAAGGGGAGGGAAGATACATTAACCCCCTCAGTGCTAGCTGTGCCAGCACAGTGGTCTGGGAGCTGTTGAGAAGCACTGCAGACTAAATCTGGAGGCCAAATGACCCACCTGTAGCTGGATGTTTGACACCCCTGGACTATGGACGGCTTTACATGTTCTCTTGAGTTGGGGGCAGGGGGCACTGATAAACAAGACACTCTGGGGGCTTTAATTAGAGAGGTTCTCAGATCCTCTCTAATTACAGCATGTCCCCTCACTCCTGAAGCATGTGTATAAATGCCTCTTGGTTGCAATTGTAAAGAAGTCCTATTTCTAGTAGAGCACATTCTGGGTGTCCTACATATTGCTCAACATGTACTCAAAGTCTTGCAACTTTGTTGCAACAGAGCACTGCATTATATTAAATGGTTGAAATAATCCCTAAATTAATAAAACATGGATTTGACAATGCAAGGAGCTGATCACTCTTAGCCTTGATCTGTGAAACACTGAAGCACGTGTGCCCACTCCACGGGCGACATGTAGGGGTGCACACAGGTACATGTGCACCCCCTGAGATCAGCCATGCACCCCCTGGAAACGCCAGCCACAAAGCTACTGGCGGACACCCTGTCAGGTTGGAGATCAGCTGCTGGGGACCCCCCATCAGCAATCTGGTGCCCCCCCAGGCTCAGGAGGCACCAGTCGCCCATGGCCCACTCTCTGAAGTCAATGGTATGATTTGTTTTCTTAAAAGTGCGCACAAACTTAAAAACTTTGGAGAAGGGGCATTAGAGTGCTTTCCAATACAAAAATTAAAACAGCCATGATTTTCATTTCCATACCTTCTTCTGTAAACTGCCATCCAAATTTGTGGGAATCTTTTAAGGCTTGTCCCAGCAAAGCTGCCTGGTGCATCAATTTTTTAGGTATACAGCCCACATTTACACATGTTCCTCCGAGACCTTGGGGAAGGAGAGAAAGAAGACATAATATATTTTATGTATCAATGAACACTACTCCAAAATAGAATTGCAAAGCCATGTAATAAGAAATGCCTCTTTACAAGATGTCTGTAATAAGCAGAAAATTACCCCATGAAGTTCCCAGAGGAGTAGGAGTCACATAGTCCAGCACCATCACTTTCTTATCATACTTGACAGCCTCCTGGAGAACAAATTAAACAAGACAAGTGTCCAAATATTAGAAGCTATACATGTATGAGATGTTAGCATTGTATCATACTGAAAATCTGTGTAAATTTTAATTCAATAATAATGGCTGAACTGCAAGGCCATGGCCAGACAGTCATTAATCTTTAAGATTCATCTGTGTGCTTAGTGGAAAAAAGAGGGGAAAAAACAAACATTCATCTTGATAGTTTCATTTGGTATATAGCAAGTCTTGCTAGAGAACTGATGCTCTGCTTTACATTTTATAATCTGCTTCAGCTACTCACTTGAAATCCATCTAACAATGCTTTTATCTGGTTTTCACTTCAAAAATATTTCCAGACTGATTCAATCTAACAGAAAAGCTCACGAGGCCAAATGCTGCCTTCAATTACTCCTATGAGCATCTTCCCATTCTCACTGAGGTTGTATGAAAAATGTAAGTAATTTAGTCTATGCTTTTAATCCATGTATTTCAAACTAGTGAAATGTTTACAAGCTGACTTGACTAAAAGGCTATCCAGTTATCTTATTAGAAATGTACATCACTTAACTGCATAAAAGTTTCCCAAGATCAAGTTTCATCAGCAATCCATAGATGAAAATGTAAGAGTAAATGGAATTTTTCTGTTTGTTTCATTATTGCATTTCTGTCTTTTAATGGAAGTACACAAAATGTGATTTTCTGGGAAATTACAAAGAGCTGAGGAACGTGGTGGGAAGGTACAATGACAAAAGAGAATAATGTAAAATAATCTGACATTCTGAATAACTACAACTGGCTCATGTGCTATTAACATGCTATTACATGATGGGTTCTCAAAATAGTTAAGCAATAATGACAGAGGTACAGGGTATGTCTTCAGGACACACAACTGTTTTGGAAAACATCAGCAGCCTGGGGGCACAGTATAGAAACAATAACTAAAATTGTGTTTTATGTTTAAAGCAAAGGACAAATTCCTTATTTCATACAGAAATATGTACTGAAATGCATAGTAATTAAAATAATTATTCCCTTACAGTAACCTTCTTGAAAGAGCTCAAAGTGTTTTAGAAACATTGGCTACCTAAATATAATAATGTAGCTGTGAAGTTTATTTTACAAGATAAACAGAATCACAGAGATGAAAAGTAACATGAATAGGTCTGGCCTGTACACAAAGTTTTGCCAAACTAATACAGAGTCTATTTCTAATGCAATTAAACTAACACAAATCTGTGTCTAGACACCGTTATTGTTGTTAAAGAAATGTATAATCTATTTAACTTAATTTGCTAACAGAAAAGATTAAGTCTAACCAATATAACCCAGCCTTTCTATAAACAAAAGTTACACTGGTTTAACTGAACTGATTTAGAAACAGACTTTTCATTATCACTGGCAAAATTCTATGCTGAGGCTGGGGCCTCCAACATAGTTAGGATCTAGGGCTGTGTGAAGCTTCAGCTGCTGGTTCGATTAGGAGATTCGGCCTGATTCAGCAGCCAAATCTCTGAATCTGAATCGAATCAGGAGACCCATTAATCTCTCTGAATCAAATTGGAAGCCTCAGAGAGATTCGACAATTCAGCCATAGACACAGCTTTATATGTTTTTTCTACATACCTCGAGGTACCAGGTGCAGTCCTGAATGATGAGATGGTGGGGCAGACGGAGTGTCCCGCGGAAGCGCAGGAGGGGGTCTCTCACATACTTGGCAGCGGACCCAGAAGTGGACCAGAATTACTTCCAGGTTCACCAAGGAGCGTGCAGGGAATCCTCTGACCCCCAGCTTGCCAACTGGTGCCTCCTGGGTCTGGGGGGGGCACCCGGGGTCCCCCCGTGGCCAACTGCCGAGCTGGGGGGCGTAGGTGACACCCCTTCACTCCCATGGGACGCTCCATCTGCCCCAACACCTCAGCATTCACGAGCCGCACCTGGTACCTCAAGGTACATAGAAAAAACATATAAAGCTGTATCTGTGGCCGAATCACTGATTCTCCAAATCAGAATTAAATCTTCAGATTCAGCTGAATTGAATAGAGACAGTGATCCTGTCCTAGGGGAGGCGGGGCGACAGAGAGCTCCATTTACCTCCTGTAGAGCCGGAAGAGCTGAAGGAGGGGCGCACGGCAAAACCACCAGCGCGGGTGATCAGCCGCGCATATATACGGATGCGGCTGAGCAGCGGGGGCGGAAGACCCTGCCCAGAAGATATAAAAAGCGGCCCCGACGAGGTGGCAGGGCAGCTGATGCGAGGAGGCTGGAGGGGAGAGCCCTCTTTCAGAGGGAATCAGCTACCGCACCCGGCAGCGTGGAAAGCCGGGGGCGGAGCTACTAGAGGCTCCAAGAGAGCTGGCAGTGAGGCCGACAGCAGAGCCAGCGAGGAAGCCGGCTGCATAGCCGGCAGCAAAGCCAGCAGGGAAACCGGCGGCGACGGTGATACCAGAGCCGGCTGGGAAGCCACGTATAGCACTGACAGCAGGACCAGCTGGAGAGCCTGCAGCACAGTCAGCCGCAGGGGCAGCGGTGAAGGTAGGCGCACCGCTGACGGGGAAAACAGCAGCTGCACCCGCAGCAGAGCCAGCGGCAGCATCCGCGGAGGATTTGTAGAAGAGGTAACAGTGGGGCGGGCCCAACGAAGCCTCGTCGGGCTGCAATAAAGGATGGACGGAGATCCGAAGCAGGGCCGGATAGTGGACCCCCACAGCCCCAACAGCCTTGGGAAGAGGCGGGAATTAGACACCCCAGCAGGGGAGCCGTCTGGGCGGTGGGACCTGAGCCCAGGGTGAACCACTTGGCCTAGAGGCCAGAGGCACCCTTGTGGGCCTCCGGATCCATTAGCTTAGGAACCCTGGTTAGCTTGGTGGTGGTGTAGGCACATACCGTCACAGGGTGGTTAGATTAGAGCATTAGGGAGCAATAGTGGAAGGGCCAGGCCAACGGTCCTCGTGAGCCATACACCGGGCCTGAAGACCCAGACGCACAGCGGACAAGCTGTAGGCAGGAGCGGGGAGAAGCCGAAGACACCTGAAGACCGATAGCCTAAGGTGGCGAGTGGCCAGGGTGTAGGGGAGGTTGGAGCCCTAAGAGTGCCCACCGGGAGACGCGATGACCCTGGAGGCTGCCCCGAGGGGGAACCCCCCCACTGAGGTACCATCCCAAGTCGTGGCAGGCAAGTTATGGGGACCCCCTGACGTCAGCAGAGGTAGCCTGTGGGGTCCACCCGCAAGCCCAGGGCAGACACAATCTCTAGTCCGGGTGAAGGCCACGCGGGAGCGCCTACTGGAATGAAGGCGGGCACAGATTCGAATCAGCAAATCCAATCACTGTCCCCCAAATCGGGCCAAATCAGAATCCGAATCCCATGCTGCCTGCTTCACACACCTCTACTAGGGACCTACTTAAGTGGCAACGAGATGAGAATTTTTCACAGCTTAGTCATGGCACAAAGAGCCTATTTTGCAAACTGAGTATGTCCCTATAGGAACGCTATATTCAAACTAACTACAGAACAGAGAAATATATATTTTAGTAAGTATATCTATCTGTAAATAGTAGATCTAATTTGTTTTATAAAACACAAAGTAATTCTCACTGCTTTCACATTTATTTTCCTCAACTCATCATGTTGTTCCCAAACTTGAGCAAAGGCATAGTAAACATTATTACCATAACCTCTTGCACACACAAAAACAAAAAGTTAACTTTTTTTTTTAATTGTACTGCTGCAGGCTGTCATTATTCTCTATGTCCTGTCATTCTCTCTTTTAAAACTAATAACCATTTGCTTCTACTGCTTCTCCCAACTTCTATATATCTCACTTTACCCCTTTTACCCAGAGAAGTATAATAGTGTCTGTTAAGGAAAAGAATCACAGACTTATTACTCATTACAATTAAGTGCCTAGCTGAATTGTCATTAATTTCAGGAGAAAAGTTCCTTGGCCCTCAATGAAAGCAGGGTTGGTTGATTTCAGCAATATGCTTAAATACTCTTCTCAGGATTTTATTTTATTCATTAGCCGCTTATTTTAGTTGTGACCCACACCTTTACAGAGGCAAAGAAATTCTTGCTGTCCAAAACCCTCAGATTCATTGCAGTATAGGTCCTGCATAGTGAAATGGTCATCTATTTATAGACATGTGTAGTTCAACCCCTTCTTAAAGCATGAAAAGGAAAAACATGCCTGATTATTGATATAAAGGTGAACCACTTATTTAAGTTAAACAAATTTTAAACATTTAGGGGGGTTAACGATTAGAATAGATTATAAATAGAGTAGATTGAGTATATAGGGACACATTCAATTTGCAATAGGCTCTTTGTGCCATAACCAAACATGGTAAATACTCCATCATTTAAAATCTTTCAGCCAAGACTAGATGCCTCTCAAAAAACAGTGTTATAGTTTATGTAGCTGGCCTGTAGACAGGAATTATTGGATGCAATCTATGGTCTGTCTTGTATAGAACTATATGCCCAGCATTTTCTGGCAATATCTCTCTTAGCAAGAGTTAATTCAATTCCTCTAGTCTACAATATTTAAGATGTGCAGAAAAAAGATTTTCAGAATGCAGTCTGCTCAGTTATCAGTAGGTCATTACAGGGATCCCAGTTTTCTCTGATGAAAAAAAATCCCAAATTTTCCGATTCAAAACAATAACCCAAAAATCTACATTTGTCCATAATTAAAATGAAACACCAATATTTATATACGTGTGTGTGTGTATTTATTTATTAGTGGTACCTAGTGGAAACATGTATATACATATGTATTAGTGGTGTTTCATTTTAATCATGGAAAAATGCGGATTTTGGAGAGCGGGGGCGGTTTAATCAGAAAATTTGGGATTTTTTTCATTAGAGAAAACCAGGATTCCTGGTCATTAATCTGTATTTTGTGTGTCATACCTTGGCAGCAGCCAGACCTCCAGATCCCCCTCCAATGACAATTAGGTCATAGTCATAGGACTCCTGCAGATGATTAGGTCCATTCATTTCAAGTAGTTTTTGAAGCTTGCCTTCTTCATGTGCCTGAATAGAAGCAAAATGGAGAAAAATCCATTTACATCAAAGGGCTACCCTTAGTTCTCAAAAATATTTAGTACAGTGAATACTTTCAGTGTCAAACCACTACTAGGGGAAATAAACAGATGAGTTTGGATGCTACTAATGTAACTCCTAATTATCTTTTTGGGATCTTTCATTTTGCATTGGAACTTTCTAATTCCTATTCAGATAACTCAGTTTCTATATAGATACAAAAGCAAGAATGTTCTGCTTTTGAATAAGTTTGTTTCGTCTCTGAGCAATTTAGTGTTCTGCGCCTAACCTACTTTAGTATTTCCCTACCCAATATGATATGATAAGTGTGCATGCAACAGAACTATTTAGTATTCCTTTAAAAAGCCCCTTATACCATTTAACAACCCTAGTTAGTAGTCAACAAAATTAATTTCCAAAAACTTCACAAAGGATTTAGCAAACATTTTTTCCAGCAGTTTGGCACTATAATTTCATTCTGAATTCTAGAAACATGGGACCAAATACAAGAGAGTCAACTGAGGTCAACAGAACTGCACCAGGGATAAACTTGGCCCCTGCTCTCTTTAGAAGATTATCTGGTTTTATTCTGCTCTAACAGTCATCTGACTCCTGAAATGCATTTTGACAGCTGTAGTCTGCAAAGCACATTCCATTTATCTTCATATCCCTCTGTCTCAAAATCAGTCATTGTATTAAATTTGTGGGGCCTCATTTCAATGGGGCTCTTGACTAAGTTAAAAAACAAAGGATTGTGCCCACAAGGCCTGCTGCCATGAATGCTTCTGGGAAAATTCAAGTTGAAGGGCAAGATCTCTAGAGGGTAAGGATCAGATCCACGGCTGGTCTAAATCAACAAAGTTCCACTGAAGATATCAAATAACTTCCCAGACTCAGAAAAGAGACCTTTGGAAGAGAGAAAAGAGACCTCTGTATGTTAAACTGACATGGTCTCCTAGGAAACTATACTTCTGTCTGAATGTTTTTAGCTGCAAGTGACACCCAACTTAGTGTAACTGGGAATGATTATAGATTCATAGATGTTAGGGTCGGAAGGGACCTCAATAGATCAACGAGTCCGACCCCCTGCATAAGCAGGAAAGAGTGCTGGGTCTAGATGACCCCAGCTAGATACTCATCTAACCTCCTCTTGAAGACCCCCAGGGTAGGGGAGAGCACCACCTCCCTTGGGAGCCCGTTCCAGACCTTGGCCACTCGAACTGTGAAGAAGTTCTTCCTAATGTCCAATCTAAATCTGCTCTCTGCTAGCTTGTGGCCATTGTTTCTTGTAACCCCCGGGGGCGCCTTGGTGAATAAATACTCACCAATTCCCTTCTGTGCCCCCGTGATGAACTTAAAGGCAGCCACAAGGTCGCCGCTCAACCTTCTCTTGCGGAGGCTGAAAAGGTCCAGTTTCTCTAGTCTCTCCTCGTAGGGCTTGGTCTGCAGGCCCTTGACCATACGAGTTGCCCTTCTCTGGACCCTCTCCAGGTTATCCGCATCCTTCTTGAAGTGTGGCGCCCAGAATTGCACGCAGTACTCCAACTGCGGTCTGACCAGTGCCCGATAGAGGGGAAGTATCACCTCCTTGGACCTATTCATCATGCATCTGCTGATGCACGATAAAGTGCCATTGGCTTTTTTGATGGCTTCCGTCACACTGCCGGCTCATGTTCATCTTGGAGTCCACTAGGACTCCAAGATCCCTTTCCACCTCTGTGCCACCCAGCAGGTCATTCCCTAGGCTGTAGGTGTGCTGGACATTTTTCCTCCCTAAGTGCAGCACTTTGCATTTCTCCTTGTTGAACTGCATTCTGTTGTTTTCTGCCCACTTGTCCAACCTATCCAGGTCTGCCTGCAGCTGTTCCCTGCCCTCCGGCGTGTCCACTTCTCCCCATAGCTTTGTGTCATCTGCAAACTTGGACAGAGTACATTTCACTCCCTCGTCCAAGTCACTGATGAAGACATTAAAGAGTATCGGTCCAAGGACCGAGCCCTGTGGGACCCCACTGCCCACACCCTTCCAGGTCGGGACCGACCCATCCACCACGACTCTCTGGGTGCGGCCCTCTAGCCAATTTGCCACCCACCGGACTGTTTAGTCATCCACGTCACAGCCTCTCAACTTGTTCACCAGTATGGGGTGGGATACCCTATCGAAGGCCTTCCTGAAGTCTAAGTATACGACATCCACCCCTCCTCCTGTGTCCAGGCGTTTCGTAACCTGGTCATAGAAAGAGACTAGATTGGTCAGGCACGATCTGCCCGCCACAAACCCGTGCTGGTTTCCCCTCAGCATAATTTGCCCTGCTGGGCTCTCACAAATGTGAGCCTTGATAATTTTTTCAAAGACTTTACCAAGGATGGAGGTGAGACTGACTGGCCTATAGTTGCCCGGGTCCTCCTTCCTCCCCTTTTTGAAAATGGGTACCACGTTAGCCCTTTTCCAGTCCTCCGGGACTTGGCCCGTGCGTCATGAGCGTTCGAATATTCCCGCCAGTGGCTCTGCAATGATGTCGGCCAGTGCCTTCAGCACCCTCGGATGGAGCTCATCCGGGCCTGCCGACTTAAAGGCATCCAGTTCTTCCAAGTGACTCTGCACCACCTCAGGATCTACGTATGGAAGTCTGGTGCCTTGCTGCTGCCTCTCTACAACCCCAGTGAGAGACTTGTCGTGTCCCTCACTTAGGAACACTGAGGCAAAGAACTCGTTGAGGAGTTTAGCCTTGTCCCCCCTGTCTATCACCAATTGTTTCTGCTCATTTAGCAGGGGTCCTATTCCTCCCTGGGCCTTCCTTTTACTCCCTATATATCTAAAAAACAATTTCCTGTTGTCTTTTACTTGGGTTGCCATCCTCAGCTCCATGGTAGCTTTGGCCCGTCTAACTGCCTCCCTACAAGCACGAGCAGAGGAGGTATATTCATCTTTAGTGATCTCACCTTGTTTCCACTTTTTATGTGCTCCCCTTTTGGCCCTTAGGCTGCTCTGGATTTCTCTGGTCAGCCATGGAAGCCTCCTGACCCCTTTCCCTCTTTTGCCTCGCTCGGGGATCGTCTTGCTTTGTGCCCGAAGGATCGTTTCCTTAAGGCACAGCCACTCTTCTTGGGCTCCCATCCCTTCAAAACTCCTACTCTGCAGTGCGTCCTTGACTAATCGCCTGAGTGCATTGAGATCAGCTTTCCTAAAGTCTAGCACTTTCACCCTACTAGTTACCTTACCCACTCGACGTCTTATGTTGAATTCTATTATTAGGTGATCACTGTCTCCCAAATGGCTACCGATCTGGAGGTCCCCTACCATGTCATCCCCTGTTGCCAATACCAGATCCAGTATGGCATTCCCCCTAGTGGGACCATGTACCTCCTGTGTCAGGTGGAGGTCCTGTACACAGGTTAGAAACCTGCGTGAGCAGTGAGACTTTGCTGTCTGCGTCTCCCAGCAGATGTCCGGGTAGTTTAGGTCCCCCATGACTACTGCCTCTTTAGCTTTTATGGTCTCCGAGAGTTGCCTCAGGAGCCCCGCATCTATTTCTTCCCCTTGGTGTGGGGGTCTGTAGCAGACCCCTACCACCAAATCCCTTTCTCCTTGCCCCCCATGTAGCCTAACCCACAATCCTTCTACTTCCTCAACCTTGGATTCTGTCTTGATGAGGGTTGATGTATATTGCTCAATGACAAAGTGCAACCCCCCCCCTTTCTTCCCCGACCTGTCCTTTCTGTACAATCTATAGCCCTCAATATGTATGATTAATGTGAGCAAGAAACATTAAAGAAACTAAAAAACAAACTAAAAGGAGTTTTCCATACCCATTCCGTTTGTTCTGCTTCTGCATTTAGCAAGAGTTTTTTATGCAGTTCTACTGTTATTTCCTACCGGCTCAGCTGATCCGGTCCCTGAGATAAAATAATTGGGGAGGGCATCCCTAGAAAGATCAGCAAATGTCCATCATAGAAACTTCTTTTTCAGAATCATATTGTGGGGAAAATGAGGTTTCAGCCCCATTTGGTAAGGACTGAAGAGCCTACCTTAAAAACTAATGGGTAGCCCACATGTGAATATACCAGTTCAGACTGCTGATGCATTGCCCTGATACACCCACCCTTTCAGTTCAGCTCCAACTGAGCCATGTTGTCATGACCCTTGGCTATGGGTGCCCTTAGATATCCTAAAGGTGGGGTGAGATAAAGGGCTTCACAGTAAAGATGACATGGCATAGTAAATAATTTTATATTATCAGAGGGGGAATGATAAGCAACCTTTTACACCCATTGTCTTCTGCACAGACCCAACAGAGAAGACATGGCCTATACTCAGTCAGTGGGTGATCCCTTCTTTTGCTTGTTTCTCTCATATCACAAAGAGAGAAAAAATAGATAAAAATCCAGCAGAGACACTGCAAACACTGGCAGGAGAATTCAGGAGGCAAGAGTAACACCTGAAATTTTTTAGAAGCTGTTCTCTTAAAGCAATTCACTACTATAATTATATGTCATGCATAGCTGTGTTGATTTGCCTGTTTGAACTACATAGAGATGTTACTTCCATTGTCAAAGTACATAAGAACACATAAAGAAACATTAAATAAATACTAATATGCAAAACAACACCAGGAAGTAAAGACTAAATAGCTACAGCTACATCCTACCCCAAAACACAGTATGCAAATAGCATGTTAATTTCTTCATATGGTAGCATTTATGTGACAAATCATTCAAGCATCCTTTTCCTCCAAAACTCTATGTCAATTATCATTCAGCCAGAGTACCAGCTCTTCACAGAGTCAATATTCACCTTACACAAAATATCCTAGTACCAGCCTGCCTCCCACACTGAACAGATCTGGTGTTCAAACAATGCATTGGGGAGGGATGAAAATGCCTCCTTAATTAAGGTTGAAAGTAGTTTTCCCATTATACACTAGATTTTCAGCCTGCTAGCCTCAAGGCAAATCAACATCTCTTTACTTAGGCCTTGTCTACGCTAGGAACACTTTGCTCACTTAGCTATATTGGCCTCCCAAGAGAAATAAGCTACATCAGCAAAAATGTAGATTAGTTGGTATAACTACATCCACTGTGGAATGAATTTGAAATCTAAAAGCCAAGATGAATAGAAGATCCTGGTCTTTGTATTATGCAAAGTTCTAAAGAAAAAGAGGGGGTAAATTATTAAGCAGGTTACAAATAGAGATGAAAAACACAATAGTTTAACATCGACTGAATGTAAAGGAACTGTCAGAAACTGAAAGGAATAGAAGAACACAAGACATTTCTGTGAGCACTGACTTAAATTAAGGAAGCACAAATGGTAAAAGATAAAAGCTGTCCAAATTTGAGGGGATTGCTCTATATTTAAATCTTATTTGATAAGTTTGGTTTGCTAATAAATAGTGTTAAAAAAACCCTGCATCCATGGTAGGGGCCAGCTATGCGAGTCTGAGATCGTGCCTAATTGCTCCCTGAACCAATGCAGTTATGCCGATAAAAGATCAGTATGTATACCTGGCCTCAGAAAACAACATTTCAACCCACTAAATGTTTCTTTCTAATCATAAGCACCATCTTAAAATGAAAATTAATCCTAGAAAACAGAGGTGTTAACAGCATTGTGTGTGTCCAAACAACTAACTTGCAACCTGAAAAAACTGTACAACATCAGGTTGAAGTCCCCTTTTGCAACATAGAGCTTTACTCAGGTTCCAGTTTTTTGCTTCTGTCTGAAAAGCTTGAAAAGGACCATTTATTCTACTGGGCAATATTCTGTTTCACACTGCCCTGTTTATAAAAACTACATTTTAAATTTAAGCGTGCTATTTCTCTCCATCCCTCATGCTTCTAAAACCCATCCTTTTGTTTGGTTGATGGAGATGGCCCTGTGTGAGGATGGATATAAAACAAGCTACCAGATGACCAGCAAGCATTATTGCTGAAAGAAACATACACTGCAAGAAGAGATTCTAGTACAGGGGCAGGGAAAATACAGCCCGAAGCCACATGGGTCCGAGCCCTGCCCGTTCACTCCTGAAGCAGCCCACACCGTGCTCATGCTTGCACCTGCCCCGTGCCTGCTACTGGCCCGACTGACCCCATCCCCAGCCAGAATGCACAGCTTCCCAGTGGGGTTGCTCCCACTGCTGCTGCAGCTGCCCAGGTACTGCTTGGCTCCCCCTGCCTCCATCAGCTCTTCCTCCTCCTCCAGTCCCCGTGCTGCGCCACCCTGAGCATCCAGGAGCAGGGGGAAGCAGCGGTGGGGATGCATGCCAGGTACCACATGCCCAACCAGGCGGAGGGGAAGCTACAGCTGGGCAGCTTCTGCCCCAGCACATGAAGCTCCAGTTCCAGCTCCTAGCTACCTTCCAAGTAGCAAAATGAGCCTGGCAAAATGAGCAGCAACTTGTGGGTGGCCAAGTGGGTAGAAGGCAGCCATGAGCCAGAACCCCATGAACTGAGGAAGAAACCTCCCAGCTACAGCTTCCTCCCTGCCTGGTTGGGCATGTGGTGTCTGGCACATACCCTCACAGCTGCTGCCACTTCCCCGTGCTACCTACTGCCCAGAGCACCGCAGCAGGGGAGGGAGGAGGAGGAGCCACTGGAGTCAGGGAGAACCGAGCAGTACCCAGGCAGATGCAGCAGTTCTCCTGTGTGTACTGGCAGGGCAAGAGCTAGGGCCATGGGCAGGTGTGGGTGGGAGCACAGTACGGGTTGCCCAGAGCAGGAGCAGGTGGGGCTCAACCCAGGCAGAAGCCCTGCTGGGAAGTTGTGTACGCTGGCCAGGACCATTGGCAAGTGCAGGCAGGCAGTGTGGCATGGGCTACCCAGGGCTAAAGCAGGCGGGGCTCGCCCTCATGCATTGCACCGTGGGCTGGACTGGGTAGGCAGAAACACCTACACCTACTCTGCACCACCTGGGCAAGCTCTGCTGCACAAGCCCCCTGCCCCCCACTCCTCTCCCATCACATTAGGCTGACTCCCAGGATCTAGTGCACAAGTAGCCCCTCCACACATGTGCCCCTCTTACACACACACACATACACACAGCCTCCCCACCCATCTCCCCCACACACACCCACATACAGTGCACACCCAACTCCCCCAGACACCCAATACATAAGAGTAAGACTTTATTTCTAGCTATTATGCAATTGCCTCTAAATATACCACTCAAAAAAACAAATCAGGACAAAAATATTCTTTTGAAATAAAAATAAAATGTATTATTATAGATGTTTGATTATTAGTATATAATTTTTTTATTTATAAATTTGTTAAAATGATGTCTTCTGAAAGATTGTGTGTGTGCAGTCCTCAATTTACTCATTAAGTGACCCACCAGCCAAAATAATTGCCCACCCCTTTTCTACTACATACTTTGGGGAAAGTTTTGAGACCATTTTGTGTAAGCCATGTTATTATTTTTTCTTTAAGAATAATACTTTTTTGCATCATATACATTAAAAAGGTTCTCAAACTCATGATCATTTCAGAGAAGCTAATGGAGAAAGCATTTCATGAAAATGTATTAAAAGTATTGGATCATTCTTTTCTGGTTAGTGTCCACAAAGCGCTTCTTTGCCACAGCTCTGTCCCTAAAGCCCACCCCGATATACTTGAACCTGTTCCCCATCTAGCAATATTGGATGCATGTTTACCATCTGTAAAACCTGATTGTACACCCGGTTAAGATACATCCCTTCTGAACTACTTAATGTTAAAAGAAAGTCTGCATGTATATCAAAAAATATTTTCAAATCTAAAAAACCCCACAAACCCAAAGGTATTTTTGCCTACCTTTAAAGTTTTGCTATAGTTTCCTATTTGCTGTTGTTGCACAAATACAACTGGTACTGAAGTTTCCAAAGTCAGTTGATACAGTGCTTCTTGCAGCTTCTGTCCATTCTCTGTAATATAAATATGAAAGAGTCTGTGATGTCTTCCTTTATGAAGGCTGCCACTGTGAACTGAAATCACTTAGAGGTGTGGCTTTCTGTTTCACAAGAATTGTAGTCTACTTCCTCATGAACTGCATGCCTGTTTCAAGGGAATGTTTCCTAAGGCAAATGATGAGTCATTTGCAATGTTAGGATGACTCGCTTTATTTCTGTTTTTGAGGAAATCCTATAAAGTGATCAGCTAGAATTTCAGTACCCCCTACCAGTTTAACACTATACTTGGAAAGAAATTAGATATTCTGTGATTACACTTCTAACCTTCAGTTTTAAAGGAAAAATATGACTATTTACCTTTTTGCCTCAGCATAACAGAAAAAGCCGTCTCACTAGTAGTTTTTCACGCTAACATTTAATGAAAACTGCTTTAAAATGTTGTTAGTATTGAAGCAACATTGTAAGTGTGATAGTCCAGGAAATATGTGAGAAGTAAGAGTTTGTGGGTGACATCTTTTATTGAACCAACTGCATGGTTGGGATAAATTTAGACAAGTTCTCGGGCATCACAGTACCCTTCCTTGCTATACCTAAAAACTTGTCTAACCTATCCCAACCATGCACCTGGTCTAATAAAAGATACTGTCCACAAAAACTCTTGCCTCCTGTATTCAAAGTTTTGTGTCATTCTCTTTTAATTGTTTCCCTCAAAACTTTCCCTTCAATTTAATTTATTGATGTTACAGGCAGTTTTGCTTCACATAAGTTCAAATTCAGAAACCTTTTCCACTATGAAGCGTCATGTGTTATCTTGTGATTCAGTTCTCTACTGGAAAAAAAGACAATTTCATAGGATGAAAGTCAGTTTTGGGGAGTATTTTTTCAGAAGACTGGGCAAAAGTTGTCATGCATCACTGTGAAAAATCTGCCCACAGAAAAGCTCTGTATAACAAATTAACACAAAAAGAAAATTGTATTTTCTAATCATAGAGATTTATGACTTGGCACAGCACTGAAAGAAAAAAAAAAATCAAGGTCTGCATCCACAACTGGGAGTCTGTCACTTTTTATGTCCTATTACAAGCTCTGACTTTGACTCTTCCTGTAACCTTGACTAACCTACACAGACCTCAATTTTCATTAGGAAGAGGAGCATGCTATTCAATTGGACAAATACTATGCTTATTTAATGCTTAATATGAAGTGCAAACTCTAATAGTCACATGCAGAGGGCTAGGAAAACACCTATTATTAGTCTGTGCACATACATCAGGTCAAGACTACAGATAGTAGAACAGGGGCAGGCAATTATTTTGGGCAGAGGGCCGCTTACTGAGTTTCGGCAAGCTATCAAGGGCCACATGACAGGCAGCCCAGGGCAGATTAATATTCATTTTCTAAATTTTTTAGGGGCCCCACGGGCTGGATAGAATGGCCTGGCGAGCCACATCTGACCCCTGGGCCGCGTTTTGCCCACCCCATAGTAGAAACGCACCTGTACACATGGATACAAAAGGGAAGGCTTCCTGTAAACTAGGCCTCAACCTTGCTACTTCAGTTTTCTGCTCTTTAACCAACTGGTAACACTTACCTCTCAAGGGTTTTTTTTGAAAAATAAGTGTTTAATAATTGTAAAGTGCTCTGAAGATGAAAAATCATTACAAATATTGATACTTAATAATTGCCTAGAATTGAAATCTTAACATATTTTAATATGGGGAAAAAGAAGAGTAGGAACCAATACATATCTTTGGAAAGTGAGGACACAGATTTTGAACACTAGCTATAATTTGTACAAGGCAGAACATTTTCCCCAATACACTACTAAAAAACCCCAGCCTCCTGTGGACACATAAAACACATGAATCTTCACATTCCATTCCTTTTAAACAACCTCAAGAATGCTCACCTAAAATTATGCTCTTAAATTTGACAACGATCTATTAGCTGGTCAAGATAGATCTTGTATAAATGACTCTAGTTACCTCAGATATCTACCAGTAGATCTTTGTCATAAATTCATAGCCTTAACCATAGCCCCAAAACCCCAGGGCAGCCATAAAAGCTGGCAGAAATTTAAAGAGTCGTGTGTGCAGGTCATGAATGCCAGAAGCCTCTCCCTTGCTGCATTTGGCAATCTGCCAGGGACAGAATGACAAAGCAAAAAAGTGGTTCTGTACGTGTTAGCTCTTGCAAACACTCGGTACAATCTCTTTCATTAACGGTAATTACAACAGCCCACAGATTGTGAATCAATATTTTTTTCCACAAAGACTAACAGACTCTTTCAGGGCAATACCTATAAATGGACCTTGAATCCAACACGTAGATTTGGATCCTTTTCTGAAACAGATGTCATTTGAGACAATGTTCACAGCTGGTAAGAATCAGTGCAACTTCAATGAAATCATGTTAATACACCCACCAACTAAAGATGTAGTCCAGAACAGTTTAGAAATTCCATGAAAAACTTATTGGGACAGAAGGTTAAGTTGCATGTGGCAATCTCTAATTAATATTAAGGAAAATCTGAAACTGCTTTTCCTCTACCACCAATCACTAAACATATGTTCATGTTAACATCACTGTGGGACAGGCTATGGCCTTAAAAACATGACCTTGTACTGGGTGAGTAGAGAGGGAACCATGAGGCAATTCATTCCACCCAAATTCCTCCTAGTGCTCCTAGAGCAAGTGAAGCAGTTTGCTCCCCTTTAAAATGGATGCAGCATGTGCTGTTGGTCCTGTATTTCTGGACAAATCTGCTGGGCCCAGCAGATAAGGGATGGAGCCCAAGCCTCATTGTAACTCCTGAGCTACCACAGGGTAGACAGAGGCTGTTTCTGCTAAGGGAAGCAAAGGTAAGTTCATACAAGGAACTGACCCCATGCTCCACACCCCTCCACAATGAACCAGGCAGTATCTGATTTTATAAAAAGTACCAAACTACCTATGGTATTATTTAAAATCAAATTAAAATGCAAAATGAACAGTAAAAGGGAAGAAGGGCTCATCTACCCAGGAAAATTGCTTGGAATAGTTTTTCCATAGCAGGCTCCTATAGGGACACTCTTATTCTGCATTATGCCTTTGTATGCTGTAGTCCATTTTGAAACTTGAGTTAGCTGAATTGCAAAAAAGGCACACCTAATATGAAATAAGAACATTGAGGAAGGAAGTTGGTGTGAAAGCTTTTATGCTTTAAAACCACAAACCTTAGCTTATTTTGTGGGAGCTTCCTTGTACGTTCAGGTCCTAAAATGCTGAAGTCCTGATTCTCATTTACACTAAGGCCCCATCTCAAAAATGCTGGAATGGAGGCAGTGGAGCACCCAGCTTCAGATGCAGGAGAGTGAGGACCTCACCCCCTGCCATGGGAGACACTGTTGCTATGGGGGAAGAACTCAAGGAGCCCAGCATCCAGGAAGTTGACCCCCTCACCTGCCCCCACAGCTGTTTTTTCGCTGCTGAATTCAGGTTTTTAAATTGCTGCCAGCTGTGCTGACACCTCCTTCCTCCCTCCCTCCCTCCCCACCAGCAGCAGTGTCCTCCACAGGTGAGGTGGGGTGAGGCTGAGAAGGGAATTCCTAATCAGGGTACAAACTCTACCACTTACACGTCTGGTGGGCAAAGAAATTATTTCAGAATTGAGTTGCTTTTATTCTCAAACGGAGTGCCCACGTGGAGAATGATTTCCAAGTACCTACTGGAGAGAAGGCACAAGTGTAGTAGGCGTATACCCTTAAGGTATGCATTGCCCAGCTCTAAGAACTGCATTTCAGGGCAAAGGTCTTTGCTGATCTAGCTAGGAATTTCCAAATCACAAAGCAGCAAGTGCAATCACCCATTAAGTCAGCGTCAACAAAAGATAACCTTGCTCCAGCAAGATTTTTTGATAAAATAATTTGATTGGAAAAGTAGCTGCCATGAGGATTTTAAGAACAAACACCTCACACTATAATACTTGTTTGTGCTTATGCTACTTTCTTTACACTAGTCTTTTGGTTTCTTGGTGATACTGGTTATATCATCTCAGACTCCAAGAGATTGGGGTCAATGGCCCAATTCAATTCAATTCATTAAGAATTCTGGCTAAATGCCATGTTCCCAAAGGCGACACAACACACACACACCTATAACATGGTCAATGGGCCAAATTCAGAGGCATGGATGCCTTGATGAATCAGAATGCCACATCTTTGGCCCCATTAATGTCACTTTGTCTTGCTGAAGCAGTAAAGTGACCTCAAGAGGGCCAAAACAGGCAATTTTGTTGGGTTTATATCACTGGTTCTTGTACCTGAGACATTTCAGGGGATGCAGGTCAAGGCTGGATTGAATGGGGCCACAATACAGCTACTGATCCCCGGTCATTGTTGCCTAAAACAACTTAAATTAGTGCATCCCTGTGGCTACTCTAACCTGTGCCAAGGGCCAATTTAAATTTTTACTCCCCCTGGATCACAGGAAGTATAAAGTTAACTTACAGTCATATTTGTCTCTTGACACAGACTGAGCCCGGAATGAACAAGTCAGCAAATCTAATACAGTTTAAATTTGGTATAATTGAAACATGACAAATAAAAGTAACCATCTGGATACCATTTGGTACTGTAGTTTTAATTTGCTAGACAAAGTTAACTCTACAGTTCTCAGGAAGAAAAGAAATGATTCACAGATTTCACAAGAACATCTCTTTACCATAACTGACAGATAAGACTGGCCTTAGAAGCAGACAAGGAGGAAGTAAATCACAGGAAATATTAAGAAAGACTAAGTTATTTACAGCTTGTCACTAACTTTTCTTTGCATACAGGCAACTCAAATGGAAACAAAAAAAGCCTTACCAGTTTGGTCTAGTTCAAGTGAAAAATAGGGAACTTTCATAGATTTGAACAGCTCCTTCACCTACATAAAAAAGAATGCATAAATATTAATAGAAAGTTACAGAAAAGTGACATCTCTCTTTTTCTCCCCTACTGGAGCACTTATTACCCTTCAGTAAGAGGATAATCTATATTATTTTCATTGGGCCATTGAGAATCTTCCCACAAGAGGCACTATAGAAGAAAGGGTAGGGAATAATTTCAAAGTTCGGGGGGCTTTTTCCTGATTCTGCTACAGTCTCAATCAGTGGCTTTAGGCAAATCATTTAGACTCTGATTTTCAAAGGTGTTTAGGTGCCTAACTCCTCCTTAAGGGCCTAATTCCCATTTAAATTATTTTGACAGGCGTTAAATGTGCCTAAACATCCTTGAGACTCTCTCTTGGACTGACTGAGAACCCTTTACTCCCATTAGAAAGAATTTACTTGCCTAAGTGATCCCACTGACTTGTCTTAAACACCATATGCCAATAAGGTAAATTAGAACAGTTCCAAAGTTGTTCCAAGTCATGCTGATGCTGGCATAAATTCTACCCTGATGATGGCATCAGGAAACTGTAAATTGCTCTCTGGAATTCTTCTCCACTATGCTCACCTGCCTGAGGCAAATTGAACTCAGGGACAAACTAGATCACATCACTTTGATATGTCCTCTAAATCCCATTAAAAACCAGCCCTATCGGCTTAAAATTGGCAAATTAAGGCCCAATGTAGATTTTTGCTAACATATTCAAAATTAGTTTGACAAGAATGACAACTGCAATTTCTCCCTTCTCTCATCTAGTGAGAAGGCTGCTGGAAAGCTTATTCTCCCAGCCTGTCACTTCGATCATGTCATTCCCCTCTCTACATCTGTCAGCTCCCCCTTTTAATCACATCAAATGTAAGCGACCTGCTCTTACTTTCAATGCCCTTCCCACCCCTTCCTTACCATACTTATAAACGTCTCATTTAGTATATAGAAGAGGACTCCTGCCTCAGATTAGCCCAGTATGCCTGCATCCATCACCCACTTTTTCAAAATTTTTAAAGGGTCCCCTTCATGCTGAAGCACCACCAACCTCTGGTCCTTAACACTTTAAAAGAACTCCATGTAACCATCTGCAAAACTACTTTGTTATTTTCCTTCAAATCCCTATTTAAAACTATTCTTTTCTGCAATTCCTCTGCAGCATACCAGCAGCCAATCAGTTGTCAAGACCACTGCCTGTCATGCTGACCATTATCATTTCATTGTTTCCTTGTACTCCCCCTTCTGTCTGCTTCTATGTGCTTCCTTGGCTTATCTTCAGAATGTAAGCTGTCAGTGACAAGGATCATCTTTCTCTTTCTGTGTTAGTATCATGTGTGACATAATGAGATCCTGGCCCACAATGAGGGTTCCTAGACATTGTAATAATATAAATAATAAATTTAAGTATTAAAATAAGGTGTGCATTAAATATGACACCATAAAAAGAAAGGTGATCACCAAAGTTCAAAGTGCCATTTAACTTCTTCCCTACTGTTAACGCCTTGCCATCAAACCAACACTTTGGAAAAATCAGAAGTTTATTCTATCCCCACCGCTTTTCTTGTGGCAAGTTAGGAAGTTTTTGAAGTTTCAGGCATTGTGCCTGCTAGTTGTGTGACAGAGTTGTTTCCAAAATGGTTAAGAACAAGTTAAACAAAAACTTGTCCAGGATGGTTTAGATAGGGATGATCCTGCCTTGAAGGGGGGGGCACTAAATGAACTCCCAAGGTTGCTTCAAGACCTACTTTTCTATGCTTCTATACTTTACCTATCCATTATAAAGTTTCATTTGACTACTCACTACAGGAAGTGAAGTGCCATAATTTAATTGTACAGGCAGTCCTCGACTTACATTTCACAGTTACAACGTTTATAAATTAACACCCTATTTCAACTTTATGACATCAGTTTCAACTTTACAATGCTTGATCCGATGCAACGCCACACCAGTGAACAAGTTCACTGAGTCGCTCATCTCCCTGTAGAACATCTGTCCAAACTTCCTTGGATACTTTCTTTAAAAAAGCAGACAAGACTCCAGGAAAACCTGCAGCCAAGACTCCTGAGAGGCCTCCAGCCAAGAACCCTTCAAAAAGTCCAACCAAGAACCTTTCAAAAAGTCCAGCAAAGTCACCTCAAAGAAGTCCTTCCAAGTCAATATGATTGCTATTTACAATATAAATACATTAATGTAGCTATATTACTCATCTACAATTGATCAAGTACAAAATTCTGGGGTATTTTTAGTGAAAATAGGGTATTGGGCCTTGGTTCAGGAACCAATCCCCATTTATAACATTGTTTCTTATGAGAAAATTGATTCCAAGTTACAACATTTCGACTTAAGACACGGTTTTCAGGAACCAATTGTGTCACAAATCTGATGACTACCTGTACTGTACTAGCACTATCTAGTGGCTTTTAAGGCCTGAAGGCCTCATACTTCTCCAACTAAAGTGAAGCTTTACTTGAATGGAAGTATGGTTGGCCCCTAAAATGGATTACTTGAGTTCACATTCATTTTAAAATAAAACAGCTGAGCTTTAATATGGATCTTTTACCAATGGAGATCTGGCCTTGAGGCTAATATTAAAATGCCCATCACCTTAAAAACATTATTTATTAGTTTGAAATAAAACTTGTTCTCCTTTGAGACCATGTGAACTCCCTCTTTATCACATATACTAGAACAGAAGTGTGCAATTAATGGGTAAGTGGCAAGGATTTTTGTGGGTGATATCTTGTATTGGACTAAATGTATAGTTGGGAGGGATACAGACAAGCTGTCGGGTACCAAGTACCCTTCCTGAAGTCTGAGAAAAAAGCAGAAACTGCTTGAGCTAACAGCAAATAAAACAAAGGCATATGCAAAACTGTAGGTAAATAAGAGCACAATAAATAGATGTTACCATTAACATCACTCCAAAACTACCACAACTAATGTGTAGAGGTATATATACACACAAAGGAAGTTTATTACAAGAGGCAATATATGGAGGCGTGAATTTTCTCCTGTGAACTTCTCGACTTGAGTAAGTGTGAAACAAGTTAGCCATGCTAGAAAAACACAAGCTGTCAGCTTTTAAAAAAATAATAATCCTCAATTAATCAAACCAAATGGATACCTGAAAAGGGTAGAAACTAACATAAAAGGGTAGAATCTGACAGTTCTATTTCCTGCTAAGGCAAACGACATAAATTAGGAACTTTTAAAGAAGCCCCAAATAGTAGAGCAGTGCAATTACAGAACCAAGGTGAAGTAGGAACACTGAAAGAAGAAAAAAGGGTGCAGACAGAAGTGCAGCTCCCCACTTTAACTCACAGCACTTTGCAGGAATCATTTTGAATTACAACGATCCCCTGGACCAAACAGAAGTTCACTGCTCATTCTGCAGAGGGTGGGGAAAATCAGCTGCTGGCTACAAGCCCGCAGCCAGTTTCCCTTAGCAATGGCCCTTCCTCCCTCCAAGCCTGTCTCTGTTTTCAGAAGGGATGGTGGGAAAAGGAGCAGAGGGAGCTCGTTCTAGGCGTTCCCCAAGCCAACACTAGAGGATGGGGGGGATGAATTGGAGCCCCCTCTCCAGTAAGGGCTGAAAAAACTCCAGACTGAACTCCTTCTGCTCCTTTCCTCCCCTCCCATTCTGAAAATAGCTTGGAAGCTGGGAGGCAGGCAGAGACAAGTTACAGAAGATGCTGTTTTGAAACATCTTCATGAGGGTTCAGATTTTTGCAGGATTGGGCCCTTTTAAAGTGTTTTGCGTCTGTGAAGTTCTGTTTGGTCACAGCTGTAGAGCACTTCCAGGGGCCAGATTAGGCAAAAATTGTCACTTCCGTCTTCGCCCAAAAGATTCGCCCACTGGAGTAAGAAATTTCATATTACCCATTTGAGCAAAAGCCCATGGAAGCTAACAGGAAAGAAAGCAATCTAGGATTAGGAACTAGTGACAGGAATGGTATAAAAAGACAGATCTAGTCTTTACAGTTTCATTTTAGGTAGAGAACATCTAAGATGGCCTGGTAAAGCAGTTCAGCATACACATGCAGTCTCCAGCAGAGGCTTAAGTACATCCCATTAAAATAAGTGCAATTTAAACAGTTTAGGTACATGCTTAAATACTTATACTGAGGGCCAAGGTCAGGACTAGGTATTTGTCACCAAAAACAAACTGAGTAGCAGCTGCAGGTAGGATCCACCCACAGAAGAGAAACTGGACAGATCCTTTATGTGGAAGGAAAAGAATTAAAAGTTTTTGAAAGGAAAAAGTGTAGAAACCAATATTCAAGACTGTAATCCTGCATATGTCTCTAGGAAAGTGGATTTATGTGAGCTGAAATGGCATCCAGACTGAAATGGCATCCAGAGAAATCAAGGAAACAGAATTCATAAGACATGACAAACCCTGTACCCCTTTGCTGGAAAACTTAAAATATTACCTTAGTACTAAGACTGCATGTTGTGTTACTGAAGATCACCACAGTGTTTTTATCTATGTAGGACTGTATCTGCAAAATCAATTCTGCATCTTTACTTTTAGTACTGGATTTAGTGCTAGCTTCTGTTCTGGAAGCTGTAATGGCTCTCCCATTGTTTGTATTCTGTGTTACTTGATGAAAATCTTCTTTTGCTATAAGAAATGAAAACAAAGTGGAATAATCAGAGACAGAATTGCAAAATGGTTTGTGATAAAGATAACGCCCTGATAAAGAAGTACAGATGAAGTTAAATTAATGACTTTTCTTTAAAAATGTAAAAAAAGAAATCTAATGTTAGTTACCTCACACTTCATTTCATTGCTCTCTATGCTCCCCAGCCAACATCAAACAAAGTTGAATCACAGCCTCCTTCCTGGACCAATAAAAGTCAATGGTGAAATTCCCATTGACTTCAGTTGGGCCAGGAATTCACTCCACATCTTGTTATGGATAACCCTACAGAAACACATTTTTTGCCATGCAAAACATGGCTGTGGTCCAGATTTTGCACTTGGATTTGTCTAGGAAGATCCAGCATCCTTGTGGAGTCTCATTAAAGGGGTCTACCTATGCAAATATCATTGCAGGATTACTAACTATTGTCTAGGCAGACAAGGTTCCTTGGGTGAATTTGATATCTTTTATTAGACCAACCCAAATAGTTGGAGAATAGTTATTAAGCAAGCAATAACTTCCTTAGCCTGACAAAGGGTTTTTGAACCCGAAAGCTTGCTTAATAACTATTCTCCAACTATTTGGGTTGGTCTAATAAAAGATATCAAATTCACCCAAGGAACCATGTCTGCCTATGTCCTTAGACCAACACGGCTACAACCTAAACCCCTGTAACTATTGTCTAAGCATGAACCTTCCTAGATAGTCTTCAGCCTTCAATGTACTGTTTTTCCTACACAGCTCTGGGATGTTTTCAATGAGGCATTCAGGGATTTAGCCATGCTGCTCTAATTAGTGCTACAGGGGATATGTTTTGAGAGGTAAATAAAGCATATGATAATCTGAAATGTTTCCTAAGTATTCACAATATAAGTCACACAAGCCTAATACAGAACAAGACTGTGGCAATTAATTTAATAGTTCATAAACTTCAAATTATACCTTTTCTTATTTACAGTATTTACTACTAATAATACTTCAGTATTTTGTTAACATTTGTCTCCCATTCGATTTTACTGTAAACTAAATCAGCCTAGTTAAAATAAACAAATATAGAAATGTTATAGCTCTTTACTATAATATCAATAGTCTAAAAAAGTTTCATATAATTATTAAAACCATAATCTAGTAATAATACAAGTAATTTTAGTACAGTGTTTTCTATTTTAGTTGTACTAATATATGCATGCAATATATTTGTATAGAAATAATATAAAACAAATTACAAATTTAAAAAAATACAAAACATTATACTACCAAACTTTCCGTGACCTATTAGATGTAGCCATTTCAAAGCAAAGTCAGTTTCAGCATGACTTGTTTTAAGATGATAAAAGTACTGTGTATATATATAATTATAGAAGCATGTCCAAGGTGGCCTACGCAAATGAAGTGGCAAGTCCTTAAACTTCAGTGTCACTTGTCTAAGATGATCCACATACCTGGACTTCCTGTACTGCCACTTGGAATTATTGTACTCACTATGGAAGCTATCATACTAATTAATATATACAACATCTTTCATCACAGTGTTTTGCACAGGAGGTGAGTTCTATTAACCTGATATTTATAAAAGTGGGAATCCTGAGACACAGAGTGACCAAGTGATTTGCACAAGGTCATCAAGCAGAGCTGAAAACAGAATCCTGATCTCTTGAATCCTAATCCATTGCTCTGTTCATTAGCCCACACTGCCTCCAACACAACTGAAATTACTGAATTATTTCCAGACTGTCTCAATTTTCCAGGTGTGGATTTTAGTCATACAGAATATTAAAAATAAACACAGAAAACTGTTCTTCACAAAAGTAACTACAATCAAACAGGTATCAAAAGTGTATGTGATCAAAGGAAGCCTGGCTTTCCTAGGTGGAGTAACCAGTATGTATAGGATGACTGTAGGGGACAATGTGAAACCTCGGCACTGCATGTCCATGGTCCTTCCACTCTGCCTCAGTGCCCCACATTTGGACACTCATTTTAAATTTTCCCTGGCCAACTGGGACCAGCCACCAAAATCCAGGACTGTCCCAGCCAATCTAGAACCCTAAGTATGCAAGAAAGCATTTGAGGCAAGGGGTCACGTTTTTTAAAGTATTTATGCCCCCAACTTGGGAACTGGAGACTACCTCTGACCTCAAAGTAAGGAAGACAGTGCTTCCATAGCCTCTTCAGATGAGTCTGTCTAGGAGAGGACAAACTCAGCGTCAAATCCAAGCAGTCCAAGTTTGTGAACCTTGGAAGGGTAACCAAAGCAGGGTAGAATTGCTGATATCCTAACAGTCCAGCAAGCCACAGCATAGCATTCTAATCAGTTAGATAGGGTGGATTCACCTAACCAGTCACTGAACTCAAAACTTATTACAAAAATAGTACAGCAAACCAAACTAATACACCGGGATTGCAGTCCAAGACTTACCAAGCCTAACAAACTGAAATAATCATGTATAATGATCAGATAGCAGTTAAACACATTATATGCATTGTAAATTGGAATATTAGAACTCTCTTTGCCCCAGAATGGATTAAACTATTAGTATAGGAATTAAGGAAGTTACAAATTTCTCCTAATGCTATAGAGAAGCTAAATTTGCAGGGTACGTCATCATCAGCAGGGATCCAGGTTTTCTGTTTCTCACAGAAAAAGAGACAAAAATGTAGATTTCCCTCTTACCCGAGAAAAACATGGATTTTCTCATTTTAATGAAAAAGCACGTGGATTTTGCACTTTTGCAAAGAGCCCTCTGCAGGCTGGCAGAGTTCCAGCCTGCAAGGGGCTGGAGGGAGCAGGAGGAGGGTGGTCAGGCATGGGGTGCCATATACATATACATGTACATGGCCCCAGGCAGCCTGGAGAGCAGCTCCTGCAGGTAAGTCTGGTGGGAAGGAAAGGTGGAGCTGAGGCCCCCATAGGGAGGAAGTGAGTTGGGCAGGGCTCGGGCTGCTTCCCAGCTAGGTGGTGCATGAGGCCTGGGGCCAGAATGCAGGGCCGCAGGACCCTGGCAGGGACCGGGACAGGGTACCAGCAGGGCTGGGGGGCTGTGAGGGGAGTAGTAAGGGGCACTGGCAGGGCCTGGGAAGCTGTAAGGAGAGCGAGGGGCACCAGCAGAGATGTGGGGCTGTGGCTTGGGAGTGAGGGCCCTGGACATGTGTTCTGTGAGCTAAGGGGGAGCTCCAATTTTCCATGATAAAACACCCAAAATCAATTACTAAACTTTATAGGTATTTAGAATTTATTTCATTAGTGATTGAGGCACTGATAAGCTTTCAAATTGCTTTAAAATGGTAGATATATAAAACATTGTGTTTAATTGATACCTACATATATAGTGGTGTTTCATTTTCATCACGGATTCTGGGGTTTCTATCAGAGAATTTGCAATTCTTTTAATCAAGAAAACCAGGATTCTTGGTCATTAGTGGCAATCCTTTGATTCAAGGATGATCTTTATCATGGTTCACCGCTGTGTCTTGAGGTGACTTCAGAGTCCAGTCCTTGAGTCACAGACCCAACTGCAGAAGTTGCAGGTCTTTTTGAAGAGTAGGATAGGCCATAGGTCAGGATTTCTCTCCTTTTCCTTCCTCCACTCTCCTCTGCTTCAAGGGGACACACTTTACCTTGAAATGGGCAGCCACTTGATTGAAGCTGTAGTGCCATTAGACCTGGTCAGCAACCAGCAACCAGCTTCTCCCAAGTCTTGATACTGGCATCCATTTTCCTGAAGTATGCCTTCAATGTGTCCTTGCAGCATTTCCTCTGGCCACTATGAGTACAGCACTTGTTTTTGGAGTTCAGAGTCAGGCATCCACACACAATGTCCAGTCCAGCAAAGTTGGAACCTAAGGATCCCAACTCAGTGCTGATAACATTGGCTTCAGCAAGGATGCAAGTGTTCGTGCAGTGATCTTCCCATCTGATGTAAAGGATTTTCCAGTGGCATTGTTGGTGATACCTCTCCAGGCCCTTGGGATGATGACAGTAGGTCATCCATGTTTCACATTCATAGAGGAGAACGGAGATGCTGACTGAATTGTAGACCTCGATCCTGGTGTCTTTCTGGAGAATGCAATGAATAAAGACATGCTGAAGAAATTTCTCAAAGGAGGCACTTGCAAACTGGATACTGTGCTGTATCTCCTCATCAATGGTTACTCTCAGAGAGAGGTGGCTGCCGAGGTAAGGGAAGTACTTGATTACCTCCAGGGTCTTTCCCTCAATGGTAATTTGGGGGAAGGGGGTCACATTCATGGCCCAGGGCAGGGAAGGCTGATAGAGCATTTTAGCCTTCTCAATGTTGAGAGAAAGACCAAAGTTTGGTGGGCTTCTCTGAAAAGATCCAAGTGGTCTGGAGGTTTTCCTCCTCTTTGACCAAAAATGTCCCAGACTGAAGAGCCCTCCGTCCGTTTGGTAGTGTCCGTTGCTTGACTTTTTATTTATTTTTTTTTAAGCAAAATGTTTTGTGTTCCAAGTCAAATCAATTCCAAATCCATGAGTCATTCAAGGCTCATACTGGCCCTACTACCAGCAAACATCCTCCACCCCCACCTGGGGCTTCAGATGTTTCCAAATCATTTGGCAGGCATCCTGTGTGCAGGCCCAAGCCTGGAGGCTTGGGGTTTGGATGTCCCCGAGTTTCGCTTGCCCTCAACTGTATGGCAGCAGGAACAAGCTAGGGAGGAGTCTCCCATTTCCATAAAGTGGGCATAAAGCCAAGATCTTCCCACGGGAAATGAACGTGGGAGGGTAACTATACATTACCTCCACGGGTACTACCCCATGTCAGGAATGTGGTTATCCCCTGTCCCTGGGAAAACCACTTGCTAGATCAGTGTCTCCCCTGATTGTTTTATTTTTTAACATTTTTTTAAGGAAAACTTTTCAGTTCCAAGCCAAATCAATTCCAAATCCATGAGTCAGTCAAGAACTGTAAGTGGCCCTACCACTAGCAAACATCCTCCACCCCTACCTGGGGCTTCAGACGTTTCCAAATCATTTGGCAGGCATTCTACGTGCAGCCTCAAACCCTGAGGCTTAGGGTTCATATGCCCTCGAGTTTCGCTTGCCCTCAGCCGTATGGCCACAGAAGCAACCCAGGGAGAAGTCTCCCATTTCCATAAAGTGGACATAAAGCCAAGATCTTCCCACTCAAGCAGCAAGTGGGAGGTTATCTATACATTACCTTTGCAGGTACTACCTGGTGCCAGAAGAGTGGTTACCCCCAGCAACTAGGGAAACTGTATTAGTGGTCATGGTATTTCCCCTGCCAGATCTTAGCCAAAAGGTACGGCCCATCTGAATAAGATACACAGTAGTGCCCATTGCACACAGTCCCCATCAACTCCTACTCTTTTATAAGTCATGGTGAGCCACTACGTTGCATACATTTCAATTTCCTCTTCACTCCCACAGCTGAGCTGTGCCTGCCTTTCCCATTTCTAACTATTCCTGTTTCTTCACCAGCCTTAAATGTCTGGCAAACATCACCAAAGGGGGTTTCAAACAGTTCACTCAGAATCCCTCTGTCAGCCTCTTCCTCAGACTGTCACATATGATTAGTGTCACCCTGCCCTCCATGAGGTAAAGCTGAACCAGGTTGCCCTGCACCTCATCTGCATATACATTGTTGGAGGATCCCAGGCCTCATAACAAGAGTGGGGGGAGGTGCTAATTAGCGCATAATCCTTTGTGGAAAGTATCTGGAGTAGTACATGCATATACTGAGCAGTGCTGACCTGTGGGGTCACCACAGCTTGAAATTCTGTGGTGGGGCCCAGCTCAGTGAACTATATGGTAAATCATGAACTTTTTGGCTTTGAACTAATATCATGCATTTTGTACTCTGTACAAGTAGGTAGAAGTGGTACTGAGAAAACGGTCAGGAGGAAGGACATGTCAGTACCCATTGTTTAAATGCCTATGGCACAGTGGAAAATCCCCAGCAAAATTCCCGCCAAGTCCAACAGCTACACTTGTTTAAACTGTAACAAGTCCTCATAATTAGCTAACCACACGCACCACACATTGGCCGGTTACAAATTATTCCCACTTGGCAACTAGCAATTGGCTTACTGACTATATAAAAGTAAAAGCAGTTTCCGCCCTCATTGGAGAACTCCGCACACATCCTGGAGTAAACTTGGCGGACTGATCACCCACCAACGACTGCCCGTCACCGACCTCCCTGACGTACCCCTTTCCCTGCACGCTCGATAAGCCGTTTACGGAATGTCTCGTCTCGTTTCAAAGAGCTCCCGCTATGTTTGTAACTACATTTCAAAGTCAGCTTCTTCCTGCGCTGCATGCACCGGTGGCGTAAGTAAACACTCTATTTTACCAATACGCATCTGTGCCTAATTCCACTCCACTCGTCGAAGTACCCACCTGACGTTCCAGGCTCCTGGGCATAGCCCGGTAAGCCAGTCGGACACCACGTGGCATCCCGAACAGGATCTGGGGAAAACACGATGGAGTCGGAACTAGTTAAAAACTGCCCATGGCGCAGTGGGGAGTGCCCAACGTCCGACTCGGACGACCTATGGGCGCACATTGCCTATCATCAGGCAGGCGGGAGGAGTTCATATGTGGTCACCGGTTACCTCTCCCTCAGAGGAGAAGAGGGAGTCGGAAAAGAGTGGGCCGTCCAACTGGGCCCGAGCTCTTTCAGGTGTGTTATAAGCGGAAAAGGGGTTATGTACAGACCATGGGACGAAGTAGAAACGCTGTCCCTGGCACGGGTAAAAGCGACGGGCGCAGCAAACCCGACTCCCGCCCAAGAGTTTGCCCGCTACATTCGACATGTACGAGAGGGCAGGGAAGGGACACCCCCCGACAAGTTTAACTGTCCGACCCTGGCACCCCAGTCACGCGGCCATGAACTGCTCACCCAGCTCCGTGAAAGTTTAGAAGAGGAGGACCACACCGCGACTAGGTGGGCAGGCACCAAATGGGACAAAGGGAAAATGATTAATGTACTGTTCCGCACAGTTTCGCTCCTGTTACGCGAGAACGCGAACTTAGAAACCCAGCTAGCCACAGTCAGCAAGGCTGCCGTGGAAATGGTGGCACAGCAAAATCCTGAACCACCGCCCGAAAATGGCGCCGAGAAAAAGGAGAAGTACCCGGGAGGCCCAGAGAAGAAGGAGGAAGAGGGCGGCGCCACAAAAGAGCAGGCGGGAATGCAGCCAACGGCCCCACCCCCCAGGGCGACACCGCCCCCAACGACCCCGCCCCCTTATTATGGGGAGGAACCACCGAGCGGGAACCTACACCCAACCCTCCCGCCGGGAACGCCAACGTCCCCAGCGGCCGCTCACCCCATAGCCTTGGTCAAACAAATAACCGACCCGCAAAGGCGTAACCCGCACCACCACCACCTACCACACCCGCAATCGAGCTGAGTTACAAGAGTTGTGCAGGGAATCGAAAATAAAGCCCGCCAAAACACTAGTTATCTGGCTGGGCCGCCTTGTAGTGGAATTCGGGTCTGAGTTATTAGACCTAGAGGAAGCCTGTTTCCTAACTCATCAGGCCTCATGGAGCGGGGGACACGTTACCGACCTAGCACTGATAATGGGCAACGTTCACTGGAACATCCTGCTTCCGTCCCTCGTTGCAGGACAAATCGATCGCAAATCGCATGCGTGGCATGACGGACGGTAGGAAAAACCACTGCAGAGCAACTCCTGTTAGCTATAATAGGGGTTTCATACTGCTCCTGGAACCCAAGAGTACATCAGTTGGGGCTAACGCAAGCCCAGCGCAACGGGGGGTGGGCCCACCGCCACCTATGAAATCCTGGAGCAGTCCCAGCCACTCTCGAGGCCATAGAAGCGTGCGCAGAGGTTTACGGGGGAGATTTACGGGGGAGAGAGCGCTATCACCCTTCGACTCCTCCTCAACCCGCTGGCCACTCAACCGGCTGGGAACATCCTAAGCCAACTCCCACGGCTACAAGCCCTCATGAAGTCAGCGACTACGGACCCAGCCGACACACCGAACCGCCTCACTGCATACCCGGTCGAATACCAAAGGCCAAGATACCATCAACCCAATCCTCGACAGGAATCGAAACTGCCACCTCAGAGAACGCCGGAAGAGAGAGCCATGTACGGATTTCTCCTGAACCACTCCAAGCTTACCAAACAACAGCTACGCGTCCTAGGGGATGCAGGACAATGACAACTAGCACACGAACTGGGCTTTGGGTATACTGAAAAGTCAAAAAACGAGTAGCTGCCGCCGGTCGGGCCGGCGGCAGCGCCATTAAACCTGACCCCGCAGACCCTCGCCCCTACACCAAACTCCTCGTTTACAACCCCACCGATCCAACAACGCAGCGTGAAGTTTTTTTCCTCCTCGATACAGGGGCCCAAGTTAATGTTATAACCCCATCGACACCTCATACGAAAACCACAAAAACTATCATGGTACAAGGTTTAAATGCCACAGCAACCACTGCAAAAGTTAAATTTTCAGTGGCCGGTTACCACAAGGCGCTTGAGGCGGTCCTAGGGGGCATTAACATCCTGGGAATTCCCAGCATCAAGGCACTTCAGCTAAAGGAGCAAATATTGCAAGCCCTCCCACTCTCTATAACTGGGCCTGACCGACTCCAGCCCACGCTCTGCAATACATCTACATGGCGCTATAAGCCAATCCCAACCAAGGATCCCCTAAAGGGGGCACTAATCCATCTTCTGCAGCGCCTCGAACAACAAGGGTGCATCAGACCAATAACAGCCAGTACTCGCCTCTCGCCGGGATGAGGAATCGCAAAACCAGGAAAACCCAATGAAGTCCGACTAGTGGTGGACTATCGTGAGGCCAACAAGCGATGCCAACCACTCATGCAACCTAACGCCTCTACGCTACCCCAATGCCTGTATGAGATGGCACAATTTCAAAAGGACACGTGGGTTGGGACAACTCTTGATCTCAAGGACATGTTCTTCTCCATTCCAATCAACGATGTCGAGGGGGCACTAAATGTGTGTGTCAAAGGCACCATGTACAAGTGGACAGTTTGCCCGCAGGGATACTGCAATGCGCCAGCGTTAGCCACAGGCGCCATGAATGATACGCTAAAGGAGTTCTGTACCTCCTACATTCTACCCGGCCAAGATGAATTAAAAATTTGGAGCTACGTCGACGATCTCGCCATCATCGGCCGCACCCGGCAAATGGTCGCCGAAGTCACCAACAACCTGGTCACCCATCTCAACGACAAAGGGTGGACAGTCAACTTAAGGAAATCAAAACTACAGCCTACAGCCGACATCACATTTTAGGCACCAAATTCATCAACAAAACAAGGTTTGGCGTAACCCACGGAAGCCCAGACACCAGCCCATTGGAGGGACAATTACCAACAGACAAAAAACAACTCCAGCAGTTACTTGGGTATCTCAGTTGGTACCGACACCATGTCACTCCAACCCACCTACCCGTACTCGCAAAACTTCAACATCAAATCCGCAACAAGTCTCAAAAATTCACGCCCTGGACCGAGAGGGACGGGAAAGATCTCCATAAACTTCTTACGGCCATTAGGACAACGCCACTCCACGCATTCGACTTTGCCGACTCAATGACAGTGACTCTAGGATACACTGCCAGCCACGTGTGGGCCACAGCCCACAACTCTTGCGGTGAATTAACTTATACCTCTCACCGAACCCTCCAAGCAGCTCAACATCGATATGGAGCCGTCGGGAAAACCTTAATGGCAGGGCAACTTATAGAACTGTTGTCTCGTGGACATGGAACACTCCAGGCGCCCAGTGCCACCCTCTTACCCTTGTTCCCCTTGGAATTGTGGATCAGAGTTTTCGGCGTTTAACCATCCACCTGGAACACGCTAGTGCTCAACCATCACTACCATTGGCATTGCTGGAAATGCCAAGACCTGCCACCCAACCCTGACGCTGCAGAAAATGCCTCACCTGTCCTCTACGGAACGACAGCCCCAGCCTGGATGGCATCCAATGGCACAACCCGAGGTGATGGAGGCTACGGATTCTATTGCAAACCCTGCCACAACATGAAACTTTACGCAGGATGCAGCTCGGCCCAAAAGAATGAGCTGCTAGGGTTCAAAGAAGTAGTACAACATTGCCTCCAACACCACGACAGGACACTTCCCACTCCCGTGATCGCAATTGATTCCCAATATATTTATAAAATTGTTACCGGTACAGGAGTGCCAACGCAAAACTTAGACATCTGGCAAAACATTTTCGATACACTGTCCACCTTCACTATTCTCCCACTAATCAAACACACCAAGTCACACAAGCCCGAGACCAACCCAGTACATGAGGTCATCGACAAACTCTTGGAAGACCCCCTCCGCACAGACATTGTTTTAGCTGTCGAGCAAGTACAGAAAAATGGTGAAATAGACCCGTTTCTGACCTGGCTCCACGACCATTGGGGGCACCCTGGACCACAAGCTTGCCACACTCACTGGCGGTCAGCCACAGATAATCGTACCCCCTACAGGTCGAGAACCGATTGGGAACGGGTAGCCCAAGCTTGTGAGCCTTGTGCCAAAGAAAAATGCCACCAAATGAAATACCAAATCGGAGCGTTAGACCCACTTCAGTTTGCACCCGGAAGGGTCTGGCAAGTGGACTTGCTGGGACCCCTGCCTGGTGCGAAACCTCCAAATAAAGGACTCGTTATCATCGACCTTGGCACACGACAACTTCAAGTAATCCCGCTATGGAAAAGTCACGCTGCAGCTGTCATATCGGCACTAACTGCAGCATTTGCCAGTTGACAACCCCCTAATGTAATTCAATCAGATGGAGGCCCACCATTCAATTCCGCAGCACTCGACAAATTCGCCCGCCTCCATAACGTCACTTGGCATCTCCACCTCCCATACCATCCCCAATCCAATGGGGTGGTAGAAAGACACATTGGCCTTTATAAGGCACGATTGCACTTAAAGGGAGGCAGGACCTACAAAAACTGGACGAAATTAAACCACAACGTCCTTATCTTGCTCAATGCAGACAAAACCCTATGGGATAAGTCTAACCCCCGACACCCAGAACCGTGGTGCCCGAAGTTCGTGCCGGACAAACTCGTCTGGATCACCATCCCACACCCACACCAATCGCACCCGCGAGTATACAAAGGAAGAATCATCAGCGCAGAACCGTACCCGAACACCTACTCCGTGAGCTTCGATGAAGGCGAAAAACAGCAACAAATCCTAGCTCACCATAACTGGTTATCTCACCGCTCACACCTCCACACAAACACAGTGTCGTAGAACAAATTTACTGCTCTTAAATTTTCCCTTACAGGTCCAAAGCCCAAGACGCACGATGGTCGTAAATCCGGGCCGAAGGAAAGGGAGCCACCGCAAACACTAAGACACCGACACGTGATGTCATCATGACATCTACCGGCACCGTCGTAATTGGACTTTTCTTAACTAACCTAATTTCATTTAATGTAGGAAATCCTACACCCCCCCAATACTGTTTTAAACTTGTTGTCATTTTGGGCCGACACCATAGACAACCACGCAGGGGAAGACGGTCTTACCGCCTGTCTATGCCTTCCTCTATCTGTTAACGACCCTGTCTTTATCCCCTACCTGACACCCTTGAATGTTACTAACTGGTTCGAAACCAGGTCCAGAGACCCGTGCCCCTTTATTAATGTAACTACACCCAAGCAACAAAGAAGCGTAATTTCAACCTTGTTGTCAGGGTTAAGCGAAATCATGCCGACCAATCACCCAGAAAGAAAGGATCTCACCAAAATTATGCAAGGTCCATATATCATCAAATACGGTTGGCCGAAAAATTTCACCTTCCCCCACCTTAATACAACCAAACAAAATTGCACGGAAGGTGAAAGCAAGCTCGCGTGCTCTGCTATCCCATGGGGAATCAACCCGCAGGGCATAGATTGGTCCAGGTCAGATAACCCTCTAACCTGGAACCCGTGGACCGTAACACCCCCGTGGCACCTCGCACTCCCACCCTGCACTGATTGTAAACTATCCAAAGCCTCCAACCTCACCCTCTCACCCCTTATCAAACCCACACCTTTAACCACTTGGAACGCATCCCTAGCTGTCAACATATCCAACAATCAATCCTGGTATTCGTTTTATTACCCCATTTTGCGCGCAGATATAATAAGTAATGCCTGCCACAGTACTGAGTTGGGAGCACAACAATCTGGTCCACCCGAGCGGGCCCGACAAGCCTTTCAATTTTCAGGCAATTGCGCATGATTAACCACCCCGGCTCCCTTAGGAATGTTGTGGGCTTGTTCAGATGGACACTTATATATAACCCTCCCAGCCACACTTTCTGGAGTACAATGTTTTTTATTCACCGTGTCGCTTTGCCCCCCCTTATTTGCCAACACCTCCAGACCCCCTAGCCCAATGCTGCTCCATCGTCATAAACGAGAAGCGGTCTGGAGTACCCTTACTTGGGAGCAGCAAGTTCACGAAGGGTTTAAATGGGCAATGGAAGGCCAATTTGCCTGGGGAATTGGAATAACCAAAGCCCGAGTAGCCATCGCACATCTCGCTGAGCAAGTTGAAGTGCTCGCTAATCATACCGCTGATAGCCTATATTTACTCAACCAGCAATTACAAGCAACGTCTCGTATGACATTGCAAAACCGCCTTGCCCTAGACGCGATGCTTCTCCAACAAGGAGGCCTATGCCAATATCTTAATCTGTCCCGTGACCTTTGTTGCATTAGTATACCAAACGTCTCACTACCCCTAAACGATCAAATTGACGTGATTCGGAAAGTTGCCACCGATACAAATAAAATCAATGGTATCAGGCAAGGGTGGTTATCCGACCTCTTTGGCTGGTTTGGCTGTGTGGAGCCCGTGCCTCGCTCCGCCTGGCCTATCGGGGTGTGGCCCCTCCCCTCAACTCGCCTGCCACGACTTGGATGTAATCGGTTACGTTCAGAGGGGTCTCCAGTGGAGATCTTTATCCTGGGTGGGACCTCCCGATAGATGGTGTTACTCACGGTTACGGGACGCGGTGATCCACGGGGCTCCGCCTCCCCTACACCCCGTCCACACGCCAACCGCTGGGCGATGTTGTCCAGATGTTGCCAGGCCCAGTATGATGGCCCCTGACCGGTTCCGGTCGTCCTCCCTCCTGCTAAGAGGGGTTTCTCCTTCCTCCTTCCTTAAAGATAATACTCCTCCGAACCAGGGGGAGCTGGTGGGTGCTTCCCCTGGTGCCAGCCCCCTCCCGGGGCCTCCGCTGTCTCCCCTCTCCTCCCGTCCGCAGGGCGCTCCCCTGCCTCTTGTGCGTTTGCCGCTTCAGGACGCTGAGAGAGTGCCTCGGCGTGCACTCTCTGGCTGCCTCTCACTTGGCTGCCAGCGGCAGGCTTCCCGCTCCTGCCTACGCTGCCTGTTTGAGACCCGCAGACGGGGTCCTCGCTGCCCCGTGCGAGAGCCTTCGGCACGGGCAGCACACCCGTACTCTCTCTCCCTGGCTCCCGCGCGTTCCCTGTTCTGCCGGCATTCTTAAATCCTCCCGCCGCGGCCACTCCGGCCGCTGGGATTGGCTCAGCTGTTCGCCGCGCGGGGAACAGCTGTTGCCAGAGCCGGCGTAATGGCGGCTCGCGTGGCCGCGGTTGCGGCTCTTCCTCCCGCTGCCCCTCTGACAGTGCGTATGCCCTTCTGGGGGCTTGCTCTCGGGGTCTGGGGTCTGTGGGTTCCCTTTGCTCCCCCTCGCTCGCCTGTGGGGGCGCTTCGCCGCCACAGACCTCCCCCCTTAAGTTGCCTTGTGGCGGCTGATTTCCTTTCATAACGGCATGGGTCGCCTGCGGCTCCTCCCTATGGATGTGGCCCGTACCTTCCTCTGCGTCGTCTGCGCCTCCCCACCTGGACAAGAAGTCAGCCACAAAGTTATCTCGGCCCGGACGGTGTATCACCGTGAAATGGCTGTAAAGCCAAAGCCCAGCGGGTGATCCTGGTGTTCATACTCTGTTTCCGTGTTAACCACTGTAGTGGTGCGTGGTCTGTCACTACCACGAATTCCCTCCCCATCAGGTAGTACTTAAAATATTCTATAGCCCAGCGTATTGCCAGGCACTCCCTTTTGATGGTGGCATACCTGGTTTCTGCATGACTGAGTTTCCTGCTGGCAAAGGCAATTGGGCGCTCCTCCTGCCCGTGTTTCTGCAGTAACACTGCTCCCAGTGCCCGTCCTGATGCATCCGTCTGTAAAACGAAAGGGGCATTAAAGTTAGGCGTGTACATGACAACGTCATGGCGCATTGCTTCTTTCAAATTCTGGAAGCTTTTCTGCATCCCCGGTGTCCATTTCAGTGGCGTCATAGCTTTCCCAGCTAACGCGTCCTTAAGTGGTGTGGCAAGCGTCGCGAAGCAGGGTATAAATCGTCGATAATAGTTAACGAGTCCCAAGAAGGAACGCAGTTGTTTCCGGGTTCTCGGTTCCCGGAACTGCCTTATAGCTTCAATCTTATCTGTGAGTGGCCGAACTGTCCCTCGGCCTACTCGGAACCCTAGGTATGCTGTTTCTTTTCCCGCCAGTTTACATTTCTTCGGGTTGGCGGTCATCCCTGCTGCTCGGAGTTCCCCCAGGACTGCTCTGAGGTCTTGGAGGTGTTGTCGCCAGCTGGCAGAAAATATAATGATGTCATCAATGTATGCCGCCGCGTATGCTGCGTGGGGTGCCAATAGGTTGTCCATCAACATCTGGAACGTCGCAGCTGCTCCGTTGAGGCCGAAGGGCATCCGCGTGAATTCGAATAGGCCCCATGGGGTCCCGAAGGCTGTTTTGGCACAATCCGTGGGCCGCATCGGGATCTGCCAATACCCCTTTGCCAAATCAAGCATGGTTATATACTGTGCTTCCCCGATTCTCTCAACGAGGTGAGTAACATGTGGCATCGGAAAGGCATCAAACGTAGTCAGGGCATTGAGCTTCCTGTAGTCTATACATATGCGCAATGACCCATCCGGTTTGACGACGGGGACTATGGGGCTTCGCCATGGGCTGCGGGACGGTCGAATAATCCCTTGTTCTTGCATTTTCATGATCTCTTGCCGTATTTCCTGTTGCCACCGCTGCGGTATTGGCCTCCATCTCTCCCTTACCAGTGCTCCCTGAGGGGTCCTGATCTCATGTTCTACTCCCGTTACTCGCCCCGGGATCTCTTGGAACATTGCCCTAAATTCCTCTATCAAAGCTAGCAATTCTTGCTGTTGGTGGTGGCTCAACTCCTCACCCGTCTGTACTGACCCCTCCTTCCCGGGTCTCCCTAACTCGGGACACATCGGTCCCAGGTCCTCCTTTGCCTCCTCGTCTGGGGCCAACCAGCCTTGGGGAGTTTTCCACTCCTTGAGCAGATTTACGTGATAAATCTGCCGCTCCCGGTGGTGACCTGGTTTGAGCAACTCATAATCCACGGGGCCTACTTGTCTTACCACGGTAAATGGCCCCTGCCACATAGCCAGCTGTTTGCTGGAGGAGGTTGGCAGCGATACCAGAACTTTGTCCCCTGACTGGAACGTCCGCATTTTCGTCTTCTGATTGTAACGCCTTTCCTGTATGTCTTGGGCGTCCCTCAGGTTTTGCCTGGCAATCCGTTGGGCCGTGGAGATTTGGTCTTGTAGCTCCTCCCGGTACCTCTCCACCGATACCCCCAAGCCTACTGGCTTCTCCCACTCTTCCCTTACAATTTGTAGCAGCCCCCGAGGGTTATGGCCATACACTAACTGGAATGGGGAGTACCGGGTTGACTCTTGCGGCGCGTCCCTTATGGCGAACAGCAAGGGTGTCAAGATGGTATCCCACCTCCGCGGGTCCTCCTGGGCACACCGCCTGAGCATCCGCTTGATGGTCCCATTTAACCTTTCCACCAAACCGTTAGTTTGGGGATGATAGACCGAGGTCTTTAGCTGGGTGATGCCGAGGGTTTTACATAAAGCCTTCATTACCCCAGACATAAAGTTTGTTCCCTGGTCCGTGAGGATCTCCTGAGGGATGCCCACCCGTGCTATCCACTTAAGAAGTTCTTCCGCTACTCGAGTGGCAGTTATGGACCTTAGTGGCACGGCGTCTGGGAAACGGGTGGCATAATCCACCATCACCAGGATATACTGGTATCCGTTATGCGACTTGGGAAGGGGTCATACTATATCCAGGGCGACCCGCGAGAAAGGTGTCTCTACTATTGGCATGGGCTTCAGGGGTGCCCTTGGGGGCTTCCATTCCTGGGCCCTCTGACACTCTGGGCATGCGGCCCCCCACCTTTCCACATCCTCTTGGAGCCAAGGCCAAAAGAACTCTTGGGCCAGCCTCGCCCGGGTCTTGTTACGTCCCAGATGGCCACCCAGGGGTGAGTCATGGGCCAGTCTCCACACCACTTGGCGGAGTGAGGTTGGGACCACTAATTGTCTCCCCCGTACGGTACCCTCCTCACCCCGTTGGACCCGATATAATAGCCCCCCTGTTACCTCGAAGCCGGGCCGCCCCTGTGAGGGTCCTTCCCCGAGGTCGGCGTCCCACATCCGCTGTAGTTCCGCGTCCTCACGTTGTGCCCTGCGAAATTGGGCCGGGCTCACGAGCTGTTCCAGGTCGATGTCGCCTGTCATTGCCTCGTTGCAACGGGCTGGGCCCTCGCCGGCCCATCCGTCGCCCCTCTTGATCCGGTTCCTCGCCTCCTGCGTAGCCCTCACTCGCTCAAGGACGGTATAGAATGGGCCCCATTCTCGGCCTATTATCATCTCACATGCCAGGGTCGGGGCAATTCCCACTCGGAGCTCTCCGCTAAATTCCATTACCCTCAGCGGGACATAGCACGTTTGGAACCGCATCTCTCCCCCTAGTATGCAGGTCATCGTCAGGGGCCCCTCACTCTTCCGTTCCCTCTGCGGAGCGAGGTCTGCCCGAAGTAGAGAATGGGAACACCCCGTGTCCAATGTGGCCTTAACCATCCTGTCTCCAACCCATGCGGTTACTACGGGCCGGTTCCATCCCTCGTTCTGGGTTGCCGACCCGAAACTGCAATCCATGGGTTCCCCTCTCTCTGCCTCTTTGCCTCTATCCCGGGAGGGTGGATATCCTGCAGGGGTGCGACTCAGTTCGCTCAGGCCTTCCCCACATTCATGGGAGATGTGTCCGGTTTGCCCACAGCGGTAACACACCACCCCTTTCGGTGGCCCTCATTTGGCAACCGTTCACCTTTCCCCTTCACTTGTGGGTCCCTCTTTCGTGGCTCGGGGGCCTCGTCCGTATCCCCGTTCCCTTTTCGAATTCGCAAATGCCTCCGCCAAGCGAAGTGCCTCCTTGCTAGTTTGCGGCTGGTGTCTGCGTACCCACCTCTGGGCATCCTCTTCCAAATCCCATAGGAATTGTTCTAGCAGGATCTGGTCCATCACGCCCTCCCGGTCGAACTTGCCGGGTGGCAACCATTTGTTAAGCGAGTCGCTTAACGCTTGCAACAACCCCCGGGGTCGCCTGGCCTCCTTTGACTTTCAGGCTCTAAAGGCCTGGCGATGGCTTTCAGGTGAAATCTCGAGCCTGTAGAGGATTGCCGCTTTCACTGTCTCGTAATCACGAGCTTCTTCCCTCGATAGCGCTCGGTAGGCCGCTTGGGCCTGATCTATCACCAGCACCCCCAGGTGGTGACCCCACTGACCGCGGTCTAACCCTGTCTGGATGGCGGTCCTTTCGAATGCCTCGATATAGGCTTCTGGGTCATCTTCCCTAGTCATCCGGGGCATTTTACATAAAGCAGCATTTCGCTGTATCCACTCCTGCTGGTGTGCGCCCTGTTGTTGCTGCACTGCCAGCACCTGCCCTATAGCCTGGATAGCCTGCGTAAGCAGCTCCGTGGGCGCGAGGGCTGGCTGCTGCATCGCTATTGGGTCCCGGGTCGGGACACTGTCCCTTTACCACCGTCCGAAAAATGATGTCGTTCCCGGCCAATGCACCACTGTGGAGCCCGTGCCTCGCTCCGCCTGGCCTATCGGGGTGTGGCCCCTCCCCTCAACTCGCCTGCCATGACTTGGATGTAATCGGTTACATTCAGAGGGGTCTCCAGTGGAGATCTTTATCCTGGGTGGGACCTCCCGATAGATGGTGTTACTCACGGTTACGGGACGCGGTGATCCACGGGGCTCCGCCTCCCCTACACCCCGTCCACACGCCAACCGCTGGGCGATGTTGTCCAGATGTTGCCAGGCCCAGTATGATGGCCCCTGACCGGTTCCGGTCGTCCTCCCTCCTGCTAAGAGGGGTTTCTCCTTCCTCCTTCCTTAAAGATAATACTCCTCCGAACCAGGGGGAGCTGGTGGGTGCTTCCCCTGGTGCCAGCCCCCTCCCGGGGCCTCCGCTGTCTCCCCTCTCCTCCTGTCCGCAGGGCGCTCCCCTGCCTCCTGTGCGTTTGCCGCTTCAGGACGCTGAGAGAGTGCCTCGGCGTGCACTCTCTGGCTGCCTCTCACTTGGCTGCCGGAGGCAGGCTTCCCGCTCCTGCCTACGCTGCCTGTTTGAGACCCGCAGACGGGGTCCTCGCTGCCCCATGCGAGAGCCTGCGGCACGGGCAGCACACCCGTACTCTCTCTCCCTGGCTCCCGCGCGTTCCCTGTTCTGCCGGCGTTCTTAAATCCTCCCGCCGCGGCCGCTCCGGCCGCCGGGATTGGCTCAGCTGTTCGCCGCGCGGGGAACAGCTGTTGCCAGAGCCGGCGTAATGGTGGCTCGCGCGGATGCGGCTCTTCCTCCCGCTGCCCCTCTGACGGTGCGTATGCCCTTCTGGGGGCTTGCTCTCAGGGTCTGGGGTCTGTGGGTTCCCTTTGCTCCCCCTCGCTCGCCTGTGGGGGCGCTTCGCCGCCACAGGCTGGGATGCATCTTCGTGGCTTTTGAACCTCTTAATGCCCCTTATCCTGTTGTTAATTCCCGTTTAGTATTTGTATTTGCATTTGTGTTCTTTGTTGCGTTGTTCAATTTATTAAGAACAAATTTATTTCACTATCCGCTTTTGTATATACCCGCTTGCCATATGAACCCCCCCGAACAAGACAACGACGACCTAAGCGGCTTACAAGTACTTTAGTCCAAAACTGTGCCATCGGCAAGGGGCATGTCAGTACCCATTGTTTAAATGCCTATGGCACAGTGGAAAATCGCCAGCAAAATTCCCGCCAAGTCCAATGGCTACACTTGTTTAAACTTTAACAAGTCCTCATAATTAGCTAACCATGCGCACCACCCATTGGCTGGTTAAAAATTATTCCCACTTGGCAACTAGCAATTGGCTTACTGACTATATAAAAGTAAAAGCAGTTTCCGCCCTCATTGGAGAACTCCGCACACATCTTGAAGTAAACTTGGCGGACTGATCACCCACCAACGACTCCCCGTCACCGACCTCCCTGATGTACCCCTTTCCCTGCGCACTCGATAAGCTGTTTACGGAACGTCTCGTCTCATTTCAAAGAGCTCCCGCTACGTTTGTAACTGCGTTTCAAAGTCAGCTTCTTCCTGCACTGCACGCACCGGCGGCGTAAGTAAACACTCTATTTTACCAATACGCATCTGTGCCTAATTCCACTCCACTCGTCGAAGTACCCACCTGACGTTCCGGGCTCCCGGCCATAGCCCAGTAAGCCAGTTGGACACTGCAGGACAGAACTTGATCATATTGTTAAAGACCATCTTAGAGTCATAATACACACACACACACACACACACACACACACACACACACACACACACACACACACAAACACCCCCCCAAAAAACAAAACAAAACAACTTTCTGACATTCTCTCACTTTTCAGTACTTGACGGCACCACTTTCATGTTCCTTTAACATTGTTTTTCTCTTTTTATTTCATATGTTACACACTTAAAAGACAATTAAGAATGCTGAATTAAATAACAGAAAGATAAGCTAATGAGAGTCAGGAAAATCCTCAGGAAAATTAGGAGTCTTCCATGATGCATTTCCCCCTTCCCATTTTCACCCCTTTGTATCTAGGAAGTGCATCATCTAGGCATGTTAATGCAAACCACTGCTATCTGAAGATTTTACAGTATCCTGAAAGAAACAGCACAGACTAAAGATAAAAGCACATGCCTTAAAGCAGTAGTTTTCAAACTTCCTAAAGTCACAGAATTCTTTCATATCACTTCTTATGCCACAGAACCCCTACCCGTCCTAAATACCGATGCAGAGCCAAGTGACCCCACCAGGGCAACACATCACCTCCCAACCCACTCTGCCATTACACCCAATCTCTTTGCCGAACCCCAGATGACCTACTGCCAAATCCCAGGGTTCCACAGAATACAGTTTGAAAACTACTGCCTTAAAGAGAAGGGTTGTCTAAGAAAGTATTATGATAGAATAGATAACATTTTATCTGTAAATCAATTTACTTTTCATGTGCTAGTCATCACTATCCTTGCCAATTTTGCTAATTACTAGCATGCTTGTTTTATGGAACATATTTCTGATCTTACAGTAATGGAATACTCTGAATCTGTAACATTATGTTTGACGTCTATTGGTAACAGACTATCAGGTCTGGATATCAAAGAGAATAAAAAATGTTCAAGCCCAGAACCCACTCTAACATTCCTCTCCTCCAAGCTTTCACTTCCTACTGTTCCTGCATATGTAGTGGTAGGTGGTATGATACTTACATGCAGAGATAAGAGTAAGGAAGCAGTTGACTGTCCTAGTTTCTGATTGTTTATAGAAAATAAAAGATTTAGAATTGTACTGCAATCAGAGCTCAGTAAAGAATGAGTAATCAAATAATTTGACAGCTATTGAAACATTAAAATAAATTAACTCAAATTGGAATCATGCAAAAATGTTGTCTGTTAGTCTTCTATTTTACTAGTCTCTTCCCAGCCCCCCCACATACACACCTTTTATCTTGAGGGACACAGAGTGGGGGGGGGGTTCAGTTGTGTTAGATTACTTGAGTTACTTTAACAGGGTCCAAAAGCCTCATTAAGATGCAGGCTAACACATCAGAATGTGTCAGTGACCTGTGTTACTGTCTAGAAAGGACAGTTTTGAGGGTACCTGTTGACTGCAGATGTCTTGGAGCTCATCTGAGCTCTGTACTAATGCAGCTAGATTGCCTCCAGTACTTGAGATAGCACATTTAATACTAGCTCAACACTTTTACAATACAAAGCAACCTGCACCATAGACATACATACCCCTTGACCATCTAGACATGTCTTAATAATAACCTGGGCAGTGGGAACCAAACAATGGTGTGCTTCGATTCCCCACTTACTATTGGAGGGAGAGGGGTCAATTTGCTCTGTTCTGCAGATACATGCACAGCAAGACTGGCTAAAGCTGTTCAAAAACTTTAAATTATTCTAGTTAGACTAAATTAACTCCCAATACTGACATGTGCCGTGCCCTTAATTTTGGACATTGGTTCAAAGTTTCATATTTTGTTTAAGTGGCACTTATCAAGATCATAGAGGAACAGGTCTGGAAAGGAGCTCAAGGTCCTTTAGTCCAGACCTCTGCTCAAGGCAGCAGCATCCCTCACTAAACCATCCCAGCTGAATGCCTGTCTAATCTGCTCTTGAAAAGTTCCAGGGATGGAGAGTCCACAATTTATCTAGGCAGCCTGTTCCAACACTTCACCACCCTCCTAGTCAGAAAGTTCCTCCTAGTCTCCAATCTAGACTTCCCCTGCTTGAGGCCATTGCTCCTAGCCCTGTTCCCTACACCCACAGAAAAAAAGTCTATTTATTTTATAACTGTCCTTCAGATACACAAAGACTGTTATCAAATCCATTTAACAGGTACAAAATGGGCAGTTAGTGGCAAGCTTCTTCACACTGAAATAGTGTCTCAGTCCTAATCCAGACGTGTCCTAGCAGCACAAGGTGTTACAGCAGTGATTCTCAACCAGGTACCATGGGACCGGAGTTGCCTTGAGATCCTTTCAGGGGTGTTGTGGGCTGCCACACAATATTTGCACTGTTAGGTGTGCAAACATGATTTACAAAATAAATCCAGAGATTTCAAATACGAATCCATCGCGTCAAATACATTCTGCCCTGTTGGAATCTTTCAGAGTTCAGAATTGCTTTGTTACTCTTCTGTAGTCAAAAAACAAGCGAAAAATAACAGCTGGCATATTCCTCGAGTGTAGAGTGTAACAAGGTTAAGAACCACTGTGTTACAGCATCTGCATCACTTCCTTTCCCTGTAAGACTCATGAAGTTCTAATAATTTCTGAAAACATCAAGGTTTATATAGATATATAAACATCAGGCTCTGCTTCCTCTGAGGCACTGGAACTGGGCATCCCTGGGGTGGGGGAAGGGGGAGGGAGCTGCTCCAGACCCAGGCACTTCAGCAGAGAGCAAACCTTGAGAGAGAGAGAGAGAGAGAGAGAGAGACTATATATACATGAAGCACATGTGCTCTCTCTCTCTCTCTATATATATATTCTTATACAGTAAAATCCCTGTCATCTGGCACAAGTGGGGAATGATGGGTGCCAGTAAGCTAAAAGTGCCATTTACCTGAGGCACAGGGCTTCCTGCTGGACACAGAGCAGGGGGGGGGCGGGGCCCACAGCAGCTGTGGCTGCATGCAGAGCAGTGACAGTGCAGGGTATGAGGCCAGCGGTGGCATGCAGTGCTGGTGGAGGAAACAGCGGGGCAAGCTCCTCTCCCCACCTTGCTCCTGGACGAGCAGGTGGCTAGTATCTCTATATCTATTTACACACACACACACACACACACACACCCTATCTATGAGTGAAAGGACAATTCAGTCTCTATCTCGCTTCAGAACTGGTCCCCTCTCCTATGAGCAGTGGCGATGCGTCAGGAGGGCATGAGGAACATGCCATGTGAACGGTGGGATGTGGGGCTTCAGCTTTGCCTGACCTAATGCCCAGCAGCAGCAGTGCAGAGTTGTGGCCCCTACTGCGTTGGTGGCACAGAGTTGTGCCCCCCACTGGCAGCACTTACATGTCACATTTGGCTATGAGTGCTACCAAGGGCACCACTTATGACAACAAAAGCTTCTAATATGGGCACATGTGCTGTAGAAAGCTGGTAACACAGCCCCTGGCACTTGTAAATACTAATGGCCAGGTTCTGGTCCTCTTGCTCAGGCTGAATAACACCCCACTCCGCAGACAGCATTCCTGTTTTATGTGCATGTAGTTGCAGGAGTAAATTACCCTTCAGCATCTTCAAGACTAGGTGAATCTTACCCTAAATAAAGTCAATGGGTAGGAACTGACAAACACTTTCCCTTTTTTGCTTTTTTTTCTGCATGAGGTACAGTGCAAAGCAGAGGATGGTCAGCTGGAAGTCCCAACAAGTATGGAAAAACGAGTCAATCTCCCTGGTTACCTCTGGGAAACAAAACATGACTAAGGTGCCTTTGCACTTGCAGCCCCTCCAGACTCAGGACATGAGGCATGCTTTAAAAACGCCTAACATGAAATGCAATCTAGGAGGCTTGGTTCAGAGATGATCCCTTGTATTAGACCTACTAAGAAACTAACAGAAAATTATCTTTTTCTGCAAGCTTTGGGGTGTACATGCCCTTCCTCAGGCTGAGGGAAAATTAAAGATGGGGAAAAGTCCCCACAGGTAGGAAATAAACTTCATTTTTGCACAGAGCAAACTGAAGGTGGAAGGCTGTTCCTCTGGGTCCACAAGCGGGTCTTTATGTCCCTTAAAATGCCTAGAGACCCGCAGACAAGGTTGGTTGGGTAAATCCGGTCTCCTTCATTTGACCAACTCAAATAGCTGGAAAAAAATTCTTCTTTGCAAGCTTGCCAAGAGGAGTTTTACCAACTATTTGAGGTGGTCTAATACAAGAGACCGGAGTTAGGCAACCAACTCTGTCTGCCTGTGCCCTTAGACCCCCGCGGCTACAGCCTGCACCCTGGAAGCCCGCAGGCTGCTGAAGCCGGCGGGGCTGCGGGGGCACAGGGGCGGAGGGGCCGCTCCCCGGGGGCGCCTCCCGGGCTCTGCTGCCCCGAGACAGCGGCTGCACCCCCGGGCGCCTCAGCAGAGCCGCCCCCGCCCCCCGGCCCGGCGTTACCTGCTCGGCGGGGCGGCTCCGCCTGCTGCACCGCTCTGCCCTTCCGCACCGAGCTGCCCATGGCCCCCGGCCCCGCGGCAGCGATGACGCCTACTAACGCTCGGCGCCCGCCCGCCGGCCCGGGCTCGTGCGGCCCCTGGCGGCCCCGGCCGGGCTGCCCGCGGAGGGGAGGGCGCGGGGCCGGGCGGGGTCCTCGCGCGCCGGGGCTCCGGCTGCCCCGGCGCGGGGGTCGCTGGGGACTTTGGCGCTGCTGGACTGGCCCCTGCCTGGGCCGCTCACACACGCGACAAGCAAGAGCCGGCCCGTTGTGGAAGCAGCGGGGCTTGACATACACGTGCGGGTCGCCAACCCCCGTGTCTTCAGAGTACTGTGTAGCTACACACATCTATACACATGTACACAAACACGCGTATACAGTACACACACACCCACCCTATACATTATATATACATATACACACACATTACATACACACCCACACATACATGCATATACACACACATATATACACACATACACATATATACATCTATGCATATACAAACACATCACACACCTACACACATAAACATACACATCACACACACCTACACACATAAACATATTACACATATAAACACACACACATCTATACATACACATATACACCTACAAACACCTATACACATACAAATACCTGTACATACACATACACACACACACACACTGATACATATATATACATCTAAGAGAGATAATAACCATAACAACAGTGGTGGGAATCTCCAGGGAAAATTCTTCCTCGCATCTACAGTGTCTAAGTGACTATGGAGCAGCCTCAATGCCCCCAGGTAATAAGCCTCCCAGAGTCCTGGCTGGCTTGCACAGAAGAGTTGTGCCACTCCCGTCACAGGTGGTATATAATGTTCCCATCCAACTATGGCCCTTCATCACCAAATGGTGCTGCTAGTACTAAACTTTACAGCTGAATTTCTGAGGTATGTTTTTGTTGCCTAAGGCTCCAACATTTCAATCAGTTATGCACACAAGTAACTCTGCATGTGTGAACAATCCCATTAAACTCAGTGATATTCATTCATATGCATAAGCTTACTCACATTGGGTGGCACTGGGTCTAACTCTGGTTTGTAAGTACACTGACATGTATAGAATGTAATACCCAAAGAAGTAAAACCATTTAGTTTTGTGCAAAGTTTACAAACCAGCAGGCACGTGGTTTGGGGGTTTTTTTGGATAAATGGATTTTGAAAGTGCTGAAATAGAAATCTTCAGACCAACCTGGCAAGTGACTTTTAAGACAAAAATATGAATTAACTGGAATTAAGATAATTACATTTATAAGTCCTAAAATGTTATTTCTGTTTAATTAAGCTGACTTTATCGCAATGAACTCATATGTGAGGAAGCACCTCTTATATAGCAATGAGAACAATTGCTGTTTTACTATGAATATCTGCATCCAGACATCTGTAATACCAATGATTATTATAATAATAGGAGGTAATAACTGTCACAGTCATCCAGAGAATATTAGGGTTTCAGAATTAGAGATACTAAAATCATTCTAAAGCCAAGTTGTGAGGAGTTCTAGTCTGCCAAAATCCATTTTGGTATTTTCATCAAAACAACACCATCTGCTGGACATTAAGCTACTTTTATTTTTGTCAAATTCACTAAAAGTACTGCACCTGTTTTTAACAATTTTTATGGTTTTACAATCACATTTTCATTTGGAAAAAGGAAGAATCTCTCCTATTAGAGGACTATGAAATGGACTCACAGAAAATAAAGAGGAAGCAGTGCCCAAAACTTGGAAAATGGTCCATAATTTTGGAGGTCTAACTCAAGACACCCAAAACAAAGGCATATAAAATCAGTAGAAAACAGTAGGTAAATAAAGGCAGACAGTGTGCCACTACAAAACAAAACACCATCACTGCAACTAGTAAGCCAATGGTCATCTTCAACTTTTCTCTCTCCCAAAATGATGTCCAAATCCACTGCTTCTCCTATACAATATTTCTAAAACACAATTAAATAGAAAATGCAGGAAGGAGAAAGACGAGAGGGCTGACCCGTGGAGAGATGGTGATCAAAGCAAAATACTGTTGTTTAATTCATTTTTTTTAATTGTAAACATTCATACTACTGTATAGCTATCACCACATTGACCTCTTTGGTTATGTGTTGCATCCTTGGTTCCCTATCCTTTGTCTGTGTTTGTCTTTTTAGACAAACTCTTCAGAAAAGGAATTGTGTTTTCTTCCATGCTTGCAAGATGCTTAGCATATTTTAGCTCTGCAATCAGCATAATAAGATAATAATGTTAAAAGCAGGCCTCAAACTACTTCGTGGATTTTATAAAAGTCCAAAGAGAGCCAGCTGGATCATGTATCTCTTCAGGATGTGATTCCAACTTAACACTCCCCCCCCCCCAACTAAACCCTGCCTATTAAAGTCCATGGGAAACTGGAATTCTTTTCCTTGATTTAAGTTCTATCGGTGTGGAAATTTTATCCAGGTGTCGAGTAGTGCTGTGCACCAACAAATGATCCTTTATTGTGAACAGTAGATAGCATACTAGGGAAAGAAGTGAGAAGGACCAGAGCTTCATGAAATTCACTTTATTATTGCTAATCAATTTTATGTGAAAAGAGCCTGGACATTGTGATGCTAACTAGCGATATAAAACCAACAAACAGATATATAAGTAAAATGGTCTCTTTCTTTCTGTGATGCCACAGCACTCTCAAAGGACAGAACAGAGGAAGCTGAATCTTTAGGATTTTCTGTGGAAAAAAGGTAAATTAAAAAAAATACATTGTGTGTTAGTATTTTGCTTATTGGGCTACGATGCTGCACAGATTCCAGCAGCCTAACTGGAAACATTAGGTGAGAGGTAGCATGTGGTAAATTTAGCAACATGTAGTAAGTCTATAAAGTGCCCTAATCACTAACAAAAAATTAAATATGATATTAAAATATCCACTAATATACATTTCACTCTGTCAAAATCATAGTGAAGGTATTTTGAACCAAACACACTCAATCCATGATCCTTGCTGAAAAACCATGTGTGAGAGCTACCATTATAGGCCATGTATCACTGGTAATTGTCCAGCTTTATTTTATTTTATTTTTTAAAGGTAACTGACTCCTAGACCCATGGCCAAGCTCATGTGAACATTAGAAGTGCGATTAGTAAAATAATATTGGAATCTTTCCTGTCCCCAAGGATTCCTGTTCCTAATAGTCAAAGAAATAAGGTCTCTCTTATGTGTTATCTAAGAAGGAAAAGCTTGCTACAGGATGGTAATTTGAAAGCCCTTCATTACCAGCTGCTTAGAAGTTACTGAACTCTCAGGGCTGAATGCAAAAGCATTTACGTCTTAAGTGTTAATAAAGCTGACAAAACCCATGGATATGGCAGACTTTAACTGCATTAAAATAGGCTGTCATTTTAATAAACTTTGTATCTAGGATCACAGGCAAAAAAAGAGTACATATTTTGGTCTTTGACTCTTTCTACACTACAAGAAAACCATGTCAAGGAACTGTGCTAGTTAAGAGATACAGTTAAGATCCGGTCAATACTGCAAATGATATGTCTGTAACTGGTTTAGAGAACTTTGTTTTATCTAGGTTGTTGACATAAGTGTACTTTTAGTGTAGACAAGCCCTGAATTCAGTGTAATTCAGTTTCTCATAAAGCCCCTTGCACAAGATGCACATTACAAAACCTGACAAACACCTCAGAATTTGGACAGCTCTAACATTTCCTAGAAAATCCTGAATCCCTTTAATGGCATCAGACAAAATAAAGCTATCAAACCTACTAGCTGTCAAATCCCTAAGCCTAGCAGTCCAGGGATTGTTTAAGGTACAACCATTTGTATAGTCAACAGCATACAAGGGAGCTATATTGCTGGCATCAGATCCAGCTGCCTTTGACTTCACATCCCAAATAAGGTACCTACCTACACTTCAAGAAGAAGGCTAAAGCTTACATCTCAGGAGCCACAGCAAAACATGTTACTTCTTCTGCTACTACACCAAAACCCCTTATAAGGATAAATTCAAACCTATGCACAAAGTTTAAGTGCTCTTTACACAAAGTAATTATGTAGGCATTAGGTCTAGAAGAAACACACACCTAACCCATCAATAGAATGTGGGACAGCCCTACAGCACTCCCTGGCTACCACTTCACAATTGCAGACCACCACCTTTGTAGATCTTATGGCCACTGAATCTCTGTAACCAGAACTGACTTGGATCACAGGCCACATGCTCTTTCTCACTGAATCTGCTTCCAGTTACTCCTTCCAAACCAGTTTAAGTAGAACTGATGTGAATTCCTGTTCTACCACAGACAAGATGTAAAGACTTGCCATACTACAGTTAAGCTGCTACCTGTCCTCCTTTACTGGGAAATTGCATAGGAAAGCTTTCACAGTCCTTATGCTGCTAAGTGATTCCCTCCCTCCTACAAATGTAGCTAATAATGCACTCCCCACCCCCCCCCCCCCAAGTCCCAGAATGCAAGGATATCGGATACTCCCCCAAAACACCTTAATGATAAAAGATCTTCATTTACAAATGAATCATAAAGATAGCTTTAATAATAGCAGTTAAAATGCTGTTAAAAGTACAGGGAGTTTTTAATGCTGTAGGCCTCATTGTTCATTATATTGTCATAATGGCTTGAAAATCACAATGATTTTCTCCTTTTCCATTTTAGATCAACATTGGTTTTTCCTTTGTGTAGAACAGATCCAAAACTGATGCTTTTTTTGTTTGTTTGTTATGCTACAGTTTTGAGTTCCCACACGATCATAGTGCAGACTCCTGTTAGGCTTTTTTCATTAAAATCACAGCACTGCTCTACTGATTATACGGCAATTAAGATATTGTTACAGCTTCTTTTTCAGCTGATCCTGTTTTATTTTGGGCTGGGGTGAGGATGACCCATAAGGCAGTCTTTATTAAAGTAATCCATCAAACTGTTCTACATCAGGACCTTCTTCCTGTCTATGTCTTTTTAGGCTCCCTATCGTTCTTGTGGAATATGTACTCTAAGAGTTTTAGATAGGTTTTAACACCTTACTGTAATTAACCTAATGATAAAACAGTTCAGGCCTAGGTGTAACACAAAGGCATTGCTGCTCACTATAATTAACCCTAGCTGCCTAGGATTAATCAACACGTCTATAACTGTAAATATACTTTTGGAGCTGCTGACTTGGCTAGTTGTCCCACTGAAGAAATCAAGTTGCAGTTTTCTCTCTGGTATTCATACAGCTTGTACTGCCTTAGTGTGAGAGCACTTCAGAATAGCCCATAAAGTAGAGAAGCACTTTTATACATTTTACCAATAGGGAACAGAGAGATTAAGGTCCAGGTCCATAAAGGTATTTAGGTACCTAGCCCCATGTCTTCAGAACTCAATTTGATTGCTTAATATTTTCTTAAAGTTTGCTAAGAACAGCCAGTGATGGAGTGTCCAGGGAAGTGAAAGTGTTCTGCAATATCACGGGTGGGCAATTATTTAGGTTGGCAGGACACCTAACAGGTTTTGGTGAGCTGTCAAGGACTGCACACACAATCTTTCAGAAGATATCGTTTTAACAAATTATAGATTTAAAAAAATCATATTCTACAAATCAAACATCTACTATAACATATTTTAATTTTACTTTTATAATAGTTTTTGCTCTGATTTATGCCTTTGTATACACTACTCAAAAAACAACAGCTCAACACAAAGTCTTACTGTTATATACTGTGTGTGAAGTGGGGATGTGTGGAGGGGTGGGGTGGGTGTGCATGTGTTTAGGGTGGGCTGCTTGTGTTAGGTACCAGGAGCTAGCCAAGGATGTGGGGTAGGAGGGGCAGCAGGGGGCGCATGCAGCAAAGCTCACCCAGGACATGTGGTGCAGGTGCAGAGAATTTTTAACAGACCAGGGAAAACATTATATCTGGTCTGCTAAAATTCCCTGAAAAGTTCTACTGGCCCCATACTTCGGAGCAAGGACTTGAAACCTAGCAGCTGGGTGGCCGTTATTGCAGATATGTTTCTTGCTGTGCAAAAGCTGAATCTCTGGATGGCATAGGTTAAGACAAGGAGCAAGGTGGAAGGGACTGGGATTAGAGGCACATACAGGGAAAGTGAAAGTGGAACTGGGCTAGCTGTGTGCTGGGTAAATGAAAATGATTGGGAGTTTTGGAGGGAGAAGTGAATTTGCTGGGCAGAGAAACGGGGTAGTACAAAGAAGTGAGCCATGGCCTTGCTGGGAAAGGAAACTGGAACTTGAATGAGCAATTGGAGGAACAGAGATTGTGATGACTAGATCAGAAACTAGAACCCGGATGAGAAGCTAGGGTGGAGAAGAAGCCAGACCATGACAAGGGCAGTTTAGAGGCGATGTGGCAGAAGAGAACATGCTTATAGGAAATGGGCAGAAGTGTTCTACAGAAACCCACTTCTCTCCAATATAACCCAATCTAGGTCTCACCATTTCCCTACCATCAACAAATATCTGTGAAGCCCACTGACAAGGTTTTCCATCTCTTTTAGAGCTTGCGACCGTTCAGAGTGACCTATTGCTGTTATCAGCTGCTCTCGTAGCTCAGGTGGTAGAGATTTCAGTGGTAGATCTGTATGTTCCAAAACTGCTGATGACAGGGTGTCAATCTGATGCCACAAGACAGGATATCTGTTGTTGTTGGTTTGTTTTGATTTTTCTCAATTTGCTTTTTTAAAAACAACTAGGAAAGTATACACACACACAAACATTAGATATGTGCAACTTTCATTGGTCCCTGTTGTATGTATTATGGGACAGGATTTAACTGCATGATCTCACACTATTTTTTCACCAGACCCCTGTCTAATTCAGTGCACAGGATGAAGCAGGGGTCCTCTGGAAAAATTCTGACACTGCTTAAGTAACAATTGTATTAATAGGCATATCTATAGTGGAACTGAATTAAGTTTGCCAGAGCTTGACTTTGCAATAGTATTCTTTCAGTGATTTTTTTGTGTTTATCTAAATGGCTACTTTTTTGGACCATTGTTACCAAATACTGTAATATTTTTAAGGGATACTAGGATTTCACACCCTGCCAAAAATCATTTGACATACAAAAATGTTTAAAATATCTTTTAAAATACTTTTTTTCAATATTTTATATTTTATAACAAAATACTTCTTCACTGAAGTTTTCCTTTGATGACTTGACCATAATTTACATCTCTTGGGGCCCCATCCCATTCCAGTTTAAATCAAAGCGAGTTTTGCTATCAACTAGAAGGGCAGTGGGATCTGGCCCAAATGTTTGATTCAGTGAACATTTACCGATTTATTTGTGAAATTCTTAGTTGTGGTGACAGAATCCACACAAAGAGCTTAAAGCTCAAGGGCAAGATTAACTGTGCATCCTGATATTAATATATTTACCAAGTAATAAAGCAAACTACAAAATAGAAGGAAAAATGGCTTCCCTAAGGTGGCAAAGTTATTGAATGTTTTGATTAGACTTTACATCTTCAAGGCAGTTTAAAAAAATTTACTAATTATTTCTCAGAAAAAACCCAAGAGGCAAAAGAGTTCAAGCTGCATATAATACTTGCAATGAAACCTGAAGCCATAGACATTTTTTCTGCTTTAATGTTTCATTATAAACATGACACTCTGGTCAAATCCATTAACCTTTTGAATGAATTAAAGCTCTTTTTCTATCAAAAATCTTATGAAGTTCATGTTTTTAGCTCTGTAAATTCAAGTGGAAAGTTATGAGGTTCACTGAGTTTTACTATATTGGGCTTTTTGCAAACTTGAAACCCAAAACAAAACTAGGGGGTAAAAGTGTGCATGTGCCTAGGTATGTGTGATATATATATTTTTTTCCTGTGACTGAAGCAGCAAATGTTAATGATGGCCCTTGTGAAGTAAAGCACAAGTTGCATATGAACTTAGGGAAAAATAACGAACACCTAGCAAACAATTATTATCTGCCTCAGAAAAATGGGACACATAGTTCTGGATATCTGAGATCAGGTAAGCAGCATGTCTTTCACTGCTCCAGCCTATAAGTAAATCACTAGTACCCTTCCTACTGGATGGCAGGATTACAGGATTGTAGAGCTCGGGGCTTCACACCTAGAGAAGGGCCTGATGGAGTGGTGAGTCTGAACAGTGGACTGTAGCAAGTGACCACTGCTAAGCCAGGCTGCCTTAATAAAGAAAGTGTACATGGCCTCATTTGTGGGGGAAAAAGACAGATCCTCTAGACCAGGGGTTGTCAGCTGGGGGTACGCATACCCCTTGGGGTACTTTGAAAGGTCCTAGTGGGAACGTGTAGGTAGGCAGGGACAGAGTGCTGTCACCCACCACCCCATGCCACCGCTGTCCAGGAGCAGAGCTGGGGGGGGGGGCATGACACAAGGAGCGCAGTGCCACTCTGCGGGCTGCACAGACACCACCTGGCCAGCCAGACATGGGAGGGGGGGAAGCTTGCATGTGGCAGCTGCCTCCACTGTCCACTGTCCCGCACTGCTGCCATGCGCTGCTTTCCCACAGCCAGTCACACATGTGGCTGTGCGGGCTGCTGGCAGACAGTGCACAATTGGTCGGGTGCAAGGCCCGTCACCAGCCCATAGAGTCACACGTGCAACTGGCTGTAGGAAAGCAGGGCATGGCAGTGATGGCACAGGGCAGTGGGTAGCCTGGAATGGAAAAAGTTAGGACAGAGGCTCCCAAACTTTTAATTGCATACCCTCTTCCAGATGTACTTGCTGCTCCATACCCTGCTAGCATATGTTTTATATTTTAACCCCTTAAATGCCAATTATTGTTATAATTAAAATCAAATCCGCCATTACACAATTTCTCCTGTATACCCCCCTCCCCAGCCTTGATATCTTGCATACTTCTTTGCCTTCATTTTCCCTTCACTGGGTCTTTCCCCAGTCCAGCTATCTCCCTGGGAATGTTATTTGCAGAAAAAATTACTTTCCATTGATCTTTCATGCACAAAGCCTCACTCCCATATATAATTGTGGGTCTAACAATAGCAAAGTGGAGGGATGTAATGGACCCCATACAGCTCCTCACAGTTTTGAATATCTGGGCTAGCAGGTAAAGTTAATAGGAGCCCAGAAGCTAAAGACATGTTGGCAGAATGAAATAGTTTGGGGTGGGGACTGCTCTTCCCCACCAAGCCTCACTCCTATACATTACTATAGGCCTACCAGTTGTGAACCAGAGGGATATAATGGGCCCTGTACAGCTTCTCAGTCTTGAATATCTGGGATGGAAGTAAACTTAATAGGAGCCCAGAAGCTGATGACATTTTGGCAGAAGGAAATAGTATGGGGTGGAGACTGCTCTTCCCCCTGCCACTCTCCCAAGCCTCCCTCCCTACCTCACTTGGGATCTAAAAGAGCCATTGTAAACAGCCCCCCCGAAGGGAAAAAGAAACAGATCTTTCCCAACTCCTCTCATTTTGGTTGAGGTGTGTGGGGTGGGGGGGCACAAACTATTACAGAAGGAGGCCAGCGTCTCCTCAGTCCAGGCTGGCAGCCTGATATATAGGGCCACCCTTCCCCTAAAGAGTCATGGCATGGTCACGTTGGTATGGACTGTGAGGGTTTTTGTTCTCCTCTGTAGCAGGGGGCATGGCTCTCTACCTGGGACCTCTTGAGCTTATATTGACAACATTTTATAGAAGGAGGACATTGGCTGCCGCAGCTCCCCTGCTTCACCGATAGCAGGTGAGGGTATGAGGTCTATGTTGTGTCAGGGCTAGGTTGAGTTTAGATCACTAGGAGTGTAGTAAAACACCAGAACAGGTGGTACCCAGAGAGGTGGTGGACTCTTCATCCCTGAGGGTTATTAAGACCCAGGTAGACAAAGGGTTTGCTGGGATGATCTAATTGGGGCTGGTCCTGCATTGAGGCAGGGGTTGGACTAGATGACCTTCAGAGGTCCCTCCCAGCCCTCACTTTTCTATGATTTCTATGGTTTGGAGAGGGATGTTCCTGCCTCAGGCACAGGGTGCTAGATGATCCATCAGTGGCAACGCGTAGGGGGTGCATGTGCACCCCCTGACAGCCAGCGCTCTCTGCTTAGGTGACAGGCAGCAGGTGGAGAGGTGGGAACGGCGGTGCCCCACCTGTGAGCGCCGGCCGGGGAGTGGGGGCACCAGGAGAGGCAGGGAGTGGGTGCCCCGCTTGTGCTTCCCGGTCGGCAAGATCAGCCGCGTGGGACCACCCCCCAGTTGGTGAGATTGGCCGCATGGGCCCCCCCTGTTGCTGACTGACTGCTGGGGGGGCATGTGCCCCCCTGACTCAGGAGGCACCAGTTGCCCATGTGAGCCATGGAGGTCCCTTCCAGCCCTGCTTCTCTAGGACTATGACTCTGGGACTGCATTTCTCAATCTGTAGGTCATGACCCAAAAGTGGGTCACAAGAATATATGAAAGGGTCACAAGCTTTAAAAATGGATCAACAAGCTTTAAAAAACCTTTAAAGGAGAAAAATGTGGCAACCTGTGGGTTTTTCCCTCTTGAGGCTGGCAGCTCCGGGCTGCCTGGGCCCTCCTGCGACCCACACGTACCCTCCCTGGGTATGAGTGGGTTATGTGCTGGGGCAGGAGCCAGCGGTACTAGGTTGGGTGGGGGGCAGGGGCGAGGGGTTGGGGGGCAGTGGTGAGGGGCCCCGGTCATGGATGTTTACAACTGGTCCTGGTGCAAGTCCGGTGTGGGAGCGGCGCCTAGGACCGCAACAACCTGGCGCGGCGCGGAGCGGCAGTGCCCAGGTGCCCGCGCACAGGGCGGAGGAGGCTCCGAGCAGCCCCGGGGCGGCTGGCGCGGGGTATAAGGCGGGAGGCGGCGGGGGGGGAGGTGGCGCGGCGGGAAGAGCCGCTGCCGGCAGGAGGCGGCGCGGAGGGAGGGCAGGCCGGCTGCGGGAAGCGGGGCTCCGCGCTGGGACTGGTTCCTTCGCAGCCATTTTCTGTCCAACCAAACAGCCGGCTTGCGGAGGGAGCCAACCAGGGCCGCACTGGAGGTTTGTGCCTGGCTCCGGCCAATGATTGCGAACCGGTTCCACTGCAGGCTCGAATGAAATGTCCGTCTCCCTCCCCGGGCCCCGGCGCTGCCGCCGCGGCCACCAGGAAGTGCGGAGCCCCGCCCGGGCTCGGCCTGGCCCGGCGCTTTGTGCGGCAGGGGCGGCGGGAAGGGGCCGGGACCGGGGCCTCCTCTCTCCTCCGCGCCTCGGCCTCCTTCTCCGGCTCCATGTTATGGCCGGGGGGCGGGGTGGAGGGGCCCCCTCCCCGCCGGGCCCCGTCAGTCGCGGGGGAGGGAGCGCGGCCGCCCTCCCGCAGGCGGGCAGGTGTGTGGGGGGAGATCACGGGCTCTGCAGAAAGGTCCCGTTGGCAAAACGCCGAGCTGGGGCGGGCCGGGCCGGGGCGGGGCGGGGTGAGTGGCCCCGGGCTGCCCCCGCCTGGAGCGCGGGCGTGGAGGGGACGGCAGTGAAGGCGCGGGGGAGCCGGGCTGTGCCCAGGCTGCAGTGCACCCTTTGGGCGCGGGTGGGCCAGGAAGGGTGCCTTAAAATGCGGCCAAGGCTGGACAGGCGGCCCCCTCCGTAGGAGCGCATAGTCGAGCCTTGGGGATTCAAAAACCTGGCTGGAAGGGGCTGCCCAGAGAAGTGGTGGGACCTCCCTCCTTGGAGGGTTTGAAGATCTGGCTGGACAAAGCCGTGGTTGGGGCTGGTCCTGCTTTGAGCAGTTGGACGAGATGAGATCTGAGGTCGCTTCCACCCCCACTTTCTATGATTCCCCTTCTGGGCCCTTCCACAGCTGTGGGAGCCAAATCTGCCAGCTGGTAGGCCACAAATGGATGCCTGCTTTGAATCCAGCTGGAGGGCTCAGACCCCGTTGTCCTCTGTGCAGTACTGGAGAAGTCTCCGTGTGGGTGCTTCGGCTCCGAACCGTCCCAGCTCGCTGACCCCAGCTGTCTTTCCTGCCCAGGTGCAGGGGGGCTGGATCTGATGATCTGTAAGACCGTTTCCAGCCCCTGACAACTATGAAAGGATGAAGTGATGGCTGTAAGGTTCAGGTGTAACACATGCCAGTTTGGGTGCTCCTCCCCCCAAGCAGTTTCTGCACTGGTGAGGCCATATCTGGAGTATGGTGTCCAGTTTGGGGGTCCCACACTACTGACAGGATGTGGACAGATTGAAGAGAGTCCAGCAGAGGGCAACAGAAGTGGTTACAGGGCTGGGGAACAGGACTTAATGAGGAGAGGCTGAGGGAAGTGGGTTTGTTTAGTCTGAAGAAGAAAAGACTGAGGGGGATTGAAGAGCAGCCTTTACCTTTCAGGCAGTTGGTTACCAAGAGGACAGAGCTAAACTGTTCTCAGTGGTGGCAGATGACAGAACAAGGAGTAACGGTCTCCAGTTGCAGCAAGGGAAGCTTAGGTTGGATGTTAGGAAAAACGTTTTCATTAGTAAAGGGTAGTCCAGCACTGGAACGGGTTACCCAGAGAGATGGGGGAATCTCCATCCTTGGAGGTTTTTAAGACCTTGGCTCGACAAAGCCTTGCCTGGGATGGTCTAGATGAGGATGGTCCTGGTTTGAGCAGGGGGTTGGACTAGATGACCTTCTGAGGTGCTTTACAATTTTCTATGATTTTATGGATTAACCAGGGGGGTATTTGTATTTAGCCCTAGGCTCTCAGGGCCACCTATACACATGCTGGAGCAGGGAGGGGGTGTTGTTTGACGAGCTTTAGTTAAAGCACCCTGGCCCCAGTTTGAAACATGGATGCTGAATACATGAGAGCCTGCAGCATGCTGGAGTGTTCTGATTAGATTAAATTGAGTCTGCTCCAATGTGTTCTAACTGGAATGAGCACATGGTGCCTTCCAGTCACTGAATTAAACCACTGACATGTGACGTGACCACGAGGTAAACCAGTGACACTAATGGCAACCTCGGTTGTAAGGCAGATTTTGTTCTTGAAAATTGACTCTGAAGGGGTCTTGCTGCATTTGGTGTTCTCTTACATGCTAAGATGGGTCACCATCTTGAAACAAAACCCAAGTTGTTAATGCTGAAGGCACAGGGTAGACTGGCTGAGAACACTATGGCTCGCTCTGATTTCTTTTTTAAGCTTGTACGTCTTGTAGGCCCCTCAAAGTGTGAGACTGCAAAGAAAATGGCCTTCTGAATGATCAGGCCTCAAGAAACCAAGCAAGCCTTTGCCCCTATGTATAAGGTTGGTTATAGTTGCATTTAGACTGCTGCAAAGGTGGAGGGGAAGTATTTGTTTTCTGGGTGGGGTGGAGTGTTGATATATTTTGTCACCTGTAATTGGAATACATGTTGAATGTCAGACGTTAAATCTGACCATCGTCCTTGAATGTCTTTAATTTACACTTAACGACTTCTGTCTTGCTGACTGGAAAAACACTTAAATGTTATTTGGAGGCACATTGTTCAGCATTTGAAAAATATCTTTGTAGCTTGAAGCATTTTCTTACAAGCAAAGCAGCTACAAAAACCAGAGAAGGAGTAGCTTTGGGCACTGTCCACAATATGGTTCTAGTTACTATTTCTGCAGGAACTAACTGCATATGAATGGCTGTTAGAATGGCATTCCTGAACTGTATGAATGCTTTCTAAGCGCTATCCACATTAAACTTGGCTGTATAATAGTGTCCCTTGTATATGTTCTGTTAACCCAAACGTTTTAAAATCGGAGGAAATGCTCACAGACTCTCAAGGTGGATTCAGCTAATCATTAGCTCCGAGGCTGATCTGGCCAATTGTCTGCAGTGAGCAGCTGGGTATGCTGTTTTGGCTGCTGGCATTTTTTTTGCTGCAAGACTACACAAAAAGAGAACAAAATAAATATCTTGGCCTTACTCTTCACCAGCTGCTGTAGTTACCAGACATTGCTGGCATGGCAGCTTCATCTCCCACTGGTGATCTGTGAGATCACAAATAAGGAAAACCGATGCATGCAATTGAATAGGAAAAGAAGTAATATAGGATGAAAAATATGGAATAGACTGTTGAAAGCTTCAACTCCTGACTAATTGAGCCAATTTAAATAACAGTTTCAGCAGGATTTGGAAGAAGAGAAGCTTGGCAAGCTAATATTTTTATTCAGTAGTCTAATAATTAACTTTTTGGTATGAGTTCCCTCTCTGAAGGATGCGTTTAATCAGTAGAGGAACTTAAACAGCCATTTCAGTCAGACCCTTATTTTTTACTGTGATATTTATGAAGTGCCTGTTTCTTGGGGTGAGCATCAGGGTGTGTTTTGTGGAAAACAGTTTAAAATTAACTACTAAATAACCAACTTTTCAGCAAGGTGTGTAAGCTAGCTACATTGCTGGAGTTAAGCTGAATAAATCGGCATGTTAGAATGTCTTGGCGGAAAACAAAACAATCCTGAACTACCTTTCTTAAACTCTACTTACCTTGTTGCTTGGGCTGAGTAAAATATTTCTGATAAGTGTATAAAATACTTTAAAAAAAAAAATCATAATAAGAGGTGATGAATGGTTTGCCCATACTTATATATTTTAATGAATTTATAGGGAAAAGCTAATTGTCATGGGTCATATTACATATCCTTCACTTAGCACTTAAACTAGGACTGTTTTAAATTTTAATATAAAAATGTCTGGGGTAGTAATTCTAGTACCTGTACTGCTAGGATAGGCAGGGCAGAGAGCTGGAGAGAGCTGTTCATGTGGTTTTTCAGCACTTCTGTTTCAGTCTCTGCAAAAGTAGTGAAGTGCATGGATTTTTCAAGGATTATCTGCACATGTTCAGACTCTTTCAAACTTGTGTTGCTGCTTGCCTCCACCTCCAGAAATAAGAAATTACAGGCAGCTTCTCCTGGCTGTCCTCCCTTTCCTGTGCTCCCCCCCCCCCGAAACCATAACCACATTGGTGTACAGTTACCTGGCACAATAAGGGGCTGTTGAGTAATACTTCTTAATGTATAGTATGGATGAGTCTACACAGAGAGAATTTTACAGTCCAGATGTTAATTAGCGGTAGTGAAACTGTCCAACCTTATTAATGTCAGTTCACTTTTACAAATGTCAGTGCAGCTGTTAGGAAGACATGGAGCATCAAAGAGATGAGAGAAGCTTCAGACTTGGGAAGACCACACTGAATGTCCCTTCCAACCCTAAACTTCTGTGAAAGTATTTACAAAAAACAACTCCTATTCCTTGCTAATCTCTTGCCATGGTTCTCCATAATTTGGTGAATAAAGGGAAGGAAAATTTTGATTAAATTAAAATTGAATGCAGTGAGTGAGGACAATACAGAAAGTTAAAATGAAATTTATTAATCTCATCTGTTTCCTAGCATGGTAAGATGGTTCCTTACACTGCATGTTTTAAATATTGTGTAGTTTTGTTTTAAATGTCTCGAGTAGCAGATCTTCTGCTGCCTCCCTTGGGAAGCTATGTTCCAATGTTGCCAGAAGATTTTGGTTTAAGAACAGACATTTCAGTTTTCTTATTTAAGTCCTTGTACTATGTTAAATTTATTTCCTGCCTTCAGTCTTTAAACTTGTAGTCTTATTTGTATCCAACTGTCAGTTAGCCAAGCCACAAATATTTCTTGCTCTCTCAACCTAAATAAATCCTATATCCTATTTGATCTTTGTGACATCAAGGTGTTCTGAACTGAACATAGTATTTAAGAGGCAGTCCAGTTGGGCATTATAGAGAGGGTAGGTTCCTATCTAAATTACACTATAGGTTCCTATCTATATTAATGTGTTGCCCACTATTACTGTCTTTTTGACACAATTAATTCTGTATGCCTCCCTCACAGTAATCTCAGCCATTTTCTCCAGGTGTTTTGATTTACATATATCCTGCAGTATCACTGTTTCTTCCCTGTACATCTAATCTCTCATTTCCTTTGTGTTACCTTTCTGTCCTCTGTGCTACTTGCAACACATCCCTGTGTTCTGCTTCATTTCTTCCAAATCATTGACAAGATCTGAAAAGAACAGAACAAATGTTGGCCACCCAAAACCATAATTTTGACTTCCAGTTTGCTTATATTTCTAAACCAACCTATCTCTTTTTCTCTCCCCTCCCGCCCCCACCCCCACTTAATATTTTTTTTTAAATTGGATGTAGAAATTTACTGAGCAGGTAATAATTGTATTTTCAATGCTTATATACGCAACATACAATTCTAATGCAGTCTGCTTTAACTCCATGTAATGAGATGATTCTGTAGCCTTGAAAATAGAGAAACTATTACCCCCTCCCCTTTTCTAATATCGTATAAGAGTATGATTAAACATAAATCTGAAGCTAGATATATATATTGACTACTTCTTTTTGAAGCCTGGTTCAAGGACACTTGGCTTCCTGGGACCTCAGTCACTTTTGAAAATGAGACTTAATTTCTAGGACCTTTATTATCTAGTTCTAGGTCAGTGATTCTCAGTCAGGATGCCATGGCACCCTGGGGTCCCTTGAGATCCTGTCAAGGGTGCCATGCAGTATTATCACTGTTAGAGATACAGTCATATTCACAAGAGAAACCCAGAGGCTTCCCAATAGGAACCCATAATGTTAAAAACATTCTGACTTCTTATTGTAGTCTTTCTGAATTCTTTGCAATAGAAGAATTGTTTTATTTTTCTGTAGTTAAGAGTGAAAATTAAGAGAAGGCATTTTCCCAGCGGTGCCTCAAGCCTAGCGAAGGGTGCCTGGAATCTGTTGAGGGGAGTCTCAGTTTTTAAAGGTTGAGAACCACTGTTTTAAGAACTAATTTGTTTTGGAATATCACTTATTCCTAGTGCTGGGAAATGCTTTCTTGCTACCAAATGTGTGCATCTATTTTGTACAGGGGGATTGACACCTAGGTGAATGTAGGAGTTGCTGCCCTTCTCCCCCATAAATGCTCTGTGACTTGGAATACTGCCTGCTGGGAGGTGTTTGTATTCTGCACTGCATTTTGGAATATGTTTAGAATATTTTCAATAAAAGTGGAGGCTTTTTTAATTGTTTTGTTGTCAATTAGCAGTGCATTGTCTTTACGCTGCAATGTATTTTCCTAAATCAGGTTAAGTCACATGGAACACAGGCCTCATGCCAAACTGAGATTTCATTTTTCAATAATCAGTGGTGATCCTAGCCCAAATGGCAGGCTGCTGTAAACATAGTCACCGGATTTAAAAAAAAAACGTTCCAAACTTAAAACTGCAGTATCTCTTATTATTCTGGAAGCTTATCCACTGTGAGACAGCTCTGCCAGCAATACCCCTGTTTGAGTGGGGTATATTACCATGCACAAAACCCAAAGAAACATCACCAGAACATTAATGTTAATGTTGTAGTAGCTTTTCTCTGAACACCTGTGTCCAGATTTGATTTAAGAAGCAAGTGAAAATCAGTTTATCTTCACCCCAAAGCCATTACATTTCTTATTCTTACAAAAGAGCTAAGTACTTTTCTTGCATCTTGTGTACAAGTAGACTTTCTTCCTAAAATTTCTCAACATTGCTTCTGGAAGTTCAGTTCTCCCAGTAGTATAGTCTATGGGAGGTCTTCAAGGCCTCCAGTGAGCTCTGGCATGTTACCCATTGTATTGGATCAGTGTTTCTCAACCAGCGGAACAAAGGTCATGTAGGTGGGACTTCAACTAATTGCCCAATTGAAAAAAACAGTTGTTTGCACTTCAAGTAGATGAATCAACAGATCTCAGACAGTGCAGTTTTGTAAGGTTTTGTTTTTATCATGTTGGGACCAGGGTTTTGAGAAAATAGTTGATGGGATGTAAGCTGCAAAAGGTTGAGAACCACTGTATTGGATAACCAATCTGTGAACAGGGTTAGGAAAGGCAGTGCCTAAAGTGCTGATAGCTAGCTGGAGACCTCTGTACTGTACTGCTCTCACTGATCACATGTGGAGTGGTACAGACAGCAGCAAAAATGGAAAAATTTAGGAAAAATGCCAGTGCAGATACTAATGGGTAATTCTGTACTAAATTGTGAATCAGTTTTAATTTGGAATATAGATTCTCTTTAGAGGCTCTATCTTGCATTGTAATTGTCATCTTTTGAGTGTGACCTTCATGGTTTAGTGTAACCTTTACTGTGGAGAAGAGCATCCATTTTATATCGAGGGATTAACACCTAAGTGAATGGCTTAAACACAGGGAGGTAGAGCAATCAACTCCTCTCTCATTTATCAACCATCCAGCAGAATGATCAACTTTCTACACAAAAGCGGTGATAGAGTTGTAGTTCCATAGCCTGGACACAGTGCCACAGGAGTTGGATAGCATTTGAGAGTGAACACTTTGTGACCAGGCTAGTGTCACATGGGAAGATCAGGCCAAGGAGAGCAATGGTGGGAAAGGTTGCTCAGCCTAAGGAGGTGGAATAACCCAGGACTGAGCAGGGGTGGAGGGAATGTGTTCAGAGCCTCTTTTTGTAGTCTTTCAAAACTCTCTTAACTCAAGTGCTCTTAGAAGTGAAGTGACTCCAGTAATGAAAGTTCTTTAACAAGCCTGTACTGCTTGTTTGTCTTCCACATTGTCCTTGAAGAGTTTAATCAAGTAACTGGATCCCTACAGCTAGGTAGAACTCTGAGGGAATATTTAATTTATCTGTGAGATTGGGAAGTCTGAGAAACTGGTCATGGTGTCCCACAGTCTCTTAGACACATTCCCACTGTCGACAAGGGTGTCAGATGCAGTGTTTTAAGTGGAACTATGAGAGAGCTAGGGACAAGATCAGCTACTACCCAAATCCAGGGGGTCCTGAAGCAGCAAGCTGCTGAGTCTATCCAAGGTGTGGAGGGATGTGTGAGCTGGGCCAAGGGGCAGAGGTTAGGCTGCTTATGACAAGTCTACCTTAATGGGTGAAATTGGCAAGATATGGCCATGTATTGCTTTTGAACTTCCTGTTAATTCCTGCTGGGCTCCTCTGTGCTGGACATACTTGTTACTGATGTCCCAATAATAGCCAGCACTATATTAGTCCTTACATTACAATAATAACTGTACCAATCATGGCTGGAACTCTTTGACAGTAGTATAGATAGGGCTAATGTATTATCCTGATGCAATCATAAAAGTTACCTGAGAGTGTTGCTGAAGATGGGCAGTGGTTAAGTCTGGTGTAGACTGTCCTTCATAGGGTCAGGTAGGTTTTTGTTTTTTGTTCTTATTCACTCCTAAAGTACAAATCCAAACGTGCATCGGTAGCTGCTTGCTGTTGGAAAATGCTTAAGATTAAACAAATAATGCATAATTTCTGCACAGACAATATTATTATAAGTTCTGAAGGTAGGAAATGTTATCATACTCGTATTTGGGAGTTGGAAAAAATATGTGGATTGCTGAACCATATTCTTGAGTTTTGTTTCAAACTAATGAGGTTTTAGAAACTATTTTAAGTGACCTTGATGAGACTGCATATTTACTATTCCCGTTATCAAAAATGGCTGTTCGGGTTTTGCTGAAAGTTTTCCAAAAAGAGAATTGACTTGAAGCAGAGGTCAAGCATAGAAAGTTTCAGTCCCAGTTTAACATAATGATTAAAAACAACTGAAATGGAGTTCTGGGAAGTGGACAATCTTATTATGGTGCTTACCCGTAAATATAAAACAACTATATTGAGGTAAATTTATCTCTTGTATAAGAACTTTGGTTAAAGGGTAACTTGCTTCAAGCACTTAGCTTTTTAGCATAGCCTTGTAGTTTAACCTGCGTCTACCTATGTTTTGCTTTTGATGGAAAAACCCCCCAACTGTTTCAGTCTTGCTTGCTGTTTCATCGCTGGGAACCAGGAGGAAGTAGTACCAGTATTGGCTGTCATTTTCATAGAATGCATTGAAGTGTATCCCTTTAAATGATAAATGGATACTAATTTTTCATGTATGACAAACACTGTATTGTACTAAAGGTTCCTCTTAGAATATTAAATCTGAAGGAGTTATTGAAGCCAAAGCAACTCAAATCAAATCCAACCCTAATGAAAGCATGAGAGACATTCTTTATAGCAAGGAGCTTGTTTGTACTGGGTCTGAATTTAGATCCCTACAGCTAAGAAGTAGTATTTGGTATATGAAGTTGATCATTTAAAAGTTTGCTTCTTTTTTTTTATAGATGGATGGTGATAGTTCTACAACAGATGCTTCTCAGTTAGGAATTGCAGGAGAGTACATTGGTGGCAGTCACTATGTAATACAGCCTCATGATGGTAAGAAACCTGCTTGTTAAAGAGAAAGCTGATTATCTCAACATAATAGTATTAAGTTTCTCTTTCCATTACTTGTCTAGCTCTTCCATTAATTTCCCATCTTTCATGAAGCTAAGGATCTGTATGCATAACAACTCACTGCATACAGTAGTTCTGTTCAATTTGGAAATGGGTTTGTCACTTTCATGTTGTAGTCCAGGCTCCAATGAAAGAATTCTGGTGCTCTAGGAAAGAGGTAACCCATTTTAAAATGCTCTGCCCAGACCTAATGTGTATAGGTGTTGTTTGTGCCTTACTAAATCTAATGGACTATATAGTTCTGAGTTTTCATCTCTTCAACAAACATTGATATCTAGAAAAACACTACTGGATGCATTTTTATACATTTAATATGTGGAAAATATCCATTGAGAGGTGTGATACAAAACAACTTTATAGGCCTCTCAGTGTTGTTTGTGCTTAAAAATTTTGATACGTTTTGGACCTTCCAGGGATGCAAGCAAATGCATTCACTTGAAAATTGGGAATCTTATTTCTAGATATTAAATGCAATTGATTATTTCTAGCCATCTGTCCAAGACAAGTACAGTAATATTTTGCTGTTGAGGGAGGTAGAGTTCTACTTTCATGAGAAAGAAGAAAAACACTTTTGTGGCAGACTTGTTCACAGCTAGTATGTTTGCCAGAGGCTTATAATAGAAATAGTCTCAATGGAAATAAATTAGAGAGGTAGGGCAATGGTGTTCAACACTGGCTTTGCAGGCCAGATAGTGGTGTGGGACTGGTCTTCGGGCTGGATCTCTTGTGGGGTCGTGTGCAGAGTTGGGCCCCACATGCTTAGATCAGGCCCCACACATCCAGATTGGACACCCTGGCCCTGTATGTCTGGATTGGGCCCACTGCCACCTGGGCCTGGCCCTGCATCCAGGGATTGGGCTCCATGCTGCCCTGGCCCTGCGCACCTGACCTAGTGTGCAGTGCCACAATAGCCAGGCCATTGGGTTCCTGACAGGTGCAGAAATTTGGTAACAGAGGAGTGGCAATGAATACTGCCACTGCTCCCTTAACTCCACATCTTCAGGCCCATGGGGACCCAGCAAGCTGGATGACATAGCTCCATAGGGCAGAGGTTCAGCACCCCTACCTTTGAGTAATGATATGCAAGTAAGATGCTCAAAGGTATGACAAATATACTTAATACTAACTCTTTCTTATTTTGTCAGACACGGAGGACAGCATGAATGATCATGAAGACACAAATGGCTCAAAAGAGAGTTTTAGAGAACAAGATATATATCTTCCAATTGCAAATGTGGCAAGGATAATGAAAAATGCCATACCTCAGACAGGAAAGGTAATGCCTATAACCAAATCTGAATGTATTCATGCTAGTTTTGTTATTCTGAGAGACACGCATGAGTTTCAGTATACTGCCCCTCTTTCTATCTGCTGTTTAACTTGGAGGTGGAAGTTATTTAAATAGAAACTCTGTTTGGTTTTTGTCAACAACTTCTTTTTCTGCCAAATTCCCAAAAGTGTGTCATAATTTTCATAAGTGTGTCTTCGATATTTAAATTATCAGGTAGCCATTTAGAACATGCTTTTTCTGCACGTTCTCAAAAAATTGTCCAGGTGAGTCAAGTTTGGTTATAATCAAATACCGACAGTGATTAAATCTGTAAATGAAATGTTTGTTTGTTGTTTGTTTTTAAATTGGAAGGAGTTTGAATGAAATAAGAACCAACTCTTTAGTCATCTCTGAGATCTGGAGTGAAAGGAAAATTAGTTTTTCATCATTGAATTTCTATATTTGCAAGAGTCAGATGCCAAAATACAATAAGAAGCTGTCTTCTTGTGGCTTAAATCAAGCCAGAAATTAGGAGGAGAAGGTAGGAGAAATCTTGAGAGATTGTCCTCGGACTTTTTATCCAGTTCTTAGGCCTGAGACCTGGATAACCGTTAGAGCTCTCTAGCTGCTTATCTTAATCACACCTTGTGGCATGCCTGCTGCTGTATCAGTCGTATCTAAATAATGCATAGTACTTAGACTATTGTTTACTTCTGCTGTCTTATCACTATCCCTCTTTTAAACTTGTAAAATATTGATTTCTGTACAAAATTTATTTAACTAGTAGCAAGACTTTGAAGTAAAGTCTTTCTTCCAAACATTTGGGCTGGGCAAACCAATGGCAGCCAAGGTTGCTTTCAGAAGCTTTGGGTATTAAGCCCATCTATCCTGCATCACTATACCAGCTTCTTCTTCGTCTTTAGATAGTGTTCAGCACCCTCTGCCAAAGCCAGGTTTTTCAAAGAACTTGGCACCCCGACTGCTTAGCTGTCTCAAAATATTTTCATGCAATGGAAGAACCTTCTTGGTGCCGAGTACTCCTGAAAATCCTAAGCATCTGAAATGCTTGAAAAAGTTCTTAGGAGCTACTAAAGGAGAAAGTGGAGCTCTGAGTAGAGGATATCACTTTGAGATAGAAAAGTACTTCATGTTCCAGCTGGAATCTTACACATGAGCAAAAATTTAAATAATTTCAGTCCTTCAGTGGACACCTGCTTGTTTACTTGCCTAACTACTCGGATGCAGACTCCTTCCCTGCCCACCATTCCATAGTTTCATAGTTGGTAGGGTCGGAAGGGACCTGAGCAGATCATCAAGTCCGACCCCCTGCCGTGGCAGGAAAAAGTACTGGGGTCAAACGACCCCAGCAAGGTGTTCGTCTAACCTCCTCTTAAAGACCCCCAGGGTAGGAGCCAGCACCACTTCACTTGGAAGTTGGTTCCAGGTTCTAGCCGCCCTGACTGTGAAGTAGCGCTTCCTCATGTTTAGTCTGAATCTACCCTCTGCCAGCTTGTGACCATTATTTCTCGTCACTCCTAGTAGTGCTTGGGGGAACAGGGACTGCCCCAATGCCTGCTGGTCCCCTCTGACTAGTTTGTAACAGGCCACTAGATCCCCCCTCAGCCTTCTCTTGTGGAGGCTGAACAGGTTCAGGTCCCTTAGCCTCTCCTCGTAGGGCCTGCCCTGCTGCCCCCTGATCATGCGGGTGGCCCTCCTCTGAACCCTCTCAATGCTGTCCATGTCCCTCCTGAAATGCGGCACCCAGAACTGGACACAGTACTCCAACTGCAGCCTGACCAGTGTCTCATAGAGGGGGAGGATCACCTCCTTGGACCTGCTTGAGATGCATCTGTGGATGCATGACAAGGTGTGGTTGGCCTTCCTGACACATCCCCACGCTGTCGGCCCATGTTCTTTTTGGCATCAATAATGATTCCAAGATCCTTTTCTGCCTCTGCACTGACAAGAAGGGAGTTCCCCAGCCTGTAGGTATGCTACTGGTTCTTCCTCTCCAGGTGCAGCACCTTGCACTTGTCAGTGTTGAAACCCATCCTGTTCTCATCCGCCCACCCCTGTAACCTGTCTAGGTCCAATTGCAGCCTATTCCTCCCTTCTAGCATGCCCACATCCCCCCACGTCTTAGTGTTGCCAGCAAATTTGAATAGGGTGCTTTTTACCCCCTCGTTCAAGTCCCTGATGAAGATGTTGAACATCACGGGTCCGAGGACCAAGCCCTGGGGGACCCCACTGCCCACATTCCTCCAGGTTGAAAGTGACCCATCCACCACCGCTGTCTGGGTGTGGCCCTCCAGCCAGTTAGCAATCCATTTGACTGTGTAGGTGTTGACACCACAGTCCCCTAGGTTTTTTAATGAGAATGGGGTGAGAGACAGTGTCGAAGCCCTTCCTGAAGTCCAGAAAGACTATGTCCACTGCTACCCCTGCATCTAAGGATTTTGTGACCTGGTCACAGAAGGCCACCAGGTTGGTCTGACAGGGCCTAGCTCTAATGAACCCATGTTGGTTGCCCCTAAGCATAACCTCCCCTGCTGGCCCCTTGCGGACATGCGCCAGGATAATTCTCTCAAAAAGCTTACCTGGAATCAAGGTAAGACTAACTTGCCTATAGTTTCCTGGGTCCTCCTTCCTCCCTTTTTCCATTTTATTTATGTAACTTTTTTTATTTTTAACTAGGGAAAACCTTTAATCTAATTCACCTATTGTATTCTTTCCAGAAAGATTTTATTTGAATACTTGTTTAAAGAATCTTTAACAGAATAGTTGAAAGAACCCCCCTTCCCCAATACAAAACAACTACAAGAACAATGACAAAATACTAGAGAAGCTTGCTGCTCTGCAAGTTTAATATCAAATTAATAACTAGTGTTTAATCTGCTTGAGCTGCAGAAACTTGGACCTAGATAGCTTGAGATGCTGGTTCAGTGGTAGACTAAGAAATTTAAAGGAGAACAGAAGTGGGACATGATATCTTCATGAACAAGACTTCATAAAGTGCTGCCTATTATATTCATTGTGTTGACTCCAGTTTAATTTCTCTTACCCTCCATTACGAAAGAGCTATAGTACCATGAGATGTACAAACGCGTGTTGTTTAAGTATCTCATAGATATCATGGCGTATTTTCAGAGAAGAGGGAAGTGTGCAAGCTCATCTAGTCTCAGTGTGTGTATCTAATGGCTTGTACATGAATTATTTTTGAATATAGTAGAATCCTGGTGGACTGCTTGAATTTATTTATTAGATTTTGGATAGGGCAGAACGTAAAAGTTCAGTGTGGTTTAGAATAAGCAAACAACTTACAGACAGGTCCCCAAACAGCAACCCAAAACTTGAGAATTAGTAATGCAATAACTTCATTTTACTTCAATTAAAATGTTATTGCATGTGCATTTTTGATGGAGCACTGGTGACATCCAGTGGCTGTCCTGCACATACAAACGTGTTTGTGTCCACATGCATATTCCCTGTGAATAATTATTTTATAGAGAAATCTCTTTGTCTTCTAGTTCATCCTTCTGGCACTGAAGCTGGGGTTCTGTCATATTTTGCATAGGTATATTTTAGTGCAGTGTAACGGGAACCTCCAGATAAAGTAAAAAACTTTTATCACAGTAAAACTGAGTTTTGGTAGTATTAAAGTTAGTTGTATAGATGAGGGAAGGAGAATCTCATGCATTTGTATGTGGTTTGTTTCTTTGTTGGGTGGGGCTTTTTCTGAAAACACCCAGCATTCACTGCCAAGGAGAGTTGTGACTGCCTAGCACCTCCGTACCAGTGCAAATGAAATCTCAGCACTGAAAATTGGCTTAATAAGGTAGAACTTTAATGTGCAATTTATCGAAAAGGTGAAACTTAACTGAAGTTTGATTTAACTTTTACTAATGGTTTGTCCTACCAGATTGCTAAAGATGCAAAGGAGTGTGTACAGGAATGTGTAAGTGAATTCATCAGCTTTATAACATCTGAAGCAAGTGAGAGGTGTCATCAAGAGAAACGAAAGACGATCAATGGAGAGGATATTCTCTTTGCCATGTCTACGTTGGGATTTGACAGTTATGTTGAACCTTTAAAGCTGTATCTCCAAAAGTTCAGAGAGGTTAGTTACCTATCTTCTTCCATAGGATTAAAACTTAGTATATCTAGCATTGACATTTTTTTTTTTTATAGTAACAATAACAATAAAATGGCTAGCTTTTGCTGTACCCCAGATATATATATATCAGAAAACAACAACATGATGTAGGGGAAGAAATATTTCTTACAAAATCTAACTAAGAGTATTGGTGAACTTGTTTTTCTTTACCAACTGAAATGTCCAGGTGACTTAAGCTAGAAAAGTTCTTCAAGTGGATAGCAACAACTGGTCTTTGTGGTTCTGTTATTTGTATGCAGCCTGATTCTCTGCTTAGTCAGTGGAACCATACTAACTTACAGCAGCTGTGGACCTGGCCAACTGTCTTTCTGCAGAGGCAAAAGGTCTCTCTTAAGCATGTTTCTTATGTAACACAACAACTTGCCCACCACATGGTTTTAATCAGTTTTTAGCTTACATCTGTATCTTGATCATCAAGTACTTTCCAAACAAGAATAATTGCACTGAGACCTGTATTTCCTGCTTTAGAAGGTAACTCGAGACAGATTGAGTCCCTCCTGAGGAAAAAATAGCTACTACAAGTTTCTTGTATATGTAGCATTTTCCTCCTCGTTCTAGCAGAAAATGCCTAAGGTTCGTGCAAAGAACAACTAGCCTTTCTGCCTTGTTCTGCTGTGGGGCTGGGAAACAACATGCATTGTTTCCCTGACCCAGTCACCCCTCTAAAGTGATTTCTGTGCCAGAGGTTGCAGCACTTGCTTTATTGTGGCCCAGGAATACTTTCTGTCCAAGCAGTTCATTGGCATTTTCTTCCAATAAGCTGCTTGCTCCTCTCCTCAGACTTGTCTCTATATAAAGCACCTTATATTCTATACCAGGGGTGGGCAATTATTTCAGGCGGTGGGCCACTTACTGAGTTCTGGCAAGCCATCAAAGGCCACATGACAGGCAGCCAGGGGCAGATAAATATTCATTTTCTAAACTTTTTAGGGGCCCCTTGGGCCACATAGAATGGCCTGGCAGGCTGCATTTTGCCTGCTCCTGCTCTAATCCCATTCCTCTGCCTAATTTGCTGCTTTAGCTTCTGTTTTCTTGCCCTATCTGCCACTGTGCTGCCTATCTCATCTATAGTCTGCTTTATGCCACACACAGAGGCTTCCTGTGCCACAGGTTTCCCCCCACTCCTCTGTGCTGTCCTTCCCCATTTTGTTGTGGTATTATTCAAGCTGTTTTAAACAATGCTTGGCTTGCATCTTGGGACACCAAGCTGCACTGAGCCTGTTGCAGTATGTCTATGAAAAATTTGTACATGATGCATGCTGCTCCTTCCCTACTTGCCCTTTAGAATTACAGGTTGCCAATAAAATGATGGAGTTGGTGTTTAAAATCTGGTTCTGGTTTTCTTTCAGTTTTTTATATTTCTGGTCAGTTTTGCCTTCAGGCTATTATAAAGGGACTGCTTCAAGATAATTATTTTTTTCCTTTAAATATTTGCAATGGTCATTTTATCATAGCTTCAGTCAGGTCATCCACGAAAGTACTAAATGCACGGAGGATAAAACAGTACACGACTGACTGGATGTCTTAACTCAGCATGCTGATCTCAGGCTCTGGCTATATAAAATATCTGGGGAAGAAATTCAATATCTTGTTTTTAATGTCAGCTTCCATGTGTATGATGTTGGTAATACACACAGTTACTTCCCACTGCTATTAAAATAACCAGGCTTTAGAGTGACAGCATGCAAGGCAATAGACCAACCCAAGGCTAGATCTGGTCTTTTGCTAATTTGATATCACAAGAACTTTACCCCAGTGTATGTGGTATTACACTTTGATTTGTCAAATCTTAGCAGACAAGATTTTTTTTAATATTGCATTCTCCAGTGTGCTGTGAATTCTGGGTGCCAAATATAGAGTCTAAGACATTCCTGCAGAGTTACCACAGAACTTGTACCGTTCCAGAATTTTATGGCTTTTTTACAAATCTGCAGTATTCATAGTTTTCACAAATCCCTTGTGTAAGAGTACAGCTATGATAAAAATCACTCTCTTGGTATCCAGATACTTGGTATATTAGCATTTGAGAATACTTCACCATTGCAAGTTTTGCATGTCAAGAGTCAAATGTCTTGTTATTGTATAGAAGGCTTTTAGAAGTTGCAGACATTCCAGTTTTAAGGAACCAGGCTCTTCAGCAATCTCTGACAAGTGTATACTAATGCAGACATCCTTCACAATTCTTTCAAGGCAATGAAAGGAGAAAAAGGGATTGCAGGAACAGTTACAACTGCAGATGGTCTTGGTGAGGAGCTCACAGAGGAAGCATTTAGTAAGTAACATTTAAAGTGATCCTACCTCTAAGTTTATCTAAGATGTAATACAAGGCTCTGCACCTCAGTCAACTAGAAGGTGGGGATTTTAAGATTGTCTGGGATTTGGCATGTTTTTGAGGTGGTTGGCATTTGAATACACCCATTGAACTCAAGTGGAGCTATAAGTATCAGTTCATTTCGTGATTGTTGATTCTTTAATTTTAAAATAAAATCTGCTGACATCAGAGGTGAATTCTAATAACTAATATGAAACCTAGAGAATGTGTTAGCACAAGAAGGTGTTATAGCACTTACTCCAGATCTAGCAGAGTCTAAACATAACTTGAAACTAATGTTACAAATTATTTTCTCTTTGTAGTACCTGATCATTCAGACATATGTTCAAAAGTGCCTAGGCTGGAGCAAAAGTTGTTGAATAATTAAAAAAAATAAAATTGACCGTAGTGCCTTAGTCAAACAAAAAACGAAATAGAGGCTTATCTCTGGCTCTGGTAGCTCAAAGGTGCTCATTTTTCATGTAATAAAACAGAATATTGGTAGAATCAGTTAGTTGTAGATGAGAGAGAATCTTGTGCAGTTGTTTTGTTTTTTGTTTTTCTTGCGGGGGGTTCCCCCCTTACACTTCACTAGTGTTTTATCTTCCCTCAGTGCTATGGTGTATGACCTGAACTTTGTAGGGGCCTTAAAATTAATACTAGATATTACTAGCAATGAGGACAGCTATTCATCTGCCAGTGACTGATGTTACCTTTAGAGAGAGGTGCTAAAACATTGCTCTTGCCATAATCGGTGATGTTACTAATTTAAAAATACCTGGAATACTTCACTGAAATGATCAGTTGATTTTAATGCTGTAGAGAAGAACTATAGACTTGAAGACTGGTGGTGACTTGGTGAACTATTAAGTAAATTTACAGCCTCATCTTTGGCCCTGAAAAATGTGGATCAAATATGTGGAGGTTCTTGTAGCACTGAAGTGTTTCCATCAGAACTGATGAATATAAGACTTCTAATAAGAATGACATGGTGGATTTTTACAAGTACTTTGTAAAATTGGGGAACATCCTCAACTTTAATAAGATATTAAAGTTCACAGTATAAAATCAGAAGTTAGGAAATGCAAAGGCTAATAAGCCTTCAGCAGTAACAAACTCAACTGAGTTGAGTTTCAGAATCTTTGTCTAGTGTTAGTTTATTTAAACAGGGATAAAATACACATGCACACTGTGACTAAGTAGACATTGCAGAGTCCTAATGTTTGTATGTTCCAAGTTATTTTGATCTTACTTTTTCTGCTTTTAATTTTCTTTTAATTTTCCAAGCACTTGCTGCTTTAAGAAAAGAGGGGGGAGGAGAATCAATCATGCAGGTGCGTCATACAAACAGACACAGAGATGGTACTAACAGGAAATCTGCAAGCTTCCTAGAAGCCCAGTACAGGCTAATTGTGCACGTTTATTATAAGTCTTCACAAGACACTCCAGTTATGCATCCCCTGTTTAATTTTTGAGTCTAATGTCTAGAAATCACTGGAGCACTTGTGCGCACTCTCTCTCTCCTTTTCCAAACTTCCCAGGCCCTGGAGTCTGTAGTACATCAAGAACTTTTGCTCTGAATATGTGATTTTTAATGGCTTATGTTTAAAAAAAGAAAGAACCAATTTGGATTAAAAACTTCCAGACTTACCTGGATGCAGGAAATTCTGGCTAGAATTTGGCAGTGCCAGGATATGTGGCTGGAAGGTAATTCTCCTTAATTTACTTAGCTGGCAGTGGAGCTACGCACAGAACATCTCTCCTGAGGGTACATCTAGACTTAATGTCTCTGCTGCATGCAACTTTTTTAGTCTGGGCAAAACTTAGTTCAGTGAAAGCCTGCTTTTCTTTTTAAACCTAGCAAATGCCCAGTTTCTTTTCTCAAAATTTAAGCTCTTTGGCTTCAACACTTTTTATAAAAGAAACAACTTTTTTTCCCTCTTGACTCCTGTAATGGGTTTTGGTTAGTCAAAATTGGTGGTGTGCTCTTTTTTTTTTTTAAATTCACTTCAGTAGCTTCTTCTCAACCACTGTTTTTAAGTCCAAAGTCCTTTTGGCATGCCCTTCAGGACCTTGCATAATTTCATCCAGGCCTACATCACCACTTTCACCACCTTTCCTCCTGCTCTGTATTCTGCACTAAAAACCCATCTCCTTTTCACATTCCAGTGTCTCTGTCCCAAATTCCATTTCAATTCTGAAAGTAAAACTGTGGATGGGGGACATTGTTTCATGCAGCAGTATAGACTTTGCAGTCTGGTTTGCAGTGCTAATGGGAGGAAACTTGTTTTTCTTAGTAGTAGTAAGCAGATGCAACTTGATAACACATCATGAAGTTGATACGAAGGGAGAGACGGTTCCATAGTCCCTTTCAACCATAAGCTATAAGAAAATGTTCCATTGTTTAATGGTCTTACAGTCTTTAAATGAGGTTCTGTGTGTCCTGCAGTTCTTGCCTAACTTCTTAACTAAAATGCTTTTTCTTTTAGCTAACCAGTTGCCAGCAGGTTTAATAACTACAGATGGCCAGCAACAAAATGTTATGGTTTATACAACATCTTATCAACAGGTACTGTATCCTCTCATTCACTCTTTCATTTTCTTGCTAAAATTCAAAGCCTTATTTCAGCAGCCCTATTCTGAAGGAGCTGAGAATGATTTTGTATGTAGCCTTTTTGGTGGCTCACATGACTTTGCTACAACAGTGAAAGCTTGCTAAATGTGAAAAAGCTTCAGCAGAGGGTGACTTGAAAATAAACTTACTTTCCTTTCTCTCTAGATCTCTGGAGTTCAACAAATTCAGTTCTCATGATGTGAAGGCAACTTTGGATCTGAGATCATGAGACAGAAAAGCTGTACAATTCTAAGGAGACATGAGTTTAAAATGACTGGTGAACAGAGATTTATCTCTTTGTATATTAATTAACTGTAATGTAGCTACCTGAGGCTTGACTAATTGAGGTGTGAATTCTGACTCAAATCTTTTTTCATGAATGATTTTAAAAATTGGATTTTAAAGGTATTAAAGTATTTTTGTTTTGTACAAGAGTTTGTTGCTCTGTATAACTCCTGTATGCATTGTATATTGCAATTTATTACTGTCAGAGATTTGTAGACAGTTTCTTATTTTCATATTGAATCATGTTACTTTTGTAATTCAAGTAAACAGCTGGGTTAATTCATGCTTACCCTTTGAATAAAATACAAGGGTAAAGTTCATTCTGAATGCAAGTTGCCTTTATTATAAAAGTTGAGTTGGTCTTGGTTACATAACTTGTCTTGCATGACAACTTAACTGACTTTGATGTTAGCATATTTATTGAAGTTTTAAAAGACTCATGAAATTCTAACAACTTAAAATTGCTACAATTTGTTTTTTAATGTAAGCTTAGAATTAAAAGTTAATACAGAAACAAATAATTGTTAGATCTGTTAACTTTAGAGATCAGTGCCCATAAACAGTGTTTATTTTAATTAAACACTGTTTGTGTATGCCTGATAAGTCTTTATTTTGAAATTATTACAAGCATTCATTAATCTACTTTTATTATATTAAGACCTTTTTCAGACATGTGAAGAAGTTATATTAAAAGTAGTCATAGTGCTACTGATTTCTTCTTTTTATGTACAGTTTTTAGAAGCCAAATCCTAGAATTTAACTGCTTCCTCAACTGTAGTAGGGGGATTTTATAGTCCTGTGCTAAATGACCTCATTTTAAATGACTCCTTTTAACTGAACTGTTTTAAGGTTTCCTGAAAGACTGTGAGAACCCTCAGAAATGTTAAACATTTTGTGGATGGGCATTTGTGTGCATGGGAGAGTGAATGAAGTTTGAATAGGTGATATTTCTGAATGAAAGACTCAGAGTTTCAGTTTGCTCTCTTCCTGGTTTTTTTTGTTTGTTTGTTTTTGTTGGTCTTTTTGTTGTTGTTTTTTGGGGGTTTTTTTGCAATAAACTGTATGTAGATTATGTAATTCTGTATATTTAGTGAGCCATTCTTAGTACTGCTGCTGTGTTTTAAATAATCGGGTTGGTAATCTTTCGATTGGATTCTCTGGCATCTTTAGTGTTGGGGTGACACTTTAGTTGAATCAGTATTACTCAGACTGGAGTTTGGGAACATTGATATTTGTGCTGTTGTTTTGAATGGACTTCCTGCCATGTACACCCAGTGACTCCTGTCTAAACACATGGTAGTTTTAATAAGCTAAATATTCGCACCCTTTAGCTTAACATGAAACAGCAACAAACCCCTCTGTCCACCCTTGAAATCCCAGTTTGTGTATGGAAATAGTTAGACATTTTACTTATACATTTCTTTGGACACTAAAATAATGTCAGTTTAAACGCAGGTTAACAACATGCTAAGGGATGCCTCTGGCCAAGACCCAGTGTACTATGTGGTAAGCTGGAGCTTTATTTTAAAGCAACAACTACAGGTTGTCTCTCACCAAAAACAGCTCCGCATTTTTAAATGGAATAAAAAAACAAACAAACAAAAAACTGAACTACACACCCGTTAGAGAAGCCCTGTTTTTTGTGGTTTTTATTTTTAACTTATTATTTTAGATGGTTGCACATATCAACTGGGATATATGTAGCTGTGCTTATTGGAAGAACTGTAGTACAGTAGTTAAGTAAAAACTGAATTAAGTTTGGGCACTAGGAACTTGGAAGGGGGCTTGGGAATTATGGCATCAACTGGTTGAGAGGACTATGATCAGCTAAAATGGACAGTGTTTACTTTAGATTTGAGTTACCAGTCTCGTTGTCATTAACAGGGCAGGTCATACACCTCATTCAAAACTCGGGAAGAAAATGGTGCATCACTACACACAGACTCCAGGGCCATTTCTCAAAAGTAAGGGTTTTCTTAATGAAAGCGTAGGTTTTCCATCATAATTCTGGTAATAGCAAAATATATAGGATCTTACCTTGGGGAAATAAAATAACTAAGGACAAAAATCTACCCAAGTGATACTAATATGTTTGTTCACTCTTTTCTAACCTCTCTTCATTTAAAACAATATAAAAACTGTCATCAAACCAGTCATCTGTGATGCTGTATACCACTTGCTTCTAAGAAGCTACTATTTCAGTTCTTCGCACTGTCTTCTGAACTAATATAACACTGCATCTCCAGAGACACTCAGCTAGCTACTAATGTTAATAGTTGCAACAAATTTTAATTCAAAATAGCATCTGTGTGTTGGAGTTCTCCTCATGAAGCCTGGATAACCATTTGATGTATGGTAACTGAAAGCCTAAAATGTTAAATGACTGAACTAATAGAATTGTTCATTACAGTCTCTGCTTTACGTGGTCTTTTCAATCTTCTTGCATACAGAAGGGCTAAATAAAAGACCAGAACTGTTCAATAACGATGCTTAAAATGTTGCTGCACCTATAAATGGCCTTCAACTCCCATTTTCATTACAAGTTATAACAAAGAATGTCTGAGAGAGCAAAGATCAGTTGGCACATCACAAATTGATTGCTTATCTAGGTGTCAAATGTTGAGTGCGCATATCTGAACATTTTACGTTGCATTTACACCCATACCTCTTATTCCACTTATTTAGTCTAGTAGGAAGACAGAAAGGAGCTGTAGCATGAAGAGCATGTTATAAGATCCTACTGACCCATTACATGTAAGCTGGTTGTACACCACTCTAGACACTTGGATGCTATGTGTAACTCCATTGCCCAACAAGAACAAAAGTTTGTTGATAAGGTTCAGACCATAGCTATGTAAAGACATTCAGTTTTCTCCTGGGAAAGTTGCTGCTCTCTTAGGAGAAATCAGTGTTGCACAAATGGAATAGTAGTTGGCCCTTGTCCTAAAAAATTACAGTAGGTGTAAGGTAGTGGAAGTCAATGCAAGTAGCATGAACATATGACATTAGGCAAACTTGTTGGTAGGAGAATAGGTTAACTTTTTAACCATGCAAAAAGGCAAATGGCAACTTTATTAATAGCCTTTTTCCTCCCAAGCCTACCACTTTTTTTCCCCCTAGCTCTACTAGGGAGGAGCAATGTAGGTGGTCTACATGAGAGTTCTCAACATGAAATGATGACTTACAATAGTGAGAGGTTTTGTGGGGAAGGGACTTGCAGCTGTCAAGAAAAGTTATAGTTGGCATGCAGCCTTATTCAAGGCTGCAAGATTGTAGAATCCTAGAAAATTAGGATTGGAAGAGACCTCTAGAGGGCATCTTGTCCAACCTCCTGCTCAAAGCAGGACCATCCCAGCTAAATCAATCCAGCCATGGCTTTGTTGAGCTGGGCCTTAAAAGCCTTCAAGGATGGAGATTCTATCCCCTCTCTAGGTAACCCATTCCAGTGTTTCACCACCCTCCTAGTGAGAGAGTTTTTCCTAATATCTAACCTAAACTTCCCTTGCTGCAACTTGAGACCACTGCTCCTTCTTCTATCATCTACCACCACTAAAAACAGTCTAGCTCCATTCTCTTTCAACCCCCCTCCTGCCTTTCAGGTAGTTGAAGGCTTGATCAACTGCCCCCTCAGTCTTCTCTTCTGCAGCCTAAATAAACCCAGCTCCCTTGGCCTTGCCTCAGAAGTCATGAGCCCACCCCCTAGCCATTTGTGTCGCCCTGTGCTGGACTCTCCAATTTGTCCACATCCTTTCTGTAGTGAGGGGCCCAAAAACTCAACACAGTAGTCCAGATGTGGCCTAACCAGTGCAGGATAGAGGGGAATAATTACTTCCCTCAATCGGCTAGCAACACTCCTACTAATGGAGCCAAGTATGCTGTTTGCCTTCTTGACATCAAGGGCACTCTGTCAACTCATATCCAGCTTATTGTCCACTGTAACCCTCAGGTCCTTTTTGTTAGAGCTGCTGCTTTGCCAGTTGGTCTCAAACCTGTGGCAGTGTGAGCTTCTTCTGTCCTAAGTGCAGGACTTTGCACTTGTCCTTGGTGAACCTCATGAGATTTCTTGTGGCGCAATCCTTCAATTTATCTAGGTTACTGAATCCTAGCCCTACTCTGCAGCATATCTATTCCTCCCTGCAGCTTGATGGGATCTAGAAACTTGCTGAGGGTGCATTCCATCCCATCTTCCAGATCGTTAATGAAGATATTTAACAAAACTGGCCCCAGGACCAACCCCTGGGACACTCCACTTAATACCAGCTGCCAATTAGACATTGAGCCACTGATCACTACCCAATGAGCCTGACAATCCAGCCAGCTTTCTTTCTACCTTACAGTCTATTCATCCAACCCATGTTTCCTTAGCTTGCTTGCAAGAATACTGTGGAAGACGGTATCAAAAACAATGCTAAAATCAGGGTATATCCCCATATCCACAGAGCCAGTCATCTCATTGTAGAAGGCAACTGGGTTGGTCAGGCATGACTTGCCCTTGGTGAATCCATGTGGACTGTTCCTGATCACTTTCTTCTCCTCCAGCTGCTTAGAAATGGATTCCTTGAAAACCTGCTCCATGTCTTTTCCAGAGACTGAGGTAAGGCTGACTGGTCTGTATTTCCTTGGATCCTCCTCTTTCTTCAAGATGGGCACTATATTTGCCCTTTTCCAATCAGCCTGGACTTCCCCTGATCACAGCAAGTTTTCAAAGAATGGCCAGCTGCTCTGCAATCACATCAGCCAACTCCCTTAGCAGCCTCATGCACATCACATCCAGTCCTATGGACTTGTACATGTCCACCTTTTCTAAATACTCCCCAACATGTTTCACTGTGGAGGGCTGGTCACTTTCTCCCCAAGCTGCTGCCCAGTGCAGTAGTCTGCGAGCTGATCTTGCCTGTGAAGACAAAGGTAAAAAAAGGCATAGAGTATTTCAGTCTTTTCTTCCTCATCTGTCACTAGGTTGCTTCCCCAATCAGTAAGGGACCCACACTTTCTCCAATCTTCTTGTTACTAACATACTGGTAGAAATGTTTCTTGTTACCCTTCGCATCCCTAGCTAGCTCCAACTCGAGTTGTGCTTTGGCCTTGATTTCATCCCTGCATGCCTGAGCAATATTTATTCTCCCTGTCCAAGCTTCACTTCTCCTTATCCAAGCTTCATCTGTCTGTCCAAGCTTCCTTTTTGTGTTTAAGCTCACCAAAGTGTTCTCTGCTAAGCTAAGCTGGTCACCTGCCATATTTGCTATTCTTCCTGCACATCGGGATAGTTCATTCTTGCGCCCTCAGTAAGGTTTCTTTAAAATACACCCAGCTCTCCTGGACTCCTTTACCTCTCCGGCTGGCCTCCCAAAGGATCCTGCTCATTATTTCCCTGAGGGAGTCAATGTCTGCTTTTCTGAAGTCCAAGGCCCTTATTCTGCAGCTCTCTTTTCTTCCTTTTGTCAGCATCCTGAACTCAATCATCCTGTGGTCATTGCTGCCTAAATTGCCATCCTCTTCTACATTTCCCATGCAGTGTGATTGTATGCTTCAACTCCAATTAAAGCAAAATCATATTCCAGTTTGTTTGTTGTTTATGATGATTTACAGTGTCTGACGTAGGCACCCAGCCTGGACAAGCTATTTCATTTGCACTGGGCAAAATGAGGAAAGAAATAGGGACATTTTTAAGCATATTTAATTTTACTTATAAATAAGCTGCCTTTTTTTCCATGCTTGGGATGCATTACCATCTTATATGGACTTTTGGCATGAAAAATTAGAAGGGGAGAAAAAGTAACAGTTGGTACTCTTGTTGATCTCTCTTCTACTCCACATGTTTAGAAGTAAAAGAAAGCCTTTTTTATGAGGCTCAAATTAAGTGTAAAATTAAAATTTCTGTCTGGGTGGAAGGGGGAGGGAGTAGGTTTTCCTCTTATTATGTGCGTCTGTTCTAGTTCTATAAGAGTTGTGTTGGAACAGTACCTCAACCACTTGTTAAAGTAGGGTTTTTTATTTGTTTTTTAAATGATCTACAATTTTTCAGAAAGCCCAGCTATTCAGCTCTTGTATACCTTGAGAGACTGGCAAATATAATAACATTTTAATAAACAAGGCTTGAAGGTACATGGGTCTTAAGATTGATTCTGCTACACTCTCACGCAGTTTCCTGGGCAAACTGCCAGGGACATTTCCTGGAATATCCTGTTACAGTATATTGGCCTGCATATACATCAGAAGTGATGACACCTGGTTTGCTTTTGCATAAAAAAACTCCCCATCAAGTTCTGTAGGCAAACAGTTGTCAGGCTAGCAATTTAACCCTTACATGCCTAATGCTTTCCTTGGGCCATTTCACATAAAAATCAGTACTAAGGCTACTTTTAACAAGGATTAATTTTCAAAAGGCCTAAACTTTTTTTAGTCCTTCCAGGACTTGTAGTAATGTTTAGTGGTGAAATCACCTCCACTCACTAAGGATAAGGACTGGTTGCCCTCAAAGGGCATGTCCCAATTACCGCACTTGTGCATGGGTGTACATTTCCCACAGGACAAATTAGCAGTGGTACATATATGTTCCATTGTTATTTGTCCCCAGGCATGCCCCTGCATGTACACTTTGGCATGCAGCAAATTGCCCTGGGTGGGATAGGAGAGGCTGGAACCAGCACCTGTGCTGGCCCCAGCAGCTTTACTTGGGACCAGCCCCATGCCCCTCACCTAACTTGTGGGGCTTGATGAGTTTGACACTCCTATTATACACTTTCCAGCATATACCTCAAGCACTTGCTTTCAAGCATGTATATATGGACATGCATTACATTCCATTATGGATGATGCCAGAGGATTTGAAGTATCCACTCCAGGGGGAGTCCAGGGGCTGGGGGAGAAGATCTTGGAGTCCCTAAGCAAACAGCAACTAAGACCACTTTAGCAGACTACTACCTCCATTTGGGAGTCCATTACAGGGCATGATGCTTGGTAAATGTTTGTGAAGTTTCAATTAGCTACCTTGCAGATGTCAGGAATGGAGTTTATTGTCTGGGGCCGAAGAGTACTGCATTTCATCTCTTTTCAGCTATGTGTATCTTCCTGAGAATAAACAACCAAGGCAATCAACAAACTAAAAGTTTGTAGCCATGCTCCTCAAGCATCGACTTGGCTTTTGATCCTAAACTGATATAATCAATTTCCATCAATTCTTAATCTACAGTGATCAAGTGATCCTATAATCAAGATCAAAGAAATCAACTAGTAGCAGCAAGTAAAGCACTAAATAGTGTAACCAACGGAACTTGGTCTCATTTAAAACACAATTTGTTACTAGAAACTAGATATTTTCCCATCTTCCATCACCCCATCATGAAATTGTCTAATCATTGCAATGAATGGGTCAGAACAGCCAAATTTGACAAGCTTCCATAGGTTTTTCTGACTGATTTGTATCAACAAAAACAGAGGTTAACATTCTGTTCTTTACCTTCCTTTTCTGTGTGTGTGCAGCAATGAGCACATCCATTATTTCTGTAAAACTATAATGGTTGTCAGCAAAAGTGTTTCAGCTCTAGAGCAAGGAAACTGACAGGGCAGGATTTGTGCGAGGAGATTGTGATCTATAAAGGAAGGTAACGATATAAGGACCATAGGAGCAGGTTTGCATTCTTGGGGTGGGGGTGGGGAAGAGGAGTCACTGCTTTATACCTAGACTGAAATCTGAGACACTGGATTAAAAGGTCAGCCAAGCAGATGTCAGCTAGAATGGCAACAGTCAGGTGCTTTACTATTTGAGCATAATGCAATTACCATTTCAATTTAAGGTGGTAGGTGGCAAGACATTAATGGCCTACTTAGGTATGCCATCACTAATCAATAACTTCACCAATGGTTCTAGATTCCTTATTGAGTAGGTTAAGGGGGTCAGCACATCTTTCCAGAATTTGGCAATGTGTAGCTATAGGGACTTCTGACAAGGTTTAGTCCTGGGCAAGAAAAATGGCAAAGTTACCCTTAGAGATTCAGTATGTGTGGTGATGCCTCACTCCCTAGAAGCAAGGTTTTGGGAAAGAGCCCAGTAGGCAAACCTGCTGAATAAAAGGTGAAATTCTGTGAAAACCTTGGTTAGGAGCATGGGGTTAGTCAAAAAGGAGACCTTTCCTGGAGAAATGTAGCATGAGGAGGAGCCACCATCAGGGCCTACATCTCTCACCACCCTGGTAGGTTTGAGAGAAGAATCCATATAATTCACTAAACTTAACTGAAATGTCACCTCCCTTCCTTCTGCATCAGGTGGAGATAGAGTTACCACAATCCTTGCATCACCAAAAAACCTGAGGACATTGGTCATTATACAAGAGCAGCACATAATAGTTAAGGACCTACCTGCCACAGCAAGACAACAGGTTTTTCATGGCCCTCTAGTGGTATGCAGAGCTGATTTTGTGGGCATTTCATGGTGGTCCCACTCCCACCAATGACTGGCAGGGGGCGCCTTCACTCAGTCTACATTACTACTGCTTTTTTTGCCCTGCCCCTAGCAGCTGGTTGGCAGAAGGTGCCTTCACTTAGTCTGCTACTACATTTTTTTTTTTTTTAATTTGATTTCGCAGGAAATTGCAGCCAATGACAGATTTCCTGGCAATTGCTGACAAAGCTGTTTTTGTGTTTTCTGTGCAATTGCTGAAACTGCAATTTAGGTAGGTCCCTAACAATAGTAACAATGTATTGTGCTCATTGGAGGACAACAGGATTGAACTGCAGAATGATGCTACTAAATGACTGTGGAGCAACAGGGATTCTTTGATCAGGGCAATATTATTATAACATTAGACATTTTGTTTGTTTCATTGCTGAGTTCATACTTTTATCACATCACTGGTGTATTTTGGTATATGCCTGCCCTTAGGATGTCTACAACAGCAATCATCAATACTACTTCCTTAATACTACTTAATTCTTGAAGTCAGACTGCAAAAGCAAAAGTTACTAATATCTTGTAATGAATATTAGAGATTTCCTCTAAACTAGAATGGTTTTGGGGAGATACTCCGGCCAATTTCTTACCATAGAGATTTATGTGTATCCATGTCATTTCTTGTTATACCTAATTGTACCTTGAATATTTTTCAAAATAAAATGCTGAGAGGGGATACAGGCTAGTTACTCAGAGCGAACAAGGCTTTTAAATTCATCAAGTGTTTCAGTTTGTTAATAATACCCTTTATTTTCCAGGCAAGGGAATGATTTTCCAGCTCTGAGTGTTTTCAGTAACATGGTAATTGGCATCAAAACGCTGGTTCATAAGTCTGCATTTTCTACCAGTTTTCCACATGCTATCCCACTTACTGTATCCATTCTTCTATCTAGAACACATTCTACGCCAGTACTTCTCAACCATTTCAGGCTCAAGGTCCCTTTCAGAAATGTCAGCTCTTAGTTTTCACTTGATTTTTGACTACAGAAAAACTGTTCTATTTTTTTTTTTTTTAAACAAAGAATTCAGACCACAACAGGTAAGCATATTTTTAGACTTGAAATCTCTGGGTTTAATCTTGTAAATCAAGTTTGCATACCCAACAGCAATAACATTGTGTGGCACTCTGCAGTACCCTTAAAAGGATTTCAAGGCACTCGGGTGGGTCAATACCCACAAGACAGAATATGGTGATCTAATAAGTTTGTATCCACCTTGCAGCACTTTCATCTGGTCAGTATTTTCTTAGTTAACTGCTGTACATTTGAGGCAGGACTATTGCAAGGCATTCTACGTGGGGCTACACGTTACCACTCAGAAATTCCTGCTGCACAAAAAACACCATTTTAGAAGCTTGTTTAGTGCTGCTATGGGGAAGTTGCAAAGCCTAGTGACTTTCACGTGTAACTCATGGTAACTCCCTTGAACTCTAAGGCCCTCTTTAGAATATCTGAACTTGAAAGAAGCCTACCTTTTGTCCCATGTCCTGCAGTGTCACCTGAGATCAGTTAATACATTTCAGGTTACAGGCTCCATCTCTAGGTCACTGGTAATGGTGGGACACCATCAGTGGAGGATCCTTGATTTTGGAAGTTGCTCGCTTTATCCTCTGCAGTGGTTTTCTGACCTTCAGGTCATAGTTAAAATCTCATATATGTTCCTCTGGCCAATGGCTAAGATAAAGCAGGGGAAACTATTTTTTATTACATTTCTTTGATCACAAGGTAAAATATTCTTTTGTTTAACCAATGTTTGGAGTTCATTTGTGTTTATATGTTATGCACAGACCTAAAGACATCTGGTATGGAGCTTTATATATTTTAATAAACATCAATCCAATTCCCAACAACCTAAGATAGACATCTCTTGCTAAACATTTGCAATATCAGGAGAAATCTGAAGTCACTGATAAATGGCACTTACGTTTCTATTATATTCTCTTTTAGAACATTCTTACATACTAGGAAGGATGCCTATAAATGAACAAACTGCAGAGTGTTACAAAGTAATGTCAGGGTACTGCTGAGGATTAATCATTCATAAGACTATTCTAGATAAAAATAAAATTGATTTCTTGCAATGCATTACTGCCAATCTAGGGTAGATCCCAGCCTCTCTTGCTGGAATAAAAACAGAACTGACACTGAGCTATGGGATTGTAAAGTTAGTAGCTTTATAATAGAATGAACCACCACTTTACATTTCTCTTAACATCTTCCATTCAGAAGATCACAAAACATCTGACAAATGTTAACTAAAAACACCTCACAGCACAGCTCTGAGGTAGGTAGCATTTAACTATTTCATACAGAGCAGAATGAAGTTATTTGCCCAAAACTGCACTGAGTTAGAAGCAGAGTAGTAAACGGGAACTTTTTCCTCTAATGCTTTAACTTGCTAGACAAGCCTTACTTACCATCTTGATGTTAGAGCTGTAAATGACATCCTATCCCATTTCAAGAGAAATGCATTCTGTAGGCATTTTACTCATCATGAATTATACTATAACCAGAAAATGATGATAAAACATCTCCACTCTACACACCCATCTAAAATTTTACAGTCCAGTTCTTGCAATGACTTAGGCTATAATTAAAAAAAAAAGTGGATGCTGTGTATATGCATGTATGTGTATGGGGGGGGGGATGTTGGAAGAAGAGGAGCATGTCAGAGTTAGGATATAGTACTTGCACTTATAATTTTATTATATTACTCACTAGCCACTGCAGTTAAAGGAGAATGGGCTATTTTAACCTATCAACAACCCAGGTCTACTGCCCAAACTAACTTAAAACAAGAACAAGAAATAGACAATGAGAGGATTTGAATGCAAGCAAAGGAAGTATTTATGACTCTCCAAAAAGAACGTGCAGTCAAGTTTGCCTATTTTAAAAAGTTTGAAATACTATTTAGACTGATAGCTTCCACATGTGAAGTCCCATATTTTCCACATTTTTATTTTCATGACATAAAAATAGCAGCTGCCAGTAATTTATTGCAGGGCCTAAAATTTTTAAGTGTTTCTCCTCTCTTTGAAGATGCATATTTGAGCTTCCAATTGTGTTTGAAGAACAACTTAGTGAACATGCCAAGTATTAAAAGCAGATGTTTAAAACAACAGAAAAAAAACAATCCCACCAAACACTGCCAGCCCTGCTGTTTGACTTTTTGTTTTGAGCAGTCAAAAGCTGGAGACATGCAAGGTACTTCACTCTTGTAGGCAATGGAAGATTTTGGCAACTGGGTGAAGAGGGGCTACCAACATCAGCGACGTTTCCATCTCATACTCACTTCAAGAGATGTATCCCAACATTCCTAAACAGAGGATGGTTGATGGCACGGAACGTAGCCCAGGGGATGGATCACTTAAGATATGCCCCAGTCCTATACTCTCCTTCTAAAACAACTACAATTTACCACCTTTAGGGGCAGGATGTTGACCTAAATGGACCACTGATCTGAGCCAATATGGCACTTACGTACACCTCCTTTTACCTGAACTCTTAGCACTTTGAAAGGCCGTGGAAGTCAATGGGGTAAAAGAGGTCCACCACCTATCCATAACAATTATCTTGTAACACAGCTGCCTTCTCTCTGGGCCTCACCACACAGCACTTCTTCCCAGATATCTCCTCCCTATTTATTTGGATCCAACCTGTAGGCCATACATTTGACACCCGCAATTTCCCCATATTGTGCTGAGAATTGTACAAAGCAAGTCCCTATGCAAGCTGATTTTCATTTGTTTCACCTGAAACATAAAATTTGCCCACGTTAATGAGTTTTCTTGGTTGCATTGTTCAAATACCACAATGCTTCAGGCACTATTGGAGATTCCATGCCAAATTACACATCTCTTCTAATGTTCAGACCATTAACTTTAATAGTTAGTAAGTGATCTCAAACTAGGTAAAGTCCTGCTTTTGAGAGATATGGCACTTTTTGCAAGAGTGACGTAGGGTCATTGGCTATTAACCAAATTACTAGAGCATTTCTGGATCAGTGAAGAAGGGTAAGCCCAACTCTCCATTTTCCTGTGTGAGTAGTCTTGAAAAGCAAAAGAACATTTGGGAATGAGAACATTATTTCCCATTCACATGAAAGATAATTGAACTCTCGATTATTTCTTGGGCCTCAACTGTAAGCCAACCTCTAAAGAGAAATCTGAGCAGCCTTCCCCTATGAGTGCCATCTTTATCTATTAGGCTTTATCTGTTCATCTTTTTGCACATACTTCTAAGGCTGCTAATGCTAGTCACCATTGTAGATAAGATACCATACTTACTGGATCAATACTCAATAGCATGTAGCAACACTTGCAGATAGCAGTGTGTCTAAACAGAAAAACCTATACTGCTGCAAACATGAAGAAAAAGGTGTGCTCTGAGATTTCAGAAAAACTCTTCCCATGAAAATGAAATGAGTTAGCTTTCAACATGTTTGTACTTCCCTGCCCACAGGGACATACAAATGTGATCCAAGAATGACACCTATATTTTGCTTTATATCCAGCAAGTGGTTCTCTCTCTCAAGAATTTTTTGTAGATGCAGTTTCAGAAATCCATTCAGGGATAAAGCTATGTTATGGTACCAGGAATCTCAGCCCCTGGAAACAACTGAACTACAGATGATCTCTGCAAATTGTGCATCTCCACCGCCCCACCGCAATGACAATGGCAAGATTATATAGGAGTTTAAGGACACATTGTACAACAACTTCATTCTTATAGTCTCTGAGGTCTTTTGGAAGCCACTTCATAGGGCTTGGAACCTTAACATGACCTCTGAACTCGTCACAGACTGCCTGAAGTCGTGCTTATACTTCAAAGTGGAGACAGAATATGTGAGTCCTGTACCGTGGCATGTGTGAAGATCATTTGGCTGTGCTGAAGCAAGGCATAAGTCACCCTTGGTAGAGCCTTCATCATAAAGGGAATACCTATAAATATTAGCATGGCATTTTTGGGACAATGCTGCTCACTTGAATAGAGGCAGAGACATCGCAGGAGATAGTTTTGTAGCTACAGATCTAGGTGGTTGAAACTACTCTTCTACCAGAATTGGAGAAGGAAAGATAGATGTCGGGACCCAGGGCAGCCAGCCAGCAGCTCTCCCTGACTCTCACCTGGGCAGTTAAGGGTCCGTCAGGCAGGTATTTGTGACGCTTGGAGTGGAATTAATTAGGCGGACGCTTATCGTTTGCAAAGCAAGATTATTTACTCACGCCATCAAGGTGGTGAAGGACGGAGGTTAGAAATACTTGGTTAGTTACAGCTTATAGGTCGTAGGTCGGTCCGTATAAGAGTTCGGCGGTCGGGCAGAGAAAAGGTCGGGCCGGCAGGTCATTGATTTACGTCTGAGATTGGGTCGAGACGTGGGGAACTGACAAGTGATTAAATTGTCAGTTACTCTGACGCATACGTTTAGAGGTCTCCAGGTTATGTGTGCGGAGATCTCCCGTTCTTTACGGAAGTGAAGACGGGTTTTATTTGTGTAATAGCCAATTGCTTTTCGCCACGTCATAAATTTAATTAGAATCGCCAATTATTTAGCAGTCTTTGCTAGGGTGTTATCATAGGGTTACTCCTTGTTTTCTTTGACCAATTATAATGATTTATGTAAAGCAAAGAAGGCAAAAGTTTTTATCTCTGTTAGTGGTGCAGCAATAAATTTCTTTTTGATATGCACAGCAAAAAAGCGGTTACTATCATTATTGTTAACCCTTAGTTAACCTAGTGCAGAAGAAAAACTGTTTTGAATGGTTTTTTACTTGCTTGTGACATGGGCACTACTTAATTGGGTTGTGACAATAGATAAGTTGCTAATGCACAAAAAGTGATAAAAGGTATATATATTACAATTCAGATATACCCAAGTAGGGAAAGCCCAGCTGCTTGCCCTAACACCTGGGTGGCACTTTTTCCTGCCCCTCCCCCCATTATTTTTAATCCTCTGGCCCCCACCCCTAGACAACCCCTCACCCGCACACCCACCAATCCCCACACAGACCTGCTAGCCACCCCCAGTCCCACCTATCCCTCCCATAGTCCAATTTAGATCACATTCCTGGAAGCAGAACTGTGCACAAGCAGGAACTAGGGCTGTGCAAAGCTTCGGGTGATGATTTGATTCGGAGGAGATTTGGCCCGATTCAGTGGCCAAGTCTGAATCTGAATCAAATCAGGGGACCGATTTAAAGGTCCAAATTGATTCAAAGTTCTCCAAATCTTCGGAAAAGATTCGACAAGCTTTGATGATTTGAGCAGTCCCCGGTGGCTGCAGCTGACTCCGAGCTGGTAAGTACTAGGGGTGGGGGAGGGAAGGAGGGCTGGGGGAGGGGACCATGGAGGGGACCCCTGCCAGCCCCCTAGCCCCCACCTGCTCCCCCAACGCCTGCCCCAGCTTGGTACTTTAAAAAAAAGCCCATGCTCACCAGGTGCTGCCAGGCAGGGGGCAATCTCCACTGCCCCCCACTGCATGGGGGGCTCTGCTATGAGCCCCCAACCCCCTCTGCTCCCCCAGCCAGCTCCAGCCCTTTGAGAAAAAAACCCAGGACTCTTCACTCCTGCACCAGCCTTGGGGCTTCAGGGGGCTTGTGCAGAGCCCCCCACATGGTGTGGGGAATTGTCTCCTGCTGGCAACAGCAGAGTCTGGGTTTTTTTGCAGGGGGAGGGGGACCTCTTAAAGGGCCAGAGATAGCCTAGCCAGGGCACCCATGAAGGGGCTGGGGGAGCAAGGGAGGGGCTGGGGGCTCATGCAGAGTCCCCATGCAGCATAGGGTAGTGGGGGGCAGCAGGGATCACCCCCACCTGGCAGCACCCACTGAGTCAGTGCTTTTTTTTTTTTTTTTTTTAAATAAGTGCCAGGAACTGGGGCAGCCATTGCTGGGCTGGGTGAGGTGTGGGGGATGGGCCTGGCCTGGCTGATTCAGAGATTTGGCAGCAGACGAATCTTCAAACAGATTTGGCCGAATCGAATCGGGACAGTGATTCGAACCACTGAATTGAATTACTGTCCCCTGAATCCAAAGCGAATACTAGCCACTTCGCACAGGCCGAGCAGGAACCCAATCTAAGATCACGCAGGTTAAAGTAAGATGCACGATTATAGATGGGGTCCCATAAATGTGTATGCATGCCTTAAGTTCTAAAAGAAAAGAAATGGTTAGAAAAATGGAAGTGCTAGGGGCAGAAAAGCTGACCACATTAGACCACTTCTGACTTCTATAGGTGGGTGAGCATATTTTATTACTGACAAATGAGCAAGCTGTACAAGATACAGAATATGCTTGTTAGCATTGTAGCTTGTTTAATCTACCTTTTTTTTCTCTCCCTCTGACTTATATGCTTATGGCAAGCAGCCTGGCTGTAGGGAAGCTGTCTGCTGCTTAGCAAATGTTAAAAGTTATATGTAGACCAGTAGTGCCCAATCTTCCAGCCCCACAGACAAGATGAGTGGCATAGGGTCAGTCTGCAAGCTGGATCCCATGTGGGGCTGGGTCCTGGATGCAAGCCAGTGCACCAGTCCAACCCTGCACACCCTGATGTAGCCATGCCAGCACAATTAAGGGCATGGGTCATTATATGGCCCACAAGGCTCCCCACCCGCCCAGAAATGTGGTGGCAGGGAAGCAGCAGTTACCATACCTACTGCTTCCCTACCATCAAGTTTCTGGACCCCTGGGGAATCCCATGGGTTGGAAGACGAGGCTCTGCAGGCCAGATTTAGTCCATAGACTGGAGGCTGAACACTACTGTTCTAGACTGAAGGCAGGGTTTGCTCACCAAAACTTATTTTGTTTCTTTAAATCATTTTGTTCATATGGGCACTGTTGGTTTCAATATTTTGGGGTAGATAAGGTAAGAAACAAGAAGAACTGAATGTTCGTAATACATCAAATAAGGTGAATTAGTAAGTAAGGTGCTATCACTCTATGCACGAGTGTATTTTTCCCCTTAAAGGGAGTGATGCTATTAAAATATATGTATATCTCAAGTTTTCAAAATTGGGACCGATCATGGAAGGATGAATTTCAGAAGAACTGAAGTCCAGAACAACCTACCCATCTATGGGTTCATAAAGCATCCAAGGCGGCAGTCTAAGCCCCTCATAAGCATATTTTATCACTGATCCAACACAACCTTAATATTTTGCTTACTTTCAACTGGGAATCTAGAACTGGGAAGGACCTCATAACTCACTTGAAAACTTAGTTTAAGCTAGCAGTTTAATTAACCTTTAAGTCATATTTTCAAACCAACTTTTCTGTACTATCTTCATTGAATCTTAGAACCATCCAAGTATAACATTCTGGAATAGCTGACAATCCTAGCTGCTATTATATATAATAAGAAAGGGCAGATTACTTCAGTTAATTTATCAAGGCTCCAATGAACAAGGTGGAATTACATGATTTGGGAACAATTCTAAACATAATGTACAATGTTAACTTAGAGATAAAGTAAAGGTATTCTAATCATAACTGCAATGCATGCACTTGTCGAACACTTGCTGTTTTGCTGGAGGGAAGTGCTCTTCTACGTAAGAATGAAATTGGATTTAAAAATTTGAAACTTACGAATTTAATTTGTCTTTCATTTCTGACTAATTTAATTTTAGGGGAGGCAGGGAGAAATCTGAATGACCAGAGCACTTCTTGGTACAATTAAGTTGTTTTATGACATGGGTTAGCAACCTACAGCCCAGCACGAAGAGGCAGGATCCAGGTCGTCACAGCTTGGGCAGGGGTGGAAATGAGGGTGTGCGCTTCAAGGGCTTTTCTGCCTGCCATTTGTCTCTGTGCATGTTTCTGCTGTGCTCCATCTCTCACTTACGCAGCTGCTGCTGACACCAGAGCCCTACTTGTTCTCTACCCTCTACATCAGTAAGCAAAGACTAGGTGGGAGAAGAATGAGGAGGGGCAGCAAGAAAGCAAGGAGTACTGGGGCAGCAGCAGGGGATCTGCACATCATTGCAGTGACCGGGTTGCATCCCAAGGCCTTCTTACAAAACACGGCTGATCCCTGTTGTAGGAGAATGATACTAGAGATGTGAGCCATCACTATCAGGAAATGAATCCTCTTCTCAGAAGAAACCCATCTTAAAAGAATCTTGCCTATGGGGAACTGGGAGGAAATGCAAGCTTTTCAGGTTATATACATAACAATTTAAATTTGAAGCATAGACATACATTTCACTTTAATGTAGTACATTTGAAAGGAACCACTTTATTACAAAGAGCAAACAATACTTTGAAGCAAGTTCAGTTTTTTCTATTGTACAAAATGTCAACTTTCTTCGTAGAGATCACTGTAGTAACAGGCCAAAGGACTATGATCACCTCAAGTTAACAAGATCATTGACATGGCAACATTTATTGTATCTTCACATTTTATGGCTTCCTCATCTTGTGCTCTACTTCAAAACTATACACAAAGATATTGCTATAATTACTTTAAAACACAAAATGTAGGTTATTGTTCACTTTATTTCCAATTTTACAAGAACATTAAAGGTTAAAAGTTGCTGCAGTGTCTGCCATTGGAAGCCTGTTTTCTACTTACACAATTAAAAAAAACTTTTATAACAAGTTTAATAAACCAGAAAATTTCTACAAATGGATACTGTATTCTGATCAATGCAGGTTTTGTTAAGTACATTTTACCAACAAATGTGAAAGCACTTATGACACAGTGCCTAAAAACAGCTGGTTTCAACAGTATTTCAAATCAATTTTAAATTGGAATAGGCATCAATATTTGTCCAATATTGAGTTTATAGACAAACACAGGTAAGTGAGATTTAGACATTCCATAAGCACAATTCTAAGAAGCAGACCACAGAAAATGTATTTTTACATTGTGCAACATAATTTCATTTTAAAGTAAAACTGCAAAGAACTGAAACAGGATATTTGCATATGTTCGCTATTCAACTGGACAAATAAATGGAAGAGCATGACAGCCTATGTAAAGCCAGTTGGAAAAAATGTATGCTTACGTAGAAATTATATTTTCATTGAAAAAAGCCACAGTTTTACCTTTGGTAGTCATGACATACCCTTTAAAAAGAAAAAGTGCAAAGTATGTGAAACTAAGTGCAAAATGCCCCACCCAGACACCCCCCAATAGATCTTTAATTTAAATAACATTCCTACAAAACACAGCTATCAACCAAAAAATCCAAAATGAAAGCCACAAGTGTTTTCTCTAAAGGCATCTTTCACAGTACTAGTAAAAACAAACCAAGGTATATTCTTCTAGTTACAGCTTGTGTGCAAGTAGAGATTTTGTTAGTTAATAGATAGTACATCTGTGTGAATAGGGAAGTATTTGATTTGGATTCAGCTGATTTGGAGGACAGTGATTCAATTCAGGACAGTGATCTGAATCTCCAAATAGATTTGGCCTAATTGGCTTTGGAAGATTCGGCGCTGATTTGGAGAGATTTGGTAATCTGGTCATAGACTATACAATGGGGAAATCACTAAAATACCTATAACTGTCATTTTTTGGCAGATTTGGATGAAAATAGCAGGGATGGTAGCCCCTTCTGATGGCATGAAGCCTGCCAAGTTTCAAAGAAATAGATGCAGGGGTTTCTGGGAAACTGCACTTCAAACAGCTGAAGCAAAATTGGTGTCACTTGTGTGCGCCAAGGCAAATTTGGATGAAAACAGCAGGGAAGGCAGCCTGTAACAGGGGGCCTTCCCGGTGTTGGTTAGATCACTGCCCACCCACCTGTTTCTCGGTCAGCTGCCTGCCCCTCTTTTGCTCAGGCAGAAACAGCTCACAAAAGGGATAGAAAGGCTGCAAACATAGGCTTATATGCTGTTTCTACATCTCTCCCCCAGAACACTGTGATTGGAAGGGGACTTGGGGAAAGATCACAGTCACTGGCCAGCTACAGATGTTAGTCCTCCCCCCCTCCCTCTTCTTAGTTTCTGTTTCTCTGAAAGACTGCCTTCCCAATCTCCAAATTTTTTTCCGAATCAATTGGGAGGGGGTTTTTTTGGTCTTCCAATTTGGTGATTTAGCCTCTGAATTGGGCCGAATCTTCTCTGAATCAAGTTGGCAACCAAAGCTTCGCACACCCCTAATAGACAGCATCAAAGACTAAACTGATGAAGCAGACTTAAACAAAAAGTTTAAAAACCTGTCCATCTGCAGAAAAAAAGCCTTATGTATTTTCAGAATGTAAACACTGCTTCTAGTGAATCTGTTGACATCAGTCATCATAAACAAAACAAGGGTTTTTTCTTCTTCCTCTTTGGAGTCAAGTTATTTATATTACTCCTATGTCATAAATCAACTGTACATTGAGGATTTAAGGTCCCCAGCATCTCCATGTGGCATTACAGATTGTGCTGCACTAGCTAAGGCTGTATTAGCACTTCCATTATGAACTCTACTTTCAAGGGTCCAAAAACTTGGCCATAAAATTTGCTCAAGAATATCTGGGTTATTAAATCTCTTCAAGAATATTTTCCCAATTCTTCCCCCACAAAAGTGAAACAGGCATGTTCATACTTATTTTATATTCTATATTTAGAGGGTTCTTAAGACAAGTTTAAGGGGAAGAAGCAGGTAATTCCACCTTGATACATATTTTTTTGGCACTGAGGGACATGTTTAAAGTGCAAAGTATAAATTTCATTGCACATGTGCAGAAATTCAGATTTTATAAAAAAATTCTTATTAAATGCCTCAATTTATTCAGCTAAAAACCTTGCACAGCTCAGCCATTTTACTCTACACTTTGGTAAACAATTTTCTATAAGCAGGATTTAAAATGTTACCTCTGTTTCACTACTGCAAACAAATGTTTTCTTTAGCACAGGAATGGATCAACCTCTCTTCCCAACAGCGGTTCTTTCTAACCTAAATAGCAAGCTACTTGATGAAAAAAAATGATAGCTAGGTAAAAAGGAAAATAATGGACTTGATGGGGAGATATGTATACAGGTAAAGCAAACGAGCACTTATGAAGCCTAACTGGAATAGATATGTTTACAAAGTTAGCATAATATGTGCAAAACTGCTTACCACGTATTTTAAAACTTTGGTTAAATTTTTAAACAGAAGCATTACAGAAATGTTATGGAAGCAAACAAGTGATTACAAACAAAAGAATGAGGTAAGTTATTTTAGTGCAAAAAGCAAGCATATGCTAAAAGCAGAGCATATGGATAAAAAAAAAAAGAATGAATCCCATGGAGGGTTTAATAATAGACCAAAAAGGCCTCTTGTAAACATTTTATATTTACAAGTTTAAGATTTGTACAACTAGAAAAGGAAAAATCATAACTACTAGTAGTGCATTTACATTGAGTTTGTTTTTCTTAAGAAAAATGACTTAAGTTTCTATATTTTGTATATCTTTAGGGGATACCTTTAAAGATTTAAGATATTTGTTACAAATAGTAGAAAAAAATTGTTTCTTTACAAAAAGCATATATTAAAATATCCTATACATTTTAAGTTACTATATAATAACTGGAAATGTTTTCTTGCGCTCATACCACAGCAGCAATGTGGTATACAACTCAAAAAGAATTTGCTCACAGACCAAGTCTTCATGAAATAACTGTGCAATCACATTCCCTACAAGCTCATCTTTGAATACTAGCACAAGTGGCAGAAATCTGTAACAATCACAGGTGCACAAGATTAAATCTGCTTCAAAAGCCAATTATAGATTTAAAAAACAGGCGATAGTTAAAACTATCAAAGTGGCTATTAAATAGAAAATGGTAAGAATCTAATTTTTCCCATCTTCCATAAAAACTAATTCCATGGAGTAATTAAACCCAGGCAAGGTGATATAATGCTGATGCTTAAAATGAAAAAAAAAGAGGCTATATAATTTTAAGATAAAAAACAATGCAAAAATAAAATATTTGGAGCATTTACAAAATAGTACAAGTGTTAATTATAACTACTACATTCAAACTTGACTTATTATACTGCTTCTACTTTAAACTTGATGTTTTCATTTCTGCAAAAAAGAAAGAGACACATTGTTAAATATTCCATACCTTCATAAGTGGTCAAACATGCTGACTAGAGCAAATAATTATTTAAGTTTATATTCAGACATTTTGGTATAAATGCTTTTGCCAAAACCTTCGCTAGAACAGGGTCAGCAATGTTTTTGGCCAGTGCCAAAAACACCACAACCCTGACACATGTCTCAACTTAACATACCAGAGGCAAACCGCAGGCAACTGTGAGGGGCCGTTCCTTGATCCTCATTGCTGGCAGGGGCTGCACATGCACCTCCAGGCAGGCAGCAGGGGAGGGGCTGTGGTTGTGCTGCCTCAGCCCCACCCCCCGGTGCCCCAAGGTGCATTTGCAGTCACCACCAGCAACAGAGCTGGTATTGGGGCTTAGTGCAGCCGTTTGCAGCCTGTCTGCCACTTGCTACAATTGCCCAAAGCCTGGACCAACTGTGGCAGGCAGCCGGGAGGCTGCCAACAGTTGTACCAGTCTTTGGAGCCCCAGCCAGGCCCTGTGGAGGTTGCATGTGCACTTCTGGGCAGAAAAGGGCCTAGGGGAGTGCAACCCTGGCCTCTCCCCCACTGCCCACCCAGAGGCATGCATGCAGCTGCTGCTGTCACCATGGAACCTGGCCAAGAATCCTGAAGCCCAGTGCAGCTCTTTGCAGCCTCCTGGCTGCCTGCCAGTCAGCCTGGGCTTTGGGCAGCTGCAGCAGGCACACTGCAAACAGCTGCACTAAGCTCAGAGCACTGGCACTGGCTCTATGGCGGCTACACACAGAGCCTCCAAGCAGATAGCAAGGGAGGGGCCAAGGCTGCATTGCCTCAGTCCCCCTGCCCCTCGGCTGTCTGCCTGGAGGTGCACATGCAGCCACCAACATGGAGTCCACCTGGAGCTCCAGAGCCCAGTACAGCTGTTGCAGCCTCCCACCTGCCATCAGCCAGGGCTTTAGGCAGCTGCTGCCAGCCATGGAGCCCAATCTGCTTGCAGCAGAACTTGCAGTCTCCTGGCTGCCTGCTGTGAGCAGCTTGGGCTCCATGGGTCAGCAGCAGCTGCCCAGAGCCTGGGGTGGCTGTGACGTGCTGAGCAAAATGGCCTTGCGTGCCATGCTCTGGCACATGTGCTGAGGGTTGCCAACCCCTGGCCTAGAATGTCTAACACCAAGGAGGATTCTTTTAAATTGTCTTTTCCCCACATTACATAACTTTTTACATAGAAAACAGTGCTTTCACTTTCAAACCAAACCCTGCAATTACTGCACAGGTGATTAAGAGATGACAAACAGCTCACTGATCCAATGAGCCAAGAAACCACTGTGATTTTAGCCATTTAAAAAAAACGCAGTGATTTCATTGTCTCTACTAGAAATGACAGATAAAGTGAACAGAATTAATTCTCCTCATCTGACAGCAAAACATTCTCCTTAAGGGAATAAAAGGCAGGAGAAACCAACTTATTAGTAACTAGGTTAGTGGTTGGCATCAGCAGGATGAAAGTTTTGGGGAATTTAATTTTGTTTTAAATAGTTCTTAGGGTAAAACAATGTATTCTTTCTTCCGCCTTTGTGTTCACCCAAATTAGTGAACTAACTCTGCAGTTGCTATTACTGTATTTACTCAAATATAAGATGACACCTCCAATAATTAGGAACTACATATGGAAAATCTGTAAATCGGTTATAATTTTCCAGACGTAGAATCTAATTATTGCAAGTTTGCCTTGAATTTGTCCCCTTCCCACTGGGGGACAAATAGATAGATCTGGGGGGCCCTCTGCTCCCCCACCACAACTTCTTCTCTATGCAGCCCTTTCTTCTCACCCCCTTACCATCAGACCCTGCCCTCCCTGAGTACACGGAAGTAAGGGGCAAATCTGAAAACATCAACTTTGAAATAAACATGCATGGAGTAATTTAGTTCATCCCCAGCTGGTGCATTTTACCTTTTTTGAAACTGCTGCAAGTTTTGGCACAGGTACTCCATAAACACACCTTTTAAGCAGCACTTCTTAACCTACGTCCATACAGTACAAACTATTCTTGATATTAAGCCAAATTCATAAGGCACATGACTTCCCACTGGGCTGGGTCCCAGCAGTGTTTCAAGCTATGGTGACCCCAGAGCTCAGCACTGTACAGTATATTTGTGTACTTCAAATATGGAAGGGGGGGTGGGGGAGAGGGAGTAACAGAGCCAAAGGCTCCTGTTAATTTGAGAGAAACGGAGCAGCAAGGAGAGCCCTCAGACAGGAAAAGCTGCTTATTATGAGGTAACAGGGAACAGCTACCTAGGGATTTACCTGCTACAAGTACTTACTGCAGAACTAGCTGCGCTACAGAATAACTTGGCTAGAACCCTACATGGGAGACAAGATATTATGATAGCAGAGGACAGCAGCAAGTCACCCTGGTCAAGCCAGCTAAATCAGGAAACACCTGTGGCCACTCAGGGAGCCACGTGACTGAAAGGGGGACAGCCCAGGAGGTACGTAAACACAGATCCCGAGCCAGGGGAGGCAGTCTGACCCTGAAGCCTGCAAAGGAAAGAGCTCCATGGCAGGAGAGTTGCAGAGAGCTCCTGGCTCACACCTGGGCTAGCCTAGAACTAATGCAAGAAGAATGCTGCTGACTCAGGGCAGAGACAGAGTCCAGAGTGGGGTTATTTTGAGCAAGGCAAAGTGCTGCTGCCATACAGAGCAATATTACCTGGGGTCAAAGGAAGCCTTGTTATACAGGTAGGTAACTACTGCTTATGTTCAGAGCAAGGGAGGGCTTAGCTTGTGTTACAGCAAGAAGGCTTACGCCTTGGTTACACTTTCAACTGGTGGTTTGGGTAAGGCTGAAAAAGGAGTGTGTGGAGGCCACAGTGGGATGCCGGAGGGGCACATGGTGGTTTAAGCCACACAAGGATGCCAGGTGCATGCTTACTTGGCCTGGCTCCACCTTATGGGGGCAGGGCTACACTAATCATATATAGTAGGCTGAGAGGCCAATAGAGGAATTCTAGGTATACTGTTTAGGGCCCCATTTGGTGATGTTTGCTAGACATTTAAGGCTGGTGAAGAAAAAGGAATAATTGGAAATGAGAAAGAAAAGTGCAGCTCAGCTGTGGGAATGAAGAAGAAGCCAAGATGTATTCAATATAGTGGTTCACCATGACTTGAAAGAGCTGAGAAGGGCTGAGTGCAATGGACAGTGCCATGCATCTTATTCAGATGAATTTCACTAACCATAGTATTTTTGGCACCAAGGGGAAGGTGCAGGGTTGGCTCTAGTCCTGCTGGTGCTAGCCTGGTATTGCAGTACCTCCAGGCCTGGTACTAGTTCCCTGGTTTTGTTTGTTGGTTTAAGGGCCAAACACATAAAAAAATAAAAATCTATACGTGTATTTGACCCATATGGGCCATGTATTTTATAGTCATGCTCAGTTTTGGCTGAATTTAATCAACTTCACAGTTGGTTTCCATTACTGAGCACATGCTGCTTCTCATCAGTTTAATCATAGACAACATATTTAATGAGGGTTCCCTGTATGCATATGTAAGAAAAGGAGTTTTCCCCATGCAGACTGGGGGGAAAAAACACCCCATCTTATATTTGAGTAACTACGGTATTTCACATATAAACACTGAAGTGAAATAGAATTCTGCACTTCTTTCTTGTAAAACCTGTACAGAACATACATAAGGGCAGAAATTACACGTAAAACTGGTATAAGCGATCAGAAACTAATTCAAATCTGTAATACAACAGAAGCTCAGTGCACATAAACCACTTTCAAAATGCCCACAACCATTTCAAGATAAACCTGGATGGATATAGTATCAAACTTAACTTATTTAGATTAAATCTGTTTATTGAACTTCTGTCCCAAATCCCCTTGAGATCCAAGTTAACTCTCAGTCCCCCATCACCCCAGGATGCTTTGCACCTCCCCCCACAGGGTGGGTGGGCTAGCCTTGCCCCAAGCTGTGTTCCAGCCGAGCCAGGAGGTGTGCTCTACCCAGGTTTCTGGCCTGAGCCACTGAAGACATACGGATGCATTTCTAGAATCAAAAGTGAATGTCTGTTCACCTGCTTATCAGTTCAACCTACGCAGCTTAGACCAACCTACAAAGATTGAACTGATTTAGCCTTGGGCTTTTTGACTGTCTGTATTTAGCCACAGACATCAAGTTTTCAAGAACTTCATACATGATGCTCTGGAGAACTGAAGAGTTTTGCATTAACAGTTTTCCTAAAGCAAAGCTGAATCCTGTTTAAAACAGTACATTTGGTATATCCTTTACCTTGGAGCCATCGAACTTGAGTGGCTGGTCCATATCCTCTCTCATTCTTTGCAGAAATCCTGAATACAATAGCAGGTCTAGCAGTGTAATCAACATGGGCATTCGAAAGCTGTGCAGCAGTCACTATACAAGATGTTTTAAGACCACAGTATATTTTCATAAACATAAGCTGATTTGGATTTTCCTGTATGTGTGTGGTACGAACAGCTAAGTAAGCTGAATATTCCAAGATATTTCCAGAGGGTGAAGCAGGAGGCTCCCATGAAAGATGAATGCAATCCACACTCTAAGAAAGAAAGAAAAAAAAAAAACGGTCATTAGCTGTATATAAGCATAACAACTCTTGATATTCCACTGTAGAATTCAATACATTGCATAAAGTTCCACTGCCATTAAATGGAGACATTTTAAAACAGGGGTAGGCAACCCCCAGCACGCATACCAGAATGTGGCACGTGAAGGCATTTTGCTTGGCTCATGTGATTCGAGATGGACAGCAGGGGAGCTGCCAGGGGCCCAATGTTTGTTGTGGCAGTGCAGCCCCAGCCCCTTCCCTCCCATCCGCCTTGAAGCATGTGTACATCTGCCACTGGCAATAAGCCGGGCCAGGGCTCTGCAGACCCTGGTGCAGCTGCTTGCAGGCTCCCCACCACCTGCTGTGAGCAACCCAAGCTCTGTAATGGGCAGCAGGGACCAGGCCAGAGCCTGGGCTGACAGTGGCAGGCAGATGGGAGACTGCAAGTAGCTGCACTGGGGTCTGCAGAGCTCCAGCCCAACTTGTTGCTGGCAGCAAAGTGGGGGGAGAGGGGGAATGGGACAATAGCAGGGAAGCAGCCAGGGCTACACTACCACAACAAGGATTGGGCCCCTCACAGCTCCCTTGTCAATTGCCCTAGCATGCCAACATCTTACAAGTTGAGGTTGCAGGTGTTTTTGGCACTCTACCCAAAGATATTGCCAATCCCTGGTCTAAAAGAACATTTTTCCTCCAACCTGTTGTTTATTCTTCTTCACAGCTTCTGTTTTTGTTGTTCAAGTATTTACTACTACTAATCCGTTACAACACAAGGCCAATGCTGCTACTGGCAAAAACAAGACAAGACAAGACACCTTATCCTTTGGCTCACACAGGTATCAAACAAACAAAAATACAGTAGCACTGGAAGTACATAATATTGGTCTGGCAGTCTGTAACTGAAGAGGTTTGAGATAGATTCCAGGTCTTATCATGGCATGTCAATCACTTTTAGGAACCATGGCTAATTTTAAAGGTTATAACTTCTTAGATTTTTGTTTAAATAAATCTAAAATATCACTTTTCAAAATACAAGGACTGCCATTTACAGGGTCAGACCATAGGTACACACCCATTTCAGCATCTTCTCTCACAGTGGCAGACTGGGTGCTGATGCAGAAAGAGGATAAACTTTAAACTTTTTACTTAATAGTTAACTTTTAGGTCTGCTAATTGTAATGAGAGAGAGAGAGAATATCAATATTTACTTCCTCCCTCTGCACCATTTATTAGTTTGTGAACCTCTATAATGCCCTCTTTGATCATTTCATTTCAAAGCTTAAAAAGTCCCATCCTATTCAGTTTCTCTTTATATGCAAGTCTCTCCCAGTCCCCTGATCATGCTTGCTGCCCTTCTACATCGAGGGTGAAGAATTATTTCAGCTGGCAGGCCACTTAATGAGTTTTGATGAGCTGTCGAGGGCTGCACACAATCTTTCAGAAGATATCAGTTTAATAAATTGTAGATAAAAACAATGTATTAAAAAAAAAAATCAAGCATCTACTATAACACATTTTAATTTTATTTTAGAAATATATGTCCTTATTTATGGTTTTTTTCGAGTAGCATATATAATAGCTCAAAATGAAATCATACATTTGTACAAGAGTCAGCAAATATTTTTGGGCAGAGTGCCAAAAATGCCAACATCTTACAAGTTGAGGTTGTGGGTGTGCCTGAAGCAGATAGTGGGGGTGCCGTGAGAGGCCCAGTGCTTGCTGGGGCAGCCCAGGCTCAGCCCCTTCCCTACAGTCTACCTTGAGGCACGTGCAACTGCCACCAACGACGAGTGGGCTGGGGTTCTGTGGACCTTGGCACAGCTGCTTGCAGCCTCCCAGCTGCCTGCCACAGCCCACCCAGGATCTGGGCAGGCCCCTTCTGCCCACCAGAGGCCAAGCTGCTCACAGCAGGCAGCAGGGGGGGTTGCAAGCAGCTGCAGTATGGTCTGCAGAACCCTAGCCCGGCTCATTGCCAGCAGCAGGTGTACACATGCTGAGAAGGACAGCAGGGAATGGGGTTGGGGCTGCACTGCCACAACAAGAACTGGGCCCCAAGGCGCACACGTCAAGGAAAATGCCTTTGCTTGCCACACACTAGCATGAGTGCCAAGGGTTGCCTACCCCTGCTCTTGTATATTGTGTGTAGGGTGTGAGAGTGCAGGGGTAGTGTGGGTGCCTGCTTGCCAGGTCCCAGGAGCCAGTTGGGGGTTGGGGGAGGGAGCAGAAGGCATATGCAGCACAATTAACCCAGGAAGTGTGATCCACCCCACCTCTGCCCACCCCCCATCCCAATCTGGCCTACAGCTGCCCCCAACATGCTCCGCATGGGGCCAAGCCCAACTTGGGGCAGCCCACACTGTGCTCCCACCCTAGAGCAGCCAAAGGTTGTATACAATCAATTGACGGGCCAGATCCAGTCCACGGGCTGTATTTTGCCCATCCTGTTCTACATCATTTGAGGCGTGTGTATTTACATATGGATCTTTGGATCTCTTGGTTTTTGTCAACCCTTCCTTCTCCCTGTCCCTCCTCCCACCTACCCTCCCCACCCTACATTTTATTTTTTAAAGACAAGGATTTGAAGTCAGAGCCAGAGGTCTAATAAACGCAGATGCTATCTATTTTAACATACCAGCTGTCCGGTAAAAAAATGTCTCAGTTGCTGTAACCAACATTTCATCCCCTCATAACACTGAGTGTAAATATGGGTGGTTTATAGTAAATCCAGTGGAAGCATTACAGAAAGCATAATTTAGTCATCTAATTTTGATACTATTTCTTACAAGATGCACTCAAGAGTAGAACCCACAAATTCCCAGGTTAAGTCAGCAAACAAAACCTTAGCATTTTAGTCTCCATAATGTTTAATTATCTCAACCTCTCACCTTGGTGATTTTGACTGTTGAAGGTGCCCCAGGAAAACCAGGGATGCAAGTTTTAAATTCACTGACTTTACTAAAAGGGCCTACACCACACCCATTAATTGCAGCAACTCTGAACCTGTACACCGTGCCTGGAAGGAGATCCTGTTTCTTAAGTAACCTGTAGTCTGGAACATCTTCCTTTTCTGTCTGAAAATTTAAATGATACAAAATTCACATAAATGTTTAAAGTTAAACTGTTAAACTGTTATATTACAGAAGCCTGGGAAGAAAAGCTTCTAACTGCTATGTGTAAAGCAATTTTTGACCACTGTTTTACTGTGAGACGTGCCTGACTGACCAGGCTGATAATGCTTAGCTGATCATCATCGTCAATGTCTGTGAAAAAGGCAGAAGAAATTATTTTTTTGGTAAGAAACATGGAGTTAATTTTCATTAGTTGCATAGCTCTATTACTGTTCTTGACAAACACACTAATAATACATTATACTTCTCCTACTAAATAAGAGAAATACACCTTCATCAGTGGTATTAAAGTTAAGACAAAAAAAAAAAAAATCAAAGAGTGCAATTCTTTATTTATACTTCTTGAAAAGCACTTCTTGACCAGACTTCACCTTCCTGTGTCTGAACAGATTTTGTTCCCCTCCCCACTGAAACTGAAGGCAACTGCATAAATAGCTTTTAAGTTATGCATCTGCAACAATTTCAAGCCTCACTTTGCATTTTAGAGATTACAGTTTTTATGTTCTGTAATCAGAAAATTTCCAAGTTCCAATCTCAAGAGTTAGCAAACCTGGGCAACAAATTGAAGGAAGGAAGGAAAGGAAGAACAAACAACATAGCAGCTACCTTGTTTGAGATGCTTGCTTTTTCTTCTGGTAGCAAGTAGAACTGGCTCACCAAAGCACTGCTGTTTTTAAAAATTCCCACATCATACCACTGTCGTTCTCTTGTTTTCACTGTTGCCATCTGCCTTAATGGGGTAGTTTTCTAGTATTTGAGGAACATGTTATGTAGACCATCCATACTTCAATGTAATATAAAAAAAGTCACATTTCAAGACTCGGATACACATATTGATTCCCAATCACTCTGGTATGTTACATTTTATCATTATTTGAAATGTAGTTAAAAACACTGAGTGCTTAAATTGGTTAAAAGTGTTGGTTCTTCAAAAATCCAACTTGGAAAGTATGTTATTAGAAACAGACAGCTCATGTTCTGCTGCTACCTCTGAGCATCATGCCTGAAAAGGGGGTCCCTTCCAAGAAAGACGTCACCACTTTAGTCTACAAAGTTCTAAGCAGTGTACCATAATCTCAAAGTTCAAGGGATCTTCATTAAATGAACTACAAGAATACATACTTTGAACTGAAGTACTGTATAAAGAAATAATTTATTACCATGCAGAGAAATCATACTTTATAATCATGTACAGATAGTTCTACTGTGCTGAGTGATAAACAAGCGGGTTTAGAATTCAAATATGTAACTAAGCCTCCTCCTCTCCTTTCCAAAATCATTGCTTCAATATAACCAAATTGTTTGCAATTGGACTGGATTATTCACCATAACGCTGTGAAGTAAAACATTTTGTTATTTTTTTTTTAAGTGTGAAGGTCCCTCTAAACAGTAAAACAACATTTATTAGTTCTGATTAGACAAGGTCACATACTTACAGGTAAGTGTTCATTTATATCATTTCTTTGTCCAGGGCTGACCCTATTTGACTGCATTATAAAAGTTGATTCATCCACTAGAAACAAGAATTATATTAAAAGCCATTAGTTGACTCAAAACATTTTCATTTAAACACAAAAACTTTACAGCTTCATTTAGGAAGCATCTTTTGCAGAAGTCTAATATTATAGATACATTTTATTGTTTTACAAACAATTCTGTTTACAGCCTGAACAATACTAATAAATTCAACTGTTAATCATCAGTTACTTGTTATGTTAATTTTACAGAACACTGTAACATTTTTTTGATATTGCAAACAGAAGACCCAATACTGAATTAAGACTTTGGGTCTGGAACTGCATCTAAATAGTGACAGAGTTTAACTGTGTGAGAATACATCAGACTGTGGCATATATTCCCCAGTCAGTATTAAACATTTGATTTTTAATGCAATGCTCACACAAATAACTACAGCCAAGACATTTGAACAGAATACAACAAAGTACATTATTAAAAAAAGAATGTAGTAATAGGATGAGAAACTAATTATTTTAGTCAAGATTCAAACAAATCTGAATCATTATTCCAAATATGTGAACAAAGGAAGATTGTGTTAGTATTCAGTCTTGACATGTCTTTTTAAAAACAAACAAACAAACAAACAAACAATCCCTGAACAAAATGTCTTGCACTTACAAGCAGTATTACAAGAAGGTTAAACAAGGACATGCTTCTCAGTTATTTTTAGGTAGAGCAAGTTTTGATTCTTCACTTCCATTAAGCTATTTTGCACTGGAAGTTTGCACATTAAGGTTTACATTAACTGTTTATTTCAGAAATTTCAATCAGCTTATGAAAAAAAACACTGAAAATGTAATAAATTTATCTTATGAACTGTTCAACTTTGGTATGAGGCTCCACAATGTTGAGGAAGTCAAATGACAACCTCTGATCATCTTAGCTAATTCAAAGTGGTAGACATGCGTTACAGGCACCAAAACTGGCCACCACTGTTACCTGAACAGTGGATTCCTAGGCCATGTAGAGATATTCGGTTTCCCCTGGGAGAGTCACTGCTGTCCCAGAAGAAACCACAAGTATACAGAAGTTCAGGATTTTTCACCCAGATCAAAAATGGTCGCTCTGGGGGGAGTGCGGGGGGGATGGAAAATTACCTGGGAACAGCCAAGGTTAAACTGCTCCCAAGAGACTTTCTCCTGGCAGTGTGAATATCTGTATATGTTGTTTTCCAAGAGAAGCCACAGTAGCCCTACACTCCCAGCCAGGGAGCATGTCACTTACTGGACTTGGCTGCTCCAGCCAAGCAGGGAACAGAAGACATCCCCTTCACAAATCTCACATTGTGCTGCAGGGAGAGACAGGCCGTCTAGGTCAGCCAATCAGGGCTGCCCTGTGTACCGGTACCGTTCTGCTGAGGCAAACTGAGGGAGCCTGCATTGAACGTGCATGTTTAGCTCTATGGAATCCAAGCAGTTACGATATGCATGGTGCATGGCAGTCCTGTGCCAAGACATGCTGTGCCTGCTCTGTGCGCAATGGCTTCCAAAAATGGAAGGAACATAGCTGTGTTTAGTGCAGTGCTGCATATATACCAATAAGCTCTGTTCTGTAACAATGCACCAAAGGAACAAAACTCTTTTCAGTTCAGGAGCCACATAGAGCAAACACATACAGCTTGCTCACATAGACAAAAGGAGTTTACAAGAACTTTCTTCACTTGGAAGAAAGATGTCACTCAATTGCCAAATGTCATCAACTCCTGAAGCACTATTCCAAGCCCAGGTACTAGCCAAAATGAGAAACCCGCCACACTAGAAGAATTTTGATGGCCTTAGATAAATATGGCTCAAAATACAGTATGTGAAACACATTTCAAACCTTCAGATTTTGCATTGAATGTTGTTAGTGAAGTTTCATCTTTAACAACTGCCCCATTTGTACTTGATGACTCAGTTTTAACAGCCTGCTGGGTTACCATAGTTTGTGTGCTGGAGATATTACTGGATACAGAAGCATCAGGATTTACAGTTCGTGTGTCCAAGTCATGTAATTCACCTACATTAGCTGAAGCCTGAAGACCTAAAATATAGAAAAGATAATCCTGAATTCAAATAAGATAGAAACCAACGAATGCCTTGATCCAAGTATTTTAATCTTCTATAGAAATGGATTCTAGCCAAACAAAGACCAATGTTAGCCTTGTTATATTCATTCCTAGCAGCATCTTTGGTATTATTAATTATTCTACCCATGCAAATCTACAATTTATTTTTTTTCTTTGAACTATGCATAAGATGAAAAAAATGTGTGCAGGAGATATTGAAATACTCCAGGTATTCCTGAATTGATAATATTTATGTCTAATCGGTTTTAAAGTCCACTATTCAGCTAAAAGTTAGCATGGTCAGACAAAACTGGGTTGAAAGAAATGCCTAATACCAAAAAGAATCACCCAGACAAGTACAAAGTCTTAAGCCTTTGCAAAATGTACAATGTACTGACTAAGATTTTACCCTGTAAGAGTTAGTTTCTGGGTTAATATCTCATATGCCCAAGTTTTCCCCACAGTAACTGAATTGGACTCTTTAAAAAACCCACCATACAATAAAAAACACTGACATCATCTCAATCACAGGACATAATCAAGTACAATTATGTTAGGCCAGTTGTTCACAACTTACAAACTCAAGGCATCCCATAGAAAATGCCAGCTCTTAGCTTTCACTTGTTTTTTTGCCTTCAGAAAAATAGAGCAATTCTTCTAATGCAACCCCCCACCACCCCCAAACAAACCCCAAACCAAAACAAAAAGCCTGAGAAAGACCACAACAGATCAGAACGGTTTTGACACTATGGGTTCCCATTTGAAAAATCCAAGTTTATCTTACAAATCATGTATCGGCATTTGCACACGTAACAATACTAATACTGTGCATCACACTATGGCACCCTTAAAAGGATTTTGTGGCATTACGGTCAAGAACATCATAATTAAACAGACTACCCAATTCAGCCAATGTTACTGCTCAAAAGAATTACTGCTGCTTTAAGTTTGCAGACTACACCAGTCATGTACAAGTACATTATATTCACTACTATCCAGGTACTCCTCACTTAACACTGTCCTGGTTAACGTTGTTTCGTTATTATATCGCTGATCTATTAGAGAACACACCCATTTAAAGTTGCACAATTTTCAGTTATAACATTGTTTGGCTGCCGCCTGCTACTAAGTAACTAATGTGATGTAATTGGATTTGCTTAACATTGTTTCGCTTAAAGTCACCTTTTTCAAGAACATAATTACAATGTTAAGTGAGGAGTAGCTGTATTTAAAAGATGCTGTACGTACTTCTCTCTGGTGAAGAACTGCATATGACATATTTGGTTGTCAAAAAAATAAATAAATATAGCCTTAACAACTTCATGCCTTCTACAGGATCATGAACTGAGAACGTTAGGGTCGTCTTTCCCCACCACCCTTCTGCTAAACATGCACAGTAACTTTGAGACCCAACTTAAAAAAAAAATATTAAGGTAGGGGTGTCTAAAGATACAGCTGGAGGGCCAGAACCCCATCACCCAGCCCCCTGGCACTGCTCCCAGCTCCAGAGTTGACCCACACTACACAGCACACATCTCAGCTAGCCTGTGACCCATACCAGCCACCCCACACTCGTCTACGACACTCCACACAGCACCTGCCCCAGCTGATGCAGGATGTGTTGTATGGAGTACCTGCTCTGGCTAGTCCAGGATCTACACTGCATGTGGTGCCCCACCTGTCGCTGCCCCAGGACAGGTATTGCACAGTGTGAGGTTTGGACTGGCTGCCACGTGGAATGCATGTTTGCCGCGGGGTGGGGGGGGCGAGGGGTGACCTTCATGGGCCCAATCCACCCCACAGGGCCGGCTATGCACCATTCATTGGGCCCTTTGGGCTAAATGAGTTTGACACTCCTGGATTAAGGCATCTAATAAACTATCGAACTGAAAAAATATCAACAGCCATATTTGTCTAAGTTTATGGAAACAATTGAAAAAAAATTCTTTCTTCCTGATTCTCCTCTGTATAGGCCTTTTACCTGAAGTGCAAGCTGGCAAAAACGAAGGGGCATTTGACTCTTTGAATCCTTTAGAATCTGTATGGTTTTTTGTAGTTTCTTGCATAACCGTATTTTCAGGTTCTGTCTTATTTTCTTTAGCTTCTAGTTTTAATAATGAATTAGATGAAACAGAAACATGTACCTAGCCAGAAGAACATAATTGTTAGTTGGCAAAGTAGTGTGAGGAGCAAGACCATCACCGACACCTTGTCACCATCTGACACTATTAACTTTACACTTACATTATTAGGAACCATGTTATTTGCATGGCCATGAAGATCCAGCTTGATTTCTGGGGGAAGCACCATATTCACAGACTGCTGACTTTGATGTATAACAGGAGCACCTAACAGGTAAACAAAACCAAAACCAAACCCATCAATTGCATCAGATATTAACATACTTTGTATGGAATTGCTGTTATTCCAATTAACAAGACAAGGTAGGGTAGCATATAAAGAGATCTTTGTGTAAATAAGGATCAGATTCTTGTTATAGTATCAGAACACCAAAGTAAAGCTGTAAAGCCAAACCAAAGGAAATCCACCTCCCCACACCAAACACTTCTTTCTCCCTCAGTCACGCACAGAAGATTCCATACAACTAGATAAACTCATTTTAGAATTCTTTCCCCACATCTTCACGAAATGCCCTTAGAGCCAGATTTCAGAATATTCACCTAGCGAAGTACAAAATGCATTCTATATACCAATTCCACGCAACCCTTTGTAATAGGGTGACCAAAATGGAATTTACTGCATTTAGGACTTGGAGTATGACTGTGTTATGAAAAATAAATATATCCAAACTTTACTCCATAAGGAAGTTCCAAGCTCAGCCTGTTCTAGTTTGTATCAAGGGACTTCCCCATTATACAGCCAACTCAGGTCCAGGAAACACTAAAGTGGCTTAAAGCCAAGTTTCCCATCCTCAACCTGCATTGTATGTTCCCTTGTACAAAGGATTTGTATGACAAATCCTTGCCTATGCCTAGGGAACATACAGTGAAGGTTGAGACTGAAAACTTGGCTTTAAGCCACTTTAGTGGCTCTCTCAGGCTATCCTTTTTCAAGCTAAATTTCTAATGCATTCCTTTGTAGGGTGCAGTGGTTTTATCACATTTAAAAGACATATTGCATTGTTACCCTGTGAACTCAGCAATGATGCTTCAGGAACCCCGGTGACAGGTATTCCAGACACTGGCAAATCAGCATTTAATTGAAGAAGGTATCCTTCAACTGTAGGAACTTCATCCCACTTAACTTGAAAAGAATTAGTAGTAGCTCTGATCAGCTGCACCTGTGATGGTGCTGGCGGCTTTTCTAAAAGAAACCAATGAAATACAGTTGGAATATTTAGCTCTTCTAGGCCAATTCAAAGAATATCTGTGTAATGACAACTCAACAGTGCACATTTCTTGAACTATTTACAATACAGGCCCAGTAACATAACACTTTTCAAAACAGATTATGAAATATGAAATACACCAGAAATATTAGAAGGTGAAGAATAAATATTGTTTTTAAGACACTGTAAAAATGTACACTGAGCTTTTCAAAAATAATTTGGCAACAGAAAAGGTCATTGACATTCTGGGACACATACACGGAAGCATCATATATGATCAAGGAGAATAAGCTTCCTTAGTTGGGGATTATATGCATTAAGCATTTTTGGAACTTTAGTGGGACAGAATTCACAAAGATTCTTCCAAAAAAGACTATGCAACCACCACATGGAAGAAGAAAGGGGACATGCACGCGCACACAAAAAACCCCCAAAACTATGTATAGTTTTATTAAACAATCTTTCACAAGTACCTGAAGTATACCAAGACCAAATACAAGAACTGTTAATGGGTAAATGAGAAGAGCAACAACTAAAAATGGAAGTTAGGAAAATTTTAGACACCTACAAAAAAACATTTATTATTGCTTAGAATGTGCCCTCCAGCACCCTGAATTGAAGCATTTTAGTAATGTTGTGAACTTAGTCACACATCTCTTATGCAGGTCTTCAAATAAATAATTTTACTAAAGAACTACAGCAGTAATCTTTGAAATCAGCACCACAGAAGCACAGGTGTTTCACTAGAATAAGTTCTGGAATGTAAACGTTCATTGAACTTATCTTCAAAATACTTGTAATGTCAAGTTTCCATATCAAACTGATATGCGTTTCTTATAACTGGGCCTCTATGATGTTCTGACTCACCAGTATCTAGATACCAAAGATCCTTGCAGCAAACTTGATTGTTCCAAGCTTTTCTGTAACCATCTCTACCACTCCAGATGTAGAGACGAGTGCCAACTGCCACAGCACAATGTCCAGCTCTTGGCCCTGGTAACAAGTTACTATTGTCTTCCGGACAATCTGGTATTAGACTTATCCATTCTGTGGTATCTAATAAGCAAAACTTGAAAAAATCAGTGTCTTTTTGATATAATATGCCTTTCTAGTAAAAGAAAAAAATGGAAGTGATTAACTACAAAAAATACAAAAGTTTACATAAATATCTCCAGTACCCTCTATCCAGCAGGACATCATCTGAGCATAGACCTCAAATAATTTGTAGACATTGTATTATAACCCCAAAAGAATTTTGAAGATGACATTTTCCTGATCTTCAATTGCCTCATAACACTGGGCAAAAACACTACGGAGATCTTGAAGTAGTGTAATTAACTGGCTCCTGGCAACAGCCTTGTTTAAGATATTTGTCTTACAGTACAATCCTATATTATAGTAAACAGGGCTATGTCTACAGCAGAATCACCCCAGCAAAGTATTTTACAACACAGCTGAATGCTTACAACCCACTGTCCAAACCATCCTCTGCCCTCCACAAAAACGAAGACACCTCTTCTTGGATTAAGTGCACACTACCAAACTCTGCTACTGATCTTGGTAAGACATGAAAACTGGTGCCTAGTTTTAAAGTCTAGGTTTACAACTTCATAATGTTTTTCAAGAATTTACTCAGGTTATTGGTTAAAACAAGCATTCAATATATTATCATCAACCAAAAATGCAGAAAACACTAACCCAAATTTAGGTAAGAAAATGAACTGGTACACTTCCATTCACTATCCTGAGCAGAAATCTCACCCTCTGCTGCCTGTGGAACCCATCCACCAAAAACATACATTCTGAAAAATACAGGGGGAAGGGATGGGAGGAGAGGGGGAGGGAGAGAGAGAGAGAGAGAGAGAGAGAGAGAGAGAGGGGGAGAGAGAGAGAGAGAGAGAGAGAGAAAGAGAAAGCTAATTAGTAACTTTCACAGCCCTACTGTATTGTTCTGTATCTCATCATAGACTAAGAAAAAACAATATTTACATTATTTACAACTACCAATTGTGGTTTACATGACATTGTTCATGCCCCATGTCTCTTTCTACAGTGTACTGTTACAGGTCCCTAGCTAAGTGCTGAATAAAATAACTGAATGAAAAAAGTACTACACATTATACACTACAGCTTTAAATTAATCAGAGGCCTCTGAAACTGCTAGCACTGTTGGAAGTTAAATTTACACAGAAGTTCTACACCCCTTCCATGCAAAACTCACAGCAGACCTTCTTAAGTTGGAACATTGTCAGATATCAAGAATAAAAAGGTAAGGTACAGGTTAGTCTGATAAAAATTTCTGACAAAACCAATAAAAGAAAAAGAAAAGTTAGGCTGTGTTAGAGGGTACCTACAAGTACTCCCGCACCCAAGTTGATACAAAATAGACAAGTGCATTGACTTTATCAAGGTTACAGGATTTAGTGTTAGTTTTACCAAGCAGCCGGAGAAGGAGAGAGATACATGCATACTTCAGTTGGGTTACATGGTTCAAGTCTGCTGATGGAATTTTATAGGGATGAGTATGGATGGTGCTTGAAAGCAGCTATGAAATCAAAAGGGTAATAATCATCGATAAGCATGGTGAACTTGATCACCCAAATTCAAGTGAGATTAAGTGAAACTGGAACAGGTAGAGAGTGGCTGGTAGGATGATAAGAATAGAGACTTTTTTTTTTTTTTTTAAATAAGGGATAAAAGCTAAAAGAGCATATGAATTTTCCCCCCTCTCCCAATGTATGTATAGACAATTTAAACTAAAGGGCAATGAATGAGCTTCAGAATGGAAATTAGAAGGAGGTTCCTAGCATTAAAACAGTCAGGTTTTTTGAACAAGCTTCCAAATAGGGTAGTGGGGGCAAAAAAACTGTATGTTTATTAAATGGATCTTGATGGGTCCCGTGATAGCAGAGGACTAGATTCAATAAGCCAGGAAGTCCCTCCCTGTCTTATATTTTTATACTCAACTCTTTCCTGTATCAATGCCAGGGGAAGGTATTTTTAACTAAATTCTCTATCAATCAAACAACATATTTTTGGAATTCTAAACATTAGAGTGGCATTTAAAAATACCCCCACCCCTCTTTATAGATCTGGAATAGCACTCTCCCTTCTTCCTTCAACTCCTGTATATTACAGTGCTGAGGCACTACACTTCTAGAACACAAGGCATCTAACTGCATACTACTTATAATCTATGATAATAAAACTATCATGGTTCATGAGTTATCATTATGAAACAATAAAATAAAACCCTCATGAATGATTATTTCACATTTAAAAAAACTGTTTCTAGATTAGTGCTTTTTATCATTTGCTAAAACCATTACTTTTCACTTAAGTAGTAATACATTGGACTGTGCGCCTTACTGATAGCAGGTCCATGTTACTATAGTTCATAAACTACTTTAACTTGGATAATGACATTAACTCCTACAGTCTCTAGGGATACAACAATATCCAAAATAGCATTCCACAAGGCCAAAATCGTTTACACCAAACACTGGTGGCAAGAGTAATCCAATATAGAAATACTATAGCATCATTCTCCTACTAGGTGTACCTTTCTAGAGTTGAGCTTTTAACAACAGACATACTTGTTTCCTATTACATTGGCCGTATGGAGACTGCGGGGAAGTGGCACTGTCCCTTTAGTTTCTGGTCTTGACCAGGTCATTGTTCCTTTAAAAAACAAAAAAAAACAAAAACACACACATACACACACACACCACACACAGAGAAATCATTAAGATAAAAATTCTGTATCTGTGCATCTCACTATCTAGATTTCAGGAAGTGCTAAGTATCAAATTCAACTAAGCAAGAAAGCTAAACTAATTCCTATGTCAGTGATTCTCAACCAGGGTGGTGGGACATGCCACCAGATCCACAGAAGGGTGCTGTGTGGCATGAGACAGTAAGCAGATAAACTAAGCAGAAAGTACAGGCTCAGGCTCATCTCTGCCTGGGCAATTCCCCATCCCTACTGCTGGGGAAGGATGCAAGGGCTGCATTGTACACATTACTTTTTTTTTTAATTTTGTGAATAGAGTGGCACCCAGTTATGTAGAAGGTGCTTCAAGTCCAAAAAGGTTGAGAAACACTGACTAAAATGTTAATAATACTTTAATAACTTCAAAATAGAAAAATATTTTCATGCTTAAGCTTCTTTCCAACCCTCATATAAAGAGTTGACAAACATTAACCGATCCAGCACACTGAAACTGAGATTACACTCCCAATCCATTAATACATTTCAGTTTTTATAAGACCCTTTAAAACACCAGAGTGAAAATGAATACTGCAAAATACTAGCAGTGACAGAAAATGCAGGTGTTATAGACTAAAAAAAATAAATAAATAAATCAGAATGTCTTAACCCAGTGAACAATAATTTATAGTTGAACACGGGCAAATCTTAGTAAACCCTCCTAGGTAACTGAGTTTAATACATCATTTACCCTCAAAAGCTTTCATTTTTCCTCAACACTAGATATGCCCCGAAACAGATACTCTACTTGGACACTCACCTATGTCAAGTTCCCAAAGATCATTAAGTCGACAGCCACACATCCCTCCAAAAATATACATCTTTGGAATTCCCAAATCTTTTCTGCAATATATGATGGATGTGTGAGATTCTCGAGGAGAAGGCAAGATCCCTTTTGTCACTGGAATGCTCCAACCTATGACTCCAGAACCATGTTGTAGTTCCAGTTCATAGAAGTCATTTAAATATCTAGGGCAAGATAGTAAAAAAAAAAAAAATAAAAAATGTTTCATTAAACAATATATAAATGGCAATAATGTAGGTGAAATATATACAGCTCTTTATATTAAGGACCCTGTACCATGGTAAAGGTCTAATTTTAATTTTCCAGTACCCCTCAAACATGATGGTATTTTGTACAACAAAATAAGGAGGATCCAATTTGGAAGAGAAAAGGCAGCTGAAAAAGAAGGCTAATATTAATTTTAAGAAATACCTTTGGAAAAAAAAAAATAGTGATAGTTAAGAATGAGAAGCAGTGAAATACGGTGGATTTCAGATCATGAAAAACTATAATAGTATAAATCACACATCTAGAAAGCCTGCTTTCATGCCATGTCTGATGCACAATATTCCATGAAAAAGCCTAGCAGAAACTGGCACCAATGTTCTTAGCGTGATTCACCACATCTGAAAAAGCATCCTCAGCAAGTGAGAAGTTAAAAGCTAAACTTATAAATACACTATGTCGGGGTTGTCAACCGGGGGTATGCGTACCCCTGAGGGTACTTCGAAGGGTCCCAGGGAGTACACAAAGGCGGGTGGAGATAGAGCGCTGCCACCCCACGCTGCTACCTCACAGGGGCTGAGCCGGGGCACAGCGAGAGCAGGGCTGCAAAGACGCTGAACTGACACCACTCGCCAAGCCCCTGCTCCACATCTGGCCACTTGCTGTCGCCGCCACCGCCCCCCCCCCAGGGGTACACTTACTAAAAAAGGGTACACCAGGAGTACACTTATTTAAAAAGGTTGAAAATCCCTACACTATGTCACAGTGTATCAGATGATAGGCAAGATGCAAACAAAGGGGACAAGAAGGGGAAAACAGGCTATTTATGTGCTGAAGTTCTTAGGGTGGTCAGGGGAATGTACCGTTTGTTGTTGAATTGAAAGAAATTATTTACTTGCAAGTTCCTTTTACAGAATTGTTTGTATTTTGGTTTTCACTTCAGCCAAATCTTATTTAGCAAATGGAAGAGAGATTTGGAACAGTTAACTGTTGTGACTAGCCACCTTCACTGAAGATCAAATGGGTGAGAGAGAGTCCACAACTCTTGATACTTTGTTTTATCCAAACGGTTGCTGTTAAATCAAATTTACAATTGTAAATAAAGTAACTCATCAATACAAGCACACTTCATGGTTACAAAAAAAAGGCTTCCAGAACCAACTGACTAAAAGAGGAAGATTCTCAAGGCTTCAAATTAGTTTGAAGAAATTCATATTAAAAGCTACAAAACTGCACACCAAAGTTTTAACATGCTATTAAGCTGAACTATTATTCAAAACCCAACTCAAAAGGTCAGAAAAACTTCAATCTGACAGATGACTGAAGGGAAAGGAGACAAAAGTTCAGAAATGTATCATCAAATCCTAGGGATCAGAAAAAAGGGAGGCTAAATAATTTCCAGTGTTGCTAAAGGAACACACTACAGAAAAGACTCTACACGTTTTGTTCAAACCCAGTAAACATATACCTGGGAACATTATTGTTTGAATCTTCACTTTCATTTGCAAGGCCACCAAATAAGTAACACTTGTTGCCGTATAATGAAAAACTGTGGCCAAGTCGAGGACAAGGTGGGGAACCAGTAGATGGAGGCTGGGGTTTTACTTTTTTCCATAGCCATCGACTTGCCTTAAAGACAAAAAGACAGACATCTTCAGAAATCACAAATTTATATTCTATAAACAAACATAATTTGAGAACCCAAATGACAACAATTTGGAATATTCTTGGTTTGTTTTCTGTGCAAACTTTAGTGGACTATTAAAAATTTCCCGGTACCCTCCTAACACCAGCATGAACAAAACAAGCTAGGGAAAGTGCCAACAAATTAATGAAGACCTACTCGCTCACTAGCCATTGCGTACATTATTCAGCTTTATTTTGCTTTGACAGAATAAAAAAATACTTTGTTTCAAGCCATGTTCTCTTCATATTTATATCCTATTTTGAAGATTTATTTTCTCTTCAAGCTGCACACAAACCCTATCCAACTTTCAAATGACACTGATAATGCACAATATGCATTTAATAAAATGGATAAGTAATGCAATATTTGAAACTGCATCGTTTCATACCTGTAATTCATATATATCATTACTGTATCTTCCATATTCAACCATTCCTCCAAATACTAGTATTCTGGTGCCGTCACAAACAAAACCATGAGCTGCACAGCCTGGAGGGATATCTCCTCTAACAGCAGGAAGAAACCACTGATTTGTAACTACAGCAAAATAAATAAATACAAATGTTTAAACAACACAGAAAGGAATTAATATGGATTTAACATCTCTATCCCCAGAAGAGGGACACAGGCTATTCATCCTTTTTCTTCTTTAATAAGCATGAGTGGTTGTCAAAGGGCAAGGTTATTCAAGGACTTTTAAAAGTAAAGTCAGTTAACAAGGGAAATAAAACTTTCAAAATACCTCTGTAAAACAGGAGATACTCAATATACCAAGGAATACAAGGCCACTGTGGTTAAGCGACTCACCCCAGTTCAGAGACTGAGTCAGTAGCAGAGTCAACAGAAGAGTCCAAAAGTTTAGGCTCCCAGTACCCTTTACACTAAATGCTAGAACACCCTAGGCATCATCTTATACTACAGAAACTTTACAAAAGAGTTTTCTATTGTTGCCAACACCAGCAAACCTCCCTACATGTGAGCAACATGGATAGAACTTAATGCTGATGGGGTTTCATTTGCCAACACATTTTTCAATAATTTGTAGCCGGGTCAAATAACAATCAAGTTTAATTAGCTCGGTGTAGAACTAATGCTAAAAAAATCCTGCAGTTAAGAATATCCCCAGTAACAGCATGGCCCAGCTCTCTTGTGCACATATCACCCATCCTAGCTTTTATTCCACAATTCTTACAAGGTAACAAAACAATAAACTGTCACAATGAAACAAGGCCAAAGGCCTATATACCCTTGTGCTACAATATTTCTTTACAGGGACACTTAGTTTGAAATCTAATCAAAAATACTTTTGTTATACCCAACTCTAAACCCATCTGCCAGTTCTGTACATTCACAATTATACCATCATAACTTTTCTCTTTCTGCTATCAGACCTACTCCCACACTAGCAGCCTCTGACACAGAAATTAATTCCACAAGAAATATTGCAAACATACCAAATGCAAAGATTGAACCTCACTCTAGTGCTGTCCACAGGTACAATTTAAACGTTTGCTTTGGGAGTCTACTACCCCTATTTACATACAGCAACCTCTCTACCTGCCAGCTGCTGACAGGACTCTGCTCAGAGGAAACTTCCTTCCTCTATGCCAGCTACTTTCATGCTCTCAGCCTTCAGCCAAAGTACTGCCCCCAACATGATACCGCCACGTCTTCAGTGGGTTTCTGCTCCTACAGCCATGCCGCTGAGGGAAGGATGACAGCCAGCTCTCTCCCACCATCAACTTGGGGGCATCCTTTTTAAACCTTCCCACCCCACCTCCTCTTTGTAAATAAATAATAAAACACCCATGACAGCTTGAGACTACTCATGGTCCTCTGAGAGAGCCAAGGCTTTCTGAGGGTGCTTCATTTTCTGGGAACTGGTGCACCTAGAGAAGCTTTTGAGCTCCACGCAATTTTTGCCAGCATGGCTCCGTGCACCAACCATGGGGGGGGGGGGAAATCACATGCCCCAGGGGGGCAGGAAGCACCCTCCCATCCCTCCCTGCAAACACTTACTTCTGCTAAGTAAACGTGCTTGTGAGAGGTGCCAGTGCCACACCCCAGCGCCGGGAGCCCTCACCTGGGACAAGTGGGGAGCTGAGCAGGACGGAGCAGGGATGTGTGCCAGCTGAGGCCTCCGCCTCTGCTTCTCACCAGACATCCCAATCTGGAGCTGAGACCCCTTTTCTCAATTCAAGTCGAACTGTGATGACAGCCACCCTCGGGCCCTGGCACCTTTCCACTAGTTTTTTGGCCACCTCCCTTCCCCCAGGCCTCCATGTACTCCCCGGCCCGGCTCTTAACGCTGGGGGCTGCTCCGGATGGGGGCCCGAGGCCACCCCACCCCGGCCCGACACGGCCCGCGCGGGGCCCCGCACCCGTGTTATAGACGTGCAGCTCGTCCGCGATGCCCTCGTTGCCGCCGCCGAAGATGATGAGCAGCTCGCGGATGGCCACGGCGCGGTGGCCGTGGCGGAAGCGGGGCACCGGCCCCGTGAATGACGAGACCCTCCTCCAGCTCCGGCCAGCGGCGGCCACCGCCGCCGCCATTTTACCGTCCTCCCACAATGCACCGCGCCCCCCTCGCCCCGCCGCGCCGGGACCGGAGCGGCCGTTGGCCGGGGTCACGTGGCCCGCCGCAGGAAGGGCGGGGGCGTGGGTGGGGGCGCCGGGGTCTGCGGTGCTGCCCCTCCCCCCCGCACGGGGGCTCCGGCTGGCAGCGGGGCGCGCGGGAGACAACAGCCCCTTTTTCCTGCGGTGAAAGAGAAGCGAGAGGCTGTGCCCTAGGCCGGGGCCCCAGCCCCGCCTGACTGACTTTCAGATCAATGCAAATAAAAAATAAATAAAAAAAGCCAATGTCACTCCAAGAAGGTGCCCTCAGCCTGCACAAAGCTTGGATAAAGCATTCCCCCGCGCAAGAAAACCGCCGCCTGCCCAAATGAGGCCAAAAAAAATAGCGGACAGGCGCCACGGCCTGAGGGCTGCTGTCATTGTGGTTAGCCTTGAATTGGGAAAAGGGGTTGCGACTCTACGTTGGGATTTCTGGTCAAACCCGAGGCTGGGAGTGGGGCCTCCGCGGCTCGCATCCCTGCGCTGCCGGTCGAGCCCCAGCCCCAACTCCTGCTCTGTGCCCCACAAGCGGGCTCTGGCCCCCGGGTGACGCGTGCAGCACTGGCCACCTCTCCTGTGTGGACGTTTGTTTTTTGGAGTTTTTTTAATTAAATATTTCCATGGTCCAAGCCAAATCAAGTCCAAATCCATGAGTCAGTCCAGATCCATAAGTGGCCCTACTACCGGCAAACATCCTCCGCCCCCAGCGGGGGCTTCAGGTGTTTCCAAATCCTTTGGCGGGCATCCTACATGCAGGCCCAAGCCCAGAGACTTGGGGTTCTGATGCCCCCGAGGTTTGCTTGCCCTCAGCCATAAGGCCGCATGAGCAAGCTAGGGTGGAGTCTCCCTCCCCTTTCCGTAAAGTGGGCATAAAGCCAAGATCTCGCCACTCCAGCAGCTAAATGGGAGGTTTACTATATATGTTACCTTCGCAGGTACTACACCCATGCCAGGAGAGCAGTTGTCCCCAGGTGCGACTAGAAAAACCGCCTTGGTGGCCACAGTGTTTCCCACGCCAGTTAAGTATAGCACTGTGCTTGATCAGAGCATACTTAGCAGAAGTGTTTGCTGAAAAAAAGACTTGAACTTGACTCTCTCGCTTTTTAGGGAGTGCCGGCCCCACACCCTCTCCCAGATCTTTCACCAAAAGCTTTGGAGGCTGGCTAGGGTTGTTGACAGCCCAGGCGTTGCAAGTTTGAGGCCATAGATTGCACAGTGGCTGTCAGGTTCTAACAAATCTGTGAATTCTGCTAAATGCCTTGTCATGAGGACACAGGAAGGAAGGAAGAGCTGTAAACCAAAGTGGTTCTTGAGTGGCTTCCCAGTGCCTCCCATGCTTCCCCATCAGCTGTTTCTAGACCTACGTGCATGTGACCGCACCTGAGTTGCTGAGTTTGGGTGGAACAGAGGGATGCATCTGCACCACTGCACCACTGCATTGGCCCCTGCAGGCTGGGGACCTTGGAGCATGAGTGATGATGCCAGGGGCCTCCCAGAGTGACAGAACAGATGCAAGTACAGTGGAAAGCAGAAGTGCTCAATCTCTGGCCTGTCAGCCAAAGGTGGCCTGTAGAGCCATGGCATCTGGCCTGTGGGGATCCCCATGGCCATGAGTAAGGAAATTTGACAACAGAGGAGTAGTGGTTGTTAATATGGCCACCCTCCTCCCTGCTAATTTCCCAGACCCCAAGCCCCACAAAGTAGGTTGGAGCCAGACCAAGCCCCCTCCCCTGCTGTGGCTGGATCAGGACCAAGCCATGCTCTGTTTTGTGCCACCCCCTCCCCCTACCTGGATCAGAGCTGGGCCATGTCCCCTTCCCCCATAGGCCTGGGTTGGAACTAGGTTACTTGCCATTCTCCTCTGTGTGCCAAATGGGGCCCACTATGCCCCCCCTGGCACCAGATCAGGACCCAGATGTATCCAACCTGCAGACAGACCAAGCACTGCTCATCCAGCCTGCCAGCCAAAAAGGTTGAGCACCACTGATGTAAAGGCATGAGCCAGAAAGGAGCTGCAGACTCCCCAGGAAGAACTGGCCTGCGGCTGCCAGTACTCCCAGAGCTTAATAACAGAAATAGCCCCAAGTGCCTAATGAGGAAGCTAACTTTGCCAGAGGCAGTGATTCTCAACCAAGGGGCCATAGCACCTGGGGGTGCCTAGAGATCCTTTTAAGGGTGTCGCACAATGTTAGCACTGTGATGCATTGATCCATAGGATAAGTCCAGAGAGTCACAACAGAACTCCATAGTGTTAAACCATTCACAGAAATCATAGTGAAGCAGGGCTGGAAGGGATCTCCAGAAGTTATCTAGTCCAATCCCCTGCCTGAGGCAGGATCTTCCCTATCCAAATCATCCTACACAAATCCATAATTTAACCTCTACATAAAACTGCTGTCAATCCCAACACAACACAAGACCTAACACTAACCCGCCACGGGTAAGGCAGGACCATGGCAGCCAACGTCCTGCTCCTATAAAAGGTTGTTAATATATGCTCAAGAGATCCCAGGGAGAGGGTCGCACCCCCACTTCAGAGGAAAGCAAAGACCCACCACAGCCTGTACCAAGCTGACCATGGTGTAAAGCGTTCTCACCTGCTGTGGTCTTTCTGAATTCTTTGTGACAAGAATTAATCCACTACTTTTCTCTAGTCAAAAACCAAGTGAAAATTAAGCTGGGATTTTCTGAAGGCCTCAAGTCAAAAAGGGTTGAGAATTGTTTTTTTAAGCCAACATGTTCCCGTGTGTGGTCCAAATATCTCTGGTGGATATAGATAGAAAGGGAAAATAGATGAGATATGGGTGGATCTGAGGAGAAATGGGCTTGATAGTAATAATAATAATTTGGGGATCCCATTATGCCATTCCTCTCTTTGGCACTGTTCCTGCAATCAGCTCTGCACAGGTAGACCCTTGTACCCAGTGCCACCCAGACAGACAATATATTCTGGTATATTTGGAACAGGTTGCAAGTCCAAATTTTAGGCTTTTTATTTTTACTCCATCAAGTATCTATCCTGACTTTGGTGATTCATAGATTCATAGATGTTAGGGTCGGAAGGAACCTCAATAGATCATTGAGTCCGACCCCCTGCATAGGCAGGAAAGAGTGCTGGGTCTAGATGACCCCAGCTAGATACTCATCTAACCTCCTCTTGAAGACCCCCAGGGTAGGGGAGAGCACCACCTCCCTTGGGAGCCCATTCCAGACCTTGGCCGCTCGAACTGTGAAGAAGTTCCTCCTAATGTCCAATCTAAATCTGCTCTCTGCTAGCTTGTGGCCATTATTTCTTGTAACCCCCGGGGGCGCCTTGGTGAATAAATACTCACCAATTCCCTTCTGTGCCCCCGTGATGAACTTATAGGCAGCCACAAGGTCGCCTCTCAACCTTCTCTTGCGGAGGCTGAAAAGGTCCAGTTTCTCTAGTCTCTCCTCATAGGGCTTGGTCTGCAGGCCCTTAACCATATGAGTGGCCCTTCTCTGGACCCTCTCCAGGTTATCCGCATCCCTCTTGAATTGCGGCGCCCAGAATTGCACGCAGTACTCCAACTGCGGTCTGACCAGCGCCCTATAGAGGGGAAGTATCACCTCCTTGGATCTATTCGTCATGCATCTGCTGATGCACGATGAAGTGCCATTGGCTTTTGTGATGGCTTCGTCACACTGCCGACTCATGTTCATCTTGGAGTCCACTAGGACTCCAAGATCCCTTTCCACTTCCATGCCACCCAGCAGGTCATTCCCTAGGCTGTAGGTGTGCTGGACATTTTTCCTCCCTAGGTGCAGCATTTTGCATTTCTCCTTGTTGAACTGCATTCTGTTGTTTTCTGCCCACTTGTCCAACCTGTCCAGGTCTGCTTGCAGCTGTTCCCTGCCCTCCGGTGTGTCCACTTCTCCCCATAGCTTTGTGTCATCTGCAAACTTGGACAGAGTACATTTCACTCCCTCGTCCAAGTCGCTGATGAAGACATTAAAGAGTATCGGTCCAAGGACCGAGCCCTGTGGGACCCCACTGCCCACACCCTTCCAGGTCGAAGCTGACCCATCCACCACGACTCTTTGGGTGCAACCCTCCAGCCAATTCGCCACCCACCGGACTGTGTAGTCATCCAAGTCACAGCCTCTTAACTTGTTCACAGTATGGGGTGGGATACTGTATCAAAGGCCTTCCTGAAGTCTAAGTATACGACATCCACCCCTTCTCCTGTGTCCAGGCGTTTCGTAACCTGGTCATAAAAAGAGACTAGATTGGTCAGGCACGATCTGCCTGCCACGAACCCGTGCTGGTTTCCCCTCAGCATAATTTGTCCTGCCGAGCTCTTGCATATGTGAGCCTTGATAATTTTTTCAAAGACTTTGCCAATGATGGAGCTGAGACTGAGTCCCAAGGTATAGTTTTGGTTTAGCCTACCTGTAGTTTTCACAGAAGGACAAAGGTTGATTGGAGCATTGTTGAGAAGACTTAAAGGAAAATAAACCAATGAAAAAAACTGTAGTTTAAAAAACAAAATTAAAGATGCTGTCTGCGCAGGCTCCCTAAGTTTTTCCATTTTTTTCCCTCAGGCTATATGAATACTCTAAAATGAATTTAGAGTGCAAAATTATTAATACAGTACAATGCTCTTTTCATCATCCTTTTCTGAAAGCTTGATGGAAAGACTGTTTCTTATGGATGACATTAAGTTTTGGAGACGGCAATTGTCAAGGTGAAAAGAGACTTTCAAAAAAGGGGTAACATGGAAACAAAAATATGAAAGGGCACAAAGGGAACTCATGAGGGAAGATATACTAATATACATTCTAATTCCTTTTGTGGCTTAAATGGTATCCCAGATCCAGATTCCACAACTTTGCCAATATTTGTGAAAGGGGGAGGTTCAGAATTACAACCCACATTCAGAGTGGAATGTTGTAAATGTTGCCTACTTTTATAAGAGGGGAAAAACATCACCATGTATTTACACGCTTTTGAAAACTGTACCATATTCAGTGCTCACATTGGTTTTATGCACATTCCTGTTACTCGAGTCTGACAAACCAACAGCTGCCCATTCTCTTTCTTTTCTTTACCAAAAATAATGATTAAATAAAAATGTAACCTGAAACCAAACTGCTGTTGAAGTCTCTTCTGAAACTATTCACTTTGCTTTCCCCATCTGGACTTGTGTTTCCTATGGGATTTGTTTGCAATCTGCCAGATGAGGATTTGAGAGGTATTTGCCAGATCTGGGTCTGGATCATTCAGCACATCTGGAAGTGTTTTATGGGGCTCTCTCTCATTCCACCACTGGAACGTCTGGATTCTGAGCGACTTCTCAGCAGCAGAGAAAGAAGAAAACCAGCCGATCTCCAAAGTAAACTTGATGAGTTTGTAAAAGGAATCCAAATTTTAAAGTATTACTATGGCCCTTTTATAGCCAAGGGTTTCAAAAAGGAGCCACGGGCAAGCCAGCGTTGGCATGAGTGCATGCATTTTGGGCCCTGTAGGAATCAAGTATTCTCGTCCTACAGTTCTTCGGGAGAAAGAAGCCCTGAATCCCGTGCTGCATTTGAAAGGTAAAAGACTAATTAAGCAGGAAATATCTGAAGAGTAGTGTCATAGTTTCTTATTCAGCTTTCCCTGCTGTAGCCCCTCAGTTTGTTATATGATTTGGCATTTGTGTCTGGAGTCTGTCAGATTCCAGTAACAAATATCTGACTTCAGGAAAATTTGAGTAAATGTTTGCAGAGTAACAAGTTAATTTCTTTCCTTCAAAAACTATACCACCAGGCTCTTGGTATCTAGGAGCTTCTTAAATATTGAACTGAAAGATGGATTTTATTCAGTTCTTAATAGGTTTGGATTTTAAAGCTTCAAAACTTACAACCTGATGAAATTTGCACTGTTTTAATTATTTCTGAAAATTGTTTGGATCTCTGACTGACAAGCTACACATGACAGATATCACAAGTAACATTTACAGCTTGTGACAAATTTTTGCAAGAGTGAAATTGGCAGATCTGGCCTTATTAAAATCAGTGGTGTTAGTGCCACTGGCTGGAGAGAGGCCTGAGTTTCATCCTAGGAACATAAAGTGGGAGTGTTGTCTACTTCATGTAAAACATATTAATTAAAATTTCCAGACTAGGAAGAAGACTATATTTGCATGCTGTGCACAGGAGGGGAGATTTCTAAGGGAAAGTTCTTTTCTTCAGTGACATCCTAATGTGTTTTTATATATATTAATGGCAGTTCTATGCATGTGGAAAGAACTATTTTGGAATCTAGATGAGCAGTGTAGCTCTGTGAAATATTGAGCCCTAATATAATACAGTTCCACTATGATTTATTAATCTGCAAGCCACCACATTTACAGGCATTTAGGCATCTAGGTAAGTGTTTACAAAGTGATTTCTCTGTTTGGTTTACATTTTCTGCTTGGTATTAGTTTGTCCAGGCCCTTCAACTCAGAATTAGCCTGCAAAAAAAAAACTGAGTTTGTGATGCAACTCCAAAGAATTCTTACAGCTTCAGCTTCATCCTCCTTCAGTTAATCAGTTATAAAAACTTGCCTATATTTGAAAAGAACAGAAATATGTATCTATATCTATTTATACATAAACATGGAAAAAGAATGGGTTGTGGTGGTTACCATGACTGGAGGGAGAGTTAATATAAGCATACATTATTTTCTTTCTTTACTGCGGTGTTGTGTAGTTATTGTCTGCTTTAGTCATCCGGGCAGCTCATCCCAAGTCTTCAGTAGTTTCTTTCCTGAAGTGTTGTGGTTTTACAAGATCAAGGAGGCTGGAATATTAAAAGAAATCCCTTTAATGATATTGCACCAGATAGCGACTGACCCTTTGTAAGAGCAGAAGAGGAGCTAGAAGGATCATTTGCACAAGAAGCCAGCTCTGCTTTGGAATACTGGAAACAGGCTGGCTAGCAATGCTGGCAGCACTTCTCAGCTCAGGGATGGAACAAGACAAAGCCATCCTCCCTGTATATAACAGCGCTATCATGGCAGACTTGCAGGACTTTCAGCCTATTAATTCCTTTCAGTTCCAAGTGCATGCATATTGTACAATGTTACCAAAAGTGACATAAAAGATATTATTCTATAAGGCACCCAGGAAAGAGAAAAAAATATGACCATTAATTCTTTTAAAAACAACATAACAACTATGGTATTCCCTTCATTAAATCAGTGAAAATTGTGCAGGCATCGGTTTGGATAAGTGAAGGTACAAATAAGTCATTATATTTTTTCCCCACTATTAAGGTTTTCCAGCTTTCCAGCTGCCTACAGTACAAAGAACAAAAATAATGTTCATTTCTAAAATTAAATTAAATGTTACATTTTTTCATGATCATCCATTATAAAGGTTTAACTCTTTTCTATGATCCAGTACTGGCCACTGCCAGGCCTGTTCTATAATGACAGTTCTAAGGAAACCTCTCACTGCTGCTCTAGCATCATAGATGATGCTTGTGGTCAGTCCACACTAATGCTCTTCCCTCATTGCTTGCACCTAGTGCAGTTACCCTGGTATTAATGCAAGCGTGGATTTCTTAAAACTAGTAACATAGCCACAACCCAAGAGACAGAATTCTAGACTAAATAGACCAGTGTTGTCTGATATAGGATGAAATTCACTATGTTTCTTTGTATTTGATAACAATAGCTGTAAGCAGAAGGTTTTTACATTTATTGTTCTGTTGTATGGGGAGTCATAGACAATTTTCAGCCATCTAAAAACATTTACACATTGGATAAATATTGTATATGTTTACATGGGTTTTAATTGCTGTTTGACCTAATTAAAAAAATCACTATTATACCATGTAAAGTAGTGCTGACAAAAAAAAACCCTATAGTGAGTTTATTGAAACACTACTCATCTCACTGTAGTTACAGATCTTTGAAAATGGTTCACATTCTTTTAAATGTTTTAAAAGGATATTTGAATCTCAGTTTCTGAGTAATGGGAGGTCATAAGCAGTTAGCCCAGTCACTGCAAGTACTTTTTCCATAAAATGTTTGGTAAAATTTGGGATCTGATTTTGCTTGCTTTCAAGTCAAGAGGTACAAATCTAGTAATATAAAATCAGGTCCAGAAAAAACTAAAGTAGTATTATTTTGCTGTGTTTATAATAACTTTCTCTCTTTTTGACCACAGGTAACACAATTCTTAACCAAGGAAAACATGGCTCTGTTAAAGAAAGGTAAGAAAGATTCAGAATATTTCAAATGCTAAATTGCTTCATACATTTATCTTTTAAACAGCTTCATAAAGATCTTATAGTAAAGAGATTGCATAGGAGAGTTGCATGTAAATATAAGGCTCTAATTCTGCTAAGCACTTAAACACATTTAACTTATAGGCATGTGATCAACTTCTTTCCCATTCAGCAGTGCACTAAAATACATTCTTAAATCCCACTGACTTCAATGGAATGGCTGATATGCTTCCCCTAATCAAGGCTTGTAAGAACAGGATCTATTCCTGATATATGCTTAGGACTCACAAAGTGCATTGAAGTTAATGAACCAAATTAAAAAATTAAGTAGAGGTGATGTAAAGTCAACAGGTCATGGGGTGGGAGAGTGAAATGGTATACTGTATATGCTGAATGGCTGCAAATAGATGTAAAAAGGGCCTTAATTAAAATCCACGGGGGTAACTTTAAATTAATTCCTACTTGACTCTTCTTTTATATAATTCCCCTGTTGCCTGTGTTTGTTCCAGTCTTTGGTGTGGAGATCACATAATTTTTTACCACATCTTGCACATTACTTCTGAATTGGAGTAACTAGAGAGCATCTTGGAGTGTGGCATTCCATGCTGGCCTATGAGAGTGGTGGCACTCAAAGTAGCTCATATCAGTTTAGTTCCATGCAATTTTTGCCTATGAGCAATTCCACCTCTTCCATTACCTATTTCCAGATTCTGATCCTTCTGCCTTCCTCACACAGGAGTTAGAAAAGCTATTGTGTGATGTCAAGGCACTGCAAATCCCTATGAAATAAAATGCTGGAGGGAGACAGAGCCACACAGGACCAGGATTTGCTGTGAAACTTCCAAGTTAGAGAGACAGCAGCAAACTTGAGAAAGTGTGGTATGCCCCAAATCCAAATTGTCTTGGAGTGTAGATAACCTGCTGCAAGAGTCCCTTGGGTTTTTTTGGTTAATATCTCCATTTTAGCTATATCAGTTGATTCTACAGGCTGTGTATTTCCTTCATTGTCAGTCAGGCAGAAAACACTTGCTTTCTATCTCTCATGCAGAAATGTCTTGAAAGGCACAGTATCCTACTAGACGTAGTTTTATTGTGTGCTACTCTGGGCGCTTTACTGTGGAGCTGACTAATTAGCTCCGTAGTAAAGCATCACCAACTAAACATGTGGCACTATTAGATCACAGTAAACTAATTAACTCCACTGTAGGATAGTACTGCCTAACAAGTATTGTCCTGCAGTGGAGTAGTTACATGCAGCGAAACGCATGTCCAGACAGTGATGGGGCTTACTGGGGCGCAAGGGTGTTACAGTGCTGGGGCTGCCTGCCAACTAGCCCTGCAATGTAGCACCCTCCTGCATTAGCCAGCCCCTCCGGAGCACATTGAGCTGGGTTCATAGATTCATAGATGCTAGGGTCGGAAGGGACCTCAACAGATCATCGAGTGCTGAGGTCAGATGACCCCAGCCAGATGCCTATCCAGCCCTCTCTTAAAGACCCCCAAGGTAGGGGAGAGCACCACCTCCCTTGGAAGCCCATTCCAAATTTTAGCCACCCTTACCGTGAAGAAGTTTTTCCTGATATCTAGCTTAAGTCTGCTCTCTGTCAGTTTATGACCATTGTTCCTTGTTACCCCAAGAGGCGCCCTGGTGAACAGAGCATCTCCAATCCCTTGCTGCATCCCCCTAATGAATTTGTAGGTGGGTACAAGATCACCCCTCAGCCTTCTCTTGAGGAGGCTGAAGAGATCCAGGGCCCTCAGTCTCTCCTCTTAGGGCTTGTCCTGTAAACTCCTAACCATACGAGTGGCCCTTCTCTGGACCCTCTCAAGTCTATCAACATCCTTCTTGAACACATGATAAAGTGCGGTTAGCTTTGCTGATGATTCCATCACACTGATGACTCATGTTCATCTTGGAATCCACTATGACTCTGAGATCCCTTTCTGGGTCAGCAGTAGGTGTGCTGGATATTTTTGCACCCTAGGTGCTGCACTCTGCACTTGTCCTTGTTGTACTGCATCCTCTTGTGTACTGCCCACTTTTCTAACCTGTCCAGGTCTGCCTGCAATTGTTCCCTGCCCTCCAGAGTGTGCACTTCACCCCATTATTTAGTATCATCTGCAAACTTGCACAGAGTACATGTCACACCCACATCCAGGTCACTGATGAAGATATTGAAGAATACAGGTCCAAGGACTGAACCCTGTGGGACCTCACTACCCACATCCTTACAGGTCAATACTGACCCATCTACTACCACTCTCTGGGTGCGACCGCTAAGCCACTTTGCCACCCACCGGACCGTGTAAACATCTGTCACAACCTCTTAATTTATTTATGAGAATGGGATGAGATACTGTATCGAAGACCTTGCTAAAATTCAAGAAAACAACATCCACCTCTACTCCTGCATCTAAGCATTTTGTGACCCTGTCATAAAACGAAACCAGATTGGTCAGGCATGATCTACCTGCTATGAATCCATGCTGGTTTCTCTGCTGCATAATTTTTCCCACTGGACCCCTACAAATATGATCTTTCATAATCTTTTCAAAGACCTTTCCAAGGATGGAGGTGAGACTGACTGGCCTATAATTACTCGGATCCTCCTTCCTCCCCTTCTTGAAAATAGGGACCATATTGGCCCTTTTCTAGTCCTCCAAGACCTGACCCAAGCACCACAAGCACTCAAACAGCCATGCCAGTGGTTCTGCTATGACACTGGCCAATTCCTTGAGTACTCTGGAATGCAGCTCATCCAGGTCTGCTGATTTAAACACATCTGGTCCATACAAGTGACTCGGCACCAAGTCAGCATCAACAGTTGGTGGGCCCCTTGGTACTTACCTGGAGTGTACTACTGCATGTCTCGCAGTTTGTAGGTTTTAGACTCTCTCCATCTCCTGCCTCCCTGTCCCCCATCGTACTTAATTTAAAGCCCAACGTAGGAGGTCAGCCAACCTGTAAGAAAAGAGACTCTTACCTTTTGTGAAGAGATGAAGTCTATAGCATCCCAGGAGGTCCCTTACATGGAAGTGCGGATCGTGGTCCAGGAAGCCAAAACCCACGTGATGACACCAACTCCGGAGCCACGGGCTGACTTCTCTGACACAGGTGACGTGATGCCTAGTGCGACCACTGACCGGGAGGATCGACAAGAAGACCACCTGCACCCCAGCTTCCTAAACATGGTCCCCAGAGCCTTGTAGTCACCCATGATACGGTCTGGACTACTCCTCACTGCATGATTTGTTCCCACATGGATAAGGACCATGGGATAGTTGTCAGAGGGCTGGATGAGGTCAGGAATTCTTGCTGTGATGTCCCTGATCCTGGCTCCAGGCAGGTAGCAGACTTCACACGCCATGGGATCCAGACGACAGATGGGTCCCTCTGTTTCTCTCAGCCAGGAGTTGCCCACAACGATGACACAGCATCTCTTCTTCTGCTTACCTGGCTGGCCCTCAGTTCACTCAGGAATGACAGCAGGCCCCTCCAGTGTACTTTCCCCCACCACACACTCCTTCAGTGCAGCCAGGGCCTCATATTTGTTAACCAACTGCACCAGGGAAGCTGTCTCTGTGGCAAGAGGTCTGGCCCCTAAAGTGACTGTCCTCTACTCACCAGCATCTACTTCAGGGCATTCCCTCACAGCTTCTCCACCAGGCATCTTGTTCTGCAGAGAATGAAAGTAGCTATCAATCTCTTCTTCAATTGCTTTGATCCCCCTCAGCCTGCTCACCTCTGCCTGGAGTTCCCTCACCTGCCCCTCTAGTGCCTCAATCCGGTCACATGTGGGACCGGCAAGGGAACCCCCAGTCCCCACATTACCCCCAGGCCTCAGAGATTCTGCCAGGCAACCCCCGCAGACAGGGGGCCAAGGCATTGCCGAAACATCCAAGGGGCCTGTCTGGGTGGAGGCCTCACAGGAACTCCAGGCTGGAGGCAGCAGCAGGACAGGTGCCCTGGCTACGCTCCATGTCACCACCCCCATAGTAGCCCCCATCCTCATTCACTTACCTGAAGTCTCTGTCAGAAGCTCCTGTGTATTCCTGCCCATGACTGGCCTGCAAACTGCTCCTCTGTTGGCAGTCCCTGTTTGCTGGCTCCCTAGTCACAGGCTCCCTGGTCACTTGGGGAGTCTCCTTTTATACCCTTCTGGGCCTGGGTTGACTCAGGCTGGCACAGCCCAGGGCTGGCAGGCTGATCCCTGGGCCCACTTGCCAGTCATGGTTGCTCTACTCCAGTTCAATGTGCTACGATCCCAGGCATACATACAAACACTTTGCCCAAGAGTGATAAACTCTGGTGCAAATTGCACTAGAGTTTATTGCTATGTGCTAACTGCACACGTAGATGCACCCTGTGTATGTTCCACTTAGACCTAACTTAACTGAATTCAGTGGGTCAGCTGATCTTCAGCTGATTTAAACTAGTGTATTGACATCAGGGCTAAGGACAGACATTACACATAAACCAGTTTAAGTGATCAGAAACTGGTTTAAACCCGTAACAGAAAAAATGATCAGTGTACATAAACCAGTTTGAAAATGGCTGAAACCAGTTTGAGATAAACCTGGTCAAATGTATTATCAGACTTAACTGATTTGGCTCAAACCAGTTTATGCAATGTCTGTCCCAGACCCCTTGCTGGTTTAAGATAAATCAGATACCCCCAGCATCCTGGCATGATTTCTGGGCTGGGTGGGGCTCTCTGCTCCACAGCAGGGCTAGCCCCTCCCCTCTGCCCCCTGGCCAGAGCTCTGGCAGAGACTTGTAGGCACAGATCACCAGCCTGACTTCGCCCTGCTAGGCAGGGATTATTCTCCCCTCCCCTCTGTCTTACACAGACACCTCAGCATTAGCTAGCATACCCCATGCTGGCTCCGGTCCATGCTGTGGGAGATGACAGGCAGACAGACTTTTTGGAGCTAATCAACAGGTAGCTTAATGTCCTTCCTTGGAAGAGTTGTTTAAGAAGAGTTCCATTACTTAATGGAGAGAGGCTTTGTTTTCTTAATGGTTTGATAAATACTGAGTTAGGAGTGATAAACATTCCCTTATGGGCTGCTCAGAAGGGAGGGAATAATCATAGTGTCCTGCCGGGGGTGTAACCACACCCACCTCAGTTTAGCCCAGTGGAAGCAGAGGGAGGGGTGCTCTAGCACCCCCTGACTTCTAGCTTGAGCTACTGTAGGCATGTGCCTGCATTTATGCAATGTCTGTCCGGTTACAAAACTGATTTAGTCTAGCCAGGTTAAACTAACCTGCAAAGACTGAATCAATTCAGGCTTTTTGAATGTCTGTCCCTAGCCCAGTGGATCAATGCAGATTTATGACAGCTGAGGATCAGGTGCAATAACTATAGCTGGGGGGCACAATCTCTGTTAATTACTTTATGTATTTTGGGGGTGTTGGTTATAGCTGTGTTGGTCTAAGGACATAAGCAGACAAGGTTATTTGGGTAAATGTGATATCTTTTATTAGAAATAGTTGGAAAAATTGTTCCTCACAAGCTTTCAAACACAAACATTTTACCAGCTACATTCTGTCACTGGGTCAACATTCTCCTCTTTCCCTTCCACTTGCGTGTCTCACACCTATTGACTCCCATCCCCTTTGATTTTCCCTGACACACATTTGCATTTTAACAGAACTGCAATGTGCATATTGGCTTAAGTTTCCATTCCACCCAGGAGAGTACACAAACACCAGCAGACTCTCCCTATGCCTGAAGAAGGGTGTTTGTACCCAAAAGCTTGTAAAGAATAATTTCTACAACTATTTAGTTAGTCACATTTATGCAAAGAACCTTGTCTGTCTTTATATATTTTGCACATTGTAAGCATGCTTATGACATTACATCAATAACAGAATAATCAGAACTGAAGAAGACATTCAGCAACTTAACTAATGATGCTATCATTACTTTATCCTTAACCTGTCATATTCTGTGAACTAACATTATACCAACTCATGACTGATTTATTGTTGGATAACTTTAAGATGGCCTCTGACTTAAATTTAAATCAAGCTTTGATTTTATTGAAGTACTTTACTCAAAATATTTATGTGTTTGCAAAAATTTGGGCATAAGTCATTTCTATGGTATGCTGAGTTTATTTTTATAATGCTTTTAGCATTTTCCTCAATTAAACCATGAACAGCTGAAGACAGTTAAAATGATCACAGTAGGAAAGTCTGTAAGAGGGGCTGGGGGAAGGGACAGGTAAAGGTAATTCTGAAATCCCTGGACAATTACAGAACCCCAGGGTAGCCAGGAAAAGAAAGCCCCAATAGGAATTTATATATTTGAACTCTGTAAAGAAACATACATATCTCTTTTATATTTGAAATCAGTAAAGAAAATGTAGATGAATTAAAACACAAAGATAGACACAAAAACACGCTTCTTCTTTACCCTCTAGCTATGTGGTTCATGCTTCCAAGTCACCTCTGTCAGCAATGCTGTGGAAACATGGACTATTCAAAGACTATTGTGTTAACATCATTATGTTTTATGCACCTTTATGGGTTTGATAAAGATTACCCATTGAGCCAGGAATTTAATTTAAAAGATATTTCCTGGAGAAACTAAAGGCATCGGGCAATAATTAATGTAAACTGCCAGTACTGAAACAATGTAAGAAAAATCTTTAGAATTGTCACCCATACACTGGTTTGACCTAGTTCAAAGGCCTTCACAGATAAAGGACTTGACACTGTGTAAAAATAGCCTTGACCTGGGGGAGAGAGTGACTCTTCTACCAACTGATAGACATGAGGCTCTTACCAGGCCTTATGCAGGACTTGAAATACTTTTGTCCTGCCAAGTTCTCTGAGTGGAAGAGGGGTGACCAACTACAATCATATAACTTCTTTATGGTTTTAAGAAGGTATGTTTTACGTTAATTGCTTTTGTTCTGAAGAAATGGTACTGTACTTGATGAAAACTGGCTGGTGAGTGAATAACCCTGTCACTGTTCCCTGGAGAATCAAACTACAGGTGTGGAATTGAAGTCAAACCTGCTGAAGGGATTGCAGTGGAGTACTGAGGCTTAAACCCAAAAAGACTCCAATCTGGAGAGAGCAGATCATGGGATTCTGCCCCAAAAGCAGTGACAGCTAGAGATGTCATGTCTAAGTGGCAAGCCATTAGGAGCTCAGAGTTGTCCTTAATGAACTATGACACTCTCAGAATCATGTCTATCCTTAACTTCCCACTGTCATTCCCTACCCTGTATTGCCAATTGCTTTTTAATTTAGGGCCTGATTCTGAAAAGTTTTTCCTGAAAATAGTGGTTCCTACATACATGTGTCAAACTGCATTACCTTTTCTAAGCAAGTTCTTCTAGGAATGATGTGCGTTACTCCAGCTGTCTTCCAGCTCACCCCTCTCTTACCCCTACCCCTCTCTGCACTGGGTCCCTAACATTTCTTCTATGAAATACAGAAGAGGCAAAAGCAGATATCATAGAAGAGACTGAGACACCCTTCCTTGTAAGAGGAGGAAGGCTCTGAGGTCTGCAGGCCTCTATTTTGGCAATGGAAACAATATATGGTACAGTATTTACTTGACTGTAAGATGACCCACCAATAATTAGATTCTATACCTGGAAAAAGTTTAAATGTGTTATAATTTTCCAGGTATAGAGTCTAACTATCGGAGTTTTGCCTTGAATTTGTCCCCCTCCAACTGCTAAAGCAGGGAAAATAAATCTGGGGGGGTCAGGTAGCCCCCTTACCCTCTGCTCCTCCAACTTCTTCCCCATCCTCATCCTTACTATCAGACCCTGCTTTCTATGAGCATTTGGAAGTAAGGAGCAAATTTGAAAGCACTGACCTTGAAATTAAAATACCTCTAGTAATCTGCATATAGGCAAATAATTACAGGTACTCGAAGACTTAGTTCATCTAGAATTGATACATTTTACCTTTTTTGAAATTGCTGCAAGTTTTAGCACAGGTACTTTATAAACACACTTTTAAGATGCACTTTTGTACCTACTGATATATAATACAAACTGGGTGCATTTACATGTGTGCTTTACTACAGAGTTGATTAAATAGCTCCGTAGTAGAGGGTCACAGTCTTCACATTTGCTGGTATTAGGGCACAATAAATTAACTCTGCCATAGGATAGTACTGTCTGAAACAGTACTATCCTACAGTGGAGTAATTTGTTCTGCTGAAATGCATGTGTAGATGGTGACGGGGGCTGGCTGGGGCATGAGGGTGCTAAAGTGCAGGTGGTGCCTGCTGCCTAGCCCTGCACTTTAGCATCCTCATGCCCCAGCCATCCCCTCTGCTGCCTGACGCCACCACCCAGAGCACAGGGCTGACCCTCTGGGCTCCCTGCCAGTCTGGGACTACTCCACCCTGGGTAAAAGGGTTGCGGTCCCATGCGCATGTGTAAATGCTGCACCCAGGAGCAGTTTTCTCCAGTGCAATCTGTGTCAGAGTTTATGATGTTATCTTAATGGCTTGTGTAGATACACTCACTATATATGATATTAGTCCAAAGCCAAAAGGTTCAGGATTTACCAATATATATAGTTAATTGGACTGGGTCCCAAGAGAGTCAACAGTATTTCAAGCATGGTGACCCCAAAGCTCAGCGCTGCTCAACGTGTGTATGTACTCCAGATATTGCCCACAAAGGATCCATGTGTCAATTAGCTCCCACTCATGACTGGAACTGTGTGTTCTTGTCATAAATCTTGGGATCCTCCCAAACTTTATATGCAGATAAAGTGCAGGGCAGCCTGGTCTGGCTCCACCTCATGGAGGGTGTGGCCACACTATGTGACAGGCTGAGAGAGGGGCTAACAGAGGGATTCTGGGTGAACTGCTTGGGCCCCTGTTTCTCAATATTTGCCATATATTTCTTCACATTGGTGAAGAAACAGGAATCATTGGAAATGAGAAAGAAAGGCACAGCTCAGCTGTGGGAGTAAAGAGGAAGTAAAAATGTATTTAGTGTAGTGGCTTACCATGACTTGAAAAAAGAGTTGATGCAGATGGAGGACTGTGCTTAATGGACACTATCATACATCTTATTCAGATGGGTTGCAATAAAGTATTCTTGTGGTATGATTTGCCCAATATGGGCCATGTACTTTATAGTCATGCTCAGCGTTGGCTGCATTTAATCAGTTCCATAGTTGATTTCCATTACTGAGAACATGCTGTTTTTAGCAGCAGTGTAATGATAGGCAATGTATACTGATGAGTGACAATGCACATTTCTAAATTGTTCTTACAAAAGATTTCCATTTCTAATTCAAATGGCTAATGAGATGAGATTCTGATAAACAACATACCATAGAAATACAACATGTGGCAGTCACATAGCTTTTAAAAATATGGGTAATGATTTAAAAAAATAATATTCAGTTTTCTAGTAGCTTTTAACCAGTTGTCCTTTCTATTTCAGTTAATCAGATCTTACTAGTCCTTCTTGTTTTGACTGTCTGTGTCATTCTGTATAATAAAGTTCACAGAGTGCCTTCTACATTAAAGAATGAAACAGGTAAGTAGGTCATGATTCTATTCTGTTTTTTATACTGAATTCAGTACCATTGCATCTGACTGGTGGCTTCTGTTCCTGGTGTAACAAAGTATTTAGGAATTTATAGTTGAATTATATATGCTATTTGGATATAATCTGGGTGCAGAACTTTTAATTTCTAGATCCCTTGATTAGCATAATAGCAAATCAATCATGGTTAATAATCTTCATTCTGATTCAGGGTCTGGTCCAACTCTCACAGAGGTCAATGAGTTTTTCTTCCTTTGACATCTGGGGCGGACCATAACCCCAATTTTGTGCAGATGCTAACAGAGAAGTTAATTGGAAATAAATTGTGATGAGAATCTTCCTATTTGGAATAAACTGAAACCACCAACTCATTTCAAGTAGGTCACCAATCACCAAGCACCAGGTAACAACCAGTTAGAATCAACCTGACCAGTGACTGGCTTGTCTACAATTTAAGGTTTTGCTGCTATTCCAGTATAGTTCATGTGGCAAAACCCCTTAATGTTGACATACTTATACTGGTATAAAAGTCCATATGCTAATGTAATGTCTTACATCTTGGGGAAAGAGATAAATTGGTATAAATAAATGTTATTTCAATAGCGTCTACACCAGGACTTTTACTGCTATAAGTAAGTTGCTAAAATTAACATCCCTGACAGTTATACTAGCAAAACTTTTAACTGTAAACTAGGCTTCATTTTTGTATTTACTTACTAAGATCAGGGCTCGTAGTGGAGTTTATCAGTGACTTTCTGGTTGTGCAAAAATGTTGCATTGTTAGTTTGTGGGTTATATGACTTGAGGACAAGTTCTGTGATAAACAGTCACCAATTTCTGCACAGTAATTTGCAGTTTTGCTATATACAGCTCATTTGGAGAATGGTGAGGAAATGGAAGAAGAAATACCCGTGGTGATATGTGCTGCTGCAGGCAGAATGGGTGCAGTTATAGCAGCAATCAATAGCATATACAGTAACACAGATGCTAATGTTTTGTTCTACATCGTTGGGCTAAAGAACAGCATTCCACATATCAGGTAACAGTGTTTGCCAAATATATTTATTTTAGTGCTTAATTAGGGTCTGAATGGCATTGGCCTTTGCACTGGGCAGGGGCAGATTAATGCATGGGCCTGAGAAGCCCCCCAGGGGCCCTAGCTAATCAGAGGCCCCCTGGGGCACCAGGGGCAACATAGCCCAGGCAAGCATCCTGACCATGGGCATTCAGGGCAGGCAGCGTATGCCTCCTCTCCTCTAGCCAGACCAGGGCCAGAGGCTAGGGGCATGTGGATAGTGGCAGCTTCCTGGCGCTGTCTGTTGCCAGGAGGCCCCGTGGGCAGCCCTGCTTCCACTCCTGCTCTCCACCATCTGCGGGCAGCCAGTGGCACTGGTGCCTATGGGATAGGATAGGATAGGACAGCCCCACCCCACCAGGGCTGGCAGAGGGGCAGGCAGGCAGCTGGGGGCAGCACAGAGCCCATGCCAACCCCTTCCTCCCTCTCCCAGCTGGCCCTAGCTCCAGTCCAGTCCAGGCCTTGGCCTTGGCCTGTTCTGCAGCCCCAGCTGTGCGACACCTGCCAGGTGGAGGAGGGGCTGGGCCACATCGAGGCTGGGGCTGCCTTTACCTCAGTGGTGCTTGCATCTTCTGGCTCACCCCAGACATGCCAAGGAAGCTGGGCAGGCCCAGCTGCAGCAGAGGAAACCTGCCCTCATCTAGTGGCGGGTCTCCAATTTTCTGTTTGCCCAGAGCCCCAGTAAATCTTAATTCACCACTGGCACTGGGGCACAGCACTGGAGGAGGCCCAAGGTGTTGTTCCTTCTCCTTGTGCAAGGGCCAATAACAACTGCTCTCTTTATGGTCCTCTGCACAAAGAGACTACTGCCTCCTTGCCTTGCTTGGGACAGAAGCCACCCCAGAAAAGCAGCATAGAATAGCTGGACCATAACCATTCCCCAGTGTCTTTCACTAACCAACTGCAGACAGATGAGTTTTGCATTACTCTTTATTTAGGGCTGTATTGTAACTATCAGAGTATAGGAACACACAAAGTAGGGCTAATACAAGAAAGAAAGAGGGTTAAAGGTCATAAATAGGGCTCCAACTATGATTGTACTAAAAACAGATCTTGGGGGATAAAAAGTAGGTGGAAAACCGTGAACCCAGGTTGGACTTAGAAGGAGGGATCCCAGCAACCTCAGGCCAGTGTACTGTAGGATCTAGTCGTTTTAGACTGACAGTCTATTGTATTTATACAGCACTCATTACTGTATTTTCTTTACGGTATTTATACTATTTCTAGTTTATGTTCCCAATACATGTGTGAGAGAGGGAAGTAATATTAGTTCCATTTTTAATAGTGGAGAACTGAGGCACAGAGAGATTAAAGCCAGATTTGGAAAGGTATTTAGGCACCTAATATGAATTAACTTCAACGGGAATCAGGTGACCAAATACTGTTAAAATTCTGAGCCCAAATGATTTGCTCAAGATAATACAGAAAATCTGCAGTGGATCATGGAATTGAACCCCAATTGAAATAGACACAGGAAAGGGCCTCAAGTAGGGCTGGTTAAAAAGAAGAATCTTTTTTTTTCCAAATGTTCCCAGAGAGTTTATTTTTTTTAATTCTAAAATGTTAGTATAATATTCTTATTATTCTTATCTTATTCTGGCCAGCTCTAGTCTTAAGTATAGCCAAGACCTATGCCATGAGGCATTTGGATATCTAACACTGAAGAATTTTGGGGATTCCATAACATAGCTTTTTTTTGGTTTTTTTTCCACTTCAGACAATGGATTGAAAATTCTAAACTGAGAGAAATAAATTTTAAAATTGTGGAATTCAACCCTATGGTACTAAAGGGAAAAATCAGACATGATGCATCACGCCCTGAGCTGCTCCAGCCAGTGAGTAAACAAATGTCATGTCACACTGTCTAATATTGAAGGGTATGTCTACACATGCACTTTAATGCACATTAGCTTATTTTAATGCGCATTAAAGCGTCACAAAAATGGTGCTATTTAGTTAATGTGCATTGCAGTAGGCTAATAAGCATTAAGCATCACTTAAAAACCATGGGCACCTATACATATACAGTGAGGCTGCTTTGATGCACTGTAATTACCAGCTGAGTCTGCTAGTGTGTGGTAATTACCACACTCCAGCAGACTCCAGTATCACATGTATCATTGTCCCTGCACTGAAAAAATGGTGGTGGGGGCACTTTAACTAAGGCTCATTGAACAAGCTTTAGTTAAAGCGCTGCCACCATTTTTCAGTGCAGGGATGCTGCTACACATGATATTCTAAGTGCTTTCATTATAGCAGCTCTTGGAACCGCTCTAATGAAAGCGCTCGCTGCCCCCCAACTCCCAGAGCACATGTATAAATGCCCCAAGCTCTTTAGTTAATGTGCATTAAGACAAGCTGATAGGCATTGTCTTAGTACCTCACAATGGAGGTACTAGATTTAATTCACATTAACTAAAGCATGTTAATGTGCATGTAGACATGCCCAAAATGCTCTTTAAAGTTTTACGATCTTTGAAAACTTTTCCCTCCTCATGCAGGACTGCAGGGGTGCTGAATGAGCTGCATTACTTTGTAACACTCTTATTGTCCTGTATTGAGTGGCCTAGCCCTCCGCCAGTAGTGAGTGCCTCCAACACCACATTGCACTTCTGCTTTTTCCTGGGATACAGTTCCCCTTTCGTATGCTGTGTTTAATGATTCTAAGAAGACCTGACTAGACTAAATCCTAGTCTGACCTGACTAAATTATGGCTATGGCATATCCTTAGGCTAACCAGCTAGGGGAACGGGTACTTTAGAAGTTGTTCATAAAAATGACCTCACTTCTGTTGTAGTGTAATGGAATAATCAGTGTTATTGCTTTGTCTTCCATGACTTTGTGTCCTAATACATCACTCAGAAAAAAGACCAGCTGCTACATGTTGAGGAAGCAGTCAAAGGAAAAGCAAAGAGATCACTACATGAAAATTTCTGCTAGTTTGCCCATCTCCTCATATGGCTGTGCTCAACTGGAGACTTTAACCTCTTGTAACTTAAAGAATTTAAACATAGTTTGGGAGAGGGAAAGTTCAAATCTTGTATAATTTCTTAGCTGGTGGTGTTCTGATAATGCTGAAGGCTGCTTTAAACTACAGCAGCTGCCTGTGACCACAATACACCAATTCAGAAGACAAGACAGAAGCAAGAGGGGTTTTTTTGGTGATATCTTTTATTGGAACAACTATAAAGATGGTAGAGATGTTGGAGCATTCAAAGATATCACTGGAAAACCTTTGCTTCTTGCATATTTCTTGCACCCTTACAGCTACAAGAACACTTTAACCCTACTACAGAAGACAAAGACTTCCAGGATGCAAAGAAGTAGCAGTTTGCCCTTTTTCCTTCTGATATGCTCCTTACTTCTTCAGTAGAAACTGCTGTGCCATATATATGCTACTAGAAGCGCGCATCTACATGAGATGCATTAATCCACCTTAGCTTAATTTAATGTGCATTATGGGTGTGTGCCTACACATGCATGCCCTTAATGCGCATTGAAAATGGCAAAATTAGGCTAATCATGCCTAAATTCGATACCTGCAAATGCAGGTATCAAATTTAGGTTCAATTAGTTAAAGTACATTAATGCACATGTAGACACAACCTGGCACTATAGTGCTGGGTCTGCCCAGCCACTAGGGGCACATGGCAGGGCTGTAAGGACTTGACATTAACTTTAGTGCCAAGTCCCTGCATGTGTAGGCACCTTCCAAAAATCGTTTAATGAACATTAAGTTTAGTTGTGTTTAAATGCACATGTAGATATGCCTGAAGATACCTACTCTGCGGAGATTCTCCAGTAGTTACATTGATCGCAGGAGAACTTTGCATCAGTCACACTGTGAAAAGCAAATACAAAGCAGCAGCAGATCTGGGCCACTGTAATAAATACTGGCCACCAGGCCTATTAAGTTTTTAAGGCTAAAGTACCAAGATACATTTCTCAACTTAAACAGCTAATCGGACTAAATTGGAGACAGATAGAAAGTGTTCACCTCGGGCTTCACTTGCATCCTGCTGTGGCAACATGGGTCAGTTTCATCCCTTTTTGGCCTTTACCACTGACTTTAGATGGAATTGAATAAGAGAACAAAATGTTCCTATGTTGCTTTAGCCTAAGCCAAATATTTAGCAATCTTTACAAAGTTCTCATGTAAAATTCTGGAAACACTGTAATAATTATTAGGATGAGTTTTCCCATTGTCTTTGGTGAGGCCAGGCTTTCACCCTAGACGTTTTGAAGGAAATATGGAGACAAGTTTAAATTGTGAAACTAAGTAAATTATTATGAATAGTGCACAGCGAGAAGAGAGGCCTAAACTACATTTAGATATGAGAAAAGAAGTTCAAGGCTATAACCTGAAGCCACTGCATCATTTTTCAAAATTGTCTTTTGTGTGTGTATGTCTAACAGCTGAACTTCGTTCGGTTCTATCTCCCTTTGCTCATCCAGAAACATGAGAAAGTCATATATTTGGATGATGATGTCATCGTGCAAGGTAAGCCATTCTCCAAAAAGTAGTTTGCAGCATAACTAAAATCAGAGATCAGCAGCTTACACAGTCACCAAAAAAATATGTGGTCTGTTTGATGCCAAGCAGGAACTCTTAGTAGGGCTGCACATATGACAGTTTCATATCTACCCTTCTAGAATATTTTAGGAAAAGAAAATTAAAGGGACAGTTTTTACTTTTGGAAGTTTAAGTCTGCTCTTAAGCACAGGGATGCTTTTCATTTTTTATTGCAAATGATCCATTGTTGTGTATACGTGGGCCTAAGTGATTTCATTAGCACAGATTGCAATATTAACCTCTAAATAGATAACTTGTATTTCCTACCAGTGTTTGAATCCCCAGAAATGCTTGTAATATTATTACCCTAATTATCTACTTATTCTCAAGATAACAAAATTGAATCAGATCAAGGGAACAGAAAGCCTGGCTCCTTTTGTTTCAAGTGCCATTAATTCTTCTTTAAATCTGTGGGACCTAGGGTCATTCAATACTTCACAAAACCAGGCTCATAGGGGTTTGTGGTTAAGTCATAAAAGCTAGGAGACTATTCATATCCTAGGAAACCCCTCCATGTCCATGCAGCAAGAGTTAACTAGAAGCATAGGTCTCTTTTCAGGTTGGTTTCTCTATCTGGTCTCCACCACTTTTTCTTGCTTTATTTTTTTACTTCAATCCACTTCCTCTTGCTTATTAGTTCTATAATTTTTTTTGTTTGCCCCAGGATCTCAAAAGCATTTTACAGATGTTAATTAATTAAGCAATAGCATCCTTATGAAATAGAAATTTAATGAGAGTTGTGTTTTGGTAAGGACTGAGTGAAGACATTAAAGCTCCTTGAGGCAACTTCCTCTCTGATATAACAGTATGTAGGTCAGCAGAATTCTTTTTTTGTATGACAAAAACGGTGTCCGTATCTTCATCTTTGTGCTCTTTGATGGCCAAGAGCTCCCGAATCGAAAAAAACAGCAGAGAGGTTACCAAGGATCACTACGTGGAAGTGGCTGTTGTTGATCTCTGGCACCAGAATGATGCCAAAGAACAATTGTATTAATTTATTTTCAACTTTTCTAATATTTCCCTTGCTTTTCAGATCAGCAGGACTTAAAGGCACTTAACCATTTAAAATATGATTTTTTTGTTCTTTTTGCTTTACCTTCATTTACAAGGAGCTTCATAATACAGTTGCCTCCACATTAAACCATTTGAAAATCTTGCATATAGATATGCCTTTTCAATGGAGTCATCATCTCTCCCTTTTTATTATCTGTGGCATGATCTATGGGGAACAGGTAAAATGTTAGTTATGTGCCTTCTGCCAAGCAGCAAGAAATTCACACAGTGAATTTTGGTGCATCGTATCAAAAGTATTGCTTTTGGTTTTCTTGTAACTGGGCATGTCTACGTGAGATGCTTTACTCAAGATTAGAGCAAATTACTGTGCCACCATCTACACATGCAGATGCTTATTGCACAGTAATTTGCTCTAATCGCCAGTAAATTTGCTCTCCGTAAATACAAGTAGCAAAGTTACTTGTGATTACTTACTACATTGTATGGCACGTGAAGATGGCTGACCAGGAACAAACTTGCTCCCAGTCAGCTGGGCAGCAGGTAATGGTGGTGGGAGATTGTTTCCTGCCTCTGGGTGTTGCCTGCTGCTGGGGGACCAGAGTCTTGGTGGGGACAATGTCTCCATGCCCCAGCAGTAGGGAGCTCCCAGCCCCCACTCCCCAATTGCAATCATGGAGCGGGGGCAGGGGAGATTGTTCCCAGCTGCAGCTCTGTGATTGCGATCATAGATCGGGGGCTGGGAACAGGGTGGAAGCTGGGACAAGAGGCTCCATGCTTCCTGCCAGCCCCTAAGTTAGCACCCAGGGGAAGCCTAGAGCTCCCCCTGGCTGCTGCAGGGGGCCAGTGCAGGGCTGGAGGGGGCCAGAACAGACTGCTACCAGGAGCAGATCTGCTCCTGCATCCCTGCATGTGTAAATGCCTGCCTGGGGTGGGTTTACTCTATAGAGTAATTTACTCTAGGGTAAACCCACCCCACAATATTTGCATGTGTAGACCTGCCCACTATCATCTATATCTTGAAAAAAGGGGCTATTTTGAATTTGGAGGAAATTTCTTCTCAGATTAGAACAATTTTAAGGCGAGTTAATTTTGAACCATAAGCAGCTTTACTTCAAATGTTGCCCCATAGTGGAAAATGAATTTTCTCTCAGGTTTTCCAGATAAGTTCATGAGTTGCATCCATTAGATGATTAATTAGTCTTTTATTTCTTAAACAACATTTTCAGTGTTTTGTTGTCATGCCAATCAGTACCATATTCAGGTTTCCTAGCAAATGCAAATGGATTTACTTTATCAGCAGCAAAACCCATAACATTAGGTGCTAATGTTAATTTGTTAATATTGTGATCCCAATTTTCAAATAGAAGGCCTACTATTGAAGAAAAAATACAATTATCTAACAATAGCTCAGATCAAACTGCACTGTACAGGGAACCAAAGAACAATTCTAGGGGAAGGGGAAAAGAATAAAAATCACTCCCCAAAATCAGAGACTAATTATGGATATGAATATCTATACAAGCAAGCTGCAACTTCTACTTCAGCTCATGTCCCACATTTGGACGTTAATTTCAGCATGCAGGCACACCAAATGAGAACATCCAAATACAAAATTCCTATGTCCAGTTATGGGTCCCAAATTTGAAAACTGCACCCATAGAACAAAATACAGCTCTCACTTACAATTCCTTGAAAGTGGTAGAAATATACCTAGGGCAAATGAGCACAGAAAAGGTCCTAAACAGTCTTAAGGACAAGTATGTAGCAATAAGAGATCCATTCTGAAATTCTCAATTCTTCTATTGTCAGGGGACATCCAGGAACTATACAACACAAAACTAGCTCCTGGCCATGCTGCAGCTCTTTCAGATGACTGTGATTTGCCTTCTACCCATGAAATGGTCAGAAGTGTAGGAATGCAGGTAAGATGTCATTTTGAAATTCAGATTTTTTTTTGAGATTTAGCTTGATTTTTTTTCTCCACCTCTCCCCTAAATGACTGTTTTCTTAGGGTATAGGTGCATAGTTTGTAAAGTTTATTAAGGGGAATTTCTTTCTGCGATAGTATAAAATATGTTGCTCTATTGATTCTTCTGAAGTCTTTTCAGCATTCTAAAATTATGTTCATTTCAGAAGGTCACATATATTTAAATTTTGTCTTCTCAATATGTAAAGATTAATATTAGACTTTTAAATAGTTGAGAAAGAGTTAGGGTCAAATTTTTGGGGCTAGTAAAAATATAATATTTGAAGGCTAATTTCTAAGTAGGACCAAGCTACTCTGAGAGATTTTAAATAAAGTAGCCTTAAAATGTACTAGGTGATGGACACATAACAGCAGTCAGGTTAAGATATAGAGAGAGTAAAGAGGAACAGGCCAACGACAGAGCATTGTGGACTATAAGGGAACTATAACACAGAGATACCAATTTAGAATTTACAATCTTCCAGCTTTGTGCTTCACACTGAAGTCAAGGCAGATAATAATATCTAGAAATGCAGTTCTTAGAGGTTCAGGTTCAATATTTGTGAATACTGTAGGTGTTTGAGGTAGACACAGACATATTTAATTATATTTACATGAAGAGCTATAGTAGATATACATCCTGGGTGTAATTTCGTTTCTTTCTAGAACACTTACATGGGCTTCCTGGACTACCGAAAGCAAACAGTTAGAGATCTTGGCATCAGCCCTAGCACCTGCTCCTTTAATCCTGGTGTGTTTGTTGCGAACATGACTGAGTGGAAGCATCAGCGGATTACAAAGCAGTTAGAAAAATGGATGCAGAAAAATGTCGAGTGAGTACGGACACTTTGTTATCCTGGCTCTTGCTGTGCAGTTTATAGTTTAATTTTCTGTTCACTCTTCAGAGTTGTCTAGACAGGCTTTTCTTCACGGTTTACAAGGAAAAATAACTTAGGTTGCAGAATTTCCCACTGTTGAAATCCAGCTCTAGGCACCAACAATCAGAAAAAGTAGGGCTGGTAGGGATCTCAAGAGGTAATCAAGCCCAACCTCTCTTGCTCAAGAAAGGTTCATCCCTGTCTAAACAATCCCAGACAAATGTTTGTCTAATTCTGTGCTTAGAAATGTCCAGTGGCAGATTCTGCAGCCTCTCTAGATAACATGATCCAATGCTTAACGACCCTCAGAGCTAGAAAGTTCTGATACCTAAGATCTACCCTGTTGTAGTTTCAGCCTATTATTTCTTGTCCTGTCCGCTATGGACACAGAGAACAGAAAAAAATCAGTCTTCTCTTCCTTTTTATATTTGAAGACTCATCAACCTCCCACTCGGTCTTCTGTTCTCTAGACTAAATAATCCAAGTTCTTCCAACCTTCTCAGGGCACATTTTCTAGACCTCCAGATATTTATGTTGCTCTTTTTGGGACTCTTTTCAAGTGATCAGCACCTTTTCTTGAAGTGCAGTTCCCCCAAAGTACTCCCCCGAAACTGGAGTCAGTACTCCAGGTGAGGCTTTGCCAGTACTGAATACAGTGGAAGAATCATTGGGTATGATTTCCATATGGCACTCCTGTTAATATATTCAGTATGGAAAATAACTCTCCACTTTTGCTGGGAGCCTCACAAATTGTTATGAAAACCAGCTACAAAGGGGCCAATATTTGTACAGAATTCAAGAAGGCTGCTTAAAGACCAGTGAAAAACATGTCCCTTTTCTGTCCCAACTTTTACTGACAAGAGCTGCAAACATGGGAATTCCCATCTGAGAAAAGTAGCAAAAGATTGCTCCTTTTTTATGTTATAAATATACTTTATAAAGCCAGGAGTGCAAGTTATCTATATATTCCTGGTGCAAATTAATTGTAAATGTGAAAACCCTGTGCAGAGTGAGATTCAAGTTAAGTCATGGTACAGTAAAGCAGAGCTATAATTAAAACAGGTCTTATTTTTTCAATGTTACTTTTCTGGAAGGTGGGGGGAAGGAGAAGGTTTACATGCATGTGTGGTAAGTTGCTTGTACAGTATTAAACATTGCTGGCAACTAGCAAAAATATTCTCCAAAAGTTAGAATACTGATAAGACAAATAACTAGCATTTCTGTTTTTACCAAATGGTTTTGCCCTGGTTTATAGTGAAGATCTTATTTTCTTCAATATTTTGAGGGGTGGGTTTTGCGTTCTTTCCTCTCCACAGGGAGAACCTTTATAGCAGCACGCTTGCGGGAGGCGTGGCCACCTCTCCAATGCTCATTGTATTCCATGAAAAATATTCTGCTATAAATCCCTTATGGCACATAAGACATCTTGGTGAGTACATTTAATTTTGAAACTCTATGGGTTAGAATTGAAGGAGGAGATGTTAAGGAGGAGATGTTAAGGATGATTATATTCATGACTATGTGATTATATTAATTATATAATTAATGATTATATTCATATGCTTCATCATATATTGAATGATTTTATTCCTATGGTTATATTGATTCTCGGTACCTTACTTGTACCTCAGATTCACAATGCCTGCTCAATGCTAATTTGTTTTCCTCCAATATTCAATATTAATGGACTTCCATTTTCTGTGTCCCACAGTAGCTATTTGGGGAATTTTCAAGTAAACCTTTTGATCATGGCTCAATGCTTTTCTGGAAGATACATTTTAAACAAACAAGTTAGTGAGTTCAATACAAAGGGAGGTAGATTAAATTTAGTGGCACATGATATACCAGAGGAGATTAGATGATTTAATAACCCCTCTGGCTTTGGAATCCAAGCTCTAGGAAGAGGCTGAAGGATAAATCAGTCACTTTCACAAACAGTTCTGGATTTCATTTTATCTTAAGAATGGATTACTGCCTTAAATAAAGAGATAGCTACATAATGGGTATAGACACACAACACAGTTACTACATAGTGATTTATTCTAGATTTTATTCTATAGTAAAAAAAAAATATTCGTGTGCTCTCTGGACTCACGAGTAATTTTTTCCAAGCTGCCTGTCTGCAGTAGGTGCTATTACAATATCTACCCAATACTTGGCAGGTAGCTAGTTTGAACTGAACAACTGGTTATCCAGGGATGAAACTGGCTATGGGAGTGGACACATCACACATTCCATACGGTAACTTTCCTATGTAGAAGTTACTCTATAGTTTTCAAAGGTTAGCTTTACCCTGAATTCAGATGATCTGCTACTTAGTAGGGCTACGTGTTGTGTGTCAACTCCATGTTTACCATGTAGTAAAATCAAGTTAGTGTGCAGTAAGTGTTGTGCATCTGTGCCCATTATTGGAACGATATTTTGTAATAAAATATTTCCTACTGTAAAGTAAGAGACCCGACTGAAAGGGTACTGGAATTGGGCTAGGATCGATCCAAGTATTTTGTATGTACTAAGCAGATGGACCCCGCTCCTTCTCCTTTACAATAACCTGACCAAAAATTCCTCTATTTAGACATTCAACATTGCAAGAATGTATTTTCTGAGATTAGTAGCAGACCTAGAAATGAAAAATTAGATTAAAAAAGCTTGTGTCAGAAATAATTGACAATTAAAGCAAATTACTGTTTTATTTTAAGTTTCCATTTCCAAAGGAGGAAATCCTAGAGTGGGATGCACTGGTTGGGATAACACTTGCCAATAAATAAATACATAAATAAATATTTAGAGATTGTTTTTTAAAAACACACAGATTAAGTAGTACGACAGGGACCACCTCTTTCTGTATGTAAAAGAATGAATACATATTTGTGATGGTCCAATATAGTAACTCAGAAATTTCAGCTGCAAAGAAAAAATTGCTCTTAGCCTTTCTTCAGTCACCTGTAGTGACTGGAGTTTTTCAAAATATATTGTCCATCTGTATGTTCCACTGTGGATCTACATGAGCCTCAGGTACTTGAGTTTTAAGCCTTCTGGCAAGTAGGACCACCCTTCCACCCCCCTCACACTGTGTTCACACTCTTCTTGTGCTTTTCATAAACAATATATATAGCACACATCTACTGCTCCTCAACTGCAGTCCCAGGATATCATCCAGGATTTGAAGGAGGAGGTGATGAAGGGTGGAATGTAGTGGAATGGATATATGAACAACACATTTTGAAGGACTTGTTTCTTAATTTCTCTCTCTTTGGAATGATGGTCCATATGCATATTCCATTGAGGAAGATTCCAAAACAGTGTCCAGCCTATATTAGCAGTGAGATCTTGGACTGGGAGTGGGATAGTGATTTTAGTAAAAGTTATTCTACTGCAGCAGCTCAACATGACACTTCAGTAATAGCATAATGTATAAGAGCCCTGGTAGAATATTTTCTAATCACTGCTGAAGGCTCCACTTTAACTGTATTGTAGGTGGTCTGGACACAACTGGACATTCACTTAGAGCAATAGCTCTCACTCAACCTTTTAAGACTCAAGGCACCCCTCAGAATAGGCTAGCTTTTATCTTTTAATATATATATAATTTTACTATAGAAAAATAAAGTAATGCTTCTATTGCAAAGAATTTGCAAAAAATACAGATAGACCACAACAGGTCAGAATGTTTTTGACACTATTTGAAATCTCTGGGTTTATCTTGTAAATGTTGTGGGTGCATGAACACCTAACAGTGATTATATTGTGCAGCACCCAGTTATACCCTTCAAAACATCTTGCAGGACCCTAGTTAAGAATCATGAACTTAGTCCCTTGGCAGATGTTAAATAATGGCACGATTAGGATTTAAGAAATGTTATGTTCCATCTTAAACATCACACAGCCTGAGATGCTATCTGTGCATGGCAGGGCATGACATTCCTCTTATCCAAACTACACCACTGTGGAGCTGTCCCCAGCCTGATCCTGTGGATCAAGCACTTCAGAAACAGGCACAGGGAACCCTGGGTCCTGACTTGGGACTTGGAACTGCCCTTCAAGGAAACCTTGGAATACAGTGTTGAGGGAAGTCTGTCATCAGCACCTGGATTTTTCCTACTCTCCCCAGGGTCATGAAGCCTTTCTTAACAGACAGGTGCAGAAGTGAACTTATACCATAGGCTCAAATGACAGACCCAGGATTGTAATAACTAATTAGGTGCCCTTGCAGGACAATGTCCTTTCCCAGGAAGAACACCTTAGTTTTCTATTAACTCCAGTATCACAGGATAGGAAAAAATCAAGTCTTCCATCAATGGCTGATGAGTTGAAATGGCTGCTAGGTGCAGCTTGACCAAACTTAAACATAGGTCATTCTGCTTCACCTTAAAAGGAGGTGGTGGTGTTCCTACTACACCCTGTGAAAAACCCAGTCCAGTTGGCTTGTAAAATTTTCCTGCTGTAAACCAAGGTATTTGTGACAAGATACCTCAGTCTACAGAAAAAAGCCTGCTCTACAGTCAGTAGCCATCTACCATAATATATGAGGTGGAGAGAGCTTCAGTCTTATCCCGAGTTCTTATTCCCAGGATAAGACTGAAGACTGATACTGACAACTGATATTGGGAGCACCAGTGTAGTCTTGAGACTGTGGGAAGACAGATACACTCGTCTGGGAACTATGCTGGGACTAGTAGAGGTAGATCAGCAAAAGTCTTACTTGGCTTCATCCAGTACTCTGGGTATCAAAGGAGTTTGTGGGCAAGTATACAGTAGCTTTATGTTTATGGCATGAGAAAGGCAAATACTGATCTTGGAAAAGCCCCAATCCAAACGGATGTTGTAGAGGACAGTCTTTGACCTGAAAAGTAAGGCTGGACTAAGAATGTAAGCCTGAAGCCTTACCTCCCTGTCCTTTCAGGTCTTGGAAATAAAGGGTTTGCTCATGGAGCATACATGCTGGATTCACCCAGAGAACAGAGGTACTTGAAGTTGTCCAAGCCCTGTCAGAGAAAGGATAGCACTTAATCTGCCCCCTGTCCCTCTCCCCCACCCCATGAGGTGTTCATATACATACTTTACTTTATACTATATAGTTTTTTACTTAGATAGATAGATAGATAGATAGATAGATAGATAGATAGATAGATAGATAGATAGATAGATAGATAGATAGATATAAAATAAAAAACTGCCATCAGGCAACACAAACCAAAAGGAATTCTAACTAAAAAAAAGACACTTAGTAGAGAATTAACTAGGTTAATAACAAACAGCATGTAGCTAGGAAGAAAAACTAGTTTACAACAGCAGAGCACTCATCTTAAGTCAGAAGACACTTGAGAGGAGTTGAAGAGCAGGAGATGCATATTCTACTCTTAATTAAAAGTATGAGGGTAGGCTAAATGCATCCATACTTTGTGCATAGTGCTAGGCAAATATCTTTAAGTTCAAGTGTGGCATGTTTCTAAGACATGTCTGAGCACTAACCATGTGCATATGGACAACTGCTCAAAAGAAAACTGGGCACTTTCAGAATAAAGGGAAAAATAACTACTGAGAAGAAGCAAGTTATTTTACTTATTTATCACTAGATTTTCACTAGTCCAGGATCGAAAAAGTGAAATGTTTCCATACAGCCAGAGGAGATTTGAAGACGTATCGTCAGCCTTCAGTGGATATGACAGCATTCAACAGGACAAAGGATGATGGCTTAGTTATTTTAAAAAAAAGTAAACAAGGGAACCTATTAGATTAGGCAACTGAGGTTCCTTATGACTTCAATTATGACACAATAGTAAATTATTAGAACAAGGCAAAGGCTGCTGTTATCAAAGAACATGTGGTAAGCAGATGAGAATGAGCAGAACAAAAATGTTCATGAAAAATCAACATCATTCTTACAAAATAGGCCATTCTATCCAACAAACACCGGTATGCAGACTCACTTTTCATTTAAAGTTTTGATTTTTTTTACCTTGCATAGCCTCTTCTGGTAATAGTATGCATCCATAAAAGCTATATTTATTTATTTTTTATAAACTGTACAGGCTGGAGTCCTGATACCCGATATTCGGAGCATTTTCTTCAAGACGCTAAATTACTTCATTGGAACGGAAGATATAAACCTTGGGACTATCCTAGTGTTCACACTGACCTGTGGGAAAAGTGGTTTATCCCTGACCCATCAGGAAAGTTCAAACTGATTCGTCCCGATACCTGATACTGATATATATGTAAATGTTAATACTTAAAAAAATAAAATACGTTTCCAGCAAGATCCAATTAATCTTCCTATTTATACACCACAGTTTGTAATACTGTTTTCCCCCTTTCTACTGTGAAACAGCTATTGAGCAAAACTGTATGTGCAACTGCTTTTACAAAATTAACCACGAATATTTGTTAAGCACTCCCATACGATGAAGTTTGCCTAACTGCGCCTGTGGAGAGGGAAAATTTAGGCTTAGCCTGAATTTCAAATATGGGAAACTTGATAATGAAAACACTTTCATAAGGTATTTACACAGATGAAACTTGCTACTAACCAAAACAAATTTTAATGCAATGTCTCCTACCGTCTTATTTTGCTGACAGAAAATCTACACCAGAAGTACTCTGCAGTGTTAGAATACAAAATCTTTTTATCTTTGTAATCTATTTTTAATCATTGCTACATGAAAATTAATGAAACATTTCCAAAGGCATAGTTAGGGACCTACCAAATTCATGGGCCCTGGCAGCCTATGACATGGCTGTAACATGGCCGGGCCGCCCCAGTTTCACAGCCGGGACTGCCATTTTGAAGGTGGAGCAAAGCAGCACCCCCTCGCCTCTGATTGGCTGAGGGGTGCTGCAAGTTCCACCCCTCCCAGGCATTGATTGAAAGCCCTAGCTGGAGCTGTCTGACTTGTTAATTCAGAATTATCATCCTCTTCAAGGGGCGGAGAACAATAATTACTGACTAAACAAGGTTGACCCCTTCCCAACCTGACTGGCTCCTGGACTGAGCTGATGTCAGGGGGTCAACCTCCAATTTGCTCTGCTGTAGCTGTCATCCTGCCCCTCCCTTCAGGAGAAGGGGTCTTTTGGCAGGCTTTCCCTGCTCCCCCCTTCCCCTTCTGGAGACAGAGAGATGGGAACTTTTCCTGTCTCTCCCCCCACCTCCCCCGCTTCAGGAGACAGGCAGTCTGCCTTTTTTTTTTTTTTCTTTTTGCTTCCTTCCTCGGCCCTTCTAGGAGACAGCTTTTTAAACATGGCCAGTTCCCCATGCTTTTTCACAGGAGACTGCCAATTACACAATTTCCGTGAAATCGTGTATTTGGTAGGTCCCTAGGTATAGTTTTTACTCAGTGCAGTCATTTTGTAATCTAGTGCCTCTTTTTCAAGAGACTACAGTGAAGCAATTCAGTCATTATTTGCATGTATTATAATATATTCTTATCCTGTTATTAGCAGATTAGCAAAATATCACTTTTAACCAGAATAACACATCTGATTCCAATACAATTCCTGATTTTATTGTGAAACATTTGTAGATTTTAAGACAGTTTAAAAACCTCCATATTAATGTAATGAAAGAGCACCAGTTCTGAGAGAATACATACACATCACTTGCAATATTTAATGTAATTGTCTTTGTATGTTTAACTATACTTATACCTACATAATGCAGTAGGTGCCTGTCAAAGAAGAGACTTTCAAATTAAGAAGCCATCTTTACAGTAGTTATGTACTATCACATTACTTTCTCAGCAATGGTAGTTACATGCTTTCCAGAGTTTTGTTGAAAAATAAATTGAATTGTAACAAATCCCTGATGCAAGATACTCTGAGCACCAGCAGGAAAACGTCCATGTAAACAGTGACACATGATACAGTACGTTTTAAATAACAAATGAATGATTCCTACATATCTTTGACAATATAATGAACAGCTTTATGCTGGAGCCAATAAGCATAATCAGAACCATAATGCACACTGTCTTGATTTAAGAAACTCTACGATTAAGCCACACAATTTGGGAAGAAAACTGTAAATAGCATGCCTGCCTCATAGGAAGCTGGCAGTGTGTGGGATCCAAAAGCATTACAGTAGGTTTAGGATCTACACTGAATGCATCCATTCAATCTCTGATGAAAAAACTGCTGAAGCATATGAGAAGATGAAGAAAAAAACAAACCTGGTAGTGTAATCTCTAACTAGTTCAGATTACAGAAATACCATCTGTGTACATTTCAAGTATATAAAGCACCTGCTCTCATAAGATAATCAAAACATTAATGCTTTGATCAACTTATTGCTTTTTTTCCCCCAACTCTCCTCTATAAAAGAGAGGGAAAGACAGTGATATTAGGCACAAGCATGGAAATTAATTTCCTCCACACTCCCTAAACATTGGCCACATAAAGTGTACACAGAGACACATGCACTATTTTACCAAATTTTTAAGAAGAGGTCCTTACTTTCCAGGGTTGATTTTGTTTTCATAGATTAGCTGCCCATGGTTTTAACCTCACTATATCATTATTCCTGAAGGAAGCAAACAGAAAAATCCCCCTACACTTAGAGGCACAGAGGAAAGGGAACTGAACCGTATCAATTATCCCTAATCTTTCAGATTCATTCTAGTTTTTCCTCTTGGTGACCGATACAAATAAGTGACTGTTCCTGCATTTAGCCAGGAGCATAGCCTCCCCATTTCCTGCAAAGGTAGCCAGTTCCAAAGGGTTCTATTTCTCCATTCAGTGCTAGAGCTACTTGGTGTAGGCCAAATGGCATGTTAGAGAAAAACATGAAAATTAGAGTGTTAGAGCTCTGCAAAGCTCAAAAGCTTCCACCTCGTGCTTTCCAGAGGAGGCTCAAGGGAATGAAAGGGATCCTAAACAGGCCTCATCTCAAGTCAGCTGAACTAGAGCAATTCAAACTGTGTTCCTGCTCAACACACTAGATTCTCCTTCATTCTCATCGCATCTCACAAATTGGATAGATCAGAGCTCTAGGTCAGCAGTTTGCAACCTACAGCCATTTTATCCAGTCCACAGAACCAGGGGAGCTTGTGGCCTTTCAGTGGAAGGGAGCTTTGCCTGAACAGCAGCTGTATGAGTGGGGGGAACAGTGGCAGCAGCACTGTGGGAGGGAGTAGTAGCAATGGCAGAGGCCAGTGGAAGTGGCCTGTGCCAGGAGCAAAGCTCTGTTAAAGTGGGCTCACACTCCAAAACATTGCTGACCCGTGGTCTAGGTGGCCAACAAGCCAAATGGAGATGGGACTCCCATCTTAGCTCAGAAAACAAATCAGCTACTACTAGCTGCAAAGTGGGACTCTCTCACCTATGGCAGCAAAGTGAAGGCAGACCTTGACAATGCACGCTTTGTATAACTACATTGACTTTTAAAGCCTTGCTCCCTGTGAGAGCAGGGCTACATTTTCTTTTTCCCCTCTCTGGGTGTAAAAGGATTACGAAATATCCAAACTTATTAAGGAGTCAGTAAAAACTATAACTCTGCAGACTGCTACATTAAAAAAAATCACAGAAGAAAATTAACCCCCAAATAAAAACCAGTCTTCATAGATGAGAAAGCAGTTTGTCAAAAACTGCAAGAAATGGTGCATGTTAAATAGAAAACTCATATACAAAAAAGGGCTACTTTTTTTTTTTTTTAAGTTGGACTTTTCCTTAAAATTACCTAGTTCATAAGATTAAATCTACCACACAATTGGTTTGGACTACAATAAAATATCTAAGAGAGGTAAAATACTATTAAAATGCTTCAGTTACAGAACTGAGGTACCACTTTTGTTAACTGCATTAAAACTGCAGCATTTATGCATACACTGAAGAAGCAGCTTTTATACACTGCTTCCTTCTAGCTCTTGTGCCCTGCTGTTATTGAATTCTGGAATCTGGTCTGTAAAGGACTGTGTCATCCACTGTCCATTAGGAACATCACGAAAGCATGAACCTCCACTGTACTCTGGATTGCTTGATGCTGGAAAACAAAAGTATCAATATTTGGTCAGATAATGGCTACATGGAAATAAAAAAAACCCCCAAAACCCTGATATTTTCCAAGCAATTTTCCCCTCCATTTTCCAACTTTCTCTATTCTGCACCACAGCCCAACATATTTGTTTCTAGTTTGTTTCCTTATTTTCAGTGTTATTTTGTATTAGCTCCAGTTCATGTTAACTTCTTAAAAATATAAAAATTTTGGGGATGGGGCAAAGTAGGGGCTGGAGATCAAAACATAACGGCCTAAGTCTGAGTGGAAGCCGGTAAGTTCATTGCTAATGAAGTAACAATGATTAAATACATTTAAGATCCTCTAATTTTTTGTTTGGAAATCGCGTAACCACCCCAAATCCACTATGTTCTTAGTATAAGGGAATAAGAAATGAATTTCAGAGAGCATGAACAGCTTAGAAGGAAGGTGCAAAGGCTGCAATGTATGTAAGAAAGTGACAAGAGGAAATGAATTTTGAGAGACCTCTGAGGAAACTCTGCAATCATTGTTCTTTTCCCTTTTTTGTGCCAATTCCTTAATTGTAACTTCTGGTGCTATCTTGATTGGTGGTTTATAGCAGTGGTGCTGAACCAAGCTGTAGCCTAGCCCTGACCTGGCTGCATGGGATGGAAAGGGGTGTGGCCCAGCTCTGATCCAACTATGGGGAACAGGGGTGTGGCCAAACCCTGATCTGGCCACATGGGGGGGAGAAGGCATGGCCCAGCTCCGACACAGCTTGGGGGAGGAGGTGTCTGGCTCCAATCTGTTCCCCAAGGGCTTGGGAATTTGGCAGCAGGGGAGAGGTGGCAGTATTACTCACCACTGCTCCCCTGCCATCAAAATTTCTTGACCTGTGAGGAACCCCACAAGCCAGATGCCATGGCTCTCTGGGCCAGATTTGGCCATGGGCTGGAGGTTGAGCGTCCCTGGTATTAACTGTAAATTAGAACTCCCAATTATGGATTAATTATTCTGTGAGAATCCGAGTTCAAATTTTACCTTTTCTTTCACTCATCCCTTGTTCTATTGCTTATAATTTTCCTTAAACTCCCATGGGGCTGAAAGTGTTTTCTGTCAAAGGTCTGCAAGACAAGTGTATTGACCTAGGATGGAGCTGTTAAGAAACTCAAGTCAAGAATGCACTCAAAAACTAGAGAACATCAAAGATTAAGTCTTCCTGAATAATATTAAATGGGCAATTTTAAATGTTCTGCATAGGATTTTTTTTTTTTTTTGGTTTCCTCGTACTCACTTTTGTCCTTTCATAGTATCTAGCAATATTTGGTAGGTTGTTGCCTATCAAAGCTCATATTTCTCTGCATCAGTTAGTCTTTAAGATGCCACCTTGCCCTATCTTCTGCCTGATTAAAATTTACGTTATTAACTCTGTTCCCATCACTGCAGTAATAAAATTCAGCTTTTGTATTAGCTTTCAAATTAATCAATCTAAGAATTATTTGAGTATAACATCCATCTCTGATACTACAGTAAAATACTATGGTACAATAAATTTTAATACATTCACCTTTGCCAACATTAATATAACTAGATGATCTGAGCTCTATCAATTTCTTATTGTGTGTTTTACCACACACTTTGCAACTATACTTAGTTGCTACCTTCATTTTTATGTTCTATTTCTTTTCCTTATGAAAAGCACTATAATTTTTAGATAAAAAGGAGTATAAAGATAACAGGTTAATTCAATATTTTACTTGTGAAATTATTATAGTTATTTTACATAAACAACTTGTTTAATCTTCCTTAAAGTCTTTGGACAGGTGTTTGAAGTTGCCGAAAATCTATTTTACTTAAAAACAAATCAGCGGTGAAGAAAATGTGTCTCCCTTCCTGCCCCACAAATAAAACAGGAGGTGCCAATGGCAAGACATGAAGAATTTCTCCTATATCACACATTTAATAATTTCATCGTTTCATAGTTGCTACGGGCTGGAAGGGACCTTACAGATCATCAGGTTCAGCCCCCTACCCTGCACGTGGGCACAAAAGACTGCTGAAATCAAATGACCACAGCAAGATGGGCGTCAAGATTCACAGATATTAGGGGACCTCAACAGATCATCGAGTCTGACCCCCTGCCCTGGGCAGGAAAGAGTGCTGGGGTTAGATGATCCCAGCCAGATGCCTATTGAACCCTCTCTTAAAGACCCCCAAAGTAGGGGAGAGCACCACCTCCCTTGGAAGCCCATTACAAATTCTGGCCGCCCTTTCCATAAAGAAGTTCTTCCTGATATCTATCCTAAATCTGCTCTTTGTCAGTTTGTGACCACTGTTCCTTGTTACCCCAAGAGGCGCCCTGGTGAACAGGGCATCTCTGGTTCCCTGCTGTGCCTCCCCTAATGAATTTGTAGGCAGCAACAAAATCACCTCTCAGCCTTCTCTTGTGGAGGCTGAAGAGATCCAGATCCCTCAGTTTTTCCTTATAGGGCTTGGCCTGCAAACCCTTAACCACATCCTTATTAAGGCACAGCGCCCAAAACTGTATGCAGTACTTCAACTGTGGTCTGACCAATACCACATAGAGGGGAAGTATCACCTCCTTGGTTCTATTTGTCATGCATTTGCTGATGCAAAATAAATTGCAGTTAGCTTTGCTGATGATTTTGTCACACTGATGATTCAAGTTCATCTAGGAGCCCATTATGACTCGGAGATCTATTTCCGCTTCTGTGCTGCTGAGAGGGTCATTTCTCAGCCAGTACGTGTGCTGGATATTTTTACTCCCTGGGTGCAGCACTCTGCATTTGTCCTTGTTGAACTGCATCGATTGTGTTCTGCCAACTTTTCCAACCTGTCCAGGTCTGCCTGCAATTGTTCCATATCCTCCGGTGTGTTCACTTCACCCCGTAATTTAGTATCATCCGCAAACTTGGACCGAGTACACTTCATGCCCACATCCAAGTCACTGATGAAGACATTGAAGAGTACAGGTACAAGGACCGAGTCCTATGGTATCCCACTGCCCACATCCTTCTAGGTTGATACCAACCCATCCACTACTACTCTCTGAGTGCGACCCACAAGCCAATATGCCACCCAACAGACTGTGTAATCATCCAAGTCAGTGTCTTCATTTATTTATAAGAATGGGATGAGATACCATATTGAAGGCCTTCCTAAAATCCAAGTAAATGACAAAAGCTGTTTTTTGAAGACTGCCAGGATGGATGACTATACCACCTCTGGGGAAAGCCTGTTCCAAACCCTCGGCACTCAACTTATAAATAAGTTTTTCCTTACATCTAGCCTGAAGCAGTCTTCAGTCAGCTTGTGCCCGTTATTTCTTGTCCTCCCCTGGGGGACCTTGGTGAACAGATGCTCCCCCAAGCCCTGACATATGCCCCTAAATGCTGTTGTACTGCAAAGCCTTAGAAAAATCAGCTACGGAAGCTGCCTAGAAGGGTAGGAAACCTAGAATATATTCAAGTTTAAGAATTTATGGATTAAAAGCCACAAATACAAGTTTTTACCAGTTCCATCTGAAGAGAAGTTGCACTGTTCACTCTCATGGACTGTTCTGTCACTATAAACACCTCCATATGCTGCTTCATATCCTGGATCATATTTTTCTTCCTTAACTGCCATCTTTTTAGCATCCTCTGGAGAAACAAAAAGAAAAGGATTCAACCTGTTAATGTTCAGAATAAAAGCAAGCCGTGATCATTTTGTCAGACAACCACACAGCAAAATAATACATATATCTTTTACTTTGCAGTCATTTCACCTCTTAGAAAAATAAATACAATTAGGGTTTCAAGAAAAAAAATGTAATTCTACACCATCTGGTTTGGGTGAGCTGAAATAAATCTTCTTAATTAAATATACATCTTTTTTGTGTCTATTTTGATTAATACTGGTTGCTGTTATATATTACACCAAATATGATGACATGGCTGTTGCATACGTTTTAAAAAAGGATTATCAAAAACCCACTATACCTTGTGCAAGCTGTAAGTCAAATGTGTACTCCACCTCCTGCACCTCTGTGTTTGGTGCGACGCCTTTCAGCTGATCCCTTAAATCTTTGAGCTTTATATAGTAATGTACTTTATCTTGCGCACGAGGAAACTGGGCACATCTTGCACTGGATGATGGCATAACATAGCAGAGCTTTACAAGAGACAAAGATCAGTAAAGGCTAGATTAGATACGCTGTCAAGCATGCAAAAGCTGTTAAAGCATCAAGAACTGACTAATTAAATAGCTCTGTACAAACATTAAGTAATGCCTAGGAGATAGGAAAGTCCTCATTCCATGTCCCTTTACTAGCTGAGGATCTTACCCCAGACAAGGCAGCAGGTCTTCAGCTGAGTGAGCTATGACAATTTATACCAGCTGCTCTAGAAACTAACATTTAACACGGATACAGAAAAATGAAATCACTAGCCTAGTAAGATGCAGTATATATGAATTAACAAGCCACCTACACATCATCTTGGGTTATTTATTTTCAAATCACATACACAATTTCAAAGTCAATGTGTCTATTGAAGAAATATTTTAAGACTAATTTGTGGATTAAATCCACGTATGTTTCCTCATGCTAGTTGGTTAGGGTCCACTTGTGTATTAGTTAGCTACTTACATTCCACTGCTGATGCAGTAAGACTAAGGAAGACCAAAGGAATTTGCCAGCTGAATTTGACAAGAGAAAAGCAGGTGTAGGGTTGTTTTGTTTTGCTCTGTACTGTTACCCCAGGAGGAAGAACCCACAATGGGTGAAAAACTGCACCACTAATATGGCTGCTAACTCCTCCTCTGCCAGAGGAAGGAACTTGTCTCCACATAGGACCCTGACCTTGGAGGCTTCCAAATGGGTTTTAGCTTCGACTTGCTGGGAATGAGGCTTGCTGATCTCTAACAAAGGAAGCCACGCAGGAGATATCACTCAGGGAGTGTCTCCTGGGGGAGTCTACCAGGAAGCAAGCAAGCTGTAAAAGGAGACCACTTGCCTGATAACCACATGGAAATGGGAAGGTTTCATCAACAGGATGTATATAGAGCAGGGATAGGCAATTATTTTGGGCAGAGGGCCACTTACAGAGTTTTAGCAAGCTGTTGAAGGCCACAATTCCTTCTCTGGTGCAGGGAAGCAGGAACAGCCCCATGGTCCCAGGCCAGAAGTCTCTGCTAGGCAGGGGTTTCTGGTTGGGGGGGCAGGGCCGGGCAGGCCTTGCTGCTGGGTCCTGCCACCAGCTTCTTCTGGGTCCTATTGCCCCTGGCTCCTGTCATCTTTGACAGGCAGCTAGGAGCAAGCAAATATTAATTTTCTAAATTTTTTAGGGGCCCCATGGCCCGGATAGAATGGCCTGGCGGGCTGGATCCGGCACCTGGGCCATATTTTGCCCACCCCTATTATAGAGCCATGCAGAATTGAGGAAAGTATCTGCTCAAAAAGGACTACAGTGGCACAACAGGAAGAAAGTAGAGCAGCTGTGCAGTCAGGAAACTGTCTGCAGGCCACCTCACATAACAGACAGTACTCCCCTCTTAACTGCCTGTGTCTGAAGTCAAGCACTGTTATGTGGCTCCTGAGAGCAGACCCCGAAGGCCTGAAGAGGAGCCATGTGCTCCCAAGGTTGGGAGGCTCAGGGCCACCACCAGGGCCATGCCTGGGGGGGGGGGGGGAAATCAGAGTGACTGCCCCAGGTCCCATGCTTTGGGGTTCTTGTGGAGCCGAGCCGGCTTCGTGTTTGGCTGTTTGCCACCCTCTTCCCCCTAACTTGCTGCCCTAACTTGTTGTTCCCTTTCTTTGCCAGATGGTGCCAAATACTAGATGCGAATACATAGCTGTGCAAATTATGGCTATGGAAGGGCTCTGGCCCCCTGACGGTGGAACAGTGCTGTACAAAAGGACTGCTGGAAAGATAATAGACACCATCTGATAAATAAAGAAAACAGTAAGTTAGGGCACTGGTTTCTCAACCTGGTGAGGAGAAGTTTCAAATAGGTTTGACAAAAGGCCTAGAACAAGTTAAAAAAAAAAGTGACAGAGTCAAAGGACTACTCTGCAAACCAGTGAAATAGAATTTAGGTGAAACTGCCATTAGAGGCATGCACAAGCGGTTGAAAAACAGCACTACACTATCTGGGAAGATGACAAAATCTCTTTCCAGGGAGGTTTTTAAGAACTGGTCAGATAAATTTCTGTCATGGATAGCCTAATACCTTTATTTAAATACGAAACCTTCATTTCCTTTGCGCTTTGGGCAAAATCTTCACTGATGTAACTTAGTTACATCTCCACTTGGTTTCACTAGCCTTGGAATAACAAAACTGCTGTTCTGTATTTCAGTTCATTGTCACGATATCTGTATAGCGGAAGGAACTTACCGTTTCTGTATCGGGGACCTTGTGTGGCTGCAATCCAAATTCCAAGTTTTTAACTTTTACTCCAAACACTTCTTTACTAAAAATTTCATAAATACCTAAACCAAAACGGAGACAGATTACACACCTGGTAGAAAGCTGTTATAAAGGATAAATTGTTCAAAGTTAAGTTTCTCACATTTTCCATTAAAAGCTGCTATGCGAGGTTGATATTTTTGCAATTTCTGCATCAGAATTCGCCCTCCTTCCCGAAACTCTTTACTAAGTAAAAGAGAGAAAACCATCATTCACGATTAAGACCACATGTTTGTTTAGACAATGGTCCGATCCCATGTTATCCTACCTGGAGAGGTCTTTGCTACCTGGTGTTGTTCTCTCCACCATGTTTGTAAATCCAATACCGTATTTTTGTGGTAAAGTGTGGTCATCCATATGGTTCAATTGTTCTTTACTCAGCCCAGACATGAAAAGACACTTCCCTGTGGAGATATAAGTTACAATGTTATTCTTTCATGCACTATGAAACACTTGCAGTTGCCAGAATACTTCAATAATGCCAGCATTTTAAATAAACATTTATTTCTAGGGAGATATTAACATGACAGACACTATGTCAAAGCACTACTTAAACAAGACACCGACTGGCATATAAATACTGGAATGCTAAAGATGGACTCCAAGTTAAGCAACTTCATTTTTATTTAAAGTAATTGTCTATCTGTAAATATTTATTTTATAACTTCCCATTACATTCATGGCTTTTACTTAATCTAGATAGAAAATTGCTGAAAATATGATACTGCAATCATAGAAGTAGGGTCGGAAGGGACCTTGTAGATCTTCAAGTCCGACCCCCTGCCTGGGCAGGAGGAAAACTGGGCTCAATTGACCCCAGTCAGGTAGGCATCAAGCCGCTTCTTAAAGACCCCCAGAGTAGGAGCCAGCACCACTTCCCTTGGAAGTTGGTTCCAGATCCTAGCCGCCTTTACTGTGAAGTAGTTCTTATGGATGTCTAATCTAAACCTACTCTCCAACAACTTGTAGCCGTTATTCCTTGTTGTCCCAGGGGGGCGCCAGGGGAAACAAGGTCTCCCCCAAACCCTTCTGGTCCCCCCTAGTGAGTTTATAGATGGTCACCAGGTCCCCCCTTAGCCTTCTCTTGTGAAGGCTGAACAGGTTCAGGTCCCATAGCCTCTCATTGTAGAGTCTTCCCTGCTGTCTTTGGATCATGCGGGTGGCCCTCCTCTGGACCCTCTCAATGTTGTCCACATCCCTTTTGAAGTGGGGTGCCCAGAACTGGACACAGTCTCCAGCTGTGGCCTGACCAGTGTCACGTAGAGGGGGAGGATCACCTCCTTGGACCTACTTGAGATGCACCTGTGGATGCACGATAAGGTCCGGTTAGCCCTGCCGACCGTGACCTCGCATTGTCGGCCCATGTTCATCTTGGAGTCAATGATGACTCCAAGATCCCTTTCTGCTTCCGTGCTCTCAAGAAGGGAGCTTCCCATCTTATAAGTGTGCTGCTGGTTACTACTGCCCAAGTGCAGCACCCTGCACTTGTCAGTATTGAAACGCATCCTGTTTTTGGTAGCCCACCCCTGCAACCTATCCAGGTCATTCTGCAGTCTTTCCCTCCCTACTAATGTGCCCACCTCACCCCAAATTTTGGTAACATCAGCAAATTTGAACAGGTTGCTTTTCACCCCGCCGTCCAAATTGCTGATAAAGAAATTGAACAGTGCGGGCCCAAGGACCAAGCCCTGGGGGACTCCGCTGCCCACTTCCCCCCAGGTTGAATACAACCTGTCCACCACCACCCTCTGAGTACGACCCTTCAGCCAATCTGCAATCCATCTGACTGTGTAGGCATCAATGCCACAGTCACCTAGTTTTTAATGAGGATGGGGTGGGAGACAGTGTCAAAGGCCTTGCTGAAGTCCAGAAAGACTACATCCACGGCGACACCTGCATCCAATGCTTTTGTGACCTGATCATAAAAGGCAATCAGGTTGGTCTGATATGACCTGCCCCTAATGAAACCGTACTGGTTGCCCTTGAGCATCATCCCCAGGTTCCCTGACTCTAGATTGCATCTAGAAAAGCTGGCCCATCTGCCAGTGTATTACTTAACACTGTCAGGTTACTCCCACTAGTATAACTGCATGTCTTTTCGCAGTCTCCATACTTTGATTTTCAGAGGGGACCAAAGACAGAATTCTTTAAAAATAAATTTGTTTAAGCAAACTAAGGGAGACTCTTCCCTTAAATCTAGATGGGACTCCTGGTTAAAGAACATTTTTGACTAACAACTCAGGGCATACTTTTGTTTTTTACTTTGTATAAATTAAATCAAGACTGTCCACCTTTGTTGTAATCGGGGGCTGGATCTTGACTTCCTTAAGATCCTCCCACCAACCATGCAGGCTGCACCTGCAACCCCCACTCATTGCACATGGCTCTCTACCCCAGGAGCTATGCCAACAGCATGCTGCCATATATCCCTTGGGGGACCGCCATCTTCTCTGACAGCTATAGCATTACCCCTGAAGAATAAGTTACACTGGTGCCCAAATGTCAGCCCACTCATTTTTTACTTATGAGAGTTGGAACAAAGAAAGGTTGAGAAATTGCAGCAGCCGGTATTATGGATGCAATGAAAATGAATTACACAGTTCAGCAGTTTATATGTAAAAGAAACTACACAAATATACATAGGACGGTATAAAGTACATAAATATACATAAGAAAATAATATTTTCAGAGTACAAGAACCATAATTATTTTATAGAAAAAATACTATAAGAGACTCTTTTGAAGGTGCATAGTATGATTCTCAAGGGAATAAAAATGCTTAAGAATCCTCAGCAAGAAAAAAGAGAAAGCTCAGGGTTGACACTCAGGGTGGAGGCACAAACTATGTGGAATATTAAATAAGTTCAGTAGGCTCATGCTTCATTCACCAAGGAGCAAATTTATGTGCCCCCCACCCCATGTGGAGGTTTTTATGCTACTGAATCTTAAACTAGCTGTAATCCACAAGCCTGGACAGCACAGACCAGCACAAATGCTGTCTAACATCAAAAGAGACATGGGGTCCCAGACATGCAACCTTCTTATAAACTTCCTCTTGGCTGGACTCCCCTCTTCAGTGTGACAGTTGGTGTGAATCCCAATGGAAACGAACCTACGCGTCTCCAGTCCCAGGATGCAGAACTTTTCTTTTTGAACTCTGCTTGTGTAAACATGCATGTTAGGCACAATGTAGCAATAGCTAAAAGTCTTAATAAATCAGGGCCTACGACACTGAGTTAAGTCCAGTAAGTTTTTTCAGTTATACAATCTAATTATGTTTATATAGTAATTATTTATCTGCACGTATAAACATGATGTACATTGTGACCAGGACTATCTGTTGATCCATCTTGATTTTGTTCTGGTTTGGGGCTTTTATGCTGACAACTGTAACAGAAACTGCACTCATCATTAAGTCACTCTTAGATAATTGTAAAACTGTTAAAAAATGTGAAGACACAGATGCCCTAATGATACAATGCCTCTAATTATGACAGATTTCTGCAAACCCAATAAAAGAAATAAAACTTACAAAAATGATTTCCAGGTCCAGGGTAATGATGCCCTTTGTAGGCTGCCATCAAGCCTGGGTTTATGCCAATCTATAGGGCAAAATATTAATTAAAACACAGATTAAAAAACATGACCCTTAAAATAGCAGAGGTGAAAAAGGAATGCGCTTATTAATAAATTAATAGAGTTACATTACACATTTTCTGTCAATTCTACTGGCAGCTATTCAAAATGATAATTCAATTAATAATTTTCAGTGATGTATTTTACATCTCAATTTGAAGACTCTAGAACAATGGTATTTGTAGACCATATGTGAACAGTTTCTACTTTCCCCCACAATTAAACCCTAGATTTTTCAAGAACTAGAATTCTGTTATTGCACAGGTGTCAAAAATACAGCCTGCAGAGCACCCATTACCCGGTCCCAGAGTCTGAGTTGACCCACATGCCATGCATCAGACTGACCTTTATACCCAGAGCCCAGGATGTATGTTGTATGCAGCACCCACTCTGGCTGGCCCAGGATGCACTCAGCACCCATTCCGGCCAATCCATAACTTGCACTGCATATGGGTGCTGTATGCACTGGATCCAACATTGGGCAATGTGTGTAAGAGGGGTCTGTGGGACTGATCTGGCCCATGGACCAGTCCCATGCCACTCATCTGGCTCCAAGGAGCCATATGAGCTTGACACACCTGTGTTACTGTAATTTAAGAAAATGCAAGTTGGCTGCTGACAAACAAGTAGCAGTAAATCATGGCTAATAAATTACAGACTATTCAAAACATGCACAACTGAGAAAACTGAATATAACTTACTATTACAATGTCCAGATTGAAGGTCAAAATATCAGGCAGAGTCTTGGTTAAAAGTTCAGCTTCAGATACCCCATTAAAACGGTCCACTTTTCTTTTGACTTTAAAAGTACTGGTGATCTTTTCTTGTTTGCCTTTTGATTTAGCTGACTTAGCTGCTTTGGCAGCAGGCTTTTTGGGCTCAGATGATTTGGTTTTTCTCTTCCTGCCCCTTGTAACTTCTGCAACAAAAACCAAAATATACTGGCTACATTTCAACTGGTCTACCAAAATCTATTCTTATCTTCAAAATACAGATGCAGGATAACCATTCAGAACAGCTTCAGATAAATCTCAATGCAAGTTCTGTCTATAAAGGGCACTAGCCCTGGTCAGACAGTGAAATTGGAAGTTTAAGTCTGTGCTATACACAGGAAAAGTTAAATCAAATTAGAATCTTAATTTACTGGACATCACAATAAAAAAAAAATGTGTTTTTTTGGTAAAAAGATAGTTAATGATATGCTGACAAAAATCTAGGTACAGTAACAAACACCATGGAACTGGGAGAAAAGTTCATTAAAAAAAGGTGTTTAGTTAATTTGCTGAATCATAACAATGAAAAAAAAATGGTTCTTCCTGTTGGGATTGATAAAATCAGGTGGTTTTTACAAACAGGGCTAGTCATAATGAAGCTGCATCATATATATTTTTCTTTGAGTTCCCTACCATACCCCCAAAATTATCTAACTGCCCCTAATAATAATCCTTCAGCCATCCAGGACTTCAATGGAGAATTTAAGTTTCAGAGTTGTGTTATAAATTCTAATAACTGAGAAGTTGCAAACTTACAAACTATATTATATACTGCAAGTCTTGTAGATCATCTTACAGGCTGAATAGTTCCGATTTTGCCCTGCTGTTTAAGAAACGCTCAGTGAAGTCCTTCTTCATTTCCACAGTATAAATATGCACTGAGCAATAACTTGATACATCAGTATGGTCACTGTAAATGCATATTTTTAATAAATCCACAAATACACCAACTCTCACAGTGAAGGAAGCTACAGTGGTTGGCTACAGAACAAACCCAGATTATAATGGTCACACAGTTAATTTCTTATATAGAAACAAAGATCCCTTGATAATACTCCAAAAGGGAAAGAAAAGTTCATAAAATTTGTTGGTTTTTTGGGGGGAAGGGAACAGAGTTAGAAACAACAAAATCTAGGCTCTAGTAAATAATATTACAAGTTTTATATTCCTGTTCAGCTTTCAAATATGAAGGCTTATTGTTGGAAATCATAGTTTCGATAGAGTGCCATGTAAAAAGTCTAACAAGAGAAAGTGAAAGGGACAATACAAACGTCTATAATTATATATAAGGCAGTGTTTTTCAATCAGTGTGCCGTCAGACACATCCAGCTGTGCCACGGCATTCTGGGCCAGAGCCATGCCCCCTGCCTGGCTGGAGCCACGCCCCCCCTGCTGCTGCTGCATACACAGACAGACCAGGAGCATGGCTCCAGCCAGGCAGGGTTGTGACTCCAGCCCAAAATGCCGTCTGGCTGGCTGCAAGCCACCCCCCCACCCCTGTTCCACATCTGGTGTGCCGCAGTGCTTTTTTATTTAGGTAGGTGTGCCGTGGGGCGAAAAAGGTTGGGGAACGCCAATGTAAGGTATATGCCGTGATATAAACCCATGAAGTAAACATGGATAAAACTGCACAGATTATTTAGTCTGCACTTCTTTGAACAGAAATAGACTGAGGTGAGGTTTAAAACTCGAGAGTGCCCCAGCTTTTCAATTTAAATGATTCCTGAAGAGAATTGTTACTTAGAGAGTATATACAAAACTGAAGTTACCTGTGCAGACGAGATAAAAAATATATTTTAAAATTCTAGCATACTAAGCATCTGAGGTATAACTATTGGTCATAACATGATCCAAGTGAGTCCTTATGCCATTCTCTTTATTTTGACGCTAATGAACAGGGCCTGAAAAATCCAAACTCCTATTTACCAGTGATAGAATTATTTACAAAGACGGTCTCTGAAATACTGGAGGCTGTGTGTGAGGCAGAACAACAGATCACCTTTTCTTCCTCTTTTACAGGAGCAAGCTGTTTACTTATACAGCCAAAAGTCTCTTGAGGGAAGTCTCCAAAAGTCTCTTGATTAAGTCTCCTTACTTGCAAAAAACAACCAGAAGAAATCTCAAACTTAGCAGACACTTTTGCCCTAGATGGTGTCATTAAAAATGGAACACCCAAGCACAGTTCAGTGACAGCTTTCCAGCAGGAAATACCAGCTGTTTTCCCCTTTGCAAGTTGCTGTATCATCTTTGTCTTTCATATTTCTCCCTGGATTATTAGGTTTAATTTTCCTGGCTGGTAGGGCCCATAAGTCTCTAGTCAAGTTTTCAAGCCCAACTAATAAATTTGTGGAGACTTCACCTCAGTTTCAGTGCTTTCAACACGGGTCGCTAGCCTGCAGCTAACTGCCACAAATAGCACAGGCAGCCAGCCTCTGTATGTGTGGCACATGGCAGACTAGGGAGGAGACAGGTAGCCTAGCAGCAGATAGGGCAGGGAGCAGAAAGAAGAGCATCAGATTACACCAGGAGCATGGGGCAGAAAGCAGAAAGCAGGGCTGCAGCTTGGTCAGGGAGCAGAAAGTTGAGGTAAGGGAAACCTTTGCAGACTTTACAATTGGTCCGGTCAGCAAAGTAAAGAAAGCAACTAACATGTCCAGCTAAACCAGCAGTGCGATTAAACTAAATAGACCACAAGACCTGGTAGGAAACCTCATATAACAGGGCCTTAAGATGAACCCAAACATAGTATATTATAGTTTAGATTAAGAATACTAGTACTAGTGATTGATGCAATCAAGTATACCAGATATAACTGTACTATAATAGATAAATATTGTTAAGTATTGTATCCAAGTTGTAAAAGCAAAAGCAGCCTTATCAGAGATGACCTTAAAAAGGAAAAAAAAGAAAAAGAAAACAGGATGGTATATTCGGCAACATTCAAAGATGACAAAGGAAGGAGATGTAAAATCCTCTCAAAAATGTTTACAAGGACATAAATCACAGCTAACTGACACCTTCCAGGGCCAGTTAGTGAAACAGAAAAAAAGAAAAGCAAATGTATCAATTAGTGAATGTTTGTTACAGTAAACTATATTTAAACATATATTATAGGGAACAAAAGGGAACTCAGTGGATCCAAGCAGACCTACTTCTGGTCTGTAGGTTATTTTATTTTTTCCTGAGTCTCCCGGGGGTACAGTGCATATTCTTGTGCTTTGGGATGTAAACAATAAAGGCTGGGCTGTAGAACTGTGTCTTGCCTCTTATCAGTAGCTAAACTACCAGTACACCTGTAATCTATTTAACACTACACTACCTAGTGATGTTCAGAGTATAACACTCATGTGTACTTCAAGAAATTGACTGTAGTGAGCTCACATCTGTGGCAGGTTGAAAAAAAATAATAACAACAGTCAAAACTGTTGAATAACTGCCATACAATTGCAATGAATCACAGAAATACCAGGATAGTAATTAAAAGGTTACCTGAAAGATTTTCAGTGAAAAAGAATTCTACTACCACTGTTTTACAAAACTTTTTTGAAACTTTACCAGCCTACTAAAATGCCCATTTATTTTTTAAATTCGCAATCCAAACTGACTAAAAACAATTTACCCGCCTATCAAAAAATTTTACTTGCCCTAGGACAGTAGCATTTTACAGAACTGAGCGAGGGATGGGGTGTCTTATTTCTTTATGGTTTTTTACATTACAAAAATCAAATTCAAATGCTTGTGCAGAATGTCAAAAAGAGAAAATTCAGCAGGGCAATTTAAGACATCATCCTAGAAATCGGCTGCTGGCAGGTATAGTTAATATGGATTTTAACATAATAAAATTATTAGTTTAGGCAACCTACCTTGAGTAGGCTCTGAAGCAAAATTTGTCTCTGGAGTCCCCTCCAGAGTTTGTTGTTCATTCATAATTTCCATGTTAGGAGCTCCAGTTATCACTTGATGGAATGGAAATGGATAAAATGCTTGGGCTTGTTGAAGAGGCGAATAATACCTTGAAGAAAAAAAAAATTGCAAGACATATTTTACAAGCATTTCAGAATTGTTTATAATCTATCCAGTATATTACAAACTCCACACTTTTTTACTATGGTTGATGCATGTTGTAGGTTATATTCTCCACTCACAGCTTTTATGATTGATAAATCTAATAAAAAAGCAGTAGAGTATCCAACATTAAATGAATACGCTGGCAACGCTGATTAATTAATGGCTGTTAAGCATTACTAAGAATGAAAATAGCACTTTCATGTTCTTGTAATGTAAATAATGCCCTAAACAAGAGCCAGAACTTTCAGACTACTACAGACATATTAAACACATGTAGGGGTGCACTGATAAATGTTGTTTTGGGCTGTGCAAAATTTTGGCAGCCATTTAGTCTCAGAGGTGTTTCGGCCCATTTCGGTACCCGAAACACCGAATGCAAAATGAAACAGAAGGCTCTGAAGCATCTCTGAAACTAAACGAAACCATCTGAAATGTTTCAGAAATGTTTTGGATGTTTCGGAGCTGGGCTTGCAGGTAAACAGAAACAAAGAGGGAAGGGGAAGAGGGGCGGAAGGACTGCTCTGATACTGACATCTGTAGCTGGCCAGTGTCTGCGATCTGTCCCTGAGGTCCCTTCCAATCCCAGTGCTCTGGGGGAGGGGCAGCAGCCTGCTGTCATCCTGTGCACAGATCCAGGGGCCCGTGCCCCCTGGGAGGAGTCTGGCTCAGCCCCACAGCTCTCCTGGGGGTGCGGGCCCCCGAACCTGCGTGAAGAATGACAGCATGCTGCTGCTGCCAGCTGGGGCCAGCGCCAGCATCCAAGTCTGCTTGGCGCAGCCTGTGTCGAGCATAGCCAGGGGAGCCGTGGGAGAAGCCGCCATGGCTGTCCTGCCCGTCCCCACCCCCTGCCTGGCCCTGCTTCCCGCACTTGAAAAACAAAAAAAAAAACCAAGCCCTGCCCTCACCGGCTGTAGCAGGGGCCATAGGGGCTCTGGCGCCACGTGGCAGAGCACCCCCTGCATAGGCCCGGCTCCCTGATCTCCCCCTGATGACTCTCCCCCCATCATGGTGTGAGTGGAACATGGCTCAGCAGGGCGCTGCATGCTGTCTGGGAGCTGGAGCTACTGGGGCTGAGTGGTGCTGGGCTCCGGCTGACTGCTGGAGCTGCCCCAGTTCCCGGACAGCATGGCGCCCTGCTGAGCCGCACTGCACCTGCGCCATAGGGCAGCTGTCATGCAAATGCCAAGCGGGGGTGGTGCAATCCCCGCTGCTCCATGATACACGGCAGGGCTCTGCCATGAGCCCCCCAGAGGCCGTGATTGCCGCTGCTACAGCTGGTGTGAGTGTGGGGCCTTTTTTTTTTTTTTTTTTAAGTGCTGGGAGGCTGGGGCTGGGTGGGGGATGGGGCCGGGCAGGGCAGCCTTGGGGGCTTCTCATGGCTGCCCTTAGAAGCAAATCACTGTCCTCCAAAATGGCCAAATTTGAAATTGAAATGAGACATAGCTGTTTTGCACAGCCCTACCTATTATTAACCAGCCATATCCACCAATACTGATCTGATAGCTGATATGCAGCCCAGCAGCTCAGAGAGTAGTGTGTGGTTGGTAAGTCTGGGGGGGGGAAGGGACGTGGGGAGGGGCAGATCGAGACCCCAATGGTGAGGGAGGGAATGGGGCTGGGGCAGGAGCTGCTCAGCTGAGATGGGGTGTGGTGTGAAGCTCTGGGAAGCTCAGCTGGGAGATGCAGGGGGGTGGGGGCTCATCGCCACTGCATGTGTCCCTGGGGGAGACATGTGTCCCCCTGGAATTGTGCATGGGGCAAGAGTGGGCAGCCCGCTGCAGGCTCCCCCTCTCCACTCTTCCTACCCCCTTCACCTCCTGGATGAGACACCCGCAGCTCTGTCCCATTCCCTGCCATGGCTGGGTAGTGCCTACCCCTGCCCCTGCCCCAGCCCTACTCCCTTCCTCACTGTGGGGGACTTGACCTGTCCCCCAACACCCCTTCCCTCCCACAGATTTACCGGTTGGACACTGCTCTTCAAGCTACCAGGCTGCATTCCTGGCCATGTGCATGCTGTGGCTGTGCGTACGCATGGGGCATTTATCGGTAACATTATTGGCTACACCAGCTAAAAGAAGCCGGTCAATTTTCCTTTTATCGGTGCCAATCTGATATAGACCGATGTATTGGTGCACCTCTAAACACATGTATAATTTTCTTGTACTTTTCTGTTGCCCCATATGTTAGAAAACATTACAATTTATATTGTTAAATCTACACTAACAACTACACAGAGCGTGGGACTGATTTAAAGCTGCTGTTGGACTTAACATTTCTCAGATTTTAAAAAACACTGAAATCCTTCCTGTTATATTAGCAGGGTATGTTGTTCTATCTAACATGGAGCACAAGATATTACAGATGCATGAGTGACACAATTAGCCAAAGACAGATAAGTTAATACCTTTAATCTTTACTGTAACTGGTCATTCCTGGTCACATCAGAGAGAAATCTGACTTCCACGCCATGCACACAGAGTATCTTACTCCACATATAGCCTCCATATACATGCACAAAACTCAATATACAGAAACACATAGAACCCCTCCATGAACTCTCAGGCTCCAGGCCTTTATAATATTTATGTCATGTATACATGCAGAGAACCCACGTTCCCTGCCCCCATACACTACATACACCTTCCATATGAATGGTTCCCTCCCATATAGACCATATATATCCCATCTCCATTTACATACTGATCCTTACATACAGCAAGAAGTCATTTTTGGTGAAGAACCAAGTTGCTGAAAAAAATGTGGCTTTGGTCACCCCAGAGCTACGTACAAACCCACTGCATTTTTTTTTGGTGGAAAATAATTCAGGCCTAAATTCACAGATAATGACCATATGATGTCATCATTATCTCCCTTGTATCCAACAGCCGAGGGGTAGGGATGTGGGACACCTGGGTTCAAATGACGTCCTTTGCTTAAGGCAGGGGTCAGCAACCTACGGCCCACAGGCCAAATATAGCCTGTGGATGTGGGGCTTGGCAAGCATGCACCCATGCAAACTGCAGTGGCAGCCACATCCTTGTGCATGCCAGCTAGTGCATGACTCAGGTTGGGTTATTTCAGCCCACAGCCAGTAAAGGTCAGCTATCCCTAGTTTATGGGAATTCAAGCCCCCAATCTGTGGAATGGGTACCACCAGGGGTACGCAGACAACCGGTCAGTGGTACGAGTTAACAGATTTATTATAATTACTTTATATGACAAAAAATGTGCTAGTGGTACTTAAGGTCGCATTGTTTTAAATCAGTGGTATGCAATCTGTCAGAGTTTGGAAACCACTGCATAGTGCTCAACCTTTTTGACTGGTGGGCTAAATGGACCATGGGCCAGATCCAGCCAGTGGTCTCAATCCAGCACCCTGGACAGTGCTAGTGGGGTCCCATCTAGTCATGTTGATGGGACAGCCCGGCCACTCACTGGGGGGAGGGGTGTGGCCCAGCCCAGATCCAACTGTGGGGGGACCGGGATGTGGCCTGGCCCCGATCCAGCTGTTTTTGGGGGTCAGGGACATGGCCTGGCCCCGACCCAACTGTTTTTGGAGGGTTGGGGCCCGGTCCCGATTCAGCTGTGGAGGGCCGGGAAGTGGCCCAGCCCGGATCCGGCTGTCTTTGGGGGGAAGGGGCCCGAGAGTTTAGCAGTGGGCCGGGCGCAGCGCCACCACATTTCCCGCCCCGTGGGTCGCACTGGGCCGCGGGACCCGGCGGGGGGAGGGCGGGGCGCAGCGTCAGCAGCGAGGAGTGACGACACCCCCACAACGAGCCCGCGGGGGGGAGGGGGCACGCGCCCAAACGGCTGCGCCGGGGAGGGGGGGGTCACGTGCCCGGAAGCGGCCCGGCCGGCGCGGTGTCGCGCCCCTCTTGCAACGCTCCCTGCCCCCGACTCTCGGGGCTCCCCCCCGCGCAGAACGGGGCTTCCGGGGCCGCCCCCGCCCTGGGCCCGCCCGGTCGCCTACCTGCCCAAGCCCTCGGCCTCCATCCCCGGAGCCGGCTTGGTCCAGCAGGCTTTTGTCAGCGCGAGACGAACCCAACCCCCCCGCACAGTCCCCTCCCCCCTCCCCTTTACCTTCGCCTGGCGGAGCGGACCGGCCGGGCAGTCACGCCGGTCACGTGCAAGCGAGCGGCCAATCAGGAGCCGGCAGGCCCGGGCCTGCGTGGATTGGAGCTACTCAGGGCCTCGGCCCGGAGCGGGGGGGGGTCTGCATTCAGCCTCCCCTCCCCGGGCAGAAGCGGCCCGCGCCAGTCCTCCTGCCTGGTTCCTATAAGTGAAGAAGGCTGTTTGGGCCCGAAGTCTTGCAAAAGTCGGTTTTCCAACCAGTGCGTTTGTCTAATAAAGGATGTGGCATCTACCCAAAGTGACTTGTCCGCCTGGTCCCACCTGAGGCACCCAGCTCTCCTCCCAGCCCAGCCACCGGCTTTTAGCAACCTGCCCCTGTGTGATGCAAGCAGACGCCTGGCAAAAGGCTAGAGAAGAAAGTATCCGATAGCCACCGGGCTGCAGTTGGGGTGAAAACTCCCTTGAAAGGCCTTGGGAGAAAATGCAGGGCTAGTCCGCGGCAAGAAATACTGCTGTTTAGTAGCTATTGCCAAGCACTTGGTCTATTTGGAAGCCGCTTTTGTGCTCCTGATGGTGCAAGTGGTGACCCACGGACCTTGGAGCATGAGAGTAGAACTGCCACTTGCTGGGTCACACCGTTGGTCCGTTGGCCCAGTCTCTTGTGCCGCACGGTGGCAGAGAGTGGATGCTGAAAGGCAGTGACCAGGCTTTTTTCCCCTCACTGTTTGGCTCTCACTTGCAGCCCCCAGCATTTAGGTTGCATCTACACGAGATGCTGTAGCATCAGTGGGCACAAATCATGACAGCGACGCTACTGCACAGTAGTAACGAGTTTGTTGCTACTGTGCAATAGCATCTAAAAATAACTGTGCAGCAATGATGCTGTGCACTAACACCGTTTACTGCACAGTCATTTAGTACTTGCTTATGCAAGTACTAAATGACTGTGCAGTAACAACTACACAGTATGCCGCACATGTGGACACGGCCTTAAGGTCTAGGAAGTTCTGATTCAGAGGCTGTGCCCCTAACTCCTAGCTACTGATGCCCCTTTCCTTCAAGAATTTGTCCAATCCCTTTTTGAATCTGGCTAAACTGTTAGCTTCCACATCTGGCAGCAATGAGTTCCACCCTTTAATTACACGCGGGGTGCATCTACACGTGTACTTCACTGTGGAGTTGACTAATTAGGTCCACAGTAAAGCATCACCATCTGCAGTGTGGCATTATTAGCCCAGAGTAAACTAATTAACTCTGCCATAGGATAGTACTGCCTGACAAATGTACTGTCTTACAGCAAAGCTATTTTCTCTGTCACAATGCATGTATAAAGAGTAAGCGGGGCTGGCTGGGGCTCAGGGGTGTTACAGCATGGGGCTGTAGCACCTTGATGTCCCAGCCAGCCCCTCTGCAGCACATTGAGCTTGGTCAGAGGAGCCCTGGGCTGGCAGGCTGACCCCCCTGGATCACTTGCCAGTTGGGTCTGTGCTGCCCCTGCTCAATGTGCTGTGGTCCCAGGTGCAAACACTGTGCCCGGGGGGAGCAATAAACTCTGGTGCTGGAGTTTATTCAGGTGCACTAATTTCACTTGTAGATGTGTGAAAAAAGCACTTCCTTTCAAAGCCAACAGTGTTGTTCACTGTTGAAAGTGCTCACACAGAAGGGGTTTGCTTGATCCTGCTCATATGTCTTTAGACTAAATCTGAAATATTTACAGGACTACTGCTACTCGAGCTAGGAGAGATGTGCCAAATCACAACTCAGATATAATAATGCAAAGAATAATATAATATGATAATAACGCAAATATAGGACTGATACAAAAGTCATAAGTCTGTTATAGCAAATAGAAAAGTAGAGTTGGAAGGGACCTTGGGAGGTCATCTAGTCCAATGCTTCTCAACCTGTGGGTTGTGACCCAAAAGTGGGTCACAGGAATATGTGAAAGGGTTGCAAACAAACTTTAAAAATGGATTCTCCTTTAAAGGAGAAAAATGTGGGAAGCGGTGGCTTTTCCCTTGTAGACTGGTAGAGCTCCGGCCTGCAAGGGGCTGCTTGGGGTCCCCTCCACACACTGAAGAGCTGGGGCTTGGGGGCAAGGAGCAGTGGGTTGGGAGTGAGGGGCGATCTGTTGGGATGGGTCCTGGTACAAAAAAGGTTGAGAACCACTGATCTAGTCCAACCCTCTGCTCAAAGCAGGGCCATCCCCAACCTGATCATCCCAGCCAGGGCTTTGTCAAACCAGGGGTGGAGATCCCACCACCTCTCCCCGTAACCAGTTCCAGTGCTTCCCCACCCTGCTAGTGAGAAAGTCCTTCCTAATACCCAACCTAGATCTTCCTTGCTGCAATTTGAGACCCTTGCCCCTAGTTCTGTCATCTATCACCACTTTGACTCCTGGGTTTTGAGCCTTACCAGGCCTTTACTCTGTAACCAAGAAGGTAAAAAATATAAATAAATCTCTTTCAACTGAAAACTCATAGCTTTCATTAATCAGGAACGCCTGCAACATCTCCAAACGTCACGGACGTTGGCATCTCCTGTCCTGTGCCCAGCCCTACTGCTATGGGGCTTGCTGTCCCCCCACAGCCGAGGCTAGCCTTACTTGACATTCCTCCTGCCTGCCTCTCGCGGCAATCAGGACTGGTGGCAGAGGTGATATTATACCAATTAGAGTTCTGCAATCTAAAAAAAGAAATCTAAAAACTAAATCAATCTAAGCCCCGCCCCCGGCCTGTTCTTGCTCTCGCAGCGAGCGCAGAGAGCCCTTCAGAGCGGGACCAGCCAGGGCGGGGTGGATTCAACAGGCTCTTGCTGCAGCTCCCCCTGGCGGGGAGTCGCCGTCACGTGGGCAGCTGCTGGAGTCCGGGCAGAGATGACGTCAGAACGAGGGGGGCACGTGATTGGGCGGTGAGCGTCCTGCTTCATCTGCGCGCGGAGCTCACTGCCCCTGGGGTCGGCAGGCGGCTGCTTGCCCTGGTGTCGGTGCTCGGTGTGCCCTGGGGCCGCCTCCAGATAAGTAGGGGCATTTCCTGCAGCGCGCTTGCTTGCAGGGGGCGCTTGGTGGCCGGGCACAGGGGTCCCTTCAAGGTGCCTTTGGGGCGGGAGCAGAGGGTGTTTCTGAAGGTCACTGTGACCCGTGGAGGATGCTTGTGGGTTCCACCCCTGGCAAAAAGCAGTGCTTCTTCTTTCCCCACCTTTCCAGTTTTTAATAATTAGCGTCTCACTGCAAATTGCCCCCCTAAGGACCCCCTGTCTCCTGATTTTGATTAACCCCGGAGTGGTTTGTTGCTAACAAATCCCCAAAGGCGAAATTGTGTGGGGAAGGGCGAAATAGAATTTGCTAATCATGATTGCTTTTTTTTTTCCCCTCCCCCTTCCAATTCCCGCAGGTAAGAAGAGTATTTGGATCGCAGCTGCTGTCTCTTCTTCCCCCATGCCCGTGGGGGCTTCTTGGCCTCGCTACTTGAAAATGTTCTGCTTAAATATGTTGGCGATGCTTGCTGGTGCAGAAGTTGTGCATAGATATTATAGACCGGATCTGGTGAGTATTTGACTTCAAAGCCTTCACCTGCATTAGGGCCTTGCTACTGGTGACTTGGTGAGCCGCACACATGTTGTTAGGTGTTAGTGCTAGCTTGAGTTTGGAGCAGTCATGTTCAGGCTAGTTGGGGCCTGGAGACAGAAAAGCAAGAGCTCCCCATCTCTCATTCTGGCCCACCCCTGTGCCGCTGCTTCCCAAGTACCTCCGCTTCTCTGTGCTGCCGCCATGTACCTCCTGGGGCCTTCCCAAGTACCCCCAGGGGCACGCATACCCCCGATTAACAACCCCTGCACTAAGGTGTAGCCTAGAGTGGCCACATGTTACTGTAACACAAGCTAGGTAACATGGATCAGAGATAATCCTGCCTTGGATTGGTGTAACTGAGCCACCCAAGGAGTGCTTAAAACTAGTTTCAGGCGTTAATGTGTGGACAATCCAGGTGTTAAGAGCTCGAGGAGAACAAGGCCCTTAGTCTGGTCTATGCGAAGTAACTTGTGTTGAATGTCTTTGAATAGGAATTGCCTTAAATGGACACCCTGGGACAAAAATACTTAAATGATTTTTACTTTAAAAAGCTGATATTATTAATAGAGGTACACCGATACATTGGTCTGATATCAGATAGGCACAGATATAAAGAAAATTGACTATATCGGAAATCGGCTTTTTTTTTTTTTTGCCTGATGTGGAGCGCATTATTCTTCTGTGCTCAAAAAAAGAGTGAAAACTAAGAGCTAGCATTTTTCAAGGGGTGTCTTGAGTCTAGAAAGATTGCAAAACCACTCTTATAAGGTTAGTGAACTTCCCAGGCCTTGTAGGCATAGAACTGCATTATTGTAACAAATCTTTTTGTAAAAACACACATAGCCAGGGAAAAGTTACTTGGTTTTACTAAGCAGACAAGGTTCCTTGGGTGAATTTGATATCTTTTATTAGACCAACCTAAATGGTTGGAGAATAGTTATTAAGCAAGCTTTCAGGTTCAAAAACCCTTCATCAGGCTAAGGAAGCTGCAGCAGTTGGTTTGTGCTCTTCCTGGATGGAATGAAAAGTAAACAAGCCAGGGGCTGGGCTGGGGAGTCAGTTGCCAGGCAAATTGTAATGTATCAAAAATCCAATGTCTATGTTTAGTCCCTGATCTCTAGTATCCAGCAGGTTGATGAAATGGAGCTCATAGGCTCGTCTCCGGAACGTGTTGTGTAAATTTCCCTTGAGGACCAGGACAGAGATTGGAGAGAGAGTGGCCCTCCTGTGAGAAATGTGCCCCCACCGGTAATTGGGTGTTTCTGTCTTTGATGGATTTCCGGTGTGCGTTCATTCTGGTGCGCAGTTGTTGTCTGGTCTCTCCTACATATCTTCCATCAGGGCATTTGGTGCATTGGATGAGGTATATCGCATTCCTGGAGGTGCAGCTGTAAGATCCTGGGATGCTGATGGCTCTGTTGTGGGGTGTAGTAATAGTGGTGGTGGTGGAGATGTGGGGGCAGGTTTTGCATCTCTTGTCATGGCACGGTCTAGATCCTTGGTTTTACTAAGACTGGGCACGTCTACATGTGCATTAATACGCTGTAATTACGGCACATTAAGTTTAGTATCTGTAATAACAGGTACTAACTTAATGTGCTGTAATTGGTGCTATTGTGTGGTACTGAGGTACTGTTGGTGCACGACTTTCAGGTGACACTAATGTGCAGTAGGCTAATTCTACCTTATGTTAGCACATTAGCATGTCTCTTGCCATGACACACTAATGTTCAGCAGAACAGGTCTACTGCAGTTTTAACATCTCATGTAGACATGCCCACAGAGGGCTAAAATATGTCAGCCTTTTGGGAAAGGTGGATTCTAACTATTATTTAGGTAAAAATCATATGAAATTTGTGGATGTGACCCTAACACCATTTTGTCAGATTTTCTCTTTTGAATGTAGAGATGTTCAGTTGGTAGAAAATCACAGAATGCAAGTCAAATGAAATAAACTCCTGCATTGGCTTTTTATAATCTATTACCACGTCTGTCTTTTTGTTCCCCCCCCTTTTCCAAACTTCTGTTTGTAGGCACATGTTGTTCTTTTTCTCTCCTCCCTTTCTCCATTGTCTCTCTTTATATTTGTTAAGGAGAGAAGGGAAAGGATGTTGGAATACTTCCTCTTACCATAACACACTTTCCCTTTCTATTGAGCTGAAATTTTAACATGGCTCTTGTCCTGTTAATAGGAATTTTCTTGCATTTCTAGAAGCAAATATATTTTAGTTTTTAATCTTTTGATAGGAAAACTTGTATGTGGTAGCTTAAATTTCTGTTGTACATCTGCATTCATGATGACAGTCCAATGCATAGCTCTGTAAAATGATCTATGTTTAAACAGTGAGGCAGCCTGAGTGTTTAATAGTGGCTGAGCAAAGGTTGAATTGAGGATGAGGAAAAACCTTCATTATTTAGGTGCCATCTTTCAGTCCATTGTGAGGGCTGTTGAGGATGTGCATTTACATCATCTCCCACACATGCACTCTTTTATTTTATTTATTTTTTAATTATACCTGTGGGAGTCCTGCCTTGCCAGATTAACTGGAGTGGCAGTTGTACTGCCACTCCATTAATTAATGATTTAATTAAAATGAGACAGCTGCTTACCATAAAATATGAAGTAACAGGATGATTAAGCATAGAACAAAGCTCAAACCGTTGCATCTTGAAAGGGGAGAAACTAGTTTTTCCACTATCCAAGAAATGCACTCTCTCCATATTAACTTTATAAAAGAACTATGTTTTAGTTATGAAAGCAGCTCTTTCCATTTCTGGAATCAATTTTATTCAGGAGCTAGAAAATATGGGGTTATTCTTCACTGCTCCACAAAGCAGCAAGAGGAGGAGAAAATGTTATAGGCAGATGTGAGAAATGGATGGAATTGAATGTGAAAGATACCTGATTGACTATCACTTATGGGGTGGGGTGCTCTCTTAATTTAGTGTCTACAGTTTGGGCATTGTTGGAAACTAATGATACATATATAATTTTTTTTTTTTCTTTTTTCAGAGTATACCTGAAATTCCTCCTCAGCCGGGAGAACTGAAAACAGAATTGTTGGGTGTAACTCAAAGACACAAACCTCAGAACAATGATCAGAGGATTTAATTCATGAAGGATAGACTTTTCAGAAGTGCCTAAGTGGTTTAGGAGTTGTCAATGGGACTTGAAAACAAAAAAATAGCCTTGAGTCCATGCATGAAATACCATACTCCATAAAACTTTTTTCCCCTTTTTATTTTAAAATCCATCGTATTTGCATAAAGCATACTTGTCCATCGTAATTGTAACAGGTTATCCACAGATCATTTGTATTGGTTTTCAGCAGAACAGAATTTTTCTATTCATTGATGTGCATTTTTTAAAAATCAATAAAACTGACTTTCTATTTGCTCTTGAAGAAATGTTATTAGGAATTTGAATTTAACCAAGAAGTCTTAGGGAGCTTTAAAAGTCAAGATTTTTAGTACAAATCAGCAGTAGTGTGTGTGTAGTATCGGTACCAGATAACAGTCTCACCTAAGTGGATGTAAGACATGTATATGAACTTCTCTATATGCATGCACAGAAATAGAAGTCTGCCTAGCTTGATGTGATATAGTACCCCTACCTTTCCCTCTTACAGCTCTGTAGAAGGTGACACTAGATTCATTAGAAATGCCTGCAACTCTCTTTGACCTGCTTTTGGGCCCCAGTACACCTTAGTTAAAAATGTGGCAAGTAAAATTACATGCATGAATTACATATGTAAATTGGGGCCTAATGGCAATTTAGCATAGAGAAAAAGCTACCAATGAACCCTGGTCCTGGGAGTGGGCACAGAAACGCACTTTCCCCCTCCCTTACCCTTCAGACCCTTTGCAGCTCTGCAGGGAGAGGGTGGCTGTGGCACCTCACCATTGACTATTGGCTGACAGTGGTAGCCGATCAAGAGAGCAAGCTGGGGCAGGGAGGTGCTACAGTGTGCTGTGTGGGGCTGGGAAAACCAGCATGCCTCTCCCCGAGGTAAGATGTGACGTACGGTAACATGCTGGGGAAGATGCTGCCACCCCCATGCCCCAGGGCGTGCTCTGCCCCTGCCCACCCATGTGTACCTCTTATTACCTTTCCAAGTACCCCTAGGGGTATGTGTACCCCTGGTTGACGACCCCTGCTTTATCTTGTTTGGCAAAGAACAACTCTAGACACTTACAGTAGATGGAGAGGGATGACAACCACATTCTCATGACCATAATTCATTCTACTTGCCACTCAGGGGATGTGTCTGTACATGCAGATAATGCAGGATCAGTTTACTATACAGTAAATTACTCTGGAGTAAACTGACCCAGGCAGGCATTTACACATGCTCATGACTGCAATCTTCTTTTGGCCCTGCACTGGCTCCCTGAAGCAGCCAGGAAGAGCTCTAGGCTCCCTCTGGGTGCTAGCCCAGGGCCTGGCAGGAAGCACAGGGCCAGGACGTTGCTCCCTGCCCCTGGGGGCTGTCAGGGCTGGCTCCACCCCTGGAGCCCAGGTAGGTACAATGTTCCCCTGCCCCAGCAGCAGGAAGCTTATGGCCTGGCTCCCCAACTAGAGGCAGGGGACTTGGAAAGACCTGCAGCAGAAGGGCAGATCCCAGCCCCCTGTCCTGATCTGTGGGTGAGGCAGCCAGCAATAATCCCCCGGCTGGGCAGGGATTCCTGCCCCACCCCTGCAATTCTGTCCAAGCCCCACACCTTGATTGGGGCATGGGGCTGGGACCCGCCCCTGACTGAGACAGTTCCCAGCCCCAGCTCTGCAATCGCAGGGCAGGGGCTGGAGAGTCTGTTCTCTACCCAGCTCATTGTGGAGCTGGGTGGGGAACAGGATCCCCAGCCCCACCACCCTCCCCCAGCAGGGCACTCCAGCTCCCGTTCCATGATTGGGGAGTGGGAGCTGGGAGATCCTAATCTCCCAGCACCAGCTTCATGCTCCCAAGGCCCTGGCTGGAAGATCCTTCTCTCCCAGTGCCTGGTCCATGATCATAGGGCTGATGCTGGGAGATCCTTTTCTCCTGGTGGCACTGAAGTTGCAGGGCCAGTGCTGGGAGATCCTTCCCTCCCAGTGCCAATTCTGTAACTGTGAAGCTGGCACTAGGAAAGACGGATCCCCCAGTGCTGGCCTGGCAACTGCAGAGCTGGCACCAGGAGATAAGGATCTCTCAGCCCCCGCCCCACAATTTGGGGCTGGGAGCTCCCTGCTGCTGGAGCAGGGGAACATCATCCCCACACCCCAGCAGCAGGCAGCTCCTGAGGGCAGGGAACAATCTCCCATCCGCTGCTGTGCAGCGGACTGGGAGTACATTTGCTTCCAGTCAGGGATTTACACATGCACTACTGCACACTTAATCACGAGTAAATTTGCTACTTGCATTTGCAGGTAGCAAAATTTACTTGGGATTAGAGCCAATTACTGCGCAGTAAGCATCCACATGTGTAGGTGCAGATGCTTACTGTGCCGTAATCAGCTCTATTGCGCAGTAAAGCATTGTGTGTAGACATGCCCATGCAGTCTAAGTGGGAATTGCTTCAAGTGAAGGTTCACAAAGCTCACTGGTAGGGAGCTTATTCATAACACATTTTTCTTAGCAAACCCATCTGGATCTAGGAAAGCAGTGCCTAAAATTTGTTACATTTCAAATTGGAAATCTGTTAGGTATCAGATTGCAGCATTTGAGCTCAAGTTCAGCACAGTGAATTGTAAACCATGTTTAAAGGGGTCAACAGAAACTTGCTGTCAGATTGTTTTCACCATCTGCAACATGGGGAGAACAAGCAACAGGTACTGCTTGTGTTAAATTATGGAACCAAGTTTTCAAGACCAGGAACCTAGCTTTCTGTGCCCAATACACAGAATAATGGAAAATTAGGGTTGGAGGGGACCTCAGGAGGTTTAGTCCAACCCCCTGCTCAAAGCAGGATCGTCCCCAACTATATCATCCCAGTCAAGGCTTTATCATAACATGATTCACCCCTCACAAACTGATGCATACCTAGTAACCAGCAGCTTTTGCCAGCACAGGAATAGCTGCTTCAATACTTCTGAAATTAAGCCATTTGGATACCTAGATTTGTCAGTCCTTTGTAGAAGAACCATTTGTTTTTATAGCAAGTCTACAAAATGACAGGAGCCCAAGCCAAATCCCAGGCTGTTACAGCAACTGCAATTCCAAAAGTAATTATTTAAGAGAAACACAGGTTCCCATTTCTCACCCCCTTAACCAAAGTCTGTTTAAGCGGAGAACATTTCCCTATCAGCACAGAGGCAATAGCTATCTATAATGGTGCAGGGCTTGCATTAAAAACACTGTACTTCAGAAGGCATACAAAAAACTAGAACTCTTGGTTCCAAAATCATACCTTTTATTAAACCAACTGGAAAATTGCAAGAAAATTATCCTTTTTCTGCAAACCTTTGGGCTTTGGGGTGGTAATTAGTGCAGGGCCAGCTGAGGTGCAGTGGCAGTGTAGGGCAGCAGTGGCAGCACTGGCTATAGCCATGCCCCCCAAGATTGTAGCACACCTGGACATGCCTGACACACCAGCTGGGAAACTGTGCTGAAATATAGGGTTCATTCCTCTATGCCAGTGTTTCTCAAGTTTTTAAGTAGCAAGTACCCCTAACTTCTGAAAATATTAATAAGTACACCAACACTCAATTTTCCAGGGGATTTTATATTTATAGACTGTGTGCCATAGAGTGGAAGAAGGGTTGTGTATATAAGGCTGTGATGTGACAAGAAGTCTGACCTGGTGTGGGTAAGGTTGCCACCTTTTACACCAGGGGTGCACAAAGCAAGTATGTACCTGGGCTAGAGGTGATATTGGCCAAAGCTAGGAGGGCTGAACCCAGTGCCACAAAGTGTGGCATGCTATATTATTACTGGGGAATTTTCTGCCATAGTTTTGAAAAAAAAAAAAAGGAGGCAAGAGGGAGGAAAAGAGGGCATGAGACAGCATTAGGGTACCCACATACATCCAGGGGTGTGCATATCACAGGTTGAGAAAATATGCTCTACCCTAAGCTAGTCTATTCCTTTTGCCTAGTTTTTCCTCTACTTCCCTTCCTAGTAGGGAAAACCTACATCAAATATAGCACTTCAAACAATAGTTAAGGTTATTAAAAAAGTTGGAAAAGCAGAAGCCCCCACAGTTTAATGAAACAGGAGTACGAACACACACTGAATTATGTTTCAGCATACTATTGAACTTGGTATCACACCAAGTAGCATTTGAAAATTTAAAATTACTTCCAGTAGAGACATTATAAATGGTACTAGTCATTTTGACTAGCAAAAATCTCTTTAAAGGGTAACTACAAGAGATGTTAGCTAAGCCTCAGGTGTGCAGGGAACAGTCTATTCTATTTAGGTTGTGTTTTCCCTTTTAAATTAGTACAGCTCTGCTACAAAGCAGGAGGTACAAGACAAAACTAGTGTTTTTAACTCCTATAAAATAGTCCCATTTATTCACCATAGACAGCAGTCTTGTTCATTTCCCAAAATGTGCCATAACCTAAGATACAGCAACTTTGTTTCCGTGCTTCATTTCCCTATACCCACCTCATAAGCCCCCTTGCAGGTCTATCATCCTTTTATTTTGCTTTGAAAGATGTAGAGAGCTGTACTTGCTGACCATCAAAATAGATGAAGAGGGAGGTATTCCTTATGGCAAGAAAAAAAAAGTTTGGCACCTGCTTTTTGTTTATAAGCTCATTAAATCACTGCATCTTGCCATTTTTAATGCATTATATGGGACTGTCCACTTTATTACAGACTTGGTTAGTGTAAGTATTGATAAAAGTATGAAGGCTGCTGTTGCATATTAGATGACAATAATCTTATGACACTACATTACTATCAAACATCTTTAGTGCTTTAAATCCATATGGGTACCACACATTTTTATATGTTTTTAGATGCCCAGTACCATGCTACATTTTAAACAGTGCACATTAAATATGGAAGGGAAGATGTGCTTGCTGTCTCATTACCATCTTGAACCAGGCACTCTGAGCCGAGTATTTAAAACATAGTCTTCAATATGGCCAGTTTCTTCCTTGTACACATGGACTGTTAAAAATAACCAAGCAAGCCAACATTATTTAAAAAAAAACAACCCCCCCCCCCAAAAAAAACCACATACAACAAAACAAAAACAGATCCACTCCTGTATGCATTAGTACACACTAGGAACGATGAACATTTTGTGTAGGATTTAGTTACATGGTGTTTGGGAACATTTTATTTTGTACACATGACAAGATTTTACATCAAGAAGAGTCAGTTAAATAGTACAAATTTACATTCGTGAGGAATGTTTTAAAAAATTCAACTTAAAAAAAATTCTCCTCTGCCCATAATCCCACACCACCCCCTCAACATTTTACAGTGAAAAATAACAGAACAATCTAATTCACATTCCCTCCTCACCCCAGACACAGGATGCTAGTTGTGAAAATGAAGTTTACAGTTCATCTTTCACATCTGTGGATTCCTAGAAAATGAACAGACAATAAGTTTAAGGTATGAATTTAGAGATTACTCATCTACAATGTTTAGTGCCTGCAAAAAGATTACACTGCAAACCAGACCCCTCCACTTAGTGCTACAGAAACTGGCATAGAACCATGATTAAGTTGTTTTGAGGATGAGACATGCAAACAACAAAAAACAATTCTCACTGTTGGATGTTGCTATCGCTGCACTTTCAGGAAAGATATTTAGCTTTCATTAAAAATGATACTGTTTATACCCATTTAACCAAAACTACCCTATCTAGTTGTTTTTTGCAGAATGTAAGTTAAAGGCCAAGGATGATTCCATTCTGGTTTTCTGCTAAAACACCAGTAGCAGATCTAATTTTTAAATAAACCTGAATTTGTAAATTTTGCAGATGAATCACCACAAGCCCAATTTCAAACTCTTCAGGATAACTTGTCAGTACAACGAAGATAATGGTGAGCCATTTTTGCTCAGTTTTGGTTAGAAAATCCACAAGTGCTACCACTGATTAGATGAGGGGACAACCAGTTCTATACAAAAAAGTGTTCTAGAACATCAGTAAGCAACTCCACTAGCTACCAACTTAAGTAGGACTACATTAGTTAACAATCAAGCCCTCAAGTTCAAATTATAACATGTTCAATTACAAAAACAACTCCAAAGTTTCCCTATTGATAAGTAGTAGTATTCAATTTTGCAAAGTTATTTGCCACTATCTAAATTAGTAAGTTTGCTGTAGCAAGTTAGACTTCTTGCTTGTCTTACAAAGCTGGTAAAAAATAAAATTAAACAAACAAAAAATAAATAAATCTATTAGCATTAACAAAATGAGTCAAGTAATGAGGCAATAGCCTGGTCTGGAGTCCACTCTGGAGCCAAGCTAATAAAGTTTAATTGTCCTGTTTTCATCTTCATTTTAGCCCAAACTTGAGAGTCAAGTAATAGCACTTGCTCAAAGCTAATGACTACCTTAGATTTCTGTAAGCTGACAGATCTCTGATGTATATCTGTGCAACAGCTCATTGAAACTGATATTTGTTTCCCTAAATATCTGACCTGTTAAGAATGTAAGTGCCATACGGGGTCAGTCCAATGGTCCATCTAGCCCAGTGTCCCATCTCTGACAATTGTGGGAGTGGCCAATTTAGAGCAGAGGTGATCAACCTTTTGGTCCCACAGACCAGATGAGTGATGCAAGGCCAATCTGCAGGCCTGACAGAGCCCCATGCCAGGATTGGACCCCAATGCTGCCCCTATGTACTGGGATCAGGCACCTGATCCAGCATGCAGGGGCCCACGGTTCCCTACGGGCCAAATGACAGCACCATGACCTGGATCTGACTCACAGGCCAGAGAGAGTTGAACACCTGTTTTAGAAGGGAGAGCACTAATCCAGGTATACCTAGAGTAACCCATCCCTATTCCTTACCCTCCCTACATCCACCATTGCTCACTGAAGTACATGAAAATATTGTTTTTGAAAGCATATTGTGTTACTCAAGTTCAATTTTATAGAATTTGCCCATTAAGAAGCCTTTTTGAAAACTGACCTTCTGTGTTTCACTCTCTTCAGAATCAGCTTCTACTTCCTCTTCTTCTTCCTCTGCTTCTTCAGTTACATCTTCAGGTTCTTCCTCTGGTTCCTCCTCTACCTGTAGGTAGTTTAATGTTTGTTATTCCATTTTCAATTTATCCATTTACAAAGCTTTAAATGGTAATGGACAGGAGATGCAGAAGAATCAGAATAAAGCTGGTGTAAGAATGGACTATTAATGGTTTTTGATACAGTACAGCACAAACCAAACAGATCTGACCAACTGTCTGACAGACTTAACTAGCCGAAATTAAATGAAGTTGTTTGCAAGGAAACGCCCCCATTCCCTCTCTTTTTTTTTCCTGTGTTAAGACTCCACTGGAGAAACATGTCTGGGAAAAACTGACCATCACACTGAAAGAAGGTATTGGGCCAAATCCTCTTTATGCAATTTGGGGAGCAAATAAAAGAAAACCAAAAGGCCGCAACCAGACAAGCACAGCCGTGCGGTATAGCACAGCAGATGCGTCTGTAGTGCCACGTACTGCACATCTGTTCTCCATGCTGCAAGCAAGCAGTGTGGGGAGTTTGTTTTTTTTTTTTTTTAAACTCCTGGATATCCAAGGGACAAAAAAATCTGCGCTAAAAAAAAAGAGCAGCACATATGGGGGCTGCATGTGCCACTCAAAACCAGAGCTTGGCCAGCCAGCCAGGCTCAGAGCAGCAGGATCACTGCTGCTGCAGCCCCGGGAGTCCCTGGAACCCAGGTAAGGCTACTGGGGCTAGCCCAATGTTAGCCCCAGCCTCCCCTACCCCATGTGGGGTAACTTGCCACACAAGGGCATGTGGTACAGGTGTTCCCCTGGGGACAAGTGATAGCAGCACAAGGTGTCCTGTCACCAGTTGCCCCTGGGGAACCAAACATCTGCACTCTTGTGGACATGGCCTAGAAGTCTACACAGCCTGCTGTGGATTTCCACCACTATGAGCACTTCCAGCTGAAATGGAGCTGGTATAAGCTGGTTCTAAAATTATTCACACGTAGTCAGTTTTGGATGGAAGAAGCAAGAAAGAAAAAAAAAAAAAAAGTTGTTGGGTGGGGAGAGACATCAGAGTACACTGGTTTTTTTCTTAAGTTGATGCAGGATTCTTTAGACAAATTGACTGGTGAGTTTAAAGCAGCCCAAACTGTAACCAGTGAGGCAGGAACTTAAAAACTGGTCCTTAACAGCCTGTCTGTCTTTAGAGTGGATAAAGTAGGATAAAGTGGGATTTTTTGTTTGTTTGTTTGTTTTTTTTTAAAATAACATCACTTGACCTTTGAGGTGGTCACATATTCTACATCTCAAATTTTGCCTTGAGGAAGTGAGACATCCCTTTTTTTCAAATTCTGTGGGTGTGACCTTTGGTACTTTTATTTTCAAAATAAAAAAAAAAAGGCAACTAACCTTTGCGTCAAGGTCAATATTTAAACTTAGACGTAGCATCCTTTCTATTCGATCTCCATATTCCTTTGTGTCTGGTAGCATATAGCCTGATCTTAGAGTTGCAGTTTCAAACAACACCACAGCAAGATCTGCAACTGTTTTATCATCTTCATTTTCCTGATTTGGAAGCATTAAGAATTTAAAAATAAATAAATAAATAAATAAATAAATAAATAAATAAATGCACACAACAACCAATATTGCACTTCTTTGCACTCATTTACCTTAATGCGTCTGAGCATGTCCTTAATCAATGGATGTCTAGGGTTAATTTCAAGTGTCTTTTTTTGGCTAGCATAGTAGCTAAAAGAGAACAGATCTTGCGTCAGTAATACAGTTTAAGTACTTGTTCCACCCCTGCTCCTTCACAGTGTAAGTCCAGAGTTCTCTTTACTTTAGAACAGTCCACTATAGACGTCTTCCAGGCTTTTACTAGCATGCAAGATTGGCATACAGTTGACAGTTAGTTCCTACTGCTGTTCCAAGTTTTAATTTATGTGGTGGGATTTTTTATCACAAATTTTATTGAATTTTAGAAACTTATATTTGCCTCAACAGCAACAAACATGTCAAAGCTCCTTTCTTAGGGAGGTATGTAATCCTTGCTATGAGAGCTCATGCATGTAAAGATTGCCTTCACTGAATGCTTGCTGTGGGCTAAAACAAAGCCCCTACTGATTAAAATGACTTCAAACACTTTAAAAGGTATAGAAAGTTGGCTCATCTAAAAGCTTAGACCTAAAACTAATATGGAGTTGAAGTTACATAAAGGTGAGCTGTGGTTCATAAAAGTATATGCATCTCCAATTCAGTTAGTAGAAAGCATATAGATGAGATATATAGACTTAGTAAAGATGTCTCATCTCATCAACAGTGGTGAGGTTGTAAACAACCATAAAGTGCTTGTAGAAAAAGAAACTATCACATATACATGTTAACAGTTTGGGCCTAAATCGCAGGCTGTTTTAAAATAAAATCAGATTACAAACTACAAGTTCCAAAAGGACATTTCATTTAAACTAGTTACAGTGTTAACATTAAGTCTATGGAGAGCCACTGTGACCAATACGTAGGCATTTTTTTTTTTACCCATAGCTGTTAGTATATGATAGCAATAACAACTCATATCCGCTGATACCATTTGACAGATAATCAGTAGTGAAAGCTTACTTTGTAGAGATATCTTTGCCAGTCTGGTATGCTTGGGCTTTCATAATTCTTTCCATGTTGCCAGACCATCCATATTGGCTAGCCACAAGCGCACACGGAGACTGAGTTAAGCGTTCAGACAGCACAGCTTTTTCAATCTATGAAACAAACCCCCAAACATTTAGGCTAGCTGAATAAAAGGTTCTTTCTAATATATGCATTTACCCCAGGTGGGAGATGGAGCCAGAGCTACAAAGTGTGCTCCCTTATCCCTGGCCATAGTTTGCAGGAGAGGGGAGGTAGAAAAAAACAAAACAAAAAAAACACAAAACACAAGGGTCAGAGGCAGGGGTGACAGGCTCCAAGTCTGAGTTGGAGCAGCAAAGTCAGGGCCAGAACTGCAGCTGCCACCCCACCTCATGCTTGAAATCAAAGACAAGAGGATGCATGTTCCCACCCCCTGTCACAAGTGCTGAATGGGGACCCCCCCCCCCCCAAATCTTCAATCTGAGTAAATGCAGCACTCTGTTAGCCGCTCAGTTGATTTACCATTCAATTCTAGCAATCAGATTTTCTGACAGCTCTAAGAAGGAATAATTTACTAAATCTATAATCAGTTCAGAAGCACTCTTACAATACTGTTATTAAAAATAAATTTTCAAGGCCTTCATTAAACATCGTCAGAAAGTAAGTCCTAATATCCTGTTAACACTTACTTCTTAAAGGCCATTTGTATCTGAATTCTGATAGTTTTCTTAAGAGCAGTCCTCTGTATAGTCTCCCATTGAAGGTATAAATAACCAAAGTTTAAGTCTGATCAGATGGGAGAATTTGTCAAACACCATACATACACAAAAATAACCTATTCTTAGAATAGAGTTTATACCTTGTCCTTCAGTGCCTTCTCTTTCATCCAATTTAAGAGTGGCTCATGCTCTTTTTCCAAGGCTGCCCGACTCTCCTTAGATTTTTCACTTTCATCAAACTTCACTCCTTCCTTAGCAACGTTCTGGAACCTCTTACCATCAAACTCAGGCAAAGCTTGAATGCAGTACTCATCTACAGGTTCAGTCAAATATATCACTTCATAACCTTTTTTCAGAAGACGTTCCACAAACGGTGAAGATTCAGCCTAGGAAGACAAATTAATTTAGAAGCTTATTTAATATACTGTTTAACACCAAGAATTACTGGTATGTCATTAGTCAATAAATTGTGCAGGCACTTTACAAAAGCTTGCATCAAAGGCTGACTTTCAATAGCTAACACTGAGGTAGCTGCTCTGCTATATATGAAACCCTTACCAGAAAAACCTTTCTAAAAAGAAGTCACTTTGAATGGCAGTTAACACAGATATACTACAAGAGCCTTCCAAAACATGGAACTATCAAGCATGGTGACAATTTAAAACAATAATACATTTCTTGAATTACTTCTTGCTTGTTTACTGAATCCAGGAAAGTTTTCTAGTTTAAAACATTTTTGGATATTTAAAACTGCATATCTTTTGCTCTTACCTCTTTTCGGCTCGAACCTGCCATGAAGTAAATTTTGTCTTGTTTCTCTTTCATTCTTTCTACATACTGGTCCAGACTAGTAAGGTTACTTTCATGATGAGAAGATTGGAAGCGAAGAAGTTTAGCAAGCCGAGTACGGTTGGAGTGATCCTCAATCACTCCAAGTTTTATATTGGTACCAAATTCTTTCCAAAATGTATCATTGTACTTTTCTTCAGCAATTTTTTTGATCATGTCAAGAGTTTTACGGACTAATTTCTTCCTAATAACCTACAAAGAGCCAGACCCAAAAAAAGTTCAGACTTAATAAGAACAATGAGAACAATCAATTTTTGAGATATTACTTGACAGTATTTCAAAACGCAGTACCCAATGCACGTGACACTAAGCCACCCCACTTTCATTCTGTTTTACTACATGCCACGAAATCAGTTGTTTGTGTTTTTTTTAAACCAGGGCATGAATTATAAAAAGAGTCAGGCTACTTTATTAATTTTTAATTAAGTTAAGCAGCACAGACATTGCTTTGCTCCTTGCAAGTTTTATTCCTAAATTTAATGGGGCCTGCTAGAATAGCTATATAATAACCAGTTGAAAGCTATTTATTTTCTGCTCTCCCGCTCTAAAATTTTGTGATGTTTAGTCTATTCCAGGGGTGGGCAAAATGCAGCCCGTGGGCTGGATGGGGCCTGCCAGGCCATTCTAGCTGGCCTGCAGGGCCCCTAAAAAAAGTAGACAATAAATATTCACCTGCCCCGGATGCCTGTCACGCAGCCCTCGATGGCTTGCCAAAACTCAATAAGCAGCCCTCTGCCCAAAATAATTGCCTGCCACTGGTCTATTCCTCTTTTCTGCTGATATCACTTATCAAGTTACATCTAAATACCTTTAGCAATTTATGCTGCTGTAGTGTCTCACGGGATACATTCAGAGGAAGATCATCAGAGTCAACCTGTGAGAGAAAAGGAGATAAATAAATAAGTTGTAATGAACATGATTCAGATAAAAAGCCTTTAAAAAATAAATTAAAAAAAAAAATACTTACAACACCTTTCACAAAGTTGAGGTATTTGGGCATCATGTCATGGAAGTCATCAGTAATGAACACTCTCCGGACATATAACTGCATGACAACAGAACAGGAGTTAGATGTTTTAAAGGAAATTTAAGTTTGTTCTACGTTTAAAAACATTCATTTTTACCTTTATAAAATCACTTTTTTTGGATCCATATTCATCGAACAAGCCACGTGGAGCCGAGTTGGGAACAAACAAGATAGACTTGAATGTTACTTCTCCTTCAGCAGTGAAGTGGATGTAAGCCATAGGATCATCATGTTCCTGTGGAAAGAATTAATGGGTGTCTCATTCAAATATTTTCTCATTTAAGGAAGTCAGATAAATGATAGGAATAATCCATATACCAAAGAGTGCTAGCACTATTTAAATCTACTCTTTAGAAGACAGTTTCAATTAATAGTCTCCCAAATCAATCTAGATTCTCCAAAAGTGAGATTTGAGAAGACTTTTGAGAAGATCTAAAAATCAAGTGCCAGATTCTGATGGCTTGTGCATGCAAGTAGTTACTTAAAACACTTCAAGCACTCTGTTCTACCAACAGCTAAGTGGAAGCAACTGAAATGGAAAGATCAAAGCCCAAGTTATGTACTATGGGGAAAGTACCACACTAAAGTTTGCAGAGGAACACAAAGCAGGCTCTCTGTAGTTGTCAGCCCTCCCAGCTCAATGATTAACCCATCCCTCAAAGGAATATCCACTCAGTAACAAACTTTAGTTTTAGGGTCTCAGGTTCTCTTCTCTTCCTTATTCAGCCTTCTATTAGCTGCTTTAAGAATGGCACTTGTGATGCACTACAGAATCTTGAAGCTTATAGCAAAGTTACCTTGGAGAATGACTTGTAAAAGGCTTTATAGTCATCTTCTTCAACTTCCTTAGCTGGTCTCTGCCAAATTGGCTTGATGTCATTCATGAGCTCCCAATCCCAGACAGTCTTTTCAACCTGTATATAGGGGGGGGAGGAGAAAAAAAAAAAAAAAAAAAAAAAAAAAAAAATCAGTGCTAGACCCCTAACATTACCTCTTTGGAAGCTATTCTTGATTATTAGCTAGTTATGGGGGGAGGGGGAAAAAAAAAAATCAACCTCACTTTAAGTCCAACATTGCATTGTCAGTATTTGTAGTGTTATGCATGCTAATTTCCTGTTATTCCAATTACTCACTAGTATGCCAAGGAGCATACCAAAAAGTCATGGCACCTGCCCTAAAGTTTTGCAGTCTAAAGAGTTTTAAGATTCACATGCAGTTATGTGCATTTGTTACCTGCTTACCATCCCATAATTTCTACCTCCACATTTATAGATAAGCACCATGCAAGTTTAAGCTGATGTATTACATTTCTACTTAGTCTCAAATTTAGGGTGAACTTCACAGCACAGCTGTAGGAACTGTCTAAAAATTAAGCTAAAGTTATCTAGGTTAACAGCCTAACCTGATCCCATCAAATGTTATGAGACAGCATTAAGCAAAAAGCACATCTATTGGCATTCAGATCTCTTTTACAGGAGTTACTATTCAAAAAGCTGCCACTTTTTTTGGGGGGGGGGTTTTGCTGCAAAAACAGGTGCTTCTGTATAGCTCTGATAATAAAGACAAACATTTATCTATTTTACTTTTAGTCTCTTATCCTTACCGACTTGAATTCCAATAAACATCCCATTCCCAAAGGCCACGTTTATTACTGAAAAAATAATTTATCACTTATTTGAAAGACCAAGGTCTATGCGCCTGTGTAACTGTTAAAGGCCAAAACATTTTACTTTTTTAGTTTTTGGTTTCTTTTCTTCCTCTTCTTCCTCAACTGCAGCCTCATCATCCGTTTCTTCTTTTTCCTCCTTTTCTTTTGCTTCTTCCTCATCAATGGGTTCTTCGACAGTCTCAGTCTGCAAAGACGCATTAAGTCAACAAAACTGTCAGACTTTTCCTTAGCTAGCCAGTCTCATAAGAACCTAGAGTACACACATGATGTGATATTTTTTGGTGCCAATCTAGACATTCAAGGTTGAATCAGTTTCACTATATAATTATTTGTAACACCAATTTAAACAAAGCAATACTAAGATGGGAAGAGGGGGGCAGCCCTTATCAGGTCTGTCAAGAAAGATCAAATGAGGTCATGTTCTGGTAAATTTTACCCTTCAAGCTGCACATCCCAATACAGAAGTAGCAGACATGGGGCAAAAGCAGGAAGTCTTCATTTCATTTTTGCATGCTAACAGGCCTAAATTTTTCAAAGCCAATTGTTAACTAGAGGCAGATATGAAAGATCACAATGCATCACTCCACCAGTGACATACAAACAATTCTGTTGAGAAGTCACCAACAACCATAGGTGGAAGAAAGCCCGTTTAACAAGATGCTCTCTCTAAATCTCATTTGGTATTTCCACTGCTTGGATTTGCTAGAGATGAACAAAGTAGTAAGTTACTTTTCATTCTAGTGCCTAGGATGCACTTGTGGCTTTACTTTTCTCCACCTTTGTTAGTCAGAAGCTGACTACAAAGCCCATCTAAATCATTCTTCCCTCATGAAATATTCTAGTCTCACAGACTTTAGTTTTAACATTATTACCTCTGAGACCATATGAAGGGGTCATGCTAGCCCCAAGGATTTGCAGAGCAGAGGAAGAAAAAAAAAAAACCCCAACTAGTATCAGCTGTTCCATACTGCATTATAGAGTCAGAGTGGTAACATTCAGGAAAGTATTACAATGGGTTTCATTTCACTATTAATTTTTGCCCACCCTGAGGACAAATACTTTCAAAAAAGTTTAGTTAATATCTGTAAACAACTTCTAATCAATAAGTTTTTAAGCCTTACAGTTCATACATTGCACTTGAACATTACTTCTACAGTTAAATTACGACCACTTACCTTGCTGCTCCATACATATATGGGGAAATTTATGAACTGTGAATATTTCTTGACTAGATTCTTAATTGTATCCAGCTCAAGGTAGTCAGAGGTCTCCTCCTTCAAAACAAGACTGATGACATACAAGACATAGCAGTCAATGTAATTTTACTTAATACACAGATGCTGTCGTGACAGACCTGGTATATCATTTGAATTTTCTGTTTGATACATTTTAGTCTCAACTCTTCAAAGCTGCCCATCCTAGTTTAGTCTAACACAGTTGACTGCAACAGAAACACCATTCCTCCCTCACCCCTGCCTCTCTCCAGAGGAAATGCAGCATCTTTACAGGTATCCCATTACAAAACAGTAACCCAGCTGAGAACAGACCAACTGTTTAGATTTAAAAAAGCACATGAAGTTGTTAGAGTGCTCAAAATCTGAGATCAAGTCATTAGTGTTCACTGTTTGAAATGATCTAGTTCTTTCACTGGATTCTTCTCCCTCCCCTTAAGTCAGAATAGCAATGTCTCTTTACTAACCAAGATCTTCCCCAGCAAGCATACCATCCTTCATGACAAAGCCAGATCAGTTGCAAGAGACAAGCAAAGCAGAAGTGAAAAAGCAAAAGGTGATGATTAGTCACTACCAATCCATTAATGTTGCCTGAAGCCAGTCCCATATTCTAGTAACTGCAGCCAGTTTCAAAGTTTAAGGGATTTTTTTAAAAATTGCCTTCGTTTGGCCTCATTTAAATACAAATAATTACATTTAAAATACACTTCCCTCAACCTGAAGTTCCTGACAGATTTCTTAGAAGTACTTACAGTTTTTATTGCACTAGAAGCAGGAAATTACATAAAGTTTTCTTAACGTATTTCAGATTCCATAAAACAAACAGAAAGAAATGGGGAACAAAAATATAAATACAGACTATATACACTAGTAGCAAATAGAAGAGTCCAAGGCAACAGCATCTGAGGGATTCTTATGCTAAGAAAGGATACAGTAATTGATGCACACAAAACGTCATGCAGAAGACAGACACATGCTAAAGGGCAGGGCATATGTGAATGATACCATAATAGCTTCTTTAGATCAGCCTCAACACTTACGTTATGGTGGTGCCTCGGCCCAAGGTGTTTCCTCTTGGGTCATCAATTACAGAAAATTCATTTGAGTCTGACTCCCAGATGTGCTGAGTATCATTGTTGTGCTTTGATGTAACAATAACTCTGTCTGCTACAAGGAAGGCAGAATAGAAGCCAACACCAAACTGACCAATCAACTCAGATGTTGACTGACTACTATCTTGCATTTCAGTTATCTTGTTTAAGAATTCACTTGTACCAGACTTGGCAATAGTACCCAGGTTTTTAATCAATTCCTCCTTGGTCATGCCAATGCCCGTGTCTGTAACATGAAGCATGTTCTTTTCTTTATCGCACTGAAACAAAAGAAACATTCAGCTAAACATCACTTTCATACCCATCAGGATACAATACCTAACATCTGCAAGATTAGTGTGAGAGATTATACTACCTGAAATGTTCAATAAAGTTTGCTGTTCAAAATTATATGTAGCTTGTTGTCAAAAGACTAGAAATGAATGTTGGGGCAAAACAGAGGTAAGATTCAAAATTTTTACTTGAAGTTACCTTATAGAAGCCAATGCACCGGAAAGTCAAGCAGCAACTCCATTAGCTTAGATAAATGCATGACAAAAAAACCACCTCCCCACCACTAAGAAAGGAAACATTACAGTAATATTTTGCAACTTACCTTGATTTTAACAGTAAGCTCTTCATTACCAGAGAGCGCATTTTCATCAGTCAACGATATTAGCCTTATCTTATCTAGAGCATCAGAGGCATTCGATATCAGCTCTCTCAGGAAAATCTGAAATAAAACAGTGTTTATGCATCATAAAGAACATACATGAAAAATATGCTAAAACACTTTGGGTTGATGAACTTGTTGCTCACCTCTTTATTTTTGTATAAAGAATTGATAATAAGCTTCATCATTCTGTTAACTTCTGCCTGGAATGCAAACTTCTCAGATTTTTCTCGGATTTCTTTTATCTGGGATGCATTCAAACCATCCAATTGAATAGCTTCTTCCTCTCTGTAGAGACAGTTTCCAAAGTCTTAAACTACAGGGGCACCTCAACCACCAAAGTATTAAGACACCTCACAAATTACTATGTCAGGACAACTAAGAATGATTGGACTTGTTTTCTGCTGACTTTGCAGGTTGACCATGGATCACCAAGTGTGCAAGCTACTGTGACAGCTGGATGTCTTTTTGTGGAGCCCTACAAGTTCAAGAGCACCCCTGAGCCTTAGGCAAGAGCAAAAAAAGCATTACTTATCAACGTGAAGATAACAGAATTGTAAACTGAATGATAAAGTAGCATAGCAAACCCTTGCTTTGATACAGGGGGCTAAGATGCCCATTCAAACCACATTATGTTATATGTGTATCTTAAGTGGTTACTGCTGAATAGTTAAGACCCTTAATCTACCCCTTGTGGTACAGTAAAAGCGACAAGCCCAAAGTCAACAGGCTACATTTGACTGCACTGGCACGTGTCTCAGGTCACTACTCGGCTAAAAGCCAAAAGGCTACTCCTAAAAGTCAGAGATTTCTGCACGCGGAAACAACCCCGTTCCACTAGCAAGTGCCATGTACTTCCAGGGACACTTTAGCTTTCTAGTCTTGCTGTTACCCCCATGGAGTCCTGGCTCCAGATTAAGACACAGCTTTCAAGAGGTATTTCTAAAGCAGCCAAAGCCTTTCAGGCACCATGAGTGAGGAAATTGGGCACCCAACCCCCTCCCCTCACCCAACACCACCAAAGAGACCCTGCAGGCCACGATGCCGACCTCTGGACCACTTCATCATCCGTCCGAGAGCCTTCACGGCTTTTCCCCATGTCATCTTCCAACCTGGCATCCACCTCCACCTCGTCCGCTCGCACAGATGCTGCAAGGGCAGAAGGACCCAGCACTGTTAGGATCAGCCTGGCCTAGGACTTCAGGGCCCCCCCTCGCCTCAGCCCCAGGGAACCCGCCTGTCAGGACCCCTCCCCCCAGACCACGGGCAGGCGCAGGGCGAGGCAAGGACCTCCGAACTGGGGGGGAGGCGATGACGTAAGCACCGACCCCCCAAAATGACATATGCACCGACCCAGGCCCCCTCCCTTCCTCTTGCGCTGTAACATTTGAGGGGGGGTCTCCCCTTCCCCCCAAGACCCCGCGAGAAGCTTCCAGAAGCCGCGGGCAACTCACCGGCGAGCAGCAGGACGCCGAGGAGCCCGACCCCCCACAACAGCTTCATGGCGGCACCCGCGCGACCCAGAAAGCAACGGCTGCTCTGCCCACAGGCCCCACACTCCGCCGCCACCGACCGCACCGGACCAACGCAGCCCGGCCCTGCCCCCCGGCTTATCACTGTCGCCTCCCGCGGGGAGGGGGCGGCCTCCGCCGTGCACCAATCAGGGCGCACCACGCCAAACACGGAGCCAATGGGGAGCCGAGGGAGGTGGGGCGGAGCCCCGCGGCCACCAATCGGAGCTTTCCATGTGCGGCTTCCTGCAGGCAGAGCGTGGCCGGCGCTGATTGGATGCTGCCAGGTAGACGCGGCCAATTGCGCTCGAGGGCGGGTTTAACATGGACGTGAGCTATTTATTTATTTATTTTCAACACCCGTCAGTTTAGGGAGCAGGGGTCACGTGGCTGAGCCGTAGCAGGAGCCGGGCCAACGTTGGAATGAATTAAACTCTCCATGCGGGCAGGTCACCACGAACCACTTCCGGGGACGGCCGGGATGTTTACCGTGGAGACAGTTACCACGGCAACAGGAGCTTCCGGTTTGTGGCCCCAGCTCTCCCTGCGGAGTCGGCTGCAAAAGAGTAAGGGAAGCCCCAGAGCTGATGGGAAGCAATGCCGCCGCGGGAGGGCGGGGGCTGCATGTGCAGCCCACGCAGGGACACTTTCCTCAGCCACCACCCTAGCGCGCATGTGCCAGCCTTAATGGTCCTGCGCCGCGAGGCCTGATGGGAATCGTAGTTCGACCTTACCGCGGGGCATGCTGGGAGTTGTAGTCTCGGCGCCCACTCAGGATTGCGGTAGTGCACATGGAGCTCTGGCACTCGAGCTCCGGCCGCTGCCCTGGGGCAGGGGGCAGCGGCAGCCAGGGGGAGCGGCAGCCAGGTGTACGATAATTTTCGTATTTTTACCATAATTTCAACAATGTACGATCATTTTTGAGGCAACCCCAGTCACTCTCAGAGTTTTAACTATCTTTTGGGTTTGCTGCCAGCACTTTTCTATGACTGCTCCCCTCGAAATAAAGACATGCTTAAATTTAATGTCGCAGTTATTGCTCACTGGCCATTTATAGTAAGCAATACAAAGTAAATGAGAAGAAGACTTATTTGCAGACTTATTTGCCTAATTTTTCAGTGTACACTAGTTTTTTAGCAAATATGATCGTTTGTGAGCTCCCAATATGATCATTTCATATTTAGGACCTGGCAATACTGGGCAATGGCCTGCTGCTGTGAGGCTTGTCAGACCCCATCTCTGAGGAGATCCATCAGAAGCTCTCCCAGGGTGGTAGTGTGGCCCCAGTGAGGCTCTGTGCCCTGTACCTGGCCTTGGGGCCCATCCCTGCTGACCTCACCCCCACACTCCCAGCCCCTCTGAAAGCCTGGAGGCATCTCTGTTTGACACCTCCGTTTTAAGAAATTAGGCTGCTGGCGTGTCCTCGGGGGCAGTCCCTTGATACAAGGACGATTGCTACTACGACTCAGCGATGAGTCCAATCCTCGAGCTACAGATCTGTCCACAGAAGTTGCAGGTCTCTCCGCTGGGGAGAGTTACCTGCAGGCTGGGACCTCCTTGTCTTTCCTCCAGTCTTGCAACTGGTATGGCGCAAATGTCCGTGACCAGATAGTTATGACGACCCCGACAGAAACCTTTTTTGGGTTCTTTGGGGCTGAAGCCTCAGGTGGCCCGTCAGCCTCAGGTGGCCAACCTGAAATGGAAATCGGGTGATGACTGCCATGAATCCCTCTTTAGCTGTTTGCTGACAGGGTGGTTGTTTTTACAAACTACATTTTCACAGGTTTCCAGGCCAGAATAAATAACAAAAGACTGCCTGTCAGATTGTGCTTGAATCTGCAATGAATGTGAAGAGCTAGCAAGGGTGACAGGTAGGGGGGGTGCATGTGCACGCCCTGAGCATGGCGATGCACCCCCTACAAAAAGGCTGTCCTTTTTCAGAGTCTGGAAACATAGGTTAGGTATACAGAAGCTTAGGGATAAAAAGGAGGTTTGACAGCCCTGGAGCTCTTCTAAAACAGTCTGGGGGCTGGGTTCTCTTGAATCATATCTATATGATTCCTAAAGTAAGAGTACAATTGCTATGAAACTAGGAAGAGGAGTAAATCACAGAACAGAAAAAAACACATTTGTTTTTATCTATCTGTGAATACAATTCTATTTTTAACAGATTTTATGGGAGTTTTATTTTTGCAGTTCATTTTTCCAAGGGACTGTAAATTGGAATCAGTCTTCTAAACCTCTCTGAACTTTTGGATTGAATGAAAATGGGACTGAGATGCAAACCAACTCTACTTGTTCTGCTAAACCAAGACCTCAGATGTAATTTGTGCAGTGGGTTTACTTATTTCTAATAATTACAAGACAGTGGAATCAATTTTGTTAAAAATGGGAAAGTTATGAAACAATGTTTTGTCCTTTGGTTTTAGAGGTCACGGAATAATCTGACATACAAGGTACCTAAATGTTGATAGCTTTGCTTAGATTATATTGTTTGCATTTAGAAGTGTTCACTTCCATAAAAGTCCAGTTTACTGTACAATACAAAGGCAAAATGTAAGTGTGAGTTAAGCACTGATATTAATACAAGGAAAATTTGATCTCTTATCACTTAAGATTTAGCATTTGCTACTTGTCCCATTTACAATGAATGTGGATATTCTCTCTCAGATGCTGAATCATCAGTCTGTCATTTTCCGAGGTAAAGAGCACTGATATTTGACAGTTCTTCAGTTTACTTAGAATATTTCTGTAAAGCAAGTATACTTCTGACAATCATATGTATAGTTGTAAAAAAATATACATTAAGTGCTGCATCCTGTTGGTAATGGGAGAGAGCGCATAGAGAGCTTTTGGAAACTTAGTCTGATTCTTTAGGAGAAAGTTTATGTTTCAGAAAAACAATTCATGCATTTATTGGGCCACTGGTATTTCTAGAAGTTGGGATTATCATAATATAGAGCAGGGGTCAGTAAGCAGCTTCCAGGAGTGGCAAGCCAAATTAGTGCAGCTGACCCCAAAGGTGGGCCACCAACCACTTCTGACCTAGCTGCTTCAGACCTCAACATGTTTCCAACCTGGTTGCCATGCCACTTGCTACTGCTGCTGCCGCTATCATCAGTCCCCAGATTGCCACTGATATCTGAGCTTTGCAGGCAGATCAAATCTCTTTGTGGGCTGAATTCAGCACCTGGGCCATAGGTTGATAGAACAAAGCCAATATTCATTAATGTAAATTTAAAGGAACCCAACAGAAACAGCTCTCTTTAGCAACATTTTATTTTTTCTTAGCTGACAGATAACATGAAGTCTGTAGTAAATGTTATGTATAAAGGCATAAACATACCTTACTTTATGTCAGAGCCTACAAAGTAGATATACTTGTCTGCGATAAGGGAGTCTGAGCAGTTTTCTTTGAAAGGACCTTGAGTTTGGACTGCCAAATGCAACCTTTATTTTGATTGTATGAATCTGAGGGCTAATGATTTTCTGCCTGAATTTCTTTCAAACTCAGTTTAGTTGATAACAGTCAGCTAGACCTAGTATTCCTCTTTCCTCAATCAGTACTTTACGGAGTAAAATTGAAAGAACTAGCTGAGAGGGAAAATGGACAAATACGTTAATTTAGGAACATAGGACTGGAAGGGCTCTCCTGGGCCATCAATTCCAGTCTCCTGTGTTTGCAGCTAATTGTTAGCCTAAGTAATTCCCATAATCACCACTACAGATTCTCGGGCACAGCTACAAGGAACAATATCCAAAAGATCAAGATCACCATGTATGCCACAGTAAAAGCAGGGGAGAGGGGAACATGAGCACCCTGCCACACGTTGTTTAACAAGCTCTAACAATGTTTTGGGCTAAGTAGATTTAAATATAAAAAGCTTAAGCTATAACTAAATGCAAGAATGGTTAAAATAATTTGTTTTCTTGACACATTCCTATGACACAAGTTATTTAATCAGGAATTAAGTATCAGCTACTCCTATATCAAATAGGATTTTCAGCTTTGGACTTTGTTTTTTCTTTGAGTTAGGAAAACTACATCTTCCACCTGTGCACCTGGTTACTCAACCTAACAACCATGTGTTTGAATAAAGAGGCCTGAGAAAGGGTACTGGGATACTTGAAAGCTTGCCTGTGTCTATATCAACCATACAGTTGGTCCAATAGAAGATATCACCCACAAGAATTCTTGCCTTCAAATAGAGCAGAATTCCAGGCATGTACCCATATATTTATTCTTTGCCTGCAGCCATTGTAACCATGACCGAGCTATACAGTCAAGAAAATATTTTACAGGACTTGCTGAAGTTAACTCGCAGCTTAAAAAATAAAATACTAAAATATAACTATATCAGAAATGGAACTGAGAGCCTGAGCTCCTTCATATTATGCATATGAGAGTGTGCTTCTTGCTCCAAGAAGAAGTGACAGATCTGAACATGCAGTTGTAGGACTTCTACACTATAAATATATTAGGTATAATATATATATCAGAGCAAAAGTATCAAATGTATTCTTTGGTGAGGGTTAAATTGCAATGTTATCACAAACTTGGGATGGTTTGACTTGTAGAAAGACAAGACTACAACTTGTTTATGGCAGAGAACTCTTCTGCAAGGTTAGACTCAGAATTAAGGTACAATTGCAATTCGCTTAGTGGTTACACAAAATTAGGTCCCATTATTACATTAGTTATAATTCTTTAAATGATTACCCTTTTCATTGGTCCTCCATTCCCACTTAGCAAGTAGGGTATTAGTACCACCCACAGAAGATTACTGATAAAAGAGGTCAGAGACAGCTCTACAGCCCAAACTTTTATTCTTTACACCCCTGTAACCAGCTGTGCCTGTCCTGTGCTCCCTGCTTAGGCTTTTCTGGTTTCCCTGGGCCAACTGCAGGCTTGCGAGCCAACAGTTTGTCCTGGCACCAGTTACCTGACCCACTGAAGCTTCTTGCCTGTCACTTCTTTGATGGAAACCTCTCTCTCGGGGACTGATGTTACACCCAGTTCAGTGGTGTTCAGCTATGGTCTCTTGGTAGCACAAGGATTTTGGGGCTCCCCCTCCCCTACACCCCACCTAGCGCCAACCTGTTGTTACATCGAAGTTGCTTGGACCCAGCGTTGGTGTTGGTCACCATCCTCGTTGTTCCTCCTCGGTCTTATCGTTGTTCTTCTTGACCCACTCCCCAGAAGGGCACTCACATCCCCCTTCTTGATGTCTGGGGGAACTCCCTTGACTCAGTGGGTGGAGGTAGCTCCCCATATGGGGGTCACCACCATTGGTTGTCTTTCACCTCTTCCATGCTCGTCCTGCAGCCTGCCCTAGACTGCCAGGGATTTTCTTCCAGTCCCGGAGTTGGACCGGAGCATTGGGCTTTTATCTGTGTCTCGCTGACCCAGACAGTGAATCGGCTCTGGCATGTGCTTACAAAGTGCATCCATGCCGGTGCTGGCTTTTCTTCGGTCTGTCCCTGCACCTCAGCCGGCTGTGGCGCGGGACGCTGTTGGGCTCTGAGAAGCTGGGAGTGTTACTGACTGAGTGATTGCTGAGTGATTTCTGCCTGGGCCTGACAGAAGCCCTAACAAGGGGTCGGAATCAGTTCAGGCCTAGCAGTATATAAAGGAGACTCCCTAGGGGACCAAGGGCTGCAAACAGGGTAAGCAGTTTGCAGGTAGTTTGTGCCCCTCCCCCGCTTTTTTGAGGGGCAAGCCATTTACCTTGGTGTGAGGGAGCGGGAAAAAAAGAAACCCTTTGGGGCCAACAGACAATAAACAGGCCAGTTTCCAGGCAAGCTCTCTAGAGAAGCTGTGCTTGGAAGAAGAGCAGTAAGAGAGAGAAGGCAGATTAAGAGATCCAGAAAAATGGCTGGAGGACGTTGCAATGCCAGAGCCACTGTCACTGCCTTTGCTTGCACCTCTGAGGCTTCTGTTCAGATGGGACTGCTGACCATCGATGCCTCTACCCAAGTCCAGGTTTGGCGCTGTAGAAACTGTGGCTTGCAGGTTCCTTCCAGTGATGGTCAGGCAGTGTTCCCTCTAAGCTGTGCGGTGTACTCATGCTGCGCTGCCAAGCGCATCTGCATGGCCACGCATGCCACACAGCTTAGAGGGAACACTGTGGCCAGGTCAGGGAGTGCCTGTGGTGTGAGCAGTACCTCCTGGTGGTGTATCCCAGGGAACAGGCAAGAGAACTACAAGAGGAAGTGGCGAGGCTCCGAAGTATCCTCCACAATGAGGCGTTCATCGATTCAATGCTGGAAGAGACCTTCAGGACTGTGGAGGAAGAAATGCCAGAGGCAGCACTAGAGAAGAGAGAGGACATGGACACCCAAGAGAGTGGAAGCCGGAGGCTTATGACTTCTGGCAGCAAGCAGAGATCTTCACCTCTGCCTACAGTGGCTCATCTGGAAAGCAGATATGCAGCCCTAGCAACAGAGAGGTTAGGAGCACCTTCCATTGGTAGAAGAAGACAGGCCAGGCCTCACCAAGGTGGGAAGGATTGAGATGATTGCCACCAAGAAGAAACAATGGGTGGTGGTGGTTGGAGACTCCCTTCTGTGGGGACGGAGGAAGCACTCTGCCGACCTGACCTGTTGTCTTGGGAAGTCTGCTGCTTGCCTGGATCCAAGATGTCACAGAGGGACTATGGAGGCTCATCTGACCCTCTGACTGGTACCCCATCCTGCTCATCCATGTAAGCACCAGTGATGTTGCCAGCGGAAACCCTGAGCATATCAAAAGTGACTACAGGGCACTGGGTGCAAGAGTGTGGGGGTCTGGGGCTCGGGTTGTATACTCATCTATCCTTCTGGTCAAGCGAGAGAGCCCGGGTAGGTGCAGATGCATCCTGGCTACACAGGTGGTGTTGCCAGCAGGGCTTTGGTTTCTTCTACCATGGGACTTCTGTTCCTTTGCTCTGTGCTTTGCTGGAAGCTGCAAAATGCAGGTCTCCTACCGTGTGGTCTTCTCCCATGCTTCCCCACTGCATGCCTCTTCTCCAGTGACATGAGCCATTCCAGCCTGGAGCAGGCAGTGGCCCAGTTCCAGCTTTGGCCCCAAACCCAGGGCAGAAGCAGGAGCTGAGCCCCTGCCTGCCCTGGGCCGGTACTTGGATCTAAGACAAGGCTCTGTTGTCCCTCATGGTGATCGGGGGGTAACGGGGAACTCATCTTGGATTTGAGTAAATGCAGTAATTCCTTTTTTTGGCTTAGCTCTCAGTGATTACCAAGCACATTTCAAGAATTGGTCCCAAAAATCTGATCTGTGGAAGATACACATACTTCACTCTTAGTTCATGAATTGTCCTAATGAAACCAGTTGAGTTACTCATGTTTAATTAACATTTAGCGTTTGAAACACTGGGGCTTAAGTTATCCCTTCAAAATCTGTGGTGAAAATGTTTCTTTTTAAATCTTTTAGAAGGCTGCTGTTCATAGCAGATCAGTCGGGATCAGTCAGAAAGTAATGCCTTGTCCATCAACTATTATTGAAAAAGTATTAAACTAGCACAGCAAGTTTGTACATCATTGCTAAACACACAGATATTTTTCAACATAGTCTACTCTGTCATTGGCTCTTTTCCACTGTTGAACAAGGGAATGTATCCAAACACTAAAAGTCCTTGTCCTTGTTCCACAGCCACTGTTTCACAGCCTCCATCACTTCGTTGTCATCTCAGAAATGTTGCCCTCACAGTCTGACAGCATTCTTTGGGTAAATGTGATATCTTTTATTAGACCAACTAAATAGTTGGAAAATTGTTCTTTGTAAGCTTTTGGGCACAAACACTCTTCTCAGGCATAAGGAGAGTGCTATTTGTTTTTTGTTCTCCTGGATGGAATAGAATCCAATATGCAAAATGGAGGTCTGTGAAAATGCAAATGCGTGGCAGTGAGGATCAGAGGTCATGGAGGACAACAGGTGTGAGACAGGTGGGGGGGCAGGGAAGTGGGGGGAATGTTGATGTGATGGAATATAACTGGTAAAATGTAGAGAGGTTACCTGGAATTATTGGATGGTGGGTAGGTTATAATGTGCCATACATCCAATGTCTATATTTAGTCCATGATTTCTTGTATCCAGTAGATTTATGAAATGAAGTTTGTAGGCTTGTCTACGAAAGGTGTTTTGCAAATTCCCTTTGAGGATCAGAACTGAGAGATTGGAGAGAGAGCCCTCATAGTCTGTCCTTCACCTGCCAGGCTGTACAGAGGATGGGATAGCACAGTCCATCCAAACAAAAAGATTGCCTCTGTATGTACAAGCTTGTGTGTGGGTGAGCATTGTCATGCAGAAACAGCACCTCAGATGTACTGTCAGAATGGGATCTTTGCATGCACTGTTTCAGCTTCTTCAGGGTCTTGTCATAGACCTCTGAGTTTACTGTGGCCCTCTTATGCAAGAAGTCAGGAAGAACACTATCCCATATCCATGGCTTGCTTAGGAGATGAAAATTAGGAGGCACTACTCTCTGACTGAAAATCTGTATATCACACTGAACACAGAGCTATTCAGTTATTGCTGAGGTTTTCAGGGCATCTATTACTTTATAGTGACATGCTTACTTGTAACAGACTGAATAATTGAAGTGACTGGAAGAAATGGGCTTTCAGGAGTTTCAACACAAAAGGTAAAATCTGAGGCTAAGAAATTAAATCTAGAGGAATCTTTGTGGTACAGATACGTTAACCACACTATACAAATTTGCCAAAAAAAAATCTTCAAATCCTGAAAGAACACACACCAGCTGCAGATGCTTCCTCAGCCTAAAGGTATTTAAAGACTTGCAAGTCCTGAGCGCTTGCAAAGAAGACTTTTTCCTACTATTTGAGTTGTCTACTAAAAGATAACAGATTTACCCAAAGAACCTTGTCTTCAAATCCTGAAAGCTTTTTAAGTTTCACTATTACTAGAGATCAACACCTGCACCATTATGTTTACAGTTATATTGGCCTGGAAGAGAATGATGGTCTGCACAGATAATCTCATTTCATAGTTTCATAGTTGTTATCTCTCTCAAATGATTTAAGAGTTATGATGATATTTATTGCTGTTCTCTACAACTGAAGTTCATTTACCTCAAATGGACAACTACAGCAAGTAGTAAGTTATAGCATCTGCTGCATTTTTTTTACTTCAGTTTTGACCTTGTTCTTTTATTCATTGCTTTAGGGGTGTGCTTTAGCAAAGCATTTAAATGCATGCTTAACACAGAAGCCAAAAAGACTATTTACTTAAAGTTAAGCACAAACTTCAGTGCTTTGTTAAAAAAAAGAGATGATAAATGACAAAGTACACCACTGAAGTAACTGGGTACAGTCCCATTAGCTTGAGTGTCATTTTGCCTATTACATCAGTGTAGAATTTGTCTCAAAGAGTGCTTAGGGTTGTTTAACAGTATCACTTCTGTTTTCCCTCCTCCTACTAGATTGGCAACACCAGTCGTTGCAACGGAAGCACTATTTCTAGATGGCATTTACATGTTCTTGGTTGGACCTTTAGCTGGTAAGAGTTAACATTGCTAAAATCAGCTAGGAAACTGTGGCAATTTATATCAGCTACCTGACTATGATTATTGTACAATACCACATAGGTGTGACAACATGATTTATAGGCTTGCTTATTCCAATTATAAATAATACATTTTCGTAATTATATTACTCAGTGGATGCACCTATATGTTCATTAATGTGATTTTGCTATTGGTCTAATGTGAGATACTAACTAAATGTGAATTAGGCTGCCATAATGCACAGTAGCAAAAGTCCATGCTTTTTTAGTGACACTTAATCCACAATAGCCTAATTTTACTGTGCATTAGCATATTAGCATGGTTCTTGCTGTGACACTCTAATGCACAGTAAAATAGGCTGCTGCACATTAAAGTACATGTGTAGAGGTGCTCAATGAAGGCTAAAAATTTTCACCCAGAAGATTTCTGTCAAGTCAGTGGCAGAAGGACCTTAACCTAGTTAGATAGGATAGAACAAGTGGACAAAACAAACAAAGAAAGGACACGAACACTGGGTGATGAGGTAACAATAGACTAAAACCAGCTTAGCATAAAAGCAGAAGTCTTTCATATGCTGATTTACAGCAATATTCTTTTGGTGGCTGTGTCTTGTAGAGATGCAGCATGGCAGTTCCACACAAAAGCCACTGCCTTTGTATCACTGAATTGCTTTCTCACATATGAATTGGAAAATCTTACTCTTCTCTGTTAATTTTTCTTCTTGACTAGCCAGTTCTATATTATATAACAGAAGTGTACTTCATGTTTACAACTGCTTTTATCCCCAGCCTACAGGCGGCTTACTACTCCCTTTGCACCAGAACATATAAAATTCCCAAATCTCAAACTACTGCTGGTTTTAAAAGACCTCTTCTCCCTCAGTCCTCAAAACACCTTTAGCCTAAGATCCAGAATAGGCTACATAAATGAGACACTAATCTTAATAATGACTCCTGACTTATTATGACAATAATTGCAAAATTAAGATACCCACACATACTTTCAAAGAAGGTATTGGCACATTCTTTTTGCATTAGAGTGGTCAATATGGGACACATTATGGATGCTAATGGAGCTTCAGTATGCTTAAGCAGAGAAAGAGGCTTTGGCCTTATAGGCATAAAAACGCATCATATCCATTTGTGGCAGGCTAGTATTAGCTGAAACTGATCAGAAACCACTTACTGCTACTGCTAAAAAGAATTGCTAGAAAGAATATGGTATGGCTGGAATAGAAACATTTGTTGGCTGCAAACACACTGCTATAATGCAGTGTTTTAAAATGCTGCAGACAAGGTCTACACACTTCAAGCTGATAGAAAACCTGGTTGATCTTAATTAAAATGTGGACAGCAAGTGGCATATTTAAATATGATTTAAATGTAATTAAGGATTCAAAATATGATTAAGAATGGCCCAGACAGCTTGTTCCCAGCTCTTATTACAAATTCAGAGGGGAGTGTCCAATACATGGAAATCTCTTTACAGGCAGAAGAGTGGTGATCTATATGAGCATGTCCACATGAGTGCACATGTGCCTCTTGCCCCGCCTCAAACTCCTTTGAGGTGAGGCAACAGGCATGTGCGGGAACAAAAAAATGTTCCTCGTGCTGCAAGTTTACAGCGCGGGGAGAAAATTAGACCCCTGGATATCTAGGGGTCTAAAAAAATCAACGTTTAAAAAAGTAGCACAGGGCATGGTCCTAGACCGTGCTCTGAGGCAACCGGAGGCTGGGTCCTCCATGGAGACTCCTGACCCCTGCAGGGGCTGGCCCCTCCCCCTGCCAGCCCCCCGGGGCTCCTGCCCCGTGCCCTGGCCGGCCCCTCCCCCTGCCAGCCCCCACCTCCCCCCGAGGCCCCTGACCCCTGCCCTGGCTGGCCCCATCCCCCCAAGCCCCCCCAATCCCTGCCCCCCTGCCCCATAGTTCAAAAACCAAAAAAACCCCAGCACTTACCTGCAGTCTGGCTGCGTCTGGCTGACTGGGGCCCTGCCCGCACAGTGCGGGGAAGGCTGACAGCCCCAGCAGCCCCAGCCAGGCCTTCATGCCCCTCTGCTATCCTGTGCTGCCTGGGGGGCTCTGCCAGAAGGCCCTGCTAAGGTAAGCAGAGGCTTTTTTCCCATTTTTTTTCTGGGTTTTTTTTTTAAGTGATGGTGCCTGGGGTTGTGGGGGGTAGCCATGGGGGCCTGGGTGTGCAAATTGGGTGGGTGAGGATGGATGGGGCAGCCATCGGAGGGTCTGGGGGAGCGGGGGTGGGGCTGGGTGGGGCAGCCATTGGAGGGGCTTCAGCAACTGGTGGGGGCTGGGGCCAGGTGGGGCAGCAATTGAGGGGCTGGGTGGGGCATGTGAGCCTTGCAAGGTGGGTGATAGCTCTTGTGGGGACCATTTGGCCCCCATTGGGAACCCGTACCCCTTGTGTGGGGGTTGAACCCCCTGTTGGAGGACCGTACACCTTGTGAGAGTGCTGAACCCCCTGTTGGGGGGATGAACCCCTTGTTTGGGCATTGAATCCCCTGTTGGGGGGCCAAATCCCCTGTTGGGGCAGCATACCCCTTGTGTGGGGGCCGAACCCTGTGTTGGGGGCCATACCCCTTGTGAGAGGGCTGAACCCCCTGTTGGGGGGCTAAATCCCTTGTAGGGGGACCATCGCCCTGTGGGAGTGCAGCAAAACATGTATTCATGAATTCATGAAACATGTATTTAGAGTTCACTTTATTATTATAAGAGACTTGCTTTAACACTGTAAGATATATCAATAAAGCATTGTCCAACTGATCACTGTCTCTTTCTTGCTCTCTGTCTTTATAGTGGTCTTTTGTTTTACTTCTGGAGGAACATGGATTTGGGGGTATTTTACAGAGTGACTTTGGGATTTTTTTTAATCAGGGATTTTTCAGTTTTCCAATAGGGAACACCAGAATTCCTGCTAGGGAGGCCAGTGGCAGGACCCTGCTTGCTCAGAGCTGGCACCTTGGACCCATCTGGCTGTGGCTGATCTCCTGGCAGGAGGACATGCTTTGACAGTTCAAAGCAGGCCACCACACCCAGAACATCTTCCAGGTGATAGCTGCCCAGATGGCCGGGCAGGGGCACACGTGGCAGTAGTGCCACACAAAGGCCAACCTTGCAACCACAGTCCACTGGCAGCTGGCCCAGAGGGGTAGATGCCTCTACTGGCTATGCAGTCCCCATCCGAGTCTGGCAGGTGCACAGCAGGTCACATCCAGGCAGCAGCCCCCACTGCTAGACTGCTGCAGTGGGTAGAGGGTGCAGGAAACTCTCAGGGCTGCTTCAGCAGTCCAGTTAGCGCAAGGGTAGTGTCCCCAGGTACCAGTTGGCTGGGCCCCAGAAGCTCCTGAGAGCTAGTAGCCCTGAGCTACTTGCCAGGGCGGCTTTTTATACTGCTGGAACCAGGACAGGGTAGCTTTTTATACTGCTGGGGACAGCACAGGTGCTGGCCCTGGGCTCTAGCTCCCCCTGGCTGAAGATCCAGGAGGAGTCAGGCAGGGTTATTGTGCCCCAAGTGTCACAGTTTGCTCCACAACAAAGTGCATGTCTGAGCATGTGCGCTGAAGCAAAAAGCCCTGGCTCAAATTTGCACCGCTTCTGTTTGAGCTGCTATAAGCGCACGTGCTTGCATGTGTGGACGCACCCTATGAGATTAAAAAATATATTAGAAACAAACCCTACAGGTCATTTAGAATTTGAAAACAGTGTCATAGAAGGGTTAGAGAAACTTTATACTGTCCTCAAATGAACAGCAATATTGAGAAAGCTTTTGAGGCTTGCTGCATGCCAAAAAGATGGACCAAGTCAAGCGAGTAAGCCAATGTTGGTGGAAGGCATAGATCTTTTTATGTTAACTGGGAAAAATTACGTACTTTCTCTAAAGTGTCATTTTTGCTTCTATGTGGTAGCCTTTCCAGGAGGTACTATGGAGATGTGGGTAATCATGTGTGTCAAATATTTTTATTAGATATTGTCTATTTGGCATAATGTCTGACTGTGGACCACAGTTTAGCAAACTTGAATATAAGCACTTGTAATGAACTTCAGGACTTGACATAACCCAGAGCCCCTGCTATCCCTAATCATGGGTTGGTAGAAAACTATCAGAATACTAAAAACCTACTGAAAAAAAAGCTTCAGTCAGATACTGACCCATATATAAGTAAGGGTTGGCAACCATTTACTTATTTCTTGCAACCTAGGCAGTGCTGTGAGCTGCCCATCCCTTGCTATGTCCCAGTTCATACTCTGTGCAGAGGGACTGTGTAGATCAGTCCCTCAGGCCCCCATTTACTGAGCTCCTCTGCCCCCATCCCTCTTCAGCAGGCCCTTAGTAAAACGCAGAATGTGGAATTCAAGCTGGATCCCACAGCTAGACTGTAGCAGGGTTTTAGTGAGCCACTGGTAAAATGCAGAATGGAGTGCATTTCTTTGTGTGCCATATCCAACCTGTGGGCCATAGGCTGCTGACCCCTTATATATAGCTCTGTTAAATTGAAGATCTACAAGGTCCCTTCCGACCCTACTTCTATGATTCTGTGAAATTATAGGATGGCACCAATGAGGTATAGTTTGCCACCTGTGCTGCTAATATTTATTTAAAAGAAAAGTGACAGCAAGAATGCCTATAGTGGTAGATATTGACATCAGAAGAATTGGTGGGGGAGGATTTCCAAGTATAGACAGATAAAAATGATTCATGTTCCTGCAGTTTTCACTACATAAGGAAAACACCACCATGCATATCCATGATGGGTATCCATAGTTTCAACCACAGTGAACATGGGTGACTGGTGCCTCCTGATACTGGGGGGGCACCAGCGGCTGATCGTTGACTGGGGCGGGGGCTGGGGCTGACTGGGGGGGGATCCGCCAGTGACCGATTGCTGACTGAGGGGGGAGGATCCCCCAGTGGCCAATCGCCGACCTGGGGGAGGGGTCCCAGTAGCCAATCGCCACTGCCAGAAGTGCCGCTGGCGTGTCTCTCGGCGCCCCCACAATCTCAGGGAGGGCACCAGCTGTCACCCCCTACTCTCTGGCTGGCGAAGGCCAATCTCAGGGGGGGCATGTGCCGCCCCTGTGCATCACCTATAACAGTGAAATTCAAAGAAGTTGCTCACACACTGGGCACATCTACACATGTATTAATGTACTTTAGTTAATGTGCATTAAATCTAGTACCTCTCTGAATCTATACATGTGCTTCAGGGGGACAGGGTGCTTTAATTAGAGCAGCTCCAAGAGCTGCTCTAATGCTCTAATTAAAGTGCCCAGAGCATCTCGTGTATCAGTGTCTTTGTGCTATCAGAGGGTCAAATCTTGATGAATATCATCTATTCCCCTTGACTTCAAGGGAAGTGGAAGATGTTTAGTAACTTTCACTATGTGTGCAGCACTATGTAGGGTCATGCAGGAAGGCCATATTCTGAGAAATGGGAACACATCACTCTGAAGGTCAGTGTAACTTGCAGGGCATCAGCATGTTTCAGGATCTGGTTTCTTTTGAAAATTGTGTCCTGGATTTATTGATTAAACTAAATCAACTGTGAAGGCTTCTTGTGGCTGGAAGCAGGCTTGATAAGCGCCCAGAGCATCTCGTGTATCAGTGTCTTTGCACTTCAAAATGGCAGCGGGGGTGCTTTATCTAAAACTTGTTTGACAAGCTTTTGATAACGTGCACCTGCTGCCATTTTGAAGTGTGGGGATGCTGATACCTAAAATGTGGAGGCTGGCTGGAGCGCAGTAATTGCCATACTCTAGCAGACTTGATTAATCAAGTCTGTTCGGACACACTGTAATTACAGCATGTTGGAACATCCTCTGCACTCGTGTATAGATATCCTTCATTGTGAGGTATTAGGAAAATGTGCATCAGCCTGTTTTAATGCGCATTAACTAAAGAGTGCGGTTTTTAAGTGACACTTAATATGCATTTGCTTATTTTAATATGCATTAACTAAATAGCACTTTTAAAAGTGATGCCTTAATATTAAAATAGGCTAACTCACAGTAAAGCATACTAGCAGACACATCCACTGGGCATGTCTACACGTTCATTAAAGCACTTTAGATACTCTGCATTTAGTTTAATACTTCCTTAATAAAGCACTAACTAAATGTGTAGTACCTAAAGTTACCGCACCGTAGCACTGGCGCATGGTTGTTTAGTGATGCTTACTAACAATTAGCCTAATAACACTGCACAGTACATTATTAGCAGTTTTTGCTGTGACATGCTACTGCACAGTGTTATTAGGCCAATGTATAGTAAGCGTTTTGTGTAAACGCGCCAACTGAGAAAGAATGGATAGCACTTTCTCCAGTTTCCATAAGTGAGGGAGATAAGCAATACCAAGCCTACCGTTTTCCTGAAAAGTTCTCAGTTAGCTCCAGGGCATGGCGCTGTCAGAGTATATGGACCTTACCACCTGTTGATCACCACGATACTGATATCTTAAGAGAAACCTGCAATTTCAAGCAGTAGTTAAGGCATGCCAGGGATTAATTGACTCTTAATAGGCTGGTCAAAACTATTTGAAATTCTTTGTTATAGAAATATCAGTCATTCATTGTTACTATCAAATTTGGGTGGCAAAAGATGATGTAATCTTAGAAACTATGGGAAAATCCCTGTTTCAGTTTATGTACACGAATGAGCTTTCTAGTCTTGTAACCAGTGTTTTTGGCATTTATGCATAGTTTGCTGTCCCATGCAAATATGTAAGCACCCAAATGACTATGATCATGCTCAGTTGACTGTGCACTAGATGGGCATGTATCCAGCTCCATCTATATATACATAGCTGAGTGTAAATTCCCTAAAATATAGGTGGATGAAGAAGGCCTCCCATGTTGTAGCTGCAATAGCTTTGGGTAGGGGCATTTTCCCAGGAAGGATGTGACTGGTGTTCTGGACCTCCCCTTTCTTCCCTCAACCATCTTTCTGATTGTCTAGCACAGGGGTGAGAAAAATATGGACTGCAGGCTGGCGGGTCCCTCAGTTTTGCCTGGCCCAGGTGCTGTGTGGCCCATGGCATGTCCTGCTGCACCCTGGACATGCAGCAGAGCTTCAGCTGGACTACGTTTTTAGGCAGCCCAGGCAGTGGCGGCTACTTCCACCTGCTGCTGCCACTGGTCACAGCCCATACGCACAACCTTAATCCTGGCCCACCCCACGGTCACTCTGGACTTGGCCTGGCAGAGCAGACCTGCTCCAGCCCAGCTAGAAACTGTGCACAGCCCTGACCCCGGTCTATCTCACACCTTCTCTGGACTCACCTGCCCATGCTGAGCAGTGGCCAGACAGAAGCTACTACTTGGTGTGAGGGAAAAGAAGCCCCTCCCCTCCACCACTGCCAGGCTCTTCTTGCTGCAGTTGCCTGTAACCCACACCCAGGCTGCCCTGCAGCTCCTCTCTACTGCCAGTGCTGCCCTGCTGAGTGGCCCGGAGGTGGCAGTGACAGTGGTGAAGAGGTGCTACAGGGCAGCCTGGATACAGGCTCTGGGCAGCTGCAGCAAGAAGGGCCTGGCAGTGGTGAAGGGGAAGGGCTGCTTTTCCCTCAGGCTCACACCAAGCAGCAGCTTCTGCCTGGCTGCTGCTCAGCGTGGATGGGCGGTCCAGATCAGGCGCAGGGTGGGCCAGGTTTGGGACTGTGCGTATGGGTTCTGACTGGTCCACTCCAGCTCGGGCGAGTCTGGAGCAGGCACAGGGCAGGCCGAGGTCAGCACTGGGGCTGTGCTCTGTTGGCAGTGGTGCATGGGCTCTGGGCTGTTGTGTGTTGAGTGGCCATTTAGACAACAATTTTTGGTGGCAGGAAAAGGTGATATGCTCCCTGTGGCAGGCTCACGACAGACTTACCACATCACCGGCATCCAGGTGGCCAGTCTGCAGGGAAAGTGCCCAGAAGGGGGCCTGTGGAGTGGTCCAGTCCTGGAGAGTTCCCAGGATAAAAGGAACTCCTTGGCTGTAGCCTGAGGGTGGGGTTGGGGGAGAATGAGGGAGCACTGAAAGCCAGAGCAGAACCAGCATGCCACTGTGGGAGCTGGCTGCTGGGCAAGGCTGCTAGAACCTAGACCATGGTGGGAACTCTCTTGCGGAGCCTGGGAACCTACCTACCTGTGGTGCCAGAGCCAGGAATCCTTCCTGAGGCAGGAGGCCACAGACAGCTGGGAACCTGTGGAAGAAAGAGCAGGTTTTGGTTCGGGAGCCACAACCAATGAGATGAAAGATGTGGACCTGATCAAGTACCTGCCTACTACTGTGACGCTGACAGGTACTCTGAAGGCATCCAGGATGGGAGGAAGGATGTCCAAGAGGGACCTATGGGACACACCAGTGGAGGGAACCCATCTGGTATCCCTTTGGCTCCTTACATCGCATGTGAGTGAATGTGGACTCAGAAATCCCTTCAAGGGCAGCACCGGTTTTGCAGGGTCCAAGTGAATGTGAGGCAACATCTCATAAAGTATTGTGGTATATGTCCAGGTGCCAACAGGCCTAGGATGGGCTGGAGTGCAGGGGAGGAAGAGCCCCACAGAAGAAATACCAGCTGAGGTGCCTGGGGTTGAAAGAAAAAGCACTGAGCAACACCTCCAGGTAACCTCAAATAACAAGTTGTGGCGGGTGAGTAGGCCCTGGGATGGCGCCCAGGTGGGCAGGGCATGCTAGTGGTGGCCCTGCAAGCATGGGCCAGCCACTCTCCCCAACAGCTGCAAATCTTCAGCTGCTGTTCCTACGCTGTGCACTACTGCTGCTGCTCTATCATCTCTGCTGCCAAAGCCAGAGCTGGAACTAAAGATTCTACAGGGAAGGTGCAGGGGATATGTGCATATATGTGGGAGCAGGGGGATGGGAGGGTGAAGCACCCACCCTTAAATCCATTCCGGAGCTCCCATTCCTCTAGGTAGCACCTGGAGTTCATGCCCCACTTGTCCGCCATTGTTAGGCTACTGGCATTGAAGACCATAAAGTAGACAAGTATAGTTTAGTGTAGTAGACACACAACACAAGGGCCTGAATTGTCATGTATGACTGTTCTTCATTTCAGATTTAATTTCAGTTAAATCTTTTCAACACAGAGATGAATTGCTATTCTTCTTTTTTTTCTTTTAAAAAATTGCAACTGTAGTTTAGTGTTGGAATAATGAAGCCTTGTGTTTTTCAAATAGATTTCTTTTCAAACTGAAATAATATTTGGTGTTGAAAGTACCTATTTCCAGTGATGGAATTCTTGCTTTTTGTTTCACAAACTAGAGATGACTTCTTACTTTCTCTAAAGAAAAGCCTAACACAGTGATTTAGACTCTTAAACACAGAATAGACTGTTACTTCAGCTCTCATATTTGTGGGGTTGTAGCACACCCTAGTGGACTACAGGATTGCTCTTTATGAAAAAAATCATAGGTAATTCTGGCAGAGAGAAGTTACTTAAAATTGACTGTAGTTTATTGCTTTTAACAATTATTTTTATTACTACATTTAGTCATTCTCTGTAGGTTTCTTTTAAGAATGAGAGAGTTTCCGTGTGAAAGAGAGTCACCTGTATTTATCAGTCACCAGCAAAATTCATCCTTAGGGTGATGTAGAGAGAGGTAATGAGCTGTGTGAGTCTGAAGTCAGGTAGAAGGCTAGGTACAGGTGCACATGAGGTGAAGTGAATATGTAAGATGGGTATAAGCCAATTAATATTAATCAATTACTTAATAGAGCCATTAATATACCTGTGTTACTTTCTCTACATCTTTTTACTTGGTAAAAAGTTTTTTTTTATGACATGCATTTCATTATAATCTCATTGCATGTTTGTCATTTCTGATTTCTGATTGTCCTACAAATCACTTGGTGCATGTCCAGAAATTCAGATATTGCATCTCTGTAACACTTTCAAAGGTATACTAATAAGCATCTTTCAGCAACATTTATCAATACCACATAAAGCTCTCTTGGTCCCTCAAGGCAGATGCAAGTTAAATTTAGGATCATTACAATTAGCAATTTTTGCATTTGAGCTTCATGTATGTGCAATACACAGAAACGAATCTCACTGTCATAGTGAATACTTTGAAGTATGCTGATGCATGAGTTATGGTTAGGAGTTATTAAAGACTGGATCAAAAGCTGTAGCCAGAAGGTAGATAGAAAAAAAAAAAACATTTTAAGCAAAAGACCATCTTTAGGCCTCTCACAGAAGTAAATGAGCTTAGCATGTCTTCTCATTCATAATGCAGTTTTGAGAAATTGAAAGGGTTTTTTTTTAGAAAAACTGATATTGCATGATCAACAAGTTCAAAAAGAAAGGAAGCACTTCTCAGTGGGAATAAGCCATAAAACCTATTTTAAGAAGGAAGGGTTGACTTTCTTTGCCAGAGAGATGCCTCATAGGCCTTTAACAGCAGAAATAAAGTAGTATTTTAGAGTCAGGCCAATGGATTAAAGGAAGTAATTTTCATTTACATGTGCATAAACCCTTTGGTCAACAATGTCAATTGCAAACCTCACCACTATCTACCCAGATCAATCTTTTTCTTAGAAGAACCAACTTGCATGCCTGAGCTATGTATATAACTGCTGCATGCCACTATTTGCACACATAATAGCAGTGTCTTTAAAAACAGGCACCATGATATATAAATGATCCAATAAGAAGGAGCTTTGGCATCTGGCAATTCCATTTGGCAGAAAGGCATCTAGGTTAAATAGAGACAGTCAAAAAGCCCAAGGCTGAACTGATTCAGTCTTTGCAGGTTAGTTCTAAGTTGCAGAGATTAAACTGAGAAACAACTGGACAGACATTCACTTTTGATTTAGGAAATGCAACCACATGCCTGCAGTGGCTCAGGCCAGAAGCCAGGGGTGCTAAAGCACGGCTCTCTGGCATGTAGCCAGCATGGGTTGTGTGTTTTCTTCCTCTTCCTTCTGCCCCTGAGGTCTCTGGGCAGTTCAGACTTAAAGCAGCAGGACTCTGCGGGGTTGCTTCTCACTTCCTCTTCTTGCTTCCAGGTGCCTTTGGGATTTGTAGTGCACAGTTGCAGCCAGCAGTAAATTTTTAGAAGGGCAGGGCAGGGCAGGGCAGGGCAGCTCCGTACTCAGGGGAAGGGATGTTTAAGCCCTCTCCCTGGCCCCAGAGCCCAGCCAAGGTTTGCTGGGGGGGAAAAAACACACCTACTTCCCCCCAGAACCCTCCTCTGCTGGAGCAGACAGTACAGTCCAGCCCAGGGCTGGAAAGCATGCTGGGATGTTGGGGGGGGACTGATTTACCTTGAAACAAGAAGGGGTCTGGGACAGAAGTTTCCTAAACTGGGTTGACCCAAATCAGTTAAGTCTGATACTACATTCAATCAGGTTTATCTTAAACCAATTTCAACCGTTTTGAAACTGGTTTATGTACATTGAGCTTCTGTTCTGTTACAGGTTTAAACCAGTTTCTGATGACTTAAACCAGTTTATATGTAACTTCTTTCCCTAGCCCTAGAAATTAAGCAGCACAGTCTTTTGTGTTGTAGCATGTAAGTCTTTTTGTGGATGTAGCCTTGTATCCTTTTTTCCTTAGGAATAATTCTTGTAGAAAAGGGAAAGGCTGTTTAGTAGCAAGAGCGATTATATCCTTCAAAGTAAGTGGCACTGCATGAAAAATGCTTATTATAGCTGGGCAAAAAGTTGTAGAGCCCAAACCCCCTCAACTGCACAAACTTAACTATGAGCTGTAACTGCTGTAGAGACAATACTCATGCCTGAAGCATTAGTAACTTAATAAAGGATTGAAATATGTTTGATTTTGTAGCCAGGCATGCTCAGGAAAATAACTCAAGTTCTTTTCAAAGGTCACTGAACAAAATGACGAGTTTACATTTACATTACAATGTAGTGTGTGCAACAGTAGAAGGAACCAGGAGGCAATCTGCAGAGCTGTGCTGATGGTTAATTTGGACTACAACTCCCAGAAATCCATGGGGCCCAGGAGGCAAAGAAAAAAGGGAGGGGATAGGCTGAAGTAAGGGGAAGAGAGCAGCATGCAGGAACCTAGTCTGTTCTACACAGAGAAGTGCATAGTGGAGCTGGAGATTTAACTGGATCAGTCAGCCATGACTGTGGAGTAAAAGAGCTGGACTCAGACTTGGAGACAGCTGCAGGCTGCTGTTTGAGCACTCTAGGGACTAAAGGCATGTTTGGGGACATTTCTGGAGATGGGCGTGGGGGGTGCTGAGGTTCTTAGTATATGTTACCACAGTGCTGATGTTTCTTTAATATTTTCTCCCTTTGCCTATGGTAAAAAGTATCTGGGGGGGCTGAGTACACACATACACTGCCTAGCAGGTAAGTCTGTGGAGGGGAAGGGGTAGGGGGAGAGTGAAGGGGTGTGGCAGGGGGCAAATTAAGGCTCCCACAGTGAGGGAGGGAGTGGGGCAGGTGCTGGGGTGAATGAGGTCCTGAGGTCAGGAGAGGTCATGGGACAGTCAGAGCCTGGGTGGCTCGTCTGGAGGTGTGGAGGGCTCCCGCCACTGCACCCACCCTGGGGAAAGCATGGGGGACACATGCCCCCCCAGATTTGTGCACGGGGCAGAGGCAGGCTGCCACTGAGGGCTGGGTTCTGCATCCCACTGCTCCTGCCGCCTTGGGAGCTGCACAATGCCATGTGCCTGCTGCCACTGGGTAGGCAGGGGACGTGGGACAGTGTGGCAGCAACAGGCACACAGCATCAAGCAGCTCTTGAGGCAACAGCAGTGGGGCACAGAGCCCAGCTCACAGCAGTAGCCCACCTTCACCCCGAGCATAAATCCAGGGGTTATGTGCCCCCCATGTCTTCCCCTGAGTGCGCACAGTGATGGCAATGCCCCCACCCCCCTGCCCCTGGATAAGCCACCTGGGCTCCAACCATCCCACAACTGCCTCAGGGCCCCATTCATCCCAGCCCCTGTCCCTGCCCCTGCCCCACTCCCTCTCACTGCTGGAGCCTCAATCTGCACTGCCCCCCCCCCCCCCCAAGTGCCCCTTCCCAGACCTGCCTGTTGTTAACTCTAAGCACTGCCCACCACATATTTTTGAGTCCAAAAAGGAGGACACCTGTCTGGGGGAGAAAAGGGGAGAATATGACTTGGGGGTGGGGCAGTGATATGGCCGTGCCCTGCCCATTCTGTTACCCCTTGCTCCAAGCCACAGCGCCCTGCCCCAGCCCTGCTGCTGTCACTCACTCCGAACCCACAGATCCCAGCCCTGCCAATGCCCCTCACTCCCAAACCACAGTACCCTGCCCCCTGGGGCCATGCTGGTTCCCCTCACTCCCAGCCAGCAGCCCCCTGCTCCCCCCAGCCCTGCTGGTGCCCCTCACTCCCAACCTGCAGGCCCCTGGTCCCTGCCAGCCCTGCTGGAAAGGCCCCAGTTGCCCCTGTCCCTACCAGGCTGGAGCACAGTGGCTCAGAGCGAGTCTGGCCCTAGTGTGGGCTGGAGGGAAGAGGAGGGGGAGGCTTGTGACACCCTCTGCCCTGGGCTGGGGCTGCTGTACCTCTCCAGGAGGCCTGGCCATGGCCCACCTCCCCGCCACCATCTCCTGGCCACTCTGTTCCTGTAAGCATGGACACTGCTGGCCTGGCCCCAGCCCTCAAAAGCGCCCCCCCCCCCCCCCCCCCCGGTCAGAGGGGGTAGGCAACCCCCCCCTGCCCTGCTGCAGCCCCAGCTCCAGCCCTCCAACCCAGACTTACCTGCTTGCAACTCCCTGTCTACAGGAGCCCCTCCCCCTGCTCCCACCAGCAGAACAAAGCAAAAACCCAGATGTTTGTTCAGATTTGAAAAATGCACTCAGACAGAGATAGGAGGACTCAAAAAAAGGACATGTCCAGGAAAACCTGGACATATAGCAACCCTAGCAGTGCTCCAGAAACTGCTGGGCTGCAATCCTGGCTGCGTGCAGGCTGCAGCTGGGTGACAGTTTCTGTGTGCATCCCCTGCTGCAACCTCCCAGAGCCTGCACCTTGGCTGCCTGTGGCCCCCTGTGCTGCCACTGCTGCCCTGTGTTTGGGGGGGCACTTAGCCATTAGCTCTGGCCTCCCACTGCCTATGCCTTTTACCTATTTCATCCCTTTGGCCCTTTGGCTTGTGACCCTAACCCCTATAGTTTTCTATATAAAAAGTGGGAATTCCCCCTTGCTTCTTGTGCCAGTTTCTGAGGCTGCCAGGTTGACAGAACATTGAGTCTTAATTCAGTACTTCCAAGAGCAAAACTATTTTTGGAGAATATCAGGAGTTACCTTGGCATATGAAAATGAGAGACAGCTGAAAAGATTTGAAAATCTCTCAAATAACATGTAATCACCAGCTGTTTTGATATTTTTATGGCATATCATGGGCATCTTACCTTTACAACATGTATATCAGTGGGGACCAACCTTTTTGGCAGGCATACCACAAATTAGTCCAACACCTGCCCCAAGTGTCACTCTAATCCCCCTTCCCCTGCCAGTCTGTTCTGCTTTCTGCTTCCTTTCCTGTGTTGCCTGCCTAATCTGCTGCTTTGCCTTCTGCTCCCTGCCCTATCTGTCACTGTGCTGCCTGCTTCCTCACCAGTCTGCTGCCCAACACAGGCAGGCTGCCCATAGCACTTGTGACACCCATGCTGCATGTTGGCCACCCCTGATTTATATTATGCTGTGGTCTGGATTTGGAAGGTTCAGTTAAAAATTAAGTTTCAGATATGACAAACCTAAGTCTTTTCCTACCCTAACAGCCCCAATGGAGTCAAATACATATAGGTTTAAGAAGTGTTTGGATGCTTATCTTGCTGGGATCCTTTGACCCTAGCTGACTTTCTGCCTTTGGGGCAGGGGGCTGGACTCAATGATCTGCTGAGGTCCATTCCAGTCCTAATGTGAAATCTGTGAAGTGAAGTTGAAAAAGACTCTCCTGGGCAATCCTAAGAGTATTATACATCAAGTTCAAGTTTTTAGAACTTACTGAATGCTAAATAGGTTGGGGTTATTGGTTTGGGGTTTTTTTTAAGTGCTGTCATCCTAGAGTAGGTTTGCAAAGTTTTTGGAATGAATGGGGGCACCATTTGCATTTATTGTGTCTTGGCCCACAACACAAATCTAATCAGAAGAGGTAAGGAGGATTGTTTAAAACATTAACATGTATCAAATAATTTTCCAGCTACAAAGTCTGGAAGTGATTAAAGATTTGATTAGTCCTCATAATTAGTTGTTATTAAGAGCAACAGCACAGTTGTGTTAAAGAAGGTGGAAACTGGAAGTAGAACACTGTGAATGACAGAGTGCAATTAGCAAGCCTGATAAACTAACACAGTGTTGAAAGGTAAGGCCAATGTAGTTTGAACAAAAAGGGTCTAGGTTCCTGGATTTCTTTGATTAACAAGAATAAGAGAGTGCGGTATAGTTCTGGCATCAGAATTTCAATGGAACTCAGCATTCAGGAGCTCACATGTGGACATAAATGTGGGCAGGGCCAGCCCACAATTTTTTGAGGCCCCGAGCAAGATATAGTTTTGGGGCCCCCTGACGTGAAGAAGCAGGTGGCATCGGCTGTGTTGCGGGGGCGATGCGGGTGGCGAGCTGCTGAAGAAGCTGATGGTGGCAGCAGCAGCACGGAGTGATGGCAACAACCCCCCCACCTTTCATTGGCACAGATTTGGAGTGTTCACAGCTGCAGGGGGCCCCTTGGCTGCAGAGCCCCCTGCGGCTGCAGGTTCTGCAGGATAGGACAGGTCAGCCCTGAATGTGGGTGCAGATTTTTAAAGCATCTCAGCTCCCATTCAGATACTGAAATGAAGTAGACAAATTTTAAAACTGGTCCTCAGCTGGTATAAACTGATGCAAACTCCATGGAGTTTGCTAGTTAGGATTCTGTCCCAGAGGTATTCAGAAAGCCTTAATTTGAAGCAGTACATACTGTGAGCTTGCTAGATGGCGCTAGGATTGTATGGTATTGGTGTACAAGTAGACATTTCAGGCTATCCTGGCGAGAGGTGCCTAGAAGAAAACAGACTGGTTTTGCGGTGCTGAAGCTCTATTTGCAGTGTGTAACTCACCTCACCAAATTTGGGCAACGGAGTGACTCTGGTTTGATACTAGTTGTCAAGTCCATCTTCCAAAGGGCTATAGAATTACCTGCCAGTGGCTGTCGTTACCAATGGCATTTGCTCTGCGCTTCTTTGTCAGATTGTTGTCACTAACCCAGCAACTGAGGCAGTGTTTACAACATACATTGCTAAAAATCTCATTATCCTGAGAAACTGAGATGTAACTGCTGCTTAATATTGCTGCTCTTTAAGAAAACAGAGAGAATAAAGTGTGAAATGTATTTAATCTTCCATTAGAAAGCACATTGCATACCTCAGTCCTGCCCTTGAGGAGTGTCAGGGAATGGTGAACTATGCTTGTTCTGTGGCTAGAGAACTTTAATCTCAAAAGCTGATACAGTCTGATACTATTCACGTGAATTTGTTACTGCTGAAAAGATTTAAAACATATATTATATGGAAATACTTAAAAGAAATCACAATATTGAAGAATTGTAATAGGATTTAGTCATTAAAATGTTAGCTAACTTTTAGATTTTTTTTAAAGTTATGAAAATGTGGAAGTACAATGTTACTATCTTTATTATTGATAGCACCATATATTTAATATTAAAAATGCCAACCATATCTTTCAGATGAAGCTGAATCTCATCCATTACCGACAAGTACTATCAGACATGCTTCTGCAGTTGCCTGCTTGATCATGATGTATGAGATAAACAACTCATTATTCATCTGCTTCACAAATGTGAAACAAAAGTAAAGTTATAGTCACAAGCGTGGCTGATGAGCTGGGGGCTTTGAAAACAGTGGACATGTCTACCTCCAATGTGAGGTACTAAATTAATGTGCATTAGACTGTGCTAATGCACAGTATCACTAGCACATTTGCATGTTTTTTTAGTGAGGCTTAATGCACAGTAGACTATTTTACTGAGCATTAGCATAATGTTATGGTTTTTTATGACACTTTAATACACAGTAAAATACTGTACTGTTCATTAAAGTGCAGGTGTAGACCTGCTTAGTGTTAAGTGATTTAAGTCAGACTTGCACTAAAAAGTGGGCCAAAGTAATTAAATTCACAAATGTTATTATTTCAGTGCAAGTGTCTCATTTCAATGGGGTATCCTCAAAGCCTAAAAGAAGATCTTATGCACTGACAAAAAGAAGTTGCAAATTCAAGTGGATTATGTAACTTTTGCAGAAGCTGGTAAGCAGACTAGCCCCAGAGCATGATGCAAAATTCAATTAAGTTCTTTGCAACTGCAAACTTGCTTTATTATTTTTCCATACTCAAAATGAGAGTAAAATCTAAGAGCTGGCATTTTCTTAGAGGTGCCTTGAAGTCTAAAAAAGGTTGAGAACAACTGGTTTAGACAAATGATGTGCTGCTGGTAGGCAGCATGGGGGAGGTCAGGCTGTTAAACAGTTATCAGTAGGTGTTGCTTTAAACAGAAGGAATAACAAATGTTTGAAGCAAATTTTATAGCATGATATGCAACCAAGTCAAACAAGTATTAGCTAAAACCTGTCAGTAATGTGTGGGCTGGACTTCTTTTGTTTTTCTTGTTAATAACTGGGGTGAAGACTTGTATTAAATTACTGTTATGCCAGTAAAGCATGTAGGGTCCATGCTTTAGAGAAATACCTGACTATCTCCAAGGACAGTTTGATTATTCTTATTACTTTAGTTTATTTCTGTCTTCCAGCTTTCCCTGCCAAATGCCTTTGACCATTTATCAGAGAAAATAAGTATCTCTGCATTTTCTGATGTTTTTGCCATCTGTCAACAAAAACAACTATGAATTTAGGGTGTTTACAGAAGTTATATTTTTTTGTAAGATGAGGCCCCTGAAAGCACTCTACACAATAGCCATAATGTAACATTCACAGCTGCAGAGCACTTTTAAAATAGCTGAGCATGTGAAAATCTAAACTTTGTCTGATGAAGTATCAGACAGGGGCACACTAAGGCAGAGCACTGTAGGGAACCTGTGTACAGGTTTCCTGTGAGGGTTAAGTTTGAACAATTCTACCTGCATCTTATGTGGCTATGTGGGTTGGACTGGTGCTCACTGAAATAATTACTTTTGTGAGTGTGACAGGGGGCCATCCCCACGCTTGTCTAATGTTGCCCCAACCCTCTGTTTCTGGGCTAACCACCCACCTTTCTCTCCTGCCATGCCTTGATGGAACAATGATTATGATGTTACTCAGGTAGGAGGCTGCCCATTTACTACCCTGATGCCAGGGGTTGCTAGCCACTGCTCCAAATCTTTCGTATAGGGTAGACCATGCCTCGCAGATGGTATGTAAAGACTAGCACTTTTAATTCTGATTTGGCCTTGAGCAGCCTCAGGTTCACTGCAGTCCTGTCTCTGCACCTTTTCCAGTGCTGGGGCTCTACATAGTAGTGTGCCCCACTATGAGGGCTCCTCATCCCCAGTGGCCCCAGCCCGGTCTACTAGTTAAAACAACAACATAAATATGAGTCCCTGAGCTATAATGAGTAACATAAGCCACACTTTTACCTCTTTAAAACCCCAAACTGGTCCTAGAGTATTGAGTGCCTCCCATCCCTGGGTACCTTGTAGACCCTTGGAGCCTGTCCAGCAGCCACAGTGTTCCTAGGTAGCTCTTTCCTGCAGGAGCTCCTTCCCCTGGCAGCTTGCCAGAGAACTAACTCCTGCCAGCCTCAGCCCTGGGACTTATATGTGCCCAGAGCCCTATCTCCTTCCGGTCAGCTCACCGGCCTGTGTGGTTGGGCTTTTAACCCCTGCCTTCCTGGTTCTTGGTGTTTCTAAAGATTCTGGTTTTAAAGGGGCTGTCCTGACTCCTAGTAACAGGGCTAGGGTTCCCTGTTACAGTAAACACCAGCCCAGCCCTGCCTCTGGGGCTGTAATAGAGAGGAGACAGAAAACCTCTTGTGCAGTGGGGGAGGGAGAGAGATGAGGGAAGGGACACCCCTTGCCACATGTGCCCCCCCAGCTATGCCTGCTGGGGTCTTGGGTGGAGCTGGGCTGGGCCTGCGAAGCAGGGGGGCATCTGTTTCCCCTTGGCCCACCCCAGCTCTGGCCTTTGCAGCCTTGGCTGTCAAAGCGCTCATGCGGGGTGGGTAGGGATGGGGGAAGGGAGCCTCCCCTGTTGTGCCACTGTCAGGATGCTTGCATAGTGGGTGGAGGGAGTTGGGTGGGGGGAAGAGAGCCCGCCTGTTATGCATACCCGCCGCACCACAGCTACCCCTGCTGGGGTTTTGCGGGGAGCCAGGCTGAGCCTGCACAGCAGAGGGGGCTCCCTTCCTTGCCTACCCCCCACGCAAACATCTTGACAGTGGCAGCCTTGTAGTTGCTGTGCCTGGAGCTGGGGTGGACAGAGGTGTGAAACACCCTCCCTTACTTCATAGGCTTGGCCTGGCTACCCCTGCTGGGGTCTTAGGAGGAGCTGGGCTGGGCCTGTGAGGCAGAGGGGCCTAATTTCTCCTCCCCCACAACTTCCCTCCAGCTCCAGGTGCAGCAGCCTCTGCTGCTGTCAGGATGCTTGTGGGGGGTGGGGGCGAGGGAGGAAAGGGAGCCCTCCCTACCACATGGGCCCAACCCAGCTCCTCCCAAGACCCCAGCAAGGGTACCTGAGGGGGGCACGCATGGCAGCAGGGGCTCCCTTCCCCCACTCCCTGCTCCCTGCACAAGCATCTTGACAGTAGCAACCTTGTGGCTGCCCTGCCTGGAGCTTGGGCAGGGGTGGGGAACAGAGTTCCTCACCTCTTTGGCTCAGTCTGGCTCCCCATAAGACCCCAGCAGGGATAGTTGGAGGGGCCTGCATGGCAGGGGGATCTTTCCCTCCTCCCTCTCACCTAGCCACTGCTGACAGTTGCCAGCTGTGTGTGAAGTGCCATGAGTTCGAGTGCCTCCCCGAGAGGCTGCCTGAATTTATGTCCTCACATACCTTCTCTTGTCTATAGCATTAGTCAGTTAGAAGGGTTGGCTCATATTGTATGTTACAGACCTGAAATATTACATACTTCTGTGGAAGCAAGTAATATTTCCTGCTTCTTTGGACTGTGGACAAATGAACAAATTGCAAAAGTTAAATGGGGGCAGGGGCCTACCATGGAGCAATTGATCACAATAATTGTGTGCGTGCTCTTACCAGGACAGTGTAATCCTCAGTAAAATGGATAAATTAACACGGTTCAATTTTCACTTATTGCAGGGTAGCAGTATGCCCACAAACAATTAATTCATGGGCACAGTGGGGACCTTGTCCATGATGATTAATATGGCTTTCCTGAAACAGGTGAGAAGTGAACAGGGTTGGGGGAGGAAAGGGTGAAATTTTATTATTACCACCCATACATTTGTTTAAATAGTAAATTAATCCCTGCTGGCCAGACAGCGAGTGTAGGCCACTAATAAATCACTGCCCTTAGGAACAAAGATGAAGCAGGAAGTACTGACACAATAGCAAGTGCCTGAGTCATACCTCCTAGGGCTGTACCCAGGATGATGTGGCTTTCATCCTACCTCTCATTCAAGGTTGTGCCTAAGATCACAGTACAGCCCAAAGAATGTCTTATTGCAGGCAAAGTAACTTTTACTTTTTTGTTAAACATTAATGTTTTGCACAGACATTTCTTAAAACGTACTCTTTTTGGGAAATACAACTGTTCTAAAAAGAGAGTACAGTGTGTGCTGACATGAATCATTTTGATGCAGCATGAATCTGGAAAAAACTATGGCAACAAACATGCTTTTCAGAATGCAGAGCAGCATAGGAAAAGCTATGTCTTGAAACAGGACTGATGTGGAAAGGATTTTCTTATGACCAGTATGTGCAAAATATTCTGGGACTTCTACCATTGAATAATTTACAAAGAATCCAGTACAGTAGAGTAAAAAGAGTATGAGGGCATGAGCAAGAGCAAAAAACTGGTAAACAGGTACATCAGACTAGCTGAACACTTTCAGGTCATCCAGTCAAACATTATTTTCGTGTCCCTTAAATATTTGCGTAATATCTGTTAGGTTAATATGGGCTGATATTCATTGTCAAGTGATCTCTGCAGTATCAGATGCTCACTGTCATTTAACCAGCTGTGCTTGGTATCAAAAGCCTGATCCAGTATAAAAATTCAGTAAAATATATATAAAAAAAGAAGTCTTATGCTTGCATTCTGCATTCTGATAAATCTCTGACTCTTGCCCTGTTTGAATCACTAGATCTGACTGCCTACACTTCAGTCAACCCTGACACTAGGTACTAGACATTTTGTACTGTTTCCTGGCTCCAATCTATAAAGTTCATAAACAGTTATAAGAGAAGGGACTGGAACCCAAGTCCTCCACTCCCAGGTGAGTGCCCTAACCGTTATGGTGTGGTCTCGTTTCGGCATGCATATTCTCTGGCCCAGGGATTCTTTAAGTAGGCACACCAGAACAGCTTGATAGTGCCTTTATCCTCCACCCCAGAACAGTGCTTAGTTTGTTGGTTGGGATAGTCTCCTGGAAGATACGGGTTTGGTCCTTTCAGGGGAAAAAAAAGGAATGGATGTTGGGTTTCACATCCTCAGTTCATAATAACTAATAAACTCATAAATGAACAGTTCCAAACAGGGGATTTTACCACACCTTCAAGTCTCCTGTGAAATATGAACTTTCATTCTACCTAGGAGAACTTTTACAATATTTTCTCTTATGCCCAAAGAAGGGTGCCTGTGCCTGAAAGCTTGCAAATAAAGACTTTTTTTTCCCAAACAACTAGTTGTTCTAATAAAAGATATCACCTCTATCATGAGTTCTGATTCCTTTTACATTCTAAATTAATGCTCTAACTACTGAGATATTGGTATTTCAAATCATGCTTCTTCTTCTTCCTCTTCTTTTTCAAGAAAGGGCTTGGGCACCTACCTTAAGTTGAAGGTTTAAGTCTGTGAATCTTGAGCAATGCATCTTTATGGAAGAAGAAAGGTAAAATCCCGGGCAGGATTTTAGACATCTGCATGTCCTCAGCTTTTTCTATTGGGTATTTTAGGCAGCTCCCTGGTCAACATGTGGATTCCATCCTTGAGCAGCTAACTGTCTAGGGCTAGGGACAGATGTTATACATAAACTGGTTTAAGTGATCAGAAGCCATGCAGTTAGCAGGGCTGGATTAGCACATAGGAAAACTAGGCACATGCCTAGGGCCCTAAGTGAAGAAGGGCCCCAGTTGTCAGTTGTGCTTATCTTGCCATGGCAGTGCTGTTGCAGTGCTGCCCAGCTCTTTTTCCCTTCTAGGACTGCACACTGCAGCTCCAAGCCCCCACGGTGGTAGCAGCAGCTGCTGCTGCTGCTGCCGCCCTATGCAAAGCAACTAGGTGCATAGTTGGTTTGCCTAGGGCCCACTAAAGGATCAATCTAGTCCTGGCAGTTAGTTCAATGAAAGATATCATCCACAACAATTCCTGCCTCTCATAATTTCTGGACCATCACAGCTATAGCCGCACTCCTTAATCTACAGTGTGCAGTCCATAATGTGCTTTCTGTCTGACTTCAGACTAATGGGGCTAAAACCTCTCTCTGGAAAGATATAGTGAGCCTCTGGTTTAAGAAGCTGGGAGCAATACTGATTTGAAGGGGAAAGGAAACTTCAAAGATTCACAGATCCCAAATTTTCTTAATCTCTAAATGCAGCCTTACTTTTGGCTGAGTATCCTAAAATACACAGAATAACAAGAAGATACTTGTACAGGCAGTCCTTGGTTTTATGATACAATTGGTTCCTGAAAACCTCGTCTTAAGTCAAACCGTTGTAACTTGGAACCAATTTTCTCATAAGAAACTATGCTATAAATGGTTCCTGAACCAAGGCCCAATATCCTATTTTCACCAAAAATACCCCAGAATTTTGTACTCGATCAATTATAGATGAGTAATATAGCTACATTAATGTATTTATATGGTAAATAGCAATCATATTGATTTGGAAGGACTTATTTGAGGTGACTTTGCTGGGCTTTTTGAAGAGTTCTTGGCTGGAGTCTTCTCAGGAGCCCTGGCTGCAGGTTTTTCTGGAGTCTTGTCTGCTTTCTTAAAGAAAGTGTCCAAGGAAGTTTGGACAGATGTTCTCCAGGGAGATGAGCGATGCAGCGAACTTGTTCACTGGCATGGCGTCGCATTGGATCAAGTGTTATAAATTGAAATTGATGTCATAAAGTTGAAACAGGGTGTCAGTTTATAAATGTTGTAAGTGCAAAACTTTGTAACTTGAAACTTCGTAATTCGAGGACTGCCTGTATTACATACTGGCAAAAATATGATTAGTTAACTGATTCCTAGGAGCTGGGAAGTTTTGAAGCTTTTACAGTTGCTTGTTTTAATTTTTTAAGAGATTGACATGGCAAGATTTTGAATACTTGGAGGCTTTCAACTCAGACTGTTTTCAGTGAATATTTAGGGTGGGCAGTCCTTTAATGCACAGTTCCTTTTCACTTTTTTAGGGTACAACCTTAGAGAATTTTATGTAATTAGAAGAAACCTTTGAATAAACTTGGTTATTCATTGCTGATTATGCATAGTTAATACGTAGCACTCATCTGGTGTTTTACCTGTTCCAAGTGTTGAGGAAGTGCTCATGAATTAATGCTCAAAACCACTTTGTGATGTAGGTAAATCAGTAATCCTCATTTCACAAATTGAGAAACAGACTGAGGAGTGACGTGACTTGTCCCAAATCCCACAGCAGAATTTTTGTTATAGAGTCATCGCTTCTACTTGAGATTCATAGATTCATAGATTCGGAAATGTACGGTCGGGACATGAAGGGACCTAAGTAGGTCATCAAGTCTGACCCCCTGTCCTGGGCAGGAGAGAATACTGGGCTTATATGACCCCAGCTAGGTAATTATCAAGCCTCCTCTTAAAGACCCCCAAGGTAGGAGCCAGCACCACTTCCCTTGGAAGTTGGTAACAGATCCTAGCTGCCCTGACTGTGAAGTAGTGCCTTCTAATGTCCAGCCTGAACCTACTCTCAAACACTTTATGGCTATTATTCCTTGTTATTCCAGGAGATGCTTGAGGGAACAAGGTCTCTCCCATTCCCTGCTGGTCCCATTATTCCTTGTTATTCCAGGAGATGCTTGAGGGAACAAGGTCTCTCCCATTCCCTGCTGGTCCCCCCTGGTAAGTTTATAGACAGCCACCAGGTCCCCTCTTAGCCTTCTCTTGTGAAAGCTGAACAGGTTCAGGTCCCATAGCCTCTCCTCGTAGGATCTGCCCTGCTGTCCCAGGATCATGTGAGTGGCCCTCCTTTGGACCCTCCCAATGTTGTCCACATCCCTCCTAAAGTGCAGCGCCCAAAACTGGATGCAGTACTTCAACTGCGGCCTGACCAATGCTGCATAGAGGGGGAGGATCACCTCCTTGGCCCTGCTTGTGATGCATCTGTGGATGCATGACAAGTTGCGGTTAGCCTTATTAACCGCGTCCTCACATTGGCGGCCCATGTTAATTTTGGAATCAATAATGACTCCAAGAACTCTTTCAGCCACTGTGCTTTTGAGAAGGGAGTTCCCCAGCCTATAGGTATGCTGCTGGTTCTTACTGCCCAAGTGCAGTACCCTGCACTTGTCAGTATTGAATCCCATCCTGTTCTGATTCGCCCACCCCAGTAACCTGTGCAGGTCTAGTTGTATCCTGTCCCTCCCTTCTAGCGTGCCCACCTTGCCCCAAATCTTGGTCTCGTCAGTGAATGTGAACAGGGCGCTTTTCACGCCCTCATCCAAGTCACTAATAAAGAAATTGAACAGGTCGAATATGACCCGTCCACCACCACTCTCTGGGTGCAGCCCCTCAGCCAATTTGCAATCCATCTGACTGTGTAGGCATCAATGACACAGTCGCCTAGCTTTTTAATGAGAATGGGGTGGGAGACAGTGTCGAAGGCCTTCCTGAAGTCCAGAAAGACTACATCCACTGCGACACCTGCGTCCAATGATTTTGTGACCTAATCGTAGAAGGCAATCAGGTTGGTCTGACAGGACCTGCCCCTGAACATCATCCCCCCTGCTGGTCTTTCACAGATGTGCTCCTGGATAGTTTTCTCAAAGAGCTTCCCCAGGATTGAAGTAAAACTAATGGGCCTATAGTTGACCGGGTCCTCCCTCCTCCCTTTTTTGAAAATGGGGACCACATTGGCCTTCTTCCAGTCTTCTGGCACCTGGCCAGAGCACCATGAGTGCTCCTAAAGCCATGCAAGGGGCCCCGTGATAACCCCTGCCAATTCCCTCAGAACCCTGGGATGGAGAGCATCTGGACCTGCTGATTTGAAAACGTCCAGCCCCTCCAGAAGTTCCCTAACTCGGTCCTCCCTGACCCTAGGCCTGGCAGTCTCTCCTGAGTCCATCCTGAATCTTGGTGGGGGAGTCCTAGTCCCTGGACAAAAAAATGGAGGCAAAGAAATTGTTAAAAAGGTCTGCCTTTTCCTCTGGTGCAACCACCAGATTGCCTAGCGTATCCTGCAGGGACCCCATATTACCCAGTGCCTTCTTCACACTTCCTATGCATTTAAAAAAAGGACTTTTTGTTGTCCTTGATCCTTGATGTTAGCCTTAGTTCTATATCTGCTTTAGCTTTCCTAACAGCCCCCTTACAGACCCAAGCGATGGAGGTATACTCCTCTTTGGTGATAGTCCCTCCCTTCCACTGGGTGTACGCCTCCTTTTTGGCTTTCAGGCATTCCTGCCTGAGCCAGGGGGGCTTTTGAGCACTCTTGCCCCCTTTGATTCACATTGGGTCTGTCACCCCTTGGGCTTGGAGGATTGTCTCTGTGATGTCAGTTGTCTTATGGATGGTATCACCTGTCAGTAAGGTAGCCCCTCCCCTCGACTCGCCTGCCACGACTTTGCTGTTAAATTCTCATGATAGGGTTCTAGTGGAGATCTTCCCAGAGGGGTTCCGTGACATGGTTGTACTCACAGTTGTTAGGCGCGATGTTCCACGGGGCTCCGCCTCTCCTACACCCCATCCACTTGCCAACCAGTCATGTGCTGGTTGGATGTTAACCTCTGTCTTCGCAGGCTTGCCCCACAGTAGGCCTCGGAGGGAAGAGCATGCAGCTGAACAACTTAGCTGGCTCGTGTCCCTTCTCTCTCTATTCCTTGGACTTCCTTCCTGTAGTTTAGTGTCTTTTCTCCCTATCCTCTTCAGAAATAATATTCTCCTGGGGAGGAGTGGGATGCAGAGCTGCCTTCCCTTCCCCAGTGATCTCCAGAGGACTCTGAACCTCTCCCCTGTTCTATTTCTCCTAGGGGAAGCGCTGGTCTCTCCTTGCCCTCCTTCCACAGGGAGCTGCTGTGTTTCCCCTGCTCTATCTCAGTCAGGGGCTCAAAGGTTTCCCCTGCCTCGCTTGCCGGTACTGCACGGGCTACAGCGTGCCGCTTCCCGGCAGGAGCCTCAGCACGCTGGACGTGCTGCCAGCTGCCTCTTTCTCTCTCCGGCTCCCCCTCCCTGCGGGTCCTGTCAGGGTTTTTAAATGTTCCCACAGTGGCCATGCTGGCTGCCACAATTGGACCGGCTGCCTCCTGCACAGGGAACAGTTGCTTAAATAGCCAGCGTAATGCTGGCTCGCATGGCTGCAGCTGCGGCTGCCACCATGGTCCCGGCCCTGGCACCGCCGAGTCTTCCAGAGGTAAGTTCCTCCCTTGGGGGTCTGCTTCCAGGTTTTGCGCTCCCCGCAGTTTTCCCTCACCTCTTCTCGAGGCCGTGGTGGCACGTCGCCACCACAGTCTCCTTAAGAAATGACCACTTGTCTTGGACACCCAGTTCCCCTACCCTCCAGGACCCCAGTGCCCCTTCTACCAATCTCCTCAACTCATTGAAGTTGGCCCTCTTGAAGTCAAGGGCTACTGCCTTGCTGCAGGCCCTTGACACCCTATGCTGAATGGTGAATGATCACTGTCACCCAGGTGGTCAAGAACCTGGAGTCCCCTCACCAAGTCATTGCCTGTAGCCAGGACCAGGTCCAGCAGGGCATTTCCCCTGGTGGGACTGTGCACCTCCTGCATTAAGTGGAGGTCCTGTATCTCAGCAAGGAACCTTCGTGAGCAGTCCGACCTGGCTGACTGCTCCTCCCAGCAGATGTCTGGGTAATTTAGATCACCCATTATGACTACATCCCTTGCCTTAAGTGCCTCCGCAAGCTGACCCGAGAATTTGCGGTCCAGCTCTTCCCCTTTATAGAACCATAGAATCATAGAAGTAGGGTTGGAAGGGACCTTGTAGATCTTCAAGTCCAACCCCCTGCCTGGGCAGGGGGGAAACTGGGCTCGAGTGACCCCAGCCAGGTAGGCATTGAGCCGCTTCTTAAAGACCCCCAGGGTAGGAGCCAGCACCACTTCCCTTGGAAGTTGGTTAACCTTTGTTCCCCCCCCCGAGGGAGGAACTTACCTCCGGAAGACTCAGCAGTGCCAGAGCTGGGACCGCGGTGGCAGCCGCAGCTGCAGCTGCAGCTGCAGCCATGCGAGCCGGCATTACGCCGGCTATTTAAGCAGCTGTTCCCTGTGTGGAACTTGGTTCCGCACCAAGGTTAACCCCCTTGGTTGGGTGGTCTGTAGTAGACCCCCACCATTAAGTCCCTTTCCCCACAACCCCCATGTATTCTGACCCAGAGCGCTTCAGCCTGCCCCTCCTCTGACCCCATCCTGTTAGTTGAGGATGTGTATTGCTCTTTGATGTAGAGCGCCACACCCCCGCCTTTCCTCCCCATTCTATCCCACCTGTATAGATAATTCAGAGTGCTAAGAATGTTTCTTATCAGAAAGGGGCTACTTCTAGAAGCTTAGTTTTTCATTCTGTAAGAATGAACAAAGATAAACAACATCAATTGTGTATGAGTGCATTGCAGCAGTTGCTATCAAAACCCTGCATCATTTAATGGCAAACAGTAGTAGCTGAGATCCTGCCATTATTTTCTGACCTAAGAAGAAAAAAACAAACCATGAAAAAAAATCATTTCTCCCTGTGTAGTAACTGTTGATAAATTACTTTTTGACTGCTATGTCTGTTTAATCCATATTCATCAATAAGAATAAATGGAAGTTAGGACCCTCGTCTTCAGCTAATATAAATGTGCATAGGTTAGTTTAAATCAATAAGTCAGTAGAGCTGAGTGTCTGGCCCAAGATTTGCAATCTTTAATGACTAAGTAATATTTATTTATATTTATATATGTATATGCTGTTACAGAAGAGAGCAGAATAACTTAGAAAACAAGAGAACAAAACAGGAGAAACAAAATATCTTACAAAAATCCATGCACTATTAAAATAAATTATAAAGCTATAAAGCAAACCCCTCCTAAACAATATTTCAGCTTTGCCTTGCCTGCTAAATGCCTGCCCAGAAAGCAAGGACATACAGTGTCCAGGCTTGGGCTCTGGTGAGTGTCAAAGAGGAGAGAGTTCCAGAGCGGGGGGGACTACAGAGAATGACCTCTCACATGTTTTTGCCAAGCAAACTTGACACATTGGTAATACTTAGAGGAGGTTGCTTTTGTCTAATTTTAGGGGTTGTAATGGGATATAACAGAGAAGGTGGTCCCTTAGGTATACAGGGCTCAGACAGTTTAGGACCTTATAAGTCAAAAGCAGCACCTTAAATTGTGCCCAGAAAGCTACTGGGAGCCAGCACAGACTCCAAAGCATTGGAGTTATGTGCTCCTGGTAACCCAGCCCCCATAAAGAAGCTGGGCTACTGCATTCTGTACCTCCTGCACTTCCAAACAGTCATCAAGGGTGGCTCCATATAGAGCGCATTTCAGTAGCCTGGCCTCAAAGTTATGAAGACATGGGTGATGGTGGCCAGATCAAAATCTGAAAGAAAGTATCATAGCTTTCTTACCTGATGGATCTGGTGAAAGACATTCCTATTTATTGTCACCACCTAGAGATCTAGGTGCAGCGGAGAATTCAGGACCGCCCAAAGGCTGCAAACCTGTGTGATAAGGGGAGGCTGAACCCCATGAATGGTAGGTGTCCCAGTCTTTCCCAGGTAAAGGGAATGCCCTGAGGGGACAATGAGTTCTTGCTCATCAACACTCTCTGGGACCTTTCTGCTAGGAAAGAGGAGAACCAATTTAGAGTGGTCCTGTAAATACCCAACAGTAAAGCTTTATCAGCAACTCATGGTCAACTGTATCAAAGGCTGCCAGAAGATACTGTGCAGCAAATCAGCAAAGTACCATTTACCCTGTTGAACTTCAAACAAAGACTGACAACCAAGGTCATGTATGCAATTTTCATGCGCAGGGCAAAAGCCAGACCAACAGGGGTCCAGGAATCGGATCACATCCAGATGCACCTGAGGCTGTTGGGTGACTTTCAGTGACCTTCTCTAAAAAGGGGGAGTTTAGAGGCTGAGCAATAGCTGGCTAGGGAGTCAGTGTCCAGTGATGGTATACTGAGTATGGACCAGACAGTTGTAGACTTAACAACATCCAGGACCCTGCCCTCCTGAAGGGAGGTACTGACAACCCCACCAGCTGTGGTCCCACTCTCCCTTAACTAGCTTTTACAAGCTGGCAAGGGATGGGTCCAGTTTATAGCTAGTTGCTTGCATCCTCTTGAGCACATCCTTTGTGCCAAAAGTGGCAGTCCTCAAGTCCTGCTGAACACAGATGATTTTGTCACAAGGTAGGTGGTAAACTTTAGCACCTTTTGTGAACTTGCTGAGAGCTTATATTTTGCAAAATTTGGCATGGACTGCTTTTTAGTTTCCAGACACACATAGTCCTGTGCCAAAATGTGCAGCTTTATAAAGCAAATAACTTAAGATGGCAAGTTCTACCTTAGGGCATAATTTCAAAGCAGCATGTGAGTTCATTCTCATTATCTTACCTCACTAGACAGTAGTTGCATTTATAGAAAGAATAAGGCCATATTGCTCTGTCTAGTGAAGGCCATTTTATCAGGGGCATTTAAGCAAAAGCTGTACTAATGGAGTGTCTGAGCTGTTCTTTTAATATCTGTTTTTCCAAGGCTGAGAAAAGGTGAATGATTTCACATCAAGACAATTAATGGAATTGCAATAAAGTTAACAGAAGTTCTCTGCACAAAATTAGGACACAGAAAGCACCAGCACTAAAGCTTACTTAAGAACTGGAATAAATTGTAAGGATGAGAATTGTGATGTATTTTAAGGTTCAAACAGAAAACAGCAATGGAAATACATTTTTAAACACACATTTAACAGGAAGACGTAAGTCACAATGACTGATTTTCATTTACATTATTACCTTATCTATATGAAATTGCACAGGTGTAACTTGAGGTGTGGATTTAGTAGTCCTGTCTAACAGGATCAAACACCAATGTGGATACTCTCATATTAACATGCTCCATGAATAGATTTTTGGCTTAGGCTAGGACAGTTAGAGTACTTTGATTGACACTAAGGCCTGAAACAAATGTTACATTTGTTCCTGGGTAAGTTGTGTCTGTGTTTGTTCCAGAACAAAGCCGCTGGATGCACATGTGTGCCCCCTCTGCTCCCAAGCCCCGGCTGCTGGGGGTTAGGGTAAACCGCGACTTTTAAAATAATTGGTGCGTACACAAATCACTCATCTAATCAGGATTTAGTGAGCAGCTGAATGCAGTGATGCTTTTCTGCCATTGATTCAACAATACAATCCTGGAATAACTACAGGTGTTCTTTGCAAAATCCCAGTTTAAACTGTTACTACCTCTTATCTGGGAAACTTCTTTAGGATTTATCCTGGGACAGCTGGCATGAACATCTGGACCACTTTGTCCCAGATGCAATTATAGAAGTTTTAATTTAAAAATGTTCCCTAACAAAAAATTAAACTAATGAAGTTGGTAGTTAGCTAAGTTAAGTAGCAAGTTAGTTAGAGAGCCAGACAAAGACTCTGCAGAAGCTTGTCTACTGCTCCACAAATAAAGTTTATTGTCTAATTCTTTTTATTTTTGTATACAGGGACTGTGATGATGACACAGGCTGGAGACCATTGGAACCATTATATAACTTGCTTTGTTCTTTGGACAAATGTTATGCAAGTTGATTAAAGGCAATGATTTATAGCTATGCAAAACAACAAATTAAGAAACACTGGGAGAGGCTGCCAAACTTTTAGAATTACTTGTCAATAGTCTACATGTTTAAGCTACATTAAACTTTTCCTAACATTTCCAGGACCAAGCAGAAATTCTTTTTTTGTTTGTCTGAGACACTACTTTATGCAAGCAAGGGACTAGCAATGACTCCTGAATTCCATTTCCAGCTCTGTCACTTACTTGCTTACTTTGAACAAATAACTTTTTTTGTCTTTAAATCACTATCTTTAAAATAGGCATAAAATGTATTCACCCTTGTTGTGGCTTCCTGAACTTTTATGAAGTGCTTTAAGATCTTCATATGAAAGGTGTTATCAAATTTTGAAGTATCATTTCCTACTTAACCAGTTTTCAGACCACACAAACTGGAGCATTCCAGAGAGGATTAATAGACTGGAGTTATACATTTATTTTGATTTGCATAAATCTTGAAAACTTTAGTTTGCATTGCTGCTATTTTCATGCTTTAAAAATGGATTTTTCAGACTAAAGCTTAAAAGATTTGCTAAAGGGAACTGCTCATGTTTGGGAAGCAAAATTAGACATCAATTTTGGCACTGATTGTAGTCAGATATACTGAGATGCGACCTAGTAATCTTTATTAACCTTTTCTTGATTCAAGGAAATACGTTTATGCAGGTCATGATGTCCTTCTGCCCTGCTTTCTTCTTTCATTCTGAGAGTACACAGAAGATCAAAACATACCAGTACTACCCTGGTAGGATGATACATTTTGATATTTTGCAGACTCACAGTGTGTAAACAAAGAGGGTGACTTGGAACACCATATGGTTATAGAAAGATTGAGTGGGTTTGGTGTTAGGAGTAACCAAGCTCACATTTTAGTCATATTACAGTCTCTGTTTTGAAGCCTTGTTTTTTTTAGAGCTTAAGGTTGCATTTTGTTTAAACATGCTGAGAGATATTCTATTTGAAACTTCATAAACGTTGACATCATCCTTTTGAGTTAAAAAGTATTGCTGTCAGTCCAAAAGAAATTAAAACCTGTAACCCGGGTGCACCCACATATGTGCTTCCCTCTCCAAAAAGAAGGGATGGGTGACTAGGCAGGAGTGCTGTGAGAGGGACCTGCAAATGTAAGCCAGTTCCCTCTGTTCCCTATAGAGTCAGGCCAGGACAAAAATGCTGAACTATTTACAGATTTATTAATATACACAAAATCTAAAGAAATTGATATTGAGAAACGTATATACACAAATATACAATTGTCATATAGCATTATATCCCGCAAATGAAGGCTGAAAGATTACACCACCTCAAGAAGCATTGAACAATGCATGGGTAAGCAGTTGATCTGAAACAGGTAAGCACAGGTAAGTATGAAGGAAGGGGTCCCAGCAGAGCCCCAGCTAAGAGTCATATAATCTACACGCTATTAAACTACCAATATACAATTAAAAATACACAAAATATAAAAGGCAGTGTTACAAAATATGAGGCGCTCTCTCACAAAATAGAAGGCGCATAAACATCAAAAATAAACTTGACTTCAAAAGTCCCCAAAACCCAGGCTGTTCCTAAGGCCTTGACTGCACTCCAGTGACTAGTGAGAGGGGAAAACCCCAATGCCCCTTGGGCCTTCCGCAACCCTCAGTGAAGCCTATAAACTCAGAAGGGGCCCTCTCCCCTTGGGACCTCCCCTTCAGGAGCCCCTTACTAACTTAGAGGCAGTGGCGATGCGTAGGGGGTGCACAGGGGTGCACGTACACCCTCTGAGAGCATTGGTGCACCCCATGACCGGCCGCGCTCCCTGCTTAGGTGATGGGCAGGGGGAGCAAGCGAGAGCACCAGTGCCCCCCCTGCTAGTGCCAACTGGGGAGTGGGAGCACCGGATGTAGGCCACAGCCATTTCTGGAAACACTGCAGTCACTTTTGGGAGCACCGTGGCCACTGTCAGGAGTGTCGTGGCCACTCACTGGTCAGTAAGTTTTGCCGGGGGGGGACATCCCCTTGAGTTGGTGAGATTGGCTGCGGGGGACACCCCCACCCCAGTCACTGACTGGTTGCTGGGGGAGCATGTGCCCCCCCTGACTAAGGTGGCACCAGTCACCCATGCCAGGAGGAATTTCCCTTCCCCTGTGGGAATCCTTTTCCCCAGCAACTCACGACTCCAGGTCCAGATTGAGTGGTCCTTGGCCCTTCAGGTATGTTGCTCCTCGCTGGCAGGAGCCTCCTGGGCCTTTGACTCCTTCTGGGCCACTTGCCCACTTGGAACCCTGAGCACCATCATGTGCTCCCAGGGGGTTTGCCTTCTGCTAAGGGTTGGAGGCCTGGGTCACCTCGTGCAACACTGGGGTTTGGTCCACTCCTGGATTCTCTGTGCAGTGTTGTCTGCACTGGGTGGCTGGCTTTCTGTCAGGGGAGCTGCCATGTGTGGCTCACAAGGTCCCGATCCCTCCCAGACAGCTCCATGCCACATTGTCAGCACCAATTACTAGCCCCTGAGCCAGGGGCTGCAGACCCGAGCTGCCTTGAATGGCCCCTAGGGTCCTGCTCCATGCACTGGCCTGTGCACAGCATTCCTGGCTACACATCCAGGGTTGTAGACCCAAGCTGCCTCAAGCAGCTCGCAGGGTCCTGGTCCCTCCTGAACCCTCCGTACAGTGCTGCCTGCACCAATACTGCATTCCTTAGTGGTGGGCTGGGGGTGCAGCTACTGGCCGCTCCCGTCCAATGAAGAAGGGTCTTCAGGCTTTTCAGGGCACTGGCTCTGCCCTGCTGGCCAGCTCACACTATCTTTTCTTTGCCCATCCTCTTCTCCATCCCTCAGTGCAGCCACCCATGTGCTGGGCACACTGCTCTTTTATACCCCCTGAGGCTCCGCCCCCAGATTGCAAATGGACCAATCAGGTTGAAGCAAGGTGCAGGCTTCAACCAGGTCTAGGTTCTCTGCCTCAGGGTAGGGGCAGGGCAAGCTCCTCTCCAGGAATTGTTTGATTGGTGGAAGGGCTTCACCAATCACATTGAAGATTCTCTGAGCCCTGACACACTGGGCAGTTATCAGTAAGCCCAACACAAATCATTTTGAGAATGTCCTTCATTTAGGTTCAATATGTTTTGCCCTTATCTTTTTTCTATTTAAGTAGGTATAGGAGGGGCTGGATGCACACCTGTTATTAAGGTTGCCTAATACTTCTTATAAAACCCTGTTTTCAGTTACTTATACATTTGAAATTTTTCATGTTGGATATTAACTTAAGGATGATGTTTTGTTGTTGTTTGTTTTAATTTCAAATAAAACAGTTCACTTCTAAGAATGAGGTTAGGAAAAATATACGGGGTTTTGTCCATGATCAAAAATGTGAGTTCTTTGAGAAGCTCTTATACCTCCAGGCTTCAGACCAGGAATATGAAATGTAGCTGATGAATGGCTTATGTCAGGAAAATAACTTTGGCAGTTCTTGTGGAAATCTGCCAAAATCTGACCACATTATAAATCTTAGAAAAATTGAAAGTCACACATGTTCAGAAGAGACTTCTTAGATGTTAGCAGCTAAAACTTCTTAATAATTCCACCTGCACTGAACCTCCTCTAGCTGGCTTGACTGTGCAGCCTTACAATATTCTTTTAATGTGGTTTTGTGTAATGTAAAGACATGCAAGCAAACTGCTTATGAAAAAAATAATATTTGGAGGCAAACCTTAATGTATTTTTTGTGTTGTTTAGGAAAGAATGTCTTTGATATTTCTATTCTTACACAGAATATCTATCTGTTTGCCATAGTTTTTGTTTATAGCTGAAAAGCAAGCAATCAAACAAAAATCCTCCCAAGGTCTAGACTGGGATTCTTGCATGACTGAAAAATATGTTCATGAATCCTTACGTATTAGGTACAGTTGTGTGGCAAAAGTAACCTTTTAGCAAGAGCACAAGACCATTTGGTGAGTTAAGTTATGTTAGGATCAGTAAAAAAGCATGCATATAAAATCTAAGCAGTACTTGAAATTTATTTTCACTGATTCCTTACTTTAATTAGCTTGAGGAAAACTCATTATGCAGTATGGTACTACAAAAATTTTGAGCCATATTTGCCATTTTCAGTTGCTTGACAACTATTTATTTCAAACTCTTCTTATTTGTTTAGAGTAACTTCTGTGCAATTAAGTGATTAGCTGGATACCAGATCCTCAGGTGGCTTCAACTTGTCAATAAAGCCCTACTAGCTTATGATACAGATATTGGCATCTTGCCTGCTTGCATGGCTCACTGACAGGTCACAGGATTTGAATTCTGAACATGTGAGGCCAAGATGAGGGCTCCCATTACTTTTGTGTTAGGGCTGCTCTCTGTTGCACAGCTGATACCACTAACCCTAGAAAGATTGCTCCAGTGTAGGGGATTTGCTGGTGGCACAGAGGCAGCATAATACCTTCTTTAACAGCTTTTCTTCCTGTGGCCTTCCAAAAAAAGCATGTAACCTTGCTGCCTTCTTGGTTGTGTGGAGCCAATAGTAATTGGTGTACAGAAGCCTTTAGGTTAGTTCAGGGGTGCTCAATCCTTGGCCCACAAGACAGATCCAACCCTGGCACCATGTCATCCAGCCTGCAAGGGTCTCCATAGGTCTGGAAATCTGGCAGTCAGGGAGTGGTGCCACTAGTCCCCTCTTGCCAAATTTCTGGACTCGTGGGGGAGCCCCAGGGCCTATGCACTAGATTGGGCACACAGGGACTGACTTCAGCACACTGGGCTAGGCAGGGGCACTGCAGACTGCCAAGGCCTGATCCTGGCATGTGGGGCCAGGCAAGGGTGGCACCAGGTCCCAGAGCCTGATCCCAGGGATGGGAGGCGGCAGTGCAGGGCTCCAAGGCCTGATCCTGGTACATGGTGCAGGGCAGGGCCAATGTGGGGCCTGATTCTGGCACTTGGGGGCAGTGTGGGGCCCCAGGGTACAACCCAGTATGTGGAGCTGATGTGAGGGCTGATCCTGGAGCCAAACGTCAGCCACAGGGCCCTCTCTGCCCTGGCATGTGGGGCTTGATCTGGCCTGTGGACTGACCACATGCCACTCATCTGACCTGTAGGACCAAAAGCTTGAGCACCATTGGGTTAGTTAAACTCATGGTGGAGGATAAAACTAGGTCACAGCTGCCCTCAAATTATAAGAGCACAAAGATTACTTAGGATATATTCACACTGCAAACAGTAGTATACTGTAGAGATTCTCAAGCTAGCTATGCATGAGCTAACTTGGGTACTGGCTGCAGTCTAACCACAGCAGCATGGAGCTCTGCATGGGCTACTTTACCCTGACCAGAAGCACATACAGTATTTTGTGCCATTACTAAGAAACAAGGTAAATTAGTCTGTGCAGATTTCCAGGCTGCTAGGGTTGTGCTGCCTCCATACTAGCATAGGCCTATTCCTATTGACCTTTGCACACACAGGCTTCACCCATTTTTGAGGTGTACTGTGTACTCTTTAGCTGCCGCTGATTATTGGGCTCTTAGCTGCACAGTAAATATAAAGTAATTTGGCCAGATTTCAGTTCATTCTCAACCTGTGTAAACTAGGGCTGGTGTCCTAAGCTCTAGCATTGAGAATTAAAGATGTTTAACCCTCACAATATCAGACCTGCCTTTAGGTGAAGAGTTGATCATATAAGCCCATTTAATTATGTATACTTTGCAGTTTAAAACAGAAAGTTTCTTTCATCAGGGTCTTGCTTTTAGCATCAGTAGGTCATTGGGTCTCATACCTGGTTCTTACAGCAGCTATAGCAAGTGAGTAAGCAGTTAGCAGGATTACTGCTTTATTTAGGCTTACCCACTACCCTTATTTTCAGGCCTCTCCAGCAGGCACAAAATTCCTGTGGCATTTGCTTCCAATGAGGAAGTGTCATAAGTGCCTTGGCAGGTGATTTGTATATCTGATGAAATGGCTGGAAGGATTTCACTTGGCATTCAGATGTTGGAGGTGATAGGACATTTGAGTTGTTCTGCTTTGGTTAGCACAGAATCTGATCACTTAGTTGTGTTTTTTGGCCAGAGGGCTTGGCAGATGCAAGCCAGACAGAATTAAATAGCTGTAGTCCTCTACATTATTTCCCCAATGTATGTTTCACCTTAGATTTATACAGCATGGAAAATGAAATTGTATTTGTGAGGAATAAAATGTGAAACTACAACAGAATTATTGAACAGATCATTCAATGTAGGAGTAGGTTTTCCAGGTCCTGATTACACTCCTACCTTCAAAATTGAGTGTTTTCTTTAATTTCTAAGTCATACAATAATTTATATGAATTATAATTTCTATAAATACTTCCTGGCTAACACAGACTCTTTGCAGTTTGTTGAAGGGATTTGAAAGATATAGCCATGGCAGTAGACCAAGGTTCTGCATATAAAAGCCAGAAGGAAGAAATACCACTGGGTGCCTGCATTTGAAAAAGCAATCGGGACTGGACCAGTATGGCTACAACCTGGATACCTGAGTTTGAAAAATAAACTTTTGCAGACCAAATTTAGCACAGATCTCTGAGTTGTTTTACTGTGGCATCTCTAATTAGCAGTTTTACTAAACTTCAGAGTACCGTAAGTACAGAATTGCATCCTTCCAGAAAATCCGAATACAGTTGCATTGTGAAACGTGTCAGGATGTGTGTGGTTTGGGGTTTTTGTTTTTCTGTTTTTAAGTCTTCCTCAGAGGCATTGGGTGTTGGCGGCAGCCAAGGCTGGGGATTTTGATTGGTGTGTGCCAATCTGTGTTTTCCTCCTGCCCAGGCAGGAGGTCGGACTTGAAGATCTATAAGGTCCCTTCTGACCCTACTTCTATGATTCTATGATTCAATACTCCTGCTGAGACTTAAAGCTAGTGGTTCCTGGCTAGAGGGTCTTACTCCTCCATTCAGGGCCAGAGTGATTGTTGTTTTTGGTGTCAGGAAGGAATTTTGCCCCATGGTCAGATTGGTATGGACTATGGTTGGGGCATTTGCCTTCCTCTGTAGTGGCGGGCTTGACCCTCTTCCTGAGATCTCTTGGACATATCTTTTGTTTGAAGAAGCAGGATGTTGGTTGCGATGGTCCCCCTGCTTTACCTGTGGCAGGCTGGGTGCTGTCTTTTGTTGTGTCAGGTTTGACAGTAATTTTACTAAGAGATTAGATTATGGATTTGTATAGGATGATTTGGATAGGGATGATCCTGCCTCAGGCAGGGGTTGGACTATATGACCTGTGGAGGCCTCTTCCAGTCCTGCTTCTTTATGATTTCCATGAGTTCTATGAATATGCCAAGAAAAATTGATAGCATATTTAAAGAGGCTCCTTTTAGTCCTACATGGAAAGGTATTAAAAAAAATCTTATTACTAAGATTAGCACACTAAAAATGACAGTTTCACTAATAGTATAACTTCAGTCTCAGTAAATAAAGGCTTTTCAGACAAAAAGCTAAATATATTTAAATTTATAATTATGCAGTTAGAACATATGTCGAGTTAGAGAATTTTGGACTGGATTGCAGCATTAAGCCTTCTTTCCACAACAGTTTGCTCTTACTTAACCTTTGCACAGTCTTTGCTCAGTCCAGCAGTTGTAATAAATCAGAATATGATACAATCTGTCAGCTAGTTTTATTGCTTACAGTGTTACTTTATTTGGAATATTAGAAAATGGCAGCTACATTAGGCATTTTCACTTCATCTGTATTTTTGGTTTGGTTTTAATAACTAGGATCTGTCTGTTCAATCTTTGCTCTTGCTTAAAGGCTATATTATGAATTTAATTTAACTCATTAGGTGTCGATGCTGCAAACGCATAAGTATGTGAATAACTTTACAAACTGACCAGTCTCAGGAGGTACTAAGTGGCTTCAAGCATTAGTAAAGTTTATGGAATCTGAGAAGGCTCAGCAGACTATAGAAGGTGATTAATATTTTATGGAATCATGTTCCACATAAGCAAAAAAAAAAAAAAAGAAAAACAAAACAAATTAGATAGTGATGTGAGTAGGTATTGTCGTGGAAACACACGCAGCATACTTTTGGGTCAGGTCAGCAGAAGCTTTTATTCAAATGAAACTACAGCTGTAGGGGGGACTCCAAAGTGACATGGATTTCCCAAGCACTTGGAAGGGGTTCCCCCCCACAAGAGCAAAATCAGGAGGCTTATATACTTTTTAACAGTCGCTTACAACTCACGTGATTATATATATAGTAGAGTTTGCTAGGAAAAGCCGTTACAAACAAACATTCGCTCATACTGCTTTGCTGTTATCAGGATGGGAACTTATTGGGGAGGCGAGGTTAGTTCACAAACCTTCTTGTACCTGGAAATCAGAGTTGTACATACTTTTTGCTATCTTTAAGGCTGTGGTGAATGAAGCAGTTGCAGAGGAGTTACAAAGAACAAACACTTTCTCTTATCTGTTCTACTATACAGAGCCAGCAATTCCCCACAAAGCGGTTATGTCATCTTATAACTCGTATGATCAAAGTTTAAGGCATTTATTTTTTTCTGATTCCACAGTATCTATGATAATATGTGCCACACACTTCTGTTTATATGAAATGTATTTTAGAAGTTTGCAAAGGTGTTTTATGCATGGACACACATCAGTTGGTTACTATGAACAGACTCCTTGATTATGTCACTAGAAACTGTGGATCATGGGATCTATATGGTATCTCTGCTTGATTCTTTGCTCATCACAAAACCATTGGCTTGGCAGTAAATACATTTAATGTTTTAATGCGTATGTTGACATTTTATTTCTCTAATTTAAAACAGTGCCTTTGTTTTACAGCCTCTATAATTCTACTTACTTCAGTGAGGTTGGGTGTGTCTACACATGCACTATCTCGTGCAGTAAGGCATCACTGTCTATACATGTGCCACAATTAGGGCACAGTAGATTAATTTACTCCAGTGTAGGATAGTTTTGTGAGATACAGGTACTATCTGATGGCGGAGTAAATTACTGCGCTTAAATGCATGTGTAGATGATGGAGTTGGGATTTCATAGACATATGGGCTGGAAGGGACCCTGGAGGATCATTGAGTCCAGCCCCCTGCCGCAGGGGCAGGAAGTCAGCAGGGATCATAGGATCCCAGCAAGATAAGCAGCCAAATGGGTCTTGAAGGTGTTCGAAGTGGGTGCTTGAACCACCTCTGGTGGCAGTCTATTCCAAAACTTGAGAGCTCGGACAGTGAAGAAGTTCTTTCTTATGTTCAGCCTGAATCAGTCGTGGCAGAGTTTGTGACCATTTGATTTTGTCATCCCTTGGGTTGCTCTGGTGAACAGACGTTCCCCTGGAACCTGATGAGCACCCCTGATAAATTTATAGGTGGCCACCAGATCACTCCTGAGCCTGCGCTTTTCCAGGCTGAAGAGCCCCACAGCTCTCAGCCTCTCGTCATGAGGTCTGTTTTCCTGACCTCTGATCATGCACGTGGCTCTCCTCTGGACTCTCTCAAGCTTCTCCACATCCTTTTTGAATTGTGGAGCCCAAAACTGGACACAGTACTCCAGCTGTGGCCTCACCAAGGCTGAGTACAACGGGAGAATGATGTCCTGGGATTTGCTTGAGAAGCATCTATGGATGCAAGCCAGTGTTTTCCTTGCTTTACTAGCCGCAGCATCACACTGAAGGCTCATGTTCATCTTGTGGTCAACCATGACCCCCAAGTCCCTTTCATCTGTAGTGCTAACCAGCGCAGCACTACCAAGTCTATAAGCATGCTGCAGGTTTTTCCTCCCAAGGTGGAGAACCTTACATTTTTCAGTGTTGAACACCATCAGGTTCTCGTCCGCCCATTTCATGAGCCTGTCAAGATCCACCTGGATCACCTTCCTGTCCTCAGGTGTGGATGCTTTACCCCAGAGTTTGGTGTCGTCAGCAAACTTGGCCAGTCTGCTTCTGACACCAATATCCACATCATTGATCAAGATATTAAATGGTATAGGCCCTAGGACAGAGCCTTGAGGGACCCCACTGGTCACAGCGCACCAAGACAATTGGCTCCTGTCGACCACCATACTCTGGGTCCTACCGCAGAGCCAATTCCCCAGCCAGTGGATCGTGGTGGGGTTGAGGCCACAGCCGCAGTTAGCCAGTTTAGCCAAGAGGTGATTGTGGAATACCAGATCAAAGGCTTTTTTAAAGTCAAGATATACAACATCCATCTCTTCCCCCTTGTCCAGGTGATAAGTCACCTGGTCATAAAAGGAAATGAGATTGGATTAGTTTACTGGATGAAATGGATTAGTTTACTCTAGCTCAAATTGTGATGGAATTTATTCAGTCTCATTAATTGCACGTGTAGATGCACCCACTAAGTAGGGTATAGGTTAGGGAAGAATGTGGCACATACTAAAAAACACTTTGTGATTTTGTTTTATGTCTTTTATGTATATCTCTCATTCACTGTGCACCAAACAGCCTCCTTCAGATACTTCCTCAAAGACTATTTTTTGTGTTACATTTTTTTATGCTAACTTTCCTTCACAACTATATCTAAATCTCTGTTTTTGACCTTTTACATGATATATATCATATGGGTCTCATTTATTCTGTAAACATCTTGGGGAGCGTCCTTGTTTTTTATGTATTGTAAAACACTGCGTATATTCTTATGGCACACTAGCTATAATATCTTATAGGGCTGTACAAAGCTTCGGTCTCTGATTCAATTTGGCGGAGATTTGGCCTGATTCAGTGGCTGAATCTCTGAATCGAATCAGAGGACCCTTTAATCTCTCCAAATCGGATCGGAACCCTCCGAATCAATTCAGAGAGATTCGGAGATTTGGACATAGACACAACTTTAAATGCTTTTTCTACATACCTCTAGGTAGGAGGGGCTCGTGAGTGCTGAGATGCTGGGATGTATGGAGTGTCCCACAGAAGCACAGGGGGCTCCCCAGCGTGCTTGGCAGGAGACCCAGAAGTGGACCTGAAGCACTTCTGGTCCAGTTCTGGGTCCTCCAGGGAGTGTGCGGGGGGGGGAGCCCATGTTCCCCCGGCTCGGCGACTGGTGCCTCCTGGGTTTGGGGGGAGCACCTGGGGTCCTGCGGCCGATCACTGAGCTGGGGGGGCGGGGCCCTGTGCACTTCCCAGTGGACCTGAAAGTGGATCAGAAGTAGTTCTGGTCCACTTCCAGGTTCACTGCCGAGCATGCGGGCCACCCCCCTGCGCTCCTGTGGGATGCTCCATGTGCCCCAGCATCGCAGCGATCACGAGCTGTGCCTGCTACCTCAAGGTATGTAGAAAAAACTTTTAAAGCTGTGTCTATCAGTCTATCTATCAGTGATGTCTGAATCACTGATTCTCCGAATGAGCATTGAATCTTCAGATTTGTATTTGGCTGAATTGAGTTGGGGACAGTGATCTGAATCAACAAATCAAATCACTGTCCCTGATTCAGGCCTATTCGAATCGAATAGGGCCCGTTTCACACACCCCTAATATCTTATTATTTGGATGGAACTGATTGCAGTCTTAATAAGCAGCATTTAAAAATTAATAGCTTTTATAAAAAAGATGTTTCACTTCAAATGCATATTTCAAATTTCCAGATATCTATGTTAATTTAAGTAGTAATGCTACTTTAAATTAATTTATTCTTCTTTTTACCAAATAATTGTGTGCTGCTTAATAAGTGGACCAACTGGTAGGACAAAGGGTGTATCCTCATTTGTCTTGTATGTGCCCTGAAGAAAATGAAACAATAGGAGTTCATGTTGCTGTATTTTATCCAATATTTGCCTTTTGAGCTATGAATTGGGGCCAAATAGAGAAGGGACATTTAATATCATCATAGTTTTAAATCATGATGACTCATGTAGTCATATAGGTTCTGATCCTGCAAGCACTTGAGCTTGCATAATTTGATCCATTTGAGTGACCCATTAACCTCAAAAAGTTTTCTGCATTCTGCAGCAAGTTTAGGCTGTGTGTCCTTTAGGAGGATGCTGTAGCTAGCAGAATTACATAGGATAAGGTAAAGTTTTTTTGCAATCAAGTAAAATACATCACCCGTAGACAAACATTGTAAAAGTAAGTTCTCTGAACCCTAATGAAAACAGTCCTTAAAGCTCTGGGACTAATCCTACAAACATTTAATCATATGGAACTTTCAGTCATGTGAGGAGGCCTAATGAGTAGGGGGCACTTCAGGCTAACAGAAGATTGACAGCAACCCGAATAAAGTGTTTCTAAATCCAGTACTTCAAGGATTTTTACATTTTGGGCTGAATTTTTCACTACCTTACATTTTATATAATCATCGACATGTCTGCTAAATGAGTGTCAAATGATTCTGATTACAGGCATTACATTTCATAGAATCACAGAATAATAGAAAATTAGGATTGGAAGGGGCCTCAGGAAGTCATGTAGTCCAACCCCCTGCTTAACGCAGGACCAGCCCCAATTATATCATCCCAGCCAAGGGTTTTGTCTACCAGTGGTTCTCTTTGTAGAAATGATAAGTGTAGAAGCCCTCACTCAATTTCTCCTGGGGAGGGTAGGGAGTGGCAATTGACATACCCCTTCCAGAAGAGGATTTTTCCAGGTCTCAACCTGGAAGATCTCTCTTATGAGAGAATTTTGCTTGTAAGAAAGAATGCCAGTATGCTCCATTCCTGGCCTGATCTGGGAGTAGAGCAAAGAAGTGGGAAAATGCTCCATACTTTTCTCCAGACCAGAGACTGCCTGGTAAGGGGCATTGCCCTGATGCTCTAGTGCTCTCCCAGGCCAGTTTGGGAGGTGAAAAAGACCCTACCATTCCCCTGATTGGCATCTCCAGCAAAAGGAGGACACAGAAGGTATTGACTGGCTGCTCCTCTGCTTGTCTCCCAGTATCCGTGAAGAGAGCAGAGCACCAGCCACTTCTTGTGGCTCTAGTCTGAGAAGCAGGTGGGGGGCTTGTGGTCCTGATTGCTACGCTTGGCTCCTGGGCACTGGTACGAACCAAGCAGAGAAGCAGCTCCCTGCTGCTCCTCATCCTCTCACCAGACCAAAGTCCCCAGACTGAGGAGCTTTGCCCTTCTGCTCTCCATGCTTTCCCCAGACAGGGGTCACCCTGGTCTCTAGAAAGCACAGGGAGCCATGGAAAGGGGCAGTTGCAGGCTGAGTGCCTGTACTGCTTCCTCTCCTGGCATCATTTCCAGTGGAAACGTTCCACTGCTAGAAATGAATCATATATAAAGTTCAAAGCAACAAAGAAAGAGATCCTTCAGGTCTCACTGTGCTGAATCCTTATGCTACACTTTTCTTTCTAGTTTATTTATCTGAACTTTTAATAGGAATAACCTTGCAAATTTAGCATTAGTTTCTTTCAAGGGGACATATGCCACTTGCTCCCTAATTCTCTGACTGTTCACCTCTGAATGAGAAGAGTCTTTGCTTACTGGAAGAAAAATATAATGGTTTTCTCCTGTTTTGCTTTTGCAGTTAGTGTTCCCTTGGGAAATTGCTGTCTGAAGTCATGTTGGTCACACACTTGACATGGTTATTGTTCTCAATACATGTATTTTTTAGCACTTGGAAACCGTCTTGGGGGCTGATTCTTTGTAAATAGTGAAAGAACAATGTACCAGTTTATACTGATTTCAATTGAGTTGCACCAGATATTAGTTTAGCTCATTGTTACACTAGTGTAGCTGTCCAGTTCTATTCTGCTGTCATTTAACTTTTGTTGGAGGTGGTTAATTAGGAGTTGGAGACCTACAGCCACACTTAAGGTCCAGAATGGTCTTCACTGGTTCTCCTGATCTCAGGAAGTTGTTCTTTATTATTTCTGGTTTTACCTGGAAGCCCTGATAATGATTCATAGATGTTAGGGTCGGAAGGGACCTCAATAGATCATCGAGTCTGACCCCCTGCATAGGCAGGAAAGAGTGCTGGGTCTAGATGACCCCAGCTAGATACATATCCAACCTCCTCTTGAAGACCCCCAGGGTAGGGGAGAGCACCACTTCCCTTGGGAGCCCGTTCCAGACCCTGGCCACTCTAACTGTGAAGAAGTTCTTCCTAATGTCCAGTCTAAATCTGCTCTCTGCTAGCTTATGGCCATTATTTCTTGTAACCCCCAGAGGCGCCTTGGTGAGTAAAGCCTCACCAATTCCCTTCTGTGCCCCCATGATGAACTTATAGGCAGCCACAAGGTCGCCTCTCAACCTTCTCTTGAGGAGGCTGAAAAGGTCCAGGTTCTCTAGTCTCTCCTCGTAGGGCTTGGTCTGCAGGCCCTTAACCATATGAGTGGCCCTTCTCTGGACTCTCTCCAGGTTATCCGCATCCCTCTTGAAGTGCGGCGCCCAGAATTGCACGCAGTACTCCAACTGCGGTCTGACCAGCACCCAATAGAGGGGAAGTATCACCTCCTTGGATCTATTCGTCGTGCATCTGCTGATGCACGATAAAGTGCCATTGGCTTTTCTGATGGCTTCGTCACACTGCTGACTCATGTTTGCTTCAGGCTTCCTGGCTTCCATCTGAGAAAGCTGCTGCAGCAAAAGAGAGTAGTGTGGCCTTTCTTCTACTTTTCTCTCAGTAGAAGAAAGACCAGCAAGGGTCTTTGCCTTGAAATACTGCTGTTGCCAGGCTTTCTTCCCTCTTGCTTAGCGTCACCTTTGTACAAATTAACCACCACAGGCTTCTGTTCCCTTAGCTCAGTGATTCCCAACAGATGTGCTGTGGTACATTAGTGTGCCAGGAGAGCAACTGAAGTATGCTGTGAGATTTCCTGTGTGAGGAGGTAAATGCTCTTATCCTCCAGTCTGGTGCCCCGCACCTGTCCCAGGTACTAGAGGTGCCTATGGCTGCTCCTCTGGGAACTACTGCCTTCCTTCCCTCAGCGTGCTTTGTTGTGAGCGGGTGGGCTGGCAGATGCACAGATGGAGCTATGTTTTGCAGCCTGCCTTGCCCCTGCATTACAGCAGGGGTACTTGCCAACACGAGACCCTGCAGGGGTAGCCTTAGCAGTGCAGGCTGCACTTGTTCCCTGTGGCATAGACCAGGGTTTGGGAGGAGGCAGACAGTGGAAATAGCAGGGCACAGCAGGGTGAGTTCCTCTCCCTACTGCCCTTAAGTGGCACCAGCTAGATCAGCGATCCTCAACAGGTTTTAACCTTAAGGCCCCCTCTATGTCTTTTCTGAATTTAGATCTATCTCAGTGATTTTCAACTGGATGCCACAACATTCAAAAAAATTATAGGGGGGATGGGGACCCTGGGGCTAAAAAAGTGAAAACCATTAATATAGAAACTTATCCTTTGCTAAAACAAAGATGTATTTGGTGTAATTTTTAACAGTACATCTCAGCACTACAATGATTTCCTGTGGTAGGGGAATGGAATAATTTATGTGTTTTGGAAAAAAAATGCACCCTCCACCCCTTTTGAGTGTCAGAGTCAAGTGTGCCGCTGATTTTTTTTTTTTAACCCAGAAAAGAAGTGTGCTCTGTCTCAAAAATTAGAGAACACTGCCTTAGTTTGTCTTACTTCAGTGAGTTATAATAACGTCCGTTAGCAGGATCCATGATTACAATAACAAACATGCCAGATAACATAGTAGCAAGTAGGGCTGTGCGAAGCTTCGGGTGGTGATTCGATTTGGAGATTTGGCTTGATTTGGTGGCCGAATCTCCGAATCCAAATTGAATCAGGGGACCAATTTAAAGGTCCAAATCAATTCCGAAGATTCAGAGCTTTGAAAAGATTTGGAGAGCTTTGATGATTCGGGCAGTTCCCCAGTGGCTGCAGCAGGGAGCTGCAGTTGACGCTGAGGTGGTAAGTACTAGGGGCGGGAGAGGGGAACATGAGAGGACCCCGGCCAGCCCCCCTGACCCCTGCCTGCTCCCCCAGCCCACCGCCTGCTCCCCCCACCCCTCCCATGGCTGGTCCCCCGCCCCAGCTCGGCACTTGAAAGAAAAGCTCCAGTGCTCACCAGGTACTGCTGGGTGATCTCTATTCCCCCCCCCCCCCCCCCCCCCCCAAATGGGTGCCCTGCCCAGGCCAGCTTCAGTCCTTTAAGAAGAAAAACCCAAGAAAAGCCCCGGGGACTCACTGCTCCTGCAGCAGCCTTAGGGATTTGGGGGCTTATGCAGAGTCCCCCACATGGCATGGGGCTGCGGGCATCATCTCCCACTGGCAGGAGTGGTGAGTCCTGGGGGGGGTTTTTTGTGTTTTTTTTCTTAAAGGGCTGGAGCTGGCCTGTGTGGGGCAACCCTGGGGGGGCTGGGGGAGCAAGGAGGGGTGTCAGGGGGCTCGGGTAGAGCCCCCCCATGCAGCATGGGGCAGTGGGGGGCAGCAGGGATTGCTCCCCCCTGCCCAGCAGCACCTAGTGATTCAGAGCTTTTTTTTTTTTTTACAAGTGCCAGGAGCTGGGGCAGCCATTGCCAGGTTGGGAGAGGGCGGGGGATGGGCCTGGCCTGGCTCACTCGGACTTTCGGCTGCTGCTGAATCTCCGAATCAGATTAGGCCAAATCTAATTGGGACAGTGATTCGAATCACTGAATCGAATCACTGTCCCCTGAATCAGCCAAATCTGAAGCAAATACTAGCCACTTCGCACAGGCCTACTAGCAAGGTAAGTGTCCTTTGCCTGCTTCTTTAGTGAAGGCCATATCTGGTGTCCATAGATAACAGCATATCTTGTAAGTCCATACTTACTGTATGTACTCCTGCTACTGTAAGGAAGGTAGGAAAAGGTTTTATATAATGGGAGGGACTATGAGATTTCAGGAAGCTGCAACTCAAATGAGAGGAGCAGACACACTAGGAGTCTACCCACTAATGTTGCCCTTAGAATAATTTTTTTTCACCAAGGTTTTTCTCTATTTTTATGTAGAGGAAATAAAGGATGAAGTCCCTTTCAGAGAGGGAATTCTGGGAGCAATTTTATCTTTAGACCAGTGGCATTGAACCTTTTGGCTGTACAAGGCAGGTGAGTAGAAAATGGATGGTCTGTGCGGGCCAGATTGGACCCTGTGTACCAGGACCAGGCTCCAGGGCCTCTCACTGCCCATTCCCATATACCAGGATTGGGCTTAGAGGTCCCCATGCTGCTCCTATCTGGTCCCACGTGCCAGGATTAAACTCCGGGGCTCTGCACTGTCCCTGTCCAGTCCTGTCCAGTGGGACGTGGCACACCCAGTTTAGCCTGCAGCACTCCCAAAGGCTGGATGACATGGCCTGGGGGGCAGCAGTTGAGCAACCCTTGATTAGATTACTTAGACTTGTATAAGAAAATTACTTAAACGCTTTTACTTATGTATTAAGATTAATATGTTAAGAGATCAGTCTGAACAGGTGCGTATAGAAGCCTGAGCTAAACTGGCTGAACAAAAAGCCTTTATATTGTTGAAGTAATTTTTGGTATTATGTCAAAAAGAAGCCTCATCTGCTACACAGCACAATGGAAGGTCTGAGTAACAGGGAAAGTATGAAGTTGTGTGCAGCCTGGTAACTTGGTTCCCACACTTTGTTTCACTTGCTGTTACACAAAGAAATTAATCTTTGACAAAATCATAAAGGAGGTCAAAGGTAGTTGGAAGGCTCTCAGTATAGGTAGAACAGTTCTGACTGTCCTTATTTTAATCAAAAGTTGGACCTGCTTCATTGTCTTTTCTATATTCATGTCTCAGTGATTCTCAACAAGGTGCTGCACAATGCCAGTACTGTTAGGTGTGCAAACAGGATTCAGAAGATGAACCCAGAGATTTCACACAGGAAAACATAGTGTTAAAAACATTCTGACTTGTGGTCTTTCTGAGTTCTTTGCAGCAGAAGAATTGCTCTATTTTTCTGCAGTCAAAAAAGAGTGAAAACGAGCTGGCATTTTCTGAGTGGGGCCCCCAGGTTTAAACGAGGTGAGAACCATTGTTCTACACTATTCACAGAAGTGGCTGTGGTGTAGCAATATACAAACTAGCTTTAATTAGCTAGCCTAGGAACTAGCCAGCAATCTAGCTATGGCAGCATGGTTTTCTGTGCTGGCTAGTTTACCTGGCCAATACAGAGTTGCTTTCAGATGAAATCAGTGTCTATGCTACAGCAGAAAAAGGGTGCTTTTCCCTCAAGTTTGCTAACCCAAGTTAACTAAACTGAATTAAATAGCTGTGCAGACAGGGAAAGAAGGGTTTTGAGTGAGAAGGTTGCATTCAAGCTTGTTGGGGTAACTGAGTTTGAACACAAAAAACTGTTAACTTATAATAAGGACAGGGCAGTGGCTGCTGCACCACAGCCCAAGAGCTGCCCTGCTCCCCCCTGCCCTCAAAGGCACCTGGCTATGAAAGACTAGTTGCCTCTCATCTCCCCTCTCCCTGGGGCTGAGGAGGCCTGCCATGTACCTTGTCATCAGGGCACCTCTGGACATGGTGCTGGTGCCCCAGAGATGCCCAGGGCAAAGGTGGGGCAGAGCCTGCACTTGCTGCCTGCCCTATACTCACCCTTGGTTATCTTCTTGGCCTGCTTGCAGTGCAACCCCACTGTTTGCGGGTGGCTGTGGGCACACATATGTAGCTATCACTATACATCCTACTGTAAAGGCTAGGAGGAGGAAGAGCATTGTGTGTGGTTTGAACAAATACAAGCATAGAATCCAAAGGGTATTTACAGTCATAGCCGTGGGAGAGAGGGGGTTATAAAAAAAAAACCTGAAGGTGCATTCACCTTTAGACAAGCAAAATCCTGGCAGATGACAGAACAAGGAGCAACTGTCTCAAGTCGCAGCAAGGAAAGTTTAGATTAGATATTAGGAAAAACTTTGTCCTTGGGCAGGGAGTGAAGCAGTGGAACAGGTTACCCAGAGAGGTGGTAGAATCTCCATCCTTGGGGGTTTATAAGAGCCAGCTAGAAAAAGCCTTGGCTGGGATGAGATAGCTGGGGCTGGTCCTGCTTTGAGCAGGGGGTTGGATGAGATGTCCTCCTGAGGTCCTTTCCAGAGGCTGGATGACATGGCCTGGGGGCCAGTTGAGCAACCCTGGATTAGATTAGTATAAGAAAATTACTTAAACTCTTTTGCTTATGCATTAAGGTTAATATGTTAAGAGATCAGTTTGAACAGTCCCCTCATGATTTTACTGCCTGCCCTTCTTTCCCCAACACCTCCCCCTTCAACTCCCCCCTCAGCAGCCCTTCCAACCCGCTGCTCTGGTCTCATGGAGAGCTCAGATGGGGGTTTGTATGCGATGGTTTGGAGAGGGATGCGCCTGCCTCAGGCCAGGGATGGGACTAGACCAGGGGTGGGCAAAACATGGCCCGGGGGCCGGATGTTGCCTGCCAGGCCATTCTATCCGGCCTGCGGGGCCCCTAAACATTTTAGAAAATTAGCATTAATCTGCCCTGGGCTGCCTGTCATGCGGCCCTTGATAGCTTGCCAAAACCCAGTAAGCGGCCCGCTGCCCAAAATAATTGCCCACCCCTGGACTACATACCCTCTGGAGGTCCCTTCCAGCCTTACTCAAGGATTCTACACACACCTGGCAGGCCGTGCTCAGCTCAGTACCAGTGAGGAGGAGGAGGAGGAGAAGAACCCCCTCCCCCCCCCGCCCGGCCAAGGTCACAGGGATCCCGTAGGAGGGACACAAGCCCTTTCCTGCCTGAGGCAGGGGCTGGGCTACACTTGAGGCCCCTCGCAGCCCTGCTCCTCTAGGACGTGCCTTGTATGGAAGAAAAGGGAAGCGGCCAACTTGGACAGGGCTGAGCCCCAGCGGGCGACTGACCACCATCGCTCCCGCCTTCCAGCCCCGCACGGCGCCCTGCGCTGTGCCAACCTCCCCCCCCCGCCGGGATCGGGGCGGGGCGGGGCAGGTCCCCTGCACGGCTGCAGCAGACACGAGGCGGCCCCGGCGGCACGTCCCTCCTCCCTCAGCCGCGGGGCCCGGCTGGCTCCACCCCCGGGAGCAGCGGGGAAGGCGGGGCCCGAGGAAGTGACTTCAGTTGGCGGCGGCTGTGATCCGCGGGTCGCTGAAGTCGCGCTCGCACGCGCCCGGCCCGGCCCGGCCCATGGCAGCGGCGGCGGTGCGGGCGGTGCTGGGCGCCGGGGCGGCCCGGGTGGCTGCCGCCGGGCTGTGCGGCTGTGGGGCGGGCGCCTTCCGGGCGAGCCCCCTCTGCACCCTGGCCCCCTTGCAGCAGCAGCCGCCGCCGCCCGCGGCTCCCCCGGACATGAAGAGCTACTTGTGGTCGCACTACAAGGAGGCCAAGAAGGTGACCAAGGGTGAGTGCGGGCACCTCTGCGGCTTCAGAAGTGCCCTGATGCCGGTGGGGGGCGGGGAGCCGCGTGGGTGCGGGCGCCTGGTGAAGGGAGCTCAGCATCAGGGGAGCCCGGCCGGGCAGGGGCGCGTTTGGGCTCGTGAGAGATGTACAGGCATAAAAGCTCTCTTGAGCTGAAGCTTACTTTGTCAGGTGCTATGAAAGGAGGTGCCATTGTGTATGGTGTGTGGTATCTGGGCAGGGCTGGGCACAGGCAAACAGAAAGGCCTGAAAATGGTGAAAACAATGATTCATTATCTCTGGTGAAGGGGGCCTGATACTGAAAGCTCACCTGGGCCTCCAGGAGTCTATGCTGAGGCCCAGTATGCTGTATGTGAGGGTGTGTGTATTAGGGCTGTGTGAAATTTCGCCAGACGTTTTGTTTCGACGCTGTTTCGACTCATTTTGAGGTCGAAACAGCAAAATGAAAATGAAACAAAGGGCTTCAAAGCCGCCTTGAAACAAAATGAGGCTAGTCAAAACGTTTCGACCATAGCGCTGGGGATGAAAGTCAGTTCAGCTGGGCTGACTCTCCGTCCCTGGCCAATCTAGTGAAATGTGGAAACAGCCTCACTGTTTCGATGAAGCAAAATGGAACAGCTGTTTTGAATTGAAATGAAATTCTATATGAAACGCTGTTCCATCAAAACCTCAAAACTCAAGGTGAAATGGAATGGTGTGTTTTCTCACAGCCTGTGTGTGTGTGTGTGAACTGTCCCTGTGCCTGGATAGGTATCTGCCTACTCCTGGGTACGTATATCTCTGGATGCGTCTGCACGTCCGCTGGACTGCACAGTTGTTAGCACAGTGGTTATTGCACAGTCATCTAGTACTTCCTTAAGTGAGTACTAAATGACTGCATGGTAACCAACATTACTGCCCATTCCTGACACTGCCCAGGTTGTTTTCGACAGTACTGCACAGTAGCTTGTTGCTACTGCGCAGTAGGGTTGGCGTCACGGTTCATGCCTGCTGATGATTCATCACTGTAGTGACACGCTACGGCTCGTGACTGCAGTGATGTAGCATGTTGTGTAGACGCACCCGCTATGCATCTAGATCTGCTTTGGGTAGTCTAAGGTGCGAATTTATTCTTCCTTTCTAATTGATGTCAGACGACACGATTAACTGCCACTCTCTCCTCCATGACACAGTCCAAAGCATTTCGCTTAAAGCACGTTTTAAAATGGATTGTTTCCTAGAGATCCCTGTGCCAGCTAGTCTTAGGTTTGCTCTGGCACGTGGAATGAGACCAACTTTTCAGAGACTATATGTTCTTATAGCAAAACTGGAATAAGTGAGGTCCAGGCTGCGCCCTCTATATGTTTGACAGTATCTTCTTTCTTTATTTTCTGTATTTCTGAATCTGTCTGATTATGACATGCTTATGCACACCACAGTTACTGCAGCTAATTGGAGATTGCCAAAGTGTGAAGTGGCATTGTTCTGGGAGTCTGAATTCTTCTACTTGACTCCCCAACAGAGGAAGTATTTCGGTATGAATGGCTCTTATGTGGGTGGGTTTATCATCAGGCAAACTAACAGCTTGTTTTCACCGTTATCTGCTGTTTAAGTTTTGGGTGATTTTTCATTCTGGTAATGCTTGGAGAGGAATATGTTAAAAATAATAAGATGGCCTGAAGATGCAATAGTAAACTGTGTTTGGAAATACATTGCCCTGGCAGACTATATTTTTCAGAGTACAAATCCTGAGACAGTTCTAGTCCATTTTCATGACTTCTGAATTTAAAAGCACCTTGAAAGGCAACATTTCAGTGTGGTGCAGCTCAGAGCCAGTAAAACTTTTTAATGCACTTATTTGGAAATCTTGGACAAAACTAAATTTAATAAGGAGTTAATGAAATAGTTGTGTGTGATTTTTTTTTTTTTTGAGACCTTTCCTGTAAAGAGGTTTTTTTCTCTCTTCCCCCTCTCCCCCCAAACTGTTCAGCCAACACAAACATGAGACATATGAGATGCTATGCCTAGGGAAGGGGAACCAAATGTATGAATACAGAATTGGCAATAAATGGCTAGGCTGGAACATTTCTGAGAGAAATCTGAGGTTGTGGTGGGTCACAGACTCGAAGGAAGCCAGCAGTTTGATCCAGTTGCCAAAAAACAAATGCAATTTAGGGCTGTGTTAGCAGGACAGGAGTATAGTATGTAGGACACAGAAGGTGATAGTATCACTCTACTTAGTACTGGTTAAGTCTCAGAACTCTTGTGTGTTTTTGGGCTCTGCAGTTTAAGAAGGACCTGGAGAAACTGGAGAAGATGCATAGGCAAGGGACAATGATATGGGGGTTAAGCGTGCAAGGAAGTGTTGAGAGAACTAGGTATATCTAGCTTGGAGAAAAGGGAGACACGATAGCAGCTTTCAGATATTTGATAGGCTGCCATAAAGAGGGAGAACAACTGTTCTCCCTTGCTGCAGAAAGCAGGACATGAAGCAATGGGTTTAAAATGCAGCGAAAAAACATCCCCTTCACAAATCAATGCATCTTACTGTCAGGACAGCAAGATGGTGGAACAAGCTACCCAGGAAAGCTGGAGAATCTCCTTAACTGGAAATTTTCAGAAAGAGGCTGAATAGGCACTTGTCAAAGATAATGTAGAAATAGTGTCTCCTATATTCATTCATGCTGGAAGGCTATCTAGTTCAGGTCCTTTCCAACCTAATGATTTCCAAAGTTGTAGAATAGAGTGAAGTGTAGTTGATATGTATTTCTTCTGTTGTTCAGATAACTGTTCAGAATTCTTCAGGGGATTTTCCTCACTTCTGGCAAATTGCACTGATGTATTGAAGCAAAGAGGTAAATGCATACAAGAAATAGGTTTTATTACTCTGCCTCAGAATAGTTTTCTAAAGATCAGTAACAGAGCCCTGCCACTTCCTATCAGCCAGGTAAGACCAGAAGCTTAAGGTTAAGTGCCCTCAGTGACTCATTATTTAAAAGTGTGGTTTTTGAAGTGTTTTATGACTTATCAGTCACTATGTTTGTAGCTCTCAGATGGTAACAGCTTTCTGATGCTATTTGGCCTGTGCGTTTATTTTGGTGGATTTAATCCAGGTGATGATGATGTATTTTTCTTTTATTATGCACACTTTGCTGGGAAGGACTGTGGCTAATTGTGTACAGGGAATAAACTGTGCCTCAGTGTTGTGATGCAGGCATGTTGGCAGATGTGGAGAAGGTTGTCTTGCTGCTGCCTAAGCTCTTATTATGTGGATAATGTCAGTCTTTCATCAGAACCTAAGGTCTGTAAGGGACCATAGAGTTCACTGAGTCCAGTCCCCTTCAGTTGCAGGCAGCTGGGATACACAATAAATCCAGAAGGGTCCACAAGAGCTTTCACTGTTTCTTCCCCTCCAACACCTGCAATCCCCAAAGCACCCTTCCTGGCCTTCCTATAACATAACAAGCATCTGCTCCATGCACAATTTTGAATCTTTTTCTTCAGCTGTTTTGGAATAATTTATTCATGCTTGTTTCAAGCCATGCTTAAATAAATATTTAAAGGCATAGTTCACCCAGTGCTGATGTGAAGATACAGAATAATATGAGGGATCAGGAAGTCTGCAGATACATGAGTGGGAACAGAGGTAGGGGGAAAGATTTCTGAGATCACTTAGGAGTTGAGAACTTTTTGTTATGAACTATCTTATTTCAAATGTCTGATGGTTTTTATTTTAGTATTAAGATGACTTACTGGTTTTGACTTAGTTCTTAGACCAAAATGACATAACTTAACATGGTTTGGCATGTGCCATCCGGCTAAAGTAGTTAATACCTTCAACCTGTTTATAATACCTCTTTTTGCAGGCAGTCATTAATCGGACTCCGCCTTGTCAAACGTCTAACTTGGAAAATGAACTTTGACTTGGTGGTCTGGAGAATTTACTAAAATTGGCAATAATGATATCTCTTTTCAATGTCAATATAAAAGTAAATGCTATTTTTATGTGTCACTTAAACCTAAATACTGGCTTAGTTGAAGATCCTGTGGTGCTTTTTGATAGCCTAAACCAGTGGTTCTCAACCTTTTTTAGATGTGAGGCACCCCTTGATAGACTTGAGGCACCCTTCAAAAAATGCCAGATCTTGTTTTCACTCTTTTTTTGACTTCAGAAAAATAATAGAGCAACTCTTCTGTTGCAGATAACTCTGAGTGTTTTTAATAGTATGGGTTCCTATTTGAAATCTCTAGGTTTTGTGAAATCATGGTATTATCTCAAGGCACCCCAGGGTCCCATGGCAACCCAGTTGAGATTACTGGTCTAATGTGTGCTCATCCTAATCTGATTAGTTTTACCCTGCTACTTTTAGTACCAATGTGAGTGGTTGTGTAGGGTATGGTATTTTTACTTCATTTGTGTATTTTTGTCCTATGCACTGCTCCGTAGTTGCTAGTCTGGCTTGTTTTACACCCTAGAAGTGGCTGCATTTCAGTGATAGATAGAGCTTTTTATGTCAATATAGATGTGGTAAATGGTCTGGAATCGTTTTGAATGAGCAATACTGCACTTCTTTTGAAATCTGAAATGTAAATAAACTTGCCACTCCTTTTCCAAATACATTTGGATGTGTTTAACAAAAAAAAAAAAAGCCTGGCGAAGTTATGATGTTTCAATATACTACCTCTCCATTAGGGGCATCTTTGCAAAGTTTTTAAATGTAGCCACCCACTCATCTAATGCAGAACAGCATTTGGATTAGGAGATACCTTTTTTTTTTTTTTTTTAAAGTGATTTCTTGCCTTCCCATGTACCTGGGGACAGGTCTTCAAAATAATTTCATAGATTTCATAGACATTAGGGCTGGAAGGGACCTTGGAAGATCATCGAGTCCAGCCCCCCGCCCAAAGGGCAGGACGTCAGCTGGGGTCATAGGATCCCAGCAAGATAAGCATCCAGTTTCATCTTGAAGGTGTTCAATGAAGGCGCTTGAACAACCTCCAGCGGCAGGCTGTTCCAGACCTTGGGGGCTCGGACAGTAAAGAAATTCTTCCTTATGTCCAGCCTGAAACGATCTTGTAGTAGTTTGTGACCATTAGTCCTCGTCATCCCTTGGGGCGCTCTGGTGAACAAACGTTCCCCTAGATACTGGTGATCACCCCTGATAAACTTGTAGGTGGCCATCAGATCACCCCTGAGCCTGCGCTTTTCCAGGCTAAAGAGCCCCAGGGCTCTCAGCCTGTCATCGTAGGGTCTGCTTCCCTGACCCCTGATCATGCGCGTGGCTCTTCTCTGGACTCTCTCAAGCTTCTCCACATCCTTTTTGAATTGTGGAGCCCAAAACTGGACGCAGTACTCCAGCTGCGGCCTCACTAAGGCCGAGTACAGGGGGAGAATGACGTCCCGGGAAATTTGTAAATTTGCTAGAAAATTGTTGTTTTTCTAGCAAATATCAAATGGCCAACCATCTCTTCTGTCCAGACTGTTGTTTTTTTTTTAGGGAAAGGTGTGTAATGCTTCAAAAGAACAACATATCTTGCATCTCTTCTCTACATCAAGGGTGTTTACCTAAATCTGACTTCTCAAGTTTGGTTTCTTATGGCAAAACAACCATTTTCCAAAGACACTGTGTCAAATTACCAACAGAAATACAGGTTTAACATGAAGAACGCTTCTCCTTCCTTGCCAGCCTTTATTAGCCCTGAAAGATAGTTACTGCTTTGTATGATGCTGTGGGAAAAGGAAGAGATGAAGACTATCTTTACGCTTTACCATTGAGGGGGAAGTAGAATTAGCCTCTTTGTATTGGCATCCCAAGTGTTATAAATAAGAGAAATGTAGACTTCTGACCTCTAACATTTAATGTTAATGGTGTGGTTGGTAATGAAGTCTTACAGTATTAATATACAGGTGAGTATTGATCTCTTCTGAAAAAAAACCATCAAGAGAAATGTCCTTCTAAGAACAGAGGTAATATGAGCTTAATGGATGCACTGGTGCCCAAAGCAAGCAGAACATTTTTGCACTTTAGGACTGGTGAGAGGTAAATGGGCCAGTGATACTTACTGAGGTGCTGTTTGGTGTGGCAATCGAGTGGTAACAAAATGGCAGGCGGGTACTTTTGACCGATGGAGCAGAATTAGGCACGGAAGCGTATTGGTTAAACAAAGAGATTGCTTTACTTACACCATTGATGAATACAGCATAGGCAGAAAGTTAACTTCAGTTACAACCGGACGAGAGCTCTTTAAACCGAGATGAATTGTCTGTGACAATTCAACGAGCATGCAGAACACGGAGTACAACAATTCACGAGCATGCAGGATACGGGTACGTCGGGAAAGTCGATGACGGGGAGTCGTTGGTGGTTGATCAGGCCGCCACGTTCACTCCGAGATGGGCGCGGAGTTCTCCAACTTGGGCGGAAACTGGTCTAACTTTTATACAGCTAGCGAAACAATTGCTAGTCACCACGTAGGAATAATTTAGAACCAACCAATAATGGTGTGCGTATTTACATAGGGATGGCGGGAGCTTTTCTGCAGCGGAAACTCCACCGTGCCGAAAAGCTTCACTGTGCTAGAAAATTCCACTGTGCCGAGGCACTTAACTACTAAGTTCTGACAACAGAGGTAATGTGAGCTTAATGGATGCACTGGTGCCCAAAGCAAGCAGAACATTTTTGCACTTCAGGACTGGTGAGAGGTAAACGGGCCAGTGATACTTACTGAGGTGCTGTTTGGAAAGAATGATAATCTGTTATGTTACTTTTACTTGTCTGACAAGTTGCTAAGAGGATAAACGTGCAGTCCTACAAGTATTTTGTGGGTAGGGGAAGGAGAGACAAAGCAGGGGGATGGTGTGGGCTAGAAAATTAATTAAATAATGGTACCAAAGAGGCTCCTATTACAGGAGATGAAACTAGAAGTAAATACCAAAGACCAATTTTGGAAGCAAAGCCAACGTGAACATGTTCTCTTGTTAAGTCCATGCATTGTATATAAAACAGGGATTTTTGTCAGGTTTGGTCTTGAAACAGATCTTTTCCCTGTTACACAGCTACTCATATCGCTGAAGTATGTGTGCTGTATAAATAATATAATGGATTGCCAAGCTATTTTAATAAAAATATAGATGGCACTTTCTATAACGTCAAACACTCAATTTAGTTATATGAAAATGAAATGATTTGATTGTCTCCATCATCACTTGCCTGTATTTAGAAATCTCTAATGGTAAATATCAAGTTTGGGATTTAATCTTATGAATGGGATTGGCTCACACTTAGCATAAGGCTGAAATACTAATTCACTTTCTTTTTTTCCTGTAGATTTGGTTCCATCAATTATGAGTAACTTGCTAAATCCAGATGCTATATTTTCCAACAATGAAATGAGTCTGTCAGACATTGAAATCTATGGCTTTGATTATGACTACACGTTGGTCTTCTATTCTAAACATTTGCACACGTTGATCTATAATGCTGCTCGGGATCTTCTTATTAATGAACATCGGGTAAGTTAAATGAAACAACGGTATGCCTGTCTACTTGTAAGAATGCAACAGGAACTAATCTGAGAGATCCTTAGCTCAGCTCCTCATGATGTGCCTTCAGGTTGACTCCTTCATAGCAGGTTTTGTATACCAGCTATTTTAAGAACCACAAAGGTGCTGGTTCAGTTTTGGCTGTGATAATGCACAGAATGCTTGTAGTTCAGGATCTGGAAGGAAGACTCTTCCGTCCTTCTATTTGGCCCTTAGATATTAGGAATGTTCTTTCCTAATAGGAGTGTGGAGGTTCTTAGTTGGTTGTACTTTTAGGAGAGGGTAATTTTAGGAGACAGTGCTTCTTGCACTATTATGAATACAACTATTAATTTCTATTTGGAATATTATTTGTATGTGACCCAAGATGGACTGCATGGGCAGTGTAGTGTTGTGCATTTCCAATACTGTATTTCATTCCAAAGGTTAACAGCTATATATAAGCATCTATAAATATCTCCTGAGTAACAAACAAAACGTCATAGCACTACGAACACAAACAGCTAGATTCCTCCTAATATTTTACAACACTTGGGAGGTAATTTATGCAATATGAATAAACAAGTGTTATTCATGTTACGTTTTTATAATAGAAACTGAAATTACTGTGCAGAAGACAGCCAAGAAAGCACTGCAGACATCAGGACTATAGTGATAATGAATCTTGTACAATGTGTGAGGGTTATCTTATGCCTAGAATAAAATTATCTATGGGAAGGAAGCAGGAAATTGACAACTCTTGTCCATTGTAACCGACAAGATGGTTTAAAGCTTGAAGCTACTGGTTAAGATTAGTAGTTTCCCATTGGAATATATTTTATTTAACCCAAGGAGAACAATTTATTCTAACTCCATTATGGAACATTTGCTATAGCTGCATATATTCTTATTGGTTTTATTGACCTTTCTTTGTTGCAGCATCAGAATTACCGTGTGGAGAGTCTCTTAGATGACAACCCGTATGGTTTTTCTCAGTCTATTTAAAAGATGATTAATTCTAAGCAAGAAAGTGTTATCTGGCTAGTATATTAGAAGTTGCAAGTTCTGAGATGGGCAGTATGGATATTAGAAGTTAGAATTTCATGAGAATAAACATTCCCTGGAGGATTGTTTTGAGGTTTGACAGTAGATATAATTAACTTGACGATAACTTTTTATAGTGGTTTCTTGAAACTTTTGCCCAGGCTCCTAATTCAGATTGGATTGGTTATGATTTAACAATGAGAACTGGTAGCCCCCAAACAGTGCCATTTATCATTACTTTGTGTCTGATTGCAGGGTATACCTGACACTGTAGGGAGACATTCAGTTGCCACAGGGATTGTTGTATGATTTGGCTAAATATTATATGCATGCACTGGCATACATTTTAAAGACCATTATTAAGGATGTAAAAATCAAGTGCTCTGATGTTAGAAAATGCCAAAATGAAGAGTTTGTTCATCCTTATTCGGCTTCCTCCCATGGGGACATCTAAAGCCTTACTGGGCATCCTGATGCCACAACTGGCATGGGCAGTTGGGGAACCAGGAGCTCCTTGAAGCCCAGCTGTAGGCACCCCAGCATGGAAGCATGGCAGGATGTGCAATTGTTGGGCTCCGCTATAAAATTTTTCTCATCCCGTTGTGTTAATAAGTTAACATCTAACAAGGGCCCTGGTCCCAGACTACCCATTTCACCTCCAGTCCACTCATCCTCCTTTCCTTTCCAAGCTCCTCATTCGTCTTTATTCAAATTGGGCAGAATACTACTTTTTGCTACGTGGGAGTCATTGGGAGGATCAGGCTTTTGGCTCTAAATTCAGGTGTCTGCACCCAGGCCCAGCATAGCCCACAACTGCCTGCCTTGTACTGATTACATCTTTGAGAAACTTAGCTGGTAAAATCTAAGAAAGGCCTGTTGGGTGTATGTGAGGGATCATTTTTTTTTCAAAGACTTGTAATAACTTGACCTAAACAAAGTGTTTTTCTGGATGGGCAAACAGCACATCTTTGATACACCAGGCAAATTTCAAGTCCCTGCTGTAAGGCAGGCACAAGAGCTTTTCAAATAGAAGGTTGCCAGATTTTTTTTTAATGTGGGCAAAATATAGTTTTCTCTAGCTTTGTCCTCAGAAACAGCTGTCAGCAGAACCATTTTAACTGCACCTTTTTTTTAAAAAAGGCAAAAGCCCCTTCTCTTTCTCTTTGTATGTAGCAGACAGCATATAAAATTTCATCCCAAACTGCTAGTTTGGCATAGCTGTAACAGCTGAAAACAGGGTCTTATACCAAGAATTGTTGGGCAACCTCAGTACTAAGCTATAAGCCTTGTTTCATAAATGACCTGGAAAATGAGTAAGCCGTATGTTAATTAAATTGTTAGGTAATTCTAAACTTAGATTTATCAAAGACTGAAGGTAGATGGAATTGCAAAACTCTTAAGGATAATTTGAAAAATCCAAAAAACCCAGAATGAAGTAGATATGTATGGGGTAAGGAACACCCTGATAAACAGAAATGCTGTGAAAGAGGCAAAGAGACTAGAGCAAATAGAATGTATATTGCAATTGGAATATGATGTTTAGGAAGAAAATTTAATGCAGTGCCTGGTTCATGACTTAGGGATATGTAATTTGATTTTATGCATGCATGTGCATGTGTGTAAGCATAAAACACTATTTTTAAAGAATATGTACATGTTGGTTAACTTGCATCAAAAACAAAAGTGACAGCGCGCAACATCTCCAGGACACTAATAGTTATACCTTAAAATAGAAAGTTAACTGTTGTTAGTTCCTTCTTTCATCTTGCCCTTATAGAACAAAAATGAGGCAGGCAAGGGAAAAAAATGCAATTTTTTTGTTATCCTGGCTTAACTTTTACCAAGCAGATGAGTTCTTTCATCAGGATAGGCAATGCTTAAGCCTGTAGATACCACCTCTTCCACTGTAGTTGAGATGTGTAAAGCTGACTGGTTCCAGGGCATAACATGGTGGATGCCTAAGTATTACTTGAATTTTTATTACATGAGATTTTATGCAGGATTTTATGTTATTGTATAAATGATTGAACAGGTGCAAAGTTGCTGCTGAGCAACGTTCTGTAGCGAACAAGAAAATTCTGTTTATGGCTGTCTGGACAGGTCTGTGTAAAGATTGCAAACCTGTTCAGTAAAAATTGAAGAGCTGAACCTGGTCTTCTTGAGTCACTTGCAGATATAACTATTGGTTTGTGCAATTATATGCATATCACTTCAAAGCATTGCAGCCTGCTGTGTCATCATACAGCTGCAGCAGCACAGATGGCCCAATTCAGTGCCTGTAGGGAATATTTCTATCAATTTCAGTGGGCACTGCATCATTCCCTCTGTAACTGCTGGAAAATACTACTGTAATTTGGAAATGTCAACAGACAAGAACCTAGTTCCATTTGGGAGCATTTATGAAGTGAGTAAGCTATGGGTCTCAGCACTTACCTCAGAAATAAAATTTAAAAGAGCCTATAAAATGCAGTAGATAAAATCTTTTTTAAAATATGCTTGGTGAGATTGTTGTTTCTCTTTTAGAAATACTTTTCATTTGGGCCAAATTTCAAATATGGGTACCTCAAAATGGGCATCTGAATTCATATTTAGGTACTTTGTGTGCGTGTCCATGTGGGGGTTTTTTTTTTCCCTCTTCCCAAAGGTACTAAGTACCTGTAATGTACATTGACTTCAAAATTATTGCATTCTGCTCCCTTCCACTGGGGAGGTCTGTACTTGGCATATGTGAGAACCAAGCCTTGTATCCAGGTGTCTGACTCCGTTTCATACACCATTGGTCCATGCCTGTGCAATGAAGTGTGGTGAAGCCTTTTTGATTGGCACAAGAAAGGCCCAGTTTTCAGAAGCAATGAAGAGAAATAACAAACTAGGTGGAGTTTACTACCTCTGAAAATTGTGCCACCCAAAGTACCTAATATCAAACATCTATTTTTGAAAATTTCATCCACAGAGTTTTTTTCCAGCTGTTCTTCCCATTCTTGTACCAGAGCTGTATGTAATTTCATATGAATGTCACTAGTAGATTAAGTGGCATGCTTTAATGAATACTGAAAGTGACAAATGTGGAAGGCTAAGATTTTTTAGACTTGGAAAAATTGGTTCTTGATTTATGTATGTTTGTGAAATAACTGTCATTATTTTTAGTATCCTGCAGAAATAAGGAAGTATGATTATGATCCCAGTTTTGCAATACGAGGACTTCATTATGATGTACATCGGGTAAGTATAACTAACAGTGGTAAATTAAACAGCACTAAATACATACCGTATGAAAAGAAGTGTTGCATTTTATATATGTTTTCTAATGTGTGTTTTACATATGTTTTCTAATGTATTACTTAATGCTCACATGTAGGCAAACTCTTCCTTGTTCTCCTTTGTAGAAATCTACATTATTTTTAAAGCTCTTGCAATTTTTTTTAATGGCAAATCAGTTTGTGGCAGAATAAATATAAACTGGATAGTATTGTTAGGGAAAGTTGTTTATTCATGAGTAATCTCATGTAATTGGAAAATAATGGCGTTCTAACAGTCTGGCAAGCTTGAAATGCAAACCTTTGACAAAATTGCTTTTTAAACGGACTTTAAATAAACTGATTTAGTCTACCTGTTTTTGAGCAAAACCAGATAAAATGAATATAGTTTTTATAATTGAATGTAAGAGTGCTTTTATGATGTGTAGACTGCATTTTTTCTTGTGTTCAAGGCATTATTAATGAAGATTGATGCTTTTCATTATATCCAGTTGGGAACAGTGTACAGGTAGGTGAAATTATTGCTTAGTTATATTTATGTACACTCTTATTTATGAAACCTTTGGACATTTCACTTACAGCCTACTTAAAATTTGTACTGGCTATATAATAGAATGCACTGGGGTGAAGCTGTGTTGTAGTCTTCTGAAAAGCATGAATGCAAAAAGGGTGCTGCTTAGCTGAACTACAAGAATTAATTCTCTAGCACCTAGGTTGCCAAACTGGTCTTGACGAACTGGCTAGTCACAGAGTGCTGACTTGCATCATTTCCAGCTGCTAAATTGCTTTGAAAGATGACTGAAAATACATTAATGCTGCCTTCATTGTTAACTTGATATGCGACTAGTTGCCACTGGGATACTGTGACCACATGTGGGGAGGGAATTTATCAGTGAACCTTACTATGATATGGGTTGTGCAATGAAAAAACTTGTGCATTGATAGCATAGTGATGCATGGTGTGTCATTTTAAACAGAACCTAGGGTACCCTGCTTTAGTTCACTAGATGAAAGCTTTTGTTTTCTGAAGCCAAAAAGGTCAATTTTGAACTGGTTGTGATGGACCCTATGTAGTTCATACATAACAGCGTAGAAAGAATCAACACAGTGTATTTGGAATGTGCCTTCTCGCTAGGGCTGTTAATTCAAACTGTAGCTTTAGAACCTTCCTCTCAATATATTTGTGCCAATTAACTCACTTGGTTATTTGAATAATCTCATTACATGATCAGCTCTATTGTAATAAGGTTTGTCATGCTTACTTTCAAGAGAGTACAAGACCTCATGTAATATAGTGAATTTAATGTAGTTATCATCATGTTTATTGCATGTCAAGTTCCAAATCAGTGAGAGGTGTTACATGGTTCAGTGAATACCAATATAGTCTTTATGATGCATGTTTTGTATGTGAAATATATTAGCACAGGTTTTTTTGGGTATCCTTTTATCCCTAAAACTAGTTGCTTTTATTTTTTTGTGAATTCATATGTTTAGGAAAGTTTCTAAATAATGTGAAGTAATATTTTTAATTAAAAATTTGTAACTTCAGAGTCCTTTTGAGAAGGCTGTAAAGCCTGAAATTAATCTTCCTTTCCAGGAAGAAATTGCAAAGCTCTTTATGCACAAAGATTGCAACTTTTGGCTCCAACTCTGTGTTGTGTTGAGCAAAGTAAAACCGGGGTTCTTAATGTCCTAATTCTGTGCTAGCAATGCAGTGAGATAAGAGATTTTAAAGCCAAGAAACTTGTGTAGGAGGAAAAACTGCACCAACCAATAATTTTGCTAATCTTGAAAATTGGTCTAGTGTACCTCTGAAGAGAAGCAATGATTTTCTGTCAGGTTGATTTTATTTATTAAAAAAAAAAACAAAACAGTTTTATCTTCACACATAGCCTGTGTGTATCCTATGTGTACTGACACATGCTCACATCATCTCTTTAAAGCCTGATTTATAGGGCTGTGCGAAGCTTTGGGTGGTGGTTTTCGATTCGGAGGGGATTCAAATCTCCGAATCTGAATCGAATCAGGGGACCAATTAAAAGGTCTGAATCAATTCAGAGCTGTCTGAATCTACAGAAAAGATTTGGAGAGCTTTGATTTTGGCAGTCCCCGCCTGCTGCAGCTGGACTTGAAGCAGGTAAGTAGGGGTGGGGGAGTGTGGGCTGGTGGAGGGGATGGCAGGGGTCCCCCGTGGTCCTCTTTCTCCCCCTCCCCCCGCCCATGGCTGCCTTGCCTGCCCCAGCTCCTGGTACTTAAAAAAAAAAAAAAAAGCCCCAACTCACTGGGTGCTGCTGGGGGGGGGGGTGCCCCCCATGCCATGTGCCACGAGCCCCCCAGCCTCCCCATGGCTGCCCTGCCCACCCCAGCTCTGGCTCTTTAAGAAAAAAAAAAAAGAAAAACCCTGGGGGAAAAACTCCTGCATTGCCCTTAGGACTTCGGCGTGCTTGTGCAAAGCTGCTTATGTGGCCTGGGGCAGTGGGGATCGCTCCCCACCGGCAGGAATGGTATGTCAGGGGGGTTTCTCTCTTTTTGTTTTTTGTTTTTGTTTTTTTTTAAAGGGCCAGAGCTGTGGCAGGTGGGGTAGCCATGGAGGGGCTGGGACAGTGGGAGGGGGGCTTGGGGGCTTGTGCAGAGCCCCCCCATGCAGTGTGGGTCAGTGGGGATTGCCTTCCCCCCCCCCCCCCCCCCCCCCCCAACCTGGCAGCACCCAGTGAGTCAGGGCTTTTTATTTCCAAAGTGCTGGGAGCTGGGGCTGGCAGGGTAGCCGTTGCTGGGCTTGGAGAGCAGGCACGGGATGGGCCTGGGCTGGCTGATTGCCGAATCTCCAAATCGGATTCGACCGAATTGAATCGGGACAGTGATTCGAATTACCAAATTGAATCGCTGTCCCCTGAATCGGTCGAATCCGAAGCGAATACTCGCTGCTTCCCGCAGGCCTACTGATTTGTACTGAAGTTTGTCAGCAACATCAGCACCAATGCTTTACTGTAACTATTTGCATATTGCACTGGCAGTAATGGGAAAACTGGTGGAGACCAGTCATAACTTACTACCTAGCCTTGCTCTGAACTGGATGAAAAACCCTGTATGTGCACAGCTGAGGTATAAACTGTGGTGATAGCCAGGATTCCTGGCAACTTTCACCTTTCTTGCATGTTAAGGTTTGGACACTGCCACGTCTCAGAAATGATCTAAATATGATCCTGACCATATACTTCACAGACACCCGTAGTCTTCCGGCTGGCTTGGGATTATATGTGTCTGATAATTCCCAAGTGTTCTATTTTGCAGTACTCAAAAAGCACTTGGCAGAATTGTGCAGGGGTTAGAACAGGAATCACTGCTCACTGGTTCTGTTCTTGGCTCTGTAAGTGACTATATGCACCTTGGGCAAATAATGTCTCATTTTCCCTGACCCTGCTGCAAAATGGATAATATCAAATACTTTGGTTCCAGTAGTACATTTCAGTCTCAAATACTGATAGAATCTATAATTATTTTTTTTAAAACATCATCAGTAGTTATTAAGCCTCATATCACTTAAGGTAAGATAAGAAACTGAAGTCAGCTGCCTTGCCATAAAGCTCTGCAAGAAACCTGGGGGAGGGTTGGAAACAAGACCCAGATATTGAGGTTTATTGATATATCCAAAGTGCTCCAATAAAGGGTGTTAGTTGGCAAAAGAAAAACCTATAAGAGTTAAATAATGATCCATTTGGGGATTGTGAGGATAAATGAGGCTATCCTTACCTCTTCATATTATGAGTTTGTATTTAACATTTGTCACAAATCCTTTAATTGTCATTTAAAACTCAATGAGACTGAGTTGTATTGAAATTAAAAATAAACTTTATTTAGTAATAAAAGTTCCATTTTTTTCCCCCCTTGGTCCTTCAAGGTCATACTGCAGAATAATCTGGTTTAAACACTATTGCATCATTGATGCCTTATGAAACAAAGACAGGGAAGAGAATTGCTTTGTTGAAAAACTAGAAGCTATAACTACTCTTTACAAGCCCTGGAAGCAGAGTTTTAATGGAAGCTAATAGGCTTTTTTTGAAGAAAGAAAAAAGAGCTTAAAAATTGGAATGTGTTTCGTGTGCGTCAGCTTTGTTAAAATGTTACTTGTTTGTAATTTGGCAAGATCTGAATCTGTCTTAACTTATAGACCAAGCTGTTCCTTACAAAACCTGTGAGATCCTCTGATATAGTATTAGTATTTTAGGAAGTTTGGGGCTCGAGTTGTTGTTGGGTTTGTTTTTTTTTGTTTTTGTTTTTTTTGTACAGACAGGCTATCATGCAATAATTGCTTGAAATATCTGATGAACTTTAGAACTGAAATGAATATTGGTATTGCCAGGGGTCTTACTGTTGTTCCGGATGAAGAAGTCATTGCAATGTACGATGGTTCCCATGTCCCGTTGGAACAAATGAGTGACTTTTATGGAAAGGTAAAAATTATAAACTACTTGTGTTTTTAGAAAACAAATGGAAATCATAATTGTTTTTTTTCTTATTTTAAAAAATATTCCTATTAGTTGCATTACTGTAACACCCAAGTGCTTTTTTCTATACACTGTACAAACACGGAGTAAGTTCCTACCCTGAAGAATTTATTGTCTAAATTGGTAGACAACTAGTGGGAGAAAGCAAGAATTATCACCTTGTTTTTACAGATGGGAAACAGAAGCATAGAAAGATGAAGGGGCTTGCCCATTGTTCCTTCACACAGCTCAGTTCAGTAACACCAAAAGGCCTGGTGTTGAGTGGGAGGTCTGTCATTTTTTGTCTGCACCCAAGTGATTATTCAGCTAGGGAGGGATGTATTGACCCCTCTAGGGTCAATGAGTGGTGCTGACACATTCCCTTTTAACGCTGTCAGAAGGCATTAAATTAGACTGCGATATGTGAATATCCTGAAAAATGTTTTGTGTTCCTCATGGCATTATGTTAAAGAAGGTTTGGGGGGATTTTGTTTGTTTTTGCTTTTTTTTCCCCCCTGGTCTTGGCCTGTATGCAGCCTCAAGCCAAGCATGTCAAAATTTCTACATATTTTTGTGGAGAGGGGTTGGCTTGACTTTTGATTTTTACCATCTCACTTCAAGGAAGCAAAATGTTCTGAAATTGTAGTCTGTTTTGTTAGCTTATTGTATCATTCTTTGTCTTTATACTGTGTACCTTATCTAGAGGGGATGTAGATTGCAAACTCCTTGACAAATGGGTCCAAGAACCTTCACTTGATTTTTCCCCCCTCCCCCTTTTAAACAGCAAAAAACAAACAAACAAAAAAACCCCACCTAGTTTGTGTGTATTTTTAAGTGAAATGGTATCCTTATACATCTATGGAATTTTTGGTTCTTAAAAGTCAGACAGTTTTAACTTCATCTGATTGGTTGTTTGATGTTTCCCTTTTGTTAGTTTAAATACTTCTGATTAAGTAGTGGAAACAAAACATTTTTACTTAATAGGACACATTTCATATATAGGACTTCATTTTGGTCAATATTTCTGATGGCTTTTTATTTGCAGAGCTCACATGGAAACACAATGAAACAGTTCATGGATATATTCTCTCTGCCAGAGATGACTCTCCTTTCCTGTGTGAATGAATATTTTCTGAAGAACAACATAGACTATGAGCCTGTTCATCTGTACAAAGATGTCAAGGTATCAGTTTTAGCTGAGATTACTGACACTTATACCACTGGTGTTTTTACGGCTGTAAAAAAGCTTGAACCCTCTGTTTCTCCTTTAGTTAAAAGTCTGTTACGGAACCAGTTTTACCTAGTTGGCTGCAGGGGATTTGTGCTGAGTGGAACCTTGTTGACAGGAGATTGGGAAGAAGGTCTAGATTCAAGAGACTCATTCTTGTGAGAGAAAGTTTTGGATCAGCATTTAAATATGTGCATTTGATGCTGTTCCATATTAGCAAGCAGCATAAGACTACATGGGATTTCTATCCATGTGTACTGTCTGCATTTAGAACCCCCTGCCTCGCCTCCCCTCACACACACCTTACCCATTATGGCAGCTTTGAGTGGAGCTCTTCAGTCCTTCTGATTCCTAGAGATGTACCTGGAAAAGACTCAAATTGATAAAGAGGAAATAAAGAATAACTACATAAGAATACATAAGACTTTTCATTCCATTCAGTAAGAGCACACACCAACTGCTGAAGCTTCCTTAGCCTGACGAAGGGTTTTTGAACCTGAAAGCTTGCTTAATAACTATTCTCCAACCATTTGGGTTGGTCTAATAAAAGATATCAAATTCACCCAAGGAACCTTGTCTGCCTACACAGGAATATAGCACCAGAGAAGTTCATGGTCTTTCCTCTTGAAGGCAGTTGTGTTGTTTCTAGTCTATTTTTTTACAGCTTTTTTTTTAACATTTATTATTTTTAGTAGTCGGTCCATTTTTACAATTTTAATACAGCCTACATCTTTTGAGCTATGTATATGAGTGGTAAACTTAACTATACATTCCACTGCACTTTCCCTAATGGATGAGAAACATTTTGGCAAACTCTACAGGTCCCAAGTAACTTTATATTATTTAGCTATCACTGTTTTGGCAGAAGTTCTGAAGTTTCCAAAGCTCTGCCTCTTCTGTAGCTTCTTTCTCCATCTTCTTTTGTTTTATTGTTTGGCTTTAAGTTTTGGTGTTGTCTTTTGACAGGACCTGGACTGTAGCTACACCAGTGACAAAATGGTAGTAATATTGTCTCACTAGGAAATGCGTTATAGATCCAGACGAGGAAACCAGTCAAATGCTTTTAAAGTTCATTCTAGTTTTGTTTCTTAAGGTTTAAGTTATTATTGTCTGTTCATAAATCTCATTAAATGACAGGGTAGTTGGGAGTGATCCTAACTGGAAAAGCTATCTGACTAAGATTTCAGTTTCTGTAGGAGAGGAATGCATTGTGCTCCAAAGCTCAACAGAAATTTGGTGTAACTGGGGCTTTCCTAAGGGTTTTAGCCCCATGTTACCTCTTAAGGTTCACTTTTTGCAATCTTTTGCAATCTTAGCTAATTGACCCTGCTGCTTCAAGTTACACGCTTCCAGGAAGCCTTTAAATTTAGCATCTTGGAAGATAAGCTGCTTTATAGAGCAGCAGTGACGTATAGCTAGCGAACACCTCAACGGAATAAATTATTTTTTTGGTTGGTTTTTGTTTTTGTTTTTAGTTTATGCTAATTATTCTCTTTCCAGTCTGTTTTTTCAAAGAGAATAATTGTTATAAAAGAACGTTACTTGCATGGTACAGGTGAATAGAGTATTCAGATTTGAAAAGATGTTTTTCTTTGGTCTTTACTGTTAATGCTGTATTGCTATCCTGACAGGATTCGATTAGGGATGTACACATCAAAGGAATAATGTACAGAGCAATTGAGGCAGATATTGGTAAGTACCATTGAGATTAAACATGGATAATTTTTCTCTGTGTTTTAATTCTCCTTTTAGCTTTCATCTCCCTTCTAGAATTTGCAATACAATAAAGTGTTTTAGCATTTTACATTTATTTTATAAGATTTTTCTAATTAAATATGGCTTGCTGTGAATGTAACCAAGTATTCTCTTTGAACTGATGTTCTATGGAATTTTAATATCTTTTACTAGAAAAGTACATTTGCTATGCTGAGCAGACCCGTGCAGTGTTAGCGAAGCTGGCTGACCATGGCAAGAAAATGTTTCTCATCACAAACAGTCCAAGTAGCTTTGTGTAAGTGAGCTGCCACAAAACTTAACTATACTTCTAAAACATAAAAATGAGGGTAGTATGTTCTGTGGTATTGTAAATGTTAGCTCACTACTGCTGTATTTTATTAATGCTGCCATGCTTTCTGTAGGGACAAGGGTATGAAGTTCATAGTTGGAAAGGACTGGAGAGATCTTTTTGATGTTGTCATTGTACAGGCTGACAAGCCAAACTTCTTTAATGATAAGAGAAGGTGAGTATTTTGCCAGTCTAGTGTGGCTCCAGGAAGCCACTCCATGTAAGGGTGTGGGACATATTACTCTGTGTATAAAATTGTATTTATGGTAAGTGAGACTTCATCAGAGACAATTTCTTGTTAAAGTCACGGAAAAATATAAGAATACAAGCCCCTCTGGAGCCTCAACTTCCAGCTTTATATTTCAGATATCCATTATGGGACTGCTGGAGTGAGGAAACGCTGTTTCCTTATTATTACATCTTGAATGCTTTCCATTTTTCAGTTAGGTTTAGGGGACTCAGCACATTTTCAGGGTTTTCATTCGAAATGTTATTGTTAAGAATCACTTGTATATTAGGGTAGGCAGGCCTTAAAAGCAAAACAACTTGGTGTGCCTTCTCTGTGCCTATGTATTGGCTTGGTTTTTTTTAGAAAGACTTAATTCCTTTACACTTAATACTGTTTAGGGGCAATAGTCTGCTTTTTCTGCAGTATGATTCAGTTAGTCAGTTCCTCTTGGTAGGAGGGAAGAGGGGGAAATGTTACATCTCAAAGCAGGTTCTTTGCTTATATGTATATGTCATAGTCATCTACATAGCAGGGGTATCAAACTCATTTGACCCCACAGGCAGGATGAGGGATGGGTGGCATGGGGCTAGTCCATGGGGCCCATGGACCTCCTCCCGCTCTCTTCTACCACCCATGTTGGATCCACTACACGTAGTATCCATTCTGGGACCCACACCATATGCAGCGCCTGCCTCAGCTGGTCCAGGATCCATACTGGATCTTTGATACTCCTATATTAAAGGATCAACTAAAATAGTTGGAAAAATTCATCTTTGCAAGCTTTTGGGTACAAACACCCTTTGTCACACTGAGGAAGCATCTGCAGTTGGCTTGTGCTCTTTCTGGATGGAATAGAATGGAAGCCAGAAGTCAGTATGTGAGGGTGCCTCAATTTGCATTTTCACTGATGGGCAGTCAGTGGGTAAGAAGTGGGTGGGGAGGTGGGGGAAGAGGATGCTTTCTCAGCCTGATGAAGGATGTTTGTACCTGAAAGCTTGCAAAGAATTTTTCCAACTATTTTAGTTGATCTGATGAAAGATATCGGATTTACCCAAAGAACCTTGCCTGCCTATATCCTTAGACCAATACGGCTACAACCTATATCCCTGTATTAAAGAATCTCATCTGTATATCATTCCCAATTTTCTTTTTGTTCCCTTCCCAGTTAATATTTGTTGGCTTAGTAGCTGCATACTGCCATCCCTGAGTGGGAGGTCAGGTTCCTGACTTACTCTAGCTAGTTATGGAACTTCAGGGAAAACAACAACTGAGCAAAATTTCTTTAACTTTTTTTATATTTGTATATATAATATTTTATGTATATGAAAGAGATGCAAGATAATGTCTGGCTGTCTGTTGCTATAAATCAAGGCCCAGTAGTTATAAAATACATTTAGATTTATCAGGCCTTAGTTAAAACTTAAACTGATTATTTTGCTGAAAGATTGGCATATGATGAAGCAGTCTCTTGAGCACTGTGACAAGCATGGCAGATGTTTCTTTCTTCCTTTTTTTTTTTAAAGACCATTTCGGAAGGTGAATGAAAGGGGAGTGTTGCTTTGGGACAAAATTCACAAATTGCAGAAAGGCCAGATATACAAGCAGGTATGTACAGTTCCAGTACATTCTCTCATTGTCTTTATAAATTTCATTTCCAGTTGCTAGAATCTTAAGTCTTTCATAGCATTCATAATTTTTTAAAATCAAATTAAACTGTGGTTGAGAATTATTTGACTAATGGAATGATTGTTGTGGGCTTTCAATATACACATGTAATATACATATTCTGTGTACATTTTTGTAATAAAAATGTTACGTATAATGTGGAATTCAAAGTGTTTCAGTGTGGTTTTTAAATTTGTTTTTAAACATTTTCTTGTTCATGAACAGGAATGTTGGATGCTGTTTTGGTACACACTTTTTTTGTTGTTATTCTGCAGGGTAACTTATATGAATTTTTGAAGCTTACTGGCTGGAGGGGTTCCAGAGTCCTGTATTTTGGTGACCACATTTACAGTGATCTGGCAGTAAGCAATTTCTTTTCCTAATACGATTTCCTGAAAACAAACTTTTTTGCTTTTTGTTTTGAAAAGCGATTTAAAACAAGAAGCTCTCATATTCATGTTTCTAATTATTATATTTTAAACCAGCGCAATTTGTGGAAGTTAAAATTTCACAGAAAAGTGGCTTGAAGCATTGAGAGAACTTAATGTAAAATAGCTTCCAAAGAATGATGATTATATTACCTTGCACCTGCCGTGTAGCTTTTAGCTTGTTTCCAAATTGTCAAGGGCAGGAATGCAAGCCCTCATTCTTGAGTCAAATACTGGGTGTATCATTTTTAACTGAGAATAAATACGGATGTCCTACCATACAGTATATTGCTGATTTGGATGACATTTACAACTATCTGTAATGAGAGATGAATGAACTTCTGTTTTGAATTGCAGGAAGCAATCTTCCTGTCACTACTTACAACATCTTGTTTTATGCCGTGCTATCAAGGGCAGCCACATAAAACAAATAAAAGAACAGTTAAGCTGTGGCGTCAAGGTATAGGTTAGTAAAATTATCTTATTTGTGCAGTAAGATAGAGGCAATTAGCTTAATATGCTACTTAAGATTGTCTTGTGCCTTCCCTTATACTAATGGTTTTCAACATTTTGCATACTGTGTTACAATGGAAGAAAACTTTAGGACCCTCCATTCCATCTTGCCCTGCTTAGGGCTTAGCTCATGCAGCATAAGGTTAGCAGAATCTGGGCCAAAGAGGAAAAAAAGAGCAATTGTATTTTGCACAGGCACAGAGAAGGAGATAGCACAGGGAGCTAGTGGCACCTGCCTCACGATAAAACTTCCACAATTGACAGGTCTTAGCAGCTAATAGGGGGAGTGTCTTGTGGTCTGTTATGCCAAGGGAGGTTAAGTACATGAATATTGTGGAGCGTTGCCCAGCTGTGTACACTCCCCCGATACCTCTGGCCTTATGCCAGTAGAGTTCCTTGATGCAGTGTGTGGCAGGGCACTTGATGTACCTGCCACTTTAAGAGGTCAGTCAGTCTGTTGAGCCACCGACAGGTGGAGGTCAAGGCTAATTGCAGAGTCATCTGACCCAGGGCGGGCAGCAGGTGAGGCTAGGCCTGACCAAGGGAGTCACCTGATTGGAGGAGGTTTGGTTTAGATGGGGTATTAGCCCAGACCCTAAGAACAGGGCTGCCAGTAACATTGTGGAAGCTGGTGAAGGAACAGCACCCAGCAGGAAGGCTGCAGCTCTTGAATGCCAGCAAGGAGAATAACATCTGGGGAAAGGGACTGAGAGTCTGGGCCTATTGAGGGGCCAGGTGAGCCCTGAGAGAGGGGTTAAATATTTGGAAGACCTAGTGAAGGGTCTGGGTGAACCCAGTGAATGGGGTGGAGTATGGGGGCCTATTAAGGGTTCTGGATGAGCCCAAATAAGGAAGAAGCTGCATTAAGGAAGACCTATGGAGGGCTCTGGTTGAGCCTAGAGAGAGGAAGTGATCTATGGAGGGGCCTGAGGGGGTGGACCCACAGAGACAAGGGCTGAGGGCTGACCCTGGGAATCTCGACTAGCCTGTGTGGGGCCAGGGCCCAGAGGGGTTGAAGGGTGAAATAGACCACGGTAGAGACTGCCAGAGTTGGGAGAGCCTGGAGTTCTTGACTGGCCTGAGGTGGGACCAGGGCTTGAGAGAAGCTGAAGGTCCTTGTGTGGCTGCAGCCAAGAGGAAGGGACCAAGGGGCATGCAGCTGGGTTGATGATGGCTGATGCTAGGCCATCTGATAAGGAGGGGTCAAGGAAGGGGTCTGAGAGTGAGCCTGGGGGCCAGAGGTGGAGGAGTCAGATGGGACGTGGGGCCAGGGAGCCTAGTGGTTAGCAGCCCAGGAGGGGCATAGGGCATCTTGGGGGAAGGCTGGAGAGTGACAAGTAAGATCAGGAAGGCCTGAAGACTGATCCTGGTTAAGATCTGAAACTGCACCCTACTGAGGCAGGTTAGCGTGGTGGGGCTGCTTGTGGCAGGGTAGCCTCCATGAAATGCCGCATATGGGCCACTCCAGGGAAAGGCGAGGATGAGGCACTGGAAAGCCTCAACTCCCACTGCCTTGTGGGTTACTCCATGGAGGGGGAAGGCTAGGGGAACACACCCTGGCAGAAAAGCACTTGGCAGGAAAGACCAGGACCACATGGGTCCATTGGCCCAGTGCGGGGCTGGGGAATAGAGTGTGTCCCAGTGTGGGGCCAAAGGATAGCGTGCAGGGCCAGACAGATCAGAGGGCCTGGATAGTGAGGCCTGGCGAGGGGTCTGAGGATTATAGTGAGGCCCAGTGAGCATAGTGGGTCCAGCTGCCTAGCGAGGGGCTGGGATTAGAGTGCAGGACTGGGTGGGTCTGAGGGCCTGGAAAACAGCCGGGAAAGTGGAGATCTAAAATGGTCCAGGACAAGGGACCAAAAGGTACTGGCAGCCCAGGGAGTGGTTGTGTGAGACTTAAGGGTTTGAGGGGCCATAGAAGAGACTGAGGGGTCTGGCAACCTGAGTGGGGCCGAGAGGGAGATCAAGGGTCTGGCAGCCCAGGAAGGGGCTTTGCGAAGAGACCCAAGAGGTCTCAAGGCCCAGAGTATGGCTGAGGGGCTGAGGGGTCAGAAGGCCTAGTGAGGGGCGCTGTCAGCAATTGGTAGAACATCTGTAAGGATGCCACCTGCGAGGCATGGTGTAGGGGAGGTATGGAGTCTTGCAACTGGCCCATATGGCCAGGACCACATTCCGAGTGATCATTATCAGGGATCCTGATTTTCCCCAATTTAAAATATCACAAATTCTCTGATTTTTAAGAACCCGACCCCCCCCCCCCCCCCCCCCCAAAATCTGGGATTAAAATGAAAAGCCCCTCACTCTACCTTCCTCCTTTCCCCCCCAGCCCTGCTGGTGCCCCTCGCTCCCTGCCCTCCTCAGCCCTACTGGAGCGGGGGCACACAGCTTGCAGGGCTATGGGGCTAGGGACCCATGTCCACAGCCTCTTGCCCCCAGCAGGAGGTGGCGGCTGCTGCAGTGGAGCAGAGCATGGAGAAGTTGGGAAGTTTCCTTTGCGCCACCAGAATGAGTCCTCTGACTTCGGAAAAGCAGAATTTGAAGTGTATTTTTAAAAATATTGTATCTCATGTTAGGAGGGCCTGACGACCATGTGCTTTGGATTTCTGCTTACATATAGGAAGCAATTAATTTGATACCCTTGTATGGCTAAAGAATTGTAAGAAATTTTTCATTTACATTTTGCTATCCTTGTTGGTAAATAGGATTTGACTCTGAAGCATGGCTGGCGTACTGGTGCCATTATTCCAGAGTTACGATCAGAGATTAAAATCATGAACACGGAGAAATATATTCAAACCATGACCTGGCTACAAACCCTGACTGGATTACTGGAGCATATGCAGGTTTGTATGCTTTTAAGTAGGTTTTATTTAGCAGAGGGAATTCAGCCAGTTCTTCTAGTTACAATTCAGGTTACAAGTGTTTTCTGTCTGATTTTAAGTCTTTTATATTTAAGCCTTTAAATCTGATTGTAGATGACCAAAAATTGCAAGAAGTATTGAATTTTATTCAGCTAGTTTCTTCACAGGTTCTAATGAGTCTCAAAATATACTGAGCGGAAGCAAAAGCAACAAAATAATGTTGTGTTTTAAAGCTTACTCAGCAAAAACTTTTTCTTCAAGTATGCTGGTAAAAGAATCTGTGTATGTACCATGGCCTTCAGCTTGTGTTTGGTGGGTAGGGCATAAGAGATTTCTGCATATTTCTGTTTCTCTGATGATTGCATTTGATGCTTGCCTACCTTCTGTCATAACCCAGTGGTTTTGGTGCCTTGGCATGGTGGAATTTTCCCGCCACGTGAGAGCCTCTTGCAAAAGTAAAGGCTTTCTGTTGTTGCAGAAAACCCCCGGTGCAAGAGAGTTCCCGCCATTCGGATGTAAATTTGTGTCCCGCTATTGGTCAGTTCCAAATTATGCACACGTGGTGGCTAGTAATTGGCTTGCTGGCCGTTTTAAAAATTAGCGCGACTTCCGCCCAAGTCGGAGAACTTTGAGCACGCTGCAGAGTGCTTCTGAAGAGATCTGACTCGTGGCTGAGCTAATCGATAGCCTGATCACCTATCGATTCGTCTCCCCGTCGCCGAGCGCAATCCCAGATGTATCCCTTTCCCTGCCGGCCCGATTTGTAGATGGATGTGCTGGCCTGAGCCCTGCCAGCTGGAACAACTAACGTAGTTGTTCAGACGACCGGACCGTTTTCCATCGCCACAGCAAGCGACGTAAGTAAAGTTTTACAACCATAAAGCTTTCTCGGCCTCTCTATTCACCAGCCTGCCCCGATGAACAAGTAATTGAATCACCTCGAGTCGGCTTTGGCCATCCGAGACACCTTCAAACTTTTTTTCCAGTGTAGAAAGACTCTCAAGCAGCACTTTTTATAAATGGCATGTTCAGTTACTTGATATCTATATTTTTGTTCAGGTCCACAGAGATCCAGATTCTCAAATGGTTTTAGAAGAATGGAAAAAAGAAAGAAAAGAAATGAGGTAAGAAATGAACTTCCTTATATTTGGGTGTTCTTAATGATACTTGAAAATGTTAATATCAACCTCTTCAGTAGGTTTCTGGTTTGGAATTTCCCAGTTTCTTTTCCCCAGCAATTGATATTCTCTGTTATAGTTACTGATAGCCATGCATCTCATTTCTTTCCTATCTTCTATCTACCTCTCCTGCAGCTTTTGTCTCTTTCTACAGACCCCGTGAACTTGCACACCAACTGCAGAGCTTTGTCATGGTTTTTTTTCCTCCTACCCCCACAATACATACATTATGATCTTGGTCCCACACATAGCTTGATGTTACCCTGATACTGTTTTCACCCTCCACAGTCCTGATTTTGTAGTCTTAAATTCTACTTTGTTTCTCTGTGCCTCTTCCATGTTCAATTTGTACCCATTGCTAACAGCTCCATAGATTAACTTACGTCTAATTTAAAACCACATTTCTGAATTGAGAGAGCAGCACTTAAATTTCTCTGAAATGTTATAGCATCTGACATCAGATTTTTTTTTTTGTGGGGGAGGAGTTCACATTTTTTAAAGGATGCAAACAACCCCACTTCCCTCAAAAGAAAGGGAGATTGGTAATAGCATTACAGCAGTTGGCTAAAGAGCATTGGTAGGAAAGCCTTTGGAACCAAGAAGGCTCCTGCCAGTCCTCTTTAGCTGGAAAAACGGTGACTGGGGTAGATGGGATGGAATGCAAGAGCTCAAGAGTGAGATTTGCAAAAGCAGGAATGCAACTTCAAGGCAGAAGGAAAGGCTTTGTCTGGTCAAATGGGAAGAAAGGGGTCTTGTCTCCTTTTAAGGGATCTTTTCTTTCTTATGTGGGGAAGTAAGGCAGGGGGTTCTTCACCTGAGCTGAGAGTTGACCAGAGGTGCTCAGGTAAGCCATCATCCTTGCACACCAGAGTTGTATAGAATTACTTTTCCTGCCCACTGGAGCTCTCTCATACCCTGATGAGCAACTCCTTCCTGCAAGATCACAGCAGGACCAGGTTTTGTGTCCTGCTGTGAGCATTGGGCTGACACTGAAAAGGAGTGTACTTCCCTTATTGCTAGATTGACCAGGGCAGGGTGGGTCTCTTTTACCTTCCCCAAAGTAGCTCCTGGTTGGGTAGGTTAGGGAATATGGTTCAATTTACTGCAGCTTAGCAGGTATCATTGCAGGTACTCCATTCTACAGTGTATCTAGTTTATTAAGAAACTGGAGGTGGAAGTGCATTTTGGAGAAGGAACTCATTAAAGAAGCTGGGGAGCAGGGTTATGACTTCTAACAGCTGGTACAGTGAAGAGGCTTCTAACAGCTGGTACAGTGTTTCTCCAAACTCTCAACTCTCATACAGGGGGAGTCAGTGAGGTCACAAACAGGCTACGACTCAGTGATGGGTGGGACAAGAGGACAGGAGAGGAAGGAATGATGACTTTTGTGTTGGTCATTGCTAGATATCTCCCAGCTGATGACTCTGGCTTCCTTGCTTTTTCTTCCCCCCCTATCCTGGAAAAATGGGAATTATTAAGAACTTGACGACAACAACAAAAGCCTTCTCTTCTCCAGCCCCCCAAAAATCAGAAATCTGACACACTTAAGATTTTGTGTAATGCCAGTGAGGTCAGTGGCAATTTTGATGTTTGTTTCCATAGAAGCAAGATCAAGTTCTTAGGGTAGATTTTTAATATTATTAATAAATAAGTAACAGAATGTCAGGGAAACTTTTGAAGTGAGTTTAAGTGGCTTGCACACGGCGGCAGTGGCCACCACTCTGCATATGGCTGCTGGGTTTTTCAGTTACTGGAATTTTTACATAACTGGCAATCCCTTTACCCTTGGGATGCCGGGTAACAGAGATTTTACTGTATGTATATATTATGTTACCAGTTCTGATAATTTCAGATGCCACTGAATTAGTAGTAGCTGGTAAAAGGTGCTTATTTTTTTTTTTTTTTTCCTCTTTCTTAATTTTTCCTTTTGTGACAGGGAAACTACCAAGAACTTCTTCAATTCACAGTTTGGGAGCTTATTCAGAACTGACCAGAATCCAACCTATTTTCTACGGCGGTTGTCTCGATTTGCTGATATTTACATGGCATCACTGAGTTGTCTCTTGAACTATGATCCCAACTACACATTTTATCCAAGGAGGACTCCTTTGCAGCATGAGCTCCCTACCTGGTCAGATCAGCTGTGTACTGGTACATTCAGAATACCTTTCCTACAAGAGATGCTTCAGATCAAATGAGTGCTGGGCTTGTCCATCACTGTCATTAGTTCTCCCCACCAATGAGTGCATCTACCCAACTCATTTTATCAGAATGTAGATGCCCTTCTGTAAAGCATCTACTGAAGTAATTCTCAACCAGGGGGCTGCAGCACTTTGGAGTGCAGTGAGACCTTTTTACGGTGCCATAGAATATTAGCGCTCTTAGGTGTGCAAACACCTACACATGATTCGCAAGATAAAACCAGGGATTTTAAATAGGAACCCATAATTTCATAAACATTCTAATTTATTGTGGTCTTTCTGAGTTATTTGCAACAGAAGAGTCGTTCTATCATTGTGAAAGCTAAGAGCTGGCATTTTCCAAGGGGTGCCTTCGGTCTAAAAGCATTGAGAAACACTCATCTTGCACATCCATATTGCCTATCTTGATCTGGTCTACATTAACAGACCAAGAATTTATGCATTATTGGCCTCTTCTCTTCTCTGTGTGTAACTGCTCTTAAAAGTGGAGTTTGTTACAGTTGCACATGATGGGGAACATTGACCTCCAAGAATGTTAGCTGGAAAAACAGATTTTTTTTCCCCATAGCAAAACTCCTCTCCACATCCTTCTGGTTTACAGAGACAAAAATGTTTCTTTCGTTTTGGTACTAGAGTTCCACCTGGTGACTCTGATTATATTTTGACATGATAGAAAATGTTGAAGTTAATTTTTTTTAAATTCAGAGCACTATTGTCCAGTTGACTGTGAGGTGGGAGGGTCAGGTATAGTGTAGTATAGTAACTTCCCTTGCCATATTTCAAAGTGTAATGGCTTTTAATCATGTCCTACAGAGAGCAGGCCTATGCTGCAGTCACAACAATGATTGCATTGCAGTGCATTGTAGAGACTGCACCTGAGCTAGCTTTGAATTAGCTAGTTCAGGAGCCAGTAGGAATGTAGCCTCCATAGCATAGAGCTCAGCACAGGCCTTAGGCTGTGGTAGGTTCTGGGGTAGGTTTTCAACCCTGCACTGAGTTGTGCAGTGCTGCAGCTAAACAGCTTTGAGTACCTGAGCTAGTTTGTTTGGAAGTAGCTCAGGTGTTTCTATAATATACTGCAGTTACAATAGGGATCGCAGTGTAGACATACTCTGAGATTCATAGCTAAGAGGCTGCTTTTTCTGTCTGTGTGCATTCATAGCATCATACTTTGTTCCACCCATGACAAAAAAAAAAAATGTAAGCTTTGTCCATGTACAAGTGTGACTAGTAATACTTTTTAACTTTTGTGGTCAGCTTAATGCACCTTGAATGAACATAATTTTCAGACAGTGCTGAACCACCTGCCCTCTGGTGTGTGGAATTATGCATCTTTTGAAACCTGGGAACCATAGTTCTCCATGAAAGACTGCATTTGAACACTAAATCAACATGTAGCTTTTTGCTCATTGTTGAATGATGTCTTATAATGTTTTATATGTAATTATGAAAATGGTTTTATGTAACCTTTGAAATTTCAAAAGATGCGCATGACTAGCCAAAGGACTTTAAGACAAAGAAAACTGAAAAGCAAAATATCTAATTAATTTTTTAAAACTGTCAAAGTTGAGGTGAGAGACTAATTGGATGGAGTGAAATAACTTTGACTGTATGGACTAGCAAGAATATTTATTTAAAGTACTGATGTCCTATGTTAATAGATGAGCAGGAACTTCACACTGTACAGTTCTTGATGTTTCAAAGACTGAACTGAAGTTTACTTGTATTTCGCACAAAGGAAGCATCTTATGACACGTTTCCTGAAACAGGCACTTTATTAAACCACTAGAGAAGTGTTTTCTATCTGGGGTCTTTTCCCTGTTCTGTGACCAAAGGAGAGCTTTCTCTCATCAGTGCTTCCCTATCCAACCATTTCAGGACCTCCGTAGTTTGATTCAATTTAACCCTTTTAAAATATATATTTTATCTGTTAAAGTTTCTAAATTTTAAGTAGTTCCTGAAAATATAACTAGTAAATTGTATACAGCAAGAATTATTCTTCATTTCCTTTTAGGGCATAATTTGCTTCCAACCATGATCATCAGGTAAATGAACTTTTGCTGACCAAAAGGTGGCTTTTCTTTTTTTTTTTTTCTTTTTTTTTTCCCTTTCCTTCTTCCCTTCCACCTCTGTCCCCCTCCTCCCCGAGCCTTTTCCATTCATCTATATTTGTGTGTCTGGAATGTTTTTGACATGCAATATTTTTCAAATTCTAAAAAGCATGTTTGCAAACTGAAGGATGTATTTTAAAACTGCTTGTATAATTCCAAATGTCCTGGATGCTTGAAGTAAATTTGTTGCTGGCCTGGATATAATATTGGTTATAATATTCTTGTTCACAGTTTTCTTGAGCTTGTTTTCCAAACCTGAACACCCCCCCCTTGAAATGCATGAGTTTTAATTTGCTGGGGAGGAAGAGAAATCTCCAGTGATCCTTAGTCTAGCTTTACCAGGTGTGTTGTTGCCTAGATTATACAAGATCTCTTTAAGAGAAATCTATTTTGTATGCTGAAGTTTGTGTGTGGCAGAATCCCCAATTTAGTTTTCAGTACTTTATTATCATAATGCTAAGCTAGAACAGAAACTTGATTTTACTGTACATAGCATCTTTCATACTCCAGGGATCTCAAAACACTTTTCCAATGATTGTATTCTAGAGTATAACTAGTAAATGAAGCAATGAAGGCACTATGCTTTTTCCATCTGACTGAATGGTGAATGTTATATTTAAAAATTGTGCATTGTCACAACTTTTTGGTGCTTATGCTCTTGATGTTGACACTTAATGTTTAGTCTCTTTAAATCTGGTTTAAAAGTCAGTCCTGATATACTGCTCAAGTGTTAAACAAGAACAATTAAATAGATATTGTGTGGGAAGATTTTGTTAGTAAATCTGTACTGTGCATTGTTTCAAGTCTAATTTCATAAATCAGTAAAATATTATTGTTCATAGCTATTGAGAGCTGTGTGAGAGCAGTTGTTTAAATTTTTAGCATGTTGCTTGATTTCTTTAATATGTACTACACACAAGTTTTAGTGGTGGGGGATTCATATTTTTCAGCAAACAGTAAATATGAGTTTGACAAGTTTATTAAGTAGTCATATTTACATTTTCAGTGCTAGAATACTTTTCTTATTTTGGCATAACTTTAAAAATGCTTAGTTTTTCTAACTGCCTCAGCTCTTTAACTATGTAGCTCTGCTTTCTGTGTTAATTACTTCTTTAACACTTCCATTGCTGACTCCATGCAGATTTTACAGCATGTTTAAAGGACAGTGTCCCTTTTAATTTTTGAAGTTTATTTCAGGTGAACACCAAAATGAGGTGAATTGTTTATATCTAATCTAAATTGGTAATCCAGAAAACTTAATCTTCTGATCTAGAGGAAAAATAAAGTTTGGTTAGTAAAACTGTATAAGAGTGTAACCATTATGATAAACTATTTAATTTTGCCACAATAAAAAGTTCTTGTGTTTTATCTTTTTTTGTTCCTGTAAGAATCTTCAATTTTATTTGTCCAGTGAGGACAATAGGGATGGGAAACTGGCAAGCTTATTAACTGTGTCAGTGGAATTTCTTATTCTTTAATGGTGGTAGTTGGAAAAGGAAAGAGAGGGAATGACAAAAAGAATGTTAGTTTCCAGCTCCTTCCTTCAGTCACCGACGCTTTTAAACTTAGGATGTCAATACTTATGCCTGATCTGGTGCATCAAAAAGTGCTGGGCCGATGTGGCTTTTGTAACGTGTGAAGTTTGTTTATATAACCTGCATCTTAGGATATTTTCATAAAAGGAAAACTTTGCTATAAAAATGAGTTATTGTAGAAGATAATGCCAGTATGTGTCATAAGAATTAATATTTAATATCAATGGCCAACGGAGAGGCTATTTTTGATATAGTGTACCTAAAAAAGGTGGCAGCTATTGTCCATTTGACACTTATGTGAAATGTAGAGTATTTGTATCAGCTTAATCTATATGAACAATGCAGAGGATGACTTTTACTCTTTACAAACCTCTTAAGATGAATGTGAAAGGCAGAACAGATGGTGAACAATTTTTTTTTTTTTTTTTTAACAAGTAATCATACATGGTCTACATTTCCTATTAGTTCTGATGTGATGAATACTCCTCCCCTTTCCAAAGATGACAAATTCTGAATAATGTGAAATCAGGCATATACCATATTTGCATCTTCATTTACTTCAGTTTGTACAAGGAAGAACAGTAATGACAAAAGCAAACAATTTTAAAAATGAATGTCTTAATGCTATTAAGTGTTTTTGGCTTAAGCTCCATGTTTACCACATCTAGATTCAACCCCAAGACAAAGCGGAGCTATAGCGGCAAAAGAATAGCGGGCATATACCAATTAAGGTCAACGGGAGGAATGCCTGTGTGTTTTTGAAGAGGTAATATCTGTTATAGAAGGGCATGAGTTGTGAAATAGTTGCCAGGTGGACTTTGGGAAACGGTCATCTTGGGCTGTTATCTGGCAAATGCTATGTTCTTAAACTTTGATATGTTTGAGGAAGAAGAATGGGATCTGCTTAACTCTGGTAGGTCAATTCAGATCTTTATATTTTTGCATTTTGACATGTGAAGTTTGACCTATATATTGGTATAATCCAACTCACTATCTCATAACACCCTGAGCTACAGTTTAAACTAAAGGAAAGAGAAGGAATGACAGAAAAGGAACATTAGTTTCTGCCTTCTTTGTTCAGTCACTTTCCCTTTTAAACTTAGGCTCTCAATACTCGCACTTGCTTCGATCCCAAAACAAAATGAAGGCATAAAGGCAAAAGAACAATTTAAGTTTTAAACTTAAATTGTTGGTGTGATTGATTATTTTAAATGTTGTACTTTGATCATTTTGGAGATGATTCACAGTAAATGTTGGGTTGTGTTGGTTTTTGTTTTTTTTTTTAAACCCCATAAACAAGCATCTCACAGTCTAATTCTGTAAGTTCAGTCTTCAAAACTGATCTTGAGGACCACTCGTCACAAGCTGCTGTTCATCAGAATCCTGTAAAATATAAATTTTAAATTCAGTTTTTGACTCTCTTGTCCAATATATGTTTTATCTGACAGTGAGTTGCTGTATGTATATTCCTATGCACATGCACCAGGAAAACTAAAACCTAGGCTAAAATTTAAACTTCACTCAAATTCTTGACTAGATATCCTGCCAAGATGTTTTATCTTGTATCCAGAAAGGAATTTATGGCCTTTGAGTCTGCTCATGATAAAACAATAGGCAAGGGAAAATTGTCTTCAACCCTGCATTCCGTTGAAGTCAACAAAGGCATCAGTGGGATTTAAGTTTGTGCTTGTATGCTCTTCTGAACTGAGCAATAAGGATTAACACCACTTACCTTTGGTCTCCTTAACTCCTTCCCTGCAAATCTTTTAGGGTGCATATATAGTGCCTCCCATTCCTGTTACCAGAGCCATCCCAAGCAGGGGGCAGGGCCCGGGGCAAATCAGCCCATGTGGGGCCCTGCCCCCTGCTCCAGGGGGATGGGGGGTAGTGAGGGGCTGGATGCGAAGCTGGCAGTGGCAGTGTGGAGTTGCTGCAGCCACTCCTCCCAGCTCTGCGGGGCCCCCCAAAGTGCGGGGCCCAGGGCAGTCGCCCCAATTCACGCCCCCCCTAGGGACAGCCCTTTCTGTTACAAATGTCCACGGTTGTCACACCACATTTACCAGAAATACTTTGTACAAAAGCTGTATGCATGTCTCATAGGAAAAATATTGAGTGAAAATTCCTGTTTGTAACATGGAGTCAGTACAGAAAAGGCTGCAAATGGGTGTTTCCAGCAAAAGTAAAGAGATTGGCCTCAAAAAGAGGTGTGTTCTACATATTTTTCATCTTTTGTTACTGCTGTAGCAATAATGGAGAGAATGATGTTTCACATAGACAAATCACTACTAGCCACCAGTATTTTAACTGGAGTCCCTCTGCAGAGCAAGATTGGTCTAGTAGTCTGCAGTTCTGGTACTAGTATCACAGTATTATTTTTGAGGCCGCACAGTTAACAGTAGGTAATTGTGTAAGAAGTGTGGACATACTTTCCCTGTTCTAAACTAATGTCTTTTTGATACAGTTAATTATCTTCTCTTTCTGTGATCTTAAGCTAGCTACTACAGTTGGAAACCGCACTGAAAACTTACAGAAAATGGATCGTAGGTAGGTTCTGGTGGAGCAGTTGCAGTAGAACTTTCGTATGAGGGATTTGTAATGTTTGAAGGCTGTGAATTGTCCAGTGCTGTTGCATCAATGTCATCTATAGACTGCAGAAAACCACATACCCCTCATTAGATTCCATCATTCTGTTATCAAATGAAGCATTCAGAGTTTCACTCCTGGCTGTGCTTCATGTGACTAAATAATTCATATTGCTATGTCTGGAGGCAGTATGGGCTAGTGCAGCAGGTGCAGAATTGAGACCTGAGTTCTGGTTTGGGCTCTGTTGTATGATTATTGGGCAAGTGGTTTTGTTCTGGACTTCCCCCTTCTCCCCCACTATCTGTCTGCAGATGCTTGTTAGCACAGGAACAGTGTCTAGCAAATGGGGCTCCACTCCAGTCTTGGATACTACCCCATTTGAAATATGTTTCCCTTTATTTAATATTGGCATTTCTAAAAGAGTTGGTGTGTTCTGTATACAGGGTTAGAAGGGAGAGGAGCTCCTGACCATCTCCAGGAAGATTTTTTTCTAATGAACTGCTGCTTTCACCTTGTGTTTTTGACAAGGTGTCAGAATGACTGCTTTTGCTTTCTTTCACCCACACTTACCCCATTTTGGGTAACCTGCGCTGAACAGCTCTATTGTTGCTGGTTTGTTTCCAGTGAAGGAAATGTGCAAAACAAATGGGTTTTAGTTGACTGTTACAATTTTTCTTCTGTTTCAGAAGCATAGCAAACAAATGCTTTAATGTTTAAAAAACTCTGGCCTTTTTCTATTGAAGGGTAGTTCAAATAAACACAGTGGACAAGTCCAGAGGAATGTCTTTTAACATCAAAATATATGGGGAAAAGAGAACGGGTTCTAGTAAGAAACCGTAATTAGACTTTCAAATGAACTCTCTCTCTGTAGCACCTTAGGACGCTGACAGAAGTGATGCTTGTTGTACGATCAGCCCCCTGCATGACTGTAGAGTGCTTTCTATGATGTGACGTGTGCTCTAAAGTAGAGCACCTCGAAGAACTTTGTTCCCTAGGTCAGTTTCTCAGCATGATCAGGGCTGGCTGATGCAACCCATCCCTGCCCTTGGTGCTGTCTGCACAAAGGGAGGAGGAAGGAGCTGTGAGCTCAGGTTTGCCTGACCTGAGCTGGATGGGGGAGTGGGTGGGTTGGAGCCCTCCCAGCCCCCTCCCCCTCCCCCTCCAGCTCAGGTATGGCAAATCCCAGCTCACTTACCCACCCCTATACCCCCTCCCTTCCTGCAAACAGCACCAGAGCTGGGGAGGGGGGGGCGGGGCTAGGGGAGAGAGTCTGCAAGCGGGCAACTCCTCCCTGGACTGGCTCCCTCCCCTGCCTCATGGCACTTTATGTGAAGCACCAGGAATTAGAGCGGGGACCTGCATGCTTGTCAGTGCCCTTAGTGTCGGTGTCAGGGCTGTTGGAGAATACAAGTTTTAGGTGAGTCTGTTGCGCCTTACGGAGTCTTTCTGGAATGACCAGATCCCCAGCAAATGCAGATTTATTCTGGGTCAGACAAATGGGCATGCTGTTTCCCCACAGTGCATGTGGCCTGGTCTTCAAGAGGCCATTACTCGCCTCTTTCATGTTTAATCTCTAGCAGCTGGAGGGAGCAGCCTCGTTATGCCCTAGAAAGCACAGACTGCATATCTCTTGCCCTGTCTTTTTTTGGGAAGCAGTACTGAGAGTCTCCTTGTGCAGGTCACTGGTTTGTACGGGCAAGGCTGTTATTACAGTTCCCTTGAAAGTTTTTGCGTCTCTGTTTAGGAGCAGATTAAAATTTACAAAAGCAAAGCTAATCAAACATCCCTCTACTGGGGACCTTGCAGTGCATAGGTATATATTTTTAAAAGGATCACTGGAGACAGATGTCAGTGGATAGAAATCATATATTCGGGCATAGCTGCTCATATTTTGGGTATGAGATACTGATCCCTGCTCACGGTCAACTCCAACCCTCTTCTCTGCCTCCTACCTTGAAATGCTGGAAGCCACTGGTTCTGTTCTTGAGTCTGAAGTAAGTGTACCCAATAAACACCATGATTCCAATAAGCAGGATGGTGGCAAAGAAGATTCCTGTTCCAGATGCAGCACGTAGAGAATGCTAGTTAAAGAGAGACAAAAATGGTGAATTGTGGAAGCTCTGCTGAGCATTGTTCAAAAGCAGAGTTGTATATAAAAATGCTGGTTTTGGTAGAGTTCCAGGGCTGCGGAGAAGGCAGTGACACTATCTAGGCCCTGACTTGCTTTTCTATTTGAACTTCCAGCTTCATAGTAACCAGGACTCATGGTTGATATCTTTTATTAGACCAAGAACTTTTACAATCTTTTCTCTGATGCCTGAAGAAGGGTGTTTGTGCCCAAAAGCTTGCAATTAAAGAATAGATTTTTGGAAAAAACAAAAGGTCTAATAAAAGATATCATCTCTAACACAACTCCTGATTGCTTTTTCCTTTAGACCAATATGGCTACAACCTGGATACCTGACAGATTCATAGTAGGCATTTGTCTGTCTCGCAAGACAATAGGTTTATGCTGAGCGAGACATCGCCTCCCTGAAGGTAATCCTTGCTTGAAAATAAAGTGAAGCTGGAGTGACCTCTCCAGGGCACAAAAGCCTGGGCAGTGTATATGGAGACACTGAGCTGCCCACCCACCAATGTCCCCCTCTCAGCCTTGCTGGCTTCATAAACAAACATCGAACAAAGTCCCATCTATGCTGCCCTGAAAAAAATCCCCCGATTGTGATAAAAAAAAAAAAGGTCTCTTTTTACCCTACTTTAACTAGACAAATGGTACATGGAGCACCATCCACTCTGCTCATGAATATTTGCGTTCTGTGAAGAAATTACTGACAATTCTATAAATGGCCTTTTAGGTTGGTATGTTCAACGGTGTTTAAGAGTTAGGTACCCAAAATGCACACAAATTCCAATGAGAACTGGATGCCTAATTTCCTGAGGCTGCTTTGAAAATTCCCGCCAAAGTAGAGATGATCTAGACAAACTGCTGACCATCCTTTGCTCTTGTTGGCCCTTCTGGAAGTGGGGAGGGTTTGATTCTGATGCTTCCCTAGTAAGTGTTTAGCTTTATGGCCTAGTAAAAAAAACAAATCAACCCAAACAAACAAATGATTAAACTTGCTCTGGGGAAACCCCCCCCCTGCAGTTATTGCTGCTAAGTCATCTGGAAATTTATTTTTAGTCATACAACATTTAAATAATACAGCTAGACTTTGTTAAGACATTGACAATAGTTGGTGCCAGTCTAGCTAGTGAAATGGGGTGACACACAACGTGACATACTGCTACAATGCACCTGCTATAAATTTCCTATAAACTTGACTTTTTTAAATCCTATTTTTCCCCTCTCTCATGCTATTTTGCATTTCCAGAGATGGCAGGCTAGAAGGGATTTTTGCAAACCAAGTTTAGTTATAGGGAACAGGGCAGGGGGATGGTAGTGAAGAAGAAAAAAAAAAAAGGTGGACTGTTAAGTATCAATACAACAAATACACCTGTAACCCCCCTAATGACAGAGCCAGAGTTCTGTAGTGTCAATGGATATATTCCAGTTTGCTGGGTGAACGGCAGAAATGGAAAAAAAATACTTTGGGTGGCAGTGCTTGTGGTTTAGGCATGACAGCCGATTTCTTCTTTCAGAAGTCCTTACAAAACAGTCCAGATCTCCCCTCTTTTTGTGAGCAGGCACACACCACTCCTACACCAATTCTACCTTGAAGTCACAAGTAGCTCAATTACTGGGGGCATGAGGTTTCATTTGCCTGCAATCTGGTCTTAGCAACCATCAGTAGGTGCCCTCAGAACTCTTTCTAGTAACTACTAAGAGGGGTTAGGGACATTCAGGGCACACAGAAACCAGCAGAGATAGTAGCAAGCTAATTGCTTTCTCTAAAGCGAGATTTGGGACTGGTGCACTGTGAATGTGAATGAGACCTTTCCAATATACAAAAGAAAGAGACGAGGTAGGACCCTTTGAAATTTGCTGGGAATGAAAATAGATTATCCTTACCATTTAACTTAAGCTCTTTAACTGAATTGGGTAGAAATGATAATGCAGATCAGTAGATCTAAGTGGCTTACAAAGGAAAGTGTTTTGTAACAAAATACCAAGCTGCTCACTGCAATACTCCAATCCCTTTTCCAAAGGAAGTCCCCTCTTAGGCAAAAACCCTACCGTCAGCCAGTTTTACCACAGATGGGAGGGGGGGGAGGGGGGGGAAATGTAACTTTATGGAGCACAGTTAGTTTGGATTTGGGATTCTGTGCAGTGGAATGGTACAATCTTAGGCTACATGTTGATTCAGCATAAATGTGGTGTCTGGGGGGTGTAACCTTTTACCAAAATACAGACTAGTATAACTCCTGGTATGGATGCATTGGTATCGGTATAAAATTGCTTTGTGGTGTTAAGCTTTATTCCCTTGTTTGTATAGGAATAAAATATACTGGTAAAAATAGGTCTAGAATGGTATGATTGCATCTAAACTGTGGGGGGAATAGGGGTGTTCCATGTAATCTGTCTTAGAGTGGTGTAACTCATCCTCTTCCCCCGCTCTACTAGTTAAGGTAAAGTAATGCAACTTGTATAGAAGTCTTTTGAGCTGTTTTGGTTGGAGTGTAACAGACAAAGTGCCAGATCTGCCTACACCAAGATGAGGGCCCAAGAGCATCCATGAACCTTGCACTACACTGTTTTCTTTGCCCTGAATGTGATTACTCGATAACTAGAGTAGTGTCGGAATTGGAATTGCCACTTAATGTTATTTTTCTGAAATATTTTGATGATGATGTTCTCAGATTTAAAATGAATGAAAAGTTGCTGCAAATTGTTCCATGGGACAGAAGCTTTAGTCTGTCCAAACTAGAACTTTCAAGAATTGCCAGAGCAACACCTGAACTCCCAACAGGCCTCCCTCTGGGTGCATACACATGTACTAACTTTCTGACAGTTAAGGTGGCTTAACTTTTTTTAAGCTGATTTAACTGTCAGAGCATAAACACGTATGTGCAGCAGAGTTGGTTTAAATGCAGCCTGAGATAATACATCTCTGAGGTATATTATCTTGGGCCACATTAGGCAAGTCAGCTTAGTTTGCAAGACAGCTGCTACCATGTGAAGGAGCTATATATGTGTATGCTATGATATGGCTTAACTTAATTTGGTTTAATTAAGTCTCCTTATTTTAGGCCAGTTTAGTATGTGTGTATATACCTTACTTGCACATCAAATCTAGAGGGATGGTAAGCTTGGACTACTGAGGGAGCTGAGGAGCCAGCCCACCCACTGACCCACCTGACTGGTAACCATCCTGCCCGCTTTGTGTCCAAAGTCCTGATGGGAACAAGGGCTCCTAATACATGTAATTACAACATGTTGGAGCTGACTTGATTCATTGAGTCTGCCAGAGTGTGGCAATTGCCGTGCTCCAGCTGACTCCAGTGTTATGTGTAAAACTCATTCGAGCTTTAGTTAAAGTGCCCCTGCCACCATTTTTCAGCATGGGTATGCTGATCCGTGTGATGCTGTAGGCACTTTAATTAGTGTGGCTCTCAGAGCTGTGCTTATTGAAGTGCCCCCTCCCTCCCCACCTCCCAGAGCACATCTGTAAATGCCCAACACGTTCTTGTTCTGCAATGCTTCGGTTTCTAGAACCGGTATTTTTAAACAGCTCTGGTGGTAAACTTGTTCTCAGGGTTTAAACCTTTTAAAGCTTTCAACTTCTTTCAAAGGAAAATTTGTAACCAAAAGGAGGAAAAACCCCAAAGGAGCAATTACCAGGTTTTAAGGTGCTAGAGGTAGATCTTGTGAACAAATTATAATTCTCAGCAATGAACTCCAGAGAGAAGTTTAGAAAAGAAAAGAAGGGGGGAGAGAGAACCCCAACTTACAGGTATTGGAGGAGCCTTTAAAGGTGCTGAAATGACATGGATTATCCCGTTGGAAGCAATTATATCCCACTCAGTAATAGCTCTTCCATCCACAAAACTGGTCTCCTAGCCAAGAAGAAAACAAAGGGAACTGAGGGACTTTAAAGTAAAACTTATTTCTCTCAGGTTTTCAGTGACTGCGGTGAGGGCAACTTCTTGTGTGACCAAACAGCTGCTGAAGCAAACACCTGGCCTGGTTACAGGATGCCATAGCCCAGGATCACTCCAGTTCTCCAGGGCTTTTCTACAACAGAATTTACTGGCAGGAGGGGGGCTGCGATCTCACAAGCCAGCAGATTGACTTCAGTCACTATTTGCCTGTATCACATTTTCATGCCTGGCTCAATAGTGAAGTTCGTTGTTTATCAACAGAACAAGTGTAATAACCAGAGCAACAGGGAATCTTCCTCCATGCCATCCTGCCAGCGTACTTCAACATTAAACTGGAGCAATCACATAGCCCTCTGTGCCCTATCACTATTTGGTGTCTGTGCTGAAACTGCCCCTCGGGCTGGGGATGCTCTGAAGTAGGTGTCTAGCTAATTCAACTAATTTAAGACCGATCACTGAATAGGCCTTGGATGATAGCTTTTCAGCAATCTGGAAGCAGAATGGCAGCAGTAACGGGAGATTAATCCATCAACCCTGTTATCACCCCCAGAATTTTTAAATCTACCTGACAAACGTGGAGCCCTGGATTTCTCATGCAACAATCCTGAGCTTCTGCCAAGTCCCTTTATTTTGGTTTGTATCGCACAGAGAGGATCGATCTTTTTGGCTGGTGATTCTCTCTGTGTGGTTAGGTAGCATACGTCCAGCTTCCTACAGCTGTGGGGTCTAGGTTTACCGGGGAACTTGGAAGCGATGGTGACAACCTACACGTGGCGGTGTTGGAGGTAAACTGGCTTTGCCAGGTGCAGGAAGATGCAAACAACTTTTTGCCCCACACAACATGTGCTGGGCCTGGTTGTGGACTGGAGCTGAGGCCTTTAACCATTTTCCTACTTTCTTTATACACTGAAGTTTTGCACCCCAGCAAACTTCTTCAGATAGCAACCACTGTGGATGATTTTGCACATAAGTAGGTGACAGCTTTTCTGGCATTACAACACAGCAAAGAATGATTCATGTATGTACTGGCAAAAGAGAAGAATTGACCAGAGCATCTGTGGCTTACTATGAGAGAGAGGACATGCCCAGCTGCTTCCTGAGAAATGTTGGTTTCCATAGCCTAAGAAGATGGGGATGCTAGTCCTTGCACATCCTCCAAATTACCTTTAGCTTTCTTTATAGTGAACATGTATGTAGCTGTGTACCAGCAGCAGCGGGATTGGATGAACACCTTTTTCAGTTTTGCCTATGCAGCTATAACACTGCCATTGAAGCATGTTTCTACTAGAGCTAGGAACCTCTTCCTGTAATCCCTTATTTCAAAAACTGTCATTTTTTTTTCTATCCCTTTAGTGCTCATTTTAAAAGCCTTCAAAAAGCATCATGGGACTGTTCTGTAATGTTACTGAAAAACAAACTGGCTATAGAAAGGCAAATGTTTAGCTGACTGCAGTTAGACATTTCATTTAATTTATCTTCCACCCTCATGGGCGCTGCTGTAAGTAGGGACACTAAAGAACTATAGAGACCATTTGTTTAATTCAGCTTGTTAGAAAGATTGTCATTCATCCCCCAACCACCTTTGAAGTGATGTAGTGGTGCATGTTGGAGTAGACATGTTGCAGACAGGGGCGCACTCTAGTGTTAGAGCACATTCATTCATCCCCATGTGAAGTCTCAAGTGTTTTCTACACAAATCAAGGAGAACAGAAAATAGATTTTCCTGGTGGATTTTAAACAAGGAGTTAAAATTCTTCTGACCACAGGACCTGGGAATTTTCTTTCTCTGACTTGATCAGGAAGACAGATGGAGAAGCTGATTTTGTAAAAGCGATTATTTTCTAAGTCAAATATCAGTCAAGGGAAAAAAGTGGCAGTGGAAAGAACTATGATTCTAATACATGATACATATTAGTACTGTGCTGAGACAATGGTTGTGTCATGACTGTATAGGTAATTGTGCACTAGGCCGTACTGGATTAAAAAAATCCTCATGTTGTGTACTGTAATTGTCAGTGTCAAATGAAGAGAAGGGAGAGGGTTGGGGACAGGGAAGGGGATGAGAGCAATTTTGTTCCACCCTTGCCCTATTCATTTATATCTAATCATTTGTCTTCCTTGAGAAGCCCACATCAGGTTGGCTTATTTCTGTAGTCAAAGAAAGTTGGATGCATGTTCCTTGGAAGTTTGAGCTAATCAAAAAGTGAACACTTCTTATTAAAGTGTGTTCTTTCAAATACCTCTTCAATTAAAAAAAAACAAAACAAAAAAGAGTTAATTTTGTTATTTCAGTGAAAACTAAGCAAACCATTATTTTGTGGCAAAATGCTATTTTCAGTCAGTATTTTTTAAATTAAACTTTTTGAGCAGCTGAATGGTAATCTTCCAGTCCCCTTCAGCCACCATGCTGCTGTCTCCAGTTAATTTGCCAGCCTGAGGTGAAAGTTGGAGCCTAACCAGCATCCCACCACTAGATGCTTCTAGCTTAATAGCCAACCAACTTTTTTCCCTGCACTACTTCAAGTTGTCTCCTTGTCAGAATCCTGTCACTAAATCCTGGATAACTTATTTTGGAAATCCTGGTTTCCTGGGGACTATAAGACACGAAAGTAGAATTAACTGCCTGAACAAATTAAGACCAGTCCCTTGCTATTGTAAGCACAGCAGAAGATGGAGAAAAGATTAATGTGTAAAACATACCTGTTTAATTGTAGGGAGCTGAAAATCCTGGCTGAGGCTGCAGGTAATTAAAAGTTTTTTCCCTATCCGGGTTTGAAGAGTAGTTCCATTGGCCAGATCTTCATAAAACACTGTGCTAGCATTGGACAAATGATATTCAATGTCTCGTCCAGAAAGTGTCTAAAGAGGAGGAGTAAAGTATGGGAACATTAACGCATCCAATTATCGTACCTGATTTTACCACTAGGGGAAATTCCCGTGGTATATTTTTGTATTTGTCATCCCAACTGCAGCATTCATACTACCTGACTAGGCATCTTTAGGGAAATCCCCAAACTAATAAGGGACATGTTTCTCTTACTCCCATAGTACTTCAAACAGTGGCTGGATATGAGGCTTTAATTCTTTGCCCAGTCATCTACAGGAGAGAGGAGCTGCATTGACACTCAAATCACAGCCCAAACAGACAAACAGGGACATATGTCCATGTTAACCAAAAAAAGGGAGTACATTTTGGGTCAGTTTCAGGAAATGTGCCAATTTCAGCTTAGCTAGTTCATCACTATGGGATAACCTGTGTCTTAGGATGAAATCTTGGCCTTATAAATGGCCAGGATATTGCCCTTAAATTTTAAAGCAAAATTTGAGATGGAGACTATCATACCAGGCAGAAAAGCAGCCTCCTTTCAAGGGTGTTGGTATGTGGTACTTGCTACAAATGTGCAAACAACGTTCCTAACAACTCTCTCAACAGATGCAATTGCAAATAGACAGCTGACCTCACACCTTGGAAGGACTTATCTATGTGATAACAAAAAAATGCTCGATGGAAGAAGTGTCTTGCAACGTGTTTGAATGTAGCATTTTTTTTTCATTCATAATTAGGTAATGGAAAGATAGCAAAGAAACACACCTACCTTGTTCAGTAGTAGCATAAGAGCCAAACTCTTTAGGTTTATGTCACTTTACATTTACTAATTTTTATTTTAATTTCAATTTTAACATACTTTTGAAACTCATAAATACTTAAAATGGCCTCTTAATGTGAGAAAAGAAAAGGAAAAAATAGACCCTCACCTCATTTTCCCTTAGTCCATTATTGTTTGGAGCAAAGAGAGTGGCTTGGATTGACAAGTCTGAGAGGTATTTCAGGAACTCTTTCCCTTTCCTGGAGCTGTTAGAATAAGCCAGGACTTCCTGGGAAGAAACAAAGTTTATTTTTAATGAAGGACAGTCTAGATTCTGGTGGAGTTACTGTGAGAAGAGCTAACTACATACTGCATAAAATTAAAAAAAAAAAAAATTATTTTCACACATGCAATTTTGATGTGACAAAGTTACTAGGAGGAAAGCTTTTATTTAAAAACACTTTTAGCCCCTGCAGCTGTAAGTACTTACTTAGGCTTACAATACTTATAATACTTAAGTCCTTACCTAATTTGAAGGACCTAAGTAGGCCTATTGCAGACAATGAGACCATTATACGAGCAAAGTTGCCTGCCTGCCTAAGCAGGACCCTAAGTTTTAATGCTTTGTCTTCTACTTACAGCAATATGGCAAAATTCACATTAGACACTTTACTTGCTGTGGCACTTTAAGAATCTGCTCTCTGTTGGACATTTAGTTAATTATACTTTTTAATTGGCTGTCACGAGGAATGTGTTTTTAACTTAATTTTACAAAGTCTCAGCCAGACCAAAGACTTTTTTTTATAAATCACACTTTAAATTGCCTTTATTTAGATCATTCCATCCTGCTTTCCTGTTGTATCTTTGTTACTCCTATTTATGTTTTCATACAGTAAGAAAAGCGAGAGTCACATACCACACACATTTTTTTTTGTGCGTGTGTGCGTGCGCATGCCCAGACAGGGAAGGGGTACATTCAGAGACAACCATAGGTGGGTGCGGGGCCTGGGGCAAATCAGCCTGTGCGAGGCCCCTTTAACACTGCAAGGGGCACAGCTGCAGCCGCTCTGCCCAGCTCTCCCTCCTGCCCCCCCCAGTTCCACAGGGCTCTCCAAAGCATGGGGCCCAAGACGATTGCCCCCTACCCGAAGGACAGCCCTGGGTACATTTACATGCATGCATATACAGTTGGGTATTTGCTACTGTACATCTGCTCTGTTTTGTGTGTCACAAAACACTGCATTTCTAATCCGTACCGACACAAAGTTTGTGAACGTGGGGAAGGACATCAAGACTTGAAGCAGGTTCCCACTGCACATGAAGCCATCTCCCACGTAGCCAGGCTTACATGTGCAGTTCACTTCTGTAAAATACAGACACAGATGTGTTAGAGTGCAAGGTAAGAATGACAGTTTTGATCCAGGAGGCTGCTTGAAATGGTTCTGTGCAAGAGAACTAATTTTCTAGATTTAAAAAGCGTTGCCTAGCTCAAAAAGAGAGAACCTCCTGCACCTACTATGCTGCGATCTCTCAAACTTAAAGTTGCTGGAAATAATTATGTTGCTATCTTTTGACCCAACAGACTTAGACACAGGGGCTTTACTACCTTTGACTCTGTAGCAGAAGACATCCCAGGTTTCACTCAGGTTGACTCGAGGCCCATAGTCAATTATTCCAACAACTCCTGATCCACAGTTTGGAGAAGAGAAGGCAGTTGGGTAACCTACTCTTCCAGTGTCTAACCAGCCAGCAGAGCAGAGTTGGTATCTTGCCTGTAACCAACACACAAATAATATTACTGTAAATCACAGAGGAAAGAGATTTGTGACCTATCTAGTGTGCTGTGTATGAAACAAACACATGCCTCTATGTAGGGCCATTATACCATCTGTCTATTACCTATATATTACTTCTATTTGAGGGCATAGGCATTTTTCTGGCTCTTTGACCAAAATTGAATATTATTTCAGCTGCTCTTTTTTTTCTTTAGAGAAATGCCTGTAGTCAACCCCCTCCTATGCTTACCTCTGTTTTGTGGGGTTGCTGCAGTTGTGTGAAGCCCTCCTAAAGTCTATGGAGTTTCATGAACACACAGGGAGGGTCTTTTCTACATAGAGCTCAGAGCAGGATCGGAGTAACAGGGTACACCTACACATGCAATTAATGTAAAGCAATAAACCCTGGAGTTTATTGCTCATGGGCACACTGTTTGAACGTATGCCCGGGAGCAATAAACTCTGGCGTTTATTGCTGTTTGCACACGTTCCCCGGATCATAGCACATTGAACTGGGGTTGGAGAAGCCCCTGCTAGCAGAGGGCCCTGAGGGTCAACCTGCTATCTGGGGGCTTATTCTCCAGCTCAATGTGCTGTGGAAGGGTTGGCTGGGGCACAAGGGTGCTTCAGTGTGGAGTTAGCTGGAAGGCAGTTGGCTTATTCCCCAGCCAGCTAGGGCAGCGTCTACATGCCTGCTGCTGTGGAGTTTTTTACTTTGCAGCAGGATAGTACTTATATTTCCAAGCACTATCCTGCTGCAGAATAAATTAGTTTACTCCAGCCTAATAGGGGCGTACATGTAGATGCCAAGATGTTTACTGCAAGCTAATTAGTTTACTGTGCAGTAAATGTCTTAAGTAGACACTCCTATAGAGAAGTTAGCAACAATTGGATAGTTTTTGTATGTAAAAAGCCAACCAATCAGATGTGACTACAGGAATTAGCTTTTTTATCAGTGGTGAAGAAGAGCTGACAGACCTAGTTAAATTTTAATAATAAGTATTTATTGAAACAAGCTAGTACTACTGCTGGTTTTGCTGTCACATTAGAAATATCTATACTAAGGGTAAAACTGGCATGCCAGATCTGAAAGATCACAAACTTCAGAGTTATTTGAATCTTGAGTTCTGTTGAGGCCCCAGAAGAAGGTTGACATACTGAACATGCTCCAGGTTTCCATCTTACTGTTATCTTTTTTTCCCCTTCTAAATAAGGGGCTTCTTCACTACATTTTGAACTCCAAATGGACAGTATCTTCCTGGCTTATTCCTATATGGCATACTATTTAAAATCCATTCGTTTAGAAATCCAAGGTGAAATCCCTATTTTGTTGAAATCAATTGCAAAACTCCTCCTGACTCCAGTCTTCTGTAACCTAGAACATGCTTAATGAAAATCATGATGAAATGGCTACCCTAGGTCTACAGCAGCCAGGAAATCCCTCACAGCCTTGAGGAAAAAAACCAAACCATATGCATAATTTTGTAAGGGATGATTGTTTAAAAAATGTCCATGATGGGAATTTGTAATAAAAAACATGAGCTTTACAATTTTTTTTTCAGAATAAGTAGAATCAGGCATAAAGTTAGCATAGTAGAGACATTTTCTTGCCAGTATTTCCAGTTCTCAAACCATCATTTAACATTGACAAATAAGAACTCTAATGTTTTGTGACTGCTTGCCATAGAAACATAGCCAGACAAGAGAAATTAAGGTAAGAAACCCCTGCACTGATCTTCTTGAAACTTGGCAGGCTTTGTGGCCTCAGTAAGAGCTACCATCCCTGCAGTTTTCACCCCGCTATGTTGTAATGCTTAGATGTGACATGAGTTTTGCTTTCAAGAATTTGGGGTGCTGTTCCCCCCAAACCCCTGCACCGATCTTCTTGAAACTTGGCAGCCTGCATGCTCTCTGCAGAGTCTACCATCTCTGAAAATGTCATCCAAATCACACAAAAAACAACGTTATAGATATTTTATTGTTTCCCCATTATACCCTATGGCTGGATCTCCAAGGCGACTCTGAAGCACTTCAGGAGCTCCGAACCACTTGGGGAAGCCTAACGAGGCCAGCGCTTTGACTTGGATGTGCTGCTTCGGATCCCGAAGCATCTGAAGCTTCTCCGGATCCGAAGCCCTGTCCGAAACCTCGCACAGCCCTACTCTGTAGCAATGATATCCACTGCTAGATTGTCAGGGCTTCAGTTCCTATATGTAAGACCCAATCTGCTTTCAGAAGTGTGCATATAGTCCTCATTTGAAGTCAGTGAGAACTGTATATCTGTGCTGAAGAATAAAATTTAGCTCATAGTGCACAGACAGAAGTTATATTTGTTGTGCAATTGGCCCCCTGAAAGTGCTCTACAGCCATGCCATGACACACACGCATGGCTGCAGAGTGCTTTAAAAGTGATTGATCATGGGACAAATTAACCCTCATAAAATGTGGGATCAGATGGAGGCACTCCACTTCAGAGCACTTTAGGGAACTTCTTTTCCCTAGGGTCAATCTGCACACTCAGGGCTGGGCCCCTGGTGCTGTCTGTAAGAAGAGAGAGAAGGGGGAGTGAGCTGTGGGCTGGGGTTTGCCTGGCCTGAGTTAGAAGTGGGGCAGGTGGATTGGACCCCTCCATGTGTCACTTCCCTTCACACCCCCCTCTTCAGCTCAGGCCGGGTAAACCCCACCCCACAGCTCACTCCCCCTCCCTTCTTCCCCTCTGTTCCTGCAGATAGCACTGGAGCTGGGAGTGGGTGGGGGCCAGGGGAGAGAGGCTGTAGGCAGGCTCCTTGGGTTCAATCAGCTCCAAAGTGGAGCTTGATCCCCCTCCGGCCCCAACAGGTGAACATCTGCAGGTAGGAGGGTGCTCTAAGTCATGGCACTTTATGCAAAGTACCATGAGTTAGAGTGGAGGCCTGTACATCTGTCAGCACCCATGGTGTTCAGTGTACGTCCTCTAGGACATTCAACTTTCAAATAGCTGTCTTATGATCCTTTTCATCCCTGAGTAGCTATTAAATATAATATATATTGTGTCCACTGCTAGTTCAGCACTGTGTCACCTTCTGAGCATATGACAGCTGGTTATATGTAGCTATTGTTGCTGATTCATTGGCGCAGGCCTCTTTTGCTTTTTCATAAGTCAGTTTGTACTGCCCTTGAGGAGACTGGAAATGGAAAACTCCAACGGTGGCATCTGCAAGTAAAGGAAAAAAAATCTTACTCCAGGGCAAGTGAAAGCTAAGCTGGAACAATTCTGGGTTAAATTGCCCCAGTTTACCTTTCACTTACTGTGGGGTAATTGCTAATACAGGAACAGTCATTGCATATTAGCTGCTTTGAAGTAAGTCTTCACCTCCTAATACCTCCCTGAATTTGATAGTTTGTCCATACTCTATCTGGGTATAAACTGAAACTCTTCTTTCACAGTGTGAACAATCCTGAAGGCACTTTCTTGAAATACAGCTAGTATGTAACAATTCCTTCCACCTGTTGCTTCCACCTTTGCTAAGCATATAAGTACATGTTTAATCACTTGATTACATTCTATTATTCAAAGGTAAATTGCTAAATAGGCAAAGGTATCCATACAGAAACTAGTGCCCTTACTGAGACACCAAAAGGAAGGAGGGGTTCACCTTGATGAATCTAGGCCTGGGATATTAATACTAACCCTGGAAGTGAAGATCACGGCAGTTGGCGTTGGCATGGCACTGCCCATTGTCTTGCAAACAACGATCAACTGGAAGTTGCATCACAGTACAGTCCAGCCCATCACCAACATAGTTATTTTTACATTCACATTTCCGTTTATCCTAATAGAAGAGAGAACAAAAAATCCAAAGAGAATATTTTACAAATGCAGAAATGGCAATACAATACTGAGTAAAAACTACTACAAATTATCATTCAAGAAACTGCTTTAGTGCACAAATACGTTCATCTTTATTAAGCAAACCACAAAACCATATATTTGCTGGTTTGCTATATTAAGAATACAAGCATGACTTAAGAGTGTGCTTTGAACACTTGCATGTGATTTAATAAAGAGGCATGATAATTGCTTAGAATTAAATTAGAGGATTACATACGGAACCATAAAAGGAATTTACTAAACTACTAATTGAAACAAACTGGGAAATGAAACCGCTCTTGGAAGATTTGCAATCTCTTCCAGGATGCTCATATATCTCAATAAGCCAAGGGGTCACATGCAGGATGGAAATACCCAAGGACCCCAAAAATATACATGGAGGATACCCGTGCTGTGGGATTCATTCCTTTAGGGCAGGAATGTTATACATCCAGCCCATGGGCCGGATCTGGTCTGCACAGCCTCTTTAACTGACTTGCCAGGCTACTGGGGGGAGGCTGGCCCTCCACAGAATTGGGGGCCCCTTGCCTTCACTGGGTATGGCCATCAGCGGTGAGCTTGGCCATTGCTCCTGGACTCGCTCACCCCAACCTGCTGCTACTGCCACATCTTTTGTTGCAGACCCTTTATTACCACTGGACCCCTGTTGCTCCTGTCGCTGCAGTGGCCACTGTAGCAGCCCTTGTGACCCATGGCTGGGTTCCAGATTAATTTGACCTTGCTTTCTGGTAAAGAACTCACCTCAGTTCCCTGATTGTGCGTTTTTGTTAATAATGTATATATAATTTGTATTAATCTCAGAGAACTTAAAATTACGTGGAAAGTAGGTTGGGATGGATGCATCTGAGTGATGTATCTGAAAATGAGAGTTGTTGGAGAGGTAGGGGGTCAGATCCAGCTCCTGCTGAAGTCAATGGAAAGACTCCTTTTGATCCTCAAAGGGAATTAGCTTAGGCTTAAAGTGAGGGTTTCCAATTAAACTTACAGGTCCTGTCATTGTACAAATGGCATGTTCATGGCAACCACCATTGTACCCATCAGCGCAAAGGTTTATAGGCAGGCACACATAGCCATCTCCTTTGTATCCTTTTTGACAGCTGCAAAAGACTTTCACACCGATTTGTGTGCATTTTCCATTCTTGTGACACCCGCCGTTGTTTTGTTTACAAAGATTCACAGCTGCAAAGCAATAAGAAAACACAGAAGTTGGAGCACTTTCCAAGAGCACATCTCTTCCCCAGGGAAATGCTGTTTCTAGATCTTCACTGTTTTATGAAATATTTGGAATGTTTTTTGACAGACTGGATTGTAAGGTCCTTGGGCCACCTCTGCATTTGTTAGGGATCAGCCTCTGGGCACATCCTTAGCATGAAATCCTAATATCAAAAGTGGGTGAGAGCAGTGCTGCTTGCATGGAAAGCTGCAGCAAAACACCTTTTTGTAAAGAAAACTTCATGAGGATTAGATACTTTTCTGCATCATTGCAGAATGCAGTGGGGCAAGTCCCCCACCCTCAATCTTATTCCTTAGAAAAACTCTCCCCAAGGCTTCCTCAGAGGCTGGGATATGCACTGGTGCTGATGTCCTCAATGCTTCTTAACTGTATGACAGACTCCATGGCCATGGAGGTTCCTAGTGATCTTGGAGACTAAATTTTCTGGTTAACGTCTGCTTGGAGGTAAGGGTAATAATATGTATTCTCTCTGGTCTTATCTCCATCCTGCCCACTCCTTCCAGTGTCTGACCATACTTTTCTTCCAGGGGGAACCTCTGTAGGTTCTATGGAGAGCAAGCCACTGGTGCCACATCCTCTTTCAATTTATGGGTCTGTGGAGAAGATCTAGCCCCCAGGGCTGTCCAACTGGCACCACACAAGGATTAAGGTGTACCCCACTCAGACTCCTACCAGGCTGCCATTACCCCTATTGCTATGGCTGCAGCAGCAGCAAGGGTCTCAGGGCTCCCCTAGCTTCTGTTGCATGGCTCTGCCCCAGGGGGCAGGACAACACGGTGCAGTTTGGCCTGCAGTGCTGGCAATCAAGAACACCTGTGTGCTGTGGTGGCACTGGGGAACCCACAGGGAGCTGAAGGTATTGTAAGTGTGGCATCTCATCTCTGGGGGAATGCTTACTCATGTATGTGGTGAAGTGGGGCTAAGAGAGCAGCCATGTGCATGGTGTAACGGGATGGAGGGTCTGCTCACACATGGTACAGCAGGGGCGGGGAGGGGGAAATTCTTACACATTCTTGCATATGTGGGGCTTGCAGTGTAGGGTGGCCTGTAACCCCTGCTGATGCTGCCCCTATGGTATGCAGACCTGGGGCATGTGGCCTCTGACTGCTTTAAAGTTGGATAGCCTTGATCTAGCCAATAACAACACGTTTTCTCAAGTAATACAGTCACTATTCTCTTGTCTAAAGTCATCAAGTTAAGACTGTTGCAAACAAATTATTGAACTGGAAAACACTGAGGTCCTTGCATACCCAAATACAATTGCCTATCATGTTGCCTAACTTATACCTGGGAAGGTCCCATTACAATCACTTCATACTTTTTGAAGAAAAATATATAAACATTGTTTCTTTCTTTCTTTCAGTCTTTGTATTCTGAAGGTAGATTTTGGTTCAGGGCCCTCTTTGCAAGCATTTCCTCCTGGTTAATAGTTGTACATTAACAGATATAAAAGAATTCACCTGTACATGTGATTCCATCTCCTTCATAAAATGGCTTACACTGACATATATTGTTTTCTTGACAGACAGCGTTACTGGAACAACTAGGTGAACATACGGGTGGCAGAACTGGGAAGAATGTAAAAGAGCTGTGATGAAAATGATGCACTGTAGTTAAAACATACTCCTATCTCATCATAAAAGGAAAACTCATATACATTTCGTGTTAATTCATAAACCTAAGGAAAGATTCACTTTACTCAGCATAATACTGCCTAGCTCTCATGAGGCGTGTCTACACATCGCCATATGGAAATGTTGCTGTGGTGCCGTGCTTTGATACTTTCAATAGGAAGCACTAACCTATGGTGCAGTAACTGGTGCAGCACTAACCCATGGTGTCCGTACTGAGCTCTGTGTGTGGGGCATGGTTAGGTTTTGCTACTACGTGGCCGTAGCAGCATACTACAATGGGGGAGCATGCTAATACGGGGATGTAGCTGCCAATCATGTATAGACCCACATAATTGCTATGTCGCCATACTGCGCCATATGGTAACGTAACGTGTCACTATGTCGCCATAGGGCAATGTGTAGACTTGCCCATGCAGTTACTTTCCATCATAGATCCTAAAGCCCTTTTGCAATATGGGTAAGTACCATTATGCCCATTTTATACAGGGAAGCAGAAGGGTGAAGAGACACAGTCACCCAGCAAGAAAATGTCAGAGCAAGGAATGGAATAAGTCTCCAATTCCACGCATCAACCACACTAGACCTTGATACTAATCTGATGCAAATACTTCACGTTGCTGATCTATACTTACAATAACAGCCTGATATTATAGAGGGGGATAGTTTTTAAATTAGACATTAGGAATGATTTTTGAACTATACATTCATTTAGTATCATTGCATTTTGCACACACCTAGCACTTAATGCTTTCAAGACATCCCATAACGATGTCATAAAGAATCACTATTTAAAACTTCCTAACATCTCTGTGAATTAGGTAGGTAATTATCATCCCTATTTGGCAGAAAGAGAGTGATGAAGCCACTCTGGGGCAGGGGGTGGAGGGGGATACATAGCAACTCAATGTGAGATATGGCGTCAGAATTCTACTATGAACTTTCAGCCCTGTGGTTGGTACATTACACTGTGCTGTTTCCTCACGTAGACAATGCGATAATCTGCCACAGGTGGTTACGGAGTCATGAGAGCAGTCCCAGCATGGAGCTGATAAAAATACTTCCTTAAAGATCATTCCTGCTTTAGAGCAGGGAGATGGACTAGCTTAGTGAAACCCAGTCACTGTCAAGTCAGGCTTTTGTTGGCTGGTATTGATATTAATGAAAATCCCCAGCACTGCTGCTGTCAGCTTCCCATTCAGTTGCCTAAGTTTCCAAATACAAGGAAGCAGAGATCCTCCTGGTAGTTAAGTCTGGTATTGGGAGCAGTTCGAGGTCAGCACCTAGTAGGATTCTATACACCCAAAAATCAAGTGAAAATCATAGTTTGGAATAGTTGTGGGAGGGTTATCTAAAAAAGCTACAAATCCTAACTCAGATAGGTAGACCTTGCTAATGGACATTCCATTACTGGCTTCAAAGGGATTATTAGTATAATTCAGTATTAGCAAGGTCAGGTCTGAAACCCCTTCAATTCCTTTATAAAAGATATCAACAGAAAACTCCCTTGCTTCTGGCAGATTTCCTGGACTAACTGTCATGGCTACAGCAACACTCCAACTCTGCTTCAGTTGCTTTGGACTTCAAAGGACTGAACTCCTACTTCAGTGAACAGAATACAGCTGACTGAAACAATTAGAAACTACTGAAGTAAATGAGTTAGTACCAGCACAGACCAAGATTTCCCTCCATATGTGGTCTTCTAAACCACTACTAATTTAAATGGAGTTGAGCTCCCATCAGACACTTCTATGATAGTGTATTAACTGTTAATTTTAGTTTATTTTATGCACTGGATGGTCATTCATCAAACAGGTTCACAAAGTGCCAGCTTTAGAGGAAAAGTAGATCTTCTTTAGGTACAGTTCAATGATGGTATAGTTTGGCAGAATACATTTTATAAGTTCCTGTCTTGCTGACACCCAAAGCAATACATTCTCTCAGCATTTATCCTGCACAAGCCAGGATTCCTGATGCCAATAACCTATTCTTTTAAACTGCCTTCTCTCTGTGAAAACCCCAGTTAGGTTAAACTTGCTGGAAATGCTGTAATCTGTTGTTTAATGCAACAGATTCCATTGATAAGACAGACCTAGTTTGGTATCACAGAACTGGCCGGTCCATCCAGTCTCACAGAAACATCGTCCTGATCCAGAATATCCCTCATCACATTGTCCATAGGCCGTGCATTCACAAGCTGTAAAAGGAAGGCAGATTGATTGTTAACAGAATAATTAGGAAAGGAAAATATTTCTCTAGAAAAGTATGTCCTAAGTCATCTATTACAATACAAGTTAGCAAGAATGCATTTTCTTTAACAAGTGTCAATGCATACAAGAAAATAAATATAGACCCTCATTGTGATGGAGAAAATGAATTTCACATTGGACCACAGCAACAATGGGTTAATGGCCTATTTTGGAGATCCAGGCTGAACAGCTGCCAGCTCCACCTAACTTGGTCAAGGGCCCTTTAGCTAGTGGGGATACAAAGAGAGTAGTAGACCAGCTTGACAGCTGGGATGTTTTGTGAACAAGATCCTAGACTGTATGCAGAGGTTGAGCAGTCACAAACTAGAGACTCGGTGAGCAGCTGTATCTGGAGAGAAGCGTAGGATTGGCTTTTGATTGTCAACATTGCCAAACCTGGGGTTTGAGCCTTTCCTTAAAGTCACCTGATACACAACCCTGGTTCATGTTTCCTGATCAACCTGACATTTTCTGTTAGTTTTTATAGCATGGACTCCACCTGCTTTTCCCTATGTATTGAAACCTGGGACACAGTATATTACTTCACTGTGAGTAACTCTTCCCTTGTTTGTGCCCTGCAGCAAGGTATGGAACTAGTACCTTTTAAAGAAACCTTACTGTTAGGGGTTCTTTGTGTTTTGATGTTTAAAGAAGTTTTATCTTCTGTTTGTACCTCTCACTAGACTAGAATATCCCTTTTTACAAAAGGAAAGTGAGGATGTGGGCTTTGATTTATAAGCATTTCTGATTCTCTGGAAGAACTCTGGCCAAACAGAAGTCAGTAGCAAAGGCCCTAAACCCCAATAATGACAAGATTTAACTCTTTGATGTCTATTTGTAAAGGGTTCTGGATTCTTATAAGCAAGTGAAATATGCACCCTTCAAGAATATAGAGCCAGAAGTCCATTCTACTTGGCCTTGGTGAGGCCATAGCTGGAGTACTGCATCCATTTTTGGGCCCCCCACTTCAGGATGAATGTGGATAAGCTTGAGAGAGTCCAAAGGAGAGCCACCCGCATGATCAAAGGCCAAGAGAGCAAGCCTTATGAGAAGAGACTGAGGGACTTGGGACTCTTCAGCCTGGAGAAGAGAAGGCTCAGGGGGGACTTGGTGGCAGCCTATAAGTATATAAGGGGGGTGCACCAGGATCTGGGAGAACAGTTGTTCACCAGGGATCTGCAAGGGATAACTAGGTCTAATGACCACAAACCTCTGGAAGGCCGATTTAGACTGGACATAAGGAAAACATTCTTTACAGTCCGAGTGTCCAGGGTCAGACTCCCCCAGAGGTGGTGCAAGTACCTACTCTGGACTCATTCAAAAGGCATTTGGATGCATATCTTGCTGGGATCATTTGACTGCAGCAGGCTTCCTGTCTATGGCAGGGGGGCCTGGACTCAATGATCTCATGACGTCCCTTCTAGCCCCTAATGTCTATGAAATCTATGAAGTCCTCCTTGACCCTTCTTCTCCTAAACATGAAAGTTTTATATTAGAGCCACAGTTTATATACAGTTATAAGCATTCATACTGTGGAGCAACAGTTGGCAAACTGATACATTTTTATCAGGGCGTCTGAATTCATAACCATATATTTTAGTTCACCGCTAGACAGTACCAATCTGGGTTAGATTGAGATCTGGTGACTTAGCATGAAAGACTTGGTGTCACATTCCCCGATATTTTGATCAGTTTCCCAACTGCAAACACTGTGCTAAGATTTTCTAGAGTGAAATTTCCCCTTGTAAAGGGTCACAAGTTCAGTGCATCTAGGGAGTCTCATTTAAGCCCATAGCTTAGGGAACTACAATTGTGATCTTTTGTTGGCCTGTGCCCAAGGGCCCTGACACAAGTTACAATCAACGTATTAACTGCACCTTTAACAGTAAGCTGACCATCCATTAAAGCCAATTTATGGCATGTTAATATGGCAAATGTGCCACAAAGATATTCCACATAAAATGTTTAATGTATAATGGTTGCTTGTTTGTATCACTGAATGTGTGGCATATTGGGGCTGATCATGATGGGTCCTGAAGCTCAGCTGAGCATAGGGGTCCAGCTTGGGACATCGCCAGGGTCCAGGATTTGGCAGTCCCCTACCTGATCACTGGGATTGGGCTGGAGGCAGCACCAGGTTCTGGATCTGACATCCCTGTTTGACCCCTGGAGGCAGGCTGGGGGGTGGGGTGTGCCATGAGTCTGACATGAGTTAATGAGTTAATACATTGATTGTGATGAACTTATAGGCAGCCACAAGGTCGCCTCTCAACCTTCTCTTGCGGAGGCTGAAAAGGTCCAGGTTCTTTAGTCTCTCCTCGTAGGGCTTGGTTTGCAATCCCCTAACCATACGAGTGGTCCTTCTCTAGACTCTCTCCAGGTTATCCGCATCCCTCTTGAAGTGCGGCGCCCAGAATTGCATGCAGTACTCTAACTGCGGTTCCTAAATATATCCTGTTTCGTACTGTGGCTGGAATGGGGAAGGTATATTTTGGTTAAACTGAACTGTAGGCAGAGAAAGAAGTGGAGCCTCAATCTCTTTCTAATTAATGTCCAATGGAAATGTATACATGATGGTAGAATGGATGAAATTCACCCTGGTGCTGGTGATCAAAACACAGTCCATGCCCCACCAAGGTCTCATGCATCCTCTATTTTAAGGCCGTGTGCCAGTTTTATACCTGGAAATGATTTTTAGACAGTGTGAGGACTGCACCGGCTGCAGAAAGACTGTCAGTTGTGGAAGGGAAGAGCAAAGAAAGATGCATAAAAACATTTCTTTTTACTTTTAAAAGCAAAAAAGGAAAAAGGTTATTTTCAGATATTGATTCTGAAATGGAATTGGAACATACGTTTGCAAGAAAAGCCATATCGTCCTGGCAAACACAGCTCACATGAAGTCCCATTGAAGCCGGGGTTACATGTACATTCCCCTGTTCCTGTGTATCCATCTTTACATGAGCCATGATTATTACATGGGGCTTCTGGCCCACCTGGGCAGGCTAGAAAGGATATACAGCTAGTTAGTCAAGTATTTCCTGCTCAGCTTTGTATTTGGATGTTTCTTTGTTTTCCAGTAAAACTTATCTTTTTCTGAAATTACAAATGTTAATGCTTAATGTCTATGGATGGGGTTTTTAAAAGCACTTAAGAGATTTAGGAATACAAGGCTTGTGTTCCTAAATTCCTGAATTGCATTTGAAAATCTATCTCCTTCCTCTCCCAAAACACAGAGTGGACCACAGTGGATCCATACAATCCTATGCACTTGAAGGAATTGACTTAAGGCCTCAGTCTGGCAGTCCAATCCAGGCAAAGCCCCAGCAAACTGGAAAAAAAAAACCTGGTAGGATTCAAAACACATGAAACCCAGCATTCACCCTCATACAGCTGAGAGAAGGCTGGGAACCTAGGAATAGAGGAACCAGTAACAGCCTTAGAAATGATTCTGTGCAGCTGCAGTTTTCAAAACCCATATTAATTTAAACCAAGTAGGCCTCCAACCCCACTAGTACCCAATGCTCTCTGAACTCATACCAGATGCACACATGCCAGTGAAGAAATGATGAATTCTAGGATGTGTTCAGTGCTGGCACATGATCTGGATCTTACTTCTTTTGTCTGTTTTAAAATCAATTTCGAATTGGAGATAAGTGGCTCCATGTAGTGTCACAAAAAAGCAATATTTACCCTATAAAATTCATTTTATTAACCTGGAGTTTAAAAATTGCTGGTAAAACGTTTAAGTCTTTTTCTGAGCATATTTAAATATTTGGAGTGACAAGTAGTAATGTTCATATCCAAGCATATATTGGAACCTCCTCTACAGCATTATCCTGTTTTACAGGTAGGGCACGCAGATATATTGTCCCAGGCTCTAAAAGCTATACCACAGGTGATATTAGTTTGACATTATTCCTCTTCCTTATCCCTGTACTTTGCCAGTCTTGATCAGTGCACAGTCATGACTGCAACACCTTTTTAATTGCAGCTTTTAAAGTACTTAATGTAGCATATTTATATAGTAAAGTATTCAATATCATGCATAGCAGCTCCTGTTCTTGTCACCTTGTGGTTCTTACTCAGCAAGAAGTTTTTGCAAAAGTTAACAAGAGGAAAACCCTACCTTGGCAGTCTCGCCCAAAGTAACCCTTGCAGCACTTTGCAATCCAGATCACCAACGAACAGTCCTGACGACAACCTACTATACTCCTTCCATAGGCGTAATAAGTACATCTCTGGATCCCTCCCTAAACAACACCCAATGTAGCACAAAGAGGATAAAAACACAAGCAATTCAGTGTTCTGTGGATTATTTTAATTTATTTATTTTCTTAAATGTAGTGCTGATCAAGCGGGTGGCCCTGGAGGTTCAATTATTTATCCACAAAAAAAGCTAGGTGCAGGGTTTACCTTGACAAAATGATACCTGAGATCTACATAGAAGAATCAGATAGGGTTTTTCTGATGTTTGGTAAGCACAAAGACAGGACCACCAAATTCTCTGTAATTCCTGGCTTCATAAAAAAATTACCTTAATTCTTCATGTGGAATGATGGATGTGGTAGCCTGCTCCAAACTTCACTGGAGCACTTACAAAATCCATTCAAGTCTGACCTATCAATCACAACTGATGTCATTCAGGAAGGAAATGATTTGGCCCTGATTGCTTTAATCAAGTAATTTCATTCCCTATCTCTTTTGTTCTTCAAAATATGTAATTTTATTATTTGTACAGTGCATGGAGGTCTGTGGGCTAGACTGGTTTAAAAACATTATAATGTAATACTAGAATTAATATTATAATGTATTAGTATTACCTGTGGCTTAGCCCCAGTAGGGCATTTAAGCTTATTGTAACAGCCAGCACAATCCCCCTGTCATGAAAAGGAAAAATGGGTTTAAAAATAGCAACAAAAACAAGCTGTTTGAAGTATCAGAAAAGCATCTGCTGTTACATAGGTAGTAAAATGAATGAAGAGAGAAAGATACTTTGAAAAATCCTCATTTTTATTACTCCTTATATAGATCACACAAGCTTTCCCAAAGAGATATAATGGAGAAACTAGGAGGAAAAGGAACAAAAGGGGTGCATTAATTAATTTAATAGATTTCATAGACATTTGGGTTGGAAGGGACCCTGGAGGATCATCGAATCCAGCCTCCTGCCCCAGGGGCAGGAAGTGAGCTAGGGTCAAAGGATCCCAGCAAGATAAGCATCCAAATATGTCTTGAAGGCATTCAAAGTGGGTGCCTGAACTGCCTCCGGTGGCAGTCTATTCCAGACCTTGGGGGCTCGGACAGTGAAGAAGTTCTTTCTTATACCTAGCCTGAATTGGTCGCAGTGGAGTTTGTGACCATTTGATCTTGTCATCCCTTGGGGCGCTCTGGTGAACAGATGTTCCCCCAGATCCTGGTGAGCACCCCTGATAAATTTATAGGTGGCCACCAGATCACCCTTGAGCCTGCGCTTTTCCAGGCTAAATAGCCCCATGGCTCTCAGCCTCTCATCATAAGGTCTGTTTTCTTGACCTCTGATTATGCACATGGCTCTCCTCTGCACCTTCTCAAGCTTCTCCACATCCTTTTTGAACTGTGGAGCCCAAAACTGGACGCAGTCCTCCTGCTGCGGCCTCACCAAGGCTGAGTACAATGGGAGAATGACGTCCCGGGATTTGCTTGAGAAGCATCTATGGATGCAAGCCAGTGTTTTCCTTGCTTTACTAGCCGCAACATCACACTGAAGGCTCATGTTCATCTTGTGGTCAATCGTGACCCCCAAGTCCCTTTCATCTGTAGTGCTAACCAGCGTAGCACTGCCGAGCCTATAAGCATGCTGCAGGTTTTTCCTCCCACGGTGGAGAACCTTGCATGTTTCGGTGTTGAACACCATCAGGTTCTCGTCCGCCCATTTCATGAGCCTGTCAAGATCTGCCTGGATCACCCTCCTGTCCTCAGGTGTGGATGCTTTACCCCAGAGTTTGGTGTCGTCGGCAAACTTGGCCAGTCTGCTTCTGACACCAATGTCCACATCATTGATGAAGATGTTAAATAGTATAGGTCTTAGGACAGAGCCTTGAGGGACCCCACTGGTCGCAGAGCACCAAGACGATTGGCTTCTGTCGATCACCACCCTCTGGGTCCTACCGCAGAGCCAATTCCACACCCAGTGGGTCGTGGTGAGTTTGAGGCTGCAGTTAGCCAGTTTAGCCAAGAGGTGATCATGGGATACCGGATCAAAGGCTTTTTTAAAGTCAAGATAGACAACGTCGTTCTCTTCCTCCTTGTCCAGGTGATAAGTCACCTGGATAAGTTCATTAATTAATGAAATGAAAGAGAAATGAGATTTCCCAGTGGAAATTTTTAAGTGTGGGGACGTTAATACATTAAATGTGGAGCCTAACTGAAGTGCAATAATTACAACGCTCCAGCAGACTTGATTGAACCTGCTCCAATGCGCTGTAATTATACAGTGCATTAGAGCAGCCTCCTGGCTTGTGTACAGGCACCCTATAAATGTAATTTGAGATACTTTAAGGAGACTGATTTTTTTTTCAGAAAGTATGAAGCAGAGCTATGCAGATAACTGATTTTTCAGTTTAGACATCAAAGAAAAAATAATTACAATTAAGTTTTGGTAGATGTGACATAAAATTATATTTCCTAACTGAAATATAAACTTAACAATTCATTGATTTAGATCAAATGAAATGTTTTGCTTTATTTGGGCTTTTTAACCTTTTAGCATTTAAATTTAGTTAAATTTGGTCTCAAAATGTTATTTGCACATGCAAAATCAGAATGATTTATTTTAAAAATGTTGAAATGAAAGATTTTGACTTTTTAAAAATGTTAAAAATATTTTGGGGGCCAAAAGTATTCACCAAATTTGAAACTGCAAAGAGGCAGTCACTTTGAAACAGCAATTTTCGCAGATAAACTGGTCATTCAGAAAATTTTGCCAGATCCTCATGATGAGTACCCTGCAAAGTAGACTCCTTTATGGTAGGGGTGTGCGAAGTGGGCCCTATTTGATTCAGATTTGCATTTAGCCCAAATCAGGGACAGTGATTCGATTCCCTGGTTTGGATCACTGTCCCTGATTTGATTCAGCTGAATCTGAATCTGAAGATTCGATGCTGATTGGGAGAATCAGCGATTTGGACATAGACACAGCTTTAAAATTTTTTTCTACATACCTTGAGGTAGCAGGTGTGGCTCATGATTTGTACGATTCTGGGGCACATGGTGCATCCCACAGGAGCACAGGGGGTGGGTCCTTTCATGTGCTTGGCAGCGAACCCAGAAGTGGACGGGAAGTACTTCTGGTCCACTTCTGGGTCTGCCAGGGAGCATGCTGGGGGGCCTCCCCGCACCTCCCTGGCTCGGGGATCAGCCATGGGGGGACCCCAAGTGCCCCCTCAGACCCAGGAGGCACCAGTCACTGAGCTGGGAGGGCATGGAGGGGCTCCCCATGTGCTCCCAGGTGGACCTGGAAGTGGACTGGAAGTGCTTCTGGATCTGCTGCCGAGTGCATTGGGGAGCTTCCTGTGCTTCTGTGGGATGCTCCATCCACCCCAGCACTGCAGCATTCATGAGCCCCTGCTACTTAGAGGTATGTAGAAAAAAAATGTAAAGCTGTGTCTATGTCCAAATCTCCGAATCTTTCTGAATTGATTCGGAGGGTTCCGATTCAATTCGGAGAGATTAAAGGGTCCTCTGATTCAATTTGGATTCAGAGATTCAGCCACCGAATCAAGCCGAACCTCTGCCAAATCGAATCAGGTACTGAAACTGCACACAGCCTTACTTTATGGTGCCTCACGTTGGGTGCATCTATACATGCACATTTACTGCATAGTAATTTAGGTTACTGCACAGTAACTGAAATTTACTGCACAGTAAGGGTTTGTGTCTACACATGCATGCCCTTACTGCAAATAAATATGGCGACTTAAGATGACTAGGGTGTAAATTTGATACCTGCACAATGCCCAATTAGTTACTGTGCAGTAATACACGTGTGGACTCATTATTGCGCAGTAACACTGTGTATGTGGACTGGCTTGGGACTAACTTAAGTCTCAAGTCAGTCCGCACAGAGTTTTACTGCACTTTAATGACTGCATGTGTAGATGCCAGCCTACAAAATGCTTACTGTAGTAAATGTATGCGTAGACGTACCCATTGGGTATCTAAATCACTAGTCAATTTTTGAACTTTAGACTACGGTGGGGTTTTTTTGTTTTTTTTTAGATACTAGATACCAAAAAATTCACAGATACAAAATCCTTCTGCTTTTTGGAGTTCATTTAGGTTCAGCAAGAAGTTTCCCTACATGCTGCTGCATATTCAGATCACAAACTTAACATGGCTAGCACGGACACCCTCAATTATTACCATGGTATTCTGCATTCACTACCTTATGAACTAGAAGCAGTGTGGCCACATTTGTTATTTTAGCTGCCTTAACTCTGTGAGAAGACAGTGACGCCACTTCCATTCTGGGAGGTACTGCATGCTAAATCTGCAGTCTAGACACAGCCTCAGATGCATTTAAACACCTGCCTGGGAAGGCACATGGTACTGGCTAGTGTTAAAGTGGATTCCAGACTAGGTAGTGTATTGCTTTATGTAATTCAAGGATACTAATACCATCCTTTTATGGGTAAGAACTTCAATTTGTATTATTCAAAAGGGCAAAATAATTTTTGCACTATGTTTATAGTCATATTTGTATAAGATGGGCTTGTCTAGACTAGGAAAAATGGCTGAAAGATGTAGAATTAGCTAACATGTTTCAGTCAGCTCTGACCTAGTCCCTACCCCCTCTTTTCCTCCGTGTAAGTGCAGCCATACCCAAGAGTTCTTTCTGAAGTTTTTTTAGTGTACATTTAGCTAGTCAGAGTCCACCAGACAAACACAAAGTGGTATATAAAGCCAGGTTTCAGCCATAGAAGGTAATTGTGATTGTGCTGAAGTTGTTGGAAATGGTACTGCTGACTTTGGTGGGACCATGATTTGGCTCAAGGGAAAAAAAAACTGAGCCAAAGGACTGACCGTGAAATTTCCAGTGATAAAGGTATCACATCGTCCTCCAAGGGTAGGGTCCGTTAACATGCAGTCGATACCATATGCAATGCCACCATCAAACTCCAGGTGCCGCTGCATGATCTTACATCTCCTGTCATTCAGATAAAGAGCCCCCTGAAAGAGAGAGAGGCCAGAAAAGAAAGTCACAGTGTAAAGAGCTAACTTCATTGAATGCCTGGATAAAACCCTCTGCAACTTTTTCCAGGAATTAGTAAAATATGTCTTTAAGCCAATTACCTCTTCAGATACTGCAACAACATTTTTCGCTGTGCAGGCCCTGATCTCTATAAGGGGCCCAGAGAGCTAGGCCCCCTCACACTGTTATCATGGCTAATGGGGCCAGACATCACCACCCCATGATTCCCCTATTCTCCAAGAGTATGTCCTGTGCTTCATCACAACACTGACAAGAGAAATCCTTATCCCATGTGTGTATTTTCACAGGACCATATTTTCAGAGACAGGTACTAGAAAAATCAGTTCATTGGGCAGAGGTATAGCATGTTCTGTGCATAGGTAGCAGCAGTAGTAAAGGCAGTGATGGTGGCCAAAGGTGGTAGTGACTGTGGGCAGCCAGGTTGACAGAGGCAGCAGCTACCATTCTTGAACCCTCTCTAAGTCAGTACCTGGGGCTGGTGCCCTGGTTGTCCACTTCTGGGTATACTACTGCATGGACATGTAATAGGTAATTACACACACAAAACAGTGAATTTGTGCATTTAATTACTGTTTGGACCTCTGCAGTAATAATTTATAAAATATAGCTCTTACTGTATATATGCAACTCTTGATGTTTCTTTCAGAGTCATATTCACATTGCATTTATTCATTTTATTGTGATTTGTTACATATGATGCCACTATGATATTTTCCTTTTGAGGTATGTACCAGGCAGTCATTTAAAGCAAATACTGTCTTATGACAAATAAAATTATTGCTCAAAAGGGTAATGAACCATCTAATCTATTAAAAAAACCCACAACACCTTTTGGATCTCTTAGCTGGGGTATTAGGAGCGGCTAATATGGACCACCTCACAGATTCATTGACTTCAGAATCACCACTGCCTTTGGTAGGCTCTACAAAAGGCCAAGAGGAGTCTGCACTAGTGGATCCTAAGATCCATATCTAGGTCAAAGAGGGTGTTCCATGAGGGCTCCTGATGTGTTGGTGCATTAAACACTTACAATATCATTATTATCCCCACATTTTACACTGAGATCAGAACCTTGAAGGGTCTTCAGTGAGTTGGAGCCAGGGAGATCACAGGCTGAAATCTGTAGAAGAAAAAATTCACAGAGGAGGAGGTTTGGCATGGTGGGACAGAATCTTAGCAATTATGAATCATTTGGAAATGTTTGCAAGGACTTCACCTTGGCATCTCTGATGACGTGGAATTTCAGGTATTGTACCAGTTTGTCCTTGTTAGACTTTTTAAACAGGAAATCCTGTTGTTCCTGTGGCAGCGCTCTGATAGCTGCATCTGTAGGCCAGAACAAGGTGACTGGCTTATGGATAGGATCGTTGATTAGACTCATCAAACCAGCATCCTGGAATACACAAGAAGTGTGTGTGAAAGTGTCGTTGTCTCTGAAATCACCTCCATACAAAGGATTCACACAGAAACTTGTACTGTAGCTACCAGTACATTGGTGAAGAGGTGAGAATATTGAAAACATCCGAGCCTTCTTGGTAAATGGCATTTTTTCCCCTCCCTAGGTGCTAAGTCATGATTTAAGAAAGTGGATGTCTCAAGTTTCTATCAGCCTTCAAAATAAGTGAGCTGATTTTCAAATGTGTTTTAGTATCCAGCATCTCTGATTGCAAACTGGGTCACTTATTTAGACACTTAGGTAATGGATGCTTTTTTGAAAAGCTGGGCCAAATAGTTGTGGTACAACAGAGGAGGAGATGGAAGGCTATAGTTGAGGCAGTTATGGGTCCTCAAGGCTTGTGAGACCAGAGAGAGAGAGACATGGGAGGACCAAAGTTTGGGGAGAATTTATGAATATGCAGATCTGCCAAGTGGAAGACAAGCATATTGAACGCTGGGACTACTGCATAACCTGATGAGAGCCAGTCCACATGCCACACTGCACACAGCCTAATCTCACAGGTACTGTGCCAGTTCCACAATTTGACTCTTAAACTGTGTACATTTAAAACTGTGCCAACAGGTCATTGACTCATATATTCATACCTCTAGCAAGTTGCTGAACAGGATGTATCCATGTTTGGCTGCAACCATTTTAAGGCTTTCCTAGAATGACCAAAGCATTCAGTGAGTTTACTGTCTTGTCAGGGAAATAAATTACAACTACATTTAATATGTATATGTTAACTTTGGTTTGCTCATCACTGTGAATTCAAAGCCACTTTCAGGTCTTTTTTCAGATGCTCTCTGTATGACAGATGCTCTGCATTATATAAATGTATTTCTTTGATGAATGTTAAATATAACATTGATATAATTTAAAACATGCAGCAATAGAAAACTATGCTGATTACTCTTGGTAGGAGCTTTATCACAGCATTACTTTTTTTGGGTAACGTTGCTTTTTTTGGGCTAAAAGAAATTAGATAGAAACCCTTGGATTAGAAAGGCAGAATGATATCACTGGAAATTATATGTATGTGAACTAAACGTACCCGCTTAATGCCTGACTCCCCTGTGGGGAACTGCTGAATATGTTGTGGGACTAGGATTTTATCTATGACATGGATCACGCCATTTGTGCCAACAGCATCGCTGGATACTATCTTCGCTTTGTTGTTCAAATACAATGAATTCTGAAAAGGTAACACAAATGTGTTTTCCATGGAAATGTGCAGAAAGAAGACACAGAAATCAAACCCCTTTAACATGACAAAGTTAACACGCTGTTTGCAAAGCACTGCAACAAAAAGGCCCTATTTTTCATAATTTAGAACTGGGTCCTGCAATACTTAGTCACAAAAGTAATCCTTTTGAAGTCAATGGAACTTTCCAAGTGAGGAAAGATTGCTCATACGTGAGTTGAGCATTTGGAGAGTAGAGACCTAGCATAGTAAATGGAGAGGTTTACATTTATCAGGGTTTTATTTTATTGAATGTATTTATTTTGTATTAATTTGTAAAACCAAACGAAGGGAAAAGGGAACATTTTGATTTAAAAAAGCCAAATGAAAATGGGCAATTGTGTTGCTTTAACAATTGACTCTAACCATTTTGTTACCTCTGAGTAGTTGACCTGGATGGGATCCCCCTGGAGAGAAGTGACATTTGCAGTTGTTGTGAGGTCATTATAGAGTAGTCTGGCACAGGCCACCATGTGGTACCGAAGGATTTGGGGCATCACTCCACTGGTAATCCAGTATTTAGCCTAAGGCAAGAAATGAAGGAGTAAAAAGGCAAGGAAAGAATAACATGGAAAGCTGACTCACTGGAAGTCCTTTTGTCCTTGACTTACTTGTGGTTCATTGACAAATGCTTCTTTATTGGGTGCAAACACAGTGAATGGTCCAGAGCCTGTGAGATCATTGATAGCAATGCCCTGGAAAGTTTAAAAGAACAGAGCAGAAATTAATGTGCACAGTTCTACCCAGTTGATAGACTGTACTGGGGATTAGGACCTCAAAATATACCAGGGGCCTCTGTTTTGTCCTCTGTTGAACTGGAGTTGCAACTGCTCACCACCTTGCTTTTGCTCACCACCTGCCTCACACTGAATCCCCTTGTTCATCCCACCACAAGGAAATATGAGGGCAAGAAAAATAGACTGCTGCCATGTGGACTGTCCCCTCTCAATCCCTTTACCCTTGCAGGTTTTAAAGTGTTTTCTCTGCTGGATTTGCCTGACCATGCTCTCTCAGCTTCTTCCGTTTGATGGCAATTTATTCTGTTATATGCTGCCTGTCTTTATGACAATGAACAAGGAGTGCTGAAAAGTGAGGGGGAAAACCAGGCTCAGTAGCAAGGCAGAAAGGTTACAGGTCTTGCAATAGAGTGAGGATAACTCTTTGCTTAGAAAAGTCCAGAAGTGTTTTTATAGTGATGTGTGCACGCACACACTCCTGCATACATGCACTTATGTATAATTTTAATGTTGTTATAGGATCAAACTGAGACAGCTGCCCCCGTTTTGCAAGCTACTGGTCAGAGAAATCTCTCCCAACAATCTAGATAGAAAAGGCAAAGAATAAAAGGGAAACAGAAAGGTGAAGCGACTTGTTCAAGATTACACAGCTGGACAGAGGCAGAGCTGGAAATAAAACTCAGGCCTCTTTACTAACAGTTCAGCGTCCAGTTCAATGGGTTAGGAGTGTCTTCATACAGATGCTTACATTAAAAGAATTGCATCACCATCTGCTGAAATGTTGCTGTAACTGGAGGAGCACACAGTAGCTGCTTAAAAGCGTGTGACCTCATCCTACAGGTTTTCAGAAAGGTGATGAAAAGTATTATGTACACTCAAAAGCACAGCAGGTAAGCAGAATGCAGTTGTCCACATCCCAATGTGGATGTGAAAGGAACCAGTGGGTCACTGACTGTGAGTGGGCAAACCTCAGTTTTCTGTCCAAGATAACAGAGTACAAGTGCATGATGACTCCAGCCCTAAAGAGAGTTGAGGAGTAGAGTCACCAGCAGAACACCTTTTCTTCTTGAAAGTCTCCAAGGTCAATAATAATTGGCCAAAATCAGACTCAGTTAGGCTATGAGCTCAGATTAAGAGAGAAGGCAACAAAAATAAACATGTAATTAAAAAATTTCCTACCTTCATGTGATAATAAAACATGGAAGTATTGCTATTCCTGAGAAGCTCCTGCAACCAAGAATAAAAGAACACTTTAACTGAAATGTGTGAATTTAGGATTCTGCTTGAAGAATATAAATATAATGATTGCATATAATGGGGAAAGAGCAGTCTTTGTTTTAGAAAGGAAACTTGCTGGTCTAGAATATACAGTACCCATTTGCATTATTTCTGTAGTTCTTAACTGGCTCATGATATTCCTTATCTCACTAGCTTTTCAAAAAGCAGTTGCTTTGAGAATCTAAGAATAGTAACATTCATGTTCTTACTATACTGTCATGCAAGCTATATGTCAGATTACTCCATTTCTTTCTTTGATAGTTATTATTATTATGAAAACCCAATAACACCAAACAAAACTTCAATATTACAGGTTACAACCTGGAAAGGATCGCAGAATCAGAAGCCGGGGATGGACCTTGAGAATCATCTAGTCCAACCCCCTGCAAAATGCAGAATGCACTTTTTTTGAGCTGACCCAGAATGAAAGAGTAGGCATTTTTGTCTTGTATAAAGTAGGATCTTTATGGAAAGTTACATATATATGTCAACATTTAAAAAAAATGACTAGTGATTTGGGTTGCCCAACTTGGCACACTTTAAAAAGATCTGAATTTTAGAGGGTAACTTTTCAGTACTGTCTGAAAGCCACATTCCTTTAATAGTGTTGAGGTGATGTTGCCATTATAGTCCAGGAGGTATGTGAGAGGCAAGAAGTGTTGTGGGTGGTATCTTTTATTGGACCAACTGTATGGTTGGTATAGACAGACAAGCTTTTGGGTATTACAGTACCCTTCCTCAGGCCCACATTCCTGTAATGTGTCTCAAGCTGTGCGTTGACAACTACTGGCCTCTACTTAATGGAAAGAGACAGTACACCTAGGACTAGGAGGATAAATGTTTGTACGTTTGAAGAGGCCCTCCAGTGAGTCTCAGGCTTTAGGCTGCTAAAAATTTTAAAATTTTTAAACAAAAAGGAAAGAAAAATTACTGAACATGTTTAAGAAGTCTGACCTCTGAAGGAGGGGCTAAGACACGGGTGGGCAAAATACGGACCGCAGGCTGGATTCGGCCCGCCAATTGACTGGGTCCAGCCCATGGCTGTCCCTGTGGCACTCCACATGGGGCCAAACCCCACCCACTCCTGCTGGGGCAGCCCACACCATGCTCCCGCCTGCTTGTCCAGGCCCTGGACAGCACAGGCAGCTTCTGGCGGGGCTGTTCTCAGTGTGGCTGGAGCTGGTCAGGTGCTACTCTGCTCCTCTTGCCTCCAGCTGCAACTCCTCCTCCGGCCCTTGCTGTACGGCTCTGGGCAGACAGGGAGGAAGCTTCATCTGGGTGGCCCCTACCCCAGCATATGAGGCTCAGCATGTGCCCCGGCATTCAACACCCACCTGCAGGTGGCTGATCATCACTAGGTGGGTGGAGTGGGAAGAAGGGAGCTGAGAGTTGGAGCTGCAGCCCCTCACGCTGAGGCTAAAGCTGCCCAGCTGGAGCTCCCCCCTGCTTGGAGCAGTGAAGCAAGTGCAGGAGCAGGATGAAAAGCCACCGCTGGAGGTGAGAGGAGAAGAGCAGCACTTGGCTGGCTGCGGCAGAACTGGGAACAGCTCCACCAGAAGCTGCATGCACTGGCTGGGGCTGGGTCCAGGGCTGGGCTGGTGCGTGCGAGCGCAGCGCGGCCTGCTTGGGAATGAGTGGTCGGGGCTTGGCCCCATGTGACATGCTTTGGGGGCAGCTGTGGACCACACCACCCAGGTAAGCTCTGCTGCATAAGCCTCCCATGCCTGCCCTCCCTCCCCTCCCCTCTGGCTGGCTCCTGGAACCTAGTGCCCAGGCAGCCCCCCACAATACACGAACCCCTCCAACTCTCCCCACCTCTTCCACAAGACAGGTGTGGAGGGAGCAGACTGGGGCTTGGCCTGGGCCCTGGCCTAGAGCTGTCATTGCCCTGTGACCTGGCCCTGTGACCCTGACCTGCCCTGCTTCCAAACACTGTTCTCTGCCTGCCCAAAGCCCCATAGGGAGTTTTGGTGAGTTGGTGGGGTGTGGGGGTGGGGGTGCTGATCTAGCTCACAACAGCTCATCAAAACTCCCTATGTGGCTTCTGGGCCTAAATAATTGCCCACCCCTGGGCTAAGAGAACTAACTGTACACAGAGCAGAAGAATGGTAAGAAGTAACACACAGCCATCTCTTAGCATCCGTGAAGAAGGAGAAAAAAGCAGGAAGGGAATGACTTAGTGACAACTTCAGGATGCTTCTTATTTAACAGGTAAAGACCAGATTCATGCTAAATAAACTGAGGAGGAAATGTGTCTTGGACATCATCTCTGAGATATTACTGCTGATAACATAAAGTCCCTTCTACCTTTTCAGTTCTAGACCTTTTGTTACTAGATGTGGAGGAGCAAACCTTTGCTCTTTAAAGTTCAGGACTTTGTCTCTGCCCAGTTTATATGACTTGTGTAAATGGGGGAGATGATGCTTCCAAGAATACACCACTTACCTGTGTCCTCGCACATGATCCAAATTTGACATTGCAGTGGTGAGGACACTTCATAAATGTCTCCTCATGATTTCTCTCAATATCTTGGTTTCTAGTGACCTTGGCAGCAGCCACTGGAGAAGACTGGGACAGTCTTACTTGCACATGTCTAAGTCTGTAGTTTGTGAGTGAGGGTGGGAGGAATAGGTAGGCATGTTTGGAAGCATTCCTGCTATTACCTGGTGCAGCTGCAGTGTATACCTCTCTCAGAGGTGCCCTGAGCACTGTAATTTCCATTCATGTCAGCTGGAGAAATGGGAATTTTAAAATCTCTGAAATTGAGGCTGTGGGTGTTCGAAGCTGGGCATCCAATGCTGAGATACTTAACACTTGTTGGTGCATTGGAAAATTTAGCCCTGAATGATTTGTGCTGAAGTTCAATGGTAAAATAGGAGCCATTTATTCACTTCTAGTCCCATCCACAATTTACAAGCCCTTTTTGATCGTTCACAAACTACCTAACATACAGCAGCTGTACATTAGAATATACCAGATAAACTAGAGGTATTCTTTACAGTTATGGAAGAGAGAAGGAAATACTGAGGTAATCATATCTTTTATCTAAGCAGAATTGACATATTTTTAAGGCAGGGGTGGGCCAAATACAGCCTGCCAGGCAAATCCAGCCCACCAGGCCATTCTACCTGGCCCACAGGGGCCCTAAAAAATTTAGAAAATATTTATTTGCCTCTGGCTGCCTGTCAAAGATGACAAGAGCCAGGAACAGTTGGACCCAGGGGGAGCCATCACCAGGATGCAGCAGCCCACCCCTGCCCCACCCTCAGCCATTTCCTTGCCTTCCTGCCCTAGTACTGTTCCAGCACTATGTGGCTCCCAGCTGCATCATGTGTGTACGTGCGTGCGTGTGCATCTGTAGGGAGGGACGCTGTGTGTGTGTGTGTGTGTTTGTAGGGTGTTCCACATGCACACCCCACCATATACATGCACTCACACCCCCCTGCACTGTCATATGTAGACCCCCACACACCCTCACTCACCCCAGCCACCCTCCCCCCTACACAACCCTCCACAAACCCCATACCCACCCACATATCCCTAAACACACCCACATGCTCCCTCACCCCACATCCATACCTTGACACCTATCCATGCCCCCACACACCCACAGTCCCCCACAAACCTATACCCCCACAACAATATACAAGAGTAAGACTTCATATTAAGCTATTATATACAATAACCTCTATGTACACTACACAAATGGATGTAAACCAGGACAAAAATATTTTTTTGAAATCAAATTAATGAATGTTTTAGATGTTCGTGTTTTATAATATAATTTGGTATTTTTCTGGTTCCAAGATGACAAAACCCCTTGCTGAAAGGAGTACTTCCAGGGCCAAGGGGAGGGACTTCTGGTGACAAAGGTCAGGGGTCAGGACTTCACAAGATGGCAACCTGGGAGTGAGGCACCTGTCCAGGCATGGGGTTACCCATGCAGCCCTTGACAGCTTGCCAAAACTCAGTAAGTGGCCCTCTGCCTGAAATAATTGCCTGCCCCTGTTTTAAGGGATTACTATTGATTTACATAACTATTTGAAAACTATTCCGTGGCAGTAAAGGAATGTTATGTTTTACCTGATAGATGTTGCCTTGACATGTAAATCCATCCCCAATATAATCAGGTTTACAGGTGCAGGTCCGCTCTGTCAGCTCTGTGTCATTGCAGATTGCAAATTCACTGCAGCCACCATTGTTCTTATTAGATCATGAACACCAAACAAAATCTAATTAGTTGGTGTAGTGTTGCCAAAATAATTTTAGTTTGTCACAACTTCATTTTCATGTATTCAGACAGGAAATACTTAATCCCACATGCTACTCAAAAAAACCCCAACTTGATGAAATTTCCACAAATGGTAAAAAGTTTTCAAAATAATTATTGACACTTTAAACAAAGCACATGATCCATTTTTTGCTCCTTATCTCCTCAGTGTGCTGTAACATGCTATGACTTACTACTACCCAAAGGATTTCCATGCAGGCCTCCTTTTGGAGCCTGAGACTTCTGGGGTCTGGAGAGTTTTGGGACCTTGAGAATTCTGATCTCTTCAGAAGGGGGGGGGGGGGGGGAGCCACAAATGACTGTACACCACCTCTGTAAGTCTGAGATTCAGCTGGTTAAACTTCAGCAAATGCTCTATCTTATGGCTGTTGTACATTGCTCTCTGTGTAGCTGGTAGGTCAAAACACCTGGGCTAAGTACAGTCAAAAAGCCCAAGGTTGAATCGATTCAATCTTCTCAGGTTAGTCTAAGATGCATAGATTAAACCTATAAGCAGGAGAAACAGACATGCACTTTTGATTCTAGAAATGCAACCACATGCCTGCAGTGGCCCAGGCCAGCAGCTGGGGGGCACTAGAGCATGCCTCCCTGCTCTGCTGGAGCAGACAGCTTGCGCCAAGCCTAGCCTACCCATCATGGGAGTAGGGGAGGGTTGCTGGGGAGGTGCAAAGCATCCTAGGATGCTTAGGGACTGTGAGTTAACTTTAATCAGGAGGGGATCTGGGGCAGAAGTTTAATAAACCAATTTAACCTAAATCAGTTAAGTCTGATACTACATTCATCCAGGTTTATCTTTAAATTGGTTTTAGCCATTTTGAAAGTGGTTTATGTGCAATGAACTTCTGTTGTGTTACAGATTTGAACTAGTTTCCGATCCCTTTATTGGCTTATGTGTAATTTCTGTCCCTAGCTCTGGAACACAGAGCTGCCACATCCTTCTCCAACACACTCCCATTCTTATCCCAGCTCTCCATCTCCAGCTGGCCCTGTGCTGAGAAGTGTAATGTGAGAAGTACAGGTGTCCCCAGTTGCTCAGTCTGTTTTCCAGCCTCTTTTACACCCATTGTACCTGCCTACACTGGGTCAGAGTACAGCCCTGAATTGGGGTACAAGAGTAACTGAGATAATCTGATCTTCACACTGCAACCTGGCTTGCTTCCTGGACTTCATTTAGTCTGACCTCTTGTGGGAGAGCCATCCTGAGCTGCACCCTCACAGGATCTTGCCCAAAAGGATCCTAGCATACTTCTGATCATATGCAGTAAGGTTTCTGCGTGTGCACTGGTTATTTGGGTAGCTCTAGTAAGGCTGATGGAAAGGGAACTGCATTTATTCAAAATTTTCTGGGAGGCTTTGCCATGGAGAGGTTGGCTACATTACAGTTGGACTGGCATGCTGCACAATTGACAAAAGGCAACCTTTGGTACAAACATTTTTAAAAAATGTGTTTTAAACAGCATTATAATTAGCAAAGTAGAAGAGAAGCTGGTGGAATAAATCCCACACAAAAAACATATACAGCAACCCTCACCCCTAGCTTTTGATTTCTATTTTTTGCGTATTTTGTTTGTGCAGCCATTGAAGCTTGGAGACATAACCTGTTGACAGGCCAGGCCAAGGGGTGACAAAAGATTAACACCTACGGCTCAGTGGCTATGTCTGCATTGTGGACTGCTGGGTAGCAGAGCAAATTAGACTGTACAGAATGCTCTGCTGCTGTAGCTAGATCTAGTTGGGGATGGTCCTGCTTTGAGCAGGGGGTTGGACTAGATGACCTCCTGAGGTCCCTGCCAACTCTAACTTTGTATGATTCTGGTACCTGAACTAGGTTGTTTACAGCTGAACTTGGTTGTTGAACTAGGTTGCTAGCCCTGGTATTTGCACACTACATTATGCCCACCAGTGCAGACACACCTAGCAAAAATGTATTCGTTTTAAATACTGAAGATTTTTCCTCTGACACCAATAAGCAAATGCTTGTGTGTGTCCTATAGCTTTCTCCTGCACTGTTTATTTAGGGAAAATATAAATGGGAGTTTAGTCTGAGTCAGGTATACTCAATAACACCTCTTGGGCAAAATTCAACTCTACACCAAGGGCCAGCGCTAGGACTAGGGCTTAAGTGGAAGCAAATGGTGCCCGGAGCTAGTGCTGATCTCTGCACTGGGGTAATTTCATGAGAAAGGGCTTGACTGTCCAATCTGACTGAGCCCACCCCATGCAGAATGGCATTTCTCTAATTCAGCAGACACAGGGGCAGGCCTAACTTACCTCTGGGACAACATGCCACTGGAGGAGTTAGTGCAAAGTGTCCCTTCTTCCTTTTACACCAGCAAAGAGTTCCCTAGCTACTTTGTGCTACCTTCCTTTTGCAAACTAGGGAATCTGCCCCGCAGTAGTACATGGCTAGGGGAGCCAATAAGCAAAACAGGAATGAGGCATTGGTTTTCATCTCATCAATTTCCCATTTTACTATCTCAACCCAGTTGTTTAATTGTGTCTCCTAAAAACAGCACTTACAGAATTCTCTTAAAAAACTAGTACTCAAGAAATAGAAAGCATTTTATACAGTGGGGTTTTAAAAACAGTTCCAGCAACAACTGAAAACACCTGTAGAGAAACAAGGAAAGCTTCTGCTCATATTTACAAACAATGAACCAGAGTCTGTCCAAGGCTATGATTTCACACTCTTTTTGTACATCCAGTGAGCAAGTTGGTGGTGTATGTGGTGGCAGAGTAGTTTATACGTCTTGCTATGACCTCTGAGGCCTGCGTTTAAACACCTGAGTTCACATCAACTGTCCACAGGTGATCCAACTATAAACAGGTAAACTCGTCATTCAAGCTGGGGAATAATGGCAGCCAGATGTGATGCTGGCAACATCACTCCTTATGGTTGTTCAACTGTATATAGAAACTGGGGTACCTTAACCATACTAGCTCTACAGACTTCTAGGCTTGGAAAAAACTTGGAACAGGCTAAGCACTAAACTGTACTGTAAGGGAGGCCTGATACAGAAAAAGCCCAAATCACATGTTGACAGCACTGAAGCACATGCTTAGATGTTTTCCTAAATGGGGTCCTAGCTGGGATAAGATACACATTTCTAAGATAGGCTTGAATGCATGTCAATTCAAAAGCACATTGGTGTTATTTCAAAAATTTAAATGATGAACAGATATAAAAGAAGATACTCACCACTGAGCACAGACTGATGTACGTGCATGTTTTACCATCCCCTGAATAGCCCTTCAGACAATTGCACACTGCCTATCAGGAGAAGACAGGAGCCAGATTAACACTAAAGCACATGAAACTTGATCACAGTAACTTTTAATCTTATTTGTTTTATATCATCCAGGCTGATATTCATGCCAAATGAAGGGAAAAAAGAATGCAGAATCCCATTGTATAATCAGAACCATTTTGTAATTTTCCCTTTCTTTAGCTACAGGCACGTCATCCCCCTGGGGCACATCCCCAGATGGTGTAAGCCACTGTAGCCCCATCGGTCTCAATGGAGCTATGCCAGTTTAAACCAACTAAGGATCTGTCCTTGTACATCTATCTATCTATCTTGTTTTGATTTTGGAGCTCTGGCTATCTGGGAATGGCCTCTATCTCACCGCCTACAGTGTTTCCATTTCAAATATCAGCTGAAAACACAACTCCTCTTCCATTTTTATCCGTATTATTTAAATTGGTAAATCAGGTGACAATATTTGGAATAAAAATAAAAGAAAGAAACTAGGGCACTTTTATTAAAACCTTTTTAAGGTGATGAAATACTTTTACAAAAAACAAAAACATTTTGTTCAATAAAATGCATTCTGTTGTTGCTACAGGCATTTTCTTATTCAACAGTGTCATATTCATTTCTTATTGTAATTACACTATGATTTTTTCTTTGCTACATGCTGTTACTAGACAGCTGCAAAGTTAATATGGCTAAATGAAATTACTTGGTCTTCCTTTAAGTGTTGTACTTAATACCTGTCATTTTAGAGTCTGGGGACATCCATTACATTATGTTCTTGTTATGAAATAATACTTTCTGAGGTATTATTCAGGTATCAGAAACTAAAACTACCAAGCAGTAATGGCAGTTTATTTAGTGTACTGAGATTTTAAATATACCTTAATAAATGACCTAACTCTTTGGGGATACAAGTTTCATAGATTCATAGGTCAGAAGGGACCTCAACAGATCATCGAGTCCGACCCCCTGCCAGTGGAAGGAAAAAGTGCTGGGGTCACATGACACCAGCCAGATGCCTATCCAGCCTTCTCTTAAAGACCCCCAAGGTAGGGGAGAGCACCACCTCCCTTGGAAGCCCATTCCAAATTTTGGCCATCCTTATCGTGAAGAAGTTTTTCCTGATATCTAGCCTAAGTCTGCTCTCTGTCAGTTTGTGACCATTGTTCCTTGTTACCCCAAGAGGTGCCCTAGTGAACAGAGCATCTCATGATCACCCTTCCTGGACTCCCATCTTGCCAATACTCTTATCCCACAGTGTATCATTGACTAGACTCCTAAACATGCTGAAGTTAGCCAAGTTGTAGCCGTATTGATCTACAGGCAAAAGGAGTCAGAACTCATGAAAGAGGTGATATCTTTTATTAGACCAACTAGATATTTGCAAAAAAAAATTCTTTATTTGCAAGCTTGTGGGCACACTTAGAGAATGCAAAGATTGTACAATTTCTCCTAGGTAGAAATGAATACAAATGAGAAATGAGTATTAATAAAATATGAATTTTCATTTCCACCTAGGAGAAATTTTGCAACCTTTGCAGTCTCTATGCCTGAAGAAGGGTGTGTGTGCCTGAAAGCTTGCAAATAAAGATTTTTTTTTTGCAAATATCTAGTTGGTCTAATAAAAGATATCACCTGTACCACGAGTTCTGTTTCCTAATTCTTTGGGGAAGCACAGGCAAGTCAGGTTTAGAATTAATCCTCTGCTTGTACGCTTTTACAGAAGATAGAAGTATCAAACATATTACACTAGATGGGTCAACTATGGGGCTTCCTAGGAAGAAGCATAGCAACTGCTGGGCTGCCATGACCCCTTCCGTCTAGATGGGTGGTTTCAGGCCCCCCACTATGAGCTGTCCCATGCATAAGAGTTGAGATGAAGGAGTAAGTGATCTGTGCTAGCAAAAGGACTGATACAGATAATTTCCCTCCTAGAGGAAATGGGAAGCATGAACCTGACTATGACTCACATTCATTGTCTTTTTTGCCCTGCTCCTAGGGAACACACTTCTATATTTTCCTTTTATGCAGGCTGGATTATACAGTTACAGTCTGGTCCACAGTTACTGAAGCATGTCTGAAGTACTAAACTAGAAACACAGTAATAAGTAATTCAATTATACAGTTAAACTTACTTTCATGAATCAGTGGCAATTACAAGTGTCAATAAGTAGAACTGTAGTATTATTAGTTAATAATTTGTTGTAAACATATTGTACTTACAATCATTGAATTATAATGTCTAACTGTTAAACACTGCTAGCTTCAATTACATTTGAATGGCTGTAGCTACCATTGCTCTGATTTCAGTAAGGACAGAGCCATAGTGGTTGATATTTGCACCAGAGATGCCAATTGTGCTAATGGAAGTTTTTCCTCAGGGCTTCTAGCTCTGTTTTCAGATGAAAACTGCTAAAAAATATAAATTAATCGAGACTCTCCTCCAAATTACATTTCCTGTCAATTTTTTTTTAGCTTTATTTTTAGCTTTCTCCATTTTTTAGGTTTTAACAAGAAAATGAAAATTATTGAGGAAAGCAGACACTTCCCACAAACTACTTTGTCATACCAAAAATCCAGCATCTGAAAATAATAATTAAAAAAAAAAAAATCAGACAGAATTTTTTTGCTAGTTCTAACTGGAAATGGTCAAACTAATCTTATATGACTGCCCTGACATATTACTTACCTGGTTTGGTCCAGTTTGTGTGCATTCTGCATTTCTATCACATCCACCATTGTTCTTCAAGCAGGGGTTGATTTCTTTATATAACAAAAATAACCAGAAAGATCTGAATGATTTATACATTCTCACTTAATGGTCTGTGTAAAGTAAAGTGTACTAAGATTGTGAATTTGAGATAAATATGATTCTTTTTGCTTCTTAATATGCACCTTATAATTCTTTTCAACTTTCTTGGCAAGGACTGTAATCATTCAGACAATACTGCTCATAGAATGGTTTTCTGTGAGGTTTAATATGGTAAGTCTTTTTCATGCTTGAATGGGTTAAGGAACCATAATCCAAAACCAAATGCCCACTGAAGTCAATGGAAGCTTTTGACTTCAATAAGCTTAGCATTAGGATCCCCAAATAGTTATTTTTGTTGGGATTCAGATCTCTGGTATCTTCACAGTTATTAATGCAGAAGAATTGCTAGTTATGGTGAGTCTTGCATTTTGCATTTCTGTGGATATGATTTTCTTTTAAAAGTCTTTTGCATTTTGCTTCAAAGCAAAAGGTGCAGAGAGTGGTATCTCTTTAGGGATCCCTGGCTTCCCTTGCTTATGCTAAGCGGTATTAATATATACGGGATATGCATTCTATAGACATGCCAGTACTACCTCTCCAGATTATGACAGGACCACCGACACAGTTTGCACTTACCAAGGCAGACTATTCCATCCCCAGTGTATCCAATTTTGCAAACGCACACTCTGTTCCCAGGGTTGGTTCTTCTACATTCTGCTTTGACAGAACAGCCACCATTACCAGTTTCACATGCATCAATAGCTGCATCACAGGGGAGACAGAAAACCTTAATGCATTTGATTTGTTTATTTTTCATTTGAAATAACTCTAAATACAAATAGATTCATTGACATTTCATAAACAAACCTTTCTGATCTAAGAGTTCACAGAAACAATTTGCATTGTCCAATTTATTTCTTAATGATTACAATGGGAAAAGGAAAAAGTGAATTTCTAATGTGGGTATCATTTGTTCTTCCAAAATTCCTATCTCTTATTGCTACATGTGACAAAGAAAAATAAATGAGAAGGCTTTCACGATTTTCATGGGAACATAGGGATTCTCCTAAGTTTTCTATAGTTTGCTCCTTACCTCTACACTTAAACAATCTTGCTTTGCAGGATGTCTGGATGAGTGTCCAGTCCTTGAGCTTCCCCAAGGTGGATGCATGTGTCTGTAGGGCAGAGCGCTTTGCCCCTACCAGCCTAGTAAGTCAGAGATTGAACCTCTGGAATCAGAATTTCAGCCTCTAGTTTGACAAAGGTGAGCATTTCCTTCTGGGCCAATGGGCTTTTCTGATAAAAACAGAAGTCCTGTGGTATTCAATTCATGCTAAAAAATGCTGTCACAGCACTGGTGTCAGATGTCGTATTTTCAGCCATTACAGTCGAATACAATATTTTTAATATGGACAGTCCTATGACATCACTCAGCCGTCTTCTAGGAAGAAGTCCCATTGACACAAAGTCAAAATGGCATAAATACATGGGTGGCAGTACACTGTGTAGTACTTTGACTATTCAGATGGAAATTCTTGCCATTTTCTCAATTCCAGAAAATGCTGGGCCCCTGATAGTGACCTGGGCTGGGCTGGGCTCTGCTGAGATAGGTGTGTAGGGATGCAGAAACCTGATGCCCATGGCCCCAAAGAGCTCTTCTGGAAGCTTGAATAGCCATAATGCGGAGGCATTTTGGCTCATAAGCCTTTCTGCTCAGGAATATTTCAACACCAGAAACCAAGAAGGGTTGGCATAGAGCCACTATGTCAGCTCTGCACCACCAAGGGCTCCCCTTATACACGGAGAAGTTCTAGGTAGCAGATTAAACTGGCTCTCGGACTTCTGCCACTAGGATATAGCAAATATCCATCTGCAATACAGGTGCCAGAATCTTGACTTCGGATACTGCTCCCTATTATGGCGAGACAAACACTCCCTTGTTCTCCAGGGCACTATTTTAATCAGATAAGGATTAGGAAAGGCAACTATCACATTAATTACATGTACCGTAGCAGGAAACAATCTAGGTCATAAATCTGGACATGTCAATTTTTCAAAAGAACACCTGGGATTAACCGCAGTTGCCTCTTTCTTAAATTCTCCATTAAGTAGTTTTATTTTAGCATCTGAAAATGTGCATCCATTCAGAAAACAGACTAACTGCAGAACTGACTAAAAGTGCTATTGTACCCCAAATCAGCCTATATTCAACAGGCTTTGTCTGAAACAGAGAACAGACACAAACCAGATTTTGTCACTCCCAAACTAACCCAGCTCCAGTTGTGCACAATATGTTCCTTATTCCCCATTCTTCCCTTTTAGCCACACTCTACCACATCTCAAAGATTTGTCCTTTGCTTTTGTGAATCCGCACCTGTTGCCATCTATTCATTTTGAGTAAACTGGCAGCAATCCTGTTTTCAATTCACGTATATAGAAACATGCATCTCTTGCCAGCACTTCTGTTTCACAGTGAACATCAAGTACTTCAAGCACATTCTTTTAAAAGGTAGAAAACAAAATCTACTTGCCTGTACAGTATGTTCCATTCCCCTTAAACCCAGCTGCACACTTGCAATATGCACTACTATTAGACCGGAGAAAACAGCTAGAATAGTGAGAAAAAAAAAGTGCTACATCAAAAATAATCACTTCCTCTGTATTTTCATCATTCTTCCACTACAACTTTCTAAATGTGATGCTCATAAAACCGAATGGACAAGCAGCTTTGAAATATGACACTGTTATTACAATGCTGTTAATTAAAATGAAGGTATGTAAAAATTTCACAGTGACTTTATTACACACTCTAATTTTAAGCATCCAAGTGTCTGCTCTAGCCCTGCAGACATCCTTGCCATCTATAAATCTAGCAATTGCATGTCTGTTTTCTCATGACTTGTGCAAAAGTGTCATTTTTTGAATGCAAACCTTGTTTTTTTGCAGTCTAGAAATTTAGGGGCCCAAAGTTGGGCATCAAAACATTTAATGGCCTCAAATTAAAGACTGTTTTTGTAAATCTGGCTGATACAGCTAAAAGAACACCTGTTATGAGCTACAAAGAACAGATAGAGCAAAAGTCTGCACTCGGCAGATTACAGGGCTGCCCAGGACTGAGTCCTGCTTTTTTAAACATACATAGAACTCCTCTGTGCTGATCTGAGAGTATAATTTTGAACAGTAGTTGGGATAAATATTTAAATGAAGTGGTCAGTGGAAAATAAAATCAGATCACTGAAAGATTTTGAGGTCTTCTCTCTTCCTGTTTTCCTGGCCTTAAGTCTGTACACATGGAATGATCTTTCAAAATATCTTTCCTTACTCTCTAAAAACCTCATGTCCTGACCAGTGTTCTCTTGTGCGTATGGTGACTGACTGGGTTCACTTCAGTAAGTGCTTAGTTCAGGGGCAGCCATGTCCCTTAAAATTTTATTTGTCCCTCCCCTACATGGCTGGATTTTATACGTACTTTGCACTGGTATGACATGTTCTGTTACATGCATCATCTTTGATTTCTGAAAGAGAGAAACCACACGGACTTTTACAGCTTTGCAAGTCAACATTCTAAAATGATAAATCCCTTTACCACTCTTGTTTCAAATACTCTCTTCCACTTTCCTCCACAGGCCTACAGTTTTACATTTATCTTGCAAGAAATCTGATAGAAGCCACTGGGATTTACTTGTGGTTTAAGATACTCTTCATTGGGTGCAGCTACACGAGATGTTTACTGTGGAATTGCCTGACTAGCTCCATAGTAAATGTCTTGCATCTACACATGCAAGGTTATTAGGCTGCAGGAAACTAATAAACTCCACAGCAGGATAGTACTTGTAAATACAAGAACTATCCTACTGTGGACTTATTTACTGTGCAGCAACACACGTGTACATGCTGACCTGGGTGTAAATTGCGTCTGGTCAGCCCAGCCAGCAGAGGGCCACAGTCCTGCCTGCTGTCTAGCCACATGGCTCAGCAGCTGCAGGAGCCTCATGGCTCAGTAAGCTCTGCTGCCACCTGACACATGCACCTGCTGCCTGGTCCTGGCCCTCCATGCCCCTTGCCAGCCTGGGGCTGCCCCCTGGACCCTGGGCCACACTGCCACTGCCAGCTGGAGCCTAAGGCTGGCCCCTGTGCCTTCTGCCAGCCCAAACTGTCACCTGGGCAGCTGTGGCTGGAGCCTGATGTTCCCCCTGGCTGCTGCAGGGATCAGAACAGGGCAGGAACAACTCTGGCCTAAATTGCTCCTTCCAGTTCAATTTGCTTTTGTCCTGGATGCACGTGTAGATGCTGTGCCTAGGAACAGTTTAATGCATTGCAAAATGCTCCACAGTTTATTTAGTTGTATTAACTGTATGTGTAGACATGCCCACTGGGAATCAAATGGCAGTATTCAGCCTTCTGTTCAGAAAAATCCATCCCTGTATACTGGGATACCTGTCCTAAGCACCACTTAAACCATATTTGGGGGCATTAGGTGGCCTGTAATTGGTGCACTGGCCTTGTGCTGGCATTTTACCTATTTTTTAAAAATGGGAGAAAAGCACCCTTTTTAACCACTTAATAGTTATCAACAATATAAGATACATGAGTTAAAGGAATGAAAGAACCTCCAAGCAATTTAAATTATGGATTAATTGTAATTATTACAAAAGTTATCTTCAACATTACCTACTGCTTGACTTATCCCCCATCAGACAGTTCTGTTAATCTAGTAAAAGGAAGGGAGCTGTACTATTTCTCTTCATTCTTTTATTCTATAAAGCCTACTGAACAAGTATTGTGTTGCTGCATTAACTCACTGTACTGTACCTAATTTCATTTTCCTATTTTAAATCTTATCTAAAAACTTCTTGTTCTGCCCCTCTAGCAGCCTTGGATAGAATTCAAAGTTTACAGGGGGATAGCAAAGGAGCTAGGCATGACTGAAATGTCACTGAAAGATCCCAGAATAAATTTTAGTGAGAGTTCAGTGGTGCATACATAGCTGCCTTGTGCTGGCTGATGCATAAGATGCATTTCATCTGTAGGGCATGTACTGGGTCATCAGTATTACACTACATAAAAAAATAGCAGATGGACAACACAAACCCCCTAAGCTGGGGCATCATCGCTCAATCGGGGGTGGGGGGAAATTGCCTCTGAAACAATGAGGCAAAATGCTATTGGTGTAAGTTATACAGATTTAAGGTTCATCTGTCCACATCCAGTCTGGGGTAGATGTTTGTTAAAGTGCCAAAGTGGTCATTACGTGCTCTTTTGTCATCTAGAAGTGAGTTGCTATAATGACTGCCTCCTGTGGGAACTACCCCAGTATAGCTGCACATCAGTCCATTCCTGATCCTGGTTTACATTATAGAAGTATACAAATGGATGTAAATTACATTGGGGTATGTGTACAGACCCTTGGTGTACTGGTATTCTCACTTAGTTCATACTGCATTTTCATGAGGGGCTACTAGCTACTGATTTTCTCTCTTGCATCTCCATATGTTGGTGAGCGACAGAACTTTTTGTGTTCCTCCGCAATATCTGCCTGGTCCTTTGGTATTAAAGATTCTATGTCATCTAACCTATTAATTTCATACAGCACCTATCCAGTCTAGACTGATACGTCTTACATTTGTGCTGCTGTTAAGCATGTAGACCTGCAGCCCAAAAAGAGTCACAGGGAGTTAATTACTCAAGTCCCATTGCAAGTCTATGCTTTTCCAAATCAATTTTCTGTTCTAAGCCATGAATTTATCCCCGATGACTTCTTGTTAACACTGGTGGTTAATTCCTTATATGTAAAACAAAAAGCAAAATAAGGATGTTTCCTTCTGTGGCAGGCTGAGGGCCTTTTTATAGTGTTGAGAAGCTGCTTGTTCTAGGTGAGAACCTCAAGTACACATTACATTAAAACATACAAAAAACTAAAACTCTTGGTTCCAACATGATACCTTTTATTAGACCAACTGGAAAATGGCACAAGGTGGTAAAAAGTCCCCATAGCTGGAAATAAACTTCATTTAGAGGGAGCTTATTTCCTACCTATGGGGACTTTTTACCATCTTGTACCATCTACACTTTTCCCAGAGCCTGATGAAGGGACTTTGATCCCGAAAGCTTGCAGAAAAGGACAATTTTCTTGCCATTTTCCAGTTGGTCTAATAAAAGGTATCTTTTTGGAGCCAAGAGTTCTAGTTTTTTGTACGTCTTTTTGTCTCAGACCAACATGGCTACCAAGTACACCTCATTACATTAAGATGTATTTTTTTCTGGTTACTGCTCTAGATCCACTGAAAAATATGCTGACTTCTTCAGAGAAACTTACCACTGTTGCATCTCACACCTCTCCATCCAACATCACATTCACAAGTGCCATCGCCTTCAGTCCCACTGTTGCATTTCCCATGAACACAAGGGCATTCTAAGTGTGCAAATATGATTAAATCATTTAATCCAGTAATGCTCAACTCCCAGCCCACGGGCCAAACCCAGCCTACAGAGCCATGGCATGTGGCCTGCAGGGTTCTTTGGGATTTGGGAAATTTGGCTGTGGGGGAGCAGTGACAATTAAAACTGCTACCCTTCCTTTGCTGCTGAATTCCCAAGCATGGCACAGCAAGTTAAAAGCCTCATATAGTCTAGACAGCAAGTTAAAAGTCTAGACTGGGCTACGCAACCTCCTCTGCACAGTCAGATCAGGCCAGATTATCCTCCTTCCCCGTGTACATAGCCAAATTGAGGCTGGGACATGCCCCTTCTCCCTCCATGGCCAGATGGAGCCAGGCCATGCCCTGTCCCCCCACGCGGCCAGGTTGGGGCTGGGCCACACCCTATTTCCTCCCTTCTCCCCTCCCCTGCGTGGCTGGATGGGGCCTACTGTTGAGATGCAGCCTGCAGACAGACTAGGTACAGTCCATTTGGCCTGCAGGGCAAAAAAGTTGAGCACCACTGATTTAATCTATACAGTGAATAGAGTACAGGGACAATGGAAACATTAGAAGGATTTTCCAAATGTATTATATCCACATAGTCTTTGTTTTCTACTCTCTGGCTCCTTGTGCCCCCTATTAACCAGGGCTGTGCTGGCTCAACATGTTGCAGTACTGGGCATATGTTCAAACATGGTGCCCAGAAGCAATACACTCCAGTGTGATATGCGCCAGAGTTTATTGCTCTGTGCTAACTGCACATGTAGCTATGCCTATTATGTATATTTCAAGGGTTGTATTGCTTTGCAGTAGGAACTTTTCAAAGACAAATGCACTAGGGGTATGTAACCTTTTTTTGTGCCTTTGAAAAAATCAACTCCTAAGTTGGGGGTAAATTATTTAGATGAGTGTTTGCAATTGGTGTTTGTTTGCCACTTAGCAGAGAATAAATCTGAAAAACTAACTGTATAATTCTCAAGTTACTGCTTCCATACAGGACTTTTAACTGGAAATCATATTGGTGAGAGGTGAAAAGAGAAAAGCTTTTCCTGAGCCACTACATGAAGGTAGTGCATGTAGGTCATGCAGGCAGAGCTAATGAGCAGAGAATTGCTGTGAGAAGCATGGTAGAGGGCAAACACCTCTATTAGAAAAAGCAATTACAATGCTGTGCATGAAACTGGCCCAGTATAATTGGGTAAAATGAGGCCTTTGAAAGATAGGAGTTTTGAGACTAGTTCCAGGGCTGCCCTGGTCAAAAGGTGAAAGTCCGGCTGTGCCAGGGAATGAGAGGCTGTCCTTCACTTGCCTGGGAAGCTAAAGGCAAGACATTTTAATTTTAAACTACACTCTGGGTGCGCCTATATGAGATGCTATGTTGCCATAGCGAGGAGCTACAGTGATGTTGCTCATTGCTATGGCGACTTAGCATTGGCATGCACAAACCATGAAGCAAGCAGTAGCAACAAGCTCCTGTGCAATAACTTGTTGCTACTGTGCAGTAGGGTCAGAAATGACCCATGTGGTGCTGGGACTGTGCAGTACTGGTGGTTACTGCTCAGTCAATTACTGCTCAGTAACAACTGCCCAATCAGGCGCATGTGTAGATGTTCCCTCTGTAGTTTATGCTTTTGCCCAGTCTTGTGATTTAACTTCTAGTCTTGTGATACGTGTTAATGGGAGTCTCAGCTTCCAATAATAATGGAAACACGTAAGAAACTAGCTCTCACAGCTGCAAACAGAAGCTTGAAAAAGTGACCCCAATACTTGTTTAAAATAAATAAATAAACAACCCTTTCAGAAAGGCAAATAAAAAGAGCCTTCAAAGTTAGTGGGTTTTGTTGTCATTGTTGTTTTTTAAATCTCCTAATTTTTAAACCAGTCAATGAGGTTTTGGGATCTGATTCATGATTTTGAATACTTGGGTTTGGCAATACTGGATATATTCTTTTCTTAACACCCTGCAACATTCTCTCTTCCTCAAGCTCAGTGTGTGTGTGTGTGTGTGTGTGTGTGTGTGTGAGAGAAAGCAAAATGATTGACCTTGTATAATTCTGGTGACTTGGTGGAATTACTTCTGACTGATACTAGTGCAGGTAAGAAGTTACTTAGCACCTACACTGAGGGTTGAGAGAGTTGAATCATTCAGCCACTAAATCTCAGACCAATGTCAGAGACTTTTGGTTGGTTGACTTTTCTCTTACAGAACTTGCAAGATTCGGGAAGGTGCCCATGTAGTTTAGAAGCAGTAAGTACCTTGGTCACAGTTGCGGCCATATTTGCCTTCATTACAGGTCTCACATGCTGTTCCATTAAAACCCTCATCGCATTTACACTCTCCTGTGCCATTAACACCATCCATGCATACGCCATTTCCAAAGCAGGCATTTCCAGCTTTTCCTGGACAGGGCTGGCATTGTGGACCAAAGAAGCCTGCACAGCATCCTCTCGTCTGAAGGAGAAAGACAACATACCAAAGGGTGAAGCTGATGCTTTTAAGTCACTTCCCAGTGACTTAGGTGCAGGGAGCTGTGCAAAGCCAGCTATGGGGAGGGTGCTATGAAAGCTCAGTTTCTGTGCATTGAGGGTGGGGAGGAACGCAAATGGGGAGTAGTCAACTTTCCCTCTCTTACCTTTTCAGTGCTTGTAGTGTAGGGACTACTACTGAGAAGATTCAAACTCCTCCTTCAGTTTAAGCCTAAGGATATTACCTAATCTCAACTTCCAGCCCTTGCCCTGGACTATTCCTAACTGCTGACATCTTGTAATTGTCAGCAGCTTCTTAAACTTCTGACCAAGCACTGTGACCAGGACCTCTTTCAGTAGTGAGGCCTACTGAGAGAGTTAATAAACTGTACGGCCGGGGCTATCTTTTTGTTCTGTGTTTGTTCTGTGTTCTTAGTACAGTGGGGTCCTGGACCATGGCTGTGTCTCTAGGATGCAATCATGATACATATGCTAAAAAAAGACATTAGTTAGGGAATACTCACAATGACAGTCTTCATGCATGTGGCCTGACATCCAATGTGACTGGATAACCTTCCCCTATAGTATTCAGTATAGATGCAATATTTCTTCTCTCCTACCTGTTTAAAAGATAACTGCATCAGGACTCAGTGTCATATAAACAGGTTTTAATCCACACAAACTGGTTATTACCATAATGAGTCAATTTAACCCAATGTCCCTGAGCAAAATGTTTCAACTTAAAAGTAGTCATCCTTGGTCAAAATCTGAACTGGAAATATTTCTAGGTTTGAACATTATAATTTTTTCAGTTCAATTGCTTTTATTTTCCACTGCATTTCTGTGCTTTTCCATTCTGTGTGGACAAGAAAATATCAAAACACTGTTTTGATGGCTGTTCTTGTATTTTGTTAGGTCTGGACATAATTAGGAAATGCCATATATCTTGGGAAAGCCTTTTCTTCTAAGATTTCCTGCCTGACTGTATAGTTGCAAGAGGTTAGATAAACAACTCATGGCATGAGGTTTTATTAGAATAAAAATGCCAAAGTTCTAGATTTTTGTCCATCATTACTTTTGTAAGGATGTGCTAGTCTCTTATACTAATAACGTGCAGAGAAATTTACAGACGTGAGGTCATGTTTGTAATCTCATTACAGACACACATTTTCAGCCTTAGAAGAATATAGCAAAATCTATTCATATTCATTCTAGATTTTTATTTCAATCCAGCTTTAACTTAATCTGAAATGGAAATCTACCCATAAAGAAATCTACCCATAAAGGAAAATCCAGGGATGACAAAACTCCTAAACTCAAATCCTGTTCCACCTCTATGATGTCAAAATTACATTTACTTGTCTTTTAGGTATCTAAGTCACTAAGTGAAATCCTATTTCCCTCTGTGCAGCAGTCACAAAACTGCTAAGATACTGAGACTCCTTGCAAATTTGCCTTTTGGCCTGAAGATTTCCAGGGCTAGGGACAGACATTACACATAAACCAGTTTAAGTGATCAGAAACTGGTTTAAACCTGTAACATAACAGATGTTCAGTGTACATAAACCAGTTTGCAAATGGCTGAAACAAGTTTGAGATAAACCTGGTTGAATGTGGTATCAGAGTGAACTGATCTGGCTCAAACTGGTTTATGCAATGTTTGTCCCAGCCCCCTTGCTGGTTTAAGATAAACCAGACATCTTCAGCATGCTCTCTGGGCTGGGTGGGACTCTCTGCTCCACATCAGGGCTGGCCCCTCCCCTCTGTGTCTGCCTGGCTTCTCCATGCTAAACAGGGATTATTCCCCCTCCACGCCTCTGCTTTAGCAGACAGCTTCGGATTAGCTAGCAGATCACATGCTGGCTACAGTCCGTGCTGTGGGAGAGACAAAGGCAGACAGGCTTTTTGGAGCTAATCAACAGGTATCTTAATATCCTTCCTTCGAAACCTTTGAGAAGAGCTGTTTGCTTCCCTCCCTCCCCATCACCACTCTCTGCTAAGCACAGATACCCCCCTCCCCTCTGCCTTTGCTGAGCTGTCTGTATATTAGCCAGCAGACCACATGCTGGGTGTGTGCTGAATCAATAGATAGCTGGTAATGTCTCTGTACTGTTTTCTTAATGGGGCAATAAATACTGAGATAAGGGTGATAAACACTGTTATCAACTCCCCCCTTCCCCCAGCTTGCTTGCCTCTCAGTTTGCTGCAGACAGTATACAGAAGTAGAGAGGGAGAGTGAAAAGCTCTGTATCATTAACAGATGCATGCCCCCCCCCCATTTGCCTCTGAGTGCTAGCCCAGGGCTGCAGTCTGCCAATACTCCCACCCCTTGAGCAGTGAGCAAGCTCTGCATTTTGCTTTAACAGTCTTTGGATAAAATGTAAAAACAGCATTGGGAGCTGGGGACTCTCCTGGAGAAGCACCTCTCTCTAGTCTCTAGTCCAGATTCAGAACCATGAGCCTCCCCTGGAGTTACGCACCACTCACTCCTGTTGTGCTCTTTCTGAGTTTTTTGCAACTGAAGAAATGTTTTATTAGCATTCTATAGTAAAAAAACATGGGTGAAAACTAAGAGCTACCATTTTCCCAGGGGTGTTTTGAGTCTAACCAGGTTGAGAACCACTGGTCTAAATCATTTAAAAGAAAGGGACAGGCCACATAATTGATATCATTTTACTCAAATTAATATATACTTATACCAAGGATAAACTGAGCCCATTAAATCTTTATCTGTCTGAAAATTATATAAACAATGTATGCTTTGGTTTCACTATGAAATTAATTGATTACTAACATTAATTGTAAAATACTTACTGCTTTAGTTCCAGGAGGGCAGCGAAATCGAAACAAACATGTGCTACACTTTTCCTTAAGAAACACAAAGGACACATGGTTAATGAAGAAAGAATACATGGGTACATGCATGATTTATGACCTGCAGATATCATCAAGCTGTTTCTTAATCTAGCCCTCAGAGGAGCTAGGGGACATGAAACAGGGAGGGGTAACCCCTTTATTATTCTGAACATTCAAGATTACCGTTGGAACTGGACTTTCCAGGAAGGAAGTTCTATACACTGCAGGAGTTCATAACCCTCAGCAGGAAGAGTCTTCAATGGAGTGGAGAAGAGTGGAGGCTCCAACAGCCAGAGACTGTCCGGCTCCACAGTTTCCCTTATAAAATCCGAGTTCAGATTCTGGTCCTAGTTCTGTCCCCTCTGTGACACAAGGGCAATGACAAGCTAGAGCAGGTAAGGATCCCCTGATACACCATATGACAATGGTGTGGATTCAGCTATGCCCTGCTTCAGCAAAGCACTTAAATACATGCTGAAGACCATCTCTGTTTAATGAAAAATGTGATTAAGTCCTACTGACTTTAATGGGACATATGTGGTTATGTGCTTTGCTGAACTAGGGGCCCAGGAGAGACAAAAGCTGTCCAAGGACATCACAGATCTATACCACTCGTGTTCAACTTCCAGCCCACAGGGCCATGTCATCTGGCCCATGGGGGTTCTCTCAGGCCTGGAAATTTGGTAGCAGGGAAGCAGTAGCAGCATTAATTGTTCCAAGAGCTGCAGCAATTAACATTGCCACCCCTCTCTCACTGCCAAAATTCCAGACCTGTGGGGAGTCTTGTGGTCTGGATGACCATAGGATCACATCAGGGTGTGGGGTTGTGCTGTGGCCAGATCCGTTATGCAGGATTGTACCAGTGCACAAGAGTACACCTGCAGACTGACTCCACATTCAGACTCTACTTTGCATCCTGCCTACTGGCCAGCTCTGCACCACTCATCTTGCCCATTGGGCAGATAGAGTAGACCAGCGGTGTTCAACCTATACTGTAAAGTTTTGGTATTAGACTGAGAGAAGCTTAATGTGAACTTCTAGGAGAATCTTTTTGATAGTGAAATATATTGGATGGTGGGATAGTTTCCAAAGAAAACAAAAGAAGCTCCAAAACTTCATTCACTTAAATTTAAATGTAAGCCTCTTTAAACTGGGCAAGGCTTGAACCTTGCATAGTAAAATCTCTTTACTATGCGAGAGAGCCTTTCTCCAGTTAGAGTGTGAGGATGAACAGACTGACAGCCTAATGATAAGGAGGGCAGGGCAAGGTACCAAAAGCCAAACTTCAAGTATCTGAAGGAAGCCTCCCAAATCTATTAACTTTTGACATTAAGATGTGTCAGGCAAAAGAAGGGAAGGCCAGACAGGGGAAACAGGAATAGGGTGGTTCCTAGGGGACGTTGCAGCCATCCCTGAAAGCAGAGCCTGTAACATTCACTCTTTAGTATAGATAAAATCAGACTATTTATTAAGGTGGTGGATTAATTTAGGCTTAGACCAATGGCCTGAAAAACGGTGTGCACAGTGGGCTGTGATATCACTATTGTTTTTGATAAAAGTTGACTCTTGCAGAATCAAAGCAGTGCTTAAAGGATGGCAAAGCTATGTAGGGTTTGGTTGTGGAAACACCAAACACTTTCTCCTGGCAAATACAGTACACTATATCCAACATGCCTTAGTTGTATTTTGCTACAAACTCCAATGCTGGACTTCTGTCTCCAACAGGACACAACTTACGTTTTTAATCACAGTGTCATTTATATCACATCTGTTCTTCTGGATTTCCAAGACTTTTCCTAATCCATGAATAATGCCCTTGTCAGTTGCAATATTTGTATAATTTATAGGTGCATCATTAATGTACAGCTGTTAAGAAAATAAAGGCAGTTAGAAAGTAGTAGACCAGGTTAACTACTCAGCAGTAACATTAACAGTTAGAGGCAAAACATACGCTTAGAAACAAACTAGCATTTTTGGTGCCCTGGGCAGGAGGTGTGTGCAGGAGGGAGAAAAATGATATCATTCAGTGATAAACTCTATTCAAGCAACCATTTAAAAATGTGGGCAATCCTAAGGACATGCTGGCATCCTATTAATGTACGTGAGAGCATTGTTGAACTGGAGTCATTTTATGGAGGAGACCACAGGACAGGAAAAGGAGACCAGGGCTACCCAGTACTAATTTGGGTAGGTTGTTTCATCTTCTTGTGCCTTAGAGCATCTTTACATGTGCTCCAGGAGTGGAGGAGCGCTTAATTAGAGTGGCCCTGAGGGCCACTCTAATTAAAGCACCTGCAGTCTCTCACATATTCAGCATCCTGCACTTCAAATTGGTGGCAGGGGGTGCTTTGACTAAAGCTTGTTCTACAAACTTTAGTTAGAGTGCCCCTGCTGCCATTTTGAAGCATGGGGATGCTGAATACATGAGACATGGAGGCTGCTGGAGCATGCTTATTAGCTAATCAGTGGCTACTGGCCTGCATTGTACAGCAGCTATTAATTCTACGTCTTACTGCTACTAGAGAGTCTGTTTTCATTTGAAATAGTAATGCTATTTATTGGTGGTCTTTTAATACCTTCCATCTCTGAAGATGAAAGTGCTTTGCAACATGGATAAAACTAAGGGTGCTTGTAGACATGGTTGGATGCTGTTCCAACATGTTGGAATTACAACATATCAGAGTGACATCCCCACATGTCGACAGGCATTCTTAGTTTCTTCATGAATCAAAAGAGGTGTTGTGAAGGTAAATTCATCCATGTTTCAAAGCGCTTCCATCTCCAGAGATGGAAGATATTATAAGTAATAGTATTAAGTATAATAAGATAGTAATATGTATTATAAGAAAGTATTAAAAATAATAAATAATATTACTTTTTCAACTGAAAACAGAATCTCCAGTAGCAGCAGCCACTAGACATGCAACACCACCATCATGCCTTATAAAACCAGAAGCTAAATCTCAATAGCATAATTTAAATCCAACTGAAGGTCACTTCCAATATAACTTTAAATTAGGCAGGCTGTGTCTAGACATCGCATCTGAATGGAATTCCTGTGACATTAAATGTTTCAGAAGTAATGTTGAGTCAATAGCTCTTTCTGCCTGCAAATCAATCAAGACAGAGGCAGATAGTATGGCCAGGTTCAAAAAAGGACTAGTCAAATTCATGGATGATAGATCTATTAATAGCTGTTGCACAAAATGGTTGGAGTTGTTTTCTCTGGCATCTCTAATCTAATTATCTTGGATACCAGGAAAGGTAATGAACAGGGGATAGATCACAGTAGATATATTTGATTCAATGATCTCCCTCTAAAGCATCCACTAGTGCTACTGCTGGAGACCTGATACTGGGCTGATCCAGGATGCCACTTCTTATAGTCATATAATCTTAAGATTTCTAAAGAGAAGAAAATTTAAATTAACTATAGATAGCAGCACCTGGTCATTTTGGAGAAAGAATCCCACTTGATAGGAAAATCCAAGCATGGTCTCCCTGTGCATGCCATTGTGCATGTCACTCTTCAAGAGCTTCTCCTCCAAGACAATGTGGTATCGGATTTGGTCCTCATCCTGCAAGGTGCGATTAAACCAGTGATACTTTGCCAATACTTTAACATGGGTGCTCTCAGGTGACAAACACATTGGGTGAAGTACTTTTCATAAAATAGTAAAAAATACATGCTGGGTACAATCTCTGATGCTTCAAGACATAAATCAAGCATTAACTGCTTAGATTTTGGAAATAACTTCTCCATGAGCAAGTTATGGGGCTTCTTTGCAATTTTCACCATATAAACATCATGGTACTGACCACTGATGAAGACAGGTTACTGAAATACAGAAACTACTGGTCTGAACTGCTATGGCAATAGTGTGGCTTTGTGTACAAGCCTAGCCTAAAGATTTTGGAGTTACCCAGATGATTCTTGGGATAGATCCCACATTTAACTAATTAATTTGACATAAGATTACATGTGTGGAAGGAGTCTACATGGCACCCTCCAACCCAGTTCCCTGCTGCAGATACAGAGGGAGCCCAGTTGCTTGTTTCTTTTTGCTTCAGCAATCTGTTTATATTGATTTATATATGTTTTTATATATGAAGGCTATTGTCACCAGGGAACAACACTTTTAAAATGACCATTCTCTGCCTCTCATCAGGGGAATAAATTATTTTTTTCCCAAAGGAAATGTCAAATTATTTTCTGATTCTGTAACTGATTGTGTGTGTGTGTGTGTGTGTGTGTGTGTGTGTGTGTGTGTGTGTGTGTGTGAGAGATCAGGCCTTTCCCCATATTACTAGAATTGCTTTGTAGCATGCCTTTGGTATGGTCACAAATGCATTATTATATACAGTTTACTGGCTTGTTCCCCTACCATTCATCTAGTGGGACTGAGGCAAAATTTTCAAAACCTTCTAAATGGTTTAGGAACCTCAGTATTAATAAAAATCAGTGAAAGTCAGGCTCCTAGGTCATTAAGTCACTTTGGAAAACAGAACAAAGATAGAGCTGTTCAGCAATCAGAATTCATATTCTGAAGGAAATTAGGGCATTTCACAAAAATGTGTTCCAATTCAGAAAGAAAACCAACATTTTTCAAATTTTCTGCAGGAGGGAAATTCTGAAAATGGTAGTGTTAGAAAAAATAAACCATTTCCATTTGATTTTTCTGAAATAGAAATGGCTGCTCTGACTTTGGAGGACTCTCCAAGGAGACTGCCAAAGTCAGGGACTTTTGGGGTGGACACCTGCCAGTCTAGGAGCCCTGAGACCCTGCAGCTCAACTTGGGAGTCTCATGGTTTCTAGGCTTCCTCCTGCAGAGCTGAGCTCTCTAGCTAGAGCAGGGGCTTCCAGCGCTTCCAGGCTCTAGAGCTGGGAGTGGAGCTCCTGCTAGAACCAAAGCTCTTAGAGCCTGTGTTCTCCTGGATCTGACACGGGGAATCTTGAAACTTCAGGCTCTTTAACTTTTTCACCTCTACAGCAATGCTGCCCTGGAGTTTCAGAGCCTGAAAATGCCATGGGAGTCCTGGACTGCAATAATCCACATAAGCAAAGCTGTTCTGGACCCTTGGAAGTTCTGGAATATATAGCTTCTAGGCAGCCTTCATGGTGGGGCTGGTATGGACCTTGATAGCTCAGTTTCCTGAGGAAACTGCCACGCAAATTAACAGAAAACCTGGCAGAGGTCTGATGGAAACCGTTCTGTGCTGCCCAAAGTAAGATATTTTTTCCTGAAACATTCTGGGTTTTTATTAATTTTTCTGATGGAAATTTTTTTTTTTATTAATTATTTAGTTTATTTGACTAACTTTTCTTGTTGTGCTAGAAAATTTCTAACCAACTCTAGGTTTAGGAGCCTAATTTGCATAGGCTGTTTTGAAAATCTTAACTTCAGATGGTTTCTTTTTAGTAGGACTGTCCTGTCTTTCAGCAGTTGAGTCTATTCCTCCCTTTCCTGCTTCCAAAGGAGACTAGCTAAGCATCATATATTTTACACCTGCAAAATGTATTGCAGGGCTCCCTACAATGCCTATTTTGTCTTCATTCACCAGTGCTGAAGGTTAATATATACAGGATGTTTTTTAGACCCTTCCCCCTGCCACATTTTTCATCTTAAGATCCACACCATTCCCCACTCTTTAGCCTTTTCAGAAATTTATTTCAGAGATAACAATGACCCCAAACTGCAACATCGGTAGTGTTTACTATCTTACTGGCTCTGTTCATGCAGTGAAGTAGTGTTAACTTAGGGCATTTGTATACACCATGGGGGTTACTTCAGTTTAATTCTCCCTAAATTGAAGCAGTGGGTCTTTAAAAACACCAGCTCAATTAAGGGTGAAGTAAACCCCCGTGGCATGTACACAAGGGTCAGGCTTGACTCTTACCTGCCTTTCCAGTGGTGGAGAGGGGAGGGCGAGCTGCTGTGGGGCGAGTGGTCCCTGAGCTGCAGGGGGACATTGGTGCTTCCCTCCATGGTAGCGGCGGTGCCCCCCAAGAGGCACCTGCCTGCACGCACCTGGCCCAAATGGTCCTGGAGGGCACTGCAGCTGCGGAGGGAAGCACTGGGCCCCTGTGCAGCTCAGGCAGGCAGGCAGACTCCAGGGAGAAAAGAAAACGAAAAACAGATCAGGCTCACCTGGGATCCACGAGGCCCAGTGCTTTCCTCCATGGCAAACTAAACCACCTTGGAGATGTTTTATTCGTCTGCATCCCAAAGTCACTTAATGCATGTTATGCCACCAACACATGCAAACAGCTGCACTGTTAAAGCGGTGCAAAAGGGCAGTAAGCTGCTTTAAAGGCCAATTTTGTGGTGTGTACAAATGACCTGAAATTCCACCAGTTGTGGCTTCTATTGGTTTATTTTCAGACACTTCATTTTCCTAACCTGGGCACTTTGGATTGAAAAATCAGCTCTTATCCCTCAGTTTTTGAAACGCAGGAAAGTATTTTCAGTCTTCTCTCCTCAGCAGAGTGCAAAATCCCTCTTTTCTAACCAGCGCTTTGTTGGGCCACATCTTAGTTTAACTGAACACAGGGATTGAGCCTTTGAACTGTGCCTGACTCCTCCCCCTGAGGTGGAGTTTGCTTGAAAGGGCCAACTAATTAGGGTAAGAGGAGGCACACAGCTTTGTTAGCACTTCCTACTTGTCCTTTGCCACACCCCAAAAGTGAGCCACCAGGGATCACAGCCGAGAGGAGAACTATAGGTAAAGATGCAATAGCAGAAATGCAGGAATTGCTTCACAACAAAAAGAAAAAAAATGTGATTGTATAAGTTACAGGAAAAATGAGAGAATGGTGGAAAGGAAAAGCCACTGTTCTCTATTTGCATAATTGATTTGTAAAGATGGGCCAAAGTTAAAGCCATTTATCTAAAATTTCTTCCTCCATTTCAGGGTGCAGATAAAGTGGGCTTCAGGTCCCAAGCCTTTCCATTTCTGTGATAAAAAACCTGGTTTCTTAAAAATCCCAAGCCAGAACAGTTATACACACTATATTTCTGATTTAAAGACAGGAAGCACCTATGAAGCTTTTTTCTGTCTAGAGGCCTGATTCTGGAAACATTTGTGTGAACTGACTTGACTGGGGCTGAACTGAATGGTATACGTGAGTGTTTCCAGAATCACATCTAAACTCTGTGAGGCTGGAGGGCCTTGACACTGGTGTGTGTGCTTAGCTGCTCTGTTACATATTTCATTAATATTTTAAAAGCTAGTTTGGGGTTTTCAAAGCTGCAAAAGCAGCTCTTAAGGGATACCCTTTCAAATGCTCTTTCTGGGAGGTGACACAGAAATAATAGTGTTGTACCATGATATTGTAATCAGCATAGTAATAAGAAATCCTTTGAGTGGCCTTAGGCTCATGTTCTTGAATTAACCCTTTTACCGAGGCAATGTACTCCAGTGAAGAAAGCATTGGCCTATGGCTCAGGAGACATGGACTTCTGTGCTGAGGATACTGTGGATAAGCTACGTCAGGTGAAGTAGTTGCAGAGAAGATAGGGAAATATTAGTGCCATTGTACAAGCTTTGCTGAGACCTTAAGTGAAGCACTGTGTACAATAACTGGGCTCCGAGGTTCAGAAAAAAAAGATAAATTAAAACTGGAACAGAGTGTTCAGAAAGGTTACTAGGGTGATCAGGTAAATGGAGAGTCTCTCTAACAAAGGGAGACTAGAAAATCTTCATTTGTTTAACTTAGCAAAACCCAGCCTGAGAGAGAATGTGACTGCTATCTATAAATATACCAATTGGGTAAACACGGGAGAGGGAGATGAGCTATTTAAGTTTAAGCACAATGTTGGCATGAGACAAAAAAAAAAAAGGTATAAACTCTCCACAAATAAATAAGAAACCTAACTGGTCCTAAGATGGAGCTTGATAAATTGATGGAAGGGATCATACGGTAGTCTGAATCCCTTTTCCTCAAAGGTGTAACAGGCCTGCTTTGTGGCAGCAGCTATTTTTGTGACCCCTCTCCCAAAGGTAGCCTAGGGGGCTGTGGCACCCAGTCACACTCCCTAAGTTACGCTACTAGTTTTCCTGCCAATTCAAAACATGTGAGAGCTTCCTTTCAGTCCTATGTTCCTATGCTGATCTTCTTTTTATAACAATTTGCTGATGAAATCTGCTAGATATTGTGATACCTGTACTTTCAAGTAGAGGTGGGCAAAATTCAAGACCAATACCTGGAGTCTTCCCGTAAATGGGGGAAAAAGGCTTCCTGGATTTGTTCCCACCTACTTGTTTTGGTTTTAAAAGAATACTTACTTCACTGAATTTTTCTAAAAACAACCCACCTATTCCCTTTCCAGTCCTCAGCATTAGTAGTTTTAGAACTGTAATGGTGATAAGACAAGGCTTTGTGAATTATACATACCAGAGTGACAGTCCTTTTATACCAGAGGTAACTTTCAATTGCATCGTTATTTGGGGCAAAAATTGTGTAACTGTTCGCTGCTTCTATATCGTTCGCCAGGTTATATTGCTGTTGGGAAAAGATGCAAAAAACAACTTGTCATGATGTTCTGTGACTACTCCAAAAGCAAGTAGTCTGGGGAACCACTTTTATTCTGAAAATTATATGGATACTTGCAATGACATAGCCCCTGAAAATGGAGTAATCGGGCATCTGTTCTAAGCGAGCCAGCAGTTTTGGCATCGTGCTGCTCACACCGATGAGGGGCATCAGAACCTACAAATTAAGCACACAGAGTATATCAGAGCATTTGTATATGTGGGGCTTGCATTTCGGAGGATCAGAAACTGGATAAAATGATGTATCATACAGTATTTTTCAACAGCTGTTGGCTGTTTTCCTGTACCAGGTGTATTGCTTTGCTTACGAGGATCTCCAGAAAAGATCCTTTAATCGTATGGTCCTGTACCTTATCTATGACATGTATGACTCCATTGGTGGCAGCAATATCACCAACCACAAATTTTGCTCCTTCGACAGTGATATTCTGGAAAGAGGACAAAAAATAAGGTTTGCTTTTACATCACAATTATATCAGTTCCCTAAATGTGTGTTGTTTCACTGAGGGCCTACTCTATGTCCTGGTCTAACGTGCAAGCAGCTGCAGGAAAAGCAGTAGATATTCTGCTCTTTCATAGCCGAGGTGGGGGGCTGCCCAGGATCTCCTAGAGCAGAGGGGCTGCAGCTCTGATGGTTCATTGTGAAGAAATTGCATGGGGAATAGATGGCACCATGGCTATGTGTTCCTTATACGCAGGCCTGACAAACTGTTTGGCCACCCAGGGTAGGAGTATGCTGGATCTTTTACATAAACAATGAAGTAAATTATTCCCTCTTCTGCTAACTATAACCAGGGGCCTCCAGAGGGTTTGAGCCTCTCTGAGGCCAAATTCCTCCTGCTGTTTTCTAAAGTGGTTTCTCTACACACCACCTCCTATTATGGCCTGCATTCTAAAAGCACCACATATCCCTAAGTAATTCTGAAAAGTAAAGTCTATACATTTCTATGTTTCAAGGCTTTACTGACCTAGTGGAATTATCTTCAGGGAACCTACTTAGACGTCTTCCTCCATGGATACTCAGCTAAAGAGATTCAGTATAACTGATTGTGTGTGTTCCCAGAAACTTCCCTGCTAAAAGCAACCAGCTAATAAAGCTAGCTTGAGGGGTTGTTAAGGACAGTTGACATTAGTTATGTAGTATTAAAAAGACCTTCAGTTAGTTCGGGGCCATCAAGCTGTGCATACAGCCAGCTTATGTAACTGCTTGACCTTGTTACTTTTACTTTAACCACCCTCTTTCCCCTTTCCCTAATGCCTCCCGTTACAGTTGCTTGATGTGCCTCGTCTTAAATTCATTTCAAGTTAAGAATTGTGCCTTCCTTATTCCAACCATACACTTGAGTGTGGGAGTGCCACAAATTAGCTTCCCACCCACCCCAAGTGCCACTCTGATCCCCTTCCTCTGTCTGATCTGCTGCTCTGCTTTCTACTCCCTGCTCTGTGCTTTCTGCCTGATCTCTGCTTCCTGTCCTATCTGTTGCTGTGCTGCCTGTACCCTCTTGTGCGCCACAGACTGGCTGTCCCTGTTATAGAGAAATACCCTTACTGCTATTTAAGTGTAAGAGCATGCATGGATTTGTGCATTTATACCACAGCTACTAATAATGACCATATGGGAGCTAAATATGATTTCAAGGTATTTTGCAGGTTATCTTACCTCATTTTCTTTTGATACGTGCAGGAAGTTGCCATGGAGAGATGTTGGCAGTGTATCAGAGGATGACAAATTCTGGAAGTCAGCCAGTCTATAAGCGCCCACTAATATGTGATACCTAAAAGGAAATTCAGTTGGATTCTAATGTTATGGGACAAAGATATTTCTACTTTCCCAGAGTTTTTCAAATGAACATGCTTTGTGTATCAGAAAATGTCTGCTAGGTGTATAACATTCTGCTTTATGTTATACTCTGATCATGGCTGGGGTCTCTAAATGTGACTGAAACAATACAAATGGCGAGTAATTGTATTCAGTGAGGTAACTAGATTGATAGCAGTGTAACCAAAGGAGAATCTGGTATGTTCCTGAAGGCTGGAAAAACTGTCTTGCTTGCTTGTAAGTCTTCAAATCAAAATTTTGTTTGGCAAGAAAAACAAGTCATTTCAAGAACTGGATTTAGCACACGCTAGACATATCATTAACGTACTTCAGCAGGGCTACAATGTTATTCTTTGACATCCAAAAGGCTTTCTCATCTTGGTCCATGTTTTCAAATGCTTGAAGAGAAGGTACGAGGACAGTTAGATTTGGAGTTGTGGATAGCACCGAGTTGATTGCAGCTTCCTGCAGTGAAGTAAAAAGGGTACAATCACTTGTTCTGCAAACTATTTAAGTCTTATAGACAAAAATAGGTGGAAGCAGGAGACCTTTTAACGGGGTACTGTATGTGGATAATTCTGTCATCGGCCTGGGAAGGAAGAACTACTGCACTGAACTATGGCTTGATCCAAAGGATATAAATAGAGCCATACAAAAATATGTGGACTGAAGGACAAGTCAGTTATCAGCCTATGTTTTGTATAATATTTTTCAACATTTAAAGGGCAAAAATGCTGTGTATCCCCAAAATTAATTTTCCTGTGATGCCCACAATGCAAGTCAACTCCACAGTTGTTACTTGAACTCATTTACTTATATGTTTGCATGCTTTAAAAACCATGTTTCAGGGGTATACTTGGTAACCGTGTTTGCCTGAGACAAGAAGACATATAAAAAACTAGAACTCTCGGTTCCAAAATGATACACTTTACTAGACCAACTGGGAAATCGCAAGAAAATTGGACAGTTTTCTTGCGATTTCCCAGTTGGTGTAATAGAAGTTATTATTTTGGAACCAAGAGTTCTAGTTTTTTGTATGTCTTCTTAAAAACATACCATAATCACCGTTTACTAGGAACTGAAATTAAACTATCCAGAAAAGGTAATTAGAAGTATCTAAGAAACATGGCCAAAAGGTTAGTAACCATGAAATAGAAAATCCACCTACCCCCTCACTTAATTTTGACAGAGGATTGTATCATTTAACAGAGCTTTTACAAGTTGCTGAAACCTGTTACATGCCTAAATTCCTTTAGGTGCTGCTACCTATCCCAGTTTTAACATACTGCTCTGGGCTACTGCAGGCTGCAGAGTGGATGGCTTTGTTCCATGTAACAGTCTTTGGTTTTACATTTGTTAAGAGGAGGTTGAGAAGAAGAGATAGTGAGGACATGGGTACTGCCCCAAAATAACCTCCCTGGGGCCCCAGTGTATAAGCGGAAAGGAATTTTCAGGCTCCAAAACCTTTCATTTTTCACTCTTGCACAATATCATGGAACAATACGTTCAGGTTCTGCCTTGCCCTAGCTGGGCTGCCTGGAAGCTAATCTATTCCTGGGGCTCCTTCATCACTTGTGTTGTCATTTTGGTGTTAAAAAAAGGGGAATGTATATATGCAAATCTATTGCCTAAAATAGCTGGGAATTTTATCTTCACCAGCATCTTTCTTTCTGGTCACGATCACTGTCGCCTGCCAGGTATTTAAGAGTAGAAATAACAATAACCATTTCCCCTTTTTAACCTTCCCAATCTGTAGGAAAAATAGCATTTAAGTATGAAAAATAATAAATATGAGCATTCTTGCTTACATGTGAAGTTAAAGCCACACAGAAAGATGCCTCCCTGTTTTGCTCATGTTATAAAATACTATTTGATTCAGGGAGAGTCTTTCTCCCTTCCTCAGAGCATTAGCTTCCAGGTAGAGTTGCTGCATACAGTGGGGTCTGATCCATAGCCTCCTGAAGTCAGTGGAAAAAACCTCCCATTTAGGGGCCTATGAATAACTTATTTTGTTTGACCTGAAACAGAATAATTAATTTTGGGGCATTTGTAATAAAATGAGGGGCAAGATTCAAATGTACCTTGTCCCATACCCCTACACTGTGGAGTCTCTTGCAGCTGTTGGTCTTCCAGTTGTCCTGCAACCTTCTCACCAAAGTAGGAACACCTGCTCATGTCTTGCCTGCATTGACATCTGCGTATTTTCTGTAGGGAGCTCCCAAGGAGCTGAACCTTACGCCACACATAGGACTTACAGTGCTATGTAACTTCCCAGTTGCTCCATTTTCATTACCAATGGATCCTCTGCCTTTGGAGCTTTACACACCAATTGCATTTAAGGCTGAAATTTGGACTTGGTGCAGAAATTTGACCACCTTTGGCCTGGTAGTGTTAGAATAATGGTGTAGCCACAATGGTTCAGGAATTATGTAAGAGACAAAGATTTTTTGGGGGGTGATATCTTTTATTTGGTCAACTGCATGGTTGGAATAAAGTTAGGCAAGCTTTTGAATACAAGACATAATGAAGAATGTCTTGCATTTGAAAGCTTGTCTAACTTTATTCCAACCATACACTTGGTATAATAAAAGCTATCACCTCCCAAAAAAATCTCAGAAACATAGAAAATTAGGGTTGGAAAGGATCTCAGGAGATCATCTCATCCAACCCCCTGCTCAAAGCAGGACCACCCCAACTATATCATCCCAGCCAAAGCTTTGTCTATTTAGGTCTTAAAAGCCTCTACAGCTTCTCTGGGTAACCCGTTCCTGTGCTTCACTACCCTCCTAGTGAGAAAGTTTTTCCTAATATCCAACCTAAACTTCCCTTCCTGCAACTTGAGACAATTGCTTCTTATTCTGTTATTTGCCACCACCGAGAACACGCTGGCTCAGGGGTGGGCAAAATCTGGCCCACGGGCAAGATCTGGCTCACAGAGGGACTTTTTCCAGCCTGTGGTGGGTCCCTTGGTCCCACATGGCGCAGGTGCCATTTGGCCTGTGGCATGTCCCACTGCCCCCAGACACAGTGGGGTTGGGGCGGCTCTTCAGCTGCACTCTGTTTCTAGGCAGCCCAGGCAGTGGCAGTTCCTTCTGGCTACTGCTTCCAGCCTCAATCCCCTGGAGACTCATGGGGACCCATGCACATAGCCCCAGCCCGGGCCTGGCTCGCCCCACACCCACCCTGACTGGAGTGGACCAACTCTGGACCAGCTGGGACCCACAAGCAGAGCCCCAGCCCTGGCCTGCCCCATGCTTGCTCTGGACCTGCCCGCCCACAATGAGTAGCAGTGGTGTCAGCTGCAAAAGAGCCTGGGCTGGGTGTGGGGGAAAAGCAGTTACCTCCCCCTCACCGCTGCCAGGTTCTTCTTGCTGCAGCCACCCAGAGCCTGTACGCAGGCTGCCTATGTCTCCTCTCCACCACCAATCACCACTGCCACCAGTGCCACTTCCAGGCAACCCAGCATAGCACCTGTGGCAGTGGAAAGGAGTTGCAGGACAGCCCAGGTGTGGGTGGCCGCAGCAAGAAGGGCCCAGCAGCAGTGAGGGGAAGGTGGCTGCTTTCCCCCCCCCATGCCTAGCTGCGGCTTCTGTCCACTTGTTACTTCTGCCACAACACTCATCGTGGGTAGGCCAGTCCAGAGCAAGCGCAGGGAGGGCTGGGGCTGTGTGCGTGGGTCCTGGTTGGTCTGCAGCTTGTTTGCTTTGGCCAGGGTGAGTCTGGAGCAGGTGTGGGGTGGGACAGGGCTAGGGCTGTGCACTCAGCTGCTGCTGGGTGCTGGTGGTGGTGGTGGTAGCGGGGAGGAACTGCAGGGTGCATGGGGGCCGGGCTGTTGCAGAGATGAGGTAAGTGCTGACTGGCCTGCAACAGCTCCCCAAAATTGCCTATTTGGCCCACAGACCCAAATAATTGCCCACCCTGGTCTAGCTCCGTCCTCTACCCTTCAAGTTGTTGAAGGCTTTTATTTAATCTCCCCATAGTCTTCTCTTCTCTAGACTAAATAAACCCAGTTCCCTCATCTTCTCCTCATACGTTATGTTCCCCAGCCCTCTAACCATTTTTGTTGCCATCCATTGGACTCCAATTTGTCCACGTCCTTTCTGTAGTGGGGGGCCCAAAACTGAACACTATTCCAGATGCGGTCTCACCAGTGCCAAATAGAGGGAAGTAATCACTTCCCTTGGTCTACTGGCAACTCTGCTACTAATCTAGCCCAGTATTGTGTTAGCTTTCTTCACAACAAGGCGCACTGTTGGCTCACATTCAGCTTATTGTCCATGGTAACCCTTAGGTCCTTTTCTGCAGAGCTGCTGCTTAGCCAGTTGGGCCCCAGACTGTACCAGTGCATGGGATTATTCCATCCTAAGTGCAGGACTTTGCACTTGTCCTTATTGAACTTTGAGATTTCTTCTGGTCCAATCCTCCAATTTGTGTAGGTCTCTCTAAATCCTAACCCTACCCTCCACCATATCCACTACTCCCCCCAGCTTGGTGTCATCTGTAGGCTTGCTGAGGGTGCACTCCATCCCATCTTCCAAAATCCCAATTTTGACCTGGAATTACATACTCTGTCTATTCTGATGTCAGTAAACAAGCTGGCCAATGGGAACATCACTCAAAATCCATGTTTCTATAGATTAAAAAATTAGCAGTTTCTTTTCAAATTTGTATATACTAATAAAATTCAAACAAAAATTATACTTACATTAATCCATTGGTTAAATCCAGCTGCCTCTGACAGAGCAGACAACTCCTGATACAAGAGAGAAAAAGGAATGACTATCTAGGATACAAAAGTTTGCACATGAGGAAGAGGTGATTGGTAGCTTGTAGTAATACAATGGGCCTGTCTTAGCTTATGAGCATAGAGATGCAGCATTCCAGCATCTGTACTGAATGAGACCAGGGGCTGTTGAACCATCATGCCTAAGTCAGTAATGCTTTTCTGGTACATTGTGGTTTCAGTGGGAATTGTGAAGACTCAGCTCCACTGAAAATCGGGCTTAAAGTTAGATGTCTAACTTTGTCCCAAACTCCTATTCCACCTATTAGGCTTCTAAATGTGCTTCTGTGCCACCCAGCTTGAGTCCTTGAAGAAATGTTAACATTTATCCTCCACCTCTTTGCTGGATTTTGTGGCTTTGTTTTAGGGCTAAGCTACAGCAGTGTTACAAAGTGGATGCATTGTTTTTTCAGGAACTCAAACAGGATGGAATAGGATTGCACTTGGGCACCTAATGGATGGAATAGGATCAGGACTTCTCTCTCTAGGGAATGGGGACTGAACGCAAATCTCAAAACATAAATCAAAAGAGAAGTGATTTTTGTTCTGTGCTTGGCCAGTACTTTGTAAAATGGTACAGGCCTGGGGTTTCCAGATGGTGCCACAATGCAAACATCACATAAAGAACAGTTAATGCAAATAACAAATAATAGACAGCTTTTTTGTAATGCTGACCGAAGATGGAAATCCTTTAGGGGATATTTCTGCAAATGAGACATCTTTAGCAGCCACAGTGGATTGTAGTCCTAGAAAAATTATGCTGTTGTTAGCTGCTGATGAGATTTCCTTTGTTACTATACAACTTGTATACTGCAGTCCTTCATTTTGAATGCAGTATTTCCCCAGACAGATATTTGTTTTCTATCACCTGGAGGGTGGAATTCTAAATGAATGTTCATGCTTTTTCTTGTTTTTTTAATGTAGGGTAGGTTGGGAGAAAAAAATGGAGGTGGAGCAAGGGTAATGCAGAATCCATTTCTTACAGCTGCCAGCGTATAAAAAATAGCAGAGAACCTTGACACATTTTCATTCACTCATCTGATATAAAACTAGTTACAAACTTACCTTCTTCACTAAATGAAGTATCCAGCCCCTTCAGGCCCCTTAAATTCCTAGCCTGTTTTTAAACATAATAGATCATTTTTGAAACCTGCAAGAATCTCAGGCAGGAACACTGTCTGCAGTCAGCAGTTTTTATGATGAAAATTAGAAATGACTTTACTGTCTCTCTGGCTAAGATCACTGTAAACATCCAAGAAGTTGATCTCACACTTAGACAAAGGACTCCTATCTTACTTACATCTGCTGCATTTCCATAGCACATAGTGCCATCGCCCTCATAGCCCTTTGGACACACACAGCTCCAGACACCAGAAGAGACAAACTGACAAGTTGCCTTTAAAACAAGAGAGAGAGGGAAAGATTACATTTGCCATGCTGTCAAGAATTCAATGGGCTGTTGTCAATGCAATATATTGCAATAAAACACACTGCAATGTTGCAGCATAGCAAGATTAATATACAGGAAACCCTCACTATTTGTGGTTTTGGCATTCGTGGTTTCAAATATTCATGAATGCCAAACCCGCTTCTTAAATACACTTAAAGGAGCTCCTCGGGAGCTCTGCGCTTGCCACCACCACCGTGCTCCCGCTGCTGCCAGAGTGGCAATGCCCCCCGCCACAGCTGCCAGGGGCACTGAGTTCATGAATGCAGTCGGTGTTCATGAACACAGTGCCTTATTCGCGGATTTCACCATTTGCGGGGGATATGAGAATGTATCCCCCATGAATGGCAAGGGTCGCCTGTAACTGAAAAATCCCTTCATTCCAGAAAGTACACATGTTGGGAAGCACTTATATACATTTGTGTCTTACTTAAATCAATTGGATTTAAAATATATTCTTAAAGGTGTACACGTAACCAATGTTCCTTCTAAGGAGTAGCAGTCCGTGAGCGTGCCGCCTCGGTCCGTGAATGTGCTGCCTTGGTCCATGAGCACGCCGCCTTGGTTTGGAGTGGGACACTTGTCAAAGGGGGCTGAGGCTGGGGCCTGGAGCCGAGAGGCTGGGGCCAGGGGCAGGAGGCTGGAGCCAAGAGGCTGGGGCCAGGGGCAGGAGCTTAGAGGCTGGGGGCTGGAGGCTGGAGCTGGGGCCAGGGACTAGGGCCAGGGGCTGGAGTGGGCTCTGCCGGCTCCAGGGAAGTGCCCCACTCCCCCGCATCAGGGCCGGGGAGTGGAGCACTTCCCCAGAGCCGGCCCCCCACTCCGGCCTCCATCCCTGCCTTGTCTCACCTTGGGGAGGAGCTGCTGCCTGCCCCAAGTGAGGCTCTGCTGGCTCCGGGACACTGCTCTGCTCCCCCGCATCGCCTCGGGGAGGCGGCACATGGCGTCAGGCTCCCGCCCCCACCTCTCTTAGGAGCAGACCTTCAGCTCCTCTCCTGGTGCATGGCCTTGAAAAGTTGGTGCGTGGCCAGACTTTTAGTTGTGTACGGCCGCGCACGCACGCACCTTAGAAGGAACCTTGCATGTAACTACCATATTTTCTTGCATACATCATGCTCCTGTATATAATACGTGCCTTGTTTTTGAGAGGCAGGATGAAGGAAAAAAAATCTTCCTTGTAGTAACTGAGTAGTAGCAGCTAGGGAGCCAAGCCTATTACGGAACCTGCTGCCAGCCCTGTGTGCTGGATGGGGCTGTGGACAAACCTGGGTCCATGTGCCAGGTGTGACCTGGTACGCTGAGTTCAAACTCATCTGACCCAGCACTGGGTCTGGGGCCATGTGCCAGGTCTGACCCAGTGCACTGTATCTGGAGCTGCATACTAGGCCTCACCTGGCTCAATCCCTCCCAGAGGTATGGTAACTAACACTGCCACTACTCTTCTGCTGCCAAATTTCTAGACTGTGGTGATCCAGTTTTCTTTAATATATTGTGCACCCTAATTTCACCAGCTGGTTTTAGTGAAAATGTGAGTTATATGTGAGAAATACAGCACTTCTTTGACTTAGGACCTTATGATAAATAAGTTTGGTTGAGCTATAGAAGCTTGATACAGAAATCACTGGGTGAAATTCTGTGACCCATGCTATAGAGGAGGTTGGGCTACATGATCACAGTGTTCCCTTCCAGCTTTGAAACTGGCCTTTACCAGTTAGTTTAGCAGACATAGGGGCCGACTCCTGAAGCGCTGATCATCTACAACTCCAAATGAAGTAAATAGATACTGAACTCAGGTTACTCCACCTCTGTGCAAATTACATTAATATTCAATATTTTCTTGTGATTTTTAAAAGGAAAGTTCAGGACTACCATGAGAATGATGCCGAATTATCAAAACAGATGGGTGGCACTATCTGAAGCCATAAACAGAATGATGTCTTTCTGGACTTCAGCAAGGCCTTTGACACCGTCTCTCACCCCATCCTCATTAAAAAACTAGGCAACTGTGGCATCGCTGCCTACACGGTCAGATGGATTGCTAATTGGCTGAAGGGTCGTATGCAGAGGGTGGTGGTGGATGGGTCATATTCAACCTGGGAGAAGTGGGCAGTGGAGTCCCCCAGGGCTCGGTCCTTGGGCCTGCACTGTTCAATTTCTTTATCAGCGATTTGGACAATGGGGTGAAAAGTAACCTGTTCAAATTCGCTGATGATACCAAAGTCTGGGGTGAGGTGGGCACGTTAGTATGGAGGGAAAGACTGCAGAAAGACCTGGATAGGTTGCAGGGGTGGGCTAACAAAAACAGGATGCATTTCAATACAGACAAGTGCAGGGTGCTGCAGTTGGGCAGTAGTAACCGGCAACACACTTATAAGATGGGAAGCTCCCTTCTTGAGAGCACGGAGGCAGAAAGGGATCTTGGAGTCATCATTGACTCCAAGATGAACATGGGCTGACAATGCGAGGTCACAGTCGGCAGGGCTAACCAGACCATATCGTGCATCCACAGGTGCATCTCAAGTAGGGTCAAGGAGGTGATCCTCCCCCTCTACGCGACACTGGTCAGGCCGCAGCTGGAATACTGTGTCCAGTTCTGGACGCCCCACTTGAAGAGGGATGTGGACGATATTGAGAGGGTCCAGAGGAGGGCCATCTGCATGATCCAGGGACAGCAGGGCAGACCCTACAATGAGAGGCTACAGGACCTGAACCTGTTCAGCCTTCACAAGAGAAGGCTGAGGGGGGACCTTGTAACCGTCTATAAACTCACTAGGGGGGGACCAGAAGGGTTTGGGGGAGACCTGGTTTCCCCCAGCACCCCCCGGGATAGCAAGGAATAACGGCCACAAGTTGTTGGAGAGTAGGTTTAGATTAGACATCCGTAGGAACTACTTCATAGTTAGGGCGGCTAGGATCTGGAACCAACTTCCAAGGGAAGTGGTGCTGGCTTCTACTCTGGGCGTCTTTAAGAAGTGGCTTGATGTCTACCTGGCTGGGGTCACTTGAGCCCAGTTTCTCTCCTGCCCAGGCAGCGGGGTCGGACTTGAAGATCTACAAGGTCCCTTCCAACCCTACTTCTATGAAATTCTGTTTTCATTTTATTTCTCTTTAGCAGAGCTGACTGAGTAACTACTGCTAACCAGAATTTATGAAAGTATTCAAACTTCTGCTTGTTCCAACCACATCCATGCCTCTTTCCTTTGGAATTGTCATGAATATTTATGCAAATAAAAACATCTTTCACTGTCAGGTGAAGTTTATGTGCATTTTGAGAAATGCTGCTGCTTGAGTGAATACACATCTGCGCATAAGAAACAGGATATTCCAGGCCAAACAAGAACATTTGTAATCCCATTACAAAGCTTTTCATTCACTTACAATATGATTGCAATGTTTGGTAATTTAGATAACCAATTAGCTATCACAAAGTGGGAACAATCAGAGAACGGTTAGTGAAAAACCTATAAATTGCATGAACTGTAAATGATCATGAATCGCAAAGTCATACAAATCAAATCTGTTTCCGTATAACTGAGAAACAGGAATGAATGTCTTAGTTAATCAGATAACTTATTTGCAATAAATAATATAACCAGTTCTAACAAAGTCTGTTTATGCACATTACAGGTTCCTTCCAAATGAATTGTGCTAATGTTCTTCCGAGCTATCATGCAGATGCTTCTGGTGCAGACAGGAAAAATCATAGCAAAAGATGCTGGGAGGGTATGCCAAGGGGTATTTGAATTGTCTGGTATAAGCAGACTGGACCTTACTTCTGAGGTGCCCTTTCCTTCCAAATAAAACCTTCAGTGTACTTAACACATCTACCTTGGGGAGAAAAGCATATCCTGCTGCCTGATTTTATGGTAACAGTTTCTGCAATTAAACAGCAGCAGAAAATGTCATTGTATCTTCATTTTGCTTTGCCAATTAAAAAAATCCCAGACATGACAGTGAGAAGATGAAGACCACCTTTCTATTAGTTGGGGTCTTACTAGCTTTCCTAATTGTTGCATAGTCTATGAGTGATATTGTAGCCATGATGGTCTAGAAATTATGTGAGAGGCAAGGATTTTATAGAATAATATCTTTAGTTGGATAAACTGTGTATTTGGGATAGAGTTAAATACACTTTCAAATGCAAGTCATCAGGTATGACCAGGGTCATCAGGTCTGACCACAACAAGGCACGCACAACAAGCCATGCTGCCTTTGCTGTGCCTGGCTTGTTCTGGTCAGGTCTATTGAAGAATGTCTTGTATTGGAAAGCTAATCTAACTCTAATTTTGGGGGGGGGTCTTACTCAGTTCTTCCTTAGCTTCAAGTCAGAAAAACAGTAACTGACCTCAATGGAAAAACTGATGAAGGATCTAAGGATTTGTCTCTGTATATTTGTAGTAACTTCACCTGACACTGAAAGATGTTTTTATGCACTCAGCCGAGTGTGGAGTTCTCACAGTGTGGAGTTCAAAACATTAGCTCTGGGGGAATGCCATTTGTTCTTATGTCTGTGGAAGAAATATTGTTTCCTGGTATACGTGGAGAAAGACATGCATGCTTGAATTCTTTGTTCAGTGATTAATTAACTCACCAGATGATGGCACTTTCCATTTTGGTCCAAACAAGAATTTATTGGTTCACATTCAATTCCATTCCCTCGAAATCCTTCCTTGCACTCACAGTCATTCTACAGTTCCAACAAAATGTTGCAATAAATTAAAGTGATTAAAACAGGGTACATATTTTAGACACTATGACTTAGTGTTTATCTATGTAGCTTTGTTGACTTCACTACCTGAATTTTATTAAGCACCTACCAAAGGGCTTATCTTTGAAATTCATCCTAATGCCTTGACTCCAGGGATGTTCCCCATGCTTTCCTCAAATTAGGGGAGTCCCACACTGCATAGTGGGGAGTCTAGGAACCCCCGCTACAGCCAGTGTTCACATCAGGTTTGTTGGGCTCCAGGCTGTGCAACAGGAAGCTTTAAAATTGGAGGGCCTTACCTGGGGATGGATCTTCCAGGGTGCTCAGGGTCATTGCTGTGAAGTGTGGGGCTTGGAGGCTTTGAGCTCCTGGCTCCTAATGGGAAGGAAGGGGTTTTGAAGCCCTGAGGGCCCTAGCTCAAAATGGAGCTCTTAGACTTCCAGACTACCTGCTGTGCAGCCAGGAGCTGAACCCCAATTACTGCAATGGCTTTTGCTTTACCAGCCCCACAGCAGGGATGCTGGAAGCCATAGTCCAAGGCTCTGGAGCACTCCACATGGTAAGGTTGCCATGGGCCCTGGAGACTGAGGCAATCCATTGGTGAAGCTACTCAGGAGCTGCAGACCTCAGACAACCTAGCATCATTTATCTTCTGGTAGTCTTGTGGCAGGTCTGTGCCCAAGCCATGGGCCTCAGAAGCCCTTGGTTTCTAGACTCCAATGCAGTCCATGCTGGGAAGTTTCCCTAGAACAGCAGACCCTAAAAACCCATGTTTCCCAGCAGGCCTGCACATGAAGAGACCAGAAACAAAGTAAGTTTCCAATGGAATTTTGCCTGTGGTTCATCTGGTAGTTTATGAAAAGAGAGGTTTTTGTAAAACACTTCAGTTTTGACAAACTGGCATCTCCTGATGAAAGCCTGTTACATTGAAAAGAACTGTTCTTCATTCTTTAGAGTTTGTCTGGAATTTTCCAATGGGGGATTTCAATGTTGACATTGTTTTCAGATGAGCATTTAAGGCAAGGTTTAGAATGGAGAGGAGGGTAGTTATTTGGGACACAAGATGACAGATAGTTTTGGGTGTGGAGGGTGTATGGAGGATGATACATGAAGGGAAGTGGAAGAAGTTGTTGAATGGAGCATATAGGCAGCAGACTTGGGCAGCACAGAATGAGTGCAAGGCAATATAAGAAGGTTAGAACATAACTTACCTGTCCTGGCCCTACATACATGCAGGTGGCATTGTCATGGCATCCTCCCCTGTTTGGTAGCAGACAATTATTAATTGCTGAGCAGTCTCTTCCATCCCCACTCCAACCTGGCTGACAGATGCATGTGTGAGTTCCAAGGCCTGTTTTAATGCATTCTGCCTGTGGGGAGAAATGTTCAAAGTAAATAATGTCAATTCAAGTTATGCTGATATCAAACAACATTTGAATGTAGGACCTGGTAGGGACCTCCTCTGTTAACAAGTCTGCTCCCTAGCTGTCATTTTCAGAATGTGAGGATCTGTTGGAAAGGGGATGGAATGCTAGCTATGACCTTTGAAAGCTTTTTATTCCTTTGATATTTTGGTGATTATTTTTTACTGCTGGATTGGCAGTCCTGGGAGATTCAAGTGCCCCCTTATCTACATGTGGTAATGGCTGGCAACCCTTACAATACCCTGTCAGAGTGTTTCAACCCTAACTTGGAGAGAAGGACCATATTCAGGGTATGAGAAGGTATCTCCATGGACTGAATTGAATTCTTGGCCTATTCATTGATACTACCACAAAGAGGGTAAACAGGGCATGTCTATACCATGTCAGGACTGTCTAGGGAGTGCAGCAGTGAAGCATGTGCACCGTCTCCTGAAAATAACATAATGTAGCCATCTTAATGCAGTGCTGGGCGCATGCTAATAGGTTAATTCTCTTCGAGTCTTTTGACACATGCCTCATGTTGCAATACATTGGTCCAAATTCTGTAGGTTCAGAAGGTAGTGAACATGTTGTTTGGTGCAATGGTCCTTAGGAGAGACCTAGTGGTGTGTAGGTATGCCCTTCATGCCAATCATAGTGGATTATATTAAGCAGAAACCTTTGCTCTGTTAACTGTTTTCTGCCTAGAAATTCATTTCACAGGCTTCCAATCACCAGGTAGTAAGAAAGAACTTTAATTTGCCAATATCTTGGACTTGAATGTGAACTGCCAATTAAAAATGAAAAGTTATTTTCATGCCATTTTTATGCCCTGTGCTAGTGATGGTCTTCCTTCTAATATAGCCTGGGTTGCTATCTCTAAAGAAGAGCAAAATCACTGCCACAGCTTTAGCTTCATCATGTATAGAATGGACAAGGGGAGGTGACAGGAATGAGGGTTGTAGAGAAATTTCAATCTGTGGTTCTGCTATTTGGAGGAGGATTGTGTAGTAGCTTATCCTGATAATGCTTTAAGAAAACTATGTGGCTTCCATTTTTTGAATAGCAATGTTCATGGCAGTACAGTCCTATGGCTAAGAACTTGCACTCTGAGAAGGGTTTAAGTTTGATTCTAAACTTCAGAATTTACTTATGCAAATATATATCTTACTGGCACCCCCTAACTTTTTTTTTGTTTCCTTTGGAGTGACTCATTTGATAAGGAATCATATACTTACATTGGTATCGCAACCGCCTGGAATTAAAGTAGCACAAGGATCTACTTCACTGCAGGTTGTTCCATCTCCCTCATATCCAGGATTGCAAACGCATCTATTAAAAACAGGACTAAGTGAAATCACCAGGAATGAAAGAAGAGCTGTAAAGTTAAGATGAATTCAGTTTTCAAGCTGTTTGTCCATTTAGAGGCTGAATAAGATGAATAGTTTTGACTTTAAGCACATAAATGGTGTGCATAATTAATTTTGAAAAATGGGATCATGTAATGAAAAATATGGAATCTGTTAATTATTAGATGCATTTAGATCTATTCTGTATTTCTAGGAGATGGAAAGTAATATATGTCCTACTGTACCCTCCACTCTCAATGTCTGTATATAAGGGTCACCTTGATAGGTCTGAATTAGAACACAAGTATAGTTATACATTTATTTCAGCAACATAAAAGTTACCAGCAAATTCAAAAGGATGTATGGCTAAGGGCAAAAATCAGAAAAATGTATGGGACTGTAATAGGGCTAACTCTAAGAAAGGACTGATGGGAAGGAAAAAGCAAGTAGGCCCTGTGACAGGGGGGCATCCCTTGGCCTGTCCAAAGTTGCCCTGACCCTCTGTTTCTTAGCTAACCACCCACCTTCCTCACTTGCCACGCCCTGATGGAACAATAATTATGATGTTACTCAGGCAGGAGGCTTTCCATTTACTACCCCAATACTAGGGTAGTCACTGTCCACCGCTCCGAGCCTCCCCTCCACGGTGGCCCATACCTTGCAGATGGTATATAAAGACTAGCACTTTTAATTCTGACTTGGCCTTGAGTGGCCTCTGGCTCGCTGCTGCCCTGTCTCTGCAACCTCTCCAGCACTGAGGCTCTACACCGTAGTGTGCCCCCTATGGAGCCTCCTCCTCCCCAATAGCCTCAGTCTGGTCCACTGGTTAAAACACAACAACATAAATATGAACCCCTGGGCTATAACATAATACAAGTCATGCAAGCCACATTCTGCCTCTTTCAAACCCCAAACTGCTCCTTGAGTATTGAGTGCCTCCCAGTCCTGGGTACCTTGTAGACTCCTGGAGCCTTATTAGCCATATAAACAGTTTATCCAGCAGCCACAGCATTCCTAGATAGTTCTTCCTTGCAGGAGCTCCTACCCCTGGTAGCTTGCCAAAGAACTAACTCCTGCTAATCTTGGCCCTGGGGTTTATATGTGCCCAGAGCCCTATCTCCTTCTCGTCAGCTGACTGGCTTGTGTGGTTGGACTTTTAACCCCTGCCCTCCTGGTACTTGGTGTTCCTAAAGACTCTGACCTTAAAGGGGCTGCCCTGCCTCCTAGTAACAGAGCTAGGGTTCCCTGTTACAGGCCCCCATTAAGAACTGGACTTTTGAGGCTCAGAGGGGCAAGGACTTGGACAAGGGGAGCTCTGCTACAGAACAGGGAAAGAAACTTAGCTCCAGACCCTGTAGAGAAAAGAATCTTGATCACGGGGGAAGAGAGGGAGAAAACATTCCAGAGGTGTCACAACTAGGGGAGACAAGCTCCCTAACCAGAGGCCACACTGAAGCTCAGCTCTGGACTAAGACTGAGTGACAGACTGCAAACTGGTGCAGAAGCTGCTGATGGGGTAGAAACTAATCCCAGGTGTAGGCCTGCCTTTGGCAGAGCTGGATGGAGGTGAATGTGGCTACAAAGTGGATAATAGAAAACCCCTGTGTGAGAGCTAGGAGTCGGGGATCAGCTGACTTGCAGGTAGAGCTGGGCTAGCATATAAAATGACTCCAGCACAAAATGAGCACTGTGGGGTCAGGGATGAAAGAATTGTTTTGCAGAATGGGTAAGCTTGGCAGGGGTTGGGTGCAGTTCTGGGAACAGCTGGGGCTGTTATCAGGAAGCATAGAAGTCTCCCTCTTGGTGGGTGAGTGTGGGGTAAAGTTTTCTTAAGAGCTATTTTTGTTCATTCAGCAGGGTATATTTTTGGTTTGTGTCTATTGACCCACAGGGAGGGGCTAGAACTTTCAACTAGGAGTGTACATAGTAACAGTCAGTGGTTTGGGAGCACCTATAAGGGGTGGTTTGGAGGCCACACAGCAAGGTGGCTGGGCATTCTGAATCTGGAGTCTCTGGGTGGGGCTGGGTTGTGAAGTGGGCTGAGGCTGAGGAGTTGAGACCAGAGCCCATGGCCTGAGGCTGAAGGCTGCAGCCAGAAAAAGGGGACTATGGCCAAGGGGGCTGAAGCCTGGACAGAAGGGCTGGAGCCTGAGTGGGCAGAACTTATCTTCTGAGCTGGAAGACTCAAGGAAAGCAGATGGAGTTACACATACAATACCTGGGTGTGACTATAAGGGGTGCTGCAGGTCATGACTGATGTGCTTAAGGCACACTTACAGCCAGCAGGCCACAACTGATGCCACTGAGGCATTGGCTTGTTACTTGAGGACCTGAAGAATGATACAGGCTAGGGACAGACTTTTAAAAAGCTTGGGCCTGAACTGATTCAATCTTTGCAGGTTAGGCTAAATCATTTTGTAACAGCACAGACATCCCTTCTGGACTGAAAAAACTCAGGCACATGGCTGCAATGGCTCAGGCTAGAAGCTGGGGAGCAGTAGAGCATCCCTTCCTTCTCTTTGAGAGTGCTGAGCTGAGGGGTGTGTGGCCAGGCCTGGCAGGGTGCTATGATTAGGGAGAGAGTGTCATTTCCCCCCCCCCCCCCCCCCCCCCCCCCCCCCAGGCAGGGAATGTTTATCATCCCTAACTCAGTGTTTATCAACCCATTTAAAAAAATAAAGCCTCTCTCCATTAGTCCAAGCTCTTAAACAGCTTTTCCAAGGAAGGACTTTACCAGCTACCCGTTGATTATCTCCAAAAAGCCTTTCTGCCTGTGTCTCCCACAGCACAGACTGTAGCCAGCATATGGTCCACTAGCTAATGCTGAGAAGTTTTTTTGTAAACCAGAGGGGTGGGGGGAATAATCCCTGCTTAACAGGGAGAAGCCAGGCAAATGCCTGTAGTTTGCTGGAGCTCCATTCAGGGAGCAGAAGGGAGAGGCCAGCCCTGCTGTAGAGCAGAAAGCCCCACCCAGCCCAGAGAGCATGCTGGGATGCTGGGGGAGTCTGGTTTATCTTAAATCAGCAAGGGGTCTGGGACAGACACTGCATAAGCTGGTTTCATAGTGCTTGGGTTGGAAGGGACCTAAACAGATCATCAGGTCCAACCCCCAGTTTAAGCCAAATCAGTTAAGTCTGATACTACATTCAACCAGGTTTATCTCACACTGGTTCCAGCCATTTTCAAACGGATTTATGTGCACTAAACATATGTTTTACAGGTTTAAACTAGTTTCTGATCACTTAAACTGGTTTATGTGTAATGTCTGTCCCTTGCTATAGGGGTGGATAGACAGAGGGAACCACCTAAGGAACAGAGAAGGAGAGAAACCAGGAGGAATAGAGGCTCCTAAGGCTCCCATGGACATTTTCTCTAACTTCATAATAATATTTCATCGAGGCATGGCAGGAAAGGTTACATGTTAGCTTGGAGAAACTCAGAGAGACTAGACAAGGCAGGGGTAGTTCTGCTAGTGGGTGTGGTGTCACTACTAACCCTAGAGACATATCCTATTATTAGAGACAATATGTTCAAAAGTGCCAAACTCCATTTTCTAAAGTGACTGCCTAATCTGCAGTGAGGTGACTGCAACTCATCTACACATACCTGAGCTAGCAACAGCAGGATTGTGTGTTCTGCCTGCCTGAGTATTTAGCCAGGATTCTGGGCCTGCATAGTCTGCTCTGAAGCTCATGTTGTCAGGGGAGCCAAGTACCTGGGGGCCTGAGGGTCCTGGCCCCCATTAGGAAGAGGGATGTCACCTGAATTGCGTAAAGCTTTCCACATGTCCATCATCTGAGCGCCCCCCCCAGCCAAAAATAAAAGTTGGTGCCTATGCATGCTGTGGTAATTTCCTTGCTACTGTTGCCTGAGCTAGTTGGATTAAAATTCACTTGGGTGTTTCAGCATGCTTCAATTACATGTAGATGTACCCAAGTCTCATTAAGGTATGTAGATCTAGTTATTCTACAGATGTATTCATGGTTTACTACCTTTCAGCATACTTAGGCACATTGGGGGAAGGAAAAAAAAAAGAAAGACTTGGGTTCCTAAGTAACCTGGATGCTTCAAAATATTGCCTCCTTTAACAATTCTGCAAGTTCATACTCATTGATCTTTGGATCTGTTAAGCTGGGTATGAGATATAGAAATGAGTACAGAACTAGGAATTGAATATTGCTGAATGCTTATCCCTTGTCTGCAGGTGACTCGCTTTGTGGCCTTGAGCAGGTCACTTGACTCTTCTGCCTCAGTTTCTCACTCTATAAAATAGAAGTATTTATTTATCTCATGGTATTCTTATAATGGTTAATGTTTTTGTGCAGTACTATATAGTGTTATCTTGAAACAGAAAATTCAAATTGGACTATAGGATTAGCATAGTACTGCACCACATCTAATGCTAGCTACAGGTAAACAAGGGACTTACCTCCTGATGCCATCGCTGAGCTGACAAGTTGCCTGTGCATGACAGAACTGCACAAAAGGCTGACATGGGATGATATGCTTATCACAGAATTTCCCAATATATCCACTTTTGCATGATCCAGGCAGGCAGACCCCTTCGCTGTCTATTCTGTTATTACATTTTCCATACATACATGGACATTCTATATATATGGGGGGGAAAAATGAATATGAAATAAAATTTTTGTAGAAGGCATATATGTCCCTATGTGACATTCTTGATGCATTTCATGTTCCTTCCTCACCCTGCCCTAAAATCTAACCCCTGTCTCTTTAAATTCATGTCTTTTGAAAAACATTCTTTTAAACATTTATTTACCAAATACATATCCTTTTTAACCACCTTCTATGTATTGTCACCCACAATATTTTATATAATAATTGTATCATTAATATATATATTCAACAACAACAATAATAATATATGTTTATAGTGCACATCTTTAAATTTTTATGACAGATCTTCATAAAAGCAGTTGAATGATTAAATAGATTAAACAAAATCGCCCAGTGCTGTGGGGAAGCTTTTAAAAGTCAGGTCCTTGTCCTAAAAGGATGCTGACCTATTTAACTGAAATAGGTCAGTTAATAAGCTTGATCAAAATCCCAGTGAAGTTGGTCAGAATCTGTCCATTGCTTTCAATGGGCCTTGGACAGGTCCTTTGTCAATCACTAGATGCAGTAAGTTCAAGAGGGTGAGCACTCCTGTTCCAGTTTCTTTGGATACAATAATTCACCCCCACAAGTAGTTGTCTTAGACAGCACTTTACACTACTATTCCCTGTTGCTCTGCCATCCTCCAAAAATACCAGATCAGTATCAACTAGTGACCACTGTAATACAAATAAACTTCAAGACACTGTGTTAAACCTCAAGACACTGTCTTGTCCGCTGTGGTGGATGAGATGCTGAAGGCAGGGTAGATACATATGTGCCTTACAATAAGATCTATATAGAGCAGATGCTTTTGTAAACTCAGGTTAACTTCATCAGATGCTGCCATGCTTACTTTTGTCACACTGAGGTCCATATTTATCAGGGTCAGAACAGAACTGACAGTGTGATCCTTGAAATCCATCAGCACAAATACAAGTTCCATTTCCTTTCATTCCAGCCATACACTGAAACATAAAAGATAAGATTTATATCCAACTGGTAAAATAAATCTCTCTGAAGAAGTTGTTGCATAACTGATGTAGGCTTATATGTATTATGATGTCATTACTCTTTTAAAATGTAAGGAAGATGGGGGTGTATCTACACATGCAATTAGCTTGTCTCAATAAACTCTGGCACAGTTTGTGCTAGAGTCAGCTGCTCTTGGGTGCAGCATATACATGTGGGCCTGGGACCACAACTGTTTGGGTCAGGGTGGAACAGATCTGGGCTGTCAGGGGAGTCAGGGGTCAGCCCCAGGCTCCAGATCACAGCATCAAATAGCAAAGGGGCTGGCTGGGGCAAGCGGGTGCTACTGTGCAGGGCCAGCCAGCAGGCAGCACACACACTGTAGCACCCTCATGCCCCAGCCAGCCCTGGTCACCATCTACACATGCATTGCAGCATGCTAAATGACTCTGCCACAGGATTGTACTTGTCCTGGGCAGTACTATCCTACAGTGGAGTTAGTTAATTTACTGCACCCTAATATAGGTGCACATGAAGACAATGATGCTTTACTGCAGAGCTAATTAGTCAGTTCCACAGTAAAGTGCACATGTAGATGCATCCAAGGAGAATATTTGTTTTTCCTAGTGTAAACTTTCATACTCTTTGTATTTCCTTCCCACTGCTGTATTCCTTATGCTCTCCTACTTCACAATTTTAGAAAATTACTGGATTTTCTTGTTACTGCATTCCCCCTGTCCAAAATCCTAGGTCCACCGATGAGGCTGTTCAACTTATGGTCTGTGGACCACATGTAGCCTGTGAGGGCTTAATTCATGATCCGTAGGCTCCCCATCTGGTTGCCATTCCCCTCATTGCTTATACTGCTGGTGCTGGGATTTCCAGGTGCTTATTGCCAGGTTCTCTGGGCTTCCCCCCATCCTACTCCTCCAGCTTTTGCTTCTTCCCTCTGCCACTGCCTGTGGGGCTCAGGGAGCCTGCAGCCTGAGGGGGGCTTGAGGGGTGTCCATTGAGTACAGCGCAATGTAGTGTGTGTGTGGGGGGGTAGAGGCACAGCATGGAGGCCTAAGGATGCCTTAGTGAATATGAGGCCTCTGAACTCTCAGAAGTTGGACAGCCCCGTCTCAGAAGACTAGAGGACTCTACCATCTTTTTTCTCCCTGTATCACTGAATCTGATCACTGGGTTGCTAGATAGAGACAATAAGCTGACCATACACTTCTCAAAGTGCTGTCATATTTTTGTGTACTGTGAGCTCAGGGGACTCTGGACACTCCCTTGACCCAGCCAGTCTCTACCGTATACATTGTGCAGTATGCTGCTAGTGCTTTTGTTTACCTGTCCATTTCCTGAGCAGGGCTTGGAAAAACCTCCAGGACATTGACTGCAATCTGAACCATAAAAGCCTTTGCAACATTTAGGTTCCTGTGAAATAAAATAAATATTGCTGCATGGTATGGACTGTAGAAAACTTTAGTTGCTCATCTGAATACTTAGAGGGACATATCAAAGCACTCAGGCCCAGACTGTGCACTTTCATCACAGCCCTGCTCTGTGGTTGGCACGGAGCCACACACACCAGCATTTAGATGCAGCTGGTCTGCCAGAACTACTGTCTCTGTGGTGATGCGGGTAGTACCATGAAGAAGCCCACTCTGCTCACTTACTTCTCCTGAGTGCATGTTCAGGTCTGTGTAGTCAGTTAGGCAGTGTAGTCAGTTCAACATGGTCCTTTTTGAGCCACAGGAGATATACCTAAGGCAGTGTATCTATTTGTGTTACCCAAATGCCATGGGACCTAAGGCCCACCCAACTAAGTAGTGGCCTCTACGGTGTGGGGCCAATGAATGAATAACACAGCAAAATGCTTGGGACAACTAAGGCAAAAACAGGGTGGGAGCATCGTGTGGGTCAAAGGGTTAAAATGTGAAAAGAAGTGCACTTCTTTGAGGGGGACACTGAGGGGGACACTGAGCAGAGCCCCTTGGGCTGCACCCACTGGTCCTTAAAGGCATCCAAGGAGCTGGTAGACGCTGCCCACTGGCGCTCTGCCCGGAAATGTGCACGGACAAGTGAAAGCAAAGTGGGCTCGCAGTCCCTGGGCATCCTCTGGCCAGAGCCTCCTTCCTGGTCACGTACAGGGCCCACTTGGCCAGGGCCAGGAGGAGGTTGACCAGGAGCTCCTGGGACTTGGTGGGGCCATGCATGGGGTGACCAAAAACAAAAAGGTGGGCTTAAGACAGCCTGAGTACAGCTTCTGCTCAAGACCATGCCAAGCAGACTATGCTGTCTAACTTCTGGGGTTTGGTATGTGCTGAGCAAGATGAGTGCCCAGGGTCTGCTTCTTGGCAGTGCTCCTAGACTTAGCATGGAGACAGTGTAGACATGCTGTTAGCCTTTAATAGGAGCATCACTTGCAAATAAAGGGGAATGATTCTCCCACGCTGGCACTGGTGAGGCTGCACCTGGTGTACACTGCATTGTGAAATCTTTAATAAAATGTATTTGACCAGTATTGCTAATTATCACACTGCACAGTCCTTCATGGATGCAGCCATATAAAATAATGAAAAATGTTGGGTGTTTGGAATGTAAATGAAAGAAAAACTTGAGTCTTACCACAAAAAAGCCCTGAACAGTCACGTGTAACAGCTGCAACAGCTCATTAATATAGTTGATATAAACAGAGAGAATGAAAAGGCATTCTTTCATGTAATGCAAGGGAAAGTATCAGCAGAGGAGCTAAATATAGCTGATACTTTTGCTCTAAGAACTATGGAAATTCTTTTCTAAACCACCTGCTGGTTAAGTATGTGCTGTGAAGACCTTTAGATGCTATTCAGCTCCAAAAATTAAGTTAGCAAAGAAAAATGGCTAATTCTAAATATATCCCACCATAGCAAACCATATATAACTCTTTACCTTTACTGTTACATTGCAGTATCTAGCACAGCCAGTTGCTAGATTGCTCAGGGTTTCATAAACGCATCTGCCTTTTGATAAAGACTAGAACATGAGTAAATCAAAAACATTAGTATTTCCACACAGACATTCAGTACTTCAATACAATCAAAACATTAGAGAATATTTTAACAGGAGAACGTGAAATATCTCAATGTTGGTTGTGGGTTTTTTTCATTGTTCCTTTTGATATTTAAAAGATATTTTGAATTCTAGTAAACCATTAATCTTCTTGACTTTTGGGATCTTTACTATAATTTATAACTATCTGTCTGTCCCATATACAATAAATATTGGTGAATGCTAGTAACAAAATCACTTCATAGCCATACCCAAGTCTTCTATATGGAAAAATTTGCAGCCAAAATGCCTGTGCTCTCAGAGGTGATGCAGATAAGTTTTCTGTTTATCCTAAAGCATATGTTCATTTAACCAGCTCCTTACCTGCACCTTTCCTACGCAGCCACCCAGTCATGTTGTGATATGGGTAACTGTAGGGGAAAGCCCAGATGGAGGCTAGCAATTGTGTGCGTATGCTACAAGTGGGGCCTATGGCACTAAATCTAGGGGAGGAAGTGGCAAAATGTTAATTTGGGGGGTGTTAGGGAAAGGAGAAACTTTGGCAGCTTTGGGTCTAGTGTAACGTTAATGTAAACTCATATTTTTTGCATCCAAATTTCGGAGCAGTTTTTGTAGCAACTCTTCTTTCTCTTCTCTTACTTAAAAGTTAAAACACCATTCCTGCAACAGAATACTACCCCATTTCAATTTTCTGATGCCCAAGATAGAGTTAGGAGTTATAGATACAAGACATTTCCTACAAAGTAAATTGACTTGACTGCACAGGAAAAGTGGATCAGACACAATGCTCAGAAAACTGTAGATTGACAGAAGTTGAATACAATCATCACTTTCTCACAATCTTTGTATGGGAAAGTCACTTACTATAGGCTTTGAGTTCCCTGGACAAGTGCTCCTATAGACCACTGAACATTTTACACAGGAACCCTGGATAGAGACAGTACAACACAATCACATTTTAGGAAGGTGATAATAATGATGAGAAACTCATTCACAGCAGATTCGCACTATACATCTTCAGGAGTTTTCATTCTTTTTGTTTGTCTTCATTAACTTATCATGGCTCATGGAACTGCGACTCCTACCTCATTAGGGTTCCTTTGGACTGTCATTCATTCTTATCAATTCGCATTCCCAGCCTGGATACAGTGTACGGATGCTTGGTTTTGGCTGAGCTCCCCACTGACTGGAAGCTACACCCACACTGCAGCCAGGGAATGAGGAGGCTAGGAGAAGCAGTGGTGGCATGGGAACAACTGCCTACTGTCTGGCCTCAATGTGGGCACAGGAAAAGCCACCCGGCCTGTGTCAGACTGGAGCTGGGTTGTTTTGACTTTTATCTAGGTTGCAGCGAGAAGCGGTGAGAATGTGTATGTTTTCTCTCTCTCACTCACACACTTCAATGCACGCGGATCCTCAGCTGGCATGATGAACTGGTGCAATTCATTGAAGTTTGTGGAAATATAGGGCATTTATAACAGAATGGGATCTGGCTCAATCTGTGTATTTCACTGTCCATGATGGTATCTTCTGTAACTCTTAGGAAGACAACCTTAGATAACCCCCTTGAGATCTGTTGCATATAAGCAGTGTAAATAGAGAAAAATATTTTCTCTGCATCCATATCATTCTTGCACCCTGCCAAAATACAAGTATATTCACCCACACTCTTCACCTTTTGGCTTACTGTCACAAATGGCTGCATGTTCTAAAGAATTATAGACAGATTTACAAAGATACTTAAGTATCTAAAGATGCAGCTAAACATCTAAATAGGGTTTATAGACTTTCTAAACTAGTTAGATTCCTAACTTGTTTAGGGGTTTTTAATCTTAAAAGGTGTCTATTTACATCTTTTGCTACCTAAAGGCATTTGCAAATATTTGGCTCATAGTTCTTTAAAGCATTTAGTTCTCTATGATGGATTTTCCCACTGTTCAGCATCACACAATGTTTTCTGTTTGCTCACTCTCAGTTCACATAATTTTGCCATTGTTACAAACCTAGACTTGGACAAATATGCCTTTGTTTGATACTGACAGTGCCTTCAATTTGTATAACCTACACATTTCCAAAAATTCCTGAGAGAACAGGACTCTATGACTAAGTTTGTCTCTTACGTTGTTAAAGGACACTGCTTTGTGACTGGAATTGCAGTGGAATGTCACAGCAAATCATATTTTGAAGCCTGGGATACTTACCATACCAGAACTCATACATGGTAACTATTATAGGGCATGTAGGAAGGCACAGATATTGTTGCTATCTATGGCAGTTCTAGTATCTACAAAGCACTTACAAAAGATCATTATTATTGTTTTACAAAAAGTGAAGTCAATGCACTAGGAATTGGAGATAAGCAACAAGTCAGTGGCAGAACAAGAACAGAATCCAGGTCCAAATGCATTTTGGCATTTAGGCAGGTATTATGACTCCTGGACCAGTGCTCTGTCTCCTACTTAAAATCTTGTATAACAAGTTATATCATAAATTCTTCATGAAAAATTTAAGAGCTAACAGATGTAAGTAACTTTATTTTTTGTTTTATGCAGATGAGAGTCTTTTAGATCTTACTTCCCCTCTATCTTTAAATTGTCTCTCTTTTGAATGAGTGCATTGATCAACGTAGGAAGTGACCACTACTCAGGTTTCTTTTAAAAGATTAGAAATGCTATGCTTGTTAAGTTTTGCTTAGTGTTCATACCAGAAATTGGTGTTGGAGCTCTGCCAGGTTTATGATTAGAGAGAGCACATGGAACTTAGCCATTAGCCATGGCAATAACAACCTTTTATCATTAACTCTTGTTGTTTCCTTCAGTAAAATTTGAGCCTATCCAGTTCAATTGAAGTTCTATTATACAGTTTTGTTTCTGGATTATTCTAAATTAAACTGTAATTGGTTTACATCAGTGTATCTTCACTGTGCCAGAAATTTTATTGGCTCGGATATGTACTTGCATATGTTCACATACTGGATAATCAGAGCCACATTTATTGCAAAGGATAAGCTCAATCTGACAGGCACTCTTATCAGCAATGGCATCTGATTGCTACTTGGTTTATAACATGTAATATGCTTTTGATCATGAACATGCTGGGTGGAACTCAATTATTCAAAATATGCATTTATTATTTCTTAACTTTAAGAAAATCTAAAGTAAGACTGAAAAAAAATCCATGCTCTTTATTTGCCTACTGTATTTTCTGCATAATTGGTTAAAAGGAAAATGTTGATTTTTAAATGGTTGCCAAGGGAACAACAAGTAGCCACATATTGGTATATATATGCAAGTAGAATTCTGTGGTGGGGAATTTGACTTGACTTTAAGATAGCTAGTTATACCTGGTTGCTGTAGAAACTGGATGGGATGTCAAGATGAGGTACCTGTTCAAGTAAATATCCTGCTTACATGCTGTACCATTAACAGGGTTGGTGCATTTCATGAACGAATTACCATATGTTACCATATTTTTTGCTGCTTTTTTGATATTGCTGTAAAGAGGAGATCGAAGTTGCAAGCATGTTTACTAATTAAAGTTTTGTACTGACTTTCCTTACCATTTTAATTTCACTTCTTTTTTCATCACATCTGTGAGGTAGAATAGGAACAATTGAGGGAGGGGTAAGAACACCTGCAATGGTGTAAATTCGACCATTTTTTGCAATGATATCTGTTTCTTCCATTTCTTCACCATTCACCAAGATTTGTCCCTGCAGAATGAAAGTATTTCAGATAATCTTTGAAAACTAGTGATACCACTACACCAGCATATTTTATTGTCATTACTTTTTTAAATTGTTAGGTTATCAATTAGGAAAACAAGACCTAGTCTTCTCTTTCTCTTCTAATAAATGACATATGTACATATATTGCACCTTTTCCTTGATATCTTTCTTATACATCTAATAGCAGCATCTGAGCTTTATTGGTTAATTCTCACAGGTCTTCTGTGAAGTTGCTAACTAAGGGCCTGATTAATAGTCACTAAAATGGTGGAGGTCTGTTTTTTTGACAGCAGAAGTCACTGGGTTGGGTCCATAGTGTTATTTCCGTTTTACAGATTTTACACATTTTACAGATGGAGGGAAACATGAGAAAACTTGTGAAATGTCCAAGGCTACTGAATAACTTGGCATAAGAGCCAGAGGTAGAACTCTATAGTTTCATTCAGGCACCTTAATATCTGCTTAGCCCTTGAACTCATCTGCTTTTTGTAAATAAAGTATATAAATCTACTTTTTTCCCCATAAGGTAAAAACTTGGCTAATACATGTTAACAATAGAAAGAAGTTCAATACAGCAGTTAGCTCCACTTACTAAAAGTACCTCAGATAATTCTTTGAAAAAAACATGCCACACACAAACAACCATGTTTCATTTGACTTATTTACTGCTCACTAATTTAAAGAGTGCATCTTGAATTGAAATATTTGCCATCACTAATTCTAGAGATTTTCCAAAGGTTGCAGATTTTCACAAGTTGCATAGGCTTGATCATTATTGTTGTTTCCATTTCGAATGGCCTCTGATTACATTTGTACTGCTTCCCTGGCCTTCCTGTGGATGCAGCCTGTGAGCATGCCGCATTCACCTGCTGCCACCACCACTCCACAAATGCCAAACTGGGAAACGAGGTAGGGTACCTGCTCTGGGGCAGAACTGGAGACAGACCGTAAGTGGTGGCAGGGCTCTCCCCAAAGTGGCTTCCCTGCCTCATTTCTGGGTTCCAGGCAAGTGGAATGGGAGAAGACATATCTTGATGCCCCAATCCAAAGTCTGACCGTAAATAAAGTTTTTTTTTTCTGAGTAATTGGCTTTCAGTGGGCCAAAATCTGGGGTTCAAAGTAAGTTTTACTCTGCCCCTATTCCTACAAATGTCCTTTGAATTCAATGGAAATCTGTCTGATTGTCTATTGAATAAAAACTAAGGGTATGTCTAAAGAAGGGGAAGAGGTATGTTTTAAAATGAGTTAATGAAGTGCCTAATTAATGCTTTTAAAAATGTGTTGCCTGGGTTCACTAGGACAAGTGAAAATGTTATTTAAGGTGTTAAGCACATCTACACTAGGTCCTGAGAGGGTTAATGCTAATTAAAAGCTGTTAGTGAACATGATTTAAAATGCACCAGTTTCCTAGATTAGGTAGGACTTGAATGAGGAATCATTGTAGACTACAATGATTCCTCATTCAGGTCCTGCCTAATCTAGGAAAACAGATTACTACAATTTGTAGTAGAAATAGAAAACTACAATTTGTAGTTAGTGAGGAAGGGGAAAAACGCATACTAGAGGCTTTTCTGACAAACCAGTCTAGATATATTATATATCTATCTTTCCTAAATAGAGCTGGGATTAGTGTTCTGTAAATTTCCCATTCACTTCAGCAAGGAATTCCTTTGCTTCTGCTCCTGAGAGGTTCACTGTTTTTCATTTTGTGCTGAAAGTACCTGGATGGCTAGATCAGAGAAAGGAAAGTTCATCAGGAAAGGTTCATGTATTTTTGACTCACGTTGCTGCTTGTGTTAAAATAGATGAATTGGTTAGCCATGCTCCTGACGTGTTCTATTGAGATAAGGCTGGCTACCTCCAGCTGCAACAAGCGGAAGTGGTAGAGAGTTAGAAACAGATATATAAAAGCTAGTGGAACTCAGTTGCAATCTACCCCTTCTGCCAATGATCCAGACAAGTACTAGGATGATCCCCATCCTGTGCAACCTGTCCTGAGGGTTGTCTTCAGACTCTACTTTCTTCCCTTTTGATTCTGGTAAAAAAAGTAATAAAAAGCTAGGAAACTTGTTTTGATATTGACAAATCCCCTCCTGATTTAAAACTAGGCAGGTAACAATCTTAATAGAAGTACAGAATTGCATTTGCTTATTATAATGACAAAAATAAGTTTTTCCTACATTTTATTCCTGTTCTCTCTGTAGAGCCAATACTGTTACATTCTGAGGCATCAATAGAATAGCTAAGAAGTTTCAGGTCCATATTCTGCTTTCACTTGAGCTATGTTTTCATAGCAAAAATATTATTTTTTACATTGAAGTGTATATCACAATGCTAATGGAAACAAAACACAGATAATTTTTACTTTGAGATAGTTAGTTGAGGTTAATCCTACACACTGAGGTTACAACCCCTTGCACTGGTTAACAATCTCTGTAGAGATGCACCTTTTTTTTCTTTTTCTTTTTTTTGCAGGGGAGACATAGCCTTAGCTCAGTGCAGCCCTGCTTAGAAAGCCCTTTGCTTTCAATGATGAAGAATGTTTGAAATCATCCTGGAAGGCCAAAATAATGCTTTTCTAGAGATACGCAGAGTGTCTGTAGGATAGGATAGTGAATCAAGCTCACTTACCTGAGTGTAGGAGATGATGTGGTAGCGAATGAGCTCCAGGAGCTTCCATGAACCCTGCTCAAATGAAGGAAGGACTATTCTTAAAACCAAAATAAGTGATAACACAAAATTCATCTGTATTACAATGACATCAACAGGAAAGGAAGAATTTTATCAATTAATTGAGCCCTGGGAAGATCAGGAACCTAAATGGTACCGCCCTCATGGCATGTACCCGAGCCTAACAGTTCTAATCATCTAGTCTGGATTTTCGTGTATTCACCTTCACTTCATTTTTGGGGGTGGGGTGGGTCTTTATTTGCTGTATGTTTCAAGCTGCCCATAGGTTCTTAGCAACATACATATGCAAAGAATCCTTTCTGTGTTGATGTCCCTTTTCCACGTGGATGCAATGCTGCGTCAGACCAATGGTCCTTTTAGTTCAAACTTCTGTCTCTGATAATGGTCAGCTATCTCTGAGGAAGCTACAAAAACCCCATGCTGTAGACAGGTGTGGGATAATCTGTCTCCCATATTAGAAAATGGGAAGACACCTAATAATTAAAGGTAAGTTAAGACCTGGAGCATAAAAATGTAGATGTGACTGTATCAAAATATATTATTCTAGAATATAAAGTATTGATTTGTGTTATTGAAAGATGTACCTCTGCAGAAAGGAGATAGTCTAGAGCTCCATCTTGCATGTTATCCAAAGCATTGTTACTTGGAACAAAGACTGTGTAAGGTCCACCATCCTGGTCTAAAGCAAATGCCAGGGTAGTCTTCTGCAGGTGTGGTTTTTTGGTTTTTGTTTAGTTTTTTTTAAGAAAGGAAAAAAAAAAAAGAAATTTATATACCAGCTTTGTACATTAAAAATAGGTTTACAGAATTCCTTTTCTAGGCTCTTACCTCTAATAAGGATCTAAATCGGCTGTATTTCCTATTGTCTCGAAGCACTGACATTATGCTTTCCTAAAAGAATATTTGGTTAATGTTTATGTCGAATTACATTTCAATTAAAGAACAAAATCACTAAACAAACAGAAGATATATTCATCAGAGGATCTGATGAACCAGAGTTTACAAATATTGGACTGATCTTAGTCATGGGTTTGCAACATAAGGTCTGTGGACTGCATCCAGCCTGCAGAGCCACTGGATCCAGCCCATGGAGCTGGAGAGCTTTGTTTGTGCCTGTGTTGGGGCTGGGCAGCTGGAGGCTCTGTGCATCACTGCTGCTTTTCCTGTGCCCTGCATCCCTGCTCCCCTCCAGCTGTGGCGTGGATGCACCTTCAAGCTGGTGGGGAGCTATACCAGGGCCAGGCAGCTGGAAGCTCTTCAGCACTGGCTGTCCCTTCTTGGTGGTGCCACAGATAGGAGGTGGAATAGGGGAAGGGGGCAGGGATAAGTGGTGGCAGTGCTGATGCAACTTCCAACTGCCTGTCCTTGGCTCAGTTCCCCACCAGCTAGAAGTTTGGAAGCTATACCCACACTGCAGCTGGGGAGTGGAGTTAAAGTGAAGTTGTGGCAACGTGGGTTTAGCTCCCAGCTGCCTGGCCCCAGCTTGGGCACAGGCGAAGACACCCACTGTTGAGGTGCAGCCAAAGTTTCCTACCCCATATTGGACCAGAGCTGGGTTGTTATGGAGCATGGCTTATATGAGCTGCTGACTGCTGATCATAGTCATTAAGAACTTGAGTATATTTGCTCTTTTTATATACTATTTGTGTTGCAACGGCATCTAGAGGCTTTGAATGAGATTGGGATCCTATTTTAGTAGGGATTGTACTTCATATAGTAAGAGATGACCGCTACTCTAAAGAATTACATTCTATATCCTCAAAGCACGCAAAGGGTTGAAAAAAGGAAGTAGCATTATCCATGTTTCCCAAACGAGGAAGTGAGGGAAAGAGAAATTAAAGTAGTTGGCCATAAGGTCACGCAGGAAAAACTGCCTCAAGAAAGCAACTCAGGCTGGGCACTAAAAAATGAAGGCACCCCAAACCATCAATCACTTTTCAGAATCTATGGTTTTAATATTTTGATTAGTGGTTTGAATATATTTAGGTTGGCAACTATCCAAAAGTCTCTATCATCTAATGGCTGCTCTGTTAAATGAATTGGTTGTTTTAGTCCATTTTCTAGTGGAAAGGAATCTACAAGTCAGATTACCATTACACCCGACCACTTTATGGGTCATGTAATAGAGAAGTGAATATCTGAATGGCATGGTAACTGCCTGTCCCCTTTCACTTTGAAAGTTGTGTGTTAAGGTCAGGGTTGAAGCACAATGGCAGGATACAGTGAGGAAACTTGTACAGTTGTTGTCAATAAGGCATGTTTCATGAGCACTGTATTCATTGAAATGTAATTTAAATGGAAAGTCCTGTAGTTAACACCTGTGTATATTAGGCCTCACCTCTTTAGTGTTCTCAAACGTTGGTTCAACGTTGTCCATGGCCTTGTCAATAATGTGCAAAATTCCATTGGAAGCAATTACATCCCCCTGTAAGATTTTTCCTTTCTTCTTACCCCCCTGGAGTCTAATTTTTAATTGATTGTCCTAAAACAAATCAGACAATAGATATTGAATCCCTTGAATCCCTTTCCTGGGAGCTTTTGCATATGAAGTTCAGTGAGAATATGCATACTTTATGGTCTATACCAGGGCCATTCACCTGGCAGCCCATGGGCCACATCTGACCATGGAAAGGTTAAAAGCAGCTCCTTGTCCCTTGTCTAGCCACCACTCCCTCCATCTCTCTCCACCAGCTGCCACTGGAGTCTCTGGGTTCCCCCTCCATCCTTCTGCTTCTTTTGCCTGAGCCCACCTCTGGGAGCAGGATGGGGCATCCCAGACCTTAGACAGCCTGCAACCAGAGGGCTTGGGCAACCCAGGCACCCTATCAGTCATGATAGTGTCAATGCAGCTGCAGCACACCAGAGAGTCATAGGGAAGGGGACGGGGATACACAGGACAGGGTGTGGTGTGATGCAGTACAGTTGGGAGGGCACAAGGCATGGTATGGGGGTACAGGCACAGTGCAGTAAAAGAGGCATGCAGTGTGCAGCAGTGTGCGGGGGCATGTGGCACAATGCATTGGGGGGAGGTGTTGTGCATGCAGCACAGTGCACTGTGGCAGGGGGGTTGTCCCCGTGGCATGGTATGTGACCTGGGGGCATCTGGTCTGTGCAGTGTGTGGTAGAAGTTGGACAGCCCTGGTCTATATCAATACAGCGCATACCATCCAGGGCCATCACCTGGAACATTAAATCTGGAAGCTCAGGCCTTATCCAAAGCCCAGCAAAGGAGAAGGAAAGGTTCCCAGTGACTTCAGCATACTGTATTGCTTGTTTACAAGACAGCAAAGTGCAGAATAGACAAAAGGATGGTGAACAGTATTAGCTTTATGGTAAGAGGAAAAATCTAATTTTACAATAATACAACTCTGATGGCTTGGACTAATAAAAATCTGCCAGGAAACAATTTACAATGTGATTGAAGCTAATGGATAAACTCAAGTAACCTTAGGGGCACATAAACCATTTCCTTTTATTGTGTAGCTGTTTAAAAAAAAGCCAAAATGTTGCTGATCATGCTTTGTACTGAAGTCTGCAGGAAACTCTGAAACCATAGGCTACACGTGTGTTTTCCTGTTATAAATGGAACAACTCTTCATTTAAAATTATATATATATTTTCTTAGGTGACTCTGACCTACTGAAATAAATAAGGAAAACTGGCTTTGAGTCATCACACAGGCTTAAGTTATTGAGTGAGCATTAGCTGCTTGTGAACAGCACTACCTGCTCTTAAAAACGTTATGGGTAAGTGTACTGCATTGAAAAAAGTGATAACTGTTCAGCTATGGAGTCAAATCATCCCTGGTTTCATTCCACATTATCCTTAGTAGATGAATTTTACCATACCTCTTTAAAAAAAAAATTCAGCCCTATTTTATTTATATGGATAACTCATTGTGGATGAGCTTTACATTGGGGGCTGGTTGTGACCCAGTACGTCACAGGGTTCTGCAATATGACCTCTAGTTGCTCTTATATGCTGAGGCTTATACTAAGCTTCGGGCACAAAGCGAGACGATCCCGATGCGAGGAAAAAGAGGGAAAGGGGCCAGGAGGCTTCCTTGGCTGACCAGAGAAATCCAGGGCAGCCTAAGGGCCAAAAGGGGAGCACATAAAAAGTGGAAACAGGGAGAGATCACCAAAGACGAATATACCTCCTCTGCTCGCGCTTGTAGGGAGGCAGTTAGACGGGCCAAAGCTACCATGGAGCTGAGGATGGCAACCCAAGTAAAGGACAACAAGAAATTGTTTTTTAGATATATAGGGAGTAAAAGGAAGGCCCAGGGAGGAATAGGACCCCTACTAAATGGGCAGAAACAATTGGTGACAGACAGGGGGGACAAGGCTGAACTCCTCAACGAGTTCTTTGCCTCAGTGTTCCTAAGTGAGGGGCAGGACAAGGCTGTCACTGGGATTGTAGAGAGGCAGCAGCAAGGTGCCAGACTACCATGCGTAGACCCTGAGATGGTGCAGAGTCACTTGGAAGAACTGGATGCCTTTAAGTCGGCAGGCCCGGATGAGCTCCATCCGAGGGTGCTGAAGGCACTGGCCGGCATCACTGCACAGCCACTGGTGGGAATATTTGAATGCTCATGCGCACGGGCCAAGTCCCGGAGGACTGGAAAAGGGCCAATGTGGTCCCCATTTTCAAGAAGAGGAGGAAGGAGGACCCGGGCAACTATAGGCCAGTCAGTCTCACCTCCATCCTTGGCAAAATCTTTGAAAAAATTATCAAGGCTCACATTTGCGAGAGCCCGGCAGGACAAATTATGCTGAGGGGAAACCAGCACGGGTTCATAGCAGGCAGATCGTGCCTGACTAATCTGGTCTCTTTTTATGACCAGGTTACGAAACGCCTGGACACAGGAGGAGGGGTGGATGTCATATACTTAGACTTCAGGAAGGCCTTCGATACGGTATCCCACCCCATACTGGTGAACAAGTTAAGAGGCTGTGACTTGGATGACTACACAGTCCGGTGGGTGGCGAATTGGCTAGAGGGTCGCACCCAGAGAGTCGTGGTGGATGGGTCGGTTTCAACCTGGAAGGGTGTGGGCAGTGGGGTCCCACAGGGCTTGGTCCTTGGACCGATACTCTTCAATGTCTTCATCAGCGACTTGGACGAGGGAGTGAAGTGTACTCTGTCCAAGTTTGCAGATGACACAAAGCTACGGGGAGAAGTGGACATGCCAGAGGGCAGGGAACAGCTGCAAGCAGATCTGGAAAGGTTGGACAAGTGGGCAGAAAACAACAGAATGCAATTCAACAAGGAGAAATGCAAAGTGCTGCACCTAGGGAGGAAAAATGTCCAGCACACCTACTGCCTAGGGAATTCCCTGCTGGGTGGCACGGAAGTGGAAAGGGATCTTGGAGTCCTAGTGGACTCCAAGATGAACATGAGTTGGCAGTGTGACGAAGCCATCAGAAAAGCCAATGGCACTTTATTGTGCATCAGCAGGTGCATGACGAATAGATCCAAGGAGGTGATACTTCCCCTCTATCGGGCGCTGGTCAGACCGCAGTTGGAGTACTGCGTGCAATTCTGGGCGCCACACTTCAAGAGGGATGCAGATAACTTGGAGAGAGTCCAGAGAAGGGCCACTCGTATGGTTAAGGGATTGCAAACCAAGCCCTACGAGGAGAGACTAGAGAAACTGGACCTTTTCAGCCTCCGCAAGAGAAGGTTGAGAGGCGACCTTGTGGCTGCCTTTAAGTTCATCACGGGGGCACAGAAGGGAATTGGTGAGGTTTTATTCACCAAGGCGCCCCCGGAGGTTACAAGAAATAATGGCCACAAACTAGCAGAGAGCAGATTTAGACTAGACATTAGGAAGAACTTCTTCACAGTTAGAGTGGCCAAGGTCTGGAATGGGCTCCCAAGGGAGGTGGTGCTCTCCCCTACCCTGGGGGTCTTCAAGAGGAGGTTAGATAACCATCTAGCTGGGGTCATCTAGACCCAGCACTCTTTCCTGCCTATGCAGGGGGTCGGACTCGATGATCTATTGAGGTCCCTTCCGACCCTAACATCTATGAATCTATGAATAAGCTTCCATCACCAAATGAGTGCCCCACTTCATTTTTCATACTGTTGACTTAGATTCTTGCAGAGTCCCCATCCTTGAGGCAGAAGGTTGCATGCTGTGCAGGCCAAGATACACCTCTGTGTTTGGGATGATTTTTCTAAAATGAAAACACCTTTTCTAATATATGAAAGCCTATCTATTCAGCTTACTAGAAGCCTAAACAGCTTACTGGAAGTCTAATGGTGAAGCCTATTCAGTTTACTAGAAGTCTAATGGTGAAGCCTATTCAGTTTACTAGAAGTCTAATGGTGAATTTCTGCTTTCAAGGAAGTTAATGGGAGCTTTGCCACTGACTTCAGTGCAGCCTGAATTTCACCAAGACTCTCTGCAGTATTGGGACTGTGGCTATTGTACAGTAATGCATACAGTAGCCCAGTGGTGCTCAACCTTTTATTCCTGTAGGATGGATGCGTGGCATAGGGCTGGTCCATGGACTAATACCAATAGGTGGAGGGAGACATTCTTTTGGCGGGGGGGGGGGAGGGGGGGCTGAGCACGCATATGCATGTGCACATGCCCCCCGCTGTGGGAAAGTCTGTGTGGAGAGGGGAAAGGGGCATGGGGGGGGGAGGGAGTGGGGCTGGGATTGGGGCTGGAACCAGGCAGGGACTGGGAGGGAACAGAGTAGAGCCGGGCCCGGGATGGGGATTGGAGCTGGAGCCTGCTGTACCTGTGTGGCCACCCTTCCCTTGTACCTAGGGTCGTTGCCCAGCACCAGTGGCCCCTGCGAATCCGCCACCCCCCCGCCCCGCCACCAACTGCCTCCCACAGTGGCCCCAGCCCCGCACCACCCAGTGGGGCCTGGAGCCAAGGGCCAGGAGGGGACAGAACCCCCAGGACACCCACGGCTGCTCCATCCCTCTCCAAGTCACCCCCAGGAACAGCCTGGCGCAGCTTGGGAGCTCCTACAGAGGTGCAGTGGTGGAGAGTCAAGAGCGGGGGCATGTGGCCCCCCAATCTTTGGATGGGCCAAGGGCAGGCTGCAGCTGCGAGCTGGGGTCTGCCTGCTTCCTGCCTCCACACCTTGCTACTACCTTTGAAAGTGGTGCGGCGCCATGTGCATCCCATTGCTGGGCAGGCTGGGCAGCAAGGCACATGGTGCTGCACCACACCGCTTGGCTCCCTGGCACTTTGACTCCCTAGCATTACACCTCAGAGGAGCTGCTGGGCTCCGATTGTCCCACTGTCTGGCCTGGGTGAATGGGGCCCCGACCAGGCCGGGTTGTGGGCCAATCCCCATATTGTAGCAGGGAGCAGGGCAGGGGTGAATGATTCACCCTTACCCCACTCCCTCCTGCACTGTAAGGGTCTTGATCTGCCCTGCCCCTGAGCCCAGGCAGCCATAAAGAAAGCAGATAAAAAGAAACTTACCTGCCTGCTGGGCCATCTGTGATCCTGGCTGCGCAGGGTATCTGAGTGTTCGCACTGCTTCCCCCCTGCTGTAGCAGCCTATGGCCAGGCTGCCCTACTGCCATACCTGCTACCCTGCATTTGGGAAATCTGAGCCCTGTTAGCTCCTCCTTCCTCCGCTTATGCCAATACCTCGTGGGGTTGCGCTCCAGTCCGTGCAGCCTTAGCCCCACACAGGGCTACACTGGCTTTGCCATGGGTCCAGGCATTTGGCAGCAGGGAAGTGGCAATTAACACTGCCACTGCTCCCCCAGTGCCAAATTTCTAGACCCTTGGGGAGGCCAGTGGGACAGATGACACAGCTCCATGGGCCAGATCTAGCCCCCAGCCCAAGGGTTGAGCATCCCTGAGCTAGCCAGCTTACAGTCTGCAACATGCTGACTCAGATGGTATGGCTGACATTTTCCTTATAAAATTAAAAGCTCCATAAATATGGAGGAAATGTGCAGATGCTATTTTAATATCAAAATCTAGAGGTGCTCTTACTTTGTCACCCTTTAATATCTCCCCTGACTTTCCAGTCAAAGTATAAATTGTATTTGTATTATTCAAGTCATTGGTGCCCAGCTGACCAGCAATTATATGGAGTTTTGCAAAGTACTGGGCTTTCTCCTTGTTGCTGAGAAGATCTTTTATCTAGAAGATAAAGGAACACAATAGTGATTTATTTCAATATATTACAGACTATATTAAAAAAATGAAGAATTAATGTTGTTTCCAGCTTTGCAATAGATTATATGCTAAATTAACCAAGTGGGATGCAAACACTATATGTTCTGAAATGAATGTATAGGGTGTGATCCAAGACCCATAGAAATTAATGGAAGACCTTCTATTGACTTAGGTGGGCAGATCACACCCTTACACCCATGCTGAACAGTAAGCATGTGAGTATACCACTGATTTGAGTGGAAGTTACTGATGCTCAGTGCTTTGAAAATCAGGCCACTTACTAGGCACCCAAATATTGATGCCAGGGTAAAGCTCGTAGAATGTGTCTTTTCCCTTTGACAGACTTCTATTTCCTTCCAAATATTTATTTTCCAAAGTAATGAGAACAGTTTGGAATGTAATTGTTGTGTTTTGCTCCCCTTCTTATTGCCCCGGCTTGTCTGAGTCAGGGCAACGGAGGAGAGACTGACAGGGTAGAAGCTCCTTCCCCACCCGCTGCGCACCCCACTTGAAAAAGTTCAGTTTGAAAAAACATTAGGTAAATAGTCTGTTAATAAGTAATGAAACATTTTTCATTAAAATGAATCAAATAATTTTGGTTAAACATTTTTATTTCAAATATTGCTTTTGGATAAGCCTTACATAAATGCCTAACCAGAGGCATCCATTTTGGAAAAGTGTGGCCTTAATTTTTTATTTTTTTACTGCAAGTAGCTTTGGATACAAAACATACATAAAGTATATACAAACAAAACATAAAGTTTTAAAGTAGCATTCCATCTTGGCCCAAATCAAAATAAATAAATACGTAAATAAAGACCTTTGAATCTTTTTCAAGTATCAAAGCAATATTATTTTGATTCCTTGACGGGTATGAAGAGCACTAACTCCACTGGAAAAAGTTTTTATTCCCTGATAGCTATAATTTTCTGTGGAATTTGAAATCTGATTTTTTGTCAAAGGATAAAAAACAAACAAACAACCGCCCCCCCCACCCCCAATTCCCTGTACTTACATTAACTCCTCTGAAGCCTTTGTTTGTTGGTAATAGCACAGTAAGTGGTCCCAGACTACTTAGAGCCCATTCATAGGCATATTCTTATAAGGAAAAGCAAAAGACATAATTTATACTGTGCGCCACTAGAGGCAGGATTTCTATATTCTATGTTCTATACAATGTAAGGGTACTGTTGGTGCCCACTCAACAGAATAACAATATCTGTGTTTATTAAAATGTAACTGCTAAATAGCTTGGTGATTCACTGAATTATGAATAAGAAATTATTCATGGAATCCAAACATCCCTATGTATACTCAATATGCAGAGGAAAAACATGTATTTTGATAGTCTAGCTGCCATGGCATGGAACTCAATATAAGTCTTGATAACAGGGTTCCCTTAAGCTTGCATTAGTTTCTGTGCAGAAAAGCTGGATTGCTACTTAAAAAAAATTGGCTTTTGAGGATGTTGCCTATGCTGGTACTGCATATATCAGGAAACAGGCAGCTAGGTCATACAAATGGATGAACTGCTATGTAAGCTTCCCATGATGACACATCCATTTCTAAAACAACCATATCATAGTACTAGTGCCACAGTTAAAGTCATTAAGTATTTCTTATATAAAAACTTGCTTCCATAGGTTTAAAATTATAACTCTAAATGTTGGTACTTGGAGCAATTTTTTTTCTTTTTATAGTTACAAGTACTGTCTGCTCTAGAATAAATTCAAGAAATACAATTTAAGACTCCATAGTTTGGCTTAAAAATGTAGAGCATGAACTGCTTTGTGTAGCTGATTCTTTTTTGTTTTTACAGACAAGGTTATTTGGGTAGATGTGATAGCTTTTATTAGACCAACTAAATAGTTGGAAAAATTGTTCTTTGCAAGCTTTCGGGCACAAACACCCTTCTTCAGGCATAGGGAGAGTTTGCTGGTGTTTTGTGTGCTTTCCTGGGTAGAATAGAAGCCAATAAGCAAAATGTAGGTCTTTGCAAATGCAAATGTGTGGCAGTGAGGATCAGAGGGAAAGAATTTACCATGCAATTACTGTAGTGTAACCTGTGCAGTTAACATGCATACATCAATAAACTGCTGGTAAATCAAAAAGGGTATTAAATGAATGAGTAGAGGGCAGACATCTTGCATTAATGTTATTTTTCATTATTTGTTTCATAGCAAGACTTGGAGATCTCAAAATGTTAGCCATCATGCAAACATGTAGTGAGAACACCAAATGAGGGTACACCTCCAGTGCGTAGTCCTGATGCATCATATTCCTCTATGCACTGCAAAAAGAATGGGCTTATTGGGAAAAATTAGCATATTTTATCCTGAGGCCAAATATGGGGAATTTTCATTCTTTTCTGGGTAAGAATTTAGGATCTTGCATAGTTTAATTGCAGTAACTTTACTGCATAATGATGATTAAACAAATAATATCTTTAGCACTGTTTCTTAGCCTTGAAGTATTTAACTCAGGTGTGTGGTATCATTTTGAAAGTAGCTTCACATTTTTAAGCTTGAGATAAATACAATATTTGTATGTTATACTCCTCATGAGATGCTTGCAATATACGATAAACACTGTCACTCTTTAATTAGGCCCCTGAACTTTTCTGAACAGGTTGCAAAAGCAAGCCATGTTTGGTGCAGAGTCTGACTGAGCAAAATCAAAAGCATTCTAACTTGGGCTTATACCATGAGGTAACAGACATGAGGAAACAGTTGCAGAAACAGATAACTCACATTTCATCTTGTTCACAGAAACAATGCTGTGTATTCCACACACACAACCAAAGCATCCTGTTTCCCAAATTCTTTGTTCTCTCTCCTCAACAATCTCTTCCACTATCTCTTCACTATCCTTCCTGTTTACCTGCACTTCCAACTAGGCTATTTCCTCCCTCTCATTCCTCTTATAGTTACAACATTCAGGAGATTAGTACTGCCACAACTTTAGCAGCTCATCTGTTTTATAGTAGCCAGAGCTTTATCTCACTTGTGCAGTTGTTTATATATTTTTTCTGCTATCATTACATTAGACTAAAAATACTCCAAACTGCCTTGGTGAGTGGATTTCAATTACTATCTAATAGACGGTTTGTAGCTCTTTTTTCCACCTCTAACTTGCTTCATCATATCTGACTTGGACTATTAGCATAGTAGATCATTTACATGAAACAATTTAATCAGCAAATGGTGAGTCTCAGTAGGGTAAAAGTATTCTCTTGAAACATCTAGTGTTCAATGAATTTTTTGGTGAATCCAAAACAAGTTTCAGCAGGAACTGCTTAAGGACTGAGGACCATAGGCAGAGGAAGAAAATATGCTTTGGGGGGGTTGAGTGCACGTGCATGCAAGTGCACACACACAGGCCACCCCCACCCCCAGCAAGGAGCAAGCCTGTCATGGGGAAGGGGTGTGGGGGGAGGCAGATCTAGGCCCCCACAGTGCAGGAGGGAGCAGGGCTGAGACAGGCAGGGGCTGGGGTGGGTCATGGGACATTCAAAGCCCAGACAGCTTGTCCAGGGATGTAGGGGGACTCCTGCTGCTGTGTGCACCCCCAGGCCAGGCACAGGGGGCATGTGTTCCCCAGTCTATGTGCTGGGTGGAGGCGGGCTGCCGCTACAGGTTGGGGTCTGCACCCCGCTGCCAGTGCCCTGGGAGTGGTGTGACACCATGTGCCTCCTGCATGCTGGCTGTGCTGCCTGCCCGGCAGTGGGAGACACATGATGTTGCACAGTTTCTGGGGCACCATTAGCAGGGTGTGGAATGTAGCCCACAACAGCAGCCTATCTCCATCCCGCGCACAGCAGATTGGGGGGCATGTATACCCTGTGCCTGCTCCCAGGGGTGTGGACAGTGGTGGGAGCCCCTGCTGTGCCCCTGGACAAGTTGCCCAGGCAGCAAGCATCCCATGACTCATCCTGGGGCCCCATTCACCCCCCCTCCACAGGGGCCTCGATCTGCCCCCCCCCTACATCCCTTCCCTCCCCCGCACCCCTTCTTGTTTACACATTAACTTGCTGGGCGCTGCTCCGCACATGGCCAGGCTGGGTTCCCAGTTGCCTGCAGGCTTCAGGTACTTGTCTCTGTCTGTGCATGCCCCTCCCCTACTGCTGCAGCTGCCCATAGCACATGCCCAGGCTGCCTGTGTTTGAGGGGACTAAGCCCCGTTTGCCCTGGCCTTCCACTGCCTTTGCTGAGGACTCTATTGCCTAGGTCTGTAGCTCTCTGGCAGTCATGAAAGGAGCAGAACTGTAATGTTGGGATCCCAGGAGACCACAGCTCCTGGGTTAGACAACAATTCTAGACCATTGAGGGTCAGTACCTAAAAACCCTGCAAGTTCTGCTCCAACTAAGACTTCACTCCTGGCACTGGAGCAGGAGCCTGGAAGACCTGAGAATGCCAGTTAGAGCTAGGGACCTCACAGTTTTCTGTTTTTTGCTAATTTTGCTATTTCTTGACATAGGTTGGGGGGGGAGGGGTTCGTCGTAATTTCTGATTCACAGGGAACTTTCTAATAGGATGCTTTCTTTTAAAGCAATTAGAAAAGTAGCTCTGGGTGAGATCAGAGGAGGAGCCAGAAATTGTTGAGATTTCATTCATAATTTCAAAACCTGCCCTGCTAGTATGTGTGTGTTTATTTTTAAAATCACTTGGCATTCTAAAGCAAACAGAGTAGAAAGCTTTCCAGAATCCTTCACTAAAAAATAATGAGCTACTAGATACTTTGGGGGACCAGATAAGTAATCATGCATTTTTAGTGACCATGGAAATTTCTAAGTATCAAATTAGGCATTGTTTTACTGAGTCTTCTTTATACTAAATCTATGTACTTATATTTAGGGGCCTACCCATGAGTGATAAGGCAGATGTCAGCTTTCCTTGCCATTGCCCTTCTAGTTCAGTGTTCAGATCTCTGATGCGTTCCATGATATTTCCATAGCATATGAACCCATTGCCTACATAGCCCCTCTGACAAGTACACCTGTAAAAAGAAAAGAATTTACCCTTTTGCATTGTATACCAGCAGTCTTTTGTATCAGCTTTTAATGACTGTAGATCTAATTGAATCGTTATGAGCTACTCATCTGATGAGCTCAGGCATTCTTTGCAAATAAATTATTTAATTATTTAACTAGTTTCATAGATGATCAGATATCATTTTACAAATGACTGATTCATCAGCTTTCTGTAACTCATTAAATGAAGCTGTCATTTAATTTATTCATTATTTGACCAGCAGAAATTTTATCTTTCCAAAGTAACTGCTTGTCTGTCCTGGCTTAGCCCAACACAACATGATGTGGTGAAAGCAAGGGTTATTTGTAAGCCTTAGTCATAAGCCACACCACACTGTAGCAAAAACATGCTTCTGTCAGACCATTCCAAAATGAACATCTATTTGCTAGATTTTCTGGTTTCTTTTAGCTAAATTTTCTCTGTCTTTATTGGCCCTTATTGACCATATGAGAGTTAAGAACTTATTTACTAACACTAGCTAGGTGGATTTGCAGCTGCACTTTTATCTTCCCTAAAGGACACTGTATATCAGGTAGGTATAAACCATTAGTTGCTTATGTCCTCTTTACCAAAGCAAAATGATGGTTGTAATGGTGCTGATATCACTGGTAGTTTACCATAGTTTACCTTAGTTGTTATACTATAAATCATAGTTTACCTATAGTTGCCACTAAATTCTGCCGGCACTGGGATGTCTCAAAACATTGAATTCGGCAGCATTTCCTCCCTCAGCAGTGACATCTCCTATTGGTTCAAATACACTCCTTTGAACCAGCCCTACTTCCTGTCACAACCCAGTGATTTTGGTGCCTCGGCACGGTGGAATTTTCCCGCCACATGAGAGCCTCTTGCAAAGTAAAGGTTTTCTGTTGCTGCAGAGAACCCCCGGTGCAAGAGAGTTCCCGCCATTCGAATGTAAATTTATGTCCCGCTATTGGCCAGTTCTAAATTATGCACACGTGGCGGCTAGTAATTGGCTTGCTAGCCGTTTAAAAATTAGCGCAACTTCCGCCCAAGTCGGAGAACTTTGAGCACGCTGCAGAGTGCTTCTGAAGAGATCTGACTCGTGGCTGAGCTGATCGATAGACTGATCACCTATCAATTCTTCTCCCCGTCGCCAAGCGCAATCCCAGATGTATCCTTTTCCCTGCCGGCCTGATTTGTAGACAGACATGCTGGCCTGAGCCCTGCCAGCTGGAACAACTAACGTAGTTGTTCAGATGACCGGACCGTTTTCGTCGCAACAGCAAGCGACGTAAGTAAAATTTTACAACCATAAAGCTTTCTCGGCCTCTCTATTCACCAGCCTGCCCCGACGAACGAGTAATTATTGAATCACCTCGAGTCGGCTTTGGCCGTCTGAGACACTTCCACCCTCTCCCTGAGTGCCACCCCAGCTCTTGTCACCTCCTTGACTGCTGCCCCAACTCCCATCAGAGGTCCCCCTTTGATTCAGTGCCTGGAGCTTATGGCCTAGTCACCCACTGCTAGTTAAACTCTTGCATTTGACTAATTCATTTAATTGGTGCTTTTCAGTTTGGGGTCAGCCAAAATGGAAGTAAAGGGTAAGAGGAGAACAGGCAGGAGGGAAGTTTATATGATTCAGCCAGAAAGAAAGGACCGGGGGCTGTTCTGCTTGGCATAGCTCCAAAGGCTTCCAATCTAATATACCTCCTATAACCAGCTCTATTAGCTAGCTGCCATGTTGTGCCTCAACTGAAGCTTCTTGAATACAGCATCAAGGCTTTGTTGTCTGTAATTTCTGTACTACAGAGCAAACCAATGTGAGGAGAGGATCACTGTTGGAGGAGAAGCAGATAATAGTAGCCTTACTTTTTCAGGCTGTTGCTATTTTATGACCTTTAAACTTCAACCCTGGTCTTTCTCCCTCCACAAACACTTTCTCTGGGAAGCTGCAGTAACAGTTTCAGGAAGCTGGCAGTACAACTGTACCTGTGACCTTGGCTATTTCCACTTTGGCAAAACCATGACTAACCTTAGTGTGAATCACTAGTCCTGACTGCTTGTCTCTTGGGCAACCCTTACACATTGTTTTAAGAATTTGCATTAAACTGATTTTCATTAAGTGAAAGCATATAGTACCTGTAGCATCATACTGTATAATTCCTTGCTGATACATTGTGCCACCACCTCCGAGAGTACCATGTGTGCTTGATCTGAAGTCTTTAAAAGCTATTGGAAAGCTTCCATTGATCTCAATGGACAGTGAATCAGACCATATATGAGAAATATAAATACAAATCCATATGCATGTTCTCTTTCCACCTCATCACTAGATATGTGTTTCCTATGCTATATCCATAATTTATTCTCAAATTAGTAGTAGGTTTCAGATATTCTAAAACCATATACTGATACCTTTATTAAGAAACTAAGGATACCCAGTGAGAGTTGCAGTGATCCCTTTTGTCTTAATGACTTATTTACCGAAAAGAATTTATCTTAATATAAGATTCTGAGGGAAAAAAGACTTACATAATTTGTCCTGGTGCAACCATTGTGCATTTAGCATTTTTATGGCAGGTGTTGTTAGTCACGCAAATATCTGTCATACTGCATCCTTTTCTAGGTACAAAGTTTCTGTAATGTTCTTTGCATTCACAGTGGGACTAAATCAGGGGGAGAAAAAGTTTGTACATGCAATCCATACAAAAATTGCTAACTTTAGCATTTTTTCTATCACAAAAGCTAGAGCCAAAATTGAACAGTAAACATCAAAAGCCAAAGATATGCACATAGTAAGTTCAAATCTGTCCATGCAGCTAATCCATATTTATTCAATGCAGTTCTCGGTTTCACAGTAGAAAACTACTGGCTTTCAAATAATAACCTTCAAAATAAAAATTAAATTATTTAGATGTGCTAGAAAGAAGAATTTATTAAACTCAGTGTGGATATATCAAATTAATCTATGTAGGAACAGTCTTCTCCATCCCAAAAGAGGTTCCGGAGCATATTGCTATCTACTTGTATTCAGACTGCATCACTAAAATACAGCAACCTTTGGAGTAGGTCAGCCAGCCATCCAACACACATGCACTGTGAGAAGAGGTGAAGTGACTTGCTTGAAGTCACCCACCTGATCTGCGAATGGAACCCAGGACAGATGAGTCTTAGACCACTAATCCTCCCTGTAGGTGAAATGGCTTCCCAAGAAGGGGAGCTGATTCTTGGTCCTACTTAGTTGTTCTAGGAAATGGCATGGGTTCTAATTCGATACTTACTTTTCCTGGGCCATCATATTTGCAAATGGTAGACTGTGCAGGGCAATTTCCATACCTTCCTTGGCAAGGGTCTATTGGTAAGCAAACTTGACCGTCTCCTTTGTAACCTTCTTGGCAGGTACATTCATGACGATTAGGTCCAAGATATATGCAATAAGCATTGGGATCACAGACCGCTTGGGAGCATGGGTTGATAGCTTGAGAAAAAAAACAATAGTAAAATACATAGATCGTTACTGCAAAGTTACAATAACTGAGTGTAAAGATGTGGTGGAACTTACTGGTGGCAAACAGAGCCCATAAAGTAACCTGCTTATAACAGCAGTCTAAAGCATAGCATCAACATGGAGACAGAAGAACAGAATGTGTTTATATTCACACAGCAACCGACTGGGTTTGTTCTCATACAGAGATGATCTTTAAATTTGGCATATTGAGTTATTACTTGCTTATATCTATAGTACTGCAATCAATGAAACAAAAATCAAAACTATCCACAGTTTCCCCCTTTTCTGGTGAATTTTATCTTAGAGGATACAGGTGAAGCTGAAGTGGCTTGAGGTGAAGTAAATACCCTGAAGGTTGGTTATCTTGGTAGGAAAATACTCCTCAACAGAATGAGCCTTTTGAACCAGAGGTCTCTGCAGATTTCTGTCATGTCACTGGATAACTTTATAGCATGACTGCTAATTCCTGGAGGACTGGCCAGTGAGTTGCTTTATTTCATTGCTGTGTCACATGGCCTATAGGCCACAAGCTGTGGCCCTGTGTGGTAGGCTGGGCATACAGGGTAGTGTGGGACCTGTTCTTGGTGTGTGGGGCTAGATGGAGGTGACGCAGGGCCCTGGGGTCCTGATCCCAGCATGTGGCACTGGGTGGGGGCTGACATGGGGCCCTGATCCCAGTTCATGGGACCAGGCAGGGGTGGCACAGGGCCCGAATCCTGGCATGTGGGACCAGACAGAGGTGGTACAGGGCCCTGAGGCCCCCAATTGCAGTGTGTGGAGCTGGGAGGGAGGGTGGTGTGGGGCTTTAATCCCAGCATGCAGGCCTGCAAGGGGGTGGCATAGGGCCTGATCCTGGCATGCTGGTTTAATCCTAGCTTATGGGGTTTGGGCTGGCCCCACACCACTTTGGCTTACAGGGCCAAAAGATTGAGCATCAGTGCTTTAGTCCATTTTCTTACTTTAGTCTTAGTACATTGCTCTGTCCACTATGCTTCCCATGTTAACTTAGGCATTCATCAGGTTTAAGGGATGTAGGGCTCTTGATTTAGGCTGGTGATGCTCAACCTTTCTGCTTCATTGGCTGGATGGGTGGGGCCCAGTCCATCTGCGGGCCAGGTTCAGCCAGTGGACCCAATCTGGTGGGTGCACTGGGTCCTGATTTGGCTGCATGGAGGGGCACAGGTTCTGTCATGAAGCCATATGACACAAATTCATTTAGCAAGCCCTCATTTAACATCTAGTTTGCTTACATAAAATTAATTGCTGACTAGATGATCATGCCTTCCCTCCTTCACTCTTCAAAGGGGTCCACTGGGCTTCCCAGCTACTTACGTTCACATGTTTTACCATCTCCCTGGTAATTGGGAAGACATGCACATTCCAAGTTTGTTTCATCATCAGGAGAAGTAGAACATCGGGAATTTTCAGCGCACTGCAAAGCTTCACAGCTGGGTAGTGCTGGAAAAGGAGGATGAAAGGTCATAGAATGGCTGAATATCACATTAGTGAATATTACACACACCTTACTGTTGTATACTTACCATTTAAGAGTGTCTTTGGCAAGGAACAGTTGCCTACAGTTATGGAGCCATTATTAGTGGTGACTGAGGATGTGGTGATGCTTCATGAATGATTATGGGACTTTTTCATGTGTGGATGTAAAGGGGATTGAGTTTGGGTACGTATTTTGCTGCTATTTTTTCATTACCATTAAGACAGTGTACTCAGCTGCTACCAGCCATCACCATAAATAAGTTGTTGGATATGTTCTGAGGTAAAAACACTATACTTACGCTCATCACAGTTGATCCCTTTGTATCCAGAGAAACAGGTGCATCTACCATCCCCTGTAATTCCACTGTTGCAGGCTCCATGGATACAGCTGCAAACTGTGCAGAAATGGATTAGTTTTAGTAAATAACAATGGGTTTGAAAAGAATTCTCAAGTGACTTTTTTTTCTTACCAATAATGTTTCAGTCATTGTTATTAAATACTATGTTTCCTGATGCAGAGGGTACAGTTTTCAAATGTTAGTTTTATGGGCTTGATAACGGGCTGCTTAAGTCCCCTAACTGCAAACTGCAATAGGCTGCTGGCATTTTGTTCTGCAGGGGCTGATTTGTGGGAGCCAATGAAGATCTGGTTGGTTTACACTTACTCTGCTTTGAATATTAAGCCTTTCAATCATAAAATTGAACAGTTCATATGCTAATATCAAGGAGCAGAGAGAGGAGAACATTTGTCATATAAATAACTAAAGATCATTTTCTGTATACTCCCCACTCTGAAGATTTTATTTTGTCCTTCCTGTGTTTATAGCCAGTCATTTCTGGGCATAAGTTTGTCTAAACAACTTTTGTGGCATATCATTTGTATATACCGATGTGTATATTTATAAACTCCAAGCAACACTTGAAGCTCGCTTTGAAGATTTGTTCCATTGGCCTGGTGTACATGTACAAGCTTTACTTGTATAACTATTTCAATTTGGTACAGATTTCTATTTTATTTTATTTTATTTTATTTTATTTTATTTTCATAGAGAACATATTGTGGTAGAAGCCCTAGGATAGACACAGTTCTGTCATTACAAATGTGACACATCTATATATCGATTATTCCTCTTTCCATACAGGTATAAGCTATACTGGCATAAATACCTTTTATACTGACATAATCACATTCATAATCTAGGTAGTATCATTTTAACTAGATCAATATACTGGTACAATTTTTTAACGTCAACAAGCCCTTATTGTCTAAGGCCCTTATTATCTAAGATACATGTGAGGTTTTTTTTGAAAGGCATATTTCTTGTCAGGTCTGCAAATGCACCTTCAGAATTCTGAATTGCTGATATGGCTGAAGGTTGAAACCCCAAATCATCCTTAAATGAATATGCAGTTGACTCTTTGAAGTGCCCTTAAAGATAATTACATTAAAAGATACTGACTTGGTTCAAGCATCTCATTTTGACTCAACATGAGTCAACACTGGCATCCAGTGGACAACTGTTAGAAAAAAAGGCATGCCTTTGAAACAGCACTAGTACAAAAGTTAGTACAGATTATTTAAGATAGGGCCCATGTATTGTGGCAAGTAACTGTTAATGTATCAAGGACATGTTATTCATTTGACTTTTTTGGGTAACAGTTTCGTGTACGATTATATTCTGTGGCATAGCAGTGTTAGCTAGGAAATATATGGAAGGAATCTTTGCTACCTGATTTATGCGGCAACACTTATCTACCAAGTCTTCTCTAATCTCTAGCTCATTTGACTATCTGATAAAACAAAGGATATTCTTTTTCACAGGATTTCCCAGAGACTGTTGGGTATTTTTCATTTTAAATTGATGGTGTGATAAATATATTTAAGGCTCCCATTTTTCGCAATGCTGCATGCAGGATATTTATTTTGCAGTCCATACTGCACTAATACACTGCATTAAAAGGAATCAAGATTAGAGATACCTGATGTGCAGTTGGGTCCAAATAAGTCATCTCCAGCACATGTTTCACAAGCTGTCCCGCCAAATCTTCTCTACAGAACAAAGAAGGGAAATCAAGCAGCTAAGTAGCTAACAGTTTGAAAACAAAAAGTTTAACCCCAAATTAGAGAATCTCAATTGCAATCCTGAGCACTTCTATGTCCTGGGCAGTGTCAGTGGCTGGGCTGTTGGTAGCAGTAACTGTACTGGCAGCACAGTGGCTGCTATTTTTGTTGCCCCCCTATCAACTTGTCAGCCAGGGCTGGTGCCCTTGTTTGCCCCCCCCCGGCCACTTAGTTACACCACTGGAAAATCTTATAATGGTGAAAGGACTGAAGATGGCAAGTTGGGGTGTGGAAACATTCTCGCTCCCAAGGAAAACAAATTTCAAGTATAATTTCTTTTGGCCTTTAATTCCCCTGAGATGTTTATATATTTGATTTGATTTCTGTTAGTTTCTAGCTATGGTATTATGCTTTTATCAAAAGCTCTACATACTTGTACAAAACTGCAAGCTGCAATATAATCAAGAGGTACAATAGAACATAATGGATTGTCCATGCCACTATAATAATTATGAGACAACAGAAAATAACAAAAGCTTCACTGCTACCCTAGGCCTTATTGTTCATCCTCACCCCCAGGTACCAAAAAAGAAGTGCTTTTCAGCAAATCTGGAGGGGAACCAATGGCAGATGAGGTGGATCAAATTAATATGACCTTTTACTTTACCCATCAGAATGGAATTATTAGATGGGAGTACAAAATGAAGTACTAAAAGCCTTGCTAAACTTGAGGATAAAAAGTTATGTGCTCTACTTGACCATAAAGAATACTTGTCTGGAGGAGACAATGTAGGGGAAGAGTTCTGGAAATACACTGCCTGCATAAGTATAGGACAACCTGAGCTGCCTAAGAAATGGAAACATTTGGCTAGCATAGGTAAGACAACTGCTATCAGTGAATGCTTGAATCTCTGCACTGGAGCTAAAGTTCATATATGAGAAGCAGCAATGTAAAGTTTTTTTTGGCAAGTAGTGCTCAAAAAAAATCATCAACCAAATCATCTTGTTAGATTCTTCCTGGAATACTCTCCTTTTATGCACTATTTTAGCTAAATATGCAGTAGTATCTGGCTCTTACTACTGTACAAGATATTGTTAAAAAAATGGAAGGTCATACTTGGCAAGCACATGTTCCATCTCCATTTATACCCTGAGAACAGCGCCCTCTGTTGTTGCAGGGTGATGTGGCTCCTCCTGGACATGCTGTAGAGTGAAAGCACATGAGAAATCAAAAAAACTGTGGTGACTACACTCACAGGTTTGTGTACATTAGTGATGGTGGCTCTCAATGGATTTGGGCACTCAGTTCAAATTAATACCTGAAGGCTAAGTACAGACAGTCAACTTCCGAAGATGGAGATTCCATAATTTCTGTAGGTAATTTCTTCCAATGCTGGACCACCCTCATAATCAGAAGGTTTCTCCTAATCTTCAACCTAGATTCTCTCTGCTATAGTTTGAGGCCATTGCTCCTAGTCCCATCCCTTACAGCCACAGAGAAAAGCTCATTTCCGTCCTCTCTTGTAATTGACCTTCTGGTATTTGAGGACTGTTTTCCCCAGTTCTTAGTAACTTGAATAGGTAATTTCTGCTCAACAAATCTGGCCATTCTTTGAGTTTCTACCTAAGGATTTAAGAGCTCAACTTTAGGGTTTTAGTTTAGAAACTCTTGGCCAATACTCCTGACTTGTGGGTACTAGAAGGGGATGATGCCCCATTTTCTAGAAAAGATGCACCCAAGTGATTCTAACTCAAGGAATTGGAGAAGTTGTATCTGGAAGAAAACATCAGCTCATTTAGATCATCTCCCAACTACGGTCTGTTTACTTTATTTTGTCACTATAAACAAAACAGTGACATAGAAAATAGGTTTCTGGTTCAGCATGGTTTCAATATGGCTACTTTAACTTGTTGTTTCCAGGTGGGTGTGAAATCCACCTCTCTTGGCAGACAGCCTAAGAAAGTGTTTATGATGGGTCTGTGCAGGCCACCCAACCAGCTTAGACTGGTCAAAAATTTGCTGTTAAACTGGGTTTGCAAATTGGGTTTTGAATTAAACTGTGTTTTGCTCTCCATTGTACCTGCTTTCCACAGAAGTTGTTTTTTCCCCCAGTGAAGTACTGAAAACCTGAAAACTGATATTTTTGGATATGCTGCTGCTGTGCCTCAGGGGAGTTGAAATTTTTAGTCCCTATTCCATTCTTCTCTATGGTCTCAGACTTCTCAGTCAGATTATATTTCCTATGATGCAGTGGCTTTCCTCATCATCAAGGTGGATCATGATGCATCCTGAGAGACCGAGTCTAACCCATAGAAAGGAATGAGATGCACTGACTGCATTTCCCAATATTCAGATTTTCAATGAAAAAATATTTTTTCCCCATGGAAAATTCAGACTACAATGTTTTTTATTTTTATTTTGTCAAAATTATCCATGAAAAAGTCCTTGATTTTTCTTGCCAGTTCTAAACCCAGCATCTCAGTGGCAACTCTTCCTTCATGGAAATGTACAGTTTGTGACCCCCCCCCCCCCCTCCAATCTCCCGCTCAAACTTCTCTCTGCCAGCCTAATTGGAGCTTACCCTACTAAGGCGTTAGGCATGTACAGAAGGGAAGCCCTACTGTGTGCTGTTTTACCTTCAGCCTGCCTGGCTTCACTTCTTGTCCTTCATAGCAGGGTTGCTAGGTGTCCATTCTGACTGTCCATACATTTATGGATAGTCAGTAAAAAATAGGACTAAAAATGCCGGTCCATGAAGTCTGTTAAAAAAAAAAAAATCTAAGCAATGAGAACTTGTTGGAAGATCCCTGGTTGGAAAGAAGCTGGGTGCACACCAGCACCACCTGGTGTCTGAGCTGGAGCATATCCTCCTGTATGAAGCCTTCTCTCAGAGGTTTGTGACGCCCTCCCTCTTAGCAATATGATGCTGCTGCTGCATCCTGTTGGCTGCTTATGCTACTGTTGGGTCACAGGTAGGCTAGGATGGGGGAATGCTATGATGGGATGGGGAATGGGGCCAGAGGGGTGAGGCTTGTGGGTGGACTGGGGGGAGGCAACATGGTGTAGGGTATGGTCAGGGGCATCAGAGTGTGGGGGTGACTAGATTACCCATAGGGTGGGGAAAGCATGTTGTAAACCCAATGCTGCCATCAAGCAAGGTTACTAGCTCAATAACTTTTTCTACTGCACTTTTTACTGACAACCATCTTTTTTACTTATTTTGCTATGGTTGGTGTTATACGTCTAAATTTGAATCCAGCCTTTCTAACTAGGACCTGGAAGAAGGGCAAAGCTTGGCAAAAAAAATTACATTATATAAAACTTACATCAGTAAAAAAAAAAAAAAAAAAAGTTTGGTTGCTTGTAAAAAGTTTGCAGATTGTCAGTAAAAACAACTATTCTGGGTTGGCAACCCTGTTCCATAGTGTAGAGAGACTTTCCTGATCCTACATAGTAGGAGTGGAATATTCTCTGCTCAAAGGGTCAGCAGAAGAGTTACAAACCATTCAGGTTATTTAATCTAGATTTCAGGAGTTTTAGTGATGCAGGAGGCTTGTCCTGTTCCTCTGTATAAAGGTGTATTTCACCTGGTTTGAGTTGTGAGCAAATAAAGTGGGTGGACACATGCATACACATAATTTTTTGTGAAAAATGTGGCTGCAAGCCATATTTTTTTAATCCATCCTTTTAAGATGAATCAATAATTTAATGTGTACCGCTGTAAGTTTCTTTTGCAAATCACTATGTTACAGATATAATTTCAGTCCAATATACACCAGACACATTGGCATAATAATGTGGTATTGAGATTTGAGATCAAATAACTTGAGGCAAGGCAATAAATACATATTAATGCTAGTGTCTAGTGAATCCCTTGTTTTTCAAGCTGCTTGATAGCAGGTAAAAATTAGTCTCAGGGTTAAGACTGAAACAAATCAGCTAATCTATGTGATGCATATACTATTTTTACCTATTGGCTGCACTAGCACCTCTGTTAAAGGTGAAAGGGTAGCAAATACACAAAGAGGAAGAACACAGGATTTATGGTTAAAGCAAAATTCTAGGAAATCACACATTAAAAGTTGCTGTCAAAACAATTCTCCAGCTGCTGATTTCATTTCACTTCCGCTTGTCATTACCACCACTTTTGCCTCTTGTTTTGATCCCACCATTATGGGACGACCAGTCCCTTTTTCAGTCACTTGGCAAATTATTGTATTGTTCTACAACTTTAGTTAGATAAAACACTTCTTCATGATCACTATATTCTAGAAGACACTGATCTGCATTTACCACTCCATGAGTTGCTATACTATTGTACAGTTTTATACTAGTGTAAGACGACTGTACTTCATTGTTATAAGGATGACATAAAACTAATGGAACAGAGTGGAGAATCTAGCTCTTTGTGTTCAACAGAGATGTGTATGTTTAAAAAAATGTTAAAGTAGATGTATTTTCCAATTTAATATTCTGAGAAAGTAGTGTGAATTCTATCTCCTTGTCTGAGCATAAAACTGGAAATGTCTGGGAACTCAGCAACTTTCAGACTTCTGGTACCCTAATTCATGGCACAGTTTTTATTCAATTTTTGAACCTCCAAACATTTTTAAAATCTGTTTTGTAACTAGAGAACTGCAAAAATGAAGAAAAATAAATTCTACTGAAAAGTAAAAAAACCCCCAAAACCCAGATAATTTAAAAACATAACAGGAAGAGGAATGCTTTTGGCTGCTAGACTGTTCCCCAATTGGCAGCCAGCAAAACTTTTTAGCAGTTTGTTAAATCTGTCACTCCCTTTATTTTATTTTCCATGTGCATTTAGTAGTCTAGCTTGCATGACTGGTGTACTGTCATGGACAGGTATACACTGTTTAGGAAGGACAGGCAAGAGAGAAGAGGAGGAGTTGCTGTTCTTTATGTAAACGAGCTGTATAATTGTTCAGAGCTTAGGGTCCGAGGGGAGATCAACAAGGATGATGTTGTGGTGAATGTTTGCTATAGGCCATGAGACCAGGAGGATGAGGTAAATGAGGCTTTCTTCAAACAGCTAGTGACGTTTCCAAATCACAGACCCTAGTTCTCATGGGGGGGCTTCTATCACCTTGACATCTCCTGGGAGGGCAATACAGCAGTGCACAGGCAATCTAGGAAGTTTTTGGAGAGAGTTGGGGACAACTTCCTGGTGCAAGTGCTGGAGCGGCCAACTATGGGCCATGCTTTTCTTTACCTGCTGCTTACAAACAGAGACGACTTGGTGGTGATCGTAGAAATGGATGGCAACTTGGGCAGCAGCAACCACAAGATGATTGCATTCAGGATCCTGAGGAAAGGAAGGAAGGAGAGCAGCAGAACAAGGACCCTGGACCTCAAAAAATCAGACTTCGCCTTGGTCAAGGAATTGATGGGGAGGATTCCCTGGGAAGCCGGTGTGAGGGAGAAAGGAGTCCAGGAGAGCTGGTTGTATTTTAAAGAAACCATACTGAGGGCACAGTAACAAACCATCCCACTATGTGGGCAGGAAGACTAGCAGGTATGGCAGAAGACCAGCTTGGCTTAGCAGAGAACTCTTCAATGAACTAAAACACAAAAAAGAAGCTTACAAGAGGTAGAAACTTGGACTAATGACTAGGAAGGAGAGTAAGAGTATTGCTCAGGCATGTAGGGATGAAATCAGGAAGGACAAAGCACAGTTGAAGTTGCAGCTTGCAAGGGATGTGAAGGGTAACATGAAGGGTGTCTACAAGTATGTCAACAATAAGGGGAAGATCAGGGAAAGTGTGTGTCCCTTATAAGTGGTTGACGTCCCTACTAGTGATGGATGATGTGGAAAAGCCTGAAGTACTCAAGGCGTTTTTTACCTCTGTCTTCACAGGCAAGGTCAGATCCCAGACTACTGCACCTGGCAGCACAGTTTGGGGAGGTGAGGAGACAACAGTGGTGAAAGAACAACTTAGGGACCATTAGAAAAACTGGACATGTACAAGTGCATGGGACCAGATGGGATGCACCTGAGGCTGTTGAGGGAGTTGGCTGATGATATTGCAGAAAACTCATGACGATTGGGAAAAGTCCTGGATGGTTGGAAAAGGGCAAATATAGTGCCCGTCTTTAAGAAAGGGAAGGAGGAGGATCTGGTCAGCATCACCTCAGTCCCTGGAAAAATCATGGATCAGGCCCTCAAGGAATCCATTTCTAAACACTTGGAGAAGAAAAAGGTGATTAGGAACAGTCAGCATGGATTCACCAAGGGCAAGTCATGCCTGACCAACCTAACTGACTTCTATGACAAGATGACTGGCTCTGTGGATGTGGGGAGAACAGTGGACATGATATAGCTTGACTTTAGCAAGTCTTTTGATACAGTCTCCCACAACATTCTCGCAAGCAGGCTAAGGAAGCATGGGTTGGATAAGTGGATTGTAAGGTGGATAGAAAAATGGCTGGGTTATGCAGGCTCAAAGGGTAGTAATCAATGGCTCAGCAAGTTTGTGGATGACACCAAGCTGTGTTGGGGAATAGATACATTGGAACAGGGGTGAGCAATTATTTCGGCTGGTGGGCCACTTAACAAGTTTTGGTGAGCCACACACAAAATCTTTCAGAAGATATAATTTTACTAAAATATAAATAAAAAACAAATCATATATTAAAGTCACACATTTACTATAACATTTTAATTTTCTTTCAAAAATATTTTTGTCCTGATTGATGTTTTTTGAGTAGTGTATGTAGAGGTGCTTGCATAGTAACTCAAAATAAAGTCTTACTTTTGCGTGGGGGGGTATGGTGCGAGTGGGAGGTAGGTGCATGTGTGGGAGGGTGGGGGTATGCATGTGTGTTGGGGTCTGCCTGCTCCCTAGTTCCCAGGAGCCAGCCAGGGGTTGGAGAAGGTAGGGATGGGGCCAGGGGTTGTGTGCAGCACAGTTTGCTGGGGCAGTGGGTGCAGGTGTGGTCTGTGCCCCTCATCTGGCCTGTGGCTACCCCTGCAGCACTCTGCATGGGGCAGCCTGTGCTGTGTTCCTGTCTGCAACCACTCCATGCCCACCAATGCCCACCCCAGCCCCAGCCCCAGGCCCAGCCAGTGTGCACATCTTCATGGTAGGGCTGCCTTCCATGCACTGGCTGCCTGCAGGTGGCTGTTCATTGTGTTGGGCAGGCAGAGTGGGAGGAAAGGAGCTGGAGCAGGAGTCCCGTGCATTGGGGCAGGAACTGCCCTTCTACATCTCCCCCCACCCCCACCTGCCACCACTTCTCTGCAATACCTGCTTCCCAGAGTGGCGCAGCAGGAGCAGGAGGAGCAAGAGGAGCTGTGTAAGGTGGGGGGGAAGCCAAGCAAAGGCTTCTGTACCTTCCCGAGACTCTAGTGGGAGAGGGCAGCTGCTACTCACAGATCAGAAGTGAAGGGTAGAAGCAACTGCCAGCTGCTCCCTGCCAGCTTCTTGCACTCAGGGGACTCTGATCTGAGCATCAGGCAGGGGTTTTGCCATGTTTGGCTCCAGGAGCTGAGCTGAGGCAGCAGTGTTATCCACTTTTCATACCAGAGTCCCTGGAGTGAGAAGTGGGCTAGGGGCTTTGTACAGATGCCCCCCTCTCATCCTGGACTACTCTGGGATCAGTAGCCAGAGTTTCCTGCCTCCCTGACATTCCCAGTGTTGGGAAGAAGTGGGGGCTTTGCCAGCCCTGTTGGCTTCCCCTTGCTGCCTATGGCCATTTGGGTGGTAGGGGTGGTGATTTAAAAAACAGTGGATCCAGAAGGTGGGCTTGGTGGGAGAATCCCCAAGCTTGGTTCCTGGACCTGTTAACTTTTAAATTGCTGCCAAGCTGGGTGGTGCAGGGAGCAAGGGGAAGCTGGCAGGGCTGGTGATAGGGCTTGGCAAGGCTCTCCCCAGGGTAGCGGAGCAAAGCAGCCACTCATTCCTCACGCTGGAGTAACCGAAGCGAGCAATGGCTTGGTATGAGACTCGGTCCATTTGGCTCTTGATGCCTGGGAACTAAGTGGAGGGAGCAGGGATACCCTCTGCCTGGATCTGACACCAAAGTCCTGGAGTGAGAAGTGGGTGGGGGTGGCCTTACTGCTTCCTCTGTTCTGCACCTTGAGACCAGGAGCAGAGCAGAGGAGCAGCTGTTTGCTACTCCCTGCTCACTTCCTAGACCAGTGTTCTTGGTCTGGGGAACCAGTGTGGGGCTTTGCCCAACTTCACCCTTGCTGGAGCAGCCACCTCCACTCTCTGCCTCTTCCCCAAACTGGGCACTGCCTGGTCTGGGGTAGGGTCTGGGGCTTTGCCAGTCATCTTCAATTTGGAAGCAGAGTGGAGGAAACTCCTTACTAGGACTGGGAGGAGTGGAGCAGGCACTGTTCCCTGTGCCTTCCCCAGATTGCGTTCACCCTGGTTTGGAGAAGATGGGGAGAGCAAGGAAGAAAGAGCTGCTTTAGACTGAATGCCCATGTGCTTCCTCTCCCAGAAATGTCACAATCCGAGCCAGCCTCAGCAGGAGACGGCTCCTGGGGGAGGGGGCAATGTCTCAGCCCCCAGCTCTGATCTTGGAGCTGGGGGCCAGGAGTTGCCTGTTGCAGGGGACATTGTTCCCACCCCATCTCAGTGATCAGAGCAGAGATTGGGCAGCAAGCAGCTGCCTGGGGCAGGAGTGGGGGTAGGTGACAGCTGCCCCGGAGGTTGGACAGCTCCCTCCACCCCTCAGAGCCCAGGCCTAACTCTGGTGCCCCTTGCCAGCCTGGGGCAGGCACCCAGGGGAGTCTAGAGCTCCCCTTGCCTGCCATATAGTAGCTACACTGAACTGTTCCTGTCAGGAGCAAATTTGCCTCTGATGGATACACTCATGTAGTTGTGCACTCATGGAAAGCGTACTGCGCAGTAAGCTTTCTGAGCATTTATTACATAAGTAGATGTGCCCAGTGGGAGATGGGTGCCTAGCTGCTTGCCTAGGAAACTCTACAGGCTAAAATGGCCTGATGATTCAAGGAGCCTCATGCAATTCTGAGAACACTAGGGTGGGATTGATCTGTTTACTGTGACTTGGGTATTTAAATGCTGTCTAAGTTCTGTTTCAGGCCACCGATTGGATATGGCTCTAGGTTTCTAGCTGTAACTATTTAGCTTTGACTATCTTTATCTTAGTCCTGTTAAGCCTAAAAAAAGCAAAAGTTCTTGGAGAAAAATGATTCAGTTCAACTTATCTGCAGAATTGTGCCACTTCTGAATGAATTTGGGCAATGGCTCCTTGTTGCCAATGACTTGGGGTTTGTTTTCTTTTGGGTTTTTTTGCGTAGTGGTTTGTTTGGATTGAATGTCCCAGCGTGTAGATCATTTAACTTGGAAGCTTTACCACACTGGAGTTCTGCAGCATATGAGTGAAAGACAGAACAGTACCAGTTGTTCCAGTGTAGCCTATCACTTCAAGGAAATAAAAGTGCTATTTAAGAGTATATGTTGTCATCACCCTCAAGTGCAAAAGGTGAAGTGTGCTGCTAGTCAGGGATTTTTCTTCTAGCCTTAGGAAGGAACTACTTTCCTCTAACATGTCAAAGCATACAGTTTGTTCTTAAGCAGATTATGATAAAGAGAAGTGCTGTTTTCTACCCTGAAGTGATGGGAGAAACAATGCCTAGACCTTGATTCTTAAACTCCTTCCCCCCCTGCTCTTTTTTTTTGATGGCCAGGAAGTTTACTAGAAGGAAAACGGGGGCCTCCTAATTCACATGGACATAAATTCCAACACTGCTCCTTTTGGAGCACAGTGAACTCTTTTATACCATAAAATGTCTCCATTTCCAATCCCGGGCTCATAGAATACAGTGCAACTAATTAAATATTATATTGCCTTCGTTCTATCATTGTGCATTTAGTATCCAATTCAATACTTTAGTTAAAAAGCAAATTTGCATTACCCTCTTTTTAGGGTTAGAACTGTACTGTCAATATATGTGGTTGGTTCTTCCCTATAGCTTTTCCCATTCCTACATGAGAGTCTGCTAATATTCTTTTTGTCTATTTGGTCAATGGCATGACTTTGGATGGTTGTATCAGGCCCTTAATCATTTAACTAAAAACAGAAAGAAACACTTAGCCTCACCCAGAAATATATCATATATTAGCATATATTAACATATATTAGCAACATTAGAGTCCTGATTTCTTTTTCCTCTAGACCAATATGGCTACAACCTGGATACCTGGCTAATACATTATGCAATGAATGGAGCACTCCAAACTGTAAACTATTAAATGTGAAGGTCTTCTCAGGACTCTTCTAATAGAATAGTTAGTGATCCAGTCCACCAGTGATGTGAAAGGCACTAAACCCATGGGGGAAAGTTTTCCATCCTTGATGTAAGACTCTGAAGCAGTGCTGGATTTAGGCATAAGCTAAGTAAGCTTCAGTTTAGGGCCTCACATTATGAGGGGCCTCTGAACCAACTCCTGGGCCATGAAGAGTTGGCTGCCAGACCAGAAGTGACTGTGGACTGGCAAATCGTGGCCCTGCAGAGCCAGGTGGAGAGGCCGTGTAACCTATCACTTCAAGGACTCCTTCCGCAGGGCCTGCAGCAGCTGCAGTTGAGGTTTGGGATACAAGGAGTATCTGGCATAGTGGCACTCCTGACTGCAGATGTGCTGGGGAATATCTCACGGCAGGGAGGGGAGGGAGAGGGTGGGGTTGCAATCCTCCCCAGTCCTGGGCTGATGCAGAGGAAGGACACTGCTGTGAGAAGATGTGTTGCCATGAAGAGCCAGGTTAAGCCTTCCTTGGCTCTGCAGCCGCTGCTAAATTAAGGAAATGTTTTGGGTCAAATGAAGTATTTTGTTTGACCTGAAATATAACATTTCATTTAGATTTTTTTAATGCTTTATTTATTTAAATATAAATGAAAAGGGAATTTCTACATGAAAAACGCTTCTTGAAGCACATAGCATTTTGACATTTTAGAATGTTTTCCATTTTTAGGGGAATGAGCAATGCAAAACAATGCAGAAAACTTGCACAGTCACCAAAAGCTTGGCTAAAATATTTCCCTCAGTTCTATCCTTAATATATTTTGAAAATTAATCATACGTTATGAAAATTATTCGTGACAAAAGAAAAGTGATTGTCACACACTGACAGAATACATGGCAAAAAAAGGGCTTACCCATACAGTCTGGGCCCCAATATCCCTGGCAGCACTCGGGTTGTTGAAATTCCTTCGTACAGATATGTCGACAGCCAGGAAGAGATAAAGTGTAGGTCTTGATTTCAATTGCAAGATAATACCTGAAGGTAAGAGATTGGAGTTGCATTAGACTACTTAAAAAGCCTTAAAGCCTCTACAAACAAATGAAGTTTGTAACCTTCATTTCCTTTAATTCCAGATAACTGTACTTTAAAATTAGACTCAGAGGTTTTTATTAGGGCTGTCAAAAGATTAAAAAATGTGATCATGATTAGTTGCACGATTAAAACAATTAGTTGTAATTAATCATGATTTTAATCGCACAGCTAAAAACTCAAAGTTGTGTGCAGAAAAACTCAAAGTTATGCAAAATTATGCAGGCACTTTGTATCGTTGGGGTGGGTGTGGGGTGTGTGTGGGTCAGGGGAATTTGTGAAGGTGTGGGGGGCTGTGGGTGTGTGGAGCCCAGGTAAGGGGGATGCTGCATAGCTTGACAGGATGTGGGGTACTGGGGTCAGGAGTGAGGGGCAGCAGCAGGGCTGGGGAAGCTGTGGCTTGGGAGTGAGGGCCAAACTAACATAGACATAGACACACACGTACCGCCCAGCAGGCAAGTCTGTGAAAGGAAAGGTGTGTTGGGGAGGGAAGGAGTGTAGCGGGCAGGTTTAGGACCCCACAGTGAAGGAGGGAGTGGAGCAGGGGCAGGGGTGAATGGGGCCCTGGGACTGGAGCGGGTCATGGGACAGAGCTATGGGCGGCTCATCCAGGGGCTTGGGGGGGCACTTCTACCACTGTGCACACCTCCAAGGGAGGCATGGGGGGCATGTGCCCTTGGATTTGTGTGTGGGGCGGCGACAGGCTGCCACTGCATGCTGGGCTCTGCACCCTGCTGCCATTGCCCAGGGAGCCATGTGATGCTATGCGGTGTCTCCTGTTGCTAGGCAGGCAAGAGATGCATTGCAGCCAGTGCATGACTCCCAGGGCAAAGGCAGTGGGGCACAGAGCCCCAGTGCACAGCGGCAGCCTGCTTTTGTCCCATGCACAAATCCAGGGGGCATGTGCTCCCCATGCCTCTCCCGGGGGTGTACACAATGGCGGGAGCGCTTTTGTGCCCCTGGATGAGCCACCCATGGCTCTGTCCCACAACCTGTCCCAGCCTCAGGGCTCCATTCACCCTAGCCCCTGCCCCTGCCTCTGCTCCACTCCCTCCCTCACCATGGGGGCCTTCATCTGCCCCCTCATGCTCTTCCTCTTCCTAGACTTGCCTGCTGGGTGCTGCTCCACATGCAACTGGGTTGCATTTATGGCTGCCTGCAGTCTGCAGCTGTATGTCTGTGTCTGTGTGTGGCCCTTCCATGCCCTGGCTGCAGCCACCCAGAGCCCGCCCCTGGGCTGCCCTGCAGTCCTCTGCACTGCCACTGCTGCCCTGCAGGGTGGCCCAGAGGTGGCAGTGGTGGTGGTGGAGTGGAGCCCGGCCATGGGCTTCAAAACTACATGTGCAATTAACGCGTTAAAAAAAATAACACGAACAGCAATTTAACACAATTGTGCATGTTAACCATGATTAGTTGACAGCCTTAGTTTTCATATACATTTTTCATGTAGAAGATGAGATTTTTCCTACTGTTTCTTGCAGTCAAAAAGCATCGTGGCAGCCTTTTCTAGTTTAGTACTGCACTATACCCTACTATAATGTACTTCCTCTTTTATTATCTGTAATATGAATGTTCCACAGCTTCTTCTAATTTCATAAGTCTAAACTAGGATAAAGGAAGTTGGAAAAAGATTATTAACTGAGCAGGGAACATCACTAATTAATTTTGAAACTCCATTTTTTTTAGTATTTGTCTCATAATATTTTTGGATACTGAATTAATGAATGACAGATTAAATATGGGAGCTTCATGCCCCAAGTGAGATATGCCTGGTAGTAATGAAAGCAGGACAAAACATTTCTTGGTAAAAGATAAATTTTTATGAAAAATGCAGTTTCAAGGGGACCAAGGGTATTGGATTTAATTTAGCAGTTTATTTAATCTGAGAAGGGTGGGATGCAGGGGATTTTAAAAAAATTCATATGATTTTGTTCTGACATTCTATATAAATGTTTGAAATGCTTGTTTTAATGTGACATTTTAATTTTGAAAAGGACCTATTTAAAAAAAAATAAAACATCAATTAAGTTATATAGCCTAGAAAGAAAACAAAAGAAAATGTTTCATTTGGTTCAAAAAATGTTTCATTTGTCCCAAAATGAAATTATTCTTTTTAGATTCACAAAATTTAGCCCAAATTGGTTATTTTTAAATTCACCAACCAAACTACAAAATCTTATTACCACAGCTCTAAAGTAACTCCAGAATAGCTATAGGAGTCATTTTACAATACTACTTATGACAGTTTGTCTCTATATCATCTATACCAATATTTACATCATTACCAACCATATTTAAAAGTAACTCTGGATATAAAATAATCTGTGTGGAATCTTTACCCCACAGAAGTCTATGGCACACCTTGAAGGTGGGGTTAGAAAAATGAAAGTAGTTAACAGTATCTGCATTGAACAATTCTGACAGAAGAAATACCTGCAATCTCTTATTCCAGACCCATTTGTAATTTTCATATAACCAGCAGGACAGTCCATTTCAAGGTTTAGAAAACAAGATTGGCATTCAGTTTTCATGGTAACAAGCAGCTTCTCATCACATCTTTTCTTTGCCTGTAAAAAGCACACAGATAGATTAAAATGTTTAGGGTGGGATTTTCAACTGTGCTTTGTAAGTATATTCCCAGTCAATGGTAAATCTTGACCTAAATTCAAACAGTCTGCTTTTCATTATCGCACATCCCCATCATTGTCCTGGGGCTAAAATCCACTTTTTCACTTCTGTTAGCTCGCTTTGGGGCTAAAACAGGTCATGGGGCCAGACCGCATGGTGTTACTGCAATCTTTCCTGCAGGAGAACTTTATAAACTCTGCCAGCTGAATCCCTCTCCTTCCTTCCTGTCATCCATGTTCTGTATCCCTGCTGGGAACATGATAATATTTTTGGCCACTGTTACTAAGTCTGATATCAATATATGCTCAGTTCAGCATGGAAACCAAAGCCAGGCCACTGAGACAGTCTCAGTGAATGGGTCATTAATTATGAGGCTGGCTTCGATTTGCCAAGCAGGCCAGAGAAGTACAGTGCTGGCAGGTTCCATCTTCATTCTCTGCTAAACCTAATCATTAGCTACTGAAGCAGATGCATGTTTGCTCTGCTAGTATAATGGTGGTTGAGTTCCTCTGTCTGGGCTGCTTTCCTATTATCAGTGCTACTGCTTCTAGCTAATGGACTAAGGCTGGAGTTTTCAAACTTACATAAGGGAATACGGCACCCAAATCACATTCTGGGGTGGTTGGGTAATTAATTCCTTTAGGCACTTAGGAAAAAACAAAACAGCTTCCTTCTCTGAAGAAAGCAATGGGCTATAATAGTGGGGATCAACCCTTTTGGTAGGTAAGTGCCAATTAGCCCCATACCCACCCTGAGTGCTGCTCTGATCACCTTCCTCTACTTGATCTTTGTTATGCTCTCTGCTTCCTGCCCTGTGCTTCCTGCCTGACTGCTGCTCTGCTTTCTGCTTCCTGCCTTGTCTATCACTGTGTTCCCTGCTTCCTCCAGGATCTGCTATGAGCCACACTGCTGTGCCACTCATGGCATGCATGCTGCATGTTGGCCACCCAGGACCATAACATACAGCTTGTGAAACCTGCCCTTAGTTCTTTAGCTCAAATGATAGGCTCCCCCTTCTAGCTTCACAGGTCCCAGATTCCAAACGTGTTGTTAGTTCTGCAGATTGCTATTGCAAGAAAACGCAGGGACAAGATGGCAAAAGAAAGAGAGAAAATGCTGCTGAAGTTTTTTGTGCAGAAGCCTTGGGGTTAATAAAGCAGAGGTTCTGTGGATTTAGCAAGAGATTGTCCATAAAACTGCTGTACTTGTCACTGAAGTATCATTGATAGATGATAGAAAGCAAATTTAAAATCAAAAGATCTTCAATGGACATCTCTTATTACTTTGAATGCACCTCTCCCCTTCTGTCTAACTGGTCCTACTAATTCCCTCAAAATAATCAGTTTTACAATTTATAAACAATGTAAAATTACCAAATCTAAAATATGTTACATATAATTTAACCACAATAAATGCCAGGAAAATAGTAAGATCTAACATTGCCTTTTCTTGTTTAATCATTCACTGCATACTAAGTATTTACTAAATATGGAAAAATGCTTTCCTCTTAGTTTATCTCTAAGTAACACTTACCAGATCCTAAGTACCCTCAAGCAGTGCAGTACAATTTCAGTTAACTGCAAGGAAGAAGGGTATGATGGAGTCAACTCAGAGATGGGAAAATAAGGTTGAATAATTGCAAGAGCAGTGTGAGGAAATATGAACTGTTTGTTTAAGGCAATTGCACCTGCCCGGTGAACAAGCTGTGTTTAGCATCTATATTGACATATTTACCCTCTGAAATAATAATGATCAAAGAAGGAAACATCTAGTTTTATTGATTATAGAGCCAGAAAGGACTTCCTGTATAACACATAACCAAGGACTTCCTTGAATTAATCCCCATTGGAACAAGAACATGCATCTTTTAGAAAAATGTGCGGTCTTGATTTTAAAATCTCTGTGGATGGAGAATCTACTACTGCTATTAATAAAACTGTTCCTCATAGTTATTTATTCTCACTGTTAAAAACTTGCTCCTAATCTGAATGTATCAACTTTCAAATTCTAGCCATTGCTTGTATTATACCTTTAATTGCTACAGTTGCTCCCAGACTTTTTGGACCACACGCTCCCTTGTCAACCCTCAACATTTTTCACAAATCATCGCTCACCTTTATTATCAAACTTTTAGCTGAAAAAGGCGAGGGTATCGTGTGATCCATGGACCACTCACTGTGATTTTTGCAGCCTTGAAGCTATCAGCAGATTGGGAACTGCTCGTCTGTAAGTTTGTTCTTTCCTCATTATCAGATTTCCTTTCCTCGTGCAGGTATTTATAGATTGTGAGAACATTGCAAGAAGGATGTGGACAAGCTCGAAAGGGTGCAGAGAAGGGCCACCCACATGATCAAGGGCCTGGGGGATAGGCCTTATGAGGAGAGACTTTGGGACCTAGGTTTGTTCAGTCTGAGTAAAAGGAGGCTGAGGGGTGACTTGATAGCCACCTACAAATATGGCAACGCAGAACACCAGGATCTGGGAGAGCAACTTTTCAGAAAAGCAGCCCCTGGGAGGATGAGGACCAATGGGCACAAGCTAGTCGGGGAAAAGTTTAGGCTAGACATACAGAAAAACTTCTTTTTCGTAGGGGTATCTAGAATCTGGAACGCACTTCCAGCAGAGGCGGTGCAGTTGCCATCCCTGACGGTGTTCAAGAGGAGGCTGGACAAGCACCTCGTTGAGCTCGTTTGAGCCCATTACCTTCTGCCTATGGCAGGATGATCTTGATGAACTTACAGGTCCCTTCTGGTCCTTCTTTCTATGATTCTATGATTTTATGATTACCATGTAACCCAGACGTGGGCAATTATTTGGGTTGGAGGACCACTTAGGGAGTTTTATTGCTCTGGCCCTGTGCTGTCACAGCCCTACAATTCTGACCCCAAACCTGGCCCTATCCAGCCACCCTGCTCCCTGCCTGCTTGCGGCCCCATCCCATCTGCCCGGCTGAGTGCGCCCTGACCACATAGGCCAGTCTCCACAGAGACCCTGGGATCACTGGGCAGTATCCGCATGGGGCTGGGGGTGACTATCTAGCCATAAAAAGAGCCAACAAGCTACAAAGTTAGTACTGAAAATGTGTAACAACTCTATAGCTGGTTTCTATCCAGCTTTAATTTGAACATGTGGCAGGACCCTAACAGACCACACCTTTCAAATTTTCCTGATAATCTCATTTAAAACACATTGGGCCTGATTGTAGTCTAGCTATGAGTCACACAAATGGACTTACACACCTTGGCTGCTTGCAGATGTTTAAAAAAAAAAAAACAACCCCTCCCAAACAAACATGCTTTACCATAAACATCAGTCTGTTTGACCTGGCTCCATAGCATCTGTATAGATCGGGCACTTCAGCAAGGCTTTTTGGCACTTTTATCTAATAGCTGATTCAATCTATATTGATGTTTAAAGTAAAGCACCGTTTTTGGGTTTTTTTCCTAACGTTTGCAAGCAGCCTTAATTTTGAGCCCATTCTGCTCTGCTTGAGTCCATGAAAAAATGCTACTATGCCTATTTCTGTAACAAACCATCATCTTAGCCTTAAGACAGAGACTAAGTACAGACGGTCAAAAAAAATTGGAGACACGATCAATCAAATCTATGCAGGTTTCTCTAAACTGCATAGATTAGACAGTCAGTGAACAGAACTCACATTCACTCTTCGGTTGGCCAAGGCAAGCAGATGCCTACACTGGCCAGGCCAAAAGGTTGGGGGCACTCCCGCATGCTTCCTGGCTCCGCTAGGCTGTGATTGCCCCAGCCCCACCTCCTTGCCATCCGCCTGCCTCTCAGCCATCAGGAAGGGGGGCAAGGGAGGAATGAATCCTCTGCCCCAGTCACCCCCCCGTCTGCTGGGGTCAGCACAGTGGGTGGTAGTGGGGAAGCTCCCACCCTGGATTTCCCCAAGCAACAGTCCAGCTCTGCTGGGCTGTGATCACCCCAGCCCTGCCCCCTTGTTAGTCTCCTGCCTCTCAGCAATGGGGGAGGCAGGTAGAGGGAGTGGACCCCCCCACTGTGGGGGTTTCACCCCCACTATGCAGAGGGAGGGGAGGTAAGTGGGGGAGAGGTAAGTGGGGGCATGTTCCCTCACTTGCCCACCCCCTGCAGCTGGCTTGGGGAGCAGAGGTTTTGCTGCCTCAGCAGCCTGGGGGCTGGGCTACCCAGCTCAGCCAGAGCAGACAAGTGGGGGCAGAAGCTGGCCTGCCCAACGTGTAAGGGGGAGTTAGTGGCAGGAGGGGAGATTGTGACCTAACTTGTGTCGGGAGAGGATCTGGAACAGAAGTTCGATAGACCAGTTTAAACTAAAGTGTTTAAATCTGATACTACATCCGGGTCTATCTTAAACCATATTCTGTCATTTTGAAACTGGTTTATGTTCACTGAACTTCTGTTCTTTTATAAGTTTAGACTGGTTTCTGATCACTGTTACTGGCTTATGTGTAATTTCTGTTTCTAGCCGTAGTCTCAAAAAGTGGTGAACAGAAGGAGGATCTTTTTTCTTTTTGCATGAACTTTCAAGATCTTGAACAGGATGCAATGGAATCACCCTTAGGCCATGGACTCATTACATCTGTAGTGTTACAAATGCCTTTGTAGTACTACAAAAAAATGAGTGTCCACATAGTTGCACCATCTGTAGCACCACAAAAATGGTGGATCTGCCATAGAAATATTTCTCTTTCAAAGAGGAACTTCTTTGTAGTGCTATGTTGTGTAGCACCACATGTGATGTGTGGATAGTTACATGTAGCACTTCATGAGTACCAACAATGGGGTGGCAGAGAGGGCTGCTACTGCAATGAGGCAGCTCCAACAGCTGATGCTACTATTGTGCATAGTAGTGACAGAGTGCTACCTCCAGCTAATTTTGCCAGTGTTGCAACTGGAAGCAGCTTCTCTATTATCCATAGCTCTCTGAAAGGCTCCCCTGGGGGTGGGGGAATGACGTAGCAGCCCCAGTTTTCTCCCTGGCTGGAGAGCATACCTTAAGGAAACTTTGTTGTGCCCCAGTCAGGGGGACTCTGCATGTGTGCATACCCACAAAATGCTTCATTTTTATAGTACTACTAAGTGCTGAACTTTGAAATGCTGTTCCTCAGTAGAAAGTCTGTAAATACACAACCTATTCAATTATCTGAAAAAATACACTTCGAACAATGTTCTTATGCAACAAAATAAAAGTCAGATGTAAATATTTCAACATAAAGGACTCAATCCAGCCATGAATTACTCCCATGAATAATCCCATGGATTCAGCTATGTAAATTAACACTGAAGGAACAAGAGAGTTCATTTTAAGTGCAGGATGCTTACTAAACTGTTTATTTCAACACTGGTGTTCCTAATGTGTTATGATTTTTAGTTCCTGATTTGCAAAGTTGAGCAGAGCAAGTAACTTTAATTGTGAAGTCCATGGGATTTGGTTTTATGTGTAATAGATTCACTTGCAACAGGCAATCTATCATAAAGCAGTAGGATTTGCGGATGGCTGAAATTAATTCACTGAAACATTTTTCCCCATAAAAAATGCGGTTTTGCAAATGGCATTTTTTCCTTACAAAATTTGGTTTTGGATGATATTTTCCAAAAAATGATTGGAAATAAAAAATTCCAATAAACTTATTTCCTCCCCTCCGCTCAGATATTTTGGAACCTTTTGTTTTCAAATAGCATGAAAGTTTGTACTTTCTTTCACTTTCCCACCTCTAACTTTTTTCTTGTTGGAAGAAAATGACTGGGATGATAATAATAATAATAATAATAATAAAAAAAAAGCAGTTAAGGGAAAACCCCATCACTTATTTATACTCGTTTCAGGCTTTTCTAGTTGGGGAGGGGGGTGGAGATGGATGACACACACACCCCATCCCACCCCCACACAACAAAGATAGCTTTATACTTTTTTTCAGGATTTTCCAGTTTTGGTGGGGCACACCCACCCCACCCCACCCAACCAAACAAGGATAGCAAGTATAGAGTGTTTTTTTTCTCTCTCCTTCTCCATCCATTTAATTTTTGTAATAGTCTGTTCAAATCTTCCCCCCTAGTTCTATTACTTAACATGTGTTAGAGTGCATAGATAGTTTAAACCAGGAGTGTCAAAACTCACTGTTGGCCCTGGGCTGGATCTGGACCATGGGCTGTATGTTTGAAACCCCTGGTTTAAACAAATACATCTTTTTGTTGATTAATTCTTATTGTTATGCTTACTTTTATAATATAACTTCAATAAATATGTGTTGAAAAACACATTGTGAAATTCTAGAAATCCATTAAATCTGTATTTGCATGATACATGCATCAGTTTTCATAGCCTGCTAATCGCAAGGCAAATTTGTTACTTTATTATCATTTTCTACAGTGGCTAAATTCTCTAGGCTATTTTTCACTTGTCTAAAATAGCTTTTCTTGCTGGGAAAAAATAAAGCAAGTTGTTTATTCTAGCAAAATGGCTTCCATCTCTTGATATGATGCAAATCTAGTATTTCTGTTGGTTTTGGTTTGTGTGTCAAATGTAATCTATTGCCAGTTTCCCTGATGTAGAGGTATCTTTTACACTGGGCAAACAGTGTGCCAGATTTTAAAGCTGGTATAAAAATTTCACTGATTTCAGTATGGCTATTCTGTGATATACACAGTTGAGGACAGGTATCTATTTATCTATGAGTAAATAGCACATAATCAATAATAGACAATTCACTGTTTTTCCCCATAAGATACAATAGATGATATGATATACTATGTATATAAAAGCAGTAAAACTAATACAGAACAATTCTGTTATATTATTTATATGATTATTTATATTTCATTATCTGGATAAATTGATACAAAATTAAATGCAAGGGTTTTCTTACCTGATCTGTGGTTTGTGATGGTGAATACAGACTCTTTGCAACCAAAGGAAACACCAAGAATAAAATAGCCAGATCTTTTTCCATTATGAAAAGTTGTTGATTTTTTTCTCTTCAGAAAACTTCACTCACGAGTAATAATGTTATAGCAGAAAATGTCCACAGTTTTGTTAGCTTTTCTACTTTACTGCATTCTTAGGCAAAGACTGAAATGATTCTTCCCTCCTTTTCCTGAAGAAAGCATTGGACTGAAAAACACAGCATGTGAAACTTGCCCTTAGACAGGAAAAAAAATCTAAAATGTGGGGCCTTTGCTGGAAGTTTTCACTGCAAAGCTGAATAAACCCTTCTTAACTGAATGACAGGATATCCTGACAGGACTCTGCTCTGCAGATCCCTCTCTCTAAAACTGTTGACAGGACAATTCCAAGGCCACTGAGCAACGGTGGCAGAATATTTTGTCTTTTAGGGGGATATGACTTGAGGTTTGGAGTAACTGTTGTTATCATTATACTTAACTTGAACGAAGTTAGACAGTGAAAAGACTTCATTGATATGGACTTATCAGGTCTTGAAATGAAGGGTGTTTCCACGAAATGTAGTTCTGAAAACAGAATTATCTAAAGAGGCCAAAACACCATCTTCTAGGTTTGGTTAACTGAATAGAAGAGGGGATTTCTTTTCTCCTTTGTTTTTAACCACTTTGAAGCTTGGTTATGTCATTATGACTAATCTTTTAGAACCATAAAGAACAAAATGAATCCAATCACATCAGCTATGTATTACTAGGAAGGACTGAATACTTTATAGATGAAATTATCACTTGTACTCTTCTCAAAGTTTGTTGCAGCTCTTTTTTTATTCATTTACTGCTTTGGTATCCAGTCACTCCTGATCATAAAAGCAATGGCCTGAATTTTCAAGAATATCTTGTTAGTTTGGGTGACCTGTATGGTGGGCCAGTAGCGGGTGCTCCTGTGTTGAGCCACCAACCTCACTGTGCCCAACCACCTTCCAGGCCCTGAGTGCCTCCCTGGGGGTGCCTCACATCCAGCTGATCCCCTTCCTGGAGCACACCCACAAGCCTGGGGGTAATGCTGCCACCACCCAGGGTCTGGACTAATCTTGGCCCTGTGCTCCCTGGGAAACACAGGCCTAGTTTTCCTTGAGGGTACTTGACCCACTGCAAGACCTTGAGGTGCTTCCCTCAGTCTGAAGCATAAATAGTGGTCTCCCTTAGTCAGCCGAACGAAGGGGACCGTAAGGCATAATATAGGCCCTCTGAGTACTATTCTGTTGATCCTTCAGCTTTCTTCCCAGGGGCAGATCCAGGGGGTGCAATGGTACAGTTACACCCCACTTTGATTCCTGGTCCTCTCCCAATAAGTCTCCCATGCTAGGTACAAAGGAGAACTTTATTGGTTACAAGGAGTAGGTTTGGAATAGGGTACAGGGTAGAGCAATATCAGAGAAATACCTTAGAGCAAACAGTGGCATGGTAGTCTTTGATTACACATCTGAGTTACTGCAAACTATATAGCTAGTTAGGTCTCAAGTAGCTTACTAACAAGTATCATCCAGAGGCAGGTGGAGATTTCCTCTGGAGGCAAGCAGATCATTGAACATGAGTTCCAAGAGAGAGAGCGCATTTCAGATGGTCCATCTTCTCTGAGAGATCTCATCATGGCTGCTGCCCCACCTCCTGGGCAGTCCTACTTTTGATTACTTGACTTTATGATGAGTAGAGTAGGTAGCTAGTGGCATTAGTCTGAAGTCAGGCAGAAGGCAGCCTAAAAGTGCACCATATAGAACTGAATCAAAGGTGCATCTCACCTTAGTTTATAAAGTGCACCTCTATCTTACCTTCTGCCTTTCTTTTGTTGTTTTTGATAATTCAGCACCACTAAGTATCTTGTTTTCTCCTTTCTATGTCTCCCCATTTTCCTATTTCTGACCACAGGTATGTGTTGCAATTATGCTTATTCTATTATTTGCCATTTGATACAGAAATGAACCTAAACCAAGCTCTCACTCCATGTCTGACCTTCTTCCTACATGAGCCCTCTGCTTGTTCTGTTCAACCAGAGGGCTTGAAAATAAAGTAGGGATGAGGGAAGGGCTGAATACAACTCTTGTTTTTCCCTGGGTGAGTAGTGGAACCCCTTATGAGCACTAGGACCCTCAGGAATTTCTGAGGTGAAGACTGACTGATGTTTTATCTCTGATTAGAGGTCTCAAAATCAACTAAGAATATACTTTCGGCTCTTCTTAAACTGAAACACTATAAGAAAGTTCTGACTAACTTGTATCAGTCCTTCTGCTTCCAGCTGAAGTCAGAAAATACTGAGTTTCTCAAGTGAAAACAGAGAAGTAGCAGAACTACTTGAAATCTTTTGTTCATGTTCATGCTGAGGGAGCTCTTGTACTTATCTGAATCAATCCCTCCTCTTTAGTGTTAATATATAGGGTAATACCGTGACACACAAAATATCATCATAGTTAGAAATGAAGGTGAAAAACAAAGCAATTTTTCTACAAAAGATGTTGCTTAGACTATATAGGAAGGTGTTAAATTACTGTAATTTTCAATATATCAGTACTACTGGAAACTATGCATCTCTTCTGTATCACTTTTGGATTGTTGCTTGATAAAACACTTACTTCTTGTAATCACATGTATCTTCTTGTGCTACTTGTTTCTGCCTGTGCCATGAAACAATGTCAGTGGTGGAGATTTTCTTATTTCTTGCTGGGAATTTTGCAGCAGTACCAGTATAGGGCATACCAGGTGCTTAGTGTCTGAAGCCCCATGAATGAACAATCTGGTTGGTCATTAGGGATCTATTTTCCCCACCAACACTAATTTTTGCCTGAAGTGTTGCCTCAGTCCAGAATGTGTGTCTTACGGCACCTCAAAGGCTTTTGAGGTGCCACAAAACGCACGTGGTGCACATGAAAAGGTTCTCTGTGCTGCATATTTGCAGTGTGGAGCCAGACTGGATACCAGGAAATCCCAGTGTTTAAAAATACGTGATAAAAAGCATGGGGCAGCTCACATGGCTGAAGAGTGCGGCTCCTGAAACCGGAGCCTGGCTCACCAGAGCCACACTCCAGCTGCTGACCAGGCTCTGCGTGCCCAGATCACTGATACTGTAGTCTCAGGAGGTCCCCAGGACCCCAGGTAAGACCACTGGGGCTAGCCTAGGTGCTGACCCCAGGCTCCCCTACCCCATCTGGGGCAATTTGCTGCGTGCCAGAGTGCACGTGCAGGGGTGTTCTCTAGGGACAAGTAGCAGTGGCACAACTATGTGCCACTGCTGTTTTTCCCCAGGGAAATGCATGTTTCTGCTTGTTTGGATGTACCCAGGGTGAACTTTATCCTGTTTGAAAACATTCAATAAATACATTATCAAAAAGAACAAAGGTCTCTAAGCTATCACCTCTTTTTATAAAGTTCAGTTGTAAAAGATTTCATAGATTTCATAGATATTACGGCTGGAAGGGACCTTGAAAGATCTTCGAGTCCAGCCCCCTGCCCGAGGGTCAGGAAGTCAGCTGGGGTCACAGGATCTCAGCAAGATAAGCATCCAATTGTCTCTTGAAGGTGTTCAAAGTAGGTGCTTGAACCACCTCCGGTGGCAGTCTATTCCAAACCTTGGGGGCTCAGACAGTAAAGAAGTTCTTCCTTATGTCCAGCCTGAAACGGTCATGGAGGAGTTTGTGACCGTTCAACCTTGTCATCGCTTGGGGAGCTCTGGTGAACAGACATTCCCCCAGATCCTGGTGAGCACCCCTGATAAATGTATAGGTGGCCACCAGATCACTGCTGAGCCTGCGCATGGCTGTGAGCCTCTCATCATAAGGTCTGTTTTCCTGACCCTTGATCATGCATGTGGCTCTTTTCTGCACTCTCTCAAGCTTCTCCACGTACTTTTTGAATTGTGGAGCCCAAAACTGAATGCAGTACTCCAGCTGCGGCCTCACCAAGATGCATAGTGTCATGTATATACTTATATGATATCATATATTATCAGTATTTATAGTATATATGTTATGACACATGTAATACCATCACAGTTAGAAATGGAGACAAAAAACAGAGCAGTTATCTCAGAAAAGGTATTACTTGGATTGCATAGGAAGGTGCTAATTTGGGGGGGTGTGCATGTGTGTGTGTATATATATAACAAAATTGTTGGTAGGAACTGGAAGGGCAAAGGGGTTTCCTGCACACTCATCAGATCCTGTTCCTTTCTGTTACGGGATGAGGAAAGTAAACCATTTCTTGTTTATGTGGACAGTGTTCATGTTGTACACGTACATTCTGGAGGCACGTATGGTCTTAAAGACTGTAATTTTTTCTTTGTTTGGTCAGGCTTTCCCAGACAGCTGTATTTTTATGTACAGTCTGCAATCGCTGAGCCACAGATACTAAAAATCTCAATTAAGAGCCAGATTTTGGCTATTCTCCATGTGGGGGACACTCAAAGTTGACAATTCTTAGATATCCTCCTAAGACAGAGGCTGGCAGTATTTTAAAGCTGCAGGCTGGAGCAACTTGGTTCCAGTCCAGTGTGGGCCCAGTGCTTCAGTGGTGTCACACCTGTAAGGGGGGTTTACCTGTGCCTATGCTGGGGCCAGGCATCTGGGAGCTGCGCCTATACCACTGCTGCTTTTCCCACCCCCAGCTTCCTGACTGGGGTGTGAGCACAATTTCGAGATGGAGAGGAGGTATGCTGGGGCTAGGCAGCTGGAAACTATACCCATGCTGCTGCTGCCACTTTTCCCCACCCCTGCTCCCCACCAGCTGCTGTGTGGACCTAGCTTCTAGCTGGTGGGGACCTGTGCCATGACTGCACACAGCTGCTGCTCCCTACCTCTGCCTTCCCCTCCCCTCCCCTCCAGCTGCAGCACAATTTTAGCTGCAAGCTGCCCAGCCCAAACTCAGTTTCCTACTGGATGGAAGCTGTGCCCATGCTGCAGCCAGGGAGAAGGGGGTGGGGAGAATTGGTGGCGATGTTGGCACAGCTTCCAATTCCTTGGTTCCAGTGCAGCTCCTCACTGCCCAGCCCCAGCAGGGGAGCAGGCAGAGGCAAAGCTCCACAAGGCAGATCCAGTGGCTCTGTGGGCCAAATATTGCCAAACCCTGTCCTAAGGGGTGGATTCTTTCTAGTAAATTATTCAGCAAATCAGAGATTGACTGAATGGTATAGAATGAAGAAAAGATTCCAGCTGACTCCTCAGTTTCAGACTTCTGTTAGGTAGATTCCACCTCCTTGGTACCTGGTGTGCAAGGGGATGTCCATCCCTTGTGTCTGTTCCCCTCTGTCAAGACTTGCTGCAAGGTTGGCTTGTTATTTTTAAAAGAGAAGGTAGGGCCCCAGTCCTTGCTACTCCAGCACAGTCTTTCCATAACACTGTCTCTGCAGGAGGCTTAAAGTGAAGCAGCCAGAGAAACCTCCCCCATGTATTTTGTTCCATGATACTGCATTATTCTTAGTGGCCAACAATGACGAATATTTTTAAAGAGAAAATCTGCAGGTAAAGCCACAGACACAGTGTTTTTTGTGGCATGAGTGGTTTTCTGGATACAGCAATGCATGATGATATATATGCTTGCTTCAGAACTGACAGCTACTAGGGCAGTTTAAGGTCAGCATGATTTCTCCCCTCTGCAGTGCTGAAAAAAAGAGCATGAACTCAGGCATATCCATTTCCTGTGTTGCAGAGTGAGATAAAAAACAACATCCATCAACTCTGTTATCTGCTTTGTTACACTCTGTTGTGGCATTCAGATGGGGGTAAAACCTCTTTCTCTTGTGAAGAACTTTTCCTCTTTTCCCCATGTTGCAATGCAGTGTTTTCACTGACTACTTCAACTACCTCTCTCCTACTCAAGAGGAATCAGCACCATCTTCAGTTATTGGTATAATGAGTCCTTTCTCTTGCTGGAGGTTAAACAGACTATATTAGATTGTGCTGGAAAGTAATTAGCAGCTCATAAATGTAGTTCTTTTGCCTAGCTCCTGTCCTGGCCAGCACAGGAATGGTTTGCAAAGATGAAGCCTTGTGCATCATCTGGCAGACAGGACAGGATTCCTTGGTGTGGGCTCAGGCACTGTATAGTGCATTGCTCTTTTACGCTTATCTGAGCAGAAGTCACATATGAAGCCCAACACCTGCTAGCTCAATACACATGCTGCTGATAGCAGCATACATGTTAGCCAGCTTTAGGAGTTGGTCAGGCCTTCCAATTCATAGATATAACTCCTTTAGTGATGTGGTATGTGAATAGGTGCATTTGGGTGGTTTTACATCCTCCTGTGGTACTGTCTACTATGGAGGGACACTGCCATGTTCCTTCACAGGAAGAAGGCTTTGTCTGCCCCCTTCATTAACAGATTTTGACAATGGGAAGGGCTAATGATCCTCTAATCTAATGGCCTGCATAAACAGAGCCCTGAACTTTCTACATCAGACCCTCCTCTTTCTTCCTTTCCTGATGTAACAACAGAGGGTAGGATGGAGACCATAATGTGAGATTAAGTTTTCTAAAGGATTTAGGAGACAGTGGGCACATATACACCTGCACTTTAACGTGCAGTAGCTTGTTCTACTATGCATTAAAGCAGTGTGTCAAAAACTGTGCTAATATGCTAATGTGCAGTAGAATAGGCTTCTGCACATTAAGCATCACCTAAAAAGTGTGTACTTGCTCTACTGAGCATTAGTACAGCCTAATGCACATTTATTTAGTACCTCATTTTGGAGGTACTAAATTTAATGCACTTTAGTAAAGGCACATGAATGCACATGTAGACACCCCCAGTGAAGCCTAAGTCCTATCTTCAAAAGTGACTCAGGGGTTTTGTACATGGGGGTGGGTACCATAATAACCCACAAAAGTACTGTGGTATTTGTATTGCTCTTGGAAGCAGACAGAATTTCACTTTACTGAAATTGCTGCTTACTAATGTAAATGTGGTTGTATCTGCTGCGTACTGTTCTGTTGATCCTTCAGCTTTCTTCCCAGGGGCAGATCCAGAGGGTGAAATGGTACAGTTGCACCCCACTTTTGATTCCTGGTCCACCCGACGTTTAAAACCAACTGCCTAGCAGCAGCGGTAGCATTTCTAGTCAGGCAGTGCTGAGGGAATCCATTGACTTGATGCTTCATTATAATGTACCTGATTCCTTCTAAACTCTTCATTTCACAGGTGTTAACAATGTAGAAGATGACATAGAGTGCACCCTCAGCAAGTTTGCAGATGACACCAAGCTAGGGGAAGTAGTAGTTATACTGGAGGATAGAGCTGGGATTCAAAGTGACTTGGACAAATTGGGGGATTGGGCCAAAAGAAATATTATGGGGTACAACATGGACAAGTGCAAAGTCCTTCACTTAAGATGGAACAATCCCATGCACCAGTACAGGCTGGGAGCTGACTGGCTGGGCAACAGCTCTGCAGAAAAAGACCTGGGGGTTACAGTGGGCAATTAGCTGAATATAAGCCAGCACTGTGCCCTTGTTGCAAAGAAGGCTATTGGCATACTGGGCTGCATTGGTAGGTGTGTTGCCAGTAGGTCCAGGGAGGTGAGTATTCCCCTCTATTTAGCACTGGTGAGGCCACATTTGGAGTATTGTGTCCAGTTTTGGGCCCCCCCACTACAGAAAGGATATGGACAAATTGGAGAAAGTCCAGTGGAGGGCAACAAAAAATGGTGAGGGGCCTGGGGGACATGACTTCTGAGGACAGGCTGAGGGAACTCGGCTTATTTAGTTTGGAGAAGAGAAGACTTGAGAGGGTATTTAATAGCAGCCTTCAACTACCTGAAGAGGGATTCAAAAGAGAATGGAGCTAGACTGTTCTCAGTGGTGGCAGATGACAGAACAAGGTGCAATGGTTTCAAGTTACAGCAAAGAAAGTTTAGGTTAGATATTAGGAAGAATTTTCTCACAAGGAGGATAGTAAAAACTGGAACAGGTTACCCAGAGAGGTGGTGCAATCTCCATCCTTGGAGGTTTTTAAGAACTTGTTAGACAACGTTTTTGTTGGGATGATCTATCTGGGGATGGTCCTGCTTTGAGCAGGGGGTTGGACTAGATGATCTTCTGAGGTCCCTCCCAACCCTCATTTTCTATGATTCTATGATTAACAAGCCTCTCTTCAATGATCTTGATGTTCTAGTAATTAAGCTATCTTTTGTTCTGCAATTCTGCTGTTTGTTTGCTGCTTCTGGTCCTATTTCACAGCCCTGCAAATTGCTTTTCACTCATTCCAATGAAGTTATATTTATTTTTGCTTCAATCTTGAACTAAGTGATACAGCCCTAGGTCCCTAGTATATTAATAAAGCTTCTAGTTTATTTTTAAATGGAGAAAATGATCTGTTGTGTTAGGTGTGATGATGTACTACAGTATCTGCATTTTCAAAATCCTAGATCCACCCATATATCTTCCCATATTGTTTTGTATCCTGCCAGGACTGGTCATTGTGTTTACCTGTGTGTTCTTTACTGTTCAGGGTTATGATAACCAGCTATCTCTTCCTGGTATGATGCTGGTGCACTGATAGCTGAGATTTGTTTGCATTCAGATGGTCTTGGAGTCAGCATATCTTGCATTTTATTCTAGTCTTGAAATATGTCCAACAGGAAAAATGTGGTGGCCCTAGATCTCCTTGCCATCTGAGGAGAGGTGAAGATTTGGAAAGTCCTAGAGTAAAGACATTGAAACCTGGACACTTCTGAGGGCATGGACCCTCAATTTTGGTTTGAACACTGCCAATTCACAAGGAAGGCAAGGGACTGTAGGACCAAGAGTAATTCTAGGTCAAGACAGAAACTCATTGACAGATAGCAGTCTGACCAAACCTCCATTGAGATATACCTGAATATTCAGCTCCTTATTCCTGTTGCTCACCAGCCTTCAATCCTTGAGAGCGGTTAGGCTGCCAACAGCACTGCAGAGGAGGAGACAGGTAAGTAAGTGTCAGTACATTTTTACATATAAAAAACTAGAACTCTTGGTTCCAAAATGATACCTTTTATTAGACCAACTGGAAAATGGCAAGAAAATTGTCCATTCTAGTTTTTTGTATGTCTTTTTGTCTCAGACCAACATGGCTACCAAGTACACCCCTGAGTACATTTTTATTAATTCAAAGAAGTTGGTACTACACCTTATGGTATATACCCCAGTAATGATTTTTTCTCTCAGGGGTGCCATTTTGGGTGGATGTGAATTAACTGCCTTTCTGAGATCTATCACCCTCCCTTTCTGAGTTATACCTCCTTTTGTGGCTGCTCCAAATGGTGACTGTGTTGCAGATAATGAGCTGGCAATAGTCATTTTGCAACAGCCAGACTGACAGCCACAGCCTTCTCATGTCTCTCCTCCCAGCTCCCTTTCCCATCCTCCCTACTGAGCCAACCCCCTCTCACACCATGCACTCATGTAGTGATTGCCTTATCATCCATTTTACTATAGCCATCTTACTAGCTAGAAACCCTACCTTTTTTCCCAGCTCCCTCTTGTCCTTGCCACTAAGCCTGCCTGCCATGTGTTCAAATAGCAGTTCTGGGACCAGGCTCAGAAAAGGAAACCTCACCATAAAGGTGATTATAGCATACAAATGCATTTACTGACTGCAGAAAAGTTTATAGTAATATTATAAAATGTAAAGTACATAGTGTGTTTTCATCAAGCCAGAAATTAAAACAGTTAATTAGCACCAAAGGTTCTCCCTCACAACTCTTGGAGGAAAGCTTAGGTGTCCCCCCACCCCTTCCAACACCCTGCCCAGAAAAAACTTGGAAAGCGAGGTTTTTTTAAAATTTTCTCCTTTCCCAAGTTGCCCACTACAGACCTAGTATAAACAGTAAAAAAGAATGTAACCTACACGGCAATAATAAGCAAAGTACAGATGGGAAACTCACATTTTGGGACTAACAAGATATTTAGCTTTAAATCCTAAAGGGTAGTCTATGTGACACAGTGCCATGCAGAGATACATCAGCTATCTTTGAGCAAACCAACTCCCATTCTAATATTATAAAAGCCTTAATCTGTCTGTCTGTCTGTCTGTAACGCTTTATTCATGCTTTGATTGTGGCAGTGCTCTGATTGTGGCAGTGGTGGCGGTGGGGCAAGGGGAAGGGGAGGAGTGGGCCCAACACGATGGGGGGAAGTGGGCCCAACATGGCAGTGGGGGGTGAGCAGTGGGTCTGGTCCAATGTGGCCCAACACAGCAGTGACTGGGGGAGGGGAGGAGTGGGCCTCCTCCCCCTCTTGGGCCTGGGCCCACTTCTCCCTCACCCATCCTTCCATATGTTGGCCCTGAGCCCACTCCTCTCATCCCCCTGCTCTGCTCCCCCTTCCCCTGCCCCCACCGCAGTGGCCTGGCTTCTCCCCATGCTCGGGCCCAGTCCTCCCCTGCATCAGGTCAGGCCCACTCCTCCCCCCCTCCGACACTGTGGCAGGGAGGGGGAGAATGGGCCTGGACCCCAAGCAGCAGGAGGGAAGGGGGGAGCAGGCCTGGATGGGGCGGAGGGGGTGGGGCATGGGGCTCCATCCTCGCCTGCTCCCCCCCCTCACTCTTGACGGGCAATTGGCTAGTACTGAAATAAGGATGTAAAATGTAACTTTAGATACAGAATGTGCTCCTACCATTACAAGGCAGTGCTACTTTCTTCCTCATTCCAGGATAGGTGGCCAATCACCTCCAGACATGCAGCACATTGGGAGGCACAGTTCTGGTGAATAACAGCAATTTCCTGCCCTCCCCCCAACTTTGTTATACGGATCAGAGATACTTCTAACTGTAGAGCTGTCTGCAGAAGTGCAAGTGCAATTACTAAACTGGCCCCATCAGCCTACTGTCTCCAGGCCTAAAAATATTATGAATAGGTAACCTAGCCCCAGGTCCTAAAAACTCTGGCCACAATTTCACATAGGAAATTCAGTCTAGTAAAACATCAGTCCAGCATGCCCTGAGATATAACCAGCCAGCCAGCTAGCTACCCATTGTTAACTGTTTGTGTGGTCTAGGAAGGTTCTTGGCATTCTGGATCCAAATCCAATGGGTGAGGATGAAGGGGAAAGTAGAAAAGGATTGACCTTCTCTAAAGTCTCACAAAACTGGGAAGAGGTTCTGGGGATGGTATCTCAAATCTGTGGGCTGAAAAGGCATTTATTTATCTTTGCCCTGGAAACAGACCAAGGAGCTACAATTCTCTGGCGCTTCTTGCAGCGCCGGGTGTTAACCATTGTACAATATCAGGCCTGTTTGTGAGTGAAGAAGAAAAGAGGAATGGTTCCTAAGTTACTTTTGAAAATGGATTTTTGACTCCTAATCCACTTTGGTACTTTTGAAAATGTTACTTGCTATGGAATTGCCACTCCTGAGTGACACAGTTACAAACTTCATAGCAACCAGAAAAGCATGAAAAATTGTGGAAATGAGAGGTGTCTGTAATTTTGCCACCTGTCCCGGCACATAGCTTCAATTAAACACTTAAAAAAGGAAGAGTGAGACTAATTTGTGGCATGGTTGCTTGTTTGTGTGACTCATATGATGTCCAAACCCTCTGAAATTTTTGCAACCAAAATGTTTTAAACCAGAGAATGATGAACAGCAAATCATAACTACTGTCATAAATGCCTTCATTTACATGTGAACATGTGGTCATACAAAGAACAACCACTCAAACATACATGTAAGAACAACTGCATTTACAAAAAATGAAAGAAAAGTGCCACAAATTTGATCAGTCAAAACCTCACTGAAAACTCATGTGCATGACTCCCATTTAATAGGCTGGCAGTGTTTGCTTGAAAGACCAAGTCTTGTCAGTAGGCAAGTGGTTCTGTATTTATGGAGCTAAATAATGCCTCTCCTCACTCAGATATAATGGAAGTGGGAGTGGCTAGTTTAGACAGGATCAGATTAAGGGGCTTTTCAGTAGGTGTCGCCAAGCCTGAGGGCAATAGGAGAGCAGGCTTGAAATCCATTTAATTTTATTATTAATACCATGACTAAGTGAATTTGTAAGTAAGTAAAGTTGATGCCCAGGAAGGGGGTGTATTTCTAGCTATGCAGTATGTACTTTGTAATAGTACTTTGATTTAGAGCAAAAGAAGGAAAGGAACCTGCTCTTGAAAAGAAAAAAATACTTGTAATTAGCAACAGCTCTACCGCATCTACACATGCATTTGATTCAGCCTAAGTTTTCTTTGGTGTAAGCTTCTCTGGTGTAAGCCCTTTTGGGCAGGTGTCTACACATGTGGAAATAAGGGAACAGATTTGTTGCTCTTTGCACCAAGTTTCCTGCAGCCCTGCAGTGGGCGGATGCCGCCACTGTGGGGAGCTCTAGGCTCTGGATACAGCTGCCAGCACCTGGCAGCTGTCCTTAAAAGCCAGCCCCTCTCTCTTCTCTCTGGCCAGTCCCTTCTTTGCCCAGGAGCAGTATGCCAAGTGCAGGGGTAGCACGTGGCAGCTGTCTCCTTAGCCACTCTGCCTCCCTGTGCTATGGCTGCTTCAGTCCCTGCCCCTGGCAGTAGTGACCAATACCCCATGCTCCTACTGACTTCCACGCCGGCTCTGCTGTTCCACCGCTCCGACCACCACCTGGCACATGGCCATCTCACCCTGCCCAGTTCCCACACACACAGCAACCGCCTGCCTGACCACAGTGCACCGTCCCAGGGCTGCTGCTTTGCAGCTGCCATTGGCAGGGATGCCAATGAGGGGCTGCCATTGACCTCCTGGGCCTCCAGCCCCACTGCCTACGAACTGGTGGTGGCACATTGTCCAGCAGACCTGGGACAATGAGCAGTAGCTGGATGCCTTCTGGCTGACCCAGGCCACCTTCCGGGATCTCCTCCAGCAGCTTCAGCCCCACCTGGAGTGGCAGGACACCAGCATGTACCCGGCCCTTCTCAAGGGCATCTGACTGGCCCTTGCCCTGCTCTAGCAGGCCATGCCTACCTGCCTGTGGTACGCTGGACATCTGTTCAGTGTGAGCAAGGCCACCACTGGGGAGGCTATCTTGGAGGTGCGCGGCACCCTCCAGAACATGTTGGGTGACACCATACTCCACATCCATGACCCACTGGCGATGGTGGCAGGGTTCTGTGCCCCAGCACTCCCCCACTGCATTGGGGCCCTAGACAGGACCCACATCCCCGTTACTTTGCATCCCATGGAGACTGCCCTTACTACAGCTGCTGGGGATTTCACTTTGTGGTCCTGCAGGTTGTTGTGGACCACCGCAGCACATTCATGCATGTGAGCGCCGGCTGGGTGGGCAGTGCCCATGACACCCATGTTTCAAAACTCCGGCCTGTCAGGCCTGGTGGAGAGTGGGCACTTAACGGCAGGGGTGCTGGACCTGCAGCTGTTCATACCACCTACTGTGGCTGTGTCTGTCTTGGGGCACGGGAGACACTACTGCAGGCCTGGTTGCTAAGCTACTGTGTTACCAGTTACCAATCAATCATGATTCATTCAGGGACCAGCTCAATACACAGTACTAGCTAATGTAGCCAGTTAATTGCCATCAATTAACACCTACAAAACTAGGCTGAGAGGAAGGAATCAATACAGAAAATCAACTGCCCCAAGACAGGAACAGTCAGTCCCACAAGCACCCATGGCATGAGTTTTGCCTGTCAGCAGCTAGGGGTGCAGGGCCCCAGAGCCCCCCTGCACCAAACTCCTCAACAGCTGGCAGGCTTCATGGCCGCAGCAGGGGCCACCATCCCTGCAGCTTTTACCCCGCTGCGCCTTAACACACACAGTGTCACCCATGTCATGAGTTTTGCTTGTCTGCAGCTTGAGGTGCAGTTCCCCACAAACCCCTGCACTGATCTTCTTGAAACTTGGCAGGCTTTGTGGCCTCAGTAAAAGCCACCACCCCTGCAGTTTTGAGCCCCCCACTCCCCCCCGTGGTGTAACACATAGATGTGACAGGAGTTTTGCTTTCAAGAATTTGGGGTACAGTTCCCCCCAAATCCCTGCACTGATCTTCTTGAAACTTGGCAGGTTTCATGCTCTCAGAAGAGGCTACCACCCCTGCAAGTTTCATCAATCGGACCAAAAAAGCCAAAGTTATGGCTGTGTCTTGTGGCTGGGCCTGGGGCTGCAGAGCTGGTGAGGCAGGCTTTGGCTAGGGCTCCCTGAGCTGCTGGTGGAAAATACAGCCAGGGAGCATAGTGGGATGGGATGCTGCACACCCGAGAGGCCCTCCTTTGGTGACATGTCAACAGAGATGCCAGGCCGGGGTGGGGGCTTGAGCCTTGGGCAGGCCACCTGTGCTGTTAAAGATAGAATGACTGCAGCCTGTAGGGTGCAAGAATGGTATCCAGTTGTTGCTTAAAGGGCATGGACTTGCAGGGATGGCTGGACCGACAATTATGGTAGGTCACAGCGACCCACTGTGCCCAAAAGGACTTGACTTTTATGCAGCACTGTTGGCCAACCAATCATGCCCTCGCTGCCCCATCCAGCCTGACAGCAACTCATATATGTTGGCGCTGAAGCGCCTACCCCACTCAAACTGGTGCTGCACTTCTGCCTCACCCCACAGTACCCTGAGGTTGTCAGTCTCCTCCTTGGTCCAAATGGGGCTTGGGTGGAGGGCATGGGCCTGTGTGGGGAGGATGAGGCCATGGTGCATCCTGTGCTGGCTCTCTGGGCCCGTGTGGCTGTCCCAGTGCTGTCAGCCCTGGGCAGGTGCCTGCAGCACCCAGCGCAGGGCCACAGCATGGGACTGGAAGCCATGTGACAGAAGCAATGCCCAGCAGCACCTGCAGGCTTAGGGCAGGCTGCTAGGGATGTGCTGCAGGCAGGTGGTGCTGGCCCTGCTGGCCGGAAGCTGCTTGCAAGTGGCCCTGGGGCCTGACAGGCACGGCCAGAAGCTGCAGCATCCTGTAGCACTCTGCTAGCTGGATAGTACTGTCCTGGCAGTTGTGAGACAGTGCAGTGCAGGCAGCAGTGCTGGGTGCTGGCAGGTAGACACAGCTAGGCTGTGGCCTGCCCAGGGGGACACAGGGGCTTGGAGTACTCCCAGGCTTCCTGTCTGTGTTTCTCCAGGGCTCAACATGTCTGTAGGCTGCCCTAGAGCTAGCCCAGCCCTGAGGCAGGAGCAGCTCCTAGCTCACATCCCTGGGGCTAGCTTGAGACTGCCCTTAGTGGCTGGACAGACCTGGGAGCAAACTAGCTCCCAGGTTGCATTTACATGTGCATTACTGCACAGTAACTAATCCCATTTAAATTTGCTACTTGCATTTGCAAGTAGCAAATTTAAGTAGGATTAAGGGTTTTTACTGTGCAGTAAGCACGTGCATGTGTAGATATGTATGCTTACTGCTCTGTAAACTATGCTAGTGCTCGGTAACATGTCTCATGTAAATGTGCCTGTAGTGTATTGTGGGACTGTCATTTTTTTCTCTTTTTCCCCTGAGAGTACAGCAGAATTGGATCTGTTTTCCAAAAAGAGAAGCAACTTAAATCCTTCCAACATCATACCACTAGGAAGCCTAAACTTTAGCTGATAAGCTTATGATGGATCTGAATTTACAAGACTGAAAATTGAACGATGTGTGTAATTTTAATTGTGCAGTTATGACAGCTGTCATTCTGAAACTTTGTGACTATCAGAACTAATTAATTCTTCAAGCCTATAGGATGCATTAAGATACAGCTGCAGCTGGTATGCTAAGGAATGATGCTTGTCTGACAGAGGCCATCACTTTTATCAATGTTAATGAGAGACAAGGCACAGACAGCTGATCTAAACTAGAATGTGTTCACGATGCATACAGCTGATGGCAATGCAGGCTGCCAGTCAAGGGGTGGTCTTAGCCATAGATTAGATCCTTGTAGTGGCCTCTTCAGCTTTCTTTTTCTTTTTCTTTTTTTTTTTTTTGTTCTCAAAAGAGTCTCTCAGCTGGTGAAATTGTAAACAAAAGGCATTCTATCTGAAGCAAGGGCACAGAGGGCTCTGCTAGGAAGGCATCATACAAGAAGCTATGCCAATGAGTCTCAGCAGCACAAACTTATACAACATATTTAACATGAGTTTTAATCTGCTCTTAGACCCATAAGGCTGAACTTTCATGTGTAGTCAGCACCATGTTCTAAAGGAAATAGCCGTGAAACATTGTGCAGATCAGGGACTTTTACACCACTGTTTTATGCAACGTCATTGTTTAAAAATTTGAGACTGAACATATCCACAGCTTTGTCCTATGTACCCTACACTAATACCACATAAAGAAATATAAGGGCTATAAATAAGCCAAAATGATCTGGGGAGAATTCCCTAGGCCCAAGAATGTAAAGCAGCTCTATACTGTCTCTTACAGGTGTAATAAGCAGTTTTTGCTCTTTAGGCCATGGAGGTGGCAGCCAGGCTAGCAGTAGCAGAGGCTGCCAGTCTTACACCCCATCTAAATTAGTGCCCGGGGCTCCTGCCCCTCTAACCTACCCATGGTTACCCTACTTCTGTCTCTCCTTGCCAGCCCTAGCATTAACTGCAGGAGCAGAATACTATAGGGTAGGAAAGGGAGTAGCTGTAGTTTGGTATTAGGGAGACTCAGGGCTGCAGACCAATTTCAGCATAGGGGGAGGGTATTGGAAGCTTGAGCTTATAGTCCATGTGACAAAAAAGGTGGAATAAGGCTAGCTTTGTTCCTCTTCTCCCTGCTCTGCACCATCTATGTTGTAGTACTCAGGAGACTAAGTATGGAATCTGGCCCTTTAGCAGATCCTGATAAGAGCTTTAAATGTGGGAGGTACCACCATAAGCAATGAGACTTTTCATTATTAATAAATGTTACTATCACCCTCAGGCTTCACACTGTTTACTGTTGGTGCTGACAGATGTGATGGTTTGTTGCACAATCGGCCACTGAAAGCGCTCTACAGCCATACAGTGACTGAAGTACACAGCTGCAGAACACTTTAAAAATGTCTGGTTGCAAGACAATCTGAACCCTCATTACATGAGGGTTCAGGTGAAGGTGCTCCAAAATGAAGCACCTTCATTAATGTCTGTCAGCATATGCTGGGAGCGGGGCTGAGCTGACTTGGAGAAGAGAGTGGGGCTAGGGGACAGATGCTGCAGACACAGCCTCTCCCCCTGAATTGGCTCCAAAGTGGAGCTCAATCACCCATTCTCTCATCAGTGAACGTCTGTTGGATTGGGAGGGTTGGTCTAATTCCCGGCACTTTCTGTGAAAGTGCCACGAGTTAGATCAGAGAGCTGCACATCTGCCAGTGCCCTGTAAAGCTACTCAGTCCCTTCCTCTGATCTGCTCTAAGTTGGCCACTCCCATTTCTATTATATCAGAGTGAGGAGGGGAGATATTGAGCTCTATAAACTACCCTTCCTCAACAGAGTCAATGCCTGCTGATGGGAACTGATCTTTGAGTCAAAAAGTACCAATCTATTACATGGGAGTCATGAATATAGGTTTTTAATGATGGTTCTGCCTGACCAAGTAATGCCTGTTTTTGTCCATTTTTTGCAAATAGAATTGTTATCACCTATATATTTGGGGAGTGGCTGCTCTTTGTATGATAACATGCATCCATGTACAAACTCAGGCATTTGTCGCCTCATCTACACATGTGTTTTAATGTGGATTAGTCTATTTTAATGCTCATTAAAGCATCACAAAAAACCGCATGCATTAAAATAGGCTAATGTGCCTTTTTCTAGTACCTCACAATGAAGGTACTAAATTTAATGCACATTAGCAAAAGTGCATTAATGAACATGTAGATGCACCTTGCGAGTGTGTTCTTTCCAGGTCAAAACATACTTTGACAGAATTTTAGGTTAAAGGTACAATATATTGAGTTTATGAATAATATGATAAATAATACCCTTGTAATTTAGGTAAATTTTGCTTCAACCAACTTCAGCCTATTAGTGTAGTGCCAGCACGTGAGATTCCTAGGTTTGGTAAGCAATAGTATGAGTTTGGGACTTCAGAATTAGCAATAAGCTTAAACAAAATAAGACAATGCAATAGAACCTGTATCCCAAACCTGAAGCAAACCTGTGTGGAAGTTAATTTAAGTTTAAGTTGGCAGGATATGGTTATTTGTTTGTATGTCTCTTGTGCTTCTGGGTTCTATCTAGACAAAAAAGGAATACCAAAATAGTGGAAACCCAAGATTCATATATTTGGAATTCATGTACAGCTCGGAATCAAGAGTGCCTTAAATACTATAGGTATAGTGATGGTTTTTTAATGGTGGCCACTGTACAGTCCTTGCGTGCATTTACTAGAATGCTAGTAAAATGAATACCACTTGAACTCCAATTTTGTCATTTGTGGTGATGAAACTATGGTTCATTCCCAGTCCTAAGAATCATAAGTACAAGCACCTGAGCCAACAAATGTTCAAATGTTATTTTTGTCCATTTGCATGCTTTAGTAAACAGAATATCCCACATTTTTGGGGTGTTAGCTGTAGCCATGTTGGTCTAAGGACATAGGCAGACAAGATTCTTTGGGTAAATGTGATGTCTTTTATTAGACCAGCTAAACAGTTGGAAAATTGTTCTTTGCAAGCTTTTGGGTACAAACACCCTTCTTCAGGAGAGTCTGCAGTTGTATTTTGCTCTCCTGGATGGGATAGAAGCCAGAACATTATTTAGTTGGTCTAATAAAAGACATCACATTCACCCAAAGAACCATGTCTGCAGAATATCCCACTAAATTCTCTCCTTACCTAGACAGTACAGATTGTTTACTACAGTTTTCAGTGACCCACATAGCCAGGTTTTTCTGGTTAATAATTTGCTCGTAATAAAACTGGATTGCATGTGTAATGATGTAAAACAATCAACCTTTGCTCAGCTTTAATAAAAAATTAAACAGCCTTTTATAATATTGTCCAAATGTGCCTATTTCTGTCTACAATGAGTTGATTTCAGCTGTTACTTTGTCTGGGGGAAAGCATAGCTATATTTGTTTGTAATGATCCATTTATAATGGTAACTTCCATGAGCACGATAACTTTATCTTTTGTGGTCTTCATACTTTTAAATTATAGGCCTGATAAGAATTACACACTTTTTAAAAGACCACTTACATGCTACACAATATAAGTAACAGAAATCTCTGTATGAGGACGAGAATAAGATACTATCAGGGGTTGAGTCAGGACACTGAAAACCTGGGTGCAATAGTGGCAATGAGCTCACTGCCATATGTGTCTGGGGGTTAAGACTAGAGCTCTTGGTAGCAAAGAGGGGTGTGATTGCACAAATGCATCCCTGCTGGATCCTTCCCTGGATGATATTTGTATAGAATAAGACTCTATTTGTATAGCATAGTCTAACAGATATGTCAATGGATGTGGGAAAAGAAGACCTGGTTCTATTTCTGACTCTGCCACTGACCTGCTGAATGATTTAGGGTAAATCACTTAATCTCTTGTGCCTCAGTTCACATCCCATCCTTTCTGTCTAATCTGCTTGAGTTTTAAACAACTTGGGGCCAGATGCTCTCTTGTCCTTGTATTGTATATTACCTAGTATAATTAAGTCATAATCATGCTTGGGGCTTCTGGGTATTAGTATAATATAAATAACAACTGAATTTCCCATTTATATTGGTCATCCCCATTAAGATAAAAATATTTAAAAAAATCTTTAACAAATTGGTTTTGTAGATCAAAATGATATTTGCAGACTTCACATTTGTCATCTCCATGTTGTGATACCAATTGTATACATGTTAGCTTCCACTGAGGTTAGTCATGTTGTATTCATTCTGCACTGGTGAAGCTGATAAATGATAGCTTTCCACTTTTTTTTTAATTAGTAATGACTAAAAGGGTCCCTAGAACTCAGTCCAGTATGTATGATGAGGTGATGTTAAATGTAAGCACAGGAGTACATTTCAGAGAGTCATACTCCCACTGAGCGTAGTAAAGGAGGTTAGAGACATATTAGAAGAAACTTAAGATTTCTGTTGTCCAGCACTTGGGATCTACAGAAGTCTTACTTTTGCTCCTGCTATTTTCTCAGTCAAATGATATACTTGAAAGGAATGAGTTACAAGTACTGTAAATTTAGACATCCATTACAGAACCACCAGAGGGCAGCAGAATATAAGCCATGGCTTTAAATGAAAAATGACTCCTCATGGTCCAAAAGAAAATAATGTATAACTGCCCCTGAATTAATTACCGTGTTGCAGATTTCTATGGGAGGACTTGGGAGAGCTTGTTGCCTCTGAACATGGTAAGCATTCAATCAGTATCTTACATGTGGTGTGAACACACACTTTCTTGGTTTGCTTTGCCTGTCAAGACTGATTTATTCTCCTTAATTCCCCAATGACCTATAAATGCTGCAAAAGGAACGATATCAAGCTAGGAACTGTGTACTCACCAAAGAAATCGTTTCTATCATCTTCATTTAGTTGTTATCTCAGCCAGGCTTGATTCAAGGCAAAAACTTTGACCTTTGCCAAAGCATGCTAATATAAAAGCCAACTTAAAAACATCATAACACACAAAATGATGACCAGTGGTGCAGACATCTAAAATATTTGGTACGAATGACTTCTCTGGCTGATTGTGCCACAATAGCCCTTCTCAGGAATCATTAGCCCTTTGCCTAGTGTAATCCATCATCTGACTGGAATGATATTTTTCTGTTCCTTAATCAGATGACCAAAGTTTTATAAAAAGAGAAGACAAATAAGATTATGCAATGCAAATGTATGAATATGTATCTGAGGCATAAACCTTCTGTGACCATCTTTGAAAGTATAACTGTGCTTATGGAAACATGAATGCAACCCAGATTACCAGTGGTGTGAGTACTGTTAAAACAAAGCCATGTTATTTGATTGAACATATGTAAGTGAGTTTTTGAAGTATTAATGTGACCCTGCCCTAAAAATGTGAAATACTTCACATGCTATATCTGTCCAGGGCCATGCTTGTGAGTGCATTGCTTTGCACCTTTAATGTTTGTCAACATAACTTTTGAGGAATATTGTTTCCTAATTTGTTAAAAAATGAATACACAGAATTCCATCACGTGGCATTGTATTCAACCCCAGTTTGGGTCATAAGCAGGATTTCACACCTTCTCTACTACTTGAGCTACCAGGGTACATCTACACATTCTATTAGTGCAGAGCAATAAGCTCCTGCACAGTTAGTGCTGGAATTAATGGCTCCCAGGTACAGCAAGTACACGTGTGCCCAGGACTGCAGCTGTTTGAGCCAGGGCAGAGCAGCCCCAGGCTGGCAGCAGGGTTGGGGGGTCAGCCCTAGGCTCCAGGTCACGGTGGCAGAGGGGCTAGCTGGGCCATGAGAGTATCCAAAGTGCAGAGCCATGTCACTAGGTGGCAGACAGCAGTCTGGTCCCCTGCTGCCTGGGCAGACCGGGTGCAATTTTCACCTGGGTCAGCGTTTAACATGCATTTAGGCGGTTATTTTCAGTGCCATAAGATAATATTGTGCCCAACAGTACTATTTTATGTCAGCGAAAATTAGTTTGCTGCAGTCTAATAGCATTGCACGTGTAGACTGTGACATTTCACACTGCTGCAAATTAGTCTACTGCACAGTTAAGTGCATGTGTAGATGTACTCACAGAGTAAATGAGTACAGTAGAAGGCTGTTGTATATAGGACAGTCACTAAGTAGAAAGTGAATGGTTACACATTTTTAGGGAGGGGTCACATTCCTTTATTTACAGTAAAGGAATGTGGAGATTGAACTCCTGGGTTAAATTCTGGGTTCTGTAGCACAATGCCTTTCTAGCCAAGTACCTCAGCATGTTCCTGTCTCTTTCTGGTCTTATTTGCTTCACTCCGGCTCCAGCCCTTGTCCTCCTATCCACACTCCTTCAGCTCCTGCCCTCTGTGCTTTTTCATATTTCTTTGTACCCTGTCTCCCCCAGCACAAATATAATTCTCACCCTTCCGCATTCATTGTGGCTGCTTCAGCACCACGAACACTGAGAAAAAGTTCTCCTGTTCTTAGTTCCTGAACTTACTGCTATAATGGCATCCAGCTGTGAGGAAGAGTAGTTATAAAAGACATCTTGCCTTATCCCCACAGTTTTGGGGTGGCACATGGTTGGGTGTTCTGCGGGGAAGGTGCATTTGCAGTCTAGTCAGCATTAGCTAAGCTGTCAGTGGAGGGTGTATCTTTAGTTCAGAGGGAATTGTCAGAGAATTTGCTTGCCAAACTCTACAGAGCATGTCTCCATTGATATGCATGATTGACCCAGAGCCTGGCTGCACATATATTTAATGTAGTTATTAATTATATGGTGTAATTATTTTATCATTTTAAAAGTTACAAGTACAGACTTGCTTTGATTCCATATTGATGGTGTGTCTTTTTCTTGAATACAACATACGAATCTAATTATCTAATTTCATAAGGATCTGATAGAATTCGAGAGGGGACAGAGAAGTGTAGTCAAAATGATAAGACGCACAGCAAGACTTCTATATAAAGAGAGATGTAAAATATTAGGACTATGTAGAGTAGGTAGGAGATCACTGAGAGATGAAATAATAGCGGTACATAAAACAATGGTGGATGTAAGACTGGTAAGTCTGGAGGTCCTGATTATCTTTTATCCTCACACTGGAATAAGGGAAATAGCCAGGAAAACTTAAAACAATCACAAGTAAAATTGACTACAGACAATACCTTTGTAAAACAAAAACATAATTGACCTAAGGAACTAGCTCCTTTATAATATTTTTTAAAGAACTAGAGATTTGTATTAATAATAACATCTACAGGTTCATTATCTACTTGTAGGATAAATACATATAGGGCGTGTCTGCACATTGCCCTCCGGTGACGTTGTTACTGCTCCGTGCTTCATTACTTCTTTTTGGAAGTACTAAAGCATGGTGCAGTAACAGCCTGTTCTGTGCCATACGCGTGGTGCACCCAGTCCTGCTGTAGTCCTTCCTGCTCTGGCTCTGCACAAGGCACATATGACAGAAATCTTAGTTGAGAACCACAGAGGTAAGCTGAAGCAGCACAACAACGGTTTGCAACTGGGCCTTTGCCAAACACAAAAAGGTTGTGGAAGGGTGCCCTGATTCTAAAAAGGTTGAGAGCCATGGGTATAAGGGACTTCAGCCTATCCACAAGCTATCTAGGGTTTAGAGTAAATTAGGCAAGAGATTGCCCATTATGGTGTTTCATATACCTTCCTCTGAAGTGTTTTGTGAGAGCTATATGGGAACAGAACTTTCTTTCTCCTGGAACCCTTTCAGATTTTGAAAAAAGAAATCAGAAGAGAATTGTCAATAATTTTGACAAAAAAGGCTAGCAAAATTCCAGTTCAGAGGAACCAAACTAGAATTTCTCAGCTTGCCTATGACTGTCTGGGAGGTGGGCTTCCTGTTTCCCTGAGTTACTCAACAACCTGCTTTGAGAGGCTATTGAAAAGCCTGGAGTCTGGGAACCTGAAATGCTGCAGAGCAAAGGATTCCACAGATGGAGGAGCCTGCCAGTACTGAAACTGTTGGCTCTCTGGCAGTGTGCAAAACAGTCACAAGAGACAGTAAGAAACTGAAGAGCTGTATAAGTTCATTTTCATAAAGAGCCTCAGCTCTGAAACTCCCCACCAGGTGGGCTGCCACAGAGCTAGGAAGTCTGGAAAGGTTGACTTCTCAGTGGATTATCAGACAGGTTTCTGTGAATCCAGGGAGCATGGACCTTTGGGCTGCCAAGAAACCAAAATTGAGTTTATGGGAATTAAATCGTCTGGTGAAAATTTACTGACCAGCTGTACCTCTGGTGTAGGCTACTATTGGGGAGTGGACACTGGACTAGATGGACCACTAATCCAACAAGCTACAATAATTCATGTATTTCAAAAGATTTACGATGCATCTTCCTCATCTAAGGTCCAGACTTCATTTTCTAATATGGGGACAGATGTTCCAGTGCTTGGCATTCACAACTGGGAACAGATTTTCAAAAGAACTGTTTCCATTTTGACAAGATGACCTTTATTTTAAAAGACTCGGTGCTGAAATCTTTTGAAAACTCAGTCTGAATTACTTAGGTCCCTAAATGGAATTTGAGCCCATTTGTGAGAGCTGATATCTTCTAGAAAATTTGGCCTTAATAGAATACATATTGTTAAGCTTAGCTTTCCTGTTTTATATATGTAGTTTCCTTCACGTGCATCTATAAGTTGCACTGTTGACAAAAACATGTTTGGCTGCACAACGTATAGTTTTTCCTTGAGCCTAACATTGTCAATATAGGACCATGCAGTACAGCTTTGTTTCCTTGAGAGAGATGCCTTGCACAAACTTGAACAATCTATTGGAGAAGAAGGACTCCAGATTTCTTGATTAGCCAAAGGAGATAGGACAGAGCAACATATCATACTGTAGGAATGAAGAGAATCACTTTAGTTACACAAACTTCCTAAACTAATGTAAAACCCCAGGATTATGGACATGGAATAAAGATGCAAGGGAAAGCAGTTGTGGCCTAAGGATAGTGGTGAACCCACAATATAAAGAGCAGGTTTGGAAATCTTTAGTGCAGAAATCACTGTAGAATTAAGTTCAGTTGTTTTCTGTTCAGGGTGTTTCAGAGGTGCTTCAGAGGTGTGTAGGAAATAATACAGAATTTAGGTTTTAATAAACATGAAAAACATTGTATAACTCAGTTTATCATTGTCTTTTTCATTGTTGCTCATATATCCCTAAGCTATGGTGAGTCTAAGGTAAGAATCACAATAGTATCTAATTGCTGTCTTAATTTTCTGGCTTGGCATTAACTGAACTAGGGTACATACACATGTTTGTGAGATCTGATTTACGATCATGTGGCTTACTTTAAGTCACATTATCATAGGTCAGGTCCTGCTTGTGCAGATGTTCACAGGTGCTGGGAGCTGTGCCAGGAACCCTATCTAAATCATTCGGGGTGGGGAGTGGGATGTGCTAGTAGGTCGATGACAGGGTTTGGCAGGTCAGGGGAGGTTGGCAAGATTGGGGGCCTGGATGGCAGATCTGTGGCGGGCGGTTGATGGGTCTGCAGGAGGTTGATTGTTTATCCAGGGGTGGGGGATTTGGGGGGTTAAAAATAGCCTGGTCAGCTGGGCTTTCTCAGCCCTGGGGCTGTGCTCCAGTCATTAGATTGGACTAGTCCACTCCTGATCTAACTTAGCTCACCTCCTTAAGTAAACTAAGTTAGATCAGGCCAGCCATTTTTTGCAAGATCTAACCTTCCAGAACAAACTGTACAGATCAGCATAAAGACTGACCTAACCCTGAAACAATTTTCCATCTCAATGTAGTGGTCTGGATTTTCACCCATTATGGTCCTAAAAGTTTTCTATTTGGTCTGTCATTTCTTTATCCTGTTGCACGTAGCTAGTATTCCCTACATTTACTTTTATGTTCGATATATATGTGTGAAGTGACTAGTATTCGCTTTGGATTTGGCCAATTCGGGGGACAGTGATTCAATTCAGTGATTCAAATCACTGTCTTGAATTGATTCAGCTGAATCTCATTCAGAGATTTGACCACCGCCAAATCATCTGAATCTCCAAATTGAACAGGCCCCAAACCCTGCCCACCCTCCCAGCCCTGACAATGACTGCCCTGCACAACTCCAGCATCCCAGCATTTCCTGCTGCCCTGCCCTGGGCCCCTGCTGGCCCTGGCCCCCACAGAACATCCCTGTGTTGCATGGAGGGGCTCTACCATGAGCCCCCAGAGGCCCTGATGGCCATTGCATCAGTTGGTGAGTGCGGGGCTTTTTTTTTTTTTTAAAGCTCTGGGACACTGGGGCCAAGTGGAGCAGCCATTGATGGGGCTTGGAGAGTGGGCAGGGGTCAGGGGGTGCTCAGGGGGACTGGGGGAGCAGACAGGGGATGGAGCCTGGTGGGGGTCCCCCCATGGTCCTCTCCCCCCCTCCAGGTGCCCCCCCCCCACTTATGGACACAGAGTCTGGGTCCAGCTCCCTGTGGCAGCGAGCAGGGACTGCCCGAATCTCTGAATCTTGTCCAACGCTTTTTTGACTTGATTCAGAGGCTTTGAATCAATTCAGACCTTTTTATTGGTTTCCTGATTTGATTCGGATTTGGAGATTTGGTCGCCAAATTGGGCTGAATCTCCTCTGACTTGAATCAGCAAACGAAGCTTTGCACAGCCCTAATATGTTTCTTTAAGACAGATAAAAGAGAAAATGTTTGAGGAAGAAATATAGTAGCAGCAACTGCCACAATACTAAGTACTTATACTGAGTACTTATATTGAAAGTACAGGCAACCCCTGCTTAACACTCTTAATTGGTTCTGGAAAAACCTACTGTTAAGCAGAACCACGCTAAGCGAAACCCATTTCCCCATAGGAACAAATGTAACTAGAGATAATTAGCTACCACTGCTTCTTGCTGCAGTTTCGTCCTGCCACCACTGCCTCTACACACCCCCCTACCTGCCCGCCTGCTGTTCCGTCCCCACTTGCCAGCCCATGCCCCACGCTCCTGCTGCCCTGCCCTGGGCCCCTGCCGGCCCTGGCCCCAGGCGCTGGCAGGGCCCCGCACTCACGTCTGCCTCCCCACTCGTTGTTTCTCACCGTTGCTGTTTCTCTCCACCGCTCTGCCTGCCGGCCACTTCAGCACCATGTGCCAGCCCAGCCCCACACACCTGCTGTCCTGCCTTTGGCCCCTGCCAGCCCTGGCCCCATGACATGGTGTGGGGCCTGTGCTCAAGCCCGCCCACTGCCATTCACCGCTTCTTGCCACTGCCGCTGCTTCGCTGAGTGCTATAATGAAACTGGCTCAGTGGAATCATGTATGAATTTTAAATAAGTGCTATAGCGAAACAGCACTAAGTGAAACTGTGTTAAGCGGGGGTTGCCTGTAAGATAAGAATAGAGAAACTATATATGTATTGTTGATTTTTTTTGTAAAAAAGTCTATCTTGTAAGCAATATATTGCTCTCTCTCTTCATAGCAAAGGTTGGACAGTAGATGAAATTACAGTATTATTTTGAACTGTCTTTGAATAACTTGGTTTTTGACTTAGCTGTTGATATAAACCTTTCCTGTTTGCAATATAATGTTTTTGATTGCTTGGAAATTAGATACTTGCACAGAGCTGTGAACATTATCTCCAGAATGTGAAATAGAATTTTCAGGTGTATTTTGAGTGAGGTTGACCCATATATTATATATAAGAAAGTATACCCAGTCATAACAACAACACTGCAGAAGTTGTATTTTCCTCTTTCTATTATTTAAACCACTTGAGCTTGTCTCTCAAAGTTAATAACACCAAAGATGTCCATTAGTGAAACTGTAGTTTATGATCCCAAGTAGGCTGCATTTCATTCTCTATTTCCTAAATTATTATTTGTCAGGGCTGTAGATTGCTTTCTGTAATTGTCCTTCACGTGACAGAGGCAACAAGATTGCCCTGCTTCTCTTTATTCTTCTTTTCACAGAAGAACAGTGTAAGCCTTCATAAAGGTATTCAGACATCTGCCTATTTGTGGTTATTGTTGACTTCAGGAGGGAGATAGATTTTGTCAGGTTTTTTTTTTTTTACGTAGCTAATGTTTTGGAATCCCCTGTCCTGGCCTTGCCACATCAATCAAATGCTCAGCTGAAGGAGAATAATACAGTAAGTGCTACCATCATCATAGATTGGGCTAATTTTATCGCCCATGCTGGGGGCAACTGAGGGGTTCCTTGAATTTTCATTACACTCGTAAATCACTATTTAATTCACGGGTCATTAGATTTACTATATAAGTTGCAGTTCAGCCTTTCAATTTCTGTAGCTGACAAGGAGTTGGCAGGAGTGAGGGTTTGTATAAATGTATCTCACCTGTTCTTTCAATAATACGTTCTGTCATTATATTATACCTAGAGTAGAACTGTTTTGGTTGGCTCTTTACTCAACGTAACTTATAAAGTATGTTAGAAAAGAGGAGAAATCTGAAAATGTACATGAAAAAGTGGAACTAACTAAGAGGGACATCCCATGCTGTTTCAGTAGTTAAAGACAGCCAGTTCATTTTTAGAGGAAACCTGGATTTTTTTTTTTAGTTTTCCAAAATGTAGATTGTGTGTGTGTATGTGTGTGGAGGAGGAGGGGGAAGGTACTTCGAAACCTACAGATTTCTACTGGAAACTAAATTTTATTGTCTAAAATAATTTCTTTTCCATTGGAAAATATGGACCAAAATGAATTTTTTCATGAGAATATTAATTTGGATTGACAAGCTATTTTTCACATAATGTTTAAGGTAAAATATTTTGGCAGCTTTATTATGCATACTCATGTAAGCTACAAAGAATTAATACCAGTTAATAAATATAAAGATCCAGAAACTTTATGTTGCAGTAAGAGGATAAAGAAGCTCAATCTATTTAGGCAAAGGGAAGGCTAAAAGGCAACTTGATTCTGATCTTTAAGGAAATGTTTGATAATTTAAGGCTCTGTAATCTAGGAGACAAAGGCATATAGCAAGCTCTTGTAGCTACAACTGAAGTTAGATATATTCAGAATAGACATAAGGCATATTTTTAAGTGAGGGTAATTAACCATTGGGGCAAATTACTTGGCATGTAGCGAACTCATGTTGAAATTAAGATTGGATATTACTCTAAAAGAAGTATCCTCATCCAGCTAATAATTAGGGTCTTGATTCAGGGACAAATTTGATCTTTTTGATAAAAATAAAATTGCACTAGAAAATCAAAATGTTCCTTTTGGCCCACAAAATATATGCATCTTAAAAGCTATGCAATGTTGAAGTCCTAAAGTTTGTTATGGATGAAGTATTGTGAGTATTGGTACTCTACAGACCCATGCCAGCTTCAGAATATCTGCTTGTAACACGAAGTGAAGAGGTGTGACAAAATACCAATTCTCTTTTTAAAAAATTAGAATTTTGATGTTTTAATTCTATTAACTCTTCTGATATCTAATGCATTTGAATAGAGATGTGGGGGTGGGGGAGGAGGCAGAGAAGTGGGTCAAGGTTTTAATGATAAATTAAACCTGTAATAAAGTTAATGTTTGACAAAGGCCCAGAATATTTCATGCAAAACATTTGAATTCCACTGGTGAGCAGAAAGACGCTAAATTATACCAGAACACAGAGGTGGGTCATTAAGTCAGGCAGAAGGCAGAGCAGGTAGCACCTGAGAGACTAACTGGTTCAGAGAGACATGAGCTTTCATAGGGAACAACATGCTTTGTCAGGTGCCAGTCCATTCAAAGTATCTGACAAAGTTGGTTGTTGCTTATAAAAGCTCATGCCTCTCTGAACTGGTTAGTTTCTAAGGTGCTCTGCCTTATGCCAGAACTGAACCTATCACAGAGGCAGAAGCAGGGGTGAATTCAGGATTTGGCAAAGGTACAGGAGCAGCTGCTCACATTCCAGGGGTGGCTGCAATCTCACTCCCAGCCTCCTCCCTTCCCACCAAATCATGCCATGGGAGACCCTGAAGATTTTTTTTAAAGTTCCCAAAGCACATAAGAATCTCACGCTTTTCTCTGTGCTCAGAAGCATGTCCCCCTTCCCCCATCTTCCCCTGCCTGCGGCTACTGTTTTCCTGCTGTCCCGGGGGCAGGGGAAGCTTCAAAGCTGCTCCTGCCTGCTCCAGCCAGGCTGTGAGGGGGGCTGGGCTCAGCTGGGAACAGCAACAGTGGCAGCAGTGGTGATGAGCAGGGTTCAGTTCCCCCAGCCTGCCTGGTCCCTCTAGGAGCAGGAGCATGCTCAGGGAAGGGGAACCCTTTTGCCTATTGCTGCTACTTTTGTCACCATTCCCAGCTGAGCTCAGTTCCCATGCAGCCCAGCTGGAGCAGGCAGGTATGGCTTTGAAGCTTCCCCTGTCCCCAGAACAGTGGGGAAGCAGCAGCAGCAGGCAGGAGAGGGAGGAAAGGGAATGGGAGGGAATGTGCCTTTGAGCGTGGAAGGGAAGGGTGCAGCCACACCACTGCACCTCCTCTGGATAGGCCCCTGGGCAGAACTTTAAAGGAAGTGGTTTGACTCCCCTCAAATAGCAGAAAAGTTGCTGTGGAATTATATTAAAATACACTTGATAAAAAGGGAAGAAACCTGTAATGAACATGTGGGTGAGTTAGTCAAAATCCTGGTGGCCGTGTCTACATGAGACACTGACTACGCAGTAGCCCAAGACTACTGTGCAGTAGCGCTGCATGGCAGAAAGCATGACACAACGCTACCATGCAGTAGTTTTGGGCTACTGCACAGTCAGTGTCATGAAAAAGCTGTTTGATGGTGCTGCTGCTCAGTAACTCTGGTTACTGTGTAGTCATTTAGGACTCGTTAATACAATTACTAAATAACTGTGCTGTAAAGACTGCACAGTTAGCATCTCATGTAGATGCATCCACTAATCCACAAAATCTTTCTAAGCAGTAGCTGGAAGATGAGGCCAGCAGTTATTACAGTCCGAAGAAGGATAAATGCCCTAGTGGTTAAATAGGAAGAATTAACATACTTTGAAGCTTTATCTTCCACAGGCTCACAGATACCATCAGAGATTTTCAGAAACACTTCATGGTGGCTTAATTTTGCTTTTACTGAATTCATTGATAAAGTTCAGGGGTGTACTTGGTAGCCGTGTTGGTCTGAGACAAAAAGACACACAAAAAAACTAGAACTCTTGGTTCCAAAATGATACCTTTTATTAGATCAACTGGAAAATGGCAAGAAAATTGTCCTTTTCTGCAAGCTTTCAGGATCAAAGTCCCTTCATCAGGATCTGGGAAAAGTGTAGATGGTACAAGATGGTAAAAAGTCCCCATAGGTAGGAAATAAACTTCATTTTTGTACAGAGGGAGCTGAGGATGGAAGGCTGTCCCTCTGGGTCCATGAGAGTGTCTTTGTGACCTGTGCTGAGTAGCTCTTTGATGTGTTGATCAGGTAGAATTCCTTCCCTGGAGGTGTAGATGGCAGGCAGGGAGGTTAAAAAAAACTTCCGTGTTGTTCTGCAATGGATTTTAAAATCCAAAATCAGCTAAAATTTGGCATAAACTGATGAAGTTCAGAAACTGAGCAGTACGAACAACTATGGTGTAGCCTTGGACCATCATTAAAGTTTTCGGGCTATGCTATGAGGGCAAGCCTGGAACAATTTGTGATTAAGGGGATTTGGGAAAGAAGCTTGTAACAACACAATTCATTATTTTGACTCCATATTGCAACTGGTGTATCTACAACATTCTTCAGATGATTCCTGAAAATACTGCTGTCTGAGACAGTGGGATTTGAGGAGAGCTGGCATTTTATGAGGGGTGCCTCCAATCTATCTAGGGGTGCTGTGAGTCCAAAGCAGCTAAGAACCATTCTAGTAGGCAACTGGTGATCCTCTAAATCATGGTGTACACATAAGAGGTCTGGTCAGATGTCTGATGAATCAGTTTGTGGCTGACAAGCTAAATTTGAGAGCAACACAGCTCTGTGTGTTGTCTGAGTTGGAGTCCAAATATATAGCATGCTGCTTTCTTCCTTCTTGCTTTGCTTCTATCATCTGGATCAAAGCTGCTTTGTGCTGAGTTGCACCCACTGTCAGTTGTTTTCTCCAGAACCATTGGACTACAGGTATATCTCTGCTGTGGTGTACTGAAGTAATACCTGTGCTAGCTGTAAACAAACTTGTCATAGTACCCGAAACAGTTTAGCTGGGATAACACAGAGCTCTGTACAGGATAGTTTACTCCTCTTCTCAGTAGGGTAAATTAGCCTATAAAGCACTGAGCTACTGCTGATAGACTGCTTCCAGCATCTGAGCTACCTTAAGGGGTATCACTATACTGCCGAATCAGGCATTATGGATATATTCTATAGGAGGTCATGAACTCCTGTGCTAATTTCCACTGTGGTTACACCTTCTTCAGTGAAGTGTAATTTTGCGGAAGGTTCTGCCATAACATCTGGTGATGTGACCATTCTTTCAGAACATGACACATGACATTCAGATCAGAAAGACTGTATTCATAGTATGCAGTTGTGTTCTGCTGTATTGGCGGGTCCACTTAGTTTACTACTTCTGCCAAATAATGGTATTATTGTCTTAGCTCAAGTGACAGAGGTCTCTGTTTGGGTGTTGAAGATCCAAAGTTCATATCTTGTTGGCAACCTGCGGTGGGGTCATGCAAATCGCTCTCTAAAAACCCATTTAAAGACAAAGGGTCATGCCTTCAAAAAGTGAACTTTCTGTTTTCTACTATAGTAAATTGCCACAGCATTTGATAAACAGAGTTACTATTGGGCAAGAGGGGATATCTGCTATAGTTATCAAAAGTTAATTTTCTAGACTCGATTTATTCATTTGGATCATTAGAGCTATTAAATACAGTCTGATTATGTTAAGGAGCTGGCTGTGCTGGAGAGCTAGAAAGAGACTGAAAAGAATCATATGCTGTCAAGATAAATGATTGAACTGTTCAATGAACTCTTTGACTGGCATTGGTTCCAGTCATGCCAGCTGAAGCACAATTCCTCTTTGTATGTGTGGTCTTGTTTTCACCTTGCCTGTGGGGTGAAAGAGGTTTGATGTGACCTCCTTGAAGACTGAAGCATGAGTCTAACCCCTATTTACATCCTGTCATAATAGGGAGCTGGCAAACATAGATGGCTTTAATGGCTGCTGTAGTTATCCTAATTTTCTCTGTATTTTTGTCAAATAGTTAGCCATCGCATATTCTAATGGGAATCTAATTAGCATACCATGCTCAACAGCAGATGATGCCATCTGAATGTAGTATATTTAAAGTTGAATACAATAGTTTTAAGCTAAGTTAAAAAAGAAGTTTAAAAATATGCTCATATATGAGCTCTTGAGTTTTGAATTAGATGTGGTATGTAACTTAGAGCAATAAGGTCCTCCCCTAGTTTTAAACTACAGTGCACTCGTCAAATTAAGTACAGTGTTTATGGTTTAGAACAAAGGTTTGTGGATGGTATGCAGTACTTTCATGTTTTGTTTTGTTTTTAAATATTTTTGACATTTGGCTAATATTTTCCAAATATTTTCCTGCTAGTTTAGGTAGGTTTGGATGTTTCTACTGACTTGATACTAATTTTTTTTTGTAACAATGAAAGTCCTGTTCAATCCACTCCTTTAGGGTCAGAATGTTTGTCACAACTCTTTCCCTTCTCCTGCTGTTCATTTGTCATTTTCTGAGCTTAGATATCTCTCTAGAACTGGAATGGCAGAGCACAAAAACTTCCCTAAAGAATGTCAACCAAAGCCTAGTCTGATAATGACTGTGACTAATTCTGAAAGAGTCTACACTGTGGCACCCAGCGCTCTTATAAAAGTTAATGAGGGGAGGTGATCTGGAAAAATATTGGGAGAGAGTTTATCAGGTTGTTTCATTTACAGATATCGGAAGAGACCTCATAGGTGCATTTTTGGCTTTCCCAGGTAGTTTGATAGCTGTCTGACAATGATTTATCATCCTAATATTCTGAAATTTTGGGGCATACCATAGTGATTTACGATGCACTTAGCAATAGGGAAAGGATGGGCCTTGTGTGTGAAAGATTGAGGTGACTCTAAAAAGAAAAATACCCAATGGATCTACTCAGCTTTTCATGGGATCATTTGGAATGACCACCAAGGACGTAGGTTGAAAATAGAATTGCAGCATTTGTACACCACTTTAATTGCAGCACTAAAAGGAAGCGAGTTGAAAATCCAGTAGTGTTAAACAGGGGTGTAAAACTTGGTTGACCCTGTGTGTTGGATCCAGACCACAGAGCTCTTTGCAGGCCAGATCTGGCACATGAGGAGCATCATGGGAGTTAATACAGCCATTGCCTGCCCACCCCCTTTCTTTCTCCCATTCTCCCCACCATCCCTCCCCAGCTGCTGACAGGCATACCCTTCAAGGCTCTGTTGCTTGTAATTTACTGGCAGGCCCTGCTCCGAATTCCCAGCCAGTCCCTCTACCAGCCTCGTGGGCTAGGTGAAGCAGCTCTGAGGATTGGGTCTGGCCCATGGGCTGTAACTTTGCCACCCCTGGTGTGACGTATGGCTTGATGTTTAGATCACATCATAGCATATTTGTATTTAGAATTCAACCAAGGATTTTATCAAAATGAGTCGTAAATAATATGAATAAACATTGACATAGACAAAAGTAAATCCCCTATTATGCCTTATTAAATCATGACATTTATAGGGCTAAATTCAGTGGTAGCTAGGTGAAAGAGTAGTTGCTAACTGTTTGACTGGCTGAGGGAACACCATGGACCCCAAATTTGAAAGTGTGAAGTTATATGATTCTCAATTAACATCCGTGTGACTTTTGCCATCTCGCACCTGTTAATTTCCATGTGGGGATAGAGGAAGGCAATGGTCTCAGTCCTCAACTCTGCTGAGAGGGTGCCTTACTTTCTCCTTCCTCAGGTATGCCTGGTTCCTGGCTTTGATCTACAGGAAATGCTAGGTGTTATAAATTGTAGCTATGACAATTTAGATCAACTAAAGAAGTGCCTCACTCTTCTATTTCTATGTTATAATACCTTGGGGAGAAAACCTCTGCTGTTTTTCTCTTCTTACCAACCTTGGCCTTGTGCCTAATAAGCCTGAATAACAAAAATATAGTAATTAGACCATAAAATTATAAAAAGCTGGGTCAAGATAAGGCTGCAAGAAATGTTTTTCCAGGTCCACACATTGAGGCAGGATCAAGAATGTGTCAGACTGGACCATCCTTGATAGATATTTGGCTACCCTGCTCATAAAAAACTTTCAGTGAAGAAGAGTCCTCAACTTTCCTCAAAGAGTCCTCAACTTTCCAGGGTAGCTTGTTCCTGACTAACGGTTAGAGAGCAACTTTTGGTATCCAGCCCAACCGGAGGTGGATCCAGAGGGAATGTAGTGGCACACACACCCCAGCCCCATTTTAGTCATTTCTGTGGGAACAGCAACTGGGGACTCTTCTGCCTGCTCCTGCCAGGCTGCTGGCTCAGCCAGGGACAGCAACAACAGTGGCAGTGGGTTGGTTTCTTTTTCCTGCCCTGTCCCCATGGTGTTCCTTGATGGGCTGGGAGCAGGCTTAGGGAGAGAGATCCTGCCTGCCACCACTGCTGTCCCTGGCTGGGCCTGGCTCCCTTTGCAGCATGGCTAGAGTGGGGCAAGAGTGGCTCTGGAGCCTCCTCCTCTGATATCATCCCTGGGTCAGCTGTACAGCATGGGGACAACAGCAGTGGTGAGTGGGGGAGCAGGGGGAATGGGAAGGGAGGGGATGTGCTGCTGAACGTGGAGGGGAAGTGGGGGGGTGGGGACTGAGAAAAGGGGAGGGAGGAATCTTAAACAATTGGGGGACTCAGGATCTCATCCGGAGCTGGGATCAGGGGTGGGGCCACCCCATGCAGTGCCCGTTGCAGCTCCTGAACCCCCCCTCAACAACATCTTGGACCCGCTCCTGAACCCTCCTCTTTGTTGCAAATGATGCTGGTTGCTTCTTGTCCTTCCTTGGTTGTAGAGAACAGTTGTTCCCTGTCCCTTTTGTAATGGCTTTTTATGTATTGAAACACCGTTATGTATTCCTTAGTCTTCTCTTTTCTAAACTAAACAAACACAATTCTTTCAACTTTTCTCATAGGTCATGCTTATCACTTTTATCATTGTTATGGCTTTCCCTCTGGCACTTGAGATGATATAAGCATCTCAAAAGCAAAGCAAGTTGCCCCATTATTTCCCTGAGTCTTTCCTGGTCCTGTTGAAGTTTTTCATTCTGCTCCTCAGATTTGAGCCCTATGAAATCTTTATCATTATTTTACTTACATGGGCATTTATCACCAGCCCTCTTCAAATTTAGTTTAAAGTTCTCCTTACTAGCTTTGAGAGCCTTATGCCCAAAGATTCAATTCCTCTTTTTGTCAGATGGACCCTGTCTGTTCCCACCTTTCCTCTTTTATAGTACACCCTCTGGTCAAAGGAGCCAAACACCATCCGCAAAGCCAGGCTTTCATTTCCTAAACGTATCTTTGTGCCATACATCTTAACACCCGTGAGACCTGCTGCTGTGTTGATTGATATGCTATAAATTGCCCTTTGATTCTTTACATACTTTTTAGCTTAAACTTTGATTCTACTTCCTGGGACCACTGGTGGTGAGAGCAGAAGAAAAAGAGCATTGCTGCTGTACAGTTGCCCAACTGAAGGATGAAATCCAGGAAGGGATTTTCAACCCCACTGAGTGCAAAGCAGAGTTCTCAAGTTGACTGTAGGATTTGGAAGTGGGCGTGTTAGTAATAGAACTGGCTGGAGATGTTCTATGTAAAATGTAGTTGCTGTTGGGAAATGTCAGTTTATTGAAACCAAAACTATTTGTAGGAAAAGGTTGTTTTTGACAAATTGTTCTATTTAAAAAATGAAGGCAGGATAGAGTTGCACCTCATAGACTAACTAAATTGGAGATGCATGAGTTTTCATAAGCAGCAGCTCACTTTATCAGATGTTATAAAGTCAGCTGTTGCTCATGAAAGTTTATGCATCTCTGGTTCGGTTAGTCTATACAATGCAACCCCACCCAGCCTTCTGCCTGCCTTCAGAATCACACAGCGAGCTACCTCTTTGTTTGAAAAATGTTTTATTTACTTATTTATTCATTCATTCATTCATTCTATTCGATTTATATGCTACCGGTCTCAACAAAGGCTCAAGGCAGCTTATAATAAGAGGAAAGAATAACTTATAAAACAGGCAGAATGAACCAGAGAACAAAACAACTTAAAAGGGAAACTAGAGCATCCACCTAAAATAGAAAGCCTCTTGCCACTATCCCAGTCTAGCTTTGTTTGCTAAATGTTTGTGTGTTAAACACTGGGGAAATTTTTTTGAAATTCTCCATTTTGACATTTTTTTAAAATGAAAGGTTAATTTTTTCTTGCCTGAAACAACTTTTTCTTTTGCAACTTTGTAGCAAAAAATTGCATTTTAAAAAGTTGAAGTTGAGATTAAGTATTTTGAAATTATCAAAAGGAAATATTTTGATTAATCTGTTCTGATTTTTTTTCTGAATATTGACTCATGAAAATTTTAAATATTTTTAAATTTTTGTCCCAGTTTAGGAAAGATTTTTTTAAAACTCAGATGTTTTCAGGATAGGGACATGTTTCGCACCCCAGCTCATCTATGTAGCCTCTGTGGTGTCACATGTCCATTGCTGTGTCCATCTTCTGAATTAGCAGCCAAGACTCAACCTTATGCTATGTATTGCAGGCTGGGTTGGAGAAGTCGTTCCCTAACCCTGTGATGTTAGATCAGCTTGCCATCAGAGCAGCCTTTTTACTTGGACTTTCTCTGTGGTTCAAAATTTGTCCCTGTATTGAGATTAGCTTCAGCTCTTCATGCTTCCATGGACGCGCCTGACTTTGGCGTAAATCTATGAACTTAGAACAGTGATTTCATTAATTGTTTTCACGCCAGCATATTTCCATTGTGCTCTCCATTATAGTTGTGTAACGTTTCTTTTCTCCCTGCTTTCATGGCTTTCTTTGCTCTGACAGCTCAGTCAGATTCCTTCATTCACATCTGCTAATGTGAGTGCTGAATAGAATGGTTACTAAAGGGGAGGAGAAAGAGCTGTCTCCAAAAATAATTTCCAATTAATAGGCAGGATTTAAAGAGATCTTTTGAATCAATTAGGTCCAAACTTAAGTGTATGATATAGATAATGAAGTTTCCAGAATTTTAGTTTTCTCATCTTTTGCTAACTTTTCTTCTCCTTCTTCACAGGAATAGATAATATCTAGATTACTTGATTTGGTTTCATAAAATTTGCCAGGACAGGAAAGTGCTGCCAAGTTCCCCAAGACAAGCTATGGTGGGTACTTGCCCTATGCCAGTGTAAAGACAAAAAGAAATCAGGGCGCTTGAAAAGAAGCTGGTGCAGCACATGGCGCTTTCCCACTCCTCATAAATGGTGGCTGTTGTGCTAGTTAACCTATTCTGAGACTCAGTCGGTTCATGCTGTGCAGCAGTGGAAATCTGAATGAAATAAAAGGCTTGCAAGACCCATAGAAACAACATCGCTACTTCACTCCCAAACACACGCAAATGCCATCTTCCTTGTAGAATACCAAGGTCTTCTCATCAAACTCTTAATAAGTCAATTCAGGGTCCATGTGGCAGTGACAGTTCAGATTCCAGAACAGAATGGGCCAAATTCATTGCTCATCTGACACAACTGATTATGGGGGCATTACACAAGGGATGAATTTGCCTGATCTATTTAAGACTGCTCTTTAGAAATGTATTCTAACAATATGTAAGAGAGCCACTAGTAAATCAAAGGAGTTTTTATGCAGAGACCAGTCATGGTAAGATATTTAAAAACAACCCAAAAGTAAAAAATAAAATGACAGTCTGAAATTTACTTCTATAACATAATTTATTAAACTTTTTTTTCTGAGATTATGTTCCCAATTAATAGCCTACTCTTTGTGCTTATGAATATACAAGCTTGATTGTAAGGATCTGATCCTAAGTCCAGGAAAATCAATAGAAAGACAGTAATAGGCTTTCACAGACTTTGATTTTTGTCCTTAGGCTTCCAAAATGAATACTAGTAGCTTTTGATTTTTAATGCTGAATTACAGAACGTACATAGAATTTAAGTTCTGGGATTCCAAAAAAGAGAAGAAAAGAAGAAGAAAATAACTGTGAAAAATCCTTCCTTGGGAGAATTTGGATGAAGTTGAGAAATATGTGGCAATAATAGCTAAATAGTTTTCACTGAATTTTTTTTTGCCCAAATTGAAACCTCAAAATTTAAAGTACATAGAAAAAGTATACTGAAACAAAATACATATTTAAAATGCTTGTAACACATGTTTGTTCAAACTTCTTTGAATATATTTTTTGAAACTCAATATATTCATACTTCACACAAAATGTACTATATTCTCTCAAGGCCTTGAAAAGAAGTTAATGTTTCATAATTTTGAGATTGCAGCATGTGGTGAATTAAGAGCATTTATTTCCTTTTTTATTTTATTTTATTTTTTATTTTTATTGTCTTTATATGTTTTTACCTTTCTAGGTCATAGAATATTTCCTAAGTCATTCTATTTCTTTGGCCTCTTTTCAGGTGCTCCAAACTCTGGATGATACTGCCAGTTTGTGTGCTTTGTGTTCACTGACAATTCCTCTTATTTTGAGATGGTGGCTATATTGTGTAACTGTCCATATGCTGAATGGACTCTGTCCCTGATGCCACCACTAACTGGAAAGGTACTATAGGGGTGGGCAATTATTTCAGCTGGAGGGTTGCTTAATGAGTTTTGGTGAGCTGTCAAGGGCTGCAAGGGTAGCCCCACCCCTTGACTGGTACCCTGTCCGCCTGGTCATTATCTTGGGACCAGAAGTCCCACCCTTAACCCTTGACCTTTGCCACCAGAAGTCCTTTTCCTTTCCCAAGAAGTACTTCTTTTCAGGGAAGGGGAGAGGGTTGCCATCTTGGAACTGGGAAAAAACCCAACAAATCATAAGCTAAAAATCAAACCTCTACTATAACATATTTTAATTTTATTTAAAAAAATATTTTTGTCCTGATTTACATGTGTTTGCATAGTATATATAGAGGTGATTGCTTAATAGTTCAAAAATAAAGTCCTCCTCTTGCATATTGTGTATGGGGTGTGGGTGAGGTGTGGTTGGGTGTGTGTGTGTGTGGTTTATGTGAGGTTGTGGAGTGTGTGTGTGTGTGTGTGTGTGTGTGTGTGTGTGTTGGGGGGGTTGTGGGGGGGTGTGCCTGTATGTGTGGGGGAAGGTGTACAGGGGTGTGGCTATGTGTGGGGTGGTGTGGGGTATGTGAAGGGGGATGTGAGGGAGGACGTGGGTGCGGGGTGGTGTGCCCACCCATGTCTCTCCCATGGTGCACAGCCCCTTCCACTGGGGGCATCAGCAGCAGTGGCAGCAGCAGGAGGCAGGCCCTCGGGGGGCTCATGGCCCATGCAGGTGGAGCCCCTGTGGTGCGTGGCTCTGGCTATTTCTGAGAGCTGCATGTGGTATCAAGAGTGGGCCAGGCCAACCTGCCTTCATTGTGTGGGGCTCCCAGTATCTCAAGTGCAGGTCTCGAGACCTGGCCAGCACCATGCATTGTGAGGGAGGAGTCCTGCATGATGGAGCCAGTGGCCTGGCCCCACTCCTTGTGGCCACGTGCCGCTCCAGGACTCTACCAGGAAGCAAGAAGCAGGGCCGAGCCAGCTTAGCTCCATTGCACGGGGCTCCCCTCCACTTCCAATGGAATCCTGGGAGCTGCATATGGCGGCAGGAAGTGGTGAGAACTGGGGGTTCCATTGTGCAGGGCTTTCCCCCAGTGGCGCACGAGTCTTGGGAATTACACATGAGCCACAGGGAGCCCAGCACGATGGAACCAGAGCAACCTGGGCTCTGTGCTACCGCCACCCAGCTGGGTGCAGGTCCTGGGCTCCACACTTCCACCCAGCTGCAGCTTCTCCCTGCCCCTGGATGTTTCCCTACCTATGGCCTGGAACGCTGCAGCAGGGACACAAGGAGCAGCTGAGGGAGCTGAGTAACTTTTAAATGTATTCTACATGTCACTTCTCAGATAGCAGTATCATTAGAGAGAAATCAAAGAAAACAAAACAACCCCTGCCCATCTCAAATTAACTGCAGTTAATGGCCATCTGTGTATTTGTGCTTATTTGAGGTAACTTCTTGCTCATCTTTATTTCAGTGGATATGTAAAATGGCTATTTTAGCTATTTTGGATTTTGGTAAGTTTTTAAATTTAGAGCAACATCTTACATTAAGTTATACCTATGCAGCCCCATTAACTTTGCTGATGCTGAATTGGACCCTTATTATTTTATCCCAATGATGTTTTAAACTGGAAAAACTACATTTGAATTCATAACCTCAGCATGATTTGCATGCAGAAATTATATTGATAAATTGTTAGCACTGATTGTACTGTTGTGTCGCAGGGCACCTTAGTGCCTGCTCCTAAGAGAGGAGAAAATGCCAGGGAGAGAGCCCTGGCAGAACCAAGTGAGCACAGCTGTGGGTTTCCGGAGCAACTAAGCAGAGCCAGCTGCCTGTAGGGGGCAGGGCCTGGCCCTTATAAAGCCCAGGGCCGAAGCCAGGCTGGCAGTTCTCTGCCAGCAGCCGGAGAGGTGGGAGCTCCCTCGGCCGAGATATGGGAAGGAGCCTAAGTCGCAAGTACAGCTCATGATAGCCCTGGAGGCTTGAGCTATGATGAGGAGTTATGGCCAGGCGGCTTGCATTTGTGTTACAGCCTAGGGGCTTGTGGTTTTGCTTTGTGTTTGTGTTATTACACCCGGAGGCTTGGGTGAGGCTGTAGGGGTTGGAGGAGGCCTCAACTATAGGGACCCCAGAGAGTGTGGGGTGCCCTAGCGCCAAGAGGGTGCATTATCTACATAGCGCCAGGGAAGGCGCAGCTCGCATGCCAGTGTATGAGCAACTGGCGGCGAGGAGCGCGGCCAGTAGGTCGCGGGCGCAACCCGTAGGTTGCAGACGGGGACCTAGACCCCGGATTGCGTGTGGGGGAACATAGACCCCGAAGGTGCAGCTCGCATGCCACTGCCCGAGCAGCTGGCGGCGAGGAGCGCGGCCAGTGGGTCGCGGGCGCAACCCGTAGGTTGCGGACGGGGACCGAGACCCCGGATTGCGTGTGGGGGGAACATAGCCCCCCGGCCCCAGGAAAGGGGCGGTATTACTGAGTAGCCCAGTGTGGGCACGGCGAGCCCCAGAGAAGGGGGGAGCGCCATACTGAGCAGCCCTAGAGAGCGGGGCCATACTGAGTAGCCCAGTGTGGGTGCGGCGAGCCCCAGAGAGGGGGAACGCCCTTGTACGTTATTGAGTAGCCCAGCGTGGGCGCGGCGAGCCCCAGAGAGGGGGAACGCCATTGTGTTTTATTGAGTAGCCCAGTGTGGGCACGGCGAGCCCCCAGAGAGGGGGAATGCCCTTGTACGTTATTGAGTAGCCCAGTGTGGGCGCGGCGAGCCCCAGAAAGGGGGAACGCCATTGTGCTTTGTTGAGTAGCCCAGTGTGGGCGCACGGGCATAGCGAGCCCGGCCGCAGGCTAGTGCGGCAATCCCCCTCAGACCAAGGCAGGGCGCTGCGGTTGCCCCTGAGAAGACAGGGAGTAGCAGCGCGGGGAGCCAGAGTCAGGGAGGGTATCCGTGCGGTTGGCCCATAGGACCAGAGGCCCGCTAGAGAGTCCCAAAGCAGAACCACACCGGCAGGGGAGGCCCAGAGTGAGCTAGACGGAAGTCCCAGCAAGAGGCTGGGCACGAGAGAGGGAGCCCAGAGTGGGCCACATTAGAGAGGAGGCCCGGGAAGCGGGCGTATAGACCGAACAACGTCCTTTACATCTGCGAGGCTTGGGGCGTGGTATCAGGGGAGGTAGGAGCCACGCATAGCCCATAAGGCTAGGGCGCTTGGGTAGCGCCCATTATACGGGGAGACCCACGAGGGGTCCAGGAGCTGACAGGCCCGAGGTAACACAAGGCAGCCTCCCTATTACATATATTCCATCAAGACGTGGCGGGCGAGAATGGAGGGTGCCCTCGGGCCGGAGTAGCACGGTGAGAGGGCCTCAAGGAGATCACGGCCCTCCGCGAGGACCCCGCCGTGACATGTTGTCACAGCAAAAGGGAGTGAATCCCAATTCAGCTCATATAACATTTGCCTTATAGTAACAGTACAAGCAAAATCAACTAAAATACACATACACATACCTGTAACATCCTTGAAAATAATACCTAGCATGTCTGGGGAGGAAAATCTCATTTCATAGATTTCATAGACATTAGGGCTGGAAGGGACCTCGGACAGATCATCCTGGATCACCCGCCTGTCTTCTGGCGTGGATGCTTTGCCCCAAAGTTTGGTGTCATCGGCGAACTTGGCCAGTCCGCTTCTGACTCCAGTGTCCACATCATTATAGATTCATAGATTCATAGATGTTAGGGTCGGAAGGGACCTCAACAGATCATCAAGTCCGACCCCCTGCATAGGCAGGAAAGAGTGCTGGGTCTAGATGACCCCAGCTAGATGGTTATCTAACCTCCTCTTGAAGACCCCCAGGGTAGGGGAGAGCACCACCTCCCTTGGGAGCCCGTTCCAGACCTTGGCCACTCTAACTGTGAAGAAGTTCTTCCTAATGTCCAATCTAAATCTGCTCTCTGCTAGCTTGTGGCCATTATTTCTTGTAACCCCTGGGGGCGCCTTGGTGAATAAATACTCACCAATTCCCTTCTGTGCCCCCCTGATGAGCTTATAGGCAGCCACCAGGTTGCCTCTCAACCTTCTCTTGCGGAGAATTAATGAAGATGTTGAACAGTATGGGTCCAAGGACAGAGCCTTGGGGGACCCCACTGGTCACAGGACACCACGATGAGTGACTTCCATCAATTACTACCCTCTGGGTCTGACCACAGAGCCAATTTTCCAGCCAGTGGATCGTGGAGGACCTTTACAAAGGCAAACATTAGACAAACAACTGTCATTCCATATCTCACAATTAAATACCTTGCCTCTAATCTGGCTGTTACTGAATTCAATGATAAACTCATGGGCTTCACTGGAGCACAGTCAAGACTCAAAATCTATAAATATGAAAGTTGCATTGTCTGATGATGGATATAAATTTCCTGTTGATCTTACTCAGCATTCAGTATATTGTCTAAAAACCTTTAATAGAAGGATTTTCATGTGATATTGTCTTGTATATTATAAATGCTCATTAAAATTGACCCTGTATTTTTATTTTATAAATTCACTATTAATTTAATAAAGAGCTATTAAAATTTCCTATATGGACTGTATTAAGAACATTAATTTACCACAGTAGAATGCCCTGAAGTCAGGAAATATCAAAGTTGAGCTTCCCTGAACAACCTTGACTCCACTGTCTTGTATGTGTGCATCATTATCCTTACCCATTAGCCACCCTATTTTTGCCAAAGTACCCATGACTGATTCAGCACAAAGAGTGTGGAACATGGGCCAGGAGATTGTGATACACAATGAACAAGGTGAATGTCCTGCTTGTCCCAGTTGTCTGGGAGCCCTGTGCCCCCCGAGCCCAGCCACTGTGAGCTGGGTGGCAGTGCAGCAGAGAAGTTGGCCTGCAGGAGGAGGAGATGGGGGCAACAGAGTCTGGAGCCATGGCAGCAGGTGGTGCCAGGAGCCTGGCCTGTCCTGGCCTGGGAATGGGGTGGGGGAGGCAGGCTGCTTGCATCCAGCCAGGGGCTTGCCGACCCATAGAGAGTGAGTGGGGATGGGGGGCTCAGCTGGTGGCCACCTGGGCCCAGGCCTTCCCAGATGACTTACCATGTCCCTGGGCATCCGTGCCTGTCTGACCCCTGATCTGAGGCTTGGCATTGCATGGTCCCTGGTACAGAGCATCTGATCTCTGAAATGTTGCAAACTCACACAAACATCTTCTTTCTCATGGCTTTACAGGCCCTGCAGCTGCATGCAGGGGAGAGGCCACACTTGACAGATGTAATGCAGCCTCAGGGTCACCACTGCCCACAGCTAGGGCCCTGTGGATGCACTGACTCTGCCAAAGGCGGACCTTGGAAAGGACCCTCCTCCTGGATCACCTGGTCATGGCATCAGAGGACCAGCTGGTAGATGCTTGGGCCTGGCGGGTGGAGAATGTGGCCTGCCAGGACAGGTGGTGGGTGGAGGGCATTGCCTACAAGGAGGCGTGGGACCAGTGTGAGGAGGTACAGGACTGGTTCAAGAAGGAATTGGCCTGGGCAGACAATGGGTATTCTAGGCACAGCTCCTGACCCTGGAGATGCTGTGGGAACAGAAAGGTATCCTGGCCTGGGCAGTGCAGGCCAGGCCATGGATGATGACCACCAGGTGCTGGATAGTGTTTTGGCCCTGGCGGTTGCCTTCATGCTGCCTGCTACCACGTCCCTGACCCTAGCCTCATTTGCCTCCTGGCAGCAACCCACCACCCAGCAGCAGGCCCCCACCTGGTCCTGGGAGGAGGTTCAGCACTGCCTCCAGCATCTAGAAGCCCCTGCCCTGTACCCCATCCCTAGTCTGGCATCACCTGGCACCCCCACCTGGCCCCAGCCCTGCATGGTCCATGATGAGGGGTAGCCATGGCATTCATAGATTGATAGATGCTAGGGTCAGAAGGGACCTCAATAGATCATCGAGTTCGACCCCCCGCATAGGCAGGAAAGAGTGCTGGGTTCAGATGACCCCAGCTAGATGCTTATCTAACCTCCTCTTGAAGACCCCCAGGGTAGGGGAGAGCATCACCTCCCTTGGGAGCCCGTTCCAGACCTTGGCCACTCGAACTGTGAAGAAGTTCTTCCTAATGTCCAATCTAAATCTGCTCTCTGCTAGCTTGTGGCCATTATTTCTTGTAACCCCCGGGGGCGCCTTGGTGAATAAAACCTCACCAATTCCCTTCTGTGCCCCCGTGATGAACTTATAGGCAGCCTCAAGGTCGCCTCTCAACCTGCTCTTGCGGAGGCTGAAGAGGTCCAGGTGCCCCAGTCTCTCCTCATAGGGCTTGGCCTGCAAGCCCTTAACCATATGAGTGGCCCTTCTCTGGACCCTCTCCAGGTTATTCACATCCCTCTTGAAGTGTGGCGCCCAAAACTGCACGCAGTATTCCAACTGCGGTCTGACCAGCTCCCAATAGAGGGGAAGTATCACCTCCTTGGATCTGTTCGTCATGCATCTGCTGATACACGATAAAGTGCCATTAGCTTTTCTGATGGCTTCATCACACTGCCGACTCATGTTCATCTTGGACTCCACTAGGACTCCAAGATCCCTTTCCGCTTCCGTTCCACCAAGCAAGTAATTTCTTAGGCAGTAGGTATGCTGGACATTTTTCCTCCCTAGGTGCAGCACTTTGCATTTCTCCTTGTTGAATTGCATTCTGTTGTTTTCTGCCCATATGTCCAACCTGTCCAAGTCTGCTTGTAGTTGTTCCCTGCCCTCCAGCGTGTCCACTTCTTCCCAGTTTTGTGTCATCCGCAAACTTGGACAGAGTACACTTCACTCCCTCATCCAAGTCGCTGATGAAGATATTGAAGAGTATCGGTCCAAGGACCGAGCCCTGCGGGACCCCACTGCTCACACCCTTCCAGGTCGATACCGACCCATCCACTACGACTCTCTGGGTGTGACCCTTTAGCCAATTCACCACCCACCGGACTATGCAGTCATCCAAGTCACAGCCTCTTAACTTGTTTACCAGTATGCTGTGGGATACCGTATCGAAGGCTTTCCTGAAGTCTAAGTATACGACGTGAACCCCTACTCCTGCGTCCAGGTGTTTTGTAACCTGGTCATAAAAAGAGACTAGATTAGTCAGGCATGATCTACCTGCTATGAACTCATGCTGGTTTCCCCTCAGCATAATTTTTCCTGCCGGGCTCTCGCAAATGTGAGCCTTGATAATTTTTTTGAAGACTTTGCCAAGGATGGAGGTGAGACTGACTGGCCTATAGTTGCCTGGGTCCTCCTTCCTCCCCTTCTTGAAAATGGGGACCACATTGGCCCTTTTCCAGTCTTCTGGGACCTGGCCTGTGCGCCACGAGTGTTCAAATATTACCGCCAGTGGCTGTGCAATGACGTCAACCAGTGCCTTCAGTACCCTCAGATGGAGCTCATCCGGACCTGCTGACTTAAAGGCATCCAGTTCCTCCAAGTGACTCTGCACCATCTCAGGGTCTACGCATGGCAGTCTGGTGCCCTGCTGCTGCCTCTCTACAATCCCAGTGAGAGCCTTGTCCTGCCCCTCGCTTAGGAACACTGAGGCAAACACTCATTGAGGAGTTCAGCCTTGTCCCCCCTGTCCATCACCAATTGCTTCTGCCCATTTAGTAGGGGTCCTATTCCATCCTGGGCCTTCCTTTTACTCCCTATGTATCTAAAAAACAATTTTTTGTTATCCTTTACTTGGGATGCCATCCTCAGCTCCATGGTAGCTTTGGCCTGTCTAACTGCCTCCCTACAAGTGCGAGCAGAGGAGGTAAACTCCTCTTTGGTAATTTTTCCTCGTTTCCACTTTTTATATGCTCCCCTTTTAGTCCGCAGGCTGCCCTGGATTTCTCTGGTCAGCCAAGGAAGCCTCCTGTCCCCTTTCCCTCTTTTTCCTCGCATCGGGATCGTCTCCCTCTGTGCCCGAAGGATTATTTCCTTAAGGTACAGCCAGCCTTCCTGGGCTCCCATCTCTTTAAAACTCCTACTCTGCAGTGCATCCTTGACTAATTGCCTGAGTTCATTGAAATCAGCTTTCCTAAAGTCTAGCACTTTCACCCTACTAGTTACCTTACCCACTCGACGTCTTTTGATGAATTCTATTATTTGGTGATCACTGTCCCCCAGGTGACTACCAATCTGTAGGTTCCCTACCATATCATCCCCCATTGTCAATACCAGGTCCAGTAAGGCATTCCCCCTAGTGGGACCGTGTACCTCCTGCATCAGGTGGAGGTCTTGTACACAGGATAGGAATGTGTGTGAACGGTGGGACTTTGCTGTCTGTGTCTCCCAGCAGACGTCTGGGTAGTTTAGGTCCCCCTTGACTACCGCCTCTTTAGCTTTTATGGTCTCCAAGAGCTGCCTCAGGAGCCCCAAATCTAGTTCTTCCCCTTGGTGTGGGGGTCTGTAGCAGACCCCTACCACCAAATCCCTTTCTCCTTGCCCCCCATGTAACCTAACCCACAATCCTTCTACTTCTTCATCCTTTGATTCCATCTTGATGAGGGTCGATGTATATTGCTCATTGACATAGAGCGCAACCCCTCCCCCTTTCTTCCTCACCCTGTCCTTTCTGTACAGCCTATAACCCTCAATATGTACCATCCAGTTGTGGGAAGAATCCCACCAGGTTTCAGATAGCCCTACTAAGTCGTAGGTGTTTTCTGCAAGCAGAAGTGCTAGTTCATCCTGCTTGTTCCCCATGCTCCTAGCATTATTATTAGGCACTTGAGCCCTGTGACTGGTGCCTTTTTTGCCCCCCAGCTCCGATTCCCAAAGGGCCCCTTATTGCTTACCTGCTTATTGCTTACCTGTGCTGTATTGCTGTCCGCCCCATGGATTGCAGGTTCCCGATGTTCTCCTTCTTCAGGCTGGGCTGTCTTTGTGGGTGCCACATGGTTTGTGGGTGCCACATTCAACTGCAGGTCCAGCATCCTGGGCATGAAGAACCCACTCTCCACTAGACCTGGCAGGCCAGAGTTCCTGAAGATGTGGGCATTGTGGGTGCTGCCCATCCAGCTGGCACTCCCATGCATGAAGGCCCCACAGTAGTCCATGATGGCTTGGAGAACCATGGAGTGACAGCTTCTCTTGTTCTTGGCTCTCCCCTTTCCTCACCTGCCATTCCTTTGAAGTTGTTTTGAATGAAAAGAGTTGAGAAACTGCCCCAAAGTCCCAGGGAAACACTGGCCTTGCCCTTCTAGATCTGTCAGTGGCTTTGGTAACCAATGGCACCTATACATGTGGCAGACCTTTGCTCCAATGCACACTAATTAGCATGCATTGAAGCAGACTCAATTAATTGAGTGCTGCGAATCTGTTGGAGCATGCTAATTAGTGTACTCCAGCAGCCTCCATGTCATGTGTATTCAGCATTCCTGTGCATTCCTGTGTTTCAAAATGGCAGCAGGGGAGTGTTAATTAAAGCTTGTCAAACGAGCTTTAGTTAAAGCATCCTGGCTGCCATTTTGAAGTGCAGGACATTGAACACATGTGACGCTGCAGAACTTTATTAGAGCAGCTCTCAGAGCACATGTATAGATGCCAGAGCACATGTATAGACACCCCAAATGCCTTAAAGGCTACATCTGTGGCCTCTGACCACCTGTACAGCCATGTCCATGCCTTGCAGGTGTTACCATTACTTATTTTAGTGGGCCCTCAGCCTTCAGTCCAATAGGGCCCCACTGTCCTAGTTGATGTCCAGCCCTGCTTGTTTGGTTACGTCTCTCCCAGGCTTTGGTCTGACCCCTCACAGCTTTGCATTTGCACCTCTAGAGATCTGGGTCCACCCCTTAAGTCTTTGGTGTTGCCCATCTAGGTCTTTGAATTCAAGTCTCAAGGGCTATGATTTTGGCCCTCCAGGCTCTTGCAATTCACCTTTCACAGGTTATCGTTTCACCCCCCTATGGCTCTGAGTCTGAGCCTCCAGGGCTCTGATCTCACCCCTTTTGGGCTCTGGGTTCACCCTCCAAGAGCCCTGGTTCATCCCCTACAGCGCTTGGAATAACCACATACCTATCTGGCACCCCTGCGACCTCCATCTCCCTTCTCAGTCCTAAACCCAGTTCCTGGTGTAAACTATATATATATAGGGTAAGCCCTGAGCTTATAACAAAAACTGTAAGCACTCTGGCTGCAAAACAAAGCAGAGCTCTTTTCAAGCCTTCAGTTCCTTACTCGTAGTCCTCATGTCAGGCAGATCCCAGTCAGACACTCAGCCCCAGTCCTCTTAGTGCAGAGATTCTTCCTTGGCACCATTCTGGACCAGACTGCCTCCCTAGCTCCAGTCCTGGGCTTATATGTTGCCTAAGTCCTGTTTTGGTCATGTGTCTTCTCAACTGTTCTCAACTGGTTTTTCTACTTAGGCCAGCTGCCCTCCAGAACAGTTTACAGTTGTTAGGCTAGGACCTAATGCCATGCCCCAGCTATGCCAGCCTGGCTATGCCTCCTGCTACTATTGCCTGGTAGCTAGCTCTGTACTACTCACTCCACAGCCCAAACCAGCTCAGCCCTAATGTACTACTGCAGAGCAGCTCACTCTGCAGTAGACACTCACAGCCTCCAAGACCCTGGGAGCCTTGTCTCCTGTAGCCCATAACCAGCTGTCTAGGCCTCCTGGAGCTCTCCTTACTGCTGATTATCCCTTAAAATAACAGGGAGTGTCTGCCTTCTTGCTACAGTCAGCAAACAGGGAAACAGTTGGAAGGTAGTCTTATGTGTGACAACAGTTGATGTGAAGCACTTGAATTTTCAGTTAATTTAATCAGAGCAGGCTAATTGTGAAATCATATTAAAGAAATTCAGAATTTCTGTACAGGTTTTCCTTGCTTTATGCAGGTTCTATATGTGCAAATTCACTCTTATGTGGTAAACCTTTTATACCAAAAAATTATTATATGCGAGGTAAATTCACTTCTATGCGATCAGTGTGGTGGAAGCGTGTAGTCACCTGCTTTGTGCAGTGCATTGTAGGAGTGACACCCACCAAAATATAGTCTTCTGTGTGGATCTGTGCTCCTCGCTTGTTGTCTGTGACATGTGTTTCTCTAGTTACCATCCCCATTATGGCTTCTAAGAGCCCCGCTAACTTATCTCCTATCCCTCTCTGCTGTTGGTGAGTACCAAAATTGTCTTGTAAAATTGGTAGAAATGGGTCTGGGGGTCAGTACAGTTGAGGTCTTGGAACAGATCCCTATTTGTTACATTTTAAAGTGGGTTCCCTTTATGCAAATTTGAGTTATGCGCTGTTTTCCAGGAACACATATACAGCATAAAGCAAGGGAAACCTGTACTTGCTATAAAAGTGAAGCCTACAAGAGATTTTTTAAAAAAAATAGTAAGTTCAAAAAGGAAGTAAAATTGTGTAAGAGTTTGAAACTGAACTAAGGCTACAGAACCCATCTTTGCAGTTTCAGTGAGTGAACTGAAATTGCAAGACGAGATTGTGATTGATAGCCAACAAAAAGCTTGGGAGATCAGATTTAAATATTGACAAAGCCATTAGAATTTAATACAAGTCACCTTGTCCAGAATGTAGCCTATGCAGGGTAAAAAATAGTGCTCTCCCATTGTAGATGTGATTTGAGAATCCAGGACAGTACAAGTAGCAGGGGGAGAAACACAGCTGACCACTCACCTCAGGTGTAGGCAGTGATTGGCAGGCCTGGGGCAAAAGGAGAGGGTCAGGTGACCCAGGAGGAAGCTCAAAAGCCCAGGGCTTGGCCCAGAAGGGGTAGTCTGACTGTAGGAGCTGCAAGAGGCAGAGCTCCAGGGAGCCAGTCTGGACTGCCTAGGGGTATGCCTAGGGGAGCCTAGTCCTGACTGCCACAATAGGGTGAAAGAGACCATGCACTGCAAGTAACGTCTTGAATATCTTGTGTTGGTGCTACCATAGGGTGAAATTAAACTCAACTGGAGAGTTTGTATTTGTGAATCTTATTTTTGGGGAGCTGATGCTCATCTTTTTTATTTATGTTTGAACCAGAGGACCAGGGTGGCTGTAAGGGGCAGATTGGAGACCAGTGTAGTGCAGCAGGGGCATCCAACTCACAGCATTCTTGGGGCCTGGAACCTGGTGGTGTTGAATATGGGCAGGAGTCCAGATATGTTCAGAGAGAAGACTGTGGCATGTCAGAGGATGGGATATCTCACAGCAAAGCCTGGGGAGCATAACTCCTGTGTTCACAAAGAGTGTGTCTAGAGGCTGATTGGCCTAGAGCCTGTGAGGGGCTAGAGCCTGAGAACCTAGGGTCCTGGTGTGGTGGACCCAGGCTAGTGCGTCTCAGCCAGATTAAAAGTGAGCTAAGGTCAGGAAGGGCTTGTGGTCAGACAAGAACCTACCCCAAAACCCACATCCACCTCCTGGGGGCAGTCACCCTACAGAACTATAACATCAAGTTGTAGCAGCCAAGATAACCATGAGGAGAAAGGACCCAGAGAGTCTGGAAATGAGGGCTAGGAGTTTGGAGCTCGGTGGTGAGCTAGCCCGGGAATCTTGCTGCGCTAGCACTGAATATTCAGGTTGCACACCCAAAAAGGTTGCTGACTGCTCATATAAGAAATACAATGGATGATACCAGTCAAGGAGGGTTGAAGTGCGGATTAGAGAGACTGTGTGAAAGGCCAGGGGCTCAAGCAACCAGAGGGTCCAAGAGTCCCAAAAGGGGTTAAGAGAAATAAACACTGGAAGTGCTAACACCCATGAGGCTTGGAGCATGGTGTAGGGGAGGAATGAAGCCATGCAATTTAACCTTAAACCTATAGGTGCCCTGCAGGGGCACAGGCAGGCTGAGAGGGCCCATTTAGCATAAAGGCTGGATCAAGACTAGTGGGGTTGGATAGGGACCCACTGATGACTTGTTTGGACTCAGGCCTGCAGGTAGCCTCCCTTACTTGATTTTCATAATAACAAGGTGGGGTAGGCGAGCAATAAAGGGAGAGCTACATTAGAGACAGAGCCAGGCAGGAATCACACTGCCACCAGGGGGCATCACAACCACCCCTGTGACTCCACCCTGCCACACAGATGAACAGATAAAACTTGGGATTTACACTGGTGAGTATATCCTCACTAAAGATATATATGAAGTAAATACATGCATACTTTGGAGAAGGCATGATCTGTTTAGAGCACCAGGGGGGAGAAAGCAATTATTTTTAGTATAAAAGCATGATGAACTCTTGGCTTATTCTTTGGAGGGCCAGGGTTTAATAACTGAGAGAATTTGAGGATATAGCATAGGGAAACTCTCAATTTAGTAAAGAATAGAGCTGAAAGAGCCCAACAGTGACCAGTTCATACCCCTCAGAAAATTCTGCTATCCCTAGAAGGGATGTAAAACAGAAGCAGGTGGGGCTTATTGCTCTGGGAGTCTTGGCAAGTGGGTTAAATATAATAAGCATTCCTTTCCGTACCACGAGAACAACTGTTTTTTCATGACGGGATTCTGAATGCTAATTGGGGCTCTGAAAGACATTGCTTATTGAGTTGACGATCAGTTCCCTGATTAACATTCATAAAAACCAAATTTGTAAAGAAAGATCCTGATGTTTTTTTTTCCCCTTCCTGCTTATTTCAGTTGCCTGAGGAAGGCGTGCAAGACATAAACCCCATCCATCTGTGTCTACTTGACTGTTGAGAGTTCCTTCAGTATTTGCTTTGAATTTTCTCTCTGCCCAAAAACTTATGACAGCATGAAATGTTTTTCCTTGCGCAGCCATGTTTACAAACATTTCCATCAGCAGATAAATCAACTGCATAACTTGCTTTAGTTCTGCTTGTTAAGAATTATTAATCATGAGGCTCCCTGACAGTAAATTGCCACAGGCGTTGTGATGGAAAAAGCCAAATGTGCTTAGCAAAATTATACATCACCTTTTTTTGAGGAGTCGGGTACAACTGACATGGAGCTGGATTTCATTGTGACAAGTACCAGTCCACACATGGTTATTGCCAGACATGTTTTAGCTTTTGATTCTGATACTCAGAAAATTGTTCCTTATAGTCAGCTGCTTTTATCAGCTGGAGCGCAGGGAGTGTATTTCTGACCTTTATATATAAAAGAAGAGACTTGGAAAAATATGACCATACTCTCTGGCTTTGCTGTTATGAAGTGCTTGTTTGGAAGAAGTCATCTTTTTAAAAGAGAGGGTTACCTTCCCTGCTGCCTTTTTATTTTTCTACAGGGTTTACAAATCTCTCCCATAGCAAGGAAAAAAATCAAACAGCTGCCACTGACTTCAGGTCACCTGCACAACAGGAGGAAAACAGAAAGACCATGGAATGAACAGACAAAGGGACTGGGGGAGAAAAACGGTAGAGAAAAATGATGTACCAAGTGAAAGTTAAAGGGGTGGAGAAAGAAGATAATGGAGGAGGCAAGGACTCTGTTAAATACATTAAAAAAACCCTGGCTAAGCTGAGTTGAAAGCCAAGTCCTGCAGTGTAAAGTAATTGAAGTGGATTTATAGAAAGGTGCACTTTTGAGGAATGATTTTTTTTTTAATGTCCCCACCCCCCCTCCCACCCAGGGAAGTCAACTGTTCTTTTCCCCAAACATGCAGATGAAGGCTGTGGAGAAGCTCTATTTGTATAGGGCTTGTTAGAGGTTTAAAACTGGGAATTTCAAACTAAAGATAGGCTGTGGGTCTGACTTTCCAAAACGAGCAATGGCACTCTTATGCCATCTTTACTCAATTACAAGACGAGATTCTCACCCCATCTAGCATGCCTACTACATGCTCCCTGTACTACTTCGCCCACTTTCTATCTCCCACTACCTGCCCCATTACAGCCTCCCTCATCACTTTTTCCCCCACCATGTGCAAGAGCGGGTGGGTGAATTTAAGATGACCCTCCAATAACTAGGTTCCGTACATGGAAAATTGTAATAATTTTTCCATTTGTGAATCTAATTATTGGGGGGGTTGTCTCTCATTTGGGATCATCTTGCATTTGCTTAAATATGGTAGGTTTTACAACAAACAGGCAGAAGTGCATACACATGAAAGATACTGCAATAGGGCATTGATAGATGTGGCCATTTAGAAGCTGCCTAATAAAATATATATCATCAATAGAAAATGCAGATCAGATCTAAAATGCATCCAAATATTGGGTATGTCCAAGAATTTTATAACAAACTTGCAAAGAAAGCAGCTTCCTTCTGTTTTTGGCTGAGGGCTATTTAGTACATATTAAACCACTGAAGCACTTTTTCAAGTTACTCTTTTCTTTTGATTCTTTAAAACCCTGATTCAAAGCTATCATAAATCAGTGAGAGTCATTCCGTGGATTTTAGTGGACTTTGGATAAGACCTCCTGGTCTCCCTCACAGGCCATTCCTTGGAACTTAAAGCATCACTCACAATAGTACCAAAGCTATGAATTGCATGTATATACTCATTAGCAATAGGTGGTATTGAATGATGGAGGGGGCACCTCTCTCTTTTCTTGCTTTACTGCCATCTATACACAGCACCTGTTACATCTCAAGGATATTTTTGATGTTTTCTCTCCCCTTGCTTAGGTGTTTTTTCAAAGCATCTTAATCCCGTTTTCGCAAGTGATTTGGATACTTAAGTAGCCGAAGCCTCATCAAAAGCCAATGAGGCTTATGCTCTTGCGTGTCTAGTTCATGCTTTAAAAATCTTAATTGTAAGTACCTAAATCACTCAGAAGCTGTCTCCATGACCTTTGTTAGCAGGCACTGTGGGAAGTCATTAAAAGGAATACCTTTCTTTCCCTCTGTGTCTTCTGTCCCCTACCTTCTCACCATAAGCAAATGGATTTCTAGAGGCATTTTTGAACTGACCTTGGTGCTGAGGATATGTTGCTGCCTCTAGGACCTCAGCATGACATACAATATATACACACACAGTGTGTGTTATAAATAGTGTGCGTATTAAAAAGTTTGAAAATATATTATGTTGGGTTGTCTGTTTGTGTACACAAGTACATTTAAGTTGCTTAACAGAAAATCTTAAGAAATGATCATCAGTTATGAAGTTTGTTGGCCATTGCAAATATAGCACATTTATCAGTTCATAATAACTCAGCTCCCTGTCAGATATGAAGGAGCATGCAGAATGTCAGTATCTAAATACCCCATTTGCTTACTCACTGCTTTCTGTGAGCACTGCTACATTGGTCACATGCTCTCTTGCTCACATGAATGATTTATACTAAGGAATGCAACTAGAACTTGGAAATAGGCATTTTTGTTATAATATTATTTCTGACTGGCAGTGTACATGTTTTGACAACCTTTAATAAAGTAGAGATAATCAACTCAAAGCCCACGCTCTGTATGTCATTGATGCATGGGTTAGGGACTGAATTTCACATCATGCTCAGAACTGAACTCTAGTGTGCTAGAATGAAATACGAAGTAAAAATTTTGTATCCATTACCCCTTGATTTGCCAGCTAAATGTGTTTGATATTCTTTTTTTCCTCACCACTAAATTCAGTCCAAATATATTTATTTACCTGTGATGACCTATTTTTCATATTTAAAGGTATTTGCTATTATTTCTCTTTTGAACATCCTCATTACCTGACTTACAGAATAGGCTGCCACAGTTTCATTAAATGTATGTTGTTCTTGCATGCAGAGAAATTATACAATCTGTTTGTCCAGTATAGATAAAATAGGGAAATAATAAAAGTCTGGGCTTATAATCTTGTATTTTACAGCAATTTAAACTGTTGCATAGATACAATAGTTTTTTCTCTCATTCCTGAAATGTCAGACAAATGACAATCATAGACCATGGTGTATATTTTTGGGATGGTAACTGCAGCAGTTCTGCAGGAATTGTGCCTGATCATATGAACATGTACAGGGATTGTACCAGTCTCTTAACTTGTAAACCATTTCAAATACAAAAGAAAAGCATACAGGGAATGGAAAAATGGGCAGGTCACCAAAAAAGTACACTAGAAAATACCAAGAACCTGCAGGGACCAAATCAGCAAATCAAAGGTAAAACGTGAACTGCACCTGGTGAGGGAGGTTAAAGACAAGAAGAGGTTCTATAAGTCGGTTGCTGAGGAAAGAAGGACCAAGAAAGTTGTGGGTCCTTTGTTAAATAGCCAGGGCCAGCTCTTAACAGCTACTTTGCCTCAGTCTTCACGCAAAAAAAAAAATCCTTTTTAGGTATCTGGTTGCAGTTTATCTGCATAGGGAAGTGATGAGACAACAAAAGAAACAGAGAGCTTTTGATGGGACTGAATAATTCAAGTCAGCAGGGTCTGATTAATGTCATGCTATGGAACTGGCAGAGGAGATCTTGAAGCCCTTAGCAATGATCTTTATGAGGTCATGGGAGGCAGGTAAGGTACCAGAGGACAGGGAAAAAGCCAACATAGTGCCTCTTCTTAAAAAAGGTAAAAAGGTGGCCCCAGAGAGCTACAGTCAGTTTAGCTCACCTTAATGGCCAGAAAGTTACTGGAGCATATCATAAGGACGTTTATTTGCAAGCATCTGGAGGAGGAAAGACTGATCACTAGCAGCCAGAATAAATTTACTAAGACTGTCGAACAAGCTTGATCTTCTTTGACAAAGCAATTAGTTGGGTGGATGAAGGGAATGCTGTGGATATAGCGTGTTTGGATTCAGCAAGGCTTTTGACAAGGCTCTGCGTGACCTCCTCATAAACAAATTGGAGAAATGTGGGGTAGAGAAAACTACTATAAGGTAGATTGAGAACTGGCTCAATAGCTGCAAGCAAAGGGTAATTATAAATGGACCCATATAATAATGGCAACAGGTTTCAGTAGGTCCGTCCTGGACCAAGTGCTGTTCAATGAGTTTATTAATGATTTGGTAATGCTCGAATTCAAAACTTCGTGCACAAATTTGTAGTTGACATGAAACTGGGAAGGATGACAAACATGTTAGAGGATAGGAGTGCAGTTTAGAAGGATCTTAACCAGGAGTGGGCAATTATATCAGTTGGAGGGCCACTTAATGAGTTTTGGTGAGCTCTTGAGAGCCACAAGGATAGTGGCAAGGAGTAGTGGGGACCCCTATTTCCTACTTCCCGGAAGAGTCCCAGGAGCTGCACATGGCAGTAGGAAGTGGTGAAGGTAGCTGGCTCCATTGCATGGGGCTTCCCCTCTGATGGCACATGAGTCCTGGGAGCTTCATGGGATCCCTGTGCGATAGAGGAGGGCTGGCCTGGCTCCACTCCTTGCTGCCATGTGCAGCTCCTGGAACTGGCTGGAGCCAAGTGCTGCCTGGTGGCTGAACCTGCATGGGCCATGAGCATCCCAAGGGCCCGCTGCTGCTGCACCCGCCAGTGGTGGAGGCTGTGTGCCATGAAGAGGATGTGGGGGTGGGCAGGGGGGTCCCAACACCCTGCTACCCTCCTTTACACCCTCCCCAGACCTAGACCCACACCCTGCCCACCCAAGCTCTATGCTCCTGCCACCCTGCTGGGTGTGGGTGCTGGGCTTCTGCCAGCTCTGGCCCCTATGCTCCATACTCCTGCCAAGCTGCAGCTTTCCTACCTGCAGCCTGAAGTGAGCACTGCAGCAGGGACACAAGGAGGAGCCACTGGAGGCCGGGGAAGCTGAGCAGGTCCTCCTAGTGGTTGCAGCATTGGGAGCACTAACCTCTCCCAGAAGCTGTGTGTGCTGGCTGGGGCCAGGGTCCTCCCATGCAGGAGGGTGGGAGCAAAGTGTGTGGGCTGGGTGCTGTATAATTAATTGGTGAGCACTTGTGGGCTAAAGGAAATTGCCTGGCAGGCCAGATGTGGCCCACAGACTATATTTTGCCCACTGCTGTTTTTTACAGTCTGGAAAGCTGGGCTGGAGCTAGCAGGATGAAGTTCTATGTTGAAAGATGCAAGGTGATATATCTTGAGAAGAATAATCAAAAACACAAATACAAAATGGGTGATACCTGGCTGGATGGCAGCACTACCGAGAAGGATCTGAGAGGCTTGGTGAATCACAGACTCAGTATGGGTCTGCAGTGTGATGTGGCTGCACAAATGCAAATACAACTTTGGGATGCATCAATAGGAGCATTAGGTGCCAGACATGGGAGGTGATAGTGCCTCTTTACTCAGCACCGGTTAGGCCTCTGTGCCAGATTCATGACTACTGTACCAGCCAATGGTGTGCCCTGCCTGTTGAGCCACATCACACCTGGGTCTATTCATCCACTATGGCTTGTTTATACTGGGTTTTATCCTGGAGGTGGTGTTCAGTGGTTTCCGTAGGACTCGGTGTGACTTTAGTAGCATGTCTTCAGTTTGTGGAAAAGGTGCTTATGAGGGGACATGATAGCAGTTTTCAAATACCAGATCGGCTCGCATAAATAAGATGGAAAACACCTTTTCTTCCTTGCTGCAGAGGGTAGGACCTGGACCAATGGTTTGAAGCTGCAGCAAAGTAGGTTTAGATTGGATAGTAGAAAAAACTTCTTCACTGTTGGATGGTGGAATGGACAGCCCGGGGAACCTGTGAAATCTTCATCATTGGAGGTGTCCGAAAAGAGGTTGGATACGCATTGGTCAGGGATGATCTAGGAATCGCAATGCCTGTGTTCTTCTATGGGTATATCCTATGCTTCTGGGCATTGCTAGCTGTTACATAGGGCTGGGAAGGAATTATTTCCCCTTCTGCTGCTACATGCTTCAGGGTCTTTTTTTCACCTTCCTCAGAAACATGGGTGTGGGCTGCAGCCAAGGCTGGGGATTTTGACTGGGATGTGCTAGTGTTTCTGCTGAGACTGAAACCCCAGAGATTTCTGGCTAGAGGGTCTTATTTTCCAGCTCAGGGTCAGACTGATTACCATGTTTGGGGTCAGGAAGGAATTTTACTCCATAATCAGATTGTTATGGACTGTGGGGGTTTTTGCCTTCCTCTGTAGTGGGATCTCCTCCTCCTAAGATCTCTTGAGCATATATTAACTACATTTTAAAGAAGCAGGACATTGGCTGCCATGGCCCTCCTGCTTTACCTATGGCAGGTTAGGGTGTAATATCTTGTGATTTTTGTCAGGGTTGACTGTGTAGTTTTGCTAATAGGTTAGACAATGGATTTGTATATGGCTCTTTGGATAGAAATGATCCTGCCTCAGGCAAGTGGTTGGACTAGATGACCCCTTGGAGAACCCTTTCAACCCTCCTTTTCTATGTTTTCTATGAAAGACCTTGCTCTGCCATGCTCCTTGTACTTATAAGGTGCTTTACTCCTTAGAAATAGGGATGTCAAGTGCAAATAACGATATAACCTGATTTGAGTAAGGGAAGCATTGCTGCATTCCAAGGCTTCAACACCTATTTTCCAGGTATTTGTATGGAATTTAATTTGTTTCCATGAAATAATAATTTAGGGGTAATTTTGGAAACAGGGATCAGCACATTTTCCTAATACTTAGTAAAATATTTTATTAGAATAAGGAAAGCTGCACTCTCCCTAAAGCTCAAGTTTGAAATTTAAGAAGTTGTTCAATGTAAATCTCAGTTTCCCTGTCATGCAAGCTGATTACCTAATAAGAATCACTCTGACTCCCTCTCTTGCTGTATATATCCATACTGGCTGTGTCTACATGAGATGCTGTACTCTGCAGTAGACTAATCTATTGCATATTAAAGTGTCACTGTCTACACATGCAGGCACTTATTGTACAGTAAATTAGTGCACTGTGCAGTAAATTTACTGCCAAATAGCATTCATTGCACATGTAGGTGGACCCCCTGGGTGCATCCAGTCAAGCATGCAGTGCCTCTTGCAGCATCTCAAAGGGCTCAAAGCCCTTTGAGATGCTGCAAGAGGCATGTACGGGAACAAAAAACTGATATCCAGGGGTCAAAAAATACCCCAGAGGAAAAAAGCAGGGCAGGGCAAGGAGGCAACTAGAGGCTCAGGTCCTGCACAGAGATGCTCTTGTAGCCAGCAAGAGCATCTCTATGGCCGGCCCTTGCCCTAGTGCTGAAGCACGCTGCCTGCCCGTGGAGGGCAGGCAGTATGCCAGCTGCAGGGAGCTGGACCCAGGCTCTGTGCCAGTAAATAGGGGGTAGGGAGAGAGCTGAAGGAGTGGGGAGGGACCATGGGGGGACCCCTACCCATCTTCATCCCCTGCCCGCTCCCCGAGCCCCCCTTTATTGCTGCCTCACCCAGCTGCATCCCCCACCTGTCCTGCCTGACCCCAGCATCCTGGCAAAAAAACCCAAAATGCCCTGCACTCACCCAGAAGTAGCAGCTGCCCTCAGGATCGCTGGGGCCTCCTGGCAGAGCCCCCCTGCCCATCACAGGGCACTGGGGGTTCTCGCACCCACACTGCCACTGCCCCATTACGCTGTCAGGAAGCTGGGACCAATTGGGCTGCACAGTGCCAGGCCCTGGGTGACAGCCACAGCAGCCCCAGCTTCCTGATAGCACCTGGATCTATGTGGTGCCATGCCGACCCAGGCCACACCTGCATGATGGGGCAGTAGCAGTGCAGGTGCCAGGTGGCTGGGTCTGGTCCCCACTGCCCCCCGATGCTCTGTGGGGTGCTCTGCCAAGAGGCCGCAGTGACCCTGATGGCAGCTGCTACTGCTGGTGAGTGCAGGGCTTTTTTTCTTTTTATTGCTGGGATGCTGGGGCTGGGCGGGGCAGCAATGGTGGGGGCTCAGGGAGGCAGGTAGGGGATGGTGCTGGGTGGGGGTCCCCCCATGGTCCCCTCCCCCCTCCTCCATCCTCACCCCCTACTTACCAGCCAGGAGTCCCCAGTGACCCTGATGGCTGCTGCTACTGCCGGTGAGTGCAAGGCTTTTTTGTTTTTTGAAATGCTGGGAGCTTGGTGCCTGGTGGGGCAGCTGTCAGGGTTAAATTTGAATAATTTAACATCCAGTTCTCTGGAATCCCTAGTACATATCAGTTCCAGCAAACCCATACATATAATTTGAAGCAATAAACTCTGGAGCAGTTTGAGCCAGAGTAAAGTACTCCTGGGTGAAGTGTCTACATGTGCACTTGGGACAGCAGCTATTTGAGCCAAGACAGAGCAGTTTATTATGCCAGGCTGCCCAGCCTCGGGCTCTGGGTGGTGGTGTCTGCTGGTGGAGAGGCTAGCTCTGGGGCATGGGGGTGCTGAAAGTGCAGAGCTATGTGACTATGCAGCAGGCAGGAGTCTGGCCCCTTGCCAACTGGGCTGACTGGGTATAATTTACACCTGTGGTTAGCATCTACATGTGTGGTTAATTGCATTAAATTACCCTGTAAGATAGTACTGTCCCCAACAGTACTATTTTATTGTGATGTAAATTAGTTTACTGTGGGTTAATACCAATGCATGTGTAGATGGTAACACTTTACTCTGCAGCTAATTTGCCTATTCTGCAGTAAAGCACATGTGTAGGAACAGCCAGTGGGCACGTCTTCATGAGATGTTAACAGCGTAACAGCCTAATAATACTGTGCAGTAGTGCATCACAGTACAAACAGTGCTAATATGCTGCTGAGCAGTATTATTAGGCTACTGTGCAGTAGCATCACTTAAAAAAGGCATTTGCTGGTGCTACTGCACAGTAACTCTGGTTACTGTGCATTTATTTAGTACTTGATTATACAAGTACTAAGTTAAATATGCAGTAACCACTGCGTACCAACGAACATGTAAACACGCCCATTGTGTATCTGCTCAGATCATCGTCCTTTTTTATTGCTATGAGAATATTACCTTATTTTTTTTAATCCTTTCACTGAATCCCCATGTTTTATTGCATTAAATTCAGGTTTTTTGTCCTCTCCTTAATGTCTCTTTGTTACTCTTCCAGTCTGTATTCATCTGGTTTTGTCTCTTATGCACATATTGCCTGCATGATGCCCAGTGGTTCCAACTTCAGCCAAGAACTTGTATTTCCAACAGTGCTTTCTCCCATTGTGCCCCTTCCTCATTACCTCTCCTCCTTCAAATCCTTAAAGGCTGTCTCCTGCTGTGATGCCTCCCGGAAAGCAGGTGACTGACTATGGGCAAAAAATTCTAATATTTTTCAGTGTTCTTTTCAAGATATGTGTATAGCTACCCTATTTAACCATGTGCTTCTATTACTCTTACTTGCATTTTCTTCTGTTTCCATGTTTTAAGTACCATATTTACTGAAATACAAGATGAACTTGAATGTAAGATGAGTCCCCAGTAATTAGATTCTATACACAGAACATTTATTATAATGGAACCTAGCCTGGCCCCATAGCAGCAGTGGTGGGGAGCTGGTGCTTTTGCTGCAGGGCCGGGCTTGAACAGCAGTGCCAGGTCCACACTGCTGCTACAAGGCTGGGGTGGATTCATACCCTGGGCTGCAGCAGGGATGGAGCCTTCCAGCATGAAGCAAAGGTAAGGAGCAGTGCATCAGAGGGGGAGAGAGAGGTGGTGGTGGGAACTGGGGGCTGCAGGGGAGGAGTGGCAGGGTATGCAGAGGACGTGGGGGTGGGGCAGGTGGCAGTTCCCGCTCCAGCTCCAGGTTGGGGCCAGAGCTGCAGGCAGCTGCCTGCCCGCCGCACTGCTTTGTGTTTGATTGTAAGGCAAGGGTTTTTTAAATGGGGAGAAAATCCTCATCTTCTAATCGAGCAAATATGGTATTCACTTGTGGCATATTGTCTCCAGTAATATCCTAAGCTTGCTGGAGCAGAGACTTCTTCTTTGCATTTCTAATGTACTTAGATGAATAGAATGCCAAAGTATGATGTGGCTTTTGTGTGCTGCTTCACTGTAAATAGTTAATGGTAACTATCAATGTGATACCTATCCAACTATTTCCTGTAGGGAATTAAGGATCCTTTTTGCTTGCAGAAATTTTAGGGAAGGATCCAGATGTCCTTGTTCTTCTTTTGTCTGTAGTATTACTACTGCCTGGATAATGAACAACAAAGGAATAAAGGAACACATTCAGCATTACAGCTGATCAGGAATTCTCTGGCTGAATATTCAGGTTCTGTAGAATCGAAATTGCCCCACCAAAAGTTTTGGTTTGTGACAATTTTTCATTTTCTGTCAAGAAAATTGAAAGGAAACAATTTATTTTGGATTAGTTTGATCCGAATAGGAAAATTTAATTTTCAAGCTTGCCCAAAATATTTCATTTTTATAAGATAGAAGTGGTAGGTCTAACTCCCACTCTCTCCTGTGAGCCAGGTTCCTTGGCAAACTACATTCACATAAGGGAAAGCACTAATTTCAGTTTGCCTGAACTGTGCAATGGCTCATGAGTTGCTTGATTTTGTGTGCCTTGTTCGAGGTATAGTCCAGACATGGACCTGAACTACAACCCTTATAAGGTATAGTGAAACAGAAAAATGTGGTTTCTTTTGAAATAATACTATATGGAAAATTTTAATGGAATTAAATTAAATATTTCAGAGTTGGAAATTTCAAAATGTTTTGTTTTAATTGAAAAGTTATTTTTTCAAAAGGGCCATTCCAGCGAAAATGTCAAAATGTCATGTTTTGTCTTATTCCAGGACAAAAATCACATGTTATAACATTGGTTGTCCCATGGGTTAGAAATTCTGATTTTGCTCAGGTCTTTTCATTGCTCCTTTCATGGAAAAAATCCTCAATTATAAGGCTGGTTGAAAATCGAAATAATTTCTTTGATCAATTAAATTAATTTGAATGTAGGAGCCATTACAGATGTGTAATGTAAGCCATTACAAATTTGTAAACTGACTCCATTTGTGCTACATTTACAACTGTTGTAATGGAACTATCTTTGTGTGGTCATGTACACACATGGATAAGATGAGCTGATCTCTCTTTCTCTCTCTCAGGTGTGGCTATTGATAGATGCCCATCAGTGTTTGGAGGTAGTTATATTACATCTGTTTGAGGCTGCAGTATGTGTAGAACAGAGTGTATTGTCCTTGCTTCCTTGCACTATTCTTTTCTTGTGTAGACAAGCTCTCTTTGTTTTCTCTCTCCTGCTTACTGAAAGCACGCACCATTCTGATAACCAAGTCCTGGTTATGGTTATTATTGTTGGTTCCTTTCCTACATCTCCAATGGCAGCAATGTATGGATAACATTTTACTGCTATTTCTACAATATGCTTGTTACTTAAATTGAGATGATGAGGAAAATAACATGTAGTATAACAGTGTTTCCAATACATTGTTGGTATGTGCCATAAATTAATTTATATTTGGACAATCCTGGTTATCTTCCTAGTTCTTACGTGATGTGTGACCTTTGGCAAGACACTTAACCTTCCCATGCTTCTCTTTCCCCTCCTACCACTTATCTATTTGTTGGGTACTAGACAGTTCCTTAGTCCAAACAATTGCAATATGTTTGTACAGTCCCTAGCACAGACTGTATCTCATTTGGGCCAATCAGCGAAGTTGTAGTACAAACAATAAATATTGATAAGTATTAATCTAGAGACACTTTTAATTGCAATGTGCAGCATTTAGATACAGACTTAAAAGTAAATAGAAGCATGTGCTAATTAGATTTGTTTAATTTCTGTGGCATTAATACTTATAACCATGCAACTAGATTTTTTTTCTTTTCCTTTTCATAAGAGAGACCCTGTCTCATGCAGCATTTATATAGTTACTCATTCTTTTTGTTTGTATGTCAGGTACAAAGGAAAGAGTTGGACAAAACAAACAAATAGCCAACATACAAACATCCAGCTGCATTGCATTCAATGATATGGACAAACATAGTGTGTGAGGGTTGAGGTTTATTTCTGTGCCATGAAAAGACTCAATTGTGAAAGTCAAATAAGACCGTCTGATGCCTTTTATATGCCATTTATTCTCCGGAAGTGATAGCACTAGATAAGTAGCAGCCTCTCTATCATCATTATTGTGCTATCTGCCAATTGTCATTAGCACTTTAGCTAAGCTGGAAACTAAGTGCTGTGACCTCTGACTAGTAAGAAGGTGATCCAAAAAAAAGCTAATCTCACTTTTAAGATGTGGTTGATGCTATGAAAAAGTCTGAGAATGCCTGTCTAACAGAGCATCCTGTTTTGACAGTCATTTACCTGAGTGGATTATTTCTGCATACTTGCTTTCCTCTAGCCACTGTATTTTTCAATGTTTATGCCAGCAAGTGGAAAAGGAAAGAAAAAAATCAACAGCAAAATATTTATATAATCCAGAAGAAACACATGTTTTGTGCCTCATCTTTTTCCTGACCCTTTCTCATATTGAACTTGTGTATATATAAAGCATATACACGTATATTATATTCATAGAGGTTTATTATTTTAAAGTGTAGTAACTAAAAACACAGACAACTTTGCTCATTAGAATGTCTGAGGATTGTACAGGAGATGCACTTTGCATTTGGTCATGAGCTTATGTGCTTTGCCATAGTTTCTCATAATTAGTTATCCTCTCATTGATTTCAGTCTTCCTAGGAGTGATTCTCATTATTCCTTCCACATTTACCATATAATTGGTGCGATAACCTTTTGATGGCTTATGAACACGTTTCTTAAAATGCAAGGCAAATCCAGATATCCTGAATGCTTTCTACATGGGTTGCTCTGAAGCAATAATAGATGATGAAAGAATAACAAAACCCACAACAATATGTCTATCTTAAGAGGCTGTTTTCTCCCTATTGATTCATGCAACCAGTGAAGACAATTAATTGTGACACCAAGAGTGCCTACCTCTTACTGGGTACTGCATATCAATAGAAAACTCCATTAACATCTCTGAAGAACAAGTGGGGCATCACATAAAAAACTACTCCAAGGGCAATGACAAACAAACAGAAAACTTTTTTTCCATCTTGGTGGACTAGACAGTAAGTGTTTTGATGTGTCTACATAGAAGATACTGTTGCTGTTCTTTAATAGGGTCCATTAGTAAGCACACTAAATTATCATTTTCTCACCAGCAGGTTTTCCTAACAGCAGTATGCACTGTATATTTGAAGTTTTACACATATTAATTAATAAAGCCTCACGAGACACCCCTGAAAGTGAGCTGAGCATTATCTTCATTCTGCTGATATGATATGACCCATGAAAGAGGGTTAATGTAGCTAAGAACCTTCTGAATTTTAATCCTTTGCTCATTCTCTTTTCCAGGGGATTCTCTGGCAATCTGGCACTAATTGAATAGCCTTGCATATAGCATAAAAATACCAAAGTAGTTAGTTATTTACAGTCAATGTAGTTTATGTTTTCTCTCTTGAGAAATCATCTCTTTTTCATGATATATGTGCAAATGAGGTACCTGTATATCTGTTAGAGCTATGTAGAACTCTGGTTTCTTTTCAGAGCTGTATATGAAAGTATAATTTGGCTTCTATCTATATGTGTTTGTGTCCCTCTTTCCTGACTCCAAATTTCTCTTTCAGCTCCAAGAGATACAGAGTTTAGGGGGAAAGGGATATTCAGTTAAAACCACCAGTATTTACTTCAGGCAGGATGGCTGGCTGACTTGCTTATTTGTCTGAGAGATTTCATTGCAAAATTCCTTGTATCTGTGATAAGCAAAGCTCAACATTGTCCCCACCACACTGACCCGTCCTCCCGCCCCCCGTCCTCCCCCACACCATTCGTTTCAGATGTTTATGCCCCTTGGTGCTCCTGAGGAAAAAACAGGTTTTTGTTTCAAGTTGGTAAACAATTGTCCCCAACACATTTTTTCACAATTTATCACAAATGTTTTGCACAGTTTCAATATGTGCAGCCCATTAGGTCCATCTGCCACAGTAGGGGCCAACCTTTTCGGTGGGCATACCACAAATTAGCCCCTCATCCTTCCTGGGTGCGTCTACATGAGACGTTTACAGTGGAGTTGGCTAATTAGTGCTGCAGTAAATGTTGAGTGTCTACACATGCACCCCTATTAGGCTGGAATAAACTAATTAACTCCACAGCAGGGTAGTACTTGTAAATGCAAGTACTACCATGCTGCAGAGTTTTTTTTACTCTACAGCAGTGTACATGTAAACTGTGCCCCAGCTGGCTGGGACATGAGGGTGCTTCAATGCAGGGGCTGCCTCCTAGCTAGCCCTGCACTGAAGCACCCTCGTGCCCTAGCCAGCCCCTCCACAACATGTTGAGGTGGGGGGAGCAGTCCCGGGCAGACAGGCTGAACTCCTTGGGCCCCCTGCCAGTCAGGGCTGCTCTGACCTGGCTCAAAGATGTGGGGAGAAGTGGGCACACTGGAAGGGAGGGACAGAATCCAACTAGATCTAGACAAATTACAGAGGTGGGCAGATGAAAATAGGACGGAGTTCAATGGAGGCAAGTGCAAGGTTGGGCTTAGGGAGCACTGAGAGATGCATGGGTGAAAGCCCATCATGCCCCCACACCCCAAAGCCCCCCAGTGACCCCCAACAGTTGCAAAGCATCCCCACCAACCCCCAGCACAGCTGGAGGTAAGCAGGGCCCGTGGTGTGAGGGGAATAGCTCAGCTCAGCTGTGGGGAGGCAGCTGATTTGGAGCTGACGAGGGTCTTGCCTCACCCCGGCTCCTACTTCACCCAGCCCCACAGGGAGCCATGTGATTGGAGCCTTACAAACAGGCCGCGCAAACAGGCATGCTTGTCTGCCTGGTGCGTGAGTTAATGTGGAGTTTGTGCAGGAAGGCCCGAGGCCCTGCCAGTGCACCCTAGGGAAGGCAGTCCCAGTTGCAGCCGGCCTACCAGTGGCACCATGTGGATGGGCACGCACCACAACCCGAGGGTCCCCTTGGGGTCTGTGGATGCCCTCTCTGGTTCCTGAGAGGTCTCTACCCAGACGCAGCCCATGGTCCTGGGCTCCACACAGACAGAGCCTCTGGCTCTTGGCTGTGGGGGCTGCCAGTCACTTTTTCAGGCTCTGGGGTCTGGAAGCACGGCTACCTCCCCTTGTGAGGTCTGCTCCCTTTTGAGGTCTCTGGTGTGCCAGCTGGAGGAGCTTCAGGCCGCAGTCCAGAGACTGTGCGCCATCAGGTGAGCGGGCACACCTGATGGCACACAGAAGAAGGCTCTTATTGCCAGGCCCTTCTCCCCCTGGAGATGGAGGGTAGACTCAGGGACCTCCCATTTTGTCCAGCCAAGGGGTAGAACCAAAGTGGTCAAGGGCCCCAAGGCCCACTGCACCAAGGTCCCTGCTGGAGCTTTGCAACAGGTATGAACCTCTTGAAGCCCCAGCAGAGCCTGCTAAGCTGCCAGCTCCCGCAGGCAACACAGGCTCAACTGTGGTTACTGCCCCTGCTCTCCCTAAGACAAAATGCAAAGTGTTTGTCATGGGAGACTCCATCTTGAGGGGGACTGAGGGGGCAATCTGCCGCCCCGACCCCTTAGCCTAGGAAGTCTGCTGCTTCCTGGGATCCTGTATTTGAAACATTGTGGAGAAGATCTCTGAGCTCCTCTGGCCCACTGACCACTACCTTATGCTCCTTATCCATGTGGGCATGAATGACATGGCTTGGAGCAATCCCAGCCAGGCCATGAAGTACTTCAGGGATTTGGGAGCGGGGCTTAAGGGGTTGGGGGCACAGGTGGTATTCTCTTGGATCCTCCCAGTCTCAGGCTATGGGCTGAGGAGGGAGAGGAGGATTGAGGTAGTGAACCCAAGCCTGCAGCTCTGGTGTCATTGGGAAGGTTTCGGTTTCCATGACCACAGTCCACTCTTTGGAGAGAGAGGCGGTGAGCTGCTGGGAAGGGATGGCCTCCACCTCTCTCTGCTGGGGAGGAGGGTCTTCTCAGCCAGACTGGCTGACTTTAAACTAAGCCTGCTGGGGGATGGGGGGACTACTGTCACTGCTGGCCTGCTGAGCAGCCCTTACAAAGCCAGCAGGCCAAGGCAGTCTAAGGAGCCCACCCCTAACCCAGCCCTGGAATGATCTGTGGGCAAGGCAAGGGCCCCTAAAGGGACACTTGCCTGCCTGTACACAAATGCCAGGAGCTTGGGGAATAAACAGGAGGAACTTGTCCTCCTGCTCAACACAAATAATTATGCTGTCATAGGGATAACAGAGACCTGGTGGGACTCAACCCATGACTGGGCCACAGGTATAGATGGCTATACCTTGTACAGGAGAGATTGAGTGGATAAAAGGGGTGGGGGTGTAGCTCTGTATGACAAGAAAAGCTACACAACCCTGCAAGCTGACATTGGCACCCAGGGTGGACGACTAGAGACCCTCTGGGTTAAAATCTGTGGGGAACACAGTACAGGGGACACAATGGTGGGTGTCTACTACAGACCTCCGACCCAGAATCAAGAGCTTGACAAGGAGTTCAGCAGGGAATTGGCCGAGGCTGCGTGCTCCTGGTCCATGGTTGTCATGGGAGACTTCAACTACCTGGACATCTCGTGGGAAGAGTGCTCAGGCAAATCCGAACGGTCGCAAAGCTTTCTCATGTGTGTGGATGAGCTCTATCTGATGCAAGAAGTCTATGGGCCAACGAGAGGCAAAGCGCTGCTCGACCTGGTACTGGCAATGGGGGATGACCTTATCAGTGACCTAACGATCAAAGGGAAAGCTGGGTGACAGTGACCACAAACTGATCACCTTCACCATCCTTCATAAAGCTGGCAAGTCAGTCAGCAATACAGAAGTGCTCGACTTCAGGAAAGCTGACTTTGATAAGCTCAGGAAGCTTGTCAGTGAGGCCCTAAGGGACCACAACCCAAAGGGGAGGGGAGTTCAGGACAAGTGGTTGCTCTTCAAGGGAGTGATCCTGGATGAACAAGCAAAGTCTATCCCATCTTGGAGGACAGGCAGCAAAAGGGCACAGCTGACCCCTAGCTCTGCAGGGAACTAGCAGACCTCCTGCATGTAAAAAGAAAGACCTACAAAGGATGGAGAATGGGATCCACCCCCAAGAAGGAATATTCTGCACTGGTCTGGACCTGCAGGGAGCAAACCAGGAAAACCAAGGCTACAACTGAATTCCAACTGGCTATAAATATCAAGGACAATAAAAAGTCCTTTTTTAGATATGTGGGGAGCTGGAGGAAAAGCAGGGGCAACATTGGACCCCTGCTAAACCAGATGGGACAACTGACAACCAATGCCCAGGAAAAAGCTAATTTGATAAATGGGTACTTTGCGTCGGTTTTTCACCAATCCCATGGGACGCCCCTGCCCATTATGGGATGGGAAGGCCTGGGTGAGGGGGATTCCTTACCCTCCATCAATGCTGACTTTGTGAAGGAACATCTTGAGAGGCTGGATACCTTCAAGTCAGCTGTCCCTGACAGCTTACACCTCAGAGTACTCAAGAAGCTGGCAAGCAGCATAGCCCAGCCCCTGGCACAGATCTTTGAGAACTTTTGGTGCTCTGATGAAGTGCCTGATGATTGGAAGAAGGCCAATGTGGTGCCTATCTTCAAGAAAGGGAGGAAAGTGGATCCGGCAAACTACAGGCCCATTAGCCTGACCTCTATCCTGGGAAAGATCCTAGAAAAGATTATTGAAGAGACCATTCTCAACAGACTGGCCGATGGTAAAATCCTGAGGGATAGCCAGCATGGGTTTGTTGCGGGTAGGTCTTGCTTGACCAATCTCATTTCCTTTTTTTGATCAAGTGACCTATCACCTGGACAAGGGGGAAGAGATTGATGTTGTATATCTTGACTTTATAAAGGTCTTTGATCTGGTATCCCATGATTACCTCTTAGCAAAGCTGGCCAACTACGGCCTCAGCTTCATCACAGTCCACTGGCTGGGGAATTGGCTCCGTGGTTGGACCCAGGGGGTGGCGGTTGACAGAAGTCAATCATCATGGTGCGCTGTGACCAGTGGGGTCCCTCAAGGCTCTGTCCTTGGGCCTATATTATTCAACATCTTCATTAATGATGTGGACATTGGCGTCAGAAGCAGACTGGCCAAGTTCGCCGACAACACGAAACTTTGGGGTAAAGTGCCAATACCTGAGGACAGGAGGGTGATACAGGCTGACCTTGATAGGCTCAGGAATTGGGCAGATTAGAACCTGATGGTGTTTAACACTGAAAAATGCAAGGTTGTCCACCTTCGGAAGAAAAACCCGCAGCATGCTTATAGGCTCAGTAGTGCTATGCTGGTTAGCACTATGGATGAAAAGGACTTTGGGGGTCATGATTGATCACAAGATGAAAATGAGCCTTTGATGTGATGCTGCAGCTAGTCAAGCGAGCAAAATGCTAGCTTGCATCCATAGATGCTTCTCAAGCAAATCCCAGGATGTCATTCTCCTATTGTACTTGGCCTTGGTGAGGCTGCAGCTGGAGTACTGCATCCAGTTTTGGGCTCCACAATTAAAAAAGGATGTGGAGAAGCTTGAGGGGGTCCAGAGGAGAGCCATGTGCATGATCAGAGGTCAGGAAAACAGACCTTATGATGAGAGGCTGAGAGCCATAGGACTCTTCAGCCTGGAAAAGTGCAGGCTCAGGGGTGATCTGGTGGCTGCCTATAAGTTTATCAGGGGTGTTCACCAGGATCTGGGGGAACGTCTGTTCACCAGAACTCCCCAAGAGATGACAAAATCAAATGGTCACAAGCTCCTCCATGACTGTTTCAGGCTGGACATAAGGAAGAACTTCTTTACTGTCCGAGCCCCCAAAGTTTGGAACTGCCAACGGAGGTGGTTCAAGCACCTACTTTGGATGCCTTCAAGAGACATTTGAATGTTTATCTTGCTGGGATCCTATGACTCCTGCTGACTTCCTTCCCCTGGGGCAGGGGGCTGGACTCGATGATCTTCTGAGGTCCCTTCCAGCCCTCATGTCTATGAAATCTACGAAGGTGCTGCATCTAGGAAGAAGGAACCTGCAACATACCTATAGGCTGGGGAACACCCTTCTCAACAACACAGTGGCTGAAAGGGATCTTGGAGTCATTGTTGACTCCAGAATGGACATGAGCCAGCAATGCGAGGAAGCGGTCAGTAAGACATCACTAGCAGGTCAAGGGAGGTGATCCTTCCCCTCTATGCAGTGCTGGTCAGGCCGCAGTTGGAGTACTACATCCAGTTCTGGGTACTGCACTTCAAGAGGGATGTGGCTAACTTTGAGAGGGTCCAGAGGAGGGCCACTCGCATGGTCAGGGGGCAGCAGGCCAGGCCCTATGAAGATACATTAAAGGTCCTGAATCTATTCAGCTTCCACAAGAGAAGACTGAGAGGGGATCTGGTGGCCGTCTATAAACTCATGAGGGGGGACCAGTGGAAAATAGGTGAGACTCTGTTGCCCTGGGCACCACCTGGGATAACAAGCAATAACAGCCACAAATTTAGTGAAAGCAGGTTCAGGCTTGGTATCAGAAGGCATTACTTTACAGTTAGGACTGCCAGGCTCTGGAATGGGCTCCCAAGGGAGGTGGTGCTTTCCCTTATCTTGGGGGTCTTCAAAAGGAGGTTGGATAGATATCTGGCTCAGGTATTATGATCCCAGCACTCATTCCTGCCTAGGGCAGGGGGTTGGACCTGATGATCTGTTTAGGTCCCTTCCAAGCCTAGAAACTATGAAACGTGCTGTGGTCCTGGGTGCACATTCAAATGATATGCCTGGGAGCAATAAACTCTGGAGCAATAAAATTTGCATTATTGCTTTGCATTAATTGCACGTGTAGATGCGGCTCCTGAGCGCCACTAAGATCCTCCTCCACTCAATCTTCTGCTCTGCTTTCTACATCCTACTTTTTGCTCCCTGCAGATCTCTTCCTTTGCTTTTTGCTTCCTGCCCCATGCATTTCTGTGTTGCCTGTCCCCTTACTGATCTGCTATGTGCCACATAAAGGCTGCCGATGCCAGTTGTGGCATTCGTGCTGCAGGTTGGCCACCCCAGTCTACCATATGGGAAAGTGTCTGGTTTCAGATGCACGTTTTCTGATTGTTTTTTCTTCTTTTGCTTCATTTCACAACAAAAATTTGTTATTGTATGTCAAAATGGAGGATGCAATAAAATGTGCAATATATGTGCAACCTTTTCTTAATTATCCCAAGGTAACTTTTCAGTGGTGCCTTAAACATCCTATAAAGTGAGTCAAAATTAATACTTAATATACTTTGAGTAATTTTTGTTCTCTTTTGTAGACTCATCACCCTTTGTGCCTTTATTGCCATAATGCAGCACCTAAGGTTTTCACTTTTTCAACAATGTACCCAGCTTTCTGAATTAGAGCATGTTTCTTTACAAGGTCAAACAGATTGCTTTGATCATATTGTGCGGGCCGGGAGAAGTCCGAGGCCCTTTTTTTTTCGTGCGGCGGGCTGTGGCCAGCAGCCCGGACACGCGAGGTCGGGGAAGGCAGGCGGCACGCTAGAATTAGGCACGGACGCTTAATGGTTGATTTAAGATTGTTTACTTACACCGTAGATGGTCACGGTGCAGGTTGGAAAGACTTCCAGGAAAACTTCGCTTAAGTCCCAGTTTAAGGACTTGGACAGAGCTCTGGATTCACTCACACGAAGTTTGCTAGGCTCTGTGGAACTTGTGCGCGCAGGGAAGGGTACATCGAGGGATCGTTCGGCGACGGGGAGAGGCCAGAGGCTGATCAGACCCCTATAGCCTTCTTGAAATACACGCTGGGTCCGTTAGGCTCCGCAGCGCTTAGATCTTCACAAGACGTGAAGTCTCCTTCTCCTGATGTTCGTGGAGTCCTCCAACTTGGGCGGAAACCAGTCAAGCCTCTTATACGGCTAGCAAGCCAATCACTAGCCGCCATGTAGGAATAATTTAGAACTGACCGATAGTGGGGCACAAATTTGAATACAAAAGGTGGGAACTCCTTGCAACATGCATTTCTGTGTTGCAACGAAGAAATGCACCCTGCAAAGAAAGCTACAAGTGGCAGGAAATAATTCAGCAGTGCCGAAGTGCACACAAACAAAAAATCACACCCTTGGGTTGTGACACATATCAATTACCATTTTTAATCCTTTGTTTTGATTATTAGGGATTTGACTCTGAAAAGCTGAAGAAAATATTTTCATTAAGGAGCTGTGAGGTAAAAGCATATTTTTTTTCTTATTATAGTCTACTCCATAAACTTAGCAGCAGAGAAGGGCCTTTCTGAGTAATGAACAGTGATGAGCAATGCTGCTGTGCATATCCTTGCAATGTCCCTAACCATTCCCTGTACCAACTTGCCAGGAAATAAAGCAGTATACTACAGTTAGAAATATGCTTCTTTTATGCCATGCATAGGTTAGCTTTGCACTCTGCCAGCAAAAAATTGTAGATGTATAAAATACTTATTTAATATACCTTTTATACTGCATTCCCCTCTAATAGAGGCAGGACAATCCTATACTTCCATTCCTTTCAAAACCTACTGTTTGTAATGAGGGGTTATATAGCTGGGAATCCCTATCCATACTGTCCACTATAGCAAACTCATACATACAACTCAAACATTTCTAACTACTGTACAGGGTGTGAAACATATAATGCTGGATCCAAGGGGCAGAAAGAAGATTTTAAAATCTCTATTTAACTTGGAAAAAGCATACAATTTTACTTGTTTTAATTACTGCAGCTGGTCTTCCTTTTTCCAATCGGAGTCCAATTGTTTTGCAGGAAAAGAGGTGAGTTTTTTTTGCAGCATCTCTGAGAAATGCAGAATCCTCTACCCCTTAGTTCGAAGTAGCTGTTTCTGCTTCTGACACCTTGTAGGCCTCTAGGAGAAGTGAGTAAGATATAGCTTGCTTCCCACCTAGGTCAGCCCTTTTCCTCAAATAGTCAAACTTGGTTGTCCCCCTCACTTCCTGAGTGGTTAGGGAAAAAAAAGCCTCCTTCTGCAACACAAACTCACTCACTCTCCTTAATCCCTCCGCCCACTGGTTGCCCAGCCAACCATCCAGACAAGCAGGTGATGCATTGACAGGGAGCAGATGGTCTCCCGCCGAGGTAAGCAGGGCCCAACAATGAAACCATATTGATCATATTGCTCCTTTTCTCTTCTTCTGCCTCTACTTTAGTCTTGAGTTTTCTCCACTAATACCCTCTCCCACCCCACCAACATTTCTCACTTTGACGTCTTCTTCTACTCTTTCCTCCTCCCCCTCTCTCCCCCCCCAAATAGTTAATAGTGGAAGAAGTATTATCGATGCTTGAATACATTTCTGATACTTTACTCTCTTCCCCATCCCACTCCCAACAAAAATCCCCTCATCTCTATAGTCACATACCCAACATTTATCCCTAGCACTGACACTGCAGCTTCCTCTGCTCCTCTGTAGCCTTCTAGTCAGTACCCCTCCACCCTTTTCATCACCCTCCCACAAATTTGGTAGAAGTCCAGAAGGGAAAATGAGGCCCCTAGTTTCCAGCAAATTCCTCTACCCAGCTATACCATGTCTCATTAAGCCAGAAAAAGATGACCCATTACAGGAGAAAGATGCTGCTGCAGTTTATTTTCCCTTTCCTTATATCTTTCACACACACCAGGCTTCCCTTCTCCACATTGCCATACATACCTCTCCCAGCTTCCCCCTGTTTAGATACCTGAGCCCCACAGTCTGTTCTTCTTTCTAAATTCTTTAGCCCTTTTTAACATCCCCTCCACCCACTCACACATGTATTCTGCTCTTGTTTTCCACCCCCCGGTCCCACCAACAACCGAATGCATGCAGAAATTAGAGAAAGAAAGTGAAAGAACTCAGTTTTCTTCCTCCACATCCCATAAAATATGACTACATCTATAAATGGGGAAAAATTTCCGCAGCTGCCACCTCATGTACATGCTTGTATTCATACCCCACTGTCATCATGCATGCACCCAGGCTTCAGAGAAGGCCTACAGTCTGTAGTCCTGCACCCCCAGCCCTGGGCCATTTTTAAGAGAGAGAAATCCGAAGTCTTTCAGTGTACCCCTCCATCCCCTGTTTGGTTCTCTCCTTTAAAACACAGAGATAAAAATGGGACTTGTAGCTTGTCACTCTCCATTCATTCTCGCCTCTTTCTCATCAAACATACTTGTAGAAACATAGGGGCAAGGGGGAAAGAAAGTACCCCAGAGTTCGTCTCTTCCCCTGCCTCCTTTATCAAATACTTACAGATAAATGAGAGAGAAAACCAGGGCTTCTCCATCTGCACACCCCCTTGTTCCCCCCCCTATTCACCAACCTCAGCCCTGTATTCACAGCTGTGTGAAGATGCTAACGTAGAGGGCATGAAAACTTTTAGCCACTATTCACAATTTTAATACTAACTTCATAGCTGTCACACAAATTCATTGCCAAACTTTGTCTTAGAATGGCAAGAGGGAACTTAAAAAGACGCAGCATTTTTTTTTTAAGGAATTCTAAGGGCACAGTTTGCTACGGTATCTGCACTTGTTTGCAGGTGGTTTTTGAAACCATAACTACAGTAACTCCATCCAGGGTTTTCTAAAGTAGCTGCCACATAGATTTTTTTTTTTTTTTAAACCCCTCTTCCCTCCCCTCACTTTTTTTTTTACAGTAGATAAAAATGCCTATAAAGGCTTTCTTTTCTTTTCTTTCTTTCTCTTTTTTTTTTCTTTGAGGGAGAGGGGAAAAGAAAAGAAAGGCTTGTGAATGAAGCCAAGACAATACAGGGTCACAAAGCTGTCGCAACTAATGTCATAGTGGTGCTGCTAGGCAGGCTTACAGAGGCCTTCTTGTTCCTTGATTTTTATGGTGATCGGTAGAATGCATGTAGCACTTTGCAAACAGGTTTAGGACAAGTGGCAAAGAAAAGACTCTTCACAATAAACTCTTTTCTGCTGCATTGGGAGCATTATGCCTGTAAACACCTGTGGTTTGCAAAGAGGGGACTGCAGAAGACAAAAAACATAAATAAATAAAGGAGGGAGCTATTGTTTTCAAGTTATACTGCATGTACCAATTGTGCACAAAAGTGTTTTCCTTTAACTTGCCTGAGACTATGGAATGTAGCAGAGAAATACTAACACCAACATTTTAAGGAATGTTGAAGTTCAGACAGAAATATAAGATGAGAAAGGTAATTGAGAGTACAGTCTGAAAGTCTGTTTTTATGTGAAGGTATTGCAGGAAATGAGACTTGTTATGCCTTCTGAAGCCTGTTTCTAAAACTAACTTGGAAATACAGAACACAGTAGAGATAACAGGTGAGAGAAAACTGCTGTTGCTGTGTAGAAATCAATAGGACTGTGGGGAGTTACCCCAGCTGGGAATCGGCTCAAGCATAACTAACATCATAATCTGGAATCCTGGGTACCTAGGCACCATATGTAAATTCAAGGGGATTAGATTAAAAGACATCATGAAATCTCTACTCTATCTTAATATTAGCAAAATAAAAAAAAAATCAATGGGAAGATTTTAAACTTTACTCCCTTTTCAAGGCTGGTAAAGCGCATGCCCCTGCAATCATGGGTTTTCCACTCCAGTAAAGCATACTGTGGGGGGTACCAACAAGTGCAATTGAGGAACACCATAGTATATTCTGGAGGTAAATGTTCCTCCCCAAATCAGAATATTTAACAGTGCTATGATGTTTGCTTTGTATATTCAGTTAGCATTTCAAAGACAAACAAAGGGTGTTCTGTAGCCATAACAAGAATTGGGCCACTCATGGCTCCCCTACCATCTCCTTCTGGCACACCAATATTTTACAAGTTGAGGTTGTGGGTGTTTTTGGCACTCTGCCCAAAAACATTGCTGACCCCTGCTCTAGTGGCTGGGCAGGCCTGGCACTAAAGTTAGTGCCGGGTCGTGTCTACATGTGTGTTATGCGCTTTAACTAAAATTTGATTCCTGCTTTGGCAGGTATCAAGTGGCACTTAATTTAATTTAATACAAAAATGCAACCTACCTGCTGTTCCTCACAGACCTTGTTACACAAATAACCTGGATATGTATTCAGATAGTGTGCTTTACCTAGACACCACATTAAGCATGTAGGGAGCAGATTTGTAGATGTTTCAGTTGAGAGGCAACATAGCTGGAGCACTGAGAATCAGGAGAGCAGAATTCTGATTTGGTTCTGGTACTAACCTGCTGTATACCTTTCAGCAAGTAACTCTCTCTTCCTATTATTTTTTTGTTGCATCTGCTTAGATAACATTCCCTTTGGACAAGCATTTTCTCTTACTTTGTGTTTTTACAACACCTAGTGCAATGGAGTCTTGTAGTTTACGGCTTCTAGGAAATAGCACTGTCTTGTAACTATTAAAAAAACCCGAGGTATTCCAGGCCACTTGCTAAGAGTAGCAAAATGTTTAGCATGGATCATAGAACATGCCACTATAATAGAAAGGAACAACCTGATTCATTTTGTTCTTAACAGTTGAAATAATAAAATCCTCTTCTCTAGTCTTTGAACATCTTGCATATGTTTTCTTAGAGGAATTTTTTCCCCCTTCTTTTCTTTTAAGACAGGTTAGTGCTTTTGCCCTTATCTAAGCAATTTGAAGATATTAGCACTAAAGTTTCAACAGGGGAAGAAAAAAATTAGCAAGGAAGCTCTTATGTTGTAATTTGACATGGTAGGGGGCTAGCTTGGGCTATTAAGTCTGTTTGAAAGGCTGTAGTTCAAGACATCAGTTCCTATAGTAAATTTCCCGCTGTTCTAGGGATTCTCTTGCAGGAGAGCCTTCAATTTAATAAAGTTGCCAATATAAGTGTTTTTACATCCTTTGAAAAATAGATCCTCACTATGCTTGCAATGAAGTTGTTAGACTAGCAGGTCCTATTCAGATTCAGGGTCTCTGAACTATAACTTTTTATCCAGGTTTCTTCTGCACATCTGAGTTTTGGCAATTACCATATAGTATTTAGGTTAGAGACTATTCAAAACTTGTCTGCACCTCAGCCTCTGAGATGAGAACTAAAGAAATTTGAATGTGAATTTCCAATCAAGTGTTGATATAGGAGCTCCTGCTTCTATTAGACAGGGCAAATTTGGCTTCAGAGGCTCTATATTCATTATCACCAGCTTGAAATATGACCCTACATAGTGAATGTTGATTTAAAATATTCTTCAATAAAGACATACCCTTTGCCAAATGTTATTACATAAAGGAAATTGGAGTAATGGTAGCATTATACCAGTTTATAGTTTTCTCTTTTCCATTTTGTTTTTCTGGAATTCCTGCACACTTCTTTTTTGCATCCTCCTTGAAGTAGTCTGTCACAAAGGGACTGGAGTTGTCTCTAATGCTTGTCAGTTTTTCAGATATAACACTAACTTATTGCCAATTAACTTGAGTTAATTGATACAATTGTAAATTATAGTGTACACTCTCAGAATCTAGATTCTTTAAAATTCTTTGTTTCTAGGATAAGGCAGAGACCCATGACAAGGAACAGATGTTTGTGGGTTTCACAGTTGCATTAGTTACTTTAGGTTAAATGCTTGAGTCATAATGCAAAAATCCCCTCTTCTTCAGATAACCCCCTGGAGAACTTTGTGTAAAATCTGGGCTAGTTTATTAGTGTTACACAGAGGATATGTAGCTTTTGTGAATTTCTTCCTTTTCAAGGTCTGAGTGAATGCTGGAACTTTATCATGAGAATTCAGGTTCAGATGGGTTGAACTGCGGAGGTTAATCCTAAATTATGCTTGGTGAGCCAGAAGAGAATTCTGAATAGAATATGTTCTTACGATTTTTTATAAGCAATCACACAGAAGGAAGTGTGGTTGGAAACTGAGGCATAGCTGTTATTTGGCTTCTGATTTAAGTATCTAACATGTCAGCTGTGGTCAGGAATTTTACCACCTTAAAATGTCACAACCAAATTATGGTCGCATCTTTCATGGAAGATGCTAATGCACCTCCTGCCTTTGTGACACAGGTTAGACAAATGCAATCTGATAGGCTGTGGGTTGCCAAAGAGACTGATATTTCACAAGTAGCTACTGGAGATTGACAGACTGATTACTGTGTGGGGTAGTTTTGGATAACTGCTGCTGTGTGCACTCTTCACTTGCTGCCTGCTTGGGGGTTGATGGAGATTAAGATTTTTTTGGATGGGTTCCAAATAGTTTCTAGAGCTTCTCCTGGACTGTACACCTTTTGAAGTTGAAGAAGGCAGCCTGTTAGTACATAGGTCTAACAGCGCTACAGCTTGGGGTTAACTAGACGATGAGTCTTTTAAGCAGGCTGAAAGGCATTGATATCTTTTTTTCCCTAGGATATTGATTTTTATTTGTGGCTCTGGCTTAACAACATGATCATGTTATCAGTGTGTAAATCTCCGATCTGCACATCTTTACTGTTGTGCTTAGTCCCACTGAAATAACATTTTTCAAGTGTGAATTCTTTGCCCCCAAATTTGCAAATACTTACCCATAGGTTTAACTTCACACAAAGAAGTGTCCAGCTGAAGTCAGTGGGACTGCTCATGGGTGTGAAGTTAAGCATATAAATGGCTGAAGGGTTGGGTCTTTAACCTGCATTTGTTTTTCATCAGAGAATGCATAAACTAGTTTGCAGTGGGGTGGGGGTGGTGTATGAGCATACAATATGCTATGTCGTCTGCAACACTATGCTACATGTCTTTTTTTTTTCTTCTTCTCCAGTGACACTAAATGAAACCATGTCCCTTGAATAGAAAAGAAGGATGGCAGTAAAACGTAAAAGCTGTTGATTTGCCTGAATTGTATTTTATCTGTCAATAGGTTGTGTGATATGTGAGTATCACATCCACGCTGCTTCTTAAATATCTCCCTACTCTTGGGAGTTGTTCAAATAATACTCTGATTAAGAAAAACTGCACTTGGGGCTCATAATATACCCTTTGATTTGCATTCCCTTTTCTCTTTTCCCGCTTATACACAGTTTTATTTTGGTTCATGGCAAAAATGAGTTAAATAGTAGACAGTGCATTTTTTAATGCTATTTCACATAGGTGACCCGGAGCATGATCAAATACTATTTAGTCTTTGTGAAGTGCCAGCGATATGCTTGGTTTAATAGACATAAAAAGGGCTGCTCTTGTACTCCTTGTGCAGGCAAGAGTTACTATGTCTCAGGATGATTTTTACTTGTGTGAGGATTCTGGGTTTGGACCAAAAGTATCCCTGCACCAAAGGTTTTTTAAAAGCTGGATAGGACAGAACTTGGAATGGGTTTGAGTTCAGATGCATTTTTCAGGCACAACCAAGGCCTGCCCTTTCCACCCCTGGATTCAGTTTTACATCAGTCACTTCACTGGGGCTTCTACCTTCGTGTAACCCTGTGCTTTATGTTGAGTTACTTGAAGTATTGGGGCCCACTTTTTTCAAGTACAACTTTACCATCATAGGATAGAGAACCTATAAAAAGCCAGCATTAAATATACTATCATAGTGAAAAGAAACAATAAGCATTAACAAATTCTAATTTGTTGTCCACTGACAGAGGAAATCCAGGTTTCAATAATTGCTACTGTGTCATTGATGTATTAGACAATTGTATGCTGAGATTTCATACTTTAAACTGTAGTATTATAGTTTTTGAGATGGTTTTCCATTCTTTCATGTTTCCCTTCAGTAACTTAGCAATGACTAATCAAGATATGCACCAAACATATTGTTTTACGTGTTTGACTAGAACACTGACAGATTAATAGGAAGGGTAAATAGCAATGCACTCTGTGGTGGCTCAGTGTGGGCTGGCAGGATTGACTGCTGACAGACTTTGTTGTATTTGCACAGAGGAAGCTGCAGCAAAAGCCTGCTGGGGCAAGGTGACTTGGGTCATGGGTATTTGTTTCTCATCTCTATAGAAAACAATTGTCCTCTCCATGGAAGACAGCTTTTTGAAACTATGTGGTTCCACTAGTGAGGAAGCATTTGTATTTCTAGAGAGCTAAATAAAACAGCTATATGGTAGCAGAAAGCATTAAATATACCCTACCTACTGCATTTCATGCACAAGACCTTCAATTCCTACATGAAGAAGGTGATTTGGTTTAAAAAGCTCTTTAATTATTGCTTTTGCTTGTCCCCTTTTGTTTAAGAAAGGAGAAATTAAGATAATTTTAATTATTTTTTTTACTACTTGTAGGCCAATTAATCTGTTACACATATCAGCTTTAAAAGTGTGTGTCCCTTCTTTAACTTTGCTGGGTTTTGATTGTAGCTGTGTTGGTCTAAGGACACAGGCAGGCAAGGTTAGGCTGAGGAGGGGTGATGGCATCGGAAAGCTTGCTAAGAACTTTTTTCCAACTCCTCAGTTGGTCTAATAAAAGATATCATATCTACCCAAAGAACCTTGCCTCCCTTTTTTAACAGCTTCTAAGATTTATTATTAAGAAAATTTTTGTAACTTATATTACAGCATCATTTAGAGGCCTCAAGTAAATCCAGGCCTTTGGAGTGTTAAGTGCTGTTAAAATCCATAATAAGATAGAATCCCTGCCCTAAAGAGATTTATAAAGGATAGATGAGACAGACAGATGTAGTATTACTATCCCCATCCAACAGAAGGGGGAATGCGAGTCACAAAGAAATTAATGGCATAATCTATGCTTTAGTGAATGCTGTGACTTGAGCTTGTGTAAATATCCCTTAGCTAGCTTTAAACTAGCTGGCTTGAGTATTGATGGTAGTGTAGCTGTGGCAGCATAGAATGAGCTCCAAACCTACTTGCAAAGTTGGGTAAGTACCTGCATGGTTAGCCTATGCCGATGTCCATGCAGCTGGCCTGGTGCTGGTACCTAGGGTAGCTAGTTTGAAGCTAGCTTGAGTATGTCTATGAAAGCTGCTGCCTCTGGGATATATACCCTAAGCCTCTTCCAGAGGTTGCTGAAGGAATTTATGGCAGAGGTGATAATTTAACCTAATGCTCCTGAGCCACAGTTTAAGGATGTAACTAACAATCTTTCCTCTGTTGACTTCATGGATAAATTGGGCCTCCATGAACTCCAGGGAGAGATTCTCCACTATGTGTAACTGCAACAAAATGTTGATCAATTCATGAAATGAACTTAAAAAAAAATCTATATGTAAAGTCTCTTGGAGGAGGAGCATCCAACTTTTTTTCTGCTTGATTATGATAGAGAATTTCATTCTAGATGTGCAATAACGTTGTTTAATTATCAGGAAAGTGCCAGCCTTGTATGGCACAAATGTACACCCAAAGACTGTTTATGGAATGATTTTTTTTGTTGCTGTTGTTTCCAGGCCGTATGATTCATACTGTTTTACAACAAAGGAAGGGTAGAATCTATAACTAAAAGCTGATGTACTTGTTTAGATTCATGAAGTTTACCATGTTTTTTCTGTGGAGTCTGTAAACAGAGCTTTTGAGAGCTCTTTTTTATTCTCAGCTTCTTTAATGGCATACATGAACATCAATGAGAGAGAGAACCTTCTGTGCTAAAGCAGTTATCCCCTATTTATGCACAAAAGGGGAGGGTATTAACTCAAAATGAGAGGGAGAAGGCAATTTTTCCCCTCTGTGGCCTGATTCACTATTCACTATATGCCATCATTTACATTATAACAAAATTGGTGTAAACTAGTGCCATTCTTGTTTAGTAATATATAACTGAGACTTTGCATTGATATAACTGACTATGGAAGTTGCAGTGCATCAGTGAATTTTGCCCTAAATCTTTTTTTGGTTGGAATGACTGAATATACTAGTGACCAGAATGCTGGTAATCCACATCAGGGCTTGACAGTGATTAGTTACCGCCATTTGGTAATGGAGACATGACTCTTTCTTTCCCTTATTTATAATGACCTCTCCAGCTGCTGATGTCACTGGTCCTTTTCAGTGTATACTGAATTACTTTGTGGCATCTATGCAATGGAAGCAACTTCTGTTGTTTCCTGAGATGCTGTGTCCCTGTTAACTTAAAGGTAAGCCTAACTGTGATGGAATGTGTTAAAATCAAGTCATTCCCATTGTGCTACGATTATGGGAAAATTGAATAAGACAGTGGACTAAACTAGTTGTATTTAAGGGAACTTAGGATCAGCAATAAGATGAGAACTGCTAGTTCTGCATAAATGGCACTGTATCATGTTGCAAGTGGGCCTGGAAAGGAGGTGTAACAGGTGGCAAACCTCAGAAGCTGCTGCCCAGCTGCAGGCAAGCAAGGTAAGTGCAAGCCTTTTGAGGAAGACTGGCCAGCTGATACAGATAACTGGCTGGCCACTGAAAGCAAAAAGCTTCCAGGAAGGGAGAGAGAAGGTGGGTAAGCTGACAGACATGCATCATGCCAGAATTGCCTCTCTGATAGGGGTTTTAGAGAAAGGACCAGATGTTTGATGTGTAGGTTTAAAGGGCCAGGCAGAGAGAGGAAGGCTGTAAGGCTGAAAGATTGCTCTCTCTGGACCTGAGGACTGAAGGGAAACCAGAAGGTGGTTTGTGTGTTCAGTGTTTGGTTACTGTGAAGAGAAGATGTGTTTGCTTACTTGAATGTGAAAGGCTTGTTTGTGCTCTCTGGAGACAAACCCTCTGAAAGTGTAATAAATGGATTCGTTTTGATAGGAAAAGGCCTCCTGAGTCAGTATGCTATAGAGAGTAAACCCTGCCAGAAGCATTGATATAATTTTGAAAGACCTTTGCTTTTAGGAACTGGTATATTGCACTATAGTAATGTAAAAAAGAAATATCAGATATCAAATAGTGCCAAATAATGTTATGGTCTTAATCGGTTCACAGTTCATTCTGACTGTTAAGAGTAGGAAAGGCTGCAGAATAGTTTTTGTTGTGCATAATACCTTGTAAAAAGTAGAATGATGTGTAGCCTTTACACAGAAACTATCTGTAATGGACCTCTTTTTCTACTCCTAAAGTCCTGGGTTAGATGGTCCTTTAAGGCTGTGGGCTCACCCACACTTCTGGCGCTATCATTTTAGGGCTATATAATAAGGGAGGCAGGAAGGTAATATAGTAAGCTGCAGTCTGGTCACAGCATCCAAGGCAGAGGGACAGCTCCCAGCAGAGAGGCAGCAGAGCATAGCAGAAGTCCAGAGGTTGCCAGAGTAAGGGGACAGGTAGTGCATTGGAGCAGAAAACTGAAATGCTACAGAGCGTGGCAGAGGGCCAGAGAGACTTCTGGAGCACAGCAGTAGGAGGCTGAAGGATTACAAGATCCTAAAATGGTTTCCTGTTATTGTCTGCACCTCGTGAAGTAGGTTCTGCCAGTCAAGGAATTTGAATGATAACTCTGTGATCATGCTCCACCAATCCAGCTGAAATTTGCAAAATAAAAAGCAAAAGACTAAATAGAAGTTCCAAAGGTAGGCAGATTGTGGAGGGGGAAACATTGGGCCAACCTCAAAAAACTGTCTTATGTAGAAAATATCACACAAGAGGAAGCCTGACTGTATCTTAGCAGTTTGGGTGCTCAGTAGTAAGGTGGTGAGGAGGCCTTCTATATTCTGGCTGTGTTCCCAACATTGTTTCTATGTTCCAGGTTAACTCATACTTGAATAAAATACATTTACAGTGATGAGAACAGGAACCAGAAACCAAGACTCCCGTTGCTTAATGGAGTGCCCTACATGTGAGGCTAGAGTCCTACTCTTGTGTGCTGCCTCTTCCTGCCTCTGCTCCAATAAGTCTTGAATCCTTCACTGCATGGTGACACCACCCCAGCAGGAATGGGAGTGAAGGATTGTGTTTGAACTGCCTCAGGTAGAGTAGGTCCTGTACCAGTACCTCTAGCTTAGGTCTCCAGGGTTTCCTGATGAAATGCTCCAAGATAAATTCCAAAGACCACTATTTTAGGTAAGTCTGACATTCTCAAAATCCATGTTCAGTTGCTGCCAAATCCCATACCTGGCTAACAGTATGTCTATACAATATAAGGCAGCATGATGATACCCTGAGCTAGCTCTGTGCACACTAGCTCCAGAACTGGAAACAATTAGCTGTGCAGTGCAGCCCATACAATAATAAGCCTCCCTTTCCAAAAGTTTATTAGACTGGCCCAGCACCACAGTGATAAGGCTACCCTACCCATGGTTCTGTAGTTTCTACCCATGGGTTTGTGCAAAGCTACTAAAGCACTGATGTTGCTCCACAAATAACAAGCAACTTGGCACAGTCACTTGTGTCAAAACCTTGGAACCTACAAGGCGGGCATCTCAGACTCCCTCCTGTCTTGCCAGCGTAGCCTGATTTTTTTTTTTTTTTTTTTTTTTTTTTTTTTTTTTTTTTGTAGGAATGCCTAAATTAGAGGCAGCCTGTAGAAAGCCCAGGAATGAAGGTAGGTAAACTGGGGTGGCTGAGTGTGTACATATGTGTAGACACAGCAATGTGCGGAGCCCTTTCAAAAGAGGAATGTTTCAAAAGGGAAGCAGCTGGTATGTTGTAATTGTTATGTGTGAACAAGTTGAGAACAACTCAAATGCAGCAAAATCACTCTAAAGTTAATATTTGTTCATCCAGGGTTAATGCTGGAGTGGTTACATAACAATTAGAATTACCAGCTCCTGCCACGTTGAAAGGGCTCCAAGCAGTCATGTATCTGCACCCTGAGACAGTTACCTCAGATCTCCATGATGCAAATTTATATCTCCTCATTGCCTGATGATCAGCAGGGACTTGAATCCTCATCTCCCTCACTTCAAATGTGTCATAGCAATTCTATCTATAGTGTATTCTGAGGTCCTTCTTTTCATGTCCTTGTCATAAATTATATGTGACAACTGTGCACAAGTGATTGCTCTTCTTATTGCTGTAGTGAGGTCCTCCTTTGTACAGGTCTCACCAAGGAGTTGCCAAATGAGCAGGTGCTCCATGGTCGGTATTTCACTTCCCTCACATTTATTTATCTCATTAGAGTAGCCACACTTAATCATATTTGTTTTTGGTTTTCCAGTTTGTGTGAGCAGGTGATTCAGGCATTGCCATGTTGGCCAGCCAAGATCAGACCCTCTGGGAAAGGTTCTCTTGGGGTTCCAGGTCCATTTTGGAGCACCTGATTGCACATAATCTTTCCTTCCATAACCTCAGTTGCACCTGTCAGCCATCATGTCCAATGGCACAGCACTGGTCACAAAACTCTCTTGCACTTCAAGCTCTTTAGTTACTTCTGTGTGACCATAGAGTGGATACCCAGGGTCTTCCATCTGCCTTGATATTTACTTCTGGCTTGCTACATTTCTTCTGATATCAGGTGGTACAATGCCGGCCCATAAGTACAGGCTATCCTTCAGTGTTGGCTTTAGGCATCCTGTTATGACAGCTGTCACTTAGAACTGGGTCTAGTTTCTTGGCATGAACTGATTCTGAGATGCATCTCCCTGTTGTGCTTTCTATAAATAAAAACTTATTTATAAATATGCACCTCAACCACTGGGCTTTAATGGTGGTTTGTCTGGCCCCAGTGGGTAAGTGTTGCAATGCCTAGGTACCTTTCATGGTCAAACCCTTGCTTCCTCTCCTGAATAATGGAGGGGCAGGGAGAACTTGGGAATGAGCTATAATTCATTCTGTAGTCTCCACCTAGGACAGTTCAGCTATGTGTCACCCCATAGTTAGGGAAGATTGTCAAGTTACAACCTAGCCCTGATCCTGCATATGCTTAGCTTTGGCATTTGAGTAGTTCTGGTGACGTCAACAGAACTAGTTACATTCTCACAATTAATATGTCATTTATTTTGTCTTTCTAAGTAGCTGCTTAAATATTTTTGCCTTTATATCTAGCTACTTAGATTATCAGAGACACTCACATTTAAAGAAAAAAATGTAATGTGTATAGAGTGAACAGCTAGGACAGCCATTGAACATTTCAGCATGGGAGCATTATATAAGGGAGTGTATCTGAGATATAGGACCTTTGGGTGAGGAAACTAAGCTTATTACAGAGGTCATGTTTTCTTTCTTTGAGGGTGGCTTCCAGCTGGATGGTGGTTTATAACTGCCACATTAGTCCCTCATGATGGAACCACTAATTCTCACCTAATATAGCTCACATGGCCACTAAGAGCTAAAATGTTATGATCAAGAAAGAGTGAAGGAAAAATGTATGTTTAATGGAGGTAAAGGTCCTGTTATGTCTGAATTTGGCTGGCTCTATAAGAAAATGTATTGTAAAGTTTGTATTACCTTAAGTCAGGGGTTTTCAACCAGGGGCACGCATATCCCTGGTAGTACTTTGGAAGGCCCCAGGGAGTATGCAGCAGCGGTGCGGAGAAGCTGGCAGCACTTCTGATTTTGCTGCTGCGTGCCCGCTCCTGCCTCCACTCGTCGATTGGCCACCAGGGGATGCCTTCCCCCGCTCATTGACTGGCCGCCGGGGGACTCCTCTCTTCTTGACCAGCTGCCGGGGGTACCCTGACCAAAAAACATTGACAACCCCTGCCTTAAGTCACTTCACAAAATATTTGATCTGTCTCTCAAAAGGAGCCATTCTATTTTATATTTTTGGGAATAAGTATATGAAGTTTATTTAAAAAAAACCCTATAAAATTAAAAAGAGCATAAACATTGGGAAATCAAATGTAAAACTGTAGTAAGACAAGCTAAGAGAGAATTTGAGGAGAAACTTTCTAGACGCACAAAAGGTAACAACAAAAAATTCTTTAAGTATATTAGAAGCTGAAGACCTGCCAGAGAGTCATTTGGACCTTTGGATGATCAGGGTGTAAAAGGGGCATTAAAAGATGATGGAGCCATTGCTGAGAAACAAAATGTATTCTTTGCATCTGTCTTCACTGTGGAAGATGTTAGGGAAATCCTGTCACCAGATCCACTCCTCTCTACAGATCAGCTGGATCTCTACAGATCACCAGGACCTGATGGTATCCACCCTAGGGTCCTGAAGGAGCTCACATCAGAATTTGCTGAACTCATTACTGTAGCTATCATTCAAAACGACTTCAGTATCTGGGGACTGTAGGGTTGTAAATACAACTCCCGTGTTTTTAAAAAAAGCTCTATAGAGGATGCAGGGAACTACAGGCCAGAGAGCCTAACTTCTGTTCCGGGAACACTGGTAGAGACAGTAATAAAAAAAATGAATTGTTTAGTCCACAGATGAACGTGACTTACTGGGGAGGAATCGGCACAGCTTTGTTAATGGGTGTGCCTCACCAACCTATCAGAGTTCTTTGAGGGTGTTAATAAGCAGGTGGATCAGCATGATCTGGTTGATGATAGTATATTTAGACTTCCAAAAAGCCTTGACAAGGTCTCCCATTAGAGGCTCTTAACTAAGTAATGTTTTCTTGAATTGCAGGGAACATTCACATGTGGATTAGAAATTGGCTCCAACATAGAAAACAAACAGTGAGTATAAATGTTCAGCTTTCATGATGAAAAGAAGTAAACAGTAAAGTCACTCAGGGATCAGTCCTGTGATCAGTGCTGTTTAACATATTCATAAATGGCCTGGAAAAGGAGATGAGTAGCAAGGTGGCCAAATTTGTGGATGAGACAAAATTATTCAAAGTGGTAAAGACCAAGACAGACTGTGAAGACCCACAGAAGGATATGGCACAGTTGAGTGAATGGGCAATTAAATGGGAGATGCAATACAATATAGAGTGTAAAGCGATGCACCTGGGCAAAAATAACCTGGACTATACCTACTCTACGATGGGCTCTACATTAGTTGTTACCACACTGGAAAAAGATCTGGGAGTCATTGTGGACAGGTCGCTAAAAACATTGGCTCAGTGCTCAGCAGCCATCAAAAAGGCAAACAAAATGTTAGGAATTATTAAGAAAGGAATTGTAAACAGAACAGAAAGTATCATCATGCCCCTCTATAAATCGGTGGTGTATCCACACCTTGAATACTGTGCCCATTTCTGGTCCTCACACCTCAAAAAGAATATAGAAGAACTAGAGAAGGGCAACAAGGATGATAAGTGATATGGAGGGGCTTCCATATGAGGAGAGTCTAAAGAGGCTATGCCTAGTCACTTCAGAAAAGAGACATTTAAGGGCAGGACATGATAAGGGGTAACAAAATACTAAATGGTGAAAACAAAGTAAATAGGGATTTACTATTTATTCTTGCTTACAATGTAAGAAATGGGGGTCACAAAATGAAACTAACAGGTTGGATCCAGACATATAGGCACATGTAGTTTGGGGCACCACAAATTGCATGCATTGCATGTTAAACTGTGCAGCACTGCTAATTGGCAGTGCCAGGGCAAAATTTTGCTACTAGAATTTCCCAGTAGCAGAAATAAATAAATAAAAATTCCAGAAGAAAAAAGCGGGGCAAAGCACACCAAACTGGCATGTGCTGGGACAAATGCGGAGATGGGGGAGCAGGGAGCCCTGTGCTCCATGCTCTGCAGAGCCCCTGCACTGAGGCAGCCTGTGCCCTAGCCAACTGCTATATATATGTGTGTGTGTGTGTGTATACACGTGTGTGTATATGTATGTTACATACATACATTCATATTTAATTCACTAATACAGTCAACGTCAACGAAGGCATCGGAGACTGAAAACCTCATTTCAGTACATAAGCACAATGCTTAGTTTACAGTCCTGCATTCAATATATTATGCCAAGATCCTGCATTCTTGTAGAAACCAATGTCCTTTATTAGGGCTTAAGGTTTCTCAGATATATTTCCCTACAACAACATAAATACTACAAAGGAAGTACATACAGCACTATTACAGGCTCTCTGCACAAGCCTGCATCAAGTCACTTCTTTCAGACACTGATTCTGCAAATTCTTGTGCATACTTAACATAATTACACAAATGCTTCTGCTGAAGTTAAGCACATATGCAGATGTTCACAGGACTGGGGCCCAATATACCAAGAACATTGTATTTTCTTGCAGTGTACCTCACCCTGAGGTACCAGAGTTGTGGATACTTTCACCACCCTACTTGATGTTGTAAGGTGAGTACTTTGCTGTGCGCAGGGAAGCACATTCCTTGAGACTCTGCAAATTCTAGTGTTAATAGTTTTAGGTTTGTTTGTTAATAACTTACTTGTTTTCTCTAGCTAGTTGCAAGCAGTTTGCTTGGCATGTCCATCCGTCCTCTCAGATTTTATATACCTTGCTGCTGTTTCATGTTACCGCAAATAAAAGCTTGATTTTTTTCTTTGTGGGTTTTTTTTGTTTTTAATTTTAGCATTTAATTGTAGCATTGTGATTATTAAAATGTATTGCCCATGTACATGTGCAGGCCTGCAACCCTCCACATCGTGATCAGGGCTGCACAGCTTTAAAAAAATATAGGCATAGCACTATAGCACTAAAAAATATAGGCATAGCACTAAAACATGAGGGGCTTCCACAACTACGCAGAATCACAGCGACCCATTCTTACGCCTCTTGTGTCAGACTGTTCAAAATCAGCAGACTTCTGCTTTATCTCTATTTGTGACCCTTAGGACAAGGCTTCTCTTTTGACCTCACAACTCTCCACAAAACACAGCAGGAAGGAGCTACTATAGACATGATGGCTTTGCTGAGGTTGAGCTTTGTCTTGTGACACCTCCAGCAAGCTTTTCAAATGACCAAGCCACTTCAACCCCTCTCTGTCTTTCATATTGTGTGGAGTCCCTTTGTACACCTTAATGACTGTAGTCCTAATCATGCTTTTCTGAACTTCTAGGCTAGAAAGTTTTTACACATAAACAGGTTTAAGTGATCAGACACCAGTTGAAACCTGTAACAGAACAGAAGTTTAGTGCACGTAAACCACTTTCAAAATGGCCAAAACCAGTTTAAGATAAACTCGGTTGGATGTAGTATGAGACTTAACTGACTTAAGTCAAACCAGTTTATGGAACTTCTGTCCCAGATCCCTTCCTGGTTCAAGTTAACTTGCAGTCCACCAGCATCCCCAAATGCTTTGCTGCCCTGGACTATGCTATCTGCTCCAGTGGAGCAGGGACTGCCTCATCCCTCTGCTCCCTAGCCTGCTTCCTTCCTGAGATTGTCAGCCCACAGGGATGGGGAGAAGGGGAAGAGACCTCTAGGCACCTAGTCAGGGCCTACACAGCACATGAGAGGAGGGAAAGCTCCTGTGGTGGGGACTTTTCGACCCTCAGCAGCCCTCCCCACTGCAGGGGCAGCCCAGGGAGCTGAGGGAATTCCTTCCCTCCCCTTTCCCAGCTGCTGAGTGCTTCAGTGGCTGCAATAGGTGGGAGGGCAAAGGAGTCCTCCTAGCTGGGTGCCTGCCTATGCAGCCCAGCATGGGGCACTAGGGAGCCCCTGCCTTGGTGCCTCCCCCCACCCCAGCCTGTGGCAGCCCTAGGGGGCTGAGGTGAATCCTTCCCCTCCCAAACCCCAGAGCTGCTTGCCTTAGCCCCTGCAAGTCTCAGTCAGCCTCCAAGAGTGGAGGGAAATCCTCCTCCACAGCCAGTCTTGCCTCAGCTGCTGTGAGTTTGAGGCGCAACTAGTTGCAGGGGAGCAGAAGAATTTCCCTCTGCTTCCTGAGGCTGCCCAGGGAGCCTTCCTGAGGCTATCCTGGAGACTTGCAGCAGCTAAGGCAAGCAGCTCTGGGTTTTGGGAGGGGAGGAATTCCCCTCAGCTCCCTGGGGCTTCCCTGGGTTGGGAAGGGCAGGGGCTCCCTTGGTGCCCCCATGCTGGGCTTCATCCTCCACCCAGCCTGGAGGACTACTACTCTCTCCCTACTGAGGCAGCTGCAGTGTTGCCAGTTCTCATGATTTTTGGCGTTGTTCTTACACTCTGTGTTTCGGGAATGTGAAAAACTTAGCTCTTCCTTTTATGTGTAGATAAAAATAAGTAAAAGAAAGAGCTAAGTTTTTTTTTCACATTCCCGAAGCATAGACTTTAAGAACTATGCCAAGAACCATGTCAGTTGGCAATACTGCAGCTGTTGAAGAAATCTGCAGCTGGGAAGGGGTGGGGAGGAACCCCCCTCAGCCCCCCGGGCTGCCTGGGATGGGCTACCTAGGCTAGGGGAAACCCCCTGAGGGGGAGGCTCCCCAAAGTTGGGCAGCACCTGGACAGGGGGCTTTTTAACCCGCCTGTGGGGGTACAGCAGGGGACTGGGGTGGGGGCAAGTATTGGGGAGCTAATTGGGACACTTGGCTGGTCTGGCAATGGCCAACAGGCTGGGAGACATGCTCTAGTGCACCCTGCCTACTGGTCTGGGTTGATGCGGGCCTCCCCGACCTTTCCCAATTGAAAACTGAATGTCAGTTCAGTTGAGTATCAGTTCAACCTATGCAGCGCAGAGAAAGCTGCCTGTATGGAATTGATTCTGCCTCAGGCTTTTTGACTATCTGTACTTAGCCCCACTGGTTTCCCACAAAGCAGTAACAATCTTGTGTCACCAGCTTCAGCAGTGGGATCACCACCTCTTCTTGATTGCCAGGGCTGGTCTCACATGTCATGTGAAGGGTGAACTCAGCACATAACTGAAGAAAGGTTGCTTTCCATGCTTTCTAGTTTTGCAGCTGCTCTGATCATCTCATACCTGCAAAACACTGGGAACCTACCAATGCAGACTGGCTCTCCAAGCCCAGAACCATCGCTCGGTGCTCAGGTGGTCTGTGAATGCGTCTGCCAGTTTGTGGTACGTGGTTTCTGCAGCATCCATTGACTTTCTTTGTTTGGCTATCCTACCTCCACAGCTGCTTGGTACCTTTGCGTCTTGCTCCTACCAGTCATGTAGAGCAGATATATAAGAGTCATGCGGTTCATAATGTGGAAGGATTTCATCCTGGAGAGTACTTTAAAATTCACGTTGGTGGTGAAGGGGACTTCAGGCATTAACAATCAGCAGGCAATTGAAGGGAAGAGACAAAGGGCAGAGAATATGGCATTGTGGAAAGAAGATGCTAATCACTCTTAGAATGTCTCTCTCTCATTTCATAGTGCATTGTATGAAAAACTGGCACAAGATCTACTGAGATGCCTTCCCATGGTACACTCCCCATTTTGTTGCCCTAGCTGATTGTACTTAGGACGCATGACTCCAGCATAAGTGCAGTGCACAGAATATTAGGACTGTTGGCTGTTGTGGGTTCACAGAAATGCTACTGACAAAACCAAGAACAGACAAGGACTTGGTTTGATGGCCATACCTCTTTGCTTATTACGTAACTGATGCCAACACCAGAAACCCTTGGTCCTAGAGCTCAGTCTTCTCTGAAAGTTCAGTGAAAATGTGCTTCTATTGCAGAGCAAACATTATATATGGTGTTCTTTCCCAGCACTTGCATTCAACTCCTGGGACAGATTTCAGACGTGTTCAGTTTCCCTCACTTTTCTGTTAGAGACTTTTTAGTGGCTCTTATTTATTGGAGATGACCTTTAACAACAAGACAGGGCAAGTGATTTTTTTCTGTTATTGATTTGATAGCTGCATGGTTTAAAGCATGTATTCCTGATGGTGCATCTGTAAACTTGTTTACTGGTGACCAGGTGCATGTTTATGTACTAAGTCATGCTCCTCTGCCACCCATTAACACTAAAGTGTAAATTTGACACCTATAGCTATGATGTTAGGGTTCATTCTGAGACAAAATAATAGCTCTGAAATAAATCTAGTGTATAAAATATTGTAATCTCTTCTGTCATTTTTGACTTGTTAAAAAGACAGGAATTTTCTGAAGCATTGTAATGTTCCTTTAGCTTTAAAGTGTTTGTAAATCAAAAGAAAATCACAGTTTAGGACTAAAACTATATCTAAATGCCAAGGTACAGGAAATAATCATATGCCTTAGCACTCAAAAGAGCACTCATGTGACTTAGCACTCAATTTGTTGGTTTGGGGGCCGAGAATCTTTCCCATACAGCATGGTAACCACGTCAAGCATGCTCTCAAACATGCGTGATAAGCTTGGTTTGTAAACGTATGATGTGGTGTTCTTTTCAGCAAAGGTGTGCTCTGTTAATTAAAAAATAATAATTTCAGAATGCAGGGGAAAGTTTTATGCGATGTAGATTTCAGCTGGCTGGGAAAAATATTATCTGCTGAAAATGTTGCATTAAAAAAAAAACAAACCCACAAAACCCTGAAGGTTGAATGTGTGGGTTTTTTTTTGCCAAAATCCAAAAAGTCTCAGTAAAAAATGAATAAAAGTCAGGAAAAAAATAGAAATTAATTTGTCAGTTTTTAGTATTTCTTCAACAAAATGATGAAATTTTTAAAAGAAAGCAGATGCCATCTGAGATGAGGATTTTCATTAGCTGATGGCCAGTTCTCCTTTGACAAATGCATGGCTAATAAAAACTGAAATTGGACACCTTCATTGGTTTTTCTCTCCCCCCCCCCCCCTTTTTGTTCTTGTTGAAGGGATTTGTACATCAAATCATTGTTTTCTTACCAATCATTAAATTGACTACCTGCATGCACTCCACTCTCCTAAAAATACATTTTTTGAGGATCTGTGTGGCCCTTCATAATCAATCACATAAATAGCCAGTGATAAGAAAGTTTAATACTTGAAATGTATGACTCTTTCAGCTTGTCCACTGTAATGGAAATTTAACTGATCTATCTACCTATCTCCATGGTGTGTGTGTATGCATGTAGAAGATGCAAAAAGTGTTAACAATTTTACTGGTGTTCTGAGGTTGTAAGACTTGATGACTTGTTAAAAAAAATCTCGCCTGACTGTCCTAAAGAGAGGAAAAACACTTATCTTAAAGATTCATGATCACGGTGCCAGATAGAATCTGCCGTTTCCATAGAGCTGGGCTCTAGATTTCCCTTTAATGTAATTAAGCCTGAAGATTTATGAATACAACAGGCCAGAACTTGATCCATGTTCATTTTCAATTACTGCAGTGAAAGGCCTCCATCCAGATGTCTCTATTTACAGCATTCAAACAGACAGGACCAGGGGCCTGAGGGGGAGGGACCACAAATTGTCACACTTGTTAATTCTTCACTGAGGACACTCAGCAGAGGTCTTGGCTTTGACCCTGCTACAAAAGGCATGGGTCTGCTGGAGCAAGTGCATCAATGATTAGGGGGCTGACCCTCTGACCTGTAAAGGTCACTCCCTCTGCTTTGTAGGTATTTGGGTAATAATGGGGGTTCATTCCTTATTTTTATTTCTGTTACAGTTCTGGGGCATAGAAAGAAAGAGACTAACTCTGATGTGAAAGACAAACATACATAATGAGAGGATCAAGCTTCCCTTGGCAACAGTAACTACTATGAAATGCTACAGGGGAAATACACAGTACTTAGTGACCCACATAATCAGGCCTATTTTAGTAGCATTGTTTTATTTTTCTTTTGAAGGCTTTTTTTCATGTTCTCAGATCTGTAATTTAGTTCAGCTAGGAATATGGGAACATAGTGTCTTTTTTCTATTACCAGCCACCCTCTAGTGCCTGAGGTAGTCTTTTAATCACCTAAACACTCCCTTTCTGGTATAATATTCAATACTGTAATGTTTGTGTTTTTTTTATATGTTTTTACTCCCATTCTGTATGGCTTCTGACAGATACAAGCTAAGTATTTTCTTGCTGTAAAGTGCATTTAATAACATTGTCATGTTGCCATAAAAATTAACTAGTCCCACGCAGAAGACTAGATATAGCTAGATGCTGAGTGATCTTCAGCAAGACTAATGAAACATATTGTGTGTTCCTAAAAGCAGTTTCCTTTCCTGTTGATGGTGGTTTTATTTTGCACAGAATGGGGATGTTTCAGTAGAATATTGTTTTTGTCAAACTAAAAATGCTGGCCCTAAACCATGATGCAATTTATTTGCAAACTGAACCCTTTGCAAATTTTATAATGCATTAGATTATTTTTGAAATGACTGAAACTGTTCCATTTAATTAGGATTTCAAAGAGATTTATTTCTATTGCTTTTTGAAACTCTACTTTTCAGCATGGAAATAGGTTTGAGTTTAAGGGGATTCAAATGAATTTTGCCTATCTGGAATTACAAGCAGAACCAAAGGCCCTAATCATACTCACTTCTAAGCATGTGAGTGCGTATAGGTGTTTCATTAAAAATGTGAGGAGTTTGTCATTTGGTTTTGTTTTGTACCAGGATAAAATTGGGATCTTTAAAAGTTTCTCTTGAAATCAATGAGAAACTCATCCTGAAATAGCCAGTTGCTCAGTGCTTAGGACACTCACCTGTTATGCAGTTGGCACAGGTTCAGCTCCTGGCTTTGCCAGATTCAGAGCTGGGAATTTGGTCTTGGGAGTCCTATGTGCCAGGCGAGTGCTCTGACTGCCTGGTTATTGGGTATGCTTTTTTTTGTTGGAGATATTACACTTTGTATAGATAATGAAATACTCAGTGGGCTGGAGACACAGGCCATGAACTTGTCTATGCTGCAGACTTACTATGCTAAGCAGGGATATGCTGAAACCTTTGTACTGCTCCATAGGCATTGCTTCTTGAGCTGGAAGCAGGGTACCCACATTGACACAGTGCTGTACGTGGCTTAATTAACATTGCATAGATGGAACAAATTAACATGCCTACTGTGCTATGCAAACATTGCACTGTTCCCAGTTCAGGAGATATAACATGGAGCGGCATGGCATGTTTGAGCATACTGTTGCCTGGCACAGCAAGATGGCAGTGCAGGCATAGTCTGGCTTAAAGCAATGAATTGAACCTAGCTTATGTCTACATGCCAATGCATGTCTATATGGAGGGTAGATGGTTAGAACACTTGTGGCTCTGGGTCCATGCCGAAGCAGCATGGACACTTCTGAAAGGACTGCGGTGTAGTAATAGTGGTAGTGAAGAAGTTTTCCTTTCCCACTTCCATTACATCAGCCAAGTGTCATCCACCTGAACTGTTTTGGGTGGTGAATGGCTTGGTTAATCTTGTTTGTCTCTGCCTGGAAACCAAGTCTTTTATAGTTTCTGTGATGAGTTTGCTGCCTACTTTGCAAGCAGAATCTGGCAGAGCTGGGGGACCTCCACTTATGCTGCAGTCAGCATTTGAGGCTGGAGAATCTTGGTCTGGTTGTTTTTATATGGATCAGTTTAAATGATTGTAACCTTCTGATGTAAAAGCCATATTTATGGGTGTGTGGGTGACCAGTTGTGAATTAGACCCATGCCTGTCCTGGTTTGTAAAAGCTAGTTGGGTGAAATGGAGGCTATTACTAGCAGGGAGGGCATTTGGGAGGACATAGTGCTTGACACTTTTAAGTCTGTGATTGTCCATCTTATCACTTGATGCTGATTCTACAGCCATTATTACCATATCTTCAACTTCCATTCAGTGACCTTCCCCCGCAAAAGGGGTGGTCACCCAACAGCTCTATGTACTTCTGGATGCTATTTGATTCCTGGACCCTTGTTGGTTTGGTTTTTCATAGATTTCATAGACATTAGTGGCTGGAAGGGACCTTGTGAGATTGAGTCCAGTCCCCCTGCCATAGGCAGCAAGTCTGCTGCGTGGGTCAAATGATCCCAGCAAGATTAAACATCCAGACGCCTTTTGAATAAGTCCAGAGTATGTGCTTGCACCACTTCTGGGGGGAGTCTGTTCCAGACCCTGGGCATATGGACTGTAAAGACATTTTTTCTTATGTCCAGTCTAAACTGTCCTTCCAGGAATTTGTGGCTATTAGACCTTGTTATCCCTTGGGGAGCTCTGGTGAGCAACCATTCTCCCAGGTCCTGATGCATGCCCCCTTATATACTTGTAGACTGCCACCAAGTCCCCCCTGAGCCTTCTCTTCTCCAGGCTGAAGAGTCCCAAGTCCCTCAGCCTCTCCTCCATAAGGCTTGCCCTCTTGGCCTTTGATCATATGGGTGGCTCTCCTTTGGACTCTTTCAAGCTTATCCATGTCTCTTCTGAAGTGGGGGCCCCAAAACTGGATACAGTACTCCAGCTGTCACCTCACTAAGGCTGAGTAAAGTGGGAGGTTGGATATTTTGTCTTGGATATAGCACAGAGACTATGCTTGTGGTCTTGATTTGACAATATTCACTTGGAGATCAACAAGGGAAATTTTGCCCTGTTGATTTTACTAGAACTTTTGGTGGCTTTGATGCAGTTGACCATGGTGTGCTGATAAACTGTTTACCTGGTGGGTATTTGTGGCACTGCTTTGAATTGGGTCTGCTTTTTCCTAGCAAAGAAGTCCTCGGGGCAGTGGTTGGTAAAAGATTGTCATCCCCTTGGGACTTTTCTTATGGGGGTCCGCAGGACTCTATCTTGTTCTCCCTCCTGTTCAGTGTGTATGAAACTACTGGGCAGGATTGTGCAGAGATTTTGAGTGAGGTGCCATTAGTACACTGATGATTTACTCCCCTTCTATTTACTCCCTTCCCTGATCATTGCTGCTGATGTCTCCAGCACCCCTGGCTGATTTGAGGGTGGGGGTGTGTAATTCAAAACCACTCCTGCCCCACTTAAGCCAGGAACAGTGGCGGTGGCAGTGGGTGGGCTCTTCCTCTCTACCCCACCCCCCTGGGCATTCCCTGCTAACCCAGTGGGATAAAATGAATTGAGAGAGGTGTGGTTTGGGAGGGTTGTGGGGGAGGGGTTCCAGAGCTACTTGCAGCTGGGTTCAGCAAGAGACAGCAATGGTGGTAGCGGGTGGGTTCCCTGCTCTGTACTTGCTCCTGGGCTAGCAGAAAACACCTGGGGGGACCAGGCAGAGAGTGGAGGAGGAGTCTTGGGACTCCTTTTCACTTGAGGCTTGTCAGAGCCCAAGCCTGGACATCTTTTGAGAAGTACTGTAAGACTTTCTGATTTGGACAGACAAGCAAACAAAGTTAGGCTGGGATTTTGTTTGGGGGTGGAGGGGTTCTGGTTTACTGTAGTACTCTACTTTCTGTTATACGTTGTTTTGTTTCTTGTGTTCATTCTATTATATAAATTATATTGTTCTTTTACTGCAAGGTGCCCTGAGCCTTCTTTGGAAAAGGTGGCATATAAATCTAATAAGTAAAATAATACAGCGTGGGAGCATCTCTACATGCAGTTAATGCACGTGAATATTCTTTGCAGAAAATTCAGGCACATTAAAGTGCTTTGGGGCATACATCTAACCATGCACCCCCCACAGGGGCAATTTGTGCCTGGCAAGATCAGCCCAGTCCAGGGCTGCTCCTGCTCTGCCCCCCTGCAGCAGCCAGAGGCAGCTCCAGGCTCCCCCGGGTGGCAGCCCCGGGGCTGGCAGGGGACACAGGGGTTGGTCCCAATCTCCACATGGCTGCCTGCCACTGCCTGCCTCCCACCTGGAGTGTCCTGATCCCCACATGGCCGGGAGAGCTGCACCTGCTCAGCAGGGTGCTGCGTGCCAGCCACATGGCAGGCAGTGTCCCCACCAAGTGGGGATGGCTCTCTCAGCCACATGAGGATCAGGATACTTATAATCGCCATGTGGCTGGCAGGCAGTGTCCCTGCCAAGTGGGAATGGCTCTCTCAACCAGGTGGAGATCAGGTCTTGAATGGTTTTTTTTGTTCCTGCATGTGCCTTTTGCAGCATTTTAAAGGGCTTTGAGACGCTGCGATACACACTTGTGCACTTGTGTGGATGCGCCTGTTAGTGTGGCTTTCCACCCAGACTAATATACCCTGCTTCTTAGCAGGGCTAACAGAACTACACTGGTTCTGGTATCTGAGCTAGTTTTTCAGCTCCAGCTTGTGTGTCCCTACATGACACTGCATTTTGCTATGTAGATAACCCTTAATCTCCCACATTGCAGGTGAGGGTCCCCACCACCAGACTACAGAATCAGTTTTTCTCCTTCTCAATGTCTCCAGTGGAAACTGTTCTACTTTTTATAAGTTAATAAATGTTGATAGAGCCAGAGAATGAGACTGAATCAGGCAGCATAACAGCTTGATTTGGGTCTCCCAAGTTCCAAGTCAATGCCCACACCACTGGGCTTTGATGCTACTTTTGGGTTGATCTCTCTTGTTTGACCTGAGAGATCCTTTTGGAAATGAGAAACCTTTCCAGGAAAATTTCTGTTGAAATAGACACTTTTCTGTGACAAGTTGAAATTAATTATTGCTTTCAAACAGGAAAAACTTCCTGTTAAAAAATTCCCAACCAAATCTATTGGCAACCAGGTGGAGATGAGAACTGAGAAAAAGAGAGATCAGCTCTGTTCCTCCTAACAATGTCTTTTAAGCTGTACTGTAGGCTTCTTTCTGGAAGGGCATGATATTATTCCCAAACTCTTTCTCAGGCCCAGTTGTGCAGTTTTCTAAAGAAACAAATGTTTGCATTTTATATAAAATGCAGTGACTGGATGAACCTAATACCTTTTGTAGGCTGGTTTGCTCAAGATGGAGATACTTGGCATGAACCTTTGGCTCTCACCAAAGCAATTCTTACCTGCATAGAAGGACTTCTACTGCAGTTGTGGCTAAGGATTACTGTACTGTTATGACTGAGCTTCAAAGGATTAGGGGCATGATCCATAGGCCAGTGATGGCAATAAGTCATTCCATTAACTTTAATAAGCTTTGGATCAAGTTTTTAGGGTGGGATTTTAAGAAGTGGCTGGTTTTGGTTTTGTTGGATTTAGGCCAATGCTGAGAACCTTTCAAAATCCCATCTCCAGTGAATATTACAACTATGATTAGAAATGATCTTCTAAGTAATTATTTAGCTGTTGTTTCTGTGCCATAAGTGCTTGGTTTGAATTATTTTTCTGTTTTGCTCTGTGTAGGACTCTTGGAATTAACACCACCTATTCTAAGTCTTTGTGAATCATCATTTAAAACAGGAAATAGTAATTCCAGAATCTGAGATATTTCATGTTCAAACCACCTCTGAGCTTGATTTGAATAAAAACCCTATAAATTAATGCCCTGTAAAATGTAATACTCTTATGCCAATTTAAATACAAACCACTCAAAAACGTTTCTCTAGAAAAATTCTTTCACAGGCACATTGTTAAATAAAATAGGAATTAACAAAACTAAAAAGATAGAACAAAAAAGTATTTCTTCCTGCAGTATAACTAGAGCTTGCACACTGGCCCATGTAGTGCTAGAAAATAACAAGTATAAATGACTTGTAATCACCATAAAGGTAGTGGAGACCCAAGATTTTTATAGATAACATTATGGACTAGATAAATTAGTGTAGATCCATTGGGCACATCCCCATGAGTGGGAACTTACGTTTCCCCAGGGACAAATAGCAGCAGCACATATTTGTGCTGCTGCTACTTGTCCCTGGGCATGACCCTGCACGTGCACTCTGGCATGCAGCAGGAAGTTGGGGAGGCTGAGGTCAGGTAGGGGAGATGGGCCAGTACTTGGGCTGGCCACAGCAGCCTTACTTGGGGTCTTGAGGGCCTCCTGGGGCTGCAGCAGCAGTCCAGGTGCATGGTGCATGGCCAGTAGCCAGAGCGTGACTCTAGCTGGCCAGGATCCAGTTTCAGGCGGTACATGCTGCAGCCATGTGCGCTGTGCCACTATCCCAGTATCTAATTTTGTTAGATTAATGTGCTCTGCATATGTTTTGCAGCGCCTCAAAAGGCCTTGAGGTGCCACAAACCACACATTCCTCCTCATGTGGATGCAGCCATTGATGTCAGTAGAGGAACACTGATTTTCAACCATTGAGGATCTGACCCTACATTGTTACTAATGATGTGGGCCTCCAGGTTGCAAAATACATTGTATAGGCAGACTCTAACCCTAGGTTGAAGTTCCAGTGACTTAATTAGAGTAGCTTGTAGAAATCGGACCTGAGATGTAAATAATATAATACTTGATATTGAAGATGCCTTTTTTTCCTTCTCCAGAATCAAAGGCCTTACATCTTGGGACTGTAATGCCTTTTTGTATTCAACACTGGGGGTAAAGCGACTCTTGCTGACCCCTAATACTATGGAACAAAGATTTTAGGTTTTATAATATACAGTGCAAAGACCTTTTGTAAATAATTTTTCCCCCCTCAAAAATTGCGTGCAAGCTTAGGATATTTATACATGTGCTTGTGGGGGAGGGTCCCGGGGGGGGAGGGGGGAGGGCTTAATTAGAGTGGCCCTTGGAGCTGCTCTAATTAAAGTATTAGCATCCTTGTCCTGAAATATGGCAGTGGGGGGACTTTTACTAAAGCTCATTGAATGAACTTTAGTTAAAATACCCCCGCCAACATTTTTCAGTGTGGGGACACTGATATACAGGATCCTCTAGTCTGCTGGAGCACAGCAATTACCACGCTCCACCAGGCTTGATTAATTGAGTCTGCTCTAATGTGTTGTAATTACAATGCAGCAGAGCAGCCTCGCTGCATGTCTACAGGCACCCTCTGTGATAAAATCCTTTCTCACCCCTTTTTCATGTTGTTGCATATAGGTTACTTAGGCTAGGGACAGACATTACACATAAACCGGTTTAAGTGATCAGAAACTGGTTTAAACCTGTAACAGAACAGAAGTTCAGTGCACATAAACCAGTTTCAAAATGGCTGAAACTGGTTTAAGGTAAACATGGTTGAATGTAGTATCAGACTTAACTGATATGGCTCAAACTGGTCTATGTAATGTCTGCCCCAGACCCCTTCCTGGTTTAAGTTAATCCAGAGTACCTCAGCATCCCAGATGCTTTGCAGCCCTGTGCTGTGTTGTGCTGTCTGTTCTAGAGAGCAGGGCTGGCCCCACCCCTCTGCTCCCCAGCCAGAGCTTTGGCAGAGACTGCAGGCACAGTAGGGTCTGCCTGGCTCCCTCCCCTTTTGCCCCTCACCCGCCACTCACTGCTCAAGCAGGGATCCCCCCTTCCCTCCCTCCCATCTCCCACAGCTGGATCCCAGCCCCACGGACACTAGCTGGCATGTGATATGCTAGCTAATGGTGAGAGGTGCCTGTGGCTGTGTGTCTCCAGTTTCACTAGGACTGGACAAAGGCAGACAAGACTGTGATCAGAAACTAGTTTAAACCTGTAACAGAACAGATGTTCAATGCATATAAACCAGTTTCAAAATGGTTGAAACCGGTTTGAGATAAACCTGGTTGAATGTAGTATCAGACTCAACTGATTTGGCTCCAACTGGTTTATGCAATGTCTGTCCCAAACCCCTTGCTGGTTTAAGTTAAATCAGAATCCCCTAGCATCCCAGCATGCTGTCTGGGCTGGGCAGGGCAGGGCTCTGCTCCACAGCAGGGCTGGCCCCTCCCCTCTGTTCCCTGGCTAGAGCTCAGCACAGGCTTGCAGGCACAGCAGGGTCTGCTGACTTCCCTGTGCCCTGCTTTCCTCCCCCTATCACCACTCACTGCTTAAGCAGAGTTCCCTTCCTCCTCTCTGCCACAGTAGGGACTGTAGCCAGCATGTGGTATGCTATCTAATACTGAGAGATGTCTCTGTGTGTCTCTCTCCAATTTTACTGGGGCAGGCAGACATAACAGTGACTACTTAGGGCTTTTGGAGCTAATCAACAGATCAGCCGGTAAGCTGTTTAAGAAGTTGCTCTCCTGTTAGTTTGCTGCAGACAGCAGGACAAAGCAGGGAGGGTGATTGAAAAGCTCTGTATCATCAACAGATGCATGTACCACACACCCCACCTTGCCTCACAGTGTTAGCCTGGGGTTGGGGGCTGGCCACACTCCTGCCCCTTGAGCAGCCAGCAGGTAAAAGTCTGGGACTGTGCAGCCAGACCTCTCTAATGATAGAGTCCTGCTGGGGCCTTGCCATGCTCCCCCGCCTCTCAGCCCAGCTCCCTGCAGAAGGGAAGGGAGGGCTGCTCTAGTGCCCTGCAGCTTCTTGCCTGAGCCACTGCAGGCACATGCCTGAATTTCCTCTGTCCAGTTACAAACCAGTTCAGTCTAGCCAGGTTAGACCAGCCTGCAAAGGCTGAATCAATTCAGGCTCAGGCTTTTTGAATGTCTGTCCCTAGCCAGTAGGAAGAAGTGGGAAAGGGAGATTGAAAAGCTTAGTATCATGAACAGATGTGTGCACTGCACACAAGCAGTCTTCCATCCCCTCCCCCCTTTGCCTCAGAGTGCTAGCCTGGGGCTGGGGGCTGGCAACACTCCTGCCCCTTGAGCAGTGAGTGGGGAAAAGCCTGAGACTGTGCAGGCAGGGTAGTGGTTTACAACCCTCCCTAATCAGAGTGACCTGCAGGGGGCCTGGCCATGTCCCCGCTCAGCTCAGCACTATAGACAGAAAGGGAGGGCTGCTCTAGCACCCCCCAGTTTCTATCCTGAGCCACTGTAGGTATGTGTCTGCATTTCCTCAGTCCAGAGGGAATGTCTGTGCAGTTACAAATTGGTTCAACCTAGGCAGGTTAGATTAACCAGCCTGCAAAGATTGAATCAGTTCAGGCTCAGGCTTTTTGAATGTCTGTCCCTAGCCTTAAAGTCTATTTCTTGATATTTAAATGCAGTCCTGTGCATAGTTTCATTTACCTGAGGTAAACCAGGTCCATAGTTTTTAATGGTGTTGTTTTCTTTTCTTTTCTTTGTTTTGTTTTTATTTGTCTTATTCTACTGCCAAGTGGCCTTGATCAAGATTAGGGTTGATTGTTTTTGTTACATGTAGCAAAAATATTTTCCACTCCATTATAATAATGCAAATACATAAGACTGAACAAAGATGGGGCCGGGGGGATGGAGGGGAAAAGCATTATTTTTCCTTTTTTATAAATGGGGAGATAAGACACAAATTAGACAGGCTCTTTGTGTGATCTTATACTGCTCTTGCTAGGACTAGAATTAAACGCAGATCTCCAGAGTCTCAAGCTAACATATTAGCCGTGAGACATTTTTTTTCTCTCTTTAGCACTCATCCAATTTAATAGCTAGTTTATAGACTGGGATATAATTTGCAGTTCCCCAGCATTTAGACCGTAATTGCAAGGCTGACAAGGAATATAGGAGCACCCTATGAAAAACTACCAGAGCAATACTCAGAGCTCATCTACCTTCTGAATTGGCATCTTCTCCTTCACAGATCCTCCTCTGTAAGACGGAATCAATCCCACTGTCACAATTTAATGAAAAACAATTAAAGTCAGATTGCCTTTCCTCTTCCATCCATATATACAGTTCTGGTTTAGGTGCTTTCATGGATCTTGTTTCTTTCATGTTTCTAGACCCTGTATTATAGTATCATGGTGCTTAGGGTTAGAAGAGACCTAAACAGATCATCAGGTCCAACCCCCTGCCCCGGGCAGGAACAAGTGCCAGGATCATATCACCCCTGCCAAATATCTGTCCAGCCTCCTCTTGAAGATCCCCAAGGTAGGAGAGAGCACCACCTCCCTTGGGAGCCCATTCCAGAGCCTGGCAGCCCTAACTGTAAAGTAATGTCTCCTGATGCCCAGCCTGAATCTTCTCTCTAACAATTTGTGGCCATTATTCCTAGTAATCCCGGGTAGTCCCTGGAGGAACAGAGCCTCCCCCAATTCCCGCTTGTCCCCCCTGGTGAGTTTGTAAATGGCCACCAGATCCCCTCTCAGCCTTCTCTTGTGGAGGCTGAATAGGTTCAGGCCCCTTAGCCTCTCTTCATAGGGCTTGCCCCACTGCCCCTTGACCATGCAAGTGGCCCTCCTCTGTACCCTTTCAAAGCTAGCCACATCTTTCTTGAAGTGTGGTGCCCAGAACTGGATGCAGTACTTTAATTGTGGCTTGACCAATGTCACATAGAGGGGAAGGATCACCTCCCTGGACCTGCTTGTGATGCATCTGTATATGCACAACAAGGTGCAGTTAGCCTTACTGACTGACCACTTCCTCGCATTGGCGGCTCATGTTCATCCTGGAGTAAACAATGACTCCAAGATCCCTTTCTGCTACCGTGTTGACAAGAAGGGTGTTCCCCAGCCCATAGGTGTGTTGCTGATTCCTTCTCCCTAGATGCAGCGCCTTGCACTTGTCTGCATTGAATTCCATTCTATTCTCATCCTCCCACCTCTGTAATTTGTCTAGATCTAGCTGGGTTCTATCCCTTCCCTCCAGCGTACCCACCTTGCCCCACAACTTGGTGTTGTCAGCGAATTTGGACAGTGTGCTTTCCACACCCACATCCAGATCGCTGATGAAGATGTTGAACAGTACAGGCCCCAGGACCGAGCCCTGGGGGACTTCACTGCTCACATCCCTGCAAGTCAAAAATGGCCTGTCCACCACCACTCTCTGGGTGCAACCATCTAGCCAATTTGCTACCCATCTGACTGTGTAGGCATCAGTGCCACAGTCACTTAGGTTTTGGTGATTTTTGGAGATCTTTGTTTGGCTCAAAATCTGTGCAGGGGTATAGGGGCTGTTGATTAGACAAGCTACAGGAAGAAAGGTGAGCTGGGAGTATTGTTGAAGGTGGGAACTCATTGACTTTCCTCCAGAATTTTTGGAAAGCACAGTGTTGTTTTAATACAGCTGGTACCCATTATTAATATTCCCTTCTTCAATAAAATGCATTGTAAAGGTCACAGCTCCAGTCCTGCAAAGGCTTACGCATGTGCTTAACATTACATCCTGGAGAAGCTAGTGTTAAAGAGCACATTTGCAGTCTTTGCAGAAGTTGGGCCAATGTTGTTGAGTACATAGTTATTGCTGCAGAATTTACTCACAGAATCAGGTTAGTCACTTCAGGAAGTGATTTTAGATATCTTGAGTAATATTTTTTTATTAACACCCTCCCCCCCCTCCCCCCCCCAATAACTTTGAATTCTGTTTTAGGTTTGATTAATTTCTTTAGAGAGAAGCTATGAAGTCCATTTGATTTTGAAGGAATCAGGAAAAATAGTGGAAAGCCCTAAAGGACAGATTTCTAATGTTGCTTTTAATTAATTCCACTGCAATTTTCATCTTTAAGTGTTTTGCCTTCCAGCCTTAACCAGTGATAATAACACACAACCTCTGACAAAACTTTTTTTTTTACAAATATGCAACACTAAAGTTAGTGTTTTCTTAATGTCATTATAGACTTCTTGCAACTAGCTCTTATGTGTGTGGCTGCATTCCTTGACTTTTTTCAGGCCTCAAGAGTGTACATTCCTCCTTTAGTTTATCATTTACAGGATGAGCTCATACTCTTGTTGAAAATACCTGAGAAAAATCTCTTGGCTACCATAGGCACTGTGTGGATAATTTTCAAGCTAACATTTATTTTTCTGCTCTCTGCTTCTTCCCTAAGATTTCGAACTTTTGGTCTTGAGGCAAATCTGCAAACATGAAACACTTTGAATTACAGGCAAAGGCACCTATTCTGTTTTCTCAACCAAACTGGAAAAATCAGTCTGGCACAAAAGGTATCAATGACTTCATATGCTGGAGAAGAAAAAGGATGCATTATTTTGGTGGGAATCAGAAAATTTTAAAAGTAACCAGCCGTTCATCATGGCAGCCCTGCTTGTCTTCCCAGGAAAATGTTTTCAAGCAATTAGCATTAAAGAACCCTGCTTTAAATAAGGTGAGTGCAAGTCCAATATTTTGTTAGCTTGCTGTCTTATAATGTCAATTACTTCAAAACAAAGGCCAACATTTGTAAAATGCTTGAAAGTAGCGTTGAATGTAAAACTAGTACTAATTATGAACACATAGAAAAGCTTCTTTTGATAGCCTATATATTGAAATTTAGTGCAATGTAAAGTGTTCATCAAATTTTCTGACTTAAGTGGACTGTAGTTGTTGTCATGCTTAACTTTTTGAAAACACATGTTTTCTGTAAACAAGCCTACCACGCTCTCCAATACATATAGGAACAACAGTTGCCTTCTACCATTAACTTGTTTGATATAATTGGTATTATGAAGATGCTTTTAGCCGATTGTTTTGTTTTAAACATGGTGATGAGATTTTAAAGTGTTCCCCAATTGTTGCATTTAGATAACAGTGTTCAATTCATCATTACATTATATACTGTTTATAATTTAAGTTGAAATTTTCCAAAGTAATCTAATTTTAATTGAGGCAAAGTTGAATTTGTTTTTATTCTAGTAGAATTTAATAAATGAATAGCTTGTCACTAGTTAAAATTTCCTACTGCTTGTTTGGCTGTGAGGTTTCAGACTACGTTTATTTGCTGCCTAGGTAACAAATCCAGATGTGGCACTTGTCTGTATTTTACTGAATTATGTGGAACAAGCTGAGGACAAACACACTAGACTAGTCAGCTAGAGTGTACACTCTGGTATCCCAGCATGTTACCAAGGAAAATAAATATTGTACTCTTTCTTGTCATTTGGATTTGGCTGGAAGTGAAACAAGAAGCTTGGCATTAAGATATTACTAAGAGACTGTATGATTACTTTTATCTTCAGTTGACCTTGGATTGTTTTGCTTTACAAAGTAATTGTTTTGAGTATTGATTAAATACTTATGACTATAGTTTTGGAAGATGACAAGATTTAAAGCACAGGGAGGAAAGGGCTTATTTGCAATGAGGGGGAAAAGAAACCCCAAACCCCTTGACAGTAACTTTTGTCTTTTGGTCCTTTAGCAAATTCTTTTTTCAGATTCTTTTTTCTAATTTATCTTTCAAGTTTATTCTACTGAGCTGTGAGCACTTGTTACTAAAAGTGATAGTTATACACGTGCTTTGGGGTGGGGGGGCATTTTAATTAGAGTGACTTGCTGGAGCTGCTCCAATTAAAATGTCCGCAGCATCTCGTATTCAGTGTTTCATGTTTCAAAATGGTGGCAGGGGTGCTTTAACTAAAGCTTATTTGAGCTTCAGTTAAAATGCCCCCGCTGTCATTTTGTAATGTGGGGGTGCTGAATACATGAGATGCTGCAACACGCTGGAGCGTTCTGATTAGAATGCATTGGAGCATGTGTAAAAGTGCCCACTTTTTAAATGTTGTGTAAGAATATTATATTATGTTACTTTTGGAATTGCAACTGCATTTTCTAATGGCTAAAGCTGGCAAGCAAAAGTGCTTATACTTCATTGCTAAAGCAGAAGGCAGGGCAGAATGGCACCTTAGAGACCCCCTCTGAATGTGTTAGTCTCTACGGTACCACGAGGCCCTGCCTTCTGCCTGATTTAAGACTAACACAGCTAATTACCTCTCTTACTTTTTTGTTAAATGAATGACCGAGACAAGATGCGTACGCTGACATCAAATAATTCTGACTTTGCGTGATTTAATTCTGTGACAGAATTGGATCAAATGCTATAGTTTTATTAAAGGATTAAAAATGTTTCTTATATTTTAAAAATATTAAAAATAAAAGGTATGCAACGTGATATACCATTCGAAGCACTTGATGCTGTGCACCTCATGCTGGCAAAACTCATATTGATTTTAATAGGAGTTTCCTCCAATAGAGACTGTGGGCAAAATACTTGCTTCATACTTCCACCCTTGCCCCCCTAATATCCTAATAATTTCTTTTTCAGAAGACCTGAGAGAGGAAGGAACCCCTTCTCTTGCTCACTCTTTCTTGTAACCTAGAGGTGGGCATAGTTCAGCCTCTACACTTCATGGGCTCTCATGACAGCTAGAATTTCTCTCTACCCTCTATGGCAATGTGGTAAACTATGCACTCAAGCTTACTTCTTCTGTTGCCAGTGCCCCTTAAGGAGCTGTTTCAATCTCCTTCCCTTCCTGTCTCACCTTATAGTGGGTCTCAGGTTTGCTGTTGGTGAATTTTTCAGGACTGAAAAGTCCAGTGGAAGGGAGCTCAATGCAGGGATGATGTCAAAGTGATGAAGCATGATAGGTAACAAGTGAAGTAGTGAACTATTGTTTTAAAAGTCCACAGAAGTTATTAAGCAAGTAGCATAATTAAGTTATTAAGCAAGTAGCATAATTAAGCAAAGGAAAAGATATCTCCTCATGAAAATAATATATACATGAGTGCATGCCTGATGTTTTTCTAATATAAATCATTAAAAAGAAGTCTGGAGGATAAGCAGTTCAGTTTTAGCTTCAGAGCACTAACAAGAAAGACTGAATTCCTGAGGCAGTCATAGAAACGTGAATGGTGACCACTTTCTGTATGTTATTGAGGCATCAATGTAAGAATAGATGCTCTGAAATCATGATGCTGTATTCATCTTTGCAATTATACAACTTATTATTTAAATATTCGAGGACAAAAACTGCTCTCATCATTCACCTGGGTGCCCCTAAGGGGAATATTCTGTGAGTACAGGGATCCTCAGAACAATATTACCAGTGCATTTTTTTAGAATATTAATGGTTATGTATGCTGTATTGATTATCTTAATTTATATATCTATAGAATATAGTATATTTGCATAGATGTATAAATTAAGATAATCAGTACAGTGTATAGTATAGTATAGAGTATATATACACACTGTGATAACAGCTCTGTGATAGGTGATTAGGAGACATTAACAGTGCATTATTTATTCAGCACTGGTTTATACATCTGATTAATTTTAGACGTAATTATTTTGTGTAACAGTTGTTCCAGAAGGTAATACTAAATGTAAAAATGTGCACATCTGTCTGCTTTTGACAACAATGAATCTTAAGTAGATTTGTAAGTTATTTATGGGTATCAAAGTGCTGTTCCTATTGTAGATAAAGAACCATAGTGAGCTTCACTTGTTTCTTATCTTCCCCCTTGCAGTGCTGTAAATCTAACTTCTGCCCATCCTATTGTTAAAAGAAAAGCAGCCATATTGTGCTGATTGCTATTAAATTAAAGCAGAAAGGGGGAGAAACAAAAGTGGAAGCCCATTTTACCAGCAGGGATACCATCACCTTTTATTTTGCCTTTTTGAGGTCACAAAGTCATTGCAGGCATCTGACCTCTGATAACCTCTTCAGTGCCACAGCATGCAGTTTCTTTCGGAAGAACTTAATTAAACACAACTGAAGTTCCCTGCTAACATTTGTTGCTGAAAAGATTCTTCTTTGATTGCTTGATGTTTGCTGGTGAAGGGAAAACAGAGATTCTTCTTTTGTTCCCAGAAGAAAAGTTAGCATATGTTAGTTAAGGATTTGTGATTTCCTATGGAGGTACAGGTTCCTTCCTAAAATCCAACAGCATTCTTTAATCATGCAGAAGTATCAAAAATAGGGAGTAAAACAATGCTTAGAGAATTTAAGCCAGATTTTAAAAATAAATCTCAGAAGAGGCTACTTTTACTTTTTTGGAGGTATTCTGTAATCTTGGATAGTATAATAAGTGAAACTGCATTCTCTATATAACCAAAGTGCATGTTTATGGCAGTACATTTTATATTAACTATTCAATATAAAACTTTTATTTAAGGGAAGTTCCTTGTTATGGTATGCTGTAGAAATTTAGATTGCTGTTTAAATAGTGCACATCCTTGGCAAAGGCTTTGATTCTCAGAAGCAAAACATTTGATCCAAGCTGAAAAACAATTTTATTTTGAAGGAGCTCTGTTCTGTGCATCTTGTTTAGTGGATATGTTTACTAGTAAATGTTGAAACATCTTTTGATTTAAATTCTTTGTCACTTTTTGTGTGCATCTTTAAGAAGAGAAACTTAAAAAAAATAACTGTAGTGCCCTAATGGCACGACGATGAGAATCCTTTCCTATCTGTTAAATGCATGGGTGGGTATTTGAAGTAATCAGATTACTGGTACTGGCACAATGTGGGTGGGTTAGGAGTCAGAGAGAGTGACCATGTGATTGAGGAGCAGTATGGATCCTACCAAAGGGAAAGAGACAGAGGCTGCATGATCTTGTCTGGTGGGTTCAAAGGCCATTCTGTCATGCTGGCAAACTACATCAGCAATGGTAGCAAAGAGACACACCCTGGTGATGGCCCTGGCTTACACTGGGCAGAAGAGCCATGTCTCCAATAGCCCTTATGGACTGGAACCAGTGGTCAATCAGAATAGTGAGGGGCTTCAGTGGTCATACACTGTCAAGGATCTTGACATCAAGAGTGGATCATCATGTGCGAGTGGGACATGACAAAGGGAAGAGGGTAAGGACAAAGGGAAAGAAAGCGAGTATACAAGAAAACTTGTAGCCACTGAATCAAACTTGTCATATTATTTGCTAGAAGTGGTCCACTTGCCTCCCCTAATTACTGACCGTTAATGGTCGAAATATAGGTACTGATCCTGCAAACAAATGCGCTGAGTCTGTACGACGTTCCATTGAAGTTAATGGGCCTCTCTGCAGGTGCAAGAGTTCATATTACTGCATCTGTTTGCAGAATTGGGGCCACAGTGAGCAGAAATGATGTGGTCAAGAACTGACTGGAGATCATGTTACCAACTCATTAGAGGGAATGCGCTCTGATAACTGTAAAACAAGCTTCAATATTCACTCACTTCTCACATCTAGTTTGCTAGGTGGCTTCATTTATTAGCGTATGTTCAAGTACATGAGCACTTGTGCTAGCCTTTCTTTAAGAAACAAAAACATTAACCCTCTAGTACACCACCTGTTTGCAATTCATTGTTAACTACAGGGGTTTTTTTTATTGGCTAAGTTGTTTCGCTTTTCATTAACTTTGTTCTTTATTAACATGCAGGCTGCAATCCTATTTCTTTTGCTAGAAATGGACTCTGTTTGTCATTAATACCATACTTATGTCTGCCTCTTTCTTATAAGGTATTTTAAAAGAAATAAAGCTTTTCTTTTCTTGTCTTTTCTTTTGTATCTTTGGACCTTTAGACTGTGGCTATATCCTTGTGGCTTTACAAATGTACTTGATTTAGCTTTCAATATATAATTAAGTCCAAACAAGTTAATTGCTTTGTAAGTGTCCAAAATTCCCTCATTTCACTTCCATTCATTTATCAATGTTCATTATACAGCCACAGTTCCACATAAACACAAATGATTGTTAATGAATGCCTGATGTCATATTCATTAGAAAATCAGGTTAATGGCTAGTAATGAATATCTGAGTTACTTGGTACTTTCAAGTATGTGTTTTTTGTTGTTGTTGTTGATTACAATACTACTTTAATTTACAAAAAAATCTTACCTGTATCTTAGTCCAACTAAACCATTATTAGATGGACCCTTTGTAAAATAAAACAACTAACACTGCTTCCATGCTGCAGGTGCTTTGCCCTTAGATGGAATTTTTCACAGTAATAAGGAAATGAAACCTCTATTTGTATCAGACAATTTATCTATCGATTTATGCTTAACACAGAAAGGGACTAGTTATGTATAGTTTCATTTGTTTAGTCGTAGTTTATTTTAGCAATGTACAGAGAACAAATTTGGGTAGGCAACTTACACTCTTAGAGGTGTAATATCCTCCTGTTGATTCAGATGCATTTTTTTGATGCATAGGACAGCAGTCTGCATGATTTAATCTATATCTGTATTTATACATACATCCATGAACATATACCAACATTTTAATTGCTGAGGACCAAAGTCAAATATAAACTGAACACAAATAAAATGATTAGCTGCACAGTAGCTAAATCTTTACAAAACAGCACTAGGTTACATAACTATATTTCTAGTTAACATTTTAAGTATGCATGTGTGTAGGAGGATAGTCACCGTACAATATGCATTCTCAGGTGGCATCAACTTAATCAGCCCACTAATAACCATCTGCCCATATGAATTTTCAAAGCAGTTTTTGGGAAAATGTGTATCTGTTTCAGTATTTGCCTAACTTCAGATGCTGCAGTATGTACATCATTGAAATCAGGCATTTTATGAATCATTTCTTGTAGGTTGTCTACTTTAATGTAGTTTGAAATACTGCAAATGCAGCTCTGCATTGAATGCATGTGAAGACCAGGAAACTTTTCAAAGCGTGTCCTGTGGGAAAGACCTGCCTTGGACTAGATACGGAATTGAAGTCTTGACCCTTTTGGTCTTTTAAAGGCCCCATCATACTCATCACCAGCGTAGATAGAAGAATCTGCCATGATCAGATTACATTCTGCATAGCCAAATCCTTTGCTGTTACACAATGCATCTTGACTTCCTGTCTCAAGAATTATAGCACAGGAATAGTGTTGGTACTGAAGGGGTAGCTGCATCCCACCCCAGTTTAAATTGTCTCCCTTGTTGTCTTTCAGGAATAAAGACTTGTAGTAACATTCTCTTAAACAGCTATGGGAGCTTAAATCCCATTTTCAAAAGTGTCATGGCAGTAAAACCTTCTGGCTACTTGTATCAAAGGGAACAGCTAATTTTGATTATAACACTGAAAATAATATTAACACAGACAGTTGGGCAGAATATTTTTCCAATCAGTTTACTTCCTCTATTGAACAAATAAATAGTAATCTTAGTGGGTAATAGCCCCCACCCACCGATACAATTAAGGATCGGGTAACAAAGGATCAAATAGCACATCTCCTCAAAGCACAATGGAAGAATAACGCTCCAGACCCAGATAGAATACCAGTGGAAGTTTACATTGATAACATCAAATGGTGGACTGTGATCTTGGAAAAATGGTATAACTCTGTAACTGAGTTGGGCCAAATCGCAGATTCCTGGAGAGGGAGTATAATTGTACTGATTTTCAAGAAAGGTTTGAAAGATAAGCCAGAATCTTATTGCCCTTTCAGCTAAAATTTTTGGGCGCCATTTGTTATATCGTCTCATAGCATGGGTAAAAGGGGAAAACATATTACATGAACATCAGACCAGATTTAGGGATGGATATATCACTATTGATAACACATTTATTTTTCAATCTTTGAGACATAAGTATACGCAAATCAGCTGTATATTGCATTTGTAGATATGTCAAGAGTTTTTGATAATATAGATAGAATTAAACTTTGGGAGAAACTTTGGGGGAATAATTGATAAATTATTGGATTGACTCTTCTCTTTTGCATTTGTTGATAAAATATTATAAAGATATGTGGGCCCAAGTTAGGTGGAGCTTGAAGGGTAAACTTACATAAAAAATTCACATACAAAAAGGGGTTAGAGAAGGATATATTTTGGCCCCTTTGTTATTTAATCTCTACATGAATGATGTTATTGGGAATATGCAAGATGTGCATTTTCACCCCCCAAAATTATTAGCAACCCTGATTCCTATTTTAATGTATGCAGATGATACTGGTATACTGTTAAGAACTCCTATTGGATTACAGAGAGCAGTTACAACTTTTGAGCATTTTTGTGGCCAAAATAAATTAAAGATAAATTATGATAAATCCAAAATAATGTATTGGGGAAGCTGTGTGATGAAATATCCATGGAATATGGGGGGAACCAAACTTGAAGTTGTCATAACCTATAAATATTTGGATGTCTTAGTTTTCACTGACTGAATATGATGTTTCCATGATGGAGAAGCTATGTCTAAGGCAGTCCAATCGGCTGTGGCTATCAAGTAATTTTATGAAATCACAGCAGGATGATCAGCCCAAGTTCCTATATCAGCATACAAAGCCAAAGTTACCTCTCAGATCATATATGGCGCTGAAGAATGGGGTAGTAATGATGTAGAAATACCACAGAACAAGTTTCTTAGGGCTCTTCTGGCTCTTCCTCCCTCAACTCCTGCATCTTTTCTGAGCTTAGAGATGGGAATGGATTCTATTTTAACTAATATTATTATTAGAATGGCAGGATTTTGGTTTAAAATCCTCCCCCTTTTACCATCTCGTTTGCTTAAATTATGCTACATAGAAGATATTAAATATCTTTTACAGATCCAAATGTAATAAACTGTCTCGCAATTTTCATTTAAAGGCTGAGGCGATTAGAGTTAAATATCCTTTATTACTGATATAAGAGATACATTTTAACATTAGACTTGATTTTAGTGTTTCAATTGTGGATCTATGTACAACAAAATTATAGATTCATGTCTTGATTTACTACTATGTTTATATTAATAATGTTTAGATGTTGGTGGGCTCTGTTTTTAGTATAATACTTGTAGTTTGGTTACTTTGTTCAAACTTATTTATATTATGGGTGTATGTGTGTTATGTCATCTTCAGAAGCATTGCAATTAGCCAGAATCCTTAATAAACAAATAAATAGAATAAATAAAAGTGACTTAGCCAAGCCAATGGGATGTAGACATCTTAGTGACAAAGTCACTTCTGAAAATGAAACTTTGGCTCCTAACTGTCTTAATTTTTTTTTTTTTTAATGCATCTCATGTTGATCAAACTACAGTAGCAATTGTTGTTAGGATGTTTAAAAATGCGGCTTGTACTCTTTCATCAAATCATTCGCTCTTATTTCACACAGCAACTTCACCAGACACTTTAAATGTAAGCAACACTGGGTGAATCTACATGACATGTTTACTGTGGAGCTGCTTAATTAGCTCTACAGTAAAGTGTCATCAGTCTACACATGTGGAGTTATTAGGCCAGAGTAAACTAATTAACTCCGCTGCAGGCTAGTACTGCCAGATGCAAGTACTATCCTGTGGCGGAATTATTTACTCTGCTGCAATGCACGTGTAGATGCTGCCTGCTGGGTAGCCTTATCCTGAAGCACCCCCATATCCCAGCCAACTTGTCTGCAGCACATCGAGCCAGGTTGGAACAGCCCTGGACTGGCAGGCTGACCCTTGGGGCCTCTTGCCAGCCTGGGAAGCTCTGCCCTGGTTCAATGTGCTGCGGTCCCAGGTGCATGTGTAAACACTGAGCCTGGGAACAATAAACTCTAGTGCAAAGCAGACACATCCACTGAATAGTATTTTGTGCTTTGCTTTGAAGCACAAGTAAGCTTCTGTCTTCAAAATGACTTGGCAAATTTGGAAAGTTGCATGCTAGTAAAAGTTAAAACTATATATCATATTTTCCCTTCCTTTCTTCCTTCCTTCCACTTTGGATGCCTCAGACTGGGCTCACTTGCAGCTGCGTGGGGTGATCCTGAGTGTAAGACTCCCTGCTTCCTATCTCTTTTCTTTTCTGACTCCCACCTGTATAAAGGTCTCTTGCTTTTGTTTATCTCCCTTTCTGATTTTTTTCTTGCATTTTCACAGTGTTTTTTCTTCTTTTTCCTCTGTTCTTTGCCTCCCCCCGCTTCTACTTCTGGTTTCCTTGCAAGTTACATTTATCTACTTCACAGCTTCTCTCTTACTGTTTCTCTTTCTCTCTCTTTCTTGATTCTCTGCCATGGGGAGTTACCTTATTTTATCTTTTGCCTTGTGAGGGGTACTCTTATTCCCCTTGCTTTTCTCTTTTTCTTTTTCTTTTCTTTCCCCACCCCAGCCCTCACACACTTCCCCCCCCTCCCCTTTTCTCTTTCTCACTACTCCTTTCTCCCCTCTGGGCACTCACCCTGCTCCCTTTTTGCTTTTTATGGCCACATTTCCAGACACTTATCTCTGTAGTTTATATATACATGATTTTTTTTAATTCCCTTAGTTAGTTTTAGCTTTTGGTATTAACCCTGTCCTAGCAGGAATGGCTGCTCCTACACCTGGCGGCTGGCATGGGGATGCCTCTTAAGACCTCCCCCTTAACCATGGCTTGATCGTCCATACCCTTCCCCCCTTGAGGGTCAAGGCCTGTGCAGGTGCCCTAACTGACCTCCTGGGATGGTATAATATATGTTAGGCGGCTTGTGTTAACATGCATGATACCGGTGATATACCTGAGTGCTCCAATCCTGGTCAACAGGGTGTGCACGGAGTGCCTGGACATCTCAGGCATACACTATCTTGTCACGCCTCTAGACATCCAGGTGGTGATGATGGTGATTTCCAATGTGTCCCCACACCTGTCCAATTGGGAGCTGGCCATGGGACTTGAGCCCTATGGGGTTCCTACAAGTCCTTTCGCTGACTGACGATCGGAAGCAAGGACCCAAAGCTGAAGCATGTCCTGTCCTTTTGAAGGCAGGTCTTCATGCTCCTCAGGGAGGGCTCCCCGTTCTCTGCCTTACTCCTTGAACCTCATGCTCAATGGGTGGAGGTTTGTGATTTATTTTTCCTTGGGAGAGACCACATGTTTCCAGTGTGATACTTCTTCCCACCTAGCAGCCCAGTGCCTGCTGGGGAAAGCGCCCAGAACATTGGTGACTGCAGAGGCGTTGAAGGATGGTGCCCACTTCTGGAGCATAGGCCCTGCCCAGTGAGGCCGGGATCTCTTCCTGACTTCCTTTCACCCCTGTTCCATCTGAGGGGACTGGGGTCTCTGGCATAAGAGAGCTGTCCAGCGGAGGGGCTGGGACTACTACCCAGCCCTCTCCCCTGCCTGTCCTACCTACCAGGCCCATGCTCCCTGGTGCAGAGGCCCCACCAGGTGGAGGGGCTGATGCCTCCACTTGCCCCCTGACCACCCCAGCCAAGGAGGCTGGGGTGGCTGGTGACTATGGCGCCAGGGTCCTGTCAGACAATGGAGCTTGGGCCTCCTCCCAGCTTCCCTCCACCACAGCCTTGTCTAAGGTGGCCAGCCCAGGTGGGTGGGGGTGCTGGGAGCAGTCCATCCCATCCCCTATGAAGGGGGGGTTGCTCGCCACTCCTCCAAAGAAGAAGAACAAGGAGGGGAAGATGAAGGGGGCCTCTCAGGACACCTGATCCCTGTCGGGGCTCTCCTCTGCTGGCACTGGGGAGACCCCCACTGGAGAGCCTGACCCCACTCCAAGTGGCCTGCTGGTGACCCCGTTGCACATGGCCATGGCCGGGGATGATTTGGCAGTGAGAGAGGTGACAGCGGGGGTCACTAACCTCTCCCCACCTCAACAAGACAGAGATTCCTGTCCTGGAGCCAGTCCTCAACCTGGATGATGAGAAGAGACTGTTGTGATTGGACATTGAGGGCATAGACACTGTGTTTTTGCGTGAGCTCCCACCTGGTGTGCGGCCTCACCGTTCTTCTGTCGGAAATGTCCAGCCCAAGTTGGTGGACCCCAACTGGGTCACCCCCAACTACGGGGGTCTCCTCATCTTTCTGTAGTGGACTAAAGGACAAAAGAATGTAGTGAGGCACATCACCCAGTGGTGCACAGACCCTAAGCTTTTTGTCAAGGCTGCCAGGGCTGTGGCCAAACTTATGCAGCAAGCTCTAGGCAACCTGTAGATAGCTTACCATCTGGAGAAGCTTTCAGAGTGGGTGAGAGATGAATGGGGCCTGGGAGGGTCCCTGGAGTAGAGTAGGGCATGATAGGCCTTCCGCGACCTGTCTTTGCTATCTTCCTCTGCTCTTGGGGGCTCACTCTTCCACCTACACCTACCTCGCTCTTCCGCTTCCATACCCACACCCATGGCAGCCACGACCATTGGCACTTTTAACATTAATGGCTGTCTGGTGAAATGGGAGGCCATCCTGGAGCTACTGCACCAGAAGTGGCTGGCCATCGCCTTCCTCCAGGAGACGTGTTTTAATGAACTCAACAAGGTGGTCTGGCATGCTGCCTGGTGAGGCCACTTGTTCCTGAGCCATGGCACCAACCTCTGCACCGGGGTCGTGACTCTCCTATTGCCGCAGCAGCAGCTTGACGTGGTGGTGGAGCAGGAGGTCACCCCCGGCCATCTGCTGACTGTCTGCATCACCCTAGCACAACACCACCTGCTACTCATCAATGTCTACACAGCCACTGATGACCAGGAGAGGGCCATTTTCTTCAAGACCTTGGCCACCCTCCCGCGTAACCCTAGTGAGGATGATAACCTGCTCCTCATAGGCAGGGACTTTAACTGCACCATTGATGCCTAGCTTGACTGCACGAGGCCTGAACCTCACCTGCCCTCAGCCCGCAAACTGCAGTCTGCCCTGGAGACCACGGACCTTGATGATGTTTGGCAAACCTTCCATCCTGATGTGTACCAGTACACCTGGGCCAGGAATAGTGCTGGTGGTCTCACCTTGGCCCGCCTTGACTGCCTTTATGTCACCAAGCACCATCTGCCACTCCTGTGCAGTGGCGACGTTGTTCCCTCAGGCCTGTCAGATCATAGCCTGGTCTGCTGTGAACTGAGCCTGAGCAGCCAAGACTGTGTGCAGGCACTTTATTTTGTGCTTCAACATCAGCCTGCTACAAGACTCCTACTTCCGGGACTGCTTTGCCCACTTTTGGTGGGGCTGGGAGGCCACAAGACTGAGCTACTCCTCCTGGAAGCTATGGTGGGACGTGGGCAAGGTACAGATCTGGGCCTCTTGCCAGAAATACACCCAGCTGGCTATGAATGAACTGCACTGCCATATTCGAGAGCTGGAGGAACATGTGGTAGAGCTCAAGGCCACCTTGCTGGCCACTGGCAGTAAGTGGTGCTGCATGAGAGCCTCTGGTTCTGCAGGAAATGCCTGCATGACTTGGCGGAGAGTGCAGCCCATGGAGCGAGGATCCACACCCACTGCCAAGAGCTGGCAGAATCTGATGCCCCAACCCATTCTTTGACCTGGAGTGGTGGCAGGCAGTGAGCGAAGTCTTAGATCACCTCAAGACCCCCGAGGGCCGGGTAATCATGGTCCTGGGTGAAGTGTGTGAGCACGGTGTTTCCTTCTATCATGACCTGTTTGCAGCTGAGCCATTCTGCTCCGAGGCCACATGGGAACTCCATGAGGGTCGGCCATGTCTCTGTGCCCTGGAGGTCAGTGAACTGGAGCAGGAACTGTCTCTGGAGGAGCTGGCAGTTGCCACAGCCATCCTTACCTCCAGCAAAGTCCCAGGCCTTGACAGGTTACCTGCTGAGTTCTACAAGACCTTCTGGCCTTTCCTCAGCCCCTGCTTTGGCTTTGGGCTCCTCTTTACTGGGGCCCTCCGGGTCTTGTACCAAGATACCTCCAGCCTGCTCAAGGTGAATGGCATGCTCTGCATCCCATTCCCCATGTGCAGGGGTATCCATCATGGCTTCCTCCTGTTAGGCACGCTCTATGCCCTGACAGTTAAGCTGCTGCTGCATGCGCTGCGGTGCTGCCTGAGTGGTGTGGCCTTGCCATTGGCCACGGGCCCATTCCTTGGCCCTCCACTCCGGCTATAGGCATATGCGGATGATGTGACCACCTTCCTCAACACCCAGGAAGATGTGTGGGCCCTGACGTACTGCCAGCGAGCCTATAAGCTTGCCTCCTCGGCCTGTATTGATTGGGCCAAGAGTGATACCCTGCTGCTCAGTGCATGGAGCAGCGCAACCCCCCCCCCGGCTTTGTCAGGGGGCCTCACCTGGCACCACAAGGGCCTCAAGGTCCTGGGTGTGTTTCTGTGGCTGCTGACCTGCATGGCTCACAACTGAGATGGCCTTGAGGAGGGGCTGGAGGCTCGCTTGCAATGGTGGTGCTGGCGCCTACCCAGCCTCTCCTACCGTGGACATGTCCTCATTGCCAACAACCTAGTGGCAGCGACTCTGTGGCACTGATGCACTGTACTCAACCCACCGCTGGACCTACTCAAGAGACTCCAGTGCCTCCTGGTAGACTTCTTCTGGGATGGGTGCCATTGGCTCCCATGGGCCATCATTTACCTACCTGTCACTGAGGGGAGCCCGAGTCTGGTCGACCTGGTGAGCAAGGTGGCCGCCTTCTGCCTGCAAGCCTTTTAGAGACTCCTCCATGGTGAAGAGCGCCTACCCTGGCAACAACTGGCATGCTGGTTCCTGCAGAGGGTGGGAGCCCTTGGCTTCGACTTGGAGCTCTTCCTGCTGGACCTCATGCTCCTGAACTGCGCAGTGCTTCTGGCCTTCTACCACAGTGTGGTATGAGCCTGGAAGGCCACCTTCCACCTCCAGCCCTGGGCCCAGTGCCTGCAGTTCTTATAGCTGCTAAGGGAGCCCCTGGTGCACAATGCGACCCTGTGGTGCCCTGTGCTGAGCCTGGCCTTCACCAGCCTCACGGCCGCCTTCATCCATTTGTGTGTCCTCTGCCTGGGCCATCTCATTGACCCCGCTTGGTCGGCCTGGCTCTTGCCTGAGGCCCTGACCACCCGGCTAGGCATGTGCCCCATCCGCAGCCTGGGCTGTCTCCTGTGTGACATCCAGGCTGCCCTCCCACCGGAGGCAGCAGCCACCCTGGATGCCCATCTCTGGGCACGCCAGGTCCCCTGTGCTGCGGATACTCTGAGTGAGGCTTTTCCCATGCTGCCAGTCACCCCAGCTGTGGCTGACAAGCTGGCCAGCAGGCCTGGCACCCTGCTGACACTCCCTGTACCTCCAGACAGTGACGTGGGTTGCCCCTTTGCTTCTCTGTCACATAGAAGTCTTTATGCCTGGGTGGTTCATGTCCGCCATGCCCAAGTGCTGGCTGGCCTCCCCGATACACCGTGGCAATGGCGCCTGGGGCCACCAGATTCCCCACTGGCCCACCTGGCTTGGCGCACATTGTTTAAATTGCCAACCAGACTGGCGACCTGCAGTGGTGGTTGCTGCATGGCATCCTAGCCACTGGCATGTTTGCATCCCACTTTGACCCAGCCACCTCGACAGCCTGCCCCTTCTGTCCCGCAGCATTGAGGAGAACCTCTTTCATGCCTTCCTTGACTGTCCCTGGCTGCAGCCGCTCTTTCTTGCCCTCGATTTGCCCCTGCAGGCTCTGGACAGGAGCCTCTCGGAGACCACCTATGTGTGTTTCTACCTGTACTGGGTGGCCAAGCAGGGCCTTGTCTGCCTGGCCAACTTTCTACTGGGTCAGGCCAAGATGGCTGTCCTCAAGAGCTGCTACAACCGGCTTTCCAGGACCAGCTCAGAGTTTGAGCGCGCTGTGCTCTGGTGGGTGGTGCCCACCTTTAAGACACGCTGGGCCCTTGAGGGAGTGCTGTGCCATGTAGAGGACGGCTGTCTTCAATATGCACTCTGATGTCATGACCAGTCTGGGTGACTGGGTAGGCTTGGTGTCAGACTGCGACTCCTAGCTCATGCCATGCCCTGGGCCCTCACCAAGCTGCTTTTTGCTTTTTTTCTTTGTGTGAGAAGTTGAAGGTGTTGTCACGTGTATGATTGGATAGAGCAGGGTAGGAATCATTTATTTATAGAGGGCTTTGGCCTGTACGACTGTGTGGCTGGTGTCCCAACTACATAATGGCATGTTAGGCATGACATGTAATACAGCGAAGGTGTCTGTCATGGTGTGATGTTATGAATATAATGGCATGGTGCTCTTGGTTTTATGGTAATTTGTTTGTCTTTGTATATTGGACCTGGACCCCAGAGGGACCAACCATTTGTACCCTGAACCCCTGAATAAGGTAGTTAAAAAGTCGAAGTCCTTCCTTCCTTTCTTCCTGCCGGTGGGCCGGGCACTCTGTTGTGGCTCCCCATGCCTCCCGATAGTGACACGGGTTGTCCCTTTGCTTCTCTATCGTGTAGAAGCATGTATGCCTGGGTGGTTTGCATCCGCCATGCTCAGGTGTTGGTGGGCCACCCCGATACACTGTGGCAACGGTGCCTGAGACCATCAGATTCCCCACTGGCCCACCCGGTGTGGCACGCATTGTATAGGCCGCCGGCTGCCAAGAAGACTAGCGACCTGCAGTGGCGGTTGCTGCATGGCATCCTAGCCACTGGCACGTTTGCGTCCCACTTGGACCCAGCCGCCTTGACGGCCTGCCCCTTCTGCCCTGGGGGTGTGGAGGAGGATCTCTTTCACGCTTCCCTGGACTGTCCCCGCCTGTGGCTGCTCTTTGCCACCCTTGAGCCGCAGCTGCGGGCGCTGGGCAGGAGCCTCTCGGAGACCACCTACATGCGCTCCTACCCATACTGTGTGGCTGAGCGGGGCCCCATCTGCCTGGCCAACTTTTTACTGGGCCAGGCCAAGATGGCCATCCTCAAGAGTCGCTGCAACCGGCTTGCCGGCATTGGCTCAGATGGTGCCCTGCGGCATTTCAGCCTCCTAGTGCGGGCGTGCCTCTCGCTGGAGTTTGAGCATGCTGTGCTCTAGTGGGGGGTGTCCGCCTTTGAGGCACTCTGGGCCCTTGAGGGAGCACTGTGCCATGTGGAGGACGGCCGTCTCAAATATGCTTTCTGATGTCTTGACCGGTCTGGGTGACCGGGCAGGCGCGGTGGCAGACTGTGGCTTCTGGCTTGTGCTGTGACCTGGGCCCTCACCAGGCTGCTTTTGTTTTTCTTGGGGTGAGATGCTAAAAGTTTTTGCACATGTACTATGGGACAGGGAAGGGTGGAACTGTTCGTTTCTAGAGGGCTATATGGCATGTTAGGCATGACATGTACTACTGCGAAGGTGTTTGTCACAGTGTGATGTTCTTAATGTACTGGAATGGTTTCTCTTCTCGCGGTGGGTTTGATGGGTTTTTTTGCTTTCTGTACCTGACCTTCCTTGAAATAAAGTAGTTAAAAAGTCAAAAGTCCTTCCTTCCTTCCTTACCTGTCTTATCTTTGTTTGTTGTGGCTTCTGCCATGGTTACATTATAGTTGGGAGGGCCTACTGGTGCTTGAACTGAAACTGCTTGTCTTCATTGGGCTTAGGAAAGAAAACGGTCATAATCGACTGAGTCTTGTTAGCATACTTGCTACTTTACCTCATGAGATCTTTGAGTCGCTACATTGAACAATAATAGTGATAAGCAGTGATGCTGTGGGTTTATATTCAGAACAGGGCATAAGGCTAATAATGAATTACTCATCATTACTAATTAAGCATAGAGACACAAGGTTGCCTTACTTTAAAATGACAAACCTGGGAAAAGGATTATCATGAGCTATTACTCTGAATTCAATTGCTTACTAACAATGGCAGACCACATTGAAAAATGTAATTGATTCATTTTAATGTTCCTGTCAAATAAGTTGCTTGATGAAATAGCAATGCTGGAAATATTTGTAGAAGTAGTTGTTCTCTGAAACAGTCAAATTCACTTAATCCATAGTGAAAAATATCCAACTAGCTTGAGTGTTTGCAGAAGTCACAACTATTTCTAGGTAATGTTGGCCAATTGAGTTTGGCAGTAGGCACGATCATACCCTCAGGTTTAAGACCCCAATTCAACAACACATGTTTATGTTTATACATGTTCCTTGTTGCCAACAAAGCACTTAAGTATATGAATAGCCAGAATAACTTCAATGAGCTATCTACATGCTTAAAGTTAAATATGCTTGGTATTCTTTTGGACTGGGGCCATACAGATGAACATTTTATAGGATCAAGCTTCAAAGCACTTACACACATGCTCAAAGTTAATCACATACTTCAATATTGCAATATTGCACATACTTGCAATATTGAATAGTGATAGACTTCTGAGTTGATACTGAAGGCATAAGGCAGCTCATTGTTGTCTTTAATATTGACGTTGTTATGAGTTGTAGTGTCGAGATACATTGGGTCCCAAAATCTAGACTGGAGTGGGAAGTAGTACTCCTTATATTGCCTCGATTGACATAAGAATAATATTGGAATAAAGACCTTTTTTATTTCTTACTACACTGGCCAGTTAAGAATGTTGACCAGTGTGTTCCTGAAAAATTGCAAGGCTTTTCATTGCATCAGGCTTGGGAAGGCAAAAAGTCTCGGGCAGAAGCTAGCATCTAACTCAGTGATTCGCAACCAGGGTGCTATAGTATACTGGTGCCTTGAGATCCTTTCATGTGTGCAGTGGGTTGCCATGCAGTGTTAGTGCTGTTAGGTGTGCAAACATGATTTACAAGCTAAACCCAGAGATTTCAAATAGGAATTCACAGTGTTAAAAACATTCTGATCTGTTTTGGTCTTTACAACAGAAGAATTGTGCTATTATTTTTCTGCAGTCAGACTAAGAACTTACATTTTCTGAGGGGTGTCTTGAATCTGATGAAGCACATCTTGAATCCAAAAAGGTTGAAAACCAATGGTCCAACTAAATTTATTGAATTTATGAGAAGATACCAGGTGAGCATCTGTGAACTTGGTGAAAACCTCTCTAGACCTAATGTATTTTTTTTAATTTTAGATAATTGATCTTAAAAATTATGTATTTAACTTGGAAAAAATAGGATTATGCTAAAATAATTGTGATTTTTAATATATTACAGACTGTTCCTTACTACACAAGCTTTGTGACTAGTGTAACTTTGTGGGACAGAGGAGTTTACCACCATGATGTAAGTACTATCATACCACTTCATTTCTTTAAATGCTGTTTTGTATTGTGCTACATGACAGAAGTTCTTTACTGAGACAGGATTATTATATGTTTAAGAGTTATTTACTAAAGAGGGCACTGTACATGATCACCCACAAGGGTGCTCAGTATCTGCCTTTTATATTCCCTGCTTGACCTATGCAGGAAGTAGTCTTCTCTTTCTATGAAACAAAACAGCTCTTTCATTTAATTATGGAATGAATGAGACAGCCAAAGTATGTCTCAGAAACCATAGTAATGCACATTTCAGGGGTATGTAGATAGGTAACTCAACCACATTAACAACATCCTAGTAAACAAATGAGCAGACAAGTGTCAGATACTATGCTGAGGGATGTTTTAGACCAACACACAACAGAACCCAACCTAGGTCTATGAGGAATCTGTTAGAATAACAAAGCTTGTTACGTATCTTGGCCTATTGGATGGCAACACAAAAATATTTAATAGGAAGTATAATTTTAGCTCCCACCCTTTAATAACACCAGCTGACTGTTTAACTCTTTATGAAGTGAACAACATTTTTGCAACAGTAATACTCTACTTGCACACCTTGGCTAGGGACAGAAATTACACATAAATTGGTTGAAGTGATTAGAAGCTGGTTTAAACCTGTAACAGAACAGAAGTTCAGTGCACATAAACCAGTTTTAAAATGGCTGAAACTGGTTTAAGATAAACCTGGTTGAATGTAGCATCAGACTTCACTGATTTGGGTCAAACTGGTTTATGAAACTTCTGTCCCACACCCCTTCCTGGGTTAAGTTAAATCAGAGTCCCCCAGCATCCCAGCATGCTTTTCAGCCCTATGCTGTGCTGTGCTACGTTTTCTGCTCCAGAGAGCAGGGCTAGCCCTGCCCCTCTGGTCTCTAGGGGGAGCAAGGGCAGAAGTATGCCAGATGCTGCTCAGGTATGGCCCCATAAGGTGAAGGTGCAGGTGCAGGGAAGAGGTTTATTCCTCCTCTCTCCTCTCTCCCCCTGGGAGACTCCAGATAGGGTCTTCCTAGCCAGGGTGGAGTGGCCCCTGTCAGGATCCGCCCCCCCCCACTTGCCACTCCAGCAGCAGGGGTAGGGACATAGCTAGAGATGGCTGGCATGGCCTCACCTGGGGCTGAGGCTGGGGCTGGGGCTGGGCTGAGCTGAGCTGGCCTGTGTGCGATGCTGAGGGCAGGCACAGAGGGGCTGGCCTGGCCTGGGCCATGGAGGTATGGCCCTTCCCAGCTGGCTGTGGCTCAGGCTGGGCCTGCAGGAGCTGTGTGCCTGGATTGCTCTCAGCTCCCTGCGCACAGGCTGGGCCAGGCTGTCATGGAACCACTGCCTGGCTCAGCCCCAGTCTCAGTCCTGGGTGAGGCAGGTGGATGTCAGGGCCATGCTGGCAGGTTTTGGCCATGTCCTTTGCTGCATGAGTGGCCAGTGGGGTGGAAAACCGGACAGACCCCAGCTGGGGTCCCTATGCCCATGGGAGAGAGGGGAAACAGGGGAGTTGAATCCCCCTCACTGCCCCCTTTCACCTGAGGTGCTGCCCTGGTTGGTGTTTGGCCATGCCTCCCCCTTGGGGACAAATCTGGCAAGGGCTGCTTCCTTTCCCCCTCCAGGCACACCCCAGCTGGGGTCCCTGTAGGCCAGGGTGGGGCTTTAAACCCCTCCCCAGTCATATGCAGGTCTGCCAGGGCCTGGCCACTTCCCCCCGAGATCAGCTTCCCTCCAGCTTTGCAGCTGCTGCCGAAGGGAAGGGAGGGCTCACTCTAGCACCCTCGACTTCTAGCCTCAGCCCCTGCAGACATGTGGCTGGATATCCAGGGGTCAAAAACCTCACTAAAAAAAAGCAGAGTGGCGCATGTGACAGCAGCATGCCCCACCCAAAGCTGGAGCCTGGTTGGCTGGAGCCACACTCTACTGCTGGCCAGGTTTTGCATAGCATCAGGGACAGGGCTGTAGCCCCAGGACCCCCAGGGCCCCAGGTAAGTCTGCTGGGGCCAGCCCAGTGCTGGCCCCAGCCTCCCCTACCCCACCCGGGGTAATTTGCCGTGTGCCAGAGTGTGTGTAGCACAGACATTCCCTGGGGACAACTAGTGGTGGCACAAGGCGCGCCACTGCTAGTTGTCTGTGGGGAACCAAATGTCCATGCATGTCTGGATGTAGCCCTTATGTCCACATCATAATTGTCTGTGATTTTGTTCTTGCTGCTATTTATTTTTTAGTACTTGTTACATTAGCTGCTTGGTTTGAGGACTTTCTGTTCTGATCAGCTTTGGAGCTGGTGCTTTTTATGCTGTTGTACAGCTCTCAACCTTCTACTCGATTAAATAATGCCCCTCACCCAAAACGATAATAAAACATTACAAATTGGCGACAACAAATAAAACCTTGAGAGGTGGTTGCTCTCTGTAATCTTTTGCACTGTTGTTAGTGCTGTCACCTTTAATGTGCTATTCAGATGTCTCTATACAGAATATTTTAGGGATACGTAGACCCTGAGGCATTGATTTTATTATTCATCTGCTTCATAAGAATCAAAATCAGCAGTATAGGTGTAATTTTCTCTTCAGTAGAGGTACAAAGCCCAAAAATTACAAGAATAATTTAATCTTTCTCTTTCAAATAAAAATAAATAGCTGAGTTCATCAAGGAAATTGCTGACCTGTTATATTTTTTTCTTTCATTTGCTAATGATCCCCTTTTTCAGTGAATTAAGCTTGAGCCTACTGATCTTTTTTTCCTGAAATGTGTACATGTACATCTACTAAACTAATGTAAGTATGTCTGTGAAGATGGTAGCCATAGGCCAGTGCTTTTCGTTGCTATGGATCCATTGCAGGCCTCTCTGATTGTAGCTTGTTAGGGCTTTGTTTAACCAAGTAGGAACTGAAGGGGGAAAGGTTTTCAGCTATTTCTGTAATTTACATTTTAACTGTTCTAATTGTCCTAATTTCCTTCCTATTTATTGTGAATGGTGTGGAAAGTAACCTTTAGTCATGACCACACAGTTTTAAAACTCAAGCCAAAGGGCTACACTCTGCCCTCTGCCCTCTGTTTTTCCCTATGATACCCTAGCATTAAAATTGTTCCTAACATAATTTAGCCCTAAAAGTCACCTTATGGAGAGTAAATTAGACTTACAAATGTACTTTGCCATCCGTCAGTGAAATCTTTACCAAAATAGTGCCTAATATGAAGGCTGAAATAGCACCGTTTGAAGATTATGAAGCAATTGTGTTTGATTTTGTTGTTGAATTTTTCTGAGCTTGTTGAATTTACCAGTTTTTTTCGTTATGGAGAAAAGAGAATTGACAAAAGTTTCCTCCAAAATATAGTGCTAATGTTTGTGATAAGTGTCTTTTGTATTTTAAAAACAATCAATTTACTGCTTCTGTGACTAAAACAATGAGGTTGCAAAACCTTGCACCAGCAAAAAGCCTAAGCCAGTGCTGCTGGCACGACTGCAGAGAGAAGTCATAGGGAAAAAATGATACTGAGAATCTGGAATTGTATATTGCTTGCTTAGATTAATGTACAGTGAGAAAATGACTGTCCTAGAACAGTGCCATCTATATTGCTTGCCTGTAGGGCCTGCAAAGAGAGATACGGAGTGTGTGAAATCCTGCCAGGAGCTGGAGAATCAGTATGATGATTCATTGCCTCCTGCTGGTTTTGCAGTTACTGCCGCTAAAAGATCTGTGGAAAACTCTGCACGTTTCTTCTCTGCACCTACATCATCCACATCTAACTCATCTATTTCCCTGCCACAATTCACAACTCTGTATCTCTCACTAGATACACTTAGCTTTTTCTGGCTGGTATAGTTGCAATTCTGGCAATGTGAAGGGACCTTAAGGCGAGTATAAAAGTGTACATAAAATTTACGCCTACTTTAATGTCTCCCTATGCTAATTGAGTGATTCAAAGAAGTTTTAATACATGTAAATGAGAATTCGGTCCATATTTCTAGCCATGATAGTGATAGTTCATTTTGTCGATGAGCATTGCTAACCTGAATTTGCCTCATTGTTTAACTTTGTTCCAAATGGTGTTGTGGGCAATATTAACTGAAATCAAAGGTAATGCTGATTCACTGTCACTAATGCATAGTAATTCAGAAAGAAATCCTAAATTTGCAGCAGCCAGTTTGTTGCTTGATTTTGATTTATTAAAGTTCTACATGAACTAGGAAGATGGTTCCAGTTTTTACTTGCTTCTTCCTACCTTTTGGCAGGTAAACCTTGATGGTGGGTGTGTATAAAATGAAGTGTGTTACAGTGGTCCAGCTACTTTCCAAAGCAATGTGTGATGTAACAGTGTCAGACTGAGGGAAGAAAGCAGTTTAAATAGGTATTGCTGAGCTAGGTCAGCATTAAATTGAGGGCAAAATGGGGCCACAACTTTTCCTCAGATCCAATAACCCTGGCATTGGACCTTACAGAGTTCCCCACTATGGTCACAAAGACCCATGTGCACTCCACCAGTCATATGGCCTCTGAAGAATGGGACACACACACACACACACACACACACACACACACACACACACACTGCAGAGAGGAGACGGAAGATGATAGACTACACAGCTATTTAATATATATAAGCTTAAAGCAGTGAGTCTTAACCAAGGTGCTTACCATCTTCAGGTGTCATAAGGTCTTTTTAAGAATCCTATAGGGTGCCACTCAGTGTGAGCCTACACATAATTCACAAATATAATTCATAAATAACCTACACGTAATTCACAAGATAAACCTAGAGATTTTAAATGGCAATCCATGGGGTTAAAAACTGTTCTGACCCGGGGTAGTCTTTGAGTTCTTTGAGAAGAATTGCTCTGTTAATTTTCCGTTAACTCTCACTGATGAGTGAGAGTTAATAACTGGCATTTTACAAGGGGTGACGTGAGTTTAAAAAGGTTGAGAAGCACTAGCTTGATGTATGCAAGTTGGTAGATTACATAACTCTTAAATATATATGAACTTTTACCAAACATATTTACTACAAGATGTTGGGGAGGACAATCATGTTTCAAGTTTGTTGTACACCTTGTACAGTTAATCAGTAGAAGGGAAACTTCTCATCTTTCTTCCCTGTTTCACCTTTCTGTCCTGTGCATGAATATAATCAGAGCAGAACAGTGGATTCATCTCCCAGCATACAATGATTTCCCATGCTACAAATCACTTTTATGTAAAGGGGCATTTACTCAAATAAAAAATAACCCTGATTATAAACTGACCCTCCAGTAATTAGATCCTATATATGGAAAATGTATACATTTGGTATAATTTTCCATGCATAGAATCTAATTATTGGAGGTTTGTCTTGAATTTGTCCCCTTCCCACTGCTACAGCAGGGAAAATAAATCTGGACTTCTTCCCCTGCAGCCCCTTCTCCCTCTCCTTATTGTCAGACCCTGATTTCCCTGAGCATGTGGAAGTGAGGAGAAAATCTTTAAAAAACTGCCCTTGAAATAACCATAGCTATAGTAATTTGTATATAGTACCCATAGACTTAGTTCTTCCCACATATATAGTACAAACTATGCATGATATTAGTCCAAAGCCAAAAGGCTCATGATTTACCACATTGTTCATTGGGCTGGGCCCCACCAGTGTCAACAACCATGGTGACCCCACAGCTCAGCACTGCTCAGTATGTGTGTGTACTCCAGATACCTCCCTCACCCCCCTGCCCCACCGATGATCCATGTGCTAATTGATACTCCCCCATTCATGACAGGAGCCAGGTGTTCTTGTCAGGAGTCCTGGGACATCTATATGAAGATGAGGCATAGGACAACCTTGTCTGGCTCCATCTCATGGAGCATGGGGCCACACTAATCATATACACCAGGCTGAGAAAAAGGGAGACAGAGGGATTCTGGATGAACTGTTTAGGTCCCCATTTGATGATGTTTGCCAGACATTTAAGGCTCATGAAGAAGGAGGAATCATTGCAAATGGGAAAGAAAAGCATAGCTCAACTGTGGGAGTGAAGAGGAAGCCAAAATGTATGTAATACAGTGGCTCACTGTGACTTTAAAAGGGTAGGTGATGACGGGAATTGTGCTCAGTGGGCTACTACCACATATTTTATTCACATGGATTGCATCAGCTTTGCTTCTTAGTTTTTTGTGCACTAAGATGAAGTGTAGGGACTATCTGATGTCCTGGACTAAAGAGTCTTGGATGGTGGATGCTAGCTTGTAGTATCTGGGGGTATCTGAACCCCAAGACCTGTGGCCTTGGGCATGAATGATGCATGCCCCTGGAGGCTGGGGGGCAGTGGCAATGCATAGAGGGTGTACTGGGGTGCATGTGCACCCCCTGAGAGCAATGGTGCACCCCCTGACAGACTGCGTTCCCTACATAGATACAGGCAGGGAGGGCAGGTGGGAGTGCTGGTACCCCCGCTGCGAGCAGGGGCACCTGGATGAAGTGCCGCAACCACTTCTGGGAGTGGCATGGCTGTGTGGGGGGACCCCCCCGGTCACTGACTGGTTACTGGGGGGGCATGTGCCCCCCCTGACTAAGGTGGCACCAGTAACCCATGCTGTGGGGGCATGGCAACCTCCCACAGATGGTGGCATGTGTGTGGCAGTGGTGAGTGGGGAGCTCTCACAGGTGGCGGCAGTGGTGGCGGCAGTTTGTGTGTTGGGGGGTGGCAAGAGCCAACCAGTGGTCAGTGACCACATACAGGCACTGCTGGCTAGGATAAAATATAAAGTTTTTGGCGCCAAGGGGAGGGTGTCAGGGTTGGAGCTGGCCCTCCCGGTGCTGGCCTGGTATTGTTGTACCTCCAGGCCTGCTGCCAGTTCCTTCCGGAGGGAACACCCACCCACTTTTTTAATGGCTACAAAAAAAGTTCCTATCACCATGATTGTCCTGTCCGGGCCATGTGTTTTATAGTCACACTCAGTATTGGCTGCATTGAAGCAACTGCATAGGTGGGTTCCATTACTATAAGCACATGCTGCTTTTAGCAGCAGTTAAAAGAGAGAGGTTCAAAGATAATGAGGTTTCCTTGTATGTGAAGGTAAGATAAGGAGCTTTTCCCCCCCTTATCTTGTATTTGAGGAAATAGGGTATGTTTTCTCCTCCCCCTTTCCATCTTACAGTGCCTGAAAAACTCATGTCAGCAGATGAGATCTTAAAATCCTCCATAGTAGTCAGTAAGTGTGGTGTGTGGAAGGACTTCAGGACCATCCTTATGATTTCAGTGTGAACTACCAACTTCCCTACTTACAGTAGCTGGAACTAAATAATTTTTGTTTGCCAAGTAATGCAAGGTCTCATGCACAGGTTATATTTCTCTATTAGCCTGTAATGCAAGAACTTTTGAACATTTACATCCAATTGATTATGAAATTTCAGGGAATGTCCTACTCATCAATTAACAAAACCATTGATTTTGATGAAAATCAGTAAACTGGAATGGTGACATGGGGTAAATGGGGAATGCCTTCCTTCTGGATAGCAGATCCAGGAGCTATAGCCAACTCTGTAGTGTCTCTTGATCAAAGAACAAGTTGATAGAAGCCATCCAGGTCTTCCAGTCTAACAATACTCCCATCTCAGAGCTCCTGTTTTCCTGATATCCTTTAATGTTGACACCCTGAATTACTTATTTCTCAGAAAGAAAGAAAAGAAATAAAAAGGGGGTAGAGGGTTGAATGAACAAGAGCTGATTGGGGAGGACATGTGGAGTCCCTTGTGTGGGAGAGGTCAATGAAGGACACTGGTATAGAGGACAGGGAAAGGCAGGGAAAGGAACCCCTAGAAAGAGGAGAGGGATGGCAGGTAATCACTGAAATGGAGTGAAACAGCAGACTGTTACACAGATAGCTTGTGGGGAAACTGAAAGTTTCTCTGGTATCTACAACTGTGTTTTGCTTGCCAAAGCTACGAAGTATATGACTCTATAGCTTAGTTAACTTTGTAATCTGCATAGGGTCTGTAAAATTGTTTTTAAAAAAGGAAAGAGCCCTTTGAATGCAGCAAGCTGGATTAACCAGAAAACAACTTCATTGTCATCGCCACTTGCCATATCATGAGTGTACTGTTCTCGGTCAATTTTTGGTGGGTTCTTGTAATCTCACAAGAAAGCACAAGAGTTCAGGGTTATTTTTTTTTGCCTGAATACAGCTTCCTTCCTCAGCCACTAGAGGCCACTGTGCCACTTGTGCTGCAGCCATCTCTACCACATCTTTCTACTGGGGGCCCCCTGCACACTATCAGGAGTAGCCTCGGGAAATAGACATATCACAGCAGTGTCTACTTGTTAGCATAGTGGTTTGTACCCAACTACTATACTTAAATTTCTGTGGGGCTCCCAACCCCACTCTTGAAGAGCCACAGTCTTATTTGGGAACCTGCAATAGGCTGAACATGATCTCGGTATATGGAAGAGGAAGAATGAACCCATGTGGTGCACTCCATTCTCCGGAGCAGAGTCTGCACAAACCCTTGCATAAACTGTGAAGATAGGGTTTTGGAACTGAGAAACAGATGCCATATTTTCTGACATATCGTATAGCTTGGGAATTCGCCCCACCAGTGCAGCATTATCTTGTATTTTTTCATTATGAGCTCTACTGGAGATGTCACCAAGTGCTATCTCAGATGGGGAACTAATGGTGGAATTGCCACTGAGCTGGCCATATTTGACACTGTGGAGTGGAAGTTTGGAGACTTGAGCACAGGCACTTTCAGAATGTGCATATCCCAGGTTTATAGGGCTCCAGTCCTTTTGGATTCTGTCTGGCTCGCTGGGCCCATGTTAACACCTTTTCCCTGAGTCAAACCATGCAAGTTTAAGTGCATGTAATTGTGTAATGAACTATTCTTCATCCACAGGGCTTTGAGTCAGTGGGAGCTCATTGGACTCAGCTTATGACTGATGAGAGATTGCCTGTATTTTCTTGTGATGGCTGTCCACTGAAGGGTGTTCTCTCTCTGCTCATAAATTCTAAATATCCCCTTTAAAACCATGCTCTTTCACAAAGGGTGCCTGTACATGTGCCAGGAGGCTACTGGGGTGAGAGTAAAGGATACAAATGGACAGCTGGAGGAGGCTCCAAACACGTTTTCAGGTTTAAAGCAATTTATGCCTCAAACAGAGAGGGAACATAGCTTAATAGTGTCACCTGTGGACCTAGTGGGCGTTTGGAGGAGAGAAAAGCATGCATACAACTCTTGTCCCCTACTTAAGTTTGTCCCAGTGGTCCTTGTCGATTAGCAGTGTCCTCTAACTTCAAAGTCTGTCAGGATTAGCATTGCATGCATTATGGTCAATTTTCATTATCGCTTGTGTTATATAAACTAGGCCTTAAACTTCCTGACAGAACCTAGTCTTGTATGTGAAATGCCCAGTTGATACATAAGGAGTTGCATTGAAAGGGCCAGATTCTTAGGCCTCATCTTAAGGAAAAACATTCTGATAAGGATGAAATGACAGGAAAACTAGTTCATGGTAATGTGGCTAGAATATTTCTTTTCAAGGGGAAAAGCATACTTATAAAAATAAAATGATAGGAAATTGTAGGCTGGGATTATGTGAGGTTGCTTCATTTTATATGATGTGAAGAAAAAAAAATATATATAGCAGAGTATGAGACTCATAGCAAAAAATGCGTAATCTTCCCTTCAGGTATAAGTGACACAAATTCCAATAACAGGCAGGTACTGTGAGGCACTCCCTTTCACAAATTACTCTTTTGTAAAGTATCCTCATCTCAGCTGGGGCCTGATAGGGTAAACTGTATGTACCAGCTTATCTTCAGACATTTTGGAGTGGTAACAGTACATGATCAATCCCTGCTGCTCAGTCAGTAGGCTGGTCCCAGTTCCTGCTTTCCTCTGGAGACTTGCAGCATTCATCTGCCAAGACTGTAAAAACATGCTGTTTAGTAATGCTTGATCAAACACTATAACAGTGTAATAACGAGTGAGGGACATAACCAGACTGGGGCATCTAGCAGTCCCTGGGGTTATAATTTGATATTTTAACATGTCTAGATAATAATAATACTTAACACTTCCCTGTGTCCTTAACCATAGTACCTAAAGTACAGTACAAAGGAAGGGATAAGTATCATTATACCATTTTTACAGATGGAGAAGCTGAGGCAGAGAGGGCCTCAGATTTTAACCATAGCTTTAATTTAGTGGGTCCAGTAATCAATAGTTTGTAGGAACTGTTTTATTTAATAAAGTTCAGAAAAGGGTGGCCATACAAACCTCACTGCCCCAGTTCTCCTGAGTTTTGGACCTTAGTTCAGACATTTTGGCCATATACATGTTCAAAACCTGGGAGTTTTAAAGTTATGCAGTTTTCTCTAAGCGGCCTAGTTTAGATCAGGCTATATGTTCACCCTTGGGGGGTGGGTACACAGGCAGCTTGCAGGCAGGGGGCGCTCCTACATGTCTCCCAGCATGCTCTGCAGGCTCCCCAGGCTGCCAAAGACTATTGAGCACTGTGGAGCACCTGGGCCACCCCTGATTGGCTTCTGGGTGTGGTCAACCACTCCCCCAACCCCCATCACATATGGACCCTTCCCTGCACCCTGTATTGGGGCTTTGAAAAGAGCCCTAGGGGAATGTTTCAGCACCAGTGCTCTGAGCAGCTTCTCCCAGCAGCTGAGCATGGCCCTGGGAGATAGGGCAGGGAGGTGTGAATGAGGCAAATTTGTGTTCCTACAGAATGGGCAGAGGTGGATTAAGATATACTGGGGCCCTGGGCAAACACAGAATTGAAGGCCCCCTCCTCCTATGGGAGCTGGGCTGCAGTATGGGGAGGGGCCCCTTTTGGTGCTGGCAGGGGAGACCGGGTGGACCCCGCTGGGCTACGGGTGCAGGGGCACATGCCCACCTCTTCCCCTTGCTTCGTGTCCCCCAGCCATGGCCAAATGTACATACGCACACATAGGCACGCTCAGACAAGTGTGCACTCTATTCTCACTCACTCTCTACACATGGCCACAGACACAAACACACTCTCCCTGCCATGAACACATACACATGCGCACACACACACACAGATGCATGCACACATAGATGCATGTGCACACACAGAAGCACACACAGATGTGCACACACAGACACATGTTTAGATGCAGACTTGCATGCATGCACACACACACAGATGCATACACACACAGATGTGCACACATATGCACACAGAGATGGACACATGCACACCTAGACACACGTTACCCTCACAGGAACTTCCCCCTCCCCCACTCTCGATTACTCTGAGGCAGCCCCTCTTCCCCCACCCCTCCTTGCCATGAATCCATCTAGCTCCCTGCCTGGCCCCTATTACACGTACCTATAGGGAGCTACTGCTGGGAGACAAAAACAGTCTCAAGTTTACCCGGCTTTCACTGCCCTGCTGATGAGGATCCTGAGGAGCCTGATTGGTAGTGGCCCCTGGGCCTGGGCCTGGCAGGCCCATTTGTTAATCTGCCTATGAGAATGGGAGATGGGCTGCTAACTGCTTAAAGCTGGGGTGGGGGGAAGGGGTGGTTTGGTGCCTTGGCTACACTCCAGGATGGGAGGAAGGGAAGGGAGGGGTGCAGTTAACTGGTCTGCCCAGTGGTGAAAGACTGAACCTCTTGAGCAATTTATGGTCTGGATCCCTATGCTTTGAGCAGTCAGGATGGGGCATTCACTGGCCTCCCACTCCTTCCATCTGTGCACCAGGATCCCCAATTCAGGGCTTCTCAGTTATGAGGACCTGTGAGAAGGCTGTGATCATGGGCAATGGTGCCTCTGTGGGGGGCACGAGTGGCCGATCGCTGGCTGGGGGGGGCCCAAGCAGCCAATCTCCAATGGGGTGGGGGGTCCCCCAGAAGCTGATTGCTGATGGGGTGGGGCCCACCGACCGATAGCCGACCCCAGAAGTGCTGGCAAGGACCAAGCCATATGTGTTGCCTATGGCTGTGACTGCAGGGATGGCTTGTAACAGCCACTAAACCTCAGGAGTTGGGGGAGAAAAGGTCATGGGGTGGGTCCAATGACCACCTTCTGGATACAGGCTTGTACAGAGGGCTGTGGGCTGGCAGGGCATCATTGTGCTGCTACCTACCTGCACTGCTGGTTGTAGGCACAGGCCACCAACCACCCTCCCCCCTTTCTTCTCCCCTACAGGTTTCATGTTTCCCCCAGTGCCTGGGTCCCTGTTATGACCACGTGGAACAGGGTACAGCCATACTCTCCCGGGCAGTACAGCATCCTCAATTGGTGCCAAAGTCTTTATCAGAACTTGGGGGAGGGCTGGCCATGGGTGCTGTGGGTTGTGCTGTAGCTGCAGCCACTGTGCTGGTAGCTGGGGGGCTGGGGGATGCTGTGTGTATCTGGCAGCAGGGCAGCGAGAAGGTGTCAGAGGAGTGGGAGCAGAACAGCTGTGGCAACTGTGTCAGGAATGGTGTCCTGGTGGCCGTGTGTTTGGCCACAGTCAGCAGGGTTGAGGACCAAGATGGGGGCTCTTGCAAGATGGAGTGCACAGCCTTGGGGTCAGGTCTTGGGGTTCATGTTTTGAGTTGCAGCATCCATGATGTTGGAGCTTTCCCCCTGCTCTGGTGTGCTAGGCTCCATGATTTTGATAAGCCCTGAAAAGATGTCAAGGGAGCTCAGGTTTTGCTGCACGTGTAAATTCATTCCCAGATCCTGTGATGATATGGGGATCAGCAGCAAGGGGGCAGAGTCCTTAGGGATCACCACTGCCACCAGATCTTGTGCCCCATGCTGCCCAATGACTTGCTTGTCCTAGGGCCTTTCTGCACCTCTTCCTGCAGTGGGATTCCTGCTGGTGAGTCCTCCCCTCCTGTGGTAGTGCCATGTGTATGCAGTATGGTGATGGCTCTGTCTATGCTGAGGAAGTGGGACAGCTCCTCGTAGAAGGGCATGCTCTGCCTCCTAGCCCTGAACTGTTATTGACTTCATGTAGACACTTGTACTGGATCTTCATCCATTTCATCTTGGTTCGGCACTGCACCCAGTCCCTGTTGTGATCTGTGCTTGCATATATTGGGCAGTGCACTTGAACATGCCTCTGTTGTGGTGCCCTTTGCAGAGATGGTGCCAGGTCTCCTCACCCCAAATGGCTACAAGATCCCTCATCTCCCCATAGTCTCAGTTACTTGACTTGGTTTGGGTACTGGAGGAGGATGGGACGTGTTCTTCCATGGTCAGCAATAGTGCCTGTGGGGTCTTGGCATCTGCAAGTGAGTAAGGATCCTTCTGCAAGGGGTGGATGGTTGGAAGGGTGGATGGATGGAAGAAACGGTGGGTAAGCATAGGTTTGGGACCCAGTGCATGGCTCCCTCACTCCATCTGGGTGTAGTCCCTGCTCTAGAGTGACCAGGGCGTTGCTGGCCAGGCTACCCCCATGACCTTAAACTTTCTAAGGGCTTCCAGCAGATGCACCATGATTCTGGCTATGTCCCATGCTGTGGCTTGGAAATTTCTCTACCTTATCTACCTGTAACACTGAGGCAGCTAGCCATGGCCCACCTGTTCCTGGAGTTTCCTGCTTGCTCTGGCTTGGATGCCCTCCATCTCCTCCTGCCTTAGTACTCCAGGACCCTGTAGCTACAGGCCAGGAAAACCCTTGCAGTGCCCCAGGTGCACTTGGTTTTGGGTACCGGCCAGCAGTTGGCAAGCTGTGGAGGTCACAGGATCACCTCCATGCATGCCCAGTATCAATGTTTTGGCCCCCACCATCCCAACCCACCAGAGGCAGGCTGCCCTTGCCAGCTCCTGCTTGGGTGTGGGTTGGTTGGGGAGTCTGGTTTCTATGCTGGGGTCCAGGTCACAGGGTGCCCGGCTCTTGCTTCTGAAATCTGGTATAGGTTTACCAGGGTTGGGGTCCCTAGGGCTGTTTCTGAGTGCGGGGGCATGAGGGTCCTTGGCTGGGTGCGCGGGTGCCAGCGTCAGGGTCTTTGGGAATGTGCCTGAGTGTGCTAGGGTTCTCCTGGGCTCAGTGTTTACATCTGTGTGTACCTCATGGGTACCCTGCTTCATGACAGGGTGTTGGGGGCATGGGGACATGCCAGGAGATTCAGATGCCCAGGTCCTGGGGCTCAGTCAGGGGACACAGACACCTCCCTTCCCCCTGCTGCCTGCCTGAGGTTGACAGGAGGCAGGATGTGGAGTTGAGGAGAGGGGCTGTGCTTGCTCGGCACCGGGACAGCCCAGGGGTGGGGCCTGCTGGGTGCTGGGCCAGAGCAGGTGAGCATAGGCTGAGTGCTAGTACGCTTCCCTGCCAGGGTGGGCAACACAGGCTGGGATGCTGGAGGATAGTTATCTAACTTGAGAGAAACTGTACAGAAGCTGGATGCATTGGTTTAACTTGAATTGATTGGAATTGAGTGTACCATGCACCAGATCTTAGACCACTTGCACCATTTTTAGACTGGTCTACATGCATCATACTTCTGTATGGTTATGGGTTTAGATGGATCTATGTTCACGTAGACCAATTTAAATGTAATGTCTATACCTGCCCTTTGAACTATGGTATAACGTATGGGTGTGAATTTCCATGTTACAGTATTCATACCTATGAAAAAATAGATTTTTTTTGCTAAGATTTCCAAAAAATAAAGAGTCTTTGGACTAAGATTACAGCTGAATGAACAACTTTATATCAAAACATTGTCGGAATTTGGCCCTTTTAAGTGTTCATGTATTATCTATCATCTTTGATTTTGATTTAACTGTTTATTATTTAAAGTGATTTGACAGACAGTTCACGCTGCTGTATATCAGTAATAGGAATGCCTCCAGGCTGCACATCATGACTTTCACTGAGCCTTTGCTATTAGTAGTTTGTCTCCAAACCCCACAAGGTACTATCCAGATGGCTGTTTGAACACTTCTGATTTAAGTACTTGGGCATGTCCTGTGCTGGTGCAACCATTAGTTTTGGGTTTGGATCTCACTTTTTGCACTATGTCATGGTATGTGGTATGAGCAGGAGCAAAGAATATGCCAAGAACACAAATGGCTTCAACAAAAATACAAGTGGTTTCTATAAAAATATGCTGGCAGTGACATCACATGTCAGAACTGTTTCTGGTGGTACTAGGCAATATTCTTTTGGTACCTACAAGCATAAATACTAATTCTCAAGAATACCACAATCCTCTCTCTTTCTGTATTTTTTTCTTCTATTTCTGCAGTTATTTTTGTGCATAGACATTCACTTGCACAAATGTTTATTGAAAGTGATTAAAAGAGATTAGCATGCATCATAAAACATGTCTGTTTTTCTCTTGTGTGCATGTTTGCTGAGTACTTATTTTCTACAATATTTGACTTGCTGAGACCAAGCTCAGACAAAGCATAGACAATTTCTGTAGAAAGTTTCTCCAAAGAAACCTTTTTTAAAAAAAGTTTGAGATATCAAAAAGGATGATTAAAAGAAAAAATGAAACTCACCTATACTTAAATTGTTGTTGTTGTAGCAGCATCTAGGGACAACAATAATATATGGATCTGGATTCCACTGTGCATGGTGCTGTACACACAAAATGATGGTCATGCATGGAACAGCTTGTCATCTGGGTGGCATATAAAGAACAGCAGATGGATACAGGCAGATGGGGGGGATTACAAGCAAACAATAAGATGATATTGGTCAGCATGACAGAAAATAATTACTGTAACAAAATGCTACCACAACAAACTTTCTAAAAAAAAGCTGTGATTCAATATAAAAGACAATAGAATTGTCACAGGAATGGAGCACTGATTTTTATATAAACTCCAAAATTAATTTATTATAAATATATTAAGAGGCAAGCCATGTGATATGGAATGCTGCATACTTGCATCCATTTACTTGCAGTGAATTTCCTCTGCTATTTTTCTTGAGGTGTGCATATGCAAAGGTATGTTTTCTTTCATGAAAACACTATTTTTATTAATACCTTACTCATAATATTAGCACAAACCCTTTCATGACCAATTACAGCATTTTTCCTCATTATTCCTCAGAACATGTAATTATTGTTTAACAATGTTATGAAGGACTGATGAAGAGAAGCAGGTGTTTAAACATGCAGTGCCAGTAGTTTTGACACAGCATTTTATTATCTTTATTTGTACTCTTTAAAGAAACAATGAGGCACTTTAAAATGGTAAGTGTTTGCTTAAGAAAGCAGACATTTAGTTAATTTTTAGATGAATGACTTTTATGTTATTAATGGTGATATTATCATAATAGTAATAATGATAGGAAGGCATATTTACAATTATAGGTAGTCAAGCATTTGTATATTGAGAAGGACTGTATATCTACAAAATACCTTTGATTATGCCAAATACCATTTCAGTCCTCCAAGATTCCTTGCCACTGACCTTCTCTCCTAGGACTAGACTCTGCCAGTGCTTAAGCATATATGGTCCCATTGACCTTAGTGGGACTACTCACATGATCAAAGTTATCCTCATGCCCAAGTCTGTGATGGATCAGGGACCATAGGTAATGTGGTGATAGGCACATTACAAATCATAGAATCATAGAAAATTAGGGTTGGAAGGGACCACAGGAGGTCATTTAGTCCAACCCCCTGCTCAAAGCAGGACCAGCCCCAACTAAATCGTCCCAACCAAGGCTTTATCTAGCCAGGCCTTAAAAACCTTTAAGGATGGAATGTCCATAACCTCTCTGGGTAACCTGTTCCCATGTTTTACTACCCTCCTAGCAAGATATTTTTTCCTAATATCTAACCTAAACTTCTACTGCTGGAACTTGAGACCATTGCTCCTTGTTCTGTCATCTGGCACCAATGAGAACAGTCTAACTTTGTCCTCTTTGGAACCACCCTTTGGGGAGCTGAATTTAATCCTGTGACAAGGTGGGCATCCCTCGCTAGCCGCAGCTAGCTCCCACACCTGCCTCTGGGCATGCCCCTTGCCTGTTTTGCCCACCATGCCTTGTTGGTAATTAATAAGAGTTGTTAACTAAGGTGGGAGGCTGTCCATTGTTGCACCCCAATATTAGGGGGTTATCCACAACTCCATTCCACCCCTATACCATAGACCAAGCTTTGCAGATGGCATCTCAAACAGTTACTGAACCCTTGCCTTCACCCATTAGCTGTGGCCCCCAACAGTAGGGACCTTTGCCTTCTGTAAGCCCTGGCCCCATCTCAGGCCCAGTTAGGACCCCGAGCTTCTGCACTCATCGTAGGCGTCCCTCGTGGTGGGCCCCTGGCCCTTTTGACCCTTAGGTCCTGGCCCCAGCATTGACCAGCCGAGTCCCTCAGCAGAGTCTTTGTCTCCTGCCTGCACTTATGGAGTGGGGTTCCCCATTCCCAGCTCAGGTGCTCCTGGGAGTGTGCCTGGCCCCGCAGGGTCTCTCCCCAACTGGCTCAGACACTTCCAGAAGCTTATCTGGCCTCTACTCCTCCCTTGATGTTATTTTTTGTACACACCATGACTGGTGCTCCAGGGTCTCATGGGGACTCTCACTCTCCTCCTGGAGCACCAGGTCATTGTCCTTGGCCACTGATGTTGCTCTCTACCCACCAGAAAGTGAGGGCTGGGGTTAAGGTGCCCCTACTTGCCTTTCACCAGGGTGGTCACTGGCCTGGAATTTCCTGGGGGCTCCCATGCCACTGAGAGACCCACCAGGCCACCCTCTCCCGGCAGGGTGAAGTTTTCATAGTTGGTAGGGTCGGAAGGGACCTGAGGTGATTATCTAGTCCAACCCCCTGCTGTGGCAGGAAAGAGTACTGGGGTCAAACGACCCCGGCCAGATGTTCGTCCAGCCTCCTTTTAAAGACCCCCAGGGTAGGAGCCAGCACCGCTTCTTTTGGAAGTTGGTTCCAGGTCCTAGCCGCCCTGATAGTGAAATAGCGCTTCCTAATGTCTAGCCTGAAACTACCCTCCGCTAACTTGTGTCTGTTGTTTCTGGTAACTCCCAGGATTGCTCAGGGGAACAGGGACTCTCCCAATGCCTGCTGGTCCCCCTTGACTAGTTTGTAGACTGCTACTAGATCCCCTCTCAGCCTTCTCTTTTGGAGGCTGAACAGGCTCAGGTCCCTCAGCCTCTCCTCATAGGGCCTGCCTTGCTGACCCCTGATCATGCAAGTGGCCCTCCTTTGGACCCTCTCCATATTGGCCACATCCCTCCTGAAGTGCGGCACCCAGAACTGGATGCAGTACTCCAGCTGCGGCCTGACCAGTGTTGCATAGAGGGAGAGGATCACCTCCTTGGACCTGCTTGAGATGCATCTGTGGATGCACGACAAGGTATGGTTGGCCTTCCTGACCGCGTCCCCACACTGTTAGCCCATGTTCATTGTGGCATCAATGATGACGCCAAGATCCTTTCTGTCTCAACACTGGCGAGAAGGGAGTTCCCCAGCCTGTAGGTGTGCCACTGGTTCTTCCTCCCCAGGTGCATTACCCTGCACTTGTCAGTGTTGAATCCCATCTTGTTCTCTTCAGCTCACCCCTGTAACCTGTCTAGATCCGCTTGCAGCCTGTTCCTTCCTACTAGCATACCCACTTCCCCCCGCATCTTAGTGTCATCTGCAAACTTGAACAGGGTGCTTTCTACCCCCTTGCCTAAGTCACTGATGAAGATGTTGAATAGTGCAGGCCCAAGGACTGAGCCCTAGGGAACCCCACTGCCCACATCCCTCCAGGTTGAATAAGACCCATTTTCAGTCATGCCCAGGACCAGGAGCCTCCTAACCATCCCCTACAGCTCCTGCCCTTACCTCCAGGATGATACCAGCAGCCTTGCAGCCAGGTGATATTACTGCCTTCCCTGCCAGCAGGGAGCTGATCTGGTTATATAGGCAGCCAGGGATCTAAAATGGCTGCTGCAATCAGGCACCTGATGGCAGCTTGGCTCAGGCCTCTAAAGTGGCAGGCACCTACAAATCCTCTCTGTCTTCTCTTCTCCAGACTAAATAAGATAATTTCCTTTAGCCTTTCCTCGTAGGTCATGTGCCCCAGTCCTCTAACCATTTTTGTTGTTCTCTGCTGGACTCTTTTGAATTGGTCCACATCCTTTCTGTAGTCGGGGCCCCAAAACTGGACACAGTACTTCAGCTGTGGCCAAATAGAGGGGAATAATCACTTCCCTCAATCTGCTGGCAATGCTCCTACTAATTCAGCCCAATAAGCCATTAGCTTTCTTTGCAAGAAGGGCACACTGCTGGTTCATATTCAGCTTATTGTCCACTGTAACCCCCAGGTCCTTTTCTGCAGAGCTGCTGCCCAGCCAGATGGTCTCCAGCCTGTACTGGTGCATGGGATTGTTCTGTCTTAAGTGCAGGATTTTGCACTTGTCCTTATTGAACCTCATGAGATTTCTTTTGGTTCAATCTTTCAATTTTTCTAGGTCTCTCTGAATCCTAGCTCTACCCTCCAGTGTATCTACTATTCCCCAAGCAGATCTGCTCCATGATTTTTCTAGGAACTGAGGTGAAGCTGACCAGTCTGTAGTTCCCCAGATCCTCCTTTTTACCTTTCCCAAATACGAGCACTATATTTGCCCTTTTCTGGGCCTATCCCAGTTGCCATGAGTTTTCAAAGATAATGGCCAGTAGCTCTGCAATCACATCAGCCAACTCTCTCAGCACCCTCAGATGCACTGCATCCAGCCCCATAGACTTGTACACATTCAGCCTTTCTAGTTCTAACCTGTTCTTTCACCACTGTTGGCTGCTCACCTCCTCTCCAAACTGTGTCTTACAAAGTAGAAGCTAAAACAATTTTTAAAAAGCTTGATATGGATTACTGTGTTATTCCAGGTAGCAATTTTTGGATGAAGGTCTTGAATTGCTCATGAGTAGCTGAAGTATACTGTAGAAAATGACCCTAAGATACAGAATGTGTCATTGTTTAGCTTAGTATGAACAATAATATTGCATGTCTACTGTCTTCTTCCTCTGACTATGTTGGAGAGTGGAGACATAGGGTAATTTTCAAACTTTTTTCCTAGAGCCTACACTTAGGCTTTGAGATATCTAAATATTGGGCTTCTTTCTGCAGAGATCCATTCATTTTGACCTGGATAAGTGCCTGGTATCCCTACTCAGTGACTTAGGCATCTGACTTTCCCTATCCATGAGACATCTATTTTTACTTGCGATTCAAACCAACTTGTCTCACTTTTGGGCATTGCCACATAATGGCTTGGGAAAAGGCTTCTGGGACTGTTGGTGGCACCCATCTTTTGCCCCATTGTCAAGTGGTTAAAGGATTGGATTTTGGCCTTCTTCACTTTCAGGGGTTTCAAACTCACATAATCTATTTCTTTGGAGGGTGAGGAATCGATATGGTTATAGAGTAAGCTAGGTGATGGCTTTGCTGTTCCCTTTTCTGGTGGTATAATGCTGGAGACTACCCATTACATGCCCCGATGACAGGGGGCACTATCTGAGGCTCTAAACTGCCCCACACTGCAGCCCATGCCTCACAGATGGCATCCACATTTATATCTGTAGCCCACACCATGACTGATGCTCCAGGGTCTTGCATGGACTCTGACTCCCTCCCTGGAGCAGCAGGTCATTGTGCTCAAACCTAAGATCTTACTTTCAACCCACATTCTGCCTCCTAGTGATGGAGGACTTACCGGGTTCAGGACTTGCCCCTCGCTCTCTAGCTGAGCCCCGACCCACTCAGCCTCTGGCCCAAAATACAGCCTCAGGCATCCACGAATATACCTTGGCCTCTGCCCCAAACATGGGGTTCCTACTATGCCCACTTTAGGGCCTCTATACCACGCCCCACCCTGGGGGCTTCTCATCATCCTCACAACCAACTACTGGGGCTGGCCCTTGCACTGGCCTTCAGGCTTACTCCCAGTTTGGCCCTACTCAGAGCACCCATGGAACTGTCCTTCAGGCCTCCTTCCATTCCACCCTACTCTGTGCAGAGCCACAGAACCCCACCCTCTTCTCTAGGGCTATACACCTGCCCCCTCTCTGGGGCTACACCTCTATCCCCTGCTGGGGCCTCTGGGGTCTCAATCACCTGTGGGCTCAAGTGTCCTTGGCCATACGTGGTCCCGCTTGCCAGAAGTAACCCACCTGAAGATGGGGGCTAGGGGTTATTAAGGTGCCCTGACCTGCCTTTCCCTGGGGAGGTGAGTGGTCCTGGTATTTACATGGAGACTGCCACACCACCGGCAGCCCCTCCAGGCCTCCTTACACTGGCAGGGTGCAGTTTTAGGTCATGCCCAGGAACAGGAGCCTCCAAGCCATCCCCCTAGCTTCTGCCCTTACCTCCAGGATGTTGTGAACCTCAGCTCAGCCAGATAACGTTGCTCCCTCGGTTGCAAGCGACACTCTGCTGGCTCTGCCTGGCTGACCTTAGTTTTAAAATGTCCACCATAATCAGGCATCTGCTGATTGCCTGCTCCAGCCCTTAAAGTAGCAAGCCCCCAAAGGTGTGCTTCCACAATTAGACCAACTAAATAGTTCGAAAAATTGTTCTTTGCCAGTAGACTCTCTATATGCCTGAAGAGGGGCATTTGTGCCTGAAAGATGACAAAGAACAATTTTTCAGACTATTTAGTTGGTCTAATAAAAGGTGTCACATTTACCCGAAGAACCTTGTCTGCCTATGTCCGTAGACCAACATGGCTACAACCAACAACCCTAAAGCAGTATGTTTAGCTGCTTTATCAAAATCACTTCTAAATATGATTAGAAGTCCTAATATAGATGCCTCACCAATGCTGTAGTCCAGGTGTTATCTTAAAATACTTGGATTCAGGTAAATGCAGTAAAAGCTTTTTCTCCATCTCCATTTGATATGTTTCTCTGATGCTTCACCTAGTCCAGGGGTGCTCAACCCCCAGCCTACAGGCCAAATTTGGCCTATGGAACCATGCCATCCGGCCTGCAGAGGTCTCCACATGTCTGAAAATTTGGTAGCAGTGAAGCAGTGACAGCAGTTGCCACTTCCCTGCTGCCAAATTTCTAGACCCATGGGGAACCCCACAGGCTTGACAGCATGCTAGGTCAGTATGCAATGGTGGCCTGGGGCCTGATCTGGGTACGCAGACACAAGCTGGAGGTAGTATGGGGCCAAGTGGAGGTAGTGTGGACCCAGGAAAGCAACACAGGGCCCCAATCTGGTGGCACAAGGCCACAGAAAGCAACATGAGGCCCTCATTCAGGGGTGTGGGGCTGAGGGAGGTGGTGCAGGGCCATAATCTGTTTGTGGACTGGCTTTGCAATGCTCATTCAGCCCATGGCATCAAAAAATTGAGCACCCCTGAGCTAGTTCTTTTGTGAGGAACCATATTCTGTCAGAGACCTATTGCTCCTAAACTTAGAACAGGTCTTCTTAAAGGCAAAATGATTGTGAATTATTTTGTTGTCCTCATTCACTTCTTTAAAAATACTCACATTTGTGACTCGAGTATTCAGAAAGTCAGATTGGATAATTAGAATCGGTCCCTTCTGACCACAAAAACTATTAGTACTGAACAGAAGGACATATTTCATGGTTATTTCTCTTTGTGACCTATCTTCTAGTTCTTGCACAATATTGTGTTATCTTCGAATACTTTGTCTTACTTAGGTTACAGCTTAATATTTTTTCTCTTAATTACCAGTAGACATATGTATTTTCCCCTAATATAAATGTTATGATTATATTGAATGCACATAATGATAAACTATTTTTTTCTGAATTCCTTTTTCCAAAAGAGATCTTAATCTCGTAATCACTACTACATGTCATTGGCTTATAAAATGGAATTGTCATAAAGGGGCAAGCAATAAGCTCATTATTTTTGCATCTCCATTGATCATCTTGTTCAAATTAGTTTATAGCCTGTTTATATTGCATAACTCGAAGAAAAAAGGCCTATAACTTGTCTTAGCTTTTTGGCTTTTAGGATAAAAGTTATAGAGTTTGAATACTGCAAAGTCTTTAAGCATTTGTTTAAGTGTTCTGTGGAATTAAGACCTGTAGGAATATTTTGAATAATGATGTAGAGACCAGATCTCAGCTACTTTAATTGTATTATAATTTTTTTTCTGAAAATTGGATTACACAGTATTAAATATATAGTAAATTTAGTTACTATTTTCTGAAATGAGCAGCCCCTCTGTCCTTAAAATATATTTGTGGATGATTCTGAAGGATCAGGCACTGGGCAGATTGAGACTTTTGAAAAGTGGGGTGCAGATGGTGCAGTGCCTCATCACAGAACACAGTACATATTTTTTCTCCAGTTAAAAAGAAATTAGACACTTTATTAATATGCTAGGACCCCAGAGCTATAATATTCAGTTTAAGATTGAAGCAAAAAACAAATATAACTTTATTAACATGCACATTCATTTGCTATATTATGTGTAAAAATACAACTAAGTAGGAAAAAATAATCAAAGTGTGTTGTTTAATTAGTTCTGCAGTCATTAGAATGAAATATCCATCTCTCTTATCAGAGCAACAGTTATAACCTCCTAGAAGAAGGTTTCAGACTAGATATAAGGATGGACTTCTTCATGGTTTGTGTGGCCAGACTGGAATAGACTCCCAGTGGGGATGGTTCAGGCACCTACCCTGGAGATCTTCAAAAGGAGACTAGAAGTACACCTTGTTGGGGTTATTTGACCCTAGCAGTCTATAGAACACAATCTAGGCTTCCTGAGCATCTTGACAGTGCATCTAATGCTTCACTAAAGTTATTTCCATACCTGAGTTGATGATTACCTGAATTAAGGTTTCCACATATTAGTTAATGTTTTAGCTACAGTCAAACACGGGGCTGTGAAATAGGAGCTACATTACCAGGAGCAGCTAACAGACAGCAGAATTGCAGAAGAAAGGGTAGCTTAATTAATGGAATAGCATGACCATTAAAAAGGAGAAAGGTTGTTAATAGGTAATAGGGCTGTGCAAAGCTTTGGTCACTGATTCGATTCAGAGGAGATTCGGCCCGATTCAGTGGCCAAATCCCTGAATCTGAATTGAATCAGGAGACCCATTAAACTCTCCGAATTGAATCAGAAGCTTCTGAATCGATTTGGAGAGATTCAACGATTCGGCCATAGACACAACTTTATATATTTTTTCTACATACCTCAAGGTACAAGGCTCAGCTTGTGAATGCTGAGATGGTGGGCTGGATGGAGTGTCCCATGGGGACACAGGGAGGGGGGTCACCCTTGCGCTCGGTGGCAGACCTGGAAGTGGACCAGAAGTACTTCTGGTCCACTTCTGTGTCTGCCACTGAGTGCGAGGTGAGACCCCCCCTTCCCTGGCTTGATGACTGGTGCCTCCTGGGTCTGGGGGGGGGCACCCAGAGTCCCCCCCTGTGGCCAATCACCAAGCTCGGGGGGTGCGGGGGGGGAGATGTCCCCCACATGCTCCATGGGGTGCTCCATCTGCCCCACCATCTCAGTATTCATGAGCCATACCTGGTACCTTGAGGTATGTAGAAAAAAACATAAAGCTGTGTCTATGGTTGAATTGCTGATTCTACAAATCAGAATCGAATCTTCAGATTGAGGTTCGCCTGAATCAAACTGGGACAGTGATCCGAATCAGTGAAGCGAATCACTGTCCCCCAAATTGGGCTGAATCCAAATCCGAATCAAATACTGCCCGCTTTGCACACACCTAGTTGTTAATACCTGTAGAATGAAGAGTTTAGAAGGAATCAGGTGTATTATAGTAAGACTTGAAGTTAGGTGACTTCTGCCTGAACAGAAATGTTGCTGCCACTGCCAGGTGTTTGGTTTTAAAATTCGGGTGGAGAAGGAACCAAAGAGGGGTGCAACTGTGTCACAAGTTGCCCCCCTGGATTCACCCCTGTATCAGACCATCACACTATATTTTAGTTGGTAATAGAGTTTCTTGGAGAAAAAGAATACATTTCACACAATCTTCTAAAAAAAAATTCCTTGAATAAACTTAAATGTAGATTAACTCTATTTGATACTTTTTGTTTGTTTAATCTGGGTAGTTGCAAATTATTTCCTATTAGAGAGGGCATCCAATGTCTGTTTCAAATTGCTTGTTTTCTTTCTACCTGTAACAGTCTTGCTTTCATTTCTACTGTGCATTTTACCTAATCACTCATTTCACCTAGCATAAACTGCTATATAGAATTTGGGTAGAGGGGTGGTTTAGTAAACGTCATTTTTTTCACAGGTAGTATTTGACTTTGGGAAAGGACTTTTGAGACAATACAGATGGCTAGGGTTGACTTTGAATTTATTTGTCATGAGGCTTGCCAGGTGGTTCAGAGATATCGCTAGGCAGGTCTCCACTTTGTGGCTTCATAAGAGGCTGGATGTTAGGATATGTGCATTAGTGAATTCCTCTGATGCAGACACCTTAAAGTTAGGAGGAAGAGGGAATACGGTCCCCAAACTCTCCCTACCTCCCTAAGTTTTATTCAATATCCAGTCTGAATATTGAATTATTATTTTAAGCACATACATGTGTACATACATACACCCAAATGGAGTAGTACACATGTGATTTGTTGAAGTCAAATTAAAGATACAGTAGCATGTCAGTTGAATGATATGACTCTTGCACGCACCCCTTCTCTCCACACACCCTTCTTCCAACCGAGACAGCACCTTACACAGTCAGGGAGACTAAAACCAAAAAGGAAACATTACTGATATTTAGTTTCTATTTTTCATCAAATTTTCCAGAGAGATGGTCACAGGGACTCATTTATGAGGCTTTTACAAGAGGTTAGTTAGAAGAAACTGCAGCTGTTGCATAGTTTCCTCAATGCCCATTTCTGTTTCATTAGTTACTATATAAAATAACAACAGCAACAACAACCAGTGCTCTTGCATCATTTCATGAACATGTCTTTAATAAGTGATCTAATACCCAGAAACAGGGCAGCAGCAGATTTTGATTTAACGTTTCATGGTTATGACAGTTTATTTTTAAAAAAACGAGGCCTGAATCTACAGAATGAAGTCAAGCAAAGTTGAAAGCATTGATCAGTACTCAAATTTATGCCAACAGGGCCAAATCCTTCAGGATTTCCTTGGACATGACAACTTTAACTAAGGTCAGTGTCAGTTTTTGTTTGAGTAAGGGCAGCAGGACTGGGTTCTTAGGGCTACTTTAATAAGGCTTTTGTGTGTTGATAAAAAATGCAACTTCTGATATAAGTTGCATGAGAATTGATGTTTAACTTTTTGGCCTTTAAGAAATTATAGTATGACATTAAGTTTAACTTTCCTGGCTAATGAAATTATCAAGATAGAACAGCCCAAGTTAAATAATAAATACAGTAATTCTTCTTTGCCTATTGTGTGCTTTTACTATTCATAATTTTTAGGACCATAGATATTAGATACACTTACGTAAGACTTAACGAACAGTAATTATCTTTTGGCTAAAGAAAAAGCCCAAACGAATGCTAAGCTGCATTATTGCTTGGTTTCTGACATGAGCTGATAATCAGATTTTCTTGCTTAAATCCATGGTGCTTGAACAATGCTACCCACTGTCTGTCCTTCCCGATATTACCCTTAATTAGAAAGAACAGAAACACAAATCTGAATTATTTCAAAATCTGGTTTCCATGGTCAGTGGTTGGAAGGGCTTAACTTTATTACAAATAAACCTGGCTTTCTTGGCTAATGAAATCTGAAATGGTAGGCCTGTAATAGTAGATAGTGTAATAGTATGGTGTTTACATACTGAAAAATCTTGTGTGGGCAAAGTGTTTTGTAATAAATCATTAAGTAATTGAATTATGATTCCTTCACCCAAATAATAAAAAGCAGAAAATGAGCCAAATAGAAGCTTAATGCTGTAGTTTAGATATTGAATATGTGGTCTTACAATTTTTCTTTGTTGTAAATCAACGTGTCATCGTTTTTAGGTGGCAGACAGGATGTCAGTTTCCAAATTATCCTCCATATTTGAGGTATTTTTTATTGGTAGCATAGTTTGGTTATTCATTTCAAAGCATATGAGGATAATTACTATGTAAACAGCCTAAGAGATTTTTATATTTGAGGTTTGTGAAGCTAGACTGGGGGCCTGATTTTTTTCATTAGCTAATAGCTAGGATCTTTTATTTTGCAGTGATAATACTTATTTTCTGTAAAGCACCAAAAATGTGCTCAGTACTGTTCAACCTGTCCCACATTCATGTCCTGAAGTATTTTGTTGCCGTACAAATATGTACATTATGGTTATCATTGAGCAACGTATTGTTTGTATCAACCCCAGGACTTAAAGAACAAGACTAATAGGATAATGAGATACAAAAGACAGTGCCAGTCTTCTCCAATACATGGTCTTGTTTTATAATCAGACATGTATCAGTTCAGTGTACCCGTATACATGAAAGCCATATTAGGAGCTGGAGTTTTTAAAATATATTCATGCCTGGCTTTTCAGCAGAAAATGCCCTACATCTTCACTAGATACTTTACTTGCAATAAATAATTATAAAAAACAGCAAGAAAACCACAGTGATCTTGGCAAACCAACAATTGAAAAGTACAGGTGCTAGGAGTGTGCATAGACCTAAAGTAAACACTTTTTTTAAAAACCAAAGAAGGTACCTTTCATTTTGAGAAATTTATTTCTTTTAAATATTTGCAATCTGCAACTGATAGCACATAATGGCACTTTACTTTTTCACAAAAGGAATAGCTTGTGGTAACAGGCAGATGCTTGAGTGGTTTGTGTAGCATGAGGTGTACCATCGGTCAAGAAAATCAATGTTTACTGTTTTAGTATCTTTTCGTGTAGAAGTCTGCCTTGTTTAAAAAGAGGATTATGTATAATATATAAGACCTTGCTTTTTAGTTCATCAAAAAAGAAGTATTTTGAAAAGGGCACATTCTTGACAATGAGGCACACTTAAACCCAGAAGTTCTAAAGTGATAAAGTGATAAGCAATACTTGTGACATGCGTGACACTGTGTGTGTGTTAAGGCGCGCCCTCACTGGTGCTGGAGCCTTTACACGACACTGTAGTGTGCCCCTATGAAGCTTCTTCCTCCTCTACCACCTCAGCCTGGTCCACCATTTTAAATAACAATAGGTAAGTAAGCAGTGCACTGTAGCACACTAGCACCAGCAGCCTCTCAGGAAGCCAAACTGTCACAGAGCCTTTCTTTCCTTTCCTGCAGGAGCATTTTCTCTAGTAGCTTCCTGAGAACTCTCCCTGCCAGCCCCAGCCCTGGGGCTTAGATGTGCCCAGGGCCCTGTGTCCTTCTGGTCAGTTGACCAGGGACAGGTTCTAGGGGTGTTGGTCTAAGGATACGGCACTGGCAGACAAGGTCCTTTGGCTCAATTTGGTATCTTTTAGTAGACCAACTGAATAGTTAGAGAAATATATCTTAGCAAGCTTTCAGGTTGAAAAACCCTTCATCAGGCTAAGGAAGCACCTGCCGTTGGTATGTGTGTGCTGTTCCTGGATGGAAGGAATAGTAAAGAAGCCAGATTTACGGCACACAATGCAGGCAAGAAAGCCAGTCAGTAGAAATGGAAATGGAGGCATCAGGGGTCGAGGGACAGGTTGGGGGGAGGGGGGTGGTGGGAGCAAGGGGGATGTAGCAGTGCAGGTAAAAGTGGAGAAGTACCTGGGGAATCAGATGTCCAGCAAGTTGTAGTGTGGCAGAAAGCAGTTTTAGTGGTCATGTCCAGGGCCTGGGGTCTCCTCCTTTCCTGTAGCCCCAGCCCATACCTCCATGTTCGTCCTGGCACGGAAGCTCAGCAGGGACATGTTCTTCTGGCTGGTGATGCAGTGAGTGCCCTCTCCAGCTCTGTGGGTGGGGCATTAACTGGTTAAAAAAAAAAGGAAATAGGTGCAAACAGAGTGAAGAGGGTGGCACTCACTCCATGTGCAGGTGCAGCTTGGGGGACCCCAGCAGCGGGAAGTTCATCTTTAGGAACATCAGCTGCTCCACCAAACCAGGATCCAATCAGGTGTGGTGGGGTGTCACAACATCCCCAGCAATGCTGAACACTTTCTCACTCAGAACACTGGTTGGTGAACAGGACAGGTGTTCCTGGGCAACCGTGGCCAGATCCTGCCACATCTGGTTGCGGCTTGCCCAGTAGGCCAAGGGGTCACAGTCCAGTGGCTCCACATCCTCAGTGAGATAGGTAGCCACTGGAGCCTTGGAGCTACCTGCCCAAGGCTGGGGTCTGGTGCGTCTGGATCCCAACATTGAAGCCATGCCCTTGGCCCACGTTGGTAGTGGCTGTCATGGAGGAGACTGGTTGGTGCTGATGCTGAGAGTGCTGGCATGGGAAAGTGGATCCCCCTCTTCCACATACCCTTGCCTCTGCCCTTCTGCCTCCCTGACTCTGTTGACCAGCACCTGTGTCCAGTGATTGGGGGTTTTAGTGCTGCCAGTGCACATGCTCCCCTTCACCCTCGGGTCATACATGCCCACCAGCATGTGGACCATACTGGACTGCAAGGGATCGAGCTGTCTCCTGATGCCCTCCTTCAGCTGCCTCACCAGTACCTGCATGTCTGGTGATAGTGTCTTGCCCCAGTCAGGAGCATTAATCCCCTGAAACGTCTCCATTTGGTTCTCAAGTTCCCTCACTATGGGGATCACCTGGCTAAAGAGGGCATCACCAGCACTGAGGGTCTTGGTTGTCTCATGGAAGGGCTCAAGGACCACCAAGATCTGAGAGATGGTATCCCACTCAACTCTGTTAAGGGGACCACTGATCCCAATCTCCCTGAGCAAGGCCATCTCATGGATGGCCTTCTGTTGCTCCACCAGCCTTTCCAGCATCAGGTATACAGAGTTCCACTGAGTCTCCATATCCTGCATGATTTTGTGCTGTGGGATGCTCAGATCTGCTTGTTTCTCCCGCAGTGGAAGTAGCTCACTACCTTCCTGCATTTTGAAATCAGCTGGGTCATAGTGACGGCGCCATCACCAGCAGCCCTGTCCCACTCCAAGGTGTCCCTGACTATGAGGTGCAGCTTGTGTGCTACACAGGGGATGCCAACGAAGTTGGCATCATGGATGACCTTGACCATATTGGCCCCATTGTCGGTGACCGTGAACCTGTGGGTGAGCTTGCCCTGCCCAATGAGCCACCCCTGCACCAAGCAGTTCATGGCCATCATGATCTCCCTTGCCATGTGGGACTCATCCATCACCTCGGCTTGAAGGAGAGCCCACTGATGGCCTGACTGGTCGCACCAGTGCCGTGTGAGGGAGAAGTAGGTGTGATCTCCACCCCAGCTGCTCCAGATGTCAGAGGTAAAGTGCAAGGCTACCTGCGGTCCTGCCTTGTACAGCTCCTCCCTCAAGTACTCCCTGCATGCCTGATACAGGGAGGGCACCACTGGCCTGCTAAAGGTGGTATGTGTGGGCACTTGGTAAGATAGTGCCATGAGTCACCTGAACCCTGGCTGCTCAACTAAGGAGAAGGGCTGGCCATCCAGAGCAAGCATCTCCCCAGTGTTCTGGGTGATCTTGCTTGCCCTTGCAAAGCAGCCCCCTTTGCCTGTGGCTTTCCCCGACTGCTCCGGGGTGGCCTGCCTCTGCTTTGGGGGGATGGTGTCTTTGGAGCAAGTGGGGGATTTCCCTTTGGGCATGCTCCCTCTGGTGCCAGGCTGAGGAGGAAGAGGGGCAAGCGGGTGCTGCCTCCTTAGATGCAGCAGCATTGCTGTGGTAGTGAAGTGTTTCACCTCCTTGCCCTGACTGATCTGTCTTTGGTAGTGCTGGCAGGTAGCATACTTGGGTTCATCTGCCACCTCAAAATGATCCCACAATACACTACTCCCCCACTTCTGGGTTGAGGGTGGGGATCCTGCCTTATCCCCATCCTCAGCAGGCAGAGGCACAACAACATGAGGAGCTGACTCAAATGAGCCACTTGCCTCCACAACCTTCTTTGAGGTGTCTTCCTGACAAAGGGACCTGGATCTAGGGGAACTTTGATGGGTGTGGAACACAAACTCAGATTCCTCCTTGGTCCCCAGAATTTCTTTAGCTAGGGCGCTCAGGTCCCCTGGTTCCAGCTCCAGCTCCTCCTCTGGCAGTGGGAGGCTCATGCTGGGAGATGAAATTGGGGTGGAGGAGACCGTCATTCTGCTGCTGGTGCCTATTTCTGGAGTTAGGGGAGGTGGTTCAGGTGCAGGGACAGGTACTGCTTCCACCTCCTTGCTTCCACTGGCAGCAGAAGACTCGTGGCTGCCAGGAAAGAGGATGTGTCTATGTTTGGGGGATGGGCGGGGGGAACGTGCAGCTCTATCTCTCCCTCTACCCCTCTAGCACCTCTCCTTCCCAGGCCAGAAGACCTGGCACCTGACTTTGCAGCATGCTTTATATTATTCTTTCCTGTGCTAGAAAATGTGTCTGTGTGTGTAACTAACTAATTATATATATTGTTGTCTTCTCTAATGTATGACTGTATCTGACTTCTTCTGTGCTGTGTTTACTGTTGTGCGTGTACCTAAAATAATATCTCTTATCATTATCCTTCATCTTCATCTTCATCTTTGTCTTCTCTCTGACTTCTGTGTTGTCTGTAGTCTGATTGTAACTATAACTAATAATAATAACCATATATAATCTGATCTCTTCTTCTTTGACTCTCTGACTTCTGTGTTGTGTTAATCTGAATCTATGTAACTTCTTCTGTGTTGTCTTTAGTCTGTATGTAACTATAGCTAATATTAATATTTATATATAATCTTAATAACTATATATAATCTCTTCTTTTTCTTCTGTGAATGTCTGAATTCTTCTGTGTTGTAATAATATCTGACTTCCTCTTCTGTGATGTATATGTATGAGCGTGGGTAATGTATGTGCTTCCCTGCACAGTGATGGGGAAGCACTGCCAGGGAAAACACAGCTTTATTTTTAAAAAGTGTTGCCTCCCCCCCTCCCCCGAACAAATATAAATTGAAAGAAATAGTTTGGGATAAGTAGAGGGATTCCAGTTAGTAAGCTATATCCAGTCCTTTCCAAGAACAAAAAGTAGCAGGAGACTGACTGGGTAGGAAGACAAACCAGTCCAGTACTTTTCAGACACTGTTGCTCAGGCAGAAACAGCTCACAAAAGGCACAGAAAGCCTGCAGATGGAGGCTTGTGTGCTGTTTCTACATCCCTCCCCAAGAGCACTGTGATTGGAAGGGGACTCAGGGAAAGATCACAGTCACTGGCCAGCTAGAGATGTCAGTCTTTCCCACCCCCGCTCCCTCTCCCTCTTCTTAGTTTCTATTCCCCTGAAAAACTGCTGTCCAAATCTCCAAATATTTTCCGAATAATTTCTGAATCAATTCAGAGCCTTCAAATTGATTCGGAGGTTTTTTGTCTTCTCCTGATTTGATTTGGATTTGGAGATTCGGCCTCTGAATCAGGCCGAATCTTCTCCGAATCAAATCACAGACCAAAGCTTCACATAGCCCTGTTGAACACAGGGAAGCCATTTATTTTAAACTTCGATTTTTAACCTGACACTTTGCCTTTTTAAGTAATAGGGATACAAGTGCCAATTCCATTCTGTCAGGGGTATGTGGAGTTATTTTGAGATGGGAAGTAATGCAAGGGGAGCTTCTGTCTGCAGTTCATGCATGACAAGTTGTGTTTAATAAATGCTAACTAAAATCCTAAATTGTATGTGATATACTTGAAGTCAGTGGGATATGTTATTGTGATGTTACTGCTTAGGTTTGAGGGTCTTATTCTATCCCTTATTTCTCAGATTGCCTGTCTAGGGGCTCCTGCGGTATAGTCTGACTCTCGCCTGCCATGTCTTGATTACTTTTGATGTTATCAGTTGGGAGGTGTTACTTCCGCAGTAGAATGTTGGCAATCTACGTAGATTTTTATCTGTGTTATTACCTCTCTGGTGTCTCTCTCAGACAATACCCAAAATTTAGGTCATCAGTTGAATCAGAGTCTTATCTGAGTTGAACAATTCTATTATTTTTATTCATTTTTAATTAATTAATTAATTGATTGATTGATTAATTAATTTATTTTTAATTATTCCCCCAATCTACAGTCAAGATCTTGTCTTACTAAGTCTCTTGGGACCCTCCTGCTTCTTTTCTTTAAGGGTGAGGGGACAGCTGTCACTCAGGCTCTTTCTCGTCTAACACCCCATATTGAGCTCAGTCCCATTCAATATCCAAACAAATGAAAACAAGGCAAAACCATAAACTCAGCTTTCGCTGTGACCTGAATAGCGGTCACCCTTCCTTTCTTCTCACTGTTTCGGCCAACACTCCTTTCCCTTGCATAGAACTCTCTCTCTCTCTCTCTCTCTCTCTCTTTTAAATGAACTTGCTCACTGGGGTCCAGTCAAGGCTTCTCCTCTGTTCAGGCCTGGTTCCAGGGGTTCTCCAGTCCCTGCAGCACTCTCCAGCTTCTCCTCTTTGGAGCCGTTCCTCGCTCTGGATTCCCTCTGCGTGCCGTGCCACCCCTTCTGGGGTTTTTCAATCTTAAAGGAGCAGCAGCTCCGGAAACGGCGTTCTCCCACTGTCCTTATGTCCTCTCACTGTTCAATCTCTTTCCCTATTTTATTTATTGTCCGTCCCTCTTCACAGTTATGGATGCAGAGGCCCATGCAAAATTAGTGCAAGCTCATGGCTCTGGGTCAGAAGTCCATCAAAAGCCAAAATATTTTCCATCAACAAATAGTACAAGGGAGAATTAGAAGAAATAGAAAGATGTCCAGTAAGGAGACTGAAATTAGACACAGACTATACAGGCAGGCAGTGCTGGCAGGAGCAGCTTGAGGAGCAGCCAGACGAGCCCCATCTTGAGCCGGCAGCCCCAGAAGAAGCCATGGGTTGTCCAGCTACTCCCGTGGCTTCCTCCTCCCCTCACAGAATGATCAGGGAACTGGGGGATTGAACAGGGAACTGGGGAATCAAACCAGGAGCTGGAGGGAAGCCCTTGTTCATTCCCCTAGCCCCTGATCATTTCCCCCAGCTCTGGTTTGATTCCCCAGTTCCCAATTTGATCCCCAAGCTCCCAATCATTCCCTCAGCTCCCTGATCATTCTCTCCAGCATCTGTGGCTTCTCTCAGGGCTGCCATCACTGCCTGCCTCACTGCAGCTTGAGCCGGCAGCCCCGGGAGAAGCCATGGCGGCTGGGGGTAATGATCAGGGAGTTGGGGGAATGAACAGGGGCTTCTCCCCAGTTCATGGTTCAAGCCCTCCCTGACCAGTGAGTTTATTACTTACAGGTTAAACAGAAGACAGTCAAAGTTCCTCTTGAAACCCATGGGAAGAGCCAGGTCCACCTGCTTGTCCAGCTGGGTGGGGGGAGGGGTGACTGTGGCTGTGGGCACATGAGCTCCTGTGGTTGGCAGCTGCTGGCCTCCAGGCACCTCTGAGCCAACCCAGGCAGCCACGGGCATGAAGGGCTCATCCCACATGGTCAGTCTGGCTGCCAACATGTCTGCCTGCAGCTACAACAGTGTTGCCTTTATGCTGCTGCCTGTCCAGTCATTGCCCATACATTCTGGGGCCCCTGGGACCCTTGGGGTGTGAACCTTGCTTTGCATCTTCAGTCTTGCCACAGAGTTGCTTCACGCACAGGCTGCCCCACTCCCCCTCCCCTGCCAGCTGCAGGTTCCTCATGGTTCCAGCCAGGTGCGGGGCTCATGCCCACTCTCTGTCACTCTTGGGTTGCCACTGCCACCTCCACTCCCAACCAGGCACACACATATAACCCTCTCCTCCATCCCTCCTCTCCCTGCCCCCCTGCCTGGCTGGATGAGCAGAAATACCTTGGCTCTTCCCCCAGGTTTCAAGAAGAACTTTGATTGTCTTCAATTTAACTTGTAAGTAATAAACTCACTGGTCAGGGTATAATAAACTAGCCCTTTCAAGTCTCATGTAGTCAGAAAGACCCAGCTACATTTCTGATTAGTCTGTAGCTTGCTGCAGTGAGGATTAAAAAAAAATCTCTAACCACTGTTGAAAAAATGCCCTGATATTAGTCTTCCTGCAAGTTGCATCAGAATTATTTCTCAGAAAGGGCTTTACTTAGGAGAAGAGTGGAAAAGATAGGGTTAGATCTTCCAGGCAGTCCTCACTGCTCTGGCTAGGGAGCAGAGGGGCAGGGCTAACCGTGCTCTCTGGAGCAGACAGCACAGCCCAGGGCTGCAAAGCATACTGTTATGCTCGGGGACTGTGGTTTAACTTGAACCCAGAAGGGGTCTAGGACAGAAGTTTCATAAACCGGCTTGACCTAAATCAGTGAAGTCTGATTGTGACAGGGTGCCTGAAGCACCCTGCCACGAACAGAAACAGGAAGGACTGTAGGAGAGAAACTTACCTTGGCGAGCTGGAGGAGTCATGGCAGACCCCAACATGATCTGGACAAATGGAGATGCTGGCTGGGGCTGTGGCAGATCAAAGGAAACCAAGCAGGGAAGGAAAAGATTGGTGCAGGACAAGAACAAAAAGATAGAAAGAGGGTTCCATGCCGGTATGCAAAGGAGGAACAGCTGGGTCAGGCAGGCAGCCAATAGGGAACTGCTGCACAGGACCCAGCTGAAGAGAGGGAGATTTAAGGGATGCTGAGGGAGTGTCCTGGGGAAGGTAGAAGAAGAAAGAGCAGAGGAAAGAAGGAGACAAGAAGAGAGAGCAAGCAAGTGAAGATGTGTGAGTAGAAGCCCCAAGGGTAAGGTCTGACCCTGCTACTTACCAGCTGAGGTCCAGCTGAGAGTGGGAGTCGATAAAGTAGCTTGAGTGACTGGTGAGTTGGACTCCGGGGGGTGAAGGGAACCACTCTGGGGACCTAGAAGAGGAGGAAGGCAAAGGTGGCGCTACCCTCCCAGAAGGGAGAGGAGAAGAGAGAGAGGACCCCAGCCACAAGAAGGTGATGAGGGAAGAACCAAGGAAAAGGTAGCTGTCTTGGGACCCGTGCAGGGAAGAATGGGGTAAGCAGCCACTTAGGCAAGGACCGTAGATAGGATCCTTTGGGTTAAGATGATAATGAATCTTAGTGGCAATCAATATTGCCCAGAACATCAGGTGTGGTGAGGGCAGGGTATGGGGATGGTGGAGCCCTGCGAAGAGATGCAGAAGTTCTGAGTTCTTGACTCTTCTTAGTTGCATCCCAGTAGTGTCTAGATACATCTCCCTTAACATTGAAGGTGTGGCAGGAGATTTATTACAACGAGACACTACTGTTTCAGCCGGGAGGTGACATGACTCTAGGCGGTGCGAGAAACCCCCATACACTGATACTACATTCAACCAGGTTTATCTTAAACCAGTTTCAACCATTTTGAAATATAGTATGTGTACTGAACTTCTGTTCTGTTACAGGTTTAAACCAGAGTCTGATAACTTAAACCGGTTTATGTATAACTTTTGTCCTGAGCCCTGGAGCTTGACTGAAGACTCTCTTCTGCTGTTGTTTGCCTTTCTTTTGGGTTCCCAAGCCTGAAAGTGGAGTCCTTAGCTAAGACCTCTATGCCTGCATAGTGTTATGTACCTAAATTGGACACAATGAGCATATCCAGACAAGAGTGCATGTGCAGCAGCTCGCATTTCCCATGGGACAGATAGCAGTGGCACATATTTATCCCACCTGTCCTGGCCCCAGAGGTCCTGGGGGCCTCCTGGGGCAGCAGTGGTACTGATCCAGTCACTTGGAGTCTGGCCAGTAGCCAGAATGTGACTGTGGCCAGCCATGTTCCATTTCTGGTGGCACATGTTGCTGCTGCATGCACTGTGCCACTTTTTCAGTGGTGGTTATTTTTGGCAGTGGGATCTCCTGGTGTCAAACTTTGGCACTGCACTGCAAATTAGAATGGGTGAACATGAATGTGCACTGTACACAGTTTGTGGCACCTCAAGCAGCTTTGGGGCTCTGCAAACCACATGTGCATGTTTGTCTGGACGTGCCCCATCTGGGTATGGGGTTGTGCACCAGATTCATGGACTTGAGCTCTTCTGCTTAGTGGAATGAGAGGCTAGGAAGAAAGGTCAGTGTCAGAGTCCATTCTGAATGTCTTGCTATGGCCTCTCATGCTATAAGCCAGGGGTGCTCAACCCCCAGCTTGTGAAGGCATGTCATCCAACCTGCAGGGTTCCTTATGGATCATAAAATTTGGCAGCGGGGGAGCAATGGCCACTGATTGCTGCTCCTCTGCTGTCAAATTTTCAGACAGGGATATCTGTGAATCTGATAGCATGGGTCTGCACCTTAGATTGAGTGTGTGGGGCTGATTAGGGCAGCAAGAGGCCAAGCAGGGCAGTATGGAGTGGCAAGGAGCCAACTGGGGCACCACAGGGTTAAGCAGAGCTGAGCTGGATTGTGTGGGACTGTGTAGAGCTGAGTGGGGTGCTTCGAGGCCAATCAGAGTAGCACAGGCTCAGTACTGACTCATAGACCAGCAGCCCTATGCCACTTATCTAGCCTATGGAGCCGAAAGACTGAGCACCACTGATGTAAGCTAAAAAATGAGAAAATGCATGCAACCCCCCCAATCCAAAACACAAAAACCAAAACAACACCCCCTCAGTGTATCAAGCCAGCACATGGTTTTATTTTCTGTAGAGATAGATTCTTTGTTTTTATGTCCTCAGAATTTAAAGAATGTAAGACAGCTATAGGAAACTGGTGCTACATGCACCCCTTTGTGTGTTGTTATTGGCTAACTGAACTTAATAGCGGTGACTCTTGCACACAGAATATCATTGGATTCTCACTCTTACTTTTTTTCCCCCAGTGTAAGCACCACCATAAGGGACCTTCATTACCATGCCCCAGGTTTACAGCTCATATGAAGATCTCACCTGGTACTCATGAGTCAACCTATATGCTTGGTACTGCATTCCAGGATCTTCCAGTCAAAGAGATTAATCAAAACAGGGAAATAATTTCTACTCAGAGATGTCCATGGAAAAATTCAGGTAAAAATATTTGTGCTTTCAGTATTTTATAAGGAATCATTTGAAACATTTAAGTTGTCAGCAATATAAAAAGCATTTCTATTTGTTTCCAAGAGTCTAATGGAGAATATGCAGGTTAAGCAGAATTAAGAAGGCTAACCAAAGCAAAATGGCATCTTTCAAAAAATGGAAAGCAGGAAAGTGCACAGACTCTGGCAGATCAAATGAAAAAGCAAAACAAGGCATGCCAAAAAAAGAATTTGAGGAGGATCTTGCAGAAGATGCTGAAATTTATAATAAAAACTTTAAAAAATACAACAGAAAGAGGAAGCCAGCTAGATAATTGGTTGGACTATTAGATGACCAAGGAGTAAAAGGTGAACTCAGGGATGATAAGGCCATAGCAGAGAAACTAAATGAATTATTTGCATGTGTTTTACTTTAGAGGATATTAGGGGGATTCCCCACCAGATCGTCTCTTCCTAGCAGATAAGTCTAAATATTGCATTTTCACTGAAGTGAAAACAGGAGGTTTTAGAACAAATTGATAATGTAAGCATGATTAAGTCACTAGGATCAGATGGTATTCACCCAAGAATTCTGAAGGAAATGAAATGTGAAATCACAGAACTGTTGGTAACAGTATTTAACCTGTTATTACAAACAGCCTCTGTGCCAAAGGACTGGTGAGTTGCAAACATAATACCCTTCTTCAAAAAGGGCTCCAGAAGTGATCCTAGGCATTACAGGCTGCTGAGTCTCACTTCTATCCCAGGCAAGTTAGTAGGAGCCATCAAGTGAAATCATCAGTCACAAGGGTAAATACGATATTTTGGACAAAAAAATCATGGTTTCTTTAAAGGGAAATCCTGTCTCGCCAATCTGCTGGGGTAAAAAGCATGTGGATAAGGAAGATGCAGTTGATTTAGTCCCTTTGGATTTTTGAAGAGCTTTTCAAAAGGTCCCCCACCAAAAGCACTTTAAAACAAGTTGCCGTGGGATTGAAGATAAAGTTCCCATGTGGATAAAGAGCTGCTTAAAAGATAAGAAGCTAAGGTAGGGCTAAATGGTCACTTTTCAGGTGGAAAAAGGTCAATAATTGGGTTCCTCAAGGATCTGTGCTGGGTCTAGTTTTGTTCAATGTTTTCATAAATGACCTGGAAAAAGGAGCGCACAGTGAAATCTTGAAGTTTGCAGATGTTACTAAAATATTCTGAATAGTCAAATCCAAGCTGACGGTGAGGAGATACGCAAAGGTCTCACAATGGTGAGTGGGCAAAAAGTGGCAGATGAACTACAAGGTTGACAAGTGCAAGGTAATGCATATGGGCAAAAATAACCTCAACATTATGTACATAGTGGTATGCCCTGAACTACCTGGAATGACTCAGGAAAGAGACCTTGGAGTCATTGTAGTTTTCTAAAAACATCAGCTCAATGCACAACAGCGACCAAAAAAAAGCCCAAAATTGTAGAGGTGCACTGATATATTGATCCATATCAGATCAACACTGATAAAAGGAAAATTGATATTATTGGCAATCAGCTATTTTTTGTTAGTGTAGCCGATAATGTCACCAATCAGTGCCATGTGCATGTGCCCAGTTGCAGCATGCATGCGAACAGGAATGCAGCTGGGCAGCTTGGAAAGCAGTGTCTGGCCTCTGGCAGGGCACTGTTTGTGCCTGCCACTTTAAGGACCAGAAGACAGCAGCCGGCAGGTGCCTGATGAGGGCAGCCATTTTAGATTCAGGGCAGCCCATATAAACAAGGCATTTTGCTGCTGGGAGGCCAGGCAACAACATTTCCTGGCTGTAGGGATGCTGGTATCATCTGGAGGTAAGGGAGGAGCTGTAGGGAATGGTCAGGAGGCTCCTGGTCCTGGGCATGACCTAAAACTGTACCCTGCTGGGAGTGGGTGGCCTGGTGGGGCTCTCAGTGGCATGGGAGCCCCCAGGAAATACCAGGCCAGTTACCACCCTGGTGAAAGGCGGGTCGGGGTGCCTTAACCCCTAGCCCCCACAACCAGGTGGGTTACCTGCTTCGTAGGGTCTAGGAGGTGGACTCCAGGGAGAGAGAGAGTCAGGCCATAGACTCTTAACCTGTCTTGACATCCCCCGACTGGTCCAAGCTGGGGCTAGGACTGGAAGGGTCAAAGGGCCAGGGGCCCACTGCGAGGAATGCCCAAGAGCTGAGGGCCTGGGGTTCTGACTGGCTTGGAGGTGGGCCAGGGCTAGCAGCCAAAGGTCCCGGGAGGGACCACACCCGTAAGAGGGAGCAGCTTAGGGAGCTATCCACCCGGGAATGAAGGCAGAATGGGCTGCCTGAATGGAGGGATCTAAGTGAGGTCCAACTAGTAGGATTCTGGGGCCCAGTGTGTGGCTGGTGATATGGATAACATCTGGATGCCATCTGCTGCAGTGTAGGAGAGGAACGAAGCTGCAGATAGCAACTCCTGGCATCGGGGCAAGAAATGGGCAGCCTCCCACCTAATTAACACCAATTCATTAATTAACAACAAGGCATGGCGGGCGAGAAGGTGGGTGGTTAGCTGAGAAACAGGTGGGCAAGCCGGAGAGAAATCAGACCTGAGAAAACCCCCTGTTACAGGCCGGTAAATCTGGGGGGAGGGTGCAGGATGGGCATGGCAGGGGGAGATTGAGGCCCCTACAGTGAGGGAGGGAGTGGGGCAGGGGCAGGGGAAGGGGCAGCAGCAGCTGCTGTACTTCCCAGCCAGGGTGGGGCACAGGATGGAGCTACAGGTGGCTTGTCTGGTGGGTGGGGAGGGGGGTGGCTCCCTGCTGTTGTGTACAACCCCGGGAGAGGCATGGAGTGGGCATATGTCCCCTGGATTTGTGTGGGGCAAGGGTGGGCTGCCCACTGCGGGCTTGGGGCCAGGGGCTGTGCTGGCCTTTTCCCAGTGGGTAGGCTGGGCCGGGGTTGCACTTGGGGTGGGTGGGGGGGGGCAGTGGCAGTGCTGGGAAAGGGGGGGGGCTATGGGGTAGGCTAGAGACACCCCAAAGTTTGCCATAATCCCCCTGTAGCCACCCCTCTCAGTGCTGCTGCTGCATGCCCCGCCCCCGCCCACCATAATATATTGGTGCACCTCTACAATTTTTGGCTTTTTTTGTCACTGCTGTGAGTTGACCTGATGTTTTTAGAAAACTATCTACAATGACTCCGAGGTCTCTTTCCTGAGTCTTTACAGGTAGTTCAGAGCATATGACTGTATACATGAAGTTATTTTTGCCCATATGCATTACTTTGCACTTGTCAACCTTGAAGTTCATCTGCCAGTTTTTGGTCACTCAACGCTGTTAGACCTTTGTGCAGCTCCTCACCATCAGGTTGGATTTGACTAGGACTTCAGTATGGAAAGCAGAAGGCTGAGGTGGTTATGACAGAGGTCTATGGAATCATATAGGGTGTGGTTAAAGTGAATAGGGAACTGTTATTTATCAAGTCCCAGAGTACAAAAACTAAGGGACACCCATTGAAATTAAAAGGAGATGAGTTTAAAACAAACAAGAGGAAGTGCTGTTTTGTGCAGAGAGTAGTTAACTTGCTGAACTTGTTGCCACAGGAGGTTATAGCGGTAGATAGTATAGCCAGATTAAAAAATGGACTAGAGAAGTTAATGGAAGACAGGTTCATTAATATCTGTTAAACAGTCCAGGAATGTATCCTTAGACATCCCTAAACTAATGATGGTGGATGCCAAGGAAGGTTTGATAGGAGATGATTACTCTAGATATGCCCTGTTCATATGGTCACAAGTGATACCTTGTGCCACTGCTAGTTGTCCCCAGGGAACGGCTGTGCCATGCGCTCTCTGGCACGTGACAGGTTACCTCGGGTGGGGTAGGGGAGGCTGGGGCCAGCACTGAGCTTGCCTTAGCAGCCTTACCTGGGATCCTGGGGCCTTCTGGGGCTGCAGCACTGGCAATCCTGCTGCTTGGAGCCTGGCCAGCAGCCAGAACATAGCTTTGGCCAGCCAGGCTCTGGTTTTGAGAGGCGCACATTGCCCCTATGTGCACTGCTCCATTTTTTTTTTATTTTTTTTTGGTGTGGGTTTTTTGACCCCTGGCTGCTCCTTTGCAGTGCAGAGAACAGCTCAATATGTGGTGTGTGGCTTTGCAGACATGTCTGCAGCAGCACATACTGCATGGCCGCGCTCATCTGGGCACGGCCTTAAGTTTTAAGACCTGGAGAGACATGCAGTCTAGATTTCAGGGGATGGAGATTTTTCTGTACCCCAAGGCAATCTCTTCCAATGGTTAGAGCATCCTCCCCATTAGAAATCTGTGCTGTATTTCCAATCCAGGTTTATCTAACTTTGACTTGCAGCCATTGGATCTCATTATGCAACAAAAACACAGTATTTGTTGACCCAATTTCTAGTTGATGTTTTTCAGATGCACATATCAGCCTTTTTGAACTGTTTTTCTTGTCCTATATCAGGTCAATATGCCAGAGGGCTTCTTGCTCTTAATGTTTTCTTTTCTGCATAAGTTTGCATGACTTTGATATAAAATTGCACTTGCTTCTGGATAGGTTGCAAGTGCACCGGAAACATATCATACTGATTTTCATGAATACTATATTCTATGTCTTGGAAAGAGTCATGACGACACCTTGGCATGCAGGACCTACTTAAGAATATTGCCTTGAGTTGTTAGGAATCAGCAGGAGGGATTGTGTAACCTTTTAGCTGTCTCTGAAAAGCAGAAGGTCCAGTTTGTTCCTTCCCAGTAGTTTAGGGTCAAATGTTTACTCAGCAGGAAGCAAGACATTTTCTCTATAGTCTTCAGCTTCAAAGGAAAATTGGTGTGAGGCCAAATGCCAAGTGCTTTGGAAATTCCTCCCTATGGACTCGGGGCTACAGTTTATCCCAAATGATTGCTAGGAAAGGGCACAGATCCATCATGGGGAGTCTTGAAGAAGCTCGTATTTAAGAACTGTCTTAAATTCTTCAAATTTTAAGTGGAAGTGTATTTTACACTAGATAGTTTGATAATACAAGGTGAATATAGGGAGCTTCTACATTAAGGATATTTAGTTGCCTTTTGAGAGAGAGAGTTTACTTTTTATATTTACCTGATTAGGAAATCTGAATTTTTTCTGAAATGCATTTTGAAAGCTGCAGATCAAATATTATATCAGCATACTACTATAGCCATATATGTGGAAAAATTAAAATATGCCTTCTGTGTTTGAAAATGTTGCAAAAAAGTTCTGTAGTAGAATGTTACTCCATGTGTTAAAATGCTCCCCGACTGTGTGTGTGTCTATACGTGTGTGTAAAATGCCAAAGTAACCGTGCATCAATAAGGGAAGACTCTCTTATAAGCAGTTAGATACACAAATCCATTGCTCTGTTTTGAATATTTGTAAAATATGAGTTAAAATTTGTATATAGTCCTCCTTAGTCATCTAAAAATTTACAAGATTTTTTAAAATTATTGTGTAAGTTACTTGGATGATGATGTCATATAAAATAAAGGTTGAATTGATTAGTGTATATATAATATACATACTTTTGCTGCTATTTTTATACTCTTTCATAATTGACAGAATAGGTAGCAGTAACTGTCATTAAGATTGCTTACCATTATAAATTACTAGAAATAAGATGTTATAGAGTTACCAAACGTTAACCATTCAGACTTATATTTTTATGCTAAGTTTTGGACTCGGGCACAGGCAGCGTGGGCAGTGGCTTTCTTTTCTCCCTTTAGTTTCAGTTAAAATGTTTCACTTGTTTTTTGAGACTGAGGTCAAGAAAAATAATATTATTTTGTCTATGGATGTCAGGGCTGTCACAACTTCTGGACAGCTAGGAGCTGCATGCTGTGAGGGCTGCCCTCTGCCCAAGTCCCCCATGCCATGTGGACAGACCCACACATGCTGTGAGACCTCCCCTCCCTTCCACAGCCACATGCACCATAGAGGCAGCCTGCCTTACAGTGAAGGGAGCCCAGCTACTCCCTGCTGCACACATAGCACCTCCACAAGCTTCTGGCCATGGACATCATGAAGACAGCATACCTGCGGCATGGGCAGCCTGACTCTCCTTTGAGTGTGCATCACATGTAGCCTCCTCCACTGCACTTCATCACAGGCACTCTGCTTCCCTCCAAGTGCAGCTCCTTGCCCCCACGAGTGGGGCAAGGAACCCAAAGCTGCATGAGGGAGGGAGGGAGAGCCCCCAGAGCAATGGGTAGTGTGGCAGCCAGGCAGGAGCTCATGGGCTGCTGGTTGGACAAGCCCTGCTTTAAGTGTTTCCTTGAGAGGCTCTGATGCAGTGGCTCTCAACCTTTTTACACTTGAGTTACTCCTTGTTTTACTCAAGACACCCCCCACTTTAACTTCTGTGAATTGAGCAGCCTTATCTCAAAACTAATTTATTTATTAATTGTGGTTACCTCCTTGTCCCAGGCAGTGGGCACAGGGCAGCAGCCAAGCATGCAGGTGCTTAAGCCTTTACTCATCTCCTTACATGTCTTGACACCCTTCAAAAGATCTTGCAGCACATTAGGGTGCCCTGGTTGAGAATCATTGCCCTCATGCCTCTATGGTTTCAAGCGGGGACTTGAAATTTGGTAGAAGCGCCTAGTAGTGACAGGACTACATGCCTTGAGTCACCCGTGTAAAAGTACATCCAAATGTCTCGCGCTTATAAGCCCCTGAAAAATCTCAATCTCTATATGCTTAGTAGAGAACTATTATGAATTCTTTGTGGATTCCATTTTCGCTGAGCAAATGGTCCTTCCTTTCACACGTTAACTACCTGTCATCAGGCTAGACATGTGTCTTCCCCACAGAATAAATATGATGCAATTAAAGGTTTCAGGGATTTAAGCTCTTCCCTGCAGTTACTCTTATAGGTGACAAACATATAGGCTGCTGTGGTACTGTACATAGGAAATGAAACAGGAGAGAATGTTTGCCTCTCTGGAATGGATGCTGGAGCTTGGGATTGGAGGAGAACTAGAACTAGGGGTCACAAAATGAAACTTGTAGGTAGTAAGTTTAAAGCTAACAAAAGGAAATTATTTTTCATACAGGGAGTGTCTACATGAGACATTTACTGTGCAGTTGCCTAATTAAACGTCTCAGCGTCTACACATGCACCCGTTAGGAAATACAAGTTCTACCCTGCTGCAGAGTGATGGTAGCAAGCGGGGAAGGAAGGGAAATGGCAGGGGAAAGGCAGTGGTTGCAGGTGCGGGGGCAGCGGGAAGTGGCAGCGGGCAAGAGTGCGGGGCCCTGGGGGTCAGGACTGGTGCCAGCATGAGCCAGCTGGGAACCATGGAGGCTGGGCTGGCTCCCACTTCATTCTCCAGTCCAGCGCTGCAACTGGGAAGCACATGGTGCTGGGAGGTGCCTGGCAGGGCTGGCCAGCTCCATGCTGCATGCACGGTTCCTGGCTGCAGTGCTGGGCTCCATTGCCTGCATTGGGCATGAGCACCCTAAGCAGTCCCACCTGCGGCTGCTGCCAGTAGCGGGGGCTGTGCACTATGTGGGAGCGTGTGTGGGGGTCCTCACGCTGCTCCACCCTCCCTCACACTCCACAAACCTCACACACCCACATCCTGTCCCCACAACCCACCACATATACACATCCCAATATATCCTATGCACCACCACACAGCCACAAATCCTCATAATGCCCACAATCCAGCATACACCCCCCCCCCCCACACACACACACAATATAAAAGAGTGATTCTTTATTTCTGTGTTACTATACAATCCCTTCTATATACAGGACACAAATACAAATCATGACAAATATTTTTTGTAATAAAATAAAAATACGCTATAGTAGGTGTTTGATTTCTAGTGTATGACTTGCTTTCCTTTTGGTTCTAAGATGGCAACCCCCCTCTCCTGAAATGAGTATTTCTGGGGGGTAAGGGGAGGGACTTCTGGTGCCAAAGATCAGGGGTTAGGGGTGGGACTTCTGGTCCCAATATGGCGACCAGAGGGTGGGGCAACTTTCAAGGGGTGGGGATACCCATGTGGCCCTCGACAGCTCACCAAAACTCATTAAGTGGTCCTCCAGCCAAAATAATTGCTTGCCCCCACCTTAAATGCTAGAGGCTGCAAGTGAGGGGGAAACAGTGGAAAACTCCCTGGTCATACCCAGTTCACTCTCCCTTTCAGCATCCACTTTGCCACTGTGTGACATAGGATGCTGGGCTAGATGGACCTATGGTCTGACCCAGTCAATGACAGTTCTTATGTTTTTATGAAGAATGATAGAAATCTGCAGAGGAGATTTAAGAGCAAGACATGGGAGATAGTGCTAGGTCAGGATAATACAGAAGCAGAGGACAAGGGGGTAAGAAGTAGGAAGCAGGTAAGCCGAGGTGGGGGAGGAGAAGTGGGGAATGATGGAGGGGAGTGGCAGCCACAGTCAATTTGGAAGTGGCAACTTGCCTTTGGACAGAGCTCCATTAATTTGTCTCACGGGACCTGAAAGGTTGCTAACTCTTGGAATGGCAGCTAAGTTTTCCTGTCAGAACTAGGTGAGAAGACCAGCTGCCATGTTTTTAAAGAAAGTTTGATGGCAGTGACAGGCTTATCCCACAGTGCCTGCTAAAATGCAACAAAAAAAAATCCTAAATCTATCATGTCTAGCCCATGCAAATTTAAACTCTATGCATTATGTTAGCTATGCTGACAGGCAGTGCTACCAAGTTCTGAATTTCCTTAGGCTTAGTGACAAAGAATCAGGGAAACTTGCTATCTTTTTTGTCACTAGTTCACAATTTTTAGCAAAAGAGGACTCAGGCCCTTTTACAGCAAAGTGTTTCAAGATACAAAATGTTAATTGCAGGCTTAAGCACTCTACTGAACAGGACTGGTCTTAAGCAATTAGGACCTGAAACATTTTGACTGAATCCTTTGGCCAGGTCAACAAGAAATCTGGAGGACTGCTTTTGGGGGGAAGATACTGTTTTTCTGATATAAATTTTAAAGCGAGTTGGCTCAGATAATTATTGTCTGATTTCTATATACAGACATGGAAGTCTGATTTGCAGTCCACCCACATAGCAGCACAACTGCCTTTCATGATGCGGTAGAGAGAGCCTTTTATTATTTTGTACTAGTTTGGTTTATTGAAGGAATGATGCAAACACAAACAGGAGGTTTTAGCTCTCAAAACAATTCAGGAAGCGTCTTTTAGGGAGGGGGAGGGGTTATCAAAGTCCCCATGCTGCTGTACTCATATAAATGCTCCCTCTTTTGTTCCTGCAGAACTCTGAAGAATAAAACCAAAACACAAAGCCAAGGAAGCACCACGGAGTGAATGCAACAGTGTTTCCTTAATCCATGTGGATCAAAAACATGAACGTTTTGATTCTGTAAAGAATCTTCCTCAGCATGCTGGATTAATCACATGGATTAATAAAACACTGTTGCATTCACTCAGTGGTGCCTCCTCCGCTTTGTATTTTCTTGTATTATTCTTAGAAGCCCTGCAGGAATAAAAGAAAGAGCATTTATATGAGTACCATAGGCACTGGGAGTCTTATAAAACCCACTCTGTATAAGATATGCTTCTTGAATTTTTCTGCATGGAGCATGCATTCTTAATTTTTCTCTGTACTAAACCCTTGGTTTAATTTAACATTTGTTCCCTCCCCCATCTTGTTGCTTTTTGGTATTGCAATAAAATGGTGCATTAGAACTAGTATTTCTGAACTCCATTGCCATTTAAATTATGGTCTGGGAAAAACCCCTGTGTGTTCATTTCAGCCACTTGATAAGAAGTGGAAGTTGTTAGCAGGGATCATCTTTAGAGTCCCTCTTGTAACAGTTTTCATACCTGTGATGGATCTTCTTACCTGCTAAGCTGTTAGTCTGGGTTGGATCCCCTCCTCTTTTCCAATACAGACAATACAGTAAGTTTTTCATTCTCCCTCTACATACTTATACTTTTATATTTAAAAAAAGTTGCACTTTAAACATATACTGGGGATATCCAGGTAATAAACTGTGAAGACCTATGATAAATTGCAATTCTCATGCAACTTTGTTCCCCTTATCTCTCCTCTGTCCACTTATTCTCCTTCTCTAAACTGTTTACAAAAGCCATCTGCTACAAAAAATATTCCCTTATGTCCCCCCAGATTTGGAATTCATTCCACATCTCCCTCTTTACTGGCCCAAGAACTGGAATGACCAATATTCTGTTCTGTTCCAGTTATAGGTTAAAGTGATACCTAAAACAGGTCACCAGCTTTGCAGTATCACGCACACAATTTGCCTCTAATTCTGAATGTCCTGAAATATCTTGCTTACTAAAGTTTAACATTTCTATTTTAAAATATTAAATCCCTCCAATTTAGAGATATTATAGATTAATCAATTTGAATTTGTATCACTCTGAATTCTATAGTTGGTTATATGTTAACTAAGGTATATTGTTTTAATGTCAGGAGCATCATCTGATGTAACAGGTTAGCAAGCCAGTGACTCCTTCAGTCCAGTTCCTGACCTAGATACTGTATTTACACAACCAGAAGATGACCCTGATTATAAGATGACCCCCGCAATGATTAGATTCTATATATGGAAACGGTATACATTTGTTATACTTTTCCAGGTAGAGAATCTAATTATTGGAAGTTTGTCTTGAATGTGTCTCTCTTCCCACTGCTACAGCAGGGAAAATAAATCTGGGGTGGGAGGGGTGAAGGAAGCATCAGGTAGGTCCTTTGCTCTCTGCTTCCCCCGACATTTTCCCTCGGCAGTCCCTCTCTTTATTGTCAGACCCTGCTCTCCCTGAGCACATGGAAGTGAGGAGCAAATTTGAAAAAAATAACATTGAAATTAAACATGGATTGTAAGAATTTGCATATAGTACCCATGCACTTAGTTAATCCAGAATCGATGCATGTTATATATTTTTTGAAACTGCTGCAAGTTTTAGCACAGGTACTCCATAAGCACACTTTTAAACAATGCAACTATGCACAATATGGGTGCATCCAGACACATGTGGACATTTGGTTCTCTGGGGACAAGTAGCAGCGGTGCACCTTGAAAGCCCGTGCCATGCACAGTTTAGCACGTGGCAAGTTGCCCTGGGTGTCATAGGGGAGGCTGGGGCCAGCACTGTGCTGGCCCCAGCAGCCTGCCCTGGGGTCCTGGAAGCCTCTTGGAGCTGCAGCCACAATGATCCTGCTGGGCCTTGCTCTGCTTTTTAGCCCAAGTGTGCACTTCCCTAGCGTGTGCTGCTTTGGGGTTTTTTTACACTGGATCAAAACAAAAAAAACAGTGGAAAAAAATGGAACAGCACGTGCTTGGACAGTGTGCCCTTGCAGTGGAGAGAACTCTGGGCTGTGTGGTATATGGTACTGCAAACGTGTTTGCAGTGTTACATACCGCACGAGTGTGCTTGTCCAGATGCACCCTATTAGTCCAAAGCCAAAAGCTTATGATTTACCACCCAGTTCATTGGGCCAGGCCCCAGCCAAGTCATCAGCATTTCAAGCTATGGTGACCCCACAGCTCAGCGCTAGTCAGTGGGCACATCATGAGATACTTATTGCACAGTTGCCTAATTAACTGTACAGTAAACATCTTGTGTCTACACATATGTCCCTATTGGGGTGCACAAAACTAATAAACTCTAGAGCAGGTTAGGACTTCTAAAGTCCTTTCTTGCTGTGGAGTTTTTTTTTGAGTAGCAGTGCACAGGTAGATGCAGAGTTGGCTGGCTGGGGCAGGAGGCATAGAATGAATATCTATTTGCTTGACTCCTCCACGATCAGGATTCAAGAAGCAGCTTAATTTCTGAATCTCTGCATTCCCCAGATGGGGAGGGGAGCAGTGGGGGGCTGCTCCAGTCTCGGGAAGGTGTATGTGTATAGGGGACAGCTAGTGGGGTGGGGAATGGGCATGACACTTGTCCACAGCTCAACTCTTAGTCATGGAGAAGTTGAAGTACCGCAGGCACCTGCCCTCCCCATCCAGACCCTTCCCAAAAGGGTCTAGAGAAGGTGCAGGGAGCATTACCCTGCTGCTTCTTCCCCTCCTAGAGACTGGGAGGGGAGAGGAGGGGAGGAGCAGCCACCTGCTGCTCCCTGCACATCCTCTATACCAGGGATACCCTAGTCTGAGGAATGGGTGGGAACATTGTCCTGATACTCACTGTCTTCCCAGAGAGGGCCACTATGGTCTGGGGAAGGTGCAGGGAGCAAGGGAGAAGGGCAACTGTAGGCTGGAAGGCCTGTATTGCTCTCCACCTGAGAGAGATTTCTAGCACTGGAAATGAACCACTAGAAATGAATGCCTGTTCGTACCCATAAATCCAACAGGAATTAAAAAATGAGTACCTTAAGTTAGGCTTCTAACCTTTGTTTAAGTGCTTACATAAATGCCTGAATCTCAAGTGCCAAAAAACCTAGCAGCTGGCACTGACTTGTTTATGTAGGCACAATCTTTATGTTCATAGAATAAGTGAGTACCATCTTCCAGATGCTAATCAAACTGAAAAACTCTTCTCTAAATTTATTACTTTCTGAGTATTTTTAGCTTGGTCCAAGTTCCTCTCTAAGCCTTACTGTGCAGGATGTATACTTAAATATATATAGCAACTGTCATCTTTCTCCATGGGAAATTACTACATACTGGGTGCATCTACACGTGCAATTAGTTCAAAGCAATAAACTCCGGTGTTTATTGCAAAAGAGTTTATTGCTCCTGGGTGCACCCTTTGAACATGTGCCTGGGACTACAGGACATTGAACCAATCAGAGCAAACCCAGCTAGCAGGGTGCCCCAGCCTGCTAGCCTGGGGCTGCTCCAATCCAGCTTAACATGCTGTGGAGAGGCTGGCTGGGGCACCAGCGTGCTCCAGTGTGGGGCTATCCAACAGGCAGCCCCTGCACTGAAGTACTGAGGCCTAATAGGGCAGTACATGTAGACACCAGATGTTTACTGCAGAGCTAATTAGCCTATTGTGCAGTAAGGTCTCATGTAGATGACCCCACTGAGGCTTTTTTTGAAAAAAGGAAAATCCATCTTTTTTGGCCTTTTTTGTTTCTTTTTGTACTCATTTGTCATTCTAGCCCAAGGAAAAAGGTTATCTATATATATATTTTCAGTAATAAATTGTTTGTTTCTAGCTTCTAATGTCAAAATTAACTCACTGAATCGAGGAAGTAACACCTTAGACCAGCTACAAGAGACTAAGCCTCCTGTCTTAAATTCAACAAGGCATATGTCTTTATAAATCATTTCCTTAATCTTGGGCCTTGTTCAAAATGTTATATTTGGTTCTGTTGTTTTACAGGGCCATTCCATAGGATGATAAAAACTCTGTGCTGTTCTTGTTGGCTCAGATTTTTAATTGTAGTTAAAATATCATCTTTGTATTTACATTGTACATGTATCGTATAGTCAGTCAGTAGGTCTTCTAGGGAATGATAAAAACGAGGATTTGATCCTACTTTGTTGATTTATTATAAATTAGCTAGTAAAAAGTCATGCATATTTTTCATTCCAGTTGACTAAACTATGAACAGATGACTTGCTCATTTCTCAGTTTGCTTCCTTGGTACATTTGGGAAGGCATTAATAGGTACTTATTTGAATGTGGTACAATTTCCACAGTGTCTGATTTTTCAGCAGATTTTCCTTGATAATTCTTAAGACTTCTTGCTTTTTATTAAAATGTTGAATATAATATTCAAAAAAAGAGAGGCAATTGTCTATGTTGTAGAACTGAATTTAGAACTCTTTAACCAAAGTTAGTTGCTAATGGCAAGATCTGTAGATATGGGACTGAAAAATCATTGCACAGATGGTGAACTGGATGGATGCATTGATGCAGGTACCTATCAAATATATAATATTATCAAATCAGGTATTACTTCTCTAAGATAGTGAATCTGATAAAAATTCAAGACTCAACATGCCATTCCTTAAGTTGCTACTCTTTTTAATGGAATATACCATCTCCTTTCATGTTGAACTGCCATTTCTTGCTTCTAGAACAAGCATCTCTCATCAGGTATTTGTAAGAGCATCTGTGTATGAAAGACCAGGTAAAGACTATGGTTACTTTTTTTTTTATCTGTGAGAGAAACAAAAGCAAAAACTAACAGGAAAAGTAGCTTCAATGATAAACTGAAGAAAGACTAAAATTACATTTGTTGGTAACCTTCAAGACCCAGTAATATAAATTGGCACAAACATGAAAGCAGGCAAAAGAATGTAGTTACCTGGGAAAGAAATATATTGGCTAATAGCAGTAGGCATGGGGAAGTTATGTGTCATATAGACAAGGAAAGTAGATGACCAATATATACAGTAGTGATTCTCAGCCAAGGTGCCATGGAACCCAGGAGTGCCTTGAGATCCTTTCAAGGGGGCAATGGGATGATACACGGTGATTGCACTGTTAAGCAAACAAATATGATTCATGATATTAACCCACAGATTTAAAATAGGACTCCATAGTGTCAAAACATTTTGACCTATTGTGGTCTTTCTGAGCTCTTTGCAACAGAAGAATTTCTCTGTTATTTTTCTGTAGTAAAAAAAAAAACAAGTGAAAACTAAAAGCTGGCATTTTCTGAGGGCTGCCTTGAGCCAGGGGCGGGGGGGAGGGGGGCGGGAGTTTGAGTAGAAAATGCTGATAACCACTGATATAGAGGCAGAATGACATAAGCTTAAAGGCAAAAATATGTCTGCACTGCAGCAACATAATCCCAGAACTAACCTACACCTTTGAAAGTTGAGCTCTCAAAAAGATTGCATTGATAGCTTTAACAGTAAATGTCTGGGCAGTATTCCTGGAGTGGCACAGCAGAATAAAGTCAAATAGTAAAGTATTAAGCAAAAGAATGGACATCCACCACCATCTGTTATCATTAGGGGATAAAAATGCTCATTTGGGTAAGTGTCTGCACAGGCTGCAGGCTTTCTGTTTGACACAAGCTCTGGATCAGAGAAAAACTAGGAAAAGAAAACCAGGGCAGGCTAGACTTTGGCCACATGATACCATAAACAGTGACTTAAATGAAGTGTGAATCCAGTGGCTTGAGATCGGAGCTCTTGTAGCATAACGCAATAGCTAGAGGGTACATCTACACATGTGCTTTACTGTGGAGTTGACTAATTAGCTTCACACTAAAGCGTCACCATCTATACGTGTGCTGGTATTAATGTGCAGTAGATTAATTAACTGCGTTCTAAGATAGTACTGTTATGAACAGTACTATCTTACACTGCAGTTACTTATTGCATCTAAGTGCATGTGTAGATGGTGAGTTGGGCTGGCTGGGGTATGAAGGGACAAAAGTGCAGGGGCTGCTTGCCACCTAGCCCTGCACTTCAGCACCCTCCTGCCCCAGCCAGCCCCTTTGCTGCCCGATGCCAGCAACCGGAGCCCAGGGGTAACCCCCGCAAGTACCCTGTTAGCCTGGGGCTAACTCTGCCCCAACTCAAACTGTTGCAGCCCTGGGTACAGTGTCTGTATGCACGCCCTGGACCATGGTAGTTTGAGCATCTACACATATCATTAAGGCTCTGTGATAAACTCCAGTATGGACTACACCAGAGTTTATCACGTTGCCTTAATGGCATGTGTAGATGCACCTAGAGGTTACTAGTCACTGGGCATGTCTACATGTGAAATTAATTTGATGCAATAAACTGCTGCACTTTGCGCCAGAGTTTATCACTCTTGGGCGCAGCATTTACATGCACATCCAGGACCACAGCATGTTGAGCCAGGGTGGCGCATCCTCAGCTGGCAGGGAGTCCAGGGGGGTCAGCTTGCCGGACTGGGGTTGCTTCTTTCTGGCTCACCATGCTGGAGAGAGGCTGACTGGGGCATGAGGATGCTACTGTGTGAGTCTAGCCAGCAGGTAGCCCTGTGCTGTAGCACCCTCATGCACCAACCAGCCCTCACTATTTACATATGTGTTGTGGCAGAGTAAGTAACTCACTGTAGAACAGTACTTGTGTTGGGCAGTACTATCCTATGGCAGAGTTAATTAGTTTACTTCAGCCTAATAGCACCGCATGTGTAGATTTTACTGCAGAGCTAATTAGACAACTGCAGTAAGGGTCTTGTGTGGATGCGCACACTGACTGATACTCTGTGTGGAACAAGTGTACTGACTGACGTGTTTCTATAAGAAGGGCAAGGTTTTTTTCTGGTTTCTTTTATTGGACTAGCTGCATAAGTTGGGGGAGAAGTTGGACCAGCTTTTGAGCACAAATCACCCTTCTTCAGTTCATGCTGTGGATTTTCCATGGTAAAAACAGCGAATTTTTATATTCTTAATATGGTAGTGAGGTTGGAGCAGTGTTGTAGTTGTGATAGTTCAGGAAATGTATGCAGTTTTTTATTATGTCCTTTATGGGACCAACTGTATAATTTGGGGAGTATGAATGCCCAACCATACAGTTGTTATAATAAGATATCACAAAAAACCTTTCCTTTCCTACATCTCCTGGAATATCACAGCTACAACAATACTCCAACCCTATAACTACATGTTTCTTTGAGGGTTACAATGCTGCCACTCTTCAAATGTTATTAAGTGCTTAACAGTAGGTCATGTTTAATTTAAAGCTCCAGTGACTGGAAGCAAGTGAGAAGAAGAGAACTTTCCTTAAAAAAAAAAAAAAAAAAAAAAAGTAACTTTCTGATACCCCTGGCTTCAGGGTAAAATGGGTTAAATTGATTTTAGGCGGAAACTCTAGGAAGCCATTTTTTGTTAGCAGAAACAAGAAGTCAGGGACCTCTGCACTGGGGAAGAAAGATTCCTGGACTTCAGGCTTAGTTGGAAAAAATGTATATGGGAACAGCTCATATTTAAGATGGCCAGTAAGAGAAGTTCTGGACAACTCTGCCCAACTCTACCTGAAAAGGGAGTCATGGGAATCTGGCAAGGGTTAAAAACAGGGAGGAAACTAATTAAGAGTTGAGGTAGTTCTAAATTCTGTTGAATGAAAGAGTCCAGTCCATTGAGTGAAAAGTACAATGGTCAAAGGGCACCGTATCTCCTCAGCGCAGATAAACCCTAATGTTTAAGCATACCAATGTGGAAAATACAGTAATTCATAGCCAGAAACCACTGTTTCTTCAGAGCAGTGTGTGGCCCCAGGGAGATGAGAACCTTGTCAGATAAAAAAGTTCCCTGTGATCAGTAGTTGTTGTTACAATTTTTAATTGTGTCATGCCCTCATGTTGTTTTACCATTGTTTAATATCATTCCAGTGTTTAATATCAACCTTGGGGGACCCATAGAGTGCCCTTTTATATTATCATTTTAGTGCTCCCAATATGAGTAACTTCTTTTGTTCACCACACGATTGATTTGTCCCATAGTTTCATTCCAAAAACATGTGAAATGCCTGAGGGAAGACTAACTAAACTATCCCTCAAAATATCATCTGACTAGTCCCAAAGCTAGGTGGGATATGCCACCTGGTAGAAATGTCTAAACTGAGGTATAAAAAGAGGAGAGAGGTGCTAAAGTACTTCACCGAAGTTAGAGATGAGATGAGAGTCCATTTAGGCAGGAAAGGTTTTACACTCTGAATAAGACCTTCTGCAAGATGGACATTTGCACTGTACTGGAAATCAACGCTTTTACTGAAGCAGAGATAACATCCACTGCAATATTAAGTATTGGATACCCAAATTGCAAATACCAGTAAAAAAAAAGGGAAGATTGATTTCACTGATGTGATGTGTGTAACAGGAATAAAGAGCAAGTTGAATTCCTGAAAGGGAAGGAGCAAGATTATGCTTACAGTAAAACAAATTGACCAATAATTTCAATTTTGATTATTACTGAGATGCTAATCTTAGGCTTGGTCCTTTACATTTTTCAACTGTTTATGCATGTAATATTAGCTTAATGTATGGTTTTGTATGTTATTTCCAGAATTAGTCAATAAAACGTGGCATATTTTTAAAGGCCCAACTCAACATTGCATGAATGGCAAGCATAATAAGTCTAATACATTATATTCTTTCTCTGAAAAATACAGCTATACTAACTATAGTAATTAAATAATTAATTTAAGCAATTAAGGAACTATAATAATGTTATCTGGCAGTTCTGAAAATTACATTAAGCAGTTATTTCATCCAAAGAATATGAATATCAAAGCGATTTTAAAAGTACAACAATACCAGAAATGTAGTTTTAAAAGAGTGGATCTGAATTGACCTGTGCAAGCATCCAATATCCAACTTTGTTGATGCACCTGGTCCTGCCTAGCCCCCTGCAGATACTCCATTTATGGGGTTCTGTGGTTGTTTGGTCATTTTTATAATGTACTCAGAGCCCATTGGGAACAACCCAGAAGGAGGAGGCTATGTATGCCCTGATTCAGAGAAGCATGTGCTTAAATCCATCTCTTTTTAGGAAAGCATTTCAAGGGGAATTATGGCTAGGCTTAAATGCCATTCCTGAAAAGGGTTGCTTCTATTTTAATTTCAGCTTATGTTGTATCCCTGCTTTTGAAATGAGGTTACTGGAGCAGAAAGGCAAAGGTAGACATAACTAGATAGGTATCATGGGCTCTGACAATGCTGTGTGGGGCTTCCCTAAATCTGTAATAAGGAATTGTATGTAGTATGCTGTAAAGGCAGTTTTCAGTATGTTATGCTGTATCTCTTTTGGAGATAGCTACACTTCTATATTAAATATGAGGGAAGCCATTGTTTCCCCCATTACATGCAAATTAGCTTCAGCCCTTAAGCTCCAGGCAAGTTACCAGTGAGGGCTACTTTGGAAAAAAAATGATTCAACTGGGTTAAGATAGTAGTCCTCATTGCTTCAAAGACTTTTATTTAACCAAAATGTTTTCAGCATTTCACATTTTTTTTAAAGAGACACTTTCTTTACTTAGTATGACATACCATAGTAATTCTACCATTACATGAATAATCAACAAATATATACAATAAATGAATACATTCCTCTTGTTCCCCTTGGAACACTACTATAACTGCTACTTCACAAATGCCATTAAAATGCATGTCAGGAATTTTCCTTGGCTGTCTGTATGCTTCTTTTTAAGATCATTCAAGTACATAATGACTTTTAAAGATATTCTTTCTGAAATGGACAAAAAAAAACTTTTTTCACTGTCTAGCTGAAAAAGATGTTCATGGATTTTCAATGCAGGGTTTAGGAACATCTTAATTTCATTACTTTGCTTTTTTTAAAAAAAAAAGTCAAACTATTAAACTGGACTATAATTTTGTGCCTTTGTGGCTCCTATATATTTTATTTTACATGAATGTTTGTAATTTAAACCTTACTATAAATCTGCTGGCAAGAAAATCATTGACAAGTATGCTTTAGATTTGCATTCTATTCTGGGCACTTATTTGCTTTTTTTCAAAATCACAATTTCTATCTCTAAAACTAATTACACTATTTAGTTCCCTATTCTGGCTTTCATTTTTCCAGAAGGACATTAATAGTCTTTGGAACTTGTTTGAAGCATGGTTTTACTTTGGAAGGTGATGCAGTTGAAATGGCATTTTGAATTCCATGTTTGTTGTGTTGCACTGCTTTCCACACCTGAAATCACAGTGCGACTGAGAAGATACCTTCTTTTCTAACTACCAACCTCACATACTCACCTTGCCTGTCAGAGCCAGCCTGATCTTCTCAGGTTACTGAAAGTTCTGCAGGCTAAATTAGACCTTAAGTTACACTTTGTTACATTTCTGCAAACACCTTGCCTTTACATTGTATCCTCATGCCTACAGACCCTCTGATGGGTTTATAGAATTGTATAGATACCATTGAAGCCATCTTCTGAAAACACTGGGGTTCCACAGGTGTCACTGAAACTACTGAGTTTTCCCTTCAGGCCACTATTACTAGTAGATTCATAAATTGTAAGACTGGAAGGCCACTATTACTAGTAGACTCATAGATTCATAGATTGTAAGACTGGAAGGGACCTCAGAAGATCATCATGTCCAGCCCCAATAGGAATGTGCAAAGATGAAAAGAATCCAGGGTGATTGTCCAAACCTCAAGTGAGTTTATAGGTTAGCAGTTAAGAAAAAAAAATCCTTTATTTGCAATATAGCAACTGAAGCAATTTTGCAGCTGCAGGTCAGTGTCCCCTGTTCCGCATTTATGAAATGTAGAACAGGAGTTCTCACACTAGATTGAGATCATCCATCATTTTATATACTTATATCATGCCCCTTCTTTTTGTTTCCTTTCTAAAGTAAACAGCACCAATCATTTCAATCTCTCTTCTATAAAAGTTTTTCCATGGCCTTAATCTTTCTGTCCTTCGGTGAAACCTTTCTAATTTTGCAATGTCCTTTTCATGATGAGATGATGAGGCCCGAAAACAGCAGTGGAACTTCATACAGCAGAGCTGTCATCTTATTCTCTGGTGATATTGTCTTATAAATATTCATTCTGGCCTTCAAAAGCTGGCACGGTCTTTGAAGCAGTATTTTTTTTTTTAACCTGTAAAAGGCAAGAAACTCACTTGAAATATTGTCTCTACCATAGTCAATATTAGTGAATTTCTGCACTGTTCCAGAAGTGTTGTTTATTTATCATAGTCTGTATTTAAAGGAACATCTAAGTAAACTGAAAGGCCTGTTACTGACTTGTTAAGCAGTCCTGCAGTTGAATACTAGAAAAAGCCACTGAGAAATAATAGTTTGTTTCAACATAAAATATTTTCAAAGATTTGAATATGAGGAGGAAAATGCTGGTCTTTTGTTATTTTTAAAACCCCTCATTAATATGTCTTAGAATAGAGGATTTCAAGGTTAGGCCAACTACATCATTAGCCATCTTGCTGACTTGTATTGCAGTAAGCATCTTGGCTTGTCTCAGCCTCATTCACATACCTGCCAGAGTAGTTAAAAAAGGTGGATAATTACCATTATCACCATTTTACAGATGGAGAACTGCTGCAGAGAGCGGTTAAGGGCCAAATTCAGACTGGACACTGAGGTGCTTTCATTTAAGCATTGCAATGCCTACAAATTAGGTGCATGGACCCCAGAGGGTGATTCAGATAGACAGTTAGGCACCCAGGCTCTGTACAGGGAATAGTGAGAGGTAAACACTTCCAAAGGATTATTATTAGAGAGCCTGGAAGTGCCTGGAAATCCTGCCCCTCTCCAAAATTTAGGCACCTAAATTAAGTTGGATATTAGGTGCTCTGTTCATTCAGCCTCCTCAAGACTGGCAATTTTTCTGAGGCCAGGCACCTAATGTATTGATTTAGTGTCCTCTACTCAGGAGTGGAAGATATAGGTTTGAATCTCAGGCTGACGATGGACTATAACCCAGGTGCTCTAACCAGAGGGCTATTATGCAAAAGGTGAACATCATACTTTTCACTGCTGTTTGTGTGAGTTAGATGACCTCAGAGCATATCTGACAGATTTAGCCTCTCCAGGATAAGTGGGGTTTAGTCACCCCCCCCAGCACAAGTCTAGATGGCAGTGATGCCTGGGCAGGAGCTAGGCTTAGGTGATCTCAGGCAGGGGTATCAAACTATTCTGGCCCTGTGGGCCAGATGAATCTACTTCATATGCAGACTCACTGTGGACTAAACTCACCGTAGCCCAGAACTAGCCTCAGTAAACCCTGCAGGTAGCACAGTCTGCAACCTGGCCCCAGTGAGCACCATGGGTGGCACAGCCCAGAAGTAGCCCTAGTAAGGGCCATGAGTGGTGCAATCCGGGACTCAACCCCAGTGAACACCATGGAAAGGGCAGTGTGGATACTGTGTGTGGAGCCAGTCCAGTGCAGCACCTGGGACTAGGATTAGGGAGCTTTACGGACCAGATCTGGGCCATGGGCCATGTGTTTGATACCTCTTCTCTAAGGAGAGCTACACTGAATCTGTTTCCAAGTTTAGTGTGGGCAGAATGTGCATGGTGTGCTACACTGCATGCTCCCTAGTGTTCTGGAGGTGGCATAGACAGAGTGCCTTGCCCAGGGATGTGCAGCGAGTCTGCATCAGAGCCAGAACCCTAGTGAGTCCATTTTTCTTAAGATTTTGTACCTGGCCTATCACCACAGTCTTAATGAAAAAGAGTAAAGAATTTTAACTCCTTGTCCCATCTCCTGTCTACCAGACCATATTTCCTCAATAATACTGTATCTGTTATAATAGTGATACATGCTAATTGTGCATATATGTGCTACATATAATACTCCTGTTCTAGCTGCATATATTTGCTACAGTTTTATATATTTAAATACATAACTTTAAAATGTCCTTCCCTATGCATCCAGGAAGCTTAATGACTGACAGCTGCCTGATATCACCATGCTTATAGGAGCTACAGTTCAGATTTTGTATAATACCAGGGTAGAGCCTTATATTGGAAAGTTTAGGTAAGATTTCTTTTTTAATTAGGTGGCTAGAAAAAGTTCCTTCAGCAAGAAAAATATGCTTAGATGAACTTTTAAATCCATTTGATGGAACCATTACATATAGTTTATCATTGGTGATCCTAGGAGATGAGTGTTTACTCAGAGGCCCCGGACCCAATCTTCAAGGAGACTGCACACTAGAATATTCAATATAAATTCATATAAATCAAGCGCTCAGACAAAGAGAAGTGTGGTGCAACCTGCATTCTGGCTATTTGCACAGTGCTCCTCACTTGCACAAGAACAGAAGACGTCTGTTTCAGAGCTCTAAATTGCCAATCTCTTACGTGGACTGAATTCATCATTTTATGAAAGGGAGAGGGTGAGATTAAAGGTAGATGTTAGTTTATTAGGAATAGGTTGTTTTAATGTTAAAAAATAGTAAAGTTCAGTTTGTACAGTTCATCATCTGACACACCATGCTATAAGAATTTTGAGATTGTTGAAATGGATGCAGCCTGCTGCTGCAAAATCCAAACTTTTGTTAATGTATAGGCATTCATCATCTGCTGTTCATTAACACACATATTGCTAATGCCTGGCAATGAAGCGAACATTTTTCTGGAGTGGGGTCAAAAAACTAATTATTCGCCATATGGTGGCCGGCTCAGCAACAATTGCTGAAGCCATGGAAGCAAAAGGAAGTTGGCTGGTTGATTTCTTTGGGCAGTTTGCACAGCGATGACTCTCTTGACACATGCCATTCATGTGGCCTCTGAATAACAGATGGGCTAAGGCTGGGAACTGTGGAAAAATCATGGCAGAGATCTGGTGGCAGCCTCTGTCTTTTTATCCTTCAGAATGACTTTGGGTCACATGGTCTGTGAAAATAACAAGTAGGGGATTGTACTCTGAGGATTTCCCTGCTTCTTTCATAAAGCCAGAGCGTAATTTTGACTGCCTTTTCGTATTTTGTTTATTAAAGGGATCAGGGTTTTAGATGAAAGAGATTACTTGGTTTGTGGTAGGGGGCTGTGCTATGCCAATGACACTCAGCTCATTGTTAGCAGGAAAAATGCTGGCAGTTTGATAAGGGATAAGAAAATGGAGGGTTTTTAAATTAAAATTTAAATTACTCCTTATTTGTTCTTTTTGCATTTGTAAATCTCACATAGGCAAGTTAAGATAAGAGCTGTTTTAGATTCAGAATACTCAAACCTGAAATGAGTTAGTGTTTTTTTCCAGAGGAGCTTAGGAAGGGAGGGTAAGATTAAATTGAATATGCTGCACTTGCAACTTGTATGCTTTCTGGATTTTGCATTGTCTGGACAAGCTAAAAATGAGGAGGAAGGTGAAAGTTGCCAATAGGAGAGTTTCTGGGCTTCTTCTGTGCTTTGGAGGAAAAAAACCCCAACAGATTAGTTTGAACTGTTTGCAAATTAAATTTTAATTAAGTACAGTAGATCGCAGGTGTTCAGATCAGAACAATCTTTTGTCTCCTCCTTATATGACTGTTCTTAGGGAAAGAACACATGAATATGCAATATAGGTACTTGCAGTTCTATTCTTCTACTGCTGTTGTTCAAAATTGCCACTCCTGTGCTGGTCACACTAGTTGTTATTTGTCTTGGTTACAAAAGATAAGAGGTTGATCCAAATCAAAACTTTCCCAAATCTCTGATTTTGGGAAGGTTTTTATGTACATATAAACGTTATAATCTAGGCCCATTTCCTCTGGAAACATGGCTTTCCAAACTGAAATGTGGTGGTGAGGATCTTGGCTGATAATCATCACTAAGTTTTTACTTTGCATTGTTAGTGTCCGCCTCACCCCCACTCCCAAAACACAGCGAACCAAAAACATTCATTTTAAAATAAGAGTGCAGGAAGGAAACACTCTTGTAGATTCAGGTTTTATTTGTTTAAACAGTATAAAAAATCGGTGATAATTTTTACCAGTAAATTGTTAAGTTTGACCTATCTCTGGGGAGTTTTATTGTGTTTACCCAGGAGCACTTTGATAATTTGCATTTGTGAAAATTTCTGCAAATCTGAAAAGTTTCCCCACATTTTAGGATCAGCAGTTATTCATATAAAAATGTGAATTCACTTGTTCATTATTCCACTGGTTAAAAAGTAAAAAAAAAAATAACCCTCCCAAACCAAAACCAAAAATACCCAAGGAACAATATCACATAACTTCTGATAATCATACATCAAGATGGGAAGTAATCACAAAACCAGTGTAGACTCTAAATACCACATAGGTTTATATGTGTTCATATAAGCGATGCAAAGCATCCTAGTGAATAACGAATTCAAAAAAGTTTGATTCACAAGTGTTATTTTCAGTCAATGTTTAGACCAATTCAAATTCCAATTTTTTTGCATTCCAGTAATTCCAAAATATCTGCCTCTTTTTTGGAGACCTGCATGCCTCATCCAATCCTGTCAAATCCCCCTATGCCTGACTTATCAACCTCCCCCACAGACTCACTAGCCCTCCCCCCGATCCCTTTCATTAAGTGGTCTCTTGCCATCCTTTAAAACTGCCTGACTGCAAACCAAAAGTTGTACTTAAGTCTGAAACTCTCTTTAAGATGTACCCTGACAGATTTTCCTGTCCCTAGTCATGATGAAAAGGTTTGCAAACCAAGTTCTCTAGGAAGTGTGGCTCTCTTCTGAAAGGTGACATTGTAAGTCATTACCATACCCAACCTATTAGTTTGTTGGCTGAGTTTAGATTATACTCTGGTTAAATAAAACAAAAACAACCCCCCCCCCCCACATTTTACTTCATTGCATTGCATCTATGGACATGTGAGCTGGGTTCTATTCCTTCTCATGTAATAATATTAAGGAAAATATAAATTGATTTTCGAATTTTTGATGGAGACTAAGGGAATAAGATACTTACAACCTTTAACCTCCTTTCTAAATCCCTCATTAAGTTCCAATGACAAAAGACTCAGACTTTAATTTTATCAACTGCTAATACAGTTTTGAAATAGTAATGTAGCTATTCTTTTTTGATCAACTGGAATATTGCATAATGTGTAAAAAAACCCCAAAAAACAAAACAAACCCCCCCCCCAAACAAACAAAAAACTGTCCCAAAAACCCCAAAAGTTACCAAGCATGTAAAACATTGCCTTTTGACATGGAAATCAAAATTTGGCTTAAATATTTCCATGTTCAGAGTTTGCTACTATTGGCTACTACATTTTATACTTGGCTAGGGGAACTTGAACTCTTATCCTAAAGTATGTCAGATGTGGTTATAGAAACCTGAAAGAGGGGAGCTAATTCATAGAGAAATGAGGCTGGGAAAGGGAATATTCAAGAAATGAGGAGAATGGGTATCCCTGTCTCCTTTCTTGGAGAATGCAATACTGTTTTTAGAGGTAAGTAGATATGAGTTGAGGGCAAATAGGAGAAGTTTCAATCTTTTAAATTCTTGAGCTTGCTTGTAAACAACATTGCTCATTTTGGATAGTTGATGCAGGATGCCTTCCTTGCAAACTAGATTATCAGTGGTGATGGATAGCTGATAATTATATCTCAGCTGGTTCCATCTTTGTTCACATACCACAAATAAGCTTTCCCAAAAATAATTAGCCTTCCAAAATTGAGATGTTAGTTTTAAGCAGTGAAACTGGTTTTCTGCCAGAATAGAAGGATGGCGATACTATAAGATAGTTGCTGCTTCTTTTCCTTCTCTCCCCTCCAGCAGCTGCATGGAGAGAGTGGTGGAGTCCAGCAGGGGGAGATACAGGGGGTGCAGTAGTGCAGTTGCACACTGCTTTGATTCCTGTTTCACCCAAAGTTAAAAATGAATTGCCTCGCAGCAACAGTGGCATTTCTACTCAGGCAGCTCTGAGAAGGTCAGTGGACTTTATGGCTCATTATAATATCCAATTTCTGCTAATTGTTCTTTACTTCACAAGTGTGAACAACAGCCCACTCTTCTCTAATGGTCTCCATGGTCCATTAATCAAGCTATCCTCTGTTCAGCAATTTTCCTGTCCGCTAGCTACTTCTGGTCTCTTTCCTCCTGTTCCTCAGCCCTGCAGGCTGTTTTTTCACTCTTTCCAAAATCGTAAGAGTCCAATCTTCAGCAGCAGCTACTGTTTCAGCCAAGAGTTGTTGACAATTCAGCTGTGAAAGGGTTAAAACTGTTGCTTTTGCCTGAGTAGGAAAGGGAGGGTGAGTAGTAGACTAATTTCTGTCCCTGCTCTTTGTAGCCATGACTGACATTTTTTTTCCTTCACTCTGCCTTCTGAAAAAACAAGGGGGACAACTTATTTGGGGTGTGGTATGCAAGAAAATACATGTACAGGCAGTCCTCAACTTACAATGTTTTGAGTTGCAATGTTTTGCATTTGCAACGTTTATAAATTGACACTCTGTTTCGACTTTATGATGTCAGTTTTGACTTTAGAACCCTTGATCTGATGCAAAACCACACCAGTGGACAAGTTCTCTGCATTGCTCATCTCCTTGGAGAACATCTGTCCAAACTTCCTTGGACATTTTCTTTAAGAAAGCAGACAAGACTCCAGAAAAACCTGCAGCCAAGACTCCTGAGAAGACTCCAGCCAAGAACCCTTCAAAAAGTCCAGCAAGGTCACCTCAAAGAAGTCATTCCAAATCAATATGATTGCTATTTACAATATAAATACATTAATGTAGCTATATTACTCATCTATAATTGATCGAGTACAAAATTTTGGGGTATTTTTGGTTAACATATGGTATCGGGCCTGGGTTCAGGAACCAATTCCCCATTTATAACGTTGTTTCTTATGAGAAAATTGGTTCCAAGTTACAACGTTTCAACTTAAGACGCGGTTTTCAGGAACCAATTGTGTCATAAGTCTGAGGACTGCCTGTAATTCATCTGTCAACAAAAGATTACTCTCTTCATTGTGACTGTTTAGTCCCTTTCCTCCCAAGTTCTTTTCCTCATGCTCTCAGAGGCCTGGTCTTCCAACTCAGGCCATGAGAACCAACGATAAGACCGTTTAGCTCCAGCCAAAAACATTGTCACTGCCTGACCCCTGACTCGCTATTCTATTCTGAAACATACCTCAGGGAGAGCAATAACTTGGTTACATCCACATCACTCAAGCTTTTCTCTGTGCAGGCACAGCAAGCAAAAACCTGGCAGAAAGTCTGCATTTCATGGTTCACGCAGAGCTTTGATGTGTTTACATGGCTAAATGGTCAGTTTTGCGTTTTCCATTAAGTTTAGGATGACCAAATAAATAGTGCAGCCTTAAAACAATGCTTTCTCTCTGCCATTAGAATGAGTTTCTTTGTAGGTAGGTGAAGATCAGGACTTCAACTGAGATATGAGCAGTATAAACAGAAGAATCCCTAATATACAAAAATATCTTATTTTTTCAAATGAAGTGGGAAACCTAGGAACATTTACATTAAAGATCAGCAGATCTAAACTGGATTTTTTCCCAAAGTTTTCCAGGAGATATCAGTAGCACCACAAATATATTTCAAATCTTGATGCTTAGCTTTCTGCTTTTCTGAAGTTTGTTTGAAGTGACATGACCATTGTGATATAGCTTTTAAGATAGGCAGTAGCTGTGTTTGCTTTAACAGAAATCATACTAATAAAAATAAAAACCCATATGTTGAAATAAAATAGTTATTGAATAAAAAGTCAGGCATTGAAACACTTACATTTCTGGAATTTCCTTTTTCCTGTGTATACATAATTTATAATTATTATAAATTAATTAAATTATAATAAATAATAAATAAATAAATAATAATTTAAATAAATAAATTATTATAATTTATAATTATAATTATACCGGTACTTTTTTATGTGACCAGCAATATGAGCACATGGCTTTCTTTAGGACAAAGGTCTAAGTTCTCAGTTCCTATATGTCAGGACAGAAGAGCTTCTGCATCTTTCATCTATAGAATTGGGTGCTTTTTGGCCTGGGGAAAAACATGCATACCGCTATGAATTGCCATAAATGATGGGAATAGAGCAATTCAGACTTTTCTGGTGGAGGCCTGAAATGCAGAGTTTGCTGATTTGTCCACCCCTCCTTAATCATAGCACAGTCCTTTGTAGTCACTTTGTTGAGCTGATGGACTGATCCATTTGGATACAATATGTTGTGTGTTCTGTTGCTAGGTTAAAACACTTCTTACCCTAAGAAGAACTGAATTGAATTGCTCCCGTGCTTAGTTAATACACATCTTACAGAGACTATATGAAGTAAATTGGTTTAAATGGGAGATTAAGTAAGGTTTTTACAGTGCTTACAAGTAAACACTAATACAGGTGTTTTAAATGCCATTGTGTGTATTCCTTGTATATTTACCAACATATAGAAACGTATAAAGAAAGAAAAATATTAATATATTTTCCCAGAATATCTTAATGCTTCTTGAACAATCCTTGTTTCTGCTTTATCAGTCTTATTTGCTGAGACACAGTAAACACATATTAGACTTTTTCTATGACCCCTGTTTTGTCTAGTATCTATCCTATGCTGAATCTGTGAATGATGCCATCGTTGCAGTGTAGCTTGGGAAATACCGCATTGTCATCTATCTGTCACGGGAGGGCAGATTTCAAGGTCTTGCAGACAGAGTTCTTACTGGAGGAGAAAATGATGCAGAATCTGGGTATTTTCTAGTGTAACATGTTCTAGTTTCTTTCAACTGACAAGGCTGTACAACATTCAGGTCATCCTCTCTTTCAGGAATCCAGCCAAAATACCAGTGCTGGTTCCAAGGGAGCAAGTTTGCCTCAACAGTTGACTGGTTAGATTAACATTTGAACCCATGATTTCCTGCTGCTTGCAACAGCTCCTTTCAAAAGAAAGTACACCAGAAATCAAACAATAATATGGGGTCTCTTCACAAGCTAAATAGTGCTTTCATGCTAGGAAAATTATGTGTGAATGCGCCATCTAGTGACTCCCCTCAGAACAGTATATTGAGAGTGCCTTAGGTGTTTTGATTTGTTTGGTTTGATTACATCATATACACTAGGCTCATTGTCTTTATTTCTATCCTTTCTTTTCATGTACATAATAATTGCATCTCAGGTTAAAAAAAGAATGAAGAAGAATGAAGCACTGATATTACTGTGTTTGTTTGCAACTTCATTAAGATCTCATATTTTTGAAGGTTATAACTGGCACAAGAAATACTCCACTGAGGTCAAACCTGAAGTCAGTTGTCTCTGTAGAATATTTATTATATGTTTGATAAATCTGTTTGAGCAAAAGCAGTTCTCTGAGGCTCCGCTCAAAGGTGCTTTTATTCAAATGGAAGTGGAGTGCACGTACTTTTTCAAAGTTTTAATTATAGCACCAACCCACTCTTATCAATGTGTTTATGATGCAGTAGGTTTTATGTTACTGCATGATTTTTCAAAAACTTTAAAGATTAGTCTGTGATCTACATCAGTTAAGAATGCATCTGTGTAGTGTACAAGAATGAGATGTTTTAAAGGGGAAACTTGCTTTTTAGTGCCAGTCCTACACACTATCCACTACAGTACAAAAATAAACTTGGGTTTTCTTCTGTAAGTGTTTTATAGATGTGACTGTTTAAAACAAAAAAAGAACAGAAAGCATCCTTTGTTATTAAGGTCTCCTGATATCAAAGTTGAAAGACCAGATTTTAGTATTTATCAGCTAAGTATGAGCTTTATTGATGTCTACACTGCATGCATGGTTACTCACTAGGGCAATTTAAAGTACTGTCTCACCATGCACTGGGCCTAGAAGAATAGATCTGGGATAGTCTCTTTGCTGGTTTAGGTTTTGGTTAGCAGTCTAGAGGGGTTTTCTGTTGTATGTTACAAATATGATGAGTAAAATTGCACAAAGATATTTTTTTCAAATGAGTTTTGTTAAACTTTGTAGTAAACCCATGTGTTTCAGTGAAATGATGTCATGGCTTTGGTAACACCAAATGCCTCTCTTCACATAGAAATTAGTTCCATGGAATCATCATTACACTTCCTAACTATTTAGCCGGGACTCCTGGAATACTTCTGTTTTGCAGGCTGGAATGTCTGGTTGTTGAGTTGAAAGTGAGTTAGTTCAGATTAGCTACAAATAGCTTGACACATAGGGACTTTTTATTGACACTAATAGGGTTAATCCTATTACAATGCTGTCTACACTCCTGTGACCTCATAACCCTGTGCTCATCCTAATGCTATATAATGTCCTACTTATCATTTGATCTTATGGTCACCTTACACTAATATCCTCAACATCTGTGTTAGCCTCAGCTTTTTTGTATTTCTGTTAGAACTTACATAAGAAAGGTCTTTGGTAAATGTTTGTTGTGGGTTTTTAAAAAGTAAATAGGCCTACTTTGCAATAGTAGGTCTAGTTTTGTTCCATTTATTGGGTTTTATTTTTAATGAATTTTGTCTTTCACAAATACTGTTAGATGAATGCTGTACAGGTACTTGACTACATGATTTTAAATGATCTTTTTCTGTGTCCTTCAATTTTACTGAAACTGTTTGAGAGCACAATAAAGTAGCCAGTAGGTTGTTTATGACACAAATATGTGATTCAAGGGAGATCCCATAATTGAATATGTTGCACAGGCCTAAGCCTGTACGTGGGGATGCAGTTGAATCGGTATGACAGGTAGCAGCAGCTTGACTTTGGTAAGTGAATAGATGATCTTATTGAACATATTATGGTCCCTCTATCTACTACTGGGATTTTGCAAGGATTTTGCTGTCACTTTGGAAAAGCTGGGTATCACATGGTTTCCTATGTTTCACTGGTTTTATCTCCCTCTCCTTCTTAGAGGTATACTGGAGCTGGAAAATATTCTTCCATCCAGAGAGTTTGCACTATGCAGTAGAGTAGGATTATTATACATCTGGGTTTTCCTGGACATGTTCTCTTTTTGGGTCCTACCATTTCCTTCCAGGCAGTTTTTAAAAATATCTGTAAATGTCGGGGATTTTGCTGTGCCTCTGTTTTCCTGGAACTTCCTGGCTTGCCCTAGCAAGGAGCTGCTTGGGGCTGGGGAGAGAAGGAGTTTGGAGTTTGGGGCATCGCATGCCTCTGCACATGCAGGCAAGTAAGTATGTGTGTGTGTTCGTGTGTGTGTATCTGTGGATCAGTATATGAGGGAGGCAGGTCACTGGGGCTGCAGCAGCGTAGGGAGGCAGGAGAGGTGGGGGAAGGTGGTGAGGGGGGTTCTTTGGGGCAGCAGGGATGGGGGTGGTAGGGAGCTATGGGTTAGGAGTGAGGGGCACTGGCAGGGCTGTGGGGCAGGAGGCTGTGGGGGCAGGAGGCTGTGGGCCAGGAGTCGGGGGCACTGGCAGGGCTGGGGGGGGGGCTGTGGCTTGAGAGTGAAGGGTGTCAGGGGGACAGGGTGCTGTGTTTGGGAGTGCGGAGCACAGGAAGGGCCAGGGGGTTGCAGGTCTGGAGTAAGGCATATCAGTAGGGACAGGGAGCCTACGGGTTAGGAGTGAGGGGCAGCAGCAGGGCTGGGGGGAGGGCAGAGGGAGGGCATGTCACTTATCTCTGCCTCCTCCCCCCCCCCAACATAAATTCCCTCTCCACCTCCTACTGCCCCGCACAGGTGTCCTCTTTTTTGAAACTGGAAACATGGTAACCCTACAGTATAGCAACTAAAAACAATAAAGATACAGCATGATGCTACTGACCCTTTTCAGGGATGGTCCAGTGGTCACACACAAATTGACAGGCCAACAGTAGCTGAAGGGAACTCTACGCAAACTTGAATAGAAATAATTAACACCCTGGGAAAAGGGTTCTTTTTCACGTTGCCTGATGGGGCGACCCTACATTAGTAGGATGAACAAAAATGGCGTATGTACAACTATAGCTGTTTCATGGAGTTGCTTTGTTGCGGCTTACTGTGTGAGCCATGATAGTCAATGGTACAATAGAGTCAGTTAGAGCCATAAGTCACATGGTGAGGCAGCAGACTTCCAGCCACTTCTTAGTGGTTAAAGTGAATACAGTGGAAGGTGGAGCTGGCGGGCGGCATCACTTTGAATGACTAAGTGGCTAGCAGTGGTAACACCAGTTTTAGGCATAGTGGGTTTAGAATGCCACTGTCCTTTGCCTGGAGTATTTACAGAAGAAAGGGTCCTGTTTTGGCCTGTCTCCAGTTCATTCAAGCCATTATATTTTTTTTATCTGTCTTTTAGCCCTCACTCCTGCAAACTGATGCATACACGTGGACTCTATTCCTGTTCTAAGCTCTGTTGACTTGAGTGTGAGAATATATTCATACAGCCATAACTAAGTGACTGGAACCTGTATTGCTGCGATCACCTAGTAAAGACATTAACCAGTATAACAATAACTCTGTATGGCACAAAAGCTGTCTCTGCATTGCTTGGTGCCTGCTGAATAAACCTTCATATACCCTTAATGTGGAATGCAAGTATGGGTTCAAAGACAAACATTTCTCTGCTTTGTGATAAGAAAATATTTTTTTTCCTGGATGCTATATTGATACACACATTAAGAAAATGTTTTTATTTTCATAGAATACTTAGCTACTGTTTTGTGAAATATATTTGTAAAGAAACTAATAAAAAGGGGGTGGGCTTGTTGACTCTGACATCTGGTGTGTTGCTATGTTGTAATTCTTTTGTGTTGGTATTTTATCTTTGCTGTGTGAGTGCTGCACAAATTCAGGCACTTACACTTCAGTGAATAAGGTCCCACTGCCAACACAAATTCCAGCTGTGAACATGTAATCAGTTCTTCTATGGTTTAAAAAGGAAAGTACCCTATGCCTAAATTTAATTTTCATGCATATTTGTCTATTTGGCTTCTCCCTCAAATTTTGTACAAGTGCTGTTTTGCAGCCAATACAGGAATGTAACCTTTTGTTGGGGTAAACAAGTATCCTGTTCTGATATCCAAAACTGTAAGGATTTTATTTTAGTATTGAATATTATATCAATTGGACTTTTTATTACTAATAGGTTGAGGTACAGCCATGTCCTTGCCCAAGGTTACATGAAAATAATTGTGTCGGTAGGTGGCTGTCCATCAGAAATGTAGTGAAGAGGCGTGTCTGGACTTTTTAAGGATGCCTGGAATCCACTGCTTGCTCTAATTTTATTGAGTCACTCAGGTGCTCATACTTTATCCTCAGTGGAAATCATGATCTCTGCTTCTCAGGCTGAAGGTGAGCTGCTATAGTTATTCAGTTGCGTGAAAGGTCAGTAATCATCCTCTAGATTCTAGTTGCACTTTATGGCTGTTGAAAGAGAACAGGCTACGCAGATCTGCCAGGTCAAGGAGAAAAAACAACTAGGATTTAGTTTGCAGATGTGTTACAGCAAGATTTTCAAAGGTGCTTACTAACACTGCTCCATCAACGTCAATTTTCATCAATTTTTTCAGCCCCCACCTCCCAAGAAAATCAGTGAATCTAAGTTTTCAGTGAAAAAACTGTTGAGAAAATGTCCCCATTCCTTGTAACGGGAGGAGAAATTAATGTCTTCAGAGGGCAAGGCTATATTTTATGCAATTTTTTCAAGTTACACTAAAAAATGCCTGCTGTTTTCTCAGGGGGCTAGTTGTTATTGCCTAATGCTCTGTTCATTTGTTTATGCCATATTTGTATTGTGGTAGCACCAAGATGCTCCAAACAGTCCCTTTGTGTTAGGCATCTTACAACCATATAAGCCAATATTGGTCTTCTACCCCAAAGTACTTATACTTTAATTTTAAGGCTTGGAGTCACTTGAGCAACCACAGTTCCAGGTGCCCTTTCACTCAGTAGCCATGGCAGAAGTTCTTGGCATAGCATGTCTCTTCCTGCTGTATGAGGGGAAGATCACTTGCCTAATTTCATCCCCTGTCATCCTGGATTCAGGGGGCGCATCCAGATGAGCGCACACATGTCTCTTGCCCTGCCTCAAACCCCTCCCCGTGATGCAAGTTTGCAGAAAATTAGACCCGTGCACAGGAGCCATGTCTCTTGGAGCCATGTGACCCACTCCAGTGCAAAGCTGGACTAGAGAGCCATATGGGGCTGGGCCAGGTCCTCCACCCCCTGCAGGCACAGTGGGGCAGAGGCAGGAGCCAGCTCTGGGGCCTGTCTGCTGCCCAGCCTGGCTGAGCCCAGCCCATGGTGACAGGACCTGGCGCGGCACGTGGTCCCCGCATGCCACACTGTGTCCTGCTGCCTGGCTGGGCCCTTCCTATAGCAGCAGGACCTGGCCAGCACACAGGGACCACACGGAGCCGAGCTGGGTCTTGCTGGGGCTGCTTGTGGCCGGGTGGAAGAGCAGCCCCAAGGGTGGCAGGACCTGGCTGGGCCTGGCACGTGGTCCCCAAGACCTGCCTGGCTGAGTGGCAGGAGGAGCCCCAGGGCCGGCAGGACCCAGCTTGGCTTGGCACATGATCCCCCCAGTGCTGCTGTGAAAGGGTGGGGTGGCTGGAGCCCTGGAGGGTGGAGCTGGGACCCTGGGTGGGGAAGGGCCTCCAGGGTGCCTGGGACCCTAGGCAGGGGGGCTGGGACCTTCCAGGGGCAAGCTGGGACCCTGGGCAGGGGGGAGGGTCATTCCATGTGCTGTGGGGGGGTGCACCCTATGGGGGCCAGGGGACCCACCCCTCCTGAGCAGCCCCCTCACAAGGTCCCCCACACCCACAGTCCCCCCAGCAATTGCCCCACACCTACCCACAGACCAGCCCACATCCCTCCACACATACCCACACATCCACCTGCCTTCCCCCACACCCCTTCTCACCCCCTTCCTGCAAACACCACATCCCCCCCCCTCACACACCCATCATGTGTGAAGAAAACAAAAAGCACACATCAACACATATAGATATTTAGAATTTATTTTTTCATGATGATAGAGACACTGGTAGGCTTCCAAATTGCTTTAACATTGTAAATATACCAATAAAGCATTACCCAACTGATTGTGCTCTCTCTCTCTCCCTCTCTTTCTATAGATGTGTGTGTGTGTATAGAGTAGTTTTTTGTTTTAACTGTGGAAGAACATGGATTTTAGGGTATTTTAAAAAATGTATTTGGGATGCTGCTGCAGCAGTCCAGCTGGCACGAGGGGTAGTGTCCCTAGGTACCAATTGGCTGGGCCCCAGGAGCTCCTAAGAGAGAGTAGTCCTGAGCTGCTTGCCAGGGCAGCTTTTTGTATGGAAGGGGCCAGGACAGGGCAGCTTTTTATACTGCTGGGGACAGCACAGGTGCTGGCCCCGGGCTCTAGCTCCCCCTGGCTGCAGATCTGGGAAGAGCCAGACAGGGTTATTTTGCCCCAAGTGGCACAATTTGCTCCACAACAAAGTGCATGTCTGAGCATGTGCACTGAGGAAAAAAGCCCTGGTTCAAATTTGCACCACTTTTATTTGACCTGCTGCACGTGCACGTGCTTCCATGTGTGGACACGCCCAGAAAGAGCATTGACTTTGTCAGCCGACCTTCACCCAAAACATTAGAGTGTTGGAGTGATTTGCAATCTTCCAAGGACAGTAAAGCAGTGGTTGACCAGATCATATGTTTCCTCCCAAAAGGCAAACAGTCAGGTAAGTCTGAAGACAGTCATCACATGTCTGCTTTGAGATGTGTTGAGTAAACAGTAGGAACTGATGGACACATGGGAGCCAAGAGGACCTTGGTAAGCATCTCTGGGTTTGGAAGCTCAGCTAAGTATCCATGCTTTTAGATGTGTGTATAAGAACTGAGCTTTCAACCTTTGGCATTCCTTCATCACTGGATTTGCTTTATAGAAGCTGGTTTACTCTGTGTTTTTTTGGTGATGCTTGTTTATGTCATGCTCTTAGGTAGTTTGTCTTGGGGTTTCCAAGTTTCTACATAGTACTGTACTTTGATTCTTCAAACTAGTACTGAATGCTGGGGTTTCCAAGTTTTTACTTTATTTTTTGTCCTAGAAGCATGGTATACAAAATGCTTAAAAATAAATTGATTAACACTATTTCTGTAAAGATTTATAAATAAACTGAGGTGAGCTTCCAATTATAGCAGACCAATGCTGTGGCCAGCTGGAATATACAGATCACCTTTTCCGCATGTTCTCTAAATATGTATTTAGAATGGCTCATTGCAATCAGCAGTCAGATTCAGTTGTGGTATGGCTAAATATTACATGAGTGGGAATAGAGCCTGTTTGGAAACCAGACTGGGAGATCTATTTAACTTGGCTACTGCTTCTATCTGCAATTTTTTGTTTGTGTATAGATCATCATTGTCATTTCAAGAATATCTATGAATATTAGGCATCATTATTAGAATTCTTAAATAAGTTCTCATTGTGGTATCTTTGTTTGGTAGTAAACAGTGGTCCAGAAATAATACTACTTAATGCTGAGATCCTAGATTGACACTGAATGACTGTCAGTTAGAAGAAATGTATTTTGGCCTTTAACCAAAACATGTTTGATAAGTTACGCATTAAGGACACAATGGGTATGTCTACATGTGCAATTAGTGCACATAAATAAACTCCAGAGTTTATTGGTCCCGGGTACCATATCTTCACATGCACCTGGGACCACAGCACATTGAGCCAGGTCAGAGCAACCCTGGCTGGCAAGGAGTATGGGGGCTCAGCCTGCTAGTCCAGGGTTGCTCCCCCCAGCTCAATGTGCTGTGGAGGGGCTGGCTGGGGCACAAGGATGCTTCAGTGTAGGGCTAGCTGGTAGGTAGCCCCCCACATGGAAGCATCCTCATGCCCCAGTTAGCTGGGGCAGTGTCTACACATGCGCTGCTGTGGAGTTTTTTATAGTACTTGTAAATACTTAACTACGTTCTCATTGTGGTATCTCATATGTGTAAATACAAGCAGTATCCTGCTGCAGAATAAATTAATTTACTCCAGCCTAATAGGGGCACACATGTAGATGTGCAGCATTTTACTATACAGCTAATTAGTCTACTACACGGTAAACATCTCGTGTAGATGTGCCCAATGAGAACAAGTCAATAGTCGTACATTTGCTCAAACACTTACTGAACCAAGCCCAGAGTGCTCAACATGCTTTATAATTAAGCCTTATAAGACAGAAAACCTCACATAGGCACTTCCTTATTGTCACTTTTTGGACTACTACCACAGAGCTAGTACAAGTTTTTCTGCCAAATTCCACAGGAAATTAACCTTTTTGTTTCTGCTCACTTTGTACTCTCCAATTTTTGCTTTTCCTGCCTGCCAAAATGTCAGCTTTCAAATTCAGCATTCACTTGATGTGCAGTCAATTTTTGTTAGGAAAGGGGTTGTCTTCACTGAGAGAGAAACCTGTTATCTAGCCAAAAATTCAAGGAAACTGTTAAGTATTGGGATAAAATAGGTTTGTATTTGAGTTCCAACCAATTTTACTCAAATTTTACTCAAATTTTACTCAAATTTACTCATGCAATGCAAAGAACTTCAGATTCTGAATATTTTGTATTTCATTATGAATACTTTAAAATGTCTTGAGTCTTAGTGCCTTATATAGAATATACTATACTTACTCAAATATAAGATGCCCCTTATTATAAGACAATCCTCCAATAATTAGATTCTATATATAGGAAATATATAAATTTCAGTTTGTCTTGAATTAGTCTGCTTCTCACTGCTATAGCAAGGAAAATAAATCTGGGGGGTCAGGTAGCCCTTTTGCTCTCTGCTTCTTCTTAACTTCTTCCCCTTGCAGCTCCTTCCCCTCCTCCTTACTGTCAGACCCTGTTCTCCATGAGCATATGGAAGTAAGGAGCAAATTTGAAAAAACTGGGCACATCTACGTTTAGTGTACAATTGATGGCAGAGTAAATGTCTCAACATTTACATGTGTGCCCCTATTAGGGTGCATGAAACTGATAAACACTGTAGCAAGGTAAGACTTTCAAATACAAGCCCTACCCTGCTGTGGAATTTTTTCATGTGCAGCAGTGCACATATAGATGCTGAGCTACTGGCTGGGGCATGAGGGAGCTTCAGTCTGAGGGCTGCTTGCCAGCCTGCCCCATGCTAAAGTACCTTCGTGCCCCAACAAACCCCTCTGCTGCACATTAAGCTGGGTCAGAGCAGCCCTGGGCTGGCAGGCTGGCCCCCCCAGATCCCCTCCCAGCTGTGGCTGCTGTGACTCATCTCAATGTGCTGCACTCCAGATGCGTGTGTAAACTGCACACCCAGAAGCTTCCTAGGAGCAATAAGCTCCACAATTTATTGCTGCCCATTAGTGATATGTATAGATATGCCCACTGACCTTGAACTAAACATAGTGGGCGCATCCAGAAGAGTGTGCACGTGCCTCTTGTGGCATCTCAAAGCCCTTTGAGATGCTGCAAGAGGCGTGTGTGGGAACAAAAAAAAATTCCCTGTGCTGCGAATTTGCAGCACGGGGGCAAAATTAGATTCCTGGATATCCAGGGGTCAAAAAATACCACAGGCAAAAAAAGCGGGGCAGGGCATAGTTCAGAACCATGCCCTGAGGCATCCGGAGGCTCAGGTCCACCACAGATTCACTGGTAGCTAGCCAGAGTATCTCTATGGCTGGCTCTTGCCATGGTGCTGAAGCAAGCTGCCAGCCTGCAGCGTAAGTAGGGGATGGTGGTGGAGCTAGAGGAGTGGGGAGGGGACCATGGGGGCCCATCTCCTGCCTGCTCCCCGAGCCCCCTGATCACTGTCCCATCCCCATCCCCCGCTGGCTCCTGCAGCCCCCTGATTGCTGCCCCACCTGCCCCAGAGTCCCTGCACTCAGCGGCAGTAGCAGCAGTGATTGGGGTCACTGGGGCCTCCTGGCAGAGCCCTCTCCTGCACAGCATAGGGCGGCAGGGACCAGCTCCAGCTGCCTGGCACCGGTGCTGCCACTGCCCAATTGTGTGGGTGCAGCCCGGGTTGGCAGGGTGCAGTGAGGCTCCGCGTGCTGTCAGGCAGCTGGGCTGCTCAGGCTGAGTGGTGCCAGGCCTCAGGTGACAGCCGCAGTGGTTCCAGCTGCCTGACAATGCACGGACCCACACGGTGCCCTGCTGATCTGGGCCACACTCATGCGATGGAGCAGTGGCAGTGGCAGTGCCAGGCAGGACCGGCTGGAGGTGGCTGACCTCCTGGCCACTTGGGGCCAGGAGGACATGCGTTGACAGTTCAAAGCAGGCCACCACACTGAGTACATCTTCCAGGCGATAGCTGCCCAGATGGCCAGGCAGTGGCACACATAGCAGCAGTGCCACACAAAGGCAAAATCTGCAGCTACAGCCCACTGGCAGCTGGCCTAGAGGGGCAGATACCTCTAATGGACATGCAGTCCCCATCTGGGTTTGGCAGGTGCACAGCCTTGGGGCCACATGCTGTTGCAGGTGGCAATTTGCATATAGTACCCATAGACTGAGTTCATCTAGAATTAATGTATTTTATCTTTTTTGAAACTGGTGCAAGTTTTAGCACAGGTACTCCATAAACATACTTTTAGCAGTAATTCTGTACTCTCTGGGCATGTCTACACAAGATCTTTACTGTGCAGTAGACTAGTTAGCTTTGCAGTACTAGTAAAAACTCTGCAGCAGCATATGTGTAGACTCTGCCCTGCCTGGCTGGGGCATGAGGGTGCTTCATTGCAGGGTATGCCTGCCAACAGCTCTGCAATGAAACACCTTTGTGCCCCAGCCAGCCCTTCCACAGCATGATGAGCTAGGGGGAGCAGCCCTAGTCTGGTAGGGTGACCCCCCGGGCCTGTGCCAGCAGGGGCTGCTTTGCTGTGACTCAACTTGCTGTGGCTCCAGGCACACATGTAGATGTGCAACTGTGAGCAATTAACTCCAGAGCATTACATTTCAGAGTTTATTGCTGAGCATTAATAGGCACATGTACACACCCACTTATATTTATTACGAACTATGTATGATACTAGGTGATTTACCACATAGTTCATTGGGCTGGGCCTCAGCAGAGCCAACAGCCATGGTGACCCCAAAGCTCAGCAGTGTTCAGTATGTGTGCGCGCACTCTGGATCCCCTCCCCCACAAAGGATCCATGTGCTAATTAGCTCCCCACTCATGATTGGAACCAGGTGTTCTTGTCATAAGTCCTGAAATCCTGAGGCATAGGGCAACCTGGTCTGGGGTCACACTAATCATATGTGACAGGATGAGAGAGGGGGTGACAGGGAGATTCTGGACGAACTGTTTGGGACCCCATTTGGTGATGTTTGCCAGACTTTTAAGGCTTCTGAAGAAATAGGAATCATTAGAAATGTGAAAGACAGGGAGTGAAGAGGAAGCTGAAATGTATTCAGTGTAGTGGCAGTTCAAAGATGGAGAAAGTATTTAATGTGGTTTCCTTGTATGCAAATGTAAGATATGGGGTTTCCCCCATCTATGCTGACTAAGGGGAAAAACCTTGTTCTGTATTCAGTAGTAGTTTGAAGAATTCAAGTACAGTACTATGTAGATATTCTAAAGCAATAATAACCTTAAGAAAAAAGAAATATTATAGTAAAAGCTGTGTTATCTGGCACTTTATTAACCAGCATGCTCTATTAACTGGCATGCCAGTTGACGTGGCAAAAGTGAAACTGGAAGTCCCACTGTGGCACTTTAGGTTTCGCCGAGTCCCACTTCGCCAACTTTGGACCACAGCCCAGGGAAAAGCAGCTTGGGCAGGGCCTCCCTCCCTGTCCCCCAGCACACTGACACCAGGGAGTGAAAGCCTTGGCGCACCAGATGCAGTAGGAGGGGCGGCGGCCCAAACAGGCAAAGATGCCTCTCAGATAACCGGCATATTTGATTAACTGGCACTCTCCATTCCCCATGGATGCCAGATAACACAGATTTTACTAATATATATAACCATATATTGTCTCTCAAGGTCTTATTTTCAAAGTTCTCATTACTTATAACTTTATCCAAAATATTAATGGCTATTTTGCTCTTAGTTCTGAACTACTTCGCCACATATGCCCCTGCACTCACAACTCCTCTCAGGTGGCAGCACCGTTAAGACAGTAGCCTAAGCAAGGTATGACTATGAGGCACAGTTCAGTGATTGGAGAAAGAGGGATGTGTGTTAGCTCTGAACAGTAGTATTAAGAACGTGGCCAGGCACCCAGGGTGACTGCTGCAGACCGAGACAGTGGTGACTTCCAGTTGCCATTGCTGCCACAATTGCAATTGCGCAGTTGTGGCAAAAGCTGTTTCCCCCCCTTTCCTGCTCTACTTACACCACTGCATCTGAATGATCTTGTATGTCCATACAGCATGGGGCAGCCCCACGCAGAGATGTTACCTTGGGTTCTGGAACCAATATTACTGTTCCATGCTAAATAGCCCAGGGGAGCACTGTGCCAATATGACTCTAGTGTTTCCAGGCCTGGAGCACTAGCATGGGTATACTATAGGGCTGTGTGAAGCTTTGGGTGCTGATTTGATTCGAAGGAGATTCAGCCCAATTCGGTGGCTGAACCTCCAAATCTGAATCGAATTAGGAGACCAATTAAAAGGTCCGAATTGATGCAAAGCTCTCTGAATTGATTTGGGAAAGATTCAGAGAGCTTTGATGATTTGGGCAGTCCCTGCTCACTACAGCAGGGAGCTGGACCCAGACTCCATGCCGGTAAGTAGTGGGCGGGGGACAGGGAGCTGGAGGAGGGGAGAGGGACCATGGGGGGACTCCTGCCAGGCCCCATTCTGTGCCTGATCCCCCAGTCCCCCTGAGTGCCCTGACCTCCGCTTGCTTTCCCAGCCCTCCCCCTGCATGGCTGACCCACCTGCCCCAGCTCCTGTTTTTTTTAAAAAAGCCCCCAATTCACCGGCTTCTGCCAGGCAGGGGGGCAATCCCCACTGCCCCCATTGCCCTGCACTGCATGGGGGGCTCTGTCATGAGCCCCCCTGCCCGCTCTCCCAGCCCCACCATGGCTGCCCTGCCCACCCCAGCTCCTGGCCCTTTAAAAAAAACAAAAAGCCCTGACTCACTGGATATTGCAGCAGCCTTGGGGCTTCTGGGGGCTCATGGCAGAACCCACCACATAGTGGGGGGCAGTAGGGATCACCCCTGCCTGGCAGCAGCCTGTGAGTGCAGGCTTTTTTTTTTTAAGGGCCGAGAGCTGGGGCAGGCAGGGTAGCCATGGAGGTGGGGGGGGCTGGGAGAGCAGGCAGGGGGTGGGGGGCTCATGGCAGAGCCCTCTATGAGGTGTGGGGCAGGGATTGCCCCCCCCACCTGGCAGCAGCTGGTGAGTGTGGGTTTTTTTTTTAAAGAGCCAGAAGCTGGGAGAGCGGGCAGAGCAGCCATTGAGAGTGGGTGGGGGATGGGGCCGATTCAGAGATTTGGCCGATTTGGCTGCAGCTGAATCTCCAAATCAGATTCGGCTGAATCAATTTGGGACAGTGATTCAAATCACTGTTCCCTGAATTGGCCGAATTCAAATCTGAAGCAAATACTAGCGACTTTGCACAGGCCTAGCATTCTGTCTTTACATAGCATTGCATTGTACCATGTAGATGTACCCTTAGGTCCTTACCTCCATGGTGGGAAGGTACAAGGACTGAGCAGAACTTGAACTCCATTCTCCCATACCAAAGGACATATGCTGGGATGAAATATGTCTCCATGCAAGGAAGAGGAACAGGGTAGGTTGTGAGTGGACCCAATGAGATTCTATGGCTGGAAGATGAAGCTAGACAAGGTCAGACTGTCGTTTTTTTTAACAGTGAGGGTATTTGACCTCACTTTTAAAACCATTTAACTCCACTACATGAAGTATTTAGATGCAGATGAGATGTCTTTTGAAAAGAAATGTGATAGCTTAACCAGAAGCTTTGAGGAGCCACTGTATGACACTTTGTGGCCTGTGCTATGTAGGAGGCCAGACTAGGGTGCCTGTACACAATTGCAGAGGGTGCTCTGATGTGCTGTAATTCCAGTGTGTTGGAGCCTGCTGAAGCATGGCATTTACTGTGCTCCAGCAGCCTCCTGCATCTCATGTATCCACATCTTCACACTTAAAAATGGCAGCAGGGACACTTGAACTAAACCCTGTCAAACAAGCTTTAGTTCAAGCACCCTCGCTGCCATTTTTAAGTGTGGGTATGCTGATACATGAGACGCTGTGGCACTTTAATTAGAACAGCTCTCGGAGCCGGTCTAATTAAAGCACTGCCCCCTCATCCCTGAAGGATGTGTAAAAGTTCCCTAGATCATAATGGTATCTTCTAGCTCTATAGTCTATGCATTTCTGGCTCTCAGAATCAACCTTTTGTCCCAAACACAGGTCTTGCACAGTTTCTCCCTAGTTGTTTGCCTGTGACACAAAATTATTTTAAACAAATTAGTTATTTTAAGAGAAGAACAAAAATGGTCAGGAATGATTAAAAATCCCTTTTTTCTCTAGCTCCAGACTACTAGATAACCTTACAAGGATACAAATAATAAAACGTCTTACAGTCTTTTAATTGTCAATGAATTAAGAAGTATTTTGGGAGAAGGGTTTTATTGAGCAAAATAATCAAGACATTTAATTTGATTACTTAAATAAATAACAGTATTATTGATGACATCTTTTTGTGCTACATTTGATTTAAGAGATTAGAATGCATGGAAGAAACAAAATCTTTACAAGCGGTGTACTAAAGGCAAGAATCTGAAACTCCTATTAGACTAGTGATTCTCAGGCAGGTTCCTGCAGCACCCTACAGTGCCTTGAAATGCTTTCAAGGGTGCCATGGGTGCCACACAATATTATCAGTGCTAGGTGATTTTAGGTGATATTGTCACTGTTAGGTGGTTCACAGGAAAAACCCAGAGGTTTCAAACAGGAATCATTTATTAAAAATACTTGGCCATGTTCTTTCTAATAGAAGAATTGCGCTGTTATTTTTCTGTAATAAAAAATTAGTGAAAACAAAGAACAAGCATTTTATGAGGGGTGTTTTGACTCAGATGAGGGGTGCCTGTCTTCTAATAAGATTCAGAACCTCATTGCATTAGACCAATAAAGTAATAACTCTTATTAGAGTGAAAGTAGTAGCATTGGCCTTAGTGAGGCCTTATTGCAGGATCAGGTCTAAATTTTTAATCTGATGTTTTATGCTCTATTAATTTAAATTTTCTAATAATTTTACAAATGAAAGCCATTTTTATGCCTCATGAAACAGAACAGTTACGGTGACTAAATGATCCTTCTTAATATACAGCAAATACTTGTCCACAGGAATTTTTGTGGGGAGTTCGTTCTCTTAGAGAGAACTACTGTTCAGTCTAATTATTACAGATTATCAGATTAATTTTTTAATTGGACAACATAATTAAAATAACCCCCGCTAGCACGAAACAAAGAGCATATCCTTTGTCTCATGTTCACTCTGAATTGTTATTGCATATTCAAAGCATTGCAAGGATGTTTTTATTAAGGAAATCATCATTCAAAATAGTTTACTCTATTTGCTTCAGCTGTCAGTTTGGTAAATTTATTCAGACCAATAATGGGCTTGGACAGAATTTGTAAAGTGCTTTCCCCCCTGTTTTTGAAATATGATGAATGTGCCATATAGGTGACCTTTACACAAGGCCGCATGTTAATATTCAGGACCGTGCTTTTGTTTGTCTTGAACAATGCCTGTCATTAAGAAAGCTTGGTTTGCCAATATGACCCTCTGTTAGAATGCTGGACCATTCCTGATTGGTCACCAGGAAGCATCATGTGCCTTTGATTGAAATGACATGAAAGATGTATGGTCAAAGTGCTGTACTCAGCACCACTGCTGTGATGTGAAGAAAACCACTTTGACCCAAATAGACCTGCACTCACACAATGTCGCACCAACCAAAGACAACATATTGGGAAGAAAAATGCTTGTAAACTGTGTGTGCTGGAAGATGTATTGGCCAGACGGCCATAGGGCAATCTTTGAACTATTGAAATCTTTAGAAATATTGTTTAGTTCTTGGACAATACTTACAAAACTAATTAATCAAGCATAGATGGTTATTTTCACTCTCTACATAATGCATCATTTTAGTGTAAGAATAGGGCTGTCACATTTATTTTGCTGACCATTTCACAGGTGCTTGCTAGAAAAAGCTTAGCTTGATATATTTTAATGCCAATTGCAGTTCTAATTCTAAAAATACAATCTGAACATATGTGGCATATTGCTAAATATTAACTGGCTTCCAACTTCTTTGTTTGTTTCCATTTTTATGTTTACACACCACTTGGGCTATGACACACGATTTTCTTTTTAGTTCTAGTCCTGTTATTTTTAATTACCACTGGGAGCATTTTGACAGCTCCTCTAGACTGCTATTTTAGACTTGCTTTAGAATTAATATGTTATGGTACATGGAAGCTGTATACCTCAGTCTAAAAATCTATGAAATAGCTATCACTTTTAGATCCACTGATTAAAAATACAATGCAAATGATAGGTAGCATTTATCATCATCATCGTCATCATCATTGTCATCATCATCATCCCAGCTTCCTCGTGAAAAGCGCTGAAAAGCATCTATGAGTTTGGCATTGCCTTCAATGGAAGCTTGAGAACACTTTGCTCCTTGTGGAAATGGGATTTTTTTATATGAGGAAACCATCAGTTTTGCAAATTATCTCCTCCACATACTCCACATGTTGCCCTAGCTAGTTTTATAACAGTTTAAAAGTATATTTTGCAATGTGCCTCCTGCCTAAGGACTGTTCGCCTGTTTAAATAGTAATTTAAATAAATATTTGCTATTGGTTTTGGAAGCCATTTTAATATTAGTGATTAAACCTTGAAATTAATTGGTAGAATCAAGGAGCAATGTATCAGAACATTAACTACTTCTATTTTTACCTCAAGCTATTGAGTACAGCAACAATCATGAAATACTACTAATGATCCCATATGTGGGTTACAGTTTTGTTTCTGCAAATAGCATTTTATTAGGCAAAAGGCAACATTTTAATTAAATATAATAGTTAAATAAATGTATTCAAGCAGTTACCTAACTTGGGTCACAATTCAGCAAAGCACTGAAGTGTATATTCAAGTACCTCCCTGTTTGCCTATGCTGCACAGCACTTATTCTTAATTTTAAGCAACTGATCAAAGTTAAGCATGTACTTATAAACTATTATCAATAGGGACATTTTCTGGATTAGGGCCTAACTGTTATGCTCTATATATTTTAATACTTTAGGCCCTGGTTCAAGAAGGTCCTTAAGCACATGTATAATTCCTTGCTGAATCTGGCTTGTAAAACACATACTTGTTGAATATATCAATACAGAAAACTATTTATGCCATTAAAATATATTTATTGATTAATATATATTAATAATTTACTTTCTCCAAGGATTGTAATTTATCTGGCTCCAATTATCTTAATATATATTATATTTAGGCTGTGAACAAATGTAAGTTTGAACTGCTTTAAAAGAGGAGGGGAAGCTGCCTTAGAATGTGTCATGCTGGGATCAAGGTGCTGACCAGGGTCAGGTGGGGCAAACAGAATCCAGGGACAAGCTGGGTCAGGAAGCCAGGAGGTCATTCTGAGAGTGGGGTCTAGCAGTGCGTTGAATCAGAAAGTCAGCAGGTCAAGCAGGGAGCAGAGTCAGGGAGCCAGGAGATTGAATAGAGATAGGAAGAAGAGAGCAAGCTGGAAGGAACAGCAAAGGAGTCTTGGATCAGGCTGAACCTTGGTGCCCAGACACTTCTCCCTGTCCAAGTGGGGGAAGTGGAGGGCCAGCTTATCCTGACTGGCCACTCTGGAAACAGGGAGTGAGTGGAGGATTAGGACCGGCTGGAGGCTTCAGGCCAGCCTTATCCTGTCTGGGTGGTCAGCCATGCGGTGGTGGGCCTGCACTGTTGGCCAGGCAAAGGCCCCAGATGCAGGGCTGTGACCTTATAGGTTTCAAACAGATGTCCTAGCCCAATGTCATACTCCCAAGTGCTCAAAAATGTTGCTGTGACTAAAGGTAGTCACAGTTTGTGCACTTCAGAAATTTTCCTGCAAGGGCACATGTATCAGGCTGCCACCTATGCTTCCCCCCACCTCTTGGCCCCCACTTGGGGTGTGTTTCTGCAGGACAAGGGCCCTGGCAATGTCTGTAGATGCTAATGTCTGTAGAGCAGTGGGGTACCCCAGGGCTTGGTCCTTGGGCTCGCACTGTTTAACATCTTCATCAGCAACTTGGGCAAGGGGGTGGAAAGCACACTGTCCAAGTTTGCTGATGACACTAAGATGTGGGGCGAGGTGGACACACTTGAAGGGAGAGAGAGGCTGCAACTAGATTTAGACAGACTACAAAAGTGGGCAGATGAGAATAGGATGGGGTTCAACGTAGACAAATGCAAGGCGCTGCACCTTGGGAGATGGAATCCACAGCATACATACAGGCTGGGGAGTTCCCCTCTTGGAAGCACAGAGGTGGAAAGGGATCTTGGAGTCATTATCGACTCCAAGATGAACATGAGCTGCCAATGCCAGATCGCAGCCAGCAAGGCCAGCCATACCTTGTCATGCATCCAAAGATGCATCTAAAGCCAGTCCAAAGAGGTGATACTCCCCCTCTATGTGACTTTGGTCAGGCTGCAGTTGGTGTACTGCATCCAGTTCTGGGTGCTGCACTTCAAAATGGATGTGGCCAGCCTGGAGAGGGTTCAGAGGACGGCTACCTGCTTGGTGAGAGGGCAGCAGGACAGGCCCTACGAGAAGAGACCGAAGGACCTGAACCTGTTCAGCCTCAGCAAGAGGAGGCTGAGGGGGGACCTGGTAGCTGCCTACAAGCTCATCAGGGGAGATCAGCAGCAAATAGGCAGAGCCCTTTTCTCCCCAGCACCACCTGGGGTGACAAGGAACAATGGTCATAAGCTGATGGAGAATAGGTTTAGGTTAGAGATCAGAAGGCAATATTTTACAGTTAGGGTGGCCAAAATCTGGAACCAACTTCCCAGGGAGGTAGTCTTCGCCCCTACCTTGGGCAAATTCAAGAGGAGGTTGGATGATCACCTGTCTGGGGACTTGTGAACCCAGCATTCATTCCTGCCTGTGGCAGGGGGTCAGGCTAGATGATCTGTTCAGGTCCTTCCTGACCCTAGCTACTATGAAACTATAATGAAGTGGATCAGCTGTGCTGGGACACATTGCAACACAGGTGATCTCACTCCAGAGATGATGTCTGTTTATGGTATTAGGAGACCATATAAACTGTTATAATATGTTATGTCTGAGTGTTCTCGCAGTGATACAAGTCAGCTAAACCACCCTAGCATTAAATCTGAATATAAGAGGGTTGCAACAGTTTTGTTATGCTTGTACAGGCAGGGGAGCATGCAGATGTACTATTTACATGGTAGCAGCTTGTCTTGGTATCATTTGATACTGATACAGTTGTTAAGCTTGTCTTTACCCTTAGGCTAAGTATAGACTGTCAAAAAGCCCAAGGCTGAATTGATTCAATATTCACAGGTTAGTTTAAGCTGCATAGATTGAACTGATAAGAGAACGGATGTTCACTTTTGATTCTGGAAATGCAACCACCTGTCTGAAGTGGCCCAGGCCAGAAGTTGGGGGCGGGGTGAGGGGTGCAGAGTACTAGAACACACCTCCCTGCTTGAGCAGACAGCTTGGACCAAGGCTAACACACCCACCTTGCAAGATGGGGTAGAGGGAGAGGTTGAGGGTGGTGTGAGGCATCATGGGATGCTGGGGGACTGTGAGTTAACCTGAATCTGGAGGGGATCTGGACATAAGTTCAATAAACTGATTTAACCTAAATCAGTTAATTCTGATACTATATCCATCCAGGTTTATTTTAAATCAGTTTTGGCCATTTTGGAAGTGGTTCATGTGCACTAAATTTCTGTTGTGTTACAGCTTTGAACCAGTTTCTGATTTGTTATACTGTTTTATATGTAATTTCTGTCCCTTGGCTTAGTTTATTAAAGATTTATATTACAGCTGGTTTCTCCAACTCAGGCATAATGTAGTATAGGAAACTTATGCTTCCATTGCTTAAGCTATACTTGTCCCCTCAATAGGAGACATTATTTTCTAGTCCTTTCAATCTTTCATCCTTCATAGGGCATCATCTAGTGTGTACTGAAGTCAAAATAAAGACTCCCATTAAATTAACTGGAATTTTTATCAGGCCTATGACACAATTCATGTGCAAACTAAAAAAGACAAAACCAGCAGTCACTGAAAATCCAAAGTACCTAGGCATCTACTTATCTGTTTAATGTATCATACACATACAGAACTTTGTACATGCATCTTGTTTACATGCTGCAAATTGGAACTGCAAAGTTAGAAAACATTTTTCTGTATTTGACATTCAGAATCTAAAAAGTACTGCTAACCACAAGCATTCAAAATAATGACTCTAGTTCCCCAAAATCATGAGATTGTCCTTAAAATCTCCTGGTATTTAAAAACAATACTTTTTTTTTTTAATTTGCCATCTCTTTTTCAAAAGTTCAGTATTCACATTTTTGAGGTTTGTCTACAGAAGGGATTTTTGTTTAAAAAATAGAGAAAGTCAGATAGTAACGTTATTACCATAGCAGTGTCCTTAAGAAAATCAGCAAATGTCATGAAAGCTGGCAATGCTGAGTACATTAGAAACAGTTAACGATCCATCTAATTTCATTCTATTGCAGCTTGGTAGACATTACTGAAATTGTATGTATTTAAGTAATTTTTCCATTCCATTTCAGGCTCTTTTAGAAGAGGACAGAAACAGGTTTTTCAAACAAAATTACCCATATACAGAGAATATAAAGTTCCAAAATTACCTCCACCCAGCTTGGCTTCTAGTGAGGAAGATCTAGCTCATGCAGTTATTCACCCACATGCTCCATCAATGAGAAACCAAGAGGTGCCTCTGGCAGAAGCTACTAGGTCAACAGAAGAAAAAAAAGAACCTGAAGGTCCAAAACTCCTAGGACAGAACACAGAAATTAATGAAGATACTGGATTAGAAGAGTTGGACAGGGTTCAAGACAGCACTATTCCATTGGTCTCTGAAATGGAAAGTACTTGTTCAAACATCAGTAGGTCAACTTCAAGTGTGATTAGCAACCAGACTTCATTCAGCTTTGAAAGAGATACTAACTGGTCAGGTATGTGGTATATAAATTCCTCTATGTCCCATTCTTTTCTGCTTGTGTTCATTTACTCCATTTTACTTACAGTCTAATCTTTAGAAATATAGGGCCTGAAACTGCAGTTGGGGATAAGACATGTTAAGAATTGCAGAAGGCAGGGCAGGGGGTGGGGGAGCACCTTAGAGCCTAAGATGCCCTCCTGCCCTGTCTTCTGCTTGACTTCAGACCAACATAACTACTTACCTCTCTCTACTCATGTTAAGAATTGTTTGTATCAGCTGATGTATTAAAACTTGCTTCTCAAACCAATTGATGAGATTCACCATCTTCTCATCAGCAAATGAAATGAACAACTAGCATGAGCGACTGGTGCCTCCTGAATCTGTGGGGGGCACCTGTAGAAGCCGCCGCCGGTGTTGGCTGTGTCAGGGGGGGCACCAGCCCTGCCGACAGTGTTAGTGTCAGCCATGAGGGGGGCACGTGCACCCCCGTGCACCCCTTTCCAGTCGCCTGTGACATCTAGTGAACTTGTAAAAAAATAACTCTCCACTGTGTATTTCCCTTCAAAACCGTTCTGAGACAGATCACTTTTATTTTGAAGGAGTTAAATATAAGAATGTTCATGTTTTCCGTGTCAGTGGTAACACCAAGGAAAAGAAATCAGACTGCAGAAATAAATGGCTTGACTGTAGTCCTTAACTCTCAGTGAAGAATACCTATTCATGCAAACATCCCCACTAGTGTCACTGATAAATGTAAGCAGTGTAGTGGGACAGTGCTTTAGATACCACCTATTGGTTTAGTGTATGCTGAGCAGCATGGGTAAAATGTTGTATACCCATTATAATGTAAAGATTTTATTGGCACACACCCGGGATGACCTGCAGAATTCACATGCCTTTGTGACTCTCAAAAAATGCTACCAAATTTAATTTGATGTGTATTGACATATATTCATAGATGGAGAGGGTGTTTCTGAAAGCAATGGCAATTTTGCAATAAAACCATATTGTGTACAGTGATCATTACTGGAGCATCCCACTTCTCTACATAGTTGTAAATGATGGGTGCCAATAATGTTGTCCTCTGCTGTTTAGTTTCCCACTTGTGCACAACAGATTTTATTTTGAAATTGTCGTTACTTTCTACAGCACCCTCATATATCTGCATGCATTTCATAGGTGTATGCGGGTATGCTTGAGGGCACACTGTTTTATCTGTGCATATCTTTTTGTGTGTTCATGTCTGTAGAGATACTTACTGTGTTTATATTACAGATTTTTCTAGAAAGCTTTCTAGTGCTACCATCAGCAGAAAGGGGAGCACACCTCTTTCTCAGCTTCGCTCTTCCTCCTTTTCCATGTCTGCAATGGCTTCCTCAGACACAGAACTTGAAGCAGACAGTAGCAGCAGCCAAGTCTCCAACCAGTCCGCTCTACAGAAAAGCTCTCTTATGGTGGCAAATGGTTACTGCAACAATATTCTGAACCCCAGCCTGAACAGTTCCAGTTACCATGGCACTGCAGACAATCTCCAGGGTTCATCATATTCTGTGAAAAAATGCTCAGGGCAAACACCGTCTTTCGTAGAAATTTGGCATGACCGTCTCCTTCACCACTGGCCTGTTCTTCCACCGATCTCCCCACAAAGAGGTTAATAAATGTTTACTTTTTTTCCTGTTTCCATATGGTTTGTTCACAGGCTTTTGCTTGTATGTGTATGAATGCTCACTTGCATTGACTGCTGTGAGGGAATTGTTCCACTAATGCTGGCCATCTTCAAATCAATGCCTGCACATAACAACAGAAAGTGCCTCAGATGTAGTGGTTTCCACAGGACTATTGTTAGGCTTTTGTTAAGCATTTTTGAACCTAATAAATAATGTCAAAAGTCTCTATCCTAGCCAAAAATGTTCCTTTTGAAACAGTTCTAATAGTATTTTTGTTCTGCGATGTCTCCCAGTGTTGCAAAGAATTTGTGCTTCACAATAGGAATCTGGTGTATCGCGTGCCACTTTGCAGTGTGTGCGTGCATGCGCTTTTTTAATCCTTTTTGCAATATGAACTTTTCATTTGGCAAAGCAAAAATTCCACTTCCCAACTTTAAATAACCATATTCATTTTGAAGGTTAATGTCGTAAATTAAATGAAATTTCACAAACTATAGTAAATCAAATCTTAATGATGCTGGAATGAAATGAAGGAACATGAAATATTGAACTTAATTATATGCTTTTTCAGTGCATTTCCTTTGTGTGTTGTTGCATAATTCATAATTAAGTCTGAAGCACGCTTGAGCATTTTACTTTATGCTCTAAGAAACAATGATCATAGTGGTCAAAGATGATCACAATGGTCCCTTCTGGTCTAGAAAGATATGAATCTAAATCTTAATGACAGTTTATTGTGAAGGAAACTCTAATTGGAGGTTTGCTGCAATTCATTAAATATAGTATAGTATATGGTAATAAGAAACTCAGGTTGTCCTTTTACTATAGTAGGGGCTATTCCTGGGATACAGTCCTCTGTACATCTTTCGTCCCAGAATCAGCTCTCCAATATTGGGGTACATGTGTTGAATGGAGAAATTGATTTTTTTGACCAGGATTAGAAGCATACTGCTTTGATTCCTACTCCACAATGCAGCAGCTGTTGCATTACTACTCAGGCAGCTGAAGGACTCAGTTAACTTAATGGCTTATTGTTTCACTCCATGAGTGTTAATGATTGTCTCTCCTTTTTTAATGTTCTGGATGTTCCACTAATTGAGCTAACCTTTCTTAGGTCAATATTGCTCTCTGCTAGTTGCTCCTGGCCTTTCTCCTTCTATTTCACAGCCTTGGAGACTCATTAGCTCTTTTCAAAATCATTAATATATCTATGGAGACCAGTTCCCAGCAGCAGCTAGATTTTGAATGTCAGTTAAAAAGGAAAGAGAGGTAAGTCAGCTGAAGACTAGGTTCTGTCCCTGATTTATGCAGCAACAACTCTGGAAAAAACTTTTTTTATCCTTCATTCTGGTTTTCAAAAACAAGTTGCATATTACATTCATGGGCATGTTGTATATGTGTTGTATTTGCTATCTGGGTTTCATTTCTGTGCATTGTACTTTGCTTCTTTTTCTTGTGGGCTTGATTTGGGAGGGAAGTAGAAAAAATTAGAGTTGGCAGTCGAGACCCAGGTTAGTGCACAGGCTATTTGAAATTACATGGGTGTTCACTTACTTTCTGTGCCATAACTCATTCACAGTAAGTCAGTTTATTTCCATTTGATTCTAGTGGCTTCATTTTAACATATTTTATGGCTACAGTAAACCTGTATATTATATCATATGCAGCAGTGACAATTTCCCTCAGTGTTATCAGTGAAAAGAATATAAGGTCTAAAACAGATTTTAAGTCATTGTAACTGTAATAGAGAATAAGTATCATTCAGCACATTGACACCAATAACGTAAAGCCTCTAATATTTTGTAGTGTAGTTCATCAAACATTTGTCTAGGTTCATTTACTTTACATATTTAAAAAATGTCACTGTGTATCCAGGCACCACCATTTTTAGGCCCTAATGTCTTGCAGTTGTGTTACAGCAGGAGGTACAAGTTGTAAACCTTGGTTGCTATGGTTTCCTGGGGAAAAAATGGCTTCCAATAACTATGAGTTGATATGACATGGTGTGCAAGAGCATATCCCTTTTGGTGTGAAGCAAAATGAGTGTCACCAGTGCATTTTTCTTATATTTTGATAAATAACCACTTCTATATCCCAATTAGTTATAGGAGAAGATGGCAAATGTAAAGCACAGAAAAAGCACTCTAAGAAATGACCCTTAAAATGGAGTCCTGTGTCTATGTCTCGGTGCTCAGTATTAAGATGATTAAAAGGATAACTTTCTGTCTGTCACCTTCCAAATTTAACCTACCAAAAGGCATGTTGTGATATCACAAGAAATACAAAGATAGGGTAATGTTAGTCTTCATTTTGAAAGGTAACAATTATTGAACATATCATCCAAAATATTTGACATCATCTGGGAAGCGGAAACTTCTTCCTTAATAGGGACCTTGTGAAATTCTTTCAGTCATTTTTAAGATAACTTTTTTAGATTTTTTTTCACCCCTAAGAACAAATACTTACTACTACCTGATTGATATAAATTAGTCTATTTTCATTGTACACTCAAATTTTACTGTAATAGTACGTGCTAATATTTGAAGCCAAGTGGATGGCACAGGGTTCAGGGGATAAATCAATAGACTAGAAGCCAGAAAACGTGGGTTGTCTTCCCATTTCTGTCACTGGCCTACTATGTGATTTTGGCATGCGTACACTGCACTGTAGTGTACTGACACCTGAGTTAACTCAGGTCCTCAAAGCACTCAGCCACAGCTGAAATATAAAATAAATATATTTATTCTGATTTTTTGCAAGGCATATTGCATGTTGAGTGCTGTGCTGCCACAGTTGGATGGCTTCTGGTATCTGAATTCACTTGGGTATTTTTACGTGTGGCCAGGTAACAATTTAAAGCGTAATGAACTAATTAATCACATCTTAAGTGGAACCTGTTCTAGGGACCTCCATGTGAGCTATACAAACCCACTTGGGACCCTGGGTAAGCATTACAGCAGCTATATTTTACCATTAGTATTGGTACCAAGCTAGCTAGATTAGAGCTAGTGTCGATATGGCTATCTATACTGCAGTCACAACTACAGTAAGCCATAAGTCTCTGCTGGCCTGTTGCTAGAACAATTACTTGTATAATTGTGTTCATAACAGCTGTGGGGTTGGTATTTTTGGTCTATCCTATTTAGTTCCTTTACAAGTTAGTTACAAAAACAGTTCAAAACAACTTTTTTTCCTGGAAAATCTTTAGATTTTTCATCATTTTGACCCTATTTAATCTAGATTTCCATTTTGTAATGCGCTTGAGTCTCTGCTTTTCAGAATATGAATCAAGGATGCCAGTTTAAAGATAAGACACTAGTGTCTCCCTGATAAAAAAAAAAAAATAGTTTTTGAGAAACTCATCTCAAAGCCTTACTGGATTTATGAAACATGCCTATTATATAACCTTTGATACATACACAATACATTAAAACACTATGCCAAGGTAGTTGTTAAAGTAAATCAAGTTGTATGCCCTCATAGATTATCCTTGATTTTCCTTTAGCACTTTCTGTATACAGGGAAAATTGCATGAACCTTAGGACTTGCTAACTAAATAGAAGGTAGCAACATCTTTCTTGATCACAAATAAGTCATAAGATGATTTGGGTTGGATCCAGGGGTATTCAACCTCTGGCCTACAGGCAAAATGTGGCCTGTGGGTTTCTCCTACAGGTCAGGAAATTTGGTAACAGGGGAATGGTGGCAGTTAATACTGCCAGCCTCCCCCTGCTGCCAAACTCCAAGCACCATGCGGTGGGTTGGGGGCAGGCTATACCCCCTACCCCTCCTGCAGTGGCATTGGGACCAGGCCAAGCTACCTTCCCCTTGCAGCTGGCCCATGCTCCTTCCCTTCCATGGGGCTAGGTCAAATCCCCTTCCTCCTGCAGGGACAGGTTTCAGCTAGGCGACATCCCCCTGCCCTGCATCTTCCTCACATGGCTGGATGGGGTCCTACTGTGCCCACCCTATTGGTACCAGATCAGGGCTACTGGCCTGATGCAGCCCATGGACAGACCAGGCATTGCCCATCTGGTCTCCTAGCTAAAAAGGTTGAACACCACTTGGTAGGAAGGAACCACAAGTTATTATCTTGTCCAGGAAATCTTTTTTCAGTTGGCCAAAGAAACCTGGAGCTTTTTGCTTTCCCCCCTTCTACATCCAAAATAATGGGACACAACTTAGTGCTTATATTCAAATAAGTCTCAAAAGTTTTGATGACAGAGACAAGGACACTTCTACTGCCAAAGGTAGAGACCAGGAAAAGAATACTAAAAGTATCTGTCAAATAACTATTGAAAAACTGCATGTTAACTAAGCAGAAGAGATAGACCACTCAGGAAAAAAAAATCTGTTCATTCTTCTAGGGCCTGTTTAACCAGCACACAGGAGAAACAGAAGAAATTAAAAAGATTATAGCTGAATGCCTGCTATGCTGAATTTAGGGTTGATTTTAGCTTTCTCTTTCAATATAGACTGTTGTAAGTGCTCTAAAGTTCACATACTGACTAATGTCAATGTATAATATTATTTAACAAAGAATAAACCTGATCCAGGCTAGATCGTTTTTCACTTCAGCTGTGAACATGGTTACAAAATTATACAAAATGCAAAAGAAGCCTTTAGTGTAAAATTAACAATCAAACAATCTAAATGTAAAGAGTTTAGAAATTGAGGACCTTGGCAACAGACCAAGGTTTTTCTCACAATGTCCTTTGTTCTGTTTGTATTTTTTCTTTGCACTGAGGTTTTGAATGCCCTCAGAGGTAATGAAGAGAAGCTGTTTCATTGCTCCTCCTAGCCTCCTTAAATATGTTGCCAGTAGGGCTGTGCAAAACGACACTGCTCCATTTCGACTTGCATTTTGACTTTTCAATGGAACAATGTTTCATTTCAAATTTTGTTTTGATTCGAAACCACTGTTCTGTTTCATTTCATTTCGTTGAAACATTTTGCTGTTTCGACATTTCACCCATAGGCTACAATGGGGAAGCTCAAAACAGCCTATAACTTTGTACTTTCTGCCCTGATTTGGATGAAACATGTAGGATTTGTAGCCCCTTCAGAGAGCATGAAGCCTGCCACGTCTCAAGGAGATAGGTGCAGGGGTTTTGGGGAAACTGCACCTCAAAGTCTTGAAAGTAAAACTCATGTCACATGTATATGTTAAGCCACAGTAGGGTCAAAACTGCAGGCTTGCTAGCTCCTGCTGAGGCCATGAAGCCTGCCAAGTTTCAAGGCGATAGGTGAAGCAGCTTCTGGGTTCTGGGGCCCTGCACCTCTGGCTGCTGACAGGCAAAACTTGTGACATGGGTGCTTGTGCAACTGACTGTGTCTGTCTTAGGGCAGAGAGGGGTGAAACTGCAGGCCTGCTAGGCCCTGCTGTGGTCACAAAGCCTGCCAGCTGTCAAGGAGATAGGTGCAGGGGGAGTCTGGGTTCTGGGGCCCTGCACCTCTGGCTGCTGACAGGCAAAACAATGCTGCTTTTTATGTAGTTTTTCCATCCCTCCCCCAGAGCACTGGGATTGGAAGTCACCTCAGGGAAGAGTTACAGTCACTGGCCAGCTCCACAGTCAATAATGAGAGCTCTCCTTCCTTCCCCCTCCCTCTCCTTACTTTAGTTTCTGTTTCCCTGCAGGCAAGCCCAGCTAGAGCTTTGAAACTTGAAACGTTTTGAAATTTTTGAAATGTTTTGAATTGCCTTGTTTTGTTTCGAGGCTGTTTCAAAGCTCTCTGTTTCATTTTGATTTCACTGTTTTGAGCTTGAAATGAGTCAAAACAAAACTGCCGGCAAATTTCGCGTGGCCCTAGTTGCCAGTAATATTTTATCTGATCGTATCCTTTCTGTTACTTTTCAGGCCTCTGATGAGGGAAAGTAGTGTTGTGAACTTTTTGGAAATGTCGTGTCTAGGGGATCTTTACGATACCTAGATCTGATTGCAAGATATAGGAAGAGTTTTCCCAGTACTGGGAGCCGAAAGGGGAAAATTCCTCAGAAAATCTGTTTCACAAAACAGATTTTTTAGTAAGGGATTAGATAAAATAGCTAGGCTTTACAAAATGATATACCACTGTGATAGAAACTAGAGAAAATGAGGTATTTCCCATAAAGTGCTTTCATTTTGTTACTAGATTTTTTTCAAGGGGGGATGGTAGTCTAAGGTCAAAGGTAAAATGGTTAGTGGCTCCTTGACATCTTAATTCTCAAGAACATATGCCTTCTGCTATTTGAATCAGAGTCACCTTCTTAGCTGTATCATGCCAAAATAAATATAGTCAAGATAGCCTCAACTCACAGACTGAGATGGACTGAATAGGAGGGGGTATCTCTTTGAATCTACTGCAGAAGACGCTTATCTTTTTAGAAGTGATTCAGCAAAAATGCATCATTTCATAGTCTCTCTTTGTCTCTTCTCCCCTCAAAAATGTGATTAAAAGATTATTTTTGTAACTGACACTGATACCCAATTTGATTGATGCTTGAAAGTCAACCTGTGTGTTCTTTTTACCTAGTAGAACAGATCATCACTTCTTAGAAAGGCACTAAAATTATAATTTAGTTAGCCATGCTGTTAATAATGTGTAAAATAGGAAAAAGTCAGCTCTATCTCCTAGCTATATTGGTTCTGGCTTGATAATGACAACAAACAAATCATACATTGTCAATCAGTTAGTAGATATGTCTCTCCAGTTACACATGTAAATGAAAAATTATGGGGAAAACCCTTCCCCACACTCTTTTGATTGAGGTGCTTAAAAAACAATTTCTCTTCAGAGCCATTTTTATGCTATTGTTTTTTTTTAAATGGTATCAAATAGAGATATCTTAAAGTGTTCAGTCGCTATGGCTAGTTACATGATTCATTGCAAAGAAATTTTCACAGGAAAATTTTATGCACTTCTGTGCACGAATCATTTATGACAGGGGGTTGATTTTAAAGTTATTTTCTACTCAGAATACTTCTAACTTTGAACAAACACAGAGGTACATATTTTATGCACTTGTTCAGATGGAGGAATGTGTATTCTCTGAAGAATGGCTGTCCTTCCCAATACTTGTGCTAACTCATGTGACTAGTAAATGAACATGAAACATAGGATCATAGGGAGGTAGGGATGGAAGGGACCTCATGAGGTCATCTAGTCTAGGCCTTTGCTCAAGGAAGAATCATCCCCAATTAAACCATGCCATACAGGTGTTTGTTTAATCTGCGCTTAAAAGCTTCCAAGAATGGAAAATCTACAGCCTGTCTGGGTAGTCTGTTCCAATGCCTCAATCACCATCATAGTGAGAAAGTTAATCTCTAAACTTGGTTTCCCTTGCTGCAATATTAGACCATTGCTCCTTGTCCTGTTCCATGTAATTACAAATAATAGTCTACAAGTAGCTCCACCCTCTGTATAATCACCATCCAGTAGGGCTGTGCAAAGCTTCAGTCCCTGATTCGATTAGGCCCAATTTGGTGGCCGAATCTCCAAATCTGAATCAAATCAGAGGACCCTTTAAACTCTGAATTGATTCAGAACCCTCCAAATCGATTCGGAGAGATTCAGACAGATTTGGTGATTTGGACATAGATACAGATTTAAATGTTTTTTTCTACATACCTTTAGGTAGCAGGGGTTCTGAATGCTGTGGCGCTGGGGCAGATGCAGCATCCCATAGAAGTGTGGGGGCCTCCCCAGCACACTTGGCAGCAGACCCGGAACTGGACCAGAAGCACTTCTGGGTCCACCAGGGAGTGTGCTGGAGGCCCCCCTATGGTTTGGTGACTGGTACCTCCTGGGTCTGGAGAGGAACCTGGGGTCCCCCCATGGCCAATCACTGGGCTGGGAGAGTGCGGGGGTGGAAGGCACCGTGTGCTCCCCAGCAGACCCAGAAGTGGACCAGAAGTACTTCCGGTCCACTTCCAGGTTCACTGCTGAGCACGTTGGAGAGCCCCCTGTGCTGCTGTGGGATGCTTCATCCACCCCAGCATCACAGCAATCACAAGCCATGCTGCTACCTCAAAGTATATAGAAAAAACTTTTAAAGCTGTGCCTATGTCTGAATTGCTGATTTGCTGCATAAGTATCACATTGTCAGATTTGGATTTAGCCAAATTGAATCAGGGGCAGTGATCCAAATCAACAGATCGAATCACTGTCCCCGATTTGGGTTGAATCCGAATCAAATAGGGCCTGTTTCGTACACCGCTACCATCTAGCAATTAGGCCTGTGTGAAGTGGCTGGTATTCACTTCGGATTCAGATTTGGCTGATTCAGGGGATAGTGATTCAATTTGGTGATTTGAATCACTGTTCCCAGAAGCCCTGAGGCTGCTGCAGCAGCCGGTGAGTTGAGGCTTTTTTAAGGGGCTGGGAGCTGGGGTGGGCGGGGCAGCCATGGGTGGGGGCTGAGAGAGTGGGTGGTGGGGCTTGTGGCAGAGCCCCCCATGCATCACAGGACAGTGGGTCCAGTGTGGATCGCCCCCCCCCACCCCCCAATGGCAGCAGCCGGTGAGTGGGGTCTTTTTTTTAAAGATCTGGGAACTGGGGCTGGGCAGAGCAGCCATGGGGGGGGGGGCTGGGGGGCACTCAGGGGGGCTAGGGGATCAGGCAGGGGATGGGGCCTGGCAGGGGTCCCCCTTTGGTCCCCTCCCCCCTCCTGCAGCCCTTCCTCCCCCTCCCCCTACTTACCAGCTTGGAATCTGGGTCCAGCTCCCTGCTGCAGCGAATGGGGACTGCCCGAATCTCCGAAGCTCTCCGAATATTTTCCAAATCAATTTGGAGAACTTCAAATTGATTCAGACCTTTTAATTGGTCTCCTGATTCAATTCTGATTCAGAGATTTGACCACTGAATCGGGTCGAATCTCCTCCGAATTGAATCAGCACCTGAAGCTTCACACAGCCCTGCTATCTATCTATCTATCTATCTATCTATCTATCTATCTATCTATCTATCTATCTATCTACATCTAAAAATATACTATATTAATTTGAATCTAAGATGAGGTCCCCCCACAACTCAGAAAATTACACACTATATGTGTGTGTGTGCTTTTCTGAACACACACACACATACACATGTATAGTTTTTCCAGGTACAATATTTGTATAGTTGTTGCACTGAAAAAAAATCAGGTGTCTTTGTACTTTGGAGTACTTGGGAATAACATTGGCTGGGGGTCACTGTTGTGCCAGGAATGTGCCTTCTGCCATTGTCCAGAAAATATGCCCACATTTTGGTAGTTTGCAAATGTTCAGGGTAGGTTGGGTAGAGTTTAGCATATCTATTCTTCAGAAATTTCACCTGCATGGAACTTGTTCTATCTCTGGATGGTTTTACATAACTGATGAGACTCTTCTCCACAAAGTGATGGAGCATGCTATATTCCAGAGGCTGCATGGCTGAGCAGAATTTTCCATTAGAACCATGTCTTCTGACTGCCAGAGGCCACTGTACCATGAGGCCGTGTAACAGAAAACAGAAATATTCTGTCTTCTGCTCTTAGTGCCTAAGCAGTGTAGAGGAGAGGGAAATAGCCTGACTGGAATGTAAATATGTGTCTCATCTCTATATAATGGCTGGTCCATGGAGATTAAGATAAGAAGAGGAGAAGGGTGATGCAGTAGTTAGGGTAAAAAAGTTTAATTTTCTTTTCTGCTACAGACTTTGCAAATTACATAGGGAAGTCACTTAGCCCCTCTGTGCCTCACTTTCCCATTTCCAAAATAGGCATAATAGTAATTCTCTACCTCAAGGTAATGTTGTGAAGATGAATGCAGTATGAGTCTGAGATACTCTGGTACTCTTCACAGCATAGAAGTACCAGAGATAGATAGATGGAGCATGGTACTGCTCTCACTTTCTTTGTTAGCTCAAGGGATAGTGGCTTGTGCTGAAGATCTATAAGTTTTAACTCTGCTGATGACCTGCATGGAGGTCATTGTCATTTCATGTGAGGATTTTTTTTTTATTTCAGTTTGTTTTTTTAATCTAAGATATTATATAAAAATGATGTTAAACTTATATTAGTTATAAAATCAAGCATTCAAAAATTAGGAATTACCAGAACTGGAGCTGCTGTGCAGCCTTTTTTCAATCCCCTTATGCATGTTACATATGTATTTTTATACAGTCTTTGATTTCAGTTTTTTCCACAGGATCTCTGCCTCATTTAGCGCACAAAATGGACTGTGATCAGGGCACAAACCTAGGTCTTTGTAGTGAAGAATACTGATGTTTGTAACATCCCAGCTTCATTTGCTGCAGATATGTAGCAAATGAGGCAGGAGATCATAGGAAAAGAAGACAGGATCTTATGATTAGGCTACTGAATGCTGCCCTTGAGACAGAGTTCTTGCCAAGAGTTCATGTGTGATGCTGGACTAGTCATAAAATTCCAAGGGCCCAATTTGAGACCTTGTGACTTGATTTGCAGAAGTACTGAACACACAGAGGCAAATGAAATAAATGGGAGGTGGACTGTAAACAAGCTAGAAAATGCTATGCCCTTGGAAAAATCCAGGCCTAGAAATCTCAAGTGGGCATGCAGAAAGAATGGATATTTTTTACTTTAAACATTTTGTGCTTCCATCCCTCATCTGTAAAATGAGGTTGATAAATACCACTTTAGCTCCTAAGGGTGCTATGAAGATAAATGAATTAATGTGTCCAGAAAAATACCCTAACAAAATACTTCAATGTGGAGAACTAGAAGAATTATTCCGACGCCTGTGCCTCAAAGAATATTTCCACGACCAAACTGAACCCACTCCCAACGACAGCTCATCCTCTCACAACATTCAGGAAAGGATCAATGCCAAAAAGCCCCAAAAAACATCAGATTGGACACCTCACAGTGGACAAAACCCTAACCTTGACCACTACATTGACTGCTTCAGGGAAAGAATGAACAATGAAATGACAACGTACGCCACCACAACAACCTCTCTCTACCAGAGAAAAAGGTCATAGAATCTCTAAGATCCAACCACCAAATAGTAATAAAGCCAGCAGAAAAAGGAGGAGCCACAGTCATCCTAAACCGTGAGGATTACATAAAGGAAGCCAACGGACAGCTCTCTTGTAAGGTTTGACCTAGAAACTACTATGCAAAGCCTAAGCAAAAGTGAATGTTGTGTGTCGAATGCCCATCTGCAATGATAAGGAGCAGACAGTCTAAGATAGAGGAAGCTTGAAAACAAAAAAACCAGAATCAGAGGTACTGGAGCAAAGAGCTCATTAAAATACTAAAAATCATACCCCGAGGCGGGGAAGATATATGCTAACGGAACATATATGTACGTTAATGAGATACATAGCTAAAACACAGGTATAGAGACATGCTCAGTAAAGAACTCCTTGCGTCACTCCTTTATAACCAATTAGCAAACAAGGATGCTTATGAAGATTCAACCTCTTGTATATAAGGGGCTCAGTATTGAATGTGCTTGTGCTTGTCTTGTGAAATTATTCCGCTTGCACCTTTTATTGCTAGCAATAAATCTTTTTTATACTTTCACCCCTGGTATCTTTATTGGCCTTTGCATACCGGGCACGAACCCAGACTTGAGCTGGGGCCTAACAGTTTTTGGCACCCCAGATGGGACTGCCGTAGATAAGCTTTGCCCGGACTAACTGACGACCAGTTTATCTGCTTTTTCTTATCAAAAGTCGAGCGCGCCCCGGGATTTCTTTTCCCGGTGAGACTTTTGTTTCAGGAGGAGCTGGATCGCTGAGGCGGCAGTAGCCTAACGGTGCAACGCCATAGAGTGAAAGTATCAGTAACAGGCACCTGGGTGAGAGGGTAGAAAGAGCATAAGGCCTACCATCAGTACGTCTGCCTGGGATTATCTCTGCAAGTATTCTGTCTGGCCCGAGTCCAAGACCAGTGATTTTTCCCCTGTGAGGACAAGGACTAAAAACAGATCCCTGGATCCCAGGTAAGTCGGACGGTCAGAACTGGGAAGGCAGCCCTGAAATGGGTACTATTAACAGTAAGGTTAGCAAATGTACCCCCCTCTCTTGCGTATTGAGACATTGGGCAGAGTTTGGTGAGGATGCTATGACTAAGAAGAAAGCTAAATTCTTCTGTGAAACTGCATGGCCACGCTATCAGCTAGATGATAAAGAATATTGGCCTCGGGAGGGAAGTGTTAATTATAATACCATCTTACAATTGATTTTGTTCTGCCGGCAGAATGGTAAATGGGAGGAATTGATGTATGCGCAAGCGTTTATGTCTCTTTGTAGAGATAAAAAAGTTTTGGAGGAATGTGGATTGGGGGAGGGGGTTGGGATCTGTGAGATGGCTGTGGCTCGACCAGCTGCAAATCCTGTCCTGGACTGTCCGGAGCCGGAGGCTCTTCCCCCTGTGTTGCCTTTACCTTATCCTCTTCCTCCTCCTCCTCCTCCTCCTGATTCATCTGATTCCTCGTTGGCATCTGCTCTTCCTGCTTCTTCCCCCCCTGAGGCAGAAGTTGTAAATACCCCCCGACATAGGGATCTGGAACAGCGCCAACCATGGCCGTCAGGTGTTTGGCAATCTCCAAATTCCCCGACTTCTCCTGATATAAGCCCGGGAGGAGGATGGAGAGTACAGTTAGAAGCAGACTCCGGGGTTAAGGGAAAACATCACAGGGAATCTGATCCTGGCCGTGGGAAGGGAAATGGGGTATTTCCCCTAAGAGAACAAGTGGTACCCGGGCCTCTCGAAGATGATGGTGAGCCAACCTACCGTCGAACCTTTGTGCACATTCCTTTTAATACCTCAGATTTGTACAATTGGAAGAACAATAACCCCAGCTTGAGAGAGAATCCTGAAAAGGTACAGAACCAGTTTAAAAAGATTTTCAAAACCCATAACCCAACTTGGGCAGATGTTCAGTCTCTTCTAGATATCTTGTTGACACCAGAGGAAAGGAGAATGGTAGTGAACAAAGCTTGTGAGTACGTGGAAAAGGAAATTATTGCAGGGAACCTGCAAGGAAATAGAGACGATCATGTCCCCATCCAGGAGCCAGATTGGAAACCAGACCAAGATATGACCTCCATCCGTGCCTATCGAGAATATATCCTCCGAGGATTGAGAGATGCTGTGAAAAAACCTCAAAATCTCAGTAAGGTGTATGAGATTCGACAGGAGGCTAATGAGACCCCGAGTGCTTTTTTGGAAAGAATTTACAATACTTTCAGACAATACACTCGTGAGGATCCGGAGGATGCATCGAATGCTCGCACGGTAAATATGATCTTTATGGCTCAGAGTGCACCAGACATTAGAAAGAAGTTGCAGAAGGCAGACGGAGCAACAGGTATGCCTATTTCCCAACTAGTAGACATTGCTTACCAAGTATTTACTAACCGAGAAAGTGTTCAGGAAAAGAAACAGGACAAGAAAGAGGAGAGAAAGATAAAAATGCAGGCAGCCCTAGTGGCAGCTGCAATCACAAGAAAACCTAGAGATGAGGGATCCTGGAGACAGCCGCAGAGACGGGGTCCATTAGAGAAAGATCAATGTGCCTTTTGCAAATGAAAAGGACATTGGAAGCGGGAATGCCCTTATCGAAAAGTTGGGGAAGGTGAAAAAAAAAAAAGAGGAGAGCAGTGGATTGTTCGCTTTTGGAAGGGATTCAGATTGAAGGGGACCGGAGGCCCGGGAGGGAAAGATAACCCAGATCCCAGTGTCCCCTGACGAGCCTCTGGTTAAAAGCAACCAGGGGACAGAGATGAATTGGTAGATTTTCTCGTAGATACAGGTGCTGCCCATTCTGTCTTAACTCAAAAACTGAAACCTTTAAGTAAAAAGACTGTGCCGGTGGTAGGGGTTACAGGGAAGGCAGTAACACGATCCTTCCTACAGCCAATGACCTGTAATATTGGGCAGGCCGAAGTTACCCATCAATTCTTGTACATGCCAAACTGCCCCGTTCCCCTTTTAGGGAGAGACCTCCTCTGTAAACTGCAAGCTACGTTGTCGTTCCAGGATGGGCAAATGTTTTTAACAGTGCCTCCTGAAAAGGGGTGGCATTTATAGGCTTGCCTTCTCGGCCTTCTCCAAGAGGAGAGTACACCGGATATTCCTCAACCCCTGCTCGATGCTGTTGTTCCATGGGTATGGGCAGGTCACCAACCCGGGAAGGCTAAAAATGCTGACCCTGTGAAGATTCAACTTTTGCCAGGGGCCCAGCCTCCATGTGTGAAACTATATCCAATGCAGATGGAAGCCAGGAAAGGACTGAAGCCATTAGTTGAACGGTTCCTGGAGTATGGCCTTCTCCGTGAATGTACATCAGCTTTTAACACACCCATCTTGCCTGTGAAGAAGCCTAAGAGTAATGAATATCGTTTCGTCCAAGACTTGAGAGCTGTAAATAAAGTGGTTGTGAGTATATACCCGGCCGTGCGTAATCCGTACACCTTGCTATCTGCTTTGAACCCAGATCATAATTGGTTTACGGTTATTGATTTAAAAGATGCTTTCTTCTGTATACCGGTAGAGAAGGGATCTCAGGAAATATTTGCATTTGAATGGGAAGACCCAGATACTAGCATTAAGACTCAGTTGTGCTGGACTGTTTTACCCCAAGGATTTAAAAACAGCCCAACCTTATTTGGCAATGCATTAAGCAAGGATTTACGCAGGCTAGAATTGCCACTGTCCTGTGCTCTTTTGCAATATGTAGATGACTTGCTTTTAACAGCCACCACTGAAGCAAGCTGCCTGGAAGGAACAATTTGCCTCCTTAATTTTCTGGGTCAACAAGGGTATCGCGTTTCCAGGAAAAAGATGCAGCCCATATCCCAGAAGGTCACATATTTGGGATTTGAATTACAGCCTGGTCAGAGAGCCCTGTTGCCTGAAAGAAAAGAAGCTATATGCCGGCTGGCACCCCCAATAACAAAGAAACAACTACGAGGATTTTTAGGTACAGTAGGTTTTTGCAGGATTTGGATTCCAAATTTTGGGGTTATTGCAAAACCTCTATATGAGGCAACACACGGAGATGAAAAGGTACTCGAATGGACTGAAGAGTGTGAGCAAGCATTCTGCCAGTTAAAGCAGGCTCTCATTGAAGCACCCGCCTTAGGACTACCGGACATGAGTAAGCCTTTTTCCCTTTTTGTGCATGACCGAGGTGGGGTAGCCGTGGGAGTCTTAACACAGAAATTGGATAGCTGGCAATGACCAGTGGCATATTTTTCAAAAAAATTAGACTTTGTGTCATGTGGATGGCCTGCTTGTCTCCAGGCTGTTGCTGCTACCTGTCTGCTAATACAAGAAGCTGAAAAATTAACCCTAGGCCATGAAATGATTATATATATTCCTCATGCGGTACTTACAGTCTTGGAACAGAAAGGAGGGAACTGGTTAACTCCGGGACGAATGGCTCGATATCAGGCCATCCTCCTAGATAAGCCTGAAATAAAATTAGCCATTGCTCGCAATGTAAATCCAGCAACACTGTTGCCATCTATGGGTGACACACCAGATCTTGTGCATGACTGTTTGCAAACATTGGAAACTGTTTATTCTTCAAGACCAAATTTGAGAGACAGACCTCTTGAAAAAGCTGACCTGGAGTTCTACACTGATGGCAGCTCGAGTATAGAGAATGGAATTCGAAAATCCGGATACACTATCATGACTACACAGAATGTGATAGAAGCAGGACCTTTAAACCCATCTGTTTCAGCTCAAAAGGCTGAACTCATTGCTATGACTCGGGCTTTGCAATTGGCGGCCAACAAAACTGTCAATATTTATACTGACTCTAAATATGTTTTCCTTGTTTTACATGCTCATGGAGCGCTATGGAAAGAGTGAGGTCTACTTGATTCAAAAGGAACAGGCATTAAACATAGCAAGCAGATAAAAGCCCTCCTTAAGGCAGTCTGGGAACCAAAAGAAGTAGCGATAATGCACTGCAAAGCTCATCAAAAGAAAAATGATGATTCATCCACAAAAGGTAATCGATTTGCTGACGCTACAGCAAAGAAAGCAGCTAAAAAACCTCAGACAGACTTGCTGCCTGAAGTAAGTAATCTGTTACCTCTCCTCCCAGACTTATACCAGCCTGTGACACCAAAGTATGGGGAAAGAGACAAACAATTGATAAGAGAGTTTCAAGCAAAGAAGGGGGAGCACGGGTGGCTAGTAGCAAAGGATGGCCGTATTATCATCCCAGCTGCCTGGGTCCATGTGGTAGTGAAGAGAGCTTATCATGGCACCCACTATGGACCCAGGGCCCTGATAAGGTGGATCAATCACTATGTAACTGGAGTGGGATTAAGAGAGGCTGCCAAGAAGGTATCAGAGACATGTGAGGTCTGCCAGAGAAATAACCCAAAAGGAGGGAGAAAAGAAACTTCAGGACATCAGAGAATAGGCAATGGGCCAGGAGAAGAATGGCAGGTGGATTTTACTGAGTTACCCCGGCAACAGGGGATGAGATATCTCCTTGTCTTCGTGGACACTTTCTCTAATTGGGTTGAGTGCTTCCCATGTCGGACTGCCCAAGCCCGAGAGGTGGTCAAGGCACTCCTACGAGAAATCATACCTCGCTTCGGACTTCCAAAAGGAATAGGGTCAGACAATGGCCCACATTTCATTGCACAAATTACTCAAAAGGTTTCTGAGTTCCTGGGAATCAGCTGGCATTTACACACCCCTTGGAGACCCCAGTCCAGTGGAAAAGTGGAACGTATGAATCAGACCTTAAAAAGACACCTTGCAAAGATTTGCCAAGAAGCTCGACTCAAATGGCCAGAGGCCCTACCCTTAGCCCTGTTGCGAGTAAGGGTCGCACCACATTCTAAATTGGGATTAAGCCCATTTGAAATAATGTATGGTAAGCCTTACCCTCTGAGTCTGCCCATGGGTACTGAACAACAGTTACATGTTTTAGGAGAGGGAATGATTAGAGAATATGTATGGTCTTTGGTTTCTGTTTTGTCTTCCATCCATCAGCAGGTACGGGACGTGCTGCAGACACAGAACCAGTCTCCTGCCCCGGAAAATCGATTATTACCTGGAAGTTACGCTCTTGTGAAAGATTGGAACGAGGAACCACTTCGAGCCAGATGGAAGGGCCCGTATAGAGTACTTTTAACGACCCCGACGGCAGCAAAGCTCGAAGGAATCAAGACTTGGATACATTCCAGTCGCCTAAAGCCGGTGGCTGAACCAGAACAAGAAGAAACTCCTGCAAACTCCGGGACCGGAGGCAGAGAACAGTGGAAGGTGGAGCCAATAAGGGACTTAAAATTCTTATTCAAAAGAAAGGAACTTTGAATAATTTGTCAATCTTTGATCAAGTTTTACAAGCCTTATTATGAAATTGTTCAAGGTTTTAGTGTGGGGCACCCTAATTTGTCCACTCCTACTTATAGGAGGGGAAAATCTTTTACCACAAGAATTTGACCCTCAGGAAAATGTCTGGATTTATCTGGCCCGGGAAATATTAAATAGAACAGACTTCTGCTTGGCAGGAGGGATCAATGCTCATCTGGTTTTTACCTCATGCTTAATTGCAGTACCTACCCCTTTGAAAATTTTACAGAATTATACTATGCTGAAAGATGTAGAGAAGGAAAATACATATCAGGATATATATAAGTGGGGGACTATTGTAAAAGAGAAAAGCAGAGACATGTTTTCTGTACGGGTTCAGGCAACAGCTAATGCTTCTGAATGTTTTTTAATAGTGAATTGTACCAATAATTGCTTTGAATTGAACCAAGGTAGAAAAATCTTCTGTAATAAGACCAGTCAAATATCCTATGTATATACACATACCATCCTTCCTTGAGGATGGTTTCTGGCCTGCGGGAGAATGATATATTCATACCTTCCAGCAAATGCTACTGGGGGACCATGCACCATTGCCCGGGTAACTGCAGCTCTTCCAAAGAAGTCTGACCTAATGCACACTGAACAAACCCCTCTTGGTGGGAGGTTTAAATGAGCATACACTACTCTCACTGCTGATTGCGACGAGAATGATTCCCCTGGACTATTATCTAAGGCAGAATACATAGCATTAGCTGCATCTATGGTGGGGGTTCCGGGTCTTGCTGTAAGTAATAGCAGAAATCTTAATGCAGTGGCCTGTGTTTTAGCAAAAGGACTAAATGCTACATCTCGAGCGCTCTCAGCCTTGAATGCTGAACAAAAACAACTAAGGGACGCTGTCTTAGAGAATAGAGCCGCTATTGATTATCTCTTGTTACGACACAATCTGGGGTGTGAAACCTTAAAAGGAATGTGCTGCTTCAACCTCACTGATAATTCTGTGCTAATTGAAGACAAAATTGGTGCCTTACAACGATTGACACAGACATTGAAAGAAACATCTGGCTTAGACTTTTCCTGGTTAACTTCCTGGCTTCACAATTTTGGATGGTTGAAGCAGTTGTTTTGTATGGTTATTCTGTTTTGCTTTATAGGGATTATGATCTGTTTCTGTATCCATTGTATACCGGTTTGTATCGCATCTATCTTCAGTCCTAAGGTAAATCAAATGATTTTGCAAAAAAAGAAAGCTGAAAATACTAGATTTGTGTTAAGTCAAATTGAATGGAGCAATCATAATTAATAATAATTATAAATGCTCCAGATGAGGGAAATGTAAGGTTTGACCTAGAAACTACTATGCAAAGCCTAAGCAAAAGTGAATGTTGTGTGTCGAATGCCCATCTGCAATGATAAGGAGCAGACAGTCTAAGACAGAGGAAGCTTGAAAACAAAAAAACAGAATCAGAGGTACTGGAGCAAAGAGCTCATTAAAATACTAAAAATCACACCCCGAGGTGGGGAAGATATATGCTAATGGAACATATATGTACGTTAATGAGATACATAGCTAAAACACAGGTATAGAGACATGCTCAGTAAAGAACTCCTTGCGTCACTCCTTTATAACCAATTAGCAAACAAGGATGCTTATGAAGATTCAACCTCTGGTCTATAAGGGGCTCAGTATTGAATATGTGTGTGCTTGTCTTGTGAAATTATTCCGCTTGCACCTTTTATTGCTAGCAATAAATCTTTTTTATACTTTCACCCCTGGTATCTTTATTGGCCTTTGCATACCGGGCACGAACCCAGACTTGAGCTGGGGCCTAACACTCTGACACCACCTACTACAAAGAACTACAAGAAGATCCTACTCCCCTTTTCACCAAAAAACTCAACAATACCATCAAAACATTTCCATCAGGACTACAAGAAAAACTACAGACCTTGATCCCCCCGCTACCTAACCCAGGGACTTTTTACATGCTCCCTAAAATCCACAAACAAGGGAACCCTGGCAGACCTATCATATCCAACCATGGGACCCTAACTGAGGAAATATCAGGTTTCATTGAATCAATCCTAAAACCGCTTGTCACCCACAGAGCAAGTTTTGTACAAGACACTACAGACTTTCTACAGAAACTTAAAAACATAGACCACCTTCCCAGCAACACACTCCTAGCCACCATGGATGTTACCAGCCTATATACCAACATCCCACACCAGGATGGCATCCAAGCCTGCCTTACATATCTACAGGAACAAGATTACAACTCAGAATACAGGTCCAAAGATATTACTGACCTTATACACTTCATCCTCACACACAACAATTTCACTTTTAATAATCAACACTTCCTCCAGATGATGGGAACAGCTATGGGCACTAAAATGGCCCCACAGTATGCCAACCTTTTTATGAGCCACCTGGAAGAAGACTTCCTCAAGAACTGCACCATCAAACCCTTGCTATACTAAAAGATACATGGATGACATCTTCATCGTTTGGACTGAGAACCTGCAATCTCTGATTGAGTTCCATCACAAATTCAACAGTCACCATCCCTCCATCCGACTTTTTTTAGAATACTCCAGCACCAACATCTCCTTTTTAGACACAGTGATCAGGATCCAGAAGGGTAAAATACAGACCACAGTATACAAGAAACCCACAGACCAACATACAGATCTGCACAGAACAGGCAATCACCCTACACATGCCAAAAAAGCTGTGATATACAGCCAAGCCCTCAGATACCACCGCATTTGTACTGAAGAGAACACCCGGGATTGCCACCTCACCAGTATTAAAAAGGCTTTCACCCAGCAAAGACACTCGTCCAGAGAGGTAGATTGCACGTTTGAAAGAGCCACCCAGATACACCTGGAAGGGTGTGGGCAGTGGGGTCCCGCAGGGTTCAGTCCTTGGACCGATACTCTTTAATGTCTTCATCAGTGACTTGGACGAGGGAGTGAAATGTACTCTGTCCAAGTTTGCAGATGACACAAAGCTATGGGGAGATGTGGACATGCCGGAGGGCAGGGAACAGCTGCAAGCAGATCTGGACAGGTTGGACAAGTGGGCAGAAAACAACAGAATGCAGTTCAACAAGGAGAAATGCAAAGTGCCGCACCTAGGGAGGAAAAATGTCCAGCACACCTACAGCCTAGGGAATGACCTGCTGGGTGGCACAGAAGTGGAAAGGGATCTTGGAGTCCTAGTGGACTCCAAGATGAACATGAGTCGGCAGTGTGACAAAGCCATCAAAAAAGCCAATGGCACTTTATCGTGCATCAGCAGATGCATGACAAATAGGTCCAAGGAGGTGATACTTCCCCTCTATCGGGCGCTGGTCAGACTGCAGTTAGAGTACTGCATGCAATTCTGGGCGCCACACTTCAAGAGGGATGCGGATAACCTGGAGAGGGTCCAGAGAAGGGCCACTCGTATGGTTAAGGGCCTACAGACCAAGCCCTACGAGGAGAGACTAGAGAAACTGGATCTTTTCAGCCTCCGCAAGAGAAGGTTGAGAGGCGACCTTGTGGCTGCCTATAAGTTCATCACTGGGGCACAGAAGGGAATTGGTGAGTATTTATTCACCAAGGCGCCCCCGGGGGTTACAAGAAATAATGGCCAGAAGCTAGCAGAGAGCAGATTTAGATTGGACATTAGGAAGAACTTCTTCACAGTTAGAGTGGCCAAGGTCTGGAACGGGCTCCCAAGGGAGGTGGTGCTCTCCCCTACCCTGGGGGTCTTCAAGAGGAGGTTAGATGAGCATCTAGCTGAGGTCGTCTAGACCCAGCACTCTTTCCTGCTTATGCAGGGGGTTGGACTCGATGATCTATTGAGGTCCCTTCCGACCCTAACATCTATGAATCTATACCACGTGAAGAACTGCTGCAGTACAGAAGAAAAACACCCACAAATCGCACACCGCTGGTTATGACATATCACCCCTCCCTTGAACCTGTACGGAAAATCCTCAAAAAATTGCAACCCATACTAGACAGAGACCCTATTCTTAAAAAGATCTTCCCAGAGCCACCCATCCTAGCCTTCAAACAAGCACCGAACCTCGCCAACCTCATCACCAGAAGCAAACTTCCTTAAGCCCAGAACACACCAAAAGGATCCAGACCGTGCCAGGACAAGAAATGCAAAACCTGCCAACACATCTCCACCACCTCCACTATTACTACACCCCACAACAGAGCCATCAGCATCCCTGGATCTTACAGCTGCACCTCCAGAAATGTAATATACCTCATCCAATGCACCAAATGCCCTGATGGAAAATATGTAGGAGAGACCAAACAACAACTGCGCACCAGAATGAACGCACACCGGAAATCCATCAAAGACAGAAACACTCAATTACCGGTGGGGGCATATTTCTCACAGGAGGGCCACTCTCTCTCCAATCTCTCAGTTCTGGTCCTCAAGGGAAATTTACACAACACTTCCCAGAGACGAGCCTATGAGCTCCATTTCATCAACCTGCTGGATACTAGAGATCAGGGACTAAACATAGACATTGGATTTTTGATACATTATAATCTTCCTGGCAACTGACTCCCCAGCCCAGCCCAGCCCCTGGCTTGTTTACTTTTCATTCCATCCAGGAAGAGCACACACCAACTGCTGCAGCTTCCTTAGCCTGATGAAGGGTTTTTGAACCCGAAAGCTTGCTTAATAAATGTTCTCCAACTATTTGGGTTGGTTTAATAAAAGATATCTAATTCACCCAAGGAACCTTGTCTGCTTAATGTGTGTGAAGCTCTCCAATAGGAATGATTTCCATAAAAAGCCCAGGAGGAAATTGATAATTTTTTCTTTAGAGCAATTCCATCAAATGTGCAGTAAATAAAGTTTGTTCAGTGGAAGCTTCCACTCAGTCGATATCTGTTGAACAGTTCAGTGCCAGTAGAACCTTGGGAGATCTTTTTTTTTTTTTACTTGTTTACCACAATCCAGTGCGCACACATAGGCTAGGGACAGACATTACACATAAACTGGCTTAAGTGATTAGAAACTTGTTTAAACCTGCAACAGAACAGATGTTCAGTGCACATAAACCAGTTTGAAAATGGCTGAAAATGGTTTGAGATAAACCTGGTTGAATGTAGTATCAGACTTAACTGATTTGGCTCAAACTGGTGTATGCAATGTCAGTCCCAGAACCCTTGCTGGTTTCAGATAAACCAGACACCCCCCAGAATCCCAGCATGCTCTCTGGGCTGGGCGGGGCTCTGTGCTCCACATCAGGGCTAGCCCCTCCCCTCTGTGTCTGCCTGGGTGCTTTGAACTAAAGCTCATTGAATGTTTTTTATTTCAAAGTGCCCTGCTGTCATTTTTTCAGCGTAGGGACATGCAGTGATGCTGATACACCTGGCGCAGAAGGCTCTGGAACGCATCAGTTTCTGTGCCCCAGCAGACTTGATTAATTGAGTCTGCTCTGATGTGCTGGATTCCCAGTGCATTGGAGCAAGCTCTGTGCACATGTATAGGAGCCCTTTGTGCCTGAAGTACTGATACATAGTAAAAGAAAAGTTACCTTAGAAAGAGTAGATGTGAAACTGTACTGATTATCAAGGTTTCAAATACTTAAAGTTGTATTTTAGTTTTTGGAAAAATGAACTGCGCTGGTGTTCTGGCTTAGTTGATATCAATGGGAATTTTGTCCCTGATGTCAGTGGCTCCAGGAATACATCTCTGTTCCTTGCCCATCTGAGCTCGCAGTCTCATGTCCCAGTGCTGCAAACATTGTGTGGCAGAGCACCTTTGGTGTCTGCCACTCTAAGGCTGAGAGCAGGCAACCAGAAGGTGTGGGCCAGCTCTGATGAGGCAGCCATTTTAGATCCAGGCTCTCAAGCCTGAGGCAGCAGTCTGTTGCAAGCAGCTGAAGGACAGCACTTGGCTGAGCTGCTGCTCAACACCTTGGTGGTAAGGGAGGAACTATGGGGATGGTAGGAGGTTCCTAGGGTCCCAGTGGGGTCCCAAGGCCCTAGGAAAAGGCTTTGGACCTAACATCAGGAGGCCAGTTTTGCAAAGGAGCTGATTGTTTGCAGGTCTACACAGGGGCTAGGAAAGTCCCTGATTTAGAACAGGCAGGGGTGAGGCCTGGGGCTCATGTGAGCCCAGTTTACATTAGAGCTGTCTGATTAAGATCTCTGGGGCTCTAAGCAAGCCCAGTGTGAGATGGCTGCATGCCAGGGCCCAGAAGGGGACCCCTGCTGCCTAAGAAGGTCAGCTGCTATGGTGCTGGGACCAGAGCACCCCGACTGGTCAATCTAAGAGGGCCAGGGCCAGAAGGCTAATGAAGTCCAACATGAAGGGCAGGCCTGGGCCACGATACGCTATCTGGTGCCCCCACTGGCCTGGGTGGGGTCAGTGCCTAAGGAGGCTGAAGGTCCCCTTGATGGGGGGCCATCTTTGTCTGAGGGAAGAAAGGCTCAGGGAGACAGCATGCTGAAAAGTAGGAGGCTCAAACTCAGCCTCTGGATGGGAGGCATCCAAGGAGGGGCCTGGGGAGTTGGGCCAGTGAGAGGCAGCCAGCAGCAGCTCAGGAACAACAAGTAACCCAGTAGGGAAGAGACCAGGGCAGGTAGGCCTGCATGGTCCTGGGTATGACAATAAACTGCACCTTGCTGGGGGAGGATGGCCTGGTGGGGTTGTCTGTGGCAGGGGAGCTTCCCAGAGATGCCAGGCCAGTTGCTTTTGCAGTGAAAGGCAAGGAGGGGTGCCTTAAAACCCCAGCCCCCACAACCTGGTGGGTAACCCAGAATAGGGACAGGCAGAGGGTCCAGGCATTGCTATCAGAGGCCTGGGGCCAAAGAGGCATAAGGCCTGTGTTTGGAGGGGCCCAAGAAGGTGGACCTATTGGATGGAGTGGGCTAGCTGCTCAGAGACCTGACCAGAGGGACCCTCAACTAGTCAATCATGGGGCCAGGACCAGAAGGGTCAAAAGTGCCAGGGTGCCTGCTGCAAGGGATGCCAGAGCTGTTAAGAACTTATAACACCATATGAGAGGCAGGGGACATGATAAGGGAAGGTTGGAGTTGTGTACAGTGCCCCCTGGCATCCGGGCAGTAAAATGGGCAGCCTCCTGCATTTAACACCAGTTTATTGAACAACAAGTCGTGGCAGATGAGACTGCGTGGACTGCCCTACAGAGACAGGTGGACGGGCCAATGTTGAGACTCGGCCCCAAAATGGCCCCCTGTCACACATTGATGCAGATAAGTAAACTTTAGCTTGTGATTAGTTTAATTGAACTAAAGTGATTGCAGGATTGATGCCTATATTCAGAGGTAATACCTCAAGGTAAGTAAGTCAGTAGAAAGTTACGTTGTTACATTACAAAAGATTTAATTTAAGATTTAAGTGTTCATAAATTACCTTTAAGAAATGTTAATATTTTCTCTCCTAGGCCTGAAGTAAGAGCAAACACCAAGATTTGTTTCATTAAAGCTATAAAATCATTCATCAAGCTAGTTTGCATATAGGCAGGCAGCTTTCATTTTTTTTCTTAGTGTGAGTAATAGGAAAATTAATAAAATTATATTTAGTGCTAAAGACCTACTTGTTCCATGCAACTGACCAGCATGCATTTTAAATTAATGGTTCCTTCAAAATGCCTTTAATTCATATTGTAACAACATGAAAAGGAGTGTGAATGTTAAATCAGTTTCTATAGAAGTTTTCCCTCTTTGCCCCATTGTTTACCACCCTGTTTCTTTCACCGTTTATACAATTTAGGTATACCCAGCTAAAAATGCAACGTCTACACCAAAATTTACCTTTTATCTACTTCCTCTACTAGTTTTTTGTCTTAATTTCTGTGTGATGAAATCAATAATGCATGTTGTTGTTTTTTTCCCCCTTCCCACAACTCCCTCGCTTAAAGAGGTGTTTTTTTTTAGATAGAGTGTGTGTGTGTGTGACTTTTAACAATGTTTTGTTCACATTTCCTTGGATAGGACCAACAATTGCTTGTTGACCCATTTTAACCCCTTTTGAGCATCATCTTCAAAGTGTAACTGTCCTTGACAATGAAAGAGACCTTCCTATTGTCTGGTCCTTCCAGGCAATCTTTAGCATGGAGTTAAATGGCTTTCAGATGGAGGAGTTGGCTGGAAGGAAGGAGACAAAGTGATCTGTTGTTTCTGAGTGACTTTGCTAGAGTTTCCCTTTTCTCTTTTAGAATGGTGCATTTCTATAGAAGATGACAGACATTTTGACAGGTGCAATATGCTTTGAACTGTTGTGTCAGATAATTCTTTTGTCTTGGTTTTTCCCAGCAGAGTGGTACATCTCCTTAGGATGCTGATATGCATATTGTTTGCTTTTCATTTGGTGTGGTGAAGCCTTCCATCCTCCTTTTTCTCTCACTCTCTCACTTCTTTTTAAAGGTCCTTTGCATATATGTAGTGAACCCAGATGGGTAGGCGGGAAGGAGTGGCACAGACCTTCCCCCAGCCTTTTCACCAGAATAACTGACAGTTATAACTCAGAAAAGGATAACATTAATAGAGAAAGAATCAGTGTGATCCTATATTAAACTGTTTTATGATGTTATTTATGGCTTAAATCAATTTTATCCATCTGGAAAAAAACTGTTTCAGCACTCTACCCTTACAGCAGAAAAAGTTTTAACTTTGTAAATCTTTAGATTAGCATGGGTTAAAATTGAGGGTAGTCCCACCATTTGATCCAAACTGGTTTTATGCTAAGGGACTTTCCAAATTTCAAACTTTATTATTTTTTTATTTCTAGTAAAGATATATTGCTTCGTGATTGTTATTAAACTTAGTCATACAAAGTGAAAATGTTATTCCTTGTTCAAATAAGATACTATTGTTCTGTAATATAACACAGAAGGCATTCCCTACTTAAATTTGTATGGTGCCTGATGCAATAGGGCTGAGACCTACTATGTATTACTGCAATATAAATAATCTTTGTTAAATTGATGAGACAGAGAGAGTGATAAGACTGATGCACGTTACTTTTCTGTATGTCTACCTGCCTCATATATTTTGTGATTGAGGTGGTATTTTAATTTTCCCTTATATGTCTTCTACTATATTCTGCAAATATACATTTGCAGCATGAGAACTTTTAACCCAAATGGTTAAAGTTTAGTAAAATTAGCAACCAAAAAATAGATCTCATGATGGACTGTGTTGGGTAGTCTAAACCAGAGACAGAGTGAATTCGTGTGTCTAATGGGATGCTTTGATCATAAGAGATTTGACATTTTTCTATTATGGACCAAATAGGAATAGAGTGAAGTTACTTCTCATGATTTTACATATGAAGACTTGTAGGCTATTTCTATAGCTGAGGTAGTTATTATGATGGAGTCACAGGATGAGAATTTCTTGGGCTAATGGGCATCATATTGTCTTTTAAGGTTTTCCTTTCGTTATTTGAGGCCATTCCATAACTGATTGCCTTGAAGGGGAACCAATGCTTTTTTTCCCCCCAGGAGCCCAATGTAAGTATGGCAGAATTCCTGTTATGGGCCTCAAAGAGCTGGTTGTTATTTCATTATCATTTTCTGAAAATTCCATAAATTAAAAGTTGCCCTTTTGATGCAGACCTAGTAAGAAAATCTGAAAAGATTTTTCACAGCCTGCTGATGCTTCATAATATGTTCCCTGTAACAATTCATTGGCTGTATAAACGTCATGGTTGTCAGCTATTCTGCTTACTCTTGCCATACAGACTTCATGGTTGTCATTGGAGATAGAACTCTCTACCTCCAGCTCCAAAAACATAGTCCCCTACTGTAAGGATTCGTATTGCATTACTAGTATGTGGGAGACCATGCAAGTTGGATAACATAATGCTGCTAACATAGGAGCTGATAATGCTAATTTGTTTGTTAATCCTAAAAGAGATTAACTGTATGTGTGAACTGTATGTTTTCAGATTCCAATTCATAATGAGCTGTGTATTCCTGCTGTTAAAAAAACGATGCATTCTCTCCACCTAACCTAGTTTGTGAATGCTTCATAAGAGTGCCCCTGCCCTCTGAGCTAAAGAAGATCTCCATTAGTTGAAGTAATATTAGACTTTATATAATCTTCTAAGAAGTCACCAGGAGAGGTGGCAGGACCTGAATCATAGTCTATTACAATCACTGGCAGTCTTTCAAGTAACTTAAGTGTGCTTTGGTTTAGATCTGTAGCAAGAGGCCTACCCTTAGCCCATCCAGTCTCCCAGGGTTGAGACAGGTTTATAAGCCACTTCAGCCATGAGGCAGAATGACCCAGGGTTGTTGCAGGTTTATTCTTTCCTGGGAGAACATTAGAAGCCTCTATTTGTAATAGAGCACTGCATGGTACAAATAAGCAGTTATAGGCCAAAGGAAAAGTGAACGAACCTCTTGAGCTTGGAGGATCTGTAGTAAATTTTGATGGACCAGTATTCCTCTCCATAGGAGGAAGAAATTGTTAGGCAGGTTCTTTTGTCCTGAACTGCAGTTGTGTGTGCAGGAAGTCTGTGGGATGAATGTTGACACTGTCAGATACTTTTAGACACAAGACTTTAATTTTTAAATGTTTGCTCCCTGAGGCCTAATGAACACAAATGTCTTGAAGTCTATTAAAGTAAATGAAACAGGCTGCTATTGAAATCTCATTTAACTTACTTCAATTTTTCTGTATATTTTAGCATTTTCAGATACTTCATGTCATGTCAGATCTCAAGTAACTGAACTTACCAGTGGTATGCAGGAGGCATTTGAAGAACTTGAAGGAATTAGTATATTTTCAGGCTCCTCTTTGTCCCAGGAGAACAGAAGTGACTCCTTCGATGAAACTAGCACACATCTATCAGGTAGAGTACTGTTTTTCCTCTCTTTAAGAAAGTACTTAAGCACACAGTGAAGTCAAAGTATGTGAAACTTGGCACTGAAGTTAGTGGGACTTAAATATTAATATGTGGGTGCATCTACATGTGCAATTAGTGCAACACGATAAACTCTGGAGCAGTTTGAGCTTGTGTACACTGCTCACAGGTGCAGCATCTATGTGTGTGCCTGGGACCCCAGCACTTTAAGCTGGGGTGGAGCAGCCCTGGGCACAGGGGGTAAACCCCAGGCTCCAGGTGGCAGCATCAGGCATCAGCAGGGCTGGAAGGAGCTGGAGGTCTGGCCCCCAGTTGGCTGTGATGTCCAGGAGCAATTTACAGCTGGTGGTTACCATCTACATGTGCATTTGATTGCACTTAATGACTCCACCATAAGATAGTACGGTCCCCAATAGTATTATCTTATTGTGGAGTTAATTAGCTTACTGTGTCCTAATGCCAATGCATGTGTAGATGGTGACACTTTACTCCAGAGCTAATTAGTCAGCTTGGCAGTACAGCACACATATAAATGCACCCTGTGACTTTAAAAGGACTACTGCTTCATATAAAAACATACCTAAGTTTTTCACTGGCCTTGAGTCAGGGGCCTTGCCTGATCAGAGTACAATATAAAAGTAAAAGCTTCCCATTTTAACTATAACTCATGATGTTTCTTTCTGCTTCTAGTCCTTTGTTCCTATGAGTCCCCACCCAGTCCTGTGTTTCCATCTTCTCATTTCTAGTATCTTTCCCTGTATTAGGAGAATCGTAGAATCATCGAAAATTATAGTTGGAAGGGACCTCAGGAGGTCATTTAGTCAAATGCCCTGTTCAAAGCAGGTCATCTAGTTAACCACACTGCTGAAAACAGGACCAACTAGATCATCCCAGCCAAGGCTTTGTCTAGCCAGGTCTTAAAAACCTCTTAATAACCTCTCTGTGTAACCTGTTCCTGTGCTTTACTACTCTCTTCATGAGAAACTTTTTCCTAATATCTAACCTAAACTTCCCTTGCTGCAACTTGAAATCATTGTTCCTTTATCTGTCATCTTCTACCACTGAGAACAGTCTAGCTCCATCCTCTTTGGAACCACCCTTCAGGTAGTTGAATGCTGCTATCAAATACCCTCTCAGTCTCCTCTTCTACAGACTAAATGAGCCCAGTTCCCTCAGCCTTTCCTTATAAGTCATGTGCCCCAGCCACCTAACCACTGAAGAGAAAAATGCATATTTTAGCTTTGGGTTTTTTCTTTATGTAATTTATACCACTTTTTGTATGTTCTGTCTCCATCTGTTATATTTATTTGAAACTCATTTTCTATTCCTGATCCACGGTGCATATGCAAAAAACCCCAGTGCTTGCACCCTGGGCAAGTTACTCACAAATATCACTCTTAAGAGGGCTGGCATTAGAACACTGACAATCTAGATCCTTCCTGGGAATTTTTAACTCCTAAGAGTTAAATAGGCACCAAAAATAACCTAGAACAGGTTTCTGCTTTTTCTAAAGGTGTTTATAACAGGGTATCTTGTCAGGGCCAGGTCTCAGCCTTGGCCTACACACCTGTTTCTGGGCAGTCTGCCCAAACCTTTCCTGCCACAACTTGCTGTCATAATTAATTGGTGGAAAATGTGGGAGGCTGCCCATTTTACTACCCCAATGCCCAGGGATTTTTACATGACTCTGACCTTCCCTTATCATGTCCCATGCCTTGTAGATGGCATCCAAATTATTGTAGCGCATCACACCACAACTGGTGCTCCAGAGTCTCACTGGGACTCTCACCCCCCACTGGAGCAGAAAGTCATTGTGCTCTCACTGACAAGCTTATCAATATCATAAACATGGCCTGCAGCCCAACAACAACCTCAGGCATCCATAGACTTACCTGGGCTTTACTCTCAACAACCTCAGGTGTCCATAGACTTACCTGGGCTTTACCCAGATCTTTTTCTAATGGGGGTTGGCCCATGTGCTGCCCTTCAGGTCACTCTCACACCACCTACTCAGCAAAATCCAGTAGAGCCCTTCAGGCCCTCATAGTCAGGCCCTACTCTACACGAAACATGCCCAGCGCTTCAGGTCATCCTTGTGTACCCTACTCTATGCAGACCACTCTATACTTCAATCACTATGGCCCCCCCTCCTCCCCCCCTCACTGGGACAACTGGGGTCTTTACCCACTTTGGGCTCAGGTGTCCAGAGATGTGCTTAGCCCTCACTTCTCTACCAGGGTCTTGCACCCCATGGGGCTCAGGTGTCATGGAGATGTGCCTGGCCCTCACTTTCTATTGGGGTCTGCTAGCCCATGGGCTCAGGTGTTGCAAAAATGTGCCTGGCCCCAACTCCATTACATGGCTCTTGCACCCCATGGGCTCAGGTGTCCAGAGATGTGCCTGGCCCTGACTCTGGGTAACACACCAGGGTGTGATGGCTGAAGTTTTAATGTGTCCCTACCTGCCTTTCACTGGGGAGGCAACTGGCCTGGCATTTCTGGGGAGCTTCCTTGCCATGAGAAGCCCCACCAGGCCATCCTTCCCCAGCAGCGTGCAGTTTCAAGTCATACCCAGGACCAGTTGCCTCCTGCCATCCCTAGTAGCTCCTGACCTTAACTCCAGGGTGTTACATGAGTAGCAGCTCAGCCAGGTGTTGTTCCTTCAGCGGCAGGCAGCAAACTGCTGCCAGAGACCTGTGTACTTGGACCTAAAATGACTGCTTCATCAGAATTGACCCACGCCTGCCACCTACCTGCTCCAGCCCTTAAAGTGGCAGGCACCATGAGTGCTGCCACAAGCAAGCACCAAGTGTGCCCTGCCACAGTGTTACTATACTGTGAAATGAATAATCTTAAGTGAAATCCTTTAAAAGGGCATCAAAATATGAAAGCATGAATCTATAAACTGTATATAACAAAGCATATTGCCAACAAATACAATGCTATGTAACCAAATATAAGGGCGATGGACAAATTATTTTTCATCTTGTACATTACAGCCATCAAAATACAAATAGCTTATGATTCCTATTTATGGCTTCAGTTCAGCAATGAGCCTACACACATGATTAAATTTAAGACTACTGTTAATCTGTTCTCCTTCAGCATCCCAGAGTTCTGGTAAGATAGCCAGTTAGTAAAATTTTCCCCAGCCTTTACATTCATTCATTCATTTGAGTTAATCACTTTCTTTAGGTGAGAGTAATCTCGTATAATGCAGCCTCTGAATGGTTTATTTGAAGTCTTTGAAATGTATAATCTTTTGAATGTGTTTTTTTAATATTCTTGTTATATGGGAAATGCATTTGCCAAAAAATTACCATTTTCCCCTTATCTATTTAAGATGTGCTTGGCTATATTTCTTGTTCACTGGTGGATTTTATATAGTGTTTTGAGAAGTAAATTACCTCTGATCTCTCCTGCCTGTTTTTTTCAAGTGTTTCTAGGCTTTCCATCATTAGAGTGTCATAGATACTGTTGTATTCTTGTTGGGCAAAAATTGACTCCAGTACAAAGGTAGCAAGCAAAGTCCCTAACACCACTTTAAATCCTACATAAATCCTTAATGTGAGGATTAAGTGAATTCACCTCTGCCCTGAGGTCAATTTCACTGATTACTGGAGCTAGTCAAAGATTTTCCAGCAGATTTCTTCTTTCAGAAAATTCTGACTTGACTAAAATGTTCCACAAATCCATATTGACTTCAACATTTTCAATGAAAAATTACCAAATAATTCATTTTGACAATGCCAGAATATGTCACTGTGACTTTATCTGTTTGGCTTTTGCCTTATATTTTAGTTTGTTATAATATTATACAACAGTAGCATAAAAATAGTGCTGAAATAAAAAGTTTCAACCTCACTGATAGGAAATACTTTGATAAAGCCAATGTGAAATTTTGGAATCCCTACTCAAGAGGAAATTGTTGTTCCAATTCAGTAGAAATTCAAAGTTCTGATGACCTGTTTCCAGTTTACTGTATTCTCTTGTTTTCTGGATATGTCACTCATAGGATAACAAAATAAATAAGCACACAAAGTCTATTCAAATAGCATGCTATCTAGGGATTGAAATAAGCAATAACATATGGTGCTTGATCTCATGTCACCGTTTTGCTGCCTGGAATAGAATGGAGCCTCCTCTTCAGTTGGGATCAGATCTCCCAGTCAGGGTCAGGGGGGTGGGAATAATATAGTCTGGAGGCTAGGATGATTGGCTGGGCTTTCCCAGATCCAGGTCTGCACTGTGAAGGTGTATAAGCATTTGTGAGATCAGATTAACCCTTTTTTCAATTGGGTTTCAATCTAAGTTAGTGCACCTTCTCAGGTGAGCTAACTTAGATTGATCACCTAATTTTTTGAGCAATTGAAGACCTCTGCACATGTGTACGATTGGACATTTAGATTGACCTAACCCTTGTTAGAGTGACATAAATGTAATGCCTGTATGTACCCAAACTGTAAAATAGAATCCGAATAAAATTGTTCTTGGTACGTGATTCTTTTCTACCATAGTTTGACTCATCACTTAGGCTTGTGAGAAGCCTGTGCAACGTGATAACATGCTACTAGTGAGTGCAAAGTGATTAAGTAGAGAATATTGACTTTTTTTTAATGCACTTTGGGCACATCTACGCGTAACCTTATGTCACCGTAGTGATGTGTTATATGGCGTGCTATGACTGACATAGCAGCAAAATCTAACTGCGTGCTGCATGCACGGCGCTGTATGGTCAGTTACTGCACCATGCTTAGTACTTCCAAAAGGAAGTACTAAATCATGGCATTGTAGCAACATCACCGTACGGAGACGTGTAGTTGCACTCTTTGTACAGGTTGTAATTGAACAGATGGGCTGCAAAGGCAATGGAGATTCGTGCTTTCAGTATCTAATTTTCTTGTCTTTCAATTTTAGGAATCTAGAATGGAAGTGATTCTTTTCTGATTGTATTAACTATTAACCAAAGTTTTCTTCTTCCCAATAAGGCTGCTATTTGCAAGTGAATTTACCTTATCCCAGTGTATCACATACCTCTTTTCAGACCCAGTCAGTGTAACTTACTGGAATCATATCTCTTGTGTTGGAACAGAAGCTTCCCAAAGAGCAGTGTCTTTGAGCATTGGATGTATAAGTGAAGATGAATCTCTTACTGAAGTCAGACTTTCCTTGTTGGATCACCAGAACTGGGAAAAGGCAGATCAAGACACTGGTAATCAGAATAATATGGAGGAATGGGGCAATGCCACAGAAGAAATTTCAGGACTTAAGATAAAAAATATTATGGGATTTACTGCCCTAGATGCCAATGGTAAGAAAATATTTAAATTCAGGTATTCATGTAATAACATTAGATACAGCAAGTTATTAGTTTAAACCATGCCATGATTTGGACAATAATTTGTATTTTTCTCCAAGACACCCACCACCCAATTCTGTGGAAATGTGAAATAGCTAGGAAGCTGGTTTAAGAATCTCCCTGTGGGTTTCTCTAGTGTAAAGAGAACCCCTGGATAAGGCAGTGCAGATGTAGCACTTTCAGGGAAGGAATTATACCAAAAACTGGCACTCTGGCACCAAAATCTATATAGGAGATTTAAGTAAAAATAAATAAGCTTATCAAGGATAACGTAAGTGCAAAATAATACACCAATAAATAACATTGTGATTAAAATCCTTAGATTCCTGTGACTATTATGCTATTTAAGCAGAGTAGTCACAGAGAGCATGCTGGAGCGTAGTAATTACCACAGTTCAGCAGGCTTCAGCATTATGTGTATCAGCATCCCTGTGCTGAAAAATGAAGGCAGGGGTGCTTTAACTAAAGCTCATTGAATGAGCTCGCTGCCATTTTTTAGCATGGGGATGCAGATACATTGATGCTCTGGGCACTTTAATTAGAGCAGCTCTTGGAGCCACACTAATTAAAGTGCTCTCCCCTGCTCCACTCCTAGATCATGTATATACATGCCCTCCATTGTGAGGTACTTGGAAAATGCACATTAGCCTGTCTTAATGTGCATTAACTAAAGAGTATGGGGCATTTATACACGTGCTCTGGGAAGGGGGGGATGGGGGACACTTTAATTAGAGCAGCTCCCATACTGTCTTATGTATCAGCGACCCCGTGCTGAAAAATGGTGGCAGGGGTGCTTTAACTAAAGCTCATTGAATGATAAAGTCCCCCTGCCAGCATTTTTCAGTGCAAGGATGCTGATACACGTGATGATGGAGTCTTCTGGAAAGGGGTAATTACCATGTTCCAGCAGACTCAATTAACTGAGTCTGCTCCAACACGCTGTAATTACAGTGCCTAAGAGCAGCCTCACTGTACATGTGATGGTTAATGAGCATTAGCCTATTTTAATATGCATTAACTAAATGGTATTATTTTTAAAGTGACCTCCTAATGCACATTAAAATAGGCTAATGTGCATTAAAGTGTACATATAGATGCGCCCTAAGGCAAAGTCCCTTGCCAGAGACTATTTAATAGTAATGAAGTGAGATGTATAGTACTCTTATGGATTAACAAATGGTAAGGGCCATGTTTGGGGGTGGGCAGCTCATCTGTACAGTGTGTTGATCAGAGACTGCTGTGCTGAGAAGGTGTATGTCTTCCCCTTGCACTTCCCTGCTTGTGCTGTCACTTTTGTAGAGGGCCTGTTCATTTTGTAGTGAGGCAGAGCAAGCTATGGGCCCTAAGGAACCTAAACTGAAGGTTTAAGGGTAGAAACAGACATTGCTTTTCATCACCTTTGTGCCACCATGACTATTTTTATCAGCTCATTAGTGGCCACAACCCTGGGACTGTGTACCACACTGGAGTGTCCCAGTTTTCCCTACTTCTAGAGATTTGCCCCTGGAATCTGCAGGGCATGTCTCTGGAAGTGGGGAAAGTTGGGGTTCTTTGGTTGCAGAGATTACCCCTGGCAATCTCCAGGTTTCCTGGAGATTATTGGGGTGGAAGCGAAGTACACATTGCCCATTGGCCCACAAGATCAATGGGCAGGCCAATGGGTGATGATTGTTTTGCCCAGTGAAGCAGAACTGCTGTGCCAGGACATATCCTGGCACTGCTGATTTGCTTCATTTGGTGACATGTATGTCTAGTCTAAAGATGTCTAAAAGAGAGGGATGAAAAATGGCAAGTTAGAAAGATATGGCAAGTCAAGTGCCTTTTTACTGAGTGTGAAGCCTATCTGGCATGCTTATGCCTATAACCCTTATCTCCTATTATAGGTAGAATGGAAAATGTGTGTTCCTTACCATGTGTTCCTTATGGCTGCCTTTCTATCAGTTATTTTAATCTAATCTTCTTTTAAGAAAGCCATTAAAGAACTGGTTCTACAAACACTTTCTTATTACCCCATGTAGCAACCATGCTTGGTAGTAAGACTTTGTAGGATCAGGCCAGTAATGATTTTATTGATAGAAGGACAGTCATAATATCAAGGAAACACATGATCCATCGATCTATAATAGATTATTTACAATAACCCTAAAATGTTGAAATACTGCATGTAGATACTGCATAAATACTGCATATAACTGAGGAATCTGCCCATAAATTTCTCAGTTATGTCTCCATATTTAAGGGCAGATTCCTCAGTTATACTTATCCTTTTGATATTATGGACTTGTATGAGTGTTAGTGAAAGGAGAACTGGGGCATTAACTACAATTTGTATCTACATTAAAATTAGCTTCTCCATATTATGTTCAGTACCCATCATACATGCTCTGTATCATTATAGTAACTTAAAGTTCTAACACAGAGGCATGTCTTGTCTTAAATTTCTTTCTAGCTTTATTCTGTCCCTAAGGGTAACTGCTTTTGAGTGTTACACTGGTATTAAATATATTTTGAGGATTTTGTCAGCTTTGGTGTCCAGCCATCCACTGCATGTGATAAAGCCAAATAATTCTGACAGTCACCAGTGCTAAAACAAAAATTTGTTATAGTTAAGATAAATTGGGACGTGGCCACAAACATAGCACACTGTTAATAAAGTTGGGAAGTTACCTATGCATGCTAAATAATTTTTAAAGGTTTGAATTGGCAGAGGCAGAAAGAACAGAGAAAATCAACAATTCAATCTTGGCTGAATTTTAACCCCTAAACTTCCTGTCTCCATGGCATAGCAAGTAGGTCTAAAGTAACTGTAGAGCAGATTAAGAAGGATACACTCTTGCAGTCTTAATTCTAAAAGGCTTGCATTACTCTTGACAGACTGTGAGAGAAATTGCATATGTGGGAATACAGTCACTATATAAACTTTGAATTTTTTTTCTTAAATGGTTTTCATCTTGATAGGTTTAAAGTAGCTCTTCTCTATTGAGAGGATTCCAGGAGATAAGCTGTTTGACTTATGGCCCAATTTCAGAATAGAAAGATTACTGTAAATTGCCTTTTTGGAAGAAGAATGATGGCATTGATCATAAGTTGTTCAATTTATTTCTAATTTTGTTGATGGATGAATGTTGTGAGAGACTGGTTGCTGGAAAAAGACTCCTAGCAATCAACTGTTTTTTATAAGATTTCTTATATTGTGTCCAACTTTCTGTAAATTGATGACATAGTGTCATTTCTTATGTATATAAGGCTGTGCTAGGCTTCTCAGCAGTTGTTTCATGCATCTGGATTTTGGTTATTTGGGGTGATCACAGGCTTACAGACTCCGTAGTATGCCAAACACTGAATATTTTTAGAATTGCTGATTTGAACAGGACTTTTCCCAGAATTAATGCTACATAATGGTGGCTGTAACGCAGGCCTGATTTGTCTGAAGATGCTGGGGAGAGGTGATATAAGGCAGAGTAAGCAAAGATTGCAAACCATAAGAGCCAAGAGCAAGGCCAAGAAACTACCAGAAAGACTTGCCTTTCAGAACAGCAAATTATACCAGCTTTTGATGCACCTAAAGAAAGCTCACTACGGAGAAGTGCGGGACTAACTGGCAGGCAGCCCCGACACTGAAGCACCCTTGCACCCCAGCCAGGCTTGTCAGTGTCTACACATGCCTTGTTGCACAGTAAAGAACTCCACCATAGGATAGTCCTTTTATTTACAAGTCCTAACCTATGGCAGAGTTAATTAGTTTACTGTGGCTTAATAGGACTGCACGTGTAGATGCCAAGACTTTACTGTGGAACTAAGTAAGCAGCTCTGTATTAAATGTCTCATGTAGATGCATCCACTGACACCTTACTTTAAGACTGAATCACAAAAAAGCAGTAAGGAGGGCACACCCACTTTTTCCAATAACTGTTTTTCAGATACTTGTGCGCGGTAGAATAGAATTATGGGTAGATGCCTGTGTCCATTTATGCACCTAATAGGTGGAATAGACCTGTCCCCTGTTCTCTGCATATTCAGAGGGCTCTAAGGACTGTGCCATGTGGTTGTGTTTGTATATGAGAATCCTTCAAATCCATTTGAGGGAGGCACAAAAAAAGTTCCCCAGGTTTAAGGAGCCCTAAACATTGCCTCCCATAATAAAGTGTGCTTTAATAGTCCAAGAGGGGTTGGAAACTGTTATCCATAATTTCTAGTCAATAAAGCTATTAAATCCCTAATTATTAAGGGCACATCTATGTTGCATTGGGTGGTGCTGGAGAACCCACTGTGAAACCATGCCTTGTCCATTCACTCCTGCTCCACATGCACCACAGGCTCAAGAAAATCACATCGCTGCAGTCATGAATATGTCCATGACTGAGCTCAGCACTAGGCATGCCCTGGTTACACAGCAAAAAGCAGCAGCTGTGTGACAATTGTTTGACATTCAGCGCTTGTGGAGCAGAGGTGAGTGGGTGGAGCATTTTCACAGCATTGCTCCATAGCAGTGTCTGATGAGGTATGTATATACTGTTTGAGTGTTCTAGTAAAGCCTGTGTTACAGCTCTGTTGGGAGGGTGGAAAGTGGTTGCCACCTAAAAGTAAAATTCTGAGACCTTTTTGTCATTTGCTCTGTTGTTGTGGTCAGACATTAGATTATAATTTGGCTTTTGTCTTAAAACATTTAACCAGATCTTAGTTATAGAGTTGATTGGCTTAGGTAAAATCTCTCCGTGTTTTGGAATGATAAAAAAATAATAAAGGGCCAACTTCTTCAAATAGTCCTTAGAATTTATAAGGGTTGATTATTTTTCATATTTCTATGGTAATTTAACTAATTTGATTATTTAATTCCAATTCAGTGCTGAAACTGACTTGCTGATTGTTGATTTGACGTTGATCTGATTTAAGTTTGCCAGGTATATTGCCTTAGGTTTTGTTTAGAATTATCGTCTTGATAATAAGGTTTCTTGATTTTTATTTTAATTTGTTTAATGAGTTAATAACCTTTATAAAGCTGATACCATACTGCATATCTTTCAAAAGGTAATGCGAGTCCTGCAACTTTGAGGATCTGAAAGGTTATCAGCTCATCAGCTTAAAACCTCTTTTTAATTAGTCTGTGGTTCTTATAATGCTCAGTTTAAGACTTCGAGCAACATGCTGGATATGCTGTGAAAGCTTACATTTTTTGTTGTACTGAAAATCACTGGGGGTACTTTTTTAGATTAAGAAAACCCAGATTTAATACGGCAAAGTCTAGTATACCACATTGGGAAACTTGTATCTTTTTTTTGGCTAGGTTGTGAACTATTAATCTAAAGGTTCTCAGTCTTTTTAGACTCAGAGAACCTGTCGCTAGACTGAAGGTACCCATTGGAAAATGCCAGCTCTTAGTTTTCACTTGCTTTTTGATTATAGAAAAAATAATAGAGTAGTTCTTTTGCAAAGAACTAAGGAAGCCCACAGCCAGATGTTTTTAAAGCTATGGAATCCTATTTGAAATCTCTGGGTTTATCTTGTGAATCATGTTTGCACACCTAACACTGCTGTGTGGCATCTCAAGGCACCCCAGGGTGCTGCACCACCCCAGGTGAGAATCACAGTACTAATCAGATTAGTCATATGACGTAAGCAAATAACTACTTGCCAATGTGAGTAGGAGCTTCACGATCTGGCCCTTCATTTTTCCCTCCATTTTTTCCTGTCTAATTGTATTGGAATGTAGTTTTCTTCAGTGTATAATGTTATATTCATATTGGAATGGTAGTTGCTCGAATTATTGCATATCAGTTATTTGTTCTTTGCAATTAGTGGATTTTGTCTGTAGCCAAACAACTTTAAGAATTTTTATATGTAGTAAATATGATGCTAATTTTTTAAAAAAAGGAAGTCAAACTCCTATATTTGGGATCAGAAGTTATTTTCTTCCTTGTTCTTACTATACTAGCTGCTTTAATTTCTGGCTGTACTGCATTAATGTTAACCACTGTCCCTAGCACCGAATAGCAATTTATCATCTTTCTTGGCAGGCTTCCTGCTTCATCCTGCACCTGCCTTCTTGAAAGAAAACAAGACATCAGATACTTATTCAAATAATGGAATAGCTGATCAGCAGAGTATCTACACAATGGTAAGTTATCCATGATAAAAGAACAACTTTTTCATGCATTATATGTGACATATGCATCCTTTCTCTTAAGATTTATGACATTCATGACTCTTAGCATTGTTAATATAATCAAATCTTTTACAGCCTCGATGCAAAGCTTAAACTTATTGTCAATAGGTTTCTGTATGAGAGTAAATCGGGCAGTTTCATAAATGCTTTAAAACACCTGGACTCTCTCTATCAATATAGGAATAGCAATATTGTATATTAATTTCTCAAACCTTTGTGCAGCTATGTCTCACTCAGAGTCACCAGGGATGCAAGCAAACAAAGTCGGGGGAAAAAAGAAAACAAATACAATAGTCATCTGAGCTTGATTCCATGTGTTCATATACATGTTATATAATTGACAGGACATGTATTATATACCCAACACACAAATGAAGAACACAAAAGAAAAAAAACACTAAAAACCCCCATGAGTCGGCATATAAAGAAAACTGTGGGAACTATTCATTCATAGAGCCAATGGAACTCTTATTCCTGAACATCAAATGAAAGATCGTACGAGTGAGGAAAATGGTCTGTCTACAAATGCAGCTTGTTAGCCTTGATGGGCGGAGGATATGAAGCTGGTAGGGTGTGAGATATTGTAGGTCTCCAAAAAAAGGAAGAATAACTTAGTGGTTAGGGATCTGGGCTAAATTATGGGACACTTGAGGTCTAGTTGCTGCCTTGCTACAGACTCCTTGTATCATTTTGTGTAAGTCCCTTAACTTCTCTGTGCCTCAGTTTCCATCTTTATAATGGAGGCCAATAATACTTTCATACACACTAAAATGTATACAAGTAGCTAAGAGAGATGGAGGACACCATTCAGTTTCCTGTGTCTATTTCAAAGCATTTCAAAAGTGAGACTAGGAACAATGCAGGCATATAATGATATCTGATATGTTAACTATAAAAAACATCCATTAAAATGTAATTTTAAACATTGCATTTGAAATCATAGTTTTTAGAGTGTTGGTTGGATTCTCTCCAAGGCTGCCAATGGTCTACCGCTTTTGTTAATGCACCTGAGGCTGCTTGATGTCCTTGTTTCCAGCAATAAGAGCTGCTTCACAATATTCACAGTATTAACTAGAAAGCTATGGGCAGTCTCAGCAGTGGAGCCAAGGACTTAAACATGACCCTTCCAATTAATGTTGAGGTATTTCAGGCAATGTAGCAAAGCTTGCACTGCAGCTGCCTGTGCGGTACCTGATCTGTTGAACAGAAAACTTCAGTCTCTGGAGCTGTCAGTTTAGCACAAGGGTGGACAAAAGATGACCCGTGGGCCAGGTGTGGCCCACGGAAAGGCTTTATCTGGCCCCTGGTTGGCCTCAGTCCCACTTGGCCCAAGTGCTGTCCAGCAGTGGTGCATCCTGCCTCCCCCTGGGCAAGCAGTGGGGCTGGGGCAGCTCCACAGCTGGACTGCCTTTCTAGGCATACCAAGCAGTGGCAGCTTCTTCCATCTGCCACTGCCCACAACCCCACAGTACCAGTGGGGACCCATGCCACAGCCCCAACCTGGCCTGCCCTGTACCTGCTCCAGACTCTCTTGCTCATGTTAAACAGCAGCAGCAGCACTGGCCATGAAAAAACTGATCCTCAGCATGGGGGAAAAGCGGCCCCTCCACCTCACCTTTGCCTAGCGCTTCCTGCTGTGACTGTCTGGAGCCCGTGCCTGGGCTGCCCTGTGGCTCTGCTGCCATCAGCCCCACTTCTGGGCTGCCCCATGGAGCAGTAGTGGCAGTGGAGAGAAGCTGCAGGGCAGCCCAGGTGTGGGCTCTGGGCAGCTGTAGCAGGAAGCGCTGGGCAGCGACAAGGGGGAGGGGCCACTTTCCCCCCCATGCTGAGCATCAGTTTCTGCCTGGCTGGCACTGCTGCTGCCACTTTTTAGTGTGAACAGGTGAGTTTGGAGCATGTGTGGGGTGGGCTAGGTTGGGGCTGTGGCATGGTTGGCAGATGGAAGAAGCTGGGGCTGGGGCCAGCAGCAGTGGCAGATGGAAGAAGCTGCCACGACCTGCTCTGTCTAGAAAGGGAGTCCAGCCATGGAGCCACCTCAGCCCTGCTGTGTACCGATGGGGTGGCAGGATGTGCCATGGGCAGGCAGTGTGGAGCAGGCATGGGGCGAGCTGGGGTTGGGGCTGTGGCACAGGTTCCAGCTGGCACACTCCTGCCAGGGTCAGTCCAGAGCAGGTGCAGGGTGGGCTAGGGCTGCGCACAGTTGGCGGTGGTGGGGAGGCACTGCAAGATGTGTTGGTTCCAGGCTTTTGTGCAGTGGGGGAAGGTGCTGACCAGCACAGAGGGGTGGACATGGGGAGTTCCCATGCATACTCCGCTACCATCCCCACAACCACACCCTCCCCCACACACAATTATACACCCCACAAACACCACACACTGCCCACTGCACACACACAGCCATCCTCCACCCCAGCCACCCTCCCCCTCCACACACCCCACAAACCCATACACATACCCACTTATCCCCACACCCACTTACCCACATCCACACACATACCCCACATCCTCCTCCATACCCCACATACATACACATCTACACACAACCACAGCCCCCACCCCTCCGCATCCCCAGCAATATATAAGAGTAAGACTTCATTTTGAGCTATTATGGAATCACCACTATATACATGACACACAAATCAGGACAAAATATTTAAAAAAAATCCATTTAAAATATGTTATTATGGATGTTTGATTTTTTAGTATATAATTTTTTTCTTGTTCCAAGATGGCAAACCTCCTTGGAGGTACTTCTGTGGTGAGGGGACGGACTTTTGGCAGCAAAGGTTAGGGGTTGGGGAATGGGACTTCCGGTCCCAAGATGATGACCAGGAGGCAGGGCTCCTGTCAAGGGATGGGACTACCTTTGCGGCCCTCGACAGCTCACCAAAACTCATTAAGTGGCCCTGCAGCTGAAATAATTGCCTGCCCCTGGTTTAGCATGTTTCAGCTAGCTTGGTGTCAGTCTGGTCTCTGTGGAATGTTGCCTTTGTGCAGACCTTGACAATTAATTAGCTGGAGAAAGACTTTGCTTCAACATTATAGACTGTCTGTTTGAATGTGAGTTTTTTTATTGTCCAGGCTTCCACTGCATAATCTAGTGAATGGCATTTATTGCTTATTTTAAAGATACTGCGTTCATAGCTTAAGGAGCTCTTATTGAAGAATTATTCATAGCTTATTACATAATTATTTGCATGACATGACTCCAGAAACCCCCAAAAGAAGTGGAGTTCTGTTGTGCTAGGAGATGTACAAAACCAGAACAAAGATAGTAGTTGCTACAAAGAGTTTTCAGAGAAGCAATAACAAGTGGGTGTGACAAACATTCAGAAAGAATGAAGCAGCCAAAGACAAGAGGAACAGGGGTCAGAATATGAGCGTCTGCATGCAGGTGGGATTTTTTTAGTCTGCTTATATATTTTAATATAAATTACAAGAAAGAAGCACATAGGATAACTATCTTATCCTACAGGCATCCTACTTCAAGGAGGCAGAACAGCAGAGCAATTAAGGCATCTTACTACAGTGCCCGAAGTCTGAGGTTAAGCTTTGCTTGTGGTTTATGTAAAAGGCAAATCCCCACACCCATTTACACCTGGATTGACTAGTGGAATCTAGTCAGTCAGCCTGGGGAATAAAAGGCAGTTGGATGTGATGCTAGTCACATCAATCCCTTGCATGTCACTGGCTGCAGAAACTTCTATCTTAATCAGGTTAGCCTGATTAGTCCTCTAAATTTTGGCAGACTTGATCAGAGCTGAAGTAAATTTTGGGAAGAGATTAGATGGAGTAGTGGGCTCTATCACTTGTTGCAAGGAAGATTCTCTGTATAAAATTAGTGACATACAGATCTGGTAAAAAAATATACTGTTGCCTTTTCCTATTTGTCTAATTCAAAACAAGAACAGAAACATGCATCTCTCCTATCCCAGACAAGCATTCTAAACACCAGGTATGCAGCCAGCATTTCTTGCTCTTTCTTTCTCAATTTTGTTTAATGTTTAAACTTCTGATAGTCCCAAGACAGAATATCTGTGCAACAGGGGGATCATATGCAACCTGTTTATTTAGAATAAGTGTTGCTAAGAATATTAGCTGAGACCGTTTCACTTGCTCCCTGAAACATTACATATGACAATACTTTAATTCAGAAGGCTTAGTCTGGCCTCTGTGTCCCCTTAGAAAGACATTTTATATGAGGATTGATCGGTATGTATGCTTACTTTATAGTGTCCCCAGTCTTCAGGTAAGGACATATTTTGTATATTTGCCGTTGTGAAGGCAGGATTCCTCAGCCTTATGCAAAACTGACATCAAAGCTACTGTGTAGAGTATGGCTTCTAATTTGACATGGGCTGAGCTAGTTCAGGAAGAGTACATACCAGATAAAGACCTGATGGTCTGATTCGTCTATTTTGTCATCACCATGTCTAGTGCAATGAGCAGTAGGTACCCTGTGTATTTGGCATGACTCCTGGAAGACCACCTCCAAAAGCAATACTTCAAGAAAAAGATGCTGCAGTGCCAAAAATTCTGGTAAACTGCTGGTCTACTGTCATATCTTATTGGCTTTGCTGGCATTTTCAGTGCACCTCATTTTTACTGCTAATAAGTTCTGGCAACCAAGTTTTGTTTTCACTGAAAAATGTGAGTTTTTTAACACATTCAGGCGACTGAGACATTGGCAAAGCTAGCCTTTCTTGAATGTAACATAATAAAAGGCAACAGATCAGAAACGAAGTCATGGAAATTGTAATGTACTTTACAAATTGTGATGTAATTTACTGTATTTACTCAGATTTTGAAACAACCCTGAATGATGATTGTCCCAATAGTAATATAGAATCTGATTATTGGAGGGTCATCTTTAATTTATACCTCCCTTCAGCCTTGGGGCCCCCTTCACCCTCTACCTCTGTTCCCCTTGCTGCCTCTCCCCCCCAGCTTCTGCTTCCCCCCTTTCCCATCCCCTCAGCCTCTGCTCCCCACTTCCCTCCTTTACCCTTATTCCACACCAGCAGGCTTTGTCTCTGTTCTAGCCTGGGGTACTGAGCATGGCCCCAGATCAGCCCCCACAGCAGTCATGTGCACCACTATGCACCACTGCTGCAGTTCTGGGCTGGGACTGCCCAGCACCCTGAGCTGCAGTGTGGATGGAACCTGCTGGTATGGAGCAAAGGTAAGGGATGGGAAGGAGCGGGGCAGGCAAAGGAGCATGGCAGGGAGATGAAGGGAAGAAGATGCAGTGGGGATAGGGGAGCAGGCAGGGGCTGGAGGCTGAGCCACAGCAGCCACCTGTCTCCTCGCCCACCCCCACCCCCGGCCATCATACTCAATCCCTCATCGTCTATTCTAATACAAGTGGCATTTTCCCCCATTGTAAATGGGGAAAAAAAACTCATCTTAGAATCAAGTAAATGTGGTATCTTTCAAGATCTTACTTTGCAAGTTTTGCATATTTTTAGAAGGAGACGTCACTTAAAAATACCTGCACTAGTTGACTGTTTAAAAATTGTTTTGTTCGAGTTTTGATCTCCTGTGCATTCAAGTTCTGCTATTCTCATTGCAGCCTTGCTGTAAAGCCACAAATGACAGCCATGGCTGGGAACATTAGTGTAGGCTTGTTGCTAGTGTTTTTCTACCATGTCGTCTGGCAGGAGCCAGAGATTCTGCTTCCTTGTTGCATGACTAGTTTTATGTCAGTATAACTTTTGACTACAGTGTGATTACACCAAAGTATAAGGGGGATTACACATTGGTGAATCACGCCTTAGAACCAGAAACTGAAAAGAATAAAATTATTAAACATTGCTTGTGTGTGCACTTCTTATGCTATATATGTGATTGTTTCCCTTTGATCTGTCAAATTTCCTTACACTCCCCTAGTACACGTTCAGATACCCTCATTTTCTTAATGAGCACTCAAGTGCAAAACTGCTTAATAAATACCAGCCTTAATGCTTGTGACTTAGAAGCTTCACTCAGTAGCAACAAAAGCAGAACAAATATATAGAGCTTTGTGGATCTGATTGCTTGGGCAAGTCACCTTGCCAAGCAAATGCAAAGATATTAAATTTCTTTTCATATGATTAAAAAGAGCTTCTTCATGTTTTACCGCATGACCTGTTCTATTTACAGTGCATTAGGTTTTACTATAGTCATAGAAAATGGCACCTTATCCATCTCTCTCTCTTGCTCGCTCCCCCTCCCTTGTCCTCTCTCTCCCTTTTTTTTCTTCTTTTAGTAACAGATGTTTCTTCAGAAGGACTTGCTGATCACCTGTGTCTTTTTTTTTTTTTTTTTGCACCTGAGAAGCTGTTTGAAAATGTAGTGTGCATGTTTGCTTTATTTTTTTTTAAAGTGTAGTCTGTAAAGGTAACAGCTAGTGTCAGGTTACTTAAATTGCCCCTTATCCTGTTTTGATTTAAAAAGAAAAATGCTGTGTCAGCAGAGCCCATAACAACTGTCTTTCATGACTATGTTTTAATTTTATTCATTTATAACACACAAACCTAACAATTGCTCTTAAAGGAGCCTGGCAAATTAGCTGTAGTCATGATTAAAAACATAAAGTAACTAATTTTCAAAGGGTTGAAATATGACTTAATTGCAGTTAATTCATGGATAAACCTTTATTAGCACAAATAGTCATGAAACAAGTCTGTTCTTCAAGAGACACATAGGGTTAATGCTGTGAAGAACTGGTTATACTCTTGTCTTTTACTGCATGGAATCAAAACTGTCCATTGGTTAAATGATTTTCTTGAATTAAGGCTGCACGTGCTTTGGGAGTGCAAGGAACTGAGTCCACTATGACTATCACTATGAACTTCTGAGCTGTCTTTATAGGTGTTAGAGTGTCAACTGGGAGGTTCTAAGCTGTTGTATTTTGGTACCAAATCCTCCATTCCTCGGGTATGTTGATTTTTAAGTGAAGTTGAGAATAGCTGAGAAATAGGATTTGTTTGGTAATATCTTTTATTGGTTCAACTATACAGTTGGGAGAGATGTTAGACAAGCTTTCTAATATCTTTGAATGGTTATTTTTAATAGCCTGAATAGCCTCAATTAGCACTTGGGAAAGTATTTAGATTTTGCTCTGTCAAATTTTTATTTGTACATGGGCATAGTGAATTATTATTAATGTTTCTTATTTCTTACTTGTATTAAAGCAATGCCTAGAAGGCACAGCTTGGATCAGGGCCTTGGTTTGCTGTGTACAGTACAAGGCAAAAATAAGCAAGATTATAATGTAAATGAAGACAAGAAAAGGGGTTATTATATTTAGCTGGCCATTGAGAACTTTTGCAACTTACCTGGAGGATATGAGAAGACTCTGGAAGAAAATGAAAATTTAAAACCAGATTTCCTTGGTCCTGGTTCAGTATCCTCACTATCTGACCATTTTATTAGCATACTTGGAAAGAATTATTTTCCCATGTTATGGGACATCACCAAATTGTGTCATTAGGGGCACTTGTATACCTGATGGGGGTTTAATCCTCAGGGTTTTAGTCTATGTTCTCTAAATTGAAATGTTGGGTTTTAAATTGAAACCCACCATTTAAATTTTTCTGTTTTTTGGTCAGAGTTGGAGCCTGGCCATGGCCAGAGGGCAAGCTGCTGGCAGGCCAAGTGGCTCATGAGCTGCAGGACCCCCAGTCCTTCCCTTCATGGTGGCGGCACCCCCCAGGGCTGCTGGGGTGGGCTGCTGGCTGGCCAGGTGCTGCCCCAGCTCGAAGGCAGCACCTGGGCCAATTCAACTGTTCCCCAAGACCTCCTGGGGAGCAACACCTGGTGGGCTTCCACTGGGTGGGCTCAGGGAACAGTTGAATCGGGCCAGCTAGCAGCCCACCCAAGCTAGCATGGAGGGAATGATCAGGGCACCCTGCAACTCAGAGGCTGCTTGGCTTGCTGACATTTTGCCCCCTCCAGCCAGGGGAGAGGCGGGCAGGCTCTGCCAAAAAAAAAAAAAGGGTCAGGCCCCTCGCCTCTTCTGCTTTCAGCAAGCGCCTGCTGAAGGCAGAGCCCCTTTTTCTGCAGAGTCTGCCCACCCCTGCCATAGCCAGGGAGTGAGCTGACAGGTGCATCATTGCAATTTGCAACATTGCAAACTAAACTACATCTGGATATAGTTTAATTTGCAACAATGCAAACTGATTTAGCACCCCCCCAAAAAAACTTGTGCATGTGTTGTGTGATGCCAGTAAGCCACATAAATGACATTTTCGTCATGTGTACATCATGACGACCCTCACATGTACAGGTGCCTTAGGTTTTCTTTATGAAATCTGATTAATAGCCTGAAACAAAAGTAATTGCATGGTCAAAATACCTACATTAGAAACCAGGACCAGTGGTTGTATTGTTGAAAGATTTAATAGAATTGAGCATAACATCTTCCAGAGTGGTAGAGCCGGGTGTTTAGAGTTTCATTTAATAACACCCACTGATAATGGATGAGACTTGGCAAATCCAGAGTCTGACCACCTGTAGGAAATTATGGCAGGCTGACTGTTCTTAATAGCTAAAACTTTTATACTTTGCATCCATTCAAACCCTTATCTCAAGAAGAACTTTCTATAATCCAGAAATGCAAGACAGCCATGCTAATTTTTTTACCACTTTGCTCGCATCAGTCTATTCTGTGTGAAAGTGTTCAGATACAACATTGATGAGTAACTGGACAAAACCAAGATAGAATAGGTAGCAACCTGAGGAACAGGAAAGTGAGCATAGTGGAAGTGTCCTGTACATCAACACCAGTTTTTACTGGAGCAGCAGTATCTTAAGAGGTAGATGTTGTTACAAACACAGGTGGTCTTGGTATATATGCAGTTATGTTATTGAGTACATTACTGGTGGCACTTAGAAGATGCTTACCACAGTTATTAAAATCCTAGGAGAATGACAGCTTGAATTTAAGTTTCTTTAAAATCTTTTTTCCTAAAAAATAACATTAAAATTGGTAAATATGAGGGTTAGTTTAGGCTGTCTTGGTGCTGGTACCCAGGAGAAGACATCTGGGGTGCAATCATCCCCCTGCAATCAGCCCCCTGGAAGTGCTCTACAGCCATGCTGTGACACACATGCATGGCTTCAGAGCACTTTAAAAGTAGCTGATTGCATGACAAATTAACCCTCATCTATTGAGGGATCAGATAAAGGCACTCCAAAGTGGAGCACCTTAGGGAACTTCTGTTCCCTAGGATCACTTTATCAGCATGACTGGGGCTGGGGTTTGCCTGACCTGAGCTGGAGACAGGGTGAGTGAATTGGAGCTCCCCACCCACACCTCACAGATCCCTCCCACCCCCACCCCCACCTCTGGCTCAGGTCAGGCAAGCCCTAGCCTGCAACTCCATCCCTCTGCCTTCTCCCCTCTCCCTTCCTGCAGATGGCACTGGAGCTGGAAACGTGGGGGGCAGGGCTAGGGGAGACAGGCTGCAGGCAGGCTCCTCTACTGGATCAACTCCAAAGTGGAGCTTGATCTCCTTATCCCCCGGACTCAACAGATGAACATTGCTTTAACTTGTGGTGCTTTATGTGAAGCTCCATGAGTTAGAGTGGGGATCTGAACATCTGTCTTTGTCCTTGGTTATTGCCCTAACAAAAAAAAATAAAAATTGAAAGCAATTACTTTTATGACCTGAATCTATTCTTTTAGAAAACAAATATTTACTTTGTAAGTCATTTATGACAGACCAGTCTTCTATGTTTTTCGTTTCCTAGACTCCCAGCAACCTCTTATTTTAAAGCATGTATGAAACATTAATCTTTCATCATGATTGCATAAAGTAGATTGTTAATTTGCATTAAGAGATCTTTGTCAACATAATGTGTTTAATTTGGCATGCTCATGTAAATTATGCCAAGTGTATATTGTCTGCTTGGAAAATCCCCTCCAAAGTCTTCTCTATGTGTCAGGCTTGGAAGGGAGGGTGAGAAGAATAAGTCCTACCTAAAAAGTGGTGCTTATCTCAAGAGGAGACAAATGGTGCCTGCAAACAAGTCCCCCCATTTGGAGGCTGATGGATGAGTCAGCACTCATGTCATTGTCATCCAGATCCTGGAGACATGTCTCTGCTGGCTACATATGGAGAAAGAGGGTGGGAACTTTATTAGGTGAGGGAGGACTAGGTAAAATGATCAGCTTCAAGTGGAATGGTAACATTTCTGCCATTGCCAGAAAAAGTAATATTTGGGGTTGCAGTACCTCATATGTAGAAACCTGTCCACGGCAGGGGACAGCCCTTTAAGGAGTTTCAGAGGATAATAACTGTGGCCTCCCACTGATTTCTTGGGGTGCAGGGGGCTTTGGTGGTCAGCAAGCATGAAAAAGGCAAAAAATGAATTACAGTTTTAAATGGGGCCTAATTCTTTAGTTGGTGTAAATCAGTACAGTTACATAGGGACCAGTGAGGCTGCACTGATTTGGATCAATGGAGTATCTAGCCCATTATGGTTAAAAAGACTGTAATTTATTCTGACTCTGACTTATTCATTGGCGGGGAGGTGGAATCAGTGATGTGAGAACTATGTATTTGAACGTGAAATACTATTTGGCTGTTTGCTTTCCATATCCATTTGAGCATTCATGATTTCTTGACCCAGAATACTCTTGAAAACCATTTTTTTCTTTCAGATAGACACTGTAAGTGAAATCTGAATGGGATGCCTGAATGAAAAATTTGAAAATTCACCCAATGTTGTCTATTTCTGGAAATGATGGGTTTTGTTTTGATTTTCCTGATCTCTGTTGGTGCAGATAGAATTAGTGAACTTTGTACTATCTTGCCTTGATATAGAGCCCATTTAAGCTTTAGATGAAACTCACTGTAAACTGCAAATGTTACAAGTGAATATACAATTAAAAGTTCATGCTGTCTAGTTAGTGACATAAATTATTTAAATTATGTTAGTTACCATGCAAGTTGTGAGCTATATATTTAATTGGAATGTCAAAATTTGAATGATTTGCAAATTTGGAAACATTTGAGGAAGATATTTGAGAATAATTTTGAATAATTTATAAGTTCAAGGTTTTCACAGTCTGTCTACAGACAATTCATACAGAAATAAAGGGAAAATGCATCAAAGCAATGGTTAGTTGTAGATTAATCTCTCACTATTTCTGAATTATGCCAATCACCATTTAAAAATTTTATTCAATAAATGGAAAATATAGGAGCCTTATGGTAGTTAAAACTATACCTCTAACTGATAATACATAGTCTGACCCAATTTGTAGTTGCTTAATTATAAGAGAGTCTACTTATGATGTTTCAGATTTTTCTAATGGTGTGATTTTTATTAATATTTCCTTTCTTTTTGCCCTGACATTGTGTCTGAAGACAGATTTCTAAAAGATTTCTGCATTAAAAATAAACATTCTGAACCAATAAAAAAGAAAAAGAAAAAAAATAAGTTAGGGAACCTCTGAGATGTTATTCACTTTGCTGTACACCGTATCACTTTGTATGGAAATTCATCATGTGTCTAAGAAGGGTATAAAATGCTTCTGAAACAAAATCATAATACCACATTTACTGGAGTATAAATTAACTCCCTCAATAATCAGATTCTATATATGGAAATGTATAACTTTGTTGTAATTTTCCAGATGTAGAATCTAATTTTTGAGGTTTGCCTTCAGTGTGTTCTTCCACTGTTACGGCAGGGAGAATAAATCTTGGAGGTTAGGTACTCCCCTTGCTATCTGCCACCCCAACTTCGTCCCTCTGTAGCCCTTTACCCCCCTCTTTACCGACAGAACCTACTCTCTCCGAGCACATGGAAGTGAGGAAGAAATTTGAAATGAGTGGGTATGTCTACACAAGGCATTTACTGGGGAGTAGACTAATTAGCTCCACAGTAAATGTCTACACATGCATGGCTATTACCATAGATTAAACTAATAAACTCCACAGCTTTCCACTGTGCAGCAGCACAAGTATAGATGCTTATCTGGCTAACTGAGGCATGAGGGTGCTTCGGTACGGGGGCTGCCTGCTGGCTAGCCTCACACTGGAGCATCCTTGTGCCCTAGCCAGCACGTTGAGCCAGGTTGGAGCAACCCTGTTCTGGCAGGATGAGCCCCTAGGCCCCCTGATAGCCGGGGATGCTCTGACCTGGCTTAATGTGCTGTGATCCCAGGCACACACATAAATACCATGCCTAGGAGCAATAAACTCCAGTGTGATAAGTGCCAGAGTTTGTGTTGCATTAAAATGCACATGTAGGTATGCCCATTGACCTTGAAATAAACATACCTGTCATAATTTACATATAGTACAATTACTATGGGTACCCATAGACTTAGTTCATCCAGAATTGATCCGTTTTACCTTTTTTGAAACGGCTACATGCTTTAGCACGGGTACTCCATAAACACATATTTAAGCAGTACTTTATATATAGTACAAACTGGCAGCATTTACACGAGAGGATCTGGATGAGTTACTGTGCACTGCACAGTCATTTAGTATTTGTATACACAAGTACTAAGTGACTGCACAGTAACCGGAGTTACTGCACAGTAGCATCACCAAACAGCTTTTAGGTGACACTGACTGCACAGTAGCTCATTAGTACTGCACAGTGGTAGAGCAACACAGATTACATGATTGAGCTCTGCCCAGTTGAATTCTGGAATTTGATTATTACCAATTGAATCTGGAGCTGATTTGGCCCTTGAAACAAAATATGAAAATAAACCTCATTTAGATGCTTTCCCATCAATATGTTTGCCTGCTATGGGCCATGTATTTTATAGATGTGCTCAGTGTTGGCTACTTGTAAGCAACTACTGAGCACATGTTGCTTTTGGCAGCCATTAGGCTAGGGACAGACATCCAAAAAGCCTGAACCTGAAATGATTCAGTCTTTGCAGGTTAGTCTAACCTGGCTAGCATGGGCGACTGGTGCCTCCTGAATCGGGGGGGGGGGGGGGGGGGGAGAGGCATGTGCCTCCCCACCCCCAGCGGCCAGTCAGCAGCCATGGGGGGGAGTTCCCCTATGGCCAATTGTGCTGACCCAGAAGTGCGAGTGGGGCACTCAGAAGTGCCAGTGGTGCTCCTGGAAGTGCCCGTGGCACTTCTCCTGGTGCCCCCACTCCCTGGCCTGTGCTTACAGAGGGCACCAGTGCTCCCTCCCACCCCTCCCACCTGTCAACTAAGCAGGGAATGTTGGCTATCGGGGGTACACCAGCACTCTCAGGGGGTGCACTGCACACCTGTGCACCCCCTGTGTGTCACCACTGCTGGCTAGGCTAAATCAGTTTTGTAACCAGACAGACATCCCAGAAATGCAGGCACCTGCTTGCAGTGGCTCAGGCTAGAAGCTGGGGGGGGTGCTAGAGCAGCACTCCCTTTCTTCCACAGCATGAAGCTGAGGGGGGCGTGGCCAGGCTCTGGCAGGAGCTCTGATTAGCCCAGCAGGGAATTGATAACAGTGTTTATCATCCAATTAAGAAAACAATAGAGGGACATCACCAGTTACTTGTTGTTTCTGCCTGTTGATTATACCTGTTGATTCAGCATGGCCTGTAGCCAGCATGTGGTTTGCTAGCTAATACACAGACACCTCCTCAGCAAGGCAGAGGGGAGGGGGAAATTCCTGCTTAGCAGGCAGTATTGAGGGGGAGGGGGGAGCAACCCGCAGTCTCTGAAGCTGGAGCAGGGTGGGGCAGGAGAACCCTGCTGTGGAGCAGGGAACCCCTCCCAGCCCCGAGAGCATGCCAGGATGCTGGGGGTGTCTGGTTTATTTTAAACCAGCAAAGGGTCTGGGACAGATATTGCATAAACCAGTTTGAGCCAAATCAGTTAAGTCTGATCCTACATTCAACCAGGTTTATCTCAGCCGGTTTCAGCCATTTTCAAACTGGTTTATGTTCACTGGACATCTATTTTGTTATAGGTTTAAACCAGTTTCTGATCACTTAAACTGGTTTATGTGTAATGTCTGTCCCTAGCCTTAATGATAGACAATGTATTTAACGAGGTTCTCTTGTATGTGACTATTAGATGAGGAGCTTTTTCCCTGTATGCTGATTGGGGGAAACAAAAACTTTGTTATATTCAAGTATCATAGAATCATATAAAATTAGGCTTGTGAGGGACCTCAGGAGGTCATCTAGTCCAACCTTCTGCTCAAAGCAGGATCATCCCTAACTAGATCATCTCAGCCAAGGCTTTGTCTAGCCTGGTATTCCACAGCCTCTGGGTATCTTGTTCCACTGCTTGACTACCCTCCTAGTGAGAGAGTTTTTCCTAATATCTCACCTAAACTTCCCTTGCTGCAACTTGAGACCACTGCTCTTTGTTCTGTCATCTGCCACCACTGAGTACAGTCTAGCGCCATCCTCTTTGTAACCACACTTCAGGTAGTTGAAGGCTGTAGGGGTGTGCGAAGCAGGCCCTATTCAATTTGGATGTGGATTCAGGCTGAACCAGGGACAGTGATTTGATTCATTGATGTGGATCACTGTCACTGGTTTGATTTGGCCAAATCTGAATCTGAAGATTTGATACTGATTTAGAGAATCAGTGATTCGGACACAGACACAGCTTTAAAAGTTTTTTCTATATACCTTGAAGTAGCAGGCACAGCTCGTCATTGCTGTGATCCTGGGGTGCATGAAGTGTCCCACAGGAGTGCGGGGGGGCCCTCCATGTGCTCAGCAGTGAACCCAGAAGTGGACCAGAAGTACTCAGGCCCAGAAGGCACCAGTCACTGAGCCGGGGGGTGCGAGAGGGGTCCACACTCCAATTCAATGCAGAGAGATTCAATGATTCAGAAATAGACACAGCTTTATATGTTTTTTCTACGTACCTCAGTACCAGGCAGCTCATGAATGCTGAGATGGTGGGGTAGATGGAGCATCCCATGGGAACACAGCGCGGTCCCCAGTGCAATCAGCAATGGACCCTCCCCCACCTCCTGGCTCAGCAACTGGTGCCTCCTGGGCCTGGGGGATTACCCAGAATCCCCCCACAGCTGATGGCCGAGCCAAGGGGCATGGGGGGGGTCCACCCCCTCACTTCTGTGGGACACTCCATCCACCCCACCATCTCAGCATTAGCGAGCCATGCTGGTACCTCAAGGTATGTAGAAAAAAACATTTAAAGCTGTGTCTATGGCCGAATCACTGATTCTCTGAATCAGAATCAAATCTTCAAATTCAGATTCAGCCAAATGAAATTGGGAAAGTGATCCAAATCAAGAACTTGAATCTCTGTCCCCCAAATTGGGCCGAATCCAAATCCAGATTGAATATAACCTGCTTCGCACACCCCTAGTGGCTATACCAATTAGCATTACTACCCTGGTGGTACTGTATTAGAGTCAGTGGCAAAACTCTTGTTCATCTTCAATGGTGTAGGAAGAGATCTCACATAGCTTTATATTCTCTGTGTCACTAGCTGATAGTTACAAGATATGGTCTGTTCTTGATGGTAACTCACTGAGTAGCTTACTCTGCATTGTGCTTCTGTTTGCAGTCTGATGGAATAATATCAGGAAATACTCTGAAGAATGAAGCAGTGCAGCCAAATAAAGATGGGAGAATAAAATCATCTACAACTGGAGCCTCTTTGGATAAAGGCTATGGTTCAGCTTTCCAATTGACAGGTATTTCTGTTTGTGAGGGATATTATTTGCAATCCTGCATACTATTACTTTTTCCATGAGAGAACAGAGAGGGACAGTAATTACTGAGTCTGGATTAAGAAATAGTTGAAGGTTAGATGGGATTGCTGGATAGAATAATATCTTAAAGGGCATGTCAGTAAGCCTACTGAGGCAAGCCTATATGATGGGGTATATAATATTCTGTGATTAGCAGACAGGATTCTTTCCTGATATTAGCCAGTGTCTGTTGTCTATATCAGAAACTGGTTCTGACTTCACCTCATATTGGTGGAGAGCTTGAGATATGCTGGGTGTATATACATATCTCCCGCTTTGGCACCTATGAAGTCAGGAAGATGAACTTCAGCCACCAAAGGCATGCAGCTCTTTGACAGATGGTGAGTGAATTCCATCAGGATATGAATTCTGCTTGGGAAGTACTTCAATTCTCTGGATTATGAGTGTGTAAGGACTACTAAGTAAATATTAGGTCTACATCCAGATAAGCATGGCTGTGCAGTATGTGGTACTGCAGACCTATCTGTGGTGCCACACATTGCACATTCAGGCATTTCCCATGTTGCTACATTGCAGCATGGCTTTTTTTTTTACCCTGAGAGATCCTGGGGTTGAAAAAACACAAGTGGAAAAAAAGGGGGGTGGCGTATGTGGCGGCAGTGTGTGCCACCCAAAATTGTAGCCTGGCTCACTGGAGACATGCTCCGGCTCCCAGCTGCAGGAGCACCATGGCTAGAACTTTCCTGGCCCATAGGACCCCAGGTAAGGCTGCTGGTGCCAGCACAGATGTTGGCCTCAACCTCCTCTACTCCACCCAGGGTAACCTGCCACATGCCAGAGGGTACAAAGTGTGCTGCTGCTTCTTGTCCTCAGGGAACCAAATGTCCGTGCTCATCTGGATGCAGCCTGGAGTTTATTCCCAATATGGGTTATACAGGTATAAACCAGAAATAACTCCATTCAAATCAGTGGTGTTCCATTAGCGTAAAACTGGTACATCTGTTTCTTAATAAAGTGGGCATTAGAATATGTCTCCGAAAGCTAGTGAATTCAGAGCAGATCATCTCATGAATTAGACATAGCAGTCCTCAGGGAGAGGATATATATTAGGATGTGGCCTTTTCTGATGAACCAGCAACGGTTGGATGCACGTACTTGCTTTTCCAGGCTAGATTATCTTGAAGTTGAGTAGAGCAGTCCATTTTGAAACTGAGAAAATCGGCAGTTCTGATTATTTTTAATGAATTAAACTATAGTGTTGTCAGCTAAAAACAGGACGAGGAGACTATCAAGCAGTGGGAAATTTATAGCAAGACTAGTGTGATATAAGCAAAACCCAATACCAGTTCCATAATATGGAAAATGATTATATGGTATTTTTCATAGTAGAGTTAAATCTATGATATTTCTTTACTCCAAGAGATACCTTCCCACCAGCACTGCTCTAGATTTAGGTAGGACGTTTATGATGATATTTTCCATGTCAGTGTTCAAAATGCAAAAAACCAAAGAAACAAACAAAACAACCTCCCTATCCCTGCCAGTCCCGTCCTCCAAGCAAAAGGAAAATCAATTAAAAAATACATGTGTTCACAAACCCAGTTAAGCTCCAAAATTGCAGGGAAACAAGGAAGACTGATAATTTAGGCAACAGTCCACCTTTAATCTTTAATTTTTAATACCTGAGTAGTCCCATTAGCTTAATTTAGACATAGGCTTAGTTAAACCTGTGCTTCAGTACTTTGCTATTCTAGGCTGTTAGTGAACTAAATGGGAAAAATGAATTGGAGAAACAAAATGAACTGAAAACTGAAACCTCCAAAGTCTAAACCTTCCAGATGCTGAGCACCATTTACTCTTTGAAGCAGTGCAGGTTGACTGCATATACTAGGATTTGGTCTTAACTCAGATATTCCTTGATTAGGTTCAAAGTAGGATTAGTCCAGGAGAATGGTCCTCTATCTGGGATCTCTGAAGTGTATGTTAATAACCTTTTGTGGAAGGAGGACATTGGCTGTAGTGGTTCCCCTGCCTTACCTGCAGAAGATTAGGTTGTTATCTCTTGTGTTTTGTCAGGTTTGACATTATCTTACAAAGAGTTTAAATTATGGATTGTACAGGGAGGTTTGGGTAGAGACGATCCTGCCTCAGACATGGGGTTGAACTAGATCAGCATTTCTCAATTAGTGGGTCATGAACCAAAAGTGAGTCGCAGAAATATATGAAATATATCGCAAACAATCACAGAAAAATGTGGAAAATCACGGATTTTCTCTTTTAAAGGAGAAAAACTTGGAAAACTGTGGGGTACCCCTTGGAGGCTGGCATTACAAGGGGTTGCTTGGGGATGAGGGGAGCAGGAGAAGGGTGATCAGGCTGGGGGTGCCACATGCATGTGTGCACACACACATGCATGTGGTAGCCAGGTGGTGTGGAGAACAGCTCTCACAGATCCCCGTAGGTAAGTCTATGGGGCAAGGTGGCGGGGGAACAGATGATGCATTGGGAGGGCATGGAGCACAGGTGACATGTTGGGAGCCATGGTTGGGCATGTGCCCTCCAAATTTGTGTATCCATAGTGGGCACAGGGCATGGGCACAAGCCACGTTTGCGGTCCTGCAGGCAAGACCTGGTGAGGGAGGGCAGAGTGGGGTGGTGAGACTTGTTGCTGCTGCTGCCACCACCAGGCCCCCCATGCCAGCTGCACAAAGAATAATGGGTGGGGGTGGGGTGTGCTGTCCTCACCACCTCCCATCAGCAGACACTCTACAACTCTACCCCGTCACCATGGATCAGCTGCTGCTGCCACTTCTCTCAGGCTGTGGCTCTACCCCAGAGAGGAGGTGGGGTGGCAGGCAGTGTGGGCAGCCTGAGGGAAGCAGCAGTGGTTGTGGCTGGTCCATGGTGGTAGGGTAGAGCTGCAGCCTGGTGGCTGCATTGGGAGGAGGTGAGGGCAGTATGGCACCCCCTTCCCCCCCATTACTCCTTTTGCTGCTGGTGATGCAGCTGGTGTGGGGGTCCTGGAGGTGGTGGAAGAAGCAGCGAGTCTCACTCCCCCACTCCACTTTCCCATTCTGGGTCCTACCTGCTGGGCCATAGAGGTGGATCCTGCCCATGTCGGTCTGGCCAGGCTGCAGCCCCATGCCCATTGTGGGTGCACAGATCTGGGTGGCACATGCCCCCTATGCCACCCCCTGTCCTACACACTGGGTTGGGGGCCTGATTGTGGAGGGCAGCAGGTTGGAGTGAGGGGTACCAGCAGGGCTGAGGGGGTGGGGGGCTGTGGGTTGGGATTGAGGAGCACCAGCAACTTGCATTGTGCAAATTGCACAATGATGAAGGTTACTTGGGAGTGATGGAAGGCCACATGTTGATATTGCTGTTAATGCTTTCCCGTTGATATTGATTTCTGTCTTTAAGACTGGAGCTGCTTTAACTTGTGTGTAATAAGCACTTTGGGGCCAAACTACTTTTGTGTGTTCTACTTAAACTACTTACTTGGTTGGGACTGGCCATCAATGTTTACAAATGGTTCCTTGTATGAAAAAGTTGAAAATCACTGAATTAGATGACCTCTAGAGTGTTTTTATACATGCTCTGGGGGTGGGGTGTGCTTTAATTAGAGTGGCTCTGATAACCACTGTAATTAAAACACCTGCAGTGCCTCATGTATCAGCATTCCCTCTCTTCAAAATGGCAGCAGGGGTACTTTAACTAAAGCTTGTCTAATGAGCTTTATTTAAACCACCCCACCACCATTTTGAAGTGTGGGACACTGATACACAGGACGTGGAAGCTGATGGAGAGTGCTAATTAACATGCTTAGACTTGGCTCTGATGCAATGTAATTACAGTGCATCAGAGCAGCCTCCCTGCCTGTCTACAGGCACCCCTAGATGTCCCTTCCAGTCCTACTCCTCGATGATAAAGCACTTTTGTCTTTATCTATAGTAAAGGGAAGGACAGAACTAGAAGGAATTTGAATCAATGAATGAAATAAATATTTTTCTTAATTTTCCAACTTGTATTTATAGTGCCAAAAAAATGCTAGTTGATGTAAATCAGATTTTAAAAAAAGAAAAGAAAGGTCCCTGTCTGAAGAGGCTGTAATCTACAGAGACAGAAAGCTAAGTGAAAGAAAGTGTTATGAAATACAAAGTCATCAATCTTATGATCAAACAGTGTTCCTTGTTAGGGTGTTGATTCTGTTTACAATATATATTTTAATTTTATTTATATTCTGAAGTCTTAGATTAAGGGATTCAGGGCTGAGACAGGAGAGAGAGAGAGGGTGGAAAGGGATTCTGGAACAAGTGAAATGTGGCTACATAGTAGGGCTGTACGAAGCTTTGGTCTCTGATTCAATTCAGTGGAGATTCGGCTGGATTCAGTGGCTGAATCTCTGAATCCGAATTGAATCAGAAGACCCTTTAATCTCTCTGAACTGAATCGGAACGAAGCGATTCAGACATAGGCACAGCTTTAAATGTTTTTTCTGCATATGTCAAGGTACCAGGGGTCCTGTGAATGCTGTGATGCTGGGGCGCATGGAGTGACCCAGAGGAGTGAGGGGGCACTCCCCAGCATGCTTGGCAGCAGACCCAGAAGTGGATCAGAAGCACTTCTGGTCCAGTTCCTGGTCCTCTGGGGAGCACACAGGGGGACCCCTTGCGGCCCCCCAACTTGGTGACTGGTGCCTCCTGGGTCTGGGGGGGGCACCTGGGGTCCCCCTGCAACCAACTGCCGAGCTGGGAGGGTACAGGGGGTCACCCAGCATGCTCCCTGGCGGACCTGGAAGTGGACTGGAAGTATTTTTGGTCCACTTTTGGGTTTGCTGCCGAGCATGCAGTGGGCCCTCCCACGCTCCTGTGGGATGCTCCATTTGCCCCAGCATTGAAGCATTCATGACCCGTGCCTGGTACCTCAAGGTATGTAGAAAAAACTGTGTCTATGTCCGAATTGCTGATTCTCTGAATCAGCATTGAATCTTCAGATTCAGATTTGGCTGAATCAAATCAGGGACAGTGATCTGAATCAACAAATCAAATCACTGTCCGTGATTCGGGCCAAATTCGAATCTGAATTAAATAGGGCCCATTTTGCACACTCCTACTACATAGTAACTGCTAGGGAAGGGAAGAAAATAGAAAGGAGGACAGAGGGAGATGCAGAGAGTGAGGAACATAGCGGACAGTGAGAGTAAGGCAATTAGTTGTCAGGGTAGAGGGGCTGGATAGAAGGAGCAATATAAGAGATGGGGAAAGAAAACCCAGGTTGTTTAGGTGAATGGACAATGATGCCTGCAGGCTGCAAAATTTCTTCCAGCTGCTGCTATTGCTCCGCATGGCACCCAGAAAACTCCAGTGTGCTTCCATGCTCAGTCAAGTGCCAGCTGCTTTGGAGTAGGAGTTATTTCTTATTAGGGCATTTCTGTAGCCTACTTTGTGTTATAGGATGGCCATTGTAGAGGACATTCCAGTTTTCTGCTACTCTGTCCTCTTTTGATACGAAACCCAACGCCTTTATGTCCTCTCTTTTTCTCTTTAAGAGAAAAAGAGAGAACATAAAGGCATTTGGTTTTGTATCGAAAGAGGACAGAGGATAACTGGACTGCTCTCTATGATGGCCACCCTACTGTGTTATCTTCTCTTAGCCTATGGGAAAGTATTTCCTTTCTAGGAAGACTTCTTCCAAGTTCCTTAAGATCAACCAAAGGAGTAGGAGCCTGATGCTGAGAGTTGATAATGTGAGAGACCTGGTATTAGTTTGGAAGCAGAGTCAAATGGTTTTCAAATACCACATTTTAAATTACCTATGCAATGGGATTGTGATCAATGTGGGAGTTTCACAAAAAGCCCATTCCTGTATGCTGGTTATGGATTTTTTGAAAAGTCTGAGCAAGCAAACATAACATTAAACAAGCATACTGTAGAAATGAAAGGGCCATTCTTGCAAAGTTGTTAAGGTGTCTTGCTATGGCTCTGGAAACATGAGATTAAGCCCTGCTCTGCATTCATGCCAAAGGCCAGCTGCGTTTGATACAGTATAATGATCTGATCCTGTAGGCATTAGCCTTTTAAGGCAGCAGAGGAGTTAAGGCATCTTGTTAGCAGTCCTCTAGATATGAATTCAAGCTTTTCATATGGCTTGCCCTAAAGGCCACTCCTTCCCTGCCCCTCCGGGTCAACTCAGCTGTAAATGGGTATTTGGTCATTCAGGTTGAGTTGTTAAAGGTGGCTAAATGTGATACTGGCCACTTAACTCCTTTATGTGCTGTTGGCACAGAAATTAGTGTGCCTTAACCACACTAGCCCAGTAGGCCATTAGGCTTGGATGGACCTTTCTTCCATAATGGAGTTAATTTATGGCAATTTCTACTAAACTAAGACTGAAACAATATGATGACTGAGCTAAGGACACACTTAAAACTAAATCAATAAATCAATGGGTTCAAATGACCCAGTAGCAAAATTAGTACAGCAGGTGATCAAATCAAATCATGAAGAATTAGTTTGTGGTGGTTTTGTACTGGGGCTACCATATTTACTTGAATACAAGATGACCCCCCCCCAATAATTAGATTCTATATATGGAAAATGTATACATTTGATATAATTTTCCAGTTATAGAATCTAATTATTACATTTTTGTCTCAAACTTGCCCCTGTCCCACTGCTACAGCAGGGAAAATAAATCTGTGGGGGGAGGGGGTCAGGAATCCCCTTCCCCACTCCTTATGGTCAGACCCTGCTTTCCCAGAGCACATGGAAGTGTGGACTAAATTTTTAAAAAACTGACCTTAAAATTAACATAGCTGTAGCAATTTTTCATATAGTACCCATAGACTTAGTTAGTCCAGAAGGAATGTATTTTACCTTTTTTGAAAACGCTTCAAGTTTTAGCACAGGTACCCCATAAACACACTTTTAAAGAGTACTTTTGTATTCAATGGGCATGTCTACACATACCATTCAAGTGTACGAATAAACTCCAGAGCTTATTGTTTTGCAGTTTTTTGCTCTTGGATGCACCATTTAAATGTGGGCCTGGGAGCAAAAAACTTCATGGCATATTGCTCCAGAGTTTATTCATGTGCAGCCAGGTCAGAGCAGCCTGGGCTGGCAGGGGACCCAAGAGGTCAGCTCCATGTGGGGCTCCAGAGGGGGCTCCATGTGCCAGTGGCTGGGGCACAAGTGTGCTTCATCACGGTGGCTGGTAGGCTTTCAAATTGCTATAAAATTGCAAATATATCAATAAAACATTGTGTTCAATTGATATATATAGTGGCATTTCATTTTAATTGTGGATTTGGGGAATTTGCAGTGTTTTTATTAGGGAAAACCAGGATCCCTGTTCATAAAGCAGATGAACTCCTGATCACAGGAGGCAAATATTCTTCTAAAACTTATGAAAAGTAAGATATGTATGGGGTCTCTATGGGGAAGAATGGTAACAATCTTCTAAATTAGGTAATGAACCTGAGGCTCAGAATCCATAAAAATCTTTAAAATAGCCTGAAACTAATTGGCACATAACACTCCCCTCGTATTCTTTCATAGCAGTTAGTAGTTATACTAAATCAGAGAACGAACCTGGATGCATTCATAACTTTCTGTAATAACTTTTGACTTCAGAACATGAACTGCATTTGCATTTTCCAGGCATCTTTGTAGCGAAAGAAGTCACTCTTATTAAACCTAAATCCCACCAGGAGAAACAAGAAGAGTATGAGATCATTCCCTTAACCTTCAGTACTGTAGTTTTGCATGAAATGTCTGCTTCTATTTGCTAGCGTAATAGAACATAAATAGGGCTAAGGAAATTTCTTCAGATTCTTATAGTTTTTACCAATGCTACTGAAAATCTTTAGCAGACCAAAGTCACCAGCAACTTTGATTTGTTCAACGTAGGTGCATTTCACTGCATTTGCCTTTGTCACAAGAGGGTCTAATCATCACTGTGTAAATGACTAAAATGGAATTCAGATGCACCGAGTAGCATTTTACCTGATCCAAGAAAAAAGCTGGTGCAGGACAGCCATCCTCCATCGCTATATCCATTTTCAAAAAAGGTTTAGTGGAAAATACCCTGAATCAATTTACAAGCTTATCTTTCTTTAAAAACAACAACTATATGGTGAAGGCCTTCCAAAGTACTGTACAAAGTGTAATATGTGATTAAATTTGGTGTCCTTTTGCTTAAGTAGTCGAAGCTGACTTTATGCAAGGTTCATGAGAGGTAAAGCAATGTTTCGAGTAGGGACACCTTAATGGGGTTCTGGAGAACTGCATTCTTTATTCTTAGCTCTGCCATTGATCCATTCTTTTGACCTGGGGTAAGTCACTCCTCTGTTTCCTGTCCCAAGCCATGTTTGTGTCTTTTTACACTGTAAGTGCTTTGGGGCAGGGATGGCCTCTCATGATGGGTAAGCACACATGACTACCACAATAAAGCCACAATATCATCTGGACTTCTGTGTGCTATCATAATACAGATAAATTATAATGTGAGAATGATGACACCTCAGGATTTACGTTAAGTTATATGTTATGCTCTTGGCTAGCTTTTCCCTGATTGGAGATGTGTTGCCTATGTGCCTCTGCATGGGAACTGTTCTCCTTTTCCTGATGGGTAGAAGGCGAGTATGCAGATAGAAGAGCTGACCACCACTTTAGTCATAGAGAACAAATGGCTAGGAATACATATTTACTCTTTAGAATGAACTCCTCAGTATAGATTCTTTTCCTCCTTGGCTCTGGTGGTGAAATATAATCACATGGATAAATTTCAATCGGTGGATAAATCTGATATGGTTTGTTCAAAAATATGCTAGAAATGGCCTACTTTTTGGCCTTTCTGTTTTTCTCCTAAAATAAGTCAGGGTTTTGAAATCATCCTAAAAGATTCCAGACCCACGTGTTTCTCAATGATTTTGATATTATACAAAATATGTTGGGCATACTATTGTTAGCCATATAATATGCCCTGTACTTCACATAATATGAAATTGTGCTAAACTCAAAATAGCTTAAGTGGTTACACAGTTACTTGCCCTGGGATAATTGCATTTATTTCGCTCTTGGTGAAAAATTCAAATGGAAAAAAAATAGGGTAGTTTAGTTAACAATGATCAGAATAAAATAGGTCTAATTGGAAAATTGCAGTCAAATAGCTGTTTATTTTTAATGTACTGTCAAACCATCACCCATTCAGATGAACATACATTTCAATGTACAGTCTTTTTGCACAGAGAGTCACCAAATACGCTATGGAAAATGAAAGGAGCCCAGTTCCACAAGGGTGTTAGAATAGAAAAGAGTTGTGAACAATGATGAATTACCAGTCACGGTGCTTTGCTACTTAACATTCACCTAACCCGGTCCCTTTTGGTACAAACAAAATGGAAGAAAATAAGGGCAGAATGAAAAGTAGCCAATGAATCTTGAATTTTCATAAGTGCAGAAGGCATCTTAGGGATTTAGCTAATAAAGTAGCTGATCTTACACTGAGTTTTATATTCAGAGGTGTAATATCCAAACAGTGCACTCAGGGCAGTCCTCTCTCAGCCGTCCACCTCACCCCCTCCCCTGGCTTCCCTGTGCACAGGAGCAGCAGCAGGGAAGAGTGTGTCATGGAGTGCAAGATGTTCTGGGAATTGTTCTCTAGGGCAGCACTGGAGCTTGCTTCTGCTGGGGGTGGAAACTTTCAACCCATTTTTTTTTTGCCACCAAAGAACCTGTTGAGAAGGCAAGAAAAATAAATAAATAAAAATTACTGATTTTAGCAGTAAAAATGGGGTTTGGTTCTTCCTCCCTGATAGCAGCAAATTCCACTAATGTCTCTACAAAACTAGGATTCTCAGAACGCCTCGTGGTCCATGACATGCACTGCCTGAGCTGGTGGGTTCGTACAGGCACAGTGAGGAATGGGAAGGTGAGATGCCCCCTCGTCATCTTTTTGGTGCCCCCCCCCCCCCCCCATTAGACAGTGCCTCCCTTTCCCACCCCAAATTACACCACTTGCTGTAGTTCCCTGGGCCCTAGAAATGCAGAGAGATACACTGAAGTTCCATCCTGAAACAGGCTTGGAGGTTTGCTTTTGTGGAGCATAATTCATGACTGAGGCCTGACACCTATGGATATATCCCCTTTATGGAACAATGCGATCAGTTATTTATGCTAGTTGGTCAGGATTTTTTCCTTATTTTTTGCTGTTTTATAATGGACTTGCCTAGAAAGGGTGTTTTTAGTAAAGCAAAATAGAAGACTTGGGATTAGGGTCAAAATGAGACTGACAGTGTTGCTCACCTAACCTCATATATCTTTTAACACAAATCCATTCAAATTACTCTGTTCCAACAGAGTGCTTTGCTGAGTTTGTCTATAAAGGAAATGTGATCCTGTTTGTCACAAAATCTGTCACCGTGCATGAATGGAACTGCTAAATTGATTTACAGTGTTTTAGTACAACTGCTCCCAGACATCTGGGGCTAGAGTTACAAAACAATTAGTGTGAAAACAGCAATGGTATTTTATTTATGAAAGATTTGCTCGTGTTCTGTAATTGGTTTGATCCACCCACTGTCATTTGTGAAGTATGTTTTGCCAAAAATGTTCTCAAAATGATGTCTTTTAGTCATTGCTTCTTGTAATGAACTTTACCTGTAAATGTTTTGTGATCAGGGCAGTATTATTTTATATAGATATTTTTAGTCAGATGATTTAATGCCATGAGCTAAACTTGGTTCCTACTAGGTTCTCATTACTTAGTTTTAGTTCAGTCCATACTTGTACAAATCAGTAACAGTCCATCATACTTACTGACATTGGAGTTTCTTGTCTGAATGAAGACTGAGAGATCAGTAGTAACATGACAACAAACCTCCTATATGGAAAAGGGCATATCTATATTTCCCCCTAAGCAGACCAGGAAATGAAATGTGATTTGCCCATGAGATTGTTGTAAACATCCCCTAGCTATAAGATTAATTGAAAGATTGAAGGTCAGATCCTATTCCAACTATTAGGGTGAAATTACACATTACACTTGGACCATACTAAATCTGTGCAATGTTAAGCAAAGTTAAAGTTAAAATGTCCTATGAGCAAGCACACATTGAGGGTTTATATTGTTTCTTGTCTGCACAGCTCTGACTTATCCCTAGAGGGCTGGTGAACAGGGGCATGGCTAGGGCACCTAGGCTCTATCCCTGTTCTAGGTGGAAGGGGTGGCAGTGGGAGCATTGCATTCTAGGATGCTTGTCCATTTTATCTCCATGGAGCAGACTGAAGTTACCCTAATGAGAGCTGGGTAACAAAGCCCAGAGTTAATCCTCGCCTGAAGTGGCATAAATGAGACACTGAGAGGGCACTTGGCATGAGTTAACAAGCTTTAATGTGTGGATGCATGCATTTTAATGGATCTTTTTCTGGTCTAAGTGCAATGTGGAACTTCACATGTAGGTGCCTAGGTATGACCCTACTGTATCCTGCTCAAGTCCCTGAAAAACTGTTGACACACAGGTAGATAGGTCTTCCTCCTGCTTCCTGCTTTTTGGGATTTAGCTTAGAGAATAAACTGATAGCATGTTACAAAAGTAAGCACATTAACATTTTTTTCAGGGATTTGAGCAGATTGAAATAGGATAGTGCATAGGCATCGAAATCCCTGCAAGTGTTTAGCAGGTAGAATAGGATCTGGCCCAGAATGTTTAAAGTTCCTTGAAATTTTACCTCGATGAGATTACCCATCATACAAGTTTTTACATGCAATAGTAGTGATAGTGATGACTATTTACGTGGATATCACCTAACAAATTTCATATGAGCTTCACAATTAGATGTTAGACATCTGCTCTGGGCAGCTTAAATTGTTGGATTCTACTGCACAAGTCCTTATTCTTACTTAGAATCTCATTAAAGGCAAAAGGTTTCTTTGCAGGAGTAAAGATTTGCATTTTAAGATCCTTTTGTAATATCAGAAACATACAAAAAACAAGAAACAAAGGTAATCAGAGATAATCAGTGTTCATTTCTCTTGGCATTTGTTAATTCAGCTTTGTCCTTTTTTTACTTGACAGAAAAAGAAAATATTCTTTTAAGCCTGTTATCCAGTATCATTTTAAAGTTAGGGAGGATTTGGGGAATGGCAGTTACTTCTATCTAAAAAAGTTTTCTATAATATGCATTTAATATATTGATTGTTTTTCTGATTTCTTTGATTAGCATGATATGATGAAACAAATGCCTGAGTCTTGGACTTGTATATTTATAAGCTCTTTAACTTTTAAAGTCTTAGAAAAACCTCTTGGCATGTCTTCAGTCTTTCTTGTGTTATTGATTTCTGACAGACATGAATGAAACTGCACCCAAGATGGAGAATGGGGAAGCTCACTTTACTGGGCAAACACACAAGATTCAGGTTTGTACAGGTAAATTTTTGATGGTTGCTCTTGAGACCTCTTTAGTTACGAACTATTGAACTACTGTGTTTGTCATTATTGCATTTCTCATTATTGTGGACAGCCTATGCATATAATACGATAAAGTACATCTCAATGCTTTGTTAACAAATAGCTATTACTCCGCCATACACATAAAGTGCAGATATAAACTCTAGTTCTTCTTATGATATTCCTATATGATATTTTTGCTTATCCATTTGTTCTCTGTATTTCCCACCTCTGGCATTATTTCACATAAATGACCTGATCCTGGATGCTGCTGGGACCCTCAGCTCCCAAATAACATTTGCTTTAAGGTTGTGGTTGTTTGGATTTGGGCGTAAGTGAACGTGGCTGCTTTGTAGTAAATATTTATTTCTGTAGGATAATATGCTTTTGTGTATGAGCGTGTGTGCTCTCTTTGTCTTGGATTTTAACTATGGTGATGTATATATTAAACTTCCCAAATGGAAACTCAGGGGCAATTCTTAGAACAGTGTGGGTGTGAATGTATGTGCAACAAACTTGATTTTCAAACACCCTAACGTTAAGGAGATTATTGGATAGCAGTTTTAAAGGTATGCATTTTTGTCAATCAGGGAAAATAAAAGTTTTGATTTTACATGACCATTTCTTTTATCATACTACAACAAGTAAACCAGAAAAGCAAGTTCTACATTAAGCCTTAAACAGAGAGCTTTGATAAATTGCCAGCAATATCTACTGTTTTCAACTTCTCCTGTATCTAGCAGTTATTAGTAGGTAACTTCCTCTAGGCAACATAATAGGGTTTTGAAAGCTGGAGGGGTACTGAAGTTATAATTCAATTTAGGGATTTCATTCTATGCATAAGGGAGATAAGGAAAAGAATGAAGAGATTATAACAGTTAAGGACCAAGACTGGCATTATTGGAACTCTGGGAGCAAGGGAGCAACTCAGTTAGAGACGAGAAGAGTCGAGCAAGAAATGAGAGCTGCAAAAGGCCTTGAAGATGACATAAACCTTGAACTTGAAGTGGTGGATCTAAGGAAGCCAGTGGAAAGATAAAGACAAGGAGTGACCTGGCTAGAGCAATGAGGAAGGACAATGATCTTAGCAGCTGCTAGGGTCTTCTGCTCAGATCCTTTTAAAATTTGTTGTACCTGCTCTGCAGATGCATAAGGAAATTTAAGCTGATGTAAATTACATGTCAAGCAGCTGTAAGAAGATGTAAGCAAAAGCAGTGCTATATATTTCCGTGTACCAGTCCTTCCAGATCTTTTGTGTGTAAAGTACGCTTGGACTCTCCATCATATACTGGCAGGACAGGTAGAAGTAGATATATGAGTCTTCCTGAGCTCAGGGAACTCTGATTTAAACCACATTAAGCATCACCTCTAAATCTAGTTCAGTGTGTTTAATATGGTAATAATGTTCCTTCTTAATCCCTATCCATAGACTTAATCATGTTTTCCGAGTAATTTAGTACCTTTTAAAACAAATATATTCTTGTCTGCAAATTTGTCTTAGGAGCTGTGAGAATGGTTTCTGAATCCTGAATCCTGAAAAAAATCTGCTTATGCTTAATGTTATCCTATCTGAAAGTTAAAAACAGCACAGAATATGATTATGGTAGTGTAGAGTTTTTAATACAAATATTTCTGAGCTCCAGAATTACTAGAGAGGTTGCCTCCATATTAACTCTAATGAACCATGGTTAGTATTCCCTGGTTGTGCTCTGGTTTTTTTCCCACCCCCCCTTAACTAGAAAATGCATTTCTGATACAGTATGGGTGTCATTTTAATTGACACAAAATAAACTTTTGCTGGATCGTTTTGACATTCAGCTGTTGCTAAAGATGTTAAAGGAAAAGTAAATGTACTAATCATTGGTCACAAAGCAGCCTAATCCATGGTGACCTACAATTTGTTTAGGATCCTTTAGAGCAGCAGAGAGATTAAAGTGTGTTAAAGAAGAGGTAAACAGTGGGTCAGAGATTAGAAGTGAAAAAGGAAAAGACTGGCTTCCCCCAGACCACACACTGATAGTAGGCCTTCCTTCAGTGATTGTTCAAAAATGTTTCATGTTTCTTTTTTCCCTAAAAAACCTTAGAAACAGAAGGTTTGATTGGCACTTGTCATGGCTGATAGAGAGACGAAGATGCTTTGGTAAAAAGGAGAGGGAGGCAGCCGTGTCAAAAGCAGCAGTAGCTAAAGGATGATTCCTCCTTTCTATGGTTTTGTCTCTCTCTAAATTATTCAAATCTGGGTGGCATCTGAGGATAACGGGCATTTTGACACAGCTTAAAGGATTGTCTGACTAACTCCATTGAACTGAAGCTGCCATCCTTTTTAAAAAAAAATTATAAAGAGGCAGATCTTCTATAATCTGATATGTATACAAACGAAAGGCAGCTTGATGCAGAGGTCTTTAAATATTTTTGGGAGTGGGGAGGGGAGACAACAATTTTATCCGTTTCTTGGCTGATTGATTGTCTTTTTCATCTGTCTGCAAGAATGCTACTTATTGGTTCAGAAAAGGCTTTATTTAATTTTCTTTAGAATATCCATCATTGCTTGAGATGCATCTGGTGGTTACAAATTCAAGTCAAGTCAGCTGGATTAGAATCAACAAACGTAGAGAATTTTCTCCATCAAAAGAGGATCCTCGCCAACCAGGAATCTCCTCTGTTGATGGCCCTCCTGATTATGGATTTTTCTTTTCGTGGCAATTTTCTTTCTTTCTTTTCAGAATTGCACCGTGCCTCTCCTTAGTCCATTGTCTCAACCATGCCAGACAGTTTAAATGGGCTCCACAGGGTTACTAGCTCCTCTATTAGGCTGAGCTGCCATTTTACTGTTTGGTCCCCTCTTCACTGCAGAACCCAGACCAAATCTTGCTTACTCTCCTCACAGGAGTAGCCCCATTGAAATAAATAGAACTATTCACATGAGTAAGATGACCAGGATTTGGTCTGCAGTAGTGTGCTACGCATAACCTGTTCAAATCATCCAGTCAAAAGTGCAACTGGCCAGGACTGCACCCTAGGCAGTTCCCCCTGTCCTCTCTCCCTGTACCTTCTTTGCAGGGCTCTGGCTCTAGCTGTGGGCAGTGGCGCAAGAGCGGCAGCTGGAGTTTGCTGCTGCTAGGGGAAGGTGTCACTCCATTTTTGGCTGCTGACATTCAAGGTGAGTGGCCAAAAAAATCTCCTCCCGGTAGCGGTGAAGACTCCTACACTGCTGCCACTCCTGCACTGCTGCAGGTGCAGCTCCTGCACCGCTGCCACTGCCAAGCAACAGAACTACATTTTCCAGAATGCCCTTCACACATGGACTACTGCTTCTCTTGTGGAAGCTGGAGCCAGAAGGTTTCTGGAGGAGGGGGAGCAGGGGACAGGAAGGTGCGGCACCTCCTACTCCATTCTGGTGCCCCCCCCCCCCCCCACTCCCTTTTAGGCAGTGGTTGGGGCTCTGACAGATAGTTTTTAGCATGGGTTAACACAAAAAACCTACTTGTCTTCCCCACTGCCTGTGATGACACACTGACACATTTACTTCAGGCTATGACAGAACAAGCTTAATCCCAGGCCTTCCTGGCCCTGCTGTTTCCCTATAGTTCTTCAATGGCAGCAGTTATAAGAAGAGAAACAAATATGTCAATGTAATAGGAAAAAATCACCCAGCCCAGCATGAGCAAATGGTGCCTACCAAGTCTGGGCGGGGGCACCAGATCGCCGACGGGGGGCGGGGGGTTCGCAGCTGGTGCTTCCAGGGGCTGCACAGCCGGTCTCAGGGGGTGCATGTGCACCCGTATGCACCCCTTACGCTTTGCCAATGCAACCCAGCTATGTGAATCAGTCCTTACCAGGCTGCTACCTGTTGGATAGTCTTTAGTCAGAGTTGGGCAGCAAGTTATATGTTTCTTTGCTTGCATCTAACAATGTGTGTTTGCCAAATAAACCTGTTTGTTTAACCCCATCAGATTTTGGATAAAACCCAGAAGTAGAGACAGGTAATTGGATTTCTTCTCAACGACTGTTTGGGGATTGGGGTACCATTGGTCCAGAAGGGTGCTTCTCCTGGACCTTTGATGGAGCAGGGCATCTTGCCACTGTTCCCCATTCAGTGCGCCCGTGGGTGGATCTAAAAGTTTTGGAAAAGGGTCGCAGATAATGTAGTTCAGCATGACATAAGAACACACATTTTTTCTTCAGGTAAAAAGAAACTAAAAGCTTTACCAATATGCTAGGGGCCTATTCAGTTTAAGATCAAAGCAAAAATAAATATACCTTTATTGGAATGTGTAATAATAATAATTTGCTAGATTACATATTAAGTTAAAAACATAACAAACTAGGCAAAAGTAGTTAAGAGATTTTTTTATTAGTCCTGTAGTTATTATAGTTAAATGTACATTCTTTATTCCAATTCATAAAACAAATCTAGCCTTCTTGACCATCTTGACTATGCATCCAACACTTCACTGACAGTCTTTTCCATGTTTGAGTTAATGGTCACCTGAGTTAATTTTTACTGCACCTGAATTAAGGTTTTTAGCTAGGACTAAATGCAGTCTGCAGGACTGTGAAACAGAAGAGAGATATTACCAAGAATGGCTAACAGACACCAACATCGCAGAAGAAAATATAACTTGATTAATGGGATATCAAGAGCATTAAAAAGGAGAGAGGGTCATTAGCACCTGAGATTAATAGGAATCAGGTACATTATATTGAACCATGAAGTCAATTGACTCCCTCAGCACTGCCTGAATAGAAATGCTGCTGCCACTGCCAGGCAGGTGGAGCAGGAATCAACGTGGGGGGAGGGAGGGAGGGGTGGGGGATTCAACTGTACTACCCCTGGATCAGCCTCTGGGTACACCAAATGGCAGAGACCAGATACAGAAATTGAAGGATGAACTGACAGTGTCCTGCCTCATCAAGGCCCTAGAAAGGCACCCTTTTGAGCAGAGGTCCCTGACTCCAACAGATGTTTATACATAACAAAATATTCTATTTTTTATATTTGTAGTGAGTTTTATAAAAGTAGGAGTAGGAACAAGGAGGGAAATATCAACTATTGTTGGTAACTGGGGATTCTGAAGTTTCATCTGTTTCAGTCCTTGTAAGACTCAAACTGCAGGAGGAGGTGAATGGAATAATAAGAACTACCAATGATGCTCTTAATAACACTTGCTCTTGAGACCTGGGGATTCCTACAGAACGCTCTCTAGGTGATGGAAAATAAAAAATGCTTGTGTCTGCTCATACAACATTACTCAATATCATAATCAGGTAGAATCTTGATTTTTCTCACAAAGTTCATTTTGCTGTTTTAGAGGGTATTCTATCCAAGATGCTCTAAATGTGCTACAAACATAAACTAATCACATTTTGCATCATTTTGTGAAGCAGGCATTGTTCTCCCCATGTTGACCGCAGACAGTTGGCAAGCTCATCCATCTACATTGCAATAGGACAGACGTGTAGTGGCCTTGCCAAGATCACCTGACAATTTGATGGCAGGGATGGGACTGGAAACTGGGGGCATGTCTGGATGAAATGGGGACCCTAAATTGAAGTGGTGTTTTTAAAAACCCACCACTTCAATTTAGGGCCCTTTAAATCCCTGTGCCATGCACACACCCACCACACTTACCTGCCTCTTCAGCAGTGGGAAGGGGCGGGAAGGGTGAGCTGCTGGCAGGTGAAGTGGTCCCTGGGCTGTGGGGAAGGCTGGGGGGGGGTGGGGGGAGGGGAGCTGGTGCTTCCCTCTGCGACAGCAGCACATCTCCCCCAAGCGGCACCCACCTGCAGGCACCTGGCTTGGGCAGTCCTGGGGGGCACTGCAGCTGCAGAGGGAAGCACTGGGCCCCTGCACAGCTCAGGTAGGCAGGCAGGCTCGGGGGGGGGAGATCAGGCTCCCTGCCTTTCTTGGGTGGAACCTGCCTTCCTAGGCTGCTGCCAGGCTGCCTGCAGGGCTTCCTGCAGAGCCCCTGAGCTGCACGGAGCCCGGTGCTTCATTCCACAGCTGTAGGGGCAACAAACTAAAACTCCTCCTTGGAGTTTTAGTTTGCTGCGCCCCAAGTCATTTAAGGTGCATTACGCCTCCGAATTTGCTACAGCGGCTGTAATTAATGCTCAATACACAGCTGATGCGTGCAAACGCCAACACCAGTGCAAAAGCATTTAGCCTGCTTTAAAGTGTTGTGCACACATGCCCCTCATTTTGTCTACACATGGCCTGGGTCTCCTGACTACAAATCGTGTGTTTTCCACCTTTAGATTGTATTCTGTCTCAAAGTGTAATGGGAAATATTTGAAGGAGATGCAGTTAGTCCTTGTCTCTTGTGCAATTCAGAATAATTCTTAATGCTCTTATCAGATAAGATGATTTGTGTTCCATATCTTCCAGGATTGGAAGAACCAGCTGAAGATTCCCATGAGGAAAGCTATTGTATTGGAGCTGAGACGCGTAGAGACTCTCAAAGTCCTGCAAACAGAGAGAGCCATTTTAAACTGGACAATGGCAGCTTGCAAGAAATAGAACAACAGCAAAAAGCAAAAGAAAGGCAAGCACAAGTCCTACACATTTACTCAAAACTCTGTGAGACTCAAGCCCCTGCACACCAACCACCTGAGACCACAGCTATCTCAAAATTTGAGGATTGTGAGTTTTTATGTCTGTTTTTGGTTGATTGCTCAAGAGATGTACAGACATCAAAAGGTGGGGGGAAGATAGTAGCCTTCTCTAATTCTTGCACGCAATGTACTTTGTGAAGGACCAATGCATAGACACTTCTCACTGTGTTGTCATAATTTAGACATTGGCACTTCTATAACTGCTGTTAATCAGATGGGAAGAATGCACCTTGGACTGTTCTGTCTTCTGTAGTAGTGGAAACTAAATTACACATGGAAAATATCTTTAAATATCTATAGTACATAAACAGGCCATAGCTGTATATGTAAAAAGGCTGGATTGCCGCAATATACTAGTATGCATATTTGCGAAATTTCTCAGATGTGGGCTTTGTGTGTGTAACCATTGCATGTACAATAAACATTCTACACTGAGCAAGAGTGAACTAGCAGTTTTAGAAAACCCAGTTCAGAAAGAGCGCTCCTCATGGACTGCTTCAGATGAATAAAACTAAAAACATTATTGATGTTGCCACATGACTGGTAAATAACAAAAGTCTACATTTTCTCAGGCTCCAGGAATAGGCCATGGTTTTAAATCAGGTATCAGCCAATTAATTAAAATGGTGACCTTGTAAAATATTGCAATTCTAGCCATTATCAATGTAGTCCGCAGATGCCATGGGCCTGTAGCTGTCTATCATGGGCTCTGTGGCTAAGTACAGACATTCAAAAAGCCCAAGCCTGAATTGATTCAATCTTTGCAGGTTAGTCTAACCTGTGTAGATTGTACCAGCAAGCAAGTGAATAGACATTTACTTTTGATTCTGGAAATGCAGGCACATGCCTGCAGCGATTCAGGCCAGAATCTGGGGAGGGGGGTGGGGTGCTAGAGTGAACCCTCCCTTCCCCTTTGCACTGGTTGGGTGGAGGGAAGCTAAGCTGAGGGAGGGGGCAGGCCAGACCCTGGGAGGCTGCTAAGTATAATTGGGGACGGATTTAAACCCCTTCCCTGGCCTGCAGGGACTCCAGCCGGGGTGTGCCTGGAGGGTGGGGGGGAGGGGGAAAGCAGCCTTTGCCAGGGTTTTGGGGAGGGGAGGGGGAAAGAGCTTCACTAGAGCCTGGCCAGATGCTGGCCCAGCATGGCCCCCTAAGGTGAAGGGGGCAGGGAGGGTGTTTATTACTCCCTCCCTCCCCTCTCCCACCGGTGGACCCCAGCTGGGGTCTGCCAGCCCTGGCCGCCACCTCCGCCGCTTGCCCCTGGCCAGGCAGACCCTAGATGGGGTCCCCTGGGAGAGGGGGGAGAGAAGTAAGGGGGAAATAAACCCCCTCCCTGCCCCCTTTGCCTCAGAGGGCCATGCCAGGCTGGTGTCTGGCCAGTCCCCTGCCCCTGCTCCAGCTAGGGCGCAGAAGAGCGGGGCTAGTCCTGCTCTCTGGAGGAGACAGTACAGCCCAGCCCAGGGCTGAAAAGCATGCTGGGGGACTCTGATTTAACTTAAACCAGGAAGGGGTCTGGGACAGAAGTGCCATAAATTGGTTTGACCTCAATCAGTGAAGTCTGATGCTACAGTCAACCAGGCTTATCTTAAAACAGTTTTGGCCATTTTGAAACGGGTTTATGCGCACTGAAGTTTTGTTCTGTTACAGGTTTAAACCAGTTTCTGATAACTTAAACTGGTTTATGTGTAACTTCTGTCCCTAGTCTGTGTGTTCAGGGGAATCAGACCTCAGTGAATTGCTATGTGTGCAGATTCTTTTTACAGACTCATCACTGTAGCATGAAGCCATGAGGCACATCAGACCATACTGATTGCTAGCTACTATTTGGAATTACCCAAGGACTCTGTAAAGCATCTAGCACTGTGCACCTATGCTAGTATGTATAATGGTGCTAATACTGCCCAATACTAGGGTGTCTTCTGTTATGATCTGAATAAACTCTTTAGCTTTCTTCACTGCCAAGCAATACAGCCATGGTAACCTGGAAACAAAGAGCCTTGTTCACATACGGCTTGCACCAGTGACCAGAGGGATGACACTTCTTTCTCAGTTGGAGTCTCCCATTACAAAATCCAGCTCAGTACCTATGAAGACCAGAGATGCCAGGTCCATCCCCACCTCAGTAGTGCTCCTAGCCTTACTGCCAGTTCCTGGAAAGAGGCTGAAATGTGCTGGCAAGTTCTTGACATGCAACATCCAATGAAAAGAAAGTTGTTCAAAAAATGTATAACAGATTTAATCCCCACTTCCATAATAATTGCCCTTTCAGGATAACAACCAAATTTCAAAGGCAGCACAGGATACTACACAACTTCTGGGAATGGTTTGACAAGGCTAAAACAGCTATCAAACTAAAAGCCCTAGCAAAGAAAAGTCTCCTGGGTGGACAAATAGGTGGAACACAAATTTCCTTTATCACATTGGTTCATAATTGCCCTCATTCCACCCACACACCTGGAACATGGCTGTGGCCAAATTGAAAGAAGTGCTCCTAACTGAATAGCCCCCTAGATCTGTCACGAGTAGCCAAATTCCCCATTTGAGTATGGCAGATAGCAAGTGGAGCTTGCCCTGGAGCAGTTTTGTATCTATGCACACTTACATCTTCTGGCTCCAGTTGAATGTTAAAAGTAATTGAAGAGGGGCCGCAGTCATTCCTTGCTATGCATCCTGTTTACACTTATGGAGAAACAATTGTGGCATTTTCAGATTTGATGCCACTGAATATACCCAGTTTTTTAGCTGTTTTCAGATTATATTATATTAATGCAGGACGACATATGGAGATCTGTTTTCAGCCACTACTTGGGCAAGTTACTGCTGCCTCTTTCAAGGTGTTGAAGTCTGTGTGAATTCAGCCTGCTCTACACTTGTAGAATGTAGGTACATGGAAACAAGCACCGCGGTTTATTAACTCCTGCACTGTGTAGAGATTTTATTGTCAGCTGTGTATTTTCTTCCAGTGCTGTGATATGCTCCCCTTGTTGGGTAAAGAATCCGCCTCCTCAGAATAATCGTTGACAGCTCTAACAGCACAAGTGGCATCCCTGCAGCCAGTTTCACCATCCATGCCTGCTGTCTGCAAGCTTCATGCTGAAAATGCCAACAAAGCAAATTATATGCTATTATACAATCACACTATGATCATTTCTGTAGAAAATGTGCCTTTAATAAGCGCATTGTAAGAAGTTCCCTTCTCTTTTGTGTTTAGCATAATGAACCTTTAGATGGAATTTTAAAGAAAACATAGCAGTCACTAAGCTCCTATTTCTATGTTTATTTATCCAGCAATTTACATTAAACGACAAGTGTAATTAGCTTTCCTGGATAAATGCTAAGCAAACTGGGAGTATTTCAAAAACATAATGGGGCACCTTGCAGCGATGATCTTTTTTCTTTTTCCTTTCCCCCTATATTCAGAGAAGATATTCCCAGAAGGTTCACACTTCTCTGGCTTATGCAGTGACTGGCACTTCAAGACATAGAGCCTGAGGAGCTGCAGTGATATGTTTACACCACAGTGGCAGAAACCTCAGTTGTGCCATGAAAGGAATAAAGCGCTTTGAATTGCTTCCCCTCTGTGTGGTATCAACCCCAGAAATGGGGCAGGGAGGACCCCTATACTATCCTCAAAATCAGGGTTTCCGGCATGCTTAAGAGCAGCGGCTCACTTCACCTGCAAGGAGTTATCAATACCTTAGTTGTAGGGTTGATGCATGTGGAGTAGAGGTGGGTGGGAGAGACCTTTCTCTCTCACTGTTGCCATAGTGCTGGTATACTTTCAGGGGCCTTCAGCCACCAATGAGGTCCCTGAGGCAAGGCCTAGACTAGAAGGTAAAGGTGTGATGACAGATAGCTTAGTCATTTGAGAGCTGCAAACCTTCATTTGAACTTCTGAAACAGAAGTTAGCACAAGGTTTTGCTCCTTTTCATATTGGTTATCATGTGAAAATAGTAAACAAGAGCAGGCATAGGCTTTCCTCTCCTGTGGAAAAGCCCATCGAAGAGGATCAAGGGTGGGAAGAAAACTCCACGGTTCCCCTGGTTGAGTCTGCTCTAAGCATGTCTTCCAAGTGGGAAAAGGTTTCCCCCCCTCATTACCTCCAACAGAAGGAGTGGCAGCCCACCCCCAGATCCTGTGGTTCCTTTGAGACCTGCATAAGGCCACAGTGCTATCTGCATAGAGGACATGTGCCTCAGTACTTTAAAGAGAGATTTAAGAACCGTTGAAGTCTGTGCAGTCCTTAATCATGCTGCTCCAATCTAGGTACCCAGCATGGTAGCAGGGGGTCTCAGATCAGTGCTTTCCCTCTCTTGTGGACTGTGCCCATTTTACCAATTCTGGTGATAACTCTCATTGCAAAGAGTGTGAGGCTATTTAAGCTCTAGCTATGCATATCTTAGACACTGGTGCCTTCTAGACTGGCACATCTCAGGGGTACAGTAGCAGGAAAAAACACTCCATGGTGAAGGGTTTGCCAAGTTTGTAATTAGTCACCTCTTACAGTACATGGAAGCAGTCCCATTCTTTTTCTGTCAGAGTCATGAAAAGGAGAAACAGTGTTCATGAATCAGGCCTTTTCTTTTTCACACCTCTACTCCTAACAGTTGGAAATTGCTTATTTTTGGAACAAACAAATTCAGCAAACACCATCTGCTTTTGCTAAAGTGAGCAACAGTGATTAAAACAGACATGAGAATGTGCATCAAAATGTACCCCCCCTCCACCAGCTTTTTTTAAAGAAAAGAACAGGCTGCATAAAAATAAAATAGAAGTTGAGTTTTCTCTTGGAGGGAAAAAAGGAGTAAAAAGAGGAAGGCTTTAAAATGTTAAATAAAACCTGTTTGTGAACTAAACTACCAAACAGGATCTCAAATAAAATTGAAAGCTGAGGCTGACTGGATATGGGAGGACTCGGATACATAGTATGTAACTATTAATCAGCCTGCCTTGGAAGGCATTACAGAAAAGTTACAACATTAATTGCAACCTTCACTTCAATAGAATTATCAGCATATAAAGAATAAAGTTCAGTCTGGACAGGCCAGAAGATTGAAGTTTAATCTGGGGCAGTACACTCCTGTATGTCAACAGAGATGCCACCACTTATTCAGCTGATCCAGATCTATGGGCTAATGACAAGACAAGGGCATCTCACTCTGCAACCCCATAAACATATGGGCTGGAAAATCCTAAGTACAAGGTCTGGAAACATCTCAGGGTAGGCCTCAATTGCAGAGTGCAGTGGTGTTCAAATATACCTGAATTATCTTGGCACCAGAAGTAATAGTGTTGTAGGAAGCATGACCCTGGGCTCCCCCTGCACCAGCAAGTAGCAAGCTTGGCTGGAAGTCCCATTAGTTGATAGGGCTTCCAGCCAGGGGCACACCATGCACCTCTGCAGCTGGGAGCCCCCAGCTGATCCAGGCTTCCAGCCATGGGGTGTACCTTATGTCTAGGAACTGGCATCAGCTGACAGGGGTCCCAGCCATGGGGGCATACCCTATGTCTGGGAGCCCTAACTTGGCCATACGTTCAATTAATGACACGATGGGAACCATGCACAAAGTTGTTCCATATTTTTGTGTAATAACTTTGTGGCTTATTCTTTGTTTTATCACACTAATAATTGCATTAACGCATGGCCAGGTAATGACTAAAAGCATGATTAATTGGCACTGACCTATCCTCTTCTTTATGTACCATTCCCCCAACTTTTGTGCTTCCTGTTGTCTTTGTCAGTGGTGAGTTTGTTTTCTTCACTATCTCTGACAAAAATATTAAGCAATATAGGGCCAGGAACTTATCCCTCTAGTACCGTACTACAGAAATATCTGCTTGATGATGATGATTCCTCATGTACAACTCCATTTTGACCCCTTTCATCCAATATTTAATACATTGAATGTATGCCATGTTAACAGTATATTGCTTTAGTTTTTTTCAATAAAAATGTCTTGTGGTGCTTACTCTTACATGAAAACCGTTGACTATCAACCAAACTTGCAATCTCATAAAAAAGGCACCAAGTTAGCTTGACAAAATCTATTTTCCCTAACCTTATGTTGATTGGCATTAATTATTTTCCCTCCTTCAGTTTTTTATTAATTGAGTCCTATACCAGCCATTCCATTATTTTGCCTAAGATCAGTGTCAGGTTGACAGGCTATAAGTAGCTGCCTTGTGCTTTTTAAACTTTTTTTCAATATTCACACAGCTTTCTTCCACTCTCTGGAACCTCTTCAGTGTTCAAAACCTTACTGACATTTCCAGCTCAATCATTTAGATTGCTTTTGTTTCTTACTTAGGAACTGCTAGTTGTCCTTGTCTTTCATTTTTTCCCCTAGCATTGTACATACTTTGGGGGCCAATATGCAGAGCTCAGTTGAGGCTTCACTCATACTTAATAGACCTGGCCAAATTTTCAGAAGGGTTCAGCAGCCAGCACTTCCCAGTGCCCATTATAACATTTCCATCATCCACTGCTATACTGGAAGATACTTTACACTGTGATCATCCACTGCAATACTGGAAGATACTTTAGACCTGTCCAGTGGACATGGGAACAGAGGAGCTATGCTTAAGGCAACTTAACGAATCAGGCCTTCCTTTTTGAGGTTCACTCTAGCTGTTTACACTGCCTCTGTGAAATATATCTTATTTGTTAGTTGTGTTATTCACTGGCAGGTTACAGCACACGGCATGGTCAGTTTTTCTCCGTATCTTATTTCTAATTTCTCTGGGCTCATGTGAAGAGGTGTGCCAAAGAATAAATTATTAAATGTATGAAAGTGATCAAAAGAATAACCTGTTAATCTCAAGAGTAAATGAAAAGACAGTGACTCTAATTCATTTCTCTGTGCTCTTGTTCCTCAAATGGTTTTGATAAACAGTTCATTGGTTTTTTTGTTCTTATTGTTAAAATTAAAAATGTCCATTTTTTTAAATGGGGTGGGGGGGAACAGGGGACGGGGGACTGCATTGTGTTTTTTAAAACACAGTAGTTTTCAAGATCACCATTCATGGTATGCTGCGCCAAAGAAAGCAACCTGTGTCCTTGAAGCAAAAGTGCATGGGGGTGGGTTAGGGTATTGGAATTGGGGAGGGGGAGGGAGCCATCAAGCGCTTAGATTGTAATCAGATAAAGCTAGCTGTTTGGTATTAGTGTGTTAGCTTTGTCCAAGCCCCTAGCATCCTCAATGAGCCAAAGCACTCTCTTCATTTGTCACCCCAGCGCACCTTTTGTGTGAATAATTTCCCATTGGTATTACCCAGAGCTTGGAGTCGATAGCCGACTAGCCTCTTCACTTGTACCATTATTTCCAGCAAGCTTGATACATCTGCAATAAATCCTAGAGGATTTGCAAGTGGACTGAGGGAGCGTGAGTGACAGAATGAGCTGATAAGGTCTGAATCCTACAGAAACAAAAGGCTTTCCATTTTGTTCTGACAAGACAGTCACTGCCTTTGAATTGATTTGATTTGATCAAGTTTTTGCCAGCTGTCTATACAAGTTCAAGCAAGTGAAGAATTAAGCCCAGAAGCTTTCTCTCGCCCTCAAAAAAACCTTCATATCAATGTGAGGGAAGAAAATATCTTTCATGAGTTTGCTTGCTTGCTTGCTTTGATAACACAGGATCTTTGAAGCACTTAGAGCCCTTCTCTAATTATGTTTTCAGATGAGAAGACTTTGAAAATTATGATTCAGAGCTCTTTGGAAGAGCATCTTAAATATGGAAAGAAATTTGCTCACAGAGCCAGATCCATTTGGTGCTAAGGAGCTGTAATATATTTTGACATTTATAAGGTAGATCGTCGTAATGTTCTTTAAATTCTTATTTTCATGTTTGTGTTTATTCAGAAAAGCATGAATCAGAAACAGCATCTATTTTTCAGCCTTGTCCGTTTAATGCATCGTGCAATGCTACAGTGCCAGGGGATATTCTAAAATGGTAGAAAAACACTAGATATGGGTAAAAGGTTCAAACTCATTTGACACTTGTTAAAATGAAGACAAACTTGGTGAGTTGGTAGTGAGGTGTATTAGAAGAGTTTAGAATAGATGACCCGGTGCACCAGTCTAGGAAAGGCAAAGCTTTAGTGAAAAGTTTTCCTATGGCATGTTAAACATTGTTCCTAGTTAGTTCAACTTAATTTTATTTTCTAATACTGGAATAGACTCGCTTTCTTGGAACTTTGCTGTCTGATTTAGTGTTTTTATTTTTGAGACATATTTTGCCTACTAGAATACATCCGTGGAGGAAATATTCTTGTGTCAAGAAAATGTCAGCATTTTTTTTGCTGTTTTGCTTGTTGCATGGTAAATATAAGCTCATATGGTGAACTATATAACAGAAGGGCTTTACATCTACTCCAGGCAAAAAATAAAAAGGAGTGACCTTTTACCATTAACATGCAAAAAATTAGCAGGTTTTTGGAGTGTCTTATCAGCATATATGCTGAGGAGAAAAAGGGAAGGTTTTCATTTGTATGAATTTGATTTTTCAGAAGCGATGCCTTTCCCCCAACACTGTACATATGCATAATTTTCAAGTTTATATTTCTGTATGCAATTACCAACATCCCTCATTTAAATTGTGTACTTTACATATTCAGCTAACATAAATAATTAGGCACCTAAGCCGCTACTTGTACATCTGCCTGATTCTTGCACAACCAAATACAGGTATGCAAGTATAGTGTAAATCTACTTCAGACTTAGTGGTGCGAGTCTTAGGCCAGGTACAGACATTGCACTTTTACCAGTATAAGTGATCAGAAATCAGTATAAGTGACCGAAATAGAACAGAAGTTCAGCACACATAGACTGGTTTAAAAATGGCAGAGCCTAGTCTAAGATTTGCCCTCCCCTCCCTGGCAAATATATGTTCTGGTCACTACTGATCTAAACTATGCTGCTTACAGAAAACTACGTAACTTAGATTGATTCCACATTGAACTTTTTGAATGTCTGTACCTAGCCTTCATGTCCTGATCCTCAGCCGTGTCATTGGATTCTTGGGTCATAGCATTAATTAGTTTCTACTCCAGCAAGGCTAGACAGTGCATATTTATTGCACTCTATGAATAGTCTAATAGGTTTAATATTTAACTGAGATGCTGAATATTCCTTTGCTTGCATTTTCCTTCCTATCCATCTCATGAACATCTCTGATTTTTCACTTAGCAGCCTTACTTAAGTGGCTGAATAAGATTCCAGTCCCTCTTTCCAGAAGGGAAAATTATCAGTCACAGTTGTTGACTATTCTGTTATCACTATTAACTGTGTAGATGTATTTTAATGTCCTTCAGAACTTTGCCATCCATGGTCTGACAGTTAAAGCACTGTGTATGTGTATATACACAAACATATATACATGTGCATGTGTACAAACATATACACATGCGTATGTATATATGATCAGTGAGTTTCATTTCTCCCACCAGTATACTTTCTGATTTGGGAGAAACTTCTTAATGTCTCTGCACTTCAGTTTTTCCATCTGTAAAATGGGAATAAGTCTTATTTTATGTAGGTATTTTGAAATTTAATGCATAAACATTTGGAAACCACCACATGATGTTTATTATGTTTTAAAATCACACAGAATAAAAATAAAAACTCAAACAAACCCTAGAACATGCTATGGGGCCAGGTAAGAATGGCAGTTGCTACTGAGTTTTCAGTACAGCTAATTTTTTAAACTTTGAAATCTTGTCACATGTCAGAATTAAAGCTGCCTGTGCAACCTTAATTTGTCCCTCTCTGTACGTATGTGTTATGTAACAATTTTAGCGATGTTACTGCTTTTTCCAACTTCCCTTAATCCTGGCATTTGCTAAACTTTGAGGGTCTGACTTTGCACCCCCTAATAGTCATGCTGTGTCCAGGAAAAGATTCTTAACAGAGCCAACTGAAAGAAGAGAAATTCCCTCCTATGGGAGCATATTGACTCCTATGTGGCTCATCAACAGTTAGACCCTTTAGATTACTAGCATAGACATTTTCACTTTGAGCTGACCGACTCAGCAACAGCAATAATGGGCTGCTGTTCTTTCTGTGGGCCAGCTGTTACAGCTAGGTGGGGCCCATATTTTGCCATTGTGTTTCAAAGATGTGGGGTAGTAGCAGAGATGGTGCTGCGTGCACAGGTGAAGCAGTCTCTGTTCTCAGTACCAATGGCTTTACTGTTGCAATCCCTGATTGCTCAGGAAAGCAATGCAGGAAGGAACCTTGCTTAGCCTGTGCTGCCATGGAGTATAGCAATGAATGATTAAAAATGAACAAATGGAAAAGTTCAGTGTTTCAGAAACTGAGCAGATTTAGGTAGATTTTCACAGAGATGGAACAAAGGACATCCTTAGCACCAGTGCAACCTCAGACCCAATGTACATGTCAAATCCCTGCTCCAAATCCTGGAAGTAGTGGGAGTCTTCAACAAAAGGGCTGTAAGAATTCTTGTAGCATAGGCGAAGCAGGGAAACAAGCTGAACTTTGTTGACTGACATTTGCCAAAAAAAAATTAAAATACCCCCTTTTTAATCATTAATCTTTTTTTTAATTAGAAAAGTTTTTAATCAGACACTTTTAATCAGAAATGTTATGGTGGAAAGTGTTGGGCAGTGTTAATTATGGTGATTACAGTCTATACCACCCACAATCTGTACCACCTAAAATTGAGGCCCTTTTAGAAGAGTTGTAGCCACACATTCTTCTGATATATTTTTACAAGATCCTAGCTTCAGAATGGAGTGTGGGAGACTAATAAAATTGAATTGATTTACTTATTCTGATGAGGGAAGGGAACATGCTTTTCAGGTCTGTTGGCCTTTGAGCTCCCTCTTGGTCCCAGGATTGAGCCAGGCCTGCAAGCTTCTAAGCGTGCTCACTTCCTGCAGGCCTTAGGGAGTAGACCAGGAGTGGGCAAAATGGCAGATCTGGTTGGCAGCTGGACTGTATTTCCCAGCAATCCCTGTCTGAACAGCACAGCTTGGGCCGATCTCCATGGAGACCCCAGGAGTGGCACGACTGTGACAGCACGAGGTTGTGATGGCCCCGTGCTCCTAGGATCTCCATGGAGACTGGCCCAAGTGATGCTGACAGGGCATGCTGCTGGGAGAGGAGCTACATTTGGGGCTGGGATCTTGCGGAGGTGACAGTGCAAGCCAGAGCTGGGGCAGAACCACAGTCCGCTGCCTGCACATCTCTGCCTGAGGAACCTGTGCTTGTTGCAGGGGCATGCAGGCAGCAGATCACAGCTCAGCCCTGGTTCCAGCCCCTTGTTATCACCACCACAAGATCCCAGCCCTGGCCCCAGAATATCTCCACACACAGCCACACACCCTGCCAGCACTGCTCAGGCTGGTCTCCATGGAGACCCTGGGAGCGTGGGACCATGATGGCCCTGCACTGTCATGGGCCTGCCACTGCTGGGGTCATGGAGACCAACCAGAGCGATGGAGGCGGGGGCTGCTGGGGAATGGAGTCCACCATGGGTCCGATCCAGCCCATGGGCCGGAGTTTGCCCATCCCTGAAGTAGACAGTAAATGAGGAAGCTGATGGAAAGATCCTCCCTTATTAGATCTCGTGTTACCCTCTGAGTCTGTTTGTTTTCAGTACCTTTCTAATTATATGGGCATTTGTTCCTGTATCTTCTTCAGTTCTTTCTCTAAGCACATTGCCAGTGTGTAACACCTCAGAGCCACGCTTCCACTTCAGCTCAGCATCTTCCAGTTTTTTAGCTCTAATTGTCTACTTCTCATTTACAGCATCGTGGTGTTGTTCCCCCAGTTGTTTTTGTCACATGCATAATCCTGAAAACACTGATGGTAAATCCTGAGAGATCTTTTTTTCTCAGTGTTGCTTTCAGGGCACTGCAGTTGTGACAGTCAGTAATATGCCCTCCAATCATGTAGTTCTGTTTACTTTCCCCTAAATCTGTATGATTTTTTCTTACAGCTATTGACTAAGTATCCTGCAATGCTTCTTTCTGGTATGTCCTGAGGCAGCACCTTTGTCTTGTCCTAATGAGATTTTTTTTCATATTTAATGTTTTTTGATTCCCTGTAAGTATAAACTTAATTCATGTTTCCTCTGATTTGAATAAGTGCTTAAAAGTTCATAGGCCAGAGCCTTACCTTGTATAATGGGAGCAGCTTCAGTGGAGTTAAGCTTGTTTATACCAGCTGAAGATTTGGTCTCCTATCCCCATTTAGAATCTATTTTATAACCCCTGGGCCTAAGCATAGAATCTTAAATGTAGTTTTATCTAGTAGGTGATTAAAGGTGAAGCAAATTTGCACTGGAAACTTTGGGGCTCTTTTAAAATGGCTATTCCAGGCAAGGAATTGCTATTCATTAAGAAGTTGTTCAGTAACGCTACATTAAAAGTTAATGTGATCTGTGGATGTGTAACCTAGGGTAAGTCAGAAACTAGGGGCATGGTGGTTAATTTTACCTCTCTATACAGCAGCGATGAGACAGACACTGCATGCAGTTCTGATGTTTATTGTAACAGGGTCGGACTCAATGTATTGTAATTTGGGGTTGGACTTGATGATCTGCTAAGGTCCCTTCTGACCCAAACATCTATGAAGTTATGAAAAAAACAGCCCCCTGCCTGACTCACCTTGGCTATGTGGCTCAGGTGGCTGGGCTCCAATTAAGTCAGCCAGTGCTGTGTCAACCAGAAGAGCCTTGTCAATTGGCCCAGGACCTGGGGAACATGGGCTAAGAACAGGCCTGGAGATGGAGTCACTGGAGGTGTGTACCAGTACACTGGAAACAGGTCTGGATGCTCTTTCTGCTGCCAGAAAGGATCCGGCAGTTTTCCCCAACACCAGCACACCCAGAGAAGCATTGGATGGTCATCCTGCTGCTGAGGAGTCTGAGGAAAAAATGGATGCTCACCTCACAGCTGGAAGGAGTCTGGTTGCTCCCCCTGAAGCCAAAATTTCCAGGGAAGCACTGGACACTATCCCCACTGCTGGAGGATTAGGGACCCAGCTGGACTCTCTCCCTCCTGATGGAGGCCTGGTGGGAAAGTGAGCCTCCTCAGGGGTGTTGGTGGCTGCCATGAGACAGTTCCATACCTGGTCTAGCGCTAGGGCAGGAAGAACTTGTGTGAGAAGGGCAACTTGCCAGGAAGCATAGGGGCTTGATGGTGGGGGAATGAGGGGTGCACTAGGCACCAGAGCAACCCATGCCCAAGAAAAGGATTGCTTAGCATGGAGGTATCATTGCTTTGCTTGGCAGCCCAGTCTGAGCCATTTAAGTTACATTATGTGTTTAGTTGTGATTTTGAAGATAAAAGGCAGCAGCAGGATCTGCATGGTCTCAATTCTCGCCGGACATCTGGCATAGAAGAAAAGACCACGTTATCAAGCTGAGATGTCACCAGGGTGATTACAACACCCGAGTGGAAAGGAGTGGGGTGTAGGGGAGGAGGAGCCCTACAAAAGCCAAACCAATGCAGTGGCACCTGGATCCTCAGGGAACCACTCATCACCACCTCCAGGCAAGTGAAGGTTCACCCTGTGGACAAAACAAAGTTGAGGTGGGCAAATAGGTCCCCGTGAGGGACCTAAAGAGCTTTATTTGTCTGGTTCATCAAAGATGGACAAATTGAGAGCTGACTTGATTACAATATACAAGTAACTGTTCAGGGAGAAAATGATGGCTACTAAGCTAACAAAGGAAAGCATAACAAGAACCAACTGGTGGAAAGCTGTATCCAGACAAATTCAGATTTAGAAATAGGGCACTTTTTTTTAATACTGAAAATGATTAGCCATTGGAACAGTGACCATTGGAGCCTTCAAATCAAGACTTGATGGTCTTCTAGAAAATACATATTAGACACAAGTTATTGGGCTCATTACAGGTATAACTGTAGAATTCCATGGCCTGTCTGTGCAGGAGTCTGGTCAGATGATATACTTATCTCCCTGGCTTTAAAATACAGTTAAATAAGTTCTCTTAAAATTCGCTTCAGTTGATGTTATTCTTTGGGGAGGGAATTGAAAAGGATTAATTATGAAATTAATATTTGAATAAAGTACTTTGAAATGAATTAATGATGTTCTGAAATTCTTTCAAGACTTTATTTGCAGTAAACCAGGTAGACAGAGGTAGTTAGCCATCTAGTTTAGCAGTTAACTTGGTAAATTGCCTTTTATAAGAAGAGCAGCTTTATACAATTGGGAATCACCAGGTGGCGCCAATACAGATAGTCTTATAAATTGTATTTACTGAGGGTGGGATTTTCTAAAACTGTTGAGATTTACTTCAGTATTCACATGGACCAACAGCTAGCACTTTTGAAAACCTCACCGTGAAAATATAGGTAGTTAGATCATGTATAAATGCTAATTATCAGTGGTGGTGCATTTCTTTTATAGAAGTTGAATGTTTTACCAGGAAAGTGGCTTCTCTCTGACTGGAATCTTTTTAAGGTGTAGAGCCATGTGGTGTAGGATAGATACATACAAAGCAAGCACAATCCAGTGTCAAAATGCTCTGATTTTCTCATCGTCTCTAGATAACATAGTTTGGTTGTAATGCAGGTACACATCATGCAGTGATAACAGATGTAGGAGCAACTGTCAAATTATTACATTTAGCTACTTAAAAACATGTCCTTTGTTGTGTTGTGGTAGAAATCTATGGAACTTTTTATTTTCCTCACCCAGATATTGTTTATTTGGTGTGTGGAGAATGAACTACTGTGACACTGCAACAGAGTTATTACTCCTTTGACTCCATTTGGGATGTAGACCCAGCTGAACAATGAAACTTGCATATAAATAGTAACCTTTCTTCCAATGTACCTCCAAAATGCATCCTGAAGGCAAATGTATTCTTTCTGGAAGAAAGACGATTGATATGTTTTAGGCAACAGAAAGAGCACTGTGTTGTTTCACTGCTCATGCTCTTTCCAATTTAAAAAAAAAATGTTAATATTTCAGAAATTCTTCCTGGGTTCTCAGGACTCATTCACAAACTAAATAGCCCTGCTTGCTTGTTCTCACTCTGAATGAACAGGAAATCATAGGAACTAAGGTCCAGCACTTTTTCCCAGCAGGGCCTGAGTTGCCAGCACTTCCCCTAAACTGAAAATAATATCTAGCTGTTTTGTTAGAAGAAGAAAAATATGATGCAATTATGGAAACAATGACTTAGAGACTTTCAGAAAAAAGCTCAAAGAAAGAAAGAATAACTGGCTTGAAGAGTCTGAATGCAGTAGCTGCTTATTCTGTACCATGGATGGTACCTACTGATTCCACTGCTTCCAAGCTCAGATCTCTGCTTGGAGCATGCCAAAAAAAATCTCTCCTTTGTCCTCATCCTAATGTGCTCCATTAAGTGTGAGGGCACCAGACCATCTTCATACAACCTTACAACTCAGTCCCCTCTCGGTCCTGAAACCATAGGCCAGGACACAGGCAATAACAGAATCGCAGCAAGAAAAAATCAGAAGCCCAGATAATTTTGGACCAGTATTTCCTACCTGATTTCAGCTGGATGAAAAATAGCAAAATAATTGCAATTTTTTGTGTCATAAATATTTCTTGATATCCTTGTCTCATTTGTATTTCTGTCCTGGACAATGAAATAAAATACAACAGGTTTGGAGGGTCTTTGAGATTTTGAAAGTATCTGGTTGACCTTTGCTTTATGTAACTGAAGTATGAGGATACTAATTTTTAGATGGTTAAAAACAAACAACAAAGTATCAACACGCTCCCAGACTGTAGCCTCACCAGGATGGAGCTCCTATGTGTTATACATGTTAAATATGTCCTCTTCAGAGCTGCCTCTGACTATGTGCCCTGGGCCAGGTGAAAAGACATTTTCACAAAAACAAATAAAGAAATAGCAAATGGAAATTTCCACTAGGAAGATGATTCTGCAGTTACTGGGAGGTCAGCATTATTGTGCCTTTAAAAATAGTGTCCCTATATTAATTTTTTTTCATAAAAATGCTGCAGAAAAAGGGGAAAAAATAGTTCTTTTATGAGCTATTTTATCCTTTTTTTGTCCTCTCTTGCAGTCGACTTTTTGGCAAAATACTGCATCTTCAGCCAGGAGAAGTTGGCTAAGTACAAAAGGGCTTTTGAAGCGGTAAGTGTAAATTCAGACTTCTTTTCTTTTCTTTCTTCCTCCCCCCCCCCTCCTGTGTCTGTAGACAGTTAAGCAGAAATAATAAGCACCATTGCTTGCAGTACACGTCCCATGAATTACTCTGACATCAAATGTAACTTTAGAATGGAGGCACGCTTTATTCTTTTCGGCGAACTGTTCCCCTATCCATTCTTTATTTACATGTCGTGAGCCTAAGCGTTGCACAGCCAGTCAGAACACACACACACACAAAAAAGGAAAAAACGGAGGATGCCATTAAACAAATTAAAAGGGATGGGGATGACTAATACAGTACTCTTGGAATCTGCAATTTGATTAGTCTGAGTTTAATACACAAAAGCAGCGCCGAAGCAGGAGGGGAGTCGAAGTGCTCTTTAATAACCTTCTACAATTAAATTATGGTGATGAATTTAACTATTCTGTGCTGCTAAAGGGGTCTTATTATCTGATTGACTCTGAAAGAAAGTCAGTATGTAACCAGGGTTCTTGAATCCAGCTATTTGGAGACATACAGTAGTTTTATGCTTTAACAACTGCATTTTTTTTGCATGGTTTCCCCATTTGAATTCATTTGTGATTTGAGCATGATGGCTCTTAGGGTTATTCTGACTACATTTGATGACAGTGCATGATAACCCTTTTACTGCTGTGCTCAGAGAGCAAGGTCTAAAATAAGCTGATAGTGTTTTGTCTCCCATTCTGTATTTTCGCTTTAAAATGTTATCATTTCCTTTGTTTTTCCACATTGTCTAATGATGCATCTGTTGAACATAGACATAGAGTGTAAAGAACACCTTAATATCTTTGTGAACGAAAGGGATCATATGAATTACATGAATATTAATCTCGGATATTGTTTGTAGCCTTCTATTTCTTTCCATGCTTAACTTAAGTCATGCCAGACTCCAGTCCAGAGTCACTTCAGACCAAATGTTCTGTGAAGGCTTGGAAAGTCAATGTGTTAATATAGAGTAAGAAAATATCTTCTTTAAAATACTACATTTGTATTAATGACTAAATAGCAACTAGATTTGTTCAGTTCTTTGGCCATCTGCCCTTACAGGCTTCACAATCAGTCTGGGGTCAAAGTCAGGTAGCTTCATACAAAAGAAGAGAATGTGAAAGAAACAGAATCCAAGTGTTGGTGCTAGGGGATGTTGCTCTTTCACTAAGGGCCAGTATCCTGGGATTTTTATTCCAAAGTTTGGCCATAACATTTTAAGGATATCAAGGTAGAAGAGAAAGGAGAGACAATTGTGGTAGGTAGTTATTCAGTCAGAGCCTGATTCTGATGCCCATTTGCATGCTGAGTCATATCTTGCTCCTTACATAGTCTCACTGAAGGAAGTGAGACTGCTTGTGGAGCTAAGGCATTGAACAATAGGGGTAAGCGTGGTAGAATTCTGTATACAGCGTAATGTGCTCGGCATTACCAGCCCTTGCAAACTGATGAGCATTGTAGTCCTTTGGAACAGGGAATGCTGAAGGGTTGCTTTTGTCCCATTGTACTATATTCCCTTTCCCCACAAATTATTCTGGGGCCAAATTCTGAGGCCTTTATTCAGCACATACTGAGCTCAGTGAATAAGGTCTGATTAAAAGCCAAGGGCAAGACTGTAAATAGTCCTCTGCAGCTGTCCGTGGGTGTAGGGGGTGTGCGCTATAATCCTTGAGCACATGTTCTTTTGAGCTGCTTACCTGGATTCCTGCTATGTGCACAGGCAAGTGAACAGGCCTTGCTCAATTTTCTTTCCTGAAATGTTGCAAGCATTTATGTTTTCAAAAATATTTGAAGTCAGTGTAATTTGAAGTCATCCAGTTCTGGAATAACTCTCCATGAATAGTAAATGGATGGGCCATGCAACTGAGAAGTACACATCATTGTCTGAAAAGATGGCTTGGGCTAGCTTTGTGGTCATGGCCCGGTGTGCTGTGGTCTAGTCCCTCAGAATAAGTTAAAAGCAGTCGGAAGATTGCTTGGATTTATTTTGGTTGCCAGTTGCCCCAGGGAACTGTGAGAACAACTGAGAAAAAAGGCCACTAAGTTCCCTTCTTCAGGGAGAATGGGGGCATTTGGACTATATACTAGTTCCATGCCAGAGCCCTTTTCACTGAAGAGGTTCTTCTTCCATAACCAGCTAATCCAACTTTAGGGTTACTTTGAAGTATGACCCACTGCAAAGTGATCTCAGTACAGTTGAGGTTTGGAGCCTATAAGTTCTGCATGTCTTCCTGTACAGTTACTGCCACATTTCAGTATACTTTTTAAACATTTTGGCCAGATCCTCAGACACTGTAAATTCACAAATTGAGCTTCCACAACTTTCCATTAGCTGAGGCTCTGTTCGTTTGTTTGTTTTTTTAATGCAGTACATTCTTTTAATGGCAATGATCTATTTTTACTTTTGTGAATGGGCAGTTGAGAGCAGCACCTTTCGGTTAAGGGCAGTGGGAGGAAAGCTTTAGCTTTACTATTTGATATTTCAATAGAACATTTCATCTTTAAACAGTAAAGTTCTTCCTCTGCTCATTAAGCTAATACAGTATTAAGTCAGGATGGAAATTTCCATTATGAACTAGTGATGAAAGTCAAGCATAATGTCAGTTTTCAGCGAGATGCCAGTGAGAGATTTGAGAACTCAGATTTTAATACAGTAGTATAAAAATAAACTTCAAGCAGCATTCACAGTTTATACTTGGTGAAAAGGGCAGCTCACTGCATGAAACCTGAGGATGCTGTGCTGAGCAACATTTCCTTTTAAGAAGATTGTGCTCCCAAATTAACTTGTTCTGATGCTAAGCATAGCAGAAACAGTGCTGCTGCTAAGCAGAACAATTGCTTTTCCTTTGCAGTCTGCCTGCTGTTTTTTTCAGTCCTGCTTTGTGTTCCAACCCTTGGCTGGGTCTGGGACAGTGGTTCAATAACTGTGAAGCTCTGTGTTTAGATCCAAGTCAAATCAGTGACACACAAATTAAGGGCAGGCAGCAAACCCTGAATGTGCCAGTTTTGTAAAATCAGTCTTTAGAATAAATGAGCTGATAGCCTGTTTTATTTTACTGTTTATGCACCCTCCACTCTTGCATGTTGACTGTTATGTATAATTCTCACATCATGTTAAATTAAAATCTTTACTGTATCATTGCAGCCCACCAGTAAAAATAACACTGTAGCTGTGGCAAAACTCCCACAATGTTGCATATTGTTGATGACTGCCTGCTGATTAAGTTCAGTGGTGGACTACAGGAACTGCGCATAGCCACTGAGGATGCATGGCTCAGCAATTATGCACACGTTAACTGACTGACCAGTAAAAAAACCAACCAGAACTCCCCCCCCAACCCCCCCCCCAAAAAACCCCAAAAATAAAAAAAACACTCACTAGCAGTAATCAAATGTATGACCAAAAAATACAAAAAGAGCAATTTTAAGCACCTTGCTTGAAGTCAGTAGTTAAACAAGGATTTTGGATATGGATAAAGACATTATCTTTTGGTCAACATGTAAAGGAACATCATAGGATCTATATAATTTATAGAAGAACTGTTGAAAAAGGAACACCCATAATTCCTAAGTCAGGATGGAAAAGAATCATACCAAAACCTAATAGTGATGCCAAACATTAGAAAAAGGAATTAAAAGCAAGAAGGAATCTTAGAAAAGACAATCTGGGAAATTTAAATCTTTAGACTCTTCATGGAGGTTCACCATGATGCAGTCACAAAAGCTTGAATGCCCCTAGGTGGAACAGGGAGTAGGAAAACAAGAAATGCCTAGTATGGCAAAAGGGCAAGATGTACAGAAGTATTTGGATTAAATAGATATCCCTTAAAATACAGTTAGCCAGTATCCCCCTTAAATGGTGCTCATGCGTAGTCAGGCTCCAGAGCTAGGGGCAGAAATTGCACATAAACTGGCAAAAGTGATGAAATGGTTCAAATCTGTAATACAACAAATCTGTAATACAACAGTGCACATAAATTGCTTTCAAAATGGCCAAAACATTAAACCTGTAACAGAACAGAAGTGTACTGCAAATAAACCAGTTTCAAAATGGCTGAAACTAGTTTAAGGTAAACCTGGTTGAATATAGTATCAGATTGAACTGATTTAGGTCCAGCCAGTTTATGGAGCTTCTGTCCCAGACCCTGCTGGCATTGTGCACAGATAGAAACAAGGCAACACAGGACCTCCTGGTCTCGGAGTTCAGTCCCCTGCTATTGTGTGCAAACACATCTGATGATCCCTTCTGTGAGCTGAACAAGTTGAGTCTTAAAAGCAGTTGAGCTGGTTGTACCTCTACTCCTGTTGGAGGACTGTTTAAGGCCTTCAGTCCTCTGGTAATGAAAAACATTCTGCAAATTCCCTGCCTGTTTTTTTTCTCTACAGGCAGTTTATACCCATTTGTTCTTGTGCAATGTGGCCCTTTAGATTAAACATCTTCTTCTCCCTCTCCAGTGTTTTCTGTGCTGGTATATTTATAGACAGCAATTTGATTCTCCTTCAGCTTTTATTTTGCTAGGCTAGAAAAGCCAAGCTCTTTTGATTAGTCATAAAGTAAATCTCCATTTCCTTCATCATCCTGATAGTCCTTTGTACCTGCTACAGTACATCTTTTTAAAATGTGGATAACCAGAATTGGAAACTATATTCAAGCTGAGATCTTACCAGTGCCCTGTTGAATGGCATTACACTTCTCTATTCAAAATACCTAATGTATCCAAAGGTCACAGTTTTCATAGATCACATTCATAGCTCATTATCAGCCTTCCATTTCGTACTGCACATTCTCACCCTGTATTTATTATCCATAATTCCTGAATTCAGTTTTTCATGTGTGAGATTCTGATCTTCCTGTGTATTGATGATGCCTCCCAGTCTTGTGTCAGATGTGGGCCTGTTGCACAGAGCAGCTGGTCTCACCAGGTTTTTAACTTAGTTTAATTGCTGCCATCATCTGAGATGACAGAAAGGACTCGTGGATTCTCCCTTACCTTTGCTGTTTTTGATATTACCATATCTGGATGGGTATGATGTTCTAGGTCTCTCTCTTTCCATTCTTTCTAACTCTTGTCCTTTCAATTAACCCTTTTAAGGATGAAGCCATTATTATTAGAATATTTTCATATTGCAAGAATTTTTATTTGGAAGTAAGGATAGATGCAGTATTAGACGTCTTGTGCTACTGAGTGTTTTGTTTTGGTTAAAAAGAGCTGTCCCTTTAAAAAAGGTGTGGAACTTCAGGGGAACTTCACTGCCATGTATATGAGAAGATATGAGTGGTGTGGAGGAGACTCTGTCAGTGTGCAGAGATTGGAAAGCCCTGCTGTGTAAATTCCAAAAAAAATCAGAATTGGACTTAGTATCCCTCCTTTTCAGAAAGCAAGGTTCATTTTTAAAGGTATAAAATTAGCACGTAGTAGGATAGTGGATGCCTTGGGACATTGCTAATAGGTTACAGAGCTTTTCAGCTATAGCTTGTTTGAATCCGGTGAAGCTCAATGTGTTAAAATTTAAGTCTGAATTACAGATCTTTGATGGTTATGTGCAGCGCTGGATCCAGAGCGGGTATAGTAGCATGTCTGCACCTCACTTTTGGGCTGGACCATGATGCTGGAGACCCTGGGGACATTAACAAAAAAAAGCCCCTAAAGTGGAAGAGAACCCCTGCTTCTCGTCTGTGCTCAGATGCACATCCCCATCCCCTCCCCTCCCCCTCCCCTCCCCTCCCCTCATTCTCCACCTGCTGTGGCTGCTTTCCCTGCTGTCATAAGGGCAGGGAAATCTTCATAGCTGCTCCTGTCTGCTCCAGCTGGGCTGTGCAGGAACTGGGCAGTGGCAGCAGCAGCAGCTTTCCATGCCTGCTCCTGGGGGACCAGGCAGTACGAGGGAACCTTACCCCTCCTTATTGCTGCTGCTGCTATTCCCAGCTAAGCCCAGCTCCCATGCAGCCAAGCTTGAATGGGCAAGAGCAGCTCTGAACCTTTCCTCTGCTCCTGGGACAGTCAGGAAAGCAGAAGCAATTGGAGGAGGATGGGAGGGAATGTGCCTCTGAGCACAGGAGAAATCGGGAATGCTTACTTGCTTTGGGAGCTCTAAGAAGTCCCCAGAGGTTACTGCAGCTATGGGAGGCAGGGGCTGTTACCAAATGTACCAAAGACATAATTTCATCTTCATAAAAAAAAAGCAGCCATAATATTTTGACTAATTTCCTCATTTTAGAAGGCCAGATTTACTGTTTTTGAACATCAAGGGTTGGCAAATCTGATTCTGGCAGTTTCTGAAGTACCTGTACTCCATGAGATGTTGGTGTAAGAGGCAAGCTCCTCCATAGACTATAAAATTGATTTAATTCTAGGTAACAAGGGGGAATGTTCTCTTATCACACTTTTAGGCTGGTTTCCATGTGGACCAAAAACAACCAAATATACCAAATTTTACTCAAAAACATTTCCTGTAAATGGCTGTGTCCGATTCTGACAAAAGCCTTTGTTCCTAAGAAGTTACTAAAACTCAGTCAATGCATTATATCTTAGTGACAGAATAACTGTATAACACTACGTGTGTCAGTGAGACATATGTTAACTCGCTGCACAAGAGATGCTTGCACAAGGTATAGAATTACTTGGGAAGAGCTTTGAATGTGCATGGGTTGTTTCCTTCTTTTTTGGATTTTCTAAAAGCTCCATCTTTGTTTCAAGCAAGGGCTGTCTCCTTTTACATGCGGAGCCCTGCCTTATCCATTAAATGCTTTGCTGCAGCACACTGAACAAGAAGGGTCATAAAGGAGCACTGCACCTGAGAAGACTCCATTCAGTGATGCAGGCCTCCTCTGCCTCATTGGCTGCACACTTTGCTGAAAAGTAAACAGAAAGGGGCTCTTGAAGCCCTTCCTCCATTAGGATGAAATTCACCTGTGAGCATGCAGTCAGAAGCAAGACCTGCAGACCACTTAAATCCTTGCTACATTCCAGTATGCACTATATAATGTGGAATGACCTATGCAGTCCTTAGTAGAGATGAACTTATTACCAGTAGTAGCTGGTCTGTACTGGCTCTTTTCTGTAAAGAACTACACATTTGGTCATGTGTAGATTGGTTATGTAACATTGTTCACCATGATACCATATTTTCTTTGCTAACAGTTTATTCAATTCATTGGTGGGCAACAGGGGAGGAAGAAAGGAGAGCAGTAGAATACAGACACTGGCCTGCAAAAAAACATATTTCAACTAACTTAAGGAACTTATGGACAGGATCCTCTAAGGGACAAATTTGAGGGGAAAAGGGGTCCAGGATAGCTGGCTATAGTTTAAGAAAGCCGTATTAAGGGTTTAGGAGCAAGCCATCCTGATGTGACTGAAGAACAGGAGGTGCACCAGACCAGCCTGGCTAGACAGCAATATCTTTAATGAGCTGAAACTCAAAAAGGAATCTACAAAAAGTGGAAACTTTGTTGTATTACTAGAGGAGAGTATATGAATATCATATAGGCATGCAGGGAGAAAACTAGGAAGGCCAAGCACAGTTTGAGATACAACTGGCCAAGGACATAACATGCCATAAAAGGGATTCTACAGGTATGTCAAAAGTAAGAGGAAGACTAAAGAAAAGTTAGGTCCCTTATGGAATTTGGAAAGGCAATCTAGTTACAGAGGATACAGAGATTCAGTCACTTTTTACTTGAATTCATAAATAGGGTCAGCTACCAGGTGACAAACATAGTTGGCCACAAGGTTAGGGAAGAAGACAAACAGCCTAAAGTAGTGGAAGATTAGGTTAGGGATTACTTAGGCTATAAACAGATGTTGTCTTTGGAGTAGGATCAGGTGTGCTGGGACATATTCAAGCATAGCTGATCTGCTTCACTGGTGACTACAGCCATTGTACAGGACCACTGGCCCTTAGAATCAGTTCTCTGCTTCTCCTGGGGCTTCAGGGGCCTGATCCTGCAGGACAGCAGGGCATATAAGCATGTTATGCACACACCAGGAATCCTGCAGGGGATTCTTGGTGCATGATTCACACTGTCATGCCCCATGTCTATATGCAGGGCAACCCGCTAGGGTTCTCCTGTTTGCAGATATTTGCTTAGGGAATCCGACTGTAGGACTGGGCCACTTCATGCCTGAAGACATGTCCCAGAAATTCTCCTGTGGGTGCAGAGCAGGTAACTGGGCTTCCCTTCTCCATGCCTGTAGGGGAATTCCCAGGGAGTATGTCTGCAATTGGAGAGCTGGGAAGCCTGTGGGGTTCCCCACTCTGCATCTGCAGATTTAGGCCCCAGGTCAGAACCAGGCATCTGGGGATGTTGTCACACAGGATCAGGCCTTTGAAATCCCAAGAGCACCTGCCTGGGACAGCTGGAGAGTTCAGGCAGCCCTGGGCTCTCTGCACTCTTGAGCCATAAGCAAACAGAGGTATTCTGACAAAAGGCACCCAAACTATTACTAGAAATTGTTGAAACCACAATTTGGGGCATTTGGGGCACAACAAAGGGCATGGATATCAGTTTGCTCAGGTTTTGTGCCACCATAAAAAATCTTATGGTAGTAGAAGGGTGACATCTGTTTGCAGCCTTAGAAAAGCTAGATATCTGTTTTTAGGTCAGCAGGGCCTGATGGGATGTACCTGTAGTCCGCAGGTTTGTCATTGCCCTGAAATAGAATAGTTTTCTGAAAGCATACTGTTAGGTTTACAATAATTTGGATTTTTAAGAAGTATTAGCTTTACAGCTGAATACAAGGCATGACCTGTGGCCTAGCAATGCAGCTGACCACAAGGCAGAATGATAGCTAGGCCTTTGCTTGTGTCAAGTAATCATTTTAACTGCAACAAGCATTTTCTGAGTTAAAAAGTGAATCTGTGTCTGTGTGCTAAAAAAAATCAGCTACAGCAAGAAGTAAGATAAGACAGAGAAACCATTGTTTGAGCTTACTGGTTGTGTCCTTGAGAAGTATCTTCTACTGTGTAAGGTTTTGCTAACATAATGTTACTGTTACTTAACTTTTAGCTTTTAAAAAGTGCTAGTTCAGCTTAATAAAAATATGCTGTTACAAAGATTTGTAGAGCACCGCCCCAAGTATTGCTTTTTGTTAACCATATAGTCTTGCTTTGTTGTAAGAAGTATAAAAGATCGCCTCACCCTTGAGGGGGGGCCATTTTGCCTTTTGCTGGCTTTATGGTCTTTGCTCAAGCAAATAAACAGCTGTCTTTCTTTACCCGCGTTGTCTGTCAATCAAATTACAGCTAGACAACGGACCTTAGGGAAGTTTCTCCCACCACATACCTAAGACTGAAGGTCTTGGCTGGGGTAATTTTGGAGCCATCAGCTATCCTGAAAAGAGTTGTTGCTAAGGGGGACTGAGTTCAATGGCCACTATGTCTTATTAAACTGGGTTGTACTAATCAATTCTTGTGATAGGTTCCCATACTTACTTGGCAGGGGAAATACCATGATCACTACGATGGTTTTTCTAGTCACTGGGGATAACTGCTTTTCAGGCAGGGGATAGTACCTGCAGAGGTAATGTATAGTTAACCTCCCACTTTCACTTCCAGTGGGAAGATCTTGGCTTTATGCCCACTTTATGGAAATGGGAGACTCCTCCCTAGCTTGCTCCTGTGGCCATATGGCTGAGGGCAAGCAAAACTCAGGGACATCCAAACCCCAAGTCTCTGGGCTTGGTCCTGCATGTAGGATGCCTGCCAAATGATTTGGAAGCATCTGAAGCTGAAGCCTGATCAATGCCTTAAGGGCAGAGATAGGGATTAATGGAGCATCAGGGTGTAAGGAGTGGAGGAGAGAAACTCAAAGGTCAAAACAACGGCAATAGTGGCAAGCAACCAGAAGGTGAAAAATAAAATGAAATTTGGACAAAAAAAATCTAGAGACAGATGGAGAGCGGACAGAAGTGGAGAAGTAGAAAAGAAAGACAACAAAGAAGGGAGCAACAGCAAAAGTAGATGACCGAGGCAGCGGCAAAGAAGTTGATGGCAACAGGGCCACAGGGAAGAGAGAAGCAGAGGAGAAAGGGAGATAGAGCAGGAACAGCAAGAAAAACTATGTCAGACAAGAGACAGAAACTGTCAGAAGCATAACAGAATGTCAATCTGCGGGGAGTGGTACAGTGGGAAGATGCAGAAGATGCACTGAAAGATGTCAGGGAGGATTGGAGACTGAAAATAAAAGCAATATCAATTGGTGATGGGATGCAGATGGAATTGACAATGAACAGATATGAGTTCATAGAAAAAATACTGTTTGAGATATTGGAGGTGAAGGCAGAACATCTCACCAGCCTGTTGCTTTCCAAAATGGAAAGACTTAGAAATTTTCTTACTGAACCAGTGAAGGGTATGAAAATGTTTGGAAGAAACATGCAGAGGAATGAGGGAGGGAGAAATTAAGAGGGATAAAGTTTATAGCAGGGGAAATGTCAAGGGAACGAATGATTATTGTAAGAATGTGTAGGGACTTATAGAGGCAGAAGACATAGAAAGGTGGATAGAATTGCATGTTCAAAGAGTAATGTGTATAGAGAAGGTACGGGACAAATATGGTATTTGGATGCGGTCATGGAGAGCACAAGTTGAGAGCAAATGAGTGGAGCCCAGGTGGGGTGCAGCACCTCCTGTCTGTGATCCAGCTGGGGCCGCACTGATGTCTTATAATTTATCATGGACAAACAAAGCAATGCAGCAAATGTGGCAAGGAGGGGCACCTTTCCACATACTGCTCCCCCATGGTGTGCTACATGAAGGGTAGGGGTGTAGGGGCATAGAAATGCAGTGTCAGGAGTCCCCAAAATGTATTAGCTGTGGGAGTTGGGAGTTGGAACACATATTCTGCAAGTGTCCCAAAGCCTATGCAAGCAAGGTCAGATCTCCTGAGGAACAGCGTGAATCAGAAAGGGGCAGTGGGGAAGAAGTGGAGAGTGAGAGGGAAGTTGAAATGGTGGAGGAGACCCCACAAGAGGGAGGAAAGGAGAAAGAGGGGAGTGTAATACCTGTAACTGAGGCACCTCAAGAAGAAACAGCAGAAGATGGAAGGGAGGGGTGGAGCAACAGATAGCCCAGACACAGAGGTGGAGGAGGGGGAGAAAGGAGAAACCAAACAAGCAGAAGAAATGGAGGCAGAACAAGTAAAAGAACTCAGGAGCCAGGGAAGGAAATGGAAGAAGACACGGGGGAAGAAAATCAGGAAAAAAAAAAGCCTGAAAAGAGGGGAATGAGTTGGAGTCTGAGACAGAGAGCAGGTTCCTGCCATTGACTCCCCTGGGCTTCGGCCCAGAGAGGCGAGCTAGAAGTGGGAAGTGGCAGGGAGGCAGAAAAGTGGAAGCCTTCTTTAATGCAAAAGCTGTTGGGAAGCTTGCAAAAGTGACAGGCATGAGACTGGGGAAAGGGGAGGAGGAGAAGTAGCGCCAGTGCCATAGCAAGCTGCAGAAGGGACAGGCATACACATTTCAAAACAAGCACAACAGCACTGATTTTAGGAGGTATTAATGTGAGGAACTGACTAACAAGGAAAAGATGGGAACAAATCAAACCAATGTTAAAGCAAGTATGGGCGGATTATATCTGCCTACAAGAATTTGGGATACTGGGGGAAAGGGATTATAAGCGCTTTGAAAAAAGATGGAGATGGGAACCATCCTGGTGGTCAGAGAAAAATGAAAAGAAAAGCGGCTGGAGTGACAATACTATTCGAGAGTCCAGAGATGAAAGGAAAATAGGTGGGAGACATAATCAGTGGCAGACTGCAGTGAATGATCCTATCATTCACGGGAACAAAATTAGAAGTTCTCAATGTATATGCATCATCGGAGTGGGAGGGGAGGAAGGCTCTGCTTAGAAAGCTAGCAGTGTATGTGGTTGGAGGGAGACTGCAGATAATAGTGGGGGACTTCAGTTGCATAATTGAAGTGTTTAGACAGTTCATCCAGATTGTTATAGGCCTGTGCAAAGCAGATAGTATTTGCTTCGGATTCGGCTGATTCGGGGAACAGTGATTCGATTCGGTGATTCGAATCACTGTCCCAAACCAATTCAGCCAAATCTGATTTGGAGATTCGACTACTGTCGACCTTCAGGAGTCATAGTAAGAGCCCCTTAAGAAGAATGGAAGTGTGGAAGTTTAATGTGCAACTACTACAAGAGAAGGAGATATGTCAAGTGTACACAAGACAGTATGAGGGGTGGAGAAGACTGAAAAAATATTTTATGAGTACCAGAGAATGGTGGATGATGGTGAAAATGAGGACAGGAGAAGGAAGCCTGAAGAACCATGGGGAAAAGAATGAAAGAGCTGAGAGAGCTGCAAAGAAAGATGCAGGAGCTGCTAAAGGAAGCCATAGAAGACAGGTATGAGAAGAACTAGAAAAAACAAGACAAGAGATAGAAAGCTGATTTAAAAGAAAGATGAGAGAGAAACTGTTTTTAGCACAAGCACCCTGGGTGGGAGAAAATGAAGAGTGGTCCTGATTCTTTTTGGCTAGAGTGAAGACAGCAAAAGGAGAACAAAAGTAGTGCAGGAAGAAGGAGGTACCTGGGTTGAAAAGCAGGAGGAGGTGTTGGAGGCAATCAGAAATGTTATGGAGAGCCGTATCAGAAGAAGGAAGAAGATGAAGGGTTTGCTGGAAGAGACTGAAGAAAAAGTAGAGGAGGAAGAAGCAAAGAAGATGGAAGAAAAGATAAGCTTATAGGAAGTGGAGGAGTGCATTAAAACGTTTAAGAGAGAAATCACCAGGAGCAGACATACTGCCTATGGAATTTTACGAGAAGTTTTGGGCCTGGGTAGGGAGGGATATAATGGAAGCTTTTGAGGAAATAGAAGCAGGGAAAGATCAAGAGAGGCAGGGAAAGATTTTACAAGAGGCATTGTGATCTTCCTTTTTAAGAAAGGGGAGAAGGAACTCCCGAAAAACTGGAGGCCAATTACAGTCCTTAATATGGACTATAAGTTAATAGCCAAGATACTGGTTTTGAGGATGAGGAAAAATCTCCAGAAGATAAGTATGTGCAGTACCATGCAGAAGTATCTCCAAAGTGATTGGAGTGATCAGATACACCGTCTCACCTCCAAGACAGGAAAACAGTGAACGCACACAGTTATAGCAAACCTAGATTTAGAAAAAGTGTATGACAGAGTGGATCATGATTACATTATTCAAGATAAGCTAATGTAATATTCAAGATCCTAAGGGAAATGGGGTTCCCAGAGAAATGTAAGTGTTGGATAAGGTTATTGTATAGGGCAGTGAAGAGTGAAGTGCAATTAATAGGCATCTAAGCAGGGCTTTTAAAATCCATACAGGGGTGAGATAAGGGTACCCACTCTTGCTACCACTATTTGTGTACATCATGAAACTGATAGCACAAAGAATAAGAGAAGACAAGGTCATAAGTGGAGTAAAGGTGCTGGGAGGGGGAGAGGTAAAATGTGTTTTATATGTGGATGATATAAATGTAGTAGTTAGAGATAGCAGGGGTGTAGGTTGTAGCTGTGTTGATCTAAGGACATAGGCAGACAAGGTTCCTTGGGTGAATTTGATATCTTTTATTAGACCAACCCAAATAGTTGGAGGATAGTTATTAAGCAAGCTTTCGGGTTCAAAAACCCTTTGTCAGGCTAAGGAAGTTTCAGCAGTTGGTGTGTGCTCTTCCTGGATGGAATGAAAAGTAAACAAGCCAGGGGCTGGGCTGGGGAGTCAGTTGCCAGGCAGATTGTAATGTATCAAAAATCCAATGTCTGTGTTTAGTCCATGATCTCTAGTATCCAGCAGGTTGATGAAATGGAGCTCATAGGCTCGTCTCTGGGAAGTGTTGTGTAAGTTTCCCTTGAGGATCAGGACTGAGAGATTGGAGAGAGAGTGGCCCTCCTGTATGAAATGTGCCCCCACCGGTAATTGGGTATTTCTGTCTTTGATAGATTTCCGGTGTGCGTTCATTCTGGTGCGCAGTTGTTGTTTGGTCTCTCCTACGTATTTTCCATCAGGGCATTTGGTGCATTGGATGAGGTATATTACATTTCTGGAGGTGCAGCTGTAAGATCCAGGGATGCTGATGGCTCTGTTGTGGGGTGTAGTAATAGTGCGGGTGGTGGAGATGTGTTGGCAGGTTTTGCATTTCTTGTCCTGGCTCGGTCTGGATCCTTTGGTGTGTTCTGGGCTTGAGGAAGTTTGCTTCTGGTGATGAGGTTGGCGAGGTTCGGTGCTTGTTTGAAGGCTAGGATGGGTGGCTCTGGGAAGATCTTTTTAAGAATAGGGTCTCTTTCTAATATGGGTTGCAATTTTTTGAGAATTTTCCGTACAGGTTCAAGGGAGGGGAGATACATCATAACCAGCGGTGTGCGATTTGTGGGGGTTTTCTTCTGTACTGGAGCAGTTCTTCATGTGGTATCTGGGTGGCTCTTTCAAACATGTGATCTAACTCTCTGGACGAGTGTCTTTGCTGGGTGAAAGCCTTTTTAAGATTGGTGAGGTGGCGATCCTGGGTGTTCTCTTCAGTACAAATGTGGTGGTATCTGAGGGCTTGGCTGTATATCACAGCTTTTTTGGTGTGTTTGGGGTGATTGCTGGTTCTGTGCAGATATGTATGTTGGTCTGTGGGTTTCTTGTATACTGTGGTCTGTATTTTACCCTTCTGGATACTGATCATTGTGTCTAAAAAGGAGATGTTGGTGCTGGAGTATTCTAAAGAAAGTCAGATGCAGGGATGGTGACTGTTGAATTTCTGATAGAACTCAATCAGAGATTGGAGGTTCTCAGTCCAAATGATGAAGATGTCATCGATGTATCTTAAGTATAGCAAGGGTTTGATGGTACAGTTCTTGAGGAAGTCTTCTTCCAGGTGGCTCATAAAAAGGTTGGCATACTGTGGGGCCATTTTAGTGCCCATAGCTGTTCCCATCATCTGGAGGAAGTGTTGATTATTAAAAGTGAAATTGTTGTGTGTGAGGATGAAGTGTATAAGGTCAGTAATATCTTTGGGCCTGTATTCGGAGTTGTAATCTTGTTCCTGTAGATATGTAAGGCAGGCTTGGATGCCATCCTGGTGTGGGATGTTGGTATATAGGCTGGTAACGTCCATGGTGGCTAGGAGTGTGTTGCTGGGAAGGTGGTCTATGTTTTTAAGTTTCTGTAGAAAGTCTGTAGTGTCTTGTACAAAACTTGCTCTGTGGGTGACAAGCGGTTTTAGGATTGATTCAATGAAACCTGATATTTCCTCAGTTAGGGTCCCATGGTTGGATATGATAGGTCTGCCAGGGTTCCCTTGTTTGTGGATTTTAGGGAGCATGTAAAAAGTCCCCGGGTTAGGTAGCAGGGGGATCCAGGTCTGTAGTTTTTCTTGTAGTTAGAGACAGACTTTCAATGGAAAGCGTGCTAAAGCATACATTAGAGTATGAAGAAGCAATGGGACTAAACTAAATAGATCAAAAAGCACCATAGTGGGAATGGGAAACTGGAGGAACATGGAGAATTTTGGCCTTCAAATAAGAGAGAGAGTAACCAGAGTGCTAGGGATCAAAAGGTGATGGCAAGGATATGGCAAACAGTTCGGTTATGGTCTGGAAAGATACTGTCCTTTTTTTGGAAAGTGGTGGCTGTTAAGGCTGTGCTACTGCCAATTATTCCATATACAGGAATTGTAATCCCACTGACATGGTGGCAAATAGCAAAAATACAGAAGGAAATATGTGTGTTCTTCTGGAATGCCAAAAGAGAAAGGTTGGCTAGATCTGAACTTTACAAAGCAAGAGAGATGCGGGGGTGTGGGCTGCCAGACTTGGGATTGTTTGTCTATGTGAAACATGTAATCGCAGTATATAAGGCAGTAACGGAGGGAGAGGGGAAAGTGGCATGTATCACCTGATTTCACCCAGCTGCAATTATGAGGAAATGGGGAGTATATCAGACCTCTTTAAAGAGGCGAGGGGTGTGGCAACCGCCAATTCATTACATCAGGATAGAAGGTTTCATGCAGAGGTATAAAATAGGGTATGTAGGGCTGGAGGTCCTGAAGGATCATAAGAAACTGAAAAAAGCAGTAAAAGAGAAAGACAAGATGGTGCCATGGGAAACTTTACAGAAAGATAGGTGAAGAAAGTGTCATTAGTGCAAGAGATGGTACTATATGGACTCATACCGAAGGGCCCAGAGGCAATTTTATTAAGGACTTTTTTAGCATGTGTTAAATCTAGTTTATGGAAAGTAAGAAACTTTTGGGTTTTTAAGGAGTTGGCTTTCACTGAAAGGGAGTTCCTGAAGCTGGGATTGCATGAACTGAAATACTACATTGATCAGGACAAGGAAGAGATTGGACAAAGAAGAGAAGAAGTGAAGGAAAAAAGGACTGGACACACTTGTTTCACTAAATCAACAGAAAGGACTGATGGGAGGGGTGGAGAGTTTCAGGTGCTTACTGAAGCAAAAGCTTTTCATGGGGTTCTGTATGAAGAAAACAAGTTCTGTAGGGTTTTTTGGGAGAAGTTGATGTATGTTGTTTAAGGGTTTAATATATGTAGTTGTATGTAGTTGTATGTTTTTAGATATGTATTTGTTTTTGCAATAGGAAGTTTTGGTAAAACAAGGATGCTCAATATGTGAAGTTTTGTAAATGTAGGGTGATGTGTGTAAATAGCAATAAACTTTGTAAATAAAAAAAAAGAGTTCCCATCTGTATGTTTCTTCAGTATGGGCCATGTGTTTTACTGGCATTTTCAGTGCTGGTTGCATTCAATCAACTTCATAGTTAGTTTCCATTACTGACCACATGCTGCTTCTGGCAGCAGTTTAATGAGTGACAATATATTTATCAAGGAGGTGCAAATATAACATGAAAGGCTTTTTCCTCATGCTGACTGGGGGGGAAAGACATCAGGAAGAAAATCCCATCCTGTGTTCAAGTAAATACAGTATATACAGTAAATAATAAACTGCAGCTAAGTTATCAAGCTCTTGAAGATAAATTGTAGATAAAGTTATAACCCAAAACTCCGTTTTTGAGACTCCATAACTTTCCTTAAACTCCCTCCAATTTTTCCCCTATACATATATGTTATTGTTTCACAGGACCACTAATCCAGCTGGGTGAGCCAACAGACTTCCCCCTCTGGGGCTGTTTGCAAAAGGTAGTTTATGGAGTAGACAGCAGTGAGAGCTGCTAGTGCAGAATGGTCAGCTACCTCCTTCTTGCCTCCTCATAATGCCATGAAGCACAAAAGAAAATTCCACTTTTCAGGACTGTTCACTTTGCATTGGGTTGAAAAGTATTTTCAATATCACAGTCACTTTCCGTGTAGACTGTGACAGCGCAGTCAGGTGGTGGCTGCAGGGAACAAGGTTTTATTTCAGTTTGTGTAATGTTAGACCATATCAAATGAGACATTTGGGACCTTTGCTTGGTTTGGCTTGCATCATGAATTAGGATGTGAAATATTAAGAAGAAATCTAAATGTTTGCATCTCACCACAGCATGACTACAGCCCATAGCCTGCCAGTCTGCTCATTCTTGCTCATTATAGAACTGAAAAGTATACTTTTCCTGGTTCACGGACTTCTCAGTTCCCAGCTTCTTGGGTAGGGGTCCCATCGTAAGCATCTGGTTAGATCAAAGGTAAATCCTAATGATTTTACTAAGCTCTTACCCTTACAAACCAGTGGCCACTGGGTGTAAGGGTGAAGGGGACAGGGGCTCTGCTGGTGTTCTTCTCAATCCTTCAAGTCAAGGGGAGGTGGCCAGGCAGGAGTGAACACACCCTGCAGATCAATGCATGGCTGCATAGATAATGTTGCCAGCAGGGCTTGGCTGCTTTGACCAGGGGATGCTGTTCCAAGAAGAAAGGTTGTTAGGTAAAGACAGGATCCACCTGACAAAGAGAGGGAAGAGCATCTTCACAGGCAGGGTTACTAACCTAGGGAGGAGGGCTTTAAATGAAGCTCGCCAGGGGATGGAGACCAAGGCCCTGAGGGAAATGGGGAAGTGGGTGACCTGGAGGAAGCACAAATGGGAGGGGACAACAGGGAAGGCATTCTCATTCTGTCTGAGAAAGTAGGACAATCAGCTCATTCTCTCAGGTGCCTGTACACAAATTCACAGAGCCTGGGAAACAAGTAAGAAACATTGAAAGTCCTTACATAGTCACGAAACGATGATGTGATTAGAATAACAGAGACTTAGTGGGATAGAATGCATGACTGGAGCACTGTCATGGATGGGGGGAAGAGGAGGAGGAGTTGTGCTTTATGTAAAATTGCCATATGATTGCTCAGAGCTCCAGTTTGAAACTAGAGATAGGCCTATTAAAAGTCTTTTGGTGAAGGTCAGAAGGGAAAACAACAAGGGTGATGTCATGGTGGGTGTCTGCTATATACCACCGGACCAGGAGGATGTGGTGGATGAGGCTTTCTTCAAAGAGCTAGTGGACGTTTCCTGATCACAGGTCCTGGTTCTCGTGGGGAACTTCAATCACCCTGACATCAGCTGGGAGGGCAATACAGCAGTGTGCAGGCAATCCAGGTAGTTTTTGGAGAGTGCTAGGGACAACTTCCTGGTGCAAGTGCTGGAATGGCCAACTAGAGGCCATGCTTTTCTTGACCTGCTGCTCACAAACAGGGAAGAATTGATGGGGAATGTAGTAGTGGATGGCAACTTGGGCAGCAGGAACTATGAGATGTTTGTGTTCAGGATCCTGAGAAAAGAAAGGATGGCAAACAGCAGAATAAGGACCTGGACTTCAGAAATGCAGACTTCAGCTCACTCAGGAAACGGATGGGCAAGATACCCTGGGAGGTCAGTCTGTGGGGGAGAGGAGTCCCGGAGAGTTGGCTGTACTTTAAACAAGCCTTACTGCGGGTGCAGGAACGAACCATCCTGGTGCACAGGAAGATTAGCAAGTAAGGAAGAAGATCAGGTTGGTTTAGCAGGGAATTCTTCAGTAAGCTAAAACAGAAAAAGGAGGCTTATAAGAAGTGGAAACTTGGACAAACAACTAGGGAGGAGTATAAGAATATTGCTTGTGCATGCATGGATGAAGTCAGGAAGGCCAAAGCACAATTGGAGTTGCAGCTAGCAAGGGATGTGAAGAGTAACAAGAAGGGTTTCTACAAGTATGTTAGCAACAAGAGTAGGAACAGGGGAAATGTGGGTCCTTTACTAAATGGAGGGGGCAACCTAGTGATGAAGGATGCAGAAGAGGCTGAAGTACTCAATGTCTTTTTCACCTTGGTCTTCACAGTCAAGGTCAGCCCCCATACTACTGCGCTAGGCAGTACAGTTTGTGTGAGAAGGTGAGCACCACTTAGTGATGAAAGAACAGGTTAGAGACTATTTAGAAAAGCTGGATGTTTAGAAGTCCATGGGGCTGAGTGCAATGCATCTGAGGGTGGATGTGGGGAGAGCAGTGGATGTGATATACCTTGACTCTAGTAAGGCTTTTGATATGGTCTCCTGCAACTTTCTTGCAAGCAAGCTAAGGAAGTATGGGTTGGATGAATGGACTGTGAGGTGGACAGAAAACTGTCCAGATCACCAGTCTTAGAAGGTAAAGCCAATGGCTCGGTGTCTAGTTGACAGCTGGTATCAAGTGGAGTGCCCCCAGGGTTGGTCCTAGGGGCTGGTTTGCTTCAGTATTTTCCTCAGTGACCTGGAAGATGGCATAGAGTGCACCCTCAGCAAGTTTGCAGGTGACACCAAGCTGGGGGAAGTAGTAGATATGCTGGAGGGGCAGGGCTAGGATTCAGAAAGACCTCAACAAATTGGGGGTTTGAACCAAAATAAATCTCTTGAGGCTCAATAATAAGAACAAGTTCAAAATCTTACACTTAGGACAACACAATCTCATGCACAGGCTGGGGTACAGGCTGGGGACTGACTGGCTAAGCAGCAACTCTTCAGAAAAGAACCTAGAGGTTACAGTGGACAATAAGCTGAATATAAGCCAGCAGTTTGCCCTTGTTGTGAAGAAGGCTAACAGCATACTGGGCTACATTAGTAGGAGTATTGCCAGCAGATCAAAGGAAGTGATTCTTCTTTTCTATTTAGCACTGGTGAGGCCACACCTGGAGTACTGTGTCCAGTTTTGGCCCCCATGCTGCAGAAAGGATGGATTGGAGAGAAACTAGTGGTGGGCAATGAAAATAGTTAGGGGGCTAGGAAACAGGACTTCTGAGGAGAGGCAGAGGGAGCTGGGTTTATTTGGTCTGGAGACAAGAAAACTGATGGGGGATATAACAGCAGCCTTCAACTACTGAAGGGTGGTTCCAAAGAGGATGGAGCTAAACTATTTTCAGTGGTGGCAGATAACAGGACAAGGACCAATGTTCTCAAGTTGCAGCAATGGAAGTTTAGGTTAGAGATTAGGAAAAACTTTCTCACTCCTTCATGGTTTATGTTAAATCAGAGTCCCCCAGCATCTTAGATGCTTTGTTGGGCGGGGCTGAATCTCCAGCAGAGACTGAAGGTACAGGGTGTCTGCCTGGCTTCCTCTTGCTCCCCTCCCTCCACCTCACCACTCCCTGCTGAAGCAGGGATTCCCCCCTCTGCCTTACACAGACACCGCTCAGCATTAGCTAGCATACCACATGCTGGCTACAGTCTGTGCTGCTGGAGACGGGACAAAGGCAGTGTCAGCTTAGGGCTTTTTGGCACTAATCAACAGGTAGCTGGTAATGTCCCTCCATTCCTTCCTTGGGAATGGTTATTTAAGAAGAGTTTGAACTAATGAGAGATCCTTTTGTTTTGCTGATGGGCTTATAAATGCTCCCTGCTGTGTAACTAAATGCTATGTAAATCCCTGCTGGCTCCCTTGATGACCAGTGAGGGGGGGCAAACCCCTCTCTAATCAGAGCATCCTGCTGGGGCCTGGCCACACCCCCCTCAGCTCAGCATTGTGGAAGGGAAAGGAAGGCTTCACTAGTGCCTCCTGGCTCCTAGCCTGAGCCACTGCAGGCAGGGGCCTGCTGTTTTTCAGTCCAGAGAGGATGTCTGTGTGGTTACAAATTGATTCAGCCTAGGCAGTTTAGACTAACCTGCAAAGAGAGAATCAGTTCAGGCTCAGGCTTTTAGAATGTCTATCCCTTGCTTAGGAGGGTAGTAAAGCACTGAAACAGGTTACCCAGAGAGGTTGTGGAATCTCCATTCTTGGAGTTTCTTAAGACCTGGCTAGACAAAGCCTTGGCTGGGATGATATTGTTGGGGCTGGTCCTGCTTTGAACAGAGGGTAAGACTAGCTGACCTCCTGGCATCCCTTCCAACTCTAACTTTCTACGATTCTATGACTAAGGATATGAGGTTGATTTAAGTAAGGTACTCAAGTTTCAGGTTATCCCTTTTTTTCAGTTTTGATGACCATTACCTTCCTTCCTCTTCTTTTAGAGTGCACTACCTCTGTGAGACACTGTAATTAAAGTGCCCAGCATGTCTTGCATATTAGTGTACCCACACTTCAAAATGTTAGTGGGGGCAGTTTATCTAAAGCTCATTGAATAAGGTTTAGATAAAGTGTCCCCACCACCATTTTGAAGCATAGAGATGCTGATACATGAGATACAGGAGGCTGCTGTAGCACAGTAATTGCCACTCTCCAGCAGACTTGATTAATCTGTCTGCTCTAACGCACTGCAATTGCAGCATATCAGTGCAGCCTCCCTGCTCATGTATAGGCACCCTATGATTCTTCATACTGCCAAGTCATGGACTTCTATGAAAATCTTGTTTGCTTTTAGTGACTCCTGATATTCAAGTAATTTTTGTATTCTTTAAGTTCTCTAATGCTAAAAGTCAGATTCCTCATTGAAAAATGTCTGGGTGAGGGCAAGGAGGGAAGAAATCTTATGTTTCTTAGCAGTGATGAATCTGGAAAATTAAAGGACCCATTTTAGTGAAATCCAAAAAGTGTCCCATTTACTCCACAACCAGTAATGCAAGGCCATAATGCAGGGTCTCATCGTAGGAGAAAGGAGGAGTAGGAGTTTTGAGGCTTTTCCTTCAGATAGAAAATGAAAACAAGAGATTAATTATACAAAGTTACACTTCTAGAAAACATAAGTTCCTTGCAAAGGATATGGGTTATCTTACTGACCATTAATGTTGTGAACATCTTTCCAGGTGGATACTGATGGAGATGGCTACTTGAACTGCATGCAAGTTTTGATGGCACTGAAAGAAATAGTCCCTTCAGAAGCTTTAACTGATGCAGAAGAACTCTATGTATACAGGGTAATTAATGTCATAAAGATTTGTAGATTTGTTCTTTGAAAGTTTTGGGGTCAGGGAGCCGATACTTCAGCTATTTAAACCATCACATGTTGTCATTCAGTATTTTATACATTTATGAAGCCTCTCATCCAGGAATTTGGAAACTATTTAAGTCTCAAAATATTCCTCCAAGAGAGGCATTCTGTATAATGTTCAGTTTTACAGGTGAAGTGCAAAGCTGAGGTCAGAGATGTTGGGACCAAAATGTTCAGAAATCAGAATCTAATTCTGAGAGCTTCCGTTTTTGGATTTTCAGCTTGAAACATCAGTGGCCTGATTTTCAGCATCATTGGGCACTATAATTGTAAATGGGAATGGCAGGTGCCCAGCACCTTTGGGGATCACTGCCTAAGAATAGCACCTAAAATAGTAGATATGTTTGAAAAAATGAACTGTTAGATGTTTCCTTTTACATGCTGCAATCTGAAGTGCACAGCTCATTTCATAATGAAGCTAGTTTCCAGTAAAGCAGCATTCTGATAAAAAATAAATTCTTTGCATCCAAGAAATGCTAAGAGGTCCATTAGGAAAGTGTATGTAGTGAGTGATCTCAAAAAGTCAGTAGGAATTTTCTCTGGCAGGTATTTTTCAGAGGTCCTTCTACGTGAAGCATGCATGGTAAAGACCACCAATTCATTTGTGCTGTTTGATTATTCAAAACTTCTAATAAAAAGTGTAAAACAGTACACTATTAGTATGGTAAGAACACAAGAAATGCCATGCTTGGCACAGTTCCATCTAACCCAGTGGTACAGGGCATGGAAAGGAAAAGAATATTTAAGCAGGCCTGATCCAGCTACATCTCTCCTTTGCACCTCTCTCCCACAGCTTCCTGTATTCTTGGGCCTAGGAAGTCCTAAATTGGAGATTATACTCCTAACTGTCATACTCCCTGCTTCCTGCTGGAACTGTTCTTCATGAATTTTGTCCAATCCCCTTTTGAACCTTATTAAATTATCAGCCTCTGCATTCTCATATGGCAAAAGAAAAGAGCTTCCTTTTCTTTTCAAATCTGATACCTAATAATTTTATAGTATGCTCCCTAGCTCTAAGATTGTGAAAGATAGTAAATAGTAAATCTTTATTTACTTTCTCTATGCCATTCATCATTTTGTAGACCTCTGTCATATCCTCCTACTTGTCTTTTTTCTAAGTTATTATACCTGACACTTGTAGGATGTATTCATTTCTTAAACTATTTATTCCATATATACACTAACAGAAATACTCCTTTTTAGCTATGTTTTATTATTTAGGTCCAAAACCAAATAAGCTAAAGAGTCAGTTTTCCAAGCAATGTGAGGGGAAAAAAATATCTAACCCAATGTGTATTTGTGCTGTGTATACACAAATTAGTACTTAAGAAAGCTACTTGGTCAGTCTGTGATTTGTTCAAAAGCTTTGTCTCTATCTAACAACATATCTGTAACTCAAAATTGTTGAGGACACAGTCATCTTCTATAAGACCACATGATGTGGGTTTTTTTTGCACTTTATTGTTGCATTATTCTATCTCCATTTTAAACTTCCATAGTTGTCAATGTATACTTTGTTCTAATAGGAAACTAGAGCCATTTCCTAATTGCTAGACAGAATTGAATGTAGCAAGTTAGGAACAGAGGAGCACTGGTGAAGTAAAGCCACTGTGTGGTCTTATGTTGGAGTACAGCAATGGCAGCTATAACATTATAGAGGAAAAGGCTGAAAGGCCCTGCTAAGCCAGACACCGTTACTACAATATACCGGGGTGGGCTCCTGATGGAATTAAAAGATGGCGAGCAAGAAAGAACATTTTGTTTTTTCTAAAATATATAAACTGTTTCAAAATTTGCTTAATGTGATTTTGGTCATGCAGGTGTGGAAAGACCCAGGATGAAACAGGAAGGAACGGCAGGGGCTCAGAGGCAATATTTTGCCTTTGCATTAACATTTTGATGACTTATATTTTTCAAAGTGAGTAATGCCTTCAGGCTCCTCCATTGTCAGGTATCAAACTTTACATTACTAAAAAAGACCTGATTTTCTAAAGAACTGAGCTAAGATGTTTCTAGTAGGGCCCTTACAGTCACTACACACTATTGAAATTGTAGACTATTGTTTATATCTGGATTTTAGATCAAAGCACAAACATTAGCCGCCATTCAAAACCAATCATTACGTTTGTCTATTTTTTAATTTTAAAGGCACAGATATTAAATAAAATATTACTTCTGAATGTCCAATTATTGATGCTTTAGCACCGAAGTAATATGGTCCAAAGCAAAAAATTTACTTCTGAATGTTGTCCAACTATTGATGTTTTAGCATCTAAGTAATATGGTCCAAAGCAAAAATTTTTTGGCATTCTTAAGACAAGTGCTTAGTTTAGCTTTTCTTCAAAAACAAATGTGGTGATCCATGTCCTCAGCTAGTGTTAATCAGTGGAGCTGTGCCAGTATATATCAGTTGAGGATCTGGCCTTCTCTTATATGCCTATTTGCAGTCTTTCAATCATGATACTGTTTAAAACAGACAGACTCATTTGACACACAACATAAATGTCACTGACACAGAATACCGGTACTAGGAAATACTGAAATAAAGAAAAGTATAAAAACCTCCATGATTTAATCGTAACCTTACAAAGGCTTTGTTTCTTTGGACACTTTCTTTGAAAAGACCCCCATTCCAAACAAAACAGAAGGAGATTAGTAGGAAGTGATTATGGAGACAGGAAATCTGAAAGCCATGAAACTGTAAATAAAGTGTTATTTGTACTACTGTATCTGGTGCCCTACTTTACATTCCCAGCACGAAATGTTAGACAAGGCTTTAGCCCAAGAGTATGGGACAAAGTTCTTTGGATGCTTAAAAATATGCATCTTGTATATTAAATAGAGGACTGCCATTCATACAGGTTATACTGGGCCTTGGGTTCATCTATGTACATTTTTACATGAAACTTGGAACTTCCTAGCCAGATCCAATTGCAGTTTGTTCATGGTGGCAGCTGATGTGAATTGTTCCAACATCGCGCACACATCAAATGGTTTAATGTTAGTATTTGAAGGCATAGGCACCATGGCAGGCACCAGTGCTAACATCGTTATATAACTCATATTGCATCATGATAATCCAGTTCACTGATGCCTGCATTTATTGTTTACTTTTATTGCATCTAGAAAGCTCATCTTTTCCTTCTTTCAACATTATTGTATATGATCCATTAATAAATCTAAAAAGGTTTCATTACACTATACACTTGGTCCTTGTTTAATGAACCGCCTTCTTTTATAGTAATAATAATAAAAAAAGAATTAGTACAAACTTTAATTACTTCCATTATGCCATGTTTGCTTTGTCAGTGGTTTCTGCTTTATGAAAAGTTAAACCACAAAGTTAGCCCAGCAATTTTTTATGCTTGTGCATGTGCCTTCAGTTAATACCCTATCTTTTTCCTTCAATGGCCTTACATTCTGTTCCCTGTTGAAGTTAAATGTGGTTCGCAAAGCTAAGATAGACAATCTTAGAGAACAAAGTACCTGAACAAGACGATATGTAGAGGGCCAACATTTTGTGGGATGAGGAGCTTTAAATAATGGGAACTTTAAAGGAATTTCTTATTACTCTGTGTGTGTGTGTGTGTGTGTGTGTGTGTGTGAAAGTGAAAAAGGAAGAACTATCAACAAGGCTTGTGGGTGATGTAGTGATCATTGGGTTTAATAAACACAGACATACAATGAATGAAAAGAACTACATAAACCATTTGTAGAGCAGCAGGCAACCTCTGCAGACCCTTTGGGTGCTGACAGAAGTAGCATTTGCCAGATGAATGGCCCCTTGAAAGCACTCTATAGCCATGCCCTGATAGACGTGCATGGCTGCAGAGCACTTTAAAAGTGCCTGATTGCACAACAAAGTAATCCTCATTACGTGATGGTTCAGATGAAGGTGCTCACTCCAAAGCAGAGCACCTTCATTAACTTCTGTAAGCTCCTATGCACAAGCAATGCCCCACCCCTGGTGAAGTCTGTAGGATAGGAGGGAAAGAAGGAAGGGGGAGGGAGCTGTGGGCTGGGGTTTGCCCAGCTTGAACTGGAATGGGTAGGGCCAGATTAATGCATAGGCAAACTCGGCACATGCCTAGGGCCCTGAGCTATGTTGGGGGCCTTCCCTTTGCCTTGCCATCATGGTGTCTGCTTCCTAGTGGTAGCTCCATGCCAGTGTTGCCTAATTTGCTTATAATAAGTGGAATTAGGCTTTTTTCCCCCAAAATGTTGCTTTAATTTTTTAGTCACGAGTTGCGTTTTTCGGGGCTTTTTTAAATTTAGAGATTACTTATTTGGGGCTTTTCTGTAATACAGTGGTTCCCAAACTGTGGGTCCAGGTTGCAGAAACAAGATGGGGTCACAGAAGGGCCTGGCCCGACCATCATGCAGCTTCCAGGTGGGGCTGCTGCTGCTGCCACCCCAGGGTCCTGTGTGCCTCTGGCCTGCTCCAGGCACCAGGTAGGGAGAGGGTAGGTGCTGGGGAAGGGCGGGGGGAGGCTGCAGCTGGGCAAGCGTGCAGAGCTCAAATGGGACGGGTGTGGGTGTGGCAGAGGGTGAGGAGTGTGGAGACCCTTCACATACTCCCCCGATTGGTGCACAGCCCCTGTCACCAGCAGCGGCAGCCCTTAGGACACTTGTGGCCCATGCACGTCCAGGCGTGGCTCCAGCCAGTACTGCACAGTGAAGTGAGGAGTGAAGCCCTGCTGGTTGCCTCTCATGCCAGGCTCCATGCGGTGCACATGCTACTGGGGAAAGCCTGCTGTGCAGGTTATGGAAAGCAGGGAGCAGGGAAGGCAGCGGCTTCAGCTCAGACACAGTGGCTGCTTATAGATGTGGGGAACCCCCCCCCAGAACAGCGCTTTACTTCAAGTTCAGCTTGCCCCTACACGGAGCACAGTACATGCCCAGAAGAGGCATCATGTTAGTTGAACCCAGCTCACCCAGTGTTTGTATAGATCAGGTGCTTCAACTGGGTTCTTTTATCTAAAAACTGATTGAATCAGCTTTAGAGAAATCCATCAAAAAGCCCTGCTGAAGTGCCCAATCTATACAGACACTGCGGAGCTGGGTCAAACTAATATGCTGACTCTTTCAGTAAAGCTCTGTTTTGTTTTGTTTTGTTTTTTCATGACTGTCAGTGCCTAGTGTGGCATGTATTCATGCTTTATGAGGTCTCTGACAAATTTTGCCTTTCTTATTTGATACATGTATTATATGAGAGCTGTTTTTAATGAAGAGGGAGAAGTGAGAATGTAGAAATGATTTGGTTAATTTTCAAAATTTGGCATTGATTATGATGTGAGCAAATGCACTAACTTTCCCTATCCTTTCATCTCCATGCTAAAAAGACATAGGGCTGTCTTATAAGAATACTAGGAGTGACTCCAGTGGAGTGCCAAGCGACCCACACCAGCTTTAAATTAGCTAGTTATGGGCATTGAATATAATCCAGCAGTGATATCATGGAGCTGATCATGGGCTGAGAAATCTACTCAAGAAAGAGATTAAATTAATCCATGCTTATTAGTCCATACTGCCATGGGTGGATCATGACAAACTGCTGAGCTAGCTGGTGTAGATGAACCCTTCAGACTGAATGGCAAGTTTAAACTGTGTTACAATGCTGTTTTCCTGAGTTGCTACTTCAATGACACCAGGGAAATGTGTGAGTTCTGTGAGTTGTAGGCGTTGGACCAAATGTATGAGAGGACAAAGAGAGCCTTCTAGGGTATAATATTAATATCAGTTAATTACTAATTCAGTATTAAAGTTTGAATGAACATGTCTCCCTTTTATTATTATCAATTGTATCAATGTAGTGCCCTGAGAGAGAGTTCATACAGTAAGAACTTTTTTTGAGTGTCTTTAGATAAGGTTATACTTCTGTTTAAAATATCAACATGTGGCAAACTAAACTTGGTAGTCTTAAAAATTATTCTAAGAGTTTACATTGGTGGGTATGCTTTAAGAAGTTGAGCATTTGAGGGGAGGAGGGAAAGTTGCACTGCTTTTCCACTTATCTACCAGAGAGTGTTCGTGCATCAGGTAAATGGATTTGGTGTGATTTCTTAAAACACTTAACTCTCTGTTTTACATATATTCATGTGGGGGGTGGGCAATTCTATCTGAATTAGGTATGTAAAGTTTGGGAGGGGCCTTACAATACAATGTAATGTTTGTCAGGAGTCCAGTCTTGTCAGCTTTCTTGGATAAATTATTTTAAGATTTTTTTTCTGCCTATGTTAATAAAGCTTGTTGCTGCTTCGATCTGAGCTTATTTCTTTCCCCCTCCCCACCACCCTTCAAGCAAGACAGCAATCTGTTCGTTTTAAACCCTTCATCATCTTTGCTCTCTCCATCTCTGTTTCCCCAGATTTTAGAGATTGTTGACTATTATGTAACAGATGGCCTGACAGACCTCCGACTCTTTGCAGTGATGGCTAGCTTGGCCCAGAAAATAGCATCACTAGAGTAAGTATTCAGAGGCATAGATGCTCATGAATTTTAACTCCTCAGTGACAAAAGAATTCAAGGGGGTAAGAGCTGATCTATCAGTAGCCGAAGTAATTAAAAGACTTAGATGGCTCTCTAGTGCAGAGTATCCCTTCACTGTTACAGGCTGTTTGTACTAGATTAAGCTAGTCCATGTCCCATTGATCTCTAAACTATAACTATGCTTTGAAACAATGGAACAGCTTAATCCACAAACTGAGACATTCCAGCAAGCATTTGTTAATGCTGTCCTTTTGGCTTTTAATGAAATGTATACTGCAGCATCAAGCTGAAAAAAATGTATATCAGTGTAACGTGAATATTGTGTTAGAATTAAATTTTGATTTTGATTTCTAGCTCATTTCTAGTGAACGGAGCAAGCCAGGGAAATTACTTGCAGTAAATTGCTCATTCCCTGGCTCTAAACATTTAATAATTCCTAGCCAGAGTATGTATTTTCCCCCCATCTCCTTTATACTTTGCCTTTGTTCTTTAGAGACACTATCTGCCCACTGCTTGGGTCCTCTGTGCTGTTTCTCCTTCCTCCTTTCTGAATTTCACTGAAAGTCTAGTTAAGGGCTCTTCAAAATATTTTATGAGTCTTCCTTGTGAAGCAGGAGAAAGCTGAAGAAAGGACAGAGCCGTTTCTGAACAGATCTCAGAACCGAGACAATTCAGTGGGTTATTCAAATTGGAGCTGATTTCTATATCACTTTTGAAATAGAAAGGAAATATGACCACACTAGTGTTCTAGCAGGGACTTAAAAATGAAAGACCAAAGATGAGGTTAAATTGCCTTCTGCTAGATGGAGGGTAAAGGGAGAATTATAGTTCAAAGAACTGATTTTGCATAGAGGTTGTACTGGATGTAAAAGCAGTATATCACTAATACCCTGACCAGATCCTGCATTTCTCACCATCTTAGCTGCTTAGTACAAGGAGCAGTTGGAACTCTGCCCAAACAAGAGTAGTTTGCACAGGGGAATTCTTGGGTGGTATAAAACTGACATAGCTGGCTTTATCCCTTTCACTCCTACCCCTATTCAATGGAGGAGGAGAAAAGGTGCAGCTAGAGAGCACTACACTCTGATCATCCTGAAATTGGAACAATAGGCCCATCCAATGAAAATCAGAGTAGTTTTGGAGCAGCTGTAGCTTTTACCTGAAGCTATTTATCCCCAGCAGGCATAAGAAGCAAGAAGTGGAAAGATGGCTGAATGCCCCCCCTCCCCCCTCACTCCGGCCCTTCTCTCTTCAGATGCACTAGGGAGAGTTCAAACATACCTAAAAGTCTAGCATGGGATTTTCACAGGTATCTAAATGTTTGGGAGCATAAATCTCATTCAAGGTCAGTGGAATCCCGGGCTCCCAAGGGAGGTGGTGCTCTCCCCTACCCTGGGGGTCTTCAAGAGGAGGTTGGATATGCATCTAGCTGGAGTCATCTAGACCCAGCACTCTTTCCTGCCTATGCAGGGGGTCAGACTCGATGATCTATTGAGGTCCCTTCCGACCCTAACATCTATGAATCTATGAATCTGTGTTCCTATCTGTGTTCTTTTTGGGCACTTTTGAAAAGCACTACCCTAGCCTGTCAAGTGCACGAAGGATAAATTAATGTTATCCTTTTTTTCCTCTTCATGTGAGTATGATATATGTGTTGTAAGGAAGTGTTTACAGCTAGTCTTCTTTTCCTACATACTTCTTCAATTAACTCATCATGTTCAGTTACTGACATAGTCCTTTCCAGAAACAGACTGTAATGTCATATAGAATGGGATTCTAACTTCATTGTAAGATTGGGAAGAAGGACACATTGGGATGGAAAGAAGAAATCCATTATGCAAGTGAACATGTCTTCAGTAATATCAAAAGAAAGAGCAGAACTTTAACAAATGAAATGTATTCTACATGGAAGTCTAAACCATGATTTAAAAAAAAAAATGAGGCCTAAAATTAGATGCCTATCTCCATGTTGAATTGTCTAAATGAGAAGCAGCAATTTCCATAACTGCTGTGAACCCAGCAAGCACCCCTGACTTCATTGGAAGCTGCCAGGTGCTCAGCCTCTCAATGCATCTTAATTTGGATGTAAAAACTTTAAGTCTGCTTCAAAAAAAAAAAGTAATGGCTATTTTTGGGGCCACTATATTTTTCTGCTTTTGCTTCTTTGAGAAATTGGTAATTTCAGGAAAGTCTGCTGTAGCTGTTAGCTGTAGGGAGACAAAAGGTATCGGTAATTTGTAGGTGGCTATATCCCATACTCGCCACACAAGCTGGGCACTTGACAGGTATGTGCATGTAATACTGGGGGGCCAAAATTGATAGAATCATAGAAAATTGGGCTTGGGACCTCAGGACGTCATCTAGTGCAACCCCCTGCTTGAAGCAGGGCCATCCCCAATTAGATCAATCCAGCCAGGGCTTTGTCAAGCCGGACCTTTAAGACTTTCAAGGATGGAGATTCTGTCACTTCTTTAGGTAACCCATTCCAGTGCTTCATCACCCTCCTAGTGAGAAAGTTTTTCCTAATATTCAACCTAAACTTCCCTTGCTGCAACTTTAGATCATTTCTCCTTGTTCTATCATCTGTCACCACTGAAAACAGTCTAGCTCCATCCTCTTTGTAACCACCCTTCAGGTAGTTAAAAGTTGCTATCAAATCCCCCCTCAGTCTTTTCTTCTGAAGACTAAATAAACCCAGTTCCCTCAGCCTCTCCTCAGAAGTCATGTGCCCCAGCACCCTAACAATTTTCATTGCCCTCTGCTGGACTCTCTCCAACTTGTCCACATCCTTTCTGTAGTGGGGGGCCCAAAACTGGACACAGTACTCCAGAAGTGGCCTCACCAGTGCAGAATAGAGGGAAATAATTACTTCCCTCAATCCGCTGGCAACGCTCCTACTAATGCAGCCAAGTATGCTGTTAGCCTTCTTGGGTGCTGACAGACATGGAAAAAAAAATCGCACTTTACTGAAGTAGCAGCACATTACTTCGACCTGGCTCTGCAGTGCTTGTATAGACCAGGGGCTTCAGTGGGGCTTTTTGACACTTTAATCTAAAGCTGATTTAATCAGCTGTTAGTTAAAAGCACCAAAAAGCCACACTAAAGTGCCTGCTCTATACCGATGTCAGGAAAGCTGGATCCAGTTAATGCAATGCCTTTTCTAGGTATGGGTTGGGCTCAGTGCGAGAGTGTGCTGAGTTTAAAGTAAAGCACCATTTTTTTCCACATCTACAAGCAGCCCATGAAATCTTATTCTCCCTTATTCTCCCTTAACATATTACTTTCTCCCTGCACGCACGCACGCACGCACGCACACACGCACTCAAACAGCCCTTTCCATAGCCCATCTCCGTAATCACACTCCCTACTGTAGTATAGGGATCCCTGTAGCAAAGACCCAAGGCCCATTTGTGGTGCAGTGCCCTTTATTTCCTCTCCCCCATACAAGTGTTATTTTATGTATATACTTTATTATGGGGTGGATTTAACTCAAAAAGACTAGCCAATGATTCTAGAGTCAACAGGGAGTAAAGGTTTGCCTAGGTCCTATGGATATTACTGATGTCTCTTAGGAACATTAGACTGTTGTGTTTTAATTTGAGTGAAAATCTTGTAAATAATCATTTTAATAAGGTTTGGAATGTCTAAACTCAGAATATCTCCATTTTCTGGTGAATAATGGCTAGTTAGTTATGATTATGGTCAAACAGCACCATTTAGTCAGCAAAATCTTTCTTTCTAGAGTAGCTTAGATATGGGATGAGAAAATAGCAGCACTGTTTTAAAATTGCCTTCTCCTTCTCTGTCTATTGTTTGTCTAAGTGTCAAGGCTATGAAATAACTCTTGAAAAGAAATTTGAGTATTCAATCCTGGGCAAACAAAGCCATAGCAAGCCTCCCAATTGGTTGGGCATACCAATGACAAAACAATTATCTTGTTAATGTATGTTTTGCATAAAAAAATCACTTTAGACATGATTTGACAACCATTAGAAATCTAGTTTCTTTCCTAGGGTTAGAATACTACTGTGCATCATACAACAGAACTAGGATTGCTTCAGGCTACAACTGACGGGGATGTCAGCTTCCTCAACTGGGAAAGGGCACATGCTCCCCTTCAGCAGTGGCCAGCCCTGCCTGATAAAGCTGGGAGAAGCAGACATGGGATGCATCTACATGTGCTGCTATGGTGCTGTTGTTACTGCACCGTCCTTTAGTACTTCTTTTGGGAAGTACTAAAAGACAGCTCAGTAACAGCTCATACTGCACCCTGCACACGGTTATTTTTAGGCACTACGTCATCGTAGCGACATGCTTTAATGAGGGGGCCTGTTGCTACGGTGACGTAGCTGTGGCATCATGGTTTTTGCCTGCGGACTCTATGTTGCCATAGCACATTGCTATGGTGACGTAGCGTCACATGTAGATGTGCCCACTGAACTGTTTCACAGGTGTCGCTGGGCTTAGCTTTGTCCCTTCTCTTTTGGTGCTCCAGGAGGTATTAGGTACAATGAATTGTGGACTCCCTCCTGGGACAATACATCTCGGTGCCCCTTCTAACGTGAACCGTGGCTGTGGAGTCACAATTTAGCTCCATATGTTGTTTGTTTACAGCCCAGTGTTCAACACAATCTCAGAGGACAGTTAATGGTGTCTTTCACCTCTGCGTAACCAATTTGAAGCTGACAAGGTCACCATTCACCAAAAGTCATGACTATCTGACAGCTGTTGGATGGTCTGTATGAAATGAGTTTGGTCTCTGTCCAGTTTCTGGAGGACAGCTGATCACTTCACAACATCTACCACCACAGTTGGCACACAGGTTTGTAGAGTCATTAGAAGCCAAGAATTGAAAGGACATGGGGACTGAAGTCTGAGCAACAGAGTCAGTCTCTCAAGGTCATGGTTGAGGAATAATTTCAGCATGGTGAGCAAGGATAGTTCTGTAATTACAGAATGGACTCTAGGATTTTAATGACCTGGGTTTTATTCCTGGCTATACTGCCGGCTTCTTGTGGGACCTTGGGCAAATCACTTATTGCCTCCTTGCTTTGGTGCCCTGTTCTGTAAAATTGGATACATTGATATTTATCTTCATGGGTAGGTGTGAAGAGGAATCCATTACTGCATGTGATGTGCTTAGAAACAACAACAAACCTCCCCCATCAATAAATAAATCTGCCTCATACCCGCTCCTGCTGCATCCATTTCTGTGGCTCCTGTGAGGAACTGAGCTTCCATACGCCCAGTGAAAAACTCTCTCCAGGGCTGTTATTCTGACATTTTTCACAAACACTACTTTCATGCAATCTTTTTTCCAAAATAAAATCCATTAAATTATTTCCATTTGATTTTGAGACAAGTAGAAACCAGCATACTGTGATCTAACACTTTGAGGGACTTTAGTAGTTGTTAAAGCACGGCAGTTTGGTAATACAGTAATCTTCAGATGACATCATGACAAAAAATCCCAGGAGTTCTTTGACAAGCAGCATGCTATTCCACTTTCTGGCTAATGCTTTCATTTCCACTAACAAATGGTAATAAAAAAAAATCCTTTTCTGCATTATTTGTTGCTGAATTTATCTTGTTTAGACAAGCTGGTTTGTGAACTTGAGGCAAGTGAACAGATAGGCATAACCTGAATGCTAAAATCAATAAAAGACAAGTGCAGTGCAGTCATTTGCTCCTCTATTAGTCAGATGTTCCAGCTTCAAAAATAAACATCTGCAAAGTAAGGTCATTTTGATCAGACGTCACATGTGAGAATTACCTGGGGGCAAATAAATGTGAGTATCAGATTCTTATAAGATCTTCCTGATGATAATAGCTTGGTCACTAGAAACAGTCTGTTAGTGTTGGCCCAGTGGGTCAGATAACAATGCAGACTCTCTCTCTCTCTCTCTCTCTCTCTCTCTCTCTCTCTCTCCCCTCTGCTGTGACCCAGTCCATCTGCTTCTCTCTGGCCATATGGTACAGAAGTATTTAAGAATGGAGACATTACAGTTTTATGCATCTGAATGTTCTTTGCTTTCAATGAAACTTCACAGAAATGACATTCCTTTGAATACTCATTTGAAAGATTTTTTGTCACTTTAAATTAAATTTATATTAACAGTAGGATTTTTATTAACCCTGGGTTATCTAACAGCTAATCTAAGTCCATTAAAAGGGGCTGGTCCCATGTTGCTTTCCTAACCTGCACAAAATGGCATTAAATATTTTATTTTAAATTGCTTCCTAGTAAAGGAAATAGACATCAAAACTTATGAAACTTTTAAAATTGTCCTAGCCTTACAATAAGCCTCGTACTATTGCATTACAGCGTAGTGTCTAATCTGAATACCATCATTATGTGTTGCCAAGTGAAGGAAATGCATCAATGACACTGTGAACTGGATTCTCTCTCCCTGAATCCAGGGCACTTGAGTTGTTAAAGCATACCCAGTAGCTGGGTCTCTCCACATGAGGATTCTCTTGGTATAATGCCATTCCAAGACAATGGTATTTTCTTCCTTACAACAGTCCCTGGAGTAGTACTATGCCGAGGGTGGGTGCACCCCCACAAGCAGTAACGTGCATGTCCTTGGAGACAACTAGCAGCAGCACAGATATATACCACTGCTAGTTGTCCTCAGACATGCCCCTGCACGTGCACTCTGGTGCATGGCAAACTACCCCAGGTGGGGTAGAAGAGACTGGGGCCAGCACCTGGGCTGTCTCCAACAGCCTAACCTGGGGTCCTGGAAGCCTCCTGGGGCTGCAGCAGTGGTGATCCAGGCACACGGAGCCTGGCTGGCAGCCAGAGCATGGCTTTGGCCAGCCAGACTCTTGTTTCAGGTGGCGCATGCTGCAGCAATGTGCACCATGCCACTTTATTTTTTTTTTTGGTGGGGTGGGTTTTTTGACACTGGGATCTTCTGGCACAGGTGACTGGTAGTAGGGATACAGGGGAACATGAGCCTGCCTCCCCCACCGAGATTGGCCCTCGACTTGGCACCACTCAGGATGGAGCAGTTTTTTGCTGTGGGCCGCTGGTATGTTGCGGGGCGGGGGGCACAGAAGTATAGGAGTGGATATGGGGCTTTTGGCACAGCCCTGGGCCTGCCCACAAATTGTGTACCCCTAGACTTAGGAGGCACCAGTCACCCCTGTGTCCTGGTATTAAAAAACCCAGCTATGCTACAAATTAGCAGCACGGCAAACTCATTCACATGCATGCTCATGGGGATGTGCCCAATGAGCCCAGTTTGCTTTACTCTGGCCTAGGGAGTTTTTTGGTTCAACCACTTGATGTGTGAAATCAAGTATTTGCAGTCCCTATGTTGGTGTATAATGATGACTTGCAGTGCAGTATGTGTTTGGCAATCCCAAGTTTCAGGGCTTGTGGTCTCTAGGGGTCAGGGGGTGTGAGGGATGAGATTTATTTCTCATCATGACTGTTACTAGCTTCTGGGTATTATTTATGCTTTCCTCTGAAGAAGTAGGATGTTAGTCGCTCTGAATCTTACTGGTCACCAAAGTCATGATCAGGAAAGGTATTTTTATTCCACATCAGACTGGAGCAGATTGTGAGGTTTTCTGCCTTTCTCTAAAGCGTGAGGCGTAGTTGTCTGTCTAGGATCCTTTGAGGCTATAGCCACCAGTTATTTCTCTGTGTCATAGCAGTGATAGGGCATTGAAAGTGCCCCCTCCTACATCTCCTTTGCTTTTATGTGTCACACATTGTAGAGTGTTCTTGGCATTCTGGTTTGAACTTTGTACTTACGTGAGGGCTTGAAGTGTTGAGTCTGGTTGCCTGTGAATGCAAGGAACTGAACTCTGTGGCCCAGGAGGCCCCTTCCAGTTTCATGTTCCTTGGGGGCCACCGCCTGTTAGCATACTGTTGGGCAGGCAAAAAACTTCCCCCAACAAATTATTCCTGTTTTTTATCAGCCCAGTTATTCTTGGCCTATGGAACACACAGATATATTCAACATTTAGTGTACATTCAAAACTCCGATTCTTCATGAAAGTTCAGCACACGCATTAAAAGAGGGATGGACCATCATGAATATGCAGTACCCTTGTTCAATTGTCTTTTCACTGGTAGGAAGAGGTAATTTTTATGGCAACTTTAACATAGCAAAGTCTATATATTCATACTGTGTTTAGCATCAGGGGGCCTCTGTCTAAATTTGGACTTGTAGGCATGATTGCAATATGGAAGTTAATATATCAATAACAAACCAAATCCCACAAGCTTCAACTGACAAGTCTGGGCTTGGTGAATGAGAGACTCCAAAAGTTAGAGGAGGAAAATATCTTTTAACCTATCTCTGAGGTTCAGTAGATAAACATAGTTTTGCTTTGCTCTCTCTTCCCCAAAATCATAGTAGGCAGAAAATATGTTGTCACATTATCAAATCAGGTCTATCAAATCTTATCCACCCTTGCACATTAGAACTAAATTGGTTCTTCCATATCTTGGAAGCCCCTTTGCACATAGAATATGGTTTTGGACTTGCTATGCAATATGTAAATTAATTTTTAAACTCAGTAGTGATTACGGAGCAATCATAGCTGCCCCATTGTTGAGGCTGAACTTAGTTTCCCACTAAAAGTCTTATTCTCAGCACTGAGGTAGAAGTTAGCTTATGCCTTAAAGCTTGATGATGTGCATCTCTTCCAGACTCTCTCAGGGCCATCTATTAGGAATGTAACTGTGTTCACTTTTCTCAGAATTTTAACTAAGAATTTTGGCATCCCGGGGTGGGAGTGGAGGATGAGGTTCTGCGTGTGAGAGAACTGTGGGGAAAGGAGTGCCAAGTGTTTCCTTCTTGCATAGAAGTGGCTGCAGATTGTTGCTGCCTCAGCACAAGCTCTCCATGCACATCATGGGCAGCAGTACCAGCAGCTTGTGCTCCCTGGGGGCTGTCAGTCTGTCACACCCCTCTAAATTGGCATCTAGGGCTGTTGCCACATTCACCCACCTCTGGTTATACTACTGCCTTTTCTTTCTGCTCAAGTCTGTGGATCCAAAAGATGGACCCTTCTTGCTGCTTTTTATGACTTCGTCTTAGAGCTAAGATAATGGCATGTAACAAATATAGACACATTGGGCGCATCCAGATAAGTGCGCACATGCAATATGCCATACGCGGGCACATGCCATATGTGCAGGCATTCCCCGTGCTGCTAATTTGCAGCATGGGACAACTGGGCAATCCCAGTGTCAAAAAAATCTGCTCTAGAAAAAAGCAGGACAGCGCATGTGGCATCAGTGTGCACTGCCCAAAACTGGAGCCTGGCTGGCTGGAGTCACTCTCTGGCTGCTGGTCAGGGTCCCTGTTCCTGGATTGCTGCCAGAAGGGCCCAGGACTCCAGGTAAGTCTGCAGGGACCAGCCCAGGTGCTGGCCCCAGTCTCCCCTACCCCACCCAGGGCTACTTGCCATGTGCCAGAGCATGCATGAATGGGTGTTCCTGAGGGACAAGTAGCAGTGGCACAATTATGGGGAAATGTATGTGCACACTCATCTGGACACACTTATTAAGGTTTTCAGAGACTCGAGCTGAATAGACACCTAATTGGTGGAATAGGACCTGGCTCTTGACTTTTAAGTGCTTACTGCAAATGCATATTATTCATATAAACGTGACAAAGCAAATCAACAAGCAATGGCAAGGTTGGATGGGCAAAGTAAGGAGATAATGGGTGATGAAAGACTGTGTGGAAAAAGGCAAGCTGACTGGCTTCCTGCAGTATGTCTTTCCAGAGTTTCTAATAGCTGACCAAGTTATTTTTTGTTTGTAGACTTACTGTAGAGAGATTATATTTTTCTGTTTTTAAACTGAACACCACTGAGACACATTTTCCACATGAATGCTCTTTAAATTAGATTTTAATTTTTGTGAAAATATGGAAAAGACAAAATTCAATTTGATGCCAGTTCATGTAACGCAAAGGAGACAGGGCGCAAGCTTGAACTTTTTCTAAGTCAAGTAATATTAGACTGTTATCTTGTCATTAAGAATTGCTTTGAGTCTATCTGTTCAGCAACTCTAATTAATGATCATTTAACTGTACTGTCAGTCCTGTTTAAATGTGAGTGTTGCCAGTTGCTTCCTTCATCTCACCAGCCAATAGGAACTGAGGGAGTCATTCATGCATACCATTGTCCTAGTGGCTCTGGGCCTATAACATCCCAGTTTAATAGGGCATTCAGAGCTCATTAGTGAGGAAACACATCAGGAGTGACCGCTCCAGTGCCACACGTTGCGGCTAATAGCCTTGCCGAACAGAATCGTTTCTGTTTCTGCTCACTTGTTTTTGAATCCTTTCAATGTCAACAAGTGGTCATGTCGGCAGGAGCCCGCCATTCTGCCCAGCAGTTTTATCCGTTGCTCTCCTGAGCCAGACTTGTGTCCTCCTCCATTGTCTAACCCACAATGGAGCCTGAGCAATCACAAAGGCTTCACAGCCATTCATCATCAGCTCACAAATTCTGTGGGCAAGATTACCCGCCAAACTTTTGGGACATCGTGTTGGCATAATGTGTGAATACCCCTGAAATACAAATAGTTTCTGAAGTTTACACTTTTGTTTCAAATGCATGGAGGGGGAAAATAAAACCTGACGTAACTCTGGCTAGAAAGAACGTAAGATTCTATAGAAGAGGGTTAAGAAACAATGACAGAGCAATTGGAATGAGAGGTGTAGCGAGCAGTGGATAAATGCCCTTGGAAAAAATGGCACAAGGGAAAGCGGAGGTAGGAGGAGGGAAGGTGTAATCATGCTTTTGGCTGAGAAGCCTCTTTTTGGAAATGTTCCCCCTGCCACGAGAGGAAGCACAGACAGCCCTTGTGTTATTCAGTTCCACGAGGCACAGGCCCCTCCAGATCCTTTCCCCTATTTCTATTCATGCAATTACTTAAGTCTTTTGTGGTTATTGGAAACTTAACTGGTAAAAGGCTTATTCAGAAATACATTAGTGTTGTTTAGTATTTGCATTATAGTAGCACTTAGGCCCCATTATGTTAGGCACTGTGCAAATATGAACTAAGGGACAGCCCTGTCCCAAAATCTTGAATAGGAAAGACAGACAAATTTGGGAGAAAAAGAGCATTGACTTCCCTACTTTATACCTGATAAATTAAGGCACAAGGACTAAATGAATTGTCCATGATCATGCAGATCAGTGGCAGGGCCAGGATTTAAAGTTATGTCTTCTGTGTCCCAACTCAGTGTCTTGCCAGCAAGACCATCCTCCCTCCCTCAGTCTACAGCCTAGGGGATTCTATTGAATTCTGAAAGACTAAGGGCTTTTCTACTATGGGGAGTTAGTATGTAGTATGTATGGGCATGCCTACATTAGACGTTTACTGTGGAGCTGACTAATTAGCTCTGCAGTAAAGTCTCAGAGTCTACATGTGTGGCCCTATTAGGGTGCAGTAAACTAATAAACAACACCGTAGAATAGTGCTTGTCAATACAAGTACTATCCTACGGCGGTGTTATTTAGTGTGCTGCAACACATATAGACAATGACGGGGCTGCCTGGGATACAAGGGTGCTTCAGTGCAGGTGCTGCCTGCTGGCTAGACTCACACTGGAGCACCCTTGTGCCCCAACAAACCCCTCCACAGCCCATTGAGCCGAGTCAAAACAGCTCCAGGCTGACAGGCTGAACTCCCAGGACTCCTGCCAGTTGGGGCTACTTTGAACTGGCTCAATGTGCTGCAGTCCCACGTGCATGTGCAAATGTGGTGCCGAGGAGCAATAAACTCTGGCGTGAACTGCTCTGGAGTTTATTGCTTCTCATTAATAGCATGTGTAGATGCACCCTGTTAGTGTGAATTTATAGAGCCTTAGCTACAAAGTGTTAATTTCCTCTATAGATGTGGTTAGTACAAAGAGCAGCTCTGCAGTGTGGCTTATTCTGCTTTGAAAGTTGTATTAATCCATTATTTGCAACTAGATTATTGCCACATGGAACCACTGTTAGTGCGTGCTATTTAATTTATTAATTTGTATGCTTACATGCTATGTTGAATAGGGACTGAGGAGTCACAAGCTTAGGATAGAAGCTTCTGAATTTTAAGAGGATTGTTGCCATTTGGGATACACAGGACTGACTGAAATACCTCATCTCCCTGTACACTAACTGGGGAGAGTTGGGCATCTTGGAATGGGACTCATAAGAGCCAGGATGTTGAGCAGGAAGTCATCTGAGTTAGGGAAGGAAAGGCTTCCTCTTTCTCTTTGCTGCAGGGCTTGGTCTGGTATGCATTTTTGGAGAACCCCAGCGCATCAGGGCCTACAGATGAGAAAGGAGGAAGAATGCTAGTTTGTGAGCTCTGACAAGGTTCACAAACCTTAGAGGTGAATTAGGTGCCTAGCCACTGAGCTTTGTCAGGTTCTCCACAAGCACAGCACAGACATTTAGAGGTCTTGGGAGTTTTGCTGGTGGAACCATAAGCATCTTTGTGACTTCAGGTGCCTCTAGGGCTAGATGGCAACTGAATGAGGATTTTGAGGATCCAGATTTTGAACACAGGCGCCTAAAATGGCAGTTAGGTGCCTAAGTCACTTTGCAGACTTAGCTGTTAGTGTACATGCACAATGTACCCAATGGATCTTAGAATAGGATTTGGCTTTGAGTCTTGTTCTGTTGTCAGTTACCTATGCCATTCCCACTTACTATATTGGCAGTGATGCACATGTGTTTGTGGTCTGCAAATACATAATTTTGTCTTTAGTCTCTAAAGCAGTTACTGGAAGAGGAAGCTGATTCAGTCACTTCACAGTCAAAGCAGTAGATTCTGAACTTGTTATTAACTAGACTTGGGCATAACCTTGAGATCGTGACTTAACTTTTGGGGGAGGGTGTACACATTCATATGTTTTACTTCAGGATTGTCTGTGATGATATGTGAAAGCAAAAATATATAGAAAATAAAATAGAATGTGATATTGATTTAATTTTTTTGAAAGAGCAGTAGGTAGCTTAGAGGACATCAGAAAGAAAGGAAAATGTAGTATATAACATTTGCTTTTCTTTTTTGTTTTTGTTTCCATTGGTGATATTGTGCAGCAATTTTATGAAATCATTGATTGGTCGCATGGATTTTAAGGCCCTGGAATTGAAAATATACAAAGCTAAGGTAAGCTTACAATCTGACTATTCTTTAAAAATATCCATTCTTTGTTAGGTTGTCACCCTAGATTTGCTATAAAATTTTGCAGCTGAATTTGAGAATCATATTAGATAGATAGATAGATAGATAGATAGATAGATAGATAGATAGATAGATAGATAGTATTACATAGTATGTAAGTATCTAAGCCTGGGTGCTTAGATACTTACCTACACCAAGGATTCCAAGGATCTGGAATGGGCTTCCAAGAGAGGTGGTACTATCACCTAGCTTGGAGGTCTTCAAGAGGAGGCTAGATAGTCACCTGGCTGGGGTCATCTGACCTCGGTCCTCTTTCCTGCCAGGGGGCAGGGGGTTGGATGCGATGCTCCATTGTGGTCTCATCTGACTCTACAATCTATGAATCTATGAATCTACACCTGTGAGTAAACCTCTTGAATTCATCAGGACTGTTCATTTGCTTAAAATTAAGCACAAGCAGAAGTGCTTTACTAAACAGACACTAGGACACTCATCATCTTGAAAGAACAAGCCCAAAGCTATGCACAAACTTTTTGGAAGTGGAACTTCCCTGTGGGCATATCACAAAGGCATATGTTAAAGTCAATAGATATGGATATTTCACAGGATGTGTCTTCTTCATTTACTTTTTTAATGTTTCCTTTTGTTTCATAGCTTTAAAACATCCATCTCAATGTAGAATATTCCACCAACTACCATACGTGGTGGAAGTTCTGCTCCTTTGACAATTTAAACAAGTAGAAAAGTATTAAAAGATACCATGTAAGGAAGAAGCCTGAACTGGCAAAGTGAAGCATCAGTAACTGAGCAGCTCTCATCTATCTTAGAAACATAAGTGGCGCATCCTCAACACCATGCTGTCAGAACATCTCACAGGCATTCATATCTGTTTGCTCAACATCCATCATGTGAAGTATTGTTATCCTCATTTTATCAGATGGAGAAATCATGACATGGTGAGGCTAAGTGATTTGCCCATGGGCTCACAAGTAGTTTTTGGCTTGCCAGGATATTAAACTAGTTTTAGATTAGTGTCTTGACCACTAGACCCATCTTAGAGAACATAAAAGCCCTTACATTTTTGTAATTGTATACAAATAAAATTACATTAAAAGAATGTGTTGGAGTGGTGATGGTCCAGGAAATATTCAAGGGGCAAGGATTTTTGTGGGTGATCTTTTTTCCTGGACCAGCTACATGCTTAGGATAAACTCAGACATGGTTTTGAATGTAATGTCTTCAGCTCTGAGGAAAAAACACATATAGCAAAAGATTGAAAACACTTTGCTGGTCCGTGAAATTAGAAAGGAGAGAAGTCCCCAGAGGTAATAGACGAACAAAACACAGAAGAAAGGATAGCTTGATTAGTGGAAGATCAAGGCCTTTCAAAAGGGAAGTGGATGATTATCACCTGCAGTGTGAATAATGTTCTAGGCACATAAATACTTAAAAATGAGAAAATGACAGAACCAAAATTCCTCATGAGACCAGTTTTCTTGTGCATATGTATTAATAAATCACCTTAATAAAATTGATAACAAAATATTTTTCATAAGGGACTCCTGTCCGAAGCTGGGATAACAAATAGTTTTCCCATCATGTCCAAATTCCTGAGTTTTCAAAACCATTTTTCATTTTTTTATCAGGTTAATCCCAAAAAATCTTGAAAAAATTTTCAGGGTAGAAAACGAGGAGAAATACCTATCCCACAATAGTCTACTCTATAGTGCAAGAGGTCTAGCTCAGGTACCATAAATCAAGGAGCACCCCATTCATCTTAAATGAATGCCCTAAAAACTGGCTGTTGCAGAGTGGGTACTTCTTTCTCTCAAGTTTTAGCTAGAGATTCCATCCTGAACCTAACAAACCTTTCTGATAAAAGTTTCATTGAAAATAACAAAACTGCAGGTATAGCCAGTCAGCACTTTTCAATGAAAAATTGTTTTCTCAAAAAAAAAAAAAAAAAAATCCCAGGCAGCTTCAGTCCTGCATCATTAAGAGCACAGGATGTGGACTGTACTCTGGGGATGAATTGGGATTGTTCAATTTAAAAAAAATTGCTTGTCTTTAGGGCTCCTGATTCATTTGTTAGAAACCTTGGAAGTGAATATGGCAGAGGATTTCTGAATTAAAAAGCAGGGTTTCATGATTAAGACAATTGATTGCTGCCCTTAGCGAAGTAGATTCTATCCCTGCCTCTGCCAAGGAGTTCCTATGTGGCGCTAACTAGGTCAATTAAACCAAGCTTTGTACAGATGGCCACTAGTTATGTGTTCCTCATTTATGGCTGTCTATCCTGAGATTCAGGAGTCTAATTTGAAAAGAGCTGAACACTGATAACAGCTATTGAAGTCAATAGGAGTTGTACTTTGAACATATAACATGCTATATAATGCCAAATTATCTGGAAAACTAAGTCATAAGCATCTCAAATCAAGCACCCATAACTTGAGAGTTTTGACTTTAAACTCTAGGCCCCTATTCTCCATCTTTAAAATGGGGATAATACCATTCCCTTACCTCCCAGGTGTGTTGTGAAAATAAATTCAGTGATGTATGTGAAGTACTTGTACCACAGTAATGAGCTCTGTAGAAAAGCATATGAAAAAATAATAATTCTTTCTTCCAAGAAGGGTTTGAATGCCATGCAAGAAGTAAGGCTTGAGGCTACATAATGAATTCTGGAGATAAAAAACAAATATTGAATAGTTATTCATTCAGTGAGCACCATCTGTCTTTAGAACTGAATGTCACAGGCATCCTGTGAGAGAGACAGTATGTGATAAAACTGGAGAACATCCAGAGTAGATAGTGCAGACGAGAGCAACAAAAATGAAAAGTGGTCTAGAAGACATGACTGATGAGAAATGGTTGAAGGAATTGGGTTTATTTAGTCGAGGGAAGAAAAGACAAGACTGATGGAGGGATAAGTTGTTATAAAGAACACCGTGTTCAATTGTCATCTGTATCCACTTAAGATAGGAAAACAAGTAATCAATTTTAATTTACAACAGGAAAGATTTAGGGAGGCTGTGCCATCTCCTTCGGTGAGGATTTTTAAGAGCAAATTTGACAAACATTGGTCAGTTTTGGTCAAGGTAAACAATTCTGCTTCAGAGGCCAGAAATAGACTGGATGACCTCTTGAGATCTGTTCCTTTGATTGTAGGCCCCTTAGCATATTACATGTTAATCATGGCATAAATGGCAAGGGTGCTACACAAGCATGCAATTTAAGGTGTCATAATGTAACAAACCAGCCATAATAACATTCTACATACAATTGTACAATTATATGTTGAACATTTTTATGGTAGGTTTGTATGGCACCTTAAATTAAACTTCTAAGAGGTCAGGGCTAGGGCTGACAATGATGGTCAGCTCCAGCCAGGGACCTCACCAGAGTCTCAAACTAGCTCCAGTTTCTCTCTCTGTCTCTCCATATAGATAGATAGATAGATAGATAGATAGATAGATAGATAGATAGATAGATAGATACTCTATGTGTGAGTGTACCTTCACAGGGACAAGCCCAGGTACCATCTTGGTCACCCAAATTGAGGCAGAAAGATTCAGAGAGCCTGCAGGCCCCACAGAGATGGCAGGCTTCCCTTGGCACTGCTCAAGGGCACCCTTTGGCATTGCCTTCTGCAAGGACAGAAGGTCTTTCTATTATTGCCCTGGTTTTTTTTAAATTTAATGTTTGTTTGCTGAGGAGAGGGGAAAGATTTATCCATTTTTGGGGATAGCTACAAACTTTCTATAGGACAGAAAGGTGTAGATTTGGGATACAGGAATCCCTCCTAGCTATGAGGCTGGGGAGTGGAAGTGGGTGGGCATAAGGAGTGTGGTGGAAGGAAGTGGGAAGAGACTTCCTATACCTAGATGTGAATGAGGGTTGGGCAGGTAAGAAACATGACTGGGATAGGCTGGAAGGGTTGTTGTCCTGGATTGCAAGCAGGGAAGTAGGTGTGGGTAAGCTGAAATGGAAGTTCTGGGGTGCCATTTGGGAAGTCTATTGGTATTTTTTATTTTGTGGGTTATATTTTATTATAAGCTACCTTGAGCCTTTCTGGGTAGGATGGGATATAAATAAGATCTAAATAATAATAGTAATATGCATGCAACTACATTTAGACCACATATTTGGTAGGGATTTCCATGCAATTTCCTTCTTGAGAACAATACAACTATTTGAAATAGATTTGGATTAAATCTTTGTTTTGTGTGTGCATATGTATATGTACATGTATATGTATGCTTGTGTGTTTTTATATATAAAATACACATTTTTGGAGGAGGGGTCTCTTTCTAAAGAGAGCATTTAGAGTCCCATCTCACATTAATGAAGAGGCTGGGTGCCTTGTCGCCTATTGTGTCTTAGAAAATTCTCCCTCAGCAGAGTTGAAAATTTACATGAAAAAAATGGGGAAATATTGGTTGGGGTGAAACCCGTAAATTTCTTGGCTATATGAGATAAAGTAATTTTCCATCAATCCAAAACATTTTATTCAAGCCAGAATGATTATATTTTCTTTTTGTTGGGTTATTTAACCCCTTTAAAACCTGTTCTTTTTTTAACTTTAAGTCAATTTTGAAATGAAATATCAAAATCTTCATTCTAAGCATGTCAAAATGAAATGCTGTCATTCTCCAAAATCCTCCAATTTTTTATCAGAAACAATTTGATGAAATCAGTCTCAATTCACATAATTTTGGTCCCTTCCAGACTTATTTTTGGTAGACTTCCCCAAGATCTACCCCTAATAAATATGTCAAAGAATCATAGAAAATTAGGGTTGGAAGTGACCTTAGGAGGTGTGGTGGGTTCAGGCTTTGGTCCCTGCCTCTTTCTGTCAGTATTTCCCAGTCTACTCCACCTCCTGCTTCTCTGCAGGATAATTTGCACATGACACCAAGCTGTGGGGAGTATTAGATATGCTGGAGGGTAGGTGTCGTGGCGCACCTCACTGCCCTGCTCCTAGAGAGGGGAGAACTGCTGGGGAAAAGCCTTAGCAGAGATAATGAGCACAGCTGCAGGTTGCCAGGGCAACTAATGAGAGTCAGCTGATCCTGAGGGGGCAGGGCCTGGCTCCTATAAAGCCTAGAGCCAAGGCCAGGCTAGCAGTTCCCTGCCAGCAGCCAGAGGGGCAGGAGCTCCTGCGGTTAGGATGCGAGGAAAAGTCTAACAGCGAGTATAGCTCGCGAGAGCTCCAGAGGCTGGAGCAATGATTACAGCCAGGAGGCTTATGTTGTTAGGGCCCAGTGCCTTGGGTTTTGGTTATAGCCAGGAGGCTGGTGTTTGCTTTAGTGTTTGTATTACACCGGTGGCTAGGGTGAGGCTATAAGGGGTTGGAGGAGGCCTCATAGGGACCCCAGAGAGGTGGGGCCCTAGCGCCAAGAGGGTGCGTTATCCTCATAAAGGGACCCACAGTGGTGTGGGGGCCCTAGTGCCAGTGAGGGCGCAGTACTCATAGGGGGGCTCACAGGAGTGTGAGGACCCTGACGCCAGTAAGGGCACAACTTGCGGGGCGTGTAGACCCCAGCCCAGAGAGGGGCATTTAAAGAGCCCAGTGTGGGCACAGCAAGTCCCAGAGAGAGGGGCGATTTTAGTAGGAAGCCCAGGGTGGGCAAAGATAGCCCCAAACAAGGGGCAGTATTATTAAGGAGCCCAGCGGGGCCCGGAAGGTCCCAGAGAAGGGGGACCATTGCGAGGCCCAAGAGGGGCAATGTTTGAGAGGCCCAAGAGGGGCAATGTTTGAGAGGCCCAGGACGGGCGTAGCGAGCCCAGTAACAGGCTAGTACTACGGAAAACCCAGGGCAGGGGCAGGGTGCTGCGGTGGACCCAGACCAAAGGGGTTAGCAGCACAGCGCCCCAGAGAAGGGCGGTGTTGCGGTGGTCCCCAGGAAAAGGGGATAGCAGCACAGTGCGCCCGGCAAATGAGAGGTTAGCAGTGCGGTGGGCCTAAAAGACCGGTGGCTCGATAGGACGTCCCAAAGTGGACTAGATTATTTTAGAGAAGGCCCAGAGTGGGCCTCAAGAGTCCCAAGAGAGGGGCGGTGTTACTAAGAGTCCCAGTGAGGGGCACTGTATTAGAGAGAGCCCGGAGTGGGCCCAGTGAGAGCCCAGAAAGGGGCAATAGCATAGAGACATACGGAGAAGGCCCTAGAGCGGGCTAAATTACAGAGGAGGACCCGAGAAAGCGAGTGTGTATTTTGACCGGACAACATCTGTCCCATCTGCGAGGCTTGGGGCGTGGTATTAGGGGTTGGTAGGAGCCACGCGTAGCCCATAAGGCTGGGGTGCCGGAGTAGCACCCATCATACGGGGTGACCACAAGAGTCCAGGAAAACCGTGGGGACAGAGGTCCCGAGTAGCCGTGCCCAAGGAGGAGTAAGGTAGCCTCCCTGTTATATTTACCAGCAAGACATGGTGGGCGAGAATAAGAGGGTACCTTGGGCTGGCCTTGACACGGTGCAAGGGACCTCAGGGAGATCATGGCCCTCCTATAGGACTCCGCTGTGACAGTAGGGCTAGACAAATTGGATGATTGGGCCAAAAGAAATCTCATAAGGTTCAACAAGGACAAGTGCAAAGTCCTGTACTTAGGATGGAACCATCCCATGTACCAGTACAGGCTGGGGCTGACTGGCTGGACAGCAGTTATGCAGAAAAGGACCTGGGGGTTACAGTGGACAATAAGCTGAATACAAGCCAGCAGTGTGCCTTTGTTGCCAAGAAGGCTAATGGCATACTGGACTGCATTGGTAGGTGTGTTGCCAGTAGGTCAAGGGAAGTGATTATAGTATTCCCCTCTATTCAGCACTGGAGAGGCCACATATGGAGTACTGTGTTCAGTTTTGGGCCCCCCACTACAGAAAGGATGTGGACAAATTGGAGAGAGTCCAGTGGAGGATGACAAAGATCGTGAGGGGGCTCTTCCATCTATCTTCCAGATCATCCCATCTTCTAAATCACTGATGAAGATATTGAACAAAAACTGCCCCCAGGACCAACCCCTGGGGCACTCTACTTGATATCAGTTGCCAACTAGACATTAAGCCATTGATTACTACCCTTTGAGCCGGGTGATCCAGACAGTTTTCTATCTACCTTACAGTTCATTCATCCAACCTGTATTTCCTTAGCTTGCATACAAGAATGTTGTGAGAGAGCTATCAAAAGCCTCGCTAAAGTCAAGGCATATCACATCCTCTGCTCTCCCCACATCCACAGAGCCAGTCATATCATCACAGAAGGCAGTTAGGTTGGTCAAGCATGACTTGTCCTTGATGAATCCATGTTGACTATTCCTAATCATCACCTTCTCCTCCAAGTGTGTAGAAATGGATTTCTTGTGAACCTGCTCCATGATTTTTCCAGGGATGAAGTGAAGCTGACTGGTCTGTAGGTCCCTGGATCCTCCTTCTTCCCTTTCTTAAAGATGGGAACTATATTTGCCCTTTTCCAATTGTCCAGAACATCTCCCAGTCACCATGAGTTTTCAAAGATGATGGCCAGTGGCTCTGCAATCCCATTGGCCAACTCCCTCAGCACCCTTAGGTGCATCTCATCTGGTCCCGTGGATTTGTATATGTCCAGCTTTTCTAAATAGACCCTAACCTGTTCTTTTGCCACTATTGGCAGCTTGCCTTCTCTTCAAACTGGGCTGCCAGGTGCAGTAGTCCAGGAGCTAATCGTGTCTGTGAAGACTGAGGTAAAAAAGGCATTGAGTACTTCAGGCTTTTCTGCATCATTTGTCACTAGGTTGCCTCCCCCATTAAATAAGAGACCCACACTTTCCCTGATCACCCTCTTGTTGCTGACATACTTATAGAAACCCTTTTTGTTACCCTTCATATCCCTTACTAGCTGCACCTCCAGTTGTGCTTTGGCCTTCCTGATTTCATCCCTGCATACCCAAGCAATACTTGTATACTCCTCCCTAGTCATTTCTACAAATTTCCACTTCTTGTAAGCTTCCTTTTTGTGTTTTAGCTCATTGAAGTGTTTCCTGCTAAGTCAAGCTGGTCTTTTGCCATACTTGCTAGTCTTTCTGCACATTGGTATGGTTCATTCCTCTGCCTTCAGTAAGGATTCTTTAAAATACAACCAGACTCCTTTCCCCCTCAGATCCCAGAGGATCCTGCCCATCAGTTCTCTGAGGGAGTCAAAATCTGCTTTTCTGAAGTCCAGGTTCCTTACTCTGCTGATCTCCTTCCTTATTTTCCTTGAGATCCTGAATTCAATAAGCTCAATGGTCTCTGATGCCCATGTTGCCATCCACCTCTACATTCCCCACCAATTCTTCTGTGTTTGTGAGCAACGGATCAAGAAGAGCATGGCTCCTAGTTGGCTGTTCCAGCACTTGCCCTAGGAAGTTGTTTCTGTGTTTATTTTTATTGTGTAGAATATTATCTTTGTAGATTATGTGCTTAGTTTTGAATTGTTAGTAGAAATATGCATAGATGTTTAGAAAATTATAAAAAGCTGTTAAGTACTGAGTTTCATAGCTGCATCATGGCATCTTTTTCTACAGCTGTACCACTTTTCAAAAATGTGAAAATGTTCTGTTTTCAAAAGTTATATTTAAATGCTTATGGCTCAGTCAAATCTGGCTACCGTCTTACTATGGCTCGAGTACTTTGAATTGGAAAGTGGAAAGCAGAAGGTGGGTTGGGTTCAGTCTTTCTACTGTGCTATATTTGTATGTGGCACCACTGACTTCCTGTTTGGCATCAGCAATAACAGAAGATGGCTCCTGAGTTTCAGCCAGACTGGAAATGGAGGTCCAGGAACAAAATGAAACTTAGCTGAAAAGAGGCCCAAGCAGTTCAAACTCAAGTAAACTCCTCAAAATATGGGACAGCACAGTAAAATAATTAAGTCGGGGACTGACTGAAGTCGGGGAAGTTTGAAAAAATAATAGTTGCTGCCACAGGCACACAATTCTATTGGCAGTGTAAGCAGGCGGAAGTTGCCACTGTCCTCATGTGTTAAGCTTCTGGGGTAGTGTCTATGCATGTGGAGTTTTTGTGGTCTCTCAGGTCTGGTATCAGTCTTTGGATCTAACAGCCTAATTTCACTTTTCCTTATATATCTCAGGAATAATTTCAATGAACCCAGTGGAAAACCAAGTAAGACCAAAATCAGATGCTGTGCTGCTGCCAGAAAACTAGGTTACCTAGCTATTAGTCTTTTGTGTTTTTTGTTTTGTTTGGGGTTTTTTTTTAGGGCATGTAACCTAAAGAATAGCCCTCCCTACAACTTATGGTTTTTGTCTTGAGAACATCCAACATGTCATGAAGGAAGTGATAGTGGACAGTTACTAGGCAGCTTTTGTATGCTTTAGGGATGGGGCAAGATGGTATTTTAATAATACATTTCCTTGGGGATCTCCTAGAAGGCTAATTTAATTGTTTAAATCAAATTTTGGACCCCTGTCACAAATCATTACCTTATCTTTTATCCATCTATCCCCTTGTTCAAACTAATAGAACATTCACAATGACCTCCCTTAGTTTGATTCCCTTCACATGGTTTTAGCTGGTAACCCTGGCTAATAATGGGTTGGTGACCTATCACTGGCTTAAAAACTATGAAAGAGAATACTTTTTTTCCTCTCCTTGTTTACATCATTTTAAACAAAGATGCCAACACTCATTCATCCTGAGCCAAGGGGCACCAAAAATGACTGTGCTCATGGAGCTTCAGAAGAAAATTATTATAAAAATCCATATATAATTTGGAAAAACTCCTTAAACATTTATCATTTGTTCACTTTCATATTTATTCTGGATGAGTTAAAAATCTTTGATGCACAGCTCTGTTTGTTTTGTATAAAAATGTTTTTCCCCAGCAGATTGCAACATCTTTCAATCTTTTAAAAACTCCTTTTTTGTTTCTTTAAAAATTCAGTTTGATGGGGTGTTTTTTTACAGTTGCTTGATCAAACAAAGGTTGATGGGAGCACCTTCTGCCAGCTGTGATCCCACTCTTCTTGCTCTGCTCAACCCTTACTTTTTCTCCCACTCTCCCTCTTCATTCATCTACCCAGCCTGCACTCATCTGCCCAAGTTGCTCTGTACCTGCTTAGGCTAGTACTCTAGGTGACATCAGCTGTGACTCTCTGTATAGGGTTGGAGCTCTGACTGTGCTAGTGGCCAGGTACTTTAAGCTTTTTCCTAAAGGGATCTCACTGTACTCTTCTGCCACATCTTGATTGGAAAATAAAAAAGAAAAAGGAGGTTCCAAAAGGAGTGGGTGATGAGAGTGGGTGATGCCGTCCTTGGGTAAGCTCTCACTATGAATATTCCCTGGGTCTCCTCCTCCCCTACACCCCTTCCACGCACCAGCCAAGTCTTCTTAATCATATGCTACATGATGTTACAAGTAAGCGTGACTAGTTGCTGCCTATTCAGTGAGGTTTGGTTGTCCTGACTGGGCATTGTGTAGCGTTGCCTCCACTACCCTTTAAGGGGGTTAACTCTCTCTCAAAGTTACTTCATAAATCAAATATGCTTTCAGAATTAATTTTAAAATAAAAAACTTACTTCCTGTCTTAATCAATTACAGAGGTTCTAGTCCAGTAGAAAGGAAATATCATAATTCATCAGCTAGTCTCAAGTCATGGGCAATTGTGCCTTCAATCTTGGTCACAGTCAGTTATAAGATGAGGGACTGAGCTTATCCCAGTAATTCTTTTTCCTTATTTTTATCTAAGTCAGCATCAATTATATGTTCAAATCAATTTGTCCGCAAACATAAATCAAATATATCAGCCTCTTATGACAGAGCTGGGCTTTTAAATAGATATATGCACAACTAATCTTCTGGCCTATAAAGGTACTGGCATGTGCAAACTGATGCTTGAGGCCTGGAGAAGAAACAAACAAAAGTAAATAAAGGCATAACCTCAGCAACTTTCAGTTCTAAGCTGAGCTGAGTGCCTGACTTACATGTCCCCTTTTATGTGTTCCAGTCAATGTGTGGGCTCCCACTGTTGCCTTGGTCCTTTTCACCTCAGGCCTCCAGGGCTGAGAACCGCTCTGGGTTCTCCGTATGGGGCTCCGGACTGATTATTCCCTTCCTCTGGGATCACTGGCCCAAAGGAGCTGCAGGGCTCTTGGGTCTGCCTCTGCTCTCCTGCCAGCCAGCTCTGAGATTCTGGGTGCGGTTTTATGATGTCACTCCCTGCATGCATGGCAATGCACAGGGAGTATGTACTTTTAAAATGGGGCTGCAGCTGTGAATGCTGCTCTATCTCATGGCATCCTGTGCCTGTAGGTAATTCCCACCCATCACCAGCCCTTACTGGGCATTTTCCTCTTAGGGACTGGGGTCCCTTACTATGATTTTTTTTCTCCTCCCAAGGGTTAAACAATCACCTTGGTGAGTCACACTGACACACTCCTTGCCACTTCTGACCAATATGGCTGTGTCTACAGGAGACTGACTGTGCAGTTATTACTATGCTGTCATTTAGTACTTTTATGAACAAGTACTAAATGACTGCACAGTCACCTGAGTTACTGTGCAGTAGCACTGACCAACACCTTTTTTTTGGTGCTACTGCACAGTAGCCCAATACTACTGTGTAGTAGCGTCGTGTCACAGTTTTTCCATACAACTGTACTGCATAGTAGTATTGGGCTACTGCACAATCAGTGTTTTGTATATACGCAGCCTATAATAAGTTGAAAAAGAAGGGTAATGGTGTCACCCTGTAGGCAACTCATTGCCACAAGTGGCAACAATGAATTTCAGATAGAGGTGGTCAATCTGTGTCAGAAAAGTCATGTTGCCAATGTGGCAAGTACTGCATGTAGCCACCATACTGGAACCCAAGATGATTGTTGTGAATTCATGTTTTAATCAATATTTAAGCCCCCACTAGGGTTAAAAATATTAATTCCGATGACAAAACCAACATTGTATGGACCGAGGAGATAAATCATAATATTTCCATCATGGTTGTCATATTGGATTCAAAGATGGCTGCCACGAAGTTACAGTTTTATTCTTTATTAGATACCCAAAGAGAGTTGCCCTTATTGCCCTTAAGCAAATATTACAATGGAGCCTATAGCATCAATGAATCCAGCAAAGCATAGGCGGCATGATTTGAATCAACAGGATGAATCATATGTCTCAAAGTAGGTCCACAGTCAATGATTAGCCAAAGTACATCTGCTGGAATTATACAAATAAATGAGGTCCTCATTCAACATAGGACAGTTGCTGAATTTGACACTTGCTATGGTAGTATTCATGACAAACTATTATGTTGTGTTGATCCTGCACTGCAACATTCCAAAAGTCTCAATTAGCACTGTTCTTGCTACAGATTTTTTTACACAAAAGGACATATTAAGAGACTGTTAAGAAAGTTGTACAATGTAGAAGATAAAAGGGAAATCCTACCAACAACATCAAATGAAGAACACACTAGGATGTCAAGCAAATCATCTACTCTAGCAGCTCACTGGAGGATGTACATATTTTGCCAGAAACATTCAAAGAAGAAGTGACTGAGTCAAGTGTTATCATTTAAATCAGTCAGTACAATACACAAGCTGGCAGAGAAGAATGAAGTATTGCGTTGCTGAATTGGTGTCGAAGATCTAATAGCTGCGGAGGCATGTGACCATCCTGAATATAGGTGGGAGGAAAAATGGAAGCATCAAGTCTCTCATTCCCATTCGCATGTGGAGATTGTGCAAGTAGATATTTTTCTTTCTCCTGAAGCAAGAGCATGGCCTCAAGTGATTGATGAACTAGATACTGGTTTTGCATGGAAAAATGTGTAGTCTAAAAGATATACTTGAAAGATATTGTGATTTAGTAGAAGATGTAGGTGGTGAATGTCCTCTGAACACACTGAAGCAAATGAAGCAAAAACTTCAGACTTACTACAAGACAGTAATTCAGTTTCAGCACCAAAGAAATGCAAATCTTCCACTCCTTCTGAACTGTGACAACTAGTAAAGCCATACAAGCAGTTGCAATTTCACATGTAAATGATAAGGAAGCCGCTGGCCTGCAGTTCAGAGAAGAGTTTTAAGACACATAAAACTTCTACTATGCTGCTGTCAGGATCAAACCAGATTTGAAAGTTATAACCAGCATGAAGGGATACAGGAACTTGAATGAAGAGCAAGCCCAAAATATGTTCCAGATAGCCTTTACACATTGATCCATTTGATTTTGGAAGATGACAATGATGACTTAGAAGTTGAAAGTCATGCTCAAAATAAGAATGTAGACAGAAATATATTCAATAATATGTCAAGATTTGGTTTACCTGTACTCAAAGCACAAAAAGCTAACACTAAAGCACGTGGGTTAGGCTTGCTGATATATCGCACACCTAAATCTAAGAAGCTGGTACAAAGTCTCCACACTGCCGCATGCAGCATACTATATGACACTGTTCATTACATCAAGATTACCATTACTGAGAAAAACTTAAAGGAATTTTGGGAAAATGGAGTTGTTATCCCAAGGAATCTTGTTCCTGGTCATTTTGTTCAGTATTCATTGGACAGCATTGACATCTTGGAGGAGACATCAGATGGAAAACAAACATTTCATGAAATGCACGCTGTAGCATTTCAAAGAGGACCACTGAAACCATTTGAAATTGAAGAAAGCACTGATGTAATAGGAAGGAAAAAAACCTTGAAAGATATAACACCTGAATTTAACAAAGTCATTCCAGCACCGATGATCCATAACAAGTCATTAAAACCACTCAGCCATGGTATGGGTAGTAACACGAATGAACCGCTCAACAACACAGCTGTTCAACAGATGTCAGCAGAGCTACCAGGGATACTGGGTAGACTATCAGCTGACAACCAGAAGAAAGTTGCCATACCAGGTTGGACAATATTTAACCACTTCCTTTTTGATGATACTTTGTGAGGGGAAAAGAATGAGGCAAGAGGAAAGCCCCAGGAAAGCCCAAGGAGGAACACTCACCTCAGGTGCAGCAGGAAGCCCAACTGGAGCATGGAGCATGCTGCTGCATTTCTGCAGGGTGTGCTCCCTGCAGACAAGCAGAAGGAGTTCATGGAAGGGTATTTCTGGCCCTGGAGAGGGGTAGCCAAGGGAGGACTGTGGCTGGCAGACTAAAGAGATACTGGAACCCTCCCCTGACAACAGTGACCAGTCACCAGCAGCAGGAGAGAAAAGCACATTCTCTAAGCAGAGTGGTTGGAGGACCATTGACAAGCTTCTGAACATGTTGCACCAGGGATGATGATCTGTTATGTATTTCTGTAGAAGATGTTGTGCCAGAAGATATTGCCTTAGACGTTCTACATGCACATGACAAAGGAAGATAAATCGTGAACACCATTATTCAGAAACATCTTACTGAAGATGCTACCTAAAGCTTCTATGAAAACACCCAAATCAACACTGAAAACCTTGCAAACATATCCAAATCAAAAGTGAACTATAGGACAGCACAGAAAAATGAAACAGATGCAGAATTCAAAGGAGATCCAGCAAAGGCTACTTGTAGTGATTGCAGCAGGTAGAAGGTTCAACATACACTCTCTCCTATACTATGAACTGTCTGGATAGCTTCCATCACTTTTTAAACCTGAAAAAACAGTCCATGTGGCCGACAAAGCAGCCTTGTCACTGATCTTGATTGGAGATAAAGCAGTAGCTGTTCTGCCACATGCTGCTTCTGAGAAATCAGCTTTATGATTGATGGCATGGCTCTTGTACAGAGAATAGGAAAGCTGAAAACTGCATGAACATTTGGAGATTTGGCTGATTCCTTTGTGCAACAAGTGTTTGCTAACTATTCCAACACATGTGATCAAGGTTATGTTGTCTTTGATTATTACATATCACCATCCGTAAAGGCAGGCACAAGAAAATTAAGGACCCTAACTACTAGGCCAATCTGCAGAATCATTAGCATCAGATCTCTTCCATTATCAGCATCATGGAGTAGTTTTAGATCCTTTCCAGCAAAAATAGAAAACCTAGTTAATTTTCAAAGTGAGGAGCTTTTTAAGGAATCACACCAATGTTTCCGAAGTGAACAAGTGTTCATTGTTGGTGGTTTCTCTGATGAAAAAGTCGGGCACTCCAGCTCATGTGATATTTTGCAAATGCATTCACAACAAGAGGTGGAAACAAGAATTCTCTTAGATGGCAAACATGCAGTCAGTCAGGGATACCCCTCTCTGGTATTCTCCTGTGATGTCACAGATGTACTGATCCTTCTTCTATGGCATAATCTTGTGCCTAAGGTTTGGATGAAGAGAAGAAACCCAGTAAGATTAATTCCAGTTCATGATATTGTCTCAAAATTGCCTGAGCCAGTTCAGTAGTCATGCTAAGAAAACTGCTTGAAAATGTTTATTCAACATCCACATCTATTGTCATGCCTAGAAAGTAGGCCTGATGTTGATAAGGATTTGTATAGTTGTATAGAAAAATGTATTGTATGACTATACCAGCTGTCAACATCTTTGGTAACTCTTCTGGATGTTAGGGTGAAATTATTCCACCCAGAAAAAACTCCGGATAAACTTCTGCCTACATACGACTCCCTTGCACACCATGTACATAGAACCAAGTATCAAACTCTTGTTTGGCGAAGTGTGCTTGAATCTAATCCACCATTGTCATCACCTGACCATTGTGGTCGGCAAGCTGAAAATGACAGTTATGTTCCTGTCATAAACATGCTTGAACCATTACCAGCAGAATATCTTTGGATAACAAGTTGCAAGTGCAAGACAGAATACTGGGGACCAGCATGCTTGTGCAAAGAGGTTAATTCGCCATGTATTCCCAGCTGTGAGTGCTATGAGACAGCATCTTGCAATCTATATAGTAACTACAGGGATTCAGAAAGAGATTCAAGTGATGAAGAGATCTGAAAAAGTACAATTGCCCATTATATTAATGTTATATATACCATTGTATTACCATTATATTACCATTGGATTAGATTTTTACATTTTTCTATTTCCTCAAGCTGAAAATATGTCCGCATGTTTCATTGCCATTGAGTTATGTATTATTAATACCTGACTTATCCATGTTCTAAAATAAAAAGATTGTATTGTCTGATTCAATATAACTTGAACAAGTAGGCTTGCCTGAATTATAATGGGCATCTACATGTGCTCTGGATGAGGTTGCGGGGGGTGCTTTAATTAGAGTGTTCTGCAAACGGCTCTAATTAAAGTGCCCTCAGTGTCATGTGTATTCAGCATCCTGCTCTTCAAAATGGTGGTGGGGGCACTGAATAAACATGATGCGGAGGCTGCTGGATAATTAGCACGCTACAGCAGACTCAATTAATCAAGCCTGCTCCTATGCATGCTAATTAGCACATATCGGAGTGGAGTGCCATCATGTGTATAGGTGCCCAATGTTTTCAGTACTGTAAGCCTGCTATGAAATTTGTAGTGATAGAATTTGTGGGGTTTTAGTATTAGAGTATTGTTTACTAGGTTTTTTAATTACATTGACTCGATACATACTTGCTAATGTGTCATCCATCTTGGAATGCAATATGGCTACTATGACAGAAGTGCTATTATTAATCTCCTTGGTTAATGCAGTGTTGGTTTCAACATTGGAATTAATTTTTTAACCCTAGTGGGGGCTGAAATATTGACCAAAGCATAAATTCACAGCAACTATCTTGGATTCCAATATGGCAGCTACGTGTACTCCTTGCCAGATCAGCAACATGACTTTTTTGACACGGGTACCACCTCTACCTGAAACACACTATTACCACTTGTGACAATGAGTTGCTTACGATAACAAAATCTAGAGATCTTATTGGTCAATTTATACCCTACTGCTATGCTGCTGTAGATGACACTTCTCTTCCTTTTACTTGCCTACTCCCATTCGCACCCTCTTTGCTATTCGTACTGACTGCCCACTTCTTATTACATGTCTGTCTGTCTCTCACTGTCTGAGCTTCCTGCCTATCTAGGCTGAGGGTTGTTACCCATCAAACAAGGTAGAACAACCCAGTTTGATACCCAGAATTGGGGATAGGAGAATAGAAGACTCAGTAAAGCCTCTGGTATCACCTGGCTTAGGATAGGTGCTCAAGTGTCTCTGAACCTCCAGACATTGAGATATGGACAGTTAGTGGTTGCTTACAACTTTGGCCTAATGCTTATGATTGTTTACATGTAAGATTTCTAAAAGTGTTCAGGCCAAACATAATCATATCTCAGTTGAAATAACAAAGGGCTCAGCCTTCCAGGGAGCATGGAATTGAGCACACTCTACCCACCTGAGTCTGTTGACAAGCTCCAAAGTCAGAAGTTTACTTGTTATGCTTCTCTGACCTCATCCCCAACACTCACTGAGAGCTCAAGGGCAGTTGCTGGGATGGCCCAAAAGTGGCTTCATGGGTGAATTCCCAGCTCTGGAGAATATCAGCAAAAATGGGTAGGCAGGGCATGGCCAGGGCATACCCAGTCCTGTTTTCCCTGAGACCTGGCACTGATATCGTATGAACAAGCTATGCATATTTTTAAGCTAATCAGTAGAAGTCAACACTCTGTATCAGTTTTGAGAATGCGTTAGTGGTAGGCATTGCACATACCACTCTTGGAAAAAGGAATTTATCATCTAAAATGGTAGAGAAAGAAAAAGGCTGGGGATCAAGAATAAATATACCAATGGACCAGTCAGGGAGATAATACATAGTGAGTACACATAGTTAGTTCCATCTTTCTGATGGTTTATTTGTAATTACGTTATAGTCCATTACTATATTGCATCTTTCTTTTAAAACATACTTACAAATTGCGTTCTCTAAAACTGATGGAAACTTCCTCACACATATAGGACTGGCTAGCCATGGAAAGTACATTCATACATTCAACGAATTCTTAGCAACAGAGGCATTTTTGGGCCTGGTCTCATGGAGTTCTGTCTGAGTCTACTGCATCTATTGTCTTATAAAGGCATACACTGCCTTGGGACTGTACAGACTCCCAAGGCAGAGGGAGTTTTGCTATTATCACTGAGGATCAAGCCCCTTGTCTATAAAGTCATGAATTTGATAGCTGAAACAGGTTACATGCGTCTCTTTTAAATTTCTTTCATCAAAACGGAAAAGAAAAAAGGGTGACATGGCTTTCTGATGCTCCAGCACAAGAAGCACTAGGAATCAAAAATGTTTTTTCCCTGGTGCAAACCAAAACAAACAAAATCCTACTAATCTTTTGTTGCCTGCTCCTCCTCCTAAAGCATTCCAGACACTTACTAATACAGCATCTGTCTCTGATGCTATTGATGGCATTTAACTAGTAAATGCCCTTCTACTGAAATTCTTTTATATTCTAGTATTTGACAAACTAATAGAATAGTGGTAGCTTAAAGACTTTTTTTTTGAACAGGGAAAAATATGTGATCTTCTCCCTACAAAGCTGTTAAAAGTACCCGTAACAATTGCACTCTGTTTCTGTTTTATTAGGCAACAGGAAATAAACTCTTTCTCAGAGGCTGAATATCTATATGTCATTTTATTTTGTAATTGAATTCTTCTATGTGTAATTTAAACTATAAAGAATAAAATTATTCTACAGCCCCTCACTCATGGTGAATAAATGTTTGCAGAATTAGGAGGTGGATTACAGCTCATAAACATGAAAATGCTTTCATTTTAAAAAAGAATTCAGGAGAACATGGCTCTTCAGTAATGAAAGCTGTGGACTTAGTCAAAATGGGAATTATGACGAATACCCCTTTCACAGTTTCTAGATTACTACATCATACTTTAGGGGAAGTCTTTGCTGCTATATATAACATAATCCTGCACTAGTATGGAAGTGTGGGAGGTGGCTTTATTTCTTTTTTATTCTAAAACAGGAGTGCTTTTTTTATATATCTGTGAAGAGCTTTGCATTGCCTTTCTGTTTTCTTCCCCACTGCAGTGAGATCAAGTGAAATAGGATCCATTTCCTCATATTGCTGTCCTAGATACCAGAACACTAAGCAGACAGTAGGTAAATCTGAGAGGATTTTTGTCACCCTGTGGAAGTGTTTGTTCTTGTATCTTTTCTTTAAAAAAAAACCCACAAAAAACTTCACAGAGTAGTAAACCTGAGACACAGATTCAAGAGACAGACAGTTGAATGAACAGGATAATCGGGGTATTTTTTGACAGGTGCGGCAGCCTGCCTATGGCTGGCATATAATCATTACCATTTTAATAAGGCTCTAATAGGGGGGCTGATAATTCAATGGGGTGTGAGGATCCTAATTCAACTCCCAATCCCACATGAATGTGCTAGAATTTGTGTGCTTTGTTTTCCTCTTTTGTACCCCTGAATGCAAATAATTACTGGCTATAGATTCAAAAATTCTTAGAACTGGAAGCTAAATTAGCACTCCTAATACTGCACAAGAATGTCAATACTCATAAAAAAGGAAGCAAAGTGGGTTTTTGTATTTTCTTTTTTTATTGCACTTGTGGTGCTGCAAAGGTTCTGCTGTTTAAGTGGTTTGGCTTGCAGCATGAATAATGCTGTTACTCTCTAAAAAAGAGAGCTTTTTTTCTCCCACTGGAAAAAAAAGTTAAATCTCTTTATATGAAGATAGTTTTAAAAAAAATTGTAAACTGTTTTCTACATGACTATTTTGATATTATTGGCTTAACATATTCCAGATGTTTCTGCATCCATTCTGTACTGATTTAGCAATCACTAGCAGTATATCTGGCATCTATAACCTACTAATTATGCAGAGAAAAATGTATCTAACAATCTATTGAAAAGAGAATGTGTATTATAAAAACAATTATAACAACATATAAAATCTATTATATGGATGCAGAGCCATATTTTTCTAGGAGTAGTTCATGCCCAAACATCAAGTACAATAGCTTTATTCTGTTCAGATGACATTACAAGACAATTTCACACAATGCAACAATTGATCAAAATGAAGTGTGAGGTTGAAGATAATAGTTAATTCCAAGGGTTGCTGAGAATTTTACAAGATCAAGTCCTAATGCCCCAATTCAGCAAAAGCTCATAAGCCTCCATTGATCATGGTAATATTTAAGTTTGTGCTTAACTATGAGCACTTGAGTAGTCCCAATAAAGTCCAAAGATTTTAAGCTTGTGCTTAAGTTTTTCACTGGCCTAAAGACTGAGTGTATGCACAATTTGTGTATGGTAATAGTTGTGTGTGGGACAGGAATGAAAAGGTTTGGAGAAATCTCCACAATCTTCCTTCTATTCAGAGCCAGCAGTTTCCACTGGATAATTTTTGCCCCAAATTAAGCATGGAATCTTGCCAAGACCTCAGTCCTAGAACCCTTTTCAGTCACACATCACACAACTTGTTCAGGAGACATAAGTAACCGAAAGATGAATGCACTTTATAGGATCAGGAAATAACCATAGTGGGTGGACTGTTCTGGAGAACCAGCCTGAACCTTTGTCCCAAACTGAAATGCAGCTTCTTTGGAGGTTTGCCAAATCTAGATAATCTTTCTCTCTCGCTCTCTCTCCCCCTCTCCCTCCACCTCTCCTCCCCCCTCTTTAATGGCACTTTTGGTTCCTCTGTGTTTCCTGGTTTCAGCTGGGTCCAAAGGTAGAGGACTGACAATATTTCCAACCCAGCCCTCTGGATAGGAACAAAAAATGAGATCTCACAAGTCCTGTGTGAATGAGATTTCTTGTCCAATTTCTATCTGGCAGAGATTCTGGTATGCAGCCCAAATTGTTAAATAATTAACCTAAAATGTGAATCTTTGAAGATCTGCAAACCCACACAAATAGGGGTCTGTCTTTTACCTGGGAAAGCTGTCTGGGAAGAGCTTGTCATATTTATTTCTCTTTCTTTATTTAGAAGATGTTATTCTTGCATGAACTGTGGAAGGTTCCTCACTGAGGTGACACAGAATGCACTAAGTCTATTAGTACTTGGTGACTTTAATATCCAGGGTGGTAACAATTCTTCTGAGACATTTCAGGATGTCATGATGATTATGTGGTTATCTTGCTGCTCCAAAAAAGCACTCTCTAAGTATTTTGATAGGACTATCTAATTATTTTTTTGTTCTCAGTTGTCAGTGAAGTGACCTCTTAGCATCTTCTTCACTGACTTCATGCTCCCAGATCACAATTGTTCATAGATGACCTGAAGCCACTGGAGCAAGAGGGATGACAGCCAGTTCTGGGAGTGGAAGTCTTGTGCCAAGTCTGACTGGATGCATCACTTACTGAATTCTTATGCTGGGGCTATGTGGGAAGAAAGAAGAGATTCTTTGCTTCTTCTGGTGTTCTGTCCATTATGTCTTAATCTTCTGCCTATTCCAAACAGGGGGTGGCTTGGTTAATGCAGATTGATTTCACTTGGACTCTGATGCCTAATCCTTGCTATTGCAAGGAAATTTCAGGCTTCCTTATGGAGAAAATAAAATAGATTTGAACTGAACTGCCTGCTTCCACAGATGAATAAGGATTTCTGAAGGGAGCTAATGCTTCATCTTCTTTGTTTGGCTTTAGGCTGAGTCTTTGAATTACTAGAGAAGCTAGGAATATTTTGTGTACAACCTATGTGATGAAGAACAGAGCCCACTGTTAGTTGAGATGTAAAGTAAAGATGTTAGTAAAGCATTTCCTTTAAGGTTGGCTGCCTTCTGGAACCAGCCTTTGCTCAAAAAGGTCACTTGATGCTGACTAATTATCATCCTGCATCTAATCTTTCTTTTTTTCAACCCATCAGATTATTGAGAAGGTTGTGATGAGACAACTTTGAGTAACTAGATGCCTCATTTTCCATTAACTCTTGTCAGTCTGTCTAGAGAGATGGGCAAGATGTACAGACAAGTGGTGGTTCTGGTAAATGACCTCCTCCTGACAATTGATGAAGCTGCCCATGCTGATACTGTAAATTGCCTGCCTTTGATCATGAGATGTTGGTGACTTACTTGTGAACCTATAGATGGCTTGAGGCAAGGTGACTTCTAAATATCTTTATTCCTGGTTTTGAAGGGTCAAAGAAGGTTCTTTCTCCAGTGGCTCTCCAAGCCTCCACCTTGCATCTCCTTTCTTTATATTTTTGGAAGATAATAAGAAGATATGGGCTGCACTGTTTCCACTGTGCTGATGACATGTGGCTATAGCTCTCTATTTCATTTGCTCCAGTCAGAAGTGTTGAATGAATGACTTTGTACACATTAGCTATTGGTTTTGGTACGATTAGGATATGGATGAAAACAACTTGACTGAAGCTCAGAACAGAGAAGCCAGATGTTAGTAGGAGGGAGGAAACAAACAAAAAGTATAGCAAAGGTTATATCTGCCCTTTTAACTGAGGATTTGTTCTCACACCTTGCAATTCAGGTTTTCAGAGTTGAGTATTGTTTAGGAGTACATTGGCTGCAGCTAGCTCATCTGGTACCAGTAATTCTTTCATCTACATCTATCTAGGAAGACTGTGACTTTTTCTTTTGGATAATTTGCTACCACTAATATGATACAATATTTATACCAGTGTAATGCCTCATGGGATGGAACCCTGTTGTACAGCACAGATCTAACAGGTAGTCTCTGCTCCGAAAAGCTTCACAGACTAAGCATGAAACAAAAGATATCAGATGGATCCAAACAGATGGGTGAATATGAGGAGACAACAAGACAATAGGGGCTACTGACCCACTGTCAAGATATTTTAGGCTTAATGGCAAAGTGGGAGTTTTAATGAGGAACATAACAAAATCAAAACAGCAAACTGAAACTATTAGATTTGTAGCAGTGGTCTGGATGCAAGGGAGTGGGGTAAAAATTGCATTTGTCAAGGCCGCAGAAAAAATTCTGTAGTAATGAGACAGTAATGAGATGGTGACAGATAATAGTTTAAGCTGTTTGGAGGGGTAGGAAAAGCTACCTCTTGGAGAAGCTGTGCAGGAAAAAGTCTGCAAGATTTAGACACAACCTGGATGCAAGGACCTTGAGTCAAAGATAGTGTCCATTTTATGAACATGAATGACAGGCATGATGGGTGTGGGCGGCCTTACACCCAGTGTTTGAGAAAGGAGGTAGAAAGGAGAACTCATGAGGAGGAGGGAAGATTAAGATCTCTCTTTTAGCCAAGTTTCGCTTGAGTTGATGGCTAATCATCCAAGAGGAGATGTGAGAGAGACAGGTCAAGAGTTTAGTTTAGACACAAGGGGGCAGTTCAGAAGAAATGACTTGGTTCTTTGTGTTGCCAACATAGAAACTGTGGTTGAATTTGTGTTAGTAGATGAAATTACCAGAGGTGATATGTTCAATATACACTGTGCAATAGAGGTATATCATAAATCAATGACAAAGCGGAAGCTAGTGCAGAATACCATAACACACATTAGCTACAACCACTGAGAGAACACACCAAGATTCAGGATCTTCCATGTCTGTCTGTAGATATTAAAATACAGTTTAAGTTTTGTTTTTGGCCTCCAAAGGCCTAAGTAATTCAGAACTACCTGTTTGGTTGACATTTCTCATTGTATAATACAGCTACTCTTGTGACCAACTAATGAGTGCCCCTTAGTTTGAAGAAGGGTCCATCAGGGCATTCTTTATGGAAGGTCTTTGAGCTTTAACATTCATTCTCCATCACATTTGGTCCAAAAATAATCCAGCTCTATTGCATGTCAGTACATAATGCAAGTCCCATCTTATTCACCAGAGTCTTGGAGTGAAAGGGAGGGAGCAAATAATGGAGGAATGGCTTTACTGAAGGTATTTATCTTTCCCTGGTTTGGGGAACTGTGGAGCATTTAATTTTGTCTTGTAAGTCTTTTGTGCATTTTCATTATATGGCAAAATTGCTTCAAGATCTGGATTCATTCTAGTTAAAGCTTAAATACACCTGCTTAAAGAAATAAAACATATATTCATTGTAAGTATTAACAAAGGAGGTTAATTTCCAGGCCAAAAGAAGCATGACACCATAAAGCACATATATAGGATCTGGGTGCTTGTACATGTGCCAGGAGGCTTCTCCAAAGTGCTGTAATTACAGCGCATCGGACCAGACTCAATAAATCGAGTCTGCTGGAGCGTGCTAATCAGTGTACTCCAGCCAGCCTCCTTGTCTCATGTATCAGTGTCCCTGCACTTCAAAATGGTGGCGGGGGCACTTTAACTAAAGCTTGTTTGATGAGCTTTAGTTAAAGTGCCCTTGCTACCATTCTGAAGTGCAGGGACACTGATACATGAGACACTGTGGCACTTTAATCAGAGTGGCTCTGAGAGCTACTCTAATTAAAGTGTTTCCAGCCAACCCCCCCACCCACCTCCCCAGAGCACATGTGAAAACACCCCGGGAGATATAGATTTTCCTCCTAACTTTGCCACTGACTGGCTGAGTGACCTTCAGCAACTTACTTAGCCTCTTTCTGTGCCTTAGTTGTCCCATATATATAAAATTTGGATAATACTCAGGTATCTCTAAGTAGAGAAGCATTTTTCAAATCCTGACACAGAAGGTGCTGCTGAAATGCAGAGCATTGTTGTAAAAGTTCTGATCATTCATGTTCACTTAGGTAAGCCAGAAGTAACCATTTTCAATTGTCTGAGGTGCTGGAAGTTTCATTTGTGTGAAGAATTTAGATTAACATTTTTAATCTAAGGTATTAGAAGCCATTCACCTTGAAGATTGGTAAAACTGGCATGTTAACAGCAGAAGTGAAAGACATGTTTTATCTGTGTTCTCCTTTGTAATTAAGCTGCTGAATAACAGAAGTATTATCACACCAGGGTTAGTGCCAGAGGATTACCCAAAGTTTTTTAAATGGGATGCTAAAGTGGTGCAAACAGGTGCACAGACAAAGAGCAAAAAAGAGGGGGGAAAAGTAAGAGAAAGAAAGCTGAAGCCTTCTAGTTTTAGCCACATAGCAAAATTAATGGTTTCTCAAAATGAATGGCATGGTTAGATTACTATTGAACTTGTAAAATTAGAGGAAGGAGTCAGATTCTTCATTACACTCTTATTTTAATTTAAGCAAAGGAGGTCAACCTTAATTGTGCTTTACCTCAAAAAATCTTTTCAGTGGAACAATTTTGCAGCAGGCAAAGTGACTTGTAAGGATAATAGTGCTTTCTGAATTCTGTTTGCCAATAGTTCCCTTTACAGGCTATATCCCATAATGGAGATTCTCTTTGAATGACCCACATTCAGAAAGGGAGAGGAAAAGGGATTTCAAACGGAAGCTAAAGTATTCTTAAATAAAAGAGAGAAAATATGTTTCTGTTATCAAATATTTGTGTCTTGTTTGTATAGATGTCTTTTTGTTGATTGTATGTACTGGTATTTACAACTCTTAGGAGATTTTCTATAGTCAAAACTCAGATGTAAGTACTTAAGTTTATTCACAAGATTAAACCTTGCAAAGAATGTTGTTCTTATCTTTGGATATAGAACATTATATTTCAACAGCATATCTTTATAGCATGATAAGCTTGCACCCCTCCTTGTTAGGACTTTGGTTTTGGTTTCAGATATCCATTTTTAGGGGAGTTTATAAAGGTGGCAATTTGGGCCTGAGTCAGAGGATGCTTTATTTTCGATGCTTCACATCTGAGGGACATTTAGCCAATGCCGAATAAAGCAGCAGAAAATATCATGGAAAGTCTGTACTAACTCCAGCAGTTGGTTTCTGCCTGTGGTAAGGAACTATTTTTTGGGTACCCCAGACCCTTTGGTGTTGATGGCACTTTCCCAGCCCTTGTAGGTTAGTGGATGCAAGTAGTGTCCCTTATGAAGCTGTGAAAAGATACAAGGGCTAGTATTCCCTAGGTAATGGTGACACTGATGGGGCTGGAGGGTTCTCAGGGCATGTTTACCCCACCTCCAGACCAGTCTAGGGAGCAGTGCAGTAAAGCACAGCACACCTACTCCATGCACACTGAACCCTGAAATGGCTGGATGGTAGCCATCTTCGAGTAGCATGGGGAATGCACCAGTAAGCAGGCACAAGACAGTAGTACTGGCTGTACACTAATAAGTTTTAAGGTGTTTATATTGCATGGTGTTGAACTATGCTGCTTCACATGGCATAGAGGCGATGCTGACATGTCCTCAGCTTTGCTTTGCTCTATTAGAGTATGGCAGTACTTGAAAAGAGAGATCCAGACAGATACAGCAATTCTTAGCGTAAGGTCTCCCAATCCTGGCCAGTAAACTGTGTGACCTCAACAAAACACACAAAGTAAGAGGCATCAGTATTGTACAGATGACAACAGTTCTGTGATTCTCCAGCCTTCTGCTCTCCTGCCAGAGCCGTTCTTGTGCATTGGCAAAGGGAAGTGAGATTGCACAGGTCAAGACTCTCAGGCATTTTAGTCCCCTGCAGGCTTGCAAGAATGGAGCCAGCAGGGAGCTCAGGGATAGCAGAGTACATACTAAGCTTCACATACATGCCCTCTTTCTGATCCCAACAAAACCCTTATCCTTCTGAGTGTTGTTTGAATCCTACTTTTTCAGCTGAATGTTTACACTCGTTGTTTACCCTTTGTTTAGACTGGCAATTTTTCTTTTCTGTCTCAGAAAGAATAAAATATGGTAGATTTTAAGGTGAGTCTGATTTGATTTTCATCTGAAGTCACAGTGATACCCCTGACATAATAATAACAATTAATTTCAATCTATAACAATCTATAATATCAATCTAACAATCTATAACAATCTAACAATCTATAATATCAATCTATAATGATCTATAATATAGCATAGTTATGCTTATCTCCTCTGAATTATTGTAGTGCCCTGAGGGCACAATCAGAATTAGGCCCTTATTAACAGCTTTTTGGAACTCCTTTTTCACAGAGAATCCTAATGTGTCTTTTTTTTTCTCCAAATCCGAATGTCATAACTTGAATGAAGCAAAACTTTTTTTTTTTTTATTTTCACCATTTTTCATCAAACTTTTCTACAAAATTGATGCATTCCCATAATAGCTTTCTTTTTAGTAGAACTGGCATTTTCCAGTGGTTTGTGTTTCATTTTGTTAACAGACTGATGCTTTCCTTGTGGGACAGTTATGTGATCCCCTGGGATACAAAAACTGAGTCCTGATTCATATGTAGCTTTGGGCACATCATCCTCAGTAAGGTGTTTCTATGTTTCTGTCCTACCATGTGTATACATCTGAATTCGGATACGTTGGTGGTCAAGTAGCAAGACCCATCTGTTTCTCTTGACTTTTTTTTCTGGAAAACCAAGAGAAACAAAGAAAGAGCAGGTAGGTGACATGTGTTCTAGGAGTTTTAAACTGCTTTTAGGAGTTTTATTCTGTAACATATCTTTGAATTATTTTGAATCAAGTTTGTAGGACAGAACATCAGCTGGTGAAAAACAGTGGCAATCAGTGGAACTATGCAATTTCCCCAGCTGAATATATGACCCATATGGCATTTTTGTTAGTGCAATTCTAAAACTTTTTTTTTTTCTCCAGATGCACTTAAGAGGGGGATTTTCAAAAGCACAAATGGTAATTAAGTTTTGAACTCTTACTGAATCCTTGTGAGAGAGAACCATCTAATAACCCAGTCAGACCACTGAAAATTTCTTCCTAAACAAATAGGTATGGGATCTGTTCCAGCAGCCTTGAAAGTGCCCATTTAAATATTTTTATTTGGATGTGCAGAGGATTAAGAAGGTGGCATAAACCCCCAAGGTTGCTTTTGCCTACAAAAATAATATCTGACAGTCATTTGACAGGGTTATGTACACTTGCACTTGGTTATGTAGGGCTGATTGCTGTTAAGTGTCACATCTATTAGAATGAGGTCCAGAAGGGTTTCAGAAAACCCTGGAAAACCTTCATAGTTGATATGAGGATGCTTGGAAGAAGGAAACAATTGTTAACTTTTGAGGTCTAATGGAGTAAACAGGAGAACAAAAGTAGTGGTTGTTGTCTAGTATGACACAAAACACATGGAGGCACAGCTGCTTGGAAACTGAGATGGAGATATCATTATGCTGAACTGCCCTTGAAGCATGCACTGCCTTCACTATAGAAGAAAGAGACAATGCAGAGACATGCAGCTGTGATGTACTATGACACATTTGAGTGGTGGTGATGTACTTTGCCAGTACAGTTGACAAACTGAAGGGTCTTATTATCATTTCTGTGGTCTACTGTGAACCACAACCCACTCTTTGTTCATAAGGTGTCAGGAATACCATTGCAAGCCAACAGTCACTTTGACATATACTCTTTGGTGTGGTAGTGATTTAACTGTATTATGCTTGAGGAGAAGGAGACTCCTTCCTTCCTTCCACTTTGGATGCTTCAGACCAGGCTCTCTTGGAGCTGTGTGGGGTGATCCTGAGCATAAGACTCCTTGGCTTTCTATCTCATTTCTTTTTTGACTCCCACCTGTTTAAAGGTCTCTTGCTTCTGTTTATCTCCCTTTCTAATTTTTTTCTTGCATTTTCACAATGTTTTTTCTTCTTTTTCTCTGCTCTCTGTCCCCTCCCCCTTTACTTCCAGTTTCTTTGTCTACAAGTTGCTACTTTAACAGGCTTTTTTTCTGACTGTTTGTTTTTCTTTCTTTCTTCTTTTCTTGTTTGTTCCGGGGAGTTATCTTTTTCTATATCTTGCCTTTCGAGGGGTGCTCTTAATCCCACCCCCCTTTTTTCTTTTTTTTTCCTGTTTCTGTTGTATTCCTAACCCCCATAAGCCCCACCCCCACAACTCTTTTCACTCCATCCCTTTCCCCCTCCCATTTAGTTTTGTATGGCCACATTCCCAGACACTTATCTCTGTAGTTAATATACACAACTTTTTTTCATTCCCTTAGTTTTAGCTTTTGGGATTAACCCTGTCCTAGCAGGAATGGTCATTCCTACATCCAGCAGCTGGCATGGGGATGCCTCTCAAGACCTTCCCCTTAACCATGACTTGAGGGTTCACACCCCTCCCTATGTTGGGGTTGAGGTCTGCATAGGTGCTAGGACTGTGCAAAGCTTCAGATCATGATTCAGATTTGGAGATGATTTGGATGATTCAGAGGCTGAATCTATGAATCTGAATCAAATTTCTGGAAACTTTAGGCTTTCTGAATCAATTCGGAGCTTCTGAATCACTTCGGAAAAGATTTGGAGCCGATTCGGCGATTCGGCCATAGAGTATAATGGGGAATCAATGAAATATTTATAACTTTGTTGTCTTTTGGCTGATTTGGATGAAACTTGCAGAAATGGTAACCCCTGCTGAGAGCATGATCCGTGCCAAGTTTTAAGGTGATAGGTGCAGGTGTTCTGGGAAACTGTGCCTCAAAGTCCTGAAAGCAAAACGCATGTCACGTGGGTGTTAAGTCACAGTGGGGTAAAAACTGCAGGGATGGGAGCCCCTGGTAAGGCCAGAAAGCCTGCCAAGTTTCAAGGAGATAGGTTCAGAGGTTTGGGGGAAACTGCACCTCAACCTGTGGACAAGCAGAACTCGTAACATGGGTGACACTGTGTGTGTTAAAGCACAGCGGGATGAAAGCTGCAGGGATGGCAGCCTCTGATGCAGCCATGAAGCCTGCCAGCTGTCAAGGAGATAGGTGCAGGGGTTCTGGGTTCTGGGGCCCTGCACCTCTAGCTGCTGACAGGCAAAACTTGTGACATGGGTGCTTGTGCAACTGTGTCTGTCTTGGGGCATGGGGGGGACTACTGCAGGCCTGGCTGCTAAGCTACTATGTTAACAGTTACTAATCAATCATGATTCACTCAGGGACCAGCTCAATACACAGTAGCTAGCTAATGTAACGAGTTACTGAGCAAGGATTAACACCTACAAAACCACAGTCTAAGGAAAGGAAATAATACAGACAATCAACTGCCCCAAGACACAGACAGTCAGTTGCACAAACACCCATGTCATGAGTTTTGTCTGTCAGCAGCTAGAGTTGCAGGGCCCATGAACCCCTGCTCCTATCTCCTTGACAGCTGGCAGGCTTTGTGGCCTCAGCAGGGGCTAGCAGGCCTGCAGTTTTCACCCTGCTGTGCCTTAACACACACAGGATCATCTATGTCACGAGTTTTGCCTGTTAGCAGCCAGAGGTGCAGGGCCCCAGAAGCCATACTCCCCCTACACCTATCACTTTGAAACTTTACAGACTTCATGGCCTCATCAGGGGTGATCATCCCTGCAGTTTTCACCCCACTGTGGCATAACACATACACGTGACGTGAGTTTTGCTTTCAAGAATTTGGGGTGCAGTTTCCCCAAACTCCCTATACCTATCTCCTTGAAACTTGGTAGGCTTTGTGGCCTCCACAGGGGCTACCATCCCTGCAGTTTTGACTCTGATATGGCTTAACACATACACACGTGAAATTAGTTTTGCTTTCAGAAATGTGGGGTGCAGTTTCTCAGAAACCCCTTCACCTTTCACCTTGAAGCATGGCTTGCATCATGCTCATAGCAGAGGCTACCAGATCTGCAAGTTTCATCAAAATCAGACAAACAACAACAAAGTTATAGATATTTCATTGATTCCCTATTATACCCTACGGCCGGATCTCCGAAGCGGCTCCAAAGCTTTGGAGCTGATTTGGCCGAATCAAAGTGGGAAACTGATCCGGAGCTCCAAATCGGATCACTGGTATCTGAATTGGCTGGATCCGAAGCTGAATCAAATAGTTGCCTATTCACACAGGCCTAGTAGGTGCCCTAGCTGGTCTCCTAGGACAGTGTAACATACGTTACACAGGCCGTGTTAACACAGTGCCAGTGATTTACCTGAGTGCTTCCACCCTGGTCAACAGGGTGTGCATGGAGGGCCTGGACATTGCAGGCATGCACTAGCTTGTTACGCCTCTAGACCCCCAGGCTGTGAGGGTGGTGATTTCCAATGTGCCCTCACATGTGTCCAGCCAGGAGCTGGCCAAGGGACTCGAGCCCTATGGGGTTCCTATGAGTCCCTTTCGTTGACTGATGATCAGAAGCAGGGACCCAAATCTGAAGCATGTCCTGACTTTTCAAAGGCAGGTTTTCATATTCCTCAGGGAGGGCCTTCAGTCTCTGCCTCGCTCCTTGAACCTCACATTCGACAGGTGGAGGTTTGTGATTTATTTTTCCTTGAGGGAGACCACGTGTTTCCAGTGTGGTAGCTCTTCCCATCTAGCAGCCCAGTGTCCACGGGGGAAAGTGGTTGGAACATCCCGGCGACTCCAGTGGTCCTGACAGATGGCACATCCACTTCTGGGATACAGGCACCACCCAGTGAGGCCAGGAGCTCTTCCTGACCTCCTTTCAACCCTGTTCCATCTGAGGGGTCTGGGGTCTCCGGTGTGAGAGCACCATCCAGTGGAGGGGCTGGGACTACTCCCCAGCCCTCTCCCCTGCCCATTCCACCTATGGTGCCCACCTCCCCAGTGCAGAGGCCCCACCAGGTGGAGGGGTTGATGCTCCACTTGCCTCCTGCCTGCCCCAACTGCCCTGGCCAAGGCGGCTAGGGTAGCCAGTGACTGTGGCGCCAAGGCCCTGTTGGATGATGGGGCTTGGGTCTCCTCCCAGCCGCATTCCACCACAGCCTTGTCTGAGGTGGCTGGCACCGGGAAAGTGGGCCAGGAGTGGTCCGGCCCATCCCCTATGAAGGGGGGGCCACCTACCACTAAGAAGAAGAACAAAGAGAGGAAGGTGAAGGGGGCCTGTCAGGACACTCCATCCCTGCTGGGACCCTCCTCAGCTGACACCAGGGGGTGTGCCCTGTTGGAGACCCTGATCCCACTCTGGCTGTCATGCTAGCGACCCTGTTGCACATAACTATGGACAGGGATGGCTTGGAAGTGGGGAAAGTGATGGTGGGGGTCACCAACCCCTCGCCTGTCTCGCTACTTCCGGAGTTGGGTGTCAGTAAAAGTGACACAGAATACCCCTCTTATGGAGGCCTGACCCAGGGGGCAGCAGGGGAGTCTGCTGACCTCTTGGTCACGTCCCAGCCTACTGAATTGGATGAGGAAGCTAGTGAGATGGAGATCCAGCTTTCTGACTGTTGCAAGTGACCTTAAGAGCAGGATGACCTCTCTCCCCCTAAGAAGGTGGGGATCACTGTCCAGGAGCCAGTCCTCAACCTGGATGATGGGATGAGGCTGATGTGTCTAGACATTGAGGGTGTAGACACTGCGTTTGTGGGTGAGCTCCCACCTGGGGTACAGCCTTGCTGTGCTTCTGTTGGAAATGTCCAGCCCATGTTGGCAGACCCCCCCGGGTTGCCCCCGGCCTGTGATCGGGTGGGCCAAGCCTACCTGTTCCAGACCCTGGAGGCCTTTGGCTTTGGTACCCTCTCTTGGTCTTGTCTTGGTACACCTCCATCCTGCTCAAGGTGAACGGCATTCTCTGCATCCCATTCCCCATGCACAGGGGCATCCATCAGGGCTGCCCCCTGTTGGACATGGTCTACGCCCTGGCCATTAAGCTGCTGCTGCACATGCTGTGGTGCTACCTGAGTGGTGTGGCCTTGCCCTCGGCCACGGGCACATCCATTGGCCCTTCACTCTGGCTCTCAGCATATGCAGATGATGTGACCACATTTCGTAACACCCAGAAGACGTGTGAGCCCTGACATACTGCCAGTGAGCCTATGAACATGCCTCCTTGGCCCGTATCAACTGAGCCAAGAGCAATACCTTTCTACTTGGCGTGTGGATCAGCGTGACCCCCCAGGACTTGCTAGAGGGCCTCACCTGGTGCCGTGAGGGCCTCAAGGTCCTGGGCGTGTTCCTGGGCCCACCAACCTTCATGGCATGCAACTGGGACGGCTTTGAGGAAGGGGTGGAAGCCTGCCTGCAATGGTGGTGCTGGAACCTACCCAGCCTCTCCTACCATGGATGTGCCCTCATTGCCAACAACCTGGTGGTGGTGACCCTGTGGCACTGGTATGCCATACTGAACCTATCACAGGACCTAATCAAGAGGCTCCAGTGCCTCCTGGTAGATTTTTTCTGGGATGGGTGCCACTGGCTTCCACGAGCCATCCTTTACCTACCTGTCACTGAGTGGGGCCAGAGCCTGGTCGGCCTGGTGAACAAGGTGGCTGCCTTTTGCCTGCAAGCCCTTCAGTGACTCCTACCCTGGTAACAACTGGCTTGCTGGTTCCTGCAGAGGGTGGGAGCCCTTGGCTTCAACTGGGAGCTCTTCCTGCTGGACCTCACGCTCCTGAACTGAGTGGTGCTTCTGGCTTTCTACTGCAGTGTGGTATGAGCCTAGCAGGCCATCTTCCATCTCCAGCCCCAGGCCTGGCACCTGTGTTTTCCACAGCTGCTGAGGGAGCTTCTGGAGCACAACCCAGCCCTGAAAAGCCCCGTGCCGAGCCTGGCCTCTGCCAGCGTCACAGCCACCCTCATCCAGTCATGTGTCCTCTACCTGAGCCATCTCCTTGACCATGCTCAGTCTGCCTAGCTCTTGCCCAAGGCCCTGACCACCCAGCTAGGCATGTGCCCCATCTGCAGCTTGGGCTGTCTCCTGTGTGACATCTAGGCTGCCCTCCCACCGGAGGCAGCAGCCACCCTGGATGCCCATTTCTGGGCATGCTAGGTCCCCTGTGCTGCAGATGCTCCGAGTGAGGATTTTCCCATGCTGCCAGTCACCCTGGCTGTGGCTGGCAAGCTGGTCAGCAGGCCTGGCACCCTGCTGACACTCCCTGTGCCGCCTGACAGTGATGTGGGTTACCCCTTTGCTTCTCTGTCACGTAGAAGTCTTTATGCCTGGGTGATTCATGTCTGCCATGCCCAAGTGCTGGTGGGTCACCCTGATACACCTTGGCAACAGAGCCTGGGGCCACCAGATTCCCCACTGGCTCACCTGGCTTAGCGTACGTTCTATAAGCCACCAACCAGACTGGCAAACTGCAGTGGTGGTTGCTGCATGGCATCCTAGCCACTGGCATGTTTGCATCCCACTTTGACCCAGCCTTTTCAACGACCTGCCCCTTCTGCCCTGCAGCATTGAGGAGACCCTCTTTCATGCCTTCCTCAACTGTCCCTACCTGAAGCTGCTCTTTCTTGCTCTTGAGCTGCCACTGTGGGTGCTGGGCAGGAGCCTCTCAGAGACCACCTATGTGTGCTCCTACCTGTACCGGGTGGCCAAGCGGTGTACCATCTGTTTGGCCAACTTTCTGCTGGGTCAGGCCAAGATGGCCATCCTCAAGAGCCAGCACAACTGGCTTGCCAGGAATGGCTCAGATGATGCCCTGTGGCTTTTCGGCCTCCTGGTGCCGGCACATCTCTCGCTGGAGTTTGAGAATTCTGTGCTCCAGCAGGCGGTGCCCACCTTTGAGGTACGCTGGGCCCTTGAGGGAGCGCTGTGCCACATGGAGGACGGCTATCTTCAATACGTGCTCTGATGTCATGACCAGTCTGGGTGATTGGGCAGGCTTGGTGTTAGACTAACTCCCAGTTTGTGCTGCACCCTGGGCCCTCACCAGGCTTCTTCTTGCTTTTTTTTCTTTGTGTGGGAAGGTGAAGGTGTTGTCATGTGCATGACTGGATACAGCAGGGTAGGAATAATTTGTTTATAGGGAGCCTGTACGACTGTGTGGCTAGTGTCCTGACTACATAACGGCATGTTAGGCATGACATGTAATACTGTGAAGGTGTTTGGCACGGTATGATGTTATGAATGTAATGGCATGATGCACTTGGTTTGATGGTAATTTGTTTGTCTTTGCTTTGTATATTGGGCCTGGACCCTGGAGGGGCCAACTTTTTGTACCCTGAACTCCCAAATAAAATAGTTAAAAAGTCAAAGTCCTTCCTTCCTTCCTATTAACTGTAATTCTTTTCTAGCTGCAACATGCTACAGTAGTGAAAATCACATGTTCAAACCTTGGTGATGATGACTTTCTGCAATGCAAGCCACTGAATGTTCAAAGGAATGATGATCTTGTGGTTAAGTCACTGGCCTGGCTTTTCATTCCTGGCTTTGTGACAGGCTTTCTGTATGAACTCTGGCAAGTCTTTTAATTTCTTTGTGCCTTGATTCCCCATCTGTAAATTAGGAGTAACACCCTTTCCTTTTTCCCAGTCTGCAGCTTGTCCATTTAGTTTTCTCAACTTTTGGGGACAGATACTGTCCCACTATTTATGTGCAGTGTCTAGAGGCAGTGTGACCCTGATTTTGTATTATAAGCCTGCAAATGTTACCCCAGCACAAATAATAAATAGCAGCAACATAAAAGACTCTCTGCTCAGGTCCCTGATGCTGATGAAACCAGTAAGAGCACAAATGGCTTACAGAAGTGTCCTGCACAAGGGGAGATGATCCAGAGAGGGTATAGTGTTGTGGTTGCTCACTAGGGGTGTGTAAAGCAGGCAGTATTCAATTTGGATTTGGCCCAATTAAGGAGACAGTGATTCTATTTACTGATTTGAATCACTGTCCCAATTCGATTCAGCCAAATCTGAATCTGAAGATTTGATTCTGATTCAGAGAATTAGTGATTCAGCCACAGACACACCAGAAGTACTTCCAGTCCATTTCTGGGTCTGCCATTGAGCACATGGGGGACACCCCTCCCACCCTGCTGGCTCAGCAATCAGCCATGAGGGCACCCTGGGTGCCCCCTGAGACCCAGGAGGCACCAGTCGCTGAGCTGGCAGGGCAGGGAGGGGGGTCCCCCACACACTCCGCAGTAGACCCAGAAGTGGACTGGAAGTACATCTGGTCCACTTTTGGGTCTGCCACTGAGTGCATGAGGGACCCTTCTGCACTCCTGTGGGATGCTCCATCCACTCCACCATCTCAGCATTCACGAGCCATGCTTGGTACCTCGAGGTATGTATTAAAAACATACAAAGCTGTGTCTATGGCCAAATTGTCAAATCTCTCTGAATTGAATCAGAGCTTGTGATCCAATTCAGAGAGATTAATAGGTCTCCTGATTTGATTTGGATTCAGAGATTTGGCTGCTGAATTGGACCAAATCTCCTCTGAATCAAATCAGTGACCGAAGCTTTGCACAACCCTACTGCTCACTCCACCCCAACCCGGCCACCTTGTGACTGGACTATGCCACAGGAGACTCTGGGTACGTTCTTAAAATCCTCAAAGCAGGTGAGAAGCCCCTCCCTTCTCTTCCATGCACAGAGGCATATCCATTCCCGTCCATTTCCCCACCTCCTCCTCCTCTTGCTGCTTTCCACACTGTCAAGGGTCAGGGAGAGCTTCAGAGCCACTCCTGCCCACTCCAGCCATGCTGTGCAGAGGGTTGGCCTGTTGTGATAGTGACAGAAGCAGCTTGATGGAGGAGAAGGTTTCCCCTCCCCATGCCTTCTCCCAGGGGACCAGGTAGTGTGGGAGAACCCACTCACCTACCCATCCCATCATATTTCCAACTGAGCCCAGCCCCTGTGCAGCTAGGCTGGAGTGGGCACAAGTGGCTATGGAACTTTGTCCACCCTCAGGGCAGCAAGGAAAGTGCCAGGAAAAGGGACAGGGAGGGGATGTGACTCTGATCAAGGAGGGGAAGGGACCAAGGACTCTTACTTGGTTAAAAAGTTTCCAGAGGCTCCCCCTGCCTCATCTGTCCACTCCACTGGGTGTGAGGGAAGTGGTGGGAGAGACTGGAGTTGGGGGGTGCAGCCACCCCTACAGCAGAGGTCACTGCTCCCACATCCCCACTTGACAAATCCTGGATCCGTCCCTGGTCCTGCATGTAGCAGAAGAGGGAGATGAGCAATTCTGTGAAGTTAAATTTGGCTCTGTTTAAGTTTTAGAATTATGTGAAAATGTATGTTCACATATTTGGCTCTGAAGGCAGATTCTGGATCTGCAGAGGTGACTAGGAGGCAAGGAACCTGCATTAGGTATCTTACTTCAGATCTTTGGAGTGTGGATGTATTCTGCCACTCAAAACCCATTTTAGATCCTCTTTTAAAAATGATACCTTGAAAGGGAGAGAAATCAAACATGGTTTATTAATAGTTGTCTTGTATTTTTTAATATATGCAGCAGGGGAGAGTATAGAGCAGAGATGAAACATTTCTTCTTTTTTTTTAAATCTCCACTAAATGTAATTCTGCACCTGCCGTGGCAACTTCCTCCTACAACCTCATCAATGACCTCAACCTCAGTCGGGAGGGACAAAACTCGGGAGAGGTGAAAGGTCAACCCAAGTATTGACTAAGGCTGCCCAAGCTTAACTATGAGATCCTGTGCTCTTTTTGAACATAACAGTCTCATCAATTTCAGTCCCCTGCTGGCACACAAAACTGGAGCTGGTAGGGGAGTGGAGAGATGTTGCAGTGTGTATCCATGTGTTAGCTCCACTTGCATAGCTGTAGCTCAAAACATACTTAACTTCCTGGTTTGGTTTTGTTGGGGTCACTCAGCTTGGCAGCTGGGTTAGACAGATTGTTGCAGCTCTCATACTGGAGAGAGGATATATATATATCCCCTATATATACACCAAACCAGGAAGTTAAGTCTGTTTTGAGTGACAGCTATGCAAGTGGATATGCATGGATACACAGCTATGCATGGATACACACTGCAACATCTCTCCATTCCCCTACCAGCTCCAGTTTTGTGTACCAGTTATATATATAAATGGGAATGTAAAAAAAAAATGCAAGTTGGTGTCCGTCAGGCTTGATAGCATCTGGTCACACAATGGACCTTTCGGACTAGATATTTGGAAAACCTCCAAAATGTTACCCTGAACTTCATGCTCAGGAGCTGGGATACTTAATCATCTGACTTGTACAAGCAAATGCTGTTTTCATGTGCAAACTCAGAGATTTGCACCTAATTTGAATGTGCATATTTAAATGCACAAATTTAGGGACTGGATTAAAACTCCTTTGAAAATGGCCTTTTAACATTCCTTTAAGTCTGTACACATGGCCTATTGTCAGATACTGTTAAGATTTTCTGTGCTTCTATGGGTATGTTAACATTACACTTCACTGTAGAGATAGCTGAGCAAGCTTCTACCAAACTATCTCACTTACTAGAAACAGTCCCCAGCATTGTTCTCCACATTTGCTAATTTACCTTGCTGAGAAAGGTTTACTTTGGTAATCAAGGGGAAATAGCCTGCCTGGAACTCCATGCTGTCATGGCTAGGCTGCTCCTGGTACCCAAGCTAACCTAGGCATCTCTACACTGCAATGCACTTTACAGCACAGACATACTCTAAAATGCTTCTAAATATTACCCTGTCAGTCTGCATGTGGAAGCAGTGGCACAAAATTCCTTTATAACATTTTTAAAAGGGTGGTTTCTGGGTTGGAAATTAGTCTGCATTCTCAGAAACCTTGCTTTGCATGATGTTGTTATTCATGTTTGCCAAAGAAATACTCATCCATTGCCCCTTAGCTTTCCTATCTGGATAGGTACATAGACACTAGGGTTGTGTGAAATTTTGCCGGCCATTTCATTTCTACACTGTTTTTACCAATTTCGAGCTCAAAAGAGCAAAAGCAGAATGAAACAAAGACTGTTGAAACAGCCTCAAAACAAAATGAGGCTAGTCAAGACATTTTGAAAGTTGAAACATTTTGACCATAGGCTGGGGATGGGAAGTTAGTCCAGCTGGGCTGACTTCCCATCTCCAACGTAAGATCCAGCAGGGGGATGGACGTCAGCCCAGCTGGGTTGACTTCCCAACCCCTGTGCTAGATCCCCATCACTGGCACTAGATCACACTGGGATGGAAGGCAGCTCAGCTGGGCTGCTTCCTCATCCCCGGTGCTAGATCACGCTGGGGGCAGGAGGCAACCCAGCTGGGCTGCTTTTTCATCCCCTGTGCTAGATCACATGGGGGGTGGGAGGCTGGCTGATCTAGTGCCGGGGATGGGAAAGCAGCCCAACTGGGCTGCCTCCTGTCCCAGCGCAATCTAGCACTGGGGATGGGAAGTCAGCCCAACTGGGCTGATTTCCATCCCCAGCAAAACATTGAAACAGCGTCGAAACAGCCTTTTTGCTTTGATGGAACAAAACGGAACAGCTATTTCAACTCTAAATGAAATTTGAAACAGAATGCTGTTCTGTCGAACCGTCAAAACTGAACACAAAATGGAACGGTGCTGTTTACTACAGCCCTAATAGACACCTACCCACTACTGTCCTGATTCCCTCTTTTCTGCACAAAGGTAATGCCACTATTTTCTCAAAGGATGGAAAAGGATCAACAAGTTATTCATTCTTCTCTGTCATCCCCAGAGTGATGTTATTGTTTTACATGTTACTTAGCATTTAAATATTAATAAGAAATGAGCTTCTGTAGCCCTTCAATGGGACTAAAATGTTCAGATTTGCAGTATTTGGATACAGGATTATTGTTGCTCATAGAAGACACATTCTAGTAAGCTCAGTGTGTCACAAGACCAGTACAGTGGGGCTTCAAATCAACTGTAAGGGGACTGAAGAGAATTTTCAAGGCACGGGGCAGTCTTTATTTAGCATTATACCAGCCCTACTTGGCACAGAGGACATAGCAGCAGCTGCTGTGGACAGGCCAGTGGTTTCCCACAATGGGGAGAGTTTTGATGAAGCCTGAAGTGAAGGGTGCTGGAGTCATCTGCTACTCTCCAACCACAAAACAGTCTCTAGAAGACCATTCTAGCCATCATGAATTAGAATTGCCCAGGGGTTGATTTAGTCAGTTAGGCTACTGGTTGCCTTCAGAATTAGGGAACAGATAAAAGTGGTTTAGTCACCTTCAACTTTCTCCTCACTATTAAATGCAGAAAGCATGAGCTGAGGCTTATACCTGGACTGTCCCACAGACAGCAGATAAAATTAATTAAAATAATAAGTTAAAAGAACATGAAAATGGAGGGAAATGGATACTAAAAATAACAGCTTCTTTATTGTTTTTCAGCAATTATTTTTGTGGAATATTGATTCTCAGTCTTGCAGCTTCACTGTGGACCAGTTTTTGGTCGAACTGAAGGCCGGAGGGATAAGTGAAGAACACGAGGCAGCTGTACAAAGGGAACTAAAACATATTAAAAAACTAGATGTTCTGGATTTCCTGACTTACCTGCCACTCTTTGTTCTTATCCATAACTCTGTCATTGCCAATCCACTGGATGATTCAAGAACAATTTAACAAACTACGTCAACTCTAGCAGAAGGGAAGTTGGTTTGTCATGAAGACTTTTAAGGTTATGTCTATATGTACAGCTTCCCTGTCTAGCCCAGGAAAACCACCAAAAAGACAAGCACTGTCCACTCACTCCCACTTCTCCTGTGCCCACATCTAACAGTTAGGCAGAACAGACAAATCAGTGTACACGGCTCTCAGGTTTTCTTAAGACAAAGGACTTGAGAGGATTTCTGAGCCCTTCTTTCTCCTTTGACTACATACCAACCTTGGGTGCTGGCAGATTGGGAGTGAGTGAATGGCCTTGTTTCTTAGTAGGCTCAGCAGAGAAGTGAGGAAGACATAGCGTCAAGTGAACATTTTCTTTTAAACAGCTCTGACTGTCTTTGTAAAGACAGACAGGAACGACACTGGGGTAGCTCTGCAACAAAAGTGCAGTTCAAACCAATACAGTGATCCATGTAAATAAACCCCAGTCTGCAGCCCTCAGTCATGTTAAGTAGCCCTTGCAGGAGCAAATCAGATAGAGGCTGGGGTACTGAGATTTGCATCGACAGTTTACTCAGTGGGAATGTAAATTTGAGGGTGAAATTGGCACACGTGACAATTGTCTGAGCTGTAGCCCTCCTCAAAATGTACTTAGAATTAAATGAGACAAGTCCATGTGAAAAAAATGGAGACATACAATCAAGGAAACCCATTTCTATATATGAAGGGCCAGATTGTCAAAAGTTCTTGGCAACCATGATTGCTCTCAAGCTGGCTACTTCATTTAGGTGCCTGAAATGGAAAGAGCTGGTTGTGGGCTCTTCAAAAATTGGATCTGTTATTATTAAATGTTAAAGAACTTTTTTAGAACAAAATTATAATGCCCTAGTAGTACCTTTCTTTTTCTTTATTTGGTTAAGCAATTTACTGAGATAGACATGTAACTACTGAGTGTCATCAGGTTGTTTCTATTATCTAATAAGAAACTAGATGAAAGTTGAATTTTGCCTTTTCAACAAACATTTGAGATTCTCTGTTTATTTTTAAAATGGCAATAAGCCAAGTCAAATAAACAATATCTTGTATGGGCTAGTCAGTCACAGGGGGAATTTGGATTTACCTAATTGGGTAAAAATCAAAAAGGATATTCCAGACAATAGCAGTTCCCAGAGGGATTGCAAGGATTTTGACTCATTAGGAAGTCATTCACCATGTCATTTGGTGCAAAGGCAGCTCTGTAGATGGCCGTCCCTAGGATGCTACTACAGACTCAGAAGAACCTTCAGGTTTGTTTGCCGTGGGAGTTTTGCTTTCCTAAGTCCTGGCACATCATAGGAGGTTAATTGTATTTTGTACCAGCCACAGGCCCTAGTGAAAAACACCATGGGCAGATTCTTAACTGGTGGAAAGCACTTGAAGTTCTGGCAGTATATATTGGATATATCATAGCAAGTGTCTTTGCTTACACTGCAATCAGAATTCAGCAAATACAGAATCGGTATATTAATTCCCTTAAACATTGATTGAATATAGATGGATTTAGGCTTTTAAATACATGGCTAGATTATTTAAGTAATAAGGTAACACACTTTCACTAAAATTATATGTTGACTTAATCATATGCTATATTGATCAATCCATTGTGAAAACAGTTGAATCAATATCTTATCACATTATTGCAAAGTGTGCTTATAGCATATTAGATTACGAGTAGCTGACTGAAATTCAAAAGCAGCTGAATCAAATTCCTGACAAACATTACTTGTACAATTTAGAAAAAAGTAATGCTACTCAATTGTGTAGATTTGTTTCTAATTCATATGAAAGTTGTTTGTTTAACTCTAAGGCGTGCAGTTTTTAAATACAACACTAACTCACCTGGGAATTCTACCTACAGCACTTGGTGAAAAGCTGTCACACAAAAATAAATCCATAGCACCTCTTCCATTATAATTGTGCAATTTTTTTGTTCTGCTCCAAAAATACTAATATATTTATGGTGTTGGTCTATCAGCTCTAATTACAGAAACATGAAAGTTATAGCTAAGGTAATGTGAACTCTTACATCTGTGGTATTCATACTCTGATCCATGTATGATCAGGTCCCATTATAAGGAGATACAGACTGAAAGGCAGAGCCTGCCTCATTGAGTTTATAATGTAAGTAGACAAGGTAGACAAAATATTACCAGCCAGACACAAAACATACAGCACATCAAGGACATAGAGTTTGCCAGTTGTCATTTGTTTTCATGTTAGAGTGTTTGAAATAGGCCCATTTTTCACATGTAGGTTTTTAATTAAATGATGTTATTGATCACATCACCAAATCAGTTAGCAGAATGTTTCATGTATTGAACAAATATTTGGGGGTAAAAGAAACACACTGATAATGTTTTGGATTATTTTTTTAAATATTTAAGAAGCAGGAATTGTTTGCATAAAATGAGAAATTTAACAATGACAGCAATTGCTCATGAAAAAAAACCCTGTTCTCAAACAAAGCCAATGTTAAACATGAAAAGTACCCTTTGAACAATTCCACAAATTCTAACAGGTTTGCTTCTCTACTCTTCCCCCCTTTTATTTTCAGTTTCCCCAAGCTAATCTCTTTCCCCCCTGCTTTCTTTCCCTCCCCTGTGGTGTCACCGTTAGTCCTGCTCATCCAAAGTAGTTTCAGGCTCAGATTGGGTCAAGGAGAAAAGAAAATAAAGACACAAAATGGGCCAAAGTGGCTAGAGGCATCTCTCTGCTGCTTCCTACATTCCCATGGGTGGGGTATAGCAGAGTTTCCTTTGAGAGAGGACAGGGTTCGATATAGGAGTTTTTTGCCTCTGTAGTTTGTGGCAGTGGCTCCCAGCTAGCTAATCACTTGGTTATGGAATTAATCAGTGCCTGAGGAGGTGATGCCAGACTAGTATGGTGGCACTCTTGATTCTTTCTGTGCAGCTTGCAGGCAAATTTTCTCCTTCCTTGAAGGGATCAGCAGAGTTTACAGTGATTTATTTTAGATTTTACCTGCCTCAAATTAGTTTCCTTGCCTTTTTACTTTTTAACTGTTGCATTTTCAGAATGGCATCTTTAACTAGAAATTCTTGATCAGTTTTTCTCATTGGTATCTTCTCAGTAGTTTTAAGGAAGTGCTACAGAATAGCTCTCAAATCTGCTCCAGGTTCCAGCATTGAAGTACAATAGTGAGCCCCGTCTCCATTATTACATCCAAATTGTTTGCTGAATGATTTTAGTGGCAAATAGAAGGAAAAGAGGCAAGGACAATATAGGCTGGGGCTTTCTAGACAGGCCTTGTATAGACTAGCCTGTATATTCTCCTGCAGGCTAGTAAGTCTGATAGAAACAGAAACACTTGATTAATCCATCTCCCTGCAGTCATCAGTTTTATACCTGCCACAAGAGAACTTCCTCAATATATATATTCTATGGAACCCCTGCAAAATATGCCTTGGAGCTGCCCAAAAAATACCATTAAGGGCCGAAGTTATAATCAGACGTAGTGGTATCATGTCACATAAGGGAAGCATGCAAGGCAATGCCAACTGCTGGCAAGGAATGTTTGGACTACTGCCTTTCATGGTAATGTTCACCCTCTTGGCACAATATGTTTATGAAAGATCAGCACGAGAGTTGGTGCTTAATTGTAATAAACCACTAGCAAGTATACTGTGCAACTGATTCACTTATCTCCTTTTCCCTTTTGTTCACTTCATCCTTCTCAAAAGTCAGGAGAAACTATCAGTTCCATAAAGCAACTGGAGATGATACATTTCCTTCTCCCTTCCTACACCTGTCTTGTCTGTTTAGACTGTAAGCTCTTCAGATGTCCATTCAATAGGCCTGTGTGAGTCAGCAGCAATCCGGTCCAGCTTTGGATCTGGCCACTTTGGATGGCCATGATCCGATCTGGAGCTCCGGACCAGGTTTCCGCCTCGATTCGACCGAAGCGGCTCCAAAGGTTCGGAGCCGCCTTGGAGATCCAGCCATAGGGTATAATGGGGAATCAATGAAATATCTATAACTTTGTTGTTTTGTGTCCAATTTGGGTGAAACTTGCAGGGGTGGTAGCCTCTGCTGATAGCATGAAATCTGTCAAGTTTCAAGAAGATCAGTGCAGGGGTTTTGGGGCAACTGTACACCAAACTCTTGAAAGCCAAACTCCTGTCACAGCTGTGTGTTACACCACAGGGTGGGGTCAAAACTGCAGGGTGGTAGCTCTTACTGAGGCCACAAAGCCTGCCAAGCTTCAAGGAGATCGGTGCAGGGGTTTGGGGGGGACTGCACCTCAAGCTGTGGACAAGCAAAACTGGTGCCACGGGTGACACTGTGTGTGTTATGGCTCAGCGGGGTGACAGCTGCAGGGATGGTGGCCCTTGCTGAGGCCATGACGCCTGCCAGCTCTGGGTGAGATTGGTGCAGGGGGGTTCTGGGGCCCTGCACCCCTAGCTGCTGACAGACAAAACTCATACCAAGACTGGCTCTTGTCTTGGGGCAGTTGATCATCTGTATTGATTCTTTCCTCTCTTTAGTCTGGTTTTGTAGCTGCTAATTGATGCTCGTTAAGTTGTTATGTAGTAGCTAGGTCCTGTATATTGAGCTGGTCCCTGAGTCCCCAGTCCCCGAGTGAATCATGATTGATTGATTGGTGACTGGTAACACAGCAGCTTAGCAGCCAGGCCTGCAGCAGCGTCTCCCCTCCCCGCCCCAAGACAGACACAGTCAGTCCCACAAGCACCTGTGGCACCAGTTTTGCTTGTCCACAGCTTGAGGGGCAGTTCCCCCCAAACCCCTGCACCAATCTTCTTGAAACCTGGCAGGCTTTGTGGCCTCAGTAAGAGCTACCAGCCCTGCAGTTTTGACTACCCTGTGTTGTCACACACAGACGTGACAGGAGTTTTGCTTTTGAGAATTTAGGGTACAGTTGCCCCCAAACCCCTGCATCAATCTCCTTGAAACTTGGCAGGCTTTGTGGCCTCAGCACAGACTACCATCCCAGCAGTTTTCACCCCACTATATTGTAACACCTAGACGTGACATGAGTTTTGCTTTCAAGAATTTGGGGTGCTGTTCCCCCAACCCTCTGCACCAATCTTCTTGAAACTTGGCAAACTTCAGGATCTCTGCAGAGTCTACCATCCCTGAAAATATCATCCAAATAACACACAAAAGAACAAAGTTATAGATATTTTATTGTTTCCCCATTATACCCTATGGCCGGATCTCCAAAGTGCTTCGGGAAGACTAACGAAGCCAGCGCTTAGACCCAGATGTGCTGCTTCAGACCCCGAAGCATCTGAAGCTTCTCCAGATCTGAAGCTCTGTCTGAAGCCTCGCACAGCCCTACCATTCAAGTGTGCACATTTGTATCATGCCAGACAATAAATGGGGCCTCTCTTTCATGTAGCATTGCTGCTGTGACTCAGTACAAATATAGGCATCCCGCATCTTACATGGGGGTTACGTTCTAAAGGCAGCATGTAAAGGCGAAAATCGTGTATAGTGAAATCGCATATTACCATGCCAGCGGTGACTGCCTCTGCCTCCAAAACCTCCCACCGCCACCGCGGAGCCATGCTTAGAGCTGTGTGGTCGGCGGCAGTGGTTCAGGGCGGGGTGGTGGTGGGGATGGCTGCGTGCCGCCTGGCCACCACCATGCCCAGTGGCTGGCCTCACAGCTCCGGGTACGGCTCCATGGCGGTGGTGGGAGGTTTTGGAGGCAGAGGCAGTCACCGCTGGCAGCGTGGTGGTGGCCGGGCCTCCAGGTAAGCGGCAGCACCACATGCAGACTCAAGCCCGGCCCCCCCTCCCTACCCGCGTATAGTTGAATTCGCTCAAGTTAAATGTGTGTAAGATGCGGGATGCCTGTAATAAACAATGATTCCTTAGACTGCCATATTTTTCTAGTTTAATGTTGGGGTTCAGGCTGGGTCTATGCACCACTCCTAACAGGTATTTGCAATATACACAGTGCTACTTGCAAATCTTTCTCAAAAGTACTACTGCCATCGATTAGTATTTACAGGAAGGAGGGTCCCATATAATCAATCATGATTAGGTAAGGAGAGTTGGAACAACTTAGATATCTGCTCTTTTTTTGGTAAAATCAGTTCAGTTACCTTCAAACAAGATGTCCTTTGTTTTGCACACTGATATTTTTTCTGCAGTGTTTCTAAGCAGCCCAGTTGCTCATCATGGAGCTGATAAATGTCAGAGTGGATGGATTTCTAACCAGCATGAACAGGCAAGGTTCTTTGAGTAGATGTGATATCTTTTATTAGACCAGCTGAGTAGTTGGAAAAAAGATCTGGCAAGCTTTCAGGCGCAGTCACCCTTCATCAGGCATAGGGAGTCTCTGCTGGTCTGAGAATGAAACAGCATGAAAGTATTTTACAAGGAAACTGATAAATTCTACAGTAAATGAGGTATCAAAATCTGGATTAAATGTTCTTGGATTTTAAATCCAGTCTAAAATATAAGCACAACAATGTATTTCTCTTTAGAATACTCTGTTTCTAATAAGAAGAAGCTGGGTAAGTCATGGCCTGATCTAAAACCCATTGGAAAGTTACCTGTTGTCTTCAGTTGGATTTGGAATATGCTCTGCATAAATCACAGGTAGATAAAATCTGTTTAGGCCATTTAAAGTTCAACTCCCTGTCTTGAGGAGAACCCAGGAGAGGCCACATTCAGTGATCAAATATTGATGTATTGACACAACCACCAACAACACTGTAATTTGACTCATTTATGAGCCCTAGGACTGAACTAACGTGGAGACTGAATTATCTCTGTGCCTGAAGAGCAGGTGGCTAGTCAATGCTAAGGTGGGGATTATTGCTGCAGACAGTGCTGGAAAGCTTGCTTTGCACCTGCCTCCTCTGACTTCTATCAAGCATGTAGATAAAAAGATTCCGGTTCCCTGGCACTGCCAACCAAGCCCTCCAATCTTTCAAAAACAAATACTCAACCCTGACTGTAAAATAAAATATAAAATAAGAGTTACTACCACCTTCTATTGACTGTTGATTGACCTGAGCACTCTCCAATAGTTAACATAAAAGATTAGATATCGCTTTCCATACAGGTGTGTAAGCAAATCATTTTTCTTCTGGCCTGGAGACTGAATTGTTCAAGGCTCTGGAAAAGGTCTGTGTGTAGCTTTACAAATGTATTTAGCAAAGGGAAGGCATTACCTTACAGCTTCAAAGAAGGTGGCTTACAATAACCCGCCTTGTGTTGCTACAATGAAGAGTTTAAGCTTAACGGCATGCAGTAAAGGAAGGTGTTTGACCCTGCATGTGCATGTAACAGTACAAATATACATTCTAAAAATGAATTATTCAAAATTATCTGCAGACTCAGGTAAACAGACAGCATAACACGTGAGGGAAGCTTGAGGCCTTGAGGCTCAAAAAAACTGTCATAAATAAGGAAGATCTGAAACTAATTGTAAATTCCATCCTTATGAAAGCCTGGGAAAGTGAGAGCAGAATGCAGGCAGTAATCACAAATTCTGCAGATACGTGTTCACCAAAGAAGTGCTGAAACAATGTCCTGTGCTGTCACAGCTCATAGTGAATCTCGGTGTGCACTCTTTCTCTCCAGGTTGCTCTAAGGGCCTAATTCGAAGTCCATTAAAGGCAACAGGACAAGTTTCCATTATGTACTTTTACATATCATTGGTTACAGCAATATTGAAATAATAGAGCCTGTGAGAAATCCAGAAGTAATTTAACCCCATGTTTTAAACTTACTTTTTGTTTGCAAGTAAGCAAAATGGGACCATTTTTTACTTCTTTTAGTAATCACTTCTCTATTCCCTGAGTTTTTAATCAGAAATATTGTTGGGATGCTTGTGAATAACTTCTGTATATTGAAATCTCAGGTTTAAGTGAATGAAAAATTCCAGTAATAATGTTTCACAAAACTGTGGGTTTTTTTTTAAAGACATTACATTTTTCACTAATAGAACAAAACGTGTTGATGTTGATGATTGTTTTTTCTCCTTTCTTTGAATAAAAACCACCAATGTTTCGTGTGTTCCATTTTGACCAATGCTACTCAATAACTGTAAATATAACATGACCTTCATACCAGAGCAATAAGGGTCATTTCTCTTTGTATCTTTGACACTTGCTATTTACAGTAATAGTGGGTTCCTCTAATTCTCCTTGATTTTCTATTATGTATGTCAAGAATTTACATTGGAATTGAAACTGAATGACTGGTCACCACTAGGAGACTCTTACTGCAGGTGAGTTGCTAAGCTCATGCAAAATGCTGACTGGACAAATAAGGCTTTGAAACTATAATTGCAGAATAATCTTCTACAGAATTAGACAGAAGAGTCTGGCTTGAATCTCAATAATCTACTTAGATGGAAAAGAGGTATGTACTTAAATAAATGATCAGCTCCTAATGCTTGTGTATAAGACAGCCATCTCACCCTTTTAGGATGTGTTAAGCTCTGCAAAGGGAATTAATGGTTCAGCCTTTTTCTTGACATTTGAGAGGGATAGCTGTCTGAATCAGAAAGCATTCCCCATTCAGAATACTCAGTGAAGAGTCACATGAAAACACAGATTCCTAGTTGAACAAAGATAATTATTTTCCAATTGAGGCACACTGATGAGTGGCTGGGTGCTCTCAATTACGATCAGACTTCTCTTTCAAATGGAGTACTAAAATCAGAGAAGTGGTTGCCCTTCATTGTGCATGCTGTGTAACTGTATTTTTAAATATTGTATCATGGCAGATATAGGTCACTGAGATGGACTTTCTTTAGGGGGGGAAGGGTGTGGGGGGGTTATTATTGAAATTATTCCAAAGTATGACATTAAAATGGAAAGAGCAGAGTGGCAAGCTACTAAATACATTATATTAAATACATTAATTTTTTTCTTCTACCAGGCTTGCTCTTTTTCTAATAATAATTTTAGATCCTGGGGTCATGCCTCTGAAAGTGAGGAAACCCTGATTTTCCCCACTTATGGAGATGTGCCCCTGACATTCCTGGGGGTATGTTTCTGTAAGAGGGGAAAGACAGGCAGGTGCTCCCACAGCTTGAAGGGTCTGATTCTGCATAGGAATTCCTAGGGTATGCTAGATTGAGTCCCGCAAGCCTCTGGGGCACCTGCCCAGGGCAGCTGAAGAATATGGGCAACTCCAGGCTGCTCATGTTCTGGCACCATAAAGCAAGCAGACGTCTGCGGCTAAATAGCAAATTGATACCGTCTTTGTTGTAGCCATAAATTGTGAGCATTTGTGGCATGCCAAGGGGCATGGGTGTCTGTTTGCTCGGCCTTTGTGTCACCATAAATATTTTTTTGGCAGTACAACAGGAACAAAAACTGGCAGGTGCTTCCAAGGCTTAAGAGGCCCAATACTGCACAGCAATTCCCAGGCGGCACAGGACTAGGCTTCCATCCCCCGGAAAATGTGTCGCCCATTATCCTGCAGCATCAATGGGTGGGACAACAGGTGACGTGTTTCACCCAATGAAGCAGATCAGCTATGCTGGGATACATTCCAGTCCAGCTGATCCACTTCGTTTAGCAACCTCTATTTCTAGCCTGATTTCCTTCCTGCCCAAAGGGCAACTGGGGACTCAGCTGTAACTGCCATGCAGTTCCTTCCTGTATCTAGTTCTGGAGCAATATAGTTATCTCCTGCCTTCCTTACTTGGGGCTTTTTAGGAACCCCAAGATCTAACCCTAAGTATCACACAGCAGCAATAGGTTTTAAAATAAAAATATAGTAACTGAGGTCTGTGACTGGATTACTTCCTACTGTATCGGTCATATCCTAAAGTTGTGAAACCTGTACAGAATTTTAAACAACTGGAAGTAATGACCAAATCATAAGCAAAACATTTTTGACATGTATTTCTATTCCAAGTGGATGGAACAGCAAAGATGCCACATGTGAACTGTGTAAAGAAGGATGTTCTTGTGCATAAGATGCTTAACTGAGATTCAGGAGGAGTCCATTCTAGTTCAGACTCTGCCACAGATTGCCTGTGTGAGTTCAGGCATGTCAGTAGATCTGCTTGTGCCTCCTTTTCCCCCATATACACTGGTGATGATAATCCTTCCTTCCTTTCACCTGTTCTGTATCTTGTGTATTTTGACTGTAAAGTCTTTGGAATATGAGTCATCTCCTATTGCAAGCTGAGTCCACACTACATATTTTTGCAGGCTGACCTCAAGTTCTGCTTGGAAAATTGTGAGTGTGTCCACAGCTTTCCTGATCAAGGGAAGGCTTCTGCCACCTGGCAGCCCACAAAAGGCACCTGTAACTATGTCAATGCCTCAACTGTTGTGCTTTCTCAAGGATCCATGTCATGCCTTCTTGACATAAATGATGAAGTGAAGCCAAATGGATCCTGCAGAAGCCATGCAGGTGTCCATGAGCCTTGCTATTCCACTGGGAGGGCTGCTGTCTACTGCCAGAACTTGTGGCAGCAGAAGCAGCCCAATGTAGCCCAGTCCAGCATGTCTCTATGGCAAGTAAAACAACAGGGCTGTGATCTTACTTAGGACCCCTGAACTCTACTGCAACAGTATACGAAGTGATGATGATGATGATGATACCTTTTTATAGTTGTTGGAAGACTTCACAAATATTGAAGTATTGCTCAGAGGAATTGATGAGAAAGGGTGTGAGGTAGATTGTTTTCTTTTTTCTTTTTTGTGGTGGTAATTAGTATAGTTCGATGAGTCACTCCCCCCCCCCCCAATTGAATTTTCCACACCTGCAGAAACCACTATCCTGCCAGTCCCGAGCTCCAGCAAGATGAAGTCTGCTGCAGCGTGGCAATTGCCATACTCCAGCAACCTCCCGCATCTCATGTATCAGTGTCCTCATACTTCAAAATGGTGGAAGGGGCACTTGAACTAAAACTCTTTGAATGATCTTTAGTTCAAGTGCCCTGCCACCATTTTTAAGTGTGGAGATACTGATACAGGAGACACAGTGGTGCTTTCATTTCAGCGGCTCTTGGAGCTGCTCTAATTAAAGCACTGCCTCCCTCCATCCCCCCAGAACACATGTAAAAGTGCCCCAAGATCATACAGGATTTCATCTCAATCAACATGACAGCCCCCTCTGGCCAAGAGAGTTTTTAATCTCAGCTCTGTTGAAGATAGCCCCAGCAGCCTTCCACATGGCCTTTTTTGCCTGTCCAGAAATAATGTCCCCAAATGTCTTCCAGAACTAGTCTTGATATATTGAATGTTGGCTGACTGATATATTGAAGGCTGGCTGGTTGAGATTCCTTCCAACAAAGACCATTCTGTACAAGTTGAGAAAATACTCACAGAAGGCAGAAAATCTAGTACTAGGAAACATACTCCTCAAGACAGGAAGTTTAAAGTCAATTTAGAATAATATTGACCCAGTAGAAGATCCAGTACCTAAGGGTCTTATAGTAGATGCAAGTGGTGCTCAACCTTCCGGCCCCACAGGCCAAATAAGTGGCATAGAGGTGGCCTGAAGGCTGACTCCCATGGTTGGGTTTGGCCTGCAAACCTGATCCAGCATGAAGTCACCATGCAGGGTCAGATTACAATCTAGCAGGCCAATAGGCATGCCAGTCTGCATCTCTACATGAGACACTGACTGCACAGTAGCCCATGACTACTGTGCAGTAGCATCACATGGCAGAAAGCGTGACATTACACTACTGTGCAGTAGTCACAAACTAATGTGCAGTCAGCATCATGAAAAAGCCATTCCTCCATGCTACTGTGCAGCAACTCCATTTACTGTGCAGTCATTTAGTACTTTTTAATATAAATACTAAATGACTGCACAGTAATAACTGCACAATCAGCGTCTTGTGTAGACGTGGCCCCTGTGTCCCAGATCCAGCCACAGAGCCACCGTAGACTCTGGAAACAGCAGTAATTAACCCTGCCACCACTCCCCCATCATTGAATTTCCAGGCCTGTAGAGAGCATCACAGGTTGGATTTGACCTGCAGCCAGGGAGTTGAGCATGACTTCTAGAGGGTGCCTCTGACTTATGCAAAGTTAGCATTTAATTCCTTGAAGAACCACCTCGCTGCAGGATCAGTATGTCAAGCTGTATTTATCCTAAGGTAGTTTTGGAATTTCAGGGGAACCTGTCCAGCCCCTTTCCAGTCTTCTTCCTGAAGTCAGGCTGAGAGGGAAAACCTCCACACTTTAGGTGTCTTCAGACCCTACTGTATAACCTCAGCAGCACTAAACCTTTTAGGCTCCTTCCTCCTCTGTTGCCATATTGAGTGCACAGAAAAGCCAAAATAGATTCTCACAGAGAATCTTAAAGTGGATCAGCAAGCTATTTTCACCTGCTATCAATTAGTCCCTCTGATCATCAAGGCACACTCTGTTAAAGCTTCATCTGCCTGCTTCAGAAATATGCCAGCCTGACATCTGCAAAGCAGCTATGTGGAACAACCCACTAACTTTCATTAAAAAGTATGAGTTGTCAGGGTAGCCAGGTGGGATTCCAAGTTCAGAAGAGCAGTATTTCACTCTGTTTGAGTCAAAGATCCTCATTTTCGCTGCTCAGAGAGGATACTGCTAGAGAAACATCTAGAATGGTATCTACACTGATATTCATAGAAGAAACATTGCCCTATAATAAATGGTTCTTTGACATGTTCCAGTCAGCGTGGATCCACCCTCTGTGCCTGCTTCTTTAATTTCTTAGGGATTTTGAGGAAGGGAGTGTACTTGCTCTGCCATTTAAGGCTTCATTCAGGAAGACTGTGCATGTTGACTCTAGCAGGCACTAATTAGGAATCCAGTCTCATGTACAAAGAGGTACATGTGAACACATCATGGGGTGCACACAGACTATAGCATTTCAAAGAGAGATACTGGTAGTTGCTGTAAGATAAGCTACCATTCTTTTTCTATCCTTGTCAGTGCAGAAAGAGGCCTCTTGCTGTTTTTAGTTATAAGAATGTTTTATAAGCAACTGTGTATCTGTCCAATTTGAAAAAGGAACAGCAGAAGTTCTGTAGAGCATTTTTTTTTACTTGGAAATTACTGCATCTAAAAGCACTTTGGATATATTACAGCAAAGTTTGGTGTCCTTCAAACAGACCTACTAGAACTGCTATCAAAGAGCATTTTTGTGACAAAAGAAATTATAGATTAGTGTGGCTGAGGTGGATAGGCACAAATATGTAAGATGAGAGAGAAACTTGTTTGAATATTAACTATGGCACCCCACCATAATAATTATCCATGATTTCCCCTGTGGAACTATGGCAACAGAATAAAGTCACTGCAGAGTGTGCTGTCTGTGGTACTGAAAGTATGAAATTTATTTAATCATTTTTAAGATTATTGAAGAACTTAAATATGTGTGTGTGCACGCATGCATACTCACATACATGCTCATATGGAGAAAACTGAAATAAGTGGTAGAAAAATTTTCAATGAGGCAGATACTTTAACCTCATCTGCCTTAAAATGACCCCTTTTGTAGCAATTAATGGCATGGATTATTGTCTTTATTACACTAGAAAGCTATAAATTACAATTATGACAAAATAATGGTCTATACAAACTATAAACAAATACTAGCAAAAAAGCCTAATCTTCCCTGTTTGTCTTAATTACAGTTTTCTGCCAAAGCCCAAACATACAGCTCTGAATCATACTGCAGCAAAGCAGAACATAGTCATTGCTTGTATTTCTTATATTCATGGATGAAGCAGAAAATGCTCTTCTTCATTAGTGGGGGTGTCTGAGGTTGGTTATGGGTCTCTAATTCTCTGCTCCCATGCTATCACAAATTAGTGTGACCTAAGGACTGCTTTGCTTTGCATCAGATGGCGTATAGTCTCTAAGGGATTATATAACAGATGAGAATAGCATGAGCACAATATACTTTGACTGTTCTGTCTCCTCACTGCTCCTAGGCATCCCCCTGTCTGAACCAGGTTTTGATGGAAAGAAGGTGCAAAAGTCAGGTAGGATGGCTCCAGGTCTGCTGGGGAATTGACTTGCCCCCAAATGGTACCCAATGACATAGGTGTCACAAGAGGTTTCAGGTTCCTTTGTACCACACAAGGGGCACAAAAGGAACAGTGTGAAACAGAGGATATACCCCATAATTTTTATTCTGAATTAATGATCTGGCCCAGAATGCATTAAAGGCATGGGAAGCTTTCCATTGATGTCAGTGGAGTTTGGATTGGAACCCAAAGTAATTTTCTCCTCGGTTACCTAATTGAAAAATCCATCATACTGTAGCTGTTTACTGATGGTGAGTCTTAAACTATCCATTTTTCTTCTAGTCTGTGCAGAAGAAAAAGAATGACTTGTTTTCTGAGTCACCAGAGCCACCACCAAGGGAGTCAAAAAGACAAATTCTGCTCAGTTAATGAGAGTGCAGTGGTGTAACTGGAAGGAAAGTTTGGCTCTATAGATTTATGTCTAGCACACAACTTCTGCCAGTGCTTATTAGAACTCCAAGTGCCCTAGCTGCAATCAGTAATGAAAACACCGTCTATCCATTTAGAAAGATGAGAGTCTTAAGAAATTTTGAAGTAAAGAATTGCACAATGTGCAAGTCTGGAATTTGTGGGATGACAGGACTCCAAATACTTCTCCAAATGAATAACCATTGCTAGGGACCACTAAGGAGATCAGCCTCATTTTGTATACCAATCACAAGTAAAGCAAAGCCAGTTTCTTTCTGTTGCAATAGACTTGACTTCCTCCCCCGCAACCCATTTTAAAAATTATGGATTCTCCTGACGAACAAGAGAGAGCCATTATTTTTTAATTTATGGAAAGGTATTGTAGCCCCCGATGTGATGCTAAGGAATTCCTGCATTTGACACAATGGTGGTCAAATTCTTCTCTCCTTTACACCCAAACAACCCCTTTGATACTAGGGTTGGAGGGATGTAACTGAAAGATGAATTCAGCCCTAATGTCATTTTGCATTTTAATTAGGCAAAAAACTAGCTATTTAGTAAAGACATTGTATTCAAAATTCTGTTCTCCAAACCAAGCCAGATATGAACTCCTCCATGGATATGGCCAGAGGTGTATGCAGTATATACATCCCGGGGTCAAAAAGAACCCATGATGAAAAAAGCAGGACAGTGCACATAGCAGCAACATGTGCCACCCAAAACCATAGGCTGGCTGGCCAGAACCATGCTCAGGCTGCCAGTCAGGCTTCCTGCCAAGGCTGCAGTTCTGGAAGGCCCTCAGGACCCCAGGGAAGGCTACTGGGGCCAGCATAGTTGCTGGCCCCAGCCTCCCCTACCCCACCTGGGGTAACCTGCTTGTGCTGCTGCTACTTGTCCCGAAGGAAACAAATGTCCGTGCTCACCCGGACGCACACTTACAGTCAATGTAAAGTCAGTAGTTTATATGTCACTTTTTTATTGCCTGGTGAACTTATGGAATCTCCTTCATTGGAGGCTTTCAAGTAGCTGGATAAGCATTTCTCTGCGGTGGCCTGAGAACAGCCAATCTTGCATCTGTGCAGGGGATTGAACTACCTGACTCTGGAGATCCTTTGGGCCCTATGATTCTATCATTCTATTAGTCCAATTAAAGAGAAAATAATTCTTTTGAAGGAAGTGTACAGTTCAGGGGTTGTTTGCAGGGGTTGCAGGGAGAAAAAATATTGGTACTTCATGGTTTCATTATTATTAATTATTTAGGCTGGGATTTTCACAGGAACTTACCACACTTGGGTGTCTAAGTCCTGTTGACTCCCTCGGCAATCACAGCATTAAAGACTAGTGTAACACTCCTTAAGAAAAAAATGGTAGCATTATTTATCTTTCTCACTAGGGGCTTGGCAATGAGAAGTATATAGGTTTGCTTAATGACGGACAAGCCTATGAAATTCTGCTGTTACATCATCAATATAATAATATATTTTACTTTTCTTTAACCGTTATTAAACATGCAGTACCCAGGGCTAGCTTAGGCTGATATCAGTTGACCTGCAGAGGAGAGACAAGGTCACACCTAGTTAACCCTTTGTGAATAAACCTAAAGTCCTCAAATGTTGCACAGAGGCTGGGAGCAGGTCTTGTTCTCATTACCTTCCTATGCAGCTGTTAAGCAGAGTTGAAGTCTGGCTCAAAGAAATTAAAGTCTGGTGTCAGTATAAGAAGGGAATACAGTATGACCTATAAGAACATTTTGGGATAGTGATTTAGTTGAGGTTTCTTTGAGGTTAGAACCTCAAAGAGCATTTTTAAGAACACCTGAGTTCAGGTAATCTATTTTGGGTATATATTTAGCCCTCCCTATTATAGTATCTGAGACTCTCACAAATCTTTATGTTTACAGAATCCATGTGTTGGTAGGACAGTGCTAGTCATCCTGGTTGTACAGGGTGGGGAACTGAGGCACACAAAAACTAAGAGACTTGCCCAAGCGCCTGCAGGAGTCTATGACAGAACAGGGACTTTAGCCCAGCTCTTCAAAGTCCAAGGCTGGGGCCCCAATTATCCTTCCTTTCTCTGTGAGTCACTAACATTTCAATGATGCACCAGATCTAAATGAACTGTTCCCCCTCTGCCATTAGTTTTTAATTTTGTTTGCATTAACTCAACATTGGCCGGGGGGGGGGGGGGGGGGGGGGCGAGAAAGGCTTCCCTAAGTTGAAGTTGTTGTCCTGTATATGAAAAGTAAATAATTAATTTCCCAACAGTGACTCCATTGGGATAATCATCAGCTACCTAAGCTAAAGCTAAAGCCACAGAGAGCTAAACAACTGAAGACATGGGCAAGACATGTCTGATGCCTCAGCACCACAGGATTGTTAAGAATATTACCATCCAGTTCTAATGAACTACCACTGATCCTAAGTGATGTCTAGAACAAAAGGCTGGAGGGGGATTGGCTGACCTCATTCTGCTAGCAGCAGACTTCTGACAATTCGTTAAGGTTATAGCTATTCATTCCCAATCCAGACGATTTTTTTTTTACAAGTCTCAAGCTAATGAGTAGACTGTATTATTTTTTTCACACGAGGAATGTATGGCTACAGCATGCTTCGCATGCACATTACGTGAAACAGTGACGAGCTGGTGGAGGGGAAAGAAGAAACTGAATTTTATTGAGGCTCTCATTCTCATCTCCTTGCATTCACTCCCCTGCCACCACTTTCTCTTTTTCTCTCTCTCTCTTCACGTAGAGCCTTAATTACTGGGTTTGCAACATAGTTGGGAGGGTTAGGAGTGAGCTGGGGTCCAGAGAGGACACCCAGCAGTGAGCCATCCAAGTGTAAATGGCTTGCATCTCCCCTGGTCTCACCACTTTGCAAGAAAGAACAGAAGAGGTGAGGAAGCCAAGACCCAGCTTGGCATGTGCCTCTTGCTTCAGGATTCAGCAATGCCTCCAGTTCTTAGACACTCTGCATTGCTATTTGTATAGCCACTTTCACTATAAAAATTCCAGAAGGCGTCAATCTCTGCCACTCTCTCTCTCTCTGGTACTTTACTAAATGATTGTAGTTGCCCTCTTCCTCTTGCGCCTTCCCACCTCCTTCAAGCGGCCTCTTCAGCTACAAGCAGCATCACTAATTGCTTTTTAGGGTGCCTTTTCTGCTCTCTGTTCAAAATTCACGGGGCATTCCCTGGCTCTTTTATGCTTCTTTTCTGAACCTTTTCAGCTTCTTTTACAAACTTAGCACTTTCTGTGCTTCTTTTAGTCTTTGCAAAAAAAAAAGTTTGGATTTTTTTTTTTCTTTGGCAAGAACACACCCTCCCTCCTCCACCCCCTCCTCGAAAAGCACACGCATTGGCCCGCCTCCCATTGAATGGGGGGCTTTGTGTGGGGAATTTCCGGAACACAGCCCAGTGCCGAAGGCTCAGTATGAGTGGAGGGGCTTTGGGCAAGGAGCCTCCCTTAAGCCCACCCCATTACCACGGTCACTGTTTGCCCTGGGTTCTCTAAAAGGGCTATTGTTGCTTGTTGCCAGGTATTCCCTAGCAACACTTAAGCCAAGCTGCCTCCTCTATTTATGGCAGAAACTTTTCAATGGTCTCCAAAACACGTGCTTGTCAACTTAGAAGAATACGCTTCAAACAGACACAGCGGAGAAAAAATAACCCCAAGCGTTTGCTGTAGTTGAGATATGTGTGTTGGGGGTGTTTTTTCATTTCTTGTCATTTACCAAGGATCAGCAACCCAAACAATTGCAATTAAAAAAAATCTCATTCCCCCTCCCTCCCCCCCTGGCCCTTTTTCTGTCCTCCACCAATCCTTTCTATAACTTAATATTGAATGCTGGAGGGGCGGGAAGAAGAGGATAACAGGTGAAGGAGTCCTTGGAGATGCCGCCACACATTTTGAAACTTTTTATGCAAAAGATTGTCTCGTTATTTTAAGAGCAATTCTGTGCCTTTGGCAGAGCAGTTGCTACAGCTCGCCACAATGAAGGCAAAGGGCTCTTTATTGGGAAGAATAAAGAAAGATGCAAAATCTGGAGGTCGGGCAATACGGTTTTGCAGCTCTTTTCTTTTTTCTTTTTTCTGTTTTCCAAAGGACGTTTCACTTTGCTGTGTTTTTGAGGGCAATTTATCAGTCACCGGCAGCCATGGAGTGATGTTATTTAAAGTCAAATGTGGAATTTGCCACACAAGGACAAATGCACATTACCCCAATTAGATTAAGGGGAATCAACACAGAACAAATAAATGATCTTAAGGCTGGAAATCCACCACGGCAGGAGCGGTCTTCTCTTTGTTTGTACAGCACCCAGCACAATGGGATGCCAGTCTTGACTGGGGCTTTTGGGTGCAGCTTTTATATTGCTTATTACTTCCTGCAGAACTGTCAGCAATTAAGAGATATCAGAAAATATAGTTAAAACAGGGATTTCTAAAGTATCCTGAGGCAATTAGGAACTAACATCTCATTAGATTTAAATGGATCTTGACAATCATGTGACTAGGACAGGACAACCAGGGTAGTTGCCCTGAGCACCCATTTCAGGTGGGGGAGGGAGGGCAGGAAAAAAAAATGCTTCTACTGCAGCCACACAATCATGCTGGTGATACAGCAGCAGCCAGAAGTCATCATTGCCTCCAAGTGTAGCAGCTGCCCTGGGTACCCAGCTGTGTTGTTACACCTCTAGGTCTTGGTCTCCTAAGCCCCTGAGATGCCTTTGAAACTCACAGTTTAAATAGTTATAATGACTGCAAAAACAGTTCTATTTCTACTAAGGGCAACAATGCAGTCCCTACTGATTGTGGGTTGCAGCAATCCTTGTGTTTGGGACTCTAATGTAAAGCTGCATAGACTTCTGAACCAATACAGGATAGCATTCTGATGTTCAAGTAGTGTATACCTCTTTTATAACTGTGCCCCTTTATCAATATGACCAATATGTTACCGTGACTAAACCACTATTGCACTCTATTAGGTGACACCATCAAACTCGGCACGCAGTCACCTGCAGTGGAAGAAGAATGGCAATATCACAACAAAAATAGGAACTGATGCTGTCTCAAACCTGCAGCAACTCATTAGAGCCTATCATGGCCTTTGTGGCACCCTCATCTATAAGATAGCTTCCTTTTCCTGCTCTCAAAGTCTTTTTGGTTACTCATACTGTCCGTGCTTGTGTGAGAATCCTGGGCTGCATTCTTGATCCCCTTCCTCCTCACCCTCTATCTTCTCTCCAGGTAATCTATGTTATATTTCCATCCAGGTGAGATACCAGGCTACTTCTTGATTCCCACACTGTTCCTCTCTGTCTTCTCTCATCTGTCTACCATATTTGCTCACACACTGCATTTCCCCCCCCCCCCCCCCCCAAAAAAAAAAATGCAGCTTGTTTTTGGAAGGCAGATCCCTCCTTGCACCTCCTTCCCAGGTAGAGTCATGGCCAATTGTGTAACAGAAACTCCTCCTGGAAACAGAGAAAGTGTGACATCCCAGGACAGTTTGGGTGAGGTAGCAAGGGCTTCCTGGTACATCAAAGCTAGGCATCAGATCCTTACAAGGGCAGTAGCAAGACTCTTACTTCTTTACTATAAAGTTACTTATGTAACTTGTGAAGAGTAAAGTATTGTTTCCACACCACATGCCTCATCAAAATACTACAGACTGCATGCAGCAGCTCACCCACCCTCAGCCAGTTTGGTGGCTCTTCAGGCAAAAAGCTACTGTCTTCCTAACATGTGTGGGAGGGTTAGCACTGGGCTCCACCCCCGCTACTTGCAACCCCAAGGAAAAGTGGCAGCCATGAGTCTCAGTGTCTGCTTGTTTTATTCCACCTTGCTTCTATTCCAGCAGAAAAAAATCTATATCCCCACTTATAACACCCCCCCTGAGTTTGTAGGGCTGATTTCATGGTATGTGAGTAAATGTGGTGATTGTTTCTTTGATAACATACAACATTGGGTGACCTGTAACCAACTCCTCTTCAATCTGGGGAAAACTCAGCTTTCTGTTTTTATCTTTAAACCCTCTCTGTCTTCCTCCTTCAAACCCTCTCTGTTTTCCTCCTTCATGCCTGTTGATAACAACAAACCAACTATGATACCATCTTTTCTGTCCCTTATGGCATAAATGTTGATTCCTTTCCAGTTCCTCACATATCAGGCTGCTACCAACTTTTGCCACTTCTTTTCTCTGAACTTTTAAAGATCCAGTTACCTTTCAGTTACTATAGCTAAAACATTTACCTCAGTCTCATTTTGTTTGCTATAATCTCCTTTTCAGATTGTCTGGTATGCATATGCATATTATTCTGCTCCAATCCCCATGCCCCAGTAAAGTTGTGGCACTCCTCATTTGAGTCGCTCCATAGACTTACCCTGATCTACTAAATCACATTTAAATTTCTTCCTTTCAACTCTTAGATTCAAAATAACTCTGCACTGGTCTGTATCTCCACTTGAATTTGTTATTGTGTGTCACAGATGAAGGGCAGTCAGGAGATAGGTCTTAACAATAAAGGTCCACAGTTTCTTTCAAGTCCAATGTGTCCTCACTTAAATGTGAGATTTGTATGTGTATGTTTAAAAGAAGCAACATTTTTATTAACCTTGATAAGACAGATATTAATCTGCTGATTCTTCTTCCATTCCCTCCAGAGCAGTGATCAGCTGAAGAGAAGACACCCCTCATCCTGCCATGACAGTGACAGAGGTTGTCCTGAAGGCTTTTCTCCCGGCTATGATTGATTATGAACCTATGGCAAAGGTAAGCATGAATAGGCAGTACTAGCTTGACATCATCACTGAGCAGGAACCTGAAATGAACTGCATAATCCCTACTCAGAACAGATTCACTGCATAACCAAAAGCAAGTTGTTTAACATTTGTCTCATTTCTTTCATTTGTAAAATGGGGGTGATAATTCTTTATCTCCTTCAAGTTATTTTGAAAGATTTGAGGAGGTGGTTTAATTACCGTGGGCCATACTTACTTGCTTTGAACAGTTCCGTGGATTTCAGCATGACTAAAAGCAGTGTAATACAGTACTCAAATCCGTAAGAGCATAGAATCAGGCCTTTAATGGTTGTTCAGAGCTTTGGGAATCTAAAGTACTGTAGATGGAATCAGAAGTGTTAGATTGATAGTTGTCTTGGGAGTTAGGACTATTCCCAGTCCTGATAGGTCATTTTGGACAAGTCACTTCACCAGTTTGTGCCCAACTTTCCCTGTCTGTAAAATGAAAATGATGATTCCTGTTTAGCAAAATTTTTTATACCTGCAGATGAAAAGAACTATGTATGTTTTAGTTCTATACACACAAGGGCAACATATCATTAGCATAAATTAGAACAAAAACTGAGAAAGGCTTCAGGATTTGTCAAATTACCATTATTGTTATATATATATATATATATATATATATATATGTAATTGGCCAGATCCAGGAGCCCCTGCTCAGTTTTCAATTCAGTCGACTCTTACCAACCCATATTCAAATCCTTATCCCACTAAAATCAATGGCTAAACTCTGAGAACCATATCTAAGCTTCTGACTGTGGTTATTAGTTTGATTTCCTTAGTTAATATTTTCCCCATTACCTATTTATTTTAGAATGTATTATGCAGCACATATCCATGACCATTACTGTTTGTGGGTATATTTGGGGATAGATATTCAAGGATGTGAGAAGTCATCAGTCTTCCAACTGGAGCAGGTGTCCAACTCCTGCTTGCCCCTTTTAGAAATGTTTGTCTTAGTTCTTAATGAACTATCCAACCAAACGAAGATGGCAAACACATGTTAAGCACATAGTCTTTCAGTGCCTGTATTTAGCATCAGAGAATAATTCATAAATTAAATAAAGCCCCTGAAAGGCAAAATGACTAGTAATTTAAGAGCACATCTGTATCTGCTGCAGAATGGTTTCTGTGAGACAAGGAGAGACTGATGTTGCCTCAGGCTGCTCTCTTCCTGAAGCAGATCACAGAGGTCAGAGAAGTCTCTCCTGTTCTGACAGGGACGCTGGAAATGTTCCAATGCCACAATTCTTTTTGTTTGCAGTTTTGATCTGTAGCTCTGCTCTTCCTTTTCAGCTGGTTCATGCTTGCAAAGAGATGCGGGCATATAAAAACAGAGGCATGGTAACCTTCTCCTATGACCTGTACTTCAGGAAAATATCAGTGTCAGTTTAACTCTTGTTCAGTGCTGGTGTGATCCTCTGAAAAGGAAATAAGCATGTTATGTGATAGTCCATGTTTTGAAGTTATGTGGGTTTTTTCCTATTATGCATGAGCATGTGTCTACAGAGAAGTGTAATGTTCTATGTATGTGTCTATCTGCTGCTCATTCTTGGTGCCTAGTATGCATCTCTGCCTGTTGTAGTGTAATTTCCACTCTCTGCTCAGCCTTTCCCAACTCGTTTTTCTGTTTTATAGAAGTACCATAATTAGAAGATGTTGCATTTCCTGTGTTAACATATTCTCCTGCAGAGCTTGACATTAGAGTGAATGTAAATGGTTTTATGAAGTGCAAGATTAGGGCTGTTTAAATAATTGTGGTAATTGAAAATATGTGTATTATTATCTCTCAAGATGTGTTAGATTAAATTAATGAAGTTCACATCTGGAAGAGCAGATATTAACCATTTGTAGAATCCCTATCCTTCACTGAGGTACTGGTGTAAAACCTAGATCTTTAGCTCTATGAAAAAATTGAGTTGAGGTGTCACAAACTAGCCATTTCTTTGTTATTCACATTGCCAAGTAACATGATTTCTACCTGTCTGTTCCTTCTGTTAACAATGACTGACCTAGCAGAAATAATAAAATGAAGAGCCCTGACTACCCATAGTAGAGTATACATAGACTGGGATATGGAAAGTTAGCCACACAATTCCCATTAAAGCCATTTGAATATATTAGCTGATATACAGATCTACAACATATGCTTTTAGCATAAGGAGTAAAGTACAGTAAAATTGTGTGATCTTAATTTCAGGACTACAGTCAGGGCAGCTTACCCACACGGCTCTCAAAGGGGAAATACAGACTGAAATATCCCCTGGATTCTGTTTTGTCTGTATTTTGACATCTGTGGTAAAGTTTAATCTGCTTTTGTTGTTAAAAGAGCAAAAATAAAACAAATATGCATGGTTTTAAAAAATGGGTTCCTATCATTGGGTTTCAAGTGCATATGCAGTCACTGTAATAAGTGGCCTGATTTCCAAATGGTCAGAACATTCAACAGTTTGTACTTCTTAAGGTGCCTAAAAGTGGATTCAGAAGCTTAATTTGTGGCTCCTGGTTTTGCAAATCTTAGTCAGATGCCCATTCTAGACATTTGAAGAAGTTGGATAAATGGCATTTCAAACGTATGGACGGCTACTGATTCTACAGAGAGTTGTTCTAATAACCTTGGTGCTCTTTGGACGGACTTTCTGAGAAATGGTGGTAGTCAATCCTCTTTGTTCTTTGCAGCTTGTATGCTCATTATTTCTAAGCTTTCTCAGTAGAACAGTGTTTGCTATTGAGAAGTCAACATTTGCCAACAGACAATTCAGTTCTTTCCAGTGTCAAATGTGGAGAAATCCTCTGCTATCTTAGATACACAATGTCTGGTAACTTGGTAAATGTTATCTTTACCTGCCAGCCACTGCATCTGGTGAAATTAATATTTCCCCTTACCCCCCAATAGAGAGAGCTTGTTAGATCATCCTCATTCATAAAGATAGGGCCTGTCTACACATTGCCATACAGCAACATTGCTATGGCACCATGCTTTAGTACTTCCTTTTGGAAGTACTAAAGCGTGGTGCAGTAACTTCCTGTTTTGTAACATGCTTATGGTGTATGGTTAGTTTTTGCAGCTACTTTGCTGTAGCGGCATGCTAAAACAAAGGAGCATGCTACTATGGTGAAGTAACTGCCAATCACATGTAGACTCATGTGATCACTATGTCACTGTAGCGTGCTGTACGGTGTCATAGCATATCACTATAGTGACGTAGGGCGATGTGTAGATGCACCCATAGAGTAGCTCTTCTAAACACTCTTTGTCTCTCTTTCTGTTTCACTCACTACTGCTTCATGAGCCCAGCTTGCCAAGTTTCAAAGAGCAGAGACATTTCCCTGCAATGGTTTCATCCCTGGCCACCCCTTAGGGTATGAAAACTGCACTGCACACAAAAAATGTCCCTGAGAGAGACCTGAGTCCAGCGTTCCTGCAAAATGTCTGTTTTGTACAAAACTCTTTGGAACGATGGGTCTTAACGAAGGAGCTATTCTGCTCATATAACATACTTATAGCTAATATTTGAGCCAAGTTCAGGCTGAAGCTTTTCTTACATTTGAAATGGTCTAAATAACTGTACTTATAGCAGCCTGCCTGCCTGAAAACAAGATAGTACAGACAGCCCCACAGGAGAAATTTTGCCCGTTCAATTTCTAGCAGACTTGCAGGGTTTCTGTAAGTTTTAGCCAAGTATTGGGTTGAATTAGAACTTCTGCAAACAAGACTTTAAAGCATGTCTAGTAACTGTAATGCCCAAGGTGAAATGCTTTAAAGTAGTCTGATGTTTAGAAAGTTAGTGGACCAAGCTGCTGCAAATCAGATCCCTTTAAAGGGTCTCGAGTTGGACATACAAAAATGTTGGCTTTAAAATCACTAATCACTTTTAAAGCTTCAGGTCACTTTCATCTCCATGCAAATATTGGAGATTTCAAATCTAAACCAGGTTGCATGTGAAGTGTGAGAAGTTGGTAGTCTTTCAACAGTGGCTGGTAGACAGTTGTCTACCTCACAAAAATATGGTCATAGGGGGCAAAAGATGGCCTTGGTAGAGAAGACAAGGGTATGACAGGTCTGGAGTTACCTACATTATGCTCTCAATTAAGAGGTATTTGATGTTGATCAAGATTGAAGTACTATAACAATGTGGAAACTTTCACTGCTACTTCCCTCATTTGTATCAGCTCTAGGGATTGAGAACTGTGTGTCCTAGGTATATTGACACACATAAAAATGGAAATACTTTTTGCTAATAAAATGTGAACTTCTCTGAACCCTTTGATATTTTCCAGGGGGTTCTCAGCTAAAATGCTTGTTTTCTATAGTTGCCACACACATCTATGGGGAATGTATGTACCCTTGCTATTTCCAAATATGATTAGGCTACTGTATTATAACTGTACCATTATAATAATTTTACAAAAGAACTTTGCAGCTTTTAAAAAGTGCTTTCAAAATTAATCTCTGGGTGGAACCACTAATGGGTGAAACATTTGAAATGGTGCATAGATCTAGCATTGTCTCTCAATACAAGGGTAAATTCCAGTGTAAAATGAACATCAACAAACCCTGTGGTGAAGGAATGTGATTTATATTTTACTTATAAGGGTTTGCATAGGAGGGTTTCCAACTCTATTCTTTCCATCTTTGTGACAAGTCTCAGCTTTTCAGCTGTTTATTTGTATTACCATAGGGGCTATAAACTGGACCAGGACTATGTGCTGCTAGGTATTACACATATACACATAATGAAGAGATGGTCACTCCCTGTGGCAGGACAGGCCCTGAGTGCTTCTGTGACACCTCCTGTGGGCCACAGTAGTCCTGCGCCTACTCCAGGTTCTTTGTATAACTCCCCTTTCTATCTTGTCTGCTACGCCTTAGTGTTCCTTTTATGTTGGTTGGGAGGCTGCCCCTGATTGCTGGCGTGATCTCCTTGGTGCCTAAAGGACTGACTCAGTCTCTGGTTTCTGTGCTCTCTGTCTCCTAACAGGACCGTGCCTGTTTTCTGTGGGAAGCTCATGCTCTCAGTGAGACTACTCAAGCCCTGTGGGCACGACTCAATCACAACTTGGCAATCACAAGTCAGCAATCACAACTCGTGGCCCTAGTGGCTCTAATCCAGCCATAAGAGCACTAATCAATCATAGACTCTCTCCTCCCCTATAGTTATGCCCATGGCTTGCAAGTGACACTCGTTGTCCTTCACTTGCCTGTAAAGACTTCAGCCCTTTTGGTCTCTAGCTTGGGCCCACTTGCTTTGACCCAGCTTCTTAGCCCTAGCTCTCTCTTTCTCAGGCACTAACCCCCTCGTTACAGCCTGTCCCAGTCTCCCTCTTTCCCTCTCTCTCCGTAGTCGTGTCTCTGGCAGGTCGAAACTCAGAGTCCCTCTCCAGCACCCCCGCATGACCTCCTAACTACCCATACAGCCACCAAACAGTCTTCTGGTATTTACTATCCCTACCATAGGAAAGCAAAAGACACTGCCCATCCAGGCGTTTATACAAAATAAAGAAAAAGCCACACTCAAAGTCATCCCTATCTTGGGCAAGCTTAAAACAAAAAGGCTTCTCCACCTGCCTTCCAGGGCTCCTCTTACTCCTACTCCAGGCTTGACAGTGGCATGCCTTGGAGGCCCACATCCTTCCCCAGCCAGGGCTAGTGAGCCTGCTGGCCTGAGGGTGAGTCTGGTAAGTCCCTTCCCCTCTGACCAGTCTGGCCTATCAAGTAGCATGAGTCTAGTGTTTTCTCATTAGTCCATTCAGCCCTACTTGGTTTCAGGGCACTTGTAGCAGGGCTACTGGGGACTGCTGAAACCCTGTCTCCTCTTCCTGTGTTGTTTTCATCTGTGTTCCCCTCCCTTCAAGCCACAAAGACTCTACTCTTAAAAGGCCCCCATAACCCCTGCTTGTCGCCCAGCCTTCTCCCAGTAACAGGGTAAGGGTTACATTGCCCCAAAGAGGTTACAATCTGAGCATAAAACAGGGAACAGCAGATGGACGCAGACATTCATCTAATCTGCCTATATTGTTCATCCATTCCAGGAGTAGCTGGAAAAATGAATGAATAAAAACACTGCAGCCATTTCTATAATTTAAAATGATGACAAAAAGATATCTAATATAAGCAAGTTAAAAAGTGATTTAGAAAAATGATGAAGTTTGTAGTCCTCCATTAGAGACATTTGCTGAAACAGCTAGCTGAGGTGTACAAAATGAATGCAGTTTTGCTAGCAATCCATAAAGTAAAATAGTCATTTGCTTTTTTGAGCATTTCATTTAGGATAGTCTAAGGGAAAAAGCCTGCATTTAGCTGTTACTGGCTTCCAAGTAAATAATATATTATTTGATTTTAAAAATGGTTTATTTAAAGATGGAACTTTTAAAGTGCTAGGCTTTCACATCAGGAATTTAGTCACTGACTTCAGTGGGAGCAGAGGAAGAATGTTGAAATGTTCCCATAGTTGTGGACTAGTTTTAACATAGTATAACATGTTAACTCAGGCCTCCATTCAAAAAACACTTATACCCATGCATCCATCACACCTAAATTTATACTTAATTCCCATTGATTTCAATGGAATTTAAGTATATGCTTAAGTGCCATCCTGAATATAGAGGTATTCCAGAATAATAGCCTTACACTGTAACTCTTAGCAGCGAGGACAGTCTTTTTGCTGTGAGAGTGTATAAAACGTTTTACAATAGAGCTCCATCCTTGATCAGAGCTCCTAGGCACTTCCATAAGCATAAGGATAATGATGATGTTAATATGATATTGCAAAATGTATCTGTAGTATGACCTTCCTATTCCCCTCCCCTTAAGCCAGAGAAAAAATGAAATTAAAATGGAATGAATCATTAAAGAGAATGTCACTGCAACAGGCTATCACCCAAACTGTTTGGGTTTCTACTAAATTATTAAGGATGCATCTCATAATTAATTATTGAGTTGGTAACACGTAAAAAGTAATTTGACTTTTAATTATTTCTTTGTAAAGTAATGAAAGTTCCCTGGAAACTGTAGTTCATTTTCAGCTCACCTGCACACCTTTCCCTGTTGATGCTGTTAAATTTTTCCCCTAAAAACAACACCCAAACCATAGATCTGCCATTAGACACTTTGGATTTTACTAGATCATCATCCCCTCAGGATCCACATTTGAATGTAAGTGCTAATAATAAAAGGGTAGTTTTGTCGATAGGTTTTTAACTGGTTGCAAATACAAATGAAAACTATAATCAGATCAGAGTAACCTATTCATAAATTAAAACTTAAATTAAGATAAAGCCTCTGTTTCAAAATCCCCTTAGATTTTCAGATTTTGTTTATGCCAAGGGTTTCTAAAGATTAACTTTTCTCTTTCAAACTGCATTAATAGCATTAGGCCTCAATTAATCAGATTCAAAATTTGGAAACAAAGAAAGTATTTTGTCTGTATAATCACTGAGAGGCCATATACCGAGATCTTTTCTTACCAGCCTTTTAATGATTATTTCAGTCCAGATTTTTTTAAAAGGAACCACTGAAATCTGGGCTTTGAATTTTGTAAATGAGCCTGCTGCCCAACGCACTTCTCAGCAAGATAAGGGCAGAATGGCATTTGCAGAAATGCTTAGCTATCTCTCTAACAATCCTGCTCAGTTGTGGGCCCCTTGGTAACAGCTTGGCAAATCTGCAAAAGGAATGTGACTATATAGTTTGTGTGTGGATTGTTGAGTCATTATAGCCTCCAAATTGCACAGCAGATCATTAATCATAGGCCAAGATAGGCAATCACTGCAGAAACCTGATGAAAAGACTCCCAGAATAATGCCTGCTAAATCATGTTTAACATGCAGACCTTGCCTGTGCAGATATGGAAAGGGGGAGGTAAGAAAAAAATCATTCCCCTTTTAGGAAAGAAAACTTCTACTTATCTTTGATTTGCATTCAGCCCTCCCTCAATAGTCCTTAAGCCTGTTATTTAATTCATTTTGGTGCCAGGTCCCATCACAAAGCAAAAACCCTAACCAGGACCTATGCAGTCTATGACCCCCAAACCCTGTGTCTTTTCTTGTCAGTTCTATGTCATTTGTGCAGTTGAACTCCACCAATTTGAAATGCTGACCTCTTCCATAGACAACCTTATTCTCCTTGAGTGAAAGAAAGGGCCAAGGACCTACAAACCACTCAAGCGAGAGATGGCAAGAAAAGAGAAAAGTGGTTGACTCGTAAATCAATTTCCACAGCCCACCCAAAACCCACATGCACATTACATTTGTGTTTGAAAAAGTTAAAGAAAAAAAAAGACTGATTTTTTTTTTTTAAGTTCCAAGGAAAGAAAAAGTGTTAAGGGAAGGTGGGGGGAAAAACCAAGAAGATTCTTCCCACAGCTCGGTTAAAATCATAGCATTTCAATATCAGATTCCTTTTCCCACCTGTCGTCTCCAGTTCAAAAAGGGAACAGCCTCACCAAATGTATGAACAGACCTTTGTTATCATTACGAAAGATGGGAATATGGAAAGAAAACATAAATAGTGGATAGAAAACTGATGTTCATACAGGAGAAACCTGCAGAGGTTTAAATCCTGTTCATCTTGCTTATGTCAGATCTTGCATGTGAGGAGAGATCTAGGCACATGAATTTATACTGAATACATACAAACACATATTTATATACTTGCTTGTCAGCAAACATACATGCATAGCATCCACAGGGACAAGTTACAATGCAGTAGTATATAAAGGCCAAGTCCTTGAAAAATGCATGGGTCAGACTGCCACCCTTAGTCGTATCAAGGGAGATTTTTTTACTCCTAAAAAAGCCCCACGGAATTCAGTGTGTATTATAGTAGTTCCTCTCTTCAAGACAATCTTGGGTATTGCAATCCTGCTTGCCTGTGGCTAAAATAGTCCTCTTGGGGATAGTCCTGCAAATATCCTGTTGCGTTCAGTACAACAGTGTCCATGAGGATGACATTGTAAGGTCAGAAATTAAGGACATGCATAATTAGCAAGCCCTTTAAAACATTTTATTTGCCACGCTTGTGTTTTAAGTGTAGCTCAGACTTAACCAGCCATTTAATGCAGAACAGTATGACCATACAATATGATTTAAGATCAATATGGTTGATGATAACGACAAATTGAATGCCAGGCGATTGTAGCCGTAAGGAGTGGAGAAGTCCTTTTACAAGAAAGGAAGTGACCATATAATGGAAACTGACAGATTCAAGACTCAGCATTACTTCAAGTATCACAACAATGGATTTTTGTCTTGTAAATTGCTGTGAAAATGTTGGCTTGAGTCAGTAGCTGGAAGGGATTCCCCCTAGGGGGAGAAGGCAGGCACCAGCTCTACTGACCCTGTCCCCTGGGGGCTATGCTGAGGGAGCAGGTGTCATTTACAATGGGAGCTCCATAGGAGCCTGCATGTGGAGAATGCCCAGAAGATGTGCTGTATCAGCACACCTCTACCACAGCTTGTCCCAGTTCAGTCCCCAGATATTTGTACCCACTTTGCAGCCTGTGCAAACCAGCTCCAAGCCCCTTGGCAAAGTGGAGATTTTGGGCAGCTTGTGCCACTGCACCCTCTGTCCACGTGCCTTCTGCCACCTGAGGCCTGCCATCTGGGTTCTGCTGGTAGTAGGCAGTTAATCAAGTCCAGGGGAGAGTTAAATAACAAGCAGAAAATATTGCTATTGCATTCAGAAGTGCTTACAGAGGACGCTTCAGCAGTCTTGGAGTCCAGCCTAGTTCTAATCAGGATGTTAATTATCATTTCTGTTAAAGCTTGTCAATATACCTACTTACTCTCTCTAGTTAAGATGGATTCATAACAAACAAGTAGTCTTGGCAAAACAATTAGTCTTAACAGTGGGGCGGGGTCTAAATCTAAATAAAACTCAGAGATCATGAAGAATTCAACAAGAGTTAGCAAGGCAACTACATTTTTCAAAAAGTTTTCACTGGATCAATGGTCATGTACTCCCTCTTCAGTAAATAGGACATCAGTAGCATATGGAAAAGTTAAGGGGACATAGTCCTTCTTTCCTCATGTCTTTTAACTTCCAAGGTGTTCTCCAAACTTTCTGGTAAAATCCACCACAATGTGGTACTAAGCTCCCAACAGTGCTGATAACAAATGTCCCAGTCAGGCCACTCTCCACCACTTGCTGATCCAATGAAATGAATATCATGTTCATTAATCAGATGTGTATTCACCTAATACAGAAGCCATACCAAGGAGAAACGTGCCTTGCATGCATGGGACAGGAAATAGGAAGGAGAAGAAAACTGGTTGTGTCTAGGATCCCTGGCCAGTTAATGCATACCTTGTAGCTTTGCAGGGTCCTGTAAAATTGCTTTGCTTGGGAGAAGAACTGAGAGGGAGAATAGTAGCAGACTAGGCAGAGGACCTGGACTGTAGAGAGGCTTCCCTGATGAAGGTGAAATACAGCAACAGAAACAAACAGTCAGATCCTTGGTGCCTACTGTCAATACAATATAATTATTTGAACTACAGCTGGGTTAACCATCATAAGTGTATTCAGCAAGAGTTGGTCAGTTGAGTCACATGGTAGGGGTTCTGTTCCCTACCATGGATGTGTGTAGCATTTCCAGTTGTGGGTGGGTACAGTTTACTGAGTTAGGAAAAGGTTAGTATACTAAGGGATTTTGTTAATTCTGTAAATCTTCATTGTATTCTACTTGATTCATGCCTGAGAGGTTGCTGTAAGAAGAGTAAGCTATAGGTTAATAGGCAGGAATAGCTTATGCGTCTGTCATTACCAGTAGGGCTGTGAGAAGCTTTGGTCCCTGATCCGATTCAGCAGAGATTCAGCCCAATTTGGTGGCTGAATCTCCAAATCCGAATTGAATCAGAGGACCCTTTAATCTCTCTGAATTGAAATGGAACCCTCCGAATCAATGCAGAGAGATACAGAAAGATTCAGAGATTTGGACACTGGTACAGCTTTAAATGTTTTTTCTACATACCTCTAGGTGTCTCATGAGTACGGTGATGGTGGAGTACATAGTGTCCCACAGAAGCACAGGGCGCTCCCCAGCGCACTTAGCAGCAGACCCAGAAGTGGACCAGAAGCACTTCTGGGTCCACCAGAGAGTGCACGGCGGTGGGGGGGGCCCGCATGCCCCTCCAGCTCAATGACTGGTGCCCCCTGGGTCTGGGGGGGAGCACCCAGGGTCCCCCTGTGGCTGATTGTTGAGCCGGGGAGGTGCGGGGGGGGGGGAAGGGGGCCAGTATTTCCGGTCCACTTCAGGGTTCGCTGCCAAGCATGTGGAGGGCCCTTCTGCACTCCTGTGGGATGCTCCATGTGCCCCAGCATCACAGTGATCACAAGCCATGCCTGCTTCCTCAAGGTATGTAGAAAAAACTTTAAAAGCTGTGTCTATGGCCGAATCAGCATTGAATCTTCAGATTCGGATTCGGCCGAATCGAATCAGGGAGAGTGATAATCGAATCACTGTCCCTGATTTGGACCGAATCCAAATCTGAATCAAATAGGGCCTGCTTTGCATGCCCCTAATTACCAGGGTCCCGGTTTCCTCTGATTTAAAAAAATCCCCAATTTTCAGTTTAAAAAAAAGTAACCCCAAATCCACATTTTTTCCATGATTAAAATGAAATATCACTATATATATGTGATATATATATTAGTGGTGTTTCATTTAAATCACAGAAAAATGTGAATTTGGGGTTATTTTCTTTTAACTGAAAACTCGGGATTTTTTTAAATCAGAGAAAATCAGGATCCCTGGATTACTTAGGTATCTGATTTTAATTTTCTCTTGTTACACTCATGCAAAGCCATTGCAAAGCACATGTATATGTGTAGTTTCTTTAATAACATCTGCAACTACATGAATGTTTAGCTTATTTAATTGCTGCTTGCCTCTTTTACGTAAACTATATAAGTGCCGGGTCTGACCTAGGGTTATAGCAATTCAGTCCCAAGGGTGCCCTGTTGTTGTTAAGCACTGTGTTCTAACCTGCATACAACATTCCACATCTCTACCAAGAACTTGTATTCAATTTACTGGTCTTCAATTTATTGTCACCAAGCACCATTCGCCAATATAATTTTCACAAACAAAATTAGTAGCTGCAGCGTAGGTGTACGTGTGCAGTCCCAGTTAAGAAGGATTCATTAATGTTCCCATAATAGCTTCCTTGTCAGGGATTTTGCTTGCAGTCTGGGGAACATTTCAACAAGTCTGTCCTACTGTTGTGTTAATTAAACATTGTTCTATTTATAACTGCCTTTACTGGTCAGCAGCAGTTCCACACACAGAGCAAGCAAGAGGTAGCAGTGGTAGGCATAAGTGGTGTGCCAAAAAAGCAGGTTTAACTATGGAGGCATCAAGAGATGCTTCTTACATGCATACCCACCACAGATGTATTGTCATCACAGCCAGACCTTTTTGCTAGTGGCAGATTATGGTGTCCTTTGGTAAAGAAACTATGTAGGATTTTTTTTTTTTAGATAAAACTTCTCTTGTAAATTAATTGATCACAAAATGAATATGGGTTTCATCATGGATATGTGTGCAACCCCCTGTCCCACACACTGCATTCATGCAAACAACATGAGGAAAAGGGTATGTGAATGGAGGTACATAGAAACTTGACTGTTAACTCACTGTGGTGTGTGTGAATAATTTTTCCAATTACTCTCAAGTATAGTGTAGTTGCCAGTACACACAATGACACAGGGAGAAAGAGAGTCTGCAGAGAGATCTGAGAGCATGGTGAGCTATTTGGTGGCAGGGGCTCAGTAGGCAGTGGATGGCACTGCATCTGATCCATCATGGCTTTTAACTCCTGCAGTTTTGGAGTTTTGGAGGAGCGGTATCTGCCTAGCACTGTTGTTTTCATATTCTCCCATCCTGCTTCCCAACAATTATTTGGTACTTTGGTGGCACATATCTGCATGTTGCAGTTCTGCTCAGCAGACTCTGGCATGACTGCCTGTGGTATTGCCATTCTGTCCTCTGCAACTGATATGGCTTTCACCCAATGCAGTTCTAACTGCATCCAGGAATATAGGGAGAGGTTGCAGGTCCAAACCCTGAGTGTTTCTTCATAGATGTAGGGTGAGGTAGCACCCTTGCAGCATTTACAGTCATCTTCCTTGTTGCTTTGCAGGATAAATTGGATGCATTCACCACCAATGTGACTCTTTCATTGCCTTTCCTAATCCCTTCCACACCCAGACATATGCTCAGATGCAACTGGATGTAGGTACCTGGATACCTGGATGGAGAGAGAGACAGCTGGGATTGGCCTGGAAGCTGGTTCTGAAAATACCTGTCAGCCAGTCAAGGCCCTAATGTAAGTCACAATGAGTACATCTACATGTACCATTAAGGCAATGTGATAAACTGTGGTGCAGTCCACACCAGAGTCAGCTACTCCCAGGTGCAGCGTCTGCACATGCACACAGGACCACAGCAGTTTGAGCTGGGGTGAAGCTGTCCCACGCTTTAGCACCCTCGTGTCCCAGTCAGCCCCTATCACTGTCTACATGCATTTCAGAGCATGTAATTACTCTGCCATAGGGGAGTACTGTCCCTGACAGCACTCTCCTATGGCGGAGTTAATTAATTTACTGCACCCTAATACCACCACACGTGTAGACAGTGATGTTTTACTACGGAGCTAAGTAGTCAATTCCACAGTAAAGCGAATGTGTAGATGTACCCAGTGTGTGACAAAGGGTCAAAATCAAGGGGTTGGTTACTTACACAAAAACTGAAAGTGTTCTAGGATTCAGGAGTATAAATGACTCTTTCTAGAACCTCAGCACTGAGTCTTTATATTAAATAATTTTCAGCTGTAAAAGTGAGAACATACCAAAGTTGTGTGAAACTTGGTGATTAAAATGAGTGACCTCCCTTGAAATGCAGGACATTTTAGAGGCAAGGCAGGGATTCACTTTCATTTTACTGCATTGTATAAGGCAAGTGATACAAAACAGTGCAAATCCCAGAGATACTGGACTGGGCCTCAGCTATGAAAAACAGTGTCATGTACATGAAGCCAGTCTAAAAACTAGGTGACATAACCAGCTTCTTGTTCCATTTTCTAAGTCTGTCCAGGGCCTCTTGGTTGCAAATATTAGTCTGTCCACATGGAGTGAAACAAATAAATGGCTGGATTCTGTTAGGAAAGTCAGTAAAACACTTATAAAAACACATCTTCAAAGAATGTGTTTCATGCCAGGGGCCTAGATAGTTGACAGTAACAAGTGGTCTTTTACCCTTGTGCCAACAGATTGAATTTGTTCTATGTAGTGACTGACGGTTACTCAGTGGCAAATGAGGAAAAAGGTGTTGATCTTATTTTGGTATCTGCTAGTTATACTCCCTGCAGAGTTATCAGAGACACCAGAGATGAAGATGATAATTCAGCAAAGCACATAAGGACACACTTATATGTCATTGTCTACCCGTTGGCGTGGGTGCTTTGCTGAATGAGAAACAAAATGAACCTTCCATTTCATAATGGCAGTACCTTTACAGGGGCAGTGTGGGGATCCTTTCACTGCCACTGTCTGTACCATGTTTATTCTGCAGATAATACAGGACTTTGCTTTCCAGCCCTGTTAGGAGCCTTTCAGGAGCACTAAATTCATTTCTAAAAGAGCACACATGAATTGTTGTTTACTTGATAACAAATTAAACAAATTCCATTTTCTATTCAAAGCAAACCACAAAGATAAAGAGAGTTGATTTCCAACATTAATAGCGCTGCTGAACGTCTTTTCTTCTTTGACTGTCTTTATTTCACATACAGGTGGCTTTATTTTTTAATTTAGAAATGTCATCACCACTTAATTAGCAATGCATTGTTACCTGAAAGTAAAAGCAAGCCTATCTAGACCATATGGCAGGGTTTTAATCTACACTGTCATGGTATAATCCTGTCGAAATGGCTTCCCTTTTCAATCAAAACTGCATTTCACACTTTACCAATATGGGGCTTTTTCCTTTCCTGCTCTAAAGTAACATAGATCTCCCTGTGCAGTCAGTGCAAATTAAAAGGGTTCACAGCTCGGATCTACTGCACCAAGTGGGAGAGAGAAAAATGCAGAGGAGAGGGGCGAAATATATCCAAATGCCATCTCAAAGGTGATCACCAGGGTTATTTTTTAAATGTGTTTACATGTATTAGGGACAAAATCAGTTTGGGATATAGTTTCAAGAGAAGTCATTTTTTTACAAGGCAACTTTTTATTTCACAAAATTGGACTAAGCCCATAAAGAAGACTGCAACAGTCTCAGTGACTCTTTCTTTTTTCAGTGCCTTTGGAAACTCTCCACTTGCAGTTTATAAAATAAACAGCAACAACCTGTTGCCATTAATTAACAATAGCTAGCAAACTACCGTAGCCACTTGGTTTAAAAACAGATTAACTGGCAATGGAAGAATAGGGCCCAATAGGCTATGCTTTCAATGGAGCTGAGCTCTTAGCAGTGTCCATTCTGACATTTCCAGCTAGATCTGGCCAGTTGTTTGGGTGCTTCAAAGGGAGTTGTGCTCATCGCCTTATGAGAAGAGAAGATTCAGAACAGGACTGAGTGAAGTGAACTGCAGTATGGATTTCCTATTTGCCAGGAAATTTGCTGGGTTAATAAAGTGCCAGAGCTGCTCCCACAGGGTTCTTTCTTTTCCACTATAGAGAAGACCAGATCAATTGCATGGTGCAGAGTCCCTTCTTCCTCTCTTTCTAGCTAGTATTTGTATCTCCCTCAACACCACAGTATTGCCATACCTTTGGGAGGTAGCATTCTTACCTCTGGGGACTTAAGGCACTGGAAAGTTATGACTTGGCCAAGGTCACCTGTGCAATCTGAGGAACCTAGTTACACCCAGGTATCCTTTAGTCTTACTCATTGGACCATCCCTCCTGTTCCCTAAGTTTTATCCAGTTATGTTTTTGTCTGCTGTTCCTTTCTGTTATCCGTAAAGGTGCTGTGTAGCCTTAATCCTATGAACTGGTGTCTGAACTGTGTCTACCCCTTGCATGAGCCTTGAGGGGAAGGACCAAAAAAGGCACAAGGAACTTTCTCCACCCACTTTTCACATACTGTCTTGTACAAGGACCGTAGGCAATGGAGGTCCTTTTGCTCAATTAAGTACAGATATGCTCCTTTTTATGCCCTGGGCTAAGGGAGGCCCCAAAAAGGGTAAGTGACATTCCTGGTTTCTCTTTAACAAGGGGAGCAGATCACAACAAGAAGCCCTAAAAGGATTGATTGTGGCTGGCTGAAGATTACTCACTCTTTTCCTGGGTCAACATGAATCCACACTCCACTCAACCCATACCTTAAAGGCATGGCCTTTTGTTTTTCCTATTGCTTGGGTTATTATCTCTATGCTCCTAATTCTGATACATTTTACAACAATTTGAGGAAAGGCTACATTTTTCTGTCAGCTGCTTGTTTATCATCCTTACAAGATCCCACTCTTCATATATACTTCAGTGACCTCTTGGAAACACTAGCAGGCCTATTGTGAAAAAGTGTTTGAACCCATTGACATAAAATACAAGCATCTGTGGAGTTTGTTTTTGTTTTTTTTTATAGGGAAAACAATGTTCCTTGAAGAATGGACTCCAAAAGTTGATTTGATCCTGCAGCTGCAATAAGAAAAGACATAAAGTCCCCTTGTGGTTTAGGAATCAAAACTCATGGAAGAGGTGATATCTTTTATTAGACCAACTAGATATTTGCAAACAAATTATTTTATTTATGTGCAAGCCTTCAGACATGCACCCCCTTTATCAGGAATAGGAGAGAGCAGAGATTGGAAAGTTCTCCTAGGTAGAAATTAAAATTCATATTTCACAGGAGAGCTGAAGGTGTGGGAAAGGCTCCTGTTTGGAACTGTTCATTTTGTCCAGGTTAGGCACAGAGAACGGTTGGAAAAGTCTTTTTATCTTGAAGGTGTCTGGTGGCAAGGAAGATGCTGAAGCATATTTCCTTCAGGTTATGATGTTTAATGTTTCACAGAAGAATGGAAAGCTCTTCTGGGCAGGGTTTTCTTTTGTCGGGAGGTATCTGTGTGTCTCTGCTCTGTGAGATGCAAATTCACTCCAACAATGGCAGGAGCCTGGTGTTAGCATATCAGGTAGTAAAATGCTTCCTTCTTGTAAAAATTCCAAACAAGAGTCTTTACCACACCTTCAGTTCTCCTGTGAAATATGAATTTTCATTTCTGTCTAGAAGAACTTTTACAATCTGCACTCTCATATACCTGATGAAGGGTGTGTGCGCCCAAAAGCTTGCAAATAAATTAAATAATTTGTTTGCAAATATTTAGTTGGTCTAATAAAAGATATCACCTCTTCCATGAGTTTTGATTCCTTTTGCCTCTAGACCAATACGGCTACAACCTGGATACCTTGTGGTTTACACACTTGGAAAAAAATAGTATCTTGACTAGTAACATCAGTGTCGCGATTTCTGCTAATGTGAGCAGCTGGGTGATTTTACAATATATAAAGCCACTGTGATGAGATAGTCCACTGTTTACACCAGTGATTCTCAATCAGGGTACCCCAGCACTCTGGGGTGCTCTGAGGTCATTTTAAGGGTGCTCTGGGCTGTTGTATAATATTAGCATTGTTAAGTGTGGAAGCACTTATATGTTTCTCAAAAGAGAAACCCAGAGATTTCAAATAGGAATCCACAGTATTAAAAAGAGTCTGACCTATTATAGTTATGCTGATGGTTTTTTGCAACAGATGAATTATTCTATTATTTTTCTTTAGTCAAAAATGAGTGAAAGCTAAGAGCTGGCATTTTCTGAGAGGTACCTTGAGTCTGAAAAAGGTTGAGAACAACTGATTTAGAGAAACCCATGCCTCCATGTTTATGTTTATTGGTATAAATTGGCCTAGCTTAATCGACTTAAATTGATGTATACTTGTTCAGGATCTGCCCCTTACTTGTTTAGCTCTCATGACCTTGAAACTGATTAAGAAATAAATGTGAGGGACAGAGAGTGGAAAATACTATTTAGGGCTTTAAGAAACAAGAGGAAAAAATAGTCTGAAATCTGGTGTGGCACATGCAATGGGGATGCCAGGTTGGGCTTTTAGGGAGTAATGGAGAGTAGAGCAGGCTTTAAATTAGGAAATGCTAATGCTTATAAATTGGACTGGCCTTTAAAGAAATCAGAATCTGTGGGCGAACGTGAAATGGAGAGAAAGAAAGAAGAAAAAACCCCAGACCGGGTGGCTTTTTGTTTAATGTAGGTTTACTTAGTTTTTCTTCCTGCTTGTGTCTGAGGTGGATTTTGGTCTCAGCAGCTGAACTGCGTTGCCCCTGAACAGTACGTCTGTGTGTGCGCATGTATCTATCTATCCATCCATATAAATTGCCATCCCTCCCCCAGATCTTTACAGGGTGGAGGTGCGATTTGCTATGGCAGTTCTTATTTTCAGCAAGGCTTGACAGGCCGGGAGAGGAAGGCGTTAATGTTTTCTGACAGGCAACCCCTAATTGTTGAAGCTTTTCTTCTCTGCCTTTTCTGTGAAATCCTGACTTAGGCGAGCAGCATAACAAAATGCCCGGCATTGAAATGTGCCCTTGCACTACACTGAGCTAAGGGGAAGAGCATTATTCATGAAGATTTTCAGCTGGTTTGTTTTTGGGGGGGTTTTTTGGGGGGGGGCGTCTTTTAACTAACCTTTGAGTTTAATCAGAAGGCTACCCGGCTCCCTCTGCACAGAGGCGGGGCTGGCACTCGGACAACGGGGGGAAACTGTTTTGCCTGCTCGAGAGAGCTGTGCCGCTGAGCTGGACACGGGGGAGAGTCATCTCCCATCTAGGCTCACCTCTGTTTGCGGTCGCCTGCTTGCGGGTCTGAATAGGATGGGTGGAAAGCAGCAGCAAAGGCGCGGTGGGGGGTAAGGCACTTTCTAAAAGAGAAAGAGGGAAACCAAGCAAGCTCTCGCCAGCGCAAATCGTGCGAGTGATTTCAGGGCGGCAGGCCGGGAAGCTGGCTGTCCTGGCGGGGACGGGGCGCGCTGCAGTCATTGCACTTTTGAAGATACCCGGCATCACCCTCCCGCCGGCTTCATTGGTGTCCTCTCCAACCTCCTCTTCTTCCCGCCCGGCCCGCCAAGGAAATCAATAAAGAAATAAAGCAGAAAAGCCCCAAGCAGAGATCCCCGCCCCCTGTCCCTTTCAAACTGACTCATTTTACGAGCCTGCCATGGAGCTGCACGGCAGTGCCCTGCAGCCGCTGATACAGCAGGCGGAGCGCGCTCTGCAAACTCCCGCTCTGGTTACAATCTCGCTCTTTTTTTTTTTTTTTTTTTTTGCATTCTTCAAAAAAAAAAAAATGCAAAAAGTTGTGCAAAAAAAAATCCTGCAGAATGAAAAAATCCTGCTCTCCCTAAAATACAACCGGACCCCTCTGCCCCCTCCCCCCCATCAGGTAAGCGAGCGCTGAGATGTTCATTGCAGGGCTTGTGCGGCGCGGGGCTGCGGCGCGCGCATCTGACAGTGGACGCATGCCTGCAGCCAATGAGCGCCGGGCCAGGCCCGCACTGTGGAGAGCTTGAATAAATCATTAAGCCTGACACGCGCTGCGCGCTCTCTGGGCTGGGGAGGACAACTCGCTTCCTGCCATTAACCTACAAAACCTCTTTTGTAGCAATCTGATCTTGCATACAAAAGGCAGAATATAACTTCAACCTGCAGCGCGGGGAGGAGTCCTCCCTCGCTTGTCCTTCGCCCCCGCCCCCGCCGAGAGCTGCGCGCAGGTGCAGAGGGCTGCGGGCCGGGCTGGGGCTGCGGGGAAGGGGAGCGCTTCGACTGCACCGCTCGGAAAGGCGGGGGAGGCGTCCCCTTCCCGCTCGTGTGCAAGCTGTGAGGGGGCACGGGTTGCTGAAGTTTACGGGGCAGGGGAATAGCAGAGTGGAATGAGGCTGCTTCTTCTCTCTTTCTATATATAGAAGAAACCTTATTATATAACATGTATTCCCTTGAATAATGTGTTTATATTAATTATATAATTCAATGTGCTTTTGAATAATGTGGATATATAATATAAACACATTATTCAAGAGAATACACATTATATAATGAGGCGTCCTATATATATCTATGTATATATCTATATATATACGTATATATGTGTGTGTGTGATGTTATCTCTTGAATGTGTTATAAAGTGTGTATAGCTATCTAGATATATATATATATACACACACCTCTATCTAGAGATATATCTATACACTATCTAGAGAGAGTATAGAGATATATATACACTCTATCTAGAGAGATACACACACATAGAACTTATCTATCTAGATACATATAAAACATAATTCAAGAGATATCATACATATATATATAGCACACATATGTATGCATTTATTATCTGTATGTGTGTAAACATATATATGTGTGTGTATGCATACACACACACACATATACACACACACATGTACATGCACACATACACACATATATAAAACACAATGACGTGGAGCCATGATCTCTGGCAAACTGCAGATAAGTGAAAAGCTTCAGAAATATATCCCCGCCCACCCACACATTTTTTTTTCATCTGCCTATAGATATATATATATATATATATATGTATATCTAAATAATATATATGCATAGGCAGGCAAAAGTATGTGTATGCCTGTATGTGATAACACACACACATTTTTGCTTGGCTATGTATATGTATGGCATGTATAGCTTTTCACTTCTCTGTAGTTTGCCCGAGATGGTGGCTCCACGTCATTGTGTTAATGAGGCCGGAGTCGCTTTCCGTAACCAGGGAATTCTCTGCCCTTGCTCTTACCCCAGGACGCAGTGAATGGGCTGGAAATGAATAGTAGGAATCGCTCTGCTGATGGAAGTGAAAGGGGGAGCGCGGATCCATATGGTGGTGCCTACAAGATGACATGAACGAGCCAAGGGGAGCTCCTGGGCCGGCCCTGCCTGGAGCCCTCTATTGTGTGAAGTGGAGATGCGGGGGCCCAGGGCCTGTGACCCGTGTGGAGTCTCGCAACAGACTCTTGGGCCCGGCCCAGGTCCCAGTGGAAGCTGGGGCAGGGCTCCAGAGGAAATGTAGACTTTTGGAAGTTAGGATCTTCCAGACTTGACCTTTGCTGTGTCAGGAAAGATCCCAGGGTTTTGTTTTTTAGCCAGTCAGTTATGGCCCTGAGGACAAGGGGGAAGAACTGCAGGATTTACAAGCGAGGAGGGTTTACCGCTTCTAGCCTATGAGAGGACCCGGGGAGCTGATACCACACTCTTACCTAAGGCAGGATCCAATTTGTTCGCTGCCGGGATGCACAGGGAAAAACAAAACCCAGCTGTTCAGTTGGTTGGACACACACCCTCTCTTTCTCATCTTAAGAACTGCAACACAAGGAGCTGTTGTGTGGCATGTTTTTGGCCACGTATTTCAAAGGTTACAACTTATTTGTTGCCAGTCATTCTTTCGAGAGAAAGGAAGAAAGCTGGGATGAGATGCATTTGCTAATAACTCACTTTCTAGCATTAAAAAGGGACCTCCATCTGCATTTGAGTCCCCCCCACCCCATAGCCCTGTGTAGCTTTAAAACTTATACCGCGACCAATAGAAGTCCCTGATTTATGGAGTTTACTAATGCTAACTGAATACTGCTTGTCAGGGTGCTCTGAATGGCTCTCCCTACTAATACAAGAAAAGGCTTTGTGTTGCTAAGCGATTAGAGCAGATGTAATGAGATTTACCCCAATCCTGCTTTGCCCTTTCCTATCTTCAGTAAAATTGTGTGGGGGTTTTTTGGGAGCGGGGGCAGGGGAAGGGAATTTCGGAGTCTGCCTTATACATTGTAGCAAACAACAGCGTAACTTTGCCTTTAGTTTAATGAGTCTGGATATTTACTATTCAAAAGTGAGCAAAAAAGAACACCTGTCTACACAAGGAAGAGAAATTTCGCTTTTGTAACAGAATGAAACATTATCCTAATGTTATATTCATAGCCATAAATTACTCGCTACACTTTCTTTGCATACCTTATCTATACACTTGCAAAAGTGGGTAAATAAAAAGCTGAGATGCCTGAGAGAGTCAGCTAGAGAGAGAGAATGGATGGAGACGTATAACGGTTATTATTTTCATAACTAAACATTAGTTCTACCATCGGTTAAAACAATGAGTGTTTGTACTGAAGTAATGAGGGAATTAGTGATCCTCCCCCTTAAATCACATTTTAAGGAGGCAGGGACGTAGGCAAATGCATGTTTAAAGATACCCTGGGATGCAAATACATACATACATACATACATTATATATGTATATATATATGTATAGATCTATATATAGCTATACATATATAATATATATCTTTATATATGTATATATAATATACATATACACATATATATACACACCTATAGATCTTTTTATATAGATATGTATATATCTATATAGATATATATATGTATCTATACACACACACACACACACACACACACACACACACATATGCACGCGCACACACATATCCGGTGTATTCAAGCCAGCGGAGTTGAGATTTTTTCAAAATGTAATCCCGGGCAGATAAATGGTACTTGGTAGGCAAAACCAGGCTAGATTTTTAACTCTGCAAGACACACTGGTTCTCTCCCTCCTTTGTGGTTTTTTTTTTGTAAGATGCATTTTGCTCTTGGCTTTCCGCTTGGCTTGATGCACGCAAACTGAATTTGCAAGTAATGCAGGAGCCAGGCAAAAAAAAAAAATAAAAAAATTAGGAGGCGAATTCTGGTCACGTCCTTGCTAACTGACAACAAGCAGGCCAGCCAAAAAGGAGGAGGGGGGAAAGAGTCCAATTTCTTTTTGAATCTTGGTAATTGGGTACTTTTACACGCAGATCACGCTATTTGGATAGAATAACAAGCTTAGAAAGATCACTGTCTCTAATCTGCCACACATTTCTACTTCTCCGCTTTATTATTTTTTTTATTTAGCTCCCTCCTCCTTTCCCCAGTGATTTTTTTAAATTTATTTATTGCTCGTCTCGCATAAATATAGCAAAGGCAACAAAGTAGCGTGTATTTTTCGGTGGCACTAACTATGCGTTGGCCTGTATTGTCTGTCCTCTTCCCTGTTTCGCGGGAGGCTGCCCGGGGCCAGGGCAGAGCAGTGATAATGTGGGATGCAGCGCCCTCTTTTTTTAGGGTTCATTCTTTTGGGAAATTCTTTAATGTGCAGTGATTTCACGAAGGACAATGAAGCCATTAATCATCCCCTCGCCTCTTGCTTTGGATACACATTTGCAACACAGAAGGGCAAGAAAACAATCGGCATACCTCAATAACTTTGCATACATATGCCCTATGTCTACATATACATATAAGTTACATCCATCACAGACAACAAAACAGGTCATATGCAACTTATCCCTGTCAGGGGAGGATCACTTCATAGTTTGCCCCTTCACAGGGCGGGGCAGGAACCAAATATACATGCAATAGGCAGCTGATCATTTTCATTAAAAAAAAAAAGAGTTTTATTACGAAACTAGTTTGTATAAAACAGGGTTATACAGGACCTTTGTAAGTTTGTCATAGAACAATAAGAAAAGGCAGTGGCGTCAGGTTCTCGTTTGTTTGCTTGCTGGTTTTTTTGTTTGCTTTTTTTTCCCTTTTCCCCCTCGAAAAAAGGCAGTATAGACAACAAATGGCTCCCGTTTGGCGTTTGGACAATAGCTGCATAAAACTTTGTTCACTCTGAACACGGTTTAATAACATTATTAATACATTAAGAAAGTTGCTATAAAGTAAGACACGTTGGTGCTAAAGTACATCTGGAGGAACCCCCGAGTCCTTTACAACAGCCACATACAAAAGATGGCAGTTGTAAGGTAAGGCGGGACTACACGTCTAAAGAGCAGGAGGTAAGAAGCATGACATATTCCCCCCAAAAAGGACACACACACACAAAAAAGTATCAAGATATACACATTTTAAAACCATTTGTACAAAACCTCTATAAATCTCTCTCTCTCTTATGTACAAAAATAGCTTAATATATCCCCAAACTGGTTAGGATAGATACAAATAGATTTGTTTTGTTTTGTTTTTCTTATAATAAAAAAATTCACAAAAAAAGATTGGAAGCATTTTGAGGAGGGAGGTGGTAGCAAAAAAAAAGAGGTCGGGGTGGGGTGGGGGAAGGGCTCTTTGAGTACAGCAGAGTTGAATTTCCAAAATGAGGGGACTAAGTTTGTCCACAGGGGGAAGGGGACAGGGTTGGAAGAGGGGGAGGAAGAGGAGGAGGAGGATGCGGGGGAAGAGCTCCTCGCTGGGTGGAGGGTAGGCAGCGCTCTTCCCCGGCTGGAGGGGAGGGGGACACCGGCCGGCGAGGCCGCATGCTTGAGCAGGCAGCTTTCAAGTCCGTCGTGGTCCTTGTGGTTCATCTGAGCGGAGTGCAAAGGCAGTGAGTGCTTCAGTCTTCCTGGAGAGGCGGCCCCCCCACTCCCCCTCGTGTGCTTGGGCTGGAGAGATCTCTGCACACGCTCTCTCTGTCACACACACACACACACGCGCGCGCGCGCGCGCGCACACGCACACGCGCGCACACACAGATTTCCTCCGTGTCCTCCCGAGAGGAGCGGGAAGAGGGGTGGGGGGTGAGCGAGGAGGGAAGCCCCGCGCCCAGGAGCATCCTCCCCGGGCCGGGCGACTCAAAACCAGCTGGTGAAGTCCAGCAGCTCCTGCTCCTCGGGGCTGAGCGGGTCGTAGGATCCTTCGTCGGAGGAGTAGGAGGAGACGGGCGAGCCGGCCATGGAGTTCATGTCGTTGGCGTAGCCGGGGGAGATGGTGGGCGAGAGCACGCCGGCCTGGAAGGCGGCGCTCACGGCGTCGTGCTCGTCCAGCAGCTGCTGCAGGGCGCGGATGTACTCGACGGCGGAGCGCAGCGTCTCCACCTTGCTCATCTTCTTGTTGGCGGCGCCGTTGGGGACGTGCTCCCGCAGGGTGGCGAAGCCCAGGTTGACCAGCTTCACGCGGTTGCGCTCTCGCTCGTTGCGCCGCGCCACGGCCGCGGGCTGCTGCTGGGGCAGGCTGTAGCCGAAGCCGCTGAAGTTCAGGCGCCGCTTGCAGCGCATCAGCTCCGGCGACGACGAGCGCTGGCGCTTCACCGGCTTGGCCGCCGCCCCCTTGCCGGCCGGGGACGCCTGCCCGCCCGCCGCGCTCGGCTGCTGCTGCGGCTGCTGCGCGCCCCGGGGGGCTGCGAAGAAGCAGGCGGGCTGCAAGAAGGGCTGCGGCTGGCTGGCGCTGCTGTCCATCTTGGCAGGGCTGCCGCTGGCCATTGGCAGGCGCGAGGAAGCGGGGCGCCCGGCGGCCGCGGCTGGCCCGGGGGGGGGGGAAGAAGGGAGAAAGGAGGGAAGGGGAGAGAAAAAAAAAAAACAACAAAAAAAAAGCAAGGCAGTAGGGCAGGGGGGGACGGCGCGGGGCAGGGCCGGGCCGAGCCGGGCCGGGCCGGGCGAGCAGGCGGCCGGACTGGAGGCAGCGCGCCGGCTCGGCCCCCCTGTGCACCGGGCGGCGGGGAGGCTCGTGGCGCTCGCGTGTGCGCGGCCCGCCTTGCAAAGCCCCCTTTGCAAAAAAGTGCCTGGGGATTGTGTCTCTTATAAGGGGCGGCCGGGGCTCCCCCCCGTACACACACACACACACACACACACACGCGCGCGCGCGCGCACGCACGCACGCAGCCCCCCCTCCCTGGCGGGACCCCCCTCCCCTCGCCTCTCCCCCCCTCTCTCCGCACACTCTGCACCTTGCGCCGTGCACGCTCCCCAGCTTTGCAATGAGTGGCCGCGGGCCGGGCAGCGCCGCTGCCTTTTCAATGCGGGGGGGGAAACACAACCCCCCCCACACACAGACACACACACGCACTGAGCGAGCCCCGCACACACGCGCTGGCCCCGGCTCCGCCCCCCCCAGCCTCGCACACCCCCCATTCATTCACCCTCCTCCTCCCTGCCCCGCCCCGCCCGGGTTTGTTGTTGCAAGTGCGTGCGCCAGGCGCGTGCCGCGCTCCCGGCCGCTGAATAAACAACCCGGCCGGCCCGGGGGGAGGGAGGCGTGTGAGAGGGGCGCGGGGGGGCCGGGGCCCGCGCTGGTGGCCGGGGAGCCGCCGGGGGTGCCCTGTCCTGCCCCAGCTCTGTAAGGCGCGCGGAGGCGTCCTCCAGTCCTGCCGGGGACTTTGCTCCCGCGTTTGGTCCAGCCCCGGGCACGGGGGGAGCCGTGCACTGGGAGGCAGAGCTAGAGCGGGGGATCCGCGGAGCATCCCGGCCCCGCGGGCGCGAAGGGAAAGGCCGAGCGGGGCGGGGCGGCCGCGGGACTGGGCCGGTGCTGCGATCCCCGTGGAGCAGGAGTCCCTGTCGCTCCGGCTGCGGGCTGGAAAGGCACAAAGCGGGGCGAGCCCTTGCCAAGGTCCTGGGCTGGGAGGGGCTTGGTTTGTTTTGGTCCTTGGCAGGGCCGGATTAACCCTTTCCAGGGCCCGAGGCAAACAAAACTCGTGGGCCCCTACTTCATCCTGTATATTTGTATTACTCTCCCGTCCCCCAATTATACTGTGTCAGACAAGCACAATTGGGCCGCTTCTTCACCTAGGGCCCTAGGAGTGTGCCTAGTTTGCCGATGCATTAATCCAGCCCTGGTACTTTGGTAACAACAACCCCCCCCCCCCCCCCACACACACCCCTGATTATTTAGGGCCCTGTGCCTAGTTTGCCAACACGTTAATCCAGCCCTGGTCCTTGGGTAAGAAAAAAGAAGAAGAAGAAGAAGAAAAAGCCTGATAACATTTCTTGACTTCCAGGGCATGGTGAGGCTTGGCTGATGTCATGCCTGCGAGCACTGGGTTTACTTATGATGGTGGCATTTAGGGGCCACAACCCAGATCCTTGCTGTTCCGTGCTAGGCACTGGATAGAGACGCTGGGGAAGAGTTCCTCCTTTCAAGGAGTTGATAATGGAAGGGCTGAAAAGCATTCAAAGCAGTGATCACCAACCAGCAGATCTTGATCCATTGGTAGATCTTGGAGCCTCTTGGAGATGATCCGAAGCTGGGGTGGGGGCACACACATGCTCCAGTCCAGCAGGTCAGTCCGTGGGGGAGGGAAGGGGTGAGGACTAGATCAAGGACCCCACTGTGAGGGACAGTGCCACAGAGGCAGGAGCAGGGGTAAGTTGAGTGGGGCCCCGGATGGGTGCGATTTACCTGCTGGGGAAGCATACCCCCAAATAATCTTTTCTCCCTCTGCCTCAATCTGCCCACCCTTCCCTCCCCACAGACTTACTTGGGGGGGGAGGGGAGGATGTTGGTGGCACATAGTAGATCTTGGGTTGCTTTTAAGTGCCAAAGGTGATCTCCTACTTAAAAAGGTCGGGGACCACTGATTTAAAGTCATGCTTAATTCTTGTTGCACTCAGTGAGATGTAAGCAGGTGCTTTGGATTCAGCTCCTGCTTTAAGTCATTTCCTGACCCAGGGCCTAAAGAGACAAGTTGGCTAAGGCTGGGAAACAAGATATATCATTATACCTAATTTACAGGTGGGAAATTGAAGCCTGGGCATATTAGGTGACCTGCCCAAGGTCACACAGAAGATCTGTACCAGAACCAGGAACTATGCAAGACCTCTGCTGTGCCAGTCCAGGGCCACAAGCCAATCCTTTCTCTGCTTTGAGATCCTTGCATAGAAGGTGCTATACAAGTACTGATTTTTGTATTATTCTAAGAGCACTGCCTCACTTCCCTTCTCCACCCCTGAGAGAAATTATCTCGTTATAGCCCCCCTGGCCTATGTCTGAACCAGCCATGAGAGGAGTGGGCAATGCCCTTAATTCCATCAAGGGAGGAAAGCATGTGATTGTTTACTCTTTAATACATAGTTATCATACTAAGGGTCTCACTGAATCAAAGTGAATTTTGAGAGTGATTTCGTTGATCGGGTGAGCAAGCTGTAGGTCTGCTCATCATAGAAATAACCAATAGAAAATGCTGGCCCTGACAGTCTTCTAGTACATGAACAAATTTCTACAATCAATTATTTTTTGTTTGTCCAATCTAGTGACAGATGTTTTCTCTTTGCTTATGTGGCATCTTTCATCTGTGGATCAGAAAGAGTTTTCAAAACTTCCATTTAACTTTATAATGCTCCTGGAAATTAGATATATTTATAGCAATTTGACAAGCAGATAATGGCCTACACGGAGTGAATGGTTAAGAAGTACTAGGCTCCTCCTGGGAATATGATATCCAAGATTGCAGCCAGTTTTAAAGCTGATTTAACAAAGCCTATTCTAAAACCAGCTGAAGACAGTGTAGACATGGCTTCAAGCAGCTCTGTTCTTACTTAGCCTGATTTCAAAATCACTTGTGCCAGGCAGCTAGCATGTGCTTTACTCTGTGGCTCAGCCAAGCTTTAAAATTGAGTTAGTGGCCTAATTCAGTTTAGCTGACATTTCTCATCAGCATAGACACTCCCACAAATCTTACTTCTTTTATCTGCCAAGAGCACAATCTGAATAGGGTAGGGTATAGCCTTGGTCTAATGTAGCTTTGGAAAAGGGTTTATATTTGCTTCAGCCTGAGACTCCAGCATTGCCAATACTGATATGTGCAACAAGTTGATGTGCCTTTTACTGGAGTCAGTATCATATGGTTATGATGAGAATGGTCTGATTTAAATGAAGATACACGATCTCAACAGAAATCACTATGGTTATCATAAAAATCAAATGTCTTTGATGATTGCTGATTTACTTACATACTCTTGATACCTACCTCAAACAGCAATGAAGATGAAGGTTTGCAGCTTTTCTTGAACAAATAATATTGCATCTTTGTGTCTATTAAATATTGACACAAAATCATTGTTTTCGTGTTGTTTTCATTTCTGCCCTTGTAAAATAAGGTCCTCTCTCTATCATGTCTTTACTTCTATTTGTAAATAGCGCAGTTATTTCAACTGTTATTGTACATCTGATCCAAAAGAAAGAACTGGATATAGACAAAGGACTTCTCTCTCACTCTCACACAGAGCTTTTACCTCAGTATGACTCCATTAAAGTCAGGGAATGAAATTTTGGCCCCACTGAAGTCAAGGACTAAACTTCCATTGACTTCATTGAGAGCAAGATGTTACCCAGTACTTTGACCCCCTCCTAAAAACAGTGTAACAGAGTCAAGAAAAGATCCCCTGAAGTTTAATTGGAAATAAATGCAGCTCTCATTTGGTTAGTTTTGAAGTGCTCAGGCAGTTATAAAAAAAGCACCTACAATATCAATGAAGTTGCCTTGTATATTTTTATTATACTTTTTGCATTGCTGATCCTGTCCAAATTATAGCAAAACTAAACATTTGAATTTTGATAGTGGCCTGGAGGCAACTCCAGGAGAAGTTAGCCCTTGATAATTAGAACAAGAACCCACAAAATAGGAGAATTATGTTAAAACCTGCCCAGGAGACAGACAGTCTTGAGCCCTGCGTTTGGCTGATGTTGTGAAACAGGACAGTTTAAATCCCTTATAATTTTTATACCAGATTACATACTTGTGTTTGTTCTCACATAGTCCATTTAACTAGTTTGCCAGTACTTAAGAGGAATAATAATAACAATTCTGCTAAGCTATGAGCCTCATTGATATCAGCTTGTAAGCTCTTTGGGACAGGGACCATGCCTTCAATTTGCTGGCAGAACTGCTAGCCCAGTGGGTTGCTGCCTGAAATTAGGGCCTGTAGGCATTACCATGATTGAAATACATACAGACAGACAGACAAACATGACAGAAACAATAATATAGTGTGACTGTAGGACCCCATATTAATTATGCATAGTGTCAGAAAAAATCTGTTGGTCTTTTCTGAGTTGGTTGTCTTTTCATTTCATTGCATGTACCTTTGCTCTTCTATTATGAGAAAAGATAACTACCCCTACCTATATTATCTCCTTTATGTCATACTGACTGTTGTATGGATCTCTACAGTAGAATCTTATTCATTTTCATTCTAAATAGTCTCAGACCTTCTTCTTATATGGAAGATCTTCCATATTTCTGAATATTTTTTCAGCCTGTTTTTTTGTTGTTTTTTTTTCTTGAGATAGGTTAACCTGACCTAAACAGGTTATTCAATCTACAGGCATATAATTGAATTCTAAAATGACAGTAAGATATTTTTATTATTATTTCCAGTGTAATTAGAAGCTTTCCCTCTCAATAATTACCTTTCTAATTGATTCATTCAGTGATGCCTTAATCCAATGTTTGTGACAGTAGACATAAGAACAGAGTTGATATAGCATGACCCACATCCCTGACATAAGAGGTCACTGGTTATGAAAGAGAGCTTCCATTTCCACACCCCCATTCTGGAAAGTAGCAATAACAGGCAAGGACATAGAAGAAAAAACACAAAGGACAGTTTAATTGAGAGCTAGTAAAATGTATTTTGGAACCGTGTGCCTACTTATTCAGAAGCCATCAACTCTAATGAAACAAAGAATAAATCCCTGCCTTTCTCTTCTCTCATTCTGCCTGGCTTAATGATGAGAGCTCCTCCAATTTTAGCTCCATGTGAGTTAACTTCATTGGAGTGGATCACTGTAAAAAGTGGCCAGGAAGATGTGGGAGGCCAATGAACCCTCAGCCTACCTGCAATGGGGCAGGATACAGGGTTCTGCTAGGTAGGTCCCATCCTTCAGGAATCTTGGAGCAGGAGATAAGGGCTTTGAGTTTAGATGATGTCCTTCAAGGCAACCTGTCAAGTGATGTTCTGCCTCTGGTCTGTGCTGGCTGAGAGGGGAGGAATGGTGGCAAAAGTGTCCTCTAAGCACATTGGGTTTCCAAAGCAATGGGTGCAGCTGGTAGTCCCGGGAGAGGCTGACCTCCTGGGAACCAGACTAGTGGCTGCAGGGCTGGGGTCTTGACTTCCCTGCCTGCCATTGCCTCTGAACAATAAATCCAGTGCAGTACCCTGGGCTTGCTCTGTGGTGTGTTCATCTCCAAGGAGCTCCCTGATGCCACCAGGTGAATGTGAGCACGTGTTCTCTGCCTTAGATCAAGGCTGCAAAGTCACCTCAAGGCATGGGAGGCAATATGCATGGTTTAACACCATAAACCACCACTGTTGATGGCACTATAGTCAAATCCAGACAAGGCCTTGCTCGGGTTTCCCTTGACTGGGAGTTTTGCTTGGGTAAAGACTGCTGGGCTCTGGGGCAGTCCTGGAGGGCCACTGGCCATTTAACCCAGGCTGTGGGCTGCAGTGATGCTGCCTAGCAAGCCTAGGGACTATCCAGATGGTGTGGAAGCAAGCACAAGCGACCATTGGAAAGCTTGTTTATGGACAAGTGCATGGTAAATGTTTCCTTAAGTGACTCTTGAGATGCAGCCTCATCTACCCATGTCAGGTCTGGAGCAGGGGAGCAGTGCCACTGAAAAAAAAGGTGATCTGGACCCCATAGGTTACTAGGCAATACTGAAGGGCAAGAGGGGAACCAAGCCCAGCTTTCCCCTGGAAAGGAGCTCTGTGCACAGCACAGATCTTGCAGTCTTTGGGGGAAGCTTTCCCTTGTCCTGCCAGGGTAGAAAACACCCCCCATCTCGTGACTACACCAGGCACCGACTGCCTCCCTGGAAAACAGCCACCTTTCAACTGCTGTTTCAAACCTTGCCTGATGCTACGCTGCCCTATTGTCTGTATCCCAGTTGAACCATTGATTGGCCTAAGGTATCTGTGCCAGCTGGATTTATAGATCATATATATTTCTTTCAAGGGTTTCCCCCTACAGCGGTAGCCCAGCACCTGCAGTTAAGAGTCCTTAATTCTAACATAATGATAAATATCCTCTTGCTTTTTTGCTGGGTCTCTCTCTCTCTCTCTCTTTTTTAATCTTGAACTGTCATTATTTTATTGTGGCTTTTGGGGTAAATTGTAGCTACACTCATGAGTTCTTTTGAAGTCCCCCTTTTTCACTTTGCTAAGCTTTTTTTTTTTTTTTTAAAAGGCCCATTTACGTTATGATTAAATGCCGTCTTGGATAAGCATAACGAAAGTCGTTAATCTATATAGATCTTCAAAGAATCAATACATTCTGAACTTTTGTAGGATTTGTTACACTCCATTTTGTTACAGTAGGCGAGCTCGTCTCAGTCTGGGCACATGTGTTTCCCTCCCCCTGCCCCCCCAAGAATGAAAATAAAGTAAAAGGTCTTTCATGGTAAACAAAACCAGCTTATTCTCCACATAGAACACATGAATAGCTGGAAAAAAAAAAACTTACAATAAATGGTGCATTTTTTTCTCTGCTGGGTATAGCATTCAAGATCAGTCCAGTATTCAAGAAGCAGTCCATTTTTTGCTCAGCAAGAGAGTTTAGAAAAGAAGCGTGGGGTCTATTCAAGGATCTTTTCCCCCTTCACAATTGCTGGGCTTTATGAAACCTATCTTCCATGCCTTGTCAGAGTATTTCTGGGGCCCAATTAGTGCTTTGTTGCAAGGCTTCTTTGCTGAATCTTTGAGCAGCAAGAAAAAGCTCTCTTGAGTCTCCCCTTATTTTGACTATTTCAGTCATTACTCAGTGTAATAATTAATATGACAACTGGACGCTGAAGTTTGTATAGAAACACCTCGGCTGCAGGAGAGAGCGTGCAGTGGGTGGTAACAAGCTACAGATCAGACCGAGAAGCCACACACACAAAAAAGAGAAAAGAATGAATGAAAAGAAAGAGAGAGAAGGAATAAAGATAAATAAATAGTTGGCACAACCCGAAGAAACATAAAACAGACTGGACAGAAAAAAAAGACAAGTATAGGAGGAGGGAGGAAGGGGTACCCACTGAAAGGTTAACTTACTTAGAAACAGTTTTCTGAATAAAACACTCTGTAAATTTAGTTTCCAAAACTTCATTAGTTTTCTACCCCAGGAGAGGAATTTCTTCTATAATATTTGCTAGGGCACATCATTTCCAGGGGGAGTTTTAGCTCTCTTCAAAGATGCAATGGAAGAGGCTTTAGTAGCAGATCCCTTTAGCTCTACAGAAAGAAATTGGCTGCTTTGGAGTTTTAAATCCTACGGGCACTTAAACCTGTCTGGTCCAAACCAGGGAAAAGTCTGCTGGTGTACCAGGCAGTGAGTTGCAGGAGTTTCCTTCTTCCAAATCAGCGTTGGGTACTCCTGGCTGGGGTGATAAGGGACTAGACCTCAGTCCTGCATGCTCCCAGGTAGACCAGTGATCTCTGTGCTAGAAATATTGCTGGCTGTGGACACAGCCCAACTTTAGAAGCATTTCTTGGCCTGCCAGATTTTCTTATACATAGATTAAATAAAAAGATCCAGTGTTTCTCACCCACTCCATTAGAGCATAATAAATAATTAGAGGTTTTAAGCATATTAGCTACAGCTCATGCTAATGAGCTACATCAGGTCTCATGCTAACCTGAAGTGACAGTTTGCATATAGGGCTGCGGAAAGGACTGAAAACCCCAACCTTAGCGGTTTCTTCCACCACGTACTCCCTCCCGTTTGCTATTATGAAACCCCGGGCCTGGGCTTTGGTGGTGGGGGGGTGAACCCCCCTCCCCTTTGGTTTCTTAATCAGATCCGATCCCCTCGTTGCAATCCCGGGGGTGTCCGAGTCCCCAGCCCTGCCGCTGGCGTTGCAGAGCGGGGCCCTCCAGCTCCGCACGTCGCGGGGAGGGCTCGGGCTGTCCCCGTGGGGCACCGAGGCGCTGGGGCTGCCCCACGCCCTGGCTCCCCCCCCCCCGCGAGGCTCTGCAGAGGGCAGGGGCAGGTTGCCCAAGTGGCGGAGGTCAGTCGTGTGGCTCCATTGTGCGGCCACGTGCCCCGTGTCCATCAGCGGCTCGCGGAGTCCAGCGCAGCCCGGCTGCTCGCCGCGGGAAGCCGCTGTGCACACGCACGCAGCCCGCGCCGCGCCGGCCCCACCGCCCTGGCCGCACGGGCGCGGGGCAGGGCTGGGAGCCTGAGGGCACGAGAGGCTTGCCCGCCCCTTGCAGTCTGGGAGCAACCCTTTGCAGCCAGAGACCTGGCGGGGGGTTAGACCTGGGGGGCGGGGGGCAGGCTCGTGCCCAGCGCTCGGCGTGGCACTGCCGGCCCGGACAGCAGCACAGGGCTCCCTCCGGCAACGGGTCTGGCCCAGCCCTTCCGCTCCACGCAGGTGCAGGTCACACGAGGCCAGAGACGGGAGCGGTTGGGCGGGGGTGGGCAGCTCCCAGGACGTGGCGGGGCTGCCATCAGCTCAGCTGCCCCTGACAGCTTCGCCACTATTGCCAACTCGCGGGATTTTTGGCGTTGTTCATAAAAGTCTACGCTTCGGGAATGTGAAAACCTTAGCTCTTTCATCTATCTATCTAGATCGGTAGATATAGCTATAGATAGCTATATCTATATCTCGATAGAGAGAGATATCTATATCTAGCTATGGATAAATATAGATAGATATCTATCTATAGCTAGCTCTAGGTACAAGCGACCCTCGCCGTTGGCGGGGATGTGATCTCGTATCCCGCGCGAATGGCGAAATCCGCGCGCGCCTCAGGCTCCGCGTTCATGAATGCCGTCGTGCCCCGGCGGGGGGCATGGCTCTGGCGGCGACAGCGGGAGCCCGGCAGCAGCTCCCTGCAAGTGTATAAAGTGTATTTAAAAGGCGGGTTCGGCTCTTGCGAATATTTGGAACTGTGAATGCTGAACCCGCGAATAAGAAGATATAGATATCTATAGATAGATAGATATTCTTCTTTATATAGGAAAGAAAAAGAGCGAAGTTTTTCACGTGGCCGAAGCGTAGACTTTAAGAACATCAAAACAATCACGAGAGGTGGCAATACTGCTTTACCTCATCCCCAAACAGCTCTATACCTGCTCTTGGTACGGCATTGATTCCTCACCCCAGTGCTGCTGCCAGCTCAGAGCCCTTCCACTTCTTTAAAGCCAGTGGTGAAAACAGAATCAGGTGTGTATTGACCAAGCACCTGGAGGGAGAAGAGAGAGAGAGAGGCAGCACTGAGTCCCCCATCTCTCCTTGCATTGACTTAGTTAACTGGAGTGGAGAGAGGGGCAGGTGCTGATGCAGGTGCACAGGAACTGGATTTCCCTGTGGAAACTCCTAACCTTACACTGATGAGCTGCTTTGCTGGGAATGGGTTATTCCACCCCCCTGCGACTGTAAGCACTTTAATCTCGGATCAAGAACAGGCAGGTGATTTTATGAGGACAGAGTGACACCTACTGGCCAGCTGCAGGGTTGTGAAACGTAAAGAAAGCTTGTGCTAGAGGCAGACCCAGACAAGGTTCTTTGGGTAAACTTGATATCTTTTATTAGAGCAAATGTTTAAGTATTTCCAACTATTTGAATTGCTCTAATAAACGGTATCAGATTTACCCAAAGAACCTTGTCTGCCACAGGTCCTCAGACCAACACAGCTACAATCTATACCCTTGTTCTAGAGGAAAGTTCAGGCTATGACTTGTGCAGAACTTACCATGAGACTGAAGCTTGATTTGAGTACATAGGCAGCATACAGATTTCTTCTTCAGGGCTTTTTCTCTGGTACCAGTAAAGATTTATTGTGGTTTGTCCCAGCAATTTATTTATACAGCAGGGGCTGGGACTTGTATGACACCTTCATGACTTTAATGACAAGCCTACTCTAAGCTAGAAAGACCCTTTTATGTAAAAGCTGATGGAGAATTTTTATCAAGGGATGAGGAGAATAGAGCATCTTCAAAGGGATGAGTCTAAGGAGTAGTTCTGAGAAGACCTTCAGGATATCTTTTGAGGGTGCTTGTCAGAGGACACCAAGAAGATGGTGGTGTCACATCTGCAGGAAAGGAGCTTGCCTTCCTTGAAATTTTTTTTTTTACTTTATTCAATTTTGTGACATTTACATTTGCCCTCCTCTGCCTGCTCCACCCCCACCCTTTAAGTGTAGTGGCTCTTAAACTATTTCATGTGTGACCCATGACAACCAGCTAATCATCTAAATACTGGTAATAGAATGAGAGAGTTGGAATCAGATGAGCTCTATGATTAATCAACAGTTCTCTGATTAAAGCAGTTGCAAAGAAAAGGGATGGTAGATCTGTAGAATAAGTACTTATGATTGGCAGCCAAGAGGATGGGGCCACCATTCCTGGGAATTCCCCAATGGGCAGAAAACCCCCAAAAGGTATTTAATGCAAACAGCATGGGGTCAGTAGTCAAGGTTCAACACTACTCAAGCATGAAGGTGGTCACTGAAGTTGGTTTGAAGTTAATTGGGCATATTATGAAGAAGTTGATTGTTACTAGCTGTATGAGTTGTATGCTGTATATTAGGTGCAAAATAGTGACACATAAATGTGCCATAAGAGATTGGGCTTGACTAATACAAACCCATCTGGTTAAAGTGATGTTATGGTTCAGAGACACTGCAAGGGCTTTGGAATACCACAACTTCACCAGCGGGCTAGAAACCTGCCCAGGAACCTGATATAATAGATGTGATCCAGATCAGGACTCATGCTTTCCTGCTTAATGTCAGTACCAGCACTCTTCAGGAGAAGATGGCTATGCCAGTAAATCTCTCCTGTCTGATGCCTGGATTGTTTGCCCCCGTCATGGAGTGTTATGTCAAAAGAAACTAATTAATAAATTATAGAAATGTTGTTGTCAATATCTAATTTCATCCAGTGGCAAAAGGAACAAGTAGTTGTGAAAAATGATTTGCTCATGCAGTGGCAAAAATGTAAAACTCTACCCAGTTGTTAGGACGTTAAGTTTAATTTTCATGGGAATTCAAACTGTAGCCACTATTGTTGTAATATGGTTGCGATATAAATTAAGGAGACTAGAGAAACATAAAAAAAACTCAACCAAAAAACAAAACAGAATAGATGTCAAACAAAACATGTTCAAAGTAATCAAAGAAAAAAAAAGGAGGACTGGAATATATAGGCTATGGGGCAGGTCTGGAAAAGTAGGAGTGAAAAAGCAAGAGGTCTAAAGTGCCAAAACCAGCAACAGGGTTCATCAAAGCATTTGGACTCTATTCAAGAACTTTCTGAGATTGTATAGGTACCAATCCTGGCATAGTACATTGGAAAGGTATGTAGGAATATTGTTTTTACATATATTCATGAATCAGCAAATTGTAAGATGGCCAATCACACATGCTTGATGTTAGCACTTTTAGTGTATAAAAAGGTTGGAATCGCAAGGGTGGATCCAGGGGGGTGCAGTTGTACCCCCTTTAATTCTTGCCCCACCCAAACTTTTAAGTCAACTGCTAGGAGAGGTAGCTGCATTTCTATTCAGGACCTGCTGAGAAAGTTAATTGACTCCATGGCTTACAGTCATCTGCCTGATTCAGGCTAATTTCTCTCCACTCCAGAAGGTGAATGACCTTCTAATCTTTTTAATGGTACTGATGTTCCACTGTGAAAATTATCCTTTCTTCTGCAAGTTTTTGCTGTCTGTAAGTCTTTCCTGGTAATGTCTTTCTCCTATTTCACAGCTCTGCAGGCTGTTTTTAGCTCTAGCTGAAAAACTCCACTCAGGTATGGTAAAATTAACTCCAATGTAGAAATGACTGACAGTCAAAATGCTCAAGAAGGCTTGTTTTTTTATGAATCTGAATTAGAGGTGAATATTTAACTATAACAACTACAGGACTAACAACACAATGTCTTTTGACAATATTTTTCCTAGTTTGTTGTGTTTTTTTTCAACTTTATACATATCTAGCATATTCAATAGTTTAGTTGGTCTGCTTATAAGTATAAAGGAAGCAATAGTTATATTTGTTTTTGCTTTGATTTTAAACTGAATAATATAGTGCTAGTCCTCCTAGTATGTTAGTAAACCATTTACTTTCTTTTTAACTGAAGAAAAATGTTTTATATTTTATGTGATGATGCCACACCATCTGCACCCCTTTTTTTCCAAAATCCTTGATCCTCCCATGTGGAATAGGAACACAGTTTGGATTTGTGTTTAACTTTGTACTATCTCTGCTGCCAGCCAGTCTGATTACTTGACTGATAGTATGAATAAAAGCCACATTAAGTTTAAATTCACTAGATAGATGTATGGTTATTTGACTCGTGTTATGGTAGGACCAGGCAGGCCCTTGGAGGCAACAACAATATTTTTCCAAATCTTCAACTATTGTAAATTGTTATATTTCCATGACATTCTGAAAAGGAGCACTGCCAAATTATAGCAGCAGCATAGCTGGTCCTTTGAATTAATTTTGGATTGGAAATCCTGCCCTATTTTGCCTCTCCTTCTGTGTTTGTTGTAAGCCTACATGGGAGGTATGTCATTATATGTCTAAGCTGAAGTACCCTGACTGTATAATGCATTTCCATCTCCTGTGAGCAACCTTCAAGCAATCGGAGGATGACGGGTTAAGAAGGGATAGAAACAACAAGCGAAACAGGAGAGGAGAACAAAAGTATAGTAGAAACCAATTCACACAACACTCTTTTACTCATGTATCTGGCTCAACAGTGTGAAGCTCCACACTGGAGGTGTCAGTTCCCATTCCACAAAACAGGGATGGAGCAGGCAGAGAGAAGTCAAGATACAGGGCACCCAGGAGCTTGCACCATGCTGCATATGAGAATCACTGGAGTCCAGGGACAGGAGGCCTCTCTTTTGTAACTGTAGGATAGCCTGGGGTAGACACATGGTACTATTGGTGTCATACATGGTTGGGATGCATGGAATTATACAGTGTTGCAGGTGCTAGAAAGAGAACAGGGAGAAGGATTTCTGGAACTCATGACTGAGGGCTGACTTAGGAAACCAGACCAAGGGTCTGGGAGAGACCCAACAGAAAAATCTTAGTCAGACCTGGCCAAGACCCAGCAAGCCAACTTGGTAATTCAGTCAGACTAAGGGTAGGGTGACCTGGACTCTGATTTGGTCTGTGGCTAATCAAGGTGACTGTTGTTAAAACAATGTTTTTCCTGATAATGGTGTTAGAGTGATGTCTGGGTAAATTTCTGCCTTTGCAAAAGTCATAGCACAGTTGGTCAACTCAAGGTAAGAAGGGACTATGACACTCACTACTAGCAAGGAGCTAAATACTTGTTTCTGTCTAGAAAAAACAAAACCATTCTTGTTACAAAGCTACTCCTGAAGGCTTAGGCTGACTTTAGTAGAAAGCTGGATCTGGAGGACTGGTAGCAGCATAGTGGTGATATCATTACTATTTGTGTTACAATAACACCGTGAGGCTCCAGAGGAGCTCTGGGCCTCACTGTGATACAAGTGAAAGCCCAGGTCTCTGCTACAGAAGGTTTACAGTGTAAATTGACAAGACAAAGTGTGGGGAAAAATTACAAGTTATTGCAAGCATTTTGAATGAGTAATTTTTAGCCTGAGTGTTGCTGTATGGGTAGTATATGAGGAGGGCTTAAGAAAGAAGGGAAGCTAAGGGAAGAAAGGAAGGAAGAAGAAAGCTAGACTAAAGGTATCCCCAGGGCAAAAGAAGAGGAAAATGATCAAAAGACAGGGAAAAAGGAGAAAGAAAGAGCAGAGCAAAGAAATAGATATGAACAAATCACCAAAGTGAAACAGAAGTTTTGCCATGACCATTAATTATTTTGAACTACAGTTAGGGTCTTATTACACATTGTACTGTGAGCTGCACAAATGTTGATTGGTTTAGCGCTAGCTTCAAGTCTGAAACAGTCAAAGCTTTAGTCTAGAAACCTTCTCTGACTTTCTCCTACCTGCACAGCTGTGACTTGCCACTAGAGGTCTGGTGAGCAGGGAGGTCCCTTCCAGCCCTGCTTTTCTATGATTCCATATGCTTCCAAGGCTGTGGCTTGATCCTTACCTCTCCTGCTAGGCAAAAAGCTCCAGCCTCTCTGCTCTAGCAGTGCCTTGCTCCATGCACCCAATCCACATGCAGTGCAGCTGCTGCAGAATATGGGGCAGCCTGCTGCTAGAGAAGACACTGCTCCCAGGTGGGGTGGCTATAGCTGAATCTGGGCTGTGGGCATGAGACAGGACTAGAAGTTGTAGGTGGAAAGTTTCAAGGCTGTTTTGCTTCTGTCAGGTAGCATGAATCTGGATCCCTCCCCTGTCTCTTTCTCACACACAATACGCACACCATCTTTAGGGATGAGAAGCTGGGGTGGAGCATTTTGCTCTTCTTATAAAATCACAATATGTGGGGCACATGGGACTTTCCTGAGCCTGGTTCACTCCATAATGAATTTGCAGTGCACCCTGCTTCAGCCAGGTGTCTCAGCCTCCTGGCCAGGCTGGATATTCCTGATGCTCACCAAGGCCTAGCACTTCTAGACCCAGCACTCTTTCCTGCCTATGCAGGGGGTCGGACTTGATGATCTATTGAGGTCCCTTCCGACCCTAACATCTATGAATCTATGAAAGGCTGCCAGCTGAGAAGGGAAACTTGAACACAAAATAGTTCCCTGCTCTGTCTCTGATCAGAGCAGGTGGCACTCAGAAGAATGAGGTAGGTGGGAGTGGGGGCCCAAAAATGGTTGGGAAAGGTTGGATCAGCAGTCACTGGGTGGGTGCATGTGTGGCTGAGATGAGCTGTCATTAAAACCTCTGGGATGTGTGGTTCATAGTCTCTGTCTAGAAGAAAGCTGGGTCAGCACTGAGGGAAGGAAGGGAGAAGAAAGGCTGTGGAGCATGCTGGGCAGATAGGAGCTTTTATGGGTGCCAGGGATGGTGGGAGCTGCAGGAAATCTGGCAGGCAAAATGCAAAGTGCTGCAGTCACCTTTTGGCTGATGCCATGAAGGACCCACAGGGATGAAGATAATGGTGAGGGAAGAGAGAGGGATGATGTGTGGAAGAGAGAGGGATCATGGATCTGTGTGCACACCATGCCTCTCCCTCTCCCCACATCAGCCCACCCGCCATGTGGTGGTAGGCTGATTGGGGAGGTGGGGACAGAAGCATGGTGTGCACACACAACAGGGGGGTGGTGAAGGGGCCATTACATCCTGGGGTACTAATGGACTTCATCTTGGGCCACATATCTGTGGGGAGTGGCCACACATTAATGGAACAGGTACTGGGTTGTGCAGATCAGAGATAATCCTGCCCTGGAGCAGCATAACTTTGAGTTGAATAACAAGTGCTTTAAGCCACTTAAAGGTGTCAATGTAAGGACAATCCAGGGGTTAAGAGCTTCAGGTGCTGCCTAAAAGTAATGAGTAACAGGGGCCTTATTTTACTTAGGGCATTTTAGATAAAATATTTAAAATCTCATCTGAAAATCTGGAGTCCTGTTCTGCCCACTGGATAGATTTGTTATTATTGTTAACACTCCTTTATATATTTGTATTGAAGCAGTGCCTCAGAACCTCACTTGTGGGACACAACCCTTTTGTGCTATGTATTGCATGAGCAAAGAACAAGAAAATAAAGGTTCTTGCTCTGAAGAGCTTGTTAGCTAAATGACTCAAGGAGAACAGTTTCACTTTATGGGACTCACACCAGGTAATTGCAATTACTGCTCCTCTCTTTTCCACAGCCCCTCCACAACCTCACTGCTTTCCCCAAATCAAAACAAGCCATAAAAAGACAGAAGGCAAATGGGCATCCTAATCCCCAGTCCTGGTGTTAGCATGGGCTCTTGTACTCCTGTGTGTATATGCATGGGACTGTAGAGCCTGACCCTTTAGCTCATGGTAGGAGGCTGCTATACATATTGGAAGACCATTTCCTGTATTGCTCATGGCCACCAAAAGACCATAGAAATATATGCCCTAAGGAAGAAGCATTTACAGCACCCAAAGTGTCATTTAACTTTGGAAGCTCATTGTTCAGTAAATAATTGCAATTATGACCCTAGTACTCTCATTATTAGCACCAGCTGTGCTCAAGTCCTCTGTAAGTAGTTCCATTGGTTTTCAAAGTCATACTAGGATGTTAAATTGGGGTGTCAAAATGTGATCTATTAGAATTAGCACTTATTAGAATTTTAAAGCAGAAGTAATTGGCAGTGATTTCATAGTTTCATAGTAGGTAGGGTCGGAAGGGACCTGAGCAGATCATCAAGTCCCACCTCCTGCCATGGGCAGGAAAGAATGCCGGGGTCAAATGACCCCAGCTAGGTGATTATCTAGCCTCCTTTTGAAACCCCCCAGGGTACAAGTAAGCACCACTTCCCTTTGAAGTTGGTTCCAGATCCTAGCCACCCTGACTGTGAAGTAGTGCCTGAATCTGCTCTCTGTCAGCTTATGGCCATTATTCCTCTTTACTCCCAGTAGTGCTCAGGGGAACAGGGACTCTCCCATAGCCTGCTGGTCCTCCTTGGCCAGTTTGTAGATGGCTACCAAATCTCCTCTCAGCCTTCTCTTGTGAAGGCTGAACAGGCTCAGGTCCTGTAGCCTCTCCTCTCCCCCTGATCATGCAAGTGGCCCTCCTCTGGACCCTCTCAATGCTGTCCACATCCCTCCTGAAATGCAGAGCCCAGAACTGGATGCAGTACTCCAGCTGCGGCCTGACCAATGTCACATAGAGGGGGAGGATCACCTCCTTGGACCGGCTCATGATGCATCTGTGGATGCATGACAAGGTGCGGTTAGCCTTCCTGACCACGTCCCCACATTGGCAGCCCATGTTCATTTTGGCATCAATAATGACACCAAGATCCTTTTCTGCCTCTGTGCTGACAAGAAGGGAGTTCCCCAGCCTGTAGGTATGCTGCTGGTTCTTCCTCCCCAGGTGCAGTACCTTGCACTTATCAGTATTGAATCCCATCCTGTTCTCATCCGCCCACCCCTGTAACCTGTCTAGATCTAGTTGCAGCCTGTCCCTCTCCTCCAGCGTGCCTACTTCTCTGAACATCTTAGTGTCATCCGTGAATTTGAACAAGGTGCTTTTCGCCCCCTTGTCCAAGTCGCTAATGAAGATGTTGAACAGTGTGGGCCTGAGGACCGAGCCCTGGGGGACCCCACTGCCCACATCCCTCTAGGTCGAAAAAGACCCATCCACCACCACTCTCTGGGTGCAGCCCTCCAGTCAGTTTGCGACCCATCTGACTGTGTAGGCACCGAAACCACAGTCACCTAATTTCTTAATGAGAATGGGGTGGGAGACAGTGTTGAAGGCCTTCCTAAGGTCCAGAAAGACTATGTCAACCGCGACACCTGCATCCAAGGATTTTGTGACCTTGATGTAGAAGGCCACCAGGTTGCTCTGACAGGACTTGCCTCGAATGAACCCATGTTGGTTGCCCATAAGCATGATCTCCTCTGCTGGTCTCTTGCAGATGTGCTCCTGGATAATTTTCTCAAAGAGCTTCCCCAGGACTGAGGTAAGACTAATGGGCCTGTAGTTTCCTGGCTCCTCCTTCCTCCCTTTTTTGGAAAATGGGGACCACACAGGACCTTTTCCAGTCCTCTAGCACCTCGCCAGAGTACCATGAGCGCTCATAAAGCTGTGCCAGGGGTCCCGCAATGACCTCTGCTAATTCCCTCAGCACTCTGGGGTGCAGATCATCAGGACCTGCTGGCTTGAACACGTCTAGACCCACCATAAGTTGCCTGACTAGGTTCTCACTGACCCTGGGCCTGGCTGTGCCTCCCATGGGTCAATCAGGGATCCCAGTGGTGGGTATGCCCCGGTTGCTGCTCAAAAAGATGGAGGCAAAGAAATTGTTAAAGAGGTTAGCTTTGTCGTCTGGTGTGACCACCAGATTTCCTAGCATATCCTGCAGAGGCCCTACGTTACCCCGTACCTTCTTTTTACCCCCCTATGTATTTAAAAAAGGACTTCTTATTATCCTTGATCTGGGTCGCTAGTCCCAGTTCCATCTCTGCCTTAGCCTTCCTAACAGGCCCCCTACAATCTCGGGCAATGGAGGTATAATCCTCCTTGGTGATGGCCCCTCCCTTCCATTGGGTGTATGCCTCCTTTTTAGCTTTGAGACATTCATAGATGCTTTTGGTGAGCCATGGGGGCTTTTGAGCACTCCTGCCCCCTTTGATCTGCATGGGGACTGTCACCCTTTGGGCTTGGAGGATCGTCTCCTTAAGGAACGACCACTCTTCCTGGACTCCCAACTCCCCTCCCCTCCCCTCCGGAACCTCAGTGCCTAGCTGACTAGTCTCCTTACCTCATTGAAATCTGCCCTCATGAAGTCTAGGGCTGTGCCTTGCTGCAGGCCTTTGACACCCTACGCTGGATGGTGAATTTAGAGCTAGCATGTATCAAACTTTTAAGCAGAATTGGCGGTAATTTATCTCTAGCATACATCCAACCCAACCATTTCTAGTGGATAAAGGGGTAGTGAAGCAATTCCTTCATTCCAAAGGACTTCTCTTCACTAGATAAATAGGCTGATGTTTTCTACTTCAGTGTGGCTTGTGTTGGTGTACAGCTCAACATTTACCCCTGTTTCCATATAAGGTAGGTCAACTTGCTGTTTCTTATTCCTTCTTATGCTGTGTTTCAAATCTAGAGCATCTCTTCACCCTTCCCATCATACTTCTTTTCTAACTTTGTTCTGTGCAGTTCATTGCAGTCCCCATTACTGACCATCTTTAAAGGCACTCAAAATTCTCTTTTTTGGTTCCTTTTGCAGTCTTTTTTTATGCTTAAAGTGATACATACCTCATTTGGTTCTTCTGATTGTTCTGCTGCTGCCCCATTATCACTCTGGTCCTTTCAGCTGTCATAGTTCTCTTCTTCTATCTCTTCCGTCCTTGCGGCTTTTCTTTATGTCCAGGGCACTGTGGACTCTCTGGATTACCTCCCTGGACTGACTGACTTATTAAAATAGATCCAAGTGTAAACCCTGTCTGTTGTTATATACTGTACAATTACCACTCAAATAACCAAGGATATAGAATGGAAACTACTTAATTTTGCTTCATACAACTACAGTGGGAAGAGCATGCAGTGTTATTCTAAAAGAAAGGATCTTAATTCAGACCATGCCACCCACAATAGTCACAGAGGGAGACCAGATGCTAAAGGAGTATTAACTAAATGACACTTCTGGAGAGATTTGAACTCCACTGCTCCTACTGTATTCATGTAACTTTTCATACCCCTTGTGCCAGAAGTGGGCGGGGGGTGGGACAGGGGTGTGTATGGAAAACGCCCCCCCATCTGTCCACTCTCAGCTGGGAAGGAGGAGGGAACAAGAAAGGAGTGAGAAAGGGATGGACTTGCCTTGCCTTCTGTACTTTAAATGCCTTTGCACAGTACAGCTCTGTCAGACCTGGTAAGGTCAGAAGGCTTTTACTCCTGAAAGAAGAGGGCATTTCAGCCTGAGTGTTATTGGCTTTTCAACATGGAGGCAGAACACTGCAAAATGAATGGAGACCCCTTCCTGGTAAGTAGTGTGGCATTGGCAGGTGTTCTTAGCCCAGCAGGTGAAAATATACCACTCTTGGAGGTAGAAGGATAACTCCTTCTCCCACCTACTTTGCGCCCCTGTCATTGTACATCTTTTGATGAGCCACTAGGTATTATCCACCTATGTGTTGTAATAAAAAAAGGTTGCTGTTTTAGCAGGTGCAGTGTGTACTCTGCCCAGTCGTCTTTTTGGCAATGGATTTGCTGTTTATTGTAAATTGTATTTACAGATGTGCCAGAATAACAAAAAAATCTGGCTAACAATAAAACAGAGGAGAGATGTTAGAGCAAAATCATAAAATCTTATCAAATGTATTTGTATATATACAGCATATAGAAGAAGAAAAGAGTAGATCTGGAACAATTCCATATGTATGTTAGAAAAAGAATGTATTTATTGTGATAAAGAGGGTTAAGGCTGTACATGCCTTTTTAAAATTCCAATTTTAACATTCCAACATTGAAAGCATAGCTTCAGAATGCTTCACAGTAAACTGTGAACATTATATTTACTGTATAAGAAAGTGACAGAAGTATTCTATGATCAATGCTGCAGATGAAATATTAGAACCAAATTCCTTATTCATTTGCCCCAGTGCAACATAACTAAAGTCAGGGCAGAATTGCTAAAAAAAATAAAAAGTTGCATACATTTTCAAAAATCAACCAAGAGAAGATTGTGGCAACATTTTCAAGAACACCTGGGGATCAGGTTTTTAAAGGCATTTAGTTACCTAATTCCAACTGAAATCATAATTCCAGTTGAAATCCATAGTACATTAAAACGTTTGTTTCTCAGTGGCTTAGAAAATCAAATTCCACTTTCAAAAGTTAAAGAGACATAGGCCCCCAAAATGTCTAAGTCACTTTTACTCAGTCCTAAATCATGTAAGTGCTTTTCAAAAAGTTATCCTATCTCATCCTGTGGGTTTATAGGATGCTGTAGAGGGCTTGATCTCATTAGCCAATGAGACATACATGTCAGTTGTGAGAGAGTAAACTGTTACTTGTGTTAATAAAAGGAAAACTGTACCAAATTTGCTGTGCCTAGTGCAAAAAATTTTAAAAATAGGAAGCAGCATAAATAAGTGCATACAAAAACTGTGGTCGTACTTATTTCTCAAAGCTTTATGACTGGTGTGTGTGCTTCGGTGTATTTCTTACTCATAGCACCCAGCCTCAGAAGAGGGATAAGAATCTTAAGCACTTCACACATCTGTTCTACAATGAAAAAAAAAAAGCTTTTCATCTCCCCATTTTGCAGATGATTAAGGCAAAAACTTCTCTTAATTCATGAATAGTTTTCCTGAGTTTAGCTGGTCTGCTTATAATTATAAAGTGAAGCATGTGACAGAATGCTTCCAGGATTAGTGTCACAGTCTATTGTAATAGATCTGATTATGTGAACTACAAATTTACTTTTTCAGAAGAGCAGAAAAGTCTCTTTAATGGAAAAGTTGTCCAAAAAAATTTTGATTCAGTAAGTTAAAGTCAGGAACGAAACAGAATGTATCAGGGTTTGGGTTAGAATTTCTAGGGGCAGAGTTTAAAATCACATGGTCTAAAAAGTACCTTGTAGCTGCTTTGCAGGATTTGTGCCTCTGACTGTGTACTGTGTAGGTGTTGAACTCTCACTTTTCTCTTTGCCATATATGTTCATGTAAACCTGGGATGGGGGCCAGTGCAGTGCTCTAATGTGGGACATTTGCTTAAAACAGGGATGTTCAACCCCTGGCCTGTGGGCCAGATCCAGCCCCTGGTGCTTTGTCATTCAGCCCATGGGGCTTCCCATGTGTCTGTGGGGAGTCTTGCAGGCCAGGGACCTGCTTGTTGGATCTAGAGCACAGGGCGGTGCAGGACCTTACACCAGTACAGGGCTGGGAGAGGGCAATGCAGGCCCTTGAACACCGAACTCCAGGCATGGGGCGTTGCAGAAGGCATCATGGGACTCCAGGGTGCCAATTCCAGAGCGCAGAGCCTGACAGAGACAATGTCCCAGTCCCAGAGTTCTAATCCTGGCACATGGGGCTAGATGGAGGTGATGCAGAGTCCCATGGCCCTAATCCCAGCATGCAGGACTGGGCAGAAGCAGTACAGTCTGGATTTGGCCTGTGGACCAGCTACACACCACCCAGTTGGCCCACAGGACAAAAATGATGAGCACCACTGACTTAACAGATCACTTTAATGGCAAAGTTGACTGAGTTTGAAACTGTTTAAAACAAAGTTTATTAAAATCAAATGCTGACTATACTTGCCGGACATTCATGTAATAACTCTGTTTTCAATTTTTTTTGTGTGTAATAAATTCCTATTTATTTTGCAAGGGACCTTGCATGCAGAACATCAAAGTCATCTGGTGCTACCATTTCAGAAAGACCATGCTTTTTATTGACTAATTTAAACCTCATTGACTTGGGCAGACTCTAGATATTTGTTTTGCCTTTTTGAACAGAACAGTTTCATCATTTAGTTACATGATTGCTTCATGAGTGAATGTCTTTCATTAGCTGGGCACCATATCACAGTTTATTGCCCTCTCCCTCAGCCTTAGTAACTTAAGCAGGAATGGATCAATAGTTGGATACATCACCTCAGAGAACAGATAAATGTTGCAGGATGTGGTGCTGACAGCTTGACAGGTGCCAGTATTCATTTTAACTCTGCATAAAACCAGTACTCCAATATACTGCCAACAGTTATGGAGGTGCTGCTGAGGTTGTAGCTTTCATGTGAAATGTAAAGCACATGTCCTGACCATTTGTATTTATTGCAGGACTAATGACAGTGCCTATAAGAGTAAGATTGCTAATCCTTGTAGCCAAATCTTAATTAGACTAATGTTCGTCAGTTGTAATTACATCCAAATTCTTCCAGCAGTTTGTTTTGGCAGTGGTATTCTTTTCTTGCCACCCTAAACTTTTAAGTAGTCCTGCCATATGCTATTAAACATTTGCTGTTTTAAACCCTAATGACCACTGTCTATCCATTACCTGTTGCCTAAGAGTGTTGTGATATGTTTGTGGTTACTAATGGCAAGGTGATTTGAAAACCTTAGTCAAAAGGTGCTATAATATTATCATACTGCCTAGGGGTCCTAGTTATGACTAAGGATATCACTGTGCTAGGTGCAGAGCAAATATTGAACACAGCAGGAAAAAATAACCAGCCTCTGTTCAATAGTTTTTACTGTCTATACCAGCCCCATTAAGGCCCACAGGGAGTAGAGCTAGGCAGAGATCCACCTCTCACAATTACAGTTCTCATGCTAGCAGCATGAGAAAAGATTGTTTGGCAAAATAACAACAGGGTTTTTTTAAAAGATCATTGTTCTGTGTGTAACTGGGAAATACAGTCCTGCAAAGAACCATCTTTTCTATTTGGGTGCAAGTAGGAAGCTGGTTGCTCCTTTTGCTGCAGAATTAGTCTTTCGTATATCCTGGCACTATTATATATATATATATATATATATATATATATATATATATATATATATATATGAATTTAACCAGGAGTTTAGTGTGAGAAATAAAGCTACAAGGTGACCCAGAAAATACAATCTTGAATAACATTACAAAGAGAAATGGAAAGGATAAATCAGCAATCTAGGTGCTAGCCAGGGGCTTATGGCACTGGGGTTCAGTTCCCTGTTTTGCCACAGACTTCCTGTGTAACCCTGGAGTTCATATTCAGGTGTGTAACTGAGCTACCTATTCTGTGTAGTTTACTGGTCTGTGGTGTGCTTGAATGGGAGAGGCTTTTTTTGTCAGTGGCATCAGGAGGAAGGCTGTGTAGACATGCCCCTTGGGTCAGATGAATTTCAAGGTGTTTTCAGATAGAAGCCCTATTGGAGCTTCAGAAGTTCTTAAGGCATCTAGCTTCTGCTGAAATCAGTAGGTGATACACGTGTAGGTGATATACGTGCTTTGAAAATCCAACTAGGTGCTCTTTGGTATCTTTAGGCACATTTGAAAATCTGGTCCTTAGTTTCTTACGCTTCAGTTCCTCACCTGTAAAATGGGGATAACAGATATTTCCTTCCTCATAGGTGTGTTATGAGAGTAAATACATTAAATTATTGAGAGGTACTCATATACTATGGTAATGGGAACCAGTAAGTACCATAAAAGCTAGACGTCCTAACATGTCTTTCTTAATAATTGAAGGAAGCAGAACTTGATAAAATAGGAGTTATTAAGAAATGCTAATGCAGTGGTGTAACAAGCAGAGTTGATGCCCGGGGCAAACCCTATGGCCAAGCTGTGGGGGGGTGAGTGCACACTTCTGAGAGTGGGGTTGGGATGCGAGCGAGAGCCAGGGAGGGCAGCAGTCTTACCCATTCCAGGATCTCCTACACAGTCCTCGCTAAGCTGCTGTTGCCACCATGTGGGCTTGACCCACCCTACCCATTGCTCTTAAAGCAGCAGCGGCAGCCCCTTGGGACTGTTCCCAGCATGGGTATGCTGTCAGGGTATGGATTTCATGGGGATGGGAGTGATTTTTGGGCACTCATCTTAACTTTATGCCTGAGGCAAATATCCCTCTTGCCCGCCCCTAGTTATGATACTGTATAAATGAAAGCATATCTTGTCACCTTGTTTTTATTCACAGGAAGTTCTTTACAGTTGCAACAACATTCTTTTAACTTTTTTACCCGTTGCAATTCAGCAGAACTAAGTAAGGTCATAATACTGGCTCTCTGGATAAGACCACCTTGATCTGTAGCTGTGCTGAATCTTAAGGGGCTTATTGAATGAAACAAAAACCTAAAATAATATCTTTTCACAGCAGATGAAAAGGTGCTCATATTAAGAGTTCATATTCTCAGGTGCACCAAAGCTAATAAGTAATTTATGAGCTTAATAATTTAATTGTATCTGAGAGATAAGGCAGGACAGAAATGCTATGCAGTATTCTTACTGCTCTTCTTTCCCAGCTCCAACCCCGGTACTAGTCTGATGTACCAGTTCATCATCCCAGCAGGCCCACAGAAAGAAACCAGCAAGGCCAGAGTATATTTCGGTTCTGGCTTGATACACCTTCTGTCCTGGAGAGGGTTCCTCAGATGTCTGTTCAAAGCAGCTTTAGATTCCCTTTGTGTTGATGGAGAAATTACTGCAGAGCAGCACTGAGCCTTATATTTCCAGTCTATTTCCCTCTATTCTTTTATTTTTCAGGAGTCTATGTACATCGAAGAACACACAAATGAAAGTAGCTTCATCTCTTTGATTTTCTCTCTGAAAGAAGAAGTTGGGGCACTGGCTAAAGTTCTGCGCATATTTGAGGTAAATATTTTACTACTTCCCATGTGTTCTTCAAAAAGTCAGTATCTCTAATGCTTCCCCCTATTTTCACATGATTCTATCTTTCATAGGGGCAGGGGCAAGGTAGGGAGGGGAAAAGTAGGGTCTGAAACTAAGTGTAAGGGAAAGAAAAATGCAGCCATAATGTGGGTTGCTACCTGGCTCCCCTGCAATGGACTGTCCAATGTTTATTAGTGCCCCCCCACTAAAATTGTTCTCTAGTGGGTGTGGAAAACCAGGACTTTGTGATCACTCCACAAGCTTCTGTTCTGAGATGAAATTTTGCCATGTTTAGTCTTGGATCAGAGATGAGCATTTTAATGTGAAATGAACTCCACCACCATTTTTAATTAAATAGGGCAAAAGTGAGAATAACGTGTTTTCTCCATTTTATGGAGATAATTCAATTTTCCTTTTTACCACAAAAGCAATTGCATTTGTTTTGAGTGTAGAATGATGTCTCTGTATGTGTATGTATATTTTGATATATGAATGTATATCACAATTGCAGTAGAAAGACGGTAGGAAGATAAGAGATGGATGGAGTTAGTGTTCTAAGATGCTGGAACTGGCAAATGGTGACCATGATGGTTATTTTTCACTGTCTTGTATTCTGTGTAGTCATTGACATCTAGACAAAGTGACTGAAAGGTATGTTTAAAACTATCAAATCTGAATGGGGCCCATGCAAGCACGTGCATTTGCAGGAGCTCACGTAGAAAAGGTGCAAATTTGAGCCGGGGCTTTTTGCCTCTACATATGCTTGGACATGCACTTTGTAGCGGAGCAAATTGTGCTACTTGGGGCAAAATAACCCTGCTTGGCTCCTCCCAGATCTGCAGCCAGGAGGAGCTAGAGCCTGGGGCCAGCACCTGTCCTGGCTCCAGCAGTACAAAAAGCTGCCCTAGCAAGTAGCTTCAGGGCTATGAGCTCTCAGGAGCTTCTGGGGCCCAGCCACTTAGTACTTGGGGACACTACCCCTTGTGCTAGCTGGACTGCTGAAGCAGCCCTGAGAGTTCCCTGCACCCTCTACCCACTGCAGCAGTCTGGCAGTAGGGGCTGCTGCCCATCTATGACCTGCTGCGCGCCTGCCAGATGCTGGATGAGGCATCTGCCCCTCTGGGCCAGCTGCCAGTGGGCTGCGGTTGAAAGGTTGGCCTATGTGTGGCACTACTGCCATGTGTGCCTCTGCCCGGCCATCTGGGCAGCTATCACCTGGAAGATGTTCTGGGTGTGGTGGCCTGCTTTGAACTGTCAAAGCATGTCCTCCTGCCAGGAGGTCAGCCACAGCCAGATGGGTCCAAGCTGCCAGCTCTGAGCAAGCAGGGTTCTGCCACTGGCCTCCCTAGCAGGAATTCTGGTGTTCCCTATTGGAAAACTGAAAAATCCCTGATTAAAAAAAATCCCAAAGTCGCTCTGTAAAATACCCCCAAATCCATGTTCCTCCCACCCACAGGGACTACTTCCCCTGCAGGGCCCACACACCCCACCTCTGCTTGCTCCCCCAGCCCCCTGGATTGCTGCGCTGCCTGGCCCCATCCCCTACCAGTTCCTGCTGCCCCCCCAGCCTCACCCCCCCGCTCCCCCAGGCCCCCAATGGCTGCCCACCCAGCCCCATCCCCCACTTTCACCCCCATCCTCCCATGACTGCCCCCTCAACCCCAGCCTCCAGCACTTAAGAAAGAAAAGAAAAAAAGCCTCTACTTACCAAGCAGGGGCTCTGTGTGTGTGTGGAGGGGGGGGCTCCGAGGCTTCTTGACAGAGCCCCCCCGGGCAGCACAGGGCAGCGGGGGGCAGCAGGGCCCAGGCTGGTGCTGCTGGGGCTGTCACCCTGCCCTGCACTGTGTGGGTGGGGCCCCAGTGAAACAGACGGCAGCTGGAACTGCCGGTAAGTGCGGGGGGTTGGGTTTTTTGGTTTTTTGTCCCCCCAATTCTGGGGGGGGGCAGGGAGTGGAGGGGCTCAGGGGTCTGGTGGGGGCTGGGGCTGGTCAGGAAAGGGAAGGGATCAGGAGGGCTGCAGGGGATGGGGCTGGGCAGGGAAGGGATTGGGGGGTGGAGGGGCAGGATGGGGTTGGGTGGGGAAGGGATCGGGGGGATCAGGGGTTTGGGGGGGATAGGGCTGGGTGGGGAAGGGATTGGGGGGCAGGATGGGGTCAGATGGGGAAGGGATCAGGGAGCTGGGGGGGGATGGGGCCAGGCGGGAGAGGGATTGGGGGGCTGGGGGAGTGGGCGGGGCCTGTGGGGGGTCCTCCCATGGTCCCCTCCCCTCTCCTCTAGCCCCCTGACCCCTTACTTACTGGCAGTGGAGCCTGGGTCCAGCTCCCTGCTGCTGGCACACTGCCTGCCCTAACAGGCAGGCAGCATGCTTCAGCACCAGAGTGAGGGCTAACCATAAAGACGCTCTGGCACCCAGAGCGTCTCTATGGAGGACCCAGCCTCTGGTTGCCTCAGGGCACAGTCCCAGACTGTGCCCTGCCCTACTTTTTTTCTGTGCAGGTTTTTTTGACCCCTGGATATCCAGGGGTCTAATTTTGCCCTCGCGCTGCAAACTTGCAGCACAGGGAACATTTTGTCATTCCTGCATGTGCCTCTTGCAGTCTCTCAAAGGGGTTTGAGATGTTGCAAGAAGCATATGTGGGCTCATCTGGACACACCCAATGGTAGCATTTTATATTGATATTGCCTTGAGTTTGTACATGTGTAGAGAGCTACATGATGCAAGGAGTAAAGAGCAGGCTCACGACCTGTCCAAACACTATGGGATCCATCAGGAAGACAAGATTCCTGCATACCTGTTAGGACATTGTCTATATACTTGCTTACACACTAAACTTTTCCCTAAAGTTGTGGATAATGATGCATTATATAACCCAAAGCAAATCTACTCTATTTTACTGGGTTTTGTTAAGTTAGTGATTCTCAACCACAGTTCCATGGCACCCTGGGGTGCCTTGAGATCCTTTCAAGTGTGTCATGGGATGCCATGAAATGTTAGCACTCCTAGGTGTGCAAACATGATTCACATGATAAATCCAGAGTTTTCATATAGGAATTAGTGTCAAAAACATTCTGATCTGCTGTGATCTTTCTGAATTCTTTGCAACATAAGAATTGCTCTATTATTTTTCTGTAGTCAAAAAGAGCAAAAACTAAGAACTGGATTTTTTGAGGGGTGCCTTGAGTCTAGCAAGGGGTGCCTCAAGTCTAAAAAGGATGAGAACCACTGTGTTAACTACTAACAGTTTTTCCTAAAAATAATTTATTTGTCAGAATACTGTAATAACTATGGTTACACATTTTCCATTTTGTAAGTTGAATAGACCAGTAAATGAAAAGGTACTATGGTTGTAGCACAAATGAAAAATATGACAAAGGGCACATTCAATTAATTAAATAAAAAGTACATAACAACTGTCTGAACTGCAGAGCTAATGTGAATTTATGAATGATTCCTTACCACATGGACCTGTTACAATATCTCCCCACGTTAGCATTAGTGAGGCAAAAAAGCTTCCCCATATATCCTAGCTAAAGTCCTCTTTAGAGTACTACCAGCTTTAAACAAGAATGCCAGGACTCTGTAGGCCAGATTCTTCCTATTTAGGCTTGCCATTTTGTCAGGTAAGGATTGTTGCCCCACAGCAAAGATCTGGAGGTATATTGCTGACACAGAGATTTCTACTCTATTCTCGCTTCCTCTGCTGGCATAACAAGGACATAGGGATACAGTCAGAAGAAAGAGGGAACGTCTGGGTTACTTCTACATTGTGCTGATTCTGATGTGGTAACAGGATGGGATAGAAATGGGAACATAGAAGGGTCAGAATATTCTTATGCAGGGACATTTTTGGAAATTTAAAATGAGATTATGCTATGATCAGCACATGACTCCACACCCTTACTACCTAGTCCAGAATCTGGAAGTACCAGAGATGTGGAGACTGTTCAGAGGGAATTCCACAGAGTCAGAAAGGAGAGGAGATGATACCAATTTCACTTCCACCTCCACTTTGGTTTTACCCAAAAGAGCACATTTCCTGTCCTTGTCATTCTGTCCACTTTATGAAACAGTTACTGGACTCTATAGATGGTGTTATGCAGCATACCTCTCCTTTTCTTGCTAAGGAGTCTATTTGGCTTGGAGTTCAGTGGGCCTTTTTCAGAAGAGACTGCACCTGGAAGAAATCTAGTGGATTGTTATTTTGTCTGTAGACATGTTAAAGCCTCATCAAACCATTCAACAGTTGTTTATGCAACAGGAAAGAAAGCAGACACAAAGACCACATTAAATTATTCCTTGGAACAGAGCCTTCATTCCTTCTGTCTGTTCCCTGCAAAACAGCAAGCCCAGCTCTACATCCATGTTCCTGTTGCTGTTCAATAACTAGGCATGATAGAGGTCGAGCTTCTATATAATGAGTTATAAAGGCTGTTTTTGGGGTGTGCTTAGTATGATAATGTTGGGTTAAGTCAACATGAGACTCTCTGGAAGAATAGGTTGAAAGGAAAAGAATAGCCCCAGAGAAAACACCCATCAGAAACCACTAGAAAATTGTTAAGGGGCAGCACCATGATGATTAGTTTGAGGGGTTTCCTTCCTCCACAGCCAACCTACAAAACTAGATAGACCATAACCACAGCAAATTAAAGGACAATGACAGGAAAAAAGGACATTTGCTTGGAAAAATCAGATTGAGACCCAGGGGCCCATTGGGAGTTCCCGAAAAGTTAGGCTTGCCTAGGTCAGGGTGAAGGAATGGCAAGCTTTGGAGTATGATAGAATTGCATGTAGATTGTTATTTAAAACATCCATTGTCTTTGAAAGCTTAAGTCCAGATCTTTTTCCACCCACTGGATGTCTAAGACTTATCAGCTGCTTATCTAAAAAACAAGGGTGTCTTTATATGTGCTCTGTGGTGTGTGTGGGGTGGCATTTGATGAGCTTTAGTTCAAGGACCCTCGCTGCCATTTTGAAGCATGAGGATGCTGAATACAAGTGCATTACAAGTGATGCTGAGGTACAGTAGAGGTGGAGCTTCTCTATCCAGGCACCTATCCAGGAAGACTTACTGCTCTGCAGAGCCAGACATCATTTTGCATGGTCTCTTGGCTACATGCCTATTGTGTACCCCTCCATTGAGTGTCCCCACTTCAATATGCTGGGTGGAAGATGCCCTTACATTTGCATAGTCCATGATCTTCTAGTTAGGGCATTTTGCTGTGAAATGGGTGATGCAGGTTCAAACCCACTTATGGTGAGAAGGGCCTAGAAGCCAGGCCTGTCATTTCCTGGGCAAGTGTCCTAGCTATTACTGAGTTAAAGGTGGGAAGTTCCCATTTTACCATTGTACTGCATGCATGATGCGAACTTCAAAGAATCATTCAGCATTGTTTTTTTCTATCTTATGATTTGGGGATTTAGGCAAAGTTTGTGCACTTCTCAGATGGTACTGGATTGCAACAAAGTTAAGTGGGGGTTAGACATCTAGGTGGTTGTTCTGGCTTGCTTCTGTGCACGTGCAGTAGTGAATCTAGGTCTCTAGGTAACTTTTCAGGTCAAACTGAAAGCACACAAGGAAACTACGGGTCTTAGCAGTTTTATGGTTGCTCTGCAGGTTGGAGTAGAATTGTGATTAGTGACCTGAAAGCCGTGTAAGTACCACTAGATGTCTTTGAAGATAATTGAGATGGCCTTTGTTGCTACTGTTAAAATAAACAATTCTTTGGTCTTAAGACAATTTTCTGGTCACCATGTTTAACAGTGTTTAACAGTGGTCCATTGAACACAGATGAGGGGAGGAGCCATTGGTGCCTAAACGCAGTGGGACCATGGTTTGTAAGCATGCTATATGTGCAATGTGATTTAACTCAGAGGTTTGTTGGAGTGGAAGAACTGCAGAATTTTACCCAAGTATAGATGGAGGCAGAAGGCCTGGATCCCAAGGGAGTATACTCAGAAAGACCAAAAAAGGGGACTGAACTGCAGTTAGTCCTGTAACCACTTAAGGGAATTTCTGTGTGTTTTGATACACTGTTAATGTTTGTCCTACACAAACAGCCCACAAGGTCACCTCTCTGGTTGAAGAACAGTCCATGTGCACCACTGTATGCCACTGTGCTTTAAAAAACAAACTGTCGTTTCTAGCACAATTTGTTTTTTGCATTCATGAGTATACTGACACCCTGGGTTTTAATAGGAATTATTGCTTTATGTAACCTTAAGATTTGTGCAGTGAATTTTTAATTTGTGCTTAGCTTCTGTGTTTTTGACGGCTGTGCATCTAAAGCATAATCTACGTGGAGAACCATTCCGGTCCTTAGCAAAAAACTAGTGTGATGTACTGGGTACTTATATGTCCTGTGTTCCTCACATCTGCACAATGGCAGTTTTGTGAAGGAGTTGCCACCCTACTGAGACTGGGAAACAGACAGCAGATTGACAGGGTGCATGTGTTCCTCAAGTATTATTCTATACCTGGGGTAACCATATGTTGATACTTTGCTTTCCTTCCTTACAGAATGTTTCCCAGAGATGCTCTCCTCTGAAGCAGAGAAAGCCTTTGCACAGTATCAGAGAGTCATTCTTACTCAGGGCAGTGACCTGAATAAGGTTCAACCACACTGCGATTAATAAGCAAGTGGCTCCAAACTTCACTTTGCGGCTGCTGTTCTGATGTGTGTGTGTGTGTGTGTGTGTGGACTGGGAGCTGGGGGTGAGTTCCTGTTAACAAGATCGGAAATAATTATTTTCACTTTGAAAGCCTCCTTGTATATTATCTTCAGCTCAGCTCAAACCCCTTCCAGGGACATGATTAGAGATATCTTCTCAGGATATGGGAAAATATCTTACCTCAGTGAAATGGGAAGATAGTTTACCAGTAAAGTGAGAAAGTAAAATCAGACATAATCAAAACCACCATTATTTACTGGTGAGCTGTCTTTTTTCCTTGTTCAGGTATATGAGCATGTGCCTTGCCAGGTTATTTTTGGTTGGGTAAAAATGTTATTAGCTATTTTACTTGATAGGTTGTAGCTATCACCAGCAATAATGAGAGTAAGTGGCGAAGAGAGATGGTTGAATGCTCCAAAATTATTTAAAAAATTTGTTCAAAATGGTCACTACTTGACTATTAGTTTGCATACAGTATATTACAGTATTTTCATCTGCTACAGACTATATCTTGTACCTATTAAACTGAAAGACAGACTTTCCATTAACTTGATTTTAATGGAGCTAGATGCAGAGAAAGGTATTGCTTATTGTAAGAAAGGGAGGCAGAGTCTGTGGCTAGAAAGTAAAAATGGATTTGACTACTATAATTAATTATAATAGAGCAGACCAGAAATCTTGCCAGGAAATAGGAAATCATTCAGTACCCCCACTTTTAAATAGGGACTTCACTGCTTTTGCTGAGTAATGGGCTCTTTTCAAACACAGAGCAGAACTTCACCCAAAGCTGCAGTCTCTGACAGCCTTACTCACAGTGGGTGCATCTACACATGCGCTTTACTGTGGAGTTGATTAATTAGCTCTGCAGTAAAGCATTACTATCTACATGTGTACCAGTATTAGGGTTCAGTAAATTAATGAACTCCGGCATAGGGTAGTATTGTCAGAGACAGTAGTATCTTATGGTGGAGTCATTTACTGCACTGAAACACACATGTAGATGGTGACAGGGCTGACTGGGGCACGAGGGTACTAAAGTACAGGGGCTGCCTGCAGAACAACTCCACACTTCAGCATTCTAGTGCCCCAGCCAGCCCTTTTGCTGCCCGACACTGCCATCCAGAGCCTGGGGCTGACCCCCCAAGCCTGCTGCCAGTCCGTGATTGCTCTGTCTGGCTCAAACTGGTGTGGTCCTGGGTACATATGCAGATGCTGTGCCTGGGAGCACATCTGACTCTGGTGCAAAGTGTGCCAGAGTTTATCATGTTGCTTTAATAGCACATGTAGTTGCACCCAGTAGGTGCATCCAGACGAGTGCACTCTTGCAGTGTCTCAAACCCCTTGGAGATACTGCAAGAGGCACATGTGGGAACAAAAAAATGTTCCCTGCACTGCAAATTTGCAGCACAGGAGCAAAATTAAACCCCTGGATATCCAGGGGTTAAAAAAAAAACCACAGGGAAAAAAGAGGGCCAGGGCCGACCCTGGACGCACCTGTGCGATGAGGCCGTGGCAGCACCAGTGCCAGGAGGCCGAGGCCAGGCCCCACTACCCCCTGCTGCCCCATGCTGTGTGGAGGGGCTCTGCCATGAGGCCTCAGTGACCCTGACAGCAGCTGCTACTGCTGGTGAGTGTGGGGCTTTTTTTTTTGAGTCTTGAACTTTGCCTGGTGTGGGGGGTGCGCATCAGGGGCAGGGCTGGATGGAGGGGGCATTGGGGAGCCCCGCTACCCCCCACTGCCCTGTTCTGTGTGTGAAAGGGCTCTGCCATGAGGCCCCAGAGCCCCCATAGCCCCTGCTACTGTCAGTGAATGCAAGACTTTTTCTTTTTAAAGTGCCAGGAGGCTGGGGTCAGGGGGGCAGCCACAGTGGGGCTTGAGGTGCAAGCAGAGGATGGGGCTGGGCAAGGCAACCATTGGGGGTCCTGGGGGGGTGCGGCCTGGTGGGGCAGCCATCGGGGGGAGCTGCAGGAGCCGGTGGGGGATGGGGCCAGGTGGGGCAACAATCCAGGGGCTGGGTGAGCAAGCAGGGGTGGGGCATATGGGCCCTGCAGGGGCGGGGGTGATAGCCTCTGCAGGGGCCATGTGCCTCCTGTTGTGGGGGCTGTGGCCCCTGTGGGGGGCAGTCTGAGCTGTGCAGGAGGGCTGCACCCTGTGGGGGCAAGGGACCCAACCCTCCTGATCAGTCCCCCCACAATCCAGCCACACCTATCCACATACCCTATGGCCCCCCACATCCCTCCACAGTCTTTTGTTTTACTTGTGGAGGAACATGAATTTGGGGGTATTTTACAGAGTGACTTTGGGATTTTTTTATCAGGGATTTTTCAGTTTTCAAATGGGGAACACCAGAGTTCCTGCTAGTGAGTATCATGTACCTCCACATCAGCTCCCATTGCTTTGCATGGCCCTATTTATAAGTAACTTACTACACAGTGGATGCATCTACATGAGACACTTACTGCGCAGCTGCCTAGTTAGCTCCACTGTAAAGTCTCTGCGTCTACACATGTGGCCCTATATTAAGTTGCAATAAACTAATAAATGCTGCAGTAGGTTAGTACTTGCAAATATTAGTAGTATCATGGTGGTGTTGTTTACTGCACAGCAATGCTTGTGTAGATGCTATTGGGGCTGGCTGGGGCACAGGGGTACTTCAGTCTGGTTGCTGCCTGCTAGCTAGCCCTGCACTGAAGCACCCTCATGCTGCAGCCAGCCCCTCTGCAGACCCTCTGGTGTCACCCCCAGGTCCTCTGCCAGCTGGGGCTGCTCCACCCCAGTTCAATGTGCTTCAGTCCTGGACACACATGTAGGCATAGTTCCTGGGAGCAATAAACTCTGGCGTGATATGTGCTGGAGTTTATTGCTTCACATTAATTGCATGTGTAGATGCACGCAATGTGAGGAAAGGTACTGGAATCTGGTCCAGAGTAAATGGTAACACTGAATCAGACCATTTTCTTCCTGAGCCAGCAAAGATGACTGTGCTTTTTTGTGTTTAGGGAGCTAACTTTATTCAGTAAATAAACTTCAAAGTGACCGTTATCTCTTTGGCCATCCTGCATGTATTGGTCTTGCAATATTTTGGATTGCTTCCAAAACAACAGGAAAAGCATGCAGGTTACTTTGGAGTGGGCGCATTTCTAATGTAGCTTGCTTGCTTGTCGAAGTTAACACAGTATGTTAGTGGGAGGTATGTCTATGCACTAATGGCATGTTGGGCCCTTTGAGATACTTATTCCCACTACAACATTCACCAGCTATAAATCTTTCTTTCAGTGCCCTGAGGCACACACTGCTGTGTGTATCATTTTTATATGAGATAATACAGCCTTGGAAACAGCTTTTAACTTCCAGACACAAAGTGCTATGAATATTGGGACACTGCTAAGTGATTGTGAATTTTTGCTAGAGGTGCCAAGCGAGGAGCAGCACTTCAATGTGTTCTCTCTGGAGCTGGCCAGGAACCAAATTGTGACTCTTGGGGTGACAGTCTGGTTGTTTCTGACTTCACCTTGGTCCAGGTGATCTGTGCTAGACGTATGCCTAGTGTAACCTGAGAACACCCAAGGGTGTGGCCATCCTCATTTGGAAGGGATAGATGAGGCAGGCGACAGTTCTGTGAGAAGGACACCCATGATTTGAGCTCAGGTCCCTCTTTCCTCTATAAAGTCAGCTCCATGCCAATGCTCTTAACTATCCTTACCCAATATATATATGTAAGCATCTCGGTAGGTATCACTCAACAGATAAAGGAAAACTTCTGGTAAGCCTTTCTAATTATATCTTTCAACAACACTAAGGGTATACAGATAAGTATTTACAATATGGTAAGCCAGGAACCCCCTCCTGGGACTGCTTGTCTTAATGGGCAACCCACCTTGGGATGGCCTTCTCAGCCCTTCACCCTACAGAGGCTTGGTACAACTGGTGAGTGCCTCCCCTGTGGGACCCGATTCTGTCAGCAACTCACAATACTCTCCAAGGAGCCATTGACCAGACCTCAGGGTCCTCCACTCAGTCAGAGGCTCCCGGTGCTGTCTGCCTCACACTGAGACCTCCCCTTCTGGCTCTGTGCCCTGCTTTGGGCACTGAGGGTTCTTCCAGCTCCTGGAGGGAATCAAGCCACTGCCAGCTCAGTCTACCCAGCCTTACACCTGGGCCTTCTCTTTCCCGGGCCCTGATCTAGGCTCCGGGGCTCTTTTAGTTCCTTGGCTGGGCCACACTGTGAGGCTCCGGATATTTGGCCTATGCTGGGGCTAACCCCAGGAGCCTTGAGCTTCTCTTAAGGCCGGTCCTCTGTGTGTCAGTCTGCACACCATATGGGGCCCGAGCAGCCTTGAGCTACTGCCAGGGCCAGCTCTTTGTGTGCTGGTCTGCACACTGCTTCGGCCTGCCCCCTGCTGGGGATGTAGGCTTGAGCCACCTCAATGCAGCTCCCAGAGCCTGAGCCCCGTGCACTGATCTGTGCATTGCGGGGGCGAAGAAGGGATCCTGGTGGAGGCCTTCTTCGGGCTCTTCCCCCTCCATCGTCCCTTGCCGTATCTCCTCGTGCAGCTCATGCCGCTCCTTTTATACCCTCAGGGGGCTCCACCCCCTGAAGTCCAGTGGGCCTGTAGCTTGCAGGTCCAAACTCGGTCTGGGAGCTCCTCGTCCCTTCCCTTCAGGAAAGGGGTGGTGCTGGCTCCTCCCCATTCTCCCCCAATTGGTGGATGGGGTCCACCAATCGGAATTGAGAATTCTCAAGCCCTGGATGTGCCGGGGCTCAAGCAGATAAGTCTGCCACACTAGTTCAGAAGACTTCCCTTGGTAGCTTACCTCCTGGCAAACTAATTGGAGGGGAGATGAAGAGAAGAGGCAGAAACTAATCTCTGTTCATTCCCATTCTGCCTACCTGTCTGTCTTCCTCAGCCAAATGATCAGGAGAAGATGTTATGGCCCCATAGATCATTTCTGTATCTCAGCGATTCTCAAATTTTTTTAGACTCATGACACCCCTTGTTAGACTCAAGGCATCCCTCAGAAAATGCCAGCTCTTAGTTTTCACTCATTTTTTGACTATAGAAAAATAATAGAGCAATTCTTCTGCTGCAAAGAACTCAGAAAGAGCACACAGGGCAGAATGTTTCTAATACTGTAGATTCCTATTTAAAATCCCCAGGTTTATCATGTGAAACATATTTGTACACCTAAGAGCACTAACATTGCATGGCACCCAGTGTCACCACTGTATGTATATCACTTAACATGCCACCCAACCCAATATTGAAACACACCACTCAGCTGAGGGTATGCTGCCTCAGACTGGAAGCAGTGCCATGTTTATATGGTGCTCTAGCCAAGGCTAGTCAGCTTTCCAGAGTGGGAGTCCCAATTACTCACAGTGCTGTACTAGAGCAGCAACACTACTTTCAGTTCAGGAGGTAGCAGTTTATATAGAGCACCAAGGTGTGTCTTGGCATGCTCACTGAGCTCCATGGATGTGCCCACACAGGCGGCTGTCTGCATATTGCAGTGCCAGGGACTAAAGCAGGAAGGAGGTTTTAAGGCAGGGTTAAGACACTGGCATGGGAGATTTTAATTCAGTTCCTACCTCTGCACATAATTTTCTCTGTTCCCCATCTCTAATGGACAGGGGATATCTTTTGCTATGTATGTACAGCATCTCAGACAAAGAAGCCCTAGTCTCAGTTTCAGGTTGAAGCTCTTACTGTGGTCCTTCATGGCATGATAATATAATGGCTCACTGACATCATTTACTTCACTCTTTTGTAATGCTGCGTGTTTCATGTTTATCTTTATCAACATACTGTATTCAACTCTTAAATACCCCAGTGACTGGTGCCTTTAGAACAGGGTCTCAGCCTGGTTACCAGCTGGCAACAGAGCTGCAAACAAAGGTCTGGAGGTTGTAGCTACTCTGCCCTTCTGCTGATGGAATGAGGACCAGGCCCCCAGTGGTCCCAGTATAAGCATGGGACTTGCAGTTGAAAGAAGTGGGACACTTTCCATTTACTTTGGGGAAGATACTCAAAGGCACAACCAGTTAACCATCTAACTCCTGCTTGAATTTCAAAGAGTTTGGCACACAACTTCAGTTTATGCTTCTGGAAACCCCCACTTTTAAAGGGAGGTGGGTCTAGATCAGAGATTGTAACGGTTAAAATGCACCACTTAAGTATACAAAGAAAGTAAGACACTGCAAGTCTGCATTCACTTTGTGAGTTCTCACTCGGTGTTTTGCTGAAAACAAATTAGTTATAAAACAATATTTTTGTCACTTGCCATCTAACAGCATGAGAACTTTCCAGTGGATTTGAGCTTGTGTAATGACAAAGACCATGGAAATAAGTTGCAGATGGATTTTTAGCTGTTTTTAGTTTTAATAATTGAATGCAGGGTTGTTTAGTAGCTCATGGAAGGAAGACACGTGTAAGCCATTGAAAGCAGCAACTTATAACATTGCAGAGTTGTTAGACACTGCTCCCAGCTTCCTAATACGTTTGTTAAAAAATGTGTGAAATTGTAGCCAGTCCACTGATTTCTTGTTAATGGAACTGATAAAGAAGAACGCCAAATGCTTTATTTAGGGTCACTTATAGTACAGCTAACCCCAACCATTCAAAAATTATTTCCCCACCTAAATTCATGGAATTTAAAAAAAATGAGCTTCTTTTTATTTGACTTCTTAGTTTGTTATATCCTTAGGATATGCTGGGGTCACTTTTTCTGTAACAATGAGTCCTTCTGACAGAGGACTCATCCTTGTATCTCTGCCCTTTCCTGCTGGCCAAACAGGCACAAAGAAGCTACACAGGACCATAAATGCTATTTGAGCATGGCTCTACTCCTTGCACTTCGGGAGGTGTGTCTGCTACCAGTGAAAGGGGGCTGGTCATTATGCTTCTGCCCTGTGGATTCTGCACAGCTGCAATAGTCCATAGGAACAATAGCAACAAGGGTATGTGTTTGCTCGAGTCACAGGCTGAATTGGCTCCTGTCCATTCCAGATAAAGGCAGGTAAAATGACTTTAAAAAAAAAAATCTCTTCACCAGAAGTAGAGATGAATCTGACCCACATAACTTAGAGGGGGTAGGGTATAAGCTATAGTTTTGCCAAATCCACATAGCCTAAAATGATAAATCTGGCCCCAAAACATGAAATTAACCTAAATATCATATATTTTTTTTAATTTATTTGCTTTCTGATTTCTGAGCCTGAAGAGAACACATAAGCCTCATTTCCAAACTTTTCTATTCAATCAGAATAGTTAGTACTTAACAAATCCCCAAATTCTCATAGGATTGCTCACCTCAGGGGCTCTATGTTGGACATAAACTATTGTGAGGCTTGTGATGAATTCCAAAGATCTGGCAACATTGAAACTACATTCTCCCAGTTTTTGAATCATAAAACAACCATGGAGATTAAACACTAGATGGAGTAGTTGTACCAAAATGAAATTAGGATTTGTAAAGCAAGCCTAGTAACAGAACTACTGTAAGTATTTGGAAGTCAGGGTGCTTATTACCAATATACAACATATGAAAACATGTTCTTACAAAACGACCAATTTGGAGAGTTCAATTTGTATGAGAGAATTGCTTATTCTAAAATAATAATGATAGTAATTTATGTTTTTAGGCAACTTTTCAATCAGAAAGATCCCCAAACACTCTTTATAAAATGTTGACAACTATATACCTGACTTGTTTTGCTCATTTCTGCATGAAAGACCAACATTGTTTTTACAATATACAACATAATGTACAAAAATAGTTGTTCTGTTCTCCATCATGCAAGACGTTAGGATAGAAAATGAAGATGTCTTATGAAGAAAGTCTTTCTGAATTCTTTTATCCGTAAGTCTGAGAGCAAGCTTTTGATGGTAACAAAAATTTAAAGGACAAAAGAAACTGAGGTTGTTTCATTTTTATAATCAATGAGAAATGTTCTGTGGTTAAGAATATTGGTTTAATATGAACTAGGCTGTAGTAATAAGGAAGTTATATATCTATATCTATCTATTTTTTAGTATAGAGATTATATAAGGTTAAGTCATTCCTGATCAGATATTTTTCAGATTATATCTTGAAATGATAGAATCACTTTTACTTTTTGCCATCACGTTGGAATTTGAGGTGAAAGATGACCCTGAGTAATTGAAGCACTGTGGGCACATCCCCACATGCAGGGGCGCGCGCTTGCAGCGCTAAAAAAAATGTGCTGCTACAAATGTATGCTGCTACTTTTTGCCACTGCACATGCCTCTGCATGTGCACTTTGGTGCGGGACAAAATGCCCTGTTCCAGGGAAACTGCCGTTTTCCTGCTCCTCCTAGCTTCTGGAGTGCTGGAGGAGCCGGGGTAGAACCAGAGGAGGGGAGGCACTTTGGCTGGCAGCCAGAGCTTCTCCCAGGAAGACTGAGCTTCTGTCTCCCCAGCACACACCCCTGCCACTTTTTTATGACAGTTTTTTTTTGTTACTAGGATTTCCTGGTAGCAAATTTTGCCCCCGCACTACAAATTTGCAGTACGGGACATGCTTTAACATGCTGGGTGTGTGGTTTGTGGTGCTACAATGAAGTTTGCAGCACCACAAACCACACATGCCTGCACATCTGGATCTGGCCTATGAGGCTTTAATGCAGGGTTGGGAAAAATTTGGCCTGTTGGCCAGATCGAACCCATGGTGGACTCCATTTCCCAGCTGCCCCTATGGAAACCCCAGAAGCAGTGACAGCTTGGGGCCAGGGTTTCCACGGAGACCCGCCCAAGCAGTGCTGGCAGGGTGTATGGCTGGGTGGGGAGCTGCTCCAGGGCCAGGGACAGGATCTTGAAGCAGCCATAGAGCAGGCTGGAGCCAGGGCAGAGGTGCAATCTGCTGCCCACCCACTCCTGCACTGTAAATACAAGTACTTGCCTGCTTCAGAGTTTCTTTGCGTACAGCAGAGCACATATAGATGCTGGCTGGAGCATGAGAGTGCTTCAATGTGGGAGCTGCCTGCTGGAGTACTAGCTTGCTACAGAGTATTTTTGTGTGCAGCAGGGCATGTATAGATGCTGCCCAGGTGCCTGGGGCATGAGGGTGCTTCGATGTTAGGGCTCATGACCCAACCAGCCCCTTCACAGCACATTGAGCCTGGTCAGAGCAGCCCTGGGCTGCTGCCAGGCTTGGCTGCTCTGACCAGGCTCAATGTGCTGCCCACAAATAAACTCTGGAGCAATGTACTCCAGAGTTTATTCATGTACATTAATTGTGCATGTAGATGTGCCCATTCAGTCCCAGATTGTTTGCTATTGCAGGTCTGTTCCAGGGAATGGAAAATGTTGCAGAGTGACCTGTCAGAGAGCAAGTGTCACCTTCATGATTTCTCCATGGGTTCTCCGCCTCAGTTTCTACCTGCACCCCAAATGGGTTCATCCCTCCACTCTTAGGGTGATAATAAAACACTAGCATTGGTCTCCTTAGGTTTTCCGGCAAAATAGACACAGTCTACTCCATATAAAGATGATAAAATGATGGGTATTGCCTTTGAGGTTTTTTTTAATCACTGGTAGACCCTGCCGTGAAACTTAAGTAGATGGATTACAGTAGCCATGTCTCATGGTAAGGCTACCATGCTCAGCAGAAGTGCCATCAGGCAATCCTGCTCTGGACAAGTGCCTCATAGACTGGAAGCAGTATAGCTGGATGAATAGATGCTATGGGTGGGCTAAGTAGTATTGGGAGCAGAACCCTCAGGGACCATAAGCCACCCATAGAAGCCAGCAGTCTAGGAAACCTGCTTATAGGACAATATATATATGTCTTCACTATTTATATAAGGCCAGGCTGTGGCTAGGTGTGCAAGTAGGTACAAAGAACTCTCCAGCCTTTCCTAGCACGTGGAGCCTTCATAAATTGAAGACTTAGAACCCCAAGCACTAGAGTCCACAATGGCAGTGAAACAAGAATAGTGAAACTGAACTGACCCAAGGGCAGAGAGGATGCTGGCTGCCAGGAGGATATCAGTGTCAGTGCTTTAATGTGTGAGTTACTAGCACCTCTGAATAACACCCCCTTGAATGATCCCCTAGATTCCCAACTCTCTGAGCACATCTACATGTGCCTATTAGAAGCTCTGGAGCTTATCACTCTGGAGCTGATTGGTGCTATCATTCATTTGCTTGTGCACCTGGACTACAGCACATTGAGCTGGGTTGGAGCAACCCCAGCTGGCAGAGGAGCCAGGGGGTTATCCTGCCAGCCTGGGGCTGCTCCCACTAGGATCAATGTGCTACAGAGGGGCTGGCTATGACACAAGGGTGCTTCAGCACAGGGCTAGGCAGCGTGTAAGACCCACATTGAAGCACCCTTGTACCCCAACTAGCTGGGTCAGTATCTAGATGTGCACTGCCGTGCACAAAAAGTCTCTGAAGCAGGGTAGAACTTGTTATTTACAACCACTACTGTGTTGTGGAGTTTATTAGTTTCCTGCACCCCGATAAGGGTGCACAAATAGATGCTGAGATGTTTACTGTGCAGTTAATTAGGCAATTGTGCAATAAACATCTCTGGTAGAAATGCCCTGTGTAGCACTTTTCTACCCCTTCCTTTTTCAGTTTGGGCTGTGGTCTTTATTCTCTAGTACTATCTTGTTACTTTTATTATTGTTTATTCATTTATTTGTATTGTGGGAATGCCGAGGAAGCCTAGTTATGGTCTGGGACTGCATTATACGAGGTGCTGTACAAACACAGAACAGAAAGTTTGTGCGCATTCAATTTACAGTTATGGAAAGTGAATAAAATGTTATCAGCTATGAAAGTAAGCAGTACAGCTGTGCAAAATGACACCGTTCCATTTTGCCTTGACTTTCGACAGTTCAACGGAACAGTGTTTTATATTGAATTTAATTTCAGGTGAAACAGCTGTTCTGTTTCATTCCATTGAAACAGAAAGGCTATAGCTGGGCTGCTTCCCACCCACCAGCGTGATGTAGCACAGGGGATGGGGGAAGCAGCTCAGCTGGCCTGCCTTGCTGCCACCTGCTGGATCTTCTGCTGGGAATGGGAAGTCAGCCCAGCTGGACTGACTTCCCATCCCCAGCCTATGGTGGAAATGTTTTGACTTTTGAAACGTTTCGACCAGCCTCATTTTGTTTCAAGGCTATTTTGAGGGCCTTTGTTTCATTCTGATGTTGCTGTTTTGACCTTGAAATTGGTTGAAACAGTGTCAGAATGAAATGGCTGGCGATATTTCGCACAGCCCTAGTGAGCAGCATGTTCTGACCTGGGGGCATTTTGCACCCATTTTGCAGTCATTTGTGACCACACATTTCTGGCTCCATTTCTCCCTTATTTTGGTGTGAATCCAGTGTATCTGCCTTGACCTTGATGGAGGTTTTTGTGGAGTTACAATAGCATAGCTGGGAGCAGACTGCAGCCCACTATGCCTGGTCTCTGTCAAAAGAAATCTAGCTCCAAGTCATTTTAACTTCAAACTCTTGGCTACTTCAATGATCTCTTGTCATCTAACAAAGTCAAATACAAAGTGCATTCTGTTTGCATCACAAGACTTTTTAGGTCTAAAACAAATTGTCCTTGGGCTAAGCACAATTGAATGTATTTTCTGAATTCAGACTGCACAAAGAGTGGGTGCAATCTTTCATGAGTAACAGTTGGTGAATGCACTTTTGACCTTTTCAACTTATTGTATTGGTATCTAGCCAAACAATTTAAGTTCTTCTGTAGCACGCGACACTCAGGGCACAGAAGAGCACCATGCGCTCTGCTTCTCATTTCTTTTTTTTGTAGTAAAATGAAGGAGGTTAGTTCTTGGTCTGATGGCCAGATGCCTTGTACTGTATACTAGCACACAGCAGATAAAAACATCCAAAAGCTCAAACCAGTGGAAAGTAGGGAAAGGAAACTCTATGTTATTATCCTTTCCCCTTTAGACTACAGAAGTCTCACTACATGAGTGTCATGAGTGACGCTCTGGCTCCATTGGAGTCAATTGAACTTTTGCCACTGAGTTAATTGGAATCAAAGTATCACCCCATGTTTGTAAGGTTCTGTGTCAAGCCTGAATGCCATTGTAACAAGGGCGTAGTTACTCCAGTCCAAATATGTTTCTGTGCAGAAGTTAATACCATTTGAGCCTGTCTGATTTTTTTCTATGATTTCTTAGGGCATCTCAATTTTTTCAACCCTCCTGAAGTTCATTTCCCTTCTGAGGGGCAAAATTTCAGTCCAGGCCTCACCCTGCAGGAACAACCACAACAGTGGGAGTTTGGTCTGGGGAAGGAATACAGACCTTAATCCTGCAGTTAGAGCTAGCTGGAATTCTTTTGTTCAAATATTTTTGAATGATTAAAAAAAAAAATTTAAATGGACATTTCTATGGGAAAACCTGAGTTCAACTACATATTTCAAATCCTTTTCCAACAGAATTTGGGGTTTTGGATGAAAACCTGAAAACTTTTGGAGAAGAAAAAATAATATAGATGACAAAAAAAAAAAAAAAAAGAGCGAATGGTCTTTAAAAAAAAAACCAAAAACACATTTATAGGAGCAAAAACTTTTCCTGACTAGCTGTGCCTAAGATTCAGATACCACTAAGAGACACAGAGGCACTGAAACTTAGGCTTGCAATACCTTACAGTTCAGCTGTTACAGGATGGGTTAGGAGTCAAGGCAGAAGCAGGATGTATAAACAGGCAGGTTTGAGGGATTTACCCCTTAGGTTTGATTTATAGCACGTTTACAGTGTAGCTATCTCCAGAGTGGCAACCTCAAGTTCCCTGCACTGCTCTGTGCAGCTTGGCTATGTGGGTGGTCAGCTAATTATCTATGGGAAGACATTGTCACTCAGCAGGGCTAACTAGTCCACCCTGAATGCCTTGTGGAGGCTGCTAACCAGTTTCCAATTTGGGAAGCAGCCCATTTGGAGATGCTTAGCAGGCTTGAGAACACCATTACTGTGGATGGTATGTTTCCTGTACACACACAGCCAGAATTGGACATTTTCAGTTGAGCATCAAGATGGTGGCCCCAATATCACTGCAGTAGCTCAGAGATCTACTGCCCATTTCAACTGAACCGCTACTATTTTTAAACAGATGGACTTTGACTTTCCATTTTGAAAGACCAAATTGTATCATTATTATAAACCTGATTTTCCTAGAGGGCTTAGTACCATACTGCTCTGTGGATTAATGCAGAGAGCGGACATGAAAAGAAGTGGCACAAAGGGCGGCCAAGTTGGCTTTTACATTTTCAGCCCAATGACTTCTTGCTTTTCCAAACATTGTTTCATTAGGTTAATAAATAATTTAAATGTATGTGGCAGTTATTAGTTCTTTATTTTTAGTGGTCAAATCCTTCATTGATTCTGTGTAAATTCTTTTTTTCCCCCCACACAGACATACGTCCCTGATGTACCAGAAAGGTAAATTCACTTCCATGAAAAGGGCCAGTATATAAAGTTTATTCACTATTTAAGTCCTGCACAGGCTCCGTGTTGGGGCTTCAGAAGTGCATAGCCTTTGTGTTAATTCATCCAGCCACAGGGCTGAACTGCGCCCCAGGGGTTCAGAGCTTTCTTGTACAATTGCTCCATCTCACAGGCATTACACTGGTACAAAGGGCTTTGTGCGAACTGTTCACTAACCAATGGTTCCCAACCACCGGGCTGTGGCCTGGTACCAGGCCACGAAGTGCTGGCTGCTGGGTCATAGCATGAGCTTTAACCACTGCTAGCAACAGTTCTATGCCCAGGCCATGCCCAAGCCATGCTGATTGGCATGATGAGAATGTCCTCACTTGGCCAATGACTGTGACTTTAGTTTTTTTAAATTGGACCATGGTAACTGTGGCTAGTCACTTCCATATCAAATGCAACAGCTAAGAGATGATCCTCGCACCCCCCTCCCCACACACACACACAAAAAAATAATAATTTAAATGTGTAAATTAGATTTTTCTATACTCAGTCCACCAAAATTCTTTGAGTGAACTTGCCAGTCCACAGTATAAAAAAGGTTGGGAACCACTGCACTAACCAGTGGATTTCAGCTAGTTTGCCCCTTGCATTTCTACCTGCAGCACAGAGCTCCAAGATTCTATCCAATTTTTTCTTGTAGGAAAAAGGTATAAGCCTGACCCACATTGAGTCCAGACCTTCCCGCCTCAACAAAGACGAGTATGAATTTTTCATCAATCTGGATAGCAGAAACACTCCTTCTCTAGACAAGATCATCAGGACTTTGAGAAATGATATCGGAGCAACTGTTCATGAACTTTCCCGTACAAAGAAGAAGGATACAGGTAAGGAAACACTGATCATAAAATTATATGCATTTCTACCTCAGCCAATCATTCTCTTCTGTTTTCTTTAGGAAGGGAGTTTTCAAACTGATCACTCTGCCTGTTTTCCCTCCTTTCCTTTGTCTGCCTTGTCGATTTGGATTATAAACTTTCTTGAGCAGGAACTTTCTCACTCTGTGAATATGCTTGGCATCTTGGATAGTTAATACTGATTTTGGTTGAGACCTCTAAGTTATAGTAGAAACAAATAATACCATATTTACTCAAATACAAGATGACCCTGATTATAAGATGACCCCCAATAATTAGATTTATATATTGAAAATATATACATTTGTTATATATTTTCCAGGCATATAATCTAAATATTGGAGGTTTGTCTTGAAAGTGTCCACTTTCCACTACTACAGCAGGGAAAATAAATCTGGGGGGTCAGGTAGCTCCATTGCTCTCTGCTTCCCCCTAACTTCTTCCCCTAGCAGCCCCTTCCTCCTCTTCTTACTGTCAGATCCTACTCTCCCTGGAGCACATGGAAGTGAGGAGCAAACTGAAAGACATTAACCTTGAAATTAAACATGGCTGTACTAATTTGCTTATAGTACCCATACACTTACTTCATCCAGAATTGATATCTGTTAATCTTTTTTTGAAACTGCTATAAGCTTTACCACAAACACATTTTTGAGCAGTACTTTGACACCTACTTATATGTAGTACAAACTATACATAATATTAGTCCAAACGCAAAGGCTTATGATTTGCCATATACTAGGCCTGTGTGAAGCTGCTAGTATTCGCTTCAAATTTGGATTTGGTCAATTTGGGGGACAGTGATTTGATTCAGTGATTTGGCTGCTGCCGAATCTCTGAATTACACAGGCCCATCCCCCACCTGCTCTCCCAGCTCGGCAATGGCTGCCCTGCATGCCCCAGCTCCCAGCACTTGGGGAAAAAAAAAGCCCTAACTCAGCAGGTGCTGCCAGGCAGGGGGCAATCCCTGCTGCCCCCCACTGACCCATGCTGTATGGGGGGGCTCTGCATGAGCCCCATAGCCCCTCTCCACTGTCCCAGATCCCCCATGGCTGCCCTGCTCGGCATGGCTCCGACCCTTTAAGAAAAAAGACCCAGACCCCGCCCCAGACTCACCATTCCTGCCAGGGGGAGTGATCCCTGCTGCTCCCCACTGCATGGAAGGGCTCTTTCACAAGCCTTCCAAAATCCTGAGGCTGCTGCAGGAGCAATGAGTCCCAGGGCTTTTCTCCGTTTTTTTTTCCTTAAAGGGCCTGAGCCGCGGTGGGCAGGGCAGCTGTGGGGGAGACTGGGGAGCATTGTGGGGCTCATGCAGAGCCCCCTACACAGCATGGGACAGTGGGGGCAGCAGGGATTGCCCCCTCACCTGTGAGCACCTGGTGAATGGGGCTTTTCTTTAAAGCACTGGGAGCTGGGGTGGGTGGGGCAGCCATGGGGGTGCTGGGGGAGTGGGTGGGGTTCAGGGGGGGGGATGAGGGAGCAGGCAGGGGCTGGCGGCTGGCAGGGGCCCCCCCTCCCGCCCCTAGTACTTACCAGCTCAGAGTCAGCTGCAGCTCCCTGCTGCAGCCACAAGGGACTACCTAAATCATCAAAACTCTCCAAATCTTTTTGAAAGATTTGGAGAGCTTTGAATTGATTTGGACCTTTCAATTGGTCCCCTGATTCAATTTGGATTTGGAGATTGGGCCATAAAATTCCCTGGGCTGGTCCTCATGAGAATCAACAGCATTTTAAGCCATGGTGACCCCATAGCTCAGCACTACTCATTATGAGTGTATACTCCAGTGTGCCCGCCTCTGTTCCAGGAGGTGCTCCCGGGCAACTCTTGCATGGGCGGCTAACCGGGCCTGCCCTGCTCTCGCTGGGGAGTCCCTGGAACTCACCGGCCGTGGTCGTGGCTGGGCCTGCCGCAGGGGTGTCCCCCTCGCTGCGGCCTCCAACGCCGAAGCGCCCCTGGGCGGGCTTACACGGGGCTCCGACCTCCCCTACACCCCAGCCAACGCCACCTTGGGTCGTGGACCTTCCGTCCCTCGTCCCCGAGTGAAGACTGAGCGTCGAGGCTCCTCTCAGCCCTTTGCGGCTCTCTTCCCCGACACCCCGCTGGGACCTCTGCCTGGTCTTCCCTGGTTCCCTCGCCGGGCTCCCGCCGGCTCCAATCTGGTTCCTTCACCGGGGCTCCCGCCGGCTCCAATCCGGTTCCTTCACCGGGGCTCCCGCCGGCTCCCCGGAGCCTCTGCTGGCTCGTCCCCCGTTACCTCACCAGTGAATCCAGCTGGCCCTCTCTCTAGGCTCCTCCTCGGGGCTTCTGCTGGCTCCTGCGTCAGTTTCGCCGCTCTTCTCCGGCGGCGCGGCTCTCCCCGCCTCCGTTGCTCCCGGCACGGCTGCAGCCTGTTTGGCCCACGGTCAAAGCCCCTTGTGGGGGCCCGGTTCCACTCCTGGGCTTCCTCCCGGGCTCCGCGTCCTCCCACCGCGCGCCCCTTCTCTCCTCGGGGCCGCCTTTTATTTCCGCGGAGCGGCGCCTCTCGCTGACGTCGCTCCACCTCAGCTGTATGAAAGCGCGGCTAACGAGCTGCGCGGGTGGTTCCCCGGCCTGCACGCCGCCGCTGCTCCTCTCTCCTGTGGAGCATACGTAAGTGTTCCCCCAGGCCCTGGGCCGGGGACTCCCTCTAGTCCCGTTGTCCCTGGGACATCCAGATACCCCCCACAAAGGAGCCATATGCTAATTAACCCCCACTCATGACTGGAAACGGGTGTTTTTATCATGAGCCCTGGGATGCTCCAAAATTTTATATGCAGATAAGATGCAGGGCAACCTGGTGGAGGACAAGGTCACTCAAATCATATGTATCAGTCTGAGAGAGGGGGCAACAGAGGGAGTTTGGGGCCCCATTTCATGATGTTTGCCAGGCATTTAAGGCTGGTGGAGAAACAGGAATCATTGGAAACGAGAAAGAAAGGCACAATTCAATCATGGGAGTAATGAGGAAATAAAAATGTATGCAATGTAGTGGCTCACCATGACTTGGAAAAGAGTCAGCACTGAGGGAGGACTATACTTAAAGGACACTACAATATGTCTCATTGTCATGGCGTGGGGTCCTGTGGGATGGCCGTGATCTTCCTAAGGCCCCCTTCCCGTGCCAAGTTGGCCCAAAGGGCACCCTCACTTCTCGCCCGCCATGTCTTTGATGGAGAATAAATATATGGGAGGCTGCCTTACGTCCTTTTGGACATGGTTTGTTGTAATATGTGACCCCGTGGAATCCCAGGACCCCTTGTGGGTCCCGCTCTGCAATGGGTGGCTCAGAGGCACCCTAGCCTTATGGGCTATGCGTGGCTCCAACCACCCGTTTACCACACCCTAAGCCTCACAGATGGAATTGACATTGTTCAGTCTGGGCCCTGTTATAATCTCACCCCCTTGTCCTCTCTGGGCCCTATGTGGCCCTGTCTTGTTCTGCACCCTCTCTGGCACTCACCAATGCTGCCCCCTCTCCTGGGGCTTCTCACAATGCTGCCCCCTTCTTTGGGGCTTCTCGCCAATGCCCCTCTCTGGGTCTTCTCAACTGCCCCCTTTCTGGGGCTTGGGTCAGTGCACTCCAAATGCTGCACCCTTGTTGGTGCTGGGGTCCCCTATGAGGCCTCCTCCAACCCCTGATAGCCTCACCCAAACCACCGGTCTTTAAACAGCAACACAACATAAGCCCCTGGGCTGTAACATAAATTAAAGCCTCCTGGCTAAAACCTCATTCCAGCTTACCGGGGAATACTTCATCCCTCAGCAGTATCAGATGCTGCTCCTGCAGCCAGGCTTCGCTTCCCTTCTCTTCCCTGAGAGCGATCCTTCCCCCTTAGCTGCTGGCAGGGAACTACCTGCCTGGCTTCAGCCCTAGGGTTTATATGTACCATGCCCTGCCCCCTTCAGTCAGCTGACCGCTGGCAGATGTGGGTCATTAACTACTGTACTTGCCCTGGTGACCACCAGCTGGGCTCCTTACTCACTGCTAGGGCTCTTTCCCTAGCAGTTTCCCCTCTTTAGAAGCAGGGCACCCAAGTGCTCTGCGACACTCATTCAAATGGGGTATACTAACTTATACCTATGATGGGGCCCTATCAATATGTTCATCTAATATGGATCATATATTTTATAGTCATGATCAGTGTTGGCTACATTTAATCAACTTCACAGTTGGTTTCCATTGCTGAGCATATGTTGCCTTTGGCAGCAGTTTAGTGATGAACAGTGTATTTTGTGAAATTTCTTTGTATGCAATTTTTAGGTGAGGGCCCTTTTCCCTCATACAAATTGGAGAAGAAAGCCATGAGTTGTATTTGAGTAAACATGAAAATCATTTTGCTGTTTTCGGTATTCTAGTTATATTTATTGGTGATATTCTAGTTGCTGGAAGTATTGCAGTGGTATCTAGTGATTGTAACTACCGGTAGCTGTATAGCTGAAACTCAGATACCCATGTTTGATTTTTAAAAAAAGACGCGAGTCTGCTAGGCCTACACCGATGCTGACTGATTTTTAGTGATTTATAGAACAGGGTGAGCCTGAATAAGAAGTTCACAGACTATTTCAAGCAATGCTATTCTGTTTCTATGCACATCACCTAAATTAAAATTTGTGTTTTAACAAAATCAGCACTTGAGATGCTCCATGTTAGTTATTCCAACCTCTTCCAAGTTACCTAAGATGTTGCATCAGTAAGATACATAAGAACTCATTTAATTTTAAATATGTGATTTCTTCTATTGGAAGTAATGAGATCACTTCTTAAATGTTTTGTTAAATCAGCACTAGAATGTTCAGCGCCAGAGCATTCAGCACCAAACAGAACTGAGTCCCATGTACCGGTATTTTTAATGATGAAATACCATGTATTGAGTATACTTTTTACTTTCCTAAGAGGGACTGTTTTCTCTAAGTCACAAATGGATTGTTAGGGGCATGTCTACACATGTGCTTTACTGCACAGTAGACTAACTTGCTAAGCAGTAAAGTGTCACTGTCTACACGTGTGGCAATTAGGGTGGTATAGACTAATTTACTGCACCATCAGATAATCCTGTCAGACACAAGTACTATCCAGCGGTGGAATAAATTACTGCACTTAAATGCACATATAGATGGTGATGTCTGGATTAGTTTACTCTGGCTCAAATTGTGCTGGAGTTTATTCAGTTGCATTAATTGCACATGTAGACATACCTTAGGAGGTCAGCATTGAGGCATTTGCAGCTAGGGTGGCCATCATAGAGGACATTTCGATTTTCTGCTACTCTGTCCTCTGTCCTCTACTGATATAAAACCCAACGACTTTATGTCTTCTATTTTTCTCTTCAAGACATATTGAGATAAAGGCATCAGGTTTCATATCAAGAGAGGACAGGGGACAACTGGACTGTCCTCTATGATGGCCACCCTATTTGCAGCTCCCTCAGCTTGATGTCTCCTGCATTAAGTTCTTGCATCACTTTCCAAAGCTGTAGTGTTTTGAATACTAGCATGCAGATGAAGAAAAGCAGTTTATTAACATTAAAATAGAACACTGTAAATCATTTGCATGCACAGTATAAATCAAGCTGGCCACACTTGGATCACATTTTCTAGTAAAGGTTCATCTGGCAGTAGCTTATTAAGGGTTAATTAATGTTAACAGAAGCTGTGACTATAGGCATGTTGCAGCTGATTATGAATCCATCAGGAGTAGATGCTATGAATGGTTTAAAAGAACTTCTTGGCCTACTCGTCTCCATTACAATCTACAACAATTGATGGAGCTTTTCTTAAAGCTTCTGTTAGTCTTTATCTCACCCTTTACATACTATTTATTGAAGAGAGCATTAATACCCTGAGAAACCATATTTTAAATTCTACTAAATGCTTAAAATGCCAAAGAAGGCCCAAATAACTGAATGGTAATGAAAATGAAGTGTTGATCATAGACTGATCTTTTAAATCACTAGTGAGGAAAAGTGACCAAAGCCTGTAGCTGGTACTAAGGACTGATGTCATGGGGGCATGGTCCAGCATAAGGGCTGGTGTAAAGAAATCTAGTCCATTGGGGAGTAGAGAGAGATGCTTTGGTTTAGGAAGGTATGTGCCTCCTGTAAGCTCTCTGACACTATTACAATGGGAAATTCACTACTCTATCACTTTTGCCTGGATTGCACTCTATGGACTGAGCCAATATCCAAACTGTCCCCATTCCCATGTACCTCTGACTGAAGGAGGGAGCAGCATGGGTGCTCCCCTGAGGCAAGGGGCAGGCACTGTGACAGGCCATGAGCAAACCAGCAGTAGAAGAGGGGAGGCAGGTTCTTGTGCACCCATTCCCAGCACAGCATACTGATATAAATCAAGCATAATCTGGTTCTCAGTTTTCTGGGCTTTATTGCACTCCCTGAAAATCAGGCAGATTTTTTTTCCATTGGCTTTGGTGGAAGAGGAATGTGAACACCACTAATGATGTGAACAACATTCTTAGTGATGTCAACAATCATTTTGCCTCTGTAGGTAAATAAAGTGAAATAATGTCCTCCAGGGTGCTGCATGCTCTCAGTTCTTACTGGAGTCAAGGAGAATTGAAGAGACTCAGCAGGGTTGGGACTGGAGTGAAGACTGTCAGATTTGGCCCAGAGATATATGTATAACAAAACCCCAAGCCCCAATATTTTAAATACTTAAATTCTTCTTTCAGATAGCAGATGTGATTTTAATAGGATTTTAGATAAGTTTGACTTTAAATGCTTTAGGTCTGGTTCTTCCTCTTCTTTTCTAGGAACAACATGAAAGGGCATTAATATCTTCCTGAGATAAATCCTGGTAATCCTTTTACCATTTCCTTTGTGTCCTATTCATATCATTACATCTGTGGGGGTTGGGGGAAGGGAAACAGACTCTTTGGAGTCAGTCCTCCCATTTTAGGAGCTGGACAGACAAAGGTTATGGCTGGACAGGGAATTATGATCACCTACTATCAAAGATTTTGTTTTTAGTCAGGCATCATCTTTCTGAATTATACTTCCAGAAAAACTCTACGGAGTCTAGCAGATTTTTATTAAATATGTTGTAGTACAGTCCTCAGTCCAGCATAGATACATCTCAAAATGTCAAGAACAAAAAGGACCACAGATGAAGTCCTGGTTTTACTGAAGTTACTGGAAGAATTATTTTTGACTGCAGTGGGATTAGGAGTGTATTGCACTTATCCATATGAATAAAAAATGCTTTAAGAGCCAGATTAACACATTAGTGCAGCAGAGATGAACTTGAAGCTTTCTAGTTGGAGGCATAGCTGGGGTTTTTTTGTTTATTATTTTCAACAATGATCGACTAAAAATAATGTAAAGTGGTAGCAGCTTATTGTCAGGAAAAGTAAAGATCAAATAAATCCTTTGGTCTTTTACTTCTTGTCTCTTCCCTTTTCAGTTTCAGTGTTTAGCCTTGGTGGTAGGGCTGACATCCCATAAGAGATATTTCTAAAGGATCAGATTAAGGCGGTTTAAGGAGCAAAGTGTGGGTGGCACACTGTGTACTCAATGTACACAGATCTTTAGGCTCAGAGGAAAAAGAAAGCACCTATCTACAGATACAGTGATAGAAACTGTTCCTTAAGTAATAAGTAGTGGTATAAATAAATAACGGACAGGGTCAAATGAAAACAAAAATATATAATCACAAGAGACATATTTTAGAGACAATAAAACATAACAAAAACATAATCACCCCCAATAAAAAATTAGTTGTTTTATCATTATGTTGAATGTTGTCATAGTCTTCTTTGATTACCAGATAAAGCCAGTGGAAGTATTATCCTTTAGACACAGCCATGCCAAAAGAGAATTGTTGTACACATTGCTAGAATAATGGTGTTGCTTCCCTACCTACTGGCTATAGAAACTATTTTTCTTTGCTCAGGATGATGGGCTCTGTTCATTTGGGCTCTTGCGGGGACCATTAAGGTGTCAAAGGTGGCCAGAGCCACCATTAAGGTGTCAAAGGTGGCTCTGGCAAAGTTTTGCTCCTGTATTATCTCTTGGTGACTAATGTGCCAGCCGGTGTAATGACTGTTTTCCTGACTTGTTGTAAAGATGACAGCCTGATTTTTGGTCAGATGATGTTAAATAGATACCGTTCATTTTACATTTCATCAGCTGATAGCCCCATGCTTTGATCCAGCAACACATGTGAACCTGGGGAGAAAATTATTTAAAGACTGGAGAACACACCTTACATACCTTCCCTCATCAAAGAGAAGGTGAGGTGATGACTTGATCATAGTTCATACACCGGAGGAAGAGATCAGATAATAGAGACTTTTTTAATCCAGCTGTCCAAACCATAGCCCCACTGAATGGGGACAGAACTGGACAAATATACATCAGTTCACATTTTAACAGTGATGGTAACTCTCCATTGGAACAAATTACCAGGGGTGGGTTCTCTGCCCTTCAAAATCTTTGAACCAAGACTGACTTTTTGAAATAAATTGTCTTTGTTCAGCCCCATTTTACTGGGCTTGGTGCAGAAATCAATGGATGACATCCTATAGCCTCTGTTATGATCAGAATGTCTCCCCTATGGCATTTAACATCTATTACTCTTTAATTCCGTGTATGATTGCATTAGCAGAATAGGGTGCTAGTAAGTTTCTGATCTTACATTTAGGCTTAGTGATAATTTACTTCTTTTCTTCTCAAAGTTCTCTTAACTGTAAGACAAAAGATAAACTTCCCCAAAGATCTAGTAAAAAATGACAAATCTTTTTATCCTCTGTCCCCTCCCAAATCAAGTAATGAATGACAGGTTTATTCCACTAATATAACTGAAGCTTAGAAAATGCTAGCAAAATGTCGTAATTATGAAGGTAATTGTATATCTTCACATGAGTGATGTGCTAACTGTGAAGTCATTCACCAGGCCAAGTGTCTTTTGTGGAGTCAGAATTATTTGTTTTGAAAACACAGTGCATCTCTTCATGACTCTTTCTGGAAACAAGCTGAGTATTTGCAGACCTCTAGGAGCCCAGTAATAAAGGAATTAAATATTATTCTGTTTCAGTGTGGGGGAAATGCAGACAATTTATTGCATTTCTGAGACAGGCTGGAGGCTGGGGTTCTGAAGGAGCCTTGTTTACTAAACCCTGGGGCTGGCCAAAGCATTTGGATCTGTTTAAAAAAGGGCTAAACCTGTGCCTTGAACTGCTATAAATTTAATAGACCTGTCTCTGACCCTTCTCACAATGGTCAGAATGGAGGAACTCTGGAGAAACTCCTAAGTGCTTCCGTTTTGTTGCCCCACATATAAATAGCTTATTAGCATCCTATTAAACATTTGACCCCATGTTAATTTGGTCACCACTTGGGTGTCCAGTATAGGCCCATAAATGAAGCTGTTTCACGTACAGACAAATCAATATTTATTACTGATCAGCCCACGGTTGCTCTTCAGTTCCTCACAGAGGCTCACTGTTGCAACAGCTTGCTCTGGCCATTCATTAACTGCACTGCAGACAGACAGCAAGTCTAGTTAACTAGGTCTGGAGCAAAAGCAAGTCAGCAAGCAAAATATTTGACAAATTCATTGAGGGGATAATTTGATTTGATATTTTTAAACTGTTGCTAGGATTACTTGGGAAGGGTTTTTGAATGACAATGCAGGGCACTACACCCCAGGAGCTCCTGCCCATCCTTTTTGGTTTCATTCCACGATATAGTACCCAGTCCTGTCTTGTGCTTAGCACCCTCAGTTCACATTAACATATGGAACATACATTACTGAATAGGTGCAGACTCATGGGTCTTATATGACCTTCTGTTGTATCTACTTTATACCAGACAGGCTGGTGTATATAGGAGGTATAAAGCCTCCCTTCCCCCACTTGGATTTTCCGTAGAGACTGTTCATTTGGTGCAGAGCTATTCCATCGGCTCAAGCTGCCCGAGGCACAGAAAGTCTTCTGAAGTGGGCTGAGAAATGGGTATAAGATGAAGGTGGCAGGTATCAGATTAGGAGTGATAAGAGCTGCAACAGAGGTAGACTTGTTTGCTGCAAAATAATGTGTGCGCCACTGAAGCAATGGGAGGGCCTGCCCTAAAGCCCAGTGGGGTCCACCTTGACTACCAGCAGCTCCTAAATGTGGAGAGGTAAGCCAATTCCACTCTGCCCCTGGGCTGATGCCTTCACCATTACTGGAATGAATCTACCCCATGGTTTCCAAATCAACAGTCTGTTGAATAAAAGGTATCTAATAAAAGTAGGCCATTATTATCCTGCTGATTCACATAGACTTGGAACTGAAGTTCCCCAAACCTAAAACTAAACCTAAACTTATCTAGATCAGAGAAATACTCACTCCCTACTCTCCAAAAACCCCTAATAGACTTTCATTCTGGAAAACCCTGTGCTGAAATCTGTTGTAGGACACTATTGGTTTCACAATCCCCACTGGGCCTTCTGTGTTGAATTCTTGCAGGTTCTCTGGGAAGGGCAGTAACATGACAATAATAGTTCATAAGTATCACTTAGCTTCAAGATACCACTTTTCATTCCTAGATCTCAAATCACTTTACAGAACACCATTCTCCCACCTCCCCCTGCCATTTTTCTCAGCTGGAGATAACTGAGGCACAGCACAGTGAAGTGATTCACTCAAGGCCATACACAAGGCCAGTGGTGGAACTGTCAACAAGTTCTAGGCTTCCTGATTAAGTAACACATATAGGAAATAATGGCACCTCCCAGGATTATCAAATGGGATTTACTTTCATTAAGTGAAGGGCAGTTGTGACTCTTGTATCAAATGGTTGTATCATTCTATAAGGGAGTCCCATTTGCTTGAATATTTGGAAGGAATGGAAATTGCTAGCAGAAAACAGAAGAAATACCCTTGTAGTGAAAGATGTTTAGAGATACTGCTGCTGCTGCCATCTAGTGACTATTATGTCCCTTTTTTAACTTTAAGAGATGTGCGCGACTCCAAAGAATGTTTCTTTTTTAGATTCTCCAAGGCATTCACTCTCATTGCAGGGGAAGAAAGTCACTGTAAAAAGAGCAAGTTTTGGATGTTTATAAATTGTTTTCAGCAACACAGGAATGCTAGAAGATCAAAGAGACAGTGGTACAGCTATTGCATAAGTGTGCATAACACGGCCTGTCAGCCAGTAGTCATTAGAGAGAGCTCTCCTGTGGCCTCTGTGAAATGAGCTAGTGGTCTTACTCCAGTTCCAGTACGCAGGTGTCCCCATCACATAAACCCAGCACCATAAATGCCTTCTTTATTGTCCATCTCAGCAGAGAGACTAAGGGCTGAATAGGCCTGGAGACAGAATGATCCTCTCATCCCCTTAGGTGGTCCATCCGGATCAGGGTTGTGGCACATCAATGAGGCGCTGTGGGAGATTGCCCTGCAGCTGTGTGTGCACCTTGGAGGACTTACACAGGACTTCCATTTCAGAGCTGTCACTGCAGAACGTTTCATGAGGGCAAGATAACTAAAAGCAAAACTTGAAATAAAATACAATTGTATCGCTTAGCGGCAGTATTCTGGTTAGGGCAGAAAGCTGTGCACAGCAAGGCACTCGCTGAATGAGTGATGGACTTTTATGCAGGAAAGAAGCTAAATATGTATGTGCCATGTTATGTTCAGCTGGTAGAGAGAGCACTGAGTCTTCTCACAGCTGAATTCTCTCCTTTAAATTCAGGTGGTCCCAAGAGGAATGCCTCTCATTTCCCTCAGTGGGAGTTATATGTACCCTGTCTGAAAAGAGTAAGGTGCATGAATAGAAATTGCAGGCTTCAGGTGACATCCAAGCTGTGATCTGTGGTTATCACAAGAGTTGTAGTGACTCCTCTCCTGCAGGAGTAATTGTTTTGAAGAGATTTTGGCAGCATTCCCCCCTCTTTGATCAAGGTAAAAAGAATTTTTATTTGGTCTCATGCAAAGTCAGTGCAGCTTGCATGTAAAATGCTATGCAGACCTGCAGGCTGGTAGCTTTTTTACTTCCATCTCGTGCTGGCTTAATATGGCATAAATATGCACAGAAGGTGCAGGCACATCAGACCCATAATGTTCATGCAGTTTTTTAATGACTCTTGATGCATTTTATATATAGTGTATGATTAGCATTTGATGCAATGCTAATCAATTGTATCAGAGAGTGGTTACATTTTTTTATATACTAATGCCTGTTTTAGGCCATCCTAACTGATAAGGATTAACGTGCTAGTTTCATAGGGGCAGATTATCCTGCAGCCTGCCTATTGTCAGGTTTCTTGCATCTCTCTCTAAAGGAAGAGATTTTGGCTGCTGTGAGATCTGGGATATTGGATTGGATGGATTCTGGGGCTGTTCTAGTATGGCAAGTCCTACGTTCTGATAATCAGAGAAATCCAAATAAACAAGCAATAAATAATCCCAATGAAATGTAATCCTGAGACCTGGATTTACCAGGGCACTTCAGCTGCTTCATTTTGCTCCAAAAATGCAAAATAGCCCCAAACGCAAGTAGGCAGAGCAGCTGGGTTTGCTGTTGCTTTGTGCTGCTGGCGCAGTTCAAAATGGCCAAAATGTACCAGTTTTATGCTAGTTCATAATTACAGTGAAAATGTTGAAAGAATTGGATGAAGGCCCAGAATAAGGTAAAGCTGAAATAGAATAATCTGTATTTCCTTTTTTGTGTTGCAGTGCCATGGTTCCCTAGAAGTATCCAGGAGCTTGACAGATTTGCCAATCAGATCTTAAGCTATGGAGCTGAGCTGGATGCAGACCATCCTGTAAGAAAGGAGCCCTGTGTTTTTAGACATAACTTGACTGTAATTGGGTCTGATGATTCTCCCTTGGGAACATTCTTTACAGTGGGCCAGTTTCTGAGCTGTCCCATGGATCTAGGGTTATCTGAAAGCTAGTCCAATCTCTATAAAAAATTAGAGATCCCCAAAGGTTACTGTAATTTATAAAAGTGCTGGCAGCGCAAAAGGGGTATTGTGGTAACTGGCAGTCTCTAAAACACAGAGTTACCAGACACACGCCCCTTTTTCTCAGTTATTCCAATTATACTTATGGAAAGGAGTCTGAATGTAATGGCTCAAGGGACAGTTTGGGGCCATTCATGGGCTCATGCCACAAAAAGTTGGGAGGCACTATATTACAGCATGGGGAAATGGAGAGTTTCCTTCCTTCAAAATATTAAGAGGTGATTGAAATTTATATCTTGTCATTTATTTATGGAGTCTAACATTGCATTTGTGTGGCATAACACAATAAAAGAAATGGTCTCTGCCCCAAAAAACTTGCAATTCACAGTTGGCCCTAATATACAAGCGAAGGCAGTCTGTTTGCACTAGTTAGCATGTGAATTCTTAAGGTATTTTTAAAACTCTGCCCAATATAAAAATACTTTCTGTTTCAACCCCCCACCCCCGCCTTCCAACCAAACAACTTATTTTCATGTCAAAACACACCCAGTTTCATGCAGTGCAACAGAAATTGCTGCTATTACTTTAATTGAGACAGGGTGATTATAAATAAATTACATGCAGCTCAACAAAAATTGCAGCTATTAGTTTAATTGAGATGGGGTGATTAGTCATTCACTACCTATTGCTTAATCCAAAATGCGTTATGTATCATGTACAATGATTCATAATATTCAGTGTGGTCATATGAAAAACAGAATGAAAGAAGATGCGATTACTTGGGTGAACTGAATCAATAGCCCTCTCATGTATTGCACTGGAATAAAACAACATTGAACTTGAAAGCAAAAAAGAAATAAAAATAGGGTATTGAAATGTATGAAGCATCTCAGCACCAATTGCTGGATCTAATTAGTTAGTGATCAGTTTCCATTAAGTTGTCTTAAAAAGAAAATGCAACTAGGCATATGTTATAGTAGTGGTGCTTAACTTCCAGCCTGCAGGCCAAATGTGGCCCAAGCAGTTATGTGATCTGACCTACCTGGCTCTCCACAGTGTGTGGCCAGGTCCCAATCTGGTTTGAGGGGCTTGGGCCAGGCCCAATCCAGTGTACAGGGCCAGGGCATGGCCCCATCTTTCTTGTGGAGCTGGGGACTGATCAGCAGGTAAGGCTGGGCTGCAGGTGCGATCCAGTATGTCAGGCTAGTGCCCAATCCAGTGTGTGGGGCTAGGGCCTTGGGCTGATCTTGTGTGTAGGCTGGGTCCCTGGACATGATATGGTGCACAGGACAGAGGCCACACACCAGACTGGCCTTGCACAGTAAAATGGGCCTTGGCTCCACATGCCAAATCAGGCTTATGGATTGTGTCTGGTCAAAAGTTGGGCACCACTGTGATATAGTAAACAAGGATGACAGAATTTAAGATGCAGGAAGAGGAAAAGCAGGAATCTCTCAGGGCTAGATACATACATTCAAAAAGTCTAAGGTGGAATCTATCTAAGTAACATGGTTTTCCATGAGTAGCATAGTTCAGATTGGTTGCAAACAGAAAACGCATTTGCCCAGGAGGTTGGGGGGGGGAGCAAATATTAGAGCACGTTCTGCCATTTTTAAACCAGTGTCTGCAAAACTTCTCTTCTGTTGTGACAATAGACCAGTTTCCAATCTCTTATCCTGGTAAAAGTGTAAGTCTGTACCTGGCCCAGATGTTTTAGCATTTCAGGTAGATAAGGGAGCTAATAGTAGAGCAATGTTCTCTTGTGCTATTCTAATGCATCATCTGTTCTCATATATACTAGTACACTTTGCTTTGGATTCAACTGTGTCATGTATCTGGCTTCATCACAGTTATCCCCAGATCTATTTCCATCCTATATTGCGTATGGAACCATTTGTTAACTGTTTGGGAGTCAGATAAATTATTATTACTTTTGTACACTACAACAACACTAGTCAAAGTCTCAGTCAAGATGGGAGTCCCATTGTTCAAGGCTCTGGAAATATACACAGTGGCCATGTCTACATGAGAAGCTGCCTGTTTTACTGTGCAGTAATGTCATGTGGCGACAGCCATAATGTGATGCTACTGTGCAGTAGCTTTAGTCTACTACACACTAGCGTCATGAAAAAAGTGTTCATCAGCCCTGCTACACAGTAACTCAGATTACTGCTCAGTCATTTAGTACTTTTAGTACATTTAGTACTTGTCTATACAAGTACTAAATGAGTGTGCAGTAATGACTGAACAGTCAGCGTCTCGTGTAGACACGGCCAGTGAGGAGCAATCTCAACTCTGAAGAACAGTCTAAATAGCCATGCATGACAAAGATTGGGAGAATTACTATGCCTATCTTAAGAGATGGGGACCTGAGGCAGAGAGAGATCAAATAACTTGTCCCAGGTCACACACAGTCAGTGGCAGAGGTTGAAATTACAATGGACTGAGCTGCAAAACTGTCTTTTCTTTCTGTTGTAACCTGAGTTTTATCTGTGTCCTCTGGGATGGCTGAATTTGCAGGAACAGAGGTCTCATCTATGCTGAACTTCAAACAGTTTGAGGACAGCTTTAGGCATGGCTTCAGCTGGACGAGTTTCTCACATGGTTTGACTAGGTACTGAGGAGTGGACCTAATAAGCAGAAGCTTCTTTTAAGCATGGTTCTAAAATGGTTCAATCCTGCTGTTAGGGCGCTTGTACATGTGATGCCATTACCATGAACAGGTGACGAAAATGTCATTTTGTGTGAGGCTTAATGGTGTTACACTGTACATGTGCAAGAGTGCTGGGGGTTTTAAATGAGTTTGCATCATTGCAAACTAAACTACATTCCAATGTAGTTTAGTTTGCAATGGTGTGAATTGCAATGATGCAGCTGTCAGCTTGCCCCCCAGCAGCAGGAGAGGCAGGCAGGCTCTGCAGAAAAAAAGGATCAGGCCCCTCGCTGCTTCTGCCTTCAGCAGCCTCCTGCTGCCAGCAGAACAGCAGGGGGCATCCAGGATTGGCCTAGTTTGCCCCTGCGGCAGTGCAGGAAGGTGGCAGGAGGGTGTCTGGGTTTGCTGGCAGCTGGAGAAGGCAGCAGAGGTGGTGCACAGGGTTTTGGAAGCCCAGGCAGACTGCTAGCTGGCTGGGTGCTGTCCCAGCTCAGAGGCACCCAATCCAATGCTTCCCCAGCCTGCCTGGGCTTTCAGCACCCTGTGTACCATCCCCACCACCTTCTCTAACTGCCAGCACACCCAGCTGCCCTTCTGCCATCTTCTCAAGCTGTCCCAGGGGCAAGGCAGCTCATTCCTGGGTGGCCCTAGGTGTCCTGCTGGCCGCAGGACCCTGCTTTCAAGCAGAAGCAGTAAGGGGCCTGATTCTTGCTGTTGTGGAGCTTCCCCACTCCTTCCTCCACAGCTGGAAGGTGATCTGCTGGTGGGCTGAGAAGCCACTGAGCTGCAGGGGGCACCAGTCCTTCCCTCCATGGTAGCAGCACCCCCTAGGGCCACCTGGGTGGGCTGCCAGTGGGCTGGATGCTTCCCCAACTCGGAGACAGCACCTGGCACAATCCAGCTGTTCCCTGAGCCCGCCTGCTGGAAGCCCGCCAGGTGCTGCTCCCTGGGTGGACTTGGGGAACAATTGGATCAGACCGGGTGCTGTCTCCACCCTGGGGCAGCATCTGGCCACTAGCAGCCCAGCTGGGCAGCTATGGGGGGTGCTGCCAGCATGGAGGGAAGGACTGGGGCCCCCATTGCCCATTGGCAGCTCACCCCCTGGCCACAGGAAAGCTTTGGCTCCAAAAAAAAAGGATTGGGCCCCTTGCCATAACATGACCAAAAAATGGAAGTGGTGGGTTTCAATTAAACACCCACTGTTTCAATTTAGGGGCATAAAATAAAACCCTGAGGACTAAAACCCTGTCATTGTATACAAGCACCCTTACTGACCAGTCAGACTTTGTAGACAACACATTAAAACAGGTTAAATGCCCTTTTGCACAGCCTTAATGGTGTTGCTGTTTGCCCAAGTTTGCAAATTCGGTGGCGTATTACGTGTGAATTCCAGCTGCTGTAGCAAATTCAGTGGCATAGTGTGCCTTAAATGCATTTGGGGCGCAGCAAACTGAAACACTTCTGAGGAGTTTTAGTTTGCTACCTTACAGCCGTGGAGTTAATCACCAGGCTTTGTATGGCTCAGGAGCTGTGCAGACAGCCCCAGCAGGCAGCCTGGCAGTAGCCCAGGAAGGCAGGCTGCACTGAAGGAAAAAAAAAAAGTGGCAAGCCTGATCTTTTTTTTTCCCCCTTCCCTGGAGCATGCCTCCCTGCCTGAGGTGCGCAGTGGCCCAGTGCTTTCTTCCTCAGCTGCGGTGCCCCCTGGGACTGCCCAAGTTGTGTGTCTGTGGGCAGGTGCTGCTTGGAGGGGGGCAGCTGCTGCTGCAGAGGGAACCCCAGAGCTCAGGGACCGCTCGCTCTGCCGGCAACTCACTCTCCCCTCCCTGCCACTAGAGAGGCAGGTAAGTGACACAGGGGTTTACTTGCTCTAAATTGAAGCAGTGTTTTTAATAAACCACCGCGTCAATTTAAACCCCTGTGTCATCTACAAATGCCCACCACTGTTTTAGAAACTTTGTTCAGTGGAACTGTTCTGTAAACCAAGTTTTTGGCATAGTTTGGTTGCTAGTAAGAACAGGGTCAAAACATAGAAACAGAAGAAAATAGGACTGAAGAGACTTTTGCTCTATGCAGAATCATCCCTGTCTAAACCATCCTAAGCAGATGTTTGTCTACCTTTCATTATAAAAAAAAAAAATGGTAGAATTCACACCTTCTCTAAGTAACCTCCTCTGGTGCTTACTGTTCCTAATATCATGGAATCATAGAAAATGAGGGTTGGAAGGGACCTCAGGAGGTCATCTAGTCCAACTCCCTGCTCAAAGCAGGACTATCCCCAATTAAATCAGTCCAGCTAGGGCTTTGTCAAGCCGGGTCTTAAAAACTTCCAGGGATGGAAATTCCACCACCTCTCTAGGTAACTTGTTTCAATGCTTCACCACCCTCCTACTGAGAAAGTGCACTGGTTACCAACCCACTAGCTAAACTATTGCATGGGAGGATGTAAACGTGCAATCTGGCTTTTCAGCCCAGGGAGAAGCTTACTTCTCACTACAGTGCAAGATTTCCTACCATCAAAACAGGATTGATCTTGGAGTCCATACTTACCGCCTTACCCATTTCTATGTTTCTATGAAAAACTTCTTTTCCGTAAGGATATCTAGAATCTGGAACACACTCCCAGCAGAGGTGGTGCAGTTGCCATCCCTGGAGGTGTTCAAGAGGAGGCTGGACAAGCACCTCGTTGAGCTCATTTGAGCCGAATTACCTCCTGCCCATGGTAGGGGACCAGACTTGATGATCTTACAGGTCCTGTCTGGTCTTACTATTCTATTCTATGAAGCCATCTTCCCCGTTTTGCCTTTCCCTGGTGCCAAAACTGACTATACAGGGCACAACCTGACAAATGCACACGTGAGGTTTGCAGCCCTTCAAAGCAGTTTGAGTCATTGCAACCCATATGTGGTGTACATCCACCAGTTTTCTATGTTGCTAATTCGTAGCGCAGCAGGTTTTTTTGACACTAGGATCTCCCAGTGTCAAACCTCTTTGCCCCACTGAACAAAGTGGCATGGCTCACAAGGCAGCAGTGTGCACTGTCGGAAAAGGAGCCTAGCTGGCCAGAACCACGTTCTAGCTGCTAGTTGGGCTCCAAGCAGCCAGCTCAGCACTACTGCTGCCCTTGGAGGCCCCCAGGTAATGGTCTGCTGGGGCCTGCACAATTGCTGGCCCCAGCCTCCCCATACCCCATCCAGGTCACTTTGCCACATACTGGAGTACGTGTGGAGGGGCATGTCTGGGGACAAATAGCAGTGGCACAAATATGTGCTCCTGCTCTTTGTCCTATGGGAAATGCGTGCCCCTGCACCTGCATGCTTGCCGGGATGCGCCTTACTTGCGGAATGGATTTTAGTACAAGATCACTTTCCTGATCCCTCTGAATTCAGTGTCAGAGCTCCTGTTGATTTTACTGGTCGCTTGTTTAGGTCCTGAGCCCTGAATTGTTTTTACTAATTGAGAGGAATGCCTTTTAATCCTTTCTTTCTAGGGATTCAAAGATCCTGTGTACCGAGCCCGGAGAAAGGAGTTTGCTGATATTGCCTACAACTACAGACAGTGAGTGTGTAGTGCACAGACAGGGAAGAAACCTGTCACACAAGCAAATTCCTCCCTTTTTGCCCTTGTGCTTCTCTGTCAGTGGAAACTGGGGTATTTTCTTTTCCAGTGGTCTCCTTTCTTGCATATGTTTAAATCCTCCTATTCTTACATTTATCCCAAAACAACAGTTAAACAAAAGTAAATTGCTCAAGGTGCACATTCATATGAGAGTATCTCCCCCTCTTTACCCACACACCACCACTAAGCTTTGTTGTCTAATTACACAGCAGTATCAGATGCTACTACAAAGACCTGAGCACTGAATAATGCAGCTTCTGGTATTCTTCACAGGAGGAGAAGGGGAGAGTGTTTATCATTCACATTAAAGTGGAAGCTGCACACGCTGTTAAAATAATGAATAACTTATGGTTCTGATGTTAATCCAGTCCTTAATACTCCACTTTTATCATGTCTGATCCAGCTGCACAGAGCAATTTAGGTTCTCATTTCACACACAAAAAAATAAACAAATGAAGATGATATGTCTACCTAGGCGGGACTTTTTTTGCTTTTCTGCTTTTTCAATTTTTCCCCATTGATCATGGTCCAATACAAAGGAATGAAACACCTGTCCCAAAGTTATTGACACCTTTACATCACTCCTAGTGGCTCAAGTCTTGAAGTTAGTTGCTCAACTCCCTTCATTTCAAAGGATTGTGCCATATAGTTAGTTTTTTATAAAGGGCTCCCTGATGTGAGGAGCAGTACTAACAGAACAAAAAGATGGGCCCTGCCGCAAAGGGCTTGCAGTCAGAGAATATGGCAAAACCACTGTGTTTAATTACTTTAAGGGAGTTAAGAAGTTAGAATCCTGCTGAAACATCTGGGCAAAGGGTTGTGGTAGGATTCTGTTCTTAGTTATATTTCTAGGAGTATATGGAAATAGTATACTTCCTGTGGAACTGACAGCAGAATTTGGCACACTTCAGCCAAACTTTATGTAAAAAATATAATAGAGAACGTATAAAACAGAGCTATTTTAAAATCTGAAAACATGTTAGAGGGATGAAACCAGGGTATTCTGACATATGTCCATATCAGGGGTTAGACAAAATTACTTCACAGTTAATCAGGAGTTCACAAAGTCCATGCTTTTCAATGAGGCCAGAAACAGGAAAATGACAAGAGTCAAAGAAATGTGGCTTTTTTTTATTCTCCTGGAAGAGGGGGAGGCAGAGTTTTCGCCTCCCTTGGCTCTGGCATAAGCTTTCCAGTTACACTACAAAGAATCCATGTCCTTCCTGCAGGGATGTCCCATCAGGGTCAGGGGAGCACAGAGAAAGAATGACAGAGGCAGCTGTGTAGAAAGTGGGGGGGTGGCTGTATATTCAAACCTCATATGAAAGGAGAGATGATCAGGGTCTTTAAAGATACCTATGAAATGCAGGTGTTCTTAACCCTTAAAATCAGCAAGCATAGGTGCAATAGCCACATATTAAATTAAATCACACTTTTTTCCCCCTGGTGCCTTTCAGCTATTTCTTCTCTTTCCCTTTGTATTTCTCTTTTTTCCCCTCCTCTTTTGCTTTGTGTTTTGTCCTCCTTTCATTTTACCTTTCTCCTTCATCTCTTTGTGTTCTTAACTTCCCTGTCTTCTCCTCCTCTTCTGTCAGCTCTCTCTTCTTTCACCTCTTCCCTGTCTCTGCATTATTGATCTCAGGGACTTTTTAATTGAAATTTGAAAGTGCTCTAAGCCTCAACTTCCTTGCACATCCCTGCATGTATGGCCCAGGGATTAATTAGGAACAGTCAGCGCTATAGGAACAGCAGTATTCCCCCAGCAATCTTAATAATTCAAGACCATATTTAAAGCTCCACAGATCAAGGAAGACTGATGCACACAGGCAGAAAATTACTTAGCTTTTGAGGCACTGCCCGCAGGCCCAACTGAAAATGAGAGGGTAGGAGGTGGTGGGGTATCACTGGGAGTTTAACAATGGCTCTCTGGGCTTGGAAAGCCTCAGTGTTATTCCAGCAGTGCTGTTAACCCTATTAAGTTGCTTAAAACCCTTTGATTTTTTTAAAAGCTCATGGGTTCACCTATAGCCTTTCTCTTTATTGCTTGTGAATCAGGCTTTATCAGATTAATGCCAAAGCAATAGAAAATACTGGGCCAAATTCATTGCTCACTGGTACTTACTTCGTGTAAACTTCAGCATGGGCCTTGTGCATATGTGATTGATGGAAGCATTTAGCATGGAGTTCTTCCTATGGCTTTTAATCATATTTAACACTTGTATTTAAGGAGTGATAATAAGGCACTTCTCAAAGGTGCTTAAACTGGTAAGAGAGAGCGCCATGGCCACAGTGGGAACGTTAATGAATCAATGGGCAGAAAATGCAGGATCCTTCTACACATCAGCAAAGGGAAATTAATAATAATAGAAATAGCAGCCAGTGAATTCTGTTAACAGCCCATCATGATCAGAAAAAAAAATCTGGTTAGTTCATTTACTTATTTGTGCCATGATAGCCCCAAAATGCTGCAGCTGAGGTCAAGGCTACATGGTGTCCAGGTACTGAACAAAAACATGGGCAGTCCCTGCCATGAAGAGATTGCAGTCCTGATGCTCAAGCATATCACTTGAATTCATCAGAGTTACTTTAGATGTGTATTGATGGGTGTGAAAGGAGAATTGGGACCCCTTGCTGAGCACAGTGTTTTCTTTCTTGCTGCATGAGGTAAGAAGGAAATTTTACTGACCCCATTGATTTCTGCCCAGCTCTGAATGGGGACAGAAACAAAGATCCTGGTGGTACTAGCATTTTCTCATGTTGTTTGTTTACACATCACTAAAGTGCCCTTTGTTTTATAGTGGGCAACCTATCCCTGAAGTGACTTACACAGAGGAAGAAAAGAAAACATGGGGCATTGTCTTTCGGGAGCTAAAGACCCTTTATCCAACCCATGCCTGCTATGAGCACAACCATGTATTCCCATTACTGGAAAAGTACTGTGGTTTCCATGAGGATAATATCCCACAACTTGAAGATGTTTCCAGGTTCTTGCAAAGTAAGTTTAATATTAAGAAAGAGATGGTACAGTGGTTAGAGTTCTAGCTTTGTATTTGAGGGGCACAGGTTCAAATCCCTGGTCTTTCACAGACTGCCTATGTGACCATGCACAAGTCACTAGCTCTCTTTCCTTGCTGACTGTAAAAAAGGAGTTTGTCATACTTCTTTATGTACGCAGGGGTGTTATAAGATATTCAGATGGTGAACATATAGGTGTCATAGCCACAAAGCTCTTTGCTCCTTGGTACCCAGCTTATAAGTAAAATAAGGAGAGAAACTGATGTAAAACACTGTCCAGTTCCTTGGGATCACAACAAAACCAGACTTTTAAATGTGACATCTTTCACTCCCTCTCTCCCTACAGGTTGCAGTGGATTCCGCTTACGTCCTGTTGCTGGCCTGCTGTCATCTCGGGATTTCTTGGCTGGTTTAGCATTCCGAGTGTTTCACTCTACACAGTACATTCGTCACGGATCCAAACCAATGTACACCCCAGAACCGTGAGTACTTTGACACAGAAAATAATCAGAAGCTCATTTAGCTGCATGGGGTGCGTCTACTTGTGCATCCAGGACTGCAGCACGTTGAAGCCAGGTTGGAGCCCCTGAGCCTGAGTGAGACCCACAGCAGCCTCCTGCCCCCACCTCCACTTGCCTTCTGCATCTTCTGCCTCCCCACCTAGCCCTTTCTTCCCCACTTATTGTCAGGCTCAGTTTGGCTTTGGATCAGGTTGGGTTCCCTCCTGGGCATGGAGCACATGGAAACTCCATTCCCTGCCCTGCTAATGAGCAGCACCAAGGCTATTACATGGCTAGCAAGGGCTAAGCTTCCATGTGCTGTGCCGCAGGCGGGAATGGAGCCAGAGCAGTGTCTGACAGTAAGTGAAGGGAGGAGAGGAGAAGGGAAGTGGAGAAGCAGGAGAGGGGAAGAGGCAGAGACTTCAGAGAGTGTGGGGAGGAGGCAGAGGTTGTAGGGAGTCGGGGGGGAAGAGGTTGTGGGGAGCTGGGTGTGAGGGGGTGCTAGTATTGGGGGTGAGGGAAGGAAGACTTCAAGGGGAAGAAATGTGGGGAGGCAGAGGGCAAGGGAGCTACCTGACCCCCTCCTAGCCACCTAACCGCCCCTCCCCGTCACTTCTTTTCCTGCTGTAGCAGTGGGGTTGTAGGGGTGGGGGTGAATTTACGACAGTCCTCAAATAATTAGATTCTATACCTGGAAAATTAAAACAAACTTATAAGTTTTCCGTATATAGAATCTAATTATTGGTGAGATCATCTTAAATTCAGGGTCAGCTTAGATTCGAGTAAATATGGTATCGCTATATCTGCAAGCTGTTCTCTGCTCTGTTGACCTGTTTCCTTTCATTCTAGATGCGCCTCCACTGTCTACATATCTTTCCTACATAAATGTAATTCATTTGGTGATTTTTCTTTAGTGACATTTGCCATGAACTCCTCGGACATGTGCCTCTCTTTGCTGATCCAAGCTTCGCTCAGTTTTCACAGGTAAGAGCATACAGTACTTTATCATTATAATATAAGATTCTAGAGGCTGGATAATTTGAATAATTTATAAAAAGGTTATGGTGCTTTAAACCCATAGCTTATCGATTTAAATATAGTAGATGTACCCTTCCTCAGTATTGTGATACCCAAAAACTTGCCTAAATCGTTCCTTACCATACAGGTAGTCCAATTAAATACATGACCTATAGAAATTCTTGCCTAGTGCACATCTTCTGGACCATCACAACTACATCACAAACTTTTTACTTTAGTAACCTTTGTTCCAGGTCCAAGGGGTTAGACAATGTGACTAACTGTCACAACCTCAGTAGGCGCTGTGAGTATCTCTCTTGTATCTCTCTGCTCCCTGGGATGGGCCCCCCAACTCACCTGCCATGACTTGATGGACTTTTAACTGAAAAGGAGGGGTTCAGTGGTGTTTCAAGCCCAGGCCCAGAGATGGGCATTCTCAATGCTCATCACAGTTGGTCATAGATTCATAGATTCATAGATGTTAGGGTCGGAAGGGACCTCAATAGATCATTGAGTCCGACCCCCTGCATAGGCAGGAAACAGTGCTGGGTTCAGATGACCCCAACTAGATGCCTATCTAACCTCCTCTTGAAGACCCCCAGGGTAGGGGAGAGCACTACCTCCCTTGGGAGCCCATTCCAGACTTTGGCCACTCTAACTGTGAAGAAGTTCTTCCTAATGTCTAGTCTAAATCTGCTCTCTGCTAGCTTATGGCCATTATTTCTTGTAACCCCCAGGGGTGCCTTGGTGAGTAAATCCTCACCAATTCCCTTCTGTGCCCCCATGATGAACTTATAGGCAGCCACAAGGTCGCTTCTCAACCTTCTCTTGCGGAGGTTGAAGAGGTCCAGGTGCCCCAGTCTCTCCTCATAGGGCTTGGCCTGCAAGCCCTTAACAATACGAGTGGCTCTTCTCTGGACCCTCTCCAGGTTATCCACATCCCTCTTGAAGTGTGGCGCCCAAAATTGCACACAGTATTCCAACTGCGGTCTGACCAGCACCCGATAGAGGGGAAGTATCACCTCCTTGGTTCTGTTCATCATGCATCTGCTGATCCACGATAAAGTGCCATTAGCTTTCCTGATGACTTCGTCACTGCCGACTCATGTTCATCTTGGACTCCACTAGAACTCCAAGATCCCTTTCCACTTCCGTGCCACCAAGCAGGTCATTTTCTAGGCAGTAGGTATGCTGGACATTTTTCCACCCTAGGTGCAGCACTTTGCATTTCTCCTTGTTGAATTGCATTCTGTCGTTTTCTGCCCATATAAGCAACCTGTCCAGGTCTGCTTGTAGTTGTTCCCTGCCCTCCAACGTGTCCACTTCTACCCACAGTTTTGTGTCATCTGCAAACTTGGACAGAGTACACTTCACTCCCTTGTCCTAGTCGCTGATGAAGATATTGAAGAGTATCGGTCCAAGGACCGAGCCCTGCGGGACCCCACTGCCCGCACCCTTCCAGGTCGATACCGACCCATCTACTACGACTCTCTGGGTACGACCCTCTAGCCAATTCACCACCCACCAGACTGTGAAGTCATCCAAGTCACAGCCTCTTAACTTGTTCACCAGTATGGTGTGGGATATCATATCGAAGGCCTTCCTGAAGTCTAAGTAAACGACGTCAACCCCTACTCTTGCATCCAGGTGTTTTGTAACCTGGTCATAAAAAGAGACTAGATTAGTCAGGCATGATCTACCTGCTATGAACCCGTGCTGGTTTCCCCTCAGCATAATTTGTCCTGCCGGGCTCTCGCAAATGTGAGCCTTGATAATTTTTTTGAAGACTTTGCCAAGGATGGAGGTGAGACTGGCTGGCCTATAGTTGCTTGGGTCCTCCTTCCTCCCCTTCTTGAAAATGGGGACCACATTGGCCTCCGGGACCTGGCCCGTGCGCCACGAGTGTTCAAATATTCCCACCAGTGGCTGCGCAATGACATCAGCCAGTGCCTTCAGCACCCTCAGATGGAGCTCATCTGGGCCTGCCGACTTAAACGCATCCAGTTCCTCCAAGTCCCTCTGCACCATCTCAGGGTCTACACTTGGTAGTCTGGTGCCCTGCTTCTGCCTCTCTACAATCCCAGTGAGAGACTTGTCTTGCCCCTCGCTTAGGAACACTGAGGCAAAGAACTCATTGAGGAGTTCAGCCTTGTCCCCCCTATCTGTCACCAATTGCTTGTGTCCATTTAGTAGAGGTCCTATTCCACCCTGGGCCTTCCTTTTACTCCCTATATATCTAAAAAACAATTTTTTGTTATCCTTAACTTGAGATGCCATCCTCAGCTCCATGGTAGCTTTGGCCTGTCTGTCTGTCTCCCTACAAGCACGAGCAGAGGAGGCATACTCCTCTTTAATAATCTCTCCCCGTTTCCACTTTTCCCTCAAATCAGCCGAATAAACCCTGCCCATGCGCTGGGGTTGGTGGCTGACCCCAAGCTCACTTTTGTGGAGCCTGGGGTTGATGAGCTTTGTCTGGCTCCCAGGCACTGCCTTCACCTATTCTCTGTGGGACAGGGTCGTTTACAATTACTGCTCAGCCAGGTTGCACCCTGGCGAGCTCAGCTTCTTGCTCCCTGCCTCTCTCCCACTTGCCAGCTTCTGCCGGTGTTTTTAAATTCCCTGTGGCAGTGGCTGCGGCTGACATCATCAGCCGGCCACTGCCGACCTTGATTGAGAGCTGCTTGAAAAGTTGGTGCAGCGCTGGCTCGTGTGACCCAGAAGCTGATCTGGCCTGCCTCAGGTAAGTCTTCAGGGCCAGGGTCCCCAGGTCTCTCTCCTGGAGCATCGGGGTTTGTCCCTGGCACGTTTGGTCCTCAGGAGTGGCCACCACACCAACACTTTGATAACACCCTTTGTTAATTTCCATAGGATTTCTACTAAAAAAATGGTGGAACAATATGGGAAAGTGTTATAAACACATTTTGTGTGGTAGTAGATGATGGTAATATTTAAAACATGAGAAATTAAATGCAGCATGGTAGGAAGGATGTTTGCAATAAACAGATGGAAGAATAATGGTTTATTGTTACAGGAAATTGGACTTGCATCTTTGGGAGCCCCGGATGAATACATTGAAAAACTTGCTACGGTAATTTAGTTAATTAAGGTGGGACTTTCCAAAGCACTGTGGGCTGGTCTGCTAAGTTAATGGTAGAACTCTCGTTGACTTCAACAGAAACAAAATTAAACTAAGGATAAGCACTTTGGAAAATGACACCCTCAAACATTTGCATTAATGGAGAATAATTTTATCATCCTATCAGAGTGTTAACAGTGAGATTTATGATTGAAAACAAAAGGCCAGTTTACAGTAACTCTATGACAAATGTCCTCAAGCAAGAAGAGGTGCACTTTACTACATTTCCACTGTAATGAGACCTGCCTTTCCACTAGGTGGCTCAAATAATTCCCTATGAAGTCAAAGGAAGTTATGCATAACTTACTGTGAGTGAATTGGGACCCAGATCTATGAACTCCAGCTGGAAGCTGAAAATGAAACTCTATGCTTTCTGTCAGATGTGCAACCTTTAGTCCTTAAGGTTCTCCACTCAGAAGTTTGTTAACAATGAATTCTATTCCACTCTCAACATCTCTATTATAAGGTGTCATGTGTCTGAAACAGGAAGCCCATGTTCTGTCAATAATGGCTCAAACCTCATTCAGATTGACAAAACAGAATCTAATCCATCACCTCGAGCTTTACCATCTCTGCTTTGCCAACAGATGTAAGCATAGTAAAAATATAACTTCATTGGTCAGGAAGGTAAGGAGCCTCATTTGAGGTTGTACCCTCAAAATGTACCCTCATTTTTGAGGGTGTAAGATGGTGGAAAAGTCTAATGTGGGCCCTACAGAGAACTGTACCATTTATGCATCATCAAAGCTAAACTGAAAAAACAAAACAAACCTTTTTTACAGGAAGTTTAAATTGTAATTATAATAAAAAGCAATACCAATATTTATGTCTAATTTTCCAATTAGGTTTATTGGTTTACTGTGGAATTTGGGCTCTGTAGAGAAGGTGATTCCATAAAGGCCTATGGTGCTGGGCTCCTCTCTTCATTTGGCGAGTTACAGGTAGGTCCCCAGTAACACTTTATAAGTTACACAGTTCATGTTAATTTTTTTTTATAATTGACTTATATTTGTCTTCTGAATGCCCTTATATCTTTGTATACTGGGCATTCAAAATGAAGTAAATGGCTTATTAAAGTATGGCATTTTAGGGGGAAAGTTATACTTCATAAATTGCTCATTTTTATTCCCTTTGAGCTTCTCCCTGTTCCCTTTGTACCCAATGGTCAATTCTTTTTCACTTCTGTGGGAGGGGAATTACCATATTTATCTGAATCCAAAATTACTTTGAATTTAAGATGACCCCTGCCAATAATTGGATTCTTTACATGAGAAATTATAAATTTGTTACCATTTTACATGCATAAAATCTAATTAGTGGTGACTCTCCCCCCCTTTCCCCTCCCCCCCCCCCCCAAATGGCAGGGGAAGCATTGGCTGGGGTTGAGAGACCAGATGCCTGCTCCCTCCTGCTGTCCCTCCTGCCACTTGCCCCCCAAGTCCCTCTGCCATCTTCCCCCTTCCCACCCCCATTTGCCTCCATGCCTATGTCTGCCCCTCTGCTGCTTGTCCCAAGTGCTAGCCCTCCCTACCCCTTAACCCCCATATTTGCACATCACTCATGCCATCTGTTGCTCCCCACAGTGCCTGCCCCCCTGCTGCCTGTCCCCCACCATTCCCTGCTTTCTCCACTGCCTGCTTCCACACAGCCACTTGCCCCCATCTGCCTCTTACCTTCTGTAGGGGCTCTCAGGCAGTCAGAAGCAGCAGCCCCAGTCCTGGTCCATCCTGGCCAGGCAAAATCAGTGGCAGCAGCTCTGGGCCTGCAGAACGTAAGTGGCTGGGAGTCAGGGGGCAGGCTGCAATGTTTTTCCCACACTCCTCCCAAGCTGCACATCACACAGTCTCCTGTGCACTCTCCCCCCCCCATGTGATCTCCCTCCTGTGCCCCTCACTCCGAAAACATGGTCTTCCCTGTGTTCAGCCCACTGCAAGCCACCTTCCTCACCGTATGAGCCACCCCAGCCCAGAGCAGGCAGTAGCTCAGTTCCTGTTTTGGTTTTGGGCCCAGAGCTGAAGTCAGCACTGAGCCACCACCTGTCCTATGCTGGTCCTCAAATCTAAGATGAAGATTTTCTTCCCCTCAAGGTGATGGGAAGGAGGGGCTCATCTTGGATTTCTGTAAATATGGTAAGCCCTGGTTAACTAAGAAAATGGATGGTGAAGTGTCATCAGCCTTTTTTGTTATACATTGTTTAGCCCTTTTTATTTTAAATATATAATTTGCTCTTTGTATGCAGTACTGTTTATCAGATAAGCCTGAGGTTCAACCCCTGGTCCTAGAGAACACTGCAGTTCAGCCGTACCCTGTCACTGAGTTCCAGCCTAGATACTATGTTGCTGAAAGTTTTAAAGATGCAAAGGAAAAATTAAGGTAATGCAGTCATCTTTATTAAGGGCCTAATCCCATGCCTATTGAAGTCAGTGGGAAAGCCCCTGCAGAGTTCAATACGTGTTGAATCAGGCACTAAATATTTATAGCTACTAGAAACGGTTATTCAGTATTTCCATATGTTGTTCAGCTAACTACATTCTGAATTCTGACCAGGGTTATTAAATCTCTCTCTCGCGTGTGTGCACACATGTGCGCATACACACATATACAAACAGATAAATGCTTTTTGTGTATCACTCTAGTTGAGGATAGAGCATACTGAAAAAGTCTGAAGTTTGAAAGCTTCTGCTTTGGTTTTTAAAGTTTTACTGAGCCTTTTGTTTTCCAGCTCTTTATTGTTTAGGTCTTTTTTTCAGAGGTTAGAACAGCCATACTGTTTTTCTAATGTATGCCAGATCTGATCATATACTGTATTAGTAAAAGTCAAATGAGGTCTTAAAGTCTGGGAAATCCTGCAACCTGACACTCAGCTTAAAGGAGAGTGTTACTGAAATCACTGTTGCTACAATAGAAACTTATTATTTCCTAAAAAGATACACCTGGGGAAAAGCCTTCCCGGTTGGGCTCAAGAACATTGCTGAAGAACTGTATAATGCCTTGGCAGTCTGTTTATGGAGCAGGTCTTCATTTGATTTCTCATACTGACCTCCTTATACATTAGCAAATGCTTCACTCAGCTTAAAGGGGAGTGCTACTTAAATTGAAACATTTATTATTATATTCATCTTTGTTTTCTCCTTCAGAAAATTTGCTTCAACAATCCCTCGCCCTTTCTCTGTTCGTTACAATCCATACACCCAAAGGATTGAGGTTCTGGACAATGCAAAGCAGTTAAGGAATTTAGCTGACACCATCAACAGTAAGAAATGTTCCTTTTGCAACATTGGCTTCCTCAAAACCTAGGACCTGACATGTGATCTGAAGAGAGAAAGGACTTTTATTCCATTTGTCTGTACATCATGCATCAGTATACAAATTTGATTTAAATTCCAGTGGTATAAATCTTTCACGTATCCCAGTTGTCTGTCAGATCACCCACTGAAGTCAATATGCGTAGTTTGGATGCGAATAGATGTTGCCCTTGTGCTGCTATAGAAATGTTTATAGCAGCACAAGTTGCAAGCAGACAGACATCTTAGCCCCAGTCATGCTTCAGGTGTCCAAAAATGTCATTGTGACCAAAGGTAGTTATGATTTGTGATGCCATAAATAGGAGGATGTCTTTCTGCTTAATGCATGCCTTGGGAATCCCTCTGGAGGGGATTCCCATGGTGCTTATATCAGGCTGCAGCACCCCAATTCAGGATTCATGTCTTCAAGTGGGGGAACTATATGCGGGTTCCCCTGCTTACAGACACATGCTTATATCACTGGCATGCATATCTCACTGTTGTGCCTTAACTTGGTACCTGGGGTTGTTGTCCTGCAGGATCAGGCCCTTGAAGCCCTGGGAGCATCAAGGATCCCACCCTGTGGGACAAGGGTCCCCATGATGTCAGTAGGTGCCAATGAAGCTATATTGGGACACATCCTAGCACAGCTGATCCTGCTCCAAAGATGTCTGTTTATAGCCTTTGTTACCCACTTCCCCTGAATTATTCATTTGGGTGTTGAATAGATAACCATGTTGCAATCCTATTTCAATGTATTGGAGACAGGTTTAGGAACAACTGTTCTTGTTATTTCATTTGCAGATGAGATGGGAATTCTTTGCAGTGCCCTCCAGAAGATCAAATGAAGCATCTTTTAGAAGCCTGTCTGCTGAGAGACACTTGCAGAAGTGACTGTGTATGAATGTTAGTTTTCATCTAGCTTCACATTAGCATCTCCCTGTGTATTGTGTGCAAACTTATAAAGATATGCATTTTTCAATTACTATAGATTAGCAGCAAAAGAAACTGGTGTCAATGACTCTGAACTCTAAACTCTGGCTACAGATTATACAATATATATATTTGCCAGTGTGGATAAAATTCGCCCTGGGTGCATCTACATATGAAATCAATGCGTCACAATAAACTCTGGAGCAGTTCTGGAGTCAACTGCTTCCAGGCACAGTGTCTACCCATGACCTGGGGGCAGCAGCCTTTGAGCCAGGGTAGAGCAGGCCCCTGGCTGACTGTGCTGACCAGGCACAATGTATGTCCCATCACCATCTGCACATGTGTTTCAGTGCAGTAAAGTACTCTGCCGTAATATAGTGCTCAACAGTATTATCTTATGGCAGAGTTAATTAGTTTACTGCACCCTAATACCAGTGCATGTGTAGACTGTGATGCTTTACTGGGCACATCTACATGTGTGCCCCACTGTGCAGTTGGTACTTGCTTTAGCTTAGGTTTCCAACCCCACTGCAGTAGCAACAAGCTACTGCACAGTAGCAGTGGTTAGGTTAGCTTAGTGCTTAGGTTAGCTCATTTACTACTTCCTTTAGCTTTAGGTTTCCGACCCTACTGCACAGTAGTAACAAGCTACTGCACAGTAGCTGCGGTGTCATGGTCAGTGCCTGCTGAAACTATGTTGCTGCTCATTGCTACAGCAATGCAGTGTCTTGTGTAGATGCTCCCACTGTGAAGTGAGTAAGTCTACTCTGCAGTAGAGCGCACATGTAGATGCACCCTCTAGTACTGGGAATCTACCCAAGGATTTCAGATCTCTTCAGCCTGAATCCTGTGAGGTTCATAGATTCATAGATTGTGAGGGGCTGGAAGGGACCTTGCAAGACCATCGTGTCCAGCCCCCCTGCACTAGGAAGGAAAGACACCTGGGCTCAAGTGACCCCAGCAAAGTGACTATCCAGTCTCCCCTTGAAGATTTCCAGAGTAGGTGATTGCATCACCTCTGGAGGGAGTTTATTCCACAGTCTGGATACTAACTGGGAAGAAGTTTTTTCTAGTGCTAAGCCTGAAATAGTCTTCCAGGAGTTTGTGGCCATTACTCCTAGTTTTCCTCAAGGGTGCCCTGATGAACAGTTGATCACCGAGTCCTTAATGTATTCCTCTGATATAGCAGTAATCTGCTACCAAGTCCTCTCTCAGCCTTCTCTTTTTTAGGCTGAAGAAACCCAAGTCCCTCAGCCTTTCCTCATATGGCTTGCCTTGCAAGTCTCTGATCATACAGTGGCTCTTCTCTGGACTCTCTCAAGCTTTTCCATGTCCTTGTTGAAGTGTGGCACCCAGAACTGGATGCAGTACTCTAGCTGCTGTCTCACCAATGCTGAGTAAAGCAGAAGAATTATTTCTTTGGTTTTGCTTGAGATGCATCAGTTGATGCATGCTAGAGTATTGTTTGCCCTGCTGGCTACAGCACTGCACTGACTTCTGATGTTCATACTATGGTCTATTATTACCCCTAGGTCCCTTTCAGTCATGGTACTAGCCAATCTGGCACCACTGAGCCTGTAAGTATGTTGGGGATTGCTTGTTCCTAGCTGGAGCACTTTACACTTCTCAATGTTGAACTTCATTTGGTTCCAATCTACCCAACTTGCTAGCCTGTCTAGGTCTGCCTGTATCTGCAGCCTATTTTCAAGCATGACCACACTTCCCCATAACTTGGTGTCGTCTGCGAACTTGGCTAGTGAGCTCTTCACCCCCACAACCAAATAATGGATAAAGATGTGGAAAACCACTGGACCAAGCACAGACCCCTGAGGGGCACCATTGAACACTTCACACCAGGATGACACAGACCTGTTCATTAGAATACTTTGGATCCTACCTCACCACCAGCTTCCTACCCACCTGACTGTCTAGCAGTTAAGCCTGCAATCCTCCAATTATTCCATGAGAACATCACAGGATACCAGATCTAAGGCCTCTTGGAAGTCTAGGTATACAATGTCAACCTCCTCTCTTTTATCCAGGTGGCAAGTTACCTGGTTGTAGAAGGAGACAAGATTGGTAAGACAAGACCAGCCCATGACAAAGCCATGCTGCCTGTCATTCAGAACCTTACCTTCTGCAAGCCTATTGCACATAGACTTTTTGATGAATTTTTCCAGGATTTTCCCTGGGATAGAAGTTAGGCTAATAGGCCTATAGTTGCCTGGGTCCTCTCTCATCCCCTTCTTGAAGATGGGCACAACAACACTGGCCCTTTTCCAGTCTTCAGGGACCTGCCACAAGTTTTGGAAGAGTTTTGCCAGAGGTCCTGCAATGACTTCAGTCAGCTCCTTCAGCTCTCTAGGATTAAGTTAATCTGGTCCTGCTGACTTATAAATGTCTAACTTTTCTAACTGATCATGCACTAGCTCAATGTCAACAGTAGGAAGGCAGTCATTCCCACCATACCCATTCTGAACCTTATTTAGTATGATTTTCCCCTTAGTCCAGTGAAATACCAAAGCAAAGTAGTAATTCAGGAGTTCAGTTTTCTCCTGAGTGTCAGTAACCTCTGTCCTGAGTTGTTAAGCAATGGCTCCACACTTCCATTTGTTTTCCTCCTGTTCCCTACATACCTAAAGAAGGACTTCTTATTGTCCTTGATTTATGTAGCTAGTTTAAATTCACTCGCTGCCTTAGCTTTTCTAATCTGCTCCCTACAAGTGGGGCCATTGTTGTATAGTCCTTCTTGGGGACTGTCCCAAGCTTCCATTGTTTGTCTGCCTCTTTCTTCTTTTTCAAGGGGACCATGATATCCCTATTAAGCCAAGAGGGCTTACCAGCCCTTCTGCTACCTTTTCTCCACATGGGAATGGACTTCTTTTGTGCTTTGAGGATCGTGTCCTGGAGGAACGACCACTCTTCATGTACTCCTTTCACCCTCAGTGGGCTGTATTACCATCCATGCACTAGTGATAATGTAGGAATGGAGAGAAGTTGTTAGCTGTGTTAGTCTGAAATCAGGCAGAAGGCAGGGTCAAATTGTACCTTCTAGACCAGCTAAATCAGAGATAAAATGGCCAGGAGCAGATTCACCCCCTTGCCTCCATCCTTCTCACAGTCTCACCCCTCAAAATACAGCCAGGCAGCACTTCCTTGGAGATCTAGGAATGCAACCTTCTTGTCCCCATACTTCCTGTTCCTGGTGAATTTTACCTTAAGAATTTTTGTTTTGAGGAAGTGACTTCAAGGCTGAATAAAGTGTAGGTGCTGGGGGTTAATGTTGTGAACACATCCCTTGGTGTTAAACTACTGTACTCACATAGGTTTAGGGACTTAAGCAATGTGACACTTAGTGTTGTAGCATGTCACTTACAGCCGCCTGGCCTCTGAGTTAGGTGCCTGGACTCTTTATGCAGTGCATGGAGAATGAGGTGCCTGAACTCCTTGCACAATGGCTCTGTGGTATTAGGTTCCTCAGACTGGGATCCATAAAACCAGCACACTGGGACAGGAGCTGCTTAAGCTAGCCAATATGGAAATACTGAGGGCAAGGGTCTGTCTTATACCATGGTGTTCTCTGGAGCTTTGGCATCTTATTCAGTACTGCCAGGAGCTACCTTCTGCCCTTCAGAATTGACAGCCTGGGATCTCTCTTTAGGGTGGGTGCCTACACCTTTGGTGTCAGAAATACAGCAGTTGTCATGCATCTGAAGTAGGCACTACTGCCCCTGTCTCACACAATAGCGCTGCAGTTAGAGCACTTCTCCAGCCTGTGGGAAACCTAGATTCAACTCCCTTTCTGCCTGAAAAGGTTCTAGCTTACCTCTTCCACCTCCCAAGAGAGCTTCTCAACCACTAAGCAATAGAAACCAAGACATCCCTTTATCCTGACTTCTTGTTGGTGTTCTACTTTGCATAGAATAAATAAGATTCACTGGTCCAGAGAGAAGAAACAAGAGTGAGCATGATCCTATGGCTTAGGGTGCTCACATGGTAATGATGATTCCCAAGTTCTATTCCTTCTGGTACACATTGTTTAAGCATTTTATCTAGACTGTTTCACTTTAGATGTCCAAGTCCCTTTTTTGGATCTGGGTCATAGAGTATAATATCTTCCTATAGCTCATAGCTCAAGGACTAAATTGGTAGCTCTCAGTTTGTATACTTAAACTATACTGAGCTAAGCAGTGTAACTCAGTGTTTCCTACTAGAAACAATTTTGCATAATTACACTACAATGATATAAGATTCACATTTTTTTAGAGGTTCTAAAGCTATGAAGGGTTTTACAAATATTATTTGAAAGTCCACAAAATCTCGTAACTATTATCGCACCACTTTTATACCTATGTCTTGAAAATCAATGGATCTTTAATGCAAACATGATCCATGAAGGGAATAGACAGTACAGCCGCTTCTATTACATTTATGGAATGTAATAGCATTAACCTAAGGATACCAGCTGGGACCCTTTTGAATGGAAGTATACTTATGCAAAATGGTATCGTTTGGTGCTTTGAAGTATGATTTTTTTATCATCTTCCTTTTTTTGGAGTGGGGGGAAGAGAAGGGAAAGGGGATTAATGTCTGTGCAGATCTTCAATGCCTGCCTAGCTATTATTGTGAAAATGAAAGTAGACCATATTTCTTCTCTCTTAATATAGCTGTTCCCATAAGGCGACTATGTTCACAAAAAGATGTTTTTATCACAAGTTTAAAATCTTTCAGTATAATCTGCTAGTTGTCAAGATATATTGAAGTTGCTGCACTGAATAGATAGGTAGATAAACATTTGTGTTGCTGTTGAGGATACAGCATTCATGGTCTTCCTTTATAATTCAGTGGACTTGTTAAACTGACTTGACATTTATGGTCTGATTCTGTGTCACTTAAATGGATGTAAATCAGTAGTAAGTCCAGTGAAGTTAATGGAGTAATACTGGTGGAAAAGTAACCTTAAATGAATGGAAGAAATACTTAAGAAATGGATGGAACAAACTAAAACTAGGCTTTCTTACCAAAAGTCAAGCTAGTACATTTATTCTTAAACATTTAAAGTAATTTACATTAAAATCAATACTTTTTAGAGAATAATTATTTTGTTTCAGCTTAAAATCTCAAAAGTTGTAAAAAATGTATTTTTTGTTCTTTCTGGTGAACTAATATCATTCTGTTTTGTACACTAAACTCAGATTTAAGCCAGTATTAAACCAACTAATTACATGGTGAAAGAACATTGTAAAATAGTGCATAGGAACAAGTTTGTTCCTAAAGAACACTTCATAATATTTTGAAATTCTGCAACAAGAATATCAAAATGCTTTGAAATCACAAACTAAGAAATCTCACAAAGTTAGTCCAGTACTTATATCTACAGTTTCATCTAGCTGCTATGTTAGTGATACCTATGGTATTATGACGTAAATAGTACTTGACATCCAGTCTCACACACTAATAACTTCTGCCATGTTTTTTCTTTCATTGCTTTTTGTAGAATGAGCTGAAATATCCACAGTGTCCTATCTTCCATGTCTGATTAAGGTGATTTAAGAGATTATGGTATAACAACTCTCACAATGTTTACTTGCCTCAGATCTCTTTGACCTATTACAAGTGGGGTATCAATCTAGTTATGCAATAGACTGTGCGCTGGTAGATGTCCTCCTCTGGGCAATGGAAGAAGATCTGGTTAAAACAGTTAGATTAAGGAAGCTGCCTTTGGCAGGTTAATCATGAAGTTGTTTTTCTTGAAAATGAGGAAATTGTAGGGAGAAGGACAACTGAAATTGTTAAGTTGCTCACTAGTGATGAGTTACTTTGGAGTGTACTGGCCCTTAGTATGAATTTTTAAGTAATGCCAAGGATGTATGGATACAAGACCTAGCAAACATTTAAATGTATAGATTTAGATAAATTTATATACACAAATATATTAACACTATGTCTGTTTATTTTAGAGACTGCTGTAAAAATAGATAACAGGTGGTAAAAGCCAGAGGACAAAAAGAATTTCTGCTGAAATTACTTAATAGTTTCTGGGTGGTTGTCTTAGTCTTTTTTTTCTAAGCATCTATAATGTGCACTATTGGAGGGGATTTTAGCTCTTTTCAATATTAATTTTTTTTATTTGCTTATGAGTACATAGGAAATTATAGCTTCATAAAATGGAACAGACATTAATAATGCAAGTCAGATGTCTTCATCAAATGATGACCATATGTTATACATACTTCTTGTTCATAACCTGTATTTTGAAGCATTTGCTTTTCATCTTAAGCAGAGGGGGAAACCCCCTCCAACCTAGCTACATAAGTTTCTGGATTTGAATTTTAGAGCTAGCATTTCATTCCTAGGTTTAACTGCCAGCAGAAATCCAGTTACTCTGGTTCTTACTGCATTCAAACCATTACTTTCCTCTATTTTTTATTAAATGTCATAGGTGCACCATTGTTTTTATGATGATCTATTATCATGTTCTTTTTAAAGCGAAATGCCTACAGAGTTACGTATATATTCAATGTATATTTCAGTAGCATTGGCCAATTAGTTGTGTACATGTTAAAAACAAAAAATGAAAGTTTATATTATTTTAGGTAAATAGTTAATAAAAATATATTAACCAGATATAGTCCATATAACGTTGTTTATTAGTATGGAGCTGTGCTAGCAATTCCACAGTTAAGGTTTTGCCACAACTTTCCGCTAAGTTTGAGCTTTTACTTTGTCTTAAATGTATGTCCTCTAAAATAGAAAGCATGACACAGCCCCGTTTAGAACCCCATCCAACAGCTTTTCATATAAGTCAACTCCCACTCACTTCAAATGGATTTTTTCTGCAAAAGGGCTGTGTGTTTGAGACCTTAGATGGCTTAACATTTGAAATCAAGGAACTTGATAGAGATTTTATCAGTTCTGCTAAAACCAAGATCAAATCCTCTGGATATGAATTAAAACAATCTGTTACAGGACAGCCGGCCTATTTGATACATAAACATAGGATTTTCCCATACAATACATTTGTCAGCAAGTGGCCAGCACCTTGCGGTATAGATTTTGCTTCAGGAAATAAAAAAAGTGGCTTGAATTCAAATTCCATCTGACTCTCCTCAACCATGTGCAATCTAGTGACCTGCTTTAACTTGTTCTGAGCATCATCTAAATAAAACATATTTACAATTGGACATATTGGAGAGGAAAATAAAATTGCATGTAGCATCTCTGGCCAGCGTGGCCACGAAGGAAAACAAATTGTTTTGCAACTGAAGGGAGCTAAGAGAGTCAAAGCAGAAGCATGTACTCACTTTGTTAGCTGTGGGGTTGACTCATGCTGAGAACAAATACTTTATACAGATCCACTTTTGATTAAATGTGCTGCTTCCTGCCCACCCCTGCAAGGTGTCCTCTATTGGCTTGGAGCAGGAGTTGAAGGGAGGAGTCCAGGTGTCACTACTGTTCTTCCCAGCCAAGGCCAGATCTCCACACAGCTGCTCTGTGCAGACCCCATCTGGAGCACGATAGGAGCAGCTTTGGGGCTCTCCTGTGCCTGCATCAGTTGGAAAACAGCAGCAACCATGGGGGTGGGTTCCTTCATTCATCACCTGCTCTCCACCCACAGGAATACCTGGGCATTCACATCTGGAAGAGAAAACCTGCCCACTGCCATTGCTATCCCATGCTGAGCTTGGCTCCCCACAGAGTCATTGCACAAGACTGGAGCAGGACAGGAGTGGCTATGAGGCCTCCCCTGCACCTGGGTTAGCTTAGGACAGTGGCAGTGGCAGCAGCGGAAGTGGGGGGGTGGGGGGGCACTACCACACTACTGCAACCCCTGTCCCAGGTCTGCCATTGCACAGTAGTACTATAGCTGACTCTATGCCATGCAAATAATTTTTCAAGTGCGCGTGCGCACACCTACCCCCCTCACACACATATGTATGTACTTGAAAAATATTTATATAACATATATATATATTTAACAATATAGTTTGAATATATATGCTCTATATGCATAGTGTAGGAAGGCTCAGAAAATGTCATTTGCACTGGCATTTGTGACTTCATGTATGACCTCATTGAAAGCCCATTGGAATCAGTGTAAAGATTCGCATGAACATCAATGACCTTTGGAAGGGGTCCAGAGAGGCTAAAATTGATCATTGCACTAATATTTTAAATATCAAGATGTATAAACATTTATGAACAGTTATTAAAAATCAAGCATATTTGCCAACAACCAATAATAGGTGCTTATGGCACCAAAAGAAACATTTTACTATTTGAGGTCCGTTTTTGCTTGGCTATATTTTAATGCGAGCTATTTAGCTCCTAAAACTAAAACATGAATTACTTTATTCAATGTGCTTTTTATCTGTTACATGTCTAATATTTGCATCAGACTTTTCTCCATCACATCGCATCTACCAGTGGGTTATTTATTTCCACTACCCAGTTCTAATGTCTGGGCCACAACTATGAGGAATAAACCCCATGGATATGGGAGAAAACTGTCTCTGAATCACTTCTGTTGCCATCAAAGCAAATTGGAGGCTCCTTCCATCAAAGCAGAAGTTAGCTGTTTTCCTCCCTCGTCTTCAGGCTGGGTGTGACATAAACACTTTGCATCTCCATTAGCATTTCCCACAGCTGTTTCGGATCACAGCCTGCTGGAGCTCAAAGGAACAGCTGATCCTTGTTCTTTAACCAAGCACTGTGGTTTCTGTTCTTGCTGCTTTGGGACCCTGAGGTTTGGGTTCAAACCTGGGCTTCAGCCAACTAGGACCATGTCAATTTCAGCCCCTTGTTGCCCAACCCTGAATCCAGTCATGCTCAATCCTGTCTTTCTTGGGACAACTTTGATTTTTATTTTCAGAAGGAAGGGAGCAAATGAATGTTGCTGGATAGTTTGAGCCAGTAGTTGAGTATGGGTCTGACTGGGAGTGGAGGCAGTTGTAGGGCCAAAATTAAACCCATCGTTGGTTAATGTCTGGCTTTACAAGTAACATATGGCAGAAGACCAGGCTTTGGGAGACCCTGCTACACATGGAAATTAAAGCTGGATAGCAGCCAGCTATAAAGTTAGGACACATTTTTGAGGTTGAACTTTATAGCTGGTTGGACCTTTTTATGTTGTGATAGGTACTTTGAATATGCTGCTGGTCTCAGTTTAGTTGCACAATGAACCAGTTAATTGCACAATAGCTGTAACATGTAGAAGGATCAAAGGCAACTGCTCCTTACTTTGTTTTGATTGTTTTTTTCCCCCAGACACTATTGTATAAAGGCTCTGGGTGTGATGGCCTCTACTGTGCTCCTCCATGTGTATAGTGTGGCATATGAGAGGCTGAGGCCTCTGGTTGATATCTTTGAACCCATTCAAATGAAAGCTGGCTAAAAAACAGCTATAGACCTGTTACACATTTTCAAGCACTAACTTTGTATGATAATTACTTTGCACATGTAGCCAGTCTGAATTTATGGCATCATTCAGCAGTTAATTGAGTAATATATTACATGTAGCATGGGGAGAGTGTGAATGTATGTGTGTATGGGCGTGAGTGTATATGTCTGAGTGTATTTGTGTGTGTTTGTGTGAGTGTGGGAGAGCGCTAGTGTGAGAGTGTATGTGTGTGTGTGTAAGTGTCTGTGAGTGGGGGAGAGAGTATGTGTGTGTGGGAGAGTAAATATGTGGGAGAGTGTATTTGTGTGTGCGCGCGCGCGTGTGTGCGTGTGCATGTGGGTAAGTATGAGTTGGGGAGATGGTGAGTGAATGTGATTGTATGTGACTGTGTAGATGTGTGTGGGAGTGTGTGTGTGTGAGTGTATTTCAGACCCAGGACCTCTGGGCTGAAGAGCTGACGTTAAATAGAAATAGCTAAAAGCAATAGCAAAGCCTTCCAGAGCAGAGCCAAGGGAACTCCTCCCAGTCACCCTCTGCTTCCAATTCATGCCCCGTCTTCCTGGGGCTCCTGGTGGAATGTAACCCCAGTGCATAGGTACAGGCACATAGTGCCATGCCTGGTGGTAAGTTAGTGATTGAAATGCGCACAGTTTGCACCAGTCCCTCTATGCAGCAATCAATACTTCACCATGAGCATTCTGCTTCCCAGCATTTGTCCCCTAAACCAGGACAGATGAGTTCCCTGGAAAGGCAGGTGGAGGCTGAAGTTTTTGGCTGAGAAGCTTAAAAACAAACATCTATGGAAAAAGAGGTTTAACTCTGGAGGGTGGAGGTGCTGGCAGCTTTAGGAGATTTGCAAAAGGTAAAGTGGAGGCAAAAGAGAAAGGGAAAGAGGTCAGGTGTTCAACTCCTTTCCAAGCCTCCCAGGCTGCCCAGTGCCCTCTCCCTGACACTCTGAGCCTGGCCTGGCTGGGGACACTCCTAGCCCATGACACAGATTTGGGAACAGTGAATGCATTTCCCTGCTGAAAAGACCTCTGAGCTGCACAGTGCATGGCATGCACAGGGGAGCTGGGGCTTCCTGCTGACTGTTGATCTGGGAAACAAAGTGTTAATGAAGTTTTCTTTATAACCATCTATTCCCAAATCCAGTGCCTTTCAAAGGGAATTTCTGCTTCTGCCTTTTTACTTACAAGTAGAATTTACTTCAAATGGCATCACAGACATGATAGTGCTAGTGGGCCAATCACCTATGGAAGAAGAGTTAGATCATAAGAGAAGAGGGGGAGAGAAAGAAAAAGATAAAGAAAGAAGCCTTTTTCAGTACAAAGCATGGAAGCACAGGTTAGACAAACACTTGTTTGGGTTAGTTCAGAAAGGAATGGTCCTGCCTTGATGTTGGATTAGATGATCTTCTGAGGTCCCTTCCAGCCCTATTTTCCTATAATTCTCTGGATCTCTGAAGTTCAGATCAGAGATGTAAATTGAATCCAGATTTCAATTGGCCTCTTAACAAAAGGTCCGTATTTCCAAAAGGGTTAATGACACAGCATTAGGGCAGCCAAAGATACTCTCAAATAGAACAGGGAGCCCAGCTTTGAAATTACCATGTGAAGGGGGGCTATTACAGTCTCTTGCGTACATTCTACGCAGTCAATTTCCATTGATCTCCCTGGGGTTGGCACCATAAATGGTCTTCACTGAGCGTCAAACCTGACACTCCCTCTGTCTGAAACCTGGGAATCCCACCTCACTCCATACCCAGCTCATAGCAGAGACACTGCTCAGTAGAATTTGGTCCCCTATCCATTAAAAACCAGTGCAGAGAGCCCCTAAGCTTCCTTGGACAGATCTCACCTGTTGCTGACACTCAGCAGTGCTAGAATAAATGCCAGCGCCCTGAAACTCAAAGTCTTAGAAATTGTGATCTAAACTCCAAACCGCAGAAGAAGGAAGTGGAGTTTCCACGATTAGGCTCTAGCTCTTGTGAGCTGGCTTGCAATGAAGACCGATACTTCAGGAGTTCCAGGCAGGGGGCTAAGCTTCTCTGAAGATGCAGGCCCAACGAAAGAAACTGCACTTACGAAGTCCCTGGGCAAGTGGGACAGCCTGGTCTGGGAGGAAGAAGAGGGAAGAGCTACTCTGATCTTGACCTTCACCCTCTGGAATGTGAAAAAGGCTGGGTTCTCCAAGGCAGCTAAAATCTTTGAGGTATGAAGGTCCCACCACCTGGCTTGACCTCCTGCATCTCTTATTGCTCTCCCCAACCTTTCCACAGATTCCTGCCTTCACTTTAGCCTCCCCCTACTGTTTTTGACCTTAGCGCCCCCCCCCCGCCCCCGTCCTATCGACTTTCCTTTCCCCTTCTCTCACTGTTCCTGGGGTTGTATTCTTTTCTATCCCCTCCACTTCACCCCACTACACTCTGCAGCTTATGCCCCAGCTTGCCTCTTCTTAGACTCCGCTTTTGCTGCTCTTCTGTTTGAGGTGGTCCCCTTATATTACTATGCCTGTTTCACTCAGGAGGACTGGCTGGGGCTCTCCTGGCTAAAGCAGGGAGATGCTGAAACCAGGGGAGAGGACTAAGAAAACCTATTTAGAAGATCCATCATTCTGTGTGGGGCATATATGTCACGGCAAATACCCCTGAGATGTCCTCTGACATTTTCTCTCCCCACATACCATGTTATCAACTAGAGAGAAATTCTAGGGTTAGGATGATCTAGCTGTATTCTTCCAAAGAGTTCATGGAAAATTTCTGAAGGCAGTGTACAGAATAGACTTCTGGTTCATTTCCCACAGTTAAAACCAACACCCAAATGGATAGATTATTATAGGCATAAGAATGTATTGATGTTTCATCTTATCTGGGAAAATGAAATCACCAAAACCAAAATATTGTATTTATTACTATGATGTTTTTATCGATAGTAGTGCCTACCTAAACAGCATCAAGCAAAAAATGGACCCCTGTTCTACTAGTTACTTTCAAGTTATAAATATTCCTTCCTCTATTTTGTACAAAATAAACAATACTCTTTAACAAACTTTTTTTTTTTTAAATTGGGCATGGGCACATTCTTTTTAAAAATGTGTTCTTGTTCAAGCTTTAGTCTGTCATCTTTAAGAAGACATATTACAGTTGTAGTTAAGGTTAACTGTTTTTCAGTGATTTGAGATATCTTGCTATGTAGACATTTATCTTTTGCAGGCTTTTGAAACCAAAATTCATCACCTTGAAAGCAGACAGGCCAAAATGTCCACAAACACAGTTGATGATCTTGAATTTTTTGTCAAATGTGAAGTTCATAATTCTGATGCCAGTGCTCTTATAAACTCCTTAAAGAGAGTGGCGGAGGATGTGAAAGCTCACAGAGAAGACAAAGGTGTGTGATATATGGAGCCTGTGCCTTAATGTCTTTTATGTCTGAATGCATTTGAGTTATTAGATCCACAGCTTTCAAGTTGCATATGACATGCGTGGCCCTTTCTTGTCCTGCAAAATGATGTGGTTGAGCATATCCCCCACACTGGGACTCATCACAGAGGTCAGTTTTCCTGAATCACACTGCTGGATTGGGCTCAAACTATGATTTTTTTCTTCATGAATTTTCTGAACCTACATGATTATGAAAAAAATGCACCTAGGTCTCTGCATTAATTGTAATCAATATTTCATATTCTCCAGGACAGCTGCATTATATCTCTGTATTACCTTATGATATATTTAAAAATATATATTTGATAGAAATAGGCAAAACATTCTGGTACACAGGTGGTCTGTAAAAAAGACAGCAGTACCAATAATAATCCTAATACACAGGTGTATTCTTTTCCATGTATGTTTTTAAAAGAAATAACATTCCTGTTGGAATGTTACTGTTTTCTCTCAAGAAAACACAGCATCCTTATCCAGTCTGAAATTAATAGCAGAGAGAGATCTAAACACCCTTTGCCAAATATCAGTGGTTCAGAACACTGTGGTATATTACATTTTCATTGATGGTGAATTATTTCTGATCATAAACTCAAGAAATGATAGAAAATAAGGGTGTTTGTGCTTCGTGAATATGTGTCAGTCTCATTTCTATTCATTCAAACTCCACACTTAATCAGGCATGAATAGAGATGGACCTAGATCCAAGTGTAAAGGACTTTAAGGAGCCCATTTAGTAAAAGCCTTAAGCACCTGTTTAGGTTTAAAGCTAGAGTTGGGTTTCAGTAAAACTAATGGATTCTGCTTGCTGAATTGGGACCTTACTGAGGTGAACATGCACAGTAAGCATTAGGTTGTACACAATAAAACCTGCTTTCGTGACTATCACATAAGAGAGAAAATAACTCTGCAAATGGGCACTGTCTTAAGTGAGAATTTTATTGGAAGGGATGAATATGGGAGGGAAGTAAGTGGTGAAAATAATACAATTTTTCCAGGATTCCACCTTGTACTACTGCTGCTATAGGGCACGTCCAGACAAGTGTGCATGTGCAGGGGTGTGCATTTGCTGTGGCACAAATAGCAACAGCACATATTTGTGCAGCTGCTTTGTGCCCCAGTGCATGCCCCTGCAGGCGTGCTCTGGTGCATGCCAAATTGTCCTGGGTGGTATAGGGAAGGCTGCCTTACCTGGGGTCCTGGGGCTTCCTGGGACAGCAGCAGCAGCACTAACCTGGCTGCACAGAGTCTGGCAGACAGCCAGAGTGTAGTTTTGACTGGCCAGGCTTTGTTTCTGGTGGCACACACTGCTGCCATGTGCACTATGCCACTTTTTTGTGGATTTTTTGTTTTTTTGTTATACTGGGATCTCCTGGTGGCAGATTTTGGCACCGTGCTGAAAATTAGCAGCATCGTGAATGGGTACATGTGTGCCGCATGCAGTTTACGGCACCTCAAACAGCTTTGAGGTGCTGTAAACTGCACATGAACACGCATCTGGATGTGCCCATAATAGTGTTTTAGTGGGTATTCTAAGTCCTTAATTTAATAGTATTTTGAGCTCTCTAATTCAGGAAAGCATTGGGGCTCATACTTGCTTCACCTGAAAATGTGATGACGTGTTATACTAAAGTAGGACTTTGGTCAGTAGCTGGTGTGGAAAAACTTGTCAGGAATCAATTTTAAGCAAGGATTTAAAGGGGGCAAAGGTGGTTGCTTGGTGAGCAGGGGTAAGGAAGAGGTTACAGAAAGTAAGGGATTGAGAATAGAGTAATGGCACAAACAGGGCAGTCAAGGAGGAAGCTTGGGTGGAGAGTAAGAAGTCAGTGGGGTAGGAAAGAATGAGAGCAGAGATGTAGCAGAATTGGGCAGAGCATTGAATACAAAGGGACTGAACCTGAAGTAAAAGGTGAATGAATATCTATAAGCAGACTGGAAGAGAGATGTGACTTGGACAGACATGAGAAAGAAAGGGGGTGGGGGGTGGGTTGCAGCCCAATTTTGAAAGCAAAAGGGGGACAGAACTTTCCTTTTGTCTTGAACCATAATTTCCTATTTTTCAGATATCCAGTCAATCTTTAATGCAGCCACTTTTTTTTTGTGGGGACAGTTATTTGTGGATGCCATGAGGGACTTAGAGTTCAACGCTGCAATGTTCTGAACTCACTGGTCCTGACCTGAAAGCTCATGCTTTCCTACTGAAGGCAATAGGAAGACCTACTTTTTCAAAAATAAATAAGTTCATGAGAGTTTGCAGGAGAGGGGTCTCAGCAACCTTCACTGCATATAATTACATCTAATTATGTGCTCCCACATTTTACAAGCAAAGATGGAGAGTGTTTGTTAAGTCTGCACTAAACATGAAGCTTGCTGACTTGCAAAAAAATGGCACCACTTCCAAAACAAGTTTCCAGCTGACTATGACCATGGTTTGCCACGGTCAGGAATGCTGAGTTATACCTCAGGATTTGGGTGACTGGGAAAGTTATACTAACTTTGCCTTTTTTTCAAATGCTATTCAGTACATCATTCGTAAAAGTTGGCTCAACTGCCTTGAGCTGGGAGTTGGACTAGGTGACCTCACAAGGTCCCTTCCAGCCCAGACTTTTCTCTGATTATATGAAATGTCAGGGTTGACGTTAGAGCCAAATGAATTATTTTTCAAGATTGTTCATTCTGCAGGTTTGAGAATAGAGGTGCAACTATTTGCAGATTCAGGCTGAATTTGATTCATAGCTTGAGCCAAAAAGGGGAGTGGGAAGGAGGGATGAAAAGAACAGAAAACTCAAAATAGTTGGTTTTAACATCTTTTAAATAAAATGTTTCAATGTTTCTGTAAAAAAACCCCCATATTTTGGGGCTCTGGTTTACTTGTCTTTTGCTTGTTTTCTCTTTGTTTCATTGAGCATATTGAAACATTTTTCATTTTAGGTCAACACCCTGAATCCCTTTTCTCAATTCTTCATTTGGGTTTGAAAAATGAAAATCAATCATTCATACGTCTTTTGTTTAGCCTACATTCCTTGTACAAAGTAGAGGTTTTCATTTTCATTGGCTGTCTTTTCTGTTGCTTCCCACACTTGGGGTTTACTTGTATAACACAAATGTAACATTTTCTTAATCAGTCCCATGGTTTCCAAAGAAGATACGAGACCTGGACCAGTGCCACCATTTGATCACCAAGTATGAACCTGATTTGGATCATGGCCATCCTGTAAGTTTGAGGTTGTCCTTAGTTTACTTTTGAGACTGTTTCAATGGGGGACTTATTTCTGCTACCCAATGGACAAACTGTATCAAGAATTCCTTTTAAAGATAGTTTCAGCAACACAAAAGAGCATGACAAAAAGTTGTTCATATTTATGACTCTCAAATAAGGTTGGACTGAAGCTTGGTTGAAGATTTAGAATGGTTTTTATTAGATCTAGATGATTTGTCTGTTCCTTATTTAGATGCTTTAATTATAATCAGAACCTTTTGTAAGCTTGTAAAATCATAACACTGAAGTTGTCTGCTACCAAAGGGGTAGATAGGCTGCATAACTAGTTTCTTTGCCAGCATGTTTTCCCTGAGTGGTATTCATATCACTGTAGTTTTACTCTGCTCCAGAAAATCCCTATATTCTACCAGGTTAGAACTTCTTTTATGACTCTCTGCATCTCTTCCTAATAGAAGCAATCCAAATTATTCCCAAGTTGTCTGTCTCTAGCAGTGGTTTTCAACCTTTTTTCATTAGCAAACCCCTAAAAAAATACAAATGGAAGTGCAGACCCCTTTGATTGATCTTAGTCATCTTTTGCAGACCCCTTAGACAGAGTCTGTGGACCCCCAATGGTCTGTGAACCATGTTTTGAAAACCACTTGTCAATAGCAATTTCTGCAAAATAACTACCCAGCTATGGGTTTCTTGGGGGTCATATTCTTTCCTCTGGTTGTGCTAATGGCAGGAAGACTGGGAGCCTATTGAGCTCGGTAGAGGATACAGATCAACCTGGGAATACAGGCTCTGTGGCATATACTCACATAGCAAAATTACACATGTTCTTTGGAGCAAATGTACAGATATGAAATACTTCCCTTGGAGACATGTGCGTGACTCCCATTGCCTACAGTATTATTATGATATTTACTGTGGAAATAATGTGCATAAACATAAGGGGAAAGTTTGGATTTTGGTATGGAAAATGGTTCCAATAAAAGTTGAATATTTTAGAGTAATAAATATTTGTATGGTGTTGCCAATCAACCCTGCTTTATGAGTGTTATGCTAATAATATGGTGCCAGATTCCAGCTATTATTTTTATTATATCAAGAGTGATGGAAAATTCAAAGAGATTTGATTCTATGGCTGGATCCAAATATGCAGGCACTTGTGGTTTGTGGCACCACAAATGTCTTTGCAGTGCCACAAACAACATATATTGCATGTTAATCTGTGCATGGCACTGCTAATTTGCGGCACCAGGGCAAATTTGCTACTAGGATTTCCCAGTAGCAAAAAAACCCAACACCCCCCCGCACCGCCCTCCCCCCTCAAAAAACCCCCAAACAAAACCAAAAAAACCCCAAACCTGAAAAAAGCAGTGCAAACCATGGTAAAGTGGCATGTGCTGGAACAAACATAAAGACAGGGAAACAGGCAATCTAGGGCTGCCTGCTTCCCCAACTCCATGAGCTGCAGAGCCCTTATGCTGAGGCACCCTGCACCCCAGCATAGGCAACTGGTAGGGGGTGCATGGGGGTACACGTGCCTTCCCAATGGGGCCAGTGCCCACCTGACATCCAAAACTGATGCTGTTGGTAGGGCATCAACCCCTCCCCCCCTGGATGAGCTGTGCACCTCCATCCCGTGTCCCATCCTGGCCCGGCTGGGCAGCACCTATCCCTGCCCCAGATCCACTCCCTCCTTCACCACAGGGGCCTCGATCTGCTCCCTCCCCAGGCCCCTTCCCCCACAACAGACTTACCAGCTGAACACTGCTCTCCAGGCTGCCGGGCTGCATAGCCACAATCAAATTGGTATCAGCTGATATGACTCGTTAATAATCGGCCATTGGTATTGGCCCAAAAAATCTTTCTCAGTGCAACCCTAATTTGTGTTGCTGCAAAGGCATGTCCCTGCTACTGTGGACCCAGCCTATGTGTCTATTCATATTTATTTAATAATTAGAAGGACCTGTCTGGAAGCTGAATTTCTAGTAAACCAGGAGGAAAAGAATACCCAACTTGAAGTAGTAACCATCCTTTTGTACAGCTATTACTGGAGCCATTTTTAATACAGCATGGTTAAAACAGCTAACAGGAAAATCAATCGAGTGAGTCTATTTTCTAGGCCTCCTACTGAAATGATGTCTTTCATTTCACTTGCATTTGAAATTGCCACTTTGTATAATGCTCTCTGCCTATACCTTTATAGAAGGGGATGTCATGAGTCAATGCCATAGGCAAGCTGACTACTTGCAACTGGCCCCAGCTACCTCAGTGAGCCTGGCTGCCAATGGCCTACTGAAGGGGATTGGCAATGTATGGCCTATGGGCTAGATCTGACCCTTAAATAGCCCGGATCCATCCCTGGCAGCTCAAAGAATCGGCAGCAGGCTCTAGCTGCAGCAGCAGAAGAGGCCTCCTTGGGGTCCCACTGCCTGCTGTGTTCAGTTTATCTCTCTGCTGCAGCAAGGGAAGCTTCTCCAGGGTCCTAGGCCCTACCTTTTTTCTATCTGTTACATTCACAGCATCTGCTAATTGTCAGGAGCGGCAGGGTGTGGCCCGCAGTGGGGACTGCAAAAGGGTGCCAGCACCTGACCTACCTATTTCCAGTTTGTCCCAGCTGCCTGCATGGGCATGGCTGGCTGCTTGTAAGCAGCAGCTCTTTCAAGGCCTAGTGCTGACCCCTGCTTCCTGACCCGAGTGTAAATCTTTTGTTTCTGGCTCATAACCTTATGACTCTGATTTGGCCTTTATTTCCCAATCTTGCCTCCTCCTGACTCTCTAATGTCAAGCCCTGGGTGCTCATGTCCTGCATGGACCCCTGACCTTACGCTATTTCCTTTGTAGTCATAGGTCCAATATCAGAAGCGTTTTGCAGATGCAACTTAGTGTAAAGTTTGGCTTACTCTGAATAATATTCCCAGCAGCGTAGGGATGCAGCTAGGTTCCCAGGGCACAGGGGAAGCAGTGACTTCTGATTGCCACTGCAATCAAAACTGCAATCAGGCAGCTGCCAGAAGCAGCTCTTTTTTCATCCTCTCTTCCCCACAGTGATGCCTGGAGTAGTTGCCCCTTTTGGTCACTATGGTTCTGCATAGTCTCATGCTTCATTACCACAAAGAGAAGGCAATAAAAGAAGCAACGGAAATTCTTGCCAGTTAATTTTGAATTCACCAGATTACTTTATTACTCTGTCAGCAGATTACTCTATTTTCTCACGTACCATTCACCCCACATGAGACATACATCTGGTTTTGGGAAGGCTCAATGAAGAAAAAAATATTTTCCCAGAATCTTGCTTGACATAGCATAGGCTCACCAAGGCTAAATGCTGGCTGCATGCAGGAGAGACAAAGTCCCATCCTCAAGATCACTCACCCTTCCTTACAGCTCTTTAGCTAAGGGTTTAAACCTGTTGCGGCCACTGCTCAGCCCAAAGCTGCTGCTAATTCAGCAATAGCTGTGGCGGGGTTAAATCTTTAGCTGTGGAGCTCTAAGGAATGGGTGAATGATACTGAGGATGGGTCTCTGACCCTACTGCAGGCAGCTGAGAAGGGAGCACAGGCCGTAGCAGCCATTCCAGCATTCCCATGCCTCCATTCCAAAAATGAATTCAGCTTCCTTGTTTATAACACACCCCAACTTTTCCTGGCTAACTTTTTGGGGAAAAGGATATGTGGTATGCAAGTAAATGTGGTAATTCATGCCAAAATATTTGTCTTTCTGTAAGTATTCTTCTGAATTATCTCACAATTTAGGGATACACAGATCCAGAATACAGGAAACGGAGGGCCTTCTTTACAGACCTTGCCTTCAGCTACAGAGAGTAAGTACAAGACTTGTAGGAATTGTAAGCCACTTTCAGAATTTGTATGCTCTTATGTAAAGTGGTCTATATTTTTTTCACGTGAAGCAGCTACTTGATGTGGCCTAATTTTTGCCCAATACATCCATAGGCTATGTACACATGTCCAGTTTCTACCAGGGGATCACTGTTTTCCTGGTAGAAACCAGAAGTGTATAGATGTTCACGCTTTTTCTCCTGGAGCAAAAATGGCCACTCTGGCCAGAAAGTCAAGTCAGAAATTGCTCCTGAGAGTGTCTCTTGGGAGACTGACCTTCTTTACAATTTCCCTTAGCTCTACTCCTCCTGGGACCAGGATTTTTCCAGGGGGGAGCAGGAGGAGTGGAGGCAAATGAGGCTCTTGTGCCTTCCTGAGACCAGATTCTAGAGAAGACATGGGGAGACAGCTTCTCCCATCTCTCCAACATACTGCCAGAGTTCCCAGTTTGAGAAGAAGGCAGGGGCTTTGGTGAACTGCTCCTTCTGCTCAGCTGCTGGGCTCTGGGAGCCAAAAGCAGTGCAAACCCCTGCTTGCTTCTTATACTGGAGTTCCTGAAGTGACAAGCAGGCTGCAGGATTGTCCCTTCTGCTTCCCTCCCTTCCTGGACTAGTCTGGGAGGGGCAGGGAGCTTCAGACAATAGTCCCTGCCTCTTTGCCAAACCGGGCAGTCCTCAGTTTGAGAAGAGGTCAGGGGTTTTGCCTACTCCAGCGGGCCTCCCATTGCTACTCTCACCACCCAGATAGGAGGCACAGGTGGCAAGAAGAAGCTAGCTGGTGGGGTCAGGAAGATACTTGGGATGGCTTTTTCTGGGCCCAGGTCTTACATGCCAGCTTTCAAATTGCCACCCCCACGGCCCAGCTAGATAGCATGGGCAGCAAGGGGAAGCTGGTGGGGTGAGGAACCAGGTTTGGGGAGGCTCCCCCCAGGGCAGTGGAGAGCACCTGCCCACTCCTCATGCTGGAGTGCCCAGAATGAGAAGCAGGCCAGGGGCTTTTCTCAACTACTCTGTCCACTTAGCTCCCAGTACCCCAGAGCCAAGCAGAAGGTGCAGCATGGTGAAATCCCTGCCTGCTTCTCAAACTGGGGTCCCTGGTGTAAGAAGTGAGTGCTGCTCCTGTCCTGCCAGGAACAGAAGGACAGGAGCAGCCCACAGTTTTCCCAGACTGGTATCGACCCAATCCAGAGAAGGTGCAAGGAGCAGAGGAGAGGGGGTGGCTACGGACTGCTTCCTTTTCCAGAATCATTTGTAGTAGTGAAAATTTTCCACCACTAGAAAGGAGCATTTGTACGCTGCCTATGGTGCCATCTGTTGTAGCATTGGGTTAAGTGCTAAGAACTGCATCCTATATGCCAGGGTTGTCAAACTTGGTTGGGCCCCTAGGCTGGATCTGGACCCTGGGGCTCCTTGTGGGCCAAGTCTGGATCCCTTTCCCCCACCACTCGGTGGTGGATAAGGAAGCAGAGGCAGTGTTGACATGGATGATATTTCATGTATTTGACACAGCTGCTACATGCAGGAGGCACCTTTCAGAACTCAGGGACAGTGATTTTAGCATGCAGCTGCTGGGTTGCACGTGTGTCTTCCTGAGCTCTGCATCTTGTCCAGCAAAAATTGTCTTTCTTTATGGCTCTTCATGTCAATTATGGTATAAGAATGAGCTTCTGTTTAGGGCCTGGTAGGTGCTTTATCTAGTCTATCATAGATTGTACATGTCTAGCAGAAAGTAGGAGAACACTGAAAAATGGAAAGACTTGTTTTCTAACGAACAACTGACATCTTCTTGCCATTCTGTGTAGAAATACAATAGAGAGAAAAACATACACACTAGAGTCTGCAGGTTTCCTCGAGAACACTGCAAACCATTCTGCCTTCTAGTAAGGGGAATTTGCAAGATGTGTAAGCTAAATTATTTTTCTTTTGAATGTTGGGCCCAAACACTGATGTTAATGTTGATAACACATAATATACCTGTGCACATATTTAAGATTCTTTCTCCTGGGATGATGCTATATGGATCAGTTGTTTTGATCTCCATTTCAGCTTCTGGCCAACCACATTATACTCAGTTTAATGGTTGATGTACCACCAGCTGGGGGCAGGGAGTGGGGAAGTGCAATACAGCATGGTCTCTGGTATCTTCCAAGCAATCCTCCTTTTTTATACAGTATTCTCCATCTCAGAATTGAGTGGAGGTTCTGACCTATGGTTCATAAAACCCCTTGGGAGCTCCTACAGAAAAGCTGTAGATTACACATCTTTTTTTTAAATTCTTGTATTACTGATGTATATATAGGAAATGATTCTTGAACACAAAGCTTCAAATTGCCTTTAGAAAAGATATTTATATTTTCTCTCTCTCTTGAAAGGGGAGACCCTTTGCCTCGAGTTGAATACTCTGCACAAGAAACTGCTACTTGGTGAGTGTATTGTTATACTCTACGAAGTGACTAACCATAAAGCAATTTCATGACATCTCAGTGGAATTTTTGGCAGCACAGGATGACCACTCCATTTTCAAACCATAGCTAAGCATCTCTATTTTTAACCAGTGTCTTAATCTCCCTTCATGTTACTCATTTTGTAAAGCAGTGTCCTACCAATGAAAGCAAAACTCCTGCCAATGCGAATTGAAATCATGTTCTTGGCCTGAGGGGACCAGAGACTCCTAACTCTAATTTCAAGTCGCAGCAAGTAGTGATAAAGCATCAAAGGTTCAGAGCATGAACACCTACAGGAGGGCCATAAGGTGATTTTTCTATTAGCTTTCTGCCTTCCCTCAAAATCCCAAAGGTGCCAGATGCTGGTGTGTCCACAGTAGGACTTTGAACTCCTCATGCTTAAAGAAATGTGGATCTAGGAGTTGGTTCCTAATGAAAATAGGAGTCTGATAGCATCTGTTTTGGCCTCTGCCTGAGATAGATACTGGACAAGATGAACAACTGGTTCACTGTTATGACTGATTGTGTTCTTTTGGGATAGACTAAGGGGAATAAAAGAAGGAAAGGAGGAAAAATAATCTACTGAAAGAAAACAAGTGAATATTAAGCAAAGAAAATTGAAAAGATAAATACAGACTATCCAAAAAAGAGAAAAGATGAGGTAGGAAAGTCAGGTGTGTATATATAAATAAATTAGAGTTGATACGTGGAAGTGTTCTTCATAGATACAGTTTCTGAGATAGATGAGCATAGAGATAGCAGTCCCTTGCATGAATCTCACATTTTTATGGGATGAGGGCTATTTCTATCCTAAATCATAGAAAAATAAGGCTGAAAAGGACCTTCAGAGGTCATGTAGTCCAATCCCCCAATCAGAGACTAGATTATCCCTATTCAAACCATCCATTGTCTAATTTATTAATAAAACTACACAATCAACCCTGACACACACCCTTGGCATAACATCCTAACCTGCTTCCTTCTGTCTTAAAAATGTTTCTTGTTTTTCAGTTGAATCACTCCTTGAATAAATGTGGTCTTACCTTACAATACAAAAAGGTTCATGACCTCACATGTAATTCTGGGCCAATCACACTTAAAGTCCATTGCTTTTTATACAAGTGCAGCACATCTTTACTAGGGTCTGTCCTTCCTGTGCCTATATCCCTTCTAAAAAGCAAACCCCAGTGTGGATACACACACCTGAAGTTTTGGAACAAAAATTAGTCAATCCATTGATTCAGCCTAGAAGATGGTTGTTTCAATCAGAAGTGGGTAAAGGTTAAGGTAGAAAAGATAAATGTTTAGTTCTCATCCACATATTTTTCTTTTCTTCTAGCTAGCTTCGAAAAATCACGTATATAGCAATTGCCATTATCATAAAAGGTATTTTTCTATTACAATAAGGTCTAGATGTCCCAGTTAGGACCAAGGCCCCAGTGAACTACATGTCACATGAATACACAATTAGAAACAGTCTGTTCCACAAAGAGTTTACAATCTAAAGTGAAAAGATGGCCAAAAACATAGAGAAAAGATAGTGGCGTAACTGAGGGAGGGGATGGGAGACCAGGGCAGTAGGCCTGGGCAGTGCCTGTGGGATAGGGGAGGCACAAAAATAGCCCCAAGAGCAGCTGATGCTACCCCTACTACACCTCTGACAAAAGACAGAAGGGGAACTTGAGAGCAGGGAATAGAGAGCGAGAGATTAAGTAACTTGCTCAAGATCACATGGACAAGAAAGGACATGTTCTGAGTTCCCTGCTAATGGTTCAGAAGGAAGGCTATCCTTCCTCTCCCTAGGATTTTCTTTGAATAAAATGAACTCTCCCTTATGAACTGGAAGAGGTGCAGACACTATTTATATAAGAACAATGCATCCCACTCGTGCAAATCTCAATATTCTTTCAAAAGCTCAAGTGTTGGGTTTTTGAGCATTCTTGAATAATTATAACATGAGTGTTAGTATCATGTGCATAAACTGCTTCTGCCAGCCAACAATATTGGTATGGGAGGGTGTGTAGGAAGGTTGCGTTGAAGAAAATTTAATTTTGTGTTCTTTCCTGTTTTTCCCTTTTGTTGCCAGTTTCCATCATTGCAGTTATTCTCCATCTAGAACTATCCCCAGTGTGGTGAATGGGATAGGCCTTTAGAGGGATATCTGTCTGTCTCCTTAGTCCAGTCAGCCCCAGCAACCTAGGTGACTAGTTGTGTAAATCGATTCATGAAATTAGATCTCTCAGTTGTTATCATTGCTCCCTATGGCTGTGCCCTGAGGCTGACTACATTACAGCACAACTTAATATGAATACATCAAAGCCAAAGAAGAAATTTGTAATGTGCCATAAATTCCCTTGACATTAGATCTGAAGAGCTGTTGGATTCCTTTAGTTTGTAGCAATACGTCTATAAAAATGAAACATTAATCAAACACAGCAATCTGTGTTTCCAAAAACAGAGGACAGATGATCCATGTCTCTGTTCTCAGGCAGGCAAAATTATTGTAGAGCCATAAACTGAGTAGTCATAAGAGCAAGTTGGGGGGTGGCACAATAGGTAAAAGTTGTGACAGGACAAGGAAGATTGAAGGACAAAAACACTGGGACACATTTATCATGTGACAACAGTTAGGTCTGACAGTCACTTTCTTCTGACAAAAAAGGGGAAAATTATTCCTCTCGGTTTCGTTTTGGCCTAGAATCATAGAAAATTAGGGTTGGAAGGGACCTCAGGTGGTCATCTAAACTAACCCCCTGCTCAAAGCAGGAACAGCCCCAAGTAGATCTTGATCATCCCAGGCAAAGCTTTATCTAGCTGGGTCTTAAACAATCTTTGAGGACGGAGCTTTCACCACCTCTCTGGGTAACCTGTTCTAGTATTTTACTATCCTCCTAGTGAGAAAATTCTCCTTAATATCGAACCTAAACTTCCCTTTCTGGAACTTGAAACCATTGTTCCTTGTTCTGTCATCTGCCACCACTGAGAACAGTCTAGCTCCATCCTATTTTGAACCCCACTTCAGGTAGCTGAAGTCTGCTATTAGATCCCCTCTTAGTCTTCTCTAGGCTAAATAAGCCCAATTCCCTCAGTATGTCCTCATATACCATGTGCCCCAGCCCCTCATTATTTTTGTTGCCCTCCACTGGACTCTCTCCAATTTGTCCACATCCTTTCTGTAGTGGGGGGCCCAAAACTGAACACAGTTCCACAGTTTTCCAGATGTGGTATCACCAGTGCTGAATAGAAGGGAAGAATCACTTCCCTGAACCTACTGGCAACACTACTACCAATGCAGCCCAGTATGCCGTTAGCTTTCTTGGCAACAAGGGCATGCTTTTGGCTCATATTCAGCTTATTGTCCACCTTAACCCACAGGTTTTTTTCTGCAGAGCTGCTGCCCAGCCAGTCAGCCCTCAGCCTGTACTGGTGCATGGGATTGTTTTGTCCTAAGTGCAGGACTTTGCACTTGTCCTTGGTGAATCTCATCAAATTTCTTTTGGCTCAATCCTCCAATTAGTCTGGGTCACTCTGAATCCTAGCCCTACCCTCTAACATATCTACTACTCCCCCCAGCTTGGTGTCATCTGCAAACTTGCTGGGGGTGCACTCTGTGCCATCCTCCAGGTCTTTGATGGAGATATTGAACAAAACAGGTCCCAGGAACAACCCTTGGGGGACTCCACTTGATACTGGCTGCCAACTAGACATCGAGTCACTAACCTTAACCCTAACCCTAACCCTTACCCTCTGAGCCCAATGCTTCAGCTAGCTTTCTATCCACCTTACAGTCCATTCATCCAGCCCATACTTTCTTAGCTTGTCTGCAAGAATGCTGTGGGAAACTGTATCAAAAGCCTGGCTAAAATCAAGGAATACTATATCCACTGGTCTGTCTGCATCCACAGAGGCAGTCACCTCATCATAAAAGGCAACCAGGTTGGTCAGGCATGACTTGCCCTTGGTGAATCCATGCTGACTGTTCCTAATCACTTTCTCCTCCCAGTTCTTAGAAATGGCTTTCTTGAGGATCTGCTCCAGGATTTTTCCTGGAACTTGGATGAGGCTGACTGGTCTGTAGTTCCTTGGATCCTCCTTTTTCCATTTCTTAAATATGGGTACTATGTTTGCTTTTTTCCAGTCATCCGGGATCTCTCCTGATCACCATGAGTTTTCAAAGATGATATCCAATGGCTCTGCAATCACATCAGCCAACTCCCTCAGCACCCTCAGGTGCATCCCATCTGGCCCTATCAGCTTGTATATGTCCATTTTTTTAAGTAGTCCCTAACCTGTTTATTTGCCACTGTTGGCTGCTCACCTCCTTCCCAAACTGCGCTGCCTGGTGCAGTAGTCTGGGAGCTGACCTTGCCTGTGAAGACTGAGGTGAAAAAGGTATTGAGCACTTCAGCCTTTTCTGCATCCTCTGTCACAAGGTTGCCTCCCCCATTCAGTAATGGACCCACACTTTCCCTGATCCTCCTCTTGTTACTGACACATCTGTAGAAAACTTTCTTGTTATCCTTCACATTCCTTGCTAGCTGCAACTCCAATTCACTTTGGCCTTCTTGACTTCATCCCTGCATACCCAAGCAGTGCTGTTATATTCTTCCCTAGTTATTTGTCCAAGTTTCCACTTCTTAGAAGCTTCCTTTTTGTAATTTAGTTTACTGAAGAGTTCCCTGGTAAATTAAGGTAGTCTTCTGACATACTTGCTAATCTTCCTGCACATCAGGATGGTTTGTTATTGAACTCTCTTCTTTAAAGTACAGCCAGCTCTCCTGGACTCTTCTCCCCCTCAGACTGGCTTCCCAGGGGATCCTGCCCATGAGTTCCCTGAGCGAGTCAAAGTCTACTTTTCTGAATCACAGGGTCCCTACTCTGCTGCTCTCCATCCTTCCTTTCCTGAATTCTGTCATCTTGTGGTCACTGCTGCCCAAGTTGCCATCCACTACTACATTCCCCACTAATTCATCCCTGTTTGTGAGCAGCAGGTCAAGAAGAGCATGGCCCCTTGTTGGATGCTCTAGCACTTGCACAAGGAAGTTGTCCCCAACACTCTTCAAAAGCTTCCTGGATTGCCTGTGCACTGCTGTATTGCTCTCCCAACAGATGTCAGGGTGATTGAAGTCCCCCATTAGACCCAGGGCTTGTGACTGGGAAACTTCTGCTAGCTGTTTGAAGAAAGTCTCATCCACCACTTCCTCCTGGTCTGGTGATCTGCAGCAGACCCCCACCATGACATCACCCTTGTTGCTCTCCCCTTTGATCCTTATCCATAAACTTTTAACAGACCTATCTCCAGTTTCAACCTGGAGCTCTGAGCAATCATACAGCTCTTTTACATACAGCCCAACCCCACTTCCACTTCTCCTGCCCGTCCATCCTGAACAGTTTGTACTCATCCATGACAGTGCTCCAGTCATGCGAGCTACCCCACCAAGTCTGTTATTCCAATCATGGCATAGTGCCATGATTGTGCGAGGACTTCCAATTCCTCCTGCTTGTTTCACAGGTTCCATGCATTTGTGTACAGACACCTAAGGTAATAAGCTGATTTGCCGTGATTTCTCAGAAAGTATCCTTATTGCTTTCTCCTGCTTGCTCTTCCTCTAGGTCCATTTCCCTGCTTACCACAGGGCTTTGGTCTTCATCACCTAGCAAACCTCATTTAAAGCCCTCCCCACTAGGTTAGCAAGCCTGTCAATCTGCTAAAGCACCCACCTGCCTAGTTTTGTGCCATTTTTTTTTAACAGACACAGCACATCTCACTGTTAGCAACATTTGGCTTGAAGTTCAGTTTGAGAACTCCAGATTGACTCATATATGTTTAAAAAGATTATTTCCTTTGAAAGTGCTGTCAACTTTACCCTCTTTGTCCTCAAAAAGAACCTGAACCCAACCCATTGAAGTTCAAGGCAACCATATAAATGATTTGCAAGGGACTTCATCCGTAGCTTTCTTAGGTAGGTTTACCTCCATGTTCTGAATGCATTTAATGTAAGGGAACTACGAGAAGGAAATAATTTGCCCTGCAATATTTAACATTTCTAATGTTCAGGGTTTTATCTGTATATAGTTCTTTCAGCAACTAAAAATGTGAAGCTTAAAGCAATAAAAAAAGTCTTCAGTTGTCAAAAAAATCAGTTGTTTTAAAAATATGGCTTTCAGGATTTTTTTTAAACATAATCCTGAAATGTTAGCAATGTTTTTATAGTACAGTCACACTTCAAAGTGAAAAAAGCATGTCTAAATTCTTCAAGCACATCTAGATAAGGGCAGTGTGGAGAGCAATCATGGGTTTACTCCTGCATTGGTTTACATCCTGTCAGTCCCATTACAATCAAGGCTGTCCTGTGCGAAGTAGGTCATGGCAACATCTGGTCTCTTGTTCTCTTGAACTTTTTTTAACTGCTCTATGGAGATGGTCCAGGGTCAGACAGCTTTTGAAATACTGACAATAGCCACTGCCTCAGTCTGTTTCTTAAAAAAAACAAAAAACCCAAAACAAAACAACCCCCGCCCCTCAAAAAAACCTCTTTTTTTGCTCTCGTTTTTGGTCAGTTACACCCACGTTAACCTAAGAAATGTGTATGATGGAGAGACAACCATTACCAGATACTGGCTATCACCTCCATAGCAACAATAGCAGCAAAAAGAAATACAATACAAAAACAAGAAAAGGTCATTTTCTTTAGTTAGCATTTCCAAGAGTGATCTCAATTTTCATAAAACAATGTTTATAAATTTGTTAGACCCCTAGAGCCGTGTGTGAACAAAAATAACCATTTCTATCAGGTTCACTGCCATCATGATATTGCTTGCTTGTTTTGCAATGGCTAAATATATTATCTTAAGATTGAAGTATTTAAAATAAAATAAAACACAAGAGATGGGTCCAAAACCACAGCCCTAAATCCAAGCACCACTGAATTTTGGAAAATTTAAGAAGCTGGACGCACATTTTGGAACCTTCCCTTTCTTTACAAACCCCTAAAGAAGGTACATCCAAGCCTCATGGCCCATTGGATTAGTGTGGTCAAGGCACACTAGTTTCTCCACTGATAGCACACAAAGGCGTGACATGGGTAGCATCACTTATGACCACCTTTGATTCCCCAGCCTTAATGACTAGGATTCAGGTAGGGGCAGCCTTTGACGTAAGGCTAGAGTAGGACTTGCAGTCAAGTTTCTGGAGCTGTAGCATTTAATGTAGCTCTGCTACCACATCCTTCTGAACTCTTCCAGAATTTGGAACGTGTTTCAAATCTGTGGTCCGTGCTCTGCACTCCGAGGTGCACTGATGGAAATTTATGCCTTACAGAAACTGATTCAGAAAAAAACTTAAGTTTGTGCTTCACTTTAACTACATGCTGTAGTACTTTTCTGAGTCAGGTCCAGATGCCCTTTATAGTTAATGAGGTTCTGCAAAGGCATATTGGATTTGGTAGGACAGATCCCATCTATTGGGGAAAAACCAACCTGCAGCATTCACCCACTCTTTAGCACCATTTATTGTTGTAACCCTGGGCGCAACGCTACCTGTGCCTTCACCTGAATAGTGGGATCCTGGGGTACCCGGTAGCCCTGCCCAGCTCCCTAGGTAGCTGCTGCAGGGTCCCCGAGCAGAGAGACTCCCCTTACTATCAAATGACCTTGCAAACAGTTATAAAACTATTTACAGGATTTAATTATTTACAAGGTAACATATAACCAATGCAATAGAACAAATGTTACACCACATGACCTGGTGATGGTGGCTTAGGGGTTAATGCTTCTTGGATACACTTTACACTAGGGGAAAATATACAAACTACCCACAATAAATAGGGAACCAATACATAAATACATTGATACTCCAACTAATAAACCATCAAGAACTTATTTACACAGTCTATAACTTGTACACTATGTACTGAGGACCCTGTGTGCACTGCTCCTGGCTGGGTGTCTCAGGGAGCAGGACTGCATCTGTGCCCTGGCACAGGATCTGTGGGTGGTCCCTGGTGCTGGCGTCCCTCCCACGAGCTCCAGGGGTCTCCATGCAGCAGGTGGTGGTTCCTCCCCTGAGGTCCCTGAAAAAGAGCTTATTTCTGCCCAGCCCCCTTCCCTGGCACAGCAGGGAGCAGTATCTGGGCTGTAGGTTGTAACAGTTTCCCCTGCCCAGCACAGCCTCACAGCACCTGGCAAATGCAGCCCTTCCCTGGGCTCTGCCTGCCCCCAGGCTTCTGGTGCCTGGAGCAGTCCCTGCCCCTCTAGTCCAGGGCTCCCTCCAGCACCTGAGCCTGCCCCTCCCTGGGGCTTTCTCATTCACAGGGGAAAAACCAGGGCAGCCTTCAGCCTCTACCCCTGGTCCTGCATCCCCCTCCCTTGCTGTGCTCACCCAGCCACTGTCTCTTTGCACTCTGTCCCTCTGCAGGGCAGCCCTTCCTATTCCTTTAGGTGTGTCCATTTTTAATGCTGCTACATTAAGACAGCTTTGTGTTTTAGACAATGTCTCTGCTTTAGCTGCTTGAATATCTCTGGTTTAGAAGCCATGGGGAAGTGGTTCTGCTCTGGTGAGGTGAGGAGGTCACCAACGTACAGCTATTACTCTTTCAGGAGAGAAGTCTACAGAAAGCTGAGCAGCCTCTACCCTACCCATGCCTGTAAACAATACCTGGATGCCTTTCAGCAGCTGGAGAAATACTGTGGCTACCAAGAAGACAGCATACCTCAACTGCAGGATGTCTCCAGATTTTTAAAAGGCAAGGCATTGTGGAACATGGTATTTCAAAGTTCCTTGTATCCCCCTTTTGGAATCTCAAATGGTGTGTAATGGTCAGGGATCCTGGTTTTCTCTGATTAAAAAAAAATCCCCAGTTTTCAGATTATAAAAAGTAAACCAAAATCCACATTTTCCTCTCACGCTCTCACACACACAGACACAGACACACAGATACAGACACACACACACACACACACACACACACACACACACACACACACACACTCTCTGTCTCTCACTTTTCTGTGATTAAAATGAAACACCACTAATATATATGTATGTATGTATGTCTCCCTGTATATTAGTGGTGTTTCATTTTAATCACAGAAAATTTTTTATTTTTATCCACCTTGGTATACAACTGATCTGAGTCGTCTTCATCTGCCACCTAATTTCAAAGAGAATGGCATAAGTGGAAAAACAAAGACAGTATAAAGGCATTTTGGTATGCACAATTTTTACTGGTAATGCTAGATTTAACTGTCTGGGTTATCTACATTTTCTATAGGCTGTGATTCTAAATTTTTGTCTGGTCTATTGTACAGATGTATTTGGTTGAAAATGTTATAAAATTGTGAATCAAAAAATTCATCACATATCTGTCCAGGGGAGAACGCAAGTGTTCCACACAACAGGTTTATTTGTGGCTGCACACATCTCAGACTAGAAAAAGGTACTTTTGGTTAGTTGAACTGATGCCTATTAATATCTCTTTGTCACCAATGATTCAATCTAAAATTAAACTTTCCTAATCACAGTTCTTTTAGGGTATTATGATAGATGAGATTACTGTCAGAACTCCTCGGAACAAACTCACCCAGAAACATACAAACTGAAGTAAATTACACCAGGATCAGGAGCAGATAGATGTGCTGGTGTAGAATAGCAGTGTATAGTAAGCAGCTATTACTGCATCTTGCCATTAGATAGTAAAGCTGTAAGTTTGCCTTTAGCAAATGGCTGGCTTGAAGCTGACAGAAAACAACAAAGCCAGTATAACTTACACTAGTAGAACATTATCCTTGGTTATTTCAGGGGAAACTTTACTGGCTTAAGTAAAATTATCCCAGTTTAGCAAGTCTGTGTCCATCTATCACTGATGGTATCCTGGTAAATGTGTTGCTTCTCCAAGCTCAAAGTGAGTCTACAAGTATTCTAAAAGGTCTGCAAAAACTTCAGTAGTTAGTCCCATGTCACTGAGCCACCTTATAAGACAGGAATACTTCTTATTTATTGGTATGTGGGATAAAATTCTGGCCCTGCTGAAGTCATCCTGATTTTCACCCTTCCTCATTGTAGTCAGGGTTTTGCCCCATATACCTTAACTTAGGAGTCAATTGTGCCTTGTAGTCACCTGCCTTTGTTATGGGTACTACAGAACTGCACTGCCTCAGAGAAACATCTCCAGGAATTCCCTAGCATGCAGTAGGGGCAGGCCAGCCACTACATCTAGTGTGTTTCTCCCAGGCTTGGTTGGCACCACGTGGACCTGACATTATGTGTACTAAAGTCCCAGTGCAAACCCTGGCCTAAGTCCTATTACCAGTCTATAATGCCTACAGTTACAAAAAAATTGCCTATATTTGACTATTTTCTAGCATATATTATTATAATATTATGTGCTTTTTATATAATAAACTATAGGGGTACAGAAAGGGAGCATATTGGAAGGGGGGGGGGGAGGGTACTAATGCCATCCCAACAAGTCAAGTAACCTTCATCACTTCTAATAACAAGTAATGCAGGATTTTTCTGTTGAGTTTTTCACATTGCCTTTAAGGTGAGTTGCACTACCATAGCATTCTATAACTAGCAGTTTGGAGTGGTTAGGATGTAAATTGAAATTAATATTACAAAATAAGCATTATGCAATCATAAGGGGGTTAATCACATGACATCTAAATATGGTAAATGGTTTTCCAAAGGGTTAAATATATATCCCCAAGGAGTTATTCCTTTCTAGAAAAGATATTTGGACTTAAGAATTTTGCTCCACAGCTGGAAAAAATTACAGCCAAAGGACTCAAAGGAGGGTCATGCTGTAATAGTCAGGCCTTTATAAAATTTTTCTTAGGCCAAAAGTTAAACCTCATTTTGTATAGGCTCCCTTAGGTTAACATTCAAGGCCTTCCCTCTGAGACTGACTCCAGAGGGCTTTTGAACTGTTAGACCAGTCACTCCACACATGCAGTTCTTTAGCACTCATTTTTCTTATGCAGTATTGAGATGAATGTACAGCTTTAGCACATCTTCTCCCTCCACCAATGCCTTGTCTACCTACTTTAAGAACATTTGCAAGGCCACTTTGCCAGCAGGAGCTGCTGACTCACTGGGCCAGATTCATAAAAGAATTTGTTAAAGCAACATCAAACCTCCCCAGATTTATTCAAATGCTTTTAGACTTTTGAAATGTTAGATTATGTGCATTGGTGGAGCACAAACTGCACCTTCTTAGAGACGGCTCAGAAAAGACCATGAAGCATGGATATCTCTCTAAAGATCATGTCTTGCTTGCTTCCCCTTTGGTGCTGGAATGGACAAGTAGTAATTAAAGCACCACTACGTCTTCTGCATCAGTGTTCCCATGCTTAAAAATGGCGGCAGGGGCGCTTGAACTAACACTTTAATTCAACTTCCCCCACCACTATTTTTAAGATCAGGGATGCTGATACACAAGATGCATGAGGCTGCTGAAGCATGCTCCAGCAGACTTGATTTATCGAGTCTGCTCCGATGCACTGGAATTCCAGCACATTGAAGCAGTCTCTGTGGTCGTGTGTGGGTGCCCTGCATTTTGAGGTTCTAGGAAATGTGCATTAGCTTTTATTAATGCACATTAACTAAAGAGCACTATTTTAAGTGATGCTTAATATGCATTAGCCTATTTTAATGCACATTAACTAAACAGCACAGTTTGGCTAATGCACATTAAAGCGCATGTGTACACATGCTCCCTCTTGTCCTTCACACTTCTCTGTTGTATTTGGCCTGTTGAGTCATAGAAATTAGAGGTAACAAAACAGCCATGCTTCTTTAAACCCGAACACAACACTATTCTAACAAGGTTACACTATTTCCAGTTTCACAACTAGAACATGCAGAGATAACTTGGGATGTCTGCATTTACTGCCCTGCAATATATAGATAGATAGAACAGAGATGCTGTACCAGAAGTGACAGAAATACCTACAGTAGATAGATGTTCTCATTACCCACAGGTACAAGAATGTGCTAGGAATAAGTCCAAACTCCTTGGTTGGTGTCATGCTGTCATGTAATTAACACTAGAATTTCCTGCTGTGTTGCTGTCCTTTGCAGAAAGAACAGGTTTTCAGCTGAGACCAGCTGCAGGACTACTGTCTTCTCGTGACTTCCTTGCCAGCCTGGCATTTCGTGTCTTCCAGAGCACACAGTATATAAGGCATTCCTCCTCCCCTATGCATTCCCCAGAGCCGTAAGTAGGATGACATGGCATAAACTAGCAGTACTTGGGGGATGGTAAGCAATTCACCAATGATCCAAAGGTCCATCTTGGTGGCCCCCAGAATGAAATGATTTGAAAACTAAGCTTTTAGGGAGTTAGGAGAGGAGGACATGAGTAAGAAGACATGCTTCTTTTTAAGGTCATCTGGAGAAGGAAAACGCTCGAGGCCATTCACTTTAATGTGTTCATTCTTGCTGCATTTATCATTCCTTGAGTTCTAACATTGTATCAGGTTATGCATGCCCTGCTCTGGGAAGGTCGCAGTAAGCAAGAATTCTTTTTCATGGAAAATGACAAGGCTTTGGTAGTTGGTTTTGTTCTGCATCAGGGCAAAACAGGGACCTTTCAAAAGTGTTTGAAAAAAGTGAAAGTGACTCCACCCTCACCCTACATTAGTCCAATCATTAGGACAGTCATCTGGGATGTGGGAGCTCCATGAAATGACCTGGCTCTGTCTGACACAAAACATGGGTTTGAAACTTGGTCTCTTATCCCATATAGCTGCCAAACTTATTGGCTATGCTGGGGTGGACATTTTGTTTTGGAGTTTTTGTTTAGAGACAGTTTTGTTCAACTGGAACAAAACAGGTTCAATGATAAGACATCTAATGTAGTTCTAACTAAAGTCAGTGGGATTTGGGGCCACTCATATTTTACTTTTATTATATGTGCTCAGAACTTGACATGGTGACTGCTGAGAGGCTGCACAGGTGGAGCATATTTTGAGGAGAGAGATAAATGTAGAGAGGGAAGTGTGGTAGCACCCTGTAAGATAGAAGGAGCTCCAAACTCCATGGGAGGAGTCATAGAGGGGGAAGGCACCGATACAAAAGATGACAGACAGACAGAGAAGAGATGGGCTGGTGGGAATCTGAGAAGAGCACACGCAGCAGGAAGTGGGCTAGCAGGAAACGAGAGCAGAGTTGTAGGGCCAGAACAACAACTACTACAGCGAGCCTTTATGTACGTTTCCAGCAGAGTTTACTAGATTTATGCCAGCTGAAAATCTTCCCCACAGATTTTTTCATTTTTTAAGACAGCGCGTAAATTTTACCTGCAGATGGAGGGGGGAGAGATTAGCAGTGAAAGAGCAGATAAGTCCTGCTTGGAATTGCTCTGTAGGATAAAACTATTCTTTTTTTTTTAATGATAAAAATGACTTTTCTTCCAGTGACTGCTGCCATGAGTTGCTGGGTCATGTTCCCATGTTAGCTGATAAAGAATTTGCCCAGTTCTCTCAGGTAAGAAATGCTTTCTGCTGACAGCTTTGGACTGAAGAGTGCAGAAATTCCAGTAGCAATGGGTACTGTGTGCCTGAGACATGTACTGAATAGACACTTTTGGGGCCCTTCATATGTCATGAAAACCAATAACTTTAAGGCTTCACCAACAGCTGCCATTATAATCTAGGCTGAGCCTATTCCTGTACCTACCAGACTTGGACTGTGATTAATTATGGAGAAACTCTCTCTATAGTACTAGACATACTACAAATAAAAGAATATTTTAAAAATGTAGAAAAACGACCCTGTAGTCATTTCAGAATCACCAACTGTTGTTGTCTTCCCTGCTCAGAACATAGGATCACAAAGGCTCATGGTGATTTAACTGAATGACATCAAGTGCTTTTATGGTTGAGTTCCTTTCATGGAAACTCTTTTATATTTTATCCATCATAAGAGAATTAATGGTAAAGTCACCCTGCTTTTGTTTGTTTGTTACCATGACACGGTATCTAGGGCTTAAACCAAGAAGCAGCTCTAGGGAATACCCATCCTTAAAAAAATGCAGTTAGCTTAACAGGGAATATACAAGGGAGGAAGCACAGTTTTCCTGGTGAACTTCTGGTGCTGAGAAATGGCAGTACTCTTTTGAAGTGCCAGTAGGTCTAAGTCCAGCCCCCAGTCAAATTAGTGGGAGGCAGACCTAGAATTCCCATTTATATGGCAGCACTATAATGTAACTTGTATAATAAGTAATTCCAGAGATGCCTTTTGCCCAGCTTACCAAGGTAAACAAGTCATCAAGGGAACTTCATTTTCCCTAGGAGTTCTGCCTGCAGGGCATGTTTGACTTGAAGTTTATTACTTCATGACTAACACAGGTTCCTTGGTCCAACTCTGTATTCATTAATACAAGGCAATTTAGTTTTCAGAGTTATCTAATTAATACAAGGCAGAATAAGCTAGCCTCTTGAAACTCAAATCAGGTTGTTTCATGCTTATGGCCAAGTTTCTGCTGCTGAGAGGATGGCAGTTGTCTTAGCCAGTGCACTCATTTCCACCTGTAACAAGCTACTGGATTCTTTTCTGTACAGTTAGGGATGGAGCTGGAGAATCTGAGAGTGAAGTATCAGGACCAGGAAGGTGGGAGCCAGCTCATTGGGGGAAATGAATGAATAGTATGAGGCAGGAACAGAAGCAGAAGATAGGCAAGTTTTGGGGAAGGCAGATGGGGCAGACAAAGGAGAAGTGATTGGAAAGGTAAGGGTGAGTAGGTAGGGGGTGGAGTTGGCTTGGGACCTAGAAAAGGACTGGAAGATGGGAAATAGATGATTTGTGTGCTGCCTAATCATTTAGTGGGAGCATCCTGGACATACTCTAGTCCAGCTGGATACACTCTGTCCTTGTCACAAGGTTTCTCATTGTTTAATGAGAGGGCACATGCAAGGGTCAACAACAGGCCAAGAACTGGTCAAAATTGTGTCAAGAATGATGTTTGATTAAGCACTGTTGGGGATCCACAAATGGTAGGCCTTCTGGAAGCCATGGAAGGACATGTTTATTGCAAAAAGAAGAAGGGCTAATTCATATTGGAAGTGTGCCAAGCCTTCTCCCTTCAACCCCAGATTCTTTCTGGCTAACCAATAACACACCTGTGATATTACTTTCTTGCTTTAGGATATTGGACTGGCTTCTCTTGGGTCATTGGATACTGATATTGAAAAACTGTCAACAGTAAGTATAAGCTACATTTTAATATCTGAGCTAAAATGCCAGGGTCCTGATTTCCAAAAAGTTCTGAGTACCTGCCCTTTGAGGATCTGCCTCTCTTTCAAATTTCTTTAGGTGGGTACCCAAAATGGAAACAGCCAAAATATTTTCTTTTAACTTGGTCTAATTCAGACTGCATTAGTGCACGTGCTGAAATCCATCTCTTTCTAGGGCAGAAGAAAAACACATGCTGAATTTCAAGCAAGTGCTTAAATATTTCCCTGAACAGGAGGAATGTATTCCTGTCCCAGGGTCTTCATGCAGTTTGAGCTACTGGAAGGTTACTAATTGATGTCATAGTCACATAACTCCAGCAATCAGGCTAGATACTTGCATCCTAATATTAAGAGAAACCACTACTAGAAGAAAGAATTGAGTTTTGTATAAGCAAAATTAAGGTGCTAGATTATCCATGCATTCATGGGAGTCACAAAACATGAACACTATTAAAAGCAGTTGCAGGGCATCTGCTGCTATCTAGAAAGTGTGGCCTAGTATATCAGGCCTGGTCTAGGACTTCAGAGATTTGGGTTCTAGTCTTACCACTTGCTTGTAAGGTAACCTGAAGCATCCTTGTGCCTCTGTTTTACTCTATCTGTAAAAGTAAGGATAGTAGTGATTAGGGCGATGTGAAGTTTTGGTCCCTGGTTTGATTCGGTGGAGATTTGACCTGATTCAGTGGCTGAATCCCTGAATCTGAATAGAATCAGAGGACCCTTTAATCTCTCTGAATCAAATTGGAAAGATTCGGTGATTTGGATATAGACACAGCTTTAAATGTTTTTTCTACATACCTCAGGATACAGGCAGCTCCTGAATGCTGTGATGCTGGGGCACATGGAGTGTCTCACAGAAGCGCTGGGGTGGTTCCGCAGTGCACTCAGCAGCAGACCCAGAAGTGGACCAGAAGCACTTCTGGTTCACTGGGGAGTGCACTGGAGGCCCCCTCCTCTCCCCAGCTTGGCAACTGGTGCCTCCTGGGTCGAGGGGAGGCACCCAGAGTCCCCCATAGCTGAATGCCGAATCAGGAGGGTGTGTGTGCATGTTGTGGGGGGGGAGGGAATCCTGTGCACTCCCCAGTGGACCTGGAAGTGGAACGGAAGTACTTCCAGTCCACTTCTGAGTTCACTGCCGAACACATGGAGGGCCCCCTGCCCTCCTGTGGGATGTGCCCCAGCATTGCAGTGTTCGCAAGCTGCACTGGTACCTCGAGGTATGTAAAAAAAACATTTAAAGCTGTGTCTGTTTCTGAATCGCTGATTCTCCAAATCAGCTTCATGTCTTCAGATTCGGATTTGGCCAAATCAAATCGGGGACAGTGATCCGAAACAACAAATCAAGTCACTGTCCTTGATTCAGGCCGAATCTGAATGCAATAGGGTCCACTTCACACACCCCTAATAATGATACCTCTTTTGTCAAGCATGGTGAGGCCTATTGATTAAGAGTGCTATGTAAAAACTAGGTCTTAACAGTGGACTGGCACTAAGACTACACAAGTTATCTGGGACATCACAGGGCCAAACCCTGAGCTGGAGTAATTCAGCATAGCTCCACTGAAGTCTGAATTGCTGTGCATCAGCTGAGGATCTGTCCGCTGAGGACTGAATGCACCAGTCATTAGGGAATTGACTATCACATTTAATCTACAATAAAGAGACTCAGCTAGCCTACAGACTACCCCGTCTTATCTAACCACAATTGTGTTGAGTAGTCTGGGGCCCATGTAGTAGAAAGTACAATACAATACAGCCATCTGCAATCCAAGAGTGGCATTTTCCCCCCTCTAAACCGTTTAAGCAGTAGGTTTTGGTATTTATGCACAGTTGAAGATTCCATTTGACACATAATCCAGCACCTGTAGACAACTGCATACATATCTGAACACAACACCAGAGACAGACCCGTACATGTTTTAGCCCCTGTATCTGTGTGGTTAGAACACTCATTTAGACCTTTCCTCCTGAGTCCAATACCTGATAATTATAGTACCGGTCTACCTGTATTTCAGGGCCTTAAATGTCACTATGCACTCACAAGGTGTGTGCACACATGGCTGTATTTGTATGTGGCTACTGTGTAACCATGCTCAGCCTAGACATGTAAGGCCCACATAGCTATATTGCTGAGCAGCAGAATTGCTCCCTGTGTGTTAATGCCAAAAAATACTGCCCAGCCAACTAAAAAACTGTCACTTAGATGACCAAAAGGAAATAGATGGCTACCCAGAGGGTGTATCTACACAAGATGCTTTACTGCTTAGCAAACTAATTTGTTGCACAGTAAAGCATCACCATCTATACATGCGCAGTAATTAGGGCACAGTAGACTAATTTACTGTGCTGCCAGATAGTCCTATTAGCTACAAGTGGAATCCAGCAGTGCAATAAATTACTGTGCTTAAATACAGGTATAGATAGTGACATTGGGTTTAGTTTGCTCCAGCTCAGCTTGAGCCCAAGTATATTCAATAGCATTAATTGCATGTGTAGACACGCCCTCCTGCACATACACTGGATAGCTACACCAGTGCATGTGCAGTAGGGCTGTGCTAAATGGCACTGTTCCATTTCAACTTGAGGTTTTGATGGAACGGCATTTCGTTTCAAATTTTATTTCAATTCAAAACAGCTGTTTCATTTTGCTTCATCGAAACAGTGACGCTGTTTCGACATTTAGCCCATTCACTATAATGGGGAAGCTTGAAACAGCCCCCCTCATTCAGCAGGCAGATGGGGGCCTGCAATCCCAGGAGGCCTCCGGGGGCTGTGCCAGTCCTCCAGGGGCTGCGGGCCCCTGATCTGCCTGCCAGATGAGGGAGGGAAGCTGGGTGCTGCTGCCTGGGACCAGGGAGCTTGGGAAGGGAACTGAGCCTGATTGCTTTGTTCACCTCCCCAGCGCTACAGTCAGGCTGGGGATGGGAACTGAGCCCATCTGGGCTGAGTTCCCATCTCCAGCACTATGATTAGGCAAGGGATGGGAACTCAGCCCAGCTGCGTTTTTGCCAGGCAAGGTTTCCAGCTGCTTTGTGGCTCTTGGCCTAGCCTCATGCACCCAGTGAGGCAGACTGTGGCGGACACCTACATGTCCAGAGGCTGCCTGGAATTAGGGCCGGTGATAGCTGACCAGTGAATGTGAGGATTCCTTCTGCCATCAAAGATGACCTATGGCACCCTCCTCTATGCCAGTCAAGTGAGTGCTTATAACCCGGAACTGCCACCCTTCCATGTTGTGCCATGCTGCCAGCAAGGATGAAATGATCTCTCTATGTATGTAGCTGCAGTAGCCTGGGCAGTTGATATGAAGACACTGCTTTGCCCATGTATCAGCATTCCCTCTCGGTTACACTGGTTTGGTCCAAAGGAAGGGCGAGAGTTGATCCATTTGGAATCAGCTATGCTGCAAGAGTTGCCAATGCAGAGGAGGTCTTCCATCTGCCTGACTTCCAGGGCTCCACTCCTAGATTGGCTGCCAGCCATGGCTGAAGAGCCCAATCTGCCCTATGTGGGTGCTCTTGGCAAAAGTCCCTCATCTGCTTTTTGATGGTATTTCTTCCATCAAGGGTTCCACTACCCTCCTGAGGCACTCATCCACCCAAAGCAATTGACACTTCCTGAGGTTGCCAGGTTAATTAACTGCCACCCAGCACTCAGCATTGACCAGTGAAGGTTGTACTGCAGATAGTTATAGCGGTAGCAGGTTTTCAGTCCTGACCTTACCACAATGGATGGTGTGTACAGGGTTACATTTGGGTGCACAAGTGTCAGAGAATGAGGAGAGCAAGAATATTTTCTCTAGTTCCAACTTGCAGCAGTACTTGGGAATTCAACTTGGGGAAAGAATTAATACTCTTTATTTTGCTTGTTTGTCTGCTGAGTATAGGGATGAAAATTAAGGGCTAGTTTTGAGCCTTTAACTTATACTGGTAGACATTATCTATCCAAACATTCCTATTACAATTAATGGAACCACTTCTGAGAAGCAGTTCAGCAAGGGAAGTAGGAGGCTCACAATGTAGAGTCAAATTCTGACTCTCTTCCTTATGTTCACTGAAGTCAATGAGACCTCAGATGGAATAAGGGGATACTCAGCATGATTCTGTTGTCAGGATGTGGCTGCTAATGCCTCTCTAGTGAGCGTCTCAGTCTGGTGGTCAGAACATTGGCAGGGAAGCCAAAAACATCCCAGTTCTTTTCCCTTGCTGTGTGACCTTGGTTGCATCATTAAATCATTCTGCCTTAGTGTGCTGATCTGTAACACAGGGATCCTAATACTGATATTGCAGAGCGATTTGAAGGCTAGTTAATGCCATTAATGTGTTCTGAACACTAAAAGCCAAATCATATTTCACTTTTATATGCCTCAGGACCACTTACATTGGGAAAACGTAAACCTGTACACACCACTTTTGTTACTTACACAGATGTTAGAGTCCATTTCTACCTGTGAAGCTATGGCTGCTCCTTCTGGCCATGGATACTATGTGGAGAAAGATTTTCTGATAGGTATATAACTGCAAGCTTCCATTAATGTGACTGGAGAAAAAGAGCATGATTAACTACCATAGGAGGTATGTTCACCCACCTTTTAGCTCTGTAGCCCAGGCAGAAGGAAACTGAGGTCCTAAGGCTCACCCTTACCCACAGAGATTTTGAACTTGCACTTCCCAGCAAAGTGCTGTTACTACCAGGTAAAGCCAATGCCCAGTACCATCCAGCTGTCCTCTTGAAGTTGGGAAGATACATGGCTGCAGGAGGCAAGTATAGTATTATAGAAAATTAGGGTTGGAAGGGACCACAGGAGATAGTCTAGTCCAACCCCCTGCTCAAAGCAGGACCGTGCCCACTAGATTATCCCGGGCAAGGCTTTGTCTAGTGGGGTCTTAAAAACCACCAAGACTGGGTATTCCTCAACATCTCTGGGGAAACATTCCAGTGCTTTACTACCCTCTTAGTGGAAAAAGTTTATCCTAAAACATGTGAAAGGGAGCAGGGCTCAGTGAGATAGACACTGTCCTGGAAGGAAGGATGCCCTGTATTCTAGCCCCTACCTCAAGGTCTTTTCTGCATCTTGCAGAATAACATGGAGAGATAGCAGTAGGACAGTGTCTGCCCCACTGGCAGTAAGGAAAGCAGCCAGAGTGTCTTCCCTTCCAAGGCACTTATGCAGCTACATTTGGATGCATTAGTACATGTAGATATGTAAAGATGAAATATGATTTGTCCCTGTAATAAGGTCAAGGTCCCAGGGGTGGCTGTTGCCCCCTGGTGGCTCTGCAACAGTGCCTGCTCTGCCCCTAAAGTGCCATCCCATCTTGCCTGCTATGCCTTGATAGAAATAGTCATAGATAGGGAGGCTGCCCACAGACCTTAGCATAGCTCTGGTTTCACTGAACCCCCACTAGGGTCCCCAGCACCCTAGTGGTCATCGGTGGTCCTCACACCACTCACTGGGCCTTACTTAGTAGCTGTGCCATCGGAGGGTACCTCAAGCCTTATGGGCTAATTACTTGGCTTCAAATCTTCCCCTGCACCATGCCTCATGCTTTGTGGGTGTTACGGTCATCACTGTTGAGGCTTTGGTTTCCCTGGCCTCCACCCTTTTAATCTGGCTAGGCCTTCTAGCCTAGGCCCACTGCATCGGACCTGGCTTTGGGGCTCTACCTTATGTTTGTTCCTTCCATCACCGGCCCCTGGTCCCCGTCTGCCAGGCCCCTGGCCGGCTGCATCCCTCTCTGGTGCCGGGCCCCTATCTCAGTGCATCACACTATGACCGCTCTAGGCTCAATACTCACCAGAGCCTTGAGCTTGCCCCTGGCTGGGCTCAAGGCAGCTGTGTGCCCCTTGGGCACTATATGTTCCCAGGGCGCTGCCTACATCCATCAGCTGACTGCCTGCAGGTGCCTGCCATTTACCCCATTAGCCTATTGCCCTGATGCCCTGCAGTTTTGCTTAGCCTGCCCTGCTCCCTGGCTGAGCTGCTATTTATCTTAAAGTAACAGGAAGCTCCAGGCTGTCTGTGTACAGTCCCTAATAGTGTTGCCATTCGATTTTTAGTAAAACAAACTCTAAAATACCCTTTAGTTCACCCAGTTCTTAAGGTTCATCTGTCCATTTCTACACAACTGGGTGTTACCATGACAGATTGAAAGCTGTCAGCACTCATGCCTGACCTGCCTACATTGCCCCATACACTACATTGGATTACGCTACAAATATTAGAGTCAAGAAAGACCAAATTAACTTGGCATTCTAGAAGTGACACATAGGGAAACCTTTGGAAAAAAGTTTGGCTTGTTCTTTCCCTGCATAGGTCCTGTCGCCTCCTTGCCCTCTAGCTTACTGGGAGAAGGTGCTGATTCTGCCTTCTATGCCTGCCTCCTCCCCCTGCACCTCTAGAGGGAAGAGATAGCAAAGGGCTGTGGGGCAAGGTTACAAACCTGTCTGTAATGTAGCAACAGTTTCAACTGGCAAGGTCAACCAACTGATACACCTGCTTGTTTTCTGCAGCAACAAGATAAAGATGAATCTGGCTTCATTTTTAAGTGAATGTCACTGCTAAAGCAGGAACAATTTAAAAATTCTGCTAATAATACCATCTACAGAAGTGCAGTAGAGACATTTACAATCTATGGCCTGAGCTGGCATGTGGTCTGCATGGGCTTTCATTATACTTTTATGGAGACCCCTCTAGCTCTATGGATCTATTGACTAAGATGCAACTGAGAGCTAACATGGCTCAATGTAGTTTGAAACATCTTCCAAAGCAAGGTGAGTTGGGAGCAGACATACAGTAAAAAGAATAATGTCCAGTTTCCCTGTAGTATGAACAGAGTGACTTCACGTTTGAATAATGTAGTTTAAATAGGATGTGGATATCTTCTGAAAATATATATACTTGTTTAAAAAAATAGCAAGAAATTAAGAAAAATGTAATAAAGGGGAAGAAAACCAAAAGAGCGACAGGGCAACAAGAAAGTTACAATAAAGGGAAATGATTGCTTATTGAGATGGTGATTTTCACTAAATGTTCTTGCTCATCAGCTCTATTGGTTTACTATTGAGTTTGGGCTCTGCAAACAAAATGGATCCATCAAAGCTTATGGGGCAGGACTCCTTTCATCTTATGGGGAGCTTAAAGTAAGTAAAATATGTTTATATTTTTATTTATTTCTATAGTCCATTTTCTAAACTTTTGTGGAAAAAAAATTCATAATTATTCCTGACATCAAATACCATGAGGATATTTTTAAAAACACTAGTGTCATGTTCAAAAGCCTTCCTTTTTCACTCTTCACTCCTAAGGGAAAAGTGGATATTCCTTTGTCTCCTGTAATGGACACTACAATATGGATAGAAATATTGCTGAGTTGTGCCTGTCTTCAAATCAAATAGCTGACATAGCTCTGAAGACTAACTATACTTGCATGCAGTTATACTGCCTTTATCAAACCTTTACCTGAAACTTGGCTTTCCCCTGCTTTAAACTAGTGTAGTTGTCTCTGCTACTCACAAGAGGGCAGTATTAAACCTATTACAAATTTTGCACGTTTTTTGTCAATGAATAGAATTTTCACATGATTGACTATCATAAACTGAATGTCAGAGAGCTGTAATATCACTGAAGGTGGCAAAGATTCATTTTTAAGAATTATAAATTCCAAAATATTCTTTAAAACTGATTCTAGCCTGGAACCTTTCTCTTATTTTATATGAAAACACACCAGTTACCTAAATATAGTGCAATGTGTTAATGTAGGAGGAAGAGAAACCAAACCCTTGTTGGAGGTATAAAGTATCCTCTTGCATAGGTCTATTATTTGATAGTAAAGCAGCCATTTACTTCTTGATTTGGTGAAACACTTAATTGCCTGCTTAGTTTTAAGCACGGGTAGTCTCATTGAAGTCAATAGAACTACTCAGATACTTAAATGTGTTCTTATGTGTTTTACGGGGTTGAAGCCTTAGTAAATGCCAAAGGTAACATTGCACTCTCTTAAAGCATCGTTATAAGCCAAAATTCTCCATGGAAAAATATTTTAACATTAGACAAGTAGGGGGATATACTCTACTGCAGAACTGTGTGGGACCATGAATGCAGCCTGGGTTGTGTGACTATAACTAGAAGGTGTTTGTATTACTACCTCATTCATAAACATTGCACAAACCTCCCCAAAATTCATTGATGGGGTGCTGTAGCACTCGAGGTGAGAGTATGGGGAAGGCAAGCTGCCAGCTATATGAAAACCTTTACAAGGTTTTTTTATGAGTTGCCAACTAGATAGGAATCAGATGTTATCTACATTTTAGCTCCCAGTGAGACTTCTGGCATTGGTTTGCTCAAAACACCTGCAAATTGAATAACAGGTTGCATTAAATTGAATGGTGCATGCTTTCAGGAGCTTTCCCTTGTCTAAGCCTGGAGATCCTTGCTGATTAATACTGGGTGTGTCTACACAAGATGCTAAATGCACAGTAGATTAATTCTCCTGAGCATTAGTGCAACCAGCAAAAACTGTGCTAATGCACAGTAGAATTAGTCTACTGAGCATTAGCATCACAAAAAAGCATGCACCAGCACTACTGCACAGTAGTGCCAAGTAAAGCGCATTAAGTTAGTACCTTAACTAAACTTAATGTGCCCTAATTATGGTGCATTAAAGAATGTGTGGATGGGCCCAATAATATGTAAACTTGTGTTACAATGAGGTACTGTGCTCTGTTGATGCTTGTGTCAGAGATATAATTGGCCAATATCATGCCTTGGGCAGTGGCAGCTTTGGTTGCAGAGGCATCAGCTGGAGGTTTGGTGCTGCAGGGGAGAAAGTCACCTCTTTTTTTGTCGCTGACATATGTTGAGCAGCTAAAAAATCACCAGCAAAATAGCAGGTGACATCTCGTTTCTGCAGTAGTGAACTTTCAGCTGCTCCTACACAGTATGCTGCTATTGCCACTCTGTCCCTCCACACTGCCGGCACCAGAGCTACATCAGGGAAGGTACAGGGTTCAGATGGAGGAGAGGTGGGGCTAGGAGGATGAGGCAGTCCCCTCCACTCCATTCCGTCTCTCTGCTTAGGTATGCCCTACTTGCCACCCATCCTTACACTACTAATGACTGTTTTAAAAGCTTTATAACAGCAGTACATGAATCATCTATGTAACATTGAACTTTCTGTCTTTGAAACAATAGGCCAGCGGGCATCTCTGTACATTAAGCTCCAGTATCTTATGTTTGGTTTAGACTTATATCTGTTCTAGGAGAGAGACAGTGAGATTTTAATATTTTTAAAGGTTCCTTTTTCATTTCTGATAGTCATAATCAACAGTTATGAAGATTATACTGGATTTAATTTATTTTTAACAAACCAATCAGGTCCATGATCAAAACCTGGAATGGAACAAGAGTTAAGCATTTGTTTTGTCTGCTTGCCCATCTGAATACTTGCTATCTTTAAATCAAATTTATTTGGATGTTAAACACAATAATAAAGGATAATGGCCCTCATGTTTGCAGATATTTATGTTTTGAGGCACCTAGGCCAAAGTTCAAAAAGTCAGCAAAGGTTAACTAGTACTTCTACCGTGTGGCCTCTAGGGATTTTGACAAAGCTTTAAATTTCTTTTAAGAAATTAATCACAATAGAGATTCCAGTTACAGTCTAAAGCTAGGTCTGTGTGTAAGAGAAATGGAGTTAATGTATGACCTTTGTTGTAAAGGCCAGAATTACATCTGCTGTTTAACTGAATGTAGAAAGCAAGGCATCTGAATCACTCACAGTGCTGCCTTTCCCATTAATGCAAACTGTGGAATCAGATATCACCTCCTCCTCTGCCAGGTTGTTGAAGTTTGAATCTGTTGAAGGTATATGCTAAACATAAACATTAGTTTCCAGCACCTGGATCTGAGCATACCAGAATCTGTGTTTTCTCTATCTTCCAAGCTCTGGACTAAGCCCCCTTAGCGGTAGACAAACATCTGAAACAGGAATGGGTGAGAAGGCATACTCCTTGGCAGCATTTTCAAGAGAACTGGGAAAGTGGCCTACAGACATATCCAATATGGCAAGGTGGATCACCCAAACTCTTAAGTAGTAATAGTACCCAAATAGAACACCAGAATGAAATGGTTTCCATTCCTACCTGAGGGTATTTTGCGAGAGTAAGTTCATCATTGTGATTGAAAAATACCAAAACGATAGACAGCAAAGGACTTGTAAAGGTGTGACAGACTAAAGCAGTGCTGCTCAATCTTTGGTCTGACAGGCCAGATGGGTAGTATGGGGCTTACCCATGGGCTACATTGGGCCCCTTGCTGCCCCTGTGTGCTGAGATCAGGCCCTGAAGCCCCATGCTACCCCTGCCTGGCCCTGTGCACTGGGGTGGGGCCCTGCACCACCCTGCATACCTGATTCAGTATGCAGGGCCATGCTCTGTGGCTTGTGGGGCTCCCCACAAGTCCAGAAATTTGGCAGCATTATTTCTTACCATATTTTCAGATCCGTGGTGATCCCTGCAGGCTGGATAACCTAGTGTTAGGGATCAGATCTGAACTTCAGGCCAGGCGCTGAGCATCCATGGATTAAAGGATAGTTGCAGAAACATAAATCTATTTCCACAAACTCAAGACCACTGAGGTGTCCCTGGAGTCTGGATCAATATCAGACAGTTGCTGAATAGTGATGCTTTGCCTTTGTGTCTGTTCCCAGTCATTCTTTCTGGTAGATCTAGCACTATGAGGTCTGGTTAATGTGCTGGTTTGACTCGCATTTGGTTACCCAAAAGGGTAAATGACAAGTAGTCTTATGCATATTCAACTGGTTAACATGAGGGATTTTTAACAGCCAAAAAAAAAAAAAAAAAAAGACAACTTACTTCAATTTAACCATTTTATTCTATTCTACACATATTTTTATAGATCACTTATTATCAGCAGTATTTAGGTCTGTGGAGCCCAACCTTTTCACCCTGTGAGCTGAATGGGTGGTGTTTGGTCCATTTTAAGGCTAGATCTGTCCGGAGTGGGGGTGAGGGGATAAGGGGTGGGGAGCTGGCTCTGATCTGGCTGCACAGTGGAACGGGTGTAGCTCAGATGAGGTTTAGGATGGTCCTTTGCTATTGGAAGAACAGGCCACAGTCTGAGTGACTCCCAAGGAAGTTCTTTCTCCCCCACAGATGAATTTCTTTGGATTATGAAAAATTTGAATCTTTCAGATGAACAGATTTGTTCACCATTCATTCCAGAGTTGTAGCTCCCCTGGGCACAGGCTGTGGAATGCTTTGAATATAAGAAATGAGATCTCAACATGTTACCACAGGATATTAAATACTTGTGTAGAGAGTGAAGGACAGGACTGATGTGCTCATGGTAACTCGTATTGCTGAGGAGACATACTAGAGTGTTACATTTTTGCAGTTTTGTAAGTCTAGTGGAGTCACTCCCAAGTATTACATATAATCCAGTTCAGAGGTGATGATGAGATATGACTAACTGAGGTCAAGTCACTGTCTGACCAGATGAGATGGGGATTCCTAAAGCAGAGATGATAACATATAATACCACCATATGAATGCTTGTCAACAAGAAATCCAAGAACACTCCTAAATTATCAACTGATATGACGAATTGCAGGCATGTTCCTTCAACTAGAGGAACCTACAGTACAGGTGTGGACACTTCCAGAATGTTTTCCACCTACCTCATCTCTGTCTTGCTCAAGTACAGCTTCAGCCAACTGCTTTTCACCCAAGATCTGATTCCTTCCAAGTTCTGGGTCATTGTGGTGGGAGTGATTGGGTCATAGGTGATGAAGGATAAGGAGAGCTGTATGTCATCTGCCTCTTGCTGGTACTTGAGTCTTTATCACTGGACTCATTCACCTAGTGGTAGCATACAGCTGTTCAAAAAGAGCAGAGAACCATGTTTGACTTGAAGCTTAGCAGGTGAGGTGAGAGACTACTGGCCAACATTGCTTCCTTGAACTGTATGAGTAATCCCAAAACAACTTTTAGCTTTCCATTATACTGTATCTGTCAGCTGTTTTGCATTATGTAAAATGCTCCTCATGTTAACACTTAGGCTGGACTCTGTCCTACAACATGTAACACCTTGTACTGTACTTTTGGCAGTATTCAGTGATACATATGCTTCCTCTGCAGCACAGCAAGCCCTTCATTTCTCTGCACTCTTCCAGGCCATCAGCTTTTCAGCTGAACTTCCCACTGAAATCAAGGATAAGTTATGCCTAAATACCGATGGCTGAGTATGGTCGTATGGCTTGCAAGTTCCTCAAGCTCTTCCATATTGTTTCACAAAGCTTATAATTCCCACAGCCGTATGCTTGAGTATTACTAACACGCACATTTTAGACTTTATAAGTATTCTCAGATGTGTATCTTTATATTGTGCAGTGCAAATGATAGAACTGGGAAGAGCAAAGTCTACTCAAATTTTATAATTTCTTTGGCCAAAATATTAGGCAAGGTCTGCAGTACTTCCATAGCAACCTGGCCTGCAAGTTAGGGTGAGATTCAAATTATTCAGAATTTTGGTTCAGTTCAGATAAGGGAAGCTTAATGAAACTTTGTATTTCTCAAGTCAGCAACTTGAACTGAATATCTCATTCAGTGTCATTGGCTCTTGCAATTTTATCATTGTGTGGGACTGTCATAATATGTGGTGTTTGTCTTAAAGCCCCAGCTCAGAGATTTAGGAGAATCTCTACTTTCATTTAAAAATGTATATTTATGTTGCAATCGAACAGAATGATTGCTGTTTGTATTGATATATCCAAGATAGCATTAAGGTAACTAGCTTAGGCCTCAGTAGCAATCAAGTTATGCCATCCTGGGTTTCCACACAGCCTGCAAAAGCATTCCCCACTGCCTGGAGTACATAACCAGTGACTGATGCTGAGGCAGCTGCTGCAGTGCTGTATAGGTACTTGAGCCAGCTAATTTAAAACCAGCTCAGGCATGTCCACATGCCTCGGTCACATCTTTCTGTTGCAACTCTTGTGACTGACTGTAGAGAAAAGTTTGAAAATATAACCTGACTAGACCCTAAAAGTTCAAAGATGATAAAACAAACGCGTGGTTTTTTTTAAATATATTATTATCAAGGGGTGGGGGTGAGGCTAACCCATGACTTTTGAGCACTTGAAGCTGGGAATGGTGCAAAAGATCAGAGACTCTCTTGAGAAATTTGCCTCACTTTGGGTGCCAGTTGCATGACCAGGGCAAGCATTAGGGGTGTGTGAAGAGGGCCCTATTCGATTCAGATTCAGCCTGAACTGGAGACAGTGATTCAATTCCTTGATTCGGATCACTGTCCCCGATTCAATTTGGCTGAATCCAAATCTGAAGATTCAATACGGATTCAGAGAATCAGTGATTCAAACATAGACACAGCTTTAAAAGTTTTTTTTTTTCTACATACCTTGAGGTAGCAGGTGCAGCTCATGATTGCTGCGATGCTGGGGCACATGGAGAGTCCTACAGGAGTGCAGGGGGGGGCCCTCCACATGCTCAGCAGCAAACCCAGAATTGGATCAGAAGTACTTCCGGTCCACTTCCAGGTCTGCCAGGGAGCGTGTTGAGCTTCCCCCCCACGCACGCCTACCTGGCTCAGCGATCAGCTGCAGGAGGCACCAGTCACTGAGCCAAGGAGGTGCAGGGAGGACCTAGAAGTGGACTGGACATGTTTCTGGTCCACTTCTGGGTCTGCTGCCAAGTGCACTGGGGAACCCCCTGCACTTCTGTGGGACACTCCATGCACCCCAGCATTACAGCATTCATGAGGTCCTGCTACCTAGGGGTGTGTAGAAAAAAACATTTAAAACTGTCTCTATGTCCGAATCTCTCTGTCAATTCTGGAGGGGCCTGATTCAGAGAGATTAAGGGGTCCTCTGATTTGATTCAGATTTGGCCACTGAATTGGGCTCAATCTCCACTGAATCTAATTAGGGACTGAAGCCTTGCACAGCCCTAGCAAGCATACCTTGGTATTTAGAAAGAGATTTTAGATCCTTATTTGGTAGGAGGCAAGTGACTCAAAACTGGATTCATAGCTCAAATATCAGAGAGAGTGCCAAACAGAGGGGCTCATGGTAGAGGTGATATCTTTTATTAACCCAACTAGATACAGTAAAATCCCTGTTATCCAGCATTCTACAAGGTAGAATACTTTATTAACTGGAATTTCTGGCTGGCTGGATGGACCCAGGGCGGGAAAGTTCATATGTGGCAGCGGCTACCACACACCACCCTGTGTTGTTGCTGCTCCGCATGTGGCCACCACCACCCCATCCCGCTCTACATTATCTGCCTCAGATAACCAGAATTTTTACATGACCGGCACCTGGCATTCCTCACTCATGCTGGATAACAGGGATTTTACTGTATTTGCAAAAAAAGTCTTTATTTGCAAGCTTTCGGGCACACTCACCCTTCTTCAGGCATAGAGAATGCAAAGATTGTAAAATTTATCCTAGATGGAAATAAAAATTCATATTTCACAGGAGAGCTGAAGGTATTGTAAGATCTCCTGGTTGGAAAAGTTTGTTTTGTGCCAATTAGCCTCAGATAAAAATTAGAGCTGCCTATTTAAATTTAAGACTCGAGAGAGTCTCTGATCATTTGTGGTATTGCCAACTTTAAGCGCTAAAAACTGTGGATTATTTATCTGTTTCCTGATAATATTCTGCTGACTGGAGAAGAGTTAAGATTTGCTGTGATTTCAGTGATGCTCAGGAGTTTCTTGCATTTTACTCTAGTGATATCCCAGAGCCAAGTGTTCTTCTAGTGACATGAGAAATTCATTAGACTCTGTTGAAGTTCATCCACCAAATGATATATTTCTGGGTTTCTATATTCACTGAGGCCAAGTTCTACCTTCAGTTACACAGGCAAATCTTCCACTGACTTCCATGGGAATTGTGTACACATACCTTATGACTGAATTTGGCCCTCAGTGTTCAGTCTTTATTTTTGTTTAGTAAGGGAGTTTGTGGCTTGTGCTTAATTGCTATTATTTGCCCCAGAGTCCTTGCCGGTGGTGGAACTAGGGTGGGGCAACTGCCCTGATCATAATCACTCTGTTATGGCAGGAGGGGGGAGGGAGAACAGCTGCCACCAGCAGAGCTATGTTCATGATCATCCTGTTGCTGCTCTACCACAGGCAAGTCCCCACTGCCCCTGTGCCCCAGGGACCCAGTCGCATTGCTTTGCCGCTGGTCCCTGCTCATTATTACTCTGCATTTCAGGTTTATGAAAGGGAGAGACTTGGTTTTGCTAAAAAAGATGTGGCATTCTCTGCAATTCTGGCTGTTTCCTTGCTCTTGTTCATTTGCCCTTCTTCAGTAGATTTGGCACTTTAGAGCCAGATTCTTTGATCCATGTTGCTCTACTTGAACTGGTGAAGTGGTGCAAAAGGATTGGACAATAAGGAGGTGCTAGATATCCTCTTGGGAACTATTGCCAGCTGGTATGTGTTAGAGCAACCTTTAGGCTGCTGTATATTACTGCAGGGCTGGGCAGATAGGCAGGGAATGTGTTGACTGTCCCTCAGTGCAACCAAAAATCTGTGCTTTGGTACATGTGATGTAAACTTCAGAGAAGGGGTAACTTGCAACAGTTTTCTTTTCTCGTCAATGCACTCGCCAGCATGTATATCCATGACTTTCATTTAACTTCATCATTAACATCCATAAATACATTTTTAAATGGTTTCAGACTCTGAATTTGTTTCTACAGAAGGGCTCTAGTGCTCCCATGTGACACTGCTTTAATGTACAAGGCACAGTTTATTAAAATAAACTTTAAACTATAATTGTAGTTTCCAGTAATTCATCATGAGCCATCCCCAATAGATTCTAGATTTTTAATCACTATATTTTTATTCATTTAATTCTAATTTTTATTGTTGCTGCTGTTGCTATTTTCTACAGTATGCTTTATCAAACAAGCCTGAGTACAAGCCATTTGATCCAGAAGTGACTGCAGTTCACCCATATCAGGATCAGACCTTCCAGCCTGTCTACTTCATAGCAGAAAATTTTGAAGATGCCAAAGCAAAACTCCAGTGAGTATGGTGTTGCTGCATAGCTTCTTCATTTACACGAGGGGTTGGCAACCCAGCTCAGGTTTCAGGCAACTGGGCAGTATGACCCAGCCACCTCTGCCACTTCTCCCTGCTGCCCAACTGTGGCACACCAGAGAGAAAGTTCCCCATCTGCCAAGGTCCTGAGTGCCCAATTGTGGTGCAGGGCAGACAGAGGCCCTGCCACTGAATGCTGCCAAATCCGTGGTTCTGTGGGTGGGATCCAAAAGTTCTGTGGCCCGGAGTTTGATGACCCCTGATTCAGATGAATACATCAGGCCAAATCCTAATCTTCAGTGCAGAAAACACAATACTGTACTCCTGTCACATCTGGTATCTGTGCCAGCAATGGTTTTGAGAATGCTGAAGCCTTGGCTCTTCCTTGAGCACAGCTTTAACTACAGAACCAGTTCTGTTAGTGTACACCAGAAGGCTTTGTTCCCACAGGATAGGGGAAATAGATGGCAGAGGTTATGTACTGGGTCAGGGAAGGCATTGGTCATAAGATGGGACACTAGTCTAAATCGCCTTCTTAACTCTCCAAATGAGGCTATTGTTCCAAGGTTCCCATGGCATGGTTTGCTGTTTTGGGAGTGATGCCAGGCTAGACATAACCTTAGATTACAGTGTTCATGTTCAGTTATTAATTTAGTTTTCTGTAAACATTCTGCTAAAAAGTCACAGGGCAGAAGAGAAATGATTTTCAAGAGCATATATTTTAGTCAAACCTGAACAGAAATTCACAAGAAAAAAGGAAAACACTTTTCTTTGGCTTCAGGACTTTTTCTATGCCATATTTTCAAGACCCACTATAGCTGTGTTGTAGCTTCTGGAAAAGTCACAAGAATCCTTTGCTGGGCAACCTAAGTTCAGAGGTCACTATTAGCACCTACTATAATCATAGAGGCTGCTTATAGACATTAAAAAAGTGGCGCTTTAAGGTCAGTGCACTCCTGCGCTGAGCCCAGCACATGTCCCAAAGAAGTATTGCTTTAGTTGGATCAAGCTTGCCCAACAACTGTGTAGACTGGGAGCTTTAGTGAGGCTTTTTTGGTGCTTTTATCCAATAGCTGATTCAGTCAGCTATTAGATAAGTGCTAAAAAGTCCTGCTGAAGCACATGATCTATGCAGATGCTGCAGAGCCAGGTTGAATTAACGTACTGCTGCTTTTTCTGGTAAAGCGTGTTTTGTTTTTGGGTTTTTTTTCTATAAGCAGCCATAAATTCCAAATAGAAACATTGCCATAAATTACTGGTATCACTGTTTTGTTCATTCAAAGGACAGAGGAAAATATTCTGGGACCTGTAATACATACACACCTCTTTTTTTCTTCTCTATAAGGATGGTTATCATGGCTACTTCTTATTTTAAATAGAAAAATAACTGAATGGGTGTGCTCCCCTCCTGAATTACTTCAGTTCAGTACTAGCCTAATTGGGCACATCCACATTGTGCTTTACTGCGCAGTAGACTAATTTACTGCACAGTAAAGCATCACTGTCTACATGCGCGTAAACTAATTTAAAGTACTGTCAGATAGTCCCGTCAGACACAGGTATTATCCAACAGTGAAGTAAATTACTGTGCTTAAATGCATGTGTAGACAGTGATGTCAGGATTAGCTTGCTCCAATTCAAATTGTGCTGGGGTTTATTCAGTCACATTAATTGCACATGTAGATAAAAGTGTAGTAAAAAAGTGACAAATTTGGCCTCATAGATTATGTATATAGGTAAATAATGTTTGGACTTGTGGATATATCATTTTCCCCCACAGAAGCTATGCTTTGAAAATCCAGAAGCCTTTTACTCTTCACTATGATCCATTCACCTGCAGCATAGAGGTTCTGAATACACCCCAGAAAGTCAAGACCACACTCAAACAAATGAAAGAGGACCTGAAAAATCTCTGCTTTGCTCTTGAAAATATTTCTTAAAATTTTGTTAGCCAGTCTGAGCCAGTGCCAACATGTCTGTGGATAATTCTAGAACTTACTGACTTAGTGGTGAAAATGCAGCTGTATGTAGATCCCTAACCCATGAGTAACACAGTCAAGATAGTCTCTTCTAAGCAATTTATGCCATTCAGTCTTAGCCGCATTTATAACTAGTTCTAATATGTTTCTGTGGAAAAACAAGAACAAAATCCTGACTTTGATATGAGAGAGAACAGTGTGCAGTATATATATTAGCTATTATTTTACCTTCTCATGTTTGTTAATACTATATAGAAATTCATACCACTGTCCCAGGCCTGTATAAATGAATGGCACATAACTCTTCTCATGTGTGATTTGTATTTGACACTTAAATGACACAAACCCCAAACTATCAGGCTTGATAACTCTCTGAAGGCATCATATATGCAGTCCTTGGGCCTGATTCTGCTATCGGTTACTATGAAATCTAAGACTGACTACCATGAATGATTCCCTCACTGTGTCCAATAGCTAGTGTCTATGGGGTTGAGCCCTAGTAAATGCTATGTATTTCAGACTGGCATTTCACTCAATGGCTGTTGTATGCTGCTAGGTAATCTAGTGCTTAATTCAAAGTTCTATAGAAGTGTGCCAAGTATCATCCTTGGACAAAATATAATCCACAATATTTGTAAGCCGAGACTGTCTCCTTTTGGAATTTACAGTTTAGACTCTAAAGTGTTCAGGTCCCACAAGGCAGAAGTCCAAGAAGGCTGATTTGATTAATATTTGAATTCTGGGACATTTACGGTAGGATTTTCAAAGTAGCTCAAAGGAGTTAGACCATCATCTCCCACTGAGTTAGTATGAAATGTGGATACCTAGAACTCCTCAGTCCCTTCAGAGATATTAGCCTTTAGGTACAGTTCTCAAAAGTATCTGTGAGATAGATACTGAAATCCCATTTCCAAAAATGAGTTAGGCACTTGGAAACCTGTCCAAATTAATCATAAAAGCATAGAAAAGTAGGATTGGAATAATAGAATCATAGAACATTAGAGTTGGAAGGGACCTTAGGAGGTGATCTAGTCCAACCCCCTGCTCAAAGCAGGACCATCCCCAGCTGTATCATCCCAGCCAAGGCTTTGTCCAGCTGAGTCTTAAAAACCACCAAGGATGAAGATTCCACCGCCTCTCCAGGTAACCTGTTCCAGTGCTTCACTACCCTCCTAGTGAGAAAGTTCTTCCTAATATCTAACTTAAACTTCCCTTGCTGCAACTTGAGACCATTGCCCCTTGTTCAGCCATCTGCCACCACTGAGAACATGCTAGCTCCATCCTCTTTGGAACCCCCCTTCAGGGAGTTGAAGGATGAAATTAAATCTCCCAACAGTCTTCCCTTCTCTAGTCTAAATAAGCCCAGTTCCTTCAGCTGTCCTCATAAGGCATGTGCCCCAGTCCCCTAACGATTTTCATTACCCTCTGCTGGACTCTCTCCCATTTGCCCACATCCTTTCTATAGCAGGGCCCCCAAAACTGGACTCAGTACTCCAGATGTGGCCTCCCAAGTGCTGAATAGAGGAGAATAATCACATCCCTTGATCTGCTGGTAACGCTCCTAACAATGCAGCCCAGTATGCCATTAGCTATCTTCACTATAAGGAGACACTGTTGGATCATATTCATCTTACTATCCACTGTAACCACTGTGTCCTTTTCTGCAGAGTTGCTGCTTAGCCAGTTGGTCCCCAGCCTGTACCAGTTCATGGGATTTTGCCATCCTAAGTGCAGGACTTTGCACTTGTCCTTAGTGACCTTTGTGAGATTTTTTTTTTTTTTTGGTTCAATCTTCTAATCTGTTGAGGTCTCTCTGAATCCTAGCCCTACCCTCCAGCGTATCTACTACTCCCCACAGCTTGGTATCATCTGAAAACTTGCTGAGAGTGCACTCTATGCCATCTTCCAGGTCATTGATGAAAATATTGAACAAAACTGGCCCCAGGACTGATCCCTGGGGCACTCCATTTGATACTGGCTACCAGGTAGACATTGAGCTATTGACTACTACCCTCTGAGCCTGATGATCCAGCCAGTTTTCTATCCACTTTTCAGTCTATTCATCCAACCTGTACTGCTTTAGCTTGACTTCAACAATGTTGTGGGAGACCATATGAAAAGCCTTACTAAAGTCAAGGTATATCACATCCACTGCTCTTCCTGCATCCACAGAGCCAGTCATCTCATCGTAGAAGGCAATCAGGTTGGTCAAGCATGACTTGCCCTTGATGAATCCATGCTGACTGTTCCTAATGACCTTCTTCTCCTCCTCCATGTGCTTAGAAATGGCTTCCTTGAGACCTGTTCCATGATTCTTCCAGGGACTGATGTGAGTCTGTAGTTTCCTGTATTCTCCTTCTTCCCCTTCTTAAAGATGGGCACTATATTTGCCCTTTTCCAGTCATCCAGGATTACTCTGGATCCGCATGAGTTTTCAAAGATGATGGCCAGTGGCTCTGCAATCACATCAACCAACTCCCTCGGCACCTTCTGCATTCTCTGTGGCCACATAAACTTGTATATATCCAGCTTTTCTATTAGTCCCTAACCTGTTCTTTTACCCCTGTTGGCTGCTTACCTCCTTCCCAGACTGTGCTGCTTCCCAGTCTGGGAGCTGACATTGCCTGTGAACACTGAAGTAAAAAAGGCATTGAGCACTTCAGCCTTTTCTGCATCCTCTGTCACTAGGTTGCATCCCTCATTTATTAAAGGACCCACATTTTCCTTGATCCTCCTCTTGTTACTGATAGGGCTGTGCTAGGCTTCGGACAGAGCTTCAGATCCAAAGAAGCTTCGGGGTCCGAAGCAGCACATCCAAGTTGAAGCGCCGGCCTCCTTCGGCTTCCCAAGGCAGTTAAGAGCCGCCTCGGAGCCACCTCCGAGATCCGGCCATAGGGTATAATGGGGAAACAATAAAATACCTATAACTTTGTCTTTTTTGTCTGATTTGGATGAAATTTTCAGAAATGGTAGGCTCTGCAGAGAGAATGAAGCCTGCCATGTTTCAAAAAGATCGGTACAGGGGTTTGGGGGGAACAGCATCCCAAATTCTTGAAAGCAAAACTCATGTCACATCTAGGTGTTACAACATAGCAGGGTAAAAACTGTAGGAATGGTAGCCTATGCTGAGACCACAAAGCCTGTCAAGTTTCAAGAAGATCGGTGCAAGGTTTTTGGGGCAACTGTACCCCAAATTATTGAAAGCAAAACTCCTGTCACGTCTATGTGTTACAACACAGGGGAGTCAAAACTGCAGGGCTGGTAGCTCTTACCGAGGCCACAAAGCCTGCCAGGTTTCAAGAAGATTGGTGCAGAGGTTTGGGGGGAACTGCCCCTCAAGCTGCGGACAAGCAAAACTGGTGCCATGGGTGCTTGTGGGACTGTCTGTGTCTGTCATGGGGCGGGGAGGGGAGACGCTGCTGCAGGCCTGGCTGCTAAGCTGCTGTGTTACCAGTCACCAATCAATCAATCATGATTCACTCAGGGACCAGGGACTCAGGGACCAGCTCAATATACAGGACCTAGCTACTACAGAATGACTTAACGAACATCAATTAGAAGCTACAAAACCAGGCTAAGAAGAGAAAAGACTCAATACAGACGATCAACTGCCCCAAGACAGATAGTCTTGGCACGAGTTTTGCCTGTCAGCAGCTGGGGGTGCAGGGCCCCAGAACCCCCCTGCACCGACTTCCTCGACAGCTGGCAGGCGTCATGGCCTCAGCAAGGGCCACCTTCCCTGCAGCTGTCACCCCGCTGTGCCTTAACACAAGCAGTGTCACCCATGGCACCACTTTTGCTTGTCCACAGCTTGAGGTATAGTTCCCCCCAAACTCCTGCACCTATCTCCTTGAAACCTGGCAGGCTTTGTGGCCTCAGTAAGAGCTACCACCCTGCAGTTTTGACCCCCCTGCGGTGTAACACACAGCCGTGACAGGAGTTTGGCTTTCAAGAATTTGGGGTACAGTTTCCCCCAACCCCCTGCACCAACCATCTCGAAACTTGGCAGGTTTCATGCTCTAAGCAGAGGCTACCATCCCTGCAAGTTTCATCCAAACCAGACAAAAACAACAAAGTTATAGATATTTCATTGATTCCCCATTATACACTATGGCCGGATCTCCGAGGGGGCTCTGAAGCTTTGGCCAGATGGAGGCTGAAACCCGGTCTGGAGCTCTGGATCAGATCATGGCCATCCGAAGCGGCCGGATCTGAAGCCAGATCGGATCGCTGCCGACTCGTACAGGCCTAGTTACTGACATACTTGTAGAAACCCTACTTGTTACCTTGCACACCCCTTGCTAACTGCAACTTCAATTGTGCTTTAGGCTTCCCGATTTCATCCCACTATGCTCAACCAATACTCTTATACTCCCTAGTCATTTGTTCAAGCTTCCACTTCTCGCAAGCTTCCTTTTTGTGTTTTAGTTCACTTAAGAGTTTCCTGATAAGCCAAGCTGGTCTTCTGCCAGACTCAATAGTTTTACTAAGCATTAGGATGGCTCATTCCTGCACCCTCAGTTAGGTTTCTTTAAAGTACAGCCAATTCTCTTGGACTCCTTTCCCCCTCAGACTGGCCTCCCAGGGGATCCTGCCCATCATTTCCCTGAGTGAGCTGAAGTCTTCTTTTCTGAAGTCCAGGTTCCTTACTTTGCTCCCTTCCTTCCTTTCTTTCCTCAGGATCCTGAACTGAATCATCTCATGGTTGCTGGTGCCCAAGTTGTTATCCACTACTACATTACCCACCAATTCTTCCCTGTTTGTGACCAGCAGGTCAAGAAGAGCATGGCCCCTAATTGGCCTCTCCAGCACTTGCACTAGGAAGTTGTCCCCAACACTCTCCAAAAACTTCCTGGATTGCCTGCACACTGCTGTATTGCTGTCCCATAAGATGTCAGGGTGATTGATGTGCCCATGAGAACAAGGGCCTGTGATCGGGTTACTTTCATTAGCTGTTTGAAGAAAGCCTCATCCACCTCACTCTCTTGTGTTTAGCAGACACCCACAATAACATCACCCTTGTTGCTCTCCCCTCTGACAACAGATGCTTTTAGCAGGCCTATCTCCAGTTTCGTACTAGAGTTCTGAGCAATCGTACAGCTCTTTTACATAAAGCATAACACCTTCTCTTCTTCTCCCCTGACTGTCTTTCCTGAACAGTTTATACATATCCATCCATGACAGTGCTCCAGTCATGTGAGCTACCCCACCAAGTCTGTTATTCCAATCACATCACTGTAACTGTGTTAAGACTTTCAATTCTTCCTGCTTGTTTCCCAGTCCCCATGCCTTCATGTACATGCAGCTGAGGTAACTAACCAATTGTCCTGCTTTTTCAGGAAGAATGAGAAGGCCTCCCCTGTTGCCCCCTCCTACTTGTGCTTCCTCCAGGTCACCCACTTCCCCACTTACCTTAGGGGGTTGGTCTCCATCCCCCAGTGAACCTTGTTTAGAGCCCTCCTCACTAGGTTTAGCAAGCCTGTCTGTGAAAATGATCATCCCTCGCTTCATCAGGTGGATCCTGTCTCTTTTTAGCAGTTCTTCTTCTTGGAGCAGCATCCCATAGTCAAAGAAGCCAAAGCCCTGCTGGCCACACTATCTGTACAGCCATGTGTTGATATGCAGGATGCATCTGCTCCTGCTCACACCCTTCCACTTGACTGGGAGGATCAAGACAACCATCTGAGCTTCTGTCCCCTTCACCCTTGCACCAAGAATCCTGTAGTCACTTTTGATCTGCCCAGTGCCGCCCCCTCCCCCCCCCAGCATTATCAATGGTGCTCACATGGATGAGCAGCATGGGGTAGTAGTCAGACGGTGCGTCTACATGAGGTGCTATACTGTCGTAGCAATGATCTGTGGGGATGTAGCTCATTGCTACAGTGACGTAATGTTGGTAGGCATGAGCCATGATGCTGATGCTACTAAGCAGTAGCAATGAACTACTGTGCAGTAGCTCATTGCTACTGTGCATTAGGGTCAGAAACAACCCATGTGCCATCGGGACTGTGCATTAATGGCTATTACTGTGCAGTCATTTAGTACTTGCTAAAGTACTAAATGCACAGGCAGCAGTGCACAGGTAATCCAATGCTTTAGCAAGTCCTAAGTGACTTAGTACTTAGTGGGGGCACATGTAGACATGCCCAGAGGGCTGGATGAGTCTCAGTAATTCTTCCATGACATCTCGGATCCAGGCTCCGGGCATGCAGCAGACCTCCTGAGACAACAGGTCAGAACAGCAGATGGATGCCTCCATCACCCACAGAAAGGGTCCTCAGGAGGTCATTTAGTTCAGCCCTCTACTCAAGGCAGGATTATCCCTGTTTAAACCATCCTAGACAAGTATTTATGTAACCCGCTTGTAAAAACCTCCAAGGATGGAGATTCTACAACCTTTATGTGTAGCTTGATTTAATGCTTAACTATCTTTAAAGTAAGAAATTTCTTTCTAATATCCAACCTAAATTTATCGTCCTGTATTTTAAGACCCTAGCTGTTTTTCCTTTCCCTGGATCAACAGAGAATAATCTATCTCCATTCTCTTTATAAACACTACTATATACCACCACAGCTCAATAGCCTGTTAACAAATCCCTCTGTTTTCTCTTTTCCAGACTAAATAATCCCAGTTCATTCAATCTTTCCTCATAAATCATGTTTCCCAGACTTCCAATTATTTTTTTACTCTCTGCTAGATTTTTTCTAATTTGTCCACATCTCTCTAGAAGTGCAATGTTCAAAACTGGACATTGTGCCCCAGGTGAGGCTTCACCAGTACTGAATAAAGTGGAAGAATCATTCCCCTTGAATTTCAAGTTATGCTCTTATTAATACAGCCCAGCATACTACTGGCTTTTATTTTGCTAGCGACAGCTTACTGTTGGCTTATATTCATTTCAGAGTCCACTATAACCCAAGGTGCTTTTCTGTACTACTGCAGCCTAGCTAGTCATTCTCTAATCTGCATTTGTGCATGCTATTTTTCTGTCTCAAGTGAAGTACTTTGCACTCATCCTTATAGAATTTCACTTGATTAACTTCAGACCATTTCTTCAGTTAATCAAAATCATCCTGAATCCTAAATCTACCTCTGCTGTGTCAGCACTCTTGGTTGCTGTCATCTGCAAATTTGCTAATTGTACCCTCAGTTTCATCTTCCAAATCAGTAATAAATAGGGGTGCAACAATAGAGATTTTTTGGGTCGATACTGATAGCTGATTTTTAAGGAGTCATATCGGTCAATACTGATCTGATTCCGATATGCAGCCAGGCAGCTTTGGTGTGGGGGAAGGGGTGGAGTGAGGGAAGAGGTGTGTGTGTGGGGGGGCAGATTGAGGCCCCCGCAGTGAGGGAGGGAGTGAGGCAAGACAGGGGCAGGTGCAGCTCAGCCAGGGTGGGGCGGGGTGGGGTGTGGGATGGATCTGCAGCTCATCCAGGGGGCATGCAGGGGTGGTTCCCAGGCAGGGCAGGGCAGTGTAGGCTGCTGCTGCAAGTTGGGGTTGGGGGCTGTGCTGGGCTCTTCCTGGTGGAGGGGTGGGCTGGGCTGCACTTGGGGAGGAAGGTGGTGGCACTGGGAGGGGCCAACGGGGGGGGGCTGCAGCCATCCCAGAATTCTCTGTAACCCCCTCCCAGCGCTGCCACCACCCACTCTGAGCGCAGCCTGGCCCAGATCCCCACCAGGAAGAGCCCATCACAGCCATTGGCCCCACAGTGGCAGGCTGCCCCACACCACATGCAGATCCAGGGACACATTTCCCCACCCCTGTGCTCCCTAGATGAGCCACAGCTTCGTCCCATGCCCTGCCCTTCCCAGGCTAAGCAGCTCCTGCCCTTGCCCCACTCCCTCCCTCACAGTGGGGGCCTTGATCTGTCCCCCTGCATGCCCCTTCCCTCCCCCCATCCCTTCCCCCACACCAAACTTACCAGCCCAACTCCGGTCTCTAAGACACTGGGCTGCACGCCTGGCCCCATGCATTCCACACCTGTGTGTATTCACAGGGCATTTATCAGCCACATCAGACAAAAAAAGCCAATTTCTGATACTGTCAATTTTCCCCTATATCGGTGCCGATCCAATATGAGACCCATATATTGGTTCACCTCTAGTAGCGAAGATATTAAACAATGTCTGACCTAGAACAGACCCCCTTGTAACCCTGCTTGATACATCCCCCCAGCTAGACATTGAACTCCTGATGACTACTCATTGAGCACGATGATCCAGCCAGTTGTGTCCACCACTTTCACCTAGATGATATTTCCTTATCTTACAAAATGGGACATAATCATCTGAATTTCTTAGGCACTTATGAAAAGTTCCCCTCACTTATATGAGCTTCAAGAAAGTGTTAATAATAAACTGGGAAGCTGCTATAAACTGCTTCACTGAAATTTGGTGCTACCTGAAATATACGTTGCTTAATTATATGTTGGTCTTCTGGCAAAATGACTATCTAGTCCCTTCCCCTTAACAACAGGGGCACCTCCAGTTCTTTTATTCCTAAAACCAGAGCTTTCCCCTTTCTATTTAGGAAAACACAAATGTTTTATAAAGTCCTTTGTCTTGTCAGGCAGGAATAGAGGTGAAGTAAGTCCCATTGCTTCCAGTTTACTTGCACTGCAATGATTTCCCAACACCCTTGGATTTACTGTCCTTTATTTTACACACACAAACACACACCATTTCTCTTCAGAGCAATTTGTTTCATTACATATTGTAGTAATTTATCTGTCTGCTTCCTGCCAGTTAGTGCACAGGCAAAAATGCTCAATGGCTCACAATAGATCATTTTCAAAAACATAATTTTCATCAAGCGATCTATTTTGTGTTGTAAAATTGAACCATGTGCTCTAGCTATAAAAAAAGTAGAAGATAGTGCCAGAGAAGAAGAACTATCAAAATATTTTCTATAGACAGTCTCCATAGGCCATAGGGTCTTTTTCATGTATTCCCTCTAGAAAGCCAGAATTTGGAGTTTAGACTTGAGTTTGGCTGCAACTCAGATTAGACCTATATTTGGAAGAAATGAAAGACCTGATGGATTTGTTTTGCCCAAGGCCTCACACTTTCCTTGGAGGGACTCCAGGGCCGCCCACACACCCTTGTCTTTTCCAGTTCCTGTAGCAGTAACAGAAAAAGAAATAACATGAGGCTCAATCCTACCACCCTTACACCCTCTGACCTCTCAAACAGTCCCATTGATTGTAGTGGGACTACTCAAGGTGTAAGGTCCTACTCACTGGGTGCATCTACAAGAGTCACTTACTGTGGAGTGATCTAATTAGCTCCACAGTAAAGTGTCACTGTCTACATGAGCAGTGCTATTAAGCCAGAGTAAATTAAGTAACTCTGCTGTAGGATAGTACTGCCCAACACAAGTACTATTCTATGGTAGCATTATTTACTCTGCGTCAATGCACATGGAGACAGTGACCAGAGCTGGTTGGGACATGAGAGTGCTACAATGTGGGGCTATCTGCCAGCTAGCCATGCACTGTAGCACTTTCATGCCCCAGCCAACCCCACTGCAACACGTTGAGCCAGGTAGGAGCAGCCCCTGGCTGGCAGGCTGAATCCCTGGGTCTTCTGCTGTCTGGGGCTGTATTGCCCCAGCTTAACATGCTGTGGTCCTGGGCACATGTGTAAACGCTGCACCCTGGAGCAATAAACTCTGTCATGAACTGTGCCAAAGTTTATTGTGTCATCCTAATTTCACGTGTAGATGCACCCATTGTGAGGAAGGATGACAAGATCTAATCCCTAGCTTTTTTACACTACTGTATTTTGAAAAATGAAGACTTAGAGTATGGGTATAAGACCATCTTACTCCTGGGTAAAAAGGGGCAGGGCTTTATTGTGCATCAACTGCTCCCCAGTAACTGCCCATATGCATGCACTTAATCCCAGTACTCCTCTTTCACTGATGGCTAAGATAATGACAACAGGTCAGATTCTTCTCTGGTCTAACATCATTGACACCTCTGGGCTTCCAGCAGTGATACATGCTCCTTGTGCTTTCAGAATTAAGTTCTTTCCATAAGAGGCAAATCATGCTGTCCTTAACAAAGTCCTATGTCAGGTTCTCCCATGAATCCTCAAAAGCTATCCTGAGAGTAATACCTTTAACACTCTTCTCTCAGTGCCAAGTTTGTTACTTCTTAATCTGTATATGAATGCAAGAATGAGTGTTGACTCAGAGTGAGGTGCACCAACTGTGTGGCTCTTACAATAGCCATTGCTTCATCCTCACAGAGTACCATGGAGAGGCTCTGTCACAACCTTGTCAGTTGTACATCAGGGTGATGGGAGAAGGATGTGATGGAGTCTATAAGCAAAGACAAATGTCACAGAGGAAAAAAACCAACAAAGTAAAAATATACATCATCTTTGTCAGTTCACATCTGAGCAGTTTCACATTAATTTCTCACAGGGAGGCCCAAAAGCCAAGAAAAATACATCTTGTGACGTTAAGCTGAACTAGTGATGAACTCCCCTTGTGTATTTTGCTAATACCGATAAGCTTTTTCTTCCTAGATGGGGAGCAGTTAGAACAAAATAGTGTATGCTATTAAATCTGTATTTTTTCTGGTATATATCAAAGATATCTTATGAAATTCACTAACCTTACTGTATTTTTTTGGATGATCCTTCTACCTATTTTGATGTCTCCTAATGTTTCTGAGAAGACTGAAGGCTTCTCTATAAATTTATCAGGAATTCTAAGGGTGGCCATTCCTTAAGGGAAATGCTTGATTTTGGGGATTCAGCAAGGTAGAAAGAGGAATTCTAAATAACCTTAGATCTCCATGACAGTGTACCATATTTCTGTTCATTTTACACCACTCCCTCATCATGTCCTAGTGGCGAGCAGTATTGCATTGAAAGGCAAAACTCTCTCCGGTGGGAGGCCTTTACTTCTTAACTACTTTCCTATGATTTCTAAAGACTTCATCCTGTACACTGCACAGGGAAGATGCATTATGGATTGAACCCTTACCCTGACATCATCAGTAAAGCAACACAATGACAGAAGAAAACCCATGAGCTTCCCCCAAATTAAGAAAGTATCTTATTCTCAGTATACCTTGTCCCTTCTGACTCATGGAAGAGAACAAATCAAAACAAAACAGAAAGACAAAAAAGAAGTCAAGCCCACATGATAATAACAATTATAATAATTCCTACAGGATTTTAAAACATTTTATGAACTGTTATACAAATATATATATACAAAGATCACTCGGCCAACTATTGAAATGCAACCACTGGCACAGTGAAACATAGCAAGTATTGAACAACTCTCAAAAGTGCTGAAGAATAATTTAAGACAATTTAACTAAAGATACTGGGCAAGCTCATCAGCCCAGGAACCTTGCACCACTAAAGTTAGTGCAAAGAAAGTGGGACTTTCTCCGAAGCCCCCCTTACCTGCCGCAGGGGGAGTTCTCAGTAGGCAAGAAGACAAGGGAACAAGCTCATCCCCAGTACATCCTCATTATAACAACCCCATTTATAATAAACTCCATGCTTTAAACAACTCAAGCATAAACATATTTTTTCATTATGATGATGCAGCAAATTGACTCAACCTATTATAGAGGACACCCCGTTTTTCATGAGCTTTTCTCTCAGCCCCAAAGGGGATCATTATAATGAGGTTGTACTGTAGTTTCCTCCCTACAGCATCCAGTTCAGAGGTCCATGGCAAAGGGTAAGACATATGCAGAGGAAATGGCTGGAGACAATGATCTCCAGCATTTTCCTGACGATACATGGTCACTGAGAATATTATACTGTTCATATTCCCATTATGTTTGCATTAGCGCATGATTTGCAACACATTTGTCTAAGTTGTAGGAACTTCTCCATGAAGTATCCAAATATTTTTTTTCCCTTCCATATGGGGGACAGGACAAGGAGCAGTGGACTCAAGAGGCAGCAGAGGAAATTAGGTTGGAAATTAAGAGAAACCTTATGACTATGAGAGTGGTCAAGCATTGGAACAGGCTACCTAGAGAAACTGTGGAACCTCCAACCCTGGAAATTTTGAAGAGCAATTTGGACAGACACTGGCTGGGATGGTTCAGTTAGGGATGACCCTGCCTTCAGCAAGGTGCTAAAGTAGTTGACCCTGTGAGGCACCTTCCAATCCTACTCTCCTATGACCCTATATTCCCTGTAATCAAGATTGTTTCAATACATATGTTAAGATGTATTGCCTACTGAAAATATATTACAGATTTATATATACAATCTATAATTAGGTAATGTACCACACATTGTCTTAAGTAGGGAAAAACAGTGTCAAAAAGCTCTTCTAGTTTAGAAGCTGAGTTGAAGCTGAACTTAGGCTAGATGGTTTATACCAATCTGGGCTACCACTTTAAAGAAATGGCTCAGTTCTGCTGTCATTGAAATCATAGTGCGAAATCTTCAGCTGGCAGAAGTCAGTTGAGACTTTTGATTTTTAGTGATGCCCTGCTGATTTGCAGCAACTGTCCATCTGGATGAATAACAACATTCCCATCAAAATAGTGAGAGCTAAAAGTTATAGGTAAAAATAAAGAAGTAATTTATAATCGTTGAAATTCACAGAACTTAGTAACTGACCTTATAGTTATAGAAAGGGAAAATTTTACACAGCTGAGCTATAGTAACATTCAATGAGATGTATAAACTAACATACTTTAGATTCACTAAAATAAAATGAACTCATAAAAGCAGGATACCTATTAAATTGTTCAGTAAACAGTCTTTGCTTTAAGATGTCTCATGAAATGACACAGATGATCATCGCTTTACAGTTTTGTAGAAAAGAGAATTAAAAACAGTCTCAATAAAATCTGTAAAAAAGAAATCTTGTTTTTAAGTATTTCCTGAATTGATCCCAAAACTGATGGGTTACAAATGGAATGTGTGTTGGATGATGGAATGAAATTTGTAGAGCATTTAATCCTTGTATTTCAGACAGTTCAGTTTGGTTCTGAATCTTATGTTAGTTCATATTTCTTGGTCTAGATCTAAGTAAACAAAGTGATTTCACTCAACTCACATGTCTCTAGTGTCCTACAAATGCAAGTTTTGAAACTGAATCCGAATCTTCTGTTTAGCTCCCTCATGAAACATTTTGTTAGCTGTAAGGAGTTAGGTAGAAGTCATATAAATGTTACTTATTATCCACTGTTGTTTGTTACAAACTTTTTCTAATTTTTCTCATTTTCCTTCCTTGGCTGATTTAACTCAGTAGTTAGCAGAACATGCTTTTGGTATAAAATAGACTTTCCAGAAATCTTTTCACATTATTAAATTAAAACATCACTGACATTATAATTATTTTATTGAGGTATTCATTTCTTCTGATGTGTGCAAGATGATTGAGCAACTCTTTTTTGAATGAGATTCTTTTACATATTACTGACTTGCATAAATCTACATTATCCTCATTTGCCTAGCTGGGTTAAAGAAAGACCAAAGGGAATTTCTAGACAAAGAAAATTGTCTTTCAGATTGCACTGACTGCTTGGTCTGCCTAAGAACAGGAATGGCAGCATGACAAGGGCTTTTAGGAGAAAATTGGTCTTTCATACTTTGAATAAGAAAAATAGGCTAAGAACTTGTTCATGATTAGCTACTCCAGAATACTTTATTTCTTTCTTCACAGTTTGAGAAGGTTTTAAGTATCAATTAACAATTATTTGGAACTAATTGGGAAGATTTTACAGGCCTGGCCCTCAATGAAGTCCTAATATGATATGCTCTTGCTGTATAATGCCATACTTCCATTACCATTAGTGGGACTACTGCAAATTATACCACATGCCAACATGAAAATTAAAAGAATACATGCATACTTTTGTGTAGGCTACAAAAAATAATTAAAAGCAACTATAATACGGGAAAAAAGGAGGGCCAGTATTGAAACTCACAAATAGACCTTGCTTATGAGTATCTTTTCCCTGACAAGCTGGAGAAGTAGAGGAAAAAAGCACAGCTCATGTAGTTCTGGGCCCCAGCAAAAAGAATCAAGAAAAAGAACTTTCACTAGTAAACTCAAGTGGATTCAATTAGCACAGGTTTAATGACAAGACTGAGATTTCATTCTGTTACATACACGTTCAGGCAGGAAACCTATACAGCACTATAGGTTTAGGCATAGCTTCACACAGGGGTTTAGGCACAGTTTCAGGTGTCCTGTCACCTAGTAGAATCCTTGGGCCTCTGGCTTCCTGTACAATGCACTGGAGAGAGTTAGGAGCTTCAGAATGGGATTCACAGAAGCCAACATGCCAAATGGATAGTCACCTAACCTAGTGATTAGGAAATGTTGAGGCTGGGGGCCAAAACTAACCTCTGCTCTCAAGTTTGTTAGGTTCCTTATTCCAGACAGGAAGGATTTTCAGCCATAGACCTTCTCCTGGAGTTAAGCACCCCAGCCAGATCAGCCCTTTCTCATGAAAAACCTTAGCACCTAAATTTCTCCCAGGGGGCATGTGTGTATTTACCTAAACCATGATACCACCAAGCAGCTGGGACAGCTATTTCATGCCTAAGGCCCAGTAGGATTCTCAAACTAGGCGTTTTTCCATATACCTGACCTACACGGCCAAAACTGGTCAGCATGCCAGTCTCAGGTATGAGCTATGGTTGCCAACTCTGACTGAAGCTATTCAGAGAATTTTTTTTTCCCAGCATGATGTAATGTCATTGATTGTACTGTTCAACCCATTCATAATATCAATCTCCCGGATTGCTTTCAATAGTCACCAGGAGATCAATGCTGATTCCAGTAGACTCTTAGCCAATCTGAGAGGGTTGGCAACCCTACATGAGACAGGCAGAGACAAGGCATTTTGAGGTTTGCTGTCTGTGTGACCAACTGTAGCTGCTGTTAGGGCAGTCACCTGGGAGATATACAATATTCACTCTATCTGACTTGGAACAGAAAGATGAACCCAGTTTTCCCTATGCCAGAAGAGCATCTGAAGCTAAAGCGCTTTCAAGAATGAAGCCATCATATTTTTTTTTATATATAATAAGTGGGCCATGAGAGAGAGAAAGTGAAAACAGGAGATGAACTCTGCAGTCATATGCAGTCAGCTATCAGGTTAGGATGGTTCCTCACATGCACATGACAGCTAAGGCACTAAAGGCCTGTAGGCTCTTCAAGGCTAGGTGGCAGCCATAAAAAGGGTTTGTTTGTGGATCTGGGCTTTAAAGACTTATCCTGCATTCCATATTTAAGGGCTGATGATGTATGATTTACACACAAAATCTAGTCAAAGGGATAGAAATTTCTGTCAGCTTTAACATATGTTATTGTCTTCACATTGTATGTCTTCTGGGAAGGAATGGCATATAAAGAAATGGGGCAGGATTGGAGCCTCATGGAGTGGAAAGGAAAGCGACCTCAAAGGACTATGGAAAGTACAAACAATTCCCCTCTCAAATGCCATCAAGGCTGTGTGTAGATGAAACAAGGGGCATGTGTGCACGACACTTTAAAGTGGGCTAAATACTTTTGCACTGCATATGGGATGTTGGTGTTTGCATGCCTTGGCAGTGTATTGTGCATTAATTACAGCCACTGTAGCAAATTTGCAGTGTAATACACTTTAAATGACTTAGGGTGCAACAAACTAAACCTCCTCTGAGTAGTTTTACTTTGCTGCCCTACCAGCTGTAGAGTGAAGCACCGGGCTCCATGCAGCTCAGGGGCTCTGCAGGAAGCCCTGCAGCCAGCCTGGCAGCAGCCCGGGAAGGCAGGCTCCACCCAACAGAGCAAAACTAAAAGCTGCAAGCCTGATTGTTTCCTCCCCCCTCCCCCAGAGCCTGCCTGCCTGCCAGCCTGAGCTGCACAGGGGCCCGGTGCTTCCTTCTGTGGCTGTGGTGCCCCCTGGGACCACCCAAGCCAGGTACCTGCAGGTGGATGCTGCCTTGGGCGGGGGGTGCTGCTTCCATGGAGGGAAGCACTAGTCCCCACCACAGCCCAGGGATCACTCCACTGGCTGACAGCTCACCCTCCCTTCCCTGCTGCCAGAGAGGCAGGTAAGTTGGGTGTGTGCATGACACAGGGGTTTAATTGGTCCTAAATTGCAGTGTTTTTAAAAACCCACTGCTTCAATTTAGGGCTCCTGTTTCATCTACACACGCCCCAAGAAACAGACATAGCTGCCATAAAGAGAAAAGAGAAGAGAAGAGAAAAAGGGGGAGGGCTAAGTTTTACTCTACCAATTACCACCCAGCTGTCTCTACAGCTAAGCTATCATGGGGATCACACATCCATCATGACTGATTTCTACCCCTGACTTCCCTACTTGTGACCAGGTCAGCCAGTTCATTTTTTGCAGTACTGGAGCCACATGCCTGCAGACTGCACCAGAGTAAGCCACTGGCCCCCTGGTCACATGCCACACCAATGCACCACTGCCCTGTCCACTGTACTGCACACCTGCACAGGCACCCTACTGTGGCAGCTTCCACAGCTGCACTGTGTGCTCATGCAGCCAGAGGTTCACCCTCTGCTCCCTGAGCCTTGATGTGCCAGAAGTGTGGATAAGAAGCAGAAGCTAGAGGAGAGAGGGAGAGCCCCTGGCAGAAGCCCTGGGGTTACAATAGCCCCTCATGGGACTCATGTGTCCCATGGATGGCTAGTTGGACAGCCTAATCTGGAGGGGTGGGAGGGATAGTGAGCCTATCCAGGTTGGTGGCTCCCCCCTTTTCCCTTGGGGTTTCCTCCCTTCCCCCCCACCAGCTGGGATCTCCTCCTGCTCCCCCCCCCCCCCAGCTTACTTTTGGCTCTTGGCAGTGTCCCAGGGGAGCAGGCAGAGAAGGGGAACCCACCTGCCCAGCCACTGCTGCTGCTGCCACCACCAGGCTGCCACTCTTCTCCGGGCTGAGGCTTGGACACAGAATGGCAGTGGCTGAGCAGGTGGGTACACACATTAGTGCAACATGAGCTGGATAACACAGATCAGAGATAAACCTGCCGTGGAGTGGTGCAACTTGAAGCCACCTAAAGGTAGCTTAAAACTAGTTTAATGTGTTCATGTGTGGACAATCTAGAGATTAAGAACTCCAGGAACCGCCTAAAATTAACATGTAATGAAACCCTTATTTATATTCTGTCCACAAGGTGGTAGCATAACATCAACATTTAATGGAAAGACTTTTTAATACCAGTCTGACACCCTGATGAGTTGTGGTATTTGGAGAAGTGTCCCCAGTCTTTTCCTTCAGGACTTTAGGAGATAACATGAATTATTTAGTCCAAACAGCAGTGAACCAAGGAGGTGAATCTTCCTAAGCAAACACACGCACTCACACACACACACACACAGATCCATTCTGATTCTTTAAAAAGTGCTATGGAGGAAGAATGGACAACAGGCGCTAAAACCGTGTGTGTTAAATGAATTAAGTTGGTTTGGGAACTTTGATTTGTTTTTAGAAGTTGAGAGGGTGGCAGTTGCTAAAGGTTGCTCATGATGGTTGAAATCAACTGAGATTCAGCTTTTGACTGGACTCAAACCCAGAAGGCTTTATTGTTAGAAGGTCCTGAGTGTGGAACTTGCCTAAATTTACTGACTTTTGGGACAGTATGCAATAGAGATGACAACAGGGAGGAGGTGGCTATTGAAATGGAAATACCCAAAAGATGTAACAGAAATTTCTAAGCAGGGCTAACTTGTGAAAGAACGGGATTTGCCAAAATTCAAAATGTGTCTCTAACTTTGAAAAGATCTTCTTTGATGACTTTAACAGGAGCAGAGTTATGTCAGCACTGCTGACAAGCTCAGCCTCTACCATTAATAATACATTTATGTACTCAAACTACTGTACTGCTATGGTAAAAATATGAACACAATATACTTTCTTGATTTACATAAGTTTTTACTAAGGGCAAAGAACTCAGGGACCATCCAAAAGAGTCTGGAGCTGAACATTTAGAAGTTATATTGAATTTTCAAAGACATTTACTTTTCAGGCATTGGAATTCAGGCCCAGCTAAAACCACATCTCTGTCCACATGTTTAAGGGCAACTTGCCCTAAAATCTCCATTTTCATACATTGCATGCTTCCATGCTTACACTTTCCAGTAGTTGAGCTTTTTGAACTGCAACATTCTTCCCATTTTTTCCTTTTCAAGTTGTTGCTACTGTCCTTTCCAGTTCAGCAAAGTGTTATGTTTTGTAATTCTTAGGTTTAAAAAAATGCTTAAGAATTGTTCCACTATCATCCATGTGTGAGAAACTCTAGATCTAGTTAATGAAGGGAACCCTAACCGCAGACAGGTAACAGGCAGGTGCTGACGGGTAGCCCAGGAGCAGAAAGTTCTGGGACTTTACCTCTGGCTGAAGGCGAGGGGGAAAAAAGGTTCTGTGAGACTTGTGGAGTCCAGAGGAACTCCTGTGAAGTTGACCAGCCATACATGAACTCCTGGGTAGATCTATTGGGGAGATCACAAGATGCCTCAGGCTGGGTGCCTCTGAAATCCTACATAACACACATAACAGCAATTGGTTAGGTCTGTAGTAGCCTTTGACTACATACTTCCAAAGAACATGTGATACATTGCTTAAGTACAGAGAGCTAGTTGGTATGTAGTCTGTACACAATGCACAAGCCAGCATGAAGAATTCAGAACAATTCTAATGTACATAGACACTGCTGTTACTAATATATAAATAATAACCACCAAACATTCCAAAATGAGTCCAAGGTACCAGTTTTTGCCAGGGACAACACAGTGAACCCAGTTTAGAGTTCTAGGTCAAGGGAGTTTTTTGAGTTATGACATCCTTTTATAAAAACTTACGAAAATATCCAAAAGGTGAGGTTACCCTATGTTTGAATCTTGGTATCTGCTAAATGCCTGATATTTCTCAAATTTTCCTGGAAAATTCTAGCCTGACATAGGTTCATGCCTGTGAAATTTCCAGTGGGATGAATTGCATTTTGACAAAGTTATGCTGGAATTCCAAATCAAGTTTATCATGGAACGCCTTGTATTAACTTAGCTACAGGAGACATTAGCATTTCTCCATTTTGTAATATACTCTCAGCTAGAGTGAAAATAGTTTTGTCTCTGCTACTATAGAGCTGAGCCAAAAATCAGAAAGACAAAAGGACAAAGACAAACCAAAAGACAAGAAGCATAGGCAGAGAAGAAGCCACAGTAAGAGAAAAACCATCCTACTGAAGAATGTGCTTGCCAGTTCACAGATAAGTATAAAAGCAGCCTCTGTAAAAGCCAGGTCAGGCATTAGGAGATGATGAAAATATTAGGGATGACCTGTGGTAGAAAGAAGTTAACAAAAATGAGAACGATAAAGTGGCAAAAAGAGGAAAGTTTGTCATTTTTAAAAATGCTGCTAATTACGACAGTCTGAAAATGAAGAAAATACAAAAATGTTGGATCAGGTCTATACCAGGGAAATTCATCCAATAATTGCATGCTATTAAAAATGTCAAAACACAAGAATAAAGATACTGTAGAGTGATTTGTCTGTTGCACAGCCAGCACATCCACACCAAATAAGGATAAAAGTGATGTGTTAGTTCAATGTGATGATGATGAGAATAGTTTTGTTAAGAGAAGGAAGGAAATGAAATGAGAAAAAAGCAAAAGAGACAGCAGGGGAAAGAAATGAAAAATAGTAAAAAGAGAGGGCTCCCCTAAGAGAATGAAAGAGATTCATCAAGAAGCTGTGATAGAGAAGTGTGATTTGTGGGAATTTCCAAAAGAGATGCCCAGTAGGGCTGTGCGAAGCTTCAGTTGCTGGTTCGATTCGGCGGTGATTTGGCCTGATTCAGTGGCCGAATTTCTGAATCAAATTGGGAGATCCTTTAATCTCTCTGAGTCGAATCAGAACCCTCTAAATTGATTTGGAGAGATTTGGAAAGAGTTGACGAGTCGGACATGGACACAGCTTTAAATGTTTTTCCTACATACCTCAATGTACCAGGCGACTCATGAATGCTGCAATGCTGGGGCAGATGGAGTGTCCCACAGGAGCACGGGTCCCCCACATATTCAGCAGCAGACCCAGAAGGGGACCAGAAGCACTTCTGGTCCATTTCCAGGTCCTCCGGGGAGCACGCAGTGAGCCCCGACCCATGCCTCCCTGGCTCAATGACTGGTGCCTCCTGGGTCTGGGAGAGCACCTGGGGTCCCCCCGTGGCCAATCACTGAGCTAGGGGAAGTGGGGAGGAGGTTCCCTGTGCACTCCCCAGCAGTCCACTTCTGGGTTTGCCGCCAAGCATGTAGAGGCCTCTCTGCCCTCCTGTGGGACACTCCATCTGCCCCAGCATCACAGTGTTCATGAGCCACACCTGGTACCTTGAGGTTTGTAGAAAAAACATTTAAAGCTGTGTCTATGGCCAAATTGCTGATTCCCTGAATCAGCATTGATTCTTCTGATTCAGATTCAGCCAAATTGAGTTGGGACAGTTAATCGAATACAGCCCATTTCACACACCCCTAATGCCCAGGTATAAATTAGCCTAGCTACCCTGACTTCAGGGGAATTATGCTAATTTTGATCAGCTGAGAAGTCAAATAAGAACCTGGCCATCAGAGCAGAGCATAACTATGAGGAGAGCAACCAGGGAAGCAGTCCCAGGCATCTACTTAGGGGGGAGTTCAAAACCAGCAACTGCTGGATGACCATACTGCCAACAGTTCTGCACTGCTGCCCAGGGTATGGAACTGCCCTGCTATGTCACTGCATCAGAGTGCATAGTCTCAAATTTCCTTGACAATAAATGCTTATCAAAAGAACTCAGCACTGATCCAACTCTGCTTCCATAAAATCCAATGGGATTAGAATTAGGCCAGTCCCGAATGCTTCTGAAAATCCCATTTTATGTGCATACCAGTAATTCACATTCTTTCCTTATTATATATTATAGGAGTAAATGTGATCTTTCTTCCACTGGAAAATGTGGGGAAAGACCCCATACCTCATTTGCAAGTGCCCTCTGCTCTTTATCCCCTTTTTTAAAATTATTATTTGTCAGAAATTATAATACACATCAAACACGGGGTGGGAGACAGCAAAGAGAAAGGACAAATGGAGAAAGTATAAAAAACCTTGCATCTAATAGCTTAAGCCAGGGGACAATTGTCTCCTGGTGGGGGCTGGGACGTTGTTCCCCACCCCCAGAACCTGCCTGCTGCTGGCTGGGGGAGAGGTCACCACTTGAGCCCCATCAGGGACAATGTCCTTCTGCCCTAGCATCAGGGAGATCCCAGTCCCTGCTCTGCAATCACAGAGCAGTGGTTGGGAGCTTCCTGCTGCTGGGGCAGCGGGACATTGTCCCCACCATTTTTCAGCATGGGGATGCAACACTGGAGTCTGCTGGACTGCGGTAATTACCACACTCCAGCCGACTCAATTAATCCAGTCTGCTCCGAAACATTGTAATCACAGCATGCTGGAGCAGCTTCAATGTACGTGTATAGGCACCCTATGAGACTGAACAATCTGACTCCAAGATGATGCCTTTTGTTTTGAACAGTGTCATGGATCTCTCGAGTGCCCTATATAAATAATAATATATAAGCAATAAAAAAGTCATTGTAGTTTTCCATTGCACTGTCTTGTTTGTATAATTCTTTTTTTTCAATTATGAACAGACATAATACTATTTTAATTATTATTTGTGTTGCAGTGGCACCTGGGAATCCTAGTCATGTACTGCATCTGCATTATGCTAAGCACTGTACAGACACAGAACAACAAGCTTACCTAATGCATGTGTCTACATGTGTAAATGCTGCAGGATGGGTTTACTTCAGAGTAATTTACTCTGGAGTAAATCCACACTGGGTAGGTGTCTTCACAAGCAGACTTTCTCCCAATGGGAGTAGCTTGGAAAGGGCTGCATCCACCCTGCTCTGCCTCCCTGAAGCAGCCAGGGGGAGCTCTAGGTTCCCCCTGGGTCAGAGGCAACCTAAGCAGGGTGCAGGGCCCAGGGAAAATCAGCCCAGGCAGGGCCCCACCCCTGCCTCGGCCCTGGCCTTGGCCCCAGAGAAGCTGCTGCCACCATCGGCAGCAGCATCGGCAGTGGGGTAGCAAGCAGCTGGACACCATTGCTGCCCCACCTGGCTCCATGGGGCTTCTCAAAGTGTGGAGCCTGGGGTGGTCACTCTGATTCCACTGCCCTAGGGACAGCCCTGCCCTGGGTATTAGCCCAGGGGCTGACAGGGAGCACAGGGTCAGGAGAAAACTATCTTCTGGTTGGGGCTGAGAGCTGCCTGTTGCTAGGATGGGTCAGAGCCCGGGTGCGGACAATGTCTCCCTGCCCTGGCAGCAGAGAACTCTCAGCCCCTGCTCCCCTATCAGGAGCACAGGGCTTGGAAAGAGCTGTGGGGCAGGGGCAGGTCCCAGCCCCCTTACCCAATCTGCCAGTGGGGCAGCTAGCAGTGAACCTTCAGCTGAATGGGGACCTGCTCCTCCCTTGGAGTTGGCTGGGAACTGTCCAAAATGGGGCAGTCCTCAACCATTTCTCAGCTGCATGTGCAGACTTCTCCATGCAGCCTGGGGCTGGCCAGGAACTGTCCCAGTCTGGTGCAGGTCTGGTGAACCTTCCCCATGGAGGGAACTCCTGGCCTCCACTCTGCAATTGCAGAGCAGGAGCTGGGAGCTCCCTGCTGCAGGGGCAGGGGAACATTGTCCCCACCCAGGCTTCAGCGGTGGAGCCCACCCTAGCAGCAGGCAGCTCCCAGGGGCAGGGAGCAATCTCCTACCCACTTCTGCCTAGCTAACTCTGAGTCAACCATCTACATGTGCCTTACTGTGCAGTAATTACTCAGCAGTTAATTTGCTACTTTCATTTGCAGGTAGCAGATTGCTGCACAGTAAGGATCTACAGGTGTAGACGGTGACACTTACTATGCAGTAATTTTCTCAACTGTGCAGTAGTGTCTTATGTAGATGCGCCCAATGGGAATGGGATGAGCTAAATTCCCTTTGCACACTACATCCTGCTATTCATCCAAGCTATTTAAATAGGCTGTTCATAGGTGACTGATGGAGAGGCACTGGGGGGGGGGCACATGCCCCCCCCCGACAGGGCAGTCCCCACCGCTGACGCTGCCGGCAGCATCTGCATGTGCTCACCACTCCGTCCCTACTGCTGCCACCACTGGCGAAGTCTGCGGGTGCTCACGAGCCCTGTCCTTGCTGCTGCTGCTGCCGACTTCTGTGGGAGCCCTCCAGACTCAGGAGGCACCAGTCGCCCATGAGGCTGCTAGTATTTTTACCCCTGATTAGCCTCAGCAGCCTTGGTGCATTGAATTCTGCCACAAGAATTCTGGAACTGGGCAGTTTCTGCTTATTCCCCTTAGGCAAATTATCAGGATTTTGACCATGGAGCAGACTGGTAATATGACCAGATCCAGAATTCCAGTAGTCCCAAATTCAGTGCACTAGAACGACTGAGACTAACCAGTGATAACAAATCTAAGTGAGACTATGGCTACTGGAAACGGGACAAATGTCAATATTGCCTCTCCTTTTCACAGAAACATACTTGGCTTTATCAAGAATAAGTTAGCAAATATTTTAATACAAATAATAATGTCAGCAAAGCTGCCAAAGCAAGCTCCAAACAGACTGACTTGTTTACAGTCTGGACTAGTGCCTTAAAACCTGACTTGCTTATTCAACAGAAAATTAACCCCCCAAAGGATATCATCATGACTGCAGGGAAAAACTCCAGAAAGATAATACCCCTAACTCTCCCCAGCAGAACCCAGGACATTGACCATGTTTTATCACATCAGATGCCCTTGAAGTCACTCAGAATAAACAAGCGAATAAAGAAGTGTGGGTATACCTCACATGACAGCCTGGGTCATTGGGACTGCATAGGCATTTGGCTCTGCATTCAACCCCCTGCCTTAATTTGAATTACTACTGCAATCTAACTTCTTGCATTGTTTAAGAGACTAAATTGTTCTTTCTAAGTATTTTGGTCACCCCAACTCAGATGTTATCTTCTCCTTTCCCACTCTAGTCTTGGCTACAAAATAAATGTACAAAGAAGAATGTTGGAGAGAAAAAGGCATTTTTTCAAGTTACAGTATGTGCAGTTCTTTTCTACAGCAATGCTGACAAAAATGACTGTGAATTTGCTTAAGAAGGCATCTGTGATTATTATAAAAATGTGCAACAACAAGGGAATGGGCTTAGTGGTAACATACAAACATTCATCTTGGGATGGGGAAAAAAAGATGTAGAATATAGTTTCTGGAGTTGTGGTACAGCACAATCAGTGACTTAAAACTTTGAAGACAATGGTTATTGGTGCCAGAAACTCATTCTACCAAGGTACTATAAGCTTTACCAATCAAGTTTCTTAGAAGATGGTCTGTGGAATTATTATGTAAAAGCCTTTAATCTTGTCTTTACCAATAGAAAATTGAGTCAGCCTTCCATTTCAAAGCTCAGTTGGTTTTGATTTGTAGCATAAAATTAAATAGCCACATGGGGGAACTAAAGTGCTATTTGTCAGGCAGATTGTAGTGACAGATAAATGCAGTTGCACAGTGCAGAAGAACCATCTCTGAAACAGGGGCCACTCTCAGTCTCTAAGTTCCCCCACCCATCATCCATAGAGCTCAATGACATAATTTAAGTGCATAAGTTTCTAAGTGGACTAACCATAGGATCTTCTTTTATGGTACCATAGATGGTATATATAATTGTATTTATTTAGAGTGGTTTTTCCTTATACCTTCATGATACGTGAAAAGTAAATTAGTTGGCTTTCAAGCTTCACTTTTGTGGCATCATGAACCATTCACTAGAACTAGAAACAAAGCATTTACTATATCCAGATAAGCAATCAGCAGCAGCATACACACTTAAACTGAGTCTCTAGACATCAGGCCACAGTTTTTTTGAACTTGAGGAAAAAGGGGGGAGTAAATGCCTTTTTTGCTTGAGTTAATGAAGAGGTAGCCATGGTCTTAATTGTAAACAGTGGAGGCATGACTATGTTCTCACTAATTCCTATTCTAACATTACTCATGTCTGAAAGCATTCATTTATAAGCAGACTTACTGAAGGAGAAGCATAACATTGCTGCACAGGTTACAGATGGAAGGAAAGCCAACTATTCTTTCGAGTCTGTCAGAGCAATTGTTCAGAAGGCAGCCCTGTACCTGTCATCCTTGGGAAAGTCCAGAAACCCAGTCCTCACCGTGCTGATTTTTGGTGAGATCCTAACGAAGTCTAGATCCACTGAAAATAGCCAATGATCATTCCTTTATAGAAAAGTTGTAATAGAAGAAGAAATGTTTTCTACGAGTAATTTGAACCATCCTACAGAAATAATTTAAGAATTACATCCATATTTCAGAACCAGATTGTTGCATGCTATAATATGATTGTATTATTTGAGAAATAATATTACTCTTTTAAATTCCATATTTATAGAGTAATATCTGCAAAAATATATTGGATTCACCTATATAAAAATTCTTAGGAGTTTTTCGCAACAGTGTTTCTTAATACCAAAATTACCAAAATACTGGTATATTTAATACACTGTAGGAGCATCTACATGAGACACTATCACACATTTATTTGGCAAACTACTGCACAGTAGTTACTGCACATTTATTTGGCAACCATTGATCCTTCCAGATCATGGTGTATGCATAAGAGGTCACCCAGGCCTTTGATGCATATGCCTAGGCAGGAGTTTTGGAAGAATGAAGGCTGCCCAAACCTTACATCCCCCCTTTAGGCCACTTAGACAAAATGCATATTTATTTAGTACTTGATTATACAATTACTCTTGTATAATCTCTGTGCTAATACACTACTTTGCTATATTATTCAGCTACTGCACGGTAGTGTCACGAAAAAGGCATTCATTGTGCTACTGCACAGTAACTCTAGTTACTGTGCATTCATTTAGTACTTGATTATATTGTAAATAATTTTCTGTGATGTGCTACTGCACAATATTATTCAACTACTGCACAGTTAGCATCTTGTATAGACACGCCCTGTCAATTGTACTTGCACACAGTGAGAGCTTATCTAGAAACTAATTCTATGGGTTATTTTCAGTTGGTAAGAAACAAGCTGGATGTATTTATCTTTAAGAGTAATTGTAACACTGTTCCAAACATACTGTGCATTAGACTAAGGGGCAAGAGCATTATCTTGACAGACAGACACTGGAGTTGTGCGCTGTGTTTTGATATATAAAAGAAGCTTATTTTACCTTGCATAAGAGCACAAACTGGATCTGCTTTTGTTGGGTCAATATGACTGTGAAAGGATTTATTTGTGATTTGTCAGGTTATATCAGCAATAGCAGTAATGGTTATGCACAATTTGGAGATACTACGTACTTCAATTACTTTGTTGCACAAGCTAAAGGAGGTGAAAGCTAAACTGAATTCTCTTCTTTGGCCTTGTATTCATGGCATCCAATAACAGTTCCAGTGTAGCATGAGTTGTGCACGAAGGCAGGATTGTCTGTGACCCCTCCTTTGCACATTGCCTAAGCTTAATGATGTGGGAGCTGTCAAAAGTGAATGAGATACTGACTGCATGTAGACAATGACCTATAAAATCTGTGGCAATTAGCTTCTTGTACTTGAAACATCAAATCCTGAAGTAACCTCAGGTGCAAAATATTCTCCCCTTTTACTATCTGAACCATGAGAGAGTGAAGTAGTGGAATTCCAGGCCGCATAGTTTGGATAGATGCTATAACTAAATCCAACACTACATGAAATTCAAGGTAGACACTAGACAGCTCTCACTACCTGCATTATGAAATTTAAATGGAGGTGACCCAGTGGTGGAGCTGAGATAATTCTATAGCAATCCAGCTACGCAACTAATTGCCCAGCTGGGGATATATTTTTCCCTGTGTCGCCCCTTTGTAAACCAGCATATGATGGCCTCGTTAACCTCTGTGTTGAGCATGTATCAAATCATAGAGATTTAGAAATCACAGAACTGCAAGGTACACAGCTAATACTATCTACAATTTTGGATTTAAGTATCCAGCATACACAATATTTTTTCTTTCATACCAAGGGGAGATCTTAGGGGGGATCCTTACTATACCTACCTCCACCCTATTGATGAAAATACTGAATTGGTGCATAAGGCATGGGTTCATCACAGACACCAGTTAGCTAGCTGAAGGAGAGCAGCAGCAGAGGGAAGCAAGTGTTAGCAGAAGTAAAAAGTCTGTTCTGGATTCATGTTCTGAACTTGACAACAGTATACCAGGAAAGTTTCTGTGGGAGAGTCTGGAAGATTTCAGTTCATGTCTGGTGGAGCAACAAGCAGTTGTAAAATCTCCAGAGACAAGGGCCACCCAGAGTGCGTTAGTTTATCAGCTGGACAGCTGTGCTGTGTCTACAAATGCCAAACCATAAGTATATTGGCAGGGGAAGCAAGATTTGTGGGCAGCACATACAGAAGTGGCTCCTGAGTTTCTAAGTTGCCTGCCTTTCATAGTATTCAGGCCAGATAGACAGCTCTGCTAAGACTGCTGTGCACCAAATAGTTTAAAAGTCTGCAGGGGGAGTTCTCTAATGTAGGGGAAATCCAGGGTGGTTTTAAGAATGTCAAAGCAATTCCTTTACCATCTGTACTATAGGAGATGTGGCTGAGTATTATGCTCAGGCTACCAAGAGAGAGGGTAAATGTGGTGCTGGGCTGTGTGCTCAGGAATGCTCTAAGCCATACATGTGGCCTAATTTATGGGCTTTAGAACAGAGGCAGAGGGAGTGAGTATTCAGGACTCATTTCTTGGCAGTGATCCTGGGCTTAGCCAACAAATAGTGTAGAAAAACTGGTAATGGCCAGAACATAGATCTAGACCTTTGTTAATGCAAAAGGGCCAATTGCTGATGACAGGTAAATTTCCTTCTCTACACAAAACAGAAATAGCAAATACAAAGCTACTGGCAACCAAGTAACTGCACTATGAAGGAGAACTTCATAGTGCAGAACTTTGGCATCATCCAAAATGCCCTCTGTACTTTTTTGCCAGATCTAAAGATGTATGTCAGCACCTACTGACATTTACAAAAGTATATATGTGAGTTAGATGCCCATCTTCCATTAAAAGTTAAAGCTTCTTCCCCCAGAGAGTGTGAACTGTGTTTTCCTATTTGAACTACCAGCTACCTGCAAGCACAATCTAAGGAAATGTGATGGTACAACTTACTGCACCCTGGTTATGCCTAAAGATAAGCAGTAAAAAAAATTAAGTAAAGTAGAAATCCAGTAGCTTCTCAGATTATTCAAGATCTGACTTGGAACATAAATGAGAACAAAGCTTTTCCTATCAATTATACGAGGGACTACTGTTTAAACCTGGCTTGAATTAAATTAAAAATAAGGCTTATGGTGACAACATTTTTCTTGTACTGTAGAAGAAGCCAGAGTGGCCAGAAAGTCTATCGAGTGAAAAGGAACCAGGCGACTAGTACATTCCATTATCATCCTCATTCTGAAGACAAAGGGTTGCTCAGTAAAGACCTCCCTGAAGAGAAAGTGATTCTGCTCTCTTCAGAGAGCTTAGGAAGGACAGGAGCCAAATTGGTGACCTTGCCAAAAAAAATTATGGTTTTGATGCAGAAATTACCAGTTGAAATTCCATGGTCCATGCCATACAGGAAATGAGACTAGATGATCACAAGGCTCCCTTCTGGCCATCATATCTGTGAAAAATCTCAGTGAAGCCTATATTAGTTTAGGTTCACCAGATCTTTTATGACATTCACAAAACGGTTGCGGGGGGGGGGGGGGGCGAGAAGAGAGTGAGAAGAAAAACAAATGTTTGGTTTTCTAGTTCTTCCATAAATATCACACCTATTAAAATGATTTTTTGGCTTCCTAGGTCACAGTGAGCAGTGAAGTCATACAAAAAACCATAAACAACATGAACTTCCATGTAGAACATTTATGGTAATATCCAAGCACATTTTTCCAGGAAAATTCTACATGGATACTAGGATGACATAGTGCATCCCTGCAGTCATTAAACATAGCTCTCACAGGGGAACAGGAGGAAGATCTGGGTATGTTAGTCAAACACAGGATGATATGAGCTGCCAGAATTGTGCGTCCTTAAAAAATACAAAATATGGTCCTAAAAATGTATGAGTAGAGAGACAAAAGTATTAATGCAATGCAATGGTGAGACTTCATCTGGAATACCATGTGTAATTTTGGTTACCCATATTCAAGAAAGTTGAATTCAAGCTGGGGTGGAGAAGGGTTACTAGGATGATGAAGGAAACATAGGCTTATCTGTCAAAAAGAGGTTGACCTTATTACAGGAAGGCTGAGAGGGTGAAATCGCTGTTTTGTATAAATTCACAACAAAAAGTAGGGAGTATAAAACCAGGGAGGGAGAACTGTTGTTTAATAATTGCATATAAACAGGCTGAAAATTAGAAGAGTTGTTCTAACTGTCAGAGAAGTAGAATTTCTGGAGCAGTTTTCCAATTGGAGGAGTGGAATAAAAAATTAACTAGTATTAGGATGGAGCATGGGCAAGTTATGAAAGGGATTTTATGACAAAAAGGAGCTGTACACCCAGTGGAAGGGAGGGGCTATCACCAAAGAGGAGTATACCTCCATCGCTCGGGTTTGTAGAGGGGCTGTTAGGAAAGCTAAGGCAGACATGGAACTAGGGCTAGCTTCAAGGATCAAGGACAACACAAGTCCTTTTCTAAATACATAGGCAGTATGAAGAAAGCACTGGGTATTGTGAGGCCCTTGCGGGATATACTTGGCAATCTGGTGGTTGCACCAGAGGAAAAGGCAGACCTTTTTAACAATTTCTTTGCCTCCATTTTTTTGTGCAGGGACTGGGACTCCCCCACCGAGATTCAGGAAGGACTCAGGAGTGACTCTGCCAGGCCCAGGGTCAGGGAGAACTGAGTAAGGGAACTTCTGGAGGGGCTGGACGTTTTCAAATCATCAGGTCCAGATGCTCTCCACCCCAGGGTTCTGAGGGGATTGGCAGGGGTTATCAAGGGGCCCTGGCACGGCTTTACGAGCACTCATGGTGCTCTGGCCAGGTGCCAGATGACTGGAAGAAGGCCAATGTTGTCCCCATTTTCAAAAAAGGGAGGGAGGACCCGGGCAACTATAGGCCTGTTAGTCTTACTTCGATCCTGGGGAAGCTCTTTGAGAAGATTATCCAGGAGCACATATGGGAAGGACCAGCAGGGGGGATGATTCTCAGGGGCAAACAGCATGGGCTCATTAGGGGAAGGTCCTGCTAGATCAACCTGATTGCCTTCTATGATCAGGTCACAAAATCATTAGACACAGGTGTTATGGTGGATGTAGTCTTTCTGGACTTCAGGAAGGCCTTTGACACTGTCTCCCACCCCATTCTCATTACAAAGCTAGGCAACTGTGGCACTGATGCCTACACAGTCAGATGGGTCGCAAACTGGCTGAAGGGCTGCACTCAGAGAGTGGTGGTGGATGGGTCATATTCGACCTGGAGGGATGTGGGCAGTGGAGTCCCCCAGGGCTCAGTCCTTGGGCCCTCATTGTTCAATTTCTTTATCAGTGACTTGGACGGTGAAAAGCACTCTGTTCAAATTCACTGATGACACCAAGATTTGGGGCAAGGTGGGCACACTAGAAGGGAGGGACAGGATACAGCTGGACCTGGACAGGTTACAGGGGTGGGCAAATGAGAATAGGATGGGATTCAATACTGAAAAGTGCAGGGTGCTGCACTTGGGCAGTAAGAACCAGCAGCATACCTATAGGCTGGGGAACTCCCTTCTCGAAAGCACAGTGGCAGAAAGAGATCTTGGAGTCGTTATCGATTCCAAAATGAACATGGGTTGCCAATGTGAGGATGCAGTCAGTAAGGCCAACCGCGCCTTGTCATACATCCACAGATGCATCACAAGCAGGGCCAAGGAGGTGATCCTCCCCCTCTACGTGACACTGGTCAGGCCGCAGCTGGAGTACTGTGTCCAGTTCTGGGTGCTGCACTTTAGGAGAGATGTGTCCAGCATCGAGAGGATCCAGAGGAGGGCCACTCACATGATCCAGGGACAGCAGGGCAGACCCTATGAGGAGAGGCTACGGGACCTGAACCTGTTCAGCCTTCACAAGAGAAGTCTGAGAGGGGACCTGGTGGCCATCTATAAACTTACCAGAGGGAACCAGCAGGGAATGGGAGGGACCCTGTTCACCTGAGCACTCCCGGAGTAGCAAGGAATAACGGCCATAAGTTGCTTGAGGCTGGACATTTAGAAGGCACTACTTCACAGTCAGGGTAGCTAGGATCTGGAACCAACTTCTAAGGGAAGTGGTGCTGGCTCCTACCTTGAGGGTCTTTAAAAGGAGGTTTGACATTTACCTAGCAGGGGTCATATGAGCCCAATATTCTCTTCTGCCCAGGGCAGGGGGTTGGACTTGATGATCTACTTAGGTCCCTTCTGACCCTACATCTATGAATCTATGACATAGTTGCCTGTGCTAGTACTAGTCTGAACTCAGTGACCCAGGAGGTCCCTTCCATTCCTGTGTTTCTATATTCTTACTTTTCAATTCGTATAGAAGTAGCATGCTAATTTCACTTTTTTCAAAGTGAACTTTTAAGGTGGTTCAGCTGTTCAGTTTTCAAATTTATGAGAGAAATTCATCCCTGTTACATTTATGATGCTGTTGCTTTATTCATTAGATTTACAGGGGGATTTTACTCATGACTTCATAATTTCTGCAAGGAAGGTACACCCAGATTCCATAATTCCAATAACTTTATGTTCCACAAACTATAGTTATAATTTTATGAATTAAGAGATGATTATTCAAAAGTGCCTGCGTCTGCATGAGATGTTGACTGTGCAGTAGCCCAAGACTACTATGCAGTAACATCATGTGGCAGAAACTGTGACACGATACTACTGTGCAGTAGTCTAGGGCTACTGTGCATTCAGCATTACAAAAAGCCATTAATTGTGCTTCTGTGCAGTAATGCAGGTTATGTCATTTAGTACTTGTTTATATAAGATTAGAAGAGAGTGCTCATATTTTGCTAGTATTCAAAAGAGCAGAATAATTTTGGTAACTATAGGCTAGCAAGAGTGCTGTCAATCCTGTGCAAAATAAGAGGACATTGATATGGGGTTCCACAGATCAAGAATGAAAAGATGGGCCATAATTGATATGAAGATAGTAATCTGGAAAACACATCTTGTTAAACAAAGCTAATTTCATGTGTATATAAGTACTAAATGACTGTGCAGTAACCAATTGTTCCCAGGCACAGTGTTTACACATGCACTGGCACTGCAACACATTGAGCCAGGGTGGAACAGCCCTGGCAGGTCAGCCTGCCAACCTGGGGCTGCTCTGGAGCCTGTGGAGTGGTTGCCTGGGGCATAAGGGTGCCACCATATGGGGCTAGCCCTGCTCTGTAGCACCCTCATGTCCCAGCCAGCCTCGGTCACAATCTATACATGAGTTTCAGCACATGTAACTACTCCCAAGTAAAAGACAACAAGAAATTGTTTTTTAGATATATAGGGAGTAAAAGGAAGGCCCAGGGAGGAATAGGACCCCTGCTAAATGGGCAGAAACAATTGGTGACAGATAGGGGGGACAAGGCTGAACTCCTCAACGAGTTCTTTGCCTCAGTGTTCCTAAGTGAGGGGCACGACAAGTCTCTCACTGGGGTTGTAGAGAGGCAGCAGCAAGGTGCCAGACTTCCATGCGTAGACCCTGAGACGATGCAGAGTCACTTGGAAGCACTGGATGCCTTTAAGTCAGCAGGCCCGGATGAGCTCCATCCGAGGGTGCTGAAGGCACTGGTCGACATCATTGCAGAGCCACTGGCGGGAATATTTGAACGCTCGTGGCGCACGGGCCAAGTCCCGGAGGACTGGAAAAGGGCCAACGTGGTCTCCATTTTCAAAAAGGGGAGGAAGGAGGACCCGGGCAACTATAGGCCAGTCAGTCTCACCTCCATCCTTGGCAAAGTCTTTGAAAGAATTATCAAGGCTCACATTTGTGAGAACCCGGCAGGACAAATTATGCTGAGGGGAAATAAGCACGGGTTCGTGGCAGGCAGATTATCCCTGACCAATCTAGTTTCTTTTTATGACCAGGTTACGAAACGCCTGGACACAGGAGGAAGGGTGGATGTCGTATACTTAGACTTCAGGAAGGCCTTCGATATGGTATCCCACCCCATACTGGTGAACAAGTTAAGAGGCTGTGACTTGGATGACTACACAGTCTGGTGGGTGGCGAATTGGCTGGAGGGTCGCACCCAGAGAGTCGTGGTGGATGGGTCGGTTTTGACCTGGAAGGGTGTGGGCAGTGGGGTCTCACAGGGCTCGGTCCTTGGACCGATACTTTTTAATGTCTTCATCAGAGACTTGGACGAGGGAGTCAAATGTACTCTGTCCAAGTTTGCAGATGTCAGAAAGCTATGGGGAGAAGTGGACATGCTGGAGGGCAGGGAACAGCTGCAAGCAGATCTGGACAGGTTGGACAAGTGGGCAGAAAACAACAGAATGCAGTTCAACAAGGAGAAATGCAAAGTGCTGCACCTAGGGAGGAAAAATGTCCAGCACACCTACAGCCTAGGGAATGACCTGCTGGGTGGCACGGAAGTGGAAAGGGATCTTGGAGTCCTAGTGGACTCCAAGATGAACATGAGTCGGCAGTGTGACGAAGCCATCAAAAAAGCCAATGACACTTTGTTGTGCATCAGCAGATGCATGACGAATAGGTCCAAGGAGGTGATAGTTCCCCTCTATCGGGCGCTGTTCAGACCGCAGTTGGAGTACTGTGTGCAATTCTGGGCGTCGCAATTCAAGAGGGATGCGGATAACCTGGAGAGGGTCCAGAGAAGGGCCACTCGTATGGTTAAGGGTCTGCAGACCAAGCCCTACAAGGAGAGACTAGAGAAACTGGATCTTTTCAGCCTCTGCAAGAGAAGGTTGAGAGGTGACCTTGTGGCCGCCTATAAGTTCATCACAGGGGCACAGAAGGGTATTGGTGAGTATTTATTCACCAAGGCGCCCCTGGGGGTTACAAGAAATAATGGCCACAAGCTAGCAGAGAGCAGATTTAGATTGGACATTAGGAAGAACTTCTTCACAGTTAGAGTCGCCAGGGTCTGGAACGGGCTCCCAAGGGAGGTGGTGCTCTCCCCTACCCTGGGGGTCTTCAAGAGGGGGTTAGATGAGCATCTAGCACAGGTCATCTAGACCCAGCACTCTTTCCTGCTTATGCAGGGGGTCAGACTCGATGATCTATTGAGGTCCCTTCCGACCCTAACATCTATGAATCTATGAATCTACTGTAGGATAGTACTTGTCCGGGACAGTACTATCCTACACCAGAGTTAATTAATTTACTGTCCCGTTATATGGGTGCACATGTAGATGGTGATGTTTTACTGCGGAGCTAATTAGTCAGCTCTGTAGTAAAGTGCATGTGTAGATACATCCACTGTGTTATACTTTTTGCTATAGTGAGTATATTAGAAAAAGAAGGTTCAGCATTGGGGCCACCATGTTTTTTCTCAAACTCTCCAAAAGGCTTTTCAAGACAATCAGAATGTTAATATACATGAACTCATACCTAAGCATGGAAGGTAATCCAGATACTTAGTTGGTATCCATTATGAAATGTGTCAACATGTATGCAAATATGGGTGTATACAGATATACCAAATGCTTTCATTACCTTTGGTATCGCCTGAAGTAAAATCTATCTTACATTGACTCTTGTGAATACTCATCAGTTCTAGAACCATCACTGATATTCCCTATGCACTGCTTTTATCTACAACATATTCACATGACAGAATGCAGCGCTGGAAAAAAAACCCCATCAACAATAGATTCAATATTCTTAATGTACTTTATCTGCTTCCTATTTCTCCCAGGCACCAACACCAAGATCTGGGTGAAGTTCTAATTATTTGATGTAGCAAATCCATGCCATTAGTCTGAATACTGGCATAGAATCATGTAAACAAAAACTAGTGTAAGGATATTAAAATTAATTTTGTCTGCATGTGAACTTACAATTCAGCTTATAAATATGGTAAATGTCGTTTTTACATAGTTTCCAAATACAATCATAAATGTCCCTTATAATTATATGTCTTTGTTTAGCTCTAGCTTTGAACTTCATCTTGTCTGTATGGAAATGTATTGTCTATGGGTTTGGTTTTTTTGTATTTAATTACTTGCCCTTAGTTTTGTCTACTGTCTGTGTCATAGATGTCTGGGGCTTGTTTTGTTACAAATCTCAGACACTGAAGCTTCAAACACATGTATTTTAGGATTTATTTGGAAAATATTGTACATTCACTGTCATCCTGATTCAAAGCCCACTAAAGTCATGGCAGTTTTACCCCATTCATTTAAACAAAACTTGAATTAGGATTTATTAGAATGACCAGATTTAGGCCTGAAGTGACAGATTAGGAGTTCAACATTTTTAGGTGTTCAGATCTTGGTGTCTGATCCAGGCTTATATCTGCCCATAAAGGGAAGTAATATGCCTGTAACTGAAGAAAATGTCTTCCATATGTATAATATAATATGTAATCTGCCTTTTTGTTCATTATATTAAATCATTTAAGAAATGTCTGGCCAAGGCTCTCTCATTCACTGCTATTAACTTTAATAAACTTTGGTATACTGAAAACATTCCAGAAGATTAGAAGAGAGAGATAATATTGGGCTAGTATTCAAAAGAGCAGAATGATTTTGGTAACTATAGGCTAGCAAGCCTGCCATCAGTCCTGTGCAAAATAAGGGGAAGTTGATATGGGATTCCACAGAAGAATGAAAAGATGGGCCATTATTGATCTGAAGATAGTAATCTGGAAAACACACCTTGTTAAACAAAGGCAATTTCAAGTTTCTTTCAAAAAGGTAACTCAATAGATGTAATGTATTACATTGGGCATGTGTACACAAGACATTTCCTGTGCAGTTGACTAATTAACTGCACAGTAAACATCTTAGCATCTACACATATGCCCCTGTTAGGGTGCACAAAACTAATAAACTCCGTAGCAGGGTAGTACTTGTAAATACAAATATTAAATACAAGTACTACCCTGCTGTGGAGTTTATTAGTAAATACAAGCACTACCTTGCTGCAGAGCTTTTTCTTGTGTGACAGCACATATGTAGACTCTGACTGGCTGGCTAGGGTACAGAGGTGCTTCAGTGCCAGGGCTGCCTGTCGGCTAGCCCCACACTGAAGCACCTTCACACCCCAGCCAGCCCCTCCACAGCACACTGAGCTGGATTGGATTAACCCTGGGCTGGCAGGCTGACTGCAGTCTAGCCCAATGTGCTGTGGTCAGAGTGTATGTGCAAGCATGCACCTGGGAGCTTCCTGGGAACAATAAACTGCAGAGCAGTAAGTCCACAGTTTATTGCTGGCCTGTACTGGAAGGTGCAGATGTGCCCATTGACTTTTATAAAGCATTGGCCTTAATATTGCATGTTAGAGAGTAAGCCAAGGAAAAGAGAAACAATAAAAAAAATCAGAGATAGGGAATGGACAATTAAACATATACGGTCAGTTTAAGAGGAATGCAGAAGCCTGCCTAAGGGAAAGCCCAAGTGGAAATATGACAACTGACCAAAATGATATTGGAATTGCTATTAAGCAGCGACAGAACAATTATTGTCATTATTATACAGCGCAAAGCATGTTTACACTTAAGCAGGCAAAATCAGGTGTTAACTTTCTGAGAAAAGCATTTTATAGTCAACCATGAGAACTGTTAGACAGTGCAGAAAGAATCTCCTATAAGCTGGGTGCATTTACATGTGCAATTAATTCAAAGGAATAAACTCCGGAGACATTTGAACTGAAGTAAACTAGTCCCGGATGCAGCGTCTACATATGTGCCCAGAACAGCAGCAATTTGAGCTGGGATGGAGCAGTTTATGCCAGGGCCAGGGGCATTAGGGGTCAGCCCTGGCTCCAGGTGGCAACACTGGGAGGAAGAGGGGCTGACTAGGGCACTGAAGTGATGAAAGTATGGTGCTATGTGGCTAGGTGGCAGGCAGGAGTCTGGCCCCCTACTGGTTGGGCTGACCAGGTGCAATTTACATGCACTTCTGGTCCACTTCTGGGTCTGCTGGGGAGTGTGCTGGCCTCCCTGTCCATACTTCCCTGGCTTGGTGATCAGCCACAGGGAGACCCCTCCCAAACCCAGGAGGCACCAGTTGCCGAGCCGGGAGTCAGGGGGGGAGAGCCCAGTGTACTCTCTGGTGGACCAGGAAGTGGACCGGAAGTGCTTCTTGTCCACTTCCAGGTCTGCTGCCAAGTGAGCTGGGGAGTCCCCTGCACTCCTTTAGGATGCTGCATCTGCCCAGCACCACAGTGTTCAGAGCCCCTGCTTCCTAGAGGTATATAGAAAAAAACATTTAAAGCTGTATCTACATCTGAATCGCTGAATCTGTCCGGATCTCTCTGAATTGCTTTGGAGGGTTCCGAATCGATTTGAAGAGATTAAAGGGTCCTCTGATTCGATTTGGATTCAGAGATTTGGCCACCACCAAATCGGGCCGAATCTCTGCCGAATCAAATCAGGGACCAAAGCTTCGCACAGCCCTGCTAGCTAGAATACCAGAAACAATGTAGCTATTTTAATAAAGCACCCCACTTGAGCAAATTAGCCCTGCTGAGAAGCAGCACATATGAGTCTGGGCATGGCACTATGCTAACCTGGCTATGCTGCTTCTGGTACCTGAGTTAGCTTGAGTATCACTGAACAGCCTAACAGAGCTGAAACTTGTAGGAATTTCATGTGAATTGCTGGAATTCATTCTACAGGTTTGGCAAACTGCTTTTATAGTGTTATAGGAAAAAAAAACCCACAAGCAATTTCACAAGACCCTACTGGGTCTTGAAAGTTATAGTGCAGGAATCCAACATCTTTAAGCTCATGGAATTTATACTGAGGATCAAAAAAAAAAATGTAATAGGGATCTGGATATATAGTGTAATTTATTATATACAAGGTCAATAGCAAGCTGTTGGGAACTTAGCCAATTATGTAGGAATTTTCTCCTATAATTTAAATATTCTTCATGTCTTCATCCTGAAATCTGCAGAGTATCTACAGGGAGGTTGGAAGAATTTCACTTTCTGTTCTGCTGGCCAATATCAAATATTTCAATGCCAGATATTATTGTAACACACAAGAGTCATGAGGAGATTGTTAAGGTTTTTAGAATGAACTGATATCATTGCTGATAGATCAAGTTTTATAGCAAACCTAAGGCAGGGAGGAAGGGAGAAAAAGCCACTAGGTACACTGCTTAGAGTCTAATACTTTATAGTCAAAGTCACCGTAGGCACCATTTTGCCTTAAGTTTTAAAAGGACATTATAACAAACTGTTCATAATGGTCAGATACAACCCACTTTGTTATTGGGTGTGGAGGCTGCTAAAACATATTTCATTAGTTCCAAGGACAGTGACTTGTTATACAATTTGATATAAAAAGGTGATAGGAGTTACTCCAGAGGGAGAGGATCCAGGGCATGATTTTAGGGCCTTGTTACACATTAATTTTAGGCAGCTCCTGGAGTTCTTAACCCCTGGATTATCCACACATTAACCTATAGAATTAGGTTTAAGCAAACTTTAGGTGGCTTAAAGTTATGCCACTCAAGGGCAGGTTTATCTTTGATCCATGTTACCCAGCTCATGTTCCGTTAATGTGTGGCCACACCCCACAGATGAGCCACCCAAGTTATAGTCTTTCAGCATCCCAGGATGAAAGTGTTCCCTGCCCCACCCTTTTGTTGTGTGCGGACAAACTTTCAATTCTGTGAACTCTACTATACAGGGGGCAGTTCTGGCACCAAGCCAACTCCCCTCCTGCCCCCAAGGGTGTGACCTTCCCATCCACAGGGATGGGAACTAGCCTGAAAAGAACATGCCAACTATCCAGGTCATAGGGCATGGATGGATCCAGGAGTGGAGTCTAGTGGAGGTCAGGGGGGAAACTAAGTAGGGGGTCAAATCTGGTCCCCATGAACTGGGGCTTCCTTTCCAAGGTGGGGGCAGTGGCTCCCCCAAAAACACCTTTCTTCCCCATCCCCACCTTTCAGCCACCCTGGGAAGCATGACCAGCATCCCACACAACTCAATCCCAAAGCCCAGTTTATTAAAACATGAGACCTTCTTTATTCCTCTTATTTCTTTTAAGTTTTTTTTTACTTCTCTTTGTTTTATCTGTCAGTGGTTGACTTCCTTCATTTCACCACCCTTCCCCCACCTCCATTTCCTTTCCATCTCCCATTTCATTACCCACTCCCATCCCATTAACTCTCCACCTCCCAGCTTCATGTTCTCAACTCTCTCACCCAGCCCCTCTCTCACACTCTCCCCACCCACCTAGAGCAGGGATAGAAGTGTGCCCTGGCTAACCAGCCCTATAGCAGCAACTCAGAGCTATAGCTACTAGACCCACCCTTGCTTACCAGCACTCTAGTGGCTATGCAGGTGGGATTTTTAGCTTTAAAGGGCAACTTCTCCGAACTCATGCAAGCACTAACATTGATTAACATTTGACTAGCTCAAAGTGCAACATGTAACAAGGCCCTAGTAGATGATTGGTGGAAGTAACCCTAGGGAGAGACAAGCTTGGGAATCAAGTGTAATGTATTTTAATGTTCATACTAAAACAGAAGCCCAATAGACATGGACTCTGGGGCCTTCATTTCTCCTGGAATGGTATTTTAATCTTTTTGATCCAGTGCTACTGCTGGTATAGTACCCAGATACTCTCTGGGCTGGTGGAACAGTCAGTGAAAGCTCACATTTTTTAAGTGACGCAATGTGCAGTAACCCATTTTATACACATAATTGTATGTTTTTATATAATACTTTAATGCACAGTAAAATAGGCTACTGTGCAGTAAAGTTCACATGTAGACATGCCCCTGTGAGTAAAATTTAGTTCATTATGACATTCAGAGAAATTGAGATTGTCATGAATAGTGTGGGTTGAAGAATTGTGAGAAAAAATGAAGTTAATTTCACTGAACAGGCTTCAAATACACAAGATTATTTGTTTACTCATTGTGGTGTACATTTTTTTATTTTAATCTTTCTTTTTCTTCCATCCCAGTTTTCTTCCCAGAATTTTGTAGGTTCAGGTCTTTTTAGCAGTAAGGGTAATTCAGTCTTGAGGGAAAAATGATTGGTCACTTAGAGCACTTTTACACATGCTTCAGGGGTGGTGGGGGGGGGGGGTTCTTTAATTAGAGAGGCTCCAAGAACTCCTCTAATTAAAGTGCCACAGCATCTCATGTATCAGCTTCCCCACACTTAAAAATGTCAGTGGGGGCACTTGAACTAAAGCTCATCTGACTAGCTTTAGTTCAAGTTCCCCCCCCCGACACACACACTTAAGCATGGGGACACTGATATATGAGAGATCATGTTAAATGGGAATGGTGGTCCTTTGCAGTGTTAAAATCTAAAAAACTCAGATTTACATTGTCCTTTTACCCTTTCCATACAAAAAGTATAGAACGCCTGAATTTAGATTGGCACATTTTATTGAGAAGCAAAATAAGACTTCCTTACCTTTTCATACAATATATTAACAGATTCTGATGTCTTACCATTGCTGTTTACCTCCATTGCTGTTTACTTGGCTATGCTCTGGGGCCAAGATCCTAGCAGCTTGACTAAGATTCACTATAAACCATGTGTAAGGAGTAGCTCTCCACAGGTCCCTCATGCAATCAGTAGGATGTCAGAGGCTTAGGAAAATGATAAGGAGAATGGGTGTGGAAACTAATCTCAAAAATAGTTATCTGTTTTTAGACAATTGCAGTGAAAACTTCTCTTGGCTTCTATGACACTGAATTTTGGAATGCATTGCTTACCTGGATCTCTGTCAACCTTATTACCAAGGTTACAATGGTCATAGATGGCTATTGTATTCATTAACATAATTTCTTAAAGACATTTGGTCAGATTTATTACCAGAGACCCACCTACTGGACTGACAGATTTACAATGCCCAAAACTCAAGAAATACCAGTTTCGGTAATTAAACACAAGGAATTATTATATAAATTCTGTTGAAATAGACTAACCAAAGGATTTAATGTAACCTTCTTCAAGGTCAAGGAATGGGTGTGGTTTATACATTTTTGCTGCAAAAATAACATCATTGATTAAATTCAGTTACATTTCATTTTCAAAGGTTTATGTCAGGTAACAGGGTAAAAGTTACTATGATCTAAGGTCATATATTATAATATGAATCAAATTTAAAAAAGATGTTTCATTATTTGGTTCAGGCAGATGGTTAAATGCAATATGTTAATAGGGATAAGAGTTATTTAAAATGTCAGTGGCCAGCTTTAACTGCGTCAAAAGTTTCAGGACAGAGAAAGAAGAGAGAAAATTAGGAATGAAATTCTGGCCTCGTTGAAGGTAATGGCAAAACTCCAGTGACTTCAATGAGACCAGGATTTCACCTCTGAATAAAGCTTCCTCTTTCTAGATTTGTAACAATTAAAAGCAAGGCTGGTTCAGCTTTGTAAATGTTGATGGAAGAGAAGTTTGCATACATGGTTGCAGCACGGGGCAACTTACATCTGCAAAAGGGCTAAAGAAAACTAGAGTGACCAGTCCCTTGTTATTCAAGTCACAAAAATTCAAGTGGTGGCTGCAGGGTAAAGAGAAGGGCTGGGTTTCACCCTTCAATATGTATTAAAGGTGCATTGGTCTCCAGTGGGGTAATTCACCAGTTCCTCAAGAAAACAGTTACAAAGATCTTTCGCATTCCTTTTTCTTCTTTTCCTCTGAATGCTTGATGTAAAGGAAAACCATTAGTTTTTAATTCTGTTCATGAAGAACTTTTATATAAGTACAGAGACTTCCTCCACCTCCTCCTTTCCCCCTCTCCCCCACTGGCTTTTGCAGTTACGCAGCTTGAATCATATGGGGGAAAAGGGCTTATGAAAACAAAATTAAATGAAGTACAACTGCTCTCTACAATTCCCTGGCTTTCCATCCATCAGGTGAATTTCTCTAAGTCTGCAGAGCCATAGCTTCAGTATATTTTGTTCTTCATTTGTGTTGGAGAATGTGAAGTTTTACAGTTTGGTATTATGCTTTATGAAGAGGCTGGAAAGGAGGGTGTTCTCTGAAAGCTTGGCCCTGAGGCTTGGCAGTGACATTATAAAATGACTTTATCCCCAAACCAGATGTTCAAGTTGTTTTAATAATATCTTATGTTTCCTCCTCAAAATAAAACAAAAACTCACTGTATCAGAATGTTCCACAGCATTATAACACTGCATTTTTTGCTATCTGCATTTTGCCCACCAGATGGTAGCACTGAAATGAAATCAGAATGGTGCTTTATCACAAGATTTTCCATGTCCCACAGAGAGCAGATATAATAGCTCCTTATCATTAAAAACCCACTTAAATTGTGGTGAGACAGAGTTTTTCACTGCCCACTCATGGTGCGCAGAGCTGATTTCATGGGCTTTTCACAGTGGCCCCATCCCTTAGCAATGATTGGCAGAGAGGCCCCGGGAGGAAGGACGGACAAGGGGGAGGCTGCCATCTTGACTGCTGGCTGCCCTCCGTGCCACGCCACCCTCAGCAGTGATTGGTGGAGAGTCTCTGGCAGAGGAAGGAGGAATGAGGGGACAGCTGGGAAGGGAACTTCCCAGTAGTGAGGACCAATGACTCTCACAGGGGAGCCAGCATTTTATTTTTATTAAGATTTTGTTGTTGTTTTCACAGATTTCATGGACAATCCTGGGGAGTCCTTGAATTAAGTAAGTCCCTACTTATCATTCAAGCAGCTACTGGCAATGATCCAACTATATCATTCACACTAGTCACTGTGGGCACCTATACATATGACTGATGCCTGCTCTGACATGTTCTAATTAGAATGCTCCAGCAGCCTTGGCATTACATGTATTCGGCATCACCACATTTCAAAATGGTGGTGGGAATGTTTTAATTAAACCTCATCAAATGAACTTTATTTAAGCAACCCCACTGCCATTTTGAAGTGTGGGATACAGGATATATGAGATGCTGCAGGCATTTTAATTAAACTAACTAAACTAATTAAAATGCTCCCACCGTATATTATCAAAACAACAAACAGTAATAAGAAAAGCAATACAGTATTTGAAATGGTCCTTTCTTTGGCCAGCTTAATATTCAGTTGCCCAATTTGCAATTTTGCCCCTCCTTTTTCTAGTTTCCTTCTCTTTATTTTAGCTCTTATTATTTAAGAGAGATGACTGCTGAAAAGGAAGTGTTTACAAATGGTGGTAACCACTGCTAACTGTAAAAGACTCTAAAACCTGATTAAAGTTGGAACACAAAGCTTATTTCTCTAGAAGACACCAGTCTTTATTTCTAATAGTATCACTGGATAGCCAAGAAGAAACAACTGCATACAATTCCTAGTTTTAGCCTTACATGGAAAAGTTATTCTTGATCTTGCTTTGTGTTTGATTTCTGAACTAACATGGCTACCAGGATTTTTTATGCTTTTCATGGGATTGATTTATTAACCTGCATACAAAGGACAATGTGGTGCCTAGACCTCCATCTGATTAGCTCATTAATAGGTAATGCAATAAGCAGCTCAGAGAAACAAGAACTGTTGCCTGGAACTGTTCCAGCAGATTTGCATAGACAACTCAGTTTAGGATGTAGCTTTTCTCTCAGTTAGTGAATTCTATTTTAGTTTTAGATAGTTAGCTCATCAAGATGTTGCCAGTAGTAGTGTTTAAGGGAAGAGAATTCTTCATAGAAAAAGGGTAATTAGTTTCTTCCTTCCCCGCAGAAATCCAGTTAGTGACCATACAGTAGTTTGGACATAAAGGATGCATTTACATGTGAACTTTACCAAGCAATAGACTAATCTACTGCACAGTAAAGCATCGGTATCTGCACATGCACAGAAATTATGGCTCAGTAGACTAATATGGATAGTCCCATCAGACACAAGTACTATATCTAGCGGCACAGTAAATTTCTGTGCTTAAAAGCCGATGTAGACAGTGGCTGTGGCTGGCTAGGGCATGAGGGTGCTTCGGTGCAGGGCTGGCTGGCAGGCAGTCCCTGCACTGAAGCATCCTTGCACCCCAGCCAGCTCCTCCACAACATGTAGAGCCCCAGGGCTGCTCCAATGGGGATCCACACGCTGTAGAGCACCTGGCTGATGCACAAGGGTACTTCAGTACAGCGGCTGCTCGTGCCTCAGCCAGCTACCCCACAGCATGTGGATCCCTATTGGAGCAGCCAGCACAGGGTGTTTCAGCATGGAGGCTGCCTGCCAGCTAGCCCCACATTGAAGCATCTTTGTTCCCCAGCCAGTCCTTCTGCAGCATGTGGAGCCTAGTCAGAGCAACCCTGGGCTGGCAGGCTGATCCCCTGGGTCCCCTGCCATCATGGTCTGCTCCTACTGGGCTCCATGTGCTGTGCACAAATAAACTCTAGAGTTTTTTATGTGCATTAATTTCATAAGTAGACATGCCCAGACAGTACACACCATACACAGGCCCACAATTTACTATGTGTGTTACCACAGTTAGCACAGCTCATGTTCTCACTATGACTTCTGTTTTTCTATGACAGGATTCTTCCCAGGTAAGTTTCTCTTCATTCCAGCCAGGATCTATGCTAAATTTTAGCTAGCCATTAGGTTACTTTCCATTTCCTTTGCCTTCAATTTGTCATGAGATAAATCCTAGCAATCAGCTTGAATAGTCATTAGCTCAGTTTAGATAGAGTATACCCTATATGCAACTTTAATAACCTGATTTTTAATCCTTCTCTTATCTATCAAGTTCTGGGTCTCTTAGGCTACCAACAGACATTACATTTGTCCTGGGAAAAACCATTTTCTCCTAGGACATAGTATGATTATTGAGATAGAATTATAGAAAGAAGAACCAGAAAGGACCTGTAAGATCATCAAGTCTGGTCCCCTGACATGAGCAGGAGGTAGTTGGCTCAAACAAGCTCAACAAGGTATTTGTCCAGCCTCCTCTTAAAGACCACCAGAGATGGCAACTGCACCAACTCTACTGGAAGTACATTCCAGATTCTAGTTACCCATATGAAAAAGTTTTTCCTTATGTCCAGCTGAAACTTTTCCTTGCCTAGCATGTGTCTGTTGTTCTGCATCTTCCTGGGGGGTGGCTTTTCTGAAAAGTTGTTCTCCTAGATCCTGGTGTTCTGCCTTGACATATTTGTAGGTGGCTATCAAGTCACCTCTCAGCCATGAGTGACTGGTGCCTCCTGAATCTGGGGGGGTCACCCGCAGAAGCTGCTGGCGATGGCAGCTCTGTCAGGGGGGTTACCAGCCCTACTGACAGCATCAGTGCCTGCCATTGGGGGGGGGCACCAGTCCTTTCAGGGGGGTCACGTGCACCCCCCATGCACCCACTACCAGTTGCCTATGCTCTCAGCCTTCTTTTGCTCAGGCTGAACTAGCCCGGATCCCAAAGTCTCTCCTCGTAGGGCTTGTCCCCTGGGCCCTTGATCATGCAGGTGGCCCTTCTCTGTACCCTTCCGAGCTTGTCCACGCCCTTCTTGAAGTGTGGTGCCCAGAACTGGACACAGTACTCCAGCTGTGGCCTCCCCAATGCCGAATAGAGAGGAAGGAGCACCTCTCTGGATCTATTGGCAATACATCTGCTGATGCATGCCAGAGTTCAATTTGCTCTGTTGGTGACTTCGTTGCACTGGTGGCTCATATTCATCCTCTGGTCAACTGATGCCTCTAGGTCCCTTTCTGATCCAGTGCCAGCCAGTGGACTACTGTCCATTGTATAGATATAGTGAGGGTTCTTCCTACCCAGATGAAGGACCTGGCATTTGTCTCTGTTGAACCTTATCTGGTTTGGTCAGCCCATAGGACAAGTCTGTCAAGACCTTCCTGAATCCTTGACCTATCCTCTGCTGTTCCAGACCTGATCAGGCCCTCCAACTACTATCCCATGGTCCTCATCCATGTGGGAACAAATGGCGCAGCCCAGAGTAGTCCGGGCAGGGTCATGAGTGACTACATGGAACTGAGAACCAGGCTCAGAGGTTCAGGAGCACAGGTGGTCTTCTCATCTATTCTACCAGTCAGAGGTCGAGGACAACACTACAGCAACTGCGCTAGTGAAGTCAACTCACAGGTTCAGAGCTGGTGTCACTGCATGGGATTTGGGTTCTTTGATCATGACCTGCACTTCCAGGATACGGCCTTGTTCGGGCGAGATGGACTATATCTCTCTCCAAGAGGTAAGACTCTCTTCTCTTACAGGTTGGCTGATCTCCTTCGCAGGGCTTTAAACTAGGTTTGTAAGGGGACAGGGATAATGATGACAGGGAGAGGCCAGGTACGATGAACCACGAGCTATGCACTGGAGCAGTCCAGGTAAGTAACAAGGGCCCTGCTAGGCAACAGAATGGGAGATTAGAAAGAGCACCTATTGGGGGGCTTAGATGCCTCTATACCAATGCTAGGAGCATGGGGAACAAGCAGAAGGAACTTGCACTCCTGCTTGCAAATAAAGAATTCACCCCAGTTGGGCTAACAGAAACCTGGTGGGATACTACCCATGACTGGGCAGCGGGCATTGAGGGCTACAGGTTGTATAGATAGGGCAGAGTGGGGAAAAAAAGGGTGGAGGGGAATTTCTCTCTATGTTAAGGAACAATATACATCTTCTGTGGTCAAATTGGGACAAGGGCAAATTGAGGTATTATGGGTCAGATTACAGCAGGGTCAGGGAGAAAGAGACCTAGCAGTAGGGGTCTATTGCAGACCCCCAAACCAGGGGGACGAGTTGGAACTAGATTTCTTGAGGCAGCTCTCAGAGGCAGTGCGCTCAAAGGACCTGGTGGTCATGGGGGACTTAAACTTCCCAGACATCTGCTGGGAGGAGCAGGCAGCCAGTTCTGCCTGTTCACATAAGTTTTTAACCTCCTTACAGGACTTCCACCTATTTCAGGGGGTACACGTACCCATCAGGGGTAATGCCTTGCTAGACTTGGTACTGGCCACAGGGGATGACTTGGTGGGGGATATGCAGGTACAAGGTAACCTAGGGGATAGTGACCACCTATTGATAGAGTTCACTATCTGGCAAAAGGTGGGGAAGATAACTAGTAGGGCAGAAGTGCTGGACTTCAGGAAGGCCAACTTTGGTAAACTCAGAAAATTAGTTAGCGAGGGACTGACTGGTAATAGCTTTGCAGAGTTGGGAGTCCAGGAAGGGTGGGCATTTCTCAAGGGACTAATCCTTCAGGCACAAAAAAAGACTATCCCAGACCACATAAAGGGGGCAAAAAAGCAAAGAAACCCTTTTGGCTGAGTAGGGAAATCAAGGAGATCTTGGTGAGGAAAAAAAGAAGCCTATAGGCTGTGGAAGCAGGGGCAGTCACCAAGGAGAAGTTCACCTTCTTCGCTCAAGCCTGCAGGGAAGCAGTGAGGAGAGCCAAAGTGGAGATGGAGCTTAGGCTGGCGACAAAAGTTAAGGATAACAAGAAGTCATTTTTTAAGTACATAGGCAGCAAAAAGAAAGTGCAGGATAACTTAGGACCATGTCAGGATGACCAAGGACAACTGGTAACAGATAGGATGGCTAAAGCAGAGATTCTAAATGAATTCTTTGCATCTGTGTTCCTGGACACGAATATGAATACACATCCCATTAGGACTTTAGACAAGCCCAGGACAGATACCAACCCACCAGCGGTTCATGCAGACCTAGTAAGGGGGCATCTGGAGGGGCTGAATGTATTTAAGTCAACAAGCCCTAATGATCTTCACCCTAGGGTACTTAGGGAATTTGCTGGAGTCATAGCAGATCCTCTGGCAAAACTGAGCACTCACGGTGCTCAGGACAAGTCCCAGAGGATTGGAAAAGGGCCAATGTGGTCCCTATTTTCAAGAAGGGGAGGAAGGAGGAACCAGGTGACTATAAGCTGGTTAGCCTCACCTCTATTCATGGCTAGACCTTTGAGAAAATAGATTCATAGATTCATAGATGTTAGGGTCGGAAGGGACCTCAATAGATCATCGAGTCCGACCCCCTGCGTAAGCAGGAAAGAGTGCTGGGTCTAGATGACCCCAGCTAGATACTCATCTAACCTCCTCTTGAAGACCCCCAGGGTAGGGGAGAGCACCACCTCCCTTGGGAGCCCGTTCCAGACCTTGGCCACTCGAACTGTGAAGAAGTTCTTCCTAATGTCCAATCTAAATCTGCTCTCTGCTAGCTTGTGGCCATTATTTCTTGTAACCCCCGGGGGTGCCTTGGTGAATAAATACTCACCAATTCCCTTCTGTGCCCCCGTGATGAACTTATAGGCAGCCACAAGGTCGCCTCTCAACCTTCTCTTGCGGAGGCTGAAAAGATCCAGTTTCTCTAGTCTCTCCTCGTAGGGCTTGGTCTGCAGGTCCTTGACCATACGTGTTGCCCTTCTCTGGACCCTCTCCAGGTTATCCGCATCCTTCTTGAAGTGTGGCGCCCAGAATTGCATGCAGTACTCCAACTGCGGTCTGACCAGCACCCGATAGAGGGGAAGTATCACCTCCTTGGACCTATTTGTCATGCATCTGCTGATGCACGATAAAGTGCCATTGGCTTTTCTGATGGGTTCGTCACACTGCCGGCTCATGTTCATCTTGGAGTCCACTAGGACTCCAAGATCCCTTTCCACTTCCGTACCACCCAGCAGGTCATTCCCTAGGCTGTAGGTGTGCTGGACATTTTTCCTCCCTAGGTGCAGCACTTTGCATTTCTCCTTGTTGAACTGCATCCTGTTGTTTTCTGCCCACTTGTCCAACCTATCCAGCTCTGCCTGCAGCTGTTCCCTGCCCTCCAGCGTGTCCACTTCTCCCCATAGCTTTGTGTCATTTGCAAACTTGGACAGAGTACATTTCACTCCCTCGTCCAAGTCACTGATGAAGACATTAAAGAGTATCGGTCCAAGGACCGAGCCCTGTGGGACCCCACTGCCCACACCCTTCCAGGTTGAGACCGACCCATCCACCACGACTCTTTGGGTGCGACCCTCTAGCCAATTCGCCACCCACCAGACTGTGTAGTCATCCACATCACAGCCTCTTAGCTTGTTCACCAGTATGGGGTGGGATACTGTATCAAAGGCTTTCCTGAAGTCTAAGTATACGACATCCACCCCTCCTCCTGTGTCCAGGAGTTAAAGATCACATCTGCAGGGGACCAGGAGGTAAAGTAATGCTAAGGGGCAATCAGCATGGGTTCATAGCAGGCAGATCCTGCCTGACCAACCTAGTTTCATTTTACGACCAGGTCACAAAATGCTTGGATGAGGGACCAGAGGTAGATGTTGTTTACCTAGACTTTAAAAAGACATTTTACACAGTGTCACAACCAATTCTTATAAATAAACTAAAAAACTGCAATGTAGATAATTACACAGTCCGGTGGGTGGTAAATTGGCTTATGGGATGCACCCAGACAGTGGTGTAGACAGGTCAGTTTCTACCTGGAGAAATGTAGGCAGCAGAGTCCCCCAAGGCTCTGTCCTGGGACTGGTACTATTCAATATTTTTATTAGTGACTTGGATGAGGGAGTAGCAAGCACCCTGTCCAAGTTTGCTGATGACACAAAACTATGGGGGGAGGTACACAAACTAGATGGCAGGGAGCAAATCCAAGTGGATTTGGACAGGCTGGGGAGGTGGGCGGAACTGAATAGGATGAAGTTTAACAAGGATAAGTATAATGTGTTGCACCTAGGGAGGAAGAATCATCAGCACTCCTATAGTCTGGGAAGGACCATTTTAAGCAGCACAACTGCAGAAAGGGACCTTGGAGTCATAATCGACTCCAAAATGAACATGAGTCACCAATATGATGGGGTAATAAGTAAATCTAATCGCAGTCTTTCTTGCATAAGTAGGTGCATCACAAACAGGTCTCGGGAGGTAATACTTCCCCTCTATGTGGCATTGGTCAGGCTGCAGCTGGAGTACTGTGTCCAGTTTTGGTCGCCGCACTTCAGGAGGGATGTGGATAACTTGGAAAGGGTTCAGAGGAGGGCCACTCATCTGGTTAAAGGCCTACAAAAAAACCCTAGGTGGACCAATTGGGAGACCTGAACCTCTTTAGCCTCCACAAGAGGAGGCTAAGAGGTGATCTTGTGGCTGCCTACAAACTATCAAGGGGGGTCAGCAGGAAGTGGGGAATATGATGTTTACCAGGTCGACAGTCAGGGTAACTAGAAACAATGGACACAAGTTAAAAGAGAGCAAATTCAGGCTTTTTTCTCGGAAAAAGTTCTTTACAGTGAGGGTCATCAAAATATGGAATAGGCTTCCAAGGGAGGTGGTGTTTTACCCTTCCTTGGAAATATTCAAAAGAAGATTGGACAGACACCTGGCTCGGGTCATCTGACCCCAGTGCTCTTTCCTGCCCAGGGCAGGGGGTTGGACTCAATGATCTAATAGGTCCCTTCTGACTCTAATAACTATGAAACTATGTGCCCACTTGTCCCCACAGTTTGGTATCATCCGCAAACTTAAACATTGCATTTTTCACTCCCTCATACAGGTCATTAATAAAGATATTAAAGAGCACGGGCCCAAGCACTAACCCCTGTGGTATACCACTGGAAATGGCCTTCCAGGATGTGGCCACCCCATCAATTATGACTCATTGGGATTGGCTGCTGAGCCAGTTCCCAACCCACTTCACTGTAGCCTGGTCCAGGCCAGTAATCTCCAACTTAACTGAGAGGATTTCATGGGAAACAGTGTCAAAGATCTTGCTGAAATCTAGGTAGATGACAGCCACCTCCTTTCCCATGTCCAGGTGGTCAGTTACCTGGTCATAAAAGGACACCAGGTTTGTTAGGCATGACCTCCCCTCTACAAAGCCATGCTGGTTGATTTTCAGTACCCTACCAGATGCAACCTTGTGGTTGATGGCCTCTTTGACAATTTTTTTAAAGCTCTTCCCCAGGACCCAAGTCAGACTGACCAGTCTATAGTTGGCAGGGTTGTACTCTTTTCCGTCTTAAAGATGGGAACCACATTCATCTTTTTCCAGTCATTAGGGACAACTCCTGAGTTCCACATCTCCTCAAACAGCCACGCACTCTCGGGTGAAGGTCGTCTGGACCAGCCAACTTGAAAATGTCGAAATGATCTTTAGAGTGTCTTCACCTGTTCTGGACTGATTTTATGAGGACCGCTGTCACTGCCATATTCCTTGCACCCCTGGTCTGGCGACTAGTTCTCACCTGGTTTCAGGAAAACTGATGCAAAGTAACTGTGGGGTTCCCTTCCATGTTCAGGAGGGGTGCCACAGTGGAGCTTGATTTTTTGTTGCTCCCTATGTACCTATAGAAGGATTTTTTGTTATCTTTAATATTGGTTGCCAGCTTGATTTCCATGGATGCTTTAGCTTTCTTTGTCTCATGTCTGCAGACCCATGCCACATGAGTGTACTCTTCTCTGGATCCTAATCCATTTTTCCATTGCATGTATGCTTCTTTTTTCTTTTTGAGAAGTTCCCTAATGACTCATCCAGGTCATTAATAAAGTGTGTCCTATCAGGAATGTTTCTGAGAAGCTACAAACTCCTGGAAAATATCTTGGCCCTGTACCATTTTAAGTTTGCTACTTGATTTGTATCAAACCTTAGAAATGAAAGAAACCTGGAAACAAGAAAGTTTTAACTATTTTGGAGATTTGTTACCAGTCTGACACTTGAGCAGGATTATTCAATTTTCCATGCTGTTTTATGAACATGGCCTAAGTCTCAAGGGAGTTTGCAAAAACCATGTGTGAACCTGGATGGTTTAATTTTTTTAGAAGGATCTGAAATTCTATTTTTCTATCTATTTTTCAACAGAATTCTGTCTGAAATTCTGTTTTTTCAAACAATTTTGACCTCAAATCGGACAAAACTGTCATTTCAGATGTACAGGTTTCCCTCAATTTATGTTGTGCATGCATTTCTGGAGAACAGTCCATAAATCGAATTTTCATAAAGCGAGCCCACTTTACAATGTAACAAATAGGGATAGGTTCCCATGATGGGGAGGGAGGGAGGGAAGGAGGGAGGGAATGAGGCTGGTACTAGGGAAGAGGCAGGGGGAAGAGTGCCACTCCCGGGGCTGCACAAGGCAGCAAAGCAGAGGGAACAGAGCGGCACTCATCCCAGCCCCGGCTGCAGTGGCCCCAGGAGCGGCTGGTGCCAGCTGTCTGCAGCTGCTGGGCTGCACCATGCTCTGCCTGTCCCCATTCACCTCTACTCCTGGGCTGTGCCTTGCCCTGGTGCAGGCAGCTATTGTTAGCTGCTACTGAGGCCACTGCGGCTGGGGCTGGGGTGAGTGCTGTGCCCTGCACCATCCGAGGCTCCTTTTGTCTGCACTCACCCCAGCCCATGCTGAAGTGGCCCTGGGAGCAGCTGACAACAGCTGCCTCCACCATGGCACAGTGCAGCCCAGGAGCTGGGGTGAGCCCAGGCACAGGGGAACAGAAGGAACACGGTGCAGACCAGTGGCTGCAGGCACCTGGTGCTGGTTGCTCCTGGGGCCACTGCAGCCATGGCTGGGGTGAGTGGGGCCACGTTGCTTTCCCTTCCCCCCACAGACTTACCTGCTTGGGCAAGGAGGACATCTATGCTGATCACGTAAGAGTGAATTTACTTCACATATAACGAATTATGGGTCTAAATATGGTCATTGCATAAGGGCAAATTCACATATAAAGAACCTGCATAAATTGAGGGAAACCTGTATTTCCTTTTGGGGGTTGGATTCTTTCCTTAAACTCCCATCTCAGGATATAAAAAATGTATATGAAATTTCTTTGTGAACCTGCTGAGTTACACTCATCTCTCCACGCAAGAATTGTGGTTCTTCTAAGAGATTAAGAGGGGGCATATGGGGACCCAATCATTTAAGCCCTCCATTCATAGGGACTCATTATTGCAGGGAGAGTTCTGTGCATCTCATGGGATGGGGTCCCCAGGGATGGCCATGATACCCCTAGGGCTCCTTGACTGTACTAATCCTGCCCAATGGGCTCCCTCTTTCTCTCTGCCATGTTTTGTTGTACTATAATAAATAGGGGGGGCTGCCCTCTAGTTTGTATTTTTGGGCACAGTCCTGATGGACCCCACTGAACCCTGTGGGGTCTTGGACCCCTTATGGGTCTTACTCCAAAATGGATGCCTCTCAAGACACCCTCAGCCTTATGGGCTAAATGTGTGGTTCCAAACTGCCCCTTTATCACACCTCAAGCCTCACTGATGTCATACTGATGTTGTCTCTTTGAGTAGGGCCCTCTCTCTAGGCAGTTTCTGCCCTTAAAGGAGCAGGCAGCTGGGTGCCCTGAGTCAGCATGAAACACATGGAAAGTCAAAACTAAAAATCCAAGTCATCTTCTTTGTGGGGGAAGATGTTCTCATTGTTAAAACCGTGGACTAAGGAGTCAGTGACTTATGTGTAATTCTTGTCTCTGTCACAGACTTCCTGCATAGTCTTGAGCAATACACCTCAGGTGAAATACTGCCTACTAGGGCTGTACAAAGCTTTGGGTGCTGATTTGATTCGGAGGAGATTCGGCTCAATTCGACAGCTGAATCTCCAAATCCAAATTGAATTGGAAGACCAATAAAAAGGTCTGAATCAAATTGAAGCTCTCTGAATTGATTCAGAAAAGATTTGGAGAATTTTGGAGCGATTTGGAGATTCAGGCAGTCCTCGCTTGCTGCCACAGGGAGCTTGATCCAGACTCCATGCTGGTAAGTTGGGGGGCAGGCTGGAGGAGAGGGGACCATGGGGGGACCCCCACCAGGCCCCATTCCCTGCCTGCTCCCCCAGCCCTCCTGAGCATCCCCTGACCCCTGCCTGCTCTCCCAGCTGTATCAATGGCTGCCCCGCCCGGCCCCAGCATCCCAGTTATTAAAAAAAAAAGAGGGGCCTGCACTCACTGGCTCCTGCCAGGTGTTGGGGGGGGCATCCTCAATGCCCCCCAATGACCTGTGCTGTGTGGGGGGCTCTGCCATGAGCCCCCATCTCCCGCCCACTCTCCCAGCCCCATCAATGACTGCCCCACCTGCCGCAGCTCACAGCGCTTTAAAAAAAAAAAGCATCACACTCACTAGGTACTGCAGAGGCCCTTGGGGGGGGCTCATGGCAGAGCCCCCCCATTCAGCACAGTGCAGTGGGGATCGCCCCCTGGCTTGGCAGGAGCCAGTGAGTGTGGGGCTTTAAAAAAAAAAAAAAGGAAAAAAAAATTAAAAAGAGCCAGGACACTGGGGCAGGGGGGCAGCCATCGAAGGGGCTGGAAGAGTGGGTGAGGGATGGGGCCTGTTTGAGTCGAAGATTCGGCTGATTTGGCAGTAGCTGAATCTCCGAAACAGATTCAGCTGATTTGATTCAGGATAATGATTCAAATCACCAAATTGAATTATTTTCCCCCAAATTGGCAGGATCCAAATCCAAAGTGAATACTAGCCACTTTGCAAAGGCCTACTGCCTAGAATGAAGAGCATGGCAAAATACATACTGAGTTCTACACCACCAACTTTTCACCTCACTCTCTGTGTTGTAGTTCCTCGTCTAATTCTTGAATCCATTTTACCTGATCTTTTTTTCCTTTCTCATCCATTTGGAATGTAAATTCTTTGGGACAACATTGTCTCTTCCTACATGTCTGTAGCATGCCTTGTACAAAGAAGCTCTTTTCCCATTTGGGGGCCTGATATGCACTGTTGTGCAACTGATGAATAAAATAAGTAGGAAGAACATAAAAACTAAATTCTCAAACTTTCTCTAACTGTTCATAGTACATCTGTATACCATGTTTGTTAAAAAAAATAAACCACCACTTGTGGAACAGAGTGATTCCATTAGGAAAAGAACACATTAAAAAGTTTGTTTGCTTTTAATATCAAGATTTTATTTTAAACCAATTGTAGTTTAAAAGAACAGCTTAATAGTATCAGTGAATGATCCAAATTGTGGGGCAATTTTCCAGTATCAAAGCCCTTCAGAATAATTTTTATAAGGACCAGTAAGGAGAGAGAAACAAAACACTACATATCACAGTGCAAGGTCAGCTGAACCTGTGACCTGTCAGAATAGGTTTACCTCACCAGATAGTGTGTCCTATCAGGAATGTTTTTGAGTATGCCCTACATGCTCGCTTCTACTCACATGTACCAAATCCAGAAATATATTTGTGAGACCATTTGGGGTGCCTGTGGCCTTGCTTAAGACTACAGTTCAGGCATGCTTGAGAGCAACTACTGGAGCTAATTCTGGAGTGCCTTCTCTGGCTTATTTCCAGAGTTGGCACATACAATTGGGAGTAAGTGGGTGGGATGAACTTGCAAAAGATGAATGAGGGCAGATATGATAGAGGTCCATAAAATAACAAGAGAAAAAAAAATAGGGATTTACTATTTACTATATTTTATTATGCTATGTGACTACCTCATTGCCCCAAGAAAATGTAGAGGCTGACAATTTAATCAGCTTCAAAAGAGGATTAGATAAATTTATGCAGGATAGGTCCATCAGTGAGTATTACACATGATAGCAGGGCTCCAGCCTCCAAATTAAGATTTACCAATCTTCTAAATGCTGTAAAATGAAAGGGAAGAGGGGCAGGGTACAGATTAGTCTGGACAGATCCTGAACATTTATTCTTCCTTTTACCATCCTCTGCTACTGTGAGAGAGAAGATCCTGGATTAGGTGGAATAGTGGTTTGATCCAGTATAGCATTTCTTATATTCACATGCAAACATCCTGACTGAAATATGCTGCCACTGTGACATAGATATGCCTTCAGTTTCTCCATGACAGGGAAACCTGTAATTCACTCTGCTTTAAAACTGAACCTCTAGATTACAGCACTCCAGTTAAGCAAATGTGTTTCCTCAACAGGTGAAGCTGGGTTTAATCTCTTCTATAAGCTTTCCTTCAGGGATCATTAGGGAACTGCAGTGACTCAGAACAGCATCTTCAAAACAAAGGGGTTTTTTTATTTCTGCACAGGCAGACAGCAACCATAGAAAAAGGATTAAAACAACGAAAGGCAAACAACTACATGACATATATCAATCATCTGATTGATTTGTCTTCCTGTTATACCAAGGAGGCCTTGTGATGAAGCTAGACCCCAATGTGCTAGGCACTGTACAAATACAGACCAAAAAGATGAAACTGTTTCCCCCAAAAGCTAACAATGGAGGCATAAGGCAGAACACAAGCACTTTCCTCAAAATGTAAGTAGCCCAGTTTATTCCAGGTCCTTTCACTCTTCTACAGACAGGGCTTCCATCTGCTTTTCTGTGAATCCTGAATTTCCTACACTGAGCTTCAGGCCCATTGAACAGTTCTCAGATACCCCATTTACTTGAACCCAAATGAAGGGCACTGGCCCTATCCAAAGCTAGGGAGTAGTTGTGCTCTACTTGCACAGGGCCAAAACTGCAAAAGCCTTACCACATGAATAGCTGTCAAAACACCAAGGCTAGGGACAGACATTATACATAAATTGGTGTAAGTGATCAGAAGCTGACTTAAACCTGTAACGGAACAGATATTCAGTATATATAAACCAGTTTGAAAATGGCTGAAACCGGTTTGAGATAAATCTGCTTGAATGTAGTATCAGACTTAAATGATTTGGCTTAAACCAGTTTATGCAAAGTCTGTCCCAGACCCTTCCTGGTTTAACTTAAACCAGAGTCCCCCAGCATCCCAGATGCTTTGCAGCCCTGTGTGAGGCTCTCTGCTCCAGAGATCTGGGTTGGCCCCTTCCCTCTGCTCCCTTGCTGGAGCTACAGCAGAGATGACAGACACAGCTGCACCTGCCTGGCTTCCCCCTGCTCCCTACCCCCACCACTCCCTGATCAAGCAGGGATTCCCCCCTCCCCTCTCCCACAGCACAGACCGTAGCCAGCACGTGGTATGCTAGCTAATGCTGAGAGGTGTCTGTGCAAGGCAGACAGGACAAAGGCAGACAGGACAGTATCCACTTAGACCTTTTTGGAGCCAATCAACAGGTCAGCTGGTAATGTCCCTCCATTCCTTCCTTCGAAAAAGTTGTTTAAGAAGAGCTTGAACTCATAAGAGAGGCTTTTGTTATCTTGATGGGCTGATAAACACTGTGTTATCAACTCCCTGCTGGGCTGGTCAGGAGCAGGGAGGGGGGGAACCCCTCCCTAGTAAGCAGCATTGTAGAAGGGAAGGGAGGGCTGCTCTAGTGCCCCCCAGCATCTAGCCTGAGCCACTGCAGGCATATGCCTGCATTTCTTCAGCCCAGAGAAGATGTTTGTGTGGTTACAAATCAGTTCAGCCTAGCCAGGTTAGACTAACCTGAAAAGATTGAATCAATTTAGGCTTAGGCTTTGTGGATGCCTGTCCCTACCCCTATTGTTGATGCCATCTACAGCCATTGCCTTTGGTTCCTGCAGAATGAAACCACCCAAGAATTATCTTAGTCCAAAGTTATTCTTTAACAAGCAGTCCAGTGACCATTAAACCAACCTAGATACCCACAATTTTAAGGAAATTGGAGATATCTGTACTAATATCCTTCACATTATAGATAAAAAAGAAAAGGGGAAAAAGGCCAAATGAGAAAAAATGTGTATGAAATCAACAAGAATATTTCTGTCAATTTTTGGAGCTTTGGATCATGGCAAAGGGGACAGGCTGAGCAGGAGTATAACTAGGGATGGGTGGGTGAGGCACCAGTCCCATGTGCTGATTTAAAGGGGGCACCAGAATAAGGCCCCCTGAGTAGCTTGCATACCAGCAGCAGCATCTGGCATGTGAGCTGTCTAGGCAGTGACAGCAGCAGCTGGGACCTTTGAGTCTCTGTAGTCTGGTAAGACTCTCTAGTGCTCACACCACCACTCTCTGGCTTTTTTGCCCAGGGCACCAAAATTCTTAGTTATGCCTCTGTGGCCTGGTTTGTGAGTGTCGAGTTCTGACAGGCCAACTGAAAGTTTTAGAATAAAGGATGGTTTGAGGTGACTTCAAGTTAGAATCTGGCACGTCCAAACTCCTAATGTTCAGTTGTCATTCTAAGAATCTCAGCAGTGATTTTTATCAGTCTTTGTCCTCCCTCCCAAACAAAATGGTTCAATGAGTATAAACACCTATTCACTTAGCATTGAAAACTTTACACTCTGATACAAATATCCATTCTCAGGTGTCCCTATTGAACCCTATGGGATACAGGCAGGCTAATTAAGATACAACATAGGATTTAAAAACAGAAGAAATGGAGACTCAGCTGCTCCCACTAATTTTATAAATAACTGAGCTAAACTCCAAACTAAAAAAAGAGCTGTTAAGTCGAGCAATATGCTTGAGAGCCTGTTAAGAATATCAGTTTGTCTTGATTCTAAATACTACTATCCAGACATAAAACGTAACTTTTCATTATATATAAGGTCTGTAATTGAAAATGCAACTGAAATGCAAGTTGCTAAGTAACAAACAAAGAAAGGGCTACCACAAGAATAAGAAATGTAAAGTGCTGTTCAATCTAGCCATGGCCATTAGGATCAAATCAAGCAGTTACAACAATTCCATCAGGATATATGAAACTTTCCTCTCTCCCGTTCTCCTCAATTTGTTTCTAGAGGTGTGGCAATGTGGCCAGGTGCCCAGGACAGTTGCCACATACAGGGGCAGCAGTGGCTTCCAATTGCCCAAATGCTGGTGTGATTGTGCAGCAGTAGCTCTTTTTTCCACTCCCTTCCCCCCCAAGTCAGCATCTGGAGCACCTGCCACTGTCACTCCACCCTAGTTATGCCACTGCTTGTCTCATAGATTCATAGATTCATAGATGTTAGGGTCGGAAGGGACCTCAATAGATCATCGAGTCCGACCCCCTGCATAAGCAGGAAAGAGTGCTGGGTCTAGATGACCCCAGCTAGATACTCGTCTAACCTCCTCTTGAAGACCCCCAAGGTAGGGGAGAGCACCACCTCCCTTGGGAGCCCGTTCCAGACCTTGGCCACTCGAACTGTGAAGAAGTTCTTCCTAATGTCCAAACTAAATCTGCTCTCTGCTAGCTTGTGGCCATTATATCTTGTAACCCCCGGGGGCGCCTTGGTGAATAAATACTCACCAATTCCCTTCTGTGCCCCCGTGATGAACTTAAAGGCAGCCACAAGGTCGCCTCTCAACCTTCTCTTGCGGAGGCTGAAAAGGTCCAGTTTCTCTAGTCTCTCCTCGTAGGGCTTGGTCTGCAGGCCCTTAACCATACGAGTTGACCTTCTCTGGACCCTCTCCAGGTTATCTGCATCCTTCTTGAAGTGTGGCGCCCAGAATTGCACACAGTACTCCAACTGCGGTCTGACCAGCACCCGATAGAGGGGAAGTATCACCTCCTTGGACCTATTCGTCATGCATCTGCTGATGCACGATAAAGTGCCATTGGCTTTTCTGATGGCTTCGTCACACTGCCGGCTCATGTTCATCTTGGAGTCCACTAGGACTCCAAGATCCCTTTCCACCTCTGTGCCACCCAGCAGGTCATTCCCTAGGCTGTAGGTGTGCTGGACATTTTTCCTCCCTAGGTGCAGCACTTTGCATTTCTCCTTGTTGAACTGCAGCCTGTTGTTTTCTGCCCACTTGTCCAACCTATCCAGGTCTGCCTGCAGCTGTTCCCTGCCCTCCGGCATGTCCACTTCTCCCCATAGCTTTGTGTCGTCTGCAAACTTGGACAGAGTACATTTGACTCCCTCGTCCAAGTCACTGATGAAGACATTAAAGAGTATCGGTCCAAGGACCGAGCCCTGCGGGACCCCACTGCCCACACCCTTCCAGGTCGAGACCGACCCATCCACCACGACTCTTTGGGTGCGACCCTCTAGCCAATTTGCCACCCACCGGACCGTGCAGTCATCCACATCACAGCCTCTTAACTTGTTCACCAGTATGGGGTGGGATATCGTATCGAAGGCCTTCCTGAAGTCTAAGTATACGACATCCACCCCTCCTCCTGTGTCCAGGCGTTTCGTAACCTGGTCATAGAAAGAGACTAGGTTGGTCAGGCACGATCTGCCCGCCACAAACCCGTGCTGGTTTCCCCTCAGCATAATTTGCCCTGCCGGGCTCTCACAAATGTGAGCCTTGATAATTTTTTCAAAGACTTTACCAAGGATGGAGGTGAGACTGACCGGCCTATAATTGCCCGGGTCCTCCTTCCTCCCCTTTTTGAAAATGGGGACCACGTTAGCCCTTTTCCAGTCTTCTGGGATTTGGCCCGTGCGCCACGAGCGTTCGAATATTCCCGCCAGTGGCTCTGCAATGACGTCGGCCAGTGCCTTCAGCACCCTCAGATGGAGCCCATCTGGGCCTGCCGACTTAAAGGCATCCAGTTCTTCCAAGTGACTCTGCACCACCTCAGGATCTACGTATGGAAGTCTGGCGCCTTGCTGCTGCCTCTCTACAACCCCAGTGAGAGACTTGTCGTGTCCCTCGCTTAGGAACACTGAGGCAAAGAACTCGTTGAGGAGTTCAGCCTTGTCCCCCCTGTCTGTCACCAATTGTTTCTGCCCATTTAGCAGGGGTCCTATTCCTCCCTGGGCCTTCCTTTTACTCCCAATATATCTAAAAAACAATTTCTTGTTGTCCTTTACTTGGGTTGCCATCCTCAGCTCCATGGTAGCTTTGGCCCGCCTAACTGCCTCCCTACAAGCACGAGCAGAGGAGGTATATTCATCTTTAGTGATCTCACCCTGTTTCCACTTTTGTATCCTTCATTGTCTCCTTTTGTATCCTTCATTGTACCGAGTGTGACAATTTTGCTCCTAATAAGAAGTTATTGGAATTTTAATGCATGTATTTATGCATCACTTCACTATTAAAGCAGAACTAAGGTCTTTAGGGATTTCCAGAATCCTCTGTCTGAGACTTTACATAGACTAGGGCCCCAAGTCAGCAAGGTATTTAAATATCTGCGTAAGAGTTTACCTACACTGCAAAAGCAGCAGTCACATGTCTACATGAGATGCTACGTCACCATAGTGACAAACTACGTCACTGTAGGTCATTGCTATGGTGACAGAGTCGGCGGGCATGAATCATGATGCTGATGCTACTGAGCAGTAGCATAGGAAAAAACCTGTGTGGCATCGGGACTGCACAGTAACACCAGTTACTGCTCAAGCAAATACTAAATGACTGCCCAGTAACAACTGAGCAGTCTGGTGCATGTGTTGATGCACCCAACTGGAGTGTAGTGCACAGCTACTCAAGCCAGCTTTCTATTAGCAGGCTTTGATATCCATATTGGTGTGGCTGCAGTAGTATGCAACCCAGCATAAGTTTTTAAGTATTTATTCAGCTTCTTTGGCAGATTTTGTAGCCTTCACTGAATTGTGTGCTGCCACAGCTAATATGCCACTGCTAGTTACTTTAAAACTTGCTCAGTGACTGCAGTGTAAACATTCACCAACTTCAAGCCTAAGAACAGTCTCACTGACTTTGAGGCAACTACAGACACGCATTAAGTACATACCTAGCTGTTTCATTGCATGGAAAATGGTGGTGCCCAATTACCTAGAAGCAATGGGTTTAACTCAATACAACTGTCATAGCCTCCCATTAAAAAATAAATTCATATTGCTTATCCTCTATGCTTTTAACCCCAGTTGGACACAGATGGCAATTTGAAATCTTGTCAAATAGTATGTGGTGATATAGCTCTAAATGTGTGCAGGTAGAGGACCAGGTGGAATGAAGATGGGGGCTAGTGAGCAAGTAATTAAAACACATTGTACTTTGCAAAGCAGGGCTCTATAAGTGTTCATTTCTTGTTTATAGGGCAGGGAAAAGGAAACATTCTTCTGTCATATTGAATGAAATAGTTTGAATGTTTGTAATGGCTGCCCATTAGCCAGTTTCAGGAAGAAGATAAGATTTATCTCCTTATCTAGGTCATTGTTTTGGACTACGTGTGAAATATCCAGACTTTGCTTAAAGTTTTAACTCTTGAATTTTATCTTTAGAAGTCTTTTACAAAGAGAACCTGAAAATTGATCCTTCAGCAAATATCCTGAGTTCTGAGAGATCAAACCCTAGGGCCTTTTGACCAGATTGGTAAGAAAAGGTCACTTGCAGTGGTATGGAAGTTCCCCAAAGTAATTAAAATGATCAACAAAAGAAACCAATTACTAAGCAAAAGCATCTGTTGAGTAAGATCCGAGCCCAAATTTGGGGGTAATGACAGGTTTGAGTAGGAGTGGCCCAAGACGGCAGCTCACTCAATAAAAACTGTAACTTACTCTCCCAAATTGGAGGTGACTATACTTGCAGAACAATGAAGGAAGAATCTCAAGTGTAGGCCGGATCAGACTGATCAGCTGAACCACCCTCTCTGTGAACACGAATCTCTTAGTTCACACTGAAGCTGCAGAGCGCCCGAAAGGGACTGAAAGAAGGGGACTTAGTCCTATCAGTATTGAGGCCAGCCCATTGAATCGTATTGCTGAGGCACACCCATTGAACCGTACTACTGAGGCCAACACATTAAATTGTACTACTGAGGAATGAAACCATATTTAGGTGTTTGGCTTCTCGGAATTCTAGGATTGTAAGTATATTATGAAAATAACAGTATTGATTCAAATTTAACTTTTAGTTGTAATTGTAGTTGTTTTTGTAATACTAATTCTTATAGCATTGTTTGGGAAGGAAGTACATTCGGAGCATTGTTTCTGATATATGTAGTTATTGTGTTCTTAATGTTTGTGGTATTTCTTAAAGCTAAGCAGTGTTATATGCATAGCAAAGAATTTTAAAATAAAATTGTGTTGTATAAATTAAGTGTGTAATCATTGTGAAATCGTGCAATCAACTAACTACTCCCCCAGCCAGTGCATCAAAACGAATCAGTAAATTGTGTGGGATTTTCTCTATTCCATAACCCACTAGATACATCTTCAAATTGCCTCTATATCCTACGAAACCTCAGAATATGTTGGGATAAAGACAGAGTTGGTGAAAAATATGTGAACATGTGGCTTTATGCAACTGGCAAAATTCTTTGACTTACATTTACAAGACATTGGACTAGAGGATATTGTGGTCCCATGTAGCCTTAAAAATATATGACTCTGGAATTTTAATTTATTTATTTATTTATTTATTTGCTAAAGACAGTGATATTTCCATCTCTCAGTCTTCAACACACCTCTTCAGGGAAACTTTTAGTACTTGTTTTGCCCACCCCCACCTTCTTTTCCTTGAATGAAACAAAATGAAGGATAAACAAAAAGATATATTGCTATATTTTTTTCAAACTTTGATAACTTTGGAGAAGTTGCAGGGTTACGTTACATTTTTTTTTGATACTCATGTACCTTTACCCAGTTGAGTATGTTTCTAAAGGTTACAGAGTCAAAAAGAAAAAAGTCCAAACAAACAGGCATCTTTCCTTTTTGTTGTATTCAGTGGCAAAAGGGAGGAGCCAGAAAGGGAAAAAAATTGGAAAACAACTTCTGATATTTGTTTTTGGTTTCTTCTAAATTTTCATTTTTTTTGTTGAAAATGTCATGACAAAAAATTTGGTTTGGAATAAGGCCATTTTTTATTAGGATATTTTGCTCCAAATATTTTTCAATCAGCTCCAAATAAAACCTGCTGAGCTGAACTTTTCCTTACTTGAGTCTAGAGAGACCAGTTTTAGGACAAATCAACAAGACATAGACAATTCATAATACACTCCCCAGGCATTCTCTCTTCTCAAGCCAAACAGCTGCCCTACTTAATTTCTTTTTCTGTTCTTGTGCAAAAGTTTGCTCCTCCCCTTAATTTTACAAACATTCCACATATTTCATTTGATCATTCTTAAAGTTAGGATTGCTCGAAAATTATCTGTTGAACTGTTTGATTGAAAACTGTTTGTCTGGGGTTTTTTTTGACAAAACATTTCTTTTTTGCAAAAAGTATTTACCCTCTGTGGAACATTTCAAGCCTTCTTTGACAAACCAAATGCTGGAAGAATGAAAAGTTGAAGTTTTCATTCTTTGTTGAAAAAGAGTTGGAGTTTTCTACGGAAAAGAAAAAAATCAAATCAACTTTATTCAAAGCGCCTACCTAATGAAGTTCTTCATAACAACTTTTCTCAATTACTGGGTGTGCATAGGCATACTAAAATTGAATAAGGTTCTGGTGAATTCTTGTAAATAATGTTTTCCCATTTCATTTCCCAAAGTAATGTTCAGAATCTGACAAAGAGAAACTGAAGACTTTTCATTTCATGTTAACTAGGCCGAGTTTACAACCAACCTAACCTACAACTACAGGCTTGCCCTTCATTCAATTCTAATAGCCGCTGCCTGAGTAAAAAAAATGTTGCTATTTTGGAAGATTGTAGTTTCAGTGATATGTTTGTAAATAAATTTGTGCATACAATAAGAATATAGGAAAGATTAAACCTTTCTCCTATTTTACAACTAGACCAGAGCAAACCCTTATCAGCATAAAACAACATTTTATAGTGAGAGAGAGTGTACCAACAACCTAGTTCTATGAAGATAGTTTGTTTTTGGAAGTGGCTTTTGCTACATTTATTATAACATACTCTTGATATACAGTGTATTTAAGAGTTTTGACCATGAAACGTTTGCAAGTAAACTGGATTGCATAGGTATACAACTCCAGAGTAGCTCTCAGCCTTTTCAATAATAGGACACAGGTAGTCCTCAGACATACAATGCAACTGGTTCCTGAAAACAGCAATTGGATCCTGAAATGTCATAACTCAGTACCAATTTTCCATTAGGAACAGTGTTACAAATGGGGGATTGGTTCCTTTATGATGGTTAATACTATATGCAGCTGGTACGTGGTGGAAGGGGAAGGGAAGGGGCATGGCGGGTTATGGGGGGACTGCAGCCACCCAAAAATTCACCATAGCCCCTGACGCCCACCTGGAGTGCAGCTCGGTGCAGCCCCAGCCCTGCCAGCCCCACCCCACACAGATCCAGGGGCACATGCCCCCCATGCCTTCCCAGACCAGAAGTGGAAGCAGCAGCATGAACTGCTGGTCAAGCTGCCAGACAAGCAGCATACAGTAGTGGGAGCTGCTGCCCACCTGCCTCCCCGCACCCACCCAGCCCCACCCCATTCCCATTCCCAGCCCATATCCCTCCCTCAGCATGGGGGGCACTGATCTGCCTCCCTATGTTCCTTCCCTTCTCCCTCCCCTTCCACCACTTACCAGCTGCATGCAGCATCGACTGTCGGAAAGTCAAAACCCATGTCAGCATGTTGAAATGGTGCCAATTTATAAACGTCGTAAGTGACATTCGTCAGAACTCTAAAAGTCATAAGTTGAGGACTGCCTGTACTTTTTTTCCATGGAAAAGCCATGACCTGCCCTCATTTTTTAAACCTCCTGGTATCTTGCAAAACTACCTTCTCATTAGATATATATGGTGGTCACAACCCTTTGACATACAGCTCCTGTGCAACTGGTGCTTCCCATGTTGAGAACCCATGCTACAACAGATCAGTACCACGCTCCAATTCCTAATAGAGAAGGGGGCATGCTCTCAGCCACTATGAACCACACCAAATATCTGTTGCATCTTTTAGAGCAGTATCAGGACTTAGTGGGGCCCATCCTTTTATCTTTCCTTCCTGGTGAACAGAAACTGTTACTGACTCCTAGCATAGACTGCCAGTATTTATACTCTAAATAATAGTCATCATATCAAAGTTTTCTTGAAATAAAAATTGGGAGCAATAGGACCTGGTGTTATTTCAGGTCATAAAAACATATGATGTAAGAAGCAAAGACTAGTCTAGCAAGCTCTGTTGGTAAAATCAGGCTCAAGGAATATGCTTTATGCATAAGGTTTAGAATTTTTTTGTCAATAAATTGCTTGGATTTGCCAAATGTTCAACAGAATTTTAGTTCTGAATTGACTCAAAGAAAAGATTTTTGGTGATTTTTTGGTTCAGCCACCAAACCAATTTTTTTTAAAGTCCAGTTATTTGCACAACTCTAATCAAGAACATGTTTTCCAGTCACTTTTAACAGCTAAAATGAGCATGATTACTAGTAATGTAACTAGGGAACAGCAAGTGTGGCACCAGCCCCAGGTGCATACTTAAAGGGGGTGCCAGAATGGCACCCCTTGCCCTTTTCTCCCCCCACCCCAGGCTTTGCTACAGCAGAAAAAGCCCCATATCACCCAGGCAGAGGAGCCAGAGCAGAACAGCTGGTGCCAGGTATGAGGACAACCCTTCCTCCCCTTCCCCATGTGCAAAACTCATTAGTTATACTTCTGGTGATTATCTCTAGGCCGTATCCCTGCTGACTACATAGCCTACTTTTATCATATCATAAACAGCATTGTTTCTTAAGCAAAATGACATAAGTGTCCATTCTGCTGCTCATGGCCCTAGGTTTGATCCCTGTTTATGATTGCGGAATTGGTATGCGTATACTTCTATAAGCATAGTACATTATAGAGGTTCACCATGACAGGGAAGATGCAGGAAGAAACGTAAGTAGGAGGAAAGCTATCCTTCTCAATGTTATGTGCAGTGCCTTATGAGAAAAGAATAATTAAGTCTCTTCTGTAGAACCTACTAAGTAACAGCATGATCTAGTAAAACTAACAGTCATATTAATAAAACTGAACATTTGATTGCCTCTTCGACTGTATCCAGCCAGCTCTCAAAATGATTCATACATTCCCCCTTCTTTGACAGCATGCAAAATTCTCACTTTCTCCAACAAGTTCTTCTGCTGAAATCAGACCTCAAGAGTTGCCTTTTTTGCCTCAGGTGCAGAATCCCTGTTGGCAATAGAAGGTCGAAGTGTTCCTTGTACATCAAGCCAGGAATCTGGGAAACACCATTGCTACATACATTGGAAAGGCGATTGAATTTTTCCTCAGGAAGATTACTGTCCCCGTTAAGAGACTGATCCATTCCTCTTCCGTGCCAGTGGAAAAAAAGTAAATGGCTCTGTTTGAGCAATCCTGACTGCATAACAACCCAAGATGACTTTTCTTTCTGAAGGGCACTGCAGAGAAGCAGCTGTTACCATTGTTATTTACATATAGAAGATATCTACTTTCTTTGCCTAGTTTCTTGGGGTAAAGTAGTTTAAATTTTTCTTCTGAGTTCAACATGTTAAGACTGGGTGGGGGGAGGGGGGAAGGGGGGGAATTATTTTGGCAAGCATGCCACAAGCTAAGCCCTGCACCCTTCCCAAGGTACACTCCAATTCCCATCACATGCCTGATGTGTAGCTCTGCATTCTGCTCCCTGCCCTATCTGCCACTGGTCTCCTGCTCCCTCCCTGATCTTCCATGTGCCACTAAGTAAAATCTGCCTATACCACTTCTGGCACACATGGTACAGATTGGCCATTCCTGGTTTAATAAACAGGACTGATTGTCTAAGCAGCAGGTGTGCAGAAAAGGACCTGGGGGTTACAGTGGGCAATAAGCTGAATATGCCAAGAAGACTAATGGCATACGGACTGCATTAGTAGGAGCATTGCCAGCAGGTCAAGGGAAGTGGTTATATCCCTCTATTTGGCAGTGCTGAGCCCACATCTAGAGCACTGTGTCCAGTTTTGGGCTCCCCACTACAGAAATGATGTAGACAAGTTGGAGAGAGTCCAGTGGAAGGAAAGAAAATGGTTAGGGGGCTGGGGCACATGATTTATGAGGGGAGGCTGAGGGAACTGGGCTTATTTAGTTTGGTATTCATAGGAACTATCAAAAGCTGAGGACTCTGCCCTACCATGCAAGTATTCCTGAAATCACACAAGTATGACCGCTGACTGCGACAGAAAGGAGTCATCAGTTACAGAAAGACATCTACAAGAGGACTATATATTAACAGCACCAGCATTATTTGATGGAAGATGCTCAGCAGTGAACCCGGAAATGGAACGGAAGTACTTCCAGTCTACTTCCAGGTCTGCCAGGGAGCATGCACCCCACCCCCTGCACCCCCCCTGGCTTGGCAATCAGTCATAGGGGGACCCCAGGTGCTCCCCTCAGATCCAGCAGGCACCAGTTGATGAGCCAGGGCGGTATGGAGGGGGGCCACTGCGTGCTTCCTGGCGGAGTTGAAAGTGCTTCTGGTCCACTTCTGGGTCTGCTGCCAAGCATGCTGGGGAGCGCCCTGTGCTTCTATGGGATACTCCATGCACCCCAGCATCTCAGCATTCATGAGCCTCTGCTACCTAGAGGTATGTAGAAAAAACATTTAAATCTGTCTCTACATCCAAATTGCTGAATCTCTCCAAATCGATTTGGAAGGTTCCGATTCAATTCGTAGAAATTAAAGGGTCCTCTGATTCAATTTGAATTCAGAGATTTGGCCACCGAATCAGGTTGAATCTCCACCGAATTGAATCAGGGACTGAAGCTTTGCACATTCCTAATGTCAACCAAATCCAGCCACCACCACAGACTTCCAGTCAAAACACACACATACAAAGTATCTGTAGAATGGAGGACAGGGTAAGCGATTGCAATGCTCCTAGCTGGTAAGATGACTATTGAGTCTTTTTACCAGGAAAAGCTTTCTCAGAAATTCAGTGGTTTATCATCACAGTTCTACTTTGCGTCCTCAGAAATTTCCTTCTGCTATGGTCTGATAAACCCTTGAAGTGCATGCATCACCTAGAACCTCTGTTTGCTGCTGCTGTGGCTTTCCATCTTCAGTAGCTAAATGGGTCTGCATACTTCTGTTTGGAAGAAACAGAATGTTTCCAAAACACAAGAAGAGAATTGCTATATATAACTGGGTTTCCCTCCCTGGGTGATGTTCAGCAGGCACTGTAAAAGGTAACTTTGTATGATTTTCCCCTTAAAAAACTGTCCATCACTTTGAAACATCCTCTCCTTCATGTGTCAGGGGCAACTGTTGAACCTTCTTATATTATTTTTTCTGTTCTTGATTTCTGCCATTTAGTTTTTTTGAAACTACTTTTACTACTTTTCTTTTGAAACTACTAATTACAGCACAATAAGTTTATTACCTGCAATGACAGGTACTAACTTAATGTGCTGTAATAGGTGCTACTGTGCATTAGTGCAGATGAACATTTTTTGTGACAATAATGCACATTAGACTAAGCCTACTGTGCATTAATTCATTAGCATGGATTTTCCCCACTGCACTATTGTGCAGTAGAATTAGTCCTCTGCACATCAAGCTTTTCATGTAGATGCACCCATTAGGTGCTAAAAGGATTGTTCGCAGTAATGTGTATTCTTGGCAGAAAACAAGAACTCATCGGTGTGTGATATATTACATCCTCAGTACCTCCTTCTCTATTAAAAAGCCCATCAATTTTTAAGACTATATTTGTATTCCATTTAGTAGACATGTTATACACCCTTTTGATCATCTGGATTCAGATAGGGGTATTCTAAATAGAGCCTTCATGAGATTTCCCATTCCATTATTTTATGATCTCAGTGGTGTCTGACTTTGCACAAAGAAGTCATTATGACTTTGTTACATGGGCTTCTATTGTACATACTACACAAGAATAAATGTCAGTTTTAACACTGCATACATTACACATGCATTAATGCGCTTTTCCTAATGTGCATTAAATTTAGTACCTCCAGTGTGAGGTACTAAATAAATGTGCATTAGGCTGTGGTAATGCGCAGTAGTTCAAGCGCACATTTTTTAGGTGACGCTTAATGTACCACAGCATATTTTACTGTGCATTAGCCTAATAGCTATGGTTTTTTACACACCACTTTAATGTGCAGTAGAATAGGCTACTGCTCATTAAAGCACATGTGCAGATTACCCGGTGGTATTAACCTTTTCCTATTTGCTAGGTTTGACTACCACTGTATTGATGCTGAAATTCTCTCATGAATTCATTTCTAATGCTATAGATAACCTGTCACAGAACTTTGCTTTGTAAATAAACCCAACTAAGAACTCTGTTGCTGATTTAACATATTCATTGTTAAATAGCCTTTTTTTCTCAAGAGCATTTTTGCTGCTTTTGAATTTCTTCTCAATTACTGCTAAAAGCAACAATCTTTGGCTTCATTATATTCACATGCACTCTTATCTGGTGTTGGACTCCATCATATTATGTTGTGATTATTTCCACATTTGTTGGAAACAAAATCTGATCTCTGCAACTTGTTTACACTTGTATTAGTTGCCTATTTTTAAAAATACAATGAAGGGGGGCAAAGTGTGCAAGTTTCAGTCTGACCTTCAAAACATTCTATATTGCAAAAGAAAGTTGTTAAGATGTGTTATTATATATGAATAATGGAAGACTGGACTTTGAGTTTCACATACTTTTATTTGTACCTCCACAGAGCAGTCCATATTGCTGATAAGCTGGGTTGAGGTCCAATAAAATACACAGGATCGAGTCCAATAAAAATAATCTTTTTGGTCTTAAGTTAAAAAAAATAAATAAACCAGGCAGCACTGGGTTTGCACATGATGTTTTCAAATATTTGATCAAATTTTACAACTCCTATTTGGCAATTAATCCTTACTCATATGACTAGTCCAATTGACTTCACTAGGCCTACCCATAAGAACATAAGTTGTAGAAACCCTCATAGTATATGGCAAACAGATATAGAAGCAGATGCCTGGACAAAAGTGGCTGAGGAAGGGGCCAAATTATCAAGGCAGGTAACATAATAATTTATTTTCCTACTGGGATGAGAATTTTAGGGCAGGATGACATTTCAATGGGTTTCATTTTGAAGCTGTTTTGACATGTTTTGAGCTTGAAACAGCAAAATCAAAATGAAATGAAAGGCTTCAAAGCAGCTTTGAAATGGAAAGAAGGCACTCCAAACTTTCTGAAAGTTTCAAAACGTTTCGAGTTTCGAAGCTGGGCTTGTTCGCAGCTAAACAGAAACTAAGGAGAGGGAAGGGGAAAGGACTGCTTTGATATTGACATCTAGCTCCTGGTTCAATTCCCCATCTCCCAGATCTTTCCCCTGGCTCCTCTCAGGGGGGCACAGACCCCTGGATGATGCGGGATGACCTCAGGTTGCCACTGCCAGCTGGGGATGGTGGCAGCTCTGAGCTATTTCCCCAGTGGCAGCCTGCTGAAACCCCACGCACAGATCCAGGGGCTGCACCACCCAGGAAGACCTGGGGGAATGATCAGAGAGCTGGGGATTGAACCAGGAGCCCTGGATAACATGTGGATTCACCCCAGCTCTTGGACAGCACTCAGTGCCCTGCCAAGCCACACAGCACCTGCGTCACGGGGCAGCTGCTACATGGGTACCAGGTGGGGGGGTGGGGAGAAGCGTGCTGTCCCCTGCTGCCCCGCTCTGCCATGAGCACCCAGAGGCCCAACTGCCACTGCTAGAGCCAGGGAGTGCGGGGCTTTCTTTTTTTAAAGCTCTGTACACCAGCTGTGGAGCATGTGGATGAGAGCATGCTGTTGCTGCGAGCTAGGGCCAGCACCTGAGTCTCCCTGATGCAGCTCGCGCTGAGCGCTGGGAAGAACCCAGTGCTGGCACTGGCTCCAGCTGGCAGTGGCAGCGGGAGCCTGCTGTCATCCCATATACAGATCCAGGGGCTCACACCCACCAGGAGGGCTGTGGGACTGTGCCAGGCTCTTCCCAAGGGGAGCAGATCTGTGTGAAGGATGACACCATGCTGCTGCTTCTGGAAAGTGATACGAGTTTTGCTTTGAAGAGTTTGAAGTGCAGTTTCACAAACCCCCCTGCACCTATCTCTTGAAACTTGGCAGGCTTCATGCCCTCAGAGACATCACCGCCTACACATGTGACCTTATTAGGTTGTAACAGACTAATAAATGCCACTACAGGGTAGTCCAGCTAAACACAAGTAGTATCCTGCAGTGGCACTGTTTCAGGTTTAAAAACACTTCGTCAGGCTGAGGAAATATCTGCAGTTGGTGTGTGAGCTCTTCCTGGATGGAATGAATAGTAAAGAAGCCAGAGAGGCTGGTATGTAAGCAAGAAAGCCAGCCAGTGAAAATGTAAATTGAGGTGTCAGGGGGTGAGAGACAGGCTTGGGGGGGGGTGGGGAAGGGGGATGTAGCAGGTTAAAGTGGAGAGGTACCTGGGGAGTCCAATTTCAGGTAGGTTATAGTATGTCTATATTGAGTCCATTAGTTTTTGTACCTAGGAGTTTGATGAAGTGAAGTTCATAGGCTCATCTGTGAAAAGTTTACCACATTATAGTCTATGGCCAAATCTCCGAATCAGTGCCAAATCTCTGAATCTGAATCAGCCAAATCAAGTTGGGACAGTAACTTGAATCACTGAGTCAAATCACCATCCCTCTTAATCGGCCGAATCTGAATCCGAATCGAATACTTGCCACTTTGCACAGCCTTGCTCAGGGATGGTAGCCAAACCTTCCTGGGGACACTAGACAAATACTCTGGCATCCAAGTAGCACTGAGCTCTTGTTGCTACATCTAAATTCATCCAAATTCCTTGTAGCTGTAAGTGCAGCTTAAACAGACAGGGTGAGTTTCTCTTAGCTCAGGTCATTATCAGGACTGTTCTGTGGGAAAATGAAAATGGATTTTCCAAAGTCATTTTCTTTTTTAATTAAAAAATGGTTGGGTTGTGCACACTTCACATTTTGATTTAGTTTCAGGTTGGTTTATATTTATTTATTTAATTAATTTTTTTACATGAACTGCCTTACATCTATATACGGGTACAGTATGTGTTGAGTAGCTGGCAAACAAGGTGAATTAATATAAGCTTGGAGCAAATAATACAAAAGAAATTCATTAAAGGTTTGAGTGTAATTATGTTTCTAATGCTATGTGAGTCCTACAGAAGTTTTCTCTTGGGTGTAATTTAGCAGTCATTGGGTTCATCTATATACGTGATAAATATGCACAAATAAACACTGGAGCTTATTGCTCCAGAATATTTTGCTCCTGAGCATGCCATTTGAATGTGCACTCATGAGCAAAAAACTCCTGAGCATATTGCTCTGGAGTTTATTCATGAGCAGCATGTGGAGCCCAGTAGGAACAGCTCTGGACTGGCAGGGGGGCCAGGGGGTCAACTTGCCAGGCCAGGGCTATTTTGACCATGTACTGCAAAGTGGCTGGCTGGGGCATGAGGGTACTTCTGTGCAGGGGCTGCCTGCTGGCTAGCCCCTGCTGGCTAGCTGAAGTACCCTTGTGCCTCAGCCAGCTCCTCCTCAGCACATGGAGCCTGGCCAGAGCAGGTTCCAGAGGGGCTGGCTGAGGCAAGCATGGAGCTAGCCAGCAGGCAGTCCCTGTGCTGAAGCACCCTTGTGCCCCAGCCAGCTACTCACAGCACAAGGAGCCTGGTCAGAATAGCCCTGTGCTGGCAAGTTGACCCCCTGGGTCCCCTGAGAGCCCAGAGCTGCTCCTACTTGGCTCCATGTGCTGCTCATGAATAAACTTCAGAGAAATATACTTAGGAGTTTTTTGCTCTTGAGTATATATTCAAATGGCATGTTCAGGAGCAAAAAAACCCTCTGGAGCGATAAGCTCCAGAGTTTATTTGTGCACATTTATCACACATATAGATGAACCCAGTGACTTCTAAATTGGTCTGGCAGGAGACCTGGGGCTGTTCTGCAGTTGTCTATAGAGCAGTCTTCCAGCCCAGGGCTGTTCCAGCCTGGCTCCACGTGCTGCAGAGGGGATGACTGGGGCACAAGGATGCTCCAGTGCGGGGCTAGCCAGCAGGCAGCCCCCATGCTGAAGCACCCTCATGCCTCAGCCAGCGCTGTTACCATCTATTAGGGCTGTGTGAAGCTTCGGGTGCTGATTGATTCAGAGGAGATTCGGCAGCCGAATCTCTGAATCCAAATTGAATCAGGGGACCAATTAAAAGGTCCAAAGCAATTCAAAGCTCTCCGAATCAATTCAGAGAGCTTCAGCAATTTGGGTAGTCCCTGCACGCTGCAGCAGGGAACTGGACCTGGACTCCATGCTGGTAAGTAGGGGGCGGGAGGTGGGGCTGAAGGAAGGGGGAGGGGACCATGGGGGGACCCCTGCCAGGCCCCATCCCTTGCCTGCTCCCCCAGCCCTCCCGAGCACCCCCCAATCCCTGGCCACTCTCTCAGCCCCACCCAATGGCTGCCCCACCCAGCCCAGCTCCCGATTGTTTTAAAAAAAGCCCCCACTCACCAGGTGTTGCCCGGCAGACGGGAGATCTCCACTGCCCCACACTACATGGGGGGCTCTGCCATGAGTCTCCTGACCCCTGCCTGCTCCCCACCCTCCTCTGCATGGCTGCCCCACCCGCCCCAGCTCCCAGCCCTTTAAAAAAATAACAACCCCACCCCCCAGACTCACCGGCTGCTGCAGCAGCCTTGAGGTTTCTGGGGGCTTGTGGAAGATCCCCACACAGAGCGCAGGGCAGTGGGGTGTAGCGGAGATCATTCCCCCCCACCTGCTGGGCAGGTGCTCCACCAGCACCATGAGCCACCTAAATCCTGGACACTCAACAAAGGAGAAGGGCTGACCATCCAGAGCAAGCATCTCCCCAGTGCTCTGGGTGACTGAGTTCACCTTGGGAATGTGCCCCCCTTTGTCTCTGCCTTTCCCCAGCTGGGTCAGGGTGGCCTGCCTCTACTTCTTGAGGATGAGGGATTTGGAGCAAGAGGGGGACTTTGGGTATGCTCCCACTGATGCCAGGCTGAGAAGGAACAAGGGCAAGGGGGTGCTGCCTCCTGAGATGCAGCAGCATTGCCATGGTGGTGAAGTGTTTCACATCCTTGCCCCAGCTGATCTGCTTTTGGCAGTGCTGGCAGGTAGCATACCTGGGATTAGCTGCCACCTCAGAATGATCCCACACTACACTACCCACATACTTCTGGGTTGACGGTCGGGATCCTGCCTTATCCCCCCTCCTCACCAGGCAGAGGCACAACAACAGGAGGAGCTGAGCCACCTGCCCCCACAACCTCCTTCAAAGTGTCTTCCAGAAGAGACCTGCCTCTAGGGGAACTTTGAGGGGTGGGGAGCACAAACTCAGATTCCCCCTCGGTTTCCAGAATTTCCTTAGCTATGGCACTCAGCTCCGCTGCCTCCAGATCCATCTCCTCCTCTGGCACTGAAAGGCTCATACTTGGAACTGAAATTGGGGTACAGACTGTCATGCTGGTGCTGGTGGTTATTACTGGTGTTAATGGAGGTGGTGCAGGTGCAGACACTGCTCCCACCTCCTTGCTCCCATTAGCAGCAGAAGACTCATTGCTGCCAGGAAAGGGGGCGTGTCTATGTTTGCGGGTGGGGGGAGGGACTTGCAGTTCTCCCTCTGCCCCCTCTCGCTCCCCTGCCAGAAGACCTGGCACCTGCCTTTCCAGCACGCTTCATGATGTTTGCCATGCTGCAAAATGTGTGTGTGTTTGTTATATATTTTGTGCTGCCCTGCACAGTGATGACACACTGTCAGGGAAAACACAGAAGAAGAAAGACTAGCTACCAAGAGACTAGATAGCAAGCCAGAATCTTTCAGATGCTGCTGGTCCAAGAGAGAGAGAGCTTACAAAACGCACAGATCACTTTATACACAGCATTATATGTGTCCCTCCCCCAAGGCACTGAATTGGAAAGGAACTCAGGGAAAGATCACAGTCACTGGCTAGCTGCAAATGTCAATATCAGAGAAGTCTTTCCTCCCCTCTTCCCCTCCCTCTTCTCAGTTTCTGTTTCCTGCAAGCCTGCCTTCTGAATCTCTGAATCTTTCTGAATCTTTTTTAATCAATTTTGATGCTTCCAAATCAATTCAGACCTTTTAATGTGTCTCCTGATTTGATTCAGATTTGGAGATTCAGCTGCTGAAGCTGGCTGAATCTCCTCTGAATCAAATCAGCTACTGAAGCTTCACAAAGCCCTACCCTGAGCTCTGTGATGCTACAGGTAATACTGCTGCCAGTATCTAAACTTGGTGGTCAAAAGCTAGCTGGGGAACATCTCAACAAGCTATACTGTCACCTGTGCAACACAGATCTGTTCCCAGATGCACCCTGACACTACTCCAAACATGCAAATCATCCATCGTGTGACTTATATTCAGAACTCATTTTTCACCCAAGTTATAATCGCTTTGATAAATTTTGCATTAAGCCAACTAAGAGAAAACTTAAGCTGTAGCCTGAATTCAGAGTCTTGCTTTCCCACACTTAAAAAGAAAAAGCAACACACAGGGCATGTCAATGTTGTTACTGTGCCCTATATGTGTTACTGTGCCCTGTGTCAATGTTGTTACTGTGCCGTTTTTTAGTACTTCCTTTTAGAAGTGTTAAAGCATGGTGCAGCACCTGCCCGTACTGCACTGTATGTGAGGTGCACAGTTATTAGCTACTTCACCATAACGGCACGTTATAATAGGAGAGCACACTGCTACAGCAAAGTAGCTGCTCGTCATGTGTAGACACCAGTGGATACTATGTCACCGTAGCGCTTTGCTACAGTGAAGTAGTGTCACATGTAGACCTGCCCATAGAGAAATGTTAAAATCATAAAAGTAATCTCAGACTCACCATCTATTTGAAAAAGAAACCCCTGAATTCCCCTCATTTTAAGATCACAGGAAAAAGCTACCCTAAACATTTACCAGCAACATATACATACTATTTATTTCTAACATTATACTCAGGTATCATGAATGCCCGTGCAAGATTGGGAGAAAGCCCAATATAAAAAATATTGGGAGAAAGCCTTAAGTCCTGGGAGCTTTTACAAAGCACCCGAGATTGCAGCTCTGCCTAACAACCACAAACACTAATACATCTGAAAATCAGTGAGCTTACTCACTCAAGTTGACCAGGGATTTGCAGAATCCAGGCCTAAGACCCAGATTCAGCTCTGTGCACATGGCCTCTGGAACCTGTGTAAAGCTTAGTCTCTTACAGGAGCTGCCCTAGGATTCTGCCTAGGTAGGGGTGCCGTTCCAGTGGCTGCTTGATGCAATGTTCCTGATGCATCCCTGTTGCCTGTCTGCCAGCCAGGAGATCTCAGTGGCTGACTAGGCCATGGGATTGTGTTCTATGAGGGACTCCATGCTGCAGAACACATCAACACATTCCTCAAAAGAGGCAGGCTACAGATCATTCCTAGCCCTTTTTAGTTTTGCTATAATTTCACTTGGTCTGTTCCATATGATCTCATGCTTGTACCAGAACGGTGTAGCCCAGTGTCACTAGACTCTATGAGCTTTCTTTATAAAATGCTCATTCTTGATGCACTGGCTAAAATTATGCACCATTGTATTTTTTTTATTTATGCACATATTAATTAGCCTGCAGCCATATTCTGCAGGCCAGTTGGCAGTACTGGGGGCAGAACACAAATCTGCAGTTACATAATGCCCCCAAATACCCAAATCAACAGTTAAAAAGCAAAAAACAAACAAAAAAGCCCCGGGTGTTAAATGGGATTTAGAGATTACATGGAGCAGTCCAGTTCCCAAGCCTGAAGACAAAAGGGCTGATGCACAAAGGCCAGGAGAGAAAGTTTGACATTGTTCTTTGCAGACTTCATGTGAATGAACCTTGCAACCAACAGAATCTAGTCTAATCCCACCATGGGACCCAGAAGTGAATGGAGACAGATGCAGGTTTAGGTTTAATTTTAGGAGTAGCAAAAGTATTCCCAACATACAACTATAAGCATTTGTAATATGGATGATTTGTGCATCTGTGCTTGAGAACACATTAAAGTGTACAGACCGCTCAGTGTCGGTATAAACATATCCTTAGACACAAATATTTTTCCATATGTTAGTTAAAGAAACATATGGAAAGATAATGTGCGTGAGTATATTTTTACATCGTTTATATGTATTCCTCAGAATTTGGCCCAAACAGTGAAACTCTCCCTCAAGTCAAAGGACTTTTGAAGTATTTGGAGGATTAGTGTCATATCTGAGTAAAGGTACCTTACACGAGCAGGTGGCTTCATCATTTTTTTCCTAAAAAAACCCCAAACCAAACAAATGAAAAGCGCCCACTCATTACTGGAGTCAAATATTTCCAATGGATTTCACAAGAAGGTACTGGCTATGTGTTATTTTAACTTATATCATTCACATACTACCCAGCTGTCTCTTTTGTGCTTGGAACATAGAAAACTACATTAAAAGTAGTTGCATTAGAAAAAGAGAAATTTGAGGTAGGCCATACAGCCTGATACTGTCCCAAAGAACCCCCACTATATCTTGGAAGCTGCCTCAGGTTCCTTTTGAGCTTCAAGAATAATCCAGTCACCAGTATTTTCTCTTTCCCCAGAGTCCAGTTTGTCTAGACTGATCAACTAACATGAAGGAGCTTCACTCAGATTCAAGGTTTCACAGCTCTTCTAGTTAGGCTGTGTACCTTTAGTCCTGGTCTCCCTGGACTGTAAAAATCTCTTCTCAAATTCATTACCTCTGTGGAATCAGAAAAAATATATGTCTTAAACTTTGATTATTTTAGTTATAAGATGACATAACCGCTTTGTGTAGAATTGCTGGCTCTGTACAGTAGAACAGATAAGGGCAAGTGTTTGTTCTTTGTAACTCTTCTGCAAATGCTTCGCTCACCGCGGCCTTGAAGGTAGAAAAAAAAAAGTATGTACAAAGTAGATTTCCAGGTGCAAGAAGGAGGTTTGTGAACTAACCCCACCTCCCCCATAATTCCCATCCTTATTACAGCAAAGAAATAATGAAGTAATATTATAGCCGCTTTTCATGCTAATTTCACTATATGATCACGTGAGTTGTAAGCGACTGTTAAAAAGTATATAAGCCTCCTGATTTTGCTCTTGGGGGGGGGACCCCTTCCAAGTGCTTGGGAAATCCATGTCACTTTGGAACTCCCCCCTACAGCTGTAGTTTCTTTTGAATAAAAGCTTCTGCTGACCTGACCCAAAAGTACTCTGTGTGTGTTTCCACGACAATTCCTGGTGCCGTGACTCAGATCCAGAACACAGGCTGAGGAAGGAGGACCGCAGGCTGCCCCCCCCCCCCGAACCCTGAGGCGCCAAACTTGAGAGGTAAGAGACCTAATTCAAAATCTCTATTGGGGTTTCGGAGGAGGACTGCCTGTAGGCTCCCAACTTGGCCGTGGTAACTGGATCTGAACCTTGTTAAAACAGGTCAGTCTGAACCTTACTGCCGGCTAAAATTTTCTGTCTGGTAAAGGATCCCATTTTGTGTCTGGTAACGTACGTTTTAGGGAGAAACTGTTTGAGGCACCTTCATCCAACAGCACATCGGGCTTGTAGTTAATTAACTAAGGCGGTGTGGGGTAGGAGGTCTGGCTGACTGAATAAATGTGCATGTGTGTGTGTATTTAGAAATATGAGCCACTGACCAGGACTGAGACTACGGTTGGGCTCAGCCGCCCCAATTCTGCTTGACAGGGCAGTTTTGAAAGCAAGGGGGCCCAACTGGAACCTTGTGACCCAGTGGACAGGGCTTATTGAATGAATGTGTGTGTATATTTAGAAACATGAGCCACTGACCAGGACTGAGACTACGGTTGGTTTCAGCCGCCCCAATTCTGCCTGACAGGGCAGTTTTGAAAGCAAGGGGACCCAACTGGAACCTCGTGACCCAGTGGACAGGGCGTCCGAGTGATTTTGTCTTTTCCAAACCCCTCGTCCCAGTAGCTTCTGCCGAAAGCAGGAGTGAAAGGATCCCTCTAGTGTTTCCCTCCCCATTTCCATTTTATGAGCCGGTGTCGGGTCAGAAGCCTTTTGTCTGGGCAGTGAAAAACTGCGGGGCAAGGCACTGAGCGGCCCGGACATCCTAAATAAGCCTCTCCTACGTCTCCCTGTGTGACTGAAAATGGGAACAAGTCAGTCTAAACAGGTTCCTGTCCCCCCTAAGGGGACTCCGGCGTACTTTATGTACACACACTATTCTCCCGAGACTTGCAAGTACCTGGATAAGTGGAACTGGTATACTAGGGATGATCCTGTGAAACATTTTCCACAGGAAGGAACATTTGATCAGGATAAAATAGTGCACTTGAGAGGGGCGTTAGAGTCCCGTGGATCCAAAACACCACAAAACCAGTGGGACACGTTCTTTTATTGGTATGATGAAATGTCCAAAAGGCGGACAGAATCTCAAACTAGGAGCCTAAAAGACTCTCAAGAAAAATTAAAACAGCAGTTAAAAGCTGTTCGGGAGAAATTGGCTGCTCCCCCAAATTACATGCTGGCCACCGCTCCGATGTATCCAGCATTGCCCGGGGTGCCCCCACCACCGGAGCCAGCAGAGGATATCCTTGACCTTTGTTCGAACCCTGCTCTCCTGGGACTCCCACATCAGCAACAACCGGTTCAACATCAGGCTGCAGCCCAGGCTGGTGACCCATTAGCTGAAGCTCCTTCAGTAAATCCATCCACGGAGCTTAATAGTCCGGACTCATCCACCATATCTGCCACTCAATCATCACCAGTGTGGCAATTTACTCCTGGGTCACAACCCACCACAGGTGTATTTAGAAGAATGGGAATAGGCATGGAAAGATCTCCCATCAATCTGAGATCCCGAACTGCACAAGTTTACCCCCTAAGACAAATGCCAGGCATTGGCACTGATGGACAAAATATAGTAACTGTGCATGCACCCTGGACTCCAGGTGATCTCTACAATTTAACTCAAAAGTTCCCAAAAATCAGGGAAGACCCAGAAAAATTTCAGGAAGAATTGCAGACTGTTATAAATTGTTATAAACCAACATGGGCTGACATTAATCAGCTCATGCGATCCATTTTGCCCAAGGAGACTATGCTACGTCTGTACGCTGCCTGTACTTGGCTAGATCAAAACCCAGGGGTTGGCCAAGACTTTATTGACAAGAGAAATGCTTTGGTTCAGGCAGTTCTCACAATTTGCCCAAAAAAGGCAGACTGGACCAAAATAAATACCTGTAAACAAAACAAAAATGAACACCCCAGTGACTATTTAGAACGCCTCAAACAGGCATTTGAACGATACTCAGGAATGGATAACCCAGTCGGAAATGCTAAACAAGCAATAGTGGCAGCATTCGTCCAGGGACTTAACCCTAAAATTGCTGAGAAAATTCAAACAGTAATTATTGGCTGGGAAACTAAAGATTTGACCGAAGTCCTTGCTGTGGCTAACCATTTTTATAACAAATTGGAACGGTCTAAAGACAGTGCCGAGTTTAAGTTAATGGCCTTACAGATTTCTCAGTTGCAGGGTCCAGGTAGAGGAAGGGGACGAGGATGGGGAAGGGGAGGCCCGGGTAGATTCGGGGAAGAGATAGATCCTTGAGCCCACAAAACCCAGGCTATGGGAACCAATGTCATTATTGCAAGCAAGAAGGACATTGGAAATCAGAATGCCCCAACCGCCCCTGCCAAGGACCCAGACCCCAGCCCCAACCTCCACTTCCTGTCAATTTTCCCAGTGTTGAATAGGACAGCCTGAGGGACAGTGACATCATTGCTCCTTTGCTTGCTACTGACCAATCTGGTCCGTTTGTTGAATGCCTTATTTCTGGTAAACCTGCCTCCTGTCTTGTCAACACCGGAGCGTCCCGCTCCACACTAAAGGCTGCTGAGTTTCCTTTTCTACCTTATTCTCCTGAAACTGTAAATGCTGTCGGTATAGGCGGACAACCTATCCCACATCCCGTCTCTGAACCTGTCTCCATCTCTATTGGCCCTTTGTCTGAAAATCATGCCTTTCTTCTTAGCCCCTGTGCACCTGTCAACCTTCTTGGTAAGGATTTGCTGTGTAAACTGGGATGCGTGATTTATTGTAGCCCAGATGGTGTTTACCTTGAGGTACCGGAACATAGGGAAACCGAGCTTGTGGCTTTGCTAACCCAGGAGTACTCTGATCCTGACACTTCCTACTTGCAAGAGGAACTGTTGGCACGAGTACCTCCACAGTTGTGGTCCACCCATGCGAATGAAGTGGGGCACATGCTGAGTGCTGAACCAGTGCGTATCATCCTGAACCCTGCCAAGCCACTTCCTCGTGTCCCACAGTACCCCATCTCAAAGGAAGCTGAGGAAGGGATCAAGCCTGTCGTTTCCTCACTCCTTGAGCAAGGGATTATTGTCCCAATATGCTCCCCTTGCAACACACCTATCCTACCTGTCAAAAAACCTGGTAAAGATACATATCGCTTTGTGCAAGATCTTCAAGCTGTAAATGCCGCTGTGTTACCCGCTTTCCCCGTGGTCCCTAACCCTGCCACTATTCTTTCCTGTATCCCTTCAGATGCTACATATTTCACAATAGTGGATCTTTGTTCTGCTTTTTTCTCTATCCCCGTTCATAAGGATAGCCAGTATCTGTTTGCATTTACCTATCAGGGATTTCAATATACCTGGACAAGACTCCCTCAGGGATATACAGAGTCCCCAATCCTGTTTTTCCAGATCCTAAAAAAAGATTTGGATCCTATCATGTTCAAAGGGGGGTCCACACTTGTTCAGTACGTTGATGATCTATTGTTAGCCTCACCCACTTTGGAGGCCTATAAGCAAGATACTTTGACACTCCTCACAGCTTTAGCTCAGAAAGGCCACAAGGCCTCAAAATCTAAATTGCAGCTCTGCAAGTCTAAGGTACATTATTTAGGGCATGATATCTCAGCAGGAGAACGACACCTTTCCCCTAGTAGAGTTGAAGCTATCCTCAACATTCCCAAACCTATGACTAGAAAACAGATGAGGGGATTCTTAGGTGCAACGGGTTATTGTAGACAGTGGATCCTGGGTTATGCTGCTTTTGCAAAACCCTTGCAAGCATTCACTCATGATACCACCCCGGAACCCCTCCCTTGGACTCCTGAAGCCGAACAAGCATTTGTGGCCCTTAAGCAAGCCCTCACTCTTGCTCCTGCTCTTGGACTTCCTAATTATAAAAAAACCTTTACCTTGTTTTGTCATGAACGGGAAGGAATTGCTTTAGGAGTACTCACTCAGCTGCATGGTGAAAAGCATCGCCCAATTGCATATTACAGCTCTGCCCTTGATCCCGTAGCTGCGGGACTTCCTCCTTGCCTCCGTTCAGTTGCAGCTGCTGCCTTGTTGGTTGAAAAGGCAGATTCTCTAGTTTTGGGACACTCTTTAACCGTTGCAGTTCCACATGCTGTGATGGCCCTTCTGCTCAAGGGCAAAACTCAGCACATTTCCAATTCCCGTCTTACTAAATATGAGAAACTTCTACTGTCAGCTGCAAATGTAACCTTAAATCGCTGTTCAATTCTGAATCCTGCGTCACTTCTGCCTATTGCCTCTGATGGCGAGCCTCATGATTGCCTGTCTATCACAACTCAATTGTTAACCCCTCGAACTGACCTCAAGGACATTCCTATCCCGAACTCTGACCTTGTTTTGTTTGTTGATGGTTCCTGTCTTAGAAATGATGCAGGCAAATTAGTTGCGGGATATGCAGTATGCACTCAGTATGCTGTTTTGGAAGCCTATTCTTTACCCCAAGCTCGTTCTGCTCAAGTTGTTGAACTCATTGCTTTAACACGTGCTTGCATTCTTGCAAAAAATCAAACCACAACCATTTATACTGACTCTAAGTATGCTTTTGGTGTTGTTCATGATTTTGGACAAATCTGGAAACAAAGAGGGTTCCTCACTTCATCAGGGACCCAAATCAGTCATGGTTGTTATGTAAAAGCGCTCTTAGAAGCTGTTCAATTGCCTCTTGCTATTGCTATTGTTAAATGTAAAGCTCATGAGAAACCCTTTGATGATGTCACACGAGGAAATGATCTGGCAGACCGTTCTGCCAGAAATGCGGCCCTCTCTGGCCCACAGGCTCCTAACTCTGTTTTTGTTTGTTTTTCAGCAGACCAGTCTCCTTTGGCTAGCTTTTCAAGTCTGGCCCTTCTTCAAAATCAGGCCCCAAAAAAGGAAATAAATGACTGGCTGCGTGCAGGATGTTCACTGCACCCCGACTCTCTCTGGCGCTCCCCGGACGGCCGCCTGGTGGCGCCTAGAGAGCTTTTGCCACATCTTGCTCGTTTAACCCACTCTGTGGCCCATACGAGCAAAGGAGGAATGATTGCTACAGTACAAAGAAATTGGTTTGCCCCAAATTTTCCTTCCATGGCACAACAGTACTGTAGCTCCTGTCCCATCTGCTTAGCTCACAACATTGGGCAACGGTTAAAAACGACACCCGCAGCCCATCCCCCTCCATGGGGACCATTTGTAAATCTGCAAATTGATTTTGTGCAGCTACCTAAGTGCTGTTCTTATGAATACATTCTTGTTATTATTGATGTGTTCTCTGGATGGGTGGAAGCCTACCCATGCATACATGCTGATTCCATCACTGTAGCAAAGAAATTGCTCAAAGAATTCATCCCTAGATTTGGATTGCCCCTCACAATAGATAGTTACCGTGACACCCATTTCACAGGACAGATAGTAAAAAACATCTGCCAAGCACTCAACATACAGCAACACCTACACTGTAGTTATCATCCACAGTCAAGTGGTGCTGTAGAACGTAAAAACTCTGATTTAAAAACGCGCATTTCGAAGATTTGTGCTGAAACAGGCCTCAAATGGCCTGATGCACTGCCCATTGCTCTTATGCACATTAGAAACACTGTTAACAGAAAACATGGCCTAAACCCTTATGAAATACTCATGGCACGACCCATGAGGATGCCAGCTACACCACCTGTTGCCCCTCACCAAACAGACCTACAATTAACTGATGAAACTGTACTAAATTATTGCAAGGCATTAATGAAGTATGCCAGGTCTGTTCATTCACAGGTCCAAGAAGCCTTACCTCAACCACCGGATGTTCCCTGTCACAACCTCGAACCAGGGGATTGGATCTACGTAAAGGTCTATCAACGGAAAAACGCACTTCAACCCAGATGGAAAGGACCTTTCCAGGTACTTCTGACCACTAATTCTGCTGTTCGTTGCCAAGGTCACCAAACGTGGACTCACGCCTCGCACTGCAAGAAGGTATCACCTCCATTGGACCCCGAAGCAGCTGTATTCCAACCAAGGTTGGGATCTTTCCCTGAGGCCAAGGACAAAGACCCTCAGGACCTCACTCAGGCAAGTGAGGAGCATCAGGGTGCAAGTGCTAATAACCTCTCCCCTGCACCCAACACCTCAGCCCAGCAGATTCATCAGTTGAAGAACGAAGATATCATCTTCGGCCTCGAAGAAAGTGAATGCTCCCATTCGGAAGATCACCACCTCAATCAAGACCAAGAGCCGACATTATCAGTCCTTTAGGTAACTTGAGCCCAGAGGACGAAGAAAGACTTTGGCTGCCATCCTGGGTTTGGCTGGTAGTGTTCTTTTTCTTACTGGTGCTGGTTATGTTTGTTGTTAAGATTCTTTGTCCCTCCTGTATCTAAAAATGGCACTGATATCCTTATATATCACACTTGGGTATCTCAGTATCACCCAAGGGGGGTGGGAGAAAAATTTGTATTTGCAGATCTCCCATGCGGTGGCTCAAGCTGGAAATAAAAGTGACTGCTGGATATGCTCTCACAGCCCAGCACATCTACACCAAGGAATCCCAATGATCAGAGTACCAATATCCCTCCAGCAATGGGGAACAATAAACGGCGGCTTCGTTAGACTCTACTCGTTAGCTGCCCATCGGTCCGCTCCTAAAGAATGGAGGGCCGCCCCTGCTAACTGGATAATCTCCCCAAGAGTAGAGGCGCCTTTCTGTTACAGATCCAACAATACCGGAGCTTATAATAAAGCCACACCTGTAGGACACTACCCTCATTGCCTAACTACTCTAGATTATAGCCCTAGTAGCACCAGTGGAATCCTGTTGGGTAACGTACCCTCTCTCAATTGTACAGGATTCATGGTCTACAACTTTTCTAAGGAACCTCATGTTGCTCTCATTGCAAACAGATCAGAATTTTACATTCACTCCAGTTTTACTTCTTGTAATATATCTCGGTCCAGCAGGATAGCAGCTGAACGTGGACCGTCCTATACGATGCATATCAATCGGAAGTGCCGGATAGGGCACAACAACTGTCGAGATTTGAGTACCCTTTCTGCCCCAGGCCTTTACTGGCTCTGCGGAAACAGGGCTCATAAAATCTTGCCCTGGAATTGGGTGGGGGCATGCACTCTTGGATGTGTTATCCCTGGTTTCGAAATGCATAGTGCAATATATCTGGAACAAGTAAAAATTTTCAACCATCACATGAAAAGGGCAGTTAACCCCTTAGCTACCAGAAACACAGGGTTCCATCGATTTGTGAGAACCTTCATACCGTGGCTTGGAGTAAGAGAATTGGAACTAGCCATAATTAACATTTCAGCCACAATGGAAGCTATGGGAAATGCCACTGCGGATGCAATTCAGGCTCTGCAAAAAGAGATCTCCCAGATCTCACAAGTAACTATACAACACCGCATAGCCCTAGATTACCTATTGGTATCCCAGGGAGGAGTATGTGCCTTAGTAAACTCCACCTGTTGTGTCTATGTCAATCAGGACATGCGAATCGAAACTGACATTCGCAAAATCCGAAATCAGTTAAGGGCCCTACATCAAGTGGCCTCAGAAAATACTGACTGGGGTCTAGAAGAAATGTGGTCTTGGCTAACCTCCTGGCTCCCAGATTTCGGGGCCCTTGGCAAGAAAATCCTGTATGGAATATTGTTTGTCTTGATAGTTCTGATAATGTGCTATGTCTTAATGCAACTGATCCTCTGCTGCGTGAAAGCCAGCAGGGGAAGCTTTAGCAAGGCAAGAAAACCCACAGCAGAGTCTAGAATAATGGTGTTACAAAAGTGTGAGCAGATTGAAAGAAAACATGAAAGGCTGCATGATGAAATAGAGTGGCTCATGAGAATGGAAATTTAAGGCTAAAGTGAGACTAAATAGTCTCAAAGGGGGGGGCTGTGGAATCAGAAAAAATATATGCCTTAAACTTTGATTATTTTAGTTATAAGATGACATAACCGCTTTGTGTAGAATTGCTGGCTCTGTACAGTAGAACAGATAAGGGCAAGTGTTTGTTCTTTGTAACTCTTCTGCAAATGCTTCGCTCGCTGCGGCCTTGAAGGTAGAAAAAAAAAAAGTATGTACAAAGTAGATTTCCAGGTGCAAGAAGGAGGTTTGTGAACTAACCCCACCTCCCCCATAATTCCCATCCTGATTACAGCAAAGAAATAATGAAGTAATATTATAGCCGCTTTTCATGCTAATTTCACTATATGATCACGTGAGTTGTAAGCGACTGTTAAAAAGTATATAAGCCTCCTGATTTTGCTCTTGGGGGGGGGACCCCTTCCAAGTGCTTGGGAAATCCATGTCACTTTGGAACTCCCCCTACAGCTGTAGTTTCTTTTGAATAAAAGCTTCTGCTGACCTGACCCAAAAGTACTCTGTGTGTGTTTCCACGACACCTCCACAGTCCTCCTTCTTAAGTCTTTCTCCTGGGCACATTAATCAACTCTGCAACCATTCTCTCAAACTTCAGCTTGAAGCCTCCTTGTAAATCAATCTCCAGGCATCTAATCATTCCCTTAATCCTTTCCGGGTGAGTTTCATAACACCAAACACCTGCATGGGTTACTTGGTCCTTCCTGATTCACATGGCTCCTGGTTCTAGGTCCTTAAAGGTTTTCCTATAATTTTTTCCTGTTGATGTCAACTGTTGCCTGGGACCATCTTCCCCTCTTCCAGTGACTGCTCTGAAGTATTTATTTTGGCCTTCACTTGCCTTCCTTGGACACATGAAATGGGTTAACTGGCTTTGCAAACTATTCTCAGGCCTTAAAAGGCCAGCACCTCAGGAGGCCCCTGGTAACAGCATACGGTCCTCACTGGGTCTGTAGTAGAACTACAGGGATGTGAGGGACTTTCTATATGCTTCTGTGAACATCAGAGTTGAAGCAACTCCTACAATGTGCATGTAAGTTAAATGGAAAATAGATGATTTTCATACCAGCTTCTTGGGCTGGAGTTCAAATGAACTCAGTTCCTTTTTAAGTATTTAAGTAAAAGTCAGATCTTCAGAGGCATTCAGTATGTGGATTTTGGATACTGAACATTTCTCTGAACTACTTTTCATATGGTTGCATCACTCTACTGAATGATCTTAATACAACAACTCGCTCTTGAAACTTTTCTCTGTATTGAACGCTCCAACATTGTATGATAAATTTATTCACAGTACCGACATTCTGGGAAAAAAATCCATTCACCTTTTGCTTTGATCAACCTGTTCCTACCCACTGAAGTCCAAAGGTCCCAAATTACATGTGACTGGTTAAATATGTCTGCTTCTAACAAGTGACAAACTTCCAGGTTTCTGCAAGTTAGAAAAACAGACATACGTAAAATCATGTCGTCAAAGATGCAGTTTAAATCACTGTTTACTTTACCAATACATCTAGGCCTTAAACGCCATGAATCAAGATTGGTACCTGCTGCTTCTTTTGGAGTTTATCTGTAGATAAGTGAGTCTCATAGAAGCTGCTATGTTTCATTGTTTCCCCAGTAATTTACACATTTCTTTCTGTTCATACAGTTTCTGGATGCAAATGGTAACTGAGGATGGCTTTTAATATGCTCAAAATCAAGGTTATCTTAGAAACTGGAAGTTGTTGTTGAACCCAAGTTAATCTAAAATGGCAAAATGGGCAAATGAACACATTTCACTCTTTCCACAGCCTGGTTCCATTTTTTTACATTTTATATTGTGCATGCCAGGGTTTTCTCTGTGGAAGGCAGTAAAAGTGCCTTACAGAGTGTTTCTGTTGCCAGGCAGGTATGATCCTTCTGTTACACCGGTTCTCTACGTATGATACTTTTATCTTCATATATTTATGGATAGTGACCATATGGCCTGAATTTATCAGGTTGGTCTCAGTTTTTCAAATGATGTCCTACTGGCCCAAGAACTTCTTTGTATCCCAATCTGTCATTTCAGTTACACTGTTTGTTGAATTGCAAAATGTCTGTCCAGGTTGTACTTAACACTCCTTCAGTGTGACATGATAAACTCATTCAGGGTACTACATTTCTGGGAAAAAAAAAACCTCATACTCAGAAATAACCCCATGGCATCAGAAGCTGGCAGCAGAAACATTAGCAGACTTTTTATTTAAAGTTCACTTGTCTTTTTATGAATATTTCACAACCCCAAAGCACATTGCCAGAAAAGTGTCCTAGTTTTTTTTATTTTGAAAATATAGTTACCCTATATTTTAGGTTACCTTTTGCCTTTTTGGTACAGCCTGGCATAAAGGGTGAGGCTTACGTGTCTCTTAAATACAATTCCACCTGGGTTGCTTTGGGCAATGAGGAAGTTGTCACAGTTCTCGAGAAAGGTACCATGTGCTGTCTCAGCTCTCCTGCAAGATGGCATTAAATCAAACCACAGTCCAGCTCTTAGTGATCTCCAAACTAGACACAGATTAGAGATCCTATAGCATTTAATCAATCATCAGTGCTCCTTGTGGACCAGATTTACAATCAAGCTTCTTAAAATTCTCAAGAAGACTATGCAATTGCCATTTATTAACAGCTCCCTGAACCTAATAATAGGTTACTAGTAGGAAAACATATCTCTTTCTCTTTTTATTGTGCATGATGTTTAGATGAATTTATAGCTCATTCACTTGTTTTCTATAACCAGGACAATCTTTTTGGTGACATGCAGATATTTATACCACCCCTAACACTTTATATTTCTTTTTTATGTGCATATGCTGCAAGGTCTTTCTTTTGCAAAGAGATACGTGAACAAGCTTGACTGTGAACCCTTTAATCTATCTGGTGGAGAGTTCTTCTATTTGGAATTAATTCCTGTGTAATTAATGGGATAACCACAATCACAGTGAAATGAGTCTCCTTGAAAGAGCTGGGATGGCTTGTGGGAGTAAAGGGTGAATGTTCTAGCCTTCAGCAAAAGGGCCAGATTCTGATGTCCTTAATAATTTCAAGTGGCTGCTCTTTTCACAAGCAGCTGAAATCAGTGGGAAGGACTGTAGCAAAAGATCATGAGAAAGTAATGGGATAGAGCATCACCCTGCTTCCCTTGCTATGTTCAAGAAGCAAGAGTACTGAGCACAAGTACAGAGGGAAAAGGGAGATCCTTATAGCTCTGGTGCTCCTACAGAACCACCTTTTCAGCACTAGCAAGCTGGTGACCTAGCAGACAAGTCCAATATGCTGTTTCCAACAAAGAGATAATAATAGCAAATCCATACCTCTAACTTTCAGACAGTCACTTTTAATCATTACTTTATTTACAGTGTAAATAAAGTCATATTCCAGTTCTTACATGTTAGCATAGCAGTTTGTTTGCTTCTATAGCAAGCAGTTTTAACTACACCCATATGTATAAAATGATTCTGGGATATCCATATAATACAACATTTGGGCAAGGGACCTGTTGTCTACCATGACAGCATTTATTAAAAGGAAATGACAAATTGTAACAGATCTTTTCCCTAAATCAGATGAGGATGCTCACATTATAAAGACTATATAGTCCAATGATTTGTTTCTACTAAAGCAAAATATTTTTAAAGTAAACAAATACATTCATCAAAGTAAAGAAGTTCTTTAATAAAAACCACAGGAAATATGAAAGCAGTCTTTTCTGTGTTAAGTTCTGGAAACAAGGAGCATTTTTACGTATGCTTCAATTAATGAGCCACGCTAATTAAAAGTGCTCATGCATCACGTGTATCAGTATCCCTGTGCTGAAAAAATGAGGGTGAGGTGCTTTGAACTAAAGCTCATTGGACATGTTTTATTTCAAAGTGTCCCACTGCCATTTTTTCAGCACAGAGCTGCATGGGAATGGCGATTTGCAATGTGGAAGGCTGCCAGAGCGCATCAGTTTCCATGCTCCAGCAGACAGATTTCCAGCACATTGGTGCAAGCTCCTCACACGGGAATAGGAGAAGGAACCTATTTCTCTTGTTGGCTAAAGTTCCCATGCAGCACTCTGAAGCACAGTAGGATACTAAAACAAGTAGATATTACCCTTCTGCTGTGTTGTAAAAGTGATTCCTTCCTACCTGTGTGGTGCTTGATCCCATGTTTACCAAGTCCAGCCTCCCACAGCAGTGATCTTGTTTTCATAATCATTATTTGATTATTAGTATTTTTCCTTCCTGAATCCCTTGTGTTGAATGTCTGAAACTTCCAAAAGGGTCTAGAGAACTGAGATGCCCAAATCCCAATGTCATTTTATGGAAACCGGACAACTACTACCTTAAGGGCTCTTTGAAAATCCAAGCCATGAGGCTTTTTCCCAATTCTTGCTTTTTGACAGTGATTTCATAAATCTTAGATTATGAATCATGGAACTCAGTAGTGCTAGGTGCTATAAAAACTCAGAGACACAGCAATTTTTCTAGAACTCAAATTAACTTTAAGTGTCGCATGTTATATATATAGGGTCCTATAGATTTGTGGGCACGTGCTGATGTTGTGCTTCAGTAACAGAGCCTCTGTGGAGTTGAAAACTCAAAATGAAATTAGAAAGCACATTGTTAACCTCAAAGAGATTTGAGATTTATAAATGACTAGGCTTAGCATTATTCAGTGGGTATGTTTAGACAACACAATACAATTCTTTGTAGAGCTACCACTAACTCTAAACAAGTCAGCACAGGTATTGGATGCAATATACCAGTAGCATAGAACTCTGCTCAGGAAAAGCAGAGTAAATTAGTCCCTGTTTCAATGGTAAACTCACTGTTCCAGAGAAGCATTCAGCTGCAAAACAGCAAAGATATAGTCAATGTAGTCTAAAGATAACAATTATTTAAATCAGTTTTGGTGTGGGGGGGGGGGGGGTATTTTGATCTTGACCAAAAAATTATATATTTGTAGTCAGTTCCAATGAAGAAATTTATGAGGAAGGATTGAAACAGCAGTTTGAGACTGACTTTGGAACTGTAAAATTAAAGATAAAGAACCAAACTGAACTCACAGCATTACAGTAAGAACAGCTAATCCCAATACAAAAATCACTGGTTGCAAAATCCAGAAAATTTTTGTTAATTAAACTTCTGTGCTATGAATGGTCCCCTAGGCCTCGACTCTATTACAGGTATTCTTGCACTAATGCACTCAGTTACAAAGTAGAACAACAGTGCCACTTTAAATTAAGTTACTTTTTAAATTTTAGAGAGAACACTTGCAAAGGGTTGCTGGGGAATGAACTTAAACAGCCTGTAAAACAGTGAATTTGTTTGGACTGTAGCCCGAATGTTTATTTGCTTGTGAGTTCTTTATCTGCCACTATTCTGCCCAGAAAAAAATAGCAATTAAACACCATTACTTTCATGTACAGAGACTCTCTTAAGAATCGAGAAACACATTTCATTCAAATTATTGCAAATAAAACTTTGTTTTAAGAAACTAGGGCAATAGTACTTTCCCAGAATCACAAAAAGTTATAGCTGCTGTGGGTATTAAAAGTCTGTAATTCTTTATTGAAATGACAGATCCCATGAAATGATTTGGTCTTAGATTACTCCTTTGATGTTTAGAACTGCTGGAACAGAGAGCTGCACTTAGCATTGCATTTATTCACTTAAGAACAAGCAATTTCTTGTGGCATTATTTACCAAGAAGGCTGTATATCATGACTAATTAGTGACCAGTTGCAACTTTACAGTCTACCTTGAATATGGGGCAGCACATAGCTGCACTGGCCCAGGAGCAGAGCAGAGAGAGGACTGTGACAATTCTTCCCATGCTTCCCTCTTCTTCTGAGGGAGGAATAAATTACTTCACCCCTTTTTGTGGAGCAGCTTAGTCATTCTGTGTTCTTGGTGCCTGATCTGAAGCTTATTGAAATAAATAGAAATATTTTCATTTACTTCACAGGGCTTTGGATCAGGTCCACAGCCAGCTAATCTGGCAGGCAAGTTGAAAGGGCAAAGCCAGATCTCTTCCCACTGCTTATTCTACTCTGACCCTCTTTGTGCCCTCATGCTCACCCCATGATGTAATCAAACAAGCAGACCCTTACACTCTCCAATGCAGTTTGGGCACAGTCTAAGTAGAGCCAACCAGACAAGTCAAGAGTATAAGAAAGGGTGGGGGAAGGGAAAGGTTTAACCCACGGTATGGCTTAGATTAGTGTTTTTCCCATCTGGTTACTGCATAATTGTTAATTGTCCCCTTAGGAAAATGTACAGGATGCTCAGAGATGCTACAGAACAAGCAGATGAGTCACTACGTCCCACCCCCCCCACCCCCCATCCTTCAGCAATTGAGCTCAGCCATATAGGAAGTGCCAAGAACTATAGAGCTCCTGCATTTTTTTATATGTGAGAGTGCTTATATCTCATAGGCAGCAGTTGTTTGCCTTATGTTGATGGCTGGAATCACAGTATTTGTTTTAATTAAGAGCAGCTGCAAATATTTCCATAAAAACTCATTACGAATCCAAGCAAGTAGTGCAAGCAGTCAGATATACGAGGAAGGATCTGAAGAGAATTGGTCCAACAAGTTTTGGCTGTCCTGCTGAAAGGAAGCCTTCTGCAATGCCATTTACATTTCTCATTAAATCAATGTCACTGAAGTGACAAAAAGTGTTATTTTGTAACATTTGTTACCAATTAGGGAGAGATCCCTTTAGGTAACTTTGAACACATGGACTTAGCAACTGGAAGTGCTGCAATCTACTTGCTCAGTCAGGGTCAAACTCTAACTGTTGTGCAATTAAGAAGTATTACTTAAATCATGATCTCCAAATCAAACAACCACGTTCTAGTTCCTCTGTAAACTCTGTCAGCCCTTGCTAGCTTACTAACTGCTTCAACCTCAGTCAAGTATTTCATCCCATTGTTTAACAATTCTCCTTTAAAACAGGGCTCCAGGTAAGGTACATTTGATCTCCAGTAAACCTAAGGGAGTTTGTACACACCACGTCATTTGATCCTCATTAATTTCCTATGCCTGAAAAATTTTAACCCGGGTTATTGTGGTACAGCGTGTTTGTGTTTGCACGACATACCCCTTTGAGTGAGTTAAGTCTTGTGTGTCATTCCCCACAGATTTCAGCAGGGGTAGCTGAATATCAATCTACCCCCCAGTATTGTCTTTCCTGATGAATTACAGCAGGAGGCGCATGTAACCAGCCTCCACTGTCCCCACCCCCTGCCCCTGCCCCTGCCCCTGCCCCTTCCCCCTGCCCTGCTGAGAATCTCCTGCTAATCCATTGAGCATAGCCTCCCCACCCCAAAACCCTGTCACTTGGGCCAGAGACACCCATGGTCAGGGCCAGCCTACAATTTTGGGGGTCCCCTGCAAGATATAGTTTTGGGGCTCCCTGATGCAAAGAAGCTGACAGTGGTGGGGAGGGTGGTGGCAGGAGGAAGGGTAGCCAGTGGCTGAAGAAGCTGGCATCAGGGACAGGGGCAGATGGGATAGCGAGCTGCCAAAGAAGCCAGCAGTGGTGGTGGTGGGGGGAGGTGGTGAGTTTTCTAAGTGTATGGGGCTGAGACTAGCAGGTGGGTGGGTGGCTGTTGCCACCCCAGTTGGGTAAAATTGCAGCTGATAGTGGAAGGCAAGTCTTTCTGGCCTTGGACTACATTTCCAAGCATTCTCAAGCTTCCAGGGCTTGGAACAGTTTCCATGGGGACATGTCAATGGTGCTACAAATGTCTTTTGGAGAGGTGTTGTGAAATTGTTTTTGAAATGGTGAGTTGTTGTTGGGCTTGGGGTGTAATATGCCCCCCACCCCACTTCAGGATGTTCAGTCACCTCCTATCTGCCTCCCATTCCCACCACCAGGCACTCCCCCCCCCCCCCCCGACAAGGACAGGTATACTTAACCCTTCCACCCATGAGACAGTAGGTGCTCGTGTGTAATGAGCCCCTCCACCCAAACAATGCCAGGCTCCAAGCAGCAACCCCCTACCCCAATCCACCTTGTCCCCCATCCCCTCCACTACCCATCCACTACCCTGTACACCCCTGCAGCAGATACACATGTTTAGTTGTAAATTGTAAAAGAATTTATTGTACTGAAAAGAAAGAGCACTCCTAGTTGCTGTCAGCAATATGTGCTGCCAGGGAGTGTCGCGTAAGTGCTGCTCAACCAGCTTCTCCTTGTGGATATCTCCTTGGTCCCTGTGCTGCCTGGCCACATCTCTGTCTGGCCACATCCTGTCAGTTCTTTAGCCCATGACTCCCTGAAAACTAGGGGTGCACCGATAGAGATTTTGTGGTCCGATACTGATAGCTGATATTTAAGGAGGCATATCGGTCGATACCGATCTGAAATCTGATACAGCTGCCTCCAGCTGGTAAGTCTGATGTGGTGGAAGGGTGGGGGGAGGGAAGAGGTGTGGGGAGTAGATCAATGCCCGCCGTGGTGAGGGAGAGGGCAGGGGCAGGCACTGCCTAAGGTAGCAGGGGTGGGGTGTGAGACAGAGGCATGGCTCTTGGGGTGGGGGCAGCTCCCACTGCTGCTTGCACCCTGAGAGGGCAGAGAGGAGAGGACATGTGCCACTGGATCTGGATGGCACGGGGTGGGCAGCATCTTCAGGGTGGAGCTGAAGCCAGCACTGCGCAGGGCTTTTCCTGTCAGGGGCTGGGCTTGGAGCAGGCTCTGGCAGTGCTGGGAGGAGGCTTAAGCCACCCCAAATTTTGCCACAGCTCTGCTCCCAGCCCCATGCCACCGCCCTGTGTGGATTTTCCCGGTGCTTGGGTGGAGGTGGAGTGTTCAGCTGAGGGCTGTGCCGGGTGGCAGGCAGTGGGCAGCAGCTCAGGGCTGGGAGTGGAGTGCAGTGAAATTTGGGGTGGGTGCTTCTCCTCCCAGCACTGTTAGATCCTTTTCTGAGCCCATCCCCCAGTGAAAACGGCCCTGCACAGCAGCAGCTTTGGCTCCACCCCGCAGCAGCCACCCACCCTGTGCCATGCAGATCTGGGGGCACATACCCCCCCACCTTCCTGGGCAGAAACCACCTCCACCCCACAAGCCATGCCTCTGTCCCACACCCCTCCCTGCCCCGGCTGGGCAGTGCCTGCCCCTGCCCCTGCCCCATCTTTCACCATGAGGGGTGTTGATCTGCCTCCCCCACTCCCCATCTGACTTACCAGCTGGAGGCAGCTCTCCACACTACCAGCTCTGCTCCATGCTACACTATGGCTGTATGCAGCATGGACATTTATTGGCCAAATGATCAGCCCCATAGGGCCAATATCTGATAGAGACAATTTTCTTCATATCGGTACTAATCTGATATCAGACCAATGTATTGGTGCACCTTTACTGAAAACCTCTCTGCAGGTCTCACTGTTGTGGAGCATACAGGATGCTACTATAAAGGCCATTTTATTTTCTGGCTCCTGCTCAAGTTGGCATGTAAGCACCCTCCAACGTCCTTTCAGTCAGCCAAAGGAGCATTTGACAGCTATCCTGCAGCTGCTCAGATTGTAGTGGAAAAGCAGCTTCTGCAGGTCTGTAATATTATGTCCATAAGGCTTCATGAGTCAGGGCTTTAGTAGGTAGGCAGTGTCTGCTAATATAACCAGAGAAACAGCAACACAGCCCACAGATGCCTGCAGCAACTTCAGCAGCAACCAATCTGGGGGGGGAGGGGGGCATGTGCCCCCCCCTGCTCTCCCTATGTGTCACCTATGCCCATGCTCAAGCCCATAAACAAGTCTTTTGTTGGTAAAGAGGTACTTCTTCACCTTTTGGTGTTCTTGTCAGACACAGGTGATGGCTTCACAATCATTTGAACTTTGGCAGCATTTGTATAAAGCAGACCTCCAAATTTCACCAGGGACCTTTTGTGATTCCCTTGCTGTTGACCATTAGCTGCTTTGCCATGCCTCAGAAAGCAAAGGCCAGCAGTATTGTGGTCATGGAGCAGGAGGCTGATACCTCCAGCACACATGGACCCAACTGGACCCAGGAAGAGCTGCAAATCTTAACTGACATTTGGCACAACAGCAGAGTGCTGCAGTGATATGCGCCAGAGGCAGCAATAGTCCCAAGAAACCTTGATGGAAGCTTTGGTGGAGTCAGCCCAAGCCAAATTGTCATGCAACAAGTCCTGGTGAGATGAACGCTGCATGTCCATGTAGTCAAAGGATGCCCTCTTGCAGCTAATGGAAGACAAGGTATTGAAGTTGGTAGACATGGCCACAAAGTCATATGATTTGATGTCTGAAATGGTGGAATCCGTCAAACCAGTTATCAGCCGAATTTCAGCTTTAAAAAGTGGGTACAGAATGGCAAAAATAGCTCCTCTCAGCTTGCCTCTGTCCAAGAGGTAGCCAGTACAGCTGAGCCTGCTTCCCAAAATGCACTGGAGTCAGGGGAGGGTCATAACACTGCCACCAGGGCCAGGTGGCCACCACTGTCGTTCAGGGAGCCAGGGCCGGTTCAGGGTGATGCGGGGGGTGAAAGCAAGGAAGACTAAGTAGCTGAATGCTGACAATATTGTGTTCATTACAATAAAAAATCATGTTATCTACCCTGGCTTTCTGCATCTGGCCACATATCAAATCAGCGCACACACTCTTTTTGGGCCCTGCCAAGGAGGGCAGGGGGAGGGTGACAAACAGCCACTCTGCCAAGTCACAGTCAGTTTGCAGAAGGGAAGCATTCTAACATTCCCAGAAAGTGTAAGTGGTGTCTCCCCCCTCCCTGACAAGCCATGCATGAACACTTGCATTGTGCATAACTAGAGACTGTTTCAGATTCTGCAAAGCAGAATCCCAGATCCTTCCTTGTCTCACCCTGACAATGGGGAGCTGATCATAGAACCTGAAAATTTGGTTTGGAAGGGACCTCAGGAGGTTACATATCTAGTCCAAGCCCCTGCTCAAAGCAGGACCAGCCTCAACTACATCATCCCATTCAAGGCTTTGTGTATCTGGGTTTTAAAAACCTCCATGGATGGAGATTTCACCTCTGCTCTAAGTAACCTATTTCAGTGTTTCACCACTGTTTCTCCTTGTGAGAAAGTTTTTCCTAATATCCAACCTAAACCTCCCTTGCTGCAACTGAAGCCCATTTCTCCTTCTTATGTCATCTCCAGCTCCATCCTCTTTGCAACACCCCCTCAGGGAGTTGAAGGCTGCTATTAAATCCTCCCTCAGTCTTCTCTTCTGCAGACACAATCAGGCCAGTTCCCTCTGCCTCTCCTCACAAGGAGAGGTCATGTCCCCCAAGCCTCCAAACCATTTTTGTTGCCCTCTGCTAGACTCTCTCCAACTTGTGCACATCCTTTCTGTAGTGGGGGGGGGGGGCCAAAACTGGACACAAGTGTGGTGTCTCCCCCCTCCCTGACAAGCCATGCATGCACACTTGCATTGTGCATAACCAGAGACTGTCACATTTTTGCAAAATCAGATTTCTGTCAGACTTTGGCAAAAAACCTGAAAACCTTACAAACCTTGCCTGCCTGGGGTCCCATACAGTGCGTGTGATGTGTCACCCATCACAAGCCACGCTTCCACACAAGCACTCTGCCCTGGGGGGAACAGCAGTGTGAATCCATGGTTCGAGATGACTGCATCCTGATGAAGTGGAGTGCAGTGAAGCTTCGAGTGCCACAGCTTTGAGATGTGCAACTTGAAGGAGGACAGCACAATGAGCTCCCAAGTCACCTTTATGCATAGGTAAGTGACACCTGTGTCCTGCCATTTGTGCGACCGATAAGCACTTTTGGGGGCCCCATGGAGCCAGGCAGAGTGGCAGGGCTGTCCCTACCTAAGTTGTTTTGGGTGGAATTTTTTGGTTCAACTTCCTTGTAAATGGAGCTTGTGGATAGTCATGAGGGAAGGTGCATTGTATGTTGGTTTTCAAATCAAATTCTATCTTCCCTCCCTCTGATTTTTAATAGATCCCAGTCCCCCAGCACCACTAGCCACCGGCTGATCCCAGTGGGTGTGACAAAAGGCAGAAGAGAAAAGGAGAGGAAGAGCGTGACGACACTTCCTTGACAATTCTCTCTGCTCAGCAACTAAATTATGTTATATACTATAATATGCATTATATTATTAAAACTATTTTATATATTACAGTATGCATTATATTTTTAAAACTATTCCATGTAGTATAGTATGCATTATACTTTTACTTGATTTTTATAATACAGATAGACTTACGTATGGAATTATATCATATAGACTTATAATGAGTTAACAGCAATAATAATAAATGTTAATGGTATTATTGATATGTGTAGTAATAGGTCTGAAAACGGGTAAATCTGCCTTATCATTCCTCCCTATTCCTTAATATTCCTGTCTGCCTGTTTCCTCAAGGGTTAGTCTTTTTTCTTGCAAAAAATGCTGACAGCATCTTCATGCTCCCCAGGATCACTGTACTTTGGGATTGGGGGGGAGGAAGAGGAGGGGGGGGCGTTGTAACAAGCATTTGACCTCTAATAACAGCCCAGGCTGCAACTCTTTCCAGTAATGCCTTGACTCCATAAACGCCCCCAAGCAAAGCATCCCCAGGCTGGCTGAGGAGGGTGCAGTCCTACACTCAGACAGCCCACCCCACCCAGCCCCAATTGGCCATGCACATCAATCTGCCTATGAAATAAAACATGCTACACATATAGTAATTAGTAGTAATTATTGAGTAAAAATTCAAACAATAGAATAATAGAAGAATTCTAATTGCAGCCTGGAGTCCCTCCCTCCCTCCCTCCCTCCCTCCCTGCCTGTTGCCCCAGTGCCAAAATATGACTCTGCTTCTGGTGGGGGAAAATTCCCTCCTTCCATCCCTAGCTGGGACAGGGATCTGGGGTCTGTTGTCACCTGTCATTAACACACACACACACGCACGTCAACTGAGGTCATATTATATTTCTTTTCTTGTAGGTTTTGTAGATAAGTCACTAGTTACATGAAATACAGGTTTGGTATTGGGGTAAAAGATGATTTTTGTATTGAACATGGAGAATTCTCAAGAGATTACAGATTCTTAACACACACACACACACACACACACACACACACACACACACTGCTTCACCACTTGACTACCAATGACAGTCATTTGACAGCCAGGCCTCACAATAGGTCTTATGCACTGAGCCCCTCACTCTGGGCTCACCAGGGCCCCAGACTCCAGCCCCACCTCACACACACACACATCCCACCCTCCCCCTTCCTGGTTATTGGCCATGTCTCATCAAATGATGGCGGGTACAACATTTCCTCCCTAGGTCCCTGGTTCCCCCTGGGATGGGGCCTCTACACACACACACACACACACACACACACACACACACACACACCCTGCTTCAAACTTGACTACCATTGTGCAGGGAGGCTTTCTTCAGAAGCTTACACATTGTCACACATTCCCTCCCTCTGCCCCTTATACATTGTAACCTTTGAAACATACCACAAAAACCACAAAACCATGAGAAATTTAAACACTTATAGAGGTCTATATTCCTGTCATTGCAGATGTCTACTTCCCAGCAATGCCACTATCTCTGGACTCTGGTCCTGCTAGCAGGCCAGCAAGATTTGCTGGGTTTCTCCCTTTGCCACCTTCTCTTCTGGGCCCTCCTACTCTTCAGATAGCCCTGGCTTAGCCATCTTCATTCTGGGCTGCAGGCCCCTGATCCCCCTTTGTCTCTGGTGGTGGTTCTTCCTGACTGTGGCCTCTCCTAGACCCTGGCCCTGCCTTGGGCAAGTTGAGCACTCTGGGCCCTCTCTGGCTCCAGCAGTCTCCTGCTGTGGCTGATGCCAGCCTTCAGCCCCTCTCTGGGCCCTGGCCCTGTGAGATTCTGGGCTCCCCAGGCCTCACAATAGGTCTTATGCACTGAGCCCCTCACTCTGGGATCACTGGGGCCACTTGACTACCAATGACAGTCAGTGACTTTTGCCTCTGGCCTGGGGCCAAAATATCACCTATCTTCTGTGAGGCAAAATACCCTCCCTTCATCCCTATCTGGGACAGGGGTCTGGGGCCTATTGTCACCCAGCATTAACACACACGCACACACCTCAACTACTGAGGTCATATTACTCTTCTTTTCTTGTAGGTTTTGTAGATAAGTCACTGGTTACATCAAATACAGTCTTGATACCTGTTGTGCCATTGCAATCATTATTAGTATTCACTGCTTGACTACCAATGGCATTGTTTATTAAAACAAAAATGTCTATACTGTTTCAGCTGTATTGTGATTTCCCAAACAAAATAGACAGCATTTCAATTTATTTTGAAAAAATAAATAGTAAATGCTGATTTGTACTTGCTCCTGCTTCATTGATTGATTGGGGAGGGGACAGTGTTTTGACTGATTGATTGACTGATTGATTGATTAATTGGGAGGGTGTTTTGGAGGTGGATGATGGAAAAACCAAAAGCCAACCATTACACAGAAGAGTTGCCCTCATTTAAGCTCCCTGCATACATGCCTGGCCAAGTATTACCCCATGCTGCTTCTTGTCTGTCAGGTTCTGGGGTGGATGGAAGGAGGGGGGTGGGGGATGACAGTATGACTATTGCTCCTGGATTTGGAATTGTGGGTAAAGAAAGCTTTGCAGGACCTCCCATGTTTCCAGTAATGCCATGACTCCATAAATCCCCCATCTTTTCATAAACAATAGGATTGTTAAAAGTGAATGATTTGTGTGACCTCCTGTCCTCTGTGAAACTTGCATACAAGCAAAGGATCCCCACGCTGAGAAGGGTGGGCATGGCCAGCACTTCTCCCAACCAACCCCACCGACCCCTGAAATGCAATCTGTGAAAGAAAAAACACCTGACATAATTTCAACTTTGGAACTTGTATATACTTTGGTGTGGGGGAAGTGGCTTCTTTACTATCAATATTAAAAATGTTCAATCTCTGATGTCTATAGTGTTCTGCAGGGAGGGGAAGAAAAAAGAATGGGGTTTTTAACCAAAAAAGTCAAAACACGGGCTCTCACCTGCAGAACCCCTCCCCCCCCACGTCATTGGGACATTTATTACCTATATATCACCAGGGATGCTTCATAGTCTGTGGGGACAGTCTGGCAGGCAACATCCACCTTGACTAATCATTGTGGTTCTGGAATGGGAATGGGAATGATGAGAAATAGGAAGGTTGGAAATATTGAAGGGTTAAGCAGTAGGTAGGTAGGTACCAAACTCCAGAAAGTTGGAAAATTATCATTCTGCTGATGCTGCTGTGCTGGTCAGTGCTAAACACCATGGTGGTGAGCGAAGCGGGAGTGTGTTCTGGAATGAGAATGGGAATTATCAGAAATAGGAAGGTTTGAAATATTGAAGGGTTAAGGAAGGGCTATCTACCACACTCTGTAAAGTTACAAAATTACCATGCTGGAGGTGCCACTGTACTCCGCACTGATCATCATGGTAGGCACAGTGGCAGCGGGTGGAGGGCGCCAGTGCTGGATGGAACACAAGCACATGTTGGTGGTAGGACTAAAACAAATGAAGAAATAAGTTGCTCCTGGCTGGCTGGTGTGGAAGCAGGGGGAGAGAGGGAGGTAGGAATGGATGGGCAGGCAGAAAAAATGCTGTTTGACCCGCCTCTCCCCTCCCCTCCCCTCCCCTCTTCAGGCTTACCAGCATGGCTCCACATTGGGATGGTGGGGAAAACAAGCATTCAACCTCCAAAAAGAGCCCACCCTGCAACTCTTTCCAGTAATGCCATGACTCCATAAATGGCCCTAACCAAGCAAAGCAACCTCACGCTGGCTGAGGAGGGCGCAGTCATCAGCTCTGCTCACCCAGCCCTGATTAGCCATGTCAGTCTGCCTATGAATTAAAACTCACCACAAATATATATAGACTACAAAATAAAAAAAACCTTTTATTAACAAAAAAAGGGGTACATTTCTTTTCATCTCTAAAAATAAAATAAAAAGACATAACTAATACTTTAATTAATTAAATTAAATCATAAGTAATAACTAAATAATAACTGAATTAAAGTAAATTAATTAAAGCAATAACTAAATTAAGGGAAAATTATAAATAAATAATAATATACAGGGTTAATAAAATGAAAAGTATTAGTATCAAGAAAAAAAGAATTAGTATTAAGGCAATCAGGACTCATAGTAGAGATGATATCTTTTATAAAACCAATAAGATTTTTGCAATGAAATTTGCTTTAATTGTAAGCTTTCAAGCACAAACACCCTTCATCAGGCATTGGAGAAAAGATTGTAAAAGTTCTCCTGGGTAGAAATGAAAGTTCATATTTCATAGGAATTAGTATTAGAGAATTAGTATTAAAATATTAAAACAATGTATAACTATCTCTAACTATAAGTATCTATAACTGTCTATATTAAAACTCTATCTATCTATCTATCTATCTATCTATCTATCTATATTTAAAAACTGCACACTATTTATCTATTATCTATCTACCTACCTATTTTGTTCTTCTTTGCTCTCTTCTTTCTTTGTTCTTCTTTCTTTTCTTCATTGGTTGGAGGGCTTGCTTGAAAAAAGCATGGTCAGAAGTGCAGCGGGAGGGAGGAAGGGCAGTTAAGGAAAACACATAAAATACAATCACAGTGCCACCTACTGGCTAAAGAAAAAAGCACAGCACCACCTGGTGGCAAAAGAAAGCAATTACAAGTCTTTGAGACACTGATACGCTCTGTGTATGCATGACACAATCGGACATGTTAAACCGGAGCACCGGGAAATAAAATATGTCTGAGCGGGGTTAGTCAAAAGTGCTGAAAAGACTTTTAACGTGGCGGGAAATCCTGACTGTGCAAACACAAACCCAGTTGCGGTGGCCAAAATGGTAAAACGCGTGTCATCTACAAGTGCCCTAAGACATGGACTTCACCAGTTTCTCCTGGCTCTGCAGTATACTTGCTGAGTCAAACCATCTTGTTAATTTCTGAGAAGTGCCTTACTCTATATTATATGCTGCCAGGGAGAATGGCAAAATCAGACTGTGTAAGAGCTAGTCTCTGGTTCATCATGAGAATTAAGCAGATGAATAAGCCTGTTTGAAATTCTGAACCAGAACAATCATATATGTTCATATCATTTACAGTTTTGTATAGAAACACTAAACATTGACTAGCAAGACAACTGTAGAAAAAAGAAAAACCAGAAAACCCCATCGGAACATATAAGATTACAGATAATAACAAAGATCCTTCTTCCTTTTCCATACTTTTCAAGAACATTATTTACTGAGCACCATAGGTGCCTGAGTGCTGTTGGTAACAGATGCCATGCTTCTGCTTCAAGAGAAACAGCAGTAGCAATAGAAGTAATTTGCATCATGCTGAAGGTCAAAAGTGTTTAAAATAAAGAGTCTTACTTCAAGGCATGGATTGAAATTCATGAGGCTCCACTGATGTGCTCTTGACTCTCCACATGCTACAAGTTGTGGGTTCAGGGCCTCAGCTAGACAGAAACGTACAAGCCAATCACACACTAGATGGCCAACAGCCTGATCCAAATTTACTTGACTTGAATGTGCCCTTCCAGTGACTACAGTAGGCCTTAGATGAGGCTCCATGAGAGGTTCAAAACTTCAAGTTATACTAGCATTATCTTTCTGCCTATAATGTTAATAATGAAGCATTTCTAAGTGAACTGTCAAAAAATGTGTAACTTCTTTCCAAATATATTGATAAGACCTAGACCAATACATGTGGAGAAGCATCCAACTGAAAAACAGCAAAGTTATAGTCTATTTTTAATGCCAGATCATTGTTTAAAGCACTTTCTAACTGCAGCTTAACTAATATGCTGTGTTACCTCAAGTTACCATCCGCTGTCTTCTGTGTTAAATAATATTTTCATAACCCATTTTCCCTTTTATTACTTTCCCACATTGTCTAAATATTCTGATTGCAGGCTCCAACATTAATCCAGCCCCTGTAAAAACTATCTTTAAAAGTTCAGTCTCATTAATTTTGGGCCTGTGCCATCATCTTTTACAACCAGCAGCTATCACATCTCATTCCTCTTACTGTGTGTTAGATCTTTGTATTTGGAAAATGCACATTCTAATTTCTTATTTTGCTGTGTGCTATATCAAAATTACTCCCATCCCTGTTGGGACTATTTAACAAATTTAGCATGGTCACATTAGGGTTTTTTTCTAGTTTATCATGAAAATGACCCATACTCAGATTCCTAGTTCTGAGATGCATGAAAACATATTTAAGCAGTTTGACACAGCACCTATTAAAAATTCTGGACAGGCATACCAAATTCATAAAAAAAGCTAATAATGTATTCAAGTGCAGACAACTGATAATCAGTATGGCCTAGATTCTGGTTTTGGACTAAGCTCTCACATAATGGAGTAGGATTCTCCTAGCAGCCCTGTACACACTACTGAGACGGACTTTTGCAGCCAGATTCTATTCCACTTATTAGGCATCTAAGTAGACTTAGGTACTTACATGTGATTCTGTTCCACCTTGTTCACATCCCTGAAAATCTATTTAATGCTTCTGCTTTTGTAGCACAGCATCATCTTACCCTTAAAAGTGAGTCAAACAAAAGCAGAAAGGAGGAGGAAGACTCACCTACCATTTTTATTAAGAGTTTTTCAGGGACTCAAGCACAATGGAATATAGTTGCATTTAGGTGCGTAAGTGGTTTTAGGCACCTAACTGGTGGAATAGAATCTGGAGTTAATGATTACCACCTCTGGCACAGGGAAGGGATGGACAGAGCCTTGGCTCCCTATACTCACTGTCCAGCACAAGTAAGTTAGTGTCAGAAGTACTGTAAGTTCCTGATGGTACAGTACAGTTTTATGAATATACATGAAGCCAGTTTTTTTACCTCCCTGCCTGCCATCTGACACCTTCAGGGAAGAAATTCTACCTGATCAGCACATCAAAGAGCTACTCAACACAGCTCACAAAGACACTCTCATGGACCCAGAGGGACAGACTTCCATCTTCAGCTGTCTCTGTGCAAAAATGAAGTTTATTTCCTACCTATGGGGACTTTTTACCATCTTGTACCATCTACACTTTCCCCAGAGCCTGATGAAAGGACTTTGATCCCAAAAGCTTGCAGAAAAGGACAATTTTCTTGCCATTTTCCAGTTGGTCTAATAAAAGGTATCATTTTGGAACCAAAAGTTCTAGTTTTTTGTATGTCTTTTTGTCTCAGACCAACACGGCTACCAAGTACACCCCTGAGTACATGAAGCCAGAGCGCTTGCTGGGTGCATTTATATTAAGTGAAAAAACCCCTTCTACTGAAGAGCTTTTTGTAGGATCCTAAAAAAAAAATAGATGCTCATGTTACTAAAAATATCCATAATTATACTAGCTAGGACAGGAATGAATGAGAAGTGTCAACTTTCATAGGATCATAGCATCATAGGAAAGTAGGGATAGAAGGGACCTCATAGGCTAGGGACAGAAGTTACATATAAACTGGTATAAGTGATCAGAAACTAGTTCAAATATGTAATATAACAGAAGTTATGTGCACATAAACCATTTTCAAGATGGCTGAAACCAGTTTACGATAAACCTGGATGTATTATCAGACTTAATTGATTTAGGTTAAATCAGTTAATTGAATTTCTGTTCCATATCCCCTCCAGATTCAAGTTAACTAACAGTCCCCCAGCATCCCAGGATGCTTTGCACCTCCACCACACACACTCCCTAGCAGGGTGGGCAAGTTAGCCTTGGCCCAAGCAGTCTGCTTCAGCCAAGCAGGGAGACATGTTCTAGTGCCCCCTGGCTCCTGTCCTGGGCCACTGCAAGCATGTGACTACATTGCCAGAATCAAAAGTGAATGTCTGTTCACTTGCTTATTGGTTCAATCTACTTATCTTAGACTAACTTGCAAAAATTGAATTGATTCAGCCTCAGACTTTTTGACTGTCTGTACTTAGCCCATGAGGTCAATCTAGTACAGCCCCTAGCTCACAAGAGGATCATCCTTGACTAAAGCATCCCAGGCAAGTGTCTGTTCAACCTGCTCTTGAAAATTTCCAGGGACGGAGATTCCACAGTTTCTCTAGGTAGCCTATGATGAAGCTTGATCATCATCATAGTCAGAAAGTTTCTCTTAATCTCAACCTAAATGTCCACTACTGTAGCTTGAGGCCATTGTGCCTAGTCCTGTCCCCTATGGCCACAGAGAAAAGGCACTTTCCATCCTCTATAATTGTCCTTCAGGTATTTGAAAAAAGTTATCAAAGGTCCTCCCTTTCCCCCCTTCCCAGCTTTTCTTAATGCTTCTCTTTATGCTTCAGGACAAACCACCTAGCTGTCTGGAATTAGAGAACTTTACCTGCAGACATGTTAGTATAAATTTATTCCTTTTAAGGGTCCTCTGAAACATCCAGGGCTGCCCACTGACTTATGCAGAATATATGGCTATAACCACCAGAGGCCTGTTCCCAAAAGACAATTCCTATTTTTCTATGCAGAACATTGTAAAAGTCATTTTCTAACTGTTATATAAATGTTAAAGTAAAGAACAATGAGCACTGATTAAAAAACGTGGACAAATTCTGCAGCTGCTATACATGGGCATAACTCCACTGATTTCAAGGAGACTTTGGCAACTTGCACCTTTTAAGGAAATGCTCCTTTGCATTTAGCTTTGCAATAGTATTTTAGGTTGTTCCATGTACACTTCCCATGGAAAATCCTGCCACTGTGGTAAAATGGGCTTGACTTTGTATGTGTTTAGGGCTTTTTATGACAAAAGCTTTTGTACAAAATAAAGTATAATAGCCAAAAATGATGTTATATTTGTGGTTGAAACTGTTTATGGGAAGGTTCTATAACTTATAGGAAATTACTCTAAAAAATTATGTAACAACAGAGAATAATAAATCTTCCATGCAAATTTTAAGACAGCCTATAACATTTAACAGAGAGTTATATTCCTGCTTGGAATCCTATACATCTCATATAGTATAAGATGTGATCAATCATTTTTAAATTCTTCAGGACTTTTCTATGAGGGGTAATATAAAGATTAATGGCTACAGACAGTACTGGTCACATCCAAACAAGAATAACAATAGGCCCTTTTACTGAAAATATATTCAGAGCCAGATTCTCAGCTGGTGTACGTTGTTCTGGCTCTAGTGAAATGAGTTGAGATAAGAGAGATTTATACCAGGTTAGGATCTGGCCCTCAGACTCTACAATGATCATTTGGCAAGACAAATATGTGAAACAATAATTTTTCTTTCAGACAGTTGGATTCATGTCAGCTGAAGGCAGGGGCTTTTCTAACAAATAACATACTCAAAGGCTGACATTTTATACATTCAAAAGGGTAGATTAAATCAATTAAAGGCAGAGTTTATTAATTCTAAAAACTACATTCAAGTTGATTAAGCCTCACCAATGGGAATTTAGTATATAGCACAGGCTTCAAGTCTAGGTACTGGATGTTTCTATTAATTCATTACATCTGTCCATTTTATTCTGTTGTCTTGATAGATAAATAAGGATGCTAGTGGTAGCAGCCTTTATTATTCTCTGAGGTGGAAAGTGGAGTCTTGCCAATGCCATGAACTCAAGCTGAAGAACAAAATTAAAGTGCGGATACAGCGGTGCTCAGGTGAAGTAACTGTTCCAAACAAGACATGGATGCAGCAGTGAGGGACAGTAAAGCAAAGCCATCATCTCAGAAATGAAAGGCAAAAAGGGGTCAGGCCTTGTACCCAAACATATGAAAATGATCCATCCCAACAGACTGGGAGATGCTAAAATGAGGATGAAGATAATGAAGATGAGGTGCTGGCAGTGGCCAGAGAATGATGTGGAAGCAGCAATGCCAGAGCCTCAGATGAAAGGAAGTTTAAAAGCAGTGGGAGTAAGGGATTGGGTCACTGAGGGAAAAAAATGGGCTGAAGAAGAAAGGCCCAGAAAAAAAACATCTGCAAACAGCACTAGTGATGAAGAAGAAAAGAAGCAGAAGACACACACGCCCAGGTGCACCATTGCCAAGCAGCCTAAAACGAAAACCAGCATTGTTCATATGGGATTTTTTTTCTTTCTCTCTTTAGATCAAAAGGAGAGCAGCAATGCAATCTGCTCTTTGTGCATAGCACTTTCAGCCAAGGAAAGGAGGGTGCACACACTGGAACATCTGCTCTAAGAAGCCACTTGAAAAATAATCTTATAATAGTATGGGGAAAACATCTGTCCCACATGCAATAGACCACCAGTAGTGCAGCAGTGGTGGAAGAGGGGGAGGACAACGAAGGCTTGAGTGAGAGAGACAAGCTGGAATGGGATTGGGTCGGGGCAAATACCCCAGCAAGAGGCATGACCTACATGTGAAGTAACTGTTCATTTGGTGTCTTTTTTCTTTTAATTCTCAGCAAGAGGCAGACAGATTTCTCACCCACTGAGCTGTGTTTATTGGCAGATAGTACTCAACATGTGCAGCTTTGAAAAATCCTAAACTACTATCAGTATGTTGGAGAAGAAACATGGAGAGATCCCTGCCCTTAGCCTCCTCTCCTTCATCAGTTCCTGCCCCTCATTTTGCTTGTCATTGTTGAAACAGGACTAACACGCTAAATAATACTCAGTGCAGGCATAGATGAGGCAAGCTACTCGAGTCAAGGCAGGGGCTATTTGTGAATCTTCATCCTCAAAGGAAGCACTACAGTGCAGAAAACATTCTAGCTATCTCAGGATGACTTTTCCCATCATCTATTTTACTTGAGGAGAACCACCTATGCAAAGCAGCTCCTGGCTCCCTTTTCCAGCTTCAACAGTAAGTATGTGAACTGGGCTTGTTCCTTCTTCCTTCCACCTCATGAAATATCTGTGCCATGACTTTCTAAGCACAACTGTGCATGTTGGACAAGGACTCAACTTCAGTTTGAGCCAGGATTCCATAAGAAAAAAACTTTCTCTAGCAGGTACATTTTCTTATCACCAAGAATGTAAAGAATCACCGCAGCGTTGTGAAGATCTTAAATGACTCAGCAGCAAACAAAAACATTTCAGTTTACATTAACATACACAGCAAACCTGGATCAAAGGTTCCTGAATTATCTGCTCAGCCATATGCACAGACCTGCAATCTCTATGCAGACAAAAGAGAAAAGTGAGTTTCTGACTTCCTCAAACCACATTTCATTGTAGGCTAAAGAGGGACTGGAAGGAGACAAGGAAAAATGCAAAGTCTGTTGGTTTTAGACATTGTTGCTGGCTATATTGAAATTATTTTGGGTGTTTATGAGTGTATCTACATGTGCACTTTAATGCTCAGTAGACTATTCTACTGCACATTAAAGTGCCACATCAAAAACAGTACACCAAATTAGTCTACTACACATTAAGCATCAATAAAAAGGCATTCACTATTGCTACTGCACATTAGGGCAGCCTAATGTGCCTTTATGTAGTACTCATATTGGAGGGAACTTTTACACATGCTCCGGGGGCTGGGAATGCAATGCTTTCATTAGAGCAACTCCAAGAGCTGCTCTAATTAAAGGACCGCCGCATCTTGTATATCAGCATCCCTGAACTTAAAAATGGCAGCAGGGGTGCTTGAACTAAAGCTTGTTATTCAAGTGCCCACACCATCATTTTTAAGTGCAGGGATGCTGATACATGAGATGCAGGGGGTTGCTAGAGCGTGGCAATTGCCATGCACCAGCAGACTTGATTAATTGAGTTTGCTCCACCACGCTGAAATTCCAGTGTGTCAGAGCAGGCCCTGTTCTTGAGTATAGGTGCCCAGAGGTACTAAACTTAAACTTAATGTGCAGTAGCAAAAGCGCATTAATGAACATGTAGACATACCCACAGATGCATACAAGAGAGAATATTTTCCATTAGTAAGAAGCAGAGATTAGGTGTAGCTACCAAGCAACCTATTTGTAGTTAATATATAAAATAATTAAAATGATACATTGGACCAGATCCTTGTGTTTGCCCAAAATATATACATTACAAGTTAGTAAGGTGCATTGTGCAAGGAGAGCTTAAAGGTTTTTTTCCCCACTGTTTTTATCCTAATGCAGCATAGGCATTCCCCCTGTACTTAGTTTAAAACAGCCCATACCCCTAAATAAGTGAGCCCCACCAGCATGAAGTACAATTTTATTTTGTTCTGTTATGAGAAAGCCACCAATAAAAAGGTTACAACAACAGATATTTATGATGCATGTGGTACACAGATCCAGTCATGGATCAGAACCTTGTTGTGCCAGTCACTGAACAAAAAGCACAGTCCTTGCCCTAGAGCCTTTTAATGTAAGCACGGACCTACTTAATTCATGGTTTCACGGATTTATCAAAAACCATGAAATCCAGGACTGTCCACAAAATCAACAACATAAATATAAAATGCTGGCTCCCCGGTGGGAGCCAAGAGTCCTCACTGCCGGGAGAGAATGGCACCAGCTGGCATGGTGGCATGAAGCACAGCAAATAAGATGGCAGCTGCCCCTCATCCCTCCCCCATCCACCACGGTCTCTTTGCTGATCAGCACTGAAGGGCAAGGTGACATGAAGGGCAGCCAGCAATCAAGATGGCAGACACCCCTTCTTTCTTCCTCCCCCCCCCCCCGGTCCTCTCTGCCAATCAGCACCAAGGGGCAGGGCCACTGTGAAATGCCCACAAAATGAGTTCCGAACACTTTGAGCAGGCCACAAAAAAACCCTTTGTCTTGCCATTATTTAAGTAGGTCCCTACATATACATGGATCAAAAACAGGCCTAGATTTTCATGACCATTGATTATTAGGCAAGATCCCCACTTCCATCATGGATACCAGCAGAAAGGGCCTTTGGTGGAGGAGAACTTTACCAGTTTCACTATTCAGAATTGCTCTTAAAGCCTTCCCCCCATCTTTCCCAGAAGGGAAGAATTTTAGGACATAGTGTTGGAAAGGCCAAACAACTATATGTTTCCCAGGGATTCACAGTTTAGATGGCTCCATAAAAAATTATAAAACATAAAACTGTCTGATATATATCAAAGTGTTTTAGGTTTTTCTCTCTCTCTCTTTCTGGTATCTCAATCCTATATCTGTTTCCAGGTCACCCTTATGCTGCAGTAGGCAATCTTCAGTGGCAGTCAAGGTGACGTTATTGGCTTGTCTGTGAAAGGTGTTTTGTAAATTCCCTTTGAGGATTAGAAATGAGAGATCGGAGAGGGAGTGATTGTCTTGTGAGAAGTGGGCACCCACAGGTAATTGGATATTTTTGTCTTTGATGGATTTTCAGGGTGTATTCATTCTGGTATGCAGTTTTTGTTTGGTTTCTCTTACATATTTTCCACCAGGGTGTTTGGTGCACAGGATGAGATATATTACATTTCTGGAGGTGCAGGTGTAAGATCCAGGAATGGTGATGGTTCTGTTGTGGAGAAGTGAGAGATCAGAGAGGGAGTGATTATCTTGGAGTGAGAGTGTAATTGGGTATTCTTGTCTTTGATAGATTTTTGGTGTGCGTTCATACTGGACACAACAAATCATGGACTAAATATAGACAATGGATTTATGACACATTATAACCTGTCTAGCATCTGACTCCCCAGGTGACCTCTCTACTATTTAATAGCTATATTCACTCCTTCCCTCCCTCCCCCGCAACCTGTCTCTCACCCATTGACTACCTCAGTTTACATTATCATTGACTAGCTTTCTTCCATGCATACTGGCTTCTGGGCTTTTTTATTATTCCATCCAGGAAGAGTACAGATCAACTGCAGATGCTTCCTCAGCCTGACAACGGGTATTTGTACCTGAAAGCTTGCAAAGAAGAATTTTTCCAACTATTTGAGTTGGTATAATAAAAGATATCAGATTTACGCAAAGAACCTTGTCTGCCTGTGCAAAAATATGTACTCTGGATTTTCCTAGAAGACAACTAACAAATTCACTTTTAATTGTTGCACTGAGTATATGGCACTCAGGTAGTGCTTAAGGGGCCTGACTTTCTGATCTGTTTAATCCTTTTTATGCTCCTTTGACACTGATTATAAACAAAAATGATCTGACCAGGAACCTGCAGGGGGCACAGAGCCAGGGTCAGATTCTGTGCTACTCCTCTGAAAATGGGGATTTTGAGGGTGTGTATAGAAGGGGGAAAAAAGCCTTTGTATGCCAGGTATTTCTGACAGCCAGGAGAGCCTGTTTTGGCTATAAATAACTGAGAAGGAGTTACAGCAGGCCAGGTAAAAATGAAGGCAGTGGAAAGTTCCTAATTCCTACTACAGCCCTGAACCTATGGGCATGTGTCTATACAAGATGCTTAATGCACATTGGACTAATTCTACTGCATGTTAGTGCAACTGGCAAAAACTGTGCTAATACAGAGTAGACTTAGTCTAATGTACATTAATGTTGCGTAAAAATCATTCATCTGCGCTAATGCACAGTAGAGCCAATTAAGGTGCATTAAGTTAGTACCCTTTATTACAGGTACTAAATGTAATGCGCCATAATTATGGCACATTAATGAATGTGTAGACAGTAGGTCTGTACGAAGCAGCTAGTATTTGCTTCAGATTTAGATTCGGTCAATTCAGGGGACAGTGATTCAAATCACTGTCCCAATTCGATTCGGCCGAATCTGGTTTGGAGATTCGTCTGCTGCCAGATCTCTGAATCTTTGAAGCATTCAGGCCAGGTCCATCCTTTTCCTGCTCTCCCAGCCTGACAATGGCTACTCTGCCCACCCCAGCTGCCAGCACTTGTTAAAAAAAAGCCCTGGATCAGCAGGTGCTGCCAGGTAGGGGGTGATCTCTGCTGCCCCCCACTGGCCCCTACTGTATGGGGGGGCTCTGCACAAGCCCCCTGATCCCCCCTCACTTCCCCAGCCACCCTACGGGTGCCCCGCCCATGCCAGCTCCGGCCCTTTAAGAACCCCCCCCAAAAAACCCTGGATTCACTGTTCCTGCCAGCAGGGGGCAACCCCCACTGTCCCCCATTGCCCTGCACCACGTGGGGGGCTTTGCAAAAGCCTCCCAAAGCCCCAAGGCCACTGCAGGAGTGGTGAGTCCCGGGGCTGTTCTTGGGGCGGGGGGGGTTTCTTAAAGGGCTGGAGCTGGCCTGGGCAGGGCATCTGTGGTGCGGCTGGGGGAGTGAGGGGGTCAGGGGGCTCATGCAGAGCCCCCCATGCAATGTGGGGCAGTGGGGGGCAGTGGGGATCACTGCTCACCTGCCTGGCAGCACCCAATGAGCACCAGGGCTTTTCTTTAAAGTACCAAGTTGGAGCTAGTGGAGGCAGCTATGGGGGGAGGGGCTGGGGGAGCAGGGGGGCTGGGGGGGCTGGCAGGGGTTCCCCAATGGTCCCCCCCCCCCCGCCCCTAGTACTTAGCAGCTCAGAGTTGGCTGCAGTTCCTTGCTGCAGTCACTGGGGACTGCCCGGATCGTCGAAGCTCTCCAAATATTTTTCAAAGATTTGGAGAGCTTTGGATTGATTCAGGCCTTAAAATTGGTCCGATTCGGATTTGGAGAGTCAGCCACCGAATCAGGTGGAATTTCCTCTGAATCAAATCAGCACCCGAAGCTTCGCACACCCTAGTAGACACACCCTCAGAATGCTAAAAGTACCTGATCTAAGTTGATATTAATTGGAGGGACAGATGGGGGGTTACTTCATCAAGGATTGCAAACTCTTAACTTTGTTCTTTTCAAGGATTCTGCTAGGGTGTTCATAAATGCACTGAACTGGTGTAGCTACCAGTTACCTTTCTTCCATGCTGATGCCATTCATTTTTACAACTGTTGTATATTGAAAGCATTTAACTTAGGCCTCATAGTCCAGATGGCATTTGGAAGCTAAGGAGAATGATGTATTTAATGACCATGTGACATCTATTTTATATGAGAGAGAGAATGACCCACTGAGTTAAAGTCTCTGCTTTGTTTGATTCAGACCAAGGACATGAACCTGTCTCTCCCACATCCCAGTTAGGCACCCTATTGCAGAGTAGGCTTTTCTTGTTTTTTCCAAAATTTCAAATGCTCAGTTCCACCTCAACGCAGAATAAGAAACTGTTTAGAAACCTCAACAAATTTCATATGCAAGAAAACATCTTTCCTGGCCACTACTGTATACTCATATCAGTTTAAAATTGGTTACATCTCTTTAGCTTGCACCTGTAAATTTTCAGATTAATACAGTATAAAAGTCAGATTTGATAAGTCAGAGTCAACACACAAAATTGCTCTGGTTTAATTCAAGTAGTACAGAATCATGCTTTCGGTGAAACCGGTACAACTCAGTATACAGGCTAGGCCTTAGTTTAAAGAAAATTTCATTCCTAAGCTTTCTTTTCTGGGCCTCCAACACTGCAAACTCCCAGATAAAGAAAAGAGGATGTGAGGAAGGAGTTGAAGGAAATGAAATTAGATTTATTATTGGCAGAACATAACAAAGGCCTAGGTAAAGATGAACAGCTTGATCTGGACATGGTAAGAGGCAGGAAACCAATAAAGTGTCGACATGTGGGAGGAGAGGAATATGATTTTAGCAGAAACATTTAGGACAGATGTGAGAGAGAAAGTTGAATTGCACGAGGGCCAGAGAGAAGGATACAGTAACGAAAGCAGGGGATGCATGGCATATTGACAATGATTTATTTCTACCAACTCTTCCTCCTTCTCTACAGGAGAATCAACTTTTAAATGAACCCATAGGTGTTGGTAAACAGCAAAAGCCCAATAGTTCCAGGGGTAAATTATGTACTTTAACATGCTATGTACCTTTGCTATGGTTTTCAAAGACTGAACATCATACAGTCTCTTCTTCAAGCCCCTAATTTCTATCCTTGGCATGGTGTCAACTGGCATGTCATCCACAATGCCAGAATACATTCTCCTCACTGAACTAACAGAAGTACCAAGAATCAAGACTATGCTCAGATCTTTAATCCCAATTGGGAAGTATTTTCTCACAATAGGTTTCATTAGCATTAGTGGTATCCCTGTTTCTCTCAAACCCTGAATAAGTCTTTCATTGATCTGTACTGATTGCAGATGCTCCTTGGAATTAATATCTCGTTTGTTCGTGGCAAAGTTTTTATAAGTCAAGTTGGGCTCTGGTGTGCTAAGTATGCTAGCTACAGGAAGAAAAACATAGTCCCACCTCTCTTACATGCTTAAAGCACTGACAACAAATGTGGATTCAAAACAGGAGCCTCCAAGCCTATGTATAGTGTCTTATTATGGGAGTAATCCAGTTTAAAGATGCTCCAGTTTTTATGTTTCTCACAAATGAATGAGCTCCAACCAGCACATCTTGCCAGCTTGCTGACCCTTTGGAGGCAGTATATGTACCTCATGCCCCTCTATATTAATTTGCACAGAACGCACCATATTGCTTATCTGTTCAGGTCAGATCAGAGGCCCTGCTAAGATCTGTATGCCCCATGTATTTCTGGGAAATGGAATTCCAACCAGCTAGTTTTATCTTAACAGAAGTTAGAATTTCCCATTGAAATGAATGGAGAGTGATGTGCCTCCTAAGTAACTGAGGATCCATCTCTGGAGGTGTCTATGTACTTCCCATTGAAATGAAATGGGGAACTGAGAGATTCTGGAAGGCAAAGCAGTAGGTGCCTCTGGAGCTTACAGGCTCTGTACTAGCTCCCCACTGAAAGCATGGGAGAACTATGAGTGAAGCAGAATGCTTCCTTGACCCTGGTCATGTAAGCCCAAACTTTGCCAGCAGCTATTCATTAGATATTAAGTGGGCAAGTACAATTTAGACCCGTGTTTTTACTACAAACAAACTGAACTCTTACTATTAATGCAAAACAGAACACAACCTTTAACTAAGGCCTCACAAAGCCTCTGCCGTAATTGCCAATTCCCTGTTGTGTTCTCTATGCAGCAGGTCTATTACCAGCACCTGGTACTAATTTAAGATTCATCTACTCTACAAAATCAAACATATTGTGGGGCCTAGTTACAACATGCTTATCTCAATTTAGTTAAGCCAGAGTCCATATTCTGAAATAGATATGTCATAACCAGAGACAGTGTTGGGCGAGATTAAAGTTTTGCACCATTGGAAGGTTATTAAAATTATTTATCAGCCTTCCAGGTGGTGGGATCTAAGGTAGTTGGAGCTTTCCAGAGTATTCTGACTGGGCCCATGAAAGCATCCTAAATGGAGAAGTCACATTGCTGAGTGTGCACTACTACTGGTGCCAGGGGACTAAAGAAAGAAACAGGGACTTTGGCACCTGCAAAACAAGGATGCCTCATGCTTCTGTGGAATGAGGCAGTCTGCAAACCCTTGAGTAGGTTCCTTCACCTTCTGGGATCTGAAGAGCCTGGGTCATCCTACTAAGAGAGTATTGCAGCCCCTTCTATCTATGGGTAGGGACTTATTTCACTGTTTCACAGATTTCACAAAAACTGACAAATCTGGGATTGTCTACAAGATCTGCAAAATCATCATCAACAACAGCAAAAAACATGCTGGCTTCCCAGTGGGAGTCAGAGGTCCTTGTTGCTGGATGAGGAAGGCGCCAGCTGGTGGGCCAGCAGGAAGGGCAGCAGACAAGATGGTGACTGCCCCCTCATCCCTCCTCCCCTTGCTGGGACCTCTCCGCCAATCAGTGCTAAGGGGCATGGTAGCATGAAGGGCAGCCAGCAATCAAGATGACAGCCAACCCCTTGTCCCTCCTCCCCTGCAGGGCCTCTCTGCCAATCAGCAGTGAGGGGCAGGGCTGCCTTGAAATTCCCATGAAATTGGCTCTATGTGCTGTGAAAAACCCTGTCTCACTGCAATTTCAGTAGGTCTCTATTTATGGGGTGGCTTAAGGAACTACTAGGTCATTTAGGAACAAAAAGAACATAAAGTAAGAGTCTCTCTACTCCATTACATGAACGTTACTTCTGCGTCTGTAACAACAGAGTTATGAAGGGGGAGGGGCAGGTTCAAGACTGAGGTTGAGAACCAGGCTCTTGACCAATAATTTCTCCTTGAATTAATCCACTGGTGGGGGAATCAAAGCCCAATGCTGCCACATAAGCAAAAGCAGGAACATACTTTGAGATCAGGGGAGTGAGTGATATGGTTCCCTGAACAGGTATCTCATAGAGTCCTTCCTCTCCCTCTCCTGTACTTACGGTGATCAGGGATTCGGGTTTTCCATTTGCCATGTAAAAACATGATAAAACCCATTATTTTGTCATTTTAAAGGAGAAAAACTGGGGGCCTCTGCAGGCCAGTGGCATGGCAGGGCAAAGCAGGGTGGGGAAGCTTGGTACCATCGCCAGGAGCTCCATGCCACCTCTGCTCACCCAGCAGCAGTGAGGGTTGTGGTGCAGCGTTGTGTCTCTTGCTGTTGCCAGGCAGGCAGAGGTGCATCACCATGATGGCATGGAGGTCCCAGTGGTGGCAACAAGCTTTCCCACACAATCCCACTCTGCCCTGACATGCTGGGTCCCGCCCACTGGGCTGTGGAGGCCAGACAGCCTCGGACCTGACTGAAGCCTGCATGTTGCAGGTCCAACAGCACCCTGGAGGTGGTGCCTCTGGAGGGAATAAAAGAAGCAATTTGCTCAGCACGCAGGACAGCTGCAGTGAGGGATGCAGAGGAGATCGGGGCTGAAGAAGATTTGGGGAAGAGCTACCCAGGAGGCACTTGCAGTTGTCCTGAAGAGCCTGAAGATTCCATCATGGGATGGAAGTGGCAGGTGGCCATGCCCCCCAGCCATGCCACAGAGGAGCATGGCGAGCAGTGCAGGCAGTGCTGCATGGTGAGTCCACAGTGGGCCCAGGCCCTGGGAGCCACTCGGGGTGGTTCAGGCCCTCCCCTGATTGGCATACAGCCCAGAGCAGGGTGCAGGCTCCACAGCACAGCAGATCTGACCTGGGGATTGCATGAGGAGACCTAGGTGAAGGCTGCATTGGGGGCAACTTGTCCAAGGGGATACCGATCACCTGCCCAACCCAGGAGTCGTGAGTTGCTGGGGAAAGAGTTTCTCACAGGGGAGGGAACACCCAGGGCAGGTTCTCAGGGAGGGCTTCATCGCAGACCCCTCTTTGCTGGGACCCCTATTGAGATCAGGGCACATGGATATTTCTCTACTCCCTTCTAGAATGGGTTTGGGACCCATGCTATAGAGAGAGGGGTTTCTGGGGTGCTGTGCTGCCTGCTGAGGGACAGGCCCAGAATCACTGTGCCTTATATTTTGGAGTGTTCCGATTACTAGTTGGTTAATGCTGAGTTTTATGATGGTGTGACTCCCACCCAGGTCCTAGATGGGATTCCTTTTCTGTTATCCTGCCCCCTCCCCTCCCCCCCCCTCCCCGGTTTGTGGGACCCATCCTGAGTTCCTTGAGGTTGATGTCAAGGGTGTTAAAGAGTTGTTTGTTTCATTACTTACCTGTTCCCATCACTAACTGCTTGTGTATAGCCCTATTTATGTACACAGAATTGTGTGTATATAGATATATATTTATATCGTTACTTACCTTTCTTTATTCTGTAACAGAATAAATTTGTATTAGTTAAGTTACCATTGTCCTGGCATGACTCTATAGGGGCAAAGGTGGAACCTGCGAGCAGTTGCCAATTTCTATCTCCAGCATGTGTGCCTTGCTGACACTTCCCTACAATTGGAGAGGGGAGTACACACTTGAGTATATCCCGGCTACAGAGTGGTACAGAGTAAAAAGTTGTAAAGACCAAAAATAACTGCAGGCTGCAAAAGTGGCAGCAGCCAGAAGACACGTGAGGGGAACTGAGCAGCAGGAGGTGCCTATAGTCCAAGAGGCAATGAATGCAGAAAACAAAAAGAAACAGGGTACATGTTCACCACAAAGGTACTGCTAAGGCAAAGAACCGCTGAGCTCATGTGTCAGAGCAACATATGTACGTACCCACAGTGGAATGTGCATATGGACAAGCTCAAAAGAAAAACACGATTTTTTTTACTATAAAACAAACAGGCTGAACTTTTCATATAAGTGCAAAACAGAACACAGCCTTTAACTAAGGCCTCACGGTGGCTCCGCCATAATTGCTAATTCCCTGGTGCATTCTCTATGCAGCAGGTCTGGTTCTAAACACCTGGTACTAATTTAAGATTCTTCTTCCCTATGTAAACAAACATACTGTGGGGCTTGGTTACAACATGCTTGTTTCTCAACTCACTTAAACCATATTCCATCTTGATAAATAGTTGTGACAACCATTTTAAATCTGGCCCTGAACCATGCTACAGATGTCGTAATATAGAAGCATTCTATATGGCTTGAGATGCAGTTCTAGAGGTCTACTGTCAAGAAGCACCAGTTCCAATGCCTTGGCTGCATCTTTAAAACTGTTGGCATTAACCTCTTCCATCCAGTCAGAAGATTAATCCCATCCTATAAAATAATCAGTTCAGTGTGAATCTAACACTGAGTTGGCTTGCTTTCAGCCAGATTTCAGGCTGGAAACATTTGGTGTCAGGTCAAAGTGTTTCAAGAAGGTTGTTTTGACCTATTTGTCACTGGAACACTCATTTACATTTAAGTGTGTATACATCCTCAGATGAGAGGCACATGAGGGTGGGAGGACTATCTCTGCTTGTCCACACAACTGCATACACACATTTGTTTAGGAAGAAATGAAGTTGATGAACAGAATTTTCAGCTATATTAAATAGGCAAACTTAAAACAATAGAGCTTCATCCATTTACACCAGCAAAAAATTTAGCCCCTGTGCCTTCCTCCAAGTACTGGAAAATTAATTTAGAATTCATTTTGGGAAGCTTCAATTTATATATCTCCACTTACTGCTCCGGGGACTGCCTGCTGACGCAGCTGCTTTGGTTCCAGCTATTGCTGATGCTCCTTCTCACGCTCTGCATGCTGTTCATTCTCATGTGGCATTCTCTTTCACTTTTTTGCTCCAGCTACTGTTGCTCTTGCCAATAAAGATTAGCATAATCTTCAAGAAAATCTGGCAGAAGGTCACAGTCATTTGAGGGAGAGAGTAAACAGGGTAAGAAAAGGATAGAATGGGATTACAAGAGGAGTACTCTGCCCAATACATGCAGGTCATGCTGTCAACCCAAAAGTACTGGAATTGAACTCAGCCAAAACTAGACACCTGAGAGGTCATGCTGGTTTGGTATGTCTGCTCCACTAGGTGTTGGATATGTTATAACATAGAGACTGCTATCTGTTACTGAATGTTTTTCCTGTCTTTCTAGGTAAGTAGAGGAAAAATTACTTTCAAATATTTAGCATGTTTATTTGTGATTTTAAAAACTATATGCTTGTCTTATTACTGACCTTAGGCTCTTTCTCTGCTTGTTAATGAATTGGTAAAGTATATTTTTATTTCTCCTTTAATAGACAAGAGCTGGTTCAGTGTTTTGATTTTGCAAAGAGATTCTAGTATCACTGGGGGAGTTATGTTTCCTTACAACCAGGCCAAAAGAGAGATGTTTTTATTGTTTTGGTTTTAGATTTTGGAAGAAAGCAAGAACAGCAGAAGGGAAGTGTCCATGAGAAAATCCTGTGCATGTTTCTGAACAGAAGTTAGCCACTCTAACAACAAAATGGCTGCTCTCTGCAGAGAAACAGAAGTCTAAGAAATACAAAGGTCAAGGAAAACAAAACCAAAAAAAACAAATAAAACAACAAAACAACAAGAAAACATAAGGATTGATAATTACTTCCATTACAAAGTTTATTAACAGTTTAAAGAGAACCATGGCAGGAAACAGGGACTGGCTAACTGGAATGTTTAGTGTACATTAGCGTGAAAAGAGAGTGCTGATCTTGGGATTGAGTTATTGTCTTCATGTTTCTTGTGACTGATGTGAGCAGGTCTGATTCTTGTGAATTTGGTTCAGTGCATGAGGCCTTGATCTAGTGCTTGGCCTGTGATTTAGAGAGCTAGTAGATAACCCTTAATCTAGGGATACATCTGCCTTACAATTAAAAGCCAGGTAACAGTGAACATTTCAGCAATGAACAATGAAGAGCTAAGAGGAGAGTTTCTACTTTGGTTTATGCTTTTCTTTATAGTCCATTTTTGCCAGAGAACTACGTATAAGCAGAGAGTCATCAATGGCCATGTCTAAATAAGACATTACTGCATAGTCATTGATGTGCATTTATTTAGCACTTGTATTAGCAAGTACTAAATAAATGTGCAGTAACCGGAGTTACTGCACAGTAGTGTTGGCAAATGTCTTTTAGGTGATGCTACTGCACAGTCGCCTAATATTGCGCTGTTGCCTAATACTAGTCTAATATTAGCAATGTCTCTGCTGTGGCACATGACTACACAGTATTTTTCAGCTACAGCACAGTCAGCATCTCATGTACACATACCCAATTATCTTGACATGTACTTGATGAACTGCTGTGTTCTGATTTCTGCCTGATAAGAGAGGTGACTTCTTTTGCATGAAGTACAACCTGGGAGCCCTGATAGAGAAGAAGATTCAAGATCTTAAGGAACACCTGTACATCTTGTAAAGCATCAGGAATACAGATGATTCTTTGGATGGTCATATATGGTTAATATCACAATAGGTCCTATAGGGCACATCCACACATGCAATCACATGCACTTGCAGCAGCTCAAAAAGAAGTGGTGCAAATTTGATCCAGGGCTTTTTGCCTCAGCGCACATGCCCAGAAATGCACTTTGGTGTGGGCCAAATTGTGCCACTTGGGGCAAAAGAACCCTGTCTGTATCCTCCTGGATCTGGAGCTAGAGCCCAGGGCCAGCACCTGTGCTGTCCCCAGCAGTATAAAAAGCTGCCCTGTCCTGGCCCCAGCAATACAAAAAGCTGCCCTGGCAAGTAGTTCAGGGCTACTGACTCTCAGAAGCTTCTGGGGCCCGGCCAATTGGTACCTGGGGACACTACCCCTTGTGCCAGCTGGACTGCTGCAGCAGCCCTGAGAGTTCCCTGCACCCTCTACCCACTGCAGCAGTTTGGCAGTGAGGGCTGCTGCCTGGCTGTGTCCTACTGTGCACCTGCCAGACCTGGATGGGGACTGTACAGCCAGTAGAGGCATTTTGCCTTCTGGGCCAGCTGCCAGTGGGCTGTGGCTGCAGAGTTTGCCTTTGTGCAGCACTATAGACATGTGTGCCCCCTGCCCAGCCATCTAGGCAGCTATTGCCCAGAAGATGTTCCCAGTGTGGTGGCCTGCTTTGAACTGTCAAACCATGTCTTCCTAGACCCAGTTAACCAGGAGATCAGTCATCTCCCACTGGGTCCAAGGTGTGGGTGGCTGTGGAGGGATGTGGGGATCCATGGGCTGTGTAGGTAGGTGTGGATGCATTGTGGGGGGACTGGGAGAGGGAGCTGCTCAGGAGGGGTGGGTACCCTGCCCCCCACAGGGTGCAGCCCCCCTGAACAGCTCACAGACTGCCCCCCACAGGGCTACAGCCCCCCCCACAGGAGATACAGACCCTCAACAGGGGTTACACCACCCCTAACAGGGCCCACATGCCCCCTACAGGGGCTACATCCCCCCTGCAGGGCCCACATGCCCCATCCTCACTTGCTTTCCCACACCACCATTTTGCTGCCCCATCTGGCCCATCCCCCCCGGTTCTTGCAGCCCACCAATGGCTGCCCACCACAGCCCCACCCTCTGTTTGCACCCCCAGCCCCCAAAATGGCTGCTCCACCTGGCCCTACCCCCTGCCTACTCCCCCAGTCCCCCCAGGGGCTGCCCCTGTTGGCCCCATCCCTTGTTTGCATCCCCAGCCCCCGTCATGGCTGCCTTGCCTCCCCCCCCCCCCCCCCCCCGGCTCCAGCCTCTCAGCACTTAAAAAAAAAATTCTCACGCTCGCTGGCAGTAGCAGGGACTGTGGAGGCTCTGGGGCCAAATGGCAGAGCCCTCCCATGCAGCATGGGGCAGTGGGGGGCAGCCAGCTCCCTGATTGCGCCCCCACCTGGCCCCGCCCCTGATGCCCCTCCCTCCACCCAGCCCCAGCAGTCCAGGCTTTGAGATGCTGCAAGACGCATGTGCGAGCTCATGTGGACACCCATAAGGGGAGGCAACAAATGACAAAGAAAAACAAAGACAACTGGTAATTTTGTTCCTATCGGGCTATCTTCACAGCTAGAAGTGTTGTATTATTACCAGGTGTTGAATAAGATAGGTAAACATATCAATTTACAAGAAGAAACAGAGAAAAGGACCCACAAGGAATAGAATTAAGACCCACTGCTTAGCACAAATCAGACAGAGCTAAGAAAACACCAAGACAATAACCACAAATGGCTTAAGGTGAAATAAATGTTTTCATTCAGGACTTCACATGATGGGGTATAGAGCATCCTCCAAGCCACAGAAAGATGGCAAGACAGGTTGCTACTTGCCAGAAGTAAAGTCTAAGAACATCAAAGGCAATACCTAGTGTGATTCTGAGGTTAAGAGAGTGTCCTTTAGCAGTTATCTGCTCTGGCATCAAGAGCATTTCTTATTAGGCACCACTCCATAGATTGTGGAAGTCTCTGGGAATCTGGGAAGAGAGGTAAAGAGAAGGACTATCATAATGATCTTGGAAATCTTTCTTGTCCCTCAAATGAGAGAAGAAGGAAGGCAGAAAGCAATGAAGGTGGACATTGGTTAAGTGATATAGCAAAGAAGGTCTTGGTTTTGTGAACTACTATGTCACCTTCTAAGGAGAGAAGGGATAGTATGATTCTTACGGCCTCTATTTCTGTAATAGGGAAACCAATTTCCTGGATGACAGGTTAGCTAAGGTAGCCAGGAGTACTTTGAATTAATCATGAGGGAGAGTTAACAGGGAAATATTACACAAACATTCAAATATATAAACAAGTCCCAAGGTATCATATATATGACAAATCCAAATGCAACAGGGAACACATTTTTAATTATCTATCCATCAGTGACAGGAACCTGGGTAATAAGAGAAATTGGAGATGTTCATGCACAAGAAGAAATATGTTGTGGCTGGTCTTTCTTCATTTTAACTGGAAGGTTAAAATTGATGTTTACAACTTGTTCTATAGGACTAGAATGGGAAAAAGTAGTGTGGGTGATATTTTACATCAAAGATACTATACATATTCATAAATGACTCAGAATCATAGGATCTCGCATGTTTATGGATCAAAGTATTAACTAGTAAAACTAAAGCAGCACTGTAGCAGAAAGGGATCTCGGAGGCATAGTTGACTCCATTATAAGCATGAGTTGTCAATGTGATGAAGTGATCAACAAAAGCTAACCACAATTTATCATGCATTAGCAGGTGCATCACAAACAGGTCCAGGGAGGTGATACTTCCCCTCTATGTGGCACTGGTGAGGCTACAGCTGGAGTACTGTGTCCAATTTTGAATGCCGTACTTCAAGAGGGATGTGGATAACTTTGAGAGGATCCAGAGCAGGGCCACTCGTATGGTTAGGGGCCTGCAGGTAAGGTCCTATGAGGAGAAATTGAGGGTCCTGAATCTTTCACCTCCGCAAGAGAAGGCTGAGAAGTGATCTTGTGGCCATTTACAAATTCATCAGGGGAGGACAGCAAAGGATAGGTGATGCTCTATTTACCAGGGCACCCCTTGAAGTAACTAGAAATAAGAGCCACAAACTGACAGAGAGCAGATTCAGGTTAGACATCAGAAAGAACATTTTTATGATAAGGGTTGCCAGAATCTGGAATGGGCTTCCAAGGGAGGTGGTGCTCTCCCCTACCTTGGGGGTCTTCAAGAGGAGACTGGACAAACATCTGGCTGGGGTCATCTGACCCAGCGCTCTTTCTTGCCCAGGGCAGGGGGTCAGACTTGATGATCTGCTGAGGTCCCTTCCAATCCTAATATCAATGAATCTATAAAGATGTCATACTGGTTGGCAACTATTACAGATCAACGAATCTTAGTAGAGAACATGATGAATTCCTCCTTAAATATCTTTCCGTAACAAGTAGGAAGAAATACTGTGGTACCATGGATGAGTTCAACCTAATGGACATTTGCTAGGTATCCCAGGTGGCCAGTAAAAATTTCCTTACACATTATAAAAATAATAGATGATAATTTCTTAATAAGGAAAGTCCTGTGCTTAAGAGAAGGCAAGTAAATATTGTACCTCATTCTGATGAATTCAGAAGAGTTCATTTCTGATCTAAAACTTAGCAGCAATCACAATCACATTTCATTTACATTGTGCAAACAGAATATAGCATCAACCGTATATATATATTTGAAAGTTAAAAGGGCTAATTTTAAAAGCTTAAAGCATTATAAACCAAAGGAAAACTAATTCAGTTTTGGAAGTGGTAGCAAAAACTTGAAATTGTTCCAGAATATCTTCCTGCATACCCAGTAAGTCATGATTTACAAACATGAAAACAGTTATACTGAGCAAGAAGGGTTCTTTGTTAAAAAGCAATGTTTAATAGATATTTGGTTTGTATTTGGAATGCAAAATGAACATGTATCCCATATGATCTCATACATATTGCACATAATCCTGTCAATGGAATAAAATTTTATCATCTGTCAGAAAGGAGGATTTGAGGCTGTATTAGCTAAAATTAAACAGTTTTAAATCAACAGACTGAAAAAAAAATGCCCAAGAGTCTTAAATAAATTAACTAAGGAACTCTTTCAATGACTAATGTTAATTTTCAACAAATCTTGGAAAGATGGGGAAAGATTGGCAGGATTGCCAGCGAAGTTCCAGTATTAAAAAAGGGTGACCCAGGAAACTCTATACCATTTGCCTGAAATTGAATCCACTTAAAGTAATAAAGCAGTTAATCTGAGACTATCAGCAAAGACTCAAAAATATAATTATTGCCAATCAGTATGGTTTCCATGGAAGGCATGTTTTATACAACCCCACTGTGGGGTTTTTAGACCAAAGTTAGTTTCTGAATGGCATTATATAACAAAACTGCTTGCCACAGCCATAGACTGGACTTAATAACCCAAAGGTCCCAGGCCAAGTACTGATGCAGTAACATTAATACAAGGCAAAAAAGAATATGGTACACTTGGGTTTGCATGATATTGCATTAATAGGGTACATCTTGGATGAGTTAAAGACTGGGTCAAGAACAGCTTGCAAAATGGCATTATGAACATAAAATATCAATGAGTAGGGCCATGTCTCTTAAGTTCCCCAGCGAATTGTTCTAACCAAATTTTTCTGTTTTTATAAAACATCTAGATAAGAATACAAAAGTCTTTGCAGGTTAAACATGTCATTAACATAACGATATAAAGACCACTGGGGTCATAAATAGCAAGGAGGTTAGATTGCTGACACAGTATAAAGGTGATGATGCCTCTGTACACCGCATTGGTAAAATGGTTGGTATATGGATTAATTCATGATGGATACATGGAATATATGTGTGTGCATTAGGGTTCAACCTTCCATACAAAGACTTAGTAAGAGCCAATGGCTTGAAGGTGAAGGCAAACAAATCCCATCTTGAAATGATATACAATCTTAATCTGAGAGCAGTAAAGAAAAGACAACTGAATATTATACCATTTATCAATAGGTTGAAGGAACTAAACTTTGCTTGGAATCTTTAAAGCAAAATGAACCCATCATTTTTTTTAAGAAGTATATTTTAATCCAATATGTAGGAGATATTCCTTAGCTTTATAGTTCAGGCTTGATGGTCATGTTGGGCATGTCCAGATGAGTGCGCATGTGCCTCTTGCAGCATCCCAAACCAGTCTGGGACACTGCACGAGGCACTCTGGGAACAAAAAAAATGTTCCCTGTGCTGCATATTTGCAGTGCAGGGTCAACATTTGATATCTGGAGAGCCAGGTATCAAAAAGTACCCCGGGGGAAAAAAGTGGGGCAGGGCACTCCCTCTTTCAGTCTTTATGTGGCATCCTGCCTAGCCGGGTCACACTCGCACAATGTGACAACAGCAGCATGGGTGCCAGGTGGCCAGGGCTGAGCCCTGCTGCCACCCGCTACCTGGTGCCACACGGGGAAGCTGTGCCCCGAGGTCCCAAGCAGCTTCAATGGCCGCTGCTGCTGGTGAGTGCCAGGGGGCTGGGGCCGAGTGGGGGGTGGGGTGGGCAGGGAGGCTGAGGCCAGGTGGGTGGGGCATGTGGGCCCTGTGAGGGGGCTGTAGTCCTGTTGGGGCAGCTGTGGCCCTGTGGGGGGAGCAGTCCATGAGCTGTGTGGGGGGCCTGCACCCTGCGGAGGGCAGGTGACCCACCCATCCTGAGAAGCTCCTCATGTGCCCCCCACACCCACAGTCCCCTCACAATCCACCCACAAACCCCACACCCCCAAACAACCCCCACAAATCCCTCACCCACATACCTGGCCCTGTGGGGCAGGAGTGAGGGCACTGGGGCAGAAGGCAGGCAGTGGGTTGAGAGTGAAGGGCAGGGGCAGGGCACTGGCATATCAGTGCTGCTCAGTGCTGCACATCCTGGTGAGTAAAGGGGGTAGGGGCAGCTCTGATTTTTCTTTGACAAAAAAGCCAAAAATAAATGCCAAGCTATATAGATATTTAGAATTGACTTTATTATGATGATGGAGGCACTGGTAGGCTTCCAAATTGCCTTAAAATTGTATATATATATATATATATCAATAAAACATTGCCCAGCTGATTTTCTTTTTATAGTGCAACAAATCTTCATGTAGTATCTGGGTGGTTCTTTCAAAAGTGTGATATATCTCTCTGGAGGAGTGTCCTTGTTGCATGAAGGCCCTTTTGAGATTTGTGAGGTGGTGATCATGAGTATTCTCCTTGCTGCAAACTCAGTGGTATCTGAGCTTGGCTGTATATTACAGCTTTCTTGGAATGTTTAGGGTGATTGCTGGTTCTGTGTAGATATGCATGTTGGTCCATGGGTTTCTTATATATGATAGGTTTCATTTTACCATCCTGGATATTGATCATGGTGTCCAAAAAGGAAATGTTGGTATTAGAATATTCAAGTGATAGCCTGATGGAGGGGTGATGTTTATTAAATTTTTGGTGGAAATCAATCAGAGACTTCAGGGTTTCGGTCCAAATGATGAAGATGTCATCTATGTATCTCAGGTATAGTAAGGATTTGATGGTGCCATTGTTGAGGAAGTCTTCTTCTATGTGGGCCACAAAAAGGTTGGCATATTGTGGGGTATTTTGGTGCCCATAGCTGTGCCCATAGACTGGAGGAAGAGTTGGCTGTTGAAACTGAAATTGTTGTGTGTGAGGATGAAGTATAAGAGTTTGGTGATATCTTGAGGTCTGTACTTGTAGATATTTGAGGGAGGCTTGGATGCCACCCTGGTGTGGGATGTTGGTATATAGGCTAGTGACATCCATGGTGGCTAGGAGGGTATTGCTGGGAAGGTGGTCTATGTTTTTGAGTTTTCGCAGGAAGTCAGTTGTATATTAAATAAAACCCAGTCTTTGGGTGATGAGCGGTTTTAAGATGGATTTAATGAAACCTGATATTTCTTCCATTAGGGTACCATGGTTTGAACTATTAGGGCTCCATGGTTCCATAGGCCCCCAACTACCTGTGGGGTCATACTTCTCAGAGGAAAATCACTCCCTCTCCAATCTCTCAGTTCTAATCCTCAAAGGACACTGACAAAACACCTTCCTTAGATGAGTCTATGAACTTCACTTCATAAATCTACTGGATACAAAAAATCATGGACTCAATATAGACATTGGATTTATGACACATTACAACCTACCTGACATCAGATTCAACAGGTACCTGCCTGACCTCTTACATTGTTCTTTGCTCCCCTCCCCTACTTTTCTGCCCTTTGTCTCCCTGATTTCCTACTATTTCCTTCTTCACTCAGAGCCTCTTTCTTACCCTGTATTATTACTTCTGTAATGTTTCCCTTTGGTCTTCCCCTCCCCCCCCTCCACCCCACTTTCTTCCCCTTCCCTCCCCTACTTTACCTTTTGTTTCTCCTTTCTACCTATTTATATTTTCAGTACATCCTCTCACACTTTGAGCTTCTCTCATTCCTGTTTTCCTTATCTCCAACTATTTTGTTTTTCACTGACAGCCTCTTTTCCACCCTGTATTCAAGCACTGTAATGTCTCCCTTTAGCCTATTCTCCCCCTGCTTTCTTCCCCCTCCCCTCTCTGCTTTACCTTTTGTCTTTCTAATTTCTACCTATTTACATTCTCACTGACATCCTACCACATTTTTAGCTTCCCTCATTCTTGGAGTCTCAGGACAGCAGAGACTCCCTATGCTAGAAGAAGGGTGACTGAGCCCGAAAGCTTGCCAAGAACTTTTTCCAACTACTCAGTTGCAGTTGATCTAATAAAAGATATCACATCTACTCAAAGAACCTTACCTGCCAAATATTAGGCCTGTGCAAAGCTTCACCAGCTGTTTTGTTTCAACACTGTTTTGATTTGTTTCAAGCTCAAAACAGCAAAATTGAAATGAAATGAAGGGCTTCGAAACAGCCTCAAAATGAAACAAGGCTAGTTGAAGCATTTTGAAAGTTTAGAAAAGTTTTGAATTTCGAAGCAGCCAGCCAGGTGGTGGGAAGCAGGAGAGAGCCAGAGCCTGAGCTCCGAGCAGCTCAGCAGCCCCATGTGGCTCAGCCTGAGGGGGAGCGCATCCCTGGCTCTCCCCACCTCCCACTATCAGGCTGTACTCCGTGGGGCTGGCAGAGCTGATCAGAGTGCAGCACCAGCTCTTCCAGCCTCCCACTACCGGGCTGTGCTCCAGTCGGCTCCACCAGCTCCATGTTGCTCAGCCCGGTGGCGGAAGGCAGGCAGAGCTGGCACTGCGCTCTGCCTCCTGACACTGGGCTCAGTTCCACAGGCTGTGAGCCACTGGGAGCTGATCCCAGTGGCAGGATGCACTTCCCCCCACCATGATCAGTTTCCCAGGGCTGTGAGCTGCTGGGAACTTACCCCAGCTGGGGGAAGTGCCTCCTGCTACCAGGCTCTATTCCCAGCACTGGGGAACTCAGCCTGGCTGGGGGAGGTGCTTCCCCTAGCCAGCTGAGTTCCCCACCACTGGGAATGGAACCTGGCAGTGGGAGGTGCTTTCCTCAGCCAGGCTGAGTTCCTTAGCAATGCGAACTGCTGGTAACTGAGCCCAGCAGCAGGAGGCGCTTCCCCCAGCCAGATTCACTTCCCCAGTGTTGGGTCTCAGGCAGCATAAGCAGCCTCCTGTCATCTGGCAGGTAGATCAGGGGCCCACCTGCACCCCTGGGAGGGCTGCAGGGGCTCTGCTGGACTCCTTCCAGTGGTGTGGACCCCTGATCTGCCTGCAGGATCACAGGACACTGCTCCTGTTCTCTGGCTCTTGCTTGTCAGCAGCTTGAGGTGCAGTTTCCTAGAAACCCCTGCACCTGACTTCTTGACATTTGTCAGGCTTCATGCCCTCAGAAGGGGCTACCGTCCCTGCAAGTTTAATTGGAATCAGGCAAGAAATGACAACGTTATAGGCTGTTTTGTACTTCCCCATTATAGCCCATGGGCGAGACATTGAAACAACAAGACCATTTCAACGAAACAGAACCGAACAGTGCTTTTGAAACTAAATGAAACTTGAAATGAAACACTGTTCCATCAAAATGTTGAAATGGAAGTCAAAGCAAAACGCTCCTGTTTCACACAGCCCTACCAAATATTCTACCCAAAATTTAGCTTTAGTTAATGCTTGCTTGCCACATCTTGATCCACAGAAAACCAGTAGATCTCTCTTCCTGCTTCATCTTAAAATTTTCTTTAGCTGAGGAACTATGAACTGCATACTTTGCATTATCTATCCAGGTCTGATCTGAAGAAATCAGCAAAAACAACTGAGAAAGAAAGAAAGAATTTGGCTTGAGTAGGGCATTCTCATTTAGAAATATATTGCCCCTCTCAAAATAGGCTTTGTCACTGGAAGGCATAAGTGTAAGGCCTGTTCCTGTAAAAGAACAGACCTTATGTACATGCTAGACTTTATGCACTCTGGGCATGTCTACACATGCAATTAGTGCTATATGATTTACTGTGCCCTGGGCAATGTTTGGCCATTTCAGAGCAGATTTTCTCCTCATGGCAGTAGCCTGCTTCCAGCCTCCTCCAGCCCTGTGCCACCCCCTTGTAGCAGCCAGGGGAGGGCTGGAGGCTCTGGCTACAGCTGACTGTGGCTAAGGGTCCTCTTTAGAAGTCAGCCCTGCATAGTGCTCTTTGGCCTCCTGTGTTTCTGGCCCAAAGCACTCTGAAGCATGCTGGCACAGCCCTCTCTGCCTCTGTCACCAGAGCCTGTGCCCACCATGCAATAGCTGCTGCACCCCCAGGCCCCAGGAGTGACAACACATGCCCTGGGCCCCTGCTTGCCACCCCGCTTGCTGTGCTTTACCACCACAGTGACTGCCACCTGGTCCAGGTCAGTCTTGGGCCTGCCTGCCGTCTTCTGCTACATAGTCATGTGGCCAGGCTCACTACTGCATCTCATCCCCCCTCTCTCCGCCACTGATACCACCCAGCCCCTGGGCTGCCACCTGGACCCTAGCAGGAGGGATGCCAATGGTGCTTATGTGGATGATGCTACCAGTGCCATCCACAAGCTCCTGGGTCTTCAGCTCTACCACCTGTGAGCCTGCCCAACCAGCCAGGACTGGTGGCTGTATGTCATCCAGAGCACCTGGGATGATGACAAACAGTGGCTGGAGTCCTTTTGGATGACCTGGGCCACTTTCCAGGACCTCCTTGATCTGCTCCACCTGCACCTGAAGTGGCAGGCCACCACCATATGGCTGTCTCTCACCAGGAAGACCCAGCTGACTATTGCCCTGCTTCATGCCAGGGGTGCCAGATTTCCAGCCAGGTGAGGTGATAGCCCCACCCCTCCTCATCGGGGACCCTGCCTACCCACTCCTCCTCTGGCTCATGCAGCCCTATGTGCCTGGTGGGGGTTCACAGTGGACAGGTGAACCCCCACCAGGCACATATCAACTGGTGCCTGGGCCAGACCTATGCAACAAGTGGCTGAGGACCTGGCTACTGGAGGCACCACTGCACCTCAGCCCAAGACCACTGTGGGGCTTGTGGCTGGTTGGCAGGCAACTGCCAGGGGGCAGGTGAGGCTAGGGCTGGGGACATGGCAGTGGACAGAATGAAGGTGACACCAGGGCCAGGATGGTGTCCAGTACCCAGCGGTCCTCTTCCATTGCCTCCACTGCCCTGGTCACCACAGCTGCATGCTGCTCCAGGTCCTCCACTATCCTCTTAAGGAGGGCAATATGCCTCTCCTCGAGGACCAGGAGCCTGTCCTGGAAAGCCTAGTCTGCCTGGTCCTTCTCCAACTCCTGTGCGAATCCTCTCCTGCTTACACATAATATTCTCTATGTGCTAGGCCTGTGAGTCCATCAGCCACTCCTCCTCCAGGTATCTAGCCAGTCCTAGCAGCAGGGTCTGGTTTTGGGTCTGCTGCTGCTGAAGCCGGTGCATATGGACTGCCCTGGCCAAGACTAGTGAGGATCCTGAAGGTACATCCCCACATGCAGCTGGTGTCTCTCCCCTGTGTGCAGCTGCTAGACCTGAAGAGCTAGGAAAAAGAGGCTCCCATGATAGTTTGCAACATTTCTGAGATAATGTGTACTATACCAGGGAGCTGTGTGCTGCCTGGCCTCAGTTCAGGGGTCAGGTGCAGGCAGGTGACAAGGGACCATAGTAAGTTGGCTAGGCAGGCGCTGGCACAGGTAGCCACAGGTTGAGCTCCCATCCCAAGTCACTCTGCAGGGGCAGGTGGGTCACTGGGTGCTTGCCACAGGCACCCAGCCTTTCCTGCCCTATTCCCAGGCCAGGCCTGGCCCCTGGCAGCACCTGCTGAGGCTGCTTCAGACCCACTTCTCCTGCAAGCCAGGCCATCTCCTCCTTTGCCACCAGGCCCACAGCACCCATGCTTGGGAGGCTGAGGAGATCCCAGCTGACTGGGACATGGAGCTGGTGGCACCCCTGCCCTCCCCACAGGGTCCTCTCTGAAGAGGCACCTCAAGGCTACCCCCCCATGCCATGCATGCCCTGTGCCCCATGCATACCCCTGGTGAAAGTGTCATGAGTGTGCTGCAATGAACTGTTTCCATGGACTGAGGGGTGCCTGACCCACTATGTCCTATTGATGTTGTTAGCCATGGTGCCCCAGGTGCATGTGAGAAACTGGCTTGAAACCCTGAGCTTTGACAGTGAGGTGGGAAAGCCCATGCTTCCCCATAAAATTTACCACCACCTGGAGGGGTACTTCTGCCTATGCTACACATCCCTGTCTCCCACATCTGAGAACATCATCACTGCCAGCATCAATTCATTTCTTCATGTGAGAGGCCTGTGCCTGCTTAGCTGAAGGAGCACTGGCTGCTCCATAAAGTTTTTCACTGCCTCTCACCCCCCTGTGTGCTGGGGGTGGGGAAACTCCAGGTGCCACGGGGAGCTTGGCCAGGATGGATGGGGAGGGGGGGAAGGGGCAGGGATGGGGAGGGCTCTTCCCCCAGTGTCGGGCTTACCATGTGGGCATGGCAGGCATGCCTGATGGCTCAAGTCTGTCCCCACTGGTGGTGACAACAACATGCAGCTCCCCATGGCATCCTGAGGTGCAGAGGCATGACACCTAGCTGGCTGGGTAGGGACCCCCTCCAGGGAGGAGCTAGAGCTTATAAAGGCAGGTTGGCCTCCTGGGTGGGGCTGCACACCCAGAGCTGATGGGGTAGGTGCTGGTCCGGGCCTGCGGGCTGGCAGAGCTGCCAGAGCTGCTGGATGATGTCAGGGGTGGGGACCATGGTGGGATAGGCTTCTGGGGCTCTGAGGGGCCCTCCCCTGTTAATGTCTTGCTGCCACTGCCAGGCCATGATGGAGGTTCTGGCAGGCCACCTGTGCTGGAGAACATGATGTGGTTCCACCCAGGGTCCTGGGGCATGAGAATGTGTTCTAGTGGCTTCATAATAGGCATGGTCCTGTGGGCAGCCCCTGACCACTGGTTGTGGACAGTGATGCTGACCCGCTGTGCCTGCAGGGCCATGGTTTTTATGCAGCACTGGCATGCCAACCAGGTGTGCCCATGATCCTGCATGTGGGCTCCAGGCCTGCACAGATGTGCAAGTTGGAGTGCCTGCCCTGGGCAAACTGGGTCTGGACTGCGGCCTCATCCCACAGTGCAACAAGGTCTATAGTCTCATCCTGGAACCAGTTCCACCCCCAGGATGCAGTGTGTGACATTGGGGATGATGTCAGCATGGCTCCCTTGATGGCCCTCAGGGGGTGCAGGTGAGAGCCCAGTTTGGGGCAGGTGCCTACAGCACACAGTACAGGGGCATGGCATGGGACAGGCAAGCAGGTGGTGGGGCTGGGCTGAGGGCCAGTGCCAGGGTCCAGGAAGGGTGCTGTGGCTGACCCAGGGCCTCTGCTGTGGCACCTGGTGGCCAGAGGCAGGCAGCAAGTGGCACAGACCCCCCAGGGTCACTACAGAGTTTTAAAGGACAAGGTGGGGGAAGGAAAAGAGCTGCCCCAGCCCTGGACCTGAAGAAGCCATGGGCTCCATAGCCCCGAGGCTAGCCTGAGGGTGGCCCCCTGGTGGTGGGGCTGACTGGGAACAAATTTGCCATCTACATATGCACAACTGTACAGTTGGTATGGCACAGTTAACTTGCTATCTGCATTTGTAGGTAGCACATTAACTGTATAGCAGACTAGTTGACTGTGTTGTAAGGACTTGTATGTGTAGACAGGGATGCTTTACCATGCGCTCAGTTAGTCAACTGCATGGTAAAGCAGCTTGTGTAGATGCACCTTTTGAGAAGTCCCTTTAAAATCAATGTGACTACTCACAATGTGTAAAGTTCATGTGTGCAGGCTTTGGGTACTTGTAAGTAACAAAAGGTATGGTTACAAGTTAAAAAAACAAAGTATGATTGGAGTGGTGTTGGAATTAATCATGAAGGAAAGGCCATATGGGCAGTGGGTAGGGGTGTGTGAAATGGACCCTATTCGATTCGGACTCAGATTCAGCCCAATTCAGAGACAGTGATTTGATTCAATGATTCAGATCACTGTCCCCTATTTGATTCGGCCAAATCCAAATCTGAAGATTCGATGCTGATTCAGAGAATCAGTGATTCAGCCATAGACACAGCTTTAAATGTTTTTTCTACATCCCTCAAGGTACCAGGCATGGCTTGTGAATGCTGAGATGGTGGGGCAGATGGAGTGTCCCACAGGAGTGCGGGGGGCCTCCTTGCATGCTCAGTGGCAAACCCAGAAGTAGACCGGAAGTACTTCCGGTCCACTTCCAGGTCCACTGGGGACCATGCTGTGGGAGGAGTGGTGGCCTGCAACCTCCTGGCTGGGCAATCAGCTGTGGAGGGACCCCAGGTACTCTCCTAGACCTAGGAGGCACCAGTCGCCAAGCCAGGGAGGTGCAGAGGAGGGGCCCCCCACGGGCTCCCCGGCAGACCCGGAAGTGGACTGGAAGTGCTTCTGGTCCACTTCCGGGTCTCCTGCCAAGCACGCTGGGGAGCCCCCTGCACTCCTGTGAAGCGCTTCATGCACCCCAGCATTGCAGCATTCATGAGCCCCCTGGTACTTTGAGGTATGTAGAAAAAATATTTAAAGCTGTGTCTATGTCCGAATCTTTCTGAATCTCTCTGAATTGATTCAGAGGGTTCCAATTCGATTTGGAGAAGTTAAGGGGTGTCCTGATTCGATTCGGATTCAGAGATTCAGCCACTGAATCAGGCTGAATCTCCACCGAATGGACTCAGGGACCAAAGCTTCACACAGCCCTAGCAGTGGGTAACAGTAGGATGATACATGGGAGTAGAACTTGGAGTAATGGAATGAAATTAAAAAGGGGAAATAAAGACTAGAATGTGGAAATGTTAAGAAAATGTCTCTGTAGTGAGACTTATCAGGTTGTGGCATACTCTCACCAAATACTCAGAAAGGGAATGAGTGAAAAGGCCTTTTTCTGCCTCTGGAAGACAAGGTTCTTTGGGTGAATCTGTTATCTTTTATTAAACCAACTCAAAGAGTTGGAAAAATTCTTCTTAGCAAGCTTTCAAGTATAAATACCCTTTGTCAGGCTGAGGAAACATCTGCAGTTGGTGTGTGCTCTTCCTGCATGGAATGAATAGTAAAGAAGCCAGAAGCTGGTATACCTCTTTTTCTATCTCTATCTTTCATGGTTCTCTAACTGATGTTTTGATAGAGAGGGAGTCTTCACTTAAAGCATCCCAGTTCTACAACTGCCTGAAGACATTACAACTGTGCATAAAGTTGTTGGTTTTTTTACACAAATTCTTTTATTCTGGATGGAATACGTTAAATTAAAACTCACACAGTGAAACTCAGTCAAAACCATCAAGTGTGACCTCCAGTTGACATGAAAATTACATAAAATGCAACTTCTGCGAGGTTTGCTTGACAAACCATAAATCAGCGGAGGTTCACTTGAAAATCTCAAAAAACCCTGGGCTGAGTTTCAAGAGACCAACAAAACAAACAAAGACAATATTAATTTTTGCTCTTCAGCTTTATTGTGAATACTCTGCACAACTCTAAGAAATGGAGTAATCACCAGGTTCAGATTTCAAACGGCAATAGAGCTGGTGCCATGGATTTACCTTGGAGTACCCCACTGTAACTGACATCAGAATCTGGTACCAACATCTTCAGAATGCTGCAGGAGGAATTAACTAGGTGCACTTCTCCAAAGAACCACCGAATATACGGAGCCAAACTGCTGCTTAATTTAACTGCCATCCGATTTTGGGAAAATATGATCAGCTGACACCTGCTGAAGTAACACTGGTAAAATGAGACATTTGGACTTTGAATGCACAAGAGCAAAGTAAAACCAGAACAATCCAAAGAGAATCTTACTGAGAATGGGATCCAAAGATAAGCAAAGACTATACAGCCTTTTATGATGATGGTGGAAACAGTCACATAAAGGCAAGAATCTGAAATTCACCCCTCAGGATTAGAAGGCAGGCAAAAGGACAATTTGCTTTAATTTGGAGAGAACAGATAATCCAACAATTAAGTGACATAATCACAGATACTTGTCAGAAATGAAGCCAATAAATCTCCTCCTTTTCCTTTCCACCATCATCTGCCTGTTAAGACATTAAAAAGTATGTTTAAAAAATCCCAACAACATCCATCATGTATAGGTCCCTTGTGCAGTCATTTGGAAAGTGTCAAAACAGTACACACTACCTACAGCTGCTAACTTATTTTCCTTTTTTTGGCTTCTATACAAGGCACACACACCCTGCACAGAAGCCAATATTAATTAAGTCAGATGCTGGAGCGCAGGAGTCATTGTAGCCTTTATTTACATATGCAGGTGCCCTTTGTATATATAACCTGTACTTATTACAAAGGGCTCTTTAATGAACATTCAGACTCACAAATGACATCATGGATTTAAAAACCTAATTTCCCCTCCAGAAAAATGCTAGCCATTAGATATTTTTCATAGTTAACTGTACACTGTTTCACTTTTATTTATAACAGGGAATACTTTCCTGAGAATTAACCACCCAAAGTATAAAGGTCTCAGTGTTTGAATGCTGAACTTGAGCTCTTTAAAAGGGTCCAATTTTGTAAAATAGAGAAGAGCATGTACCTTCTGAAAAATCTTGTTAGATCTCTCAAATGACAACCTCAAAAGCTAATCACCGTTGAAAATTTTGCTGACAGAGTCCAGTTCACCACTCTGTTACTTCAGCGTTAGATAACTGCAACTAAGACATACTGGAGTAAAAGTGGAGTAGTGCAGTAGTGAATCAGGATATGTTATAGATTAAAATAACACCCTTGGATTTGGTGAAAAAGGACTTCTTCTATTCTGTAATCTCACAGAATCAGAAAATTTGTTTGAGAATCCATCTGCTCCAGTAAAACTGTAATCCAGGATCTCAGCTTTCTTCTAGGTGTGACAGTTAGCAAAAAATAACATATGAAATGTTTATTGTAAATGTAAACTGATACTTTTCTCTCCTTATGTCTGCAGGAAATTTGAAAAAATAGCTCTGAAAGGCCTGAATTGTCAAATTATTTTCAGGGAATAACAACAACTGTAAGAAGTTCATTTAAATGTGAATATAATTAACTGTTTCTCTATTGATCGTTTGAACAGAACTATCAAGATAAGGCAGAAATCTCAAAATCCTAAACTGCATCCCCTGCCTTCCTGGATGCAAGGAGAATTAAACTGTTTAAATTTTCCCTGTAAGCAATTAAAATATCCATGCTCCCTAACAATTTATTAATAGTGTTATTAATAGTGTCATCAGCAAACCAAACACACAAAAAACCTTCAGCGTAGAATAGAAGATTAGAAGGGACCCCAAAAGGTCATCTAGTTCAACCCACTACTTAAGGCAGGATTGTTCCCAACTAAACATCCCAATCAAGGGTCTGTCTAACCTGGTCTTAAAAATGTCCAAGGATAGAGATTTCATAATCTCTCTGTGTAACTGTAATAGGTTAGGTGACTGAGGACTATTGTGATGCCCTGTATAGGCCACTTCATCCCTGCTAGGCTCTCTTTCTCTCTCTCTCTCTCTCTCCCCTATCTTTCAAGGTCTTGTTTTGATTTCTTTCCTGTCATGTCTTGATGGAAACTTCACGAAAGGGAGGCTGCCCTCAGAGACTGATGAGCCTAAGGTGCTCCTTCTTCCTCAGTGGTTGACTCTCCTGACCTTACTTGCCTTAAGAGCTTAAGTCATGACCTCCAGCCACCCCCATAGTCATGCTCATACCTTGCAGATGTTATGTATCATCACTTAGATGGGACACTTGTCCCCCAAAGCCACCAGGCCACTTCAGGTCTTTCCTGCCTTGCTGGGGCCTTGGCCTTCTTGGCTTCCACCCCTCTACTGTAGTTGGTCCCTTAGCCAAGGCCCACTGTTCCCAGACTGGCTTTGGGGCTCCAACCCCTTATCTTGCCCTTCAGGAACTTTATCTCTGCCCCGTTCAGGCTCCAGGCCCCCTTTTCCCAAACTCTTATCTCTGCCCCTTTGCAGGCTGTCTGTACCTTCAGCCTGACCTTGGGTAGGGTTCAAAGCAATCACATGCCACTCAGCCACTAATAGGACCCCCATACCACCTCTTTCTATTCCTACCCAAGCCACCAGTTAAGACCCAAACACAAATCTAAGCTTTCTGGCAGCAACACAAACACTCAGCCTACTGGCTGCCTACCACATTTCTTCCAGGCCCTGAATTACATCCCTTTGGTACATTCCCAAATGTCCCTGCCTGGTAGTCATCAGTAGCAGCCATCTCACAGCAAGGCCTCCTCACCCAGCTGCTTCCTGGGTCTAACTCCCTGCTATGGATCTGGCTTATATACTACTAAAGCCCTGCCCCTTTCCAGGCATGTGACTCCCCTGTTAGCTGACTTGACCACAGAGCTTTTCCTTAACCACCACTCTGCTGGTTGCCTGTACCTGTACTACAAAAACCCTGCCCATAAAGCAGTCACGGCACTTTCCAGTAACAGGGAAAGGGCTCCCTGTTCCAGCAACCTGTTCCATTGTTTAACCACCCTTATACTATTTGAAGACTGTTACCAATTCCTTCCTCAGTCTTCTTTTCTCCAGACAAAATAATGGTGGGATGGGAAACCGGTGGTCAAGGAGAACCCAGGGTTGGCAAGCCACAAACCAGGCACTGGACCAAACCAGGTAAGCACTAAGGGCCACACTAGACATCAAAGCAAAGGGGCACCAAGAGCACCCATCAGGGCTAATGTGTCTTTACACAAATGCCAGGAGTATGGGGAATAAGCAGGAGGAACTCATAGTCTTACTTGCTAGCACCCAGTATGACCTAGTCGTCTTAATGAAAACATGGTAGGCTTCTACTCATGACTGGGTGGTAGGAATTGAGGGGTACAGGTTGTATAGGTGAGACAGAGTGGGGAAAAAAGGCAGGGGTGTAACTCTCTATGTTAGGGAGCAGTACACATCTTCCATCATCAAGGCAGGGGTAGAGGAGAAAAGACTGGGGGCAAAGAAAGAGGGTTTTGAATGGGGGAGTCATAATTGACTCCAAGATCAACATGGGCCGACAATGCGAGAACACGGTCAGTAGGGCTAACTGTACCTTGTCCTGCATCCACAGATGGATCACAAGCAGGGCCAAGGAGGTGATTCTCCCCCTCTATGTGACACTGGTCAGGCTGCAGCTAGAGTACTGCATCCAGTTCTGGGCACCACACTTCAGGAGGAATGTGGACAGCATTGAGAATGTCCAAAGGAGGGCCACTCACATGATCCAGGGACAGAAGGGCACACCCTATGAGGAGAGGCTACGGGACCTTAACCTGTTCAGCATTTTCAAGAGAAGGCTGAGGGGGGACCTGATGGCCATCTATAAACTTATGAGGGGGACCAGCGGGGTTTGAGAGAGACCTTGTTCCCCTGAGCGCCTCCCAGAGTAACAAGGAATAATGGCCATAAGTTGCTAGAGAGTAGGTTTAGACTAGACATTAGAAGGCACTACTTCAGTCAGGGCAGCTAGGATCTGGAACCAACTTCCAAGGGAAGTGGTGATGGCTCCTACCTTGAGAGTCTTTAAGAGGAGGCTTGACGTTTACCTGGCTGGGGTCGTTTGAGCCGTTTTCTCTCATGCCCAGGGCAGGGGGTCGGACTAGAAGATCTACAAGGTCCCTTCTGACCCTACATCTATGTATCTATGAAACAGGATGCAATTCAACAAAGACAAATGCAAGGTACTCCACCTAAGGAGGAGGAATCCCCAGCACACCTATAGGTTGGGGGATGACCTCCTCAGTAGCTCAGTGGCTGAGACGGATCTTGGAGTCATAGTTCATTCCAAGATGAACATGAGCTGGCAGTGTAATGAAGCCATTAACAAAGCCAATCACACCTTATCGTACATTAGCAGATGCATAACCAACAGATCAAGGGAAGTGATGCTCCCCCTCTATGCGGCATTGGTCAGGCCACATTTGGAGTACTGTGTCCAGTTATGGATGCTGCACTTCAAGAGGGATGCAGAGAATCTGGAGAGGGTTCAGAGAAGGGCCACTTGTATGATTAGTGGCCTCTGTACAAGACCCTACAAGGGGAGGTTGAGGGATCTGGATCTCTTCAGCCTTCACAAGAGATGTCTGAGGGGAGACCTTGTAGCTGCATATAAGTTTATTAAGGGAGGACAACAGGGAGCTGGAGATGCGCTATTTACCAGGGCACCCCTAAGAGTAACTAGGAATAATGAGTACAAACTAGTGGAGAGTAGATTCAGGTTAGATATTAGGAAGAAATTTTTCACAGTAAGGGTGGCCAGAGTCTGGAATGGGCTGCCAAGAGAGGTGGTACTACCACGTAACTTGGAGGTTTTCAAGAGGAGGCTAGATAGGCACCTGGCTGGGGTCATCTGACCTCGGTCCTCTTTCCTGCATGGGGCAGGGGGTCAGACATGATGATCTTTCGTGGTCCCTTCTGACTCTACACTTTACAATCTATGAATCTATAAACTTTAGCTTTTTCAGCCTGTCCTCATATATCATGTTTCCTAGTCCTCCACTCATTTTTGTCACTCTCCACTGAACTCTTTCCAATCTGTCTACATCTTTTTTGAAGTATAGTACTCTAAGTGAGGCCTCCCTGGTGCTGAACTAAGTGGAAGAATCATTCCCTTTGATTTGTAAGTGATGGTTTAATTCATATATTATTAGCCTTTTTTTGTAACAAGGTTGGCTCATACTCAGCTCATGGTCCACTGTGACTCCCAAGTTCTTTTCTGCAGTACTGCAACTTTGTCAGCCTTTCCTCAGTCTGTATTTGTGCATGCAATTGTTCTGCCCCAAATACAGGACTTTGCACTTGTCCTCACTGACTTTCATGCAAATAATTTAGGACCATGTCACCAATTTACTGAAGTCATTCTGAAACCTTGCCTATCCTCCAGAGAATCTGCAACATGGTAACATCTCCAAATTTGCTAAATGTGCATTCAGTTTCATTCTCCAAATTATTAATGATGATATTAAACAGCTCTAAATCCAGAACCTCACTCCTCCCAACTAGATATTGAGCCATTGCTATCTACAGAAGAGCCCTGATGTACACGTATATTACGTTCCTGAGAAACCTTGCGTATGTCAAATTTGCACGACTCAAGGTAAATTTTCCCACAGGAAATAACAGAAAAGTAAGGGGTTGTGTTCCTTAGACCTCACATTTATGACACCAATGGTAACAAAATAAAACCTTTTTCAACCAATACTTTATTTATTATGTTATAAAAACATATTGTTTGGGCTCTTCCCCAGAAGTGGAGGGCTGAGAATCAGTTGACTGAGTTGAGATAGCATTGCACTGAGCAAACACCGCTTCTCCCTGTAAAGCTCCGTGTAGCAGGCATTGGCTTCCTTCATCAGCCTGGCAACCTTAGCACTTCTTTCATGACTGGGGTCATTTTCATCAAAGAAGGTTAGGTAAACATCCAAAAGTTTGAATGCATCAGCCACTTAATGAAGTGTAAGGAGTTAAGAGAGCTCTTAACTGAGAGCATTAAAAGGAGACTGGTGCTACCACAATGGTGGCACTGAGCCTGAGCGAGCCTCCAGAATCTTGCTTGGAAACTCAAGCTGCATGTAACTCCGTTTAACTCAGTCTGAGCATCTCGCAAAGTGTGTCTCGTGGTGCATTTTTCTGCTTGAGTGTTAATAATAACTTACATAAATGAGAGACATGGGTAAGTCAAATATATGTAATACAGGAGTCTACTGTACTCATTTAGCATAGTCCACTTTACAGTACTTTAACCTAGTCTGTATTTACTTAATTAATTTACAAGAATGTCATGGGAAACCATGTTAAAACACTTGCTAAAATTAAAGTATGTCACATCCACTGTTTCCCTCATCTACAGAGCCTGTCTTCTTGTCATAGAAGGAAATAATGTTGGTTAGGTGTGACTTGCTATTGAAAAATCCAAGTGGCTAGTCCTGATTGCTTTATTTTCTTCTAGGTACTTAGAAATAGTCTTTTTGATGACTTACTCCACAATCTTTCCTGGTATTGAGATCAGTCTGATTTGCCTGTAAGTGCCTGGATATTTCTGCTTCCCTTTTTTCAAAGATGAGCAATATACTTGTCCTTTTTTAGTCATCCAGAACTTCACCTGACCTTGTGAATTCTCAGACAATAGTCAATGACCTTGAAATAACCTCAGTCAATTCCTTCAGCAATTTAGGGTACATTCTGGATGGCCCTTCTAACTTGAAGACATCCAGCTTCTCTAAATTATCCACATCCTGTTCTTCTACTACTCTTGGCCGCTTATTTCCACCCCTATCCTTGCTGCCAACTGCACTTATCATATGGTAGCTGACCTTATTTGTGAAGACTGAGGTAAAAAAGATATTAAATATTTCAGCCTTCCCTCCATCATCCATTACTAGATTGGCTTCTGCATTCAGTAAGGGACCTACACTTTCCTTAAAATATGGGTGCATCTACACATTGCCCTAGGGCGACGTAGTGACATGCTACATCACCATACAGAGCACTGCGGCGATGTAGTGATCACTTGTGTCTACATCTGTTTGTTAGCTTTGTTGACATAGCAGTGTGCTCTCTGGGTATAGTACACCGCTATGGCGATGTAGTGGTGAAATCTACTGGTGCGCCATGTGCACGGTACAGTACCTGCCCATACTGTGCCATGCTTTAGTATTTCCAAAGGGAAGTACTAAAGCACAGCTCCATAGCAACATCACCATATAGCAACATGTAGATAGGGCCTATGAGTCTGTTAGAATTATAAGAAAGAGTCCTTTTTTTTTGCCTTGTTCCTCCTGATTTTTTCCTGTATGATCATGTGATATCATTATACTTTTCCATTTTTTGTAGGATTCTTTGCAATTTCCTAAAGACTTCACTGTTTAACCAGCCCAGCTTCTTGCTATACTTCCTATTCTTTCTTCACATGGGACAGTTTGCTTCTGAGACCTTAGTAAAGGCCTCCTTAATATACAGCCAGCTCTCCTGGACTGCTTTTCTCCTCAGAATTGCTTCCCAGGGCATCCTGCCCACGAGTTCTGAGTCTGTTAAAATCTGCTTTTCTGAAGTCCAGTGTCTTTATCAGGGGCAGGCAAAGTCCTGTGGGTTGGATTGGGCCTACAATGGACTCCATTTCCCAGCAGCCCCTGCACATGTTACTCTGTCTGGTTTCCATGGAGATCCCAGCAGTGGCAGGGTTGTGACAGTGTGGGACCAGGGTTTCCATAGAGATCAGCCTGAGCAGCACTAGCAGGGCATGGAGCTGGGCAGGGAGCTGCTCTGGGGCCAGGTCTAGGATATTGCAGAGGTGACAGCATGGGCTGAAGCTGGGGCAGAGCCATGATCCATTGTCCACATGCCCTAGGCAGAATAAGACCTGCAAGATATGGGCATGGCTGTAGGGGTGGAAGGTGTCCATGAATTTAGCCTTTAAGGCAAGTAGGGCCTGAAGAAATGAGCAGAGAGAGAGAGCACCTGAGGCTCACCAGCCTCTGAGGGCACCCACCTTGTTACCTTTTAACATCAAGGTGTGGCAGAAGAAAAAGCAGGGTAAGACCCTGGAAGGCTAGAGTGGGAGCCAGCCAAGATCAGGGTAGCCACTGGGGGCACCATGGTGGTCCTTGGGTGCCATCCTGTCACAATGCACGAGAGAAGAATAAAGACTGAAGAGACATCTTTAATCTGGGCATAACTCTGGATTATTTAATTTTGCAACCTTAATATTTTTGGAAGTTTTTTTAAAAGGACTTTCCTAATGACTTAAAGTTGAAAATCCGTCCTGTGGAACTTCATTGACTGTGATATGGGACATCAACTGGATTGAGTCTTTTGGATTCAGAACATATTTCTGTCTACCAGTGAGCTAATAGGGTAATTTTTAGCAATAGATAACTTTTCTCATTTATGTGGACCTATCACTGAGAAGAGATGGTGACAAAACATTGTTTCAGTGATTTCCACAGGTGTTTATCTGGCCACAAAGGGATGTTAAGACTTAGAAATAATAGATTCAATTCCAGGTAATGGAGAGAATTTGTTCTACTGGTTTTTAGACCCTTCTGCCCATGTCTCATGAAAGTCTCTCCTCATCCCCTTTTGCTCCCATACATTAGGAGGATCCATTGACGCATCTCAAGGAAGGCAAAGGATGTCATCCTCCCACTTTACTCAGCCTTGGTGAGAATGCAACTGGAGTACTGCATCCAGTTCTGGGTGCTGTACTTCAAGAAGGATGTGGAGAAGCTCAAGAGAGTCCAGCTGAGGGCCACATGCATGATTAGAGGCCTGGAGACCAAGATGTATGCGGAGAGACTGAAGGACTTGGGATTGTTCAGCCTGGAGATGCGAAGAGTCAGGGGAGACTTGGTTGCAGCCTGTAAGTATATCAGGGGCATACATCAGGGTTTAGGGGAGCATTTGTTCACCAAGGCCCTCCAGGGGAGGAAAAAACATAATGGGCAGAAGCTGATTGAAGATTGCTTCAGGGTAGGCATAAGGAAAAACTTTTTTACAAGCTGAGTGCCAAGGATTTGGAACAGGCTCCCCCAAGAAGTGATACAATCATCCACCCTGGTAATCTTCAAAAAATGCCTTGACACGCATCTTGCTGGGATCATTTGATCCCAGCAGTTTTTCCTCCCCATGTGCAAAGGGGCTGGACCAAGGAGACTGTAAGGTCCCTTCCAGTAGGCCTGTGCAAAGCAGCTGGTATTCACTTTGGATTCAGATTCAGCCAATTCGGGGGACAGTGATTCAATTCAGTGATTTGAATCGCTGTCCCAAATTGATTCAGTCAAATCTCCAAATCAGCCAGGCCCATTCCCTGCCCGCTCTTCCAGCTCAGCAATGGTTGCCCACCTACCCCAGCTCCCGGCACTTGGGGAAAAAAAAGCCCAGATTTAGCAGGTGCTGCCAGGCAGGGGAGGTGATCCCCGCTGTCCCCCACTGCCCCATGCAGCATGGGGGGCTCTGCATGAGCCCCCTGCCCCCCCCCCGTTGTCCCAGCCCCCCATGGCTGCCCTGCCTGCCCCAGCTCTGGCCCTTTAAGAAAAAAAAAAGAGAAAAACCCTGGATTCACCATTCCTGATGACCGGGGGGGGGGGGTGATCCCCTCTGCCCTGTGCCATGTGGGGTGCTCTGCATGAGCCCCCCAAAACCCTGAGGCTGCTGCAGGATGGTGAGTTCTGGGGTTTTTCTCAGGTTTTTTTTTCTTAAAGGGCTGGGGCACCCACGGGGGGGCTGGAGGAGCGAGGGTGGGGGGGGCCAGGGGCTCATGGCCGAGGCCCCCCTTGCAGCATGGGGCAGTGAGGGGCAGCAGGAATTGCCCCCCTCCCCCCACCAAGCAGCACCCGGTGAGTGCAGGCTTTTCTTTAAAGCACCGGGAGCTGGGGCAGGCAGGGCAGGCATGGGGGGGCTGGAGGAGCAGTCAGGGGATGGGACTGGCAGGGATCCCCCCCATGGTCCCCTTCCACCCATCTAGCTCCTCCTCTCCCACCCCCTACTTACCAGCTTTGAGTCCGGCTGCAGCTCTCTGCTGCAGCCACCAGGGACTGTCCGAATCATCAAAGCTCTCCAAATCTTTTCCGAAGATTCGGAGAACTTTGAATCAATTCAGACCTTTTAATCGGCCCCCTGATTCGATTCAGATTTGGAGATTAGGCCACCAAATTGGGCCAAATCTCCTCGGAATCGATTCATCACCTGAAGTTTCACACAGCCCTACCTTCCAGCCCCTAACAAATATGAAACTATGAAACTATATACATAAGATTTCAATACCAGAGCCCTAGGATTTTGTTATTATTGCTGTTTCCAGTAATCACCCCCTCCTTAATATCTTGGGTGTAAATTGGATTTGGAGAGGGGAAGTGACTGGTTAACTTAATTAACATTTGTAGAGTTTATGGTGGACAGGCATTGTTTAAACCACAAGGAGAAATTAGAATGAGGAAATAAGGAGGCCAAATGAACTGGGAGAGGAAGGACAGTTCATGTTTAAGAGACAACACTGAGAATGGAAACATGGAGAAGAATCATGGAATACCATTAAGTCTCAAGTTATTCTCCTTTCATTTGAGTGTATAAAAGCACTTTACAAAAAAAAATGAATTACATTAATTAGAGCACAAAATACCCTCAGTGTTCGCTATTATTATATCCAATTTACAGCTATGGATATAATTCTCTAAAGTCACTTACTGATTCTGCATCAATGGAAGTCAAATGCAAAGTTCCTGCTGACTTCAGTGGTTCAGAATGAAGCCTGAAGCACAACTGGGAAATTAATATATACCCCAGAAGACTAGCCACAATCCCCTGCTCTTTATTTATCTGAATTAAAGGTTTCTTTAGACATGTCATCAATTTATAACATTTTATAAAGATTCTCTCTCTTTTTAAAAAAGTAAATAAAAACAGAGGAGAGTATATCTAAACCACCATATTTAAATTATGTTAAATTAAATGCAACTAAAAGTCATTCATAAAACATTAATAACAAGGAATTAAGGCTTGTACTCTGTTTTTTGCTACTGTTATTAAGACTACACTGTGCACTAGGTAACTTACCACTTTGTGAACTTTGGCAATATTATTAGCTATATGTTTACAAGTTATTGTAAACTTTTACAGTTAAAGGCAATCAAAGTTTTGTTTAATATGGTAATTGGTAGGAGTCCAGCCTATGGATTCCCATTTAATGGTGCAGCTGCTTTGTAACTGGGACATGGCTTAATTTTGGAAAACCACACTGAAGTCACATTTCTTTCACACAGCTTATTTGTAATTACTTGGCCTGCTCATTTTATTCCTCTTTAAAATTATCTGGGATGCATGCCATGATGGGTTCTATAAGAGTCCTTTTGATTTATTGATCAATCCTGTAATGATATAAGACTGCCTTGGAATTAAAAAGTCCTATATGTGCAAAGAAATAATTGGGATAAACTGATTAGAACAGAACTCACAGAAAAACCCACACAGGGGCCTTGTTACACATTACACTTAGCACATGTTATATCTAGATCATAGTAAGTATTAATATGACTTAGAAAGTTTTCTGAGCAGTTGCACATTCATGCTTATTACAATCTAAATATAGATCATAGTACCACACTGGTGTCTTGAACTGGCTCCCTTTAATCCTAGGGCCGAGACTGCAAAATAAGCTGATTTAAAGGTCCCATCGTGGCTCTCATGCAATCTCAGGTCTGAGATCCAAAAATCCGCTGATTTTCAGTCTTAACCTGGAGACCCACTGGAGCCAGTTGAAGACTCCTGGGCAGTCCTGGGGCTGGGACCCATAATCAGTAGGGTGAGTCCCAGACCCAGGACTCAATTGATTTTATCATCTCCATGAAGCAACACAAAGTGTATTACTCAATACGACTGGGAGATACTTCTCACTCAAAAAGGTGCAACTTTCCTGTAATAAGGGAGCACATACCACATTTTATCCTGCTTGAATTCTTGGGGCGTGTCAGATGAGCATGGCCGTGAGGTATGTGGTACCGCAAACATGTCTGCAGCACCATATGCTGCACAGTAAGGCATTCTCCATGCTACAAAGGCACTCTGCCCATGCATGCGCTGCTCCATTTTTTTTTTCCATGGGATTTTTGATCCCTTGATATCCAGGGGTCAAAAAAACCTGTGGGGAAAAAAAAATGGAGCAGCACATGGACGGGCAGCACATGCTGCTGAAAAGTGGAGCTGGGCTGCCCAGAGCTGCATTGTGGCTGCCAGCCAGGCTCCACCTGGCAGGATCACCATGGCTGCAGCCCTGGGAGTCCACCAGGGCCCCACAGGTAAGGCTGCTGGGGCCAGCACAGTGCTGGCCCCAGCCTCCCCTACCAACGCGGGGTAACTTGCTCTGTGCCAAACATCACACTCATCTGGACGCAGCCTTATATGCTAGAGTTTTAAGTGTGGTTAACATAGGCTAAGTGTAATGAGAAACAAGGTAGATGACAAGATCAAAACAGGAGCAGATTAATAGTATAAACTTGATCCACTGACATTCATTTTCCCCTCAGAGTCTTACAGGTGAGTTATCTTGAATACAATGCAGTCTCTCAAGATGGATCATGGAAATACCATGGATTCTGTGTTGTAACTAAAAATCGTACACAAGTTGTGTATGCAAAGGTCTCAGAGGATGTAAAAACTGGGCTGTACAATAACCAAGTCTTGAATGCAAGAATCACTATTATAGTACTAAGTAGGTGCGTCTACATGAAACACTACATCACCGTAGCAATGCACTACCTGTAAATACAAGTCCTACCCTGCTACAGAGGTGGATTTTTTTCATGTGCAGCAGTGCACATGTAGATGCCAACCCAGCTGGCTGGGGTCTGGCGGTGCTAGAGTGTGGAAGCTGCCTGCTGGCTAGCCTCACACTGAAGCACATTTATGCCCTAGCTAGCCCGTCTGCAGCATATTGAGCCTGGTCGGAGAAGCACAGGGATGGCATGCTGACACCCCAGCCCCCCTGCCAGCAGGGGCTGCTGTGACCCAGCGCAATATGTTGCAGTCTGGGCATATGCGCACCCAGCAGCAAAACACTCTGGAGTGATAAGCTCAGGACCTTACTGCTCTGCATTAATAGGCATATGAAGACACATCCATGGACCACCAAACACCTTTGAGATATTCATTCCTTGTTGCTACAGAACTAAACCGGCATTGAACCAAATTAGAACTGAAAAGCTAAGTCTCTAATAACAAATCTTCCAAGATAATGCTTTAGAGGAACAGAAAACCAAGTCTGGATACAACACTTGGGTCTGTCTTCTCCTTTGCTGAGTGATGTTTAAATCACAGTCCAGGTCAGTCTTGTAATTATAAGATATTCCATTTAATATCTCAAATCTGTGACCTGCTTTTTAATGTAAAATTTGTCTAAAACCATCTTCAGACATTCTTTCCTAAAAAATGAACTACTGTTAAGGAAGAGCTACTATAATAGTGTAGTATGTCTTACCAATCCATATGTTTCACGCATTCTCTGTAGTCTCATTTACAAATACATGAAACAGAAGATCAGGCTTCTGAGCTTCTGAGGTAGTTAGTTTCTGAAGAATTTGCCAACATGTTCTGCAGATTTTTGCTGGTGTTGCACTTTAAGTAGCACAAGAAAAAAGAAACGATTTTTCAACAGTTTTGTGGAAAATCAATTATAAATTATATGAAGTACCTCCACAACTTTCCACAGAAACTGGAACATATCTATTCATTTTCTGTAAAACAAGCTGGCAAAGTTCCTTGCAAATTTCTTCAATTATTTTCCCTCAATTTTTTTGCTGGGCTCAATCATGTCCTTGTTCTATTTGGGGTTTATGAGATACTTTTGTTTGTTTTTCAAGTGATGGAGCATTTTCCCCCAATCCATTTCAGTAATAATGCCTTGAATAACATATATTCAGGCTTTTAACTGCTGTCTTTCTGGGACTAGGATAACCTCTGCAGTGAATGTTACATGGAGATTCTTGACAATAAATTAGTTTAAATATTTATATATATCAGGAAAAAAATCAGAATTCAATCAATTCTTTGTCAGAATATATGCCACATGGAAACCAATACCTTAGAATTAGGCAGATGAGGATTATACATCCATTTGGAATGTTCCACTATCAAATGACCAAAAAAGTAAGAAAAAATTACATGAATACCTGATGACCCTAAATATAAGATGACCCTCACCCCCCCCCCCCAATAATTAAGATTTTATATATGGAATATTTATAAATGTGTTATAATTTTCAAGGTACAGAATGTAATTATTGGATGTTTACCTTGAATTTGTCCCCCTCCCACTGCTACATCAGGGAAAATAGATCTGGGGATGTCAGATAATCCCTTTGCTCTCTGCCCTCACAACATGTTCCCCCTGCAACTCCTTCCCTCCATCCTTACAGTCAGAGCCTGCTCTCCCTGAGGACATGAAAATGAGAGGCAAATTTGAACACCGTGACTTTGAAATAAACTTGCCTATAGTCATGCCAATAGGACCTACTAAGTCCTTTGAAATAAACTTGCCTATAGTAATTTGCAGATTACTAGGGGTTCCCATTAGATCATCCAGAACTGATCTATTTTACCTTATTTTGAAACTGCTACAAATTTTAACACAGGCACCCCATAAACATATTTTTAAGCAGCACTTTTTTGTATCTACTTAAATATAGCACACACTATGCATGATATTAGGCCAAGCCAAAAGGCTCATGATTTACCATATAGTTACTTGGGCTGGGCCCCACCAGAGTCAATAAAGTTTCAAGCCATAGCTCAGCACTGCTCAGTATGTGTGCGCTCCATATAACCACCAAAAAATGATCCATGTGCCAATTAGCCCCGCGTCATGACTGGAATGAAGTGTTCTTGCCATGAGTTCTGGGATCCTCCAAAAACTTATATGCAGAGTCAGCACAGGGTAACCTGGCTCAGCTTTACCTTATAGAGGACAGGGTCATATTAATCATATGTGACACATTGAAAGAGGGGCAACAGAGGGATTCTGGGTGAACTGTTTGGGACCCCATTTGGTGATGTTTACTAGACATTTAAGGCTGGTAAAGAAACAGGACTAATTGGAAATGGGAAAGAAAGGCATAGCTCAGCTGTGAGAGTGAAGAGGAAGTCAAAATGTATGCAATGTAGAGGCTTAGTCGCTCACCACAACTTGAAAAAGAGTCAGTGCTGAACAGGACTGTATACAATGGACACCACTATATATTTTATTCAGATGAGCTGCACTAACCTATCCTTATGGTATTTTACTTACTTTCAGGAATCATTTCTGTAGTTGATGATACTTACCTGTCAGGGGAAACATCATGTATCTGGGTACATGAAGGCAGTTTTCCTGAAGCATTCCCAGGAACTGTTCTTCTGGTGTGGTTTAGTACCTGCTGAGGTTTGGGGGCTGAAAGCCCACTTTGTGGAAATGGGAGCCTCTGGGCTTGGGCCTGTACGTAGGATGCCTGCCAAAAGACTTTGGAAATATCTGAAGCCCCAGGTGGGGGTAGAGGATGTTTCCTGGTTGTAGGACCTCTTATGGTTCTGGACTGACTGACAGGTTTGAACTTGATTTGGCTGATTTGGGTTAGAACACCAAAAATTTCTTTAAAGTACTTTTACTTACCTGGCAGGGGAGACACCATGATCTAGAAGATGGTTTTCCTACCAGCAGGGGATAACTGCTTTTCTGACAAGAGGTAAGTACCTTGCATAGTTAGTCTCCCACTTTCACTACAGGTGGGACGATATTGTCTTTATGCTCACTTTATGGACATGGGAGACTCCTCCCTACCTTGCTCCTGTGGCCATACGGCTGGGGGCAAGCGAAACTTGGGAGCATCCAAACCTGCACCTAGGATGGGCCAAAGGATTTAGAACCTGCACATAGGATGGGCTTGGGCCTGCACGTAGGATGCCCGCCAAAGGAATTAGAAGCATCTGAAGCCCCGGGTGGGGGTGGAGGATGGTTGCCAGTAGTAGAGCCACATATGGTTCTTGAATGACTCACAGATTTGGAATTGATTTGGCTGATTTGACTTGGAACACGAAAAATTTTCCCTAAAAAAGAAATAAAAAAATTATGGTATTTTTGGCACATGGGGAAGGTGTGGGAGCTTGCTCTGACCTTTCTGTGTGCCTGGTATTGCAGTACCTCCAGGCCCGATGCTCATTCCCTCTTGGAGAAGTAACTGCCTTTTTTGGGGTTTTTTTAAGGGCCACACACACACACACAAAAGGGTTTCCATGGGTACATCTACACATGTTATTAAAACGGAGTAATAAACTCCAGTGCAGTTTATGCTGGGGTCGGCTGTTCCCAGGCTCAGTGTCTGCACATGTGCCCAGGACTGCAGCACTTTAAGCCAGGGCGGAGCAAATGGGGGCAATCATTACTCAGGCCAAATCTCCTTTGATTTTGATGAGTTTTTTGCCTTATAAAAGACTGTAGCGTCCAGTCACATCAGAAGACACATACAGATGCACCAGACCTATCTAGGTAGACATAAGGAATATGGTAACATCCTTAACTTAGTAGGTCCTTAAGTTAATGTTACCATCCTTAATTTAGAGTTCCCTCCATCACTTTTGCCAGAAAGACAGAACAGTTTTAGTAAACATTAAGATATAATAATAATCTGCACTAATGCTAATTACCCACTTTTTTCCCAATTTCCATTTCTGTCCAGCACAGAGCACATTTTTTAAATTTAGAAGTATATTCATGTGGCTGGCAGGAAACCACTTGATTCTATGCTGGGCAATAACTTATTTGGATTTTCTTGGTATCTATATTTAATTCTTGTAATTGGCAGGTCAGTTGTATCCTGCCATTGAATCTGGGTTGTACATTTCTGAAAAGTCAACCACAAGTAAAAAACTGAACAATATAAAACAAATTTCAGTTATAATATTTTATATAATGAGAAAAGCTTTCTTTCTAGGAGGATGGTGAAGCACTGGAATGGGTTAGCTAAAGAGGTGGTAGAATCTCCATCCTTGGAGGTTTTTAAGGCCCAGCTTAACAAAACCCTAGTTGAAATGATCTAGTTGGGGATGGTCCTGCTTTGAGCAGCGGGTTGGACTAGATGACCTCCTGAGCTCCCTTCCAACCCTCATTTTCTATGATGCACATTCAGCACAAATTAAAATTCTCTCTAACCTTTGTTATTGACTTTCCTTCTGTGACACCCGCTTTATTTTTCCTGGTTTACTAAGGATATCTCAAAAATCCTTTATCACAGTTTCTGAGTAAACTATCTATTTGATCCCTTTTCATTTCTTCTGGGATGCTTCACTTACACTTCAGGCCTCTACGCATGTAAACAGACATCATCAAATAAAGCAGATCAGCTGTGGCGGAAAGTGTTTGAACTGTTGTTGCCTGTTGTCCCACATCGTGCAAGGGGCTCATCCTGCAGAACATAGGGCAACATGTTCCCCACTTACAGAGACATACCTCAGAGATTGTCTGGGACATGTCTTGGAGAATCTCCAAGGCACATCTGTGTAAGGGTAGGTTAAGCTGGAATTCCCCATTTACAGAAACCTTGGAGAGTCCCAAGGGCACATCTCTGTAAGCAGGGAAAACCAGGCAAGTGCTATCAGGGCTTGAGGGACCCAGCCCTAAACAGGAATTCCCAGGGTGTGCAGGATGGAGCCCCTCAAGCTCTGGGAATATCTGCCCGAGAAGCTGGAGTAGCATTGTACCATAAAGCAAATGGACATCTGCTACAATAATGCAACAGCAATTCTTACTACCTTCATTGCACCCACAAATTTTAGGAATGTGTGGCATGGCAAAGGGTGTGGAGGTTTGTTTACTTGGCTTTTTTTCCTCCATAAATGTTTTTATGGTGGCGCAAAGGCAGTGTCCGTTTCTATCCTAAATGTCATCTCTCACAAGGCAGGAATACATAGTTCCTCTACTTCTAAACTGGGGACATAGGCAACAAACTTCTGCAATTCATTGCAACTCTCTCAACAAATCTGAGATTAGTTCAAAACTTTCAATTTGTTCTGTCAGGAACAATGACAGAGATAATCACATTGACCAGCAAGCTGAATTGCTACTGTAGTTATTTAGGCAAGTTTGCTAGAGCTGGATATAATTTATTCAGAACATAAGCATTTAAGAAAAAACACTAAAAAAAATTAAACAACTTATATGCTTATCTACTCTGCCAAGAAGTCACCTGATTCTACATGGAAAATTTAATAAAGTACTTGAGACTCTCTCACCAGGCCTGTCTTTTTCAGTTACAGTCCCCAGTCAGGTTTTGGATTAACTGCAAGTGTCCTCACTCTCTGGGTCAGACTGATCACATTATGCACATTCAGGCACACTATCTGCCTAGCTTCATGAACATGGCCATAGTTCAAGAGGCCAGGTAGACAATGTGCCTGCAAGTGTACATAGTGATTGGCTTTACCTAGGAAATGAGGATGCTCACACTTGATCCAAAACCTAACCAGGGACAATAGCCAAAACCAATAGGTCCGGTGAGAGGCTCTGAAGTACTTGATCAAGGTCTCCATAAAGAAGTGGGATGACTGTCTAGTAAAGTAAATACAAATATGAGTATATGGTATTGCATGAGGGTGAAACCCTGCAACAGGTTAGCTACCTTAATTGGAAATCTGCATTAATTACCACTAGTAACTTAATTTCCCATGGTCAATATTCCTTATTTTACCCATTTAACCAGCAATATATGTCCTTATTGGTTTTATAAGGATTACATAATCTTGTAATATTGATACAACAGTCTTTGAATTGTCCAAGGCATTACATCCATCACAGGTTTTTTGGTATGATTGTGATGAAATTTTGGTACTTCTGATGACACATTCTAGAATATCTTCAGTGAATCAGCAAATGTCAAGACATGCTATGAGAAGAAAATAGAGTTTAAATAGTGTTAAGTAGAGATATGGTTACCTGCAACATATTCATCAACTTTACCCTGCAGAGTAAGATCTTCAGAGTCTACAGAGCTTCAAAGACTGCAGAGTGCTTACAGACCAGCTAAGTATTACCCAAATCTATATGATTTAGGTCTTTTTTCTAGTGGGTCTGCTCCCAAATGTAAACTCAGAAAATACTAGAAGATGGTTGGGAAACAAGGCTTACCACAAACAACTTGTAGAAATTTTGAAATAACATCCTTAGATGAGCTACAGAATATCTAGCTGCCACCACATGTCTTCAAATTATAGGCCTACTTCAACAGCCCGCTAAAGACAGTGAAAGTTTTGCATGCGGATCTTGTCCTCTGATGTTTATTTTAAAACTTGCCAGTAAGTTGGGTCTGTTAAGAGATTAACGGGTAATATAACTGTGGATTTGTCTAGTTTTGCATTAGGTTGTCATAGCTGAAATTCACTGACATGTAAAAAATAGTCATCGCTTTTCATTTATGTGGTGGTGGTGCTGACAGGTGTTGACTGACTGTCCACAGCTTTCAAAAAGATATTTTTACTATATGTTCAGATAGAGTTCTAGCACATTTCTGTCTCATACTGGACACTTAAAAAGGCAAACAGTCTAAAGCAATACTTTGTAAACTTTTTTATCACAAGTACATTTCCCAACCAGGTAAAAGTGATAGGTACATACCAGCTATTCTCCAGCATACCAAGTCCCTCCAGCAAAGAACTTGCATCCAATAACTGTGTTAATTTCTGAATATAAAACCAAATTTTGTTCTCAAACTTGTATAACCACCTTCTCTTTGATAGGGCTTCACTGTGAGGTATGTTTTTAAGTATTTCATCCATAGTAAGCTGTATAACCAACGGAGGGAAGAAATCACAAGATGAATATTTTAATAAGTTTAAAAATCACCACAGTCACAAAGTAAACACCATTTGCATTTAATCAGCTTCTTAGCAGTGTTGCAAAACATACTCACCATCTGTCAGGCATCTACTCCCAAATACCAAAAGCTGCTATCCTAATAAAATGTGAAATAAGCCATCTCCATAAAATATTTGATAAATCTATAAAAGCAGAATAGCGCATAATAAGCAACCCCATAAAATCCATGAAACATAAGCTTTAGTCATTAGATTTCATTGTTTCTCAGTTTAACCAAACCAAACAGATAATTAAGCAATTATTTTAACAGTATAGCCCAGTTCATGTCATAAAAAAATCAATCAAGTTTTAAAGATAATTAGGGGAAATCATCAGAGGGTGATATGACAATGGCACCTTGTTGATATTTTTATTAAATTGCAAACAATGAATTAACTTATCTTGAAATTATCCTGAAATGAACATATTTAATCTGTGATAAAACCTCCCAAATGTTACTCTTCGGTTCAAAAGAGAAACAGAACTGCTTTGTATCATGGTCATTAAGAGCAGTACATATGCAGTCTATTAACAATGCTACTTATTTTAAGGACCGCAAAGTCATAAGGTAGATAAGGATCTCCCCAGTAAATGTGTCACATGATAAAGTATTCTTTTAATGGGTATATTGACTTATGGAGCAAATCCTACTTGCCTTACTCCCAGCAAAATAAGTGAAGGGAAAAACAGTCATTATCCTTAGCAGTACTATTTGCCTAAATCAGGCAGGATTTGGCCCTAAAGTTAAAATGATGTAATTCCCAGAGGAATGAAGAGAAATAATTAAATACAGAAAATATACATCAAACAGTAGTGAATACATTTCTTGGTTTCTGAAGCCTAACTTGGGAGGTATGGGCATTAGTCTCTCTCTCCTCATAAACTTTTATTTTTTCAATCCAGTAATATCTGTGAGTTTCATATAAATACTTGTATAGCATACAAGAAAGGGCTGAGGGAAAAAATGAAATCCCTGTGAGTTGAAACTTAATAGATTGCAGTTGGTTGTTCCAAATTGTTTGTGGTTAAGAGCGTTTAAAGTTTTAAAAGCTGAGTATTATTATAGTATGAATAGGTCAGGATTTTTTCTTCTGCCGAATAATTTTTACCAGGAATTTTCACCTTGAACAAAAACAGGACCTGAACGCAAACAGCAGATGCTAATTTTAAACACTTTTTTGTGGAATATGTTTTACTGAAAGTATCTGGAAGTTGAAGGACTTGATTTTCAGCAGCAGCAACCCCTCTGGTACCACACTGTCTGCCTTATACAACTCTAAGGCCAGTTGGTACAGCCTTCTTTCCTTTGAGCTCTTAAGCATATTGCTTCATGTCCAAACCTCCTCTTTTGATGTCAGTTTACTTAACTAAGGACACAGTGGGCGCCTCTACATGAGACACTACTGCACAGTGGTTACTGCACATTTAGTTAGAATTTGTATCAGCAAGTACTAACTAAATGTGCAGTAACTGGCATTACTGTGCAGTTGTGTCAGCAAACATCTTTTAAGTGATGCTACTTCACAATAGCATATTAGCACTGTCTGTGCTATGACCTGCTACTGCACAATATTATTCAGCTACTGCACACTCAGTGTTTTGTGTAGATGCACCCAGTGGCAGGGAGAAACTAAAACTACATAGGATCTCTCTTGACCAAACTAGAGCAGCCTCAAGGATGCTAGCTTGCACCAGTGTTGGTATTTTGGATGGATGCAGGGGGTGGGGGAGGGCAATTGCCAACCAATGGTCAGTGTCAAACCGGTGAAGGAGCACATAAAATGGCTGAATGTCTTCAGGTCGGCAGGACCAGATGGCCTACACTCAAGAACACTGAGGGAATTGGCTGGAGTCATTGCAGGACCATTGGCAAAGGTATTTGAAGACTTGTGGTGCTCAGGAGAGGTCCTGGAAGACTGGAAAAGTTGCCAGTCTTTATGAAGGGGAGGAGGGAGGATCTGGGAAACTATAAGTCAGTCAGTTTGACTTTGATACTGGGTAATTTTTTGGAAAAAATTATCAAGAAGTCCATTTGTGGAGACTGGAAGAAAGCATGATGCTGAAGGATAGCCAACATGGTTTAATTGCAGGCAGATTGTGTCTGACCAACCTTATCTTATTCTATGATCCAGTAACGAACCACTTGGATGTGAGAGATGCTTTTGATGTCATACACTTGGATTTTAAAAAGGCCTTCAATATGATTCTCTTATAAAAAAAACTGGGGGATTGTGGGCTGGCAGAGTCCATGGTCAGGTGGGTTGGGAACTGGCTAATGAGTTGAACCCAGGGAGTGTTAGTGGATGGGTCTGTATCATCTTGGCAGGAGGTGGCCAGTGGTATCCCTCAGGGTTTGGTTCTGGGATGCATTAGCCAATGTGTCATGAGCAGGGCTAAGGAAGTGATACTTCCTCGCTACTCAGCGCTGGTGAGACCCCAGCTGGAGTGCTGTGTCCAGTTCTGGGCGCTGCACTTCAAAAAAGATGTAGAGAATCTTGAAAGGGTCCAAAGAAGGGCCACAAGAAAGATTGAGGGTCTGGAGGACAAATCTTATGAGGAAAAACTAAGGAATCTGAGACTGCTCAGCCTAGGGAAGAGAAGACTGAGGCGGGACTTGGAGGCCATCTATAAGTATGTAAGGGGCATATATCGGGAGCTGGGAGAAAAACTATTCACTAGGGTGCCCCAGGGGAGGACAAGAAGCAGTGGCCATAAACTGTTAGAGAATGTTGGATGTAAGGAAGAACTTCTTTACAGTGAGGATGACCAGAATCTGAAACAGACTTCCCAAGGAAGTGGTAGAGTCCTCAACCATGAAAGTCTTCAAGAGGAGACTGGACAGACACTTGCTTGGATCATTTGGGATCAGAGTGGAGGGGGTTGGACTTAATGATCTTTTGAAGTCCCTTCCAGCCCTTAATTTCCATGATTCTATGATGCTAAGAAACCATTTTTCCAGGCCGGGATTGCAGGAGCCCTGTGTACTCTGTGATTATATCTCCTATGCAGGGGAAAAGGAAGGAAGAGGTAGATGTCGTAAATATAGACATGCTAGCTTTACAACCCTATGAACACTCAACCAGCTTGCTATCTCCTGTACCCTCAAAGCACCACAAACAGGACATAGAAGAGTTAAGGATGTTTGCCTTTTGAGTACGTAAAACAAACTAGTATCTGATAAAACAAATGCTAGCATATATTGCACAATTAAAACTTTTAAGGGAAATTAATGTTAAGCTTCTTTCTTTTTCCAGAAATGACCAGTGAAATGAACAAAATAACAAAAAACTCCTTCTCTCTCCTACTTTATAATTTATTTTACAAGAGTTAAAATTTTTTTCTTACAGCCACACAAAAAAGAGCTCTCAGATTTTCTTTAATGTGAGATTGTTGAGATGATATTGTCTCTGAACTGCTTGCTAGATGTTTGTATTAAAAAAGCGTTAATAAAAACCAAAAAGAGAGTTTTGAATAGCCTGACAGAAAATCACTTCCCTTCCTCAGGCTGTGGCATTATGCACCTAACAAGCTTCTCCAGTCATCTATAAAATCATCCAGAGAAAATGCATGCATATAGAATCATCCAGAGGAAATGCATGTTAGACAGGAGCTGAATTTCTAATGTAAAAAAAAACAAGCCACACCCTTTTTGTTACATCAGACTTTTTAATGCAAATATAGAAGCAAGAGAGAAAAGAAATAGAGAAAATGCAAACATTTTGTTCCTTTGGCGGTCATTGTTAATATTTAGCGGGCCAATAGCCTACAAGTTGAACGTGGTACTGAAATGCAACAGAAGAAGAATAGAACATAGAACTTTTATTGGATACAACAGCAAGGCAAAATAGATCAGCATTAGAGGGTTGCTGTCCGCTCAACATATTTGGAGTGCAGACTCATAGGGGGAGCCTGCTTCCAGTTTCCAGTGGTATTAGGGATGAAGCCAGTATAAATCCAGTTGTCACACAGGAACAAGTTATAGTATATATTAAATCACCAAAAAATACTTTTAAATAACATTAAGGGTATGACTTAAGCCCGTAAAAGCTAGGAAATTCAGCGTTAGGGCTGAAACTCTGTCCTTAACTCACCCTATTGTATTTAGGTATCATAGGATATACCTGCATGAAACATGATGGCTTTGGTTCCTAAGCCTTTGTGCAAACTCTTATCTGTATGAGACAGGTTTTACCAATATAGCTCTAGCTGAAGCCTCCAGGTGCAAATCCAACCTGTACTCATATGGACAAAATGGGAGAATTTGTTTAATTTTAATGAATTATTATTTATCTAATTTTCTATGATTCTATGTATGACACAGTTTACCTGTTTATCCTTGCATATCTTGGCACCTGGCATCAAGTCAGTAGCTTCTTTCCAGGGACATGGGGAAATGAGGTAATCAATGAACAAGTATATGTTGAATGCATACAATAGAGGCAAAAACAAGAAAATAGGTTATGCCAAATAAACTGGTATTGAAACAATGGATCACTGGGTAATTTCATCTACACATGAAATTACTGTGAATGAGTAAATTCTGGCATATATCATGCCAAAGTTTGTTGCTCTCTAGCACTGCATTTGCACGTGTGCCCGGGACTACAGCATATGCAGCCAGGTTAGAGCAGCCTTGGCTTGCAGGGGAGCCAGAGGGTCAGCTTGCCAGTCTGGGGTTGCTGTAGCCCAGGTCAGTGTGCTACAGATGGACTGGCTGGGGCACGAGGGTGCTCCAGTGCAGGGCTAGCTGTCAGGCAGCCCCTGCTCTGAAGCACCCTTGTGTCCCATCAGCATATACATGTGCATCGTGGTGCACTAAATAACAGCACCATAGGATAGTATTTGTTTTGACATGTACTGACCTACAGTGGCATTTATTAGTTTACTGCAGCATAATAGGGTCACATGTGTAAATGCTGAGACTTTACTGTGGAGCTAATTAGGTAACTGCAGTAAACATCTTGTTTAGATGCGCCCACTGTGGATGAGAAGACTGAGCTGAATTGACATTAGGACCTGGATGTTATTTTAGAAAGAGGACTGGATGTTATTTGAGAAAGAGGAGAGCTGTTGCAGAGAACTGGCTTCAGGAATAAGAAGAGGCTTCATTGTTCAGAAGAGCAGCCAGGAGCTGCCGGTCAGAGATCCTGGGCACCTTGAAGGATTCTGGCTCAGAGAAGACAACTATGGAGTTCAGAAACTGAAGTAGGGAAATGTGCGCAAGTGTTTATTATTTATTATCTATGTTTTGTCCTTGATAAAGCAAAGAATAATTGCTTTTTGGAACCTTTGAACAATCTGTGCTGAGGGAGTTTGCTGATATGATTGCAGAGCCATTGGCCATAATCTTTGAACACTTTGGTGATCAAGAGGGGTCCCAGATAATTGGAAATGGGCAAATGTAGTGCCTATATTTAAGAAAGGGAAAAAGGAGGATACAGGGAACTACAGATCAGTCAGCCTCACCACAGTCCCTGGAAGAATCATGGAGCAGACCCTCAAGACGTCCATCTTGAAGCACTTGGAGGAGAAGAAGGTGATTAGGAACAGTTAGCATAGATTCACCAAGGGCAAGTCATGCTTGAACAACCTGATTGCCTTCTATGATGAGATGACTGGCTCTGTGGATGGGGGAAGACCGGTGGATGTAGTGCACCTTGATTTTAGCAAGGTTTTTGATGCTGCCTCCCACAACAATCTCCCAGGCAAGCTGGGGAAGTATGGGCTGGAAGAATGGACTGTAAGGTGGATAGAAAACTGGTTGAAGTATCAGACTTAAAGAGTAGTAATCAATTGCTTGATGTCTAATTGGCAAACAGTATCAAGTGGAGTGCCCCAGGGGTTGGTCTGAGGGCTGGTTTGGTTCAATGTCTTCATCAACGACCTGGAAGATGGCATAAGCTAAGAAAGGCTACCCTAAGGAAGGCTGCAGATCACACCAAGCTGGGGGGAGTAGTAGATATGCTGGAGGGTAAGGCTAGGACTCAGAGGGCACACCCACACATGCAGGCACATGCGCTTGCAACAGCTCAAATAGAAGCGGTGCAAATTTGAGCCGGGGCTTTTTGCCTCAGCACACATGCTCAGACATGCACTTTGTTGTGGAGTAAATTGTGCCACTTGGGACAAAATAACCCTGCCTGGCTCCTCACAAATCTGCAGCCAGGGGGAACTAGAGCCTGGGGCCAGCACCTGTCCTGGCCCCAGCAGTACAAAAAACTGCCCTGGCAAGTAGGTCAGGGCCACTGGCTCTCAGAAGCTTCTGGGGTCCAGCCAACTGGTACCTGGGGACAGGACCCCTTGTCCCAGTTGGACTGCTGAAGCAGCCCTGAGAGTTTCCTGCACCCTCTACCCACTGTAGCCATGTGGCAGTGGGGGCTGCTGCCTGGCTGTAACCTGCTGTGCACCTGCCAGACCTGGATGGGGACTGCACAGCCAGTAGAGGCATCTACCCCTCTGGGCCAGCTTCCATTTGGCTGTGGTTGCAGGTTTGGCCTTTGTGCAACACTACTGCCATGCGTGCCCCTGCCTGGCCATCTGGGCAGCTATTGCCCAGAAGATGTTCCCAGTGTGGTGGCCTGATTTGAACTGTCAAAGCATGTCCTCCTGGCCCGAATTGGCCAAGAGGTCAGCCACCTTCAGCTGGGTCCAAGATACCAGCCCTGAGCAGGCAGGGTCCTGCCACTGGCCTCCCTAGCAGGAATTCTGGTGTTCCCTATTTGAAAATTGAAAAATCCCTGATAAAAAATCCCAAAGTCACTCTGTAAAATACCCCAAAATCCATGTTCCTCCATGATCAAAACAAAAGACCACTATATATATATAGAGAGAGAGAGTGACAGACAGAGAGACAGCAATCAGTTGGGCATGTTTTATTGATATATCTACAGTGTTAAAGCAATTTGGATGCCTAGCAGTGTCTCTATCATTATAAAAAAATGAATTCTAAATACCTCTATGTTTTTCTGCCCCCCACAGGGACTACAGCCCCTCACCAGGTGTTACAGTCCCCCCCACAGGGGCTACAGCCCCCCACCAGAAGTTACAGCACCCCCAACAGGGGCCAAATGGCCCCCACAGGGGCTACCAACTCCCCTGCAGGGCCCACATGCCCCACCCCAACCCCCGATTGTTGCCCCACCAGGACCCATCCCCTGCTGGCTCCTGCAGCTCCCCTCAATAGCTGCCCTACCCATCCCCACCCCCTGCTACCCCAGACCCCCAAATGGCTGTCCCACCCAGCCCCAGCCCCCGGTTGCACCCCCAGCCCCCTGAGAGCTGCCGCCCCCAACTGTAGGCTCTGGCACTTAAAAAAAATGCCTCTATTCACCATAGAAGTAGGTGCTGTTCTAAGCAAAGGGCAACGGGGGGCAGCAGGGCCCAGAGGGCTGCTGGGGCTGTCACCCCACCCCACTGTGCAGGCAGGGCCCCAGTGACCCAGACGGCAGCTAGAAATGCTGGGGTTTTGGTTTATTGGGGTTTTTTTAATTGTGGGGATGCTGGGATGGGGGGGCAGTGATCAGGGCCCTGGGGAGGATGGGGCCAGGCAGGGATCAGAGGGGCTTGGGGGGCAGGCAGAGGATGGGGCCAGGTGGGGCAGGGATCAGAGGGGCTGGGGGAGGTAGTGGGCCCAGCGGGGGTCCCCCCATGGTCCCCTCCCCTCTCCTCCAGCCCCCTGACTCCTTACTTAGCAGAAGCTCTGCTGCTGGCACACTGCCTGCCCTACACGGGCAGGCAGCATGCTTCAGCACCAGGGCAAGGGCCAACCACAGGGATGCTCTAGCAGCCAGAGCATCTCTGTGGAGGACCCAGCCTCTGGTTGCCTCAGGGTACAGTTGGGGACAGTGCCCTGCCCCACTTTTTTTCACTATGTTTTTTTTTTACCCCTGGATATCCAGGGGTATAATTTTGCATCCGTGCAGCAAACTTGAAGTCGGGGGAACCTTTTCCCATTCCCTCATGTGCATCTTACAGTGTCTCAGAGGGGTTTGAGATGCTGCAAAAGGCATGTGCGGGTCATCTGGATGCGTCCAGAGTAACCTAGAAAAATTGGAGGAATAAGCCAACAGGCATCTCATGAGGTTCAACAAGGAACAGGTTACCCAGAGGGGTGGTGGAGCCTCCATCCTTGGAGGTTTTCAAAGCCCGGCTATACAAAGCCTCGGCTGGGATTATCTAGTTGGGGCTCGTCCTGCCTTGAGCAGGGGGCTGGACTAGATGACCTCCTGAGGTCCCTTCCAACCCTAACTTTCTATGATCTGTGTATCTATTTTTTTCAATTCCTGCAATTCTTAAACAAGCTAACTAGGCCTGAATTCAGCCTTGCAATATCATGTGAAGCTCTGACCCTCTTACTAATTACAGTTCATTCTGTGCTGACTGCCCATGTCCTGTAACAAAGCCGTCAATGAAAGGCTCTGCAAGAACAGACAGAAATCTGTCTCCTTCCCCTCAGCCATCCAATACCTTTCTCACAGAAAGGAAAAGGAAGCGAAAAAAGCTCAGTAGCTCTGCTCCTCCTACTTCCAACTCTTCTTGTGTTCAGTGAGGACAGATCCTCCCTCACCTATTCTTCTTCCTTGCAAGACCTGGCCTGAGACAGGGAAGGTGAAGAACACCTGGAGTAAACCCACCAGCCTGGAATAAGTGACAAGAGATACCCCTGTAGGCTCAGAATGGGAGCTGAAGAGCAAGCCCCAAGAGCTGAGGAGAAGTTGTGGGGACTGGGGATATGAGATATTGGATGGAAGCTCTAGTATCAGATGTCAAAAATCATTCTCCTTAATAAATGTAACAGAGAGCAAACCATAGTAACTATCATACACACATACACACTATTGGTATGTGAAAGTAGGATCTGCACTATGTAGTGAAGAAGTTTCAACGCTCACCTGAACCAAGTACTCCCTTGCAATGTCGAGAACTGGCTTAGTTCTTTCAAAATAGAAATTATGACTCATTACAAGTTTTCTGGGCTAGATCTTAAGATTTGCAGTGGAACGTCAAAACCAGGTGTCTTTTAAATAGCATCATGTTTATTAACAAAAGGATGATATGGTTCTCCAAAGTCACCTGTGGCTCTGTGCCTCCATATAGTAGTATGAGCTGAATTAAGCTGAGCAAGGGAACTCTTCATTTCATTCAGAGGAATAGTTTTATCAACAAGGCAAAGCATAGCTATTTAGTAGCATGAAACTAAGTGAAGTTAATAGGATTCACTTGTTTAAATCCCTCAGGACACCTTTGAAACTGTTGTGATTAATATTTTTTGAAAGTATGATTGCAGAGTTTAATTTCCCTAGTTCTAAATTAAACCGTGTGCATGTAAACATTTATTCAACTAAAAAGTCATTTATTCAACTAAAAAGACCTGTCAGATCAAAAATGCACTTTATTAAAATTGTCTTTATATAATCAGTGTTTTGGTTGAGGATCAAAAAATGGCTTAAAACTCACATAGCACCCCTCATCTCAGATGCACAGCACAGTACCCCACCCTTCATATGAAGTCCAGTGTTTTATGTTTTGTAAAGCAGGATTTAGCTTGCAGGGCTACCACAACAACACTTTTCCATTTCCACTCTTCATATAGGCTTGCACCATCAAGTAAATACATACACTCATGCAAATCTTAAATCCAAACGGCCGGTTTGGACATATGTTTTGGAGTGAATACTATAGGGTTATTTGAGTGAAAACTAAGCTGCCAAATGTAGGGGAAAGCCAAACAAGCACCAAAATGTTTATAAACTTGGCCAAATATGTCCTAAGATTTTTTATTGGGGGGGGAGGGGGGTAATACCAGCTATTTTACAATGCAAAAGTATTAATGCCCCAGTACAGTAACAATGTAACATAGTTCTATGTTATGGCTAGTCAACTCAACAAAAAAGCTAATCCTAGCTACATTTACATCTGCCAAACTAAGCCAGAACATTTTTAACCCAGTTTAATTAACACCATGTTTTGTAACTCTAGTCATCATCATTGGGTTGCTTTTCCAGAAGACCTCTCAATCCAGAAAGCAGTTTCATCTGTTCATTTTCATACTCATCCAATCCCATACTTAACAACCAAGCTTTGAATGAACTACATTTTAGGCCTGTGTGAAATGGCTAGCATTTGCCTCGAATTCAGATTCGGCCAATTCGGGGGACAGTGATTCAATTTGGTGATTTGAATCACTGTCCCAAATTGATTCCTCCAAATCAAATTCGGAGATTCAGCTGCTGCTGAATCTCCGAATCACCCAGGCCCATCTCCTGCCTGCTCTCCCAGCCCAGCAATGGCTGTCCCACCCATCCCAGCTCCCAGCACTTAGGAAAAAAAAGCCCCGGCTCCCTGCCAGGGGGGGGCGATCCCTGCTGCCCCCCACTGCCCCACGCTGCATGGAGGGCTCTGCCACAACCCCCCGACCCTCTCCCCACTGTCCCAGCTTCCCCCCACTCCATGGCTGCCCCATCCATCCCAGCTCCGGCCCTTTAAAAACAAAACAAAACAAAACAAGAAAAACCCTGGACTCACCATTCCTGCCTGTCAGGAGGTCATCCCTGCTGCCCACCACTGCCCTGCGCCACATGGGGGGCTCTTCCACAAGCCCTCCAAAGCCCTGAGGCTGCTGCAGAAGTGGTGAGTCCTGGTGTTTTTCTCTTTTTTTTTTTTTTTAAAGGGCTGGGAGCTGGGGCAGGCAGGGCATCCATGGTAGGCTGAGGGAGCGGGTGGGGGTCAGGGGGGCCTGGGGGAGCAGGCAGGGGATGGGGCCTGGCAGGGGTCCCCACCTGGTCCTCTCCCCCAGCCCCCTACTTACAAGCTCCAAGTCTGGCTGCAGCTCCCTGCTGCAACCACCAGGGCCTGCCCGAATCATTAAAGCTCTCCAAATCTTTTCTGAAGATTCGGAGAGCTTCAAATTAATTTGGACCTTTTAATTGGCCCCCTGATTCAATTTGGATTTGGAGATTTGGCCACCGAATCGGGCTGAATCTCCTCTGAATCAAATCACCACCCGAAGCTTTGCACAGCCCTACTACATTTATCCATTCATCCCTGCTCTATACTAAACCATTATGAGAAAGAGGTATAGGTTAGTACCCTTTGGCCACATCCCCACATGCAAGGGCATGCACTTGCAGTGGCACAAAAAGTAGTGGCACAAATTTGCTGTGCCACTGTGCCACTTTTTTTAACTACATTTTTTTTATATATACCTGGTATCAAATTTTGGCTGCAAATTTGTTAGAATATGGTAAACAATTTCAAATACTGAAAGCTCGTCCATTGTCACTACATCTGAGAAAAAAATATTCAGAACTCGGTACAAGCAAATATTTTGAACAAATTGTGGCCCAATCACAAGCAAAGTTGTGCTAAGTGATTTTTGTGTTTATGAAAAGGCACATTTTTACATAATTTCAACAGAAACTTTGGTGAGGCGGGAGGAGGAGGAGGGAAGACTGTGGCTTGGGATGAGTTTTACTTTATATTTTTTTGGAGCAACCAAAACTCAAAGTAAAATGAACAGGGCAATTGAACAGAACCACATGAACCAAAACAAAAGGTTTGAATGGAATGTTATTATAGTTTTTATGTCTACCAGTCTAGCTAGAAATGTATATAGGTCCTTTCACAAAAAGAGTTTTTCAGCAACATATTTAGTAGGATTTTTTAAGTCTGTTTTTTACTAGCGAGACCTTTACTGGCATACTGTATGCAGTTCTGTTGTCCATACTTCAAAATAGATGCTAATTTGTAGGGCTGTGTGAAACAGCTATGTTTCATTGCAGTTTCAGATTCAGTCACTTCGGAGGGATAGTGATTTGTTTTAGTGTTTCAGATCACTGTTCTGTTTCAATTTGACTGAATCTGTTTCAGAGATTTGATGCTGTTTCAGTGATTCGGCCATAGACTATAACGGGGAATCAATAAACTGTCTATAACTTTGTCATTTCTTGCTGATTCAGACGGAAATTGCAGGATGGTAGCCTCTGCTGAGGCCACGATGCCTGGCAAGTTTCAAGGAGATAGGTGCAGTGGGGTTTGAGAAACTGCACCTCAAACTGTTCAAAGCAAAACTCATGTCACGTGTATGTGTTAGGCAGAGCAGGATGAAAACAACAAGGATGGCAACCTGTAACTGGGCCAACCATCCATCGCTCTTTGGCCAGCTATGCCTTGATGGAAAACTGATTCAGATGTTTCCTAGGCAGAAGGCTTCCCATTGAGGTGTCTTGGAGTGACATTCTTTCCACAGCTCCGTACCCGTCCTACATTGCGGCCGATGCTTTGCACATTGGATCCTTCACCCCCTCCGGCACAGGGGGAATATACCTGGGGAGTCAGATGTCAGGCAGGTTATAGTGCATCATAAAATCCAATGTCTATATTGAGTCCATGAGTTTTTGTATCCAGGAGGTTGATGAAGTGAAGTTCATAGGCTCGTCTGTGAAAAGTGGTTTGTAAATTCAAACAAGCACTGAACCTCTCTAACCTCATCACCAGAAGCAAACTTCCTACAGGCCAAAACACACTGAATGGATCCAGACTGTGCCATGACAAGAAAAAACCTGCCAACATATCTCCAGTACCCCCACAATTACTACACCCCACAACAGAACCATCACCACTCCTGGATCTTACAGCTGCACCTCCAGAAACATTATATATCTGATCCAGTGCAACAAATGCCCTGACAGAAAATACATAGGAGACACCAAGAAACAACTACACACCAGAATGAATGCACACCAGAAATCTATTACAGACAAGAATACCCAGCTACCTGTGTGGACACATTTCTCACAAGAAAGCCACTCTGTCTCCAATCTCTCAGGCCTGATCCTCAAAGGGAATTTACAAACCACTTTTCACAGATGAGCCTATGAACTTCACTTCATCAACCTCCTGGATACAGAAATTCATGGACTTAATATAAACATTGGCTTTATGACACACTATAACCTTCCCAACATCTGACTCCCCAGGTACCTCTCCACTTTTACAACTTACATCCCCCTTCTGCCCCCCTCTCCCCGCCTCCCAGACTGTCCCTCACCCCCTGACACTTCAGTTTACATTTTCACTGACTGTCTTTCTTGCCTGCATTGCATGCCAACCTCTGGCTTCTTTACTATTCCTTCCATCCAGGAAGAGCACACATACCAACTGCAGACGCTTCCTCAGCCTGATGAAGGGTTTTAAACCTGAAAGCTTGCTAATCTTTTAAGCTAAGCATTTAGGCCCCTGATGTCTAGAGGTGACATCCATTCCTCAGCTCCATGCCTCCCCTATGCTGCGGCTCATGCCTCGCAGATGGCATCCCAGGCAGCTAAGCTTACCTGGAGCCTCACAACTCCACTGAAACCAGCAAGCCTCAGGCCTCTCAAAGATCTTACAGATCTGGGATTTCCCTAGCTAGGACTGTGAGTACATGTGGTGGCTGCAGGTTCTAATGTGCCTCCTACCTGCCTTTCACCAGGGAGGTTTGTGGTCCTGGCATTTCTTGGGGGCTGCCACATCACCAGCAGTCCCACCAGGCCTCCCAACCCTGGCAGGGTGCAGTTTTAGGTCATGCCCAGTACTTGTGGTCTCCTCCTTCCCTATAGCCCCAGACCATACCTCCAGGTTCATCCTCAGCAGGAAGATGTTTTTTCTTTGGTGGCTGGTGATACAGTGAGTGCCACCTCCAGCTCTGAGAGTGGGGTATTAATTTTTTTTTTTTTAAAGGAAATAGGTGTGTATGATGAGGGTGGCAGTCACTCCATCTGCACATGGAGCTTTGGGAGCCCCAGCAGTGGGAGGTTCACTTTCAGGAACACCAGCTGCTCCACCAAACCAGGATCCAAGGAGGTACAGTGGGGTGTCACAACATCCCCAGCAATGCTGAACACCTTCTCACTTGGAACACTGATCAGTGAACAGGACAGGTGTTCCTGGGCAATTGTGGCCAGATCCTGCCACATCTGGCTGCGGCTTGCCCAGTAGGCCAAGGGGTCGCAGAGTAGTGTCTCCATGTCCTCGATGAGATAGGTAGCCACCAAGGCCTCAGTGCTACCTGCCCAATCCTGGAGTCTGGTGGCTCTGTACTCCAACATGGAAACTATGCCCTTGGCCCACATTGGCAGCACCTGTGGTGGAAGAGATTGGCTGGTGGATAGAGTCCTGGCACAGGACAGTAGTTTCCCCTCTTCCATTTCCCTTCGCCTCTGCCCTTCTGCCTCCCTGACTCTGTTCACCAGCACTTCCGTCCACTGATCCAGGGTTTTGCTGGCATACACACTCCCCTTCACCCTTGGGTCACACATGGCAACCAGCAAATGGACTGTACTGGACTGCAATGGATCCAGATGTTTCTTGATGCCCTCCTTCAGCTGCTTCACCACTGCCTGCACCTCTGGTGAAAGCGGCTTGCCCCAGCCAAGAACATCAATCCCTTGAAACTTCTCCATTTGGTTCTGAAGGTCCCTCACTATGGGGATCACCTGGCTAAGGTGGGCATCACCAGTGCTGAGGCTCTTGGTGGTCATGAGGAATGGCTTGAGGACCACCAAGACGGCCACTGATCCCAATCACCCCCAGAAAGGCCATCTCATGGATGGCTTTCTGTTGTTCAACTAGCCTTTCGAGCATCAGGTATGTGGAGTTCCGCGTAGTCTCTACATCCTGCATAATTTTTTGCCATGGAATGCTGAGCTCTGCCTGTTTGTCCCACAGCATCTTGCACCCCTTGATGCTCTGGTGGAAGTAGCCCACCACCTTCCTGCATTTTTAAATTAGCTGGCTGGTTGTGACAGTGCCCTCACTGGCAGCCCTGTCCCACTCCAAGGTGTCCCTGACTATAAGGTGGAACTTGTGTGCCACACAGCAGATGCCAACAAGTTGGCATCATGGACCACTTTGACCAGATTGGCCACATTTTTAGTGACCATGAAACTGCAGGTGAGCTCACCCTGCCCAATGAGCCACCCCTGCACCATGAAGTTCATGGGCCCCATGATCTCCATTGCCATGTGGGAATCATCCATCACCTCCACTTGAAGGAGAGTCCACTGACATCCTGACTGATGGCACCAGTGCCCTGTGAGGGAGAGGTAAGCATGATTTCCACCCCAGCTGCTCCAGATGTCCAAGGTGAAGTGCAAGGCCACCTGCAGACCTGTCTTGTGCAGCTCCTCCCTCAAGTACTCCCTGCATGCCTCATACAAGGAGGGCACCACCGTCCTGCTGAAGGGGATGCATGTGGGCACATGGTATGATGGAGCCATGAGCACCATGAGCCACCTGAACCATGGCCGCTCAACTAAGGATAAGGGCTGGCCATCCAGATCAAGCATCTTCCCAATGCTCTGGGCGACCTCGCTTGCCTTGGGAATGTGCCTCTTTTTTCTCTCTGCCTTTCCCCCACTGTTCCAGGGTGGCCTGCCTTTGCTGCTGGGAGCTGGGGGCTTTGGAGTGAGAGGTGGACTTTCCTTTGGGCATGTTCCTACTGGTGCCAGGCTGAGGAGGAGCAAGGACAAGGAGGCGGTGCCCCCTGATATGCATCAGCTTCCCCATGGTGCTGAAGTGTTTTTCGTCCTTGCCCCAGCTGGTCTTGCATTGGAAGTGCTGGCAGATAGCATACCTGAGATCCTCTGCCACCTCAAAATGATCCTACACTACACTACCCCCTCACTTCTGGGGTGTGAGTGCGGATCCTGCCTTATCCCCCTCTTCAGCAGGCAGAGGCACAACAATAGGAATAGCTGACTCAGCTGAGCCACTTGCCTCCACAACCTCAACCCCCTCCAAGGTGCTTTCTAGAGAAAGAGACCTGGCTCTAGGGGAACTTTGAGAGGTGTGGAGCAGAAACTCAGATTCCTCCTCCTTCCCCAGAACTTCTCTGGTGATGGCACTGAGTTCCCCTGGTTCCAGCTCTAGATCCTCCTCTGGCAGTGGAGGGCTCAGGCTGGGGATTAAAATTGGGATAGAGGAGACTGTCATGCTGGTGCTTGTCATGCTGGTGGTGCTGGGGGTTATTATTATTGCTGGTGTTAGTGGAGGTGGGGCAGGTGCAGAAACTGCTCCCACCTCCTTGCTGCCATTAGCAGCAGAAGCCTCATGGCTGCTAGGGAAGAGAGTTCACCTAAGTTTGGGGGGGGGTTGGGGGGTTGGAACTTCCAGCTCGCCCCTACCCCTTCTAGCCTTTCTCACTTCCTTGCCAGAAGTCCTGGCACCTGCTTTCCCAGCACGCTTCATAATGTTTGCTGTGTGTGTAATATATCTTATATGTGCAATATATCTTCTATCTGTAATATACTGGAAAGGTGTAGCCAATCCTTTCCAAGAAGAGAGACTAGAAAGAGACTAACTACTAGGAAGCCAGCCACTGCAGTCAGCCAGTACCTTCCACACGCTGTTGCTTCCAGACAGATAGCTCACAAAAGGCAGAGAAAGGCTTCACACAGAGCCTTATATGCTGTTTCTCTGTCCCTCTCCCAGAGCACTGGGATTGGAAGGGACCTCAGGGACAGATCGCAGACACTGCCCAGCTACAGATGTCAATATCAGAGCAGTCCTCCCTACTCCCTCCTCTCCCCCCTCCCTCTTCTGAGTTTCTGTTTCCCTGTAAGCCTGCCTCTGAAACATTCCAAAACATCCGAAACATTTCAAAATGTTTTGGATGGTTTCATTCTGGAGATTTTTTGGAGCCTTCCATTTCTTTTCATATTCTGTGATTCAGGTGCCAAAATGGGGCAAAACACCTCCGAAACAAAACGGCTGCCAAAATTTTGTACAGCCCTACTAATTTGCCATTGAAATAAACTAGCATGGGACTTGGTAGATTCACCATAACCTGAAGTCTTTGAATCAAGATAAGACGGTTTTCAATAATCACAGTTTCTATCTCTACTAAAAGCTATGGAGGGATTTGGTCCAAAAATTAGCACTCTAAAGCTTAAGGCCAGACAATAGTCACAATGAGCAATACCATACTCTTATTTTACTTTACTGGAGCTTCTTGTGACACAAGGTAAAAAACTTGCTAGTTATGCCTCTGGCTGAAGCTTCTCAGAATAATTATTGGCTCTCTTTCTGTGTTTTGAAATAGCACTAAGCCTAATGTCAGTGGATGTGTCTGCACGAGACATTTACTGCACAGTTGACTAATTAACTGTGAAGTAAATGTCTTGGTGTCTACATCTGGGCTCCTCTTAGGGCACAAGAAACTAATAAACTTCACAGCAGTGTAAAATATAAGTAATACCCTGCTCCAGAGTTTTTTTTGTGTGGTGGCACACATGTAGATGCCCCAGCTGGTTGGGCACAGGATACTTCAGTGTGGGGCAAACAGCTCCTGAGCTGAAGCACATTTGTGCCTCAGCCAGCCACTCCACAGCACATGGAGCCTAGTCAGAGCAGCCTGGCTGGCAGGTTGACCCCCTGGGTCCTTTGCCAAGCTCTCGAGCATCCCATGTGTAGACATGCCCAGTAGTTAATAAATACTAAATTAGACCCCCAGTTAGGCAGTGACTTGAGCAAAATTTCCATCAGACCTCAGACTTTGGATTAATACAATCAGGCCTTGTTCTGACAAATGCCATGTACAGATATTCGGTTGCTCCCAAAAGAGTTGCTACTCTCCCAGGAGAAGCCACAAGTGTAAAGATGTTCAGCCATTTCCATGTTCCACAGTTCAAAATTGAAAAGTTTTCCATTCTTGTGCAAAATATTTGTACTTCCAATTTACCTCCTTTGAAGCAACTCATATTTAATCTGAAAACCTAGTATGGTTCCCTGATCAACATAGTTTTAATTTTCCCCCTAGCCATTCTATAATAAGCCCTTGATTTTAGTCTTGTTAGCTGGATTCTATTCATATATATGCTTGTATGCCCTATAACATTATTATAACAATAGTCTATAACAATACTATGTGATATCATAGTGACACCTACACACATCATCAACCAGGATGGAATTTTTAGAGCTAACTCATGTAGGTCTGCCCTATGAACTAATGGGATGACTGGTAGCAGGAATATATTGTCATCCTCCAGCAACATAGAGGAATAAGACACACAGTTTACCATTTGGTTTCATAGAAGTTTGCTGACAGCAGAGGAAAGATGAGACTTTGAAATCTTGGGTTCCGTTTGTGGGAGGGAAGCATCATCTAGCAGTTACAGACTTGTCTATGATTATTAGCTTGAACCATTCAATCCATTCTAGTTCTTCTTGTTCCTGTCTTGACTTTTCCCATCCCACTGCCAGTCTCCTCACAGCCTTCCAATTCCCAGTCTTGCTCAACCAATCCTACTGCCATCATGGTCTCAATCTCCCTACCCACTCATGGACTTCCTCTCCACAGACATCAAATCCCAGTCCTCAGCAAATTCCTTGTCCAGCTGTACTCGCTACCTCTTGGATTAACTTTTGACCTGCCTGTATTTCAGTCTTGAGGCTTCCTCCACTCTGGACAGCTGCAATGAAGTTACTGAAAGCACACAAGAGAAAGGTCCCAACCCAATTCTGATACCCAGCACCACCCTGCCCTAGAGCATCTCAGAGCAGCAGTTAAAAGTCTGTTTTTGCCTCTATCACTGGATAGACCACACACAGATTATTGGTGCAAATAGCATATGAGTAGCCTTGCTAAAACTAGGAGTCCTGAGGGACTAGACCAAGCTCAGACAAGATGGGATTTTCAATAATTTTCACTTCTAAACACTAAGAAGCCTCTACTGAACATGTGCAAACTGAGATTTTTTAAAGGCATAAAACTTTACCAAGTGTTGGAATATTTTAAAAGAAACAGCAAGATATATGTCCTTAAGTCCCTGCTCTAAAGCTTGGGAGAAAAATTGCCTTAGTGATAAAGCTGCCAGAATATTTCCCTAAACTCATTCCCAGAAATGGCCAAACCTTAAAAAAAAGTCTGCCTCAGTCAGCCACCCAGCCTGAAAAATTTCAGCCTAATTAAAGCTGGCAATGTTATAAGAAGCTGAAAACAAGGTTTTATACTGAGAAGCATTGGGAAACTTGAATAACAGTACTACTAGCCCTGCCCACAAAATTGGATTCTATAGATAAACTTTGACTACAGGAAAATATGGTCATGAATTGAAAAGAATGAAGTGTACTAAATATTGACTTCTTAAGCACACCCATTTTAGATACTGCGGGGGGCTACATTAATATGGTATATAATACAGTGATCACACTTTTGGCACTCACATAGCAATGTCTTTCTTTCTTCAAAGTACTACACACTATGAAATAGTTACTCTTCGTAAATAGCCCTGTAAAGTAGATTTCTATTGCAAAATCAAAATGAAACCAAGGGCTTCAAAATAGCTTGAAACAAAACAGGCTAGTTGAAATGTTTTGAAAGTTTCAAAACATTTTGAGTTTTGAAGCAGCCAGGTGGTGGGAGACACAGGAAAACCAGGGCTGTGCTCCCAGTGGCTCCAGGCCCAGCCAGGTGGGGAGTGCAGCCCTGGCTCTCCCCACCTCCTGTGACTGGGGTGGGAAGCCCGTCACAGTGTAGGGGAAGGGAACTGAGCCCCGGCTCACTCAGTTTCCCTCCCCAGCCCAATGATCAGGTTGGGGAAATGAGATCAACCTAGCTGGGCTGAGTTCCTTTTCCCAGCATGATGTCAGGCGAAATATCGAAACAGCCTCACTGTTTTGACAAAGTGAAATGGAACAGCTGTTTTGACTCGAAATTAAATTAGAAACAAAACGCTGTTCCGTCCAAAGCTTGAAACTCAAGTCTAAATGGAACAGTGCCGTTTCTCACAGCCCTATTTTTTATAATATGTCTGAAGTCTATTGGGCTAAAAACAATAGGAACTTGCATGCCTCCACACTTGATGCTGCAACACCTAATGTTTAGGCACCAGTTACCTGAAGTGGAATCCAAAACCTAGGGCCTAGACTCCCTATGCAGGACATACAGGGCATGTTCAGACAATCATAGATGGTGTGGTACGTAGCACTGCAGACCCATCTGTGGTGCCACACATAGCACATGCAGGCATTTCCCACACTGCTACTTTGCAGCATGAGGTAGATCCCAGGGTCAAAATATCCCACACCAAAAGAAGTGGCGTGGCGCGCAGGTCAGCACCACATGCTGCCCCAAACCAAAGCCTGGCCATCTGGAGCCACACTTCAGCTGCCGGCCAGGCTCCCTGTTGCAGGAGTGCCGTGGCTGCAGCTCCTAGAGGTTCCCAGGACCCCAGGTAAGGCTGCTGGGGCAGGCACAGTTGCTGGCCTCAGCCTCTCCTACCCAACCCAGCGTAACCTGCCGTGCATCAGAGTGCACATGACACAGGCATTCCCTGGGAACAAGTAGCAGCACCCAGTAAGTGCCAGGAGCTGGGGCAGCCATTGCTGGGCTGGGAGAGGGGTGGGGATGAGCCTGGAAGATTTGGAGATTCGGAGATTTGGCAGCAGCCGAATCTCCCAATCAGATTCAGAATTGAATTGGGACAGTGATTCAAATCACCAAATCAAATCACTGTCCCCTGAACTGGCTGAATCTGAATCTGAAGTGAATACTAGATGCTTCGCACACGCGCATTAAACACCATTAATATAACACCCATAATAATCTTGGAAGTAAAGACCAAAAAAGCAGGTCCCCTGATTGGGGAACACCCCACCAAAAAGCTAAAGAGTTGTGCATTATTCCACATGTTCACTTTTTGAACACTTGTATTTCTTTCTGCACAGTGGTATAGCCCAGCAGTGTCAGACCGGCAGCTTCAAACCCAGCACCTTGACCTGACCTACTACTGTCACTGTAGTTTCCAGGGGCAGGATAGGGTATGCCTAAAACCTCTGTCAATGTCTGAGGGTCAAACCCCTGCCAGGGACCTAGTTGGCTGGTATATAACACCTGACTAGCCATTTCCCCTACTTAAGACCAGGGAAAGGAATAGAAAGTATCTGAGCAATGACTCTTTTCCTGCTCTTTGGCTGTGTTCTTGGACTCAGTCTGTCTTTTGATCCTTGGTTCCACACTCAGCTCACTTCAGGATGACTGCTCTGATTCTGGCTTTGATGCTGTAGCCCAGAAACCCCAATCCCTCATTGGCCTCCAAATCTGGCTGCCCTCATCCTGGCACTAGTAATTACCTCTGCCTATCCTATTTTATAACCTGGTGGTTGGAACACTTTCTTAAGGCACCTGAGTCAGGCACTTAAGTTTTGGTAGGGATTGGGATGTGCCACTGCCCCCCACTGCCCCACACTTCATGGGGGGCTCTGCACGAGCCCCCTGGTCCCTCCTTGCTCCCTCAGCCCCCCTGTGGGTTCCCCGCCCGGGCCAGCTCCAGCCCTTTAAGAAAAAAAAAATGAAAAAAAAACCCAGACTCCCCACTTCTGCTGGCAGGGGGTGATCTCCTCTGCCTCCCATGGCCCCGCACCATGTGAGGGGCTCTGCATGAGCCCCCGAAGCTCCAAGCCCATTTCAGGAGCAGTGAGTCCTGGGGCACCTGTGGTGGGGGGGGCTGGGGGAATGGCAGGGAATGGGGGAATCTGGGGACTCATGGCAAAGCCCCCTATGCAGTGTAGGGCAGTGGGGATTGCCCCCCTGCCCAGAAGCACCTGCTGAGCACCAGGGCTTTTTTTTTTTTAAGTACCAGGAGCTGGGGCAGGCTGGGACAGCCATGGGGAGGGCTGGGGGAGTGGGCAGGGATTGGGAGGGCTGGGGGAGCAGGGAGCACTGAGGGGGCTGGTAGGGGTCACTCCATGGTCCCTTCCCCCCTGCTCTGCCCCTAGTACTTACCAGTTCGGAGTCAGCTGCAGCTCCCTGCTGCAGCCGCTGGCAACTGCCCAAATCATAAAAGCTCTCCGAATCTTTTCCAAAGATTTGGAGAGTTTTGAATTGATTCAGACCTTTAAGTTGGTCCCCTGATTTGAATCGGATTCAGAGAGTCGGCCACTGAATCGGGCCGAATCTCCTCTGAATCAAATCACCTCCTGAAGCTTCACACAGCCCTAGTGTTTAATGTAAAATGTACAAATACGGACAGTAGTAGGCACTGAAATAAGATTCCACCTCCTCCCCGGCCTCATGCATCTTGTATTCCTTTCTGTTGCTCCCAGCCACAATACAAGCCATCACCTCCTTCTCTGGCCATGTTTTAAAAACAGACCTTCAGTAACTACATTGGGCCCAATCCTGTCAGCGTGTGTTATTGATAGCACTTAAGCATCACTTAACTTTCTGGATTTTAATCAGGCTATATTGGGGAGCAGACATCCAGCCAGTCAGGCCACACTAGTTCTGGAGACAAGCAGATCTGCAAATGCAGGGGCCTAGGGAGCTTTCAGGCAGAACAGGCAGGCATGCAATAAGTTTTCGGCATTACCAGGGTTAGGCAGTTTCTTAATGGAGTTATTTTTGGACTGCAGTTTGGGCTTAGGTGTCCACAGTCCTGTTTCAGATCTGGCCCTGTGCTCCTAAAAAATATTTGCTTTTGTTGTTGTTGTGTTCAGGGCCTCAGTCAGGAATAAGGACTCCATTGTGTTAGGCCCTATACATACTTTTTTTTTTTTTTTTTTAAACTCCCCAACTCAGAGATTTTATCATGTAAAATAACTCTGTGACCTGTTTATCATAATGATGCTGAGCCAATTATTTATGTGGATTTGCTCTTTAACGACCAGAACTAGCAAATGGTGTTTGTATTGTACACTTCTCAGGAATATGTATCATTGCAAGATCAAGGTAAAATCTGGTAAAAGGAAATTTAACCCCTGAGCCTTGTAAAGATCCCACAGCCAATACAAACCACTACAGGCATTTTACAACTAATCTGAGTTAATCAAACCATCCCTCCTGTTTTTTATTAATGGTTGGACAATCTAGTTTGCAGAATGCACTAGTGGTCTGAGTACAGGACAAGGAGCCAGAATCTCCTGAGTTCTAATCCTGGCTTTGACAGTGATTCCTTCTGTGGCTTTGGGCAAGAGACCATTGTTCTGTAGTAAAATGCTTACATTGGCAAGGAGATGAACTACTGTAGATGACCTAATAAAAATTTTCCATCTTTTATTTCTAGGATTCAGTAACAGTAACAACACAAGTCTCTCTATTAATAGGGATAATTATTTACCTATTTTGCTACAGTGCTAAAGAGTGTTACTGTTTATAAAGAGCTGTGCAGTTGCTACTACCAATTCTCTACTACCTGGCACCTTGTCTAGTCATTCATACTTTGGACAGAGGAAGGGCATGGTGGGTGTAGGATTCTACCACTCTGATTTGGGTAACTCTTATGCCTGTTTTATACTCATTGGCTGCCACTCTTAAGACTGCTCCAGCAGCAGAAACCAGACCTAAAACTGGCCAATGAAGGCTTGTTCTTTTTAAAGGAAACATGGGGGGGGGGGGGGCAGAGCTTCTAGGGGGTCCATATCTCATCCCACTGCCTGTTTATGGGATGAGCATGTTTGTGAGAGGACGCATATTTGTTGCACCCTTGTACCAGTCAGCTAATCCCACCTTTGGGTTAATGGCTGTTGGTGCAAGATGGAGCAACCTTGGGGCTGCTGCAACCTGTGCCAGGAATCAGGTTAAAGTTGAGTGGCTTCAAGTTTAGGTAAACACAAGGATAGCTCAAATCTACCTTGGTCACCATGTTATTCCCCACATTTGTGCTGCATGCATTTTGGAGAATTCAGCCAACTTGGCAGAACTTTAAATGACTGATCAAAATGTTAGATGGCCCACACAATGTTATATACATGCTGCCTGTAATACTTCATTATGTCATTTATCTAGACTCATAAAGAAGATGATCATAGGGAAGATCTAGACCTATCCAACAGAAAGGACCCTGTCCCCATTGATGCTCTTTAAAATTAGTGGAAAGCAAGTTAGCTGTCTATGCCTAGCTGATTTCTCTATAGATTTTGTAAGGTATTGCATAGAATATAGTAATATCTGCCTCCTCTCTAACTCTATATCCATATATTGCCTCCCCCTTATCTATCACATCAATTTTCATTTAATTTTGTTCACTTTAAGTACCCTGACCAAGCTGACAATTAATTTTGCTCACCATAAGCATCTTTATCCAAGCCAACAGACCAGACCATCTCTGATCATCCCCATGTGTGTTTATTATTCTGAACTTGTTAATGTGAATGCCCACAAACACTCTGGATCATTGCACAATAAAGGAATCTATTAGACAGTATATTCAGGGAGACCACTCATTGCTAAGCATACTAGGAGAGAGCATCAAAGTGCAAAGGGCATTAGAAATGTAAATGGAGCATTTCACTAAAGAGCTACAGTGAGTAGCTCTGCCTCAGTACAAATACCGAGGACATTCTTACTATGAACCCACTAATTCACTCTCAGTATTCCTCACACCAGGAAGTATTTAGAAAGAACAGCCTATAGGATTGACTGCAGAAGTTGGAGACCCTGTGTCCGTTTGGGTGGAGGATTCTTTCCTATTGCTTCACCAGTTTGCAGTGCAGTTTCCAACCATGATTTTTCTTAACTCCTTCCATAGGTGAAGACAGATGCTTTCTTCTGAATTGTCATAGAGCCTACTGGGCCACATAGGGGAATGAGAGCCCCTGTTGAGACTGACTATACATTTCTTGGGGAGAACAGTAACTTAACTCTCCCCAAAGTGTGCAAGTGGGTGAGGAAAGAAGAGTGGGGAGCAGGGCAAGCCTTCCCTACTCATCAGACAGATTTGCTGTTTGGGCATACACACAAAAGGGAGAAAACAGAAAAGGAACTATGATTCAGAACTCTGTCCCAAGGTTACTAGACTGGCAGGGATACTGAGGACTGTGCTTACAAACATAACCTAACCCCTTGTGGCTAAGCAGATGTCTTGCTAGAAAACCATTAACAAGGGCTAGGAGTAGGCAAGCATATTAATCATTAGATTCTACCAAATTAATTATTTTAACAAAGGAGAGCTGACTGAATTTTTTTTCTCTATTAGACTTCTATAACTTGAGTCAGTAACAGGCTGCCACCTTAAATTAGTTAGTAATGGCATAATATTATCTTGAAAAATATATACAATTATTTTTAGTTATAGCAGATATTGCTGGAGTTGTTAGGTGAAAGAGTCAGGCCAGTGACAGAGGAATAGTTGGTTAACTGATTATCACATTTTCTTTGAAATGAATGCATAAACCTCAAGTCATACCACAGTAAAAGCTATTTCAGTCACTGGCAAACAATTAAAAGACATCTAGAAACCTCTAGAAATGGATACTCAAAAAAATCTATTTGATGCAAGTCACAAGGAAGTTATTATCCAAGTTAGATCACTGACAAGAGATGTTATTAATGATCCCATCGAAATTATTAATGCATTTAACAATCACTTTGCAAACTTTAATATTATAGCCTGGGAGAATACTGAATCATGCTGGTTACTTGGCTGAAGATCAAATAAGCGAAGGATAAAAAGATCAGCCTCTCAAAAGGTCTATAATACTTTGTGATTAAGACAAATTAAATTCTTCTACAGTTGTATTTAAATCCACAGACCCTTGATAACACACTTGGTTTGCTCATACTGATGTTTACCACTTGATTTACAATGACACAGCACCTAAATATTCCCCTGCCCTTGTGAAATCTATGTATCCATCTAGATTGGCATGAGTCTAATGCAACCAATTATACACAAATCAAACTGGTATAGCTTAAGTTTAAGACCACTGCACAAACTTAGGTTGTTGATAATTAATTGAATAATGCCATGTCATGTTTAGTATAATTAAATTTGGGGATTATGCAAAGTGAGTGAAATTCACATTTGTGCGGGGAGTCCTGATATAAATTATACAAACAGGGTTTTCTGTAGCACCTCGGGGATAAATAGCCTCGTGTGAACCCTCAGCATAAGGACAATCTCTGGTATCTTTGTTTATTGCATAAGTAGCTCAATTCTGAATAACTAAAAGGTTCCTAAATTAGTGTATTTAACTAAACAATGAATTAAAGGGTAGACACAGATTTGGTGGAATAATGAATGAGGTGTGCCAACATTTGCAAAATTTGCAACCCCTCCCTCTGAAAGGCCCAGTAAATTAAACAATAAATTAACCTGCAATGATCTCCTCATAACACTGGAGATATAAGAGAAACAGGGAACAAGAATTTTCTCAATCTAAATACATTTGAATATTAACAGGGTAAATTAAAAGAAGAGTAGCCATCTACAGGACTTGCTATAGGTCTCTTGTTCATGTATTGTGATATCTTCAATAAGGCTATTAGAGATACTTTAACTTCTAAGTTTTAGAGGTTACACAGTAGGTGCATCTACATGTGCAATTTATCTGAAGCAATAAACTCCGGAGCAGTTTGAGCTGTAGTAAACTACTCCCAGGCACAGTGTCTACATGTGCACCCAGGACAGCAGTGATTTGAGCCAGGGCAGAGCAGTTTATGCCAAGGCCACTCAGCCCCAAGCTCTGGGTGGTGGCGTTAGACGGCAGAGGGGCTGTCTGGGGCATGAGGGTGCTGAAAGGACGGAGCCATGTAGCTAGGCAGATGTCAGGAGTCTGGTCCCCTGCTGCCTGGGCTGACCAGGAACAATTTATGCCCATGTTTAATCCCAGTAAATTACCCCAGCCTAAAATAGTACTGTCCCTGATAGTAGTCTCCCCAGTAGTACGATCTTACGGTGGTGTAAATTAGTTTATTGCAGCCTAATACCATTGCACGTGTAGATGGTAATGCTTTACTCTGCAGCTAATTTGTCTACTCTGTAGTAAAGCAGACATGTAGACACATCCAGTCTTATCTAAGTAACTCCATGTTATAGCACTTTTAGACAGATCTACCCAGGCCAAAGTTGTCCTTCATGCCTGAAGGCAGAGGGAAGTATTTTTTATGGAAAATTTCAATTGAAACAGGCAACGTCTCTCACAGAGCAGTCAAGAATGTTATCAGGAAGATGAAGACACATGATGGGAGCGCCACTGATAGAAAATTAAGGTAAGAGGAACCTTATGTGAGGTGGCAGTAGGTACAGACTGCAGAAAGAATACATTTGTAGACCAATACTTCCTACTATGAGATCCCTGTTTCTAAATGCAGACAAGAGAGGCTACCAGCTGCCTGTCCAAACCATCCCCAAGAGCTAGTTGGGCACATTAGGTCATGTACAATCATTAGTAATTAATTTCAATTGTTTCCTTGTAAACTATTTTTTTCTAGATTTGAACAATTAACATAAAGAAGAAGGAAAAAAACTGAGGGTATGTATGCAAGCCAAATGAAGGTAGGATTGAAGAATCTACATCAACTCAGTTGATATAGTTAGCTATGCTAACAAGAATGAGCTAGCCCAGGTATGCTGGTTTCCTGACATTTTCTATGTAAGCTTTAAGGATATCTCAAGATGGCAGATACCCTACACTGGTTATGAACAAGCTTCTCACATGCCAGAGAATACTTGGTATGAAGCAGCACTATGCAGATGCTAACCTAGCTCTGCATACAGTAAGTCTAGAACTGGAAATAGTCTAACTGCATTAGCACAGCCCTGCACCCAGGATAAGAAGCCCTGCTTCCCTGCACAGATAATTACCCTGGGCAGGACAATGCTAATGTAGCAATATTGTTTCTGGAAACACTAGCTGGAGTATTTCTTCAGGGAGACTAGTGGTCACCAACCAGTCAATCTCGATTGACTGGTCAATCATGAAGCCTTTGATGGTTGACCTCAGTCTGTCAGAGGCTCCACGATGAGGAGTGGCAGGACTCACGTGTCTGGGCTGAACCGTCCAGGCTGGGCTGAGTGAGTGGGGTCATAGCCCAGGTGGCTTGTCCAGAAGGCAGGGCAGGGGCAGGGGCTGTGGGGGGACAGGATATGGTGGGGTGGGAAGAGGGGATAGGGCAGCAGGGTGGGAAGGGGCAGGGCGGTAGATCCTGGGGTGCCCTCTATTTACAAAAAGTGATCTTCACCATATAAAGGTTGGAGACCATTGATGTAGACATGCCTGAGTTACTGTCTCTGAGAGACAAAGTGTAGTTTCTGCCTTGAAAAGTAAGACAGCATGTAGAGCGGAGAGTGTTCTTGCACAAGCTCCTTGAGAAATACAGCTCCCAGACTGTTTAAGATAAAGGCACATGCCAAAGATCCTTCTTTTCCTTCTCCTCCTCTAGGTCTCCAAGAATCTGCCATCTCCTCCAGGACTAGGAGAGAGATCTTCCTCAGTCAGTCCTTCTTCCTCCTCCACTTTTCTTTTCTATTCCCAGATTCATAAGGCTGCTCAAACCAGGACTCATATTGTCTTCAAGACCAGGTAACGAGACTTCTGTGTCCTGCAGGGTCATTCACATCACTTGCCAGCAAGGGATGCTGCTTCTGAGTTTCACACTTGCTTACAACAGAAGACAGCAAAAACATGTTTCTTCAAGGAACAAATCCTGTTTATTACTTTTTATTATTATTACTTCACCCCAAATTAAGCAAATGATAACATGTAGGCTACAAGGAAACAAAATAAATGCATATACAAATCATTGTTATTTGTCATACCGTAATGCTCAGACAGCAACCCACACCCCTTTGTGCTGGGGACTATACAAACATGCAACAGAGACAAAGACGCTCTAAGTACAAGCAGAAAAGCAAGGGCTGGGTATAATAAAGAGGTTAGGGGGAGCCCACAGGAACAGTAAGATGGTTATGATCAGTTTTGCATACTGTGGAGTTGATTTGCTCTTTTTCTGTATGACAACTGGGAATGTTGGGAAAGGACTCAGACCTGTCCTTCCCTGTTGGCTCAAGCCAGTTTGGGTGCTGAGCCAGTAATCTCATCAACACCTGTGCTTGTGTATCATCCCAGCCAGCTAGAGGTGTTTGTCCAGAAACCTCACAGAAATCTTAGCATTCCCTATAGCTCTGCAAGCTAGAGAAGCAGATCCAATAATCCTACAAGAGATAAAAACCTAGAAAACTGGAGGTGGTCAGCCAGGGAGCACGCAGAGTCCTGACATCAAGCCAAGAAGTGAGAAATGCTGAAAAAGAGGCCTTATGGTAATCTGCACCTTGAGAAGAGTCCAGAAAGTTTGAGATGTGAATCTTGTAATCATATAACAGCCTTTTCTGTGACATCAACTTAGCTATGCACAGCCATTGATTCCACACTGACTTGTGTGTTGCCATATGACCAGAAAGATGACACCAAGCTGGGGGGAGTAGTAGATATGCTGGAAGGTAGGGCTGGGATTCAGAGTGACCTAGACAAATTGGTGGATTGGGCTGAAAGGAATCTCATGAGGTTCAATAAGGACAAGTGCAAAGTCCTGCACTCAGGAAAGAACAATCCCATGCATCACTATAGGCTGGGGACTGACTGGATGGACAGCAACTCTACAGAAAGGACCTGGGGGTTACAGTGGACAGTATGCTGAATATGAGCCAACAGTGTGTCCTTGTTGCAAAATAAGCTAAGGGCATACTGAACTGCATTAATAAGTGTGTTGCCAGTAGGTCCAGGGAAGTGATTATTCCCTTCTATTCAGCACTGGTGAGGCCACATCTGGAGTACTGTGTTCGGTTTTGCCTCCCTCCCCCCCCCCCCCCCCCCAACTACAGAAAGGATGTGGACAAATTGGAGAGAGCCCAGCAGAGAGTGAAAAAATGGTAAGGGGGTTTGAAAGAGGATGAAGCTAGACTGTTCTTAGTGGTGGCAGATGACAGAACAAGGTGCAATGGTCTCAAGTTGCAGCACGGGAAGTTTAAATTAGATATTAGGAAGAATTTTCTCACTAGGAGGGTAGTAAAAAATTGGAACAGGTTACGCAGAGTGGTGGTAGAAGCTCCATCCTTGGAGGTTTTCAAAACCCAGTTAGACAAAACTTTGGCCGGGTTGATCTAGTTGAGGATGGTCCTGCTTTGAGCAGGGGGTTGGACTATAGGACCTCCTGAGGTCCCTTCCAACCCTAACTTTATATGATTCTGTGATAAAGCTATAGGGGCTGAGACACTTCTCACAGAAATCTGGGCCTTGACACTCATGTAGCAAGCAAGAGTTTCTCTTCCTGTCTGATCTAGGTCAAAAAACCCAAACATCCATGACTCTCACAAGGGCCTGTGTTTCAGTATCTGCCCAGTAAGACTGAACAGCCAGTAAAATAAGGAGAATAATTCAGGAATGCAGCTCCCTGTTTTTCTAAATGCAGGGACAGAGTTCTCCCGAGCTTGAGGGAGCTCACCTCCTTCTTGGCTGGTAAAGCAAGGACAGAGTCAAGAGGATCTGAAGTGGGTGGAGGAGGAGATGCTGATCCATGCTTGTGGAGTTTATGAGTTCCAAGCTTTTCCTACATGCAGGTGGATCAACTCTGGCACTTAACAGGGAAGAAAGAATTAATCAGTCTGAGTATATCCTGCTTTCTTTTTCCTCCATGTGACTCTGGTTCTTTTGCTTGGAATGGGACAGGAACCAGCAGCAAGGGGAGATGGGTAAAAAGGAGGAAGAAAGCCAATATTCAAGATGGCCTTGTCAGTAGGGCTGTGCGAAGCTTCAGGTGGTGATTCGATTCAGAGGAGATTCAAACTGATTTGGTGGCCAAATCTCCAAATCCAGATTGAATCAAGGGACCAATTCAAAGGCCTGAATCAATTCAAAGCTCTCCAAATCTTCGGAAAAGATTTGGAGGGCTTTGATGATTTGGGCAGTCCCTGGTTGCTGCAGCAGGGAGTTGAAGCCGACTCCAAGCTGGTAACTGGGGCAGGGGAGTGGGGGGAAGAGCATGGGGGGACCCCTGCCAGCCCCCCTGACCCCCTCCACTCCCCCAGCCCCCCCCACTCGCTCCCCTAGCCCCCACCATGGCTGACCCCCACCCCCACTCTAGCTCGGTACTTTAAAGAAAAGCCTCGGTGCTCACCAGGTGCTGCTGGGCGAGAGGGCAATCCCCACTGCCCCCCACTACCCCATGCTGCATAGAGAGCTCTGCACAAGCCCCCTGATCTCCATTCTCATTCCCCCAGCCCCCCCACGGGTGCCCCGCCTGGGCCAGCTCCAGCCCTTTAAGAAAAAAAAACAGAGAAAAGCCCTGGGACTCAGCACTCCTGCAGCAGCCTTGGGGCTTTGGGGGCTCATGCAGAGCCCCCCATGTGCTGCAGGGCAGCTGGGGGCAGCGGGGATCGCCGCTGCTGGCAGGAGCGGTGAGTCTGGGGTTTTTTTCATTTTTTTTTCTGAAAGGACCAGAGCTGGCCCAGGCAGGGCACCTGTGGGGGGGAGGGGGGGGGCTGGGGGAGTGAGGGGGGGGGTCGAGGAGCTTGTTCAGAGCCCCCCATGCAGTGGGGGGAAGTGGTGGGCAGCAGGGATCTCCCCCAACCTGGCAGCACCCAGTGACCCGGGGCTTTTTTTTTTTCCAAGTGCCGGGACCTGGGGCAGCCATTGCCAGGCTGGGAGAGAGGCAGAGGATGGGCCTTGCCTGGCTGATTCAGAGATTCAGCTGTTTCTGACTCGCCAAATCAGATTTGGCTGAATCAAATTGGGACAATGATTCAAATCATCAATGTTCCCCGAACTGGCCGAATCCGAATCTGAAGCAAATACTAGCCACTTCGCACAGGCCTACTTGTCAGTACCCTCTTTCCTCCTGCCACCCAATAGTGGACTCTGTGGATGAAGGTGTTGGAAAGCAGTTAAAGTGAACAAGGATTATTCCTCTAGCTAGTCCCAGCCTCTACATGTGCACACGTGTTTTGGCTGGCTATAAGGCTACAAGAAACATGGATGCCTCCTTCTCCTCCCAGATACATTTACTGCTCTGTCCCCAGTCTTTTCCCTCAGACACATCCTGTAATATATTATATGACATGGCACAACTTTCAAACTATTTGCTTTTTAGGGTATTCGTTTATCCTTTTCTATATTTGTACAGCACCTACCATAATGAGACCCCAGATCATTTGATCTTTCAATGACACTGCAGCATAGTAAAGAGTAACAAATAACAGCAAATAATAACCATATAGTAATAGGTCTTTGGCTATTATGAAAACCTATTGTTTGTAATCATGGTATGTATAACTTTCATTCCTAGATTATTGACTCTTATTCAATACCAGTCAATGGCCATGTCTACACGTGATGCTGACTGCACAGGCATTTAGTACTTGTACAAACAAGTACTAAATGACTGCACAGTAACTGGAGGTATTGTGCAGTAACTGAAGGTACTATGCAGTCATGTCGCTGAACAACTTTCAAGTTGCTCAGAGGTGTCATGTTACTATTGTGCAGTAGTGTCACGTCATGCTTCCTGCCACGTGATGCTACTGCACAGTAATAACGAGCTACTGCGTAGTCAGCATCCTGTGTAGACATGGCCAGTGATGACCTAAAGCTACTACTCTCTTGAGTAGCAGTTGGGGTCCCAAAATCAAATCAATTTGGTAGTCTCTGTCCATTTCCTACTGGGTGCCATATAGTAAGAAACAGTACCAAAACTGGTCCCTTCATTGGTAGGGCCCTGGAAACTTAGTGGTCTTCTTAGTCCGAAAGGGGGTCTCTCAGGTGAAGAGTTGAGGCACATTGGCAGGACAGATTGGGGGAATCTTGCACTGTTACAACCTGTATTATATCACATTTGTGGGCAAACGAGATTGCTTTGTCTGTATACAAAGGTGTCAAGAACTGGAAAATGAGATTGTTTAACATCATTTGTGAAAATATACCTGAGAAAGCAGCAAAATAAGTTGTGACACAATCCACTGACTCCATCAAAGTGTGCAGCCTGCTGTCCAGGAAAAAAGTGTCTGCTGCAAGAATTAAGTATTATTCATAAGATTCTGCAATTCAGGGGTCAATGGTCTTAAAGCAGAGTGCTTTGCTGAATAGGATGCAATTAAGCACACACTTAAAATTCTTTGTTGAACTGGGCCCTGAATTCATTCCAAAACATAACAAATTCCCTACTCAAACATGGAATTTTAAAACTTCGGGGATGTAGGTATTTCCTTTTTTAATTAATACGTTTTCTTCTGGCTCATTATCAGTTCTTAAATTATAATGAATAATCAGAGATAATTATCACATTTCTATAATGATAGAGAACCTCTGCATGCAAAGATAGTAGCACAATTTGATATTTATGAAATGCTAGTTTATTTATGAAGCATCTGTCTAGAAATTCAATTCCCACTGCTGGAACTTTTCATTACAATTCTAATGTAGATGAATAATGAACAGGATTCCTATCTGGTCATTAAAATTTGAAAAATGAATTCCTTTTGATGAAGCCAACCTAATACCTCACTCAGCTACTGTATGGAGTGCTCCGTATTTTCATTTATTTTTCTGTTTCCTATTCTAGTCAGAGAGGTTAAAACTGGGAAGCCTGGATTTGGAAAAGAAACAAGTGAAAGAGGGATGAGGGAATGGGTGTGTGAAATGTTTGGGAGGCTGAATAGCAAAAGGATCAGATTACAGTGCATAAAGAAGCAAGGGGAATATTAAAAAAATATGAAGTTTGAAATACTGGACAGAGGATTAAAAAAGAAAACACAACCTAATAAAGAAACCTAGGAATAGATGGATGACAGCTGTGGGTGGGTGAAGAGAGAGAAGGGAGAATACGAATACGAAGGTCCTGATCTTGTCCCCACGGAAGTCAATGGCAAAACTGTCATTGACTTCAGTGGCAGCTCGCTAGACCTACGGTGAATGAAAACCACCACCAGGAGGGGGAAGGGAAGTTGGAACAAATGGAAAGGAAATAAAATGAACGGCAATAGGAACAGTAATACAGAACAGTAATTGAGGCCTAATGTGACACAGTTTGAGGACTATATGTGGCCAAGACAATTAGGAAATGAAAAGCCCTTAGTGCATCACACAATTTGAACTGTGGCTGAGGTCTCAGTCCTAAAGCTTTGATTCAGATAAAAATGCTAAACTTGTATCAGCTTTGGCAGGCCAGGATCCCTCATGTTATTGCTGGTATTGAAAAGACTTTCTGTTTAAGATCAGATTCATAGAACCATAGGAAAGTAGGGCTGGAAGTGACCACAGGAGGTCATCCAATCCAACCCCTTGCTCAAGACAGGATCATCCCTGACTAAAGCATTCCATACATGTGTTCATCTAACTTATTCTTAAAATTGCAGGAACAACCCTATCACACAATTACCAGGTGCAAGGCCCCAAAACATAACGAACTTCCAAACTGCCACCAGTAAAGCAGGGAGACAAGGGTACTGTTGTCACCTTTGCTCCACAAAGAGTCCAATTTGGAAATCAGGGGGGTATGGATCACTGTAGCATTCACTGGGTGTATCTACACCTGTGCTTTGCTGTAGAGTAGACTAATTAGCTCTTCAGTAAAGTGTCACAGTCCACACATGCGCCGGTATTGGGGCGCAGTAGATTAATTAACTCCGCCATGAGATAGTAGTGTCAGGGACAGTACTATCTCATGGCAGAATACTTACATGTGATCAAATGCATGCATAGACTGTGACAGGGGCTGGCTGGGGCATGAGGGTGTTTAAGCGCAGGGACTGCCTGCGGCTAGCCCCACACTGTAGTGCCCTCATGCCCCAGCCTGCTCCTCCACCACATTAATTTTTCATCACATTAATTGCTCATGTAGATGCACCCACTGTGATTAAAAGTCAGGGTCTGACTAATTAAAAACAGTGCAGGTAGTGATAGCTATAGTTGAGCTTGCTCAGTGCTTTCTATTTTATAATTTTTATTTAAGTGGCATATAACTTTGCCAAATGTAGAGTGCTCAGTTTGAAACAGTCCATGCTGGGTATCTGCTTATGGCTATTATTTTTCTGTTTTTCCCTTTCTATTTAAAGCTTCTGTTGAAATGATCTAGCCATTTCTGAAAATAAGATTAGAAATTATATGGTATAGCCTCTACTGTAAGGATTCTTCTAACTGCTTTGTTGGAAAGCTTCAGCAACAACATGATTTGGAGCAATGACCAGAAATCTGGTAAGGGCAATTTGGCTACCCTGGCATTTTGCTGCCACTATAAAAATCCACCCCAAATTTAGGCATAACTGGACATGCCTGTATGTGTACTTACACATGCCTAAACTTAATGTGCTTTTGCTTAAGGAGCATTAAGGCGATTTAGGTGTGTATTTACATGTGAATGCACTAATGTGCATTAAGGCACATTAAATTTAGGCATGAATAGCTAAGTCACATCAGCACGCATGCAGATGCGCTAACGCACATTAACGCGATGTCTATCCATTGACACACACCATGTTAATGTGCATTAACACACCTACATGTGCACTAATGTGACTTAGCTATTTGCACCTAAATTTGATACCTGCTTTATTTAAGGCACATAGCCTTAAATTGCCATTTTTAAGGTGCATTAAGGGTGCACATGTGTAGACATGCACACTTAAGGCGCCTTAAAAATGGCGATTTTAGGCTACACCCGCTTAAAACAGGCATGTGTAGATGTGCTCACTGTTTTATAAATCTCAGTTAGAATAATCTCAGGGATTTGTCAAAATGTAGAGACTAAATATTCTGAAGATCCCATCTGCATTGGGCATGCTTCAGCCTGCACAACTCCCACATGCAGTGGTGCCCTGGTCACTTCAGTAGCTACACTACTGAGTCAGGTCCCTGCTTTGTGTGATGACTTTAGGCAGTTCCCTGTTCAGCATAATGGCCATCTTGACATGACCCAGGTAGTGTAGAGCAAGCCTAGGCACTTCACTCAGGGTTCTGAAGTCCACTTCGTGAGTTAGGCACCAAAGTCCCTTTCAGATCTAGTCCTAAAATACTAAGGTTAGCTCATCATAGACATATTTATGAGCAAATTAATAATTCTATATTCACAAGAGGGTTTGGATGACACTCAGTAAATAATGTATGGGGTCATACACTGAATGATGAGGATGAAAAAGTAATATTGAATAGCTACTGACTCAATGAATACCATTTATCCTGTGCAGTTAATGAGGCAGTTCTATAGGAAAAATAGTACAAGATCATGTAATTAAAGATGGTAGCTTAATGTATACATATTATGAAACAGAGAGCCTTAAATTCTTGCATTTCCTTTTTTTCCATATTTTTTAATATAGTTTCCTTTTGATATAGAGACAGATTTGTTGCAGTTTTATATATAAAAAAAAGGTTGAATACAGATAAAGGACTTGTATATATAAATATCTTCACTGACTAAGAGACAGAGAACTCAGTGTACTGTTTTCAGGTCTTTGGGGGGCTGGCTTTATTTATTTATTCATTTATTTTTGGCAATTCAAAATTACACACAGATGACCCACTTAGTACAATTAACACATCTGGGAAAGAACACTAACAATGTTACCTATTTTGTTGGGCTGTTGTATGTAAGGCTTAATTAATGACTTGGCCTAGTGTTGATTGCCTTATACACTCAAAAATGTATACTAGTTAAGTGGGACATCTGGAGGGTGAGGGAAAATATGATCCAGCCCAACATATGCTACAGGATTTGATATCCTCAGAAAAAAGAGTTTATGGAGAGGGCAAAATACAATGCTGTTATCTTCTCTGCTTCTAACAGAAATCCCAGTTCTGTTATCCTCCTCAACATAATTGTGTGGTTTTGCTTTTGCATCCATTCCTAATGTTGTCATTCCCCAGGCTGTCATTTTAAACTGAAGTGTCAATGATCCCTGATGGTCTTTATTAACTCTTTTTTGTTGAAAGACCAAAGATTAAAGCTAAGCCTATGAGGTATTATCAGATGGGAAATATTAATTTAGTAAAGCATCTGAACATTTGGAGTAAATTTGAAAACAGAACCATCTGTTATATGAACTAATCCAATAGACTCCACACTTTGTATAACCAGCCACTGTCAAGTAACAGATTATGAAACCAAGTAATAAATCTTAACTCAAAAAACGTTTCCCCATTTGAAAGGTTTGTGAATTCATTTTTCCTTCCTTGTTTTAATGTAAACTTAATGCAAGTTGGCAGAACTCTCTGACCTGTCAGGGTCTAGTATTCACTCATATCCCTATGGGAGGCTGTGGATGAAGTCTGGCTGAGGTCAACTGCAAGGCAAGCCTTGTGATACATACCTCTTTGTGTATCAGCCACTTGCTCCCTTACACACAGTGCATAAGCCACCAGGGCTGTACCCCATGGTGCTGAAACTCAGACAACAGTTTCACCAAGCTTTTCAGAGCCTAGTCAAAATACCCAAAAATATTCTCCCAAGCCAACTTTTAAACTAAGATTTCTTTTAAAAAATAAAGCTTCTGTAAGCCTGGTTTGAGATCCCCAGTAGAGAGATAATAATCAGTGTATGAACTAAAAACAAACAGGACCAAGTTTTCTACTTTTCAACAAAGGAAGCTCTGGCTCCTCAATATCATCTACATTCTTACACTAGGCCAGGGCATTACTCAGTTCATTACAGCTGGTTAAACACTGCTACCCAGACAATCCCTGCATGTCCAACATGCTGCTCTGCTCTTGCCTCTATGTAGACGGAAACACAGATACAACTTCTTTTTGCTATTGTATGCTTGCAAATTATCCCCTCCATACACCCATAAAACATGTTAAATCATACAAACCCAGATTTTGTTGTCTCTTCTGTTTATCCTGTTTTACTTTTTGTGTATCAACATAACACAATGAGTCATAAGACAATTTAAAAAGGAACCAAATACACACACACACACACACACACAAATTAAGGTAATAAAGGAAACAAAACTATCACTAATTTTCAAAGCAAGAAAAAAAAAAAAGATTTGTAATTCTTGTTTCATCACATTCTAATTCCAAACCATTATGCCTTTAGGTAATCACATCCCAGCAAGGTGTCACATTTGCCAGAGATGTCTTGGGGTGATCTGCTTTTCTGAACTTGTTCTCATGATAAGTGGGAAACATAACTTTTGCCAACAGATGCCTAGGAGGCCTGGACACAGTTAATCATGTATGAAGCTACTGGAAGAACTCTCAAGAATACCGTGCATATGAAAAACTAAAGAGATTAGCCACCAAATTTAGACTGGTTTAGTTGTAGTGATGAAAAGTGAAGATTAAGTTCAGTATGGAATCAAATCTTTGAAAGCTTGATGATTTTGCGTCAGGACCTTTTTTGCATGTCATGGGAACAAAACAAAAGATAAAGGCATAGCTTTAATACCTTATTCAGTAAGGGCCAGATTCTGCCAACTTTACTTTCACTAGCTTCATCTACACAAGACGCTGACCGTGCAGTCATTCAGTACTTGTTTATACTACACAGTAGCATTGCAGAACAACTTTTTCGTGATGTTTTCATGATGCTGACTGTGCAGTAGCCTGAGACTACTGTGAAGTTGCATCACATCACACTTCCTACCACGTGATGTTACTGCATAGTAGTCACAGACTACTGCGCAGTCAGCATCTCATGTAGATGCAGCCATTGAGTACCATATCACCCCTCAAGCAGTCACACTAATTTCAGTAGAACTACTAGACAAGTAAGATACTAATCATCGTGCATTTAGGTGGTAGACTTCTGTCCTACTGGATGCATTTCATTATATATTGGCAAAATCCTACCAATACCAAACTCCCATTGTCTTTAATCAAAACAGTGTACAGCTGGGAGACTCTAACTCAATTTATTTTTTCCCATTGACTTCTTTACCTCCCTGCCCCTTCAACAATGGCTGATTAATCCATGTCAGTACAAACTGTACCCATTAATCATTCAGCCTATTTAATCCACTGTCCAAGATACTCATTTGGGAATATGTTGTGAAATTCTTACTCACATTGGTGAGCATTTAATCACAGAGGAGGACCATTGGCAATCAACTGCACTACTCTAGTGAGTAAATGGATCAACTTCTGGTACTTTTACTAGCTAAAGTTATCCAAATTCTTTCTGGACTTTTCCAAAAGTTTGAATGTTCTGTAAAATTTTTAAGTGCAAAGACAAACAAACAAAAAGTCCATGGAAAACTACTCAGAGACATCTGTTCTCCCATTGATTTAATCAGTTTTTTCCCATTAGCATGTATGATGAAAGGAGAATAGGCTCTGCAGAACACAATAAAAATGTGCCTCACTAGCTAAATAAATTCCATTATATATTGTGGCAAGGCAAATAAATAAACCCTGAGATTTACAGACTGCCACCTTGGCTGACATTTCACAGAGCTGGATCTTTCAAACAATACTCTTTGCTTAACTCTGTCCATGCAGAACCCCGTCTGCTCCCAAAACTTATTTTTTAATCTTTCCCCCACACTCCTCATTTGGGCCCATTTCCCTATTCCTCTCTCTCCCTTTTTCTCTCTGTCCTTCCAAGGTGTAATTCCTCACTCCTAATTCCCCAAAGCGGTGTCCTTGACTGCTTTGTTCTGTTCTAGTAAGTCCCAGAGCTCTTTCCATTCCAGATATTTTATTTGCCCTTTTTACTTCCAAGCTCATCTGTCTTCTCCAAACTTTTTCCTCTGTTCTGTCCTGCCTGCTCTTCAAATTCTTTTTTGCCAAGCCTATTGATTTCTGCCTTTCTAATGTCTCTAACCCAATCAAGTATTAATAAGAGAACTTTTCTTACAAATAATATGCAACTGTTTTTGTTTGGGCAATGACCTAACTAAAAACATGGAAAATTCAAATGAATAAAAACAATAAAATGGAAGTTATTTTTCATCTTAAAAATCTAGGTATATGAACTAGGGAGGTGGTAGCTTATGTATGTTCAGTTCTGAAAGCACCTGAGAGCTGACGTCGGCAAACTAGTCCATAAGCTACTAAAAACACAATGCAAACTTTTAGAACCACTACTGGTTCTTTGCCCATAGTCTGAAATTCCCAGCTAACACATTTTTCTCCATTGGATTTTAAATGTACAATTTCTGATACACAAGATGAACTATTCAGGCCCAAATTAGATGCATCATGGTGAATTTACACCCACTTCTACCATTTCAGGTATTATGGCTCCACATATTCTATATTCCAAAAACTCAAAGAACAAATATTACCCAGTTGAAGTTATTGAAATATCATCCTGCATATTTATGATGCAGTTCATTTTTATGCATATTATAACTTGTTTTAAAATAAATCTAGCTCTGCCTCATAAATGAACTGAACATTTTTATTTCTGTAACCATAAGGTATGGTAAAATCCATTTCTGAAAAACTTGTGTGGAAGTTTTTAGTAGTTTGGAAGTAAAATAAAATTATGCAGATTATTTGCAATGTATCTGAGATTTTACTTTGCTTCTAGCAAAGGAATTCATTTTTATTTAGGGGTTTACTTCGATCCCCATTGAAGATAATGAACATTTGCCATTTTCTTCATCAGAAGCAGGCCCAACACAATAGGGTTTTCTTACTTAAATTCATATTTTCACAGTGCTCTATCCTGCATTCCTTTACCCAGTGAAAACTTCCACCAATTCCCTGTATTAAGGATGTAGAATCAGGCCCATCATTATTATTTAGCAGATTGACAGAACCAGTGGTCCCGTTTATTACTACTGGCAAATAGCATTTGAATTCATCTTTCCCTTATTCACAGGATGACTCATTCTGAACCGTATATACTTCATTTTAGATTTATGTAAGATGTACATTTTAACATCCTTTCTGGGACTTGCAATTATTTAATCTATTTTTGTCACACTATTCATTGGCTTTCTCAAGTCATTCCGCATTAATAATCAGTCTCCATTCTTCCTCATTATTTAGTATTATTTGGTATAATGGAGTGTGTGCTAACTAATCAGACCTCTGCATGAGTGACACATTTACTGCTGAAAGTTAAAACATATAAAACTTCAGACAGCCAAAAAGCAGCCTATTTGTAAAAATACTGTCTAGTTGCAAAAGTCATGAGAGTGACTTGAGCCAAGTGAATAACAACAGGGTGCTCTTCCCAGTTCCTGGTGTCTACACAGGAGAGGAAAACTGCGATATCCCAAGTCAGTTCTGCACTAAGTATTGTAAATTTAGTTTTTCCTTGTTTTGCTCACACCTAAGCACTTACACTCTATACAAAAATGTTATTTTTATGTTTCATTTAGCTGCTCTATCAACATACTGGGTATGCTGTGTCTATAGAGCAATAGACAAAATGACCATCCAGGGAAAATGAATAATACCTTTACCAGCAGCAGAATTTCAGTTCCATTCCTTTTTTATACTGATTCATATAAATGATTTCAAAATGAAAACAAGGCACTCAGAGCAGTGGACTAATTGCCAAGGACGTTCTCGCTCAGAAAGAAAACGCATCCTCCCCCATAGTGAGCCAGTGTTACCACTTCCTAATTTCCCTTCCTCATACATGATCACCCAATCAAGAGGCAGAGCCCTGGGATCACATCAGTTTGTGAAGCTCCTTTCTACCTTAGCACAGTGTCAAATGTTCATAACAGCTTGCATAGACATACTGCATAGACCTTACAATGAATTAGAGAACAGGCTGTGTGTGAAACCTGCAGGTCTTAAATATAATTTACCTACAATGCTGATTCAGAAAAAAAGTGCTCCTGTACCTGACATGCACAGAAAAACAAAGCCAAGTACTGTAACGGATGTAGATTCTGCTTTACATCACACATGCAGTGAATTCCTAGCTACTTGGGCATATTCTTTTAGTAATCATTCCTATCAATTCTAGCAGTTAGCCATTTTCTTAAACAGAAGAAAAAATGATGAACACTGGGTGCTGCTCATATACAATTAGCGTGTAGTTGTGCCAGAGTTTATTTCTACAGGGCACAGTGTTCACACATGTGCCTGGGACCGCAGCATGTTGAGCTGGGCCGGAGCAGCCCTGGGCTGTGGCAAGAAGCAGCAGGCAGCCCCTGCACTGTAGCACCCTTGTCACCCAACCAGCCCCAGTCACTGTCTACACATGAGTTTCTGGGCACATAACTACTCCACTATAGGAGAGTACTTGTCCTGGACAGTACTATCCTACAGTGGAGTTAATTCGTTTACTGTGTAAACCTAGTACAGGTGCACATGTAGATGGTGATTTTTAATGTGAAGCTAATTAGTCTGCAGTAAAGCACTGAGTTTATATATATATATATCACTTTTAAAATATCAAGAGAAAAGAAAGTATTCATCTGAAGAAAGATTTGTCAACTATTTTAAAATGACCAAGCTCCAAGGTGATTAAGCTTTGTAAATGGTCAGGTTAAACTACAATTCAGGCTAACTTGGCTCTTGTCACATTCAGAAGTCTGATGTTGATTATGGAGCATCATATTAGTTACCTTCAGTATCTGATCCAGAAAGAGCTGCAGTTAGTCACTGCACATAGTTCTGCAATCCTCATTATAACAATGTTGACCATTATTGAAGATTGCCATATGGCACCAGTAAGACAATTCCCTCATATGCCCCTAAAATATTTATAGCAAGATGTCAGTTGCCCCCAGCTGAAACAATGTCAGTCTTCTTTGGTGCAAACCCTGATCAATTAGCTACCCAGAAGAGGCTGACCAATTCTTCTTCATTTGACTAACTGCAGACATCTCAAAGATATATTTGTTGTGAGAAAAGTCAGGATATTTTACTAAGATATTTACAGTTACATTTCTAGCATCACTGAACTCCACCTCCTTCATATTTATTTTGTGGCACTGTTTCCTATACCTATATATCTGCTCATTCTTTGGCTGCTCCTACCACTGGAGTTCAAGAAGCATGAATCACTCTGGTAACATGGGAGAATGCAACAGTGATACACAATACTTTCTTCTCTTTGGACTGGTGTTCAGAGGTAAAAACCTCAAAGAATGTTTGAATGTGATAAAGCTTAAGTATTCACATATTGAAAGCTCCACCAGGGATAGAAAAACTAGCTCCAAATCACAATCCCTTCTCTCACCCTATGTAGAGACTCCAGGCTTCAGATGGTAATGAAATAAGCCATATTTTACACAGGAGATCCAGTACAATCTAGAGAATTTTTCCACAGTCCCGCACAGAGCTCATCAGCCATAAAGCCCGCATTCATACCTACTAGATATAGATCATCTTGAACAAAGCTAAAAGGTAAAATGTTAGAGCTACAATAGCTGTTCTCTTCTTTTAGAAGAAGAGACAGGCTGTCAAGACACTTTGTTTCTAATCTGTCAATGAATCATTATATGTAGCCTTGTGCACCTTGATAAATCTTATTAACAGCCTCAACTTGTCCCTTTATCAAAAGGGGGTAATAATTAAAAATTCCAAATGAAATTTTGCTCTAGGAATGATACCTCACAGGGGAGCAGCTTTATTAGTCAACATTGGTGAAACACTTTGAGGCTCTTCATGGAAAGCGTTCATGAAGAACGTAACTTCCAGAATATTTATGCATCTTATAATCACAGCCAGCAAAAGATCGTTATTCTCATATAGTTCAATCTCCTGTGTAGCACAGCCTGTAGGACTTCCATAAATAAATTCCTATTTGAACTAGAGCAGCAGTGCCTGATCTTTTCAGCCCATGGGCCAGATGAGTGGCACCAGATCCACCCCTAGCCAAATCCAATCTGTATGCCCAATCCAGTGCATGGTGCTGACCCAACCAGGGCCCAATCCAGCTATGTGGAAGGGCAGATATTAGTACTACATTTTTGCATATTTCATTATAATCATTCAATAAAACCATATTTGCACTTCATACATGAAACATCTAGACTCTGAACTCTTCTATCACTTTCAGTTTAGATTCTGGAGTTACCAACCTCCTTTCTCTTGCTAGTCTACCTCTTACTAGTGTAAAGCATCCTGGTTATCAAGGAATTAACAAAAGATGTGAGGTCATTCTCCTGCAGTCACTCTGTCAAGCAATTATCAAGTCTCATGTTCTAATTTTATAATCCTACTAAATACATTGTTTTGTTATTACTGACAAGCATCTTCTTTTTCAAATGGGTGTGTCTTCATACATTTTAATTGTCATTTTTTAATTATGTGTTATTAGTCATGGGGTCATCTTTGACAACATTATACTTGCTTATGGAGTAGCAGTTACAGTACTGGAGCTGTATATGAGCCAGACACATACAGTTTTTATCCCTATTTTATTTTTTTCTGTATTTTAATGATTTTTTTTCAATCACTGCAGAAAACTAATTGTAAAAGAGCAAGTAACTGAGCAAAACAGCCTTGACTGTCTTCTCTATGACAGAGAGCTGTAGGGGTGCCAGTTTTGATGCAACATATATACATGGCAGGGGGGGAAAGGATGTGATATATATATATATTCTCAGGTGGAAAGGATGTGTAATTTTTGGTAGCTGTGCACCACATACTGACTAGATTCATAGGGCTCCAGAACTTTCCCTTCACATAATTCTTATACACATTCTTACTCCTTCTTGAATCACCGTGTCTTCCACACCTTCCCTGTAAATCTTTATGTCAAAATAAAGACATTACAGACATTATTTTAGTGTTTCCTAACAACAGAGTTTGCTCAAAGTTCAATGATCTATAACAACTGTTCTCAAGCTTTTTAAACTCTAGGCACCTATCAGAAAATGCTGCTTCTTAGATTTCACCCATTTTTTGACCATGGAAAAATAACAGAGCAATTCTTCTCTTGCCAAGAACTCAAAAATAATACAACAGGTCAGAATATTTTTAACACTATGGATTCTTATTTGAAGTCTCTGGGTCTATGTTATGAATCATGCCCAGGTATTTGCACACCTAATGGTGCTAATATTGTGCAGCACCCTGCAGCACCTTTAAAAGACTCTCCTAGCACCCCAAGGTGCTGCATCACCCTAGTTGAGAATCACTGCTGTATAAATAACATGGGTGCATTGCATTCTGTCAAAACTCATGGCCCCCAACCTCCAGATACCTTTACTGCCCAGTTGCCCATACTTTCCCACACAGGGCACCACTCCCTTCAGCTGTTGCCACTTCCTTTCGTCACCTGCTCCTGCTGCCATTGCCACCTCCCTCCAGCCCGCCAGGGTCTCTGAGCTCCCCCTCCCTCCTCCAGCTTCCTTTTCCAGCTGCTGCCACAGATGCAGTGCAGCCCGTGGCTGCTCAGGAGTTGGACAGTCCTGTTCTACTGTGTTTCACGCACTACCATTAGCAAGATGGTGTCAGCAAAACCTAAGTTAATAAAACTTAAGCTTGCAAGCATTTAGCTGTGTCACAGTCACCAATTCAGAACTTTTCAAAGTGGCTCCAAATCATAGATATATTTTCCTTTGTAGAATTTGCACATATTCTCTGATCTCTGTAAGCCTTAATTTCTTGGAAACATTTTTTTTAATTAACAAGTTCAGAGAGTTTTGAACACTCCTTTACTGATTTGGGGATTCTGGAGCATTAGGATTCTCAAGTTTGGGTTGTCTAAAATTTTGCATAATGGTAGGTTAACCCTTTTCATTGCATTCAGGATTAATCTTAGTCTTAGAGCTCATTCAGGAGAAAAAGCGACTTAGTTCTTACTTCTGAAATCATGTTTTTGTTAGGATTATGAGATAATGCATCTGAAACCACATTTGTTCATCCAAGTTATGTTTTTTCCAAAATTTCATCCAGATCCCTGTAACATCAAATGACATCTTCCTAAATGTGCATTTGGGTCAGGTTTAGATATCAGCCATTATGAAGAATGGTGGTTAGCTATCACATGAAGTTTGATGCAAATGCAAGAGGACATCTTCCTCACATACAACATGAAAGTTAAAGTTCTTCTTTCCCATAGCCCAACATTTTCTTCCTGCATTCAGCAAAATTTATTGTCAACAGTTACAGTAGCCTTTATTTGATACTTTCCATTAGAATATATGCTAAAAAAGTGCCCAAACCTACCTCTGATGCCTCCTACTACAGTTCAAATTATAAACCAAACTCCAGAAGTTTCAGTTCTTGGTGTCAGAAGATGGAGTACATGCTGCACAACTGGAATAAGAGATTTATGAAAGTTCTAGCAAGTTTGGTAAGATAGAACAGATTTTTACAAGCTACCATAAACTGTCTATAAATTAGGGGTGTGAGAAAAGGGTCCTATTCAATTTGGATTTGGCCTGAATCAGGGACAGTGATTTGATTCACTGATTTGGATCACTGTCCCCAATTCAATTCGGCCCAATCTGAATCTGAAGAATCAATGCTGATTCGGAGAATCAGCGATTCAGACATAGACACAGCTTTAAATGTTTTTTCTACATACCTTGAGGTACCAAGAATGGTTCATGAATGCTGTGATGGTGGGGCGGATGGAGTGTCCCACAGGAGTGCAGGGAGCACTTACAGTCCACTTCTGGGTCTGCCAGGGAGCATGCTGGGGTCCCCCCACACCTCCCCGGTTCAGTAATTGGTCATGGAGGGACCCTAGGTGGCCCCCCTGACCCAGGAGGCACCAGTGGCCAAGTCAGGGGAGTACGGGGGGCCCCCCAGTGCATTCCCCAGCAGACTCTTTAGTGACCAGAAGTGCTTCTGATTCACTTTCAGGTCTGCTGCCGAGCACACTAGGGAGCCTTCCCCCCCCACCCCGCTTCTGTGGGACACTCCATGTCCCCCAGCATCGCAGAATTCATGAGCCACCTGGTACCTAGAGGTATGTAGAAAAAACATTTAAAGCTGTGTATATGTCCAAATCACCAAATCTTTCTGAATCTCTCTGAATTGATTCGGAGGGTTCTGATTCGATTCAGATATATTAAAAGATCTCCTGATTCGATTCAGATTTGGAGATTCAGCCACTGAATTGGGCTGAATCTTCAACAAATTGAATCAGGGATCAAAGCTTTGCACAACCCTACTATAAATTCTAAAGTAAGCGTCTCTCCCACCACCTGAAGAGGGGCGCTTGTATCCAAAAGCTTGCAAAGAACAATTTTTCCAACTATGTAGGTGATCTAACAAAAGCTATCACACATTTACCAAAAAAACCTTGTCTGCTTATGTCCTTAGACCAACATGGCTGCAACCAACAGCCCTGAAACTAAGTTTCAGCACCAGTGTTAAGTCAAGATTTAATGAAATTCAGGAGTTACTGACTGCGTTCAGATTTTGTCAGCATTTCCAGCCAAGAATCCCCAGTAAATGCCCCAAACTCTTTCTTTACCATTGTCCACTGTCTAGTTAAGAAGACCAGTGGCCTTTCATCTCTGTCACTTTTGAGGTTGGCTAGGAAACCTATTTTCCCCACACAAATTCTGAGGCAGCGGCTGACTGGTCAGTTCACCTTTATGTTTTTAATAGTTCACAGAAAAAACCCATTCCCCCTTTTACTTAATTTTTCCTCTACACAGTAGAACTGGAAAGATTCTCCTCATTTCTGCCATTTTACTGGTTCTGTCCATCATTTCAGAGTTGATAAACTGCGTTCTCAGAATGAATGACGCAACAGAAGCATGAAAAGGATGCTTGCTGTTCTCTCAACTATTTAATGGCACTCCCTATTTAAGACCTATAGTGATACTATTTTGATCTTAGACTAAAATAAATCTAGAGCCAGTCATACCTGTGCCTAATTTAGTTGCACAGGTAAGAAAAAACTGAACTCCTTTAATACTGATGCCAGAAGTCTGGGCAACAAAATAAAAACAAACTACAAAAAATGAAAATTGATATTTTGGGAATAATGGAAATGCAGAAAACACTTTTAGGAACACAGGTACTGGAGAGTATATGCTGTTCAATAAAATACAGAAATAGAAGTCAAGTAGATGAGGTAGCACTACATGTTAAGAAGTAAGAAGGGATTGCACAGCTAAAAATCATTTTGGGGAGGAATGGTAAAGGAATTTCTATTGGGATAGAACTTGCAAACTGCTAGAGACACTCAGTGTCAGATTGGGTATGTACAGGGATCTTGTGCTGTTAATACAGAGATAAATATGACTGGGAATTGTGTCATAATGGGAAAGTAACTTCCCAGAAATATACTGAAGGATGAATACTACAAATAATAGTAAGGCACAGTTATTCCTAGATATGACAAACAAACAGACTCCATCAAACCAAACACCCCAAAACTGATCATATTTAAGACATGGTTTTGATAAGTAATGAGAACATTAGAGAGAGAGAGAAACTAAGCAGAGAAACTAACCTCTGAATAAGGCTAGGAATAGACATTGCATTTGTCCCTGGATTAATTGGGCCTGTGTTTGTGCTGGAACAAAAATATCTTGAGATTAGCATGTAGGTATGCATGTAGGTATGCTATTAGAAGGAAGCCCTTCTAATAAGGGTTTAGGAAATGACTGAATGTAGTGCCACTGCTCTGCCATTGATTCAATGGTGCAATCCCTAGATAACTGTACAGATATACTTTGCAATGTCCTGGGATAAACAGTTACTACCTCTTATTCAAGAAACATTTTTAGGCCTTGCTGTCATGGGACACTGGGTATGGACATCTGTACACTTGCATTTTGTCCCAAGATTAATGTGAAATCTATTTTTAGACTAAGTGATCAAAAGTATCATTTTACATTAAATAGAAGTACATACAAATATAGGTCTAAAACTAGTCAAGGTTCTCAGTGTCAGATGAGCAAGAGGCAGCACAGGGTGGTGGGTGGTGGTGGCTGCTGCCGCGTGCAAGCTTTCCCCTGCTCCTCTTCCCCCCCCTTCCCCCCCCATGTCTGGTTTGCCCCCCGTGTTCATAGTTTCATAGTTTCTAGGGTCGGAAGGGACCTGAACAGATCATCAAGTCCAATACCCTGCCCTGGGGTGGAACAGGTGCTGGGATCATAATACCCCAGCTGGATATCTATCCAACCTCCTCTTGAAGACCCCCAAGGTAGGGGAAAGCACCACCTCCCTTGGGAGCCCATTCCAGAGCCTGGCAGCCCTAACTGTAAAGTAATGTCTCCTGATATCAAACCTGAACCTTCTCTCTATCAATTTGTAGCTGTTATTCCTTGTTATCCCAGGTGGTACCCAGGGGAACAGAGCCTCATCTATTTTGCACTGATCCCCCCTGGGATATAGACAGCCACCAAATCCCATTTCAATCTTCTCTTGTGGAGGCTGAATAGATTCAGGCCCTTTAGTCTATCTTCATAGGGCCTGGCCTGCTGCCCCCTGACCATGCGAGTGGCCCTCCTCTGGACCCTCTCAAGGTTAGCCACATCAAGTGTGGTATCCAGAACTGGATGCCGTACTCCAACTGCAGCCTGACCAGTGCCAAATAGAGGGGAAAGATCACCTCCCTGGACCGGCTTGTGAGGTATTTGTAGATGCACGACAAGGTTCGGTTAGCCGTACTGACCGCTTCCTTGCATTGTCAGCTCATGTCCATTCTGGTGAGTTAAATGCTGGATAGCGGAGATTTTACTGTACGATTGCCTGCGGAGCAGCGGCAGTGCAGGTGGTGGGTGGTGGTGGCCGCCACCACATGCAAGCTTTCCCCTGCCCTCCCTCTTCCCCAGCCAGCCAGCCAGCCTGAAATTCCAGTTAATGGAATTTCTGGTTAGTTAAATCGCATATAGTGGAGACTGTATTGTATAATGTGTTCTAGGAGTGGATATGATTACTGTCTATAAATTCATCATGGGGTTTAACACCAGGCAGGGCACAGAACCCATTTAAGCTACAGGACAATGTTGGCACAGGAACAAATGTGTATATACAATCCTGAAACTAGACACAAAAAAAAAATACTTCACTAATTTAAAGATGGAGCTTGATCAGTTTATGACAGAGATTTTATGATGTGGTTGCCTGCAAGAATAGGGAACTGGACTTCATGACCTATGAAGTTCCTTCCAGTGCTATGTTCTACATACTTGTCAGTCTCTTCTCCACACTAGTTGCTCGCTGGCAACTCCCCTCTTGGAATTTCTGTGGCACCATCTACACATTATACTTAAGATGCGATTAACCAGTTAAACACAGCTCGAGGTGTGACCCAACCATGTGTTCACTCAATTAATGGCATGATAAAACAAGAAATAACCTGCAACATTGTTCCACAATAAATGTAAAAAGTCCAGTAACCCAAGATAGCTATATAGTACCTACCCACTAAGCAGGTCTCATACAGATCAGTATCCCGCTCAATAATTATTACAGATCAGTATCCCTCTCCTATTACATAGGGGTTTCATGCCCACCACACTTACCACTTTTAGTCATAAAGAACCTTTGACATTTTCCACCTGAGTAGGGAGGGTTTCCTTGTATTACAGTTTAAATTATTCTGTGATGTGGGTAACATTTCATTTTACATTTTCAAATGGATAGGAATGTCTTCCATTTGAATCTGAATCTGATTTACACAAAGGTTCCTTTTACATGGTATAACGGTGCTTACTGTAAATGAAAATCAGGCCTTTGCTAGCCTAAAGTATTGAAGTTCTACTACAGGTGTCAGCAGTATTTTTGAGCAGAGAACCAAAAACACCCCAACCTTGACTTGTAAGATGCTGACATGCCAGGGGTGGATGGTGGGGGAGCCGTGAGGAGTCTGCCCCTTCCTTGCTGTCTACCCAGAGGCATGTGTGCAACAGCAGCCAGCAACGAGCCAGGCCAGGGTTCCACATACCTTGGTGCAGTGGCTTGCAGCCTCCCTGCTACCTGCTGTGAGCAGACTGGGCTGTGTGGTGGATGGCAATGGCCTCCCCAGAGCCTGGGCTGGCTGTGGCAGGTAGCCAGGAGGCTGCAAGCCGTTGCACCAATGTCTGTGGAGCCCTGGCCTGGTTCAATGCTGGCAGTGGATGCACGCATGCCTCAGGGTGAATAGCATGGAAGAGGCCAGGGCTGCACCGTCACAACAAGGATTGGCCCCCTCACGACACCCCCAACATCTGCCCCAAGGCACACGTGCATCCACTGTCAGCAAGGCTGGGGCTCTGCAGGTCTCAGTGCAGAGGCTTGTAACTTCCTGGGCACCTGCCATAGCCATCTGCGGCCTAACCAGCGCTTCATAGAGGGAAAGGATCACCTCCCTGGCCCTGCTTGTGATGCATCTGTAGATGCACGACAAGATGCAGTTAGCCTTACTGACCGCTTCCTCACATTGGCAGCTCATGTCCATCCTGGTGAGTTAAATGCCAGATAGCGGAGATTTGGGCAGGCCCCTGTTGCCTGCCATGGAGCCCAGACTGCTTGCAGCAGGCAGCAAGGAGACTGAAACCTGCTTCACTGAGGTTTGTGGCGCCCCAGATCAGCTCATTGCTGGCAGCAGGTGCACATGTTCCTCCCGGCGGATGGTTGAGTTGCTGAGAGGGGCCAAATCCTTTCATGGCAGTGCACCCCTGGCCCCTTGCCAGCCATCCAGCCCAAGGTATGCAAGTCAAGCAAAATGCCTTCATGCACCATGTTCTGGCATGTGTGCCAGGGGTTGCCAACCCCTGCTTTACTATGTGTTATAGCTACTAGATGTGTGAAGTAAAGTTATGTCTAAATATATCACCACAATTTCCAGACTAGCCTCTTATGTACTTTGGAATGAGAAGCGCTGTATAGCATATGGTAAATGTAAGATACAATTATCATAGCATTTACTGGGGTATTCTGCACCGAAATGATGAAGCAAGGTTTATTGTTTCGTTTTGTTTTGTTTTGAATTATAACTAAGTTTTCTTTGAAAAGTCAGCAGGTTACACAGAGTTAAATATCAGGAGCCCACTATTAAGGCTATAAACACATTCTTTAGCTCAAAACTCTATCTTTTCTTGTCAGTGTGATTAAAGGCTCAGGTTCAACATAACTGATGGCCAAGGAACTTTAATTTTCCTTTGATAAACTGACAGCATTTCTTTAATGTTAATCCAAAGGGCATAATGTTACAGTGGTCTCTTTGTGATGCAATTAAACATTTTTAATCTGTTCTTATCTTCTGAACCTCTTGCTAGTAACTATTACAACATCCTGCAAGAAAGAAAGGTACCTACAGGGTGAGTCTAACTGAGATGTTTACTGCACACTTGACTAATTAGCTGTGCAGTAAATGTCTCAGCATCTACATGTGTGCCCCTATTAGGCCAGAGTAAACTAATTTACTCTTCAGCAAAATAGTAATTGTAAATACAAGTACTATCTTGTTGCAGAGTAAAAAACTCTGTAGCAGTGCACATGTAGATGCTGGAGGGGCTGGCTGGGGCATGCGGGTGCTTCAGTGTGTGGGGATTCCTGCCAGCTAGCCCCACATTGAAACTTCCTCATGCCCCAGCCAGCCCCTCCGCAGCACATTGAACTGGGTGAAGCAGCCCCGGGCTGGCAGGCTGACCCCCAGAGCCCCCCTGCCAGCTGGGGCTGCTCTACCCTGGCTCTATGTGCTGCACACGAATGAACTGTGAAGCTTATTGCTCTGGAGTTAGTTGCTTCTGGGTGCACATGCAAATGGCACACCCAGGAGCAATACACTGCAGAGCAACAAGGTCCACCATTTATTCATGCACCATAATTGCACATGTAGCCATGCCCACAGTGGATTAGTCTCAAGTAATTAATTATAAGGCATAAATAGTTGTTACTTTGGCAGGAAGAGGTGTATATTTGATCTCCACTCAGGATGATAAGGAGGAAAAAGAATCAACCTGACTCAGAATCAATCCAGGTAAAACAGAAAATACTGTATTTACTTGCATACCACATGCACATTCCCTCAAAAATCAGCCCTCCAAAATTGAGATGCATCTTAAGTGGAGAAACTGATTTTCTTGCTGGAATAGAAGTATGAAGATGCTGTGCTGCAAAATAACCGTCAGCTTCTCTCTTAGCAAGCAAGCAGGAGGGGTGGAGTCTAATGTTAACCCTTTCCCAGATGCTCTTAGCTTGCTGGCTGAAAGAAAAGTTGCTAGCCATTTTGCAACATGACCTCTCCATGAAAAACCATCACTCTGAATATTATTCCTACATTCTGCCTTCCAAAATAAAGGTGCATGACTTGTCTGGGGACCTGTGGTTTGAGAGAAAGCATGCATGTTCGTCAGCTGGGGGGAATGTGCAGGAAAACATAAGGAAGCAGTGGGTTCTACCTCACTGTGGCTAACTCACTCACAGTGGGGAAAGTAATGTCTAGACTCTGCATCCCACAAGGTTCATCGTTCCTTAGGGATATCTATACATCGTTTCTTTAAGTTTTTTTCTGGTCAGCTGGCAATACAGATTTAATACCTCTGTAGAGAAGAGTATGTAAGGACTACTGTAATTACTTCTATAGAAGATGAACTGAACCACAGAAGGACTATGGACCCAAATTCTATAGGAGGCGAAGTGGGAACAGAAGCTGTTCCTTCGGGGTTTTGTCCATTTCCTTAACATGGAACCATCTTCCTAGTCAGCTGCTGTTCATACTATTGAAAGGATGCCTGAGATACTTTCTCCTGGTCAGGAGAAATTTAACATTTGTCTGGGTTTTAAATGAGGTACCATTTGCTGGCTTAGCCTGAAATTGTGTCTTGCTTCATTTAAGCAGAAACTTAACGTGACAGGAGTTCAGCTCAAAGGAATTCATCATGTCAGTATCTTCGTTGGAATGAAACATCCCCCTCCACCCCTCCTGCCCTATTACCATTTTCATTCAAATTGGAATAAGGAAGCAGCCTTAACACAATTAGTTTGTCAGCTAGATTGCTGGTAAAAATCTGTTTAGAAACATTCCTGCACATGAAAATGTGTGTGTTAATTAGCCCCTTTTGTGTTAGGCAGTTTCTAAGCCAAGTCTGGAGAGTCATCTGAGGGCACTGAATGTCTGTTCTGAAGAGAGGCTTATATGATTGAGAGTGTCATGACCACTCGAAAAACTTTCTTCAAGGATGAGAACTTTTCTGTTGGCAACGTGTTATCAGGAACATCTAGTCCAGCACCATCAAGGATTTTTCTGTTTATTTTAAAAACATCCAGCCACTACAACTTCTTTAGCTGTAGTAATACAGAGGAATTAGGCAATAGGGGAGAAAAGCATCTGAAAGACTGAATTAATGAATGGTATAGATTTTGCCATTAATAAGTGTTTGAATTTCTGCCTATGAAAACCTATGAAGGCCTCTCCCTCCCCGAACCAGTTAGTCTCTAAAATGCTCCCTACCATGCCCTCTGCCTGCCTGATTAACCACCTCTGCCCTCCAGATGAAGCTAGGTAATACAAATATGGATTCCAAACCCCAACTAAAATGCAGGGTGCTGCTCAGCTCTATGTGCTTGGTCTACCTAGTATCAGGATGGGCCCCAGAGTACCAGGGTGTTTGGATTACGTGAACCCATCAGCTAGATTCCAAAATCTACCATTTGGGGTTTTACCAGTTTTAGCTACTAAAAAAACAAACAAACTGTAAGGTTCAACTGGCTTATGTTGTGGGCAGTATTTTATCTTTTTATCTTCCACTCCACTTCATAACAATTTTGGAAGACTGGATGACACTGAATTGTACAAGGGTACACTCTCCAATTTTCTTATAAAATCAAAAAGGTTTTTTTTAACTCAGTTCTCCCCAGTAGGTCATCTCCCCTGAACACCTTTCCACTTTCTCTCTGCACAAGCCGAAGGAGCCTTTGCCTTGCCCACCAACCCCACCCTGACAGAACAATGCTTCTACTTCCCTTGAGGTTTAAGAGGGGAATCACTTACTCCACTGTCTCCTCTCCTCAAAAACCACGGAGTGAGTAAACAAGCAGTTTACCTCTGAATTCCCAGCATTTTGATATTTGCCTACTCTTCAGAAACTTTCAGCTGGCACAAGGTCCCTTGCAGTCTATAATCTGCTTGGCATAAGTTAAAACAAGTAGGCTAGGACTATCGCCAGAACCAGTCTGCTTAAGAAGCAATGAGCCATAACTGGCTGCTTGACTGCTCCTATTTTCCTTAGGCAGATCTTAATTCAGGAAAGCTTCTAGGTCATAGTACTTCCTCCAAATTCATTCAGGATAAAGATGCATAGAGGTAGCAATAGAAATAGATATATATTCCAGACTATTCTTAACAATAGAGACATGGGATGATTACTATTGTGGCAGGGATATGTACAAAATGTTCCACCATCTCCCAGGGTCCTAGTTACTTTGTTTCCTGGAGCTATAAATTATTAAGCATAATATTTATTTAACATGTTGAACAAGCCTGAACATGCTTGCCTAATGTAACCCTAATAATATGCACCAAAATAGTTAATTAGGCACTGAATGTCATGTTTCCCTTGGCAGAAATTTTTTATGTAAGCAATTAATAAATAAAAAACTGTTAACATAGGTCATTTCATTTCATTTCATGGTTTATCAAAAGTCAGTTATATAATGGTATGCTTCAGTATGTATGTTGTTTGCTTTCTTTTTAATACTTTTAGTACTAGCTAAATTTCAGCGCTTCTACAAATTTACCAGAAAGGGTTAGTTTAACAATGAGAATAAAGACCGCCAATTATAGTGGTTTTGTGGTGTGGGACTGTAGTTCACTAGGGACTAGAGGCCCCATGCTGAAAAAGGAAAATGCTTTTCTAAGGCATCTCTTTTCTTTTACGATTTTCCCACATATTCTACTCAGATTATTTCTCTTAGTTTAATTTTTTTAAAGGTATCAGCTTCACACCAACACGTCTCAGTCACTGAATTCAAGTGTGAACATAGAAGACGCTCCAGTTTGCCCATCAAAAATGATCAACATCTGGAACATATGGAGTCTTCTTTAACTGATTACAATAAATACAAATTACAATTAAATACAACTTTGGCGTGTTCTCAAAAAGCTATAAAACATGTTAACATGGTTACATCATCATGACACTCAGCTGGTTCTTATAACATGAATTTGCCCAAAGCAGAAATGTTCACATAATGCATGTTTAAGAATTACATTGTAAAAAATATAATGCATTTCAACACAATGTGCCTTAAAATTTCTTTCAAGTTTCCTCTGGCTTGCAAGCAGTTTCCCCACCTTTATACATACCAAGTAGTGATTAAAATGATAGAAAATCATGAATGGATTACTCATATCGCTGAGTATGAGAGATGAGTTAATGCCAAGTTTGAAATACTGTATGTATATAACTGTATGCATTAGGGCTGTGTGACACTCCGGTAGCCAATTTGATTTAGAGGCGATTTGGCCCAATTCGGTGGCCAAATCTCTGAATCCAAATCAAATCGAGAGACCTATTAAAAGCTCTGAATCGAATTGAAGCCTCTGAATCAATTCGGAAAAGATTTGGAAAAGATTTGGAGATTTGGAAGGCAGACATGTAGGAAACAGAAACTGAGGGGGGGGGGAGGGGAAGACTGCTCTTATATTGACATTTGTAGCTGGCCAGTGACTGTGATCTTTCTCTGAGTTCCCTTCCAATCACAGTGCTCTGGGGGAGGGATGTAGAAACAACATATAAGGCTGTGTGTGAACTCATCCGTGTGCCTTTTGTGAGCTTTCTGTCTCTGTTGCAGCAACAGCAGCATCTGAAAGGCTCTGGTTTGGTAGTAGGTAGTCTCTTGCCACCAAGTTCTATCCAATCCTTTCCTATTTACCCTTGCCTACAATCCCTATTGTTATCCACTAGGCCTGTGTGAGGTGGCTAGTATTCACTTCAGATTTGGATTTGGCAAATTAGGGGGACAGTGATTTGATTTGGTAATTTAAATAATTTCTGAATTGATTCAGAAAACTTCAAATTGATTCAGACCTTTTTATTGGTCTCCTGATCTGATTCAGATTTGGAGATTTGGCTGCTGAATTGGGCCAAATCTCCTCCAAATTGAATCAGCACCTGCAATTTTGCACAGCCCTGTTATCCATTACTTTCAGCTGATTCTTCCCCCAAAATCCTCATATTTGTTCTTGTTATCCTGTCTTCCCCCTCCCCCCCCCCCCCACCAACCCCAAAAAAGAAATCTGTGTTTTCCCTAACAATGTGTCATCACTGTGCAGGAAAGCACAACATATATTACACGTGCACGCACGCACACACACACATTTTGCAGCACATCAAACACCATAAAGCATGCTGGAAAGGCAGGTGCCAGGTCTTCTGGCAGAGGAGGGAGAGGGGGCAGAGGGAGAGCTGCAAGTTCCCTTCCTCCCCCCACCAAACATAGATGCACCCTTTTTCCTGGCAGTGAGGAGTCTTCTGCTGCTAGTGGGAGCAGGGAGGTGGAAGCTATGTCTGCACCTGAAGCACCACCAGTAACACCACTAACCACAACCAGCAGCAGAATAACATTCTCCACTCCAATTTCAGTTTCCAGAATGAGCCTTCTAGTCCCAGAGGAGGAGCTGGATCTGGAAGCAGGAGAGCTGAGTGCCATAGCCATGGAAATTCTGGGGAAGGAGGGGGAATCCGAGTTTGTGCTCTACACTACTCAAAGTTCCCCTAGAGGCAGGTCTCCTTCTCTGGAGGTTGAGGGGGCAGGTGGCTCAGCTCTTCCTGTTGTTGTGCCTCTGCCTGCTGGGGAGGGGGATAAGGCAGGATCCCCAGCCTCAAGCCAGTAACGGGTGGGTAGTGTAGTGTGGGATCATTTTGAGGTGGCAGATGATCCCCGGTATGCTCCCTACCGGTACTGCTGAAAGCAGATCAGTTGGGGCAAGGAAGTGAAATAGTTCACTGTGGCAATGCTGCTACATCTCAGGAGGCAGCACCCCCTTGCCCTTGTTTCTCCTCAGCCTGGGAAGCATTGCCAAAAAGAAGTCCCCCTCTTGCTCCAAAGCCCCTGTCCCCAAGAAACAGAGGCAGGCCACACTGGACCAATGGAGGAAAGGCAGGGACAAAAGGGGAGCACGTTCCCAAGGCAAGTGAGGTCACCCAGAAATTGGGGAAATGCTTGCTCTGGATGGCCAGCCCTTCTCCTTTGTTGAGCATGCAAGGTTTGGGCAGCTCATGGTGCTTGTGGCCCCATCCTGCCAAGTGTCCACATGCACGACCTTTAGCAGGATGGTGGTGCCCCCCCCAGTATGAAGCACACAAGGAGTAGTTGAGGGAGAAGCTGCAGAAGGCAGGGCCACAGGTAACCTTGCACTTCACCTTGGACATCTGGAGCAGCCAGGGTGGAGAACATGCCTACCTCTCCCTCACAGGGCACTGGTGTAATCAGTCAGGCTGTCGGTGGGCTCACCTTCAAGAAGAGGTGATGGATGAGTGCCACATGCCAAGGGAGATCCTGGTGGCCATGAACCACATGGTGCAGGGTTGGCTCTTTGGGCAGACCAAGGTCACCCGTGGGTTTATGGTCACCAACAGCAGGGCCAATATGGTCAAGGCGGTGCGTGATGCCAACTTTGGGGGACAGGGTTCCTGGAGACGGCACTGTCACTACCATGACCAGCCAGCTCATTTTGAAATGCAGGAAGGTGGTGGGCTACTTCCACCAGAGCATCAAGAGGGGCAAGATGCTGTGGGACAAACAGGCAGAGCTCAGCATCCTGCAGCACAAAATCATGCAAGATGTGGAGACTTGGTGGAACTCCACATACCTGATGCTCAAAAAGCTGGTTGAGCAACAGAAGGCCATCCAAGAGATGGCCTTGCTCGGGGAGATTGGGATCAGTGGCCCCCTTAACAAAACTGAGTGGGATGCCATCTCCTAGATCTTGGTGGTCCTCACATCGTTCCTCGAGGCCACCAAGGGCCTCAGTGCTGGTGATGCCTTCCTTAGCCAGATGGTCCCCATAGTGAAGAAGCTGGAAAATCAAATGGAGAAGTTGCAGGGGATCAATATTCCTGGCTGGGGCAAGCCGCTTTCACCAGAGGTGCAAGCACTGGTGAAGCAGCTGAAGGAGGGCATCAAAAATGTCTGGATCCACTGCAGTCCAGTATGATCCATGTGCTGGTGGGCATGTGTGACCCAAGAATGAAGGGGAGCATCTGCAGCAGCAAAACCCTCAATCACTAAACAGAGGTGCTAGTGAACAAAGTCAGGGAGGCAGAAGGGCAGAGGTGGGGGGACATGGAAGAGGGGGATCCACTGCCCTGTGCCAGCACTCCATCCACCAGCACCACTGCCAATGTGGGCCAAGGGCAAGGCTTCCATGTTGGTGTCCAGAGGCACCAGCACCCACCACCCAACAGGTAGTGTGGAGGCCTCGATGGCTACCTGTCTCACCAAGGACATAGAGCCACTACAATGCAACCCCCTGGCTTATTAGGCAACCCTCAGCCAGATGTGGCAGGATCTGGGCACGGTTGCCCAGGACCACCTGTCCTGTCCACGGACCAGTGTTCCAAGTATCACAACCCAAAGTTGTGAGTTTTTGTTTGTGTGTGCTTCGGCATCGCTAAATTATGTTCCCGCTAAATTGCAGCTTCCTTGCACGGTGGAGTTCTCTGCTGCGGAAGAGAACTCCGGTGCTACGGGGAATTTCCTGCCAATTTGTAGCTTTCTTTGCAGGGTGCATTTCTCTGCTGCAGAGGAGAAATGCTCATTGCAAAGAGTTCCCGCCATTCGTATTATAATTCGAGCTCCATTATTGGCTAGTTCTAAAATATGCACACGTGGCGGCTAGTGATTGGCTTGCTAGCCGTATAAAAAGCTTGTGTGGTTTCCGCCCAAGTTGGAGGACTCCACGAACATCAGGAGGAGGAGACTTCACCCTTTGTGAAGATCTCTAAGCGCTGCGGATCCTTACGGACCCAACGCATTTCAAGCAGGCAACAGAGGTCTGATCAGCCTCTAGCCTCTCCCTGTCGCCGAGCGCAATCCTAGACGTATCCCTATCCTATATACCCAATTTTCAAACCAGCTCCGGGGGCCTGGGAACCGAACAGAACCCACGGAGCTTCGACAACTCTGTGAGGGAAGAATTGCCGAACCCGTGGAGCCTAAACAACTCCGGGGCCAAAGAACCGAATTTGTCAGAGTCCTCCAACGAGGATTTAAGCGGAGCTGCACCTGGAAAACTGTCCAGCCTACACCACGACCGTCTTGGGTGTAAGTAAATAATCTTTTCAATCAACCATTACGCCTCTGTAACTAATTCTAGCCCGCGCGTGCCTTGCTGCCGCGTGGTTTTCTCCGGCCCCGTGTACCCGGGTTGCTGGCCACAGCCCGCGTGCGCAAAGACGGGCCCGGCTCACCCCCGGCCCGCACACCAAGCAAGAGGGTGTTCAGCATTGCTGGGGAAATTGTGACACTCCACTGGATCTCCTTGGATACTGCTTTGGTGGAGCAACTAGTATTCCTGAAGATAAACCTCCCACTGCTGGGAGTGGAAGTTCCACATGCAGATGGAATGAGTGCCACCCTTCTCACTTCACACCTATTTCCTTTCTTTAGTTGCTTTCACAACCATTTAATGCCCCACTCTCAGAGCAGGAGGCAGTAGTTTAGTTTTTCACCAGCCAGCAGGCAAATAACATCTCCCTGCTGAGCTCCCATGCCAGGACAAACTTGGAGGTATGGACTGGGGATATGGGGAAGGAGGAGGCCCCAGCTCCTTGGCATGACCTAAAACTGCACCCTGCCAGGATAGGGAGGCCTAGTGGGACTGCTGGTGGCATGAGAGCCCCATAAAATGCCAGAACTGCAAACCTCCCTGGTGCAAGGTGGGTAGGAGGTGCTTGATAACCTCCAGCCACCGCACACATGCATGCACAGTCCTGGCTGGGGAAAGCCCAGACTCAGGGAACTTTGAGAGGCCTGAGATTTATTGGGTGCAGTGGAGTTATGAGGGTGAGAACAGGCAGGCGGCTCGGATCTGCCCTGAGGTACCCTAAACTGGTCTGTGCTGGAGCCAGAACCCAAAGTGGGGTTGAAGGGCCAGAGGCCCACCACAATGAATGCCCAGAGCAAGAGGCTCAGGATTCCAACTGGTCTGAAGGTGGGGCCAGAGCCTAAGGGGGATCCAAAGGTCCCAGAGAGGGGACCACAGCTGGAGGGAGTTAAGGATGCAATGTATGAGGCATGGGCCACAGTGTAGGGGAGGTACAGAGCTGTGGAATGGAGGTTACCCCTAGATATCAGGGGCCTAAATGGGCAGCCTCCCACCTGGGTAACATCTGAATCATTTTTTCATCAAGGCATAGCAGGTGAAAGGGGCAGGGAGTTGGCCCAGAAACAGGTGGGTGGGCCGAGATCTAACCAGCACTGGGAAGGCCCCCTGTTACAGGCTACCATCCCTGTTGCATTCTTCCTGCTCCGCCTTAACACACACAAGGCAGACAAAGATCTTTGGGTCAATCTGATATATTTTATTAGACCAACCGAATAGTTGGAGAAATATATCTTGACAAGCTTTTGAGTTTAAAAACCCTTCTTCAGTCTGAGGAAGCAACTGCAGTTGGTGTGCGTGCTCTTCCCGGATGGAATGAATTGTAAACAAGCCAGAGACTGGACATCAGGCAAGAAAGCCAGTCAGTGAAAATACAGATGTCAGGCAGGTTATAGTGTGTCATAAATCCAATTGGGTGTTCTTGTCTTTAATAGATATCTGGTGAGCATCCGGCGACCGCATCTTCAAATCCAATTTAGCCATATTGAACCAGGACAGTGACTCAAATCACTGAATCAAATCACTATCCTTCCAAAGTGGCCAAAGCTGAACTGAATACTTGCCACTTCACACAGGCCTAGTATGTATGCTACTGAGTACGAGATACTATTGTGTCTGAGTCAAGGCACAATCTATCGGTAACTGGCCCTTAATTGAATCTTTCTCATCTGTTTCTCAGATACTCTTAATTATAATAGTGTGTGGGAAGTACTGGATGGTCAAGATTTAAATACAGACTATATTGTCCCTGAAAATAAAAAATGAATGCATAATAAAAATAACAGCATGTAACCCAAAATATGTTACAATGCATTACAAAAACTGTCTGTTCACATACTACGTGAGTGGACTATAACAGATTTTTTGTAATGTCCAACACTGCACAGGAATGCTGCAACATTAATAATGTAACCACTGAAATTTCAAAGGAATGTAGGCATTTATAAAGAAACATACTAGGATTTGGTCAAGATGGCTCTTCATTATTGCTTTACAAAAGAAAAAGAAAAAGAATAATTGTTTAGCATAGTAGGGTGTCTGTACATATACTCCAGAGTGGGGGTTTGGGGACACTCTAATTAAAACACCTACAGCATCATGTATTCAGCATCCCATGTTCAAAATGGTGGTGGTGGGGGGTGCTTTAACGAAAGCTCTTTCGACAAACATTAGTTAAAGCACCCCCACCACTATTTTGAAGCATCGGGACACTGAATACACATGAGACAGAGGCTGCTGGAGTGCACTAATTAGCATGTTCCAACAAACTCAATTAATTGAGTCTGCTCCAATGCATGCTAATTAGCATGCATTGGACCAGGTGTCCGGCACGTGTATAGGTGCCCATACTGCCTACCCTGTTGTCTAGAAACAATGTCACCTGCTGAACCAATTCTTGCAAAAGACACAGGTTTTCTTGGAGGTAGAGTCTCATCTAACTACAGAGTAGATTCTACCTTGATTCACAAACTCTCTAACTCAAGCCCTGATCTCATAGATTCAAAGATAGATTCATAGATGTTAAGGTCGGAAGGGACCTCAATAGATCATCGAGTCTGACCCCCTGCATAAGCAGGAAAGAGTGCTGGGTCTAGATGACCCCAGCTAGATACTCATCTAACCTCCTCTTGAAGACCCCCAGGGTAGGGGAGAGCACCACCTCCCTTGGGAGCCCGTTCCAGACCTTGGCCACTCGAACTGTGAAGAAGTTCTTCCTAATGTCCAATCTAAATCTGCTCTCTGCTAGCTTGTGGCCATTGTTTCTTGTAACCCCCGGGGGTGCCTTGGTGAATAAATACTCACCAATTCCCTTCTGTGCCCCCGTGATGAACTTAAAGGCAGCCACAAGGTCACCTCTCAACCTTCTCTTGCAGAGGCTGAAAAGGTCCAGTTTCTCTAGTCTCTCCTTGTAGGGCTTGGTCTGCAGGCCCTTGACCATACGAGTTGCCCTTCTCTGGACCCTCTCCAGGTTATCCGCATCCTTCTTGAAGTGTGGCGCCCAGAATTGCACGCAGTACTCCAACTGCGGTCTGACCAGAGCCCTATAAAGGGGAAGTATCACCTCCCTGGACCTATTCGTCATGCATCTGCTGATGCACGATAAAGTGCCATTGGCTTTTCTGATGGCTTCGTCACACACGAACTGCCAGCTCATGTTCATCTTGGAGTCCACTAGGACTCCAAGATCCCTTTCCACCTCCGTGCCACCCAGCAGGTCATTCCCTAGGCTGTAGGTGTGCTGGACATTTTTCCTCCCTAGGTGCATTTGAATCCAATGAAATAACTCCCTTGTACATTTGCAAGGTTGGAAAATGAACTAGGAAAAGTCAAATTTGAATGAATGCACAAGGGGGATGAAATAAGATTGCACAGTCAACTGTAAATCTGTCTTTTTCTAATACCGAGTACTGGATTTTGCAACCTGAATAGTATTAACTTCTTTTTTATCAGTATATATAAGGAATGTACTAAGCGCCACATGAGGGGAAAATATTTGCTAGATATAAAATAATTTGAAGTGAAGAAATGTCCCAGATTTCTTGGTAAATGACTAAATAAAGTTTTTTTCACATATACATGTTTTGAAGTAGTTAAACCTAAATTCATTCATGGTGGCAAAATTGGACCATAAAACAACTGCTATGCAAATGATAAATAATAATAAAGCAAATAACAATAGGAAAAACTACTGTCATAGAAGGTAGAGAAAGCAACTAACAAAGTCTAGTATAGGGCAAGAATCTTCAGTAATGAGATATAAAGGTAAACTTAAAAACTGCATTTGCAACTATATCGTAAGTCTTGCAACTGAGATTGTCATACAGTAGAGTTAAGCAGGAAAATTTCTGTAAGTAATAATATTAAAATTAGATATTGTACCAGATCCTGTGGCAGGCCTGCATTCACCATGTTGCTTCTGGCCTGCTCTGTCCACCTAAGCATGCTGCACCAGGGTCTACTCACCTGCCACAACTTGATATTACTCGAGGTTCCACTGGAGGATATTGTTCAGTGTCTTCCAAACCCTGGGCACCTCAGCTGGTGCTTCTTCTGTGGGGCTCCTTACCTCCATTTCACCCCACCCCTTTCCACTCAGGTGTTCTGTCTTGGAACTTGATGTGATCTGGATGTTCTGTGGACACCATCAGCTCCTCCTGGGTGGTCTCTGCCCTGCTTACCCAGCTGGTGGTCCAAGTGTCTCCAATTGGAAAATGAACAACTTAACAATACTAGAACTGAAATTCTCCCTGGGGTGCAAATGAGCAGGGCAATGATGGTCACCATGTCAGGTACCTCTTGTTTGGTGCCTCCTCCCCTATGTGTGGGGTACACCATGTGCCTATTGTGTAACTCCTGCATCAGGGCTGTATCCCCAAGAGCACTGGGCTGGCCCTGATCAGCTGGCCCCTGGCCACATCTGATAGCACCCTGTGGGGCAACTTCCCACACTCTTGCTTCCCCTAGAGGCCTGGCATTGCCCAGCTGGGAGTCTCAGGGCCCAAAGGTATGCTGGCATGTTGGGTTCTGTAGCCTGGATCCCCAAAGGATTTGCTTCCCTGGCAGGATCTGCTAGTGCATCCTGGGCTGCCTCCACCCCGCACCAACCACCTTGTGTGTACCTGGAGACGGAGTCCAGCATGGGTACAGTCTTGGCAGGTTCTAAGTGCCTGGCTCCATGGGCAACTGCCCCTCCACTGGAACATGAGCCCTTTTTTCCTTTGGTCTGGTCTGCACAGGCCACGTCCGGTTCAGGTGGACTCCACTCCTTTAAGAAATGAAGGCTCAGATGTGGCAGGAAAACCCCTGCTGTGGTCAGAGTTACTGTGCTGCCCAGTGGTCCTCTGGCTTCCAGCTCTGCTGGCCCATGCCAGCCATGAGGAAGGTTTCTGGAGGCAGCGTAGGTGCTCCCTCCTTCCTGCTCCCCCCTGTGCATAGCTGCCCGGCTCCATTTGTCCCAGGAGATTTGAGCAGCCAGACCAATATGAGGCCCCACTTCTGGCCATGAAGTGGTGAAGCAGCCACATGCAAACCAGCCACCTGGAGCCCAGCAGTGCAGTGAGTGGGGCATGGACCTGCCACAATCCTCAACTACTATAAATCAGTGCAGATCTAATAGATATGACTAATGCAATGTGTAGCCTTCACCTCAGCTGTAGGAAGGCTGAATAGCCATGTTGTAACCCATTAAAAGGAGAGATTTTTGGCCTACTCAGAAAACCTACTACTTAGCCCACTACACATTTTCAAAAGAGCAAAGGTGTGCCCTCTTACTGCTGTTTGGATGCAAATTACAAAGGTGCTCAGGTCTTTTTCCTTGGTGACTGCTCTTATTCTCTCCTCCAAAAATAACATCTTTCACTGTCACAGAGCAAAACAGCAGCCATTCTCTAAAGAAGCAAAAGTATAATCTGATCCGGAAAATGTCACATATATCAGAAACCAAGTAAAAAACCAAACAGAATGATTAAGCAAAATAAATATGTGATAGCAATAAAAACAGACGCATCATTGAAGAAGGCAGCATTTAAATAGAAAAGACACAATTTGCATAATTTGGATCTTCCTTCCCTCAATCAATGTTTCTGTGCGGAAGTCTATGAATCTTAAATGAAGATATCAATTAGCCCATAATGTGCTTTGTTTCACTTTCCCATTTAGAAGTCTAGCCCTTGATGGAGCACTTTTTATTGCTACTTGTCCTTTTCCTTATTTTCTAAATTACAATGAAATTTTCCAGATCACTTATTTCTTTTTCTACTGGACAATGGCAAAATTAATCTCCAGTCACAATGAAAGAGAAAGATTAATAGCATTATTAAAAAATATGAACAGCTGTCAATTAAGGTTTGACAGTAAGAAATCAGCCTGTACTTCAAGTGAAGTCATTGGTAGTTTCAACGGTGCTGAAAAGGAATTACAAATTGCAAATGCACATATGCACACAGCAGTTTTAAACAGAGTTCCCACTAGTGATTCCAACCAACTGTAAGATCAGGAGTTTATTCTCAAAATCAGGGGTGCTCAACCTCTGGCCTGTGGGCCAAATCTGGCCTGTGGAGCTGTCATCTGGCCCCTAGGGTTCTCCTAGGTCTGAAAATTTGGCAGCAGGAAAGCAGGGCAGTCTTAATTGCTTCTTCCTTACTGCCAAATTTCCAGACCTATGGGGAGTGCATGGGCTAGATAGTTTGGCCCTGCATACTAGATTGGGCATGCAGGACCAATGCAGCATAGGGCTAGATCTGGCTGTGTGGAGCCAAGATAAAGGGTGTGGGGCCTGATTCAGCCATGCAAGTTTGGGCTGAGGTGGCACTTGACTTGATCTGGGCATGTGGGGCTGGAATGAGGTGGCAGAGGGCCCAATCCAGCTGCACAGGGCTAGGCCAGGTTGGCACAGGACCTGATCCAACTGTTCAGGGCCCCATCTGGGCACTAAAGTCCTGTCTAAGGCACCCCAGGGCCTCAAGCAGCCATGTGGGGCTAAGGAGGATCCAATCTGGCCACACAGGACCTTGCTATCAGGCATGGCTGAGGCAGTGTGGGGCCCAATCCAAGTGCCCAGGGCTGGACTGATGCAGCACAAAGGCCTGATCTAGGAGCACAGGGCCTAATCAGGGCTCGCAGAGCCAGGCAGAGGTGGTACAGGGTTTGATCCGATGGTGCCAGGCTGAGGCAGCATGGGCCCCAATCCAGCCATGTGAGAACTGATCTGGGTTATGACTTGTGGACTGGCCCCACACCACTCTTCCAGCTCACAGAGGCCAGCAGGTTGAGCACTATAACTCTAAATAAAATTTTGATCTGGACAAATAACCAATGGAAATAAATGTTAGCTTATCAGCTATTTGTGAACTGTTTGCTTCCCTCGGATACTACTAATAAGGAACAAGAAATAAGCAACTGGTCCCCTAGATATTGATTCTTCTGTCATGCTGGCATAGCCTCATTGGCTTCATCTGACTTACTCCTGATTTACACTGGATTACACAAAATGAGAATTAGGCCTAGGGGTTTTTGTTTTTGTTTTCTTGCCTGACTGAATGGCCAGAGCTTTTTAAACTGAAGAATAATGCCTCATGAATATTTATCAAGTGCTAATACCAACACTGCACAAAGAACAGTTATCTCCCACTCCCCTCCCCCAAATTAACTGTTCAAATTTATACTTGTTCACAAAAGTGGGTGTGACTAGCATACAAAAAGGGGCTTAAGGATGATCAAAGCAAGCAGGTGCTTGGAATTCTTATAGCTACACTCAACACCTTTGAAAGATGATTCAGATGCAATATTTACTAGGTTACGTACATGGTAATCAGTTCACCTATAAGAATTTATAGGTCTCACTTTGGCCACCAAGGTACTCCCATATCACACTTTATCCATCATTGTCAGTGTTTTACAAAGGAGAATAAGTTACAGTACCCTCGTAATACAGATATGTATACAGTGGCAAAGTAATTTACCCAAGGTCACTTAGCAATTAAGAAGAAGAGATGGGAATAGAAGCCATTTCAATAAAAAACATATTAGAAACAGTCAACAAAGGAACAAATACAGACCTGTTTTTTGTGTATTTTAACAAAACCACATACCCACCTAGGAAGCTCTGAAATCTGAACCTATGAATTAACAAAATTAGTCTCAATGGGCCAGGTGCTCAGTAGCTTGGAGGAAACTTAACAAACTCGGTTAAAAAAATGAAATAACCCAAGAAAAGATGGGGGTAACAAGGTAAAAAATGAACTGGCTTGAATGAAAACCATTTTTTCAGAACCTAACAAAGGACTACACATATAGGGAAAATACTTCATAGTGCTGGATATCTCTCTAATCCAAAAACCTGCATTAGTCCAACTAAATATGTCCCTGAGAATGGAAATACATTTATTTGGCCACAGAAAACTGGTTTGATGTGGAGAGATGGTAACTAGCTCATCAAAGATCATCCAGTATCTATTTAAGTTAAACCCTCCCCCACTGGTTTCACTGTCAGACTACTTACAACATCATTAATAATACCTGAATAATACAACTTTCACAGTATTTGTAGCAATCTTTTGACATCACAGAGACTCTTTCTTGTTGAAACTCATTCAGAATTCTGGCCCTCTTTATTAATTCAATAGCTAAATAAATTATCTGAAAGCTGCTTAAACTAATCTCAATTGATCAAAATAGATTTGAAATTGTATGGGTTACTTTTTTATTCAGCTCCTAAGACTTTGATCAAAATAAACCAGGAATCAAATTAACAAGTACTTGAATTAAGGGGTACACATTGTATTCTGTCTTATGACTGATATCCAAAGAAAACAGAAGTGTTCATTATGGCCATGTCCAGATGAGTGCGGCCATGCAGTATGTGGCACCACAGACACAACTTCAGTGCCACATACCGCATATTCAGGGGCCAAAAAAACCTGTAGAGAAAAAGCACAAAGCACTGAATGCACTGGCAGTGCTCGGCACTCAAAAGCAGAGCCAGGCTGCCTCGATCTGGGCTGTAGCTGCCAGCTAGGCTCTGCATGGCAGAATCACCACTGCTGCAGCCCCAGGAGGCCCCCAGGACCCCAGGTAAGACTGGTGGGGCCAGCCCAGTGCTGGCCCCAACCTCCCCTACTGCTCCTGGAATAATATGCTGTGTGCCAGAGTGTGCATGGCACAGGCATTCCCCAGGGACAAGCTACTATGGCTCAAGGTGTGCTGCTACTAGCTGTCCCTGGGGAACCAAACATTCATGCCACATATGGACATGGTCTATGGATGCAAACAAGTGTCTGCGGGACCCAGCTCAGGTTTAGGTGGCTTTGTTTAAGCCACCTGAACCTGAATTGGGATCGCTGTGCACAAGTGTTTCCTGCTTGCAAGGAACAGGTGAGGGCAAGAGGCAAGTAATCCAGGCAAGGGCGGTCTGGCAGGTCCACGAGTGATGGCAGGTCTGTGGATAGTTTGGCATGTCTCAGAGAAGGGGGTGGGAAGCTTGCAGGTCTAGCGGTGGGCTGGCTGATCTGTGATGGGGCCTACTTGTGCTGGCGGTGGGCAAACCAGGGGGATAAAAATAGTCTGGTCAGGGTCAGAGACCTAGAAACAGCGCAGCCCTGGGGCTGTGGCAAGTGGCTGGCTTTTTCCAGTCTCAGAACTGTGCGTAGGTCAGGTTAACCCAGGGGCAGGCAAAATACAGCTTGCAGGCTAAATACAGCCTGCCAGGCCATTCTATCCAGCACACAGGGCCCCCAAAATTTAGAAAATTAATATTTATCTGCCCCTCACTGCCTGTCAAAGATGACAAGGCCCCAGTGGCAGTAGGACCCAGGAGGAACTGACTGCAGGCACCAGCAGCAAGAGCAGCAAGGCTCTCCTATCCCCACCCCAACCCGAGCCCCCAACTGGAAGCTTCTGCCTAGCAGAGGCTTCTGGCCTGGGACCCTGGGACTGTTCCCTGCCTTCCATCTGTCCAAGAGTAGAGAATCAGATAAGAACAAGGGTGGTGAGGGAGGGGGGAGGGAGGAGGATCACTGGCACTGCAGGAGCCACCCCAACCCAGCTGATACCACACAGTTCCCAGGTGGTTCCTCCTGCACCATGCAGTCCCATGCAACCGGGACAGAGTGGCAGGTAGGGGAGGAGAGAAGCAGTGGGTGGGAGGGGGGAAGAGGTGGCAGTGGGTGGGGAAGGAAGGGAAGCAGTGAGAGAAAGGCAGCAGCAGCAGGCATGGAGGAGGAAAGAGGCAGCGAACAGGAGTGCAAGGCGCTGGAGGTCAGGGCCCATGGCAGCAGGAGCCAGCTGGGAACCACAGGGCTTGGGCTGGCTCCTGCTGCATTCTGTGGTCCTGGCATTGCAGCTGGGAACTATGTGCTGCCAAGCTGGCCAGCTCCATGCCACACTGTGCAGTTCCTGGCTGCAATGCCAGGTCTGCAGAACCCAGCAGGAGCCAGCCCAGTCCCTGTGGTTCCCAGCTAGTTCTTGTTGCCACCTCTATTGTGGGGGCTGCATGCTTGCAGCTCCTGCAATCCCACTGGAGGAAATGTCATGCTGGACCCAGCTGCCTTCCCCACTTCCTGCCGTGCAGGTCCACAGACTCCACCAGGAGTGGAGGGAGCCCTGCCCCCTGCATCCCTAGAATCCGGTACGGGGCTTCCCCAGGTGCAAGTATGGGAGCTGCAAGCATGCAGCATGAAGCCCCCATGATAGAGGCAGGCCAGGCAAGCTGTGCTCCTCACCTCCATGTGCAGCACTGGCCAGAGCCACACCCCGCCAGGTGCCAGTGCTTGCTCCAGGCATGCACTCATGCAGCCCCGCCTGCTCAGTGACCCCACCTGCTGCTGCTGCTGCTGGCAGTGAGGGCTGTATGCCATGTAGGGGAGTGTTTCATAGATTTCATAGACATTAGGGCTGGAAGGGAACTCAGAATATCATCGAGTCTAGCCCCCTGCCCCAGGGGCAGGAAGTCAGCAGGGATCATAGGATCCCAGAGAGATAAACATCCAGATGTCTTTTGAAGGTGTTCAGAGTAGATGCTTAAACCACATCTGGCAGCAACCTATTCCAAACCTTGGGGGCTCAGACAGTAAAGAAGTTCTTCCTTATGTCCAGCCTGAAACGGTCATGGAGGAGTTTGTGACCATTCAATCTTGTCATCTCTTGGGGCTCTCTGGTGCATAGATATCCCCCCCCAGATCCTGGTAAGCACCCCTGATAAACTTATAGGTGGCCACCAGATCACCCCTGAGCCTGCGCTTTTCCAGGCTGAAGAGTCCCATGGCTCTCAGCCTCTCTTTATAAGGTCTGCTTTCCTGACCTCTGATCATGCGTGTGGCTCTCCTCTGCACCCTCTCAAGCTTTTCCACATCCTTTTTGAATTGTGGAGCCCAAAACTGGAAGCAGTACTCTAGTTGTGGCCTCACCAAGGCTGAGTACAATGGGAGAATGACATCCTAAGATTTACTTAAGAAGCATCTATGGATGCAAGCAAGTGTTTTGCTTGCTTTACTAGCAGCAGTATCACATTGCAGGCTCATGTTCATCTTGTGGTCAATCATGATCCACAACTCCCTTTTGTCCATAGTGCTAGCCAGCATAGCACTGCCGAGCCTATAAGGATGCTGCAGGTTTTTCTTCCCAAGGTGGAGAACCTTGCATTTTTCGGTGTTAAACACCATCAGGTTCTCATCCACCCATTTCCTGAGCCTGTCAAGGTCAGCCTGGATCACCCTCCTGTCCTCAGGTGTGGATGCTTTACCCCAGAGTTTGGTGTCATCAGCAAACTTGGCCAGTCCACTTCTGATACCAATGTCCACATCATTAATGAAGATGTTAAATAGTATAGGCCCAAGGACAGAGCCTTGGGGGAACCCACTGGTCACAGGGCACCATGACGATTGACTTCCATCAACCACCACCTTCTGGGTCCAACCACAGAGCCAATTCCCCAGCCAGTGGATCGTGGTGTGGCCGAGGCTGCAGTTAGTCAGTTTTACTAAGAGGTGATCATGGGATACCAGATCGAAGGCTTTTTTAAAGTCAAGATATATGGCATCAATCTCTTCTATTTATCCAGGTGATAGGTCACCTGGTTGTAGAAGGAAATAAGATTGGTCAAGCAAGACCTACCCACAACACCTACCATCAACAAACCCGTGCTGGCTATCCTCAGGATGTTGCCATCTTCCAGTCTGTTAAGAATGGCCTCTTTGATAATCTTTTCTAAGACTGTCCCCAGGATAGAGGTCAAGCTGATGGGCCTATAGTTTGCCGGATCCACTTTCCTCCCTTTCTTGAAGATAGACACCACATTGACCTTCTTCCAATCATCGGGCACTTCATCAGAGCACCAGGAGGTCCCAACATACCCCTATCCTCCCTCACACCCCACAAACCTTACACATCCATACCCCACAACTTCCACACACAATATAAAAGAGTGAGAATTTATTTTTTAATTATTATGAAATCCCTTCTACATTCACTACACGAAAAGAAAATTGACAAATATTTTTTGTAATAAAATTAAAATATATTTTAGTAGGTGTTTGACTTCTAGTGTATGATTTGTTTTTTTTCTGGTTCTAGGATGGCAACTGTCCCTCCCAAAAGTACTTTTCCGGGGGGGGGGGGGGCAAGAGGAGAAACTTCTGGTGGCAAAGGCCAGGGGTTAGGGGATGGGATTTCTGGTGCCAAGATGGCGACCAGGAAGCAGTACAACTGTCAAGGGGCAGAGCTGCCCAGCTCACTAAAACTCATTAAGTGGCCATCCAGCCAAAATAATTGCCTGCCCCTGGGTTAAGCCATGAAGATCTAAAGTTAGTTTTCCTCTGGCAAGAACTAACTTTACACTGCGCATGCCATTTTTAGGGTGACCTAAGCCCAGTGAACACTTGCACACCCAGGCATTCAAATCATCCGGAGCTTGGTTAGGGCAATCTAAGTGTAACACTTGTATGTACCCTCTAACAACAAAAGACCTAATCCTGAGAGGTGCTAAGTACTCTAAACCCAATTCAGCAAAGTGCTTAGATCCATACTAGCTTTATGCACATGACCAATCTCATGGTGGAATGAGGAAAATCTCATGGTAGAATGAAGAAAATCAATGGGATGCTGTAATACCAGAGTACAAATTATACAGAAATGATAAAATAGGTCATACTGGTGGGGGAGTGGCACTCTACATCAGAGGCTCCATCAAATCAAACAGGGTAGATTTTTCAAGTGATAAGAGAGGTACCATAGAATCTCTCTAGACAGAAATTCCAGGTATCTATAGAAAAAAGTATGTCTGAGGATACACTATTGACCCCCAACCAGGACAGCAGCAGCGAACTAGAAATGCTAAAGGAGATAAGTGGGGCTGCAACAGCAGAAAACACAGTAATAATGGGGGATTTCAACTATCCATAAATAGACTGATCAATCTAATATCAGGCTGGGATGCAGAGATCAAATTTATTGAAGATACAAAAGATTGATTCCTGAAACAATTAGTCCTGGAAGCTACAAGAGTAAAGGCCATTCTTGACCTAGCCTCTAAGCAGTGCACAAGATATGGTGCAAAGGCTAAGTGTTACTAAGCCACTCTGGAATACCAACAACAATGCAACTGGTTTTGATGTCTGTGTGCAAGGGGAGACAACTCCAAAATGAGGAAGCTAGTTAGACAGAAGTTAAAATGGGAGCCTAAGGAGGTGAAGAACATGCAAACAGCATGGGAACTGTTTAAGAACACCATACTGGAGGCACAGAGCAAATGCATACCACAAATCAAAAAAATGTAAAGCAGACCAAAAGAAAACCAGCATGGGGTTAATGACAAAACTGCAGAGGCAATAAGCAGAAAAAGGCATCAATCAAAAAGTGGAAGTCAAATCCCAATGAGGAAAATAAACAGCATAAATTCTGGCAAATCAAATGTAAAACTGTAATAAGGCAAGCTAAGTAAAAATTTGAGGAGAAACCTGCTAGAGACACAAAAGATAACAGTAAAAATTGCCTTTAAATATATTAGAAGCCAAAGTCCTGCCAAGGAGTCAGTTGGAACTTTAGGACTAGGGGCAGAGATTCAAAAATCTGCAGCCTGAATTGATTCAATCTTTGCAGGATGGTCTAACCTGCAGAGCTTGAACTGATTTGGAAGTGGATGGACATTCCCTTTTCATTCCAGAAATGCAGGCATATGTCTGCAGTGGCTCAGGCTAGAAGCCAGGGGCTTTGCAGGATGGTCTAACCTGCAGAGCTTGAACTGAGGGTGGGGTTTAAATCTCCACCCTGCCTGCATGGTCCCTTGCCTGGAGGGGGAGGGGGAAGCAGCAGACTTTCTCCTCCACCCTTGCTGCTCAGGGGATGGAGAGTGTTGCCAGCCCCCAGCTAGCACTCTGAGGCAAAGGTGGCAGGGAGGACTGCTTGTCTGTTGATGATACTGTACTTTTCAATCTCCCTCTCCCTGCTTCTTCATACTGTCTGCAAACCAGGTTATTTCTAACACATTTCTCTGTCCCCTCTCGAAGACTGACAAATTGGAGCCAGCAGGTTGCTTATCAGAACAAAGTTTATCAGCCCATCAAGCCCTACAAAAGAAAACATCTCATTAGTCTCATCTAATCTCTCATTAGTTTCAAGCTCTTCTTATCTACAGGGTGCATTTGCATTTGCAATCAAGCATGACTAGCTCCTGGAGAACCAGCCTCACCACCTGCTTGCACAGGAGGCAGAGGAACAGCTTGAGGATGATGGTGTAGAGATGGTCTGACAGTCAACAACCTTGACATATTTCCTATTTGAACAAAATGGACTCCATCAGCATCCAGTTGCCCACACAAAGTGGGGACTGAAGCCAAACACCCTCAGCATGCTTGTGGGGTATGCAGGATCCACTCTGCCAAACACCTTCTCCTGGTCTAGGGACAGGAGGGTGAATGACAGGCTATCCCTGCAAGCAAGCTCAAGAAGGTTTTGCACCAGGTACAGGCTATCAAAGATGGGCCACCCTGGAATCATGTATATATGACAGTGTCCACAGGTGTAGAGGGCATCATGGAAGATAAGGGCCTGCTGGTCGTTTTTGCCATTGCTCTGCTTATGCCTCTTTCCTTCCCCCACCAGAGCCCTCACTGAGTTGAGGGCTTAGTGGAAATCCCCCCTAGTAGTGCAGGGAGATCTTCACCTTCTTCCCAGAGTACCACATGCTCTTCAGAAATTGGAGCAGCTCCTCCCTGGATACCACTGGGACCAAGGTTGCAGGCTCTAAGGACCCTACAGACTTCCAGTTATCCTCTTCCTGGTCCTGTGATTCAGCAGGCTTCTCCTGGCTGTCAGATGGATGAGTGTTTCCCCCTCCTCTGCCCTCATGGGTACAGAGGCCTGGCAAAGCACCACCCAAACCACTACATCCCCTGACACCAGGAAAGAGAGAACTGCAGCCCCTTGGGATGGGGGAGGGGGTAGTACAGGGAGTGCCAGGGCAAATGGCAGCAGGACTTGGGCAGGGTCCCCCCCTCAGGGTTGGGAAGGTTTTTAGTGGGGGACCCTGCTTCTCCCCCCTCTGTGCTGGGGCTAAGGGATACAGTGGTATCTGTGGCATGGGTGGCTTTGATTGGGATTAAAACAAATGGTTTGGGCACCTGGGTGGTGATGGTGATCTCACTGGAACCCTGGTGAAGGGACTCTTACCCATCAGAGCCCACTGGCCTGAGCCCCAGGTCTCCCACCTCCCCCAGGTGGTCAGAGGGGTAGGTCTCCACCATTAGACCTGCCCAAGGGACTGGACTGGAACCTCAGTGCCTGCGGTGGTGGGGGACAGGTTACAGCCAGCAGAATTGGGGGTCCCCATCCATGGGCTCCTCTACCATAGGATGGCTGGGACATCCTGGGTAGTGACAACTATATTTTTATTTTTCCCAGGGATGGGATTCCTGGTGCACATCAGGAGGTGGTTGTCATGTTGTCGATGTCAGCCTCCCTAGTAGGTGGTGGGAGGGACTCCTCCATACCAGAAGGCCTGAGCTGTACCAGGACCTTGGGCTTCATTTTGCTCTGGGCAGCAGATTGCCACCCATACAGGACCACCCTAACCTTGGCAGAGACCTATGTTGCTCCCTATTGCTGATTAAGGTAGCAATTTTGGTGAAGATGCCCCAGTGCCCGGCACCAGAAACCCTTACCTCCCTGCTGTGTAGAAGATCCTGTTGGGGGCCCCCTAGAAGGGGACTCTTCCACCTCTGGCCCTGCTGCCAGCTGGATGGTGATCTGGTGGCAAAAACGTTGGATGTGGCAGAGACTGGGGTCCCAGCACCCCAGTGGGAGGGTGGTGATTGGGGAGAGGACCCTCCCCAGACCTTGCAGAAAGGGCATGAGGGCTTAGTTACAGAGGTAAGGGGTGATGGGGCTGAGGAGGGTCCCCAGCTCTCCCAGGAGCTCAAGGGGAACACACTTGCCCCTACTGCGAGCTCCTTCTTCACCGCCTCCTGCATGGTGGCCTCCATGGCAAGGTGCAAGACACCCTTGCCATAATATCTAGAGGCCACCATGGTCTTTAGGGGTTCCCAGTGCCTGCACAAGCATCCACACATAGGTTTCAAAGGGCAGCAGATCTATCTCAGGCAAGTCACAATGCATTCCATGGCACCTGCTGATGGTGGGGAGGGGGCCCCAAGTGCCTAAAATGGTTTGGGTGAAGGTCCCAGGCTCTGAGGCTACAGGTTTCCCTGCAACCACCAGCTGCATAGCTCCAGCTGCTGGGCTGAGCAGCCAGGTTTGCACTGCCAGGGGAAGGCTGGATGGGAAGGGTCCTTGCTAACAAGGTTCTTCTGGTCCCTGTAGCTGTTGCTAATTTTACTTTGTTTGCAGGCCCTTTACCTTTCCCACCCTTTTGCTGCTGGCAGTCACAGCAGCAGGTGGTGGCTAGTGGCAGGCGAGGCCTCTACTTTCTCTGAGAAGGGAGGGGGGGCTGTAGGTTCAGACAAAGGTGGTGGTGATGGTGGTGGTGGGCAGAGCAGAAGCCTGTAACAGCGCAGCAGGGCTCCTGCTCTTCCATGGCCCAGCAGCTCCAGCAGCAGCCACTGGTGGCACCTCCTGGTGGTCACAGGATACAGGACAAGAAGGACTAATGGTCTGACTCAGGAAATGCCAATTCTTATGTTCTTATGTACAATGAAGCCATATGCCTAATGCCTGGCTAGACTGGGGTCAGAATGGTTACCTCCTTACAGGATTGTACCTCAAGTTGTGATGTGCACACAGTTGGTTTTGCAACTTATAAGATAACTCTTTTATTGCAAGTAAGTTATAGGAGCAATCAAAAGTAACAAAAAAGAAAGGCCTTGTGTTAACCTATGGGGGGGAGATGTGGCTTAATTGTAAGTACAGGAAAACAGACTTTTTGCCTTGCCTTTCTCTGTTTCATTTCATCCTCCCCCATCCTTTCTCCCCATTTACTTCTGTTTCTAGGAAATATATAAACCTTCAGACACTAGTAAATAAATTCCTTATCAAAGTTCACACAAAATCTCTTCATTCCATGATAAGATAAAAATAGGTATTTTGGCCATGTGCTCATATTGTCTGTCTGGTGTGTGGAAATTTATAACTCAGCTTTCATAAAATGCACAGTCTACGACCCATTTTATTTTATGTTCTTTTCTCAGTGAGGAACAGTTTAAAATATATTTACATTAAAATAAGCTGTGAATTAATGGTAAAATGAAGTATAAGCCCTAAATAATATGTAGTCAACTTTGCAAGTCTTAGTGTACTACAACTACAAGGTTCATGGAGGGCAACAAACTGTGGAGGACACATGAAGATACAGAAAACCTAGTGAAATTTGTCTCCAGAGTGTGTGTCAAACATGCTTGTAGAGAAGGAGGGTTAGGAAATGAAGTGAAACACTAAGCACTCAGATCCCACAGCCTCTGCTCTACTCTCTAGCTCCCAACTATACTAGCACTCTGGCTTGTTTGCCATTTGTACTTCTTTTCCTTTCATATCAGTAATGTCAGTAAAGAACAACTGGCATTATGGCTCCACCTGTCAGAAAGTACAAGGTAAAGCAACTATGAGTGGGGATGCACCAATATAAACCCCATACTATCAAAATTCCTTCTTGTTATGCCAGCTTTCACTGCCTGAAAACATGAAATCTTCATTAACAACTAGCTCTCCCTCTCTCACCTCTTCTACTGATTCCTTCTCCTCTCTTTCATCTAGAAATAGAAGAAAAATTAGCTCTTTGGGACAAGAATGATTGCTGTACTGCCTGGCAGAGGTGTACTTTGACTAGAGCTGACCAAAAATTACAATTTCCATTTTACAGAAAATACTGTCATTTTGGAAATTGGTTCGTTCCAAATCAGAACTGCTAAATTTCCTTCCAGATACAAATTCAACATAGTACAATTCAAACATTTGGTTTTGAAAAAAACCTCAAAATATCACTTTGATGCGCATTTTAGCTTCAATACTGATGTTGTATTTTTATTGAATTCCTATTTTAAAACATTTTTCATTTTCATGGCATGCCACTAGTAACTGGCCAGATTTCATTAAGTAAGCAAGCACTATAGACATGCCTCTAATCGAACTATATCTTTCCCTATCCACCTAGAGAAAAGACACTGGGGTCCTATTCCACAGATACATAAGTGACTTCTGACCCATTTTCAACATTTGTTGCCTCTATAAATGACCTCTGTAACAGAATTTCTGGGCAGAGGTTCCCATTGGTGTAATTTCAGCTGGATCCAACAACCGGATTTTCTCTGTTGGGTGGCTATGAAAGATGTATGTTTATACATTCCTTTCCAATCAACCAACTGGCATTTACCCTGGTTTGGAAAGACCTTTTCCATATTGTATCCTGCTTCCTAAATTATCTTCAGTCCCATCAATATAATGGTAGTTCTGGCTGCCAGAGGTTTGGCCAGTTCTCTCTGTACCTAGGGTAGAGATGGGGGGACAAGCTTGGGCAGCTGCCACTGGAGACAGGCAGCAGTTCAGGCTTCCAGGGCAGTTCCTGGTGCCCCATTTGCTCCCTTCCTTCCCCCCAAGTACAAGGGTGTGCCTCCAATGGTAAAGCCTCCAGGAGAAGCATTAATCCATTCCCCTCCCTCTCAGATACATTACTGGGCAGGGCATGGGACTGTGCCTGCCCAGCACCTATGGTCAGCCACTGCAGGTCTGGTCCTGCTGTGATAAAAACTCCTGGGGGGGAGGAGAAAGGAGAGGGCATCCCCTTTAAGTCAGCAGCAGGCAGGGCTGGTGTCCCTCTTGCCCCTGCTAGTTACGCTACTGTTGGTTGCATCTTGTTATCCATAATGGAGCTTATTCTTTGTTTTTCAAGTGCTGATGAAATCACTGGGGTCTTTGTAGGAAACAATGCTTTTAAGGAACATTTTCAGTTGCTGGGGCAAATTGCTAGGCAAATTGGTTAAAATACTTCTCTCATTATTCTTCCTTTTGCCTTCCTCTTGATGAAGGTGGTCTATCACCATCCACTGGACTTCATCTCTAACTTGAGTAGTTTCATGGCTATGAAACTACAATCATTTTATCCATTCAGTCTCCAATTACGGTTTTCTCCAAAAATAGAAAATTACATTTGTCTAACATTAAGCATATGAAATTTTGCATCTAATTCACTAGAGTTTATAAAAGCCAAACAATTATTTGTATGTTTCATGAGATAACACTAACATTTTTAAGAAATGTGCTCTGTGATTTATGAAGCAAAAAGAAAAAAAAAAAAAGAGAGAGAAAAAGAGAGACATTCACTACCCTAAAGAGCTTAGTCTGGGTTTTTCAAATGAGTCTAAGCAATTACACACCCAGCTTGCACTGACAATTCAATGAGAGTTTGTGCTTCTCATTTCAAAGACACTGAAAATCTGAGCATTAACAGCATGTGTTGCCAATAAGCTTCCCTTCCCCCAAAGTTGTCCCAAAAACTAGAATAGCAAAATAGGCCAAAAAATTTCATACACCAAGCTGGTCAGGTAAGTGTCAAGCATCACTCCTTCAAAAATAACTACACTTCTCAGGGAGTGAGGGCTAGAGAAACCTTGCCTGAAATATTCAAGGTGACTTGATCAGTTCCTCACGTGACTCAGGTAATATCTTAAGGACCTCAGTGGATCTTATCATGTTTCTTTTAGTACCAAAGTTCTTCAAACAAAATGATAAAAGGACTACCATCTCTCTGTAATAGGTTGGAAGTAAAAAGATGTAAAATGAGGAAAACTACTCAGCAATAATCTGTATATTGTCTATTCCTATCACAGATCCCACCATTATCTCTGATCAAGAATAGTAAGTTTTGTTGTATATCTTTGTTCCATACAGCACATGATCTCTCCCTCTCTCTTTCTCTCTCTCTCTCTCTCTCTCTCTGAGACAACAGGTGCAAACAACAAATGTGTGAAACATCCAGATAACAATGACACAGTTTGGAGTGGCATCATATGTAACAATCACAGCATACCACTTGTTTAACCATTGTCAAGGGCCTTGTAGGCATCGTGGTGCCAATGAGTTTTAAGGGTAAATTTAAAGGAGAACAACATAACTGCCTTGCAGATTTTTTTTTTTCTGGGGAGCTCCTCCTGGCATAAAAAATGGTGATGGGAGAAGGCTGGAAAGTAGGGCTGTGCGAAGCTTCAGGTGCCGATTCAATTTGGAGGAGATTTGGCCCAATTCAGTGGCTGAATCTCTGAATCCAAATCAAATCAAGAAATGAATTAAAAGGTCCAAATTGATTTGAAGCTCTCCGAATTGATTTAGAAAAGATTCGGAGACTTTCAGAGATTCAGGCAGTTCCTGCTCAATGTAGCAGGGAGCTGGACCCAGACTCCATGCTGGTAAGTAGGGATCAGGGGAGAGGGAGCTGGAGGAGTGGGGAAAGGACCATGGGGGGACCCCTGCCAGGCCCCATCCCCTGCCTGATCCCTCTGCCCCCCTGAGTTGGGGCATTTTTTTTTGTTTTTTTAAGGGCCAGGAGCTGGGGTGGGCAGGGCAGCCATGGGGGGGGGGCTCACAACAGAGCCTCCCACATGGCATGAGGCAGTGGGGGGCAGTGGGGATCACCCCCCCACCTGGCAGCAGCTGGCGAGCGTGGGCTTTTTTTTAAAGAGAAGGAGCTAGGAGAGTAGGCGGGGCTGCCATTAAAAGTGGGCAGGGTATGGGGCCAATTCAGAGATTTGGCTGATTCAGCTGCGGCCAAATCTCCGAATCAGATTCAGCCAAATCAATTTAGGACAGTGATTTCAATCACCGAATCGAATCACTGTCCCCCAAATCGGCCGAATCCGACGTGAATACTAGCCACTTCGCACAGGCTTACTGGAAAGTACTTGCTTGAATATTTAACAAATGAACATTACAGAATGCTATATACCATTATAACAAATGCAAAAATGTCAAGCTACAAGCGTGTAAACGTCTTGACGATTATCTCATATTTTTCCATACTTCTATTACCTCATTTCAAATCTAACTACGATGCCAGGCAGTCATGTATATGCATTGATATTTGATAATTATTTGTGACCCAAACATTTCTTGGTGATTTGTTTTGACTGCTATATAATCCATGGGTTAGAGGTGCAATTTATTTTATGGGGCTCAAGTAACAGCATAAGTATTCAGTCATGAAAGAGTGATTGTATGTACATTTTTCCCTGTGCTTACGTAGCAAATGTTATTAGAATTAGCAACTACAGTGCTCCACTGCACTGTGAGTTAAAAGAATGCCCTTGATAGAACATGACCACTAGAATGAGAAACTGTGAGCATAATATACGTAACATTTTAGAAAATTCGCTTACATGAGGTATAACTAGGGGTGAGCAAGCAAGAGACCAGCCCTCGCTGCTGGCTTAGAGGGAATACATGCCTCTCTTGACCAGTCTTGAAGTAGCTACCATGTTTGGAGCACTAAGTGGGGAATGGAGCGCTATGGCAAGGAGGAGGGATATGATGCAGATGTTGGGAAAATATTAGGATTCTAGCAGTAAGTCCAGTTAAGCCATTACCAGAAATGTATCTTAACTTGTGTCTATCCCTCTCCCTAATCTTTCTTGGTTGCCTGCTCATGATGTCATTTCAAGACAAGAACTAATAGAAGGAACTGAAGTGCATCAGAAGCTTCAGCTGGATGGGGCAGATGGAGTAGTGAATATATCCATGTAAAGTGTCAGGATCAGCAATATTATGGAGTGAATAGAGGGCTTGATGAGGTGGATAGAGTCCTTAAGTCTTTCTAACCATCTGAGGAGTCAGAAAGGACGTCTTCATGTACAATTAATGTGAAGCGATACACTCCAGAGTTTATTGCTTCTGGGAGCGCTGTTTGCATGTGTGCCCTGGACCACAGCACATTGAGCCAAGTTGGAGCAGCCCCAGCTAGCAGGAGGCCACAGGTGTCAGCCTGCCAGCCTGGGACTATTCCCCCTGGCTCAACATGCTGTGAAGAGCCTGGCTGGGACATGAAGGGGTTTCAGCATGGGGATAGTCAGCAGAAAGCCCCCTCACTGAAGCACCTTCGTACCCCAGCCAGCTAGGGCAGCACCTACATGTGCATTGCTGTGGAGTAAAAAACTCTATAGCAGGATAGTACTTGTATTTAACAAGTACTACCCTGCTGAGGAGTTAGTTTACACCAGCCTAATAGGGGGGCACGTGTAGATGTGCAATGTTTACTGCAGAGCTAATTAGTCTACTTTGCAGTACATGTCTTGTGTAGATATGCCCAGAGAGTCATTTTCCAGTACTTGCTAGGATTATGACTAGCTGAGGGCTACTAAATTGTAGGAAAGCACAGGAGGAGTGAGGGAGAAAATAAGGGAAGGCATGTGCTAAGGGAGAGCCCAGGGAAGTGCTGTCTTCTTAGTGAGGAGAGTGGGAGAAGGAGCTAGAGATAAGGATCATGTAAATCCATCTGCATTTTATATAGATCAGTGCTATAAGACATCAAAGTTTTGATCATCTCCTTTCCAAGCAGCTATATCATATTTGAGAAAGTAAGTCGCATGCATTCTGATTTATGGTAGGATGTGCTGGGCTATGCACCTGATCATGCTATTATTCAGGGAATTCTTAATCATACTGGATAGGATGAAATACCAAGTAGTCACCTCAGAGAGCAAAATAATAATATGAAGTTCTTAGGTATTAGAATAGCTTGCTTAGGTGCTGGGTGCTATCTGAAGCAACAAAGCTTAGACTTGTTCAATCATAAAGATCCTGCCATAAGTCTCTACAGCAAAGACAGAGAAATTTCTTCCAAGCAGTATTTGGTTTGGCCATTTGTGCAGTATATAGAATGTTACATGGAAATATATGGACAGGAATATTAACCATTCAGAGGGTGTCTAAAAAAAACAAATATACCTTTTCTTCTTGACTGATGCAATGTAGTTCAAGATGGACCTACAAACTGGGAATACACTTTGTCTATTACAGATGTAACTATGTGAACTACACTGTAATTTCCCTCGAGAAAGCAGAAAGGAATAAGGACAAAATGAAATGCACATTAAAGTTTTTTATAGAAATTATGCACCATCTTTGGCCTGTATTTGTTCTCTAGCATTGAAATATTGCTTAATACTCTACTTTGATATGCCACCTCTCCTAACAAAAAGATAGCAAGTACAAATTGTATTGGTAAAATAGCATCACAACTTTTCTCAATGGCTAGAAACTGAAATTGAAGTATACATTATAAATAGAAAAACAGCTGGCTTGGAGCACATTACAAGCCACTAACACAGTTAAGGGATTTGAATGACATCATAACCCGGGAGAGCATGTTGCTGGCCAGCTGGTGTTATTTATAATATACACATAATTGAGGAAAAATAAAAAGGCAAAAGTTATGTATTATAAAATTAACAAAGTTAAATTATCTCCTTCCTAGCACCATTTAAATTGTTGCCAAAATAATTAAAAATAATGCTAGTAAAGGGAAAATGTTTATTTTATTTTTACAACACAACATTTAAATGGATAAATGGTGACCTAAACTAGGCCAGTTGTGCTGTTATATTCACACTATAGTAGGTTCTAGGAAATAATATCATTTCGCTTGTGTGGTTCTTAAAGAATCACAGAGCTATATTGCCCTGTTCAGCACACACAAGTAAGTACTCAAACACTATCATATCTATACCAAATTGCAAACAGTTATTTCAGGGTTAACATCACTGAGCTGGAAATTATTATTATTACTCAACAGATAGATGCACCAGGTTTTCAGCACTAACAATGCAAAGGTGTATAAACTGATTACAGATGCACACAGCTGCATAACCATATAACCACATTACATTACCTTGTTTTCCATGGCAGCATAAGCTTTTTTTGCCTGCTAGCCCCTCTGTCATTAATACACATTCTTTTAAAGGGAGAAAAATATGCTTCAGTGCTCTAGTTTTAAAATGCAAAGGTATGATGTTATTTGTCACCATGCCCAAAAAAGTCCTTACTCGGTAACTTTGCCAGAAGAGGGAGAGAGAGAGAAGGCAAATGCTCCCCCAGCTGTTTCCTGTCTACAGTGTCTGTGTAATGTAGATAAATGTGAGGATTTTCTCTAAATCCCTCTTCTGTTTGCTAAATCTCACTGTCACTGCTAAAATCAGAGCAGATAGAGCCTGCGCAATGGAATAAAGTCCTCAATATTGAAATGTGACATTGCTCTCAACATCTCCCATCTCTCTGGATTTCTTTTTTCTCATTATTACTGCTAACAAATTCATTTCCAGACTTTGCACTTTTAAGAAGCAATGGAAAAATTCAACAGTCTTTCAACACAATTATTTAAGTGCTGCTTTTGTGATTTCTTGAAGGTAAATCTTTATTACTATTTGAAATCATTTTAGAGTTTTATTTTATTGTGTATTGTCTGCTTCCGGCTAGTAGAGTGATAGGCACTTTTCAATTACATTATTTCTGAACTGAGAATTATTTATAAAATTGCTGAACATGCAATTTTATATGATCTGAAAAATGGCTGTATGTGATAGTTGCAATTACATAGATAACAACTGTAAGGGTAACACTATTTAAAATAAGCAGATATTTATTTTAAATTCCACTTCTGTTAGAACTTTACAATGTTTCAGGAAATGTTATTATTAAAGCTCCCAGTTACATTATTACCTATTGTTAATTAATGCTGTTAAACATAGAATAAGAACTTTCAGATATCTTCTGCAGGTGCAGGGTTTTACACAAGTATATGGTAAATGTGACAGCTCTATACAGTTATATATACACACACACAATATATAAAATGTTAATACTTTCTAATGTTGAAAATGAAAGATGATGCTATTGCAACAGTATGCATAGTGCATTTACTTGTTCTTTGCTTTTATAGATTAAAAGTAAAAGTAAAGTTCAGTTTGCCTTCTACATTAGAAACCACTTACAACTCTTGCTGACCTAGCATATTTATATAGCTGAAGCAACTGTACATAAGGAAACTGCAAATACTTCCACATCATCCAACTTTTCTTTTGTAGGGAGGGTTTTTGCAAGAAGTTTTCATGTGAAGTGTTATGTTATAATACTGTCACTTCTATTCATAAGAAGATATCCTCCTTAGGTAAATGTGGCTGCAATAGATGCACTGACCTCTGTTTCTGTCAACTAGCCTTAGATCAAGTTTCCATTCTCAGCAAAATTATCTTTGAAGAACTATGATTTGGGGTTTTGTTTTTTTTTCCAATTTGCAAGCATACTTTTAACTAAGTGGCACAACCTCCATTGCTATAATTGTCTTAGGGCCCAATTCATTAAACAAACATGCCTGACACTTAAGCACAACTCATCCACTTTCCTTATGTCAGGATAGCTTGTCTGTAATTGCAAATGAAGAAACCATTCTTTTGGTGTACAAATGGGCTCCTCATTCTAAGATCTTTGAAACATGAATGCAAGTACAACGAAAAGCTGAGCAAGCCTGGAAGTTCATAGACATTAAAAATGGGCCGTTGATATAAATTAGCAAAATTTAATTGAAGTCATAATTACAATGATTTTCACGAGACAAGAACATGACCCAACTTCTCTAACCAGTGTTCACTATACTTCAAAGTTTGATTTGGCCCAAAGTATTTATACTGTACTTGCATGATGATTACCAGTCAACACTACCTTATTACATAGTAATTACAGGTTTCTTCAGCTACTGTGGCTTGTTAATTGGTGCACCAGTGTCATAGGCAACTTGTGGTTTTGGGAAAACAATTAACCAACTATTACATTTTATTTTGTAATACATACTACCATATGGCATTTATAATTACTGTAATTAAAATGTTGATAGCCACCATGTATGCAAGGATTTGTTAGTAGGCAGACAAGGTTCCTTGGGTGAATTTGATATCTTTTATTAGACCAACCCAAATGGTTGGAGAATAGTTATTTGTTAGTTGCACTTTACGCCGCTATTCGAGACTATTAGAACACAAATTGTTACCAAAATAAGATCCACAGGAATTCCACCTGTGAAACTCTGATCAGTCCTTCTAGACAACTAAAGTAAGTGTTTACCTAAGCCCATCCTGTACCTGTATTCAGTGTCCAAATGTAATTAGCTCCTTCAATAAACCCCACCCACTTGTCAGTGCATTTTTTTAAATACCCCTGTTTGCTGTTCACATAAACACCCAGACCTGTTGTAAAAGACCTGCAGCCATATTGTGTTACATCTTTGTAAGTATTTTCTTTAAAATATTGCCCTTTAATATGAATGGAAACTTTGGTCTTAACACAAACACTCTGAATTAATTAATGGTACATTTAATTTACATGAGACAGAAAATGAAGGTAGTCTCTTAAATCATGTGCTTAAAGTATTGTTTCCACAGAATTTATCTGAATAACTTAATTGAATAATCCCAAGGAACATGCAAGTCCATCTCTTTTTTCAAAGATTTTACTTGTCTACAAGTCCTTGATTGTTTTAAATTTGGGGGAAAAGTGTAGAAATTCTCTGTGGTTGTACTGTGCAGCTTTTTTGGCCTGCACTAAAGGAAAAACACTGGAGAATTTGTCTTGTCCAAGATCAGTACTGATATTTATCTTACAATGTAACCCAGCTGAAAACTCTTGAAAAACATAAAATTGTTAAATGCCTAAGATTTATGTTTATTGCTGGTCCAATGGTTTTTCAAGAACAAACTGTTAAATACATAATGTTCTTACATTCACAAAGTCTTTCGGCCTTCTGAGGCTATGTGTTTAACAGCTTTCAGCTTTTTCTCCTCTGAATTAAGATCTGGGAGACATCATAAATTGCAGGTGCATCATTTTCTTATTAGACCTTCAAGATATGGGCAGGGAAAGAAGACGTTTATATATTGTTAGAATATAAAATAATGACAAAAAATGCCCTACATTATCATCAGTCGTTTATAATATGGTTTTCTTCCATCTGCCATTGAATCCATGTCCATGCAATAATATTTGTTGATTTTTCCATGGTAAAGTTGGCTAAGAACTCTCATGAATGGGAAAATAATTATTCTCATTCTTTTTATGATGTATCAGGGGATTTGGATTTGTTAGTTATTTTCATAGTGCAAATGCCATCCATAAAAAAAAGAAAGCATGGGGGAGGGGAAATGTTTCTACTTATTTACATATTTTTTTCTGAGTTTTGATTGTTTAAATTGATATATGGGACTTTTCCTGAATGGTGCTGAGGTTTTTCTGTATCAGATAAGCATATGCAACTACTGCAGACTTCAACTAGAGATGAAGGGGGGGTTCAGTGTCTTTCTGGATCAGGTCCTATGTTAGCAGTTAATAAATAATTTTGTCTGGGTTCACAAAAGTAGGTATGCAAAAATGATGAGGAAATTGTTGCTGACATGGAGAAAAGGACTTTCAGCCAGATTAACCAATATGCTCCCCAATAGCTTTGTACTGTTCTGATAGCACCAAGTAGAAACCAAACTTTGCTGGGCATAGAAGAAGGGTTTAGATCTGCTGGCCTGGCCAGAGCATACTGGTCAAGATGTGCTTTAATTTTAAACTGGACTAGATTATGTGGTAATTCACACTTTAGGATGCTGACGTTAATGGTAGGGGATGCTAATCAGGGTAGAATTTTTGCTAACTATCCCTACTATTAAACATAAATGGATTTTCATACTCTTTTAGCAGTGGTATTCTCCAAAACTGCTGCCCTTTGCTCCAGTGAACTTCAAATGGTGTAAGCTGGTATAGAGATGAAGCCAAATGTGCTATTTTCTATCAACCAAGGATTCCGCCTTTTTGTTTTCTCTCTTTCTTTTTTCTTTTTTTTTGAAGAAACAGAGTTTGTATTAAAAATAAAGAGAAAATAATCATAATCTTTTGCATCCATAGCCAAGTTCAGAGTTAAGTGCATATAGTTAACCAATGAGGTTACACCAGATCTGAATTTGTCCCATACACCCCGATTCATTTTCCTGTTAATTTCTTGAATGTTTCCTGCTTCCTGCTTCATCTCCCCCACCCTAGTTATTCTGGCCTCCTTGAGTTCCCTTGTGTCCTTATTTCACCCTGATACCTCTTTCCAGTGCAGTAGTAGCAACAAGTTATAATCAACTCTTAGAAGGGTCCTTAACTCATAGGATATGTGAACCATGAATATTCACCAGGGGAAGCAATCAGATGATGAAATGCATGCAATGGAAAATGTAAACTTATAAGATTATTATGAAGTCTTTCTTACTATGTGGTTATACCTATTCAACACTGCACACTCATTCTCAACTCACAAGGGTGCAGTATTTCATTTTCTTTAGGACTCTATTGGGAAACTCTGACGCAGTACTTTTGCTTCTTTGGCAGGTGAAGATGCACACTGTGTCCTACATTCATTTCTTCTATTTTGGCCTGTGTTTGCTTACCTTAACCAATTCTGCTGCTGCTGGCCCAGAGACATTGTGTGGGGCAGAGCTGGTTGATGCTCTTCAGTTCGTATGTGGAGACAGAGGCTTTTATTTCAGTAAGTCAATCCCTTCTCTCATTCAACTTCTAACCTTTTCCATGTAATCCTTTGGGTTTTGCAACCACTATAAGCATGCCCAAGAATAATCAAACCAGACTGCAGAGTATGACTACTATCTTTGGTCTCTGAGCTCTCCAAGTTTGAAGTGAACATAAAGTTTCAGCAAGAAGAGCTCAGCCTGAGTTCAGCCTCTCTGAGGTTTTAATGGGTTTTCCTTTTCAAACACGTTATTCTTTTTAACCACTTCCCAGGCACTCCTCTTCCACCTGCTGTGCTGTGGTTGGCCTGGCATTGCAAGTAATGGAATTACAAAACATATTAGGCTCAACAAGTTTGTGTACTACCGTATCTACCTAGCATGTCAGACAGAAGTTAAGTTAAATACACAACATACCATATTAAAAAACACACTCATCTGCATCACCTGGTTTGAGAGAGAAAAATCAGGAAAGCAGCAGGCAGAGAAGGGCAACATCCAGTATGCATATACTACACCAATTCGGTACAAGTGACAATAAAATTCATTTGTATTCGGCTAAACAATGACAAGTGGCCTCCTGTTTGATAAGAACAGAGCTTTCCAATAGATGTTATATTTCTCATAAAAGATTATCTGTCCTAAGATTCCAGTGTACATATATCAAAAGTATTCTTGCTATCCCATCAGTACATTAAAAAAATTACATTACTAAAATATTCATGTCCAGCACATATCACCTAATACCCACACAGATGCATCATTCTGAGACCACTGAAAGACATTTCACCTTTAGTGAAAACGTCTGTAATTTGCTAAAGTCATGCAGTTCACCTTCTGGTAAGTTCACTTTTGTGTGTAAGACTCTCACACTGTGCACTCTATGAACCTTCATTTTTGGGCATACCTCAAAGGACTCAGATACATCCCAGAAATTTTGGACATCTACCTTACTTTCTTTTTCCAAAAGCAAATTTCCTTCTTCCTAAACTCTAACATTCATGATGTAATGCCAAATACATTACACATTTACTTAAGAACACCTATTGACTCCAAATTTCATATTCTAATACTGCACAGTTCAGAGTGGTTATTGTTATTGTAATTTTATTATTAATTTTTATTCATAACTTTTTCTTAAAGAATGTTGGAATTTTTCAATGTATAACTGTAACATTTATGATATTCACTGTCCCAGTATTTGTTATATACTCAAACTTTTAATTTAATGGAATTTTTGTCTGATAATTTTTCTTTACATTACGAACAGAGTACATATTAAGAACATATGAAATTTGGGATTCTGGTAGATTTCCACAGTCCGCACATGGACACCTGAAAATGTTGATTCTAGGCACTTAAGAAACAGTATGTGTTGATAGGCCCCTGTTTTCCTTTTGTTTCAATTTAACACTCTTACAGCTGATCAGTTCCTCTCCCCCCCCCCCAACTTTTTAATGGAAACAGTACAAACAAAAAAACTAAAACATTCCAATATTCATGTTTTTGATTCTTCAACAAAAACGTGATTTCCCCCAAAGAAAACACATGATTTCCACAACTTTTGTTTAATTGCAAATCCAAACAGTTTGGACAGAGATTTTTCAACCAGCTCTACACGTCTTTTTCCCAACTGAAATGTGTCAGGTGTCTTTTAGTCATGCTGCCCCTCAATAATATCCTGTTTTACCACTCAGTGGGATTAGCCATAAAGAAGTCCCACTACTGCAAATCACAGAGAACTTTGCTCTGATCCAAAAGCCAACTGATAAAACAAACTTTCCTCCGAAATGCTTCCATTGACATTAACTGCCTTTGGATGAGGTCACAAAGAAGAACCTCCATACATGTAAAGAATGGGTAAATTAGGGCAAGACCTTGGGGGTCATTTCTCCCCTTTCCCAAAGTCTAAACATGTTGAAGACCCCAGGGACCTGGGATGGCTCATCATAATATCCATGCGCTTGATAAAAATTACCTGCTTTTTTCCCTGCAAACAACACTGAATATTATGTCACATGTCCAGTATGTACTATAAAGAGAGCAAGGCATTTACTAAACTTGCCAGAGTAACATTACCCTTAAGCATCACAACTGGAAAATTCATAACCTCTGAAAATAATCAATTACGTTTTAGTATTACACACTAAACCAACTAAAGACTCCCAATGACTTTAATTCATGTTGAAGAAGTCCCGGTATCTCAGCTAGGAAATAAACTAATTTTTATTTCTTTTCTTTCTGGCTTCTTTTTTAATGTATTTGAACTCTTGTGAACAGTTTTAGTTTCATCATGTCACGATGAAGTAACACATTATTCAATTTATTTCAAATTTGGTAGGTAGAAAATTATAACTCAGTTTCAGATCTAAACTACCAAATTTGAGGCAAGTATACTTTTCTTTTTGTATCAATCTTAGGAGTAGGTGATCAAGTTAAAAATCAGACTTATGTCATGGAATCTCAGTTGCAAATGCAAGGGTCAATGAGTGAAGTAGACTAGAGAAAGCAAGTTGAGGGTGGGAGACTGGGACTGGCCATACAAGCAGCCTAAGATTAGGAACTGGGAAAGGCAAGACACAGAGACTGGCTATTTTAAGGGAGATGCCATCTTTCGCCTGAGAAAAAAGCAACCTATACAGTGGCATAACTACGGTGGGGTGACCAGGGCACCCAAGTTGGCCATGGGGGGCAAAATAAAAATATGGCTGCTGTCACAGCTGTGCAATCACACCAACTGCAGTGCCGGCACCACTGATCCTGTGTGTGGCAGTTGCCGCAGGTATCCAGACATGTTATGTCTCTGATCCTGAGTCATGTTTTAATAGAGGAAAAGAAGCAAAGAAAAGATGAACTTGGAAGGACAACCAAGAGTGAGGAAGAGACTGGATCAGTACAAGGACAATTCAAATAGGATCGGAGGAGATTTAGCTTGGCAGTAGAAGAATCCGTGCCTATTAGGGCATAGAATTTCTGTGTGACTCTACAGTCATTTAAACTTTCTATGGCTGATCAATAATTGTGTTCCTTTCTAGATGCTCACTTGCGGTACCTGATTGTGGTTCAGTTAGAAGTGCTGAACACTCACAACTACAATTATAGTCAATGTGAGCTGTGCTTTGCAAATACAACGTACTAAGTACTCAGGAAACATCTGATCATAAATATCTCAGCTGAAGCACCCAAAATGAGTTGATATTTCTATCACAATCTCTCCCTGCCTCAGTGTCTTAATTGTAAAATAGAGGTAATATCACTTCATGTCAGAGAAGTGTGAAAATAAATAAATCAAGGTTTGTAGGATGTTTAGTCTAAGTACTGTTGAATGCCACAGGGAAAAAAAACATGAGAAAATGAATGTGTCTTCAGAGCAAAGTTTGAATAGTGTACAATTAATAAGGCAAGGAGTCATGTACTAAAAACAATGAGAAGAAAACAAAATATGGAACAGCATCTATTAAGTGCTCATCTATCCTGTCCATGTAATGATATAAGGGTTGTGTTGAAAACAGGGCATGAGATCATATAAATACAGATGCTATCATAATGTATATGCACAAGGGTATGAATTGATGTTGTGCAGGAAACCTTAATTCTGGCATTTCCTAACTTTTGTGTTCTTGGCTTTGCAAGCTTACTACTGTTCTTTCAACATAGCATATACATGTGGGTGCGGTAGTTACATACAATTTCTTGCAATTTTAAATTTCCACTTAATTGTATAACTGGGTATCTAGCTAAGGTATATATATTGCAGCTATCTTCATCACCGCTGAAGAGAAGCAAAATCTTAAGCAACATTCATATATTAATTATCACAGACTCAAGAGAATCCAGACTGATGACCCAGGAGACTGATGTATTCAGTTTATCCGCAAAACAATTAAGTTCTACACAGTGGTAATGCAAGTGGCCTCACACTGTCCTGTTAGCCTATCTCAGTCCTGACTCAGACAAATTCTAAGATGACAGGGTAGCTCCTTGGAGTTTTTTGCTGACAATGCCGGTAAGAGTATGAAATAGTTCTTACTGGGCACATCTACATTTACTCCAGTGCATTAGATTCAATCACTAGGGCTGTGTGAAGCTTCGGTCCCTGATTCAATTTGGCGGAGATTTGACCCAATTCAGTGGCCAAATCTCTGAATCCAAATAGAGAGAGAGGACCCTTTAATCTCTCAGAATTGATTTGGAGAGATTCGGACAGATTTGGCGATATGCATGTAGATACAACTTTAAAGGATTTTTCTACATATCTCTAGGTAGCAGAGGCTCCAAACACTGTGGCAGATGCAGTGTCCCATAGGAAAGCATGGGCTCCCCAGCACGCTTGGCAGCAGACCCAGAAGTGGACCAGAAGCAATTCTGATCCACTTCCTGGTCCACCAGGGAGCACGCAGCCCCCCCGCACCTCGGCTACTGGTGCCTTTTAGGTCTGGGGGGACACCCAGGGTCCCCTTGCGGCTGATCACTAAGACAGGGTGGCATGGGGAGGCCCCCCAGCATGTTCCCCAGCAGACCCAGAAGTGGACCAGAATTACTTCCAGTCCACTTTTGGGTTCACTGCTGAGCACGCTGGAGACCCCCACCCATGCTCCTATGGGACACTCCATGTGCCCCAGCACCACAGCGATCACAAGCCGCACTGCTACCTCAAGGAATGCAGGAAAAAACTTCTAAAGCTGTGCCTGTGTTCAAATCGCTGATTCCCTGAATCAGCATCCAATCTTCAGATTTGGATTCGGCCAAATCAAATCGGGGACAGCGATCCAAATCAATGGATTGAATCACTGTCCCTGATTCAGGCCAAATCCGAATCAAATAGGGCCCGTTTTGCACAGCCCTACCAATCACACTTTATTGCTGGTAGAAGGGAAGCCCAACCTTGGGTTCCCCCTGCATAAGTAAAAAGCAAGCTCCCATGCTAGGAGCCCCATCAGCTGAAGGGATCCCAGCTACATGAGGCATCCAATGCACTCCCATGGCTGAGAGATCAAAGTAGCTGCGTCTCCCAGTCCTGGAGGTTTCATGCACCCCCAAGGCTTGAAGCTTTGAAGCAGCCATGATCTCCCAGCCAAAAGGAATGCTACAGGAACCCAGGGTCCACAGCTATGGGACTCTGGTCCCCACAGCTGCTGGGGCAGAGAGTCCCCTCAGTTGTGGCAGGCAAAGTTCTTTTGAGTAGATGTGATATCATTTATTGGACCAGCTGAGTAGTTGGAGAAAAGTTCTTTGCAAGCTTTCAAGCTCTATCACCCTTCTTCAGGCATAGCAGGGACTCCCATGACTAGCTGGGCATGTTGCACCTCTGCAACTGGGACACCTATCAGCTGATGGGGCTTCCAGGCACAGGGGAGACTCTACTATACATGCAAATTAAAGTGTGATAGCAACTAGCTATAAAGTTAATACACGTGTGTGAGGTCTAATTGTATAGCTGTTTGGAGCTTTTTATGCTTAATAGCTGTTTAGCACATATAGCTGGTCTCAATGTAATTGCACAATTAACCAGTTAATTGCATGATACCTGTAACATGTAGAGGGGGCCTAAGAAACCTTCTGCTTTCAGACCTAAAATAGTTCATGGCCATTTCATACCCACTTGTTCTGTGACACTACAGATACCTACCAGAGGTAGGGACAATCTCGGGGATAGCTCTGTCAGGCCTTCAGTCAGTGCAGATGTAGTTAGCGATCTTCTGGAAGAGCTAAACATTTTTAAATCTGCAGATCCAGATGCCCTCCACTCAAGGGTTTTGAGGGAGCTGGCAGAGGTCATTGCGGAGCCCTTGGCCCGGCTGTATGAACATTCGTGGTCATCTGGCTAGGTGCTGGGGGACTGGAAACTGGCTAACGTGGTCCCAATTTTCAAGAAAGGGAGGAAGGAGGACCCGAGTAACTATAGGCCCGTAAGCCTCACCTCGGTGCTTGGGAAGATCTTGGAGAGAATCATCAAGGAGTACATCTGTGGGGCGCCTGCAGGGGACAATCAGCATGGGTTCATCAAAGGCAGGTCATCAAAGGCAGGTCCTGCCAGACCAACCTGATTGCCTTTTATGACCAAGTAACTAAATCCTTGGATGATGGTGTCACCATGGACGTAGTCTTTCTAGACTTTAAGAAGGCCTTTGACACTGTCTCTCACCCCATCCTCATCAATAAATTAAGTGACTGCAGCATTGATGCCTGCACAGTTGGATGGGTAAAAAATTGGCTGATGGGGCACACCCAGAGAGTAGTGGTGGACGGGTTGTACTCAACCTGGCGAGATGTGAGCAGTGGGGTACCCCAGGGCTCGGTCCTCGGGCCCACACTGTTTAACATCTTCATCAGCAACTTGGACGAGGGGGTGGAAAGCATGCTGTCCAAGTTTGCTGATGACACTAAGATGTGGGGCGAGGTGGACACATTTGAAGGGACAGAGAAGTTGCAACTAGATTTAGATAGACTACAGAAGTGGGCAGATGAGAATAGGATGGGGTTCAACGTAGACAAATGCAGGGTGCTGCACCTTGGGAGATGGAATCTATAGCATACATACAGGCTGGGGAGTTCCTTTCTTGAAAGCACAGAGACAGAAAGGGATCTTGGAGTCATTATCAACTCCAAGTTGAACATGAGCCGCCAATGCCAGACCGCAGCCAGCAAGGCCAGCCATACCTTGTCATGCATCCAAAGATGTATCTAAAGCCGGTCCAAAGAGGTGATACTCCCCCTCTATGCGACGTTGGTCAGGCCGCAGTTGGAGTACTGCGTCCAGTACTGGGTGCCACACTTCAAAAGGGATGTGGCCATTCTGGAAAGGGTCCAGAGGAGGGCCACCTGCTTGGTGAGAGGGCAGCAGGACAGGCCCTACGAGGAGAGACTGAAGGACCTGAACCTGTTCAGCCTCAGCAAGAGGAGGCTGCGGGGGGACCTGGTGGCTGCCTACAAGCTCATCAGGGGAGATCAGCAGCAAATAGGCAGAACACTTTTCTCCCCAGCACCACCTGGGGTGACAAGGAACAATGGTAATAAGCTAATGGAAAATAGGTTTAGGTTAGAGATCAGAAGGCAATATTTTACAGTTAGGGTGGCCAAAATCTGAAACCAACTTCCCAGAGAAGTGGTCCTTGCTCCTACCTTGGGCAAATTCAAGAGGTGGTTGGACAATCACCTGTCTGGGGTCTTGTGAACCCAGCATTCATTCCTGCCTGTGGCAGGGGGTCAGGCTAGATGATCAGTTCAGGTCCCTCCTGACCCTAGCTACTATGAAACAATGTCTTTTAGTTTAAATAGTTCATTTTCTTCCCTGTGTTTCCTCTTGTGATGCATTTACAGACTGTAATCATACCTTCTCCCACCCTTTGTTTTGCTACCCTATATAAGCCAAGCTATTCTAATAACATCTTATATGACAAATTGTTTTCCAAGTAGCTATTCTATGTACTTGTTTCAGTTTTAATTAATCTTTCTTGAATATGGGACACCAGAAAGGTACAGACTACCCTAAATGAAGCCTCACCAGTGCCTGATATATTGTTAAAACTTTTCTACCTCTAAAAAAAATACCTTGCCTAATAAATCCTAGGATTGATCATATTTTCCTTTTTCATGGCCTTATCAGATTGCTGACACACAGTCATCCTGTAATTGACTAGTATGCATAGTCCTTCACCTCATTAGTTATTTCCAGTTGATGAGTTCCCAGTTTACAACAGAAATTCTTGTTATTAGTCCCCAGTTGCATGTCCCTGAACTTTGTACTACTGAATTCCATTCCATTTCTATTACTCACGTTCTCAGTCATCTAGTTTTACCTGTATGGTATTCCCGACTTTATCTGCAGAGGATACCTTGTAACCTTGTGTCATCAGCAAATTCCATGAACATATTTTGTGCCAAGGTTAGTAATGAAAATATTTCTAATAATGATCCTAAGACCACTCCAGGAGGAAGTCCACTAGTAACCTCCATCTAACCTTCCTTTTCCAGCACTACATATTGTCATCACCCCTTAAGTCATTTCCTTACTGCCCCTGTTTTTCCTACATACTCCCCTCTTTTCCAGTTTGACTATTAATTTTCTGAATAACCACATATTATGCTGTACTGACATCCAGATAAGTGAGATCTATTGTATTTCTTTTACCTAGAAAATCAGTTATTTTATCAAAGCAAAACATCAAGTGAGTTTGGTATGATTATCCTTTAGTAAACCTGAAATATATTTAAATCTCATATTACATTCACCTCAATATTTTCAATTAGTCTTTCCTTCAAAAATTGTTCTTAATCCTTGCACACTGTTGAAATCAATCTAAGAGGCATGCAGTGACCCAGACCACTTTTTTGCTGTCTTGGATATTGGTACTATGTCTTTCTCCAATCACAGCATCACTTCTGACTTAATAGGTTTTTTTTTAAATGCTCATTATTGGACCTGCAATTTCATGTGCAAGTTCATTAAGAATTTTGCAGTGAATCGTACATGGTCCCAACCAATCTGTATGCATTAAATTCTTTGCAGTTTCCCTTCTGCATCTGTTTTGGCAACTTTCATTTTAATATCTTTATTCACATAAGCCATCCTGTTTTTGCTTCCATGTTCATCATCATTAAAATGCAACCTTGGGTTCCCAGAAGTAGATTGTCCCAGACTCATGTGATTTCTATATTTTATTCAATCTCATTTGAGGCAAAATACTCATTTCATTTTGGGTCCATACCTACATTTTCTTTAATCCCCTACTTCACTCTCACTGAACAGCTGTGACACTTTTTCTTGTTCTCTTTTGCTAGGCATAATTGTTTGTCATTGAGCAAACTTCATATGATCCCAGCAATTTTTACCTGGTTGCTTTGTCCATTTTTTCTATTCCTGGTACACTTTCTGCTTCTTCCTACTATCTGTTTTAAATTGGTTCTTCATCTGGCTAGGTGTGGAGCCCTTTCCTAAAATTTTCCCTCTTGCTTGGAATAAAAGGTCCCAAATAGTTTTTTTCATACATCTTTAATTAAAGATAGTTGATGTCTCCTGTTCACCAGTTTTACCAAAGCTTCCCCTTTTGAAATCTTATTTTTTTTTTATCCTAGTAACCGATAATGTTTACCTGTACGTCACCTCTACTTATCTTTTGCTTTTTACCATCATTTCTAGAACACCTATCAAAATGGTATCCAGGGGCTGAATATAGGCTGGTGGAAACAATGGAATCTATCTTAAACAGTCAATCCTCCACTTAAATTTACATTTGTTGGTTTAAACCAGGGGCAGGCAAAGTGCAGCCCACCAATCAGATCAGGCCTACAGTGGACTCCATTTCCCACCAGCCCCTGCCCATGTCACTGTGGCCGGTTTCCATGGAGACCCCAGGAGCAGCAGAGCCGTGACAGCGCAGGGTCAGGGTTTCCATGGAGACCGGCCCCAGCAGTGCTGGCAGGGTGTGCTGCAGGGTGTGGAACTGCTCCAGGGCTGGGATCTTGTGGCAGTGACAGTGTGGTCTGGGGTGGGACAGAGCTGCAATCTGCTGCCCCCATGCCCTGGGCAGGGGCATGCAGGCAGTGGATCACAGCTCTGCCCCAGCTCCAGACCACATTGTCACCACCACAAGATCCCAGTCCCAGCCCCAGCGCAGCTCTCCATCCAGCCACACGCCCTCCCAGCGCTGCTGGGACTGGTTTCCATGGAAGCCGTGGCCCCGCACTGTCATGGCCCTGCCACTTCTGTGGTCTCCATGGAAACTGGCTGCAGTAACATAGACAGGGGCTGCTGGAAAATGGAGTCCAGCCACTGGCCAGATTTGCCATTTTGCCCATCCCTGGTTTAAACAATATGAACACTATGAAATGCAGTGTTCAGCAGCTGCTACTTTCCACTGAAGTGGCAGGTCGAAGTAGGGCATTTCATTAATCCTTTCACACACACGGAGGTAAGGCATAGAGTTTTTCACCTCCCCTTTCTGTTTCTGCACAAGAAGGCAGTCAGAATCCCATACTCTACTCCTTGGGTAGAAGTATATAGAAAGGCATAAGATCACAAGTTATATTAGTCACATACATGGAAGCATTATAGAATTATAGCATTTGGCTGGGATGATCTATTTGGGGCTGGTCCTGCTTTGAGCAGGGGGTTGGACTAGATGACCTCCTGAGGTCCCTTCCAACCCTAACTTTCTATGATTATGGCCACATCCTATTCCTTCTCTATGCCGGCTGGCAATCCAGGGTCAATACCTTTGGAATGATTTTTGCAACGGTATGGCCATTTTTCCCCCTTCTGCATACTCCCCCGATGCCAAACTGCATTCTTCCAGACTTATCTTCACAGGCAGAATTTCTGCTGCTTATGCACATGTTCATCATAGCATTGGCTACTATTATTTTGCAATATGACCTAACACATATATAGCTGTTTGGATCACTTTGGGGTAAATACATGTAAAATATTAGTCAACAACAATAAATCACTTTCAGCCCCAATGACCTTAAGGTAAAAGATTTTGTTTCAAATTACTATATTCTCTGAACCATGCTACCCTTAATTTAAGATATTAGCATATGTATGAACTTCAAAGCAGCATTATTTATACAATTCTTGGTTGCAACTTGGGAACTTTCCTTAACGTGCCTTCTAATGGATTTACATTAACACTTTTCATGCTGAATTTTGATTTAGCCTGAACACAACCAATTTGACATCATCAAGGTCCAATCTACTTTGGTTTCAGATGGTTTCAACCCAGAATCAGAGTTCTTTCCAAAAATGTAAAAGGACTTTCTACACTACTCTGTAGTGGGTCTTGGCACTAGGAAGGCCTGAGTACACCCTGTTGACTAGGGCTGTGAGAAATGGCTATGTTTTGATTCGGTTTCGGATTCAGCTGTTTCAGAGGACAGTGATTCGTTTCAGTGTTTAGGATCACTGTCCTGTTTTGTTTCGGCCAAATCTGCTTCAGAGATTCAGCTCCACGGAGCCGAATCTCCTCTGAATCTGTTTCCAACGGGCTGCAAGGGAAGCTTCACACAGCCCTTCCCAGTCAGGCAGGACTTGGGGCAGGGGGCTACAGGGCCCCAGCAGGGAGCAGGACAGGGCTATATATATAGCACCCTGAGACCCTCAGATGAAAGATACTACTCAGTTGCAATATTATTGTAAGTTAAAAGCATTATTTTATTTCATGTACTTTTAATGAAAAATCAAGCTGGTAATAGTAGCAAAAAACAAGAGCCCCAGCAATACAGCTAAACAGACATAAATCGGGTCTTAACTCTGTCCCCAAAAGAACTGTTTTGACTGAAAAATGAAAGATAAAACATCAACTGTGTAAGTGGAATAAGTGTTCCTGAATGCAATGGAATTCTCAATTTACATATATACAAATTTATAATAGATGAAATTAAGAATTCTCGAGACAACATACATAATAACATTACAGATATATATGTATATGTATAATACTCTGCAGTGGGTATTATGTATGTCATGTTGAGAATTCCTAATTATATATGTGATTCTCAGCACAATATATTGTACATCCATTACAATTACATTTACATTTTATATTTACATTTATAAATTAAGTTGTATACAAGTAAATTGAGAATTCCATTGAATTCAGGAATATTAATTACACTTAGTTGATGGGTTTTTTCTTTCATTTCTCTCTCTCACACACACGCACACACACACTTTTCCCAGTACAGAGTACTGGGGGGTAGGGGAAACAAAAAAAATAAATAAAATGGTCTCTGAAAGAATTAAAATTCTGAGGGCAAAAACCTCAGAGAATAGATGCAGTTACATAGTCTACTGTGGAGCTATATACATATGTTCATACCAGTTAAGAAGCTAGCTCTTTCTGCTCAATCAGATCTGGCACGCTGTAGCAGTGCAGTTTTGTTACTGAACTTATCTTCTCTATTGATCTCTCATTTAGTCTGAGGTTTAATTCTGCAGTTCTCAAAGTTGTCTAGTAAACTTATTCAAATGAGTGACATATCATGCCTACCTATCTTTGCTCCCACACAAAAACCCTAAATTTCAAGTCTTGGCCTTTTTTGTAAAATGACAGAACCTAGAATTTCTAGGACATTGTTCCACTAATAAATACAAATAATAATGGATAATAGTTTGCATTATTATGACATCTTCTATTCAATTCAAAGCATTTACTTAATTTAGTTTGACATTCCACCATTCATATCCAAATATAAACCAATATGATTGGATGTACAACAGTTTCATAAAAGCTCCAGTATGGAGCAGAGTGAAGAATTTGAAATATTCTACTCTTGTCAAAGTTTATTTTGTAGAGTTTTATGAGATGAGATGATACTTTGTCACTTTACACAATTCAAATTAAATTCAGTGGATACTACAGACCACAATTATGGCTAACTTGATATTCTGAATGAGCAGCACTACTCTGGGGCAGAAGAACAAGTGCCATTTGCTATATGAAACAAGTAACATGTTCTCTTCAGTTCATTTCCTACTCCTTAAAAAAATTGGATTTTCCTTTTCCCGTGAATGGAGGTTCCTTTATCTAAACATGCACACAACTGTTAAAAAAAATAAATGGTCCCTCACTTCTTTAAAAAATGTATTTATTCATTCCAATTTTTCAGGCTTCACTTAGACGTAACAGGTATCTGAGGCCATGGCACAAGGTGTCAGTTTCATGAAATGAAAAGCATTTTTTAGTTACAAAAACATCTTGTGTTTAAAGTTAATCTTCTGAAGCATTACTTGTATGAAAATGGAAACTGAAGTTAGAGACCTGGCACAGTGAAGTTCCTCCAACATTTTCAGAGAATGAAGGATGATCTAACACATGCTTCCTTACACAGGAGTAAGTATAACAGGAATGGGCAAACATAGACTTTCCTAGTATCCACTCCCCATGTCAAGCACAGTGTGGACAATCGAGACATATTTTTGCTACCTATTTTCTTCCACTAAGACAAGGAAAATGATGCAGTGTCTCTGGGGAGTTTCTCAGGCATTTCCCTCGATTGCACACACCATGAGAATACTGAAATGTACCCTCAAACTCTCAGCCCAATAGCAAATTAGGAAGAGCACGTGAACAGGAACTCTGGTAATCGGGCCTGCCCTTACACTTTGATGCTGCTTAGAAAGGAGTTTTAAACGGAGTCACTGCCTTACAGTGGCTTAACAACAGGGAGTTTTGTGAATCCTCCATATTAATCAATGGCTGGTCAACTGCCTCAGCACAAAGTCTCCTTTTAAAGTGACTTTAGGCTTTCTGGGCCTGGCAGCAGGATTCATTAATATAATACCAGATGACAGAATTACATCCTGTACCTCTGCCATACCCGCAGTGGCTGTGGCAGGCGTATCATTGTAAGCTCTTCTGCTTGTTCGCAGCCAAAACTAAGAATATATTATGACACCTGAAATGCCAAAAAGCTGCAACTGGTATATTATATTAGAGAAATGTTTCAACAAGGTCATCAGACATTTGAACCTGTGGCATAACCATATGACATTATGCATCATGACTGGATAAATGGTGGAATCAAATAGGATCTAATATTTGTGGTCCCTTGTGTATATTTTACTGCCATTCATGAGAAACCTGGAGGAATGCATTAAAAAGAAGCAGGTCAGGTCTTTGGGAAAATTCAGCAAAGGTTGCCACATTGGGAAGGTGTGGATTCTGTCCCTTTGTTCTATCAGACAGTCTTCCAACCATGATAAAAATCAGTTTGCTTTCCATACAGTTGAACCACTATAGTGGTGACCACTGATGCTGGAGCCAGGGGCAAACTTTCAGGGAGATAGATCTTTGTGAAATCTCTGTGCTACTACGTCCAAATAAGAGTGCAGCAGTTTCCATAAAAGTTCAATTCATGTGTGTCCTTATTAGCTGTTAGACAAATGAGATGACAAAGCTTTTTATGATGTTTGTCTTTATCTATGTGCCAAAGCAAGTTTAAAATTTAGCAAAAAGCTGTTATTTGACATCTGATTCTCTAACTGCAGTTAGCTGTACGTGTATTTAATGCATTGTTTAGTCTCATGTTGGCTAAAGTCACTTAAAGAAGCACTTGGCAAGCTCCTTATTAATTCTTGGCATAGCTGCCCCTCTTACTTTTTCACTGAACCTTAAATACCAAGAAAAACCCTTGACTTACTTTACTTTTGGCATATTACCTTACATAATTCGCCAAAACCTTTGCACATGGTCCTCCACATATTGTCCTGATATTATGAATGGCTTTGCAATATTTGATCAGCAGCAGCTAGAGTCACAAAGACAAATCATACAATTGACCAAGACCACACAGTCTCTTAATGAAAACCTTTTGTATTAAATACTTGATCATCTAAGGCAATCTGTATAGAATGTGTTACAGGGAAAGGAATTCATTCTGCAACCTCTCCAGGGCCTTGATTCAGCAGTTCATTTCTTAAGCATGTGTTCTAGTCCAACCAACTTCAGTGGAACTGAAGCATTTATTTAAAAGTTAAGCAAGCACTTTGGTGTTTTGCTGGATATAAGTACAGATTTCAACATGCATTTGATAATACTTTGAAAAAAGTTTCTTATGTAATCACATATTTCATAAACATTCCACATTGACATGAGCCCAATTGTTCAAAAGTATGAACACAAAGGAAAGTGATAATTAAAAGTTATATTTCAATATAACATTAAAAAAAATATAAAAAAATTAAAAAGTAGCACCAAAAAATCAAATTATTTGATAGTTATCATATTAAAGACAATGGACCATATTCATCAGAGAATTAACTCCATGGCCTCTTGTACCAAATGGAAAAAAATGAAATTCATATCTATTTTATGTTACAGTTTAATGCAAGTGTGAAAATAACAGCTATGCAAGGCATTTAAGAGGGAACCTCCCTAATTAGGAACAGACATGTTGACAGTTAATTAACTAAGAATCAGGTTCTCAAAATGAGAGCTTTAACAGGTACATACTTTTGGGGTGTAGGCACGGATGGGGACACATAATACACCCTGACCAGTAAATCCAGTGTCACTGTAAGCACAAGCTCTGATAACTGAAAACAAGTAAAATGTTTCTCAAAAACCTCCTTGAATCAAAATGGCTCACCTTAGTCGCTCATGAACCAACAAATCTTAGGACAAGGGTGACAAACTGCCTTGTTACTACCAAGATTAGTAAAATAAAATGCTAAACCTTCCCCAAAATTGACTATTGTTAAAAAGAATTCTGAAGATGGGCTATTTTTGGTCTGTTTTATATCAGTAACTTGTAAGTTAGAATTCTGACTTCTGTTGTGCATTATGTGTCTCTAAATCTTAAATTAGTCTCTGCAATGTCCTCACTAGTTACTCTGGAATTTCTTAGTAAAAAGTTAAATGTCTACAAAATCTGAAGCAGATAGATGAGTTGGGTTACCATATTCCAGATCCAAAAAAGAGGACACCTGTTGAGGGAACACCCCACTCCCCACCTACAGCCCCCTGGCTTTGGCAGTCCCTCTCACTCCCAACCTGCAGCCCCCCATCCCTGCTGCTGCCCCTCACTCCTGACCCACAGACCCCTGAACCTGCTGGTGCCCCTCACTCCTGACCCACAGTCTCTCACCTGTCCTGGGCCATGGTGGTGCCCCTCCCTCCCTCCTTCCCCATAGCCTCCTAGCCCTGCCAGTGCCTCTCACTCCTGACCCACAAGCCCCTATCCTGCTGGACAGGGCTCCCAGCTGCCTCATCCTGACCAGGCTGGAGCACAGTGGCTCAGATTCATTAGGGTGGTGGTGAAGCAAGTCTGGCTCTGGTGCAGGTGGGAGGCAAAAGGGGAGGCAAGTGGCACCCCCCACCCTTGGCTGGGGCTCCAGCACCATGCCAGGCAGCCTTGTCATGTCCCCCTAGGCAGCATCTCCTGGCCAGCCCAGCCCTACAAGCAAAGGCATCTGCCCCAGTGCCAGAGCTTCCTGCCACCCTCAAAGGGCCTCCCCAACCCATTTCCCCGCTGCAGGGGCAGATGCCTCCCCCCACCCCCTCTGCCCTGTTGCAGCCCTGGCACCTGGACAGACAGACAGACAGACACTCCATCCCCAAGCCCTGGCCCTCCAAACCCCACTCCCCATAGGTTTACCTGCATGCAGCTGCCAGGGCTGCTCCCACAACCCTGCCTGGCTGCATGCTGGCCGTGTGTGTGTGTGTGTGTGTGTGTGTAGACATACATGTGCCCACTGTCTCCAATGCCCCCCCCCCGCTCCCACCTGCAAAGCACAGCACAATCCTAGACATTGGTTCATATTTCAAACAACTACGCAGATGGAGATTGGAGGGTCCAAAAAGAGGACATGTCTGGGAAAAACCTGGATGTATGGTAACCCTACAGATGAGAGAGATTTTTATTAAGAATTTAGTATCTCTCCTATCTAATAAGGGCTGTGCGAAGCTTCGGTCTCCGATTCAATTCGGCAGAGATTCAGGCTGATTTGGTGGCCAAATCTCCAAATCTAAATCAAATAAGGGGACCCTTTAATCTCTCTGAATTGAATTGGAACCCTCCAAATAGATTTGGAGAGATTCAGAAAGATTTGGAGATTTGGACATAGAGACAACTTTAAATGTTTTTTCTACATACCTCTAGGTAGTGGGGGCTCATGAGTGCTGCAATGCTGGGGCACATGGAGTGTCCCACAGATATGTGGGGGGCTCCCCAGTGCACTCAGCAGCAGATCCAGAAGTGGACCAGAAGCACTTCCAGTCACTTCTGGGTCTGCTGAGGAGTGTGCTGGGGAACCCCCCCCCATGCACCCCTGACTCAGTGACTGGTGGCTCCTGGGTCTGAGGAGTCACCCAGGGTCCCCCTGTGGCCAATCGCTGAGCTGGGGGGGGGGGGGCCAGCATGCTCCCCAGCAGACCCGAAAGTGGACTGAAATTACTTCCAGTCCACTTCCAAGCCCGTGGAGCCCCTGCCCGCACTTCTGTGGGATGCTCTGATTCTCTAAATCAGCATTGAATCTTCAGATTTGTATTCAGCCGAATCAAATCAGGGACAGTGATCCAAATCAATGAATCAAATCACTGTCCCCAATTCAGGCTGAATCCGAATCCAATAAGGCCCACTTCGCACACCCCTACTATCTAAGTTAGCATGTCTTGGATGAGCCTATCTTAAGTCAGGGTTACATTTTATTTCTCTAATCTATCCAAGCAGATGTTATTTTCAGGGAAAATCCCTAGTTACTGTAAATTGGCATAGCTCTTTGACAGCAGTGGAGCCATACCAACATATACCAGCTAGAAATGTTCCCTTCATCTTTTCTGACCCAGTATATTTCCATGTTCCCCATGCTGTTTCTAAAATTCAACTGAGATCTCAACTTTCTTTTCCATAAAATTAAATAGAATATCCAATTCTCCCAATACACTTACGTTTGCCTTGTGTACCTACATGTACATATAAAATAGAAAAGTGTCCCATTTATTTACAAGGTTTTTTAAAAAATGGTCCCCCATACTAATTCAATATTATAAGATTTTTAAGGCAGAAGTGTTTGTTTTTTAATTCTTTATGCCTTTGTAAGATGCGCAATTGTTTATCTAAATTGGTGTATAGAAAACAAAAAGAGCGTCTTTTAAATCTCTATGATATCATCTTTCTAACTTAAGTAAATCCAATAGTTTTATTACTGAAGATAAACAGTTACAAAAATACTGCTGATCAGTTCCACTTCAAATGAGTTAAGCACCTAAATAACAAGACCAGAAATATTGCAAACAAAATAATAAACACTACTGCAAATAATTTCCATTTTCTCTGTTAACAGATAACCAAAACACATAATAAAGCATCAAATAAAATCTATGCCCTACCTACTATTTCGTTTAAGAAAACACAATTTCTACACCCTAATTTTTTATTTTTTTTTTTAATGTATCCAACTACTTCATATGGTTGCGTTTTATGCAGGAGCAGGAAGAAGCATGTATCTTGAGGGTGTTCGATGTGGGTGAAGATAATGTGGCAAAGAAAAATCAGGGTGGTAGGCCACAGAAAGAATGAAATTCTAATTTGGGATTCCCTGCTACTGTAATGGTTTGTGCTGGTGGTATATGTACTTTGGCAGCTTTTACTGGTTTAAGATAAGATAGGCTTCCTGTCTGGGATACATACACAGCATATTAAAGGGGGTTTTCCTATTAACTCAACCATGTATATTATTATTTATTAGAGACTCCATTCCTACAGCTTTTTGGTAATGTCTTCTTGTAACTTTTCAATAGCCAGTACAACTAATTTAAAAGCTAATTTGGACATCTATTTCTATTTAGCAGCTCCAAACTGAACAGTACCATGAGGCAGCTGTAGACCAGTGGGTTGTAATATCTTCCTTTTGCATCCCCATAATTCCTGAATTATTAGTCACCAGGTCTTCCATACAGAAACTTAATTTTTTCCTATGTATTTCAAGTTTTATGTTTCTTTCCATTAAAGTTTCCAGTCTTTCACAGACATATTTGGCTTGGCAGAGAAACTCCAGTGACGTATGGAATGAGGAAATTTGAGAGCAAGCTACTGGAAATGTATCTAATTCCTTCTTGTGTAATTTGGGAGCAAGCTACTGATAACCTGTCTAATTTTCTTCATTTAATCAACTGCATTATTGGCAAATATATATCATGTATAAAAGCTTTACTATTCCTGAAATATATTTGTATGCGTTCGTCCCTATATACCTTGTACTTTTGTTTTTAAGTTATTCCTGGCTCCTTTTCTAATTGTTTCTGGTGTTGTCTCTTAAATTAATGGGCACTGAGTGAAAACAAGAATCCTACCAAAACCATTTCCAGTAGGACTGTACCTATGTTTTAGAATTCAGCAAGTAAGACAAAATAAATGTTCCTTATTGAAGTCATTATTCTTTCTGCTTACTCTAGAGGCATGTTCTGATCAGCTGGATGGCTGTTAATGCTCCATCCTACCTATGTGAAGATGTGTGTTGTTAGAATAGCTCATGTGCCATATTAAACATTCTATTGATTCTTTCATTAAATTTGAAATACAAATTCTAATAAGAACTTTCTCTCTCCATTCAGTTCATTCTCAGACTGATGATCTGTAACAATCTTGAATCATTTTCATTGTCTTCATATGGAGAGAAACTTTCGGAAGATAAAAAAGATCTAGATAGGCCTTGATCCCCCTGTCTAATACATAAAAGGAGACTTTGTGCATATGTGGAATCTCATTAACTTCCATGGATTCCACCATCCGTGTAAAGATCTGCTTGTATGGATCAGTTTCATATTTGAATGTGCAAAGTTTTGTTTGTATTCGTAGGACCACACTTGTGGGACACAGTGTCACAGTGGCACTCTACATGAACCCAAGGATCTGCTTATGCAGCTAGTGCATAGTAAGTACTTCTTCTTCAGTCCAGTTCAAGGAGAACACCTGATGATGTTGACTTCAATCTGACTTATTGGGATTCCTCCATGGATAAGCATTCCCTTCAGTTTTGGGAAGTTGGAAGAGATGGGAGATGTTATATATAGACACTGAGCCAGGAAGAGGGGGAAGAGAACAGGTTTTGTCTTGATTTGTAACACACTTTATGTATTGTTGCATATCATGGGACATTTAGGGTGTATTTAGTCGCATGAAAATATGAGACAGGTTCAGATACTAATGGAGTAGTGTCCTGCTCCATTTGTATTCATGGAAGGAACTGACCTACAGTAGTTTTCTAAGAAATGGAAGTGGCAGTTATATTAGAAGCCAAATCTGAGCAGAGAGTCAGGAAAGCATTCTTTCTTGTTTTTATAAGAGTCATCATTGAACCGAGTTTGGCACATCATTGGGCAGCTCAAATTGACATTTAAAGAAACACCGTATGTGTTGTAATGATGAGCCCTGAAGTAAATAGGGGAAGAGATGTATTTCAAAAAGAAAAAGAAAAAAACAACAACACTAAACTGCATTATTAGGAGTGGCCACAGATATATCAGGCATTTTATGGGTTCAAGGAAGTAACAGATACTGCTGACCTACTTAGCTCTGCTATAAACATGCATATGGAAGTCCACTGACTGAACTAAATGAGACAGAACCCAGCTTGAGGTTATTAGCAGTTCATGTGCAAGTCAACGATGCAAAGCCCCTCTGACTCTCCAGTTTTTCTTTTCCCCCCAAGGTAACACAGAACTGGTCCAAGGATAACCCCAGTGCCTGCCCTTCTGTGAACTGGAAACTGGAAATGCTAATTGCTGTAGCTGCAATTTCCAAACCAGTTGTTGAGGCCAGGAACTGTACTTCAGTTGTTCAGATCTTGCCAATTTTTTTCAATAGTTGCATTCTTCAAGAAGAGACAGAGAATAGCACTAAAGAAACAAGGAGGAGGATTTATATTTGCTATGAGTAGATACATGCTCTGTTTACTTATATGACATTCTTTGTCATTCTCAGCTCAGTCTTAATATTATATGCCGCACCATTTTCATTTAATTTGAAGAAACAAATTAGCCCTTCCCTCAGTATGAGGGAACAATAGATTTAAAGTGCCATAAAAATATGTTGACTATAAAATGTAATGTAAAAGCTTTAAAAGTGTGCTCCAGATGAGCTAGATGTTCATAAAAACATCCTTAGAAATACTGCTGAATGCAATCTCTTGGTTTAGTAAACAGAATGACAATTTCCCATAATATGCACATTTAAAAATGTAAATGATAAAAACAATATGCTTTCTTCAAAAGAAATTATAATATATTATCATTTCATATAATTATAAGTAACCATGTTAATACTTTCAAAGGCAAGGGACCTAATTTTTTCCTTCTTTGCAAACCTTGTAATACCATCCTGCTACTACAGCTCTGACTGTTCTAAGTTGAAAATGTTGTTACAGACACCTTATTTGGGTTTCTAAAACATAAAGGGATTAAAGCCATAATCCTAACTGAATTGTTTCCTATCATCACCAAGAATAAGACTCGTAAGTGGTGGTGGTTTTATTCTAATTTTGCTGACATTTTTCCAATGTAAATTATGTTCTGGATGACCCTGATTTAAAACAGATACAGAGGCCTAACAACAAGAGTCTGTTTCCTGTGCAGCAGCAGTGGCAAGGGCAGCAGCAGGGGCTAGGCCAGCTGTAGCAGCTGAGCCAGCAGTGACAGCAGCTGGCATTCTTATGACCCTTTTAAGTTGGTATCTTGGGCTAGTGCCCCAGTCACCCATCAAGCACTACACTACTTAAGAGATGAGCCTGAAATCTATTGAAATAGATAGAAACTTTTAAATAAATCAGACTTGATACCACCACCAACAAGAACCAAAACAACCAAGTAACAGGTAGCACATTCTGACTTTAAAAGGTTATTTTTTAATTTTGAAACAGTAAATTTAATCAATAACTTAAGGGATAATGGTAGATTTCAGTAGTGGTAAAGCCAGCACAGATTATACTAATGAGAAGACAAATCATATTGGATGGAAGGGAGAACCTGCTGGGTACTTTTTCTAAATTTCTAGCTTTGACAAAGCCAAGGTTAAAAAACAGAGCATTTTAAACACATGCCTAAGCAGCCAAATGACTGAACGGTTTCAAGTGATACATAGTTTCACTCCAGATGGCCATGACCCATCAGTTTCTTTCTCCTATTGACTTCCATTTGCTTTTGATCATTTCATTGATATCCATAATGCTGGAGACTGGGATCTGGGGCACTGGCACTTCCACTTGTGGGATGTGCTTGCTGGTGGAGATTTTGGAGAGCTGGGTGAGGGAGCTCCAGGAGGAGGTGAACAGGCTGCGTGTTATCAGGGAACACAAGGCAAAGATTGACATGTACTGCCAGGGCCTGCACCCAGAGAAGCATACTATGGGAGCCAGGCAGAACAACAGGCTTGAGCAAGATGACCCAACCGACAACAGATGGAAGTTGTTCACTTCAGGCCCAAAGCCACAAGGTGCACCAGTTGTTCCACCAATAGCCCTGCACAATAGCTATGCAGCCCTCACAACATTGATAGATGGTGCATCTGTGTCCTCTGCACTGCAAACAAGATGAGAACAGCTGCCCCCACCAAGGAAGCAATGAACAATGACTGTCGTGGGAAAATCCCTCCTGTGGGGCACAGAAGGAGCTATTTGTCATCCAGACCTTCTTGCTCAAGATTTCTGCTGCCTTCCAGGAACCAGGATCTGAGATGTTATGGAAAGGATCCCTAAGCTGGTCCACCCTATGGACTATCCCATGCTCCTTGTCTACGTGGGCAACAACAATATGGCAAGAAACAGCCCTGGGAAAATCATGGATGACTACAAGACCATGTGGACAAAGCTCAAGGAACTAGGAGTACAAGCGGTCTTCTCCTCAGTCCTCCCAGTCAGGGGCTGAGGCTGACAAAGGGAGGTCAACCAAAGACTTCGCAGATGGTGTCACCGTGTAGGCTTCAGATTCCTTGACCTTGATATGCAGTTCAATGGCAGTGGTCTACACACAAGAAATGGTATTCATCTCACAGGCAGAGGGAGAAAGCTCTTTCCTAGGAGAATCACCAACTTGCTGAGGAGGACTTTAAACTAGGCATGTCTGAGAGAGAGGGCAGAGGTTCCATCGTTATACATGAATCCTCTCCTGAACATGACTCCTCTTTCCATAATGACTTGAGAGAGGGCATTGACATAGTGGAGACCCAGGTGAGCACCAACTCCCTAAGATACTCACATAGCAACAAAAAAAACTGAGGCGACCAGAGGGGAACTCAGATGCTTTTGTTGCCCATGCTTCTGGTGTTTCCATGAACAGGAGGTACTGGCTTTCCTTGTGACAGACAAGGAATTTGACCTCATTGGGCTGATGGAGATCTGTGGGATGAGACATACAATTGGTCAGTGGATATTGAGGGCTATAGGCTCTATAGGAAAGATCGAGTTGGGAAGAAGGGAGGGGGGGGGCTCTACATGAAACAGCAGCACCCCTCCCTGCAAGTCAGGTTTGATAGTGGGGAGAGATCTCTCGAGATCCTCTGGGTCAAGATAGAAGGGGGTTCAGGAGAGGGAGATCTGAAGGTGGGAGTCTACTATAGACCTTCCTTCCAAGAAGAAGAGAATAATCAGGCATTCTCCAGGGAATTGACTGAGGCAGCCAGAACTAAAGACCTGATTGTCATGGGTGACTTCAACTACCCTGACATCTGTTGGGAGGACCATTCAGCTGGCTCTAGCAAGTCAGCTAATTACCTGGCAGCTATCAATGACCTGTTCCTGTCACAGGTTGTTGAAGGACCGACTAGGGGTAAAGCCATTCTGGACTTGGTGCTTACCAAAGAGGACATGATAGGGAACCTGAAGATTGGAGGTACTCTGGGTGCCAGTGATCAAGATCTGATTAGGTTCACCATCCACCAGAAGGCTAGGATCCTAATTAATAGAACAGAAGTCCTAGATTTCAAAAGGTCAGACTTTGACAAACTCAGGAGGCTAATTAGAAAACCCTCCTGTGACCAGCAACTGGACAATTTGGGAGTTCAGGAGCAATGGTGCCTCTTCAAGGGAGCAATTCTCACTGCCCAAAAAGAAGCCATTCCCATGTAATCAAAGAGTGGGAGAGGAGCCAAGAGACCTGCTTGGCTCAACAGGGACATTAGAGAACTTTTGAAAAGAAAAAAGACACATATAATCAATGGAAAAAAGGTTCAGCAACCAGAGAAGAGTTCACTTATATAACCACAGTCTGCAGGTATGAAATACGGAAAGCTAAGACAGGCATGGAGATCAAGCTGGCATCCAAAATAAAGGACAACAAAAAGTCCTTCTACAGGTACATGGGGGGGGGAGCAAGAAGAAATCAAGCTCCTCTGTGGGACCCCTACTGAATATGGGGGGACAGCCCACCATTGACACCTATGAAAAGGCTGAGCTCCTCAATGAATACTTCACATCAGGATTTCAGAAGGCTAATAGGAGCTGTGCATCTGTCCAGAGGCCCAGAGAACACAAGGAAGCCTATAGATAACATGAAATCAATCCTGAATATGTGAGGCCCCCCTTAGAACAAATGGATGTTTTCAAGTCCACTGGGACAGATAACCTGGATCCAAGAGTCCTGAAAGAATTGGCTGAACTCATAGCAGGACCCTTGGTGAAGATATTCCAAAAGTCGTGGAACTCCGGGATGATCCCAGATGACTGGAAGAGGGCCAGAGTGATGCCCATCTTTAAGAAAGGGAGGAGGGATGACCCTGCAAATTACAGACTGGACAGTTTGACTTTGATCCTTTGAAAAGCTTTTGAAAAAATTGTTAAAGAGGTCATCAATCACAGGCTTGTAACTGACAGGATATTAAGAAACAACCAGCACGGCTTTGTGGAAGGTAGATCATGCCTGACAAACCTGGTGTCCTTTTATGACCAGGTAACTAACCAGCTGGACAAGGTTAATGAGGTAGACATCATTTACTTTGATTTCAGTAAGGCCTTTGATTCTGTCTCCCATGAAATTCTCTCAATCAAACTGGGGGGTACTGTCCTGGAGCAACCTACGGTGAGGTGGATAGATAACTGGCTTAGAGGCCGGTCCCAGAGAGTTGTAATCGACGGGATGGCCTCATCCTGGAGGACTGCCACCAGTGGTGTCCCATAGGGATTGGTGCTTGTACCCGTGCTTTTTAAAATATTTATTAACAACTTGGATGAGGGGGTGGAATGCTCTATGATTAAGTTTGCAGATGACACCAAGCTGTGCAAAAATACAGTCACACCAGAGGACAGGGTAAAGATCCAGGATGACCTTGATAGACTGGTTCTATGGGCTGATCAGAATCAGATGAGGTTCAACAGGGAAAAGTGCCGGGTCCTTCATCTGCATAGGAAGAACCTTCACCACAATTATATGATAGGCAGTAGCCCACTGGCTGGCATGGCATCTGAATGGGATCTGGGGGTCACAATCGAACAGAAGATGAATATGAGCCAACAATGAGAGGAAGTCACCAGCAGGGCTTGCAGCAGCTCAAATAGAAGTGGTGAAAATTTGAGCCGGGTTTTTTGCCTCAGCGCACATGCTCAGACATGCACTTTGTTGTGGAGCAAATTGTGCCACCTGGGGCAAAATAACCCTGCCTGGCTCCTCCTAGATCTGCAGCCAGGGGGAGCTAGAGCCTGGGGCCAGCACCTCTGCTGTGCCCAGCAATATTAAAAGCTGCCCTGTCCTGGCCCCATCAGTACAAAAAGATGCCCTGACAAGTAGCTCAGGGCTACTTACTCTTAGGAGCTTCTGGGGCCCAGTCAACTGGTACCTGGGGACACTACCCCTTGTGCTAGCTGGACTGCTGAAGCAGCCCTGAGAGTTCCCTACACCCTTTACCCACTGCAGCCGTCTGGCAGTGGGGGCTGCTGCCTGGCTGTGACCGGCTGTGCACCTGCCAGACCCAGATGGGGACTTCACAGCCAGTAGAGGCATCTGCCCCTCTGGGCCAGCTGCCAGTCGACTGTGGCTGCAGGGTTGGCCTTTGTTCGGCACTACTGCCATGCATGCCCCTGCCCGGCCATCTGGGCAGCTATCACCCAGAAGATGTTCCCAGTGTGGTGGCCTGCTTTAAACTGTCAAAGCATGTCCTCCTGGCCCGAATTGGCCAGGAGGTCAGACACCTTCAGCTGGGTCCAAGGTGCCAGCTCTGAGCAGGCAAGGTCCTGCCACTGGCCTCCCTAGCATGAATTCTGGCGTTCCCTATTTGAAAACTAAAAAATCCCTGATAAAATATCCCAAAGTCACTCAGCAAAATACCCCAAAATCAATGTTCCTCCATGATTAAAACAAAAGACCACTATAGAGAGAGAGAGAGAGTGAGAGACAGAGAGACAGCGATCAGTTGGGCAATGTTTTATTGCTATATCTATTGTGTTAAAGCAATTTGGACGCCTAACAGTACCTCTATCATCATCATAAAGTGAATTCTAAATACCTATATGTTTTGCTGCCCTCCACCAGGGACAACAGCCCCCCCACAGGGGCAAGAGCCTCCCCAACAGGGGCCAAATGGTCCCCCACAGGGGCTACTCCCCCTTCAGGGTCCACATGCCCCACTCCGGCCCCCCAATAGTCCCCCTCAAAGGGGTTTGAGATGCTGCAAGAGGCACATGCAGGCTCATCTGGATGCGACCTATGACTTTATATTGTAATTAATTTACTTTGTGCATCAAAGGTACCATGGATCATCTTTGTAGTTGGTTTTGCTGGTCTGGGTTTTGTGGATGAGCACCCAGAGAAACTTACAGAGGTACAGAAGTAATTAATTTCCATTGAAAATAGTGAGAGATAGGTTCCTAGGCATTTTGGAAATGCCCATTATACATCTTTCAGCATTGGATACCTACATACATTTGAAAATCTGTCCCTGGAATCTCTTCTGAAAGTAGGAAATAGATTTCCTGGGTGTTTGAAAATTCCAGAGATACATAAAACAACCTCTAAAATTTTTTAAAATGGCATATTGACATGGCTGCCTCTGATGTGAATTATTCTAATATACTCAGCATGAAGTCTTCTTAATTCTAGCAAGTGTGTGTGAGGCACCAAATGAAAGCTAATAATTTCCAGAGCGAGCTAAAAATAATGAAGGCTGAATTTGAATAAATATTCTGTCAGGTGGCATTCTGAAACAGACAGTGATTAATCAGAACTTCAAATGTTACCTTTCAACTAAACAAAAGCACTGTTTGCAAGATGCCAAAACCCAAAGGTAGGCCAGAAAAATACAGAATAAATGTTCAACAAGAACAAAGTTAAATGAATAGTTAAAGCATAGAGGGGGAGACAGAAGGGTCAATGGCAGTCTTCCTGAAGCATTTGGAATGAGGTACACTAGTTACACTTTATGTGCTTCAAGCATGCAGGATGCTTTACAACCGTAACAGAACAGATGTTCACAGCACATAAAGCACTTTAAAATGGCAGCTCCAGCTCCAAGTTAACCCTGGATGGATGTGTACTAGCTTAAAGGGCTTTCTGTTAGAGTGCTTTATTGAACATCTGTGCTAGATCCCATCAAGGGTTAACTTAGAGGGGAAAGAGAAGTTTCTGTCCCAGCCCCTGTACTGTGGCACGCCACAGCCCAGCCAAGGGTGTTGTGGGGGAAGGAGTCCAGGCTCTCCCCCTGCAGCTACTATAAAAGCAACCTCACTTCCCCGCCAGCTGGTGACTGTCAGCAGCGGCTAGGGGAAAGGAGCCTCCTTACTATAAGGATCTCCCCACAGTTTGCTGGCTTGAGGCTCAGGGATGGGACAGGCTGGGACTGGGCAGCAAGGGGGCTCCATTCACCCATGCCCCCTGCCTGAGAGACCTGGCAACTGCAGCCAGAAGCTGAAGAGCAGGGTTGCTCTGGCTTTTCACTGCACTGGGACCTGCAACTTGGCCCGGGGGGGGCAAGGGAGCCCCCCCCCCACCCATGTGAGCCTCCCACAACAGCTTGCTGGCTTGGAGGGTCAGGGGAGTCAATCCTGGTCCATGTGGTATGGGGACTCCCTTCCCCACCCCTGCCTCAGTTCCTAGCATAGCAAAAAGCAGGGCCGGGCAGCTCTGCTGCAGCTGCTGGCTGCCACTGTCAAGATGCTAGGGTGTGGGAAAGGGAAGCGCCTCGCCATTGGGACCTTCCCACAGCTTGCCAGCTAGGGTCTTTGGAAGCCAGGTCCCCATGGTGGAGGGGGCTCCTTTGCTCCCTGCCCAAGCCTCTTGAAAGCAACATCCAGCAACTGCAACTGCAGGAGGGGAAGCCTGGCCTAGCATTTCCTGGCATCAGGAACTGGGACCAGAGGGAGGGAGCCCCCCCTGCTGTAGGGACCAACTGCAGCTAGAAAGCTGTGGGGTGTTACTCATGGCAAGGGGCTCCTCTTTCTCCAGCCACAGCCCACAACAGCAACATGAGTTCCCTGTGCTGCTTTTTTACTGCACTGGGAACTCTGGCAGGGCTTAGAAAATGCTCCCCCCTGCCATGAGGAGGCCTTGCCCAACCCCCAGCAAGACCCAAACCAGGAAGCTGGGGGAGCCCAACCAACAGGGGGACTCCTTTTCCACCTACCTCCACCAGAATTACTAGTGCAGTGAAGAGTGGCACAGGGAACTTGCACTGCCAGCTGCACCTAGGAGAAATGAGCCTCTCTGCTAGGCAGGTCCCTCCCAGCTTCCAGGCTTAGGTCTTGCTGGGTGCCAGGCCAGCTCCCCTATGGCAAGGGGCCTCGTGTCCCCCAGCTGCAGCCAGCAGTAGCAGCACGCGTTCCCTGCACCACTTTTCACCACGCTGAGAACTCGGGGGGGGGGCAGGAAGAATCCGCCCTGCGATGCAGGCCTGGGCCTTCTCCCAGCAAAACCCAAGCCAAAAGCTACTTGGCAGGGGGGCTTCTTTCCCACAAACCCCCCTTCCCCCCCACCCCCCAGCAAGATTTCTAGTTGTAGCAAAAAGTGGCACAAGGAATTCATGCTGCCACTGCTGGCTGCAGCTGGAAGAAGAGAGTGATCCCCCCCCAGTCAGGGCCCCCCACAGCCTGCTGGCTGGAGTCGGGGGGTGGGGAGGGGTCTGAGCCCGGTCTGCATGGGATGCAGGGCTCCCTTCCTCTTCTCCCTCCCCAGCCACTGCTGACACACTCCAGCTGTTGGGGCCACTGCAACAGCCTCCTGGGAGCATCCTCCACATGCTGACCTTGGCCAGTGCAGGCAGGGACTGAGTCCTCCCCCACCAAAGAGCATGTGTCTGTTTGGTTGGAATGTGCTCTAACTTATAGCACTTTAAGTAAAGTGTGATAGAGTGCTTTCTGCCACGGGCTTTTGAACTTTGGTACTTAGCCTGGGCGATTACTAAACAGTGTAAAAGAAGCAAGCTCAGGCTTGGGCCTTGATGCTCCTGGGGGGTGGCTGGCCTGCTGCTGGGAGCACAAGCTCAGAGAATTAAAATGTAAATGGGCAGCAGGTTTAGACTAAAAGCCAAGCCTGATAGTTGCCCTAGGAAGCAGTATAGACAGACTTAGTGGCTGAAATTCTCTCTCTTTTGTAATGGACAAAGTCTGGATGCAGCAGTGATTCTCAAACTTTTTTGGACTGTATTCCCCATTTTAAGCTTGTTTTACTGTTATGTACCCCTATGATTTCTAGTTATAAAAAAGTTGTATTCCATGTCATTTTAATGACAGGGTAACTTCTTTAAATGCCTAAGATACTTGGAAGAAAAAAAATGAAAGACATCTCTTTAATTTCCTCCATTTCTATTTCTCCTTTGCTTTCCTCTTCTTTCCCATTCCTGCATTACACATACCCTCCAGAAGGTCACCACATACCTCCAGGGACCCAGCCAGAGAAATACTGGGTTAGCATATCATAATGGCCCCTCTGGATTTAAAAATCTATGAAGGTGTTGACTTTACTTTTTCTCCCTTATGTAGCCTTGGGCAAATTACATTCTGCATTCTGATATAGCCTGTACTTACATGATCACAATCAATTTTTATAGGATCCTGACGTAATTTAGCGCACAGGATGGATGGTGCTCAGGGAAAGGCACAGCTGTTCAATATTTATTTTGACCTCATAGTTCAATATTTGGCCCTATGCCTTATCAAATGCACACTAACCAGAAAGTGCAGTGAATAAAGAATTACTAATTTCCTTACCATCTCTTTTCCACTACTCATCACTAAAATATCTGATTGCAGTACAAAGATTAATAGATTTCACCTTACAACTCTCTTGTATTTATCCCTATTTGATACAACTGAGACAGAGCAAAAAGTGCAAATTGTTTCCTAAATTTAGGTGCCTTAGCAACTGGATGTCCAACTAGATTTTGCACAATATTTAGCAATTATAATAGCACGTTATGTTTAAAGCACTGTACACACATTAGCCAATTACTTCTCCTAATCCTTTGGGATATAGGTAAATAGTATTACCCCCAGTATACAAACAGAAAAACAGAGGTAGAAGGGCAAAACTAAATTCCATAATATACAGCTGCAACTGTCCCTCCCACTGCTTCAAAGCAGTCTAGCAGGGTCTGAATTTTGATACTGCAGCTTAGCTCTCTACCACTTGTGGTAAAAGACAATTCACCACCACAGTGGGCAGAAGAGTTATAGTGTGTGAACCAGTTGATAAAGAAACATATGACACACACAAACTTTTAACAGGCAAAATATGAACAGCTGGATAGTTACAGCAACAATAAAAAAAATCTCCTTATCTCTGAATAGCCTTGTGCCCTAGTCTTGCTGCATAGGCTAAAGTCTCCAAAAGGGAGAAAAAAGAAAACCAGAAAAGCTTCACAATAGAGAAAGATATACAGTCCTGACACAAGGTCACTAATGCCCCTCCTACATGTACGCACACTTCTGTCAAGTGTATTATAGTGAAGCCACACTTACTAGGTGAAATTTGTCCTTTTCTGGTGGTCCAGTGTAAAGCTTCCCCTACCATGGAGCCATCAGAGTATTTTCTTGTACAGTAGGGAACAAGTGCAGTAACTGGGTAGCATGGAAATTATTCTAATTTACCACTGAAATTCTTAGTTACTACAGCAATTCCAGTTAACATTAATGTCCTTCATCCTTACATCTCTAAGACAGACAGGCACCACATTTCTTCTAAGTGAAAAGCTTTTCTCCTGGCACAAAAAAAACATACAGCCATTCAAGGGGTTTCTTGCAGAATAGAACTAGTGCTTCCATAAGAAAGTTAGATCACTTCCAGACAGGAAGATCTCTCTCCTCTTGCACTAACTTGAGTGGCTATATGTTTTTCTTGGGAGGTAAAGATCTCCAACATCTCACAGAGGTCTGTAGGAGAGGGAGGAAGGGAGAGCTCTGGCCCCCTTATAGCCCACCTAGGGGTGAGGTGTCAAGGAACCCTGTGGGGACCCTGCTGTCAGTGCCAATGCTGCCAGTCACTGAACAGACTTGGGCCACATAAGATTTGTATTTAGTGTAAACCAACTTGGTCCAAAAACGTGATGAACTCAAATCCTTTCATACGATTTTTCATAACATCTGGTTTTAGCTGAAGTGATCAAACATTTTTTTTTTTTTAATGAAAACCTTATTTTTCTCTTTTTAAAGCTAACATAGGAGCTACTGACAGACAATGCTGACATACCCTATTTTTTCTCCAAACAAGTACAGAGCCCTTGGCTGTTGTATAAGTATCCCTCACAACAAGGTGTGAATGGGTTTTAGCTTTCAGCTGGACTGACCACCCCCAGACCTTTAGCAGGGAAAGTATAACTCAGACTCCATTAATCATTGGGCAGTCTGCTGAAACAACCAGCAAGGGTGCCAATTAGCGCCTGCGGTCTTGTGATGTAAATGCTTACCCACCAAGAACTATAGCTGAAACCACTATTTCATTTCACAATAGCCTTCAGATAATAATGCCTTTCGATTACCAAACCCGGCTGGAATTAAACCAGGAAACTACAAACAAATAGCCTTTTCTATGTGTCAGTGTGCTATGGGAGGGTGCTTTCTTCTTTTGTGGCTTTTATTCCCTCCCCATTGTGTGTAACTCTAGTAAACCAATGTCTCCTTTGAAGACTTTGAGCGGACAACTTGAGCTTTATGCCATGAGTCCATCTTAACTGGTTTTGACAGGACTTTTCAGACAGACAGAGAAACTGATAGCTGCTTGTTTCTATGTTTTCAAAACAGGTTGATTATATGTTGAGTAAAAGTTTCATTTTATTGCTTGCTTATAACCTCAAAAGATGGAGAGCTATCCAGGAAAACTCAGATTTAATTGTATATCAGTGGAAGACTGTTTCCTTGCTGAAAGGCCTGTAATCACAAAGAAGCTAGAATAAATAGACTGTTTGTGCCTGAAACTGACAAGAGTCTGGAATTTTAAAGTCCATCTCATGCCATCTCACATGTCTGAGCCAAGGGCACAATATCAAGTCTTTACTTTGAATTGCCTCCCTTTTTTCAGTCTACATGACATCCTTTATACTATTTTAAAGGCTCAGCCATAATGCTTTTTAAAGTACTGCCCTACATTCAATTTTGGATGCATTTAAACTACAGTAATTGAGCTGACGGCTGTTCAGCCTCCATGCAGCTAGTGAGAGAGCGATCCAATGACCCCAAGTTCACTGAGATTTCTGGAAAAACAACAACAAGAGCTTGGAAGGCCAATGCCTCAACACACAAAGAAATATATTGAATACTTTTAAAGATATAAAATTCTTAGAACTGTTGGACAGGCTTTCGCGTGTGAACTCTCTCATCCAAGCTGCATTGCTAAAGAGCATGACTTCAATCCGAAGGCTGACATCATCTTGTTGCACAATGCATAACCATAGCAATGCCACTTTTAAAAATGTGTTATACATGCATTCAGCAACTATGGATCTCCACGCTGTCAACTCTTAAACAAAAGATAGTTCAAAACATTTCTTTTGAAATATGAGCTCTCTATATTTTAGAGAAAGAAAAAGAATGTAGGGTTTGCCAGAATGCTAACAAGGAAAATTGGAATATTTTATTTATGCAAAATAGATGTATCGGGATCAGGCTCCCCCACCACTTCGAGTTTGTAGTGGAGGTTTTTATGAGTAACTTATTCTGATAGAGACTTTTCATTCACATTTGCATCAAAATAAAATCAAATCCTTACCAAAATGTATGCAGTAATAACTAGCATGGTGGTGCCAGAGTACTAGCTGAATGAACTGTCCCTAGGACAAATTAATCTGGGGACTGACTGAAGAGACTGAAAAACAGTATACAGGAGTTCTAGGTACTGGGAGATTCATACAGATGGGTTCCTCCGTTGGACTCCAAATTCAAGCATCCTTGCAATAGATTCTATGCTAGTACAGAAAACTCATCCATAATTTTGCATTTATAAAAGGAAAGGACTAACCACTGCAATGGTCAAATTTGCTAAGAAACAATTAAGGCTCATTCAGTTCCTAGCTATACAGTCCAGAATTCCACAAATTGGAACTCTGAATTGGTAGGAAATGACATAGCCTGAATTGTCTCCATTTCATCTTCTATGATTCATAGGGCTCAGAAAATAGTCCAGCAGATAAAGCACAGAGCAGTAGGAAAAGCTGAATTTATTCCTGGGTTGGGCACTAATTTGCAGTGTGGTTAACATGACCGTGGGCAAGTTATTTTACCTATATTTGTCTTAGTTTCTCCATGTGTAAAGTGCAGACAATTATATTTATCCACCTTTTCCATGTTTTTGAAAGCCATGGATCAAAAGGGCTGCATAAGTGCAGAGGATTATTTTTATTATTAGGTGTAATTGAACTATTTTTTTTAAATGCAACTTGCCTGAATTGTTCTGTTTTTACCCTGTCCTTTCCTTTGTTTTTCTTCAGATATAGGTTCTTTTATCCATTTTTCCTTAGAAATCCATTCATAAGTAATTACATTGTTGAAAAAGTGTAACAAATTAGCCAACATCAACATTATCAAATATTATAGGTTAAAGTTAATTATACAGGCTGAATGAGAATTAACTACCACATTCAAACAAACCATTATTGTACATTATGTGTTTGTACAGGGTACCCTCAAGCACTTCACCATTGGATAAAATGTTGTGGGACTTAACAGTGGGGCACATCCACAGAAACACTGCCTATATAAAGTGCCTGGGATTGGTTTTATAAATTATGACAGGATTTCTACTGGTTTTAAAAGCAGAAATTTGGTCCTAGTTCTGCTCCCATGGAAATCAACAACAAATCTTTGGTGTGTTAAAATGCCCCACTTCAATTTTGGCTTCAAGGAGATTTGGAGGAGGTTTTGCCCTTACTGCATTAAAATACATTGAGAATTTAGAGGTCCATTACAGCTAAAACTAAGTTTAGTTTGTTTTGTACTTTCTCTACAGTTACTCTCTACACCTTGGCTACAGACAGACATTACACAGAAACCAGTTTAAGTGATCAGAAACTGGTTTAAACCTGTAATGGAATAGATGTTCAGTGCACATAACCCCGTTTTAAAATGGCTGAAACCAGTTTGAGATAAACTTGGTTGAATGTAGTATTAGACTTAACTGATTTGGATCGAACTGGTTTATGCAATGTCTATCCCAGACCCCTTCCTGATTTAAGTTAAACCAGAGTTCCCCAGCATTCCAGATGCTTTACTAGGTGTGGCTCTGCTCTCTGCTCCAGCCCAGCAGAGCTGGCCCCTCCCCTCTGTTCCCTGACTACAGCTTTGGCAGAGACTGCAAGTACAGCAGCATCTGCTTGGCTTACTCCTCCCCCTCCTCCTCACCACTTCCTGCTGAAGCAGGGATTTCCCTCCTCCCCTCAACCTTACTCAGACACCTCTCAGCATTAGCTAGCATACCACATGCTGGCTATGGTCCATGCTATGGGAGACAGGACAAAGGCAGACAGAACAGTGTCAGCTTAGGGCTCTTTGGAGCTAATCAACAGGTAGCTAGTAATGTCCCTTCATTCCTTTCTTGGAAAAAGTTGTTTAAGAGCTTGAACTAATGAGAGCAACTTTTGTTTTGCTGATGGTCTGATAAATACTGTGTAACTCCCTGCTGTGTCAGTAACTGCTGTGTAACTCCATGCTGGCTCCTTTGCTAGTCAGAGGAGCAGCGAGGGGGGGAACCCCTCCCTAATCAGAATGTCCTGCTGGGGCCTGGCCACGTCCCCCTCAGTTCAGCACTATGACAGGGAAGGGAGAGGAGGGCTGCTCTAGGCCCTCCCCCTACCCCAGCTTCTGGCCTAAGCCACTGCAGGCATGTGCCTGCATTTCTGGAATGAAAAAGGAATGTCTATCCACCTCCAAATCAGTTCAAGTTTTGCGGGTTAGACTAACCTACAAAGACTGAATCAATTCAGGCTCAGTCTTCTTGAATGTCTGTCCCTAGTCCTTGAGAGTAGCTTGGTCTCTACGTGGGGCCAAATCTGAATATCTCTAGGAAGCTCCACTACTACAGAATGCAGAAGCTTATTTGTACGTTTCTCATAGGGCAGCATATTACAATCTGTTCCATAAGCTGCACTACTTCCCATTTAGCCCCAAGTGCAAATAAAACCATCAGTTTTGACCTATAAATCCCACTACATAGAAGCCACCTTCCTCCCTTGCTTGGTGAAGTAGTGGCCAACAGTAGTGGCCAGCTGAGAAGTCTGAGCTAAAAAGCCCCTAGTTAAACATGGGGAAGCTAGTGTTCAGGAATGCCTCTGTACCAACTGGTATGGCTCCCATTCAAGCTACTGAGTTTGCTATATCCTTTGTAAAAATAATTAGCACTATGCTATTTATATCAGACATCAAATGCAAGAGAAACTCCTCTGGCAACAGCCTTCATAAAATGTGTTAGCCTTTTGTGTCTATGGGGTGGATCCCCACTTTGGGATTAGTCCAGGCCATGGAAGCCTCAGTGATTTTTATCATCCCTTAAAGGAAGTGAAAACCTGCCTCTCCTCCTTTTTGCCCCACCTCCCCTTCCTGCCATTGCTGCTTTCCCCAGGCTGAAGGAAGCACTAGAGCTGTTTCTGTCTGCCAGAGCCAGGCTGCATATGGGCTGGGCTCAGCTGGGGACAAGGAAAACAACAGCTGGGATGGGTGGGGATGAGCAGGCTGGGGGTTGGATCCTATTCCCTGTGCCTGCTTCCAAGTGAAGGGGCATGGAGGGGGAACTATTCTTCTTCCCTGCCACTATCCCTGTCCCCAGATGAATCCAGCCCTGGTGCAGCCTGGCTGGGGCAGAGAGCTACAGCTCTGGTGCTTCTTCCACCCCATTACAGCAGGAAAACAACAGCGGCAGGTGGGGGTGGAAAGCCCACAGGTAGTAAGTGCTCTCCTCAACTCACTTCTAGTTTTACACCTGCTATCAGACACATACTGGAATGTGTTTGGCCTAAAGGTAGATAAGAATGTTGTAATAAAGCTGTTATCCTGATCTGCCAATCTCTTCAGGGCCTTCCTATTTAGGAGGGAAGAATCAAATCACATAGTGGTTAAAATTCTGGCAACTGGTTTGCTATTCATTGCCCTGCCTCTAACATGAGAAAGGATGGTCAGCACCAAAGAAAAAAATCAGTGTTGCTAATCCTGGAATGAGTAGAAGGTGTTGTTCCTGAACCCAAAAAATCCACAGGGGAACAAACCTATGTAACCTGCTCTTCCCTCCATGCCTCATGAAGCAGCTATCATCAAATAGATCACTGCAGCTGCTAGTTCCTCAAAGCAAGTCCAGGGTAGAACATTCAAGACCTTGAGCCATCAAATGTCCTAACAAGAAGGGGCCAGCATGAGTCTTCCCAATTACAGAGTGTGATGTTCTTGGGCAGGCTTTTCCACAATAATCAGAACTCTCTGAGGGGGAACAATTTCTCCTGTGTACCCCCTCCCCCCCCCCCCCCAACATCTTGCATACTCCCAGGGATACACATACCAGTTTGGGAAGCCCTAGATAAGACAAACATTTTACCTTTTTTCATCTAGATGCAACACAGCATCTGTACTTTTCCAAATAAGGGGTAAAGTCCAGAAAAAACCTTCTTCTCATTCTCCAGGGCATTCTGCCAATGTCATAAACTCAAAGGCTAAGACAGATGTTCAGAAAGCCCCTGGTAGAAGTGCTCTATCATGCTTTACTTAAAATGCTATAAGTTAAAGGACAAGTGAACTGAACGGATATTCACTGTTTAGTGGAGGGAATTTGGACCCTATCCACACTGGCCCCTAGGAGTGTTCCCATATGCCTCTCTGGAAGCTACCCGAGTGGCCTCTCCTCCCCCTCTCTCTCCCCCCACACAGCTGGAGCCCGTCAGCAGCAGCTGGGGAGGAAGAGATCCCAGACCTCTTTGCCAAACAGAAGCTTGTTGCTGCTTGGGGCTGCTGCAGTTGCGGGGAGAAGGGGGAAAACTAGGGTTACCATACATCCAGGTCTCCTGGACATGTTCTCTTTTTGAGTCCTCCAATCTCTGCCCGGGCAGTTTTTTGAAATCTGAACCAATGTCCGGGAATTTGCTCTGCTCTGCTTGTGGGATCAGGGGTAGGGCAAGTGGAAGCAGGGGCACCATGTGCAAGTGCGCACTCACATGCATGTGGCTGGCATGCAGCCAGGCGCAGTGGCGGAAAAGGCACCTACATGCAATAGTCTATGGAGAGCAGGAGATGGAGAGTCAAGGTTTGGAAACTGTCTAGAGTATGTGTGTGCATGCATCTGTGCATGTGGCAGGGTGTGTGGAAGGGGTGGGGTGTGTGAGGGGGGTGGGTGCCTGCTGGCACCGAGGGAAGGTGTCTGGGTGCTGGGGCTGCAGCAGGGCAGGGTGTGGGGAGAGACACCTGCCCCTCCAGCAGCAGCAGAGGGTGAAGGGGCCTTTTGGGGGCAGTGCAGAGCTCCATGGCCAGGGGGCCGGTGCCTGTGCTCACAGGGGCTGGGAGGCCCAGGAGACACTGCTGGGGGATGGGGGTGGGGGCATGGCCATGCTGCCTGGCATCGTGCTAGAGGCACAGCCCAAAGACAGGCATCCTCTCCTCTTCCCTCCTACCCATTCCGGGGCTGGACTCACTCCACTACCACCTGCACAAATTGGAGTTGCCACACTCTGGGGAATGGGGGGCTGCAGGTTAGGAGATGGTCACCAGCATAGCACGGGGGGGGGGGGTGAGGGACTGTGGGTCAGGAGTGAGGGGCAGCAGCAGGGATGGAGGGCTGCAGGTTGTGAGTAGGGGGCAGTGGCAGAGCCAGGAGGCTGTGGGTTGGGAGTGAGGAGTCCCCCCAACAGGTGTCCTTTTTTTTGAAACTGGAAGTATGGTAACCCTAGGGAAGACACCAGACCTCTGTCCCCACAGCCCCCCCCCCTCCCCAGGCTGTGCCATGGCACAGCCCAGCAGGGGCAGCTGCAGGGATAGAGACCCCAACCCCTTCCCCTGCCAAACTGCAGTGTACTACTGTCTGGCCTGGGCTGCTGTGGGGGGAAGAGATCCCAAAGCCCTTCCTCCACAGCCTCCCCCTGGAGCCCTCCAGCCGGGCTATAGTGCACTGCAGGGCCAGGGCAGTCACAGGGACAGAAATTCCCTTTCCCATACCCCTTACCCCCACCCCCAGCAAGGCTGCAAGGCAGGCTGGAATCAGAGGCTGTCACTGACTAGGGTGACAGCCCAAGATCAGGAAAAGCAAACAAATTCTGCCCAAGGCTAGAGTACAGTCCTGCAAAACAGGGGGTCAGACTCGATGATCCATTGAGGTCCCTTCCGACCCTAACATCTATGAATCTATGAAAACACTGCATGGGAAGGCAGTGATCATGCTCTAAATTAACCCTGGATGGGCTCTGGCACAGATGTTCAATAAAGTGCTTTAGGTTAGTACACATCCATCAAGGGTTAACTTAGAGTGCAATCTGCCATGTTTAAAGTGCTCTAAGACCTGTGGACATCTCCTAGAGCACTTCTGTTATGGCTTTAGAGTGCTTTCTGCCCTCTTAACTTGTGATATTTGCAATATCTGGACCTAGCCAAAGGCAGTGGAGTAGGAAGGCACCTTGGTCATCTAGTCCAACCCATCACTGAAGTCTGGATCATCCCGGTCTAAACTATCCCAGATAAGTGTTTGCTCAATTTAAAATTTTCCAAGGAGATTACACAATGTCTCCAAGTAGCCTATTCCCAATACTTAACCATTCTCATAGTGAGAAAACTTATTCATTACATCCAACCTAAATTCCTCTCACTGCAATTTAAGGCCGCTACTCTTTGTCTTGTCCCCTGCAGCTACAGAGAATAATTTATCACCATCCTCTTTATCACCTCTCTTCAGGTAGAGGACTAAAGACTTGACCATTATCAAGTGTTCCCTCAGTCTCCTCATCGCTAGACTAAATAATGCTAGTTTGTCCAAACTTTCCTCATAGATTATGTTTCTTAGACCTCTAATCACATAGTCCTGTCATCATACTTGGATCGGTGTGGAACAATTTTTTTTAGCATTGCATCCCCTTTCCCTACAAATATTTCTAGATAATCCCAAGGTTGTAACAAACTTCATTCCATGGTTTCCATGTTAGCTTTGGCTGCTGCTCATCATGTTTCCAAAATATTTTCAGATACATTTATAACATGTTCATTAATAGGCTGAAGGCAATATTTATTAGGATTCCTGAGCAACTTTAGGAACACCAATCAAGGTTTCAAAAGTTCACATATAATATTCTTGTGGTTAGCAAAGCCTGAAGAATTTGATTCCTCTGGAGGAAAGCAAGAAAGATTGAACATGAGGAAATGGAAAGAAGGAAAGAGGAAGCAACCTTCAAAAAAGCTTTGGTTCACTAAATGAACATGGAAGCTACCCTACCTGAACCTGAATCTTCTGAGACTGAACTATATCGTAACATGGTTTTCAATGGCAACTCCCCCCTCACCATAGACTCATCCACTCAGTCTATTACTTCACATTTCTGAGCACAATTCAGATAAGGCACAGATTGGGTCTTTGTGATCTTTGAGCTTATGCCATCTACAAATGATATTTATAACACTTGTAGCAATGCACTCAGTAATTCTTCCCTATGATGATCACACTAGCCTGTGCTCTGCCACTATGTTGTATTACTTTACCAGGACATGGGCATCTAAACCCAATGGTAAAAACTGAGGTTTGGAACAAGAATCACAAGCCAGGGACTAACCCAGGATGAGGAACAGGGGAGTTAGCACTAGCACAAGCTTATTGAAAAGGCTATATAATCCACTACTTAAATAGGGGTCCCTGTTCTCCCCTTGGCCAATCAGGATTCTTGATATAGCCCAGCTGGCCAATCAGGCAAGGTGGGGCTGTCTGTTTCAGTTCCTGGTAGGTTGATAATAGGTCTTACTAGGATTTGTAGTTCATTTTTGCAGAGTTGTTTTGTTGATCATCAAAAGCTTGCATGGACCATATGTACAATGAGAAGATATAAATTGTTCCTTGGGGATAGAGCAGGCACTCTGTAGTACCCACCCTGAGCTCGGCTAGGTGCCAAACAGCCCACCCTCCCTCCAGACAGGGCTCTACGCATCTAAGCAAGAGGACAGAAGCAATCATTACTGCATTGCCTATGCAAAACTGTGGAGAAGTTAGCAGTTTTTGGAGGAAACAAGTCAAAACAAATCTCAATAAGATATGGGAGGTGGCACAAGCACATCTCATTCCTACTATATAAAAGGAAAGAGCACAAGTCCAAGCACAGCTATTACATCTTCAGCCAATGCAGAGTTGAATATAAAAGTTTACCACGTGAAATGATAAATTACGAATGTCTGCTCTATTACGAAAACAAATGCAGTACACTATAATCACTACCAGCTTCAGCACTAAAACATTAACAATATGCGTGAATTCCTAAATATCACATTTACTTAGCAATTTTACAGCATATCAGTTTGGAAATACTGTAAACGCTTGCCAGATGTGTTACAGCAGTAGAGGAACACAACAGCACACAGTTTACTTATCCTTAGGTCACCCCTCTCTCTCTCTGTTGCTATTTTTTTTCCCCAACTGAGGAGAAATGATTACTGAATTTCCTAATGATCTTGAAAGATAACTATTAAGAGTTATCAGAGCTATAAAATACTATATTAAATTGTGTATTATACTTTAAATGCTAATGCTAAGAGCATAAACCTTTTCTAAGTCCTGCTTATCAGCACAAAAGACCTAATGCAGTGACGTCATGCTGGTGAGGGGGAAAAGGATAATCTTCCTCACTGCTGCATTTTTGAGGAATGGCAAGTATTTCTGATAAACACACCATGCACATATATGTAATTAGATTCAATTCTAAGTTCCCACTATACAGGATGAAACAGTTCATGTATTTTACATGCATTGCATCTTGTTCTCAGCATTTACAGTCCCCTCTCTTTCTACTGTAAAAGCAACACTTTCCAAATATTTTTGACACTTACCAACACTCAGTTTTTCACCTCTATTTAATTAGCTGTCGGGCTGGTGACATTCCATAGAGGGGCCTGACAAGAAGTAGTATAAAAACTAAAAGCTAAAACCACAGAAATGAGTGACACTAAAAAACATTATCGTTGTCATCACATGAATTCTGATATAATGCATTGAAATCATACAGATGTACTTTATGTAGTAAAAAACAACATTGCCCTGGAATAAGTATATGGGAATCTTGCCCTTAAAATGTGGTTTAGCATTTTTTATCATAATATTCTGTTTAAAAATGTAAATGGGGGGAAAAAAAACTTTTTAGTAGAATTGATGGTAATATAATTCTCCATGTAACAGAAAACTACCTACACAAGTTTTGTTTTAGCAACTGTTTTTAACTTATCAAATATTCAAATATCTGCAAGTTTCCAATGATTATGTAAATGCACAAATAAAACAGGAAGCTATGAATAATGCAAGAAAGAGGCATTATCAAACTGAATGCTCACAAAGCAGCATCATATAGGTCCTGCTGCTGCTTCTTGGTCTTAATCAAAATCACAGAATAATCATTATCCAATTATTATTATTAGCAGGACTAGTAGTGTTATGATTATGTCAGATCATTTTTAGTTCCAGTCTAAACAAGATAAAGAGATGTGTATCACAAGGGGGAGCCTTTCTGCTATGATTAAACCTTATTCTGCCTTTGTGGTCTACTTTTTGCCTGTTGTTTGAACTACGGCATCTGTAACGTGTAGATACCAAATAAACATTTTGAGAGCCAGCCTTAGAATTTTGGGGCGTACCTACAAGAGAATTTCTCTTACAACAAAATATAAAGGTATTTCTCCAGTTTACAAAGTAATCTGGGACCTCCTGACAATGGAAGGACAAATGGCCAACTCCAAAGACCATTCCAGGGTAGCATACCCTCTAGGAAAAGTTAGGAACAAACTTTCAAAACTATGACAAGTTTCCAATGTAATATTTTACATTTTCCAGGTGAATTTTACAAAGAATGGGATGTGTCTTAATTTTTCTTAAATGAAAAAAAGCCCTGCAATTTCTATGCCTTCCAGACTGAAGGAGGAATGGAGTTGCTCACAGGCTAGTTTGTCACTGAACATGAGTCAAGCAATATCAGGTTATGCAGAAGCATCTTTATGTGAATCAGTGATAGGGCATCTAGGTAAGTCAAGATAGCTACCTGGTTGCATTTAAGACAGAGGTAGTACATATTTGTCCCATTTCCTCTTCCTTGTTTTCAGCAGAACTTCTTAAAATTACAGTACTCACAGTACTCATTATATAGTAACAGTTGGCAAAAACACTATAATTTAGAGAGAGAGAGAGTCAGGCATATACACACACACACACACACACCCACCCACCCACCCATAACATGTTATTGTGTAACTGGTCAAAATTGTGGGTGCATATTTTGTGATGGGCTTATTACATTACAAACAATTAGCAAAAATATTGGCATAGACAATTTTTCTACTGATTGCAGGTCATTACACAAATGCTAAATTATATATGAAATGTGGATGGCCTCCAGATTACATAACCCTTGTATTAGGTAAATAGATTTCAAACAAGAGTTCATTTTTATTGTTTTAATCTCTAAGAATTTTGAATGATCATGGTTTATGAAGTAACATTTTTACAATATCAGATACAAGATGAAAACAACTGTGAGGTTTAAAGAGACTGCATTTAGACCTGATGTCTAACTGCTAGAGGGATAAACAAAAAACCTTTTTAAATGCTACATTAGAAGATCTGGGCAAGTCATTAGTAAAGCAGACAGTTATTGATTAACGTTGGGGAACCTACAGAAGAACAGCAGTAATGATTAATAAGCATGAGGAACTGACATATAGGGGAAAGATTAAAAGCAGCAAAGGGAAATCAGAAAAAATCTTGGTTTGAGTAATCATTCAAAAATTTAGGAGTGAAATCCTAGCTCCATTGAAGTCAAATCATCCCAGATGATGATATTAAGCTCTTCTTAAGTCTAGAAATTAGAAGGAAGAGGGATGGGGGCTACAGTCTGATTTAAAGCTGATTGTGCATGGTGCTAAGTAACCAATAGTGAGAGTGCTTCCCTCTTACGAATTCTTAAGGAGAGCTGAAAACATGTGATAATGCCCTTAGAATGGTAATCTTACATGACCAGGCTCTCCAGGCCAGTGACTCCCAACCTTTCTCAATTCAAGTCACCCCTCTTTAGACTTAAAGCACCCTTCAGAAAATGTAAAGTCTTAGCTTTCCTTTGTTTTTTTACTTCAGAAAAATAATTGAGCAAGTCTTCTGTTGCAAAGAATTCACACCACAGCAGTTCAGAAAGTTTTGAAACTACGGATTCCTATTTGAAAACTCTGAGTTTGTCTTGTGATTAATGTGCAGGTGTTTGCACATCTAACAGTGCTAATATTGTGCAGGCCCCTTAAAAGGATTTTGCATCACCCTGGTTAAGAATAATTGCTTTACACTCTAATTGATGCCCTGTCTGAACAGCCTTGTGGTGTCATTAAAGCAATTGCCCTTCTGACTTGAATTTAGGAGTGCAGAGTTACAGAAATGAAAAGAAACATGGGAATAAAGGTGAATTCATCTTTCCCAATTTACAAAAAGGATCTAACTTGCACTAAAGAATCTAAACTTGCACTCTGATGATATATGAGGCTAAGAGGGGGAAACAGTGTGGAATACACTTCTATTTGAACATTTGCAGAGTGTAAATAATAAGAATATGAAGGTGTTACTGTTTCTTAAGACAGTATAAGAAAGAGTAGTGGAATAAGTGAGCCAAGCAAAAGTTAGCTTGAATATAACATAAGGAAGCACTTCCTAACAGTGATGTCTGTGGTATTTGACTGTTGAATATTCTCCACAAGGAAATAACTGATTGCTTAAATAATTTAAATTTAAACGGAAGAAGCTGTACAAGAAAATAGTGTAGGGACAATTCTGCCAAGTCAAGAATTGACAAAATAATGTAATATCTTTTGCACTTCCAATTTTCTTCATATCATTTAAATTACACTTATACAAAAGAGAATACTTATCTTGTAGTTTTAACTGAGCTGTTGCTGACAAAAGCAGGAAGGCAAAGGCACAAAATGATCTATACTTAGTGTGGGAAATTGAGGCCAACAAGAGGAGGTTCTGTAAATAAGTTAGTCAGAAAAGAAAGACTATGGAAGCTGTGGGTCCACTGCTAAATAGTAGGGTGATCTCTTAACTGAAGATTAAGAGAACTAAGAAAGTGGAGCTTCTCAACAGCTACTATGCCCAGTCTTCACAAAAAAAAGATGCTGCAACCAGAGAGCTAATAAGGGTTATGTGAACATGGAAGGGAACACGGAAGGGAAGGAGGATCTAGATAATAAGAGAGACCATCAGGGAACTTCTGATCAGTTCAAATGAATTCAAGTTAGCAGGATCTAATGAACTTCATTCAACAGTACTGAAGGACGGTCAGAAGAAACCTCAGCGCTTGTGACAATAATACTTACCAAGTTGTAGTTGTGGGAGATAGGCAGAGTACCAAAGGACTGAAAATGGGCCAACATTGTGTCGCTTTTTAAAAAGGCAAAAAGGAGGACCCAGGGAATCGTGCCTGGTTAGCCTGACTTCAATACCTGAGAAATTATTGGAGCTTGTGTTAAGCAAGTTAATTTGTAAGCATCGGAAGGAGGAAGGCTAGCTCAATAGCTGCAAGCAAAGAGTAATTATAAATGGATCCATGTTGGAATGGTAGAAGGTTTTAAGTGGAGTCCCACAAGGGTCTGTCCTAGAACCTGTGATGTTCAACATAATTATTAATGATTTAGATGACAGAATAAAAGTTTCCTGAGCAAATCTGCAGATGACATAAAATTGGGTAAGATTGCCAACACGCTGGAGGACAGGAACACAATTCAGAAGAACCTTGATAGATTAGAAAGCTGGGCTAGAGGGTGAAGTTTAACGCTAACAACTGCAAGGCATCACACTTCACAAAGAATAATCACAAACACAAATACAGAAATGGGTGACAACTGGCTGGACAACAGCACTGTGGAAAAAGAACTTGGGGATGGACAACGTGGGCCAGCAATGTGATGCAGCTGCAAAAAAAGGCGAATGCAGTTTTAGGTTGTGTCAAAAAGAGTGTTAGATCTAAGGCATGGGAACCCTTACATGCCTACATCATAGAGCAATCTAGGCCACTTTGAGTCAGGCTTCTAGATAGATGGAGGAGGAGGAGAATGGCCTACCCACCTTTTGGCTAAGCTGTGAGAAACATGCAGATGGAATGGGATGCTGTGGGCAAGTAAAGGTAAGCAGTGCACTACCCTGGGCACGAGGCCCTTGCTCCCATGCTGTTTATGCAGTTTACATTGAATAACATGCATAAACACATCAGACAGAGGGGCCAGAATTCAGGGCCCCTTCTTTCCCAGAGTAATATTCATCTCACTTGGCCGCACTATCACACTCTTTCTTGCACACACTTCTTCTGGATTTGAATTATTCCCTCTTGGCTGCTCATTGACTTATTTTAACAAAAGAGGTGGAAGGGGCTCTGAGCCTTGCCTAGCCATGGCTCGACAGTTAGAGGAACTTTTCTAGGCAGTTGGAGATTTGGGTTCAAGTCCCCTCTGGCTGAGTGGTGCTAAAAACCCAGATTTCCTGCCCCCTGTAGAAGTGCTCTAATGACTAGACTCTGACTAACAGGGGAGAGAGGGTCCTCTTCTCCCTGTCATTCATAGCTTTTCTCCAAATAAGGATCTGGGACCTTACACAGAAGTTATGCATTTCCAAAACAGATTCAGATGACAATAGAGCAGAGATTCCCAATGCAGTGACTGCGTGAGCTATGGTGTCCCCTAAGGTTTGTTCAGGTGCCCACACGCATTTTTATGATCAGTAAAAATCATTATTCCAACAAAAAATGCTGTCACTGGCAATTGAACACAGAACAGCAACACTTCAAAAAAATTTTCACAGGCTGTACGCAACGGCCACCAAAATGAGACTGAGTCAGTCTGACTGATGCAGTGATGGAGTGGCGCTTACTACTCCCTCCCCAAACAAAACTACGTGCATGCGCATATCCAGGAGTCTAAATTCTAAACTTTAAAATTCATATTGATGCCTGCTGCTTTTCCTGTTAAATTTGAATGTGCCCTTGGGCATATGAACATTGGGAACCCCTGCAACAGAGCATAAGAGGAAGTAGATGCCTTAGGGTACCACTTCTGAGCCTGACTATGAGGAATCTAGACATCCTAGTGTTTTGATGGCTGGTAAAATATAGTCACATTTGGAGACTTAGAAACATAAGAACTGCTGAAGTGCCTCCTAGAGTGCTATAATCTTCCAGCTTAACACACCATTAAGATGAATGAAAAAAGTTATACCTTTTTAGAGCCAATGATACATCCAGCATATGCTGAGCTAATCTATACCAGTCCTTGTGGACTGATAACTCTGTGGTCTCAGTAGGAGTCTTTGAGCTTTCAACAAAGCACATGGGATGTAGAAGTTATGCCAGTTCCAGAAGGAACTGGGCTGAAAACTTGATTCATTTCAAATACAAACTTCAGTGTGACCACAGGCCTCCTAAAACAAATAACATTCCTGTTTAATCCAGAGACTGAACCTAAGGAAAGCATGCCTGCCAAATAAGAGAGGAGACACTGAGAAACATCTTTAAATGATTCTGGGCTTTCAATCATTAATCAATTCTATAGAAAAGTTGGAGTGCAAATAGTTCAAGAAAGCAATTACTTTGGTTAATTAAAAAACTTAATTTTAAGGGGAAAGTGAGCTCTTTAAAATTTAAACTCCATTAAAAAGTCTATTAAGTTAGTAAATGAAAATTCAAGAACTACTATGGCAATTTCATTGGTTTTCATAAAAAGTAGGAATAAGAAGGCTTTGTCAGTTTTGCAAAAGGAGGATTTTTTCCTATTGCTTCCATAAAGAAATATTACCTGTAAGTACTTCACTCTTCTGTGGTCCTACAAGTATTATATCAGAACTGCTTTCTCTTTCATTCTTCTAATCTTCTCAGTAGCAGTCAGCTGTATCCAAATTAGCAAATAAGGTGGTTCCCTCTCAAAATGTGCCCCCTCTGCTTCTATTGCTGTCACTGAACCTGGTTCTCCTCTTATTCTAGTGTTACAGTAAATCCAATGATGTAAAACCAGTATGGACGTGAATTAAATATATCACTCTCTCTCTCATCTAGGGTCTTTTTTTTCAGATCCAATTCACTATACCTTTTTCATCCCACAGATGTCATCTTCACTCTCTAATGACTCTATTGGAAAGTTTCACTTTACCTTTTAGATCATTAAAAAAATTAATGGGATCATCATGACCTCAAAGGAATGTTTTTCTTTCAAGGTTAGACTTTTACAAGCCCAAAGCATGAATCTAATGACTTAAAAGAGAGCTGCAAGGAAGACAAGTGTGTGATTAAGGCACTGGTCTCAGCCTTGGGTGATCTGGGTTCAACTTCTGGCACTATCACAGGCTTCCCTTGACCAAATCATTTGCAGCTGGGACCTCCCAACATTACTTAAGTTGAGCAGTATCCTGCTTTGTGAAGAGTTCTGTTAACTTGGAGAAAAGTAGTATTTGATGTGAATAAATGTGTAAGAATGTGGCTATTGTTTTCTGCCTTAATTCCTAAAGTAGGAGTTAATATGTCCCTACCTCTCGGGGTACTGTTGGGCTACCTTCACAAATGCATATACCTCAATAACTAGAAAATGGCAGATGACCAAAATTCATGTCCCTGGAAATTAACTCACTTCTAAAATTATGAACACAAGTCATCTACAAGCTGACCTTCTGACAGCAGCAGTGTGCTTGTCTTATCACACCCAGAGAAGCTAGTCATCCTGTAACTCTTAAAGCAAAATTCAGTAGCTGAAACTAAAAAGGTTTCAATAAGGGGTAGTCCAGATGTTTCTATTTAAACTGCAAGCACAGGTAGAGCAAGAAATGCTAGTTGTTTACCACTTATGTTTTATTGTTGCATCCTTTGTAGCATGGAACTGCTTCTTGCTAAGAGTTCTGTAATGATAACTTGAACATTTATGCACATTGCAATCCTATCATATTGCTCTCGCCTTCATTCTTTCCCTACCCTTAATTCCTATTGTTCATTACGCTCACTTTTCTTTAATGAAATCATAAACTCTCTGAGGCAAAGACAAATGGTAACTTAAACCAGATTAGGCCTTTGGGAATGGCCATACGATAACAAAAAGCCCCCCACGATAACAGGGATTATAATAGCTGTGTGGAGAGTCACCATGCTGACATGCTTTTGTACAGCATTTTGGCATATCTGGAGTGTGAAAGGTATCATGCAAAAGCTCTGTAGGTTGCCTCTTACAAGACATTGATGCTGAAGTGTAGAGAATAAAATACCACAAATGTATCCAAGGAGTACTGCATAGCCAAAAACAATGTACTATTTTCCATCCCCAGAAGCATTACCAATACCATTAGAAAGCTTATTCCAACAAAAGGTACCTGAGTACATTTTTGTTTGGGTTTTATTTTTATTTTTCTGGTCTTGCCTTTCTTGAGTTCTTATCTCAGAGCTGTTATTCCTAGGTCCCTGCTCACATTACTGAAGAAGTATTACTCAGTTTCAGGAACAGAAGAGAAAGCAAAATACCACACACTGGGCCTGTCTACACATGCCTAGTTTAAGCAGGCTTAGCCTAAAATTCCCACTTTTAAGGTGCATTAAGGGCATGTGTTTACATGTGTGCACCCTTAATGCACTGTAAAAATGGCAATTTAAAGCTATGTGAACCTAAATTTGATACTTGCATAAAGCAGGTATCATATTTAGGCGCGAATAGCTAAATCACATTAGTGCACATGTAGACAAGCTAATGTGCATTAACACGGTGTGCACCAATGGACATACACCGCATTAATGCGCATTACCATGTCTGTATGTGTACTAATGTAACTTAGCTATCCGCACCTAATTTTGTGCGCCTTAATGAGCATTAGCACATCCATGTGTAGTCGCACGCCTAAATTGCCTTAAAGTGCCTTAAGCAAAGGCACATTCAGTTTAAGCATGAGTAAATACACATGTAGACATGCCCACTATGAATCTGATGCAAAATTCACAGAAGTCAATATAAGTCTTTGTATCCTGTTTTACATATGCAGTTCCTTGCAATCAGTTCATGAGGTAAAAATCTGGATCCCCTGGAATCAATGGGAGTTTTTCCAGTGATATATGTAGGGCCAGGGTTTCACCTAGGCAATGGCATTACCATTGCTTTTCACCTGGTAATTCAAATAACAGAAGTAGGAAGCGATACTTAGGCCACAAGAAAAAAGTGGTATGATAGAGAGAACAGTTTCTCTTATGAATATTGATAATGACCACTACCAACACAAAACATTGTTAAGCACTATTCCTGGGTTGTGAAGATTTGTATAAGAAAAGCAATTGATGTAATATGGACTCATTCTATAGTTTAAAAAAAAAAGGGACTATATTCTCATTATAGTTGAAAGGATGAAATACTATTGTCTTCCATGGATACTGCCCCATAATATACAGCTCTGTGGGCATATCTACATGTGCATTTGCTCCAGGGTGGGTTTACCCTCAAATAAATTACTCTAGAGTAAACCCACCCCAGGCAGGTGTCTAATACATGCAAGAATGCAGGAGCAGATGTGTTGCTCCCGGCAGCAGTCCTCTCCTACCATCTCTAGCCCTGCACCAGCCCCATACAGCAGCCAGTGAGAGCTCTAGGCTCCCCCTGGGTGCTAGCCCAGGGGTGTGAAGGAAGCACAGAGCCAGGAGACAGCTGTCTCTTGGTGGGGGCTGGGAAATTGTCTCCTGGGGCGGTCAGGATAGGCCTCACCACCAGAGCTTGAGTAGGAACAATGTCCCCCTGCAGTATGGAGCTCCTGGCCCTGGCTCCCTAATTGGGGGCAGGGGACTTGGAAAGAGCTGTAGGGGAGGGACTGGTTCCCTACCCCAACCCACCGGTGGAGCAGTTAGCAGACAGCCCCCCACCCAGCCAGGGACTCATTGCTAGCTGCGCCACTGGAAGATCAGGGAAGGGGACTGGGACCTGCCCCTTCCCTGCAGCTCTTTCCAAGCCCCACACCTTGATTGCCTGATTGGGGCATGGGGCTGGGACCTGCCCCTGACCAGGAACGTTCCCAGCCCCTGCTCTACAGTTGTGATCATGGAGTGGGGGCTGGGAGCTCCTTGCTGCCAGGGCACAGGGACACTGTCCCCACCAGGGTTCTGGTGCCCCAGCAGCAGGCAGCTCCTGGGGGCAGGGAGTAATCTCAGCTGATTGGGAGCAGGTTTGCTCCTGGTCAGGTATCTACAGGTGTGCTACTGCACAGTTACAGTAAAAGCCATGTTATCCAGCTCTTTAATAACTGGCATGCTCCATTAACTGGCATGCCGGTCAACGTGGCAAAAGTGAAACTGGAAGTGCCCACCATGGCACTTCTGGTTTCACCAAGGCCCCACAGTCCAGTTTCACTGGGCCCCCATAGCCCAAGGCAAAGCAGCCTGTGTGGGGCCTCCGTCCCTGTCCCCCGGCACACTGACACCAGGGAGGGGTGTCAGGTAACCAGCATATTTGGTTATCTGGCACCCCCCATTCCTCATGGGTGCCAGATAACAGAGCTTTTGCTGTACTAATCTTGAGTAAATTTGCTACTTGTATTCACAGGTAGCAAATTTACTTGCAGTTAGAGCCAAATTACTGTGCTGTAAGCATCTGTACATGTAGACACAATCACTTACTGCATGGTAATTAGCTCTACTGTGCAGTAGCGTCTCATGTAGGCACTCCCTGTGTGAATTCAAAAGTAACAATTATATCTTGCAGAGGTTCCCAACCACTAGGCTGTGGCCCGGTACCAGGCCCCAAATGGTTGGCTGCTGGGCCACCGGCAGTCATGTGTGGGGTTAAAGTTGGGCGGTGGGACAGCCCTGGGAGGGAAGCAGCCAGCTCCATACACCCCATCCCACTCCCAACGCCATGGCTGTGCCCAGCCATGCCCATGCAGCAGGTACTGTGGCCCATGCCCAGCCAGGCAGGACCCCTTAGCCCTGGCTGCAGCTAGGAGAGGGGGAATGCAAGCAGGGAAATGCCTGGGGCAGAGGGCAGAGGGTGGCTCCACTGCTTGCTCCTAAGGAAGGCAGTGGAGCCCCTTCTTCCCAGGCAGCCCCAGCTGGGTCCCCCTAAGCAACCGCCTGTGAAGCCCCCTCCCCTGCAGGGTCCCCTGGTGCCCACATCTGTAGTGCCCCAGCCCAATCAGATCCTCACAACTGCCCCCAATGTAAAATTTAATTTAAATATGCAAATGTAAATGTGAACATGCAAATTAAATTTAAATATTTTTGCCAGTCCTCAGTAAAAAAAAAGTTGGGAACCCCTGATCTATTGGTTTCTAATTATATTATTCTAGACCTTGATAAACCTAGTTATTCTCTAAGAAATGAATTTTCTCATTTCTGTCCAGCAAAGCATTTCTCTTGCCAAAGTATAATATTTTTGGCAGCATCTGTCATTTTCCAGGCCTGGAATCTGACCTAGGCTTGTAAATTGTGTTGTGTTGGCAAGGTTTTCACCCTCTAGAGCATTGTATTGGTCTAAAGTAATACATCATATTGTTTCCCACTCTTTTTGTTAGTTTTTTTTTTTTCAAAAGAATTCTAAAACTGTAAAATTTCCTCTTCAGAACCCAGGGCAATAATACCCAAGCCTATAGGTCTTGCTCTTTGCCATGGCAAGTGGCTTTCAAAACTAATACATAAAGAGTTACTGCCCTTATCACATGCTTAGTAGACTTAATGGCCTCAGAACAGCAGCTCTGCAAAGAGGGCATAGTGCAATGCAGCTGTGTGTGAGGGTAAATTGTTACAAACTCTGTACTTTGGAAACAAAAGAGAAGTGGTTGTTTTTTTTAAATTAAAAACTGAATGTTGAGAAAAGAAATTGCTTCCGAAAGCAAATTCCAATACAAAAAATTACACTGTTCAATTATGTGGCAGATTATCTAACAAATGCAAACCAAATTAAAAATTAACACAAACCACAGATTAAATCCACATGGTGGAAATAGTTATTTCTTTCTATGTAGACTTAGCCCACAGTCTTTGAATTAAGATTTACAGTGCTGATACAGTTGTGTTGTTTTGTTTTGCTGCCTGTATGGATGTCTCTATTCAAAACATGATGAATTTCTATTTTGTTTTATTTTGTAAAGTCTAATCCATTCATCCTTATTACTCAGGCTAAACACTAATTGAATCATGTGGCTTTGTATATATATACCATATACTGCTCTGCATCTAAGTGCATGTGCATTCTTGTTATAACTATCCTAGGGCTTAGGAGCATAAAGCCTGTTAACAAGGAGTTGTGACTATATTCCACTGTCTTAGACTCAGAATGCAGCAGTACAAAGTAGCTAAATGCAATCTAGTGCTATCAATTAAAACTGCTCACTCAATTACTTGTGCATAGGGAAAAGAACCATTCTGTATTTTCATGCATCAAAATTAGGCTACAAAGACTAAATTTAAAATTATTTTATTATAAACATAAATTTATAAATGCAGATGGTTGCTCACTTTGATGGATGTAAACAAAATGCATGTTAGCCATAATATATTTATTTTATAAAACTCCTAAAACATAAAAGCAAACTAAGTTAGATGTTATGGGTTAAAAACATATTTAGTACATTTTCATGAAAACAATGGTCACAAAAGCATCAAAACACAGACACAGACATTTCCTGTTGATTGAAGAAGCTTCTAGTTTCTCCTATAGAGACTTGGGGAAACCTAGAGAACCCTGAAGAACCCTGGGGCAGTCTCACAGAAGCAGTACAGAATTCTTTATGGATAATTTACAAAACAAACAGCCCTAGTCCCCACTTTTGTACATGCAAACATTTCATAAACAAACTCTCTCCAGCTGATCCACTGCTCCACAAAGTGTCCTTTCGCAACATCCGATGAAATAAACTAGGCTTATGAAAACAGATGCTATACATCTCCAATTTAGTTAGTCTATGAGGTGCAAATCTACCCTGCCTTCACTAACAAACAAAGGCATAAATACAGCTTATTTTTTTTATATAGAACAGTTGTGGCCAGAAGTACCCATTGGTGACTTGTAGGGGGTGCAGGCAGGTGCACGTGCAACCCTGATATCAGTCTTGCATCCCCTGGAAGTGCCACCTCTGAAACCAGAAGTGCACTTCCAATTTTGCTGCTGGCTTGGCGATCAGCTGCTGGTGGACTCCCTCCCTCCCAGCCCCGCGTAGGCAGTCTGGTACCCCCGCAGACTCAGGAGGCACTAGTCACCCATGGAAGAACCTATCATACACATTTTGAAAAATTTAGCTTAGTCCTAACCTTTCAAATTATGACAAAGATTGTTTAGAGAAAAAATAGTATCTGGAATCCAAAAAATAAGAGTTACTTTATAAAACATTATAAAACAAGGCTGTTTGGGAAGGCTGTCTAATTTTAAGGCCTAAAGACTTGCTAGTGTGTCATCTTAAGTCTGATACAAACCGTGATTGCTTAGTTATTAGAGCAAAAAACTAAGAGACTTGCTTTACATTATGCCATAGACATATTGAATGACTTGGAGCAAATCACTTAACCTTGTTCTTCTCCTGTCAGAATAGTACCACTCATCAGTAAAAGAGGAATAATAACTTTGCTACTGTGGAAAAATACTTTGAGATATTCCAAAGAAAAAAACACTACATAAATATGAAATATTAATAGGGTAGGGTATGAAATATTAATAGCTGAGTAGCTTTTGTAGACACTCGGTCATTGGGGCATTGACTTTCATGGAATTTACTTAAGTAGGAGCTTTTCTGAATTGGGGTGCGTTTTCTGAATGAAGGTCTAAATTAGGGCTGTGCAAAGTTTTGGTCGCTGATTCAATGTGGAGGATAGTCGGCCCGATTCGGCGGCTGAATCTCCAAATCTGAATCGAATTGGGAGATGAATAAAAAGGTCCAAATCAATTTAGAAAAGATTCGGAGAGATTCGGAGATTCGGGCAGTTTTGGCTTGCTGTCTCAGGGAGCTGGACCCGGGCTCCATGCCAGTAAGTAGGAGGTGGGGAGGCTGGAGGAGCAGGGAGGGGAACATGGGGGGACCCCTGGCAGGCCCCACCCCCTGGCTGCTCCCCCTGAGCACCCCCTAACCCTGGCCCACTCTCCCAGCCCTGTCAATGGCTGTCCCACCTGGCCCCAGCATCCCGGTACTTTAAAAAAAAACAAAACCCATACTCGCTGGCTGCTGCAGCAGCCATCAGGGCCTCTGGGGGCTCATGGAAGAGCCCCCCATGCAGCGCAGGGCAGTGGGGGGTAGTGGGGATCACCCCACCTGGGAGGAGCCAGTGAGCACGGGCCTTTTCTTTTTTTTTTTTCTTTTTTTTTTTTTTAAGTGCTGGGACACTGGGGCTGGGCAGGGCAGCCATTGACAGGGCTGGAAGAGTGGGTGGGGGATGGGGCCTGTTCAATTCAGAGATTCAATGGTGGCCGAATCGAATCAGGACAGTGATTCAAATCACCGAATTGAATCACTGTCCCCCAAATCGGCCAAATCCAAATCCAAAGTGAATTCTAGCTGCTTGGCACAGGCCTAGTCTAAATATCACTCTCATCATCTTCTTCACATGAAAATCAGATTACCTATGACAGCCAATGTGAAGATTTATCTGAATATTTTGTTTAAAGTGTCCCTATTGTTTTCAGAGTCCTCTTAATAATAAGCAAGCTCTTTGTTAACTTTGGATTATTATTCATGTAATTTTTTGTTATTACTGATATTAATACTACCAATGGAGTATCCTCTCCAGAGCAGGTATAAATGGTATGATAGTTTAAACTTCTGCAGCCTGTTTATACTAGCCCTACCATCAACGCTACTGCCAGTAGACCTGAACCAATGGTTGCAGCACTAAGAAACTGGATAAAAAAATGTCAATCATAGACAAAGTCCTACTGAATTACTTCCCTGTTCATGCATTATTTAAAGAGAAATGGTATTAGTACAAAGCCAGCTGTTTAACCATTACAATTCTGTAACTTGGCTTGCTTTCAAGATTCATCAGAAGACTTTGACTAAGCTTCATATCTGCTTGTGGTGCATGCAAAGGGACATTCACATATTTGGTAGGATAGATTAAATAGTAGCAAAAAAATTCCATTAAAATTCTATTCTTTGACCTACATGATATGAAAACTCTTTGGAACTAACAACTGACGAAAAGGGAAAGAAACCTCCAAGGAGATCAGAATATGTCAACAAAGAGAAAATCCTAGGATTGTTACATGTCCACAGGCAGCATTCCGAAGGTTGTGTAAATATAAGGAACTTTTGTATAACAGCTGGAATGAGATGTCGAATAATGTCAAAATAAAAGGAAATAATGGTATAGGTGAGTTATATGTACTACGTCATTCAGGCATATTGGGATCAATCAGTATTTTTCAGCAACTGATAAAAATATAACATTAACAGCAAAAGATTCTAGCACTAACTTCCTTAAATGAACTTCTGCATTCCAGTGTGTTTCCTTATTTGATTTTATATGACTCTTCTTATGCATGTGACCACAGATGCATAATGTGTAGGACTACTTGCCTTTTTAATAGATTTTCTTGTTTCATTTATGAAAATAAATATTCCATATGGAATATTGACTATTGGGAAAAGAACTTAAGCACATAACTTATATCAGTTTTCATCTAGGAAAACACTAAAGCAGATGCTTTACTAAGCATCTTATATCCCATTACTTTTAGTGAGACTTATGTATCTATTTGAATCCAACTGTATATTCTAATGCTTTGCAGATTTGCAGCCATAGAGCCCAGTCCTACAGGTCTCAGGAGGAACTCCAAGATACGATAGGGAAGTAGAGATCATGAGAATCTCTATACCATATCAGGTGTCAAAAAGCACCCAAATGAAAACATGCCCCACTCAACCATCCCTGCTCCACATGCACCAAATGCCAAAAATATATCATGTTGCCATGTTTGGGCTCATATCCTGACCACACAGTGTAACTCTGACAGTGGCTACATAACATTTTTTGGCAGGCAACAAGTGCAGAGTGGAGACACTCCCTAGCACTGTCTGATGCAGTGTAGCCATGTCCACATCTTGTAATTCATATTATAACCTTGTCTGTCATCAAAAATGTTATGGTTATGTTATGGCTTATATGAACTTAAGGGGATAGCATCCCTCAAAATGGCACTTCTGTCTGATTTTTTTTAAATAACATCTAAAATTATCAGTCCTGAAAGAGTGCCATGTGATAGATGCATTTTAATTACAAGCTCTCTATATAATGTCCCTTACAAATTCTTTAATGAATTTGACCTGCCTTCTAAGTTTATTATTCAGGCAGGTAGTAAAAGGAAAAAGGGGCTTGCAAATAACTCTGGCATAGTTGTAATCATATAGTTATAATAGACTTTAGAATGATATACTGACTTTCATCCAAGAATTCTGAATTTCATGATAGGTGTTGTTATTGTGTACTGGATGATGCCAGGAAAAATGGCAATTTCAAATGGGTAAACTGAAGCAACGAGGAATAAATAGTTTACACAAGGCCACAAAGTAAGCTGGGAGCAGAGTTGAAAATAGAACCCAGGGTGCCAGCTCCTTTCTCCTGTAAGTGAAAGCATGTCCAGTTCCAGTATTTACATATTAAGCACATCTTGATTTCATATGTCCAGGGCACAGAAGTAAGTCCAGTATGTTGTTAAGAGTTAGCACAGACAGCTAGAGTCTCTTTACAAAGTGCCGTACAATTAAGATCAAACTAGGAAGTAAGGTATTGCATGACAGGTTATTGCAGACTATACCATTATATTATTTGAGTTTCTCTAATCTGTGTCTTTCACAAGTAGTGAATGAAAGGGAACACCGTATCAAATGGCTGAACCAAAACAAAACTAGTAAAAGACAAGCATCTCCTATACAAATATAGAATGAGCCTGAACAAATTGAGATGATTTATTGATCTTTTAAAGAAAGGAAACACTTTCTAGCAAAATCATTTCAGTTTACTAGTTCATCTTTGGTTTGTTTTTCCATGTCAAAATTAAACATTAACCTTATTAAACATCAAGGGAGCTTTAAAAAATTCAGACATTTTAAACTTTGCTTTGAATTTGACTACTTCCTCTAGAGTATTTTAATATATAAATAAACCTTTCAAGAATGCCAATCCAGACAGACCTTGACAGAAAATAGTGGAGGCATTATGATAAGTACTCCAGTTAAAGAAAAATGTTTAAGAAATGTTCTCAGGCTCCTGGGTTATACAAAATGGACTCTAGTGAAGAACTCTGATGCTTCTTATTAAGTTTCACAAGCGAAAAACATTTTTATCTGTAGAGCTGCCCACAGATCATAGAAGGACAACTTCCCACGTTCTATATTCTGTTCTACTCCTGATTCATTGGAGTTATTGGGCAAGTTATGTAATTGCATCTCAGTTACGTATATGGAGACGATAATACTTTCCAATTTTATTAAAGGGATGCTGAAAGATGCTGTTATTTGTGAGATCCTTAAAAATGGAAAGCATTATTAGTATCACTGTAATCTCAAACAGATAAAATGATTGAGAAAAAAAAATGACTTTTTGATGTAGACTCCCAAATATTAAGCATCATGTTAGAAGCCTGTGATTCATCTTATTTAAGCCCTAATGCAGCAAAATACTTAAGCACTTCCTCACACATGCATCTCTATTAAGCAAAGCACATTTCAGTGGAACTCAAACACCTGTTTACCGTTAAGCACACCTTTAAAGGATTGACTAAATAAGGATGGACTCGGGCATGTGTTTAAATGCTTTGTGAAATGAAGGCCTAGCTCTTCAGACAGAAGCCAAAACTATTCTTTTGATTCTGGCTCTTGTATTCCCTCCCTTCAGATGGAAATTTCTCTTCTTTTCTGGACAGAAAAGGCAAAACTTTATAATCTAAATTAAAACAGAACAACAATTTTGTTAAAACACAGTCTATATATGGGCAATTTATGAAATGAAAAGGGCTAAATTTGACAAATACACTAGCTCTATAAGCATGTCCAGACATTCAGTGTTTTAAATGGCAAGTGAGTAACAAAGAATCTGATACAGCTACGAATACTAGATAAAGTGTTTCCATCCTATCACACTTAAATCCTAATGTCTATCAAATAATTATGCTAAGGAAATTAGACTGGCAAGTTTCAGAATCAACTCTTGATTATCCCAGGGGTGAAAATAGTCTGGAAATCATTTTAATAGAAAATATATTCCTTTATTTTTGCATACTTGAAACATTTGCACTGGTATAAACAAAGTGCACGTGAATACATTCTCTCACACACACACACACACACACACACACACACTCTCTCTCTCTCTCTCTCTCTAAGGTGTTACCATAATCTATTCCTGGGGTGGTGTCTTGTTTTGAATTTATGAAACAAATAAGTTTGCAGAAAGTATACAGTATAAAGGTCTTCCATGAATTACTATGTACTAAGCAAGCATGTTTTTCCTTTTCTTTAATTTATAGTCCCTGGAAAAGGATGTTAAAAAAAGCCCTATTGTCTGACTTCACAAATCTCAGAGGGATACTTAGTTCTTAACAGGCAGTATTGCTGGCTAAAATGTTAGACGTATTTTATCACTAGAAGGGTGATAAAGAGTGATTTCTTTTATGGATGCATTACGGCCTTGGGGTTCTTCGTGATTATTTGTTTTAATCATTGGTGCAATACAAACTGTTTTCCCCAAATTAAGAACTTCAGAAGGTATTTAAGGATACAACTCTAAAACTTACTGTATGAGTACAAGTAGTAAATACGTCCAATAAGAAACTAAGTTTATCATCCTTGTGCTACTCTTACTCGTCATCTACCTTGAGTCCCCTCCTAAAACATATCCTACTGTAAAGATCTGCTAATTGTGAATTTTTGGCTTGGTGGCCAGGCACTTGGTGTTGGATATTGACCTGTTTGGTTTGGCATTATTTTTACTTTGCTAATTTTTTAAAAAAATAAAAAAATAAGTTAATTTCAGAATGAAAACTTGAAATATGCCATTTTGAAAATGTCAGAGCAGAAGACTTCAACTTTGCTTAAGTTTTTTCTCTCTTTGTGAACCAAAACTATCTGCCAAATTTGATTCAATATCACAGATAGCTCCAGTCAGCCAGAAAATTCATTTTGTGGTGAATTTGTAATTTGTATTCACCAACAAAAAATCTCCAATCTTTAGTCTCTTGACAGTCCAAATTTAATTTTTGTTGGGCGGTAGTAAGACCCCCAGGCCAGCAAACAGACCACAACCATCTCCTGTTCCATAGCCACCACCTGGCCCAAGAAATCAGAAAGGACAGAATGAGGAAAGAATTGGATCAAAGGGAGGAGAAACAGAGGTGGTTGGTATGGCAATTTCAGTTTTATTGCTGAATAATGTTAGTGTTGGCCACAGCTGGATGACTACAGCAAAACATTTTCTGTGAATAGTCATTTGATTTATTAAACTAATTTATTTCTTCTGGATCATTTTCTCTTTTGTGTTCACTTTGTATAAATATAATTTTTTCAAACATGTACTGCAGAAACTTTGTCTCCTTCACAAAGCACATTCTTACTATGACTGCTCAGCAAGCATAGTACACAATACTCAGGTAACAGTATGCAATAGCAGCCCCACTTCACACCCAGCACAGTAATTATATGGTAACAGACAACAGTAATCTGCTTTTTGCCTGATTCACGAGTACCTTAATACTTTCTGCTTTTACTGTACTTTCCTGATTATTGCTGACTTCACCTTAGTGCCTCCTGCCTTTTTTTTTTAATTAACCCATACCTTAGAGTCTATTTGAGTTCACTATATTCCCCTGTGCCCAGGTGTTGAGTTTAGCCTTACATACAGGCTCAGTGCAGTCCCCTCTCATTTATGATATTAGGAGATAGTTGTTGAATGGTGGGATCATTATTTAGAAAAAAAATACTATACATGCACAATCTATGATCTTTAAATACTGCTTAACTCTGCCAACTAAAAACCAATTTTCATCCAATGCTGAAAGTACCCCTCCACTGTAAAGTTTACCTATTTGCCAAATTTAAACTACTGACGCTCACCTTCTATGGTGCTAGAACAGTTTTTTTTTTTTAAAAAGCTCTAAACAACTCTCTTACAATAGCTTAAGTTAGGTTTTTGTTCAAGCATTAAAAACATCACCTATTGACACAGACTAAAACTGGACATCCCCAGGGGCAGGTTTCAAAGAGTTATGAATAAATGAAGAAAAGATCTTAGAATGGGACCATGCAGGCAGGTAGTGCAGCTCCCAGCAGAATTCCCAGTGTAATAATGCAGTCTATCAGCTGAGTGCCAGTAGGGCTTGTACATTTGCTTTCTAATAATACAACTCTTCCATTTGTTTTCTGTGTAGGTAAGCCAACAGGGTATGGATCCAGCAGTAGACGATTACACCACAAGGGGATAGTGGATGAATGCTGCTTCCAGAGCTGTGACCTGAGGAGGCTGGAGATGTACTGTGCCCCTATCAAGCCACCTAAATCTGCGCGCTCTGTACGTGCTCAGCGCCACACTGATATGCCAAAAGCACAAAAGGTAGGGCAGGGTGTGAAGAGTGCCCCTACTTATTTTAGAGTAGCAGAATTTAGGCTAGTCTGGTCATGCATCAAACACGAGGTATGTTCTACCTGATTGCTAATGCACCTATTAAACATGTAGTGACACTTAATAGCTGTCAACAGACAGCTCACTTCCTTAAATCAGCAATGGAGCATGGAATATTCATGTCCATCTCATCCTTTTGATTGCTGATCAAAAATAGTGACTGGCTAGTCTTATTCTACTCATAATGAGTTTTTAACCTCATTCCATGCCTTATTGGACAGGCACACACAGTCAAGCATCACTCCTGATGGCATTAAATGCCATTTCAAAAGAAAAAATACATAGTGAATGGTCATGAACTCCTCCCCTCCATAGTGACCACCAAGGAAAAAAGAAATTGTATTTCTGCTCTCCATACTCTGTAAATTAACAGATGGCTTTTGTTCTCAGAGCCATTAGTCTGACATTTTTATAGCAGAAAGAAATTACTATTTTTAAAAAATTGTACAAAAATATCAATATTGTCATATTGTCTTGCTGAATAATTTAGTAGTAATAGTAAGAATAACAGCAGAAGTAATATTTACTATACACTAGCACTTGGAATGACTGTGACTCTTGTTACCATATTTTCTTGCATACAACATGCACCTTCTCCTCCATAATCAGCCCTTCAGAACTGGGGTGTATGTATTAAACAGAAGATCTGATTTTATTCTCAGGATCAAATACCCTGTTTTGACTCCTGTTGAACAGTGCAGCAGCTGTGGATGACTATTAAGGCAGCTGAAGGAGTCAATTGACTTAACGGCTCATTGACTCTCTTCTTTTTTAATAGCCTTGATATTCCAGTTATCTAACTAACCTTTCTTAGGACAATTTTTCTGTTTTCTAGCTGTTCCTGGTTTCTGTCTTCCTATTTCAAAGCCCTGGGGACTCTTTAGCTCTGTTCAAAATCATAGATCCACCCAGAGAGAACAGTCTTCAAGAGTAGCTTGTGTTTCAGTTTTAGTTCAGTGGTAAAGGGAGAACAAGTCAGATGAAAGGCTATATCCCTGCTCTATGCAGCCATAACTCTGGAAATAACGTTTTTTCTTCATTCTACCTTTCAAAATCAAGGTGCATATTATATTCTGGGGTGTGTTGCATAAGAGGAAATATGGTATTTGTACTGCAATGGCACCTAAAGGTTTCATCCAAGTTTGGAGTCCCTGTTGCTCTGGGGTATATAAATAGTAAAACGACAGTCCTTTCACACAGAGGTTGGATCCAGACATGCAGGCACATGCAGTTTGTGGTGCCGCAAGCTTGTTTGTGCCACAAGCCACAAACCACACATGCTGCAAGTTAAACCATGCCCCATGCTGCTAATTTGCAGCACTGGGGCAAAATATGTCACCAGAATTTTCTGGTAGCAAATAAAACCTGGGAAAAGAAAAGCAGCACAAAGCATGCCAAAGTGCCATATGCTGAGACAAACATGGAGATGGGGCAGTAGGTAGCCCAGAGTTGCCTGCTCCCCTGCCTCCATGCTGCTGTGGCTGGCTGGTGTGCAGTGTGCCTTGAGATGGGGGCTCCACGTGCCTCAGTGAGGGGGCTCTGCAGCAGAGTCCTCACACTGAAGCATATGGAGACATGGGAACAGCCAACCCAGGGCTTCCTGCTCCCGTCTCGAGTCACACTGCTAGGGCGCAGGGTGTCTCAGTGTATGTGTGTGTGTGTGTGGGGGGGGATCTGCAGCAGCAGCATGGAGGCAGGGGCAGCTACCAGATGAAGAGTGCAGTTGGCAGCAAAGATAGGGAAGGAGACAAAAGCCTAGATTAATAAAAGAACAGGTTAGGGATTACTTAGAGAAGCTAGATGCTTTCAAGTAATCAGGGCTGAATGGGATACACCCCAGAGTACTGACAGAATTGGCTGAGATAATTTCAGAGCCATTGGCTGTCATCCTTGGGAACTCATGGAGGTTTAGTGAAGTCCCAGATGACTGGAAAAGGGCAAATATAATACCCATCCTTAAGAAAAAGAATAAGGAGGAACTGGGGAACTACAGATCAGTCAGCCTGACCTTGATAGCTAGAAAGATCATGAAGCCGGTCCTCAACAAATCTGTGTAAAGCACCTAGAGGAGAACAAGGGACATTTATACTCATACATTTTCATGCCTGGACGCTCCAGAGATCCAGTGCATCAGAGCAGACTCAACTAATTGAGTCCGCTCCACACACAAGTGGGCATGCATGGCGCTGCATCACTTGCAGTTACAAAAAGCCAACAGCATACTGTCACTTGCAAATCAAGGGAAGTGAATCTTCCATTGGAGAGGCCTCACCTGGAGTACTGTGGCCTGGTTTGTGTCCCACACTTCAAGAAAGATGTGGGCAGTTTCAAAAGATTCCAGCAAAGAAAAACAAAAATTATCAGGGACCTGGGAGGCAAAATTTATGAGGAAAGGCTGAAAGAATTAGAGTTATTTAGTCAGGAGAAGAGAAGACTGAGGGGCGGATTTGATAACAGTCTTCAAATACCTGAAGGGTGATCACAGAGAGGATGTTGATGGGCCTTTCTTTGTGGCTGTAGGGAACAAGACTTGGAGCAAGGGCCTCAAGCTGCAGCACAGGAAGTTTAGGTTGGCAATTAAAAGAAACTTACTGACTATCAGGGTGGTCAAGCATTGAAACAGGCCACCTCAAGAAGTTGTGGAGTCTCCATCCTTGGAAGTTTTCAAGAGCAGGTTGCACAAACACTTGGCTGGGATAGTTTAGTCAGAGATGATCCTACCTTGAGCAAGAGACCGGACTAGAGTATAGATAACTTAATGGGGTCCCTTCCAGCCCTATTTTCCTATGATCCTATGCAGTATAAATGCTGTGGGGTCATAAATGTAATTAACACAGCAGTGTTTGAAAAGGACAATAAGTTAATAAACAGAAGAATTTATTAAAAGACTGTGTATCTGAATATTTAACTTGAAAAGCACTTTTATATGGCTTTAAATAAAAATGACAGATAGTGGAGTCTACATTTAAGAAAGGCCATTTTTAGGAACCACTTCAACTAATGTAATCTATATTTTCATTGTTCCTTGCCTGGAATAACTTTTCCAAAATTGTGGTGCCTGGGGAAAATGTAATTGAAGCATGAATTCTAGCTCTTACAAATTCAAAGCTGGAATGCCAAAATAAATAGAAATGTGGGATATTTCAAAGCTCATGCTGCTTCCAGGATTTCAGACTCCAAGTCCGTCAATCCTTAATCTTTCATGAGTACCATATTTACTTGACTGTAAGAAGAGGTTCCCCCCCCCGCCCCACATTTAACATGGGTGAAAAGTGCCTCTCATCTTAGATTTGTGTATGAGTGCAGCAGTAGGGGGCAGGTGGCTGCTCTGGCTTGAGGTTAATCATAGCTGCAACTGCTGCCTGCCTCCCCCCCCCCCCACTGCCTCCATACCTCACTACCTCCCCCCTGCAGCCTCTTCTCTCCATCTTCTCCCACCAAGCAGCCTCTGCTCCCCTGCCTGCCCATCTACCTCCCCACTTTATTTTTCCTCTGTGCTGGCAGGCAACGTGAATGCTGCAGCCTGGGGCACTTAGCACAGCCACAGCCTGGGCCAAAACAGTGGGGTGCAGCCTACACAGCTGCTACAGGGGCTGGGCTGGGGCCATGCTCAGTGCCCCAGGCTAGAATGGGAACAGAGCCTGCCAATGGAGGCTGGACATAAGGAAGAACTTCTTTACAGTCCGAGCCCCCAAGGCCTGAAACAGACTGCCTCCAGAGGTGGTGCAAGCACCCACTCTGGATTCCTTTAAGAGACATTCGGATGTTTATCTTGCTGGGATCCTGTGACCCCCAGCTGACTTCCTGCCCCTGGGGCAGGGGACTGGGCACGATGATCTTCCAAGGTCCCTTCTAGCCCTAATGTCTATAAAAACTATTAAAGCTATGAAACATGGAGAAGAGGCTGGGGCGGGGGAGGGAAAAAAGCAGAGGTTGGGCAAGAGTAGGGAGCAGAGGCTGAGGGAAAGGCAGAGAGCAGAGGCTGGGTGGGAGGGTGAGCAGAGGCTGGGGGAAAACAGAGAGCAGAGGTAGCAAGCAGAAGCAGAGGTCAAGCTGCTTCACCTCCCCATAACACTTGCCTCCCCACTGCCTATACCCCTGCAGCAGCGAGAAGGATGAATTAAAGAGGACCCTTCAATAATTAGATTCTATACAGGGAAAATTACAACAAATTTATACATTTTCTATGTATAGAATCTAATTATTGGGAATAGTCTTAAATTTGGGGTTGTCTTAGACTTGAGTAAGTATGGTATTAAATTTACTTTAGAATTAAAAACTTCAAAAACCTTCAGGATTTATACAGCATGTATAGAAAATAAAATAAAATGGGACAAATAATAGGTATTTTTGTGATTTAATAAACTTCCTACCTATTACAGTCAACTGTTGGGAGTACAAGACAAACAGATAAATTTAGGTCCTATTATTCTCCAATGTATACTGTAGCTTAATACATTTATCTAATCCCTGGAGTAGATCTGGAAATCTCATTTGAATGTATGAAATTAATTACATTAAATGGGAAAAGAATTTTTTTAAAGTTGCATACACTTATTTTATCTACTTCACACTTTCCCCTTTTACAGTTTATCAGAATAAGTCTGTTCCAAAGCCACGGAAACCAATTAGTCCTTTCAGTAATTTTACAGGATGTGGGATCTGGCTTTCTGAATCAGAGCCTGCAGCCATTAATTAGGCCGTGAGTTTGCAAGTGCATCCTGTGACTGTGGGCTCTGTGTGGGTATAAAATTCCACTCATTCAGAAGAACTTCAAGAATGGGCCTTAGTGCTAGCATAGTTCTGATTCACGTGTATTTCATCTGGAAGTCAAAGAGAGGTTGGCCTATAAGAAAGCAAGTAAGGAATTTGAAGCTCTGATCCCACATTTACATACCTACATAAAAATATATAACAATATATAAGGATATTGTTGAAGATTTATTGTGGCTGGTGCCAACATTTATCAGTCAACATAAGAATGTATCATTAAGCAAACGATACTAAGATTAGGTGAGTTAAAAGGCTCCAAGATTCAATAAAGTATGTGCACATCACTGAAAATCAAACTCAGAAGCAATTTTTGTGAAAAAGATTGCTTTTCTTTCTGAGGAAAAGATCATCTTGTCTAAATGACAAGTGTCTAAGCAAAATCTGACAACCTTAGGCAATACTTAAATGTTTCTATCTTTTTTTAATACAGTACTGAAGACTGAAATTATTTTACTAGAAGTAGGTCATCATCACCATTACAGAGTGACTTTAAGCCAATAAAAACATAGCAGTGGTTATTCTAACCAATGAAAGCAAGTGCATTGGAGATATTTAAAACCCCTATAATTGTTTAGTGATAAGGTCACTGGAAAGTCTTGTAAATATTCAGTGACTCTGATACGATGAGTCAATTCCAAACCATATTTGACATGAAAATACCATATTTATTTATTATTAATTTACAGATACATTAGAGAATATATTGCAGTAGTGGCTTTCTCTGATTTGATAAGAGTTTCCCTCATCTGTGATTTGATCTGTGCTCTGGCAAGAGTTCTACTTGATAGCTTTCACACCAAAAACTAGTAACAAGTCAATGAGAGAAGTTCTGGGCACAGACAGAAGACAATTTTCACCTGATCTGGCCCCAAAAAGTGATGTACAGCCATGACCAAACAAAAGTGCATGTCTGTAGACCGCTTTAAATGGGCCCAACCCCACAAAAGTTGGAACCCTCATTGCACAATGGTTCAGACAAACACGCTGCAGAATGGAGTGCGTTCTGTAACTTGTATCTATGGAGCTCCCAGCCTGTTGCTGTTTTCAAAATTGGAGGATGGAAAAGGACCAAAGGGAGTTTGGTCTGGGGGGTTTTCAGCCAGTGCTGGATGGTGGGATGGATGGATTGGGGCTCTCCTGAGGTGCAGGGGGGTAGGGGTTGGGAGGGGGGCTTCAAGCCACCCACCCCACCCTCCAGCATGGACTAGGGAACCCCAAGAATGAACTCCCTCTGCTCCCTTTCCCCTCTCCCATGCTGAAAGCAGCATCTGAGCTGGGAGCAGGAGTGGCATTGCTTCACAGACCAGGCTGCAGGCTTGCAGCAAGCAGCTAGAATCTGCAACTCCAAGACCCAGCAGCAAAGGTCTGTTGGGTCTAGGGGATCATTGTAACTCATAGTGCTTCCTGTAAAGTGCTATGAGTTGCAACAGAGAACACATCTTCTGTTCTGTCTGTGCCCTCTATCCTCAGTTACACCTATTTAGGTCTCATGGGAATTTGGCTCAGCATTCATCAGATAGAAGGTACCAGGCTTCAATTCTGCCTTCAGGTTTGGCATAAATAGATTAATCATGAAGAACAACAGAAACCAAACTCAGGAAACTATTGTAAAAAATAAATTTATTTTAGTAAAATAATAAATACAATTAAAGCCAAAAGTATGTGATCTCAATGTAGTTTATGTATATCATGTGTTTCAGAAATAACCAAACAAACCACATTCCTAATTTCTGCTCCTTCCACGGAGAAGAAAAAATGTCAGATGCAAGTCTGAAGGTTTAAGCACTCAGACAAATACTATTCTGTACTTCTATGGTGCCTTTCACCAAAGCTGTTAAAAATCTTTACATATATGGCTTTAAGTAACTAAGGCTCATAAAAATGGTGTGATATGGGTAGCAGTCCTAGTTTGGAGGCCACCCCTCCATATTTAATTTTGAGTTCTAACATGAGTTTTAAATAAAGCATAAAACTAGTTGGTTATCAAATGTGAATTTGGTAGGTCCCTCAAATTTTAATCAAGTTTTTACTTGGTTTCTTTTCAAAATGTTCTAATGGGAAGAGTTTGAATTTATGGTTTGGCTGAACTTCTTCTGTGACCATCCTCCTTTTCATTAAGTCTCTTAAAAGAACATTGTTTATATACAACTCGGTAGAGTGGTGGATCCTGAGTAGATCTGGTGCCAGGGAAGCATTTGTTTTTTGTTTTGCTTAATTTTGTGGTAAGGATGATTTTTTTAAGTGTTGAAAAAATTTATTTACTTTACACAGAACCCTGATTAGTGAGGGCTAAAAGCAAGGTAGAGATGCTTCTGATAGATTAGCTGCTACCTCTCTCTGCTAATGAGGACTAGGTACATACAAATTAACTTTGGGTGGACACACACAACCCAATTGATTGGTGGAGGTGAGGTGCATATAAAAATCTATAGCTTTCTGATTGTCTTAATCCTATATTGGAGAAAGCACACAAGGCTTCATGCAAAGCTGCCAACATATTAAACATTCCCCGTTAGCAGCAACATTTCTACCCCTGCAGGCACTTGCTCCCTCATAAGCCACCTGCTCCCTCATGAACATTACAATAATCTGGAAATTAAAACACAAAAATCTTGCTGGGCCATATTTAGAGCTACTATACACATACACACGAATCTACATGCATGTGTTCACACCTACACACACATCATGACTGAAACCCACAAAAGCAAAGAAATAAAAACTTAAGCCAACTAACAATACCCTTCACCTTTTAAGCACACACATCACTATTGTCCCAACTACTGGACACCACAGATCACAATATGAAACTTTAACCTCCTAGGAATGCCAGTCTTCCATCAGTTAATTGCCTTTACATAAATAACACTTTACCATATTACCTGCTCTTTATACAATTGTTTACATTAATGTAAAATAATTTGATAAAGTGTTGTTTACACGAGGGCAAGACAGTATTGTTGCAAGTCAAACAGATTCCTTACAAATATTTAGGTACCTAGGTTCACTTACACACCTAAGAGTTGGTATAGGATCTGTCCCCAAAAAATTAAACTGTCCTATATGAGAGTCTTATCGGGTTTTTTTGTAGAAAAAGCCTATTCCAGTGTCAAAGCTTCAGGTTCAACTGTAGCTTTGACCAGAGTAGTTTGAATACTTAGATAATATACAAGTTTAACCAGATAACCATTAGACAATCATTTACACTAACATAAACTCACAGATTTACAGGTATCTTATCTTGAATTAATCAAAGAAGAAAAAACAGCTACAAAAATAGCTCCACCCTAATTTATTTGGGCACATGTATATTAACCAGAATAATTATCATTGCTGCATTCTTACCAGCATATGAAAGTAGCAAATTCTGCTCTTAGAGGTATAAATCCAGTGTGACCCTCTATACCCAATAGGATCAGGCTTACACCAGTGTGAAAGAGTGGAATTTGACCTCATTGATTAAAATATTCTATAAAATACACACAGGGTTATTTGACAGATTACTGCGGTGATAGCAATAAGTTGTTTCATGTCAAATTGTAAACTCCAAAAGATTTCTGGGCAAGGTTTGCTGTTATTCACATTCTCAACAAAAAGCTAGGTGACTGTGGCATTGATGCCTACACAGTCAGATGGATTAGCAAACTGACTGAAGGGTCATACTCAGAGGGTAGTGGTGGATGGGTCTTTTTCGACCTGGAGGGAAGTGGGCAGTGGAGTCCCCCAAGGCTCAGTCCTTGGGCCCGCACTTCAATTTCTTTATTAGTGACTTGGACAACGGGGTAAAAAGCAGCCTGTTTAAATTTGCTGATGATACCAAGATTTGGGGTGAGGTGGGCGCACTAGTAGGGAAGGACAGGTTACAGGGGTGGGCTAACGAAAATAGGATGGGCTTCAATACTGATAAGTGCAGGGTGCTGCACTTGGGCAGTGGGAACCAGCATCACACTTATAAGCTAGGAAACTCCCTTCTCGAGAGCATGGTGGCAGAAAGAGATCTTGGAGTCATTATTGACTCCAAGATGAACTTGGGCCGACAATGCGAGGTCACGGTCAGTAAGGCTAACCGTACCTTGTCGTGCATCCTCAGATGCATCCCAAGCAGGGCCAAGGAGGTGATCCTCCCCCTCTATGCGACACTGGTCAGGCCGCAGCTAGAGTACTGTGTTCAGTTCTGGGAGCTGCAATTCAGGAGGGATGTGGACAGCATTGAGAGGGTCCAGAGGAGGGCCACCCTCGTGATCCGGGGACAGCAGGGCAGACCCTACGAAGAGAGGCTACGGGACCTGAACCTGCTCAGCCATCGCAAGAGAAGGCTGAGGGGGGACCTGGTGGCCATCTATAAACTCACCAGGAGGGACCAGCAGGGTTTGGGAGAGACCCTGTTCCCCCTAGCACTCCCTGGTGTAACAAGGAATAACGGCCACAAATTGTTAGAGAGTAGGTTTAGACTAGACATCTGAAGGCACTGCTTCACAGTCAGGGCAGCTAGGATCTGGAACCAACTTCCAAGGGAAGTGGTGCTGGCTCCTACCCTGGGGGTCTTTAAAAGGGGGCTTGAAGTCTACCTGGCTCTCCAGAGAATTAGTATAAAAATATGCATGATTTACATCCCACATAGCTATTATTAGCCTTTTGTTGGCCCATACATGAACATATTTAGCCATTAGTGTAAGAACATCCAATGACTTTAAGGGCAGTTCCCAGTATAGTCATATTAACATAACAAAAGAACTATCTATTGCACTATCATAACAAGTTATAATTAACCCATCTAATTTTAATTGTACCTCAACAGATCTGCATGGTTTTATTTCATATATCAATTATGCTTATCCAAAAAAACCCCTAAAATTATTTCTTGTTCACTTGCAAATTGTTTCATTCTGCTGAAAGCTATTAATTAAAATTCTTAGCAATACAAAAAGGGGAGTTGATTAAAGTTTATTAAATATGTTTTATTTGTCTAACCAGAACTACTGAAAGATAGGAAGTTGTCTTCTATCTAATGAAAAGCCTTCATATCAAAATTCAACTAAACTGAATGTAGTTATCAATGAACATGTGCATGTGAATTATTAGAAAGGACATCACCAATGTGATGCAGTGGTGGGCAAAGCTAACCCAACTCTGGCATGCATCCACGAATGCATCTCAGGCTAAACGAGAGAAGTCATCCTCCCACTTTACTTGGCCCTGGTGAGACTGCAGCTGGAGTACTGCATCCAGTATTCGGCCCCCCACTTCAGGTAGGACGTGGAGAAGCTTGAGAGAATCCAAAGGAGAGCCACTCATATGACCCACGGCCTGGAGGGAAAGAGGTATGAGGAGAGGCTGTGGGATGTGGGACTTGAAAAGTCAGGAAAAGAGAAGGCTCAGGGGGGACTTGGTGGCAGCCTACAACTTCATAAGGGGGGTACATCAGGACCTAGGAGAACATCTGTTCACCAGACCTCCCCAAGGGATAACAAGGTCTAATGGCCATAAACTTCAGGAAAGGCAAGTTAGACTGGATATTAGAAAAAAGTTCTTTACAGCATGTGTCCAGGGTCTAGAACAAACTCCCACCAGGGGTGGTGCAAGCACCTACTCTGGATTCCTTCAAAAAACTGCTGGATTTATTTCTTGCTGAGGTCACTTGATTCCAGCTGACTTCCCGCCTATGGCAAGGGGGCTTGCCCCAATGATCTCTTGAGGTCCATTCCAGCCCAAATGTCTATGAAATCTATGTGTATGAAATCTATGAAACCTAATCATACGGCAACATGTGTGATGCCAAGAGAGGAAGAAATTCCTGTATTTTCATAATTAGCAAAAAGAAAAGCCTGAAACCCAAGGTGTGCTTTAGACTGTGACACTCTTTTCATTACAAAGTATAAGAAGAATTAGTGCACTGATAACATCTCATTTTGTGAAGAGAAAATGTCACCTTATAAGGCTCCCGTAAAACATGCTGGGAGCATCTCTCCAATAGACTACTGAGAGACAATAACACGTGCATGGATCCCTGGATGGACTGTGACAAAGGCAAGCTCTCCAGCCAGGAGGGGGATGGGGGCCTGCTCCTTAAATTCACCTGACTACAAGAGGACCTGCCAGTGAGCCCATCTGACATATTGACAGGCTCTCCCAATCAGCTTTTAATGCCATGGCAACAGTTCTGGCTGCTCAAAATCTATCTAGGATGGCAACACCTGATCAGCCCTGGACACATTCATTCAGTCACCAATTAGCCATTGCCAGCAACACTCTCTAAGGCAACTGATGTGTCTCTAGGCAAAGTAAGTATAGATTACCATGATAGCCTGTGAATAGGTAATGGGCAGCAGGAAGGCTCTGACTTTTCTTACCAAGCAATATCACAGAGCTGGTGGAGATCACAATGAGCACTAAAGGGCCTGTCACAGTTTAGAACAATTGTTCTCAAGTAGGGTTGTATCACACTCAGGGTGCCAAAGACTTCCCCACAATGTTAGCACTATTAGGTATGCAGACATGATTCACAAGATAAACCCAGAGATTTCAAATAGGAACCCATATAGTGTTAAAAACCTTCTGAACTGGTGCAGGTTTTTCAAGTTCTTTCCAACAGAAGAATTGTTCTATTATTTTTCTGTAGTCAAAAAACAACTGAAAACTAAGAGCGTGCATTTTCTGAGGGGTGCATTGAGTCTGAAAAGATTAAAAACCACTGGTTTAGAACTGTAAGATGTTGTCACAATTGTTTGTTCAAGGGAGCATTGTCATGGCTAACTTTAAGGACAAGCAAAGAATGTGACTGCTTGAAGTCTCACATACCACACAAGGTCTGTCACTGAAGCCAATCTTATCTTCCTAATAGGCATCTGGACTAAAGGGGGAGGCAAGAATTCATTTCCTTCCTTCTCTACCAAAAGGCCCAGAGAAGTAGAAAGTTCTACATGCTCCTTGCTGATACAAACCTAAACACGCCTTGTGCTTGTTTTGGCTTTGCATGCTAATATACACATATACAAAGTAGCACAAATGACCTTCAGAAAGTTCAAATTTATAGTCCTCTCACAAAAACGAGTGTTATCTGAAATCCATCCAAACTTCTTCTACGCTTTAGGGCCTTCAGCCAAAATAAAAATGTGGAAATTAATATATTTGATGTTAAGAAAAAAAAAAACTGGAGAAGAGAAGCAGAGATTAAATTACTTTTCATTTATTTCTGAAAGACTGGAAGTATCTATGCCGACTGGCACGTTAACAATTCATAGACATCTGCAGGCCAAAATATGTGCAGCAGCACCAATTGTACCTTCTGTTACACTCAAACCACAGCACCAAAATCATTGTGGGAGGCAGTAGTGTGGCAGACAACAGAATATGGTCTGTTTACTTTAAAAAGGCTATTTTTGCCCATTTCCCACTTTTCAGTCTTGTTATTTTGTCACTGACCACATTGCCCACAGAACTAAAATGCTTTTCAAAATAGACCCTAGAGGGTTTGTAGCTAAGATATGGTATGTGTTACTACAAACATTGGGCTTTTCTTTTATTACCAGTAAAACAAAGGAATTTTTAATACCAGATTTAAATGGTCATTCTGAAAAGCTTAAAAGAAGACAATTCCAAATCCCCTTTGTCTGTTACAGTTAAATGACCCTCAGGATCAGAAACATAATCATCACCCCTATGTTAATGCTCGTTTGCTTGTGAAAGAAATATCTGCTGAAGACAAATCACATTTTGTATTTACACCTGTGAAACCTGGTTGGCATAAGTAGAGTCAAGGATCTGACAATGAAAGCATTGCCACCTTCCCTTGGACAATTCAAAGCTGCCCATTGTAGTTATCCCCATCTGTAATGCCAAACTGGAGGTGTCTGTTACAGAAACAAACACTGGAGCTACTACATACATGGAAGCTTTATTTTTTTAATATTTCAAACAGTTTTTCAAAGTTGGTAAAGAGATAAACAGTTTTTGTCAGTGTAAATATGAATCTCCCATCCCGATTCAAAGATTCTTGAAGTCAATAGAAAGATTCACATTAACAAAGCCAGGTTCTTTCTACAGTAAACTCCTGCATATTTCTTCTATTTATTGTATTTGTTTCCAAAAAGAGAATGAGGGGGTATTTTTTTTCTTTTATGTCGTTAAAGAACTCAATTATTTTATGGTGCAGAATTTCTACATTTAAAAAATATGACCTACTTTGGTCAGGATGAAAAGAATGACAACTCCAGTTTACTGTAAATGGTATATGTAATGATTGTGATCACTGCTCAAGATACATCAAATCAAATTGTACATAGACTTCCATCTATTTTTTAGATCTTCACTAAGATGTAGATAAGGAAAGAGGCTTGAGGGAATTTTTTGAGCTGGATCAAATGAAAGGTAGTATAAAAGCCTTTGGAAATCTACAAAAGTGGTTGCACATTTTCTGTACTCTGCATAATGGAGTTGTGACATGTTCTTCAATACTGAGAAAAACCTGCATGATTGAATTTAAGAAATGAATGACCCAATAGACATAAGTAAGACCAGGCTCCCTAAGTACCATACTTTGGTTTTATGACTATCATTGTCAACATATAGAAGTGACATATGAAACCCTAGATCATCCAGATTTATCATCCTGATTTTGAATGGCCTCAACTATGCCTGTTTGTAAGGGACTTTGCAACTTGGGGCAAAGCCATTTTTCTAGTGTGTGCTGCTGCTACAGCCCATGATTCTTCTTTCCTGCAGTGACCAAAGTAACAAATAGAAGTGGTACTAGGCATAATATTAAATATTCTCTCCAATATTTATGCCTCATCTTGTATGCTACAAGCAATGCCTCATTTTGCCACTTGGCCACATATCGGAGCTAAAGCATATGACTTTGCCCCTGGTCCATTTAAGCACATATTTTACTTTAATGATTGATAAGACATCATAAATTCAAAGGACAGGAATAGCAGAGAAGAGCTATTTGCTCATTATGGAATTGCAATGTCCATTATGAATCTAGTAGCTTTTGGAAGCCAATTTTCTTTAATTTTGACTACTTTTCATATTATATTGTGCCTAAATTAAAATATATTGTATAAAATAACTTGTCTTTTGCTGTCCTCTGGCAAATTTTTCTAAGATATAGTGCGGCTTTGGAGCAGCAATGATAATGCTAAGATTTTATTCCACTGCCATCATAGAAGTTCAGGAGTTGATGATGCAAGCAGAGGTGGTTTAGGACAAGATGTGGGGACCTTTAAGTGGCCTGGTGCAGACATGAATGAGTGGGGACATATACACAAGATGCTTACTGCGGCATTGCCTAATTAGCTTCGCAGTAAAGTGTCTGTGTCTACATGTGCAGAGCTATTAGGCTAGAGTAAACTAATTAACTCAATCATAATTATAGGCAACCCTCGGACTTACGACACAATTGGTTCCTGAAAACTGTCTTAAGTCTAAACGTTGCAACTCAGAACTGATTTTCCCATAGGAAACAATGTTATAAATGGGAGATTTGTTCCTGAACCAAGGCCAAATACCCTATTTTCACCAAAGGTAACCCAGAATTTTGTACTCAAGAAATTATGTATGAGTAATGTAGCAACATAATGTATTTATATTGTAAACAGCTATCATTTGGAAGGACTTCTTTGAGGTGATTTTGCTGGACTTTTTGAAGGGCTCTTGGTTGGATTTCTTGAAGGGTTCTTGGCTGGAGTCTTCTCAGGAGCCTTGGCTGCAGGTTCTTCTGGAGTCTTGTCTGCTTTCTTAAAGAAAGTGTCCAAGGAAGTTTGGACAGATGTTCTCCAGGGGAATGAGCAACACAGCAAACTTGTTCGCTGTCTTGGCATCGCATCGAATCAAGAGTCGTAAAGTTGAAACTGATGTCAGAAAGTCGAAACAGGGTGTCAATTTATAGATGTTGTAAATGCTGTTCACTGCAACTAGAAATGTTGTAAGTCAAGGGCTGCCTGTAGTACTGCCCGATACAAGTACTATCCTATAGCGGAGTTATTTACTGTACCACAGCACATGTATAGATGGTGACCAGGCTGGTTGGGGAACAAGGGTGCTATACTGTGGGACTTCCTGCCAGCTAGCCTTTTACTGTAGCACCTCCCCCCCCCGAACTCCTGCTGGCTGTGGCTGTGCTGCCTTGGCTCAACATGTTGCAGTCCTGGGTGTACATGTAAACTCTGTGCTGAGGAGCAATAAACTCCAGCGTGAACCACGCCAGAGTTTGTTGCATCATGCTGATTTCATGTGTAGATGCCCTTAGTGAGAACCAAAGGGCTCATCTATAGTAGGTGCATTACAAGTAAAGCCTAAGGAATCATATGGAAGAAGTTTGAGATAGGTAGAAAGATTAATTTTGGCAAGGTTGGGTAAGAAAAATCAAGAAAACTAAAAAGGTCATGTAAAGTTATAATGAATTCATATTGTGTATATATTTATCCACCTATATATACACAAGGCATATTACAGCAACTATTCATCAATGGCTTACTAAGTAATATCTGATAAAAAGAAAACCATATGGAAATTCTTTTGGGCTGATCGAGTGGTCTCTAGATTGCTAGCTTACCCACATTATATTTGCACTTCAGGGTCAACATATGATATAGATCATCAGGGGGATGAATAAAAAGTTAACATCAACAAGATGTTTTAAGCATCTTCTTTTGAAACAAAAAGCAGTGATAAAAGAGACTGCAAGACTAAGAAGTGTAGGATTAAGGAGGAGAAGACAGTATTACTACAACAAGCAAAGAAATTCTTAATGTTGAATAATCTAGAATTCACTAACTTGTCTTGCCGTCACCATTGGTGATGCTGCTTAGTTTGGCTATGCGGGGGTGGGGGAAGGGTGTTCTAGTAATGGTGGTCTGATACATAAGACAGTTACTGCCATCACTGGTCCAAGTCAACTCTAAAAGAATCATATAACCTCTTCTAAATGCCTGACTGTATAGTCTATGGTTGAATAAGATTCGGCACTGAATATCTTTGGATTTGGATTCAGCTGAATCAAATCAGAACACTGATTCAAATCACCGAATCAAATTACTGACCCTCTGAATCGCCGAATCCAAAGCAAATACTTCCCACTTTACACAGGCCTAGCAAATAGCAACCAATGATGCACAAAGTGAGATAATATCAGAGACCACATCCAGATGAGCACAGACATTTGGTCTCCCAGGGACAAGTAGCAGCAGCGCACCTTGTGCTGCAGCTATTTGTCCCCAGGGAATGCCAGTGCTACATGCACTTTGGCATGAGGCAAGTTTCCCTGGGAGTAGTAGGGGAGGCTGGGGCCAGCCCAGTGCTGGCCCCAGCAGATTTACCTGGGATCCTGGGGGCCTCAGTGGTGATCCTACCAGGAGGAGCCTGGCTGACACTTGCAGCATGGCTCTGGGCAGTCCAGTTCCACTTTTCAGCAGTGCACGCTGCCCATGCATGTGCTGCTCTGCTTCTTTTTTCCATTCGTTTTTTTTATCCCTGGGTATCCAGGAGTCAAAGGATATCCAGACATGCCCAGAAAGTTTATTGTTATCTGATGGGACCACCCAAAGGTACAGATGTATTGGAGCAAGATTAGAAATCAAATCAGGTCAATAACTAAATGCAAATTTTCTTTCAAGTGGTAGTGACCAAAGTACTGATGCCAAGAACATGGGAATTTCACAGTACAGAGATCATGCACAATCACACTGACATGAGAACTCCATTAATTAGTGCATTTAGGATAATTGCTTTTTAGCATCTGGATTGATGGATAGAAAATATTGTGGAAACTATCAACCTTTAAGCAAGCCTCACTCCACCATATGCAGGAATTTGTTTCTTTTTATAAACATGTATATATCTGCAATGTAAATATTGCATTAACATGCCAGTTGTATAGATGGAGAAACAGAGGCAGAGACAGCAACTGGGTGCATCGACATGTGCAATTAATATGACAAACTCTGGAGCCATTTGAGCAAAAGGGAACTGCTCCTGGATGCAACATCTACACATGCACCCAGGACAGCAGCATTTAGACCAGGGTGGAGCAGGCTGCTGGCTTGGCTGGGCTGACTGGGCGCAATTTACACCTGCAGACAGCATCCACAAGTCCATTTCAGTGCAGTGAACTACTCTTGTAAAATAGTCCTGTCCCCAACAGTACTTTTTTACGGCAGAGTTAATTAATTTACTGTGACCTAATAGCATTGCATATGTAGACAATGACACTTTACTGCAGAGTAATTAGTCTGCTCCACAGTAAAGTGCCCGTGTAGATGCACCCACTGACTTGCTGAAGGTTGCAGATGGAATCAGTGTCAGCACCAGGATATGAATAGAGGAGTTCTCCTGCTTGTAAGCCTATGCTCAGTTAACACTATTTATTCATGTCACCATTTAGCATTAAAGATAATCATTTGCTTTTTACACTTTCAGGAAGTGCATTTGAAGAATACAAGTAGAGGGAACACAGGAAGCAGGAACTACAGAATGTAAGAAATCACCATCCACATGAGTGAAGAATGAATGTGCCATCTGCAGGATACTCTCCTGTAAATAAATTATTTGTTAAACATTGGAAGACTTAAAAACTATTGTTCAACAAGCTTGATGAAATCTCAACCGATGGGCATTCTCCCAATGAACAATGCAAGTAAACATTCCAATACCGAGTCTTTAGGAGAGCAGAATGTTATAAACCAACCTAGTGCTATAAAGCTTCTGAGGTTGATAGATTACTGTTTGATTGTTAACCTGTTATAAGTGATCCTGCACAAAAACTCTTAAAGTCCTGTGCCCCTCAAAAGCCTGCAAATTTATGGGCCTTTGATGGATCCAATTGCACTAAATTAACCTATGAACCCTGGCTGCTGGAGTCATTCATCAGCCTTGTTTAAGTGTTTTTTTTTATTTGCACTTCTATACAAGCAACAGGCTGTTTGCTTTACAGTGTCTGATAGCATTGTTTGTCTACCCCTTTCATATTTGCACAGTTTGACATTCCCAGTAGCAGCAGCAGCAGCAAAGTAACAAATGCAATTTTTGGACATCTATTGATTCCATCTGTGGCATTTTGACAGTATATAGGTTACATGCATCAATTTTAATTATAGCTTTATTTTTTGTCTTGCCAAAATGCAAGTGGTTGCAACTTGTAAGATACATGATTTTAGAAGCAGTTAAGCATATGTATGCTCTCAAACCCTTAATGATTATTCCAGGTAACAAACTGTTTTGCAACAGTATAGGCAACTTCTTTCCTCCTCCATATAATGCAGTATGTAAAATTTAGCATATCAATAATACACATATATCAAACAGTATGTAAAATTCTGTTTTATAGTACAATGGTGCTATTTTGTAGTTTGTTATATGAAAGGGTCTGGCCAAAACTGTAACAGGTAAAAGCAAACACAGAAAAATCAAGCCAAAGATGAAATGAAAAGAAATAGGTTTAAAAATCACATGTGCATTTTTAAAAACAAACTTAATAAATGGAAATTATTTTCTCGCCTTCTAAAGGAAGTAAAGATAGAAATAAAATTACAGTAGTTTCCTGAGATTTGGATTCTAAGGTTTATGGAAAAATGATAGAGTATTCTAAACACAGTCTCATCAGGCTATTGAAGTCAATGGAGTAACTTCCATGGACTTGAAAGGGCAAGATTACGCCCCAAAACTCTAGGAAATATTGGGCATTCTGCTCTAGTGTATCAGAGGATTAAGAATACTCTTTGCTGTTTCAATGCTTCCCACACTCCTGTGTGACTAAACCAAGTGTTAATTAGGCTATTGGATTCCTCTGTAAATCAGAAAAGCTCATCTAATCAAGGAAAACAACAGGAGGACCTGCAGAGAGGAGTGGACAGTGTAGTCCTTTGGACCACTACTTTACAGATCCTTGAATGCACCCAGATACCCTGGCAATAGGGCGATTAGATTATAGACTTCATCTTTAATCTCACTGTTTTAAACAGCTTGCTATGCTGAATTTTTATAAATTCATTCAGGGCTAAAAGAGCCTTGGAACAAGATGTGTTGTGGAGCCAACGTTTTCCCAGAAAAAGGACACAAATGTAATTAATGTGAGAGTAGCATACTTCAAGGACAGATCTACTGTCTCCCCTGCATTTGACCAGTTACACTAAAGGGATGGAGCCATGGCTCCAGCATCCCCTAAGGGAGCAGGGAGACCACCACGGCCTTTTTTTCTAGGAAAAAAGCCGGGTTAAACAGTTTTTTGAAGAAAATAGCAATGTATTCCTCCTGTGTAGCCCAGTAAAATGTGTTCTGTGTACCAGTAGCCATGTCTTGGTCATACATTCAATAGGTATGCATTGCACTAAAAAAATAAAAAAGGGTAAAGCTAAAATGGGCTGCCTGCCGTCACTGTGCAAAGTAGATATTTTAATAAGGGCAACAAGCTAAATGAGTCAGATGTGGAAAGCTAAAATAAGTTATCACCTATTCAGTTAGTGAGGTATATGAGTATATACCCCTAAACAAACAAACTAGTACAGCCCGGATTACTTTTTAGTCCAAGAAATGACAGTCTGACATTCTGAAATTTGCTATAAGACTTCAGTTACGTCATAGAATATCACTAAAATATGAAAGAAAAGACAGAATTAAGTCTCACTGTTAAATATTAAATGGTTTAAAAACTGCAGTCCCAATGAAGTCAATATGGCTCTTGTTATTTCTATTTACTTCAGTGATAGCAAGATTGGAGTTGAAACTCAACAGCAACTAGCATTAATCATTAACAGTTTTGAAAGGGAAGCAGAAAAATTCTTTGCTCAGCAGCAAAAATGTACATCTAGACTGACAATCACATTTGTGCAAAGGGCCTGCACAAAGCTTATTATTATGTTTTATATTATGCTCAGTCAAAGAACAGGACTCCATTGTATGGCCCTGTGAATCCAAATAATAAAGACCGTCTCTAACCACAAAAGTTCAAGGTCTAGGGGCCAGATTCTATTCTGCCTATCAGACACATACATGGTACCTAAATGCCTAAGTACCTAAATACAATTCTATTACACTGCTTGATTCCCTGAAGAATAGTTGATGCAAAATGTGGGCAGTTCCTCCTCCTCACTACTTTTTTGTGACTTAGTATTATAGGCCATGTGTAGATGAAACAAGAGGCGTGTACGCATGATACTAAAGCAGGCTAAATGCTTTTGCACTGCTTTAATGGCATCAGTGTTTGCATGCCTTGGTGGCATATGCACATTCATTCTAGCTGATGTAGGAAATTTGGTGGTGTAATGCACCTTAAATGACTTGGGGTGCATCAAACTAAAGTACTGGGCTCTGCGCAGCTCAGGGGCTCTGCAGGAAGCCCTGCAGGCAGCCTGGCAGCAGCCTGGGAAAGCAGCTTTGCCCAGGAAAAGCAGCAAGCCTGATCCTTTTTTTCTACCCCTTGGAGCCTGCCTGCCTGCCTGAGCTGCACAGGGGCCCAGTGCTTTCCTCTGCAGCTGTGGTGCCCCCTGGGACCACTCAAGCTGGGTGCCTGCAGGCAGGTGCCACTTGCAGGGGCTGCCACTGCCATGGAGGGAAGCACCAGCCCCTCCTCCCCCCCCCCCCCACAGCCCAGAGACCGCTCCGCCTGCCGGCAGCTCATCCTCCCCTCCCCACTGGAGAGGCAGGTAAGGTGTGTGCACAACATGGGGGTTTAACCAGCCCTAAATTGAAACGGTATTTTTTTAAACCCACCACTGCAATTTAGGGCCCCTGTTTCATTTATACACGCCCATAGGTAAGATGAGAGTGTATTACAAAAACAAATGCAGTAATTAATTTTTGAGACTTGAAAACAGTGGAATAGAATTGCATTGAGGTGCCTAAGTCCACTTAGATGCCCAATAAATGTAATAAAACCTGGCCCTAAATACCCCTGTGAAGTAAAAGCAGGCCTTGCATGGGCCCTTACGTGCAGAGGTGAATTTCATCCATAAGCAGTAGCCAAATGAAGACTGCCCTTTCAGTTGACACATATGAATGTAGTAGGTCTCCACTACGCCATGCATAGTGGTTCAGTGGCCCATTGTTTTGATGAGCAAGTGCAAAATATATGAAGTTCAGAAAAGAATATGTAGCATATTTGCTTTACCTGTTACTGATTTGGCCAACAATGCCAAAGTGGTGCTATTGTTTTGTTTAAGAAAGTACTTGACTAAAATATAAAGAAAGCATAAATATTTTTTTAAGATATAAAAAATGGCAATTATATAGATATGCTTATTAAAAATAGAAATATGTCTAGCCATAAACTTTCAACTTTTTGCCATACAGACGCACAGAAGAAATTTGCTAAATTATTGGAGTTGGGACAGAGGTCAGCGTCAGAGCGCCACAAAAATTCACAGGCTTTGAAACCCAATGCTCTTATTAAAGTCCATATTACAGGTAAAGGCAAGCATTTAAACCAGGAGACAGTGGGTATAATTCAAAATAAATTACAGATAATGGAAGATCCCACATCACACTCAAGATTTTTAATGCAGCCTCTGCACTGAGTCAATGGCAAGACTATCTTAAAGTCAATGGCATGATATGATCCAGATTCTCATTCAGGGGATTAATCACTATTCCCAGGCCAGGTATAGACATTACACTTTTACTGGTATAAGCGATCAGAAACTGGTCTATACTCATAATATAACAGAAGTTGGGCATACAAAACTGGTCTATACCTGTAACAGAACAGAAGTTCAGCACAAAGACAGGTTTAAAAATGGCAGAATCCAGTCTAAGATTTGTGCCCCCCATCCGCACCAAAGCGCGAATGTGTGCTTTGTTTGCTACAGATCTAAACTACGCTGCCTACAGAAAGCTGCATAACTTAGATCAATTCCACCTCAGGATTTTTTAATGTCTGTCCCTTGCCCCAGTTTCTCTTGAATACTTTTTCTGTCTCACAATTAAAAAGCCCAAACAATTCATAAGGATTTTTCATTTACAGAACCATCTAAAGCAGTGTCCCTGATCTTGTTAGGAAATGAACAAAGTATTTGCAATGTGAAACTGAGGCTATTTTCTCATACTGATTGATTTCTGTGGGAAAAAGTTGAAAGAGATGGCTAACAGTCTGTGAATTTTTTTTAACTTTATATGGTCACTATGAACATCTTAATGTGTAAAAATGACACTTTTTTTTTTTTATGAGAGTTAGTAAGTTAAACCCAAATAGAGATTCTTGAACCTATAGGATAGATAGAATGTTCTGATGAAGTTATAATCAATCTATTTAAAATGTTTTATTTGTACTCTGAAAAGGAATTGTAATTATTTATTAGGCATTCAACATACACAGCTGGTTCCTCTTTTAAGAATAGTGCTCAGTTCAAACAAGTCTTTCAAATGCCAAAGTCTCTCAAATACATTTTTTCATTGTTATATTTTTTAAATGGCAAATCTAGTTAAATTGATTTTGCATCACTGTTTTGTTTTTTAATAGAATAATCAGAGTTTTTATTTTTGGCATTTATTAACAAAAAGTTTAGACTCTGTCTTGGTGTGGTTACTCACAAATTATCAAATTTACCCATTGAAATACCAGTAAGAAAAGAAAAGGAATCAAAGTTATATCTTGAAAGAGGAAAAAATCATAAGTGCAAACTTTCATTCATTTTAATCCACTACACATTTTGCTTGTCACAGCATTGTAATATTCTACAGGACTATCATTGCCAAACACATTATGTGCTATAAATACATTTGTTTCCGTCTGATTTTACATGAAATTGGTTATGCAAATATCTGAAACTTGATTACATATAGTACAGTATAGAGATACCAGTCTAGCAGAGACCAAAACAAAAAGGACCTCCCAGACACTTACGTTACATTAGGAAGTATCATATCAGTTGCATAAAGGGTGTGTGTATAGTTATTGTGCTTTTCTTTTTTTCCTATTTAATGATTTGGCTTCTTGCATATGAACAATTTCTCTTTATGATTTAAACATTTTTCTTATGGATCCTTGTCAATAACCCAGTTGGATTATAATTTTGGAACAATATTTTAAAATACAGAAGTTTAAAGGAAGATCCTACACTCATATTTAAGGACCTAGCTAGGTTTGGATTTTCAAGACTGTTGCACAACAAACCCCTCCCATTGAAAATAAGACACAAATATTTAGGCACTTATAAGTATAAGAACCCAATTTTGAAAATATTGATGTTTCATTCCATCTTTCTTCACAGAGTTTTATTTTTTTTAATGAAAATTTGTCTCCTTCTTGTAAGCATAATTAACATGTCTTCAAGACTTTATCCTTTGCATTCCCCCAAAACATTAGAAAAATATAAGGAACTTATTTTCTTCTGGTCAAACATCCTAACTCACAGCAATTTTACAACGGGCAAAATGTAAATTGATGAATCCCTACTTTTAAATGACTGATTTTTAGCCTAGGTCTATTCTTTAAGTTTGTTCTGTTTTGCCAACTTGGCTTATCCAATTCATCAAGACCGTTCATATGACACTTCTGCTGCTAGCAATTCTGCTTAACACTCTTGTAGACATCTGCATCTATGTTCAACCTCCACACAGTTATAGAATTGAAAGTTCCTGCTAAAACAAATAGTACAAATCCAGTTAAGAAATAGTCACATTATTTCTAATTTTAATTTGATTAAGAAGTTTATAGAATAAAAGACAATACTAGTTATATTGTATTCTAATTTATTGATACCGGTCCATTTCCTCCATGTCAGAACAAAAGAATACTTGTGGAACTGACAGAATTTCCTTCTCTTTTGGAAAAATTCAGTAATTGTTGATGTCCTTTTGTATTAAACAGTTTAAACTGATAAATCACAGTGAGGAATGATTAACTGAATCAAGCTCAGTTATTATAATAATTATCATCATTACACATTTTAAAACAGAATTGAATATTCCATTGTCTTTAATTTACTGACAGCACTTTGCTATTGTGGGATAAAATTAATCCATCAGCAAAGGCCCAGCATAAAAGCCTACACACCACTTAAGTTCTCTTTCAAAGGTTTGAGACATAGGCCTTCTGGTTGCTCAGTGCACAGTTAATTTTATTCTTAATATTTGTTACTTTATTGCAGTTAATCCTCCAGATTAACATTGATAAAAGTACTCTACAAGAATGATGTTGTAATTGTTATTATATTCATTTGAAGAGGGGCCTGCATGAACTAGATATGCAAGCTACCTTGTATAACTCAGTAAATAAAAAAAATATATCTTTTGATTTATTACTGTTCCTAAGGAATTTGTACAATTAGATGTATAAAAATGCACCAAAAGATGCAAGAATGATTGCGATATGTTTATAATAAATCAAAGTGGTTACCTGATTAAAATTAGTGTAATCAAACTAGAGTTATAATATGGTCCACTGGTATGCTTCATTCTATTATGTATAGTTTCCAAGGAAAGATTCACAAGATTCATTAGTAGTAAAATATACTGTGTTGCTTTTTATCAGAATGTGGTGTTTCTGTTTTATATTTTCTTAATCCCAGTAGCCTTTGGGGTTGCATATTAAACCCACTTATCATAAAGCCTAGGAAATTTAAGAATCAAAGTTACAATACAAAAGCAAGCATCACTAACCATCTTGCTACTAACTCTTCAAATCTTGTATATTCCTTGAAACTGACAGGCCACCAAAATGTGCTGACACTAACACCACTTTTTTCTAAAGTGGTCATTTTTCACAGAGAAATAGTAACTACCCTGCCTTTGACCTCAGTTGATATCCTGAATAAAACCTGGGTTTATGTGATGCAGGCATGAATGTGGACATTTGAATTTCTGATTATCACTACTGATAAAATGCTAATTTAGCAATCCAAATAATTGTTACCAAACAGTGGCAAGTGTGATATGTTCACTTTCGACCAGGTAAACTCCCTTCCAAACTGTTAACTGGATTCGTTCTTTTTTATTCTTCTGTGCTATGTCATTATGCGATGTCACTACTTGATGACAAGTAATACTTCATACTGTGTATGTAACATCATTGTGTTGCAGAACCCCCTCAAATACCTCAACAATGTCTTTGTTACGCTACTCTCCCCATTTAGCACCTATAAGCTTTTCTAGTTATGAACAATGAGTCAAAAGGAAGGAGCTCTTAATATGTGCAAATATAAAAGCTGATAAAGGATTCTTGCTAGTTTGCAGTTCATGTAATAGCATTTTAGCCATTTTCTTCCCCTCTATGAGCAGTCTACATTAGTAAACATTGTTCCATAAATAATAGTGTATCCATACTTCTAAAGTCTTTTATATACATTTATGGGGTAGGTCCAAAGGTTGGAAGATCTAACTGACTGATTTTCACTTTTATCTACTACTATGTTTTCAGTAAAGGGCTTTGTCGCTTGGTATACATAAAAGCTAATGCACCCTTTGTTTTGTAGAATGTACTGAAATGTTTGCAACCCTCTTGGTATCAGGTCCAAAATGTGAAGCATTACTGTAAGAGGGTATCTTTCTAATGTATTTGTATGTATAGTTTACACCTCTGTGAGGTCTAATAAAGGATAATGGTTAATAACAACCGTGTGTTAAATATTCTTCCCATGTGCAGGCATGCAAACACATACATATTGCATAAAATGAAAACTGTTTTAAACTCTTTCCAGTGCACACAGATCTCAGTTTGGATGAATACATCAAAACAAGAATATACCTAAAAGGGAACATTGTGAGGGTTAGGTTTCTAGCATTGTGACATGGTTTGATTAAGGAAGATTATGCTGGCGATTCATGTTAGATTTTCTTTTTTTCCTATCTAGCACATTGGGCCACTATACACGAGCAGCAGGGCTGCTTCGACACGTGCTGTAATTATAGCACATTGGAGCGGACTCAATTAATCGAGTCTGCTGGAGCATGGTAATTACTTTGCTTCAGCAGACTCCAGTGTTTGATCAGCTTTAGTTAAAAGCACCCCACCACCATTTTTAAGCATGGGGATGCTGATGCATGAGATACTCTGGGCACTTTAATTAGAGTGGCTCTCTGAACTGCTCTAATTAAAGCCTCTTCCCCCCTACTCCCAGATCACATACATAGACACCCATTTGTATTGAAGCCATCCTGAGTTATAAGGTTCACTACCTGCATTATCTCAAAAGTAATGCCCTTCTTTCACATATCTTTATCCAGATTTCCATGGAACAGACACTTTTAAACAGTCACTACCACAATAACATATTATTTAGAAAATATATGGAAACTGCTGCTAAAAAGTACTAAATTCAGTAATACTAAACACGTGCCCTTTAATTTGAATCATGTCTTGTCACCACAGAATCCATGTAATGCAGCCAAAGAACTAGAGAAGAGAGACTTCCAAACTCAATTCATATTTGATTTGAATGATACCTTGAACTCAAATTATCACAAGTGTAAGGGTTTTTTTGCATTTAACACATTGCAATATTTAACAAAATTTATATAACCCCATAACATGACTAGCAGTCCTATCTCAGGTTGTCACCCTAGCTTCACAATGTATTTTGAGAACAGTCCACAAATGTACCTGGGAGTCGCTTCACAAATCAAATATTCCTTGAAGAGGCAAGAGTTCAACAGTACTTATGTGAACTTGGTAAGAAAGGATACAGTGAGAAAGGAGGTGGGTATGAGAAGAAAGTCCTGTAAAATCTTGCAAGAATATCTTATATTTAATAAAACAGAGGTGATTTCTGATTTGGGGTAATTTTCTAGCAATCTTCTCTTTCCTCTTTGCAAAAAGGATTGATTCTCTATGAAACCTATTACAGTGTCTAAGCAAGCAGAAGGAGGTACAGTGAAATTCATACCATGCAAAAAGTTTGTACCAGGCCTGCCCCATTTTGTGACTGGGGTACAAAGGTTATGCCCTCCATACCATAGTGATTTTTTTTTCCAAATGACTACAACTTTGGGTAGGAGTATTTAAAGCAAACTAGATAGTACAAACAAGTCTTAGATTTGAAGTTCACTGTGCTGCTTCCCCAGTAAAACTATTTGCTTTCTTTTATGAACAGTGGCCTTATATTTTGTCAAATAATTGTGGTATTCAGTGCTCAACTGGAGACAATAATGGATCCAGAGATTTTCAGGCAGTGCTGAGTTCTAACCTCTAAAAATTAGATCTGTTGCAGGCTTCCCAGGTTGGGTATCCAAAGAAGTACCCCAAATCAGTACGATAATTTCATAAAGTATTCACCAGGATATTTTAAAAATATGTTTTAGGAAGTAGAATCCATCTTGATAGTCCATTCCTTTCACCCTGTGGTATAGTCTTGTGATGGTTAAACACCGGAACAAATTAACTAGACAGGTGGTAAAATAACTATCATGGGGAGTTCATACGTATAGGTTAAACAAATATTTATCTGGGATGGTGTAGGCAGTGATGAACCTTCAGTGGGTAGGGGGTTGGACCAAATGTCTTCCTAAGGTCTCTTCCAGCCCTATCTTTTTAGGATTCTATAGGTTCTCTACTCTTACTTTACAGCACCTAAAGGTCTTCTTTAACCTTGGTCCCTTATGTATTTAATTTGAAAAATCCATTGCACCAAGTTAATTGACTTCAGGGGAGCTGCAACTTCCTACACTAGCTCTAAACTTGTCCCTTACTTTAATTTGGGATATCTTCTGCAGTTTACCACTTATTTCTTCTTGTTTTCCACAAGGATTTTAAAATGTACTCATTGCCATAATACCTGAGCATATTCCACATAAAATGGCAAAGCCCCACCTGGACTTTAATCTTGAATTCCCTCCCAACCTTACGATTCTATGACTTTATGTGGACTCTTGGTACATCTAGATTGCATAATGCAGTGCCAGGTTGAGATAACCTACTGCTACATTTCGATATTTTATGCACCCTAACTCTCAAGCCATAAGTAGTCTATCCACGGTAGCACACCACTGTACACATGCTAATGCACGTAGCTCCCAACTTAAAAGCTAGTGTGCACAAAGTAAACAAGGCACATCTTAGCATGCCACTGCTTTGGTGCCCAACACCTTTGCAGGTATATCAGACCCCCTAAAGAACAGCAAAACCCAGAGAAAGAGTGGAGGAAAGGAGGGGTTGGACACAGAAATGGTGGAAGAAGAAACTCCACAGAAGACTGAAACAAAGAAGGGAGGCAAAATTTGTGCAATTGAGGCAGCACAGGAGGAGTTAGGAGAGAAAATGGAAGGGAAGGCAGGAACAGGAAAACAGCTGAGACAGAGAAATGGGAGTAGGGAAAAAAGACACCCTACAGACAAGAGAAGTGGAAATGGAGCAAAACAAAGAAAATGCAGGGGCTGAAGGCCAGGAAGAAGAAACCTGATAATGAGGGAAGTGAGTCAGAGAAAAAAAAAAATAAAAAAAAAAAATCGGAGAGCAGTTTCCTGTTACTAACACCTCTGGGCTCCAACCCAGAGTGGAAACCAGAAGGCAGGAAGCTGCAGAGAGGTGGAAATATGCAAGCCTTCCTAAATGTGGAAGTGATCTGACAGCTTGCAAAGGCTACAGGAATTCAAGTGAGGGAAGGGGAAGAATCAACCACCCCAAGCAGTGGCACAGATGACCCCTTAAAGGGACAGGCACACAGCTCAAAACAAGCACAGATGAACCTTAAGAAGTGACAGGTACACTCATTTTAAAATAAACATAAATGGCATTGACAATAGTTTCAGTTAATGTCAAGGGTATCTTAACAAGGAAAAGATGGTGTGACAGGGGACCATCCTGAGGCCAACCTCTGTATCAGCCTACCCACCTGTCTTGGGCAGTCCACCCACCTATCTTTTCTGCCACACCTTGTTAGTAAATTATTAAGTTATTCATTAAGTGGGAGGCTGCCCTTCATGTGCCCAGCTATACTGGATGGTGCATACATGCTCCAACCTTCCCTACACATGTGTCAGGCTGTCACCGTGCAAGGGCGTACACCCCAACATCCTGCTGACATTCACTGGCCCCTATGGCAGCTATGCTCCTATGGCCGAGCTGGAGGGGATTCAACATCCCTTCTTTTCCTGCCTGCCACAACTTTAATGATATAAGAGATCTGAAAAAGAGAGGTGGTGACCGCCTGTCTCCTGCCCAACTCAAAGGGGCTGCCCCGCACCCCGGGGGGGGGCCCAACTCCAGGAGTGTAGAAAGGACCAGCTTGGAGCCAATGTTCTGATTTCCTCTTCTCCTTTAAAAAAAAAAAGGAAAGAAAAAAGAAAGAGTCCTTGGCCTTTGGCCTCCTCAGCCTCGAGGGTCTTCCAGGTCTGGTGCTCTCTTGTCTGGGGTTGTTACCCCAGACTCTTCTATGATCTGCTATCCCCGCCCGGGTCTCTTCACCGGGACCTTCAAACCACACTGCAGGGAACTTAATTACTGGCAAGTGCGGCTCCCGCGGCAGGGGATTCCCTCGGACATCATCAGTGAAGGCAGATGCAGTCTTTGCAGCTCGGGATCTTGCCTGTCCTGCTTTGACTATGAAGGCTTCTGGGGGTGAGCCCCTGCTCCCCTTTCTTTGGGCAGGTGCCTGTCCTCAGTCCAGACTCTCCAACTGGCCGGGGAACGTCCACCGGAGGCAAACAGAAGAAAAAAAAAAATGAAGAAAAGAAAGAAAACCAAGACGGGTGGTTTCAGGTGGATCCGCCACCTCCACCACTCCCAGGGGCAATCCTGGATTCCCCTCTGGTGCCCTGTCTCTTCCACCCTCCACTTCACTCCTGCAGTGAGGGTGTCACCACCTCTTCAGCCTTAGCCCAGTGGCTTACCCACGCTTCTTCTTCAGCTACTTGCCCCTGCTCCTTCAACCTCTCTCTGGGTCTGCCCCTGGCCTCTAGATATAGCCCACGCTGCCAATTGGCCCCAATTCACTTCACCTGACATGGAGGTAAGGCTGAGCTGGTGCAGACCGGGAGTTCCCACCGTAGAGTAGATGTCACTGCATGAGGTGGTTTGTGTCCCTGGCCAGGGATACACCCCTGGTGAGTGCCCTCCGAGCTCCCACAACATGTCCCATGCCTTGCAGGTGTTACTACTATCGTCAACTCTATATGCCCCTGGTGTTGAACCCTCTGGCTCCTGTCTCTCTGCAACACTCAGGCTTGCTGTACCCCGTCTTGCTGTGCCCCCCCAAATCATATGCCCTCTCTCTCCAGGCACTAATGAGGCCTCCAAACCTTCCCTTGTAGCCTCATCCCAATCCTCCAGGGTAAACAAACACAAAACACAAGCCCCTAGGCTATAACTTAAATACTAGCAATAACAACAATGCTATGTCTCTTTAAGGGGACAAACTTCCACTCAGAGTAACATGCCCCTATCTAGGTACCTGGAAGACTCCCTGTAGTCCTATAGCACCTATATATCAGAGCAGGAAGTACTGGAAGAGCTAGGCAGGCAGCACCAGGTCTCAAGTAGCTTCAGCAGGCAATAGCTCCTTCCCTGTCAGTTGTCAGAGAGCATGTGTGTCTGCTAGCTACAGCCTGGGCTTATATATCCCAGAACCCTGCCTCCTGCCAGTCAGGTGATGTCAGCAGGTGTTGCCAATTACTCCCTTAAGCTATTACCCTGGCAACCTGCACCTAGGGAGGTCTATTTGGCCTGCAGAGCTCCCTGGCCAAGCTTCTTCAGTGTTAAGGAGCAGGCACATCTTTGTGTCCTGCTACAGATGGGAACAGATTGAATCAGTGTTGAACCAAGTAGGGACAGACATAATCTGTTTATAAGAATGTGGAATACCAGGGGAGATGGATTATAAATTCTTTGAGAAAAGGTGGAGATGGAAACCATCTTGGTGGTCAGTGACAAATGAGAACAAAGTGGCATGGGTAGCAATATTATTCAAGAACCCAGAGCTCAGAGCAAAGCCTGGACAACCAGAGCCACACTACAGCTGCCAGCCAGGCTCTGCATGCCTGGATCACTGCTGTTGCAGCCCCAGTAGGCCCTCAGAAACCAAAGTAAGGCTGCTGGGGTAAGCCCAGGTGTGGGCCCCTACCCCATCTGAGGCAATTTGCCCTGTGCTACAGCGAGCATGCAGGGGCATGCCTGGGGACAACTAGCAGCAGTGCAATTATGTGCTGCTGCTATTTAACCCGGCAGAAACAGAGGTTCCTGCTCATGGGGATGCATCCAAGAGTTACATTTCACATGTCCAACATGAAATGCCCATAACTCTTATATCAACAAATTTCAGTGGAATGGTTTGAAGGTATGTCCCTGTCATGATGGCAATTTCAGGCCAAAATTTCTCATTCATGTTTTTCTGGGTGAAGAAAAAATATGTAAAAATATTAAAATAAGCTCCTTCCTATTCTAGTTCTCCTCTCACTAAAAAATGGTTGTGACTTCTTCAACTTCAAAACACATCCCCACATACCTTTTGTATAGAGACCAAGCTCAAGTTGGTTTTGAGCTCAAGTTCCAGAACCTCAAGTTCCAAAAAACTGATTGACTAGCTACAGGAATGGATAATAAAAAACACTAAAAAGTTGTCTTACCAGAAGCAACAACCCTGCTGATTTTGCAATGTAGCAAAATCAGGCAAACTCAGAGCACAATTTATTAAGGACCCACTTCAAACAGTCAGCAAAACTTATATTTTATGGGCTTAATGAAAAGGATTCTAAATAGCCATAAAAACTTGGACTAAGTCATATCCATATTTTTCCCTTGGACTTGTTGTTAAATCATGACCTGTTAAGGAAAGACTAATTGCTATGGTGGAGATTCATCTCAGTGCACCAGAAAGTAATGGCATGCTTTGACAAATATCAGTACTATATATAAGGTGATAAAAAGTCAGTGGCCATCTCAAGCTTAGTGGCCCATTGCACCTGGTAAGAATTTGCACATTATGTTAATCTATAAAATCTGAGTGATTCTGCGCACGTCCTTAAAATAGATAGAGAACCCACCTTTACTATGTTTGTGTATATTAGGACAGTGGTATTCAGCCTGTGGTCTGTGGCTTTGGAAATTCTGTCTGTCATACACCAGTGGGATTTTTGAGAATTGAATACATCAGAAGTCCCACCCCCAAGCCACCATGCTGGCTACCATGTTGGTCCCAGAATCCCCTGCTGCCCTGTCACATGCTCTGTGACATCAGAAGTCCCACCTCCCTGTCCACCGTGTTGGCTCCAGAATTCCCTGCCTTATCACATGTCCCATGACATCAGAAGTCCCACCTTCCTGGTCACCATGTTGGACACCATCTTGGTCCCAGAAATCCCTGCTGCCCCATCACATGCCTGTGACATAAGGTCTGCCCCTTGACTGGGAAACACCACCCCTTACACAGCCCATCCTGGGACCCCAGAAGGTCAACCCCCCATATCTTTGAGGCACAGGAGGGGTTCAGACCCCTCTAACAACTTGCCCTGACCCCCTCAACCAATCAGTAGGGGGGATTTCAGGGGCATCAGACTTCCCCCAGGAACAGTGCCAAACCAATCAAAGTAAGTATAGGGATGGGACCTAGGCTGGAAGTCTCTGGCCTTTTCCCTGGATGCTAATCTGCTTCAGGACAGGTCCCCGGTATGTATCCATTATTTTTACTCTATATGCATATAGACACCTTTTCTGTTTGATTACACTATCTTTTACTTACTGCTTTTAAGAGTGGGTGGAGGTGCCCATAGAGTTGTAAGTTCTTTCCCCTAATCCCAACTAATAGCTAAAAAGAGGCATTATTTAATTGACCTAACTACCTTTGATACCAACCTGTGTTTTTCAGGCAGTCTGCTACCTCTTATGACATGTAAAGGTGCCACAGACACCAAGCTACTACATGACGCAAACCAGCTTCACAAAAAGTTGGGTTAGTCATGCCAGGAAAGTTTTTATCAGTGAAGTGTAATTGTTTGAGAATCTTGTGCAAGTTAACATTCATGTAGTAATTCATAAGGAAAAAACAGGTTGAGGTATATTTAAAACACGTGGTACCCCAATACCTGTTTCCTTCTGTTACATAGTGAACATTGTTGTGGTTCTACCTGGTGTACCAATAAAGAAAAAAAACCCAAATATGTGTCCAATTTTAAGCAGAAGGAAGGTGTGACTTTACATCCATAGCACATTAAACCCAACCCCACAAAGCAACAAAAAGCAAAATTGTTTCTAAATTCTTTGTGGGGTAAATTCAGCCAGAGGACAAACCTCCCCAACACCACCAACATGAGAGACCCCAAAGAACTATTTAGTTATCTTTTTTCTCCTGCCTATGACATTTCCTCTTGTAACTTTATCAATGATGAGATGGCCTGCATATCTTGAAAGCATGCCAAAGAGCAATACACACTCTCACGTAACACTAACATCTTTATAGCCTGTTTCACCACTGCTTACATGTGCTTAAAGCTCTGTGAGCTGCTAGACAGGTTGCAAGGCCAATGCCTGTACCATGACCCAGACTCTGTCATATTTGTGAGCCATGAGGGAGACTGGAATCCTTCACTAGGTGATTATTTAGGCGAGCTCACAAGTGAGATCCCATCAGAAAAACACAGTACAGAGTTTGTGTCATCAGGCCTGGAAACCTACAGGTACAAATTGTCTGGAGGAAAGGCCTGCCTGAAGGTCAAAGCGGTATTTAGCACTGGCCATAAGCAAGACCTCCGCTTGGCTCAGTTGGACACGTGGAGCTACCCTCACTTTCTTCATAAAAAGCAAGCTGTAGGTAATTTGTAGTTTACACTGTCCAACCGTTGGGGTTCCCATCAAACAGAAGGTGTATTTTAATATTCATGTCCATGCCATTCAACAATTTTTTTTCTTGAAAAAAAAATATCACTAGGGAGGTGACCTAGCAGCTCTATCTTTCTTCAAGGAGGCTTGATAATTACCTAGCTGGGGTCATATGAGCCCAGTATTCTCTCCTGCCCAGGGCAGGGGGTCGGACTTGATGATCTAGTTAGGTCCCTTCCAACCCTACATCTATGAATCTATGAATCTATGCTCTGGGCAGTCAGGTTTGCACATCTCCTAAACCTGTGATTACCATCATCCAGGGCGACTACTTCATGCTCTCCAGGAGTGTCTTTGTAAAATAGGCCAGTAGAAAATTGGATGGCAAGGGTGTCATCGCTGTACTTGATCACTAATTCAATGAAGGTTCAGTAAGGTAATAGTTTCATAGGTTTCATAGACATTAGGGATGGAAGGGACTTCACATGATCATCGAGTCCAGCCCCCTGCCCAAAGGACAGGAAGTCAGCTAGGGTAAAAGGAACCCAGCAAGATAAGCATCCAAATGTTTCTTAAAAGTTTCCAGAGTAGGTGCTTGCACCATTTCTGGGGGGAGTCTGTTCCAGGCCTTGGGGGTTCAGACAGTAAAGAAGTTTTTCCTTATGTCCAGCCTAAAACGGTCTTGCAGGAGTTTGTGACCATTGGACCTTGTCATCCCTTGGGGTGCTCTGGTGAACAGGCATTCCCCCAGATCCTGATGCACACCCCTTATGTACTTAATAGGCTGCCACCAAATCACACCTGAACCTGCGCTTCTCCAAGCTGAAGAGTCCCACAGCCTCTCTTCATAAGTCCTGTTCTCTTGCCCTCTGATCATGCATGTGGCTCTCCTCTGGGCTCTTTCAAGCTTCTCCATGTCCTTCCTGAATTGTGGAGCCCAGAATGCAGTACTTCAGCTGCAGCCTCACCGAGGCTGAGTACAGTAGGAGGATGACATCCTGGGTCTTGCTTGAGATGCATCAGTAGATGCAAGCCAGAATTTTGTTCACTGTGCCAGCTGCTGTATTGCATTGGTGGCTCAAGTTCATCTTGTGGTCAGTCATGACTCCCCTAGTCTCTTTCGGTTGTGGTGCTAGTGAGTGTAGCATTGCCGAGCCTATAAGTGTGATGTGGGGATTTTTTTCCACCCCCGAAGTGGAGCACCTTTCATTTCTCTGTATTGAATGCCATCAGTTTTTCATCCACCCACTTTGCAAGCATATTGAGGTTGGTCTTGGTCACCAACCTATCCTCAAGTGTGGATACTCTTCCCCAAAGTTTGGTGTCATCAATGAACTTGGCCAGTCCACTTCTAACACCAGAGTCCAGATAGTTTATAAAGACATTAAAGAGTACAGGTTGGAGATCGGAGACTTGGGACCACTGGTCACTGAGTGCCATGTTGATTTGGTTCCATCAGCTACCACTCTCTGGGTCCGAGAGAGCTGTTGCTCTGGTTTATGAGACAATCTCCCAGAGTGAAATCCAACTGGCTGAAAATATCAGCCAGAAGGTAATTCACCAGGCCCACTGTGGCCCCATCATCAAGATCAGTTCTGTCATCTTTTACAATCTTGCAACAAAGGTACAGCAGCATGTTGCTCAAATCCATATAATCTTCGCTATTCCTGGCAATGAAAAAGTCAAGGAGGGCAGACTCCATAATAGCTGATAGTGGGGGGATCTAAATGTACAGACTTTTCTCGATGCTGGTCTATATAGGCGCTAATTGTAACAAATTCAGTTCGGATTTGGAACACTCTTCAGACCCACAGTAAACAAAAGCCAGGTCAGTTAAAATATATTTCTTTTTCTTCCAGGAGAGTGCCCCTTCTTTCTTCTAAGCAGCTGCTTCTTGGTCTTTCACATATGTCTGACCTGCTGGCTTACCCTCTTCTTTTAAGGGTTTGGAGAGGGCACATACATATGGGGCATGACACATTTCTCTTTCTTTTAAGGCTCCTTCTTTTAATATACATAAGGATGGACTTCTCTTTCTTTGCTGTCATGCCCACCTTATCCAGAACAGCTTGGGAGATGTGACCAATCACATCTTTGGCTATGTTTTGAGCTGCATTTTTAATATGGGGTTTAATAATCTCCGGAACTCTTTTGAAAAGCAGGATGCCTTTTCTAAAGAGGCTGTGGAATATGCTCCCCCACACCATCCCCATACATCATGGGCCTTACCTGATAATCAGGGATACCATGCCCTCCCTGGACTTCATAATAAGTTCTGTATAATGTAGGGTCCCCATGATTTTTTACCATCACTGTAACTTGCCATGCCTGTCCTGATTTCTCTGCTTAGGCATTTCTAGCTGCCCAGAGCTAACTGCAGTCCTGAGGCCTGACTGTTTGACCCCTAGCACCAGTTACCCAGACAACCAATGCTTCTCTCCTGCCACATCTTTGATAAAATTTTACTCTTGCGGACTGCTGTTACTCCTGGCTTAGTGGTTTGTTGCTAGAGCCACTTGCTAGCGAGAGGACATTAGGGCTCCACCTCCCCTGCACCCCACCTAGTACCAACCCATTGTTACTCTGATGTTGCACGGACACAGTTTTGTTACCAGTCATCACTCTTGTCTTGTCCTGTAGGTCCACCACTGTCTTTTCTCCACTGTCCACAGCCGGACTTCCATGTCACCTCTCCAGATAAGTGGACTGACTCCTCTGAGTCAGTCCATGGGGGTAGCTCCTCACTCAGAGGCTGCCACCAACCATCTCTCCCGGAATCTCTGCCTCGGCTGCAGACTTCCTTCAGCTGCTGGGGACTTCCTTCCGGTTCCCCTATCGAACCATAGCACGGGGCTTTTATCTCTGCCCCGCTCCCCCTGCTGGTGAATTGGTGTCAGCACACACCTACAAAGTGTGTCCACAGCAGCACCAGCTTTTCTTTTTCTTCAGGATTCCTGGCCCTTGTTGGCTGTGGCTCAGGACACCTCAGTACTGCCAGTGAGTCCTGCAGTGTGGTGTACCCACAACTGCTGCTATGCTCTTGTGGTTCAGCGTGCTGCAGTGCCACTGGCAGGGCCTGTGGTACAGCAGTCCCACCAATACCCCCCTGTTTCCATGGCTCAGAATGCCACAGGGCCATCCGCAGGGTCCACAGCACAGCGATCCTGCCACCACCGCCATACTCCTGTGGCTCAACATGCTGCAGCACCGCAGGTGAGATCTGTGGCATGGGGCTCCCACCATTGCCTCTGGGTCCCTCTGGCTCGGCGGCCCCCTTGCCCCTGCCACAATCACCATTGTGCTTTTTCTCATTTTAAAACCTCAAAGTCCTCCTCAGGCACAGGTGAAGTTTAATAAACACCTTGCCAAAGCAAAATGAGATGCATCTGTTCTTATCCATCTTTATTTCAATGCTTATTGTGTCAGTGTGATGCTGACTCATGGGAGCAATGTGGCTTTTCATATGTGGTAGTGACAAACTCATTGTTTTTTCCACAGACAGGTCCGCAATGTAGTAAGGGAACCAAAAAGTCCCCAACAAGTTAATGTTCTACCATGTCCATTTAGAGATACAATTAATTGAATCCTCCAGCAATATCAGCCATAAAGGATGTAGCAATCACAAAATATAAGCTAGTTCACCATGGGTAGAAAAAGCATAAGAGCTATCACTGTCTTTAAGTGTCATTTTTCTGTTCGCTTGATCATAGATCAAAACTAATTCAGGTGGGGTAGGGTGGCTGGCAATAATATTGTTCATAAGATCCAGAAACTCTGTGATGGATGAATAATACCCTCACAGGATGTATTCCCACTTTTTAGTCCCAGAAATGATTTCAAAAGGAGTGTCTTCATTGATGTTATTCCAGTTGTGTGGGTATTGTATTTCTGCTAACCTTACCTCCCAGATCCCCAGGAGATCCAGAGGTTTAAGCAGCTATATGGTAAAGTTCAAGCTGATGTTCTATAGGAAAATCCTGGTGCAGGCATTGCTGGGTAGAGTGATGTAAAAACTGCCATTGTTCATCTTGTCCTTCCAGTGGAGGTAATGATTTTTCTTTTACTCTAAATGTTACAGACTTCAGAAGCTTCTACCCAGCTATTAAATTTAGCTGACCACCCCTACCATTTCACCAGTAACTGTTTCTTTCTTCCTTTTCCTTTCTCTGCTAGGACTTTTTCAATCCTGTAAACTCTATCCTGTTTGGGGTTCACTTTTTGTAGTTCTTCAGGATAAGAAGAACCCTCAATAGGTTTATCTTCATATTCTTTTAGGCCAGCAGTCTCCAACCTTTTTATGGTGAAGATCATTTTTTTTGCCAGACTCCTCCCGGGTGTATGAGCCCCCAATCTGCCTGCCAGAGGACAGGAGGCTGCTGCTGCTAACTGGGGCCAGTGGCACCACTGATCTTCCCGGTGCTGAGTATGGAATAGCCTATGGGCGAAATGCCAAACACTGAAACAGTTTCAATTAAACAAAAAGGAACAGTGCTTTTGAAATTAAACAAAACTCGAAATGAAACACTGTACCATTGAAATATCGAAACGGAAGTTGAAGTGAAACAATGCTATTTCACACAGCCTTACTCACTACCTGGTAGCCCATGCCTGTGCATTACAACCTAGTGGGAGTGAACTTCTGGAGTCCCAGGGTGGGCTGTGCAACTTGAGAGGTAATGTTTCCCAGTCAAGGAGTGGACTTTCTGATGTCAAAGGGGCATGTGATGGGGCAGCAGGGATTTCTGGGACCAAGATGGCACCCAACATAGTGGCCATGAGGGTGGGACTTTTGATGTCACAAGGCATGTGATGAAGCAGGAGATTCTGGGGCCAGCATGGTGGACAGGGGGATGGGACTTCTGATGTCATGGGGAATGTGATGGGGTAGCAAGGGATTCTGGGATCAACATGGTGGCCAGCATGGTGGCCTGGAGGTGGGACTTCTGATGTCACAGACCATGTGAAAGGGGCAGGGGATTCTGGAACCATCATGGTGAACAACGTAGTGGCCAACACAGCATCCGGAGGGTGGGACTTCTGATGTCACAGACCATATGATGGGGGGGCAAGGGATTATGGGACTATCATGGTGGCCATTGTGGTAGCCTGGGGGTGGGACTTCTGATTTCACAGACCATGTGATGGAGCAGCATGGGATTCAGGGACCATCACGGCTGACAACATGGCAACCAGGGAGTGGAACTTCTGATGTCACAGACCATGTAACAGGATTATGGGACCATCATGGCAGCCAACATGGTAGCCAACAAGGCAGCCATGGGGTGGGACTTATGATGTTACAGACCATGTGATGAGGTGGGACTTCTGGTCCGAAGATGACAGCCAAGATGGCAGCCAAGGGGGTGGGGCAAGAGGTGGGGAAACAATCAGTGGGCTGGGCTTAAAGTTTGACCAGATATGTACCCATAATACTACTCGCAGAATTGAATGGACATGCAACAGCAGGCCACAACTAGATCCAGTGTACAGAGACAGGCCAGCACACTGAATCACATGTGTAAGCCAACCTCAAATACCAGCTCTGTGTACTGGATCCAGCTGACACCACTGACCCAGTCTGCAGGACCAAATAGTTTAAGCACCACTGTATTATGATCATAGATGTTAAATCTGTAAAAAATATCTATTGCATACTAAAATCCATCATCTTGCAAGTTCAGAAGGTAAAAGAAGCTAAACTGGTATTAGACTTTACTTTAGCCAAAAGGCCTAGATGTCTTCCTGAAAACATCCTACATTGCTTAGATACTATAGTGATGTGCCCATCTAAAAATTCTGAAAACAAAACAGAGACGTCTCTAGAAAAGGCACAGTTATATACAGTTCTCTAAATTACAACCTAGATACCAGTGATACTCAGACATCAGCTCTTGAGCTATAAGTGGCTCTTCAACTTATAACCCAAAGCTCTTCACAGAAAATGTTATCAAAGCTAATTTTTTAACCTCACCACATTGAGTGCATTTTTCCTGCAATTAGTAAGCATTAAAGAAGCTTATACTTTTTGAATCATAGAATCATAGAACCAATGGACCAGAAGGGACCTATAATATCATCAAGTCTAGATCCCCTGCCATAGGCAGGAGGCTAATGAGCTCAAACTAGCTCAACAAGGTGCTTATCCACCCTCCGCTTGAACACCTCCAAGGATGTTCACCACACCACCTCGCCTGGAGTGTGTTCCGGGTTCTAGTTACCCTTACAGAGAAGAAGTCCTTCCATATGTCCAGCCTAAATCTTCCCTCTATTAGTTTGTGCCCATTGATCCTCATGCTCCCAAGGTGTGCCTTCCTGAAGAGTTGTTCCGCCAGATCTTGGTGCTCCCTCCTGACATACTTGTAAGTGGCTATCAAGTCCCCTCAGCCTCCTCGTACTCAGACTGAACAAATCTAATTCTCGGAGTCTCTCCTCATAGGACCTATCCCCCAGGCCCCTAATCATCCGGGTGACCCTTCTCTGCACCCTCCTAAGTTTATCTGCATCCTTCTTGAAGTGCGGTGACAAAACTGAGCACAGTACTCCAGCTGTAGCCTCACCAATCCTGAATATAGAGGAAGAAGCACCTCTCTGGATCTGTTGGCAACACATCATCTGATACACACCAGAGTTCTATTTGACCTGCTAGCAACTTCATCACACTGTTGGTTCACAGTCATCTTCTGGTTGATTGTGACCCCCAGGTCCTGTTCAAATGCTGTGCCAGCCAGTGGGCTACCGCCGACCTTATAGTTATGGTGAAGGTTCTTCTACCTAGGTGAAGGACCTGGCACTTTTCCCTGTTGAACCTTATCTGATTCTGATCAGCCCATAGAATCATTCTGTTAAGGTTGTCCTGGATCCTTACCCTATCCTCTGATGTGCCTGCATTTCCCCACAGCTTGGTATCATCCACAAATTTAATCATAGAGCATTCCACCCCCTCATCCAAGTCATTAATAAATATGTTAAAAAGCACAGGTCCAAGCACCGATCTCTGTGGAACACCATTGTAGACAGCCCTCCAGGATGAGGCCATCCCATCGATTATAACTCTCTGGGACCAGTCTCTAAGCCAGTTATGCACCCACCTCACCATAGGCTGGTCCAGGCCAGTACCTTCCAGTTTGATTGAGAGAATTTCCTGGGAGACAGAAGCAAAGGCCTTACTGAAGTCTAAGTAAAAGATGTCTCATGTCTCTTGTTTAGCCGGTTAGTTACCTGGTCATAAAAGGACACCAGGTTTGCCAGACATGATCTACCCTCCACAAAGCCATGCTGATTGTTTCTTAATACCCTGTCAGTTACAAGCTTGTGATTGATGACCTCCTTAACAATTTTTTCAAATGTTTTTCCTAGAACCGAAGTCAGACTGACCGGCCATTCCTCTTCCTTTATTAAAGATGGGTACCACAATGGCCCTCTTCCAGTTGTCCAGGACCACTCTCAAGTTCCACGACTTCAAATATCTTTGCCAAAGGACCAGCTATGAGTTCATCCAGTTCTCTTAGGACTCTTGGATGTAGGTGTCCAATTGTTCTAAGAGAACCCTCACCTGTTTGGGACTGATTTTATGTTGTCTATTGACTTCCCCATATTCCCTGGGTCTCTGAAGAATCTTTCCTTCTTGGACTATCCAAATGATAAATGAGATATCGCATGTTTTTCTTTTGAACTGAAGTGTGTTGTGACAGTTCACCTAGGGACACGTAATTGTTGTTGCTCTTTGGTTAACAATGACTGCTCATGCAGTGCCTGAGCCACTTGGGATTGAGCTGTAATGTTTACATTATGCATCCAGTGCTGCTGGTAGCAATGGCTTTTTCACTCACCAAATCAAGAAATGCAGGGGTAAAGTCACTCTGGGCTTGTATCACTTATGGCTGCTCTTGAGACATGTCTTGCTCACTACCTTATTTTTAGGTATGGTGAGTGCAAGATAGCAGACATGTTAGCTGGCAATTCACAATCTGGGAAACAGTAGCACACAGGACAGCTGCAGCTAGGCTATCAGTGTGGTGACTACTATTTTTGTACCCCTTCTCCCCCCAAGTCAGTGCCCAGAGCTGATGTCCTGGTTGTATCCCCCTTTCAACCCTTAGTTGCACTATTGCAAGTTGGAGCACAATGATGGGGCACACTCAAAAGCAAGCAACTCCAGAAGTACTGGAGATGTGTTATAGATATACCCAGTGTCACTGCTTTTGACAGACTACTAACAGTATTCCTTTTAGTCTGTTTCAACTGAAATACTGCCTCCCTGGTCTTCAGAAGAGGCCTACATGAGAAATCATTAACAGAATGAGGTGGAACAGAGTTCAGGATCATGGTATATTATTCTTTTAAGATATTAGAGCCTGGGTAGGAAGAAAACAAGACATTTTATATAACTGAAGTAGCCCTTTAGTTTTCAAATTAGCAGAAGTTGTCAGCAACTGTAAGGGACTTTGTACTTGCTCAGTCACTATACAAAAATAACTGTCAGACAGAGGTAGAAGTAGGTAACTTTAAGAAAAATAAAGTGAAGAATAACCACTTAATCTCTAATGAACCATTGCTACTACCATGCCCATCCTTGCCCTTTTCTGAACTACAACTTGCCTACAAGGTCAAGAAATTTTGAAATATTTATGTTCTGTTTATCAAGCCAGAAAAGATTACAGTAACCAAATAAACTGTTACAAGTGTTCACCAATTTACCAATTCTTTCCTTTTTAAATGGAAAATTCAAACACTAAGCCTCTCAACATGAAAAAGAATTCTTTTAGTCTCTGGAAAGTAAAATCAAATTCTTATAAGAGGAAAGACATTCTTACAGGCAATTTAATCATTCTTACCAGAATACAAATGCAAACAACTAGACATTGAATATTCATCAGCATTTCTAATGACATTCACAGAGTTATTTTTATGCTTAATCAAATGAGTCTGAGACAGTTTTTGAATACGGAAAAGACGATACAGTACATTTATGTGCCAATTTATTTGTCGTGCACTTTGCTGAAAAAAAGATGAAGGTTTTGATCAGCTTAAAAACTTGGCAAAAATTTCTCTGTTTATATAATTGTGTCAGGGAGAAAGCAGTAAAATTATGTAAGCATTTCATTATGCATTGAAGAAAAACATTCATCTCACATTGATTCCAAGATCTGTAGAAGGTCAGATAGAAATTGTCACCCATTTTCCTAGTTAAAAGGAGTACACTTTTAAAATTAATGTTTTTGTATCAGCCAATTGGACAGGAGGAATACATTTCACACTACTAACAGACACTAAATTGACACACACTTAACTGGGACTTGACTTAGCTTAGCTATTTTTAAAGGCACTAATTCTCTGGCTTTGCAGAGTCCCAGATTAGTTGAAGAATACAAAAACACAAAAGACAAAATAATTGAGAGCCTGGTGAATTTAGACAATGCTGCTGCCAACTGCACTGTTAATTTGGTTATTCTGTCTTTTGTTTTCTATACACACAGGATCAACTGAACTGCTTTTCCTGGCATTTAAATCTTTTCATTATTATTTTGGGGGCTGGTCCTGAAAGATGCTAAGCACTCTCTACTCCCAATGAAATCTAGATCAATCTATGGAGCAGAAAGTCAAAATGTGATCTCAGAATGAATATAGAATTTTCTAATGGTGGCAGGGAGAATAGGATGCAGGGGTTAAAAAGTCAAATATTATAATAGAGTGTTCCAAAGGAGGAACTGGGGGACTTTTTGGAACAGAGGGAGCCTGTACAGGAGGAATGGTCCCCACCTGAATCAAAATGATACCAACTGCTAGCATGTAATATGAAAAAGGTGATAGAGCAGCTTTTAAACTAAAAATGAGGGGAAAGCCAACAGGTGTGGAACATCACACAGTTCAGATTGACACATCCTGTAAGGGTGAAATCATAAAAAAATGGCATAAGGAGCAGGAAGAAGCAGCACAAGCAAATACCTTTAATGATTAAAAACTAACTCAGAAGCCAACCAGGAAACAATAAGAAGTATAGATGCTTTTATGCTAATGATAGAAGTCCAAAATCAAAGGTGGGGGAACTTGAATTCTTAGCATAAATAATGATAATGACATAATAGGCATCTCTGAAACATGGTGAAATAAGAAAAATCAATGGGATGCTGTAATACCAGGATACAAAATATACAGGAATGGTAAAATAGGTCATACCAGTGAGGGAGTGGCACTCTACATCAAAGGCTCCATCAAATCAAATAGGGTAGATTTTTCAACTGATAAAAGAGGTACAATACAATCTCTCTGGACAGAAATTCCAGGTTTCAATAGAAAAAAAATATTTCTGGGGATTTACTTTTGACCCCCAGACCAGGGCTACAGCAGTGAGCTAGAAATGTTAATAGAATTGACTGAGGCTGCAACAGCAGAAAACACAGTAATAATGAGGGACTTCAACTATCCATAAATAGATGGTCAATCTAACATCAGGCCAGGATGAAGAGTGTGCGGGCCGGGGGCAAGCCGGGCCCGTCTTTGCGCACGCGGGCTGTGGCCAGCAGCCCGGGCACGCGGGGTCGGAGAAGACCGGGGGCGAGCTAGAATTAGTCACGGACGCGTAGTGGTTGATTTAAAGATTATTTTACTTACACCAAAGATGGTCGCGGTGCAGGCAGGAAAACTTGCTTGAGTTACAGTTGCAGATAGAAAAGAAGAGAGGCGGACTAGAGTTCCTCCCCGTGAACACTCTTCTAGCCCATCCGGTTGGAGGCTCTAAACTGCGAGCCCGTCGGACCAACCAGAGAAAGTACGTAACGGTAAAGAGCTCTGAATTCACTCACATGAAGGTTGTTAGGCTCCGTGGATCCTTTTTGCACGCAGGGAAGAAGGATACGTCGGGATTGCGCTGGGTGACGGGGAGAGGCCAGAGGCTGGTCAGGCCCCTGTTGCCTTTTAAGAAATGCGTTGGGTCCGTAAGGATCTGCAGCACTTAGAGATCTTCACACAGCGTGAAGTCTCCTCCTCCTGGTGTTCGTGGAGTCCTCCAACTTGGGCGGAAACCACTCAAGCTTTTTATACGGCTAGCAAGCCAATCACTAGCCGCCACGTGTGAATAATTTAACACAAGCCAATAATGGGGCTCAAATTAGAATACAAATGGCGGGAACTCTTTGCAATGAGCATTTCTGTGCTGCAAAGAAGAAATGCACACTGCAAAGAAAGCTACAAAACGGCGGGAACTTCTTTTGCACCCGGGGTTCTCCTCTGCAGCAGAAAATTCCACCGTGCAAAGAAGCTGTAATTTGGCAGGAAATAATTCAGTGGTGCCAAAGCGCACACAAAACAAAAATCACAACTTTGGGTTGTGACAAAGAGATCAAATTTCTTGAAGTTACAAAAGACTGCTTCCTTGGAACAAACAAAAGGAAAGGCCATTCTTGACCTTATCTTAAGCAGTGGACAGGGTCTGATGCAAAGGCTAAGTCTTACTAAGCCACTCTGCAATACTAACAACAATGCAATTGGGTTTGACATCTGTGTGGAAGGGGAGACTACACCAAAATGAGAAAGCTAGTTAGAAGCTGAAAGGGACCCCTAAGGAAGTGAAGAACATGCAAACAGCATAGGAATTGCTTGAGAACACCATACTGGAGGCACAGTGCAAATCCATACCAGAAGTAAAAAGAAATGGAAAGCAAACCAAAAGAAAGCCAGCATGGTTTAATGATGGAGTTGCAGAGGCAATAAACAGGAAAATGGCTTCTATCAAAAAGTGGAAGTCAAATCCTAATGAGGAAAATAAAAAAGAGAATAAACTCTGGCAAATCAAAAATAAAACTGTAATAAGGCAAGCTAAGTAAGAATTTGAAGATAAACCTGCTAGAGACACAAAAGGTAACAATACAAATTTCTTTAATACATTAGAAGCCAAAGACCTGCCAAGGAGTCGGTTGGGCCAGGGTGTAAAAGGGGTACTAAAGGATGACAGGGCCATTGCCAAGAAACTAAGTACATGTACTCCTCACTTAAGTGTGTTTCGTTATTATGTTGCTGATCTATTAGAGAACATGCTCGTTTAAAGTCACGTTGTTTGGCTGCCACCTACTAGTGAGTAACTACCATGACATAATTGGATTCACTTAACATTGTTTTGCTTAAAGTTGCATTTTTCAAGAATGTATCTACGATGTTAAGTGAGGAAGGAGTAGCTGTATATTCTTTGCATCTGTCTTCACTGTGGAAGATGTTAGGGAAATTCTATCACTAGATCCACTGCTCTTTAGGGACAAGTCTGTGGAGTTGATCCAGACTGAGGTTTCAACAAATGAAGTTGTAGAGGAGTTTGATGCATTAAACAGTAGTAAATCACCAGGACCTGATGGCATTCACCCTAGGATCCTGATGGAGCTTGTATCAGAATTGCTGAACTCCTAGCTGCAGTATGTAACCTAGCACTAAAAACAGCCTCAGTAGCAGACAACTAGGGGACTGCCAATGTGACTCCAATATTTAAAAAAAGGCTCTAGAGGGTATGCCAGAGAATTAAAGCCAGTGAACTATCTTCTGTTCTTGGAAAATTGGTAGAAACAATAATAAAAAAAATGTTCAGCACATGGATGAACATGACTTGTGGGGGAATCAATATGGCTTTGTCAAAAGGAAATCATGCCTCATCAACCTACTAGAGTTCTTTGAGGGTGTCAGTGAGCAGGTAGATCAGGGTGATCCAGCTGACATAGTATATTTGGACTTCCAAAAAGCCTTTGACAAGGTCCCCTATCAGAGGCTTTTAACTAAATTAGGTAGTCACAGGATTACAGGTAATGTCCACTTGTGGATTAGAAATCGTCTTAAAGATAGAAAGCAAAGAGAGAGTATAAATGGTCAGTTTTCAGAATGGAAAGAAGAAAAACAGCAAGGTTCCCCAGGGATCTGTGTTGGGACCAGTGCTGTTTAACATATTTAAAATGATCTGGAAAAGGGGATGAGTAGTAAAAACCAAGGTGTATTATGAAGAAATACAGAAGGACCTGGCATGAGTGATCAAACAGCAGATGCAATTCAATGTAGATAAGTGTAACGTGATGCACCTGAGTAAAAATAACCCAAACTATACCTATATTATGCTGGGTTCTACACGAGCTATTAACACACAAAAAAGAGATCTGGGAGTCATTATGGACAGTTTATTAAAAACATCACTTCTCAGCAACCATCAACAGGGCAAACAAAATATTAGGGATTATTAAGAAAGTGTGGAGGCTTCTCTGATGCATGTAAGAGCAGACTCAATTAATTGAGTCTCCTCTGGTCCTCTTTGAATTCTATAGTTTGAATATATACCACAAGATAATATGGAACCTACTACTATAGATTTCAAATTTTCAGCATTCTAATTTGATTACATCCTCTTTTTCCCAGTAGAAACCAATTAAAAAGGAGAAAGAGTTTAGTTTTCATTACATCCTTCATAATTTTGAGTAGGTCAGTTAATAAATTTGAATATCTCAAACTTTTATTATCTAAAAAATTAAACCTGAAATATTTGAACTACTCATCACTGACAGCTGATAAAACATCTTATGGCTCATGATCTTATGGATCCATCATTCAAAGCCCAATTTAGAATTCTTACAGATTAGAACGCAAAAGTCCTTAGTGTAACAAAGCGCTTGTCCCAGGGTGTGGCCGCAGTGCCCCCTGGTGGCCACTCAGGCCAGCTTGGTCCACTTTTCTGGGAAACTCTCCCCTTTCCTCACCTGCCATGCCTTGATGTTCTAGCCCTGAAAGAAGGGAAGCTGCCCCAGGGCTTTCCAAGCCTAATCTCACCCATGGCTTGTGGGCTAATTACATGTCTCAGCATACCTGTATATGCTGATCAGGACTCAGCACCTCCAGCCTCAGCCCCTTTTTCTCTTGGCTGGTTCCCATAGCTTAGACCCACTACACCGGACTTGGCTGTTGGGTCCCAGCATTGTCCTGGCCTCCATGGGCCTTGCCTGCCCTGCTCTGGGCATCAGTCTCATTGGCTCCACTCTGTCCTGCTCTGGGCTTGCTGCTCCCTCAGAATGCCTTGAGCCTGCCCCCAGCAAGGCTCAAAGTGAGTACATGTCCCTAGGGCACTAATGGGACCTCCAAAGACAGCCCCTCACAGTCCCAAACCCAAGACACTGGTATGAACTATAACCAAAAGAGACGCCCCCGGGCTATAACACAAACTCTCCCTTCTGGGCCCACCGATGTCAACAAAAGGGAAAACAGCACACTGCTGCTTTAAAAAGGAAAACCGTTCCCCACCTCAAGGTAGGCAAACAAACCCTTAGGGCAGCTCTCACTAGGTAGTCCTAAGGCAGCTCACCTATCCTGGAAATCTTCAAAAGGAGACTGGACAGTCATCTTACTGGGGTCACTTGACCCCAGTTGTCTTTCCTGCCTAGTGCGGGGGGCTGGACCCAGTAATCTACAAGGTCCCTTCCAGCCCTTAACAATCTGTGAATCCATGAATCCATCGAGCATTCCCTTGTAGCTTTCCCAGCTATGGGTTCATTCCCCTGCAGCTTGCAGGGCTAGATTGCCCTGCTCTGGCTTGGGACCTGTGTTATATGGCTCCCTGGCCCTGCCCTCTGCTAGTCACCTGCCTCCCAGAATTGCCGCAGATGATTTCTGATTTGGCTGGGTAGAACAGCCACCAGAAGCCCCCTTGCTGGGACCTATGGTGTCTCTATGCAAGCCCCTGGCCCCTGATGTTGCTGTCACTGCTGTGCTGGCTCTGTGGTAGTTTTTTCCACCCTTAAGTCTGCATCAGGGGCCCTGTCTGGTCAGCAGGCCTCAGAGTTTGCTCCCCACCTCAGTAATGGGGTAGGACCCTGTTACACTTAGTAAGAGAAAAAAATCTAACGTTTATGGTACTAAAAACATAGCTTTTTCATCTACCAAGCATGATTTAGTCAACTACTTACTTTCTTTATCAAGGGGATAGTTACACAAGTCATACCTCCTCCTGCAAGGTTATTATATATAGCACTTCCTTCTTGGAGCAGTAGGTCACTGTAATTCGTTGGGTCTTCCAAATGATCTTGAGATCAGAGATGTATCCTGTTGTCATTGAAGTCAATTGCAAAGTTCCTGTTGACTAAGAGTTAGGATTGCAGCCCAGAAAACTAAATCCAGATTTTAATATAGTGCTGAACATTTGTTTCATTATATTGCATGATTTGCAATAGCCTGGGTGTCTAGTGTAAATACAGCTGTACAGTCGAATCCTGTACAGTAGAAATCATACTTGCAAACATTCAGGGTAACATATAAATGATCTACTGAGATAAATATGCATTCTACATACTCTGTTTTTATTGTGCCACCTTGACATTCAAATTCTGGTTTTACCCAATTAAATTTAACTTTGTTCACAGATTGAACTACCTCATATACTGAATATACATAATAATCTACCAAAAATTATAAATTAACTGTTATGCTGCTAGCTTGGAGACAAATAAAAATTTGATTCTCTGAACTGGACTCTCAAAATAATGTACTGGGAACCAATCAATGCAAAATTTGTAATCCAAATATGTAACAGTTAACAAATATCAAATCAATTCATTCTACCACCTAGCCCAACCAGGAATGTCTATTAATCAGATGACTGTTGGCTTTAGCAGTAGAGTTCTTAATGACAATAATTCAGAGAAATAAGCAAGAGCCTCAACATACTGTTACAGAATCCTGCTAACATGACTACATAACTACAAGTCCCAGCTCTTATGCAAAACTTAATTAGTGCATTCAGGGCTTGGGAGAGCATGGAATATGTTCTGCATTCTAAAAATATGTGAAAACCTTAGTTTTGGTCGTTTGCCAGTAACATAGATAACATGGTGGGGAACTTGACCTCTATGCTACAAGAAAATTCCAGCTGTTGTATAAATTTAATCTTTTATATGCTAGAGTAAAAAGGATTCTGAGATCTTGTTTCCCTTTTTACCACTCTGTGTATGACTTCTTTTCTTGAATTCCTTATAAAAATAATTGATTTTCCTCTTTCTAGGATCCTGCAGATGTAGAGGAGGCAGAAGCTTATCTTCAGCATAATTCAAAGACAAAAGGAGCTTGGAGGAGGAGTAAACCAAGACATCCATGTAAACTGTGAGCCCCAAATGGGAACCAGGATATTGGAAGGCGAGCAAGGTACCTGTAAGTAGAATAGAGAACAGTGTTCTCAAAGGAGAGAAAGCAGAGAATGTTAAGTGTGAGAAGTGCACCGGGCGCCAACTTAGCTAGATTAGATGTGACGGCTTGTTGGGGAACTTATGCATGTCCCCTCATTTGCCCCTCTCCTCACTGGCCTCTGCAAATTCTGTCCCACATTCTCTCTTCTTAGCCTCCTGTGACTTCATATTATCCCCTTTGTCACAATGAAAAATGCAATGGCTAACAAAATTAAAGGGAAAATAAGAATGGATTCTAACTTACCTGGTAAATACATTACTGTGGAGCCCTCAGTTGGCACTGTGAGTATAGTCCCGCCCGGTGATTGAGGTACCCCAACTCTCCTGACATGACTTGATGGAAAAATGTAAAGAAGGAGGAGTTTCAGTGGCGCTCCCTCTCCCTTGACCCGAAGACAGGGTACTCACAGGTTCGCCGCAGTGGTCCTCGGGGCTCTGCCTCCCCTACACCTCGTCCACTCACTAGCTGCTTGGGTCTTCATGCTCCCGTGCTGACTTGGAGCTAAGGCACATGTCCCAAAAAGGGACATCCATAAAGGGTGCCCACCCCACAACTGTGAGTACAGTGTGGGCACTGGCAGTCTGCCTGTCCGCCCTGATCCCTAAGTCAATCCTGAGGGTCAAGATGCTGCCTTCAGGATCTGAGCCAATAGAGTCTGGTGATTCTCTTAGGGAAAATCGCCGCTTTGGAGCCCTAATGTTTCAGGGCCGGGAACTGCCTGTTCCCAGATGGGTGCCAGTTACTGCCCCTGCTCCTCTGCCATGGGGCAGTGTCGACAGGACCACTCCTGCCAGCCCGCCAGGTCTTGGCATGCCTGGCATGCTCCCAGCTGGCTTCCTCCCCAACCAGCCTTGCAGTGGGGTTTTTAAATCTCACACAGTGGCGGCCTCAGCTGATGTCATCAGCTGGCTGCCACCCAGCTTGATTGACAGCCGCTTAAAGAGCCGGCAAAATGCCAACTCGCACAGCTCTATCTCTGCCCTGGTCTGCCTCAGAGGTAAGTTCTCCGTGGCATGGGCATTCCTGTTTCCTTCTTCAGAAATGTCAGGGACTGTCCCTGGTGCTTCCAACTCCCACAGGTATCTCTCCACGGCCCCCACAGATCTCCCCCCTTAAGCTGCCTTGTGACATCTTGGCATTTCATTGGACTTCTGGCACCACCTGGTGTTGTTTCTGGTGTGCTCACCACACTTCCTCAGCTGGCTCATCTTGGTTGAAATATCTGGAAAGGAAGTCCGTCATGAGGTTGTCTTTGCCAGGGCGATGCACCACCATGAATTTGAAAGGTTGTAGGGCAACTGCCCAGTGAGTAATTCAGGCATTCTCTATGTGGGCCTTCATCAACCACTGGGTGGGGCATGATCAGTGACTACCACAAACTCCTGACCTAGCAGGTAGTATCTAAAATACTTGATCACCCAGCGTATCACTAGGCACTCTTTTTCTATAGTAGCGTACCTGACTTCTGCCGAGTTAAGCTTATGCTAGCGAACAAGATGGACTGCTCATCTCCCCACCATTGTAGCAGGACAGCCACCAAGGCATTGCTGGATGAGATGCATCTATCTGTAAGATAAAGGGGGCTGAGAAGTCAGGGGTATGCACTACCACATCTCTGCACATAGCCTCCTTTAGGCTCTCAAAGCTTTTAGCCATCTTTGGAGCCCATCGTGAGGCCTTCACAGCCTTTCCTGTCAGGGCATCGGTGAGGGGTGCAGCAAGCTCCACAAAGTGCGGCATGAACCTCCGGTAATAGTTAATGCATACCAAGAAGGAATACAGTTGTCGTTGGTTATGTGGCTCTTGCAAGCAACGTATTGCTTCAACCTCGTCTTTCAGGGGTCTGATCATTCCCTGGCCTATGCTAAATCCCAAGTACTTGGTCTCGTGCATGGCCAGTTTGCATTTCTTGGGGTTAGCCATCATTCTGGCCGTTTTCAGGTCTCCTAGGATAGCCCTCAGGGTGTGGAGATGTTGTGCCCACTTGGTGGTGAAGATGACTATGTCATTAATGTAGGTGGCAGCACAGGCTACATGCAGGGCCAACAGGGAGTCTGTGAGCCATTGGAGAGTGGCTGCAGCCCCACTGAGCCCAAAAGGCATCTGCAGGAACTCAAATAAGCCCCATGGTGCCATCTTGGTGCAGTCCGAAGGTCTCATCAGGATTTGCCAGTATTCTTTGGCTAGGTCAGTGGTAGATATGTACCTCACTTCCCCTATCTTCTCCAGGAGGTGACTGGTAAGGGGCATAAAGAAAGCATCAAAGGTTGTTAATGCATTTAACTTCTGGTTGTTCATGCACAACTGAAGTGATTCATTGGGTTTGGCAACGGGCACTATGGGGCTGCACTAGGGACTTCAAGATGGATGGATGATCCCCTGTCTCTGCATCTTATCTATTTCCTGCTGTACTTCTCCTTGCAGCTGTTGGGGTATAGATCTCCACCTCTCTCTGTCCAGTGCACCAGGCCGAGTCCTAATCTCGTGCTCCACTCCTCGTGCCTACCCAGGGGTCTCTCAGAACACATCCTGGAAGGCTGTCACCATCTTGGCCAATTCCTGTTGTCGCTCAGTGCTCAGGTCCTCCCCAAACTGGACTTGCACACTGGGGATCTCCCTAGTCTTCAATTCCAGGCAAGGGGGTTCTAGCTCCTCCTCCTCCTCGTCATGCTGTGCCATCCACCCTTGTGGTGTCTTCCACTCCTTGAGGAGGTTGACGTGGTAAATTTTATGTTCCTGTCAGTGCCTGGGTTTAAAAACCTCATAGTCTATGGGCCCTATGTGCCTGATCATCTTGAAAGGTCCTTGCCACAAGGTGAGCTGCTTGTTCATAGAGAACAGAAACAAAACCAGTACCATATCTCTGGGTAGGAATTTCCTCAGCTTTGTTCCCCGGTCATACTGGGCTTTTTGCCATTCCTGTGACATCCTCAGATTTTGGCATGCGATCTGCTGTGCTTTACTTATCCGTTCCTGTAGTTCATGCCGATATCTTTCAGCAGTGATCCCTGGCCCCACCAGCCTCTCCCACTCTTCCCTGATGATCTGTAACAAGCCTCTTGGGTTATGCCCATCTATGAAGTGGAAGAGTAAGAACTGAGTAGACTCTTGGGGTGCATTATGCAGTGTAAACAAGGAAGCTAGTACCTTGTCCCACTTGCATGGGTCCTCCTGTGTGCATCTCTGGAGCACTCTTTTGATGGTCCCATTAAGCCTCTTCACTAACCCATTGGTCTGCGGGTGGTATATGGTGTTTTTAGGTAGTTAATGCCCTGGGTGTTGCACAGGGCCTTCATTACTCCCAACATAAAATTGGTTCCCTGGTCAGTGAGTATCTTGTGAGGAATCCCTACATGTGCAATCCACTTTAATAATTCGACTGCCACCCGAGTTGCTGCAATTAACCTAAGTGGTATCACTTCCAGAAAATGTATACTTGGAGGTAAGTTCTCTGTAGCGTGGGAGTCCCTGTTTCCTTCTTCAGAAGCATTGGGGACAGTCCCCGGCACTTCTGACCCCCATGGGTATCTCCTACCCCCGCAGTTAACATTTAAGTAAAAATTAGAAGAAAAGTGATATCTCATCTTGGAGACCCGTATCTGTTACTACTATAGACACTCTGGCTCTGAACTAAAAATGTATAGAAGATTTAAAATGAATGCCCACATCTCAGACTGTGGGTGGAAAGCAGAGTAAAACAAGCAAAGTGAGGAAGATAGAATGGTTTTCAGTAGTTTAATATTTGTTTTCAATTTCCTATAAAATGTATAGATAAGTGGTGTTGACTGGTTTGAAAACCATAATACCCTTCCTTCTTTTATCTACTCCTTATTAAAAAATCAATATTTTCTTTAATTTATATTAGCTTTAATGCACAAGCCTGATGTCATAAACATTTACTCTATATTCTACTATATCCTGTAATCCACAAAAATAAAAATTTACACTTCAGCAATTTATTTGGTCCCTTAATATTCTAATATCTTTTTGTATGGAGGTAACAGATTTGTAACAAATGGGATTAAAACCTTTTACCATATTTCTTCTTTTGCCAAACTCTGAAATCCTTGACCACGAGTCATTTCCTTGGGGAGAGACTGAATTAAAAACTGAGTTAGCGTCTCTGAATTTAGCCCATATTGATGTATTACAAGTTCCATTATAATGATGGAAACTTTTTGCCAGATTCTTCCATTTGAGGTTCACATTCATTTCCTTGCCTAAGTAACATCTTGCTCTAATGCGACTAAATGAATAAACATTTGGAAAGCAATTAAAAATGCAAACTCAAATTCTTTAATATGATAGAAGAATATTTATCCTGGGAAGTTATAAATAATGTATGAGCCAGAATTTTCTCTAAGAAGAATCTAATTAGGAGCATGATATTAAATTGTTGATAAAAGGAAATAAACTGAGGGGAAAATATAGATAGCTTCTGCCAATAGTTCAAATTAAAATTTAAAGCAACTGTTATAAGAGCAGTCATTCAACAAATTTAACAATTAATGTTGGAATTTTTAAAGGGGCCTAAAGGAAAATATGAGACCCCCCCCTTCCATTGACTTCCAGGACAGCTAAGTACCTAACTTACTTAGGCCCCTTTAAGAGTCGAAGGTTTAGAGGCAACTCCTAGCTCCCCCCACTACCTCCCCACCCCAATGTAGGAAGTTGAATTGGAGATTTAAAAAGAAATTCAAACAAAATTGCTGGAAGAAGCAAAAGAAGGAAATGCTTCTGAGCCATTTAAAGGGAGGGAGAGGAGAATGTCAACCAAGAGGAAATGACTGAGTGAATGGGGTCAGCCACAAACACTAACTGAGAGCCACAAAAGAAAAAGAAAAAGAAACATTCTACAAAAAAGATGGTGGTGGCATTAAAAGGAAACAGCAAGAACAAAGACAAGACAGTGTTGTGATTCTGAGGATCACTGGAAAAGATCACTTGCACCCCCTTGTGGCAAAAACCAAAAAGGAAGCAAACCTTAAATAAGGGTCTTTTTACACTTTACACTGTGGGGCACACAAATGTTGATCAGTGTTAGTGCTAGCTCAAGTTTAAAACAGTCACACTGCAGGCCAGCAGGGGCCTGGAAGACTGAAAGGTAAGAATCCCCCCTGCTCCCATTCTGGCCTTCTCCCCCATTCCCTGCTCCCTGGGGCTACCCCAGTTCTCACATGCCCCCAGAGCTTCCTCCCTACCCCCCATTCCCACTTACTAGTGGCTGCCTGCACTGTCTGTCCCAAAGAAGCAGGCAGAGAAGGGTCAACCTCAACCCTGCCACCACTGCTATTGCCAAGATGCTGCTCTTCTCCAGGCTGAGCTTGCCTGGAGAACAGCGGTAGTGGCCAGGCTGGCAGGTTAACCCTTCCCAGACAGTACAGGTAGCCACAAGTAAGCAGGAGGAGGGCAGTGAGCAGGGATCTTGGTGCTGGGGAGGGCCGGAGGGGGGGACACAGGGGGAGCAGTGGGCCCAATCCAGGCCAGTGGGATGGCCAGGAGAGTGTTTACACTAATATGTAGCCTACAGTGGCTACACATTAGTGTAACGTGAGCTGGGTAACACCAACAATAATCCTGCCAGGGAGTGGCATAATTTTGAGCCACTTAAGAAGTGCTTAAAATTTGTTTCAGGTATTAATGTGTGGACAGTTCAGGTGTTAAGACCTCCAGGAGCTGCCCAAAATTACCATGTAACAAGCACCTAAGCATGCTACAGTAGTCTATAGCACAGGTTTTCAACCTTTTTTAAGGAGTGTACCCTTCTGGGTACTATTCTGGTGAAGTGGGGGGGGATGGCGGTGGCTGGACACAGGGGTGGGGTGCTTTCACGTAGCAGTGGCAATGCCAGGTAGTGGATGGTGGCACTAGCCGCCATGTGCAAGCTCTCCCCCAATGTCCAGCTAGCTGGGCGGTGCCTGTATGGCCTGAGGATGGGAGCTGATGCCCTCGCCTCCCCACCCGGCCCTGCTCCTGGGAAGCAGCAGAGCAGGGTGGTGGGTGGTCGTGCTCTGTCCCTGCCCGCACGTATCCCATAGCCCCTTTCTGCATACCCCCGGTTGACAACCCCTGTTGTATAGTAATACCATACCTTACGAAAGCAATACTGCTGTTTGGAGCCATTACTGTTGTTTTTTCTTTAATGGTTATTTTTCAATACATAAAAAATGACATTTGATATGTGGCCTTTAGTTTTTGATGTGACTAAAAGATATATATAAAATCAGACCTTTTTTATCTAGAAAGAAAAAAAATAACCAAAAAATAACCCCAAAACTCCCTTGCATCAGTAAGTTATACAGAATAAATTCCAGAATCATTTTAGAAAAGGTAAAGAATGGAATCCTCATCAAACCAAAGCAACTGTGATTTCCCAAGTGATAGCCTCTGATCAAAATAACAAATCATCAACCCTAAAGTACATTCTCAATTAGTCCCAAAAGAGTAGCTAGAAGCTAACAGGTCAAAAAAATAGGCAAACCCCCCCCCAAAACAACAACTTTACTCCACCAGTTCCAAAGCTTGTTCAATTTATTTTGAAGTCTACCTTCTTGGTCACTTGAGGAGATTTTGAAAACAAAAATCAATTTTCATTTCTAAGTTTAAGATAAATCATAGTGTGGGTCAATTGTTCTGGGACCATACAAGAGTCTATCAACATCCTGCTACTATCCTCATCCTCATTGGTTTAGGCATCAGTAAAAATTAAACAAAAGTGAAAAATCACCTAATTCACATATTTGCCTATTGTGCTGAGGCATGTTTGGGTAGCCTTTGGTTTGCTGCCACTTTCAGCATTCAGGATGCTAAGGTCTGGGTGCTCTGGAAAGCCAATGCTAGCAAGTGGTCGTCTGGAGTCCAGGTGCAGCACAGAAAGAATTACTCAGATTCATGTTCAGTAGCAAGAGTTAAGAGAAGTTTGTCATCACTCAAACAGTACACTGGCTAGTCTGTTTAGCAGTCAGCCCAACTCAGTAAAACCGCCGGGACAAGGTAGCAACACCCTGCATCAATTATGCTCCCCGAGCTCACTCTAAGAAACAATTAATGCAATGCTCCTATTTATACCCAAATATACAAGTTTTCCTGCCAATACTTATCTATTTTTCTGTTTAGATATTCATTTCTACTTTCCTTTTCACCAAGCTCATAAACCTGCCATCCTCAGTTCTTCTCTTATCTCAGCACCTGCCCTCATTTTTTTTATTTTATGCCTACCATTCCCTTCTTGTACCAGCCTTTCTGCTCATCAATGGATTTTTACTATTTGCATTTCTTCTCAAGTCATCCAGAGTTCAGTGAGGCCTGTTCTTGTCCCAAGCTCCTTTTCAGTGCCTTAGCATAACTACAGCTTAGCATAACTATAGTTTAGCATAACCAGAACTCCTACAGTGCTATTGCTGCTGCACCCACTCCTGCTGCTGCACAAATTTTATGTCTGTTTTAATAAGCGTTGATACTTTGGGGTATTTTTCTTGCCAAATTGGCATCTTTTTTAGTTATTCAACAAAAGTTTAATACAAGAGTTGATGAATAGCTAGAGGATAAACAGTCTTCCCTGGGTAAATTAAAACAAAGTGCCAGCTCAGTGATAGTCGTGTTTTAACAATATCAAAAAAAGAAAAAGAAGCAGAAAAAATACCCATTTGAAAATACACAAAAAAGAACAGCCAGGTAAAGGAAAAGTTCATGGCATAATAGTTTCTAAACAGAAAAGCTGGAATTCAAATTGTCTCAGTATGCACTTTGATTTAGGTGTTCCACCTAATTTTTGAGCACCAGTCCCAGAAAAACAATTAGCCAGGGACCTCCATGGAGATACTCCTGAGAATGCCTAAGGGTAACTCAAGTTGGCACCTAGGTGATTTATAAGAGAAGAGGAACATTAGGCACGCCCACCAAATGAATCTGAAAGCTTGGACACACCTAGAGTTAGCCAATGAGAGTGCAAGAGTGTGTCTGAGCTCCTGCTGCTTTTGGGAACTTAGACATCTGACTCAAGCTACTCATTAGGTATCTGTTCACATCTCTCCTGTCCACTTCTAAGGACAGTCACAGAGTAAGCTTCTGAAGACAGGTAATTTAGAACATCAAGTCTCACTTACGCAGTGATTTCTTGTTTCTCCTTTCCATATGTTGCAACTCTGACCCTTGGGTTCAATTCGGACTCAGACTTATAGAAAATGGCACTACTAAACTATGAATTGGTTAGACTTGGAATTGACATTGCTACATTATCAGAAACTCAGCTGTCAGATACAGGTTCTATTCAAGAGAATGATTATACCATATTCTGGAACAGGAAACCAACAGGAGAAAAGAGAGACCAGGGAGTAGGCTTTGCTATTAGAAAAAGCTTACTAGCTTTCTGTTAAAGCCCCATTGCTCAACTAATAATGCCCAGAGTGCATACACAGAATGGCCTCATCATGTTAGTGTCTATGTGCCTACCATTCAAGCCAGTGACAATGACAAGAACAACTTGAAGAAGAGATTGAGAAAACTCACAGAAATTAGACCATTATAATGCTTGGCTACTTCAATGCAAGAGGTGGACGTAGATTTACAAATTGGCCTGGTATTCTGGGCAAACACAGAATTGGTTGAAAATGGCCAGCAAGTGTTAGAACTTTGTGCAAGTCAAAATCTGTGCGTTGCCAACACCTACTTTGCTGGGAAAATCACAAAAAAGACATTGTGGAAACATCCAAAATCAGGAAACTGGTACCAATTAGATCTAGTACTAACCAGGCATAACCATCTGAAAGAAATCCTGTATACAAGATCTTATCACATTGCTGACTGTGACACTGACCATGCCTTAGACTGCTGCAAAGTCAGAATGAATGTCAAAAAGATACACTGCAGCAAAACTACCAGTTGCCCTCAGATAGACATCAGCCAAACTAAAGACATAGAGGGAGCATCTACATGAGCCACTAAATACGCAGTAGACTAATTCTACTGTACATTAGTGTGTCACGGCAAAAGTCATGTTAATGCACTAATCACTAATGCATAGTAAAATTAGTCTACTGTGCGTTAGTGTCACTAAACGACTGTGTGCCAGTGCTACTGTGCAGTAGCACCAGTTACTGCACATTGAGTTAGTACCTGTTATTAAAGGTACTAAATTTAATGTGCAGTAACAATGGCACATTAATGCACATGTAGACATGCCCAGAAAAATGCAAACTAATCAATAAAGAAGTTGTGAAAGCAAGTTTACCTAACAACTCAGCCACTGAGGCTTGGGAAAGCTTAAAAATTAACATGTTCAATGCTGCCAGAACTGCATTTGGCAAAAAATGAAGACTGGTTTGAAGACCACTCTGAAACCCTTCTAGCAGTACTTGAGAACAAGAGACAGCACTAACCAACTAAAAGAAATCACCCAACATCATAACCCTACAAAAATGTGAGAAAGACTCAAAAAGAAAAGCAAAAGGAAACTAAGAGGTGTGCCCAAAATTTTTGGCTGAAATTCTGTGATGATATTCAGAAAGCAGCTGATGCGGGTGATAACCATGGAATAGATGAAGGCATCAAATGAGCCATTGGTCCAGTTGAGAAGAAAACAGCTCTGCTGAAAGACTTCAATGGAAATGTCATCATTACTGATAAACAAAAACAACTTGAGCGTTGGATTGAACACTATGGAATTCTATGCTCCAGCGAGACTGAAATCAAACACAAATAGCTTGAAGGATTACCACAGTTCAAACTTATGATGGATTTAGACACCAAGCCTACATTAGAAGATTTGCAGAAAGCCATTAAATCAATTCCTGGGAGCAAAACATCTGGCAACGACTGTTTGCCTGCTGAAATATACAAATGTGCTAACAACAAATTACTTTGAGAGCTTCATTAAGTTATGCTGCTCTGCTGAAAAAAGAAAGCAGTACCACAAGATTTCAAAGATGTTCAGTTTGTACATTGTATACAAAGGGAATAGAAGCAACTGTGACAACTATAGAGGTATCTCCCTGTCAAACATCATCAAAAAAAATTGTCACTTGCATCATGCTTCCTAGGCTGCAATCTCTAGGAGAAAGAATCTATTCTGCAAGTCAATGTGATTTTCACTCAGGACATTCCACCATTGATATGGTATTTTTGATCAAGCAACTGCAAGAGAAGTGCAGAGAAAAATGAATACCACTGTACATAACCTTCAGTGATCTGACAAAGGCCTTTAATACAGTCAACAGGCAGGGCCTTTCTACTGTTCTAAAGAAACTGGGTTGTCCCCTCAAATGGTTGAACATCATTCACTCATTGCATGAAGGCAACTGTAGTGTATGAAAACAAAAATTAAACACCTTTGATATTAACAATGGAGTGAAACAGGGGTGTGTCTAAGCCCCCATGCTTTTTAATATCTACTTTTTATTACTGCTTCTTCATTCTTTCAAGGACAGCAGTGATGGCATTTATCTTCAAACCAAACTAGATGGAGGTTTGTTCAACACTGCAAGGTTTAGAGTGAAAACCAAGGTGAAAGAGCTGGTCCTGAGAGATTTCCTATTTGCAGATGATGTGGCCTTGGTTGCCCACAGTGAATCTTCCCTGCAAAATCTCTTGGCCAGATTTCTGAATCATGCAAGAGTTTTGGGATGGCAATTAATCTCAAAAAGATTGTGATTATGTACCAAGGGGTGCAAGCAATACCTGACATCACTCTGGAGGATAAATCTCATGATGTCATTGACAGTTTTTGCTACTTGGGTTCTACAAATCAGCAGGAACCTTGACCTCCAGACTGAATGACTAACAGAATCACAAAAGCAGCTAAGAATTTTGGGCTATTACAAAAACATGCATGGAATAACAGCAAACTACCAGCTAAGTTGAAGATACAAATCCACAAGACTTGCGTGCTGTCATCCCTGTTTTATGGTTTGGAAACATGAACTACATGTGCTAGACATGTCAAGAAACTGAACAGCTTCCACGTAAGATGTCTGCATAAGATCCTGAAAATAAAATGGGAAGACAGAATACCAAACACAGAGGTACTGGAGCACAAAGGAATGACACACTTAGACACCACTATCAAAAGGAGGAGGCTGTGATGTCAGTCATATCAGGAAAATGGGAGAACACCATATCTCCAAAAGATAGTGAGATTTGAGATGGCTATAGAAAACAGGGTCACCCTCTATGGTGGTATCATGATGTGTGCAAAAATTGTATGAAGTCATTCAATATTGATGTAGAAAGGTGGGAGGAGTGCCCAGAACCCAGCGCAAACTGGAGGCAACATCTGGTACTGGGTCCAGCTCAGCATGAAGCAGCTTTGATCCAAAGAATGGAAGCAAAGCAAGAACAAAGAAACCAACATGCTATAAATTTGGACTCCAGCTTAGATAGCATATGAATCTGTGAAACTTGTAACAAGCTGTGTTGCTCTTGAATTGGGCTCGTGAGCCACAAGCAGAGTCATCAGGCATCTGACTAGACCTTTTATGTGTACAGTATGATCCAAAGGATCAACAGTTGCCTACTAGGTGCATTCATAGATTCATAAATGTTAGGGGCTGAAAGGGATCTCATGAGATCATCAGGTCCTGTGCGCCCCCCCCCCCCCCCTCACATTTGGGCAAGAAAAGCTAGACGCTCACCTGGTTGGGGTCATCTGAACCCAGCAGTCTTTCCTTTCCTGCATTGCCAACTGAGGTATGTGTGGATGTGCCTCCTAAGCTGGATGGATGATGGGCAATAGAGTGTCATCCCCAAGGCAGAGAAGAGCTAGGAACTAGGCCACATGATGGGATTCCCAATTATTTCTCCGCAGTATGCATGGATCAGTAAAGAAGTCAATGATTATTGTAGTGTGGGGGCTGATAGCAGCCAAGAACTGCTCCATAATCCTGAAGGCCGTGACCTGACTAAATCTGGTCCCCTGTACAGCCTCCTTCTGGGAGAAATCTAATGCCAATGCTGCGCTGACGCACAAGGGTAAAAGAGCAGCAAAACTGATGTAGCGGCTAAGTGTGAGGTGATTAGGTAGGAAATGGCAGAAGTAGACTGCAAGGGTTGTGATTAACACCGCTAGGTACTGAAGGAAACGACTGAGGTAATTTCAGTGCCATTGGCTATCCCCTTTGAGAAGTAGTGAAGGCCAGGTGAAGTCCAAGATGATTGAAAAAATGGCAAATAAAGCGTCCATCTTTAAGAAAGAAAAGAAGGAAGATCTGGGGAATTACAGACCAGTCAGTCTGACCTCAATACCTGGAAAGTTCACTGCACAGGTCCTTAAGGAATCTATTTGGAAGCACCTGGAGGAGAATAAGGTGATCAGGAACAGCCAGCATGGATTCACAAAGACCAAGTCATGCCTGATTAACCTGATTTCTGCCTAATAAAATAAAAGGCTCTGTAGATGAGAGCCATAACATAACTAGGATGAGACAAGCAGGGCATCAGTCCTGGGCAATGACTATGAGTAGGGACCAGCATCACTCCCCAGGGGTCTTTGCCAGAACAGGGGCAACATTGCACTGGGGCTGGGCAGCACAGAGCTGTACCAAGCAGGGTATCTGGGGAGCAGGAGGAATGAGTGGAGTTAGTGGAAGGCAGCTCCTTTGCCCACCACACAAGGAGCCTTTGCCAGAGCAAGCACAGTCCTGCACCTAATACGTATGTATGGGGAGAGAGGGAGTGAATAGGGCAGTAAGGTTGACTAGAGCAGCAGGAACAGAAGCCCAGGAAAATAAGCCTCCCCCCTCCACTCCCAACAATATTCTCATTAATGAGCCAAGGAAGTACAGACCACATGAAAGTACTGAAAGGTGGATATGTAACTGGTTGGATCGTCATGCTCAACAAGTAGTCATCAATGGCTCAATGTCTAGTTGGAAGCAGGGATCAAGTGGGGCTCCTCAGAGGTATGTTCTGTGTCTGGTATTGTTTAACATCTTCATTAATTATTTGGACAACAGGATTGAGTGCACACTTAGCAAATTTGGGGATGACACCAAGTCTGGTAGAGTTGCAGACAATCTGGAGGATAGGTCTAGGATCCAGAATGCCCTGGATAAACTGAAGAAATGGTCCACCATAAATCAGATGAGATTCAACAAAAACAAATGCAAAGTCCTGAACTTCAGTGTGCTCCCATTGCAAAAAAACAACACCATACTAGGTTGTAGTAACAGGAGTGTCACAAATCAAGGGAAGTGATTCTTCTACTTTATTTGGCACTGGTAGAGTCTCACCTGGAGTACTGTGACCAGTTTTGAGCCCTACACTTCAAGAAAGATGTGGATGGATTGGAAAGAGTCTAGCACAGAACAACCAAAATGGTTAGAGGCCTGAAAACTATGACTTATGAACAAAGGCTGAGAAAACTAGGATTGTTTAGAATGGGTGGAAGGATGGGATTGCTTAATGTTCTTTAAATATCAGAAGGGTGATTATGAAGAGGATGGAGATAGAGGGGTTTTTTTGTGTAGCTCTAGGGGACAGGATTAGGAGCAATAGCCTCAGATTAAAGCAGAAGAAATTTAGGTTGAAGATTAGGAAGAACTTTCTGATTATGAGTGTAGTTAAGCATTAGAACAGGGTATCTAGGGAACTTGCAGAATCTCCATCCCAATAAATTTTCAACAGCAGGTTAGATGGACAATTGATTTAGTCAGGGATGATCCTGCTTTGAGTAGGGGTGTAGACTAGATGACCTAGTGAGGTCCCTTTCAGTCCTGCTTTTGTAGGATCTTATCTGCTCTGCTGTGTATTTTATGGGAGAAGAGGAGGGTGAGGGAGCGTGGTGCATCCTCTCTGATAATCAGCAGGCTACCTATAAGATGGCATAAACCAGACCAGGCCCCAGCAGGGTGTTTACTGTGGTTTGAGGCTGATAAATGGCCTGGACCTCTCTGGGGGCTTTACTGGAGCTTGGCAAGCTCCCAGGACCAACTAGAATAATTCCAGACTTTGGGAGAAATTACCGTTCAAAGCACATGTTGTGATTCACTTCTGAACACATGCACCTATGTGTGGCCAATCTAGCACTCTCAAACGGAAAAATATAGCAAGATTTAGGTAAATAATGCATTTGGAGGTGCTGGCACAAAGCCAGTTTGGATTACACCTTCAAATTTAAGACATCCAAATCCCAGCTAAATCAGTTAGGGCATTTTTACATATGCAAGCGCCCAGCGCTGCAACACTTAAAGTTGTATAACTAGTGAAATGCATATCAGCACTGAGAAAATGGCGGTGGCACACTTTTGAACTAAAATACATTGGAAGTGCTTTAGTTCAAAAGTGCACTGCTGCCATTTTCAGCATGCTAACACACAGTTTGCAGCTTATACAACTGCATGTGGTACAATGCAGTTCGCCTCAGCTCCTGCAAGGAGCAGACTCAATTAATCAAGTCCGCTGAGAAGCGGCAGATCTCCAACACATCACAGGACAGAAAAGTATGTGTATAAATGCCCTTATGCTCCTACTGAGACAATTTGAATATGAGACAATTTGAACATGGCCCCAGTTTTCATGATAGTAAGACCTATGCCAGTGGCTATCAGGTAATCTCCCTTGTTCATGTTGTAGCATCCATGTTAGAAATGGATAAACAAGGTGCAGTTTCAGTTTTTAAAAGCCTTATTTATAGTGTGGTTTGGCAAATCCAAAGCCAGAGGTATATTCAACCTCTGTGCCATTTCACCTGAATCACCTATATATGATAAGGCTATATAAGTAGTTCCAACTCTCACATCTCTACCTAAAACAAAGTTAAGGGATGACTGTCTTCCTGTTGTGAAGTGAAAGATTTTTTTCAAAGACTCATTTAACCAACACAAGGTTTTTCATTATGGAAGAACCTTCCTATTATTTTTAACTACCTCATTTAACCCATATATGAAAATATCATGGCAACTCATATTTTAAATTCTATGAACTAATGAAATTTGCTAGAAGAAGTTTCTAGCCAAATGTCCTTGAAAACACTTTGAGGATGAAGAAAGTAGTAACCAGCTGCTGCTTCACAGATGCTGAGAACACTTGGAACAAATGATACTGATTGTAATGATATGTTGCAGAAGCTATGGTAGTAGAGTACTTCTGTACAAGACAGCCTTCCTGTTAAATAAAAGGTCAAGCACAGACTCTTCCTGTTGTTCTATCTAGCATGACTGTTAAAGATTTCTAATCTTTTTAAAAGGCACCAGGGTTTCTGACTAAAATCTAAAAGACATTTTTTAAAAAGCAGCTACAAAGAAACAATACTAGATTAGACTTCTATGTTAATGGGGATGATATAATGCCTTCAGTTTCCTGGTAGGAAATATGAACTGCAATTAAACAGCATCCAACTACAGATTTTTTTTATTTTTACTTATTTCTAGCTGTTTTATTTTTCTCTTCATTTCTGCTGATTAAGATAAGCTTGCAATTACATCCACGAATCTTATTTTTCAACAAAGTTCTGGCTCTGCCAGAACTGTCATTTCTGCTTAAAAACTTTTAGCTGATCAGAAAATGGGTTGGTGGCTTTTTTGCCATATTAAAAAAAATCATGAAAATGTTCATTTAATCAAAAACCCAGCTTTTTCATTGGGGAAAAATGTTCTGCTGTAATTTTTTCTTTGACCAGCCTGACTTTAAGGCAGAACCATGCAAGATGCCAAATACCCACATTTCCCATGTATTTCACTGGAATCAGAGAACATTTGTTGCCTCTCAGAAGCATTCAACAGTTTGCAAATTGAATTCTTTACAGATATAGTAAGAAAAGATCATGAGAATCTCTCTTGCAGAGTGGATTAAACTCTAGTTTCAGTGGGTGCATCTACATGAGACACTTAACTGCACATTAGCATAGTTTACTGTGAAACAAGCATGTGTGTCTACACATGCACATGCTTACTACACAGTAAACCTCCCTAATCCCGAGTAAATTTGCTACCTGCAAATTGAAGTTCTAAAATTACTCAAGTTTAGTAACAGCACAATAAAGTTCATGTAGACACCTGACCGGGAGCAATATCTGCTCCCAGTCAGCTGTCTACCAGGGGGTGGGAGATAGCTACCTGCTCCTGGGAGCTGCTTGCTGCCAGGGCAAGATCCACCACAGAAATCCAGGCAGGGACTATGTCTTCCTGCCCTGGCAGCAGGAAGCTCCAAGCCCCTTGCTTCAACATCATGATTAGGGAGCAGGGGGTGGGAGATCCTTAGTCCTGGAGCTGGTGCTGGGAGCTCCGTGCTGGTGGGTTCAGAAAAGCCTGTTCCCCACTCAGCTCCATGAGCACAGAGTTGGGGGCAGGGGGTACTGGGGAGCTTGTTCCCTGCTCAGCTCCATACTCACACCCCAGCCTGTTCCCCCTCCAGCTCCAGACTCATGGAGCTGAGCAGGGAACAAGCTTCCCAGCCTCTGTCTGGCATGCAGGGTGGGGGCTGGGAAATGCCCTAGTCCTGATCATGTTATGGTTTCTAACATACATGCATGTTTAACACAGAGATTCACAGTAGGACAAAAAAAGCAGGGCAGTCCTAAGATGAACAGGAAAAGCAAAAGCAGTTTTTTAATTTGTAGCTGTGAGTCCTATGCTAAGAGTTAATCTAGCACTAGGGACTCTTCAAATTCTGTGTTTGGTTTGCTTTCATGTGGGTTTGTTTTGCCCTCACTCCGCCTACCCCTCTTGAAGGTTGTATGGATGAGCTTTTCAACTCTGAATGGGACAGCTAAAACAGGTCTATTTGTTTGTATCTTTGTGAGGACCATGAGGCTGGGACACTTTGGGCTTGGTCAAGCACTGTTGTTTAAGGTCTCTGAATAGTTAATTCTCCCTGTTAGCAAAAGGATAGAATAGGAAGGCTTAGGACAGAAGCCAGTTGTTAGGCAAATTTTTAACAGGGTAAATCCTTCTGAAAGGAGTGTAAGAAGCTTTCTTGCTATGTGCAGTTCTATATATTCAATACGATGGCAGCCAACAATGAAAAGAAGTTGTAACCTGCAAAGGAGAATACTGTGTGTTCTTCCCTGCCTAAATACAGGGCAAAATTCCTCTGTACAGAGTTGCAAATCAGCATCAGTTCTGGAAGGAAAAGTTACTTGTTTGGAAGAATAAGTATTGACACTGCAAAGCATCAGAGAAGCTGAGGAGCAGTTGGATAACCAGATTAAAAAATCATTACTCCTCCAGATTCAAGAAAGAAAGGAATTATCCATCAAGTACCAGAAAGAGCAGAAAAGGAGAGGCAGCCTGGCAATTCATAGCCTCCACAGAAGTACTAAGCTGTATTCTATGTAGCTAGAGGCAGATGAGGATGGGCAGGCCATAACCATCAAGAGGAGGACCAGGAGCAATTCCATGCATAGAAAAAAATGTGATGGAAGCCGGAGGGTGGCTGCTCATGGATGATAGCCTAAAGGTTATCAAGCAAGGCTTGAAGAAATCTAGAAGATAGTCATTGATGGAAATTCTGTGCTGAGAAGATTGGAATGTTCTGCAAGAGATTGGAAGACAGCAGAACAGTGTTGTTCTGGCTTAGTGCAAATCTGGATAAGCTTTTGAAAACAGTAGGCAAGGCTCTGGTTATGGTGCATATTGGCACTAAGAACATGGTTTCATATGACAGACTTGAAATGGTCCTGAAGGTGAAAATGTCCAAGTTATCTTCTCCTATCCTATGTGAAGCAAGACAGAAAGTTGTGAAAGTGAACCACTGGCTAAGTGGTGCAAGATTGTGGTTTTGTGGAACATGGAGTCATTTTCTGTGGAAAGAGGGAACAGTATGGCCTCCATCTTAGTAGAAAGAGAACCGCTCTTAAGGGCACAGTCTGACTAGCAGGGAGAGTGTCTGAACACAAAAGGCGAGGATTGAAAACAGGAACAAATGAATATTTATTTAGCACAAAATACGATGGCAAAAACAAAATAAATCAAGTCACCAAGGGATGTGAAGAGAATCAATTCTTTTATTGCCTGTTGCAGTAGTTCCAATCATTAGTGTATGAACAACAAAAATGTAAATAACTCATATATCAGTATAAATGTGCTGTTACTATTACTCAAACTCAGTAGGAAGATTTCTATCATTGGAAAGTTAACGTCACTGGTCATAACCTCCATATGAAGAATTGAGTAAGCAAAAGGGAGAGGAGGAATGACAATCTGTCAAAAAAGCATTACCTGTCTACAAATCACTGACAGCTTGGAAGCAGATGATCAATGTTCTTACTAATCTAAGTACAAGATTGTTGCAAACACCAGCAGTCTAATCAAACTAGAAAAGGCCTTCAGTTCTTTAGGTCATTTCATTAAATTCTCACACAAATTATCTCAGTTACAGATATGCCAGGGCCTGAAGGGCCAGACACCATGTAAAATATGTTTTTAAATCAGCTAGGATCCTGGTAACATATTACACATGAATGCTAGAGGGAAATATGTTGATGGCATCTTGTCCTTTAAAGCTATAGTATTTTAAAATACTAATTTTTCCTCAAGCCAGTTTCTTAATCACATTTTTATATGAAATAGATCAAGACCACAATTAAAGAATATATGGTTATACAATTTTTATATTTTATGTAACTCATTTTTACTGTGGTTGTGAGCAGACCGTGGCAGCTTAGCATTCTTGTTGACTATTGTTTTTTTTATCAGTTATTGGAAAGGGTGCTTAAAAGCATCAAGCTAGAGGCCCTTGTGTAGGTATTTTAAAAATCAATGCAAACAAAGAAGAAATAGCAAATCATTGTACAGCAAGTGAGGAAAAACGTTAAAGAAATATGCAAGGCGTTAAATCTAGTAGTCATGTCCAGATACTTAGAAGGGTTATTTAAATGTGATGATTGTTTCTTGGCTAAAGAGCAAACTACAAATTATTTCTGTTGGCACAAAATATGGCTGTCATAATTATGCATCCAGCTAAGATCTTATAGAAGACAATGTTCCTGCTCCAAAACAACTTATGTTCCAAAACCACTTGTGGGACAAGATCCTTAATTAATTCATAAAAATATATAATATACATAAACATACAAAAAAAGTATGACAACAAAAGAGAAGATGAGACACTGATGGTGATAGCTGTAATTGAGTTACTGCCAGATCTTTTCAGTGGTACTCTTGCTGTCCCCAACCTTATACCACTCTAGTATTTATTAGGGGTGTGTAAAGCTGGTCAGATTCGATTAGGATTAGGCCCAATTTGAGGGACAGTGATTTGATTCATGGATTTGGATCACTGTCCTGATTTGATTCGGCCAAATCCGAATCTGAATATTTGATTCTGATTTGGAGAATCAGTGATTCAGTCATAGACACAGCTTTAAATGTTTTTTCTACATACCTCAAGGTAGCAGGCATGGCTCGTGAACACTGAGGTGGTGGGGCGGATGGAGCCTCCCGCCCCCCCCCATGCATGTCTATGGCCGAATCGCTGATTATCTGAATCACCATCGAATCTTCAGATTTGGATTTGGCTGAATTGAATTGGGACAGTGATCCAAATCAATGAATCTAATCACTGTCTCCCGAATCAAGCCAAATCTGAATCCAAATCAAATACAACCTGCTTCGCACATCCCTACCTAGCACAGTTTTGTGTGTAATTTAAATTTTAATATGTTTTAAGAATACATGAGCAATTGCAGAATTATTATTATTGATGACTAACTATTCTTACATATAATAGCAATTGTAATAATTTATTAAATGTGTGCACCTCAAAGCAATCACTTTATACTATGTAAATAATGTAGATGCATATTAGGTTCGGATTGTACAATTTGTTTATAATTCCATAACCCTCATGTCCTACCCAACCACGCTGCTTACATTTTGCAATTATAAATGAAAAAATAAATACCCAGAAATGTCCTTGTTTTCAATTTTGTTACATTCTAGTTAGAAATTTTTTTACAGTAAAGGCTAACCAGTGATCTTTTTTATTGCTGTGCCAGAGAGTTGGTTTTACTTCTAAGGTTTGTTTACTTCACAAAACTTTGATTGTAACAACTGCAATTGAGCAAGACTCTTCCCATTGAAATCAACAATAATTCCCAAGTGCCAACAGGCACGCATGCAACCTCCATAGAGTTAGTGGAAACAAGTCTAGGCTGAAAGCAACCTTAGAAATTAATGCGAAAAACAGCCTTTCCTCTCTGTCATCTTAGATCAGGCTTTGGAGTCATAGTCCACGTAGGGTCTTTCAGCCTCCTTGAGAGGAAAAGGAAGCCTAAGCCACATTTTCCATTCCCACCTGAATGTTTTGCCTTGTCATACCTGCACACAGAAGAAGAGATGAGTAACAGGCAGACTGATTCCTAGAAGGGCTCTTAAGTTCCTTTGAGTGGAACCCTTCTTGGATTTTATATGGTTTTAAGTGCTTCGTGTTTTAAAAGGTGACAAGAAAAAGAGGGGGTGGGGTTTTCTCAGCTTTACATTAACTTTTATTCCAGAAATTAAAGACCAAGTTCTAATTTACATTTATATTACTCTGGTTACCATTCACTGGGGTCAAGCCAATTGTCAGTCTCAATGTTATGGTATATTGACTACAATAAAAATGTTTCAAATTAAATGAATGTAGGTGCATTTTGGAAAGACATTTAAAGCTGAAAATTAGGTTTTGGTTTTATACATATACATCTGTCAAGTGTTAGAACTCTGCATAAATAGGCAGAGCTGTTCTGCTGACTCTACTTGGCTGTCACATCATCTGAGTCCTATTATTTCCAATCCAGAAGTAAGCAATTCTAATCCTCTCAGTAGAGGAGAAGGGTCTTGCAGGGAAAGCTCTAGAAATAGCCAAAGTCAGGAAGAAATTTGTGCCAAGGTTTAATTTTTACTATCATTATCCTCTCACAGAAAAGGGATGTTTGGTCCTTCTCAAGTGTGTTATCACTGTTAGGTGGAGGATGGGATAGGAATGCCATACAATTCAAGCCTCTTAACCTCTTATAATTTTCTAAAAGGAGTTATTACATAGATTTTATTTTTTTAAAGAGTACCTTGGCAGGAGAGTGAAAAGAGTAAGTGGCAGGATAGCTGTGGAATTTAGGTTTTGGGCATTTTTGTAAGACACTGGAAAAGTCTGCAAAATCCCACTACACTGAATTTCTCTAGCATAGCTATTTTCTTCCAGTTTGTATCACAAATATGCTGTATCTATTACTCCTGGGTTGTTTGGTTGTTGTGGGGGGGGGGGGGGGGTTTGGTGGGGTGGGTGGATTTTGAGGCGGGGTTGTTTAGTTGGAGGGAGGAGTGTTTTGTTTTGTTGGATGACATGGACAAAAATGTCAAATATATTACTAATAGTTCACATTATTCAGGCTACAGCCTTTAGATCTTCTTTAAGCTAGATGTTGTATATCCAGAACTTCCCATTCCTACTTCAATCACGGTTGGTTTACCTTATAAAGACATCCTACTTCTGATCTTTCAAGCAGAGAACTGTCAAAATAGAAATCTAAGGAGAAAAGGCCATATCTATATCTTTACACCAACCCTGTAAAGTTATAGTTTCTACATAATTTCTATCACAAGCAAAAGTGGTAACTTCTGATTATGATAAGAAACAATGGTTAAGATTGTTACATCTTTCTAAATCAAATATTTTCCTGCAAGTGCACCTATTTTCCTGCACTTCTGTGGTGAGAAATCAGACCTTACATGTCAAGCTGTCCCATTACAGCTTTCAACCAAAAGAAAGACCCTACCTATATACCACACATGGCCCAGACATTAGTGGTTAAACAAACAATATTGCTCTGTGTTAGTTTTATCTTGGCAATCATTTTGTTTTTACAGCTTTATAAATAGGAGAGGTGACATATAGTTGAATCTGATTCATGATGAAATGCTCAAATAGCCTTGTATCTAACAATTATTAGCAGACACCAAACATCTTTCCCTTTTAATAAAAGTCTACTGTTTAAGGCCTTTTATCTCAGTCTCAAAAATTATGTTGTACCAACTGTATTATCTCAATATAACATCACAGATATTCCTATCTTATAAAAGTAGGACTGCCCTGTCCTTGAGTCCATATAGAAAATTGTGACTATTTCAACCAATATTAGTTCAACATTTAAGCTAAATTAAAAGGATTATATAATATCTTGGTACTAACACCTAAGGGGGGGTGTAGACAACATAGGTGTTTATGTAGAGCGCCTGAAAATTTTAATGCAGCTTTTTTTTTTTGTTTGCACAACATGGCATTTGTGTTTGCACGAATGGTGCTTTCGAGCAAGCTAAGCCTTGTGTGTCATTCCCCACAGATTTCAGTAGTCAAATATGAGTTTACCCCTATAATGTCTTTCCTAATGTATTACAACAGGAGGCTCATGTAAACCACCCAGGATGCCCAGACCCTGCCCCCAGACTCTCACTGGGCAGTCCTGACTCTCACTGGGAGTCTCCCCAGGCATGGTCATGGTCACCCCAAAATCCTTGTCAATTGCACCCACCTATGCTCAGTCAATCTGGTCTCTCTCTGTCAGTACATGATCCCAAAGACCAAGGTTCCCTCTAAGCTGCGTGCGTACGCAACTGCACACGCACACAAAAAAATCTTGCTGAGCATTAACTTTTTCATGCCGTGCACCTACCCACAGAGGAGCTGGGCTGCAGCTTCCTGGAAACCCAGAGCACAGTGGAGGCACCAGGGCCGGCACAGGACACTTACCGGTGGTAAGTTAGCACTCGACTGCACTCCACTCCTCACCGCACCAGCATCCCCATGGGGAGACTGGCGCAGGGAAGGCAGTGGCTCCTCCCCGAGGCAAGGTGAGGGTGGGGATAGGGGCTGGGGCTGGGGCTGGGCACCGTGCAGGCTCCGCTGCCTCTGGAGAACTGCTCTGCCCTCCAGCCCCTTCGGGAGAGCTTCGCCCCGAGCCCCAACGCCATGTGCCTTCTCGTTGCCTGGTCCGCCCAGGACACATGTGGCTCCACACCACTTTCAAAGGCTGTGGAGGCACGGAGGCAATGTTGATCATTTTTGAAAGTGGTGAAATCTGCCAGATAGGCAAGAGGAGTAGCTAGACATATAATTGTGACATTTCTCAATAATACATTTTCTAGTGTTTGATGCAGTCTTGTCTGTCACATGCAATCCATTCTCTTTTGCATGCTCTCCTCAGGTGGAGAATTATACATAAACTTTGCTGTTTTGGCAGGGTTTTATATTTTAATTTGTTTACTGTACACTTCGTAGCTATCAGAGAACAACTATTGCAAACAAGAGAGGCATGCACAAAAAAGATCTACTTAAAACTACGCAGGTGGAAGAGACCTGCTTAGATCAGAGACATAAATAAAATGTTAATTTTTTATGTATTGTCTAGTGTGTGTGTATATATAAATTAGTTTAGTATTTCAAGACTCTTTTCTCCTAAATAATGTCATGAGAATAATTTGTTCAGCACGCTGAAAGGGGGAGGCAGGACCAATTTGGAAGTGGACCGAAGCAGTGCACTCATGGACCAAAGCAGCGCACTCACAGATCTATGCCTTAGAGGGAAGATTGCCAAAGATCCCATCCCAATCCCAAATACAAGCTGCTTGAATCCTCCCCTCCCGTCCCGTTCCTTTCCCTTCCCATCCCACCATGTTACAAATATATGTGTTTTTTCTTTTATTGACTATAGCACTATGATATCATAAAGTATTCAGGGTTTGGAGTAGCGGGTGGGTGGGCTTTTGTTGCTGCCCAGCTGATTGATGATTCCTGGTGGTGGTGGTGGTGGCAAGCTCTTCTGCCTTTTTTTATTTTTCTGGATTTTTTTTACTACATTTCCCAACATTCCTGAGCTCATTGATCTTCCATTTAGCCCATTGGAACCCTCCTATTCCCTGCCGATGTACATTGTCAGTCTGTTTGTGTACTACCACATATGGCTGTACATAGTACCATATACGACTTCTGGAGATGTGTTGTGAATTGTTTTATAAATGTTTTCACAATGTTTTTAAAAATGTGGGTTGCTGTTCAGCTTGGTTCCCTATTTCCCTAGCCCGCCAAGAGCTATAAAAATAAACCTTCTCACCCATGGGGGGGGGGGGGGGGGGGCTCATTCAGATGTAGGTGATAGTGTATAATCCCTCCTCCCCCAAACCACTCACAGTCTGGAAGCAGCAAACCCCTAAACCAGTCCAGATTTCCTCCCCCTTCCCCTGACCATCCTCCCTTCTGCCCCCCATCCACAATACCACACGCCCCTGTAGACGGACACAGATTTAAAGTGTAAATGAATTTATTTTAACATAACCAAGAGAAAGAACAAAGCACTCCTAGGTGTTATCAGCAATATATCCTGCCAGACAACCACGCACAAGGGCCGCCTGACCAGCCTCTCCTTGGGGATATCTCCTCAGTCCCTGTGCTGCTGCTGCTTCTCAGACACATCTCTGTTGTCTGGCCACTGCCTGTTGCACTTCTTCTTCCCATGACTCCTTGAAAACCTCTCCCTGGCTCTCACAGATATTGTGCATCACACAGGATGCCACTACAAAGGTCTTGATATTTTCTTGCTCCATCTTGAGCTAGCACATAAGCATCCTCCATCATTCTTTCAGCCAGCCAATGGCACATTCCATGGCCATCCTGCTACTGCTCAGACAAAAACCAGCTTCTGCAGGTCGGTGATGTTCTCTCTGTAAGGCTTCATGGGCCAGGGCTTTAGCGGGTAAGCAGCGTCCACTAATATAACCAGAGGAACAGTGGCACTGCAGATCAATGTCTCCTCCATGTTGGGTACGTAGTATCCTTTCTCCATAAGGCCAGGCAGAGGGAAGTTTCTGAACATACAGGCATCATGTGCACTGCCAGCCCACCTGGTATAAATGTTCATGAGCCAGCCCCAGTGGTCCACCATGGCTTGCAGGATCCTGGATGTATATCCTTTCCTATTTGTGCAGGTCCTCCTCCTCACCACAGGACACAGCACTAGGATGTAAATGCTGCCTAAAGCCTTCATGTAGTTCAGAAACCCCTTCTCATTAAAGCCATCTATCACTTGATGTGGATTAACCAGGTAGATAATGTTGTTTGCAGTGATCTCCTTAAGCAGCTGGCATACCTCATGAGTTGCCAGCCCAACCGTGCAGGCAGCCACGCCGAACTGGTTTGTGATGTAGCTGAGGCTGGATGTGCTGGCCAGTTTCATGATTGCCATTGTAACCTTCTTGTTTGGTGGGATGGCCTGACGTATATTAGTGTCCTGCCTTGTGATGTGGGGCCCCAGCATCGAGACAATATGATAGAACATCTCCCTTTTCATTTGGAACAGCTTGAGCCACTGCTGGTCATTCCAAGTCATCAGTATGATTCGCTCCCACCACTCTGAGCTGCTCTCGTGGGCTCACACCATGCAGATTCTGGCCCTTCTCAGGTTTTGCAATAGAACCCAGTCAAATTCCACATCTTTGCTTTCCTCTGTGTATTCCTAGTCCTCTGGGTACCTGTATCTTCTTCTTATTATTGTCATTAATGCTGTTAAACTAGGAACACAACTTTCCAGTAAACACTGTAGCAGAGTTCCTATCCTTCTCAAGCATTGAAGCAGAAATCCCCAGGTAAACAGTATTTGCAGAAACAGCACTGCCACCTCCTCCTCCTCACCCATGTTCTCCATGTTCTCCATGTCAGAGGACTGCATTGTTCTCCATCATCATGTATTTCATCCTCATTCTCCATTTTGCCCCTCTCCATCAGAAGCTTTTTCAACACTTCACCCCGGGGCCTTGGGGCTTTTGCACATCCTTTCATCCTGAGCTTAGCAGCCACTGGTGTTGTCATGTAATCAAGCGTGCAAACAAAAAATGTTTTACCTACTCTCCTGGTAATGTACGCTACACAAAACTTTTGCTACTTTAGGGAAAACAGTCTGTGCTTCTGTAATAAAATTATTTTGCACAAGCAGGCAGGTAGGTATCAATTTTTGCAACATTCTGGGCCATGGAGCAGCCATCCCAAAGTACAATGGCCTTATTTAACCCATCACCAGGCCTTTTTTGTTGTTAAACTGGGTGCTTTATCACCTTTGGGTGTTTTGACACCTACAGGTAATGACTTCACAATCCTTGGAATTTTCCCAGACCCTCATGCAAGCACAGCCTGAGTATAAAGGCACCCCCCCAAAAAAAATTTGCCAGCCCCCTTTCACAAATTAGTTGTGCTGTTGACCATGAACTGCTTTGCCATGTCTCAGAAAGCCAAGGCCAGCAACTGAGCTTGTTTCCCCTAACTCAATGGGGTCACAGGAGGGTTGTATGACTGCCAGCAGGGCGTCACAGTATTTCAGGGAGACAGGGGTGATTCAAGGTCATAGTGGGGTAAAGGCAAAGAAGCCCAAGTAACTAGTGTGTTGCAAACAATAAAACCTCATGGTTTCCTGGCTTCCTGTGTCTCCCTCCATATCCACCCTTACACTGCTTGCTTGTGAAGGTGGATTTCATTCATTGCTTGGGTTCATTTCCCTGATTGTTTTTTCTGTTGCTTGCTGCATGGTGCCTGGGTGGGGAGGGGAGAGATTGGCAATATCTCTTGCACAGGCACACAGTGGGGCTCCAGAGGTAAACAGGGGGGCTGCCTGGGTGGGTCACAACACACAAATGCTGGCCTGTACACCAGCATTTTGCAAAGGCAGTGCCCACTCTACAAAGTAACTTTTGAGGCCATACTTACTTACTGCTTCTGATTTCACCTCCCTTAGTTAGGAGAAGGGAAGTGGTGTGTCACCCCCCAGCAGCCTGGCTTGCTTTTTTTTGCCAGCCACCAGCCACTTTGCAAAGTTGCCCACAGGGGCTCATGCCTTCCCAGGCTCTTTGCCTCCCCCTTCACAACCGTTGCATTTTCCCTAGATGGAAACTTTGAAAATATGCTTTTTCCAAGGTGCTTTTTGTGCTGTTTTCCAGCCAGGTGCCAGTCACTGTCTCCTTTGTTTTGGAACACCAAAGCGAGGCTGCAGGTGGGTGGGTAGGGTGGCATGGGGTTTAAGACCTGCTTTGCTTGCACACAAACCCAGGGACTTTGCAAACTTTTATGCCTTCTTTTCACACTCTTTTCCAGCCCAGCACCAGAGTATCTGTTTTTTCCTCCATACCAAAACGAGGCTGCTGGGGGGGGGGGGGGGGTTGTCCCACTCAAGCACTATAAATTGGGGGAGCAGAGGTTGGGGTGCACATTTGCTGTATCGACAAGGAGGGTGAGGGATGACAGCACAGTGGGGGCAAAGAAGGACTCATCCCAGTCAAGAGACTTTCCCCTGGGGGGCACAGCAATGCAAACCCAGGGTTCAGGAAGACTGCAGGATGATCAAGCGGGGTGCAGTGAAGCTTTGAGTGCTATTTGATGCCCACACCTTTGTGGCATAAGACTTGAAAGAGGACATGGCGATGTGCTACACACCACCTTTGGTAAGTGACAACTGACACTTGTCTGTGCCTTGAGGGTGGCAGGATTGTTTCTAGGGGGGCATGAATACAAGCAACCGCCCTGGGCACAGTGCTTTGGGGGCCCTGCAGAGATGAGCGAGGCAAACTGGGCAACTCCTCAGCACCGCTGCCAGCCTCGCATCCGGACACTCACCAACTCCCCTCCCCCGCTGCCGCAACACGTGGGATCAGCTCTGCTTAGGGAGGGGAAGCTAATTTGCCCAAGGCCCTGCATTAGTGGTGTACTGTGGATCTCCAAGGCATACAGGGAAGAGGGGGGCGAACAGCACGGAGTGGTGGTGCCCCCTTCACACCTGCCAATGGTGCCCCCTTCACACCCATGCCAGGGTGGCCACACCACTCACCACCATTGGTACGCCACTGCTGTAGCACCCTGATAGGGTCATCTCTGGTTGGGGGGGAACATTGTTTAGTTCAAAGTTATTGTAAAGAGGGCTGGTGGAATGTCATGGGCATGAAGGAAGGCATGCGAGGTGCACAAGAGGCACTGATACAAATTCTGATACTCTTTCTATCTTACCTCAGCTTTTAGATCCCCTTCCACTGCTAGCTGCAGACTGATTGATCCCTGTTGGTGTGACAAGAGGCAGAAAGAGAAAGGAAGAAAGAGAGGATAAAAAGGATGACAACACTTCCTTCAGGATTCTCTCAACAACTGAACTATTATGCATTATAATCATAGATGACTTTCATCCTGACTTATATAGACTTATGATATAATAACAGGTAATACTTATAATAGGAGTCAATAATACTATTAATTCCAATAGTAATAAGAGTTTGTTGTAATAGTAATATTAATGATGATTTATTATTGGTCAATAATAATTGTAATGTTTCAATTCCTTATCACAACATTTCAAAACAGGTAGGTCTGCCTTATCACCCTGCACACATCACACACATACTGGGCCTCCACCAGATAGATATATATAGCCAATGTATGATAAAGACTTATGTTATATAGACTTATAATTACAGTTCAATTCCTTATGATGAGAAAGCAGATAAAGCAGATAGTGAGCATAAGACAGGTAATTATGTGCCCTCCCTGCTTCTTTCCCCATGGGGGGAGTGGAATGCTTAGCAGAGACCCATCTGATGAGGACATGCCAATACCTAGTGTAGGTGAAGGAGGTATTACAAATTTCTTGAATTTAGATGAAAAGAAGTTCTCCCACAATTATGCTCTCTCTGAATACACTTGATTCTGCCAAAGCCTAGAGGTAGTTGAAGAGATTACCCTGGGCTGCCTTGCAAGTGCTGCTCCTTGTTTCCCTCTCACCTTCTTCCTGTCCTTTGAGAAGGGCTGAGATATGGCAAGGGAGGACAAAGCAATCCTGAACAAAATCTGATAAACTCTCTCCAAGGGGGGAGTGGGTGGCAGGTGGCCCAGGATGGGGGGACACTCTGTAAACCCAGCTCCAAAAGGTGCTGCATGCAGGATTTTGTAAAAAAAATATTGCATGGCAAACAAAGCATTGAAAAGAAAATCATTTTTGCATAGCACCACCCATAACAGTACATCCTGCAAAGAAAAAACTCAGAAAAAAAGCTGTTTTGGAGCTGTAGCAGTAGACGTTAACCCCAACCCCTCACCCGCCGTGGTGACGATGCATATGAAATGCATTATAATGCATTAAAGACTTACTAAAGTCTTTAAAGACTTGCTAAAGGCTAAAGGTCCTGGGAGGTCCATGCATGGAGAAGTTTTGCAGATTGCCTGCTTGCCACTGGGGGTGGGTGGGGTTGTTTAGTCTTTTCTTGTAATAAATACATAAATAAATAAATAAATGCTGGCTGCACCACACCCTAGCTAACACTTAACAAGCATCTGACCTCCCTCCAATAACAGTCCACCCTGCAACTTTTTGTAACTCTTTCCAGTAATGCCATGGCTCCATAAACCCCGCCCCCAAGCACAGCATCCCCACGCTGAGGCAGGCGCAGTCTCCAAAAACCAACCCAACCACCCACCCCAAAGAAAAAATGATACATATATAGAGCAAAAATAAAATACTTTACTGAAAATGCTGCAGCTTAACAATAACTATATACAACTTAACAATGTAAAATATATAGAAAATGTAAAAGCAAATCTGTAGGTATTTCACACTACTCTCCTCTTCCAGGGGCCTGGAGGCTGGATGTCACCCCCGGCAAGTTCCGCCCATGAAAGTTTTCTGCAAGGATGGGAAAAAAAGAAGAGAAAGAGGAGCGGGGTTTAGCACACAGTTGAAAAATCAGACTTTTACCCCACCTTCACCTCCCCACACACACACAAAGTCAGTAACACATATTACCTAAATATCACCTGGGATTCTGCATATTCTGGGCATTGGGTCTGGCAGGCAGCATCCTGCCCCTGGACTATTTTTTCTGTTGTGGCACTGAAATGGAATGTGGTGAAGTTCAGATGGTTTGCAATATTGAAGGAAGTCATGTAACCACTCACTACAAAGTTTTAAACTACTTGCAAAAAACTTACCGTTATGGTGATGCTGCATCTATCATCGGGACCTATGTCCACTGCAGTGGCAGCACATGACAAGGGGTGTGGGAGGCCCAGGTGGAAGGTATATGGTGGGGCCAGGAGGACAGGGGGGTACATGGGTGGGTGGGAGGACATACACTATAGCTGGTAACAGGGCAGAAGAATTAAGAGGGGGTAAAAAATTAAGGGATTATTGGCCTCTCCCATTTTAAAATAATAATTAGTCTGAGCAGACCCATCCCAACCTGAACTGCATGCTGTGAGGGAGGAGGGAGGAGTGAAGGAGGGTAAAACAACACACAGCAGCACCTACTGACTAAAGGCTGGAACACATCACCCCCTCATGGCAAAGGAGATTAATTAGAAGTCTTTGGAGTCTTTGGCTGTTTGCATGAATAAATCCACAGTTGGAGCAGCGTAACTGAAGAGTGCCGCAGATTAACACATCTCTGAGTAGTGTTAGTTTAAGGTGCTAAATGGACTTTAGATTGGCAGGAAATCCCAGGTTGTGCAAACAGAAATGCAATTGCATCAACGTAAATGGGAAATATCATTTCATCTACACACGGATGAAACGGCTAGCATTACTACATTTAGAGGTAGGGCTTTGTAACTCCTTACATTGTGAGCCACACAAATGTTGTTGAGTGTTAGTGCTAGCTTGTGTTTGGAGTAAACACTTTAGGCCAGCAGGAGCCTGGAGGACTGAAAAGTAAAAATTCTCTCCCCTCTTCCCATCCTATTCTGGGCTTACTCCCTGCCCCCTCAGTTCTTCCTATGCCCCTACCCCCTTTCCTTGCTTTCTTGTAGCAGCCTGTGCTGTCTGTTCCAGAGAAGCAGGGAGGGAAAAGCTAACCTGCCTCCCCATCCCCTGCTGACACTACTAGTCTTGCCAACCCCCCAGGATTGCCCCAGAGTCTCCATAAATTAGATATAAACCTCCAGGCGACTGCCGAGAGTCACCTGGGAGATAAATGATAGGGCATTCATTAAAATAAATATTAAATGTTAAAAACAATGTATACAATAATCCAGTAAGTTTTTAAAATGTAACAGTAATGTTCATTTGCCTTCCTGATGGAATGACTCATTAATATCATTAGATCATGTAATGAAACCTCCCAGAATAGATTCAAACAGATTTGGCAACTGTAGCGGCTACCCAGGCTGCTGCTTTTCTCTGGGCTGAGCCTAACCCAGACAGCAGCAGCGGCAGTGGCAGCGGCAGGTAGACAGGCAAGTTAACCTTTCCTCTGCCTACTCCTCTGGGACAGACAGCATGGATAGCCACAAGTAAGTGCATGGGGGGGGAGGGGAGCAGCAGTCTCAATCTGATCCAGCAAGAGAGGGGGGCTAGGGAGGGTATTTACACCGAGGTATAGCCCTGAGTGGCTATACTTTAGTGTAACATGAGCTGGGTAACATGAATCAAAGATAATCCTGCCCTGGAGTGGCATAACTTTGAGACACCTAATTAGTGCTTAAAACTAGTTCCAGGTGTTAATAATAATAATCCAAGCATTAAGAGCTCCAGGAGCCACCCAAAATTACCATGTAACAAGGTCCTTATATATCTCACAGGAAAGCTTTGATTCCTTACTTCCAGGGATTAAAGAAAGAACAATAAGAGCACTGTTCTTCTCTGCCTACCCAGGTATTCTATACAGATATAATAAATGGTAAAGGGTCTTAGGAGTAGTTTTAAAAACTTTTTTTTCTGCTTTGCCAATATAGCAAATTCAGTCTATAGCACACCAACATTATCAAAGTAAAATGTGAAATTCCATCTCTAAATAGTAGCATTTTCATTTATAGATAAAATAAACATAAAAAGCCTAGGTTTTTTTTAAAGAAGAACATGCTTTATCAACTCTTCATTATTTTATTCCCTTTTCAAAAGATATTGAAATACAGATTTAAAATTGAAGAACTCTCTAATTTTATTTAGAATTTGAGTGTCTGAAGTTGTAATAACTCCTCTGTGTACAAGTGGTCCATGGGCCCAGCTGTCATTCACCTCAACTCACTCTTCTTACATCTCTGACAAGAAAATAACAAAACAAAAGTTATTAAAGATCACTTTCTTTTTCTGCCTGCTCCTGTGTGGCTTTCTGCTTAGGATCAGTTCTGCCCTCATCTAGATTTGTGCAGTTCCCTTGTATTTAACTGGGAATAAAACATGTTTGACTTCAGAGTCCAACATTTTCTGATCCATTTTAGGTGCCGCGTGAATGTTGACTCTGCCTGGTTTGCACATGGAAAAACATGACAAAAATATGAGCCAGTAATTTGGAGAACAAAGAGTTAATGTAAAGGGTTGAGAAAGAAAATGTGCTAGTGACAGTCTCTATATTCAGAGAAAAAATAGCTGCACTGAAAAACTGAGGAAGATGGAATCTGTTAACAGAGGGGTGTCCAACTTGAGTGCGGGCAGGAGCCACACTTGGTACCTGTGTGCACCAGCCAGGTTTCCCACCAACACCCCGTTGTCAGTGAGCCTTCACTGCTCTGGCTAGGGAGCAGAGAGGCAGGGCCAATCCTGCTTTGCTCTAGCATACAGAAGAGCCTAGGCCTGCAAAGCATGCTGGGGGACTCTGATTGAACTTGAACCAGGAAGGGGTCTAGGATAGAAGTTCCATAAACTAGTTTTACCTAAATTAGTTAAGTCTGATAATACATTCAACCAGGTTTATCTTAAACCAGTTTCAGCCATTTTGAAACTGGTTTATGTGCAATGAACTTCTGTTATGTTGCAGGTTTAAAACAGTCTCTGATCACTTAAACCAGTTTATGTGCAACTCCTGTCCCTAGCTAGACAGCAGCATCTACTGCAGCCATTCAGTATTCCCTCTTCTTCATCTCATGCAGAGCTCTGAAGGTAGAAAAAGAAGATACATCCCAAACCCCTGCCAAAACTGTAGTAAAGAACAATTGGCCTACTAAAAGATATCACATTTACCCAATGTATGTTGTCTGCCATGAGGTCCAATTGCACTTTGCTGTCCACACTGGGTGCATCTACACGTGCATTTACTGCATAGTAACTTACTGTGCAGTAAGTGGTTTTCAGGCTGGCATCTACACATGCAGCCATTAAAGCTCAGTAACACTGTGTATGGACTGACTTAGGACTAAAGTTATTCCTAATTCAGTCCACACACACAGTGTTACTGCGCAGTAAGGTGTCTGTGTGTACATTAATGCTCAGTAACTAATCGGGCATAAATTTGATACCTGCATGATCTGTAAAATATAGCTTTCCCAAACCAAATGTCAGACCTGGAATCTACCTTGATTTTTCTATTTTTATGTAAGCCAGCAAACAAACTCACTGGTCTGCTCCCATCAGCATTAGGTATGCATTTAAAGTTCAAACAAATGCAAGCTCAATCAAAACAGATAGAAGGGGCCAGGCACCAGGACCTAATTTAAGGTCTATACTTCTGCCTATATGCCAGCTATCCTTAGCTGAGTAGCTGAGTCTCTTACCCAGCTGATGGGGTAAGCCCCCTTCCAGATCCTTTTTCCTGGCCTACCATTTCCCTGCAGCCCTGCCATCAATTGAGCTGCAGGTTGTTCTATAACTCACTACTTGGAAAGCAGCTTGCGAGTTACAGGTGGGGTCACAACTAATTTCCTTAAAGGGGCCATTCAAACCCATAACATGGTCCTTGTAATTCAGATTTAAGACACATACTTAGACCATGTCATGAAGCTCAAACCGTTGTTGAAGATATCTGCTTAAGGGTTAAGAAAATTAAAAGACTTCTTGAAATTTCCCAATTAACACCTTTCACCAGCAGTAAATTCATACTTTGGAAAAATAAAGCATAAATGGGCAATTCAAATCTCTGGCTCTAATATATTCATTCAGATGCAGTGTCTGGGAAAACTATGATTTTTCCCTCAGGCTGTAATTCTTGATGTCATTAAGTTTTTGTGACTCACACAATCAACATATTGTACCAATAATGTACTCAAAATGCAAATTGCTAATGACTTCTCTTAAGCCCATATAAATCTGGGAAATGTATGCATTTCTATGTAGCATATCCATAAGTATCAAACATCTTGGCACAAATGTCTAAAAAATGGAAGCTAGCATTTTATTTCATGCTTCAAGCTGTTGCTATGCTGGATGGACATAATGTAACATTTGGGGAATGATAAGATAACACTCTGGCATATGGTATAATATCATTTTTATAAAACTGCAAGAAGTGAACTCTAAGAATATGCAACTTATGTTTATGTACCTGAATATGGATCAATAGAACAGTTTCTGAAAATCTTTCCATTATCTATAACTTTCTTCAGTGTATCTCAATTAAAAAATGCAAACTTATGTTTATAGGATTATAAAAGTGACCTTGCTAATGAAAGGATGGGTTAAAAATATCTAATTTGCACTGTTTTTTCAGTTTCTTGGCTCCAGCCATTAAACCCAATTGCTATATGAAGGCAAAACAGCAGCACAGCAATGTAATATCAGTGGATGAATAAGAATTATATAAGATATGTATGCACTTTATTCCAATATTTTGGAAGTTAAATCTTCCTTGCAGAGACCAAAAGTAGTTAATTTGCTATTTTAGTTACCTTAACAAAGAAGTCTAAGAGATGACTTGGTCGTGGTTGATAAGTGTTTCCATGGGGAAAAATTTCTTTGACTAGTAGAGAACTCTTTAATTTAGTAGAACAAGAGAAACAATCCAATGGCTGGAAGATGAAATCAAACCAGAAAGAGAATCAAATTTCAACAGCAGGGGTAACCACTGTAATCAACTAGACTTCATTTTATAGCTCCAACAAAGCAGTGGATTCTCCATCTATTGAAGTCTTTAAATTAATTCTGCACACCTTTCTGAAAAAGATAGACTCTATTTTAACAACAGTTATAGTAAGAATCAATGGATTAAATCCAATGACTCATGTTATGCATAACAAGCTTTAAACAATCTAAACAAAAGGGTGTGGCAGAGAAATAAACACCCCGAGACAATGCTCTTGAATGCCCCAACTTCCATTTCAGAGCACTTCAGTGTCATATAGATATGCAACCTTTCTCTTCCCTCCCCCTCACAACACACTCTATCAGAGTACTTCAAAAATCTCCATAACAGCATGCAGTAATGGTGTTCTTCAGTCAGGAGGTGCAATAGGGGGTTGCTTAGTCCTCTAGCACAGGGGCAGGAAAAATACAGCCCCCAGACTGGATCTGGCCCACCAGGCACTTTTATCCGGCCCACAGGCAGCCACCAACAAATTGTACTCTGCCCAGACCTCCACCCATAAGGGTCAGAGTGAGGTACCCACATATACACCCCCCCAATATACCCTGTTGTGACTCATTCCCACCCTCGTGAGCAGAAGAGCCCGGCTCAGCCAGCAGCAGCTTCTGTGCAGGGCTTCTGTTGCCACTGCTGCAGCCAGCCCCAGGGGAGCTGCTTGGCTTCCCCAGTGTCCTGCTCACTCTAGGCAACAGGTAGGGAAGTGGTGGGGATGGAAGCAGGGCAGGGAAGGGCAGGGGTGCGGGTGGCAGAATAGCTGCAGCTGGGCAGGGGTAGGGAGCATGGGGCTGGGGCTGGTGACAGTACAGAGCCTATGCCCAGGGGGGTGGTGGAAGCACGGAGCTTGGGTGGTCAGGGTATGGCTCTGAGGGAGGATGGGGGGATGTGGGGACTCCTGCTCACGCTCCCCTACATGGCGCATAGTCCATGTCAGCAGCAGCAGGCGGGGGCACTCGGAGTGCTCATGCAGGCACTGGTGCCTAGTGGCATGCAGCTCTGGCCAGTGCCATGCATGGGAGCAAGGAGCACAGCTTGCCCAGCCCACCTTTATTGCGAGGGCTCTGTGTGTCAGACCTGCAGCTCCCACACTCATGAGGTACCAAGGGAAGCCCTGTGCTGGACCGGCTGCCTTCACTACTCCTTGCTGCACAGGTCCCAGGACTCTGCAGGTAAGCAGGGGATGGGGCTCCTCCACTCCTTGCAGAGTTACAGGACCTGTGTGGCAGGGGGCTGGTTAGGCAGCTGGCTCCAGCTTCCCCCTGGTGCTGCATGGGTGTGGGAGCTGCAGGTGCACCATGCAGAGCCCTGGCAGTAGAGGTGGGCTGGGCAGGCTGTGCCTCTCGCCCCTATATGTAGCACTGGCTGGAGCCGCACATCACCAGGCACCAGTGCTTGTGCAGGACATAAGCACTCCAAGTGCCTCTGCCTGCTGCTGGTACAGGGACTCTGCACCTTGTGGGGGAGTGTGTGGGGAGACCCTCCCCACCCTCTTTCAGACCCACACCCTGCTTCCACAACCCCCACACTTATACACGTCCCCAACATACCCTATGCCCTGACACAGCCACCCCACAGATACCCCTGAGCCCCACCATATACACACCCCACCCCATCCACACCCCACACACACAATATACATGAGTAAGACTTTATTTCTGAGTTATTATGCAATCCCCTCTATATACACTATGCAAACACAAATCATCACAAATATTTTTTGTAATAAAATTAAAATATGTTATGGTAGGTGTTTGACTTTTAGTGCATGATTTGGTTTTTTTCTGGTTCCAGGATGGCAACTGTCCCCTCCCAAAAGGAGTATTTCCAGGGAACAGGGGGATGGACTTCTGATGGCAAGGGTCAGAGGTTAGGGGGCAGGACTTCCAGTCCCAATATGGTGACCAGGGGTTGGGGCAACTGTTAAGGGGTGGGGCTACCCATGCGGCCCTCAACAACTCACCAAAACTCATTAAGCAGCCCTCCAGCCAAAATAATTGCCCTCCCCTGCTTTAGCATCTCACATCGCTCCACTCCCCCCATTCATGGGTTTGGGGAGAGAGCAGGATGGACAGCTTGTGACAAAATCCTGGGGTATGAGGGTGCTCCCAGGGATGCACTCTGGGTTTGTGAAAATTTACTGGTGCCCCACTCTGCCAAATGGAAATGCCCAAATTATTAATTTGCCCCAAAATCACGATTTATCACAAGCACTTGAGTCAAAAAAGGGTTTATTACACATAAAGAAAATGCAAACAAATGCATTGACACCAGAATATGTCAAACAAAACTGAAAAAAAATGACAAAATATTTACCCTTCTCTTGAACTACCTCCTAGCCCTCAAAACATTTCTTTGAAAATACCCTGGGACCAACTGCTCCTCAGTACCAGGTAGCTTCCTCCAAGTGAGGACCTTCAGTCCACCTCTCCTCACAGAGAACCCTCTCCTAACTGTCACTCCTTCCCAAACACACCAACCTACCTTTAGGGGAGACAGAGAATCCTCTGAGTGTCTCTGCCTATAGCTCCATGACACAGCCAGTGAGTGTACTCCTGTGCATTCGGCTGTCCTCAGAAAACTCTGGAGACTAGTTGCCTAACCATTGCTTAGGAGCAGTTCTGTTGCCCCCCTCCAGGTGCCTATGTACTCCCATTGTAGGAATAGGATCACCCTCTGGAGACATACAGATATCTCCCCATTCATATAATGATGGCACTTATGCATTCAAATGAGGCAGAAGAATCTCTCCTATGGAACAGAATTGCTGCACTTTGGCAGTCGAGAAGATGAAACAGAATTCTCTCTTTGTTGTGTTCAGATGTTAGTAACAAGAACAAAAGTGAGAAAAACATTCAGTCTGCAAAGTAATAGTTGCATTTTTAAAACACAAAAAGCATTTTCGGATCTTTCACACACTACCCCTCACATACACACTTCCCAACAGCAGAGCAAATGAGGAACAAAACACACAACCAAACGACCAATACTTTTTACTAAGATACTTGTTATTAATCATTAGTATTAATGTGAAGTTTAACAAGGTCATTATTTAAAAAAGCAATTAACTATGAGTATAATTAAACTAATATATTATAACAAGTTAAAAGGGGGAGGGACTTACCATGAAGCAGCTGATGCATGTTACTGGCTATATGCCACTTGCATGTATCCTAGGTCATAGTTTCATAATTGGTAGGGTTGGAAGGGACCTGAGCAGGTCAAACAACCCCAGCAAGGTGATTATCTAGCCTCCTTTTGAAGACCCCTAGGGTAGGAGCAAGCACCACAAAGTTGGTTCCAGATCCTAGCTGCCCTGACTGTGAAGTAGTGCTTCCTGATGTCCAGCCTGAATCTACTCTCAGTCAACTTATAGCCATTATTCCTAGTTACTCCTGGTAGTGCTCGGGGGAACAGAGTCTCTCCCATTCTATCCCACCCCATACTGGTGAACAAGTTAAGAGGCTGTGACTTGGATGACTACACAGTCCGGTGGGTGGAGAATTGGCTAGAGGGTCGCACCCAAAGAGTCGTGGTGGATGGGTTGGTTTCGACCTGGAAGGGTGTGGGCAGTGGGGTCCTGCAGGGCTCGGTCCTTGGACCAATACTCTTTAATGTCTTCATCAGCGACTTGGACGAGGGAGTGAAACGTACTCTGCCCAAGTTTGCAGATGAAACAAAGCTATGGGGAGAAGTGGACATGCCGGAAGGCAGGGAACAGCTGCAAGCAGACCTGGACAGGTTAGACAAGTGGGCAGAAAACAACAGAATGCAGCTCAACAAGGAGAAATGCAAAGTGCTGCACCTAGGGAGGAAAAATGTCCAGCACACCTACAGCCTAGGGAATGACCTGCTGGGTGGCATGGAAGTGGAAAGGGATCTTGGAGTCCTAGTGGACTCCAAGATGAACATGAGTCAGCAGTGTGACGAAGCCATCAGAAAAGCTAACGGCACTTTATCGTGTATCAGCAGATGCATGACGAATAGATCCAAGGAGGTGATACTTCCCCTCTATCAGGTGCTGGTCAGACCGCAGTTGGAATACTGCGTGCAATTCTGGGCGCCACAATTCAAGAGGGATGCGGATAACCTGGAGAGGGTCCAGAGAAGGGCAACTCGTATGGTTAAGGGCCTGCAGACCAAGCCCTATGAGGAGAGACTAGAGAAACTGGACCTTTTCAGCTTCCGCAAGAGAAGGTTGAGAGGCGACCTTGTGGCTGCCTATAAGTTCATCACGGGGGCACAGAAGGGAATTGGTGAGTATTTATTCACCAAGGCACCCCCGGGGTTTACAAGAAATAATGGCCACAAGCTAGCAGAGAGCAGATTTAGATTGGACATTAGGAAGAACTTCTTCACAGTTCGAGTGGCCAAGGTCTGGAACGGGCTCCCAAGGGAGGTGGTGCTCTCCCCTACCCTGGGGGTCTTCAAGAGGAGGTTAGATAAGCATCTAGATGGGGTCATCTAGACCCAGCACTCTTTCCTGCATATGCAGGGGGTCGGACTCGATGATCTATTGAGGTCCCTTCTGACCCTAACATCTATGAATCTATGAATTCCCCGCTGGTCCCCCTTGGTAAATTTATAGATGGCCACCAGATCCCCTCTAAGCCTTCTCTTGTGAAGGCTGAACAGGTTCAGGTTCTGTAGCCTCTCCTCATAGGGTCTGCCCTGCTGCCCCATGATCTTGTGAGTGGCCCTCCTTTGGACCCTCTCGATGCTGTCCACATCCTTCCTGAAGTACTCCAACTGTGGCCTGACCAATGTCACATAGAGGGGGAGGATCACCTCCTTGGACCTGCTTGTGATGCATCTGTGGATGCATGACAAGGTGTGGTTGGCCGTACTGACCGCATCCTCACATTGGCGACCCATGTTCATCTTGGAATAAATAATGACTCCAAGGTCCTTTTCTGCCTCTGTGCTGACAAGAAGGGAGTTCCCCAGCCTGTAGGTATGCTGCTGGTTCGTCCTCCCCAGGTGCAATACCTTGCACTTGTCAGTGTTGAAACCCATCCTATTCTCATCTGCCCACCCTTGTAACCTGTCCAGGTCTAGCTATAGCCTGTCCCTCCCTTCTAACATGCCTACTTCTCCCCACATCTTAGTGTCATCCACGAACTTGAACAAGGTGCTTTTTACCCCCTCGTCCAAGTCGCTGATGAAGATGTTGAACAGAGCGGGCCCGAGGATCAAGCCCTGAGGAACCCGACTGCCCACATCCCTCCAGGTCAAAAATGACCAGTCCACCCCCACTCTCTGGGTGCAGCTCTCCAGCCAATTTGTGACCCATCTGACTGTGTAGGCATCGATGCCACAGCCACCTAATTTTTTGATGAGAACGGGGTGAGAAACCATGTCAAAGGCCTTCCTAATGTCCAGAAAGACTACGACATGCCGCGACACCTGCATCCAAGGATTTTGTGACCTGGTCGTAGAAGGCCGCCAGGTTGGTCTGACAGGACCTGCCTCAAATGAACCCATGTTGTTTGCCCCTAAGCAAAATCTCCCTTGCTGGTCCCTCGCAGATGTGCTCCTGGATAATTTTCTCAAAGAGCTTCCCCAGGACTGAGGTAAGACTATAGGCCTATAGTTTCTTGGGTCCTCCTTCCTCCCTTTTTTGAAAATGGGGACCACATTGGCCCTTTTCCAATCCTCTGGCACCTCTCCAGAGCACCATGAGCACTCATAGAGCTGTACCAGGGGTCCCATAATGTCCTCGGCCAATTCCCTCAGCACCCTTGGGTGGAGATCATCTGGACCTGCCAATTTGAAGACGTCCAGTCCCACCAGAAGTTCCCTGACCAGGTCCTCTCTGATCCTGGGCCCGGCTGTGCCTCTTCTGAGTTTGTCTGGGATTCTAGTGGTGGGGGGTGTCCCGGTCCCTGATAAGAAATACGAAGGCAAAGAATTTGTTAAAGAGGTCAGCTTTATCATCTGGTGCAATCACCAGATTTCCAGGCGTGTCCTGTAGGGGCCCCACGTTACCCGGTGCCTTCTTTTTACTCCCTATGTATTTAAAAAAGGACTTCTTGTTGTCTTTGATCTGGGTCACTAGTCCCAGTTCTGTGTCTGCCTTAGCCTTCCTAACAGCCCCCCTACAGTCTCAAACAATGAAGGTGTAATCCTCCTTGGTGATGGCCCCTCCCTTCCATCAGGTGTATGCCTCCTTCTTAGCTTTCAGATGATCCTGGATGCCTTTGGTGAGCCATGGGGGCTTTTGAGCACTCTTGCCCCCTTTGACTCGCATTGGGATTGTCGCCCTTTGGGCTCGTAGGATCATCTCCTTAAGGAACAACCACTTCTCTTGGACTCCCAACTCCCTTACCAGCGGGTCATGGACCCTAGCAGCTGCTCCCTGTGTTCTTAACATGTCTGTGGAGCTGTGAGTCTTCCTCTCTCTCTCTTGCTGCAGACTCCTTCCCGGCTCATGCCTCGCACCCGCCTAGGGTGAACACCGGCACAAATGCTGGTGCACCCTTTCAGAGCGTGCCTATTTGTGCACTCTGTTCGCATGTGCAGCTCCCTGCTGGCTAAGCTAAAAGGGATCTGGGGGGCTTCCCCTCTGGATCTGCCTCAGCTGCATTGGGGCCCTCAGCCACACTTACCTTAGGGGGGTCAGCTGCTGCTGCCACTGCCACTGCCTCTGACTCTGCAGCTGGTCAGGTAAGGGGGCACACGTGTGTGGGGACACACATGTGCCCAGTTCCCTCTTCTCCGCTTTCAGCCCCCAACTGCCGGGGGTTATATCAAACTGTGGCTTCACAGTTTGAATTTCCCGCAGATGTCCTACAGCCAATCAGGCACTCCGGGCTTCCCGGAAGTACCAGCCAGCAGTCCCACCCCCTACATTCCCCTGCTGAGGGGATCCAATGGCCCCAGGGTGCTCCCTAGCTTTGGGGGACAGTCCCCCCTAGCCCAACCCCTTTTTGAGCGCTCTGTTCACACACACGGTTCAGGAGCATGGCTCCCTGCTGGCTAAGCTAAAAGTGATCTGGGGGCTTCCCCTCCAGATCCGCCTCAGCTGTGCCTGGTCCCTCAGCCCCACTTACCTTAGGAGGATCAGCTGCTGCTGCCCCTGCCACTGCCTCTGGTCAAGTAAGGGGGCACACGTGTGTGTGGGGACACATGTGTGCCCAGCTCCCTCCTCTCTACTCTCAGTCCCCAACTGTCAAAACATTTTGTTTCTTCTTCATGCTAACAAATACAAAATGGTGGAAATAAAGTACTAGGCTTCTTCCAGAAGGAGGAAGAAATGGAAGTGGTGTCCAGAAAGTCAATGTTTAGGATTCTTACTCATGAGGCAGGAGAGCTGAGTTCAGTTCCCGCCTTTCCCAAAGAGCAGTAAAATCCACCTTTCTTACTTCCCAGGTGATTGCCTTACCCACCATACTGTAAGGTAACATTTCCCCCAACTGTGGGGTACACCTATCCTGGGAGTGTGTGAAAGGTTTCTAACAGGGTACAAAACCAGGATGATAATGACAATCAGTGCAGGGGAAACAATAGTAGCAGTGGGGGAACTGGTGGCAGGGGAAGTATGAGCCACACAAAATTGACAGACTTTTGTGTAATTGTAACAAGTGGTCGTCCCAGGGCTGGTCTAAACATAGGCCTACCCACTTGTGTTAGGGCCAGCCACCCGCCTCCTCATCTGCCACACCTTGATGTTAATAATTATTCAATGTTAATCAGGTGGGAGGCTGCCCATTTATCTGCCCTGATGATAAGGGTCTATGTGTATGACTCTGACCTATCCTTATTGTATCCCATGCCTTGCAGATGTTTCCTCCAGCTAGCTAGCACTGGGTTCTCTCTTTACACACACACACACACACACACACACACACACACACACACACACACACACACACACAGACATGGCCCCAGGCCCCATACACTGGGCTCCAAGCCCTCACACTCTTGGGGCTCCAACCCCACACTCTCAGGATCAGGGCCCCAAGGCTTCCCTGGCCAATCCCCTTATCCCTGGACCCTGGAGCTTTCTTAATAGCTCATCAAGGCTTAAGGTCCCACCCCCCTGGAACTTCATGCTGGCTCCTATATAGCCTCAGACCTCCGCTGCAGAGTCTGGGCACTGCCACAGGTCCCTCCACTGACCTGGGCCCTGACTCAGTGCTCTCAGAGAGTCTGGGCTCCCTTTGCTCTCTCTCACCCACCAGGGATGTGGGGCTGGGGTTTGGAGGTGCCCCATGCTTGTCCTTCACTGGGGTGGTAACTGGCCTGGCATTTCTGGGGGACTGTCCCACCACAGACAGTCCCACCAGGCCACCCCATCCTTGGCAGGGTGCAGTTTCTGGTCATGTCCAGGACCATGGGGTCTCCTCCTTCCCCATAGCCCCAGCCCTTATCTCCAAGGATGTTCCATGGGCAGCAGCTCAACCAAGTGTTGTTCTTTCAGCTGCAGCATTAACTGCTGCCCCTTTGCTGTTCAGGGATCAGCTCTTATGGATCATAGCTGAGCCCTGCTCCCAACCAGGTGACACTGCCTAATCGACATTACATGCAGCTGCAGGCTTCCTAGCTGCCACTCAGGCCCCTGCAAGTAACAGAGCACCTGTGCTCTGTTACAGTAATGGGGTGTAGAAATTTAGATAGGCCTACCTTAGAATATCCTTTAGCATGGTTGTTAGGGCACATGATGTGAAGGAATTAATTTAAATTGTCCTTATTTGATTCAGGGCAAGGATTTGAACCAAGACCTCCCATCTCCTAAGTGAATGTTCTAAGTACCAGAAGAGAGAATATTATTTTCTTGTGTTCTCTACCCCAAGAAATATTCAAGTATTCTAAGTGGAGATAAGTCAGCAGAAGAAACTGAGAACAGTCCACATCACTATACTTAATAGCCCAATGGGCAAGGCACTCTTTTTGGAGGTGGGAGATGTGAGGTGAAATCACCTCAGACAGAAGAGGAATTTGAACTGGAATCTCTAGCATCCTGAATGAATACCCTAACTTCTAGCCTAAAGGATAAACGGTGAACATACTCCTGTTTTGTGAATCTAGACCCAAAAAATTTCAACTAAAATTAACTATGTAACTAATTCAACCCATATTCACAAACAGGATCAGATTAACCAAAACTATTTTTACGTGAATAAGCCACACACACACACACACACACACACAAACGCTTGCCTAGGCCTACTGAGAAATGTGTGGAGCACACGGTACAAAGGCTCTAACTCTCTCCCCCAACAGGAAATATGCAGCTGAGGATAGAGTGGCTGATACACCATGCCAGAACATGGTACACATACTGCCCCTGCACTGTGTTTAACAACCAACCAGCTAACACACTTAAAATATTTAATTTTTGAAGTTCTTGGAAAACTGAATCACAGAGGTAAGCGTTAATATTCACCATCATCTTAATTAAGTTTCCAGCTACTAGCTACAGTTCTTAAACTGGAACTGGAAAAGATCTGTGTGGCAGGGACACCGCCACAGATAAATACTTACCTGACAGGCAGGAGCAGAGAGAGGTGAGGAGCCGGCAGGATGCCGCCGAAGGCCAGAAGCATGGCAAGAGAGGGACCACCACAGGAGAACACACCACATTAAAACCAGAAGTAGAAAAGCCAGAATGGCCGCAGCGGGCCACAGGAGAACTGGCATGTGCACTTGCACCGATGTGGGCCACCTTTATGGTGGTGTGCCGACTCTGGTTCACCACCCGGCCCCCTGAGGAGGAAATAAGAACCCCGCTGGACAACAATCAAGGAGGACGAGAATTGGGTCTTTCAGAAGGCCCAAAGCAGCCAGGATTGTTCTTCAGCCCTCACAGGGGTGAGTGGTGGCAGCCCCAGGATGGGACATGCCTTGCCAATACTGGTTCAGCAGAGCCTGAGCTCTTACCTGGGACAGGACCATGGATTCCAGATGCAGCCAGCCTGGATTGGAACAGTGGTGAGCCTGGGGAGAGAAAGAGAAGAGAAGCCATAAGATACTGTAAATCAAAAGAAAAAAAAAAGGGAGAGCACCTGGGAGGCAAGGTAACCAGGGGCAGATAGAAAATACAAGTTAGGCTGATGTGAGGCCTGAAACTGGACAGTATGCCATCTGAAGTAAGACTGTGAACCTATAAGGGCTAAAGCCCTGACCGTGACAGGTGGATTTTGTCTCAGTCATGGTCTGGAATCAACATCTTTGGTTGGCACAAGGCGGGGTGTAAGGGAGGTGGAGCCCCAATATGAGAGGCCAGGTGAGAGTGCTGAAAGAGGGAACCAAGAAAGGCAGGACTTAAAAACATCCTCCCAACAATAACAATATCAACAAGATGTGACAGGTGAGAATCCCTGGGGACCTTACAAGGTATCTGTCTGGATGACAAGCTATCAACAGAAAAAGAGACAGAGGTGCCCGAAACGCCAGAAAAAGCAAAGCGCACTAGCAAGTGACACGGGAGGTTACAATCTGTTATAGTACTATTGCTACCCTATAGTAGCCCATGAGCAACCACAGTCATGTGACAGTAGCTGATTAATATTTATGCAATGGTATTAAAAATATCATAAGAGAACTGATGGCAGCACTGCAATATAAACAGTAATTCAGGCCCCAGTACACCAAAGTACTTAAGTAGGTGCTTAAATTTAATCATTTGAGTAGTCCAGCTGACTTCAATTAAATTACTCCATGCTTCAGTTTAGGCTTGTGGTCGAGTACTGTGCCGAAATAAAGCTATGTTACTTTTTAGTTCTTCTAATAGTATGATGCAAAATTTGGATTATTTACAAAGTCTCATTTATCTTTGTCACCCTTTCCATGTATAGAATTCTTGCCATCAGCAGTCTCTCACTTTCAGAAGTACCGAGCACAAACATACTGCAGGAGAATAATTTTTTAACAAGTATTTTGATGGCTATATTTATTTTTTGGAAAGTGAGAGGTCACACTGTAACACTGTTCTAGTTAAGATGTGATAATTTTATACCTGTGAAAGCATCTGCCAAGCCTTACTTCAAGGATTTGGAGGAGGCAGGGAAGAAGAATCGTTTTTCCACAAGAAGAATTGCAGCCTATGTGGAAGTGATATCAAGTAATAAAAACTATCAATAATGTTTGACTACAAACTGCCTGCTTTTTGTCCATTAACCACTTTGGCAAGGCTAATGTGCCTAACATCTGAGCATTGATTTAAATGTCTTCTATTTTTCTTAAAGTTCAGAGAAATATTTAGTTCTCCCAGCATAAGATTTTCCCCTAAATACCTTCCCCAAAGGTCAGGCAGCGTGCTATTCAGTAATGGGCCAGTAACACCTTTTTCTACATGTAAATATTTCATAAGTGCAATGTCTCACAGCTTTTCAGGGATAAAAACTTGATACCACCATGAAGCTTCCAAGGTTACCAACCAGTTCCTAACCTTAGAAAGTTTGAAGATAACAGACTTAGAAGTAATGAAATAAATGTTGTTTTATTTTCTTTTAAGTTACCACTGGAAAAAATTAATATTAATTTTTTTCTCTCTCTCTCATCCCTCCATGATTGGTTGAGGATCAACCCTCAATACCAGTATAGACATATGCCAAAGGTTCAATATGGGTCACATAAACTGACCCTCCATGGGCATGTCTACACATGACTATTAATATGCAGCAATAACCTCTAGAGCTTATTGCTGCACTCTGGAGGTCACAGGTCTGCATGGGAGCCCCAGGGGTCATCCTGCCAGCCTGGGGCAGCTCAATGTGCTGCATAGGAGCTGGCTGGGGCATGAGGATGCTTCAGCATAGGGTTAGCCAGCAAGTAGCCCCTGCACTGAAGCACCCTTGTGCATGAGACAGTCAGGGAAGTGTCTAGACATGTACTATCCTGCTGCAGAGTAAATTAGTTTACTCCAGCCTAATAGGGGTGCACATTAGGGCTGTGTGAAACTTCGGTAGCTGATTCAATTCAGAGGAGATTCAGCCTGATTTGGGGACCAAATCTCCATATCCAAATTGAATCGGAAGACCAAGTAAAAGCTCCAAATTGATTCAGAAAAGCTTCGGAAAAGATTCAGCTGAGTCGGAGATTCAGCCATAGACTAAACAGGCTTCCCCCTGGTAAGTCTGTTGGAGTTGGGGGAGGGAGAAGAGAACGGGTGTGGGGGGGGGAGGGATTGGGGCTTAGCCTGGGGCTGGGACAAGCTTCCCAGCCAGGGAGGTGGGGCACATTACTCATGGTGGGGGAGCGAGATACAGACACAGCAGCACCAAAAGCAGGAACAATGCCCTGTGGCTGCCAAGAGCGAGCCGCGCCTGCATTGCACCACCCCATACACCAGCTGGGCAAGCGGCAGCAGGGAAGAGCCCCCACAGCTCCCCCTGCTGGGGCAGAGGCAGGAACATCTGGAGGAGCTGTGGGAGAAGCCCCCCATGGCTTTCCTGCCGGACCCTATCCCCTGCCTGGCCCAGCCTCCTGGCACTTAAAAAAAAAAAAAAAGCCCCACACTCACCAGCTCTGGCAGAGGTGATTGGGGGTCATGGCAGAGCCCCCCACACAGAGCAGGGCAGTGGGGGGCAGCAGGGATCACTCCCCCACTTGGCACCCACGCGGCAGCTGCCCCATGGCGCAGGTCCAGTGCAGCTCAGCAGGGCACCGCGCACTGTCTGGGAGCTGGGAAGGTTCCAGCAGTCAGCTGGAGCCTGGCAGCACTCAGCCCCAGTGGCCCCAGCTCCCAGACAGCGTGTGGTGCCCTGCCGAGCCACACTGCACCTGTGCCATGGGGCAGCTGCCGTGCAGGTGACAGGTGGGGGGGCAATCCCCGCTGCCCCACACTGCACAGGGGAGCTCTGCCATGAGCCCTCAGATGCCCTGATCCCCACTGCTACAGCTGGTGAATGTGGGGATTTTTGTTTTGTTTTGTTTTGTTTTAAAGTGCCAGGACGAGGCTGCTGCCAGCTGGGGGAATGGGGCTGGGCAAGGCAGCCATGGGGGCTCCCAACACCCAGGGAAATGCAGGCACAGCCGAAGGAGCTGCAGGAGAACCTGCACTGCCTGGCTGTGCCTGCCTCTCCTTGGCCTATTTGAATCACCAAATCTCTCCAAATCAGCACCAAATCAATTCAGGACAGTAATCCAAATCTCCAATCGAATCACTGTCCTCCAAATCAGCCAAATCCAAATCCGCATTGAATATTTCCCTATTCACATAGGCCTAGTGAACATGTAGATGCCAAGGCATTTACAACGCAGCTAATTAGTCTACTGCATGGTAAATGTCTAGTGTAGACACACCCCATATCTATAATTTACCTTTCACAACCTGCACCAAAGGCATCTGTATTGTGATTCCTGTTTCTAAGAACTAGTCTGAGAATCACTTGTCCCCTTTTTGTGTTTGGCTTTATTCTGGGCAGTATATACAGTAGTACAATGCAGAAGGACTGTAAGTCAGGACCAGAGAATTATATTAAGGGCTTTTTATGACTTTGTCGTGAAGCAGCTGAATGAGTTCCAAACATATTGCAGGAAGGCATGAGTTGGGAAGCAGCTCAAAGCTGTACCTGAAATTTCAGCAGAGCTTTGGAGTAAGTCAGAAGTCAAGCTTAGGGATTTCCAGTTTAGGTGGCCATTAAGATATGGGCTTGAGGCTAGTCATAAGGTCAACTCCAACTAGAACTGCTGACAAATCCATAGTAGCTGAGGCCCTGAGTTTACTGACCAGATATACAAGAAGTTTCTATCTGAATGTTTTTAAACTTACTAAAATGATCTTAAAATAATTATAATATAGTAGGCGATACAAAATACATAGGATGACGCTGATAACTCAGTTAGGGACATGTCAATTGAGGGTAACTCAGGCTTCTCAGACTTTAAAATATCACACACTGCATATTCATGTATGTATGCACAGTTAATAAAATAAGCCATTTTTGTTTGGGGAGGTGAATTAACATAAACACTTTAGAATATAATTATTGCTATTTAACACTGAACATGAATTGCTCTTGTATTTGTACTCAAAATTAAAATGAATAAAGTCTCCTTTACATTTTAGTATAGTATCACTATTTTAGCTCCTTTTGTGATCATCACTCTGTGGCTTTCCTGGGAAGAGTTGTCATTGATTCAGAGCCCTAATTACAGGACTGATTTTTAATTAAAAAGATGTTTTTGTTTGCTAAGAAGTTCTGCTATTTAACAAGTCTGGTTTATATATGATAAAATAAAGAAAACAACAATTTCCAAAGTTAAATTTAAATTAAGAAGAAATGTTAAGTAAGCATCTTTTGATAACACAAAACTGATTATTCAGTATTTCAGTTATTCAGCTTAAGCACTACAGTTCTCAAAGAAACACAGTAGTTAACAACAGTACCTAACAAAATGTAAGAGTTTAGTTATTTCTTTCTAATGTTAAAAAATAGACTGCATGAGGCAAGACTTTGCACAGTCATCATGTAGCAAACACTTTAGAGACTATGTTACCCAGTATCATTAGTGTTATATGTAACTATTTAGCTTTTGAACCTATTTTAGTAAGCTGATGTTAAATAATGTTCTTATTGTTCTAGAAATGTTTGCCCATTTAATGACTTAAAATGCACAGGAAAAAACTCTGATCATCAGTTAGATATACTTCTCTAGTTCTAAAACACTTGATTTGCAAGGTTATTTTGTGATTTTACTGGATTGTTCACATATCAAAATTGATAAAAAAAATGATCTGCCATATAATTTTATCAGGTAATGTAATAATCAATTCTTCCTACACTAAACATGTCTAGTGTAAATCTGGTATTGAATATATTTCAATACGTTCAGTTCAGAAGTCACTTATTTCATTTTCTGGGTTTCACATTGTTCTGGCATGTAGCTATGACATGTGGATCAAGGGTTTCCATATTATGCAGTACTTCTGGTTCTATTTATGGTTAATGACTATAAAATTTGGGGGGGTGGGTGTTATATACACACACACACCTATATACATGCATGCATACACACACACCTATATATAATCAGCATTGTTTTTCCATTAACTGTAAGAAATGGTTGTACACAATCTGTCATCAATAAACCAATATGGTTTCAAGAAAGTTTCACAGTATAAAAAAAAATCATATACCATATTTGCAGAAATGTTCAAAAGCTGTTTTAAATTATGTAAATGTAACACTATAAAAACCCAGTCTCTTGAAAAGTCTGTTTTAACTGCAGGGAAGTGATGTGTCCAATGTCTAGACATGCTAGTAATGATTAAAAAGCTATTCCTGCAGTAAACCACTAATGTCTTGAAAGAGGGAGAAAACAATTTAAAACTTAAACATAGTTACTGTAAATATTAAACTTGAACATTTATTCATTAACATAGTTGGCTAAAAAGAAAATCATTTCCAAAGAATTCCTAGAAAAGATCAGATGGCAAGCCAAATTATTCTGAGTCATTAAGTTAACAAGTTTATTGCAAAATGTGTCTTCACTCACCTGTATATCCTGAATTATGCATCTGTCTTCACAGTCCAGATTTCCAGGCTGATGGAACAATCACTCAAACAATCCATTATGTATCCTTTGTTAGGTAAGAGGACACTGATAAAAACTACAGCAAGCCTCAATGCTGGACACAGATTAGAATTTAGGAAAGTACTAGTACAGTCCGTAGAAATGAGACTTGGATTTAAGTACCAACAGAAATGCAGAAACTTATTTATGTATACAAAAGGAAAACTCTACCCATTTTACTTAGTATAGCAAGCTACAAGTTCATAAAATGAAAAAAAAAACAAACAAGATTGTGGTAAATAAACTGTAACGTTTATTTAAAAGTAACTTTTTTAATAACACTTGACATTTCTGAATATACAACTGGTGATAGTCATGTGGCTGAAAATAAGCAAAATTGTTTGCAACATAGAGTATTGAAATCATTCTAAATAGTGTAAATCATAATAATATTTACTAAATAGTGTAAATCATTTTCAAACTAACACTAATTCTCTGAACTTAAGCAGTTTAGAAAAAATATTTAATGGATACCCTATAACATTCCATTTTTAAGCAATATTATTAACATAACATACAGACATAAGAAATGCCATTTACTGGGTCAGACCATATATCCATCCAGCTCAGTATTCTGTCTCTCACAGTGGCAGAGAGTCAATGCTGAGGAAGAAGGTAAACAGGGCATGTCCAATATTTTCCATGCCCTGTTTCTCTCCTATGGAAACTTCAAGCATTCAGAAATTTAGAAATTTCTGATTCAGGGGCTGCAACCCTGTCTACCATATTCAATAGTTACTAATGGGCCTTTCCTCCAAGAATTGGTCCAGTTCCCTTTTTAACTGGGTTAAGCTGCTAGCTCCTACAATATCTTGTGACAACGAATCCACAAGTTCATTACATGCACTGTGAAAAAGGACTTCCTTCTGTTAGTTTTAACCCTACTAACTAATATTTTCATGTTATGTCTCCACATTCTAGCACTGAACTACAATCAATGAGTGTTGATATAGTATGATCAAAATTCTCTGCCATCAGTCACAATTTGTCAGCAGGAGGATAAAAGGAAATATTTTTCAGGAGATACAGAAGGGTTTCATATTCTATAGGAATATGATATTTTCTTGAAGTAACAGCTTGAAGGCGGCGGCACTGGCACAGCTGACCAGGTGCTGAACTTCTTCATTGATGGTAGCCCGTTGACAGAGGTGGCTGCCAAGATATGGAAAGTGCTCCACATACTCCAGAGCCTCCCTGTCTACGTAGATAGTGCAAGGGATGTTCAGGTGGCCTGGGGAGGTTTGGTGGAGAACCTTCATCTTTGTGACGTTCAAGGACAGGCCAAGTCTCTTATATGAAGCGTGGAAGAGATCTAAGGTCACTTGTACATCCTGTGCAGAGACAGCCATCACGCAGCAATCATCTGCAAACTGAAGGTCATGGATGTTCTTGGTGGTGAGTTTCGTTTTTGCCCAGAAGCGCCCAAGATTGAAAAGCTTCCCATCCAGTCGATACTGGATACTGAGGCCAAATGGTAAACCATCTTGGATAAGTGACTTCAATTACCCAGACATCTCGTGGGAGGATCGCTCAGCAAAATCTGAGCGGTCGCAGAGCTTCCTCTCGTGCGTGGATGACCTCTACCTGACTCAAGAAGTCTATGGGCCAACGAGAGGCAAAGCGCTGCTCGACCTGGTGCTGGCTACTGGGGAGGACCTAGTCAGCGACCTAGTGATCGATGGGAAGCTGGGTGACAGCGACCACGAGCTGATCACCTTCACCATCCGCCAAAAAGCTGGCAAGTCGGTCAGCAACACACAAGTCCTTGACTTCAGGAAAGCCGACTTTGACAAGCTCAGGAGGCTTGTCAGTGAGGCCCTAAGGGACTGTGACCGCAGGGAGAGGGGAGTTCAAGAAGAGTGGTCGCTCCTCAAGGGAGCAATCCTCAATGCACAAACTAAGTCTATTCCATCTCGGAGGAAAGGCAGCAAGAGGGCACAGCAGCCCCCCTGGCTCTCCAGGGACCTAGCAGACCCCCTGAGGCTAAAAAGAAAGGCCTACAAAGGATGGAGGATGGGAGTCACCTCCAAGGAGGATTATTCTGCACTGGTCCAGTCCTGTAGGGAGCAGACCAGGAAAGCCAAGGCTGCAACTGAACTCCAGCTAGCTTTGAGCATCAAGGACAATAAAAAGTCCTTCTTCAGATATGTGGGGAGCCGGAGGAAAAGCAGGGGCAACGTTGGACCCCTGCTGAACCAGATGGGGCAACTGACAACTGACTCCCAGGAAAAAGCCAACCTATTAAATAGGTACTTTGCGTCGGTCTTTCATCAGCCCCATGGGACGCCTGTGCCTGCTACAGGGCCGGGAAGTCCGGGTGAGGGTGATCCCCTGCCCTCCATTAATGCTGACTTTGTGAAGGAACATCTTGAGAAGCTGGATACCTTCAAGTCAGCCGGCCCTGACAATCTTCACCCCAGGGTACTCAAGGAGCTGGCGAGCATCATAGCCCAGCCTCTAGCGCGGATCTTTGAAAACTCTTGGCGCTCTGGTGTAGTGCCCGAAGACTGGAAGAAGGCCAACGTGGTGCCTATCTTCAAGAAAGGGAGGAAAGTGGATCCGGCTAACTATAGGCCCATCAGCCTGACTTCTATCCCGGGGAAGATCTTAGAAAAGTTTATTAAGGAGGCCATCCTTAATGGACTGGCCGACGCCAACATCTTAAGGGATAGCCAGCACGGGTTTGTTGCGGGTAGGTCTTGCTTGACCAATCTCATTTCCTTCTACGACCAGGTGACCTATCACCTGGACAAGGGAGATGAGATTGATGTCATATATCTTGACTTCAAAAAAGCCTTCGATCTGGTGTCCCATGATCGTCTCTTGGAGAAACTGGCCAATTGTCGCCTTGGGTCCCCCACGATCCACTGGCTGGAAAATTGGCTCCGGGGTCGGACCCAGAGGGTAGTAATTGATGGAAGTCACTCATCGTGGTGTCCTGTGACCAGTGGGGTCCCCCAGGGCTCTGTCCTTGGACCCATACTGTTCAACATCTTCATTAACGATGTGGACACTGGAGTCAGAAGCGGACTGGCCAAGTTCGCCGATGACACCAAACTTTGGGGCAAAGCATCCACGCCAGAAGACAGGCGGGTGATCCAGGCTGACCTGGACAGGCTCAGCAAGTGGGCGGATGAGAATCTGATGGTGTTCAACGCCGATAAATGCAAGGTTCTCCACCTTGGGAAGAAAAACCTGCAGCATCCTTATAGGCTCGGCAGTGCTATGTTGGTTAGCACTATGGAAGAAAGAGACTTGGGGGTCATCATTGGCCACAAGATGAACATGAGCCTGCAATGCAATGCTGCGGCTAGTAAAGCGACCAAAACGCTGGCTTGCATCCATAGATGCTTCTCAAGCAAATCCCGGGACGTCATTCTCCCCCTGTACTCGGCCTTAGTGAGGCCGCAGCTGGAGTACTGTGTCCAGTTTTGGGCTCCACAATTCAAAAAGGATGTGGAGAAGCTTGAGAGAGTCCAGAGAAGAGCCACGCGCATGATCAGGGGTCAGGGAAGCAGACCCTACGATGACAGGCTGAGAGCCCTGGGGCTCTTTAGCCTGGAAAAGCGCAGGCTCAGGGGTAATCTGATGGCCACCTACAAGTTTATCAGGGGTGATCACCAGTATCTAGGGGAACGTTTGTTCACCAGAGCGCCCCAAGGGATGACGAGGACGAATGGTCACAAACTGCTACAAGATCGTTTCAGGCTGGACATAAGGAAGAATTTCTTTACTGTCCGAGCCCCCAAGGTCTGGAACAGCCTGCCGCCGGAGGTTGTTCAAGCGCCTTCATTGAACACCTTCAAGATGAAACTGGATGCTTATCTTGCTGGGATCCTATGACCCCAGCTGACGTCCTGCCCTTTGGGCGGGGGGCTGGACTCGATGATCTTCCAAGGTCCCTTCCAGCCCCAATGTCTATGAAATCTATGAAAGGTGGATGATGATGGTCAGGTAGACGGTGAACAGGGTGGGTGCAATCACACAACCTTGTTTGACCCCGGTCTGGACATGGAAGGCGTTGGTTTCAGATCTTCCACTCAGGACAGTGGCAGTCATATCATGATGCAGGAGCCACAACATGGTGACAAACTTTAGCGGGCAGCCAAGGCATTGGAGGATGGACCACAGAGCATCATGATTTAAAGAATTTAGCGCCTTGGTCAGGTCAATGAAGGCAAGGAACAGTTCTTGATTTTGCTCCTGACATTTTTCTTGGCTCTTCCTGGCAATGAAAACCATGTCTGTAGTGCCCCAGAATGGTTGGAAGTTGCACTGGGTTTCTGGAAGGATCCCCTCAGTGATGGGATGAAAACTGTTCAGGAGGATGCAGGCCAGGATCTTACCTGCAATGGACAGGAGGGAAATCACCCTGTAGTTCCCACAGTCAGATTTCTTCCCCTTCTTGTAGGTGGTCACAATAGTTGACTTCTTGAGATCCCCGGGGATGTCGTCTTCATCCCAAAGGCAGAGGATAAGCTGGTGGAGTCATGATGTGAGCCGGAATCCACCAGCCTGATAGACCTCTGTGGGTATACCACCTGGCCCACAGGCTTTGTTGGTTTTCATGTGTTGGATGGCCTGCTTCAGCTCTCCAATAGTTGGTGGACTGCCAAGGGAATCCACCACAGGGCTTTGCGGGATGGCTTGGAGGGTCTCCTTTGATACGTGGTGGCTGGCATGGGTTTTGACTGCCTCTCTTTGCTCTAACTAAATCAAGCTTTCACTTATGGTTTAATGTTAATTACTGCTGTCTCCCATGGGGGTGTGGCATGGCTAGGTGTTGTGGGCTATAAGTTGATGTGCCTGATACCGGCTTCATTTGTCTGTTGAACGCTCTGGACATTTTCACTGGTACATGGATGCTTGCATGTATAAGTTAAGCATTAGCTAATAAGATCAGGGGTAAATCTTTATGTTATCAGGGAAATTTAATGTCCATAATTTTGTTCTGCAAGGTTAACAGTAACTGGTAGTAAAATTATAAATTTATGTAGGATGTTGGTGAGCTATAAATGTCATGTTGTGTTCTGTATGGGCATAATTAGACTGTCCCGGGGATAGTGAGAAGAGGGGCCAGAAAGCCACGCCTGCGGGGTTAGATGAGGGCAGAAACACTAAAATAAAGAAATACAAAACAATCACTTATCTGCAGGACGAGTGATGCCAGATCAAAGAGAAAAGCCCACACAGTTTACAAGCCACGCCTTTATGCAATTAAGGCCAGCAGGTGATGTCACGAGGACACACCAGCCAGCAGGGACCACCGCCGGCAGTAGGGAAGGGGAAAAATGGCCGCCAGCAGTAGGGAAGGGGAAGTCAGTGAGAATGCAGAGGTTCTCCGTGCCAGCAACGGGCGGAACCAGCACGAAGCAGGAACGCCCGGTCAGTGGGCAGCTGTGGAAGCAGCAAGAGCTCCTCACACTGGGGGCACTGAGATTGAGCCCCAGGAGGGGTGGAGCATTGGGGGTGACATCCCCCTAGTGCCACAAAGAAGGTTTGTCAGGGGAAACACCGAGCAGCTGTGTAGCCAGGACGATGAATTCAAAGGAGAGGCTGAAACTGACCTTGGGAAAGCAGAGGTGTTCCCGCTTAACCATTCCCAGGTACCAGGTCAGGGAGCTGGGTTAGGGGCATGTCGCAGGGCACCTTCTAAAGAGGGGAAACTGCTAGCGAAAGAGCCGTAGCAGGGAATAAGGAGCCCAGCTGTTGGTTGCCAGGGCAACTGAAGCCAGCAAGTGACCCACACCTGCCAGAGGTCAGCTGACTGAAGGGGCAGGGCCTGGCTCCCTTATAAACCCCAGGGGCTGAGGCAAGAGGCAGTGCCCTGCCAGCAGCCAAGGAGGAAGGAGCTCTCTGCCATGGAAGAGAGGAGAAGCCTGATGCAGGAGCAGCGTCTGACACTGCTACGAGATAAAGAATCCCCAGTAGGCTTGAACGTGGTTATAGCCAGGCAGCTTCCGTTTATGTTATAGCCAAGGGGTGTGTGTTTTTGTTACTGTTTGATACCAGTGGCTTAGGTGAGGCTACTAGGGGTTGGAGGAGGCCTCATAGGGGACCTGTAGCAGTGTGGGAACCCCAGAGCCAGCAAGGGTGCAGCATTCGGGGTGCACAGACCCCAGCCCCAGAGAGGGGCAGTTGAGAAGCCCCAGAGAGGGGGGATTGCTGAGAAGCCCCAGTGCAGACGCGGTGAACCCCAGAGAGAGGGCAGCATTGTGGAAGAGCGCCAGAGAAGGGGGCGGCATTACTGAGGAGCCCCAGAGAAGGGGGCAGCATTACTGAGGAAGCCTGGAGAGAGGGGCGGCATTACTGAGGAGGCCCAGAGAGGGAGGCGGCTTTACTGAGGAGGCCCGGAGAGAGGGCAGTTCTTTGAGAAGTGCCAGAGAGAGGGCGCAGAGAGGGACAGGGCTGCAGAAAGCCCAAGCACCAGAGAGGGTGTAGACCTGGACCGAACAATGTCTATTCCAGCTGTGAGGCTTGGGGCGTGGTAAAGAGGTGGTTGGAGCCACGCATAGCCCCTAAGGCTAGGGTGCCCCTGAAGCACCCATTGTAGAGTGGGACCCACGAGGGGTCCGGGAAACCATAGGGTCTGAGTAACCAGCGAAAAGTGACCAAGAGGGTGTAAAAGGCAGCCTCCCAAATATATGGTGTCATCAAAGATGTGGCGGGCAAGAATTTGAGGGTGCCCTTGGGACAACTTGGCATGGGAAGGGGGCCTTGAGGAGATCATGGCCCTCCTGCAGGACCCCACGCCATGACAGGGTGGAGAGGAGAGAGGGATCCTGCAGGACCAGTGTTGGGGGTGTAACTGTCAAGTTCAGGCAGAAGGGCTGGGAAAGCTGACCGGTAGGACACCAGACAAGAAGATCCTTTCTGGGTTTCTTTTTTGTTTCTTTTCTTTGTTTTATTTCTTTACCCCTACTCAACAGGGGCACCCTTGTTAACTACAAGAAGAGAGCTGACTGGCTCAAGGGGATCTCAGGTCTAGAGCCTGGGCCAGCTAATTATCCTTCCCCCAAGGAGGAAGGGGGATACAATAGGGCATAAGGAACATCTACAATGGAGAGGCAGCCATGTCAAGATCTGGCACCCCACCAGAGGTTGGTGTAAGGCTGGGGTGTAGGGTAGGTGGAGCCCCACAAACATCCCTCAAGCGGAGTGGTCATCCCTGAGGGGAACTTCGAGGCCGAGCCCCACACTGATGGAACACTCAAAGACGTGGCAGACGAGTTCGATGAAGGCCAGAGGGACAACCAAAGCCCACCTCAGAGAACCCATGAAGTTAGAGAGCGTACACCTTCTACTGTCCGGGCCAAAGCAGCCTGCAAGTGGGAGTTCAAAGTTAGGGGGGCGCATAGACACACAAATGTGCCATGATGTAGCCCAATATGGGTATAATTAGACACAAATGTGCCATGAAGGTGTGTGAATTACACAAAATGTGTATTAAACATAGCATGTACATATATATAATACATACACACACACGCGCGCGCGTGTATATATGTGTGGTTATATGGCTTGTGTAAAGATTTTAGTGCCATCTGCAAATACAATCTGCATTGTATACGTAAATTTAAGCATGTTGTAAGACTATTTTAGGAGGGCTTGGAAAAATTAGTGAAAGAAAAATTTGTGAGAGAGGGGGGTATGTACACCAGGCATTAAATCTAATACATCACGAAAGCTTGCCAGTTTCCCCAGTTTTACAAGGTTATGTTCCACCTTGTCTGAATGACTTCAGACATAAGGGGCTGGGTAGAGGATGAAATCCTCCCCCAAAAAGAAATACCAAAAGCAGTTGAGAAGGAAAATGCCGCGGTTATGGACTGAAATGAGGAGTATCAAGACGGTGTGGGTAAAGGCCTCTGTGAAGAGGAACGAATGTCCAGGCAATTGCAATTTGTGTTTGTAAGAGTGATAACCAGAGGTCTCTAAAAGAGCAAGTTATGTAAACCGTGTCCGGTTATAGGCTTGAAACTCATAATGGTTAGTGCTAATACAATGGATGGTGATTTCATGTAATATGATGATTAATTCAGTGAATGGGGTTGTGTGTATGGGGTTAATGAATGAATGAGTGAAATATATACCGGGGGAATATGTAATTAAATTAAGACCCGGCGTACATATTATCTCTGAGACATATGTATTTAAAATATAACATATATATCTAGTGTTTAATATCACAATCTTCAATTGATATAATAAAAGAAAAAAGTAATCCAATTAAAGTGCTAGGGGTTGGGGATGTGTGATTGTATCTGCCTACTTAATGTAGAGTAGGATATGATTTTTTGGACAGGTTTATTTTCTGCTCATTTTACACGGTCATGCCCAGTTTAGATTGTAATAGTGTGTTGTTATTCAGGACAAGTCTGTCCATATTAACATCTTCAGTGTTATGCTTTAGGTTAAGCTACGATAACACCCAGAATGGAGTGTAATGAATAATTAAGGTGTCTGATTTTAAGGGCCTGAGTGAGAATTCATTTTTTTTTGTAGTTGAAAAAGAAGTGGTTTTAGGCCACAGGTTTTGGTTGAAGTTCAAATAAAAATAACAGTATTAATTACACCCTTTATCAATATCTTGGAGTTGGCATATGTGATAATGATATTTAGTTTAATTAGTTTATTTGCTCTTTTTGCATTGGCAAAGTTGTTCTTAATTGTAGCGCGTGGCATTTGACTTAGTGAAGTGAGCTTTTGTATCACTTGTTATATTACTAGTCTATATGCTAGGCGTAAGTATTAAAAGTTTATCACCCATTTTATTCTTGAATATTATACTTTCAATCAATCTGACATGGAGTAGTTTAGTTAGATTAAAGGGCCGTGGATGAGAAATTCATTTATTCATTTTGTGTTTTTGGTGTGGCTAGTCAGGGTTTATAGTTTGTGTTTTGAGGGAATTTCATTATTTTGTTTTCTAATAATCCGGCTGCACTCCCAGTTAAGGAGGAGTTTGAAATGCTCCTTCCAACGCAGACAGATGGTGTCATTGTCCTTGAGGAGCCAGGAGCCATCCTGTGATCGGAGCGGGGTTTGTCCGATTGAGCAGGGTCCATAGGTTGTCTTGGTAGCCTGGAAGAAGCTACACATTTCATGCTGGTCAGTATAGCCCTGGATCATGCATGCCTTCTCCACCCACCAGTTGTTCTTCATGTCATGGATGCATCACTGAACCTCACCCTTCAGCTGGTGGTACACTGCCATCTTTCACCAAATTTGTGGATGGCTTTGCCAGGTGATGAAGGCTGCATGCTTCTGCTCAAGGAGATCATGAATCTGAGCATCATTGTTGTCGAACTAGTCCTGGTTACGTTGCGATGTGAACCCAATAGTCTGGGCACAGGCGTCTCGGACAGTGGACTTGAGTTGCTCCCAGTGTACCTGGATGAAGATGTCATCAGCAGTAGGGACTTGGTCCAGTGCACTACACAACTGGGCCCAGAACTCCTCCTGCTGTCCAGGGTCCTTCAGAGCTGTGATGTTTAGCTGTCTCTGGGTGGCCTTCTGGGTCTTCTGGTGTCTTGGCACCAGGCAGATGTTCATCACTGAGCACACAAGTTGGTGGTCTGTCCAGCAGTCTTCAGATCCCTTCATGACCCTCGTGACAAGCACGTCCCTCAGGTCTCTACCTCAGATGATAACGTAGTCCAAGAGGTGTCAGTGCTTCGACCTCGGATACCTCCATATGGTCTTGAGCCAGTCTTTCTGGTGGAAGACAGTGTTCATCAAGATCAAGCCGTGCTGGGTGCATTTAGTCAGGAGCAGAATACTGTTGGCCTTCCCTCACACCATTCTTGCTGTTAGTTCTGCTTTAGATATCTTGGTCATGTCCAACCTGGGCGTTGAAGTCACCCAGGAGAATGATCTTGTCATCTCTGGGGATGGAGAAAAGGGCATTGTCGAAATCAGAGTAGAACCGTTCCTTGACTTCTTCACTGGAATCCAGAGTTGGAGCATATGCACTGATGACAGTGGCAAGTTGGTTTGGCTGGAGGTGCAGGTGAAGGGTCACCAGCCTTTCATTGACACCCGAAGAGAGTTCAGGGTACACATCAGCGATCTTGTTTCTGATGGCAAAACCAACTCCATGGATATGGGGGTAACAATCTGGTTTCTCATTCCAGAAGAAGAGCTGGGTTTTGCTGAGAGCAGTAATGTTGATGCTGTGCCTCGCTAGCTCCTGGGCCACAATAGCAGTTAGGTCTTTCCGGATGATCGCTTTTTGGATGGTCAATGAGCATTCTCACATTCCAGGTTCCAAAGTTTAGCTTTATCTTATTTCAACCACAGGAATGGTGATCCTACTGGATTCAGTTTCCCAGTCAGGAGAGATGGGACAGCCTATTTTTGGGGGTACCTTTTCTAGCCCCTTCCCACCATTCACGCACGTTCCTATCCTGCGTACAGGACCTCCACCTGACGCAGGAGGTACACGGTCCCACTAGGGGGAATGCCTTACTGGACCTAGTATTGGCAACGGGGGATGATATGGTAGGGGACCTACAGATTGGTAGTCACCTGGAGGACAGTGATCACCAAATAATAGAATTCACCATAAGACGTTGAGTGAGTAAGGTAACTAGTAGGGTGAAAGTGCTAGACTTTAGGAAAGTTGATTTCAATTAATTCAGGCGGTTAGTTAAGGACGCACTACAGAGTAGAAGTTTTGAAGAGATGGGAGCCCAGGAAGGGTGGCTGTGCCTTAAGGAAATGATCCTTCAGGCACAGAGGGAGATGATCCCGATGCGAGGAAAAAGAGGGAAAGGGGCCAGGAGGCTTCCTTGGCTGACCAGAGAAATCCAGGGCAGCCTGTGGACTAAAAGGGGAGCATATAAAAAGTGAAAACGGGGAGAGATTACCAAAGAGGAGTATACCTCCTCTGCTCGCACTTGTAGGGAGGCAGTTAGACGGGCCAAAGCTACCATGGAGCTGAGGATGGCACCCCAAGTAAAGGATAACAAAAAATTGTTTTTTAGATATATAGGGAGTAAAAGGAAGGCCCAGGGTGGAATAGGACTCCTACTAAATGGGCAGAAGCAATTGGTGATGGACAGGGGGGACAAGGCTGAACTCCTCAACAAGTTCTTTGCCTCAGTGTTCCTAAGTGAGGAGTAGGACAAGGCTCTCACTGGGATTGTAGAGAGGAAGCAGCAAGGCACCAGATTGCCATGCGTAGACCCTGAGATGGTGCAGAGTCACTTGGAGGAACTGGATGCCTTTAAGTCGGCAGGCCCGGATGAGCTCCATCCAAGGGTGCTGAAGGCACTGGCTGACATCATTGCACAGCCACTGGCAGTAATATTTGAACACTCATGGCACACGGGCCAGGTCCCAGAGGACTGGAAAAGGGCCAATGTGGTCCCCATTTTCAAGAAGGGGAGGAAGGAGGACCCGGGCAACTATAGGCCAGTCAGTCTCACCTCCATCCTAGGCAAAGTCTTTGAAAAAATTATCAAGGCTCACATTTGCGAGAGCCCGGCAGGACAAATTATGCTGAGGGGAAACCAGCATAGGTTTGTAGCAGGTAGATCATGCCTGACTAATCTAGTCTCTTTTTATGACCAGGTTACAAAATGCCTGGACACAAGAGTAGGGGTTGATATCGTATACTTAGACCTCAGGAAGGCCTTCGATACGGTATCCCACACCATACTAGTGAACAAGTTAAGAGGCTGTGACTTGGATGACTACACAGTCCGGTGGGTGGCGAATTGGCTAGAGGGTCGCACCCAGAGAGTCATAGTGGATGGGTCAGTATCGACCTGGAAGGGTGTGAGCAATGGGGTCCCGCAGGGCTCGGTCCTTGGACCGATACTCTTCAATGTCTTCATCAGCGACTTGGACGAGGGAGTGAAGTGTACTCTGTCCAAGTTTGCGGATAACACAAAACTGTGGGGAGAAGTGGACACGCCGGAGGGCAGGGAACAGCTGCAAGCAGACCTGGATAGGTTGGACATATGGGCAGAAAACAACAGAATGCAATTCAACAAGGAGAAATGCAAAGTGCTGCATCTAGAGAGGAAAAATGTCCAGCATACCTACTGCCTAGGAAATTACCTGCTTGGTGGAACGGAAGCAGAAAGGGATCTTGGAGTCCTAGTGGACTCCAAGATGAACATGAGTCGGCAGTGTGACGAAGCCATCAGGAAAGCTAATGGCACTTTATCGTGCATCAGCAGATGCATGACGAACAGATCCAAGGAGGTGATACTTCCCCTCTATCGGGCGCTGGTCAGACCGCAGTTGGAATACTGCGTGCAGTTTTGGACACCGCACTTCAAGAGGGTTGTGGATAACCTGGAGAGGGTCCAGAGAAGGGCCACTCGTATGGTTAAGGGCCTGCAGGCCAAGCCCTATGAGGAGAGACTGGGGCACCTGGACCTCTTCAGCCTCTGCAAGAGAAGGTTGAGAGGCGACCTTGTGGCTGCCTGTAAGTTCATCACGGGGGCACAGAAGGGAATTGGTGAGGTTTTATTCACCAAGGCACCCCCGGGGGTTACAAGAAATAATGGCCACGAGCTAGCAGAGAGCAGATTTAGACTGGACATTAGGAGGAACTTCTTCACAGTTAGAGTGGCCAAGGTCTGGAATGGGCTCCCAAGGGAGGTGATGCTCTCCCCTAACCTGGGGGTCTTCAGGAGGAGATTAGATAAGCATCTAGCTGGGGTCATCTGAACCCAGCACTCTTTCTTGCCTATGCAGGGGGTCGAACTCGATGATCTATTGAGGTCCCTTCCGACTCTAGCATCTATGAATCTTTGAATCAGGGTAAGCAGAGGGTATCCTAAAAAGGACTGCTCAGTTACAGATGCAGCTGCAGAAGGACACCCCTGTCCTGACACAGGTGCCTGACGACCATCACACATCTGCTGCCTGTGTGCTGATTCTTGGCTGGGGGGCCTCCAGGTATCACAGCCCTGCCCCCATCACCAATCCTCCATCGCCACAGGGCATTTGGACCTGACGGAACCCTGTGCATGGCATATTTAGTGTGGGGACTCTGGTGTGCAGTTGGGCCCACACAGTCTTGTCATTTGGTGGCTGGGTTCAGTGGCATGGTGAACCACGATGACTGGGGCCACTTCTCTGTTGCTGCCTTCTTCCACCTTCACAGCCATTGGGACCACAGCCTTCCTCCACCTGCTCCACCGATGAGGACTTCTTGGATCATTCTTTGCTTGGAACCTCCCCCTCGACCTTGTCACCATGAGTGGCCCTACCAGGACTGTGAGCTCCAAATGGCATCATTCTCAGGGTCATTGGAGCACACAATGTGATATACAACTCACACACAATACACACATGCATGCACATTTTCCTAGTCCTTTCTTTGTTGCGAGACAGCTACAGAAGTGCTCTGAGCAACACCAAGATCTTTACCTGGCCTTCACTGATCTCACTAAGGACTTTGATTCAATCCACAGAAGGGTCTTATGGAAGATCCTGATAAGATTTGGATGCTAGCCACAATGTGTTACCATTATTGGATGTGCCAATAACTGTCCTAAGCAATGGCTCAGAAAGGGATCCCTTTATTATTAAAACCGGAGTCAAGCAAGGATGTGCGATTGCACCAACACTCTTCTCCATCTGTATCTCAACTATTCTACATCCCAGTGCTGATAGATTTTAATCTGGAGTCAGCTGGAATGCAGTATGGCATGTACAGGAATTTCTTTAACCCAGAGGACATGGGTTCTAAGTCTGACACACACCTCAGCAGAGCTGTCTGACAGTATTTGTTTAGGTCTATTTTGAAACCAAATAATAAGGCATGGGTTCCATGAGTTTCAACACAAACTCCAAGTTACCCTCTGTTTTTCCACAATTTGAACACTTTGCAAAGAAGCTGCAGAAGCTTACTGAGCCCTCTTGGAAGAGGCTGTAATTCTCAGTGGTGGGTTTAAATTAATATAATTTAGTGTAAGTAGAAACCCAGTTGAATAATCTTGGTTGATACAGCTTGACATTTCACACTATCTGCATAAGCTACAAATAAGAAGATGGTAGATACAATAAAGGCTTAGTCCTAGCTAGGTAGAATAGCACTCTCAATACACCTAAAGTATGAGATTCAGAATCCCCTTTATTTAAATATTTTTTGGCACATAATGTAGGCAAGTTTATTACTTAATCAAAATGGAAATCAAAGACTAACATTAGACAACAACCTTGGGTGAGGCATTGGATTAATTTGTCTTTATGCAATATAGTATGTGGAAGTCCCACCAAGATAATTTTTTTCATCTCTGCCATCCCCTTAGCTGGTGTTACTGCCAGAAGGATGGCTAAGTGATTTCCTAATGTAAGAATGACCAATAGCCAAGGGGAGCAAGATGACCCAGCCATCCTGTCAGTACTAGACTGAAAACCCAAGGAGGGAAAAACTGTAATTGAGAGAGAGATTATATCTTCAACATATAATCTATCTAGCAACTAGACTTGTGAGTGGCTTTCAACACGAGGATGGAAAGCATGGCTGAGCTGGACCATTAAAAATGTCCATAAGGTACATAAGGACATAAGGCATTCTAATACATAGGATAACTGGGTCTAACATGGACTTAATATAATCAACACTGTTAAATCCATACTTAATGTCTTCCACTTTTTTCTTGGACACCTTTCACTGGAATCTCCAGTGTAACTGCTATTCTTTGCTGTAACTTCTTGAAGGTCTTATAAACATATAACCACGTCCTTGATGTTGAAGGTACCACAGTCCTATCAAGAGACAAAGGTGATTACAGATACAGAAATTGCATGACTATCAATCTATCTGTAACTTCTCTTCACCAGAGCCCCATTCTGACTACAGAATTGTCATTTCAGTTGTTTGTAATGCTCTCATGCCTTTGTAAAAGAGTAAACATGGGCCAAGATTATGTTAGAGAAGCTAGTCTACAGAAGCCGATGCCCAATATGGCCAGGGATGCTAGTATAGATAAAGGAGAAAGGCAGTAGGCAAGTAGTGAGTAGTGTCTTCATTAGAATTTGTATACTTTGATATCCTACACATTCTTTCTGTGGTACGGGGATCAAAAGTATCTTGACCCCAAGGAATGAGATGAAGATATTTCCTTGCTGTTATCTCAATCAGAGGGACAGGGAGTTCTTACAAAGATCTAGCTAGGGCTCTAGGTGTGTTTAGCAGGATGCCACCTAGGCTTTTTCAACCAGGCCTTGGCCCCTTCCCCAAGCGTGTCTCAGCAAGCCTCAATAATATGCAGTCTTTAAACCCACTGGCTGTTGCTGCCTAGAATCTCTCTCAACACACTCAGTAATATACAGTCTTTCAATAAAATAAAACAAGTAAACAAAAACTTATTGTCCTGGACCCTAGGAGGTGTCTGCTGTTGTTTCAGCCTTTCTACCACAAGCTTGCTCTTCTCATAGCCCAGAAATCAGTAAGCAAATGGAAGACAAGGAGAGGGAATGGAGGAGCATGCCTCTGAGTAGAGGCATAAAGTATGGTTCCAGTGTATTTCTTCTTAGAAACTGAAGAATACACTTCAGGTGAATGCACTAGAACTATTTCAACATAGATTTAATCTGTTTTAGAGCTGGAAAACTCTACTCCCTAAAGGGAAGATCTTCCACAGTGTTTTGGAAATTCTTTAGGGGAACTGGAACCAAAGCCTGAAAGGAATGCCTCATGATCATCATCATGGCCTTAGATATGAGAATGGGTCTGTGGACTACAAAGCCACTCGAAGTGAGATCATATCCATTGCTTGTCCTTTGAACATAAGATCTAAATAGGCTTCTTTTGATTCCAGAATCACAGAAACTCCAAAGCTGGCAATCTGCTCATAAATGTATAATTTATTTCTGGTGAGGAGAACCTGACACCTGGTCATTCTAAATTGAAGGCTAGTGTAGAAATAACCTTTGTCAGAAGAGGTTCAGATGTTTGGATTTTTTAATTCTGGCATGGATTTTAGTTGCTTTGACTCCTAATCAGTGGCAGACAGCACTAGGGAGGAGAGTAGAGGGTGGTGTAAAAGCACTCAGCCCCTCATGAGAGAATTTGTCCACCCTCCTCAGAGCTAGAGAATAAATTACCAGATCCATTAAAGTCTCAGAAAACAAGGCCATCAGGAAGGCTAGATAAGAACCCTACCACTATTGAAACTAAAGGAGACTAAAGGAGGAGGTATTTGAGGCCTAAGTTCCCCGTTCCAGGACCCTCTGGATTTTCAAAAGGGAGCTGTATACATAACAAGGTATTTCTGTGCTTTGAATCAAAACTGGACAAAGACACCAATAAACCAACTTCTACAAGGTGATGCTATGCAGACTGGATGCAGCACTGGGCCTTAGACTAGAATCATGGCTGAAGTCAGACCCATTGATGGAAATGTGGGCAGGCCCTGAGATGAATCAGCAAATGAAGCAAATATCTGTTCTGAATGTGCCTTGAAGTCATTCTGTATAAAAGTGGAGGCTCCCTGGAAAGAAAGTGGTGAACAGCAGAATTGGATCTGTGCTCATGCTCCCAATTTATCCCACCTGTGGAAAACCCGGACCAGGGAGTTGCTGTCAAGGTTGACAAAAATGAGTTTCCAAATAACACCTAAAACACTTCTAGTCTATTTTCTTGTCTGGCTAGGGCAAATGACCAGGTCAGAAGATGTTTTAGGAGCATCAATACCAGAGCTCTTATGAGTTTCAACAGGATCTACAAGTATGTTGGTAGCAAAAGGAGGACCAGGGAAAGTGTGGGTCCCTTACTGAATGGGGGAGGCAACCTTGTGACAAAGGATATAGAAAAGGTTGATGTGCTCAGTGCCTTCTTTGCCTCAGTCTTCACAAGCAAGGTCAGCTCCCAGACTACTGCACCAGGAAGCACAAATTGGGGAGGAGGTAAGCAACCAACAATGGCAAAAGAACAGGTTAGGGACTATTTAGGCAAGCTGGACATAAATAACTCCATGGGGCCAGACAGGATGCACCAGAGGGTGCTGAGGGAGTTGGCTGATGAGATTGAAGAGCCATTGACCATCATCTTTGAAAACTCAAGGCAATCAGGAGAGGTCCTAGATGATTGGAAAAGGGCAAACATAGTGCCCATGTTTAAGAAAGGGAAAAAGGTGGATCCAGGGAACTACAGACCAGTCAGCCTCACCTCAGTCCCTGGAAAAATCATGGAGCAGATCCTCAAGGAATCCATCTCAAAGCACTTGGAGAAGAAGGTGATTAGAAACAGTTAGCATGGATTTACCAGGGGCAAGTCATACCTGACCAACCTGATTTCCTTCTATGCCAAGGTGACTGGCTCTGTGAATGTGGGGAGACCAGCAGGTCTATACCTTGATTTTAGCCAGGCTTCTGATACAATCTCCCACAATATTCTCTGATGCAAGCTAAGGAAGTATGGGCTGGATGAAGGTGGATAGACAACTGGCTGGAGCATCAGGCTCAGAGGGTAGTAATTAATCAGCGGCTCAATGTCTAGTTGGCAGCCAGTATCAAGTGGAGTGCCACCGGGGTTGGCCCTGGAGCCAGTTTTGTTCAGTGTCTTCATCAACGACCTGGAAGAAGGCATAGACTGCACCTTCAGCAAGTTTGCAGATGACACCAAGCTGTGGGGAATAGTAGATATGGTGGAAGGTAGGACTAGGTTTCAGTGTGATCTAGACAAATTGGAGGAATGGACCAAAAGAAATATCATGAGGTTCAACAAGGACAAGTGCAAAGTCCTGCACTTAGGATGGAACAATCCCATGCATCAGTACAGGCTGGGGGCTGACTGGCTGAGCAGGAGCTCAGCAGAAAAGGACCTGGGGGTTACAGTAGGCAATAAGCTGAATTTGAGCCAACAGTGTGCCTTTGTTGCAAATAAGGCTAACAGCATACTGGGCTGCATTGGTAGTGTGTTGCCAGCAGGTCAAGGGAAGTGATTATTACCCTCTATTCAGCACTGGTGAGGCCACATCTGGAGTACTGTGTTCAGTTTTGGATCCCTCCACTACAGAAAGGATGTGGATAAATTGGAGAGGGTCCAGAGGAGAGCAATAAAAATGGTGAGGGGGCTGGGGAACATGACTTATGAGGAAAAACTGAGGGAACTGGGCTTATTTAGTCTAGAGAAGAAGAGACAGAGGGGATTTAATAAAAGCCTTCAACTACCTAAAGGGTTCAAAAGAGGATGGAGCTAGAGTGTTCTCAGTGGTGGCAGATGACAGAACAAAGAGCAATGGTCTTAAGTTGCAGCAAGGGAAGTTTAGGTGAAGAATTTTCTTACTAGGAGGGTAGTAAAACACTGGAAGAAGTTAACCAGAGAGGTGGTGGAATCTCTGTCCTTGGACGTTTTTAAGACCCAGCTAGACAAGCTTTGACTGAGATGATCTTGTTGGGGATGGTCCTGTTTTGAGCAAGGGAGGGAGGTGAACTAGATGATCTCCTGAGGTCCCTTCCAAACCTAGTTTTCTATGATTCTGTGATCCTCGTGGAAACATAAAATCTCAGAATAGGGAAAACGAGACAACGGAGAAACCGGTCTCATTCTAGGACCCCAAGATGATGACCTCCCACAAAAGCTAGATGCAAGATTATGACCCCAGGAAGTCTGTCTGGAACCAGAGAGATGGACAAATCTCACCGACATATCAGTGCTGTAGGAAAACGTATTGACCATAGTTTTGAATTCCTAGATTGGAGGTGGATCATATGGACTTCACAGGAGGTACAGCAGGAATCTCATCCTTCTTTTTAGCATGGGATGTAAGCAATCTGCATATGGAACTATGCCAAACAGTAAAAAAATTCACAATGCCCATCAGATGTGGGCATGGTACCATCATGACAGGCATAATTTAAATTCTGGTGTTTGGGAAGAATCCAGTCATCAGTCCAAGGCTTTTTTACCCTTGAAATAAGATGGTTGAGAGAAATGGAGGAGCAGGAAATGCTCTCACCATATCTTATCACCTTGGCAGAGTACAAGAACATAAGAACTGCCAATTACTTCATCAGACTATAGCTCCATCTTGCCCAGTATTGTCACATAGTGGCAGGAAGTGGATGCTGAAAGGAAGAATGAATAAGGTATGACCAGGGGTTTTCCTTTGTTCCTCTTCTTCTTGCAGCCTCCATCATTCAAGGTCTAGGATGTTCTGATTCAGAAGATGTACCCCTAACTCCCATGCTCAATAGCTACTGATGCCCCATTTCCTCCAAGAATCTGTCCAATCCCTTTTTGAATCTAGCTAAACTGTCAACTTCCACAGCATTTGGTGAGTGAGTTCTGCACTTTAATTATATGCTGTGTGAAAAAGAACTTTCCTTTGTTAGTTTTAAACTTACTACCTACTAGTGTTATGACCCATAGTTTTTGTATTGTGATAGCAAGTACATCCTTATTGACTTTCTCTTCACCATTTATTTTGTAAACCCTTATGTCCCTCCTGAAGTCTCTCTTTTCTAAACTGAATAGGCCTAGTCTTTTTAGTCTCTCCTTATATGGAAGCCCATTTTTACCACTAATCATCCTTGTTGTCCTTTTTGGGACCAACTCTAGTTCTTCTATATCCTTTTTGAAGTATGGGGATTAGAAATGGGCAAAGTATTTAAGGTGTAGATATACCATGGATTTTTTATTTTGTTAACAATTCCCTTCTTAATAATTTCTAACATGGTGTTTACTTTTTGATGGCTGCTGTGCAACGAGCTTGTTTTTAGTGAGCTGTCCACAAGGACACCCAGCTCTCTTTTCTGTGTGGTAACTGTGGGTGTGTGCCTGCTTCACTCACTATTTGCCCTCAGGGCTCGCCTGCCATGACTCTGAAGATGGGGGAAAAAATGGTTAGGTGTTAATCCCCAAGGGAGCTGAAGCACCACAGACCACCCAGGAGTTAGTTAACAAGGTGTCATGTTTTATTGTGCAGTGGCTATAGTTGTTAATCACTGCCCTTGTTAGTTAACTGCCTCATTAATGAAGAAGTGACGATGCCGCCGCCCTGCTGAGTGGCGTCTTCCCCTCTCCTCCCCAATCACTGTGTCTTCGCTGCCTTCTACCCCATGGGGTTACTTGGTTCTGGGATTCCCCTGGGGCAGGGTTCCCTGGCCCCCATGAGTCCTGTCAATCTCCCGACGTCCACTCCCCGTCGGGTATTCCCTAGCTCACCCCGTCTCTGTGGATCCAGCGTTCCTTCACTGGGAGGCTTCATTTGCTGCTCCGCTGCTTCCCACAGCTATTTCCTCTTCTCCAGTGCCCCTAGGGTAGAGTACCAGTTCTCCTGTCCTGCCTTTTAAGCATGGTGGTGTCCCTAATTACCCTTATCTTTACCTGGTTAGCTAAACCGTCCACTGCTGTGGTCCCGGTCCCTCTGGCTACCCAGGGCCCGGGTCTGCCTAGTAACAGGGCTTTGGCTTGAGTCCGTTACAGTAATAGCTAATGTAAAGCCTATCATAGCATAGCTATAGTTTGGGTTATTTTTCCCATGTGCATCACTTCACACTTATCTACATTGAACTGCATCTGCCATTTAGTTGCCCATTCGCTCAATAGTGTGAGATCATTCTCACAGTCTGCCTTGGTCTTTACCGCTTTGAATAATTTTGTCATCCACAAATCTGGCCACCTCACTACTCACCCCCTTTTTCAAATTATCTCTGAATATGCTAAACAGCACCAGTCCACACACACATCCCTGGGGACCCTGCTGTTTATTTCTTTCCATTCCAGAAACAGACTATTTATACTCACTCTGATTTCTGTTCTTAATTTCTAAACCACAAGTGGACCGTACCTGCAATCTCATGACTACCTAAGAGCTTTTGATGGGAGACCTCATCAAAGGCTTTTTGGAAGTCCAGGTATACTATGTCAACTGGATCATCCTGATCCACCTGCTTACTGACACTCTCAAAAAACTCTAGTAGGTAGGTGATGCATGATTTCCCATTTACCAAACCATGCTTATTACTCCCCAGTAAGTCATGTTTATTCTTGTGCTGAGCAAGCTTCTGGTTTCTTTGAGCCCTCCTGGAGATATTTTTTTCAATGGTGGTACATTCCCTTTTTGCTACTAACCTGCTGTGTGGCCCTGCATAAGTCTCCTGTGTCAGTTTACCATCTGTAAAACAGTAAAATCATATTTTCCTTCCTTTGTAAACAGCTTTATAATCTCAAGAAATGGGAAAATATAGAAAGGATCAAACTTTACATTATTATAGGGTGAAATCTGTGTCCTGGAGTACTCCAATGAAGGGAAAAGATTCTGGCTCGAAGGTTGCTCCAGCCTGTTCAGCAGGAGCCAATGTGGCTCCAAATCATAATGGAGTAATCCTGATATGAGCCTAAGAGTAGTGTTCTCAGAAGTATCTGGCACTGCTTCTGGGATTTAGGGAAGTTCATGCCTAACTATTGTTGAACTTAAGCTTCATTTTTTCCAAAGTATGGTGTATCTGCCATGTCAGTCTCTCCATTACATGCCACCAATATGATTGCAATTTTATGGTAAACTATCAAGACACAATAGAAGTCTTTTTCTTTGGAGAGGTTTTGTGATGGTAAAAAACTGTCCCATGTTAGCAGCTAAAGGTCTGAGCCAAATATGAACTACACTGGTTGACATTCTTGTAATTACAGGTGTGAGCTCAGAATCTGACAGAAATAATGGCATTTCTGAAATAAATATTCCTTGTTGATGACATAAGTATTGGAATCTGATGATAAAAGACAACTTAGCTACCTGCCTTGACTTATGCCACCATAAGTGCTGGTGGATGCATCTTTAAGGAAACCTTTTTCAGGAGAATTTTGCACTGTGTTTTGTGTGCATTTGCTGCTATCCCAAAGTGGGTAAGATTTTAGACTATAGTGATTCAATGCAGGAATCCAACATTCTAAAGAAGGTTACGATAAGGTAGCAGCAAAACAGGCTCAGTAAGAAATATCTCAATTGATATCAGCCTCACTAGATAAATATACTAATGAAACCTTCATCAGCATGCAAGTTGTAACAAGTGCATACTTTACAAGCATTTCAATGCTTGTTGCAACTATTCCACAAGACCCAGGATAGTTTGTTGGGAGTGAAGCACCAAATGTACAATCTACAGGGTGTATTTGCACTTATATACATTTACAGTTTGATCCAATGAAACTTAAATAGATCTTTTGCATAGTAAAATGTGCATGAATCATTAGAGGGAGGGACTATATCCTGCTGTGTCCTAATACTGTATTTTAAGATGTAACAAAAATTAGACTTTGCTAAACCACAGTCACGCTGCCACTAGAATAGTAGCACAAACCACTATTATGATGAATACTACAACAAATGAAAGGTGGAGCTTCATTCATTTGGAACTTCATTTCATTCTTTTCTTAAGCTTCCTTCACTTAGATGTATTTTTCCTTTCCTGTTTTGATGTTTAATGCTTGGTTTGTAGCTGTGTTAAGATATTCTTTCCTTTTCGCTCCAATCTATTGAAGAATCTAAAAGGAGAATGTAGCCTGGATCAGGAAGAGTCTCTCTCTGGATCCCTCATAGTATAGCCCATAAAATTCTTGCACCTAATGTAGAAGATCATGTAGAAGATGCGTTATTCTTCTGATGGTACAGAAGACTGGTGGAGTAGTGCGAATAGATGGTGCAGCGGGATACCCTAGTCCATCTCTGAAGTATCTGTGGTAAGAAATAGGGCTGTGCGAAGCTTCGGTCCCTGCTTCGATTCAGCAAGATTGAGCCTGATTCAGTGGCCAAATCTCCGAATCCATATTGAATCAGAGGGCCCTTTAATCTCTTCGAATCAAATTGGAACCCTCTGAATTGACTCTGAGAGATTTGGCGATTCAGACATAGACACAGCTTTAAATTTTTTTTTTTTACGTACCTCTAGGTAGCAGGCAGCTCATGAATGCTGCGATGCTGGGGCACGTGGAGTGTCCTGCAGCAGCAGACCCAGAAGTGGACCAGAAGCACTTCCGGTCCACTGGAAAGCACACTGCCCCCCTCCCCCCCTGGCTTGGCAACTGGTGTCTCCTGGGTCTGGGGGGCACCTGGGGTCCCCCTGTGGCCAGTGGCCAATTGCCAAGCCAGGGGGCGCAAGAGGCCCCCCCCGTGCACTCCCCAGGGGACCTGGAAGTGGACTGGAAGTACTTCCGATCCACTTCCGGGTTTGCTGCTGAGCATGTGCCCCCCCTCCTGTGGGACACTTCATGTGCCCCAGCATCACAGCATTCATGAGCTGCACTGGTACCTTGAGGTATGTAGAAAAAACATTTAAAGTTGTGTCTATGTGCGAATCGCTGATTCTCCGAATCAGCATTGAATCTTCAGATTCAGATTTGGCCAAATCAAATCAGGGACAGTGAACTGAATCAATTAATTGAATCACTGTCCCCAGTTCGGGCTGAATCAGAATCAAATAGGGCTCGCTTCGCGCACACATAAGTAATACAATTGAGGAGGAGGGGTAAAAGGGAAACTTCTTTTGCTACGTTCACTGTTTTCAGCCATCAAACCACCTATTGTAGAATTTGAAGTGGGAAAACAATATTCCCAACCCTGGGTTGTCAGACTAGGAATGCACAGCCCCACACTTGAAATCTCACACGTAATGTCACATGCATACAGCCTTAAAGTCCCACATCGGTATCTGATGTTATTTATCATTAGTTGGAAAAATGAGACTATATATCTTGTAATAGATGGGCTCTGGCTGATCAGGGAATTGATCAGAGCGTCTATGAATTCTTATTATTTGTAATGGTGAGAGAGACAGTTTTTCAGAAAATTAAGTTATTGATGAAAGAACAGGGAAAGATCATGCCCTCAAGCTATTGTAGTCTTTTGCTAGGACTAGCCACTGATCAACCAGATGCCCAAGTACAAGGAGATTAAGATTCCTTTAAATGTGCTTCCACTGTGGCCAAGTATTATGTGAAGACTCGCAGAACCTCATAAGAGCCAAAAGAACAAAATCCAATTGATGATGCTTGTGCTCTATTGTGAATCAAGAACTTCCTGTGGGCTGGATAGGTAAATATGTGCAAGTATTCATTCTGCAAATCAAAAACCAAGAATCAGTCTTGAGCAGAGAGAAACAGGGTGCATCTACACATGCAATTAATTTGAAGCAATAAAATCCAGAGCAGTTTGAATCAGAGTAAACTACTTTTGGGCAGTGTCTACATGTGCACCTGGACAGCAGCAATTTGAGCATGGGGGATCAGCCTCAGGCTCCAGGTGGTGGCATTGGGATTGGAAGGCCTAGCTGGGACACAAAGGTGCTGAAAGTGCGGGGCTATGTGGCTAGGCAGGAGTCTGTCCTCCTGCACGTTGGGCTGATCAGGTGCAATTTACACCCATGGTCTGTGTCTACACATGCGTTTAATCGCAGTTAATTAACCAGCTGTAATATAGTACTGTCCCTGACTATAGTGGGCTTTACCATATTGCACATGTAGATGGTGACTCTTTACTCTGCATCTAGTCTACTCTGCAGTTAAGTGCACATGTAGATGTAGCCACAGGAGAGTATGACTGATGTAGTACTGCTCACAGAGATCTTCATCCTAGACCCTTGTTAACCCAAGAAGATAAGGTGTTAACTGCACACAAAAAAGACATGGAAGTAGCTGAAACTTGAAGTTGCTCCCCTTATGTAAACCTCGCAACCACATTTTTAGGATTTAAAGTTCTGTAAAACTATAAGTATGTGAATATAGGTATCAAGCTGAGGGAGAGAAAAAAAAAATCCAGGTAAAAAGTCCTAGGTCTTCTCTGTAGTGAGATTTATCTTCAAATGGGCTATTTTCATCCATAAAAGGTGAACAATCCAGAGAAATCAGATCAGCCAGAAAAAAGAGGGGAGACTGAAGAGAGGGTACATATGATGAAGTTAAGACCAAATATGAAAGATAAGATTACCAAAAATAGAATTTTGTGTTTTCTGATAAAAAATATGGATTACCCACACAGTATCTGTAGGAGTAAATGCTTACCCTCTAAAACCCCCCACTACACATTACAAATTTAAAACCATTTTTCAGCACTAGTCCAAATCACACAAAAACTGGACAAATGAATGAGGGAAACTAGTAAGTATAACTAGATGCAGAAGCACGGTGAAGGGTAAATAAAAATACCCAGAGCTGAGAGCAAAGTGGGAAGAAGTCATCAGTGGCAGATTGCAACAAATGATACTATCAGTCAGGGGAACAGAATTAGAAAATGTCAATGTATATGCACCACCAGAGAGGGATGGAAGGAATGCACTGCCTAGAAAACTACTGGTATATGTGGTCAGAGGGAGACCATGCATGATAGTGGGAGACTTCAATTGTATAATCCAAGTGGGCAATAAACAGGAAAAGGAGGAAATGGAGCTTTAGACAGCTTATCCGGTGTTAACAATTATAATAAAAGAAGGGTCACTAAGAGATGTGTGGGCAGAGGAGAAAGTTTTCACTAGAACTGACTCCAGTGGAAAGAAACAATCAAGAACCGACTTTGTGTTTGTAACAAAGAAATAGGCTGTGCTGCTGCTGATTATTCTATATACAGGAATTGCATTCCCACCAACATGGCAGCAGATATCAAAAGTACAGAGGGAAATCTGTGTGTTCTTCTGGAATGCCAAAAGCAGAAGTTGGCTAGAGCTGAACAAAGCAAGAGATAGGGGAAAGGGGGCTGCCAGACTTGGAATTGTTCATCTATGTGAAATACATAAGTACGATACACAAGGGAGTAATGGAGGGAGAAGGGAAAGCAGCAGGTGTCACCTGATTTCACACACCTGCTGTTTTGAAGAAATGGGGAGTATGTCAGACCTCTTTGAAGAGTATTGGAGTAGCAACCACCAATTCACTACATCAGGCTGGAAGGATTTGTGCAGAAGTACAAAAACAGGGAAGGTAGGGCTGGAGGTCCTGAAAGATCATAAGAAATTGATTAAAGTGTTAAGGGAAAGAGACAGGATGCTGGTGGTGGGGAACATCACAGAAGGACAAGTGAAGAAGGTTTAGGGAGCAGTGGTGGGTAAACAAGTAAAAGGCAAACATATTGACCTAGCATGGATGGTTGTAAGAAATATCTTGCTGGGGAAAGAGCTGCAACACAGATGGGACTTGATGAGTTCATCAAGGTGCTCAAGGGAGAGGTGCAGGGAAACAGAAACAGTTGGACATGTGTTTCAGGGGTGTACATATGCAAAGGGGATGTGGGAAAGAGTCCACCGCTTTCTGAGCATCACCAAAATAAACCTGTCACTAGCATGGGATGTGGTGCTATATGAACTCATACCAAAGGGACTGGAGGAAATGTTATTAAGGACTTTATTAGCTTGTGTTGAAACTAGTTTATGGAAAGGAAGAAACCTATGGGTGTTTTAGGGCTTGGCATTCACTGAAAGAGTGCCTGAAGCTGGGGCTGCCTGAACTGAAATAGTACATTGATCATGACAAGGAAGAGATCAGAGAGGAAGAGGCAGAGAAGTGGAGGAAAAAGGACTGGGCACACTTCTTTCACTGAACCAACAAAGAGGACTGAAAGGAGAGGCTGAGAAGTTCAGGTGATTACTGAGGAAAGTTTTTCACAGGATTCTATATGAAGAAAAAGATTTCTATGAGGCTTTGTTTTTTTTTTCTTTTGTGGGAAGTGGATTTTTAGGGTTTAATATATGTAGTTGTACATTTTTGATATGCATCGTGGGAATGCTCAGAGCCTGGGACCCCAACATCAAGAGCATCCTGCGTGCCTGCTGCATTTCCCGCTGCTACGCCAAGCTGATGCGCTGCCTCATGGTGTCCAACACCATCTGTTGGTCCTGTGACATCTGCGTGGAATGCATCACGGGCCACCGCCAGTACTCCGACTGCACCAGATGAACCACCGCCAGACCAGACCCAGAGGGGACCGCCTGAACCCCCCCTCTGCACCAGATGGACCTTCACTTCAAGAGGATTCTTCAACAACGGACAACCCTGCTCCACCTGAAGAGGACCCCTGCGATGACACTCTATATGGACTGAGACACTTTTTCTTTGAACCACTTCTTCCACCATTGCAGACCATCGTAACAAGTTTGTATGTATCTATCGTCTTTTTCTCTCAGCGTTGCGAACCCCCTCCTTCCCCTTCCCCCTGGCTTAGTTGGCTAACATTGTATCTCCTGTAACCTAGTTGCGTTCCCCTCCTCACCCCCATCCTTCTATTGTTAGTCCCTTGCTCGGGCGCTATGTATTTCCCTACCAGTTTTGTCATATTTTTTAGATTCACAATCCTAAACATTTACTAATAAAAGTCAATCTGTTCTGTGATATGAAGTCTTGGTAAAATAAAGATGCTCAATATATCTTTAAAAAGTTTCTCATCAGCATGATGGCCTAATATGGGCCATGTGTTTTATAGTCAAGTTCAGTGTTGGTTGCATTTAATCAGTTTCATAGTTGGATTCCATTACTGAGCACATGCTGCATTTGGCAGCAGTTTAATGATGGACAACGTTTTTAGTGAGATTTGCTTTTATGCAATTATAGGACAAGGGACTTTTTCCAAGATGCCAACTGGAGGCGGGGTGCTTTTCTTTTATTTGAATAAATACACTATCTATTTTATTTCTGTATTTTTCTAATCAGTTCAAATAGCTTGGCTTATGTTTTGGCTTAGAGAGCCAAACATGACCTTTTGGCTTGGCCCTGTCTGCAAACTCTGAACTGTGCACATTTATAGGCAGGGTGGTTCCCGTTTCTGAAAAACTCCAAAACAAATGGCAAACATAAGGCTTATCAAACCCATTTTGTGATGGTAATGAGTTATTACTGGATAAAGAAAGGTCGATTAGCAGGTAAGCATCATCCTTGTGCCATATTAGTTTCAGAATTGACTAAAAGTCAAGCTGAGAAATCTTTCCTGTAGATGAAGCCTCCTGGCCTTCTTACACAACTGTGGATTTTTATCTTTAAAAATGATATCCTGGAAAACCACTTAGAAAACACTCAGCAAGATTCTCTCTCTACAGTACAATTTCAGCAAATTTTACATCCTCTGCTTGGGATTGTTAAAAATTCCTCTTAGGCTAATCAATAACCTGAAAGATCCCTTTCCTGCCTTCTGTTCCCTCCTGAAACTTTGAGTTTGCTTGCAAGTATAGCAACTAAGACTTTGCTAGATGAAAATAAAGGAATTCAGTGCCTAAAATGGGACTTAGGTAAAACTTAGACTCAAGTCAAAATGCCTACCATCTCCTCACCCTCCAGTCCCTGGTTGAAAAGCAAAAAGTAGTACTGTCCCACCTATCCTGCTCAAGGTGAGGGTCAAGGACTTCCTTGGCATGCTTTGTGTCCTCTTCCAGCTCATATATGTGCTCATAGGCACCAGTATAGCAGCCTAGGGCACTATAATCAAAGGCCCTGGAAAGGTGCATTCACCCCTCCCTCCCCCCACATGCCCCCTTGAGACATACTACCTGCTCTGCTGGTCAGCTAGAATGGTCTGGTTTGGTTATGTCACCAGAAGACAGGCGGGTGATCCAGGCTGACCTGGACAGGCTCAGCAAGTGGGCGGATGAGAATCTGATGGTGTTCAACGCCGATAAATGCAAGGTTCTCCACCTTGGGAAAAAAAACCTGCAGCATTCTTATAGGCTCGGCAGTGCTATGTTAGCTAGCACTATGGAAGAAAGAGACTTGGGGGTCATCACTGACCACAAGATGAACATAAGCCTGCAATGCAATGCGGCGGCTAGTAAAGCGACCAAAACACTGGCTTGCATCCATAGATGCTTCTCAAGCAAATCCTGGGACGTCATTCTCCCCCTGTACTCGGCCTTAGTGAGGCCGCAGCTGGAGTACTGTGTCCAGTTTTGGGCTCCACAATTCAAAAAGGATGTGGAGAAGCTTGAGAGAGTCCAGAGAAAAGCCACGCGCATGATCAGAGGTCAGGGAAGCAGACCCTACGATGACAGGCTGAGACCCCTGGGGCTCTTTAGCCTGAAAAAGCGCAGGCTCAGGGGTGATCTGATGGCCACCTACAAGTTTATCAGGGGTGACCACCAGTATCTGGGGGAACGTTTGTTCACCAGAGCGCCCCAAGGGATGACGAGGTTGAATGGTCACAAACTACTTCAAGATCGTTTCAGGCTGGACATAAGGAAGAATTTCTTTACTGTCCGAGCCCCCAAGGTCTGGAACAGCCTGCCACCGGAGGTGGTTCAAGAGCCTTCATTGAACACCTTCAAGATGAAACTGGATGCTTATCTTGCTGGGATCCTATGACCCCAGCTGACTTCCTGCCCTTTGGGCAGGGGGCTGGACTCGATGATCTTCCGAGGTCCCTTCCAGCCCTAATGTCTATGAAATCTATGAAATATCAGAGCTCTCATGGCCAGATGGCTGGCAGATATCTTAACGGGTGCTCCCAAATAGAAGGATGGACCCTACCAAAATCATCCCAACTCTCCTGTACCTGATTTTCAGCCATGGTAGGGGTAGAAACCAGAGGGTTTGCAATATAGCAGAACCCTATCAAGTCACCTCCCACCAGAATCCATAACAGCTCCTCATAGTAGACAAAAGATGCCTTCAAAGCACCCAAAATCCAACTGGCATCACAGACCTTCTTATATCATGCTTTTTACCTTCCTGTGGCACTGACAAAAACTGTGGTTATGCTCTCCAAGCAGACATTTTAAATGTGACATGCCTGTGGATAGCTTTGTTGTAGTGGCTCATCCAGAGTGAGCACTGAGTTTTCTCATTGCCTCAGACAGCAGGGAGGTCCATTGCCACTATCCACCTCATGAACGTGGCAAAAGAAGGCGGTGTTGATATTCTGAGTTCAGGCTGCTTTCAACATGCTCCAGAAAGCCCTTGCCACTACACTATTACAGCAGAGGCCAACATTTCTGGGATGGTGTCCAGAAAAAATGGGGACAGAAGTCGCATGCCAGCCAGATACTGTGATCCCAATGTGGAGTTTGTCATAAGTCACAAAAGTGACTCCATGTAGGATGGAGTGAGAAGTGGAGCATTATGGGATGCCACAGGACCAATCAGTTGTTTATTGCACTCTGCTGAAGGCTAGAAATGTAACAGAAACAATTTCACAGTGAAACAATTGAAAAATTGTCCCATTTCTTTCAGGGTCATTCTTTAACCAGAAAGTCCTTTGTGAAGCAAAAAAATCCTCATCAGGCACTGCGTACTCACTTTTTGGAACACTTTAAAGTCACTTGGAGTACTTCTAATGTTATGTCTGTCCATGCCCTGAATCTATAATCAATCCTGTCTCAGAAGAATTCCAACAAATTATATGGTATCCCATCTATGAACTCCCTCAAACCCCGCTTTGAAACTGTACAACTATACAGAAAAGTTAAAGAGGGCATGAGCCAGTATCTTAATGGTTAGTAGGGCTGGGCAAAGCTTCGGTCCCCAATTCGATTCAGCGGAGATTCGGCCCGATTCAGTGGCCGAATCTCCAAAGCAAATCAAAGGACCCTTTAATCTCTCCAAATCAAATCGGAACCCTCCAAGTCAACTCAGACAGATTCAGCCATAGACACAGCTTTAAACGTTTTTTTTACATATCTCTAGGTAGCAGGGGTTCGTGAATGCTGTGATGCTGGGGCACATGAAGCATCCCACATGACTGCGGGGGGGACCCCAGCGTGCTTGGCAGCAGACCCAAAAGTAGACCAAAAGCACTGCTGGGTCCCCTAGCTTGGCAATTGGTGCTTCCTGGGTCTGGGGTGGGGCACCCAGGGTCCCCCTGTGGCCAATCGCCAAGCCAGGGAGGGTCGCGGGGGGGGCGGCACCCCCGTTTGCTCCCTGGCAGTCCCAGAAGTAGACCATAAGTATTTCCGGTCCACTTCCGGGTTTGCTGCTGAGCACATAGACTGCCCCCCTGCGCTTCTGTGGGATGCTCCATCTGCCCCAGCATCGTAGCGATCATGAGCCATTCCTGCTAGCTTAAGGTATATAGAAAAAAAATTCAAAGCTGTGTCTATGTCCAAATCGCTGATTCTCTGAATCAGCATCGAATCTTCAGATTTGACCAAATCAAATCAGGGACAGTGATCCGAATTAACAAATTGAATCAATGTCCCCAATTTGGGCCAAATCTGAATCAAATAGGGCCCGCTTCACACACCCCTAATGGTTAGGACCCTTAGATGTTGTGGGAGAGGGGGGAGGTAGTAACCTGACTTAAAGTCCCTAGTTCCAGTACTATTTCTTATATTTTAGCCACTGACTGATAAAATGCTCACCTTGAAAGGAAATGTATACGTGTCTACCCTTAGGACACTGATCTGGGCTGTGGGTCACAAAACAATTGAAGTGCCTTCCTGCAGCCCTGAGGCATCTCAGCTCTAGAGAACAGGATTTCAAACACACTCCCAGTCCTTCCCATTTCCTAAGATCTTGCTGTTGGCCACTACTCACTAAGTATTTTGCCTGCTTGGTTCTCATTCTGTGGTGGCACTAATGCTCCCCATGTACAGTAAATGGAACTTATGTGCCTTGTTCAACATCTGAACTTCACTTTGGGGGTCAAAATATTAGAATTTTTAGCATCTAACTTTAAAATATCTACATATTTTATTGGCGCTAGCTCATATAAACTCTTCAGTACTGACCAAAACACATCCAGATGTATAATGAACAATCATACAACCTTTCTTTTACACTGTCATGTATTATCTAAGTAAAGAATCATAGCAAAATCCAGAGCTGACAACTAAAAGACATTAACTAAATAATACTTTGCATAACCTATACTTAAAATGATCAAATTTATTGATGAGCTGGGTCTTTCAGGTAGAAAATGAGATTTTTTTTTTTAAGGAGTCTACAGTTTTATGATCACTAACAGCTCTAGTTATACATGTCAAGGTAGGGACATACAAATACATTACTTCAGGATACTTGATGTGCTAAGCATTTCAGCTGCTTGCAGACATTACAAAAAAATGAAAGAAACAGTGCTTTATTTTAAACTCCATGAGCTCATGTGCCAAGCCCCACACATGCCCAAAAGAGGCAGCACATTAGTTAGACCCAGCTCATCTGAATTCTGTATAGAGCAGGCACTTTAGTGGACCTTTTTTCTAACAGCTGATTGAATCAGCTATTAGTTAAAACACCAAAAAGCCCAGCTGAAGCACCCAGTGCTGCTTCCTCCAGTAAAGCATGGGTTGTTGGGGGTTGGGTTTTTTTTCAGGTGGGGGGTGAGGGCGGGGCGGGTTGTTTTGTTTTGTTTTTTATCGTCTGGTAAGCTCCATGTCTTTACATCTCCATCAAGCTATTAAGAAATCCCCCCTTGTTACCTCTATCCTGTTGTAACATTACTGTCACGGCGGGGTCCTCTCGGAGGGCCGTGATCTCCTTAAGGTCCCTCGCTCCGTGTCAGGCCGGCCCAAGGCACCCTCCAATTCTCGCCCACCACGTCTTGTTGGAAAATGTAATAGGAAGGCTGCCTATGACTCCCTGGGCACAGCTACTCGGGACCTCTGTCCCCGCGGTTCTTCCGGACCCCCTGGGGGTCTCCTGATATGGTGGGTGTTCCCCGGACACCCTAGCCTTATGGGCTATGCGTGGCTCCAACCTCCCCTGATACCACGCCCCAAGCCTCGCAGATGTAATAAACGTTGGTACGTCTGCACGCCCGCTTCCCGGGCCTCCTCTATGATCTAGCCCACTCTGGGCTTTCTCTAGTACCCAGCCTCTTACTGGGACTCTCGTCTAGCCCACTCTGGGCCTCCCCTGACGGTGTGGTCCCGCTCAGGGACTCCCTAGCGGGCCCCGGCCCTTCCGGCCAACCGCACGGGTACCCTCTCTGATACGGGCTCACCGCGCTGCTACTCCCTGTCTTCTTGGGGCAACCGCAGCGCCCTGCCTCGGTCTGAGGGGTGTTGCTGCACCAGCCTGCGGCCGGGCTCGCTATGCCTGTCTCGGGCTCCTCAATATGGCCCCGCTCTAGGGCTCCTCAGTAATCGCCCCACTCTAGGGCTCCTCAGTATGGCCCCTCCTTGGGGCTGCTCCATATCGCCCCTCTCTAGGGCTTCTCAATAATACAATGTGGCGCTCCCCCTCTTTGGGGCTGGCCATGCCCCCACGGGGCTTCTCAAGAATACAATGTGGCGCTCCCCCTCTTTGGGGCTCGCCGTGCCCCCACGGGGCTTCTCAAGAATACAACGTGGCGCTCCCCCTCTTTGGGGCTCGCCGTGCCCACCCTGGGCTTCTCAATGAAATTGCCCCTCGCTCTGGGGCTGGGGTCTATGTACCCCGCATGCGATCCGGGGTCTATGTCCCCCGTCTGCAACCTACTGGTTGCGCCCGCGACCCACTGGCCGCGCTCCTTGCCGCCAGTTGCTCCCGCACTGGCGTGCAAGCTGCGCCTTCACTGGCGCTGTGAAATTAATGCACCCTTTTGGCGCTAGGGCACCCCACACTCTCTGGGGTCCCTATGATTGAGGCCTCCTCCAACCCCTACAGCCTCACCCAAGCCTCCAGGTGTAATATCACAACGTCAAAGCAAACCCACAAGCCCCTAGGCTGTAACACAAATGCAAGCTCAAGTCGTCTGGCTATAACTCAAACCTGAAGCCCTATGGCCATAACAACATTGCTTCATATAACCATGGTACTTGCTGCTAGGCTCCTTTCCACATCCTCACTCCCAGAACTCCTGCCTCCCAGGCTGCTGGCAGAGAACTGCCAGCCCGGCTTCAGCCCTGGGCTTCATAAGGGCCAGGCCCTGCCCCCTACAGGCAGCTGGCTCCCCTTAGTTGCTCCAGCAACTCGCAGCTGTGCTCAATTGGCTCTGCCAGGGCTCTCTCCCTGGCAGTTTCTTCTCTCTAGGAGCAGGCACTAAGGTGCCCTGCGACACACCTCCCCCCTTAAGATCGAACTCACCGAGGGAGATCTTCATCCATTCAAATCCAGTTGGCTTCAGCGGCTCTTCTCGGCCTCTCTTCACGCACCCAGCGTTTTCTACACAAGTGGCGGAGGTTTTAAGGCGCCCCCTGCTCGCCTTTTCCCCAGGGTGCACCGCGTGGGATTTTCTGGGAGTTACCCTGGCAAAGGTAGTCCCCCCACACTAGCTTGTCCCTGGTAGGGTGCTACTCAGGCCTCTCTCTCATTCTCTATTACCGCCTTTACCCTGTGGAGCCAAAGCCCCTTCTCTCTTACTGGGAGAGCTGTTTCCTGCTACATGGGGTGTCTCGCCCCTCTTCCTCCGTCTGTGTCCCAGGTCTTCTCTTTTCCGTGTTCTATTCCATAACTCCCTCCTTTCCTTGGCTTCCTGCCAATCCTGGAGCTTTCCCCAAAGCTCCCACTGCACCTTAAGTGCCTGCCAGGCATCTTCCATCCTCCAAAACTCTATTTTCCCCTGGCCAGTCGGTCTTCCACTGGGCCCTGTATATATTTTCACCCATGCTACCCCTCCGACTCTGGTCTCTACTATTTTCCTTAGGGTCCTCCACCTGACTTGCCGTGGGAGATTATTAATATAAACATAAGGTCGTCTTTCTCTCCTTTGTCTCATCTCCCCCTGAGTTGCTTTAATCATAGCTGGACCTTCTACCTTTTTGGTTGGACCTGCCGTCTGGGTTTGACACGGTTCCTTTTGCTTCACAGAGCTGGGTAGCTCCGCTCTAGGGTAGAGCTTGGGATGCACCTCTCCTCCCCCCTTAGCTTCCTTGGGGTTTCGGTTTCTCTGGTCCTCTTCAGGCCTCTGGACTCTTCTCTCACCAGGAGATTCTATCGTTTTCTCCCCTATAGCAGCCGTCTCTTGTCTGCTATACACCTGAATCTGAGCTGTCTCTGGCCCCTGGTCTAGTTTCTTCTGTTGCTTTTGTTTTAGGGATGCCAATCTTGCAGCATCACCCCCACTAGCAACTTTTCTCAGCTTTTCCTGGAGGTCACTCATTTCAGTAGTGTATTGGACCACCCACTGACTCCATCTCTGATTGAGACCCTCCATAACTGCAGTGGTGATCTGTTCTTTCAACCTCATGGGGTCCACCCCTAAGAGTACCTCCCCCTTTGCATTCTTTTCTTGCTGCTCAAGTTCCTTTCCTTCTCTAAGGATCTGTAAACTTTCCGTTCTAGGTGGCTCCTGACTCTTCTCCTCTTTCCGGAGCAAGGGCTGCACCGCTTTTAGCATTTTCTCTGCATCTACTAACACCTCTTTCAGGCCTTTAAGCTCCTGGAGGTGCTCCTCATATCCTGCCTTGACCCTGGAGGCATGTCCCTCCAACTAACTGCTTATTATGGCTAGTCTTCCGCAAGGTATCCGAGCGGTCTGTACGGGCTGTTGTACCACCCTCTCTTGCAATGCCAGTTCCCTGGCTGTGCTTTCTTTTAACAGAGTCTTTAGGGACTGGATCTCTTCCCCCTTTTGGTCGTGGTCCTTTTCTGCTTCTTGCAATCGAGCTCGCAATTCTACACCCTCCTTGGTGCAGGCTCCCACCTCCATTAGCAGGGACTGTCTCTGTTCCTGGAACGTTTTAATCTGTTCCTCTAAGGCCTGTACCTGCCGTCTCGAGGTTTGCATCTGCTGCCATAGCTGCTCCCTCTCAGTGTTGGTTGCTGCCTCTTTAGCCAACCTCTCTGCTAGCAGGGCTTTAAGGTGCTGTACCTGGTCTTCCAGGCAGCCGTTTTCCGCCTCTGCGGTCTGCAGCTGAGACTGCAGCTTCATGTGCTCTACCGTTTTGTCCTCCAGGTGGGTTTTAAGGGCCCATATCTGTTCTTCACAGAGGTCCTTTTCCACTGCCCCTTTTTCCAACTGGGCCCGCAACTCTTCAGTCTCTCTCACCTTGGTCTCTAACTCTTTCTCTCCCCTTTGACACTGGGCCTGCAGCTTTATATGCTCCCCTGTTTTGACTTTCATCTCAGCCTCAAGGGACTGCTTCTGTGCTTCTAAAGCCTCCTGACTGGCCGTATATTCTTTCACTCTCTCCATCTCTCTTATTATCACCTTCCTGGTTTCTTCTACCCGCGTATGATCCTCTGCCAGCTTCTTTCTAAGCTCTTCAGCTATGCGTTCTGCCTGGTCGCACCTCTCTCGCCAGAGCCCCCGGCTCTCCTCCCGGCTTTCTATCTGTTCCACCTGGCTGTGGACTTCTTTCTGGAGGGTTGCTACAAGGCTTTTAGATATTTCAAGCTTTTGCATTACCTCCTTTTGTTCTCCTGTTTGGTTCCTATCAGGCTCTGGGGACTTCCTCCTCCATTCAGCCAACTCCTCCCTGCATCTCTCGCAGCTGCTCCTCTCGCTGCCTGCTCTTTTTGGCCTCCTCTGCCACGAGCCGTTCTAATGCTCGAGTCTTTTCTGCTCCTGATGCCATCAGGCGCCTTATTTCTTTGGAACCGCCTTCTTTCTTCCCGGGTTGTACCCGCAACTCTAAGGCGGCCACCTTTGCCTCGGCTTGTTCCTTCTGTGCCCTCATTATCTCTAAATCCAGCTCTAGACAGGTAGCTTTTTCCTCTGCCTCATCCACCCGCAACTGCCAGGTGAAGGTTTCTTGCCACCTGTCTTCTAGAGCTACTATTCCTGCCATAGCTAAGCCTTTTTCTTTTTTTCTCTAGACCTAACCCCACGTCTTTCTTGTTATACCTTTCAACAAGCAGTCTCTCCTTTGATCTGGGCTTGCCTCTCAAGCCCCTCAATCTCACTGCCTTGTCTTTCGGTATGTCCTGTCCTAGCCCTAAGGTTCGTCTCCCTTCTCAGGGACACAGGTTCTTTCCCCGTGCATGGCCGATTCCCGGCCAATGCAATTACACAAATGAACAAAAGAATTAAAGGTTTTTTAATTAAACTTTTGAACCCTGAGACACAGGGTCTCAAATTGGACTGACAGCTGAATATCCTCTAATTTTATCTAATTGTTGCCTGTGTATGACTGGAATAGAAACATCTGAACAAAAGGTAGAAGATGTAACCAAAAAAAAAAAAATCTTGCAACTATCTACCTCTAACATTTTTTTAAATGTGTTAAATTTCTATATTTAATTTTTTCCATAGTATACCTTTTGCTGCTAAAATCTTCATATGTATAGGACCAAGATAAATAAGCACATCTTTTTATGATTATATAATTGAAAACAATCTTAAAGTCAAGCTAATTGAGAAGTGTCATGGGGACAGTATAAATAGATGCATATAAGGTCGTTCAGCTATTTGCAAGTTCAGTACAATTATACCTAACTTAAGAGCTCAAAACACACTTTGTATGGGGCACTTTTCATAAGGCTCAGTTTTAACCAGAGTAAGGTACCATAGCAGAATCTGGATAATACAGACAATAAAATGAGAAATGCTTGCCTTATACAAATTACTTGCTTTTTATTTTTTTTAAATACACAAACACACATTTCCTTTCTGATTTTATATATCAGAAACAAAATATTAAATGTACTACTGAGATCAAGTGTAGTACTGAAATTCATAAAACCATGATTTATATTAGACAGGACATTAGCAAAAGAAATAGGGAATACAGGAAAAATGTAAAGACAAAAGGAAGATTCAACTGAAAGTGTGTTATAGAAATGATCACTGAACAGATGTTTTTGCACTATATTCTAAATTCAGTAACAATTTTCTTTTACATTTAAAATTAATTGAATAGTCCAGTGCACTGTACCTTTTTCATTCTCAAAAAATCCTAAAAAACAGAAATACACATCTGTTATTTATTGTTCAGCAGCAGATAGTGCTCATTAAACTCAAAAGTTCAGGCATGAAAATTGAAGAGTAAATAAACTAACTATTAAAACTGAGGTTTAGCAACTATTTAATTTTTACTGAAATGCAAATAGAGCAAAAGGTAAGTTCCAGACATGTTAAAATGTCACCAACCACATTTTATTTACTTATGCATGTCGCATCAGATTTCAGAGGAAGAAGTCCAAGTTTCATGGTAACAAGATTCCATGTAAAAGCCAGAGGAGTAACTTAGAATAGCTGTCAATGGCTCGTGTGAGCAGCACTAAGTTAATATTAACCGTGGAAAGAAAAGGCCAGTTTGATAAGGACAAATTTTGTTGGTTATTTAGAAGTAGTACCATTGTTATTATATAGGACAGTTGCATTTTTTTCTAGAACTGGAACATTTCAAGAACAAAGGAAAAAATATAATTTCTGTTAGATTGCTAGTTAACCCAGATACAGAGATACATACACTGAGTTTGAGGCTGCTGTCCTAAATGGCCATAGCACCAAGTAGAAGTAAACCATGCATTCTCTAGGATCTATAATGACCACATTTTGGGATGCTATCTAATTTTATATACATATGTAGCAACAGAACTCTTTAGCAATACTGTTTGGAAATTCTAATCGGCGAGGGCCAATTTCGGGGGGGGGGGGGGGGGGGCACATGCCCCTGCTACATGTCATCTATGTCCTCAACCAGCCAGAAGTCACAGTTGGTTTTGTCCTGATTAGGCCTGATTTTGGGGCTGTCCTTGACTGGCAACACACTGATACAGGAAATGCCAGTAATGCCGCATAGCAATCTAAGAAGTGCAAAGCCACATGGGCACCATTCTGCAGTCTCCACCTCACTCTGTATTAGCAACAATGTAGAACAGAGGTCGGCAGCCTTTTGCTGGCATGGGCCAGAGTTTACAAACCAGCTAGTCATTACAGGCTAAAAGTCTGTGCCTCACCCTCTCCAAGTGGCTGGCTGCTAGATTCCCAGCCCTTTTGCAGTAAGGGGAAGCTCAGACACTTCTGCAGTGAAGAGTACTAGAGAGTGAAGGGGTGCAGTAGTACCGGCAAAGGTAATGCATAGTTAACCTTCCACTTAGCTGCTGGAGTGGAGAGATTTTGGCTTTATGCCCACTTTATGGAAGTGGGAGACTCTTCCCTAGTTTGCTCCTGCAGCCATATGGCTTGAGGGCAAGTGGAACTCGGGGGCATCCAAACCCCAAAACTCTGGGACTGGGCCTGCATGTAGGATGCCCGCCAAAGGATTTGGGAACATCTGAATCCCCAGATGAGGGTGGAGGATATCTGCTGGTAGTACAGCCACTTATGGTTCTGGACTGACTCATGGATTTGGAATTGATTTGGCTGATTTGTCTTGGACCACGGAAAAATTTTTTAAAAATTAAATAAGGGGGCGAGGGGTGATATTGAACAGTTAGCCAAGGAGGCAGCAGCAGTCTCATTTTAGACTGTCTGGATCTGAAAGAAAACAAGCATTCACTGAATTGGCAACACAACCATGGTTCTGAGATAACAGAGGGCCCCATATCACAATGCTAAGTGAAGTTATCTAAATAATATCACAGAAGGGAGTAAAGTGCCCCTTCCAATATAGAGATAAGTATTTTTTTTCGTTTTCTTCAGGATGCTCAAACACAAGATGGTTTCCCTGCCCTAATCATGCAAGGACTGTAGACCCGGAATTTTATAAACTTGCTTCAGAGCTATTTTTGTTTTGACTCAAAATATTATTACAAAACAAACAGAAAACAGAAAAAGAAAATTTAAGTGTTTAAAATAAGCTTTCTTGCACCTCTGCTTACATTTCCTAAATTTGATCAGAACAAAAAGTTGAAAACCAAATGATGGATTGAAAATCTTAAAAGAAAAAAAAAATTTACCCATGAGACTGAGCAAATAGACAATAGTGCAACTGTGGCAGTACAGAATGAAAAACTCACCTAAAAAAAACCCAACCCAACAAATTTTCTATACCAAGACGGTTATTTCACACCAAGTTACACTATGTGGTAGCTACCCTGATATTCGTATCCAAGTTACTTAGCTATTACATATTAATTAAGTCTACATGTGACTGCAATATAGACAGACAGAGAGATTTAGACTTTGTCTGGAAGTCTTTCAGACCGATTCAAACTTTGAGTCCTTCACAAGCTCCAGTCTCCAGCCCAAATACAAATTTATCCTTATTTTGAAGGCCTTTCATAAGTTACTTTCTCCCATTTTATCCAGCCTTTAAGTCCTCATTATCATGGTCGCTTTTGACTGAAAATGCAACGGCTGTCTCCATTGTCTGCTTGCCTGCTTCTTTCATAAGTACTTTGGTATCTATTTTCATACTGCAGCTTAACCACACAAAACCTACCTCCAGTTTGCAAAGCCACTTCAGAAGTCTTGCAAGACAAATTCCCACCATTGCAAACATGCTAAACTGCCTAGCAGTGCCTAGGCAAGCGACCTATTCATTATCATCTTGTCCTTTTAAACCAGTGATCCTCTACCAAGGTTCCATCAGATCCTTTGAACGATACTGCAACATGTGAGGAGATAAGCAGATGAATTAAACACCAAGCACAGGGTCAGGCTTGTCTCTTGCCTGGATGATTCCCCACCCTCACTGCCCAGCCTTTCTGCAAGGAAGTAAGCCCTGTAATATATAAATTAGTTTTGGAAACTGGGTGCCACTCAATTAAAAAAAGTTACAGAGGTGTGTCTTAAGTCCAATGAAGACTGCCTCAAATACAGTGAGTGGTGTCTCAATTTCAAAAAAAGGTCACAAACCACTGATTTAAACAAAGCAGCATAACACCTCATTTTATCCTGAGTAAAGTATGTAAACTTGTGTTCCTGATAATCAGCTCTTATCTTACCCAGGTCCTACTTCATTCTGTTCTACATTCACTTGTCAGACCTTGTCTTTATTTTGATTGTAAACTTCTGGGGGCAGGATCTCTCATCTTAAGCGTATACAGCACTTACAAAATGGGAACCAGCCCACCAAAAATGAGAACCAGCGGACCTCTTGACACCACTAAACAACCACTAAGAAAGATTAATAGTAATGAAAGCAAAACACAAGAGCTGATATTTTCTAAAGTACCTTTACATGTAAGTAAATGAACTGGCACTTAATCTCAGGCTCTTACGTGGAAAAAAATCATTTTTCAGAAGTGTAATTTAAGTGGACGTAAGGAAAATCTGCATACTGGCGTTGTTAAGCCCACTATGTGCACAGAGTGGTTAAAACAGAACACCTAACACAATGTAAATTATATCTAAACAGATATGAACAAGTCCAGATGTCTCCTTGGTACCAACCAACCCAGTGCTGGAAAGGCTGCCAATGGATTATCTCAGATGCTACCTACTCATAAGTAAAAAAAAAATATATATAGTGCAAGAAAGAACTGTAGCTGTTTGATGCAAAAGTAACTTTTACCTAAAGTATGAGGATGCATAAAAAGGTACATAAAAAGAAAATTAGAAAAGATGAAAAGGACAGTTCTCACTCTGTGCTTAGTTGGCTGCTTGGGCCAGGTTCCTGACAGTCTAGGAAGGTTCTCCTACTAGTTGGACAAACTCACACTCTCTCTGGAATGAGAATAAATGTGGGAGCCAGAACCAGTGCAAAGATAAACAGCCATACTATACAGCTGGCTCTGATGTCACTTTTTTATTTTGTTTTATAAAAAGGGATATGCTAAGATTGGGGAGGTTCCATGCACTTTTCCCACAGGGGACACCACACTGCTCCAGTAGGATAATATGGAAAAATCCCTAAAAATAATAACAACAACAAATCCTCCTCTACAGCATTATCCTGTTTCTGAACAAAATACTTTATTATAGGGTTCTACCTTTTGAAAAAAATCAATTCTATTTGAAAATAGAGTAAATTTTAAGTAAAACTTGAATTTCTTTGTTTAGAGGAAGAGAGAGAGGGCAAGAATTTTTGATACATCCAAAATGACAGAACACCTAAATATATGATGCTAGATTTTGGGATACTGTTCTCCTTTCAGCTTCAAAGTCTAACAAGTGTAACAAAGGCATCAGTGAGGATTTCTAACTGATAACTTTATATAAAGGTATCATATATACAGGACATAAAAAATTCATTAAAGGTTTCAGCTTTACCTCTGTTAAGCCAAAGATAATGTAAAGTCATTGCCAATTGTTAACATTTTCAATTACATCGTTTAAAAGTGATTTTAAAAAGTCAGTTCTACTTTAAAATATAATATTACTAATCTTTAAAACAAAATTACTCTATGGATGGCATTTCTCATGTGTAAATTAGTTCTTTTCTAAAACTACTTAAGTGGAAATTAAGGCCTGCTTTAATCAGGACCATAAATTGAGATTATATCCTGTGACTTTGTTAAATTGATCCATTAAAAGAAACTACTAAGCTGTACTGCCCTAAAAGTCTACAAAGAAACTAATTATCCATGTTAAAAAAAGAAAATATACTTAAGTAGCATATGGCATTACAAGTACTATACAAAAGGTTATCCTCTTTATTATGAGTCACTCATAAAGGATGAACTCATAAGCCACTGAAGTGGTTTCTATTCACTCTGTGAAATATATAAGGATAGGCATAGCTGGAGACCATGTTAATTTGCAAGGGAAACCCGTCTTAAATCTCTGAAGCCATTTAACTTCTATGCCAACTTTAAGCAACTAAGAATGTGTTTCTCATCCTACATGTTAATACTAACTTTCTCTCTTCTTTCCCAAGGTTTTCTATTTTCAGTTTCAAAGTCTCTGCAGAACGTAGAAGATGACGACATGCTACTAAACACCTTCACTCTAGGAAAATCTCTGCGGAATGGAGATAAAACAGAGAAGACAGGGGGTACACCTCTTGAGCACTATAAGATGGAAGATGCTAGTTTTCAGGATGAAGAGGAAGACAGAAACCCAAAGTTCTTTGTGAGTTTCCGTTTCTTAATCAACTCCAAAATGTAAATAAAGACTCATTTTAAGAGATAAATACTTTTCACTTATAAAGGATGCTTTGGCAGATAATTGCAATCACTCATTTCTGCAATTTAGTGTATGTTCATAGGCTAATTTTTAATTGCATGCATCTAATATTAGGCATATTAATCTGTATTTGGGTAACAAAAGGTATCTTATTCTAAAAAGATATGTAGGTGATCAGGACTATGTGTATGTCGGGGGGTCGAATTCAGCTTACTTTATGTAGTTCTCTTTTTCTTTCTTTTTTATTTTTTAATAATGCATATTCTGGTCTCAGCCAGTTGGTATATGAAGGAGGTTTACAACCATAATAAACAATTAGGTTGATTACACATATTCTATTAACTTGCTTTTTAAAATACAACAGTATTCAATTAACATCTATTGTATGATGATGTTTACTTTTTAAAGATCATCTTCAGTTGCACTACTTACTTTCTTGATGAAGTCTAAGCACAATGGTAACAGTCTTTAAAATTTTAATCAGTCCTTTTAAAATCCAGAATATAGGTTCCAAACATAATTTCATAAGCCACAGTCTGCCGCTGAACCTGGCTATAAAACAGCTACCTTATCTTGCCCTGAAGGGATCAGTAGCTTTTCCAGCTGACACCGAAATAAAGAATACTAAATCAATACAGGAAAGAAGAGAGGTTGGTGATGAAGAAAATTCTGCTAAGTTTCCTATAGGAAGGAGAGATTTTGACAGTAAGTATACTTGCACTTTAACTTTGACGTAATGCAGTATATATGTTTAGTTGAATAAGATTATACTTGCAAATGTTTGAAAAAGGAAATTTGGAAATTATGTGCTAGTGTTTATCAATGTACAATGTGTTAATAGATATAATCAAATTAAATATTTAGTTGGACTATTTCAGGTATATTTATTTGTTAAAAATTAACAATCTTGCTAGATGTCACTATAATATATCCCAATTTTTACAATTTAAACTTTTGGAGGTTTTTTTTCTTTTTCAGTACTCAGGTGTATGTTGGGAAGAGTCTATCGACCTTGTTGGCAAGTCTGAAAATTGCTGGCCAGCCTCACTTTCCTTGAAGGAGATTAAATTATTTGGTTGCCAGTTTAATGAAACGTGAAGTTATTGTGTTTTGCTATTGTTATACACTTAAATCTAGGTACTAGTCTCTGTATTTCAAGGTGAGGGAAACATTTTCAATGATCATCAAGTAACCTAGCTGTAAAAATGATGTGGTATCATTATTAAAACAGAAAATTCTGCATATTCAGATTTGTAGATATATTTGTTTAATAGTATATGTATGCTATTCACATTACCATACACAATGAAGTCAAGGTATTTGTGCATCTGTTGTCTTGTTCTTGCAAAACTTACCATGTTTATTATGTAATAGTAAAACAATTATATGTGTCAAAATAAAAATAAGATTCATGATCTAAAAAAATGAGTTAATTTTGCCTGACCAGAAATCAATTTAGTCTTGGCTGTAGTTTTGTTGCTTTTTCCTGCTCTATCCAATTTGCTGTCCAATTTCTTCTGAGGGTTGTTTGAAGTCTTAGGTCTCTTAATATTTGTATCCTGAGATGGTTCATTATCATTATTACAGATGACTTCTTTATTCAGATCCACTTGTTTCCTCTTTGTGCTCTTGTTTCTTAGCTGACAGCTCAGCTTTGCATCTTCTTTTTTACTTTTACTTCCATTCTGGTGAATATTTTCAGATTTAGTTCCAAATGCTTGTCTTTCAAAATCTGAATTCATACCTTCAGCCAGGTAGGAGAATAAACATATTTAAGGAAAGGAAAAAGTTAATTTTGATAGTCTTGTGATTAAAATGACATAAGCCATGAATGTTTAATAATATATAAATAAACATATAAAAAAACAGTCTAACTATCCACTAACCCCTGTAATATATCAGCAATGAAAATGTTACTGTTAATTTTAAAATTACATCGCATATGCATAAATATAACTTCCGAACCTTTGGGAAACAAGTACATAAATTCTAAAATGTTGGAAAAAAATAACATATTAAGATCTTAATCGTAATTTACATAATTCATACCTTATATATGTAGTAATCTAAAAGAATAATTTTGAAGCCAAAATGGTTGTATTGATCATAGAACGTGCAAAGCTATTAAACCCTCAGTTTATTTTACTTTAACAAAAGCTTGATGTCATAGTATTTAAATAATAACAAAGTGGTACATCACTTGAAAAATCAGGCATGAAATTTTCTCAGTCAGTCAGTTCTACTTCAATTTACCTGCAAAAGGTTCATCTTTTAGAGGGAGAGCAGGGTCTTGTTTTTGTGCTGGGTGTATGCAAGTTGGGCTTTCGCTGCTACTGAAAAAATGCAGACTCTTCTTCTTAGTCAAGTCATCTTTATACGTACATGCAAACTGAGACCTGATTAAGGGTTGCTTCATCTGTTAGGGATGAACAAAATTAGCCTTAATCCTTAAAATTAATTTAGGAAATTATTCTGAATGGCTGTAGTGATAGTAGTATAATCTCCCCTCACCTTATTTATAACATGAAAAAACTTAAAACATCTTTACTTAAGGTGAAACACAGCATTAATGTACAAATAACAATATATTATAACTAATTTGAAAAAGCCTTAACAGTAAAATTCAGGTACTACAAAATGATTGGTTTGATTTGTATACCAATCTCTCTTTTTAACAAGAGTCGTATTTGATCACGTTAAAAGCCCAGTGTAAACTTTTCTGTCCTAGGTTTTTCTTTTGTCTTGCTATTTAGTAGCATCTGTTTACTATTTTGAGCAGCTGTCATGGTGACTAGCTGTCTAATGTCAAATCAAACCTTACACAGAGCATTTGAAAAGTGGGCCCATCAGCATATACAGTAGCATAACTAAGGGAGGGTAAGCAGGGCACCAGCCCTGGACACCAATTTAGATGGGACCCTAGAATGATTGTACCCAGGCAGGCCATATTGCAGCAGCAGCAGTGGGTACTTAGTACACCCTTCCCCTCCAGCATTTCAGGACACTAAAATTGCTAGTTACACCTCTGTTTACAAGACACTTTCATTAGTCTGAGCCTCCCAATGAAACTGAACCATGTCAAATGTGAAATACAAAACAGCACCCAGGAAGAAATCAGACAAAAGGTAATCTAATATGAAGCTGAGCAAAATATACGTTTGATATTCTACCTTTATTAGATGAATTTTAAAATTTACAATCCTTCACAAAAAAAAAAAAAAACCCTAAAAAAAATAAATCAAGGAATCTCCCTATAAAGAATTAAGGTCAAAGGACTTTTCCAGCTGTTGTGTCACAAGTCATAAATGTCCTAAGGAAAGGGGGAGAAAGATCTGCATAGCCTTATGAGAATTCAGCAGTACTCCAGAACACTATCTTATCTATCTGCAGTATATAGAGACAAATGAATTCCATCACATAAACCAAACACCTGGCTAAATAGTTCAGCTGAATCAATTCAACTCTGAAAGCTAAATAAAAATAGCAATATGAACTCAATTACTCCAAATCAAGTTTGTTTTGTTTTTACCAAAATGTGTTTCTTCTTCTGCATGTAACACTACCAAATCAACCTGGAATTTGAGTCAAGCTTTGTCTTGGTTCATTTGTCGTCACTAATATAGATTCCATGGGGCAAATTCTGTCCTCTGTTGCATCGGTATAATTAAGCAGACTTCAAAAGGAATAGGCAAGTATAGATAAGAGCAGATGTTGGGGAGTTCTTGAACAGCCCTTACCTCTTTGCTGTGCTGGATGTGTCACTAATTCCTCCTCACAGATACTCTGATCCCCAAAGCAATTCAATATAAATCACAGTACTTTCCACGCAAGAGAACTGGATTGTGAAGGATAGTTTAAAAGTAGTTTAGATGCACAGGCCAGTGATCAACTCCATGCTAATAACGTGACTCTAGGAAAGAGCAATGGTCACCAACCACGACTTAATTTCCCTGCTCCCTACTGAATTGACCAAAAGATTCTTACCTCAGACAAATGGATGGGAATATAGAAATCTGAACCTGAACTGTATAAAATTCCTCCACAAAGGCAGAGGGGTAGAAGTGTGGAACTTGCCTCAAACCCTGGAGACGGATTGTGAGGGACTTGAGACCTCTCCACCCAACAGTGAGTTATGCTTGTGTATTCTGTGCTGTATGTAGCTGCTCTTCTTAATATTTCCCAATTGAAAATATCCCAATAAACAGGTGTATAGTTTGGAAGAACTTGCTTTGGCTTCTCTTGCACTTCTCCAGATAAATAAAAGCCCCTAGAGACATCCTGGGTGCAATGATAATTACTCTATGCTAGGACTTCTGGTTTAACAGCCTTATTGCTCCACAAATCATAAACAGAACCAGATCACTTTTGGCTATGTTGGTGCTGCACTACTGATTCCAAAGAACAATAAAGTTAATCCCCACTACAGGAAATACTGCTTTTCAATACTCAAAGGGACTAGATCTGTTTAGGTGCTTTTACATACATTTTTCAGAGTAGAATGGCATTTAATACGCATGTGCCCTGTAAAAACTGATCTTGGGCAGTTCTACTGTTCTTTTTCACATGTATATTTCCACAGTTTAAATTAGCTGCACCTGTTTCTCTTTGGACACCTCTTCCAAGAGAGCAACACAGTGCATGTATTTCCCTCAGGCTATAATCTCTGGGTTTACCACCAAGCACATGGAAGGACTCTTCGCACTCCTGTGGGGTGCTCCATGCACCCCAGCATCACAGCATTCACAAGCTGCACCTGCTACCTCAAGGTATGTAGAAAAAACTTTTAAAGCTGTGTTTATGTCCAAATCGCTGATTCTCTGAATTAGCATCGAATCTTCAGATTCAGCTGAATCAAATCAGGGAGAGTGATCGAATCAACTCGAACCTCTGTCCCCAATTCGGACCGAATCCAAATCGAATAGGACCCACTCCACACCCCCCAAATGCTACTGTTTCTGGAATTCCAGCTAGCTTGGGTCTCTCTCCTCAGAACTGTACTGTGCCATACAGAGAACTCTACAGTGACACCAGGTAGATTTTGAAAGTCTGATTTATTCACAGAAAGATCATGGGATTGTAGGAAATTAGGGCTGGAGGCGATCTCATGAAGTCATCTAGTCCAGCCCCCTACTCAAGATAAAATAATCCCCAAGTAAACCATCTTAGTCAAATATCCACTCACCTGCTCTTGAAAATGTCCAGGGACAGTGAATCTACAACCTAAGTAAACAGATTCCTACGAAAGACCCTGTTTCTACCTTTCTCTGTCTGATGTCTTAAGAGCTCTAAAATTCAGCTTAAATTTATGCTATAGTTTTGCTGGAGAACTGAAGTTCCAGGATAAGTATCCCTACATGGAGCTATTCAGGAATAGCTATCACACTTTTAAATTAATGCCTTGCTTTAGTCAGAAACAAAATGCCAGCGTATTCAAGACCTACACAGGGGCACTCAACAATTAATTCAAACTAGCTAAGTGTGATTTTTAAACTTGATAAATTAACTTCTTTTAAGTTTATCCATAACCTGTCCCTCTTTTATTTTAGAATCCACCTGATAAACTACTTGATAGCAGTTTTCATTTAGCTCTCATCCATACACAATGAAAATACTAGATAGTACTACACCACAACCCTAAAAACAGCCTTAACTCTACACTTCTTATAAAATGTATTCTTTAAAAAACAGATGTAATGGAAATTTTCAGTAATATTAAAGACATTCTTTTAAATGATGTGGATAACAACATCTAACAATAACTATGGCCAGGTACAGACTTTACACTTTTACTGGTACAAGTGATCAGAGATTGGTCTATACCTGTAACAGAACAGAAGAATGGCACACAAAATCAGTCTGTGCCCATAATGGAACAGAAGTTTAGTGCACACAGACTGGTTTAAAAATGGCAGTCTAAGATTTGCCCCTCTCACCTCCACATCCAAAGATCAAATGTGTGTTCTGTTCGCTACTGATCTAAACTACTTTGTTTACAGAAAACAGTGTAACAGATCAATTCCTCCTCAGGCTTTCTGAACGTCTGTACCCAGCCTATGAGTTTTGATTTTTATCTGGACAATAGAACAAAATACCATACAGACTCTTATTTAATTTTTCTTGGTCACAGAGAGATCTTGGTTTATGACAGCATTTTTGAATGTTCCAAACAAATTTTAAGTACCCATAAATGATATTGTGAAACTTCTTTATTGCTATTTTACAGTACCCAGACTAGCAGAAATGCAAAAACAAAAGAAAGATTTATCCACATGTATTTTTGTTTTAAGGTGCCCCACTACACATTACATGTATCATGCAATTACTGGGTTAATTGTGCAATTAATTGAGACCAGCTACATGTTCAAATCAACTACTGCACCTTGAAGAGGTCCAACTAGCTATAAAGTTATTACTGGAAAATGTGTAATAACTTTATAGTTGGTATCTATCCAGCTTTAATTTGCACGCGTAGCAGGATCTGCCCCTGTGGCTGGGAGCTCTGGCAGCTGAAAGGGACGCCCCCGTAGCTTTCAGGATGGGAGGGGTCTCATGCATAGGTGGGACTGGGCGTCCTGCAGCTGAGGGGACACCCCGTAGCTTTCAGGAGGGAGGGTCCCCCACAGCTGACAGGATTTTCCCTCTCAACAGTGCCGTGCAGCTGCAGACTATAGTTCCTGGCAGTGCCCCATGGCTGCCGGGACCCAGAGTTCCACAGCTGTGTGTATGGCAACGCCCCACAGTCTCACAGTTATGGGACTCTGGGTCCCCATGAATGCTGGGAGGGAGACTTGTGCAGTGCAGCTGATGGGATTTTTCCTCGTGACAGGGCCCAATGCTGCAGACTCCAGGTTCTGGCAACCATGGGGCCAGATTGCCCAGACCCAGAGTCCGCAGCTGCGGGACTTGGTTTCTGTAGCTGTGGGGCACTGCTGTGGCTGCAAGTCCCATCAGCTATGGGACTCACTGCTGCAGGAGCTTGTTACTTGTGAATGCAGGGGGAGTCCAGGACGGTGATCCTACGCTTCCCCTGTACTGACAATAAGGCACGATAGGATCTAATGCTGGATCCTACAATCATACCTCCTGCGACACACACACATGGCATGGCAGGAGGCTTGATTATGTGGATCATACACCAGATCCTATCATGCCTTTACCTGAATATCTACAGGACTATAAGTAATCTTTTTTTTTTTTTTTTTTTAAATATATGCATCAATTAATTCAATGGGTCTTGATTCACTAAGTCAGCGTTTCCCAACCCTTTTCACCCCACAGCACACTTATCTAAATAAAGAAGCACCACAGCATGCCAGACACCAACCGGGGGGGGGGGAGCATGGCCAGCCAGATGGCATTTTGCGCTGGAGCCATACCCCCTGCCTTGCTGGGGCCACGCCCCTCCGTCTGTGTCTGCAGCAGCAGCAGGCAGGGGGCGTAGCTCTAGCCAGGCAGGAGGTGTGGCTCCAGCCCAAAATGCTGTAGCATACCGGTTCAGAAACACTGAACTAAGTTAAAGCCTCTCTTTTCTAGCGTCTTTGCTGGGTTTTTTTTTTCATGTCGCTTTTTTGTTTAGGTCTCTGTTTAGATAGCTCTTCTTTCAGGAGATAAAACTCATGTGATCAAGTTGCTTGATTAGTTGTAAAATACTTATGCAAATCAATAATTTTATTAATATTATTTCTACAAATCTGTATCCTTTTCCAAGACAAAGGGAACTTAACACATGCAGAAATAATATGTATTACATACCCAAATGAACAGACATATGTACACAAAAGACCACTACCATACTGCACCTTAAATTTACTTTCTTCCTCAAGTTTTTTAATACGTTGCCTGAGAGGTTTTGGAGAAGATCCCCTAGGCTGAGATGGAGACCTATATTGAGAGAGAAAAAAAATTCTTACAAACTACTGAAGTAGTTAAGATGAACTACTAATTTTATGCAGCTCAGAATGTGAGGGGAAAAGTAAAGTGATCTTATTTCTCTAGTTGTATCTTGTGCCCCTTCTTCCCTGCAAATGATACTGATGCAATAAAATAAAAATAAGGGTCTGATCTTTCACTAAATGGCATTTTTAATAATATATAGTATTACAGTCCTGCAGGCATAACTTACTTCTAATATAGCTAGTGTGGCAATGAGTAATACTCCCAACATATAGTTTATCATATTTTCCTGCATATGATACTCTTTTCCAAAATTCAGTTGATTGAAATTGGGACATGCATTATAACCAAAGAAATGTGGTAATAGCAGTTTTGGATGCTTAAGCTTCTGACAGGAAAAAGCAAAAGTAAAGCTGCATATGCTGCATGCAGGGCTCTCTAGCTGCTTACCATCTATGAACACTTTCTCTTCTCCCCAACCCTTGGCAGAGGTTCTTAAGGAAAGATCTTTTTTTTTTCATTCTGTGTTTCAAAAATATGGAGCATATTTTTTGGGGGGATGAGTAGTATGCAAGAAAATACAGCATGCAGACTTGTAGTATTTTTCTTCTATTTACATACAGTTTGATGGTATTATGTCTAGTCCCTTCCCCAGCACTTCTTTTAAAGTTGGTCCAAGGGCAGCCAAATGAGGTAGATATAAGGTCAGGAGAAAGCAAACAAGCTAGCATGTTGTGGTTAAGTGAAATGGATGCTGCTCTGGAAAAGAGCATGTTCTGAATTCTAGGCTAGATCCTTACCCCCAGTGAGATAAACTTCTCTACTGTTCTCCATCCATTCTATCCAATGACTATTAAATGCAAGAAGACCCTGAAACAGGACTGGACAGTAGATCAAATATTTTTTATTACTTTCCTAAGCAGTAAGTAAACCGAAAAAATACCTGAAGTCAGATGGAAAAATGAAGAAATCTTTTACTGAACTGCATGCTATTAAGAGGTTTAATGTCTGTAAAGCAATTGAGATCCCTCGCATAAGCGCAGAATGTGAAGTTTGTTTTTTTTTCATTAGAAGGAAGAAAAGAAAAGAAAAAGAAAAAGAACTCTCCCCACCCTCAGTTTTTGTGAAGTTTTTTTAGCTTTTAGAGCTATCAACCCCTTAGGGTAGAAGATTCAATTCCTTCAATAAATTAGTGTCTTATTCTTTTGAATATTAACACTGGTAAAACAAAAGCAGCTCAAATTAACAAATGGTCTTATTTTATGTAAGGTATTAGCATTTTATTGAGATTATATTATTTAAAATACTGTATTTTACACCTAGAAAAGGAAGTACTTAAGCAAAACAAAAGGCTTGCCTCTACCAAGACATTTAGGAATCATGGAGACACAAGTTGGGCTCTTGCACTGAAAGAATAAAAGTGTCACTACCAAATATTGAGGAGAGTTATTGAAATCTCTCTCTGTATCATTTAATAAACTGAAAAATAACCCTGATATCTGCTCCCTTCTTTTTCCAGTGTTTGGGCTTTTATTAATTACTTGCATTAATTAGATTACATTAATGCCCCACTCTTATTCTGAATTAAAGTGACCATAAGCCAGGTCTAGCTTAGCTTAGTTTGTAAAGAAAATTATGACCACCTTAATTATGAATAAGAGTATTCACACTGGGAGTTACTGAGATTTAACCAAACAAATATCACATTTATAATAAGGAGTATAAATTAAAATTTCCTACTTTAATACCCCATATCCATAAGTACAAGTATGAGGGGTGGGGAGAAGGGAGGAAAATTCATGAACCAGGTCTCATAGTTAATAGATTATGCTTAAGTATACCTCATAACTCAGTTAAACAGCTTTAAATGCATTAGATTTAAAATAATTTTGTTTTTCTATTTTCATACGGCAGTGTCATGGCGGGGTCCTTCAGGAGGGCCGTGATCTCCTCAAGGCCCTCTCTCCGCGCTAATTCGGCCCAAGGGCACCCTCCATACTCACCCGCCACGTCTTTGCTCTTAAGGAAAATGTAATAGGGAGGCTGCCTTGCGTCTCCTCGGGCACGTAAACTCCTGGACCCCTCGTAGGTCTCCCCATACAATGGGTGCTACTCAAGCACCCTAGCCTTGTGGGCTACGCGTGGCTCCTACCACCCCTAATACCACGCCCCAAGCCTCGCTGATGTACCTGACGTTGGTGTGTCCTTCTCTATATAGTCTGCCCCCTCTCTGGGGTCTTCTCTCAAAAGGCACTCCTCTCTTCGGGGCTCGCCGTGCCCTCCTTGGGCTTCCTAAAATGCTGCCCCACTTCTCTGAGGCCTTCTCTAACACTGCCCCTCTTCTCTGGGGCCTCTTCTAAAAGTGTTGTCCCACTCAGGGACCCTTGTCCACTTTGGGACTCTTACCTCGAGCCTCCGGTCTTTCAGGCCCACCACACTGCTTCCCTTCTTGCAGGACGCTGTGCTGCTATCCCCTTTCCTTGGGGACCATCGCAGCACCCTGTCCTTCTCTTGGGGCGCTGTGCTGCTAACCCTTTCTGTCTGGGTCCACCGCAGCACCCTGCCCCTGTCCTGGGTTTTTCCCTGCAGCGCTAGCCGATTACCAGGCTCGCTACGCCCGTCCTGGGCTTCTCAATCTGGCCTCTCACATATTGCCCCGTTGGGCCTCTCACATATTGCCCACCTCGGGCTCCTCGTGCCCGCCTTGGACTTCCTAGTAGTGCCGCCCTCTCTTTGGGGCTCACTGTGCCCACACTGGGCTCCCTAATAAAATCGTCCCGCTCTCTGGGACCTGTTGTGCCCACACTGGACCTTCTCAAAACGCCCCTCTCTGGGGCTGGGGTCTATGCACCCCGCACACAACCTGGGGTCTCAGTTCCCCTCCCGCAACCCACTGGTTGCACTCAATTGCGCCTCCACTGGTGCACAAGCTGCGCCTTCACTGGCGCTAGGGCACCCCGCCCCTATGGGGTCCCTATGAGGCCTCCTCCAACCCCTACAGCCGCACCCAAGCCTCCGGTGTAAAATACACAAACGCAAACTCAAGCCGCCTGGCTATAACTAAACTCAAAGGCCTATGGCTCCAACAACATTGCTCCATATCAGCGGTACTTGCTGCTAGGCTCCTCTCCCCATCCTCACTCCTGGAGCTCCTGCTTCCCTGGCTGCTGGCCGGCCACTGCCAGCCTGGCCTTGACTCTTAGCTTTATAGGAGCCAGGCCCTGCCCCCTACAGGCAGCTGATTCTTATTAGTCGCCCTGGCAACCCGCAGCTGTACTCATTATGGCTGCTGGGGCTTTTCCCCAGCAGCTTTCCCCTCTCTAGGAGCAGGGCAGCGAGGTGTGCCGCGATAGGCAGGTAGAAGGATTCTAAAGGATTCTACATCTGAGAAAACCATGATATTCTTCCCCTTTCTAAGACCTCCCGCACCATCCTGCAGTTCATCTACCAATGAAGTGGACTATAATTTTTTAAAATATATTAATGCATTACAACACGAGGAAGTTTCCTGATCACAGGCCCTAGTTTTCATGGGGGACTTCAATCACTGTGACATTTGCTGGGAGGGTAAAACAGCAGTGCACAGGCAACCAGGAAGTTTTTGGAGCATTGGAGACAACTTCTTGGTGTAAGTGTTGGGAAGACCAACTAGGGGTGGTGCTCTTCTTGACCTACTGCTCACAAACAGGGATGTAGAAGTAAATGCAAGTTGGGCAGCAGTGACCATGAGTAGATCAGGGATCCTGGTTTTCTCCAATTAAAAAAAGAATCCCCAATTTTCAGATTAAAAAAAAGTAACCCAAAATCCACATTTTTTCATGATTAAAATGAAAGACCACTAATACATAGATGTATACATGTATTCTACAAGTATGTTAGCAACAAGAATAAGGTCAGGGAAAGTATGGGTCTTACTGAATGGTGGAAGGAACCTAGTGACAGATCATGAGCAAAAGGCTGAAGTACTTAATGCCTTTTTACCTTGGTCTTTACACAGTCAGCTCCCAGTCTACTGCACTGGGCTGTGCAGTTTGGGGAGGAAGTCAGCAGCCCTCAGTGGTGAAAGAACAGGTTAGGGACTATTTAGAAAAGCTGGTTGTGTACAAGTCCATGGGGCCAGATGCAAGGCATGCAAGAATGCTGAGGGACTCAGCTGATGTGATTGCAGAGCCGCTGGCCATTATCTCTGAAAACACGTGGCAATCAGGGGAGATCTCAGACAATCGGAAAAGGGCAAATATAGTACCCATCTTTAAGAAAGGGAAGAAAGAAGATCCAGGGAACTACAGACCAATCAGCCTCACCTCAGTCCCCAGAAAAATCATGGATCAGGTCCTCAAAGAATCCATTTCTAAACACTTGGGGGAGAAGAAGGTGATTAGGAACAGTCAGCATGGATTCACCAAGGGCAAGTCATGCCTGACCAACCTGATTGACTTCTATGACTAGATGACTGGCTCTGTGGATGTGGGAAGAGCAGTGGATGTAGCATACCTTGCTTTTAGCAAGGCTTACCGTCTTCCTCAGCTTGCTTGCAAAAATGCTAGTATGGAAGTATGGGTTGGATGAATGGACTGTTAAAGTAGACAGAAAACTGGCTGGATTGTCAGGCTCAATGGGTAGTAATCAATGGCTCAATGTCTAGCTGGCACCCAGTATCAAGTGAAGTACCCCAGGGGTCGGTCCTGGGGCCAGTTTTGTGCAATATCTTCATTAGCAATCTGGAAGATGCTATGAATTGCACCCTCAGCAAATTCATGGATGACACCAAGCTGTGGGGTGTAAGTATATACACTGGAGGGCAGGACTAAGATTCAGAGTGACCTAGACAAATTGCTTGGTGCCCAATCCTCCAATCTCACAAGCTTCAACAAGGACAAGTGAAAAGTTCTGCACTTAGGATTGAACAATCCCATGCACTAGTACAGGCTGGGGGCTGACTGGCTGGGCAGTAGCTCTGCAGAAAAGGACCTGGGGGTTACAGTGGACAATAAGATGGATATGAGTTAGCAGTGTGCCTTTGTTGCCAAGAAGGCTAACAGCATACTGGACATACTGGGATAGAAGCACTGCCAGCAGATCAAGGGAAGTCATTATTCAGCTCTATTCTGCACCGGTGAGGCCATATCTGGAGTACTGTGTCCAGTTTTGCCCCCCCACCCCTCCACTGTGCACACATGCACACACACACACACACACACACACACACACTATAGAAAGTATGTGGACAAGTTGGAGAGAGTTCAGTGGAGCACAATGAAAATGGTTCTAGGGCTCAGGCAAATGACTTCTGAGAGGCTGGATTTATTTAGTTTGGAGGAACTGGGTTTATTTAGTTTGGAGAAGAGAAAACTAAAAGGGGATTTGATAGCAGCCTTCAAGTACCTGAAGGGTAATTTCAAAGAAGATGGAGCTAGACCAGGAGTAGGCAACTTTTTTTGCCCAAGTGCTGAAAAAACTGCAATGTCTATTTTGTAAGATGTCAGAGTGCCGGCATGTCAGAAAAACAAAACTGGTGGGGGGAGGGGAGGAGGGGAGGCGGCGGAACAACACACACAGACATGGCAGGATGTACTGCATATTAACATAGTTAATAATCGTAAATGTTGCTTTTTTTTTTAACACAGTAAATGCCAGGTTTTATAAAAATTCTAAAGTTGGTGAAAAGAGAGATAAAAAAGAGGAGACAGAGAAAAACAGAAGAGAGAAAAAGGGGAGAGAAAGAAGAGAAAGAAAAAAGAAAGAGAGAGAGAAAAAGAAGGGGAGAAAAAAAGACAGAGAAGAGAGAGAAGAGAGGGAAAAAAGGAGAGAAAAAAGAGAAAGAGAGAAGAGAAGAAAAAGAATAAGAAAAAGAGAGAAAGAAAATGTGGAGAGAGAGAAAGAAAGAAAGAAAAAAAGGAAAGTGAGAAAGATGGTATGTCCCTCACCACCCACATCTCCACTGCTACCGGCTGCAGCTCAGGCCTGCTGGTCCAGGGCAGTCTGGAGGACAGAGGCATCGACACCCCAGAAGCAACCGTCAGGGCTCGGGTGCTCAGACCCTCCCCAGCAGTCCCAAAGTGGGGGGAGCCCAGGCCCAGGGCTGGAAAGGAGGGCCTGGCTGGGGCTGAGGCAGACAGACACCTCATTCTATCTGGGTAGGGAAAGAACCAGGGTGTCCAGTACCAGGGCCAGGCATTTGGGGTAGGGTCCAGGCAGTACGGGGAGAAGCAGGCGTGGAGGGAAGCACCATAGGGAGGTCATCCTGGCTGGGCCATTGCGAAGGTGACGGCCAGAAGAGACAGGGAGCTGGGTGAGAAATGGGTACTACCTCGGGTCTCCACAGACTTGGGCCGCAGCGGGTGGGCAGGGGCACCCAGCAGTACCCGATGTAGAGCCTGGCCCAGCCTGCATAGCTCTGCAGGGATGGGCTGCAACTGCCTTGCCCACAAGGGGATGCCACCTGGCCAGGGCAGGATACCAGGCTCAGGGGGTTCCCAGCTCAGCCTCCCTGTGTGCCAGGCACAGCGTGAGTGGGGCAGAGCTGCCCCTGGTGCAGAGATCCAGCCACAGGAGCCCCTGGGCCCTGGGAACAGCCACTGCGGGCAACACTTGGGGCCAAGTCAGCCAGGAGCCTCCAGCACAGTGGCTCTCCACAGCACCTGCCTGGGTCCCAGCCTTACTCACCTGCAGCTTCCCTCCAGGGGCCAGGCTGGAGGGCACAGCCTGAGGACAGGGCACAGGGTCAGCAGAACAGATAGCATTCCTGCCTGTGTTCTCCTGACTCCTCCCCCGGTGCCTGCCACAGTGTTGGGATCTGTGGCTGCTCCAGAGAGTCCGAAGCAGCAACTTAAAAACAATTTATTTATTTTTTAAACAATTCCCTCACACACCTCCTGGCGTACTGAGGAAAACGTCTTCACATGCCACTAATTGGCAAGTGCGCCGGGGGTTGCCTATCCCTAAGCTAGACTGTTCTCAGTGGTGACAGATGACAAAACAACAACCAGTGGTCTGAAATTGCAGCAAGGGAAGTTTAGATTGGATATTAGGAAAAAGTGGTGAAGCACTGGAATAAGTTACCTAGAGAGGTGGTGGAATCTCCATCCTTGGAGGTTTTTAAGACCCGGCTAGACGAACCCTTGGCTGGGATGGTATAGTTGGGGATGGTCCTGCTTTGAGCAAGGGGTTGGACTAGATGACCTCATGAGGTCCCTTCCAACCCTAATTTTCTATGATTACACTCTTTAAATTGCCTAGAGAGATTGCATTATTTAGCATAAAACACTCATTCACTTTGAGGGTAGATGAAAATGTAGTCTACCACTGAGCAGATAAGAAATGAGATTAAGACTAAGCTTTGATTAAACTGAAGGAACTACTCCTTTCTCTACCATCCCATGCAATAGACCACTGCTAAATACTTTGTTTTATACAAGAATATTATTCTTGTTCTGGGGACAAATTACTACAAGGCTTCATTTTTAAGAATCTTTTAGCACTGACCTGAACAGTGTCAAAACAGAGGTGATTCCAAATGAAGTTACATTTTCATCATCATATAAAAGTTCTGCTTTGTTTTTGGTAGGAGGATTGATAGCTTCTTCATCCAAAAGAACTAGTAAGGCCTTCACAGTATCTCTGCCACAGTATGCCGTGCCATGATTTATGGCATGTAATTTTGGCTAAAGGGAAATAAAATTATTAGAGAGAAATAAGTATAAAATAATCACATGAAATAGAAATATTTAGAAGCTTTTCTGTTTTAATGATATTTAGAAGTTTTTCTGTTTTAATGGACCAGAACAATAGCCCATCACCAAGAGCATCCTGAACCAGATATTTCAGAGGAAGGTAAAAAAAAATCTAACTCAGCAATTATGAAGTAACTTCTTCATAAGGGAGTTTCTTCTTTACCCCAAGCAAGTAATGACATCTAGCTCATTGCCAGCTGGAGGCATAAGCTTAATAATATATCTAGCCTAAATATCAGAATGTAACATTTAGAAGTTCCTTCCCCACAGCACTTCACTGCAGAAGTTCACATTTAAAGAAAAGTAATATTTTTCTATTGCATGTCCTGTGGCACTCAATACACAAGTAGATTCTAAATAAGTCCACCATGCCCTCTTACAAGTTTATATCAACTACCTTCTCAAATCTAAAAAACTGATAAAGGTTGGGTAAAAATGTCAGAGAGATAATTTGGCATAATAATCTCTAGGTTCAAAGAGAATGAATCCCTCACAAATTTCCCTAAGAATAAAGAAGTCCTCAAAGACAATAACAAAGCACACCTGGAAGTACTCAGTTCTGTAGTTAAGCAGTACAGATGCTGAACTTCATAGGCACTACAGGACTGCAAGACTTGCAGATTTGCTACGTCAAAAAAGTAATATTCTTGCACAGGAGCACAATATATGGTAGACTTTTATAAAATACAGGACTTCTTGTTTATCTGAGCTGCAGTTAATTTGCTTTGAGAGTTAGAACAAGTAATAAGCAAAGTTTATAGAATCAATTATTTTTTAAACCTCTTTTAAAAGAACAATTTCCAGTCTCCCTCTACTTAATGCTACCAGTTAATGTATTTAGCCTTCAAGAAACCATAGTAACATCAGTCATTTACTATAACTTATAATCTCTTAATAACTAAGGCTGTTACAGTTTTACAGAATTTTCCTATTTTAGTACCATTTAATTTCCATAAAGTTTATTCTCAAACAATGTAGTTATTACATTACCACATCATGACTTTCATACTGTGCCATGTTGTATCATGACAGAATTTTATTTTGATGGAAAAAGATGCTCTCTTGATGACAGCCATGCACAGACTAAAAAAATATGCACTAGGCACTTTCTAAACAGTTTTTATATAAATAAAAAAAAAGTCCCCATCTCAATGCTTGTTAAAGCTAAGCCCATTGTGTGTCAATCCACTTCTCCCTGTCCTTAAAAATATCAATTAAATAGCTCTCTTCTGCTACTCCAATTCCCATCTGTCAATCCAAATCACAACAAAGCATATTTTAACCAGAAAAATATTTTTGTTAGGAAGGAAATTATGACAATTCCCATTAGTCATCAATGTAGGTTTTAGCATAGGGGAAGTAACTGCTCCATGGAATAATTATTTTGCTCCACCACAAGGATCTCTACAAGACCCAGCTAGTGGAGAGAGTCATAGGATAAAAGTACCCTGTACTGTATTTATTTTTAAAAAATTAACTGTTTTCAGGTACATTTGATTCAAAAGTGAGTGATAAACAGCCTTCCAACCCATACTACATTATTGAGGCACTACTTTCAACTGTATAGGTAAGATTAATCTGAATTTTGGCCTTGAAAGGATTCAACCTCTTATGGATGAAATATACAATCTCTTTTCCAAAACAGAACATACTCTGATTCTAGAATGATTTTTCTGAAAATTTATAATGACATTTTTAATTAAGAGTTTTATAGTGGTCAATTAAAAAATAAATAAACTAAGCATAAAATGTTTTGTTTTTTGTAAAGGTTGCATGGCAAATTTCTACAATTATTCTTCAATGAAACTGCTCCTTCAACAGAGGCTAAAAGATAATGTACTTCTATACAAAGTTCTAGAAAAAGTTGCCCTACCCCATTGGTCTCTAAAACTACTGAAGTCACAGGCTGCCCTCAGGTGTCCATTTTGAGAAGTGCACTTATTTCCCATTATTCTCAGGGGGACCAAGCATTCATCCTCCACTTTGTGACAACATGGGAAGGGCACCCACCATCTTCCAAGTCTGCCCTTCTAAAGGGAACCAGGAGACTGGTATCGTTCAGACACAGCTATGACATCAACACCAGCAAGAACAATAGGAAACATCAGGCATTTTGAAAATATAATTGTTTGCGAGTTTTGCTGAAGGAGCTAAGTTTATGCAGAAACAGGAAAGATTACATTATTCCTAAATACTTATTTTCAAATTTGAAGCACATGAAGAGGCAAAGGGAATCATGGGTGTGTGGAGGAAAACAGAATGCGTATGCACAAGGAATGGGAATGATAGGAGTGAAGAAAAGTGGAGGGGGTACAGGGAAATGCAAGTTGATGTATGGAGGCAATGAAAACAGGTGACAGCAGATGGAAAATGGGATATATATTCTAACTGCTTTTCACTATCCTAGTAAAACAGTCTATATGTAAACTGGCCAGAATTCTGGCTATCTTAACTGCTCGGAATACCCTGGTTGCCTTGACCTCTTAAAGGCACAGCATAAACAGGCCATATTGGCAAGTCTGTTAATAAAAGATAAAACCTTAAAGTAAAAATAAGCCTGAAGTATACATCTTCAAATCCACAGAAATGTCTAAATTGTAGCATTCTGACTCTGTTCAGAGATCATACAAAAATAAAACCCGCAGATAAACATGCACTTACGGAGACAAGGTTTATAACAGTTATACTTGAGGGTAAAACGAGAGTAGTTTATATTGAGGTTTAATTATACTAAAACAAAAGAATGGAAATAAAGTTTAATCATAATTTTTCTAAAACTAAATACAAATATGTTTAAGCTTGGAAAGAGCAGGTGAGAAAGCTAAGCACCCTTAACTCTGCCCTTTATGATACACTAGACTTTATTCCCTTATTCTCTATCAAAAAAAGTCTTTCTAAAACTTAGAGTTTGTGGTCATAAATGGGTTTAGTTATAATTAAGGATCTTGGTTTTCTCTGATAAAAAAAAAAAATCCCAATTTTTGGTTTTAAAAAAGTAAGCCAAAATCCACATTTTTCCGTGATTAAAATGAAATACCACTATATACACACATCTATAAATTAGTAGTCTTTCATTTTATTCATGGAAAAATGTGGATTTTGGGTTACTTTTTTTAATCTGAAACTTGGGGATTTTTTTTTTTTAAATCAGAGAAAACCAGGATCCTTGGTTATAATCAAATTATTTCTGCTTGACATCACTACAAGGAAAAAGTTTAGGCATGGGAAAGTGTGTCTGATTTCTTAACATACACTTGAAATCAATCCAAGCGTGTAACTGTTTTGAATTTCCTGCATTTACAGTGCTCAGCTCTAAAATAACCACATCCTGGATGTATTTTATTCCAGATTATTGATATACATTCTCAACCTTAACTACATCTTAATATAGCTTATCTGAGAATGTAAGTTACAGTGTAATTGTATTTGTATTACTAGCAGATAAAAGTTAAAAAGTGCTGTTTGGGCAGGATTATATATATTTTTAATTGTTTATATTTTAATGTAAGAAATGTAGTTGAAGTTAAAACGACTTTTTGAAAACAGTTCCCCAATACAGAAGTACTTAAGAGAATGCCAACAAGTCAAAGAGAACCACACTACACAGGAAATGACCATATTCTGTGTAATTGGAAAAGGATTATACTATATTTCAAGTTACCAAAAAGACCTTTGCTTTCTTGTAAAGCTAAATAATAGGAGAACAAAAGGAGGCCTATTACCCGGGCTGGACTGATTCCAGTGGTGCTAGCAGTCATGGCTTCATGTTGAGAATTGATAATATTTTTAATCCTTAAATCCAAATCATGTACAACTTCCTCAGCTGCTTGACAGAAAGGATCCCTGCTGTTTCGTCCTTTTATCAAATGCTTCTTGACTGTCGATAGAATTCGCCCCCCCGCAATTCTGAAAATAAGCATAGGGTCATCTCCATATTAATCTTGGCAATGCTTTAGTATACTTATTAGTTTTGAACATCAAGAGTCTTCACAGTTAATCAAAACTGTTCAGAAAATAGCTTTGATCTTTTAAATCAAACAGCAGTATGCAATAAGTATTGTCCTTTAACATAATGGTTTACTTGAAAAAAAAAATTTAAGATGCGGGGGAGGGGAGAGAAGATCACGAGTTCAGCTTTTAGTAATACTGTGATCTAGAAGAGGAAATAACTTAGCAGTAAAAGTTACGATAAAAATATCTGTTTTCAAGACACATCTTAACAGTTTGCTCACAAATGATGAGTGTTTAATAAGATTCTAGAAGAGGTGGACCATACATTGGTAATACATATGTTACTTTCCAATATAAACACACATAAACATTTCCAGTCAATTTGTTAAAAAACTGCAAGTGCAATTAGGTGAAAATTGACACTTTATAAACAATTTACTCCTCTTTCAATAAACGTGTAAATTTACTTTGCTTAGGCAATAGTATTGGCTTAAACTGAACACCAATCTCTCTACCTCTACAACCTTCCACCTTTTGACTAGAGTAGCACCTTTTTTTCCAGGGGTAACACATAGACCCATGGTGGCTAAATTGTGGCTCACGAGCTGCACGTGGCTTGCCGGCACAGTACTTGAGGTTTTCCAGAGATTGGCTGAAGCCCTGCTCACATTTCCCCCACGGTGGCTCTGAGGCTGCAGCCATGCCGCTTACCCTGGGGCATGCTCCCCATGAGGAAAGCCAGAGTGGCTCGACAGTGCAAGAGGGGGTCACCTCCATCCTGGGTCACTCAGCAACTCCCCCCTCCAGCTCTTGAACTTCGGTGGAGGATCAGATATGGCTCCCAGAGTGAGTAACTCTGGTTATTCCTGGCTTAGATTTGTTTCATGCTGCTCTAGCAGTTAATGTGCAGATTTCTCTTACAATAGTCTTTGTCTCGTGTATGCAGCTAAATGCCTGGGTGTGAGGCAACTGCCCTGTTTCCACATCTTAGGAAGAGTTCACTGTCACATGCAAATCTCCTTCAAGGAACAGTTTCATTATCAGCATAAAAAAAAACTCAAGCAGAATAGACATGGCAGTTTCTTTGCGGACCCTGAGCTAATGCTTCAAAAAGGTTAATTCGCTTTAGTTTCCCTGCTTCAGGGTCTAGTGCAGGAGTCTTTCCTCTTCCCACAGCCCCTCTGCATCTCTTCTCTCAGACCTTTAGAGGGAACATTTGACCATTTCTCAACTGAAGAAGTAAAGAGCTAGCTGACCCGAGCCCTTGCCCCTTAAAGGGACATGCTACTCTGCACCTTGCCTTTAATCTAACAATGATTAAAGTTTAATTTGTTCTTCAGTGGGCTATGTCTACAATATAATCAGAAACTTTACTTTCAGCTTTTGAAGGCATACTTGATTTAGCTTTAGTTAAATAAAGTGGTTATCAATGGCAGTGAAATCCCTCTGTCGCACCTTTAACAACCTATTCAGGCAGCTTGCCAATAGTGAAACACAACCTATTATACCCTCACTGCTCTTGGTAGCCAAGCAGAACATGTTGGATAGGCCTACACATACTGCACACATACTGAATCACATGTCTGATTCCAGTGTAGACAAAACTAACATCTCTGATGTTCTAGACAAGATAGCCAAGAGTGCTACAAAACTATGTATGTCACAGGACTATGCCATGCTAGTCAGGTCTACACCTTTCCCTTTTTGCTGCTCCCAACTTCTACTTATAGGATTTTTGTCAATAGGTTGACAAGGACCACTCTTTTCTGGACAATGTATAGATTAACAACACCTCTCATTTTCATAGAAAATTTCACATGCAAAAATGCCTCTAGTATACTGAATTCAAAATCTGAAACACTAGAAAAATAATTCTATAGAAGAGCTGTCAAGATATATTATCATCTTTTTTAAAGCCTCAAAAGGAGTCTACATTTATCAATACCTCCTAGAAATAATCTCTTAGCTTGGATGCATGCTCTCCAAGCAATGTCCCTAAAAGAAAGCCCTGCCAAACCAGAAGGACTGTTAAATCCTAACAGGAGTTTTTGAAGTCCAGAAGGGGAGTGCCTCCACCAAGGGGAGATGTAGCTAAGTCGGACTCACACTTTAAAAAAATAAAAGGAGTTAGGGAAAGGAAACAGCAGAGGGTGAGGACAAGCACTACCCTGATGCATAAAAACTGACTTGTATAAGCTGTTTTGTATTCAACTGCCTGAAAAGAACAGGGCCAGACACTGCTGTTTAGGGGCGCTGAGGTCAAACAAGATTTCCGAAATAATTAAGAAGCCCTGAGTCTCCTATAGCTTTTCTCCAGCTACTTAGGCTATACCTCACTAAATGAAAAATTAGTATATTTTTTAGATGAGATTTGCAAGCAAGTCAAAGGCAAAAAAAAATCTGCTTTGAAGACATTTAAGTACAATGCTAGGACTTAGCCAAAGGTAAAGTCACCATGTGAAATCTGTCTCCACACCGGTCAGGGACTATCCAATTTTAGAAAGGCAGTATAAAAAGAAAACTAGATGGTTTTGAATCAATGCTATAAAAACCACAGTCAAATTTAATCATGGGAGAAAGAAAAGGTCAAGGGAAAAAAAATCATACAGCGCAATTGTCAGGAGGTGAAAGCAAATCATTGCTAGAGAAATCCTGTCTTAGAAAGAAGCACATATTGGGTGTTCCAGCTAAGTCTCCTGAAACTACAAGCCAAACTGCCTGCGTCTTGCAGTGCTTAATTGACACCTCAAAAAGCAATGCTTGCTACCAATGAGAAACGAGCTGTGGTAACCGTAATAATGTCTATTCCAAAACTACTGTATTGAACTTGAAGCTCATACGATGGACAACTAGGTAAAGGAACCAACAGAAGCTACCCGCCGTCTTGAGTTTAGTTCCCTCCCGTCTGTTTACAGAAATACTGAGTTTATGAAAATATCTGAGTTACTTAGATTCATAGACAATTAGGGTTGTGAGGGACCTCAGGAGGTCATCTAGTTCAACCCCCTGCTCAAATAAATTTGGAATAAAAAATTTGGCTATGTAGAGATCAATTTATTCTGAATTCCCTGAACACAAATATGTATGTACTATATAGGATACTATTTTACTTTGTATTTTTTTAAAGAAAAAAAATTAAAAAACATTCAGTATTTTTTTTTGCTTTTCGCTAATGCCAATTGAGGTTATTTGCTATAAGGAGTAAAGTTCATTTAATCTCTCTCCCCTTATTCCTTCTTCCTTTCCAGGAAAAGAGTTCCAGTTCCCCATTAGATATACACAATTCTAGCTGGAGGAATGAAAGGAAAAGTTTGTTCATTCTTCAGCTAGAATTCATATAAACAGGCCAAGGCAAAGTGCTGATCTAATGTGTATGTGGATTGTATTAAAATACTGTGCCATGGTTTATTTCATTTCACCAGATTGCAGTATAATAGAAAACTATATTACAAGATTTAGTTTTACTCAAGGCTGGAATACGTTGCCCAAAGTACTGAATCTACCTCAAGTTATATTTTTTGACTAATTTAAAACATTACAGAAAGTCTAAACTACCCAAAGTGATGTAATTTGAGAATATGCATCCTAACCAGTCCATGGCTGGGAAAATTATTTTGACTATCATATTTATTTATGCATAAGGAAATGGAGATGGCTAATGTCCAAGGTAATATTGCGATAAAATGTTATATTTCACCACCATATCTGTCCCCAAATGTTAATATACTATTGTTTCATTGTCTTTATTAGAGGACCACTGCCAACAGAATGCCTTTACTCAATCTGGGAGGTAAAAAGTGCAAGTTTAACTGCTTAAGCCTTGTGCATGTAAATTCTGATTATTTTGATTAGCAACATCTTTATGACTGCACCTTTTTGCAATGCTCACTTTCTATAATAAAAGAAATAATGAGTGGGACAGTCACAATCTTCACTCAGTTCCTTCATCAACCAGAAGACTCCTGTCAACCAGGAGGTAAAGTAGGTCTTAGAATCTATGAGAAAACACCATCTCAAAGAACTAGTTATAAAAATAGTTCTTCCTAGAAATAGTTCACATTGATTCCACCTCTGGGTAATTAGCAAGCAGGTTGTCCTAATGCTATGAGGAAGGTAACTTCTGGCCTCTGGAGGGAGGACTACAAGACTGTAGTATTACAGTTTGCATTTGACTTAGAAACTGGCATCAAGTAAAAAAAAATGAATGTGTACACTGAACTCTATGCTGCCATACAGCATCTTTCAGAAATCAGGATATTCACTAGACAGGCCACAACTGTGGAGTGAACCTGAAACCATTCAGTGCCATTTTTTGTAGCTAAATCTTATTTCACCCATTTTGATAATCTCTAGGTATAGATAAAAATAACAACTGTACTGCTATCAAGGGATACCCATATAAACAATTATGATGCTACAGAATCGTCAACATAATGGTTGCAATACAAGTGTAATGGGGCCCCTATCCCATTTCTGAAGAAGAGAGATCCAGAGAGGCTGGCTCAAGGCCGCTGGAAGAACTGTTAGAAGTGGAGAGGCCTTTAATAAAAATGGCCCCAGGTGCAGAAAACACAATCAGGGCTGTGACTGACAGTTCTGCGGTGGGGAGGGGGAGGAAGTGGGGGGTCAGGTGACCCAGGGGGGAGTGGCTACAGGTTTCATAAGGCCAGGACACTTGCTGAGGCCTCAGAACAGCTCTGACCTGCTATGACAAAGAAGCTCCATGCCACAGAAGAGCAGAAGGAAGCTCAAGAGTGCCAGGCACTTAAGTTCCTTTTGGAATTGTCCATTTGTTATCACTGTGGTATGAGAGACCCAGGATGGAATGAATTTTAGTTTGAAAGCAGCTAGCTTATACCGTGGGCTGCCCATGGCCACTGCTGCCCCTCATTGCTCTGGCTGCTGCTGCACCCAGGGTCTTCCTCGTTTCTCTGGCTTTCACTTTGTCACCCACCACTACAGAGGGATGCAGCAGGGGAGCCCACAGCCAAGAGACTGTACACTGTATAGCAGTGGGGAAGGGAAGGGAGGGAAACGGACATGTGGTGCAGCACTGTGGGGTGCACCAACATGCATGGTACAATGGTGAGGGTTGGAGCCACATGCACACAGTCCTGGGGGAGCTTGCAGCAAGGGGAAGGCCGGTGGCCCGGGGGGTCATCATCCCCAGTGTGCAGTCCCTGTTCATACAGCCCCAGGCAGCTAAGAATTTAGATAGCCCTGGGCTATTGGAGAAGTAAAAAAGGAATTATAGAGACTGACATGAGTTACTAAAGGAATTCTTCTAGGACTGGTTTTATTTAATACTTTCATTAGTAATATTGGCACAAAAAACTAGGAACATACTAACGAACTCTGCTGATGGCAAAGTTGGAGAGAATCAGCAACACAAATAAGAATCAGGATCATAACAAAAACTGGGTAGTCTTAACGATTGGAGTATTGGACAGGTACCAGAGGATTGGAAAAGGGCCAATGTGGTCCCCATTTACAAGAAGGGGAGAAAGGAGGACCCCGGCAAGTATAGGCCAGTCAGTCTTACCTCGGTCCTTAGGAAGATCTTTGGGAAAATTATCAAGGAGCACATCTGCAAGGGCCCAGCAGGGGAGGTAATGCTCAGGGGCAACCAACATGGGTTCATTGTTGACTCCAGGATGAACATGAGCCGCCAACACAAGGAAACGGTCAGTAAAGCTAACTGCTCCTTGTCGTCTATCTACAGGTGCATCACAAGTAGGTCCAGGGAGGTGATCCTTCCCCTCTATGCAGCATTGGTCAGGCCACAGTTGGAGTATTGTGTCCAGTTCTGGACACCACATTTCAAGAGGGATGTGGCTAGCACTGAGAGGGTCCAGAGGAGGGCCACTCACATGGTCAAGGAGCAGTGGGGCAGGCCATACAAAGAGAGGCTAAAGGGCCTGATCCTATTCAGCCTCCACAAGAGAAGGCTGAGAGGGGATCTGGTGGCTGTTTACAAACTCTCCAGGTGGGGACCAATGAGAATTGGAGGAGGCTCTGTCCCACTGGGCACCACCTGGGGTTACTAGGAATAACAGCCACAAATTGTTAGAGAGAAGGTTCAGGCTGGACATCGGGAGACATTACTTTACAGTTAGGGCTGCCAGGCTCTGGAATGGGCTTCCAAGTGAGGTGGTGCTCTCTCCTACCTTGGGGGGTCTTCAAGAGGAGGCTGGACAGATATTTGGCTGCGGTGATATGACCCAGCACCTGTTCCTGCCTAGGGCAGGGGGTAGGACCCAATGATCTGTTTAGGTTCCTTGCAACCCTAAGTACTACGATACTATGAAAGGAATGAAATGTAGTAGTATTTAACAATACAACATGACAGGTAGGGCTTATAAAATTTCTACTGTAAACTTGGGGCTCAGATGGAAAGGAAAAAAAAAAAAAAAGAACATGGGAGGATTAGTTCAACAAGAAATAAACTGCAAAGCATGCATCTCATGCAATCATGAAAAAAAGCAAATATGGTATAAGCATGTCTTGGAAGTTTGTACATTGAAAGCTATATCTGACATTGAACATGGGTGGCCAAAACTGTATACAGTATTCCAGCTGAAGCTTAAACCAGTGGCTATACAAAAAAGGTACATTAAAATGGGAACAAATGCAGAGAAGGGCCATTAGGATAAACAGGAGAATGGAGAGCCTATCATGCAAGAGAAAATGAAAACTGGTCACGCATGAATGGTGCCATACAGAATTTTCCACAGACAGCTTGCATGGAACTTCCCAGAAAAAGAGAGTGCTTTAGCTTTACCTCCATAACCCTCAGAATCTTATTCTTAATCTTGCTTACATCAGAGCATATTCCTTGTGGAGGTATAGTGAAATGGTGAACATGCCCATCTTCTATTGGCATGAGAACATCATGACGTGAGCAAAATTTAAGCCCTCATCCATTTAGGCGCCACCATTTTGATTTATGTACATAAAATGCCCTTTGCATCAGGGGTCCTGGACTGAGCACCACAACAGGAAGGTACTCCTTTCTAACCAAATCAAAATATGTCAATAGAATCAGAATCAAACTTTACACTTTTAAACTAAAACCAGCTAGTAGTGAGAAACAAGACTACTGCAGGGTTTTATTTCACAGCTGCTGACAGATAAAAGAAGCATTACGGCTGCCTCGCACTTTATATTCTTTGCTACAGGAAGTAAGTGTACACTTGGCACAAGCATCATCACAAACACTGCTATTTGAAAAAAATCTGATTTCAAGTGCATGGGATGCATGCACCTTGATAGTGGAATGTATACAGGCAATTACTCAATGAACTTCATAGCCATTCAGTGCATGAACACTTAATAAGCATCTACCCCTTGGGTATTTAGATAATTGTTTTTGGAAAAAAACACAAGAACGCAAAAGGTGTTATTGTAGAATCAATTTAGTTTGAAATTAAGATATTATATAGCCTTTTCACAAATAAGCAGAGGGAAGGGGCATGCTGTAAAAACGGTGCTGCGAGCGGCCCAGGATTTTTTTCTCACTTCAGTAGGAACCAAATAGATCCATATATGTCTGTAGAAGTATATCAAATTGTAACCTGCAGTCAACATAGTAACTTCCATTTTGAAGAAAGTACAGTTACTTACTTCACAATAATTGTGGCTCTTACAAATGTACCTCAGATATTTTCAATATATATTTAATTTTTAGCATGTATGGGCCCCATGCACATAAGACTGGAATATTTTGAGTACCAGTGTCCACTGGGGCCTTCCGGCACTTTTTGGCTAAGACCATTGAGGACTGGGTGGCTGGAATGACTTATCCAGTTTATTCACCAAAACAGGATCCAGGAAAGCAAGAACACTCTAGTAGCGGAGAAGGAGAGCAGGTTACAATAGATCTGGATGGAATATCCCAAAGAAACACTTAGTTGATTTAAGTAACTATTCTTCCAAGCCATCAGCTACACATCTTGCACTTCTGGTAATTCACAAGCAGTAACTCATGTTTTCGGAGACAAGTGCTTCAAGTCTACTGGAATAGTAACTGCAGGACAGCCCTGCTGAAATGAGCACCTGATCTGAAGCCCTTCACATCAGTGGTGCTCAACCTTTTGGCCCTGTGAGCCAGATTAGTGATGTGGAGCCATCTGTGGGCCAGACCAGGCCCTAGGGCCTGGTACCACCCTCTCCCTGCCCCACATGGATTGAGTCCTGGGGACCCAACTGTGCCCCTTGTCCAGCCCTACTGGGATCAGGCGTCCTATCCAGTGCTCAGGGCCTGGCATTTCCAACAGATTAGAAGATTTGGCAGTAAAGGATTGGTGCCACTGCTCCTCTCCCGCAGAATGTCTTGACCCTTGGAGAAAATGGTGCCATGGCCCCAATCTGGCCTGGAGGCTGGAGGCTGAGTACCTCTGCTCTACACCGAGTGCTGAGAAAAATGTAAATTTAGTTCCAGGTAGCAAATTTAAAACTCTAAGACTGGGATACATCTTGTGAAATGCATTAGAATGGAACGTACTTCAATCTGTTTCAGCCAGTCAAGATAGGCCACGATGTCTTAATACAGCTGGAGACATTTTAACAGTGTGAATATAGACTGGATTCCTCTTTTTGTCAGTAAAAAGGGTAATTGGGGAGAACTCCTGACCGACTTTGTTCTGTTCAGATATTTAGCCAGACAAACACCTGGCACAGAAAATGTCAGCCCAATTTATTGAAGTCTGGCAAAGCAACATCGAACTGCAAATAGGTCTTACAATGAGAAGTACTAAGCAACCTTAAAGAAGTCAAGGCTACTAGTACCTTTCCTAATAAAAACAGTTGTAAAAATAATAAAGTATAATGTATTAGAACTTTCACATTTGCTACATTTTATTCAATCTGGTAGCAGAATTTACAAACATTTAACTTGGCCAGTTAATAGATTTAAAAAAATATATACTTTTATCCAACAGGACCTTAATCCCATACATGGACTAACCCCCAAACACTCCCATAGTCTGACTGGCATCAGTAAGGAGAGCCATGCATAGTGTTCCCTACAGGTCTGGGGCCCAACTGTGCAATTTCAACATAATGGATAACACAATGTGAAAACAAACTTTTATGTCTTTTGGCATGGTAAAATACCTCTATCAGCAAAATAAGGCAAAGTACATTTTTGTATCAAGTCCATTGGTCATCAATTAAAAATCAAATGATCAAAGTATTTTATGTAAAGAGAGTTTAGTATTAAAGGATATACTAAATTAGATAACAAATATTCTTTAATAAGATATTTTAAATTTCATTTTAAATGAAACAACCTTAATTGCATAATACTGATGCTTCAATTGCTTCGTATGGTTAAGGGCCTGCGGACCAAGCCCTACGAGGAGAGACTAGAGAAACTGGATCTTTTCAGCCTCCGCAAGAGAAGGTTGAGAAGCGACCTTGTGGCTGCCTATAAGTTCATCATGGGGGCACAGAAGGGAATTGGTGAGTATTTATTCACCAAGGCGCCCCCGGGGGTTACAAGAAATAACGGCCACGAGCTAGCAGAGAGCAGATTTAGATTGGACATTAGGAAGAACTTCTTCACAGTTAGAGTGGCCAGGGTCTGGAACGGGCTCCCAAGGGAGGTGGTGCTCTCCCCTACCCTGGGGGTCTTCAAGAGGAGGTTAGATGAGCGTCTAGCTGGGGTCATCTAGACCCAGCACTCTTTCCTGCTTATGCAGGGGGTCGGACTCGATGATCTATTGAGGTCCCTTCTGACCCTAACATCTATGAATCTATGAATTAGACCAATAATACAATATTAGTGTTCACGCTGCTCTGAAAGACAATGAAATTACTGATAAAATAAAATGGACATAACAGTACAGAATTTAATTTAGCGAAATATAGCATGCACTTTTATGGGAATATGTCTTTAAATGGAAAAAAGTTTAAAAGCAGTATATAAAGTCAAGCATATGGACAATGTTCAAAATTCTGGTAAAATATAAAACAGATTCCTAATGGGTATTCCAAGAACAGGAAAGTATACATCAAAAATTCTATTCTGACAGGGTCATTATTTTGAGTTTGTTCGTTTTTCCCAAATGAAAAGAGTTCAATAATTACATTGGTCGTAAAATGTAACTGTTTTGTGGTGGGAACAAAATGGCTTTTCACAGATTATGAACATTTATTATATTAATTACTGTCATAACCCAAGGGTGTGATTTTTTGTTTGTGTGTGCTTTGGCACTGCTGAATTATTTCCCGCCACTTGTAGCTTTCTTTGCAGGGTGCATTTCTTAGTTGCAGAAAGGAGATGCACGTTGCAAGGAGTTCCCGCCATTTGCATTCAGATTCGTGCCCCACTATTGGCCAGTTCTAAATTATTCCCACGTGGCGGCTAGCAATTGGCTTGCTAGCCGTATAAGAGGCTTGAGTGGTTTCTGCCCAAGTTGGAGGACTCCACAACCATCTGGAGGAGGAGAACTTCACGTCTCGTGAAGATCTCTAAGCGCTGCAGAGCCTATCGGACCCAGCATGTATCTCAAGAAGGCTATAGGGGTCTGATCAGCCTCTCGCCTCTCCCCGTCGCCGCCTGATCCCTCGACGTACCCTTCCCTGCGCGCAAAGTTCCACGGAGTCTAGCAAACTTCGTGTGAGTGAATCCAGAGCTCTACCCGGGGTTCGAGTCCTGCAGTTTTTTTCTTCCCGTCGCCGAAACCCCATTGCGACGTACCCTTATGTTCTGCAGGTTCGAGTTTTTGTTTTGTTTTGTAACCGCAACTCAAGCAAGTTTTCCTGCCTGCACCGCGACCATCTTCAGTGTAAGTAAAATAATCTTAAATCAACCACTAAGCGTCCATGCCTAATTCTAGCGTGCCGCCTGTCTTCCCCGACCCGGCGTGTCCGGGCTGCTGGCCACAGCCCGCCGCGCGAAAAAAGGGCCTTGGACCGCTCCCGGCCCGCACAATTACAAATGTAAATAGAAACTGTTCTTTATTATGGATTTGATAAACAATTAACATTTAGATTGTTCTAACAACAACAACCTTTTTAGATCAGTGATTATCAACCATGCACCCTAGAGTGCTAAGCAGTAATGTCAAAGATATGGCCTGCAGCCCTGTCATCTGGTCCCTGATGCTGCCAGTGGGTCTGCTTGTGGGGTGCGCTGCACACAGCCTCCCTCCAGCATGCATCCTGGAGTGGCTGCCATGGGCAGCATCGCACCAGAACAACCAACACAGGACCATGCCATATAGTGCCCATTCTGGCTGCTCCAGGACACATGCTGGATCTGGAATGCAGGGCAGGCCTGTGGGTATGAATTGGCCCATGGACTGGTCCTGCACCACTCATCTGCCAGATGAGTTTGACGCCCCTGCTTTTAAGGATGGCACACAATATTAGCACTGTTAGGTGTGCAAACATGATTTCACAAGATAAACCCAGATTTCAAACAGGAATCTGAAGTGTCAAAAAAAATTCAGACCTGTTGCGGCTGTTCTGAGTCCTTTGCAAAGGACGAACTGTTCTATTATTTTTCCATAGTCAAAAACCAAGTGAAAGCTAAGAGCTGGCATTTTTGAGGTGTGCCTTAAGTCTAAAAAGGTTGATATCCATTGCTTTAGACCTACAATAGGTTAACACTAAAAGTCAAATTTTATTGTAAAATATAATCTGATATGTTAAACAAATTCTCATGTTCATGGTGCCACAAACCCAGACATGAGTTGCCTCCAAAGCCCTAATACACACACACACACACACACACACACACACACACAGATTTCAGGTTTTTTTAATCAGAGAACTGCAAGGAGGTATGGGGGGGAAATAATAGAATTTCTATTTTTAAACAGAGAAAACCAGGATCCCTGGTCATGAGAGAAGGACAACACAAAATTTCATGCATTCAAATTAATGGCAGCATTATATTAATGCAGCAACGGTTTAGCTGGGCCAATGATTCTCAGCCAAGTTGTTGCAGCATCCTAGGATGCCATGAGATCCTTGTAAGGGTACTGCAGGGGAACACAGTATAAGCACTGTTAGGTGTACAAACGCCTGACACAATTCAAAAGAAAAACCCAGAGATTTCAAATAGAAAACCAGAGTCATAAATGTTCTGACCTGTTGTGGTCCAAGTTCTTTTTAATAGAAGAATTGCTCAATTATTTTTCTGTAGTCAAAAAATAAATATATAAAAAAAATGAGAGAAAACTAGGCACTGACATTTTCTGAGGGATGGCTTGAGTTTAAAGTGTTCCTTGAGTCTAAAAAGTTTAAGATGCACCAAGCTAGTTACGTACATATACATGTGGCCTGTATGTGCTTATTGGGTCACATGCGCCCCAGTCTGAGAACCACTGCCTTACCCATTATGATACTAATCATTGCTCCCAGGTTGAAGCTAGTTGAAGAGTTAAAAGTTGCTATGAGAAAGTTTTGGTTTCTGACTGAATTTCAAAATTTACATTAATGTTGCATCAATAAGGTTATTTCATAGATTTTAAAATGCAGCTATGAAAGACAAAAACGTGACTTTATGAACCAAAGAAATCACACTACTCAAGAGCCCTACCTCATAAACCACGGAATTATGCATTTATACTTTTCTACGTCTCATGCATTTTAAAAATTACACTGCATCAACTGAAAGCCATAGCTTGAGCTTTATATGGCGTTCTTAGTGAATACTGAACCCACAGATGACATGTTGTGTTTTCAATACCTTACCAACACTACAGAAAAAGTAATAAAATATGGTGAACTAACTAGCTATCAGCTATTGCGAGACCTCAAAACTATATTTTTCAAAAGAAGTCTCTTTGAAACCCATACAGGAGCACTAGGAGATTAGACCTGGGTAAAGTACCCTTTCAAAAGAAAGTTTTTGGAGACTGGGAATAAGTATCTTTTCTGGCATCCGAAGTTTTTGTTCTGAACTTCTACTCCCCAGATTAGAACAGTGCCTTTTCAGCATAAGCCTGAGTTATCCTGAAAAAATCAATGGTGACAATATGCAATTGGAGTTTTAGGTATTAGACTCCCCAAAATTCAGAAATATATGGTCAGAACTGTCCTTGATACTATAGCTTGAAAACAACATTTATTGTCTATGGCATCCTATTAAACTTTCACATCATCTTGAAGCACTTTGTATATTAACTTGGAATGCAACACAAGAACAAATCAGGATGATGTCTACTAATAACAGTCACCTTCCGTGTTCCCATTATAAACTGCACTTCATTGAATGATGTATTATTACTGTAACAATTGCCTTTGGAAATGGTTGGTATTTTAAAAGATTAAACTTAAGTGGGTCTTCTTTTAAATAGACTACCTTTGGCTTTTCTACATGATTTTTCTGGTAAATATTTCCCATGCCTTTGTCTGTCTATAATAATAATAAAAAAAAAAAGTTTAAAAAGTCATTACTCTACTCCTCTAATCCTCTTGTAATCACAGATCTCATCTGCTTTCTTCTCCAAAACACTATCCTCAGTGTCTTCAGATATGATCATGGCTCTATAAAAGCAAATACAGAGTAAAAGAAACTGACAGTCTTCTTTCAAAAGAAAGAATGACCAATATTCATGATCAACATTTACCTCAGACTCAAACCGCACAAGTGACTTTAAGATGGTTCATGAGAAAAGGACCTCTCAGCTAAGTACAGGTAATCAAAAAGCCTGAGACTGAACTGATTCAATCTTTGCAAGCTAGTCTAACCTACAGAGATTGACCCGATTTGCAAGTGAACAGACATTCACTTTTGATTCCAGAAATGCAGCTACGTGTCTGCAGTGGCTGAGGCTAGACACCAGGGAGTGCTAGTGCGAGCCCTCCCTTCCCTTCAGCAGCAGCCACAAGGCTGGAGGGAAGCTGAACTGGGGAAGGCATGGCCTGGCCCTGGCAGGCCTCCGAGTATGACTGGGAGGAGTTTAAGCCCCCACCCCTGGCCTGCAGGGACCCCAGCCAGGGTCTGCCTGGAGGGGGAGGCAGCCCTTGCCAGGTTTGCCCCTGATGGGGGGGAGAGGTGGGGCATGGCCAGCCTCAGGCAAAGTGAGGGAGAGAGGGCTGCTCCTTCCCAGTCTCCCCTCTGTCCCACCAGCAGGGAGACCCCAGCCAGGGTCTGCCTGGCTTTCCACCCCACTAGCCACTCGTGTGATGAGGGGCGTGGCCAGAGCTGACCTGGACAGCCCCTCAGGCAAAGGAGGGACAGGGAGAGGGATTAAACCCCGCTCCCCTGCAGCACCTCTGACCGTGCCCCTCCCCATTAGAAAAGCAGCCAGTAGGGTGGAAAGCTGGGCAGACCCCAGCAGGGGTCCCCATGCTGGTGGGAGACAGGGGAGTTGGGGGGCACAGGCAACTGGTGGGGGAGGGGGCACATGCCCCCTGAGATTGGCACCGCTCAGGACAGGGCAGTTTTTTTGCCGCTTGGGCCAGTGTTGTGTGTGTGTGTGTGTGTGTGTGTGTGTGGTGGGGGGCACTAAGGCACAACACAGAAGTATAGGAGTGGATATGGGGCTTTTGGCCTGTCCCAGGGCCTGCCCACAAATTGTGTCCCTCTAGACTCAGGAGGCACCAGTCATCCCTGGATTTGGGGGGGGGGGTGTTAATCCCCACCCTGCCCCCCTTCACCTGCTGCCTGGGCCAGCTCTGGCCATGCCGCCTGCTGCTAGAGCGTCCAGCAGGGGGGAAAGCTGGGCAGACTCCAGCAGGGGTCCTCTGTGGGTGGGAGAGGGGAGGCAGGGGAGTTTAATCTCCCTCCGCTTGAGCCTGCTGGCCCCCGCCCCCATCACCCCCGTGGGGAAAAGGCTGGCAGGGGCTGCTCTGCTCCCACCAGGCAGACTAGGCTGTGCCAACCAGGTTTCTCACCCCCACCCCCACCCCCTTGTCAGCCAGCCATCACCACTCAGGCTAGGGAGCAGAGGGGCGGAGCCAGCTCTGCTCTGCTCCAGCAGACAGCACAGCCCAGCCCAGCCCAAGCCTGCAAAGCATGTTGGGATGCTGGAGGATTCTGATTTAACTTGAACCAGGAAGGGGTTTGGGACAGAAGTTCCATAAACCTGTTTGACCTAAACCAGTTAAGTCTAATACTACATTCAACCCCGTTTATCTTAAACTAGTTTCAGCAATTTTGAAACTGGTTTATGTGCACTAAGCTTCTGTTCGATTACAGGTTTAAACCAGTTTCTGATCGCTTCAACCGGTTTATGTGCAACTTCTGTCCCTACAGAACATCATGTTTTCTGAAACAGGTTGGCTGCTTCAGGCTCAACTGCTACTCCTGAGAGCTGTGCAACAGTGCCATCTAATGGCTGCTGCTGTACAGTGAAGTCATGGCCCTAACAGCAACAGGAGCACTGCCCCTGGTCCTGCTTACTCTGCTCTTCCTCAAATTCAGCCTTAAATGTCCCAGCAGTCATTAACGCTACAGTAACAGAGGGAATGGGGTGACAGAAGGCTGTAACCAATTCATCCCAACAAGAACAATACTGAATATAATACATAAAGACTAAACCTTGATGCAGCTAATAGTCATTGCTTATCTTCAAACTGATCTAAAAGATCCAAGACCTTCAGGAATCATGAGTAACCAAAGATTTATTCTTGTTCTTTTACACAAAGAGAAAGATTCTCTAGATCCTCCCTTACGCAGGAAGCTACTAACTTCAGCAGCAATGAAAGGTTGTAGGTTTCTTTGTCAAAACACCAGGCACAAGGAACAAAGCATGCTGGTGCTCTTGAACAGGGGCGGGCAATTATTTCAGCTGGAGGGCCACTTCACAAATTTTGGTGAGCTGTCGAGGGCTGCATGGGTAGCCCCGCCCCTTGACAGTTGCCCCCACCCCCTGGTCGCCATCTTGTGGCCAGAAGTCCCGCCCCCTAACCCCTGCCCTTTGACACCAGAAGTCTTTCCCTTTGCCTCCAGAAGTACTCCTTTTGGGAAGGGGCAGTATGTCCTTGGAACTAGAAGTTACACTGTCACATGGTCCATGTCAGGGGTAGGCAATGTTTTTTGGCCAGAGTGCCAAAAAAACCAAAATGTCTACCTTGTAAGGTGCTGGAATGCTAACATGCCAAAAAAACAAAACTGGGGCGGGGGTGTATATGGCAGGATGCACTGTATATTAATATAGTTAATATTTGTAAACATGTCTTTTTTATGGTAAATACCAGGTTTTCTAAAAATTCTAAACATGGTGACAATAAATAAAACTTCATAGAGAGGGAAGAAAGAGAAGACGGAGGGAGGGAAGGAAGGAGGGAAAGAGAGAGGGAGAGGGAGAGGGAAAAGGAAAAGGGAAAGGAAGAGGGGCACGACGAGATGAACAAAGAACTAGAACCACAGAGGCTTCTAGTTTAGGGCTGAGGGTGGGAAGGGGGAGGGTGGTGGGAGCTGGGTGGAGCCAGGCTAGAATTGCTGCTCAGCCACAGGCTCCCGCTGGGTCCTGCTGCCACTGGCTGCCTGTTATCTTTGACAGACAGCAAGAGGCAGAAAAAAAAATTAATTTTCCAAAATGTTTAGAGGCCCTGTGGGCATGACAGAATGGGCTGGCAGGCTGGATCTGGCCCACAGGCCATATTTTGCCTGCCCCTGCTCTTGAACCTTTTCCAAGTAAATCCTCTACTTCTGAAGCTATACTCATGGTTAGTAATTCCAAGTATCACAGCCTCTCCATCCTTTTCATGCTTGAAATTTGTTGATATTTGAGAGAACCCTACCCATTGTGAGACTGAAGAGAGGAATACATATACTAGTTAAAAGTACCAGGGAACTGCCAGAGTTCTGATCTGTTCAAGTTCTTTGAACTTGTTGAAAAATATTTATTATTTTCCATATTCTCTGTTATTAGGACTATTTATGGTTTCACAGATTTCATAGACATTAGGGCTAGAAGGGACCTCGCAAGATCATTGGGTCCAGCCCCCTGCCCAAAGGGCAAGAAGTCAGCTGGGGTCTGATCATGCCAACAAGATAAGCATCCAACCATTTTTTTAAAGGTATCCAGAGTAGGTGATTGCACCACTTCTGGGGGGAGTCTATTCCAGACTCTGGAGACTCAGACGGTAAAGAAGTATTTCCTTATGTGCAGTCTAAAATGGTCTTCCAGCAGTTTATAACCATTAGACCTTGTCTTCCCTTGGGGTGCCCTCATGAACAAACGTTCTCCCAGTTCCTGATACACACCCTTATATACTTTTAAGCTGTCACCAAGTCATCCCCGAGCCTTTGCTTCTCCAGGCTGAAGAGTCCCATGCCCAATGTTTCTTCTAAGGAGTAGCAGTCCGTGAGCATGCTGCTTTGGTCCCGCCTCCCCCTTTCGGCACAGGCCGCCAGTAAGTGTCCAGGTGGGAGCAGGCAGGGTTCAGCCACCACCCTTCTCCATGCTAATTGCTGCCCAGAGCAGCATAGTGGAGTGCTGTACAGCAGCAATGGGCTGGACACAATTGTGACAGGGCTGGACACAATTGTGACAGCTGAAATTATGTCTGTGTGATAAAAAGTGCTTGCTGAAGACTCTATGAAGATTAGACCAAGTGTTTTTCTGTCATTTGTTCAGATATTAAGTTATAGGTTGTTACTAGGAGCCTAATTAAAGTCTAAAATGTAGTAAGGCCTTGTATGTTGTATGAGGCCTAATAAATTTAGCAAAGCCTTATAGAAGTGATGGTAGGCCCTGTGGTATAGTTAAAATTAACCTTATCAGAAGAATGCAAGACTTGTACTGCTATTGGTCGGCCTAAGGACAGCTGAAGTAAAAAGAATCTAAATGGCTGTAAGTTATCATCATTATAGCTCAGAAGTTATACATCGGCTGGCACATCCGGAAATCATTTAAAAGGAAGAGACAGCTCTGTGAAAGAAACTACTAATTAGCTGTTGACCTGAATCAGTGAGCCCATGGATTTCGAGGAGCCCAAGGACTGAATACCAGGGTCTTTCCTGGTACCTCTCGGACAGTGCTGATCAGGGACGCCTGACTTTGCTGAGCTTTGTGGAAAGATAAACTTGTCATACATCAGGCATCAGAGGGGACTGCTGATAAGTTGCCAACGCAAATTATTATTGTCCATCGTTTTCTGTCTTAGTATACTATGCATAGTCGTGTTTTTGTTAAGTCAGTTATCTTTTCTTACCTTTCTACCCTCGACCATACTCTCAATCCTGAACCCTCCGCAGGCGGCTGGGACAACAATCAATTGATAGAACTGAAAGGGAGGCACCAGGGCCAGCTTGGGACACTTAACCAAGGTAAGGTCCTCATATGGGGCAGGCAGTGGCTCCTCCTCAAGGTGAGGCAAGGCAGGGATGGGAGCTAGGGCTGGTGCAGGCTCCGCTGGCTCCGGGAAACTGCTCCACAGGCTCTGGCGACTTGGGGGAACTGCTCCACTCCCCAGCCCTGACGCCATGTGCCTTCTTGCTCCCCAAAGCAATGTGGGGGTACAGAGCAGTTCCCCAGAGCTGGCGGAGCCCATGCCAGCCCCGCCTCGCCTTGGGGAGGAGCCACTGCCTGCCCTGCATGAGTGAGGAGCTTACCTTTGGTAAGTGTCCCATGCCGGCCCCGGTACCTCTGCCGCCCTCCACACCCAGCTCCTCCCTGGGCAGATGCGCAGCCTTAAAAAGTTGGTGCACGGCAAGATTTTTAATTGTGCGCAGCCACACATGCATGCTGCTTAGAGAGAACCCTGCCCATGCCTCTCAGCCTCTCCTCATAAGACCTGTTCTCTTGACCTTTAATCATGTGCATGGCTCTCCTCTGGACTCTCTCAAACTTCTCCACATCCTCTCTCAGGTGTGGAGTCCAGAATTGGATGCAGTACTCCAGTTGCGCCCTCACCAAGGCCCAGTAAAGTGGGAGGATGATTTCTTGGGTTTTGCTTAAGATGCATTGGTAGATGCAAGCCAGAGTGCTAGACTAGATCATCATATTTTGACTTGGTTTCCATGATTCCACTAAACGAATCTACTACTCAGGTTCTTTCCTACTAGATGATGAGTTGACACAACAGATACATTTTTTTCTATCCAAGCTACCAGGAGATCCAAGTATGCTCATGATAATTTATTTACGCAACTTATATCATTGTTCACCTGCCCTCTCAAAGCAGCTTCTGGTCTGTGAGTTGGTGTCCAGAGCCAATATCTTCAAGGAGGTCCAAGAAACATCTTTTACATCTCTGATCGTTGGCAGCCTGCTAGTTAGCTGTGTTAGTCTTAAGTCAGGACGAAGGCAGGGCAGATTTATACAGTGCAAATCTACCCTGGCTTCTGCAATAAGCCGACTATTTTTCTTAGCTACGTATTTAGTATAAGTTTGTCCTCCTATATACATTTATCTCTGACAACTGAAAGAGCTGAAAAGATCTTCTGACACTACTAAGTTTTTCTGCTATCAGACACAATTCAATATATTCTATTTCTTTCTGCAGTGGAATAAACACAAAATAAATTTGTAGCTTGGATAACCTCACTGTATGCAGATTACCTTACCCCAGTGGTTCTCAACCTATTTGCCACAGTGGGCCACACTTGCAGCTCTCAGCGTGTAGGCCATACCCACACAACTTACTTCCTGTCACATGGGCTGCAACAGTGTGTTGATTAAGCCATATGTGCCCCACAGTCTGAGAACCACTGCCTTACCCATTATAATGCTAACTATTGTTCCCAGTCAGAAGCTCTTGACTGAAAATTCATATGAAGCTGACCTGTGTAATCTCCTGTATTTTAGAGGTAGAATTGCCAGTCTTTTGTAATACTGGCCTACTTCTTGCTTCTTCCATCACAGGGACTGCCTAGCAGAGACAGACAAATTCTAATGACATTGTATATCATCTTGAGGTAGACAGATGCGATAGCGATGTGGTAATGACACATGCAATGCTGCCAAGTAGCAGCCCTGCCTCTCCTTTTAAAGCAATTAAAAAAAAGAGGGGGGGGGGGGAGGGTGTATCTGTCTCTAGCCTTGTAGACAGTTATGGCTTATCTGTGAATAGTAATTGCTTATTCTATATTAGCAATGACTGTTAAATCACCGTGCCTTAGCTAGCTGGAACTACTAGCTCTTAGCTTCAAGAGACCTATTGAGATTTTGTAAGTAGTAGACTGCTGCTGTCAGGGAATAAACAGGATCAATGGAAGCCAGTAACCACCATTGTGAGGACAAGTCTTTCCTCAGAGATGCTTGTTTTCTTAGTAACTAGATTCTCCAGAACAGCACAACTGCTACTTAGAATTGTTCTAGCAACTCCAAAAACAGTAGCATTCAGTTTTGGGTTCTTTGCAAGTACTTCTGTATTAAACTGTCGTTTTTTTCAGCCTTGCTGAATGATTTGTCTGCAATAGAGTGTTTGGTGCCTGTTCTTTTATGCAAGAGTAGATAAAAACAATGCATTTATGTTGAAAGGTACAGCAAACCGATTCCTTTGATGGTGTCTCTTCCAACTACAATATCTATGCCATCCTGTGTCATCCCTCCTGTTTAAGCTACAAATTTGTCTCTCCTACAACTGCAGGATCAAATGGCCAAATGAGGCCTGGAGAAACAATGTTATAGGTCCTTTAAATATTGCAGGAGCTGGAATGGTTCTTCCCTTTTAGGCTGTCTGCTGGAACTCAGTGTGCAAACACAGTGAAGCTGCTCCCATTTCAGTAGTCCCTTTGAACTTCTTCTGTGACTTCTCAAAGGGAAGAAGAGAGCTACTCATGTTGGTAGATCTAGGGCTAATGTTGGTGCCTGGGCAGGGTCCTGAAGACTTCTCAGCAGCTGGAAATTTTGGCTCCACCCTTCCTTTACATGCTGCCTTCCTAAACTGATAGTGCTAGAATAGAAGAAGCAGTAATACAACAGATCTTCTAGGAACCAGCCTAACTGCTGCAATCAGGAACATAACAGCGCCTTTTCCCTCTCCCATTGAGTACATCTGAAACTCAGGCCTTATTTATAGGTAAAAAGAAAACAGATAGAAGATATCCATGGGACTAGGTAGCTAAGATATAAAGATAAAGATAAAGAACCTGCCAGGTGCCCATCCTGGAGTTTGATATATACTCGAGAGCAGCATTTCTCAACCTGTGGGTGGCAAACCAAAAGTGGGTTGCAAGAATATATGAAGGGTTGTGAAAAAAAACTTTAAAAATGGATCCTCCTTTAGAAGAGAAAATATGGGAAACTACAGCTTTTCCCTTGCAGGCTGTCAGACCTCCAGCCTGAAAGGGACTACTTGGGGGGCCCTCCTGCCCCACACATAGCCACCCCCTGCCCCACACACTGGGGCCTGGGGGCAGCGGGCAGGGCTATGTGGCTGCTTTCTACTTAAACTATTTACTGGGTCAGGACTGGCCCTTAATGTTTACAAATGAGTCCTGGTACAAGAAGGTTGAGAGCCACTGTTCTAGAGCTTTCATAGTTCTGCAATACATTTTCTAACACCATATATCCAAGGGCTTCTGAACCTAAGGGTTCCCAGCTGCTCCAGTTCTGATAACTATTTCCGCAACTATTTCTTCCGTCTCTGCCCAGACCATCTAAAAAGCCTCCTCCTTCCTTTCTATATAGCAGAGGGTCTCCACCTTATTAAGACTCCAGGCACCCTTTAGAACAGGGGTCGGCAACCCCTGGCACACGCGCTGAGCATGGCACAAGGCCATTTTCCTCAGCACACATCAGGTCCAGGGAGGCAGCAGCTGTTGGCCCCAGCTCTATGTAGCTGCTGCCAGCCAGGAGCCTGGGCTGCTCCCAGCAGGCAGCTGGGACACTGCAAGCCCTGCTGGGAGCAACCAGGGCTCCATGGCTATCAACAGCTACCCAGAGCCAGGGCTGGCTGAAGCCGAAGCTACAAACAGCTGCTGCCTCCCCAGCCCCAGCCCCAATGGGTGCAGTGCTGCCTTCCTGGAGCCCGGGGCTGGAAGACAGTTTAGGCCAGGAGGGCAGCAGCTGTTTGTAGCCTCCTGGCTGCAGCACGGAGCCTGGACTGCTCCCATGGAAGCCCTGCTACAAGCAGCCCAGGCTCTGTGGCTATCAGCAACTACCCAGAACCTGGACCAGCTGCAAACGTCTGCTGCCTCTCTGCCCTGGCCCCAGCTGCCTCCCAGCCCCAGGCTCTGGGGAGGTAGCACATACTAGCAATGCTCTCTGCTGTCCTGCCCTTGTCACTTCTGCAAAGCAGCATTGGAACCCGGCGTGGCAGGACACAGCCGGGGACACAGAAAGCTGCCTGCTCTCAGCTCCCCACTGGGGGCAGCAGCAAGGGGCACAACCCTGCACTGCTGCCCACGCTGCTCCCGTGCACACAGGGGAAGTGTGGCAGGGCAGCGAGGAGCTGGGAGCAGGCAGCTTTCTGCATCCCCCGCTGTGCCCTGTCGCACCGGGTTCCAATTCTGCTTTGCAGAAGTGGCCAGGACAGCACAGCAGGGAACACTGCTGGTATGTGCTGCCTCCCCAGAGCCTGGGTCCAGGGCAGAGGCAGCAGATGTTTGCAGCTGGCCCAGGTTCTGGGTAGCTGCTGAGCCACAGAGCCCAGGCTGGGGGGCAGGGGCAGCGGGGCACAAGCAGGGCATCCTGCCATGTACTCCCTGCCCTTATTTTGTTTTTCTGGTATGCCGGCACTCCAGCACCTTCCAAGGTAGGCATTGTGGGGGTTTTCAGCACTCCGGACAAAACACGCTGACTACCCCTGCTTTAGAAAATGCCAGCTCTTCACTTTCATACCTGTTTTTGGACTAAAGAAAAACAGAGCAACTCTGTTTTAAAGAACTCAGAAAGACCAGAAAAAGGTCAGAATGTTTTTGACACTGGATTTCTATTTGAAATCTCTGAGTTTATCCTGTGAGTCATATGTATGTTTGCTCATCTAACAGTGTTGATACTATATTTTCTTGCGTACCATGTGCCCCCAAATAAGATGTGCACCTTGTTATGGAAGGCAGAATGGGGGGGGGGGTTCTAGTTGATTACATCAAGACCAACTGTGTGACACAGAATAAGTCCTCCTGGAAACAGGGTCCAGGAAGTGTGCCATCCCAGGAGATAGTCTGGGTGAGGAAGCAAGAACTGCCTGGTGTGGCAGGACAGCAACAAGTCTAGGCCCCAGACTCTTACAAGGGCAGTAAGCAAGATTTACTTTGCACCCTGGTTGAGTCACTGCCACATATTTCTGGCATTCCAACTGCAGCCCCTTCACCTAAGCTCAGCCCTAATCCCACCAGTGATCCCCTAGTTTCTTGTGGCTCTAGCAATCATTTCACTCCTGCCTTCCATATAACCCACACAATTCCTACTTCATGGCTTTGGTGGAAACAGGACCTGGGTCTTTACTTCATTGCCACAAGAGGAACCACTTATTAATCATTTCCCCTACCAATCTCCCTATTCAAATACCTTTTCTCCACAGTAAACAGCCCAACTGTGATAAGACACTTAGGCTGCCTATACACAAGCAGCAAGACTGCTCCAACATGCTGTAATTGCAGCACATCAGAGCAGACTTGATTAATCAAGTCTGCTGGAGCGTGGTACTTACTGCACTCCAGTGTCTTGTGTATCAGCATCCCCACACTTAAAAATGTCAGTGGGGGCGCTTTATTGAAAGCTTGTTCGATAAGCTTCAGATAAAGTGCTCTGTCACCATTATTAAGCGCGAGAACACTGATGCATGAGATACTCTGGGTGCTTTAATTAAAGAGGCTCTTGAAGCCAGTCTAATTAAAGCCCCTCCTCCCCCACTCCCCGAGCATGTGGGTAAACGCCCAAAATCTCTCCCAAGTGTAAGGATGCAAAGCTTCTGCCTCATCTCCAATTCTGACTCCCTATAGGAAGAATTTTTCTGACTCTGGTCTCCTTGCCCACACCGATTCCTTTTTTTAGTCACATTTATTTGGAAGCTTCTCAAACTCTGCTGGCTTCAGTGCTTCCACTGGTGCTTCAGACCTGCTTCCAAGAGCTGGGTAACCAATGGAGTATATGACTCGGGTTTAGTCATCAGGTCTGAAATAACTGCACTCACTGGAGGCAGAGGATCAAATCCCAGCACAGACTCCCTCAGTGTGGGAGGTAAACCATTTGCATGCATACACCTCTCAGAAAAGTTTTAGAACATGAACCCTGATGCTTATAAAAAGCACTTAACTACCTCCTATGGCACCTTTCAGTGTCCTCTCTCTGCGGTTGCTCTTCCTACACAAAGTGAAATGCACAAGCCAACTTTTCCATTTAACTCAGTCCAAGAGTAGGGTAGATTAGGGGAAATTTATCTTTCCCTCATACCAATTTTACATCTTAGAAAGTCCATGCACTCTTTTGGTCCAACAGCAACTTTATTTATCCTCTCAAGGCAGAATTCACCTTTATATTACAGTAGCCCTCATATGTAGTGTAAGGGACAAAAGCGGAAGGAGGCAAGGACCTCATCTTTGGTGTCTAAACATCTTCAGGGTTGATTTCCTCCAGTATGAGATTAGAAGAAGTTACAGATTTTTCTAGATTATACAGCACATGGACCAAGTGATGGAGTCCATTTTTCAGACGTCTTATTCTTCCCAAGATTTTCCTTTTCTGTTGATACAGGTTGAATACTATTTTGTCCTCCCCTTAATTATTCTTTCACATGAGAGAACTGATCCGATGACATTAGTTTCTCCTTGTCCAATGGAAGACAGTATTTATTTGACCATGCCTTCAAGAAGTACCGAAAGGCAGTCAAACCATCCCCTTCCTTGCTTTCAACCCCCAAAATCCAGAGTGAGTTAGAAAAGAATAGAAGCAAAATTCAGTGGTTATTTTCTGACTATCAGTAGTGGAAACTTATTAAGAATCAAAACAAATCTCAGTTTCATATCTCTGTAAGGTTACAGAGTGATTACAAAATAGGTTCCTTTGGAGACCCACAAAGGCGGCCACCTAAACACTGACAGTGACCATACAGCTACCAAGGTATGCAGAGACACTGACAAGAGCATTTTACAACTTGAGAATATTGAGGCATTTGGAGCCAAACAGAAACGACTGGAATAAGTATGAAGGGGCAGCTGGATTGGTCTCTGGGGAACGAAATGGGGGGCGTGCGCGGGAAATCACATATTCACATGGGTCTAAATGCACACACAAAAGGTAATGTTAAAATCTCAAAGAGAGCTGGTCCTGTTTTCCCAGAATGAAAACAGGAACTAGGACCCCAAGACAGATAGGCAAACATCAGCAGGCAAACACGTTAGGAACAACTGAGTATCATAAAGCAGGGTTTGACAACTGACAGACTCCAGGGCAGTTCCAGCCTACCAAGCATTTGCATCTACCTGCAGCACTGGGACATCAATGGCAAGTCGTATGGGAGGGGGAAGCAGTAGTGTTTTTCTATCCTTAAGCAGTTTTTCTGCTGAGCTGCCTGTGGCCACCCCAGCCCTCCCTCCTCTCTTGCATGCTGCCTTACATTAACCATCCCTTCTCTTGCAATCAAATTTGTTACAGATAGAAGCCAGCAGCAAGGGATGGTAGTGGCTGCAGTAGGGGGGCAAGAGAGCAGTGGGCTGGGACAGCAGCAGCTGCGTCAGAACCAGTACCCTACTTTCAACTAAGCCTGCCTCAGCTCAACCTGCTGCTCCTTACAAGTTTGCTGATTCCTGTTGTAAAGGATTTCCAACTTTGACCATTGTCTAACTGGATATTCCAATATAATAAAAAGCTTAGTCTGTCTGTGTGTCTGTCCATAACACTTCTGACCAACTGCACGTGCACCGCTGAGAGGGCAGATGGTGATTGGCTGGGCGATGCACGGGCCCAAGTTTGAGCCACTGCCAGGGAAGTTTGGCAGCAGGGAACATACCCCAGCCATCCCAGCAGTGGGACTTCCCCCCTGACCAAGGGCAATTGGGGGGGGGGGGGGGGAGAGAAATCATGGTGGCAGCACCCCCCAGAACAGCTGGCAGGGAGAGGGCAGCAGCAGGCAGGTGGACGCAGGCCAGGTGGACCCGAAGTGGCAGGTGGGGGGGAGGGACAGGGCCGGATGCAGGGCTCCGTCCCTGCCAGCCCCCACCCCCACTTCATTCTTGACAGGTAATTTGCTAGTCAATTCATAATGACTATCCTATATTGCTTTCTTCTGATACTTATGCAGAAATGAAAACAAGGCCAATGAGAGGTAGCACTAGCATTATGCTTGCTACAAAAAGTTATTTTCTAAGGAAGCTACTGGGAACTCAAAAGAAGAAACACTAATCATCTTTCTTCCACTGCAAACAGGTATTGGGACAGAATAAATATTCTTTTAAATAACATACAATATATAAATGGTGTATATGAGGACATTAAGAGCAAAGAGTAAAAACAACATTTTAAAGAAAGGCACAAGAAATTCTACAAAAGTGGCCTGAACAGTAATTCAAATAATGTTGCTGACTTGTTCATCACATGTTGTCTTCTACTTTGATAAGTAGGTTAATCAGAAAACCAAAAAGAAAAAAAACAAATCAAATCTTCTTTAGGAAAGAGAATAAGAGATGTAACCCATTTCAAGCATAACATTTTGAACTATTATTCTGATTCACCGAACAGTGACATGATTATTTAAATACTACTTATGAAAACAATAAAAATTGGTTTGCTGATTCCTAATAGGTTTGGGAAAATTTAGCCTTTTTCCCCCCATCCCAATCCAATTAAAGCATTTTAATATGGTTATCCTCCCCAGACGTTTCTCTAGGTTACTAATACCTCACCCATGTGTCTATCCCAAGAGAATTCAGCCTCAAACCTCTGAAAACACAGATTATCCAATAGTCCCTGCATGCTTCTCACAGAAAAGAGATGAAATACAGAGCAGTCTTTCACATAAGAATCCCATAACCAGAATTTGGGACCTATTTCACTGACATCTACTTCTAGTCAGCAAAGTATTTACACAAATATCTAAATACAAAGTAGTCAGACTTCACTGGACTCAGTTTATCTGTTTCAATATGGAACATCTAAACAAGATGCATCAGAGGTTAAGTTTGAATAACAGTTTAGGTGATGAATGGAGAATAATCACATGTATATGAGGGTGTCTATAGTCAGATTATCGAAAAGGTAAGTAGTTATGAATTAGAAGGAAAAAAACCTGAGGCACATTCATGGAAGCATTATTTGTTTTAATCAAACTCAGAAACCTGTGGATGTTTTGGGGGTTTACCTCCCTTTACAGAACCACCTATGTTATCAGTATCATGTATGCACTGATTTAGTTAATAGATTTAAAATGAATACAAGCCTCAACACTTGGAAATTCACTTTATCAAAGTGCTCTTACCAGTCTCTAGCAGTTATAAAATATAAGGCATAAATACTTACTTTTCTAAAAATGGTATGTAAATAAGCAATTATTTTGAATGTTTTAAAAAGCATATATAGCAAATAAAAGGAGAAACACTAAATAAAAGAGAGAAATTCCAGTACCTTGGATCCAGGACTTCACCGACAATTTCTTCCAATTTGTCAATAAAATTAACGAAGTCTGAAAGTCCCTTTACATGGGTCCTTAAAAGATCAAACAGTGAAGGTGCATAACCTTTGCCTCCAAGTTCTATGGTTCGGATGAAAGATGTTGCCACCTTTTAACAGAAAAATATTTAGATAGGTAAAACTGTAGTGGGAACAGAAGAGTAGAATGTTAGAAAGAGAACATAAGTTAACCATTTTGAAGAAACAATCCCTTCAACACAAATGGGAAAACAACGGAGCACAGAAGTTACTTACCTGTAAATGGAGTTCAAGGTATGTTACCCCTCTATACTACCCATGATGCACACCCCATGGATGCACATTCACCTATCATTATTCAGCTGGGGACTTTTTGCCTTAGCAATAGCCATAAGGTGCACTGTAGCCCTCATTCCAAGAGGATGAAGGGCAGTATGCACTTTCTATTTCTCAGTTTCCTCCCAACTGCAGAATTATGCACTGCATGAGAGTCTGAGGAACAGGGAAACAAAACACAATGAAGATATGCACATGAACAACAACAACATATCTTGGAGAATCTGAGTCACTGGTAAGTAACTTCTTTATCCTTTAAGCAACTGTCCAGACCAGTGCCCAGTTACTGGGAGGGTCAGAGTTCCCTATGTGAAGAATGTCTGAAGAACCACCTTACCAAGTACAGTATCACCCCAGGGGGCACCTGTAATTACATAATGTTTGGCAAAGGTATGTGCCTGCAGGTCAGTAGATATTGATTATGGAAGCTGCACAGAAATGTTATGGAAGTTGTTTTGGCTCTAATCCTTGACAGCAGTTCCACTTCAGTGGTCTCATAACACAGGTAACCAAAACCCCGTATCCAAGAGGGACAGTGGCTGTACTGGTACTTTTCTGCCTTTATATCCTTCAGCTAAGGAAGGAAAACAGTTGAAGACTTCCAGACTTAGTTGTGTGCAGATAGAAAGACAGGAAGAAGTCTTGAAATGAATACTAGCAAGTTGATTTGTTGGCCAAGGTGAAATTCAGCAACCACCATTAATAAAGTTAGGATTGGTCCTTGAATAAAGGTCACCCTTACATGAACAACAAACCTCTACTCTACCCTAAAAAGTATGCAGAATGAAATAAAGGGAACACAGGTCTGGGTAAAACACTCTTCTTCTGACCTGGATAAGCTGGTCTAGGATCAAGAGTAAAATCATGGTGTCAGCCAAGTCCAGAGTAGAGGTTCTGAAGGAACATGAAACCACACTGCTGGGGTGGACATGATGAACTGCTGAGGAATTGACTGTGCCAAGGAGCAAGAGAGTCAGTGCACAAAGTCTCAGCACGCCCAGCCCAGCTGAAATCACAACTAGATCATGACACAGAAAGAAAAGTCAGAAACACAGAACTGTTCTGTTGAGATTCAGAAGAGCCGCTGATGAAATGGAGGGAGTGGGGGGCACTGATGGCATCAGCATCCTGCTTCAGAGCAGAAATAAAAGCAGAGCTGGAGCCTCGATGAGCTTTGAAACCATTCTTAAGGGGACATAAGATCTCAGATTTAGATGGAGAAGGCCATAACACAGCAGGTTTCCTTGGGGAGTACAGAAAAACTTAATTGAGGAGCTAATTTTAGGGCTCCAAAATACCTCCTTAAGGGATCCAATTGGAGGTAAGCTCTTGTAAAGAACTGGTACAAGCAGGGCTGGTTTAAGCATACAGGCAGCACAGGAAGCTGCCTAGGGCAGCAAAAATGGTAGCCTACATGGCAGCCTAGTTTGCTGCCCCCTACAATTTGCAATTTTGTTTGCCTAGCTTGGCAGAAATCCTTGCAGCAGTCCTGGGTACAGGAGAACATGCAGTTCTCAACTGAATCTCTCATTCCTGAATCCGAAACGAATCCCATGGATTTACTACAGAGATGCATCTGAAGTTGGATTTCATGCTGCTTTCAGTCCTGGAATATAACAGACCTTTATATGAAACAATTTCAAGGAATATAACACTTCTGCAAGACACCAGAAATCTGGTGCATCTATCAGATATGGTTACAGCAGCATTACAGGTCAGACAGTTATGATTCTTCATATTTAACAAGGTTTAAACAAAGCATTCTGAAAAGAGCAACAAAACATCATACCACCACAAACTCCTGGTCTCTACATATAAAGGAAATAAAGAGAATTTAGGAGGTAGCCATGGGAAAAATGAAGCCCATTAAAATAATAAAATCATGTTGTGAAATAAAATTAAAGGAAGGATTGGGGGGGGGGGGGAAGGATGCCAAACCCCAACTGAAAGAAAACTGATAATAAAGACGCTCTCTTTTTCTCTCTCTCGGCCTGGTGAGAAGGATGGCTGCCTTTGCCTGCAAGCTCTTCAGAGTCTGCTCTTTGCTGGGGAACAGCTACCTTAGCAACTGCTGACCTTTGCTTTCCTGCCTCAACCTTGATCAAGAACTTTCTTGTTGATTTGCTTTGACTGAAACAGCCTGCCACCCTTCTACTGCAGTCTCCCCTGGGCCTGATGTGCCTGCCTCCAACTGACACCCCACAGAAACCACGTGCAATTTCCCGAGTTGCTGCAGGAGCCCCTGCTCCATAACTTAGTCTTGCAGCAGGTGGCATTGAGACTCGCCTCCAGAAGCCTCATTGTTTCCTTGATCCAGTCACACACTATCAAGCTGACCCTTTTGAACTCAGCTCAGGTCTGCTTGGCTCTCAGCCACAGCCTGGTTTGCACTCTGTCCATTTTGCTTTGTGCCTCTTGGCTGAAGTGAAAACTGCCTTCACCATGGATGTGCTTGCCACCCTCGAAGACCATCTCCACACACAAAAAGCCCTCCCCTATGGCAGTTCACTAGCCAGACCCCTCTGTCAACTATTTCTCCTGCTATGGACAGTAATGAGTGGTGGGCCCAGCCCTCTGCTGTCCCTCTCCATGATCAACAATAGTGATGGCATCTGCCTTAAATTCCTGTCTGGGCACTGGATCATGCGAACAGTCAAAGTATATTATGCCCATGTCCTCACCACCTGCCCTAACATGACAGAGACAGCGCCTAGTAGCAGCAACACCAGACCAAGCCTGTCCAGCCTTATGTACCCTGTACAAGATACCCACTGTCAAGAGAACTGGTAATCTCCAGTGGTAGCTGTTGCATGGGGCCCTGGCCACAGGTATCTTTGTTTGCCACTTGGACCCAGCAGCAGCATACCTTTTCTGTAAGTTAGAGGGAGAGGAGACCTCCTATGCCTTTCTGGACTGCTCTCTGCTGCAGCTGCTCTGTCCTGCCCTTAGTACCCTCTTTGACATGCTGGATTTTGGAATTCACTAAGACAGTGTACATCTTCTCTATCCCATACTGAGTGGCTAAGGAGGGCATGATCTGCCTGGCCAATTTCCTACTCAGCTAGGGCAAGATGGCAATTCTGACAAGCTACAAAAAACAGTTTGCATTATCCTGGTTCCGATGATGCCCTTCAACTGTTCCACTTCTTGGTTCAGACACGTCACATTTGAATGTGGACACTTGACCTTGCAACAAAACATGGACCAGTTTGTGTTGTACTGGGCCATCAAGGAGGCCTTCTGCAAAGTGGAAAATGGACAGCTAGTCCTACATAAGCAACCCCATGTGAGGAATGGGGGAGAGGGTTTCAATCTCCAGTGACACTGTATTTGCTGTTGCTGACATGTGTTTCATGTTGAGCCCCTGGGAGGGCCACATACTTTTGCATTTTCTCCACTTGTTTTTGATGCAATATTTATATAATAAAGTTTAAACATCAAAATTAAAATGTGTATGCTATTTTCTCTTTGCAAAACACAAAAGTATAGTAATAACAGTAAGAAAAAAGATTTTAGAAGGAAGGTTTTGAACAAGTCTACAGACTGTAAACACAAATTAACAAAAAATATATAATCTGTAGGCAAGACCATTTAGAGGGACTAACGAATAGGAGCACTGCTCTTTATCCCTTTAGCACAGGCCAGAAAGATGCATGTCCTATGGCAAGTGCTAAAGCAAAGTCTCTAATCAAATGTTTGAGGTGCATATTAACCTCAGTAAGCATCTGCATATGAACAGTTCTGCAAAGGAGAATGATGGCTCGTATTATAAACAGTTCTAGCAAAGTCAATTGAATTACTCGGTGGTAAATATTGTTCCCGAAAGCAAGCATTTACAAGACCAGATCTTAAAACTGGTCACAAGTTCTGCAAGGAAATTATTAAATTAGCACCTAGTAATTCAGCATATTAGCCTCTCTGTCAAGTTGAGGTAAATTTTGAGGATACTTATAAATGTGATAATTCCAGATGTATACACTTAAGTAACATTTTGCATGCGAGCTGAACCTCAATGAGACCTCTTACATAAGTTCAGAAAGTATCTTATGACATCTAAAATGTGCATCTAAAAAGTCGGTTCCACCAGTGGACTATTTTTCAGAGGCACTAAGTGCCAACACATTCCCTGCAGTGTAATATGGAAGCGGAATAAGGACTGCACATGTACAAAACTACAAAAACCAGGTGAGTTTAAGTGTCTAAGAATAGATTTAGGTACCTAACTTCCACCACTCACTTCTTAGTTTTCATATATTTATAAAGTAGCTGAAGAGACTCTAAAAACAATAGTCTTCCCATAAACAAACACAAATTTATAGAAGTTTTCAGAACTATTAATTGTGTACTACCTTTCTAGAGACATAATACTCCATCTGTAGGGCACAACATTCACTATGGCGCACAGTCTTAAACTTTATAATATAAGAGCTTATTTCTTTTGCCCCATGACTTGAAAAAGGAAAATGGGAATTACTTTAGCAAAAAATGAAAGACCTGCCAATTTTCATGTCTCTGCTATGGATTGTGTGTGGTTCACAGGGGCTTGTCTCCTCAATGGAAAATATTTTGGCTTCATGAAACTTCTCCAAAGCAAAGATGCCAAGAGAAGGCTTCTGAACACAGAAGAGAAGTTTCCCTTTTGGCAACCTTCAGACAGAGTGCAACAAATCCAGTCCAAACACATACTGTTTTTATACAATATTAACACAACATTAGTAGCTAAAATAATTAATCCTAGAACTGTGGTTTCACAAATTTTTCCATACTTATTCAACCATAAAAAAAAAACAAAAAAAACATGAGAGTTCAGCTGCCTCAGCATAAAGGAATTACCTGATAGTAACTGTGTTTCTTTGAAATGCTGTTGTCAGCATAGATCCCTCCGGGCTAAATGAGAGCAGTAAGGGCTCTACATATGCCTTATGCTCCTCATTGCTTCCTTAAGAGGGCATAGGGGGGCAGAGCAGTCATAACCCTCCCTAAATTCCACAATAATTCGAAGCCAATGGTAATTGGAGACTTCAAAAGTAGGGGTGGAGGGCAAGTTATTGGTGTCAATGTGGATCTTGTGTGCCTTGAAGTCACACAGAATTATTAAAGTGATTGTGGTTCTTCAGTGTGGTTGTCATCAGTGTGGAGCGTGCTGCACGCGAGCCCATGCCCCATGCAGGTGAGACTGGATTCCTTTAATAAGAAGTGTTTTTTGGAGCCATGCATGTGCCCTGTACCCTCCTATGCTCCCTACACAACCATAAAGGGTGGACCGTCTGCATTGCTTCCTCAATAACCTGCACCTCTAAGCCCATGAGAGCTAACAACTCCAAGATTAGCAATGGACCCATGCCGATTACAAAACATTTTGAAGAACTGCAGTTACTGTGAAGCAAGCACGAATTTGTTTAAGTATGTGTCAGTGTGGACCCCATTGTAAGTAACTGGTAAGAAGTATCTCCCTATACAGAAGATCGAGAAGTCAAAACAGTTCTATTGAATAAGTATCGTAACTACTGATCTTTCAACTTTGAACATCTGCTTTGGCTACCATGCGAAGAGCAGTGTTATAAAGTCAGCTGCAGCATGTAAATGTTTTACAAATCTCTGGAACAGACTGGAGCCTCAGGGAGGCCAAAGAGGCATGCAGGGATTCCAGAAGCCTGGAGAGAAGGCTTTTTTGCACATCCTTCAGTCTCCAAAACTTGCCAAAGACAGCCTAGTGCACAGGAGACCAGGTGTGCCTTCAAAAGAGGTGACAACAATTTGGTGACAGGCTCATGGTTTGTTTGCCAAAGTCAACAAGGTTTCTAGGCATTGCATAGCTGGAGTCCCATTTTTGTAATATGCTTCTCACAACTATAAAAAAAGTTATATATGCACACAAATTTACTTGTCCACTTTTAAACCTCCTGTGCAAGTATACACTCATATCATTTCACAAATCCTATGCATCTTGTTCCGATTTAAAATCTAGATGGGGGGGATTTGGGGGGGGGGGTGCCGACTGTAGGCATTAGCTCAACCTTGCTTTATACCCTGAAACAGCCTTGAAGGGAACCACACAGGTTTTTATCATACTGTTTCATTAGTTTGAATGTATAACAAAGACAAAATATTGAAAAAATTACTACTGGATTTGATATACATACCAGAAAAATGGACATTTGTCTTTCTTGTGCAGCGTGCTTCAGGTCAGTGAAAGCTTCTCTTCCAAGCCCTCTTTCAGGAACATTTAGAACATGAGCCAACGCCAGATCATTCTTAGAATTCACCAACAGGCTTAAATATGCACAAAAAAACTTCTTCACCATCAGTAGCACCTGCATAAGAAGGCAACAAGGAGAAGAGCAAGAAAGCTTGAAAAATTTTCATTTAAAAAGATATTAATTAGATATCTGCCAAAGTAACAGGTCTAAAAGAGTAAGAATATCATATACACTGAATTCCAAGATACTGACTTCTAAAAATAAGACAACTATGGAAAGATGGATAGAAGCAAACATGATGAACATACAACATTTTTTGGGATGCTTACTCAATTACGACTTGACATTTGAGATTTATTTCACACTCTCCCCCCCACTGCAGTGTTGGGCTCTAATTTTTATCTTGGGTCTCCTCCGTAGGAACCACACTGACAGATCCTCCTTTCACAACCCAGGGTGAAATCAGGTTTCTGCTAAGTTTAATGGTATTTCTGCCATTATCTTCAAGTGTTCTAAGCCTTCACTAATCAGTTAAAGCCTGATTGTCCTTTTGCCTTCTACTGATTTTGAATCAAGCCCCTAATGATCATGGTTCCTGCGTAGCTTCCTGAAAGAGGATCCCCACTGAATGACATGCAAGACCTTGATGATAATTGTGATTTCAAAGAACTTTATGTTACTGAGCACTAAGAGAATGAGGGCCCTGTAAAAAAAAAAAAAAAAAAAAAAAAAAAAGCTCATCCCTGACCAGAAGAATTTTCAAATTTAAACAAAAACAAAGGGAAAAATAAAACACAAAAGAATAAAAGGGGGTAAATAAGAAAGTCAGATATTCATAACTTTTAAAATAACTGAGTTTTTCCTTATTTGATGTGGTCCTGGCATAGAGGTGTAGGAAGAAGACATTAAAAACAAAAGAATAGATGGTGAGAGGAAGAATTAAATTCAAGTTTGAAAGAAAACTAAGGAAGACTGAGAAATATTTTGCTGGGAGCTGTTGGTGAGTTTTTCCAGTGTGTAAGAAGTGGAAAGAAATAAAATCTAGCATGTGAAGCTTAACAGAGCTATTATCTCACAGTGCATCACTGAGCAATTTACCAGCCAACTTGTCAAGGCAACATCAGGGCTGAATGTTTCTGAGGACACTCAGAAATAAAAGGGCAGCAGCTATTGCTCAACTCCTGCTGCTTGAAGAGTACCTAAGACCATGCATAAGCAAGGGAAAAATGGACCTTTTCATATTTGAAGGGGGGCCTAGCCTGACAACCAATATATACAGAGAACCAATATTCAGAGGACTCTTGACTGCTCTTTAGGTTTGCAGAATAGTCCTCTCTGGCCCTCAATTCAGAAGTTACGGGGAGAGGAATACATAATTCAAGGGCAATTTTGACTAGTAGTAAGTGATGAAGAGCAAACTACGTTTCCCCTATTAGGCTAATTTTGCATATATTTTGCATATTTAAAGTTGCAGTAAAGATGAGAATAAATGTTTACCTTCATATTGTCCTGGCTGTGTCTGGTGACTGGTGTAGAGGATGTACAAAGAACAGTACTATTTTCTTCTACCAAGTCTGGTATTCCAGATATGAATTCCAGGAACTGAACCTTCAGTAAAATATATCAAGCAAAATAACTATATAGTTACTGCAATTATAGTAACCACAGCCTCTTCCAATCCTTAAAAAAAGAAGAAACAGATTGTATGGGCTGCTCTGCCTTTGAAAACAGGAAACTTCCAAATAGTCATTATACAAGCAGAAAATTGAGGTATAAGCCTTAAAATACAGAAATCATCCTGCCACACATGCATGGCAGGAGGCGTGATTGTAGGATCACAATCTTGGGCTTCCCTTGCACTGGCAAGTAGCAAACTCCTGCAGCTGAGAAGCCCCATGCATTCCCACAGCTATAAGCCCACTTCAGACTGGGCTCACAGCTGCAGCAGCATGCCATACATTTCCATGGCTGGTATCCGGCATCTGACAAGGCACAGAGCCATGGGGGAACCCCATGCCCTCCCACAGTTGGGGGGCTTGCAGCTATGGGAGCTCATGCAGCACTCCTGCAGCTGTGGGCTCTGTCAGCTGACAGGGCCACCAGCTGCAAGACCGCATGGGGTGTCCCTGCTGCTGTGAGCCTCGTCAGCTGCAGGCTCCCAGCCACAGAGGAGCAGCTGCACACACGTTCAATTAATTGCATTATAGAGACAAGTCACAAAGTTATTACATATTTTTGGTGAAATCAATCTGTAGCTTATTCCTCATTTTATCATTCCATTTATTGATTGAACATGTGAGGGGTCACAAATTAAGACATGATTAACAGGTTGATCATATCTTAAGTTCAACATATAGCAGGGGCCTAATAGGCCAAATAGAACCTGGCCCTAAGTATTTTTCTACTAATACAATGTTTCTGAATCTAGAGACTTGGTAATGTTAAATGTTCAGTTAGGAGGATTCTTGCCCACCCGCTCCAGTGTCACAAGGACTGCAAAGCCCATGAAACAGGAGGAACGGAAGAAATAAACAATCATTTAAATATCCCTTTGAAAACATAACAATTACAAAGCTAGAACTTTCTTCCTCACAGAAAAACAAAGCAGCATGTATAGACAATTCAGGGTTTTAGAACTACTGGAGCTAGCCGTATTTAAACCATTCTAGAAATTAAAAATGAGACACTTACTGGAGGGATCTCTTCACTTTCAGGTATTAGCATATGACATTTCTGACATATCTCTATTAGATCCAACAGATTGCTGCTCTTTAAGAATGTATCATAAGCTTTTCTAATGTCAGCATAATGTACAGGTGCTTCCATGTCGTCACATGATAATCCCAGTTTGTCACGTAGAAAGTATTTCCATGTTTCCAACACATCACTTAGCAATACTGTGAAGTCTCCACAGTTCTATTATAAAGAAGAAAAACAAAATAGCATTATGTTTCATGGGTAGTACAGACATTAAAAAAAATAAACTCAAAACTAGCTATTAACTTTAAGATCCCCCTCTATTCTAAAGTACCGTAACCCTAACTCAGTTACACTATACCAAAAGGTTGACTGTACAACTGAAGAATTTTAGAATATACACTCTTAGTTTCCAGTATTTTACCTGGTGCGTATGCATAATTCTACTAGCAAGACTGGCCTCATTAACTTCAATAGAATGGCTGGTATTCAAATGCTTAAAGTTAGGAATGTGTAAATGTTTTTACAAGCTATGGAGATACATCCTTCTCCCCACCCTGGGTCTGCCAGAGATAAAATAAGCACCCACCTCCCCCAGCTGAGAAGCTCCCAATATATGCAAGTAGGCAGTGAAGGCTGAAAGTAGCTTGGAGAAAACTTAAGTGCACACCCTAGCACAGCAATTCAGACTCACAAGAACAGCTCTGCACTACTATGACCATGTGTCCACAGAGCCTATCTTAAAGCAAGATCATTTCTAGGAAAAGGGAGAGGTACATTTTCTGAAGTGCTCCTATTCTGATTTTCTATATTTTTTCCTTTCAACAACAATAAAAATCTAGTCAATGCAACTCATGCTGGACTTAAACACCAACAGAGTTCAGAAAAATGTTTTCTCAATTTGGTTTGAAAGAATTCTTTCAGGAGTCACTAGTTAAAAATAAAATATTTATATATGGTAACTAAAATAAAAAATCTTGTGTCAAAAGAGCAAGGATTGCAGTTTAACATGTTGTAAAACACACTCAATTGAAATAAAAGTGAACTCCATGGATCAATTTTTATGATCAAGTCCCTATCATGACAACACAATCCTATTATTCATACAACTGACTGAAAGGGTCTGTGGTAAAAATCAGAAAATGTTTTGCTAGGAGCACCTGCCAATTGGCTAATATATGAAGGAAGTTCAAGCAGTTCAGTCCTTTCATTCCCCCATAGACATCAGAAAGATTAGATTTCATAGGCATAAAACAAGAAAAAGAAGTTTTACACATCTTAAAGTACTTCAGTTGTATTTTTTGATAGTACATTGTGCCAAGTGTGCTCTTTCACGAGTTCCAAAGCCTTGTTTTGCTCGTTCTAAAATGAAGTTAACACTAAATTTGGGGAGCAACAAGATTTTTTACAGTTCTTCCTAGGCCTAGGTAGCTAGCAAATAACTGCTACTGATATTGTAAAAGTTGTTTAAAGATAGAAAGGCAAATCCCTTTGAATCCCCATGATTTTAAAAGTATATGCGCACCTCAGCGCTTGTGCTGGCACTGTGCATCCTCACCACGTATGGCTGGGTTGGATGAAACCAAAATAAAGCAATGAAGGAGAAGCTTCCAGTTTTAATATCTCTACATTTTACCTCTAATACTGGTCAATAAAGTAATACAGCCACATTGTACCCTTCTATAAAAAGCCTCATAGTATGATGGATGGAGAACAGAGAAATGTAAGGTTTACCTCAGTTTCCTAATCATTTTCAAGTCAACGCATAAAACATGTTGAGTGCTGCAGAGAAAACAGTGTATGCAGACACTGAAATTTTACACTCATCCATACAGGCATACACTAGGGGTGTGAGAAATGGGCCCTATTCAATTCGGATTTGGCCCAAATCAGGGACAGCGATTCGATTAGTTGATTCAGATCACTGTCCCCGATTCGATTAGGTCAAATCCAAATCTGAAGATTCGATTCCGATTCAGAAAATCAGCAATTCAGCATAGAGCAACTTTAAATCTTTCTTCTACATACCTCAAGGTATCAGGCATGGCATGTGAATGCTGTGACACTGGGGCAGATAGCGCAACCCACAGGAGCTCGAGAGGGTGTGGGGGCCCTCCACATGCTCAGTGACAAACCCGGAAGCAGACCAGAAATACTTCGGGTCCACTTCTGGGTCTGCTGGGGAGCACATTAGGGCCCCCCCCAAAAAACTGGCGATTGGCTACGGGGGGGATTCCGGGTGCCCCCTGCAGACCCAGGAGGCAACAGTTGCTGTGTCAGGAGGTGGGGGGGCTCCCAAGCAGACCCAGAAGCGGACCGGAAATGCTTTTGGTCCATTTCTGGGTCTACTGGTGAGTGCGCTGGGGAGCCCCCTGTGCTCCTGTGGGACACACTATCCGCCCCAGCATTGCAGCATTCACAAGCCACCTAGTACCTCGAGGTATGTAGAAAAAACATTTAAAACTGTGTCTATGTCCGAATCGCTAAATCTCTCAGAATCAATTCAGAGAGATTAAAAGGGTCTCCTGATTAGATTTGTATTGGGAGATTCGGCCACCGAATCAAATCAGCAACCGAAGGTTTGCACAGCCCTAATATATACCACCCCCATCTATATCCAGGAGGTTCAAATTACATCGTCTCTGTAAAGCAAACCTCCCTCCTATAGCACTCACTGGGATACTGCATCCCAAACACAACTTCACAGTGGTCCAAAGGCTAAGAGACATTTTTTTGTGTATAATTTCTGGCACTTCCAACCCAAGCACCACTTCCCCCCAGAACCAAATTGCCACCACCAAATCACTGCCAATATCAGGACTTTGCAGACCAGATGGAATTGCCTGGCAGGCTGAATCCATCCTGATTGCTATAGTTTGCCAACCCCTGATCTAGAGTATGAGGAACATCTGAAGGAAAAGAGCATAGGCTGTAATCAAAGTTAAACAATAATGCAAACTTCAGACACGTTAATATAATATTGAAATGGAGCGATTCAGCATACAAAGGTCAGAAAACTAAGTGCAAGATTTTTTTTATTTTTTTTTTTTACTTCCGTGCAAAATACATGACAAATATGCACATAAAGTAATGATCTTAATCCACATGTAGGCACTCCTAAATGTCCAGCAGTTTCCATTGACAGAGTACTAACCTGTTTATTGACCTCAGCCATTGAAAGCTGTAAAGCCATAAGCATACAGTCTGCTCCACACACAGTTGTTCTTTCCGAGTCTGAAAATAGATGCCATTGTCTTCTAAAACTCTTGACCATATTTAAGATCTTTTGCTGAAAGGCAGCCATGTTCCTACAATAGAAGTCAGAGAAAGTAAGTTAGATTTTTAACTATCAGAGAAGTAGAATTCAGGAATGGACTTCCAAGCAAAGCAGTGGAGAGAAGGAACATGAATCTTTAAGACTGAATTGAATAAGCTTATGGAAGGGAAGGTGATAGGACAGGGAGCGTGGCAACATCAAGCAATGCATGATGTGAAGTCATGTGTTTATACCCCAATCTGGGGACTGCAAGAATATTTCCTATAGAGTGGAAGGTGTCTTTTAATCCCAAACCTCTGGGTTTTGGTTCATCTCAAACTCCTCTAAACTTTTTAGATCCCATAGTTCATCTGGTGCCCCTCAAGTTTCCTACAAATCACTCAGCCCATCCTCACCCAATATAAACCATCTCCTTCTTTACAATGGATCTTCACAGTACTGTTTTTCCAGTTTTTTAATCCTACCCCATCACCCTCTGAATCCCTTCTTTTGGAGAGGCGAGTGATCAAACTGAAACAAAACACTTATTGCCACATTAAAGCTGAGACCCAGACAAAAGTTGAGGGCAAAAGGGCAAGTGGTGGGAGGACAAAGCAAGAGATGCAAAAGTTTTATGATAGCCATGACAGTTTCTTCAGCGCAACCAAAGCTATCTATGGGTCAAGTGCATAAGGAGCCATTCTTTTGAGGTCCAAGGATGCAACACTCTCTAAAGACAGCTCCAATATGAAAGTAAGGTGGGATGAGCACTTTCAAGAGCTCCTGAACTGAGACTCTAATGTGAAAGACAATACCGCTGAAGCCATTCCACAACCCCATTAACGATTACCTTGCAGATCCACCAACTTATCAAGAAGTAAAAGCAAATAAGCAGATAAACAACAAAGCATCTGATCCTGATGGAATACCAGCTGAAATTTATAAGCAAGGTGGAAACACGTCCTCTCATCAACATGTCTTATTGTGAAAATCTGGAAACCTGAACAGATACCCAGTGACTTGAAAGAATCATTACCATATTCAAGAAAGGAGATATATTGCAGTGAACACTGATATTGCCCTCCTGCTCACAGCTGGGAAGATCCTTGCCTACATTCTTATCAGCAGACTCACTTTCCTCACTGATGAGATTCTACCCAAGCCCCGGTGTGGTTTCAGATCACTCTGATGGACAGTGGATATTATCTCTGTTGCTAGACCTGACTAAGGCCTTTGATTCAATCAACAGAGAGGTTCTTTGTCAGATACTAATGAGATCTGAATGACTGCCAAAATTGGTTACCATTATCAGATTTCTTCATAACAGAACCACAAACCTCCTGAGCAATGGTGCAAAAATGGACTCCTTCACTATTAGGACTAGAGTCAAGCAAGGATGTGCAACTGCACCAGTACTTTTCCATGTACACCATAGCTATATCATATTTCATTGCTGATGGACTTCCATCTGGAGCCTGCTGCAGTCCAGTATTACATGGATGGGAATCTCTAATATCAGCTGGTTACATTTCAAATCCAAGATAACCAACACCTTCATTACGAATTTCCAACATGCCAGCCTGTGTTATGCATGCCCACTCAATTGAAAAGCTCCAGGTCACTTTGGATTGCCTCTGTGAAGCATATGAAATGCTTGGCCTCACTGCCAACTTCACAAAAAATGCAGTACTTTACCAACCCACCCCAAACCAAACAGCTGCTCCACCACATATTACAATCAGAAGGCAATTCTTGAAGATAGTTGAGCATTTTCCCTGTCTAGGTAGCCCCCTTTCCCAAAAAGTAAACATAGACAATGATATTCAACACCGGATAAAACCTGCCAGTGCTGCCTTTGGATGTCTCCAAAATTGTGTCTTCAATGACCATGACGAACTTCTCGCCTACAGGCTGCAGTCATCCATACCTTGTTGTAGGAGTGGGGAACTTGGACAACGTAGCAGAAACCCCTGGAAGCTTTGGATCACTGCCATCGGCGATGCCTGTGAAAAATCCTCCATACCAGCTGGAAGGACAGATGAATGAACGCCTGTCTTCTGGTTCAAGCAAACACCACCAGCATTAAAACTGTGTTTACACAGCACTAGCTCCGTTGGAAAGGACACGTCATAGGATGGCCAATAACCAGCTCACAAAACATGTCCTATGCTCCCAAATCACCGATGGTCACCCCTCTAGGGGTGGGCAAGGAAGAGATGCAAGGACATCTCAAAGGCCAATCTGAAGAAATGTCATAGTAGCATCAATACCTGGGAAACTCCAGCACTGAGTCAGCCCCTGTAGCAGCGTGATGCATGACAAGGCATCAAACATTTTGAGCAAATTCACTTCACTAAGAGGTGTATAGATGAGAGACAGACAAGACAGACCTGTGATCCTACATCACCAGGATCTTCCTGTTCCTTCCTCCCTGAACTATTCACCACATCTGTTGTTGAACACGTTGATCTTGACTCAACCTCTGAAGTTATTTGTGGACTCACTGATGACTTCCCTGTTCACTGGAGTACCCTTATTTACCAGCCTAGGACAAATCCTACTCCTTGCCCTTCCCTAAATCCCTTCTTGGAGAAGGGGGTGACCAGCTCAATCTCCACCCCATGCAATGTGTCATCTGGCCTGTAGCACTCCCCATAGCTCTGGAGATCTGGTGGCAGGGAAGCACTGTCACTTCCCTGCTGACAAGCCTCTGGTCCCCTGAGGAGCCTGTCAGGTCCCACGGGGAGGCTGGATGACAGGACTGCATGGGCTGGAGATGGACCACTACTAGCATTCAACACACCCCAGGTGTACTGGACTGTACACCTCTGACTGCACCACCTCTGCATGCATCCATGCGTTGTGCATCTGACCCCAGCAGCCTTCCCTGCCCAAGCACGGGAGTGGGGGGGCCGGCAGACCTGATGATCTGTAAGGTCCCCTCCAGCCCGTAACAACCATGAAAGAATGAAACACTGCAGGGCAGATAACATGGCCCCGCGTGCGACACCGTGGTGACCCACGGTCACTCTGTTGCCAGCCAGGGGCACGCACAGGTCCAGGCACGAGGCTGGGGATCAGATCCGGGTGCACGGGGGGGGTCCGCGCAGGCTCAGGCAGGGATGCAGGTGCACGGTCCGAGCGCACCGGCGGATCCAGGCGCCCAGGCGGACCGAGCCCGTCAAGCCCCGGAGCTACCGCACCTGCGTGGCTACTGCAACTGCCCCAGGGCCCTGCAGCCAGGCGACTGCCCAGCGCCACTCACGCCTTCCAAGTGCCCCGGCAGCCCCGGGCTCCTGGCGCCTCCGCTCCGCTTTGCTCAGGCAAGACTCGCGCTCACGGCTTTCAGCGTCCTCGGGATCCCCCTTCCCCAGGTCCGGGCGGGTCCGAGAGAGTGGCTGCAGGGAGGATCTCGGACACCGGTACCTGCGCGGAGGGGAAGCGAGGGGAGGGAGGGAGAGGGGGAGGGGGAGGAGGCGGAGTGTCCTTGTCCTTGCCCCGCCCCCCCGCGTTCCGGTCCAGCCAATGAGCGGGCCCCAAGCGCCAACGCACGCGAGCCCCCGGCGGTTTGAATTTAAATCTCCCGCAGCCGACCAATCAGAGCGCCGCAGCCTTTGGCCCGGAAGTGCGGGGTGCCGGGGACGGAAGCAGTGCTTTACGAACAGGTTCGCGGGAGATCTCTAGGTAAGGTGAGGTCGGGATGGGGTTGGGGGGTGTTGCGGGGGAGGTGTGGGTGTTGGGGGGGTGGTTAACAGCTGCGGGGTGGGGAGAATAGTGCCACCCTTCCCCTGTGTGCGGGGGGCCCTGCCCTGTCACGGGGCTCGTCATCCCGTGGAGGGGAGGCTGAGGCAAGGCTGCGCTCCCCCAGCCTTCCTGAAACACCTTGGGACGAGGGGCAGGAGCTGCTTCCTCTGCCTGGGGCTCATCTGGGCCCCTTCCTGGTGCTTGCGGGCTGGTCCCCTGCTGCACATGGGGATGTCCTAAGGCCCCTTCTAGCTTTGCTGCTGTGTGGGAACTCTGTGATGCTAAAGCCCCTATGGAGCAGGCAGAGCCCCACAGTCAGAAAATGTCTGTGTCTGACTTCTCGTGCCCCAATGCTGTTGGTAAGATCATGTCCCAGGTGTTTTCTTCTCAAGCGTGTGGTTTGTTTTGGGGGGTTTTTTTGTCTGGGAATATTTGTTGTAGCCATGTTAAAGAACAGCTGTTTTACAAATAAAATTTCCTACCCAGGAGAACCATACAGCCCTTTACCTCCCCCATGTAATACGAGGTTTTATTTCTACCTCGGAGAAATTTTACAGTCTTTCAATTCATCTTTGCCCGATGAAGAACGTTTGGGCCCAGAAACTTGCAAATAAAGACTTTTTTGTAACTGTCTAATTTGTTTAATAAAAGATATTACCCTTACCCCAAGAAGCTTTGTCTGGGGGTGGGAGTATGTGCGCGCGCATGCACGTGCGGTTTGTTTGTTTGTTTTTTTTAAATCTCCTCCTCCTGTAACAGTTGTTGCTTCTATGCCACCTCCATCTTACCACTGAAATGAAGCAAGACTCTGTTAGGAGCGCTGCCTATGCTGTGGACTGCGAGGATTACGTGCACGTGGTGGAGTTCAGTCCGTTTGATAGTGGAGAGGCATGTTCCCTAATTGCATATGGTGGCAACAATTATGTCGTTGTCGGGACTTGCAGGTTTCAAGTGAGTAGGTTTTTTCTGTTATTTTTTTTAACTGAATATTTGCAGTTTGGGGGGTTAATTCATCTTTAAAAGGAATGGTTAAGGAGTACATTGGAGCCACAGCATTTTTTTTTCCTTTATAAAATCACTTTGAGTTGGGCCCATTTTGTTTTTAGATTCCAGCATAATTGTTCTTCAGGCATGTATGTTCATAGAAATTCACTTCAATGAAAATTATGTATATTACTGTGAGGTTTGATTCTGCTACTATAACTTCTTTTTGATCACTGAATAAGACACAAAAATAATAGGTCTTTTCTCTTGGAAAGAAAGTTCAGTTTCTGTGTCTTTTGGAATGTAGGTAATTGCTACCTGGGGAGTTGTGCAGCTATTAGTTTGGACTGTGCCTGGTGAACTGGAGATGTGCTGTGTGTGTTTACAAAGTGCCATAATTTATTATATCTGATTCAACTCTTCTTCCCAGAGCACTAAATCCCAATCTGTATGAATCTGTTACTTATGGACTGACTTCCAGCCAATGGCTGTGATACCAGAAATTAATAATTACTTGCCATATTTCCTCAAATATAAGATGAGGCTTTTTTCCCGTTCGGAGGTGGAGGGGGGCGTGGAAACCTTTTGCTTGGAACAGAGTTTGGGCCAGGCAAACAGCTGCTCCTGTTCAAGATGCAGCCATGGTAGCTTGTGTGGCAGGTAGGAGGTGTTCAGGGAAGGGGCATACGGTGTGAGGGGACATGGGAGGGGGGGATGCACAGAGCAAGGGGGCATGGAGAAAGGTGCACACAGAGCATGGAGAAACGGTATGCAGGGAGCACAGTGCAGAGGGGAACACGGTGGGGGGGAAAAGCACAGTGTGGGGGAGCTCATGAGAACAGGTGGCGGGGCAGCATGGGTGAATGGATGTATGGTATGAGGAGAGCACAGGGCAAGGGTTTGTAGGAATACAGGGAAGGGACACAGAGGAAGGGGTTGCAGCGGGGAGTATGGGTGAAGGGATGCATAGAGCAAGGGGAGTGTGAGGAAAGGGACATGGGGGATGAGGTGTGGAAGGGGCCACTCCATGCAAGGGGAAGCGCAGGGGAAAGGGCATGCAGATACAGCAGGTAGCATAGGGCAGGAACACGTGGAGCAAGGGGAGTGTGGGGAAAGGGACACTTAGGGTGCAGGGCAAGTGGAGTACAGAGCACAAGGGGCACAGGGAAGGGGCATGCAATGAAGGGAGAGCGCTAGGAAAGGGGGACACAGCAGGTGGAGCACAGGGAAGAGAGAACGTGGAGCAGCAGGCATGGTGCTGCAACTCCAGTCTTAAACCTGACTGCAGCTGGAGGCTGAAGCTGGACCTGCTGCTATTGCCTGGCGTTTAACTTTCTGTACCTCCTTTATGCCTCCCCCAACCTTGAAATTGACAGGACCTAGTCAGTTCAGGGCTGCTTACAAAACCTTCAAGTTGAGGCTTTTGCTTCACTTTACAAATTATATAGGTAAACAGAATGCAGTTATGGCAAAAAGGAGACAGCAGTGCAGAAGAGATCCTATGCATAATCTTTATTTGTTACGTAATCAGTAGGCAAAAAAATTAGAACTGGCATGTTATACAGTTAAATTATGCACCTATTCAGTATACATATAGGTGGTAGTCTTTGCATAATTCATGTTGGCCAATTGTTAGGTAAAAACAAAATGCTTCTTGTGAGCATATAAGCATCAAGAGTCAATGTAAATTATTTTTTAAACGGTGCTTAACTTCAACAATACAAAGCATTTCTTTTCAGTGAACATGTTTGGAAACCTAGAGGGGAGTGTTCTAGAAACTGGATCTAGTTTCTGAAATTCTTATCTGAATCTATCTGTGTATAAAAGAACATTATTTATGCATCCAGTGATCCAACAGCATTTACAATAGCAATATAGCAGGGACATGTTCATAGAACTTTTTTTTTCTATTCCTTCCAGTAGATGAAACAACATGGTAATAAGCTTTTTATAAGTTCTTGTGGTCATCTTTGATGCCTCTACTACCAATGTAGCCTCTACCTTTTTTTCTCTTTTTTGTTTGGAGTAGATAGTCCATGCATGCTGGAAACATTCATTACTACGGACTTAACTTGAAAGAAGCTATCTGTATCTTGTTGACTGTGTGCTGCTTTTTTCTTTTTCTTTTCTTGGTTCTTGTCAAAAGATGGATAATACTTGTATGCATGTGAAACTTCCCCCCCCCCCCCCCCCAAAAGCTCCAATGCATTGCATCTTAACTAAACCTATGAAGTCATGATCTGAAACGATGACAGGCTTAGTGTGCCTGCATACACACGTTTTTAACCTTGTTTCCAAGACTAACAAAGATGTAAATTGTAATCTAAGATTTGTGATGTATACACCTGTTCAGTAGAAACTGAATATCAGCACCTCACTTTACATGTCATAGGTCACTCAATATTATTATTTGTGTTCTGTGATTTGTTGCTGTACAGACCTACAAAGAGGGCATGGACTCTTTCATAATGAGTTGACAGTCTAAAAGGCAACCGAGTAATTATTTTTGGTCACTACTAGTGGAGACTGATCTAGAATTAAAAGGTTTTTGTCTTACTAATAGTCTTCAGGACCATTTTCTTGATAAACTTATTGTGCTACTTTATTTAGGAGGAGGATGCAGAAGTGGAAGGAATACAATATAAGATGCTAAGAACATTTCATCATGGGATCAGAGTTGATGCCATAGCATGGAGTCCAGAAACCAGACTCAATTCTTTACCTCCCCAGATAAGGTATTTTTAAAAGCACTTGAGTACAAGAACAACATGACTGGAAGAAAGGCTGAAAGAACTACAATTTTTTTATGGAGAAAAGATGACTGAGGGAGGGGGGTTTGATAACAGTCTGCATGTACAAGAAGGGTACCCGGTAGCCACGCACAGGCAGAGGCGTGGTGGTGGCAAGGGGGGAGCTCCCGCAGGTAGCCACAGCAGTATCGAAGGGGGAGGAGGGAGGTGGCGAGTGCTGACCAGTGGTCGGTGACCACCCACAGATGCCATCGGAGGCGGGAGGGTGGTCGTTAGCGGTGACCGCCCTCAGGCACCACCAGCAGTGGCAGCGCTTCTTTCAGGGGTTGCACCACCAATCTCGGGATATACATGCACCCCCTATGCGTCACCAGTGCAGGGTACTGAGGAGTATGGGGCAGCTGGGGGGCTGTGGCTTGGCAGGAAGCGGGAGACACACAGAGAGAGAGACAGCACCCAGCTGGTAAGAGGAGGGGTAGGGGGGAAAGATCAAGGCCTCCATGGCGTGGGAGGGAGTGGGACAGGAGCAGGGGCTGGGGTGATTGGGGCCCCAGGGGCGGGGCAGGTCATCCAGAGCAATGGGGAGGAGAGGGGGATGGCTCCCCGCAGCTGCACACACTTCCCAGGGGAGGAATGAGGAGCACATGCTTCCTGCTGCCTTTGCCCCGAGAGCTCAGCCGTGCGATGCCAGTGTGCTTCCTGCCATCAGGCAGGCAGGGGATGCGCTATGCAGCCAGCACTCCTCGCATCCCCTGCCCTCCCGGCAGGCAGTGACAGCATCACACAGCTGAACTCCCCAGACAAGGACAGCAGGGCGCAGAGCCCCGAGCCTGTGGCGGGCAGCCTGCCTCTGCCCTGGGGGTGCAGACGCCTCCCCCAGAGGTGTGTGCAGCTGCAGGGAGCTGCGCCTTCTGCTCCATTCCCACCCCCACGCCTCTGGACAACCTGCCCTGGCTGCAGAACCCCATTCATCCCAGCCTCTGCTCCTGCCCCAATCCCTCCCTTACCATGGGGTCCTTGATCTGCCTCTGCCCCTTCCCTCTCCCCTGCCCCTTCCTCGCCACAGATTTACCAGCTGGGAAAATCTGGAGACTTTAGGGTTCGATGGGGAGATCATGAGTCAGAGTTATTTTGACTTAGAAATCGCAAGTCTTGCAATGTTTTTGTGACAGTTGGCATTACTGTGATGAAGCTCTTCTCTGTGGCCATGGTAGGCAGGACTAGGCACAGTGACCTCAAGCTGCATGAAAGGAAATTTGGGTTGTAGGTTAGGAAGAACTTTCTCACTATGAGGGTTTTTAAACATTAAAACAGGCTATCCGCAAGCTGTGGAATCTCTATCCAAGGAACTCTTCAAGAATAGGTTAGACAGACACTTGGCCTGGATGGTTTAGTCAGGTATGATCTTGCCTTGAGCAGGGGACTGGACTACATGCCCCCCCTGCCCCTACCGAGGATCCCTTCCAGCCCTACTTTCTTAAGATTCTTTGAAATGTACTTGTGTGTCCAAAATATTTAGGAGGGGGTTGCAATTAAACTCTCTTCTGATTGACCTGTATTCAAAAAATGATTAATTTGTTTTATCACTCTAAAGGCTGTTATTGCCAAACGGTAGTGATAAGTGGTGGGTGGGTGGGTGTGTGTGTGTGTGCGGGCACACATGCACACGTAGGCATAATAATATGAATTTGTTCTTCTAAAAACATGAAGTGCAATGTAAGCTTGTTGGCCACTTACCAGATTTCCATCCTAACTCAGTGATGCAAAATAATTAAAGGGTTTTTCTGTTTATCTAATCCTTCTAGGTTTTGTACTGCAGCTGCTGATAGGAAGTTAAGGCTGTTCACTTCAGACCTCCAGGAGAAGAATGAATATAAGGTAAGAAAAAATTAATTAATTAGGATTGAATTAGATGTTGTTAACCTTGTTAATGATAGAAAATGTATTTAAACTGCTGCCAAAAGCAGTGTGTGCTCAGTAATGGAAATAAACTATGGAGTTGATCAAATACAGCTAACACTGAGCATGACTATAGAACACATGGCCCATAATGGGCAAACATACTGATGGGAGCCTACTGCTGGGGTTTTATTGTTTTGTTTTTGTTTTTCATTTCATTTCTCCGGCCAAATTAATCAAATCAGTTCCAAATTCCACCCACTGAGCAGAGCTCAGTTATTCAGGTCCATGTGGTATTACCGCTGGCAAGTATCTTACCTCCCAGACTCTTCAGCCTAGGCCTTTAGATACTCCCAGAGCGATGGCAGGCATCTTATGTGCAAGCCCCAGGCCCAGAAGTTTTGGGATTCAGATGGCCCCAAGTCTTACTTGCCCTTAGCCAAAAGACCAAAGGAGCCAAGCTAGAGAGAAATCCCACATTCTATAAAATAAAGTGTGTAGCTGAGATCCTCCCATTGGGAGTAGACTCTTGTAGGGTTGCCTGCCCACAGTGCAATGGACAAGTCTTCACCCTCAAGTCCACAAAGCCATTCAAGGTTAGGGAGAAGGGCTTCTTCCTTCCAGGTACAGCAAAATTGCATAAACCAATACTACTTCCACCATGGTGTTGATCATGACATAGTATTGCCCCTGCCAGGTACTTGTACAGGATATTAGTCTAAAGCCAAAAGGCTCATGATCTACCATGTAGGTCCTTCAGCTGGGCCCCAGCAGAGTCAACAGCATTTTCAAACCATGGTGATCCATAGCTCAGCATTGCTCAGTATTTGTGTGTATTCCAGACACCACCCTGCCCAACAAAGGATCCATGTGCTAATTAGTGCCTCCCCACCACTCATGAGTGGAACCAGGTGTTCTTGTTACAAGTCCTGGAATCCTCCAAAAATGTATATGCAGATTCAAGGGCAGAATAACCTGGTCCAGCTCCTCCTCATGGAGGGCAGGGACACAATAATCATATGTGGTAGGGGGGTGAACTGTTTGTGTCCCTGTTTAGTGATGGGCAGCTCAGATGTGGGACTGAAGAGGAAGTCAAAATATATTCAATGTAGTAGCTCACTATGACTTGAAAAACAGTCAGCGCTGAGGGGGGCTGAGTGCAATAGGCACTATCGTATATATTATTCAGACAGGCTGCACTAATCTTTGTGGTAGGCTTCCATCAGGTAAGCTGAGCTGCACGTGTCTTTCCCATTTCCAATAATGCCTCTTTCTTCAGCCTTAAATGTCTGGCAAGCATCACTAAACGGGGCCCCAAACAGTTCACCCCTCTCCCACAGCCTGCCACGTATGATTAGAGTGACCCTATCCTCCATGAGGTGGAACTGAACCACATTGCCCTGTGCCTGAATCTGTATATACATTTTTGGAGGATCCCAGGACTCATGACAAGACCAATTAGTTTCTGTCATACGTGGGGGCTAATTCATAGATTGTAAGGTGCCGAAAGGGACCTCACACGATCATTGGGTCCAGCCCCCCTGCCCTAGGCAGAACAGAACTGGGGTCAGGTGACCCCAGCAAGGTGACTGTCCAGTCTCCTCTTGAAGATTTCCAGGATAGGTGATTGCACCATCTCTGGAGGGAGTTTATTCCACAGTCTGGACACTCTAACTGTGAAGAAGTTTCCTAGTGTTAAGCCTGAAACAGTCTTCCAGGAGTTTTGTGGCCATTACTCTTGATTTTCCCCAAGGGTGCCCTGGTGAATGGTTGTTGGCCGAGCCCTTGATGTATTCCCCTAATATAGCAGTAAGCTGCTACCAAGTCCCCTCTCAGCCTTCTCTTTTTTAGGCTGAAGAGACCCAAGTCCCTCAGCCTTTCCTCATATGGCTTGCCTTGCAAGTCTCTGATCATATGGGTAGCCCTTCCCTGGACTGTCTTGAGCTTTTGCACACCCCTGTTGAAGTGCAGCACCCAGAACTTGGCGCAGTACTCTAGCTGCAGTTTCACCAATGTTGAGTAAAGCAGAAGAATCACCTCCTTGGTTTTGCTTGAGATGGATCGGTTGATACTTGCCAGAGTATTGTTTGCCCTGCTGGCTACAGCATTGCATTGATGACTCATGTTCATACTACGGTCTACTATTATCCCGAGGTGTTGTGGGGGTGGGGGGATCACAATTTTTTTTTTTTTTTTTTTAAACCAAATCTTGAAGCTGAAAAGGGGGGATAAAGCAAAATGCTGTGTTTATTGATTTAAGAGAGGCGGATACATGATCTTAAGCACACCACTCATACAAACATACACATATCACCATGCACGTCGTCATACATAAACGCACATACGCAAAACAACCACTCCATCCAGCAGTTATAGTTACCAGCAGCAGTTGCTCAGTATTAGCACTGGGTGGCCAGCCCAGGCCTATTGAGCTGGTGATGAAGATTGAAGCTGGAGCGGGGTGAACAGATGCGCCTGTGCTACGAAGAAAGCAGCAGCAATCAAGATGGTTCACCCAACCTGGCATTACTCAGATCCTTCTTCTTATAGGAGTTGCCAGTCTTTGTTCAGCATTTTGGGGTTTTTTCATGCTTGGTCTCTGTTTTCGAAGTTTCTCATCCATCTTCTGATTATCTCAACTCGGTCGTGTTGGTCGTAAAAGTTGGTATCTCAGCCTTGAAGTATTCTGCCAGGTGGGCTGCAAGGACATACAGCACTCCTTTCCCTCATCATCTTGTATGTGCGCCAGGTCTCAAGCAGATTCTTCATCCATTCATTAATTAGTTCACTGACTGGTAATTTACATGCTGGCGCCTTGTTGCTTACACAAACAGTTAAATATTCCCATTCTCTTACCATTCACCCTTTCACATAACTCCTTTTCATATGCAGGGCCATGCAAAGTTCATTCACTCACGTCAAGCAAAAAGGCAAATACAAAATTGAGTTTAGCTATTAATGAAATACAGAAATAAAGGTTTGTCAATTCATTGAGCCATTTATGAAATGCAGAAATAAAGGTTTATCAGTTCAACACTACTATTATTTAAAATAAAACTAACACACGCACAATGTTAATGCATAAAAATAGAAATTCAGACTACAGTGACAGGGCAACCTGACTCCCCCAGATGTTACAGCAGGGAAAACACAGTGAGAGGTGAACAAATTCAAGGCAAGCCTCCAATAATTAGGTTCTAGACCTGGAAAATTATAACTAATTTGTAAATGTTCCATATGTAAAATCTATATTGAGGAGATGATTTTATATTTGGGATTATTTTATGCTAAAGTAAATACAATATTTCTGCTTAATATATCAATGATTCTACATATGAAAGAGAAAATATGAATGACTGTGTCAAAGTTGCTGAAAAATACCAACCAATAAAATGAATATAATCACAGTTTCCTAATGTATAGTCGTTTTAAGCCTTTGATATAAGGATATATATCATTCTATTACATTTTATTGAGAAAGAAGTAATAAACAATTCAGCCCTAAAGTGCACTGTGGAATATCAAAACTTGTTCTGGACTGGCCAGTGTTAGCCAGCCCAGTAAAACAAGGCTTGCTTGATACCTTAATTTTCCAGTCACACAGAGATGAAAGTTCAAGAAAACTAGGCTGACAACTAGATGTTGAAATTTATAGTGAACATATGGTGGAATTTTGATTGATCCAACATAACAACATAAGTTTTATGTAACAAAGGACTCTCTCCAGAGAGGTACAAAACATGCAAAACCAATTGAAGGAAGTCTGTGGTTACAGTCTGGCTAATTACTAAACATTTTGTGTTTAATAGTAAACAATTGCATTTAGCACTTTGGGAAGGATTTGACAGAAAAGTCTGACTCAGCCTCAGTGGAAAAAACAACTTACTCCAACTATCAACACAGAATTGGAAGCATGTAAGAACAAAATCAAAAACTGGTTCAGAGAAACTTTGTGTTACTTTGGCAACCTGAATAGTCCTAAATACAAGATCAAGGCTGACCTCAGATCAAGAAGCAGAGGGTGAAATCTGTCTAATTGTTCACAAGCACGTAAGAATTGCTTCTTTGTGAACATTTAGATTTGAAGATTTTATTCTTCTGCTTTGAATACATTTGTGTGAAAAAGTGCGACAATTCATTGCATCAAAACATTGGAGAAATTATGGGAGTAAAACCATGAAAGATAGGATACTTGAATTGAGAACTTTGTCGGTTTTTCAGAAGGCTTGTGCTTCTGTCCAGACAGCTCAGAAACATTTAAATGTGATATTTATCATATTCTCTTGGTTTTCATCAAATAGCATGAGAGGTACTGAAAATGCAAACAAGTTGGTAAAAGTATATCGCTATCCAAGGACAGATAAAAATGAATAGTAGGCCTAATAAGCCAGTGGACTAGAAATTCACATGTAGGGGAAGGACCTACTGTTTGTTCAAAGATGCTGTGCTGCTGAATCAGTTTCTTGTATGGGTAAATTATATTCAGCAGTCTAAAGTAAATATTAAAACCAAGAAATTGGATTGGAACAATAGTTTAGTAATATATAGATTAATTTTAGAAACAGTTTCTATACATTTATACACCTTTCCTCCTAACTATATAGAATGCCAGCTTCATTGTAAATTTGTCTGCTTTTCCTGTAACAAACTTCTGGAATGCTCAAATACTAGTATTTATCAGAAGTGCTTTGGACTTCAGGATAAGTCTCTCTTTCTTATTAACAGATTTTTGATGGCCACTCAGATTACATTAATGACTTGGTATTTGCACCTAAAGAAGGTCAGGTGATTGCAAGTGTAGGAGATGATCACACCTGCAGGTATGTATCCTGTGGATAAATGTGACTATGAAATGTCAAGTTTACTATTTCTTCATTTTGACTAGAATATCTGAAAACCAGAGCAACTGAGAATATTTAAACAAAACTTTGAAATATTTAAAAATAAAAGGGTTTTTTTTTAAATAATATGTAATTACTGAAAATGTCAGTCAGCTGCCTTAAGGAAAGAGATATTAAGTAGTTTGACAATTAATTGTTTCAGTGTTAAGGCACAACCTCTGTCATGTATCTTTCTCTTGTACTTTATCCGATCAAGTCAGATGTTCTTGGTTACATAAAAGGGAAATCTGTCTATTCCTAGACTGTTACTTACCCTGAGGAGAGCAGTAGTCCCCAGAGCAGAGCAAACATAGTCAAAGCTACTTTCCTCCATCCCCATCTCTGGGTTTATCTTGTGAATTATGTGTACATGTTTGCACGCTTAATACTGTGTGGCAGTCTGTGTAACCCTTAAAAGGATCTCACATCACCCTGCTTGAGAATCATTACTCTACCTCTTCCTTGGGATGACTCAAAGATCAGTTTGAAAGAAAAAGATATTGCAGGTCCAAGCTAAGGAAGCACTCTCAAATAAAACCCATATACACATTCTTACCATGGATTAGATTCTCAAGGACCAAAGCCACATATTGGATTATGCAGCTCTAATGGTTCAGTTTAGCAATGAAGAGAGGACATTACAAGGAATGAGAGAAAGATGATCCCATGATGCACAGGGAAGCAGAAGACCAAACATTTGGGGACTGTGAAGACTTCTGAGAAGGGAAGACTGACAGATCAACTATGACTTTTATGATTTTATGGTTTAAGTTAATGACATAACAGTTAGTGAATAGATTAAGCAGTCAAATGACAGTCTAACTTTTTAAAGTAATGTTTCTGTTTTTAAGTTGCATATGTTGAATGGCTTTAAAAAGGCAATACCTGAAGAGTGATTATAAAGAGGATGGAGATAGCATTTTCTCTATGACTGCAAGGGACAGAATTAGGAGAAATGTCCTCAAAACTGCATCAGAGGAAATTTAGGTTGAAAATTGGGAAGTACTTTCTAATTATGAATGTGGTCAAGAATTGAAACAGTCTGCGTAGAAAAGTGTGGAATTTCTATCCCTGGAACTTTCTAAGATAAGGTTAGATGGACATGTGATGAAAATTGGTTGAATTGGTTTCTACCCATAGAAAATTTAGAAGTCTTATTTTGGCTAGCAGAAGGTTTCTGTATAACCTCATTTCCATCAAGCATACAAAAGTCTTCTAATTTTTATAAGAATGAAAAAAATGTAAGATCTACTAAGGGCCTTAGCTGGTTCACTTCCTCTTTAGGTTCTTCTTTGGTCTAGTACAGTCTTCCTTCAGAAAAAAAAGAGTTGATTGAATGTTTTAAATAATTAAATGTAATAAAAGAATATTTCATAGATAAAGAAATTAGTTAAAATGCAGTTATTGGTTTGACACTAACAGAATAAAATAGTGTAATGAAAGTTTGCCACCAAAATTGAACTCTAACTTGAAAATATAAAGCAGAAACTTTATCCACAAAACTATAAAGTCTTTGGTTAACAGCCAAGGGAAGTAAGCAGGATTTGTTTGGCCACCAGAGTTCTCATTTTTTCCATTCTTGCAAAAGAAATGTGGAGCAGGAAGATATATTTTTTAATTGAATATAAAAGTTACACTTCAAAAGCCAAAGGAGAATGCATTCCCTTGGATTTACCAAGATCATATTTAATTTACTGTGTAATTTGGTTCTTCAACAAAAATGTGAGAAGAGAAACACTTTTTTTGGCTGTAAATTTCTCTTAAGACATCTGTTAATGGTTTTGATATGCAATACTAGAACAACTAGTACAAGAACACAAACTTCCCAGCATTTGAGGGTGTTGTCCTGACGTTGCTAGATTTCACCATTACTGTCTAACAGTGGTTTTACTGTATTAACCATAAGCGAGTTAAATCACTTTCAATGTACAGCTGTTAGAAAAAAATGTAGAAATATCTCTGAATTTTCCCTAGTCACCTCTCTACCACAATAGAATTAGTGAAGATTTAAAGAAACTAGATAAATCAGAGAGGTACATATTTCATGCACTAAAAAAACTGTTGGTATGTTACCTCAACATGACATTTCAGTGTGGAACCAACTTGGTTCCATCACTTGGATGGAAGGCTTCCAATAAAAGCCTAGGTGCAAACGCTCCATTCAGAGGTGGTCTCCCTTGTGAATCAGTGCTTCATAAGTCTTCTAGTTCAGCAGTTCTCACTACTACATAGAAAGCTAGCTGGTCACATCATAAAGATTTCTCCTTAATTCCAGTTACAAAATTTGAATTAAAGAGTTAAAATATTCTTTCAATGAGAGCAACTGCATTAGTCATCACAGAGATGTAATGGGAAAGAAAATGGTATGTGCAGTTAGTTTGGAGGAGAGGCATCAATGAGATGATTCTTGTATTAAATATGTTCTGTGTGATGTTATTTTAAGAATCCACGCTAAGTATAGTTTTAATATGTTAATCTGAAAGTGCCATTTGTCATCTGATGACAAACCTGCCTTGGCCATTTAAGTCGTTAATGAAATCAAAGGTGCAAGTCATCTTACCTAACATTGCACCTGCAGATTCAAGAAAGGAAAAAAAAAACCACCTTTTTTTTCCTGCACTGATGTATATCTGAGTATTAATGCTAAAGCTGAATTTTAAATATTAAAAAAAGTGCTGGCTACTGGTACAAGACCTGAAAATCTGCTTGACATTCCTCTCTCTAATACCCTTAACAGTCACTGGGGGGGCTATCACTGGTAGAAGGGCTGCAATTGGTAGATGCAGGTGTCTGTCAGGTGCTTCTGTGGAGTCACAGCATGTAAATCAAAAGTAGATATATGTCCTTTCCTACTGCAGTATCTGCAGTAACTCCCCACCACCCATATTTCTGGTGTTAGGAGTTGACTAGGACATGGGTGATCAGCCCGGGTCTTGACACTAAAGAGTTGGGAGCAGTCAAAGTTTGGAAGTAAGGGTCCCAACATAGTCACAAACCAGAGGATCAGGAGCAGACAGAGCCAGGAGCCAAAAGCCAGAAGCAGGTGTCCAGACTGGAACCACAAGCCAGGGTGTCAGGAGCCACCAAGTTAGGAAGTAGGGGTCAGCAGGCAGGAACCAACAAGCAGGAACAAGGATTCAGGCATATGAGCGAAGGAGAAAGGCATCTGTCCCCTGGGTACTGAAAGGGCCGCTGCCTGTAAGCAGGCAATCATTCCTGTGCAGGTAACCAGAGCCAGTTTGGGGCTAGCCTGCCTGTTGTCCCAACTCCTTTGACATGTGGGAAAGATATATAGTTGTCTCATTACCCTGTTTTTTGTGTCTGTGTAATTTTGCTTTGCTACCCATTGTATAACTATTCATATCCTTTCAGTTTAGAGTACTCATGCCATAGTGCAAATTGTTTTATGGACACACTCAGAAATTTTCCTGCAGATCCTAATTGGATTCGATCTTCTTTGTTTCACATGACCACATGTTGTTCTAGTGTGTGTGACCTTGGGGTTAAATTAGCTTCCTAGGTGGAGATAGTGGGGAGGAGATTTGACATTCAAAATTGGATTAACTAGAATGCCAAAACTTAAGGCAGGGGCTAGTAGTTTTCATAGGGTGTGGACAGAAAATGTTTGAAGCATTTCATGTTTGAAATGCTTCAAAGGGCAAGAGGACACATGTTCATAGATTTTTAGGGTCGGAAGGGACCTATTAGACCATCGAGTCCGGCCCCCTGCCCTGGGCAGGAAAGAGTGTTGGGGTCAGATGACCCCAGCCAGGTGTTTGTCCAATCTCCCCTTAAATAACTCCAAGGAAGGGGACAGCACCACCTCCTTTGGAAGCATATTCCCTATTTTGGCAACCTTCACTGTAAAGAATTTTTTCCTGGTGTGTCCAATCTGAATTTGCTCTCCTTCAATTTCTGACCATTGCTTCTAGTTACCCCAATGGGCGCCCTGGTAAACATTGTATCCCCTATTTCCTGCTGTCTCTATTTCCCCCCCATGAGCTTGTAGGCGGCCACAAGATCACCTCTCAGCCTTCTGTTACGGAAGCTGAAGAGATTCAGGTCCCTCAGTCGGTTTCGTAGGGTTTTTCATGTAGTCCTTTAACCAGGCGGATGGCCCTCCTCTGAACCCTTTCCAGGTTATCTACATCCCTCTTGAAGTGCAGCACTCTTGATGTTCTTCAAGGTGTTCTGAAAATGGTGGAAGCACTCTCAAAATAACCCTGAAGAAAGCAAATATTATTTTTAGAAGCACAGTGGGGAAGACTGTCAGTGAGCTCTCTCCTATGTACTCCACCTCAGCTCTCCCACAGTGCCCCTCTCTTCTCCAGAATCAGGAGGGCACAGGTCCCTCACCTCCCAGTTCTGGTGGGGGAGTGCTCTGGGTAAACAGGGTGTACAAGACCATGCTCACTGATGGTTAGCTCTGTTCCCCTCCCTTTCTCCTTCCCCACCCTGTTGTTTGTGGGGCAGGGAGTAGAGCCACAGGTTGCAGCAGCCCTTGGGAGACTCCAAAGTTATAAGAACCAAAATAAAAGCTAGCTAAGAATGACTCTGCATGGCTATCATCTTCCCTCGGCCTTCCAGTTATTTGTTCTTTAAAACGCTGCCAAGACTTGTTCCTGGGTGACACTTTTTTTTTTAATTCAATAAATGATGCAGTCTTTGGATAGCAATGCCAAAAATCACTCTGTCCTCATTTGCTCCTGCCTCCAGCAGTGTTTAACATCTGTGTTACCCTTCCCTTTGTTGCACTTGCATTAAGATTATTGTTTAGCCAAGAATTAAAACTTTTTATGTTCCTCTGTTATTTTTTCTTTGGCCTGTTTGTTGTGGCAGGACACCTACTCTAGTGTTTAATGTGTCCAAGTCATAACAAACATTTCTTTTTTTAATGATTAAGACTTTTCAAATGCAAGACTTCTTGATTACCCTTATCAAGATATTTATTATGCATTGTGATGGGTTACAGTGGAGGAAGATTTGGAATGAGATTATAGACTGACAAGATTATTTCCTGATTATTTTTTTTGGATGCTAGTCTAATCCTTTGCCTATTTTTATATGCTGTCTAATATGTTGCCCAGATATGATTCATTTAAGCTATTATTGCACTCTAATTATTGTACAAGTGTAAGATTGTCACTGATATACATATCTAATCATTTTGTAAACAAAACCAATAACTTTTTTTAAAACAAATTTTAAAATTTACATTCAGATTCATTTGTTAGAAAAGTAGAATAAGGTATAGATAAACATGCACTTGTAGCAGCTTCACAAGTTGTGGGGGGAGCAAGCTGCTACTTTGAAACTTGACTCTTTTATTACATATTCATGGCCTTGTAGCAATGCAAGTACAGCTAAATCACAGCAGCTGAACCCTATTATGAAGCAGGGTTAAAAGTTGGGGTGATTTAGTTGCACTTGTATCACTACAGGGCAGAGGTGGGCGAAATATGGCCCATGGGTCATATCTGGCCCACCAATTGATTTTTATACAGCCTGCAGACAAGTTTTGGGTAGACCTGTATCATATTCATTAGCATGTTTATAAGTGTTGTTATTTTGATTAAGTGTGGAAATGACATGAAGGATCCTTTATATTATAAAATGTTAAGTATAGCTGTTGGTAAACACCATTAATTTTGTGTGCAGGCCTCAACAGCTCACCAAAACTCATTAAGTGGCCCTCCAGACCAAATAGTTGCCCAGCCCTGCTTACAAGGTCATGTACATGTAACAGTTACAGGCTGTGAGATCTTTAGTAGTAGCAGGTCCCTCTCTTCTTTTTGAAACTGCTTCAAGTATACATTTGTCTATACCTACATTTTTAGTTATGAGGGTTAATTTAATTAAATTAATTGTCCTACAAAGTAATTTACTGCAGGTTGGATTCAGTTCTCACTCCACCTAGTCTGGGACCCGGTCTGAACTTGGTGCCTGCCCCAGACCAGCTGGAACAGCACTACACACAGCTTGTCCCAAAGCAGGCACTGGATCCAGTATGGGATTGGGTGGAGGTTGAACTGGGGCCCTAATCCCACCTGTGGAGTCAGTCCTGCACTCTATCTGGCCCATGGACCTGTTCCATGTTACTGATCTGGCTCTTGGAGCCAAAGGAGTTTGACACCCCATCCCTACCTCCTTCCAGGAGCATGGAGACTTTTTAAACCTTCAGTTGAAGCTCTGCTGCCGCACAGAAAAGCATTTGGGACTAACTGGACCAAAGAGAGGGACCAATAAGGAACATGAATATTCTTATTTGGATACTTACCTGGAAAAAAGGAGACTTGGGCTCATATCCTGGCTACTGGGATTATTTGTCTATTATCCGTTGGTTAATTGTAAAACAGTCCTTGGAGAAGTGATTGTAAGTCAGGTCTCCTCTCATCTGAGTTGCCTAATAATTAAGTTAGTCATGCTCCCTCCTGCTTGCAACTTTTCTGGTCCAGCAAATCTCACATTCTTTTTGTTCTGAAACTGTACCATTGCACAAGATTGAAGGGCCAGAAAAAAGGGTAAACAAAAGGTTCTGGGAACAGGGATCAGAACCCAGGCTTCTCCCGCTCCTATTCCCCATAAGTGCCCATGTTACTAGGCTGCTGAGTTGTGCTTTCTTGCTTGCCCTTTCTTGCTGCATGACTGACACTGTATAGCAAAGAATGTACTAGTTTCAAAAGGAAGGGTGAGCAGTTAATTGCCGCAGCCTAGCCTGCAGAATGCTGTCTAGGGCAGTAGTTCCCAACCTTTTTTTTTACTCTGGCCTGGTGGGAGTGAACTAGGGCACGGAGAGCTGGCTGCCTCCCTCCCAGGGCTCCCCCACCGCCTGGCTTTAACCTCAGAAGCTCAGTTGTGACCCTGGAAGCTGCTCACCCAGGCAGACAAATGGGGCTATGAGGAGGGGACTCATGCCATAACCCCACAGCTAACCTGCCACAGCCCAGTACCGGGCCACGGCCCTGTCGTTGGGAACCTCTGGTCTAGGGAACTCTCCTGGGAGACAGAGGTTTGAAATTCCTCAGGCTGAAGCAGGCGCTGAACCTGGGACTCTCACTCCCGTGATGAGTACTCTAAGCCCTAGGGTTCATTATTAAGTTGAAGACCGTCACCATCATCTTCAGCTAGATACGGTTTTTGTTTTGCTTGTTTGTTTTTTAAACTGTCAGCCCTGCTCAGATCTCTGAAAGAACAGCTATGAGAACCTACATTCAAGAGAGAATTCTGGAATCTGGTAACCAAGGGGTTGAAGGCTCCTTACTGCAGACCCTGAGTCTAGAGAGGAATAGGATTTCACTCTGGAGAGGGGTAGGATTTCACACAACTGTGCTTAGAGTTTAGTTAACTCTACTGCTCCCCTTCAAGTATGTGGACTGTTTTCGATCAAAACTTTTGAAACCTCCTATCTTCCTGCGCCCTTCCCTAGACATCTGACTCTGGGGTCTGGACTCCAATGTGTAAACTGAAGGCCAGGTTCTTACAAGTTTGTATTGTGATAACTGACTTGTAGATACCTAAGTCTTTTATTGGATTAGCCCTTTAGAGCTCAACTCAACAAAACCACCACACTGAAAATAAAATGGTGAAACCATGAGCATCTATATAGGTGATAAAGAAAGGGGGGGTTTTCTACATTGTATTTGGTAACTGGTAGCTGAGGCATGAAAGAAAAGGGAAGAAATACAAGTTAAAGAAGCTTTCTTTAGCTGGAACTTTATACTATTTAACTTTTTTTTCACAACCTAATTACACTATTAAATAAAGCCTTTGTAGAATCCAGGATCTCCCCAGATCCACTAAAGGTGAATGGTACTTCATGAACAAATTGCACACTGAGAAAAGGTATCTATTACCTTCTTGCCTTTAGAGTCTGATAACAGATTTGAATTTGATATTGTGTCTCTAAGAAAAATGTGACTAGAACACATATCACTTTTCATTATTTTGCCTGTGAGCAAAAGGTAGTACCCTTGACTACATATCAATCATTTAGGACAAACTGGTTACTAGAGACAACTAGAGGGTAATATTTGGCAGGCAAATATAGTTACCCAGTTGGAATTTAACATCTTTCCTCTTACAAAAGTGACTTCACATTTTTATAACTACAGATTGTTAGGACCTTACCTCGGATGAAATGTAAGAAGTTCCTTTCTGCTGTATTGTACCCCTACCACAGTGCCAGTCCAGTATTAACTTAGAGAGAAATGTGCTACCTGCTTGATAATTGGTGCCATTTTCTAACTACAGCTACATTTTCCTGAGAAATCTCCCACTGAACATCTAACTGTTTTATAGTGCTTAGCTTATGGTACTGAAGAAAAATATGCTATAAAGCTGTACAGCTGCAAGATCCTTGTTTAATCATACCAATGTTTAATAGTCTTGATATTCCATTAACCCAGTGGTCTACAACCTGCACTGGCTCACAGTTGTCATTATTAAACAAGCAGTACACCAAAGGCAAAGTCCTATTGGGCTCTTCCGTGGTTGGAACAGTTTAATTTTCTTTGGCTATAGGAAATGCTAGAGCGTCCTAGGGGTAGTGTTTTTTCCATAAGCCATGAATTGGGGACCACTGCCTTAATACCTAACATTTCACCAACAAGTACATTTCTTAATACTCTTTTTTGAGTATTAAGTAAAGTTGTGCATACTAATTAGAGCTGTGCAAAGTTTCAGTCACTGATTCGATTCAGCCCGATTCAGTGGCCAAATCTCCGAATCAGAATCAAATCAGGAGACCCTTTAAGCTATCCGAATCAAATCGGAACCCTCTGAATCAATTTGGAGAGATTTGATGATTCGGACATAAACACAGCTTTAAATGTTTTTTCTACATACCTCAAGGTACCAGGCGGCTCATGAATGTTGAGATGGTGGGGCAGATGGAGTGTTCTACAGGAGCATGGTGGGGGGGGTTCCCAGCACGCTCAGCGGCGGACGTGGAAGTGGACCAGAAGCACTTTGGGTCCCGCTGCAGAGCATGCAGGACACTGCCCCCCTCCGGCTCAGTGACTGGTGCCTCCTGGATCTGAGGGGGCACCCAGGGTCTCCCCACAGCCAATCACCGAGCCAGGGGGCCCTCCACGCTCTCAGCACTGAACCTGGAAGTGGACCAAAAACATTTCAGGTTCACTTCCGGGTCCACTGCCGAGCATGCGGGGGGAGCCCCCTGCGCTCCTGTGGGATGCTCCATTAGCCCCAGCATCTCTGTTCACAAGCCACACCTGGTACCTCGAGGTATGTAGAAAAAACATTTAAAGCTGCATCTATGGCTGAATCGCTGAATCTCTGAATCAGCATTGAATCTTCAGATTCAGACTCAGTGAAATTGAATCAGGACAGTGATCCGAATCAAATCACTGCCCCAATTTGGGACGAATCCATATCGAATGGAAACCATTTCGTGCACCCCTGATACTTATGTACGATCTAGCCAAATTCCTCATCTTCAAGGAATCTCCGCACGGGCAGTTTACCATTCTGGAGCATGTTTTATAATAAGGCTGGATTTTGCAATTTTACCATATCTTTCTCATCCTCCAGGTTTCTGTGGTATGGATCTTGATTTGGCCTTCCAGCTAAGTCATATGTCTTCGTCCCTTCTGGCATAATACCCCATTTAAATTCTCCAGCTAGGTCTCTAACAGTTTCTCTGTCTCCCACAACAACTCACCAGAACTCCTTAAGGGGCTTTGGGTGGGTGGGGAGCAGTGTTTGGGAGCAGGACAGGCGTGATCTGCTCCCTGCATGCCCTGCCCTATGTGGGAGGGTAGCTGGGGCAGGGTATGGAGGGGAGAGCATATGTGGGCATGTTGGGGGAGGGGCACGTGCAGCATAGCTTGTTTAGGGCAGCCAGTGCCATGCTCCCACCCATGACTCCCAGCCCTGTCCCAGGTCCAAGCCAGTGTACAGCTTCTGGCAGGGCTGTTCCCAGCATGGCTGCAGTTGGCCAGGCTCACATTGTGACCAGGAGGCAAGGGGAGCATAGCAACACTCAGCCAGCTGCAGCCACGCTCAGAACAGCCCCGCTGGAAGCTGCACACTGGTCAGGGCCCAGGCCAGCAGGGCTGTTCTGCTTCCCTTGTCTCTAGCTGCAGATGCTGCTGCTCCTCCTCCTCCTCCGGCCCCTGCAGCGCTGCTCTGGGTGGGCAGGCAAGAAGCTTCTGCCAGGCAGCTTCTGCCCAGTGCATGGAGCTCTGGCTCTAGCTCCCAGCTGCCTTCCACCCACTCCACCTTCCCAGAGCAATGAGCAGCCACCTAAAGGTGGAGCAGGTGGGAGGCAGCTGGGAGCTGGAGCTCAATACGCTGGGCAGGAGCCACCTGGCTGAAGCTCCCCCGGCCCACCCAGAGTGGTGCAGCAGGAGCCACAGCTGGAGGCAAGCAAGCAGAGCATCCCTGCCGTTCCTGGCCAGCACACAGCTTCTGATGGGGCTCTTCACTTTGTAGCTGCAGCTGGTCAGGTGCTGCTGTGCTCTCCTCACCTCCAGTGACCACTCCTCCCACTTCTGACCCTGCTGCGCTACTCTGGGCAGGCAGGCAGAGGTGGTGGGGGAGCATCAGCCCAGCTGCACCCACTGGAGCTGAGGGGAGCAGAGGAGCATCTGGCTGGCTGCAGCCACACTGGAAACAGCCCTGTCAGAAGCTGCACTTTGGCAAAGGTTGGGGATGGCAGGAGTGCAGTGTGGGCTGCCCTGGCAGGAACAAGTAGGGTGTAACCCCATGTAGAGCACAGTGGGGACAGCTGCAGGCCAGATCCATCCAATTGGCAGGCTGTATTTTGCCCACACCTAGTATAGAGCCAGGGTGGCAGCAACCTGTGGTCCACAGGTCAGATTCAGTCCAGCAAGTGGATCCATCAGATCCAGCTCATAAAGCCAGTACATCTGCAACACTTCTGCAGGATGTGGGCACAGCAGAGGGAAGCGGTGTTGGTGGCCAGGTCTGAAGTGGCAGCCACCTTCAGAGCTAGCTCCATTTAAACAGTCTGCTGCTTCAAAAGGTTGTCTGTTGATGCTTGGTATAGAGTATCAGCACAACAGTATAAAGCTTATTTTGATCTTTTGTTCTTCACTTATCTATGCTAAGAGTTCTCATTTTTTTCTGTAGGGTGAATCACACTTAAATAGTCTTTTATGGATCTTTTACCACTCCAACCCCACTCACTACTATTTTTAATATTGCCAAATATTTTTCCCATTCATTCCATATTCCTCTGGCAACTACAACAACTGTATATGTGGAGAAATAATATTAGAAAATATATTCTTTATTTTAGATGTAATTTTAACAGCTAGAAATTAAGAGGACGCAGCACAGTGTGATCACCCCTTTCTGCAGACCACCTGGAAATTCTCCTTGAATCACAGTAGATAACTAATGCTCTGCCAGACTGCTATTCTATAACCAATGTGCTTGATCAGCTTTTCTGGAGGGATGGATAAGCTTGTGATTTTTATTGTCTGTTTTTTATTTACCTATTTCTCCTTATGTACTGCAGTTGGTTAAGAATTTCAGCGCATGATGCCTCAGTACAGATTAGGAGTTTCATATGAAAAATGTATTGTCAATACTAGTTTTGCTAATGAAGCAAGTATTTCATTTATGCAACTAAAGCAATGTAGTGTAGCATCAATTTAAATCATTATTGGTGGTTTTAAGAAAAATGATCTCCTTTTCCACTTGTCTGTAACTTTCGGGGGAAATGTTATGACATTTTTATTATACTTGGCTCAAAGGTGATGTTTTTTGTCTTGGAAAGTTTGACAGTTTATTTTTGTTCTTTGTGAAGTATGAAGTAAGGATGATTTTCACACTTCAAGAAAGTTTTTTCAGATGCTCTAATACGTGCTTTGCCAAGTTTAATAAAAGTTGGTTGCACAATAAAATTGCTGCATATAAGCAGTGTGTCATTTGCCTAACCTATCCAGAGCACGTGGGATATGATTATGTGAATGTAGCTATGAATATCTTAACACTGACATAAAATGAGTTGAATTGCTATTTTTTGTCTTGGTGATTTTATCTGAGATTTTGTTTGTAAAATAGGAACATGTATTTCAATCTGTTGTCATTTCAAGAAATGAGTTATAAAGGTTCCAATAAAAGCATGCATATGGTATTAGAACTGTCTTAGTTGAATGGTCATACTAAAATAAACCTCATTATTTGAAATTTACAAGACAATGGATATTTCAAGTTGCTTTTTTTCCCTTGGTTTGCAAAGAAATGGATGGTTAAGACAATCTGGAGGGGTTTTCAGCCATTTTACAATTTTGACATACAATGAAACAGATAAAAGAATGTCACTTTATGAATAAACACCAAAGGAGTGGAGAAAACATGCATTTCTATTTCCACACCTTATAATCTCATTTACTGCTGAGAAGGGAACATGATGGCATAGTACTTTGGCCAAAATGATTCACCATCTTCAGTTATGCCATAATTCTCTCTCCACACACTGAATATACATGAAAAGTGTTGATTTGATTTGGAAAGATGTACAAGGGAAACATTTTGGCAGTGCAAGAAAGTATTGTATCTTTCTAAATTACTTATTCAGTTTTTTAAACATTTGTGAATTGTTAGAATAAGGATACACATCCCTCAGGATTGGAGACCCTATGATTTCTAAAGGGAAAGCAAATATTTGATCTGTTGTGGTTTGGCATGGGAAGACAGCATTGTTCATTAAATATATTTACTTTATTTCACATATATTTTTTTGTCTAGACTATTGATGTATTACTTAAAAGTATGTTGAAATCTCTCTAATATAAAGTTTTAAGCACCCTAGCAAAATATGAATTTAAAAGGTCTGGGAGTGTGTAATAACTTTGCTACTTCTTTGAAGACTGAGTAGATGTGGCTGCTGGTAAGATTTTTAGCCATATATACCTCCAGATTATAAACTTGCAATTGGAATCTAATACTTAATTGAGACATATCCAAGAAAAACCCAGTTGCTACAGGAATTAGTGTTAAAGATTGAGCAAGTTTCATCTTTCATGCTGACTAAGAATTGACTCATTGTTCCTCTATCTCATTGTCTTTAACTGGGAACGCCTATTCGTTTTATAATATTTTAGCCTTTTCATGTCAAATAGAGAGTTCAGAGAAATGACTTTGTAATGGTCCTAGGACAGGGGAGTTCAGCTTCTGGCCTACAGGCCAAATGCGGCCTATGAAGCCATGAATCTGATCCTCAAGTCTCCTCACAGGTTAGGAAATTTGGTGGTGGGAGAGGACACAATGTTTACTATAGGTAATATATAACCTCATCTACCTCAGGAAAGAGCCAAAGAAACTTGGAATAAGTCACTAACCCTAGGCAGTAGGAATGCTAAACCAAACAGCTGACAGAAATAAATATGCTGTAGCTCAGGTTGTTTCCTCTTAAAAATTACAGTTTTTGAAGGCCATCTCTCCTGGACCTCCAGGTGGTTGGCTTTATGGCTGTTTTGTAATTTTTCTGTTCCGTGTCTTTTTTAATCTATACTAAGTGTTCTTTTGGTGAAGAGTGAGCTTTGCACATTTCCTTCCTCTTACTGTGCCTTTGAGTCAAAGATTTGAAGGACTCGCACTATGGGCATTTAAACTAAATATGACCTATTTTTTTAAAATACCGCAGCTGCATTGGTGCTAGCAGTGACATAAACTCAGCTGTAAACTGTAGTGCAGATATTCTCACCCTGCTGTGCTGAAAAGGGGGTTTGGAAAAAAAAAAACCCTGGTAAATCCCAGAATAACGACTTATAAAATGCATATTAACCCTTGCTTTACACTTTCCATTTCTAGTTACTTATTTCACTGTTCATATGTTCTTCTCCCAGTGCTGCTTCCAGTTATATATCATTTTGGACACAAACTGCTGATAATATTTGCATCCTGGGCACAAAACCCAGTTGGATCATGGGTGATGCTGCTGACTCCATGGGGAAGTATTAGCATGGTGCCACCAACATCCAGGAAGTTACTACGCCCTACAGCTTCTGCTGTGGCCCAGTGCTGCTTAATCCTGACATCACAGGACCATGGATGGCATTGCCGAATTTAGCAGCTCCTGCCCTTAAGCAGGCCCAAACTCCTACCCCCTCCCTGAGTGCCATTTTAACTCCTACCCACTCACCCCTCTGACATCTGTTTCCAGTGCCCTCTATAACTCAGTTCTCAGGGCTCATGACTTGACCCAGCTACCCACTTTTAGTTACACCACCAGTGTTTGCTTACCTACACAAGGAGCACATCTACACACGCAGTTAGTATGACTGAATCTACTCTGGCTCAGTTTGAATCAGAATAAACTAATCCTGATGTCACCATCTACATATGCCTTTAAGCACAGTAATTTACTGCACTGCTGGATACCACTTGTATTTGAAGCAGGCCATAAATTAGTCTACTGTGCCCTAATTGTTGTGCACATGTAGACTGTGACACTTTACTGTGCAGCAAAATAGTATGCTGCTCAGTAAAGTGTCTAATGTAGACATGCCCAAGAAATGGTAGGTGTTTTCCAAATGCAACAAAAGGAGTAAGACCAGGTATATAGCTTATTCGTTACAATCTTTTGTCCCAAGTGAGTTATGTAGCTTACACAGTTGGAGATGTTTCCTCTCACATCTCTAAACCAATAATGTTGGATGCCAGGGAGGGTAATGAATAGGTGACAGGTAATTCTAGTATATCCAGTTCAGTGCTCTCCCCCTAAAATATCCATCCCTGCCCCTATCAGAAACAGGATACTGGGCTAGATAGACCATTGGTCTGACCTAGTATAGCACTTCTTATGTTCTTACTAGATTTTTCTGTTCATTCCTTTTCTAGCAACCCTGTTTCATTTTTAGTTTCTTTATATTCCACCCCAATAGATTCATAGATTCATAGATGTTAGGGTCAGAAGGGACCTCAATAGATCATCGAGTCCGACCCCCTGCATAAGCAGTAAAGAGTGCTGGGTCTAGATGACCCCAGCTAGATACTCATCTAACCTCCTCTTGAAGACCCCCAGGGTAGGGGAGAGCACCACCTCCCTTGGGAGCCCGTTCCAGACCTTGGCCACTCGAACTGTGAAGAAGTTCTTCCTAATGTCCAATCTAAATCTGCTCTCTGCTAGCTTGTGACCATTGTTTCTTGTAACCCCCGGGGGCGCCTTGGTGAATAAATACTCACCAATTCCCTTCTGTGCCCCCGTGATGAACTTAAAGGCAGCCACAAGGTCGCCTCTCAACCTTCTCTTGCGGAGGCTGAAAAGGTCCAGTTTCTCTAGTCTCTCCTCGTAGGGCTTGGTCTGCAGGCCCTTGACCATACGAGTTGCCCTTCTCTGGACCCTCTCCAGGTTATCCGCATCCTTCTTGAAGTGTGGCGCCCAGAATTCCACGCAGTACTCCAACTGCGGTCTGACCAGCGCCCTATAGAGGGGAAGTATCACCTCCCTGGACCTATTCGTCATGCATCTGCTGATGCACGATAAAGTGCCATTGGCTTTTCTGATGGCTTCGTCACACTGCCGACTCATGTTCATCTTGGAGTCCACTAGGACTCCAAGATCCCTTTCCACTTCCGTGCCACCCAGCAGGTCATTCCCTAGGCTGTAGGTGTGCTGGACATTTTTCCTCCCTAGGTGCAGCACTTTGCATTTCTCCTTTTTGAACTGCATCCTGTTGTTTTCTGCCCACTTGTCCAACCTATCCAGGTCTGCTTGCAGCTGTTCCCTGCCCTCCGGCGTATCCACTTCTCCCCATAGCTTTGTGTCATCTGCAAACTTGGACAGAGTACATTTGACTCCCTCGTCCAAGTCGCTGATGAAGACATTAAAGAGTATCGGTCCAAGGACCGAGCCCTGCAGGACCCCACTGCCCACACCCTTCCAGGTCGAGACCGACCCATCCACCACGACTCTCTGGGTGCAACCCTCTAGCCAATTCGCCACCCACCGGACTGTGCAGTCATCCACATCACAGCCTCTTAGCTTGTTCACCAGTATGGGGTGGGATACCATATCGAAGGCCTTCCTGAAGTCTAAGTATACGACATCCACCCCTCCTCCTGTGTCCAGGCGTTTCATAACCTGGTCATAGAAAGAGACTAGATTGGTCAGGCACGATCTGCCCGCCACAAACCCGTGCTGGTTTCCCCTCAGCATAATTTGCCCTGCCGGGCTCTCACAAATGTGAGCCTTGATAATTTTTTCAAAGACTTTACCAAGGATGGAGGTGAGACTGACTGGCCTATAGTTGCCCGGGTCCTCCTTCCTCCCCTTCTTGAAAATGGGGACCACGTTAGCCCTTTTCCAGTCCTCCAGGACTTGGCCCGTGCGCCACAAGCGTTCGAATATTCCTGCCAGTGGCTCTGCAATGATGTCGGCCAGTGCCTTCAGCACCCTCGGATGGAGCCCATCCGGGCATGCCGATTTAAAGGCATCCAGTTCTTCCAAATGACTCTGCACCACCTCAGGATCTACGTATGGAAGTCTGGTGCCTTGCTGCTGCCTCTCTACAACCCCAGTGAGAGACTTGTTGTGCCCCTCACTTAGGAACACTGAGGCAAAGAACTCGTTGAGGAGTTCAGCCTTGTCCCCCCTATCTGTCACCAATTGTTTCTGCCCATTTAGCAGTGGTCCTATTCCTCCCTGGGCCTTCCTTTTACTCCCAATATATCTAAAAAACAATTTCTTGTTGTCTTTTACTTGGGTTGCCATCCTCAGCTCCATGGTAGCTTTGGCCCGCCTAACTGCCTCCCTACAAGCACGAGCAGAGGAGGTATATTCATCTTTAGTGATCTCACCCTGTTTCCACTTTTTATGTGCTCCCCTTTTGGCCCTTAGGCTGCCCTGGATTTCTCTGGTCAGCCATGGAAGCCTCCTGGCCCCTTTCCCTCTTTTGCCTTGCTCGGGGATCGTTTTGCTTTGTGCCCGAAGGATCATTTCCTTAAGGCACAGCCACCCTTCTTGGGCTCCCATCCCTTCAAAACTCCTACTCTGCAATAGTCAAACCCTTCACTCCAAAGGCAATTCACTTAGAAATGTTAGCAAGCCAAATAGTTAAGTGGATGACTTGGTCATACACTTTCTGGTAGCATGGGTTGGTTATATTGATCAAATCCATACTGTTCTTCCTATCTGTGATTTTTCTTATTATTATTTGTGATGTAGTACACAGTCTGCAATGTTGGCAGAATTATGAATAATGTGAGAGTGAATGTCATGTAGTATTATAAAGTCATTTATGGTTTGGCTTGTTGACTATATTTTGGTGGGATTCAAGCTGCGTATTGTCTTTCAAAACAGTATTTGAATATATATAGTTATCACTTCTAACAGTTTTATCATTAATAGTATAATTGAATAATTTTTATGGTATTAAGTTCATGCTATAGAAATTTCTCATTTAACTGAAGCTACAGAGACAGCTGTCGTACACTGTGTATACTGACATCTCTGTTTACATGGTCTATGATTTAGTACCATTGGCCTTTACATATGCTTGATCAGTCTTAGCATGTTGAAATATTAGTAGAGATAACTAGGGAGGGAAACAAAATTTTCCCTCCCTAGTTATCTCTACTAATATTTCAACAAAATTTTAATTGTAAAGGAAAAATGCTTAAACATGAATAAAAGTTACTTCTGCACATGTGCCTGATCTAAGTGCTAAGAAGTACTTAGCACCTTATGTTCTGTTGATTTAAGTGTTTGCAGGTGTTTAATGTATCTCAGTGTTAAAACTTCTGTTAACATGTTAACATGTTTTCTGCTCAAAGGGTAGAGTATAGGTATCAGATCAAATTTACCATCTCTGTGGTGTCATTAGGTCAGAGGTAGAAATTAATATTTTTACAGTCAAACACCAATAAATACTTTAATATTGTACTTTTTTTTAATAGGGTTTGGGATCTGGAAGGAAATCAAAAGGCTTATTTTGTTCTTCATTCCCCTGGAGTGAGTGTGTGCTGGCATCCTGAGGAGGCTTTTAAGGTTGTGCTTTGCAGTTTACTTTCTTAAACCTATATGAAGATTCGTACTGTTCTAAACTATAAAATATTGAAGTCTTAATAAGACTGGAGTTTAAGGCATCAAAGAAGAAATTTATTTTTACATTTCATTAGCAACAGATTCTGTAAATTTACTAGTTTTGCAAAGGCTAAATATGATAACCAAGATTTAGTGCTGGGTCTAATTTTTCCAAAAATGAGGAACATGCTCTATATTCCACCCTCCCCCCAAACAAATTTATGTCATTTTGTATTTGGTTTCTAAGTATGTCCCTTTGTATTCCAGGTCTGCCTCTGCTTACTGAGATTCTAAATTCCATTGATACCTAAATTTTAGCAGGTTAGATGCATCTTAATCACTTTGAATCAAGATACAGGTTTCCCCCCCACCCCCCTGTTCCAAACAGTAAATGGCTTGGTTTGTTGTCCTCTCCTAGTTCCTTGGCAACTACTACTGAAAGAGCAAATAACTTTGCGGTTGGTTAATATGAATTATTTCCACCCATCTCCTTATACAACTTCCTCATTTATCTTTTTATCTGTTTGGATTTCACACATCCTACTGCTTAATTCTGTTGTCCCTCTTAATTTTACCAGACTTATTCAACTCAGTTGATCTAATACAGGGGTTGGTAACCTATGCCTTGTAGGGTAGATCCAGTCCACGAAGAGGTCCAGTCTGGCAAGGGGGATATGCAACATGGAGATGTGCCATACCACCCATCTCCTTTACAGCACTCTTGCTGCAGAGCCTTCTCCTTTGCTAGGTCTGTACTTACCCTCACTGCAGAGGGGTTAAGGATCAAAGGTGAGGCAGCTGGCCACTCTGTTCCTGATCTAATCAAATCAACCCACTTCCCCCCTCCCCTCATCCCTATGCCCTTTTTCCTTCTATTTAAAACCCATTCTTTCTGCAAGTCTATTCATAGCATCTGACAAAGTAACTTGTTCCCTACAAAAGCTCATATCTCACTAAACCAGTTAGTTTCTAAGGGCCCTGGCAGACATTGTATTTATAATGCAATTAATGCCAAAAATTTCAGCGTGCCATGCATTCAGTCGATTTATAGTTCCATAAAATTGAAAACCAGCCACAAAGATGTTCCATATATATAATTGAAGTGGTGGTGCCAACAATCACCTGATCACAACAATCAGGGGCAACTTCGAGTCCCAGTATAGCATCCAGAGCTGTCCCCTTGAATTGGGATGCTGGGCAGCCCATGTCTGAGCTGAAAACTCAGCTCAACATTGGTATCAAACATGTAGTAGTCCTGGAGTGTGGGATAGTTGCTCCCTGCTTCATATGCAAGATTATGCAACGGACAACCCCAGTTATGCAATTGGGATCTGAGAAATTTTATGGCCTACTGCAAATATCGCATGTCCTGCCATGCACATCTAGAATGGCAGAATGCTTGAGGTTTGGGGTGGAGGATAAGAGTCAGTGGCTCCCAATTGTGCTATTATTTTAACATTTCCCAGGGGCCTAAGGTGCCACCCTGCCTTACTATCTGCGTGACATGTTGTCTTATGGATCATTGAGCTGACATTCAGTTTATGAACTTATAGTTAGGGACCACTGGAATTCATGCTGGAAAGGTCCTTTAATCTTGCAGTTTCCCCCGTGCACCCCCTGCCACTGATTGGCCTTGCTGCTTGATCCTAATGGCCAGGAGGCAAAAACCACAGTTTTAAATACACCACAATTTTTGCTTCCATCTGGTCAGCAGCAAGTGGCAGGGCCGCTGGGGCCCCTCCACCAGTCAGTCAGCAGTGGGAGGAAAAAACTGCAGCATATTTAAAACCATGGTTTTCACCTCCCTAAGTAATAAGTTTCATTTTAAAAATTCTTCCTTCAAAAAGGCCCGGGTAACTTATGAGCATACTGCTACATTCCTTTCCATCCTGATGAAGTCTACTCTTAGCCATAGGAGAGGTGGAGGATGGTTTATAGCATGGAAGGTCTGATAGGAGTAGTTTCAGCTGAGAGTGAATTTCAGGTTCTAATGAATAATGAGCAAATATAGTATATTAAAAAGCCCTTAGAATTTAAATAAACCTTTCAAACTTCTTCCCAGTGTGTCATTCACCCTGTCAAAATTTTTCCAGACAGTTTCATTTCTGTCCCATTGAAGCCCTTCTGAACTTAGGCTATTGTTATTGTTTGTCAATGTTACAGTGCCCACAGGTATGACGGCTACTCTAGGACAAAACAGAGAGATGTGGTCACTTCCCCACCATCAGCCCTTCTAAGTCTTAGATGTGTCACAGCAGATGAGGCAGCAGACTGTCAGAAGAAAGTAAGAAGGGGTATGAGGAGGGTTTCAATCCATGAGGTCACAGAGTAACACAGTTTAAGAGTGCACAACCCTCAGTGGTTTAATTCTAAATTTTTTCATTCCTATTTTAAACAAAGCTGATAGTGGGTGTCAATGTTTGGCATTTCCATAATGAATTCATTTATTTTGAGGGGGAGAGGAGATTCATAGGTGAAATTTGCTTAGAGTATATAGAAGGTGCAGTAAAAATCTAAATATATTTGAAATCCTGGTGTATTGATCTCATTAGCGCGCAAGGGAGTTTTGAAGATTAAATAGCTGACGCTTCTACAGCGGTTTGTAAATGTTTATTAGTAGTCATACTCACATCCTGACACTTTTTAGGGCTGGAGACTTTGTACCCTGTATTCAGCTTCATTATTGACTCTGGCTTTGCTGCCTTAGAGATCGGTGTTCACATTTTCTCTCTGATGCACCCATCAGTTACTACCTGAAGTATCAGTTTCAAACATCTGTTCAAGTTACCATAAAACTATTGTGAATACTTGCACTCTGTTCTCCCTTTATATAGTGTATAAAAATATATAAAAGAAATAAAGTAAGGTTAAAAAACTAATTCCTGTAGATAAGTATTACAGACTAGATTCCTCTAAACTTAGTTACAAAGTACCAAAATATGAAATGGATCTACAGGGTTTTATTTGCCCTTGCCTCTGACCCTTATTAGAAAGCAGTATTTCTGTTGGAGGGTTTGTCTAAAAGAGGACACACCTTCGTCCAAACAGATATGTCGGGACTTTTAAGTCCCTCTGTCAAAAACCTCCTTAACAGTATTTCCTCAAAATGTTGTTCTAATCCAATGGGGTTATCGCCCTTGTGACACTTCTTGTTTGTAAAGTCATACTTTCTTATGTCAAAGTGGGATAATTATCATTTTTCGTTTCTCGAACATACTTGGACATTAGATTTTTTTTAATTGCCTACTTAAATATTATATACATCATAATGTTCCCCTCAAAGCATCCTGGGATAGTTTAATCTAGTGGGGGCCAGTCTGTTTTGCAGTGGTACCACAAATTAGCCCCCGCAACCTCCCTGACTGCTACTGTGATCCACTTCCCCCGCCCAATCTGCTCCTCTCCTTTCTTCTCCGTGCCCCGTGCTCTCCTTCTAATCTGATGCTAGGCTTTCTGCCCTCTGTTGTGCTGCCTGCCCTCTCCCCAAACTGCCGCACACAGAGGCTGCCCATGCCACTTGTGGTACATGTGCTACAGGTTGGCCAGCCCTGGCTTAATCCAAAAACTCATTCCACACTAGTGAGCAAAGAGATTCTTGAGCAAGTGACATTGAGTAGAACTTGGTTAGATAAAATAATTGTTACATTTCAAAAATAAATAGACTATTACATTACTTGGCACACGTAATTCATCCATTTTTTTGCTACATCAGAGTCCAAAAGAAAAGTTCCTGAGTTCTGTTAAAATAAGCTCAGCCTCTGGTCCCACATACAGTCAACATTGGTATTCCCTGGTCATTATAAAAACAGTTCACAATAAAAATTATTAGATTTCTATTTCTGCATGGCCAAACCACTTTTAAAAATATTTGAGAAGGCCTACAATTCAACATATGTAACATGGGAATTGATAGGTGTCAGTTCATGTACTTTTCTCTACCAAAAATATTCCCACTAATTTAAATACTAGAAGTTTGGTTTCATTTTTGTTTTGTTTCATGTTCTCCATCGTGAATACCTTTCAACTCTAATAAGCGTTTGCTATGTCTATTAATGCTTGGCTGCAGGAGGATAAGATTTGCTATGTAGTAACTTAAGATTTAAAATTTGATTTTTGCAAAGAATGCAGTTTACAAAGTTGTATTAAAATGCATCTATTACTTCTCTTACAGTTGATGGTGGCAGAGAAGAATGGAACGATACGATTCTACGATCTCACTACACAGCAAGCCATTCTGTCTCTTGAGTCTGGACAAATGCCGCTGATGTCAGCAGACTGGTGTTTAAAAAACACCTTTAGAATTGGAGCAGTAGCTGGGAATGATTGGCTAATCTGGGATATCAGGTCCAGGTATCATCAAATTACTGAGCAAGACATCCTCACCATATTCTTTCTATTTACATTATTAGAACTGCTATTTTTACTATGTTTTGTTAACCAATTAGCATTGCATGTAGTCATCCCACTCACTTGTGATTTAAATGAAGTTAACCAAGCATTCATAAATAATGCAGGTATCTCCAATATTCTTTATATATCTTTCCCTAGTGAAAGCAACAGCAAGTCAGTCCATTTTTTTCACTGCCAAGCTGTGTCTCCTGACATAGGTAACAACTAGGGCTGAGCGAAACAGCACCATTTCACTTCAACTTCTGTTTCAATGATTCGATGGAACAATGTTTTGTTTCAAATTTATTTTTGTTTTGAAAGCACTGTTCCATTTCATTTCGTCAAAACAGTTTCGCTGTTTCGAGTTTAGTCCACACCCTGGGAGGAGTCCGGCAGAGCCCTCTTGGGGGTGCGGGCAGGAGGCTGCTGCTGCTGCTGGGAGCTGATCCTGGTGGAGGGAGGTGGAGCGCAGCCCCAGTGCTGTGCATCAGGCAGTAAGCTGCTAGGAGCTGAGCCCAGTGAAGGGGGCTGGTGCGCAGCACTGGCAGTGCACGCCATCTCCCTTCACCAGGCTCAGCTCCCAGTGGCTCCAGCCCCGTGGAACACAGCCCTGGTGGCAGGAAGCAGAGTGCAGCGCCAGCTCTGGCTGCCTCTTGCTACCAGGCTGGTTTCCATGGGGCTGGTGGAGCCAATGGGAGCACAGCCCAGTGTCAGGAGGTGGGCAGAGCTGGTGTTGTGCTCCCATCAGCTCCTCCAGCCCCATGGAGTGCAGCCCAGCAGCAGGAGGTGGGGAGAGCCAGGACTGCACTCCCCGCCTGGCTGAGCCACATAGGGCTGTAGAGCTGCTGGGAGTGCCCTGGCCCTCCCCTGCCTCCCACCACCTGACTGCTGCTTTGAAACTCGAAACGTTCTGGAACTTTCAGAATGTTTCGACTGGCCTCATTTCATTTCAAGGCTGTTTCAAAGCCCTTCATTTCATTTCAATTTTGCTGTTTCAAGGTCGAAACAAGTCGAAATGAAACAGCCGGCGAAATTTCGCACAGCCCTAGTAACAACTGCAGATTTTGGGATCGCTCTTTAAATGCTGCCTTTACCACAGGATGGGATTATCCTGTTCCCATTTCAAGAGTGTCCCAGACTCCCTCAGTCCATTGTGCTATATAGCCTTCTGAAAATTTCACCTTCATAAGTGGGGTTAGACCTCAAACTTTCTGTGCTGGAGACACAAATTAATCGCAAGCTGTTTCATTGGCAGGCATCTGGTTTGTTTTTTTTCACCCTTCCTTGAATGGGGACACAAATATACCTTCTATATTCCTTGCTGCTGTTGGCATCCCATGTTTTTCTTCCCCATCGATCTTCCATGTTATTAAATATAGTATGTCTTGAACAGAAAGGTAGGGGAATCTCTTAAATTCTAAAACAACACACAACCAACATCTAGAGGAGAAATTCTGTAAGGCCAAGGTCCAAAGGAAATCTAAAAAAATTAAAATTCCTCTTCAGATCCTATGCAACTTTGCCCCCTTTTTATCTCTTCCTCTCTCACAGGTGGACTCCTCAGCCTGTCAGGACCCCAATGTGAGACTGCCTACCTGCCAAAATAAAATTTATCTTTTTTTTTGGTAGATTCCCCACATTCCATTCCATTTGAACTTGCCACTCCTGTAAACAATTTCTATTTTTTGCCCTTGCAATGTAAAGTTCAGTGTAAGTATCATTTGCTACAGCTTGCAGAATGGCTCTTATACTAAATGGTATATTTTACAGGTATCCACAAGATAAAAGACCTGTCCACGCAGATCGAGCCAAATTATTCAGGTATTTTTTTTTGTTTTATATTCCTACTATTAGTATTCTACAGTTGCATATAGGGACCTACCTGAGTCATAGTGAGACACTGGGTTTTTCATGGCCTGTTCACAGCACACAGAGCCAATTTCTTGGGCATTTCGCAGCAGTCCTGCCTCTTGCCACTGATTGGTAGAGGGTGCCCTCACTGTCTATTTCACTACCACTTTTTTTTTTTGGTTGATTTCATGGGAAATCGTGGCCAATGCCAGGTTTCCCAACGATTGTGCACAACACTGTTTTCTGTGGTTTCCACAAAACCACAATGTAGGTAGGTTTTATATAACATTATATATATTATATAACATTCCTCAGCAGCTCTCAAAGGAGGTCACTGTAATTATCTTCATTTTACATATAAAGCTTGTGAGGCAAAAAGATTTGAAGTGACTTGTTCAAGGCATCCAGTAGGCTAGTAACAGTGCCAGGAATAGGACAGAAGTCTCTTGACCCTTAATTCAAGTACTGTCTAGTACACCATACTTCTGCATTACTAAGCAAGCTTAGATGGAAAATATTGAAAATACGGAACTTTCCAGTTTTCATGTCCTTCCATTAACAATTTTTAAAGGGCTATATCCTACAGGATTCCACTCTGAGTGGGAGTTTGAGTGTGATTGGCACTTAGCTGGGGGGGTTTTAAGGTACATAGATTGTAAAAGGCAATGAATAGTGAGTCTTTTCTAAAAAATAAAGTATTTTTGTTCCTGTATTTGAGTTTTTTAGTGTTATTTCTGAAAGTTCAAACAATGCTTAACTACAAAAAATCAGGTTCATATATAATACTGATAGTTCAACACTTGAATTTAAAAGCACTTTTGTTTTATTTTAGGTGGTCCCGAGTGAATGAAAATTTGTTTGCGACTACTGGCTATCCAGGAAAGATGTCTAGTCAACTTCTAGTTCATCATTCAGGACATCCTCAGGTAAAATTATATAATGCTGTGTTCTGGGTGGGATTCATCTATTCTCTTTAAATCACATAAGTAAATATCTAATAATTACCTTGAAAAGGTAACTAGGATTGCCTACAGGTGATTACTACTTGTTTTTCCAGACCAAAAGTCACCCAAACATGAGCTGACCACAATTTTCTGTATAACTAGTTTAGTTACGATATGACTAAGTCTCTGCTTTAGGTTTAAAATAAGTGCATTTAAAATTCTTGATTGAAATTTATTAGAGGTGCACTGATATATCGGTTGCTTCAGATTGGCACTGATAAAAGGGCAATTACATTATTGACTTTTTTTTGGCTGTTGTAGGCAATAATGTTTACCTATAACTATGCCTTCTGGCCAGGGCCCTGGACACCTGGGTCCTTCTCCCCTGCAGGGCCAGGGCCCCTGGATGCCTGGGTTCCCTCAGGGAAACAGGTTTCCCCTTGCAGGCAGGCAGCATTCTAGCCTGCAAAAGGTCCTGCTTGGAGTTGCTGGGAGCAGGATGCAGGGAGTCCACATGCATGTGCGTGCCTGCATGCATGCACATGGCCAGAAATACAGCTGGGCAGCATGGAGAGCAACTCCCTGCAAGTAAGTCTGTGGAGGGGAAGGGGACAGGGGGGGAGGGATCAAGGCCCCCATGGTGAGGGAGCGAGTGAGGAAGTGGCAGAGGCTGGGGGCACTGCCCAGCCAGGGTGGTACATGCAACCTGGGGCCTAATGCATAAGGGTAACAACTGATTGGGAAGGTATAGGTCATGTGTCTTTGAAATCCTAAGCAAAGATTATCAGTCAGGTGAGTATATTGCATATTTCTTTTTGTGTATTTGGAAGAGGAATGAGAATCTGCTCTGTTGTTCCCTTCATTTTTTTTGTGTGTTTTCATATGTAAATGTTTGGCTTGCTCAGAATCCTAGAAAATATTAATTCATATTTTCTTTAAAACATGCACATTGAATCATTCCATATTTAAGCTGCCAGTTACAGAATGCAAATAAAAACTAACACCTGCCAGAAATCCTACAGTATTTTGTAATTCTAATGCACTCTAGGGAAATAAATTGTTTTAATAGCACAGACGGAAAAAATATATTAGGCAAATTTTTATTATTTTGGACACACAAACATACTGTCTCCAAGCACCGTACTTAACTGTAATCTTGAATATCTGGTTTTATTAAAATAGTCTTGGGTACAGAGAGAACATTTGTAAATACCTTCCAATGGTTCCATTTTGTCATTTCAATGCTTTGCTTTAATGTACGTATAGTAGCTGATGGAACAGAATAGCAACTAATGAGATTTTTAATTTAAATTGCTGTACTTACTTGAATATGAGATGACCTTGAATATAAAACAACCCCACAATTATTAGGTTCTATACATGGAAATTTTTTGTTAGAATTTTTCAGGCATAGAATCTAATTATTGGAGATTTGCCTTGAATGTGTCCCCCTCCCACTGCTACCGCAGGGAAAATAAATCTGGGGGATTAGGTAACCCCCTTGCCCTCTCTCTCCCCCCAGCTTCCTTCCCCTGTAGCCCTTTCCCCCTTCCTTACTGTCAAACCCTGCTATCCCTGAGCACATAGAAGGGAGAAGCAAATTGGAAAGTGCTGACCTAGAAATACACATACCTGTACACGCAGTCCTCAGACTTACGATGCAATTGGTTCCTGAAAACCGCATCTTAAGTTGAAATGTCATAACTCAGAACCAATTTTCCCATAGGAACAATGTTAAAAAAGGGGAATTGGGTCCTTTACAATGCTCAACACAGCTGCCTCCAGCTGGTAAGTCCTTTGTGGTGGGAGAGAAGGCGTGTGGAGAGGCAGATCAATGCCTCCGCAGTGAGGGAGAGATTGGGACAGGGGCTTGGGCAAAAACTGCCAAACTGGGGCAGGGGGGCGCAGGGAGGGGGTGGGGTGGCTCCCGCTGCTACGCACCACTGGTCCGGGAGTGGCTTGTACGGCTGCTCTGGCCACTGCTCCCGCTGCCAGTCTGGAAGGGCATTGTGAGGCATGTGCCCCTGAATTTCCACGGGGCAGGTGGAGCTGGGGCTGCGCCTGGCTGTGCTCCAGGCGGGAGGTGGAAGGCACTGGGAGCGGAAGCTATGCCCTTCTGCTGCTCACCCAGCCAGGATGGGGCAGAGCTGCTGTGCTATCTCCAGACAAGTGGCATGAACCAGCAGGACCTACCCTGGCCACCCCGCACCCCCTAGACGAGCAGCGGCTTCATCCTGCGCGCCCTCCCCCCCCCCCCCATCCCAGCTGGACAAGCAGCGTCAGGGCATGGGGGTGGCATGTGCCCCCAGATCAGGGTGGGCAGGGGAGCGGGGGCTATGGCAGGGCTGCAGCCACCCTAAAATTTGCGATAGCCCCCCCATAGCCTCCGCCGCCCACTCAGAGCGCAGCCCGGTGCAGCCCTGGCCCTGCCTGTCCTGCCCCAATCTGAGGGCACATGCCCCCCCCATGCCCTGCCGCCGTTCATCCAGCCAAGGCAGGGGTGGGGGCTCACAGGACAAAGGGAGACTTGGGCAGGGCAGAATGGGGGGGCATGGGACAAAACCGTTGCTCATCCAGGAGGCAATGGGAGGCCAAGGCGGCTCTTGCCACTGTGCACCGCTTGTCTGGAGGCAGCGCAGCGGCTCCACCCCACCCCAGTTGGGCGAGCGGCAGGAGGGCGTAGCCCCCACTCCCAGCGCCTTTTGCTGCCCACCTGGATTACAGCCCAGCGCAGCTCTGGTCCTGCCTGCCCCAAACAGATCTGGGGGCATGCCCCCACCCCCATGCTCTCCCAGAGCAGCAGCTGGAGCAGCAGCCAGAGCCACCAGACAAGCCGCTGCCAGACTGGCAGCATACACTGGTGGGAGCTGTCCAACCCCCTCTCTGCGCCCCCACTCCCTGGGTGGGCAGCTTTTGCCCCAGCCCCAATCCCTCCCTCACTTTGGGGGTGTTGATCTGGCCCCCCACGCCCCTTCCCTCCCCCCACCACAAGGGACTTACCAGCTGGAGGCAGCTGTGTCAAGCGTCATAAATTCAAAACCCATGTTGGAACCTCAAAACAGGGTGTATATTTATAAAGGTCATAAGTACCATTTATTGTAACTCAAAAGGTTGTAAGTCGAGGACTGCCTGTAGTAACTTGCATATAGGGCGATTACTACAGGTACCCATAGACTTTAGTTCATCCAGAATTGATGCAGTTTACCTCTTTTGAAACTGCTGCAACTTTTAGGACAGGTACTCCATAAACATAAGCAACATTTCTATATATACTGGTATATAGTATAAACTGTGCATAACATCAGTCCAAAGCCAAAGGTTCACAATTTACCATGTAGGTCATTGGCTTGGGCCCTACCAAAGACAGCAGCATTTCAAGCCATGATGACCCCACAGCTCAGCACTGCTCAGCATGTATGTGTACTACAGATACCCCCTACAAAGGATCCATGTGCTAATTAGCCCCTGCTCATGACTGGAGCCAGGTGTTCTTGTCACGGGTCCTGGGATGCTCCAAAAATTTAGATGCAGATGAGGCATGAGGCAGCCCGTTCCAACTCCATTTCATAGAGGGTGGAGCCACACTAATCATACGTGACAGGCTGAGAGAGGGAGTGACAAAGGGATTCTGGGTAAGCTGCTTGGGGCTCCATTTGATGGTATTTGTCAGACATTTAAGGCTGGTTAAAAAAAAAGACTCATTGGAAATGGGAAGAAAGGCTCAGCTCAGCTGTGCGCATAAAGAGGAAGTTGAAATGTATTCAATGTATAACAGCTTGCCATGACTTGTAAAAGAATCAGCTCTGAAAGAGGCCAAGTGCAGTGCGCACTACCGTATCTCATTCAGGTGGGCTGCACTAACCTATCCTTGTGATAGGTTACACTATCAGCATCTCGGCCCTTGTGGCTAAGAACAAATGCAAGCATTTTTGATACCATAGGCAGGGTATCAGGGCTGGCTCTGGCCTTCCTAGTGCCAGCCTAGTATTGCAGTATCTCCAGGCCTAGTGCCAGTTCCCTCTGAAGGGAACACCCACCCATTTTTTAAGGTCCACACCAAAAAAAAATTTTCCTGTCAGTACGTCTGCCTTATGTGGGTCATGTGTTTTATAAACATGCACAGTGTTGGCTGCATTTAATCAACTTCAGACTTGGTTGCCATCACTGAGAACATGCTGCTTTTGGCAGCAGTTTAATGATAATGTATTTAATAAAGTTTTCTTGCGTGTGAATGTAAGATGAAGACCTTTTTTCCCCCATGTTGATTGGGGGAACCTCATCTTGTATTCGAATAAATATGGTATTTGGTTTAGGTGGTTTAATTAGAATTTCAGATTTTTGTACATCTGTTGAACTTACAGTCACATATACAGTCTGGAATAAAAAATGTGTATGATATGCTTTCTCTTTTTTTTTAGCCCATTCTCATTGGCTCAGCAGCTGTAGGATCTGGTCTGACCTGGCACAGAACTCTTCCATTATGCGCAGTTGGAGGAGATCATAAGATTTTCTTTTGGATAACAGAAATGTAAATAAACATCTATTGTGATTGTTAAACTTTCCAAATACTGTCTTTCTGTAGTAAAATACAAAGAAATCTAGTCGCTCACGTATATTTGTTGAGAAACTGTAAAAACAAAGTAATCAAAATATGCAGACAAAACAATTTAAATCCCTTTGCTTATGTATAGATTACATATAACAAGTTTTTGTAAAGCATAGCTCAGGGACCAGATTCTCTTCTACCCATTGGATGTCTTAGTGGACTTAGATGCTGCAGTACAATTTTGTTCTACCCCAAAAAATCTGTTAATGCAGCTAACATTTGTAACACAGTGGGCGCGTCTAAATGAGATTCTTACTAGGCATTAGCCTAATAACACTGCATAGTAGTGCGTTACACCAAAAAACATACTAATAGTGTACTGCGCAAGGTTATTAGACTAATGCGCAGTAAGCATTGCTAAACCATGTGTCAGTGCTACTGCACATTAATTCTAGGTACTGCGTATTTAGTTAATATTTTATTAAGGAAGTACTAAACTAAATGCGCAGTATCTAAGGCGCATTAATGAACATGTAGACACGCCCAGTCATACTCTTAAGCTTGAGTCACAAAATAGCAACGAGGAGGAAAACCAACCCACCTTTTGCATTAACTGTTTTTTGGAGACTTAAGGAGAATGTAACATAAACACACTTAGACACCTGAATTCACTCATGCACCTGATGGGTGGTATAGACTTGGCCCCATGTCTTCAGTATTGGTATGTTTTTTCCTTTGAAATCAAATGTGTGTATTTTTCACAATACATTTGTTGAGATGTAAGAGGTTTTTTATACAGTCTCCATGAGACCGTGTTCAAGTGACAGTTTTGTCTAAATATGGGGCTTATTGCTAGATTAATCTATGCCTTTATGAAGATCTGAGCTGTATTAGCAGATGTTTCTGATGCTGTCAATGCAGCCCCTGCAACCAACCAACTGCTTCTGTCCACTGGTAACAGCAAGCTTCCATGGACATCGCCTTACTAAAAAGGAGAATGTTTGTTTTTTATCTACTGTCAGAAAATGTTATCCTTAAGCTATCAGTTTGCTATAGTGAGCACATTTGCTGAATGTACCTGTTACTGATAATACTGAACTGGTTTATTATATTAATAATCTGAGTAATCATTTTTAACTTTTGCCATATCTGCAAGCTACTACCTATGAAAAATCAGGAAAATTGACTTATTTTCACAATATTAAGGGGGTGGAGAAGGAAATAATTTTTTAGCATTTGACTCTATATTAGTAACTAGTAGACCCATCTGATTTGGATTTTAAATTATTTTAAACTAATCTTTTTATGTTGTCATGAACTTCACATGAAGTATAACAAATAGCCTGAGAAATATCCTTTTGATATACAGTTGTCTTTACCCAGCCTACAAGAAGGGGAGGGGCATGACGTGTCTGCTTTCTAGAAGTATGCTTTTCTTGACCCTCTAACCCAGTGGTTCTCAACCTACGGGCCACAAAGACTTTTGACAGTGTAGAAATGAGAGGTATTACAGAATATTGATTTGTACTGCATTACTGTCAGATAACAGATACAAAACAACATTTTTAAATGGATACTCAGGAAGTAAGTTGTGTGGGTGCAGCCCACACAACACATTGAGAGCTGCAAGTGTGGCCCACTGTGGCAAATAGGTTGAGAACCACTGCTCTAACCCAGTGTCCAGAAATGAAGAAAAAGCCAGAGAGGGAAGTTGAGCAGTAGAGACAGGCTTTCTGTCCCCTTACATAGCTCCAGTACTGCAAACTGGCTTTCAAGCTTTCAGACATTGAGTGGTTCACTCCAGAATAAGGTAGGTACATTTGCTATAGCAGCTCCTGTGTTATTGTTCATCCTTACTAGCAACATATAGGGTGTTGACAAAGATAAGGGGACTTAACAGCAGCTCAGAGAGGGTTATTTTCTTCTCTGACCATTATGGTAGTTGGTGATTGCTGAAGTTATAGTCAGGACCATAATTTAGAGCAACCTTAAGTTTGCCTGGTACACAATTATGTACCAGGCAAACTGGTACACAACCATGCCAGTATCAAGACAGCAAAAAGCTAGCTAAAAGTCATCTTTTAAAAATTCATTATTCCTTCCCAATCTTTATTTCTTTCTTGAGAGGTTAATGTTTTAATCTCCCACCAGAATTTACAAGAAACATGACCATGAAATTTGTCAAAAAATAATTTATTATTCCCACCACTGTCTGAAATTTGCTTTTCTCCAAATCAGACGGTGTCATTTTCTGTAAGAACTGGAGTTTTGTTAATCTTGTTCAGAAAGGTTTAGCAGCTTTTTATTTTGAGTGATCATCAACGTGTGATTCTCCCCTATTCAAAGGCATCCAAAATGTAGAGAGCTGTTTGGGGGCTTTGGGGGTTTTTTTGTCTCTTTAATTCTGCTTTATATATATCTTTCCCTTTATTAAGTCCTGCTCCATTCATATTCTTATACCACATCTGTCTTCATGGTATTTGGGTATCTACATTCTATGTACAGCATACTTCCTACATTGTATTGATAGTTGCTGAGCCTTGAATACTTGTCTCAGCTGTTTTCTCATTTCAATAGCAACTAATGCAATGGACATCCTTAGGGCTTTTCTGGTCTTATGGGTTGTAGCTTTAAAAAAAAAAAAAGAATCACAACCTCTCTTCTACTTGATGTCAATGGTTGGGCAAACAAGAATGAGTTTTACAGTACGCAGTTTTCACATGTAACAAGCTATTATGAGCAAATTTTAAAACACTATAGCTTACAATGCACTGTTTCAAGAATTGTTTCATTTTTTATATTTATCAGTAAAAGAAGAGCCTTTCTTACAAATTCTATTGATATAGCTGCAGACCAGTCAGTCATTTTAAACTGTATGAATTTTCACATGTGCTTTCAATTAAATTTAAATTGCCCTCTTTTAAACAGGAAAGTCATATGTCCGTGTGTCATCACCATTTTGTAATGCAGTAAAATTCTGATTATTTCTTGTTGACTCATTGCCATAAAAAGAAAACAGCTACAAAAACTTAACTATTATGTTTCTAACTTAGATTGGGAACTGTCACTTACAGAACTCTTTAACTTTCCTTACCCCCAAGAATAGCTTGGTAGACCTGCTTCTGCCAAAGGTTAACTGACTATCCTCTAATGAAGTCTTCAGGCTTTTTGTAGTTTCAGGAACAGAATCAGACCTGTCAATCCCAAGCAAAGAATAGATCCTTTCTAGTGTGGATGGACACACATCAGCAGATGGAATGCTTTTACTAGTGGTGCACGTGTAGAGGGACATCTGGCGCACAGCATTTTTTTTTGCCTTGAGAAACAGCATGTTTGCAACTCCAGCAAGTTTCTCTGTTTCTGACATGGCAACAAATCAGAAATCTGTTCCAAATGTGCATTTCTTGTCATTGAGCCTGTGGATGCTGGGAGCAAGGAAACTGGATAGCTTTTGGACCTACTACAGCCACTAGGATTTATAATTAAAAGCGCCCGCATGCCACGTGTATCAGCGGCACAGTGTGCCTCCACGCTCAACAAATGGTGGAGGTGTGCTTTGAACTAAAGCACATCGAATGGGTTTTAGTTCAAAGCGCACTGCTGCCATTTTCTCAAGGCAGAGGAATGCTGCGCTGCTGATGAACATGACATGCAAGGCTGCCAGAGTGCATCAATTTACATACTCTGACATACTGGATTTCTAGTGTGTCAGAGCAGGCTCCCCATGTGTGTGTAAGTGCCCTAAAAGTCTAAACTAGTGCATTGGTGGTGATGGTTACAAAGACTGGTCTTTGCTGATATATGCACTCATGCTTGCCAGGTCTATAATCTGGACTCTGTCCTCTAACAATAAGCTGTGTCCTTAGCAAACATGGATTGCTAGTTGCTTGGTTAAATTTTTGTTAGTCCTTTGCAACCATCTCTGATGTGGAGGTGGAAGGGCTGAGAAGTGGCATGGCTTTTAATCTCAGCAAAAACTAAATTCAATCCCCTGCATGTAATATCCTCCAGGACAATAACCGTGTTGCTCATAACCCAAGAAGTCCTCCATTATGCAGTATTTCCCCTGTACCATACTTACTCAAATCCAAGATAGGGTTTGTTGTTTTTTTATCTCCATTCAACAAAGAGGAAAAAGCCCCTGTTCTTGGATTTTAGTACAGGGTGGGGAGAAACAGGCAAATGCTCTGACTCTGGCTCTAACCCCAACTCAGATCTGTAGCCTCTGCTTACCCCCTTCCTCCTTTCCTCCTCACCCCTCCTCCACCTGGGGTAAGGGCTGGAGCTGCCACTGCTGCAACTGCTACTCTGTAGTCAGGTGGGGGCGTGCCCTGAGTCAGACAGAGCCCTGATTGAGACTAATCAGCCAGCACATACAAGCACATGGGGGCAGGCAGCGGTAGGTGAAAGTGGTGGAGGGCAAGCAGTAAGGGGCAGGGGTCAGGCCACCTGCCCCCTGCCACTGCTTGCCTCCTTGCTGTCACTTTCCCCATTGCAGTGGGGGGAAGGGTGACACGAATGTAAGATCTCTCCTATAATTAGGTTCTATTCATAGAAAACTATAAAGAAATTTTAAATTTTCCATATACAGAATCTAATTATGGGGTGGGGGTCATCTTAAATTTGAAGTTGGGTAAATATGGTAATACTAGAGATGGTAAATGCTTACTGCCAAGCTCTGGGTCCTTCTTCCTCTACTGGTTGTCCATAGCCCACCCTACACCGATCAAAAGAATATATCCCCAAACTGTCACCTAGCCCATCCACCCAGGGGACCTGAATTAGGCTTGCTGCACTGTATTCTGTTCCTGAATACCAGGTTCTCTGACGCTTCCTCCCCCTTGGCCTCTGCTTTGCAAAGCATGCCTCCTTGTTCGTGATACGGTTACACAGGAGTTTGGGTTCTGTCTTGGGCATAATAACAAACACCCAATAAAAGTCTTCAGAGTGGGAGCAGGTAGACAAAGAATTGCCAAACTTGTCCTTCCCTTTTGATTGACAGTGGATGGATTTGAGTCACTTAATTTGTGTTGAAAGGCAGACTGCCTCATCCCCATCTCTATCAGGCTCTTTGAACTGTTTTCCACATAAATGCATTTTTCTGGTGCTTATTCCAAAATCAGAGGCCCTACAGTCCTCATAGCAAAGGTTAACCAGAACCTCTACATGCTCCTCCTAACAGCAGTGGGGAGGGAGCACCTTCTGTTTAGGTCAGCCGGACTAAATTGTACCAACAATGGAATAGGTCCTGGACAACAGTGACCAGATGGATGTAAGTCATAAATTAGCTTCTTAATAGAATAACAAAGCAGGGGTGACTGGGGACTTAGAAGGGAGGGGTGTAAAAATAGCAGCAGCTGAACTGTCCCATGTGCCACTGCTGCCCAGGGTGCTCAGGTGTCCAGTTGCATCTTTGTAGCTTCCAGTGTATTGGAGGATAGTGGGAGGTTAGCAAGTAGAAGGGCTAGTACATACAAGTCCTGGGCACTGTGGAAGAGAACTGAAAGGTTATCCAACTGTGAATTCAGTGACACATACTTAAGCTGCAGAATAGGCAAATTAGAGCACATTTCAAGATGCAGCATTTGCTTCGCTCCTGACTGCTGCAGACCACAATGGCACAGGTTCTCTCTGCCCTCAGTCATCTAGTTAAAGAGTTGTATGGGGATGGGGTGGGCTGTTGGATGAGAACATGTTCTGCAGCATATCCAGATTACTTACCTATGCATCCTAATTATTCCTACAGCAATGGGCACTATAAAAGTGCTGTCCTTGAAACAATGCCACGACGAATTCTATTTTTATTATTTTACTTGTATATTACAAGAACATTTATATCACCCCCGTAGTTCTGGGTGGCAATATCTAACACCAATCCACGCACACAGTCCAATTTGCTTTGATTGTTGGTACAGTCTGAAGTCTTGGGTTGCTCAAAAGGCTGCTCAGATTCTATACTCCTGGGAAAGAAATTATATCGTACTTTGTAAGTTTACCTATATAAATTGGAAGCCAGAATTTTCCCCCCTCAATTTTCCCTTGTTTTTTCTGGATTATCCCAGAATCTGGAAGGGTATTGCCCAGTTCAAGGCTTTTAGTACATTTTTTTTTTCTCTCTATGAAATACATACTTAGAAAATAATCTAAAATGAGTAGCCAGTATGTGTTCAGTATATTTCTTGTGAGCTGCTTTGCAGAACAAAATAATCATTTGTGTTTCTTAATCAAACTTCAGACTGTTACACACTTACTAATTTAATTTGCATTTGCATGGACATACTCTAGTATTTTAATCTGACTTATTTCAATAAACTTGCAGTAATAAAAAGCATCAATTCATCAGCTGGTTCAAAGAAATCTTGAACAAACTGTCTGCATCCAAGATACAAGGAGATGGGAGGAGCTTTTGATGTTTTTTTAGTCTAATCTGTCAAATGTCAATATATAACAGGTATTTTCAAATGCTTCCAAATGAGCTAACATTTATATCTACATGTCTTTAAGTTAAGAGGAAAGAAAGGTGACAGATGAAAGTTTGCTTTTGTAAATCTATTTAACTGTGAAGGGCCGATATCCCACAAATCTTTTTATTTGCTAACCTGGTACACATTATCACATAGCTAAGTCATTGTGATATGGGATATCAGTTTTGGTTTTTGTTGTTTTTTTCATTTGCTTCAATCTATGAAAAATACTCATTGAGGGTATAACCATCCATTTCTTACATGTATTTTTGCCAGTTTCCTTCGTAAGCGTAGACTTAGAGGACTTCATTGGAAATCAAACTGTTTATTTCTGACCTTCTCAGCTGTTCATTGGACCACCTTAATAAAAACAATGGTTGCCTCTATGGAGGATCAGGTGAAACCATGGCTGGAAATGTCCTTGGATCAGCTCTTTATTTCTGTTTCGCTTACTTCTTGGTTGTACAGATATTTGACTTCTATGCTGATCGTTAACAGAGTACCGTACCTTGGGAACTGTAACATTTATATAAGCTTATAAAATACATATGAACAATTGTAAATTACAGTTGTCTTTGCCAGTTTCTTCAGCTTGTGCAAACAGTTTCATTCTGCTTTTGGCTAGAAGCTCAATTTTTGTGCAATATAAAAATCTGTCAAATTAGTTTCCAGTGCTATTGTCAATACATGCAGTTGCCACTTCTCTTTATGGTATGTTAATCACAAGACCTGCCGATGGTATTTTTATTTTTACTGATGGTAAAGACAAAGCTTTGATCCCCTTTCTGAAGATACTGCTTTAGTGTTTCTTGTTGGCTTAAGTCCACCTAAAGTTAGCTTCTTGCCAACACTAAAGTTCAACTTAAAAATCATTTTTGAAAAACAGCCACCCTGAAACTAAGCTGAACTTCATTGCAGTGCAAAATAATTCCTATGTGTATGTGTGTGTGTGACTGACCATAGTCTGCCTTCAGTTATATCCTATGCAATGTTATTCACTTAAATTTGATGTGTAGATTTCTATACAAGCTTATCATCCAATAAGAGTGAAGGTAAAAAAAACCAAGCAAAACATTTAGTCTGTATACATAGTTGTTATCCCATAATCGTGTATAAATCCTCCCACTAGAGTTAATTCATTCTTTACTTATTAAAAAGGAAATAATATTTTCAGTTTGACCTAGGAATGGATAAAATAAAATTCAGAAAAAAAATATCAGTTCAGATAAAATAAAAACACCTTTTAAAAGCTTTTGAAAGTTTGGATAATTTCCCCCTACTCCATTGTTTGTATATTTTCCTTTCATACCTCTCTGCACTTCCTGGTTCCAGCTGGGAACAAAAGTGCTGTGATACAAATTTCTGAGCAGTTATTTTGGTTTAATCAAAATGAGAAAGTACCAGAAATCTGACAAGAAAGCCAGTTCTTACAAGATTTTCTGTCCTGTTTTACAAACCAAAGGCATTCAGATAAGGTTTGACCAACACCCAAAATATCTTGGAATGCTGGAAACTGAACCAGTATTAGTGTCTTCAGCATTGCCTGGAAACCTTTAGATAATGGACATTTCTTGTTAAAAGAGAGCCAGTCTTCATTCAGGTAGTAAGGTAATTAAAATGGCCAAGAATGTTATACATAAATTTTCCTACATAAACAAGTCCTTGGAGTTTCTGAAGGGAAGGGGTTGAATCAAAAAAGACAAGTTGTGATTCTGTCACATTGTAATCTTTTTAATTTTAAAAGATTTGTAACACAAGCTACTGATCCGGTTTCCTTAACATTGAGCTTGTTTTGTAAATCTTATTGAAATGTATCAGTTAAATTAGACTGAAGATTATATTTTGTTATTGATGTAATTTTGTGGAAGACATTAAAATATATATTATTTTCTATTTAGTTTAGATGTGGGTATTTTATGACTCTAAAGATTTTACTAACTACTTAAAATGAGATAAAGACAACATTTTAATGAATACACAGAAGAAAGCACAGTTTAACACTTAACCTTACATTTCTGACTTCTGTTTATTTTAGTTAGCTTTAGTCAGCATGCTAGGGCTTTGGTCTTACAAATGCTTAAATATTTTATCTGCTCAACCTGCTTCTATTGGCCTCCATTTTTTTTCCAGATAAAACAGTCTCCTAGTAGATTTTATTCATATAGCACATGTTCATTTTGAAAACCTTTTCAAACCACTCTTCATATTTACCTTATCTGTTTCCCTGTTTATAAAAGAAATCTTGTCCTTTGCCTAATCTGTCTAGCTCTGAATTTGCTTCTGACAATGCTTACTTCTAAGCTAAAGTAAGGCCACCAAGTATTGCAGGAACCTCTAGGTGAGGATTAAGCTAATTTTAAAGAGAAATCCTCTTATTTGAAATATTCTGTAAAGCTGTAATATTTTAAAATATGAAACTAAGGTGCTAGTACTTCAAAAACTTGCTTAGGCTAATGTTGCCCTTTTTGCTTAGTGGAAGGCCAGGAATAATCAATCTTTTCAAACAGCTCCACTAACTTTGCCAATATACTGCTGTGAAAAACAACAGCCTATAAAACATTCTTTAAATTTTTTAAGGAACCATTATCTTAAGAGGAATAAACCAGTGGCAACCTCAATAAGTTTAGAATTGTAAGGTCTTAGAAATCATAATATCAATATCCTTTTCCGTAATATAAACAAACAAGCACAAAGGAATCAGCTATTTCTTTCTAAACACAAGATAAAACAGCACACACTACACTGTCATATAGGCTAGGAACAGACATTACACATAAACTGGTTTAAGTGATCAGAAACTGGTTTAAACCTGTAACAGAACAGATGTTCAGTGCACATAAACCAGTTTGAAAATGGCTGAAACCAGTTTGAGATAAACATGGTTGAATGTAATACCAGACTTAACTGATTTAGGTCAAACCGGTTTATGCAATGTCTGTCCCAGACCCTTTGATGGTTTAAGATAAACCAGACTCCTTCAGCATCCTGGCATGCTCTCTGGGCTGGGCGGGACTTTCTGTTCCACAGCAGGGCTGGCCCTTCCCCTCTGCTCCCTGGCTGCAGCTCCGGCAGAGACTGCAAGCACAGCAGGGTCTGCCTGGCTTCCCACTGCCCTCCCCATACCCGCTCACTGCTTAAGCAGGAATCCCTGCTCCCTCCCATCTCCCACAGCATGGATCCCAGCCCCATGGACCGTAGGCATGAGGTATGCTAGCTAATGCTAAGAAGAGTCTGTGTGTGTGTCTCTCGAATTTCACTGGGACACGCAGACAGAACAGTGACCGCTTAGGGCTTTTTGGAGCTAATTAACAGGTCAGCTGGTAAGCTGTTTAAGAAGAATTTGAACTAATGGGGAGAGACTATTGGTTTGCTGATGGGGTGATAAACACTTATCAGCCCTCTGCTGGCTTTCTTGCCTGTCAGTTTGCTTCAACCAGTATAAAGAAGCAGGGAGGGAGATTGAAAAACTCCATATCATCAACAGAGGCATGCACTGCACACACACCCTTGCCTCAGAGTGCTAGCAGGGTGCTGGGGTCTGACAACACTCCCACCCCTTGAGCAGCCAGTGGGGAAAAGCCTGGGACGGTGCAGGCAGGCCTCCCTAATGAGAGGTCCTGCCGGGGCCCGGTCACACCCCTGCCCCCCCCCTCCCCCCCCCCCCCGCTCAACACTGTACAAAGGAAGGGAAGGTGCTAGAGCAGCCCTCTGGTTTCTAAGAAATAAGGAACATGCAATTAGTGACCACCTGAGAAAATGCTGGTTCAAGAGATTTGTCCAGTATCACACAGGAACTCTGGCAGATGCAAAGGTAGAAACCAGTTCTTCAGGGCTTTAATCATGAGACCGAAAAGATTCTCTTTTTGCAATCCTCAAACCTTCCAACTCCTGCAAGAAATTAAGCAAGACTCCTATAGGCAATAGTGCCCTTTGCTGCCCAGGCCTGATTTATCCCCAGAGCAGGCCCAGCCTGATCACTCTGGGAGGCAAAAATCCTGTCTAAAATTGTGAACATGTACTTTAAGACTATGTCATAATACACAAATCATGATTGCACGGGTTTCCTAAATTCAAGTATTTCCAAGTTCCGAATTCCTAATTTTATGACCTTTAACATTCTTTTGACTGAGTTTTTTAAATGCAGTTTCCTATTTTAAACAATGAAAACAGAAATTCCAAATGTGAAAACAGCACCGATCTCTACTAATTAAGGTTTAGCAGCTGGTGGCTACAGAGGACCGCTCATTAGATCAGATGTAAGGTGCACACTTTGCTAGTGAATTTCACAGCTTTTTACTGACAGCAGCAGAATGTAAACACAGAATAGGCAGTGCCAGATATGGAGAGGGCAGTTCTAGTTCTGGTCCTAGATCCTTCTATATCTCTGCCTTTCCCTTACTGACATCTAAATCCTAACCCCACTCTCCTGTCCACACAACTCAGGGAAAAATCTTCAAATAGTTTTTCTACTAAACTCTTAAGGAGTTTCTACTGACCATGTTTAGACTGAGATTGTCAAGAGACTTATAACTTGGACAAAGTTAGGAAACTTTTAATTGAGGCAAATACTGTGCACCCCGACACCAGAACAACCCTCACTTGCAAAATTTCAGCTCCCTGGTCCACAGCACAGAGGTCCCATAACTTCTGAATGATGTGGTTTTAAGATTTCTTTTTTTAATCGTAGTAATCCATGTATTTTCCCTAACATTATTCTCACAAACACTTAAGTTGTTTTATCTCATATTTTCCCAGGAAAATTCCGCCTCAGTTGAACACAATGGAAAATCCCACTCCAAATGGCTGAAGCTTGAAAAAAGTTATAAGCAACTGAAAACGGAGGCTTATAGTGTAATACAAAACTGTCAGATAGCTTCATTTACTGGCAACACTACCAATTGCCTTAAATTAATGGACAATAGCTATGCATTTCCCAGTGGACGCAGAGAAGTTTCTATTGTTTTCCTCACAGAAAATGAAGAATTAAAATATTCCAATGTAAAACCAAAGCCAAGCTCTGGTGCCTGTATGTCAATCTATAACAGGGGTAGACAAAATGGCAGATCCAGCTGGCAGCTGGACTCCATTTCCCAGCAGCCTCTGACTGCATTGCTGTGGCCGGTTTCCATGGAGACCCCAGCAACAGCAGGGCCATGACAGTGTGAGGCCAGGGTTTCCATGGAGACCAGCCCCAGCAACACTGGCAGGGCACATGGCTGGGTGGGGTGCTGCTCCGGGGCTGGGATCTTGCAGCAGTGACAGCGTGGTCTGGAGCTAGGGCAGGACTACGATCTGCAGCCCACACACCCCAGGCAGACACGTACAGGCAGCTCTGCCCTGGCTCCAGACCACGCTGTCACCTCTACAAGATCCCAGCACAAAATTCTGCCACAATAGATATTCACCTGAGATCCTCTTCCAATTCCTCCTGGTTGAAACAAAGTAGAAATAGAAGGAAGCCTCCAAAAAAAACCTGAAAAATATGCAAAAATGTGTGCAGTGGTTCAAATGGAGCAAGAGGGGTTCTAGTCTTCTACAAATATTTTAAGACGACTGGAAAACTCTTATTTTATATTTATACTGGAAAACTCTCATTTATATTTATACCATCAAATGCCTGTCAAGAATAGCAGGTGGGAGTGGGCGGGGACAGAACCCCATGCCCGCTCCCCCTTTCCCGCTGGGAGAGGGGAGGAGTAGGCCCATCCCCAATGCAGGGGATGTGGGAGAAACCAGGTCCAAGGCTGGGAGAAGCCGGCCCGCCGCAGAACCAGGGAGTAGCAGGCCCAGGCCAATGTGGGGAAGGAGCAGATGTGCTGCATCAGGTCAGGCCCGCTGCTCTCCCCCCATACTGCCGAGTCAGGCCTGCTCCTCCCCCACCGCATCAGGCCTAGGCCCACTCTTCCCCCCACCGCCACTACGGCATGCCTGCTCCTCCCCCACCTCATATCGGGCCCGTACCTCACCCCGCCGCTGCTGCGTCTGCCTGCATCAGCTCTGCAGGTGGCGATGACAGATGTGGGAGGGGGGCAGGCCGAGGGCAGCACTGGTGGCCTCACCCCACCCCCCCTGTGGCTCCCTTCCTGTGCCACCGCTGCCACCTCAAAGGAGGAAGGGGGGGCCTTGACCCCTCTGTTCCATGTGCTCCGTTGCTGCTGCTGCCTCCAGGGAGCAGGGCAGGCGTCGGGGGTGAGCTGTGCTGGCCTCATCCCCCACACCGCTCCATCCCCTGTGTCCCCGCCATCATGGTGGCACGCTGCCACCTCCTGTCCGAACACTATATTCACACACTGATTGGCTGTTTGTCAGCCAATCAGAGTACAAATAAAGCATTATGGACAGACAGACAGACTAAGGCTTTTATAATATTGGAATATCTGTTTTCCTAGCCTACTTTTTCATTACACACTTGCCTTTTTTCTGGTCTTCCATTCTTTTCTTGTTGCTGATGGTTTGAGAATTCTCTCCCCTTCAGTTCCTTCATCCTTCTTTTTCCCTATAATTGATTCTCCACATATTTTCCAAACTTATCTGGAACCAATTATTTCTTTGCTTATATTTCTTTGTCTCTGTTCATTAATAGACCTAGAAGTGTTTAAAAAGGTGGGAAACAGTGACCACAGAGTAATTAATAAATGGAGGCTGACATCTTGGGAACCAGATTCAGAAACCAAGAGAGGAAAGCGGGGAGCTAAAATGAAATAGACATGCCAGACAATTATTAAACAAAATATATAGTATACAAGTTTCAAGGACAAGACAGGCTAAATGTTAAAATAATTAAGGAGTTGGATGAATAGATTGAGGATCTAATATTATATTGGACAAGTATATTGGGATGGGTAAAGCACAGTATTCATTAAAATTAGGGGAGGCCGAAGGTTATTTTTTTCATGCTTAAAAGGAGGACATGACTCCTCAGAGAGCTCCCACTGGACCTGTTTTAAACCTCATTTAACAGATATTTCCTGTTTGTAAGAACTGGGCAGATAATAGAATGTCCCTGCAGAATTTCTAGCCCACAGTTAGCAACAACAATATTAAAAGTCCTGCTAAAATAACAGAACATAATAAAATTTAAGGGAGAAAATATGAAGGACACAGCTCTTTAGTTTATCACGCTGCAAAGTTCACTTGGTGGATGACATCTCTGTGTGTCTCAGTGAGCGCATCTACGTGAGATATTTATTGCAGAGCTAATTAGCTCCACAGTAGACACCTCAGCATCTACACATGTTGCCCCTATTAGGGTGCAGGAAATTAATAAACTCTGTAGCAGGGTAGTTCTTGCATGTATAAGCAGTGCATGTGTAGACAGTGAGCCAGCTGGCTGGGGCACGAGTGTGCTTCAGTTTGGGGGCAACCAGCGGACCCACCCCTCCCAAGCTGCCCCCTCACGGTCCCCTGCACCCTCAGCAGTCCCCCTTTCTCCTCCACCTCCCCCCATCCCCTACTTACCTGGCACAGAGGCCAGGGCCCGGTTGCTGCAGGCAGCGTGCTTCAGCAATGGGCAAAGGGCCAATTACAGAGATGCTCTGGCAGGCTACCAATGTGTCTCTGTGGAGGACCGAGCCTCTGGTTGCCTCAGGCTGGCTCACCTCTTGCCTCACCCCCTACCCGGCTACAGCAACCCGCCCCCCCGCACACTCCCTGCCCAGCTGCAGCCTCCTCACTTGTCCCCCGTTCGGCTCCAAACCCCCCACAGCTTACCAGTGTAGCAGAAAGCCCCCTTTTCCTCTTGCCTGCATTTGCTCTCCCCTCTTTGGATATGTTTCTCTTTTTCTACCTTTTCTTCCTTCCTCTCTCTTTCACTTTAAGATAAGGAATTGTGTTTTAAAATTTGTGTGTGCATTTTGTATCTCCTCTTGTAGTTTGGTATTTTTATCTATTTGTGTGCCATGGCATTGGTAGCTTATATTTTATACTCCTCACCTTTCATCTTTCAACTGACTGTATTTAGTTTCATAAGTAAGTTATACATTGTAACAATGTTAACAAGGGCAGGAATCAAACTGTCCTTCCCTGTATCAGGCTGGCCCCTGAAAGAGCAAGTGAATCAGTGATTGAATGTGTAACATGATAGCGGACAGCAATTAACACCTGGGAAACTCCAGATCAACCAACAAAAGAATTGAATAGAAGACAATGTAACAACCGGGAAATCTCTAACCGTCACTGATCAAGGGCTAGAAGCCCTGGCCTGAGTTAATCAACACCGGGGACCAACTTTTGGGCTGAATATCTCCAGATCGACCACTCCCAGAGCCCTATTCAAAATTCATCAACGGACTCCCAAACCTGCACGTACATGCGGACGACCCCTGGGGCTGACAGATGCCATCCAGTAGCCACTGAGGGGGGGGAAGTCCCACGAGGGTCAATGACCCCTGGATTGAGCAAATCTGAAAACTGGGGAGTCACCAAAGTCTGCCAAGGACAGATAAAAGGCAGTGAAAAGTGACTCTCAGTGGCGCCCTCTTTATCTCCAACTTGACCAGCACCCGACCTGTCCAGCCAGAAAGACCAGCCAGCGACCCCCTTCTGGATGATAACACCACACTGAAAGAAGCCTTGACTGGCCATCGACGGCAGACTCCAGCGCTTGTAGGATAGGTATACCTGACTCTGTAGCTTGCTACTGTGTGTGTGGATGTGTGTGCATGTGTGTGTGTGTGTGTGTGTGCATGGGGACCAGCCCCAAGGTTTATGATTTAACTCGTTACAGTGTTTCAATCCGCCTAATAAACTAGAATTTTAAGGATCCCAAGTTGGACATTTGTAGCCAACACCAGCAACAGCAGCCATGCTCTTGGCCCCATGGCACAGCCACCCTGCACAGACCATGCCCTGTCCCACTTTTATCTGCTGCAGTTTTTTTCGCTCCTGGATATCCAGGTGTCTAATTTTGCCCCCGTGCTGCAAATCTGCACTGTGGAGAACTTTTTCTCATTCCCACACATGCCTCTAACAGCATCTCAAAGGGCTTTGAGACACTGTAAGACACATGTGCGCGCTCATATGGATGTACCCCATGAGGTTTCTTTTGGCCCAATCCTCCAATTTCTCTAGGTCACTCTGAATTCTAGCCCTACCCTCTAGCATATCTACTTCTCCCCACAGCTTGGTGTCATCTGCAAACTTGCTGAAGGTACACTCTATGCCTTCTTCCAGGTCATTGATGAAGACATTGAACAAAACGGCTCCAGGGCCAACCCCTGGGGCACTCCACTTGATACCAGTAGCCAACTAGACATTGAGCCACTGATTACTACACTCTGAGCCTGATGCTCCAGCCAGTTGTCTATCCACCTTCATCCAGCCCATACTTCCTTAGCTTGTCTGAGAGAATGTTGTGCGTGACCATATCAAAAGTCTTGCTGAAATAGAGGTATACCACATCCTTTGGTCTCCCCACATCCAGAGAACCAGTCATCTCATCATAGGCCTTAGTGAATCCATGCTGACTGTTCCTAATCACCTTCTTCTCCAAGTGCTTCGAGATGGATTCCTTGAGGATCTGCACCCTTGTGTGCCTCCCATCCAGCCCCATGGACTTGTACACATCCAGCTTTTCTAAACAGTCCCTAACCTGTTCTTTTGCCACTGTTGACTGCTCCCCTCCTCCCCAAACTGTGCTGCCCAATGCAGTAGTCTAAGAACTAACTTTGCCCATGAAGACTGAGGAAAAATAGGTATTGAGTATATCAGCATTTTGTGCATCCTCTGTCACAAGGTTCCTCCCCCATTCAGTAAGGGACCCACACTTTCCCTGATCCTTCTCTTGCTATCAACATACTTGTCAAAACCCTTCTTGTCACCCTTCATATCCCTTGCTAACTTCAATTTCAATTGCACTTTGGCCAGTGGCGTACCGTGGGTCTCCTGCACCCGGGGGCCAATTCTTACATTTGCACCCCCTCCCTCCCCAGTCCACGGCCAATCACCGAGTGAGGAGGGGGATCCCCCAGGGGTCAATCACCAAGCCTGGAAACCGGAAGTGCCGGTGCGGGGCCAAGTTGCCTCGACCCCCACCCAGCCAGCACCCAAGGACATGCCCCGCCCCCCGTCAGTACACCACTGGCTTTTCTCTTCCTGACTTCATCCCTGCATGCCCAAGCAATGCTTTTATATTCTTCACTAGTTATTTGTCCAAGTCTCCACTTCTTAGAAGCTTCCTTTTTGTGATTTAGTTTACTGAAGAGTACCCTCCTAAGCCAAGCTGGTCTGTCATACTTGCTAGTCTTCCTGTACATCAGGATGGTTTGTTCCTGCACTCTCAGTAAGGCTTCTTTAGAGTGCAGCCTAGACTCCTCTTCCCCTCAGACTGGCTTCCCAGGGGATTCTGCCCAGGAGTTCCCTGAGCGAGTTGAAGATGCTTTTCTGAAGTCCAGAGTCCTTATTCTGCTGCTCTCCATCTTTCCTTTCTTCAGGACCCTGAACTCAATCATCTTGTGGTCACTGCTGCCCAAGTTGCCATCCACTACTACATTCCTTATCAATTCTTCCCTGTTCGTGAGCAGCGGGTCAAGAAGAGCACAGCCCTACTTGGCCGCTTCAGTACTTGCACCCGGAAGTTGACCCCAACACTCTCCAAAAACTTCCTAGAGTGCCTGTGCACTGCTGTATTGCCCTCCCAGCAGATGTCAGGGTGATTGAAGTCCCCCATGAGAACCAGGGCTTGTGATCAGGAAACTTCTGCTAGCTGTTTGAAGAAAGCCTCATCCACCACTTCTTCCTGGTCTGTTGGTCTATAGCAGACCCCCAACACAACATCACCCTTGTTGCTCTCTCCTCTTACCCTAACCCAGAGGCTTTCAACAGGCCTATCTCCAGTTTCATACTGGATCTGTGAAGAATCATATGGCTCTTTCACATACAGCGCAACTCCTGCTCCTCTTCTCCCCTGCCTGTCCTTCCTGAACAGTTTGTACCCATCCACAAGTATCTTACATATAAATTGACAAATGGGCCACAGAAAAAAAATCATTACATCTGTCAGTCAAAAGATATGAAAGACAAAGACTGAATCTGCCTTCGTGAAACACAGATCTGTGAAATGCCAAATATATCTGAGAAAAATAAACCACCACTACCATAGAATTGATTCTTGCCATGGAAGTCCAAAACATGAGAGCAGTAAAATTTTTGTAATTTTCCAGATTATATAGACTTTGCTGCAAATGGCTTGGGAAATGGACATCCTCTAATTTCAGGAAAGGAATGTTTTATTTTTCTGAGTCTTTGTACCAGGAATTGGTCATTAAATGTTCACAGAATATCTAGGTTTTCCAAGGTCAGAAAAGGTCATTGTGATAATTTCGTCTGAACTCCTGTATAACACAAACCAGAAAATTCCACCCGGTAAGCCCTGTATTGCTCGGGCTGAGTTCTACCAGATCTTCTTAAACTCTTCAGGTTGATGATTTCTTATGCAAAGTCATGACCCCCTTTAATTTATGATAAAAGTAAAAGTAAAAAGTATGTCAGTGAGAACAGTGAATTTATACAATTTATCTGGGCAAGGTTGTTTCAAATAAATTTGTTCAAGGGCAAGTGTGTAGGAAGTACAGGAGTGAGATTTTCTTTACATTAAGTTGCAGCATTTTTTTTTCCAAGACCTCATGGCCTATCTGACTTTCTTCAAGAGTTGTGACCACTGGTTGAGAAACCATAAGCTACAGCAGGGGTGTCAAACTCAACCTGTGCCACAGGCTGAATGTGGATCCATGGGACAAGTGGTGGATGTGGCAGGGCTGGAGGCAGCAGCAACACAACCAACAGTTGCAGAGGTGATGGGGCAAATGGCCCTTTGTGACAATTAAGGACAGTGCAAGTGGTGGTGACAGTGGACCAACTGACTGGGGGGCAGTGTCAGCACAGCCCTCCCTCACCCATATCCAACAGCGCCCCCAATTCTGTTGTAGGCCCTACTCCCCACTAACCACGTCCTCAAATACTCTGGCCTGTCTCTAGACAGATGGAACAGTTCTTTGGGCCAGACCTGTCCTGCAGGCTGGATGACTGACACTCCTGAATTAGAAAGACATCCCATCTTGATTTGAAACCTTTGTGATGGAAATTGTTCCAAACATTAATTAAACTTCACTTTTAAAAATGTGCACCTTATTTCCACTTCCAAGTTGTCTGGCTTTGACCTTCATCCTCCAGATCTTGTTACAACTTTGCTAAATTTAAGAGATGTCTGCTTTCAGACATCTCCTGCCTGATGACTACAATCAAGTCTCCTCTTAGCCTGATTTTGGATAAAACAGACCAAGCTTCTTGAGCCCTTTCTCCAAGGCAGTTCTCCAAGACATCAGAGCATTCTGACAATTCTTTCCTGAACTCTTCTTCTATTTTCAACCCTTTTAAAACGTGGAGACAGCAAAACTGGCCAGAACGTGCCAGTAACCATTACACTGACACTATACAGGAAGACAACACCACCTTTCTGCTACAGCTTAAAACTCCTCTGTTTAGGCATTCAAGGAATAGTGCATGAGGGTGTTCATTGCAGAACTACAGTGGGGGCTGGTGTTCACAAGTTATCTGAGCCCTTGAGCCCTGTCATTGCTCCTCAGGATGCAGCTCCACCCACGGGTGGATCTAGAATTTGGAACCGGGGTGAGCTGTGTCTTCACACATAAAGCAATACATATTTTCCACCAATTAAACTAGAAGCTTTACTAATGTGCTAGGAGCCCAGGGCTGCAGTATTCAGTTTAAGATTACAGTGAAAACAAATATAATTTCATTCAAATGAGTTAAAAACAATCTGCAGGGCTGTGAAATAGGAGCTTCCGGACAATGAGCAGATAACAGCAGAAGTGCAGAACAAAGGATTCAGAGATTCAGAGATGTTAGGGGCTGGAAGGGACCTCATGAGATCACCCGATCCAGCTCCCCCACACTTGGGCAGGAAGGCCTGCTGGGGTCATCACTTAACTGGTGGAACATCAAGACCATTAAAAAGAAGAAAGCAACCTTAACACTGGTGGCATGAAGAGTTTAGAAGGGTAGATTATGATGGGTATATGATGTATTTATTATTATTATTATTATTATTATTGAAAGGGTAAGTTATACCGAGCCACGAAGTCATTGACTCCCTCAGCGCTACCTGACTAGGCATGCTACTGCCACTGCCAAAAGGAATCAAAGGTCCTGGCAGAGGTGATATCTTTTGTTAGACCAACTAGATATTTGCACCAAAAAAAATTTTTTTTAATCTTTATTTGCAAGCTTTCAACACATTTGGGGTGGAGCAGGAATCAAAGGGGGTTGTAACGCACCCCCTGGATCTGCCTCTGCCCCCCTCCCCTCAGCCCTGCTGGCTTCACTGAAGCACCCCCTGGGGGAAAAGCGGGGGAATAAGAGGCAAGGGTTTGTTAAGGTGGCATCTTTTATTGAAACAACCAAATACCGCAAATCGAGTCGGAAAAACAAGCCCTGTCCTTAATCTCAGCCCCTTCAAGAGGTGGAGACACCGGAAGTGGACGCAGGTGGCTTTTAACCACGCCTGCTTGGAGGGGCGCCTGGGCGGAACTACCACTCCCATGATGCATTCCTCTAGCGGCTCCCTCCCGCGCATGCGCAGAGCAGGGTCGACCCAGTGGAGTCGGTTTTGCTTCCGGCAGGCGGAGGTCAGAGGCTGGAAGTCGTTTCTGGCCTCTGCCCCGGGGGATGGACGAGGACGGGCTGCCCCTGGTGGGCTCCGGCATCGACCTCACCAAGGTGCGGGCTCGAAACGCAAGTGTTCGTGGGCTGAAGCCCACTTCATCAGATGCTGCAGCGGGAGGTGCTCTTCTGCTCGAAACTGAGCAGGTTTCCCCATGTAGACTTTCGGGTGCAGACCATTTCAGGTGGCTGCGCCTGGGGTCCTCTGCGGGCAGGGCCTTGGTAGTCCGAAGGCAGGCAGGAGGCAGGGTAGATCAGGCACCTTGTAGGCTATGGGAAGCTCGTGCTGTAGCTGTCTGTGTGTTGTGGATAGCCTGTGAGGTGCCAGCGTACTCTGCCTTCTGCTCTCCTGCCTGAAAGACTAACCAAAGTGGGTGGACGGATGTGGAGATATCTGTGTGTATATCGCAAGCTTTTGTGGACTGAAGCTCACTTCATCAAAGCTGTGACAAGAGGTGCTCAAAGCTGAGCAGTGTAGATATTCGCAGGAGTTCAGGGCTGGAAGGGACCTGGTGACATCAGCGGGTGCAGCCCCTGCCCCGGGGAGTCCACCTGCTGTGCCTGGTGCCGTCTGTGAGCAGGGGAGTGTTGGTCTGCAGTCCAGGAGAAGGCAGGGTAGATCAGGCACCTTATAGACTAGCCAAAGTAGGTAGATAGAGATAGTACAAGCTATGAACTTCTACAGTTAAGAGGAGGATATTAACTGATCTGTTGATCTTGGAGTTCAAAGTGTAAGGGGCCGAACAAGGTGGTAGTTAAGAAATTCTCTTTAAAGAATCACTTTTGCAAAACATGCTTTCTCTTTCCCAAATGCCTCTTTTCTTTTCTACCTCTGAGCAGTTTTGGCACAAAAAGAGCTGTCAGCAGTAAGTCCTCTGCTGCAAAAGCAGAATGCAGCAGAATACTTCATCTATTAATACTTTCCATGTAAAATTTTACTGTTTAACAAAGTAGTATTTCTCAAGTCGGTGTAGCTTTTATTTAATTTCAGGGTTCCTTATGAACTGCGAAACAGAATGCAGAACAGTTCAGATTGATTGTGGGATCCAGTCATCTCCCAGGTGTTCCTGGGAGGTGTTAAACCCAAGAGAAATATAAATATTTGCTATCCAATTTTTTTGTGAAATTGCTTGGGTTGTGGGTAACACAATGCTAAACAGAACTACAAAAGTGGAGGAGTAACTGAATAGGTGATTCCTATATTTGTCTTACACTTTTCAACTTGTTAAATGTGGACTGCTTATGGAACCACCACTATTTTTGCAATAGTCTTAGATGAGATTGGGACATAATCATAGTATTTTGATTCAGCTTTGTGTTCATATTCTCTCATTTTTACCCAAAGGTTGAGACTTTACAATATTGTTTATATTGCAGTAGCATTTGCAGGTCCAAATCAAAGCCTTATTGTACCAGATGCTGTACATCTAAGAAAAACAGAAATTCAGTGCCTCAGAAACTTCCCATTTTGGGCCTAAGTAAACATTTGCATGAATAGTTAATCCTTCTCAAAATACATAGAACCAAATGGTTCACAAGGTTAGGTTTCTTAGCCCCCTGCGAAGTGGCTGGGATTATATACAGCTGCTGCAAACAGCAGCGTGGGACTGCTGCAGTACTCCAGCTGTGGGCCATGTCTTTTATTTGAAGGGGTACTGCTTCTCTCGTCATCTGCTTGGGACTGTTGATGAGGTCTAGCTGTGTGGAGAAGTGGCACCCTTTAATATAAAAGCTGCAGCAAGCAGCTGCACGTGTGTCCTTCACTTAGCCTTCTGACAGTCAAGTTGCTATCTGATGAAATGATGAGCTCTTGCTCACACAAGCTTATACAGTATAAACTCATAAATCCGACGTGCTTGGGGTTGAGCACTTGCTGGAAATTTGAAAACGCTGGATTTTTTTGAACTGGCGTGATAGCCGGTCGCGGAGCAGGGGCGAGGGTAGCGGCAGCTGGTCCCAGAGCAGCGGCCACACATGGAGCAGTGGCACACTGTGGTGAACGGCGGAAGCAGCCACCATCTACAGACTTCTCCCTCCATGTCCAGGAGGGTGGTGGGCAGTGCCAGATTTTTGATCATTCCAGATTTTTGGTATCCAGATTTATGAGCTTATACTGTACTTCTGTCATTCAGTTAGTTTATACAAGTGATTTTCAACCAGGTACCACAGCACCCTGGGGTGCCTTGAGATCCTTTCAAGGGTGCTGTGAGGTGCCACACAGCACTGCTAGGTGTGCAAGCATGCTTCACAGTATAAACCCAGAGATTTCGAACAGGAATCCATAGTATTAAAACAGTTCTGCCCTGCTGTGGTCTTTCAGAGTTCTTTGTAACAGTAGAATTGATCTACTGTTTTTCTGCATTGAAAAAATGAGTGAAAAATAAGAGATGGCATTTTCTGAAGGTGCCTTGTGTCTAACTAACAAAGTGCATCTCTACCCTGCCTTCTGCCTGAGTTCAAACTAACATGGCTAACAACTGCTTTCTATTCCCAATTGTAACTAGATACTAGTTTATGTAAATGTACTTAATTTCCCCAGTACTAAGACCCAAAGGGAGAGACCCTGATCCACTTCCTTTTAGAGTTAGATTTTTATTTTACTGTGTTTTACGATGACTTTCAGAAAATTGCTTTTAGGTTAAAACATTCTCTTTTGTGATGAAAACCTCTTTGTTTATTCAGGTGGTATTCCCTTGTCTCTACACTCACACTTAGAAGATTAAAATATTGATTGATTTTTTTTTTTTCATGTTCCTATATTCATGGTATAGTTAGGACAAATGATTAAAATATTTTCTTAGCCTCTTTCATATAAACTTCAAAATCGGGTCTTGAATACAAGGGTAAGAATTGGAAATGCATGTTTTCTGCGTGTAAACTTTGGGGTTTTTTTTGTTTTGTGTAACATAGGTTCCAGCTATTCAGCAGAAAAGAACTGTGGCATTTCTGAACCAGTTTGTGGTTCATACAGTACAGTTTCTTAACCGGTTTTCTACTGTTTGTGAAGAGGTATGTTCATATTGCATCATTTTGTATTGGGTGGGCAAATATTACCTATAGAACTGATTCCATTGATGTGTCTCTGTACTAGATAACTTTCTGTGAAGTAGAACAGAAAGACTAGATCCACAACCTGCTCAAGGTTTAATTTGAGTAAGTTAATAATGAAAATGCTTTCACCTATGTGAACTCTAATTTTACCGAGACAATAGCAATTTCCTTTTTGGACATATAAGGATTTGTTGAGGTATGGTGCTTTTCTGATCAATTCCATGTGCAAAGATTCTTATTCCCCATTTCAGTGGGGTTCAAGTGTTCCTCGTTTCAGTTTGGCTTAACCTGCTCTGAATAACAGTATCTCTCCCAGCTGGGACTAAGGATGCCATGCCAAATCTTCCAGGCAAGTTAGCCTCCACCTCAGCTTTGAAAGTGGGATAAGCTAAACTGAATGTAAATGACTTTGATATTAAAAAACACCCCCAAAATTTGGTAGGTGACTAGCACATCACATGAGCCAGTTGTTTTAAGAAGTTTTAAACAAAAAAAAAATGAAACCAAAGACTGCCAGTACTGACAGATTTTTATAGTAAATGTAGCATCCATGTAAATGTTCCAGATTGACAGCCCTAGAAACCAGAGTTTTCTAATTAGTCACAGAACTACATTGTACAAGCTCTTTCCCTTCTGAAAGGGCCTTGTCAAAAGATGAGAGCTTAATTCAGCTTCTATATGCCTTGCAGATTCATCTTTTTGCTGAAAGGTTCTGTTATTTGTGGCCCTGAACTTGATCCTTAGTGTTTAAGAAAACACGGAGCAAATTTTCATGTTTAAAATGTCTATTTAATATGCATTACAAAGCACCTATACAGGTACTCCTTGCTTAACGACTTACCTGTTTAACGACTGCACGGACTTACGACCAGCTCTCCGAGCAGTCGGTATTGTGTGTTCAGCACAGCGGGGCGGACAGCTCCCGCGCTCATGGCCCGGGCGGGGCGGGGCGCGCAGAGCGGGCTTTCCTCGCCGGGGCTGGGGCAGCTCCGCCGGCTCCTGCCTGCCTGCAGGCGGCAGGGCGGAGGTCCTGGAGCGGCCCCGGGGCCGGGAGCGCTGGGGCCGCGGGGCCAGGACACATGCACGCCAGCCCGCTGGAAGGCGCCGGCCCAGAGCTGGCACAGCCCAGCCCAGCCAGTACCCAGTGCCCCCGCGGAAGGCTTGACACCCCCAGCCCAGGTCACAGCAGCCGGGGGAGCGATGCCCCCGGCCCCATGCGACAACAGCCGGCAGGGCGCAGAGCAGCCCCGCGCGCGGGTCTGGAGGGTGGGTTTAAGGGCGGTGGTTAGTTCTGCCTGCCAGGGCCGAGCTTCCCTCCTGCTCCCTGGTGCCAGCTCCTTCCCTCTCTCAGCATCCTCTTCCCACCAGCCCTGGCTTCAGGGGAGCACTTTGCTGCTCAGAGCCGGACCGTTTCCACAATACGTACGAAACGTATTGTGGAAACGGCAGCGCGGCGTCTCAAGCCAAGGCATGCAGTATCAAGGGGCGGCTCCTCGCTTATCGACCAATTCACTTAACGACCTAGTCTCAGGAACGGAACTCGGTCATTAAGTGAGGAGTGCCTGTATGTGAAGCTGGGGGGGGGGGGTCCCAGTACAATAAAGTTGTGAAGTCTGAGTGACCCACAGATATTAAACTGTGTAAATAAGCATTTTGTGAAAGATAAATTCATATTTACATAAACCTAAATTCATAGTTGCGTAAGAGACTAAATACTTGTTTTATAACCTCCAAGAGTGATTATTTTTTCATTAAATACAGAATCTGTTTTAGTTGCCAAGGTCACAGCTTAAATTGACATAAGCTAGGAAACCCAAGGTTAAGGTCAACACTGGCTTTAACTTTGAAATTTTTAGCTTTTGTTAAATTAAGACAGACTTGTAATTCTGTATAGTTTATCTGGGTATGTACCACTTATTTAAGGGGCCTATGGTTTCCTTTTAAAAAGGAGATTAACTCATCTGGAAAGGACAAAACCATCTGCAAATAAGTCACTATGTTGTCAAGAAGACGAACCATGTCCCTCCTTATTTTTCTAAAGCATTGGCACAACTGCCATTTTCTCTGGGTGTTAAAAGTTCTGCTCAAGAGCCAGACAGAATCTAGCTAACCTGCCAGAAAGCTGTCAGAATGCTACGTAACTGCCAACCAGCATGCTAGCCAATTTTGCTTGGTTGCTCTGGCTGAATATGGTAATGATTAGTTAAAGAAGTAACAGTTCTTATGGATTAATTTTTAAAAATATAAGTTGCATTTAAAAAGATCTTTGCATGAAATTTGATTGAGGGGCAGTTGGAGCATTTGATGCTTTCAGTTTGTTTTGGCTGTAAAAGGTTTTGACCATAAATGACTTCCATTCACCTCCCTGTATTTGTTATCAGATTTTTCTTTTCTGCAGCCCCTCCTGGCAAGTACAGTTACATATATACATTTCACACCATTTTCTCTTTGGTTTTGAAAGAAAGCTTTTTGAAGCAAGTAACATTTACATTTGAGGGTATGGTAGGTCCAACTTTATTACCACAATACTATGAATAAGCTTATTTATGATGGCTTTCTCATTTACTATGAAACTTATTATGGCTCCAGATCCCCTCTGTGGTCTGTTGGCAGGGTTACCATTAATTAGAAAAGCATTGTGTGCAAGAAAATTATTTTTAAATACAAACAATTGCTATAAACTTCACTAGCCTACAATATTTATAATTGTGTAATTACCCCACTTAAGTTATTTTGTATTTTGTAACAAGGGCTTCCATGTCACTTATATTGTATCAACGAGCTAAGACCATAGAACAGTTTCCTAATGTTCTAACTCTCTCCTAGAAACTGTCAGCGCTCTCTCTCCGTATTCAACATATTGAAACAACGCTCAATATTTTGGATGCAAAGGTTTGTCTATACATACAAACTTTCTTTTGGTTAGACTTTTAGAGCATTGTACATTAACATCTCCCTCGTAAATAGTAGTTTATTGTACTAGGCTACAAATGTCGGAATTTTACTGTAATGGAATTAATCAAACATAATAAAAGTTTTCAGAGTGACAGTTTCCAATTATGAATCAAGCTAAATCAAAAGCTTGTAGCAAACTTGCTTGTATGTGATCTGCCACAACAGATTTATCTTATAAGAAAAAAGGACAAGACAGCATATAGTGGAAAAAATATTTTTATCGTTTTGATTGCTCCTGGGCGCAGCATTTACATGTGTGCCTGGAACCACAGCATGTTGAGCTCTGGCAGGCAAGGAACCCGACGGGTTAGCCTGCCCAACTGGGGCTGCTCCGGCCTGACTCAGCGTGCTGTGGAGAGGTTGGGTGGGGCACAAGTGTGCTCCAGTGCCAGGCTAGCTTGCAGACAAGGTTCCTTGGGTGAATTTGATATCTTTTATTAGACCAACCCAAATGGTTGGAGAATAGTTATTAAGCAAGCTTTCAGGTTCAAAAACCCTTCGTCAGGCTAAGGAAGCTGCAGCAGTTGGTGTGTGCTCTTCCTGGATGGAATGAAAAGTAAACAAGCCAGGGGCTGGGCTGGGCTGGGGCAGCCCTGCAGTGTAGCATCCTCATGCCCCAGCCAGCCCCAATCACCATCTACCCATGCTTTGTGGCGGAGTAAATAACTCTGCCACAGGATAGTAATCGTGTTGGGCAGTACTAACCTGCGGTGCAGTTAATGGCTCTGCATATGGGGATAGGAGACACTTTTTTGTGCAGCTAATTAGGCAACTCTGCAGTAAGCAATTTATATAGATACCCCCATGAAGCAGGAACAAGCGCATTATTTAGAACGGTTCGTTCAGACTTTTGAGAGAGAGTGTAAATACATGGAGAAGGTTCCCATGTTTATGCTTCACCTTTTTCAGAAGTATTTTGAATACTTGCTAATCTTGAAAAATTGGCCTCTACAGGCTGAATTTGAAGTTGTCCTGAATAAATGTCCAGTGCTTTCAATAGCTATAGACTGCAATAATTAAAAAAAAAAATGTGGTACTTAAGATTGTGGAGAAGATTTCAAAGATGCGGAGTAGCTCTATCTGATTTCATGCAACTGCTGGTTTGCGTAGCCACTCTCGGTGCATATTGTAGGTTGTTCTGCTTGCTGGTTCTTCCTCCATAAAGGGAGCAGCACAGCAGATGCCACATTCTTTGCAGATTACCAGTTTAACTGAAGAAGCCAAAACTCATGACAGAGGTGATATATTTTATTATATTAATTAGATATTTGCAAATATATACATTTATTTGCAAGCTTTCAGGCACAGGCACCCTTCATCAGGCATAGGATATTGCAAATATTGTAAAAGTTCTCCTAGGTAAAAATGAAAATTCATATTTCACTGGAGAGCTGAAGGTATGGTAAAGTCTTCTGTTTGAAACAGTTCATTTTGTGCAGATTAGGATCAGAGAAAAGTTGGAGAAGTCTTTTTACCTCAAAGTTGTCTGGTGGTAAGCAGAATGTAGAATCATATTTTCTTCAGGTTATGATGTTTCATATTTCACAGAAGAGTGGAAAGATGGAATGCTCTTCAGGGCAAGAACCTCTCTTATGGAGAGGTATCTCTGTGCTCTGTTAGAATGCAAATTGGCTTGAACTAAAGTCTTCCTGCATTAATGCTATCCTAGGTGGTAGTGTAAAAATCTCACATCTGTGCTATCTAGTCATGTTCAAATCAGTAGGTCCTGACGATCTTCACACCAGAGTGCTGAGGGAATTAGCAGAGGTCACTGCGGGACCCCTGGCACAGCTTTACGAGCACTCATGGTGCTCTGGTGAGGTGCCAGAGGACTGGAAAAGGGCCAGTGTGGTCCCCATTTTCAAAAAAGGGAGGAAGGAGGACCCAGGAAACTACAGGCCTGTTAGTCTTGCCTCGGTCCTGGGGAAGTTCTTTGAGAAAATTATCCAGGAGCACATCTGCGAGGGGCCAGCAGGGGAGATCATGCTTAGGGGCAACCAACATGGGTTCATTAGAGGCTGGTCCTGTCAGACCAACCTTGTGGCCTTCTGCAACCAGGTCACAAAATCCTTGGACGCAGGTGTCGCAGTGGACATAATCTTTCTGGACATTAGGAAGGCCTTCGACACAGTCTCTCACCCCATTCTCATTAAAAAATTAGGCAACTGTGGCGTTGGTGCCTACACAGTCAGATGGGTCGCAAACTGGCCAGAGGGCTGCACGGAGAGAGTGGTGGTGGATGGGTCTTTTTCTACCTGGAGGGATGTGGACAATGGGGTCCCGCTGGGCTTGGTCCTTGGGCCCGCACCGTTCAACATTTTCATCAGCAACTTGGACGATGGGGTGAAAAGCACCTTATTCAAATTCGTGGATGACACTAAGATGTGGGGAGAAGTGGGCACGCTGGAGGAGAGGGACAGCCTGCAACTAGATCTAGACAGGTTACAGGGGTGGGCAGATGAGAACAGGATGGGATTCAATACTGACAAGTGCAAGGTACTGCACCTAGGGAGGAAGAACCAGCAACATACCTACAGGCTGGGGAACTCTCTTCTAGACAGTGCAGAGACAGAAAAGGATCTTGGTGTTGTTATTGATTCCAAAATGAACATGGGCCACCGATGTGGGGACGTGGTCAGGAAGGCTAACCACACCTTGTCATGCATCCACAGATGCATCACGAGCAGGTCCAAGGAGGTGATCCTTCCACTCTTTGCGACACTGGTCAGGCCACAGTTGGAGTACTGTGTCCAGTTCTGGGCACCGCACTTCAGGAGGGATGTGGACAGCATTGAAAGGGTCCAGAGGAGGGCCACTTGTATGATCAGGGGGCAGCAAGGCAGGCCCTATGAGCAGAGGCTACAGGACCTGAACCTGTTCAGCCTCCACAAGAGAAGGCTGAGAGAGGATCTGGTGGCCGTCTACAAACTGGCCAAGGGGGACCGGCAGGCAATGGGAGAGTCCCTGTTCCCCTGAGCGCTACCGGGAGTAACAAGGAAAATGGCCATAAGTTGACTGAGAGCAGATTCAGGCTAGATATCAGGAGGCACTACTTCACAGTCAGGGCGGCTAGGATCTGGAACCAACTTCCAAGGGAAGTGGTGCTCACTCCTACCCTGGGGGTCTTCAAAAGGAGGCTAGATAATCACCTAGCTGGGATCGTTTGACACCAGCATTCTTTCCTGCCCATGGCAGGGGGTTGGACTTGATGATCTGCTCAGGTCCCTTCCAACCCTACCTACTATGAAACTGTAATGTAGATAGCACATGAGAGAAACAATTTTTCAAATTGAAATCCCAAGCTAATGATGAAGCTATTGTTCTACTTATGTGGAACATAGCTACAAAATAAATTAGTGATTGTAGCTGTGTGCTAGACTGATATAAGTGTTAGTTTCTAGGTAAGAGCCAATACGTGTTATTCCTCACTGTTGAGAAAATGTCATGCTCACTGTTTATTTGGCAATGTCTTCTGCATTCAGTTATCTTCTATTCCTGGCCTAGAAGATGTCAAATTTGAAGTATCCAGTGCAAAAATGAATACTGTTACAAATGGTCCAGTTCTACAAGCCACTACAGAACAACAATCAACCTCTGTATCTCCTCAATCAGAAGTAAGTATTGAAATAAAACAAATATTTTAGGAAGTATATTTCTTCTATAGAGCTCCTCTTTGGCTGAACTAGCTGGAGCAAGCAAGTATAATGGAAGAAAGAAACCAAACCAAATTATAAATCTGAAATATTATAAAATTACCTTGGAAAATGAAGAGGAACTTCTACTAGGTAGGTCACAGATGTCAAAGATCTGGTCTTCAAGCCAGATCTGGTCCACAGAGCCCCATCTTCCAGCCCCTAGTGCTGCCTCTGCATCTCATAATTGAGCCACATGATGCATGCAGCATGCACTGGATTGGTCCTATGCAAATGGACTGGGACATGCTGCCTGCAGTGACTGCTTCAGTTGGCCTGGGACTGTGCTGCCCATAAAACCACTCTGGTTAGTCCAGGGCAGTGCTGCATGTAGTTCCTGACCCAGGATCTAGACTGCTTGCAGTGCCCTTCCTGCCTGATCCATGCTAATAATATATTTACTTGTGTACCACCCATGCATTCCCACCCCACCGCCTCCCTTCCCCAAATAAGATATGCATTTATTTGTAGACAAAAACATTCCAGAATCATGGATTGGGCTGATTGTGACATAAAATAAGTGCTCCTGGAAACAATGTCCATGAAGTGTAGCATCCCAGGGGACAGCCCTTGTAAGACAGCCAGAACTACCTACTGCAGCAGTGCAGCAATAAGACTAGGCCCCAGACCCTTGTAAAAGCACTAGCAAGACTAGGCAATGCATAGGAGAGTATGGGGGGCGGGGCATGTGCTCCCCCTGAGATTGGCCCTTTCTGACCAGGGAGTAGTTGGCAATGGCCAATTGTCCCCTCTGCCCCAAGATTCTGGGGGCACCAAGAGAAGCACTTCCAGTTTGGCACTGGTACTTGTGCTGGTAGTTAAGGCCCCCCCCCCCCCCCCCCAGTTGGCGATCGGCTGCTGGTGCTCCCCCCAAATCAGGAGGCACCAGTTGCCCATGGGCAAGATTTACTTCTTTACTATAAATAGTTCCTTATATAAGTTTCAATAAATAATAAAATGTTGTTTTCCATACCATAAGTCTCATCAAGATGCTATGTACTGCATGTTGCAGCTCATTTGCTTTAGTCACCCCAATTGCTGCTTCAGGCATGAGCTACAGTGCTCTCAGACTTAACAGCTTTTTCTCCGTTGGGCCACAGAAACAGTAGCCATCTTAGAAGCAAGCAGACTCTTCTTAATGGCTGCTGTCCCTCCCTGTTTCTATTCGAGCCAAGAAAAATGTGCTTCCCTGCCTACATGCACCTCAATTTTGGAGGAATGATTTTTGGGGGGGAAGGTATAGGTGGTATGCAAGTAAATATAATATCTGAGATGTTTTAAATGTCTAGAGATTTGTTCTCTGTATTTGCTGCCCGTAAAAAAACAGCCAACTGTCAGGTACTTTCCTTTTTCAATTTTACCATATTTTCTTGTATACCCTGAATAGACACTCACCTTCTTTTGGGAAGGCAGAATGAAAAGAAAAAGGTTTTTCCAGTCATGACTGAATCCTGAATATTGCTGCTCAGCCAAAAGCTACATTTTCAACCCTTTCACAGCCACTGCTGAATTGGCAACAGCTTTTGTCTGTTCACCCAAAAGCTACCACCTATTCAGCAGTGGCTGTGAGACAGTTAAAACCAACTTTGATGCTGAACGTTCCCTTTCTCTGGAAAAGGAGGACAGCCCTTACAGTGCCCCTGTGTTTTTAATCGTGGTTCAAAAATTGGCTTCCTCACTTAAGACGCACACATCCATTTTTGGAGCATTGTCTTTTGTGGAAAACCTGTGTGCAGTATGTAAGTAAACTTGCATTTGTGTCTATTCCAGTACATGTACTGATTTATTATTGTCATTGATTATGAAATGCTGTTATTTGATTTCAGAAGTGCTTTATTTGAATTCATTACAGTTGTTTTGTTAAAATCCTTTGACGTGAAGAAAAAATCTTATACATAAGCAATTTATGTATGGCATCTTTGGTGCACAGAAATACTAGAAATCTATAATCTTACACTGGTACAAAAATAAGCTATTTACCATGAGGTCTGAAGTCTTACTGATTTTTTTGAAGTACTTTTAGTCTGTGACATTGACTTATTGATTTAATTTTCTGTATGTACAGCAGAACAGTATACATGAGACAGGATTACAGAAAACAGAAGCAGCAGAAGAAAATGTCATCACTGTAGCAAAGGATCCAAGATATGCCAGATATCTCAAAATGGTTCAAGTTGTAAGTCTGTTTTTTTTTCTCTAGCTTCATTTGGAGCTTCATGATACTTGTCATGATTCACATACAGATCTGTAAGTTTCATGTGATTCTTTGTTTCCTGAGAATTTCTACTTTAGAGAATAAATAGCAAGGAAAACCTTAAGATGTTTGCACCTATTCATCTGGGATATTGTCTGCCCTTGTTTTATTCATTTGGAAGAGTGTACAGTCCTTCACAAATCTGACTGATGGTTTTTAGAATCTCAAAAAATACCTTAGTATAGTGTTCCATCTCTAGAAAGAGGATTTATCATTTTGAAGCTTGTTTTCTCTGCATAGTCCTGCAAAATCTGTTGCAGCTGTGTTAACACTGAGTATGTCTGTGTGCGACAGGTTAGTTGCATACAGTTATACCTTAATTGACCTCTGAACATGCTAGCTCATGCACTGAAGACCATACTGATCATAGCAGAGCTATACAGAAATACTTGGACTTGCTCAGCTATGTTAGCTCTGACTTGGAAGCAGGCTAGCCACTTTGTCTGCTTACAGACGTTAAAAAAAACCAAACCCCTTAGTGTTTTATGTTAAACTTGGCATTCTCCTGCACCAAGCCCCATACATGTCCAGAAGAGACAACACATTGGTTGGACCTGGCTCATCCAACATCTGTATAGATTGGGTGCTTCAGTGAGGCTTTTTTTGGTGCTTTTATCTAATAGATGATTGAGTTTGTTATAGGTAAGTGCCAGAAAGCCCCGCTGAAGCGAATAATCTATACAGATGCTGCAGAGCCGGATCAAACTAGTGCACTGCTGATTCTGGTAAAGTGACGTGTGGTGGTGTTGGGGTTTTTTTAAACCTCTGTAAGGAACCTTTAAGCCCCAATTATCACTTTAGCTAATTAGCCCTCTTGACTGCGTGCCCATGAGCAGGGTTGTGCATTTCCCCAGGGACAAACAGCAGCGGCACAATATGTGCCGCCACTACTTGTCCATGTGGAATGCCCATGCATGTGTGCTCTGGCATATGGCACGTTGCCTCTGAAGTAGGGGAGACTGGGGCCAGCATCTGGTCTGGCTCTAGCAGCCATACCTGGGAGCCTTTGGGGGCTGCAGTGGCAGCAATCCAGATGCGTGGAGAGTGGCCAGCTCCCAAGAGTATGTCAGGCTCCAGTTTTGGGTGGCACACATTGCCACCACGTATGCTGCCCCACTTTTTTTTTAGATGCGGGTTTTTTTTGACACCAGGGTCTCCCAGTGTCAAACCCGCCCCCTGTGCCGCAAATTAGCACAGGGATCACCTGTATGTGCAATGTGTGTGGTGCCATAGATAGGTCTGTGGGGCTGTGTACCACACATGCACACTTGTCTGGACTCACCCTTTAATCAAGCTAGTATGCTTGAAATATTTCAGATTTCACAGGTAGCTTAGGTATTTCTGCATGGTGTTGTCTTGCACTACCTAAGTATGCCCCATCTCACTGACTCACTTATTTAAAGGGGAGAATAAGTGATTCCTAATGAACTGGGCAGCCCAGTGAACTTAGCTGTTCTTTATAATGAGAAGCCTGGAAGCAGCATGAAACAATAAAAGTCCAAGTGCCACTCAACCTGAAAGCACTTTACTGACTACCAGGGGTCCTATCTGTGAACCACAGTTTGAATTAGATACTCAAGAACATAATTAGCTTATTAAACTCAATAATACTGTGGTGGAGGGAAAATACCATACCGCACTGTACTGAACCGTACCATACTGTACCGTACCAACATGCTCCAAAATTTAAATGCACTCTTTGTTTTTAAAAGACAGAATGAAGAAGAAAAAACTTACCTTGTAGTACTGTATTTTTTTACATCCTCATGCACCTTCTCCCCAAAATCGCACTCCCAACATTGAAGTACATTTATTAAGCAAAAAAACTGATTTTCTGTTGAGGATAGAATCTTCCTACTTCACAGTGCAGCAGCCATGGTATTTTTTGCCGGCATCTGAGTCAGTTGACTTTAATGACTGTTGTTCTTTACTCCACACATGTTAATGACCTCTGTTTAAAGGTCTTGATGTTCCACTAATCAAGCTAACTTTTTCTCATAGTAGTCTTTGTCTGCCAGCTGTTCCTGGTCCCTCTCCCTCTTCTGTTAATTGCTGCAGATTTTACTTTGTTTCACCTGTAAGTAGTGGAATCTGCTCTTACTATATTTCTCACATATAATGTGTACTCCAATTTCCAGCAGCTTACCTTTGGGGTAAAGTGGGGGAGGTGTGTGTTGCATGTGAGAAAAGATGATATATTCTTCTTCGCACTGTGAGTGGTATGAATATCACTGATCTACGTTAATTTTCTAACAACTTTAATTAAAAGTGCTCATTCCCTTTAACTTATTTGATTGTAAGCTTTTATATGTGTCGCATTTACTGTAATATAAGCCTTTTAGCTCAGTTGATGCCCAGGCAGAATTAATCTCTAATATTATGGATCCCAAACTATTGGAAATCAGTTTTGGTTGTACGTATAACTAGCCATATACACTGGAGCACACTTCTGCTCAGTTTTATGGGAAAATACTAGCATTGGTAGAGCAAAGAGGTTTGGGGTGATGAAGATGTCGGCACCAAACATTGGTTTGCTTATGCTGTATCTCTTTGTAAAAAATATGTGGTTGGAGGCATGTAATTGTGGCTGTATAAATGTTACTCTTTTGGTTTCTCAGGTAGTTGACTATAACAGTCTCCTTCCAGAGCAAAATGTAAATTTTATAGACAAGGCTTTGTGCATCTAGTGCTACTTTTATTAGGTATAAAGAGGACCTGAACAAACTGTAAAGACCACCCCTCCCTTCTCCACCTCCCTCATCTTGAAATGTCTGATGTAAAATTTAGCAGTCTTGTTTATCTGGAGGTCCAGAGATGTGGATGTAGAAGTATGCAGGATAGATCAGCACCTTATAGACTAACTAATCTAAGATGTATAGAGAGCACAAGCTTTTGTGAACTGAAGTTCACTTCATCAAATGTGGAAGTATGACAGCCTTAATTGTAGATGCAAGCATTTAACTAATCTAGTAACTGAGATTTAAGTATTTATTGAAGATGCTTGCAAATACTGTTTTAGACCGTCTTTGACCAACCATGGCTTTGCTATTTTGGTACAACAAGTAGCTTTGGCAGTCAATGTGCATCATGGGCAGAGGGAGAAAATATTATATGGGGGGCCTGAGTGCATGCTTGCCATGGGGAAGGGCTGTGGGAGGCGCAGATCGAGGCTACCGCAGTGAGGGAGGGAGTGAGGCAGGGGCACAGTTGTGGGAGGGTTGGAGCCCCCATTCCCTGGGGCGAATGGGGCCCAAGAAGTGGGGCGGGTTGGAGCCCGGGCAGCTCATTCAGGGGCCTGGAGGGGACTCCCGCCGCTGCACACATCCCAGCAGAGGCATGGGGGGCACATGCCTCCTGGATCTGTGTGCGGGGTGGAGGTGGGCTGCTGCTGTGCTCTTGAGTGCCACTGCCCAGGAGTGGCATGATGCCATGTTCCTGCCCCTGCCAGGTGGGCAGGGGGCAAGGCTCAGTCAGTGCATGGCAGATACATGGCACTGCACCGCTCCCAGGCAGCAGCGCTCAGAACCCAGCGAGCAGCAACAACCCACCTCTACCTTGTGCACACATCTGGGGGGCACATGCCCCCCCAGGTATCTGCTGAGATGTCCCCCCGCACCCCTGAATGAGCTGCCTGGCTTCCAACCTTCCCACAACCTGCCCCATTTGCCCCAGTCTTGCCCCTATCTCACTCTCTCCCTTCCTTACTGTGGGGGCCTCAATCTGCCCCCCTCCCCCCATGGCCTTTCCCATGACAGACTTACCTGCTGTGGTGGACAGTGCTCTACAGGGCACCAGGCTGCTGCAGGCTGTGGCTCCGTGTCTGTCTGTGCACACTCCTTCCCCCCCAACCCCCACCCTACTCGCTGCACCATGTTTGTGGGGGGCTAAGCCCCCTTAGCCCTGGCCTTCGACTGCCTGAGATGTGCATCCATGTTAAGGGTGCTATAGCATACTGGTATTCCTCAGTGCTCCTAATGTAAATATAGTCTTAATGCAAATCACGTTTGTCTTAGTCCAGCCTCAGTAACATGATAGTCTTACATTTATCTAGTCATTCATAGTATTGGGGAAATAGAAATTTGGGACTTCAATACCTGTTATTGTGTTTTAAGAAAGAAAAAAAAAAAAAACTTTTTGCAGAGGAGGGGACAAAAGAGACCTGGAAATTGTTTTCAACACCAGAATAGAGGAAGAAGGAAAAACAAAAAAGAACAAATCTAATTTTTTTTTTTTTCTTGGCAAATTAGTTACTTCACTTTTAGGAAAAAGTGCCTCACTATTATGCCATACCTGTTAGTGTTAGGAGATAAGTGATGTTGCTGAGGAGGTCACCTCGTTCAGTGGTGCTCAGCCTCCAGCCTGCGGCCAGATCTGACCCATGGAGCTGTCATCTGGCCCTCAGGGCTCCCCATAGGTCCAAAAATTTGGCAGCAGGGTTAGTAGTGGCAGTGTTAATTGCCAGTCCCTTGCTGCTGAATGTCCAGATTTGTGGAGAGTCCTGCAGTCTACATGATGTAGCTGTAGCCCTACATGCTAGGTCATTGGTCTGCAGATGGATCTGGTGCACAGGGTTAGAAGGTTGAAAGCTGCTGATCTTGTCCAGCTCCCTGCTCGAGGCAGGAGCATCCCTATCCAAACCATCCCCTACACATGCTTATTTAACCTATTCCTAAAACTACATAAGAAAATTCTGTTGCACAGCTGCAAGGCATCTTGTCGAAAACATCAAGAACACCCTAACCTACCCCAAATAAAGCAGGGGGTTGAGGGCACTGTCAATATCCTCCTGCTGCAAGCATTGTTCAGATGCACTCGAGAGATCCAAGGAAGAGGGCCATGCCCCTTGCTACGGAGAAAAATGAAAAAGCCACCACCATTCATGCCAATCTGACACTGGGATAAAAATTGTTCCTGATCCCAAATACAGCATTGTTTCTGACCCTGAGCAGAAGAGCAAAATCCTATAACCAGGAGCGTACAGGTTATAGTCCCAGCTGGAGCACTGGCACACCCTAATGAATCCCCAGCCTTGGCTGTAGCCAACATCCAATGCTTCCAGTAAGCCTACGGTAATTAGATACTCAGTTCTTAATTGAATTTAGGCACTTGTCTTGCTTAGCCTTGCTTGAAAATCCCAACCTAAAATCTGTGATGAACAAAGTAATTATATAATATGTCTGAAATACATCATATGCTTTCCTAATTAGAATAACCTGGAGGCCTACTGGATCTTTGTGATAAAGTATTAACTCTTAGCATCCAGAAGGTTTGGTTAAATTTTTGGTCTAATATAAGGCAGGCGGTCCCTGCTATGTGGTTTTGTTGACAGTTCATACTCACAGCTCCCCTGTGCAGCAGAACCCATTCTTACACCAGCTTTCTGACACAGAGAGATGGACGGACTCTATATCACCTGCGGCCTACAGAAGGCACATGCAGATATGAATGCACTTTTTTTCTGCCTGCTGGCGCCTCTCGAGCTGTGCCTGTGCCTTCATGTTCTGGCAGCCTGGACCCTGTTGTGGAGCCATGTGGGTTTGTTCCAGTGACAGAAAGCAACCAAGTGTAATCGGAGCCCTAGTGTAGCTTTATAGAAGTCCTCACATTAAGGAGGTGATGGTTTTGTTTATTCCAAGCTACAAACATTTGTGGTTTTCCTTAGAGATTAGTCAAATTAAACTGATGTTTAGCTAATGTGAGACCACAGACTCTAAATAGTTTATTGTATGGAAGTACTTACTGCAAGGCAAAGAGAAGATTTTTTGCGTGCCTTGCTTGTTCTTTTCTTACCGTTAATAGTTCTTTTAGATGTAACTGAATTTTTCTGGATTTATAAGGTTTGGTCTGGGAAAATTACAGCATTCCCGTGGCGTTTTACCAATAAGTTACTGATGTTTATACTGAACCCTAACTCTAATTTTAATTGAATCGTAGGCTGAAAAATTTGTCTAGACCAGGGGCAGGCAATTATTTTGGACAGAGGGCTGCTTACTGAGTTTTGGCAAGCCATCGAAGGTCGCATGACAGGCAGCCCAGGGCAGATAAATGTTAATTTACTAAATTTTTTACGGGCTCCGTGGGCCAGATAAAATGGCTTGGTGGGCCTCATCCGGCCCCCGGGCTGCATTTTGCCCACCCCTGGTCTAGACTCATCTAGACTAAAAAAACAAAGTCAGTAGCATTGAAGAACCTGTTAAACATTTTTTTTTATACAGCATTTTTGTCTTATGTAAGTGAATGTAGTGATTGCTGATTTGTTGGTAATGAAAATTGAGGTGATCTCTCTAGTTCCACTGCATTGGTTCCTGACCTCGGGGCGCGACCCAAATCAGAGTTGCAGGGGGTCCTCAGTAGGATCGCGAAGGGCCTACGCACATGCCCCGGCCCGCCTGCCACTCTGGGGCTGCTGCACACAAAGGGAGCTGTGGCAGCTCTGCCGCTGCTGCCATACTGTGCTCCCAGAAGCCCCTGCAGTGCCAGGTCAAGCGGTCTGGTTGATGGCCAATTTAGGGTCGCAGCAATAAAAGGTTGGGAACCACTCGTCTAGTGCCATACAGTTGGTATGAATGTAGATTTTTTTTCTTGTCATTATGCTTTAAGCCTGTTACAGAAGGATTACTTCTGAGGAGCAGAAAAAGTAGTTCACTTTTCATGCCAGTTCCTTCTTCTCTAAGACTGTCAACAAATGTGCTAACTTGCACTGGTCATTCTTCATGTTATTGCATTAATATCTAACACTTATGTACTGGCTACAGATAGATACTGGTCATTAATGACTTGGGCTAGATATAAATTGTTGTTAAAAAGGTTGTAGGGATGGCTTCATCTCTGAGCCATCCCTACCCTGTGTAGTTATATCTGTATTTAATTTTATATGCCAGTGATGGTAGTGTGATGCAAATGAAGTTTCTACATTTGAGAAGAAGTCCTTCTTTTAAATTAAGGAATATTTTTCCAATTGTGATAGGGAATAACGCATTGGCAGAAAAATAATTGAAAGAAATTCCTTTAAAATGATCAAATGCACCTGAATTATGTAATCTGAGTATTTCAAAAGGCAGCTGTGTGCACCAGAAAGAGTTTATGTACTTATGAGCAGATTTAATTTTTGGTGGAACATCTTAAATTTAAGATGAGACATAGGAACCACGTAGCTTACCTCATCATAAATCTTTAAGAAATAGTCTGATAAGATATTTTGGTTCAAGACAACTTTCAGCCTCTTCATAAAACTCCAAGCTACTAGCTCATAATTCTTAAAGAAGACTCAATTTCGACATGATCTTAAATTCCTCTTGCATTGTTTGAGACTAAATTTAATTTGATTGATAAATTCAATGTTGTGTTATAATATTGGCTCATAAAGATTTTTCACTGCATCAGATGAATAGATGTGTGCTTGTTTTACCCTAGGCATCTCCTACTTTTGTTTGGTTTGTTTCGTTTGTTTGTTTGTTTTTTTTAACAACATTCACTTTTGCCTCTGTGGGAGCTATGTGGAAAGACTGTCATCAGCTACATCTTTATATTAGAAATTCTGATGTACAAAATTCTGGAAAAAACGTTACAAATGTAAATGCACTAATGGTTTTTCAGGGACTCAAGTAAGGTCGGAAAGGCTTGCACTTGGATGCCTTGTAGGAGGGATAGGATTTGGCCTCAGGTTTCAATTTTACTTGGGCATGTCCTTGAAACTTCATGTTTGCTGACAAAACCAGGCCCTGCAGTAAGTTACTCTTTATGATTTTTATTTGGAGCTACGTAGAAACTCTTGTCATCTTGCACCTTTGTAATAGTTTGTAACCAAATCTAGGCTATTGTCAACTGTCTACATCGGGGTAGGCAACATATTTCGGCCAGAGTGCTGAAAAACACCATAATGCCTGTCTCGGAAGGTGCCAAAGTGCCGACATGGCAGAAAAACAAAAGGAGGGCAAGGGATACATGGCAGGATGCCCTGCTTGTGCCCCTTGCCCCCCCACTTACAGCCCCTTCCCCCCAGCCTGGGCTCTGTGGCTGCCAGTAGATGCCCCCGGCTCTGGGTAGCTTCTGGAGCCCAGGCTGCTCCCAGCAGGGCTTGCAGCTACCTGCTGGCAGCATCTCCCCAGAGCTGGGGCAGTTGCAGCCAGGAGGCTCCAAACAGCTGTGCCAGGCTCCGGCATCAGCTCCGTACCCGCGTGAGCAAGCGTGTGTCGGTGGGAGCAGGGCCTGAGGCAGCGCAGCCCTGGTCTCTCCCCCACTCCCGGCATGGAAGTGATGAGCCTGGCACAGCTGTTTGTAGCCAGCCCACTGCTGCAGCTGCCCAGAGCCCGGGCTGGCTACAAACAGCTGCACCGGGCTCATCACCTCTGTGCTGGGAGCAGGGGAGAGACCAGGGCTGCACTGCCTCAGGCCCCACCCCCACCGCCCGCTTCGAGGTGTGCCTGCTTGCACCGGTGCAGAGCTGGTGCCGGAGCCCGGCACAGCTGTTTGGAGCCTCCCAGCTGCAGCTGCCCCGGCTCTGGGGAGCTGCTGCCAGCCGGGATCCCAGGCTGCTCCCAGCAGGCAGCTGGGATGCTGCGAACCCTGCTTGGAGTAGCCCGGGCTCCGTCGCTGGCAGCAGCTTCCCGGAGCTGGCCGCGGCGTACCAAGCAAAATGGCGTTGCGTGCCACGCTTGGCACATGTGCCAGGGGTTGCCAACCCCTGGTCTACATCAAAAGATTTTTTTTTAAGTCCTTTTTTTTTTTTTTCTGAAACTTTTTTAATACATGGTTAAAATCCCTGACTCTTACTCTCAAATTGTTAAAACTATTGCTACAACTTTAAGTTGATTCTTAATGCAAATATACCCAGAGAAATATTACCCACAGAAGCAGGACTAGCTTTTTGCTATCATGGTTCCAGGTTGACTGCATTGTGTACTGTCTTTATTTATACTGATAACAGACATGCTTTCTTGCAATATCAGCCATGTCTGCCACTTTTCTTCCTTCTTTTATTTTGCTTGCTTTGGATAAACTGCATTTGTCCACTGCCCAAAGAATCCCACATTAATTTTCATTTAGGTTTTGAGGTCTCCTATCCTTTCTAGACCACCAGCGACTCAGTCCCTGATAGATCAAAAGTTGGACCTTTTTTTTTTCCTCCCCCTTGACATACTGTGATCCAGATAACATTTCTTAACCCCTGCAGCTGAGGTTGGCAAAGCAACAAGTCAGTTTTTAGTAACACCCATTGAAACACTGGAGTAGTTTCTGTTAGAACTTGGCTTGTAAAATGTTGTGGGTCAAACTGTTCTTGAGCATTTTGCCCAGGAGGATGTTTAGGTTTTGTGGGTTAAGGTAAAGTGTATAAATTGTGCAAGTGCTTGCAATGAAAGGGAAGCACTTTTCTCTAAATGTTACCACACAAGCATTAAGTATTTGTCTATCTGTTCCCCTGCCATTGCACATCCTGACTTGAATCTTCTTAGTAGTACTCGGAGAACATATTTTAAAAGGATGCTTCTCTCTTTATGTCCTCTCCCCATCACATCATTTTAATAATTTCTCCAATCCATTATCTCTTTAAAATGTTCTCTCTGACTGTTAACAGATACCCCGCCTCCTCCTTTGCCTGCCTCTTGGGTTCTTTATTTCTGTTCTGCAGGCTTTTGTCCTGTGCCTCTTTTTCTCATTTCGGGTCCTTTCTTCAAGTGATCTTATCTTCTTGCATGACTTTAGCTTCCCATCTTTATGCTGATAAGTTTTAACAAACTTACCAGTCCACCCCACTGATTTTTTTTTTTCTCTCTCTCTCTCTCTCTCTGAATATATTGCCAAACCCTTAATATGGTCTAAAATGAGTCCTGATATTTCTTTTCAAGTCCTCCCCATTCTCCTTTCTTCTGTCACTGCTAAGATAGTCTCCCTGGCACTGAACCCTCAGCTGGCAGGGATGGAGGAGAATTATTTCTGACAAACCTCTGTGTACCTTGTTCTGCATGTCCAGTCTGTGTCTTAATCAAGTTGTCTCTCCTTGCATATTTCCAACACCTTTACATTTTTTCTTTTCAGTTTCTACATCTGAAATTCTTTCAGATACTCAATTTCTGTCTCCCAGTTCATTCAAAAGAGCACTGTTAAGGTCGTCATCCTCTCTCTTGCTCTTGATTCTGACACCCAGTGCCTCTTTCAGCTCCTAAATCGGATGCATTTGGCCTTTGAGTTTGGACACTTTGGCCTAAAGCAAAACATGGACCGCTTTGCATCCTGCTGAGCCACTGAGTGGGCACTATGTACTGTGGAGGAGGGCCGGCTGGTATGTGAGAATGGGGGAGGCACAGGGGTTTTCCTCATTCTCATTTTATTTAAATTGTTCTTTGTTTGTTATTTGCTTTCATGACTAGTTCTGTGCTTTTAACTTCTTGAGGTGTTTGTTTTATAAAACTTTTTTTTTTACTCATAATAAGGGTTAATAAAAGGCCAAAAAAGGTTTCCCTCTCAGCTTCTCAACCTCTCATATACCCCACTACTTGAAACCCTTCACTTGTTCCATATACTCTGCTACATCAAGGTTAGGCTTCTTGGTTTTTGTTTTCAAGGCCTTATGTAAATGTTCCCTCATATTTTCCCACTTCATCTTTTTTGTATTGTACCTAGTCACATCTCCATTGCTGAGTGTACTTCTTAGCATTTTCTGTCTCTCTTCCAGCTTGCACCCACGTTTCCTTTCCTGCCTCCCTTGCATATGGAACATTTTTGTTAATTAACTCTATCAGCATTGAATGGTTTCCTGAAGACCTGATTTCACCATAATACCTATTAGAAACTAGCCAACTCCAAGTGGGTTAGGTAATATAGTAAGAAAACTTGGACCCTGACTCCAGTGTGTACACCCTTCTTACTGCTGGTGGAAATGCACCAGTGGCTGGAAACAAATCAACTGTTTTTCTAGATAAGGTTAATCTAGTTAAAATACAATTTGGAGAGATTCTTGTAGCAATGAGAAAGCAATTATTTCATTTTCTATATATTGTGTGATGGCCATTGCATAATATGATGGTTACTTTATTGACTATTTCCCCAGATTAGCCCTGGCTAGGCCAGTGGTGTTCAACCTCCTGCTCATGGGCTGGATGTGGCCCAAAAAGCTATGTTATTTGGCCCATGGGGCTCCCCATGGTTCCAGAGGCTCGGCAGCAGAGGAACAGTAGTGATGTTAATTGCTCCCAGAGCCATGGCAGTTAATGCTCTCCTGCCACCAGATTTTCTGGAGCAGTGGGACTTCTTGTGGTCCAGATCACGTGATCCCACATCCCGGATTTGTACACAGAGCAACTGCATGCCAATGGAGATCCAGCACACTGCCCCTCCTTGGAATCTGGCCCTGTACCAGCCGCCCAGCCTGCAATGCTAGAGAGGTTGAGCCCCACTCACCTAAGAGAAGAAAGACTTGTATTCTGTTACCAGCACCTTCAAGATCCAGTGCCACTCCCTGTTAAACATTGTATTCAAAACTTTTTGTGCAAAATTGTCAACTTTACTTTTAAACATATGTAAATGTGATTACAATTTAGGTACCATGTCACCTGCTTTTTCTAATATTAAAGGCCAGAGAAATATTCAGGGTGCAGTAACTTCAGGGATTTAGCAACACTGGATTTGATAAATCTTCCAAGTAGTTGAAAGGCAATTTTATAGAGAGGATGGAGATGGGCTTTTTCTCTGTGGCTGTTGGGAACAGGAATAGGAGCAAAGGTCACAGGCTGGAGCAGTGGAAATTTAGGTTGGAGTTTAAGAGGAACTACTTGACTATGAAGATAATAAAGCAATGGAACAGGCTACCTAGAGGTGTTGTAGAATCTCAATCCCTTGAAATTTTCAAGAGCAGGTCAGACAGATGCTTGGCTGCGATGGTTTAGTCGTGGATGATCCTGTCTTCAGTGCAGGCTGGAATAAATTACTTCATCAGGTTCCTTTGAGCCCTACTTTCCTATGAACTTAAACTGATGTATTTCAATTAATATAGTAAATCACTGAATATGATCTTTTCTACTTTACTTGGCTGTAGTAAGACCTAACTTTTTCTGCCTTTCTCCTACTCCCCCTCCAGGGTGTTCCTGTTATGGCAATAAGAAACAAGATGATTTCTGAGGGGTTAGACCCAGATCTACTTGAGTAAGTAATACTACTGTCTTTTAATTTGATGTGGCTAGAGTGCTTGTAGAGTTTCTTCTGCTTCATACAATGATAATGCACTGTGAGAAAAGCAATGATAATGTTGAGCCCAAATCATAAAGCAAGCTGCGAAGAACCCAAAGCAAGCTGTGAAGAAGATACCGCTGAAAGCTGCTGTTTGAATAATTTCATATAGTGCTACAACTTCCTAGTAAAAGTTGGTCAGGATCAAAAAAGTGGCAGAGAGTACACTTTTGGTTTTCTTGGTTTTTAAAGGTGTTTTATCCAGGTTTTTTTTTTTTTACTTTACAACCAAACTATTAGCACTTCGTTCATTTTTGCCTCTTATGTGATAGATGGCATGCTTCTTGCCAGATTCTTTACTTTACTAATGGACATAAATTGACTGTCATCTTGACTTGAACTTGCAATTCCAGAAGTTATAATCATTTTGAATGTAAATCAGCGGTGCTCAAACCTTTTTGTTAAGCAGGCCAGATGGGCAATGCCTGGTCCCTCCATGGGCTGGATTTGGCCAGCAGACCCAATTCAGTACCCAGGGCAGGTGCAGCAGGGCTCGATCCAGCTGTGCAGAGAGGGGCAGGGGACAGCTTGGTTTCAATCCAGCTGTGTGGAGGAAGAGTTATGGCCCAGCTCCAACTCACTGAGTGGGGCTTGGGATTTTGGCAGCAGGGAGTGGCAATATTAATTGCCACTGCTCCCCTGCCATGAAATTTCCCAACACTTGTGGGGAGCCCTATGGCTTCATGGGCCAGAGGTTAATTTAATGTTTAATAATTGATTTAACAAATTTAATGTGTAGGTTGGGGTGGATATTGAAAACAAAGATACTATTTTATGAAGTCACTTGTCTGCCCATAAGCACATTATCTTTGGATTTCTCTTGTGTTTATAGGTGGAAGGAGCAGGTATAACTTTAGAATCAATGTAACCGTATAAGAAGTTTACTAAAAAAAATAAATGTTGTGTTGAACAGTAAGCTTCATACATAATGATCACTAAACTGAATATGTAACACATTTCTGAGCCTTCTGCAAACAGAAGTACCAAGGTATCAAGGAGTCTGTTTCTCCTTTTTAATTTGGTGGAATGAGATTTGTATTTTACAACAAGCCTGACATGAAACAAACACTTCTTTGTAATAAGATTTACAAGTTTATCTTTAGGAATAACTGCTTAAACAGAACATGTTTATCTGATCCATAAAATTGTTAAATAAGGAAACAGAGAATAAAAGTGTAAGGGAAAAGGAGGCAAGGAAAACTGTTTGAAAATCCTAGATACTTGGTAAGTTCTTCAGACTTCTCGCTCTTTCTTGTTTAGAGAAAATTGGTAATAGCCCAGGCTTCTAATCAAATTAATCTGAAAGAGTGTGAATAGCAAAATAGAAGCTAGAAGTTCTTAAAACAAACAAACAAAACTAAACCTGATATTAGCTTTTTTTGCTTTTAGAAGTACTTTGAAATAAATAGTACACTCACCCTCCGCCCGCCCCCCCCCCCCCCCCCCCCCCCCCCCCCCCCATACAACACTGACACTTTTTGATTGAGACAAATAGAACATCATTTGGGATCAACCTCAGTCCCTCCCTAAAGGTCCTACAAATCACTAAAATCTAGGTAGATTATTTTAAATGTGTTAATATGGAAATCTCTTTCTAACCAACTACCCTGTAAAAAAAACAAAACAAAAAAAAAAAACAACTAACTATTGGTGTGGGGGAGGATGAATATCACTTGCTTTTAAATCTGGAAGCAAGCATTTTGATAAATTTGAAAACACTAGAAAGTGTTTTAGTACCAAAAAAGGGCAGCCTTCTCTTTCCCTGTGTTTTATCCACACAAATGTGTTAGAAGTAAGGCTTCTTCTCTCTTACTTAACAGCCCTAATGCATGGCATTTCAGAACACTGTGTTAGGTCCTTGTGACAGTCTGGTCTGTTCTTCTAAATTCCACTCTTTTATTAATAAAGGTTACAATAATACTTTAGTTTTTCTTGCAGGCAATCTGACTTCTCCAGATGCTTTATAATGTCAGAGTTGACTTCTCTGAAGGCAGCACTTCCTTTCTGCACTGGAGAGGAACCATTTCTAGTAGGGTAGAGTTCTCTTTCTTTGCTGTTTACCTCTTTGTCATCCATCTCTCTTGCCCACTATTGTTCCACAACTTTCCGAATTCCATCTTTTCTTTCCGTATCCAAATTTCTGTGCGTATCCCCCCCCCCCCTTTTTTTCTTATTCTTCACACTTTCAAAGGTGTCTTTTCCTGCACTTTCGAACTTCAGGGCTCAGTACCTATCCCTCTGATCATACCAAAGACCCTCCTCGGTCAGTCTTCCCAGGTAAGATTGCTCCATAGTGCTTTCCTGTCTCTCCATTACAATGGAGGTAAGAAGTAATGTTGAAGGGTGGCCTCTAGATGAATTTGCATGGGAAAGCTTTTGCTTTTCTAAAGGTATTTGTCAGGTACTTTAGAATGCTGCCCACATACCTTTGGTACTTTTAAGCACCTAAATCAAAGCAAGTAAAATGTAAGAGTTCTACGGCAAGAAGTGAGAGATGAGCACTGAATATAGAACTCCAACACCATCACTGATGTCCCAGCTGCTAAGACAGTCTGTGTTTCGTCATACTTTGTATTGTAGATGTCAGTTTACTGTGAACTCTTAGTTAGTTAGTTTTCACGAATCTAAAAATCCACACCTAAGAGGGAGGCATCTTCCATCCTTTTATGCAGACTGTATGCATAGTTTTATCCGGATAGCTACTACATCAGTCTTGGAACCTGACAGATTTTACAAGCTAGGCAGTGTTAAGCATGGTAAGTTCTTGTGAGATCTCCAAGGAAAGCAAGGCCCCCTGCTGCCAAATTTGGCTTCCTAGCTGCTAGATTTCTGGACCCATGGACAGCCCCAGGCTCTGTGCACTGGATGGGACATGCAATCCCAACTTGCCAGGTTGAGCAATGACAGAGCTGGGCCCTTGGAGCCCAATTCTGGTGCATGGCAGGGAGGAGGGAGCAGGACTAGGCTCCTGGGACCCAATTCTAGCATGCATGGGGCAGGAGGAGATAGTGCTGGTCCCCTAGGATCCAACCCAGCACATGGGGGCCAGGAGGGGGCAGTGCTGGGCCCCAGGGCCCAATCTGGCCTTTAGACTGCCCCTTTGCCACTTACCTGGTCCACAGGCCCACAGTGTTGAGCACCACTGTCCTAGTCTATTGTCATACTCCAAGTGGCCAAAAATGTTGCAAGAACCAAAAGTAGTCACAGTTTGTGATGCCTGAAATGGGAGGATGTCTGCTTGCTTATTGTACATCAGGAATTCCCCTGCAAGGTATTGGCTTGCATATCAGGCTGCTGCTTCTTGATTTTTGGAGTGGTGTCTGCAAGTAGGCTACCTCAGCACTCATCCCAGCACAGCTGATCCAGCTCCAAAATGATGTCCATTTATAGTAGGGGTGGGCAAAATACAGCCCACAGGCCAGATGCAACCCACCAGGCCATTCTATCTGGCCCACGGGGCCCCTAAAAAATTTAGAAAATTAATATTTATCTGCTCCTGGCTGCCTGTCAGGAGCCTGAGGCAGTAGGGCCCAAGGGAAGCTGACAGGACTTGGCAGGGCAGAAGCAAGGCCCGCCCCCCCACAACTGGAAGCCCTGTGCTTAGCAGAGCCTTCTGGTCTGGGCCTCTGGGGCTGTTCCTGACCCCCTGCGCCCAAGAGGGAGAGTCAGATAAGAATGAGGATGGGAGTGGGGAAGGCAGGGGAGGGCTGGAGGCGATCGCCCCAGTCCTCAGGGCTGGGCCCAGCCAGCTCCCGCTGAATCCCACAGTCCTGCCATGCAGCAAAGAGTCACGTGGTGCTGGAGTGGCTGGCAGTCAGCAGGAAAGCACGAAAATGGCATCTATAGGAGGGGGTGAGTGGCAGCGAGTGGGAGCACAGGGACAGCTGGGCAGGAGCTCAGGGCCCGTGCCAGTGGCCTGGGGCCAGTGCTGGCAGGGCCCAAAGTGGGGCTGCAGGAGTACAGGGTCTGGCACCAGCTGTGCTGGAGGGGGACAGGGGTCATGCACCCCTGGCATCCTGCTCTGGGCTACACTGGCACTGCCCCTCCACCACCACCCTGTAGCTGCCGTTTCCCTGCTTTTCTGCCAACTGCTGGCTGCTCCAGGACCACGTGGCTCCCAGCTGCACCGTGGGAGCATGAGGCCTACGCCAGTATCTGAGGGTTAGGAGTGGGAGGGGGGCATGTGTGTGTATTTATAGGGCAAGTCCCACATGCACATCCCACCATACACATGTACCCACATACCCCCTTGCACTGCCATACCCACAGATCCACACACACCCACATGCTCCCACACCCACACACCTATCCACCCACAGCCCCCCACAATATACAATTGTAAGACTTAATTTTAAGCTATTGTGCAATCATCTCTATGTACATTACACAAATGCATGTAAATCAGGACGAAAATATTTTTTGAAATCAGATTAATGAAAGTTGTAGATGTTTCCTTTTTAGAATACAACTTGGTATCTTTCTGATTCCGAGATAGCAAAACCCCTTGCTGAAAAGAGTACTTCTGAGGGGAAGAGGAGGGACTTCTGGTCACAAGATGGTGACCAGGGGGCAGGGCACCTGTCAAGGGGCAGGGCTACCCATGTGCCCCTCAACAGCTTGCCAAAATCGGTAAGCGGCCCTCTGTCCAAAATGATTGCCTGCCCCTGATTTATAGCCTTAGTGACCTAAGCAGTTTTCTGACAGGCTCCAAGATGTGCTTTCAAATTGACCTCTGCTAGGTCCTAATATCTAATAATTTACAGGCTCTGAGACGTAATTCCAGTTGTGTGAAGTAATTATAATCAAAACTATATCTTTTATATCACACATTATAAACTCTTCAGGTAATAAATTGTAAACTATTGACTGACTCTTTGTATAAAATGTATTTACTTGGGTACAGATGGTAAATAAATGAAGCTATTGATAGCCTTATGTTCATCATAATCATCATCTTCCTCCTCTTCCTAGAATTTAATCAGTATAATCTTGTCACTTGTAGGACCCCAAATGCTGCTGTTCCTGCTTGGGGAGATGATGCAAATGCAGGAGAAAGTTCTGATAGTGAATCTTCCTTCAGTGACTAAAGAAATCTATTTCGAAATCTATTTCAACCTTTGGAAACTTCTGATAGGTGCTGACGTCTGCAGTTGTATCATAATTGAAGACTTCCTACTCATGGAATGTAGGAATAATTGTATATCAAATAGCTTTCTTATGTTAGTTTGTTTTTTATGGAAGTCCTCCACAATTCCTTTCACAAAATTTTAGTGGGCAACATGACTGTAAATTAATTTTACCGTAAATATAAATTATAAATTCAGCTTGTGTGATAACATTAGCTCAGATTCTTCTATCTTGCAGAAGTAAAATATATGCTATTCATATACAAGTTACATGCAGTATAATAAGGTCTTTAAAAAGATGTTTGTCTAATATTACTACATTTGTATATAATCATGTTTTATTTTTAATATCTTTATGTTCCCCAGTTAGCCATTTTAAGTAACTTTCTAAAATGGAATACTTTAATCTTGGACTGCTCCACTGTGAAGTCTCCTAAAGTATGGATTAATATGTACATGATACAGCAAGTGTAGCAAGGAAGTGTGAACTAATTATGGTGATCATGAACATTTGGAGTTCTGTTTCTAGCAAACTGATCTAAAAGTCTAAGAGGTATTAAAAATTATATCTTCTATTTTCAGAATGTAAACTAGTGTTCCGACTACATGCTAAACCAGAGAATCTCCTGCTCAAAAAAAAAAAAAAAGACTATGTATACAAATTAGTTTTATATATGAAAATTCCATGGTTGTTTTGAAAATGGTACTGTAAAATAATTAGCGACCAGAAGACTCTTCTTCTGAAATGCCAGGACCTTTCACTGTTGGTTCACCGTGACACAGGTGGGTAGCAACCAAAAGTAGAAACCACTTTCTGACAGCTGTTTGACTTATTTGAAATGAAGTGTGGTCTGTCTAGGTTGTTTTGGATAGGAAACCATCTCAGAATTGGTGCCCTTAATGAAAGTTTCAGTGAGGAATCAATAATTAAGTTTACATAGATAATCCAGCCTCTTGCTTCTGGAAGTGGTCTCTCCAAACCAGGTTGGAGCTACATTTTTGGCAACAGGATTAGGAAACTAATTTTGTATATGATTTACCCAAAGAGCAAACCTGTTTCCAGAGCACTTAATTCACTGCATGGGCCAAAGAACATGAAATTCTTTAAACTCTTGTATGGTACCAAGTATTTTACATCAGTATCTTCACTGTAGTATACTTGGTCTCATTGGGTTATAAATTAATTCTTATCCTCAAGTCTTCTAGTGTGACTATAACAGTGCTACCATGTTGGTGAGAAGATCATTTAAATATACTTCTGGGTTTTTTCGCATTTGTCGTGAAACAGAAGAGGCAAGACCTATAAGTATAGCTGATTACTAGCCAATATGTCTGCTTTTATTAATAAATCAATACCTTTTGCCTTGAGCAGCTATTTATGCCACTTTACTCCAGCAGGTCAAATGCACTTTCATAAGAATAACACTTATATGAACAAAATGGACAGAGGTTAATTGTATATCTAAAATTTATGAATGAGTAAATGTTAAGAGATTAAGTTTTAAACTAACTTGAGCTAACTAACATGTTTAGCAAAAGATAAGAAGTATTAACATATGTTGGCAATAAATAGTTCTTTCAAAACTTACGTGTATGTTGTAGTGGTCTTTCAAAACCACAGAGAGAGAGAGAGAGCTGAGCCCCTACTAGCTCCTGAGGTTCTAATAGTGTCTTCAGTCTTGTTTTAAGTTAATGGCAGCTGTAGGTACCATACCATTTATTTATTCATTGCCTGTTTAAACTTCTTTAAATAGTTCATACTTTGTCTTCTGAAAGAGCCAACAGTTACTGGGCAGAACAAATCTTCAGTGGGGCATAGTATGTGGAATATTAATAGCCTTGGGGCATTTATACACATGCTCTGGGAAGGGAGGGAGAAGGGGGTGGCACTATAATTAAGCTGCTCTGGGAGTTGCTCTAATTAAAGTGCCTGGAGCATCATGTGTATCAGTCTCCCTGCACTGAAAAATGGCAGCAGGGGCACTTTATCTAAAGCTCGTCAAACAGGCTTTAGTTAAAGTGCCCCCACCACCATTCTTCGGCATCGGATCACTGATACACATGACGGTGGAGTCTGCTAGAGTGTAGTTTATTAGTACGCTCCAACAGACTCAGTTAATTGCTTGGGGTTCGTTAATCTGCATTAACCCAAATCAAACATTTTTTCTTAGTCTGGACATAATTTAGTTAAACTTGTATTACAGCAGAAGAAACCCAAGGAAAAACATCACATTAGCTCTAGATTTTGATAGTCTGAACCCTCTCTCCAAATGAAAACTTTTTTGAGGATGAATTTTGGATTGTTTCAGGTTATCTCTAAAAATCCTCCCCAAAAGTTGAAATACCAATCAATATCCTTGTAGCAGACATTTCATACAGTTTTGAATTACAAGTGTACAGTAATTCAAAGTCTGTACCAATGTAGTTACTAATGTACGGTAACTCAAGTCTGCTCCAATTCACTGTACAGCACATTGGAGCAGACTCTCTGCACATGTATAGCTGCCCTTGGAGAATTAAACTGGAAAGTTCTAGTAAGCATTTATCCTGGTCATAATGGCACATATTTTACACTGGGAGAGGTAATCCTGCTGGTAGCCAGGACTTAAACATTAACGACTTAAAGATTAAAACCAGTATCTGAAAGTATATTGGCAGGCACTAAGATTTTGAAGTGTGGAGTTTGAATTATGGATATTACAAAGAACAGGAGTCATTCTCCACTTAAATGCACGGTCTTATCCTGTCTGAGCTTCAGTCAGTGAACATCCTAGAAAGACGTGGATAATTGTTCTATTTCTATTGGTTGATGGTTCTTTCAATTAAATCTAGATAGTAGTAGGGAGAGGAGTCTTGACTGTTATTTCTGTCTTGAACATTCAGAAGCAACCTATGTTGTAAAAGTGCCTAGATTGCAAGCTTCTATCATGAAGAGCAGCTGACCTTCTTAATCCAGGCAAGGTAATATAGTGAGTGCATCTCTTCTGATTTAATATTTTATTTTATTTATACATCTTCCTCACTCTGTATTTACTGTACACTAGTAATTCAAAACTGTATGCAATGTCTGCTATGAGGATATTGATTGAAAACGTTGCATCTAAAAATCCTTCCAAAAGTCTTGAAATACCAAACATGAATTAAGATTGTTTCAGGTTTTTATTTGGAGATAAAGGATTCAGACTCTATCAAATCCTAGTCTTAATGTGACTTTTTTCTAGGGCTGATACCAGCTCAGTTTTAATACAAGTTTAACTAAGTTATGTCTAGACTAGGAAAAAAATGTTTGATTTGGGTTAGTTAACACAGGTTAAGTAACCCCAAGCAAACATCTAGCACTTCTCAGCATAGATGAGCTCTGAAAAAGTATAAGAAAGTTTCCAAGGGAGGCAGCTATCATGTCTTGACCAGTGAAACTGGTTTGAACATCATTGGCCTCTAGTCTAGCTGGAGTGATATCGTACATATTTGGATTAGCATATTAGAATCTTTTTGGTTGCATCTACACAAGATGTTTTTTTAATGGAGTTGCCTAATTGGCTCTGCAGTAAGGTCTCTGCAGCTACGTGTGCAGCCCTATTAGGCCACAGTAAACTAATTAATCACACCGCAGGGTAGCACTTGTATTTACAAGTACTATTCTGTGGCAGAGTTCTTTACAATGCAGCAGTGCATGTGTAGACATCTTGCTGGCTAGCCCTGCACTAGAGCACCCTCGTGCCTCAGCCAGGCCTTCTACAGCACTTTGAGCCAAGTCAGAACAGCCGCAGGCTGACAGGCTACCCCCAGAACCCTGTCTACAAGGGCAATGCTCCCTCTAAGGCTTAGCAATCCATGAGCAATCCTGGCTGGGAGTGTGCAGGTAGCTCAGTGTGCCTGCCCTTCCCCACTCCTGCAGCAGCCTGTGGCCAGGTTGGGGCAGGTGGCGAGTGCCCAGATGTGAAACCAACAGCGGGGGGAGCGTTGGTGCCTCCTTGCTACAGCACTGGGCATGAGCGTCTCCCCCCCCCTTCTGTCGATATGCCACTGTGTGCCCAGCATTAAAAAGTTATTGCACGACATGATTTCTTATTGTGCGCACAGCTTGGAGGGAACGCTGCATCAGGGCTGCGCCAACCCAGCTCAGTGTGCTGTCGTCTTGGGTGCACATAATAAATACAGTACATGCCAGAGTGTATTGCTGTACATTAATTTAATGTGTAGACACACCCATTGATAACCAAACTCACCAGCTTACTGTGTTTTAATTTAAATACAGCAGAAATCATTCCTCAAAAAGAGTTCTCAGTTTAATATCAGTGCTGAATTGAGTATTTACTACTGAGTTTTTTGGTATAAAACGTCAGAAATGCCACTAATTAAGTGACTTCCAAGGCAGTAATAGAGGTTGATATGCAACTGTGACGGTGGTACTTGCTATTGAGCATGGTAGAATTATTTTTAATAAGTCTAGCAACCAGTAATGGGATTGTGCCGTACTTTGAATGGCTTCATTCAAAGGACTGCAGCAGGTAGGGAGTTAAGCTTGCTTCTGAGCTTGCTGCCAGCCCCATATGCTGGATGGGGGACTGTACTGGGTCCATCCCTGGTCGCTTAGTTTTGGGGCTGCTCATGGGGTCATATAATCTATAGGGGACTCCCCAGGGGTCTAGAAATTTGGTGGGGGAGTGGTGGCAGCATTAATTGCCACCACGCCCCAACTGCCAAACTTTTGGACCCATGGGGAATCTGTATTTCTCACATATGATGCACACCCCAATTTCCATAAACTGGCATGGAGGGAGAGGGAAGATGCACATTATATATAAGAAAATGTGGTATTTGAGCACCCTACAATATTTAATGTATTTATCCTTGAAATACAGAGTACTGTTATACCCTGCTCATAGTCAATGAACAGAGGGAAAGGTCTAGATACATTTAAAGGTGTACATATACATTTAAAAAATACGAGCAGAATAAGATTGTGCTCAGCATTTTATCTGCATCTTTTAATACCTAATATCTTTTGGCCTTAACTGATTTGCCTAAATGTCATACAGGAAGTCTGAATAGAGCAGGGAGCCAAACCTGAGTCTCATCTAGCACCTTTTCCATTCAACCGTCCTTTCTAACTCCCTTGTTCAGCTGCAGCTTGAAAAGAAGTTTGTTTCTTTGATTTTAAAATATCTGGTGACTGATGCAAATTTTTCTCCTCCCGTTCCCTTTTCCTGAGATTTCAATGTTTCAAGCCTTTGGTAATATTTTAACTATTGTGCATTTGCCCCATTTAACATTTCCATGATTGTCTGATATTTTTCATCTGCATTTCAGAGTTGGGGAAACATTTACTGCTGCAGTAGGTTTTTATAGTTTGTGTACAAAAAGTTGAACAGAAAATAAATTGTGAAATATCATGGTTGATAAGTGAAAGTTTATAGTTCTGCATTCCACTGACAGGCACAGATGGCAAAGCTTCATATGCAGTGCTGGGAAACAAGAATACCCACACTTATTCTAGTGACTCTGCAGATATTTACTGATCCAACTTTTCTTTTCATAGCAATGTATGGTGTGGATCACAGACTCAAGCTTATTGGATAACTAATCTTCAGATTCATCCAGGTATTGCTAGTATGCAATTTTGTCTGCAGAACAGAGTAGAAGTTTGGTTTTCTTCACCTTTTCCACCAAATTTGCAGTCCTACTTTATAGATAGTAGGGCTGTGCAAAATTTCACCCGGCATTTTGTTTCGAAGCTGTTTTGATGGGTTTCAAGCTTGAAACAGTTAAATTGAAACAAAACAAAAGCTGTGCCTTTTGAAACAGCTTTGAAATGAAACAAGGGAACTCAAAACGTTTCGAGTTTCAAAGCCAGGCTTACTGAGTTCAGCGCCAGTCCCAGCTTCTCTCATCTGCCAGGCAGATTGGTGGCTCACCTGCACCCCCAGGAGGGCTGTGGGGGCTGTGCTGGATTCTACTGGGGGGGGGGGGGGGGTGCCCCCAATCTGCCTGCTAGATGACAGACTGGTGCTGGGCGCAGCCTGCACCCAGCACCGGGAAGATCACTTCTGCCGTTGGCCCCAGGTGGCAGCATGTGGCTCCTGCCATCCCGCGTGCAGATCAGGGGCATGCACCCCTGGGAGGACTCCAGCACAGCCCCCGCAGCCCTCCCAGGGGTGTGGGTGATCCCGCAATCTGCCTGGCTGCCGCAGATTACAGGGGTGGGCTGATGAGAACAGGATGGAGTTCACCACTGACAAGTGCAGGGTACTACACCTGGGGAGGAGGAACCAGCGGCACACCTACAGGCTGGGGAACTTCCTTCTCACCAGTGTTGAGACAGAAAAGGATCTTGGAGTCGTCATTGATGCCAGAATGAACATGGGCTGACAAAGCGGGGACACGGTCAGGAAGGCCAACCATACCTTGTCGTGCATCCACAGATGCATCTCAGGCAGGTCCAAGGAGGTGATCTTCCACCTCTGTGGCACTGGTCGGGCCGCAGCTGGAGTACTGCATCCAGTTCTGGGCTCTGCATTTCAGGAGGGATGTGGCCAATATGGAGAGTGTCCAAAGGAGGGCCACCTGCATGATCAGGGGTCAGCAGGGCAGACCCTATGAGGAGAGGCTGAGGTACCTGAACCTGTTCAGCCTCCACAAGAGAAGGCTGAGAGAGGGGATCTAGTGGCAGTCTACAAACTAGTCAAGGGGGACCAGCAGGCATTGGGAGAGTCCCTGTTCCCCCGAGCACTCCCAGGAGTTACAAGAAACAATGGACACAAGCTAGTGGAGGGTAGTTTCAGGCTAGACATTAGGAGGCGCTATTTCACTGTCGGGGCGGCTAGGACTTGGAACCAACTTCCAAAAGAAGCGGTGCTGGCTTCTACCCTGGGGGTCTTTAAAAAAAAGGCTGGATGAACATCTGGCCGGGGGTTGTTTGACCTCAGTACTCTTTCCTGCCACAGCAGGGGGTCAGACTAGATGACCTCCTCAAGTCCCTTCCGACCCTACCAACTATGAAACTTTGATTCCCCACTATACCCTATGAGTGAAAAAGCGCTGAAACACCGAAACAGTTTTGACTAAACAAAACAGAACAGTGATTTTAGTACTGAACAAAACTCGAAACAAACACTGTTCCATCAAAGCGGAAGTCGAAGCAGAACGATGCTGTTTTGCACAGCCCAAATAGATAGCTGTAGATGCCTAGGTAGTGATTTGAATGTATGAAGTACTATGCATACCATTTTGGAATTGCCATACTTCATCAGATGTATGTTCCACCTTGTTCATTAATTCGACTCTGCTTTCTACTCTTCCCTCCATCTGTGAGAGGAGTTGGGAGAGTGGAGCCACAAGTCATTCACTTCCTCTGACTCCCTATGGCTGGTGGTAGTGTTTTCCATTCCAGCCATGAGATTGCCACAGGGACAGCATGCATGTTCCCCAGCTAAAATTATTCCTATTTTTTTTAAGTGATTCCAAGTGTTTCTCTTGGAAATGTTTAAATTGTTAAGTCTGTCCACACCCTTGTAAACCTTTCTGCACTTGTCAGGCATCTTAAGGAATTGCTCAGTGTCACCTTAAATCCATTTCAATGCAGATAAGAAACTGATGAGTCTTAAATCAGTCTGTCTGTTGCAATAGGAGAGATTTGAAAGGTCCAATGTAAATGACAGATCTATCAAAGGCTGAAGCTTTATTCTCTGCTTTCATAGGAATATGGCCTCTAGTATTATGCCTTATTCCTGCCATGTACAGACTTCAGAAGCTGTTGATCAAATTCCTGTAATGGTAACTTGAAAGTTTACATCAGCTTTGAGAATCAACAGGGGATCTTCCCTCGTGAGGAAAGCTGAACATTCAAGGTTAATGTTTTAAACGGGATTATGCACCCCTACAGTGTTCCACTTAAAGCTTTCTTTTTTACTGTGTTGGGTTTATCTATTTCAAGAGAATGGTAGTGGTAAGCAGAGGGAGGATCAGTGAAAATTCTGAATTTCTGCTTTTTCCTCTTACTGCACCATTTGCTATTTGTTGTGCTGTGATTTTGGTGAGTTGCCAGATCGTGGCAAAAGAGAATTTTGTGAAGAAACCTTGAGCCATGCTTGATTGTTTGCCCAGCCTGGCGCTGTCACTATCAATGGCAAAATATTCTGGTTAGCAGCCAACGTTTTAACAATAAGTGATTAGGGTGAATACATTTTAAGTTTAGGTCAATGGGTTCAGATGTTGTATACAACCCAGTATGCCTGCAGAAGTATCAAATGTACTGAAAAGATTATTTCCAGCCATCTGAACCCATTTAAAATATCAGTGTTTTGGGGGTTTTTTTACTGGAAATTGTATTTGCCTGCAGGTTTTGCTTTAACTGTCTACCCACTCTGCCCACCCAGTGCAAGGAGCAGCCACCTGCGGCTGGCTGAGTGGGTGGAAGGCAGCCAGATCAGCATGACAGGAGGAGGAGGAGCTGCTGGAAGTGGACAGGAGTTGAGCAGTACCCAGGCAGCTTCAGCTATGCTGGGAGAAGCCCCTCTGAGAAGCTGTGCATGCTGGCCAGGGCTGGGGGTGTGCTGTCCGGTGGGCAGGAGCGTGGTGCAGGGTGCCCAAGGTGGGAGCAGGCAGGGCTCAGCCCCACACAGAGCACTGCTTGCTGGTTGGGGAGGGGAGCAGAATGCACCTGCACAGCCTGGGTGAGCTGTGCCCTCTATCTACTCCCCCCTCCATCCCCAATCCCTCCATGCCCCTACCCCTTGGCAGTTCCTGGGACCTAGCGCACAGGCAGCCCCCCCACACGTATTCACACACCACCGCGCACACACCCTACTTGCACGTGTGCACCCCCATACCTCCCATGTGCACATGCACCCCCCCACATGTGCATACACACACACCCCACACAATATATGAGAGTAAGACTTTGTTTTTATCTATAATTTGTTAAAATTATATCTTCTGAAGTACTTTGTGTGTGGCCCTCAACAGCTCACCAAAACTCATTAGGTGGCCTTCCAGTAGAAATAATTGCCCACCTCTGCTTCAGCGTCTTCCCTCACCTTTTACTCTAAATTCCATACCTTTAACCACATTTCCCAGTGTGCAGAGTAGTCAGATAAATATTGATAGAAGAGATGAAAGAGCTTAAGTGAAACAAAAGATTTTAAATGGCTTTGACCCCCGTCCACCCCAATTCATGGCCAAAGGGTTTGGTTTTTGTAAGGCCCCCCTAATTCAGCAACCACTTCCTAGTTTCTTATTACCCTAACCCTAAGTTGCATTCTGACCCCATTTGCTGCTTGGAAGGTCTTTATATACCAATGCACAGGAGATTACAGTCCTGTCCTATTGACCTTCAGTTGGAGCCTGTTTTCTAGGGCAGAAAAGTGGGGAGAAAAGAGAGCATATAAAACATGGAGTTCTCATTTTCCTTTCACCAGTAGTTCCACTCCAGGGTCCTACATGGAACTTAGTTAGCCGTACAAAATTCTGGGGTTTTTTGTTTTTTAAAATAAGACGGAGAATGTGATTTTATTTTTTTTGTCATAATTCTATTGAGAAAAGATAACTGAATAATTTGCAGCTTGGTTATTTTCATAATAATTCTGTAAGGCTGCCTGAAGGAGAACAGGAACATGTTACCTGTAACTCCTTTCAGTTTTCACCATTAGTGAAGCTGAACTGAATTTTTACTAATAAATAGTAAAAATTTTTACTAATAAATAGTAAAAAATTTTACTAATAAATAGTAAAAATCCCAGCATAGAAATCTAGGAAATGCCAGGCTAGAAAAAGCCTGATTTTTTTTTAGAAGGCAGGAGGGAAAAGAGAGGGAGGGGATAGACAGGAAAATATTCCCCTCTCCCTTCTCCCCATCTCCTACCCTGCCCTGAAAACCTCAAGACCTGCAACATCATAAAGAAGCAAATTATATCTCCAGTCCATATTTTTTTTTTTTTTTTTTTTTTTAATAATGCAGGTAGCTTCTAACTTTTAAAGGTGAAGAAACAGCAAACAGGCTGGAGTATGAATAAACTAAGGATCTGAGGGCAGGATCTGGTGAGCCACATTGGGCATTGTACTACCTGACAATTTAACAGCTATCCCCAGCAGAATGATTCAAGGGACCAGTTTGGTGCCTAAGTTCTTTGTTTTGTTGATAGAAAGATTTAGGTGCCTCTGAAGAAGCAATCCAAAGAAGTCACATTGAGTGAAGAGTTTGCTAGAGCTAGCCAATAGGAAATTCTGAGCACGAGGAGGTGGTACTTCCACCTTTATGCGGCATTGGTCAGTCCACAGCAGGAGTACTGCGTCCAGTTTTGGGCGCTGCACTTCAAGAGGGATGAGGACAACCTCAAGAGGGTCCAGAGGAGGGCCACTGGTATGGTTAGAGGCCTGCAGACAAAGCCCAATGAAGAGAGATTGAGGGCCCTGGATCTCTTCAGCCTCCACAAGAGAAGGCTGAGAGGAGATCTTGTGGCTGCCTACAAATTCATCAGGGGCAGCGGCAGCAAGGAATAGGAGATGCTGTTTACCAGGGCACCCCTTAGAGTAACTAGGAACAATGGCCACAAACTGACAGAGAGCAGATTTAGGTTAGACATCAGGAAGAACTTTTTTATGGTAAGGGTTGCCAGAATCTGGGATGGGCTTCCAAGGGAGGTGGTGCTCTCCCCTACCTTGGGGGTCTTTAAGAAGAGGCTAGACATGCACCTGGCTGTGGTCATCTAACCCCAGCCCTCTTTCCTGCCCAGAGCAGGTTCTCAGGCTCAATGATCTACTGAGATCCCTTCTGACCCAAACATGTATGAATCTATGAGTAAGTGCCAGTATGAAACCATATCATGGAATTTATTTTTTTTAGTTTGCCTTTTCAAAAAAAGAAAATGCTGAGGAAACTACCAACCAAAGCACCACTAAAGGAATATTTATTAGGGGTTCAAAGCCAAGCATTCAAAAGTTAAGTAGTTTAGCATTAAGGTTGGCTATGCACCATAATTTAGCTCCTTGTGCATGGGCCAAGACAATGCACAGTATGGACCTGTTCAGGAGAAGAATCAAACTTGTGGAGTAGAGAGATGCTTTGGTTTCTGGGACTCCTACTTCATTTATAATAAATTTGGACAGCGTGTTGTGAAAAAAGGAGGGAATTGCAGGAAGAGACAGGACAGCCTCAGGCTTATGGCAGTGGAATACTGTTCTGGAAAATTAAATTCTCTGCTGTTGTCAGAGAATTAATGTGTGATGTTAAGCAGGTCAGTTCAAAACATTTTTCCTACGTGGTCCTGGATTGTATGTACTTTCTGGATGCTCAGTATGAGAAATGCTGAATTCTCACAGGGCTGCACTTGAAGTCAATAGGAGTTGAATATTTTATATAAAGGTCTTTCCAGGACAAGGTAACTGGCTTTGTACATAGGAGGAAAGGAATGTACATATCTCAGCTTTAATATAGCCTTGAATACTGTATCCATAACATTGTCATAAGCATGCTAAGGAAATGTGGACTAGATAAAACTACCTCAAGCTAGTTTGGATGATCACGCTCAGAGAAGTCATCAATAACTCAATGTCAGAACTGATAGGTATCAAATGGGACTCCCCTAGGTTCTGTCCACAGTCCAATACTCCCCTAGGTTCTGTCCACAGTCCAATAGTGCTCAATATCTTCAATGATATTTTACATGATGGAACCAAGTGAAATGGATTTAATTTGCTGGTGACACTAAGCTTTGTAAGATACCTGCAGCTTCGGGGGACAGGACATGGTCCATCTGCTGTACTGGCTGAGGTTTATAAACTATGTAAAAAAGAGTGAGACCCCCATGTAAGCAATGACTATCTCATAAATATACATGCAGAAATTCTGGGTATACAGACGATCATAATTCTGGCAATCTCTAACTTTCGTGCATTTTATGTTAAAAGAAAACTCTGTTCAGAGAAGTGCTTGGCTCATCTTGATATCGTAAGAGGGGACAAGGGGGAAAAAAAAGAAAAGACCACTAAAAAGTAGGCATTGGTACATATGACAAATGCTTAGAAAAGGCCTGGTAAAACTGTATTTTAAAGACAAAAATAAATGCTAAAAGCACCTGGTAAATATTATGGGGGTTTCTTCAGAGAAAACTGGAAACACAGATTACAATAAAAGGGAAATAGTTTCCTGACACAGCAATAAAAAATGTGTAATAGCATATGTCCTGATAAAAGCACTTGGTTGCCATAGGCACCTATAATGAGTCCTTTAAACATTTTCCTTTGGCTGGCGAAGTGGAAAAAGGGCAAGATTAGAATGGAAGAATATTACATCCCACTTCAAATGTCTGGAGAATGCCATGAAGGCAATCAGCTGTGTTTTTTGGCCATTCCCAAATGTATATGCTAGCAGCTGAGGAAATGATTTAGAACTGAAGTGTGCTCAGTGACAGCTTAGTTGTGGTGTTCAGGAATGTTGTTATTTCCACTAATAGGGCTAGTATTGGTAGCCTAGATTTCTGGTGCCTTTTTTTTTTTAATAAACCAGCAAAAACATTTAAAATTAGGGCTGCACTGTGCAATGCATTTTTTCCCCAATTTGGCTTATGCGGAGTAAATAAGATGCTAAAGATAAGCTTTACTTCAAAAAGACTGTAAGAATTCAAACGTATAACACTATATCACCAATTTGTGTTTTCCTGGGGACACATTCTTATATTCTATTAATACAAAAATGATGATAGTAATTACTGTACTCAGCAGATGAGAGTTGTTAATATTTATATATTTTAATATAAATGGGGCATTTGAAAGATTTAGTGGAAGATCTGAAAAAAAAATTAAAAATCTGATTAATTCATACTCCAAGGGGACTGGTAATGATGACTAATTATTCTTAAATGACTAATAATCAGTAGGCTACAGAGGTGGGCGGATGAGAATAGGATGGGTTTCAACACTGACAAGTGCAAGGTACTGCACCTGGAGAGGAAGAACCAGCAGCATACCTACAGGCTGGGGAACTCCCTTCTCATCAGTGCAGAGGCAGAAAAGGATCTTGGAGTCGCTGTTGATTCCAAGATGAACATGGGCCAACAGTGTGGGGACGCAGTCAGGAAAGCTAAATGCACCTTGACGTGCATCCATAGATGCATCACGAGCAGGCCCAAGGAGGTGATCCTCCCCTCTATGCAACACTGGTCAGGCTGCAGCTGGAGTACTGCATCCAGTTCTGAGTGCCACACTTCAGGAGGGATGTGGACAGCATGGAGAGGGTCCAGAGGAGGGCCACTCGCATGATCTGGGGACAGCAGAGCAGGCCCTATGAGGAGAGGCTATGGGACCTGAACCTGTTAAGTCTCCACAAGAGAAGGCTGAGAGGGGATCTGGTGGCCACCTATAAACTTCCCAAGGGGGACCAGCAGGCAATGGGAGAGACCCTGTTCCCCTGAGCACTACCAGAAGTAACAAGGAATAACGGCCATAAGTTGACTGAGAGTAGATTCAGGCTAGATGTCAGGAGGAGCTACTTCACAGTCAGGGTGGCTAGGAGCTGGAACCAACTTCCAAGGGAAGTGGTGTTCGCTCCTACCCTGGGGGTCTTAAAATGGAGGCTGGACAATCACCTAGCCGGGGTCATTTTACCCCAGCATCCTTTCCTGATGGCAGGGGGTCAGACTTGATGATCTGCTTAGGTCCCTTCCAACCCTACCAACTATGAACTATGAATAGTGTTAAACTTTTTGTTTGCCCTATCAAGACAAAGATTTTTGTTGCATTTTTTTCATTATAAATGACAAATATTTTGAACACAAACTGTACATGCTCTGACTAGCTATATGAAAATGGTATGATTATATAAGTAAATGCTTAATGTATAGCATCTTATTACAAAAATTCAAAGTCCTCACTGTACAACAGTTACATGATTACCACGGCATAAAATAATGTGTTAAATTTTTGCTTTGCATTCTTACATATGATCATCATCAAAATAAAATATAATACTGCAAAATGGAACAGTTTCATTGTCTCTATCTTGTTGAGTTGGGAAGAGTTGGAGAGTGTTCAAATTTTTGCACGTATCAGCTGTCTTGATAGATACTGTGGCTGGCACAAGCAAATACCTTTTTCAGTGACTAATTTTCAGAAGCAAACTCCATAGATAAAAATGAACTTTCCCTTCTTTTGCCTACAGATAAAAATATGAGAATGCATAATGGTGTAATGCACTATAAATATTTTGTCTGCCTATGTCCTTAGACCAACATGGCTACGACCAACACCCCCTATAAATGTTTTGCAGTTTATGTAACTTTGAGATGATTATAGCTGGTGTAAGAAACAGGAGCTCAGACTTGAAACGATGGATGCGAGATAAGAAACTAAATAAATCTGGATACAACAGAAGAGTCGCAAGTGAGTACAGACCATCCCAAACTTGTGCAGATAAAACTTGTATACCCTACCTTCATATAAATGTGTATATAAAGAGATCAGTGTCCCAAAATCTTGCATGGTGTTATCTTTTTAACAAGAGAACCAAAATAACAAGTATGTAATTGCATGAGCCTCATAGACATAGCACCTATGCAGAAAGTGGCAGGCTGGGTTAGATATCCAGGTTGTAGCTGTATTGGTGTAGAGGAAAAGGCAATCAGGACTCGTAGTAGAGATAATATCTTTTATTAGACCAACAAGATTTTTGCAAAAAAATTTCTTTAATTGCAAGTTTACAGGCACAAACGCCCTTCATCAGGCATTGGAGAAAAGATTGTAAAAGTTCTCCTGGGTTGAAATGAAAGTTCATATTTCATAGGATTTCACCACCTGACACCTGAGATCCTGTCCTGCCTTTGTTTCAAGGTAATTTGCATCATCACAGATCCTCACAGGAGGTGAGAGGCTCCATACCAGCTATGATTCATTCTTCTGTCCTTCCATTACTGACAGTGTGATGGCAGTGGTCTGTGTTCAGTATGGGCTCACCCTGAGGTGGTTAGCTTTTGCTGGACAGGTGGTCTTCTAGGTTCCCTTCATAGCCTGGCTCTCACCCACCCCTTGTGTGGCAAAAGATAATTTCATTCCATTGCCTTCCCGTGGGCTGGTCAGTGCCCCGGTCACCCAACTAAGGCTAGGCAGAACAGTCCTCCGCATCTTTGTTTCCCAGAGGAGCATGCCAGGCAGACTGGGAAGGGCTATGGCACATGGGTCTCCTGCTACAACTGCTTTCTGTTGGAACAGTTCCATTTGGCTGCAGTGACAGTGGTGCTAGCACCGTGGTGCCCTTGAAAGGGTCTCAAGACACCCCTGGTGAGAACCACCAATGTAGAATCAAATCAGCCCTAAGAAACCTCTGACTATTGTACAGGTGAGCATTACCCTTGTGGTTCCATGGTGGCTTGGGGGTCACAGTCAGCAACTCTGCTCTGCTCTTAGGGTTTTACACCATTTTTTAGATATCTTGGGCCCAGGTTGCTAAATACCAGGATGATAAAGACCAAGAACTTAAGCCTGATTTGATCGTCTGTGGGAAGCTAGTGTCAGGATCAGAAAGTAAGTTTGGTTTTCTCAAGGTAGCACATGCTGCTGAGGAGATTCTCTGTGGTTTTCTGTACCAAATGGGATTTCCAAGGTCATCAAAATGTTTTCCTTCACCTGCCAACATCGTCTTGTTTGCTTAGGTTCAGCTTCATCCAGCTGATTGAAGAACCAAACTCCTCCAAGCTTCTGACCACCTAAATGATAAAGGTATGTCTATATATAGTGAAGAATGAAAAGAACTGTCACCTCTATAGTACTGGCATTTGTGTCCATGTCATCTGATCAGTTCACGCTGTGGCTGTGTGAAATTGTTGAATAGCACCTTAATGAGAAATGATCCTTGTAGAACTCCACAACTGAAGAGTCTAGTAGCAAAGGTGTACTTCCCCATAACTACTCTGTGCTTCACTTCAGAAGGGAGTATGCTAAAGTGACGTACATCCTCTCTACCACCTCTCAAGACTGCAGCATCTTATCATTGTCAGTGAAGAACATTTCAGAGGGTGACGATGCATATTTAGTCTCCATCTGCACAGGCAGGCATGCACCAGTGAGGGGAGAGGGGCTGCTTTTCCCCCAGCAGCACAAACGGCCACACACCAGCAAGGGAAGAGGGTCCACTTTTCCCCCAGGACTAGCAGTGATTAACGTGTTAGAAAAATTAATGCAAAAACAAATTAGAGTTAATCGCGTGCATTAATTGTGATTGATAGTTCTTGCTGTGTTTGGTGCTAGACTTATTGGTATTTGGGGCTGTAGGCACTCTAGGTTTACAAAGCAATGTGACACCCGGGATAGCTCCAGTGGGTAGGATTTGGTAGCTTCAGTGAAGACTAATAAAGTCTCTTGGTTTATAATACAACATTATCATAGGCTTAAAAAATAATCTCTTTTTATCTTGTCATTTCCAAGCTTTGTTTTCCACTTTTCTCTCTGAGTTTCTGTCCCTCTCTGTTTGGTGCATAGTGTTTGAAAACAAAGAAGATCACTGTGAATAATAGGAAGGAAGAGACCTTTTGCAGACAGGGTATCCAAGGTTGAGACCTAGTACACAGGTGTGATAAAATAACCCACAGGATTATTGGCATCTTATCCTGTGAGTGAAGTGATGCTGTCCTTCAGCAGGCTTTACAATTAGGGGTCCCTACGCCTTTGGTTGAGTCAGGCCCAGAGAGCTCTAACCCACAACTAATCCACAGCTGAATTTAAATAAGATCTGTTCAAGATAATGGCTGGACTGTGATACCATCTTTAATGTATCTGCTCAAGGATCAGGTCCAAGGTGTAACTGGGTGTACAGTTTGGATTTAAAAAGACACTTGAAAGTCTTAGGAAGATGTGTCTGTTACGTAGTTGGGGAGAAGACTTTGTGTAGTCAACATCAACACCAAAATCACCCAGGCTGATAAGATTCATAGATGTTTGGGTCAGAAAGGGACCTTAGCAGATCATCGAGTCTGACCCCCTGCCCTGGGCAGAAAAGAGTGCCAGGGTCACCCCAGCCAGGTGTATGTCTAGCTTCCTCTTAAAGACCCCCAGGGTAGGGGAGAGCAGCACCTCCCTTGGAAGCCCATTCCAGATTCTGGCAACCCTCACTGTAAAAAAGTTCTTCCTGGTGTCTGACCTGAATCTGCTTTCTGTCAGTTTGTGGCCATTGTTTCTAGTTACCCTAAGGGGTAGTTAACAGAGCATCTCCTAGTCCTAGCTGTCCCCCCCTAATGAATTTGTAGGTGGCCACAAGGATCATCTCTCAGCCTTCTCTTGCAGAGGCTGAAGAGATCCAGGGCCCTCAATCTCTCCTTGTAGGGTTTTGCCTGCAGGCCCCTAACCATACAAGTGGCCCTCCTCTGAACCCTCTCAAGGTTGTCCACATCCCTCTTGAAGTGTGGTGTCCAAAACTGGATTCAATACTTTAACTGGGGCCTGACCAATGCCACATAAAGAGGAAGTATCACCTCCTTGGACCGGTTTGTCATGCACCTGCTAATACATGATAAAGTGTGGTTAGCTTTACTGATCACTTTGTCACATTGATGGCTCATGTTCATCTTGGAGTCAACAGTGATTCCAAGATCCCTTTCCGCTGCTGTGCTGCTGAGAAGGTCCTCAGTGATAAGTGTGTGGTATTTCAACATCATTGCCATCCATGTATCACTGAGTTTCTTTATGAACCTTGTAGTTTTTGACAGACTGTAAAAAGAGCTTTGACTCTGGTTTCCATTTTTCCAATGCATTAACATGACCTTGTCTTAAATGAGGTGCTCTTTTGGCTATTAATTTTGAAGGCAACCTATCTTCTGAGTCTGTGATCAGCAGGAATCTGGGTTTTCCATTTGCTGTGGAAAAATACGGATTTTCTTCCTTAAAGGGGGGGGGGATAGGCGATGTGCGAGGGGGGCAGAACGAGGCCCCCCACAGTGAGGGAGGGAGTGGGGTAGGGTTGATGGCTGGGGCAGAGAGTGCTGCCCAGCCAGGGTGGGAACCAGGGCTGGAGTGCGGGTCAATGGGCCTGGCTGGGCAAATAGGACAGAGCCAGAAGTGTCTCATCTGGGGGGCTGGCTCCCTGCTGCTGCATGAACTCCTAAGGGGGCATGTGCCCCCCCCGACTTTCCCCCTCCACCGGCTTGTGCATAGGGTGGGGGAGGATGTGGGCTGCCTACTGCAGGGCTCGGGGGTCCCCACCCTGCTGCACTCCCCCAGGGGCCTCCATTACCCAGCGGGTGAGACCCAGCATGCTGAAGCAGGCTGAGGGGGCTCGATGCTGCCGCCACCCCTAGTGGGAGCCCCTGACCACCCAGCACCCACCAGGGGGCACAACTCCATACCACCAGCAATTGCCCCTCACCCTGTTGCTTCTGGGTAGGCAGGGGAGCCTCACCCTGGTGGTGTGGCTGGCACAGGGTTCCAGGTGGCAATGGCTGTAGCTCCAAGCTTCTCTGCCCTCCTGTGCCAGGTCCCACCTGCTGGCCTGTGGAGGCCAGACTCAACTATGGGCTATTCAGAATTCTTCCACTGATCTAGAAATGTTTTAGGGCATATGCCAACTCAGTAATCAAAATCCTTTTGGTACTGGCAATCAAACTACAGCCTTTGAAGAACAATGGAATTTACTGTTTAGTCCAATTATTAAGTAATAGCATCAGTGTTTTGCTTTGGGAGGAGCCTAATAAGTTTTAATGTAATGGCAGAGTAACTCATTCTGATCTTAAAATAATACTTGTTCTTTGAGCATTTTAAACTTCACACAAGAGATTTCTCACTTCATCATTTTTCTTTCTATGAACTTGTTCTGAAATGCAATAGACACAGATGGTCTACTTAACAGGAGGGACCTAGGCTATCATATTCTGTCAGCTTCTAGACACATCTAAGTACTTGCGGATGTTTTGGGAACATTTCAGTTTATGGGGGAAAAGAATCTTCTTTTTCTATGAAGAATGGGTAAGTTAGTTGTAAATATTCTGAATAAAGAAAATTCAACACATGCTACCTTGGGCAGTTGTATATGGTAGGATTTAGCTCACTCTGGTTTGGAACTCAGGCAAAAAGATTACACAATACATGCAACCCCCTCTTAACACTGTTTCACTTAGCACTATTTCGCTATAATGCTCATTTGAAATTAATACCTGATTTCACTTAGTGCTCAGCGAGTTTCATTATAATAGTCGCAGTCGCCATCTTGGGTCATTAAAAACAATTGCAGTCACCATCTTGGTTCGTCAATTACTTTCGGTTTCACTTAACACTCGTTTCACTTAACACTCGGATTTTTAAGGAACCATTTAAGAGCACTAAGCGGGGGATGCCTGTAAACAAATGTGGCAGGGCACTGTTGGTGCCTGCCACTTTAAGATCTGAGCCAAGCAGCCAGCATGTGCTTGACTGTGGCTGCCTATATAAACAGAAGTTGCCTACTGGCAGGCCAGGCAGCAACATCGCCTGGCTGCAAGACTTTAGTGTATGATCCTGGAGGTAAGGGACAAGCTGTAGGGGATGGATTGGAGGCTCCTGGTCCTGGGCATGACCTAAAACTGCACCCTGCCAGGAGTGGGTGGCCTGGTGGGGCTCTCAGTGGCACGGGAGCCGCCAGGAAATGCCAAGCCAGTTATCACCCTGCTGAAAGGCGGGTAGGGGCATCTTAACCCTAGCCCTCACCTTTGGGTGGGTTTGCGTAACACCAGAGGCAGTTGGGGCCAGGCATGGCTATGGCCACCTGAGCCCTGTGGGGCACGAGACCCTGCAGAAAAGTAGTTGGGACCAGGCATGGCTACAGCCACCTGAGCCCACCGGGGAGGGAAGCCCTGTGGCCCCAAGTGAGGGGGGCGGAGATGTGGAGCCCCGAGTGAAGGGGGGTGGTGTGGAGCCTTGGTTTCTAGATACCTGAGGCTGTAATTTGGGCCAGAGGCCAAGTAAAGGGGGCTCAGCCCAAGAGAGAGAGGTGAGTCCTGACCCCGGTAAGTCCTTCACTGCTGGGAGGCTGTGTGTGGGTCAAAAGCAAGATCTATAGTTAGCACAATGACCTGCTGCTCCAGCAGGGGAATGAGAGTCCCCATGAGACCCTGGAACACCAGTCATGCTGTGAGTTACCCCAGCTCCCACAATCAGGCGGGTAACCCCTAGTAGGGGCCAGAAGGTGGACCCAAGAGAGTGAAGGGGCCAGTGGAAGAGGCCTCAGGTAGACTACCCTCAACTGGTCAATGCTGGGTACAGGACCAGAATGGTTAAAAGGGCCAGGGGCCCACCACGAGGGACGCCCAGAGCTGAGGGCCAGGGATCCCAACTGGCCTTGGAGGTGAGGCCAGGGCCTGTGTGGCCAAAGGTCCTGGGGGGACCACACCCAAGGGGGGAAATAGTTTCAGGGAGCTAGGCAGCCCGAATGAAGGCAGGGTACACCGCCGGAATGGAGGGATCTTAGAGGGGTCTGAATTGGAGGATTCTGGGGCCCAGTTTGGGGCTGGTGCGATTAACATCAGTGGATGACATCTGCAAGGCATGGGCTGCAGTGTAGGGGAGGTACGGAGGCGCAGATAGCGCTTCTGGCATCGGGGCATGAATGGGCAGCCTTCCACCTTAATTAACATCTTAATTAATTAAGAACAAGGCATGGCAAGCAAGTCAGGTGGGTGGCATGCCCAAAGGCAAGTGGGGAACCTAGCACTGTGGCTAGGCAGGGAGCCCCACTTTGCCACAACAAACATAAGGGAATTATAAGTCATAATCTAAACAGTGCGCTAAGCATAGTGTTCAGTAGCAGAGATGACAAATTGGAGTTTACATAATTGTACTGTGACTTTTTCTGTAGATGCTAAATATTAAAATTAACAATAAGGAAAAATAAAAGCAGGAGCAAACAAAATAATGACAAGGACTGAGCTTTGTAAACCATAACAGAAATTGCATTCCAAGTCAAAAGGGTTTAATTACAGAAAACTAGACTTCCATCTCTACAAGCTTGTAATCAGAACACTTGAAGTAGCCAAGTAGTTCTGATTTTCTTAAACAGCAAGAATATAAAATGAGAGCAGATCAATCCAGTTAGCTTAAGATTCTTGGTTTTCAGTTCAAATAAAAATCCAATAAAGTGACACTAACTGTAGAGTTATTTTTGGTGGGTTTTTTGTTGTCAGAAAATAAATACATTTTAAAAACAAAATAAGAAACCAAGTGGAAAAAGTGACCAAAAAATGGCAAGGTTCTTTGAAAGGAGCTTTCATATGAATTATTATCCTGTTTATAATGTCTGCTGTAAATTGTAGCCTTTATAACTTCCTGTTTATCTTGAGTGGAGTTCATATGCAGTTGTGCATAGCAGCAGCAGAAAAGTAAGTTCTGTGTGCATATATGTACACTGTTGGGACACAGAATGCAAGCAGTAAATGAAGTTATTTGAAAACAGTTTTTGTGATATTTTCACTGCTTAAGAAGAAGCTGGGTTTTTGCTCCCATGTGTGCAGTTATGATTCAGCTAAGCTAGCTAATTTTCTAGAAAGTTGCTAGGCTCTAATGTAGCCAAAAATAAACTCTGAAAATTTAGAACTAATTCCTGAAAAAACAAACTCCCCAAGTATGTTGGGAAAGAGCCTTTTAAAGCCTTAAAGAAACACATTTTTTAATTATGAATGTCTATAGAAACGTCCGTACAGGAAACTTCTGCGTAAGTGAAATGATATAGGCTACTCTCTTCTAAACAAAATCCTTGTGATTAAAAATCCCACAGAACAAGTCACAGTAGCCTAGCAGTGACTGAACAAAGGCATTTAATGAATAATAAAATACTATATTCTAATGAGTAATGTCAATTTGGCAATATTTTAGATTGAATAATGGCGTTTCAATAGATTACATATAGGCAGGACTTGTTTGGATCAGACATAGGAACTGATCACAGATTTCAAAGACATGAGTGAATGCACTGTCTCAGGCTGCATACACACATTCAGATAACCTGGGAAAATAAACTTACCCAAAGCCACATGCACGGACATGTGAATGCTGAGGCCCTGAAGAGTGGAGAGCTTGCAGTGCAGACACTGTGCAGGCAGGGGGGGCCTATTGTACACATCTTGGCATGCTTTGCATCCTTAGTCTAGTTGCTGACAGATTGTAGCAATGCATAGGACAGCCCTGATCGACTGACCCAGACTGCCCATGGGCAGTCTGCGTTTCCCTGAAGCATAATGTGGAGATTATAAAGAGGGAGTTCTGCTGTTCTGGAGCAGCAGAGTCCAGCAAGCAACACACTGTCTCCCTGGGGGTGAGAGGAAGAAACTGAAGGACCACGTTCTCTTCTCAGAAAAGCCATGGTGCGTACAAACATTTGCTGTCCAAGGAGAAACTTCTCATGGAAATGATTTAACCCTGGTTATTTCCTGCTTATTTTTTTCCTGGAGAGGCCACTTTTACCCTGGGAGAAAAAGCCTGAGCATCTGTAAACTTGTGGTGTCTCCTGGAAGATCAATGACTCTCCCAGGAGAAACAGAGTGTCTGTACAAGGCCTCAGTGTACTCAGTTATTCTATTGCAGGCTGATGCATGGTGCTGCCCTCTCCCCAACCCCCTCCCACCTTACCCCCACTGGCCTCACTCCCCCCTATCCCAGCACAGACCCCCAAACATTGCCTCTTCCCCTCCCCTCACCCCCAGCCCTGGAGATCCATGCCAATTGCACTGTCCCCCTCTCTGTCCTACTCTGCATCAGAAGCCCAGCGCCATGTGGTCCTGCCTGCCTTCAAGGTGTTCAACCATTACAGAGAGATGATGGGATGCAGCAATAGCACATGGTGAGGTAGGGAAGGAGAGGTGCTACTGTGGTCCACAAAGCACTGATAGAAAGCTCTCTACAGAGCACCAAGTTGGGCTTCTGATCAGACACAAGGTGGCGCTGTTCTGTTTTGCCTGTCTGCCAATAGTTGCATATAGCCTCATTCTGATGATGGATCTTCAGTCAAGCTTACTATTTCTTAGATTCTTATAGATAGCTCCATTTTCATGGACTTTACAGACAAGCATTTTTATCCCCTTTTTTATGGGTTGTCCTTCAATTTACAGATGTTTGGAAACCCTGAAAGGGGACACTAAATCCTCAATTTACCTGATCATTTAATTGCAATAATGCAGATGCTTCTATTAAGCTGCCAACAGTATTTTTGAAATGTTACTAATAGTTCAGAGTCCATTAGTTTGTACAGCTGAGGCAATTTTGCTGTTCACAGAAATCCAATGAAAGATCTATGTGCCTTTGAAAAGTAGAACAATCCCTTAAACCAAGGCTAAGTGGGTCTTTTTTTAGAGGTACATAAATATTTTGCTAGTGCTCTGCACAATGAATGATTAAACTTGGATTGTTTAGGAGCCAGTCTCACCAGGCACTAAGTCCCCTTGTCTCTTGTGGATTTTACCAGGAGTCAAGGATTCTCAGCAGTTGGCAGCAATGGGCTGTTTATTCTGTGATGACTGATTTTGTTTTATTCCCCATCTGGCACCCCCCCTTCCTTTGTGTATTATTTTTGTGTTCATCTCTATTGAAGTGTATCTGACATTGCAATGTCCAACCTCATAGTTTGTTTTTCTTAAAGTTTCCTCTTAATCCTTTTTGGTCCTAATTTTGTTAAGTGAATTCATAACCCAAAGATATTTTTGGAGTGTGTATACTGCCATGACTTAGGGTTTTCTAAAGCAACAATTTGGGTGCAGTGAACAGCTTTAATATGCTGTGTAAAATTGCAAATTACTTATTAAAAATCTGATTGTAATAATGGTGCACCCCTCCTTTCTGTTAAAATTCCAGGAAAGTACAAGAGGCAATCCAAAAGCTTTTTTTTTGCTAAACAGAAAGCATTTTTAAATTAAATGCAAGGGGGAGCAAATTGTGCTAATATAATATTCATGTTTAAAAGTTATAGTATTTTGATGAAGAGTTGTACTAAGAATCAGCTTCACCCTTTAACAACTTTGGCATCCACACTTTTTTGAATATGCTATAATTCTATAATTGCCCAGTATATTTGGTGTAATTGGTGCTAACTAACCTTTCAATTGGTGCTAACTAACTAACCAACCAATGGAGCCACTGTAGGCAACATCTCAATTCAGAGTTATTTTTGGTAGGCAGTCAGGTCTGAGGGCATCCATAACTTTAAATACCTGCATGGTCTGAAATATTACAAATGCTGGATTAAGAGCACCACAAAATGGAGGAAAGTAAGACTAATTTGTTTACTGTCATAGAGGACAGTAGGAAGATAGAGGACTCTTGAACAGAAGAATGGAAACCGTGTACTAATATGGATAAGCTAGAAGGGTTTACGTTACCAGTGCAATCTATGAGAAGAGAATGTAAAATAACACAGAATAACAGTGGGCGCAGAGAGAAATGGCACCATCTGTTTGCCCCAAAACCAAAAAAAAGCAAATGCCAAAAAAAAATTTCTATACTCACGAGCAAGCTAAAGCCTTTTGAAATCTGGCTCTTATTCATGTCTTCATCTGTTTCGGAGCATTCACCAAAGCTACTTGGAGAATCTCTTGGGTCTTGCCAGTTTATAACAGTCTACGCACGTTACCCACTTTACACTGAATGCCAACTAAATTGGGTTTGAGACCCAATGGGAAAAACATCTCTTGGAACCTGTTACATTATTCTGGTTAGAGTTCAACAAGGAATTCATCTGTATTAGCATACGCATTAACTTTTTGAGCAGGTTAGACAAAAAGATGAAAGACTTTCAAAGTAGTCTCCTCTATAGTTGTTCTGCTTTTGTTCATTACACTGTGCTTGTTTCTTTCTTTGAGACATGAAAATAGATTGCCAGCTTATTATACTGAAATATTTAGACTTAAGGCTAACCAGAATAATGCCACAGATTCAGTGCTATTGTCACAGCTCCCCTCTACTGGGAGTAGACCTGAGTGAATGAGTTGCGGGGACGGGGGGTGGGATATGGATAAATAGTCATTATTAGAAAACAGTAGGAAATTTATCAGATTTAATTAAATCATTTACTATATCTTAACTTCCAGTTATTTTATTACTTTGCAGAGATTTGCCCATCTGCTGCTGTCCTCTACAAATGAAGGATTAGTGAGAGGCCCCTGTTACCACTGCCAAGTGACGAGAAGAAAGGTTTAATCAGGCAGACCTCCTTCTATAGTTCACTTTTTACTTGAAGAGGACATTGTGTATAAGATGGCAGGGGAAATGTTTTATTGTTAGAAGTTTCCACCATATTAGATCTATGCAACAGTAATTATATTTGTATTTACATTTTCCCTTTTATAAATTAATCCATACTAAACCATTATGAAATATTATCTCCATTTTACAGTTTGGAAACTGAAACCAGAAGTGACAAAGACCAAAATTTTATGATGCATCCAAAGATTTTGGGTGCTTACTTGAGATACTGAGTACTCAGAATTCCAGTTAAATGTAATAGGACTTTGAGTACTTATCCCATCTGTATATCAGCTTCCAGATGTCTCAAGACCGCTAAAGTTTCTAAGGGTCCGGTAACTTTGGCCTATACAGCTTGCCTACATGCACACAGCGAGTCATTAGGAGAGATGGGACTGGAAGTGTCTCAAACTCATAGAACTAGACTGTTCAAAAAGCCAGGTACTTTCATGTGCCATATTTACTGAACATAACTTTACATTTCTTGCTCTTTGTGTTTCAAATTTAAGCCATAACATATTTCATTAATTTATTTTTATCATTTGATTTTTCTCATCTAAAAGAAAGAAGAGAAGCTCAAAGTAAATTTGACTGTTCAGTGCAGAGCTGTGGGGTTTAAATTGTCTTTCTCAGCAGATGTATGAAAAAATACTAGTATGAAGGTAGTGACAAAACCAAAGATCTAATAGACATGTTTTATTGTCACACACACACACACACACACACACACACACACCCCCCTAATTGTTAACAGATTAAGGCAACAATTTAAATAATTTGTTCTCCCTTCAAATGCCACTATTCCTCACTGGGGATTGGCTGCATGTTACATTTAAAGTATTAAGTTATGTTGTTCCTGAAAAACAAGTCTGAGGGGTTTTAAACAGTAAAATCGTGTATTATTCCCAGATTTTGGTCAAACTCATAAACAAAATGTACCTTTGGTGAGAACAGGAATAGAAAACTCCCCTTCTCTGCCAATCCTCAAAAAAAAGGTTTGTAATGAAGTTGGATTGCAATCTTGCCTGTAGCTTTTGCTATTGCTAAACTATCATATGACAAGCAGCTTCTTTATTTCTGATAAAGAAAATCTATTTAAATATTAATGTCATTATAAAAATCGGACTTTTCAATTGCAAAATGCATTACCTCAAATTACAGTAGAAAGGGAGGGGGAGAAACAGCTTAAAGTGACAGTTATAAGAACTGGTACTGCCCTGAGACACTTTCCTATTTTCCTGGTAGTATTGGAAAATAAGCTGATAACTGATCCTCTGAGCACCCATCAAATGGACAAGGTAACTACCTACAAAGCTGCTCCAGTTATTAGGAAAGTAAATAGTTTCATCTTCTTGAATGAGGAAAATTCACATTGATAATGTGATCTGTTAGCGCCATCTGTTGTGATGTACTTACATTATAAACACAACCATAAAATGTTGAAGGAATTGTTTGTATTCCCCATTAAGAAGTGGAAAGGTCCTTTGTATACCCAAATACAACTTGCAGATCTGCACCCAAAATAATATTTCTTTTAAATATCTCTTCTCTTCATTTTTATTATGCTATCAGCCACTTCCTTGTGTTGCCTGGAGTGATCTGTTGTGTATAGTACCAACTTTGTAACTTAGTTTTTGTAGCGTTATATTATTAAATAATACTGTTTTTAACTTTGAAGTGCATTTTCAGCTACGTGATTCCTGAAAAGTACCTGTGAGATGAGAAAATAGTTGACTCTTTTTACATAAAATGACTGTAATAATGATTACCTGATGCGTCTTCCATGCCAAAGGATTGGTTACGTGCAAACAAGAATTTAGTCTTTCAAGCTCTAGTTCCTAGTCAAATAATTCATGTCTGAAATACTGTATTTGACATAAACTCAAATGTTCCCTCTGCTGCCTACATTTATGCTCTTGATATACAGAGTTAGAAAGAAGCTGCATTCTAGGAATTAACTATTTTGTATATATTCAAGAAAACACAGGATCATAGGGAAGTCAGGCTGGAAGGGACCTCAGGTCGTCTAATCTAGCCCTGTGCTCAAGGCAGGTTCGTCCCCGACTTAACCGAGTGCCTATCTAATCTGTTCTCGAAAATTTCCAGGGAGAAGATTCCGCAATTTCTCTAGGTAGCCTGTTTCAGTGCTTTACCATCCTGCTCCAAGGATTGTTTATATATTTTATCCAATGACTGTTCAGTGAAAACTGCATAATCAGTCCTTGGAAAATGGACTGGTACCTGGATGAAAGTACTGTAAGGTAGACACATAACTGGTTGGATGATCATGCTCACAGTTCCCAGCAATTAGTTGTACTGGAAAACCTCCACTACTCCACTATTGCTTTTAGCTGCCTGGTTTGATAATGCCGTATCATGGTTGGAAAATCAATGTAACTTGTTTGGTAAGTTTGTATGAAGTATCTGCACTCAGTCTTAGTCTCTTCTTATTCTATATAGTCAACAACATCCTTTGTATTCCTAATAAAGTTTAATCTTGGATGATTATAAAAAGACTTTGAAACTATTATATTCTTAGCAAGATAATTGTTATCTGCAGCCATTCTTCCCAACTGAGTGCAAGTATATTTCCCTTACCACTCCAAATCAATTTTAGTGTGCCGTGGTGGTGGAGCTACCACTTAAATCATGCACTTCTTTTATTTGGGATTGAATTTCCAGGCAGCTCACAGAATGCGTCACCCACAAGTTTTATGGAATCTCTTGAAGCCTGGCAAATGTACAGCCTACATTTCATATTTGACATAATTTATTTTAAAGGTCAAGTAAAATCCCAGTGTCCCAGATTTGTTTTAGATCATAAGTTTAAGGAAATGTTCAGGTGAGATTTAAAATAGTAGTATGTCATTAATTATATGCCTATAATGAAGTCAATATCCCTGTATTCTTCCAAGGCCAGTGCAAGAAATAAAGGACAGGACATCCCGTCCTAGGTCCCCTGTATAATTCAAACAGGAGATTCAAATGATATTAAGGAGCAGTTATCTATTCAGGGAATGGGGCATCTGTACCATATGGAATATAACTTGGAACAGAAAGTTCGAATATCAAAAATTTTCTGAGTCAATAGAAGAAAGATACTTTTGATTCAGAGTGCCAGATCATTCTGAATGTGACATATTTCTATTCTCAGTTACTGTAATTGGTTATCTAGTATTTTTTTGCTAAAACCTTTATATCATTATATGGAATTGATATGGGCCCACAGATCTGTGTAAGATTTGTTTAGGGAGGAGGGGTTCAACTGGGGAGACCAAAAATTTTCCTGTGTAAGTTATGGAAGTTTCCCTTAATAAAATGTGCCTCTCAAGATGTCTCATACCTCCTTCAATACCTTGTAAAATTTAGCTTCTTGTTACTGTCTCTAAGATTTCATAATTAGTTTCTTAATTAATTTTATATATCTTTGGCAAGGTTTTTGCTCTCGAGTAGTTTTGAATAACTTTGTGGCTTTGGAGTTTCTGAAGAATATTTTAAATAATATGCAGCAAAAGTAGTACATATTTTATAGGGTGAGTAAGTATCTTTTGTTGACTTATTTTTGTTTGGACTAAATGTGTTGGTCTTGTATCCAGTTAAGCTTTCAAATCAGTAATTTATCAGATTAACTTCCTGATTTTATAAAGCATCTGCTTGGTAAGCCAAAGAGCTTTTTCAGTGTTATGTTATCAGTATATTTAGTTTTCACTTTTAATATTAACTGGTTTTTTTCTAAGCCTCTACTTGTTCATAGATTCATAGATTCATAGAAGTTAGGGCCGGAAGGGACCTCAATAGATCATCGAGTCCGACCCCCTGCATAGGCAGGAAAGAGTGCTGGGTCTAGATGACCCCAGCTAGATACTCATCTAACCGCCTCTTGAAGACCCCCAGGGTAGGGGAGAGCACCACCTCCCTTGGGAGCCCGTTCCAGACCTTGGCCACTCAAACTGTGAAGAAGTTCTTTCTAATGTCCAATCTAAATCTGCTCTCCGCTAGCTCGTGGCCATTATTTCTTGTAATCCCCGGGGGCACCTTGGTGAATAAATACTCACCAATTCCCTTCTGTGCCCCCGTGATGAACTTATAGGCAGCCACAAGGTCACCTCTCAACCTTCTCTTGCAGAGGCTGAAAAGGTCCAGTTTCTCTAGTCTCTCCTCGTAGGGCTTGGTCTGCAGGCCCTTAACCATATGAGTGGCCCTTCTCTGGACCCTCTCCAGGTTATCCGCATCCCTCTTGAATTGCGGCACCCAGAATTGCACGCAGTACTCCAACTGTGGTCTGACCAGCACCCGATAGAGGGGAAGTATCACCTCCTTGGACCTATTCGTCATGCATCTGCTGATGCACGATAAAGTGCCATTGGCTTTTCTGATGGCTTCGTCACACTGCCGACTCATGTTCATCTTGGAGTCCACTAGGACTCCAAAATCCCTTTCCACTTCTGTGCCACCCAGCAGGTCATTCCCTAGGCTGTAGGTGTGCTGGACATTTTTCCTCCCTAGGTGCAGCACTTTGCATTTCTCCTTGTTGAACTGCAGCCTGTTGTTTTCTGCCCACTTGTCCAACCTATCCAGGTCTGCCTGCAGCTGTTCCTTGCCCTCCGGCGTGTCCACTTCTCCCCATAGCTTTGTGTCATCTGCAAACTTGGACAGAGTACACTTCACTCCCTCGTCCAAGTCGCTGATGAAGACATTAAAGAGTATCGGTCCAAGGACCGAGCCCTGCGGGACCCCACTGCCCACACCCTTCCAGGTCAAAGCCGACCCATCCACCACGACGACTCTCTGGGTGCGACCCTCCAGCCAATTCGCCACCCACCGGACTGTGTAGTCATCCAAGTCACAGCCTCTTAACTTGTTCACCAGTCTGGGGTGGGATACCGTATCGAAGGCCTTCCTGAAGTCTAAGTATACGACATCCACCCCTCCTCCTGTGTCCAGGCGTTTCGTAACCTGGTCATAAAAAGAGACTAGATTGGTCAGGCACGATCTGCCTGCCACGAACCCGTGCTGGTTTCCCCTCATCATAATTTGTCCTGCCAGGCTCTCGCATATGTGAGCCTTGATAATTTTTTCAAACTTTTTGCCAAGGATGGAGTTGTTATGAGTGTCTTGCTACATTTTTTTTCAGCTTGCTAAAAAACTTGAAAGGTTTCTGGTTGTCTGAGAGCATGAACTCATGTGCCAAATGTGTCTTATTCCTAATAATATTGTATTCACAATTTGTGTGAACTTAATTGCTGCTAGTAAACCTCCGTAGGTATTTCTATAGAACCAGAATGGTGGGTGGAGGGAGGCAATTTACTTTGCTATGCTTCTCATATCTCAGCTTGCAGGCAGATCTCTTTATCCAGCCCTTACTGATTTCTAATATTTCCCTGTATCAGTCTTGAACATGCTGGCTTTTAGCTTCTTAGGCTGTAACTGCATCATTGATAGGTGTAAGAAAGCATACTATTTTTTTTTTATTTGCATTAATTTTGTCTGACTCACTGTAGGCAGACTTGTGACTTTACAACACAGTGGGTGTGTCTACACATGTGCTTTAATGCATAGTAGCTTATTCTACTGCGTATTAAAGTGGCAAGTAAACAAAATTGTAATACGCTAATGTGCAATAGAATAGGCTACTGCACATTGTCACTAAAAAAACATTTGTTTGTGCTGCTGCACTTTAGCGCAGCCTAATGTACCTTTACATAGTACCTCATATTAGAGGTACTAAACTTAATGCGCAGTAGCAAAAGACCATTAATGAACATGTAGACGCGCCTGGTACCACTGTCTTCTTACTCCCCTGAGCACCTATCTGTTGTGGGAAACAGAAGCCTCCTCAGGAACAGGATATGCAGACCAGTACAGAAGAAAAGCAATCTCTTAATAGGGTGGAAACAGACATCACCTGATGGTTCATTTGTGCTGCCATCAAAATTTTGTCTATTCGCTCCCAAAAAGTGAGCTCATAGACTAGCCGAAAAGTGAGCTCATAGGCCAGGGGTGGACAAAATGGCAGATCCAGCCAGCAGCCAAACTCCATTTCTCAGCAGCCCCTGCCCACATGGCTGGGGCTGGGCTCCATGGTGACCCCAGCCGCACCTGCGCTGTGATATTGTAAGGCTGGTATTGCAATGGAAACCGGCCCCAGCCACGTGGGCAGGGTGCATGGCAGGATGGGGCCGGGGGCTGCTCCGGAGCCACTGGGATCTTGCAGCAGGGCAGCTTGGTCCAGGGCAAGGGCAGAGCCGCGATCTGCAGCCTGCATGCTCTGGGCTGGGGTGTGCAGGCAGCAGATTGCAGCTGTGCCCCGGCTTATCCCGAGAGCTATCTGAAAACCAGGAGTCATCAAAGGAGTGAAGCTAAAAAAAAAACATAAAAGGGAGCAGCAAGGAAGTTAAGTGTGTTGTCATTGTCACCATCATAAATCCAGCCTTCAACACCTGTCTGGATTGTCCCAGACAATGACATGCTCTTTGCTTCAGGAACTTTGTGGCAGCCTTTTCTGTTGAACAAAGTAATATCTGGGATTGGGTGCAATCACTATACTGATTTTCTCTCTGAATATAGAAACTGCTAAGATAATACTTGTTGTACTAATAAAGTTAGACTTTGATTTTAGGACACTGAGTTGTCTGTGCTCATATTTCATAACCCATTTAAGGGTTAATTGTGCTTTAATTATCCCTAAGCACTATCTGGTGGACAGTGGTGCTAACACCGGCCCCAGCCACGTGAGTAGGGGCTGCTGGGAAATGCAATCCACTGCCGGCCTGTGGATTGGACTTTGCCCGCCCCTATAATATACCCTTTGTTACACCACCACAAGGGACAATCAGTGGCACGACAAAATGTAATAATAAACTCTGCTACTTTATTGTGGCAGGTATCTATTAGTTCTGTGGCAGGAGTAGAGCAGCCTGAGCTGCTCCTACTCTCATCACCTTGGAGAGGTGCTCTGGGGGTTTGAGGGCTTCAAGCGCCCAGAGCATTGGCTTGCTTTCCCTGCTTACAGAGAGGGCCTCCAAAGAATCTGGGGTGCCCTCTATGGGTGGGAAAGTCGAGGTTCCCCACTCAGCCAGACCCACCCCCCTGTGATCAGGGTGGACAGGTCTAGGTAAGCAAGGAAAGCAGCAAGATCACATTGCCCCTGGCCCTGCATCATCAATGGCAGGACCAGGAGCAACATGTTACCTCCAGTGAAGCGGATCAGCTATGCCACATGGCACAGCTGATCCACTTCATTTAGCAATATCTATTTCTAGCTTACCGAATCATTGTTTTAGCCTAATAGTAATTACTTTTTTTTTCCTAAGAGCAAAGGGAGAAATTGGGTGGGAATTGCCCATTCTGTCTCAGCCACCTCCTTGATTTGATTTTAAGTCTGACACAGTGAGCGTTTTTCTCTCAGTTGGGGCAGATTATAAAAATAGTCTAGGTAGTAAATAGCAGGTGGTAATTTCCTACACATTTCTTCTCAACTTTTAATTAGGAGTGCTTTCCAACACTGAAGCTTGGAATTGAATTGTTTTGTTGACCATGAAGAGCCACTGAAAATGGATATATTGCTAGCCCTCAATCTGATAGAATTGAAGTCTTGCTGGTCAGAAGCTTAGAATGGAGAGACCAAACTTTCACTTATGATCTGCCTTAACAAAGGTAGATTTATGTGATTTGGTTGTTTCAGGATAAAACTGTCATTTAAAGCAAGGGTGTCAAACATGGCCCACAGGCTGGATCCGGCATACAGAGCTGTCATCAGGCCCATGGGGCAAGAGAGGGCCCATGAGGAACTCTGAAGTCTGGATCTGGCCTGAGGAGGGTTAAACCAGTTTGACACCAACTTTAAAGAATTTCAGTTCCTATTACATGTCTATATTTATTTCTTGGCCAGGTAAAAATTAAGTACTATAAACTGATCACCATATCCAGTTTATTGAGTTAATGAATGTCAAGACATTTCTAGTACAAATTTTATTTATTGAGATTTTTTTTTTGTTTTGCCTTAGAAGTATTACACCAAACGATGAGCTAAGACAGAAGACGGAGAAGATGTTTTCAGAAGATGGAGAAGATGTTTTCTGGCAAAAACATACCTTATCTTAGGACTGCTGGCATTTGTAGTGTTTGGGCTGTGCCTTCAGAGACTGAGTTTCCCAGAGGAAAAAGTAGAGCACTTTTAGCCCAGTGGTTCTCAGTCACTTATTTAGGCAGAGTGCCAAGTCTCATTCCAGTTAGAATGATACAGAGCAAAGCACCTCAGAAATGCATGAGACCAAGAGTAAAAAGGAATGAAAAAAATTGCTCAAATGGAAGAATGGACCAGTTAAAAACCATCCATACTGGCTCTCAACACAGGCTGAGCAAGGGCTCTTGTGCTGTTAAGTAGAAAGAAAGTCTCACTACTTTAACAGGCAGAACCTAAAAAACCTCTTTTTGAGTTTTTAGTCAAAGAAACTGAGACACTCAACTGACAAGGTATTAGGTTTAATATACTTATTAAAGGACACATAGCAGCTAACAAGTCTTAAACATCACTCTCAACTGATAACTGACCAGACATCTGATAGAAAATGAATCCATACTTGCCAATTATTAACATTTCTACATATGATTGTTGTCATGACAATTCTGATTTTTGCTAGCCAGACTAATAGCAGTGTGATTAGTGCACAATAAGAGGCTGGTGAACAAGTATAAATGCTTCCTTTTTTTTCTATACTCCATAGAGAATATTGCTGGTTTCCAATACCAGAAAACACAAGAATCTGGTTGGTTGTAATATGATATGATCTTTGATTAGTATAATGAACTCATTGCAGATTTTTCAATTGACAAAGAACTCTTTAAAAAAATTAAAAATGTTAATGGCAAAAAAAATGTTAGCAGCAAACATGGCATATTCCAACCTCAAAAGCCCCTCAGTAATGACCATCAATTCCTTTATATAAACTAAACCTGCTAATGCATTAGTGCTTTCCTTCTCCCACTCCCTCACTTCTTTATGACTGTAGAATAAGCTCTCTTCCTTCCACTGTCACTGACTAATGCATATACATTGGAATAATTTTGCCCTGCTACAAAGTTGGCAGTAACATGCTAAACGTTCCAGTTTTCCTGATAGATCTTTCAGAAAACTAATATTGTACTATGCTTTCCTTCCCGCTTCATTAGTCAGTACTATGTTTCTCATAGCCACCACTGAAAGGAGGTGTTAACCTTCTCATAGTCTTACAAAATTACTTAAGCTGATGAACAGAAATATTTTTCAGGCAATACAAACAGTTCAAACTTTCAATACAAAATACTTATCCCGTTATCCTGAATGGGGATTACAAATCATGGAATACTGTAACCATAAATCTATAGGCCTTTGAAAAATACATCTGTCTGCTCGTAACATGCAAATCATGTTTTTCCTTTCAGTTCAAGATTATTGTTATGAATAAGATGATTAAAAATGGAAAACAAGAATGTGTCCAATAAAGAAGAGTTGAGGAGCCTCTACACGTATGAAAGACTTTGAAATTGCAGGTCACCTTTTCGTATTCTTTTTAATTATCAAACGGTATAAAAATACAAAATATTGCAAGGACACAGACTAAAGAGAACCCTCATAGGGGAAAAGGAAACTTAAAAATATTATTCATTTAAAAAAAAAAAAAAAGGTTTTGTAGGTATGATTATATAGATTGCAAAGTTGATTGCAGTGGGTTTCCTGTCAGCACTGAAAAGCCCTGTTTCTCTGCATCATTTTCTTCAGTAAGAAAAAAAACTCTATATAATGTTCATTGAAAAAAAACCTATAATGTCTCTCCTATCAGAAGTCTTCGTGCATTTCTGTTGATATCCGTAAAGTAACTCGCTATAAGAAAAATAAAACAAGATCAGTTAAACATCATAAAATTTCACAGTATTTCAATGTACTAGAGACATGAGTAAATATATATGTATGGCAAAAAAGAGTGTGATGCGAGGGTTTGAAACAAGGAAAGGAGGAAGGCTTTTTGGTTATAGTCTGCTATTTAATTTGGAATGAACACTTTGGTTTTCTGTCTGGTAGTGTGAGAGCAGTTGTGATCTGAAAATGAGCTGTGTTTAAATTACGCACAGTACTGAGACATAACTTTTCTGAGTTGCAGTCTACATATTGTTGCAGTCTGTGTATAAGGATAAGAGACTTGCATTTTAATATACCCACCTGCTTCCATTTATTTAGAATATAAATAGTATACGTATTTGGTCATGTCTTCAGTGCTGGAGCTCTCTAAGGGTTCTGCAGACCACTGCACTGTAGGCAAAAGTGACTTTATGGACAAAGCATGCAAGTCTCACAGGTGACAGAGAGAACCGATGCTCTGTGTCTAAAAATCCCTCACATGCAGATACCATTTTCAGAAAATAGAAAAACAGTTGGTAGAATGGCAATAAGTTTCCAAAAGGACCAACAGTAAAAATTCTGGCCTTTCTGAACTAGAAGAAACATTACTGCGACCTGTAAAAGGCACTGTATTCTTCTGTGGCAGTTGGTTCACTATGACTTTATGAACAATTGCTTTTTCTGGACACTGCCTTTTGTTCTCCAGACCAGAAACCAAGCTTTCATTTTTAATAATTGAAATCCCTAGCTTCTATGAAATCCAAGAAAACTGTAACATGCTCAGCTTGTATGTAAACTTGGTAAAACATGGTTTAAACCATTTATTTTAGCACATGTACCTTTACAAGGCCTAAGCAATTAAGCAAGTGTTACCAAAATGTGATCTGGATCTGACGCCTAGTACCCAATATTATAACATTTAACTTTGAAAGCAAAAACATTCATAATGAAAAGACAGAAATAAATTGTGTGGTACTATAAAATCTTTATCTGGATTTCTGACCTTACTTTTTACCTGAACTAGAATTTCCATAGTATCTATTAATATGTAATCTGTAGCTCTTTTTAGGTACTATCAAGACTTATAAATACCAACCTGAAAATCTCTAATGAAGGTTAAGAAGTAGAAGACAAAGCCGAAAGCCACTGTCCATTCACAGATTGCACTCACAAAATGATAAACATACCCCTGATGAAAATGAGAAACAAAACAGACTTCCATATAAAACATTAAAACAAAATTCATGCGGAATGCTAGACAGCCTGGTAAATCAAACAAAAGTAGAAATCCTCTTCCGTGTACATATACAGAATATAAAATATTTTCAAGGCTGGGATTTGCTTCAGTTTTTTAGAATTAACCTATCTTCGATGTTTGACTAGTCAAAAGGCATTTACCGTAATGAGTATCTTGTAAATGCATGTAATGAATGAATAAAAGCTGTTGGGCTATAATGCTCCCTCTACCCTTATCCTTTAATTTTGTACCATGTAACTAGTCGTCATGGAGGGGAAGGAGAAGGGTTGGATGATGTAACCTGTTTATTTCAAATCCTGTGTTCAATGTTCAAATGTTTTAATTCCAGGAGATTATTCATTGGGGTTCTAAGGTGCTGAAAGTCCTTAACAGTCAACTTTTCAGGAGTTGAAAGCTCCCAACATTGGAAAAATAGATCCTTCAAAATACTGTAATAGTGGAGGAAGGAAACCTTTTACTTAAGAATGTAAACTCCTTTGGGAAGGACTCTCCTTGGATTCCTGGTCCATGGTAAGAACTCCCTTTACATTATCCATATATTGTAGTATTGTAAAGTAATAAAAGTATAAGAAAACAAGGGCCTGTATAAGTAGCACACAGTATTCTTGAAGAATTGTTGCATTTGGCTTATACAATATATAATGAATTATAAATTTTCAGAGTTCATCAACTTACATTTTGAAGCAAAGTGAACTTTTAAAATAAAAGATCACTCCATTTCCAGTTAATATTTCTTTATAAAAATGTTCAACTGCAGCAAAGATTTTGAAGCTATATATTGACTCAAAAAAGGTCTGCTCAGCCATCACTTTCTGAAAGCTAATATAGCTTTAGGCTTTTATGAAGTACTTAATAGGTTATAGGCTTTGCATACAGTTCCATCAAGTACAAACAGGAAGAAATAAAAACACAATGAATAGGAGATAAATAAGTGTACTTTGGCTATAACGTATCCTGCTAAATGTTTAGTTATGTGTTAGGAGTTATTGTGAAAGGACTACAGCAGCCCAAATTCAAGATACTAATTCAAAGCCACAGAGTTAAATGGAGTGAGGCCCCCAACAAATGCATTACATTATAAAGATGGATGGCCATCCTTATACAGGGCCTAACTGAGGATGTTTCATAAGATTTCTGATGGAAAGTCTCTTCAAATGGGACACAAGTGGAATAAAAGTGAGTTCTTTTCAGCCAAAGTATGCCATCTGTCTCAATAAGAAGACACCCCTTCCAGAAACGCAACAAACTCAAGGGATTGATATTACTAAAAATATCTTTCTTGTAAGACTCATCTTCACAGCTGTCTTCCCAGTTTTGTTTAAGCATGTTGCCAAGTTTACCCTTATTTAAAACTTCATAGCAAGATGCAAACACTGCATTCTTTACTTGATTTTGTGCAGAAAGTACTCCCCACCATGGCATAGTTTGTCCACAAATACACTTTTAGATCCTTTGCAGTCCTCACTACAAACACTCCAAAGGTCACTGAAGTCAGGAGGCTGCGTTAGGAAGTAACGTGTTGAAATGATCTCTTTCTAGAAATGAGCTGTTATTACAGTTGTATATTTAGATTGTGGGAACTTTTAGGAGCTTGCTTAAAATGAAAGTCTAATGGTTTTGACATGTGCTCATTACTAATCTTCACAAGCCTATCCGTTAAATATTGTTGCCTAAATAGGGAGTCATTAAAAAAAATAACATAGTGTACAGGTTTGACAGCTTCTGTTTACTGTAATACAAAAATCCTTGTGATATTTGTCCTTATGTTTTATCTAGAAGTATATAGCATTGCAGAACCAAGCTATTAGACTGCATAAATAAGTTGGTTACCTAGTGAGGTTTTACCTTTTCACCTGGAATCCAATCAATTTTCGTTATAGAAATTCGTGAAGCAAATGCAATCACTGGGAAAAATAGCATAAAGGAAACAATAACGAACTTAAAAGTTTATGTTTTATAAAGTGCCCAATTTCCCCTTCTGCAAGACTGAACAACCAGTTACACTATAGTAGAAAATCTGAATATCACAAAGCCAAGCAAACAAAATATATGTCTCAAAGGGGATGATCATAATCAACACAGCACGTGTCTCTGAATAAATAAAGTCACTATGGGTCTTCACAGAGTCAGATGGATGTGAGATGAAGCATTTCTGTTAGAATTTTGGCCTCACTCCTGTATTGTGAGCTATCTGAGCAGAGTCTTGCATGGTAAGATGCAGAACCCCACAGCTTCAACCAGCCTCTAAATGGGTGCTTGGATCTATTTGCATAGCTCCAAGAACTACTCGAGGGCCTTATTCAAAAATCCTTCACAGCAGTAGAAACCAGGAACACACTTAGCTGTGTGACTGAAATGGGTGGTCATTTTCTGTTCAAGGTCATAAACAGAACATTGTGGGCTTCAAAATGAAAGGGCATAGTGAGACGCTAGGGCCATGCTTTAGTCAACCTTTGGTTTGGGCTTGGGATGGCAAGAGACAACCTACTGTCAGGGGATGAAAGTGAAGGTAATGCCTTAATAAGAACAAAAATTGTCTGACATCCCTAAACCACAAGCCTCTTTGGAACCACCCTTCAGGTAGTTGAAGGCTGCTATTAAATCCTCTCTGTCTTCTCTTCTTCAGATTAAACTAAATTCATATACACTTTCCTTCCAAAGTAGGGGTGTCAAACTCATATGGTCTCCATGGGATAGGTCTGTGGGCTTCAGCTGCTGTGTCAGTTCCATCAACCAAGAATTCAGTGTTTCCACTTCTTAGCCCTGGAGTCACAGCTGCTGCAATGTCATTATGGCCAGGAGCCCGGGGTGAATGTTACTGATTTTAATTACTAGCAGTAACTAAAAACATTAGCTTTTGCAGTGTTCTTCACCCCCTGGGTGTTGGCTATGCTGATGCTGTGACTCTGGCAGCCATTGCATTAATGCTGTATGTTTGATACCCCTGCTCTAAAGCAGCTATTACTTGCCGCTGTTGAAAACCATTGGTCTGATTCTGTATGGCACTGCTTATGTTCTGAAAACATTTTCTAGCCTGAATTGCAACTAATAGTTTCTCTGTGGTTTGTCATCAGATCTATAACAAATGCCTAGTTATTAACATTAAGGACAGTTCTCAACTGTCCATTGAGTTAACTGCTAAGTCAACTCAAAGGACAGTATCTTACAGTTTGGTTATCTGTACCAGAAAAGTAAAACACAAGCTGGAATAGGTGATCTCTTTTCTGGAAAGTTGTTGGGGGGGTTGTTTTCTAGATTTGTCACAAAAAGTAGTTGTTAGTACTAATGAGTTTATATTGTAACATCCCTATTAGTCTGAATACATGAATAGAGCAGTTAGCTCACTGACAAATACTTTTCTTTATATAACAGCAAATTTTTATTGTGATAAAACACTAAAATTTTATATAAAAGAAATGTTTTCAGTTCTTTTGACAGGAATTTGTCAACAAAGTTCCTTTTTCTCACTAAGACTGCTGCTGCTATAGGAGAAGCAAAATCATATGACAGTCAGCAATAGACAGATTTTGCAATATGGGAATATTATTTTTTTCTTCTTTGGCCTGTTTTAGTTTCTCTATTGCATTACTGTCATAATAAACCAAACGTTAATATCTACCCAGACAACTAGTTTTCTTACCTCTTCTTGTGGGCAAAACGATTACAAATCATTATAATCCAAACCTTCTATGAAATACATTGACATGAGAAGGTAAATGCCTAGACATATTTTATAGCATTATTACAGTGTTGTAGGTTATACAGCATTCTGTAAATATTTACTGCCATGAAACAGAAAAGTTGTGAATCAAAAAGCAGGACTGGCAATAACTAGTGTTTTGGTATGGGTTAAATCATGGGTGAGCTGAGAGTTTTCTGCACTATGAGCTAGACAAGCTGTAAATTTCAGTGCCTGGGGGACATATCCTACCTACTGAAATGTATGTGTGTTCAGTTGTTGAATGCTATTGTTGAATGCTATTGCATAAACTATGGTGACAAGGGTTTTAAAAATACTTAGCTGACTAGTCTTTGAGAAGATAGTTGACCATGAGCACCAAGGAAAAAACCTGACCTTTTGCCTTTCATAGCTTAGATACTATGATGACAAAAGAACAAACTTAAGGTTTTAACCTTTCCTTATTATTTTGCTCCCCTTGGTAACCATGCAGAATTGCTTATGGCAGTGGCGCTCAGACTTTCAGGCCTGAGGGCTGGATGACTGATACAGAGCCAGTCCATGGGCTGGATCCTGCATAGGTTCAGGCCCCGTGTGCCCAGAACCCACCTTGTGCTGCCTGGGTCAAGCCCCAAGCATGCGGATCTTGCCTGGCTTTGGTCCTGTGCCCCAGCCCCATGCACCAAGATTGGGCCCTGTGCTGCCCCAGCCCACCAAGATTTAGCGTGCAGGGCCATGCTATCTGCCTGCAGGGCTCACCCAAGGGTCCAGAAATTTGGCAGTTGAGGTACGGCAATGAATGCTGCCAACCACTCTCCTGCTGCCAAATTTTTGGACCCCTGGGTGAGCCTTAAGGACCAAATCTGTCCCACAGGCTGAGGATTGAGCACCCCTGGCTTATGGCATTTATTCAGGAGGAGAGGAGACAGTTTAGGTGGATGGCTGCTTGCCTTTTCAGTTAGAGAAAATGGGGCTCAGCTCCGTTCTGCAGTCAAAATAACTCTCTAATGGATGCTGCTTCATGGGCCAAAGAGAAGTGATGTGCACGGACCTTTGATATATATGGCCTGCAGTGTGATACTTAGTACAAGATAACCTTTTGTACCTGCTTGCTGAATTATTTGTATTTTTATGGACCACCTTTCCTTTAAAATAGAAATTCCTCTTCTCTCCTTCCTTCCTTCACTACCAAATGCACAGAAAATGAGCATGAAACCTAGGCCATGAGCAGACTATTGCATATCCTAGTGTAATTTATATAATTTTGTGTACCGATGTAATTTTACACCAGGATCAAGAAGGAACAGAAAGCATAGTTAGCCTGAGGGAGCATGCAGTGTAAGTGGCTATTACTGCATCTTGCATCTAGGTAGCAGGGGAGCAAGTAATAGCAACTTTGCCTTTAGCAAAGAGACAGCAGCTGGTAAGGTCTGGCAGCCGCCATTCATGTTACTGATGCTACCCACTTGCTAACCATGTTATTTGTATACAGTATAAATCAAAAGGGAGTCCCAGGCAAAATACGCTAGCTTAGTCTTTATCCTTTTTAGTAGTGCTTTAACACCAGAGGAAGAACATTTAATATGTAAAGATAAAACATTGTGAAACACAAAAAGGATACTGGGAATGACAGCTATGCACGATACTACAGAGATGCTTATCCGTATATAACATATACAGCGGCTGCTCCATTGTGGATATGATTTGTAAGAGATGATAGACTGAAGTGTAATGTATACCACACCAGCACCAAAAGCCATAAGAGCTCCTCCATCGTGGACGCTGGGAACAGCTAGCTCCTGGAAACGTAATCAGCACAACAGTTACACATTGTATTGCAGTAAAGCATGAAGACCCACTGTAAGACTGAAGCCCCATTGTGCCAGGCACTGCACAAACACACAGTCAGACAGTCTGTACCCCTAAGAGCTTGCAGTCTAAACATGCCAGACTGATCTAGGGTGATAGAGCAATAGGAGAGCAGAGAGGGGAAGTGACTTTCCCAAAGGTTCATTACAGAGCTGGGAATACAGTCCATGTCAGAACCCTGTCCACTGGATTATACTGTCTCTCCTACTGAGAAGGGGATACAACATTTGCAGCAAATATTTCATAATACAGATGAGATAAGAACAGGCAGTTTTGTCAGGAACAGCGTGTGGATAAAGATATATTTATAGCACCTTGAAAAAAAAAGGAGGGAGAGCCAGTGCTCCAGATCTGGCAACAGCTCCTATGCTGCGACTTGTGTGCATTAGCCTGTAGTGATACAAGTGAACTAAAGTCCTCTCTGACCCTCGATTAATCAGGGTTAAAGTTCGAGCAGTTTTGCTATACTTATATGGCTACAGGATTATGCACATGTAACAGTTACAGTTAATAGCGGCCTCCTGGTCTGGAGCAGCAGCTCCCTGTCCCCTTCTCAAGCTGTTAAAATGTACCTTTGTCCATCCCATAGTTGTAAACCTATTTCATAGGAGTGTAAATTTAGAAATGCTGGCAAGTTAAGTACTATGTCCACAGAAGAGGTACAGAACAGGTACAACTTCTTTCCCTTCATAATATGGAGTCATTTCCTCCCCCTTTTCTGCCTGATAATGGTTTCTTTTCCTTGAGTTATTTTAGCTATCTTTTGCTTTACTTCTTTCTCTCCATTTCTCCTCCTCTCCACTTTGTCCTCTGTTCATATTTTTAAATCATGCTCCCACATTATGGTGCCTATGTGTTTCCTCTTTGATTCTTATCTTTTTTCCCTTTCGTGTCTCTTCCCCACCATCCCACTCCACACACCCCCATGTGTATATGAAAACAACACAGTGTGGAAACTGTTAAGCAAATGTAATAGTGGGCACTGCTACCTATGCCTTACTTTTCTGATCTCATTTCTTTCTCCTTTTGCTCCCACTCAGCCTCCCCAGAACCCATCAATACCTACAAAAGGCTCTAACATTTTGCCAGTTTTCTAAGAAGAAGAAAGCATGCTATCCAAAAATAAGTATTCCTTTTATACAGAGGCAATGTCTAAGATGTTCAAATCCACAACTAAGATTTTTGCTTTTCCTAATTCTTCATTACGTTGAGGAGTTTCTTCATCATGTTGAGAAGTATTCAATGGTCAGTTTTCTCTCAATTTCACACTAGTATCTGTTTTCCACTTTTTAACCCCAGTGTGATATAAATAGACAGCAACCACCTGACTTATTGCTACTGTTCACTATCATAAAATATCTTTTGCTATTAGGAGACATTGCTAGCTCTCTTATCCTTTCTGCCTGGTTTAATGAGCATTCAAGAGAAATGCCATTAAAATCATGCTTTCTACCCAATGTTGTTCTGTGTCAAACAGAATTTAAAAAGTTAACTTTTTACAAGTAATTTTGCTAATTAAAAATTCAGAACAAATGTCATGAGCTGTGTGTCGATGAAAGCAAATCATAAAACATTTAGCATGTGTGAAACTTTACACTTAAGGTTTTCTATAAAACATGTAGAAATTTGCACTGAGGAAAGAAAATGAAGTGATGTCCAGGAGGAGTCTTTCAGCTCTACTGTACCATTTACATGCAGGTTCAGATCAGTAACCAAGGAAAAAATAAATGTTCAGGAAAGGTAAAACAAAGAAACAAGAAATACTCAACATGAAATACTGTATATGAATTTTCTAAATGAATTAATGTTGCACCATAGTTAGGGGCCTGCATAAGTTGTGGCAAGACAGAGGGTTTTTCATGGCCTGGTTGTGATGTGCAGAGCTGATTTTTAGGGCATTTTGCAGTGGTGCTGCCCCTCGCCACTGATCAACGGAGGGTGCCTTCACTCGCTCTGCATTACTACCATGTTTTTTTGCCTCACCCCTCACCACTAATCGGCAGAGGGCACTTCCATTCAGTCTGTGTCACTATGGTTTTTTGGTTGATTTTGTAGAAAATTACGGCCAATGTCAGATTTTTCCAGTGATCATGGATAATGCTGTTTTTCGTAGTTTCCACAAAACCATGATTTTGGTAGGTCCCTAACCATAGTCCATTGGTTAGCACACTAGACTGAGCAGTCATGAGACCTAGTTTCTCATTTTAGGTATGCCACTGATCTTTTGACTCTAAGCAAACCACACAATTTCTCTCTGCCTTAATTTTCCCACGAGTAATATGGGGATAAATATACAGAGCACTTTCTACCCATGTATCCCAAAAAGATATAAAAGCCAAATGCTGATGCTGTTCAACTCACATACATCTCAGAATGTTAAGCCCCAACCCTGCAAAGTGCTGTGAATCCATGATTTCTATCCAATCCTTGGCAAACAGGGGTGTTTAGAAATTTCTGCACTGCAGAAATTGAGTCCTTACTATGTCTTGTACGATTTTATGAAAAGTCAAAATTTGGTGGAGAAAATATGGAGGAAAGAGAAATTAAAAGATGAAAGCATAAACTAACAAGAAATAATATGGGAGAGGGAATCAGGCAAGAATCACAACATCTTGTGATGGGGTTCCCTCTTTGTGCTGTATGTCAAAGTTTTATTTTCCTGACCACACACTATTTTTATTTCTGTTTCCTATTTTTCTCCTTGGTTTTGTTTTCTGATGCAGATGATTTTTATTATGTGGCACCAATGAAAGGTGATCTTAACCACTATAGTAGTGATTTTTTTTCTTTTGCCATCTATGAACCAAATCCAATAGTAGCACAGGGCTTTTAAAAGTGATAAAGCATGCCAAATCTAGTGTGTAAGTGTTTTGTTACAACGCATCAACCATTCCTACTTCTACAAGGTAAAATTAACAAAGGAAGACACCATTGTAAGGAAGTGGAGGAAAGGTAGGAAAGGATGTGTCTTTTAGCCTGAAAATAACTCATCATCTATCTTATGCCAAATTTCATTCCTTGGTTTTTGAAATCCTCCATACATTTTCTCCCAAGCCTTAGTTTTTCTGTTTTTCTCAGCTCTTTCTGCTTGCCTACCCTCATTACCCTCTTTTGTTCTTTCCCTACATACAGTTCTGGTTGTTAAGCTATTTTATCAGCACAGTGCTGCAGAAATTGAAGTTACCTAATATTGTGGCAAAACAGAAAGATGTCTCCATCCATTCTAACAAAAATAGTTTTCTACCTTTGTGCCTCCTTAAAATGATTTCCTTTACTCCACATGAGAAATTATCTGTAGCCAATATGTAAAAACTACAGAATATATGGTCACATGAGTTTATGCAAGGAAACTTGCAAACAATAGACTATTGACTCAGTATGTATGCAAACAAATTAAATAAATAAAAGCTTATGACAGCTATTTCAGACAAGGGTGAAAATGGCTGCAAAATGTTAAAAACTTTACTGTATCATGATGGTTATGCTAAAAAATGAAAAGTTCAGCTGTCCTGATTTTGGAGGTGAAATCAAAGCTAGTGACAAACTATGTAAAATGCTGTAGATTACTTAAACACACTATTTGGCTTAGGCTTTTGGCAAGTTATTGTTAACATGCAGCAAGTTACGTGACATCCTAGGGAAGCTTAAAAACACTGTCTAACATCCCATGGTTCTTCCCCCTTGGGACTGAATCTACTGGATTTTATACTAGGTTTGCAGAAGCACTAATACAGGAATATAGCAATGATTGTAGAACTCTTGGTTTGGATGGCCTTTTGCACCTCTCAGTGGTGTTTGTACTGTAGCTTAGAATGTGTTTCTCAAGCTAAGAGGATTTGGGAGAGATGATGAAATTTAGATGTTTTATACATTAGTTTTCTCAGTGTTCACACACAGTTCTGAGTAATACTTTCTCTGTCCAGCACAGAGAAAAGAAAAGTGAAGCAATAATGAGACCTCAGTAGCAGCCTTGCCTCCATCACATGAGGAAAACAAATCTTAGAGGGAAAAGACAGTCTTATAATTAAGATACTGGACTAGGCCTCAAGAGATCTGGGTTGAGTTCTGAACTCTCTATTAGATTTTTTTGTGTGGCCTTGGATAAAGTCACTTAACCTCTCTATGCCTCAGTCCCCCATCTGTGAAATAGGGATGAAAACATTTCTTCTTTGTTTAGACTGTTAAACTCTGAGGCAGGGGCTAATCTTACTGTGTGTCTATACAGCATAAAGAATAACAGAGCCCTGGTCTTTGGTGTTTCCAGATATAATTGTATTAAAAATGGTAAAATAAGTGAGAACACTATTTAAACTTTCCAGTAAGATCTCAAAACCAATATAAAGAATTTTCTTTTTTTTGGAAAGCTTCCAAGAATTGGAGAAAGAGTTTTAAAATAAAACATGGATAATAATGGGCAGGGATCTACATTTTGCCTTCTTTTCCTTTGGTCAAGGCCAAGTGCTAGAAAAAATGTACACCTAGAAAGCACTTGTACTTTTTTGAGGAAGTATTTCTATCCTCCCTTTTTCCAAGTTATCAACCTCTCTGCCAGGTCATGCTGCTTACCATCTTACATTTTCAATCCCTTCCCTGCAGTGATGAGAGCTCTTGATATTGCACTGTTATTGCCAAGTCTGCTCTTGAAGTGTTTCTTGCAATTGGTTCTTCTTACTCTGCTTGCCTCCACCATACTGAGAGAAAGAGGAGCAGAGGACCACAAGGAGTACACCTAGCATCTTACCAGCATGAAGAGCACTAATAGGACTGTGGGCAATATAAATGAAAGGGGCTATTTCTGGTTCAAGACTCTTCAAAATGTTTGCAGCTAAGATGTTTGAGAAATAAAGGCTTTGAGAAAGACTAAGAGGGAAGATGGAGAGATCATGGGGTTCAAACTGCAAAGGGCTATCCACACTTCACAATGTCCATTGGTTCCAGAAATCCTCTTGGTACCACAGCCAGGTTTCCTTGCCAGCAATTCTATTCTAGCCAACAATCCTAGAATATGTAAAAACTTTGCCCTCACCTCCAACAACCTGAACAGCATAATAAATCCTGAGTTTTCAGCAGGTCAGAGTCTGCTGCATCCTGCACAGTATTAGTTAAATGATAAGAAATTGATCAGCAGCACATTACACTTGCAATATACTTTTAGACACCTTAATGCATTTTCAAGGTGATTTTAACTTTGTAAATGGACTGGCTGTGTTCTATTTCTCAATGAAAACACTGTAGCTACTCAATATGACTAAGTACCTTTAAGCTCAGGAAACAGCCTATTTGCTGTTTTAAAAGGAAGAGAAATGGGCATTAATTATTTTAGTTGCTTATTTACAGTTCAAATTGTTTGGTTTTTGATCAGTGATTGGTTTACAAAACAAAAAAAATTCTACACAGGTATTCTGAAAATAAGACTTCCTTTCATAAGCCAAAGATACTAGCTCACACAAGCTGCAGTTCAACCTAGCTCAGCAGTAGTAGTTGCAAAAGTTCTGTGCCTAATGCATCTTCCTTCAGATATCTCCCTAAGCTACATGATCTTCTTTGTTCCTATAGGCCCCAGTTCAGGAAAACGTAATAAAGCATACGCTTAAGTCCATTTCTACTCAGAAAGTAAGGTACTTAAGCATGTATCGAAACCCTTGTCTGCATTACAAAATACTATCAAAAGAACTTCACTGGCTATGGTGTGTAGCTCAAGCAACAAACCCCACAGTGGGAGTACAGCTAGCTATTCCAGTAGAAGGCAGACTGTGCCAGCAGAGCTTCTGTTATTCAGAGGTGCTTGTGTAGCTCCTGTGACAGAAAAACTCCTACTCGCACCAGAAGGCCCTGCTGCTGGATTGCTGCATCCATATTTAAAGTAGCAGCAGATCCTCTAGCATAAACTGAGCCAGTATTCCAGCACACAACAAGACCTACTATGTAAGTACATGCCTATATCCTTTGCTGAATCTAGGCCATGGTGAGCATGCCTTAAACACAAAAGTATATTTGAAAACATTCTATAGACTGACTGATGCACTTTTCCTATTGTCATTGCAATTTTAAAGAAGAAACTTAACTAATAGTCTCTAACAAGGCTGCAGCCATAGGACCCTTGTATATATTAGGTCTCCCAACTTTGCTAATAACTATGGTATTATTAGCAAAGTACCAATATAGGCAAGGCCTGAAAGATAAGAGCTTAAGTAACTGCTTCTTAAATTCAATTTCACAAATCTGAAGGTAATAATTTCTCATCAAATGCCCTTTGCCACTTGGCTCTGGAACTCAAATTGTCCCTGGATTGAGGGGCTCTGTGCAATTATTCTCATTCTTTCCAATAGGTTTAGTCAGTCTCAGATACAATCTGTCTTGCCAGATACTTTTTCACTGAAACAGTTAGTAAGATTATTTCTATTTAAATGTTTTCTTTCTTCCTTACATTTCATTTTAAACACTGTTGTCTTAATCTTCCTCTCCCATCCCCCACCCCATTTACACTAGCCCTCTTTTTACACTCTTCTGCCAATATAAAGGGGCTTTAATTAAACAATTCTTCATGGTTTGATCAGACAATTTGTTTGCTTCCTTCTCTTCTTCAGACATTAAATGATAGGCTGACAATTTTCAGATTGGTGGTGATAGCACCCGCTATGTATTTGGCCTAGACTACATTAGAAAAGGTTTCCCAGTATAGCTATCCTGGTAGTTTGTGTATACATTGCTTATACTGGCAAGAAAGTGTTTTTTTCTAACATAACTTATTTTGATTCCCTGATAAGCACTTTTATCAGTTATAACTGCTTTTATACTATAACTTTTGCTGGTTTAGAAAATTTTGCCAAAAATGGTACCTCTTAATCAATTTAGTGCACTGTAAAAAATATCTTTTTTAAACCTGACATTGGATGGAGCTAATGTGAAGGTAAGAGTAAAAAAGAACACTTTCTCTTGATGCCCATTGCCCACGGTTGTGTATTAAACACATACTTTTATAATCTCGGGGTTTTTTACTGTGAAAATTTTTAAGCTTGATTAATGATGAAAATTGCACCATACCTGAAAAGTTGCAACAATGCCCATTCCAATACAGCCCAGCAATCCAATGCATAGTGTAATTAAGTTAAATAAAGAACCAACAAAATCTGATGACTCTTTTTGCTTCTCTACTATTAAATATCTGATGTACATTGTAACTGCACCTAAAACAGAAAAATACACCTTTTATTCAATATAATCATGCAATTCTGTTGCATTTAACATTTTTTGTAGAGAAATAGCATATGAAACAAAATTAACTTAAAAACATTAGATACTGAGATGCATCTTCTGTAATTCAACTGGGATGAGGATGGGGAATATTTAAATTCTTTACATGTTAGATTCAGATACTACCCTATTGCTCCTTTAGATAGCTTTGAAGCAGTTTAGGACAGGGGGCCATTTCCATCCCATTATCATCAGGATTTCAGAAGCAGGTAATATTGACGTGTAAGCATTCCACATCAGGAAAGGTTATGACAGAGCTATGAACAGTAAATCAGGGGATGTAGCATTTGTTCTGAGCTGAGAGATACCTCTGGGATCTATGCTGCTTTAAAACTGACGTCTCGACTAGCCCGTACTTTACTGGATGTGAACAGAAAAAAAACCTCATGCCCAATTACATTGTAAGAAATTGTTTTTAACTCTGTGTTTTTAACTCTGCACGCCCAGTTCACCATCACTATAACCCTGGGAGGCCCCCAGGAACCCAGGTAAGTCTGCTGAGGCCAGCCCAGATTCTGGCCTCAGTTTCCCCTACCCCACCCAATGCAATTTGCCACGCGCTAGAGTACACATATAGGTGTGTTCCCTGGGGACAGTGAGCAGTGGCACAAATATGGGCCACAGCTAGTTGTCCCCAGGGAAATGCACATGCATGCTTGTGGGGACGTGCCCTCAGAGACTGGTCTCTACAGGAAAATTGACTGCATCAGAGGGGTGAGTTATAACAGAAGTCTCACAACATGCTACAAAAGTGACCCTTTGAAGAGTAGCATTATAACAGTTTGTTCACATGAAAGAACAAACCATATAATATTGTGGCACTGCTGTTACAAATAATCTCCATACACAGTCAACTTGCTTCTGCTCACAGACCTTTAGAGGAAGTATGATATAAGGTTGTCAGGTCACTGAGTCAATTGGGGACCAGGCATAATCAAGGTTCACTTCATCATTCCTTGACACCACTGAACCCACACCCAACCTTCTTCTTCCCCTTATGTCAGTGATTTCCAGGAAGTGCAGCTATTCAGCCAGAGCAGGGGTCAGCAACCCTCGGAATGTGTGCTGAGCGCGGCCCATGAGGCCATTTTGCTTGGCACGCCACCGCCAGCCTGGGCTCTAGGCAGCTGCTGTGAACCACGGAGTCTAGGCTGCTTGCAGCAGGGCTTGCAGCTGTGCCTGCCTGGGAAGCACAGGGGCTCTGGCGGGACCAGGGCATTGTTGCGTCAGACTATGTCCAGTGGCCCAGAAGCCTGGCTCCATGTGCCCACACATCTGGTTCTGTGCGTTTGTCTGCTCTGTCTGGTTCTGTGTGTCTGCATGCACACACATGTCTGGTCCTGGATGTGTGTGAGCATGTATCTGTTCTGGGTGTGTTCTGGTTCTCTGTGTTTGTGCATGTGATTCTCTGTGTGCATGTGCATGTGTCTGGTTCTTTCTCTGCTCTCCTATTTCTTTCTCTCTCTCTTTCTCTCCTCTTTCTCTTATTTGTCTCTTTTTTTTCTCTCTCTCTCTCATTGCAATGTGCTCAACAAAAAAGAAATACACAACAACAAAGGCAACATTTATGGTTATTAAATATACTAATATGCAGCGTGCCATGCCATGTACCCTTCCCCCCCCTCCGCCCTCATTTTGTTTTTCTGGCATGCCAGCACTCTGGCACCTTCCAAGGTAGACACTGTGGTTTTTGTTGGCACTCCAGCCAAAAAACGTTGCCTACTCCTGAGTCAGAGTTTTGCTAGTTGACAATTTTCTTCTGTTCACCTTTGCAGTTGTATCAAAAGTGTTTTGCATGGATTAAGTGACTTTAGGAGACAGGAGAACTGGTCCACTGTCTACCCTCACTGATCCACTGATCATATGCTGTAGTTCCCACTCTGGCTGTTGTTACCACTTGTGGAGTGGTCTTTCAGCAGTATTTTGGTGGGCCTGGTAGAGCAACCAACATCTTTCAGGCATCCCATTTTAACTCCAGAAGCATTTTTACACGTGCTTTCCTGAGGACGGGGGTCTTTACTTAGAGCGGCTCCAAGAGGCACTCTAATTAAAGCACTGCAGCATCTCATGTAGAAATGTCCCCGTGCTTCAAACTGGCAGCAGGGGTGCTTTAACTACAGTTTCTCAAATGAGCTTTAGTAGCATGTAGGAGCAGCCTCCCAGCACGTGTACAGGTACCCCAGGTTCTCTAACCTGTTCAGACCAAATACACTAGGCATACCTAAAAGTGCTGAAATGTTAATCATAAATCCAAAGATGCCACTCTCTGGAGGTTTTGTTCCTGTGTCACTGAAACAAGAGGAAAAAAAAAGTTAACTGACAGTTGCAAGATTTAATCTGAAATTATATACAAAACCCTAGCGCTTTATACAAATTACATGTCTGCAATTTCAAGTGATAGTCATTTAAACATCAAAATGTAGTGTTTCCTGTTGCCTGGTTATGCTCTATTTGTAGGACTAAATCTTTATTTTTTAGTGGAAAACTATTGCTTTAGTCATAAAATAGTTTTTGAGCTGTATCCCTCTCGTAATCCACTAGTACTTGTGTTGGGCAGTACTATCCTACAGCAGAGTTAATTAGTTTACTGTGGCCTAATACCACTGCACAACATATAGATGGTGATGCTTTACTGTGGAGCTAGTCAACTCTGCAATAAAGCACATGTATAAATGCCACCAAGGAGAATCAAGATCAAGGTGTATTGTTAATATTCAAGCCTACAACTTGAATCTAATATTCCATCTGTAATTTTTTTTTTTTTAAGTATAGATAGCATTTGATTTTTCTACTGCAAACACAAGGTATTTGATTTTCTAACACATTTGCACAAGTGCTGTGAAAGCTGGCATCATGGGCTACTAAGAGAGAAGAGTCAACATCTCAAAAAGGTGTGAGGGGTGACCACTCTAGGACTTTAAAATACAAGGCAAATGGGATACATTTGATGTGATGATGAAGGAGCTGATGGATAGATTCCACTGGATGAAAGGTGTAGCTGCGTGGATGAACAGGAAAACCAGTATCTTAGAAATGTTATGTAAAAGAGTCTGCAAGACCTAGAGTTAGATCTGGACAAAGAGGGATCCTGAGCTATACAAAATGGTGATATCGTCCACAGTACTGAGAAAGCAGGTAATAGACAGGGCTGGAGGTGGACAATTATTGGCTCTGTTGATCATATTTATCTTGAGTAAAAGCTAGACATCCATGGCAATGTTTCAGTTTAGATAGAAGGAGGCACGTCTGAGAGACTTATGCAGGGATGGCAGTTCAGTTTGTTTGTAGATGAGATTGTACACAGATACATTGTAAAGGCAAGAAAAATGGATTGAGAAGCATGAATTGTGACTATCTGAAATATAAGTAAGATCAGCAGGTTAGCTGTACATGAACCATATGTGAACAGAAGACCTACAAAAATTTGGTACAACTCTAAACTATGCAAAACTTTAAATGTATAGCAATGTCATTTTGTGATGGATTTTATAATTATCCTGTATTTGGATCTATTTGAAGGGAAATACAAGTATAGCAAAGCTCAAACTCTGGTCTGTACAATGGTGTGTGCATCTGGGAGCACCCCAACACCCCAGGGTTTTGTCACAAATGGCACTGAATATTAAGAAATAAAATGAGAAGACATTGCCCACCACAATGCACTTAATTGGTTCTTAGTCCAAGATAAAACAACATTAAAGATGACAAATGTGTTTATAAAAGGATTTTATTGCAAGAACACAGCATGCTATATCCACAGACCCCTTATTTTGAGGAATACTATGGTAGTCATAATGGCCAAAATACTAACTTGCTTTCTAAATTTCAGGAATAAAATGTAACATACTATACACAGTAATTAAATCTGTGGTTGCTTCAAGCTGGACAAAGAGTTCTCCTCAGTGATATGCATCCATCACTCTCTTTCCACCTTCCTCAGGTTATCGTCTTAAAAGAAGTCACCAGCTCATTCACAGAGAACTCTGGGAAGAGTTTATTGGTGTAATAAATACTTTCCTGTACCTCAAGGCAGAAAGACAAGGGGTCGGTGCAAAACCCAGAAAAATGAAATAAAAGTTTGAATCCCCCTTAAATTGCACTACATTGCCACTTCTAGTTGTTTACAATTGTATTTCCAAAAGCATTCATTTAACGTTGGCTGTTTCCAATGTTTGGATACCTAGATTGGATGATTTTTTTCAGAAATATGGAGCACCTCTAGTTTCTGTTGATTTCCACAGAAAAAAAGAAAAATACGTGTGGCACTACTGCAGGAATTCAGGCAACCACAAAACAAGGTGCTCCAAGTCAATAGCCAATTTTTTTAAAGAAAGTTTGGTCAAAGGTTGGAGGAAACTAGAAATGAATCAGAAAAGCACATTTTTCTTTGTCTGCAAAGAGTTAACATGCCATGGTAGAAGTGTTTGACTAATCACTTTATAAATTGTAAAGAAGCTAGAAAGATTTATCTCAGAGGGTTATTTAAGTCCTCATCTATTTAAAGTAAGTTGTTGTAACTAACAGTGAAAATGTATTACCTCCTGGCATACATGATTGCAAACTCATAGCAATCAGCAACAGCTTGGGACAGTGCAGCATTTTACAAGTTTCTACAGATTCTCAGATGCTCTATTCTAATCTTACTCTCTCTTTGGTATGCCTGCTGAAGGCCTGCTATAGCATTTTTTTTATATTATTTATATTATTATTTTTTATATTATTCATATAGTCCCATTTTTAACTTATCCTCATATGCCAGGAACGGTTTAATAAAATTGACAGAGGACATATTTCCAAAGTGAATCACTTGTAATGATTTTGAAGGACTTCTGCAAATTAGAAACTGCTCTGTGTTAAGTGCTGAACTGGGATCACTTCAAAGGCTTTGAAGTGCTTCAGGTGAGCAAAGAATGTATCTGCACACGTGAAGGAAAAAGCAATTTGAAGTTCTGGGAACACTTTACATTTAAGAGCAATCCAAATAATTTTAAATTGCACTGAACTCCGTTCATTTTTGAATGAAAGCTTTTTTTAAAGCAAACTTTTATAGCCGAGTTCCACTGTTTCAAAGAAACTCAGAAGATTATAATCACAGATGGGTTTAAAAATACTATAGGAAGGACAGTACTAGATGCCTGGGTATAAAATAAATGAACTCCATACTTATCACACTATATAAAAACTAATGTGAAATGAAAACTAAAACATAATTGATGTCTTCAGGGTCAGCACTATCTGTACACAAATGGTTAATGTTTTGGAGTTCTTGCCCTGGAGTTTTACTTTAGAAGTGCATTTTAAATTTAGTCGATATTACTACTTTTACTACTAAGATACTACTACTTTACTTTAGTAGATATTTTAAATTTTTATTAAAAGAACATGAAGCATGTAAAATAAAACCTATTCATTTCATTTGCAATAATTCACAGATGAAGACAACCTCTGTCAATGAGTTGAGGGAACCAGAGAAAAAACAATGATATTCTTGTTAGTCTAGCAGTCGGAACTCTGTTCAGTAAAATATTATTTATAAAGAGAAGGCAATAATGTAAGGAAGCAAGAGAAGGAATATTTAAGACGTGAAACACCCACTGTCTTAAAATGGCTTAATGTCTACAGTAAAATTAAAATGAAATCCTAAAGCGTATCTTAAGAAGTTGGCATGGTATATATATCTCAAACAATGCCATTCATTTTTCTAAAAGTACAACTAACTTCAATCTTATTGCAAAAAATATCCTGAGGACTCTATCACTGCAATTCAAGCCACCAAGTAAAAAAAAAAAACATCAATCCAGTGCATCCTACTGGGTAATTTCAAAGTCTGTAAAGATCATCTTGGATGCTGAAAAAGGTAAGGAAAAGAACTCACCCTCACATACACAATTTCTGTTTTAGGTCCCATATACATTAAACATTAATAGTGGGGGATTTTTCCCACAAAGCACATTTAGGAAAGAGTTTATTTAATTTTTTTAATAATTTTTGTAATCAGTGTAGGCAAAGACTCTGGCTTAATATGATAATGGTTACATAATAAACCAGTAGCTCTCATCATTTGTGGGATGCATGCTCCTTTTGAAGGAACGGTTCTATATAGGTCTATAATTCTATGTTATGGATAATTAAAACATGACACATCATTACAATTACACTGTAATCTCTCAAATGATCTAAGAAATACTGCGGAGTTGTTCTTAGTAATTTTTCCTCTTTTTCCTTCACTTATATTTCTGCTTTCCCTTCTTCTGCTTTCTCATGCCTTTGTCTCTTGTATACTTGAAAAGTACTTTCAGGGGCATGCATATCCCACTTTAAAAAAACAGCCATAAAAAAAGAGAACTGAAAAAGATTTGATTGGGCATGTATGGAGAATCAAAATGAACATAACTGCAAACTTGAATTAAAACTTCCAATGCCTTTATCTAACTGGAACTCTCCTGGCTAGAAATTGATTTCATTTCTTAACATCCTGCAACTGAACCATGTTTGACATACTGCACAACGGAAATCTTGCAACATTCTTCCTCTTTTTAATCATGCAACAGGCAAGGATTTTTTAGGGTAATATCGTTTATTGCTTGTCTGACACTATCCCAACTATGCAATTGGTCCAATAAAGGATATCACCCTAAGGAATCTTTGCCTCTTGCATAGTTTCTAGACCGTCATAGATATAACATCACTCTCATGCTACCATTTTTAATAATTTATGCTAATTAATGTCCTTAATCCCATGATTTAGCTACTTAAAGGGCACGTCTACACGTGATGCTACGTCGCTATAGTGGCGAGCTGTGGTGGCAGAGCTCGTTGCTACTGCGACGTAGCATCAGCCGGCATTGTGACGCCACCACTGTGTCATTGTAGTGATGAGCTATGTGTCCATAGCTCATTGCTACGGCAGCATAGTGTCTAAAAATAACTGTGTGCCATTGGACTGCGCAGTACCTGCCAAGACTGCGCAGTCAGGGGCACATGCAGACACGCCCAGACAACAGGAATGAACTATATTATTAAAGAATATAAGAATGTGTTACAATTGCATAGCATGAATCATATCATCAGTATTACAGGCTTTATCAGCTTTCTATTTACCATATTTCCCAGAATCTAAGACAACCCTGAAGTTAAGATAACCCCCCAATAATTAGATTCTACACATGAAAAATGTATAAATTTGTTATAATTCTCTATGGCTAGAATCTAATTATTGAAGGGTTGTCCTAAATTTGTCCCACCCCCTAGGAAAACAGTCAGGAGCAGGCAGTGGCAGGAGAGAGTCAAGCAGTTTGACCCCTGCCCCCACCACTTGCTCCCCATGCCTGCCCATCCCTGCAGCCTCTGCCCTCCCCCCTTTTCTTTTTGTTATCACTCATTTATGGATTCATTTAGATATAATGCTAATTTTATCCAATAGTATTTTGTGACAAAAATCTTACAGACAACTTGAAAGGTATTTAAAACACATTAAGCTTGCATCTCTTTTGCTTCTAAAGAGGGCTCAACATTTTTTTTTAATGATGATTATTTATATTTTTCCAATTTTTCCTGCTTCTTTTTACCTAGCTCGAGAATTCAACAACTTTTATTTCTCAGGTTTTATTGGAAGTAGGTTTTAACACCTTAATTGAGAGACAATAAGAATACTTGATTTTTAATGTAGGCACTTTCTTAATAGTATAACTGTCATTTAGGAATGCAAGTTGAACCAAAGGTTTGGACCTGCCCAACTTTTATACTTGCTCTACACCAGTTCTTCATCTTTTTAGATTTAAAGGCACCCCTCCATAACTTTTCAGAATTTAGTGGCACCCTACTGGAAAACCAATCGGTAGATCTCAACTGAGGTGCTTCCCCCATCCCCCTTCTTCCCCCCACAGCCAGGTGAAAGTGCCCTGCATGTCTTGTATGAAGTCTGACCAGGAAGCAGCTGTGGCACTCCTATCTAATAAACCTCCTGTTGTGGCCCTTTCTGGTTCACCTCTGCAAGCTCCCCCTGGAAACAGAAGTGCACAGAACTGTTCCATCCAGAGGTATTGGAGCAACCTGAAGATGTATCCATGTGTTTCCTGTGTTTTCCAGGCACAAAGAACAAGTGGAACTGTTCTGCATATCTTTGTTTCGAGGAGGAAGATGCAGGACCAGACTGGAAAGGGCTGTGGCAGGAAGTTTACTGAATAAACCTAATGCAGGCAGGAGTGCCTGCTCTTGCAGTAGCTATTTCCTGGTCAGGCTCCATGAGGCACACAGATCAGTTTTAACGGGTTGGGGTGGCAGCAGTGCTGGCATCACAGGACCCTTGAAAGGGTGTCACAGCTCTGTGGCACCCTGCTTGAGAACCACTGTTCTATACCAGTGATGCTCAGTCTTTTGACCCCACGGGTCAGATGAGTAGGATGGAGTCTGTTGGTGGGCCAGATCGGGCTGGGCACACCAGGACTGGGGCCCATGCTGCCTCTGCCCGGCCAGCCCTACACTGCTCCCACGTGCCAGGATCAGGCTCCACATTGCCCCCACCTGCTGGGCTTGGGCCCTGAACAGTCCTGTGCACCCAGTGCAATATACAGGGCCACTCTATCCAGCCTGCGGGCTCCCCACAGGTCCGGAAATTTGGCAGCATGGGAGTTGGTGCCACCAGTCCCTCACTGCTGAATTGGGAAGATTTGCAGGCCAGATGACATGGCGCTGGGGACTGGATTTGGCCCACAGGCCAGTGGTTGAGCATCCCTGGTCTACACTCTTGCCAGTATTGGCTCTTGGTTAGGAGTGTGAAAAGGCCCAGACTTCTAACTGGCCCAACTGTGCTGTCAAATACCGTACCACAGATGTCATCATATTGGCAAAGAAGTTCTCTGCTGGTATAGTTTATCTGATGAACCAGTTTAAGTTCTGACCAGCAAAAGGACTCTTGCCAGAATAAACTGTCTCCCCACCAGGGATATGCAGTGCAAACAAAACCCTAGTGTAGAAGCAGTTTTATCATATAGGTTAATCTCTTAATCCAGTCAAGGTTATAAACACTACATGAGTTGTACTGTGCACATGCTGGTGGAATCACTTTAAATACAGCTGTGCAATGTTTGCATCTAAAAATGATGAGGTTTTCCTAATTCAAAGCGTTAGTCATTGACTAAATAGGTGTAAATGCATTAAAAATGTGCTTTAAATGGTGAATATATGTCCTCTCTCACCTTACATTTTTATGTATTATTTGACTTGGAGTAGTTCCTAGAAGCCCCAGTAAAAGGACAGGGCTCCACCGCATTCTGAATTTCACATGCTCTTGGTAATTTAAAAACATAACAACAAAACAGCCCCTGTCCAGCTCACTTTTTTTATGTTATCACTCCGGGGGGATGCAACAGGGTGAAGTGGCACGGATACATATCTGCATCCCCACACCCTCCCACTGCTTCAACAGTCTAGTTCACCTTGGGAGCTCTTGCCTGGCAGGGGATACCCAGGAGCAACAAACAGAAAGCAGGTAGGGAAAGGGGGCCCCGCCTGCTACTGCTACTGTCCTCAGCTGATCCTGGGGTGGGGAAAGCCACAGGCCACTTGTGCTCTACTTCAGTAGGGAGCAGCTATGTGGAGTGCTGACCTTGGTGGCAGCAGCAACAGCGGGTAGGTCCCTGATTCTTGTTTTGTCCGCCTAGGTCAGCAGTTCCCAAACTGTGGGTCATGACTCCAAATGGGTTTGCAACATCAGCAGATGGAGTCACAGGACAGCTCCTGCACCGCATCCTGCCTGCTTAGCTGCAGAGGCTCGGGGAAAGGGCAGCAGGGTGGGGAGCCGCAAGCCCCCTGTGGGCAGCCTGCATCCCTCCCCCCACCCCCGCCATGGGCTCCACTCTGGCCCTGCTGCCCGTGGTGGGGGGCAGGATCCCGGCTCCATGCTCTGGCCCCAGTAGCTGCTGCTTCATGTGTGCAGCAGCCAGAGCTCAGGAACTGCTGGGGTTGGGGGAAAGGGGGATGCAGGCCCTGGCACTGGAGCACCTGGGGAGTGTGGAGGTCTGTGGATCAGGAGTGAGGGACACCTGGAGGGGGTGGGCTCCAAGTTGGGAGTGAGGGGCCATGATGAGGAAATGGGTCATAAATGGGTTCGTGCTGAGGAAAAATTTGGAGAACACTGCCCTAGGTGCTCTAGCTGCAAGAAGAAGCTACACAAGGTGCCAGGCTGAGCTGGGGAAGGTGGCATCAATGGGTGGTCCCCACTTCCAGCACCTACTCCCAGCCAGTATGGAAACATGAGGGGACCAGACAGGGTGCACGTGCTGGGAAGGGGGACCTGCAAGCTGCTGTCCCTGATTGAGCCTGGCACCATGTGCAACCGCACACCACAGCTCCCAGCTGGAGCAGCTCTGGGGCTTTTCCCATCCCCATGTCACCCAGGGATGGTGGCAGTGGTGGATGGGTCCCCCTTTCCTATGCCCAGAGGCAACCCCTACTGGAAAGGGGCAAATGGGAGGCATGGGAAGGTGCCACTGAGCACAGGATGTGAGGGGGTGCCCAGAGTAGGGTAGGACAGGAGAGGGCAGGAGAGTCATACCTGCTTTGGGTTGTGGGCAATTGTGGAGCTCATAAGTCTGAAGCCAGAACATGGTCTTTGCCAGGAATGACAGCATCTCTTTTTGTAAAAACAAGTAGCAGAAAAGTGGCTTTCTGATTAATTTAAATCACAGTCTGAGAAAAATACAGTTGTAGGAATCTTCTTCATTAATTCTTTATGAAATAAATATTAGATATGAAGAATTCACTTGAAAAACTCTTTCTCTTCCTAGTCTAACTTTCTGTCTGCCACTAAGGCACACACGGGATTCTTCACAACTTAAAAATGCAGGATGAAATTTATTTATAGGGGTTAGGTACCTCTAGAGTTTGGACTGCCAGGTCAGCTATACCTATGCGCTGCCTGATTGACTGAGAAAGGCAGTAGATCCTCAACTCTTACACTCTAGATCCACTCATGTTATCAACTTGTAGTAGTGCTCTGGGCATGACCATGGCTTCCAGCCTGCAAACACCTATGCATATGAGAAAAGGTGTGGGCAGTCATTATGGACATGAGGATTTTCACACGTTTGCAGGATTGGGACCAGGATCTTCCAATCTAACTTAAAAAAAGGCAAAAATAAACCTTTATGTATGCACTACCTGCTACAACTTTTAGGTTCTTTTTACACATCATAAAGAAAAAAACCAAAAAGACATGGAGCCATTTTTCTCTTTTGTGGGTCACTTAATCCACCAGAGGCCAAAGCAATAACCCCCTGCTGTTCCAGTAAAGAGTCAATGCTAAATATTGACTGTCAAAACTAACAGTAATTTTTATACCACTGCACAGGAATACAGAATACAGAATACAGAAAACAAAGGACAATAATAGTTGGGGCAGACCAGCCCTGCTTCCCCAGGGAAGCTCCTGTACATCCTTTGCTGATGTTAGTGAGTGACACATTCCCCACCTTGGTTAATTTTGGGAAATCCTAGTTAGCAGAGAAAGAGATAAGCAAAAACCGTGATTAAGACCTGCTTAGCTCTTGTATGATTAGTTAAGCCCGTGAGCTAGCAGAGTGAGGGCCAACCTATTTGGCAAGGCAAGCCACCAACCCTGTGCCCTCCCCGGGATCCACTTCCCCTGCCCTATCTGCTGCTCTGCTTTCTGCCCATCCAGTCTGCTGCTCTTTCTCCCCCTGGCCGTTCTGCTGCTCTGTTTTCTGCCCCGGCCCGCGCTGCTGCCGTGCTTTCTGCTGTTGTTTGACCTGCTGCTCTGCTTTCTGCCCCAGCCCGCGCTGCACACGGAGGCTGGCGGCCCCGGGAGCAGAGGGGAGGCGAGCCCGGGCGCGGAGCGGCGCAGGCCCGCGGGTCGGGTCGGGTCCGGCCCAGGCGCGCCACCGCAAGGGCCCGCGCGGGTGTGGGCCGGGGGCGCGGCGCGGCGCGGCACGTGCGGCGCGGGCCCGGCTCACCTGATGTAGGGCACCAGCGGCTGGACGTGGCCCTCCAGCACGGCGATCACGTAGGACACGATGAAGGCGGCCGAGGACCAGCTGACGAGCAGCGCGGGGACGAAGGCCAGCCCGGGCAGGCAGCACCGCATCCCGCCCGGCCGCGCCGGCGTCGGCGCCTGCCCCGCCAGCAGCGGCTGCAGCCCGGTGGCGGCGGGCATGGGCACGGGCACGGGGCACGGGGCAGCGCGGCCGGGAGCGGCTCTGTGACGGGGCCGTGAGCTCACAAAGCGCCTCTGCCGCCCCGCCGGGCTCCTGTCCGCACGCGGGTGTCGCCCGCCCGCCCCGCGGCCGGCGTCCCCGCCGCCGCCTTTCACTTTCGCTTCCAGGCTGGAAGGGCAGCTCCTCGTGCTTCCCCCGCCGGGTTTTTCTTCGTCGGTTTTGTTTCTTTCCAGCGCCGTTTAGGGGCTCCTTTCCCCTCAAGACCAGGCAGCCCCAGCGGGAGGCGGCGGCGGCTGCAGTGGGACGGACAGCTGGACGGGGCAGGGCTGGCCACTTCCACCCCCGCCTCCCGCGCGCAGCCCACCGCCGTCCTGCCCCGCCACGGCCCTCCCCAGTGCTTCTCGCGGCGGGCGCTTCACCTCACTGCCCGGCTGGAAAAAAATCAGTTGTTTGCCCTTCAAGTAGATGAACCAACAGATATCTCCAACAGTGCAGTTTTGTGGGCTTTTGCTTTTATCGTGGTGGGACCAGGGTTTTTTGACAACATGGTCAGTGGGATGTCAGGTGCAAAGAAAAGGTTGAGAACCACTGGCCTAGAGCATCGGTTCTCAGCCTTTTTTGGACCAGGACCCAGTGGCGATGCATAGGGGGTGCATGGGGGTGCATATACATCCCCCAAGAGCGCCAGTACACACCCCTGACCAGCCACGCTCCCTGCAAGGTTTGGAAGTGGCTGCAGCAATCAACTGCCTTGCAATACCCCCCACCGGTCAGCAAGATCAGCTGCAGGGGGACCCCACCTCTGGGCGTGGGGGGACCCCCTGGTCACCAACTGGCCGCTGGGAGGTGCCCTCCCTGACTAAGGCAGCACCAGTCGCCCATCCCAGGACCCATTTATAAACATCTATAGCCATTCCCCACCTGGTGCCCCTCACTCCCAGCCCACTGCCCCCAGGCCCCAGCCGCCCAGTGTGTGGGGCATGGGGGGCCCCGACAGCCCCTGGCAAGCTGGAACTGTGCCAGCCTGCAAGGGAAAAGCCAACACATTTTCTTCCTTTAAAGGAGAATCCATTTTTACAGTTTGTTCATCTGTTTTTCCAGTTTGTTCACAACCCTTTCATATATTTTCGCAGCCCGCTTTTGGGTTGCAACCCGTGGGGTTGAGAAACCCTGGTCTAAAGGACTGGGCGGAGGCATCAGCAAGGTGATTGCTGGGTGTCCCTCCAGATGGAAGAGATGACATATGTGACACGGCATGCTGGGTGTCGAGTCAAGGCTGTCCCAAGGCTGCCGTGACTGTTGGGGCACCTTGGATGCTGTAACAGCCCTCATTGAGTTGCTTTGCCTCGTTGGTGATTTTCTGAGCAGTGACTTGGTGACACCCATCTCCTCTCTCAGTACAGATAGCCCTTGGCTTGCAGGCATTGCTGATGCGTAGGGGGTGAGATCCTGAGATCACCCCCTGAGATCAGCCATGCACCCCCTGGAAACACCAGCCGCGAAACTAGAAGTGCCACCACCGGAAGTGCACTTCTGGTTTCGCCGCTGGCTTGGTGACTGGCTGCTGTGCCCCTGCGCCCCCCGCTTGGCGATTGCTGGTTGGGAGACACCCCACATTGGCAATCTGGTGCCCCCAGACTCGGGAGGCACCAGTCACCCATGCTTGCAGGAAGCTCATCCACCATTTGACAGGTCTTGTTTTCAGTCCTGCTGGATGTCCACACACACTCCTCACCCAGGCAAGCCAGCAAGGGGGGGGGGGGGGATGCCAGTTTAGTCACTGACAGCCCGACCATGGAACAGGCTAATAGCAGACCAAGAGAGGCCTGTCCTGACATTAGTGGTGGGAGGCAGTTGAGGAATCTTTGGATTACACCCTCCCATGGAGTAGAGCAGTAATTTTCAACCTGTGGCGGTCCACAGACTATATCTAAGGAGTCCATGAAAGATTACTATGATTAATGAAAAGTATGTGAATATCCACACTTATAATTCAAAGGGGTCTTCATCTCCATTTGAAACATTTTAGGGGTCCACAAATGAAAGAAAGTTGAAAACCACTGGAGTAGAGGAATCTTTGGATCTCTCCCAACCTGGGATGGAGTAGATTCCCCACCCTGCACCCCCCAGCAAAGTAGAGAAATATTTGGATTTCCCACCTTCCCCCCCACAGGATAGAGAAAAGGAATCTTTGGATCTCTACCCCCTCCTGCCCACCCATGTCCAATTTACTTTCAACCTTCTGGGACACCTTTACTACAGAATTCACTTAAGTGCCCTCCAGTTACTTCCCCTTGCCTATCAAAGGAGAGTGACTGCCAGAGAGTAATCGCTAAATTCTTGTAGTGCCTTGCATTCTCAGTAGTGCACCATTAAGTGGTGTTCGAGGCTAACCCATTTGGAAGGGGAATGGGCAATGATTTGCAACACTGGTGTGAGCTGGACCACCCTCTGTACAAACGTTTTTGCTGTGTATTTGATGTGTTGTCAGTTTGTGTTGGCTTCTAATAATTGATTTGTTTGAGGTTATTTGTACAAGGAAAAGGGCTAAGGAACCTTTTTTCCAGATAAATATTGTGAAGCTGTGATTTACATCTACCTTTCTGTTTCTGGAATAAAAGGGACATCCGTGTTATGCTGGATTAATCTTCATTAGGCAAGGCCGCTAACATCTGCTGAAGTGCTAGTGAAGTCAAGACAGCTTACAGTTTTAATAATGGTATGGTATATGTTAATAAGTTAACATGCTTTTTTTCTTAGCGATGACAAGATTTAAGGTGCCTGAAAATCAGTTCTAAGCTCTGGGTATTTCTGTGCAGCTGTGCAGGGATACCTCAAGATGCCTCTGTGTGCACTAGTTCTAGAACCAGAAGCAGCAGAGCTGCATTACTACAGCACTATTCCCAAAGTAATAAATAAGTCTTATCTCTCAGCTGATCTAACTAATCCTAATTCACTTATACTGCTTCTGGTTCCAGAGCTCACAGGCATAGAGTTAGCTTAAGTCTCTCTGCATGGCGTACCCTTGCAATGTACGTCTGTAAAATTTTAATTCTGAAATGTATAATACACGTAAAACTCATCTCTTAACGTTCATTAAAAATTAAATTCAGTCTAGAGTTGGAAATATTTGAGGATGTCCTGGGTAGATTTTGAAGTCCTCCTTTTCTCTTCACAAGTTTAATTAAAATGTATAGAAAAATATATAGTTTAATTAAAAATCATGTTCAGCTCTGCATTTCTACCTGGCTCAAACCTGGAGCCACTCCAGAATTAGGTAGCTGGTTTGTATTTTGCTTTCAATTTTCAGATTTATTGAAATGTCATGAATTAACACCAGAAAAGAATGTACCAAACTAAAGTTCAACATCATTGCAGATAAACGGATATACAAAAATATACAAATACAAATATGCTGTCTGTCCCCTCCCTAACCCAAGCGAACTTTACCTGCTCTTGACCTGCTCTCTGAACATGATCACAGTTAGCATATGTTTCCTTGTTTGGACAGATCTTCCTTTGATATTTTGTAAACTATTTCTCATTTCTCTATCCTGTCTTTTTATACCTGCACTTTTAATCTAACACACTTTGATGGAAAAAATGTATGTGCCCCTACATTCTTTCTAATCTGTTCCTTTCAAAGACTGATGGGGAAAATGAGTATACATTAGCCATGGCTTGTTACATAGCACCAAAGATATGATTTGTGTTTTACAGGCACAAAAGAAAACTAGGTCAGTATCCCAAAGAGCTTAAATCTAAATAGATAACACCCCAATATTTGAGAAGATCTATACTCTAAAAGTAAAATTTTTCCTGTGATGGTCATTAGGGCTAAGTACAGAAAGTCAAAAAGTCCAAGGCGATTCAGCCTTTGCAGGTTAGTCTAAACTGCACAGGTTAAATTGCAACAGAAGTGAACAGACATTTACTTTTGATTCAGGTAATGCAGTCACAAGCCTGCAGTGGCTCAGGCCAGAAGCCAGGGAGTGCTGGAGCACAGCTCTCTGGCTGTGTGTTCACTTCCTCTTTCTGCTGCCCCTAAGGTCTCTGGGATTTGCAGTCCAGAATTACAGCAGCAGGACTCTGCAGTGTTTCTCATCACTTCCTCTTCCTGCTACCAGGTGCCTCTGGGATTTGTAGTCTACACTTGGCAGCCAGCACTAAGTTGAGCAGGGGGAAGGGGTGTTTAACTCTCCTCCCTGGCCCCAGACCCCAGTCAGGGTTTGCCTGAGGGGGCAGTCCCCACCCCCTGTAGACTGGGCTGTATCTCCAGCTGGACTTGCCCCCCCACTTTGTCTGCCAGCCCTCACTGCTCCAACTAGGGAGCAGAGTGGGGCCAGCCCTGCTCTCTGGAGCAGATAGCACAGCCCAGCTTTGGGCTGGAAAGCATGCTGGGAAGCTGTAGGGCTCTGATTTAACTTGAACCAGGAAGGGGTCTGAGACAGAAGTTTTATAAACTGGTTTGACCCAAATCATTTAAGTCTGATTCAATTAGGTTTATCTTAAAATCAGTTTCAACTATTTTGAAACTGGTTTACATGCACTGAGCTTCTGTTCCGTTACAGGTTTAAATCATTTTCTCATCACTTAAACCAGTTTATGTGTAACTTCTGTCCCTAGCCAAATCCACAGAGGGAAAACCTAGAACCAGTGAAGTCAGTGGGAGTTTTGCACTTGACTGAAGTGCTGTTAGTATTTCACCCATCTATTTTAAGGCCAGAAGAGACCATTACAAAGTTCTAGTCTTGTTGCATAAAGAAAGTCTTGTTAGAGCCAAGGTGTGCTGTGACTTGGAGCTGGGCTAAGTGATTATGAGCTAAGGTGTAAGGGCAGATGTGGATGGTTAGAGGTAGAATGTTTGCAAGTAGTTACATGAAGGACTTGAAACAAGAAGGCCACTCTGGCTTGGCACATTGGATCAGGAAGACTGTTCCAGGTTTAAGGAGCAGCATGAGAATTTGTGACTGAAAAAAAGTAGTACACTAATTGAGGTTTCATAAGACAGGAGCTGAGCAGTAAGCAATGGTGGAATTTTGCCTGTTCTTGGAAATAAGGAAAAGGAGTTTGTAGCTGATAAGTGAAACAGGAAGCTTGAGAAGACCAAATGTATGTTCAGATTAATTGGTTAGTGTCAGGAATCAGAGCAGCCGCCCGGCAGCTGCTTTCTGACCCCCCGCACCGGAGCAGTAAAACTTTCACCTGACAGGCGGGTAATTAATGGATGGAGTGGAATTAACCAGGCACAGACGCGTGTTGGTTACAGGAGATTGTTTACTTACGTCGCCCAGATAGTGACGTGCGACGCAGGCTGAGCCTTTGTTCCGTTACAGTTGCATCGATTACAGTTGAGCGAACAAGGTCGGGTTACGATATCAAGTGATGACGAACGAAGCGCGCCGAGAACGGACTATCGAGCCTGCAGGGCTTTACTACGTCAAAATTAACGATGACGGGGAGTGATTGACGGATGATCAGGCCGTCAAGCTACTCTGGTGATGGACTCAGGTCTCTCCTCAGAGATTTCTCCGGGGTTCTCCGCCTTGGGCGGAAACTGCTAAACTATTTATAGACAGAGGTGTCTGACGAAGATACCCAATGATGAACCGTTATGTGGAATCTTTAATTTTCTGGCAAGCAGCAGTTCTTTGTGCTCTCAGGTTGCTATCAGGTTACAAGGTAGTGGGTTAGGTTTTCTGCCTGTTACGTATGAGGTTATGATGAGGGGATTACGCTTGTTTCTTGACCAATTGCAGGGATTTATGGCAGGGCTATCCCCTTTCACCCTGACCAGTCTTAAGTTTTGTTTCTTGTTTGTGACGTGGGCATAAATTATATATAGCTCTCCACCAGGATTTTGTTTCAGGAGTTTCTGGCAAGGATTTCTTTTAACCCTTAGTTGACTACTTGAATGGTATCTCTTGCTAGTGGCATGGGCACTGATTAACTGGGTTGTGACAGTTAGAATCATCACTTAAAATATTCTCTTTTTATCACTGGAAATATACTGTGCACTCATGATACTTGACAACAAAGAGTCAAAATCCTAATCCTAATTAAAATCCTAATGGTTTACTTTAATCTAATAGTTAATCTACTTCTGTTCAATGACCTACAGTGGAACAGTAAACAACAACAACTTCCATGATACTGCTCTAAAAGAATTGTATTTTAAATACAGGAAAAACAAATGGTTAGGAAGAATAAGATGTATAATCCTGCCAAAGATATTTTGCCTTGTAATGAGTCTGGTGGACAGGTTTAAGAAATTATTTGTTCCTTTTTGGGTGTGCCTACATGTAAATGTGCGTGTCTACATGTGCATGTGTAGACACTTGTCTGGGAGCATTTACTTGTGAGTAAGCTGTTCCTGGATCTAATGCACCTGTAGACACACCCTTTGGAAAGAACGTGAGTGGGCAGAGACACATGATTATTGACCTAACATTAATAATCATAGTTTCATAGTTGTTTCATAGTTGGTAGAGTCAGAAGGGACCTGAGCAGATCATCAAGTCCGACCCCCTGCCATGGCAGGAAAGAGTATTGGGGTCAAATGACCCTGGCGAGGTGTTCATCCAGCCTCCTCTTAAAGACCCCCAGGGTAGGAGCCAGCACCACTTCTCTTGGAAGTTGGTTCCAGATCCTAGCCAGATCCTAGCCAACAGTGAAGTAGCACCTCCTGATATCTAGCCTAAATCTACCCTCTGCCAGCTTGTGATCATTATGTCTTGTCACTCCTGGGAGTGCTCAGGGGAACAGGGACTCCCACAAAGACTGTTGGTCCCCCCTGACTAGTTTGTAAATGGCCACTAGATCCCCCCTCAGCCTTCTCTTGTGAAGGCTGAACAGGTTCAGGTCCCTTAGCCTCTCCTCATATGGCCTGCCTTGCTGCCCCCTGATCATGCGGCTGGCCCTCCTCTGGACCCTCTCCATGTTGTCCGCATCCCTCCTAAAGTGCAGCGCCCAGAACTGGACACAGTATTCCAACTGTGCCTGACCAGTGCCGCATAGAGGGGGAGGATCACCTCCTTGGACCTGCTTGAGATGTGTCTGTGGATGCATTACAAGGTGTGGTTGGCCTTCCTGACCGTGTCCCCACACTGTCAGCCCATGTCCATTTTGGCATCAATAATGACTCCAAGATCCTTTTCGGCCTCTGCACTGACGAGAAGGGAGTTCCCCAGCCTGTAGGTATGCTGCTGGTTCTTCCTCCCCAGGTGCAGCACCTTGCCCTTGTCAGTGTTGAAACCCATCCTGTTCTCATCTGCCCACCCCTGTAACCTGTCTAGGTCCGATGGCAGCCTATTCCTCCCTTCTAGCACGCCCACTTCTCCCCACATCTTAGTGTCATCTACGAATTTGAACAGTGTGCTTTTTACACCCCCATCCAAGTCGCTGATGAAGATGTTGAACAGTGCAGGCCTGAGGACCAAGCCCTGCGGAACCCCACTGCCCACATCCCTCCAGGTCGAAAATGACCCATCCACCACCACTCTCTGGGTGCAGCCCTCCAGCCAAGTAGTGACCCATTTGACTGTGTAGGTGCCGACGACACAGTCCCCTAGTTTTTTAATGAGAATGGAGTGAGAGACCGTGTTGAAGGCTTCCTAACGTCCAGAAAAACTATGCCCACTGCTACACCTGTGTCTAAGGATTTTGTGACCTGGTCCCTCCGGACGTTCCCTGACTAGGTCCTCACTGACCCTACGCCAGGGTGCACCTCCCCTGGGATCTACAGGGGGCCCGGTGTGGGGGGTGACCCAGTCCCTGCTCAGAAAAATGGAGGCAAAGAAATTGTTAAATAGGTTAGCTTTGCTGTCTGGTGTGACGACCAGATTTCCTATTATGTCCTGCAGAGGCCCCACGTTACCTGGTACCTTCTTTTTACCCCCTATGTATTTAAAAAAGGACTTCTTGTTGTCCTTTATCTGGGTAGCTAGTCCCAGTTCTATCTCCGCCTTGGCCTTCCTGACCGTCCCCCTACAGCCCCGAGCAACCGAGGTATAGTCCTCCCTGGTGATGGCCCCTCCCTTCCATTGAGTGTACACCTCCTTTTTAGCTAGGAGATGTTCCCATATGCTTTTGGTGAGCCATGGGGGCTTTTGCACCCTCTTACCCCTTTGATCCGCATTGGGATTATCTCCCTTTGGGCTTGGAGGATCATCTCCTTAAGGAATGACCACTTTTCCTGGACACCTGACTCCCCACCCTTCTGGGACCTCAGTGCCTCCCTGACTATTCTCCTTACCTCATTGAAATCCACCCTCCTAAAGTCCAGGGCTGCTGCCTTGCTGCAGGCCTTTGCCACCTTGCACTGGATGGCGAATTCCAGCAGGCAATGATTGCTGTCGCCCAGGTGGTCGAGCACCCACAGACCCCTCACCAGGTCATTGCCCATGGCCAGGACCAGATCCAACAAGGCATCTCTCCTGGTGGAGCTGTGCACCTCCTGGGTTAGATGGAGGTCCTGTATCTCAGCTAGGAACCTATGTGAGCAGTCAGACCTGGCTGACTGCTCTTCCCAGCAGATGTCTAGAAAGTTCAGGTCACCCATGATGACCACGTCCTTTGACCTAACTACCTCCGTGAGCTCACTTAAGAATTCCCGGTCTAGCTCTTCCCCTTGGCTGGGTGGTCTGTAGTAGACCCCCACTGTTAAGTCCCTTTCCCCTCAACTTCCTTGTATTCTAACCCAGAGCACTTCAGTGTGCCCCTCCTCTGGCCCAGTGCCACTTGTTGAGGATGCTTATTTCTCCTTGATGTAGAGCGCCACACCCCCACCTCTCCTCCCTGTCCCATCCCTCCTGTACAGCCTATAGCCCTTGATATCCACCACCCAGTTGTGCGTTGGGTCCCACCATGTTTTGGTGAGCCCCACTATGTCTGGGTTGGTGTTAGCTAGCAGGAGGGTGAGTTCCTTCTGCTTGTTCCCCATATTACAAGAATTAGTACAGAGGCATTTGAGGCCTCCTGAAGATGCGTGCACTGGCCCCCTAACCTCAGTAACTACCTGGGCCCCTGTTGCTTACCTGAGTATTTGTTCTGCTCATCATCAGTCTAGGCTGGGCTGTTCTTCTGGGTGACACTTGGTTTAGTGGTCCAAGGCTTCCTCCGCCCTTGTCTTCCCCTCCTCCTGACGAGCCTAGTTTAAAGCCCGCTGGAGGAGATCAGCCGACCTAGAAGAGAACACATGCTTACCTTCAAGCTGTTTTAAAACATATTGACATTTTGAAAGTTGTTTTGTAAATTACCTCCCAGTAATCCAGGTTTGGAGATAAAATTATCAATTTCTGTCCAAACATTTTCACCTACCAAAATAAACTGTAGCTCTTCGGGCACTTGTACAGGTGACAATTGTCACAATGTACACATAATGAAAATGTCATTTGTGTGGCTTAAAGGCATCACACATTACATGTATGCCAGTTTGGGGGGTTTTAGATCTGGATGTAGTTTATTGTAAATTAAACATTGCAAACTAAACTACATCACCACTTCTGCTTTCAACAGGTGCCTACTGAAGGCTTAAGTGGCAAGGGACCCAATCCTTTTTTTTTTTTCAGCAGAGCCTTCCTGCCTGCCTCTTCTGCAGCTGAGAGGCAAGCTGCTGGTGGTCCAAGTGGCCCCTGAGCTGCAGGAGGCCTGGTCCTTCCCACCATGGCAGTGGTGCCTCCCAAGGCTGCCCGGGTGGGCTGCTAGTGGGCCAGGTGCTGCCCCAGCTCCAAAGCATCACCCAGCCTGATCCAACTGTTCCCCAAGCCCACCCACTGGAAGCCTGCCTCAGGCTCTGGATCTGACAAAAAAAAAAAAAGATCAGGCCCCTCACCATAACATGATGGAAAAATTAAAATTGTGGGTTTCAATTAAAAAACCATTGTTTCAATTTAGAGGCCATAAAATAAAACCCCGAGGATTAAATCCCCATCACATGTAAAAGTGCCCTTCTTGTTTAGGGGTGTACTTGGTAGCCGTGTTGGTAGTACACCCCTGAAACATGGAAGATGCTGAATTTTAGCCTATTTTGGATTTTAAACTTTATTGCAGAACAACAAGGAAGTTTTTTTTACCTCCCTGCCTGCCATCTGACACCTCCAGGGAAGGAATTCTACCTGATCAATACATCAAAGAGCTACTCAACACAACTCACAAAGACAATTTCATGGACCCAGAAACTGTCCAGCCTTCCATCTTCAGCTCCCTCTGTGCAAAAATAAAGTTTATTTCCTACCTACGGGGCCTTTTTATGATCTTGTACCATCTACACTTTTCCCAGAGTCTCATACAAAGGGACTTTGATCCAGAAAGCTTGCAGAAAAGGACACTTTTCTTGCCATTTTCCAGTTGGTCTAATAAAAGGTATCATTTTGGAACCAAGAGTTCTGTTTTTTTGTATATCTTCTTGTTTAGAAAATGCATAGGTCATAGAACTGGGCTGAAGTAAGGATTCTGTTCTGTCTGCATTAACAGCAAGTTGATAACTGGCACTTCTTTCTCTCCCCCCAGCTCCTCCTTCAGCAAGAGAAAACTAGCAGTATTTCTCCTAGCTCTTGGTGTAGTGTAGAAGAGTAGATTCATTTTCTTGTACTGATGAGCAGAGTATAAATGGATACAGGACTAAAAAGCAAAATGCAAGTTTAGATTGCAATGCTGGCAACATTTAGGCATGTTTAGGACGCTTACACACGTAAGTAATCTCACTGACCTCCTTGTTAGTAAGAATGAATACTTAGTTTATTTGCCCCATCACAGTCTGAACTTTAATGGGAATCAAAAAAGATGAGAGAAACACAGGAACACCAAGTAATTCAGAGATCTGGTAGACTTTGTTCTTCAGTGTTCTCTGTTGTAGTTGGTCCTTGTGCTCTGCTGTTCAGTTCAAGTGGCAACATTAATTCATATTTTTCTTCTTCTGATTTGCTGGGAACAATAGTTTGTTGCCCTGTAAATATTTAATACAACCCACCCAAGGTTTCCTTAGACTTTTGTTTTTTCTTGGTAGCCAGTAGCAACATACTATTTGTGAAATGTGACTTTGAACTTTGTTGCATGGTGAAAGTGGCATTCATATTTTCCATGTTTGTTTAAGGGTTGTTTCAGGACACAAAGGGCACATCTACACGAGATGCCATGTCTCTTTGTTATGGTGACATAGCATTGGCAAGCATGAAATGTGATGCCGCTGCTACGGCACAGTAGCAATGAGCACGGAAATTACCTGTGAAGTGTCAGAACCTGTGCGGCATCAGCACGTGTAGAAGCACCCAAAGTGTAATAGACTTAGGCTACTCATAAATATTTTTGAGTCATGTATTTCTTTATTGATTATTAAGGTAATAACATTTATGAATGTGGCATTTCAGATCAGACTTTATATTTCAATTAATAGTGTTTTGAACTGGTTATATTGAAATATTGGCAATATAGTAGAATATAAAGTATATAAAATAACTGCAGTTTCTACTACAACTACATTGTGGATGCATCTACACATCGCTCTACGGCAATGTTGTTACTGCACCTTGCTTTAGTAGTTCCTTTTGGCTATTCCTTTAGTACTTCCAAAAGGAAGTACTAAAACACAGAGCAGTAACTGCCCATTCTGCATTGTGCTCATGGCATACAGTTAGTTTTCCCTGCTACTTTGCCATAGCGGCGCACTAAAATGAGGGAGCGCACCACTATGGTGAAGTAGCTGCTGGTCACGTGTAGACCCATATCACCCTACATCGCCATAGCGTCATTACAGCAACATAGGGTGACATGTAGACCCTATGCCCTGTATTCAACAGAGTATGACCAGAGTACTTGACCTGTGAGTTTAAAAGTTATTAGAATAAATTTGTGCTTGTTTATGTAAAATGTTTACATTAGAATTATTACAAAAATATATCAGGCCAGAACGTATACGTAGTAGCATAATTGCATGCTAGTATATTGAAAAAGTCAAAACATAAGGGTATAATCTTAGAAGATTATCTGTAGCCTTTTATTGGAGTGGTAGCTCCCCGCTTCTCTCCTATTCTGTTCATAATCTTGTTTCCAATAATCACGTTCTGATTTTGTGTGAGCACTTTCTTCATGACTACCATCTTAGGAAATTCCCTAGGTCATTTTTCTTAGGTAATTTTTTGGTCATTTTTATTACTGTGATTTGGTTTCCTTATCACTATATTTGACCAATGTTATTTAATCTTTCCTTGTGTAAAGTGTGTTTTTGAGATATACTGAGGAAAGTGCTACTTATTTGCTAAGTAGTAAATTGTATCATCTAGAGCAGTTTTATCCTACTAGGCACACTTTGTCATTAATTGACAATTCCTTTCTACCCATTTGTGCCTATGCCTGTAGTGATGTTCTCAACCCCTTGGCTCTTATTAAAACTTGTACATTAAATTCCCCCATTTTACTGTCCAATGTTAGACCTTCAAATTCCCAGCCCTTGTCATGTTGTCATGTATTTGAAAATCTCATCAGATAATCTACTTTTGTGCCTTCTACGTTGAAAAGTATAATTTCTACTCCTTTCTCATCTTCAAAGTAAGGACAACTCATGTTTCTTTTCCAGTAGCTTTAAGATCCCATCTGCCCTATAAATAGTTGTGCATTGGAGGCTCCAGTTACAACATTGAAATAGCTTGAAAATACTCTGCCAAGCTCTATATGGATTACCTCTCTCTATATACATTGTGGGTGTGTCTACATGAGACATGTTAATGTGCATTAACTTAGGCTAATCACACCTAGATTTGATACCCGCAAATGCCCCAAGGACCTGCCCCCTAGGCCCCCTCCGTGGCCCCCCACACTGGGCTTAAAGACCCAAAATATTGTAAATAGTTTTCCCCTTGTATATAGTTTCCCTGTTGTACATAGTTTCCCACTTTTAAGTGGGTGTTTTATTGTTGGTGGGTGGGGAGGGTGGTGGAGGGACGCTGTTGGTTGAGGGGGGAATGAGGTTCTGCTTGTTGAGAGGGCGGGGGAAGGGGAGGGATGGGGGTGGGTGTTGTGAGGGTAATATAGTTCTTTTGTTTCACACGTGTGTGTGTTCTGACTCTGAGAGTGGTGCTGAGGGTGGGCAGGGGGTAAGTGATATGTGGACAGTGGGGCAGGCAGGCCAGAGTGGGGAGTGCCAGAGGAGGGACTCAGCCAGGGCCTCTGGTAGCCAATGCCCTGGCCCCTGCTGGCGGGTTTGCGACTGTGCCATTGGTTTTGGCAGGGGGCTGGGGCCAGTAGGGCCAGCACCATGGCCAGCAGGAGTGCGGGGCACTGGTCATCACTGGCAGGGGCTGGCCTGGAGCAGTAGGGTGCTGAATGTTGCTGACAGGGACAGGAGCTACTCTCAGCCCTGGCTCAGGGGAGCAGGGTGGGCAAGGAGGGAGCTGCCACATGCTGCCCCTGTGCTGGGCATGTGGCTCTTGGGCAGGGAAGGGGCTGGGATCAGAGTTTCCCAGATGGCCACCAGGTGCTGGTAGTTGGCTCTGGCTTCAACATGGCTACCAAGTGCTGACATGTGGCCAGAGGCTGGAGCTCCCCCTGTGGCCACAAGGTCACGCGGTAGGACTGCAAGGATTTGGGACTAAATTTAGTGCCAAGTCACAGGATTTGGGATGAACTTCAGTGCCAAGTCCCTGCACCTGCCAAAAGTTGCTTCATGCACGTTAACTTGATAGGCATTTAATGTAGTCATGCTTAAGCGTACATGTAGACGTGCCCTGTATGTAATAAAGCTGGCCTGCACCATCCTAAAGCAAACAACATTGAAAATGACATACCACAGTGACATCATTATCACCAGGGTAACTGCCAGAGTGCCTTTTTACATACATTGTGTGAGGAGTTCCAGAATGGGGGCGTGGGCTGGTAGTAGGGAGAAATGGCAGGAAGTTCATTTGGGAACCAGGCTGAAGCCACAACAGATGTGTTTGCTTATGAACTCAAACAGTGAGATTTAGAGTAGGAGTTATTGGCAGCATTTCCAAGAATTCACCTACACAAAACCCAGGCAGATGAAGGCTCTTTGAAGAAGGCCTAGTTTGAACAGCCAAAGGGCTGAGTAATGCTTGGAAATCCAATGTACTGGTGATGCAAGTCTATGTAAGAGAATACCTTCTACATCTAAACAGATAACATTAGGGTAAGATTTGCATATTTTGTTTATTTGATATTTGTATGTGACAAATTTAGACTGTGTTTTTCTGTTGTACCCAATGAAATACTTAAACTATTATGTGGGAGGACATGTGAACTGTGTCTTTCAGACTAGCTCTTCAGCTGTGCCCAGCTTCCTCTGACTGCAGCTGAGACAGACCACAGAGTTGCTAGTTGCAGCTGTGTCATTCAGGGGCTGGATTGATACTAGTCCTGGCCTTGATGTGCAGTAGAGTAGCACTATAATGTTCCTAAAGTACTCAAACTAATAACAACCCCTGTTGGCTGCCTGCCATCTGGGGGACTGCCTAAGCACATACATGCTGTGGCCATCTTCCCCCCCCCCCCCATCTTGGCTGTGGGTAAGAAGGTGGGGTGTATGAACCAGAAATAGGAGCCAAAGGTATTCCAGCTAGGAAGATCTGGTGATTCTTGGTGCAATTGTGCCACTCAGGCTCCTTTGTACTCAGGGGACAGACAGGTTCTGAACTGTTGACTCATGATGTTAGCCTTTACTGTTTATAAATGCTGATATACATAAGTTTCTTCTGTCCTGTTAGCCATGTAAGTTATTTGGAAATAAAAGGAGGAAAATACCCTTTTACGATTGACATACCCTAATTGGATCTATCTTCTAAGAAAGAAGGAAGTCATAACATAAGCAGATGCTGGTTGCAACATATAATCAAACTTGCTTGTTACAGACAAATTCTGAACAGGGGAGTGGGGTGGGGGTTCATAAAAATGTACAATTTTTTTTTCAAATGTGACTCAAATATATCTTTGCTTTTGTGTAATGTGGAAACAAGTCTTGTGGTGTCTTTTGCTTTAGAAAATACGTTTTCATTTCCCTGTTTTTGCTGAAGCCCTGAATGACTGAAGAACTACTGGAACTGATATCATAGAAGCATGAGCTATTGAGAGGGGGCTGGGGTTTTAGTCCAACTCTTTCAGACCTTCTATTTGGTTACTAATGCTCTAATACAAAATACTCAACAACCAGTGGGAGCAAGCTCTTTCTTTAAGGTTTCACATTGCTAACTCTTAAGTTGAACACTAAAAAAGTTTCCGTTCCATTTCTCCACTCCTCTAAGAAGCTGTCCAGCAAATACAGGAAAGAGAATAATGTAAATTGAAAATCAAATAGAAATGTCTTCCAGGTCATATTTTCTGCTTACCACAAAGTCAAAAATATTTGCATGCCTCCTGATTCTGGGTAATGAGCCTCTGGTCTCTCAGTTCTAGTGAAGCAACACACAGCCATCCTTGGCAATCTTCCGAGACAGCGAGCCATATCAGGAATTGTTTTCTCTGGCTCTGGGCCAGAGATAATGATTTCTTGCATGCCTTTCCAACCCTAGGACCTGGAGGCAGAGTATATGGGGGATCATGCAATGCTCCAGAGGGAGGGTGAGGTGGGGAGCTGTCGAAGTGTCCATCTGTCTGTGGCTGAAGCATTCTGGTTCTGAAGGCCTTTGAAGCACAGCCACATCCGAAGCACTTCAAAAGTTACATCTGTCTGTGGCCTATTTGTCACAGCCCCTATGCTATAATCATGTAAAGGTGATCTCCCCCTTTACTTCAGCTGATGGAGGGCTATCCTTCTGTAGTAGGAATATGTTGTATCTATTTGTACTGCTGACATGAAGTTCAGTGTCAAGAATAGCCACTGAGTGACAACCATGAAGACGTATGTGTAGTACATTTGTTCCATTTCTGTTAAAAAATTACAGGTCAGTAGCTTAACTGTAGTATTTTGGACAGAATTGTCAATAATATTCAAAAGAAAAGACAGCTTGTTTCTTTCAGTTGTTCTGTCTCCCTCTTTTATGGGCTAGATTAGACTTCCTGACCATTTCTCTTCTTTCACCTGTCAAAAATAATGGGCAACCTTCCAGCTGAGGAGAAAGAGCAAATTCATGGGGTTTTTTTCATCCCACAGGAAATAGTTTACTTTGTGTTCGCAGTTTATATGGCTATCTCCCAACAGTGCTGAGATCTATACTACTTAATCCCCAGCATTTCCAGGGAAGATTAACCCTCAAAATATACATTGTTACCCAGATTACCTTCTGATTTCAGTGTGGTGCTTTTCAAATGAGGGAGATCAAAAGGAAGGATTTAATAAGGTAAATCCTTTTCCCTGAGCACAACTTAAAACTAGTAAAGTGCAGATCGGGGTGGGCAATGGAGGGCAATAAGGAATGGTAACTTTTTGGCTGTTGTGTAGCTCCCCTACTCAGGGTGGACTAACCAATGTGCAAGTGCCTCAGTTCCTGTACGGGGTTTAGGTTGTAGCTGTGTTGGTCTAAGGACATAGGCAGACAAGGTTCCTTGGGTGAATTTGATATCTTTTATTAGACCAACCCAAATAGTTGGAGAATATTTATTAAGCAAGCTTTTGGGTTCAAATAGTTCCTGTACTGAATTTGGCCCCATGGATCTGAATGATTTTGGTAATCTTTTAGCTTTAGCACCAAACTGATGTTTAATAGACCTTTGGAAAAAATATTGTTTAGGAAGAATAATGTTTTTTTTTTATACAACCTCAGCTACTCACTTAGAGCTAAATCATAGTTTTGGGCTCCGCGGTCTGAAGGAGGGAGAAAGAAAGAAGTCTCCACATTTCACGTAGCACGCACAAAATGGAGCAGAACTGTTTTTAAACTGCTGCTCAGCTTCCTGGAAAATGAGCCCATCAACAGAACTGGACTCTTGACTAGGGAGTTTGCTGAAACTTGTGAACAGGCGCCAGTGATTATCTGTTCCCAGTGCGGCCTGGCAGCCTCAGGAGGATTTAGCCAAAACATCCAAAAGTGACTAGTGATTCTGAGCGCCCAGCCTGACACATTTTAAGAAGCTCAGTTTCAGGAAATACTGAGACCCATCATCTGAAAATCAGATCCCTTTTAGGCATCTGAATTTAGATTCCCCATAATTAAGGAACCCCAAATCTCCATTCATTTTTTGAAATCTTTGCCATTGTGCTTTTATCACAGTCTAGGCCCAGAGTGTCAAGTGCAAATCAGTTGGCAGGCCACATTCTCTGTCAACACACAGGGAGTTAGTGCTGCCACCACTACTGCTTACCCCAATTACGGACTACTGCCAATTTTTGTTGACAATGGCAATTGAAAATAGTAAATCTGACAGCAGCACAAGTGGAAGTGAGAAGGTACCTATCTCTGGTGGTGCCTAGTTTAACTTAGTAGGTGCAGGCCATGCCAATGTGGTGGCTCTGGCAGCCAGGGCAGGAGGAAGAAGCCCCAGGGGCCAGATGGTATGGCTCTTCAGGCCATATCTAGCATGTGGGCTGTAGGTTGAGCACCACTGGCTTAAATTATATAAATGGTTTTCTCTTATTTTTATTGCTTCTGTTTCTGATCACCTTCAATTTTGTGTTCTAATGCATTAGAATAGCATTGCAAAGAGCAGGTTGTAAACACCTTGGGTAATTTATTATAAAACTTCTAAATTCATGTAAATGCTTTCATTATCTTAAGATTTAGTAATAGCTAATATTAGTCAAAACCAAATATTACACCAAATCTGCCCTAAGGATGTCTTTTTATGGCACATACATGTGTTACATTTCTACCAGGAGAACTGCTGTTTTCCCTTTACAAACCATAAGCATACAAATGTTAACACTGTTTCTACTGGACCAAAAATAGTGGTCTTGGGAGAAAAACAACCCAACTCCAACCCAGTAGATGTTGCTCCCAGGGGAACAAATGCTTATACACTTCCCTGCAGCTTAACTTCTCCCCGGGACCAGGAGGAGTCAAGCAACAATGAAAGACTCCCATGCCTTCTGGAGATCAGGGCTATCTTGGTTTGGAGAAGGTGCAAGGGGTAGCTGCTCCCATTCTTGTAGACTGGGAGGGGAGGAACAACCACCATCTACTGTCCGTGGGCTCTTCATACACTGGGGATTCTAGCATGAAAAGCAGGCAGAAGGCTTTGCTGCACTGCTCCATCTTCTTGACTCCCAGGCACCAGGAGTCCCCAGTGTAAGGAGTGGGTAGGGGCTTTGGGAGGACAGTAGCAAGCACCGCTCCCCACAGTTTCCCCTGTTCTTGGAAAGGCTCCAGGAGCAGGGAAGGACCAGTTACAGGCTGAACCCTTGTACTGCTCCCTCTCCTGGAGTTGTTTCTAGCACTGAAAAATTTGCACCATTAGTAATGAATGCTTGTATATGGCCTTAGTTATAATGAAATGTTGGGGGGGGAGGCATTTGTTACTTATTGACCTTCATTAATGATTTCTATGCTGTTCTACAGTAATGTCTATGCTGATGTCATTTTGAAGAGAGTGCAATAATCCCTATGTGAAAAGACACAAGTAAGTGCCCAGCTTCATAAATGCAGCATCTGACTTTGGGTAAATTGCTTGTATTGTAGACTTTATGACTGAGGTGAGAACAGAGTACTACAATTATTTTTCTCTTCAATTCTACATAAGAGAAAAAGCTATGATGCATTGTAATCCAGGAGGAAAGATCGTAAACTCTACTATATTTTTGCCTCTGACAGATATCTTCCACTTAGGAATAACACTGTACAGAGATATATCTATTGTGTGGGGGTTTTTTAATATAAACTTTGGCTTAAAAGCTGATCTGTCATCATCTCTTAGGAAGTGCTCTGTATGTCATTTGAGGCTATAAATGTTTGCTTTGGCTCATGGAAGAACAAATTGAATTATTGAATATTTCACTACCATCAAAGGTGTTTTTTTTAAGCAGGACAGATTGTAAACTTTAAACTCTTTTAATTCAAAATAGCATAAAATAGTTGTATGTTAATGCTGTTGATAGTGGAAATGGAAAATGCAGATAGCATGTTTATATCATAATCTATTACTGATCTAGCTTTAGTTAAGTAGAACTTCGAAAATGTCTGAAGAAAAAGAACCCCGTAATTTAGCCCAAGGCTGAATGTAATGCATCTGCCTTCAATAGACTAGCTGGTTAAACACCATTGTAACATTGGCACCATCTACTGATCAAATCATGTAACTGTATCACCTTGGAAAATATTTGGGACATCTTTGCTGGCAGAACCCTGGAGGTTTAAAATTCTTTGGGCAGTTGTGGAGCTCATAAGTCTGAAACCAGACCATGGTCTTTGCCAGGAATGGTAGAATCTCTTTTTGCAAAAGCCTGTAGCAGAAAAGTGGCTTTCAGATTAATTTGAATGATAGTTTGAGAAAAATACAGTTGTAGGAACCTTCTTCATTAATTCTTTATGACATAAGGAGGAGGATCCAGGTAGTGAACCAAAGACTGCGGCACTGGTGTCATCGGGAAGGCTTTGGCTTCCATGACCACAGCCTGCTCTTTGGAGAGAGAGGCAGTGAGCTGCTGGGACGAGATGGCCTCCACTTCTTTCTGCTGGGGAGGAGGCTCTTCTCAGCCAGACTGGCTGACCTGCTCCACCAGGCTTTAAACTAAGCCCGCTGGGGGATGGAGGGACTACTACCACTGCTGGCCTGCTGAGCAACCCCTGCAAAGCCAGCAGGCCAAGGCACTTAAGGGAGCCTACCCCTGCCCCAGCCCTGGTACAGTCTGTGAGCAAGGCAAGAGCCCCCAAGAGGACACTTACCTGCCTGTACACAAATGCCAGGAGCTTGGGGAATAAGCAGGAGGAACTTGTCCTCCTGCTTAACGCAAATAATTACAACATCATAGGGATAATGGAGACCTGAAGGAACTCCATCCATGACTGGACCATGGGTACAGATGGCTATACCCTGTACAGGAGGGATCAAGTAGATAAAAGGGGTGGGGGTATGTCAAGGAGAGCTACGCATCCCTGCAAGCTAAAGTTGGTGAGCAGGGTGGACGACTGGAGACCCTCTGTGTTAAAATCCATGGGGAACATGGCACAGGGGACACAACGGTGGGAGTCTACTACAGACCTCCCACCCAAAGTCAAGAGCTTGACCAGGAGTTCGCCCGGGAACTGGCTGAGGCCGCATGCTCCAGGAGCATGGTTGTCATGGGTGACTTCAATTACCCAGACATCTCGTGGGAAGATCAGTCAGTAAAATCCGAGTGGTCACAAAGCTTCCTAACATGCATGGATGACCTCTATTTGACTCAAGAAGTCTACAGGCCAACAAGAGGTAAAGCGCTGCTCGACCTGGTACTGGCTACTGGGGATGACCTAATCAGCGACCTAGTGATTGATGGGAAGCTGGGTGGCAGCGACCATGAGCTGATCACCTTCACTATCCGCTGTAAAGATGGCAAATCAGTCAGCAACACTGAAGTCCTTGACTTCAGGAAAGCTGATTTTGACAAGCTCAGGAGGCTCGTCAGTGAGGCCCTAAGAGACCACGACCCCAGGGGGAGGGGAGTTCAGGAAGAGTGGTTGTTCCTCAAGGGAGCAATCCTCAGTGCACAAGCTAAGTCTATTCCATCTCGGAGGAAAGGCAACCAGAGGGCACAGCAGCCCCCTTGGCTCTTCAGGGATCTAGCAGACCTCTGGAGGCTAAAAAGAAAGGCCTACAAAGGATGGAGGATGGGATTCACCTCCAAGGAGGAATATTCTGCACTGGTCAGGTCCTGAAGGGACTGAACCAGGCAAGCCAAGGCTGCAGCTGAACTCCAACTAGCTTCAAGCATCAAGAACAATAAAAAGTCCTTTTTCAGATATGTGGGGAGCCGGAGGAAAAGCAAGGGCAACGTTGGACCCCTGCTGAACCAGATGGGACAACTGACAACTGATGCCCAGGAAAAAGCCAACCTATTAAATGGGTACTTTGCGTGGGTCTTTCATCAGTCCCATGGGACGCCCCTGCCCACTATGGGACAGGGAGGCCTGGGTGAGGGAGATTCCCTGCCCTCCATCAATGCTGAACTCGTGAAGGAACACCTTGAGAGGCTGGATACCTTCAAGCTAGCTGGCCCTGACAATCTACACCCCAGGGTACTCAAGGAGCTGGCGAGCATCATAGCCCAGCCTCTAGCACGGATCTTTGAGAATTCCTGGCGCTCTGGTGAAGTGCCTGAAGATTGGAAGAAGGACAATGTGGTGCCTATCGTCAAGAAAGGGAGGAAAGTGGATCCGGCAAACTACAGGCCCATCCACCTGACTTCTATCCCGGGGAAGATCTTAGAAAAGTTTATTAAAGAGGCCATCCTTAATGGACTGGCTGATGCCAACATCCTGAGGGATAGCCAGCATGGGTTTGTTGCGAGTAGGTCTTGCTTGACCAATCTCATTTCCTTCTACGACCAGGTGACCTATCACCTGGACAAGGGAGAAGAGATTGATGTCATATATCTTGACTTCAAAAAAGCCTTCAATCTGGTATCCCATGATCACCTCTTGGCGAAACTGGCCAGTTGTGGCCTTGGGTCCACCATGATCTGCTGGCTGTGAAATTGGCTCTGTGGTTGGACCCAGAGGGTAGTAATTGATGGAAGTCAATCATGATGGTGCCCTGTGACCAGTGGCATCCCCCGAGGCTCTGTCCTTAGACCCATATTGTTCAACATCTTCATTAATGATGTGGACATTGGAGTCAGAAGTGGACTGGCCAAGTTCGCCAATGACACCAAAATTTGGGGCAAGGCATCCACACCAGAAGACAGGAGGGTGATCCAGGCTGACCGTGACAGGCTCAGCAAATAGGTGGATGAGAACCTGTTGGTGTTTAACACTGAAAAATGCATGGTTCTCCTCCTTGGGAGGAAAAATCTGCAGCATCCTTATAGGCTCAGCAGTGCTATGTTGGCTAGCACTATGGAAGAAAGAGACTTGGGGGTCATTATTGACCACAAGATGAACATGAGTCTGCAATGTGATGCTGCGGCTAGTAAAGCAACCAGAATGCTGGCTTGCATCCATAGATGCTTCTCAAGCAAATCCTGGTATGTCATTCTCCCCTTGTACTTGGCCTTGGTGAGCCCGCAGCTGGAGTACTGCATCCAGTTTTGGGCTCCATAATTCAAAAAGGATGTGGAGAAGCTTGAGAGAGTGCAGAGAAGAGCCACGCACATGATCAGAGGTCAGGAAAACAGACCTTATGATGGCAGGCTGAGAGCCTTGGGGCTCTTTAGCCTGGAAAACTGCAGGCTCAGGGGTGATCTGATGGTCACCTATAAGTTTATCAGGGGTGACCACCAGTGTCTGGGAGAACGTTTGTTCACCCAAGCGCCCCAGGGGATAATGAGGTCTAACAGTCATAAACTACTGCAAGACCGTTTCAGGCTGGACATAAGAAAGAATGTCTTTACTGTCTGAGCCCACAAGGTCAGGAACAGCCTGCCATCAGAGGTGGTTCAAGCACCTACATTGAACACCTTCAAGAGTAAATTGGATGCTTATCTTGCTGGGATCCTATGACCCCAGCTGACTTCCTGCCTTTCGGGCAAGGGGCTGGACTCGATGATCTTCTGAGGTCACTTCTAGCCCTAATGTCTATGAAATCTATGAAATAAATATTAGATATGAAGAATTAACTTGAAAAACTGTTTATCTTCCTAGTCTAACTTCCTATCTGCCAGTAAGGCACATACCAGGTCCTTCACAACTTAAAAGCACAGGTTGAAATATATTTTATAGGGATTAGGTATTTTATAGGGAGTTTGTACTGTCAGGTCAGCTATACCTATGTGCTGCCTGATTGGCTAAGAAAGACAGTAGGTTCAGGGCGCACAGTTATTTCTGGTGGAGGACTGCTTAACGAGTTTTGGTGAGCTGTCAAGGACTGTGTGGGTAGTCTCGTCCCTTGACAGTAACCGAAAGTCCCACCTCCCTAACCGCTGACCTTTGTCACTGAAAGTCCCTCCCTTGCACCCCAGAAAGACTCCTTTAGGAAGGGGGTTGCCATCTTAGAACTGGAAAAAACCAAAATCATACACTAAAAGTCAAACACCTACTAGAACATATTTTAATTTTATTACAAAAAATATTTTTGTCATGATTTGTGTTTGCATAGTGTATATAGAAGGGATTGCATAATAACTCAAACATAAATTCTTAGCCTTGTATATTGTGGGGTGTTGTGTGTATGGTGGTGGGAGGTGTATGGGTGTGTGTGTGTGTATGGTGAGGCATGTGGGTGTGTGTGTATGGTGGGGTGAGGATGGTGTGTGTGTGGGTGTATGGTGGTGTGTAGGGGAGTGTGAATGGTGGGGTGTGGAGGGGGTTGTCGTGGAAACACACACAGAGTACTTTTGGGTCAGGTCAGCAGAAGCTTTTATTCAAAAGAAACTACAGCTGTAGGGGGAGTTCCAAAGTGACATGGATTTCCCAAGCACTTGGAAGGGGTCCCCCCCCAAGAGCAAAATCAGGAGGCTTATATATTTTTTAACAGTCGCTTACAACTCACGTGATCATATAGTGAAATTAGCATGAAAAGCGGCTATAATATTACTTCATTATTTCTTTGCTGTAATCAGGATGGGAACTTATGGGGGAGGCGAGGTTAGTTCACAAACCTCCTTCTTGCACCTGGAAATCTACTTTGTACATACTTTTTTTCTACCTTCAAGGCCGCGGTGAGTGAAGCAGTTGCAGAAGAGTTACAAAGAACAAACACTTGCCCTTATCTGTTCTACTGTACAGAGCCAGCAATTCTACACAAAGCGGTTATGTCATCTTATAACTAAAATAATCAAAGTTTAAGGCATATATTTTTTCTGATTCCACAGCCCCCCCCTTTGAGACTATTTAGTCTCACTTTAGCCTTAAATTTCCATTCTCATGAGCCCCTCTATGTCATCATGCAGCCTTTTATGTTTTCTTTTAATCTGCTCACACTTTTGTAACACCATTATTCTAGACTCTGCTGTGGGTTTTCTTGCCTTGTTAAAGCTTCTCCTGCTGGCTTTTACGCAGCAGAGGATCAGTTGCACTAAGACATAGAACATTATCAGAACTATCAAGACAAACAATATTCCATACAGAATTTTCTTGCCAAGGGCCCCGAAATCTGGGAGCCAGGAGGTTAGCCAAGACCACATTTCTTCTAGACCCCAGTCAGTATTTTCTGAGGCCACTTGATGTAAGACCCTTAACTGATTTTGGATTTTGCGAATGTCAGTTTCGATTCGCATGTCCTGATTGACATAGACACAACAGGTGGAGTTTACTAAGGCACATACTCCTCCCTGGGATACCAATAGGTAATCTAGGGCTATGCGGTGTTGTATAGTTACTTGTGAGATCTGGGAGATCTCTTTCTGCAGAGCCTGAATTGCATCCGCAGTGGCATTTCCCATAGCTTCCATTGTGGCTGAAATGTTAATTATGGCTAGTTTTAATTCTCTTACTCTAAGCCACGGTATGAAGGTTTTCACAAATCGATGGAACCCTGTGTTTCTGGTAGCTAAGGGGTTAACCGCCCTTTTCATGTGATGGTTGAAATTTTTTATTTGTTCCAGATATATTGCACTATGCATTTCGAAACCAGGGATAACGCGTCCAAGAGTGCATGCCCCCACCCAATTCCAGGGCAAGATTTTATGAGCCCTGTTTCCGCAGAGCCAGTAAAGGCCTGGGGCAGAAAGGGTATTCAAATCTCGACAGTTGTTGTGCCATATCCGGCACTTTCGATTGATATGCATCGTATAGGATGGTCCACATTCAGCTGCTATCCTGCTGGACCGAGATATATTATAAGAAGTAAAATTGGAGTCAATGTAAAATTCCGATCTGTTTGCAATGAGAGCAACATGAGGTTCCTTAGAAAAGTTGTAGACCATGAATCCTGTATAATTGAGAGAGGGTACATTATCCAACAGGATTCCACTGGTGCTATTAGGGCTATAATCTAGAGTAGTTAGGCAATGAGGGTAGTGTCCTATAGGTGTGGCTTTATTATAAGCTCCGGTGTTGTTGGATCTGTAACAGAAAGGCGCCTCTACTCTTGGGGAGATTATCCAGTTAGCAGGGGCGGCCCTCCATTCTTTAGGAGCGGACCGATGGGCAGCTAACGAGTAGAGTCTAACGAAGCCGCCGTTTATTGTTCCCCATTGCTGGAGGGATATTGGTACTCCGATCATTGGGATTCCTTGGTGTAGGTGTGCTGGGCTGTGAGAGCATATCCAGCAGTCACTTTTATTTCCAGCTTGAGCCACTGCATGGGAGATCTGCAAATACAAATTTTTCTCCCACCCCCCTTGGGTGATACTGAGATACCCAAGTGTGATATATAAGGATATCAGTGCCATTTTTAGATACAGGAGGGACAAAGAATCTTAACAACAAACATAACCAGCACCAGTAAGAAAAAGAACACTACCAGCCAAACCCAGGATGGCAGCCAAAGTCTTTCTTTGTCCTCTGGGCTCAAGTTACCTAAAGGACTGATAATGTCGGCTCTTGGTCTTGATTGAGGTGGTGATCTTCTGAATGGGAGCATTCACTTTTTTCGAGGCCGAAGATGATATCTTCGTTCTTCAACTGATGAATCTGGCTGGGCTGAGGTGTTGGGTGCAGGGGAGAGGTTATTAGCACTTGCACCCTGATGCTCCTCACTTGCCTGAGTGAGGTCCTGAGGGTCTTTGTCCTTGGCCTCAGGGAAAGATCCCAACCTTGGTTGGAATACAGCTGCTTCGGGGTCCAATGGAGGTGATACCTTCTTGCAGTGCGAGGCGTGAGTCCACGTTTGGTGACCTTGGCAACGAACAGCAGAATTAGTGGTCAGAAGTACCTGGAAAGGTCCTTTCCATCTGGGTTGAAGTGTGTTTTTCCGTTGATAGACCTTTACGTAGATCCAATCCCCTGGTTCGAGGTTGTGACAGGGAACATCCGGTGGTTGAGGTAAGGCTTCTTGGACCTGTGAATGAACAGACCTGGCATACTTCATTAATGCCTTGCAATAATTTAGTACAGTTTTATCAGTTAATAGTAGGTCTGTTTGGTGAGGGGCAACAGGTGGTGTAGCTGGCATCCTCATGGGTCGTGCCATGAGTATTTCATAAGGGTTTAGGCCATGTTTTTTGTTAACAGTGTTTCTAATGTGCATAAGAGCAATGGGCAGTGCATCAGGCCATTTGAGGCCTGTTTCAGCACAAATCTTCGAAATGCGCGTTTTTAAATCAGAATTTTTATGTTTTACAGCACCACTTGATTGTGGATGATAACTACAGTGTAGGTGTTGCTGTATGTTGAGTGCTTGGCAGATGTTTTTTATTATCTGTCCTGTGAAATGGGTGCCGCGGTCACTATCTATTGTGAGGGGCAATCCAAATCTAGGGATGAATTCTTTGAGCAATTTTTTTGCTACAGTGATGGAACCAGCATGTATGCATGGGTAGGCTTCCACCCATCCAGAGAACACATCAATAATAACAAGAATGTATTCATAAGAACAGCACTTAGGTAGCTGCACAAAATCAATTTGCAGATTTACAAATGGTCCCCGTGGAGGGGGATAGGCTGCGGGTGTCATTTTTACCCGTTGCCCAATGTTGTGAGCTAAGCAGATGGGACAGGAGCTACAGTACTGTTGTGCCATGGAAGGAAAATTTTGGGCAAACCAATTTCTTTGTACTGTAGCAATCATTCCTCCTTTGCTCGTATGGGCCACAGAGTGGGGTAAACGAGCAAGATGTGGCAAAAGCTCTCTAGGCGCCACCAGGCGGCCGTCCGGGGAGCGCCAGAGAGAGTCGGGGTGTAGTGAACATCCTGCACGCAGCCAGTCATTTATTTCCTTTTTTGGGGCCTGATTTTGAAGAAGGGCCAGACTTGAAAGGCTAGCCAAAGGAGACTGGTCTGCTGAAAAACAAACAAAAACAGAGTTAGGAGCCTGTGGGCCAGAAAGGGCCGCATTTCTGGCAGAACGGTCTGCCAGATCATTTCCTCGTGTGACATCATCAAAGGGTTTCTCATGAGCTTTACATTTAACAATAGCAATAGCAAGAGGCAATTGAACAGCTTCTAAGAGCACTTTTATATAACAACCATGACTGATTTGGGTCCCTGATGAAGTGAGAAACCCTCTTTGTTTCCAGATTTGTCCAAAATCATGAACAACACCAAAAGCATACTTAGAGTCAGTATAAATGGTTGTGGTTTGATTTTTTGCAAGAATGCAAGCACGTGTTAAAGCAATGAGTTCAGCAACTTGAGCAGAACGAGCTTGGGGTAAAGAATAGGCTTTTAAAACAGCATACTGAGTGCATACTACATATCCCGCAACTAATTTGCCTGTATCATTTCTAAGACAGGAACCATCAACAAACAAAACAAGGTCAGAGTTCGGGATAGGAATGTCCTTGAGGTCAGTTCGAGGGGTTAACAATTGAGTTGTGATAGACAGGCAATCATGAGGCTCACTGTCAGAGGCAATAGGCAGAAGTGATGCAGGATTCAGAATTGAACAGCAATTTAAGGTTACATTTGCAGCTGACAGTAGAAGTTTCTCATATTTAGTAAGACGGGAATTGGAAATGTGCTGAGTTTTGCCCTTGAGCAGAAGGGCCATCACAGCATGTGGAACTGCAACAGTTAAAGAGTGTCCCAAAACTAGAGAATCTGCCTTTTCAACCAACAAGGCAGCAGCTGCAACTGAACGGAGGCAAGGAGGAAGTCCCGCAGCTACGGGATCAAGGGCAGAGCTATAATATGCAATTGGGCGATGCTTTTCACCATGCAGCTGAGTGAGTACTCCTAAAGCGATTCCTTCCCGTTCATGACAAAACAAGGTAAAGGGTTTTTTATAATTAGGAAGTCCAAGAGCAGGAGCAAGAGTGAGGGCTTGCTTAAGGGCCACAAATGCTTGTTCGGCTTCAGGAGTCCAAGGGAGGGGTTCCGGGGTGGTATCATGAGTGAATGCTTGCAAGGGTTTTGCAAAAGCAGCATAACCCAGGATCCACTGTCTACAATAACCCGTTGCACCTAAGAATCCCCTCATCTGTTTTCTAGTCATAGGTTTGGGAATGTTGAGGATAGCTTCGACTCTACTAGGGGAAAGGTGTCGTTCTCCTGCTGAGATATCATGCCCTAAATAATGGACCTTAGACTTGCAGAGCTGCAATTTAGATTTTGAGGCCTTGTGGCCTTTCTGAGCTAAAGCTGTGAGGAGTGTCAAAGTATCTTGCTTATAGGCCTCCAAAGTGGGTGAGGCTAACAATAGATCATCAACGTACTGAACAAGTGTGGACCCCCCTTTGAACATGATAGGATCCAAATCTTTTTTTAGGATCTGGAAAAACAGGATTGGGGACTCTGTATATCCCTGAGGGAGTCTTGTCCAGGTATATTGAAATCCCTGATAAGTAAATGCAAACAGATACTGGCTATCCTTATGAACGGGGATAGAGAAAAAAGCAGAACAAAGATCCACTATTGTGAAATATGTAGCATCTGAAGGGATACAGGAAAGAATAGTGGCAGGGTTAGGGACCACGGGGAAAGCGGGTAACACAGCGGCATTTACAGCTTGAAGATCTTGCACAAAGCGATATGTATCTTTACCAGGTTTTTTGACAGGTAGGATAGGTGTGTTGCAAGGGGAGCGTATTGGGACAATAATCCCTTGCTCAAGGAGTGAGGAAATGACAGGCTTGATCCCTTCCTCAGCTTCCTTTGAGATGGGGTACTGTGGGACATGAGGAAGTGGCTTGGCAGGGTTCAGGATGATACGCACTGGTTCAGCACTCAGCATGTGCCCCACTTCATTCGCATGGGTGGACCACAACTGTGGAGGTACTCGTGCCAACAGTTCCTCTTGCAAGTAGGAAGTGTCAGGATCAGAGTACTCCTGGGTTAGCAAAGCCACAAGCTCGGTTTCCCTATGTTCCGGTACCTCAAGGTAAACACCATCTGGGCTACAATAAATCACGCATCCCAGTTTACACAGCAAATCCTTACCAAGAAGGTTGACAGGTGCACAGGGGCTAAGAAGAAAGGCATGATTTTCAGACAAAGGGCCAATAGAGATGGAGACAGGTTCAGAGACGGGATGTGGGATAGGTTGTCCGCCTATACCGACAGCATTTACAGTTTCAGGAGAATAAGGTAGAAAAGGAAACTCAGCAGCCTTTAGTGTGGAGCGGGACGCTCCGGTGTTGACAAGACAGGAGACAGGTTTACCAGAAATAAGGCATTCAACAAACGGACCAGATTGGTCAGTAGCAAGCAAAGGAGCAATGATGTCACTGTCCCTCAGGCTGTCCTATTCAAACTGGGAAAATTGACAGGAAGTGGAGGTGGGGGCTGGGGTCTGGGTCCTTGGCCGGGGCGGTTGGGGCATTCTGATTTCCAATGTCCTTCTTGCTTGCAATAATGACATTGGTTCCCATAGCCTGGGTTTTGTGGGCTCAAGGATCTATCTCTTCCCCTGAATCTACCCGGGCCTCCCCTTCCCCATCCTCGTCCCCTTCCTCTACCTGGACCCTGCAACTGAGAAATCTGTAAGGCCATTAACTTAAACTCGGCACTGTCTTTAGACCGTTCCAATTTGTTATGAAAATGGTTAGCCACAGCAAGGACTTCGGTCAAATCTTTAGTTTCCCAGCCAATAATTACTGTTTGAATTTTCTCAGCAATTTTAGGGTTAAGTCCCTGGACGAATGCTGCCACTATTGCTTGTTTAGCATTTCCGACTGGGTTATCCATTCCTGAGTATCGTTCAAATGCCTGTTTGAGGCGTTCTAAATAGTCACTGGGGTGTTCATTTTTGTTTTGTTTACAGGTATTTATTTTGGTCCAGTCTGCCTTTTTTGGGCAAATTGTGAGAACTGCCTGAACCAAAGCATTTCTCTTGTCAATAAAGTCTTGGCCAATCCCTGGGTTTTGATCTGGCCAAGTACAGGCAGCGTACAGACGTAGCATAGTCTCCTTGGGCAAAATGGATCGCATGAGCTGATTAATGTCAGCCCATGTTGGATTATAACAATTTATAACAGTCTGCAATTCTTCCTGAAATTTTTCTGGGTCTTCCCTGATTTTTGGGAACTTTTGAGTTAAATTGTAGAGATCACCTGGAGTCCAGGGTGCATGCACAGTTACTATATTTTGTCCATCAGTGCCAATGCCTGGCATTTGTCTTAGGGGGTAAACTTGTGCAGTTCGGGATCTCAGATTGATGGGAGATCTTTCCATGCCTATTCCCATTCTTCTAAATACACCTGTGGTGGGTTGTGACCCAGGAGTAAATTGCCACACTGGTGATGATTGAGTGGCAGATATGGTGGATGAGTCCGGACTATTAAGCTCCGTGGATGGATTTACTGAAGGAGCTTCAGCTAATGGGTCACCAGCCTGGGCTGCAGCCTGATGTTGAACCGGTTGTTGCTGATGTGGGAGTCCCAGGAGAGCAGGGTTCGAACAAAGGTCAAGGATATCCTCTGCTGGCTCCGGTGGTGGGGGCACCCCGGGCAATGCTGGATACATCGGAGCGGTGGCCAGCATGTAATTTGGGGGAGCAGCCAATTTCTCCCGAACAGCTTTTAACTGCTGTTTTAATTTTTCTTGAGAGTCTTTTAGGCTCCTAGTTTGAGATTCTGTCCGCCTTTTGGATATTTCATCATACCAATAAAAGAACGCGTCCCACTGGTTTTGTGGTGTTTTGGATCCACGGGACTCTAACGCCCCTCTCAAGTGCACTATTTTATCCTGATCAAATGTTCCTTCCTGTGGAAAATGTTTCACAGGATCATCCCTAGTATACCAGTTCCACTTATCCAGGTACTTGCAAGTCTCGGGAGAATAGTGTGTGTACATAAAGTACGCCGGAGTCCCCTTAGGGGGGACAGGAACCTGTTTAGACTGACTTGTTCCCATTTTCAGTCACACAGGGAGACGTAGGAGAGGCTTATTTAGGATGTCCGGGCCGCTCAGTGCCTTGCCCCGCAGTTTTTCACTGCCCAGACAAAAGGCTTCTGACCCGACACCGGCTCATAAAATGGAAATGGGGAGGGAAACCCTAGAGGGATCCTTTCACTCCTGCTTTCGGCAGAAGCTACTGGGACAAGGGGTTTGGAAAAGACAAAATCACTCGGACGCCCTGTCCACTGGGTCACGAGGTTCCAGTTGGGTCCCCTTGCTTTCAAAACTGCCCTGTCAGGCAGAATTGGGGCGGCTGAACCCAACCGTAGTCTCAGTCCTGGTCAGTGGCTCATGTTTCTAAATATACACACACATTCATTCAATAAGCCCTGTCCACTGGGTCACGAGGTTCCAGTTGGGCCCCCTTGCTTTCAAAACTGCCCTGTCAAGCAGAATTGGGGCGGCTGAGCCCAACCGTAGTCTCAGTCCTGGTCAGTGGCTCATATTTCTAAATACACACACACATGCACATTTATTCAGTCAGCCAGACCTCCTACCCCACACCGCCTTAGTTAATTAACTACAAGCCCGATGTGCTGTTGGATGAAGGTGCCTCAAACAGTTTCTCCCTAAAACGTACGTTACCAGACACAAAATGGGATCCTTTACCAGACAGAAAATTTTAGCCGGCAGTAAGGTTCAGACTGACCTGTTTTAACAAGGTTCAGATCCAGTTACCACGGCCAAGTTGGGAGCCTACAGGCAGTCCTCCTCCGAAACCCCAATAGAGATTTTGAATTAGGTCTCTTACCTCTCAAGTTTGGCACCTCAGGGTTCGGGGGGGGGGGGGGGCAGCCTGCGGTCCTCCTTCCTCAGCCTGTGTTCTGGATCTGAGTCACGGCACCAGGAATTGTCGTGGAAACACACACAGAGTACTTTTGGGTCAGGTCAGCAGAAGCTTTTATTCAAAAGAAACTACAGCTGTAGGGGGGAGTTCCAAAGTGACATGGATTTCCCAAGCACTTGGAAGGGGTCCCCCCCCCAAGAGCAAAATCAGGAGGCTTATATATTTTTTAACAGTCGCTTACAACTCACGTGATCATATAGTGAAATTAGCATGAAAAGCGACTATAAAATTACTTCATTATTTCTTTGCTATAATCAGGATGGGAACTTATGGGGGAGGCGAGGTTAGTTCACAAACCTCCTTCTTGCACCTGGAAATCTACTTTGTACATACTTTTTTTTTCTACCTTCAAGGCCGCGGTGAGCGAAGCATTTGCAGAAGAGTTACAAAGAACAAACACTTGCCCTTATCTGTTCTACTGTACCGAGCCAGCAATTCTACACAAAGCGGTTATGTCATCTTATAACTAAAATAATCAAAGTTTAAGGCATATATTTTTTCTGATTCCACAATAGGTATTGGGCAGATCAGTGCTGCCAAGTGTTGCTTTGTTGTGCACATGTGCAGCAGCAGAAGTTTAGGTCACAAAATGTCACCAGCAGAAACTTAGACACCAAGAGTGTAGATATCTCTCCTGTCTAACCAGTGGCCTGCAGGAGTTAAGTTGCAGCCCCTGAGCCAGTAGCATAACTAGGGTAGGTGAACAGGGCACCAGCTCAGGCACTGACTAGGGGGCACTAGAATCGCCCCCTAGGAGGGTTTGCCACAGCACGGGCAGCCTTGCACTGCTCCTGCCCAGTCATAAGAGCTGGACACAGCAGTGCAGCACCTAGCAGTATATCTGGCAGGGGGCAAGTGGAGTGAACAGAATGGTGCTTCTCCACCTCGCTCTGGGAAGCCTTTGCCCAGGGCAGGCACAGCCCTGTACCTGATATGTATGCATGGGGTGAGAGGGAGAGAGTAAATGGGGAACCAGCATCAGCTCAGTGGGAACCTGGCCATGGGGTTGCTGCTGCCTGAGCAGAGCTGATGCTGCTACAGCAGTAGCAGCAGCCTTGGAAAGTAAGCCTTCTCCTCCACTCACCCACATCCCATTCCCTGCCCCTGCCCCCCTACAATGGTCAGCATTTCCCCTTGCAGCCCTACCACCCCAGGCACTCGCTGAGTTTGCTACACCTCTGACCCCAGCGCGCCTATATCCATTCTTCATGATCTCTCAGAGTCCTCCCAGTCTCTTGTAGCTGAGGAAAACAAATTTGCTTTGCAGTGTGCGCTGAAGAGCAATAACGTAGGATTGTCTTGGTCCATGAAAGATGGTGAGTTAAAAGGTTGGCACTGTATGTTGGGTCAGCTCAGGGACCATGGGCCATGTTGCCTGACCAATAGCATGGTGGTATGTCGCAGGCAGATGTTTTCTTGCAGGGAAGTAGGTCCCAGGCCATTTAAGCCTTTGTAAGTGAAAAGCTTAAAATTCCACTCTGTATCCAGTTGATAAAGGCAGAGCCAAAAATACTAGTACCGTGCTTCTCCAAAAATACACTGGGCAATAAACAGGCTTCTAGATTGGCCCCTGCTTTCATGGTCCACCTCTGCATTTCTAGATTGGTTTACAATCACTTAATCTGTAGGTGATGAAGGCATGGGTCCAAGACCCACCTTGGAGGGAGGTTCATCCAACATCCTGAACAAGTGAATGGCAAAGCCAGGTGGGAGACAACTGCTCCTTGCAATTCTGGGAGCAGCTGGGAGTGGAGTCCACATGAACTCATCCATTGTCACCCGTGCCTCTAGTGAGGGCCAAACCTGCTGGGCTCTGGCTTCTTATTGTGGTTTCCCAAACCATCACACCCATCTTCTGCTTTCCGGCCCTGCCTCAGTCAGATTTAGCCAGAGCCTTGGAGGCAGTATAAATTCTGCTTCTAGGGGGTTTGCAGAGAGCAGTGTGCAAGTTTCATTGCATGGGAAGAGATGCAGTAGCCTTTGCTATCAGCAGCACAGGGAAAGGGGGCTGCTGCGATTGTCCGTGCACTGGATGTAGAGAGCCATCCTAGAGCCGCAGTTTTCAACCTTTTTTGTACCAGGACTCATTGATATCCAGTCCCCCTCACTCGTGTCCTGCTGCCCCCAGGGCAGGGGTCGGTATGTGGGGTGCCGCCGTTTCCTGTCTTTTTTCTCCTTTAAAGGAGAATCCTTTTATAAAATGTGTTCTCGACCTTTTCATACTGAGACCTGCTTTTGGGTCACGACTCACGGGTAGGAAGGCCACCACCATAGAAGACAGTCCGGTTTTCCTCTGCTCTTGATAGGAAACCCGACCCCTTTATCAAGAGAAAAATAGAGGCCATAAAGCTGTCGGGTTTCCTATCAAGAGAGGACGAGGACAACCGGAATGTCCTCTATGGTAGCCACTCTAGGCATGGGCTGATAAACACTGTCTGAGAGAAGCAGGGCTGCAAGGGACCTCTGCCGGGGTCCGGGAAGGGCTTAAATGCTGTGTTGCAGCCGGGCTTGCTGCAGGGGGCGGGTTGGCTCGGCCACGCGGGTGTAGTAGACGCTGCCGCCGGCCAGAGCCGCTTCCTCGGGCTCCAGAGCGGTGCCTCCCCCACCCCGGCGGCTCAGGGCTGCGGCGGCTGCCGCGCGCGCCCCGCTAGGTGGCGCCCGCGGGGCCCGGCTGCCGGAAGCGGCGCGGGGGGGCGGGGCTGCGGCCGGAGCCGCTCCGCCCCGCTCGGCTCGGCCCGGCCCGGCCCGGCTCGCTTGGGCTGCGCATGGCGGCGGCACGGCGGTGAGCGCGGGCGGGCGAGCCGGCCATGCTGCTGAAGCTCCTGCAGAGGCAGACCTACACGTGCCTGTCGCACCGCTACGGGCCCTGCCTCTGCCTCGGCGGCGTCGTGCTCATGATCGTCTCCGCCCTGCAGTTTGGGGAGGTCGGTACCGCCCGGTGCCTCCATTGCCCTGTGTGTGTCGGGGGGGGGGAGGGTATTTGTGTGCGCTGTGTGTCCCACCCCCACCCCCTTTGCCCCAGGCACGTGCATCGCTTCTTGCATTGCCCCCCCAACTCCCCTCAGGCTGGGGGGTGCCCCCTCTGCCCGCCCCGCTGTGCCCATGGTTGTGCAGTGCCCCAGGGCAGTCCGTGTTCAGGCGTCCGCCTGCCAGGACCACAGCGGCCAGGGAGGAGAGGTGTAGTAGTTTCGCAGGTGTGGAGAGGAGGCAGGTGTGCAGCACAGAGGCTAGCCAGAGTGGATTTGTATGTAGGTCGGATTAGGGAGGGAGGGAGGCAGAGAGCACCAGCTTTCATGGTCTGAAGCTTGCTTCGTTGGATGCCACAGAAGGGCTGTAAGGTGTGTCTTGCCCGTCACCCAGCCCTTGGTTTGAGGATAGTCTCTGCCACAGCCCGTGGATGGGCTTTGAGGGGGAAGGTCTGTCTCCGCAGCCTCCATCCTGGTTCCTGTGCCCCTGCAGCACCTGCACAGACCACCCCCGTCCCGCATGGTGCCTGTCTTCCACGCTGGACCTCGGCGCTCATCTCTCACTCACGGCACTGCATCTATCACTGCTTCTGTAACACTCCTGCCCCATCCTCCCCTGCTTGCAGCCCTTCAGTGCCACAGGGGTTTCCTCCTTCCCTGAAATTTCTCGCTCTCCCAAGTGTTGCTGTTCCGTTTCTGGCCTTTCCTTCCTGACACTGCAAGGGGCACACAATAAGGGTTTCCAAAATACTAAATGGCAAAGAGAACGTCATTAGAGCTTGATTGTTTATTCTCTTTCACCAGACAAGGTCTAGGGGGGGTCACAGAATGAAACCAGTAGGTAGTCAGTTTAAAACTAACAGAAGGAAGTTTTTTTTTTTCACACAACGTGTAATTAAAGTGTGAAACTCACTGCCACCAGATGTTGGGGAAGCCAACAGTTTAGCCAGATTCAAAAAAGGATTAGACAAATTCTTGGTGGAAAGGGGCATCAGTAGCTGTTGAGCACACAAGTTAGGGGTACCGCCTCTGAATCAGAACTTACTACACCTTAATGTTGGAGGCTGCAAGCGAGAGAGGAATGGTGGGGAAAAAAAACCCTGGTCGTACCCAGTTCACTCTCCCTTTCAGCATCTGCTGTCTACCACTGTGCCCCAAGACACTGGGCAAGATGGACTTATGGTTGCAAAGAAGGCTAATGGCATGCTGGGCTGCATCAGTAGGAACGTTGCCAGTAGGTCTAGGGAAGTAATTATTCCCCTCTATTCAGCACTGGTGAGACCACATCTGGAGTATTGTGTCCAGTTTTGGGCACCCCACTCTAAAAAGAATGTGAACAAATTAGACAGAGTCCAGCAGAGGGTAACCAAAATGATTCGTGGGCTGGGGCACAAGACTTCTGAGGAGAGGCTGTGGGAACTGGGCTTATTTAGTGTGGAGAAGACAGGGAGATGTAATAGCTGAAGGGGAGTTTCAAAAGAGGATGGAGCTAGACTGTTCTCTGTGGTGACACATGACAGAACAAGGAGCAACGGTCTCAAGTTGCAGCAAGGGAAGGTTAGGTTAGATATTAGGAAGAACTTTCTCTCAAGGAGGGTGGTGAAACAGTGGAACAGGTTACCTAGAGTGGTGGTGGAATCTCCATCCTTGCAGGTTTTTAAGACTCAACTAGACAGAGCTTTGGCTGGGATGATCTAGTGGGGGGTGGTCCTGCTTTGAGCCACGGGTTGGACTAGATGACCTCCTGAGGTCCCTTCCAACCCTTAGTTTCTGTGATTCTCTGATATGATTAGACCCAGTAAATGGCAATTCGTATGTTCTTATGTTCAAACCTTTCCCATTTTCTGTTGAAATAGTTGTGCTTGTAGGCAATAGGAAGTGGAATTCCAATGTATTTGGTAGCTCTTCAGAGTACAGGGATGTGTGTGAAGCGTACATGGGATCCTCTCAGCTAAACAGTGTACCAGACTTGTGTAATTGCAGAACAGTTGTTGGAGTTCTGGGTTATACTCAATGAGATGGTCATGTTTACATTTTATTTTTGGTATCTTACTGAGCTATTTATAGGGCCAGCTTATGTCCCCAGTTACATTTCTGCAACCCACTGAAGTCACCTCAATGAAAGTGCAAGCTAAAGTCTGGTTTGGTCCTACATATGCTGCCTCCATTCTTTAAAAAAAAAAAAAGGTCTGGTAGCCCACTTACGGAGCTTTCATTTGGCAGCTAGCTTGTATGCATTCTTTGAATGCGGTAAACAAGCAATTAAGTGATTATTGCTTTTCTCTCTATGTATGTCATGTTGCTTGTAATTTACTTGTGTCCAGAGGTCTCAAGTGAGGTCGGGGTCCTCTTCATTAAGCATGTTACAAACATACACCCTTGTAGTCACCAAAAAAAAACCCCTTTTTTCTTTAAGAGTTAGGTCATTTTAGCTAAGACGATTCCCACTGAAAATTTACTTTGAGCAAGTGACAGTTGTTTAAAATGAGAAGTGCTTTGTCAATACAGATATTGTTGTGTTCATTTGTTTAAAAAACATCAGTCCAGATACAGCCATGATGTATGTGTATGTAGCCATGGTGAGATGTCCCCTGCCTAAACAAAGAGTATTTAGACTTAGTGGACAAGTGGGGGACAGAAACGGAGATGAAGCAGCTTGACCAGTCAGGCAGATCTTTGTCAGTAGTAGTTTATTAACAGCTTTCACTAAACAATACAATAACACTGACAATAAAACTATATAAGACTAATAGGACAGTATGGTGCAGGATCTCTCATCACTATTTTTGAAGACTGGGACAATTATTTTTTCTTTCCATTATTAGGATAGATGTCTTCTAAAATAATTATATTAATTTTTTTTCAACATTGGACACCACAAGTCAATAAAGCCCTTGCAGATTTCTTGGGAAGAAAGTCAAAACTTTCCATTACTCAGTTAGCATAGATTATGATATTACTAAGCAGAATTTTGTTAGATTCTGCCTGCTTTATAAATTGGTTTACTTTCTTGTTTTAATTTGATAAAATAAAGTGAAGGGAAAGATGTATGATGATTTTTATATTATTAGCAACATAAAATGAATCATCTGTCTGGGAGGGATGCAGTTCTTGTTGCCTGAGATCTTGTGATATGATGACCGCAGTTTAAAAGGGGGGGGGGGGGGAGGGAGGAAGCACTCCTCATGTATGCCGTGACTTGTATTTTAAGCATGCTTAGCATCTCCTGACTGGACCCACCATTTGACTAGCACTCCTGCATTATGAAAACAATTTTGACTGCTCTTTAAATTTGGTTTGCATTTGTAGGTACTATGCAGGAGATGCCATATAGCATCTGCCTTTGCTGAAAAAAATGCTGCTCTTTTTCTGATTCATGCCAAAAATAGAATACAAATACTAACTGGTAAGAGCAAAAGCCCTTCAAATCCAGCCTGGACAGCAGAGGGCCTGGGTAGAATCTGTATACTGTGAAGTAAGCCTTGTTTTCTTCTGTAATGTCCTCCCTAGCTCTTCAACTGACTTATCACTATCATTTTTTTTATCTGAGCAGATTGATCTGAGTTCTTTGAGCTTTGGGCAAGCTGCTTTTGAATAGCAAATTGTTACCACAACAGGGATAATTAGAATATGGGTTGTACATATACAAATACTTCAATTCAGAGTGTTTATGAAAATATTGTATGTATCTGTGTCTCATAAGAGTTCAACAGAGTAAAAAAAACCACACAAACTTTGGAAAATGACACCTGCAAGAGAAGGAGCTCTGAGATGTGGTAATCCAGAACGATCAGAAAGAGCACTGGGCTGCAAAAGCAAAATACAAATGCCATAAAAATTTTACAGATGACAGTTGTTCGGCAGTTTCTTGACTGTACTTTGCTATCCATTTGTAGAGTTTTTAGAAAATGTATCTGGATATTTATCAAAGACTGTTTATAGATGCGAAGTGCATAAAAAAAGTAATAGGAAATGCATAAAAAAAGTTTGAATTGCTAAGTTATGGGGTGCCAGAATTCTGTCATGTCCTTTTAAAGCAGTATCTTTAAGTAACATTAAATTTCCTTTCTTAAGGAATTGACCAGCAGTTTTGCAATATATGTCCAATGTCCATTGTAACTCTCTTGGAGATGATGAAATCATATCTCAGAGTAAACTAAAGTGTTGCACATGTTATGCAATGATAAAGCAAACACCTAGATTTTCTGATGATAAATCAAAAATAATCAGTTCATAAGATGAAAAAGAATAATTCTTTTTAATGGAGGAAGATATGTGGGGAGCTGGAGGAAAAGCGAGAACCCCTGCTAAACCAGATGGGACAACTGACAAGCGATGCCCAGGAAAAAGCCAACCTATTAAATGGGTACTTTGCGTGGGTCTTTCATCAGTCCCATGGGATGCCCCTGCCCACTATGGAACAGGGAGGCCTGGGTGAGGGAGATTCCCTGCCCTCCATCAATGCTGAACTCGTGAAGGAACATCTTGAGAAGCTGGATACCTTCAAGCCAGCTGGCCCTGACAATCTACACCCCAGGGTACTCAAGGAGCTGGCGAGCATCATAGCCCATAGCCCCTGGCATGGATCTTTGAGAATTCCTGGTGCTCTGGTGAAGTGCCTGAAGATTGGAAGAAGGACAATGTGGTGCCTACCTTCAAGAAAGGGAGGAAAGTGGATCCGGCAAACTACGGGCCCATCAGCCTGACTTCTATCCCGGAGAAGGGCTTGGAAAAGATTATTAAAGAGGCCGTTCTGAACAGACTGGCTGATGCCAACATCCTGAGGGATAGCCAGTATGGGTTTGTTGTGGGTAGGTCTTGTTTGACCAATCTTATTTCCTTTTACAACCAGGTGACTTATCACCTGGACAAGGGAGAGGAGATTGACGTCATGTATCTTGACTTAAAAAGCCTTTGATCTGGTATCCCATGATCACCTCTTTGCAAAACTGGCCAACTGTGGCCTCAGGTCCACCACGATCCGCTGGCTGGGGAATTGGCTCTGTGGTAGGACCCAGAGGGTGGTGGTTGACGGAAGTCAATCGTCGTGGTGCCCTGTGACCAGTGGCGTCCCCCAAGGCTCTGTCCTTGGACCTGTATTGTTCAACATCTTTATTAATGATATGGACATTGGAGTCAGAAGCGAACTGAACAAGTTTGCTGATGATACCAAACTCGGGTAAAGCATCCATATCTGAGGACAGGGGGGCAATCCAGGCTGCCCGTGATAGGCTCAGGAAATGGGCGGACGAGACCCTGTTGGTGTTTAACACCAAAAAATGCAAGGTTCTCCACCTTGGGAGGAAAAACCTGCAGCATGCTTATAGGCTCAGCAGTGCTACGCTGGTTAGCACTACGGATGAAAGGGACTTGGGGGTCAAGATTGACCACAAGATGAACATGAGCCTTCAAGGTGATGCTGAGGCTAGTAAAGCGACCAAAACGCTGGCTTGCATCCATGGATGCTTCTCAAGCAAATCCCAGGATGTCATTCTTCCGCTGTTCTTGGCCTTGGTGAGGCCGCAGCTGGAGTACTACATCCAGTTTTGGGCCCCACAATTCAAAAAGGTTGTGAAGAAGCTTGAGAGAGTCCAGAGGAGAGCCACACATGTGATCAGAGGTCAGGAAAACAGACCTTACAATGACAGGCTGAGAGCCATGGAGCTCTTTAGCCTGGAAAAGCGCAGGCTCAGTGGTGATTTGGTGGCCACCTATAAGTTTATCAGGGGTGTTCACCAGGATCTGGGGGAACAGTTGTTCACCAGAGCGCCCCAAGGGATGAGAAGTTCGAACGGTTATAAACTCCTGCAAGACTGTTTCAGGCTGGACATAATGAAGAATTTCTTCACTGTCCGAGCTCCCAAGGTCTGGAATAGCCTGCCATCAGAGGTGGTTCAAGCACCTACATTTAACGCCTTCAAGATAAATTTGGATGTTTATCTTGCTGTGGTCCTGTGACCCCAGCTGACTTCCTGCCCCCAAGGTCCCTTCCAGCCCTAATGTCTGTGAAATCTATGAAGTAATCTTGGATAAAATTCCATTAAAATCTTTAATGTTAAAATTTAACAGTTAAACACTGAACAGAAAATGCCAAAAATGAGGCTGGATATGCAGTTTTCACTCCTCTCACTTCATTATGCTTAATCATATAGTCTCTAATAATTATATAAATATAGTAAATTCAATTCTGTTTTTCAGTGAGGCAATATAATTAGGGTTTTTCTTTCATGGGCTTGTGCATCCGTATAGCATCTTCCACTGTTGCCTCATAATGCTGTTTATACATTGAACAACATTTTTAATGGTAAATTCACAGCATTTCTTTCAAGATGTGCATTATAAATCTGTAGAAAAACTGTGTTTTAGTAGTCTTTTACAGACAATATGATATCAGGGGATTAAAGAATGTACTGTCATCTATATTCAAAAAAGGAGCAAAGTTAAACTTGCACATGCAGTCTTTCCCTTGACATTTCCTGATTTTGAGCATTCTCAAAAGAAGGATTTGTTCTACTGTGAGAGACTTGTGAGATTTAAAAAAAAAAAGAAAATGGAATCTGTAACTTCCATTATTTCTTTATTATTTTGCTAAATACCTTTCAGTGCACATCCTGATCTCTACATAGGTCTGGTTGGCTGAATTAACTGTGTAATACCATTAGCTGCCTATGATATTATGTGATACTGTTAGCTGGAATGATGTTTTTTGGAGTACTGTGTCCAGTTCTGGGCGCCACACTTCAGGAAGGATGTGGAGAAGCTGGAGAGAGTCCAAAGGAGGGCCACGTGCATGATTAGAGGTCTGGAGAGTAGGTCATACATGGAGAGGTTGAAAGACGTGGGACTGTTCAGCCTGGAGAAAAGAAGACTTAGAGGGGACTTGGTGGCAGCCTATAAGTATATAAGGGGCGTACATCAGGGCCTGGGGGAACATCTGTTCACCAAGGCACTCCAGAGGATTACAAGAAACAGTGGACACAAACTGATTGACGATCATTTCAAATTGGACATAAGAAAAAATTCTTTACGACTTGAGTGCCTAGGGTCTGAACAGACTCCCCCCAGAGATGGTACAGTCACCTACCCTGGAGATCTTTAAAAATGTCTTTATCTGCACCTTGCTGGGATCATCTGACCCCAGCAGTTTTTCCTGCGCAAGTACAGGGGGGCTGGACCCAATGATCTCATGAGGTCCCTTCCAGCCCCTAACATCTATTAATTTATGAGTGTGGTGAAAATTTGAGTAAACTCCTTTGACTTTAACTTGATAGAAGTATGAAATAATTGCCATTTAGAATTCTGGTAATACTGGATAAAACATAATGCAAACTATACCTGACATCTGAAACAGGCTCTTTTACTTACTGCTTGTCTGAGTTGTGACAGATTTCCAAGGGATCATTCAAAGGCACTGTTCCTCACTGAAGGCTGTCTCAGTGCCAAACTTTAAATCACTCTCTCTGCTGTTTAAATACTAGAACTGTTTAGAAGTAGTCATAAGTAGAATTTTATAATAGCAGGAGTTTTTTTCTGTTAAATATGGCTACATCATTTAAGAGCAAATATTCTAAACAGTTTCCCCTTTGACAAAGAACAACCCTAGGAAAGAGTAAAAAAGTAGGAGCAGCCAGAAATGTAATGATGGACCTTTCACCTTAGCGATTGCTTGTGATCTAGCACAAAAAGGCAGTTAGCCCTCCTAAAATTTTAGTACTGATAACACAAAAATATCCAAGCAGTCTTTCTTTTTTCCCTACAATGAGTTATGATCCAACAAAGCCATGTCACAAACAGGTAAATGGCTTAACTTGGGGCTTGTGCAGATAGGGTTTGAAGGATGGACTCCAAATTTTTATTAGATGTTGTCTTACAGGGCTGTAAGGGTAGTATTTGAAACAAAACCAAAAACCTTGCTTGCACTTACTAGGTCACGAGTTTCTGTATCTCCTGCAGCACCCCATATCAGGGTGAGGCTTCATGTTCTGGAGCTTATCTAGATGGGCCTCCCTGAGATAGCAGTCCTCCCTCTTTCATTCTTTCCCCCTTGGATCGCAGCCCTTGTGTTTCTGGTACACTCCCAATGTGACACCCTCAGTTAAGCAAAATTGTGCCTCTTTGTTGTAGATCCACTGATAAAGGCAGTAGCACTGTATGTGTGCTTAAATGGGTAGATCAAGTTAATACTTTAAAATTAGTAATTACACACCAATAGTAACAAGATGTGAAATTGTGGTTTGAGGGCGTAAAGTCTCATCTGTGAGCTCAAGCCCTGTGCTGGTAAGCACAATTCAGACTTGTTTGCACAAAACTTTGTTACCATCAGCTTCAAAACAGTTAAATTTTAATTATGTTTCTGTTGGTGCTCCAACTTTGTTCAAAACCCTGTGTAGAGAGGGCATGAGTGAACAGCTGTGGCTGGCAGTAGGTACATATTTTGGGAATAGAAGCTGTTCTTATTTTTTGGTATAGCAGCATGGGCGACTGGTGCCTCTCGAGTCTGGGAGGCGGGGCAGGGGGCACCAGATCACTGATGGGGGCAGGGAGGGGTCCCCCCACGGCTGATCACTTCCTCCAGCACTTCTGGTTATGCAGCTGCTGGTTCTAGGTGGTGTACATGCACCCCCTCCGCATCACCAGTGTATAGTGGCTAGCACTGTGGAGCCCCAATCTCAGTACCTGTAGGTGCTGTTGTAATACAAATACTGGCTCATTCTCCCACTCAACTTGCTCTCCTGCGTTTCTCATCCAAAGAGATTCTGGAGTATAGTGTTTATGTGTAGAGATATTATTACCAGTCATAATATCTTTATTGAAAAAAATAGTGTATGCCATCTTTTTTTCTTTGTCATAGCAAGGAAATTAGCATATCTGTTTAGAGAGAGAGAGGTGACTTGTATTTGAAGGACAGAGTTGTCTCACTTGTTTTTAAAACAAGCCATTATTCACCTTGACAGAAATAATAGCGAGCAAATTGCACTCATTTTGTACATTCTTTGTTCATGTGGTAAGGGAATGAGAAGGGACAAGTGGTTTTAGTTGTGAAGAACCTCTTTGCCAACTTGGAAGGAGTTTTTGATTTCAGCAAGTGAATTATCAGCTGCTTGCTTGATTCTTTATTCCCCTATAAAATTCCTTTTCTTCATTGTACACCGGTGTAGGTATGTGCTGTAAAACTTTTAGGATCAAAGGAGTAGGGAAAGTTTTGATGATTTTTTTTCTTTCTCCCTAATGCTGAAAAGTACACTTGGGATTTTTCCAGAACAACATCTAATCAAGAACTGGAGAAAAGTATTTGCTGCTATGATCCTTAACTCAGACTTTCCACTGCTAAACATAGCCTCAGCAAGTTTACCTCCTGATAAAACTAAAGTGCCAGGTTTTCCTTGTATTTTTCACCTTGAGATGTCTCATGCTTATTTATTATTTTGTGGTAAAAAAGCAAGAGAAACTGGTGAGTTTAAATTACCTCAATGATAAATATCCCTTGTTTGTGAAAAAACTTTTAATTTTAGTAATAGAGATGTGAATATTTGGACTTATTTTTATGTAAGCTAGTTTTTTACACAGATGTTATTGGATTGGTAGATAGCATAAACTAGTGGTTTTCTTCATTAAGAAGCGACTTATAAAAATGTTGCTTAGTCTAATTAGCAAAAATCTGCAATGTGATAAGCAGTGAACAACTTTTAAGTTCTTAGTCATTCTAAGATGCAGGGCTCATTGGTATGTTTCATTTGTTTAAATGCCAGCAGAGTTGCACATGATAAAATATCAACGTATGCTTTATGGTAGAAGCCAGCTTCTAACTGATGAAGGTTTGGGAAAAATAGATACTCTGTGGGCAGGCTACTCCATAATTGTCCACTGTTGGGTTTCTGGCCACTGACAGCAATGTATTGTTGCACTGGGTGGACTCAGCTCGATCTGGTATGGCAGCCCATGTCCCTTAGCTTCATTGACAGTCTGTAAACTTGCCTTTTTTCTTGTTTTGTTTAGGGTGACCTGGTTTTCAGGTTTTCGTTTCTTTAGAGACTAAATGTGACATTTTTATGTGGCTTAATTCCCAGTCTGTGTGTGTTAATGTACACAGAATGCTTTAATCAAATGTACACTGCTAAAACTTTTGAAGAAAGAGAAATCATCAGTTACATGTTCAAAAAGGTGACACCACATTTCTTTTCTTTACAGGTTGTTCTGGAGTGGAGTCGAGACCAGTATCATGTTTTGTTTGATTCTTACAGGGACAATATTGCTGGAAAATCATTTCAGAATCGGTAACTATTATTCTTAGGGTATCAGTATTGCGCGTTTAGCTGGTATGCGTATTTGTCAATGTTCTGTGTAGTTGCATCATTTTCTTCCTGTACATTTTGAGGACTGTGCTACAGTTGTAATTTAACCTTGTGCTAAACATGTTAGCTCTGAAAACGTCTGTAATTGGAAGTGATAGTAAGACAAGAACTGTGTCAAATTTTAGATTTGTATGCTATCAAGTTTTAACATTGTAATCTGGTTTGAACAAGTTAGTCTTTTAGCATTGCAAAGCAGGCAGCGTGACTAATTTTGCATATTAAAATATATTTAGCTAAATATACAAGTCCATTTCCAATTTGGTTTGTTTTACCATCTCTGGAAGATTTATTTTTTAAATGTTGGAAATGTTCCTTGACCTCTTATAGAGATTGCTATTTAGTAGAAATTAACAAGGCCAATGGGGAAAAAAAGGTCTTTTGAGTGGATTGATTGAAATTGGAGAAGCTGATCACAGGAGTTTGAAGCCTAAAACACGTTGATCATTTTATGCTTCAGTTGTGTTAAATGTTAGATGGCCTCTTGTGGTTTTTAGTGTAGATCTTGAATAGTCATAGGATCTGCTGCTCAGGAAACCAGTAGGACTGTGGGCTGCAGTGTGGGAGGAGCTGCTTAAGGTAAGTCATTTCATTTCTTTTAGCATATGTACACTCAGCTGAAAAAAATAAAATCTCATTAAGACCCCAGTGCTGAGGTGTAATTAAATCATAGAAATGAGAGTTTCAGAGGAAATGATTGGATTATCTAGTCCATTTGCCTGGTGGCATAAGGTAATCTTGATCATATTGCTGTACACTAATGTTCTAGACCTGTTTTACTCCCATTATTCTCTCATTTTCTCACCTTCCCCCTTGCCAAGCAGTAATGGGCATATTAAAGTTGATGTTCATAGCTCTCAAATGATTTTTTTATTTTTTTTTTTGAGAATTGTAGTGCTTCATAGAACTAAGCAGTTGAGCATGCTGCTCTGTCCTGATGCATTTCTGGAATGGCTGTCACTATGGTAACTAAGCATGTGAATTTTTGTAAAATAGTGGGTTCTGTCCAAAAGGGATATCTAAACCTTACTGCTGCTATGTGGGTATTGTCACTGTTTTATATATTGCAATAAGCAGCCTTATTCTTTTTTGCTCTAGTTCTTAAGGGAATGCTTTAATGTGGAGGTAAGCTTTGCCATTTCTGAACTGAAATGTTCAGGAAATGCATGGAATTAGGGACTGTTTGGATAAGTCCTAATGCTTTTGCAGAGGGTGCTAAAGTCAGGGAGTAGGTTGAGTTCCTTAGTAAGTTTTTATATTCTGTCAGGTTTGATAGGAAGGTATTAGGTGATGTTTGTCAGGAGATATGCATCCAACTAGCAACCCGGTTGTCCTGGGGTTGTCTTTAATAATTGGCATAGAATAAAATTCTTTGTTTTAATAATCTTTTCCTTACATCTGTCACCTAAGACATCAGGAGCTGGGTTCTTCTGTGCTGCCAAATCCGGGCATCTTGTCAGGCCAGACCTCTCTTTGTCTGTTATCTGTTACCATGTTTTATAATTTCATAGTTGGTAGGGTCGGAAGGGACCTGAGCAGATCATCAAGTCCAACCCCCTGCCATGGCAGGAAAAAGTACTGGGGTCAAACGACCCCAGCAAGGTGCTCATCTACTAACCTGCTCTTAAGGACCCCCAGGGTAGGAGCCAGCACCACTTCACTTGGAAGTTGGTTCCAGATCCTAGCTGCCCTGACAGTGAAGTAGCGCCTCCTGATGTCTAGTCTGAATCTACCCTCTGCCAGCTTGTGACTGCTATTTCTAGTCACTCCTGGAAGTGCTCAGGGGAACATGTAAACCAGTATAGCCTGTTCCATGGTTGGGTTGTCAGTGACTAAACTGGAACCCCCACCTGGCTTGCCTGGACAGCCAGCAGGACTGAACAAGATATGTTAAAGAGCGAGTGAACTCCCTGCGAGCCAACGGCCATCCATATCTGGAGAGGAGATGGACGCTACCAGGTCACTTTGCCCAAAGAATCACCAATGATGGAAAGCAACTCAACTAAGGAGGGTTGTTACCTCATCTAAAGTGCCCCAGTGGTCACAACAGTCTTGGGACTGACTTGACTTGAAATTCTGGCAATGTGATGAACCAGATATTCTTGTAGTATAAGCTGAATGAGTTAATGGAATCTCTCATAAACAGAGGTGTGCCTTTGGCTTTCTGCATAGCCTGTAGACACAGGATTTCTGATTTTGATACTTTCTAGAATCTAGTTCACCCTAAGCTCTGGGATGAAGCTGCAGAGAAGGGACTAGAAATAAATGCGTCTCAGGAAAGGCTGGTCCTGTGAAAGTAAACACATCAGTGCAGGGAAAGTAAAGCATATCTCCTTGTGGTATCAAGTGATTAGCCAGTTTACTATATGAACAGTGTGAGAACCTGCCTGTAGAGTTTCTGTTTTGATTATATCTCTGGTGTGATGCCTTTTGGAGACATTACACAGTAACATTTTTGTTACCATTACAGATTATATATATATTTTATGTGATCTTTATAACACATTAAAGTTAAATTGGCTGATGCCTGTGGGCATGCAGGATTTTAAAAACTTGCACAAATCTTAGTTTGTAAATTATTTTAAAAACTCGCTGTTATGAAATAATTATAACTGTTTAGCATCACTGCTTATAAGGACAAGAAAAAAAATCATGTTCTACATTTAAGTGCTAACCTTAGGCAGCTTTGCTTTTATTTCCAATTTACCTCCTTCAGCATTCTCCGCTATCTTCTGTATCAGTGAAATCTCTTAATTGCCTTTTCTGCCATTTTGGCTGTTCAAGACATGTAGACTCCTTATCCAAAAGCTCTTCAGCATTTCAGTTCTTTCCCCACTCAAGTTCGTTCTTAAAGGTTTGCTTCAGTCTTGCATTAAGGGAGATGGAAGGAAATAAAATTAGTGGAATCAAGATTTGTAATTGTCTTATGTGACTCTGGTTTTGCCTTACTTTGTGCAATGTTAATTTTAAATTGTGTGCTATTCTGGAATGGGAACAAATTATATTTGAGAGCCTCCTGAATGTGCAAAGTGCTAAAAAAAAATCATTAGGAAGTAGACAGACCTTGCCCCATAAAATCAATAATGTATATTTTACATGGCACAACAAATTAGGACCATTAATAGAGGTGGAGGAGGGGCAAAAAATGAGGCCAGGAACAAGAAAAGAATCAGGAGATAGAGCAGAATAGGGTAGTGGCTATAGTAGTACAGTTGTAATCGGGGCCTATGGAGAGGGGAAGAAACTGGAAAGTTATGGGAGAGCAGTTGGAGAGTGTAGTAGGTCTATGTCAGGAGGTTAAGGTAGTTAATGATGCCTGGGGGAGATTTAATGTGTATAGTAGGGGAGGGAGCTACAGGCTGCTGTACCTCTGAAGAATTATCAGCACTGACATTGAGGCTTCTCTGCCTGATTCTAATCTGCTGTCAGATTCCACATGCATAAATAGACACCAGATATAGATGCTGCTGGTGGGATCAGGATCCTCCAGGGAAAAGACAGAACTGGCAGGTCCCATTTGGTGCAGCCCTTTTTGAACTGTCAGGTTCCAATTTTTACTCAAACAGGATTGGACCCAGTGTTCCCAGATTTGAAAACTGGAAATACTGTATGTGAATCCCAGAGTTATTAATTTTAATGAATGATTTTGATCACCATCGCCTCTTAGAATTTTAAGTTATTTAAATTCCTATTTGGAGTCATTGTCTGCTGTTACACACACCTTTACAATCAAAATCACATGCATAACATGCCTTTTGGCATATCCACATGTATGTGGCATAATGCAAACAATTAAGGGGTGGTTAGTCATTAGCAGAAAGCAGGGTAGGGTCAGGGCTGGATTAACCCTTTAGTGGGCTCCAAGAAAACAATACTGTATATTTATATTCCTTTTTTTCCCCCACTCAATAATTATAATATGTAAAATAAGCACAACTGGGCTCCTTTTTCACTTTTAGCCCTAGGTGTGTACCTAGTTTGCCTATGCGTTAATCCAGCCCTGAGTAGGGTAGTATGTTAGAGACTAATTGGTTCAGAAATGCAGGAGCTTTTGTAGGCAACTTTGTCAGATGTTAGGAATGGATCAGTGAATAAAAGGTCGGTTTCTAGCATCTGATGAAGTAGGTTGTTTCCTCCGAAAGTTCGTGTCTCTCTGAATCAATTGGTCTCTAAGGCAGTAGTTCTCAAGCTTTTCAGGTTTGAGGTGCCCCTCAGAAAATGCCAGCTCTTTTTGACTACAAAAAAATAACATAGCAGGGGATTTTTTTACAACGAATTCAGAAAGACCATAATTATGGTTTTCTGTTTGAAATCTCTGTATGTATCTTGTGAATTGTGTTTGTAAACCTGACAGTGCTAACATGGTGTAGCACCTCATAGCACCTTGATTGAGTGTCACTGCTCTAAGGTACAACCCTAGCCTACCTTACCTTCTGCCAAACAGTTAAAGTTATCTAAAGCTTGAAAAAGTGGTTGAATACGACTTTTTTTCCCCAAATCAAAACACTTTCTGAATTAGCCTACATTTTGTCTACTTTTGAAATTACCACATGCGGTTGAATTAGCATACAAATCTGATTATCCTACACGTAGTAGCATTGATCTCACCTTTATCTTTTGGACCTGGAAATAGAAAGTGGGATTATGTTGGAAAGAAATCATGAATGTTAAAAAAACCCCCAAAACAAAACCCTGTTTTTTGTTTATTTTCTTGAAACCCCCAGTTTCAAAGAATTGTCTCATATTAAAATGAGTCAGATTTGAAAGATGAAAATCTTCATATAGAAAGATGTTACAAAATGCCTACTTGCCAAAGTGAGGGTGCTGACAGCTCATTTTGGAGTTCAGTAATATACCTGTCTGATACCTGAGCTGAAGAAGAAATCTATCTGTCTGTGTAGAAAAAAATCATTAATACCTGAAGTCAGAAAGATATTTTCTGTCCTTTTTAGGGCTGTGTGAAGCTTCAGTTGCTGATTCGATTCAGAGGAGATTTGGCCCAGTTCAGTAGCTGAATCTCTGAATCCAAATCGAATCAGGAAACCCATTAATCTCTCCAAATTAAATTGGAACCTTCCAGTCCACTTCTGGGTCTGCTGCTGAATGCACAGGGGAGGATTTTGCAGGACTTTGCACTTGTCCTTGTTGAACCTCATGAGATTTCTTTTGGCCCAATTCTCCAGTTTGTCTAGGTTACTTTGAATCCTAGCCCTACCCTCCATCCTACCTACTACTCTGCCCAGCTTGGTGTCATTTGCAAACTTGCTGAGGGTGCAGTCTATGCTGTCTTCCAGGTCATTGATGAAGGCATTGAACAAAACTGGCCCCAGAACCAACCCCTGGGGTATTCTGCTTGATACTGGCTGCCAGCTAGACGTTGAACCATTGATTACAACATTCTGAGCCTGATGCTCTGGCCAGTTTTCTATCCAGATTACAGTCCATTCATCCAGCCCTTCCTTAGCTTTCCTATGAGAATGTTGTGGGAGACCATATCAAAAGCCTTGCTAAAATCAAGGTATACCACATCCACTGGTCTCTGCACCCACAGAGCCAGTCATCTTGTCATAGAAGGCAATCAGGTTGGTCAGGCATGGCTTGGCCTTGGTGAATCCATGCTGACTGTTCCTAATTACCTTCTTCCCTTCAAGTGCTTAGAAATGGATTCCTTGAGGATCTGCTCCATGAAGATGGTTTCTATTTCTACTACTCACTGTTTCACCTCCTTGTTAATGATCAAACTTGATAAACTTGTGTTACCAATCAGAAGACATAACTCTGACTAAAAAAAAAATAGCCTTAATTTTTTGGGCTTAATTTTAGCTCAAACATTATCAGGATGTGGCTGAACCAACACTACTGTAATTTTATATCTTAAATGTAGAAGTGCACATCATCAGCTTATACTTTTTGTTAATATGGTATATTATTAATAAATGGCAATGTGGAAAATAATCCAAATTTAACAGAATTGAACCTAGCACTGAGTATCTCCCATAACCAAGAGAGTCAGGATTGGTATTCTTTTATCAGTGTAGCTTCTCAAAAGAAGCTTGACTAAATAAGCATTGCACTCTGCTGAGAAGGTTAATAGGTTTGGCATAGAAATAGAAGAAAATTCTAGTGTTCAGGCATCCCCTCTCCCTGTCTGGTCCGTTGCCCGCCCAAACCCCTCTCCGACCAAGTCTTACTATGAGTGTAAAGCTATGGGTTGTCAGTCTGAATGACATCTTTACCCTGCCTTCTGTGTGACTTCAGACTAACATGACTCACTTCATTTCTCTACTCATGCCTGATTACGGTGAAATGCATAGAGCTCTTGTTGCTACAGATTCTAAACCACAAAGGACCTTGATAGATCAAATGCACATTGAATTACATTTGTTAACAGGTGAGAAGCTTGTATAATCTCCTGCAATAGTTTTTTTGTGTGACAAGTGACCAGCTGTATTCCCCAGTGAGCCTTCTGTGTTTGATTTCAGGGGAGCCTCATGTAAAAGGCAGTGTAGTGACAACAGCAGCGATCACTGTGGTGAAACGGACATCAAAGAGAAATCATTGCAATGTCCTGGAAGTAGCAGAAAATCCTAAAGGACACCTTTTAGGCTGTACATAGTACTGGAGGAACAGTTAAAGGAACAGCTGTTTGTGGGGTGTTGATTTTTTTTCTTTCCAGCATAATGTCTGTCTTAGCTGAGCTTCAGCCAGGTGACTTTGATTAAAGCCTCAGTCCTTATCACACACTAGGAAAACCAAAGCAAATAAATCATTCAGGTTTGATTAAACTGAGACGGAGAACTGAGTTTCATGAGCATACTGGTAGGACTACAATCAAGACAGACATTGAACAAAAGTGACAGAATAAAGCCCTGCAGTACTTCATGTGAATGTTCTTGGGGAAATTAATCAGCTGCCCAGTACTGTCCCCTACACCCTTTATAATACTTCTTTCTTCTTCAATCCATCTATCCTTGTTGGTACCCAGTCCATGTTCAGTAGTATTAAAAATGAAGGACACACCAAAAGCAATTTGAGAGGGAGGCTATGGGCAGGGGACACTGCAGCCACCCCAAAATTTGCCATAGCTCCCCCTCCTAGCGCTGCCACCTCCTGCCCCGAGTACAGCCCTTGCCCAACCTCTGCCCCCTCCCCTCCAGCACACACACATACCGGGAAGAGCCCAGCACTGCCCTGGCCCCAGCCCGCAGCTGCAGCCCACCCCACCCTGCTCTATGCAGATCTAGGGGCAACCCCCTCCCGTGTCCTCCAGGGGTGTGTGCAGCAGCAGGAACTGCCCCCCTGCACCCGTCAGATGAACCGCAGCCTTGTCCCCTGTCCCACCCCTGCTAGGCAGTGCCTGCCCCACTCCCTCCCTCACTGCAAGAGGCATTGATCTGCCCCCACCCCATGCCACTTCCCTCCCTGCCCCCCCTTCTACCACAACAGACTTACCAGCTGCACACAGCTCTCCATGCTGTGGGCTGTGCTTTTTGCTGCTTATGTGCTCCCCCCGCACCCTCTAGATGAGCTGCAGCTCCATCCCCTGCCCCGCTTAGCCCTGGGCTCCATCCTGCTCCCTGCCCTAGCCCCTGTCCCTGCCCCACTCCCTCCCTCACTGCGAGGGGTATTGATCTGCCCCCACCATGCCCCTCCCCTCCCCCTCCCCCTTCCACCACACCAGACTTACCAGCTGGATGCAGCTGTATCAGAAATTGGATCAGTATTGGCTGATGTGCCTCCTTAAAATTTGGCTATTAGTGTCGGCCCCCAAAATCTCTATTGGTGCACCCCTACTAATTAAAGTGCCCAGGGACCACCCAGCACTGGACTGCCTCAGGCTCAGGCAGCAGCTGCCCCCAGGCTAGGGTTGAAGGGCAGTGGCTACAGTTATCATGGGGTACTGTTACATTTGCTTTAGGAGAGGGGGGTTGGAGAGTCAGTGTGCCCAGTCTTCCTCAGTGCCAACTCTTTTTAAGGTCATGGTGGGCCATGACATGGCGCACAATTTGACTTCCTCTTCTCTCCCACAGGTGAGCTGTGCCTTTCTTTCCCATTTCCAATGATTCCTGTTTCTTCACCAGCCTTAAATGCCTGGCAGACATCCTCCAATGGGACCCCAAACAGTTCACCCAGAATCCCTCTGTGGGCCCCCTCTCAGCGTGTCACATATGATTTATAGTTTGTACTATATATAAGTAGGTGCCAAAGTGCTGCTTAAAAGTGTGTTTATAGAGTACCTATGCTAAAACTTGCAGCATATGATCTGCTGGCAGATTAAGGGAAGTAATTATTCCACTCTGTTCTGCACTAATGAGGCCATACCTGTGCCCAGTTTTGGGCTCTCCACTATAGAAAGGAGGATGAGGATAAGTTGGAAAGAGTCCAGCAGAGAGTATGCAAAATGGTTTTGGGTTTGGGGTATGTTACTTTTGCAGAGAGGCTGAGGGAACCGGATTTATTTAATCTGCAGAAGAAAAGGCTGAGGGGGGATTTGATAGCAGCCTTCAACTACCTAAATGGTGGTTCCAGAAAGGGTGGAGCTGGACTCTTCTCAGTAGTGACAGATTACAGAACAAGGAGCAATGGTCTCAAGTTGCAGGAAGGGAGGTTTAAGTTGGATATTAGGATAAACTTTCTGTCTAGGAGGGTGGTGAAGCGCTGGAACAGGTTACCCAGAGAGGTGGTGGAATCTGCATCCTTGGAGGTTTTTAAGGGCCTGCTTGACAAAGCCCTGGCTGGATTGATCTAGTGGGGGATGGCCCTGCTTTGAGCAGGGAGTTGGATGAAATGACCTCCTGAGGTCCCTTCCGGCCCTAATCTTTTTATGATTCTAAGATTCTGTGATTATTGTGGCCCTGCCCTTCATAAGATGAAGCCAGACCAGGTTGCCCTATGCCTCATCTGCATATAAATTTTTGGAGGATCACAGGATTTATGACCAGGTTGCAGGAATTGTGTTGCTAATTAGCACATGAATCCTTTTCAGGGGGAGGTATCTGGAGTACACACAAATACTGAGCAGTGTTGAGATGTGGAACCACCATGGCTTGAAATGCTGTTGACTCTGCTGGGGCCCAGCCCAGTAGGCTATATGGTAAATCATGAGCCTTTTGGTTTTGGATTAATATCATGCTTAATTTGTACTATATATAAGCAGGTGCCAAAGTGCACTTAAAAGTGTGCTTATAGAGTACCTGTGCTAAAACTTGTAGCAGTTTAGAAAAGGCAAATTGCACCAATTCTGCATGAACTAAATCTATGGGTGCTATATGTAGATTGATAGCTATGCTTATTTCAAGGTCATTGTTTTCAAATTTGCTCCTCACTTCCATATGCTCAGGGAGACCAGGGTCTGACGGTGAGGATGGTGGGGAAGGGGCTGCACGGTGATGAAGTTGGGGGATGGGGGGGCAGAGGGCCAGGGTCTACCTGTCCCTCTAGATTTATTTTCCCTGCTGTAGCAGTGACAAAGGGGACAAATTCAGGACAAACTTCTAATAGTTAGGCTTAAAACCTGGAAAATTATAACAAATTTATACATTTATCCTTATATAGAATCCAGCCATTGGGGTTTGTCTTGTATTCAGGGTCATCTTACGTTTGAGAATATATGATACAAAGGTTGGGTTCCACATACTTACATATTACTAGATTTAGTACATCATTCTGCTTCTTTCCAAATGCAGAACAGAACTTTATTGAACGGTTCTGATAAGCTCTCACAAGCACTGACAGTCTTAAAGTTGAGTAATTGTGTCTCACGTTAAGATTTGCTAGGTCTCCATTTCTTCATCAAATACTGCATATTAGTTGTCCAGCCTTAGGTCAGTGCTATTGCCTTTTTGGGGGGCAGGGAAAATGGGGAGGGGTAGAAAGTTCCTGATGTCTTCTTGCTTGGCGGGAAATAGAAGAGATATTGATATATAGTATATGCCTGGTTTTGAATATACATGTTTACAGCATGATCCCCTTTGGGGACACACTGTTGTAAAACTTACTGGCTTTGTGGACCATAATGCAAGGAAGAATGGGAAACTTGTGGTTTCCTGAAAATCTCCTTTTTTCTGAGTAATGCTTCCACAGTTCTCACGCATGATGGAAACAAATGGACCATCCAGAATAAAAAATGGAAATAGACATTCAAGCACTTGGGTTTACAAGGTGTAGTTTAACATCCTCTATAGTAGGATAATTTGTTTTTTCCCTTGGTGGTATTTTAACATAATCTGTAATTTAAGAAAGTAGTCTTGAATTATCCTGGCTTTAGAAGTTTTAGAAGTTTTCAGTTTGAAGGAACTTCAGGAGGTGGGACACTTTCCCCCTGCTGCTGGTGACTGATTGTATAATTAGGAGATAATAATTAAGGTGCAACATTTTTTTTTATCTGGTTTATAACTAGGGATCTACTGAAATGGCAATAGGCTAATTAAGCCATGGTTTTAGACCATGTGGCAATCTCCAAGGAGGGGTAAGATAGCTAGGGCCAAGCAGGGACATGGGGGGCCCACTGCACTCATCCCGTGAAAATGGCGGCCAGCCCCAGGATCAGCTCTCATACTCAGCTGGCCTTCTTGAATTCAGTAGACCTCTATTTATAATGGATAATCCATGCCCAGCAGATGGCTTTCTTTGGCACAGTTTAATCTATGCTACTTTCAAACATTGTAGAAATAATCCTAAACAGGTTATTCAGCTTTCATTTGCTTTATGTAGGCTGTGTTTGCCCATGCCGATTGATGTGGTATACACCTGGGTGAATGGCACAGATATCGAGCTGATCAAAGAATTGCAACAAGTTAGGGAACAGATGGAAGAAGAACAAAAAATAATGAGGTAAGAATCTTAAGTGGAAGCAGAATTCTTTTTTTTTCTTTAAGTTGCCTACAGTAACGATAACAGGATACTGTCCCTTTATTTCCCTTTTCCCCATGTTGTTCTGCATGAGTCGAACAGATTATTTGTTAGTTTCATTTCCTTGTTCCCATAAGTGTCCTTATTTTAAAATGAATTTCTCAATGCTACTTCCATTAATGAAGTATTGACTAATGCCAGTGAGTTTAGTTTGTTATTCCTACCTTATTTTAATATTTTATCCTGTGTTTGTCTTTTATTTCTAGTCCCCTGGGCCTTTTATGGGGAAGGGTGGCATACGAATCTAATAAATAAATTAACACATTTCTCTATTTAACCATGACTTGGTAAAATCTTTTATTAAAATCTGTGTTACTTCGAGTTTTCTCTTTAAGTTAAATTTTAATGATCAGAAAAGCTAAAACTGGGAGGAAAAAGAAACCACTCATTGAACTTGATCCTGAATTTAGATGAGTTTGCAAAATTCAGTTTGGTGTGTTTTGACTATTAACTTGTTCTGAATCCACCTGTTTTAGCTTTACTGTGCTGCAAAATTACCAAGCAGAGACTTAACTCTCTAGGTGACATGCTGTTTAACAAACCCATGCTGCCTCAAGTGACTTGGATGATGTTCTTGAACAATTGATTCAGTTCTTGATAAGTATCCCTCTTGGCTTGTCACATGTTCCACTTTTCAAACACAGAATAACCTTGTTTGCTTATTTAATGTCATGATAGATTTTTTTAAAAGTATGCAAAAGATGAGTTGATATTCTAACTTTAGAAGCAGCGAGATTGGTAGCTTTGAGTTGAACTGAAAAGGGAAATCAGGTTGGCATTTTCATTTTTATGTATTATTGATATTGTTGTTGCTGTTATTTGTGTGTGTGTTTTTGTTGGCTTCATTTCCTTGTTCCCGTACATGGCTCTCTTTTAAAATTCATTTCTCAATGCTACTTCAAGCAATTAAGTATTGACTAATGCTAATCAGTTTGTTTAGTTGTTCCACATACACCTGCACGTGTGTGCGTGTGCGTGCTCACACACACACACACACACACACACACACACACACACACACACACACTGCTTTCAATATATAGATACAATATCCGCTCTAACAAGTTATTTATTAATCTGTGCTTCTCAATAATTTGTTTTTACAAATGCTAATGAACATTAACATATTATGAAGGTAATTCTGTTATGTAAAGGTGTAACTATTTCCATTTTATAGGTGTAACTATTTCCACATATAAATTGAGTGCTTTATTGAAGCTAGTATAGGAAATGTGTAGCAAAGTTTGAGGTGAAGTCCTTTCACCATTGTCCTTTTCATGTCCTTATTTATAAAGATCTGAATAAGGAAATAACTTTTCTTTCACATCTGTTGGAATAATGACAGTGGTGTGTTTTATTATGGAAAACATTCCATAGCCAGAAATAGCTATATCAACATTCAACCCAAACTCTTTATTTCTGACTTAAGATAAATTTAAAGTTGTCACTTGATTTTTCTGCAGAGAAATCCTTGGAAAGAATGCAACGGAACCAACTAAAAAAAGGTAACCTTTTTTTTTTTTTGGCCCTGAATGTTTAAGTCAAAATAAGAGATGAGTTAGGTCTTTGGTGGGAATCAAATTTAGATGATGGGACCTACATTGGTCTGCTGTGACCTGTTCATATTTGACATTTGTATCTTTTCAAAAAAGTTAAAAAACAAGATCTTTATATTGAACAAAGATAATGGGAATCTCATGGAAAATGGGTTCACTTTAAAACTGTAAAAATTAATGAAGTTTAGAAGCTACTTGTCTATTGTCATGCACAAAATATTTCAGATTCTTTAAAATTATTGTTTACATGCCTGGTATCATGTAGATGTGGCAACTCAGTAGGCAACTATACATGCTATGCATTCGAAACATTGCAGTTTCTATGTCCCACTTGATTGTAAATCTCAGGACCCTTGAAAAGACTACCACAATAATTCCTTTCTGCAGCCAGACAAAAATCAGATTTAAGTGTAGCAGGGATGTGTGAGATTTTATTCTAACTGCTTTATAATATGCTTATGTGAAAATGTCAGTCCTGGCTTGAGCTGATGCTACTAAGAATGTCCTCTCTTAAAAAGGATGTTTCTCTTAAAAAGGAGCTCAAGCCCACAGCCTGCCCCTCATACAGATCTGGGGGCATGGGTCTCTTTTGCCCCCTTAGATTAAAAACACTGAGTGCCTCACTGGCTCCACATCTCTCCGCCCCTGGTTGATGCCTCCACGTGTGGCTTTCCTTAAGAGCTGCTAAAGCCACTTCAGTTTCACCTGTCCCCAGTCAGGCACTCTGGCCATGAGCAGGGAGATGTGGAGCTGGCTGGGCACTCCGTGTATTTCCCCAACACCTCCCTGCTCATGGCTGGAGTGCCTGGCCGGCTCCACATCTTGCCACTCATGGCTGGAGTGCCCAGCCAGGAGCATGTGAAACCTAAGCTGCTCTAGCAGCCCTTAAGGGAAGCCGCACATGGAGGCGCCGGCCAGGCACTCTGTGTATTTTCCCCAACACCTCCCTGCTTCCTCAGCCCCCTACCAGCTTCCACCCCAGCCCTGCCCCACAACCCCTCAGCCCCCTGAAAGCCCTACTTACCAGTTCACAGGCTCTGGGAAGAAAGCGAGCCTGACCTAGGCCTTGCAACTGACTAATAGCTGCAGGTTCTGCCCTTCTCCCTCCGCCTCTCCCTCCCCCTGCCCCTCCGGGCAGGGCTGGGGTTTTCCTGCTCTTTTTACACACAGCTCTTGCAGGCTGGAACTCAGCCAGCCTTCAGATCTCTTTGCAAAAGGGGGAAATGCATGGGGTTCTCTGCTAAATGAGAAAATCCGCATTTTCTCTGATAAACCCAGGAAATCTGTAGTTTTCTCCGTTTTTCTGTGGGAAATGGAAAACCTGGATCCCTGTTGAAGAGTTGATGGCCATGTCATAGCAGCATTTTCCTGTTCGGCAGTTGGGCATCTACCCTGGAGTGTTGTGTTAAGAATATTGGAAAGAAAATGAGGTGGAATAAGTGGTTGATCCGTCTGCTTCTTTACTGCTTAGTATTTTACTGCTTTAATGGTTCTTGAAGTTCTTTCCAAATTTCAACAGGAGCCGCAATACAGCTGCAATCTTTCTGTAGTTTGTCCAAGGCTATGGAAATATGTTTTAAATTTTAGTGTATTCAGCATATCTTTTACATTTCTCTGCAGTCCAAGGTTGACTGTTTAGCTGTGATACTTCCATCAATTTTGTCACAATTTTCTTCACAGATTGGCATCAGAATAGGCCAGTTCTTAATAAATTGTTCAAAGCACTCAACCACTGAATTGCATTGTATATTTTGGGGGAGAACTAGCTTGGATCCCCCAGCTCTCTGCAGTGAACCTGAAGCAAACTAGTTGTTCTGAAAGTATTTTGCAAGTTCAACAACATTTTCCTTTATTCCTGGAGTACTTGAATATTTCCCTGAAAGGATGCATCAAAAGGGCAGTGCATCCCTATGTTGTAAGCTTCAGGTTTGCTTCGTTATCTTCTCAGTTTCTTCTCATCTTTGGTACCTTTGAAGGATTATCTCACAGTTTGTTATAACTTTTACTGCTACTTTTATAAAATATTCTGCAGTATGGGCATTTCTGAGAGACAATCCCGTCTCTTCTGTTTTCACACTATCCCATTACTGGATCCTTGTGTACGCTGCACCATCCATCAAGACTCAGATTAACACTTTTATTTTCAATATTTTTTGCACACTGTTCAATTTTCTTCTCATACCCTGTATTCAGAAGCCTTCTGGTAATATCTGTTTTGCTTGGTGAAGTGTAACCTGGTCGTAATGATTGAACCATGCCAGTGAAATGTTTGTTCTGAACAAGACAAAAGAGAGATTTTATTGTGTAAATGAACAGAGCAATCTTTACATCTATGGTATTTTGCTGGACTTTGCTGGTCCTGATTATGAACTCATCCATAGTTTTACTTGATAATGAAGAAAGTCTCTTCTTGAATACAGGTAAACCACTGTCTGAGGGATATGTAGTGAAGTACTGTTGGTGATACCAGTAGATGATTCTGAAATTGCAGATGTTCCAGATGATGGACATTTATAATTTTTTAAGCCTAAATGAACCCTGAAACAAAATAGTTAAGAAGTCACTCACTCTGAGTATTAGTTAATGCATTACTTAAAAAAGAAAATGAGATTGTAAAACAGAAGAGCCCTCCTACAGCAGATTATTTTTAACCAGTGTTTGAATGATAGTTTTTCCAAACCTGGTTCTATAGGGAAAATATTCAATATATTATAAAGGTCCCTTCTTCTATTTAAACCCTTTTATTTATCAATATAAAATAACTTACGAAATGTTTAAATTTTAATTTTTAAGTTAATAAATTCCTTTAAAAATTTAATTCTGCACAGATTATCTTTACCTACGGCTTGTATATTTGCTTACACAGAGCAAACTCATTTCAGAAATGCGGGGATAATATTTAAAATGTGTAACTGACAAATACTCCCACAAACTAGTACATACATTAGATTTTAACACAAACGTTTTGAAATTCATTAGTAATCCACCCAACATTATTGTCATAAATTGATCTTTTATTAGCGTTGCAGTGTATGGTAGGCAATCTTATAAAAATGGTTCAAAAATAGTAAGTTTCCTGACCAATTGATCCAGATGGCCCAGACATGTTCACATCGGCATCTTCAAGTTTTTTGCCTTCTGAGATTCTGGTTGTTGCCGTGTTGGTCTAAGGACGTAAGCAGACAAGGTCCTTTGGGTAGATGTGGTATCTTTTATTAGACCAACTGAGTAGGTGGAAAAAAGTTCTTTGCGAGGTTTTGGGTGCAATCACCTTTCTTCAAGCATAGGAGGTCTCTGCTGTTCTGAGACTCCAAGGAATGAACGAAGCTGAAAGTCAGTGAGAATGTAAATACGTGGACATTAGGAAAACAAAAGGTGGAGCAGGGAAGAGAAGGGGGAAAAAAGCAGGGGGGGGAAACCACAGGTAAGTAAGGCAGACTCTACAGTAGTATGTTGCTTTATTTGGGCTACCAGACCTTGCCTCTCTTTGTTGCCCTGTTTACATTTGGCATGTGTTTCTCTTTTTCCCAGTAGCACAATAATTTTTTAAAAAATATTCCCAAGTAGGGCCTTTTTTGCCAGCTACAGCCATGGCTGTTTTTCCCTCCAGTTTCCAGGTGATGAAATCAAGACTAGTGTGTACTCCACACAATGTTCTTCTTTCCTATGCTGTCCTGAGCTCAGTGTTGTTCCTTTCTGTCATACACACTGCTCCTTACTCAGCTTCTCTTCCTCTTCCACACAGCAAATTAACCACAAAACAAGATCTTTCTCACCCCTCACCCATTGCACCTTCTTCCTTGCAAAATAAAACAAAATAAAACCATCCCCTTAACAATCCATCATTTCTGCAGTTGTAACCCCTTGGCCTCCTGTTAGAGACATGGATAGAGTACTTGAGAGGCTAATTTTTACATATCTTTGTGTACTATGCAAAAGGACCAAGAAAGGCCATTTAACCAAAATACCCAGAATCATTCAGAAGCAAGGGTTGGTAGTTATTGAGTGGATGGTTGTTTTTCTATGACCTGGAGAATAAGCCTTCATTATGGGTGCAGAATCATAAATATTCAGAATTTGATAGCTGAGGTAATCAGAGCTTAGGTAAAGATAATAAAACAGGAGTTAGATACCATCCAATTGGACTCCGTGGATAACCCTGATCAAGGAGTACACCTAATGGTATCTGCTGGAGTCAGGTCACTGAGGTCATATGGGATGACTTTGCAGCTCCTTTGTATCCAGTAGTGTAAACCCTGCATCTCTTGTGTGGCCAGGTCCCTAATATGTGAAATATTGTGTCACCTCAAAAGTTAGATCTCTTTCCCCTCATTTTTATACAGAAGAAAATTAGCCTTTAACTCCAGAGTTTTTAGTAGAGGCTCATTGACTCAACATGTTTTATTTAAATTATTTTAATAGATTATATTAATTGTGTGCCATAGCTTATGCTGTATTAAATTCAAATTTCATTTTAAACTGGTGTATTTTTAGGAAAAGCTTTAATTATAATTTAAATAAAAACATCAAAAACATTAAATTTTAAATAAAATAAATCTGATTTTAAATTAACCTGATTAAAAAAAAAGAACTATTATTTTTTTTAATCTACCCTGTCCCTAAGCATTCAGCTGAGCCAAAACAGTGTCCCTTCAAGTCCTTCAGTAAATATGGAATATTTTGCAAGGAGAAAGAAGCAGGGAAGAGTTGGGGCCAAGGGGTAAAGAGATGAAATTATCAATGATGTGAATGATTTAAGTGGTAGCAGCAGGTTTTTTTCTTTGTAGCAAAACACCTCCTGCATACATAGAAATAGTAAACTGTTTGCAGTTGCAACATCAATTAGATTTTTCAAAAGTATGGTCAGCATTCAGCAAAATCCCGCTAACACAGAGTTTGTCAAATGTTAATTTTCACTGGCATTAAATTTACACTTGATTTTTTATTCCAGTGAGAAGCACCTGGAGTGTTTGCTGACGCGCTGCATTAAAGTGCCGATGCTTGTGCTGGACCCTGCTCTGTCTGCCAACATCACTCTAAAAGACCTTGCATCTGTCCATCCTAATTTACAAGCTGCTAACTCTCTCTTCTTTGTAGCAAAACCAAAAAATCCTTCTACCAATGTGACAGTAATTGTTTTTGACACTCCTAAGGAAGGTAAGAACCTATGTGTTTTTTCAACCTTCAAGAATGAAAAGCAGTCTTTCCATGGAGTTAGGGTCACAGGGTGACCTTGTGCCTTAATCCATACAGTGTCTTGTCCCTTACGTCTTTAGGCCTGTGCACAGAGCTGTGCCTACACAGTCATGCGTGAGTGACCTCTGTTTCCTTTGCTGATCAGACTCACACTGGTTCAGTTTGTCCCTAGCTGACCATATGTATTGATTCCTTGCTCTTCCAACCTCCATTCCTGACTGAAATTAGAAACAGCCTATGTTGAGCCTGTAGATCCCTTAAAGGATTAGTTCTTTGTTATAGCATTATTTCCATCCTGAAAGCTGGACTGTTTCTCCTTGACTGTCTGGAGAATACATATATCACAGTTAGTGATGCAGTAAACAAATGGTACTTTATGCTGTTTAAGGTCTTAACCCTATTCTGCCTCAAAGAATGTCTTTGCCTTATCTAACCCCAAAAGTAAACTTCTTGTTTTAGGAGTCCACCTGAACTGCACCAGGGACTTGAAAATGTATAACTCTCTCATTCAGGCACTAGGCAGTGGGCAGCTTCCAAGAAGGCTTCCCTGTTCCACCCATAGCATTCCCATTCTCTCAGTGGGCAACCTTATGTGCCTCCATTATGCTGGGATCTAGCTCACTCAGGAGATAGCTACTTAAGGAAAAACACTGAATTCAGTGTGTAAAGCAAGGGTCAGGGTGACAGTGAAGGTCATGCTGCCCACCTTCCGTCTGGTAACTTATGGGTTAGGGCACTCACCCAGGAAGTAAGACATCTGAGTTCCAGGCCCCACATAGCTTGAGGAGGTTTGAACCACATCTCCCTCTTCCAATAACTAATAGGCTTTGGGATAGGGAAGGTTGATGGTATTAGCCTATATCCCTTCTTTTGAAGCTGGGCCACCAAATGGACAGGAATGCAAGAGGGAGTCTAGTTCTATAGCCCAGTGAGGGGGTGTTCCCCTGTGATCATGAGGAAGGAAGTCCTGGGTTCTGGCTCCTACCCCTAATGCTGTTTATGCATGCCAAAATCCATGTTTTCCCATGATTAAAATCACACACACACACACACACACCCCTCCCCCCCCCGTGCCCTCCTGTGGGCACACAAATCTTGGGGGGGCATGTGCTCCCCTGGTATATTGTCTGTGGTCCCCTGCCCCCCATTGTGTCACCTGTGGCCCCACTCCCCACCCCCGTAGACTTATCTGGGGGCACAAACTTTCCTGGAGGGAGCTGTTCTCCATCCCCCTGCCTGGCTGCTATGTGCATGTATGCGTGCGCACATGCATGTCGTGTCTCCTACTCCCTGTGTCTTGCTCTCCCCAGCCCCAAACAACCCCTTGTAAGCTGGAACTCTGCCAGCCTGCAAGGAGAAACCTGAGGTTTCCCCTTTAAAGGGGAAAATTCTTTTTCTCTGCTAAAGCATAAAATCCACATTTTTTCTTGTCTAACAGAAAATCTGGATCCCTGATTATTACATGCCTTAAAACAAACAAGGCCTGTGTATTCATTATTTATGTAACAGATTTGTAGAGTAGACACTTCACCTTTGTTTATTTTTATATGTAGTGCCAAACCACTGTCATCACCTAGTAAATACTGTAGTAATACAGACAATACTTGGCTTAGTGACCATTCTTTTTCTTTTTTAATGTCTTGAGCTTAAGTTTGCAAAAACTGAATTAAAAGATTGTTCCAGAAGGTGCCCACTGATTTTTAATTTGGATATATTTATTTATTCCAGCTGAAGATGCTCATTCAGGAATGTTAAAAGAAAGCAGTAAACAGACAGTATGGAGGGGTTATTTGGTATGTTAATTTAACACTTAAATTAGCTATATAAATCTGTTCATTGGGCTGTTTAGATATAATAATACATTTAACTACTGTATTTTTACTTTTTTTTTTTTTAGTATTTGTTTGCACCATTTTCTTAATTTGTGTAATAACGAGTACAAGATTTTTCAAAATAAACCCATATTCTAGCTTTGAGGTTTTGGGTTATGTGACAAAATACATCATTAACTCACAAATCTGCAGAAAGCTTAAGATAGGGTGCTATGAAATTCTTTTAAGTGTGTTGTGGCGTGCCATCCAGTATTTAGCACTATTAGGTATACAGACACCTACACATGATTCACAAGATAAATCCAGAGATTTCAAACAGTAATCTCTAGTGTCAGAAACATTCTGACCTGTTGTGGTCTTTCTGAGTTCTTTGCAACAGAAGGAACTGCTCTATAATTTTTCCATAGTTAAAACTACTAGGAGTGCTTTGAGTTTAAAAAGGTTGCGAACCACTGCATTAAGAATTATTAGTTACTGCTGATTTTTTTTTAAAGCCCAATTTGAACTTGCATTTTTCTTGTTATAGACTACAGACAAAGAAGTTCCTGGGTTAGTGTTGATGCAAGACTTGGCCTTTGTTAGTGGATTTCCAGCAACATTCAAAGAGACAAGTCAGCTAAGGACAAAACTGCCAGAGAACCTTGCCTCTAAAGTAAAGCTGGTGAGAGTCTGAAAGGGTGTACTTTAATTGTACTTTTTTAGAATTCCCTTTTTTTTCTTTTTTTTTCTTCTTTTCTTTGCACAGAGATGTCCTGGCCAGCCTACTGGCAAAACTTTTCATGTATGATCCTTCAGTTTAGATTACAGCGTTGCTGATAATTGTCATTTTTCTCTCTCCAGGTTTGAGTTCTGTTTTCCTGTATGAAATATGTCTACTAATGCCTCAAGTAGTTGCTTTCAAAAGACAAATCTTCTGTAACTGTGTCTCTGGTAGCTTTCTGAGCAGGGTTAGGTTTGCTACTGTTCAGCTGGTCAAGAACCGAAGTCCTAGCCCAGGGGTTTTCAACTTTTTCGGATCAGCATAGCCCTGGTGGCCAGGCACAGAGCAGTGTATCCCCAGTGGCCAGATGCAGATTTGGGGTAAGGGGGAGGTGGCATGAAACCTTCCCCCACGCCCAGCCGGGTGGGTGGCGCCTGCGTGGCAGCACAGGTTGGTGCGTGGTGGCACTCCGTCCCTGCCTGCCTGCACATGTCCCATAGGGCCTTCTCAAGTGCCCTCAGGGTATGCGTGCCCCCAGTTGACAACCCCTGTCCTAGCCATTTGTATTCTCTAAGACAGTGGTTCTCAAGCTTTTTTTTGTACCGGAATAGTTTTTTGTGTGCACACCCCTGGGGGAGGAATAGCGGACATGTGTCCCCCCAGATTTGTGCTTGGGGTAAGGGCAAATGTGGACTGCCTGCTGCGGGCTTGGGGCTCTCCGCCCTGCTGCCTTTGCCCCAGGAGCCACGCAGTGGCTGCACGTTTGCTGTCTGTCTGGCCGCGGTGGAAGTGGCAAGTTGTGCCTACCACTGCCAAATGGGCAGGGGACGTGTGGCCAGTACGCGCCTCATGGGGCAAAGGCAGGGCAGAGAGCCCCAAGCCTGCAGTGGGCAGCCTGCATCTGCCCTTGTCCCACTTGGCTCCAGTTACAAATGTCCCCGTTCTTAAAAATGGTGGTGGCGGCACCTGAACTATAGTTCATTTGACAAGCCTTAGTTCAAGGGCCATTTTTAAACACCGGGCTGCTGATCCCCTGGATAAGTCACTCATAGCTCCGTTTCGCTCCCTGCCCTGGCCCTGGGGTCCCATTCACCACCCTGGCTGGGCAGTACCCGCAGCATCTGCTGCTGCCCCTGCCCCACTCCTTTCCTCACTGTGGGGGCCTCAGTCTGCCCCCACTCCCCCAACACACCTTTTCCCCTCCACAGACTTACCTGCAGGGCACTGCCCTCCACCCTGCCCAGCTGTGCTCCTGTAAATCGGTTATTGGATCAGTATTGGCCAGTATGCCTGGTGAATAATGGGCTATTGGTATCAGTCAAGAAAATCTGTATTGGTGCACCCCTGTAAACAAGTATGGTCATTAAGTCTATTCGAAAGATGAGCTGTCTCTCCCTCTATAATCATTCTCCCCCACCTGGCTTCCTGTTGGCACTGTGGCTATGCAGTTCTGGCACCACCTTCAGCAGCTCAAAAAGGATGGGGTGCAATGCAGCATGCCAAGCATCTGTCCCACCTGCCTGCTGCAATGAATTGCTGCAGCGCCACTAGTCTGTGCCAGCCACATGTGGGGGCTCAGCCTGGGGCAGCCACCCCTGACTTTCTTGGTGCGGCGCAGCAGCTCATCATGGCGTGTGGTCAGGACAGCTACTTAGCACATTGCGTTGTGCCGTGGGCCCAGCTGCCGGCTGCTGTGATGCTAAGTCTGTGCAGCGCCAATAGGAAACTGGGCAGGGGTGGATACAGGGGGACAGAGGAATCTGCATACTGCACAGCCTGGCATCGCCTGCCCTTGGCTGCGGCAGAGCGGAGTGGCATGGGGCGCAGCTCTGCATCCACAGGCTCCCACGGTGGCCAGCGGGCCGAATAGGATCAGTTGCCCCTCTCCTAACAATTCACCAAAAATCCATAAGTGGCCCTCTAGCACAAATAATTGCCCACCCCTGTTCTAATGCCTTTATTTCAATGCATGGGCCCCTTAGTAAATAAATATTTGTTGTTCGTTATTGACTGTACCCTGTTTGCAGTGTGGGCTAGATACAGTCCAGACACCCTGCCTCACCCTCAGCACTCTGGCCTCAAGCTCCCCCACTGCACTATGCTTCTCTGGTACTCGGGGCTGTGGGCTCCCTTGGGCACTGTGGACTGTGCAGTGCTGCACCACCCCATTGTATAGGGCAGGGGCAAGAAAGGAAAGCTGGAGGCATGGGGAACCCTGAGATCCCAGCTGCTGCTGCAGCTGGAGCAATGTGGGGAGTGGTGGCCAGGTGGAAGCGCCTGGGAGGCTGTAATTTAACCCCTGATCCTTGAAAGTGTGTCCACCTAGCTTTTTTGTTCAGCATGTAACTGCATATCTTGTTCTCTGGCATCCTTCTCTTCATTGTTGCTGCTGCCACTGGGACCTCTGTGCCAGGGGTGTCACCAGCAGCATGAGGAGTAACTAACAGACTGGTGGGATGGGGCTGTGCTGCCCTTACCTCCTCACACTGCCCTCACCTCCTCATTCTGCCAGCTCTACTCCCCTCAGGCCACCTGCACTGCCCCCCATCCCACCACCCCTCTGGGGTAGAGCTGCGGCCTGGCATGCAAGTGGCTGGCAGCAGGAGGAGGTCATGGCAGTGGGGCCCCCGTTACTCCTTGTGCTGCTGGCAGCTCAGCTGGCACAGGGGTCCTGATGGTAACAGTAGTGGCAGGGCAACAAGTCTCGCCACCCCACTCCACCCTCTTGCCCTGGGTCCCACCTGCTAGGTTGTGGAGGTGGTTCCTGCCCATGCCAGTCTGCCCAGGCTGCAGCCCCATACCTGCTGTGGGTGCATAAATCCAGAGGGAGAGGGAGCACATGCCCCCGTGCCTCCCTGATGCATCGGTTATTCCCTCACCCCTTCTCTCCCACATCCTCGTCCCTCAAGCACAAACCCCCTGAAACCTGAGGGTTGAGATCCGCTGATCTAGTCCAACCTTTTGCCTAAGGTACAGTCATCCCTGTCTAAATCATCTAATTCAAATAATGCTCTGAGATTCTCAATTAAAAGGAGTTAAGTGTGTATTTATGTCCGTGGTTCACTCACGCCCGTCTGCCCTGGATTCCCAGTAACTCCCCTCCAGTAGCTGTTTTCCAGTACGTGACTACAAGAGGTGATTATAATCGAATTGAAATTACAGCAAAGCTGCCATTAGGAAAGGGAGTTGGATATAAAGGTGGGGGGAAAAAAGGAGGTTGGAGGAATTTTTAAACAACGTTGATACATTTACACATGGTATTCCTGACTAGTGTAATAGCATCTCTTCTCTTTACTGTACATGCTTCTGGACGTGAAGAGCTCTAAAATAGTTCTGAACTGTGTTTGTAAGAATGTTTCCTTGAAGATTGTCATGAGTTTACTAAATTGTTTTGTACTCATTTGAGCTTAAGCTGAATTTGAAAAGATGTTGTTTACAAGGCAGTTAACTCAGTAAGGAAAATCTGAAATATAAAAATAAATTGCAAAAACAACTTGTTTGTTATGTCTAGATACTAGAAAATCCTGAAAAGCAGGATGAACTACATGGCTTTAGGAGAAACCAGGAGCCCTCCGTCTTGGCTTTGTCTTTGTACTATGTGGCCTTGGACATTTGATTAACTCAGAGGGGCACAACTGAACTTTATTGAGGGCTACTTGCAAGATGCACTTTCCAGTGCAGGGCCACTGCTACTCGAATTTGTTCATGGAAGCCCTCAACATGTTTGTAAGCTAGAAACTGCAAATGCAGCAACATTTGCTGATTAAGAAACTGCCATAAAGTGAGAATACAAGACGTGCTGTTTGCTTTCGAAATCCGTTTAATTTTGGGGTATAGAAAATTGTGTAATAAATATTTATGGGAGGCCACAGGGATTATACTTGCAGGTCACATGTAGTTGGCAGGATGTTAAGCACTCCCAGGTTAATTTGCCTATGTACTTTTTAAGCTGAAAATTGGGAATAATAATTTACCTGTTTCATAACAATGTTGTTGGGTTCATTTAACATTTGTAAAGAAAGTAATGTGTTGATAAGCAGTGACCTTGCATGGTGAAAATGCATATCTGACTGTTTACAGAACTTCCATATTTAGCCTAAGTAACACGTTGGTAGTAAGTTTGAAATTATTGTTCGTGTCTTGGCTGCTTGTATTTTCACTGCTCATATTTGTTTCTCTGTTTTGTACATGTTTAGTTGTGGTTGAAAATAACTGACATTGAACTTTGTTGTATTTTCTACTATATCAGCTGAAGCTACAGTGTTTAACCACTTGATGGAGCCCTTACTCTTATCTTCAGCAGTTGTTCTATTAAGGAGTTCCTTAAATCAGCATTTCTCAACCCGTGGGTTGCAACCCAAAAGGGGGGTCACAAGAATATACAAAAGGGTCATGAACAAACTTTAAAAAAGGATTCTCTCTTAAAAGAGAAACTGGGGGGGGTGGAGCTGGGGGCCGGTGGGTAACAGGCTGGGAGCGAGGGATAATAGGTCAGGACTGGCCATCAGACGGGTTTACAGATGGGTCCTGGTACAAAAAAGGTTGCGAACCACTATCTTAAATGAACTGCCAAGGTAATATATTGGACATTTTTTCTTTGCAAAGGAGACCGGAAAAAATATGCTTTTTCTTGTGTTTCTAATGAGAAACAGGTACCTTCTAGCCAGAAAAAGAGTATAGTGAGTGGGGAAATAATGATGTAAGAGCCAAAACATTGAATGGAGTGCCTGGGAGGGGAAGGGATTTTTTAGTCAGACTGTTTAAAACCTAGAAGGTTGCTGTGTTTGCACCTGTTTAATTTAAGTAATTGGTGAGAATTTGAGGAAATGGAGGCTTTTTATAGATTCAGCACCCTCCTTTAATTAAAGTGTGAAAGCTTGCAGCACATATCTGAAACCTATTTCTTTTATCAGCTGTAGTTTCTGGTTTGTTGCTATATATATATTTATTCCGGTTACTTGTTAGCCCTTTTCCTTGAAAGCAGTGGAACAGAACCCATGTACTTAAGTTATTTATAGATGGAAAACAATGGCAATGAAATCTCTGTATATTTTTGCTCCTGACCACATGTGTGCTACACTACTCCTTTTAGAAATTAATGGTTATAATATGGCTTTTAATGGCATTCCCTTATTAGAAGGAATGATGATAATGTCAGTGAGTGCAGCAGGCAGTATCTTACAGTGGTAGCACCTATGGAATCCCAGTTATATTGTACAAGGGTATATAGCCTGCACACACTAATGCTAGCTCCAGTAGAGAAAGAGGTGGGGATCATGCTGTGCGCAGAGGAAGAGGCTTGAATTGCACCTTGTGAGGTTCTATTCTGAGGCAATTTGTGCATTCTGGCTGCTTTCTATACAGGTGTCCAAGAAGTGGGTGGAAGTCTGTGATTTTCCCCTGCTGTGCACTCATATATTTACAACTGAGTCACTGACTGGTAGGCAGTATCATGGAGTTGGTCTCCAAAGAAAATTACTGGCCCACATTTCCATTTAAAGGAAGCCTGATGCATTGGTAGCAACTACAAATGGCACTACATTCACAAGGACAGGCAAAAATTGTCTTCATATTTTGTCTTTGGCATAACATACAGTATTTTCCCCTTCTCTCCATATCAGAATGTGTCCACTGTCTTGGATTGTTAAATGTTCAGCACCTGGAACATATGAAGAAGGAGTAAAAAGAGGAAAAATAGTAATTTGATAGCAAATTCAGTTAGAAGGCTGTTTGTAACATTTGGCCTGTTTTGTAGTAGTCACGGGAAGACGAGTCAAATAGAAATATTTTTAAAGACTTCTTTTGAGATGGTGGGATGGAAATCTTGTCAGTTCATCGTGTGTGTGTGTGTATGTATAAAGATGACATTCTCAAGGCTTGTATAACATCATTGTCTTCTTAAATAAAGTACATAGCTTATGGTGGCAGCTTTGTAATCTGTAGCTTCTCTGTACTGATATTTTTAGAGATTGCTTGTTTCAATCTGTAACAATACCTCAGCTACACAACTAGTGAAGCCATCCTTTCGTCAGTATGTTCGAATGATTCCCTGGAAGGTCCAAGGTTTATCAGCTTTTTCTAATGACAGACTTCATAAGTCAGATTGAAACCTATCAAATAGCATATGAGTCAAACCATTGACAGCTTTAAAATGTCACAGGCATGACAGCTGGGCTTGTGTTTGACTGCTAAGGGATGGGGTGCTAAACACTGTGGCAAGTGTTGTCTCAGAACAGGCAGAAAAGGTCAGATTTGATCAAAAATAAAAATTAGCCTGAGTTAGAAAGTTAATAAATGGAAAAAAAAAATCTAGGATGCTTCAGCTGTTGTGTTGCCTAATACAATATTACTGTAAAGTCTTACATTGCTTTTATAAATTTCTGCCAACCAGAAATATATGCAGTAATCCTGAATTCTTTTTATTAGAGGTAATGCTTAATATTTCTGCATTGCACTGAGGACTGAAAGACATATATGCTACTGTCATATTTCAGTCTGTCTTTTAAATATAGATTAATCTAGAGAACTTGAGCATGATTATACCCTTTTTATTTGTATCCTTTTGCACTAAAATATACAAATAAAATCTTTGGTTGCCTTTTACTTTTAGTGAAATGTACAGTGTCCTGTGCTTTTGGAAGCTGTATTTGCTGTCAGATATAGCAGTTAGTAAGCCCCTTCTCATCCTGTCCATTATGAAATCTGATATCCAAAATAACTAGTGGCAAGAGATAAAAACAGCGACCAGATCAAACAGTTCCGCAGTAACAAATGACCTTAGCAGCAGATCGGCAGTCGTGGTTGAGGACTCAGAGACCCACATAGATTAGTTCTGGAGCCTTTTGTATCTCAAATTTCTGGACCTAGTTTGATCCTTAAACCATTCGAAAAATCTCATGCTGTTAACAGGCAGAGCTGAATCAGTGGCCTTTCATGCCAAGAAAGGTGTCACTTTAAAAAATAGGGTAGCAGTCCTTTAACCAGAAATTAAATTTAAGGATCAGTAAAACATGAATTTATGGATTTCAATACTTTAGGTAGGGAAGGGCTGGAATAAATTACTAATGTACTCATGAAGTATTGCTAATGCATTCATTGATCATTGATTACAGAGTAAAGAGAAATGTGGTTGGAAACAGTAATACCAACATAATAAAACACGTTTTTTGTGTATTGTTCTAAAAGTAACTTCAGTTTTCCAACACTATGTTTATCTTTCTTCCAGATACATTCCATGTATTTGAATGTCAGCTGTATTTGCCATTTTGTTATTCTTCTTCATTAGGTTGCTTTTTTCAGGGTACCTAAACTTTTACCAGTTTTCATCATTTGACCCTTTTAATAACAATAGTGAGAAAAATATAAGTCAATAAAAATTGCAAGTGAGAAAGTATCTCTTCTGTGGATATCTGACACATATTAAAGATTTTTTCTCTGCTTATATAGTTGCAGCTTTATTCAGAAGCCAGCGTAGCCCTCCTGCAACTGAATAACCCTAAGGGTTTCCAGGAACTGAGCAAGCAAGCTAAGAAGAACATGACTATAGATGGAAAAGAACTGGCACTCAATCCTGCTTATTTACTGTGGGATCTAAGCACCATTAGTCAGGTTGGTAAATTTCAGCAAGGAATGTAAAGACTACAGTGTTACAATTTCCAAGGAACAAGGTTAAAGATTTAATGTTAAGGAAAGAGAATATCTTCTAGAAAATCTAAGTTGGGAACTTGAAATTTCTCATTTAAATAAAATTGACCTCAAAGCTTAAAACTTGGAAAGAAGTGTGAGAAGGGGTAGAGCTCCATCAAGTTTTCTTTGAGGACTGTTTAATTAAAATATTTGCCCTTCTCTTACCTATGGTGATAAAACTGTCTGTAAGCTAGTCAGTGTAGTTTGGACAGGAAGTGCTTATGTCTGAACTGGTTATTGACTTTCATATAAGCATTTTTATTTCTCATGCTGGAAACAGAATTATCTTTACTGAAATACATTTTTTTGTTTTGCTTCTTAAGAGATGTCTTTGGTATACTTTTGCTACAGTTGGAAATGTACTGCTAATGCTGGGGAAAAATAATTGCTGCTTTGCTAAGAGTTTTAAAGAAAGCAAGTTTTGGCCTTTGTATTTTACTGGAAGACTTCAATAAAAGAAAAGAGGTTCCTGATGAAAAATGGTATGGCCCAAGGTAGTCTTTATCAAAAGGAAAGAAAATGTAACTGGGGAATCCATATTTTCAAACTAAGATTTTTCTTTTAAAATTTCTTCCTCTGAGGTTTGTATTTATCTTGTAGTGAGTGACCAAATTATATTGTATAGAAAAAAGATACATATGTTTTGTTTTTGAGCTACATTCTAATTAGCTTGAAAAAGTTTTGTTACGTTTTTGTAATTAATGAAATCATCTAAGCAAGATTGTCACCTGTCAGGTTTTACTTTAAAGAACTTCTGTCATTATAATGCAAAACCCTGAACTTGGCTTTCACACTTCCTCACGTAAAAAGAATGTGGTGTACATTTCATCAACTTTGGGTGTCCGGTAGACAGGATATTTGGAGTTCCTGAGTTGGAAGTTAAAGTTTTGTGCTGCTGCAATGCCACTGTTAAAACTGTAGTGTATATCACATTACCTTTTATGTTGAATTTGCAGGGACTTACTTATAGCAGGTAGAGTCTGGTGAAAGTGGTAAGCAGGAGGTGTTCAAGTAAAGATGTGTTAAAGAAGGAAATCTAACCGGACATTTTCATTTAAGGAGGTGTGGACGGGTGTTTACTTAAAGCAAACATACCTGTCTTTTTAAAATATTTTTTTTCTGGGAATTAAGTATGTTGCAGTATTAAGTGACTGTAGTTCATGACCTACAAAACGAGTGTAAAAAATAAATTTGTCCGAGTTTATCTTAAGAAAATACTGGCATATTTGAATTTACATAAAAGTTGATGGTGAATTCATTTTCATTGAACTATTTTTGTTTACTGGTGTTCTTGATTAACAGCTCATTACTTTTTAAAATTCAAGAACAGAGTATTGTATTTTATAATACTTTATTTTATGGTGCATAAATTTTGTTCAAATAAATTACTAGGCTATCACATTTATGAATACAACTTTTCAAAAGAGCAGAGCCAATAAGAATCCTGTTCTGTACATGGTGGGACCTGGGTTTAATAATAAAAGAAACAAAGGTTGAAAAGCAATATAGTTTTGGGTCTGTCTACCACAGGAGGGAGTAGGAGATCAGGAAAAAAATGTAGTAATAATCCAGGAAGAGAGGGTAGTTGCTCTCTGGGACCTCTTAAAGGTAGAAGAACAAGTTCATTGTAAGCACCAGTCGGCTCCTATTACAGTCATGGACAGGCTGATAATATCGTGTGGTCAACATTATTGACAGCTCATGTCAGTGGGCATACTATAATATATAGTAGCTGAAACTCACAAAGCATTTGCAATTTAAATTTCTATTGCAAAAGTGTTTCTTTAAATACAGGATTTTTAGTTATCCTTTGACTAAATACTTTTACGGAATCAAAATTTCTCACCCTTGAAAAGGCTACATAAAGCTATGCACGTGTAAACACAGGCTTAAGAATATAAATACGTAGTTTGTTAAAAGTCTGAGCTTGTGACTTGTTTATAGTCTTACAATAAGAGAGCCGTTGTACACATGATGAAATTGCCCCTTTTAGTGGGTTAATTGCCTTTTTTAACAATTTAATTGCGTAACAGTGTACACGTTCGGCGGCATGTTACAATTTAAATGACTTTTTTACATAGCAAACTAAAAACACATCCCATGTATTTGAGTTGGCTATGTAACAAATTACAGTAGTGTTCCTCATGTGTACGAGGGCCCTATCCCAGGGAAGGCTGTGGGGACGGTGCATGGGGCACTGGAAGCCTGGGCATGGTCAGGGAACCTCAGGCTTGGCGGGCTTCTAGTGCCCCATGTACCATTCCCACTGCCTTCTCTGGCTGCCAGCATACCCAGTTGCCTTCCTGTTGCCTTCCTGGGGCAGCCAGCCTGGTCCCAGGCAGCGGGAAGGTGGTGGGGATGGTGTACAGGGTGCTGGAAGACTGCCACGCCTGAGCTTCCCTGAACACACTCGGGGCTTCCAAGCACCCCATGTACCATTGGATCATGCAGGTGCTGCCTGCAAGCTGGGGCTGCACCTGCGCAGCTATCACCCCACCCAGGCAGCCCTGGGGGGCACCACTGTTGCAGAGGAAAGCACTGGGTTCCCCGGCAGCTTGGGGTCTGCATGATCTGACAACAGCTCATGTGGGCAGCCTCTGCCGAGGAGAAAAGAAAAAAAAAAAAAGTGGCAAGGGGCCTTGTTCTTTGTTTGTTGTATTTGTTTTTTTTCTTCCTGGAGCCTGCCTGTGTCTCCCGCAGCTGGGGAATGAGCTGCCGGTGAGTCGCACAGCCCCTGAGCTGCAGAGGATCCTGGTGCTTCTTTCCTCAGTGATGGCGCCCCCCTGGGCAGCACCCACCCGCTAGCACCCTGCCTGGGTGGTCCTGTGGGGTGCTGCTGCCGCAGAGGAAAGCACTGGGGCTCTCCACAGCTCAGGGGCTGCTGGCATCTCACCCCCCAGCTGCAGGAGAGGTGGGCAGGCTGGGTGGGGTGGGGGCAGGAGAGATTGAGCCCCTCACTGCCTTTTTTTCCCCCCCTTTTTCTTTTTTCCCTTCTGTGGAGCCTTCCTGCTCCTTGGCAGGGGTTCCCAGTGCTTCCTTCTAGCTCTTACCTGCCTGCATATCTGTTTGAAATGCCTCAGGATCATCTATAATAGCTTCACACTTATTCTGTCTGTCTGGAGCACTCCGATTGGTCGTTTCAGTAAGCATTGTGATTGGCTGCCAAGACAACTAATCAGAGTGCTCTGGACAAAAAGAATAAGCCTATTATTATTATTACAGATTTTTTTTACAAAATCAGACCATTTATAAGGAACAGTTTTATTTTTTTCCAGTGTACTTGCTTTTAGTTAAGGTCGCAGTCCTGCAAAAATTGATGCACCCACATTCCAAAACTTACTGTAAGTTGTCCAAAGCATTTCAGTGAGACCTATTTACAGGGTTCAGTTAAGCATGTGTTTAAGCCATTAAAATATAAATGTATCTTTTATTTTATCCATAGTCTAAACAGGATGAAGACATTTCAGCTAGCCGTTTTGAAGATAATGAAGAGCTGAGATATTCTTTACGATCAATAGAGAGGCATGCTCCGTGGGTTCGACATATTTTCATTGTCACTAATGGACAGATTCCATCCTGGCTTAACCTGGATAACCCTCGTATAACTATAGTAACACATCAGGTAAAAATCCCTCAAGAGAGGCTGCAGTGGTTTGAGAGCTGCACTTCTAGTAAAGCTTGTGTATTATTGCAAAGGTAGAAGCAACTACCTTATTTCTTTTTTCTTGTTTTACTAAACTGTAGGGTTTCCTTTGTTTTTCAGTTTGTCACCTTGCAAGGAAGATAAAACTATATCAAACCTTTACTGAGAACTTGTTTCTAAATATCTACAGGTTTTTAATTATTTGGATATCTGTCTATCAGTTCCTTATAGAATCTGTTTTTATTTAGATTGAGGGGAAGTAAATGGTATTTGAAGTTTACACCATAAACAATTTGTCAAAGTCACTGAAAGGCTAGTATATTTAAATTTTAAGACAGGCTGGAATATAATTACTGGAAAGAAGTGGATCACTGGAAAGCTATTGTGTTGTTTTAAAAAAGCTTACTTTAAAATAAACCTCTAAATTTACTAAATAAATAAAGCACCAAAATATGGTGGTTATTACAAATTGTGGAGTATTTGGGTTTTTGGCATGTTTGAACTCTGAGAAGTGTTAAGAGGCATTGGGTAGGAGTCTGCTGAACCTGAGGAGGTGACTGGCCAATTTCATGGCCAACTACCATTGATTGGTGGAGAGGGGTGGGGCTACACAACAGGCAGCCCTCTCAGCCAATCAGCAGAAATTGTGGGAGCAGCAGCCACCTGGGCTCCTTATGTGCCAGCACCCCTCCCCTCCCCCTGACAAGCTGCATGACTGAGCCACAGCACCATGAGGACCATTGGCTCTCTCTGACGAGTCAGCATTTTATTTTCAGTATGTTTTCTTTTCTTATTTTTCCACGGATTTTGTGGATATTGCCCACTTTTCCAGGCAATGCTGGATTTCACATTTTCCACTAAATCTGTGAAATGGTGATTTCAGTAGGTCCTTACCAATGGGATACATCAGGAGAAGCTGAAGTAGTCCCTTCAGAAGCAGGATTTGTTTAGAAACTGCCTGCATCATTGGGAGAGGTGTTAGACAAGCTTTCAGGCACAAAATGCCCTTCCTTCAGTCTGGGACGTTTTATGCTTCCTGAAAGCTTCTCTGACATATCTCTTCTTCACTTTTCATTCCATCCAGGAAGAGCACACACAAACTGCTGAAACTTCCTTAGCCTGACGAAGGGTTTTTGAACCTGAAAGCTTGCTTAATAACTATTCTCCAACTATTTGGTTTGGTCTAATAAAAGATATCAAATTCACCCAAGGAACCTTGTCTGCCTCTGACATATCTCTGAACTCTATAGCTTGTCCAAATGAGATCTTATCAAGCAAATCCTGCTTCTTGCATGTTCTTTGGCCCATCTTGGCTATAGCAACACTACATGCTCACTAAATTACCTGTAAGAAATGGAGATCCATGATTCCCTCCATGTTGTAGTGGCTTCAGCTGGCTTCAAACTCTGTACAGATTTGTGTAGCCTGTAATGCAGAAGGCATATAAATATATGCACATATGACCTGTTTGACAGTTCTTGAGGAATGCAGACAGAAGTGCAGCTCCCAGCTGTAACTCAGAATGATTTTTGCAAGCCGTTCTGAGTTACAGTGGTACCCCAGACCAGACAGAAGTTGACTGTTGGTTCCAGGGGAGAGGGAAATCTAGCTGCAGGGCCAGGTTCCCATAGCAATGGCCAGGGCTCTCTGCCAGTGCTCACTGTTTTCAGAATGGGAGGGAGGAAAGGGAGCAGAGGGAGCCTGTTCTTGGGCTCCCCGCCTGGTACTGAAGGGTGGGGTAGGTGAATTGGAGCCCTCCCAACTTGGAGGGGACTGCAATAGTCCTGCTCCACCTTCCAGGGGGGCCTGAAATTCCCCAGACTGAACTCCCTCTGCTCCCTTTCCCCCTTCCATTCTGAAAATAGGGACAGGCTGGGAGCTCCACAGACACAAGTTACAACAATGCTATATTTTGTAACATCTTTATTTGATACCTCATGCAATGAGGGGTCAAATTTTCATCCAGTTGGCCATTTTTTAAAGCTGTTTGCAGCCATGCACTTTTGTTTGATCATAGCTATAAACTGCTTTTTGTGGTCAGATCAGGCAAAAATTGTCACTCCTGTCTGCACCCAAAGTGAGTGGGAGCCTTTCTGTTGTCTTCAGTTAACTTTAGATCAAATAACAGTCATAGTCTGCCACTTACGTTAGTACAAGAAGAAGACCAGTGTAAGCATGCAATTTGAAATGTTTTTAGAGCTACAAAGAGAAGATGGTAAAACTGTACTTATTCCTTATTTATTTTCCTGGCCCTTCATTCCTTCCTTTATTTATTTTCTCCCTTTCTCAGCCAAAATAATTTTCATATTGAATAAAGTTTCTCTGCTGTACCTGGCAGTTTAAATCTATGTTAAAAAGTTCTAAAGAGGCATATTTTTTTCTTTTCTTTTCTTCTTTTCTTTTTTGTCAGGAAATATTTCAAAATTTGAGTCACCTGCCTACCTTTAGCTCCCCAGCTATCGAAAGTCACATTCATCACATTGCTAGCCTGTCCCAGAAGTTCATTTATCTAAATGATGATGTTATGTTTGGGAAAGATGTATGGCCTGATGATTTTTACAGTCACTCCAAGGGTCAAAAGGTAAGTCCTTATGCTTGATCAGAAACCGTTCAGAAACAGTTTCTACTCTAACATGATGATGTAAGTTCAAGAAATGATATGAAAGGAAGATAGAGTATAAATAAATTTTTGAAGGAATATCTATTTTTAGAACGTACAGAATTGGTAACTGGGTCATGGGGACTAAACCCCACATTTTCCATATTTTGCAAGGCTCTAATGTTAAATGTCTTGCTGGAGATTAGCTGAACCAATTTTAGTTTCTTTGAATTCAGCCTCTAATTTGTTGGGCCCTATGTCTTTGAGTTCCACACTTTTCTCATGCTTAAACCTTGCCCTGAACTGTAGAATAACTTGTTTATCAATTCTGCTTGCCCAGCAGGTTTGATGAGTCTGTGTAGCTCTGGTTGATTCCTTCCCTTCCCTCAAACATTTAAAGTAAAAGTATTTTAAAATAGTCTACATGTGTGTCTGTCTCATGTAAAATCTTATCTTTCCCTGATGACAATATGAGCAGGCCTAAAATCTTCAGACATCTCCAGAAAGTTATCTGGTCCCATTTGGGTGCCCCAGGCCCCCAAAGCAACTTTCCCAGTCTTGAGAGTCCTTTTCAGCCCCATCAAGGTTTAAAAGCATAACAACATTACACTTGCAATCCATTGTCAAAACTAATAGTCCCAGTATTGCCTTTATAAGTCATCAGTGTTTGCTGAGGGATTGTTTATCTCAAGCTATTTTTTTCCTTCCTGCTTGCTTTTCCTTTCCGCCCTCTATTAAAATAACCCAGTTTATTCAGAGAGTAAGTAGTTTCTAGGTCAGCATACCATATGCATAAGCATTTCCAGTTCTGATACTGCAAGTACTTTCTGCATGAATTGGCAGAAAGCATCTTGATTGATGTCATTAGTCTGACCAATCCAAAAAATTGCAGCCTATTTTGTTTCTTTAGGAATACACGTCATGGACAGATGTTCACTTGGAGCTGTTTCAAAAGGGATCATGCAGCCGATGTTGCAGTCTAACTGCTACATGTGCACAGTAGTCTGTAGCAATACAAATGGGCTAAATGGCTCTACATTTAACCCTGCTTCATCCAGCAGTTTCTTGCATGTATCCCTACAGTGACAGCTGCTGCGCACTTCCATCCAGTAGCTCCCCCTCTTCTCTTGAAAAACTCTTCTAAGTGAATCTTTGTAAAATTGTAGCTGCCCAGGAACTTGTTAAAAAAAAGGATCAGAAATAGGAAAAACATGTAACAAAACTAACTCTAAATAAGTTATAAAAGTTTAAAACACTGAGAAGATTCTTCTGCAGTACCCATTCGGTCCCACACATGGCATTTAAGTGTTAGTTTATTTTCTGTTGCTGTCACCCCTTTGCTGCATGTTGCTTTTCTGTTTCACAGAGATTAAAAAATGAAGGGGAATGCAGTTTTATTTTGCTTGTGAATTCCTTTTGTATGGGAAACTTGTTTGAGACAGTAGACTTAGTAGTTCTTGATAGCACTGAGATTAGATAATTGCTGAATCAATCTGCATTTTACATTTCTTATTCATCACTTCTCCAAGTACCGAAAACATTGTCAGGGCCTATCACTGAGGTATACCACCTTTCCTAAACCTGTAGCAATTTATAGCCTATCAGCACTTTAGCAATAGTTATATTTAGGCTAGACAACCATGCTAGGACCATGGAACAGCCATGTTTAAATGCAATTGTATTAGCAACTAGTATACAATCCTAGGCTTGGAAGGAACCTCAGAGGAGGTCATCTAGTCCAGCCCTCTGCTCAAAGCAGGACCATCCCCAACTAGATCATCCCAGCCAAAGATTTGTCTAGGTGGGTCTTGAAAACCTCCAAGGATGGAGCTTCCACTACCTCTCTGGGTAACCTGTTCCACCGCTTTACTACCCTCCTGGGGAGAAAGTTCTTCCTAATATCTAACCTAAACTTCCCTTGCTGCAACTTGAGGCCATTGCCCCTTGTTCTGTCATCTACCACCACTGAAAACAGTCTAGCTCCATCCTTCAGGTGGTTAAAGGCTGCTATTCAATTCCCCTCAGTCTTCTCTTCTCTAGACTAAATAAGACCAGTTCCCTCAGTCTTTCTTCAGAAGTCATGCCCCGCAGCCAGAGACGATCCTAGCAAGGTGTGAGGCCTGGGGCAACTCAGCCTGTGTGGGGCCTGAATGCAAAGAAGCTGGCAGGGGGCGGGGGAGGGGCAAGTGGCCGGATGCAAAGCTGACTGAGTCACAAGCACTAGGCGGGCCCTGCAGGAGGGGCCGTGGCCGCTCTGCCTGGCTCAACGAGGCCCCCCAAAACTCAGGGCCTGGGGCGGTCGCCGTGATTCTACCACCCGCCCCCTGGGACAGCCCTGCCACCAGCACCCTCACCATTTTCATTGCCCTCCAATGGACTCTCCAATTTGTCCCCATCCTTTCTGTAGTGGGGGGCCCAAAACTGAACACAGCACTCCAGATGTGGCCTCACCAGCACTGAATAGAGGGGAATAATCACTTCCCTTGACCTGCTGGCAGTACACCTACCAATGCAGTGCAGTATGCCATTAGCTTTCTTGGCAACAAGGGCACACTGCTGGCTCATATTCAGCTAATTGTCCACTGTAACCCCCAGGTCCTTTTCTGCAGAGGTGCTGTGCAGTCAGTCAGCCCCCAGCCTGTGCCGGTGCATTGAATTGTTCCGTCCTAAGTGCAGAACTTTGCACTTGTCCTTGTTGAACCTCATGAGATTTCTGTTGGCCCAATCCTCTAATTTGTCTAATTGACCCCCAGCTTGGTGTCATCTGTAGACTTTCTGAGGCTGTACTCTATGCCATCTTCCAGGTCATTGATGAAGATACAGAACAAAACTAGCCTCAGAACCAACCACTAGGGCACTCCACTTGATACCGGCTGCCAATTAGACATTGAGCCTTTGATTACTACCCTCTGAGCTAAATGTCCGAGCCAGTTTTCTTTCAACCTTACAGTCCATTCATCCAGCCCGTACTCACCTAGTTTGCCTGCGAGAATGTTGCAGTCTCCTGCAACAGTCTCGGAGGCAAACTAGTATTTCATCTATAGGTTAGGTGTGTGCTAACCTTTTGGTGGGAGAAAACTTTATTATTATTTGTATTTGTTTGCGATCCTATTACACAACAAAATGAGACAGTTCTGCCTGTGGTCTAAAGAGAGAGGATGGCAGGGAAAGAGGCTCAGAGGGTAAAGTGACTTGCCCTTGGTCACACAGCAGTCTGGTAGCAAATACGAGGTTTCTGGCTCCCAATCTAGTATTACTGTTCCGTCAGTTGACCATGATGCTGATGTGACTTTAGCTGAAATTTTTTTTAATGATACCTACTTGCTCTGTAGCTTTCACAGCTGGGACCACATTGTAAAATTCTTGGGAGAGGGATCTGAGAATAAAAGTGCTTAGTTTTTTATGATTTTTAAACAAAATACTTTTCCTACATTATTTTATCCTAGAAATTCTTGGAAACATTAAACTCCTAGATGGTAAGGTTCTTAGTGATAAGTACGCTAGTTGCACTTGTGCTTGTTACACCTATGGCTAGTTGACAGCACCAGGAAACACCAAGTGTATTATTTGAGACTTCCCTCTTTTTATCTTCTAAAAGATCAAGTGTCTAACAGTCATTTGAATGCAGTCTATGGAAATGAAAAGAATGGTAGGGAATCAGGAAGTTGCTTGACAGTCTTTTCCTCTGAGCCTTAATTTTTCCCGCTGAAAGGGAATAATACTTTCACTTCTGGGTGCTGAGGATGATTAGTATTTCTAAAGCACTATGCACAGGTAAGTGTTGACTAATTCAGTATATATTGTGAGGCAAACTAAACTGACTTTTATATGACCGCTAATTTTGACAAAAAACCTGATCATGTAATACTATTCTAGGTTTACTTGACTTGGCCTGTTCCAAACTGTGCTGAGGGATGTCCTGGCTCATGGATTAAAGATGGTTACTGTGATAAAGCCTGTAATAATTCAGCTTGTGATTGGGATGGAGGCGATTGCATTGGTAAGAGGGCAAATTTAGATTTACAAACAAGTTAAATTTACTTTTATCATTTAAAATTAAAAGGATTATCCTATAACTAAGAAAAGTGTTTCTTAGAAAAATACAAAAAAACCTGGTCTGGCTTATAGATATATAGTTAGTTGCTTGAGGGAAATAATATTGCAAACTAATATATAAGATAATAAGGAAATCATGCTTCATGTACCATATTTAACTAGATGAGAATAGATTTTGGATCTTATTGTCTGTCTTTGCACAGCAGGCCTGATAGTAGTAAAATATTAGTTTTACCAATGAATAAAAGTTTTGTTGTCAGGAGGCACAAAGGGGGGGAGAGAAATAAATAAGTACTAGAATCACTTTCAGACCCCAATTACAAGTTAAGGTAAGATTATAAGGATTAATAATGGCATTTTGCATATGTTTAAAACTATGGCTTATCTCTGATATCACAGACTCAGTGTTATATGTGTAAGTATTAAATTAAAATCTGATTTTGGTAATATCAGAGTAGTAATACAAAGCATACTTAGTAAAGTGTTAGTATATTGAATTACAACACTATTTTTAAAAGATGTTATCTGTATTTTAACACTCTAAATACAGATGACTTTATTACATAAAAGTTGTTCAGAAATCTTTAGGGGACTGGGGCCCATGACTTATGAGGAGAGACTGAGAGAACTGGGCTTATTTAGTCTGCACAAGAGAAAACTAAAGGGGGATTTAATAGCAGCCTTCAGTTACCTGAAAAGTGTTTGGTTCCTAAGAGGATGGAGCTAGACTGTTCTCAGTGGTGGCAGATGACAGAACAAGGAGCAATGGACTCAAGTTGCAGCAAGGAAAATTTAGGTTGGGTATTAGAAATAACCATTTGGAAAATGGCTAATTACCATTTCTATAAAATGTTGCAGCTCACTTTCAATTTGATTTTTTTCTAACTTTTGCTCTCAACCAATTGGATCCTGTCACACTTTTGTCTGAAAAACTAACAAATGCTTTAATGTTAAATACTTTTATTATTGTTTTTTATGGCTATTTAGATTTACCAAATGCTTTGATGAGGGGTATCAACATAATTGCCATTACTAAAATCAGGTTTAACAAGATTCATCATCTATTTATTACCAGAACTTCTCATATACACCACACTATCTGTTTCCTACTGTATGATACACATCCTTAAAGCACTTGCAGGTGGCTATCCTAAATCCCTATAGCATCTGAGAACTGAGAAATAGCTATTCTTTTCTTTGTTTTTCTTTGTCATAATTCTTCAGTCTTCTTACGGGATTTTTTGGCAACAGGAGTTAGAGACTATTTAGGAACAGTTGCATGAACACTACTTAAAGGGTTTTGAAAATAAGCTGGAATGCAGTACAAAGATATTCTTCCTAAAAAGTGTGGATAGATTTCTAACCGCCAATCTCTGATATTTAGAACTGATCTTAAAAATGGATATAAGGGGCTTTCAGCAGGGAGACATAAAACAAAGGCATATGGAGTTGCTTTAAAATAGATTTCAAATTAGAGAAAGGAATGAGAAGAGCTGTAACTTTGGATTTTTTTTTGTCTTCTGCAACCCCCGCCCCCCCCAAAGTCTTGCCCAAGACCGTTATAATCAGATGTTCACATTTTATATTAAGATCTTTCCAGTTCAATGTTTGTGGTCTTTAGTGCCTGAGGAGCTCAAAAGTAGCAACTAGTTGTTTAAATGAAAGTAAAGAGTTAAATAAACGGCCTGTATTTGGGGGTGGGGGCGAACCTGTACGTTGGTGCATTTTCTTAAACAGATGGACTTGTTGTTAGACTTTGGCCCATAAAGTTCCATACAGATTTACAAAGTAGGTGAACCTTTTCCTCTCTGTTTTAAAATAATTTAGGTGTTTTTGCTGGCCCAGAAAGTCTGCTTAGATTTCCCACTGGTTTACAGGAGGCAAGCCAGCATATCTTAATGTAAGGTAATTACTAGGGGTGTGCGAAACAAGCCATATTTGATTTGGATGCGGCCTAAATCAGGGACAGAGATTCGATTCATTGATTCAGATCACTGTCCCGATTTGATTCAGCCGAATCTGAATCTGAAGATTCGATGATTTGGCCATAGACATGGCTTTAAATATTTTTTCTACATACCTCAAGGTACCAGACGTGACTCGTGAATGCTGAGATGCTGGGGTGGATGGAGCAACCCACAGGAGCATGAGCTTCCCCCCCGCATGCTCAGCGGCGGACCACCCCTACCCCTCCTGGCTCAGTGATTGGCCGTGGGGGAACCCCAGGTGCCCCCACAGATCCAGGAGGCACCAGTTGCTGAGCTGGGAGGCTGGGGGGGGGGGGGGGCAGTCCCCTGTATGCTTCACCATGGATGTGGAAGTGCTTCTGGTCCGCTTCCAGGTCTGCCGCTGAGTGCACTGGGGAACCCACCCCCCCGTGATCCCATGGGACGCTCCATCCACCGCAGCATCTCAGTGCTGACAAGCCACCTGGTACCTTGAGGTATGTAGAAAAACATTTAAAGCTGTGTCTATGTCCAAATCACCGAATCTCTCCAAATCAATTCAGAGGGTTCCGATTCGATTTGAAGAGATTAAAGGGTCTCCTGATTAGATTCAGCCATGGAATTGGGCCGAATCTCCACCAAATGCAATCAGCGACCGAAGCACACAACCCTAGTAATTGCTGCTTATGGTTTTTCTGCCTAACTCTGGAAAACAAGATTTAAAATGATAGTGGAACATAACCTATCCCTGAAGGAAAGTCTCAGTGGACTCTGCTTTCTCTTTTCTTTAGGTAACAGTGGAAGTAGCCGTTATGTTGCTGGCGGTGGTGGAGTTGGAGGAGCAGGGAATGGTCCACCCTGGCAATTTGGTGCAGGAATAAGTGGAGTTTCATACTGCAATCAAGGCTGTGCTAATTCCTGGCTAGCTGATAAATTTTGTGACCAGGCATGCAATGTTCTTTCTTGTGGATTTGATGCTGGTGACTGCGGGCAAGGTATGTTAAGCACATCACTGAAAATCTTTCTGTAAGTATTTATAACAAATTATCCTTTTTTACTTTGTGGCTATTCTCTGTGGAGTTCCATTCTGCAACCCTTTGTAGAATTGTTGGAAAGGAGCTGTGACTATGTTACCAGTTTAGGAAAATGTCAGAGGGCGATCCTTATTTAGACCAATCCAAACATTAAAATATGTTTTTGGTTGATTTTATTTTTTTTCCAGGTAGTTATTTATTGTGCTTGGCTAGAAATGTACAATTTTGAAGCCATGGGAAAAAATGGAAATTTTTGGGAAAAATCGAAACATACGCATTATTTATTTTCTTAGCACCCTTTACAGATCGAAATTCACTTTACTACTTTAAGAACATAAAATGTATTATGTATAATTTGATTTGCTCATAAAATTATCATGTTTGGTATATTTTATTACATTTAAAAACATAGTTTATTCAGACAGTAATTACACATTTACTAATTTACTTTAAAATGTTTTTAATTTTTGTTACAAATGGACAGCTACAAGCTGCTGAACTCTAAGGAACCTAGCATCTCTTAGTTTTTGCCAGTTTATGAGAAGCAGGCAAAAATTAAAGTTGAAAAAAGAAGAAACCATCAACATTGTAGTAAACATTGTAGTAAAACAAAGGCAATTGTTATGTCTCCTCCACAGTGTCAAGCAGTTACAGAAAACAGTCATTTTAAAAAAAGAGCCGAGAAAAAAAGGACCCCCCCCCCCGACTCACTGAATACAAGTTTTGCTACATGAAACTTTGTCTAATTAGTCTCATTTTCTGAGCTGTCCACTATCAGCAGTTTCTGCTTCTTCTGATCCTTCATTTTTATCATCTTCATGGACTTCTGAAAACTGAAGGTTTGCCCTGAGTGAGACAAGCTTCTCTACTCTTTCACATCTTAGTTTATTTCTTGAGTTGGTTTGAGTATTTCTAAACATAGACCAGTTTCCTTCATATGCTGCAGAAGATGGAGGAATCTGAAGCAGGCGAGAAGCAAGAGGAGTCAGAGGCTGTGTCGTGCAAAGGCCTTGCCACCATGTTGCAGGAGGGATATGCTTGGCAGAGTCCCAGATTGCATTCCTGGACCAAATACCTGAAGGGTTTGTATTCTGTAACATTTGAAAATACCTTTCCAACATCAAGTCCTAAGTCTGTTACTTATTTTGTAATCTAGTCAAATGCAGTAGCAGTGCTATCATCACTAACATTTCCACCTTTGAATCTTGGATCCAAGAAATTTGCAGTGGCATGAATTGATTGGCAACAAAATTCTTCCCGTCTGTTAATAAAGTCTTTCATTTTTTCTTTCTTCTGTACTTGTAAGCGGAGATGCACTTAGATTCTCAAAAACAGTTGATTTTACCTGGGCCATTTGGTAAGGAACATCTGACAAAAGTGCACTCTGATTCAGAGGCAGTGATTGCTGAAGAAATTGGCTTTAGCATCTTCAGGGAGTTCTGCAGCTGAACCCAGAAGACATCCTCATCAAGTACAGTGTTCCTTACGCTTCTGGGTACTTTAAGATCCTCAGTTATTACTATTTCTTGAAGAGCGGCTTTGTTTTTCAGTAAGCTTTCAAATGAGATCACCACTCCACCCCATCTAGTTTTACTACAGAGTTTGAGTGTCACTATTTTATTCTTTGCATTCTTTTCTTCCTGATTCTTAAAGACTGCAGCTACAGTATGAGTAACTTTTACATGTTTTATATCTTCTTTTGCTCTTCTATAGATCTTTTGCAGAGTGTCCAACTTCACAATGTTATTAGGAAGCAAGTTTAGCCCATGGGATGCACATCCTATTGCAGTAATAAGTGGATATTTATCCATTATGATCTCCCATGCTGCTTTCATGTTACTTGCATTGTCAGTCAGCAAAGCAAATACTTTACCACTCCCAATCTTCTATAGGACTTCACATATTTTACTACTGATATATTCTGTAGTATGCCTGTTTCTCTCCTGTTTCAATGCTTCTGTAAAAAAAACTGGTTGAGGTGTTGTTAAAAACTGGTTGGGGTGTTATCACATATTTTATGATTCCTTCTACCCGCACATTTGTCCATCCATCTGTAAGTACTGCAAGACACTGCTTCGTTGATTTTTCCTTGCACAGATTGCATTACATGTTCATACTCTAACTCTAAAAGAGGCTTGCTCAAAGAATGTCTGCTGGGCAAATGGTATTATGGTCTTAGTAATTTAAAAGCTTCCTGCCAGTATGCATTTTCAGTTATTGACAATGGCGTCTGAGAAGAATGTCAGAAAGAGCTACTTTCACTTTCATCATCATGATCTACCTCCTCCTCACTTACACCCATGACTGATTTTTTTAACGAGGACACTTCTTACATACAAGGATGTGTTTGGTCATGTTTAGTAACATTTGGAAATCCATATTTCATTAGACCTTTTTTTCCTCAGTATAACTTGCAGTATGGAAATGCTTTCATATGCTAGAAGTTGGTCACACCATTTTGCTGAGGGAGAAAAAAGAAAAATGTAATTTAGTGGCTGGCTTGTGTATATAAACACTAAACTACAGCATGTACAAATTTAGTAATGGATGGAGGAAAGGCCTCCTCAGAGTTATCTGTGAACAACTTCCCTGCCTCACCTCACTGCTAAGGTTGGGTGATTTGTCACAAAACATCAGATTAGTAGGAATTCAATTCTGAATTACATAGGTTATGAAAATATACTAATGCAGCTAAAATATAGCTGAATTCAGAGAAATTTAAACTCTTACCTTTCAGTAAAGAAGTATACTTTATTTCAACTCCTTTGTACTGCTTCTGTACTTCTGCAGATCTGAGGGTCACAAGGCCAGGAGGAGGCAGGTTCCTTCCAACTCCAAAACCTTTAGATTTGCTCTGTCTCCTCTCCTGAGGCCTTTGAGCAAGCAGGGCATTAAGCTCCTTGTTTCTGATCTCTATGGGAATGAATGGATGCTGTTGCCAGTGTCCACTTCCAGTCCTTTGAGGTCTAGTCAGGAGGACAGGAGCAGATCCACCAACCTCTAGATCAAAAGTCAACAGTAGAGGAAGTGCACAATCAAAGAAAGCACTGAATCCTTCCATCTCTTGTGAAAATGGCAGTGCCCCGTGGGGACAGAAATGCACCTTGCTCTTCCATTTGAGAGTTGTACTGTACTGTTTCTCCTCGGTGTACAGGAATTATAGTGATCTGGTACTGCAGATAGTCTTTAAAAAGTCTTCCTATTACATAGTTATTAGAAAATGTTTTGGGGGAGTAAAGGGTAGCAATATAGGAAAACCTTGTCTTAAACATTTTATTCATCATTCTAAAAGAAAATATTTCATAAGAGGGTTTTTTAAATTTTCTTCCAAATGTTCAATTTTTCCAATTTTTCAGAAAAAAACAAAAAACATCCTCAGAAAAAGATGGGGGGGGGAGACGGTTTTTTTTCCAAATGTTTCTGTTTTTTTTCTGGGCCTTCCCATCTCTGTGCTTGGATAAGGTACTTGGTTCTGTACAGAACCCAGAATATTTAAGTCTTTGTTTCAAGAAGCTTGCATGTTACAGGAGAAAATACACTTAAATGGTATGTGAAAACTAAAGTTAGCAGTGAAAATGAGGTACCAGAGCAGCTAAGACATCTTGGTACAGCTGCAGAGGCATGAATTTCAACTTGCTCTGAGCTAATGATTAAGTCTGTCTACAGCTTACCCAGTCATTAACAGATATTCTGCTTCTAGTGGTTGTCCATACACACATCTTCACTGTGGGTATGAATTTGATCAGATAGCTCAGGCATTTGATTACAGCCTTTTTGTCTGATTGATACCCATATGGCGCTTCACAGACCCATCCTTCCTAGTCCTCCAAGTAGAGTATTTGAAGATTTGTAGGTTTAAAAGGTGAGGATGTCAAATACAAGGAGAGGAAGGAAAAACATGTGAAGACAAAAACAGGATTAAGCTACAGAAGACAGTGTGGAAGGAGCACAGCAGTTCAAGGAGGTACCCAGGAATGAACACACACATGTGCTGGTGGAATGGAGCAATGGAAGTCCATAAATGTGAATGTAAGAATTTAAAATTTGCTATGAAAAAACAGAAGAAATTCATGGAGTGCCAAGTACACATTAAGCCATTGATTTACTACCCCTTAAGCCTGATGATCCAGCCAGTTTTCCATCCATCCAATCCATACTTCCTTAACTTGCTTGCAAGAATGTTGTGGGAGACCATATCAAAAGCCTTGCTAAAGTCAAGGTATATTGCATCCAGAGAAACAGTCATTTCTTCATAGAAGGCAATCTGGTTGGTCAGGCATGACTTGGCCTTGGTGAATCCATGCTGATTGTTCCTGACCACCTTCTTCTCCTCTACATGATTAGAAGTGGATTCCTTGAAGAACTGCACCATGATTTTTCCAGGGACTGAGGTGAGACTGACCAGTCTAGTTTCCCAGATCCTCCTTCTTCCCTTCCTTAATGATGAGCACTATATTTGCCCTTCTCCAGTCATCTAGGCACTTTCCCAATTGCCACAAGTTTTCAAAGATAATGGCCAGCATCTCTGCAATCGTATCAGCCAACAGCCTTAGCAGAACCTTTGGCTGCATTGCATCTGGCCCCATGGACTTGTACACGTCCAATTTTTCTAACTAGTCCCTAATCTGTTCTTTCACCACTGGCTTCTCACCTCCTCCCCAGACTGTGCTGCCAGATACAGTAGTCTGGTGGCTGACCTTGCCTTGAAGACTGAGGATAAAGAGACTTTGAATACTTTAACCTTTTCTGCATCATCTGTTACTAGGTTGCCTCTGCCATTCAGTAAGGGATCCACGCTTTCCCTGATCTTCCTCTTGTTGCTAACATACTTGCAGAAACCCTTCTTATTACTCTTCACATCCCTTGCTAGCTGCAACTCCAGTTGCACTTTGGCCTTCCTGATTTCATACTTGCATGCCTGAGCAATACTTTTATACTCCTGCCTAGTCATTTGTCCAAGTTTTCATTTCTTGTCAGATTCTTTTTTGTTCTTTAGCTTACTGAAGATTTCCCTAAGCCAAGCTGGTCTTCTGCCATACTTGATAGTTTTCCTGAGCATTGGGTTGGTTTGTTTCTCCGCACTCAGTAAGGTTTCTTTAAAATACACCCAACTCTCCTAGACTCCTCTCTCTCTCAAACTGTCCTCTGAGGGGAGGTTCCCTGAGCAAATCGAAGTCTTCTTTTATGAAGTCCACAGTCCTTACTCTGTTGCTCTCTTTCCTTCCTTTTCTCAGAATTCTGCACTCAATCATCTTGTCACTGCTGCCCAAGTTGCCATCCACTTCTGCATTTCCCACTAAGTCTTTCCTGTGTGAGCAGCAGGTCAAGAAGAGCACAGTCCCTAGTTGGCTTCTCCAGCACTTGCACGAGGAAGTTGTCCCCAACACTCTCCAAAAACTGCCTGCACACTGCTATATTGCCTTCCCAGCAGATGTCAGGGTGATTTGAAGTCCCCCATCAAAACCAGGATCTGTGATCAGGAAAATTCTGCTAGCTGTTTAAAGAAAGCCTCATCCACCTCATCCTCTTAGTCTGGTGGTCTATAACAGTCACTCACCACCACATCACCCTTGTTGCTCTCCCCTCTGACCCTGACCCATAGACTTTCAGCAGGCCTGTCTCCAGTTTCCTACTGGACCAGTGGAACCAGAGATTACTGATACACTAGAAAGTTTGCGGTTTTTTGCTGTAAGGAGAGAGCAGCAAGCAGAAGTAGAAGGCAGTGGTTGGAAGTGGGGTTTTAAGAAAGTGAGACGAGTAGAGTAAGACAGTCAGGTACTGTACATTATGAGGGCAGTGAAGTTATCTATAATGATGGTATTTTGACTGTTTTGTTTTTTTAAGTTTGTAACCAAAATATGGTAAAGTACTATAGGTCCTGCTAAACCAGAGGTAGGCAATTATTTTGGGCGGAGGGCTGCTTACTGAATTTTGGCAAGCCATTGAGGGCTGCATGACAAGCAGCCTGGGGCAGGTAATTATTACTTTTCTAAATTTTTTAGGGGCCCCTGTGGGCCAGGTAGAATGGGCTGGTGGGCCACATCTGGGCTGCGGGCCACATTTTTCCCACCCCTGCTCTAAACAATCATGGAGCTATTTTTAAATGTGGCCAAAGCATGGTTTTGTAGATATCTGTGTACTACAACTAAAATAGAGGGACTATTAATGGACTACAAAAACACCAAAATAAATAATTAATGCAGTAGCTTTATAAACATCACTGGAATTAATAAGTTGATAAGTCTCAGTATATCCAACATGGTGATATGTTATTCAGAGTACATGAATTAGAATAATTGGTAGTAATTGTAAGTATAGTTTTGGAGCTTGCTCATTACTGGTAGTCTCTCTACAGCTGGACAAGTCATTACAAAAAAAGTGGCAGAATGTGAGCTAATGGGAACTATTCATTTTATTTTTCCAGATCACTTTGATGAGTTGTACAAGGTGACTCTCCAACTTAATCAGACTACTTATATTATTCCGAAAGGTGAATACCTGCCCTATTTCAGCTTTGTTGAAATAGCCAAGAAAGGAATTGAGGGTGCGTATAGTGATAATCCAGTTATACGCCATGCTTCTGTTGCCAACAAATGGAAAACTATCCACCTGATAATGCATAGTGGAATGAATGCAACTGTGATCTATTTTAATCTTACATTTCTAAATAAAAATGATGAAGAGTTTAAAATGCAGATAGCTGTTGAGGTTGATACTAGAGAGGAACCGAAATTAAACACAACTACCTCACAGAAATCTGACACTTACCTGAAAACTACAACTTCAATACCTGAAGCTGAAATGATTTTTGAGGATATTCCTGAAGAAAAACGCTTTCCAAGAATCAAGAAACATCCAAATGGCACATCGGAGGGTTTTCATCAAAACATGGTAATACCTCTAGTAAATGTGTCTTTCCTCCCTGAAGATATTCAGCTGGCTTTGCAAGACCTGGATTTAAAGCTAGAAAATGGTGACCTCACTCAGAAAGGATACAATCTGTCAAAGGCTGCCCTTTTGAGATCTTTTCAAATGTTACCTACTGTTAAAGAAGATGTAATAACAGAAATTCAAAAGCTGGAAATAAAGGACAATGGTGCTGGTTTAAAAGACCAAAAAAACCTTACTAATCAGCAAAAACCTGGTAACGATTTAAATGGAGGCAAAAAAGAAGCTACAATTAAAATGCATGATGTAGTTCCTTCAGAATTGATAGCTACAAAGAGTACTTTTGTGCCAATGAACATAAATGGTCAGTTTCAGTTAAAATCCATTTCTAAAACAAAGCTTGACTCAATGCCTTTAACCCAAAATGTGGGAAATAAACCTGGATCTCGAGAAAAAATACTGAATGCACTCATACTAAAGGAAACTTATAAGTCAAAAGATACTGGGAATGTGGAGGCTGCTGAAAAGCCTGATGGAATGGAAATAAACCCAGGTCATGACCAAATAGATACAAAAGGCAAAGCTTTTCCAGGAAGAAAACTACAGTATTATGCTGGAAGTGATCGAGGCTTTTTGCCATGGGAAAAAAGGAAGTATTTCCAAGATCTTCTTGATGTAAGTATCCTAATTGCATCCACAAAATAGAACTTGTAGCTTCAAAAGATTTGTTAGATTTGCTTATCTGCATTATTTAATGAGGTACTGTTAAGATAAAAATTGTATAAAACCATTCTTACCGCTATTTGACAGATTTTTTTTAAATCTAATTTACTTTACTTTCTTTTTACTGCTAGTTTCATTTACTTTCTGCACTTCTAGTTGGATGGTGAAAAATGACTGGTCTAATTCACTTCTTTCTCTAGTTGTCTTTTAGAAAGTCAGATTCAGTTCCTACTTTAATGAAGTGCCACTAGGCTGCAACTCAGATTTGTAGCACTGCCAGGGGGTTGAACTGATCCCCATTTAAATTCTGTGGGCGTGTCTACACATGATATTAATGTGACACAATTAAACTTTGGCACAGTTCGGGCTGGAGTTTATTCCTCCTGGGCATAGCATTTACACGTGCACTGAGGACTGCAGAATTCTAAGCCAGGGCAGCGCAGCCCCAGCGAGCAGGGATTCTGGGGGTTTAGCTCTCCAGCCTGGAGCCGTTTCCCCCCTGCCCAGCCCCCCAGCATAACATGCTACGGAAGGGCTGGCTGGGGCACAGGGGTGATATAGTACAGAGCTAGTCAGCAGGCAGCTGTAAATAACGTTATTGTAGGATAGTACTTCTGTTGGGAAGTACTATCCTATGGCAGAGTTGGTTAGTTTACTGCAGTATGTGTAGTAGCGCACATGTAGATGCTGCTGCTTTACTGCAGAGCTAATTAGTCAACACTACAGTAGTCTCGTGTAGATGCACCGTATGTGTGAAGACTTAGTTCATTTCTATATAAATCTAGTCTATTAAAATATGCAATCTCTATTTTGGATCTATATGCTACATTGAGTGCCTTTTCTAGTAAGTCAACCAAAAACTAATATGAAGAACAGATCAAGCGAATATGTAGAAAACACTCTTCCAGATGCTCATCCCAAAATTTTTGGCAGGGTATCTCCTGAAGGGAAGGACATGGCAGCCCTACAGACCTATTTGGCTAAGACTGATCCTTACAGCTTTCAAGCCGTAGAGATGCTGCATTTAAAATTTAAGCTCTCTTTATTTTCATTTGAGCTTAATCTTTGATTGCACTCTATTTAAGAATATTGTTTTTACATTCAGGGGATCAGATCTTGTTAACTCAGTGCATAATCAGAAAAAGAAATGTGTGATTATAAATAAGTCCCTTAGCAGATGGTGGTTTTAATTGGGCTTTTGTTTTTAAGTTGTATCAAGTTAAGTAAAATTCTGTACGTCATTCCTTATTGTGATAAGGACATAAGGATGAGGCCACATTTTAAATCCTTAAGATGTTCTTTTTGAACAAGAACATGTTAAAACTGCTGTCATATTTTTCAGGTATTGAAAAAAGCTCGGCATGTCACTGGAAATGTCAGTCTGCATCTGGGTTTAATGGATTAATGTTTGTGTTTCTGATAACATACATCTGGTATATGCCTGTCATTATTTAGGAAGAAGAGGCATTACTTAAACAGATGTCCTACCTTACTGATGGTAAACAAACTGGGAGGCATCTGAAAGATACGTTTGCCGATTCTCTTCGATATGTAAATAAACTTTTAAACAGTAAATTTGGATTTACATCCCGAAAAGTCCCTGCTCATATGCCTCACATGATTGACCGCACTGTTATGCAAGAACTACAGGACATGTAAGTATGCTTTTGTTTGAAACAAAGTGAAAGAAAAACTGGAGCTGGTGCAATTCTTTTCTTCTGTGTTTGCACAGTTGAATTTATTGCTGTGTATTGACGGCTCGTTGTAAAACAGTGTGAAATGGGAAAGAAAACATGTCTTTATGGGACAGCAGTGCTAAAATAAGTGTTCTTTGGGGAGCTTTTCTGTTAAGGTATGTTTTGCTGTTTGAAGTGTCAGAATAGGAAACTGATTTTTATTTGATTTGGACAGGTTTCCCGAGGAATTTGACAAGACATCATTTCACAAAGTGCGGCACTCGGAAGATATGCAGTTTGCTTTTTCGTATTTCTATTATCTCATGAGCGCAGTTCAGCCACTGAATGTTTCTCAGATTTTTGATGAAGTTGATACAGATCAGTCAGGCATTTTGTCTGACCGGGAGATTCGTACATTGGCCACACGAATCCATGAACTGCCCTTGAGTTTGCAGGTACATTTTATTTTCCAATATAGTTACCACATAGAAAAAACAAATCTTTACTCTTTGCTGGAACTCTGTTAAAAGTTTAAACGTACAATGGAATTTTAATGTATGCTTTTTTCCAATTTAGGTAAAATAATACTGATGTTTTAGGTGTACTTGAAAAGCAGTTCATCATCCTTTGAATTGAATGGAGTGTTTAGCTTGCATATGTTATACTATGCAAAATGACTTATTCTTTACCTCAGGGCTGTCCAACTTATAGTTCACAAAGTGTTAAGCTGTGGCCTGCAGACTCCAAGCACCACTTCCCCCCTCCACCCTCATTACTCTGGTTGCCACTGTCAGTAGCTGAGGACAGGGGTAGCAGCCCAGGGCAGTGACTTTGTGTGAGAATGCAAAAGTAGTCATTGCCACAGAGGCAGCTGATCACAGTTGGCATGGCAAGAGCTGGCACTGCCACACATTGCCTCAGATGCAGAGCTGCGCTGCTATGCCTCTGTTTGCTATTGCTGCTGATAGGGTCTCTGGGCTCCTGCTTTATCCCTAGTTTCAGTTTCTTGCCCCTGCCCCTAGGGCAGCTAGCATAACCTGAAGAATATGTTGATTGGGGGCACCCATACAAGGCAGCTTGCTGGGGTTGGGGGAGCACCGGTGGCCAGGCAGGGCAAGCAACAGCAGCATGGTATGCAGCCCCCAGCTACTCAGAAGATGGGCAGCGCTTCTTTACATTACGTTGTGTTTAGAAGTCCCAGCTCAGAGTGGGAGGCTATTGTCACATCTCTGCATATGCATTGTAAGAGTCCTTGCCCCCAAGAAAAAACCTACAGTATAAACAAACAAGGCTTGTGAAGAGGCGGGAAAAAAGAGGAGGAAGGTTATGGAGGGTGGTGGTAGTAGCAGATATCTAAATGACGACAGTACCCAGAGACCTAGGCCCCTAAGTTGTTCTAGGCATGATACAATTAAAAAAAAAAGAGAGATATGGGGAGAGGAAATCTTCTCTGAAGCACTTCAGTTCTTAAATACATACAGAGGTGGGTGGCAGAGAGATGTGTATTTTCTGTATTTTACAGATGGTGAACTGAGAAGGGCATTAAATGACTTGTCCTCAGAATAGCACATGAAGGACTTAAGTTGTTTCAAACTGGGATAGCATAAGATTGATATTGTAGCTGTCATGGTCCAGAAATTATGCAAGAGGCAAATATTCCTTAGGGTGATATCTTTTATTGGACCAATTCTGTAGTTGGGATAAAGTTGGACAAGTTTTTGAATGCAAGACATTCTTCCTCAGGTCCCAGGTTCCAAATTGGGAAAACTTGTATTGTCCTGAAATCAACAATAGCACAGTTTTCTTTGTTTTTAAAGAGACAGGGCTTTGGTTTCCTTTGCTTTGGTTGTACTTCATTATGACCATGAATCAACCAAGTACTTAAGTACATGTCTAGTGTGTGCGCAACCAAGTACTTAAGTACATGCCTAGTGTGTGCGTAACTACTTTGACATTAGTAAGATTGCTTCTATACCTTTTATTTTAAATTGGGGACCAATATGAATAAGTCTTTTTCATTCAGAAACCGTCAGATTCATTTTTGTAGATAATTTAAAGATTTCTAAATATCCTGAATGCAGAAGGATGTAATATAATAGGATGCATAGTATAATTACTGAAATAGGTCAGCAGAAAAATGGGTTATGAATTTGTTTCTTTTCTTCTGACAGGATTTGACGAGTCTGGAGCAAATGCTGATAAATTGCTCTAAATCACTTCCTGCTAATATAACTCAGATTAATGTCATTCCACCAACACAGGAAGCTTATTATGATCCCAATCTGGTAAGAATAACTTTTGCCTATAAAGATGTACATTTTTGGATTATTTCCAAACCCTGCATCCACCAGATTCTAGTTGTGTTTTTTTCCCCAAATCATACTGACAAATTATTTACGAGAAAAAAGAATATTTGTGCATATTTCATAGTACACTGTTAACTATAAAGCTGTTATAAGCAACCCACTAACAGTTAGTTTAGAATGAGCCTCCACAAAGCTATGCTAGTGGTGTCCAGTTCATTTAACTTTGTGGGTTAATCAGGACTGCGGGGCTTCTTGCAGGCTGCATAACCTACCTCTAGCAGTGGGGCAGTGTCTTGTTGGCACTTCTGCCAGATTTGTTTTGTTGGCACACTCTAGAACCCCGAGGGTAAATGCCACTTCTGGTCCCCCTCTGCCCCCTCCCACCACCAATTTTAGTTTGTCAATCGTGACTGAAGACCCAAAATTCAGTGCTAGACAAGCAGTTGGAGAGGGCTGAGTGGCAGTGTTCACCATTTTGGGTTCCCGAGCCATACTACTTCAACAGCTCCAGTAACCGTGCCCAACAAGTTATGTAGGCTGCAATTTAACCTGCAGACCATGTGCTGCCTTCAGGTCACCAGTTGGACAGCCCCAAACTGAAGAATGCAAAGTTATGATTGCTACAGAACAACTTGTGTGCATGGTATTAAACAGGGTGTTCTTTGGAGGGGGGAAAACAAAACTCTTCAGTGTAATTCAGTATGTGGTAGACTAGAGAAAGCAGTGTGCAGAAAGCCTCTCAAAGGTGTCTGACAGCACAAAGCAAGTCTCGACCTGAAGTACCACATTTACTCAGTTATAAAATGACCCTCATTATAACACAGCCCCTCAATAATTAGATTCCTTATGTGGAAAATTTATTAGTTTAGAAGCATAGAATTGTAGCAAATGAGGGTTGGAAGGGACCTCAGGAGGTCATCAAACCCCCTGCTCAAAGCAGGACCCATCCCCAACTAGATCATTCCAGGCAAGGTTTTGTCAAGCTGGGCCTTAAAAACCTCCAAGGATGGAGATTCCATCATCTCTATTCCAGTGCTTCACCACCCTCTTTGAGAGAGTTTTTCCTAATATCCAACCGAAACTTGCTGCATCTTGAAACTGAATTGCTCCTTGTTCTGTCATCTGCTACCGCAGAGAACAGTCTAGCTCCATCCTCTTTGGAACCACCCTTCAGGTAGTTAAATGCTGTTATCAAATCTGCACTCAGTCTTCTCTGGTGTAGACTAAATAAGCCCAGTTCCCTCGGCCTCTCACAAGTCAAATCTCTCAGCCCCCTAACCATTTTTGTTGCCCTCCACTGAACTCTCTCTAACTTGTCCACATCCTTTCTGTAGTGGGGGGCCCAAAACTGGACACAGTACTCCAGATGTGGCCTCACCAGTTCCAAATAGAGGGGAATAATCACTTCCCTTGATCTGCTGGCAACACTCCTACAATTTCAGTCCAATATGCTGTTAGCCTTCTCAGCAACAAGGGCACACTGTTGGCTCATATCCAGCTTATTATCCACTGTAACCCCCAGTCCTTTTCTGCAGAGCTGCTGCTTAGCTAGTCAGTCCCCAGCCTATAGTGGTATATGGGATTGTTCCATCTCAAGTGCAGGAATTTGCACTTGTCTTTGTTGAACCTCATGAGATTTCCTTTGGCCCAATCCTCCAATTTGTCTAGGTCACTCAAACCTGGCCCTATCCTCCAGCGTATCTACTATTCCCCTCCACTTGGTGTTATCCATGAACTTGCTGAGGGTGTACTCCATCCCATCTTCCAGATCGTTACAGAAGATATTGAACAAAACAGGCCCCAGGACCAACCCCTGGGACACTCCACTTGATACTGGCTGCCAGCTAGACATCAAGCTGTTGATCAGTAGCTGTTAAGCCTGACGATCCAGTCAGCTTTCTGTCCATCTTACAGCCCATTCATCCAACCCATACTTCCTTAGCTTGCTTGTAAGAATACTATGCGAGACCATATGTCTTGCTAAAGTCAAGGTATATCATGTCCACTGCTTTCCCCATACCCACAGAGCCAGTCATCTCATCATAGAAGGCATTCAGGTTGGTCAGGCATAACTTGGCCTTGGTGAATCCACGCTGACTGTTCCTGATCACTTTCTTCTCCTACAAGTGGAGAAATGGATTCTTTGAGGACTTATTCCATGATTTTTCTGGGGACTGAGGTGAGGCTGACCAGTCTAATGTTCCCCAAATCCTCCTTCTTTTCTTTCTTAAAGATGGGCACTATATTTGCTCTTTTCCACTTGTTCAGGACCTCCCCTTATTGCCATAAGTTTTCAAAGATAATGGGCAGGAGCTCTGCAATCACCTCAGCACCATCAGATGGCATATGGCCCCATGGATTTATATACGTCCAGCTTTTTTAAATAGTCCCTAACCTGTTCTTTCACTACTGAGGGCTGCTGACCCTCCTCCCCAAACTGTGCTGCCCGGTGCAGTAGTCTGGGAGCTGACCTTGCCTGTGAAGACCAAGGTAAAAAAGGCATCAAGTACTTCAGCCTGTTTCTCGTGATCTGTCAGTAGGTTGCCTCCCTTATTCAGTAAGGGACTTACATTTTCCTGATCTTCCCTTGCTGCTAATTTGATATAATTATCCAGGTATAGAATCTAATTATTGAAGTTTTGTCTTGAATTTATCAACCTTCTGCTAGAGGAGGGAAGATAAATCTGGGGGGTCAGGTGGCCCCTTTGCCCCCCCCCAACTTCTTCCCCCTGCAGCCACTGTCCCACATAGCCCCTTACTGTCAGATCCTTCTCTCCCTGAGCACATGGAAGTGAGGCATAAATATGAAAAAACTGATCTTAAAATAAACATAGCTGTAGGAATTTGCATATAATGCCCTTAGACTTTAGTTCACCTAGAAATGATGCATTTTACCTTTTTGGAAACTTCTGCAAGTTTTAGCAGAGCTATTCCATAAACACACTTTTAAGTAGCACTTGAGCACCTGCTTATGGAGAATATGAACTTTACATAATATTGGTCTAAAGCCAAAAGGCTCATGATTTACTGTATAGTTCATCGTGCTGGACCCCAGCAGAGTGAGCAGCATTTCAGGCTGTGGTGTGCCCACAGCACAGCACAGTGTGTGTGTACTCCAGATACCACCCCCCACAAAGGAGCCAAGTGCTAATTGCCACCCCCTCCCCCCACTCATGACTGAAACTGGGTGTTCTTGTCATGAATCTGGAGTCCTCTAAAAATGTATATGCAGATGAGGCTCATATAAACCAGGTTGAGATTCACCTCATGGATGGTGGGGCCGCACTAATCATATGCAGCAGGCTGAGGGAGGGCCCAACAGAGGGATTCTGGGTGAACTGTTGCGGCTGTTTGATGACGTCTGCCAGGAATTTAAGGCTGGTGAAGAAAAAGGTATAATTGAGAATAGGAAAAAAAAGCGCAGCTCAGCTGTGCGAGAGAAGAAGTCATCAAAATGTATGCAGTGTAGTGGTTCAGTTGAAAAAGAATTAGCTCTGAGGGGGTCTGTGCTCAATGAGCACTATCTTATGTCTTATTCAAATGGAGTGTACGAACTAACTTATCTTTGTGTTAGATTCCCATCAGTATGTTTGTCCCTTATGGGTCATGTGTTATATAGTCATGGTCAGTGTTGGCTGCATTTAATCAGCTTCTTAGTTGGTTTCCATTACTGAGCACATGCTGCTCAGTTCAAAGATTGGCAGTGTATTTAACGCTGTTTTATTGTATGCAAATGTAAGATGAAGGACTTTTTCCCCCCATGTTGATGTGGGGAGGGGAGGGACTTCATTTAATATTTGAATAAATATGGTATCTCCTGTATAGCAAAATGATCAGCACTGTGTGTACCTAGTCATAAAGTGCCTTCCATGTAATTTCAAGACTTTTGAGTAATTCCCATTGACTTTCAGTGAGATTTGGGTTTTCAGTGCTTAAGTCATTTTTAAAAATGAGACCTTAGACAGCAGACAGGTGTCACATTTCAAGCATTTCACATGCCCTTTGAAGCCTTCTAAAAATACCAAAGCACTCCCAAGAGTACCTGTTGGAACAAGGTATTATTTAGAAGTGCTTCACTGCTTCTTGTGTGTGCATGCTCTGCAGAGTGCAACAAGGAACCCATGGGTCCTCCAGTATCCCACAGTGTTCCCCCCCTGGCCCCTCCCCCGCACCTCCAGGATGAAGGGTGGGGAGATCAGGGCAGAAAGAGGAAGAAATGGAAATGTAGATTTGAGAAGACTTCCAGTATTAGAGACAACACAGCCCAGAATGTTTCACTTGTCTTTGCAAGTCTCACACCTTTATGGTCATATTAGTCTAGTTCTCACACTTTCAAAGATTCAATTCCTAGATTTACCAACGAGGTAAAACTTTGAAGGAAGACATAATAAGGGATAGTTTCAATAAACTTGCTTGATACAGGGTTAAAAGTAAATCTGAGTAGTTAGAAACAATGTTTAATTATTTTGATCCCTTTGGAAAGCTAACGACATGTTACTAATCTAAGCACTAATTCATAATGTACTAACATTATCATTTTTAAGACCACTTCAAATAGCAACATAATAGTGTTTGGCTTAGTACAGACAGAATTCAGTTTTATTTTTGTTGTTTTTCAAGGCTAAATTTCTAGCAATGATCCTAGCTTTGTAGAAAACTTCCCTTGAGAATGGAGATTTGATTCCCAGAATTGTTCTTTTAAAATAGTTTATGCTAGGAATAATAAAGCTAATACTTACCAGCTGCTCTTCAGAGCTTGTCTGGTCAATTTTATTGGTTGGCATTGAGTGGCCTGCATCAGAGGAATGCCTACAGCAGCTGTCTAGCTAGCTACCACTGGTAAATAGTGTACTGGGGTAGGGGGGAATCAATTTTTGTCAGAAACCTATTACTTCATATAATATTGGTATGTATCAAAATTCCTTCTTTTTCTGCAGCAGAATGTTTTTTCACAGTACATAAACAACAAATGGTTATTGCTCTTAAAATGAAAAGCAATATTTTTGGTAGTTTTCAGTTGGTAGTTTGGGTTGTTTTTCTTCTTTTTTTCTTTTTTATAATATCTGGCTTTTCCAACAGGCTTTTAAGAATATAGTGTATTGAGCCAATACTTGTTTTATTACAGCCTCCAGTGACCAAAAACCTAGTGACTAATTGTAAGCCTGTGACTGACCGAATTCGTAAGGCATACAAGGATAAAAACAAATATAGGTATGTCATATTTCTCTTATAAAAACAATTGTAAAATTTGTAACGTTAAAAAGGTAAGGTACAATACTATTCTAGGATAGGAACATTTAATAAGGTACAAATACATTGTACATGTTGAATTAATCCAAAGGTTATTATCAATGGCACTTGAGCAGAAATGACCTGGAGAAAAGACAGCAATGATAAATATTTATGTATGTTTCATTGTCTAAAATGATCTGGAATTTTTCAATTTTAGTGATAACATACTATTCAATAATCTAAATTTTCTATATTGAACATATTTCAAGGAATGATCTATATTTAGCCCAATTCCTCTTCCTGGGGCCAAATTTTGATTCCAAGCTATGCAGCCAGGAGCCAAGTACCTCAAGATGTCTGTATAAATCAATCTTGTGCAGCAGTGACTCATACTGAGGACTGTTGGTGTGGTACAAAGGATCTTCTCCTAAGTTTGCAGGTGGCAGTTGTAAATCTACTTGAGCAGGGACCTCAGTCTCATCTTCCTACTAGGGCAGTGATACTATGGAACAGGATAAACAACCGTTTCTGGTTGCAGGCTGGAGGTGGGAGGGTAGGCAGCATGACATACTGCTGCTTGTCTCTACATCCACACAGGGAAAGTTCCCAGAACTGGTGCTTCTCCCCACAGAAGCATGAGGAGAGAATCTGCTGCGAGTGTTCATCCTGTGGCAGCGGTCTGGGGAGAGTGACCACAGAGGGTGCCCTCCACTGCCGAATGCCACCAAAGCCCCATGCCCACAAAGTAGATCCACAGGTTCCATGGGCCAGATCCAGCCTGAAGGCTGTAGGTTGCTAACCCCTGCTGTATAGAGCAGCTGAAGTGAAAGGTCACATTTGACCTTTGATGATGATAATGATGATCATGTCTTGTGGTGGCACTGAACAGAATTATAAATAAAAACATGGATTCCTCTTATTGGAATCACTTTGGGCAGTGGTGATTTGATTCCATCAACCAGGTGATTCCAGTAAAAGGAGACCCGTTTTTTTTAAGAACACAGATACTCACTCCTCCCTCACAGCCCCTTGGCCCTGCTCATGCCTCTCACAGCCCTGTTGGTGCCCCTCACCCCCCACCCATAGTCTCCTGCCCCCCCAGCCCTGTCAGAGGGGGTCCCCAGCTGCCAGGGGCTATGGGGCCAGGGATCCAGGTCCACAGCCCCCTTCCCCTGGCAGGAGGCAGTGGCTGCTGCAACGGAGCAGAGCCTGGCTCCCCACCTGCTGCTGCAGACACAGGGGGTGGGGCCAGCTTCCCAGTGCAGTGTACCTTTCCAGAGGGGCAGGGGGGGGACCTGCACCCCCCAGATTTGTTCGCAGGGTAGGGGTGGGGGCAGGCAAAGGCAGCAGCATAGGGTTGCACCCCTCAAAGCTACCATTCACACAAGGGGTGCGTTGCCAGGAAACCCAGCTCCTGCCCCCTGGCCAAGCTGCCTGCAGCCCTGTCTCACTCCTTACTGGGGCCCTAGCCCTGCCCAGCTCCCTCTCTCCCTACAGGGCCTCAGTCCCGTCCCCCGTCCTCCTCCCACTTAACTGCGGGAGCTTCTCTCAGTACATGTACACGGCACCCCCTGCCTGACCACCCTCTTCCCGCTCCCTCCCAGCCCCCTGGCAGGCTGGAACTCTGCCAGCTTGCAGAGGGCTCCTCACAAAACTGCAAAATCTCCAGGCTTCTCTGGTAAAATGATTCCAGAAACTGAAAATTATGATTCTAATATGAGCGATTTTTACATGTAATAATCTACAAATGGTTTTGGTTTTCCCGTATTGATTCAAATAAGCAGCTGATTCTATTAACCTGCAGTTCTATAAAGCTGAATCCCTGTATTATCAACTTTTTAGACATAACAGATAAGATAGTGATAACCATTAGAAAGGGGCAGAGGTAAGGAGAGATGAGGGCTACAACAGGGTAAAAAGAAAAAACGATAACCATAAGAAAATAGTGCAGAAGAGCACCAGCTGTAGTGAGTAAAAACTTGGAGATTAAATGATAAACCGTTTGAAAAATAGCCAATCAAATATAGAGTGGCAAATAAGTTAGGCATTTAATGTATAAGATTACATCATATTTGCAAAATCCAGTTTGTACTAATTTAAAAATTGTTTTACTAACACTAAGGTTTGAAATAATGGGAGAAGAAGAAATTGCCTTCAAGATGATCCGCACCAATGTTTCTCATGTAGTTGGTCAGCTAGATGATATAAGGAAAAACCCCAGGTATAAACTTCTTGATATATACTTTGTTTTAAGATTTGCTTTTATTTTCCTGTTTAGAATACATCAAATAGCTGGGTGTTATAAAACTTATATTTACTAGCTGTAAGGAAATCCTGAATAGAAACAGCTTTTTCTTGAATAAAAAAAAAATCAGGTTGAGCTCTTAATTATAAATAAAAATTGTTCTTTTGCACTATGGGATTTAACATTCACTTCTGTTAAGTTTATGTTTAAAATTAGCGGCAAACTTCAGTTACTACTAAGACTTGCATTTCTGGATTGGACTCTTGAGGGTATAAAGCTTATTGCAGGCTTTAAAGAATAGGCTTCTTTGGGGTATGTCCTATATGTATTTTCCTTTTTAAATTATAGTATTTGAAGATTAGAGCACTTCAGAGGTACTTTTTGATACAAAATCAGTAGAGCAATACATATGGTGCCCTCAACTACAGTTAGCTTTGAGGGAAAAAGAAAGCAGAATGCAATGTTAAATATTAGCCTGCAGTTTGTCCCCTCTCTCTTCACTTTGCTTTTGACTTTCTAGAGTACCTTAACAATATATGAGAGTGGGAGCATAGAATTAATATGAAGCTCTACTTTGTCCACTGGTTCAGTACATGAGCTTGAGCAAGCCACTTAATTTCTCCCTGCTTTCTTCATATGTAAAATGGGCATCATAATCATATTTGTAAAGCACTTATGCAGTATCTTTCATCTTACGAGCTTAACCAATGTAAAGATTTTCACAGAGTCCCTCAAGGAATGAGTGAAATGGTACAGGGATTGGTTTTGAAATATTCAGAATGACTAGAACTCTAGATTCCAAATCCTGGCAAAATTTGAGCCAACTTCCACCTTGTAAAGTAGTAAATAAAATTCCGTTCACTTGACTGTGACACTGTCAGACAGTGTCAGGTTTTTAAAACCTTAAAAAATAAAGGTGCTTTCTGTTTTTGGCTGATATTTAGTATCCCAGTAATTTGCCTCATTTTAATTGGACAAGGTATCTCTTTCCTTTACACCATTTTGTAGAGCATAGATTCTTAACCAGGGGACCATAGCACCATGGGATGTGAGATCCTTTCAAGGGTGCCGCAGCATGCCACAGTGTTAGCCCTGTTAGGTATACAAGCACAATTCACAAGATCAGCCCAGAAATTTCAAATAGGAATCCACAGCGTTTAAAACAGTTTGCTCTGTTGTGATCTTTCTGAGCTCTCTGCACCAGAAAAATTGCTCTATTGTTTTTCTTTATTTAAAAAACAAATTAAAACTAAGAGCATTTTTCAAAAGCTCCCTCAAGTCTAACAAGGGGTGCCTTTGCATCTTAAAATGTTGCAAACCACTGGTGTAGAGAGAGCAGTGTGAGCCAATTATCTTGGCTCCAGCTTTAATTCTGTAGTGATGGGCAAAGTATAAAGGCTTTGGTAAACTCCTTCACCCCAGGGAGACCAGCATGTTGGTAGTGAAGTTTTATGTGGATAGTCTGAACCATCTCTTTGAAATGACAGGTTCTACGTAAATGAAAAATATTTTCTAAACTCTTGGAAAGGGCACATCATACTATTCAGACTACAGCAGCTGACTAGAGCCTATTTCTTTCCAAAGGTTAGCAATTTCAAGGCATATGTTAGCAGATATGATTTCTCCCTCTGGGGAAAAAGTAAGGCTCTTGTATCTTGCAGTATAAATAGGGTACATAACCTTGTCCATAAGAGGGAAAGGGCATTTTTGCTGCCAAACACTGGCTCAGTGGCCAAGGATACATAGTTGTTTGGTACACTGCATGCTTCTTTAGTTGCACCAAACCTGAAGTACCTTGAATCTTGGTGTTTCTACTCTGAAAAGGTGACTCAACGCAGGGGATATTGTATAACATTGGATCCATATTTATTGGGTCACAGTAAATGTTAATTCTGCCCAGTTTACCAAAAAAATGTACAGTATGGTTTTTTTTCTGTCTGATAGTACTGCAGGGTTAGGCTAGGATTTACAAGTCAAGTTCTCTCTGGCTTATGTTGTCTTTCTTAGTCAAAGATCTCAAGGCCAAATTTTGCTTTTAGTAACACTGTTGACTTCCATGATTTTACTTAGAGGTTCTCAAAATTATGAAGTCAATGGTAAAGTAGTCTTAACACCTTTATACAGTGAAATTGACTTTGCTGCTCATCTTACTGTGAGAAATAAAACACGCTAGTAGTAGCCTCTGAACTAGTCTGACTAGTGTTGTAAATGGCTTCCAGTTTCTGTAGTCTGCATTCAGTAAAATGGTATGAGATGGCAGACACTGGTACCAATTAGAGGGCAGTTTTAATCATAGACAAGATAAGATGCAAGTGTAGCAAGCATGTTAGGAACAACACTGACTCGTGCTAAGCTGGCAAGAATCTGGAAAGGCCCAGACCATTGACATCTAAAAGGCTTATTTGATATTATGCAAATATAATGAATGTTGCTCCATACATTCTAGTTTATCTGTACCTATGAACAATACTATTTGCATTCTTTACTTGTTAATAAAATATTTATTTTAGTAAAATCAAATTAACAGTCTCTTATTATTTTTCTAGAAAATTTGTTTGCCTAAATGACAATATTGACCACAGTCATAAGGATGCTCAGACAGTGAAAGCTGTACTTAGAGATTTTTATGAATCCATGTTTCCCATTCCATCCCAATTTGAGCTGCCAAGAGAGTATCGGAACCGTTTCCTTCATATGCATGAACTTCAGGAATGGTAAATTTTACATATTCTCTTTCAGATTGTGTGAACTACTGCCCTGTATTGGTATCTAACCAGTGCATTAGAGCTTATTAGTGTAGCTTCTGTGTTTCTAGATGTTGTCTTGATGTACTTAGTTTTGATGATGACTGAGAGTTTGGACTTGTATTAACTTTTAATATAAAAAAAGTTAAAAAGTGTTTTAAAAAACAACCAGTTAAAAGCACCGAACCCCATGTGGGGCTAGTCTTGAAAGCAAACCTTAACTAAAGAAGAACAATTTAAATAGAGTAAGAATGAGAAAAACGCTTAGACTGCCTTCATTTCCACACACCCATGATTACACTTCAAAGACCAGCTGGCTCCTTTACTGTACACAGTGGCCTAGCAGGATGCATTCTGGTCCATGTTTTGCTTCAGGGCAAAGTGCCCAAACTCAGAGGCCAGATGCATTCAAACTAGATGCCGAAAGAGGCAGAAGGTGTCATCAGAGCCAGATCCAGCATCGCTATTTTAGCCTAGCCCAGGGGGAAATTGGTTGGGCAGATTATATCCCCTCAAGATGCCTCGTATGAGATTGAAAAGATGCATGTCATTTCACCAAAATCTAAGTCCAATACACCAAATAATGATAGAAATCCATTTTTAGCTACTGTGGAGTTTAGGCATAGCACTTAATTTCAGATTTAAGACCAATATAAATATAGCCCAAGAGCTATTCCAGCATGCTACTGATGAAGTGATGCTTTGGAACCAAAGAAAATGCACAGATCTTATGGAACACATAGCGAATAAGCGTTTTGTTTTTTAAACCAGAAGTTATATAGTAGCAAATTGTTGTTATACAACAGTGCCTTCTTTCTCTTTTTCTACTATTTTTACTTCATGGAATGTTGGAGAGCATGCAATGTATTAGATTCAAAAATATAAATCTTAATCTGCAAAACCTATCTCCATTTTTTTTTTTTGTACAGGAGGGCTTACAGAGACAAGCTAAAATTTTGGACCCACTGTGTTCTAGTAACATTGATAGTGTTTACAGTCATCTCATTTTTTGCTGAACAGGTAAAAGTTATAATTTTATCCTGATAAATAACACTTTCTATTACATTATAACAACCTTAAATAGAATGTAAATTTTAATTCTAATGGGCTTTGAATTCTGATTCTGAATTTGAGCAATAATTGAAATATTGTTTCATGAGAGAGAAAATATATGTGGAAAAGAAGTTTAAACAATAAAGGATGGAAGATACTATGACCAGAATTTTCAGAGTGATTATAGGGTTGCCTCTGTTTTTCAGGTGTTTAACTTAAGATTCTTTAAGAGCCTGGTTTTTTTTCAGAAGGCAGATGCAGAGCACCTTTTGAATACTAGGCCTACTAAAATTAAGATAGGTTGAGTGCTTAAAAACACCAATCACTTCTGAAAATTGTGGCTCATTTAACAAAAAAAAAAAAAAAAGAAAGAAAGTACTACTCAATTGATCCAGACAATATCTTCTTAAGGTGATACAGGCCTGGACCAAAGACCAGTGAAGTAATTAAAAAGACTTGTTGAATTTGATAGGCTTTGGAATTGGTCCCAAGAAAAATAGCCTCCAGTTCTACAGACTTTGGTACATAAAAGTACTCTCATTCGTATGAGTAGTCCCATTGAACTCAGTGGAACTAATCGCATGTAATTGCAGGATCAGGGTCTTAGATAACAATTTGTCATGCTACTGAAAACTATGTTTGCTTTTTATGTTTCATGTTGATGATGAACCTTACTTCTTTTGTACTTTTGTATTTAATGAAAAAATAAATTTTAAAAACGAAATTATACGATGCTGTTGTGGTCCTGTTCTTTTCCTGTGCATCTAATCTGTTTATTCTACTACATTACTTTTGTTCCCTTTTTTTATGATCTTATGAGGGGAGCATGATTCTCAAAAGCTTTACCTGTTATGTTTTTATTTAGTAACATAAAGTTTTACCCACAGCTCCGTTGGTTAGTTTGCAGCTTTTTGTAGGTACTTTGGGACAGCTGCTATACTAAAAATGCGGTTTAGGAAGTATAAATGGATTCAGTGTGCAAGGTCCAGATATCTAAATTAAAATATATGCTTTCAGATTACAGTATCAGTCTTGAAAATATTATTCCCATTATTTGCTGTCTGCCTGTAACCCTGTCATTCAGCACCAGAGAAAATAGATAAGCCTAATCGATATGTGCGCGCAAAATTGCTCCCTTCATCTTGTGGAGTGAAAAAATATAATGTGTAGTCTCATGTAGTTATTTGCTATAAAATATCTGATGTTTTATGGAGGTCAGAGGAGCATGGTTTGAGCAGCCCCTACTGCTTCTGGGGAGAACTAAATACTAATTTCTTTTTAATTTTTCAGCTAATTGCACTTAAACGAAAGATTTTTCCGAGGAGGAGAATCCAAAAAGAAGTTGGTCATGAACGAATCAAGGTGTAGAAGAGCTTTCTTTGGAAATCAGTCTACCTCAAGATATAATAATAATAAGCATTTAAAATATTAATTGCAAGTGTCTTTTATGGTGTGACATTTAGCTGGCTTGACATGAAGAAAATAAGTTAAATGCCCTTGGTTATATTCTTTATAGTACTGTTTGTGGTAGTCAAGCTATTTAGGTTATGGCAGAGGAGAAAACAAGATGGAAGTTGTATGTATATTGGCAGCTCTTGAGTGGTTTTACTTTATAAGAATCAGCTCATGGGCATGTTATCCTTTTTATAAAAAGGGTTACCAAAAGAAACCTAGCTGCATTTACAGCAGTGGACATTAATAAAGTATGATGTTAGAAAGTGAAATTGTTTGGGATCAATCAGCAAGGCGTCCCTGACCTTGCATTCCAAATCATTCTGCAAATTTGTTATTGGTGCTTTTTCCAGTTTTAGAAGAAAACTAGTGGGTAATTAATGAGCTTGCCATTTAAATTTAATAAATATTTAATTAGATTTATATGATATAGAAATAGCAACAATGCAGCCTCAGAGGTTGATATGTATAATATGTATCCAAATTAGGATATGATGCATATCCTAATGTTATAATACCCAGCTGTGGAGACTCAAGATTTTTTTTAAAGATTTTGTTTCTCATCCCTGTTCATTAAATTTCCAGGAATACTGTGGTATAATTTTTAGGCCTAACTACAGAGACAGGGCTGTAATCAAGTAAAAGTGGCTAGCATGTATTATTATTTTATAATCATTGTAAATCTACAAATAAAAGTGCCTCTCCATATGAATGAATAATTTATCATTTTAATGTAGCAGTGTATTAGAACAATGTTTTTCTTCTAAATGCAATAGTTATAGTCTCACATCAAACATTTGGTGTTTTTAAATTTGGAAAAGTTCTGGCAGTCTCATGTTTTCTTACGATATGGCAGATTAGCAAGATTTTAAAAGGAAGACAATGCTGTGATGCTTTTCAAACAGGTATTTCTGGCAAGTAATTTAAATCATAGTATTAATGGTATTCTAAAATCATATCTTTTTTGTAATTAAAACATAAGATGTAAAATGTGTGTGTTGTAAGATATTAACTTGTTTTGAAAGCAACTAAATCTATCTGAAAAACAGTCATGTTGGTCTATTCTGTTTTTGTTCTATAGAAAAAAGAAAGTACATCCAGTTCAGTAAATTACTGATTCATGACTTATGCTTTATAAAACCTTTGCAATTTTCACAAGTTGAACTAACTTTCTTATTATCCAGTCCATACACAAATTGTTAAATTTTAAACGTATTTTAAAATACAAGCATTTTTATCTTTCTTTGTAGGATGCAGCCAAGCTTCACGCTAAAATACCACAGATGATGTATATTATCCTGTGATGCATCAAAGTAAACATTTAGCATCTAAAATGAGCAGCTTGTATTTGTAGTGCTTCCAGTTGTTTAAAGTCTTTCATATAGGCATTGATTTGACACACAATTACAGAGAAGCCAGAATGAAATTGGATTAGGTTCATAAAGTTTACAATGTCGTGCCCTAAATTGGCTCAGTTTTAAAAGAATTTCTATATTCTGCATTTTAATTAACATAAAATCAAGTAAACAAGAAATGGCTGGGTGAAAAATAACTACAAGGTAGTTTTTCAAAGCTTTCTGCTAAGTTACATGTGCAGTTAACTAACTTGCATAAACGTGGCAGGTTATTGTGCAAGTGTTCTTTCATTTTTGCAGTTTAAGAAAACGGTATTGAAAGTACGTTCACAATATTTTGCTTTCTTGCAGCAACAATATCCATCCAGCAGAAGGGCTATAGATTGACTACAAAATCATATTTCCACATGTATGTCAAAGTTAGTAATGGCTGTGTCCCCAAAATATCAAGCAAACCAAAACAAATGAGGGTCCGGGGGAAAATCAGTATTTTGGTGAATTGGAAAGACAAAAATGTGTCTGGATTTATATTAAGTTAGTGGAGAATACAAATTAAATCATAAATGAAGAGTACCAGTGTGTATTTATTTTGTCTTATATTTTGGACTTTCGATACAAACTTCTGATATAGAGAGCATATTAGAAGCTACACAATATTTGAGAATGAGAGAATGTTTCTGGGACATTCTGTTTCTGGGCTTTTGTACATGCTGTAATTTTTATGAGCAATATGATTGTTTTTGGCCATGTGACAAAAACCTCTGTAAAGGAGGACAGTCAGGAATGGTATCACTGTTTGCTGTAAGCCAACAACAGTTTTATATCATTTTGGTCCTAAGAGTTTAAATTTATTTAAAAACGTGCTTTTAAAATGACAGTTTTCAAATAGATCTCAAAAACAGGAAAAGTTTGCTAAATTTAGCATATGGAACAATATGAAAGTGCAGCAAAGAAGAGGAATGCCATACCTTGCTTTGTTTAAAACTGATTCATCTTAAATACATCGCTTACTGCACTGGTCACCTGTTAAAATGACTTTTACTCATCGTTTACTAAAGATCATCTTTAATATTTTACTGTATAGAAAATAGCCAGTTTTTTAATGTTTACTTTGATCTAAACCTGAAATAATATGCATGTTATAACCTTTTAGTTTAGGCCTTGTTTTCATTGTCCTTCAATTTGCCAGTAAGAACTTTGAGTTCATTTGTGTTTCGAAAAAAAAATCCCCACGTGTACAACATTCCAATTTCACCATGTAACAGTCGCTGTCATTAAGGGACACATATGGGCATTGTGTTTCTACCACAAGTCATAGCTTTCAGTAGAAATCATGAGTGTACAGGTGTTCATTCATGCCCTTTCTGGGAGAAAGATCTTTCAGGTGTCAACTTGGAAGATCTCCCTTGTGAGAGAAAAATCTCAAGGAAGAGTGTTTATACATTCTCCTCCAAGTCTGGTCTGGGAGGGGAGTGGAGCAACAGGGCAAAACCCTCTGCACATTCCCCAGGTGGCTGCTCCAGTCCTCTTCTGAGCCAGTCTGGATTCTGGTCTGGGGAGCGAGTGTGGGTTGCCTGCTGCTTCCTTGTTATGCTCCTGGCAATGGCAGCAAAGAGGGGGAGTTTAGATGCTCCTTTTCCGCTGCAAACGGGAATGGGTGGGGAGCAGAGTAACTGCTCTTTGCCCCCAGTCTGCTCTCTAGACCAGAGTTCCTGGCTTGCGGGGGGGTGGTAGTTATTTTGATGCTCCATTTCCCACACCTCCCAGACCCATTTGGGACTGGAGGGAAGCAGCTACCTTGCTCCCTGCTTCTTCTCCAAACTGGGCACTGTCTTAGGGAACAGGCTGGGGGCTTTGCCCTATTGTTCCCTCTGCTCTGCTCCCCACCCACTTCACAGACGGCTCTCTAGAGAAGACATGGGTAATCATTTCTTGCAGCTTGGGTCCCCCCACCACACCCCTTCCCAGAATAGGAGTAAAGCAACTACTGAGACCTAAGCCTTCAGACTGGGATCAACCAGATCTGGTGAAAGCATGAAGAGCAGGAGAGAGGGACAGCTGCAAACTAAATGCCCTCTACTGGAAAGATTTCTACCAGTGAAAATGTCTTAGGCCAATTTTGTATTGGAAATTTTTGTTTGTGGCCAAAATTGTGTTCCGTAGCAAGGAGCTATGTGCAGGCAGAGTGTGCAACTGCTCAATGCTCCTTGGAGGACGTGGATAGATGAAATGTCAGATTCTTTCAAATTCTCTCTAGCAACCACAGAAAATGATCCAAATCATCCATATATTTCAATAAGCCTTATATAATTTTGTTTGACTTGAAGACCTTAACAATACATTTGTTTGACTTGAAGACCTTAACATTACAAGATGATCTACTGAGGTCCCTTCCAACCCTAACATCTATGAATCTTGAAGACCACAGATGCTTTAGTGCAAGGGTATCCTTTATAAACCAGTCCTAGAGCAGAGCACAACATAAATTCATTCTTCATATGTAAGACACTTCTGCTATCATCAGCATTTTTTTTCTGCCACTCTAAGCAGTAAATTAAGGTTAAGATTTAATTATGTGCCTTAGTTGGTAGTCCTCTGTGCAAAAAGTATTTCCTCTTCCTGTTGGTTTTCCCTGGGATGTTCTAGTGCTGAGTCATCTGAAGAAATAAAATTCTGGGTTTTGTGCACAGTGGAGCTATGGGGTTAACATCCTGTTTGCTCACCTTTATTAATTTCTAATTCAGTGCATTGTGAAGCCTGTTATTCTTAGGTACATTGTCCAGTAGGGTGTCTTTGGAGGCTAAAGAGCATCTCTAGTGTTTCTCTTTGGTCAACCAGTGGTAGTCTTTTGTGGGTGGGGAGACAGGGTGTGACACTTGAAGCAAAGGTTGGTGTGGGGCACCTCAAGGCACACAGGTCGGGGGGTGCCACCCCTGAGGGCTCTGACTTCTCTGGCACCCCTTGCCCCATGCTGTCCTGCCAGGGCCTGTTCCTCCTGCGGAAGGTGAAATCCAAGGGGAAAAACCCAGGGGCAGATCCAGGAAGGGGCAGTCAGTTGTTTCTTCCCCCCTTCCTGCTCCACCCAAAGTTTAAAACCAGCTGCCTGGTAAGGGCCGCAACATTTCTAGTCAGGAAGCACTGCGGGGGTTGCTTGATTTCATGGCGCCTTCCTTCATTCCCCACGCTTTAACAACAACTTTCAATGGCCAACCGCCCTCTTGCAACCCTGCTGGCTGTGGGCGGCTCCTGGGCACTGAGCTCCTAGTCCTGGTTTCAACCCGAGCCGAAACCAGGACCCGGGGTGCGGACACTGGTTCCCGTGCAGCACTGAGGGCCGGGGGGGGGGGGGGGGGGGTCAGGATGCTCCGGGAGCTTCCGCAGCGGCTCACCATGCGGCAGCAAAACTAGGTCTTCAGTGCTAGCAGAGTGGGAGCAAATGAGGGCTGGGAGGGACCGCGGGAGAAGGGGGGGCATCCAGGCGAGCATGCACGTGTGGTGTGTGGCACCGCGGCCCTGTCTGCAGTGCTACACGTGGCTACACGCAGGTGCTTGAGAAGTACCAGCTTTATCCTGAAGATGTTCCACTCGCTGCTGTGGGTACCCGGGGAAACAGGTCGCCCCTCGCGGGGACGTGCCCAAGAGGTGTGGTCCGGCCCCCTGCTCAGAGCAGGACCGGCCCAGCCCAAGCTTCGTCTGCCCCCGCGCTGGTGCCTGGTCCAGCGCCGCCTTGTGAGAGGGCTTTTCCTCATCTCCGACCTAGACCTGCCCAGCGGCCCCTGGGGACCATTGCTCCTGCCAGCATCTGCCACCCCGCCGGCGGCGGTCTGCTCGTGCTCTCCCCTGGGGTAGGGGCAGGGGCCGTGCAGGCTGCTGTCAGCCCCCTGCCCCGCGGCTCGGGAAGCAACACCCTTGGGGGCTGTTTTGGACCTGGCTTCTCCCGCTTCTGTGCACGCAAGCGGAGCCAGCCAGAGCCCGTCCCGACATCTTTCTCCCGTTTTTTGTTGGGGGATTTTTTCCCCCCACAACCTTCAAACCTCTGGTGTCTTTCTCTGCGGCAGAGGCGGGTCCCTGCCTCCGCCGGGCACTGCCCGCCCCGGCGCCGCTTTCCCGCCTTTCCCCGCTCCCTGTCCCGGGCGGAGGCGGAGGTGGAGGCGTCGGGCAGCGCCGGAGGGTGAGGAGCCGCCTCGCTCGCCTCACGGCCCGGCCTGGTCCGGCGAGAGGAGGGGAAGGACCCGGGACTGCGGTTGTGCCCCGAGGGCCTGGGGACAGCGAGGGGCTTTCACCTCAGAGACACCCCGACCCCGCACTGCTGAGGAGAGAAGCGGGGTGGTGGTGAAGGGGCGGGGGTCCCTGCGTGTCTGAAGTACAGGCCTCTGGCTCTCCCCGGGGCGGGGAGGGGGGTGTCTTCAGGTGTTTTGAAGGAAAAAAACTCTTCAACCAGATACTTATCCCCCTCCCCAACTCCCACCCTGCAGCTTGAAGACCCCAGGCTCCTGGGCTGCAGGTCTCTCCTGAGGTTCAACCTTCCCACCCTCCCCACCCTTTGGAGGCATCCTCCATCCTTGGATGGAGATTGTCCAGTCTCCCTTGGATGGCGCAAGAGTGTCAAACATCCTTGGGGGGGGGGTCCGTCCCCATCCCCCCTCAGAGCCAAACCCAGCTCCAGCAGCAGGCAGGGAGCTGCAGGGGTTGCACCCAACCCCCTGCCACTGCCGCCCATAGGCCCACGCACCCAGCTGGGCCCTGGCATTTGGCTATGGTGCGATCCAGTGCCAGTCCAGCTGCATGGACCACCCTCAGCCCTCCCTGTGCACTGGCATGACCCAGGCCACAGGGCTATGTCATCCCCTAGGAATGGAAATTTGGCAGCGAGGGAGCAGCTGGTGGCAGTATGAATGGCTGCAGCTCTGGGCTGTCACAGCAACTGATGCTGCTGCCACTTTCTGCTGCCACAGGCTGGATCCAACCTGTAGACCTTAGGTCGAGCACCACTGGTTTAAAATATCCTGCATATCATTTGGTTTATGTAGAGGTAATTTATTGATACTGTTTCTTTTATTTAAGGGTTCATTTTAATCCTTGTTGTCTGACATGTGCTTTTTTTTAGTGGATAAAGCAGCATTTACAATTTTATCTCTGCTTGGTCTTTGGGAATAGCTGGTGGCAAGCCAGAGTGTTGAACTGTGCCTCCATCTAGCTGTTCGCTGCCTGACTACCTTACGCAGCGCAATCAGGTTGGGAAGAATGACTCCCTTGAGCCTAGGTTTTTATTTACCATTCTCATACTGCACCACATCACATAGGTTGTGTTATTTTTGGGATATGTGTTTTTTTTTTTAAAGCAGTTATTCCCTTAACCAACAAATGCAATTTTTAACACAAATTAAACATGGAAACACCAGAAAAGGAGAGCTTGAAAATGACTGTTGTAGGCTAAACTACTACCATAGGCAAATTCTACTGTTGTGGTGGGGAAAAACATGTACAGCCACATATGTTTGTACTTGTCTATTGTTCTACTGAATATAAAACACTGAGAGGGTTTTAAATTTAATTGTATACATACTTGTAACACTATTTATTACTAGTAACTTTTTCAGTGGCAAGACACTGACAGTACCATAGTTCTGCTTTGCCTGTGACAGGTTAGGGAGTGATCTTGATGTGTTAGGCATTATGCATGGTAGTTGTGTGCACAAGTTGTTCCTGCTGTTTTTCATAACAGGTTAGACAAACAATTGTCTAGGATGATTTAGACAGGGATGATACTACCTGGATCAAGAGGTGGTAGCAGATGACCTCCTGAGGTCTCTTCCAATTCCCTACTTTTTATGATTCTGATTCCTTATTCCTTCCTAAAATAACTTTTTGTATGATTTTGTAAATCCATTTTAATTAATGTGCAAGGTAGTACAGGGAGATGCTAAATGTATGCTGTATATTTAAAAAGGAATTAAAAAAAAAAAAGTTTCTGCAGCCTACAGTAGAACCCCACACTACAAAACTATAAAAGCTAAAAATTAAGGAAATTCAGAAAAGGAATACAAAGTTTGGGAAGGCCATAAGCCTGACTTTTTTTTTCTTTAATTTCCAGAAGGAATACAGTTCAGAATAAACTCAGGGTGCTTCCCAGCTTATCCAATTTTTGGCATATTCAGTAATAATGCAGTTCCTTGACAGAAATCAAATCTTGATGTCATGAAATATGTAATGAATATTAAAAGATAAATAAAATGATGTATGGTAGGGCTGGAGGAGATGTAGAGATCCTATAGTCTGTCCACTTGCTCAAAGTATACCCAGCCCATCCTTAATTAATGTTTGTCTAACCTTTTTAAAAAAAACCAACCCAGTCTTACTAGATAATTCATTGAAGTGCTTAAAAGATTTCATAGAAAGTTTCATAGGATAAAGTTAACATGTCAGTATGAGCATCACTAGAATTTGACTTTTGAAAATAGCATTTAAAAAGTTAATTGGTACAATATACTTATTATGGTAGGGGAAGAGAAACACTCTGATTATGGCACCTTCAGGAAGAAAACATCCTGGGAAATCTGGTAAACCAGTTCAGGAAGATCAAGCTATATGTACCTATGACTTCCAGGAAGAAAAGAAAGATCTGAGTGGATCAGAGGAAGATAGGGAAGGTACATCAATCAACTAAAATTGTGTTAACTGGGAATTATGCATTTAAATGTATATATTGTAAGTTACTCAAATGTATATATTGTAAATACTCAAATGGTACATTGCTCTATTTTTGACATTTCTGATAACAGATAGAAATGGGGAAGTCAGTACATCAGAGTGATGGCATTATGTAGCCTTCCTTGTGAGGCAGCCACAGACAGATTGACTTGAAGCCAATGATTCTGACTGGCCTTCAGCTGGAGAGAACTACTTAAAAGCAATAGAACAGCTCTGTGTAGCCAGCGTATGGTTATAAAACTTAGGCTTCCCGTTGTCATCTGTAATAGAATAAGTCTTTTTATGCTGCATTCTCTTCTGTACTTGGAAACAGTAGTGTTCCTCTCTCCTTTGTATCAGGTATGTGGACAGAAGAGAATAGAGAATGATGGTCAGCTCTGTTACCTGTGTACCAAGTGCTGACTGATGGATTTGGGAATGCAAGAAAAGTCTTCTTAAGCTATAAGGAGGGATGGTATTTGTGGCTTGGTGGCAGGGAGGAGTCAAGGGTGTGGAAGGTCATGGATGAACCAAGAGCGAAGAATGGGAAAAATGCATTAGAGCGGCAAGGAGAAGCCTCTGAAGAGAAAGACAATATAACAAGGAAGAAAAAAGGCACAGAAAGGAAGCATATGTCAGCCAGCAAGGCAGGATGGTTTTGTTTTATGCCCGAACCACGTAGCTGCTAAGCAGTGCTATCTTTTCCTAGGAAATATAGTAATGGGGTTTCATTTAGAATTGACTAACCAAATGGTGACATCCTTTCAAAGTATTTACTGCAATGCCTCTTGTTTTGGATGCTGAATTTCAGGGAGCACCATTTGTCTTTTGTTGGTTTTCCCCTCTTCAGTTGTTCGTTAAATCGTTTACAGAAGATCTATACAAGTGAAGATCTTACAGCCACTGTCTCATATTGAGAATGTTGGTTTTCCTGCTGTGACTTTAACTGCTTCCTGTGAAGCATTTGACAGATTTCTCCAGAGTGGGCTAAACTTTAGTGAGGAATGAGCATAGATCTATTTTGGATACTGTATGGCCCATACTATTAGAGAAAAGCCATCTCTGCTGTTACTTCTCAATCAACCGCAGTGTCTTCCTTGCATATATATCTGTGTAATGTCTATATATGGTTATTTATAATCTGAGACACCAGTGGTTGGTGTTTACATTAAGCAGAGTGTCTGTTTTATAGCTCTACATCAACAGTAGTTCTGAAGAAGGTAGCGAACATGTACAGATCTTTTGTTTTTAGGCTGTCACATGACACTGATTCATACTGCTTTAAAAAAGTAAAAACCCTTTTAATACAATATTTTGGCAAAATGTATTTCAGATTCCAGCATCAGACAGACCTCACATTTTTGGGCCCAGTAGTAGAAATCCTGTATGTATGAAACCCAAGGGATGAGAAGGTCCAGCGATTATAAACTACTGCAAGACCATTTCAGACTGGACATAAGGAAGAATTTCTTCACTGTCCAAGCCCCCAAGGTCTGGAATAGGCTGCCATCGGAGGTGGTTCAAGCACCTACATTGAACGCCTTCAAGAGAAATTTGGATGCTTGCTGGGATCCTATGACCCCAACTGACTTCCTGACCCTTGGGCAGGGGGCTGGACTCGATGATCTTCCCAGGTCCCTTCCAGCCCTAATGTCTATGAAATCTATAAAATCTTCTGAAAGAAGGGATAGCTACTTAACCGATAATTCTGCTTTCTTAAGGACCCTATTTCATAATACTACAATTCACCCAAAATTTTGATTTCTGTTTTAAGTTGTTAATTTTTTTTAAGGTCAAATTATTTCCATCTTTGAAATGATTATTTTGTTGCTAGTTTGGGAATACAGTCATTTTTTTTCTAGAAGGTTTGCTGTTGTGGCTCAAACATTCAGTATAGGACTAATTGAAAAGGTCCTAGAGGAAATCGATGGTGTGCCTATTCAAATCTGGTACTTGGGGAAAATCTAGGACATAGAGGGGGTTTTAGTCTGTCTTATGCTAAACAAATTGTAGATTTCATATGATTTCTTTGGAGAAAACAGTTACAGAAAAAAAAACATAACCACTTTCCAGCAAAATAGTTGATGTGGTCTCTGTTTTTTGTTTTTTAAATACTTGAAGGCGAGACTCCAGTAATTGATAAACATGGGAAAAAAAGACCTTCAGTGATGCCTCACAATGTGACTGAAGATGATGTGGGGTAATTTTCTTTAAAATCTTAATTTTTTGTTACGAAATTTTGAATAGGTATTAGTTACTGAAATTTGATAAGCCTAGTTTTGTGTGTCATAGATTCCATTCAGTTAAAATGTCCAATAGATAGAAGACCAGATAAAGTGTGTTTAAAAAAGAAAAACGTACATATGTGTTTTATAGAGAAACACCAGTTGTTTTGAGTGATAACTAACAGCTACAATGTAGTAGGGAAAACAGCTTCTCAAAACTGTTTTGTTTCCTCCCAATGGTGTTTTACAAGTTCCACCCCATGTCATTTATCATCTTACTGTCTTTCTCAAATCTTATTTTTCTTAAGAATTATAACACTTTCAAATTGAAGTGTTCCATTATTACCTGAAAAGCTCCATTTTTTTATATGTAAACTTTATTTATAAATAGAACCTTCTGAAGGTTATGCTTGAAAATGTAGTTTTGGGAAAGATGTCAAAATTAACAGATTGAAGTTGTGACCAGTTCTCTTTGTCAGAAAGGGAAAGGCAGGCTTCAGAAGAAATAATACCTCTTTCTTAACAATGACTCAGAACCTGCTGTGGGCCTTATTAAACCTCTGCTCTCTCTCCACTGCCACACATACCTGTTTAATCATCTTTCTGTTTTAAGTGCACTATACAAAACAACCCCCATTGTCTTTTATTGTGACCAGGGCTGTCCCCCAGCATTGCCAGTCTTGATGATATATTATTTTCTTCCCCTATCTTATTACTCTCACCATCCTCATACATAGAATAGTTCTATAGATTCTTGTTTATCAGTTTACCACTTTTACAGTCAGGTTCTTAAAAATATTCCCGCCTTGTTCCTAGGATGTGAGTTAACAAAATATTGTCATTAAAAATCATTCCATTTAGCCTGTTCTTTGGCTTTCCTATTTTTGTGTGTTTTAGGTAGTGCCAAGGAGGTAACATAGAGGGACTTAATCTTGTGTGTTGTACAACAGCGGCAGCACTTTAGTGTTACTGTTTTTAAATAGAGGGGAAAAAACTGTCAGTTCAGCTTTTGCATTTGTTCATATTCTGTGGTCATTTATACAAAAATATATTCAAAGTTTCTGAAACACTAAATATTTTGTAGGGGTGAAGTACAGAATATGTTGGAACGGTTTGGAGGTAAGTGTATTTTATTCATATCCTTAATTAAGCAGGAACTTTTTCTTGATTTCCTGATTCTATAAAAAATAATGGAAATAGCACAAAGTTTAAGAGTGACAGGCAAAAAAATGACAAATATTGTAGCATCTTTATAGCTGTACGCTACTTTCTGCTAAAAAAGAAAAATTAACATACATAAATGGAGCACCATGCAAGAATCCAATGAAAATATAAGTGCAAGTATTTTTGTAGACTGATTACAAGGAAGAGAGATTAGGAAGGATGCATGCATATAGTTTAATATGAGTCACATACTAGAGTGACGATGATTTTAAAGATGAGATTAGAGATACAGAGATCCAATAAAGAAGGGTATAGGTACCTACACATTCTGTACTGAAGCACCTGCCTTTGAGGCACCTGAATTCCAAATAAAGAGTTAGGTGTGTGGGCGAGAGAGTGACATGACTCAGAATGATTATACAAAAACCTTCTGCCAAGTGGGGAACTCCCATGAATCTTGCATTCCTTGCCGCACAATAATAAAGCTTCAGCAGGTGGGGTAGTGTACGCCTCCATCCTAGCTTTGCTTCTAACTTGGTGATTACAGCCACTCCCAAGAAGTGAGGACTGTGGATTTGAATCACTGGAGACTGAAAACAGTACAGTATTCCCACTTTGTGGGCAAATGTCCAAATCACTGTCTCTGTTCTCCTCCTCCAGCAGTCATATCTTAAAAATAAGGCAGTTAAAAGTGAATTTTATGAAGGGCCCAATCCTATTTGCATCCATTACGCCAATTCTGAGGACATACACTGGATCAAGCCCCTCAGAAAATTTAGGCCTGGGCCACACAAGTCAAATCCAATGAAGCCCACTTATAAGTTACATTTTCCAATGGAAGGCCACCTAGGCCAGGGGTGCTCAACCGTTTTGCCCAGAGGGTCAAACGAGCAGTACCTGGTCCATGCATAGGTTGGATCTGGCCAGTGCTCCTGCAGCAAGGCCCTACTACCTGGAGGGGAAGCAGCCCAGCCTGATACAGCTGTGTAGGGGAAGGAGGTTTGGCCAGGCCCCACAGGATCAGGGGGAAAAGAGCATAGTAATATGCTGGATCACAGTTTTGAACTTGGGTGCCTGTCCTGTTTTAGGTGCCCAATACCTTTTCATACTTGCAGAGAGGTGGGAAAATATAAGTTGAGAAGCCATTTTTATCACCCCTCAAATTGTCATTACAAAAAGGAAGCAAGGAGGAAAATGGGATTGCAGGAATGGTGAGAGGAGATAGGGACTTGCATAGATGTAGAGCAAGTGGTAATGTTGAGCAAATGCTTCAAAAATCAGAAAGGGATTTTTGAGACAAATAATGAATGGTCATGGTGCGGGTGAACAAGAAAATAGTTTCACTGCAGGGTTTAGGAACACTAAAAACTAGGAAAGTCAATTATCAGTAAGTGATCATCATATGAGATTTAATTTCTGACAGCATCAAAGAATAAGGATGAATAATAGCAATCTTGCAGAGACAGTTTTAGAGAGAATTATTTGGTTTAGTAGCTAGAACACTTGGTAACTCACAGTTCGTAACAATAACACATTTCCCTTCCCCTGAAGAACTTATGTTATGAATTTTTGTATGACACACAGAGGGGCAAAAAGTAGTGGTGGGGGGAGAAAGAAGGAAAGATGAGTCACAATAACAAGATAACTCACCTACTCAGTAATTGGCTGAATAATATTTTTAGTTTTATAACAGAAGTAGATGTCTTGTAAAATATTTTTTTGCATGTATGTGGACTCCAAGGCATAAAATGGATCTTAAAGAACTTTGTTAATTCAAATCGCTAAGAGTGTCTAAATGTCTTGCTTTGGAGGAAATATAAGAATGCAATCCTAGTCACAGCAGCTTTGGTAAGAGGAGGATTTCAGGCTTCACATAAATAAGTTAGAATAAATTACTCAAGCGTCAAGATAGGTAAAAGGATAGGTTATGGCGGGATCAGAAAAAGCGAATGTTATCTGTACAAAAATAATAGAACTAAAGCTAGCAAGAAGTTATCAAATAAAATGTAAGGACAATAAAAAGTTGGCAGGTGTACCCTTTATGTTGATAGTGATAGCAGAAGAGAAGAAGTAGCTGGCAGTAGGGGACAACCTTTTGACAGGAATGCCTCAAGTTAGTCCCACACCTTCCTCAAATGTCACTTTGATCCCCTTCCCCTACCCAATCTGCTGCTCTGCTTTCTGCTCCCAGCCCTGTGCTCTCTGCCCAATTTGCTGCTTCCTGTCTTATCTGCAGCTGTGCTGCCTGTCCCCTCCCTGATCTGCCATGTGCCACTCACAGTCTTATGGTTTATGACATTTATGTTGTAGGCTGGCCGACTTAAGATGCTTATAACTTTAAAATGCATCTAAACAAACATTTTATTGTAAAGTAGCAGTTCATGGTATCCCTATACAGAATGTCATTATCTGAAGATTAAAAGTGTACTTCTATTTAGTATTTTAGCAATATTGATAAACCATTACTTTGTTAATGTATTACAGCCTACCTCCAAGTTATTAAAATAAGTATGTCTCAAAAAGTTCTTGGGTTGATGAAACTTTTATAATATTTTTAAAATGCCAAAGTTATTGCACACTTTTTCAGTTACAAAGCATTGTGAATGCTTTTCCTAAATGTAATTGATAGCATTTGCACTAATATGCTGTTTTAAAATTCAAATATATGCATAATACAATTTACAATTATTTTTCATCTATTTCAGCTGATATTAACAAGGCTCTCCAGGCTAAAAAGAAGAGACTAGAAATGTATACTAAGGCTTCTCTCAAAACCAGCAACCAGAAAATTGAACATGTTTGGAAAACACAGCAGGAACAAAGGTAGTATTTACATTTAATACGGTGGAAAAGTGTAAGATGTAATTACGTATTTTTTCTGGTTCACAGTACCTGCTATAGTATCATACACTTGTTAGATTTGTTTTGGCAACAAAGAACTTTCTACCCAGGCACTTCTGCTCAAGCACTTCTGTTTTTTTGTCTCCAATTCTGTCACTTTTCAAATTCACAGAAACAACTCACCTCAACTCTTTCTTTAGTAACGGAAATATAAAATGTCAGAGTTTGTGAGCAAACTGACTAGTATAGCCATCTGTTATGTTTCATTTTGATGAAAATTGACTTCAGTCAGTGTTAATTGTTCAGAACATTTTTATTTTAATCAATAATTTCTAGTTTGTTTCATTTGAAATTTTTTCCATAAACATTTTCAGTTCCAAATTTTCTCTCAAAATTTGAAAATTACTATTTATTGAAAAAGTGTAATTTTATCTAACTTTTCAATGATAAATGACACGTAGGATTTTTCCCTCCACTTGGAGGAATGTTTAGTTATTGATACTGGCCTTAAAAGACAGAAGATGAAACCTGGCATTAAATACTTTATAAATCAGACATTTATAAAATAGGGGGTTTTTTTGGTCAAATACACTTATAGTTAAATGTCATCTTTTTCAACAGCTAAATAGCTTATTTTTTTACATATGTTATTCCCAGCATATTGGTAGACGTAGTTATGCAGGCTTACATACTCAACTTATAGAAAATAAAAGACTTCTTTCTTATTTCCAAATCGGCCTCCCAATCAAATAAACACATACTTGGACATTTAATCTTTTAATCCTACATAAGTGTTATCATTCCAGTACAGATTAAAAAAAACAAATCCATCTGGCATTAGTGGCTCTATATTTAACTGATATTTCAGTTTTACATTGCTAATCACAATAGTAACTGCAAGATATATTTTTAGACAGAAGCTGAACCATGAGTATTCTCAGCAGTTCCTGACCTTATTTCAGCAATGGGATGTGGATATGCAGAAAGGAGAGGAACAGGAAGAAAAACTAGCGGTTAGTTTCCAGCACAACATATGAATATATTAAAATATTTTAAATCAGAAATACAAATGCTAATTACTCTTGTTGGGCACCAGGTTCCCTCATGCATAAATAAACTTAAGTATGTTTCAGGGAAAAAAAGTGCTACAGGACTCTTGCTGTCTTGATTAAAGGCTGGGTTTTTTTTATTTTGTATGATGTTTTTAGGATATATTGGACGTGTCTATACACGCAGTTAATGCACCTGAATTTTCTGAGAGGAAATTCAAGCTTATTGTAAGTGTTCCCAGGTGCACATCTATATGCATACTACTGTTGGAAGAAGTTCAGTCTGGGGCTTCTCCTACCCCCCTGTCCTGCTCTGCCCCCCTGGAGCATCCAGGGAGAGACCCAGGCTCCCCCGGGTGCTAGCCCCAGGCTAGCAGGGGGCATGGGGACCAGGTCTGGCCTCCAGGGAACAGGGGAGCTGTCCAGAAGTGAAAGGGAGCTCCCAGCCACATGGAGCTAGGGATTGCAGCCCGGCTTGGCGGCGCTGGCTTGGGGCAATGCCCTGGGCCTGAATAGGGGGAGAAAGCAGCACTGGGGCCAGGGGGTAGACATGAGGGGGAAGCAGTGCTGGTCACCAGCACTGCTTCCTTCTCATGTCTCCCCCTAACCCTGTTCTGGTAGTGCTGCCTCCCTGCTTCTCCCCCCCAGTCCTGATGCTGCTTCCCCCACATCTTCCTCCGGTCTCAGTACTGCTTCCTCTGGTCCCAGTACTGTTTCCCTCCCCCACATCTCCCTCCCTGGTCCCAGCACCTGTTCTCTCCCCCATGTCTCCCTACCAGCCCTTGTACTGCTCCCCCCCACCCCGGTCTCATTGCTGCTCATCTCCCAGCTCCTGGGGGGAGTAGTAGGTCCCATATGCATGTGTAAATGCTGACTCCTTACTACACATTAGATTAGTCTAATTGCACACTAAAGCATCTTGTGTAGAGGCGCCCGCTGCATATTGAAATGGTAGAGACCATCTGTGAGTGTAGTGTTTCACCTTAGCTTTATACATAGGGATAAATTGTTTTCTTTACTGGGCAAAACCCTCATGAGAATTTAAAAGCAAATCCTTGAGTATCCAGCCATGTTTGGGGTAAAGCTTCGTCCAAATTTCCAAGGATTATGTAGCAAGGTAAGAAAGAAAGGGCACTTTGTACCTGGCATAGTGTGAGCATGTTAGGCATGTAGGGTAGAAGGACAAATGGATGCTAACAGCAATTACACTTGATCCTCTTCCCTGGATTGATAATATAGAGAGAGGGGAAGGGAGCTATGTAACGAGACAGTTCAGATCACGTGGCAGATCCATGTTATAAAGCAGGAATTTCCAATGGAGAGGTAAGTTTTGTTTATTAACACTGACAGCAGCATCCATCTAATTTATCATTCACTAACTAACATGGCTTTTGTTTGTGCTTTAGAATATGTTCCGTCAGCAACAAAAGGTTTTCCAACAGGCGAGAATAGTTCAGAGTCAGAGACTGAAAACAATTAAACAGCTGTATGATCAGTTCTTAAAGGTCCAGTATATATACTTTTTGTAAACTACGTGAACCTTGAATAAGACTGTTTTGAAATTCACAGTTAAAGCAGAAGTACTATAATGAGTAAAGAATTTATAGTTTGTTTAAGCATAATAGTAGAGCTTTGCACAAGTTTTCTGTAATTAATCAGCTTGGTTACTTAAGTATATTTCTATTTTTTTTTAACTAAGATCTTGTCTACACATGTATGTTGCCCTTATTTGACACACACTTGTTTAAATAAATAACTGACTTAAATAAGCAAGCTACTCAGGTCCCTGTGTGGACACACTTCTCTTAAATTGATTATATCTGTACACTTGCCAAAATTAAAAACTACAGAGTCAGGTTTAAATAAAATTGAGTACTGAAACAGATGCTTGTGCTAGATTGAACACATCACACTTCCAGTTAAACCACTGCAACAGTGTGTTTATGTAGATCAGCCCTTAGATTTTTATTTATGTTAGGAACAATTGCATTGCTTTAAAGTGTTCTGAATTCTCTTTTTAAAACTGTAAGCCAAAATTTAACACTTTTTACACTTCAGCTGAGGCAGCCATCTCCCTAAAAGTAGAAACTAAAACAAAGAAAGGATAGTGACCTCTCATCAGGAATCTTTTTTAAAGAAATAACTATTTCTTGCTAGATAAATCCCCATTTAAAAAAAAAGTGTTCTAATGGTGAGATGCTATGTTTTACTTACTAAATGTGCTTTTCAGAAAAGCACTGAGCAACCTGAGATTTACTTTCATTAAACTGTTACGGCTAAGTAATTCAATCCAATGCTAGCAAGAAGAGTCAGTCAGCCAGCAATAAGGATCTCATGTGAAAGTGGAAACAGTAGACCAGTTAATAGGCTCTTCTGATTAACTGACTTTTGTGGTCTTTGTTGACTTACAACACTACATATTTGCAACCACTGCTTTTGATGTCACATTTAGAGAAGAAAGTAAACACTATATACACATGCTTAATATACACAATTAACAGTTAAATGCCTTAATGTATTCTTATTATCAGTAATTTAAGATAAACATACTATATTGTATTTTGTCCATCCTTTCAACCTCAAACTATAGGTAAAGTGAATAATAGAACCAAGTTAAACTAAAAATCTGATTTAAGACAGGTGACCAGTTCAAAGATACCAGTCTGTAATTCCCTGATTTCCTGCCCCTGGGGGCAGGGCGCTGGACTCAAAGATCTTCCGAGGTCCCTTCCAGCCCTAGTGTCTATGAAATCTGTGTGTACTGACAAGCATCACCTAAACGCCCATCTATGCTAGTAGTGTTATAGTTTGGCTGGGCATAAATGCTTTTCAAAATGTAAGTTATCTAGTTTAAAAAAGAATACTTCCAAGTTTAGTAGTTTTATATTAATTTAGAAGCATAATTAAATGTCAAGTTAAAATTAATAGCTACCAGAAACAGGAAAAACAATTACATTCAGTCAAAAATGTAAACAAGTCCATGAAAAACTGAGAGATTACAATATACTTTCTTGTTTCAGGAAGTAGGAATTTTTTTAAGGAAAAAAAAATGAGTTTTCAATGAAGAAAAATCATCTTTGGAAAAACTAGAAAAGCTGGGAAATGTCAGTAAAAAAAAATCCAAGGCATTCATTTTGCTGCACTGTGTGCGGACAGAAAAAATGCTTTTTTCAAAAAGCAAAAAAAAAAAAAGAAAAATTTTTTTTTTGTCTAAACTTCTGGGAACATAAAAAAAAAAATACTTTATCAAATAAAATCCCCTTCTAAACCTATTTTTGCCAAGGCAATTTTTATCAACTTTAACCAGCTTTTGTTTAGAGTATTGCAATAGGTTTGAAAACACATGTGCTGTCAGGACATGCTGCTATTAACAAATCTACAGTAACTGAACTGATCTTAATTTTATATGAAATGCTAATGAGTATACTTAATCAGTATTACCTAAAAAGCTGTATTAAAGGTAATACCATTTGGATGAAGCTACCTTAACGGTGCAATGCAAATGGAGGCTGAAGCAGTGCTACTATCTTTCATTCCAAGTAAAATTAGAATGTACAGATTGAGCTTAATATTGTGCCCATACAATCTCAACTGCATATGTGCACAAGTGGCCCCAGCTATCAGAACGGAATGAGTCCCATGTGTAATGGTAAGCATGATCTAAAACATCTGCAAGATAAGTCCAAATTAGTATGGGAAAAACAAGGTAGTCATAGGTGGTGAATGCAAAAGAAGCAGGGATGTTAGCAAGGACTTTTAATCAGATGCTTTGCAGCTGCAGATGTGATAGACTTCTGTTGGGGAAAAATAACTTTAGGTACAGCACAGTAAGAATTCTAAACAGCTAGCTGTCTAATTTAAAAAAAAAAATCAGTATAGTGTTGTACACAGGGTATGTGTTTCTAGAGTAGCAGCATATTTTCCAGTTGTATGAGAACTACAGAAGATATATGGCACCTTTGGCAAACAACTTGTTGATTTTGAGCCTGGTGTAATTTTGAAATCCAGTTCAACTGACAGTGAAAATAATTGTTCTGTAACATTTAGAGCATGGAAGATATGGAAAAGAATAATGAAAATCTTCTAGCTGGTGCACAAAGTGAACTTCGTAAGGAAATGGCTATGTTGCAAAAGAAAATTATGATGGACACTGTAAGTATTAGCACTGTTTTTTTGAGGGGAGGGAGGAAATCAGTGCAAAAAAAAAAAAAAAAAGTCAGGAGAAAAATAATTTAAGATTCTCCTAGTTAGCTCAGTAGGCCAGACTAAAGTGGTATTTTTTTCCCTAATTGTTATCTGTGTTCAATTTTATCTCCTTTTCTTGTAACAGCAACAACAAGAGATGGCAACTGTTCGGAAGTCTCTTCAGTCCATGTTATTCTGATGGTTCATTGAACAACTTGTACCTAAGTAACATGATATAATTATAACAGTTAGCTTTAGCTATAGAAAAATAAGCCTACTGCTTTAAAATTCTGTTTCCTAAATGTTCATATTAATCAAACCATGGCATGAATTCTTTCAAGTACTTCCTGTTCAATAACTGCTAGTGAAATTGATAAAGCTAAGCCTATCAGACTATAAAAGTAGATTCTTCACTCTAATTTCCTTTTTCAAGTTTACTTGAATTGTCCTTAGTTTTTTAATTTAGCATTTGAAGTGGACTGTCCAAAAGGTGATGTTATAACACATGATATGTGATTCTGAATCTGAACTGTAAGTAGGCGGCGTTAATGCTAAATGGAACAAAATTCCACCAACACATAGCTAGGGCCCTACTGAATTCACGGCAGAAGTAGGCTGCACTGCAGCTCCTTTAATTTTGCAAGTCAATCCTGACTGGCGGTGAAGTAAAATCCACCATTTTAAATATGGCACCATTTTTACCTCCCTGCTGCCGATTCGCCAAGGGGCCCCAGGTGGCCCCGCTGCTTGCTGCTGACTAGCAGGGAAGCAAAAACAGCACCGTGTTTAAAACCAAGTTTTGCTTCCCCACCAAATTGAGAGCAAGCCACAAGTGGGGCCCCTCCACCAATCAGCAGCTGGGGGGAGGGGCACAGCAGAGAAACCTGCTGAATTAAAGAAGCCTCAGCACAGCCCACTTCCACCATGAATTCAGTAGGGCCCTACATATAGCACCACAAGATTAAAGGTGCACCCTGGAAATCTGCTGTTAAGCAAAATGTTAAGTCCGAAAAATATTTGTTTGTGAACTAAAGAAACCATAACAATCATCATAGGCTTATATGTACATTTTTTGTAGGTTTAGCCCAGTATCATACCAGAAGTTTTAGGTATTTGTGATGCACAAGAATTAAGTTTAGTTGCTGCTGTAAGTAAGTTTTGTTTAGTTTTCTTCCATTCCAGGATGTGGTTTTATTAAACATTAGGAACCTTATTGTAAACTTTACCATGCTACAAGAACAAATTTGTCAAAGCATGTTACTTGAATTTAAAAAAGGTATTCCAGCTTTACAGAGTAACTAATGTAATTAGTTTAAATAAACATCATTTTATAATTAACAACAGATATGCAGCAATTCAATAAATACCACACATTTAAAAGTTGGAACATGTACTGTGAATTCTTGTGTACCAATAAAAAGTATCCCAAAGATATCCCAAAGCAGGTTCCTACATCCAGAACAGTAGTTCAAGTGTTAGTCTTTGCTGTTTGAAAGAATTAGCAGTTTAATAAAGGCTTATGGTTTTAGAAGAAATTCTTTATATTGTGTATATTACATAATACAGATTTTTGTCATCACAGAAAAAATTGTTTATGCACATACAACTTAGAAAAACCCCAAAATATTTTAATTAATGGCATTAAGCAGGCAACAGCCATATATAACCAAGGAATTAATGTTATCATGTTATCAAAGCTAAAGTTTCGATTCTGTAGTAATATACAAATAAGGAGAGGAGGAGTAACATACCTAGTTTTTCTAGAATGCCCTGAAAAATGAAGATTTTTAAAAATGCAAAGTATTCCAAAACCAGTCCATACAGATTCTCTACAATTTAATTTGTCCCTTGATTAGCATTTACATGATGGAACTAGGTCATCTGGAGATAATTTCCCCAGTTTTTGACTACTCGCTGGATTATGGAACCAGTGATTTTTCAGAGTGCTAGTGTCGTGCTATTTTCTGGATAGGGAGGTCTAGGCCAGCTGTTGATGATGCCAGAACAATTCAGTCCCCATTTAAAACTGGGATAGAGTAGAGGAGCAACATTAGTTCTCTAGAGCAGCAATTTCTGATGGCCTATTTAGAGAGCACTCAACTGCTTGTTTGCAATTAACAGCCACCCTTCCATAATTACTGGGGCTCAGAATTAGTGAAATAAGAATTCAGGGAGCTTCAGCAATGGCTCAGGTTAGCATGACATACTTCAAGCGTGTGGATCTTTGGCGGCTTCTAAGCAATTGTTCTTGATTTAACATAATTACACGTAATTATACATTTTAGTTATGACAAACTCTAAACTGTCTCTTTAGGATCAAGAGGTAATGATGTAAAGTTTACTCAACATTTTCTATTAAATTGAAATGAAAAAGCACTTTTTTTTTTTTACATAGGAAGTACAGGTGAGGAACCTGCTTAATCTGAAAATATCACTGGGCCTTCTCTTTAAGTAGTTCTCTCACTAACAGTATTTAGACACACTAAAGAATTTCACTGAAAACAAACCTAACTGCTAAAACTGATGTCATTAATAAATTTTACTTTATATAATTGAGCAAGTGAACTGAATATTCATGTTCATGTAAATTTTGTCCAGTTTACTGGGAAAATAAAGAGGATTTATTCAGAGGTAGGTGAATTTTTATGCCATAGCCAGGAGATCAAAACAATCATCAGATTAGTGCAGCAAGAAAAAAGTGAATTCAATTCCATTTTTCTGGCATCAGTACAGCTTCAGGTCAGACAGCCTCTTTTCATGCAGGATTTTCTCCCAATGGAGATATGGAAAAACTCATTCTCCCAAAGTTGAGTCTCTTTCAAGTTTACCAGATCCCTGCATATGCAAGGCAGTTGGTTGGAAAAATGTCAACTTTCATTTGTCAGTTGAACATGTTGAAGAAAGCTCATCTTCAAGAGCTTCATTACTCCATTTCTACAGAAACAGATTCTTGTTGTGAAAAGTACTTAAGGTTATATTTTAAAAGGCTATTAGGCCTTTATCCTGTTTCCTTAACTACAAGTCTGGTATGGTGTAAATGCTCAGTGAACAATAGCTTTTGTCTCTAGTGTTTTGGGGAGGGGGGAGGGGGTTTGTTGTTTTTTTGCTATTGTTGCTTTTTTATGCTCACTTGTAGATTGGCAAAGATAAGGCTAGATCATTAGAAGACACATGATAGATATTTTATAGAACAAATCTCTGCCAATTTGTTTCATATTCTGATTTGTCTCTCTCTTTTTCACATAGCTTTTGTATTATCTTTGATGTTGGACAGTGTTTGACAATATATTTACTTAGGAAATTCTATCCAGTATTTGGAAACAAATCTGTTGAGGCTCAGTGTGGTAACAAGTTAGATTAGATTCCTGGTATAATGTATACTTGGCTATTAGATAATATATTCATTTTGAAATATAGCTGCAGACAAGCTGTTTTACCACTGAGCTAAAATAAGATCTGTGGTGAATATATTTCAAAGGAAATGACACATTCATATTGCACTATCATGTTCAAAGTGAAAAAGGATCTTGATCAGATCTCTAAGCTTATGGGCCAATGTTCAGTCTTCTCACTTAACCTTCAGTTTTGCATTTTCAATTTTACAGATAGTGATACAGACAGCCCATTAATATTAATACTATTTAAATGTCAAATGATCAATTCTACCTGCAAATCATGTAATTAATGATTAAGTATCAACAAGCAAACCTACAAATTATCATAAATGAAAACTAGAGACCAGATCTTGAAATACAGAACACTCATAAATATGTTCAATAGCAGCAGCTTGTTTGGGTTTAGATTTTTAGGCTTCCTCAGTTTCCAGTATCCCAAAGAACATTTCAAATCATTCTGGAGTTTTAAATCTAGTAGCATTTTTTTTTTTAATTAAAAAAAAAAAAAAAAGCTTGGGCTTGTGGGATACTGATCTCCCACTGACTTCACACACCATATCATCTTAGCAGCAGCAGCAAGCACCTGGACAACTGTTTATACCAAAGTTAATTTCAAAATAATTTATGCTTTTTTTTTTTTTTTTTTTTTTATGTATGTGGAAGCCTTTGACTAAATTTATAGCAATATTCTGCCAAAGCTTAGAAACTGAAAAATTAAGGAGCAAATGTTGGCCATTTTCCTTTGTGAACTCACACAGCTCTAAGAATTCTAGTTAGTTAGTACTTAAACTTTGCAGTTGTATCCATCTACCAAAAGTAAAATAATCTATCTATTAAGGAATAGCTTGTACATAATTGAAAGTCAGTTTCAGATCAGATGCTCATGATCAAAACCAACAACTGCATTCTCTAGCATATATTTAGAACTCTATCCCGATTCAAAAATAAGAATCACAAGTAGAATCTGCAGGACTTCATGTTTTTAAATAATCACATTTGATATTATCTGAGCAAATTAACAAGCTTTTCATTGCCTGTTTTCTTGAAAAGTTTGTTATCTGTACTCCTGAAAAGATATATCCTTCATTCAATATTCCCCTAACTGCTTCTCCTCTTCTCCTTGTGCTACTAGTCAGTCACTATGGTTTTGAACCTGTTCAGGTGCTTGATGAGATGAAATCTTGAAGACATGTATGTGTAGGTGAGCAGCAATCTGCATACACACTCCAGTGGCATATCTCAGTAAATCAAACAAGGATATAAACTACAAAATGAAAAGAAGAGCATAAGGCACCAAAAGGTCCACATACTGTTACGTTTTAAAAATGATACTGCAATTTAGCTATATATATATATATATATATATATATATATATATATATATATATATATATATATATATCTCACTACTGATTCATGCAAATCAAAAACTTGATGTTAGGTTATTTTATACACAAAATATACCCCAAATTCATTAATGTAAATAAATCAGGATTGGTCCTAAACTCTAGCTCAAAACCTTGAGTTATAGTTACTCTATATAGAAACAGCTAAATCAGAGAAAAATCTAAATGAGTGTGGGAGAAGTCTTCAACCCACCACTTCAACTATATCCCTATATAAAACTGAACCTCTAAAATACTCATTTGAATCCACTTAAATAGTTAAAATTTACAACAACAAAAAATGCTTACCAATGCAATCCACAGAACTATATATTCATCAATAAAACTGTTGAAGTATTGGTTCAAAAACAGAAGCCCCGGCCCAATGAATGCAGTGTCCTGAAGATAGATTTCACTTTTTGTCATATGAGCCACCTATTAAAGAAAAAAACCCACAATGTCTAAAGTTAAAAAGTTTTAGCAAAGAAAATTTAGGGGACACAAAGTACTATTTGAAGAAAAAAGGAACTACAAGTAAATAAAAGCTCTTGAAGGACAGTTAACAGTTTAAAGCATAGTTTCTCAACCTGTGGTACGCAAAACACAGGGGGGTTCACAAGACAGGGGGTATGCAGGTACCCCAACTCTCTTACCCTCTTTTCCTCTCAAAACTATGGCAAAAAATTTGGTGCAATTAAAAAAATTAAATTCCCCAGTAATAATCTGGTGTGCCGCACTTTGCATGGCACCAGGTTCAGCCCTCCTAGCTTTGGCCAACATCACCTGTGCCAACATATGAAACAACTGGTATGGCGGGAAGTTCCTTCTACCTCACCCAGATTGTCTCTTGGGATGCCACACTTCCTGGACACTATGGGTATGTCCCCACATGCAGGGCCATGTGCTTGCAGCAGCAAAAATAATAGTGGCACAAATTTGTGCCACTACGCACACACCTGCACGTGTGCTTTGGTGCGGGGAAATATGCCCTGCTTCAGTCAAACTGCTGTTTCCCAGCTTCTCCTGGCTCCCAGTATGCTGGAAGAGCTGGGGCAGAGTGAAAGGAGGGGAGATGCTCTAGATGACAGCTAGAGTGTCTCCTTGGAAGACCAAGCCTCTGTGTCTGTCGGCGCATACTCCTGTGGTGTGTGCCATGCTGCTTTTTGGGTTTTGGGGGGTTTTTTTGCTACTGGGATTTCCCAGTAGTGAATTTTGCCCTCATACTACAAATTTGCAGGGCAGGGCATGTTTTAATGTGCTGGGCATGCATGGGGTTTGTGGTGCTGCAAAGAGGTCTGTGGTGCCACAAACCACATGTGTCTGTATCTGGTATAGATTTCCAGAAAGACTAACCTCACATCACACAGCCAGCCATGACTCCGGAAAAAAAACAACCGTTTTATTTTGGGGGTGGGTGTTGTATGCAAGAAAATATGTTATTTTTCTGAAAAGGAAATTTATTTTAAAAGACACTGGGTTCTGCCACCATAAAGAGCATCTTCTGCCTAAACCCAAGATTCACCCTTTCCCTCTGCCTTTCTAATCCAGGCCTGCTTACAGGTTGATCTTTTTCAGCTTTCCTGCTTCTGCTTTTATTCCTAGGCACCATTTTATAATTATGTCAAAGTATACAGAGGTGAGTCTCCTCCCACAACAGGAAGAGAGATGCCATCATGTTAGCTTCCTATGTGTGACCAACAAAACTAGGACACCAACTACAAGAAAAGTATAGTTGAATAAAGCAAAATGGAATAGTATCACTCTAAAAAAATGTTTAGATTTAACAATATTAGCTGTTTACAAGTCACACTACAAAGTACAAAATTCTCATGTCACAATGATTCTTAAACTCATGTTGCTTTCTTAAAATACAGCATTTAGGTGCCACCCTCCCCTCTGAATGTGGCCACTGAGAAAGTAATTACTGAAAGACTGATGCAACAACTAAAAATGAAACAAGAATTAATTTTTGGACTTTATAAATATTTTTTGTAAAAACTGAAAGAGGATTACTTTTCCTCTGTTTTTAACTAAAACTGCCTGCAAAGTACAGTAATTATCTGTAGGATGCCCAATACATTTGTGTGTGTGCACCTGTAAAACACAACCCTGGCTGCACACTTCCCTCCCCCAGCCCGGTCCCCCAAGACAGAGATTGAACAAGGTCCTGAAGAAATGAGTGTTACGTCCAGTATAGAAAAGATTGAATGGAAGAGGCTATATACACAGAAAACAAAACACAAAAAACTAGAAATAGAAATCATTCTTCCTTCCCTGTAAATGTAATCCCCGACTTTTCTATAATCTTGTGTGTGGGAGGGACGGGGGGGGTCCAATCTGTTAAAAACCTTTGTAAAATGTTATTTAACCACAAGCCACCATATTTGGATCCATCCCAGCCATAAAAACCAGAGAACTGGACAGAGAACTTTGCCAAAGACACTGTCTTACTCTTTTGGGTAGCTCCTAGCTCTGCTGTTAGTTTTTTGTACATCTTCCAGCCTTATGAAGCCAACCCTTTTTTGTCCTGTGCTCTGTATATGCTCCTGAAGTCAAAGCAGGAGTCAGTGACCTGCTTACTGAAAACTAAACAAGATCTCCAGCCTCAACCCTATTTCACTGTTTAGCTGTGCACTGAATCTTTGAGACAGAGAAGAGACTCAAAGCCTGTGCCTATACAAATCACAAGGGGGTGGGGGGCAGGTGCAAAAAACAAAATACACTCCAAACTCCAAAGCATTTACAGCTAGAATAAAACTGAAAAAGGTGGTATAGTGGCTTCTAATCTAGTAGAGAGAAAAAAAATCTCATCTTGTTTGCAGTGTCTTCCTTACAGGAAGTTAGAATAGCATTGAACATTGATGTAAGCTTAAAATGTTATATTGTACTGTAAATAAATTCAATTTAACTAAACCTGAGATTGTAACTCTCCAGCCGGTGCTTTACTGGCAATGACAGAAGTCAGCTCTGACAGCCAAAAATAAAGCAAACACAAAAAACGCCAAACAAAACACACTATGGATAAGTGAATTACTACTAGATTTTGCCCCTCAAGAGAAACAAAAAAAAGATAGCTGTGCCTTTAAACTCTAAATACATGTACTCATTGGTCACACTTTAAATGTTGCATCTTGAATTTGATGCGGACCACAGTTAGTTTAAGGGTGCCCACTGAAAGACAAAGGCCTAGGTTAGGTTTGCAATAATGAATGCAGTACATTGTCAGAGCCGAGAGAAAAATTGCATATTGGTTCTTATGAAAGAAAGGAAAACACAGTCCGACACACTCAACACATGCCAAGTTTAACAACTGACAGGATTTCTTACCACTAATTTTTGTGTGATCTTAGCACTCACGAATCCAAATGTTAAGACATAGAGGCATGGGTGGTTTTCAAACAAATGAGTTGTAGATTTTTTATAGATCACAATTGCCAAGGTGATAATTAATCCTATGTGGAGACCTGGTGAAAGAACACTAGTTCCCTGAAACAAAAGCAAAAAAAAAAAAAGTGTTTTGCCATGACTTTCTAGAAGCAGTGACCAATCACAACTCACACTGAAATCAAATGGAATCACAACTCCTGAGCATCTATCCAACAGCACCACTTGAGGTGGCTTTTTTTGTTTATACCACTCAACATTCATTGGTGTTTCCATGACAATACAAGAGGTCCAATCAAGGGTATACAGAAAATGGGCCATGGAGTGACCATTTCACCCGAGATCTGACTAGCTAACTATGTATTATGGCTTAAACCAGGGATGCTCAACTCCTGGCTTGTGGCACCATGGCATCTGGCCCACAGGGCTCCCCACTGCTCTCTAGCTGCTAAATTTCCAGACCCATGGGGAGCCCCAGGCCCCACACACTGGATCAGGTGCCCAATCACAGTGCACAGGGCCAGGTGTGGGCAGCACTGGGCCCCATGGCCCAATTCCAGTGTGGGGGGCTGGGTAGGGGGTGGCACCAGGCCCCCACAGTATAATCCTGGCACACAGGGGCAGGAAGGGGTGATGCCAGAACCCTAGGGCCCAATCCTGAAGGCAGAAGGCAGTGCTGGGCCACCAGGCTCCAATCCTGGCACACAGGGGCAGGAAGGGGTGGTGTCGCTCCCTTAAGGCCAAATCCCAGTGCATGAAGGGGCAGGGAGGGGGTGGTGCCAGGCACCACCATCTGATCCTGGTGCTCAGAGCTTGAACTGGCCTGCAGAGTAACCCCATGTCACTCATCTGACCTGTGGGGCTAGAGGTTGAGCACTCCTGGCTTAAAACAATGTTGAAGTATATCAAACAGAACTAACAAACATACTAGGCTTGCTTAAGTCAGTATTTCTGGCCAGGTCACTGACTGGGGATTTTTATAATTGAACAGTTTAAAGCGTCTTACTGCTATTGTAGATCCATTCTTTCCAACTCCTCCGCCAAAGATGACACTAAAGTAATTGAAAGAGGAATATATTGCTCCACACACTATTCCAAGAACAGGGAGAGTCTTCAGGCTTAGATCTACCCAAGGGATCTTGCAGAAAAGAGGTTTAAAAAAATAAATAAATAAAAAATTAAGGATGATACGCTTGGAAAAAAGAAGTTCCTCCACTACAGAAATCTATGCAACAAATTTTCATGGCTTTATTTTAACTCTTCCTTTTACTTGAAACTTATACTCAAACCAACAATTCCAGGAGTGCAGATCTATTAAAATGAAAGCACTTTTTTTTTTGTTGGAAGTACTTGAAGCATAGCGGTTTCAGTTCTTGAAGTGTAGCTGAATTGTAAAGTGTCTGTATTTACAAAGCTCTTTAAAAACAAATTTTCTCTACTTTCTAATAATATCACATTGTTTTGTCAGAAATCTGCAGAGGAAAAAAGGTAGATAATTTATCTGTCAGCATGCTGCAGAACCAAAGGAAATGTAATTCTATCTGACTGCTGTGCATTTAGATTAGATGATGGGGGGGGGGGGGGGAAGTGGGTGTGCATGCACGTGAATACGCATGCGTAAGGTATATTTGGATAATACGAATAATGCAAAAACATTTTCATTAAATATTTACCTTTTAGCATTTACTGCAGTTTCAAGTGACTTCCAAAGGCAGCAGAGAGTTAAAAAAAAAAAAAAAAGGAGTACCAATAAATTTGTAGAAACTGCTTTACAACAGACTTGTTTTCCTTAAAATGCGACAGACTCGTTGCATGTCAGAACAATCCAGTAATTACAACAAGACAGAATAATCAATGAGTTAAGCTTATGAAATCTAATGTTTCCATTCATGGTTTCTAATAAAACTATTGTTCCAGAACAAAATAAAGCCTATTTGAGGAGGGGAAAGCTGCATTACCATGCATCAGCTGATTTGTGATAGTTGGCAGGATATACATTCTATGAGAGTGCTTTGCTACCCCAATTTAATTTCAATTTACCAAAGAGAAAGAGTAGCGCTGCACGAAGCTTCGGTCGGTGATTCAATTTGGCGGCAATTTGGCCTGATTCAGCAGCTGAATCTCCCAATTGAATCAGGAGACCTTTTAATCTCTCTGATTTGAATCGGAACCCTCTGAATTGATTCAGAGAGACTCAACGATTTGGACATAAACACAGCTTTAAATGTTTTTTCTACATACCTCAAGGTACCAGGCAGCTCATGAATGCTGAGATGCTCCGGTGGATGGAGAGTGCCACTGGAATGTGGGGGAGTCCCCAGCAGGCATGGCAGCAGACCCGGAAGTGGACCAGACACCACCCCCCTCCCGCCTTGGCGACTGGTGCCTTCTGGGTCTGAGGGGGCACCTAGGGTCTCCCCATAGCCAAATCACTGAGCTGGAGGAAGGTAGGGGAGGTCCCCCGTGCACTCAGCGGAGGACCCTGGAAGTGGACTGGAAGTACTTTCAGTCTACTTCCAGGTCCACCACCAAGCACATGGGAGGGCCCCCTGTGCTCCTGGTGGGGTGGATGGAGCATCCCACATAGCAGCTTTCACGAGCTGCACAGGTACCTTGAGGTATGTAGAAAAAACATTTAAAGCTGTGTCTACGACCGAATCGCTGATTCTCTGAATCAGCATTGAATCTTCAGATTTGGATTCAGCCAAATAGAAATCGGGACAGTGATCTGAATCAATGAATCGAATCACTGTCTCCGATTTGGGCTGAATCCAAATTGAATGCGGCCCATTTTGCACACCCCTAATAAAGAGCAAGCATGGGCAGTTACAATGGGGCACGTGATGAATGGTAAATTCTTGTCCACTTTAACTGTATAGTAACTAGTTTATATCTACCCCCACATCCTCATGGGTAAGATTTCTTTCATTTCTTTAGTTTGAAACCTAAACTTCCTATATGGCAGATGGAGTTTTTTCTGCCCCTCTGCATAGCTCTTATTTTATGCATAAAAAACCACTTTGGTATACAGTGGAAAAAATGCATGTTATATATGGATTAAAAAAGGCAAAGATTTGACAAGTGCTACACAAGCTAAATATAGTGCACTATACAAACTACCAAGCCTTAATATACTTGCACAACAGCTTCAAATACAGAACTAAAAGTCTGACTGCTTATTTACCTTAGAGTCCCACATAGTTGTTCCACCACATGCAGATAACAGAAGGAGGATTATTATTGCTATCTGAACTTCAGTTACATCAATTCTAGGAAAAAGAAAGAATGTTTTGTTTATAAGCAAGTCTGTTTGCAATGGTGCAGTCGCAAACAGAAAAGATTAGATCATTAAAATATATTTAAAATCAAGATATAAATGATTATAGAATACATGATTTCTGCAACTAAGAAAATTACTCTTGTATTTAGTCAGATTGTGTTAGTTGTAGGATCTCTGTATAAAATATAGTTATACATTTAAAGCTTGAATAGACCATTTATGTGTTTGTTTGACAGCTACTTAGAAAGTTTTAACAAGTTTTCAAATCCCATGGCCACGTACATACCAGAAACTCAATAGTCATTACAACTGCATCTTGTTTTTAGATAAATACACAGTAAACAGAAAAATTTGATTATTATATTTAACAAGTATTGCAGTAATAAAGAATGAAGCTATCTATGCCAGCCAAAATGTTGTGGCTAGTAATTTTACTAGATTTAGGATATGTTCATGTTAAAATTGGACAGATGGGCATCTACAGGCAAAGTAACCTTGAAACATTAAATATGCAAACAGCTACTTTTCCTCTGTTTCACTGGCAATAACTGATGCATAATTTTTTCCTTGACAACCAACACCATATTCTTGGAACTTGCTGATTGTACAGTATTGTATTTGGAAGAATCCACCATATTTAGGGGGTTTGTGTCAGGTATCTGCACTTATTCTATGTTTTCTTCTTATTTAAATACAGAATAGCCTAGAAAGTACTGAACCAGTGTCAACAATTTTTAGCCTGAGGACAAGCTTAGAAGGATTACATTAATTTTAAGCACTATCTTTGTTATTCCAAGGCTCCTTGAGGTAGGGACCACATCTCTGTAAACACTGTGCCAAGCAAACCTGGCAAAAAAATAATAAAGTTTGCAACAAAGGCAGTGAAATGGACTTGTAAAACCAGATTTTAATGCCACACACTTGAGATCACATGCACAGGCCCCAAGTACATTGCGTATACATACAAAGGCAACAATATGCATAACTTCAGTCAGAATCCACCTTCCAAAGTCTATTTTTCCAGTTTTTAACGGTTATGCATTATATTTATTTATTAGGAAGCAACCATTTGAAATTAGTTTGAGAACCATGCAGAGGTTCAGATGTTATTCAACAGCTCTATGCTTAAAAATTGAGTGACCCGTTTCCCTTAATTTAACTAACCCCTCATTTGCAATACACAATATCTTTAGAAGCCCCCAAAACATTCATTTCATTGCATTTTTGCACCACCAGTGTACAATATTCCAAGAGGAAAAGATATTTTCAAGACTATGAAATGGATACAGAATATATGTAATTGTTAACAGTAAACGCTCTTCAAAGAGAGGCTACTTGGACATGTCATGCACTTTAACATGCGTGTACATTGACTAGTCAATGCAGGTACTTGTATGCTTTTCAGCAGTATAGTAAGTGTCAACGATGTGAGAAGCAGGGAAACAGTCTCATTTCACAGATGAGAGCTGAGTCACTGAATGATAAAGCAATTTGTTAAAGGACCCACAAAAGCCTTCAGTAGAGTCTAGATTCATTGCATAGAAATCTAGCGCCTTAATTGAAGATCATCCTTCCTCTCTTTACACCTTTAAAACGTTCACTGTGCTCTACAAAACATACACACTTTAAAACAGTTTTATTACATATCACTGAAGAAAATCATGTTCAGTAATTTTTATCTAGTAAATAGGGATTATTAAACTTTATAAAACTTCGGGCAAACAGAAAAGCATTAAGAAAGAGCCATTAATGTTACCTTCCTGTGTACAGGAAAAAAGAAAGAAAGAAGATTACAAGCCAGTGAGCCTTGACTTTCAATGACTTGGCATGTGCAATTTAAACAAAATTGTGTTAGCACAGTGTGTGAAGCCCTTGCTAAATGCTGCAGCTAAATCTACTACTGTATAAATATGCAATTAAGTGCATGTGACTAGGATTAGTCGAGACAATTTTCAGCTGAAGTTCCCCCATAGTTCCTTTTTTTTTTTTCCTGCTGACCCAAGTCATGAACTAACCTATCCACAGTTCCCACACAGAGTCTCTAGTTTACGGCTGTAGATAACGATCAAGAATGTAAAGCATTTCATTGAGTTTTGTTTACCTTTTTAAAATAAATTGTTAAATCTAACTCTCAGAAAGATTGTACAAAATGCAGATTATTTCCTTAACTAAAGAACAGAGGGGAAGTTGTGCCCAAGCCAGTGGCTGTATGAGGAGACACCCCTTCCCACAAGAGCACTCCTACACTTTGTGTATACTCACCCAGGGGCCAGATAGACTGATCCTTCTGCTTTCAACTGCAAGGTTTATACAATGTGAACACTAAAGCCAGAGGGGAAGTGGTTTTCCCCATCCAAAAAATAATAATAATTTGAAAAATTTTTCCTTCATTCATCAGGAATATACCACTCATCAGTAGGGGTCTATTTAACTCGCGGGAAAACCAACCGATTTTTGTGGCTTGGTTGCACCACAAAGAGCTGATTTCGGGGACATTTCCCAGCAGCCCCACCCCTTGCTGCTGACTGGCAGAGAGGCATATACAATATAATTTAAAAGCAAATTCTGCTGAAATTAAATAATATAATTTATATTATTAAAAAAAAAATCTAAAAATATATTTAATTTTAGATTTTAATTTATTATAATATAAATATATATAACATGCATTGTAACTTATTTTTTATATGTAGCATCCTACGAAAAGTTTAGAATACTAATCCATGCCAACTTTAACAGAAACAATTCATTTTAGTTTTTTACTAGCATGCAGCATCCACAGGCACTTGTAGCTGACATATTCTGTCTCTGTAGTATGAAAACCAAGATCGCACGTTCTGCATCTACTGAATTGGTTGGTATTGAAAGGCAATGTTTTGCCAAGTTGTAGAGATGTGGAAACCAATCAGAAACAGAATTCCACAACTAAGTTATATTCAAAGATATCTGGCATTCTTTGACAAACTTCATGTAAGCACCACGTTCATTGTCATGCTCTTTCTGCCATCCAAGGATTGATTTAATTAGATGAGGATCAAAACTCCAAAAGATGCATAATCTGTGTCAAAAATGGGAAAAGCACTAAAAAAAAAAAAAAGTAGGCAGCTTGTTGTTTAAATCTCAGTGGTAATGACTGAACGTACCTGCAGTACTGATTTAACTTTGCAACTATTAACTGGAACAGTTCTCTGCGCTGGTTTTCAGTTTGACAATCTGAAAGTTGTGATGCCACATCTTCAGCCCAACTTATCAAATCCATCAGCTTGTTGCGTGCTTGGTAAATGAAAACCTGCTGCCTTTCAAACCACGTTAGAAGCTCTAAGAACCAGATCGCATTTTCAGCCACAAATTTAATTTAATCTTCAATGTCACCCTGTTTTAAAGAGATTGCGTAGTTGAAGAGTGCACTCTGTGCTGGATGTGATTTCAAGCTCTTCTCACACAAATTGTTGATAGTACTTAATATTTTTGGCATGTTAAGAAACTGCATTAAACCACAAATTCCACCTTATAAGCACTGGTTCTGGTGGAAGCAGCATAGTTGTATGATTGGCAATGGACTCCCTGCTTTGATTGGCAATGAACTCCCTGTATCAAAGGTTATGGCCTGGACAATGTTTGAACATTTTCTTTAAAGGAGGAAACCAGTCTATTCAAATCAGGAAGGTGTAGATATTATTTACTAAAGAAAGGAAAAGTGTGTGCACTGCAGGTAACATGAATTGCATTGGGGATCATTCCATGGAGCACGTCAAAGAAGGCTTTACACATGTATGTTGCATTATCGGACAAATGCTGAGATCTTGTTAAACTATAAGCCATAGCTTACAACAACCTTCACAACAGCTTGTGCTTCACTTGCAAAATTTACTGACCCAAGTTGAACTCTGCTTGAAAAAACAGGTGGGTCACTGTGGCCTTTCTAGCTCTCAGGTACAAATAAAATGTGGAGTACACAGTTATCCTGTGCATCTGTTGCTTTGTCTGCTACAATCAAAATTGATTCATATTCTGTCAATGCAGATTTTGTAGACTGAACATGCAAGCCAATACCCCTGGTACATAATCCTGGTGAAGTTTATTTGCACATGGGAAGCTGCCAGCATTGGGCACGTGCTTGTTGAAGTACTCCCTTAGTTTTGGATTATCAATGTTTTCCAAAGGTATGCTGGCAGCAGTGAATGCTTCCATGAGCATTTCTTGTTAAACTGCTCTCAGTGGTCCTTTTAAACACCGAGGACATTATCATTTGTTTTTTGTTCTGACCTTCAGCCTCTGCAGAAGTCTTTCATTTTACATGAAATTTGGACTGTAAGTGGCTATCAATGCTGTTTTTCCTTGATATATCAAGAGTCACATTTATCAATTTATCACCTTCTGAATCTAAAGTTCCTGCAAGGAATGACATTACACGATCCTGAGCTGAAATGTATTTAGCTTTTTTTTTTTTTTTAATTTCTTTTCACTTGTCTTCAGACTGCAGCATTGCATTTAACTTCTTAAAAGATGGTGCTAAAACATTTTCACTTCACTGACTCGTGCCTTCACTTAGTCTATGTCACTAACAGACAGTAACTCTCAATCATGTGATCTATGGCTACAGTGATCGTCACATTGTCTTCGTATTGTGGTAAGCATTGGGACATTCTAAAACAGTGTATTACATTAATAATGTGTATGAATAATTATGTGAATGAGTTATAAGGAACGATATAGTATGTGTTATATTACATACGTTATACGAATAATGTGCTGGGTTTTCTTTTAGATTGATTTTGTACGAAATCATGACCAGCGCAATATTTTCTGGCAATCATGGACAATGCTGTTTTTTGTGGTTTCCACAAAAACTGTGAAACTACAAATTAAGTAGATGCCCTACCATCAGGCATTTCATGAAAATGGTCTGAGCTCTCCTGACTGCCTCAAGAACAGCCAATAACCAACAGTTATGGCCTGGGATGTTGGAGACTCAGCTTTAAGTCTCTGCTCTGCTTGAATCAGACTAAGGTGACTAATCTCAGTCAACTGTCTATTTCAGGTTCTCACCTTTCTGGATCCAATAAACCTTTCCTGACAAAAGGGGCTATCAAAATTGCAGCATTCCAACAAACGTCTGGTTTCAACAAATCAGCATTTTCTGATGTTAAACAAATTCCCTTGAGAATGCCCGACTGAATCAAGCTAGCACCACTGGCAGCACCAGACTCTCCAAGTGGAAGGACAGAGAGCCACATATTCCATGGCAAAACTCACGAGCTGAGTTGGAAAGTCCCAGAGAAAGGCAAATACTGCACCCTCTTCAATGAGGGAGCAGCAGGAATAGATGCCCTATTGGGCTCTTGGAGCCAAAAAAAAGTAGGTACTATGTACCCTTAATGGCACAGTGACACTACAGAGCCATTATTGTATGTAGTTATGTACTAATGGAACATCAATTTGACAGAAGTCTTGGATACATGTGAAACTTTCAGGAAAACAGGATTTTGCAAGCAACATAACTTTTGATAAGAAATTTCAGGAGCTAGACACATGAACTTTATATGAAACAGACAGTTAAATATATAGAACAGCAAAGTGATGGAGAGCTTTTTACGAGCATTAACCAAGCGTCTCCTAAATGATGGAAGGATTAGTATTGCCTGCAGTAGGAAAGCTGTGTATTGTACCATGAAGCAATTTTTTCTTCAAATTTGAGAACTCCCACTTGACAGCATTAAAAGGGTGCAGAGAAAAAACTGGTAACGTGGCAGATGGTTATGAATGTACCCCAGCATATACACATGGCTAAAAGACTGTCATATGCTGAATTGAAGTAGCAAGTTGTTAAAATATCATCAAGGGAATACATACACCTGACAGAAAAGTTACTGTCAGTTGTTTAGAACAGAAATTTTAAGAAAACCAAGATTACAAGATCAAAGCACAAAAACATCTGAAGAGATCTACTTACGTTGCAAACTTTAACATGCCCGACACATAGGTCTGCCAGTGAGCACAATAAAACAAGAACATTCCCACAAAACAACAGAAAAACATCCAGTCAGGATTCGTTCCTAGCCGAACTGCTATGCAGGCTCCAAGGGCTACAAAAACTGAAAGGTATGGATTAGCAGAGTTAATCTGAAGTTATACTCCCTGCAATTTTCAAAAGACAAATACTACACAAGTTTCATTGCAATAGTATCAATAGTACAGTGAACTTAAAAGGAGAGCATTTCCCAAACTTGAAACCTGAACCCCTTCAGGAAAATGGAACCCGTGGGGGCTCCACGAAGTTTCACAATTTGTTGAAGATCTACACCTTTTAGTTTATACACTCTCTGTCCCTCCCCAGTCTGCCCAGAGAGGCCTGCACCCATAGTCCAGGTAATGTCATAGGGATATGACTAGAGAACAGTATAAAATTACTATAAGTGACACAACATTTTGGAATGAAATTCTTGTTTTGAAACCAAATAAAGCAACCCCACCATCATCAAGTGAAGAACAAACATGGGATCTCTCATCTTAAAAATCACTGGAAAATTTAGAAGTAGGTGAAAATGGGGGGAGCATGCAAAATAAACACTATTATGTAACCTTCACAACAAAGCAAAGCATTTCTTTTGATGCCTCACATGTAAAAGACCAAATATTTGTTTCAGTGGTAAAGTAGTCTATTAAGTGTTTTACTCAACTAGGGACTCAATTCTTTCAGTCTCATAAGTGCTTATGTAATATTCTTTCTACATCTGAATGTTGTCATGTCTGAACAGATACTATAGTAGTTATGCACTTTAAACTCTGTAAGAAATGGGACTGAAAATGCCTGGTTTTATTACCTGTGAAAAACAGATTTCTGTACTGAAGGAAGTGACCAGTTAACTGTACTAAATAGTTCAGACAAGATGAGAATAAGGACTTTAAAGGTGCTTGTCTAACATTTGTATCTCTTTGGGTTTCAGTTGATGCCAGTCTATCAAGCTGAGTTAAGATTTTGAGTATAATCAGCATTAAAAATGTGTTATGTGTTTAACTGACAGCCAACTATACACTGGAAATTGGAGTGAAAATAAGCAATGCATCACTTCTTAGGACAAAGACACAAAAACATGCATCATGATATTTTTTTAGATGGAACTAACTTTTTTCCAACTACCCAACCCAGTTTCCAACAAGAAATTAATTACCTGTGGAGACAGAGTCACAACCATGGTCAAAAAGCTCCCCTAAGGGGGAACTACTATTTGTTCTTCTGGCTTGTTTCCCATCAATAGCATCCAGGGACTGGTACAGAAAGAGTCCTACTGCACACAAGAGGAATACCCAAAAAGGTGCCTGAAACAGAAGCATATTAAAAAGTCAGTTACAGATTACTTGTGTTTAGTTAAAAAATGTGTCATTCTCTTTATTGAGCAAATCTCCTGGCACAGACCTGGTCCAAGTTAGCATTGTATTTCTAACCATGTACCAAACATGGAGTTGGTAGGCCAAATCACTGTTCAGTACTGCAATAACTCTACAGAAGGAAGTTACCCAACGTGTGCCAGTTATAATAATAAGGGTCTTCATTTTATCTACATTTGCACGGTCATTTAATGGACAAAGATCTGTTTACCAACACACAACTATACACAACAGTACCAAGATTACTTGGCTAATTTTTCCATCTCAATGCTGAAACATTCATAAACTATTAGGAGTGATTCTATCCAGGTCTATGGATATGGTACCAGAACAAAAATGGCTCTGACATACACACAAAGAACAACTATCTTTTATTTCTCAACATCCTCCTTGAAGATTAAAGGTTTGGAAAACATCCATAAACAGTGGTTTAAATTCCCAGAAGAAGATTTTCCTGGAAATAAATGGCAAGTAGACACCCATTTTCCATTTCTGCTCTGGACAATCTTTCCAATGTAAACTGAATAGTTCTCTAAACAATCAAGAGCAATATACATATCCATCAATATAAATTGATCCTTTATTAGTTTATGTTTTAAACCAAGTTTAGTGGTGTGTTATATAAAGTCAGGACTGGATGTTTAATTTAGAAGAACTTGCCATGATAGTGTTCCCTTTCAGAAGGGTTGACTTGGCTTCCTGAAATCAGGATGTCCTTGTTTGTCTAGGAAATTATTTCTCTTGAATTCCTTTTTTCCATATACCAAAATCTAGTTTTGGTATGGGTCAAACTTTATATGTACAATTGTTACAAGTTGTCACACTTTACATAATATTCAGAACTCCGGTTCAAGAAGAAAAATTCAAGCCTACGGGTCACAAACAAGGTATACATTTGAGATGGAGAAAGAGCCACAGGGAGTTAAGAATGGAGTCTGTCCTATTACTCCTGGGCTCCCCTTTCCATCAGTGTAACAGGCCAGAATGTATATACTGTATATGATGTTATTAGGAAAGATAAATCTTTTTAAAGGCTAGTCAGAGTATTTGAATGATAAAGGCCTATGACTGCTTTGTACTGAATTTAATCATAACAGTTAGAGAGAAGGTTCAGGCTGGACATCAGGAGACCTTACTTTACGGTTAGCGCTGCCAGGCTCTGGAATGGACTCCCAAGTGAGGTGGTGCTCTCTCCTACCTTGGGGGTCTTCAAGGGGAGGCTGGACAGATATTTGGCTGGGGCGATATGATCCCAGCACCCGTTCCTGCCCAGGGCAGGGGGTCGGACCTGATGATCTGTTTAGGTCCCTTCCAACCCTAAGCACTATGATACTATGATTTAAGATGAGAGCAAATGTCTAATCCACTTTTTAAATAAATCTATATGTGACTGAAAATAAAAGCAGGGTTTTCTTCCAGTTGAAATGTGAGCATTTTGGTAGCAGGTGTAAGTCTATGGAAACCCCATGCAAGAGACTAAACTGACTTCTAACATGCTCCGATTTTCCTTTTAAAGCTATGTTAAATATTTTTCCTTTTAGTTCAAGAAGGCAGAACGACATTTTTACTCTTTATTCCTAACACAGAGGGACAGGCTTAAAAACAAGCACCGTCCCTTCTAACTTTTGAATGCTAAGACAGACATTATGTTCACCCTTACTCTTTGCCTCAGAAAAGGGTAAGTCACCATGTATTATCTTTAAGGAATAACTGATATCATCTTTAAGGAAGGTATATATTTAAATTTAAATTCAAAGTGTTATTTAAATTTTTGCAATGCTCTGTCCAATACGTCTCCCTTCCCCCTCTACCTTCCCAAGGCTGACTTTTGAAGTCAATGAAACCCTTGCTCTATGTCACTCAGTTTGGGAAGAACTTAGATCCAGCAGTTCCCAAACTGTGGGTTGCAACCCCAAATGGGGGCACAACAGCAGCAGATGGGGTCACGGGGGTGGGGAGTTGGGAGCGAGGGGCTATGCTGAGGAAACGGGGCCATGCTGAGGAAACATTTGGAAAGCAATGACTTAGGTTGATTCTCAGAAGTACTGCCCAGGCTGCTGCACCTGTCACCAGAACCTGGCTGCAATAAACTCTCCCACAACTGAAATACAAAGTTTGATAGTTTAGATCAGCAGTTTTCAACTTGTGCTCCATGGACCATCGGGCATCCACAGACTATGTTTAAGGAGTTTGCGAAAGATTACTATGCTCAATCAAAAGTATGTGAATATCGACACTTACAACTCAAAGGGGTCTGCACCTTCATTCAAAGTTTTTTAGGGGTCCACAAATGAAAATAAAATGTTGAAAACCACTGATTTAGATAAACTTAAAAATCAGTTCAGAGAATAACTATGACAGAATTATAAACTGTACCTTGTGCTAATTTTGTTAACACGATCCTCTTACCACTTTGCTCCCTCCCTACCTTCTTATACAATTACTGAAAGTACATAACCAGTGCTCAGATCATTACTGCTAAATAAGAGTCCACCCACATTTAACGTTTTACTTGTTTTTCATATAGAATGTCCATATTCAACATGAGAACTTAAACAAAAAAAGTCTTATTGTCCAAGTTTCAACATGAGCATAAATGCTATTCAGTTCCATGTTGTTCTATGCAGGGTGCTTTGTTTAATCTTTTAAATGAATATTTCATGAAATATATAATGGAGAAAGCTGTAACAACAGCTGGATGCAGTATGCATAATCAACTATACTTTGTTACAGAGAGGGAACATTATGACTCTCACTCTGCACAAACATTTCTGGTATTTTCCATTTTTTTAAAGCTAAATACATCTCAGTCAGGCCCAAATTGTTTTACTGGAACTGGTCTTTGGGCTCTTTTCAGAGAATTGCTCGGCATGCATTGAGGATGGTCTTCTTAATCATCTTCAGCATTATAATTCCTCATGTAATATAAAGGAAGCTAGTTAGTTATGACTGCAGTAATTAATGTACAAAAAAGTTTTCATAACCCCACAATCACTCAGTAGAACGAACAGAACAATGAAGCAGTTTAATTTCTTAAATTTAGGAACCCTAGTTTCAAAGTTTAAGAGAACATGCTAGTATCGGCATTTGTTACAACTTGGACACGTAAACGTCACAAAAATTTACCTAATGAAAAATTGTTCTGCTAAACTAATTCCAGATTTGGGGAAAGACAAATAACTTTTATCCGTTTAGAATGTGTGCATACATCTGCCATAGGTTAAGTCAGTGGGGGGTCAACCTTTTTGGTAGGCGTGCCACACAATAAGTCCTGTACCCTCCTAATGCCACTCTGATCCCTTTCCCCAGCACAATCTGCTACTTTGTTTCTGCTTCCTGCCCAATCTGCAGCTCTGCTTTCTGCCTTATCTGCCATGTACCATGCACAGAGGCTGTGTTTTCTTATCCTTACTGGTCACAGGGAAGACTATGAAGAGACTGTTAATGCTATATACTTGCAGAGAAAGGGACACAGCAACAGGCAGCTCTATAAAAAACTTGGGGAATTAGACAAGGCATGGTTCATTTTGCCCTTTGGTCATCAGTTCAAATTGAACCCAGGGTGTTAACGACCAAAGGTCATTACTATCTGTATGCTTAGCAGCTTTTATGAAACAAACTGGAGGTCTCAATTTTACTGATAGCAAACAAGTCTTGAGATCACAAAAGCTACCTCTGTAAGTAACCCCAGTCAGCACAGCCCTAACAAAAAAAACTAAGGGTGTTTATACGCATGCTCCTGGAGGCAGGGGGAGGGGGGAGGTTTAATTAGAGTGGCTCTGAGAGCTGCTCTAGTTAAGGTGCCCAGAGCATCACATGTATCAGCATCCCTGTGCTGAAAGATGGTGATGGGGGCACTTGCACCACCATTTTTCAGTGCAGAGACGCTGATACCAATACACATCACAATAGAGTCTGCTGGAACGCAGTAATTACCATGCTCAGCAGACTCAATTAATTGAGTCTGCTCCAAAGCGCTGTAATTACAGTGCATCTGAGCAGTCTTGATGCACATGTATTGGCACCCTAGGAGACTGATACTTGGAAACTGAAATACCTTCACAGCTGCTAACTTGTGAAGCAACAGGATGACTGTATGCTACATCTGTCCAGTATTTCTTTGTCAGTCAATGTAATTGCTGTATGTGGCATCCTCACTAGTGTGAATTTGAAACTGCATCAATGTGTGTGTATTTTTATTACTGTTGCACTATGTAGAGGAAAAAAAACAATATTTATCAAAGCTCTGCGGGGGATCCAACTGGAAGACTGGGAAGAAATATGAACTATCACATGGTATGTCCTAGATAATCTGATATGCAACAGAGGGAGATCAAATTAGGAATGAAGAGGAAGTAAAAATATAAATATATTAGAGCTCCTGAGCCAATTTGATCCTTAGAGAATGCAAATCATTTGGCTATCTGGACCAATGAGATACTTAAATTCTAGAACTAGATCAACAATATGCTGTTAAGAACACAGCATTTCTTCCAGATACCTGGAGAAAATTAAACACAATCAATGAGAGGGGGATTTTAATGTTACTGTCTTCTGCAGACAGAAAACACCCACAGAATAGATGTAAATGTGCAAGACCTTTATTTATTAATGAAATTTTAAGGGGTTGCAAAATATCAGTAAGAGGTCTATGAACTGAAGGACTATCTAGAATAGGGCTGCCCAATTGGTGTCCCGTGGGTTGCATCCAGCCTGCAAGCTGCATCCAGCCTACAAAGGAAACTCCCTCATCCCTCCTTCTGCTCTTACTGATAGGGTCTCCAGGCTCCCTCCTCCAACTTCCGTTTCTTGACTCTACCCTGGGAGGTATATGGGGGGCGAAAGGGGGGGGGGGGCCAGAAGAGAATGGCCGCAGGAGGCCAGGCAGCCCATGGTGAGGACTATCTCTTCCCGCCCACTGTGGCACAGCACAGAGGGTACAACCTGTGGCCCACTAGCCATTCAGAAGTTGGACAGCCCTGATCAAGAATTTTTGAATTCCAGAAGTGCAGAGATTGAGTATAAAACAAAGGACACTGGCCCAGAAATAAAAGATGAGAGTTACTCTTGCCACTGCTGAATTTTGTAGGTCTGCTCTTGTACAAAGTCAGCTTGCAAAAAGTCTCAAATCTATTTTGGGTAGGAATAATCCTTCACCCAAAGCTCAAGTCACACGGCCACATCTCAGTAGCATATTTTCATGCCACACAAATTTCTAAAGGTGACAAAAATGTGCCGATAATATGGAACAGGTGCACACAATGGGCAACTGAAGCAATATAGGAGAGTTCAGAAGGATTTGTTCCTGGAAACAAGTAATCACCAGCTGGAAGTGGTAGGATAATAGAAGAGCTGACAGTCTGAAGCAAGGCAGTCTTTCCCTATAATTAAATAAAATACTCAATCCTACTAATTATTTGGGAAAACACAGTGAAAGTTGCACAATAACTCCAACTGCATCTGCACTCCCTCAGATGCACAGAGAGTCAGCAGTGTCTGATCACAACGTCCCATTTTTCAGTCTCTTTGTAAAGTTAAGATGGTTTTTTGCTCCCCCCCCCTCACATTTTGGAATTCCCCTTGTAAATATGTACAGTTTAAGTCCTGTATTATTCTTCTCTGAAGGTTAATTTAATAAAGCTCTGAAATCTTTTGCTCTCAGGACAGATCTGATTTTGTTTAAAAACAAAATAAAACTAAACAAGGTTTCCTTCTCTTAAAATGAGTATGCTATTAACTAGGTACTGGGTGCATCTACACGTGTGCTTTAATATACATTAGCCTATATTAATGCACATTAAAGCATCACCAAAAAGCCATGCTCTGTCACTAATGCACATTAAAATAGGAAAATGTGCATTGTTCTAGTACCTCCCAATGGAGATACTAGATTTAACATGCACTACCTAAAGCACATTAATGAATGTGTAAATACACCCACTGAATACTAGACAATATTTCTGAGTGTGGTTTTGATATTTAGAAAATTACCTCCTCTTGACCAAGACACACTTCTTAGCTTTTGTGTGACCACTGCACAATAAGCTTTTAACCTTCCATTAACACTTGTCCTTCCCCATATTCCTACTTAGTAGGACTTCTTTGCAATTTATTCTTTACTTACTAACATAATGACTTGCTCCATTTCCCTGCCCTACAATGCTCAATTCCTTTGCAGTTTGAGGATGGTCTCCTCTTTATCAAAAATCCCTTTTTACTTTCAGCAGCACTCATCATGGCACAACATGAATTCGCCTTCATAAGAGACATAAGTACAAGGAAACACCACTGGACAGCTTCAGTCAAAAGGGCATTTGGTAGATTACATAGCCCCTTCCTCTACTACTGGGACCCACAGTAAGTGCTTTACCCTGTAGGTCAAGCAGAGGCAATCTCACATACTTGAGTTAGGGAAGTGGCATACCTGAGTTTGGAAGAGTCAAGAATGGAGAAGGGGAAGAACAGGGACAGAGTCTTACTTTGTTTCTCTCCTTTTCATCCCTTTCAGACATCTCCAGCAAAACTAAAACATGCTTGTACCTCTCCTTTGGCAGGGAGAAGTGCAGAGTGCATCAGTTTACCAGCACCACAACAGCTGGTTACAATCAAGGGTTATTACCTTTATATTTCCATTGTCCCTTTCCATATCTAAAATCTGGGGCCCTTGAGTCTCTAGTTTTAAGCCTCTGTCTTATGACTGCATTTCTCTGGGAGCCATCATGCGATAGTGATGTTGAATAACGTCCCATAAAAGGATTCTCTTACTTTTTGAGAAAAGGCACAAAATTGGCCCGCAGGCTTTTCTACGTGCCTACTGAGTTATTGTGCATTCATCACTCTACCATTTTAAGTATTTCTCAAGAAAACAAACACTAAAAGTTCAAGCAGAGTTGCCTCTCTTCCTTCTCCCTCAACAGCTCCAGCCACTCCCCGATTAAAAAATGGTAAATGGCATCTGTGTTTGAAAGAGTTAGTTAGCTGTGTTAGTCTGAAGCCAGCCAGAAGGCAGGGCAGGGTAGCACTTTAGAAATTAAATTTGTTTAATTTAATATACCGATTACTTAGGCTGTGCCCATGCTGTCTCCAAATTCCTCTTCTTTTAACTTTGTTTCAGTTGCAAGAGACAGGAGACTCTTGCACCCCTGTAGCGTTTATCATGGGTATGGTGTTTAAAAAAAAAAGAAAGAAAGAAAGAAAGAAAAATAGCGAGGGGGAAGACAAAAACTGAATTAAGAAACAAGCTCTTATGGTTTGGGCATGAGTCAGCAGATGGAGAATCTATTTGTAGTGTTCTTGTAAACTTCCTGCATACAACTGACCAACATAGTTATCATAACACTGCCCCACAGTATAAGAGAATTAATATTTGCTCACCTTACAGGCCTGAGGAAGGCTTAATGCATTACAGGCAGCTGCTCTAAAAGCAGCAGAGTAGTGTATTGTGACAGATGAAGCTGTTGATGCCTTTGGAGTCCCAGCAATCTGTTTTTTCCGCGGGGGCAGAAGCAAACCTTTTCATTAGGTGGCTGTACGATGTCTGGCACTGCCTGACCCTTGATCAGGCCCTGCAGTCATACAAGTTATAAGCAATAAGAGACTGAGTGCACTTATGGGCTGCCACAGACCTCCCAGGTCATCACCTCCCCCTAACCCAACTGCATCAGACCTAGCTGGTTCTGAATTTCACGTGCAGCAACCCAGTGCATGCCTCCCCGCTCATCTCCATGCCTGGGGATGGGGCGCAAGGCGGTGCTGGTTGCAGGGTCAGTGCCTGTCCTTGATCAGGCCCTGCAGCCATTCAAGTTATAAATAATAAGAGACGGCATCCACTTAAGAGCTGCCACATACCTTCCTGGTCTCATCACCTCCGCCTACCCCAGAAGCATCAGGGCTGGATGGTTCTAAAATTTCAGGCTCAACGGCACCAGCGCTGGCCCTTATCACCCCCGCCCTAGCCGTGGGGATGGTTGGGGTGGCGGGGAGAAGCTGTGCTAGGTACAGGCTTGATGCCTGGCCCTGATCAGGCTTTGCAGTGCAGGTTCTAGTTCTGAACTGCCAACCCCAGCCCTGCCCCCAGTCCTAGCCATGGAGATGGGAGGGGTGCCTGACCCTGAAGCCACTTAGGGCTGGGTGACTAGGGCATTTCAGGCGAGACAGGAAAGAATTGCCTTGCTCTACTTCTCTTCTTGCCACTATTAGGGAAGCTGCAAAAAAATTCATCAGATGTGCTGACAATCTTGAATTCACTAGGTGTGTTGAGAATCCTGAATTCTCAGAAGAATTCAAAAGGCCAGATGTCCACAGAAGATCTGGGATCCTGATACTATGCCACATTTAGAACCCTAATGATTCAGTCAAATCCAACATTTAATTTTAACCACTGTCCCAGATGTCTCTCACCAGCCAACTAACAGAGAGAGCCAATGTCCAACACGTTCACTAGGTTCTTGCAAAGTACATCAACATGAATCTACAACTCTCAGTCTCACTTTTTGCCCTCTTTCAATGGAGGTTCAGTAGCCTTTCTCCAGCTATTTTCAACTATGCTCACTAGGGTTGCCAACACTGACTGAAGCTATGCCGGGAGATTTTTTTTCTAACATGACAAATGTAATTATTTCAATTGTACTGTTCAACCTGTTCACGATATCTATCTCCCAGATTGCTTTCAGTAGTCACTGGGAGATTGATGCCAATTCCTGTAGACTCTCAGCCAATCCAGGAGGGTTGGCAACCCTAATGCTCACTTTCAATAACATTATAAATAACATCTTCGATAAGCCCCTGGAAGGACTGAAGTCCCCATGTGCTGGAAACACCCCAGTGTGCTGGAGCCAAAAAATAATCCCTGTCTTGAAAATTATACCATCAAAAAATCATGGCCAAAGAATGAAGCCTAGATACAATTTGCAACACAGAATATTTGCAATTCAGTCTCTTACCACTGAGCAAATCCTGCCCTGACCCCTGTTTGCCTGTCATTCTCTTTCCTGAGGTTTACTACAATTGCATAGTATGAATCTTGGATAATAATTATAACATATCCATGTTTATCTTGAATTCTGTTCTGTACTGCTATCTTTATGGACAAAGGTTATGCTTTATAAAGGAAACATTTGCAGATTAGTAATGTTGGGCCCCTCAAAAAAAGTGACCAAATATGAAGGAGTGTGTACTTCCCCCTCCCGCGTTCTAAATTCTCTACTCCTCTCACGAACACGTGCATGGGCAAGCAAACACTCTCAACCACTAAACCAGCCTTGTCCATAGTGAAAAGAAGAATAGCAGATATTCAGGTAACAAATTCTAGCTATGGCTCTGCATTCTTCCTCCAAAACTTTCCCCAACAGTACTTCTAGCATGTTGGGGAAACTTTTCTTCCAAGCAGAACAAAGTCCGTTGGGCACTCTGAAGTGGGGTTAGAATAAAGTAGAGGAAATATGACTATTAAATTCAAAGAACTGTCATCTTATACCCAGATACATTAGATTTAGATACTAAGTTCTTCTTTCTTCCTGTTTTTTTTAAACTGCCCACTGATTTAAGCTCTATTGATTAAATAATTACTCAAGCTTTAAAAAAAAAAAAAAAAAAAAAAAATCACATCCAACTAGCAGATTTGATTTCAACTCGCAGTGAGTTCTAGAGCCATACTGCATACTTTGTGAAGCAGAATGCTGACCTCCACACTACAGCCATTCTACATACACCCACCCTGTAACGATACAGTCCTCAGTAAATCAATAACAATAAATTACACATTGAAACATATGTCAAAATTAATATAGGATAAAACTGCTTGTGCAAGCACATACAAGGACACAAACTGTGTGTTTTAAGAGGTGTGGCCCTCTAGAGCTTTACAAAAGACAGGGTGAGGCAAGAAATACTGATATGTGGTCTCTGTGCACTTGCAACGGGAAATGACACAACGCCTGTTGCTTCTGGAGAGTAGGATATTAGTAAAGCAGACACAGGAAGTAAATGGATTTCAGAATAAATATTGTGTTGGTCACACCTTGTTGCAAAACCAACTCTTTCTTCCTTGTAACCGACTCGGACAATTTGACAACAAAAGACATTCTAGCATGTCAGGCTGTCTAAACATGAATTTCCCTGTCTGTGAAACCTGCACCAAATCTTGAAGGGTCTCAACCCAGAACTTTCACAATCACTAACCTTTCTAAATTTTAAATTCAGTCAGTATAGATAACCCAAAACTTCAACAATAGGGATTTTTGTCTTTTTTTTTTTTTTTTAATTACATGGACTCTTCATTTCTCCTTACAATTCTACCACAGCAATGCAACAATTTTTAACAAATTTCACTATCAGGTATTCAAGACACTTGCTCAATAATGGAAAAGTTTACCCCACTGGCTTGCAACAGAGAGGCTTGGTGGAGTGGAGTATGCCCTCAGACAGGCCCATGATTTTAAAAGGTTTTAAAACTTACCTCTCACAATCTATTTTCACTATTAAAATAAGCCCTTCCGACAATGGTTACAATAGTGTATGTGAGCTGCTACAGGTAAGACAGCTTTAGCTCTTAAATAAAAACTCTAAAATAAATAAAAAATTTTGAGAGTATACAGCCTGGTACATTACTTGCCTCCAGGCTCACATGTTTGTCTAAATTTTCTTCTCAAGCATTTGGATATTATTAAGGATAATTAAAAAAATGTTTTAGATTAGATGCTTCTTTCAGTTTGCTCCACTGAAGCTGTTTTGTTTTTAAATAAGAGAGTTGATAGATAGCCAAGCTACAGCTATAAGGCAAAAATTTGGACTGAATAGGCAAAGACACTCAAGTGTAGTTAAAAGAGTGTTGCAATAGCTAAAGGTGGATAAAACATTAACGCTACCAACAACTGTGTTCAAATATTGTTGTGGGCAGCATAGTTTAAATCCTGTGGTGGGCAGAGAAATAAATGGACCAGCTCCCTGAACATCTGCCCTTGCATATTCCTAGACGAATTTTTCCTATATTCTGCCATTATTTGCAAGAAATGGAGCTGCAATTCACTAGATTCTAGTTCCATCTCATTTCATTATTACAACCTCAAATGTTACACATGCTCTTCTCTAGGGTCTATGAATTTTTTTCACTTCCCCCTGAAAGATTATTCTTTTTGTTGTTAAAACCACTGGATTAATCTTCAGTACTAGTATTTAACAGAGAAGGCTCAGAGGGGACTTGGTGACAGTCTATAAGTACATAAGACCAGTGCACCAGGATCTGGGAGAACAGTTGTTCACCAGAGCTCCCCAAGGGATAACAAGGTCTAACGGCCACAAACTTCTGAAAGGCCCATTTAGACTGGACATAAGAACAAACTTCTTTACGGTCCGAGAGTCCAGGGTCTGGACCAGACTCCCCCCAGAGGTGGTGCAAGCACCTACTCTGGACTCATTCAAATGGTGTTTGGATGCTTATCTTGCGGGGGTCATTTGACCCCAGCAAACATCCTGACTATGGCAAGGGGCCTGGACTTGATCTCATGAAGTCCCTTCCAGCCCCCAATGTCTATGAAAACTTCTGAAGACATTAAATACTCCAATACTCAGGGCTGCAACCGGGAGCAGGTTTGATAGTCCCATTTTAGCTTCAAAGAGAAGCTTCTCCACATACCAAATATATAGATCTACTCGGCTTTGTGGATATTGAACAGACAAAATCCTGAAGAGCAACCCCTCTCCCCCCCCCCCCCCAACCACCCCAGGCAATCAGACTACTAGGTCGCATCCCCACAAGCAGGAACATGTGGTTTGCAGAGCCTTAAAGCCTCGAAGGCACCGCAAAACCCACGCAGCATTCATGCATCTGTTTACTGTGCTGCATTTTTGCAGTGTGGTGGCAAAATTAGGTAACGGGAAGTTTGTGGCAGAAAAAAGCAGGGCGGCACACGTGGCTGCAGCATGTGCCACCAGAAACTGGAGCCTGGCCAGCCAGAGCCACTTGCTGGCTGTCAGCCAGGCTCTGTGCACCCCAGGAGGCCCCCAGGGTGCACCCCAGGAGGCCCCCAGGATCCCAGATAAGGCTGCTGCGGCCAGTCTAGTTGCTCCCCCAGCCTCTCCTACACACCAAAGCACACATGCAGGAGCATGCCCAGGGACAACTAGTGTCAAAAACATGTGCTGGTACTATTTGTCCCTGGGGAAATGCACATTCCTGTTTGTGGGGAGCCCAAGAGGCCTACTGTGCAGAAGCACCTTTAGTCTTGGGGCCATAGCTGCTGTATATAAGGGGAAACTTAGGCGAGAAAGAATTGGTTTTAAACAGTATTTCAGAACTGTAAGGGGCTGCCAATCATTTCATCCTCTGGTTTAATCTCTCACATTCAAAAACTGGAGGATGTTAAAGTTGATTAATGGGGGGGGATGGAGCAGAGGTGGGGGAAGGAAGGGGGATAACAGAGAAAGTTGCAGTAATTGATCATGTAAGACCACATATATTCAAACAAGAGGGGGTCTAGTTTCATGTTAAATTTTCACAGTTGATGCGATGATAACTGAATAAGGAAACTTGACCCAGAATTGAGTTTTTGTGAAATTCAGCCTCTTTATTAAAGCGGGTGGAGGGGGCATAAGGAATCTCAAAATATAAATGTTTCTGAACATAAACTTCCCCAAACAGGTTTACAACACAGACGTTGCCCTATTGCATAAGAACCCGAAAGTGAAAACAACTGGAAAATGACAGTAAGTGGAAATGAAACTAAGGTTATTTGCATTGTCTAAACTATGGAAAAATGCTCACTTTGATCATTAAGACATAGCAAAAAAATGTAAAAGAAACATTTACTGAATCTAAATTGATTTGAAATCCAAGTGATTAATAATTTTAGTCCATCATGATTAAAAGTTTGGGTTTTTTTAAACCTATACAAGCCTCATCTGAAATAGCTTTTTCTGTCCAAAATTTCCCAGCACTGGTGCCACTTAGTTCCACTGGCATAAGTAGAAAAATAAAGACAGGACACCAAAAGACTGCTGGTGTTCATAGAATCACAGAAAATGAGGGTTGGAAGGGAACTCAGAGGTCATCTAGTCCAACCTCCGCTCAAAGCAGGACCAGCCCCAACTAGATCATCCCAGCCAAAGCTTTTAGTTGGGTCTTGAAAACCTCCAAGGACAGAGCTTCCACCCTCTCTGGGTAACCTGTTCCAGTGCTTCACCACCCTCCTAGTGAGAAAGTTCTTTCTAATATCTAACCTAAACTTCCCTTGCTGCAACTTGGGACCATTGCTCCTTGTTCTGTCATCTGCCACCACTGAGAACAGTCCAGCTCCATCCTCCTTGGAACCACCCTTCAGATAGATGAAGTCTGCTATTAACTCCCCTCTTGGTCTTCTCTTCTCCAGACTAAATAAACCCAGTTCAGAGGGGCTAGATAAGAGCAGGGAAAGAGAGAGGCCGTGTCTGGGGGTGGGAAGGGAGCTGGATCTGAGGAGGGATGTGCGACAAGGAGAGGTGCTAGGTCTGGGGGGGATCTGCAGAAGGAGAGGGGCTGGGGTGGAAGTGTGGGGAGAGATGCTGGGTCTTAGGTGGGGGGGTTGAGGGTGGAAAGTGGCTGGGCGGAGCTTGGGGGAGGGAAGAGGAGCTGGGGCTGAGGCAGGCAACATGGGGGGAAGAGAGGGGCTAGATAAGAGCAGGGAAGGAGAGGGGCTGGGGCTGAAGGGGGATGTGCAGCAATGAGGGCTGGATCTGAGGAGGATTTGAGGGTGGGAAGGGGCTGGGAGGAGGAGAGAGGCTGGGGCTGGGAGGACCTTGGAGGAGGGAAGAGGGGCTGGGGCGGGTGGCATTGGGGAGGGGGGGAAGAGAGTGGCTAGATAACAGCAGGGAAGGAGAGGTGCTGAGTTTGGGGAGGGGGTGCGGGAGGAGAGGGGCAGGGGCTGGGCCTGGGGGAGTGGCGCTGGGTCTCGGGGGTTGCGGGAGGGGAGGAGAGGGGCGGGCCGAGGAGCCGGGCGGTACCTGCTCGGTGGCGCGGGGGCAGCAGGCGACGAGGAGCAGCGTGGGCAGCACGTTAAGCAGGAGGCCGCCCATCGTGATGGCGTTGGGGGCCAGCCAGGCGGGCGTGCGCTGCACCAGCCAGCCCCAGTAGACCTGCAGCGGCGGCTCCAGCAGCGAGCGCCCGGCCGCGCTGTAGCTGTGCTGCTCCAGGCGCCGCAGCTGCGCCAAGCTCAGCGGCTCGGCCAGCGTCCAGCGCCCCGCCATGCTGGGCCGGGCCGGGCCGGGCCGGGCCGGGCCTGCTACCACCGCCGCGCCGCCTCCACGGGGCGGGGGCCGGGCCGGAGGCGGGAGCTGGCAGCGCCGCCGAGTCGGATTTAAGCCGGCCCCGCACGCCCGGGGCAGCGCTGCGGGGGCACGAGCACGACGCGCTCGCCCCGTCATCCAGCCCTCGCACGATCAGTACTAGTCAGAGCCGCGAAACGGCCCAGCGCGCTTCAGCCGGTCCCTGGTGCACTGCCCGAGTTACACTGAGGAAATCGCAAGGCAAGGCAAGGCTGGGCTGGGCGTCCGCACGTCCCTGACAATAAAGAGGTGTTTCAGTTGCAATGACCCGCTTCACGCCCGCTCGCGGGGGGTTTCAGTGTGCAATAGAAAGTAAACAAGACTTATTTCAATACTTGTTTGTATATATATTTTTTCAGGGTAGGATAGTTTTACAGCACTTAACGATCATTTTCAGCTTCCAGTACAAGCATTTCACGTCTGAGACGTGGCAAGGCTGGGCAGGGCCCCCCTCAGCCCTGCTTTCCTCAGGGATTCCCTCTCCTGCCTGGCCTGACCCATCTCTTGTACCCAAACGCTTGCAAAGAAGAATATGGCCTGTTTGCTGTCTGCCCCTGGGCCAGACCCAGCTGGTGTTCCTGATCTGGCGCCTGGGCAGGCACCATCCACTGCATGGAGGGGCTGGGGTGGGCAGGCGGGTTTGAAATAATTCAAAAGGGAGTTTACTTCTGGAAGTAGCGCCCGTTCTAGTCATGACAGCACAAAACAGCTCCCCTCCCTCCCCCCCACACACTTCACAATTATACCATCCCCCCCCCTCCCCCTTGAAATCATATAACATCTCTCTCAGCAAAGTAAAACCTTTGTTTAGCTGAACAGATATTAAGGCCAGAGTCAGATCCAGGGAAGAGGGGGTGCACTTGCACCCCCCCCCTTTGATTCCTGCTCCTCTCAAAGTTGATTTGTGCTGGAAAGGGCGGGGATGCTTCACTGGTTAGCCTCCCTTTTAAATTGTTTTATGTAAAGAGAAAAAACAAAACCCAGAAACCTGAGACACCCCCCCTTTTAAATTGTTTTACACAAAAGGAAAAAAAATCCCAAGACTCCCTGCTCTAATCTGTATTGTCCTTTCAAGGCAAAGAGTTGCCTTTGTTACTTGAATTCACAATGTCGGGCTGCCATATGAACAATAAATCAATCAGTGATGGGCCATCTATTGCAAAACTACAAGTGTTACACTTGAGTCACTCTAAATATTGTAGGCTGAATCCCCTACTATGAATTTTCTCATAAACTTATTTTCCTACTCATCAAGTGTTTAACTAAACTCATTGCTCATCAGAGCACTCAAAATTTGGCTCAAGCATGAAGCTAATACAGCCTACCGGGAGATGCTGTGGTTGCTCCTTATAAAGTATCTGTAGGATAAAGCAGTTAAATAATGAATGTTTCTCTTGGCAAATTGCCAAGTGTACAGTCCCCTTAGATTTTCAACACAGAACATATATAGAATTAATTTTCCTGGCAAGCTGGGAACCTTTGTAGTAAGCACAAGAGAATCTAAACAGTGTATTCTGCAATACTCCAGACTTGGCGTGTCTACACATGCATTAATGCACTTTAGTTAATGCGCGTTAAATCTACTACCTCCATTGCGAGGTAGTTAGGAAAATCTGCATTAGCCTGTCTTAATGCGCATTTACTAAAGAGTATGGTTTTTAAATGATACTTAATTCACATTAGCTTATTTGAATGTGCATTAACTAAATAGTACAGGTTTTTTTCAGTGCTGCTTTAATGCTCGTTCAAATAAGCTAATGCACATTAAAGCGAATGTGTAGACACACCCCGATGATTAATTTTATTTACCTTTAAGAGTATTTGAAACAAGAACTTTGAGATGTTGTCCTTTCTGGAGCACTAACATTTTAAATGAGCAGAAGTTTTGTAACGAGGCTTATGAACAATCTTAGGGAACTTGTTGATTCTCTAGCCAAAGAGAAACAACCTGAAATTTTCAGATTTTCTACAGCTAACCTAGCATCAAGCCTCTCTAAGCCAGAGAACTAGTCTATTTCTACCCCTAATTAATACTACCCCACGCACAAGGCTCAATCTATAAATGGCCTGTTTGTCATTTTAGACTCCTCTCTAACAAGACGAAGCTACTGTCATAGACGGCACATAGAACTGCGGTGTTTTATATTGAGGAAAGGAAGCAGAGTAAGAATGTGAGAGATGGTTGCTGGGAGGATAAAGCAATGAATCATTGAAATGCTTTGCTCCCCCTCACATTTGAAAACAAAACAAACCCTATACTCCTTAAAGTTCTCTGGCACAGAGGGCATTTCAGTTTTGGTCCATGTATTCATCAATATTACAGTTTGTCAATCACTCACTAATGCTGAATGGCCATGATTTAAATAGAGTTATAGGTTGTAGCTGTGTTGGTCTAAGGACATAGGCAGACAAGGTTCTTTGGGTAAATCCAATATTTTTTATTAGAGCAATTCAAATAGGTGGAAAATTCTTCTTTGCAAGCTTTTAGGTACAAGTACCCTTCGTCAGGCTGAGGAAGTGTCTGTAGTTGGTCTGTGCTCTTCCTGGATGGAATAATAAAGAAGCCAGAGGCTGGTATGCATGTGAGAAAGCCAGTCAATGAAAATGTAAATTGAGGTAGTCAATGGATGAGAGACAGGTGTGGGGTGGAAGGGGAATGAATATAGCTAGTATAGGGGTTTTCAACCTTTTTTAATAAGTGTACCCCCCCTAGGGGGGTGGCAAGCAGCCAGACACGGGGGGGGTGGCAAGCGGCTGGAGGGGGAGGGGGAGGGGAGTGGTGAGCGACCGGATGTGGAGTGGGGCGTGGCAAGCAGCAGAGTGGTGGTAGCCCAGCACCTGTATGACCCTACTCTTTCCCTGCCCTGACCCTGTGAGGCAGTGGCACGGGGTGGCAGCGCTCCTTCCCTGCCCACCCCTGTGTACACCCTGGGACCTTTCAAAGTACCCGCAGGGGTACGTGTACTCCCGGTTGACAACCTCTGAGCTAGTAAATAGTAGAGAGGTACTTGGGGAGACAGATATTAGATAGGTTTTAATGTGTCATGAATCCAAATTCTATGTTTGTCCATGATATTTTCTATCCAGTAGGTTGATGAAGTGAAGTTTGTAGGCTCGTCTGTGAAAGGTGTTTTGTAAATTCCCTTTGAGGATTAGAACTGAGAGATTGAGGAGAGAGTGGTTTTCTTGTGAGAAATGTGCCCCCACAGGTAATTGGTTATACTGGTCTTTGATAAATTTTTGCTGGGCATTCATTCTGGTGCGCAGTTCATAGATTTTATAGACATTTGGGCTGGAAGGGACCGCGGAAGATCATCAAGTCTAGCCCCCTGCCCCAGGGGCAGGAAGTCAGTGGGGATTATAGGATCCCAGCAAGATGAACATCCAAATGTGTCTTAAAGACATTCAGAGTGGGTGCTTGAACCACCTCTGGCAGCAGTCTGTTCCAAACCTTGGGGGCTCGGACAGTAAAGAAGTTCTTCCTTATGTCCAGCCTGAATCGGTCGCGGAGGAGTTTGTGACCGTTTGATCTTGTCTTCCCTTAGGGCACTCTGGTGAACAGACGTTCCCCCAGATCCTAGTGAACGCCCTGATAAACTTATAGGTGGCCACCAGATCACCCCTGAGCCTGCACTTTTCCATGCTGAAGAGTCCCATGGCTCTCAGCCTCTCATCATAAGGTCTGTTTTCCTGACCTCTGATCATGCACGTGGCTCTCCTCTGCACTCTCTCAAGCTTCTCAACATCCTTTTTGAATTGTGGAGCCCAAAACTGGATGCAGTACTCCAGCTACGGCCTCACCAAGGCCGAGTGCAAGGGGAGAATGACATCCTGAGATTTGCTCAAGAAGCATCTATGGATGCAAGCCAGCATTTTGCTCGCTTTACTAGTTGCAGCATCACATTGAAGGCTCATGTTCATCTTGTGGTCAGTCATGACCCCCAAGTCCCCAGAGTTGTTGTTTAGTTTCTCCTACATATTTTTCATCAAGGCATTTGGTGCACTGGATAAGATATATTACATTTCTGGAGGTGCAGGTGTAGGATCCAGGAATGTTGATGGTTCTGTTGTGGGGTGTGGTTATTGTGGGAGTGGTGGAGATAAGTTGGCAGATTTTACATTTCTTGCCATGGCATGGTCTAGATCCATTTGGTGTGTTTTGGGTCACAGCAAGTTTGCTTCTGGTGATGAGGTTTGCATTACATACAGGTTTCCCTCGCCAACCATGGGAGTTAGGTTCCTGAAAGTTCTTGTGGGTGGCAAAACCATGCTTGGTAAGACAAAAGGCTTATAGTGTCATAGTCATATTGTTATAGTGCTTAGGGTTGGAAGAGACCTAAACAAATTACCAGATCCAACCCCCTGCCCCGGGCAGGAAGAGGTGCCGGGGTCACATCACCCCAGCCAAATATCTGTCCAGCCTCCTCTTGAAGACCCCCAAGGTAGGAGAGAGCACCACCTCCCTTAGGAGCCCATTTCAGAGCCTGGAAGCTCTAACTGTAAAGTAATGTCTCCTGATGTACAGCCTGAACCTTCTCTCTAACAATTTGTGGCCATTATTCCTAGTAACCCGGTGCCTGGTGGAACAGAGCCTCCCCCAATTCCCACTGGTCCCCCGATGAGTTTGTAAACAGCCACCAGATCCCCTCTCAGCCTTCTCTTGTGTAGGCTGAATAGGTTCAGGCCCTTTAGCCTCTCTTTGTAGGGCCTGCCCTTTGACCATGTGAGTGGCCCTCCTCTGGACCCTCTGAATGCTAGCCACATCTCTTGAAGTGCAGTGCCCAGAACTGGATGCAGTATTCCAACTGTGGACTAACCAATGCCAAATAGAGGGGAAGGATCACCTCCCTGGACCTGCTTGTAATGCATCTGTAGATGCACAAGGTGCGGGTAGCCTTACTGACCGCTTCCTCACACTGGCGGCTCATGTTCATCTTGGAGTCAACAATGACTCCAAGATCCCTTTCTGCCACTGTGTTGACAAGAAGGGTGTTCCCCAGCCTGTAGGTGTGGTGCTGGTTCCTTCTCCCTAGATGTAGTACCTTGCACATGTCTGCATTGAATTCCATCCTATTCTCATCCTCCCACCTCTGTAATTTGTCTAGATCTAGCTGGATTCTGTCCCTCCCCTCCAGCATGCCCACCTCGCCCCACAACTGAGTGTCATCAGTGAATTTGAACAGCGTGCATTCCACATCCAGATCACTGATAAAGATGTTAAACAGTACAGGCCCCAGGACTGAGCCCTGGGGGACTCCACTGCCCACATCCCTCCAGGTCAAAAATGACCCATCCACTACCACTCTCTGGGTGTGACCATCTAGCCAATTTGCCACTCATCTGACTGTGTAGGCATCAATGCCGCAGTCACCTAGTTGTTTTTAAGAGAATGTGGTGGGAAGCCATGTCAAAGGCCTTCTTAAAGTCCAGGAAGATGACATCCACCCCAACAGCCTCATCCAGGGACTTTGTGACCTGATCATAAAAAGAAACCAGGTTAGTCAGGCAGGACCTGCCCTCAATGAACCCGTGCTGGTTGCCCCTGAGCATTTCCTCCCCTACTGGGCCCTTGCAGATGTGCTCCTTGATAATTTTCTCAAAGATCTTCCCAAGGACTGAGGTAAGACTGAATGGCCTATAATTGCCAGGGTCCTCCTTTCTCCCCTTCTTGTAAATGGGGTCCACATTGGCCCTTTTGCAATCCTCTGGAACCTGGCCAGTGCCCCATGAGCGCTCATAGAGCCGTGCCAGGGGCCATGCTATGACCCCCACCAATTCCCTCAGCACCCTTGGGTGAAGAGCATCTGGACCTACTGATTTAAACACATCTAGCCTCTCCAAAAGTTCCCTAACTAGGTCGTTCTTGACCATAGGCATGGCAGAGCCTCCCCTGGGTCCATCCGCAGTTCTAGTGGAGGAGATGTCCCGGTCCCTTTTCAGGAGGCAAATAATTAATTAAAGAGGTCAGTTTTTTCATTTGCCGCAGTCACCAGATTGCCAAGCCTATCCTGTAGGGGCCCCACGTTACCTGGTGCCTTCTTACTTCCTATGTATTTGAAAAAGGACTTTTTATTATCCTTAATTCTGGTTGGTAGCCCTAGCTCCATCTCTGCCTTGGCCTTCCTAACAGCCTTCCTGCTGTCCCGAGCAACGGAGGTGTAATCCTCCTTGGTGATAGCCCCTTTCTTCCACTGTTTGTATGCCTCCTTTTTTGCCCCCAGGCATCCCTGGATGCCTTTGCTGAGCCATGGGGGCTTCTTAGCACTCCTGTTCCCCTTGATGTGCATTGGGATTGACTCCCTTTGAGCTCGGAGGATCATCTCCTTGAAAAACAACCACCCATCTTGGACTCCCATCTCATTGAAGCTCCAGGACCCCAATGCCTCTCCTACTAACCTTCTTAGCTTACAGAAGTTGCCCCTCCTGAAGTCGAGGACCTCTGCCTTGCTGCTTGCTTTCACCACCCTGCACTGGATAGTAAATTCCAGCAGGCGATGATCACTGTCACCCAAACTTTTTTATTGGAAAAATGGGGTTAGGGACTTGAATATGAATAATAAAGGAACATACAGTGTATAAACATTATTTTTATTTACCTTTAACAGGTTAAAACAAGGTTCACTGTTGAGTAGTGGGACTTTTAAAAAAACTAATGATGAATGGCTGCTTCATTTTCTTTCAAAGATCTTTCTGGATGGACCTCCTTGTATGGTTTCATGAGGTCTTCCAGCCCTCACTTAAACTTCAAGCTTCTTTCCATGAAGGGGTCCATCTCAACCAGCAGGTCTGAGAGAGTCTTGGCTGCTAGAATGATCTTGTTAAGGTTGGCAAGATTTAGCTGTGACTGTACCACTACCTCTTCATCCTCATCGTCTTTGTCATCACTCAAGGCAGATTTGACAATCTCATCCAGGCCCTCTTCAGTCAGTTCTTCCACATGGGACTTGAGCTCCTCCACCACACTGACCTGTAGCTCTTCAAACCCCTCATCTCCCACGTCTCACACAAGCTCCATAATATGGTGTACATCAGCCTCTATTGTAGGGTACCGCTCCACTTCACAGACAAACCAGTTATTAAATCAGTCCATAAATACAATGGCAGTAACCCATACCTTGTGGTTGGACTTCCAAAAGATGGGCAGGTGGTTCTTGTTCTTCTTCTTGAGAGCATGTGGGTTCTGTGATTTGCAGGGGAGCATCAGCCTTACCATAAAGTCACCCGAAGCATTGGAGCACAGAAGAAGAGTTAACCTGTCCTTTGCTGCCTTGAAGCCCAGAGTAGACCTCTCTTCCTTCGATAGGAAGATTCAGGAAGGCATTCTTTTCCAGAACAAAGTCATCTCATTGGCATTAAAGACCTGCTCTGGCTTATAACCCTTTTCCTCAATCAGCTTCTTCAGCTCAGGCGGGTACTGGGCAGTAACTACGTGGTTTGGTGAAGCTGATTCCCCCATAATCTTCATGTTGTGAAGTCCATGTGTCGTCTTAAAGTTTTCGAACCACCCCTTGCTGACTTGAAAACTTGTGCGTTCATTCATGCCTTCATCCCCCGAGGTCTGGATGATGTGGTCGTAAATTCGTTTTACCTTCTAACGTATCACTTGACTGCTCAAAGGCACTTTCTTCTGTGTCTGGTCTTAAATCCAGATGCTAAGTGCTTTTTCCATTTTTTCTAAGCTATGATCGCATGGCATAAAGGTAACTTTAGCACTTCCCAGTGTACCACTTGCAACACTAGACCTAATAGTAGCCCAACTTTTCTTAATGGCTCTCACAGTGGATTCATTCACACCAAAATGCCTTCCTACTTTCGCCATACTCTCTCCATGTGCTAGATGATCCAACAACTCCAATTTTGTTTCCAAGGACATCACTTTCCTTGCCCTCTTTACAAATTGCTCACCTTCACCACTCACTCTCTTAGAGGCCATGATTAAGGACAAAATGCAAAAATCACAAAGAAATTGGGAGAAAAATGTGGAGCACCTGTGACTGGATGTTAACGGTGTGAAGCACAACATTAGATAGAGTGTGCGTAAGGAGATGGGAGCACCACCGGTGGCTAGCAAGAGTGCAGATGATTTGAAATGACAGGTGGCAGGCTGATGCGTGGCCACAGAAAACCATGGTTACTCAAAACTGTATACCATGGTAGCAAAAATGGTATATAGAATATTAAGTGTGGATTCTCAAAACCTTGGTTGGCAAAATTGTGGTTGGTGAGGGAAACCTTTATCTACAAGAGCAAGATTACAACTCAGAGTACAGAACCAAAGATATTACTGAACTTACACACTTCATGTATAAGTGTATGCAATGCCTCATACTTCATGGCCGCACTTGTTTGGATGTGGCTAAAGTATACTAAGAGTACTATAAGTTGTGCACTTTAACTTCCACCCTATTTTACTGAGCACCCTATTTTTCCAAGAACTTATACACTTCAGCAGGTGCTGCCCAAAGCCGGAGCCTGGCCAGCCAGGGCCGTGCTCCATTTTTGGCCAGGCTTTGGACAGCAGGAGTGATGCGGCTGCAGCTCCAGGAGGCCCCTAGAACTCCAGGTAAGGCTGCTGGGGCCAGCGCTCCCCTTTCCTACCCCACTTGGGGTAACTTGCAGCACACTAGAGTACATACAGCACAGGCATTCCCTGAGGAGAACTAGCAGTGGCAAAAAGTGCACCACTGTTAGTTGTCCCCAGGGAACCCAACGTCTACACACATCTGGATGTGGCCTTTGAGTGTAAAGAAGTTTACTTGAGTGGTAAAAGTGGACACTGAATGCATGCTAAAACACAGTGCCCCAGAGCAGACTGAATTAATCAAGTCTGCTGGAGCATGGCAATTACCACACTCCAGCCAGCCTCTGTGTCTCATGTATCAGTGTCCTCGTGTTTCAGAATGGTGGCAGGGGCTCTTTAAGTAAAGCTTATTTGATTAACTTTAGATAAGGATCCCCCGCCACGATTTTGAAGTGTGGGGATGCTGATATACAAGACGTATCCAAGAGCTGCTCTAATTAAACCCCCCTACACCCAGAGCACATGTAGAAATGTCTGGAGGTACTAGATTCAATGCACATTAACTAAAATGCATTAATGCATGTGTGGACATCCCATTGTGGAATAATCAGAGCACTATACAATCACACACTAGTGTACTGAGTACTATCTTGCCTGTATAGACAAGCCTTCAGATTCAAAATTAACTGAAATTTACTTGCAGTACAATGTTAGGATTATACTGGATAAGAAAGGAACTTCAAGTAGATTAAAAGCTGGCTGAAAGACTGTAAACAGAGGATAATGAAAGATAAACACCAATGTTTTGATTTAGGAACAGCTGTCTAGTCAGATGCTACAAGGTTTGCTGTTCAAGATAGCATAATTTAATAGACTTACCCAGTGATCTACACTAGGAAGTAAACAGAATGCTAATGAAATATGCAGCTAATGCTGGTACTAGCTTGAGAGGAGATATAGATACCACTGATGACAAAAATGTTATACAAACGAATCTAAAGGGACTAGATACAGGAGGAGATACAATTGGGGATAGGGGAGATGCAATCCAGTGCTTCTGGGAAGAAAACACTCTAAAGCGAATTGAAATGAAAACACAGGGAAACAGCAGAATTCAGAAGACCTTGGAGTGACAGTGGGGAACAAATCAGAATGGCATGTACAATCAACATAGCAGGGAAAAAATCCAGTACAGTATTGAACTGTGTACACAAAGGCATTGTACACAAAGGCATTGCACTTTGGAGCCCAGGGGTAGTATTCTCTTTCTCTCTCTCTGGCTATGGCAGTGTTGTTAATCCTGAATTAGGCTTCAACAAAAATTATGACATTGGCTTAAAAACCATCAGACAATAACAATGAATTTAGTGGGGTTTTTTTACTTGCCTTCTATTTTTTTAACCTTTAGAGTTCATGCTTTCAAGATTTCTCTGAAAGTGACAGCTAGAAATTTACTTTGCAAAAAAAATTGAGATTCTCATATGATCTCACTTCCAGAAGTGATGTCTTGAAGCAAAGCACTTAAACTCACAAAAGTTAGGAAAACGGCTATTGTACATATTCCACTGAAGTATACAGTTAAATCATGCATCTTTTATTAGACCAACTCAAATAGTTGGAAAAAATCTTCTTTGCAAGCTTTTGGGTACAACTACCCTTTGTCACACTCAGGAAGCATCTGCAGTTGGTCTGTGCTCTTCCTGGATGCAATAATGAAGAAACCAGAGGCTGGTATGCATGTCTGCGGTGCCACATACTGCATGTTCAATTGTTTATTGCAATACACGGGAGCAGTGCAGAGAGTTTTTTTGACCCCTGGATACCCTACTAAGAGTACCAGACGTAATGAACTCTAACTTCCACCCTATTTTACTGAGCACCCTATTATTCTCTGCATACAAGCCCTAAAATAGGAGACCAAGGTAGACTTGGATTAGCAAGAAATTATGAGGAGAAAAGTATTAATTTAAGGTTTATTTAAATAGTTCTGCTATTTATAGATTCATAGATTCATAGATGTTAGGGTTGGAAGGGACCTCAATAGATCATCGAGTCCGACCCCCTGCATAGGCAGGAAAGTGTGCTGGGTTTAGATGACCCCAGCTAGATGCCTATCTAACCTCCTCTTGAAGACCCCCAGGGTAGGGGAGAGCACCACCTCCCTTGGGAGCCCATTCCAGACTTTGTCCACTCTAACTGTGAAGAAGTTCTTCCTAATGTCTAGTCTAAATCTGCTCTCTGCTAGCTTATGGCCATTATTTCTTGTAACCCCCAGGGGCGCCTTGGTGAGTAAAGCCTCACCAATTCCCTTCTGTGCCCCCATGATGAACTTATAGGCAGCCACAAGGTAGCCTCTCAACCTTCTCTTGTGGAGGCTGAAGAGGTCCAGGTGCCCTAGTCTCTCCTCATAGGGCTTGGCCTGCAAGTCCTTAACCATACGAGTGGTCCTTCTCTGGACCCTCTCCAGGTTATCCACATCCCTCTTGAAGCGCAGCGCCCAAAATTGCACACAGTATTCCAACTGCGGTCTGACCAGCGCCCGATAGAGGGGAAGTATCACCTCCTTGGTTCTGTTCATCATGCGTCTGCTGATGCACGATAAAGTGCCATTAGCTTTTCTCATGACTTCGTCACACTGATGACTTATGTTCATTTTGGAGTCCACTAGGACTCCAAGATCCCTTTCCGCTTCCGTACCACCAAGCAGGTGATTTCCTAGGCAGTAGGTATGCTGGACATTTTTCCTCCCTAGGTGCAGCACTTTGCATTTCTCCTTGTTGAACTGCATTCTGTTGTTTTCTGCCCATATGTCCAACCTGTCCAGGTCTGCTTGTAGTTGTTCCCTGCCCTCCATTGTGTCCACTTCTCCCCACAATGTTGTGTCATCCGCAGACTTGGACAGAGTACACTTCACTCCTTTGTCCAAGTTGCTGATGAAGACATTGAAGAGATTCGGTCCAAGAACCGAGCCCTGTGGGACCCCACTGCCCACACCCTTCCAGGTCAATACTGAGCCATCCACTACGACTCTCTGGGTACGACCCTCTAGCCAATTCGCCACCCACTGGACTGTGTAGTCATCCAAGTCACAGCCACTTAACTTGTTCACCAGTATGATGTGGGATACCGTGTCGAAGGCCTTCCTGAAGTCTAAGTAAACGACGTCAACCCCTACTCCTGCGTCCACGTGTTTTGTAACCTGGTCATAAAAAGAGATTAGATTAGTCAGGCATGATCTACCTGCTACAAACCCATGCTGGTTTCCCCTCAGCATAATTTTTCCTGCCGGGCTCTCGCAAATGTGAGCCTTGATAATTTTTTCAAAGACTTTGCCAAGGATGGAGGTGAGACTGACTGGCCTATAGTTGCCCAGGTCCTCCTTCCTCCCCTTCTTGAAAATGGGGACCACATTGGCCCTTTTCCAGTCCTCCAGGACCTGGCCCGTGTGCCATGAGTGTTCAAATATTCCCGCCAGTGGCTGTGCAATGACGTCAGCCAGTGCCTTCAGTACCCTCAGATGGAGCTCATCCAGGCCTGCCGACTTAAACGCATCCAGTTCCTCCAAGTGCCTCTGCACCATCTCAAGGTCAATGCTTGGTAGTCTGGTGCCCTGCTGCTGCCTCGCTACAATCCCATGGTGAGACTTGTCTTGCGCCTCGTTTAGGAACACTGAGGCAAAGAACTCATTGAAGAGTTCAGTCTTGTCCCCCCTGTCTGCCACCAATTGCTTTTGCTCATTCAGTAGTGGTCCTATGCTGCCCTGGGCCTTCCTTTTACTCCCTATATATCTAGAAAACAACTTTTTGTTATCCTTAACTTGGGATGCCATCCTCAGCTCCTTGGTAGCTTTGGCCTTTCTAACTGCCTCCCTACAACTGCGAGCTGAGGAGGTATACTCCTCTTTAGTAATCTCTCCCTGCTTCCACTGCTTATATGCCCCCCTTTTTGCCCTTAGGCTGCTCTGGATTTCTCTGGTGATCCAAGGAAACCTCTTGGCCCCTTTCCCTCTTTCCCCCCGCATCGGGATCGTCTCCCTCCATCTCCCGTGGCAACCCCACTTTCCAAAAGGAGTATTTCTGGGGGGCAAGGGGAGAGACTTCTGGTGGCAAAGGTCAGGGGCTGGGGGTGGGAGGGTGGGGTGGGATTTCTGGTCCCACAATGGCAACCAGGGGGTCAGGGAAAATGTCAAGGGGAGGGGGGGGCGCTACCCCACACAGCCCTTGACAGCTCACCAAAACTTGCTAAGCAGCCCTCCACCCAAAATAATTGCACCCCCTTGTCCTAAAATCAGCTCTAATTTATATTGGCCACCTGATTGTCTTATGCAGAGTCCTATGACTGAGGGAACACATACACATAGGGGAAGTGGCAGTTAGGATGCCTTTAAAAATAATGTAGAAACTGTAGCTCAGTGGTATCATACAGTGAGAAAAGGCTGTCTTAGTCGTAATGGCTTATTTACTGTTCTATATTTTTTCATGATAATACTTCTTTGAAGATGTAACACTGACAGCTTCTCTGTTGTATTTTTTTGTGTGTTTTTGTATTATTACATCAATCAGTTATTCTAATAACATAACAAACCTTTGAACATGACAGCTAGATTGCACCCTGTAACACAGTTTCTGTATGCAGTTGGAGTAGTAATTGGTAAATAAATGACAGGATAATATAACTAAGAACCCAGCCAAGTCACATGTTATATTGTAGCTGGTATTCTTCAGCATTTTATGGAGAGCTAAAGAAAAATACCTGCTTTATTAAATATGATCATTTGGTTCTCCTGGAGGTTAATGTTGCTAGAACTGGAAAATTAATGTAACCATTTTAACTCATATAAAACTCTCCATACAAACATTATCTTTCTTTCCCACCTTATATGATAGGAACAGAATGTCAAAGATTGTATATTTATGAATAATGCATTTGTTGTGATGAATATAAGAAATCAATTAGTGAGGAAGAGCTTGACAAAAACAGGAAGAGAATTGTCACTAATTCTATTCATACTGCATTTTCTCACATAGCCCACCTGGCTTTGGGAAGGCAAAAGGTAGAATAAAAGGTTCTTTCCAAGTTATGGCTGACTGTGACATAGAGTAAGTCCTTCTAGAAACACAGAATGTCCAAGAACTATGGCATCCCAGATAGCAGTCCGGGTGAGGCTGCAGAAACGTCCTGATGCAGCGGGACAGCAACAAAATCAGGCCCTAGATCAGGGGTGGGCAAAATATGGCCCACAGGCTGGATCTAGGCTGCCAAGGGATTCCAAGGGGTCCCTCAGCCCTGCTCAGTCCAGGTGCAGGGAGCAGCCCAGACTGTGGCGTGTGTGGCCAGTCCTGTCAACTCTGGGCATGGAGGTGCTGCTGGGCACAGCCTGCCCCATTCCCATGTGTGGCTCCTGGGCATGCTAGGAGCTGTAGTCTTTGGGGTTGGGCAGCGGGACTACGGGGTTGGGGCAGTACAGCAGTCAGACTTGGTTTCCTGGCAGCCCCCACTGCCCCCATCTGGGAGCAGGTGCATGCTTCGCTATTGCTGCCAGCCCCAGCCCCACTCCTTGGGCATCCCTGGCCATCCGCCCCATAACCATCACTGGGGGCACTAGATGGAGCAGGCAGGTGGGCAGGGACTCCATGGAGATTGGCCTGGGACTCCCGTGGGCAGGGCATACTCAGGCAGGTGGATGGGATGGGGCCACATGTGGGTGAGAAGCAGCATCTGGGAGCAGAAAAGGTGGGTGGGGCTGGGATTCACAGGGAATTGACAGAGCAAGGCCAGGGCCTGGGACAGAGCCACGATTGCCCCCCATCTTGCAGTTGCATTGGGCCAGGTCAGCACCTCCCCCTCAGCCCACAACAGCTTACCCAAACTTCTTAAGTGGCCCTCCAGCCCAAGTAGTTGCCCACCCCTACCTTAGATCCTTGCAAAGGCAGTAGCAAGACTCATTTACTGTATTTATATGAATCCCTGCAAATAATAAATTGGTGTTTCCAGGCTACAAGCCTCATCAAGATATTATAGACTGCATGCAGCAGTTCATTTGCCCTGAATCATCTCAATTTGGTCATGTAGGCACAACATACAGTGCTGAAAGGGTTAATGTAGGACTTTACTCCTTCTGCTTGCTGGGGCCATAGAAAGGTTCCAGTCATGTTGGCAGCATTACTGAACAGTGTCTGCATACTTCTATTGCAGTATAGAAAAATCAGCTTTCCTGCTTAAGACACAAAGCCCAATTCTACAGGGCTGATTTTGGGAGGAAAGGGTATGTGTGTGGTATGCAAGTAAATAAGATAGTAATTAAGTGTACTGAAATAAAGGCAAATAAAGTTGTATGTATCTAATAGCATCCTCCTTCCCTCAAACTCTAAATGCTAACTGTCTTGTCTTGTAAGCATTCTGGATAAAGAGCAAGTTTTCATATGCTTGTGTAGCACTTATTACCTTGGGGCCCAGGTTCTCACTGGTGCCTCCAGAATATGTAAAATAAATAATATAATGAGTTGCTGTAGGACAACCATAGTAAAAATCAATACCCAATGTTTCAGTACAGTTTAAACACTTAATTTTTATTGTACATTAAATAAAACACTTTAATTTCAGTTGAGAGACTTGATTTATGGGCGAGTCATAACAAATGAATTTTTTTTCAACTGAAATGACCATTAAGTACATGTATATTAAACACTTTATAATGAAACAGTATTCTGTTAAGCTACTGTTAGATGATTAAGTTCCATTATCAAAAGAGGTATATGTCAAGGCCCTATTGCATTGCCATTGGTTGCTCAGTATACTGTCACTCTAACAACAATATGCCTTGCACTATTGAGAATAAACTATGATTGTCTTCTCATGCTTATTACAAAGCTTTTCTCTTTCCTCATTAAAAAACAAACATAATATCAAACAGGAAACAATGCTGAACATTACAAAGTGTGTGTTGGCTTTAGTTATTTAATTTCAACCCAGAAACAACCCATGCATAATTTTTCTCTTTACTGCAGCAGGTAGGGAAAACAAACGCAACATCAAAAACAACCGCCCACTTGTGCTGCCATTGCAAGAATTAAAATGTTGTAATGCTGGCTACCAGTCTCCAGTGCAGCGGCAGGGAAGCACTGTGGGTGGACTCTCACTGTCACTCAGGTTTGCCTGCTTGCACTTCTCGCATATATGAATCAATGATATGCGGTGGCACCCCATCCATTAACAGCTTGAAGAATGAAAGTCCACCTGTGGACAAGAAATTATAACATTTTTAAAATTAAAGCTTTTTTTTTTTTTTTAAATACTTTTAAAGTATTTCCTGGCCCTCTGCAAAATATGGACAATGACATAGATTTAGTCCATACCTACGCTATGTTTATTCTTGACATAGGAAGAAATTCACCCCTATGCCAAAGGCCAATACAAGAGTTATTCACTACATAAGCCTTCTAATGAGAATTGAAGCACAGGGCTTAATTTCACACTTCGTAGGCCAAATCTGGTCATCTGTTGAACTCAACAAAACCCCCTTCATAATTCTTTACGTAACCTTCTCAGCACTGAAACTGATTTTAATGGGGCTCCATGAGGCATAGCTCAGATGAAACTTAGACCAGAAAGTTAACTGTAGAAAACAGCTGATGTTCTTAGAAATAAGAAAACTTGTAAAGAACAGACAGGGAGAGTCTTAATGAGACCTACAGTGACCTAGTGTCACCAGGCATGAACCGTGATGGCAACACTACTGCACAGTAGCATCTGAAAAAAAAATGGTGATGGGACCGCGCAGTAACACCCATTACCTTGCAGTCATTTAGTACTTGGTCAAGCAAGTACTAAGTGACTGCACAGTTACAACTGTGCAGTCAGCCACTTATGTAGACATGGCCACAAAGATTATTATTATAAAGCTGTATTTTATATTCCCCAATATGTAGCAAAGTATTTACTATGTCTCTTGAAATATTTGATGACAGTGTATGTTACTTAAGCATGGGGAAGAAGTGTATAAAAAACCCATGATTTTCAAAAATAGCTGCTTCAATTTAGGTTCTGAAGTAGACATAATGAATGTAAAAAAAAAAATTAATTCTGTGAGAAATTCTGAAAAATGTCCATTCCATTTTGAAATAGAAAGAAACTGTGGAAACCCCTGTGAAAATGTTTTGAAGTAGCATTTAACTTTAAAATTTACTAACTTAAATTTAATTAGTGGACCTGAGCTTTAAAGTTCCTGAATCAGCTGTGGCTGCTACAGACTCTATGCCCCTGCTTCTTGGCTGCTCTCAAGGGCTAGGGAAAGACATTCAAAAAGCCTGAGCCTAAATTGATTCAATCTTTGTAGTTTAGTCTAAGCTGGCTAGGCTAAATCACTTTGTAACTGTACAGACATCCCAGCACATGCCTGCAGTGGCTCAAGCTAGAAGCTGGGGGGAGGGTGCTACAGCAGCCCTCCCTTCCCTTGTACAGTGCTGAGCTGAGAAGGGTGTGGCCAGGCCCCAACAGGTTTAGGGAGAGGTTCCCCCCCCCCCTTGATAACAGAGATAACAGAGCATTTATCAGCATTTATCACCCCATCAGAAAACAAAACAGACTCTCATTAATTCAAGCTCTTCTTAAACAAAGAAGGAACAGAGGGACATTACTAGCTGAGCTGTTGATTATCTCCAAAAAGCCTTAAGTTGACACTGCTGTCTGACACAGCACAGACCGTAACCACCATGTGGTCTGCTAGCTAATGCTGAGGTGTCTGTGTAAGGCAGAGGGAACAGGGGATCCCTGCTTAGCAGGGAGTGGTGAGGGGAGGGGGAAAGCAGGAAGAAGCAAGGCAGATGCTGCTGTGCCTGCAAGTCTCTGTCAGAACTGCAGCCAGGGAGCAGAGTGGAGAGACCAGCCCTGCTGTGGAGCAGAGAGCCCCACCCAGCCTGGACAGCATGCCAGGATGCTGGGGGAGTCTGGTTTATGTTAAACCAGCAAGGAGTCTGGGACAGACATTGCATAAACTGGTTTGACCCAAATCAATTAAGTCTGATATTACATTCAACCAGGTTCATCTCAAACCGGTTTCAGCCATTTTCAAACCGGTTTATGTGCGCTGGACATCTGTTCTATTACAGGTTTAAAGCAGCTTCTGATCTCTTAAACTAGTTTATGTGTAATGTCTGTCCCTAGCCAAGGAATGACAGAAAAAAGAAAAGAAATCCAGGCACTACACCTGAATCATGAGCCTTTGAGCTAGGAACCTGGGGCTTTCTCGCTTCAATTTTTGGAATGGAGAGCATGGAAGCCCTGAAATTTCACCTTAAGCTGCTGTTTTTAGGCCTTTCTGCCCCCAGCCATGGATTCCACTCCTTCAGTCCTGGGATTATCCTCATGGCAGGACTGCCTTGAAGTTGGGTACCTGGTAGATCTGAAGCCTCTCAGGGCTTTCAGATTTCCTGCTGCAGAACATGGAAATCCTAGGATGGGTTTCCAGTTCTAGAGCTGTGGGTCAGCCCTGCCATGTAGCAGGGTTCCCTGTTATAGAGCCACAAGCCAAGAAGATCTGGCTGTAAGTTCCTCGCTCCACAGAAAAAAGCCAAAAAAACAGAGATTTTTGGCTTGAGTTGGGCTTCTCAGGGTTTCAGGGCACCAAGTTGCAGCATCTCAGCTATAGCCAGGCTCCCAGGACAACTGGTCTGAGAGTCTGAAAGCTGTGAGGCCCCTGGCCTTCAAGCAGTCTGTATGGCAGGGCTCTGAAGTCTCTTGACTGGGAAAAGGCTTCATTTTGGGGCTTCCCCAAAGTGTTGGATGATGGGTTGGCATGTAACCAACAGTCTTACTGTCCTGAAATTAGCCTGGATTTCATCAGAAGATCGTTCAAACTGCTATGGTTTATAAAACATTTATGTTTGACAAAGTTGGCAGCATCCAATGAAACCCTGTTTTGTAGGCCTGCGCAAGTAGGCAACTATTTGATCGGGCTTCAGATCTGGCCACTTTGGATGCCAGCGATCCGATCTGGAGCTCCGGACTGGGTTTCCGCTTTGATCCGGCCGAAGTGGCTCCGAAGCTTTGGAGCCACCTCAGAGATCTATAGGGTATAATGGGGAATCAATGAAATATCTATAACTTTGTTGTTTTTTGAATGATTTGCAGGGATGGTAGCCTCTGCTGAGAGCATGAAGCCTGCCAAGTTTCAAGAAGATTGGTGTAGAGGTTCGGGGGGAACTGCACCCCAAATTCTTGAAAGTAGAACTCATGTCACGTCTATGTGTTATACCACAGGGCAGTGAAACCTGCAGGGGTGGTAGCCCCTGGTGAGGCTACAAAGCCTGCCAAGTTTCAAGGAGATAGGTGCAGGGGTTTGGGGGAAACTGCACCTCAAGCTGCGGACAAGCAAAACTTGTGACATGGGTGACACTGTGTGTGATGAGGCGCAGCAGGGTGAAAGCTGCAGACCTGATAGCCCCTGCTGAGGCCACGAAGCTTGCCAGCTGTCAAGGAGATAAGTGCAGGGGGGTTCTGGGGCCCTGCACCCCTAGCAGCTGACAGGCAAAGCTTGTGACATGGGTGCTTGTGCAACGGACTGTCTCTGTCTTGGGGCAGTTGATTGTCTGTATTGGTTATTTTCTCTCCTTAGCCTGTGGTTCTATGAGTGTTAATCCTTGCTAACTAAGGTGATTACGAGTTAATTAGCAAGGATTAACACCTACAAAACCACCGACTAAGGAGAGGAAATAATCAATATAGATACTCAACTGCCCCAAGACAGAGACAGTCAGTTGCATAAACACCCATGTCACGCGTTTTGCCTCGTGGCCTCAGCAGGGGCTAGCAGTCCTGCAGCTTTCACCCTGCTGCACCTTAACATGCACAGTGTCACCCATAACACGAGTTTTGCTTGTCCGCAGCTTGAGGTGCAATTCCCCCCAAACCCCTGCACCTATCTCCTTAAAACTTGGCAGGATTTGCGGCCTCACCAGGGGCTACCAACCTTGCAGTTTTCACCCCCATGTGGTGTAACACATACACATGACATGAGTTTTGCTTTAAAAAATTTGGGCTGCAGTTCCCCCCAAACCCCTGCACCTATCTTCTTGAAACGTGGCAGGCTTTGTGGCCTTACCAGGGGCTACCATCCCTGCAAGTTTCATCCAAATCAGACAAAAAACAACAAAGTTATAGATATTTCATTGATTCCCCATTATACCCTATGTCCGGATCTCCAAAGCCGCTCTGAAGCTTTTCCGAAGGGGTTTGCAAGCTCTGAACTGCTTCAGAAAGCCTAACAAAGCCAGCACTTTGATCTGGACATGCTGCTTCAGACTCCGAAGCGTCCAAAGCTTCTCTGGATCTGAAGCACAGTCCAAAGCCTCGCACAGACCTACTGTTTTGCTAGATAATTCTCAACCAGCCCATATTTAGTCACCTATATATATATAGCCTGATTTTAGAAAGTCCTGTGGAAATCTGGCCAGAAATTCAAAATCAATGAAGTTGTAATAAAAATGTTCTTATCTGTGTTAAAAGTCTCCTCTACTAAAATTCAGTAGTGACATTTCATTTTAGCTTTAGAAGCTTTAATGGGGAGAGGGGCTTCTCTAGCACTATGACTAAAGAGTAGGAGCAAACAACCTGAGATCTCAATGTGTTTCCAACACATTGTCCTTAAGGAAATCCCAGAGGTCACATGCTCTCCTTCTGCATTGTATGAAGGGGAGCAAACACGCAGGGAAATAATCATGGGGTAATTCTGGAAGGAAGCTGTGTTTACTATTCATGCCCTTCCAGCACTGGCAGCTACTTTCCTCAAGTAAACAGCAACAGCTGTCCTAAAAACCAAAGATATTATTGTCAGAGCTGCTCTTTGAGATCTCTGGAGCCCAATTTTGGGGAAAAAACTGAAATGGTAAGATCAATTTTAGGTTTTTATCCTAAGAGGAGTTATGGTTAGCACCCTCTGTGTGTATCTACACATACAATTAATACAAAGAAATAAACTCTGGTGCAGTTCACACTGGACTCAGCTACTCCTGGGCACAGCATCTGCATGTGTACTTGGGACCACAGCACTTTGAACCAGGGCAGAACAGCCTGGGAGACCCAGGGGGTCAGCCCTGGGCTCTGGATGGTGGCTCTGGGTGGTGGAGGGACTGGCTGGGACACAAAGGTGGTCCAGTGTGAGGCTAAGTGACTGGTAGCCCACACCCTTTAGCACCCTTGTGACCCAGTCATCCCTGTCACAGTGTACACATGCATTTGATCACATGTAATTACTCCACAGTAAGATAGTACTAGTTCATTAATTTACTGCACCCTAATACTGGTGCACATGTAGACTATGACACTTTATCACAGAGCTAATTAGTCAACTCCACAGTAAAATATATGTGTAGATGCACCTTCTGTTGCTGACAGCACTTTGAAAATGTAAGTCAAGCAGCAAACAGAAGAGCAGCTCCCCATTGTCCCCATTTGCAGGAAGGTGTCATGAGTCGCAATGGTCCCCCGGACCCAACCAAAGTTTGCTGTTGAGTCTGGGAGGTTGGGGAATCCAGCTTTTGTGAGCGGGCAGCCACCTTCCCTAGCAATGCCTCTCCCCATTCCCAGCCCCAGTGCTATTTTCAGAATGGGAGTGGGGAAAAGGAGTGGAGGGAACTCATAACCCACTCCACTCTCCAGCACCCACTAAAAAAAATCCCAGACTGAAATCCTACTTCTCCCTTTCCACTCTCCCATTCTAAAAACAGTGCTGGGTCTGGGAGGCAGTACAGACACAAGTTACTGAAGATGCTTCATTTTGGAGCATCTTTATCTGAATCCTCATGCAATAAGGGTTCAGATTTTCATGGGATTGGGCCCTTTTGAAGTGCTCTGCAGCTGTGCACTTCTGTTTGGTCACAGCTGTAAAGTGCTTTCAGGGGCCAGAAAACTTGGGTGAAAACTCACTTCTGTTTGCACTTTCACTTACTACAGTTCATTTTGTCACAGTGCTTCCTCCCACCATAGATTAAGACACATTTATGTTCTCCACTACAGACATCTAGTGCTAGCCACTGGAGCTAATGAAATCCATAGTTGAAGACACCCCAGACCAATTCACAAGAAGGAGCTGCCATGGATGAACAGATGGCGGGGTAAATTTGCACCCTACAGACTAATCAAAGTAGATTAATTGATCGCTTGATCTATCTACCTACCTACTTTGGTTAGTCTATAAAGGTACACATCTACCCTGCCTTCTGCTTGACTTCAGAGTAATGCAGCTCACTATATTGCTCTGCCATTGATTGGGTCAGGTTAGTTGGTCAGCTGCCTGTAGTGCCCACAAGCCCCAAGGAAAACCAGGGTTTACTAGTGCAGGGCATTTCTTTGCCCTCTCAAATCCCTGTAAAGTTGTTTCTTTTCTCTGTGAATTTGAACTTTGTTTGGAGCTCACTGGCAAGCTACATTATCTGTTGAACAGCTATCCAGGGGCAGAGTTGGCATCTTCCACTATCTCAGGCTTACACGGTTTGGAAGGCATGTTGTTTTATATCCAGTACTGTATGGGAACAAATCTGCTTTTAGTTACACAAGCAAAATATATCTGGGATTACCATGAAACCAGCAGAGCTTTTTAGGATTTAACTGTGTGTAATGGAGAGTGGAATTTGGCCCATGATCTTTCAAGTAGATTTTACTCTATTGAAAAGACAAGAAAATTTTCCTTTTCCTATTGTACTTTAGAAAGTAAATGTGGTTGTGCTATGCCTAGCACAGTGAAGTGTACCTATTTCTGTTGCATCCTGTAAGCACTACTATAATTAAATAATACAAGTAATGAACAACATATCTAGAACAATAACTGACATTTGAAAATAAGTGAGGAGAATTTGTAAAGGAAAAAATGATGAGTGTATCTTCTAACTGTAGTGAAGTAAACTAGATTAGGAGAGGAGTTTGGAAGGACAGTGGAGCACTGATAAATATTTTGCTAAAAATGTTAGGAGGTCCTCCCTCAGTGAAGAGGATTGATGTGTGTGATACTATAGCTTTTATAAGCCTACAAGGATATTCATTTCTACAAGGTGCAAAAGCAACCACTAAACTCTCACTTACCTTCTGTAACTCTTCTGAAGTACACCAAGAGTTTTAAAGCATACATACATTTTCAGATTGAATTTATTGTTATCTCCAATTGAGAAAAATGTGCTTCAGCTATATATAGCCACGGGATCTGATATTTGTATAAATTTTATTCTGCTTATACATTTTTGGTCAATCTGCTATATCTATTATTAACATTATTATTGTTATCATCCAGCTAAAGCAACATTATTTAATTGTAATTTTAAGCAACTGAGCTACCTTGTCCAACACTGTCGGTTTTTCAGAGCTGTGCTTTTCCCATCTTAGGTAAATGCACAATACAGACAAAAATGGCATGCTTTTTAGCATTCTTTAAAACGTGTAGTACAGATTTTGAAAAGAATCATTCATTTTAAAGTAAAATTAAGTGATAAAGAAATGTAATGTATTTAGGCGTCTATCCCTAGATGCAAATAACTGACTGTAGATGCAGAATGCTCTGAGGTTACTTGCATTTTTATCAATATTAAGTAATTAACCTAACTCATGCTATTTAAATACAATTGAGGCATTTGCGCTGTTAGAAAATAAGTAGATGTTCTCCTAAAGGGAGTTACTGTAGCAAGCAATTATTTGAAAGATTAGATGTTAGCTGTTAGTTGAGGGATACTGTAGAATAAATAAATGTTACTAGGTGTTATTGAGATAAAAAACATTTTCATTAAGTGACATAATGAAAATTAAGCCATACTTGGAAGGCATTGTATGACATGAAAACAGACATAAGCTTCATATGCAAGGACCATATGAAAGCTTACCTTAGATGACTATATACATTCAAAAATCCTTACTGTGCAACTAAGGGAGAGAGAGAAAGAGAAATAACCATTTAATTGCCAACACAAAAGTAGAGAGAACTTTTTGTGTGAAATGATGTTCACAATTATGACAAGATGATGTTTTAATCCTTAGTCATGTAAAATATGTAGGAATAGAAACACATGGAAAGTAGAAGGCAGGGATCCAGTACCACTTCAAAATTATCATTAATAAGTGAAATCGTTATTCAGACGTACAAATATGACTGGCTCTGTAATTAATCTACTGGAGCCAAACAATGCAACTTACTTTTATGATAGATGTTTCCAAACTTAGCTTCAGAAGAAGCTAAAACATATATACATATATATATATAGCATTCTTCACCAGAGGAAAATGCCACACACAAAGCACAGAATTATATATATAAATATATATATATATATGTTGAAACTGTAAAAGGCAAAATTATCAAGTACAGATCAGTTATATACCTGTACCCTATCATATACCTTGCACGGATCCATATTTATATTATTTAAGGCATGCCATTTACTCCATAGGAACCCTTACCTTTAATTATTCGTATTAACTATGCAGTACATACATATGAGCACTATACAGGTGGAATTCTAGCAGCCATTTAATGCTTAAAATGGTAAGACCATGTTCTAGCCTAATAGTTTAGCAGATTTTAATTTTGACGATGCAAGTCTGCAAAACTGTAATATTAGAAACTTCAATGTTTGGGCATCCTTGTATTTTAAATAGGCTATATTTTTTCCGCAATTTTAGTGAGGTCAAATAAAGCCAAGTTCTCTGCTAGTGTAAGTACACTAAAGCTAAGAGTAGAATCCTGTAAGATTCGATGTAACAGAAAAATCCTAGTTTTGCTAAAGTCAATAGCAAAACTCCCATTGACTTAAGTAAGACTGAGATTTCCTCTTTAGGCTTTGTGTATTAAGCACCAGCACAGATTGACATTCTCAGCACCAATTCTGAATAGAAATCTCGTCTATAAAGACGGATGATTTTAAAAATAAATGGAGACCTGGGTGATACTTCTTTTTTCCAGTAAGTGTACAGGCCACATAAAACTATTGCATATATTAAATAAATTCTTTACCTATATATGTATTATTATGCCTAGTGACAGAGTAGAAATATGTCAAGATCTTTTATAAGTCTGAAGTTAGTTCCTGCTTTCTTGATTAATTTGGCCTTCTTTGCTCATATGACATAGCCAATCTATGCCATGAGACACTATACAATCTAAAAAAATAAATTCACACTTTACATGCAAATGCATTTTTATGTAAAAAAAAAAAAAAGAGGAATGGAATGGAATGGAATGTCCAGTGGAGAATGCTGTATTGTAAACCTGTTTCTTCCCCGCCAAGAAGAATGGTTCTCCTGGGTTAATTATTCCATGATATATCACTGCAGAATTAGAATATTTGTAGTGGTATTTATTCTCATATGAAATTTTTGGCAGTTAACTGTTAACAACTTATTTTTTTTCAACACAACACCAATTGTAACTTTTCTCATAATTCATTACGATCTATTAAGTTACAAGTGGTAAGCATCCTTGGCTTCATTCTTAAAACCTCTCTCTAAAGCAATCAATTATCTCATGACAACAGGATCACACAAAATATCTTCTTGAGGCAAATCCAGTCTTTCCATTGGCTTCAGTGAGCTTTGAATCATGTTCTTATTGCTTAAAAACACAGCATTTACAGAAAGCAAAACACGGAACCGATTACAAAGTCTAATGACAAATCAGCAACCATTTGAAATCATGCTCCAGGAATTTTAAATATATATATAATTTATTTTCCTTAGGAAGAGGAAATATTATCTTTTTATATAATAGTTTAAATTGAATTTTGTGTTTGTATAGTCTGTGCTTTTCCAAAACAGTTCAGGTAGATCTATTTTTCTTAAAAACCATCTAGTACAAACTACAAGGTGAACTTTTTAGCATACTTGTGGAGAAAGACAGCTTGTTATGCTATTGTAGTAAATAGCTTATATGTTCACAATTTTAAGTACATCTAATTGACCAGGAAAAGATTAGTTTAGTACTAGCTGTTATCAGGAATAAAGATTACTGATCAAAAAACATTTCAATGAGAGTAAAGGAAGATTTTAAAATGAGACAGTTATTTTATCTATTGTGTCTATTATTGTCAATAAAAGAGTAAAGAAATGAAAGGTTAGTTTGTAAGAGCTGATAGTTTGGATTTGAAATGTAATACATTTAAGCAAAGTGGCAAAAAAACTTTAAAAAGTTCAGTGTAATACAAGTGCACATTACTTTCAAACTGTGGCATTTAAAGAAGTAAAAAGTAATAGTTATAGTAAGAGACTATATCCAAAATACTTTTGTGACATTCCTAAAAATAATGTTATGTATATATTATAAAAGAGATTGCCCACAGCTCAGAAACAGGTAGATAAAATTCTGGCCTATTTGAAAAAACCCCATCATTTAGTGTATATATACTTTTGTATAAGGTAACCTGAATTGTTATCCAAAGACCTACAGCTATAGTAGTGCAACTGTGAAGCTTACCAGTTTGATTGTAAGATCAGTCCCTAATTTTTACTAATTGGAGTAAAGCTGAAGTATAGTGTTAAATTCACACACGTGCATATATGCACACACACAAGTCTGTTTCCAGTGATTCTGAACACCATCCCTCCAAAAATCACCTTTTTTCTGTGTGTGATTGAGCTGCTTAGACATCTCTTGCTAATGCAGCATACAGGCTGGGTGAGTTAACAGAGTGGCACAAGCCAATGGAGAAAGGCATTGTAAATGAATGGGGGGGAATGGATTAAGTTACTTTTTAAAATCTGGCTGTGTGATATCTATTTGCATTTGTTTATATTTCACATAGTAAATCTAAACTGGGCATTGGTTTGCATATAGTACAATGGCTAAAAGTAGGCTTGATCCTACAACCATTGTATGAACTAGTTAAACTCTCACTGATTTTAGCAGCAGCAAGCATAAGCCTTCATAGGACACCTACTATATTTGAGCCTAACAAGATAAAAGTTCAAAAATCCTTTTGAAAGGTAGATAAATAAGTGATCAAATATGCTGAATTCAGGACAGGAATATAAATAAAGGAGAGGATTCATAGCTCAGAGTTGTCGGGAATTAGGAACGAAATAGGAGTCACATACCAAATAAGTTTGGCAAGAAAGGCCTGGACACTACTACCCATTAAATAAATGTACAACTTTATGAACAGAGCAGTTAATACGCTCTAAATTTACACCCTAGGTTGCCTCATACTAACTTGCTCATGCAGCCATACTCTTAACTGCAGTTCAAAACAAATAGAATGAGCTCTATAAGAATATACAAATATTAAATGTTTGCTTCATTACCTACAAAACCATGACACAAACAGAATAAACCTTTTTATTAATAGACACTCTTCTAAACATATGCTTTTCGTACTATTTGCTACTGGATCCCATTGACTTCAACAGGTGTTGGGTTGGGCCTTAGGAGCATTTCAAGATACACCAGCCCATGGTAAGCTATCTAGCATTCATGTTTATGAATGAAATGTTCATGAATGAAAGTAAAGGAATGCCCTCAAGTTTGCAAATGACTAGCCTACTACTCTTTCATAGCTTTTTCAAAGTCTGTATGGAGTCGTAAGGTTGAAAGAGACCTCAAAGAACAACTAAATCCAACTCCCTGAACAAATAGGATGTTGCACAAATACTACCTATCCAACTTTTGCTTGAAAACCTCCTGTGAAGGAGATTCGACTATTTCCCTAGACAGCTTGTTCCACTGTCCTACTATTTTTGCAGTTAGGCAGTTCTTGATGTTTAATCTAAACATGCTTTGCTGTACAGTAAAATCATTGTTATCCGGCATTTAAGTAACCGGAAATTCTTTTAACTGGAATTTCTGGCCGGTTGGCCAGACATGGCGGGGAGGCCAGGGGAAAGTTTGCATGCGGCAGCCTTCACCATCACCCACCACCCTGCACTGTTGCTGCTCCACGTGCGGCTGCCGTCACACAGCCCCCTACCCACTCCATGTGTGGCCGCCATTGCCCCTTCCCCCCACCACTCTGCATTACCTGAAAACCTCTGGCAGGTTATTTCAGATAACTGGATTTTTTACATAACCAGCAATCCCCTTACCCTGGGTAGGGATGCCAGATAACAAAGATTTTACTGTATTTTAAGCCCACTGCCTCTTATTTTGCTCTCTGGCAAGGAACAATACATTTTCTCCTCCTTTTGTATGGCAAGAATTCCTTCTACAGTATTTACTCTCATACAGCACACACTTAAATACCATGCACTTTGTTTTTTTGGAAGGCAGTATGTGGGAGGAAAAGTGTTTTTTGTAAAAAAGATTTCATGAGGCTTCAGATGAAGGCGCTCCAAAGCGAAGCGCCTTCATTAACTTGTGTCAGCAAGTGCTGGGAGCAGGGCTGGCCTGATATAGCCCAGCCCTACCCCTAGTGCCCAGCCTGAGGTGGGGGGCTCCAACCCACTGCCTCACCCTCCAGTGCAGGATGGGCAAACCCAAGATTGAGCCCCCTCTGTTCCCTTCCCCTGCTCCCATTCTGAACACAGCACCAGAGCTGTGAGGGGCAGGGGGGAACAGGACTAGACACACAGTGGCCTTGATTTCCCAACCCCCCAAACCCAACAGTGAACATCTGTTGGATCTGGGGAAACGCTGTAACTCATGGCTCTTTCTACGAAATGGCATGAGTTACAGCAGGGAGTGTATGTCTGTCAGCACCCTCTATATTCCCAGGAGGACTTCCTCTGTGTTTCACAAGGCCAGGCCCCAGACCCTTGCAAGGGCAGTAGCATGACTATTAATTCTTTCCTGTAAGTAGTGTTTTTTTAATAAGTTCCTATAAATATAGTGTTATTTACACATCAGAAGATACTACCAGCTGCTCACTTGCTGCTTCAGGCACTGCCAATAGCTACAGCTGTGGGAGAGTTAACACAGGACTCCAGCCCTTCATCCTTCTGAGAACAACACAAGTGGCAGCTACTTTGGTAGCTGCATGGCATGCATGGTGTTTCTTTTCCAGGAAAGAAAACAGCTTCCCTTCTTAACACATAAACCTCAATTTGGGTGGACTGATTCTTGTGGGAAAGGTGTGTGTTATATGTGAGAAAAAAGTGGTATGTATTCTTTTTAAAACAAACGCAGCAATTAGATCTCCTAGCCTATGGGAGACTCTCCTTCAGGAAGAAGTCGTAGAAGTCCCCATTACAAGAGGTTTTAATAGCAGATTGGGCAAAACACGGGGAATATACTATAGGAGAAAAGTGACAACTGGAAGAACTATGTAGATGCAGATAGGTCCTTTCCATCTCTAACTTAAGCAATTCAACACATTTATTTTCATAATAAACATTAGTGTACTTTAGCTAAGGCATGATTGCTGTATAACTAATTTTAGATAAGTCTAATGAATCATGGTTTCTAGCACAAAAATCATAATAATCTTACCTGTCACCCTTTCAGATGCCAAAACTCCTATATATTTCAGAGGAAATTCTACAAGCTGAAGCTCTGCACAGATAGGCTAAGTGTACTCATACTTTTCCTATAGTACATCTTTCCTTGAATAAGTACAGATCACATTTGAAGTCCTTTGTACCAGGGAACAGTATTGCTAGATTTGGTCTGATCTCACAAACAGCTAAAATACTATCAACTTCTGTATTAAATTAGATTCTCTACTGCACTGTAATGTGGTTGGTGCAGGAAAGCAAAGTGATCTACATGGAAGTGATTAATGCTCCACAATTCTATGGACCAGTCTGTGCTTTTATTGGCTGGGCCCCTGCCCAAAGTTAAGACTAGATTCCCATAAAGGCTCATTAACAGGAAATTACAGATTAAGGGCTCAGTATCATCTTTGTATAATATCTTAACACAATTTTAGCTGATGGTATAGACAAGGTTCTGGGGAGCATGCTTATTAGGTATTACATAAAGAGTAATTTTATTTTCCTTTTGACAAAATAATAGGGTTTTTAGCAGAATATCAGGGTTCTGAGACATCCCAATAGGTGAGAGCCATTGTAAAGCAGATACCATTTTCTCTTTCCTTTTTTTTCCCCTTTTAACACTGACAAATTTTATTGACATGTTTAATTTGATTCCTTTTAAGTTTGTTTTAGAAACACGCCTGTCCTCCGGACCTCCTTTGTCTAATCCTGAATGTATTTTACAGTACATCTATGAAGCTTGCCACAATAGCAGTACCTTCTGGTCCCAAAAGGGCATATCTTGTCACTGCTCCACTCATGAAACAACTCTTGAAGTCAATGATTATTCGAATAAAACAAGTAGATTATATATTATAGACCTGAGAGCACAAATATGCTGACATTCAATAATAAATCCACCAATATGGTTTACTTTCTCTTATGCAGTAAACCAAATTCTTGTCTTTGTTTGATGAGAAAAAGAAAGTTTCTATGCTTCCCTCTTATCTTGCTTTGTACATAATTGAATCATACATATTAGATACCTCAACAAGCAGTGTATTTGAACTGATTGAAACAACTTACCTTTCACTTCCAGTTTGCAATCAACTTCTGCTTCCCCAAGTTGATTGACTGCTTTGCAAGTGTAAGTGCCTCCATCATAAGGGCTAGGTTTGCGGATATCCAAGGTACAGACACCTTGGTTACTAAACATTCTGTATCTTGGGTCATTCAGTATAACCACTTTGTTTTTCATCCAGCTTATTTTAGGCTGAGGTAAAAAACACACACACAAATATATTCACTGAAATGTTGTCTTTTTGGTGACCTTGCGTTCAAGTTGAATGATACATTAAAATGATATGCAATGAAAAAATGTTGACAAAAAGAAAGCTGCAGCCCATATCCAAGAATCAACTGAGGCCATATCATGCCACAGGTCTTGCCTTGTAGCCTTTATTCTTTAATCTAATTGAAGCAAGATAATTATTTAGGTAGTATACAAATGTGGATCAGTTATCAATATGATACATGTGCCATATAAGAAAGAGCTGAATAGTAACTTCCAAGATTCAGTCATTCTAAATTGGTCAATAAAGTATTTTTTTAAAATCATAATCTTTCTATAGAACATAATCAGAATCCCTGAAAGTGAAGAGTGGACTAGAAACCCTTTCTTAAAAAAGCAGAAATTATTAGTCATTATTTTACAGGGTCAGTTCAATTTTCTACTCTGTAAAATGGATCAAAGAATGTCAAATGGATCAAAGAATGAGCAGTTGGAATGTCTAGTGCAATGGGACTGGGATCCTGAGCCAGGCTTCTAGGTGATACTCTAATGTAAATAGTCTAAAAAGGTTGAAAACTACTGCCAGGGACTCAGGAAACATATTATCCATGCTGCAAGTGGGTAAATTGTGGGGTGGAAGGAAGTAGGACTTCCCGTGAATATGGCAAAGCAGGGAGGAATTCTGACTCCTACTCCTAATTGTTCATTTTCCTTAGACCAAGTCTGTGAATTATAAAAAGGTGAAAAAATAATAGAAAATATTTGTGCCTGGTTAACCATACCTTAGGGTTTCCTCTGACACTGCAGTTCAAAGTAGCATTATAACCAGCTACAGCATATGTGTTAATTAAAGGCTGAGTAAACATAGGTGCTTCCGTGAAATCAAAGTCTTCATAAACTGGATTTTTGTAGACTTTACCTATAAAATAAATATGTGATTTCAGTCAATGTTAGAACAAAGCCAAATGTTTACGTGTTTTTCAAGGGAAGCCTGAACCTACACTGATATGAGCTGCTTTAAATACCACTGCAACCCTGTTTTATTGCACTAATTGTTACTGATGTGAGAGCAGAATCAAGCCTGAAGAGGTACTGTAATCTTTGTTTATGTTATATAGATTGTGCATCCTGAATGTAAAATTATTTAAAATCATTATGGAAACAATTTTTACTTATTCTGTCCAGGTGTAAGTGACTACATCAGATGCAAATAGTGGAGAATCAAGCACAAATTCTCTTTGCCTTTTATCTTTCATATTCTGAAACCACCCTTTCCCTTCAGATAAATAATAGCTAGCTAACCATCCTTTGCAATCACAGCACTCTCTCTGGTCATTGTTGCATCATCACTGAGGCCACACATGTTTTCAGAGAAGATCCGGAAATAGTATTCATTTCCTATGATGAGTTCAGTAATGGTGGCATTGGTTCGGTTCCAGTGTTCAATTACAGTAAACCATTCCTGGAAGACACAAACACCGAGTAAGTTTTTCTACAGTGCAGTCCATTTGTCAGCAGTGACCCATTTGGAATGGCCTCCATACATATGGAAGTGTAAGATGATTTTTAAAGAAATTTATATGAATAATAATAAAATAACTAAGCTACTTCCTGGGGATCATTCCACAATAACAGGATGATTTAAGATGCCACATTCTGTTTATAACTGAGCAGTGACGGCTAAATGGAAAGTGGACCCTATGAAATTGTCACTTTCTCTTTGTTATCCAGGTGGCATCACCCTAGGAAATACAATAATACAAAGGTCATCTTGTGCAAGAGAGGAAAGGCAGGATCTGTTATTTAGGTTTCATACTGATGATAACATTTAACTGCAAATATGAAAGCTAGTGACCGAGCTGGGAGGGGAAGTGGGGAAGCAAATAACTTTTCAGTGTGTCACAGGCCAGTACCCTCTTTTACTAATGTTCTCCTCCTCTAACAGCTTACATAACCAATTGATTATGGGGAACAATCACTGGATGTAATCACAGGTGATTTCCTGTGATTCAGTAAGAGTTTATAGAGTAGGAAGAAGTGTGCATAAACCCAAAGTACAGATCAAGGGCCAGGTCTTTGAGGCTGTCTCATAGCAGCAGCACCAGTACAATCTAGCAAGAATAACGCATAAAGTTCACCCAGTAGCCAGTTGATATGTCTTCCAGTTAATTGTTAATTACAGTTATGAAATAATTTGCAAGAGTACAATGAGAAGCTGACAAAACTTAGTGTAGTGGCTTGCTAAAACAGTGGCTGACAACTCTAGCAGGCAAAGTTGGACAGAAACATGCTTTTACTGTACAGTATGGCTTTTCCCCTCTGCTAACAAAAGTCCTGCAAATGTGACTTCATCCACTCTGAATTCCTGTGATTTCTGGCAGGGCACTCCTCCCTTGGGAGGTCTTAAGTGCACCAGTGCATATTGCTTCAGGCATCTCTCTGCATAGCTCTCAAGAGACCCATGTTTAGATGAAAGCCATCTCTTTAAATAGCAAATTTGAATTTGATCTTGGTAAGCAATGTCTACATAGCAAACTGAGAATAAGGGGCCTAATGCTAAAAATGTAGTTAATATTAAGAAGAATATGACCATTAATCATTCTCTTAAATTTCTGCTGCTCTTCCATGTCTTCTCCATTTCTCACAGTGTATATTTGTGCAAGCATCTTGTGTTGGTGTTTGTACTGGAATTTACTAATCATTAAGAGCCACACCAGTTTAGACTTCCCAGAATTAGTGCTCAGAAATGATTTTCCTCTCCAGAGAAAATGGGAGTTTTCTCTACTCCTCAGAACAACCGGTTTTAAATTAACATTTGGAAATTGCTGTTATGTAGCAATCCATCTGTGCTGCAAGAGTAGAGTTCCTGCCTAGTAGCATAACTAGGCTTGGTGATAGGGCCACCAGCCCCTGGTGCCAATTCTGAGGGGCACAAGAATAGCTGTTGCTAGGGCTGTGGAAAGCTTCGGGTGGTGATTTGGAGGCTTCAATTCGGAGGAGATTGGGCCCAATTCGGTGGTTGAATCTCTGAATCTGAATCAAATAAGGGGACCAATTAAAAGGCCTGAATCAATTTGAAGCTCTCTGGATCTTTGCAAAAGCCCCCTGCCACCCCGCCGACCCCCGTCCACTCCCTCAGCCCCCCTCGCAAAGCTGCCTCCATCCTCCCCAGCTCAGTACTTTAAAAAAAAAGCCCCGGTGCTCACGGGGTGCTGCTGGCCAGGGGGGGTTATCTCTGCTGTCCCCCACTGCCCCACGCGGCATGGGGGGGTTCTGCCATGAGCCCCCTGCCTCCCCTGTTCCCCCAGACCCCCCATGGGTGCCCCACCCAGGCCAGCTCCAGCCCTTTAAGAAAAAAAAAGCCGAGAAAAGCCCTGGGACTCACTGCTCCTGCAGTGGTCTCGGGGCTTTGGGGGCTCATGCAGAGCATGGCACAGGGCAGCGGGTGGCAGTGGGGATCACCCCCTGCCAGCAGGAGTGGTGAGTCTGGGGAGTTTTTCGTTTTGTTTTTTTTTTCTTAAAGGGCCAGAGCTGGCCTGCACAGGTCACCCGTGGGGGGGCTGGGGGAGCGGGGGGGGGCGGTCAGGGGACTCATGCAGAGCCCCGCATGCAGTGGGGGGCAGCAGGGATCACCCCCCACCTGGCAGTACCCACTGAGTCAGGGCTTTTTTTTTAACAAGTGCCAGGAGTTGGGGAAGCCATTACTGGGCTGGGAGAGTGGGCAGGGGATGGTCCTGGCCTGGCTGATTCAGAGATTCGGCAGCAGCCAAATCTTCGAATCAGATTCAGCCGAATCAAATTGGGACAGTGATTCAAACCACTGAATCAAATCACTGTCCCCCAAATTGGCCGAATCTGAATCCAAAGCAAATACTAGCCGCTTCGCGCAGGCCCAGCTGCTTCCTCTGTCTTCCTGGCTGCTCTGGCTGCCCCTGCTACCACCAAGGGCATGGAAGCTGCTTGTTATGTCTCTGTTCCTGCACAGACAATGCAAAGGTAGCACGGAGTGGCTGTCCCACAATCCCCAAGAGGACACTGGTCAGTTGTTCATAGATTCATAGATGTTAGGGTCGGAAGGGACCTCAATAGATTATCGAGTCCGACCCCCTGCATAAGCAGGAAAGAGTGCTGGGTCTAGATGACCCCAGCTAGATACTCATCTAACCTCCTCTTGAAGACCCCCAGGGTAGGGGAGAGCACCACCTCCCTTGGGAGCCCGTTCCAGACCTTGGCCACTCGAACTGTGAAGAAGTTCTTCCTAATGTCCAATCTAAATCTGCTCTCTGCTAGCTTGTGGCCATTGTTTCTCGTAACCCCCGGGGGCAGCTTGGTGAATAAATACTCACCAATTCCCTTCTGTGCCCCCGTGATGAACTTAAAGGCAGCCACAAGGTCGCCTCTCAACCTTCTCTTGCGGAGGCTGAAAAGGTCCAGTTTCTCTAGTCTCTACTCGTAGGGCTTGGTCTGCAGGCCCTTGACCATACGAGTTGCCCTTCTCTGGACCCTCTCCAGGTTATCTGCATCCTTCTTGAAGTGTGGCGCCCAGAATTGCACGCAGTACTCCAACTGCGGTCTGACCAGTGCCCTATAGAGGGGAAATATTACCTCCCTGGACCTATTCGTCATGCATCTGCTGATGCACGATAAAGTGCCATTGGCTTTTCTGATGGCTTCGTCACACTGCCGGCTCATGTTCATCTTGGAGTCCACTAGGACTCCAAGATCCCTTTCCACCTCTGTGCCACCTAGCAGGTCATTCCCTAGGCTGTAGGTGTGCTGGACATTTTTCCTCCCTAGGTGCAGCACTTTGCATTTCTCCTTGTTGAACTGCAGCCTGTTGTTTTCTGCCCACTTGTCCAACCTATCCAGGTCTGCCTGCAGCTGTTCCCTGCCCTCCGGCGTGTCCACTTCTCCCCATAGCTTTGTGTCATCTGCAAACTTGGACAGAGTACATTTGACTCCCTCGTCCAAGTCACTGATGAAGACATTAAAGAGTATCGGTCCAAGGACCGAGCCCTGCGGGACCCCACTGCCCACACCCTTCCAGGTCGAGACTGACCCATCCACCACGACTCTTTGGGTGCGACCCTCTAGCCAATTCGCCACCCACCGGACTGTGTAGTCATCCACATCACAGCCTCTTAACTTGTTCACCAGTATGGGGTGGGATACCGTATCGAAGGCCTTCCTGAAGTCTAAGTATACGACATCCACCCCTCCTCCTGTGTCCAGGCGTTTCGTAACCTGGTCATAGAAAGAGACTAGATTGGTCAGGCACGATCTGCCTGCCACGAACCCGTGCTGGTTTCCCCTCAGCATAATTTGCCCTGCCGGGCTCTCACAAATGTGAGCCTTGATAATTTTTTCAAAGACTTTACCAAGGATGGAGGTGAGACTGACTGGCCTATAGTTGCCTGGGTCCTCCTTCCTCCCCTTTTTGAAAATGGGGACCACATTAGCCCTTTTCCAGTCCTCCGGGACTTGGCCCATGTGCCACGAGCGTTCGAATATTCCCGCCAGTGGCTCTGCAATGATGTCAGCCAGTGCTTTCAGCACCCTCGGATGGAGCTCATCTGGGCCTGCTGACTTAAAGGCATCCAGTTCCTCCAAGTGACTCTGCACCACCTCAGGATCTACGTATGGAAGTCTGGCGCCTTGCTGCTGCCTCTCTACAACCCCAGTGAGAGACTTGTCGTGCCCCTCACTTAGGAACACTGAGGCAAAGAACTCATTGAGGAGTTCAGCCTTGTCCCCCCTGTCTGTCACCAATTGTTTCTGCCCATTTAGCAGTGGTCCTATTCCTCCCTGGGCCTTCCTTTTACTCCCAATATATCTAAAAAACAGTTTCTTGTTGTCTTTTACTTGGGCTGCCATCCTCAGCTCCATGGTAGCTTTGGCCCGCCTAACTGCCTCCCTACAAGCACGAGCAGAGGAGGTATATTCATCTTTAGTGATCTCACCCTGTTTCCACTTTTTATGTGCTCCCCTTTTGGCCCTTAGGCTGCCCTGGATTTCTCTGGTCAGCCATGGAAGCCTCCTGGCCCCTTTCCCTCTTTTGCCTCGCTCGGGGATCGTCTTGCTTTGTGCCCGAAGGATCGTTTCCTTAAGGCACAGCCACCCTTCTTGGGCTCCCATCCCTTCAAAACTCCTACTCTGCAGTGCGTCCTTGACTAATCGCCTGAGTGCATTGAGATCAGCTTTCCTAAAGTCTAGCACTTTCACGCTATTAGTTACCTTACCCACTCGCCGTCTTATGTTGAATTCTATTATAAGGTGATCACTGTCTCCCAAATGGCTACCGATCTGGAGGTCCCCTATCATGTCATCTCCTGTTGCCAATACCAGATCCAGTATGGCATTCCCCCTAGTGGGACCATGCACCTCCTGTGTCAGGTGGAGGTCCTGTATACAGGTTAGAAACTTGCGTGAGCGATGGGACCTTGCTGTCTGCGTCTCCCAGCAGATGTCCGGGTAGTTTAGGTCCCCCATGACTACCGCCTCTTTAGCTTTTATGGTCTCCGAGAGTTGCCTCAGGAGCCCCGCATCTATTTCTTCCCCTTGGTGTGGGGGTCTGTAGCAGACCCCTACCACCAAATCCCTTTCTCCTTGCCCCCCATGTAGCCTAACCCACAATCCTTCTACTTCCTCAATAAGAATGTTCCTCACATTCTTATTACACCAATACGTAGAAGCCTCAAAAGAGACTGGGAAGTGCACAAACAAATAGTAGAGACTATTCCTGGCCCAAATAGCTTACAGTAGAGCTGTCCAACTTCAGAGCAGATGGGGGCCACAGATTATGGGTCTTGGGCTGCACACTGTGCAGGCTGCATGCCACAGGGCCACATGGGTTTCCTGGGACCCCTGCCATGTGTAGCCCCCCCCTCCACATGAGCATCACAAGCCCTCCACTGCCACATTAGTATCCCCAATGCTATCACCGTGTGAGCAAGCCCCCATCCACAGCTACCACCACATGGGCATACCCCACCTCACGGCTCTCCTGCGGTGTGAGCCCCCTGCTGCCACTACAAGGTAGGCCATCCCCTCCATCCCACTACTGGCACATGAGCAATATGAGCCGCCTGCCTGAGACCCTCTGTTAGTGCTGCCAAATGGGCACCAAGCTCACCAGGGCTCTTGTCACGCTATCCTGCCCCAGAGACCCAAGCCTCTGCCTGCCACAGTAGCCAGAGCAGTGGGGGAGTGGCAGCCAGGTGGGAGCCCACAGGCTGCACATTAACCCCTCGCAAGCCAGATGTAGTCTGCTGGGCACAGGGATCTGGTACAGAAGTTCGATAGACCAGTATAACCTAAACATTAAATCTGATACTACATCCATCCAGGTCTATCTTAAACTGGGTTCTGCCATGTTAAACCAGTCTATGTGCATTAAACTTCTCTTCTGTTACAGGTCTAGACTGGTTTTCAGTCACTTATATTGGTTTATGTGTAATGTTTGTACCTGACCTAGGTGAACAACACTGGCCTTCAATGTAGAAAGAGACAAGAGACACAGGATTGGAGGTGAAACAGAATAGCAGAGAAAGGCAAACTGACCTGTCCACCGTCACATGGCAGGTCTGTGTATTGGTATTCTTGCCATGCAAACTGGTTCACATCTCAAATTCACAATCTGAATTTGCAGTACATATTCAATATAGGTACCCAATCATTGTTTCTTACAGAGCGTAAAATAGGTGGTTGCTTTATGAAAGAATGATGTTTTGCTCTATATAGCACTTTTCATCTGTAAATCTGAAAGCACTTTGCAAATGAGGTAAGTGTCATTTATTCCTATTGTCATGACCCAAAGGGCTGATTTTGTGTGTGCTTCGGCACTAGAATTATCCCCGTGGGATTACAGCTTCATTGCACGGTGGAGTTTTGCTGCACAGAGAACCCGCGTGCAAAGGAGAGAGTTCCCGCCACTTTGCAGCGGTCTTTGCAGGGTGCATTTTCTTTGCAACACAGAAATGCACGGTGCAAAGAGTTCCCGCTCTTCAAATGCAAATTTGTTTCCCACTATTGGCTAGTGCTAAATTATTCCCACGTGGCGGCTAGCGATTGGCCTGCTAGCCGTATAAGAGGCTTGAGCAGTTTCCGCCCAAGCCGAAGAGGACTCCACATCCATCTCGTGGGGACTTTGGGTGCGCGGCAGGGTAATAGAAACCCTGTGTGTTATTCAGAGGAGTTTGGCGGCCTGATCTACCACCCACCTCTTCCCGTCTTTGAGCGGTAACCTTTTATAAGACGTATCGACGAGTTTTGAGGCGCGCTTGTCCTAGACATCCAGAGTTCTGTCTGCGTGGAGCCTAGCAAACTCCACGTGATTGTTCGTGTTCTTTCTGTTTGTAACCGCAACTCAAGCAAGTTTTCAGCCTGCATCACGACCATCTCGGCGTAAGTAAACAATCTTAAAATCAACCATTAAGCGTTTGTGCCTAATTCTAGCTCGGCGCCCGCCCTCTCTGGCCCGGCATGCCCGGGCTGCCGGCCACAGCCCGCGTGCAGCGCGACAAAGGGCCACGGGTTCACACCCGGCCCGCACACCTATAAGTAGCAGTGACATGAAACGATTTGCCAAAGGTCACACAACAGACCTATAACATGGCTAAGAAGAAAATCTGGGATTCTTGACTTTCATCCAGTGGTTTAGCTCCTATATCTCTAAAATCCAACTCTGTTCTGGTGCCCCTCATTCTCCCAACTCTAATCTGACTGAAAAATTATAAATATGCAAGTATCCATTTATAAATTGTAGGATTTTCAGGAGACTTTTTCAGATTTTCTGAGCAGTGGTGTTGTTCTGTAAGAATGCCATGCCTTGCCCATCTATATTTATGTAAATTATTAGGGCTTTTTATATTGAAAAGGATTATCTTTGTGGTCACCATGTGAGGATATATATATATATATATATATATATATATATATATATATATATATAATACTTACCATGCTCTTCTTATCTGCTTTTTGAATTGTATATCCAGTAATGGCAGCATTGCCATTATCTTTTGGCGGCTGCCAAGATAAGGCAACATTTTCTCCCCACACATCATCAATCTTTACAATCTCTGGTGGTCCTGGGCGATCTGTAAAGATAATATGGCAATGTCATCTGTCATTTCTTTTGTTCTTTCTCTAGTTTTAATATAATCTATATTATAACATATATACATGTACACACACAAATAAAAACACTGAAAGGACACTGAAGTTGCCAAGTCAAGGATTCAAAAGTTAGGAAATATCAGGATTAAGGTGGTTCAGGCAAACTTAATATGACCCCTTTTTGCCTATGCATTACAATGCCATTTTTGATCGCATGATCATATGTTACCTTGCAGAAAGCAGGGCAGCATGGCACCTTAAAGACTAACTCATTCAGAGAGGCATAAGCTTTTGTAGGCAGCAGCCTACTTCATCTGATGACTATGTTATCTTGGCAATGTTAAAAGCGACTGATAATATGGGCTTAAAATAGGAAGATTCAGGCAACCTTAAATATATGCTGTGCTTCTATCTCTGCCTATAATATATAAAGATAGTAGAAATACAGATTAATAGTATTTGAGATTTCCCAGATCTCTCTTTGTTCCATCATAGCCTTTTAAACACTGGAGGAAAACGGTAACTCTTATTACACAGAGTTATGCCAGATCTGACCATTTAACAACCATAATAAAGACCGTTAGTGACTAAAATAACTACTAACAGAAAAAGCAACCTAAACAACTGAAACAGGACATGATTCTGATGTAGGACTGTGATGTTCAGTTTGAGTACTGACATCTTATTAGAAGATTCCTATTTACACCAGCTGAAACCTGGACCAGAAGATTTGGCCAAGTGGGCTGGAGGAGATATGTATAAAGGAGGAAGTTCTTACAAGGAATCTCTAATTATCCTGCTACTGAGTAATATGTTTTGGGAATCTGTGTGGCCACGGTGCCCTTATTTATTTTAACGTACCAACTATTTGAATATCTATTGTAGCTTTGTCCACCAAGTTTTCTACTTTCACTTTCAGAACGTAAATTCCAGAATGGCATCTCTCTGCCTTTCGGATAAAGATGATAGTGTCGTTTTCACTGTTGCGGATATTGATATCATTCTTGTCTACGGAAGCACCATTTTTCTTCCAAGATACCCTTGCCTTTGGTTTTCCCTGTAAAAAATATTATTTTTGGATGGAGTGACAGTCACAAAGAGAAAATAAATATCTCAATGAATAAGAATGGTAGAAATTTAATAAAATAAACAACCCCCCAAACAATTCAGAGGCTACCAAATATAAAGCTGGAAGCATTTTTTTCCCCAGCAAACAGTATATTTATCCAACACTGTCTTTTTGGAGGAGACTAGTAGTATCTATACATTCAGGATGGCTGCAACAAATAGTTTCAGTTGAAAGAAAGTAAAGAAAAGGATACAAAGACATAGAAACAAATTGTTTTCCATTTTTAAACAAAGATCTTTGACTTTTCATTTTGAAACAGTTTTTTTTCATTTCAAAGTTGATTTTTTTTTTTTAAATAAAGGAAGCTATAAGAAAAAGGGGGAAAATCAGTGTTTTGGAGTGACCCAAAATACTACTTTTGTTTTCTTCATTTTGCTTAACAGTTTGAAACATTTCTGTATTGGTTTGACCCAAACTGATTTTCTTTTTAAAAATTTTGATAATACAAAATACAAATAGAAAAATCTATATTTGTACATATCTAGTCTGGTCTTTTTCTTGTCTCATTGTTAAAATTAAAAGGTTGTTGTCTTGTAATTTCTCAGGAGCAGTAATACATAGAAAGCACATCTACACATGCAATTAATGTGACTGAATATACTCTGGCTCAATTTAAGATGGAGTAAACTAATTCCAATGTCACCATCTACACATGTGTTTAAGCACAGTAATTTACTGTGCTGCCAGATACCATTTGTATCTGATGGGACTACTCAGCAGTGCAATAAATTAGTCTACTGCACCCTAAGTGCCATGCACATGTAGACAGTGATGCTTTACTGTACAGCAAATTATCCTGCTGTGCAGTAAAGTGTCTTGTGTAAGCGTGCCCAGAGTGTACTAACTGAAAAACTCTCATTTGGCTTCCCAGTGACTCCTAGAAGCCTGGCTGCACTTTATATCTGTATGTGTGCACAAGGGATTGAACAGGCTGGATGCAGGAGTTCTCAAAGAGCAAAGCAAGTTACTGGTAGCATATGCCTCTTCAAAAGCTGCAGGGACAAGGACAGGGTTCAGCCCCACCACTATCCAGTCACAATAGAAAGTACCTGTTACACCCTCAGATGTGGTAATATAGTAGCTTTGCTCCTGAGAAGTATACAGAGGCTCCGTAGCATAAAGTAAGGGTGGGTGAGTGGGACACCAGTCTGAGCACTGATTTAGAGGGGGTTCAGAATGATGTTGGGCCCTGGGAAACCTAGTCTGTGGTGGTAATAGGAATAGCCTGTACAGGGACCCTGTGTGGCGGCTACAGCAGTAGCCGCCACTAGAATGCAGGGAGCCCATGCATCAGTGGTGGCAGAAACAGCACCCAGTCTGGGGGAAGATAGCACTGTAGCAGCAGAAGTAGTAGCAGCTGGGGTCACCCTCTGTCCTTCACCCTCTGGCCCTTGGCATGTAACCCTACAACCCAGAGCACCAAAATTTCAAGTGACACCTCCACAGGTGTACTGCTGCACACAATTGCTGCCTGGATAATTTCACTTCATATTGCCTCCCAGAAGCAGGACAAGCTATTAAATATTACAATCCAACCTTAGAAACTGTCTCATTAAAGTCAATGTCTGTTTGTTGCAATAACCAAGTGCTGTATGATCATTGTGTGTAAGGTTGGTCCATTGTAAGGGTTTCTGGGCATTCTGTGTACAACAAACAATGGATCAGCAGCTGTATGATAGCTACAAACATTTGTCATTGGTGAAAAATAGCTTCATTCAGAAGGCAGGAAAAGCCTGTACCTGTAGTGACTCTCCAAGTATTTCCATTTCTGCTTAATTTAACTCAAAGCCCCAAAATTATAACACATGCAGTTCAAAAACTTGCAATATAACATAAATGAGCTTTAATATCTCTGTCTTTATTTCTTACCTGGAAAGGAATAACAAGATTCACAGCTTCTCCAACCCTTCGAATATAAGTTTGCTTTAAGTGCCTTGGTAGACGAATCTTTGGAGGTTCTAAGAAAAGAAAAGAAAAGCTTGTATGTATGCATGTGTTTAATGAAACAGGAATACTGTACGCAAGACACAGAAGGTGATAATACAACTGTACTTTGTTAAGGCCTGAGCTGGAGTAGTGTGTGCAGTTGTGTGTGGCTCTCAGTGTTTTAAAAAGGTTATAGAGAAACTAGAGTGGCTCCAGAGCTGAACAATAAAGATGATGAAATGATTCTGAGGGCAAGTCATACAAGGAAAGGTTGAGAGTACACTTAGTACATTTAGTTTTGAGAAAATGAGATTAAGTGGGGACATGACTGCTACCATCAAGAAGAGAGAGAACAACTATTCTCTCTTGCTACAGGACAAGACATGAAGTAGTGGGTTTAAATTACAGGAAAGAAGATTTTGAGTAAATCTCAGGGGAAAAAAATGCCTACTTGATTATCAGAACAGCAGGACAGTGGAAAAAAACTGCCCTGGAAGGTATAGAATCTCAAACTGAAGACTTGATAGGAATGGTTTTGGCATAATGTATCCTCCATTTGTTCAGGGGCTTGGACTAGATGATGTTGGAGGTCACTTCTAAGCTTAAAATTCTATGGTTTTAATTTCAGCACTGAATTTTACAGGATTGGTAAGCACCATCAGCAGTACTGGAATGTATCTTAATATGTTTTTCAAAAGTGACAAACAGATTGGGATGTCTCAGATTTTGGGTTCCTAGCCTGGGACACCTTAAAGAGGCCTTTTTTCAGAAAAAAAATTCACAACCATACACAAGCTTTAGCAGATGATAGTGCATTGCAGTTTCCAGTTACAAGCAGGTATTAGTCACATGAAAGGAGGAGGCAGGAATGGGTCTAGAATATAGGTGAGAGATGAGAAACCCTTGAGGAGCTTACCTATAACTTGTTTGACTAAAATGGGCTGTGGGTGTAACCTAGGGTCACTTTCACCAGCAGCATTCACCGCTTTTACTCTTACAAAGATCTTCGATTCAGTTGGCAGGTCAGTGATGGTGAACCTTGTTTTGTCTGTCATTTCTGGGTTGGCAACTATCCACTCTTCCGCTGGTTTTGGGAAAAGAAAAGAGAGAAAGAGAGAGAGAAAAATAGAGAATAATATATGTAACTAATGCTCCAACAAGAAAACTTACACTACAGTGAATAATTGTTCTGAAACTGCTGTTGATTGACTCTAATTTATTTTTCTAATTACACTATCACATGGAAATGATTCAGATTAATCACTGAAGGAATATGTAGGGCAGTGCTTTTCAACCCTTTTAGACTCAAGGCACCCCCTCCATAACTTAATTGAATTTAGCAGCACCTTCAGCAGATGCAGGCAGAGGCAGTCCTTCCTTTTCCCCTGCTCCTTCACACCTTTCTCTAGATTAATGAAGCCCAGGGGCACTCCAGGTAAGAACTGCTACTCCGAGTGCTCCAGTTTTTTCAGGGTTCATCTGAGACCCTTTGAAGTGGCCTGATTTTCCAGAAGTGTTCAGCTTCTGCTCTTTGACCATCAGGGCCCCTGTCTACAAGTGGGGATGATCCTGCCTAAATCACTCCTTTTACTCCCTACTACATGAGCTCTTGTTACCTCTCCCTTTCTCTCTCTCTTGCTCTCCTCCAGCCAGTCCCAGTCCGAGTCCCAGGTATTGATTAAATTAGATAACACAGAGCAGCAAGGAGGGGGGAGGGATGGGGCAGGAGGTTTTCTCAAGTGACCTTCTGCCCTAAGTGTTCCTGGTCCTTAGGAGCCCTGTGTCCCTTTGGGGGCTTTGACTGATGAAAGAGGAGGCTGCCTTTCAGCAGAGTCCTGCTGTTGGGACTCTTCACCGCCGTTCCACCAAGGGCTGTTTCCCCATTTGCTTAACGCTAGTCAGGGCAGCACCATTTAGAGAGGGATTTTTCAAAAGCACTCAGCATTGGTCTAAATGGGGAATTTTAAGGTTGACTTCAAGGGTGCTCAGTACTATTCACCCAGTAAAAATGCTGCCTGTTTGATATAGATGTGCTCTTTATGAAGCACCAATTTTCTTCCTTTGCAGGTAACTTAGTCCATGGATAGATTCCCCCCCCCCACCAAATTGGGCATTAGGACATCAGGAGATCTGGGTTCTACTGATGTGTTGGCTGCTGACTTCCTAAGGCTAGTCACAAAAGCTCCTTGCACACATGCAAAATGGAGATAATGATCTTCCCCAGTCTTTGTAGAGTGCTCTGAGATCTCAGCATGGTAAAGGTGCTCTATATGCTGTTTTTAGTTCTAATGCTAATTATTAAGGCGTGTGTAGACAAAATGGGGGCCCTAAATTGAAGCGGTGGGTTTAAAAAACACCACTTCAATTTAGGGCCGATTAAACCCCTGTGTTGTGCACACACCCTGCTGACTTACCTGCCTCTCCGGCGGGGAGGGAAGGGTGAGCTGCTGGCTGGCAGAGCAGTCCCTGGGCTGCAGAAGGGGCTGGTGTTTCCCTCTGCGGCTGTGGCGGTTCCCCACCAGGCAGCACCCGCACACAGGCACCTGGCTCAGGTGGCCTCTGGGGGCACCACAGCCACAGAGGGAAGCACTGGGCCTCCGTGCAGCTCAGGAAGGCAGGCAGGTTCGGAGTTGGGGGGGGAGATCAGGCTTGCCAGTTTTCTTGGGTGGAGCTTGCTTTCCCAGGCTGCCTGCAGGGCTTCCTGCAGAGCCACAAAGTTGCATGGAGCCCAGTGTTTTGCTCCACAGCTGTAGGGGCAGCAAACTAAAACTCCTTGAGGGAGTTTTAGTTTGCTGTGCCCCATGTTATTTAAGATGCATTACACTGCCAAATTTCCTATGGTGGCTGGAATTAATGCGCAATACCCCTCCGAGGCGTGCAAACACCAACACCATTAAAGTGGTGCAAAAGCATTTAGCCTGCTTTAAAGTGTCGTGTACACACGCCCCTTGTTTCATCTACATATGGCCCTATTTGCTAATTTAGCTCTTTTAGAATGGTAAGAAATAGGAATGAAATGAAAAAAAGACTCCCTCCTAGTCCCTTTTAAAAAGACAAGGTTTATCAAAATCCTTCAAATGACTCCAGTTTTCCTATTTTTTTTTCCATCACTGTAATGCAATTACATATCATTTGTGGATCCAATACTAAAAGACAGACTTTTAGAAAAGTCCTGATTAGAAATGGTGCAGTGTTTCCTATCAAGCCCTGCCTGTCCTCTAAATCTGGATCACTTAAAAACCTCTGGCATTATGACATTCAGAGTCAGATTTCTACAGTGACAAGTCAATAGTTAACAGCGCATTCCATGTCTAATAAAGATAAAAAATATTGCACTATAATATTGGCACTGAATATTAGTAACAATTCTAAAAACTTTTGTGAACTGCAGAGTTATTGCACAATACCATGACACAATTTTACACATGTGGATCCCACTCTTAGGAAGACATTAAACACAGTTATGTTTAAAGCTTGTTCTTCTAGGGCATTTATACATGTACTCCAGGAGTTGCGGGGGGGGAGTGCTTTAATTAGAGGGACTCCAAGAGCTGCTCTAATTAAAGCGCCCAGAGCAGCTCGTGTATCAGCATCCCTGCACTTAAAAATGGCAGCGGAGGCACTTTATCTAAAGCTTTTTGAACAAGCTATAGATAAAGCGCCGCTGCTGCCATTTTTAAGTGCAGGGATGCTGATACACAAGATGTTGGAGTCTGCTGGAGCATGGTAATTATCACTGTCCAGTGGACTTGATTAATCGAGCGCATTGGAACAGTCTCGCTGTTTATATATAGGTGCCCCTAGTTTCTAACACAAGTTGTGGTCAAAGGCTCAGTTTCCTGAACCCCTTTCCACTCAAGTGAATAATGCATCTACAACTTCCTAAAGGTAAGTAATATAGCAGGTTTTATAGACTGTTGCCCCCCAAACCCAGTTCTGCTTTCAAGAATATGTCCCTGTACATGAAAAGGTTATAATCTTGATTGAATGCCATACCTTCCAGGTTATAAGTTGTCTCCGCCATGTCATCAGAGAGATCTGCTGATATACCTTGTGAGAGTCCATCATTACAATTAATCAGAGACACCCACTTTCACACAGAAGGAGCGTTGTGTCAGTAGTTAGCATTCCCTGTTAGTATGCAAAGATATATACTGCAGCTTGGAGATGGAGAGAAACTATTTGGAGTGGTTGGAGAGCTAACAGACAAACTGCTTCTGGGTGCTGGCAGTAGGATAAAGCTATGCCTATTCATCTAGGTAAGCAGAGCAGCTTACCTCATTTCTTGTGTGGTTTACTTAAACTGCAATGCCAACCACATGATGAGAGGAAAGAATAGAATAAAGAAGGAAGAGACATGAGTTGACTGAACCAAAAAAGGACAATTCAAGAAAGTGATTATTGTGCTCTCTTCTCTTGGTCAGATATCTGTCTTGTTTTGTTTTTCTTTACAGACCACAGCCTTGCTTTTCCCCTGGACTATGTAGTTACTAACTAAAACTCTTAGGCCATTTGTAGATGTGCTCCCTATTTTCTAAACTGTGTTAACTGACTCACATCACACAGACTGTTTTTCCTAAAAGCAACACTGTATATGCATGTTAAATAATATATTATTTAATATATTAGGAACTGCCCTAGTCTGCATTAATTTTAATTCTCATTCAATGAGGATTAGTTAATTTGGACTGGAGTCAGTTTTAATTCGGACTGCAGATGTCCATGTGTATATAGTGATGGCTGTAGTTTGGATCAAACTTAGAAAAACATAATGTCTATACATGGCCTTAGAAGGCTAGAAAGTGCCAGCGAGTATGTGGACCTATGCACAGCAAGGCATTTACTTCACTTCATTTGAACATCTACACCAAAAATCTCACAGCAGTTCAGGAAAGAGTCTCAATTCCTAATAATGATCAGTTTGTGCTCAGGAACAGAAATGATGTCCTCTCTCAACTTAGATGAACACCTTGGCTTTAGGTGAGAGAAACAACCTGTTCTTTTGATTAGCTACAACTTTGAGTGTGGGTGCAAGCTACCCAGGCTGCAGTGTTATTATACTTGAAGAGTCAGAAGATGAGAGGTATTCATGGTGCTGAAACAGAAGACATAGGATAGTTTTTGGTCTGATCATAGTTCAGAAAAGGGAGAGGACAAAGGAGACTTTGAGAGAGACAATAATAAAATAAAAGGTGAGGGAGTAAGGATGAGAGAAAAAAGGAAATATAGTATATGGGGGGAAAAAAAGAAGGAAACTGAGAAGAGAGAAGTACTGAAAGAAAGGAAACAATGAGAGTCTATACAAGGCATGAGAAAGGTCTGAGGGAAAGAATACACTTAACTAAAGTAGATAGAAGGGAAACCTTTTACTAATGCTGACTTGACACAAGGAAGCAGGTCAATAAAGTAAGGTATATGTTCTCCAGGGTTGATGAGGCTTCTCTCTCCTTTGAGGGAGGAAGAGGAGAAGGAGGAAGTAGAAGGAGAAGATGACCACAAAATATCTTTAAAAGAGAATCAAGTTAGATATTAAAAATGGGTTTTAGTATGAGATCTACTGTGTTAAAATTTCTTTCATATTATCATAGTGCAAGTTCAGTTCCAGATAGTCATACCAAATAGATGGTATGGTGGGAGCATGCTTATATCTACAGGGGCTCTAATTGAAGCCAATGAGTCTTTGAACAGGTACAGGGGCTCACCTGTGCATATCCAATTGTAAGATTCAGGAAAAGGGAAAACAGATGGTGGGAAACAATTTGAGATCTACACCACCTGACAATTCTAAATGATATATTACTATGAATTTTGCCCTGCTCCCCTTGACCACCTAATGACTTTTTCTAAAATTCCTATGATTAAAAAAAATCCTTGTGTTCAAAGGCAAAAAGAGAGACTGAGTGAGACAACACAACCGAAGAAATTAGCAAGAGTCTAGAAAGTCAGAACTGGAAAATAAAAGAACAGATGAAAGAGATGGTCATATGAAACTTGAAATACAAGGAATTATTAAACATAGAAAAAATTAGTCTGAGAGAATAAAATGATATTGGAAAAAGACTGAAGAAGAGAGACATGAAAATACTGAAAAGAAAGCAAAAAGACAGAATGAAGAAAAATGTATGCATAGTTAGTTCAATTCCTATATTTTTTTATTTTCTATTAGCTGGCTTCCTAAATGTTACTAATATATATTATATATATATACATAAGTAATACTGATTGTGTATATATAGATGCATATGTATATATGTGAGGCATATATAGATATACATAAACACAAAAAGCTATGTAAAATACATTATATATATTGTATTTTATCTGAGGTGGGTAACACCAAAATGACAGATTCAACTGTTATTTTGTTGTATCTTCTTATGTTTTAAACCTATCTGAAAAAAAAGTAAAGAATTTGTTCTGTTTAACAGGCATACAACGATATTTTTTTTTGCTGCACCTTTAAATATAGACTTGGAAGATTCCTGTTAGTATTATAGTTGGTAATATCATAAACAATGTATTGACCCTCTAACTTGGTTCCAGAGAATTTCTTGTCTTGTTATACAGTGTGGCTACACAACATCATAGAGGTTTTTTTTTCACAACACTTGAAAGGACTTTAATGGGAGCTATGTTTACAGGCCAAGGACATCATATACAATGTCCCATAATATAATTAAATCACCAATTGACTTCTTATCCCAGTATATTTCAAAAAGCTTTTTAAAAATATCCATGATTGTTCAATGGAACTGTTATAGGAATATATGAGTATTGTATGTATTTGCTGCATCTGGACCTAGTATTGTGTTTTTCCTCTTTCCAAATCTTTCCCATCTCTCTCCTACCATATAAGAAGGAAAACTGCTCCAGTTATGCCTGTTTTATGTTATCTGCAGCAGGCCTGTGAGCATCTTTCACTCTGTTCCTGTTCCTTATGGATAATGACTTCAAGGTGCTGAGTACTTTCAGAAAGGTGCTGATGTTCCTCTCTTTTCATTGAGTTGCATGAGAATTGAACGCACTCTGCTTCTCGCTGAATCAGGCTGCTTTCTTTGTACTCTTGTTTTCCTCTGATACTTGAAACCTAAATGTCGGGCCACAATTTCTGTTCTGTATTATCTCTTGTGTTCAGGCTGCATCCCATAGAGTGCATCCATGGAAACTTTCTGTTAATTTAAATGTCCTCTCTGTCCTTGATTTATAGAAACTTGCACAATACATTTGAACCAGCATTTAGATTTACAATATAGTTAATATCAACAAATGGTCAAAGTGAACATATTTGCATCCCACTCCTTTAAATATTCAAATATTTCTGGAAGAACTTCTTTTAGATCACGTTTCTCAACCCGTGGGCAGCGACCCAACAGTGGGTCACAAGAATATTTTAAAGCAGGGGTTTTAAACCTTTTTGGATCAATGTACCCCTGGTAGCTGGGGTATCGCCCTGCCGGACATCGAGCGGGGGGCGGTGTGGCGTGCAGGTGAACGTGGAGCGGTGGTCACCACTCCATGTGATCTTCCCCTGCATCTGGCTGGGCAGGCGGCACCCGTGCAGCAGCGTGGGATAGTGTGTGGCAGTGCTCTGTATCCAGCCGCCTGCATGTACCCCCTAGGACCTTCTCAAGTACCCCCATGGGTATGCGTACCCCTGGTTGACAACCCCTATTTTAAAGGATTGTGAGTTGTGGCAAGGCAGAGGAGGAGCGAGAAGTTGCCTGCCCCTTCCAGCAGGTGAAGGGGGTGGGGGAGAGCTGCTTGGCTGGGCTGGTGCCACCAAGGCCAGTGCCTGTGCTCGCAGGGGTGGGGTGGCTGGGAGACATTGCTTGCGGGTGGGAGGAGCCAGGACCAGGGTACCTGGTGTGGTGCTGCAGCCCCAGTCCAGGGCAGGGCGGGGGGTGCCACAGGCCTCTCCTCCCCCTCCCTCCAGCCCGTGCCAGGGCTGGATTTGCTCAACTGCTGCTCCGGCCTGAGCAGGATTGGGGTAGCTGGGGATCCTATCCGCTGAGCTGGGTTGGGATTGAGGGACACCAGCATGGCCCAGGTGGCAGGGGACTGGGGGTTGGGCACCGACAGGGCCAGTGGGGTGTAGGTTGGGACAAGCCATGGATCTTTGTCAATGGTTCCTGGTAGGAAAAAGGTTGAGAACCACTGTTTTAGTGGCTCCACAATTAATCATCTTAGATGCACATGGTAATGAAATTTTCTGTATTCCATTATATCAGCTGTTGCTTACCTGTCCAAATGACATTGGTCTTAGTTTCTTTTTGAACCCACACTCCAGCTTTGTATTAGTGGAAAGATTCCTCTAAGTATGTAGCTGGGAAGTGTGTATATAAAGGTTCTACTATGTGAACACTTGATACACTAATACTGCTACTTGTATGGTACAAATTGTTTGCATTTCTCCTTCTCACATTACATTTCTTGACTGAGCTTTTTTTCCCCTTTGCACACTTACATTGTTCTTATCCATGTGTTCACCTCTGTTTTCAAGACAGACTGAACAAAAAATCCTGGACCCCAAGCCCTTTGAATGTTGAGGGAACTCTAAATCCAGATCTGAATTTGGTGGCTTCAGACCTTTTCCATTTTATAGCATAGCAGAACCACAGGGCATAGCATAGCCCTTCGAATGTTGAGGGAACTCTAAATCCAGATCTGAATGTGGTGGCTTCAGACCTTTTCCATTTTATAGCATAGCAGAACCTCTGTATCTTGATGTGGCATTTGAGGACATCCCATGATTGTTTTCAAACATAGGGAAACCCTTTGGTGGGCATTTCAAACAGGTTTGTTTACTGCAGGCTATACTATCTCCATATGACTGGCCTTCATGCAGAATTAGTCCCAATGGGGGTTTTTAATTTCCTCTACTCTCCAGATTAGAGGATCATTTTTTAAAATTTCCCTTTCCACTTATTTTAAGTGCTAGGAGCATACTATAGCTGTTGTCACTTACTTCCTTCAAAGCAGTACTCTACAATATAGCCATCTAAACCTGCTGCTCCAATATGGTCTGGTGGCCGCCATTTCATTGTCACTGTAGAATCAGTTACTCCATCAACAGCCAGCATCGTTGGTGGACTGGTAACAGCTAAAAATAAGGAAACAATGTATTAGCATTAAAGTTGGCATTTATGATGTACAGTAAATGGTAATCTTCTAACTCCTTCCCCAAATGACACCATAGGTTCTAGGGCATCGATATCTCAGAGGTTAAGTCTGTATGTCTCTCTTTTGTGAAATGTTCAGGTTTTATTCGGTCCTATTAAGGAGTAAGATGCCCCTGCCCAATAGATGAAGTCTGTCTCCCTACCAAGTACACCACCTGACAGACTCTGCAGCACTGCAGTATATTTGGACAGACATGAAATTCCCCATTATATCATATTTCTCCTCTCAGAAAAACAGAAGGCACTGCTGCACCAGCACTCTCTCCTTACTATTTCACAGGGTTTTGATTGTCCTTTGCATCAGGCAGAAATCTCCTCCTGGACTATGGTGCTTATAATAATAGGATTTTGTGTTTCGTCAGAACCATTTGATAACCTGCTTCTATGTAAAGAGGCAAGCTTGCCTTTCTGTATCAATAACCTTTAGCTCTACTGAGATTAGGCTAAAATAAGCCCCTTATCCATGACTAGGGTCCCTAGATGTTAAACTACTGCATAAAAAAAAGTTTGCAAGACTATTTACTGTACGGTTAGACACAATTTACACTTTGAAAGTATGTTGAAATCAGGTTACACCTCCTTAGTAAGAAATCTGAGTATGCCTATACTTCTGCTGTGGGGAGAATTGAAAGCTCACCCTAAACTACCCTGAAACAAAAAGGTATCCTTCCCTCACCCCTATTATTCTGCTGCTCTCCATACATGAAGCACAGAGGGAAAGACAAGTAGTGAGCAGAATGATTCCTAGAAGGGCTTCACTGGAGAGGAACAGGATATTCGAGCAGTCACTTTCTAGAAGTCATGCCTATGACTTGTCTCTCCTGGGATTGGCTCTAATCATGGGCACTAAAGCCAGGAAGAGGGGTGGAGGAGGTCCACTGGGGGGCCTGGCTGTAGCACTTGGATAATTACTGAACATGACTCAGAGAGTGGCAGGCTTAGAGGAAGCTTAGCCTTGGTCTGTGATTCTCAGGAGGGCTACTGGGAACAGACTGGCATGCTCCCCAGGTGTGGGGAGACTGAGGTGGTCAGTATGTTAGGGCTAGAAAGCAGGCCTGTGAGCTGGCTCAAGTAGTATAGATATAGCAAGCTTTCTTAGCAGGAGTGGTGAACAAAGCATGAACTAGAATCCAGAAGATCTTTAATTCCTGATCCTAATTCTGCTGCTTAGTTTATTGTGTGATTTTAGGTGAATCACTTAACTTGTTTGCCCTTTGGAGTTAACTCCCGTTTGTATCAAAAGGTGTTGTGAGAATTATTTGGTAATGCTTGCATACATTTCTTGTAATTGAATAGCATTATACAAGAATTAAGGATAAACATTAAAGGGGTAAGCTTGAACGAAACTCAGATCTTCACATGCCATGAAACACAAGCCATTGAGCTACTCAGCGTACTTTGTTTTCCCCCTGACTTCTCATTTGTTTCCAGAGTCTGGTTGTTTCTAAAATGTAAAAGTTTTCTAAAGAACATACCTAGAAATGAACGCTGTGTCTGATCTATAATTCTGTAAGCTGTATGTCACAAGTTTGACCTACCGCCGAAAGCACTCTAAAGCTTTATAAAGAATACATTGGACGCATAAAGTTAGGACTTTTGGCTGTTGCTCTTTAAAGTTCATAAACCACTGCTTTTCATGTGGATCAATATTATTTTACTGTTTCCTTGTATTTGCCCATCTTAACTATTTGTTGTCTTTTGTATTAGACCAGTGGTTTTCAACCTTTATACATTTGCAGACCCCTACAAATTTTGAATGGAGGTGTGGATCCCTTTTTAAATTTCAAATAGAGGTGTGGACCCCTATGAATTATAAATGTATTTATAATTCACATTCTTTTGATTGATCATAGTCATATTTCATGGGCCTCTTAGAAATAATCTGTGGACCCCCAGGGGTTCACAGACTACAGGCTGAAAATTGCTGTCTTGGACTGTAAACTCTTTGAGACAGAGACAGTCCTTTTGCTCTGTGTTTGTACAGTAACTAGCACAGTGGTATCATGGTCCATAACTAGGTCTCTACAGTCGTAAAATAATCATAATATGATACATACACTAATTTTCTAAATACATAGATATTTCTATATTCACATTTACTCACCTAAGGGAGTAAAAGGCTTTGAAGGCAGACTTGGTTTGGAAGTTCCAACTGCATTAACAGCAAATACACGGACCTCATAAGCAACACCTTCAATCATCTTCTTTGGTTCAAAAGTTGTTTCTTTAATTAGTTCAAAATTAAGTCTCATCCACCTGGAGCTTTGTTTCTTTTTCCTTTCAATGAAATATCCTATTGACCAAACAAAGTGGTATAAGATTAAATAAAGAACTAGCCAGTAGCTCAGTGTTTATAAAATCAGCTACAAATCAATGTCATCTTTCTAGGTGGCCACTAACCCTTTTTCTATATACAAATCTATATCACTTTCTGATCCCTGGGTGACTTACATGTAACTGTCTTAGTTTTTTACAAATGAAGGCTTTCTGATTGTAAAATTAGGTTTTCTTCCCCACCTCCCCTCAAAAACATTAAACTTAGCTTTGTAACACAGCAGTATTTAACTCAAAATTAGTAAGGGGTTAGCCCTACCAGCTTCCGAGCTCTCCTAACTCCCATGTGCTTTAATATACTCCAAGATGCTTAGGAACTCATCACCTACTTTCCTGTGTCTCCGTGCTAACACACAAAAAGAATAGTCTTCAGATTTGGTGTTTATGCTAAAAAATATGCAAGTTTCTCACTAAACTCAGTCATCTAAGAGAGGGGTTTTCAACATTTTTAACAAGTGTACCCCTCCTGTCTCAAAGCTTTTTTTCTTCTTTTTAAGGGGGGGGGGCAGATCAAGGCCCCTGCGGTGAGGGAGCAAATGGGGGAATGGGGTTGAGGCTGGAGCAGCGGCAGGTGCTGCTTAGGCAGGGGGAGAAAAAGTTATTTCAGGGGGCTGAGTGTGCGCATGCATTTGCCTCCCCCCCGCCTGCAGGTAAGTCTGTGGGGGAGGGGAAAGTGCCGTGTGCAGGGTGCAGATCAAGGCCCCTACAGTGAAGGAGGGAGCGGGACACAGGCAGGAGCAGGGACTGGGTGAGTGGGACCCCAGCTGGGCTAAGTGGTGCCCCTTAGGCCTCTGCCTATCCCATCACCCATCCCAGCTGGGGCCCCACTCACCCCTGCCTCACTCCCTCCCTCACCGCAGGGGACTCAATTTCCCCCCCACCCCCACAGTGGTGAGGGAGGGAGGGAGTGGGGCTGGGGCTGGGGATCGAGACCCTCACAGTGCAGGAGGGAGTGGGGCAGAGGCAAATCATTCACCACTGCCCCTGCCCCTCTCCCTCCTGCACTGTGGGACAATCGGAGCCCAGCAGCTTGTCCAGGGGTGTGGTGCAGGGGAGCCAAGGGGTGGGGCCCATGCCTCTCCCCCTTGGCTCCCCCACGGTGCATCCAGCAGTGGGAACCACCCACCCATGTCCCTGGATGAGTTGCTGAACTCTGATTGTCCCACGACCCAGCCCAGCCAGGGTTCCATTCATGGTGAATGGGGCCCTGGCCAAACCAGGTCATGGTACAATCCCCACAGTGCAGGAGTGAGTATGTCAGGGACAGGGGTGAATAATTCCTGCTGCTATGCACACCTCTAGGAGGGCATAGGGGCATGTGCCCCCCCGATATGTGCAGGAGACGGAGCGGGCTGTGGCTGCAGGCTGGGGCTGGGGCTGCACTGGGCTCTTCCTGGTGGGGGCTGGGCTGGGCTGCACTGAGGGCGGGCAGCAGTGGTACTGGGAGCAGGGCTACGGGACGGGCTGCAGCCACCCCAAAATTTGCCATAGTCCCCCAACATCCTCCTCCCAGCACATCCTGGCCCAACACCCCTGCCAGGAACAGCCCAGCACTACCCCTGCCACAGCCCGCTGCAGCCCGCACGTGCCCCCCATACCCTCCCAGGGGTGTGCGTATTGGTGGCGCTGGGAGGGGGTGCTGAATGGGAGAGCTTGCACAAGGCGGCTGCCACCACCACCAGCACTGCCGCCCTGCTTGGCTTCAGGCCACACTGCTTTCCCATGGCTGGTCACAGCCCTACGGGTTGCAGATGATCCAATTGTGTGCTGCTGGGGGCAGGCACAAAGCACACTTCCTGCCCCACACTGCCTCCCCCTCCCCCCTGCCATTCAGACCCTTGCAGCTCTGCTATAAAGGGGTAGCAGCCAATCAGGATAGCGGGCTGGGGTGGGAGGCGGGGAAGAACCACAGTGTGCTGTGTGGGGCTGGCAACTCCCAATGCCTCTCTCCCCCTCCCCCTGCCCTGGGTAAGAGGCAAATGCAACAGGGGAGATGCCACCACTGTGCCCCAGGGTACACACCATCCCCACCCACCTACTCATATGTACCCCCTACAACCTTTCTAAGTACCCTTGGGGGTACACATACCCCCAGTTTATAACAACTGATCTAAGGTAGGAAGGACATTCTTTTGAGCCTCAAAGGCCTATAATCCAGATATATAAGGAAATGCTTCATGGAAACTAAGATATGGGAGGGTGCACCTGGTGTTGATTTTAAGTTTCCAAAACCAGAGACCAAGCATCTTAGTAAAGGGTCCCACTCCTTTTGCATTCATTTCCCTTGGCCATATTACAGGGTCACCAAACAAAAGAAGAGCATTTACCTAAGATAGGAGAGCCTCCATCATAGGCTGGAGGTTCCCAATTCATAACACACCAATCTTCACCTATTTCAGTCACATCTGGTGCTTGTGGAGGGTCAGGTATATCTGTTGCAAACAAAGTAAATATATGCTGAACCAAATAAAGTTAAACTAAATAAAAAAGGGTTTTTTAAAAATTAAAATATAACAGAGGACAAAGTGCTGAATAAGTAGGGACCTACCTAATTTACAGAAGCTGCCCCCCAATTTCATGGTCCAAGTATAGTGCTGGTCACCATTTTTGCAGGGGAGTACAGTGCCCCACCTACACCTCTGATTGGCTGGGGGGGTCCCAGAAATCCTACCCCTCCCCAGATATTGACAGATGGTCAGTTGTCAATCTCTAGGGATGGGTGGGTCTTCCAGGGCTCCACAGCCAATCAGAGGAGGGGGCAGATGCTATATTCTACCGTGAAAATTAGATTTGGTAGGCCCATGTTCATAAGATACAAACCAAAAAATCCTATTTTTAAAGTGCACCTGTGATAGAAAAGGAGCACTCAAAAATAAGTACATCATAGTAATCAAATATGGAGGAAATCCCCTTCCTTTTCTCTCCCAGATTGGCTTATAACTTAGTAATTAGGGGCCTTGTTGTTGGAGGTGGAAAACATGTTTCCATCCATTTGGGCAGAGGAAGATACTGAATTCAGTATTTGGGTGAGTACTGTAGCCAGTGAACTGCTGCATAATAGGGGAGTTCCCCCCATTGGTTTTAAAAAAGCTAACTGTTTTTGTATAGATTTTGTCTGTATCCTCATTAGGGCTGTACAAAATTTCACTGGGTGTTTCGTTTCAATGCTGTTTCGACTCATTTCAAGCTTGAAACAGTGAAATTGAAACAAAATGAAAGGCCTCGAAACAGCCTTGAAACTAAATGAGGGCACTTGAAATGTTTTTAAAGTTTTGAAACATTTTGAGTTTCAAAGTTGGGCTTGCTTGCAGGGAAACAGAAAGTAAGGAGGGGGAGAGGGAAGACGGGGGAAGGACTGCTCTGATATTGACGGTGTAGCTGGCCAGTGGCTGTGATCCTTCCCTGAGGTCTCTTCCAATCCCAGTGCTCTTGGGGAGGGACAGAAAAACAGCTGCGCCTTGACACACACAAACAGTCACACATGAAATGAAACGGAACGGTGCTTTGAAACAAAACGAAACTCGAAACGAAACACTGTCCTGTCAAAACATCAAAATGGAAGTAAAAACAAAACAGTGCTGTTTTGCACAGCCCTAATCCTCATGTGGGAGGCATTCTCTGTGAATGTCTGCAGGATCAAGTGGATGGGGAATCCTTTACAAAACCTGCCACGATTTAAGCTGAGATAGATATCAAATTATTGAGCCTTGCTAAGACTGAGGCACCGCTGGGCATGTGGAGAAGCAGATCTTTAGACACTTAGGAACAGGACTGTGAAAAACAGAGGTATGTATAGTCTTGGCATCTCTAGGGTGAGGTGTGAACTGAAAGAAGGTTTTGAGGATTGCAATTTTAGCCTTAAACCCTTTAACCCACTTTAAGCATCAAAACCCTTTTGTGGACTTAGCTTGTGCATACCACAGTTCTTAAAATGGGGATGATAGAACTTTCCAATCTTGTAATGGTATTATGAGGATGAATACATTAAAGATTGTTACTTGCCCAGATACCACAATGCTGGGATCAGTGATGAGAACTTAAACAGATTTCATTGATGGTTTTGATGATTACAGAGGACAGCCACTACATAGGAGGCTCTTCAGATATGGGGAAAAGAAGCTGATCTAGGCTAGGAGCTTCTTTAATAAATATTTATTAAAAAAGAGAAGAACGTGATAAATGTGTCAGTGTGACAGAGTGGTCTCGTGACTTACCAACCACTTTGATGTTGATTAGAGCGCTGTCTTCTCCAGCCTCATTCTTTAGCGTTATTCTGTAGGGACCTGAGTCATCCCTCTCAGCTATATCAATTACCAAACAGCTGTTATCTGGATAAGTTTCTGATCGTATTCTGCCACTGTCTGTGATCCACTAGGAATTAAAGTTGGGGAGGGAAAAGTAGCATTATGATTTGAGAACCAGAATGGACAAAGAGTGAAAAAGCAAAATGCAATATAGTACTTGCCAAAAATAAGTACAGGCACTATTTTGAACATTATATAAAAGCCCAAAGTTTCTACCACTTACTGTGCATAAGAATGACAAAACAAAAAAAGGGATAGGCAAATGAATAATTATTTGATGCTGCATCATTTCAAAGATTTTTATGGTTTATCTAAATTTTAAAAATAATTCAATTTAAGGTACGGTATGAATTTAATTCTGGAATAAGTGTCCAAATAATTATATATGTGGACACTTATTTCAGAATAAGAGCTATTCTTGAACAATTCCCAGTATAGAGAAGCCCTTGGTCTTGACACATTATACATTAAAACAGCAAACAATGATTTGACCATGTAGTTCCTTCTGAAGTTAATGAGAGCTGCATAGCCCAATCTCTGCAGGCAGGGCTGGAAATTAGCCCTCAATTAATGAAGGTTCAGATAAAGGTGCTCCAAAACAGAGCACCTTCATTAACTTCTGTTTCTTCCTGTGTATGAGCAGGGCTGGGCTATGTCACCCCAGCCCCACCCCCATATCTGAAGAGCTAGGGGGGGGTCCCCCATGCACCGCCAGCTCAGCAATTGGCCACAGGAGGACCCCATGTGCCCCCTCAGACCCAAGAGGCACCAGTCGCTGAGCCGGGGGGTGGGGGAGGGGTCCTCCACATTCTCTGCGGCAGGCCCGGAAGTGGACCAAAAGTGCTTCTGGTCCACTTCCAGGTCCACTGCTGAGCATGCTGGGGACTCCCCCATACTCCTGTGGGATGCTCCATCTGCCCCAGCATCTCAGCATTCACTCACCTCCTGGTACCTTGAGGTATGTAGAAAAAACATTTAAGGCTGTGTCTATGTCCAAATCATGGAATCTCTCTGAATCAATTCAGAGAGATTAAATGGTCTCCTGATTCGATTCAGATTCAGAGATTTGGCCACTGAATCGGGCTGAATCTCCACCAAATCGAATCAACAACCGAAGTTTCACACATCCCTATCCCTCACCCATTCTTTCAGCACTGAGAGCTACTCACCTCCTCCCTAAACTGTATGGCCTGGTGCAGTAGTCTGGGAGCTGAAATGTAACACCTGGCCATACCCAGATAGATAAAATATACGTATAATTGCCTTTCTTTGAACAAGAAGTTATGGAGACAAAATGTAATTCAGTAAATGGCTCCTTATAATATTTTCCCAGGGCCAGAGCCACAAAAAACAATTAAAACTTACTGATTCATCAAGCCAAAGTCTGTTTGAGAAGAAAAGTTTTTATATCAGGTTGCAGAAATAAGGATATAGAAGCATTAACTGCCATACCTTTTCCCCTTTACTCCACATAACTTTTGGAGTTGGCTCTCCAGAGACTGGGATCTCAAGTCGTAATTTATTTCCTGCTACAACTGTTACTGTGTTATTTTCACCAAGACCTTCCAGATGGAGTTTAGGTGGATCTGAAAATGAAGATTTTACCAAGTCCATTATAGTGCTGTCACACTAAGAGAACATTTTGATGAAGACAGTGACATGGATGTAGTTCTGCAATACTAACCTTTTAGACTGTAGATAGGAACTTAAAGACTAGTCCTCATTTATGTGCTTTTCTGATGCTTTCAATTCAACTGTATTTTCTTTGCAAAAAAAATCTCTGACTTCCCAGCATGGTCCTTGAGCCACCAAGCCACAGGTTAGGCATTATCCAATCCATTCTCCAGCCCTCCTTTAAAAGCTGTCCTCCTGGGCAGCCAAGAGAGGGAGATATGTGGGTGCAGGAGATGGATGCCCTTGTAGAAGAGATAAGGTCCTGAGTCCTAGCCTGGACATTGCTACCAATGGGGTAGAAACTTCCTCACTGCTCTCCATCCATTCATCCTGAATATTAAATACAATGTGCAGTGGCTCAGTTTCAAGAGGAAGGTCGGATAATACCTAACCTGTGGCCCAGTGATTATAAACTGTGTACCTTTTTTATGATATTTTACTTCTGTTTGAAAAGCTAAGCTAAGTAATACACGTATTTTTTCTGATTGACTGAATTTGGATTAACCGAGTTTCATACATTAAATGAATGTTGATTTAAAAAATAACCAAATGAATGGTGCTTCATATACTTAGTATGTGGGGTAGAGTGTAACAGTATCACTATTCTTGTTAAAAATAAAACAAGTCATTTTTTGAAATACCATATTTACTCAAATACCAGATGAGTTTTTTTCAGCTCAGTGGGGAGGGGGGAAAAGCCCCTCTTCTTATAGTTTCACACAAGGAAACTTCACCTGTGCTAAAACTTGTAGCAGTGTTTTCAAATTTGCTTCTCACTTCCATGTGTTCAGGGTAAGCAGGGAGTTGGATTTTCACCCAACTGGCCATTTTTAAGTTGTCTGCAGCCATGCACTTGTGTTTGGTCATGGCTATAAACTACTTTCTGTGGCCAGGTCAGGCAAAAATTGTCACTTCTGTCTGCCCCCAGGGTCTGGCAGTAAAGAGACAGCAGAAGCAGCTGCAGAGGGAAGAAACTTGGGGGGGGGGGTAGAAGTCAAGACGGTTACTTAACCGCCCCCCCTCCCCCAGATCTATTTTCCATCCTGTACAAGTGGTAGGGGGACAAATTCATGGCAAACCTCTGATAATTATTTATATGCCTGGAAAATTATAACAAATTTATAAATTTTCCATATATGCAGTAAATATAGTAAGTCAGAATTCAAATGGGTTGGTAAGTCAGCTTTTCAAAGAACACTATGCTGCATTCAGCTATCATAACACGTTGCAAAGAGAGTCAGCAGAAGATGTTTTAAAAATATCTTAATGCTTGCATTTAATTCAGTGGGAGCCTTTCTTGTAGTTTGAAGGGGCTCTGAATCAAACCTTTAAACCGTAAGGTATCCATGATTTGTGATAAAATATTTTCTATTTTACTTGAACATTGTCTAATTGTTAGACTGAATAAGTATTTGAAGACTTCCTGATGAAAATCTAGCTATTTCATATGGTATTCATTTTTCATTTTCCAAACGTCAAAGAAAATAAAACATTATAATTTGATGCACCATACACTTACCTACAATATGAACTTTACATGGTATGTCAATTTTATAGGCATCTGGTACAAAAGTGTATTCACCCTCATCTTCAACAAGGGAGTTTGATACAGTCAACCTGTGGATTCTGTGAAAAATAAAGAAGAAATCCATTGAATTATATTGAGTAGACTGTAGGCAGATATAAGGAAGATATTATTATATCTTAAGTTACAAGTTCATGAAATCTGGGGTTAGTTTTGAGATTTCTGGCTAAAAATTCCAGATTTCATGATTATGCTTGAGGAAGTTTCCCTTCATTTTTTAAGATGGTGAAAATAATATACAGGCTCCCTAGAAAATCATGAGGACTAGCATTGACCAATTTCAAATGCATACACAACTCACATAGGCAGGGATGCAAATTCTGTGCATAGTACATGGAAATGGTGCAGAAATGACCCAAGAAACAGAAAGATTAAAATTGCATTTTTTCTACCAGTTCTAATACTTGTTTTAACCTTGTACTCCATTTCCCACAGTAAGTGAAATAGAAACTTCAAGCGATATGAATCTCTTAAATGGAGCTACATTATGAGACTCCATTATGGCTCATTACCAACTTGAATACACTGACCAAAATGGAAGACAAAAAGTAAACTGATAGCCAATAAATCCTGCTCTGCAATAGCATATTTTCATATATATGGCACACTCCAAAATAAGATATGCACCTTGTTTTTAAAAGTAGAATGAAATAAAAACATCTTTTGTTGTAGCAACTCAGTAGTAGGGGTGTGCAAAGTGGGTGCTATTCGATTTGGATTCGGCCAGAATCAGGGACAGTGAATCAATTTGTTGATTCGGATCACTGTCCCTGATTCGATTCAGCCAAATCCAAATCTGAAGATTCGATGCTGATTTGGAGAATCAGCGATTTGGACATAGACACAGCTTTAAATGTTTTTTCTTTGAGGTACCAGCACGGTACCAGTGCGGCTTGTGATTGCTGCTTTGCTGGGGCAGATGGAGCGTCCCACAAGAGTACTTCTGGTCCACTTCTGGGTTTCCCGGGGAGCGCGCCAGGCCCCATGCCCCTCCTGGCTCAGCAATTGGCTGTGGGGGTACCCTGGGTGCCCCCCCAGACCCAGGAGGCACCAGTCACTGAGGTGGATGGATGCAGGGTGGCCCCCTCACGCGCTCCCCGGTGGACCCACAGGTGGACCAGAAGTGCTTCTGGTCCACTTCTGGGTCTGCTGCCAAGTGCGCTCAATGCGCCCCAGCATCGCAGCATTCATGAGCCACCTGGTACCTAGAGGTATGTAGAAAAAACATTTAAAGCTGTGTCTATATCCAAATCTCTCCGAATTGATTTGGAGGGTTCTGATTTGATTTGGAGAGACTAAAGGATCCTCTGATTTGATCCAGATTCAGAGATCTGGCCATTGAATCAGGCTGAATCTCTATCGAATCAGGGACCGAAGCTTTGTACAGCCCTACTCAGCAGCAGTAGCTAGGGAGATAACTCTGCTTATTATTCTGCTTCTTGGGGATTGTGTGCACAATTACTTTCATTTTTGCCTGACAGAATTTTAGCAGCATAAACTGCTGTTACCATATTTCCTCACCCAGCACAGCTGCATTTTTGGGGGAGAAGGTATGTGTTGTATGCAAGAAAAATATGGAAATAAATATAAATATAACTGAGTGATAAAGGGGAAGAGTGGAAAGATATCAGATGACAATTCACAGAAAATATATCTTGATGATGCCCTCCTATTACAAACCAGTCCATTCTAAGTAACATGCCTACCTTCCCTTGTGATATATTTTTACACGGTCACTAGGTTGAAGAGGTTGACCATTTCTGTACCACTTCCCTGGTATGTTCTCAGATATTTCACACTTCATGTTGATATCTTGCCCAAGCCTTACAGTCTGGTCTTCTAGTGGATGTATTATTTTCAGTGGTCTCACTTAGGAAAACAAAACCATAAAAATTATTGCTGATGTTGAATAACAATTCATGATTCTATCTGTGAGCGGCTACTAACCATTGTAATGAGTTGCCTGACTTGAGGCTGCAGATCAAATGCTATGCTATTCATTAAACAGAATCCTTTCCAAGTGGTTAGAGTACTCAAAGAGGAAGTGGGCAGTCTTAGTTTGAGGTCTTCCTTAGTCTGAGCGGATTCAAACCCACAACCCTTATGTCTTGACAGAGTGCCCAAACCATCAAGCTATAGAATAAGTTAGAATAGAGCCTTCATTGGAGCCTTTCCACTATGCAACCAATAGAGCAAGTGTCACCAACATTTTGTATGAAAATGACTATGGGCATGTCTACATGTCACCCTACGGTGACATAGTGATGTGTTATGTCACTATACAGTGTGCTACAGTGATGTAGTCATCACATGGGTCTACATATTGCTGTCACATGCGTGGCAAAGTAACCACCCATACTGCACCAAGCTTTAGTACTTTCAAAAGGAAGTACTAAAGCACAGCAATGTGTAGACGCACCCTATGGCTGCTGCATTTTTGTTGAACTCAGTGCTGTGTGTTACATGTGTTCAGACCATGCTTCCTAGAACAGGCTCCCCCTGGGACTTAGGAAACACTTTGCCTCGTGCTTCTATTGCAACAGAGTTTAGGTACTTAGCTGCTCAGACTGAGATACACCTGAACATATGCAGAAACCTAAATTCAGGTGCATAGAGAATTTTCCAGGCCAAAATATGCTTCCTCCAAAATGTGTCAGTAAGAAACCAACTCTATGGGACAGTTCAGTTTCAAGGTCTATTTATCCCTTGTCCTCCCTAACAAAAAGAGCAATTGATGACCGCCTTTTTGTCACATTTGTTCACTTAAATTTGTGTTCTTAATATAATTCTATTTCATGTATAACAGTGACTGCTTATAAGACAGATAGCTTGTAAAGTTACTTCCTCTCAGTTGAAGCTTAGACCAGATTCAGACTGGTGAAAAATGTCAGCAATTCCCACAGCTACCCATACTAATGCAAGCTAGCATCTTGATTTATTGAAATAGACTCATCAGAAAATGCAAATACTGCAGATCTGAATGTATTTCAACATGTCCACAAAAAAGGCAGTGAACTTTGTTGAGTTGAAGTTTATAATAAATGCACTACATTTACAAAATAAGTAAAAGTAGTTTGTAATACCTTCTGCCCTGACCCTCACTGCAATAAAATTTTATGCATACATTTGGCTAAAAAGTATAAATACTCTCCATTTAAAAATATGTATTCTACAAATCCCCAAATGTTAATTATATCTATTTCTTGGAAATATGCCAACATTGTTTTTATGTTGTTTGATGGTGACAAGTGTATGGGTTCAGGACAAGGAGCATTAGTGCCTTTAGCAATACTTACAACTTAATTACAGAGTTGGTTGGAACATTTTAACTTTTTTTTTTAAAAAAATGAAAACAAAAACCTTCTCTGGTTTTGACTGAAAACCTTTTCCTTTGGTTTTCCAAATAACTGAAAAAGTTTTAAGGTAAGCAGAAACTTTCCCTGTAGAATTTTATTTTCTTGAAAATTTCATGCTCCAGTGAGCAAGCATTTAGATAGAAAAAAAGTGATGTGACCTACTTAATTACCTATTAATTAAAATAATGCCCAGAAGAAAGACATGCAATATATTCATCTTAGATACGAGCAACAGAAAAATCAGTATGTTAAGATTTCCCCACAGACTCCTAGGAATAGGCAAATAGTAATACTCTACTAGGAAAACCAGTAGATGATGGTAAATCTGTTATCAGGAGTAAAATTTCACATATAGAAAAGATGTACAGTACTTACAATCAACTGAAAGCTTAGCAGCTGATTGTCCTCCAGTTGTCATTACTGAATAAGTTGCAGTGTCAGCTTTTGTAGCTTCTTCTATGATCAGAGTGTGTTTTTTACCCTCAACTTTAAGTCGGTAGCGAGATCTAGGTTCATTGCCCAGCTCCACTCCATTCTTAAACCTGATCAAAGATAACAAATCTTATTTTCCCCCAAAATGTACCATTCTAATACTGGATTGGGTAACTTCAATATGAATGGACATCCTCTGAACTGAAAAGATCTAGAGAAGCTTTTGGAGGAGGTAGAGCAAACAGGAAAGATTTAAATGAACTAATTCATTAATGCAGTCATTACACTAAAAGCATGTTATTGTTGTCTCAATATTTTGGAAAACATTATTTTTATGATATTTTAAACTACATTTCAGTTTTGGTTACATAGGAGATGGCCTCCCCTGTTTGCCCTAAGCCACTACACTCTTCATTTTTAGGAAACCAATATTTACTCTAGGGCAGCCAGAAGTGGCTTACCATTTCACATTTGCATCTTCTTCAGATACTTCACAGACTAATTCTACTCTTTCACCAACATAGGTATTCGTATCTTCCAGGGATCTGGTCACCAATATTGGCGGCTCTATGGTGAGGAAAGATATGGTTTTACAATTTCAGAAACAAAGTTATATGAAAAAGAATAATTTTTCCTCATAACACATTTTTTTTCTAAGAAAGAAATTCTAACTAAGATCAGTTGTCTTCATAAGAGTATTGGTGAATACTACAGTTACTGCAGGTTTTTTTTCTACTTGAAATCAGAAAGAAGCTGGCCTATGCACAAACAGCAGGCACACTTACTGCAAAATCTTGAATTGGTTTGAATAAAACTCTCTCTCTCAATCCCTTTGACTGGCAGTTTGCCAATATAAGTTGCTTATGGACAGACACCAAAATCTGCGATGTACTGTCTTCTCCCAGCACAACATTTTCCTCAGGTGGCACACTGGACATGACATGATGATGAGCATTATAATACTATATCCTTATAGGGTTTAACCCATCCATTTTAAGAGTAAGAGAAAATTCTGCCTGTTCAGTGCATACATTTTAAAAGACACTGGGCACATCTACACATGAAATTAGTATGCATGAATAAACTCTGGTGCATTTCATGCTGAAGTTTATTACTTCTGGGCACAATGTTTATATGTACACCTGGGACTGCAGCATGTTGAGCCAGGATGGCACAGCCCTGGCTGGCAGGGGGCTCAAGGAGTCAGTCTGCCAGCCCAAGGCTGTTCCACCCCAGCTCAACATGCTTTGGAGGGGCTAGCTGGGGCATGTGGGTGCTACAGTGTGCAGCTAGCCAGCAGGCAGCCCCACACTGTAGCACCCTCATGCCCCAGCCACCCCATTCACCATCCACATGTGCATTGCCTGTGCAAAGTGGCTAGTATTTGCATTGGATTTAGATTCGGCTGATTTGGGGGACAGTGATTCGGTAATTCAAATCACTGTCCCGAATCGATTTGGCTGAATCTGATTCGGAGATTTGGCCACTGCCAAATCAGCCGAATCTCCGAATCGGACAGGCCCCATCCCCTGCCTGCTCTCCCAGCCCTGTTAAAGGCTGCCCCTCCCGGCCCCAGCTCCCAGGTCTTTGAAAAAAAAAAACAACCCACTCACCAGCAGCTGCCAGGTAGGGGGCAATCCCTGCTACACCCCACTGCCCCGTGCTGCATGGGGGGCTCTGTCATGAGCCCCCATCCCCCAATCTCTCTCTTGGCCCCAGCTCTTTAAAAAAAAAAAGCCCTACTCACTGGCTCCTGCTGGGCAGGGGGGAATCTCTGCTGCCCCCCACTCCCCCATGCTGCATGGAGGGCTCTGTCATGAGCCCCCAGAAGCCCTGAGGCCAGTGCAGCAGCTGGTAAGTGTGGAGCTTTTTTTTTTTTTTAAAGAGGCAGGAGCTGGGCCAGGTCGGGCAGCCATGGGGGTGGGAGAGTGGGTGGGGGTCAGGGGGCACTCAGGGGGGCTGGGGGAGCAGGCAGTGGATGGGGCCTGGTGGGGGTCCCCCTATGGTCCCCTTCCCTCTCCTCCAGCACCCCCTCCCCTGTCCCTTACTTACCAGCACGGAGTCCGGGTCCAGCTCCCTGCAGCAGCGAGCAAAGGCTTCCTGAATCTCTGAAGCTCTCCAAATCTTTTCTGAATCAGTTTGGAGAGCTTCGAATCATTTTGGACCTTTTAATTTGTCTCCTGATTTGATTCGGATTCGGAGATTCAGCCGCCAAATCAGGCCAAATCTCCTCCGAATTGAATCAGCACCTGAAGCTTCACATAGCCCTACTAAATAACTCCGCTGTAGGATAGTACTTGTGTCAGGCGGTGTTATCCCATGGCAGAGGTAATTAGTTTACTCCAGCTTAATAGCGCCACCCTTGTAGATGGTGATGCTTTACTGTGGAGGTAATTAGTCAGCTCCTCAGTGAAGCACATGTGTAGATACACCCACTTCATATACATGAGATGCTGACTGCACAGTTTTTATTGTGCAGTCATTTATTACTTGCATACACAAGTACTAAATGAGTGCACGGTAACGAAATTTACTGTGCAGTAGCATCCCCAAATAGCTTTTTGGTGATGTTGACTGCATAGTAACTTGTTACTACTGTGCAGCAACATTTTATCATGCTTCAGGCCACACAACACTACTGCGCAGTAGTAATAAGCTATTGTGCAGTAGTAACGAGCTACTGTGCAGTAGTAACGAGCTAATGGGCAGTAAACTTCACTAGGCAGCTGTGCTGGTATACTACACAGTAACACCGGTTACTGCATAGTAATTTAGTACTTGGTTATGCAAGTACTAAATGACTGAGCAGCAACAACTGTGCAGTCAGCATCTCATGTAGACATGGCCACAGAGATTTGAAGAAGTACGCACTAGTCCATGGTTTTGACAGAAGTTTGTCATAAAACTAACAGCTGGAAGATTAATTTGTGACTATTTTCAAAAGATCAGTTGTCTCGAACATACTGATATTGTCAAGCCTGTGCACTGTTAGGGAAGGCTAACAAATTACTCAGTGTTCCCCCAAAATGGATTGTAATCACAGACTCATGATGTTCCAGTGTGCTGTACCTCATGAACTATATTTACATTTCAAAATGCGTCATGAAACCAATGGAGGTATGAAGAAAGGAACCAGCAGCCTGCCACAGAAATACAGAGGAATCCTTTGGTGGTACATACACATAAACCTAGACTGGACCAAATCTTCAGCAGCTATAAATCTACATGGTTTATGAAAACCAGTGGAGCTACATCATTTTACAGTGGCTGAAGATCTGGCTCACTGTTTAGAAACAAAAGCAATCTGATGTGCACTACCTCGTACAAACAGTTCTGTAGAACATTTCTCATCACCGGCTGTCACGTGGTAGCGGGCGTCATCAGTCAGTGAGCAGTTATTGATGAATAAAATTCTCTCGTTACCTTTGTGCTCAAAAATATATCTGTAGACACAGAGCAAACTTATGTTAGCAAAATTGTTGGCCTTTGTTCTTGTTTTTCTCGTTTTTGTTGCAACTATGAAATTCTGTAGGGATTATTCTGGGGAATATCACTGTCTGTGTAGAGAGTTGGAGTAGACAGCTTGCAAGATCTTTCTGGAGAAGGATGGAGAAGAACTGTTAATGCTCAGTAGCAAGAAAGAACAGAGATTAGTTTGGCACCAAACTCCCTTAGGCTTCTCTGAAAATCCCAGACATGATTATGTGGGGAAAAAAATGTAAACTGATTCTTGAAGACAGCTGAAGAAAATGCTGGCTGAAATCCTAGACCAGTTAAGACAAAAATAAGCACTGACAGGAGTTGAAGCATCCTTCTAATGCTCTTAATATTTTTACATGTACAATAATAGCTGAGATACACTGATGTTAATGGTAAGCTAAATGCCTCAGGGGATTGGTAACTGTATACGGAGCTTTGGTAAAGGGAGCCTTTCACCTTTATATCACTGGTTCAAAGTGGCTCCAAGTTTGTCATGACCAATGCTTATTAACATTTCATGATTGTTCAGCAGCTTGTGAAATAAACCAAGGCACTCAGCTGAATTTCTACTCTGTAGGAGTCCACGCTTCAGTTTATGGAGGACCCCACTGAACATTCACAGCAGATTAAAATTATTACGCATTTTCTTTTGCCCATTAATGCTGGGCTAAAGCAAGGGCCGGCCTGTCCTATCCTGTGGAACCTGTGGCCACAGAGGGCCCTGCAGCCAAGGGGCCGTGCCCTGCTCACCCCCCACTGCCTGCATCACATTTAAAGGGCTCAGTGCAGGCAGGGAGCCTCTTCCTGGCTGGAGGGGGGTGGGGGGAGTTCTTGGCTCCACTCCTGCCCCAGCCCCAGCCCTGGCCCCTGGGAGGAAACCCAGGAGTCCCCAGCATGTGCTTCCCCCACCCCGTGCCCCCCGCAGCACAGCCCACATGTGCATAGCCCAGCCTCAACTATTTTATTTCAGTGACTTTATATTGCAATTAACTGTAATTTTGATTTTTCGATGGCTCCGGGGGCCCCAAAAACTATATCTTGCAGGAGGCCCTAAAAAATTGTGGGCCAGCCCTGACTAAAGTTTGCATTGGTTGGTGCAGTAAAGGAGATGAAGGAAGTTGCTCACTGGCCACGTCTACATGAGTTGCTACTGTGCAGTCCCGGCACTGTACAGATTGTTTCCGACCCTACTGTGCAGTAGCTCATTGTTACTGTGTAGTAGTGGTGGTGTGTCACAGTTTGTGCCTGCTGATGCTATGTCACTATAGTGATGAGCTACATTGCTACAGCGACATAGCATTTCATGTAGACATGCCCAGTGAATCCTCTAGTAGCAGGCTGGCTTGCCACCATCTGCATGGCAAAACAAGCAGTGCCATGGTGCAGGGATTTTAATCTGCCAAGTGCACTTTGCTATTCTTTAGAGCAGGAGCACTATGTGACAGTACTCCTGATGGTTAATGAATGTAGCTGATCCAAATATGAACATTAAATGGATAAAACACCCCTTTCCTCCCTTCCTTGCCAACCACAGCTCCATGCTCTTTTAGAGGCACAATGAATGAGCTAATATACAAAGTAATGGGACCAAGCAGGTAAAGCCAATGGTATTTCTGATGATTCTGCTATGGAAAGAGTCTGGTTTTCTGCCTGTACAGGGCTAGAAAAAACTAGCTCATTTTCAGACCAGGGCAGAGCTAATAGTACCATATTTATTCACATGCCACACACCTCCAAATAAAACATGCACCTTGTTTGGGAAAGGCAAAATTAAGACCTTTTTTTTTCTTTTTAACCAAACTACAGGTTTCCCTTGCTATATATGGGTTCTGTATATGCGAATTTGCTCTTATGTGATAACCCTTTTTATACCAAAATTAGTTATATGCAAAGTAAAATCACTCTTATACAATTGGTGTGGTGGAAGCCCATAGTCAGCTGCTTTGTGTGGTGCATTGTGGGAGTGACACGCAGCAAAATATAGTCTCCTGTGTGTATCTGTGCTCCTCACTTGTTGTCTGCAATACGTGTTTCTGTAGTTGCCATCCCCATTGCAGTAACATTCACCACCCCCTGTGCTTGTGTGTACTGTCTGCTGTTGGTGAGTACCAAAATTGTCTTGTAAAAGTGGTAGAAATGGGTCTGGAGGTCAGTACAGTTGAGGTCTTGGAACACATCCCTATTTGTTACATTGTAAAGTGGGTTCCCTTTATGTAAATTCGAGTTATGCACCCTTTTCCAGGAATGCATGTACAGCATAAATCGAGGGAAACCTGTATTTGGAACCAGCTGCCCCATTTAAGACACACACCCCAATTTGTGATTTCTAGTTTCCATGAAAAAGATGAGCATGATATGTGAATAAAAATAGTATATTTGGTTGGGAATACTGGCGTCTTTCATTTACCTCTCTGTGCTGGGGGGTGCAGAGCACATTCTAAATTAAGATTAGCATCCATATTATAATGTGACTTTTTCTTTTAAAAATATAAATCAATATTACCATTAGTATGTGTATAACTTGTTTCTGGTTTCAATATAATAAAATGTCTGGAAAGAAAATTGGTGTAAACTTGTTCAGAGAGAGAGACAAACAAACACAAACCCCTTCTCAAGGGAACAAATGGTATTTTGCTTCACTGAGAGTATAGGAGAAGAGGGTTTTTATCACTATTCATATTCAGTTATATCACTTACTTTGTACTTGGTCGGATTTCTTGGCCGTTTTTATACCACTTCAGCTCCACTGTTGGATCTGCCAGCTCCACAACAAACCTTACTCTACCTCCTTTGTCCACTTGATATGCGGGATCTAGAACTTTGGCAAAAGCTGTTATGGGGTAGTGGTGTTATTTAAAAAGAAAGAAAGGAAAGAAAGAAAAAAGGATAATGAGAAAGAAATGAGAATGTGAATGTTATCTCCACAAAGCAAAACTGAACAAACATTGTAAAAAACCCATTATTGCTTCAGACAAAAAATTATTAATATACTATAGGTATTATAATCAAATCACTGGCAGTGAAACTCTTTATTACTGTTACTTCTAGGTTTGCCAACTAGGAAACCCTTACCAAGGTAAAATTCTTAATGAATATCTGTTTGCCTGAGTAGCCGCTCTGTGATTTAGCTAAAAGTTAATGATATCCCAAATTGTTTCATTAGATTGGAATATGCAAACTGGCATTCCATTTGTAATTAGAACTGTATTTGCAAAACATTTGTAAAAATATGATGTCGGGCAAAATTAGCCAAGTTTCAGATCCCAGTATAAGCTCAAAATGCCAATGAGGTTTGTCAAAATGAGTCATTAAGGTATGTAAGCCTGCTCAAGTGAAAACTAAGCTATAACCCTGGGGTGACTTTTTGCAGAGATCATGTGAAATTTATGGTTCAGTTAATTTAAACCTAAAGCCAAGTAAAACTTGGGGATTTCAAGAGTTTCACTTTGAGTTTTCAGTTGTTTTTGAACACAAAAGAAAGGCCCAAGAGAGCATATACATAGTAGATTGAAAAGTAAATGCACTGTTCTCACAACTAATTGCCCATCTCTAATTTATCAATTTAGGAAAGGAATTAATGATGTGGTTGTCTCTGCTAGCAGGTGACAGGATTCAGTGACCTAGGAGGTTCTTTAGGGAATGTCTATATTGCTATTTATCCTGTATCCTGTAGCCTCGCCTTTAGCTCAAGGCCACCAACTCTCTGCATTAAAAGACCCTTAGCTTGTTTGCCAATGGCAATCCAGACTGCCCCCAAAGGTTTTCCTGTGTTCAAAGCCAGAGATCAACCCTGGGCCTATTTTATCAGAACTCACCCAGCCATACAATCTTATTTGAATCATAGAAAAATAAGGCTGGAAGAGACCAGAGAAGGTCATCTGATACAACTACCTGCTCAGGACAGAGTCCCTGTTCAAACTATCACAGCCAAGTGTTTGTCTAAACTGCACTCAAAACTTCCACAAAGAAGGAAATTTGCGCCCAGCTGTCCCACAGCTTTCTACCATCTTCTTACCCTTGTGTGTCCCACTTCCTGCTTCTATTACCTACAATTAGAGCGAAGTAAGGAAGCACAGACAACCAGTGGGCAGACTGATTCCTAGAAAGGTTCTGCCCAAGACAACTCTCTATTCCTCAAGTGGAGCTCTTCAAGGAATCAGTCTGCCCACTATTTGTCTTTGCTTCTGTGCTTGATGTGTAGCCACAACAAGATAATATAGATGGATAGGGTAGGCTAATGTGTCTTAGGCCAGATGAGAGTGACCCAGGGTCATTCCTAAATATCACTTGTAGGCATCTCCTTGCAATTCTGTTTCTATATGTTCCTAACTACTGTGCAGCCAACCTCAGTTTATAGTGTAGCTGGGGGAAGATGCTGCTCCTCCCTGTTCTAGCCCTTAAAAGATTTCCACAGGAAGAAAGGAACAGCCATGTTGGCTCACATTAAATTCCCATAAACAATCAATTGTGCAATTACATGCCTATGGCAATGGAGACACAGGTAATTTCTTCATAACCCAAAGCAGTTGATAATTGTCTTATTTCTAACAAAGTTTGCTCTTCTATGTGCATGTTTTGTCCTAACTCAGAGCAAGTTTAGCTATTATATTACTCAACTACATGCCTAATCTTTTTATGAATCATCTTTTTTGAATTATCAACTTCTTTGTCCCAACGACATCATTTGGACAGGGTTCCTTAAAGGCTTTGTTTAATTAAAAAATGCAAAATACTTCCTTTCCTTTTGTCTTTAATTTTGCTGCTTTTCATTTATTTTGAATGTCTCTCTTTTTCTTGTTTAATGGGAAGGTAAATAGAAGGGAGAGAGTGAATTTTTCTACACTATTGGAGTTTGTTGTAACTGAAAAAGTGACACTGTGGTATGGTGGGAGAGGTTTTAACAGCAAAGACAAATGATGGACTTCTGACTGCCCAAATGACTGCAAGTAATTTTAATTTTCCAAATGAGACAGCAACAAGCATAGCTATGTATTTTGATTCTAGTTGCGACTGGCAGAGTTAAATAAATAACTATACATAGCTTCTGGGTTTTCTGGACCTGGGGAATCTGGTATGGGTAAACCGGGTTGAGAGCAGATTATTTATTATCCCTGGATACTAGAACCTGGCTCTAGCCCCTGACATAACCAATCTAGCTAGGGAGAAAGAGTCTGAATCAGCCTACCCCGAACAGAACTGAATGTACTGGCATCCACAGGGGTTACAGTGAACCTGCATGTAACTTTAAAATTCTTGTTTTTATAACATGCCTTAATAGGCTTAATAGCATGGTCTCTAAATTCTACAGTCCTTAATCAGGCAACACTCCCTTTGAAATCAGTGCCAGTTTTGCTGAAATAAGCACTGCAAGTTAGCCAACTGAAACAGAGATGTTTTTAAAAATACTGAACAGGGCACAGCTTTACGTGAAGCAAAATCTGCCCCTGCTTAGTCTCTTTCAGTACCTCTGCACAAAATCAAGGTAGTTTTTGTCCCTGTATATTTCATGGTACTTCCAATCATATTCTTTCTCTTGAGCTGACAACTCCTGTTTGACCATTAGATGTAAGAATACTCTGCCTTCCTCATACCTGCACTCTTCTTCACTTCCCTCTTCATGCGCTTCAGACGTTTTAGCATGCCTCTCAGATCAGTGATACCATACTGAAACGCAATCTTCTCATACTCATTGGGATTGGCATTCTTCAGGAGCTCCCACACATCTATCTCAGGCTCTTCCTCTTGTTTAATCTCCCTAACAGTAGCAAAAAAAAAATGTTGTAGCATATTTAGTGAGACGTCACTGAATTAGAAATAAGGGACCAGAGGGACATTAAAGTGCAATGTTATGCTAGAAAGGTTTTGGCCAAGTTTGTAGATTTAAATCAAAATTTGATTTCACTTAAGAATGGGCCTGAGCAACCAAGGTCTACTCTGAATTCACACTTCTTCAGGGAAATAAAATCCAGGAATGCAGTTTGGTCCTTTCTAGACAGAACGGAAATTCTAACTTCTCAAAAGCGTAGGAAGAGTTTGGGTCTTGGGCTTTAGTATGGGCAACAGGGAAGTGGCAGCACTTTGTGGGAGTTTTTATATTTCTTCATGAAAAAATCCATTTAAAAATACTCCAGAAACATAAGGGCTAATTTTGAACTCATTTAAGCAGGTCTAACTTCACTGATTTTGTTGGAGTCTGATTCACAAGAACATAACTAAGATCAAAGCCTAAGCTCGAGATTCCTTAATTATCATAAAAGAAGACCATGATTCTATGAATGCAGACTCTGGTCCTGCAACTGGTTGCTGAGATCAGGACATGCAGATCCTCTTTCTCAACCAGAGCCTGATTTAAAGGGCAGACATTACCATTATTAGCACTAATGAGAGTTGCACAAAAACGTCCATGTAAAGATGGTAATGTCTGCCCTTTAAATCAGGCTCTGGTTGAGAAAGAGGATCTGCATGTCCTGATCTCAGCTGTTTAAAACAGTCTTTCTATTCCCCTTGCATAAATGGAGAACAAATTTTGACACTGAGCAAACAAACCTTGTTCCAAGACTGTAATATTTGTACCTGTGCATAGTGGGCAAACAATATTTATTATTTTCTTGATAGGCTTGCTGTAAATCATTTGGGCCACAAAATCTCATCCCATTTTTTTTCAAAGATGTGCATTGTGTTGAAAAAAGTTTTTTTTAAGCTGTAACGTTTGAGTTTCTATGGGTGCGTCTACATGTTGCCCTACATCGCTGTAGCAACTTGCTGTATAACTGTAGCAGGTCGCTATGACAATGTAGAGTGAAGTGGGTCTACACATGACCAGCAGCAACTTTGCTGGAGCAGCACGCTTCCCCGTTTTAGCGTGCCTCTATGGCAAAGTAGAGGCAAAATCTAACCGTGTGCTGTGCACACAGCACAATATGGCAATTATGACGCAGTAGCATCATTGCCATACGGCGACGTGTAGCTGTGCCCTGTGAGATCTTATGCTTTTGGGACTTAACAGCATTACTGATGCATTGACAGTCATGAGACATACCCAGTCACACAGTATGTCATTAAGATAACTAACTCATTTGTCTTCCAATAAGACCAGCACAAAGCTAAAAAGCAGGCAAGATTCAGGTTTTAGGCATTTTAGACTTTGGGTAAAATATATATACACAATGTACTTATGCACCCACTGGTAAAAAAGACCTAGCTTGTTTTCTTAAGTACTGTAGCAAGCCAGTAGACTAGGAACACATCTGAATACTGCTTCCAAACATACTGAAACATGTATGTTTAATTGTCCTATCAGTAGTAATGGTTGGTTAAATCTGACTGGGAAGTAAGTAGCAATCATACTTCTCAGTCAGTTAAACTCATAAATGTAAGATTGCATTTCACCAATTTAAACATGGGGGGGGGGGGGCAAAACAGTCAATATACCTTTTTTAAATTACAACATTTAAAAACAGGTTCAATGAAAAGTTTGGTTTGCCCATTAAACACAACAGTTTTACTATGTTTCAATGGATATATCATTTTATCATAAAAATAATGAATTTATGTCAGTAGAATGATAAAAGATACTGTTTCACATTACCACAGAAACACTGAAACTTCTTCACATGCCATCCATATATTAGTAATAAAAAACCCCACACAGAAAGTCATTAGAACCGTTACATTATTCTTGTATTAGTATGATAAATAAATGAACATCTTTAAAATAAAAGATTCTAGTTAGGGATGAGAAGAGAGTAAAAATAGAGACCTGGTGGATATGAATTTGTTCAAAATTCTTTTGCTTTCAGTTATTACTATAAGATTGATGGTTGGTTCAATATTCTGGTCCCAGCACGTTTTTTTTTCCTTTGTATGAAACAACTTAGATAATTCAATAGCTAAGTTACTTATACAGTCTCTATTATCATACTACTTAAGCACCTCAACTTTTTTTTCTCATTCAGGGGTAAATAATAGTGGAGATGAAGGCCCAAATTCTGCTTCCAGGAATGCATACCCAGCTCCCATTGAATTCAATAAAAGTTGTACTGTTGTATCAATAGCCAAACAGGTCTGAAGGTTTACAACCCCAGTAGGGTATAGTTGTCTTAATAGTGCTCAGATCTTAAATGAGCTATTGAAATAATGATGCATAGTTATTTAACTGTCATCATATAAGGGGAAATTGAATATACCAACACTTCTATCCAGGTGTTCTTGTACTGGAACAAACAGGTGGACATAAACTCTTCCTTATATACTAGAATTGCAAAGCCATATCATAAGCCACCTGAAAGCAATTTTCCCCTAATTTTGTAAGCTGGTATCAAATTTTAGGTACATTTTCAGCATCCCATAAAGATATCCAACTGTTCTTTGTTTTTTAAGTCACATCATAAAAGAACACATAGTTAGTGTAGGCCAGGGGTGCTCAACCTATGGCCCACAGTCTAGTTTTGCCCACAGAGCTGTGTCATGCTGCCTGTTGTGCTCTCTACAGGTCTGGAAATTTGGCAGTGGGGGACTGGTAGCAGTGTTACTTGCTGCTCACCTGCTGCCAAATTTTCAAACCCCTGGGGAGCCTGCAGACAAGATAGTGTGGTCCTGCATGCTAAGTCTGATGTGCAGGGCTGGGATAGTACAGAGCCAGATTCCAACATATGGGGCCTGATCCAGGCACATGGGCTTGGGATGGTGTGAGGCCCAAGCAGGACTACATGAAGCCTGATCCAGTTGGCACAGGGCCTAGTCCGGATGTGCAGTGCCTGATTCAGGTATGCGGGGCCAAAACCTGTGTGCTACCCTTGCAAAGGATCCAACCTGCAGACCAGCCCTGTGCCACTCATCTAGCCCCTGGAACCAAAAGTCAATCACCACTGGTATAGAATAAATAATAATTGTACTGAATTTTCTAGTTGAACCAGAAAGAAGGAAAGAACTGAAAAGCCAGTGTTCAATTAACTTAAAATCCTCTTCCATGGTGTGCATGCACTGAGCAGGAAAACTACATGGAAACAATGTCAGTCCCTAGATTTTGTAAGCACTGGGAGTATCTACACATGCATTTATGCCAGCTTAAATTTACTGCGCAATAAGCAGGAATAGGCCGGCATCTACAAGTGCAGGTGGTCAACCTCATTAACATTGTGTATGGAGTGACTTGGGACTAAATTTAGTCTCAAGTCGGTCTGCAAACACAGTGTTACTGAGCAATAACGCGTCTACACATGTTACTGTGCAGTAACTAATTGGGTGTAAATTTAATACCTGCATGATGCAGGTATCAAATTTACTCTCAAGCTGGCATGACTCGGCATATTTACTGCACAGTACAGGCATGCATGTGTAGACTTGTGCCTGTACTGTGCAGTAATTTTGGTTACTGTGCTGTAAATGTGCACGTGTAGACGCACCCACTGTGTGCAGTTTTTAATCTAAAAATACTTAATAAAGTAAACTGAAAATGTACCCAAAGGATTAACTTAACCCCTGTATTTCCTTATGTTCACACCAGACTCAATTTTCTGAACTGCTCATCCCTGCATAGGAAAAAAAAACCTCATGCAAACAAAATAGATAGTCTATAGACTAAATACTATGGGTCTCTTCCAGTAAGAAAGCCTACGACAACCTAAAACATTTGACAGATCTGAGAACTTTCTTTCCTCCGTTATATTTACATGATAGTTAGCTCAATGTTTGCATTTTCTATTCTAAGTATTAAAGTTAGAAATACCAGAAGAAAGTAAAAATATCAAATTCCTGAGAAATGATTAATGCTAAACCTAACTCTTTCTGTGTGAACTTAAAGATTTCCAATCCACACCTGCTCACTTCATCACTTGGTTCTCACCTACGTTTCAGGAGACCACTAAAGTCAAGTTCTCCTGCATCGTCTTGTCCTTCACCGCTGTTATTAATAAAGAAAAATCAAATGTTTGTTTAATACAGAGAGACTAAAACAACACACATTGCAAACACTCTAGATATACTGTATATGCAATACTGTCTAGGCACACAAGTAATTGTATAAAATCAACACAAACTTATGTTCTTTCCCACACAGCCATGTTTCCATAACAAGCACCTGTGGAAAATAACACAAAAGGTTTGTATTGTTTGTTGTTATACTTATCAGACAAATTTTTGTAGCGGCATACATAAATTTGCCAAAATTTGTGTTACGGTTCAGTAACACAAATGTACTTTAGCCAGCCAACACAAAGGGCTTTGTTTTTGGGTTCCAATAATATGTTTATATAAAAACAAAGGACTTGTGCTGATCTTTGCTATGAATGTAAAGCAAAGATTTGCATTGTTGTGTATTCTGCATTTAACAATGCATACCATGTCAAATACCAGATAGCACAGTGTTATATACTGTGTGTGTCAGTGGAGGGAGAAGTCAGGAAAAAATAGTATTTTGTACTCTTAAGAGAGGAATTGTAGCCTTTTTAAAAGATGCATTCCCTTGTAGAAGGTGTTCCATAGCAAGGAAACTTCATTACAGCTATACACAGAAGAAAATGCTCTGTTGTCCGGTGATCCCTGTAAAATGAGAGGTAAAATCCTGGAGCCACTGAAGTCAACTGAAGTTCTTTCAGTGATGCCAGGGTTTCAGTTTAGATTTTTCATAAAGTAGTTTTCTTAAAGTTTTCAGAAATATCTTCTTCTGTTTGCAGTGTTGTTGCTGCTGAGCCATTGTGCTATATTTAAAAATATACCCCTAGAAAGGAAAGCACCTTGAAATTAATATCTTTCTGAGCACGCGTTTGCCCTTTATAGCTCATATTTTTAATAAAAAAGAGGTACTTCTTAGTGACAGTTATGAAGTTTGCTTATATGCTTAAATTTAAAAAATAACATTGGTCTTCTGTGTGTAAAATTAATTCCACTATTTATATTTATTTTTTATAAGAAAAATGATGATGTAAGAACTATAAAGACCACATTATATCAGTGGTTTTAATGGTTATTTGATCCCAAATACAAATAATTTAGGAAAAAATATTTAGAACTGAATGCTTTGTACCAAGTTGTTTGAAATGTGTGTATTGTAATGTTACTGTAAAGATGAATCTGTGACATGCTTTTTTTCTATTCTGAGATAACATGGGCCCAATTTCTATCTTATTTAAGTCAATGGGAGTTTTGCCACTGGCTTCAGTGAGTGCATGACTGGACCCACAATAGCTTTTATGTCATAGCTTGTAATTTTCAAGAAATATATGGTAATATATTTTATTGAATAAATAAATAAATAAATAAAATACATTTACTGGCTTCTTTTTTACCTGTTAGAAATTGCACTTCAATCTCATTTTAAGGTTTATTCTATTATACATGATATCTATGATATAAGATTACTGCATCCCACCCACATCCAACTGTTTCAAATCTCACTTCTGTCAATTTTATTTATAATGCCACCTATTAATAACACTTGATACATTTGGCTAGCAGAGATGGTGGTGGATGAATGTGTGCTCATAACTTATTGACGAACTTCATAGGATCACAAGTTAAAGTTACCTTCTTTTGAAAGCAGATCGGATGTCAAGGGATGGAGCAGCCTGAGAAGATTCTAAGAAAGCAAAAAAAAAGTTTAAAAAGTTAATAGAAATATTTGATTTTCTTGTTTAAAATGAGTTCAGTTCCACTTTTCAGTGGACACAACATATGTGCTCTTCCAGCACTAAAAGCTACCCAGTGCAAGTCTGCTCAGTGCTGAAGTAGGTGTTTTTTAATACTTTCCTCTAATCTACGTTCTCCATTCCCATACACGAGACTAAATTGTGTGATATTTCTCTCACATTCCCTCCCCACCTACACACATGCATGCATGCACATACATACAACCCTTTCTCTCTAACTCACATCCTCAACTTTTCTACATATTCTTGCTAAGCATTTTACAGGATAAATGATGACCTTGTGTACAATCATAGGCCTTGTGCTGGCTTCTGGCACAGGGATGCACCTGAACCAGGGCCACTCCGATGGAACAACACTGATCTATATTGAAGTAATGGATGCAGATAGTTTGGCTTTTTGGCTAACATGCTAGTGAATACATACAGACTACTAGGCTTTTTGGGTTAATTGACAGTCAGCTCCTGAACATGCCCTTAATTGTGGCCTGCTTTCCTTACTGATGAACAAATATTCTGGCCTTGGTAATTTGGTAAGCTTGTTTTGCTAGGGAGGAAAAAATATTCTATTAGCTGCCAGAGTGCTGCTGGTCCTAAGTATTCAGGAAGGTTGCCTGGACCTGTCTTGTCTAGCAGCTGAAATTACAGGATTAGGCAACCAACTGTACATTTTAGGATCAAGCAATAACTTTTTGGGGGATCAATAGGTTTAAATGAAAAAAGTTGAATCTTACCATGGACTTCAAGATCAAAAGTGCAGCTATCAAATTTATCCTTATATGTTACTTCACATCGGTAGTTCCCAGCATAATTTTCCTTGGCTTGAATGATTTGCATCTCAAATGTGTAAATCTTAAAGTCAAACATAGGGTACAATAAGTCTTTTAGTTTGAGATCCGTGTCTAAAAGTCAGAAGTTAAAAGCTGTGGACTAGATTGAGGGCTTGCTCTCTTAGCCTCGTATCAGGATGAGGCCTAGCTGTGTTGACCATATTCCAAGTTCTGGCTCCTTCAGAGCCTGTTATATGCTAGGGAAGGTAATATGATACATCATGTCATTAATGGACAAAACATTTTTTGGGAAGTATGTGGTAGAGCCAGGTACTGAATGCAGTTCTCCCAAATCCCTATCTACTGCCTTAATTATGAGACCTTCCATCCTTAGAGGAACAAACAGTTAAGAATAGCTTTACAGGGTTTTGGATTTCCCTCTGGAAGAATTAAAAAAAAAAGAAATTAAAAAGAAAAGTACCTTGGTTTGACGTTCAAATGTCTCCTTCAGCTGAAGGTGTTTTCCTGCTTTACTGGCTAGATCCATCCATTTACCTTTGAACCACTTAACATTTGGCTTTCGAAGAAGATCTTTGGCTTCTACTTTGGCTACAAATGTAATATTCCCCCCTTTGAAAAAAGAAAAAATAATATAGTTGTTAGTAAAAATGTGGCTGTCTATCATGTAAAAAAATTCTTGTATTACAGTTTTGTGGGGTTCTCAGTAACAGTGTCAAGCTCATGAGAGTCAAATGCATTCAGACAAAGGGGTTGTTTAAACAGAGGACTTCAGTGTAGTATAGAGATACCCATCTGGGCTTTGGTTGAGCTAGTTTGGATACTGCATTCCAGATAGTCATGGCAGCACATTGCTCTGCTCAGTCTACAAAGCAAAATTAGTCTAGCTCAAGCTCCAGGCTACACCAATCTTGACAGCAAGCTAATTAGCCTATCTACAACACTATATGGAGACATTACACTGCTTTCAATTTGGGAGGTAGCATGATAGGCAATGTGGCCTGCCGCACAATAAGCTTGTAATGAGAACTGTTCTGTTAGTGACAGTGCAAGAATAAATAGCACAATTGATCATCAATGTCCTACAATAGACCAAACCTACCCACCTTCACTCTTGGTACATTATTATTCAATTTAAACTGTGTCTTGAATTAATCGACTGAATATTTTCTTTAGAGGAAGGCTAGATTTGGCCTAAAATTGGAGCATACAGCTCCTACTGGAATCAATGGGAAAGATATGTATCTGAAGGCAGAATCTGAATGTTCTGCGAACTGCACATATGTTTGCAGAGTTCACTTGTGTCTTAAAACCCTGCATTTAATTTTTTTTTCTAGGCACTTACCAACCCTTACTGTACCACCCTGTGGTTTTTCAACAAATAATGTGGATCTCTGAGAATCATCGCACTTCTCTGTTTCATCTGGAGTTCCTTCAGACCATACTGGTATGCAGAAAAAAAAGGGGAAATATTACTTTTCAGCCTGGTTTATTCTCTCCAAAGAACACTTACCTGAATTCATTAATCTCTCTAAATGTATTGCCTCTTCTCTTCAGACCTCCTCAATAGCAGAAGTAATTGACATCCCATTGTCAGGGATGAAGCTGTTATATTATCTAGAACTCCTTCAGGAATACCACCTTTGTGGTGGAAAATGAGATAACATTGGTTGTGGGGGAGGACTGGAGCATCTGGTACAAATACCGAGAACAACTTGCATTGCACCAGAGATGTGCCTAGAAAGCAGTTGTGGCTGAATATGTGAAAGGGTGGTTCTATATTTCTTAGTAATAAAGTAGAAGGTTTGAAAAAAAATTATACCACTTCAGTGTTAATGATGGATTGAGCTTCCTAGTTTGTGTTAGAGTAATTTCAGGCTGCTACATAGAGATAAAATAAGCAATTTGCAATCCTCCAGCAACCCAGGATGCACCACTTTCAGTCCCCCCACCTTCCACAGAGCAGGGTTAAAGTTCAGGTGTCCTGCCTCCTAGCCACATCCCTGCTCACTAGCCCTCAAATGGGAAGTCAGAGCTCTGCAAACAAGAGACAGTATTAACTTTTAATGTGTGCCTGTTCACAGCACATTCTAACTTTTAACACCTTTTAACATTGCACAGATTTAGGATAGTCTAAGTATCATGTCTAACTTCATGCTTGCTCACAAGCAAGACAAGAGTCACCACTAGGTGCTTAATTTGTATAGGTTTCTCTCAATCCTGCAATCACTCAGCAGTGGGTACAACCCCATTGTTCTCATTCACCTGGAAGACAAGGGAGGAAGAGGCATGCCTTTGCATTTTGATCTTTCCTTACAGAGACGGAAAAGGGGAGTTTGAGCTCAGCATATAACGAGGCTAGCCCTGTGCACTGGTTGATGTTCAAGGAGAACTAACTACACCTAAATGTTTCAGGCACACCTTCATGGTTCCATTTCTTGTTGAAGTCAGTGGGAATTTGGAGTCAAAGTGGGCCACCATGACCAGAAAGGAAGCACATGCAGAGCTTCTGGAGACTTTTCCTCCGTGAGACCTTCTACAGTCCCTGGGTGTGGATTAAACCTGACTTCCAATGGAAAACCCATGGACAGTGAAAAGAAAACATCTGAGCCAAATGCTCCCTTCCTAGAGATAAAGTAAAATATGTGTCTTTGAGTTAGAACTTGTGGAATAAATACTAGCATTACCCCTCCCCAGATGAGAAGTGTGGGCTGCTGCAGAGGTGAAGATGGGTACAGCCAGTAAAGCTAGCACCACTATAGACATGCTGAAATGGCAGTATGTGCAGAACTTCAGGGATACTGTGTGTCTAATCCCCTTTGTGCCAGACTCAGAATCCCCCTTTCCATGGTTCCTCCTGGAAAAAAAATGCCTTCTAGAGGTTGCTGAATGGGAAAAAAAATAGCACTTATGTCTAGCTTGTTCAGTGCCTTTCAAGTTTTGGTCCCATCTTGTTGCTGAAATAAAATATTCTTTTGAATGTACAGTACCTGTTGTAAAAGACCATTTGTCAAGTGTCAGTATAGTCTTTACACTCTGTAAGGATTATTACTAAAATAATTTTACAGTCTGACAAAAACTGCCCAAATATCTAACAAATAACTTCATTGATCATGGTTCATTACCCAACCAGAAAAATGTAATTGAATTGTTGTATCTAATTAAAAGCTATACAATATTTCAGGAGATCTAAAAATACTAAATGACTGTTTCTAGAGTATATAAAAGAATGTTGTTTTCAGTCTTTTGATGCACTCTAGGTGTGAGAGTATCCAGTACCACTGGACATCTTTTTGTATGTTATTTCTTGCATGCAGACGCACACAGAACAAATACGTTGTGCATAAAGACAAGTGGGAAATGGCCACTAGAGTAAATACATTATGTAATACTGGCTGACTCTTGAATCTGTAACATGCAGACAGCAGTAATCCTAAAAAAATCACAAAATGATACTGAAAAAACAACATTATCAAACAACTTTAAGACTGGCTGATAAGTTACAAAATTTCCAAACAGGAAACATGTTTGGTATGAATCAAGACTGGCAGGGGGCGATTATTTCAGGTAAATCAGTGGTTGAAGTTCCAACTCAGCATTTCATTTAAGAGACTGCAACCCCTGCAACTGCAACGACAGGGGAGTGGCTTTATCTGCTCAAATGGGAAGAAAAAGGTCATGGTTCCTTAAAAGTTTCCTGCCCTTTTGGCTGGAAGAAGGGGGCAAGAAGGGAGGGCATCACCTGAACAAAGGGCTGGACATAGGACACATGTAAAGCAATAGCCTTTTGCACATTGCACTCGGGCAGACATACACACACACTCTTTGCCTGATGGAGTCCTCTGTCACTCTCAGTTCAGCAGCTAGTGACCAATTTCCTTTGTTTAAAAGTAATAAAAAAAATTATGGTTGAGTGTTGTATGAAAATCTGTAATAAGAATTAAAGGTAAATTAGCTTTAAGAAATAATTCATTAATGATAAATTGCATTATGCTAGGATTGGAATGTTTCATTTTCTTTTTTTCCATCAAGAAGTCTCACCTGAATCTTTTCTCTGTCCCCGCTGTGTAGTCCCATCTGAAAGGAAAGAGTGATCTGGATGATACCAGTTTGGAGATTAGAACCTGCTTGACCTCAGAAATTATTGCTTCTTTAAAAAAATGTTGCCTCTTCACATGTTGGAGGATTGGAATACAAATAAAAATAAATACTGGCCATGTCTACATGAGACGCTGACTGTGCAGTTGTTACTACGCAGTCATTTAGTACTTGTGTAAACACATGCTAAATGACTTTGCAGTAACTGGAGTTACTGCACAGTCGCTTCAAGGAACAGCTGTTTTGTGATGCTGACTGAGCAATAGCTCATGATTATTGCACATTAGCATTGCATCATGTTTCCTGCCACGTGATGCTACCGTGCAGTTGTCATGGGCTACTGCACAGTTAGTGTCACGTGTAGATGCAGCCACTATGTAGGACCTTAATCGTTGGGATCTGGGAAAGGTATAACTAGGACTGAATCTCAAGAAGATGACATCCTGGTTCATTCATAGTTTATGGTCCTTTTGAAACAAATGAAGATGTAATATGGGAGGAAGGCACAGGTGTGGAGAGCATGCATTTTTGGTGACTTCCCAAAGCTGGTGGCATCAGGATCATAAGCTGCTCCTTTGCTCCTGATGGCCTTTTATCAGCCAGTTGACTGATGGCCTGCACTGAAAAATTCAAACCATGTGCCTTCAGTGGGGCAGCAGCACAAGCAAGCAGGCTAGGTAAGATAGCACATAGAAAACTACCATATTTTCTCACAAACTACACACCTTAGAATATAATGTGCACCTTGGTTTTGAAAGGTGGAATGAAGAAAAAAAGAGTTTTCCAGAGTTTTGGCTACATAGAGCAGGGACAGAACCTACTCTTTGTCTGATTCACCTTCCCATTCCTGCTTAGCTAAAGCCAAGCTCCTGCTAAAGACTGGTGTCCATGGGTGGATCTGTGATTTGGAAAAAAGTTAAATACTCTCCAGCACTATGAAGTAAGAGGAAATAGAGCAGGAGCAACTAGCAGACAGCAAAACTGTGCTAAGAAAGGATATTTTGATTGATGAATCATCAAAACCATTAAAAAGAAGACATGATTGTTAGCACCTGTGGAGTGAAGAACATGAGCTATTAAGCCTATGGACTCCATCAGCTCCCTGAGGAATAATACTGTAGCTTCTAGACTGTGGCTCAGGCATCAAAGCAGGGTGCTTCTAACTCAGACAGAAAATAAGCTTAATACATGCACCTCAATTTTGGGAGGGCTGATTTTGGGGAAAAATGGGTATATTATATGTGAGAAAATATGGTATTTTAAATTCATAATGGACTTGACTTAATAGTAATGTTGAAATCTGTTTTAGGTTTAACTCTAGAAAAGCACTCCATATTTGTTTATATGAAAGCACAAGAAGTACTGAAATGTCACATAAGCCTTTAAAATGGGTTTGAAGAATGGCTGTAGTAGAATAAAAAGCTTCAAACTGGTGCTCTGCACACATGTGTGTCTTTCTCTGCATTGGTGGAAAACTGCAGAACTGGGCCTCTAGTGAATGAATAATCATTAATGAATGAATGAATGAGTTAATTAATTAAAACAAAAGCATTATAATAATCCTAACCTGCTGGTGGAGGACTAACAGAAGAGGTTTCATCTTCATCTGTGAAAAGAAATATCAATTTTAAAAAACTGTGTAAAGAAAAAGAAACCACTGGAGATCATCTGTTTTAGTACAAGCAAATGAAAACTTAAAACCTGCAAAAGAAGGGGAAAAATCATGATTGTCAGAATCACTCATAATGGCAACTTCAAACTGATGAATAAAGCTTTGAGTGATTCAGTAGCTGAAATGGTAAACCTTAATGATCTGAGTAAGTTAAAAAAAAGGATGTGAAAATGTAAACTGTGATCTATTATTAAAACATGGATTTATATGGGAGTTGTTGAAGTGATTCCATTTGTTAGATGTAATCCACAATAAATACAAAAAAGCAACAATGAAATCAAGGTCAACCATATATCTGACCTTCTGAAGAAGATGATGTTTCACTGGTGTTCGCGTCTGCAAGTAAAATGTGTAGCACATACGTTCAACATAAATAATTTCATACATTTAAGACATCACTCTTAAAAAAATGCCATTATATTTACATTTTGTAACTTCCATATTAGAATATTAATTCAAAATATAAGGTTCAGGCAACTGATTTTTTTTCCATATAAAAGTAAAACTTTAAAATATTGAAGCATTAGTAGACCACTGGGTTTTAATGTTAATAACAATGAATATTTATTATGGTATTAATAAATCATGTATGAATGATTCCATGTCTAATTTAGTAATTGTACTGTTATTTTGAAATCTTAGCCCATATACACTATCATGATTACACATCTTTAAAAAATCTTGGCAAACTGTGAAAATACCATTAAAACTGTAACATTAAAGGCTAGTGATAATACTCATGATTCTGAAAAAAACCCTTAGAGGCAAGATAAAAAGCCTTCTCTAAAATAGTCCAGGATCTTATTTAGCTAATCTGTTTGAATCTTACATATTGAATTGAACACACTCAAAGCTCTAACTCTTTGGGGAAAATACTGGGTGTATCTACACATGTGCTTTATTGCACATTAGTCTCTTTTAATGCACATTAAAGGGGCACTTAAAAAATCATGCTATTTAGTTAATCTGTATTAAAATAGGCTAATGTGCATTAAGTGTCACTTTAAAAACATGCTATTTAGTTAATACACATTACAAAAGGGTAATGTGCATTTCCCTAGTACCTCACAGTGGAGGTACTAGATTTAATGTACACATTAAAGCGCATTAATAGACATGTAGATGCACCCAGTGGGTTTGTCTACATGAGACATTTACTGTGCAGTAGACTAATTAGCTGTGCAGTAAATGTCTTGGTGTCTACACATGCAACCCTATTAGGCTGGAGTAAACTAATTTACAGGTACTATCCTGCTGCAGAATAAAAAAAACTCCACAGCAGTGCATGTGTAGATGCTGACCTGGTTGGCTGGGGCATAAGGGTGCTTCAGTGCAAGGGGCTGCCTACTGGCTAGCCCCATGCTGAAGCACCCTTATGCCCTAGCCATTTCTTCCACAGTGCATTGAGCTGTGGGGAGCAGCCCCCTGAACCTCCTACCAGCCAGGGCTGCTCTGATCCATGTGCACATGCAAACGTGCGTCCAGAAGCAATAAACTCCAGTGTGATAAGCATCACATGAATATGCATGTGTAGATATGCCCAGTGAGTGTTAATATTTTTTAAATGAATGTTAGTAAAAAAATATAACTTTTACCTGTACGCATGTTGAAAAGCTAGAACAAACTAGATATAATTATAGTCTTTATGGCACACACACATGTTGACAGTTACGTAAAGCTGTTCAATGGAAGTTGTCATTTGCAAATTACTATAAAACTTCAGGTAAGTTCCTAAAGGGTGTGTCTACATGTCGCCTTATGGTGACATGTTTACGGTGCCATGCTTCAGTACTTGTAAAAGGAAGCACAGTATGGGTGGTTACTGCACCATATGCGTGGCACATGGGTAAATATTGTTGCTACATCACCATATTGGCATGCTGTACCTGGGGAGCACACCGCTACAGCAACGTAGCTGGCAATTGCATGTAGACACACATGATCACAACATAGTGAGTCACTACATTGCCATAGGGTGATGTGTAAATGTACCCAAAGAAAAGGTAAAAGATTACTACCTGAGGTAAATTGGAGGGACGGAGAGAGGGGCAGGGGGAAAGGAGTGGAAGTGAATATTTTTCAGAGTAAAATAAATATTTAATTTCTGCCCAGGACTCAAGAGCAACAGTTTAATTATTTATTTCCTTGAATAAAATATTTAAAAAACATTGTTGCTTAATAAAAGCATTCGTAGCATGTTCTTGCAAAGCTCTGCTCATATGAATACTTCCTCCTAATGTGATTAGTCCTAGTGAATCCAATGACGTCTATTTTCATGGTTAAAGATTTGCTAGATCAAGGCCGCTTTTAATATATAAATTATATGTACTATGAAAATAAATGTTTAAAGAAAGTATCAAAAAGGCATGACATTATTCTTTTGCTTTAGTATAAACATTCTAGTTTTCTTTTTCTTTCCTGGGATGAGTTTAATGATCCCTATTAAACTGCATATGAAATTTAAGGACTAATTAAACCATCTTACATTTAGATTGTGTCCATTTCTGTAAACTCCTAGTCAAAGGTAGGTAATTTGAAGACTGATAATTTCAATCGAGCTACACCTTCATAATACTTATGTAATTGTTATTAATTTATTAAACTTCTCCTTTTAAAAAAATCCTTTGGGAAAGGATGTTGACAATAAAATGTAGACCTTTCATATAAAGTAAAAGGATTTCCCAACAAAAATGAACACAACACAAAGATCCTGGGAAGGTGATTTGTTATTCAGAGTAAAAGTTTCAAAGATATGCTCAGTAGGACAGACCCTGATGCACTCTGAGCACCTGCAACTTCTATTAGCATCAGTAGGGATTGCAGATTCTGGTTTCTAATGGAGACATGATAATAATAAGGTCATGACAAACATATTAAAAATTCAATATTGTGCTGATTGATCAGTAATTAGAAGGGATAATTGATTCCAGCGCAAGTATGATACCATGTTATATAAGAATTCAAAAGCATATTTCTTCCCCCTCCCTCACCCTTTTTGTTTTTGCAATAATGCCATTGTGGCTGATGAAGGCTGTGAAGAGGAAAAGAATACAGTTGTGGCCTAAAAAATATTAACTTATCTCAGTCAGCACAATATGTTGGATGTAGTACATGTAGTTATCTGATGAAAGATAATAATCATGTCATAAAAGGAATGATCTAGCTTACTGCCATTCTATTGAAAGACTTGACAAACTAGAAGAACAAAAAAGGAGTTATTTGGTTTGCAAGCTGATGACTGTGTTGTCACCAGTGCAACCTATATTTCTTTCCAAACAAAATGTTAACGCAAACCACACCGTACATGTCAAGGCTAGTAAAATGTGATGACAAGGGAAACTAATCTAAAACAGGAAATGTCAGTGGGGCTATTTTGACTGATGAAATTAAAAAACTACCAGTCCATCACCCCTTAAATTTCTAATTTGCAGGATAGGATGGACTAATTATTAAATAAACAGGATGAATGGTTTTATAACAATGATTTATTTGTTTTCTATGTGAAAGTGATGGGCTAGTCTATGTTAGAAATACCATCTATTTAAAAAATGACAAAGACCCAAAAATATCAGACCTGCTGGAAGGATTACGATCATTATTTCACTCTCCTTTTCCTCTGTAAGTAAAATTTTAATGGAATATATTTAACAATTTACTGCATAAGAACTAGATAAGATGAAACCATATGGTGCAAATAAGTTGACTCCCTTTATATATTTGATATATTTCTCTTCAGACTTACACTATATTGACTGGCATAGTACATAATTCAGTACAGGTTTTCTCTCTTTGGTCTATGTTTATCACACACATTTATACTGACTTAACTGAAATATATCATGTATGAATTTACAGCCTTGTGTTGACATGGCATTCACTGAAGATCAAAGTCTTAAATCTTTAATAGGACAAGTTCTGTGCTGGGGAAAAAAAACAATTCATCCTGCAAAGGAGTTCACAGAAAACTTTCGCATTTATAATTTGATTTTATTATTTAGGTCTGAATGTTGAGATTGTCAGTGTGTAAAAAACAGCGAAAGAGTAATGACTTATTTATGTATTGCTGAGATTAAAGCCTTGGATCCATTTTCTTTCTGTAAGATATATTGCTTTGAAATGGACAATACAATAATACAGTTGTAATTCTACACTTAGCCACAACTTTAACAATTTTACAATTCTCCAGGAGTGCCAAAATTAATCAAAATAAGTATTATATTTATTGTAAATAAAAATATACCATAAGGCACGTGAAAATACCTGGATGTAGAATAAAATCCTAGCCATAATGAAGTAAGCAGGAGTTTTGCCATTACTTCAACACATCCAAGATTTCTTTCTCACATCAGTATGACTGTGGTGATAACTTAGAGGAGCTCATATAAAAACAGCAAAATGGATAAAGATAAAAGTATCTAACTTTTGTTGTATGTGAACATGTTGAACTATTCTAATTTAGTTTGTTAAATGGACTTTTAGCATTGCTTTTTAGTGTGCATAGAAATGAGGGAAAGGGGCATTTTATTGTATTATATTCTAATTGTATTCACTTTTTTTTTTTAAGTTGATCAATATGTTTCTTTCCAGGGAAGGATAAGTGGGTTCTGGTGACAGCCACATTCTCCTGGATGAGAGAGAGAGAGTGTACATGTTCCCAAAGCTCATCTATGCTGTCCTTCCCATTTTGGGAGGGACAGTAAGGGGAGAGGGATGGCCCTGCTTCTGAGACAGGGAAGTGGGAGTGGGTGGGAATAGGAGGAAATCAGGGCGGGGTGGATTTAAATTTTTTTTTTAGGGTGGTATTGAGTGTGGTCTGAGAAGGAAGGTTAGGTTGGCTATGTGAGGGGATGGTCTTCTTAATCAGGGGAGTGGAAGAAGGGTGGATTGTTTTGAATTTGGGGTTTGTCTGTTTGTTTTGTGGTACCTTATTATTTTAATATTTTACTCTTTTCCCATAATTTTTGCCCTTCATTGTAAGATGCCCTAAACTTTTCTTCAAGAATGGTGGCATATCAATCCAAAAAGTAAATATGCTAATGAATTAATTTACAAAAAGTAATAAGGCAAAAATATTTCCATATATTACCATGTGATATATTTCTCTATAAAATTTTGTTAGCTTAGAAGAAAGGTTGGTAAAGTAATTAATATAATTCTTGTGAAAAACATCATATAGTATCAGAACTAGAACAACTATAAGCACCACAGATTAGAAAAGAACCTGGAATTTACCTAAATATTACCTTTAGTATTGATACATGAAAATTTACTTTCAGTGATCCAATTACATCCTTAATCTTGATTTATAAGACATTCTTATGAACTTTATCAGTGATACATATTAAGTATGTGATGTAGGTATTTAAAAGATGCATAGGTAGGTCCTGGGGGTGAGTGTTAAGGTTATTAGAAGGTTTAAAATAATGTCAACACTCACTAATTTGAATATGTGAATGATCAAGTATTCATGGAAATTCCCTGAATACTTCATGCCCAGTCTTGTAAGAAAATGTTGTACCTTAAGTCACAGATCTATTTGTGGGTTGGCCTGTACATGCACTCCTCCTTGAAGAGCCAAGGGAGCACAGAATCTGCTTTAGGGGAAGCAATTTGTTACAGCTACTTACTAGGTGTAGCATGTTCTCCTCCTTGTGCCAACTCATTTTTGCTGGTCATCAAGTTGTGGGAGTGGCAGAGTCATTTACACTCTACTTCCTCTCTGCCTCCTACTCCTCTCGCACTTGCTTATGAAGTAACAGATCAATGGCCATGTGGATCCTTCTCTCTCTACTATGTCAGAAGCCATGATACAAAGAGGTTGCATGTGTACACATGGTGGTGCATAATTTTATCTTTTCCAGTTTACATCCCCTTTACACTAATTAAGACCTTTCACAATTTGACCCATATCTTTCAAACTGAGATCAGTACGTGGCTGAAGTTACACTAATTATTTTAGCAAACAATGCTGAATTAATGTTGGAATTTCCTTCTTTTTCAAAAGAAGAAATACTATTCAAGGAGCCCTAATGAGACTAGGGGAGAAAATCTGTCATGTGCATTTCTTTTATTGAAGGTGCCAGAATTCTCATGGCTCCTAAGGTGCAGGATGGAGGGCTAAGTGGGTCTTCTGTTGTGCAGCTTCCCTGATTAGCAGGAGATGAAGTCAAGCACTGTGGAGCTAAAGACCTCTGCTCCGTACACTTCAGGAGATGTGTCTCTGGAAAAAGTGCTCTAACCTACCCTGCTTCTGTGGTGCATTAAGCTCTATGGGGAACCACCTCTTTGTCTAATAATCAGTCCTTACTGATCTGTCTATTAAAAAGTCTCTTAAAAATTTTTAAAAAGCCAGGAGTTTTCTTGTGTGAAACTCTGTACATCAGCCGTTGACTTCTAATCTTCTAGGACAGGCAGATTAATTAATAGGGATTATGTTTATAATTAAGGTGTTCACATACTTGCACATCTACCTATTTCCCCACCCCTGCACTACTCCATATATGAGATTTTGTTTGGTTCTCTCTCTCCTGTTTAGGGCATTACAGTGTGATCATTTGTATATGATAATGTTTCCTCAAAACATTATGCAAAACCCTAAATTAAATTTTCTTAAAATCATTCAGACTCCTAACAAGTAAAAGGATTCACATCATATTTCCCCTTCATACAGTTTCCAAGTAGAGTAATTCTGTTTCTTTTCAGCTTATTTTCATATCCAATAAAATAATTCAGTGTTGTACTTTAACTGAAGGCAACCTTAAATCTGTAATGAAAGCAACTACAGTGCTTCATAATAAAGCAAAAAGTAAATGGAATAGACATACAGTATAAATAAAATACATGAAACTTTTGTTGAGTGTGGGAACAGTAAAAATTCTGGTTTGTGGAGGAAATTTGGTATGATAAGTCAGTGCCCTGGATTTCGACAGCTATATGATAAACAAGTAAAGAATAGGTCTAGGAATTTGAGAGAACTGAAGGTGCCAGGTACATGCAGCAAGTTACACAATTGCAAGTAACTAGGTGCAATGGTAAATCTTGTCCAGTCTGTGCTATGGAACAAACACTTCTTGACCCTCACATGATTTAAGAATAGACATAGGCACACTTAATGCTGTATTTAAAGGTGTCATGTCTCAGTCACAGGAAAGTGAAATGAAGTACATGGGAATGGGCATTCTTACATAGTATAAAGTAACAGCAAAACTAAGAGCTGAATTTTTATCTCATTTGTATCACCAAAAATCTAGAGTAACTCCAAAGAAGCTGGTTATGTCATTCTAGATTGATGTAACTGAGAGCACAATTCAATTTCAAAGCTGGGTGCATTAAGTTACAGTTCCAAAATAGGTGGTCTGGTTTTGAACATGCTGAGCGTTTGTCAGCCCCCACTGATGTTTATGCCAGCTGTTGGGTACTCAGCACTTTGGCAGTCCTAACCACTGTACATAAGTGAAACAGCTGAAGTTTTATTAGCAGGTTGAATGGTTGAGTGAAACCTAAAGAAAATACAGAGATAAAACATGCAGATATTTTAGTAGATGGCTGGGTAGAACCTAGAGAAAAGATATTGATGAAACATGCAAAAGCTTTAGCAGGCATCTGAATGGCTGGATGGTACCTAAAGAAAGGGATAAGTAAGCTAAGTTTAGATTTGAATGATTATTTCAGCAGTTGAGAAGACAATGGAAGCAATATTTAATGCACAAGATGATGCTGCATTAAAAGGAGAAAAGAAAAGAAAAGAAAAGAAAACTGAGGAATGGACAATGGTTCAGTTTAAGATGACATGGTAGTAAATCAAGTGGGACCTTCTGCTGATTCACTTCCTGTTCTGTAAATAAAATGAATACTCAACAGCCAGAACTCAGTTTCAATTTTCCCTTAGCATAAATCAGATATCCATGGAAGGAGAAGTGCTGTACAAAAGTAGAAAATTATTCTTTTCATTTAATGATTTCCAAGGAAATACCTAGAAAAAGAACAGATTTTTCCACATGGTGACCCATTTTATTATCCACTGTTCCTACAAGGAACATAATACAGACAACTATTTAACCTTGGACAGACAAAAATTACCAGTTAGTAAGTAAAAGGACAGTTGCACAGACACAGAGATAGTTATACTTTATCTTCCTAACTTCTGCCTCAATGCCTCAGAAATTATTTGGAACTTGTGAAGAAAATGGGTTAGATTTTCTTGATTAGTTACAGGATTCATATATAATGTGACCTCTCAAGACGTCCCATGTGCCAACGGTGGCTGATTGTTATAAACACAGTGGCAACTTGCCACACACGAGTACTGTGGAATTCAGAAATTACAGAAAGTCCAGTAAAGGATATCACTCAAAAAATCCTGCTTGTCGTATTTTAGACTTTGTTTGCTTAATCTATAAAGCTCCCAGTCTTTGTGCTAGCTAGGCATGAAATCCTTCTCCTTTCCACATGTTTCAGAGAAGGAAGTTATGGATGCATTTTTATAAATTAGTAGCTTGTTGTTTTCTGGATTTCTTTGAATTTCTTTTTGGAAAAGTATCTTTTAAAATCTATATGTTGGGGCAGTCCTTTAAAGATCTAGGTGTGCGGGGAGGCCAGAATCAGAGAACCTCCTCCTGATCCTGTTACTCATGTGCCTGAACCTGCAGAAGGAAGGTTGAAAGTTCCTGGTGCCACACTTCCCACAGCATCCCTTAAACCAGCAGCTCTGCAATCCTGGGCTCACTGCATGCTGGCAAACTTAAAGTGTGCTGAAGGAAGTATGGAATCAGGAACCAGTTCCCTGATACCATGGGGTGTGTGTAGATGAAATGGGGGCCCAAAATTGAAGTGGTGGGTTTTTAAAAACATTGCTTTAATTTAGGGTCCTTTAAACCCTCGTATTGTGCACACACTCTGCTGACTTACCTGCCTCTCTGGAGGCAGGGAGGGAAGGGCAAGTTGCCGGCAGGTGGAGCAGTCCCTGGGCGGGGGGGGGGGGAGCTGGTGCTTCCCTCCACGGCAGTGGCGGCCCCCCCTACCCCAGGTGGCACCTGCCCACAAGCACCCAGCTCGGGCAGTCCCGGGGGCCACCACAGCCATGGAGGGAAGCACCAGGCCCCTGCACAGCTCAGACAGGCAGGCTCCAGGGAAAAAAAACCCAAAAGATCAAGCTCCCCACTTTTTTTGGGTGGAACCTGCCTTCCTGGGCTGCTGCCAGGCTGCCTGCAGGGCTTTCTGCAGAGCTGTGGAACTGCATGGAGCCCGCTGCTTCACTCGCGGCTGGTAGGGCATCAAACTAAAACTCCTGCTTCTACCCTGATCTGGCCCCCTTCAGCAGCCAGGGGGACCTCCGTGCTCCCTCGGGGTGCATGCTGTGGGGTTGGATGAGAGCATGGGGCTGGTTCCTATGTGTTTGGGACCAAGAGAAACCTGCCAGTTGCAGCAGTAGTTGTCCTCCTTGCCCCATACATAGGGGAGGGGTCCTGATGTGCAAGCGGTCAGGAGATAGCTGCCACTGCAGAGCTCTACCAGCCCCAGACACTTGAGGACAAGCCCCATGCCCATGGGACTTATCCATGCAGCCTGTGGCTGGCTGAGAGCTACCCCGCTTTTGAGGCAGCTCCTAGCCAGCCCTGGGCTGGGTGGGGATTTCCCCAAGCAGCCCAAGGCTGGCTAGGAATTGTTCCCTGTCTGGGGCAGCTCCTATCCAGGTCTGGGCTGGGTGGGGAAATCCCCAAGGAGCCTGGAGCTGGCCAGGAACTGACCCTCCCGGAGGAAGCAGGGAGCTTCCGAGTCCCAACACTGCTCGGCTTTCAGCTTCTGTGGGGAGCCAGGAGCCAAGCAGTGCTGGGATGGGGGTGGGAGAGGAGGCATGGAGGGTAGAGAGCTCCACTGTCTGGGTGCTGTGCAGCTTCCAGCTTCTGGGGGGAGCCAGAAGCCCCCTAGTGTTGGGGCTGACCGGGAGCAAATTTGCTCCTGGTCAGCATCTACACATGCACTACTGTGCAGTATGTACTGCACAGTTGGTTTACTACCTGTATTTAAAGGTAGTAGCTAACTGCACAGTAGAAAAATTCACTGCACAGAAAATGATTCACACATGTAGTTGCTGACACTTTACTGTGCAGTAATTAGTCTACTGTGCAATAAAGTGTCTCATATAAGGCACACTCAGTAAGAAGCCAGATGTTGGGAATCTACCCCCAGTTTCCACAGCACTTGGAGACATGAATGGATCTGGGAATTTTATTCCAAATCCCAAAAAGCATGCATCTTGCCATGCCAGATCTTGAATGTCTGGCATGGCACAATGAGCAGGTTTTGGGGATCTGAGAAAAAAATCCACAGATCCCATTAAGTATTTATATAAAAATCTGCCAGGAGCCTTAAAAGAAACATATACAACGAGTTCCTTGTTTCAATTGCTTGTGTTTTGCTATATTAAGGAAGCATCTAGATAATGAGAGAAGGCAATCTTTTTTTATTTAATGCTACAAAATCTTGATGTTTCACTATTCAATTTTTATTGGAACTTTTATTTAAATGGTTGCTGCCAGATTAAGCAAGATTAGAAATGTATACACTTCTATTTTTAGTTGTTTATTGAAATCCTAAACAATGTTTTAAATATAAAATTATCCATAGCACTAGAAGTAAATAGGTCAGTATCTGGAAAGACAGCTACCCTGCAGCAAACTCCTTTGCTCTTTACTGGCATGAAGATTTAAAAATACATATTAAAAACGTGTAAAAAGATAAGCAGTAGCATTTGAAAGGACACTTACCATGGTTTTCTTTTAGTTAAGGAAAATGTTGACTTGTAGGCAGAGGGAAAGGTACAATACACATTCAATGAATGAGCAAAATGCTTTTCGGATATCAAAATTCAGGCAGGGGAAACTAACTTCCAGGATGTAAGGCAAAAGCCTTCACCTTAGTTTCTATATGTCCGGGGTGCACAATGCCCCAGAAAAGCATATGAGTTGCTAAGAATGACAAATTTGAGCCCCTTGCACAATATTTTTGTGGCAAAATAACAGTGCTTTGCAAACAACAGGTAGTAAAATAACATGCACTGAAGTTCTGTCCATCATGAATATTCTGCAATTCATTCTTTCTTAATATCTGCATTCTTATTTTGTTGACATAAATGGACATGCTGTGCTGCACACACTTCCCAAATTACCCTGTATACAAGTCTGAGATGCCATGTAATATCTTTGTATAAAGGTAATCCATAATTTCCCAACTAAAAAAACCCAAAAAAATCAGAATGTATTTTCAAGATTTTTTGTGATGGGCCAATAAAAAAAAACAACTTTCAAATAAATAATTCTTAGGTCAACTATAAGCAGATCTTGGTCTGATTTAGGCTTTTATCAGAATAAAAATTCTCCAAACTTACACTTGAATGAATCAATAAATTAGATTGTCCATTTCAAAGTGTATTTCAAAGTGAATATAAAATAAAATATATATTATGTTTGAGCTTTCTTTCTCATTGAGGGGAATACAATTTGACCCAATTATCCTAAATATGTCTTCCTGAATGAAAGAATTGACATCTGAGGACCCCATTCCAATTTCAGCTGTGTAGCAAAATACTTACGCATCTTGAAAATGTGGCTTTTTTAGATGCATGTCTAAGTGAGCCTCTGTGTGTGTGTGTGTGTGTGTGTGTGTGTGTGTGCATGTGCATGCACAGCAGTTGATTTTTCAAGGAATTTTTTAGAACTACAGGTAGCATTCCGGTTGTTTGTTGGGCCCTAAGTAAGGGCAAATTAAAAATTGTGATGATTTACATACTGAAGAATATATGAAAGTTGGTGGAATTTGTTGACCATTGGTCTACTGCAAGAATAGTGTGTGATACTAAGTTTCTGAGGTAAAACAGAAGCAGCCTGGGATGAAAAAATGGGATCTACCTCATTTAAGAACTACTAGTATTCCCTGATCTGAGTTTCAATCAACTCTTTCAGTGTCCCAGCCATTCCTACTTGCTGCTCATACAAGTTGTCGGAAAGCTGATCCATGGAGAGGGACCTTTTTATCTATTGTTACTAAGAAATGCTGCTTATCAAAAGTTAGGGAGTTTCTTGTTTACAGAACTTTTGAAGGAAACTCATAAGCAGCATCATTTCCTTGTACTGAACAAGTCATGCAGAAACAAATAATCCAGGAAACTCCAAACCATACTAATAAAATATGCTTCAACCAAATGCTAAATAAAAAGGTTCAAACAAGCTAGCATCAGCACAGCATTTGATGTTTTCTCTGCTTTCAGCTTTTGTGGTATGTTTGAAGACTCACCTTTAGCCTGTCCAGTTTCACCCTCTTTTGGTGCTTTTTGTTCTGTGTAGGAAGTACAAGCACATTTTTGAGAGAATCTTAAACTAAACAGAAAAATTTATATACAAAATTTACAAAAAATTACATTAACATTTTAGATCAGGACTGTGCAAACATGGCTACTTCTTGGAGCATTAATGATTGTAGAACAGTGGGGCCAAATTCATCTGGTACCATGGGCTTGATGAGTGGTGCAGGGTGGTCAATAATCCTGAAACACTATTCAGGGCTGGTTCACAGAGCTGGATCATTCCCATGGGTCTGGAAATTTGGTGGTGGAATGAGTGGTGGTAGCAGCAATTAACATTGCCACTACTCCCCTGCTGTACCTTGCTCATCCCTGTTGTAGATCTATACTTTTTCACAACAATGTTACATATCAAAATGCAAGTGTAATATTGGTTTTGATGTTACTGGATGATGCACCATTTAAAAGGATTTTCACTGTTCTGTTCTATGGAGACACGATGTCACCTTCTTTGAAAGCAGTGAGTCCTAGACCTTTGCTCTCTTTGGAACTGATACACAAACCTTTGAAGCCAATTTTAAGATTGCAGTTGGAAGACTAAAGTAAGACTAAAGATGACTATAAAATCAGACACTGATTCTGTCACATTGATACTGACTCCTTAGCTCCCCTCAATTTGTTTTTAGATATGGATACAGTACAAACAGACAGTGCTGCATGTATTGGCTGATATTTCTTTTTTTGGGAAGGATGACAATTAAGTCTACATGATAATTTTTCTCAGCTATCTGCTTTTAAAATTGTTGACAGTGTGGTTTTTCCAACTAGTTCATAATCCCCAGCAAGAATATGTAGAATAGCCATTGAGTAACTCTGATTTAAGCGTGAGAAACTACAAAGGTTTCTCTACTCCAGTGGTTTTCAATCTGTGGTCTACAGAGTATGTCTAAGGGATCCACGAAAGATGATTATGATCACTCAAAAGTATATGAATACCCACACTTACAATTCAAAGGTCAAATGATAAATTTCCTATCTTAGTCTGAGCCTAAGTCTATTGACCTTCAAGACATGCTATCAGATCTTTTTGTTGTACTGCAGCTTTAAACAAGGGAATGAAAATCATGAAGAGTAAATGATTTAAGGGAGTGATTTTATGTTTAACCTGGTATGATTAAATGTCATGGAAAGGGGTGGTTTTTTAATAAGATAATATTTTTAGGGCAGTCACTCCCTCATTTAAAAGAGCCAATATATTACTGAATTCCAATTTACACCCTAATCCAGAGCTTGAGTGGGACTTAAGTGATATATGGTGCTTGGGGTACCTTTCTATGTAGGAGTGACTTTCACCTTTAGAGTGGCCATTTAGCTGTATTTGGAATAAAATGTGTCTAAATAAAATGGTGCATGCATGTTAGCAATAAGGTGCATTAGGCCATGTCTACACAAGACACTGACTGTTCAGTTGTTACTACACAGTCATTTAGTACTTGCTAGGGCTGTGCAAAGCTTCAGTTGCTGATTCAATTTGTAGGAGATTCGGCCTGATTTGGTGGCCAAATCTCCAAATCTGAATCGAATCAGGAGACCGTCTGGCCTATGGCCAGATGGGACTGATTGTATGCGATCTGGGAAGCTAAGTAGTCCCGGGCCCAGTTCGTACCTGGATAGGAGACTGCCTGGGAATTCAGGGGGCTGTAGGCTGCCTGCCCTTTGGCCCATCAGTCTTACCTGAATCCTGGGGAAACTCTTTGAGAAGATCATCAAGGAGCACATCTGAGATGGGCCGGCATCAGGGATGATGCTCAAGGGCAACCAGCATGGTTTCATTAGGGGCAGGTCATGTCAGACCAACCTGATTGCCTTTTACGATCAGGTCACAAAAGCATTGGATGCAGGTGTCACCATGGATGTAGTCTTTCTGGACTTCAGCAAGGCCTTTGACACTGTCGACCACCCCATCCTCATTAAAAAACTAGTCAACTGTGGCATCAATGCCTACACAGGTAGATGGATTGCAAATTGGCTGAAGGGTTGTACTCAGAGGGTGGATGTGGACAGGTCATGTTCGACCTGGGGGGAAGTGGGCAGCGGAGTCTCCCAGGGCTCAGTCCTTGGGCCCGCACTGTTCAATTTCTTTATCAGCGATTTGGACAACGGGGTGAAAAGCAACCTGTTCAAATTTGCGGATGATACCAAAATTTGGGGTGAAGTGGGCACATTAGTAGGGAGGGAAAGACTGCAGAAAGACCTGGATAGGTTGCAGGGGTGTGCTAACAAAAACAGGATGCGTTTCAATACTGACAAGTGCAGAGTGCTGCACTTGGGCAGTAGTAACTGGCAGCACACTTATAAGATGGGAAATTCCCTTCTTGAGAGCATGGAGGCAGAAAGGGATCTTGGAGTCATCATTGAGTCCAAGATGAACATGGGCCGACAATGCGAGGTCACGGCCGGCAGGGCTAATCAGATCTTATTGTGCATCCACAGGTGCATCTCAAGTAGGACCAAGGAGGTGATCCTCCCCCTCTACACGACACTGGTCAGGCCACTGCTGGAGTACTGTGTCCAGTTCTGGGCACCCCACTTCAAGAGGGATGTGGACAACATTGAGAGGGTTCAGAGGAGGGCCACCCGCATGATCCGGGGACAGCAGGGCAGACCCTACAATGAGAGGCTACGGGACCTGAACCTGTTCAGCCTTCACAAGAGAAGGCTGAGGGGGGACCTGGTGACCATCTATAAACTCACTAGGGGGGACCAGAAGGGTTTGGAGGAGACCTTGTTTCCCCTAGTGCCCCCCGGGATAACAAGGAATAACGGCCACAAGTTGTTGAAGAGTAGGTTTAGATTAGACATCCATAAGAACTACTTCACAGTTAGGGCGGCTAGGATCTGGAATCAGCTTCCAAGGGAAGTGGTGCTGGCTCCTACCCTGGGAGTCTTTAAGAAGCAACTTGATGCCTAGCTGACTGTGGTCAATTGTGGTCAGTTTTCCTCCTGCCCAGGCAGGGGGTTGGACTTGAAGATCTACAAGGTCCCTTCCGACCCTACTTCTATGATATGATTCTATGATTCTATGACCCATTAATGTCTCTGAATCAAATCGGAAGACTCCGATTCAATTTAGAGAGATTTAGAGAGATTCAATGATTCAGCCATAGATACAGCTTTATATGTTTTTTCTATGTACCTCGAGGTACCAGGCATGGCTCATGAATGCTGAGATGGTGGGGCAGATGGAACATCCCACAGGAGCATGGGGGGATGCCCCGTGCACTTGGCAGCAGACCCAGAAGTGGACCAGAAGTACTTCCCGTCCACTTCTGTGTCCGCTACGGAAAGTGTGCCCCCCCCCCCCCGCTTGGTGACCGGTGCCTCCTGGGTCGGGGGGGGGAGGGGGGGGCAACTAGGTTCCCTCTACAGCCAATCACTGAGCCAGGGAGGGATGGAGGGGGTCCCCCACATGCTCGGCAGCGGACCCGGAAATGGACCAGAAATTCATGAGCTCCACCTGGTACCTTGAGGTATGTAGAAAAAACATATAAAGTTGTATCTATGGCCAAATTGCTGATTCTCCAAATCAGAATCGAATCTTCAGATTCAGCTGAATCAAACTGGTACAGTGATCTGATTCAGCAAATCCCCTGAGTTGGGCCGAATCCGAAACGAATACTGCCCGCTTCACACATCCCTAGTACTTGCATATACAAGTGCTAAATGACTGCACAGTAACTGAAGTTACTGTGCTTACCGTGCAGTAACATTGCCAAATGGCTTTTAGGTGACACTGACTGTGCAGTAGCTTGTTACTACTGTGCAGTAGCATCACGTCACACTTCGTGCCATGCAATGCAACTGCACAGTACTAACAATCTACTGCGCAGTCAGCATTTTGTGTAGCCGTGGCCTCAGAGTCTCACATTAGGCACAATGGAGAAACAAATCAAAGTAAAAACAAAGAACAACAAGAAATACATTTTATGGGAATAGGCGGAGCAAAATGGTAAAATAAAATATTTGGAATTGTTCACACCAAAATTCCTGCTCAGTCAAATGCAATAACAGTCGTGTATGAAATTAAAGTGCTTCTCCAAATACATGCAGGATGAAATTACCATAAGGGGAAAAAAATTACTGGACACTGTGGGTGGCTCCCCATGTGTAAAGGCGTGTGCTTGAAGAGGCACAAATAGAAGTGGCACAAATTTGTGCTGCTGCTTTGTGTCCCATCACATGACCCTGCACATGCGCTTCAGCACACAGCAAATTGTCCTGGGTAGGAGTAGGGGAGGCCCCAGCAGTCTTCCATGGTGGCCTGGTGGCATGCTGAAACAGCAGGGGCAGCATGGAGGCCTGGTCAGAAGCCAGAGCATTGCTCTGGATAGTCCATAGTCCATTTGTGCTGATGCACCCTTTTTTGTGTCATTTTTTTGTTCCAGTGCTTTTTTTTTTTTTGCTACTAGGATTTCCCAATAGCAAATTTTGCAGCACGGTACATGTTTTCATGTTCCCCGCATGTGGTACCACAAACGGTACACCCTTGCATGTGAAGACCCATGCTGAAAGTCTGGAAATTAGTAGCAAAAATAGTAGCTTCAGTCTTGGCTATCTCTTCTTGGAAAGGTCTGGTTTTTTAATTTAAACAAAAATAAGTTCTGCATAAAAAGTAAAAGTAGGTGCCATTTGTCATAGTACGTAAACAAATGAGGCTTTCAAATGGGAGCTAAATTAACTATGGTTATTTTGCTCAGTAAAAAGGATGACTGATAACCTGTCATTTCTGTATTTCTGCTTTGGTAGTCTCATGCATTCTGGAAACTAGAATTGATCTAATGGGTAAATTAAGCAAATGCATGGAAAATATATTGATATTTAGATCATTGTATATGTTGTTCAGGCAGGCATGCAAATGAAAAGAGTAAGTGCCTGGGCCCTTTGCCCAGCAAGTTTTCACAAAAGAAAATAGGGCAGCAATGTTCATAGATATAAATCAATGTTCATAGGTTTACTTGATGCCTTATTCAATAACAGCTCAAAATCTCCATCCTCACCTACATTATGAGGCATCTTCAATGGGAAATGAATGGGATTACTTCTGTAGTATGATGCATCTCAGCGCAAAAGAGGATGGCAAGTCCCAAAATGTTATCTTCCCTTATTTTTCACTGTGGCCTCAAATATATCAGCAGTGCTGAACCCATATCAGTTCTCACTCAAGCAACACTGAGCCTGAGATATTAGAAATGTTTGTGAATGAAGTGCATAGCAAATGAAGATGACACTCTTCTGAGTTAAGTTCCCTTCTTACTGTTCAGCAACTGTCTGTTTTTCAGGGGACAATACAAAGAGATGCCATATCACTGTAGCACAATGTAGACTCATGCACTTCTGTTAGTAGTACAAACCTAATTCGGTGAGGAGGGCAAATTCTTTACTAACCTGGAGGGGGTGTGCTTTCTGCTTCCGTTTCATTCTCTAAAAATGAGGAAAGAAAGAAAAAAACAGAGTTGTTGAAGCTGAAGTAAAATGAATATTTTTCATATATGTAGGGCCGTATCCTAAGTCCTAATGGACTTGGGCACTTGAGTGTGATCCTTTTCTATCCTGCTCTAGTCCCTGAAAAACTGTTAACTCAAAAGCTAGGTGGGTCCTCCTCTTCCTCACTGTTCTTTGTGACTTAGTTTTAAGACTAAGATGACAAAATGTTATAAAAACAGATACAGTCTTAGATTTCCCAAGAACTGAACAGAGTAAGATCTGGCACTTGGTGCAGATCTGGTGAATCCACACACATTTAGCATTGGTTTAAACATTCAAACATAATTTGAAAAAATCAGCTTATGTTTTCATTCCTACAGCACACATCTTTCCACAAATCTTCCATCATTTCTGTATGGCAGCTTCTTCACAATACTAATAATCCTATACATTTACATTAAAAATCTATGTTGTAGAGCAGGGACACAAACCATGGTAGGGTCCATCTGATACTACAGATAGAGAATTTCCATATTCCCTCATTATACCATATTTATTTACATACCACACACACTTTTAACAAAAATTAGTCAGCCAAAATTGTCCATAAATATCTGTGGTTTCAGTACAAGTTGGAGGCACAAAATATTGTCTTTAAAAACCACCAAATGGATTACAGGAGAGAAGTTGTCTGTCAACCATTTCCTGAAAATATTGTTATTGCATTGTCTAAGCTAGTTTTATCTTACGCTGTTCTTTTCACATATGCAGAAATACATCTACTTTTATGTCTCTCTCACATGTGCCCAGTTTTGTAGCATATTGAATGTAATATACAACCTATAGAGTACAACAGGTTGAGCACATAAAGGATGCTACACTGTTGTTCACCATAGTGAATTTCCCTCCATAACACTTTTTGATTAAGAGATCAGTTCCATTCCTCCATGTTATTATTTGATATGGAATATATAGAAGAAAATGTGCTCTTAGTAGTTGTATGACATGGTATCAAATTTCCTAACTCATTTCAGACTTCCTTTTGGGATCATATATGGTCCATCTTGGAAATAACATAATGAAAAAAACCTATATTCATGAGAATATTCTTCATAGTCATTAGAACTCTTTTCAAGAGCTGATCTTTAAAGCAAATTAACATAGCTTGTTTCCAAACTATAACTATCTCAGAATACTTATTGGAGATAATGTACTAAATTCTAGCTTGAATTTTTGAGCAAGAGAAAATGTAAAAGGTTTAATTGTTCTGTGGCAGAGCACAGGGTGTCTCTGCCACTTTAAGGGCTTGGGGCTGGCAGCCTCCAGGTGCCCGATTAGGGCAGCCATTTTACAGACATGGGCTGCCTATATAAACAAGGCAGTTTGGCTGCGGGGGGGGGGGGGGGGTAGCAACATTGCCTGGCTGTAGGGCTGCTGTGAATGACCTGGAGGTAAGGGGGAGCTGCAAGGGGTTGGTAAGGAAGCTCCTGGTCCTGGGCATGACCTGAAACTGCACCCTGCCGGGAGTGGGTGGCCTGGTGGGGCTCTCAGTGGCGTGGGAGCCCCCAGGAAATGCCAGGCCAGTTATCACCCTGGTGAAAGGCGGGTTGGGATGCCTTAACCCCTAGCTCCCACCACCACCAGGTGGGTTACCCATGTGTCTGTTGGGGGGCCCAGATGGGCCAGTGTTGTGAGGGGCCCAGAGAGGGCGGACCCTGAGAGTGGGAGTGATGTGGGCGTGGTGCTGCGGTTGCCCCCGAGAGGACGGGGAGTAGTGGCACGGTGAGGCCCAGTGACAGAGTGAGCAGCTAGAGAGACCCAGCCCGAAGGGGAGAGTACCCTCGACTGGCCCAAGCTGGGTCCAGGACTACGGTAGTCAAAAGGGCCGGGGGCCCACCGCGAGGGACGCCTAAGAGCCGGGGGCCTGGGGACCCGACTGGCCTGGAGGTGGGCCAGGGCCAGGTAGCCGAAGGTTCCGGGGGAACCACACCCGAGAGGGGAAGATAGCTTCTGGGGGGCGAGGTAGCCCGGATGAAGGCGGAGTGGCCGCCTGATAGGAAGGATCAGAGAGGGGTCCTGTTAGGGCAATTCTGGGGCCCAGTATGGGGCCGGTGATAGTGTTAACACCGAGATGCCATCTGCGAGGCTTAGGCTGCGGTATTAGGAGAGGTCGGAGCCGCAGAGCGCCCCCTGGCATCGGGGCATTTAAATGGGTAGCCTCCCGCTTAATTGACATCGATATATGAATCAATTATCATCAAAGGCGTGGCGGGCGAGATAAGTGGGCGGTTGCCCAGAGACAGGTGGGCGGGCCACAAAGAGCTCGGCCCTGAGTAGGCCTGCTGTCACGGTGACAGGCAGGCGGGCCACAGAGTTCAGCCCTAGGAGGCCCCCTGTCACATGTTCCAATTGTAATAGCGGACATTAAAGTTGGTGCATACCAAGCCCTGTCATGTAACAGGGTATTAACCTTTGGAGCCCTGACCCAGACCAAAACCAGGCACCAAGTTTCAGTTCCTGAAACACCATGTAAGACTATTCCCCTGCCACTAGCTCTAATTATAACTAAATACATACTACTTATTCTTAAAAAAAAAAAAAATCTAATGTTTAAAAGGGAGAAATAATTTTAGTATGGAGATAAGCTTGAGCCAAATAGGTATGGAGGGATTTATAAACTTTCACTAGTAGAAGTGGTCAGTATATTGAATTAGAATAATGAATACATAACAGATATTGTAGCCACTACCTACAGGGATAAAGACCAGGATTATAAATCCTGAAGTCACAAACATCTTCCATATAATCTAGACATCAGAGACTCTCCATTAGATGTCAGTAGATATGCAGTTCAAGTAATAGCTTTATGCAGTTTAAACCAACTTTTTTTTTTTCTGGATTTCTTCTGACTTCTTGTGTTTTGCTTTGAGTTTGACTTTAAACAATTCTTCCAGCTAAAAGCAATACTTCCCCTTTTGCTTGATTTGGGTTTAAGAACCATGTGAGGCCAGTCACCATTTCATAGTGGGTGCATCTACACATCACCCTATGGCGACGTAGCGATGCATTACATCGCTGTACAGCATGCTATGGCAAGATAGCCATCACAGGAGTCTACATGTGATCGCCAGTTATGCCTCCATAGCAATGTGCTCCCTGGTTATAGCATGCCGCTATAGTGACATAATGGCAAAATCTAAGTATGTGCCATGCGCACGGCACAGTAACCACCCATACTGCACTATGCTTTCGAACTTCCAAAAGGTGATGCGTAGATGCGCCCAGTGTGTACTATATTTTAATACAGACAAAATCTCTTGTAACATCTCCCCCTCATGACTGCATAGACACTCTTCTCACCCACTGGAAGTAAATTAACATATCTGTGACAATCCCATTTAATATCAAAGCAATATCAGAAAATAACATAATATACATTCAACTGTTTGACATAAAGAAATTGAGTGCTACTATCAAGCAATCAGTCATTTCTCCTTGGATCACCAGCAACAATGTACTACTTGTGGGCTATGGACAACAATTTATAGATCAAGACTCATTTTTCCAAACTCAGTCCAGGCTCACATGTGATGCACGTACCTTTCAGTGAGTCTAGCTTGAGTTTTGGACTTTATTCTTAAGGCTTTTAGCAGCTTTACCACTAAATTATACCTTATAGGTAACAGACTTTCTGTTTTTGATTTCATAGAATCATAGAAAAGCAGGGTTGGAAGGGACCTCAGAAGGTCATCTAGAGTAATGCAGGGCATGATTTCAAATCTCAAGTATTAATATAATATAATAATATTTCATTGTTTTAAATCTCAAGTATTAATATAAACTGGTAAAAGGCTTTTAACATAGTACAGACATTGTCTTATGCATTGAAACATGCAAGAGACATTGGCTGAAGTCTGAATCTCAAAGAACTAAGATGATTTTTTCTTAAATACTTTGCAAGCTGCTGTTGAGAGTCCTCAAAGAAGAAGAGAGCTAAGAAGAGACATGTAAGTATAAAGATAAAGGAACAAGAAAGGAAAGGAGTTCCAAGTGTAGGGGACAGCATAAAAGGTGGTGTGACTCCAAGGGAATCTTTTGGCCATGTGTGACCCCTTTAATGGTCATGGTTGGCCGACAGCTTCATTCCTCAGGACAGCCAGGAAAAACCCATTAATAGCATCCCAGTAGCTTCCACCTCTGCAAAGAATGATAGCCCTTTCTGGCTGACCTCTGGGAAAGAACTGCCAGCCAGGAAAGAGCTCAGCAAGTTCATCCAACAGTTACTGTTGTGTGCGTTCCTGATGAAGCATGCTCACTGGAGTCCCCACATGCCATTCTGAACAAGCCAGTTGCCTTATATGGCCCTCTGGCAGGGCATTGTCAGAGACATTACAGTGGAGAAAGCACTGGCTTGGGCTGACCAATGCAGTTTTCTACAGCTCCTAAAGAGAAGAAACACTGTTTGGTGAATCATAATGAGCTTGCTGAACTACAGAATCCAGAAGGCTGATGAAACCTCCGGGGATATGATTGAAGATGTTAAATTCCAGCTGTTTGGAAAGCAAAAAAACCTGTTCCTTAAAAAAGCAGGGTGGCGCACATGGTGGCTGCATGTGCCACCAGAAACCAGAGCCTAGGCAGCCAAAGCCACAGTCCAACTGCCGGCCAGGTTCCATGCTGCCAGATCACCGAAGCTGCTCCCGCTGAAGACCCTCAGCAGAAAAGTACCTAAGAGTAAATGAATAAGTTGAAAACAATGTTTTTCTTGTTACTAGCTAATAATGCCAATAAGATGCAATGGGACTGTATCATGGCTTCAGTACTTGTGACAGGCCATCAGTTTGCTGAACGTTTCTTCTATCCAGTAGCTGTGGAATAGCTCACTGGGCAACTCAAACCAGAGCTTTATCCACTGCCAGGTTCCTGACAATGCCTTGCCATGTAAGGGCCATGTAAGGCAACTGGGATGTTCATGGCACCTGGGGATTCCAGTGGGCATAAGTGGAAGCTAAAATGAATTTTGCTCCTTGTTGCTGTATCTGCGGCAAAAAACAGTGCGCTGAAACAAAGGCTTTGACCCCTTTCTGGCACCTATTTCAACAAAGCAACTTTTACAGAGTCTTAGTAGTACATGTTGGGTAAATTTCCTGGCTTGTTTTGTACTCTGTAGTTTGTCTGTTAGACATGAAAGGTTTAAGACAGCTGACTAGAAACAAGTAGACAGCAAGCAAGGGAGTTAACTTAGCATCACCACGTACAAGGGCTGCATAGAAAGGATAGTATGTCAAGAAGCATAATTAGCAAATAAAGTGAAAGCACAACTGTCACTTAGATAGATAGCATCTCCAGAAATGCTTTCATGTCTCAGTCATGTCATGAGGAGTATTATGGATTTGATTTGACACAGGATATGAGCACCTAGAGCCAAGACGTTTTTATTTTCTGATTTATAATTAAACAAGAGCACACGCAGTCTTGAAAACCAGCAGAGGTTATAACTTGAATCACCACCAACAATTTTCAATCAACTATTGGTAGCCACATCATAATTAAGATTGCATTCCATTAATCAGTTAAAATGGAGTTAAAACTCTTCTTATTATGTATGCAGTTAATTAAGTTTAAATAAGTCCCATGAAATCATTAATGTGCTAAAGTTAGGAACCTGCTTAAGAACCTTGCTAAATCAGGACCTTTATTATTAAAAATTTCAGTTCCCATTTAGGTATTGTCTGCAGTGGGATCAGAACTGCATTATCAAAAACCCATTAAACACAGCCGTGGCTCAAGGCTTAAATATAGTGACCTGACTTTCAAAAGTGCAAGCTATCCAGCAGTTTCCATTGATTTCAACTCCAGCAAGAGGCATAGGGACTCCATGAAACAATCTAATATATTTTATTTATTTCTTTGGCATACATCACCAATTATTCTACTTGAATGTCAATGTAAGGAGCTGTTGGTTCCTTTAAAGCCAGCCTTTGGCCCTGAACTATACTGATCTTGTCAGCAAAGTACGTGGCACTTACAGTTTAAAGGACTCCTAGTAACTAAAGACTATTAAGAAGCATGCTGGAAAAGTCTGCTATACAACCCTACTCATCTCTGGTACTCTGGTGTTAGGTCTGTTATAGATGGGCCAAAGAAGAAAACTGAAGGGGCATATCCAGATGAACACAGACGTGCACACTACACACACCAGAGATCCTGGTGTAAAAAACCTCCATGTCTTTAAAAAGTGGGGTGGCGCACATGACAGCAGCATGTGCTACCAGAAACCAGAGTCTGGCCAGCCGGAGCCACACTCCAGCTGCCAGACAGGCTCCGTCCTGTTGGGTTGCTGCAGCTGCAGCCCCCAAAGGCCCTCAGGACCCCAAATAAGCCCAGATGCTGGCCCCAGCCTCCCCTACTCCACCCAGGGGAAGTGTGTCACATGCCATGTGCCAGAGCACACATGTACAAGCATGGTCCAAGGAATCTTTGTCTGCAGGGAAATGCACATTCCCACTTGTGAGGATGTGCCCAAGGGCTGCATCTACACATGCAATTAATTTGAAACAATATACTCCAAAGCAGTTTACACCAGAGTAAACTACTCCCAGGCATATCATCTATGCAAAATTTGAGCTGGGGTGGAGCAGTTTAGGCCAGAGACAATCCTGCCTGGCAATGAGGTTGTAGGTCCCTTTGTGTGTCCTGTCTGGTCCCTGCCCCTGGGTGCCAGCTGATGTGGGGCCCAACATGGTGGCAGCTGGTAGCAGGCTCAGTGGGTGGTGGTAGATTCAAGGAGGCTCCATCTGGTGGCAGCAGGTGGCAGCAGTTGGCAACAGGCTTGGAGAGTCAGCCCCAGGCTCTGGGCAGCAGCATCTGGTGGCAGAAGGGCTGGCTGGATCATGAGGGTGCTGAAAGTATGGAGCCATCTGGATAGGTGGCAGGCAGGAGCTGGCCCCCGCTGGATGGCCTGACTGCGTGCAATGCATGCCTGCAGTCAGTGTCTACACATGCATTTAATCACAGTTAATTACACTGCTGTAAAATAGTATTGTCTTTGACAGTTTTATTTTATGCTGGCATTAATTAGTTTACTGCAGCCTAGTAGTGTAACGTGTAGACAGAGACAATTTACTTCACAGCTAATTAGTCTTCAGGTTAGTGCACATGTAGATATGCCAAGGTGTCTTAAAAAGAATAGTTTTGCTTACAATTTTTCCCCCTAAGTCGGTAGTTCCCAACATGTTTACAATCGTGGACCGGAAGTGATAGTGGACCAGCAAATTGCGGACTGGCATACTGCAGACCAGAAGTGACTGGCATACTGCGGACCAGCAGCCAACCCTTTTTATACTGAATATAAAAAAGGGTTGGCTGCTGGTCCGCAGTATACCTGTCACTTCCAGACTTCTGGTCCAGCAGCCAACCCTCCTGCGGACCGGCAGCCAACCCTTCGTGGCCCGGTACCGGGCCATGGCCCCAGGGTTAGGAACCTCTGCCCTAGGTGAAGAAGTGACCCTGGGCATTGAAGTATAACTTTCATAAAGTCTAAGGATACCATTTACCTTTCAAGGACCCAGGACTGAAACATCCAATAGAGAGAGAGGAAATCCCCTCTACAGTCCAAAAGGGATGGAGCTTATAGGGCTTCTTTGGCAGGCTGACAGTGAATAAAGCTAATTTGTTTAGCTTTATGGTGTGTCTGCTGCAACAATATTACAGTTAGAACCGCAGTAGGAACTGGCAGCCCCTTAGGAGCAATAACAGAACTCAGCTTAGAAAGCAGGATAAGTCACCTTCACTTGAAAGGGAAGGGAGTAGCTGTATTACCATGAATCCAGGCAAGAGATCTGTGGCATGCACCAACAGCTTATCAAGGTAACTTACATATGCTAAAGTGATATGAAGAGGACAGTGACCCTATACTCTTCATCATCCAGACCTGCCAACTTGTCTCAGCCTTGAAAAGATGGATTAAATTCATGGTCATACCCTTCATGGGTCAGACAAATATAACTATTGCTCAGGCATTCCTAAAATGCTAACTCCACTAGTCAGATGAAAATAAATAAATTATTCATTTAGGGAAAGATTGTGGCTCTCTGCATCCCATATGTGGCTATACTATGTAAAGATCCTCTAGCTCCTAGGTATTGTCTATGTAAGAGCTCAGAATGCCAGCCTCTGTGCTCGTGGTTGCAAAATGGCTGCAATGGTGCTTGCTTGGGAATGGCTTGATAGAGAAAGACCCCGATTGCACAGAAGGTTAAGCTATGCTAGTCACCGGCTAGTCAGCTACAGAGTAGTAGGTTGTACTTCTTAAAGTAGTGTGTATCTCTCTTTATCCCCAAATGCTTAAAAGAATCTGGAAAGCATTCTAAATCCCTCCAGTGTTTCCCTCAGGGCAATGCAGTGCTAGACCAACCTTATTACAGGGAAGTGACTAAAGCTAACATCTATTCTAGCCCTTTGTAAACCATAAGTTACTTAAGAAAACTATAAACAAAAACCAGCCATCAGGACCTGAATTAAACGAGCTCAGAGATGGAGGGCTTTTGGTCATCCAAAGAGATGGTCCCATTGCTTCCAATGGGACATGTTTTCTTGGCATTAAGCATGTGTTTTGATAAATTACAACCAGAGTCCTCAGCAGCTTGCAGAATTGACTGCAATGATCCTGTAAACTAAATTTCTACCTGTGCTTTAGCAGTGTAACTACTCAAAGTGAGAAATATCACATATGTATAAATTAAATGCATCTATGATTTGTATGTGGGATATATATATTCCACAAGTTATTCTCAGTCTGAAAGGAAACAGAAAATCATAGAACCAGGTAAATCATTACAATTCATTCTGAATATCCTCATATTCTTCTTTTATTTTAAAATTAAGGTTAATATGGTAACCTGAATAAATTAAATCTTTAGGTCCACGTAGAAAAATATCTGAAGCATTCATGGCTTTGTTCCAAGTCATGTGATGAACAAATAATTAAACTTTCTTGGCTCTCTGGCCCACTAGTTTGTGTTAATATACAATATTATTATTGTATATTAATAAGTATTAATATTCATGAATATATAGACATTTTAATCCTGGATTAAGACCTGTAAATAAAGACTGATGTAATGAAGTTCTGAAAGTGGACATATAAATTGTTCCTTTGTTTTTTATTGCACAAAAGCCACTGCTTCTGGATTTTTGTTCATGATCCACTGTAGTATTGGTTTAATAGCTGATCCTTCTAAAGTTAGGGGATCATTTGTAGTCAGTACATGGTGAAATGAATTTGTACATCTTTTAATTTCCAAATCTTACACTTTTTCATGAAAAAAATGAAACAGGGACCAACAAGGAAAAATAATGGAAATGTGGTCCCATTTTCTCAAGTACAGGAATTTATCAGTTAACCGTTTGGAAGCACATAGAAAAAAGGGCAATTTTCTCTTGTATCACACCAAGCTAAAATAAATTATTGCAGGAAACGGGGTATTTCCACCTGAAAATTGTCTTTAGTTTGCATGGATGACCCCTGCAATCAAAATGCCTACACTTTCCATGAGAAAAAGGCACTTTATATCCGGTAGGTAGGAGTTGATAATCCATTCGCTGGTACAAGGTTGTGAAGTCTTGCTCTCAATCTTGGGATTGCATATGTACTGTAGTTAGGAATTAGGAGGCTGCCAAAACGTTGTCAGAGACTGGATACAGATGTTCAGTTTCCACCAGGATTCACTGCTTTCTCGGCAGAAGCCAGAACTGTGCAGAAGCTCAGATTTTTTCTCCCGAAGCAAATATAACATTCTCATAGGTCTAGAGCCCTCCTAGCTCTACTGTGGTTGCCAACTGCCACCTGAAACCTCCCATACAGGGGAGAGGGTGGGCTGTCAAGTGATGTGCTCCCAGGATGGGGGTGGTCCAGAGAGCAGTCCTCTATTGCCCCCTGGCTGTAGAGCTTGCCTGTGAAACTCTCCAGCCATGAGACTGGAAGAATGTCTGTACAGTCCAGCTCCCAGGTTATTTTTCTATCATAAGAAATTTCTTCCAGTAGAAAAGAATGTCTGTACACAGCCAGAGTTTAAAATAGATAAATAAAGTAAAATTTGGTTAAATTAATCTAATTAACAAGTTCCTCATGCATTATCAAGCTCACTGCCAGACCAGAGAAAATGTATTATTTCTCCCTCCCTTTCCCCATCTATATTATTTTAAAAATAAGGACATGAACAAAAATTGGTTTGTGAACATTCATGCTTTGAGGAGAAAAAATAGATCTTTGAACTTCTTGGGTCCAAAGGTAAGCAGGAAACAGCGTTCCCTTTGAAGCCTAGAGCTGGCTAATTTTTTTTTTTTAACTGAAATTTTCCAATTGGGTTTTTCACTGTTCTTGTTCTTTGACTGGACCAGACATGGGGAGGTTAGAAATCTCATATTTTCCTGCATACAACATGACCCAGAATATAATATGCACATTGTTTTTGAAAGGCAGAATGAAGTGGGGGAGGAAAGATTTTTCCAGAATTATAGCTGAGCAGGGACAGAGCCTGGTCTTCGGCTGTATGAAGAGCAGGTTCCCTGCTTAGCCTATGAAGTAGGAGGAAAGAAAGAAGGAGCATATAGGAAACAGCAAAATTGCCACAACAATGTTTAACTTGATTAGTGGAACATCAAGACCATTAAAAAGGAGAGAGAGTCATTAACACCTGTGGAGGGGAGAACAAGAAGCCATTATATCAATTGATTTCCTCAGCTACCTGAACACTAGTACCACAAGCAGGTACTAGTGGAGAAGGAATCATATCAGAGTGCTTCTATCATGAGCAGAAAATCAGCTTCCCCACTTCATACTCACAGCCCAATTGCAGGGGGGGGGGGCTGATTTTGGGGGAAAGATGCACATTGTATGTGAGAAAATATGGTAAAATAAAATGAGGGAAGGCTATGAAGTTTCCTGAACATACACAAGAGAAATCAACTTTTTTTTCAGTTGCCCAAAACATGCAGTCAATAGCATAAAATTTCTACACGTGTAAGTTAAATTGATTAAATTCTAGCTGACACACTTTCTAGAGCTGTAAGATTGATGCATACTGTCCTTCCACTGCAAAAGTTTAAAGGTAGATCTTCTTTCAAGACACTGTGGCCCCTTTCGGAAATGCATGGGTTCATCATCATTTGTCAAGGCTATTGAATTGCTAATAATAATAAAACAAATGCACATGGTCTGTTGCATGGATTTACCATTATGAAGTTAGAACTTTATTTTTAAGGGTCACCAAAGGAGTGTATCAATTCTATTTCCCCCACTCCATTGTATTCTCTTACTAAGGTCTGCACAATTAGTAACACTGATAGCTCATGAAGTTGGATATCTCCATATTTCTTTCCTATTTTTCCACACAGAATGCAAATAACTGCAGTTTATAATGGTGGCCTCAGCACAGTACACTTTAGTGATTTATTTTATTTCTAATCCACAAAGTTTAGATTATTTTATTCAGAGCTCATCAATAGCTATTAACTATCATCAGGTAGTACAGTCACTCACCTAAAGATCAACAATACTTTCTTAAACCTTAAAGGAGTTCATAATATTTAGGACATAAACCTCAAGCTTGAGTCAGTTTTGGAAACAAGGATGGCAGATCCAGGATAGGCTTTGAGAATAAACTTGATCCAACTTATGTTTTCATGTGGAAACTATGTTAAAACTCAATAGTTTGGCTGACCTTTACTATGAGCCCTTGAAGTTCAAACATGCCACCCAATGTGACAACCATAGGTTATAAGGACACATGCACCCGTGAGAGTGAGTTTCATGCAGCTTTTGTTCTTTCCTTGCTCCTATAGTCAAACCAAAAAACTGTTTCCACCTTTTTTCCTTTCTGAACAGACACAAATGTAACATAATTTGGACAACCAACTGATTGCAGTATTTATTACACCTATAAAATTCCAAGTGCAAAATTGCCTCCAGAATAACTTTTACCTTCAATTTGAAAGTACTAAAAGGAAACAGGCCTTTTACATTTCTGGATGTAAAGTGTACTCTTTCTTAAGCTATCCTTGCCTTAAAAGCAAGATGCCAGGCTCGCTGATGCTAAATGTCTCTACTTTAAGTAAAATGGACCTAGTTCACCTCTGATATGTATCCTTTAAAATGGATAAAAATGTGACCCACTCTTAAAAAAAAAATTGTACCCCGTGTGAATCTTATTCCTCATACCTCCCTTCCCATGCTATTAAATATTCTGTTAAAGGAATAATTTCTCTTGTCAAATACATTGAATAATAATGGCTTTTTAATCCATACATGCATTGGAACTGAGAGAAAGCAGAAGACAGGCTGATATATGGCTATACATTAGGGCTGTGCGAAACTTTGGTCACTGATTCAATTTGGCATAGATTCGGCCCGATTCAATGGCTGAATCTCCAAATCCAAATTGAATCAGGAGACCCTTTAATCTCTCCAAATTGAATCGGGGCCCTCTGAATTGATTCGGAGAGATTCGGAAAGATTCTATGATTTGGACATAGACACAGCTTTAAATATTTTTTCTACATACCTCGATGTACCAGGTGGCTCATGAATGCTGAGATTCTGGGGCAGATGGAGCATCCCACAGGAGCATGGAGGGGTCCCCAGTACGCTCAGCAGCAGACCTGGAAGTGGACCAGAAGCACTTCCAGTCCACCTCTGGGTCTGACAGGGAGTGCGCTGAGGGGCCCCCTGCACCTCCCAACTCGGCAACTGGTGCCTACTGGGTCTGGGGGGACACCCAGGATCCCTCTGTGGCTGATTGCTGAGCTGAGGGAGGTGCAGGGGGGGCCCCCAAATACCCCTGGTCCACTTTCGGGCTCGCCGCTGAGCATGTGGGCCCCCCCCGGTGCTCCTGTGTTATGCTCCATCTGCCCCACCATTGCAGCATTCATGAGCCCTGCCTGGTACCTCAAAGTATGTAGAAAAAACATTTAAAGCTGTGTCTATGGCTGAATTGCTGATTCTCCATATCAGCACTGAATCTTTGGATTCAGCCAAATCAAATCAGGGACAGTGATCCAAATCAATTAATCAAATCACTGTCCCTGATTCAGGCCAAAGCCAAATCCAAATCTGAATCAAATACTGCCCATTTTGCCCACCCCTACTATGCATAGGGCTTATTGGGAACAATTTTCCAACTGAAAATGCAATTTCCATAAAATTAAAAATTTCCCAGGGAAATATAAAATGAAATATTTTGTTTGGATTGGGTCAATTCAAATCAGAATATATCTTGTTCTGTTGAACTGTTTCAACATTCTCTATTTTGCAGGGGAAGTTAGGGAACAATGTTTTATGGGAGTGGTACTTTAAGCCCTGTTCCCTCCTGTGGTCTGAGGTCTTTGGAAGACTATATTGCCTATAAGTAAGTTGGCCATATTTCCCAAATCTCAAAATGGGATATCTGGCAAAGCACTTGTTACTTAAGCAATTCCTTCTTAAAGGTCCTCTGGAATCTCACAGGACCCTGCTCCCTCCCTGCCCTCTCATATGCTCAGCTGTGTTCAAGCTCTGATCTCAGCTGAGCATGCCAGAGAGCATGCGTGTGTGGGGAAGGGGCAGAGCACAGAGATGCAGGAGAACAGGAAACCCCTAACTGTGCCCTCTGGCTGGAAAGCACTACTGCTGTGTTCAGTCAAAGGACAAAAATGTTTATCTGAACAAATTAATGGGATGCCTAGGACAGGTGTTAAAAATGGCACTGTCCCAGTGAAAACAGGATGTATTTTCATCCTACCCCATAATGCAATGCAGATTTTCCTCTGACTAAACTTTGCATGAGTTATCATGAGTCTCTAATAGGTATGAATGCACCAAGGAAAAGGCAATCTATTCCAGTAATCTCACCCATGCTAGAAAAGTGAGCATTAATCTTCCAAATTAGAATACCCATATGGTCACAATGGAAAAATGCAGCTTAACATTGAAATAACTTGGGGAAAAAGGGGTAAAGTTTAATATCAATAAACAAAATAAATCTTGAGACTGCTGTGATATTTCATTCTGAGCAAACTTCAAAATAAAACCTTTCAATATTTCCAAATCAAAATCATATGGAATTTTCTTTATATAGATTTAAATTTCAAAGTTTTCTTTCAGACTTAAATACGAGAATTTCCACCAGTCAGAAATTGTAAATTATGGAGAGCTCTTCTTCAAAATAAATGGTGTAGTCAGGTCATGTCTCTCTTATGCCTCTAGTCTTCTTTCAAATGACTTATTTGCTACTGTATCACTATGTAAAAGAAATTACAAGCTCCACTTATCCATACCTATCAAAACAAAATCCATGGTAAGTAGAAGTGTATGACCAGGAAGAAGTTTGGGGTTCTACTCACAAAGCTTTATGAAACAGAAGAACATCTCAATGTAGTAGTATTTTCATAAAACTGCCTCCTGATGCCAGACAAGAAACACTCACATTTCCAGTTTATCTGACTGGAATAGACATATCATCATCTGTTTCTCTCCATCTCACTGATCCTGTGGCATGGCCTCGGAGGAAAATGCCTCTCTAGCTTCCTCCACAAATGAGGCCTCCTCTGCCCCCTGCCCTCCATGCATAGGAGTAAGACTCTTTTTTTGGTACGGCATTACAGTAGGAAATGGTACCACAAAGACTGTCAAGGGCAAAGTTGGCCAGATCTAGTTTGAGATCTTGCCTTGGAGCTAATGTAACTTGGGGGAGGGTTTCTTCTCTAATCAGTTCCAAAGGGTAGTTTTCCTAGAAACCTGACTTGCCACTGGGGAAACTGCTGAGAATATTATTCTAGAAAGACAGCCTTGTTGCTCCTATTAACTTGTGTAAGCGTGTGTCTACGAGTGCACTTTAATGCACAATTGCCTATTTTACTGGGCATTAAAGTGTCATGTAAAAAACAGTGCAATTACAGTAATGCTCAGTAAAATAGGATGCACATTAAACATTACTGAAAAACTGTGTACAATTGTTACTGGGCATTAAGGTAGCCAAATGTACATTTCTTTGCTACCTTAAATTGGAGGTACTAAATTTAATGTGAATTTGAAAAAGCACCTTAATGCATATGTAGATGTGCCCTAACTGATCCAAAGTTGAAGTCTTGCCTTCTCCAAGCATTAGAAAATCATGAGTTGGGGCCCAAAATCATGAGGTTGGCTTAAATAATAAGACTTCTAAATATAAACTGGGGGTTCTCTTGATTTGTTCTTGGGTTTGTAGCTCTTTGGCCTCAGTGCTGGCAGTCAGGCACCTCATGCCTGAGGGTCTGTGCTTAGCCTTTTCTTTTCCCATGTTACATTTTCTATATTGCATGTACTTCCTGCTTCTGTGAAGGTGAAAACCTGCTAATTGTGCGAATCTCAATTCTTTCTTGGACTTGACCAAAAATACCTTATCATAAGACTCGCGATAGAACTATGAGAATGAGGGAGTTAGTAAAGTGCTGTGGGCATTGGAAATAGTTATCATACAGAAATGCACAAGCTATTTGAGAAGACACTTCAAATCACAGGCTTGACTAGATAAATGTACATATTCAGTTGAAAATATTTTGTAGGAGAACAGAGAAATCCTTTCTGCAAAACAGAAAAAGAAAACAAGGGCAAAGAAGAAGGGCCAGAGGACAGAGGTCAGATTTCCTCTTTAAAAATAGGTCAAAGGAAAGCTTAGATGGAAGCTTAGTAAGACTGGAGAGAATGTCATGGAAAAAATGTTATCAGGCATCTGACCCTCTGTGCCTTCACTGGAGTCTACATCTGTATATGAGCAGCCACAGACCCTGGGATGTTTAGTCTTTTTTATTTCGTGCCTTCACATTCAATTCTTAAAGAAGGAAAAAGGCCATGCATTATGTCTGCGCCTCTCTCTCTCTCTCTCTCTCTCTCTCTTTCTCTCTCTCTTTCTGTCTCAGTAAGGGAAACAATCAGTCAATCAATGGGTGGGGATCTTTCTTCTCCTTTTACCCATGCAGAAGTGCACAGCCTAAACTAGAATCCCCTTTTCAAATGTATAACTTAAACTAGAAAGAAGGCACTGCAGAGTAGCACCTTATAGACTAATTCAGAGAGGCATAATCATTTGTAAGCCATAGCTAACTGTCAGGTACTAAGCATCTAACTAAGATAATAATGAAGATGATAGCATCCGACAAAGAAAACAGTTGCTTATAAAAGCTTACACCTCTCTGAATTTCTGAATAAGTTAGTCTATAAGCTGCCACTTTTTCCTACCTTTTGCCTGACTTCAGACTAACACAACTAACTACATCTAAACCAGGAAGTTTGGATACTGCCAACGTCACAGGCTAAGTACAGTCCTAAAACATGAGGCTGAATTGATTCAGTCTTTGCAGGTTAATCTAAACTGCATAGATTGAGCCAATAAGCAAGTGAACAGACATTCACTTTCGATTCTGGAATTGACTACAGTGGTCCAGGCCAGAACCCTTGGGGTGCTAGAACACATCTCCCTACTGGGCTAGAGCAGACAGCTTGAGCCACGGCTAACACACCCATGCTGTGAGGTGGGGTTTGCAGGGGAAGTGAAAAACATCCTGGGATACTGGGGACTGTGAGCTAACCTGAATCTGGAGGGGATTTGGAACAGAAGTTCAATAAACTGATTTAATCTAAATCAGTTAAATCTGATACTATAAAAATCCAGTTTTATCTTAAACCAGTTTCAGCCATTTGAAAGTGGTTTATATACATTGAACTTCTGCTGTGTTACAGATTTGAACTTATCTGATCACTTATACCAGTTTGTGTGTAATGTCTGTCCCTAGCAATAAAGGGTGTATACTTTACAACATGCCTATTCCTCATCTAAATGAGTGTGCAACCACTCTAAAGGGGTCCTCTCCTCCTCTATGAATTAAGTCAGAACAGACCCCTTTGGTGCAATCATATGATCAAAATAACTAGCATCAGGCCTCACATACTGATGGAAGAGCTATGGCAACTGATTGCATGCTACCCTCTGTTACATGTACTGACAAACTGTACAGGAACATCTTCAGTGACGAGATAGCAGGGACCATCTTTGCAAACTTCTGCTCAAGACCCTGTGAGAGCCCTTTTGTGTTGGAAGAGATTCATCATTTTGAGAAAGCAGAGGTGGAGCAGAGAAGGAGAGGGACCACAGAGCGATCACTCCACACATCATGCTGTATGCCTTAGGTCCTGGGAAACTGCTGAGCAAGAATCAGGCTGGTAGGTGTTGCTAGATGATAATAGCTAACAGTAATTCCCTTTCCACATCTGCAGCATCTGAAGAGCAGATGGGAGTTCAATGCAGCTGCTGGTGGAGACTGCTTGCTAAAATGGTTTCTTCAGTTGCTATGCTGCCTCAGCAGAGAAGAGAAAACCAAACCTCTACTCCAAAGTTCCTTTGCTCTGCAGTTTGTGAATGTTTCTGGACAGCCATGAGTTTAGGCATCGTACCTTTGACTAATTTAGAGGGGTAAAAGGGATCAGACTATCCCCAGTGAACTGACTGGGAAGGAACTCTTCAGATGGAACTTATGGAGCCTACTGACTTTGAGTATTGCACGAGGAAGATGAGTCTAAAAAGAAGTGTGATCTTATTCAAGCTTGAAAAAAAAACATTGTGCAATAGAAACATCCCCCCACCCTATGTATGAACAGGCCGTAGCGTGAAGGTGTGAATATGTGTCACATTAGTATGTAGATCTGCAGATCTGTGCTAGAAAGTACCACAGATAAGTAAGGCCAGATTAACGGACAACTGGGGAAAGTGTGGAGACACAAGGAGAGAAACATGGGTTTTAAAATAGCAGAAGAAAATATGATCATGAGGAATGAACTTGGCACTATCAATTTATTGTTTTAGCTGCCACATCTAAAATTAGGGAGAAGAGTTTTATCTGAACTAGAATATGTTTTTGGTCACCAAAAAGAAAACCTACAGCTTCAAGTCAAATGAAATGTTCCAGTTCAAATTGGTACAGCTGAACCAGAAAACTCTTCTGATCACAACAAAAATGAATCATTTTCCCCTTTTGCTCTTTATTGAAAATTCCTAAGTACAGTGCAAATGCTAGCAGTGTATAATAAGTAATTAATTAACACAACAATAACTATATAGGACAAAACTTCACTGAGATTAGGGCAAGCCATTTTACCCTAAGGTGCTAACAGATGTGACTGTCACATGATTGGCCACTGAAAGAGCTTTACAGCCGTGCACTGGCAGATGTGCACGGCTGCAGAGTGCTTTAAAAATGCCTGCTTGCACAACAATCTGCCATTACATCAGGGTTCAGATGAAGGCACTTCAAAGCAGAACACCTGCATTAACATCTGTCTTCATGCCAGGAGCAAGGCTGGGCAGACATAGCTCAGCCCTGTCCCGGGTGCTTTCTTCAGAATGGGAGGGGAGTAAGGAGGGGGATGAGTTCGGTCTGGGGGTTGCTCAGCCAGCGCTGGAGGGTGGGGCAGGTGGGTTGGAGCCCCCTGAGGTGGGGGGCTCCAATTCACCTGCCCCCCTGCTCCAGAGCAGGATGGGGAAATCCCAGAATGAACCTCCGTCTCCTGCCTTCCCCCCCCCACCCCATCCTGAGACAGCATGGGAGCTAGGAGAGGAGGGTGGGGCTAGGGAATAGACACTGCAGATACACAGCCTCTCTTCCCGGATCAGTTCCAAAGTGGAGCTTGATCACCCACCCTCCTGATTCAACAGTAAATGTCTGTTGGGTCAGGAAAGTAGGTCTAACTCATGGAGCTTTCTGTGAAGCGTCATGAGTTAGAGCGGGGAGCTGCACATCTGTTAGCACACTAAGAGGCTGTCTATTAAGACAATCTGCATTGTGGTTGAGGAACCTAACCACCCTCTAAATTTTTAATTTGTTAAATCAGGATCACTAGGTTAGTGAAATCTATGAAAGTTTTTCCTGATTTGGTCTTATTAAGATTTGGCCTATTCTGTGAGAAACTCCTCCAAGCTTAGTTTCTCTGTTCCAACCTGTATTTAATTATTTCTGAACTAACTAACTAACTTCACTTTAAACACTTCTCATATAACTCGTTACTGCTGTACCACACAAATTCCCATAGACTTATTAGATTATCTGGTGACTGCAGTCTTTTGATAAACAGCGTTTTACCAGATATTTGTGCCCTCTTGTTGCTATTTGACTCAAACCCTGTTTTAGGGAAAGACCTAAGCTGAAAAGCAGAAACTCATCCAGTTTGCCAGTGAAACAGAAGGAAGTGCAGCATGCTTTAAAAAAAAAGCTTTCTTTAGGTGATATATTTAGGACTTAGGAGGGGAAAGAATTGGACAGTCCTTTATTTATCTACACAACAGGTGCAGTATAAGGAAGCATAAAAGCAGCATTGGCTAATTACATTTCTACCAAGTAGAAGGTCCCCTCTAGTTCACTGGGAAGAGAATTTTCTTTTGCAGCTTCCTTTCCATAAATATATATATATATTCCATATTTATATATAACCATTTTAAATTTACAGTTTTACATTGTTTTGCAAGTAGGACAGAGTGACGTTTGAACTGAGATAACACCAATATCAGTCCAAAATGATCTTGCCTTATCCATTACTATTGTCCTATAAATGTCAACAAGATTTACGAGGAGACAATAGTTAGTGCCATTTCTTCCATCCTCAGAAACACCTCGGGTTCTTTTGCCAATGTAAACGGCTTTTCAAGCATATTAAACCAGTGGTTCTCAATCTTTTCAGACTCAAGGCACCCCTTGCTAGACTTAAGGCACAGCTTGGAAAATGTTAGCTCTTAGTTTTCACTTGACTGTTGACTACAGAAGAATACTAGAGCAATCCTTCTGTTGCAAAGATTCAGAAATACCACAATAGGTCAGAATGCTTTGAACACTATAGATTCCTATTTGAAATCTCTGGGTTTATCTTGTGAATCATGTTTGCACATCTAACTGGTAGTGTTGTGAAACACTCTGTAACACCCCTGAAAGGATCTGAAGGTACCCCAGAGTGCCATGGCACCCTGGTTGAGAATCATTGGATTAAGGATTCTAGAAAACACAGTCATAAACATCTGAGAGGTGGAGGGTAAAGGTCAATATATGCATTCGAAAGACTGATATCTTGGGAGGGCGCATGGGAGCAATGCTTGGAAATAAGTTATGAGGTGCCAAAGACAGCCTAAGAATAACTTGGGTCCCTTCCCACAAATGGATCTGTGCATGTAGACCCCTGCTCAGTAGAGCTCAGCATGGGCATAATGAACCACCCCTGAGGATTCAGTTCTGGTGCTAAGGCTTAGGTTTGTAGCCGGTTTGTTGCAAAGCATTTATAGTTGTTAGTTAACGGGAGAAAGAATTGAAGAAGAATTGACAATGAAAATAAGTTCAGGATTAGGGATTTTTTAGAAGACAGAAACTGAGAAGAAACCTAGCAAATCTAGTGCCACTAAAAATAGGAAGAGAGTGAGCATGTCTACACATGCACTGGATTGTGCAGTGGTTACTGCACAGTTATGTAGTACTTGCTTAAGCAAATACTAAATGAATGCACAATACCGATGTTACTGTGCAGTCCCGATGCACAGGTCTTTTCCAACGCTACTGCCCAGTAGTGTCAATGTCACAGTTCATGCCTGCTGATGCTATGTCACCGTAGCAATGAGCTACAGTAACATAGCCCACCACTATAGAGATATAGCATCTCATGTAGATGTGCCTGCTATTTATCCACCCACATCTGTATGTTCATAATGACCTGTGTGTGTCTGGGTTCTGTGCATGAATCCTGCCATGGGAACCAATACTCAAGCTGGCTCTAATTAAAGGTGGAGGGGACACATTTTAAAATCAAAAGAAAAAAATGGTGATGCAAAATATCTGTATGCTTGCCCTATGCCTTTCTGCAGCATTTATCTACATAGGAAGAACAACATCAGCTGCATTAGTCATTTTGGGGCTATATTAAGACTCATATCCACATCCAGACTAAGGGTTTAAACTAGGAAAGAAGATAGTGGTAACACAGCAGTTTATGATCAATAAAACATTATTCTTCAGAGGCAAAATTCTGCAGCAGTTACTAGGAGGACTAGGTCTGAATGAAGTGAAAAATATTAAGGCTAGTAAGAGAAACTCATACTGTATATCCACTCAAAATGTTTCAAAATTGCATTTTTTCAAGTTAACTGGTTATTAGTACATTGCATTTCAAAGAAAAAAGAGAAACGAAAAACCCCAAGCCTCAGATTTTATAACAATTTATATTACATATTTATTCTAATTCTTTAAAAAGTTGTCAGAAAGTGAGGGAAAAGAAGGGAGGAAAAAAGGTTGTTTTTCTAGGATTTTGTGAAGGTGATCTAAGGTCTGGTCCATTGAACTTTCCTATTATTTCTAATCCATAGGAAATTGAAATACTCTATAGAAGCAATAAGCATCTTTATGCCATTTTTAGAGACTCATTTTGCTACAGCAAGCAACACAGAATTTCTTTTTTAGAGAAAGTTGGGAGCAAGCCTTGTTGGCAGGAGTTTCTGGAGGCATTTTGAGGGAGAAAGGAAAGAGGAGTTCCAGTTAGTGCTTTATGGAGAATTAAACTCTGGTTCTCCCTTTGGCTAAGTACAGACAGTAAAAAAACCCAAGGCTAAATCAATTTAATCTTTGCAGGTTAGTCTAAGCTGCATAGATTGAATTGATAAGCAAGTGAACAGACATTCACTTTGGATTCCAGAAACACAGGCATATCCCTGCAGTGGCTCAGGCCAGAAGCCAGAGGGTGCCAGAGCATGCCTCCCTTCTGGGCTGAAGCAGACAACTTGGGCCCAGGCTAGATTTTGCACCCTTTAAGGGGGTGGCTTGTGGGGGGTGGGGTGCAAAGCACCCTGAGATACTGAAGACTTTGAGTTAACTTGAATCTGGAGGGAATTTGGAATAGAAGTTCAATAAACTGATTTAATTTAATTCAGTGAAGCCTGATATTACATCCATCCAGGTTTATCTTAAACTGGTTCTGGCCATTTTGAAAGCAGTTTATGTGTACTGAACTTCTGTTGTGTTACAGATTTGAACTGATTTCTGATCACTTATGCTGATTCATGTGTAATTTCTGTCCCTAGCCTAAAAAACAAATCACTATTAAGAGTATAGTAATAACATTGATATTCAACTGCTGAACTAGTTCCTGATTCTGAAAATTCTTACTCACGTAAGTAGTCTAATTAATTTTAGTGGGAGTATTTATATGAATGAATAGTCCAGGATCAAGCCCTCAGATTGCCTCTTTTAAAAATGTTGGGGGAAACCTATTGTTAAGATGCTATTGTGATGCAAAGCCCTGCATCTGAAGCGTTTCTTTTCCCTTCCTCTTATATTATATTCAGCCTACTGCTTTCCAAAAATGGTAAGTTTTCTGAATGAGTCTTTGCAACACCTACCAATGAGTAGTGAGACTTGTGAGTGCAAGGGCAATTATAATTAATTAATTGTTTTCAGTCCTTCACACCCTGAACATTGTTTTGAGGCATTTACTGGACATGTGGATCTGAAGCCTCACATGTTGTATAGCTGAAACTGCTGACCTTCCAAGAAACATTAGAAATCAGCCAAAATCTCTTAAGTACTCTAAGATAAACATATTATCACCCTAAGCTGCCTGCTGTAGATGAGATGGGTGTGGGGATGATAAAGCACTATGGATGTATACATTTTTTCATAATTCATTCCCATTTCTGAAGTATTTTTCCATTTTCTTTCAAGATTTAAAATGTTTATGTTATTACTGATATATGACCTTGAAAACAGGTTGATACATTTGTTTGCTCTACCATCATTAATTTCTTTTGTGCAAGCTTTATCGGCAACATTTGGAACTACAATAATATTATATTAAAATCAGATATGTTTTAATGTTTTTGCTGAACCTGATCTATTCTTAACCAAAAATATTCTCTCCAAACCAAAATCTGCTTGAATATGTTTGCCTAAATATTACCTAAATGTTTCCATTTTTGTCTCAACTGAAAGTCTTTGAATGCCCTCTCATTACATTGCATTATAGCTATTCAAATAGAAGATCAAAAAAGAACACTTAATACATGTGTAAATAATTTGCATTACAAATAAGATACTTTAGAAAGGGCTTGGCTCTAGGTTTAGCATAGGGGATTAGGTTCCCATATTAATACAAGCATTTGCTGTAGCTATTTTTAGTGGGATACTTCATCCATCATTGTCCTCTGGCACTAAGGAGAGCTAGCAAGTAAACTGATCATCACAGCATGTCAATACTGTTGCTTGAAGGCTCAATCTTGCAAAGTGCATAGCTCCCCTGGTCAGGTGCTGAAGCCCTTGTATCACTTAGGCAGTTGTTCAGACCCTTGCTCTTAAATCACACACGTGCACAAGCACACACTCCAAAAAGTCTCTAAACTAATGAAATTTCTACTGATAGGTCAATGTCAAATTAAATGGCATAATGGTCAATCCTGCACATGCTTATATATAAATGGACTTTTTCAGATTTTCAGAAATTGCAAATCCCCCTTATTCACTCAATTTATCACCAAATTATCTTGATGAATATATCCAATTTTATTTGTGAGGGTGGTTTTTATAAGTAAACTGAAAAAAAAAAATAATTCCCATTCCTGTCAGGGGCTTAGCTTTTCTTATGAGGTGCTGAATGCCCATAATTCCATTGAAGTCATTGTGAACCAAGGATACTTAGCACCCCAAAGGATTAGGCCCTAGGGAAGAGGATATAAATTAGGAAGAAGATTCTTCTCTCAGTTAAACAAGTGTAAAACAGCAACCTCATCTGATTACAGCAGACAGAAGTGAGGTCATAATCTAGCTTAGCATGTCTAATGAATTGTCCTAAATAAGTAGGTACCACTACAAAACATCGCAGCTTTTTTGAATTATTAACGACTAAAATATATTTATTCATACCTTCTCTGGGTGTTACAAAGTAAAGGCCTGATTGAACCTGCAAAACCTTTGTTTTGTGAATAAGGATTACTTGATGTATAAGGCTTGGAAGGTCATTACCCAAACTTTGCAAAAGAGTTTGTGTTTCAGTTCAGACTGTAAAGTTTGTGCAGCCTATCTACAGCCTTATCGATATTGTTTGTAGCCTATCTACAGACTTCTTCTTAATCATGGTTCAAAGAGTATCCAGTCCATCTTTATATTTATGTTTATACAGGATTGGTTGCATTATACATGCTAAAAATAATGAGAATGAAAACGATGTGACCCAAGACCATTCCACCAATCTAGGTGTCCCCTGTGGTTCAGTGGTAGAATCCTTGTCTACCACATAGGAAAGCCTGGGTTTGATTCCCAGACACTTACACAACTACGGTACCTCACATCTGGACTCTGCCTTGTCTTTGGATTCTGTCTCAGTGGCCTAGGGGGAGGATAGAAGGTCTGGGAAGCCTCCACTCTGCCAAAAAATTCCTGCCCAGGCATGTTCCTGGAAGGTCTGGGTGGCCCTCATGCATATACCATGATCCAGGAGGACTGACAGTTGCCACATCCCATCAATCTAACCACAAAAACAAAACAAAAATCCCAACCACCAGATCTTGACTGCATAAATAAATGGGCAGAAGGCAGAGCAGGGTGACACCTTAGAGAATTAACTGGTTCAGAGAGGCATAAGCTTCTGTAGTGACAGACTGCTGTCAGATACTTCATCAGCATCTGACAAAGTAGGCTGTCACCTGCCAAAGCTTGTGCCTTTCTAAACCAGTTAATCTTTAGGGTGTCATCCTGCCTTGCTTTCTGCCCATCTTCAGACTAACACAGCTGACTGTTTCTCTCTGTGTAAATAGAAGTATGATATATGCAATTCACTTTGCTTTTACTCGTTGAAAAATTCAAAATAATAATAGATACATTTTTAAAAAATCAAAAGACAATATTTATTAAAAATTAAGCCATTCCCAATTCTCTTTAATGAGCCAAGACATATAGTGCTAACAAGCTAAAGAACTAGGAACTATTATGCCAGCAAAAATCAGCAGGGAAGTGGCCTAACTTTGCTGTCCTTAAATGTTCTTCTCCTGAAACTAGCTATAACGATGTCTCCAGTCCAGCAAAACATACTGTAATGTTTCGATTTGTACAGAAAAATGTATGTATTTTGTTACATCTCACATGTATAGACTATAGACATATAGGTTACAAACATATGCATATGTAGATGATAGACAATTAATATATGCCATTAATAGGTACATATATTAAAGCAGTATTATTCAGTTACATCTTGCACATATAGAGTATATGTGCAAGATGTAATAAAAAACTATTATGTCAATATATACTTGTTAATATATATGCATACAATATATATTATGCATAGTCTATACATGCAAGATGTAACGGAATAATTTTGAGTTGATATATATACTTACTGTATATACATTACTCATACACACACACACATCAAAGCATTTAAATTGATTTATGACTGCATCCTTTAAGAGCGCAATAATATATACCCTAGCTTGATGATTTATTGACAAGCCATAGCTTGATTTATTAACAAGTCATCAGTTTACATTAGTTAAATGAAGTTGAAATGAGAACAGGGTAAACAGGCAGCTGGAAGAGGAAAAGAAAAATCTTAATAGGCATGATTTTTAAAAACACAAAGGTATATTCATGTTCTGTTTTGCAGGTCAAGATGATTTATAGACAGAATGAAAAAAAATCAGGTACTACACTTCAAGCATTTTGCATATTTTTAGAAGAGAAGGCAGTAAGCTCTTCCTTGCTGAACTATTTTTTGTTCTTGAAGACAAGTGCAGGTCAATTCAATTTTGTAGTATATTCTATTGTAATCCCCAAACATTTAATAATTAATGATATAACTATGCACTAGTGTAATGATGGCACAATAGCTAAGATGGTCACTCTAGGATATCATTAGTTATTCCTGTGCAAGATTGTTTGAAGGGTATCCTCTGTGTTCTGTGAAGATACATAGTTTAAAAAGAAAAGTGTTCTGGTTATGATGGTTGTGCTTACCAGCTTTCTTGGTGGGTTCCGGCATTGTTACAATAATTCTTTACTCCCAGTGAGTTTCAGCCTTTCAGATACAACAAGTAGTAGCCCCAAGTCCAGTTGAGAGTGTACAGATCAGTGTGACAAGCAGCAGGGAGAAGAATTCCTCTGCTTTATATACTGCACTGAAAAAATCAATCAACATAGCACCTCCTCTCTTTTCAAGGCAAACACTTTGAAAATTGACAGTTATGGGAACCCCTCTCACATCTGTTGTCTGCAGCCTCTGCTCTCTTGGCGTTTGGAAGGAATCTCCATTGCATTTCATGTGGCTGATGAGAACATCTATAACTTTCTAAATTCAGCAGCACTGCATTCTCTCTCTTGCACAGGCAGAGAGGAATAAAAAAGGATTGCCAAGCTATCAAAGGGCTCTCTAGCATGCAGAACTGATATGAACTATTTGTATACAATTACTTTTTTTCCATGGCATAAAAACTCAAACATGTATATGACAAAACACATACAGCAATGAATAACTTTGGTCCTTTTTTGTAAAAAAATGTTGCTCAGATAAAGCAGAAAGAACTGGGAAAGGAATACTTCAGATCACTCTTTTGCAAGGAAAAAAGGATCCCTCTCCATTGCTTTTTGAGTCAGAAAGGACTCCTCTTTTACTGCCTTTTTTTTTTGCCTGGATTTGCACCTTTACTACAGAGTTCTTATCACTACTGCTTCTTTGTCAGCTAGAGAGGGCACTACTGAGAGACAAGATACCCTGTTGCACAAGTTGGAGATGCAACATTCCTAGCCCATGCCAGCCCAGGAAGCAAGGTGGCAAAAATGCAAATCCAATCCCTATCACTTGCAATGGGAGTTCTTACCTCTACCACTGTACTAGCTACTGGGATTGACCCCTTTTGTATCACTTTTACCTAAAAAAGGGAACACATGGGCAGCAGAAATGCATCTCCATTTATACTGGCTTCACTGATGCTTTATTTGCTACTTGGCTTTCTGGGATTTAAAAGGCAAAATTGTAGTAATTGGCTGAATAACATAGGCCTCCCAAAAGAGATTTTTGTTATTAATCCTTAGGCACACTGGAAATCATAGCAAGTAATTACAGTGGGGAATGTGCAACTTTTCTAAAGTTTTGGATTAATAGCATAACAAAGGGTAGACAAATGCAGCACAAGCCCCAGGCACTGCCTGGAGTAGGGGGAGGGTACCAAAATGGAGCTAGGGGACATTCCTTATCCTCCCATGCCCTGTTGGCCCACCCATACACCCTGACCCATCCCTCCAATGGCTCCAATTCTGTTTCCAGTAGAGATGATGTCAGCTCCTCTTTCATGCTACTAAAAATCAGTGTCTAAATAGTCACTTGACACATGTTGATGGAAAAAAAGGAGGTGCCATCTCCTCCCACAGCAGCAAAATTGGAGCCCCTGCTCCTGCACTGTGTGCTGCCACCACTCAGGGGATGCATCTACACAAGACACTTTACTACACATTAGACTAATCTAATGCACAGTAAAGTGTTACCAACTACATGTACACAGCAATTACTGCACAGTAGATTTGTCTAACATGCCATTTTCTAGTACCTGCAGATACAGGTACCAGAAATCAGTGCATTAAATCAATGTGCTGAAGCGCACGTGTAGACAATGACTGGGAGAAAATTGCTCCCAGTCAACCTAGGCAGCAGGGTGTCACAAGGAGTGGGGAGAGCTGTCCCCACTTGGCAGGACACTGCCTACCAGCCACAAGGAGAACAGGAGCCATCCAAATCTCTATGTGGCTGGGAGAGCTGTCCCAGCTGCTGGTCAGCTGTCTCCCTGCCCCCTGGAAACTGGGACCTGATCTCCAAGTGGCTGAGAGGCAGCTGCCCAGCAGCTGGGACAGCTCTCCCAGCCATTTGGAGATCTGGATGGGTCCTGATCGCCGTAGGGCAGGGAGGCAGCTGCCCGGCAGCCAGGACAGCTCTCCCAGCCATGTGGAGATCAGAATCAGCCCCTGTGACCCCTGCCAGCCTGGGACTGGTACCCTGCAGCTCCACCTGACTGCTGCAGGTGGGCAAAGCAGGGCAGGAGCAGACCTAGACTGAATTGCTCCCATTGGGTGCATCCAGACATGCACGGATGTTTGGTTCCCCAGGGACAAGTAGTAGCAGTGCATCTTACCTCAGATCCTGGGGGCTTCCAGGGCCTGCAGCTGCGGCAATTCTGCTGCACGGAGCCTGGCTGGCAGCAAAGCATGACTCTAGGCAACCTGGCTCCACTGTTCAGCAGCATGTACTGGCAGAGCTTGCATTGCTCCGGGTTTTTTTGCCCATGTTTTTTTTTGGATCCAAGCGTTAAAAAAAGCCAACAGAAAAAAACCCTGGTTCAGCGCACAGTTGGCCAGCACGTTCTTGCAGCACAGAAAACACTGGACTGTGTGGCATGTGGTGCTGCAAACATGTTTGCAGCGCCACTTACCGCATGGCCGTGCTTGTCTGGACACACCCACTGGGAGCAAATTTGCTCCCCATAGGTGCGCATTCAGATGTGTGCAGGGGTACAGTTAAATATGCCTGAATTTTCTGCGTGAAAATGTAGGTGCACTAATTGCATGTGTAGACACCCAGGGTGCAGAACTGGTCAGTTAACTGGACTTATTTAAAGCTATGTTTATATATGTCAGTGTCCAGAAAGTCATGCCAATAGGCCACTCAGCTTAGTATATTCCTTTTTAATTGTGCCAGATCCAGCAGCATTATGGGTAAGTACCACCTCTTCCATCTTGTCTTCTTACTATGATGTAGATGGACCTAGAAGTATCCAAAGAAGTTTCAGAATTTCCCGCTCACAAATCAGCTTGTTTCAGAGCTACTTGTTCCAAGGTAACAGCAGTGGTACAAAAGATTTTGAAAATGTTTTCACTTATTTTGACCAATTATAGAACTGGTTGAAATTTTTTTTTTAAAGGGGCGGTGAGTGGGAAGCTATAAGACTGGTCTTGTTCTCAGATTTGGTCAATTTCTTGGTTAGTTCCTAAGGGCTCTGGACCTTGAAAGAGATACCTGCATTTGACCAAGGATGATATTTATACAGCAGTTTTGAAAATACCTATCTAAGATAGGCTATCTTGTCTATCTACTCTCTGTAAACTGTGCCCACCACTCTAACTATTGGGACATATAAATAGGTGCATCTACACACACGCTTTACTGTGGAGCTGACTAATTAGCTCTGCAGTAAAACATCACTGTCTACACATGTGCCCATATTAAGGCACAGTAAAATAATTAACTCTGCTGCAGAATAGTTTTGTCCCAGACAAGTATTATCCTACAGCAGAGTAGTTACATGAGCTGCAATGCACATGTAGATGGTGACCAGGACTGGCTGGTGCACAAGGGAGCAACCGTATGGGGACTGTCTTCTGGCTAGCCTCTCACTGTAACATCCTTGTGCCCCAGCCAGCCCCTCTACAGCATGTTGAGCCTGGGGAGAGCAGCTCCAGGCTGGCAGGCTGACCCCCTGAGCCCTCTGTGTCGAAGCTTATTGCTGTGTGCTAATTGCATGTGTAGATGCACCCAATGTTAAATTGAATTGATTAACTGGGATTGTATCTGACTTTTTAATCATTAGTATTTGCAGTTTCTCTCTTCCTGTTCCTCTGCCTGTATGTCCTACTCATTCCATTAGTTTTTCTTTCCAGTAACAGCACTGCTTGTAAATTGGCTAAGAGACAGTAAGAATAGTTTTATCCTGCTTCTGAAACTTGAACGCACATCTCTAAAACAAGTGAAAATGCCAAGAACCAAAAGGCCGATGATCTCCAACAGCACTTTCCTATATCAGCCCGAACATAGCACTTTCCTATATCAGCTCAGGCCAGCCACATAGCAAAAATTCTTAGCCCATGTTTCAACTAGGCTGTACTTTACTTTCCCCAGGGCAACCTGTATCTCACTAGATAGAACAAAATGTTGTATTTCGCCACTGATACTTTCACTGAAAGACTTTAATATTAAAGAGCATTTACAATTTTGTAGACTGCCTTGCATCCTATGATAGCTTCTCTTTGGATGAAAAAGTTGCTTCTAACATAGAAATTCACCATCTTCTTTCCTAATTTAGCTTTTGACCTTCTGTAAAGTGAACAGCTTCATATTAACATCCTCCTTCATCCCTCCTTAAGTTCTTTTATATCTTCATAAGATCCCTTGTTAGCCACCTCATTGCCTGAACATGCTAAGCCCCCTAAGCTTTTGCTCATCCATCCCTTTCCCAGATGGTTGCATTCCCCTCGTCTAACCTCTTTCCAAGATACGGGCATCCTTTTAAGTCTGGATGGTCCCATCACAAAAAAAAAAAAAAAAAAAAAAAAAAAAAAAGTGACTGTTTCCAAATATAACTAGCCAGGGCTTCAGATAATTTAATCATTATCTCATCTGCTTTTTAATACATTTCCTTGCCAGTGTAGCTGCAAAATTTAATTTGCTCTTGCACCTGCTATGCCTGCATCCATATACTTCACATTTACTGCTATTCCTAGGACTGCATGCACATGTTTACATCAGCCCCATTCCAAGAGGCTGTTGTCTAAATTTGTTACTGGAGAAAAAATTCTTAGCTCATCACCCAGCCAGAGGGATAAGGCTGAACGCTGGGGACGCTTGCAAAGGGAGTGGAGGAGGAATCCACAATACAGTTTGTTGGGAATTTTCCTGTGAGATGGCTCTGTTGAAAAGAAAGTCTGTCAAAACTGAAATGTTTTGAAGAATGATGTCAGTTTAGAGCAGAGATGTCAAACATGTGGATCCAGCCCTCAGAACTGTTCCATCTGGTCTGCTGGTAGTCTGATGGACTCCTGGAAGTTAGGGGTGAGGCTAATGGGCCATGACTTGCCAAAGAGTTTAAGGTCCCTGGGCCCTGATGAACATGGCTGTCAGTGGCAGGGGGCAGGTGAGGGCTGTGCAGATACAGTCCTCCCTCACCTGGGTACCAACTGATCCCTGCCACTGTCCCTAGACCCCATCACTGCTGCTCACCACCCCTGGACCCTCCCTCCCGCCAGAATTTGGACCCCCCACTGTCACCAGCAGACCATCCACAGCTGCCATTGGCCCTGCAGGTCTGGCCTGGGAGATGCCTCCACTGTCTGGACCTGGCCCAGCGTATGTTTGACACCCCTGGTTTAGAGGAAATGTTCACTAGAAAAAGATTCCTCAGGTCCAGAACATGATTTCTAGGAGAAAAAGATAACTAACTCTGAGCTAGCAAGCTGTTTGAGAGCCAGGTTCAAGTCCCTGCTCTCTCTGATTCAGACCAGGGACCTGAACCTGGATCTACTATATCTCCATTGAGCATCCTGAACACTTGGCTGTTCATATCTCTGGGGCTAGTTGTTCTGAACTTCTCTTCCTGAAGTTGTTACACTTTAAATAAATAAATAAAATCTCTTAGAACAAGAACTTGAACCTGGGTCTCTCCCTCCCCTACGGACTACCCTCACCCTGGGCTACTGTATATTTGGTGTGTGTGTGTGTACATGTATGCACATACTCTTATTTTTCATGAAAACTATTGTGATCATAGTTTTATCCCAATGAAGAATGAGACCCTTTATGAAACCCTTACAAATTTCATTGGGTGGGAAAAATTTTCCCCATACCTTTAATCCTCAGGACCTTATGGGAAGTACGTCCCCTACTCTATGAGCTCAATGGATGATAGAAAGGAAGAAATGGTAGATTCATGGGCTCCATCCTCTTCCATCTGAAAGAACCAATGGATAAGCATTTCAGGAGGACCTATAGAGATTATGGTATCCTATCCTTTCTAATATCTTAGTCACAGTCAAGGCCTGTTTCCCCTCCTCAGCTGCACAATAGTGTAAAATGCTGTCCTGCTCCACCATACAGCAGAATCACACTAGTATCATGACCTTGTAAGAAACTACTCAGCTTGTCATTTAATTTCTGTGAAAAAAAGCCCTTCAAAAAGCCTTTTTGTGTATCTAATTCTTATAAGCATTTCAATGGGTAGGTCTACACATGCATTAATGTGCTTTTCCTAATGCACATTAAATATAGTACTTGCAATGTGAGGTGCTAACTAAATGAGCATTAGGCTGCCCTAATGCATAGTACTGAAAGCATACATTTTTAAAGTGATGCTTAATGTGCAGTAGCCTATTTTACCGCACATTAGCGTAATTACACTTTTTTATGTGATTCTCAGTAAAATAGGCTACTGTGCATTAAAGTGCACATGTAGATGCACTCAGTAATTCAAAAGAATAACAAAAAAAAATAATTCCCTAAACATCAAACTTGTCAAACTAAGAGTATATTGTGAAAAAAATACAGCTTTCTGACTTTTGCTGAAAAGAATCACAATGGTTGACCATGGAAGAAAACTCTATCGTAAGTTCTATTTGGCTTTAGGTTCCAATCTTTGAATTTGATCTACAAAGGCAGAGCATTATGCCTCATACCTTTGTTGATAGGTTTCATGGCGTACCTGGCAGCAGAGGCCTACCTACCTACCTGGGCAGTTTTGCACCTTGGGGACTGTCACATGGGTATCAGCAGCGGCTGCTCTGGCAGTTGTGATGGCTGCTATTTTTGTACCCCCCAAGTTGGCATCCCAGGCTTATGCCCCACTTTCCGACCCTTAGTTATGTTACTGCCTAGCAGTTCAGTGCAGAGTCACAGCCTTATCCAGTAAGCTAAGGATAAAGATTTTTTTTAAGCATAGGCCCTGATCCAGCAAAGCAATTAGGCATGTCTTTAAGTATGCACTTAGGGACATTGTTGGATCAAGGGATTAAATGAATAACAGGAATAAAACTAAAGTGCCCAGGATAGTTTAGTCTGAATCATGTGCTATTGCTTGCATTATGTTCAAATCTCTTAAATGTGTTAAAAGAGCATATGAAGGAGCTTTACACGATTTACAGCTCGCTGAGATGAGCTGTTCCCTCCACAAAAAAAATTAAAAAATAAAAAAGATGTTGTTTTTTTTTCCTGGACCATTTGGATCCTCTGGGCATACAACACTCTAGCTATAAAAAATCAGAATCTCTCATAGTATCTCTCAGACACCCAAGCCTAGCTGCAGCCAGCAAGAAGAGAAATGCAAGACAATGAAAAATAATGAAGGGGAAAAACTATTCCTTGAATTTTGTTCCAAGCCTCAGAAACAGATCATTACATTGATTTATACCAAATAACTCCCTTTAAATCAGATTGGTACCATCCGAAGATCACCCCGTTATTTTGAAAAATAGGTAAAGGTTAGCATCATTTCTTATTTTGTGTTTTCCATGTATACAAATCTTATTTTATACATATTTGGATTTTTTATATGAATTTGGATATGTATCCACATCTTATTTTATGTTTGGATAAAGTGCAGTGAAACTCTAGTTACCTGAATGGTGTGAGGACATGAAAGACATTCCAAATTTGGATATGTGAGAAAGATGTTAATAGAAATGAGAAATGACCTTGGACAAGAGGGACTTTTTGCCCCTGTATACATAAAGATGCCATAATTGGGGTTTTACTCTAAACATAAAGATGAGACCAGGTTAACCTTTGGAAGCAATATCACACTTTTACTCCAAAATTACTAAGCCCTGTGATACTTTAAGATATGTGCTAGTGTTGTTGACAGATAAACGGCCCTCATCAGCATTACCTTCTGTCTGAGAATGACCCAAAGAGTGACATTTGGGTAGAAGCAACACATGCCCTATGGTGTCTTATAGCAGTCACAGTGTTTCGTTTCTAACAGTAAATTCCTGCATCCTAGGCACTCAGAACAGAGACCAACCAATAGGATTGCTTCAAAAAGCAGCAGACAAATGTTAGGAGATGAAAGTAATGCAGTTCTTTCTTTTTCCCTGCCTTGGTAAATTAGTGATAAGAGATAGGCATACAGACCCTGAGAAAAGAGAAACTAGCGATAGACTTGAGAAAACTCCTGGCCCCACTGAGAACAAGGATTTTATTTTTATTTTCAATATTTACATTAGTTAAATAGAAGCTGAAATGAGAAAGGGAACCATGAAGCTGGAAGAGGAAAAAGAAAAAAAAATAGGCCTGATTTTTGGTCTCAGTTACACTCTTGTTAAATGGGAGCCAATCTAATGAAGTCAACTGAGTTACTGCAGTACAGGCGAAATCAGAACTAGGCTCAGATGTTTCACAGCACTATAAAACGTTTAATTTTAAATGTGTGATATAATATACCCAATGGAAAATGCTTCTTTATCATAATTTGATTTGCTTCATAAGTATGTGCTATTCTTTTGTGAACTGTAAAACTGAACACCTGATTTGTCACACCAGATCATGCTTCTTGTCCATGTATCCTAGTAGCCTAACTCTAGGATCGGCCAATCAGGTTTTAGATGAAGGAAACACCCCTACTTCCCATAATCCATCAAGCCAAATATGCAATGCTATGACCCATCTGTAAAACATTCCTTTCTCATCTACAGGCTGATTGCTTTACATGAGCATGAAATTTATCACCTGGTCATCCTATTGTTGCTTTCTAAAATGGAGCACCTCTCCCATTAACCTTTAAATAAATGCCATTTGACTGTCTCACTGCAATAAGAGCAAAAGGAACTTTAAGAACAAACTCTCTCTGCCCCCAAAAACAAGAAATGGTGAGCGAGCCTGAGAGACTGTGACAAAATAAAGCAAAACTAAAGCTCCGGTCTTTGATCTGAACAAGAAAAAAAGCTACAGACAACTGCTTCATCATGTCATCACAACATATTTCTCAAGGAAATGATCACATCAGTTACAGTTACATGAATACATTAAAAGTATTCACCTTAAAACATTTCCTGTATTTCTGACTTCCCAAATTGCATTGCATGTGTGATAAAAATAAAATAAATTTCAGGTCTGAATAGTTACATGTGAATTCAAAACTGGTTATGTTGATGAAAACAAAACAAAGCAAAAAACCCTAAATAAAAATAAAGAAATATTCATATCACGGCTATTATGCAATCCTAAGTACCAACATTATTCAATATGCAAAAGAGTGCACTTGAAATATGGTACCTTGCAGTGTAAAAGCTACTATCAATTTCCTGCATAGCCACAGTAAAAATGCTGTAAAATATTATGCTAGGAAAATAATACTGTTCTTGGAAATACTATTTGACTCAAGGTATTACAGAATTTGTGATCCCTCCACCTGACTATAACTAAGTATCCAGAACATGTGTAGGGCCTTCCTTGATTTTGGTTGGCATTTTAAACCTCTAGTATACTACCAGAACAAATTTTGGCCTTCTATGGCCGCGTCCAGATGAGCGCAGCCATGCAGTGGCACATACCGCTCATTCAGCTGTTGTCTGCAGTGCAAGGTAGCAGTGTAGGTGGGGTTTGGACCCTGGGAGATCCTGCACCAAAAAAAGTCGAGTGATGCATGCGGGGGCAGTGTGCGCTACCCAAAACAGGAGCCTGGCAGGCCAGAGCCACACTCTGGCTCCTGGCCAGGCTTCAAGTGGCAGAACTGCCACTGCTGCAGCCCCAGGAGGCCCCCAGGGCCCCAGGTAAGGCTGCTGGGGCCAGCCCAGCTGGCCCAGCCTCCCTTACCCCCACCTGGGGTAACCTGCTGCATGCCAGAAGGTGGTGGCACAGGCATTCCCTGGGGACAACTAGCAGCAGCATAAGGTGTGCCGCTCCTTCTTGCCCCCGGGGAAACAGATGTCCATGCTTATGTGGACACTGCCTATAAAAACAAAGAAATCTGCCTGAAGTTTCTCATTAGAGGTCATCTTGCCGAAGAAGAGAGATGGGAATAAAAAAAATGTTCTGCCTTACGCTGTTGCATATACATGACTAATTTTAGCTATGTAAGTGACATTTTGAAGTACACATCTTATCCCATCCCCCTTTCCCTCACCCCTCCATCCTGCCAGGTCCTTCTGAGTTGGACACTACCCTAACAGGGAAGGGTCATGGGTTCTGGCCCCTTCTCCAGTCATGAGTGGGGCAAAAGCTATCCTGCTCTATAGTCTATCCACTTTATCCAGGGCATTGAAAACAAAATGTAGAAACATCGTGGAGGGGCCAGAGACCAAATCGGAGGCAACTTCCCTCTGCCTTGCTCTCCTTTTAGCTCTAAGTATCTTCTCCTCTTGTAGCTGGCCCATTGGGCAGCCAAAAGGAAGAATGGAGGGTGCACAATTCCTATCCTATGGCTTGGTAGATAGGCAAGTTCACACCCACTTTGGGCAACAGGGGCCTAGAACGTGGGTCTCCCACTCATTCAGCAAATACCCTATCCAGTAAGTTACTGGGTTAAAAAGGTGAGAAGAAACTTCTTGAGTATATTAAAACTTTCATGGAATTCTGTGCATCCCAGGGGAGTAGGGTCTAAAATCTGTATAAGCAGCCCCAAGTAGTGCCTTTTACACTGCTAAGTTAGTTGTGTAAGTGCTACTTACCTGTCTAGAGACAGAGCAAGATTTGAATTTAGGTCCTAGTATTAAAACAATCTCTTAGACTCCTGCAAAGATTCCACCTACTTCATGAAGTCCTTTAGATATTATACATCCTGTATGGTTGACTGAAGGAATCATAAATCCCCTATAAATCTTGAAAAAGCCTATACCACACTAACACTCCCCATAGGTAGAAACCTACTTCCCACTTTTCAAAGGTGAATAAGAGCAATCCATTGGAGTTGAGTATCTTGGATCCACAAGATCCAAAATGCCCCAGTGCCAGGAAACTGAAGATAGTGTTATAAAGCTCCCCTCAAGTGCTTGAAAGCATGTAGTTGCACAGTGGGACCCTGACCTTGGTTGATTGAGGCTTACAAATACTACTGTAATACAAAGAAAAAATTAAAATGTATATTGATTGACAAACTATAGTACATCAAATGGTAAATTTAGTAGGGTATTCAGAAGTATTCTTCTACTTTATCCACTGGGCTGGTTTGCTTTTAAGTATAAGGGCCTGTATCTGCCACCTTTTCCCCCTATTATTTTTTAATATGATCTGTTCAGATCACAGTTAAGATAGTAGCAATCATTTAGCTAACGGAAATTGACTGGGCACATCAACTTGGAGACCTATATGCCATATACCTTTTTGGCTTCTTTAAGTGGATTGCTTAGTCTACTTAGCTTCTGCAGGCAGGTTTTGCTCCCTGAGGAGCTCCTCAGCCAGTCCTGTCAAATAAAAGTCTTTAAGCAACAAACAAGCAATCAAACAAACAAAACTGAATCTTTCTGCTATGTCCTGGGCACTAGAAGGGAAGGTGTTTGGCTCTGATCCTAACACAGCAGCCTGAGCCCTTCTTGGTAGCAAGCTTGTTTTGCTCACAGCTTACCTCCTGCTTGCTCTGTGCTTCCTCACTGTTTGCTTCCTTTCTGCTCTCTGACCTGGTGTTTTAAACTCCCAACAGGACACTCCCTTGTTATCCAAATGCCCTGCACTGAACTCTCTCAACAGGGCCAACTGTTCCCTCTTAAAGGGACACACTGCCATGTTACAGCTTCCTAGTATGAAAGGCTGTCTGAACACCTTGCAAAGATATGACATTAATTATTATAATCTAATAATTAATTTGTTGGCAGTTTATTTTTATATCTGCGGTGTGTGTTGGTCATGGCTTTTTGCTGTTTTGAAAAGGTGATAAAATATTAAAAGAAATAGTTTATTTTTAATTGTACAGAATACTTTAAAGTGGCCATATGCTGATACCACCACCTGATTCAGCAATGGTTAAACAATATTTAAACTGTCAAGTTTCATCTCTAAGATTTAATTACTGAGGCTGGTAAAGCACGTGGTCTATAAAAGAAACAATTAGAAAAAGGAAAGCCATCATCTTCGACTACAAACCAACCTTATAATAAAAGATTTCTTCCTTTTCAGTGTCTTTCTTCTTTATGATGGTCAAATTGCTGGCTTTATCTGGTCTCTCTTATTTCCTTGGATAGGACTTGCCTTGTTATTTTGTACTTTCCCTTGTACTGTGAAGGATTTAGATAGTATCCCCACCCAACTCTAGCTAACTGTTAACTTTTCCATGTTAGACATGCTTAATATGAAAGTATCACATGAATACTTGAATGAATTTGAGGGGAACAAGGAAGACAGGAGTAGGCTCCAAATATTACCTTCCTTATTTATATTGGCATTTGCTTGTAAGTCATTACTTTAAGACCTGAATTAGTATTATGATGAAGTAAGCAGTGATTTTACCTTTAAGCCAGTTTTGCTTGAAAAAGGATGCCTTAAAGGTCAAGGGATTGTGCTGAAATAAACATAGAAATTTCTGGATGAAGGACATTATCGACAACATTTATGAAAGCGGAGGTTAAGGAGCAATTTGATAACCATTAGAACTGACTATGCAGGGATACCTTACAGGGCTTGTTAAACTTGCAGACAAAGAAATCACAGGATCCAATGGCTGGAAGCTAAATGCAGATAATGCAAACTGGGAGCGAAGTACAACTTGTAATTGTGGGTAGTGACCCATTAGAAGAATTTACTTAAATATGTGGTGGATTCTTAAGCAGCTGGAGCTTTAAATTAAGATTGGCCACCTGTCTGAAAGATTGCTGTAGCTCAAAACATTTCAAAGGTCATGCTAAATAACCATAACGGTCCTTTCTGGCCTTCAGATCTCTAATGCAAGATGACATATTAACGTTGACTAAGCCTCACAATCAAATCTGTGAAGGTAGGCAAGTGCGGTCATTTTGCAGATAAATGAAGGAACGGATAGGTCAGAGCATTGGTTCAATTCCACATAGGGTGCTTGCAGATGTAAAGAAAAAAAGAAAGAAACAGCACTTTACTTTAAACTCGGAGCATTCCTGCACCGAGTGCCATGCATGCCCAGAAGAGGCAGCGTATTTCTTCAAACTGACTCACCAATGTCTATAAAAATCAGGTGCTTTAGTGGTGCTTTTTTTGGTGCTTTCATTTAATAGCTGATTGAATCAGCTTTAGGTAAAAGCACCAAAAGTCCTGACTGAAGTGCCCAATCTTTACAGATGCTTCGGCATCAGGTTGAAGTAATGCACTGCCTCTTCCGGTAAAGCACATTTTTTTGTTCTTTTTTATTTTAACATCTGCAAGCAGCCATAATGTCAGATATAAAAACTGAGGTCAGGAGACCTATGTCCCAGGCTTGTTTTCTTACCACCAAGCCAGAATTCACTTTCTTTGTAAGTTAACACACCCTGGAGAAAAATTCCATATAGGCATGATTCTTCCTTACATTCCAGACAGAAAACACTCTTTTAAGCTGTTATATCTGTCAGAGATATTTATATTCATGTCCTTACAATTACACTTTACTGGAAGTTTTTCAGTCTTGCATATATAACTCTTCTAAGCTCCACAACTCCCTGGCATACCATGTCCAGTACAGGCAATCCTCGACTTACAATGTTTCAAGTTACAATGTTTCGTACTTACGTTTCTAAATTGACACCGTTTCAACTTTCTGACATCAGTTTCGACTTTACAATACTTGATCTAATGCGACGCCATACCAGTGAACAAGTTCGCTGTGTAGCCCATCTCCCTGGAGAACCTCTGTCCAAACTTCCTTGGACATTTTCTTTAAGAAAGCAGATGAGACTCGAGAAAAACCTGTAGCCAGGACTCCTGAGAAGACTCCAGCCAAGAACCCTTCAAAACGTCCAACCAAAACACCTCAGAGAAGTCCTTCCAAATCAATATGATTGCTATTTACGATATAAATGCATTAATGTAGCTATATTACTCGTCTATAATTGATCGAGTACAAAATTCTGGGGTATTTTTGGTGAAAATAGGGTATTGGGCCTTGGGTCAGGAACTAATCCCCCCTGAACCAATATTTATAACATTGTTTCTTATGAGAAAATTGGTTCTGAGTTACAATGTTTTGACTTAACACTGGTTTTCAGAAACCAATTGTGTCGTAAGTCTGAGGACTGCCTATATAACAGGACTAGGTACATCAGCCTTAAGGCCTTGGTTCAGTGTACAGTCATGTGCTAGGTGGAAACTTCTTATTTTACCCTAAGCTTTACTCTATAGTGTATTTGTATTTAAATAAGAACAACAAATGCCCGCGTGGACAAGTTCAGACCATGTCCCCATTGTTGAATTGTGCCCATTTACTATGCTACCTGGTGGCCTTCAAACTCTTCACGTTGGTGATGACATTGCATTAAGATGGTTGAAACAATATGCCGAAACTGCATTTGCTAGATAAATAAATTTAAATGAGGAAAAATAGGCTTTTGGGTGGAATCACAGGCACTCATCTCTGGGAAAAATTCTTCTTCTAAAAATAAATTCTTCCTGCTCAAGTTAGAGCCTGAGGCTTAAGTTAGAGCTTGAGGCTTAAGATATTAACATGTTTGTATTGTTATGGTTCCAGACTGCTAAGTCCAAATGAGGCTGAGTAGCATTTGAGCATGATGTGGTCACTGTTTTGTTATTACAAATTCAACAACCCACTTTGGATTTCTTCTGCAAGATTATTTTTAAGAGTATCAACTAAATAAACAGAGAGACTCAGTGCCATCTACTGGTAGCTAGACAGGCGTGCAAGCTTTTTTTCAATTTGTCCACTAAACTTTCTCTAAAAAGCATTTTTATAACTTATCCACATAAAACACATATTATTTGGATTAGCATGATAGTTCATAAAAGCTTAAATTTCCTGTTATGTATACCTTTAGGGCAGATTGTGAAAAGGAAACAGATATCTCTTTTCCTGAACTCCAGTGCAGGGATTATCCACAATCCCAGTCTTTTTAGTTATAATTTTTCTCTTTCAGACTGAGAAAGTAATCAATCCTTAATGTATTTTGGCCAAATCTGTAAGACTGGACCTGGCAAAAACCATTGCTGCATAGACCCACATGTCTCCTACTACCATCAAGGCCCTCCACATCCATCAGCTAGGGCTCTGATTTAGCAGTCCTGCTTGCTTAATTTCAATGTCTTCATTCTCATATGAGTTTTAAATACATTCTGAAAATTAAGATGTCCAGTCCCAAATCTCTCTCCCTCTCTTTCTCTTTGGTTTCTTGTATTAGTAGCCTATGATTATTGTGGTCATTGTGCTTTAGCCAAGGTCTGTGGTGACGAGAACTACGAAAACAGAGGGAAGAAAACTATCAGATTTCTGCAATATCTAAAGAAGCACTTAGTAGGCACTGTATATCACTATCACTTTTCCAATTAGAGAGTTGGCATTAAACACTATGAATAAAGCATTATGACATTTAAGCAAATGTCACATGTTTTCATTAAAATACTTTGGCAAAGATTAAAAAAACAGAACCTAAAGTTAGATTTCTATGTTCATCTTTAGGCACATGCCTAATTTCAAAGCCCTACTACCAATGGAAGCTGTTGAGTCCTCAGTGAGTTTGAAAATTCAGACACAAATATATATGTAGATAGGAGACGAACTCTGGGTTCTTGTTTTTTTTAAAAACGGCCTTTTTATTTCAGGAAACAACTTCAGCACCAATATTGAGAAAGTCAATGTGAGTGACAGCGAGGAACTGAGTGCTACATGTGTCAGAGTTGTTATCCCAGTTCTACCACTGGCACGCCCCAAGAAAGCTTCTTACCCTCCAGATATCAGTATTGCCTGTTCTCTGAAAGGAGATCAAGAAGAATACTCTGGTCTTGGTTTTTGCTCAGTAAAAAAAAATACTGCTGGAACAAATTTATCTAGCCTTGGACCTCCCCTACTTTACCACAGGGTCACTAGCAACTTCACAGCTGCTGCAGGTCATAGAAAAAACTTTTCCTGATACATGGTAGCAGCTGAAGTATAGTGAAGTCAGTGAATTCCTAATCTGTGCTGGTCTCGGAGGTACAAACTTCAGAAAATCAACAGGAGTCTAAAGGTAGCCAATAGGAAATGCCAAGTCTCCTCTCAAGAGCTGTTTTTAGGCTGTACATTAAGGGCCAGATCCTGCTATACCTACTAGGTCCAATAAGTTTGATCGTAATCCAGTCTTCCTGCTGACACTAGTCTACTGGACAGCCAAGAATGCAAAAAGCATGGAATCAGAAAGACAACAAGCAAGAGAGAACATCCTTCCACAGCCTAGTGAATGTGTCACTTTCTTTGAAGAGGGGTCCTGGGTTCTGGTCACTACTTCTACATTCTGAATTAATTTTATATTAAACAGTCATTGAATGAAAAAAGGCAGTAACCCAGATCATAATGATGCTTAGCAGGAGTTAGGCATCTAAGCAATGAAATTGGATCATATCTGAACTTACTGGGAGAAGCCCAAGCAGAAAAACCTTTGAACTTGGAGGCCTACTGGGTTTTGTGGCCTGTGAAGGAAGGTTAGATTTGCACCTTATAGATTAAATAAATCAGCAATGTATAGCCAGAGCATTCATGAGCCCAAACTCACTTCATCAGATGCTGTGAAGTAGGGGGTCCCTGTGGACTCCTAATTCTACCTAAATTTCGGTGCCTCTGGGTGCGTCTACACAACATGCTTTACTACAGAGCTAACTAATTAGCTCCATGCTAAACCATCACTGTCTATACATGCGCCCATATTAGGGTGCAGTAAATTAATTAACTCAGCTGTAGGATAGTACTGACTGGGACAAGTACTATCCTACTGTGGAGTAGTTACATGTGCTGAAATACATGTGTAGACAGTGACTGGAGCTAGCTGGGACATGAGTGTGCTACAGTGTGAGGGCTGCTTCCTGCCTAGCCCTGCACTGTAGCACCCTTATGCCCCAGGCAGCCCCTCCACAGCACGTTGAGCTGGGGCACACCAGCCTCAGGCTAGCAGGCTGACCTCCCAGACCTCCTGCCAGCCTGGGACTGCTCTGCCCTAGCTCAAAGCACTGCAGTCCCAGGCACATGTGTAAAGACTGTGCCCAGGAGAAATAAACTCCAGTGCAAACTGCATTGGGGTTTATTGCTATGTACTAATTGCTCATGTAGATGCTCCCCCTGAACCAAATTGAACCTGGCTTTACATGCTGCAGAAATTAATATCTGAGTAAAATAGCATGCTACTGAACTCTAGGTAGATAGCTTCAGGTAAACTTGACCAGCTCTGTGTTGCTGAGGACAGAAAACAAACAAGATTGGCTATTTAAGCAATTATCATTGAAGTATGAGAGGTATTTGTACCATTAGTTCTAACACTGGTGTTCTCCAGTCACACTGACACTACTGTTATGGAGTTTGCTGTAGAGACAGGCTTAAAGCAAGATCTCCTCTACACAACTTGTAGCCAACTTCTCTTTCCCGCCCCCACGTTTTTATAAACCCATGATATGGTGTGTTGCAGGCAAGCCGGGTAATGATTTAAAGCAGTGGTTCTCAACCATGGTGCTGGGACACCCAGGGGTGCCACGAGATCCTCTGAAGGGTGCCAGGAGGGGTGAGGAGATAATCAAATAAGGGCAGGCTCAGTCTCAGCCCCTGCCTGGCTGTTTCTCTGCACCCACTGCCCAGCCCCTTTGCAAAGAGGTAAGCCCTGTAAATTAGATTTTGACATGGGGTGCTGCTCAGTTCACAGAAGTTGTGGAAGGGTGCCTTGCATCTATAAAGGTTGAGAACTACTAATTTAGAGAAAGCTAATTGTGTGGCTCCTAGATACTCTTCCATAATATAAGATGAAAAGGGACACAACGGCACACATTAATCAATTTAATATTTGATATCATTTATTTTTAAACACTGTTGATTGCGCTACTGCAAGATATTATCCTCAGAGATTAACTGATTTTAGAAAGTTATTAACTAATATTACAAATAATATCTACATTTCCCCTAGCTAAAACAGTTACAGGATATCAACTGTCATGCTTCGAGACAAAAGCCAGACTTTAACTGTCTGGCATTAGGAGAAGACTGTCTCAATAATTCAATAACAATGAGTTTTTAAACCTTCATCGGTGTCATACTAATCAGGGTACTGTTGTCTGACTTTATATGGAATCCTTTGTTCCTTTAATCCTCTCTTCCTTCTACAGACCTTAGTATTTCCCCTCTGCGCTTGTCCTTTTGCATGGGAAAACTGACTGATGGATATTTGCCAACAAGCACATGTCTATTGTAAATAATACTACTCAATGATTTTGTTGCTGTTTAGTAAAAAGAGCTCCTAAAAGTCAGTACATTAATGCTATGATGTGATTTTCCTGGCTCAGCAAGTGAGAGCAGAGTGTCCTTGTTGGAAAGGAGTCAAAAAGTACAATGTGTTGCTACTTCTCTTTGATTTCAATTCAGTTCCCAAATGTACATGGACCTTCATCTGGGACTATTAAGATATGTACTCTTGGGGCACCTGTATCCAGCAATCTCAGATTACTCCACCCATGTATTAAGTGAAATATGAATTGCTAAAGGAATATCATGTTGGCAGCAAATCTTTTTCCAAAGGCTACCAATAATATATAATAGTTAGCTAATGAGTGTAACTTCAAGTTTTTACTTAACTCTACATATGCTATTTTATTACTGTCTTGAACACATCATTTCTTTCTTATTCCCATTCTTCCTCTTTTTCTTCTTCCACTGCCTGTGAAATAGGATTGCTAACTGTGTGTGTAACTGTCAAATAGACTGCTTACAGATGTAAAAAGCAAAACAGTGCTTTACTTTAAACTGGGCGTGCCCCGCCCTGAGCCCAGCACATGTCCAGAAGAAGCATTGCGTTAGTTTGACCGGGCTCGCCCAGCGTCTGTATGGATTGGGTGCTTCAGCGGGGCTTTTTTTTGACACTTTTATATAATAACCGATTGAATTGGCTTTAGATAAAAGTGCCAAAAATCCCTGCTGAAGCATGCAATCTATACAGATGCTGCAGAGCCATGTTGAGGCCTTTTCTGGTAAAGGACAGGTGGTTTTTTTCATGTCTGTCAGCAGTCTTAGATACTATTGAACAGAATACGCGTTCACCCTTGGTGGGGGGGAGGGGTGCAAATCTTAGACTGGGTTGCACCATTCTTAAACCAGTTTCTGTGTGTCAAATTTCTGTTCTGTTACAAGTATGGATCAGTTTTGTGTGCTGAACTTCTGTTCCATTATGGGCACAGACCAGTTTCCAATCATTTTTACTGGTAAAAGTGTAATGTCTGTATCTGTCCATAAAGTGAAATGAGATTCTGTCCCGAGGAAACACATTTAGCAGTCAAGAGAGCACTTTGGTCTTTGTAAGTCCATAATCTTTGTCTGATTTGGACCTCTTTTGGGGCCTCAGAACTGAAGATTTGGGCCTCTTTTTCCAGAATGGGCTCAGGCACATATCTAAAATATGCTTCCATAATAATCATTGGCTAGAGATGTGTGTGTGGATCTCATTAGAGTTTAACATATACATGTACCTAGTAATAGCTGTTGTTCCATTAAAAACTAATGAGATGCAGATGAGGAGAAATCCAGACAAAAAGATTTAAATCTAATAACTTCCTCCCTAGGGTTCTAGCTCCTTTCTTGAGATCTGTCACTGGGATGCAGTTGGCTCAACTTTTATGGATACCTCCTCTTCACTCAGATTGATTTCCTCATTGGTGGTATCACAGAGGTTGTATTGCATTCAATGTCCAGTGTCACAAAATAAGTCTTAGTGATTGCCTCATCTCATTACAAGACCTGCAACAGCTGCAACTGTTATACATTCACAAGCTACTTTGAAATGCTATGGTAAAGAACTATCTGTTAATTTTATTTAATTGGAGCACAACCTATATTCTATCACAATACCCAAAGAAATCAAATATCTTAAGGGCACTGTTCTACAACCACTTACATATGTACTTAACTCTGCTACTGCAGAATATAGTAATCTTCTATGGTGGTAACTTTAAGCACACTTACATGTTGGCAGGATTGGGATCAACACAAGAAAGACAGATATAGAAAACACTGCTATACAAATGTGCAATGAAATCAAGTGTACTGCTTTACATATTGTTATTTCCTAACTTGTTATTTTAATTGCATATCTTGAAAGTTGCACAAATATAGTATTTCTGCCTTTAACTCCTTTTAAAGGGAACAGAAATTTAAAAAAGCAAAACATCCTCCCCTCCTCAGTCATATGTTTCTTGTAAATATTATTGGTATCCTATATATACGTATCAGGAGCACTGACTCTTTGACATTATTGTATTTTCTTGAATACAACATGCCCCAAATAAGATATCTTGTGTTTGGAAGGCAGAATGAAGAAGAAAGTATATTTCCTTGGAAAATACTAGTAAGTCTGGTATTTTTTTCCAGGGAAAACACAGGTGGCTACATTTGGGATGGGGAGGGAAGAAAAATATAGTGGCTGTTCTGTTAACCTCCTAGCTACAAGATATCACCGGGCATCTAGCTGAGCTAAACTGCCTGGCCTCTTCATGAGCTGAGCTGGGTGGGCAGCCAGCTTTTGTAGGATGAGTCTCTGTTGGGGGAAAGAGAAAGTGTCCACAGCCTGCAGCTAGGGAGCCCTGTGTACTCACTGTGCTGTCCCCCTGTACAGCACATGCAGCACTATTGCCTCTTTCCTTGAGCAGAGGCTTGAGCTGCAGAAGTTGCTATTACCATATTTTCTCATTTAAAATGTGCACCCCAATTTCCAGCAGCTGATTTTTGAAAAAAGATTCATGTTGTATGCCAGAAAATTCAGTAAGTATCATTCACTTAATTGAGGGATTACTGTGACATTTACCAAAAAGAGGGCCTGTTCTGCAAAATTTAAGCATGAGAGTAACTTTTCTCACAGGAACAATTCTACTGACTTAAATAGACTGAGTCACATTGATGGTATGTTCACATTGCAGCCATTACTTGATGGCAGCTCATATACAGACATACCTTAGCAAGTTTTAAAATATCTTATTCAGGTATTAATAGCAGTGCAACTGCAACAGGAACTCAGTGCAGACAGTAAAATCTGGGTAAATATACAGGCATGGTTTATAGCTGATGCTAAGCTCTACACCAGGGATGGGCAATGCTTTGGGGCAGAGTGCCAAAAACACCCACAACCTTGACTTGTAAGATGTTGGCGTGCTGGGGTGGATGGTGAGAGAGTTGCAAGGGCCCCAATCCTTGTTGTGGCAGCACAGCCCCGGCCCCTTTCCTGCAGCATGAGTGCCAAGCAACATGCATTAGCGTACTATGCTCTCACATGCATGCTGAGGGTTGCCTACCCCTGCTCTATGCTACTGTGGCTACATCATTGCTATCAGTACCTATGCTAGGTAGTTGAAAGATTGCTTGGGTATGTCTACATACACTGCAGAGACTGCAGTATACAATTACCCTCAGATTTCCTGGTCAGGTTCTGAACGTGTCCTCTGAAGTCTATTAGATATACACTAGGACTTGCTTCCTCCTAGGAATAAAACTAAAGGGAAGGGTCTAAATTCAGAGTTTGCAGATCTGTTTTGCTTTTTTTTTTAATTTGTTTCTAAAAGGATGCACTTTTGAAGCCCTGTGTATCTCCTAAAATGCACTCTTCCCGACTTAGAAGACATTCTAGCACTCACGCTCCTCCAATTTTCGAACATCAGTAACTGTTTGGATCAAGCCCATTTTTTTCCTAAAGCCAGCCCAATTTCTCACAAAGCAGTCAAAATCATTATTTTTATTTTTAACTGAGGGCTATGAACCAAGATACACAAAGTTTCAGAGTTAATTTCAGATATTAACTCTAGCAGTGTGTACAAAAGTATAGTCATTTAGTGAAATAATCAGTCATGTTTTAAGTCATTTTTCTATAACTCAGAAACAGCTAGGCTGATTTTCCTCAAATTTTCCTAGTGTCTTTTACATCTGGACACAGACCAAGCTTGGAAAGTTTCATTCTCAAAGTGAAGGTTTCAGAAAATTAGCAGCATATGAAATGAATGGAGTTTTATAATAGAAAATAGCTTTCTGAAAACTGCTCTGCTCACAAACTGGGTTCATTGTCTTTCTACAGCGACTTGTCTTCTATCTAGATGTCATAAACATTGCATCTGTAATCAAAGCAGGAGAAACCACTTAACATGTTTTGTAAGATGAGTTAATTGCTAACCAGGAAAAAGCAGGTAAATGTTGTTAGCCTGGTACACTCATTTGGGGTTCTGTTTATTATGATTTATAAAACATAATGTGAATAGAAAACTGTGTGAAGCAGTAAAATTAAATTAATATGGGTGTTTGGGGCAAATAGTTAAATGTTCCCTATAGTGTTTTATAGCCCATGTGCCCATGGGCAACTAGTGCCACCTTATTGGGGGGGTGTATGTACCCCCCCCAAGCAACCAGTCAGCAACTGGGGGGGGTCCCCCCCACAGCCCATCTTGCCAACCAGGGGGAGGTCCCCTTGCGGCCAATCTTGCCGACCATGAAGCAGCTGTGGCGCTTCTTCCAAGTGCTCCCAGTCCCCGGTTGGTACTTGCAGGGGGGACACTGATGCTCCCGCCTATCTCCCCTGCCTGCCTAAGTGGGGAGTGCAGCCTGTCAGGGGATGCACCAATGCTCTCAGGGGGTGCACGTGCACCCCTGTATACCTTCTATGCGTCACCATTGCATGTACCAGCACCATGCTACTTAATGAAAAACAACACAAATGACTGGAAACAAAAAAAAATAAATTGATTCAACTGTTTCATTGCTCCAGCAGAATGCAATGCCAAAAGTAAAGAATTGTCATAAATAATAAAAATGATATTACATTTTAACATGTGAGATTTCATGCCTTAAGATGGATTTCCAATGCAGAGAATGAAATGTGTTTGCTTTTTAATGATTTTAACTGGACAGCACATCCTTTCAGGAGTAAGGGGTTTTATACAACATTGTTTTATTTCTGTGAACCATGTACCCAGCCAGCTGACATTTAGGTTGCGTCAGAGTAATGTATCATGAAGGAAAATGAGCAGTTGTTCTTCCTGTTGATACAAAGGTGATTGCTCGATAAGATATGTCATCCCAGTCCTAGGATCACAAGACAGGGGAGTATTCACTGTCTAATAATGCAGGGTAAACACAGTACTTAGAATAGCAACCATCATGTTCATGCTTAAGGGTAAAAGATGGATACATGGGCCAATTTGTATAAAATAAAAACTGACTTGAACTTCTGCTGAAATCCCGAAACAACCCTCCAAACTTGCTAGAAAGTTAATTTAAATGTATTTTAAAGAAACCAGACTCTTCCTTTTCAAGTATCCCTGTGCTCCTCAGTTCTGACCAGTTCGGGAATACTGTGAGAAGGGCAGTCTCTTCTATTTTTGCTACCTGAGTAGAAGCAATATACCAGAATACTCTCATGATATTTCCAGGCCAGTTTTGCAGCAGCTACAGGTTCTAATAAGTTCTGAATAAGCATCACAACTTTGAGTACTTTTCCATCATAACCAATGACCCATCTGACTCAAATTAAATGGCCATCAAAAGAGTAAGGACTCAGAACCCTCTTCCAGCCCTCTCTGAACCATGAATCTGGGTACGAAGAAATACATTCAAAATAAGTGGCAGGGCGTGGAAAAGGACTGATCAGCTCAGTTCTGCCAGTCACTATTTATTGGCTAGAGTGGCTGACCTAATGTGAGGAAAGAAACTAGTAACATGTTACTACCTCCTGGGAGTAGAAATGATGCAAGGAGGAACTGTGACACTGAGTCACAATGCCCTTCAAGGGAGCAGACAGAAGGGCAGCTCCCCACTGTAACTGATGGAGCTTTGCAGGAAACATTCTGAATTTCAACAATCCCCTGGAACAAACAGAAGTTCACTCTTGGTTCCAGGGTGGAGGGGAATCTAGCTGCTGGCTGCTGCAGCCCCTGTCCTCTAGCAATGGGCTCTCCTCTCTCCCAGTGTGCCCCTATTTCAGAACAGGAGATGGGAAAGGGAGCAGAGGGAGCTCATTCTAGGGGTTCCCCAGCCAGCATGAAGGGTAGGGTGACTGAATTGGAGCCCCCCGCTCCAGCAGATGGTGAAAAAACTCCAGACCAAACTCCCTCCACTCCCTTCCCCCCCTCCCATTCTGAAAACAGCAGTAGGCTAGGAGGCAGCACAGACACAAGTTACAGAAGACGTTCTGTTTTGAAATGTCATTATCTCATGCAATGAGGGGTCAGATTTTTGCCAGACTGGCCATTTTTTAAGCAGTCTGCAGCCATGCCTGTCTGTTTGGTCATAGCTATAGACCACTTTCTATGGCCGGATCATGCTAAAATTGTCACTGCTGTCTGCACCCCAAAATTACTACTGGACCCGTACACCACTGCTTCCTTGAAGCTGTGTCCCAAAATCAGCACCTAACCCAGTTCTGCTTAAAAAAAAGGGAAAAGGTGGTGAAGTTATTAACATAAATGAGGGGGCACAGGTAAAGCTTTGTGCTTTTATTCAGAGGAAAACAAGAAAAATTAAAACAGGACTTTTGCTAAAAAGGAAACAATAAACAGAGGGCGAGGAATTCCTTAAGAATTAATCTTCATATGCATACAAAATACAAATAAGTATAGCAAGGCAAAGTGGGTGCCTAAGTCAAAGAACAAAGAGAGAAATAGCAATCTAGCAGTCATTAAAGAGGTTATAGGGAAAGGTTATTTAAGCAAACTTGATCCATCGAAATATAGAGGCTGAGAAGGAATGCTGCTTTGGTTTCTGTAAACATCAGATTTTGGGAAACAGATGAAGTACTCCAGAACTGAAGAGCAAAATAATGAGATTGTGATCTTTAAAAACAACTGAAAGAATAACTTCAGCAGTTATAGCCCTGAGAGCTTAGATTTAGTTCTAGGTAAAATATTAGAAAACCTAGTAGGGGAATATATTTTTAGCCATATAAAACAGAGGGACCTATTGACTTAAAGCCAAGAGGGATTTGTGAAACACAGACAATGCCAGCGTAATCTGATAACCTTTTTATTATGGTATCTGAGTGGGTGGATTTTAAACAGGACCTTTGGCATATGGAAACAGCTTAAGTAATGTCTGGATAAAAATGAAAACATGGCCAGTAACCTGTTGACATATATATTGCTTCCTGAACTAGTCCTTCTGGTGTTTTAGAGGATGACCTACTTTCTACGTTCGCCCTATGAGTAGCTAAGGGAAATGGCACAATGTTTTACGGGGTGCTCTGAATATGGCTGAGCAAATTGACTAAAAGAACAGAAGGAAGAAATAGGAACAAAACCAGGTGTTTTTGACTCCCTGTGCTCACTTTCAGATGTACCACACAGACACAACCTTACCAGAAAACTGCCAACATTTTTCTTGACTATAGGTTTTTTAAAGTAGCAGCCTTAAAGGAATGAGAACATGCTTAAAAAACTTCAAATCAAACATAAAAATCTGACATTCAAGAGATGGAATCAATGTTTACACATATGTTGCTACAGAGAAATCTTGCTTATCTCGGTTTCACTGATCCAAAATTGTTATCCCATTTCAGAGCCTGGATTTTTTGTGATCTGAAGTCTATAAGCTTTTACTTCTTCAGAGTTTGTAAAGCTTCCTCCCACATCATGTATAAACTCTTAAGATTTCTGGCTCCATCCGAACCTTTTGATTCAAACTTTTGATTCAACTGAGATTGTGAAATCATTTTCAGAAAAGTGAAGTTCTCTTAGACTTCAATAATGTAGGGCCAGGCACATAGTGTAAATCTAGAACTAAGCAAATTTCTATTGAGACATAACCAAAAGAGTAATTGGAATAACAGAAGTAACATGAAACCAAGCCAGAAAGTACAGTTATTATACTTTCTACACAGGATGAGCCTGCTTGGAAATAATGAAGTAGTTTGGACACAGTTAAGGAAAACTTGGTTTCCTGTTATTCCTGTATAGACTTACATTTCTGGATCAGAAGCAGATATGAGCCTTCCTATGCTGGATAAGATGTTTGATGCAATGGATATGTTAAGAGTGACAAAGCAAACAGGTTACGCCCAGGTGGGGTAGTAATAAAGGATTTGGATCACCTGAGGAAGCTGACTCTGTGTGTGTGTGTGTGTGTGTTTGTGTGTGTGTGTGTGTGTGTGTGTGTGTGTGTGTGAGAGAGAGAGAGAGAGAGAGAGAGAGAGAGAGAAGGAAGAGGATAGTGGTCATTTGACAAAAGGAATGGAAGCTAAAAATAACAAGGATCTCTCAATAAGTATCTAAGATCGTGAGCACAACGAAACTGGCTGAGAGAGAGAGAGACATATCATTTAAAAAGTAAGTCATACATAGAAGGGAGAGCTTGGAACAAATCCCAAATAATGTTCAAGAACAATGAGGAAACTGAGGCAGGGAATGGCTTGGATTGTTTTATGAAAAATACTGATTGATGCATTTTTGCAAAGAAAACCTATGAACCTTACTTAGGGAAAAATTTCCATAGATGGCATTGGAAATTTTATCCCCTTAACAGCTTCAAGGTAAGGTCAATATCTTCTGAGATGGCAGTAGTAAGTTTTAGGCTAATTTCAAAGCAAATAATTTAGGAAATATTTTCATTTGGTCCCCTTGTACAAGTACTGTGAACCAGTTTCACTTCCCTGCAGATACTTACTCTTGTACAAAATTTTGTTGACTTTAGCAGACCCTGCATAGGAATAAACATACTGACTATTAGAGCAGCTCTTGGCAGGATGGTGCCCTCTGTCTTGTATTTAATGTGGAACCACAGGGAAACCAAGCTGTCACAGGGCCAGGGTTGAATGTCATGAGTGGGAAAGTTATGCTAGAGACTGGTGTTAACACGCAATCATGTTCTCTTGGTAGGGGTCTTATTACAGGGTTGGGAATTAATCTATATGGAGAGGAAAGTTCACACTAGGGGCTGTGGTGCGAACATAAAAGCATCCTTTCTATGTAGGTTTCTTATTGCAGGGCTTGGAAATTAATCCAAATTGACACCAATATGACAAAAGCCTCCTGCTGCTTTTCTTCTAATAGGGTTGAATATTGTTATAGTTGTGATGGTCCAGGAAGTATAAAAGAAGCAATGATTTTTGTGTTATCTTTTATTGGACCAATTGTATAGTTGAGCTGTTGGACAAGCTTTTAGGAATCAAGTTAGAATATAAGAGCATAAGAACTGCTATTTACTGGGTCAGACTATAGGCCCCTCTTGCCCAGTATCACGTGTCACACAGTGGCAGAGAGTGGTTGCTCAAAGGGAGAGTGAACAAGATATGGACAGGTTAGAGTTGAGGAAGGGCAAAGGTTGGCTGACAGCTCTCCCAACTATATAGTTGGTCCAATTAAAGCTATCACAAAAAAATCAGACAAGGTTCTTTGGGTGAATCTGATATTTTTTATTCAACCAAGTTAAATAGTTGGAAAAAAAAATTTTAGCAAGCTTTCGGATTTAGAAACCCTTCATCAGGCTGAGGAAGCCTCTGCAGTTGGTGTGTGCTCTTCCTGGATGAAATGAATAATAAAGAAGCCAGAGGCTGGTATGCCTGCAAGATAGGCAGTCAGTGAAGATGTAAATTGAGGAGTCAGTGGGTGAGACACAGGTGGGGTAGGGGGTGGGGGGAAGGGAGAGAGAGAGAGAAAAGGTGGATGAATGTTGCAGTTAAATAGTGGAGAGGTACCTGGGGAGTCAGATGTCAGGCATATTATAATGTTTCATAAATCCAATGTCTACATTTAATGTATGATTTTTTGTATCCAGGAGGTTGATGAAGTAAAACCCCTATCACAAAAAAACTTCACTCTCCTTCTAGGTAGTCTTAGGAGCATTCGACTAAAAGCATGCAAACCTAAAAAGGTACTTTGGGTTCCCCTCAACACACCTGTATAGGGGTCAGCAACCCCTATCCACATCCCTATGAGTAAGATCCTTCTTTTAAGGCTCAGCTTCCATAATTAGGTCCTAGCTGACAATACCTTCCTAAAATGCCTCTTAATCCAAGTTGTGGAAAAAGAATCCAAACCCAGGTCCCAGGCTGACTTAGCAAATCCTTCTCTTAGGGTACTATCCAGTCAAGGGAAGCAGAACTTTAGGGTCCCTGGAAGGAAGCACCAAAAATACCTAAATACTCTCATCGGAGTCTATTATCTACAGATCAGACTGTTTTCTCAGCATCACTTACGTAATCTTATTGAAGTCAGAGTCTCTTACTCTTATAATTACATCCTCATATTTCACCCATATTTCACTTAAATGCCTATATATACTAGTGAGGTTGTTCAAAAGTCAGCAAAAGCAGACCTTGGCTTCTAAAATTACATGGGCCATAGTCATCAGGAAGACCCAGCATGGATTCATGCCCAGCCAACTTAATTTCCTCATATGATAAGATGATGAACTCTGTGGATGTTTGTTTATTCTTATACATTAATGGTTGGCTCACCATGCACAATGAGTAGTCATCAATGGCTCAATGTCTGGTTTGGAGAAGAGATTAACTAGGGTTCTCAGGAGCCTGTCCTGGGTCCAGTACTGTTTAATATCTTCATTCATGATTTGTGATTCGGAGCATGGAATTAAGTGCACATTTAGCAAATTTGTAGATGACACCAAGTTGGGTAGAGTTGCAGATAATGGAAAAACTGGAAAAATGGTCTGAAATCAATCAAATGAATGTCAGCAAGGACAAGCATGCACTTAGGATGGAATAACTGCATGCACAAATACAGACTGGGAAATGATTGGCTAGGGTGCAGTACTGCAGAGAAGGACCTGGGCATTAAAATAGACAGTAAAGTAAATACAAGCCGACTGTGTGCTCTTGTTGCAAAAAAAAGTCAACCGCATACTAGGTTGTATTAACAGAAATGTCACTTACAAATTAAGAGAAATGATTTCTTCCCTGTATTTAGCAGCATGCAGTGGGGTATTGTGTCTAGTTTTGTGCACCAAGTGTCAAGAAAGATGTGGACAGGTTAGAATGAATCCAATGGAGAGTGACAAATCCAATGGAGAGTGACAAAAATGGCTAGAGGTCTGGAAAACATGATTTATGAGGAAAGGTGGAAAGTAGTAGGATTATTTAGGATGAAGACAAGAACACCAAGGGGGTTTTTGATAACAGTTTTCAAATCTGAATGTATATTATGAAGAGTATGGAGATAGATAGTTCTCTGTGGTTGTAGGGGACTGGACTAGGAGCAATGGCCTCAACCTGCAGTAAAGGAAATTTATGTTGTAGATTAGGAAGAACTTTTTGGGTGGTCAAGCACTGGAACAGGCTACCTATGGAAGCTGTGGAATCTCCATCCATGCAAATTTTCAAAAGAAGTTTAGACCAACACTTGACTGGGATGGTTTAGTCAGGGATGATCCTGCCTTGACCAGACTAGCTCACCTCATAAGATACTTACCATCCCTGCTTTCCAATGATCCTAAATCAGTTGGGTTTTGCCACCACTTTTCCTATGATCATAAGAGTCAATAGTTACTAATATCTATGATCTAGCACAGTGGTGCTCAACCTTTTTGTCTAGCAGGCCAGATAGGCAGTGCCCAATCCCTCTGTGGGCTGGGTCTGGCTGGGGTACCCATCTGGTACCTGGGGCAAGCAGGGCATGGCCTCGTCCAGCTGTGCAGAGTGGGGAGGGGGCAGCCCAGCACTGATTCAACTGTGCAGGAGAAGAGGGCTTGGCCTGGGCCCAACCCAGCCCTGCAGAGGGGGAGAGGGCATGACCCAGCCCCAAATCAGACCCATGGGGGACGGGGGCATGCCCCAGTCCCAACCTGGCTGTGTGGGGGGAAAAATCATGGCCCAGTCTGATCTGACCAGGCAGAGGGACGATTGTGGCTCCGCTCTGACCTTCCCTGCAGGGCTTAGGCTTTTGGCAGCAGGGAGGGGTGGCAGCATAGGTGATATAGAAATCAAATAAATAAGTGAATAAAATATGGGATACAATAATAATATTTTACTTTTATAAGATTGAGTTGTTGAACAAAGTAGTTGAAAACTTGAATAAAGATATTTTCTCTGAAGTTAATAATCTTGCAGACAGGTATTTAAAGATGAGGTTGAGATAACTTTAATAAAAGAAAAGTTAAAGAACTTCCAGAATTTTCTTAAATATGAGCCATGATGTGTTTTATTCGTGCAGAATTTTCAGCAGGGATTGTTGTTACAAGTGAGACCCTAGCAGTCCTAATAACAGTAAATGTTATTTTGGGCATCTGTTCACATAATACTTTTGTATGTAAGAATTGTGCCAAATTACCAGTGGGATGTGATTTGATATGTGTTACTTACCAGGCATTGACATCAGTGCTTCTATTTTTATTATTCAAAATTGCTATGCAAAGCTAGAAGAAAATCCATCTCTTGTAAAGGAAATAGATCGTGCATATTGTACAAATAGATGTGTTGTGTTATAGTTAGAGTTACAGGAACAGTAAAAAGTTTACCCTGATATCCTCCATCGCTGTATGGATCAGTTAGTTATCTTGGACAAACAATTTTCTTCATCTTTGTCTAGAACAATCCAGTGTCTAGCATGACCCATGCCCATGGAAGGCTGACAGACAATCAGACTGAAAGTTACTGGGAGCTATGCCAGACAAGGCTTGGACAAGCATGGGAGAAAAGCACTTAGAAAGGTCAGAGCATTGGAGACTGATCAGGGTGCTCGAAAGAGAGGGAGAGCTGTCACAATAATATTACTGATGCTTTGAAGAGGGCATAAGATAATGTGAACTTTCATCGACAGTTCAATATGCAACTGTGTCAGGGAACTCAATTCAATATGCAACTGCATCAGGGGACTCAGCTGCAACCCAATTGTCCTCTGACCTAGTTAACAACACCATACCAATTAATTAATGGGGCCTTTGCTATGTACATGGCTTGGAACCTACAAACTAAGGCTTTAGCCAAGATAGAGCATGCTATTAGTGTCCTTTCTGCCTGATGTACTGGAAACAGGCTCAAAGGACAAATGCGGGGTGAGTCTCCCATCATGTTATAACTGTAATGCAGATTGGATCTATAACTCTTACCCTGAACAGGGACATAGAACAGATCTTCTGTCCAGTTTAGCATGGCAAGCTTTTAGTTGCATTGTTAAAGATGCAGAGAAAGAAACCCCAAAGAAAAATGGTCCATTCACTGAGACCCAAATTATCCATGCCAGCCAGGCAACAACTTGTGCTGAAAATCAAGTGTTTGTTAACTTTTTAAAAATGAAGCTTTAATTAAAAGGGTTTAAAGGCGTTTAGTGTAGCATTTTAGCAATCAGGCCAACATGTAATCTTCATCAGGTGGTACTCCGTATTATAAAACTGACACATACAGTCTTGGCTGTTGATCAAGAACTTATGTGATTTCTAAAGTAGAGCAGTGAAGGGGACTAACTCAGGAAAAAGTAGAAGTCTCTCTAACCAATCTCTGACAAATTTAGGCGAAAATATTTCTGGCACAGTCTTTTGTCTCAGACTTTCAGCTATGGTCACAAACACAAATTCTCTTTTATACCTAAGGTATGCAAAGGCTAGAGAGGAATGGGTGTAAGTTTCCCACGGAGAGGAATAGGTATAAATTCAGCACTGATAACTGGTACATACAGTGCTGTGCTCTTTCATCATATGACTGACCCTGGCAGGAATTTGCATTGTTTCTATGTTACCTAGTGAATATATTTGTGAGGCATTGGTAGTATGATAGCATATGTCTGTCAGTGCAGAGCCAGGGAGGAAAAGGGTAGAAAATAAATAAATAACTGGACATGAGTCCAAATGAAAACTGCAGATCTAAATGCCCCACACACTTTGTGGAGAGGAAGGCAATTTGGAATTCAAATATGAGTCTGGATTCACACTTCAAAGCATGCCTATCTACGTGGGCAAAATCAAACCACCTTATTTGTACGTTTGGAATTTGAAAAGTGGATATGGATTTTCTGGTTTATTCTCCTGTTAGATTAAGACCAATGTAGTTCTTATCATACATGGTTCTTGACATTGTCAAAGAACTGTGGAAAACTCTGAATGCCTTTTTGCCATATTTTATGGGTCCACAGTGAAGGCAAAAACCTCGAACAATTTTGAAACTTTTATAAACTCTTCTGCTTCGGTATGCAAATCAGCCTCTTCCTAATAGCAGTAAAAAAAAAGTCACGATAGGCACAACTGAAGGCTTTCTTGAAACTTCCTTTGTGACATCTGGTATCAGCCACTGTTGGAAACAAGAGAGTAGACTAGATGGAGCACCAATCTCTGCCAATATCGTAATTCTTGTGTTTGTTTCTTTGACCGATGTCATCAGCACTTGTTGTACGGCAGCTAAAGAAGCACAAGCACTTGCACAGAAGAAATGAATACCAGTACTAATTCATTCTTGCCCATGTGTCATCATAATATACATCAAATAATTGCCCATGTGTCATCATAATATACATCTTATAATTCTGCTGAAGTTGCCAGTTTGGGACAGAGTTACAATTCCACAATATTCTGCTATTACTGTCTCAGCAGGTATCATACATCACTCTTTAAAGAACTGCACAAGCATTAACTAATAAACAGTAGCAAAAGAGTAAATCATATACACACACTAGCATATTCTCAGAGTCTAATTTTCCTGTGGTGTGGTGCTTTCATATTTATACTGCCATCTTGTGGCCAACTGTCTGTGGCCTGTTACATGATGCTCTTAGGGCATGCTTGTTTGAAGAGTCAAAGACAGCAGCAGCAAAGGGGATCTCTTTGTGCTTTTTTTAATCATCCTTGGGTGCGTCTACATGTGCAATTAGTGCGCCTGAATTTTCTTCGCAGAAAATTGGCTCATTAAAGTGCTCTGGTGTGCACGAGTAGACATGCACCCCCATCAGGAACAAATGACACCTGATAGGAGAAGCCCAATCCACGGTGTTGGCAGGGGGCACATGGCTGGTCCTGATCCCCACGTGGCTGGGAGAGCCATCCCTGCTGGGTGGGGATGCTACCTGCCAATCACGTGGAGGTTCCCAGTGAGGACAATTCTCCCAGCCACGTGGGGATTGAATCGGGCCCCTTTCTCCACATGACTGGGATGCAGCAGTCCTGGCTGCCTGGACAGCTCTACTGGCCATGTGCGGATCAGGTCAGGACCTAATCTCCACCCAAGTGGGATGCACAAGTCCAGGCTGCTGGGACAGCTCTACTGGCTATGTGGGATAAGAATGGGTCACAATCCCCACATGGTGGAGAGACAGTTGCCCCTGCAGCCAGCTCACCTCCCCCCTGCACTGCGGCTTAGGCAGGCAGCAGCAGCCCCCCTTCTGCCTGGGCTGACCAGAAGCAAATTGCTCCTGGTCAGCATCTACACATGTGCTACTGTGCATTATTTAATGCACTGTTAATCTAGTACCTGTATTTCCTGGTACTAGCAAATGGCACATTAGCTTATTTACTGTGCAGTAAATCCCACGCATGTGCAGACAGTGAGGCTTTACTGCACATTAGATTAGTCTAATGTGCAATAAAGCATCTTGTGCAGATGCACCCTGTTTGGATATATAAAAACCACTAAAACTAGTGTGTCTGTACCGAATAAGAATACGTTCCATCAGCATGACAGTGATACTGTATGATCTTTTATACATGGATTTATGAAATAGGATAGCATATTTAATACACTCAACATACATACTTAACGTACAGGTCAGATACATTTATTCCTGACTAGGCTTTTTTATCACCTACATTAAAAAAAAAATTACTATCCAAAATAGATTCCTGTTTGTATTTTAATTGTTGGTGGTTCTTGCTGAATAAACACGTTGAATTAATTCAAGCCCCTTTTCAGCTTGAACTTACCTCTTCCATTGGGCAGCAGACCATTTCGGCATTGTTTAGCATCTGGATAGTTTAGGACAAATTTTGCTCCTGGGGAAGATAAAAGTCCACAGACTTTAGCTGAAATTGTCCTCAGCTCCACTCAAAATCATCTGAGTTATTCAGCTGTGATCCTGTACCTGTCAGCCATGCTGAATCCACTAAAGACAGTGAAGCTCTCTAAGTTTATTAATTGGGTGCCAAGGTCCACTTGCATTAGTCACATGCCCTCCATCTTCATAGCGACTCCTACAGATGCCCTGTATTATGCAATTCCATGCATGTGACAAGCAGCACTGACTTTCCATTAGGATCTGTCTGTTTGTGGGAGATAATTGAGAGGTGGCAGGAAGCTTGTGGGAAGCAAACCAAGAGCAGCGGGAGACCCTGGAGTAGCCTGTGAGGATTAAATCTCTGATAAAGCTTAGGGGGTGTTGGTGTGACAGGGTGTAGAAGGGAGAGCTCAAGGTGAGGATTGCTGGTGGAAGTGTGAGACCGGGGCCTGTGATCTTGGGAGGAGCCTCCTTTATGCTGTCCCATTTTGATCTGCTTCATTTTCTTTCTCAAACCTCACCACACCCCTCCTTTCATGCTTCCACCACTAGCTGTGGCCTGAAGTTTCCTGCTCTTATCTAGAGCCAGTAGAGGGAGCACAGAGAATATGGACGCAGAAAATATGGACACAGAAACCCTGTGCCTTCAAAGAAGCCAGACTCCACAGAGGCGAAGAGGAGCCCTCAGCTTTGGTGGGTTACTGGATAGCAGCCAGGCTGGAAGCAGGGATGCCAAACATATGTCAGGTGAGGTGTGTAGCACTTGGTAGTTATTTTTCTTTGTCGTTTCTTAGACATTAGGGCTGGAAGGGACCTAGGAAGATCATCAGGTCCAGCCCCCTGCCCCAAGGGCAGGAAGCCAGTTAGGGCCAAAGGATCCCAGCAAGATAAGTGTCCAAACGCTTCTTAAAGGAGTCCAGAGCAGGTGCTTGCACCACCTCTGGAGGGAGGCTATTCTAGGCCTTCAAGTAATGAACTGCTTGGATGTGGGAGACACAGCTGATGCTTGGATTAAAAAGACCTTCAATATGGTCTGCCATGATGCTCTTATAAAAAAACTGGGGGATTGTGGGCTGGCAGAGTCTGTGGTGTGGTGGGTTGGGAACTGGCTAAGGGATTGAACCCAGAGTGTTAGTGGACAGGTCTGTATCGTCTTGGCAGGAGGTGGCCAGTGGTGTCCCGCAGGGTTTGGCTCTTGGCCCTGTGCTGTTCAACATCTTTATCAGTGATTTAGATGAGGATGTGGAAACCACACTGGCCAAGTTTGCATATGATTTCATAGATTTCATAGATTTCATAGACATTAGGGCTGGAAGGAGCCTTGGGAGATCATCGAGTCCAGCCCCCTGCCCCAGGGGCAGGAAGTCAGCTGGGGTCAAAGGATCCCAGCAAGATAAAGGTTCAAAAGTCTCTTAAAGGAATCCAGAGTAGGTGATTGCACCACCTCTGGGGGGAGTCTGTTCTAGGTCTTGGGGGCTCAGACAGTAAAGAAGCTTTCCCTTATGTCCAGCCTAAAATTGTCTTGGAGGAGTTTGTGACCATTGGGCCTTGTCATCCCTTGGGGCGCTTTGGTGAACAGACGTTCTATTTTATTGACTAAAATAGAAAAAAAGAACATTAAGGTTGACACTTCAACACTTCTGGACCCCAAACCTCAAAGGCGAAGTCCCTTAATCCCTGCGCGGGCTCCTGAGCTCTCTAAGGGAAGATCCCAGATCCTGATGCACACCCTGATGTACTTATAGGCTGCCACCAAGTCACCTCTGAGCCTGCGCTTTTCCAGGCTGAAGAGTCCCATATCTCTCAGCCTCTTATCATAAGGCCTATTCTCCTCCCCTCTGATCATGCGCGTGGCTCTCCTCTGGACTCTCTCAAGCTCTAAGTGGCACTAGTGGTTTGCAATGAAATATTTTTCCTGCAAAGTATCTCCCTTCTGAGAAAAATTCTTTTTTTCTTTTTCTTTTTTTAACAGAAAGTGTGTGGCTGACAAGGGGAGTTATAATACCCCATGTCCCTTCCTAGCACTTGCAGAAAGTGAGGGTGGTCTTTACTGTGATTGAGAATGGCAGTCAGTCCCAAACTATACCACACTGAGACTTTGAGACAGAAACTCCTGACTTCCTTCCTCAGAGCCTCAAGAGATGGAAAACTCTGCACAACTCTTATCTGGCCATCTTGTTTTAAAAATGTATTAAGTGAATTTATGCAAAACCTGCTAACACATCTTCACCACTCCCACAATAACCACAACCCTCAACAGAACCATCACCATTCCTGGATCCTACACCTTGTTATATAAATCACCCAGTGCACCAAATGCCCTGATGAAAAATATGTAGGAGAAACCAAACAGCTGCGCACCAGAAAGAACGTGTACCAAAAATCCATCACAGACAAGAATACCCAACTACCTGTGAGGGCACACTTCTCACAAGACAATCACTGCCTCTCCAATCTCTCAGTGCTAATCCTCAAAGGGAATTTACAAAACACCTTTTGTAGATGAGCCTACAAACTTGGCTTCATAATCTACTGGATACAAAAAAATCATAGATTCAATATAGACACAGGATTTATGACACATTACAACCTGCCTGACATTTGATTCACCAGGTACCTACCTGACCTTACCTACACTTTTCTTTCCCCCTTCTTCCTGCCCTCCTTTTCTACCCTTTGTCTTCCTAATTTCCAGCTATTTACTATTTCACAGACTGCCTGTTTTCTACCTTGGAGAACTCAACTACAGTAAAGTCTCCCCCTTTGGCATTATTTTCCCCTCATTTTTCCCCTCCCTTCCCTTCTCTACCCTTTGTTTTCCTAATTTCCACCTGTTTACACTCACACTGACTTCCTGTCATACTTTTATTCCTTGGAGATCTCAGACCAACAGAGACTCCCTATGCCTGAAGATGGGTGATTGCACACAAAAGCTTGCAAATAACCTTTTTTCCAGCTACTCAGTTGGTCTAATAAAAGATATCACATCTGCCCAAAGAAGCTTGCCTATTATACTATCCTATTCATAAGGGGCTATCAGCAGGTTGCCTTGTGATGAGAACAACTCTCATTTTTCTTTCCTAATCAAACAACCATGATATGTCCTAATCCTTGCATTAGGGTACTAACTGAAGCAAATTGAGCCTCTCAACAGCAGAAGCCAGTACTCCTACACCTGATCTGTAATGTAGTCACATCAAAACATTTAAAATTCTATTTCTCAAACCACTGGAAGTCATATTTTTCTTCACCACTTTTTTCCCCACTTCACCACATTTTTTTTTCACAGTTTCACCACTTTAGGGTCAGGATCAGAAATACTAAATTAGACACAAATTGTCTTATTTAGGTATGGATATTTCAGTCTTAAAGAAACTCCTCACCAAAGGACACCCATCCAAATCCTTGTATGAGCTTACTGTGTATTTTGAAACTAACAGAAGAGATGCAAAACATAAAGCAGCCAAAGCCTCAATACATGTCCTTCCTTCCACACATCATTTAATTGCCAATCCTGTTCCCAATACAGCTTCAAACCCTCACAAGACTGGAAAAAAAACCCTGACTTGAAATTCCTCAGCCCTCTGCCAATACTCGCCCAAACAGATGGACTTGCAGCCTTACCAGAAGGTCAACAAATTCCTGAGGCTTTAAACTCTGACAGGAAAAATGTTTCAAAGGAAAAATGTTTCTGAAAAGAATGTCCTTCTAGTAGTCTCCATCTCTATAAAGGTAGATTGTATGGCTGAACACCTCTTTGCCCTAGCATACCAGTGACATCCATTATTACTGGTGTCCCTGCACTGCATTTCCTGCTCATCTGTCTTGAGAGGTATTTTAGATTTTAGTGTTAATTTTAACTTATCCAACACCTGAGGCATGATTGTGTGGCTGAACACCTCTTTGCCCTACCATACCAGTTGCGATAAAGGTAGATTAAGCTTAACAGACCCTGTTGGATAAATTAAAATTAACACTAAAATCTAAAATGCCTCTCAAGACAGATGAGCAGGAAATGCAGTGCAGGGACACCAGTAATAATGGGCGTCACTGAAAAGATCCACTGAACAAGTACACTTCTGCATACTTTACAAAACCACAATTCCGGCTATATAGAATAAAACGGTGGCTCTACTTAAAACATGTTGCTCTTAAATGTGAACTTATCACATTTATGTTAATAACCAGATTTGTGTATGGCCTTCCTCAGCTAGGTTCATAATGCTCCAGAGACAGGAGATCTAAGCTAAATACTCATATAATTCATTCTTCATAAGGTTACTATAACCTAGATATTAAACAAGGAGTAAAAATAAATTTGGCAGCTTCTTCTCATGTTGACATTTCACTGATGTCATCAAAAGGAATTACTTTTTTAAGTTAGAAAAAGCAAAGCAGAAATATTCTCACGTCCCAACCCTGATCTCATTGAAGGTAGTGGCAATTTAATTGGATATTTGGATGAGGGTCTAAATAAGGAAATATGGAGTTTTACTCATGTGATACAAACATATGTAGATAAACTTTCCTGTGTTTGTGTGTGTGTATGTACATGTGTGCATGTGTGTATGTATGTTGTATATGTGTGATGTGCATGTGTGTGTGTGTATAATAAAGTTTATCTATATATGTTTATAACACATAATTAAAACTTCATATTTCCTTAATTAGTCCCTGTTAAACAGTTTGGAAAATGATGTCAGATATGGGATCCATCCAAAACATAGATCATTAAATCTTTGCTGAGAAGGGCAACAGAGCACTTTTTCCAACTACAAGAAGCACATGAATTACAAAGTGCAGGCTAGCTAGGCTTTTCTTGACAGAGGCGCACACACACACATACATTTCAAAACTAAATCATGTGCTTCTTGTAGTTGAAAAAAGTGCTCCATTTCCCTTCTGGGTACCATTTTCCAAACTGTTCAACAGTGTGTTATGAAATATTATTTAGAAAATAAATATTGCCAAAATATAAATAAAGTTCACTTACTATACTCTCCCTATTTTGCAGCACAAAAAATAGCAATCAGTCCAAAAAATCTCTGAGTTCATTGTAATTATTAATTCTGAGCAAGTTGCCTTTCTATCTGTTCACACATCTAATTACTTCATAGTTAATCAAGCCACTCATTCACCAGGGTGTAAATCAAAGAAATCATATAAATCATCTACTTTTTAGTGAGCAACATGATGTGAGAAATATCTCCATGAGGTAACATTCACCTGTTTGCTCTGCCAGTTGTGGGTAATCACAGATCACCATGAGCAATGACATATACTCAACTAGTGGAAGTATTTCAAATGTCACACAGTGATTAGCATGTTCCTCTGTCTGTCTATGGGTCTGTCTCTTTCTTTCTCTCTCATTTCCACACACAAATTGTATAAGTATATGTAAACTGAAGTATACAAACTGCAAAATTCTTCTCATATCTCCCAAGGGATATTAATTTTTTTAACCAATTAGTATCTGCATTATAATTGTTGTAATTCATGTGGTGGGTTTTATTTCTGTTTTAAAACACTGCTTGGTACATTGCCATCAGGATTTTGCAGCTTCTATGCCATAACTGTATATAGCTATAAAGAATGTGGGGCAAATAATATGACCAATTATGATTGTTCTTGCAACGTATGTGGAGATTGGAATGCAATGAATAGCGCAGAGGCATGCTATAAATTGTCTAATCCTATAAGTGTCGGGGGCGAGGGGGTACGTGTATGTGTCTCCTGAGTTTCTGACCTGTACTGTGTCTACTTCAGCTTCATGCCATCTGTATGGACTTTGAGCCTGCTTAATTTTACATAGTGTGAGCTGTCCCATTGACTGTTTTGTCTTTGTAGGACTGGGGCCTAGTCTGTCTTCCAAGGAATTATTCCAGTATTTCAGAATACAGGCAGCAGTTTGAACAGCTGCCACTGAAGACAAACAACCATAAAAAACACACAAAACAAAGCAAACATAAAAATATAACTGGTTCTTTTGTTTTGCTTCCTAAGGCCCCAAACCTCAAGGTCTTCTAAGGCCCCCCGATGACTTAAAGATCTATTTCTCTTTCAAGGATGTGCAAAAAAGTAAGCACCTGTTTGTGTTCTCACAGAATCAGGCCAAAATGTAGAGATAACCTTCATTTTGACATTGTGTTTGCCTAAGGTCCACATTGGGTAATATTAAGTCCCACTCCTATAACAAGTTTCAGGTCTGGAGGGGCCAAAAAATGGCTTTTTACCATTAGATGAGGAAGAAGTTAGCTTTCTCATGGGATACATAGCACTTAGGTCTAATCTGAAAATATCATGGAATATTAGGTTTCAAAGTGCCGGGAGTTTTATGTATAAAAAAAATTGTAGTCACTTTTAAAGGGGTTAGTTATTAGTTTTCTCTCCTTCTGTGGTCTGTATAGTTCAGCTTGGCGCAAAGGTCAGGAAGAATATTTTTCCTAGGTTAGACTGGCTAGGTCTGTGGAGGTTTTTTGCCTTCTATAACATAGGGCAGGGCAATCCAATCCACATGCAGCCCACAAGGGGCTGATATATGGCCCCTAGGCTCCTCCTCCCTCCATCAGCTTCTGCTACATGCCTCCCCCAAACCTCCAAGGGGCTGAGTGCCACGGCCCTCTGGTGCGGGGGGAGCCAGCAGCCCAGAGTACCTGTGTGGTGAGGTGCCACAAGGCAGCCCACAGGGACTGAAGTTTAGGTGGGGTGCCGTGGCAGACAGGAGAGTGCCTGCCCACTTGCATGGTACCGCAGAGTGGGGGAGCACCCACCGGCATATGCAATGCATTTGCGGAAACAACCCACCTGCTCATTGCACGGGGACATTCATTCTGTCCCTGCAGTATGCTGGTGTGGCCCACGAGCATGTGGCCCCCAGCTTCTTTGAAGTTGGAAAGCCCTGGTGTAGGACATAATCCTCTTCACTGGATCCTCTGAGCCTACATTAAACAGTTATGTAACAGAGAGCGGCTCTCTGTTAAGAGGAGAAGTAGCCTAGCAAGGGAGTGCTGTAGGCTGGGTAGGGGGCCGCAGCAGCCAGTTGCTGGGGCAACTGGGGTAATGAAATAATGTTACCTCTCAGCTCCATGTCCTTGGGGACCCCTGGCACAGGACACAGCCTGTCTGACTCACAAAAAACTCTTCCCCCTCCCCACCTCTACCTAAACAAGAAGTGATTAGAGGAGGGACTTACAAAAGACAAGGAAGATGCCGTGGGAGACGCACCTAAAGCCCTCCAGACAAGGGTGGCAAGAGTGAAGTAACTCCCCTGGTCTCATTTGCATCCGAGATGGAAGCAGATGACAACTCATTTAAATGGGAGATGGGACAGGCAGGCCCCTTCATTAGCATTCAGGATGGAGAGCAGAGATTCCAAGGCAAGGACCACACTGAATTCTGGGATCAGAAAAGCAGGGGAGCACCGCATGATGGGGGATCCCTGCTCCAAATGCTAATCACGCCACATCTACACACACCCAGCTCAGCATTTATCAGACCAATTCTAGTAATGACTCCTCTATTGGTATCCAAAACACTGAATCTGCCTGTCTGTATTGTGAGCTCCCTCAGAGTAATGCCATCCAGGGCCAGGAGTGATCAGTTCCTATTATCCAGCATATGAGCCATCGTTTACCCCTAAACAAACCTAGTGCTCTCCCTTGAGCCATTGGTAGTTCTCTACAAAAACCCCTACCCAAGCTCAAGTTTCTGTCCTGGTGTTTGGATCCAAAGCTGCACCAGGTCCACTCCTTTTCTGCCTGGAATCTCTCCCTTGATCGTGCTGAGGACTCTGCCTGTCTGCCAGCTCCAACAAACACTTGGGACCCTCAGCTGGTTCAAGCTTCACTGAATGGTGAGACCCAAACTCTCTCTCTCTCTCTCTCTCTGCCTCCAGGAACCTGACTTTTATTCTCTTACTCCAGGCACAGCTTTCTAAACCTGACTTTTGCTAATCAAACTCAAGCTAGACTTCCCCAAAAACCTAGTTGAACCTATGTAATATTGTAACTGTTTATTTCTCTCTCTCTTGTATGGCTATTATTACTGGTATCATCATAAGTTCATATACCTGGCAATAAATAACTTTTATGGTCAAGCTGGTTGCTATACTTTCTCTCCGAAGCTCACCTACTCCTTCTTCCCCTTGACCTCCCCATTTGCTCTGGAGCAATGCTTCTTTTACGTAAGTCAAAGATCCCTGTAATGCCCCAAACCACAGTGGGGTCTGCTCATCAAGGGGCTTACTACTAGGACAAGAGATTGTGACATACTGAGTTTTGAGGCGCATGAGGGTATCAGCTGAAAGTGCTGATCGGAACCCAGCCTGCTCAGACATATTCTGTTAGCGTGTGTGTATGTGTGTCTAACTGCATTTATTATTGTCCTAATGAACTGAGTTCAAGGCACATGAGAGTGTCAGCATATTAATACTGAATAGTCCGGCCTGACTCAGATGTGCTCTGTTAACCCGTTGCTTGCATCTGACTGTATTTTATTGTTGCCCTGATGAACTGAGTTCAAGGCATATGAGGGTGTTAGCCTGTCAATGCTAAATAACCCAGCCTGGCCAGGCATATCCTGTTGATGTGTGTGTGTATGTGTGTACATGTGTTTGACTGATTTGGTGGCTGGAGGAACCGAGCCCCATTGAAACTGATTCCTGCAAGATAGCTCCACTGGGGGTGAGGGCTTGCAGAAGGGAGAGATACAGCTCCGTATAGAAACACAAGTAACACAAGCAGCACAGTGGTAGAAATACAGAGACCCCCAGAAACGTACCCCTAATAAATGAGCACTCCTCAAAGTGATGGCAAATCTGGTAACAATAATTAGCCAACACCTGCAGGTGGTCAGATGAACAGATACAGGCAGGGCCCTGGGTGTGTATAAACCTGGGTTTGAGCTGGCAAGCTAGTCTAGCCCTGCTTGCCACAGGGATAGGGGAGCCTGCCCAGAACCCAGGAGCACTAATCAGACTGCTTTGCTATCCGCAGGAAGACTTAGGGCCAAGGAGCTCCCAAGGAGCCATGCTGGGAGGTGTGCTGGCCCTAGAATGAAAGGTTTGCCTTCTTAAAAGGGCAGAGGGCTGCTTCTACCGCTTTGCTTATGTTATAGCCCAGGAGCTATATGTTATGTTATGGTTTTCCCTGGCAGATTGTGATGAGGCTATAAGGGGAGGTAAGGGGGCTTCATTAGTGCCCAGTGACAGTGTAGCCACAGAGGGGCCGGAAAGCCCAACGCCAGCGAAGGCACGGCCACAGAGGGGCCAGGACCCAGCAAACTGAGGCCAGGGGCCTGGTGAGTGGAAGAGACAAGTGAAGCTAGTGCCTCAAAGCTAGGTCCAACCTAGTGGGCCTAGGCTAAAAGGCCTAGCTAGATTAAAGGGATGGAGGCCATGGCCCCAACAGAGGGACAATGTACTGGTAGCACCCGTGAGGCATGGGGCATGATAAAGGGGAGGTTTTGGAGCCACGCAGTTTGTCCATAAGGCTTTGGGTGCCCTGCTGGGTACAATTGACTGCAAAGGCCCAGCCAGGGGCCTGGGACCAGTGGGACTGAGCCCTAGCAAAGGTCCAGGGCCAGCCTCCTTATTAATTTATAATCCATCAAGGCACGGCAGGTGAGATAGGGGGAGCACCCTAGACGCAGAGCAGGGCATGGTCATGGAGCCACCAGGGGGAGTCATGGCCACCCCTGGGACTCCAACATGTTACAAGTTATTAGCCATTTTGCAGTAGCCAGACACTGGCAGCACTCTCCTCTCCCCCTGCTTTTTAGCTGTGACAGGTTGTAGGATGCTTTTGCTGTTTCTGGTTTTGTGCCTTGTTGTTGGGGTGTGTAAGGCTTTGCAGTGGGCAGTTGCGGGGAATTGTTGGGTAAAAGTTGCTTGCAAAAGTAGGGAACTGGATCTGATGGCCCAACATGTCCCTATATATGAACAATGCTATTTTTCTATTTTAAACAATATTTTGGTGTTAAGTTCCTCATGAAAACAATGGGAGTTTGGTACTGAAATATCTAAAATCTAGCCTTTAATTACATAGGTTTCTAAACAATAACATCAGCAAACATTTTAGAAACTTTCTAAAATATTTCTAGGGTAGTTTTACTGAATGTTGCAATTTATACAGAATGCATGATATTACACACTTGTACAGAGATGAAAACAACACTCAGCTACATTTATCATCTTTACCAATGCTGAATATGCCACATGTACCCTGGGGCTATGTTTTTGGTCTATACAGCACCTAGCACAAGATCCTGGCCCAGAAATGGAGTTCCTAAGCACTTCAGCAATATGAAGAAGAAAAAATGTATCCTGAAAGAAGGCAGACCTGACATATGCAGACTATGTAGCCACCCCCAGTGAAATGATTCATCAGATCACGAGCAAGCATGAAGTCCTCAATAGTCAAGAATACACTGAATGACAGTGTTGTAGCCAAAAGTATAGGCCAGGATCTGAGTTTTCCATTTTCCACAGAAAAACAGAGAAAACCACGGATTTCCCATTTTTATCAGAGAAAATGTGGATTTTCCCTTTTAGAAGAAAAACCTGCAGATTTCCCCATTTTGCAAAGAGCTGTACAGGCTGGCAGAGTTCCAGCCTACAAGAGCTGTTGGCAAAAGGGGTGGGAAACCCTCAGCCCTGCCTGGAGGGGAAGGAAGAGGGAGAAGCACAGGGACTGACACTCGCACTTACCGGAGGCTGCTTCAGGCTCAGACTTCTTGCTGGAGATAAGTGGGGCTTAGGGGTTGCAGGGCAGGGCTGGGTGAGGGGGAAGCTGGCTAGGGGCTGAATGAGTGTGGAGGTTTGCAACCGGCCTGGCACTCTAGCCAGGGCGGGGGGGGCCAGGCAGGGGTTGCAGCCTCCCTCGCCTCCTCAGCCAGCTTGGGCACTCTCTGGACAGTCAGGAGTCAGGGTTTGCAGCTAGCCAGACACTCTGGCCGGGAGTGGGGAGACTGCAACCCCCCCATCCCCTGGCTGGAGTGCCCAGCCAGCTGCAAACCCTGGGTCACAAATGCTGTATTCCCCACCCTGCTGCCCTCCCCCAGGCCCTCTGGAAAGCAGCATATGCAACTAGTGTGGCAGGGCACAGTGGTGCATGCACAAAAGCTGCCTGCCACTGCAAGCTCTGTACTGCCCTGGCCACGCTTCCTCTGTGTGCACAGGGGCAGTTCAGGTTGTGCCCCTCACTGCTGCCCCCACCTGCAGAAGAAGGCAGCAGGGGAGGAGCCGGCTCCTGCTCCTGCTATAGCAGCCACTGCCTTCCATTGGGGGCAGGGGGCTGTGGCCCTTGGTCCCTGACCCCATACCCCTGGCAGCTGAGGGCCCCCTCCAGCAGGGCTGGGAGGTAGGGGCTGTGGTGGGAGGGCAAGGGGCACAAGCAGGGCTGTGGGGGGCATTTAATTCTAACCACGGATTTTGCAATTTTTTATCAGAGAATTTGCAATTTTTTATCAGAGAGTTTGTGATATTCTTTATCACAGAAAACCAGGATCCCTGCTCATAATAAAAAGCTGATCAAAAACAATCACCCTTTAGTACAAATAGAGACTACTACCAGAGCAGGAAGATAAAATGAAAATAATTGGATACAATGATCAAATCATGTCATATGCCAATTCCCATCTTCAATGGCAGTGGGAAGGGGCAAATTTCACAATGAGGGTAATAAGCAACAGTCACCATAGAGGGCAAGAACAGGAAGCAGGGAAGGCTGTGAAAAGGGGCACTGCAGAGGGTATTGATGGCATGGATCAGGGTGGAAAAGGGAGATGCACTGAGGCAAGAGGCATACTGCTCATCCATCCTGCTGTTAGGCCCCAACTCAAGTCTGGGTTCGTGCCCGGTATGCAAAGGCCAATAAAGATACCAGGGGTGAAAGTATAAAAAAGATTTATTGCTAGCAATAAAAGGTGCAAGCAGAATAATTTCACAAGACAAACACACACATATTCAATACTGAGCCCCTTATATACAAGAGGTTGAATCTTCATAAGCATCCTTGTTTGCTAATTGGTTATAAAGGAGTGACGCAAGGAGTTCTTTACTGAGCATGTCTCTATACCTGTGTTTTAGCTATGTATCTCATTAACATACATATATGTTTCATTAGCCTATATCTTCCCCGCCTAGGGGTGTGATTTTTAGTATTATAATGAGCTCTTTGTTCCAGTAACTCTGATTCTGTTTTTTGTTTTCAAGCTTCCTCTATCTAAGACTGTCTGCTCCTTATCATTGCAGATGGGCATTCGACACATAATATTCACTTTTGCTTAGGCTTTGCATAGTAGTTTCTAGGTCAAACCTTACATTTCCCTCATCTGGAGCATTCATAATTATTATTAATTATGATTGCTCCATTCAATTTGACTTAACACAAATCTAGTATTCTCAGCTTTCTTTGTTTGCAAAGTCATTTGATTTACCTTAGGCCTGAAGATAGATGCGATACAAACCGGTATACAGTGGATACAGAAACAAACCATAATCCCTATAAAACAAAACAGAATAACCATACAAAACAACTGTTTCAACCATCCAAAATTGGGAAGCCAGGAAGTTAACCAGGAAAAGTCTAAGCCAGATGTTTCTTTCAATGTCTGTGTCAATCGTTGTAAGGCACCAATTTTGTCTTCAATTAGCACAGAATTATCAGTGAGGTTGAAGCAGCACATTCCTTTTAAGGTTTCACACCCCAGATTGTGTCGCAACAAGAGATAATCAATAGCGGCTCTATTCTCTAAGACAGCGTCTCTTAGTTGTTTTTGTTCAGCATTCAAGGCTGAGAGCGCTCGAGATGTAGCATTTAGTCCTTTTGCTAAAACACAGGCCACTGCATTAAGATTTCTGCTATTACTTACAGCAAGACCCGGAACCCCCACCATAGATGCAGCTAATGCTATGTATTCTGCCTTAGATAATAGTCCAGGGGAATCATTCTCGTCGCAATCAGCAGTGAGAGTAGTGTATGCTCGTTTAAACCTCCCACCAAGAGGGGTTTGATCAGTGTGCATTAGGTCAGACTTCCTTGGAAGAGCTGCAGTTACCCGGGCAATGGTGCATGGTCCCCCAGTAGCATTTGCTGGAAGGTATGAATATATCATTCTCCCGCAGGCCAGAAACCATCCTCGAGGAAGGATGGTATGTGTGTATACATAGGATATTTGACTGGTCTTATTACAGAAGATTTTTCTACCTTGGTTCAATTCAAAGCAATTATTGGTACAATTCACTATTAAGAAACATTCAGAAGCATTAGCTGTTGCCTGAACCCGTACAGAAAACATGTCTCTGCTTTTCTCTTTTACAATAGTCCCCCACTTATATATATCCTGATATGTATTTTCCTTCTCTACATCTTTCAGCATAGTATAATTCTGTAAAATTTTCAAAGGGGTAGGTACTGCAATTAAGCATAAGGTAAAAACCAGATGAGCATTGATCCCTCCTGCCAAGCAGAAGTCTGTTCTATTTAATATTTCCCGGGCCAGATAAATCCAGACATTTTCCTGAGGGTCAAATTCTTGTGGTAAAAGATTTTCCCCTCCTATAAGTAGGAGTGGACAGATCAGGGTGCCCCACACTAAAACCTTGAACAATTTCATAATAAGGCTTGTAAAACTTGATAAAAGATTGACAAATTATTCAAAGTTCCTTTCTTTTGAATAAGAATTTTAAGTCCCTTATTGGCTCCACCTTCCACTGTTCTCTGCCTCCGGTCCCGGAGTTTGCAGGAGTTTCTTCTTGTTCTGGTTCAGCCACCGGCTTTAGGCGACTGGAATGTATCCAAGTCTTGATTCCTTCGAGCTTTGCTGCCGTCGGGGTCGTTAAAAGTACTCTATATGGGCCCTTCCATTTGGCTCTAAGCGGTTCCTCGTTCCAATCTTTCACAAGAGCGTAACTTCCAGGTAATAATCAATTTTCCGGGGTAGGAGACTGGTTCTGTGTCTGCAGCACGTCCCGTACCTGCTGATGGATGGAAGACAAAACAGAAACCAAAGACCATACATATTCTCTAATCATTCCCTCTCCTAAAACATGTAATTGTTGTTCAGTACCCATGGGCAGACTCAGAGGGTAAGGCTTACCATACATTATCTCAAATGGGCTTAATCCCAATTTAGAATGTGGTGCGACCCTTACTCGCAACAGGGCCAAGGGTAGGGTCTCTGGCCATTTGAGTCGAGCTTCTTGGCAAATCTTTGCAAGGTGTCTTTTTAAGGTCTGATTCATACGTTCCACCTTTCCACTGGACTGGGGTCTCCAAGGGGTGTGTAAATGCCAGCTGATTCCCAGGAACTCAGAAACCTTTTGAGTAATTTGTGCAATGAAATGTGGGCCATTGTCTGACCCTATTCCTTTTGGAAGTCCGAACCGAGGTATGATTTCTCGTAGGAGTGCCTTGACCACCTCTCGGGCTTGGGCAGTCCGACATGGGAAGCACTCAACCCAATTAGAGAAAGTGTCCACAAAGACAAGGAGATATCTCATCCCCTGTTGCCGGGGTAACTCAGTAAAATCCACCTGCCATTCTTCTCCTGGCCCATTGCCTATTCTCTGATGTCCTGAAGTTTCTTTTCTCCCTCCTTTTGGGTTATTTCTCTGGCAGACCTCACATGTCTCTGATACCTTCTTGGCAGCCTCTCTTAATCCCACTCCAGTTACATAGTGATTGATCCACCTTATCAGGGCCCTGGGTCCATAGTGGGTGCCATGATGAGCTCTCTTCACTACCACATGGACCCAGGCAGCTGGGATGATAATGCGGCCATCCTTTGCTACTAGCCACCCGTGCTCCCCCTTCTTTGCTTGAAACTCTCTTATCAATTGTTTGTCTCTTTCCCCGTACTGTGGTGTCACAGGCTGGTATAAGTCTGGGAGGAGAGATAACAGATTACTTACTTCAGGCAGCAAGTCTGTCTGAGGTTTTTTAGCTGCTTTCTTTGCTGTAGTGTCAGCAAATCGATTATCTTTTGTGGATGAATCATCATTTTTCTTTTGATGAGCTTTGCAATGCATTATCGCTACCTCTTTTGGTTCCCAGACTGCCTTAAGGAGAGCTTTTATCTGCTTGCTATGCTTAATGCCAGTTCCTTTTGAATCAAGTAGACCTCGCTCTCTCCATAGCGCTCCGTGAGCATGTAAAACAAGGAAAACATATTTAGAGTCAGTATAAATATTGACCGTTTTGTTGGCCGCCAATTGCAAAGCCCGAGTCATAGCAATGAGTTCAGCCTTTTGAGCTGAAACAGATGGGTTTAAAGGTCCTGCTTCTATCACATTCTGTGCAGTCACGATAGCGTATCCGGATTTTCGAATTCCATTCTCTATACTCGAGCTGCCTTCAGTGTAGAACTCCAGGTCAGCTTTTTCAAGAGGTCTGTCTCTCAAATTTGGTCTTGAAGAATAAACAGTTTCCAATGTTTGCAAACAGTCATGCACAAGATCTGGTGTGTCACCCATAGATGGCAACAGTGTTGCTGGATTTACATTGCGAGCAATGGCTAATTTTATTTCAGGCTTATCTAGGAGGATGGCCTGATATCGAGCCATTCGTCCCGGAGTTAACCAGTTCCCTCCTTTCTGTTCCAAGACTGTAAGTACTGCATGAGGAACATATACAATCATTTCATGGCCTAGGGTTAATTTTTCAGCTTCTTGTATTAGCAGACAGGTAGCAGCAACAGCCCGGAGACAAGCAGGCCATCCACATGACACAAAGTCTAATTTTTTTGAAAAATATGCCACTGGTCATTGCCAGCTATCCAATTTCTGTGTTAAGACTCCCACGGCTACCCCACCTTGGTCATGCACAAAAAGGGAAAAAGGCTTACTCATGTCCGGTAGTCCTAAGGCGGGTGCTTCAATGAGAGCCTGCTTTAACTGGCAGAATGCTTGCTTACACTCTTCAGTCCATTCAAGTACCTTTTCATCTCCTTGTGTAGCTTCATATAGAGGTTTTGCAATAACCCCAAAATTTGGAATCCAAATCCTGCAAAAACCTACTGTACCTAAAAATCCTCGTAGTTGTTTCTTTGTTATTGGGGGTGCCAGCCGGCATATAGCTTCTTTGCTTTCAGGCAACAGGGCTCTCTGACCAGGCTGTAATTCAAATCCTAAGTATGTGACTTTCTGGGATATGGGCTGCATTTTTTTCCTGGAAACGCGATATCCTTGTTGACCCAGAAAATTAAGGAGGCAAATTGTTCCTTCCGGGCAGCTTGCTTCAGTGGTGGCTGTTAAAAGCAAGTCATCCACATATTGCAAAAGAGCACAGGGCAGTGGCAATTCTAGCCTGCGTAAATCCTTGCTTAATGCATTGCCGAATAGGGTTGGGCTGTTTTTTAAATCCTTGGGGTAAAACAGTCCAGCACAACTGAGTCTTAATGCTAGTATCTGGGTCTTCCCATTCAAATGCAAATATTTCCTGAGATCCCCTCTCTACCGGTATACAGAAGAAAGCATCTTTTAAATCAATAACCGTAAACCAGTTATGATCTGGGTTCAAAGCAGATAGCAAGGTGTACGGATTAGGCACGGCCGGGTATATACTCACAACCACTTTATTTACAGCTCTCAAGTCTTGGACGAAACGATATTCATTACTCTTAGGCTTCTTCACAGGCAAGATGGGTGTGTTAAAAGCTGATGTACATTCACGGAGAAGGCCATACTCCAGGAACCATTCAACTAACGGCTTCAGTCCTTTCCTGGCTTCCATCCGCATTGGATATTGTTTCACACATGGAGGCTGGGCCCCTGGCAAAAGTTGAATCTTCACAGGGTCAGCATTTTTAGCCTTCCCGGGTCGGTGACCTGCCCATACCCATGGAACAACAGCATTGAGCAGGGGTTGAGGAATATCCGGTGTACTCTCCTCTTGGAGAAGGCCGAGAAGGCAAGCCTGTAAGTGCCACCCCTTTTCAGGAGGCACTGTTAAAAACATTTGCCCATCCTGGAACAACAACGTAGCTTGCAGTTTACAGAGGAGGTCTCTCCCTAAAAGGGGAACGGGGCAGTTTGGCATGTACAAGAATTGATGGGTAACTTCGGCCTGCCCAAGATTACAGGTCATTGGCTGTAGGAAGGATCATGTTACTGCCTTCCCTGTAACCCCTACCACCGGCACAGTCTTTTTACTTAAAGGTTTCAGTTTTTGAGTTAAGGCAGAATGGGCAGCACCTGTATCGACGAGAAAATCTACCAATTCATCTCTGTCCCCTAGTTACATTTTAACCAGAGGCTCCAGTCCCCTTCAATCTGAATCCTTTCCAAAAGCAAACAATCCACTGCTCTCCTCTTTCTTCTTTTCACCTTCCCCAACTTTTCGATAAGGGCATTCCCGCTTCCAATGTCCTTTTCGTTTGCAAAAGGCACATTGATCTTTCTCTAATGGACCCCGTCTCTGCGGCTGTCTCCAGGATCCCTCATCTCTAGGTTTTCTCGTGATTGCAGCTGCCACTAGGGCTGTCTGCATTTTCATCTTTCTCTCCTCTTTCCTGTCCTGTTTCTTTTCCTGAACACTTTCTCGGTTAGTAAATACTTGGTAAGCAATGTCTACTAGTTGGGAAATAGGCATAGCTGTTGCTCCGTCTGCCTTCTGCAATTTCTTTCTAATGTCTGGTGCACTCTGACCTATAAAGATCATATTTACCATGCGAGCGTTCGATGCATCCTCCGGATCCTCACGAGTGTATTGCCTGAAAGTATTGTAAATTCGTTCCAAAAAAGCACTCGGGGTCTCATTAGTCTCCTGTCGAATCTCATACACCTTACTGAGATTTTGAGGTTTTTTCACAGCATCTCTCAATCCTCAGAGGATATATTCTCGATAGGCACGGATGGAGGTCATATCTTGGTCTGGTTTCCAATCTGGCTCCTGGATGGGGACATGACCGTCTCTATTTCCTTGCAGGTTCCCTGCAGCAATTTCCTTTTCCACGTACTCACGAGCTTTGTTCACTACCATTCTTCTTTCCTCTGGTGTCAACAGGATATCTAGAAGAGACTGAACATCTGCCCAAGTTGGGTTATGGGTTTTGAAAATCGTTTTAAACTGGTTCTGTACCTTTTCAGGATTCTCTCTCAAGCTGGGGTTATTGTTCTTCCAATTATACAAATCTGAGGTATTAAAAGGAACGTGCACAAAGGTTCGACGGTAGGTTGGCTCACCATCATCTTCGAGAGGCCAGGGTACCACTTGTTCTCTTAGGGGAAATACCCCATTTCCCTTTCCACGGCCAGAATCAGATTCCCTGTGATGTTTTCCCTTAACCCCGGAGTCTGCTTCTAACTGTACTCTCCATCCTCCTCCCGGGCTTATATCAGGAGAAGTCGGGGAGTTTGGAGATTGCCAAGCACCTGACGGCCATGGTTGGCGCTGTTCCAGATCCCTATGTCGGGGAGTATTTACAACTTCTGCCTCAGGGGGGGAAAAAGCAGGAAGAGCAGATGCCAACGAGGAATCAGATGAATCAGGAGGAGGAGGAGGAGGAAGAGGATAAGGTAAAGGCAGCACAGGGGGGGAGCCTCCGGCTCCGGACAGTCCAGGACAGGATTTGCAGTTGGTCGAGCCACAGCCGTCTCACAGATCCCAACTCCCTCCCCCAATCCACATTCCTCCAAAACTTTTTTATCTCTACAAAGAGACATAAACGCTTGCGCATACAACAATTCCTCCCATTTACCATTCTGCCGGCAGAACAAAATCAATTGTAAGGTGGTATTATAATTAACACTTCCTTCCCGAGGCCAATATTCTTTATCATCTAGCTGATAGCGTGGCCACGTAGTTTCACAGAAGAATTTAGCTTTCTTCTTAGTCATAGGATCCTCACCAAACTCTGCCCAATGTCCCAATACACAAGAGAGGGGGGTACATTTCCTAACCTTACTGTTAATAGTACCCATTTCAGGGCTGCCTTCCCGGTTCTGACTGTCCGACTTACCTGGGATCTAGGGATCTGTTCTTAGTCCTTGTCCTCACAGGGGAAAAAAGTCACTGGTCTTGGACTCGGGCCAGACAGAATACTTACAGAGATAATCCCAGGCAGACGTACTGACGGTAGGCCTTATGCCCTTTCTACCCTCTCACCCAGGTGCCTGTTACTGATACTTTCACTCTATGGCGTTGCACCGTTAGGCTACTGCCGCCTCAGCGATCCAGCTCCTCCTGAAACAAAAGTCTCACCGGGAAAAGAAATCCCGGGGCGCGCTCGACTTTTGATAAGGAAAAGCAGATTAGCTGGTCGTCAGTTAGTCCGGGCAAAGCTATCTAAGGCAGTCCCATCTGGGTCGCCAAAAACTGTTAGGCCCCAACTCAAGTCTGGGTTCGTGCCCGGTATGCAAAGGCCAATAAAGATACCAGGGGTGAAAGTATAAAAAAGATTTATTGCTAGCAATAAAAGGTGCAAGCGGAATAATTTCACAAGACAAGCACATACATATTCAATACTGAGCCCCTTATATACAAGAGGTTGAATCTTCATAAGCATCCTTGTTTGCTAATTGGTTATAAAGGAGTGACGCAAGGAGTTCTTTACTGAGCATGTCTCTATACCTGTGTTTTAGCTATGTATCTCATTAACATACATATATGTTTCATTAGCCTATATCTTCCCCGCCTAGGGGTGTGATTTTTAGTATTATAATGAGCTCTTTGTTCCAGTAACTCTGATTCTGTTTTTTTGTTTTCAAGCTTCCTCTATCTAAGACTGTCTGCTCCTTATCATTGCAGATGGGCATTCGACACATAATATTCACTTTTGCTTAGGCTTTGCATAGTAGTTTCTAGGTCAAACCTTACACTGCCACCATGAGCCAGATCACACCTGCACTGGCCGAATCCAATCACTCTGCAGGCTGGATCTGGCTCATGGGCTGCAAGTTGCTGACCCCTGCTGTAGGGTCTATACTTCCCTGTACATATTTAGAATGACCTGATCAGTAATCTGGAAAGAAGCGTATTCATCCCTCATTTTGCAAAGTGTTTTTTCCCCTCTTTCTCTGTTTGGAAGTATCCAGCAGTACATAAAGTTGTTTGACAGCACAGTGAACTTTCTAAAATTATTCTTTCTTCACATGGGGATTTACTGCTCTGTGTCGGCTTGCTCTGGTATTTGGTTTCCAGTACTGCAGTTGAGGGGCAAAATTCTTAATGTCAGAAGATTAATATGGGTTTCCTGAAACATCTGTTAAAGCCATTAATGGCTGCTTCCACTGCAGGCAATGTAAGCATTCCTGTTCACTTCAGTGGAAACAGGATCAGGCCCTTGGAGATTAACAGCGGGGAATCTGGTATTGATTAGCTGTCACTTTTATCATCATGTCTTAGGGCAGTCCAAACTGTGAATTTCTACCCAAGGCATCAAAAACATGAGAAGAAAATAAACCAACTGACATGCAGTGAAAATTAGAGCATGCTGTAACTGAATGAAATCAATCCAGAAAGCTGAAAGGCTTATGTCATATTTTATTCACAGCTTGTAACAGCTAAGTAAATGTTTGGTCCTGCAGAAACCCAAAAGCTGCAGAGTGTTTACTTCTGCAAAACATCCATTTGCATAAGGGCTTGTCTAAATGAGAAAGCATTACTGGTAAAATAGACTATAATCACACTGAGATAACATGGCAGGCATACTTATTCCAGTACGGTGACTTTTTAATCAATTTATATTTTTTATGTACCGTATTTACTCAAATGTAAAACAACCCTGAATATGATAAACCACCCCCTCAATAATTAGATTCTATACATACGGAAAAAATTATTAATTTGTTATAATTTTCCAGGTCTAGAATCTAATTATTGGATGTTTGCCTTGAACTTGTCCCCCTCCCACAGCCACATCAGGGAAAATAAATCTGGGAGATCAGATACTAGCTCCCTACCCTTTGCCCCACCCAATTTCTTCCCTCTGCAACCCTTTACCCCACTCCTTACTGCCAGATCCTGCCCTCCCTGAGCATATGGAAGCAAGGAGCAAATTTGAAAACACTGGGCTTTTTTACATGTGAAATTAATGCAAAGCAATAAACTCTGGCACATATCATACTGGAGTTTATTGCTCCTGGGCACCTCATTTAGAATATATAACTATACCTGTACCAACCTGTCTTGTAACTGCTGTGTTTCACTTGACAGTTCAAAACACACCTTTACAATTACACCATTCTTAGTCCCATTACAAAAAACGCATCGTGCACCTGTATTCCTGTGTGCCCATCATTGTCACCTTTAACTATCACAATTATGCAAAGGACTACCTCAGTTCCCCCCTCCTCCCCACCACCTAACCCCTCTGTTCCCCATCCCCTTTCCCAACCCCTCTGTCTGTTTGCCCAGTCCTTTCACTCATCATTTTATTTGTCAGCATCTCCAGCATCATCATTGTCCTCATCGTCATCATCATCGTTATTCTTTTTGGAGGGCTCATCTCTGAACAGTCTGTCAGTCCTCTCTCTTCTATATGATATCCACCATCTCTTGCCCATCATCTTCTACCAGCTTGCTCTAGAACTAGAACATCTCACTCAGTCCCATTTTAATACAGCCCTTGACTAGGAGGTTTGAGTGTTTGTTTATGAGCAAGTTCCTAGACTTCCACAGGGCATTCCTGAATCAGGAGATTAACTGGTCAAAGTGGGCTATTGGGGTCCCTTGCCACTTAGTCAAATGCCTGTACAGAATTGCCTTTCTGCTCAGGGTTTTGAACCCTGTCACTACCAGGAAGAGTATGCATACTCTCTTCCATAACACTCTGGCATATGGGCAGTCCCAGAGGAGGTGAATGGCTGGTTCCACCTCCCACAGGGGATGGAGACCCCATGGTCCAATAAGTCCCCAAGTTCATCCAGTACCAAGCAGGTACTTTTGCTCACATTCAGCATGGCACCCACCATGGCTCTTAATACCTGGGTGTGTTGTAATGTTCTTTCGACTGACCACTTGTCCCTGCATATGATAGTGAGCTGGTCCATGTAGGCCAAGACCCTCATCTCTTCCATGTTACTCCCAGGAATCTTTACACCACTGATGCTGGGGTTCTGCCTGAGCTACTGTGCTAGCCAGTTCATCCTGCAGATAAACAGAACCAGGGAGAGTGGGCAACTTTTCCAGAAACCTAACTCCACTACAATTGGGGCTGTTGGAGACCCATTTATTAGTACCCTGCTGCTCATGTCAGCATATAGTGTCTTCATTCAGGTGATAAAGGATGGGGGGACTCCTATCTTTTTCAGTGTTTCAGATTGGAACTGATGGGATACCCAGTCATAGGCCTTTTCCAGGTCAAGATTTAAATTATATTTGTCTAAAGCCAAAAGGCTTATGATCTACCATGTAGTTCATTGGGCTGACCAGCAGAGACAACAGCATTTCCAGCCATGGTGACCCCACACCTCAGCATTGCTCAGTATGTGTGTGTACTCCAGATACACCCCCCTCAAAGGATCTATGTACTAATTAGCCCCCCCAGTCATGACTGGAACTAGTTGTTCTTGTCATGAGTTCTGGGATCTTTAAAAATGTGTATGCAGATAAGGCACAGGGCAACCTGGTCTGGCTCCACCTCAGTGTGGGTGGGGCCACACTAATCATATGTGACAAGCTGAGAGAGAGGGTGACAGATTATTTGGGATCCCATTTAGTGATGCTTGCCAGACTTTTAAAGATGATGAAGAAACAGGAAGCATTAGAAATGGGAAAGAAAAGGCACAGCTCAGCTGTGGGAGTTAAGAGGAAGTAAAAACATATTCAGTGTAGTGGCTTACCATGACTTGAAGAAGAGTTGGCACTAAGAGGGCCTGGGTGTAATGAACACTGCATCACTGTATATGATACTGCATGTATCATATTCAGATAAACTGCACTAATGTTTGCACAATACTTACCTGGCAGGTAAACCCAGGGGATAACTATTCTTTTGGTGTGGTTTAGTACCCACTGAGGTGTTGGGGCTTAATGCCCATTTTATGGAAATAGGAGGTTCCTCCCTAGCTTGCTCCTGCACCCACAGGGCTGAGGGCAGGCAAAACTTGGGGGCATCTGAACCCTGAGCTTCTCGGCTTGGTCCTGTACATAGGAACCTGCCAAAAGATGTTGGAAATATCTGAAGCCCCTGTTGGGGGTGGAGGATGTTTGCCGGTTGTAGAGCCACTTATGGTTCTGGACTAATTAATGGATTTGGATTTGATTTGGCTGATTTGGCTTGGAACACGAAAACTTTCTTAAAAATAAAACAAAAAACTTACCTGGCGGAGGATGTACCATGACAGAAGTAATGCACTTAAAATGCCTCTATGTAGTGGAGGGTTGCACCTTTGTCTACTTGTGGACAGGACTCCCTTCAAGAGCCTCCATAGTTAGCTTCTGTATGTATGTGTGTATAATTAGAGGTGCATTGATACATCAGTCCCATATTGGATTGGCACCAATATAAGGAAAATTGAGAGTATCAACGATTTGCTTTTTTTCATAGATTCATAGATGTTAGGGTCGGAAGGGACCTCAATAGATCATCAAGTCCGACCCCCTGCATAAGCAGGAAAGAGTGCTGGGTCTAGATGACCCCAGCTAGATACTCATCTAACCTCCGCTTGAAGACCCCCAGGGTAGGGGAGAGCACCACCTCCCTTGGGAGCCCGTTCCAGACCTTGGCCACTCGAACTGTGAAGAAGTTCTTCCTAATGTCCAATCTAAATCTGCTCTCTGCTAGCTTGTGGCCATTATTTCTTGTAACCCCCGGGGGCGCCTTGGTGAATAAATACTCACCAATACCCTTCTGTGCCCCTGTGATGAACTTATAGGCGGCCACAAGGTCGCCTCTCAACCTTCTCTTGTGGAGGCTGAAAAGGTCCAGTTTCTCTAGTCTCTCCTCGTAGGGCTTGGTCTGTAGGCCCTTAACCATACGAGTTGCCCTTCTCTGGACCCTCTCCAGGTTATCCGCATCCCTCTTGAATTGTGGCGACCAGACTTGCACGCAGTACTCCAACTGCGGTCTGACCAGCGCCTGATAGAGGGGAAGTATCACCTCCTTGGACCTATTCGTCATGCATCTGCTGATGCACGATAAAGTGCCATTGGCTTTTTTGATGGCTTCATCACACTGCCGACTCATGTTCATCTTGGAGTCCACTAGGACTCCAAGATCCCTTTCCACCTCCGTGCCGCCCAGCAGGTCATCCCCTAGGCTGTAGGTGTGCTAGACATTTTTCCTCCCTAGGTGCAGCACTTTGCATTTCTCCTTGTTGAACTGCATTCTGTTGTTTTCTGCCCACTTGTCCAACCTGTCCAGATCTGCTTGCAGCTGTTCCCTGCCCTCCGGCGTGTCTACATCCCCCCATAGCTTTGTGTCATCTGCAAACTTGGACAGAGTACATTTGACTCCCTCGTCCAAGTCACTGATGAAGACATTAAAGAGTATCGGTCCAAGGACCAAACCCTGCGGGACCCCACTGCCCACACCCTTCCGGGTCGAAACTGACCCATCCACCACGACTGTCTGGGTGCGACCCTCCAGCCAATTCGCCACCCACCAGACTGTGTAGTCATCCAAGTCACAGCCTCTTAACTTGTTCACCGGTCTGGGGTGGGATACCGTATCGAAGGCCTTCCTGAAGTCTAAGTATACGACATCCACCCCTCCTCCTGTGTCCAGCCGTTTCGTAACCTGGTCATAAAAAGAGACTAGATTGGTCAGGCACGATCTGCCTGCCACGAACAATTGGTCATAGATAGGGGGGACAAGGCTGAACTCCTCAACGAGTTCTTTGCCTCAGTGTTCCTAAGTGAGGGGCACAACAAGTCTCTCACTGGGGTTGTAGAGAGGCAGCAGCAAGGTGCCAGACTTCCATACATAGATCCTGAGGTGGTGCAGAGTCATTTGGAAGAACTGGATGCCTTTAAATTGGCAGGCCCGGATGGGCTCCATCCGAGGGTGCTGAAGGCACTGGCCGACATCATTGCAGAGCCACTGGCGGGAATATTCGAACGCTCGTGGCGCACGGGCCAAGTCCCAGAGGACTGGAAAAGGGCTAACATGGTCCCCATTTTCAAAAAGGGGAGGAAGGAGGACCTGGGCAACTGTAGGCCAGTCAGTCTCACCTCCATCCTTGGCAAAGTCTTTGAAAAAATTATCAAGGCTCACATTTGTGAGAGCCCGGCAGGGCAAATTATGCTGAGGGGAAACCAGCACGGGTTTGTGGCGGGCAGATCATGCCTGATCAACCTAGTCTCTTTCTATGACCAGGTTACGAAACGCCTGGACACAGGAGGAGGGGTGGATGTCGTATACTTAGACTTCAGGAAGGCCTTCGATACGGTATCCCACCCCATACTGGTGAACAAGTTAAGAGGCTGTGATGTGGATGACTACACAGTCCGGTGGGTGGCGAATTGGCTAGAGGGTCGCACCCAAAGAGTCGTGGTGGATGGGTCGGTCTCAACCTGGAAGGGTGTGGGCAGTGGGGTCCCGCAGGGCTTGGTCCTTGGACCGATACTCTTTAATGTCTTCATCAGTGACTTGGACGAGGGAGTCAAATGTACTCTGTCCAAGTTTGCAGATGACACAAAGCTATGGGGGGATGTAGACACGCCGGAGGGCAGGGAACAGCTGCAAGCAGATCTGGACAGGTTGGACAAGTGGGCAGAAAACAACAGAATGCAGTTCAACAAGGAGAAATGCAAAGTGCTGCACCTAGGGAGGAAAAATGTCCAGCACACCTACAGCCTAGGGAATGACCTGTTGGGTGGCATGGAAGTGGAAAGGGATCTTGGAGTCCTAGTGGACTCCAAGATGAACATGAGTCAGCAGTGTGACGAAGCCATCAGAAAAGCTAACGGCACTTTATCATGTATCAGCAGATGCATGACGAATAGATCCAAGGAGGTGATACTTCCCCTCTATAGGGCGCTGGTCAGACCGCAGTTGGAGCACTGCGTGCAATTCTGGGCGCCACACTTCAAGAAGGATGCGGATAACCTGGAGAGGGTCCAGAGAAGGGCAACTCGTATGGTCAAGGGCCTACAGACCAAGCCCTACGAGGAGAGACTAGAGAAACTGGACCTTTTCAGCCTCCGCAAGAGAAGGTTGAGAAGTGACCTTGTGGCTGCCTATAAGTTCATCACGGGGGCACAGAAGGTAATTGGTGAGTATTTATTCACCAAGGCGCCCCCGGGGGTTACAAGAAACAATGGCCACAAGCTAGCAGAGAGCAGATTTAGACTGGACATTAGGAAGAACTTCTTCACAGTTCGAGTGGCCAAGGTCTGGAACGGGCTCCCAAAGGAGGTGGTGCTCTCCCCTACCCTGGGGGTCTTCAAGAGGAGGTTAGATGAGTATCTAGCTGGGGTCATCTAGACCCAGCACTCTTTCCTGCTTATGCAGGGGGTCGGACTTGATGATCTATTGAGGTCCCTTCCGACCCTAACATCTATGAATCTATGAATCTATGAACCCGTGCTGATTTCCCCTCAGCATAATTTGTCCTGCCGGGCTCTCACAAATGTGAGCCTTGATAATTTTTTCAAAGACTTTGCCAAGGATGGAGGTGAGACTGACTGGCCTATAGTTGCCCGGGTCCTCCTTCCTCCCCTTTTTGAAAATGAGGACCACGTTGGCCCTTTTCCAGTCCTCCGGGACTTGGCCCGTGCGCCACGAGCATTCAAATATTCCCGCCAGTGGCTCTGCAATGATGTCGGCTAGTGCCTTCAACACCCTCGGATGGAGCCCATCCGGGCCTGCCGACTTAAAAGCATCCATTTCTTCCAAGTGACTCTGCACCATCTCAGGGTCTACACATGGAAGTCTGGCACCTTGCTGCTGCCTCTCTACAACCCCAGTGAGAGACTTGTCGTGCCCCTCGCTTAGGAACACTGAGGCAAAGCACTCGTTGAGGAGTTCAGCCTTGTCCGCCCTGTCTGTCACCAATTGTTTCTGCCCATTTAGCAGGGGTCCTATTCCTCCCTGGGCCTTCCTTTTACTCCCTATATATCTAAAAAACAATTTCTTGTTGTCTTTTACTTGGGTTGCCATCCTCAGCTCCATGGTAGCTTTGGCCCGTCTAACTGCCTCCCTACAAGCACGAGCAGAGGAGGTATATTCATCTTTGGTGATCTCTCCCTGTTTCCACTTTTTATGTGCTCCCCTTTTGTCCCTTAGGCTGCCCTGGATTTCTCTGGTCAGCCAGGGAAGCCTCCTGGCCCCTTTCCCTCTTTTGCCTTGCTCGGGGATCGTCTTGCTTTGTGCCCGAAGGATCATTTGCTTAAGGCACAGCCACCCTTCTTGGGCTTCCATTTCTTCAAATCTCCTACTCTGCAGTGCGTCCTTGACTAATCGCCTGAGTTCATTGAAATCAGCTTTCCTAAAATCTAGCACTTTCACCCTACTAGTTACCTTACCCACTCGACGTCTTATGGTGTATTCTATTATTAGGTGATCATTGTCCCCCAGATGGTTACCGATCTGGAGGTCCGCTACCATGTCATCTCCCATTGCCAATACCAGATCCAGTATGGCATTCCCCCTAGTGGGACCGTGTACCTCCTGTGTCAGGTGGAGGTCCTGTACACAGGTTAGAAACCTACATGAGCGATGGGACTTTGCTTTCTGTGTCTCCCAGCAGATGTCCGGGTAGTTTAGGTCCCCTGTGACTACCACCTCTTTAGCTTTTATGGTCTCCGAGAGTTGCCTCAGGAGCCCCGAATCTCTTTCTTCCCCTTGATGTGGGGGTCTGTAGCAGACCCCTACCACCAAATCCCTTTTTCCTTGCCCCCCATGTAGCCTAACCCACAATCCTTCTACTTCCTCATCCTCAGATTCCGTCTTGATGAGGGTTGACGTATATTGCTCACTAACATAGAGCGCAACCCCTCCCCCTTTCTTCCCCACCCTGTCCTTTCTGTACAAAAGTCTTTTTGGCTCATGTGGCTGATAATGTGGCCCATAAATGCCCTGTGCATCCGTGCAGTCACAGTGCAGCACGCAGGTGGCCAGGAGCTCGGCCAACCAGCATAAAAAGTAGCTGGGTCCTGTTGGTAAATCTGGTGTGAGGGAAGAGGAGTGGGGAGGGGGCTGGGACTGGGCAGGGATCAGGATTGGGGCCCCCACGCTGAGAGAAGTCGGGCTGGGGCTGGGACTAGGCAGGGATTGGGAGGGAGTAGAGCCAAGCTAGGCCCAAGATTGGGATTGGGGCTGGGGCCCACTGCACCCATGCAGCTGCTCCTTCCCCTGTGCCTGGGGTCATTGCCTGGTGCTGGAGCCCTCAGACCAATGAATCCACCCCCCCTCCTCCCCCTCCAGCCCCACACTGGCCCCGGCTGTCTCCCTGCACCCACCCCACCCTGAGTCATCATTGTTCATAATAGTAATTGTCATGGCGGGGTCCTCGCAGAGGGCCGTGATCTCCTTGAGGCCCTCTCACCGCGCTACTTTGGCCCGAGGGCACCCTCCATTCTCGCCCGCCACGTCTTGATGGAATATGTAATAGGGAGGCTGCCTTGTGTTTCCTCGGGCACGTAAGCTCCTGGACCCCTTGTGGGTCTCCCCGTACGATGGGCGCTACCCAAGCACCCCAGCCTTATGGGCTATGCGTAGCTCCTACCAGCCCCTAATACCACGCCCCAAGCCTCACAGATGTAATAGACGTTGTTGGGTCTGTACGCCTGCTTCCTGGGCCTCCTCTAAAGTGTAGCCCACACTGGGCTCTCTCTCTCGCACCCAGCCTCTCACTGGGACTCTCCTGATGGTGCGGTCCCGCTCAGGGACTCCTTAGCGGGCCCCGGCCCTTCCGGCCAACCGCACGGGTGCCCTCTCTGACCCCGGCTCACCGCGCTGCTACTCCCTGTCTTCTCGGGGCAACCGCAGCGCCCTGCCTCGGTCTGAGGGGTGTTGCCGCACTAGCCTGCGGCCAGGCTCGCTATGCCCGTCTCGGGCTCCTCGATATGGCCCCTCTAGGGCTCGCTGTGCCCCCACGGGGCTTCTCAATCATATACAATGGTGCTCCCCCTCTTTGGGGCTCGCCGTGCCCCCACGGGGCTTCTCAATCATATACAATGGCGCTCCCCCTCTTTGGGGCTCGCCGTGCCCCCACGGGGCTTCTCAATCATATACTATGGCGCTCCCCCTCTTTGGGGCTCGCCGTGCCCCCACGGGGCTTCTCAATCATATACTATGGCGCTCCCCCTCTTTGGGGCTCGCCGTGCCCCCACGGGGCTTCTCAATCAGATAGCCCCTCTCCCTGAGGCTGGGGTCTATGTACCCCGCACGCAATCCGGGGTCTCGGTCCCCCGTCTGCAACCTTCCGGTTGCACCCGCAACCCACTGGCTGCGCTCCTCGCCGCCAGTTGCTCACGCACTGGCGTGCAAGCTGCGCCTTCCCTGGCACTATGAAAATAATGCGCCCTCTTGGCACTAGGGCACTCCACACTCCTTGGAGTCCCTATAATTGAGGTCAACGCTCCTCTCTGAGCTCAACTGAGCCCATGACTCCGCCCTGTAAATCTCAGGGCCTAGCGCGCCCTCACTGGCGCCGGGGTCTCACACTCCCCTGTGAGTCCCCGATGAGGCCTCCTCCAACCCCTACAGCCTCACCCAAACCTCCGGGTGTAATATCAAAGCCAAACAAACACAAGCTTCCTGGCTGTACCGCAAACATAAAGCCCCCTGGCTAAACCATACTGCCCCATCCTCTCAGGGCTATCATGAGCTGTACTTGCAAGCCGGGCTTCTCCCCATATCTCGGCTGAGGGAGCTTCTGCCTCTCCGGCTGCTGGCAGAGAACTGCTAGCCTGGCTTCGGCCCTGGGCTTTATAAGGGCCAGGCCCTGCCCCCTTCTGGCCAGCTGGCTCCCCTTGGTTGCTCCGGCAACCCGCAGCTGCGCTCAATTGGCTCTGCCAGGGTTCTCTCCCTGGCAGTTTCTCCTCTCTAGGAGCAGGCACTGAGGTGCCCTGCGACAGTAATAATGATTATAATAACACTAATTCTGTGGTTGAAGCAGGCACTAACTACCTGGGGCTGGGTGCAGGGAGGGGGTGGTGGCTTCCACTGCTGCACACATCCTGGGAGCACATGGGGCGGGGTGTGCCCCTGGATCTGTGCAGGGCAGGGCAGGCTGTGGCTGTGGGCTGGGGCCACGGCTATGCTGGGCTCTTCCTGGTGGAGGGGGCCCCCGCTGTGCTTGGGGCAGATGGTGGTAATGCTGGGAGGGGGGTCAGGTGGGCTATGACAAATTTTGGGGTGGCTGCAACCCCCTCCCATAGCCCCTTCCCAGTGCTGCCACCACCTGCCCCGAGCACAGCCCGCACCCCCTGCTAGGAAGAGCCCAGCACAGCCCTGGACCCAGCTCACAGTGGCAGCCTGCCCTTCCCTGCACAGATCTGGGGGCACATACTCCTCATGCCTCCCAGGGTGCGTGTAGCAACAGGAGCCACGCCCCTGACAAGCCGCTCATGGCTCAGTTCCATGCCCTGCCGGCTGTGCAGTGTGTGCCCCTCCCCTAGCCCCAGCCCCAGCCCCAGCCCTACTCCCTCCCCACCCCTGCTGCAGCCGCTGGAAGTGCACAGCCGAGCTGCCTTATAGTCCTACCTCTGCCCCACATTTGGAGGAGCTAAGCCCCATTAGCCACCCCTTCCACCGCCTATGGGTATTGGTCCAAATATCTCTATCAGTGATATATATAAAAATTGGTGCTCCCCATATATATATATGGGGTGCACCAATAGAGATTATATATATATATATAGACAGAGAGACATATTTTTACCCCAAAAATGAATCATACACAGTGTTGGCTGGATTTAATCAATTTTATAGTTGGTTTATTTTACTGACCACATGCTGCTTTTGGCAGCAGTTTAATGATAGACAGTGTATTTAATAAGGTTTCCTCATATGCAAATGTGGGGAAACAATAAATGTGGTTATTATTTAGTAGGGGTGCACCAATAATGATTTTTTGAACTGATACTGATGATCGATTATTGACCAGCCATATCGGCCAATACTGATCTGATTTCATAGATTTCATAGACATAAGGGCTGTAAGGGACCTCGGAAGATCGTCAAGTCCAGCCCCCTGCCCCAGGGGAGGAAGTCAGCTAGGGTCAAAGGATCCCAGCAAGATAAAGGTTGAAATGTCTCTTAAAGGAGTCCAGAGTAGGTGATTGCACCACCTCTGGAGGCAGTCTGTTCCAGTCTTGGGGGCTCAGACAAAAAAGAAGTTCTTCCTTATGTCTAGCCTGAAATGGTCTTGGAGGAGTTTGTGACCTGGTAAGCCTGTTGGGGGGAAGGGGCATGGAGGAGGGAAGGGGAGTGAGAGGAGCAGATTGAGGCCCCCATGGTGAGGGAGGGAGTGAGGTTGGGACAGGGGCAGGCACTGCCCAGCAGAGTGGGAAGTGGGACAGAGCTGCAGGTGGCTTATCCAGGGGGTGAAGTGGGGTGGGGAGGGAAGGAAGGGCTCTGCTACTCTGCGCACCCAAGGGGAGGCATGGGGGGCATGTATCACCCAGATTTACGCATGGGGTGAGGACAGACTTCCCACTGCATGCTCAGGGCCAGGGCTGTGCCAGCCTCTTCCCAGAAGGGAGGCTGGGCCAGGGGTGCACTCAGGCTGTGCAGGGCAAAGTGGGCAGAAGTGGCACTGGGAGGGAGGGCTATGGGTGGGGGGGCTACAGCCACTACAATATTCACCATAGTTCTGCCATAGCCCTCCTCCAAGCACAGCTCCGGCCCAACCCTCCTTCTGGGAAGAAGTTAGTGCAGCCCCCAGCCCAAGCCACAGAGGGTGGTCTATCCTCACCCTGTGCACAGATCCAGGGGCCACATGCCCCGCATGCCTTCCCCAGCAGTGCATGCAGAGGCAGGAGCCCTCCCCATCCCCCCTTACACCCCCTGGACAAGCCACCCACAGTTCCAGGCCACTTTCCACCCTGCATCAGCCTGGCTGGGCAGCGCCTACCCCTGCCCCAGTCCCACCCCCTCCCTCACTATGGGGGCCTCAGTCTGCCCCCCCGCACACCCCTTCCCCATGGCAGACTTACCGGCTGGACGCTGCTCTCCAAGCTGTCGGATTGCATTCCTGGCCATGTGCATGCTGTGGCTGCACACATGCACACGGCATTTATCTGTGACATTATGGACCATATCAGCCAAAAAGCCAATTTCCGAGAATGTCAGTTTTCATTTTATCTGTGCTGATACTAAATGGGTCGATGTATTAGTGTACCTCTATTATTTAGCTTAACAATGAAGAATAGAGTTTACTTAACATGACGTTGACCACAACTCTGTATAGACTATGTTCAATATTGCCAAAGCTCCTGTTTTTATTGAAGATACTCCCATGTCATTTTATGTGAATCTTCTTTCTCAATTTTTAAAAAAATTGTGTATTTTCAGGATTATGGAGAAAAGCTTGAAAATGAGAACTAAGAGATAGATAGATAGATAGATAGATAGATAGATAGATAGATAGATAGATAGATAGAGCTAATATAATCCAAGCTTTATGTCTTTAAAATCTCAAGACTTCTATGTCCATGTTACTGTAATTTTCTGCCTCTGGCCAGGCTAATTTAGCTAGGCCAAAGGTTGTGCAGGATTGCAGGTCACTTATTCTACTGTCTTTAGCAGAACAGTTGTTGGTTGTAGCCCTGTTGGTCTAAGGACATAGGTCTAAGGATTTGTGAGGTGACAATTTTAAGTGTTCTCCTCAATGCAAATTTGGTGATATTGGAGGGCTTGGCTGTATATTACAGCTTTCTTGGTGTATTTTAGGGTGATTGCTGGTTCTGTGTAGATATGTATGTTGGTCTGTGGGTTTGTTGTATAAAGTGGCTCGTATTTTACCATTCTAGATATTGATCATAGTGTCTAAAAAGGAAATGTTGGTGCTGGAGTATTCAATATTGCACACCATTGGTTCTGACATATCACCCTTCCCTGGAACCTATATGGAAAATCGTCAAACAATTGCAACCCATACTAGAAGAAGACCCAGTTCTTAAAGAGTTCTTTCCATAACCACCCATCCTAGCCTTTAAAGGAGCACCAAGCCTCACCAACCTTACCACCAGAAGCAAACCTCCTATGGCCCAAAGCATACCAAATGGATCTAGACCATGCTGGGACAAAAAATGTAAAACCTGCCAACACATATTCACCACTCCAACAATAGCTACATCCCACAACAGAACCATCACCACTCCTGGATTTTACACCTGCACATCCAGAAATGTAACATGTCTCATCCAGTGCACGAAATGCCCTGATGGAAAATACGTAGGAGAAACCAAATGACGGCTGTGTACCAGAATGAACACACACCGAAAATCTATTAAAGACAAAAATATCCAATTACCTATGGGTGTACGCTTCTCAAAAGAGAACCACTCTCTCTCTAATTCATAGATTTATAGATTGTTATGGGCTGGGAAAGACCTAGTAGCTCATCAGATCCATTCCCCCCCTGCACTAGGCAGGAAAAGACAACTGGTGACTGTCCAGTCTCAGTCATTCAGTTCTAATCTTCAAAGTGAATCTACAAAACACCTTTCATAGATGAACCTACGGCCTTCACTTCATAAATCTACTGGATACAAAAAATTACGGGCTAAATACAAGCACTGAATTTATGGCACATTATATTCTGCCCGCCATCTGATAACCCCAGGTAACCTGTCTGCATTTTACCAACTATGTTCTATTACCAGTTCTGCATTCCTTCTCTCCCCACCCCACAACCTGTCTTACACCTACAGTCTCCCATTACCTCAGATCCTCACTGCTATTCATTTGCATTTTCACAGACCTACATTTTGAATATTGGCTTCTATTCTACCCAAGAGAGCACACACACACCAACAGACTCTCCTTGTGCCCGAAAAAGGGTGTGTGCGCCCAAAAGTTTGCAAAGAACAATTTTTCCAACTATTTGGTTGATTTAATAAAATATATCACATCTACCCAAAGAACCTTCTCTGTTATTGGTTTCTCAAACTTCAGTTTCTAACAAACAAAATGAAACCAAACTCTCTATCTTCCACAGACATTAGAGACATTCCAAGGGCTCGGATTGAAACACTGGCCATATTCAGGGGCTTGGCATGGCATACCCTGCATCTTCATGCCCCAAAGTCCTGCCCCTAGTCAGGTGGGCTCAGGAGCCCACTGGATTTTTGCATGGGTCCTGGGAAAAAAACACCTGTGGCTGCCCAAGAACAGAGCACAAGGGGTACCTCTACCCAAGCTGAGAGGCCCAGAGGCACCCTTGAACTCATATCCTACCATTTCTCAAACCAACATCCAGCTTAGGAGCCTCCAAGCATACAGACTGGTTTGCCCTTCATCTTAGACATCCCAACCCTAACCTGAACCCTAACCATAATGCAGTGCATAGACCTGGAAATGCTGATCACACAGGTTCAGATATTCTCCATCTCAGACACCTTACTCCTACCCCTGCCTCTGGTCAGGTGGGCTCAGGAGCTTCTCTGAGCTATGCATGGGGTGAAGGGAAAAACACCCTTGACAACCAAAAGCAAAACAGATACGCTTCTGTCCAAGATGAAAGGGCCCATTGGCATCCTTGAACTTGCATCCAACTACTTCAGAGCCCAACAGCCAGCCCTGGAGCCACCAACCACACAGACTAGGCTAAGCCTTATCACAGATATCTCATGAAGTCTGGTCTGGGGGGACAGTATGTCTCAGACTCCAGATTAGGGGGCAGGGAAATGGCCATACCCAAGAAAGGCACTCTGCTCAGTCAAAAGAGGCTGTGGACAGTCTTGTGCTCAAAGCCTTCCAACTCTCAAGCCAACACCAAGCCTGGGAGCCATCAAGCATGCAGGCTGGGCTGCCTTCTCCTTATGTGGTAGAGCGTGAGGGGTCTTGGCTGCCCCCCAATTAAAAAAATGGATTTTGGCCCAATACATCCACCTGTCCTCACAGACACTCCCAAGGCTCTGATTGAAACTTGGGACATATGTTTTAAGGGCTTTGTATGGCATGCTCTGCATCTTCAGGCCCTGGAGCCCTTCCATTTGGTCAGGTGGACTCAGGACCTCATCTGAGCTATGCATGCGTCAATGGAAAAAGCAGAACAGAGGAGGCACCTCTGCCCACCGAGAGGGAGCAAGAGGAAACTTCAAGCTCATGTTTTCTCACTTGTCAGCTCAACATCCAGTCTTGGAGCCACTGAGCACACAGGCCCTAGCAAACATGGACTGTCTTCTCTCTCAGACCCCTCATATGATATTGCCTGAGGGGTCACAGAGGCTTAAAAAAAAAAAAGAAATTTGGCTGCACCCAAGAAGAGCCCCCAGCCTAGACAGCAGAAGCTGTGGGCAGCCTTGAAGTCATGCCTTTCCACCTCTGAACTTAACACTCAGCTCCAGAAAAACCAAACATAGAGGCTGGGCTGCCTTCGTCTCTTGTGGAAGGGCCTGAGATGTCTAGCTAACTGCACGCTCCAGTTTAAAAAAACCAAATACATGGACTTTGACTCAACCTAGCCATCCATCCTCAAAGAAGGAGAGCCATTTTCCACTCTGGCTTCTTCCCCAGGTCAGCAGTCTGGCTTCTCCTCGCTGCAAGCCTTTCTTTCACAACTTGCTTCCTTTTCCCTGATTTCTCTTCTAGGAGCTTTTTAAAGGTTTCCATGGGTTGCTCCCTCATTAGCCAAGTGCCCCACAGCTGAACATCCTTAACACAACTGGCTGTCCCTTTTTAAGAGGACAGTCTGCCCTATTGCAAGGATTATGTCAACTAATTGCAGTTTAGATCCTCTGCAGCTATACATTGGGGTAGTGCAGGTTGCCAGTATTCTAAATAGTCTTGCTAGGATTTCATTTCCCAAGCAGGGAAAATATTAAATTGCATGGCTAGATTTCTGCTGGAGGATATTACTGTATTTAATAGTCGCATTTATCTGTTAAACATTCATTAATATTCCTGTAATGTAATTGTTTCCCTTAATACTTCACTGAGGTATTATGTTTTTTTCAGCCACCTGTCTTTTCTCTTTTCCGTCATTGTTGTTTGAAGCCTTGCCTCAGGTTGTGTGTCTCTGAAATGTCAGATACGGGTTTTATTTTTCCATCCATCAATTTACAATCAGTATGCACAGTGTTGGCATCCTGCTAATATGGCTTAGTTGCACTGGAATTCACTTTGTAATCCATTCTATCAACACATATTATTCAATGTGCAAGTTCTTAGTAAGATGGCTGGTGCCTCTTATGCACTCTGCTAATATGAAAGCACAGCCTGTTAAAATGGTCACCAAGCACCTACATCATCTGGACTGAGATGCTGTACAACTTCAACAGGATATCTATTGGTGTATTCTTTCACATAGATAAAAAATTTACCCCTGGCGCACTCAATTCCCCCAAAATATCTCCTTCTTGTCAAGCTGAGGAGTGTTGCTGGGTTTTTGTCAGAAGCTTGTACTGTCTCTGTTAGTACTGCATGGTCACTGTATAAAAAAGGACTTCTTCTTCCTAAGCTTCTTCAGCAAATCCTTTGTAAGGATGGCAGCATGGCTATTGGATGGCACACTGCTGCAACTCAGGAGCTCTGGGTTCAGCTTTGTCATTGGACTGCCAGGTGACTTTGGACAAATCATTTCACCTCTCTGTTCCCCTGTTTTCTCCCATCTGTAAAATGGGGATAACCACTTTGAGATCTACTGATAAAAATAGATAATAAGGATAAGAGCTAAGCATTGTCCAATAAGTTAGGGATGACCTACTGCACACTCTTTTTACAAGCTTAAGTCTCTCCTGAAGAAATCTTCCAAACCTGGGCCTGAATCATTCAGGATGGAACTCACCCCAGTGCAGCAGATCTAAGTATGATTTGGGGTGAACATAGGACTTAAATGATGCTTAAGCCTTCTGAGGCTTCTGTGAACAGCAGTAAGTCTCAGCAATAGTCCACATTCAGGTAGACATCAATGTCATGTTTTGCCTGGGGAAGTAATGTCAGCAACTGAATGCAAAGAGCTCTACGCAAGAAGCTGTCTCTGGAGACAGCAAACATTATTGGTTCTATAAAGCCCAGCAATAACAGCTGCATGCTGGAGAGTACCATCTACTGCCATTCTGTATATTGATCTTAATATTTCCTTGTTTTCTACGCTCCCTGACAAGTTTAGTGAGAAAACCCACAAAAACAGCTTCTTTCGGCCTGATTTCAGTCTGACATAGCTAACTCCCTCTCTGGTATAATTCCTGTAGTTCCACTGAAGTCAAGGAAATTTTGCAACTATATTTCTGAATTTGAAGTAGGAACTGATTCTGTTCTTGCTACTCTGAAGGTTTAGCCAGCTCCCTGGGATCAGCATGGATCTCTGCAAAATAGATAGCAGGATTTAAGGAAACCTATGCAGAGCATGTCACTGCATGGCACATGGTATATATGTACAGGAACTATCTGTGCAACTCTGTGCAGATGGCTTGGAAGGGAAAGGATAGAGTGATAGACCTATTACTAAAACACTCTAGTTCTCTCTTTCTGCCTTTGGAGGCTATGCTAAATCATAGGTTATCACCCTGAAACTTCACATTGAGATCTGAAAGTCGAGTGGTATTTCTGATTCATCCACTACTATCAATAATATAGATTCAGTAGGTCAAATTCTGTGCAGCAACAATCAGTAGCATAACTAGGGGCGGGTGACCAGGGCACTAGCTCTGGATACCATCCTAGAGGGGTGGACCTATGTACTCTCTGCTTGCTGCACTGCAGCTTGCTCTGGCACATCCTCCTGCTCTGCATTTTCTCTCCTGCATCATTTCTTTCACTTCTCCAAATGTAGAGCTCGCGGCAGTCCTCCCTGCTCTCTCTTTCTCTCTTGTCCCCCTTACTGCAGCAATTATTTCTCTCATCACTGACATGAATGATGTGTAACCCTAGAGGCTGGGGGGGCACAGTGACCGTCCGCAGGCGGCAGCCGTGCTGGTGGCAGCAGGGGCATGGCAGTGACGAGCAGGGAGCTCCCGCAGGTGGCTGTGGCTGTGTCGATGGCAGGGGTGGGGTGGAGGGTGGCGAGTGCTGACCAGTGGTCAGTGACCACCCACAGATGCTGCTGGCAGTGTTGGTGGTGGCCGGTGGCAATTGGGGACCACCCACAGATGGCAGGGGGAGCAGAGGGTGGCAAGCATCAACCGGCAGTGCGCATGCAGTGCAGGGTGGTCTGTCAGGGGGTGCACCGCCAATCTCAGGGGGTGCACATGCACCCCCATACACCCCCTACACATCACCAATGTATTTCCTTCTTGTGGCAGTCAGTGGTGACAAGCATTAACAGCAATGCTAAGGGGCTGCAGCAGAAGCAGTGGGGGGCACGAGAGCAAGACAGTTACCCTTGGCACAGATTATGGAGGGTTGGGGCAACAGCAGGCAGCTTGAAAAACAGTTCAGGGGCAGAGAAGCAGGGCAGAGAAGTGCCCTAGAGAGATGCTGGTGTAGGTCACACACCATATTAATTAGCCTCTGACCTCAGTGATTTTCAGATGTTGCAATCTGATACACCTGGGCAAAACATCTCTTTAAAGTGATTGTACAGATGTAACTGAGTATGGAAACTATAATGTACATAGCAATGATGTTACTCATCTGCTCTATTTGATAGATACAATGAGTTATAGTATTTTCAGGATCTTCCATAATTGAAACTGCCTGGTAGGAGTCTCAAGAGTGTTACTTTGGATTCAGTCACTGCTGCCACTCTAATCTGAAGACTGAAGGAGGAAGAAAGTTGGTAGAAAAAAAGCCAAAACAAAACAGGTGATAGATCCAAAAGGGGGACTCACAAAGCAATCCAGATCCAAGCAAATCAATCTGAAAAAATAACAAGTTTATAGTGCCATCTTGTGGTCCAGGGATACAAGTTGTAACTGTATTGGTCTACAGGTATGACTTTTCATTTCCATCGAGGAGAAATTTTACAATATTTGCATTCTCCTATGCCTGAAGAAGGGCCAGTGTGCCTGAAAGCTTGCAAATAAAGACTTTTTTTGCAAATATCTAGTTGGTCTAATAAAAGATCTTGTTCTCCATGAAGAAATCACAAGCCAAAATAGTTAAGGTAATAATGTTTTAATTCTGTTTGAATAGTTTGTTTCTGAGGTCAGAAAGAACCATTATAATAAATTAGCCTGGGGTTTTTTATACATGAGACTGTATACATGAGACAGTAGTGTATTTTTTGAGCTATGGTATATCTTATAGAAAAAGATCCAATCTTGATTTAAAGATTTCTGGTGACGAAAAATTCACCATGATGATTTGGTTACTTCTTCCAATAATAAATTATCCCAAATATTAAAATTAGAACTTTATTTCCATTTGAATTTGTCAAGCTTCAACTTAAAGCCATTTAACATTTTATGTCTTTTTCACCTAGGTTAAAGACCAATCTACAGTTGCTCCATGCAGGCATAACACAGGAGCATTCATGCATACCTGTGGGACCCCTAGTATGTAAGCATATTACAGTAATGTAAGTATCAGTTCCTAGAATCTATCTGGGTTTATGTGGTTGTTTTGGAAGTATGACATATTTTAGTGTGACCTCTTATTCCTTTATAACACTGTTAATTAACCCACATGGTCACACTTGTAGTTGGAATGCAATCCTCTTTAATTTAAATCCCTTGAACTCACTCCACATGCCCAAATCAATCAGTCTGTCTTCCAGACCCTCCCTCCCCTCTCTCTCTTCCTCACACACTCTCTCACTGAAGAAAAAAAATTCTCAACTTTTGCAGTTTTTCCCTATCCCTCAACCTCCTGTCTTCTTTTTCCAATTGCCACCATACATCCTTAACCCAAAGTTCTTTCTCCACAAATTCTCCAACACTCTCATCTTCTCTGTCCAGATGGCCTACAATGAGCTTCTCTGAAGTTCCCCAATTTATGTTCATTTTTCCTCATTTAAAAAGGGCAGTATATACTCTCACCATTGCTGTTAATTTTCTGTGTTTTTTCCATGGATTGCAAAACCACCAGTAGGCAAAAGCATAACGTTCACATAAAACTTTAAAAAGCAACACGTAATTGGAATGGACACGTCTACACATTCATTAATGCGCCATAATTATATTGCATTATGTTTAGTACCTGCGGGCACTTTTACATGTGCTCCGAGGGAGGCGGGGGCAGTGCTTTATTTAGAGCCGCTCTAATTAAAGTACCGCTCTAATTACAGCACCACTGCATCTCCTGTATCAGAGTCCCCGTGCTTAAAAATGGTGGTGGGGGTGCTGAAACTAAAGCTCATTCAACAAGCTTTAGTTCAAGCACCCAGCTACCATTTTTAAGTGTGGGGATGCTGATACACAAGATGCAGGAGGCTGCTGAAGCGCAGCAATTGCCACGCTCCAGGAAACTCCATGTGCTGGAATTCCAGCATGTCAGAGCAGCATCCACGCTCATGTATAGGTGCCCTGGAGGTACTAACTTACTGTACCATAATCAGCACTATAGAGCATTAGCACAAACAAACGGTCTTTTGTGATATTAATGCACAGTAGACTAAGTCTAGAATGAGTCTACTGTGTTCAAAGACACGCCCAATAAGTATTTAATATCCTTGGTAAGCAAATGAGGTCAAGAAAGAGAGATTGAAACAAGCATGTTACACAAACCAGGTTTTTAATTTGATACAAACTGAAAGATGCCAATGAATACAAATATCAGTGTAGAGTGGGAGACAAATGCATGGTAACTAAGCTTGTTAACTGGTGAGTTTGCACATATTGTATGCAATTTCAAATAATAACCTTTTACATTGTTTGTGTGTGCGTGTGTATTTTAAAGGATAATAATTTAAATAACAGAATCTTACATTATTTACTCGAGTGAAATTTCAGCTGTCTCCAACATGATAGCAGGATTGGTCCAACTTTTTAGACTTTAAATTAAAGTCTAAAAATGTGTAGTTTTATTAAAATAACAAGAAATGCCAGTAGACACAGCATATTAATAAAACCTGTCCTACCTTCCTTGTTTAGGCAAATTTGCAATGGATACTACAACCAGGCCCAATTTTAATGTAATTATTTTAATTATTTCAAGTTTCTAGTAATGCAGCTTCTCCATCATATTAAAGAATGGACTTCAATTGTTTTTTTTCTTGAGTAGGGACCTTATTGTTGTGTCCACTATGAAATATAATGTCATCCCTACACAACTAAGCAGTAGTTATATTCTGATTGGTTTTTTCCCCTATATTGATACAAATCAAGAGAAACTACCAAACTACCAAGTGGGCACATCAACATGTGCAATTAATGCAACTGAATATGCTCTGGCCAATCCCGACATCACATAAACTAATCCCATAATTTAATCCTGACATCACTGTCTACACATGCATTTAAGCGCAGTAATTTACTGTGTCATAGGATAGTACCTGTGTCTGATAGGACTGTCCTGTCGGAGTAAATTATTCTGCTGTGCCCTATTTGTAGCACATGTGTAGACAGTGCTTATGTGTAGACGCTTAGTTGCTTATTAAATTAGTCTAATGTGCAGTAAAGCGCATGTGTAAATGCACTCAGGAGTAGCACTGGTGTAAAACCAGTATGAGTCAAATTGGTATCAACCTCATTTTTTCATACCCACATAGATTCTTCTGTCTTTTAGTGACTTGTTCATGATTTCATGTTGATAACATCATATATATCAGGTCATCATTATTACTTCTCGTCACAAGCCAGTTTTGTCTTAATAGGTATTTGGGTTTGCAGTTACCTTGAGCAAATAATGATCTAGTGGAATTGGGTAATGCTTCCATGGAAGTGTATGGGACACACTTGGCAATGACATTAACAGTGATGTAAGCTGGTCATAAGCAGGTGTAAGAGGTAAAGTAGAAGAGCTTGTGCTGACCCAGAGCAGAGTATATTAATTCTGTATATAACTGAACTTATTTTCTCCCATGCTAATTGAGTGTGAGGCTGCTGGGCATTTCAGTTTTGTAACCGTGTTGAAGGAGAGGGAAAGGGGTATTTTAAACATGCAAGTTACGACTATATAAGTAAATACAAAAAACATCTATATTATTTTACAACTAAATACAGAATCATAAAAAATACACCAGATTTCAAGAGGTTAATTTATTTTCTTAAGGTGCACTGGTGCACCTCCTGTTTCTATGTCATGTGGGCTCTAACAGCCAAATGGGTATTTGTCTAGAATATTTCTCTTAAAGAAAAATGTTGTTTAACTCATCAGGCATCTGGAGAATCTCTATCATTATTATCCCATGACCTGAAATTGTTGGTGAGAAGTAGAATACAGGTGCATATAAACTCTGATTTGAAAACTAAAGACCATATTCCATACACAACATTTCCAGTGAAATCAAGGAAAGCCTTGTATAAATACTGATGTAAAAATACAATCTTTGATGTCCAGGCAAAGGCTAACAGTAGATTCTGATCCTAATTAAAAGTTGTGAATCTAGGCCAATTCCTCTAGAAAAATAGAAATTAGTACGTGACTCAACAATGGCTACTTTAGTTGAAGACCCAATAAAAAGGTTATAATTATAGGAGAAAAGCATGATCAGTTTTGAATATTTTTTAAAATGTGTGTTATATTTTTAGAAGGAAAAATATATAGCAAGGTGAGTTCTCCTAAAATATTTTTAGCTATAAAAGACAAATTAATGTGACTGGTGAATCTCGCTGTTAGCATGCTGCAATGCATAGTCGTTGTTATACATGTAATTATTGTAAGCGATCCAGTCATCCGAACACTGGTATTCTTGATCAGACTGAATGTACTGACAATAAACTGTCTCTTTTCCCAAGAAATAAGAGGGAGAGAGTCTTTGTAAAACAACTGCACTGAACTGATATGTCAACTTTCTTCGGATTTTAATGATTTCACCTGTTCTTCCATAGTTCCTCAGTGCTCTGGCCATTTTCTGGTACGTCATGATCTTGCGGTTCCCTTTTCTTTCCCCCCACAGCTCTGCAAGTTTCTCTTTGTTTTTGGAAACAAACTGGAAGACACCATTGGATTTATCCACCCACTGAATACAATTTGCCATAGCTGGATCATAGAGAGACTCATGAAGATATTCAAACAGACGAAGCTTTTTTCTCCCTATAAAAGAAAATAAAATGCAAGTGGTCAGAGTAGACTTCAGATCTGTATTGATGGGCAGATGTCCATTTCCTGTTAAAGAGTCTTAAAGATGAAACCTAAGCCAACCTAGTAGCCTGACATGGATTAAAAGCCCAATATAAGCAATGCATTAAAACAGAAATAGAGTAATGGGGTTTATATTTGTAAGACACAAAGGGTATATCTACTTGAAACGCCATAGTGTACAGTGGACTGTTCCAGAGCTTTTGTGCATTAGCACAGATTTTGCTGTGATGCACTAATGTGCAATAGAATTAGTCTACTGTGCATTAAGCATCACAAAAAAATTGTGTTTGCTACTGTGCATTAGCACAGCTACTGTGCCTTTACCTTACCTGAAATTAGAGGTATTAAACTTAATGAACAGTAGGAAAGGCACGTTAATGAACATATAGACGTGCCCAGACAGACGATAGTGGTAGGGATTTGGTCATCACAGGATTGATTCACTGAGTTTGGGACGACTAGAAAAAATATTTAGTGATTTTTGCCATCAGCATACACACCTGACAAGACATTTAAATGGACTTCTAATGAATGCTGAAGGACCAGTGCCTGGGACCAATTTCTTTAAGCAGTATAGGAAGGAAGGTCTGGATAGGGCTGGTAAAGACATTTTAAAGTAAAGGATTTTTGTTTTTTTTGTCAAAATGTTGTTTGTTTGAGTCTGAAGTATTACAAAACAAACAGGAATTCTGATGTACTACATTTTTGTTGCAGAAGTGGACTCTGCTCATTTTCAGAAATAGAGTTTGAGAGAGATCAGTATAGAAACTGTAGAGATCTGTTTTGTGAATCCAGCAGGGGGCTGGACTAGATGACCTTGTAAGGTCCCTTTCAGCCCTACTTTTCTATGATTCTATGAAGAACAGGCAGGTCTGGGGAGGTGGAAAGGGGAAAAGAGGAGTGATTGCCCTGGGCTGTCATTTGTATTAATATCACTGAATGCCTCCTTCAAAGAATAGAATTACCTGAAGCAAGGGTCTTCCCTCAAGGCATGATCCTTACAGGAGCATGGTCCTGTGGAGGAGGCCCCATTTCTGGGAGGGACTGCCTCAGTTTTTTTGTAGAGGTAGGGCAAAATCTTATATAAGCCCCTACAGAGGCAACTAGATTGGGAGTTAAAAGTCTGATACAAAGAGAAGGATTTTTAAAACACTTGCCAGAGTGGCAGGCAAGGTTCTTTGGGTAAATCCAATATCTTTTATTAGACCAGCTAAAATAGTTAGAAAAATTATTCTTTGCAAGCTTTCAGGTACAAACACCCTTCATCAGGCTGAGGAAGTATCTGCAGTTGGTCTGTGCTCTTCCTGGATGGGCCAGGAACATTGCCAGAGTGGAACATTTTAGGGAAGGGAGAATCTATGCAGAACAGTAGGTTTTACTTTAACCACAGTGGAAACAGTCTGCTGGTGCCTAAAGCTAATAAGACTTTGGGTGACTGTTTTAAACTGGAAGCTAGGAGGAAGCTGGCAGCTTCCAGGAGCGCTTAGACATCTGTTAGAGATGACAGTAACCCCGCATCTGGTAATAAAAAATAGGACCAAATTGACAGCTGAACTAGGAGGAACAGTTTGAACTCAAAGGTACTTTCCAGAAATGTAACAGGGTGTCAGAAAAAGGAGTTAAATAAAAATAGGCACATGGTTAGTCATAAATAATAGCCCCCCCCCCCCCCCCCCCAAAATAAAAAATAAATGCAAAACTATGTGAACTGGAATGTCTGGAAATGGATGTGGTCATAAAAGGCACTTCTGAGACATGGCAGTATGAAAAAGCTCAATGGGACACACTAATGGAACACCTGCCAACAAACTGTATAGGAAGTGACAGAAGCTAGAAGGAATAGGGAAAATCTCTATGAATACAAAGACCAAGTCATAAGAATATAGTCACATTAATAGTACTGTATATACTGACCTTTTAACCAGAAAAAGGATATTAATCTCTCTCAACACTGTTGATTTAGGCACCTAAATCTACTGGAACAGCTATAACTAAGGGTAACTTTAATTAATTACCTGTTAAATGGCCAAGAGTAACAATGGCATAAACTTTAGAGGCAAAATTTTAATGCTATATATAACTGTTCCTTGGAACAGCAAATTCTAAAGCATTCAAGGGAAAGAGTTATTCTTGACTTAGTGCCTAGGAATTTATCCCAGTAGCAACTGTCATTGAACCACTAAGCAACAGTGACCACAGTATAATTAAGTTCAACGTCCATGGGGAAGAGATTATACTAGAAACTGGCACTGTGTGGCTAAACTTCACAAATGGGGATTTCAAAATGAAACAAAAAAAAGGAAGCTACTCAAAAAGACCCTAACATCAAAAGCAAAGGGTGTCAACTCAGCAGGGAGGCTACTATAGCAGAATCACAGAAAGCAGGCTTACCCCTAGACAAAAAAAGGAAGCAAGAAGGCAAGTAATAAACGGAGCAGTTAAACTGCATGTTCCAGCCAAGCAGATATTCTTCAGAAAATGGAAATCCAGCTCCAGCAAAGTCAATGGAAAAGAACATAAACTACAGTTACTCAAATGCAAACTGGAACTTGGGGAGCAAAGGGGTAATTTGAAGAGCACAAAGAAAATATTTAAGTGTAAAAACCTGTAAGAGAATTGATGAGTACATTGGACCCGAAGGAATAAAAGCAACAATTAAAGTAGATGAGGATATTACTGAGAGCTGAATTATGTTTTTGTATCTACCTTCAACTCAGGTGATTTGGAAGGATATCCAGGCCTACCCTTTCCTGATGATAATGAAGAGGCATTGTCAGACTGAGATATCAAAAAATGTATCTAAGCTAATGAGATTCTGGAAAAATAAGTCTGCTGGAGAGGTTGCTATAAATCACTCAGATGGCTAAATTGTTCCACTCTACTGTTATCTGATTTACATCAGCTCATTTCAAAGCATGAATTAACTGCCTTCTCTTAAGAGTACAAGAAAAAATTAAGAAAACAATAAAAGAAACATAATTCATCAGGGCAAGGGCGGGCGGGGGAAGGATCCAGAGATAGCACAAAGTGCATATTAGCATTCTTTCTACACACCTTTTCCTCCTTTTTGCTGGCTGCCAGATGTATGCATCAGTTGGCTTTCTGAAATATTCTGCAGGCTGCGGTAGACAATCTCATCAGAATAAAGATCTGTTGCGCTGTTCTTTAAAACAAACAGAATTACTAATAGAAAACACACTAATAAAAAAAAAGTTAAATAGAATCCATTTTACAGGTAACCTCTGGAATTCTACTTTTTATCAGAGGAAAAAGGAGATTTTTTTCCTTATCACAGCATTCATGAGGTTTAGGAGAAATGATTGATTGTTCTCCTGCTGAAGTAGGGTACGGTGGGAAAATTTTAAATGTTCCCATCATCAAGCAATTTCAGCTGTTCTGTTAGGAGTAGGGAAGGGAAGAGAAAGGGCTTTAGGTTCTACTTCCAAATGCCTAAGGATATGTAAGAGGCCATGGCCATCTGCACAGAAGATCTATGTCTCTTCACTGACTTCTGTTACAGTGCTCCACTCTAGTTAGCTGCTTCCTGGCAGTGGGGCTTCAGTGAAATTGGGCAAACAATAACTATCTCAGCAATGCTCCCATCTTCCTTCACTATTTGAACATTGGGCACTTTTACACGTGCTCCACAGATTTGTGGGGGGAGGGAAAGGGGTGGGGAAAGTTTTAATTACAGCAGCTTCGAGAACCGCTCTAATTAAAGCACCACAGCTTCTCATGTATCAGCGTCCCGTGCTTCAAAATGGCAGCAAGGGCACTTGCACTAAAGCTTTAGTTCAAGCACCCATGCCACCATTTTGAAGCATGGGGATGCTGATGCAGACTCAGTTAATCGAATCTATGTGGCACACTCCAGCATACTTGTCGATTAATTGAATCTGCTCTGACTCATTGTAATTATAGCACATTGGAGCAGCCTCCATGCTTATGTACCTACTGTCCTTTCAGAAAAAGCAAAAACCAGGAAAGCCAATTTGGATCAAGAGCCAAAATACTGCTTCCTCTTCCCCAGCATTCTAAAACCAAGTGGCCCAGGAACAGCATGTGCAGTACTTGACAGTCTCTTTTTCTCTGCATAAAACTACCATTCTAAAACATCCTAAAAAAAGGAACAAACTACTGACCCTAGAGTTTGTTCTTCTCTGTCTGCTCCCAAAAAATATAAAGGTCACCCCTCCACACCCTAATACTAAGATTGTTTGTTAGCTTGCACAGAACTCCAGTGACTGACATCATCTAAACTACAGTACCATATAGTAAAAAAAAATTACTTCTCTTTACTTTTTGATTTCCTCAAATAGTTGGTCCTATTTGGTACCACAAGCAGTTAGCATTAAGGGGAGACCTTCAAATTTATTGTGCAAAGATTTCTTATGTAACTACACCAGAATTACTCTACGCCAGGATAAATTTTTGTTAGGGTATGAAATATGAACAGCTTGTTTTCTTTTTACTGCTGTGTAATTGATTTACTTACTACTACATTCCGCCAGTTATACACCGGTTCCTCTGTTGGCGGTGCTACGGAGTAGTTTGGGTTTGCTCGGAAGTGAGGGTGATGATTGATTACCGTCAGGCAGTTTTTACAATCTATTTGAAAATTAGGGAAAAAAAATTAAAATATACACATAGAATGAGTGAGAAAAATAGAAAAGAAGCAGAATTATTCAGGGCACTGACAGACGTGCAGGCCCCTGTTCTAACTCATGGCACTTTACATAAAATACCATGAGTTAGAGCTCCCCCCCAACCCAATGGACATTCACCGGTTGCGGGGGGGGAGGGGGCGGGATCAAGCCTTCCTGCAGAAGCCTGAGAAGTGTGCCTGCAGCTGAGGAGCCAGCCCTCTTCCCAGCCCCCCACCCCACCTCCATAGCTGTCAGCCCGAAGGGAGAGGGGTTGGTAGAAGAGAAGTGAGCTGCTGGCTGGGGTTTGCCTGGCTTGAGCTGGAGCAGGAGGCAGCTGAGGGAAGCCGCAATGTGGGAGAGCTCCAATCCATCCCCACCACCCCTGACCCCCCAGCCACTCACTCCCCCTCCCCCATTACCCCTCCCTTCTTGCAAACAGCCCTGGGGCAAGGTTGGGCTGCATCAGCCCAGCCCTGATCATGTGACAGATTAATCCTAGGAAATACAATTTCCCTAAGGTGCTCCAAAATGGACCACCTTCATCTGATCCCTCATTTGATGAGGGTGAATTTGTCATATGATTGGCTACTTTAAAAGCACTCTGTAGCCATGCACATGTGTCACAACATGGATGTAGAGTGCTTTCAGAAGGCTAATCATGTTACAAACATAACTTCTGTCTGTGCCCTAAAATTACTTTTGGTTCAGGATGTCTTATCTTTCTATGGCTACCGTCTAGATTATAAAATCTCCAGAGAAAGCATTCTCAATATCTATGGTTTGGACAGCACCAAGCAGATTGTAGCCATATACATGTTCATTACTATTGATTAATAGGTTATTTGTTGTTTGTGGAAAGCAGAATGTTTAAAAAGAAACAGGCATTCATGGATAGGAAGTAGTTTGGATAGTGAAGAAAATGTCTATGTTTACCAAATAGAATGGTGAATGGGATAATCTTGGAAGACTACAAGAAGTGTTAGATTGTAAGAAAGAAAAAGGAAACAGTTTCTGTGCAAGTTATACAATACAAGGTAATGGAATAAAATAGGAACTAAAATTCTGGAAAATTCTGAAAATGCCATCTCAGGAATCTGAAAATTTTAATATTAAATAGTTTTAAAATGTTATAGGTCTAAACTAATTACAGGGATAACATTCTAACAGCATTTGAAGTGCCAGATAGAACCACACCAAATTAACCTAATCCCTCAGGATATTTATAGATAGCAGAACTCAGCACTGGATTGCAACATTTGGAGGAGGTCACATGCTACAGAAGAGGCCTTTAAAGAAGTATGATTATTCTATTTTGAAGTGGAGGCCAGGTCTGGGAAGTGCTGAACACTTTGAATTACATGTGGTTGGCATCTCCCTGGATTGGTTCCTTCACAGATTTGGACAAGAACAATACATTGTATATTAGCAATTATTAACCTTGCAAAAAATGTATATAATGAGCTCTTAAGTCAAAGTAAGACTTTAGACAGTAGACCCAGACCAATTAACATCTTTAGAGGATATAACTTTTATATTACTATATCTTTGCATTAGAATATAATAAATTAATATGTCAAATAATAAAACATTCTCCTCAATTAAATTCTAGTGATACCAAAGTCAATGGGAGTTTTGCTACTGGTTTCAAGGGTAGCACCATAATTTAACCCCCATTCTTTCAGTGTTGACTATGTTGACATTTTGTAAAATGAACAATTATAGGAAGAGCTCTAGATGTCCAGTAGTCTAATATACAATACTTCTTTACCAGAAATCTCAATTTATAGCCTGATAAATTAAAGATTTTTAAAAGCCAGCATATTTACATTACATTGAAAATTAATACATTCTATTTTCTTATACATTTCCCAGAATTCAAAACACTGCACAAAAATATTTGTCTTCATTTGTATTTAATTCACTTTAAGAGAAATTCAGTGACTGCTGAAATCACTGGTACCTGAATTACCATTTTTGTATTACAATGAATTGTTTCATCAGTTCACTCACAATGTACCTCACAGAGCAATTTCCAACATGTAAACTGAAAAATAGGTACTGTACTGTGATCATGTATACTTTGAGAACAGGAAGCTATTGTCCAGGAAAAGCTGTTTAAAGCGTTCTTCCCCTTGTAACAATTTTAAATGATTGCAATAATAGTCCTTTTTACCTGGTGGATACTGAATTTCACCATCAGAATGCTGCTGCAGCACCTCTAGGGCATCTTCAAAGGCCTGACCCAATATGTCTTGATCCATAAAATTCTGTAAGAACAACAGATGTTTTCGGTTTTAAATCAGCAAAGACTGGTTCTGAGTCATCAAGATTCCAGTTTTAGTTGGACACTTGAGGGCAAATGGAATAGCAGCATGGAATATTGATAGAATAAATCTTCCTGTGGGAACGTAGACTGGTAGCCACTTTTGGCTTGCACCTTGGAGAGAGACTCAGAGATGAGTGGGACAATTCAAGTGAGTAAAACTGTAAAAGTGTTTTACAGGCCATTTCCTAAATTTGCAGGAGAAGTTTTCAAAAAGAATATTCATTGTTACTAGACTGGTTCAAAGACTTTAATAAGAAAGTTTATATCTATACTATAATAGGACTTACTAAAACCAAACCTATGACTCAATAACATACAAGTGATTCCACATACTACACTCTAATTAGGAACTGTTGGCAAGTGAGAATGCTACAATATTCTAATATCGGAAACCACACTGTGGTGTTTTACAAAACTGTTTATTACCACTGTAGGGTAGCTTTGTATTTTTTTCACAGCAGAGAAAACAACACTTTTCCAAATTATGCAATCTCCTGACAACTTCTAATGCAAAGTTTATAGGAAAATGAAATATAGGAATGAAAAATAGGAATAAAGAGATTGTTGACTTACCATTATTTAGATACCAAAATGGAAATCCTGTTTAAATGAAAAGAATACAATTTTAATATTTCAACCTGAATACATTTTGGTGCAATAACTGGAGTTACACCAGATTATTTCTCATGAAATTTAGGATATGCTACAGTTTAATATAAGATATTTTAAAGTGCTTACAAAAATAAACACATCAGAGAGGGTGCTTTAGTAGAAGTTTTTAATGAATAATAATTAAATTAGTGGTTTTAGAGATTGGTCTTGGATTTTGTATAAAAAACCCACAAAATTTCTTTTTACTAAGACCCCCTGAAAGAATGACATGTTATTTTCCGTAAAGATATTACTTTTATGTTAGTATCTCACATATATTATTTTTATACACTAACATTTTAAATTTTAAGGTGAATAGGTATTACTACATAATTACATTAACTGCTTAATTTCCCAGAGAATATTAACCTGAATTGACTACAGGTATTTGCTGGTAAATCTTTCATGTTAATTCTTGTTATTCTTTCACACGTTACTGAACCAAAAGTAATTTTTCCTATTACAGATTAGCACATAAATATATCTACATATACCTAATCCTCCAGAGTAATTGTTAGCTTCTTCAGATAATTAGATTGTTTTACAAACCTTGATAATAGAAATTATTCCAACCCCAAGTGGAATATGTGTTATATGTAGTGTTACTTATAAATGGTTCCTCAGTTTTCTCTTTTTGGCACACTTAGCATATCAACACAGGTTCTTATAATTATTTTCACAGCCTTAATTAAATACCTTGCATTTTTTTCTTTTTAAATGTTAACATATTGAAACTTTCTAATTATTTTATGAATCCATATTTACCTCATTAGAGGTAAGATCTTGGTTTGTTTAAAAGAGCAGGAATGTTGCCAATGGGTATAATATTTGACTTCATGAGGGTAGCAAGGTACAGTACTTATACAGATGAAGGTCAGTACGAATACAAATGTGTTTTGCTGGCTAATGTCTACCAGAAGTTTGGGAACCATTGATCCTTCCAGATTATGGTGCATGCATGAGAGGTCACCCAGACCTTTGGTGCATATATCTAGGGAGGGGTTGGGGGGGGGGGTTGGAGGAGTAGAGGCTGCCCAGACCTTCCATCCCCCCTTTAGACCACTGAAACAGAATCCAAAGGCCAGACTGAATCCAAACATTTGGTGCCTCCATGTCTGTACTTGTATAAGCATCCAGGAATTAAACCCAGGTCTCCTGTGTGGCAGACAAGGATTCTACCACTGAACCACAGGGGACTCCCTACCAGAAGTAGTATATTTTACAATATATATCACATACTTTCGATATACATTTATAGATCTATTTTAAAACAATGATTGAATTAATCACTACCACATCTATGGTATCAAACAAATAGTGTGAAATCCTGGTTCCAATGCAGTCAATAGACATTTTCTTATAGACTTTATGGAGGTCAATGTTGCACATGCCTCTTGTGCTCAAAACAGGAGGGACCAACTTTATCTTTGGTATAAATCTACTGATTTAGACTTCTGGTGTACCTGAAAGCAGATTTGGGGCCATATATTTGTTGCATTCCAAACTTCAGAAATATATTTAAAACCTGTTTCAACATTGCTAAAATCAGTAGTTTTCCCCTTGACACGCATGCAATCATACCATTAAAACCAGCATTCCTGTAATTTTAATTGACCAGCACTTGTGAAAATGATTTTTATATGGCCCTATCTCCAGAATAATAAGTAGTACATTTGACTGCAATATCTGATTATGATTTCAGTAACCTACAAGAGTAAAATATCAGATACCACTGAACAGCTGTACCATTTACAGAGCTAAAAATTACAAAAGCCTCCCCCTCCCCCACCCAATAAAAAGTTATACCTTATTTTTCAAAGAAGTCTGACCACTTACCTGGGATAGGAACTTTGCATACAGCACACCAATCAGTTTAAAAATACTGAGGGACTGAATTTTACAGCAATAGGCTGAAAGAGGGGATGCATTAAATAGCAAGTTTTGGGGAAGTGATTCAAGTAGGGGGTTTTTTTTAGACTTAAGGTATAGTGCAGCGCCACTATGGCTTTTAATTTAGCTCTGGGCCATATAGAAATCATCAGGATGCTTCAGAAGAGTCTTCACAACAGTAGGGTGTTATACTTTGGAATTAAATAAAATGGTGTAATCATTGTTTAAATTATGCAAAATTATAAGCAACTGAAACTGATTCCGTTTGACTATAGAAAAGCCTTGCTTGCAAAACTGCCATGAAAACATTACATCCCAAGCACATAATCTACATCCTTTCCCTCTGATATAAAGATGATGATGGATTTTAAGGTCATTTGGGTATAGATAAGAACTTCCTGGTTGGCTCAGTCTAAACAACAGACTAAATCAAAATACACATCAGAACACCAAAAAACGCTGGGGAAATTTGGATCTGGAAATCACTGTTTAGATCAGTGGTTCTCAGCATTTTTAGACTCAAGGTACCCCTTGGAAAATGCCAGCTTTTCACTTCTACTTGTCTTTTGACTGTGGAAAAATAGTATACCAAGTCTTATATTGCAAAGAACTCTGAAACACCATAATTGGTCTGAATGTTCTTGTCACTATGGATTGATTCCTAATTGAAATCTCTGGTTATATCCACACGAGCATGGACATTTTGTTTCCCTGGGACAGCTAGCAGTGGGATGGATACCTTGTGCCGCCACTAGTTGTCCCTGAGGAATGCCTGTGTCATGTGCCCTCTGGTACACAGCAGGTTACCCCAGGTGGGGTAGGGGAGGCTGGGGCCAGTACTGAGCTGGCCCTAGCAGCCTTACCTGGGGTCCTGGGGGCTTCCTGGGGCTACGGCAATGCCGTCTTGCTGCACAGAGCCTGGCTGGCAGTTGGAGCATGGCTCTGGTTGGCCAGGCTGTGGTTTTGAGTGGTGCATGCTGCCCCCACATGTGCCACTCCAGGTTTTGGGGGGTTTTTGCGCAGGTTTTTTTGACCCCTGGAGAATAGCTGAATGTGTGGTATTTGGCATCACAGATGTGTCTGCATCGCCACATACCACACAGCCATGCTTGTCTATATGTGGCCTCTGAGTTTATTACCTGAACCAGGTGTGGGTGTTTGTACACCTAACAGTGATAATATTGTGTGGCATGCTACAGGCCCCTTAAAAGGATCTTGCACTACCCTGGTTGAGAATCACTGGCTTAGACTGTAGTTTGGGGTGGGCATTACTCTAAATTTTAATAGCCAAATTCATCACTCACTACTAAGGCCTCTGAGTTTTACAAATCCTGGAAAACTGTCATTGCCAGTTCTGTGGCAAACTAATTTGATTAAGGAAAAAAAATACCCTGATATAACAAGTCCTTCAAAACAGGCAGGTACTCTGTAACTGGTTCTTTGCAGTCCAGAGCCCATAATTGTTAGAAGACATCACTCTGTCACCTGGGCCTCTGCAAAAAAAAGTCCTCAGAGGCAAGGCCATCTGTTTTGGCAAGTATTCAAAATGACCTCAGTTGTCTGCCACAAACTTCCGTAAAATAGCAATCACTGTCAGCACTGTCCGCCTAAAGCTCATCTATTAGGAACAGTTGACAGAGAGTAGCACTAAAAATGGCTATAGATTGTAAATATAACTGATTTGCAGACAAAATGATATGAACACCCAGTTATTTGAGGGGTATGAAATTCAAAGCTACTTTTCAGTCCTAGGCCCTAAATCTTCAAGATATCTGCCATTCCTTCCTAGTAAAATACTTGAGTTATGAAAAATACTCAAGTAAATACTTTCCTGGTAAAATGTTTGAGTTATTCTATAGAAGCATGTTATAGACCTATTCTGATCTGACTTGATTTACAAAGGAAAATGAATTACAAGAAGTGTTCTTAAGGTGTAACATAATTCAGCATGGGAATTGGCAGCAAAGCTGATTAAGCAATTAGTTTCCTGTTCAACTGTTACTAAGCCATTGAACTTAGTTTTGCTCTGTAACATAAGCATAAAGAGGCTCCATGGCTAGCCCCCTTTTTTGTAGCAAAGACAAAGTAACAAATGCTTTCTAGTTGTATCAGAATTTAAAAATAAGAATGGGTTCCAAGATCAATAGAAGAAATGTGCTATACAGCAGCGGTTCTCAACCTTTTGCACCTTATGTCCCACCAACCATTTTGTCCAAAAACCTTGGTCCCACTATGATAAAAACAAAACCCCACTGTTCAAGATATTCATTGATTCATCTGTTTGAAGTGCAAACAACTTTGATTTTTTCAATTGGGCAATGAGTTGAAGTCCCACCTACACGACCTTCTAGTCCCACCAGTGGGATGCGTCCCACTGGTTGAGAAACACTGCTATACAGTATTTGTTAGGCCCCCTCTACATGGGCAGGTAAAGGTGAATTAGGATCTAATGTGCAATTCACACAATTTCAATTCCTGCCATGCCACATGTGTATGACAGGAGGTGCAATTGTGGGATGGTGCCTTAGATCCCATTGTGCTTTATTTTTGTTGCAGGGGAAACCTGATCCTGGGCTCCCCCTGAAGCAGCAAGAAGCAAGCTCCTGAAGCTGGGAGCCCCCTTAGCAGAGGAGCTCCCAGCTGCAGGGACACCCCACACACCCCTGCAGCTGGGAGAAACATCTGCCATGATCTTCCTGCCTTGGGGTGCGTGAAATCCCCAGGGCTGGGAGATTATGACTGCAGCAATCATCCAGCTTCAGCAGTGTGTGAAACCCCCTAAAATAGGGAGATTACTGCAGTAGTGATCTCCCTGTCCTGGGCGTTTCATGCAGCCCCAGGGTTGGGATATTGTAATTGCACCCTGTGGTATCGGGAGGCACGCTGCAGGGACCCAGCATCTACAGCTGTGTGACTCTGACTTCCAGGAGCTACGGGGTGCTGCTGGAACCCAGAGTCTGCAGCTGCTGAGGCTGAGTGTCTCCAGTAGTTGAGGGACTCGCAGCCCAAACTGGGTTTCATGCACCTCTGTGCTTAGGAGTCCAGTCAACTGAGGGGGCTCCCAGCTGCAGGGGAGACCCTGCTATAGGTGCAAATTAAAGCTTAATAGCAATCAGCTGTAAAGCTAGTACACATTATCAAGGTCTAACTTTATACCTAGTTGGAGCTTTTTATGGAGTGATATCTATTTTGCATGTGTAGCTGGGCTCAAGGTAATTGCAGAATTAACTGGTTAATTGTGCAATACCTGTAATGTGTGGAGGGGGCCTGATTTGCACACTCTTAATTCAGAACAGGAGTTACAGGGTTCTGACCTCAGTTAAAGCAAAGTTGACTGAGAAAACATCGATTAAAGTTTGTGAAGTTACAACAGTTTACCTGAGATCCAAATCTTGCCCCAGGTTCTACTGTCTTCCTATCAGCTAGAAGGTATTACTTATTGGGAATTACACCTGCAATGATGCATTTTTATCTACACCTGCATGTAGGCCCAAATTCAGGTTGTTATTCTTTTGCATTACTATTATCCCCATATTGTTCATCTCAGCCACAAAAAATGCTGTAGTGAAAATGAAATGGGGCTCAGATGCAGAATCTGGCATAAAAATGAATGCCTGTTAACAGAGCTAACCTGAGCAGGGTATGGTGCCCAGGGCAAATCAGACCGTGCAGGGCCCTGCCCCTGCTCTGATCCGGGCCCCGGATGTGAAGGTGGCATCAGCAGCAAGGGGCAGAGGTTAGTGAGCGGTTAAATGCTGCTCCACCCAGCTCTGCACCGCTGCTGCTCCGCCCTGCTCCACAGGGGCCTCCAAAGCACAGGGCCTGGGGCAGTCGCCCCAATTCGCCACCCACACACCCAGAGACGGCCCTGCCTGTCAAAGTTATCTCATCATTATGTTTTCATTTATGATACCAGGCCACAATATTAAAAAAATGGACAATACATTTTCTGTTTTCATGTAGAATCGGAAGATGTTATAGGTAGTGTTATTGCAAATGCAACTCGTGTTTTATAAGCTGGTCTTAAACTCCCCAACCGGTTTGTATAATTTAATCATTTATGAGTTTCCTGTTAGGGCTCAGTCTACAACCCTTTGAAGTCTATGGGAGTTCAGAATTTGTAATGTAAAGGAACTTTTCAAATTTGGGTTTTTCATTTAACATCTTTTTCATTTATCACTGTTTAAAAGCATATATTCAAAGGGTACTATAGTACTAGCATTCACAATAACTTGAAATCTCATTCAGATCAGCATGTTATTCTTAACCAGGCTCAATTAATCCATTGTATACTGTCAGATATAGCTGTTCTAGATGTAAGAATAAGAAAACTTCATACTTCCATGAACTGTGAATATCTTCTTATTTCATTACTTATCATAAAGGCAGTATGTGAATGCTTGAATATAAGTTATTATCATTCTAAAAATATATTTCTTGTTATTTCACATGCCTTGTCACACAGAACTTGACTTGACTTCCTTCTGATGGCCGGATGGACACCAGTGTAATAAAACACACCTTCAATCTTTGCAAAACTTGATGTCCCTTCATAACCTAAGATTCTAAAATACAGGATCAGAGGGCAATTGCAGATCTGAAGGACGCCTTCTAACTTATATCACTAGGGAAATTACATTAGAACAGCTTTTTATAAAATTTCTTATTCACTGGAAATATGTATTTAGGGTCACCAGTTCATGTGAAGGATCTCAAATTACACATAAAATATGCTTGTCTGAAAAAGAGGTGGTGATGTGTGCAAAATATGTAGTTGCACGTGGAAAACATAACTAAACGCACAAATTATGGATTGTCTGTGCAAGATCATGTGGTACAAATATAATTGTGCATTGTGCATGAACAGTTATCTATTTGCACCTGGACAAATATATTGAGACGTTTTTGAAAGTTGGGGCCCAGATGCTCTCTTCATGTACTCTAATAATACATAGTTACTAATAATTATTGTGATTTTTATTCACTTCAAGGTGCTTTTAAAGGGGAAACAGTTAAATATCATTCTTCCAATTTTATAGATGAGGAAAATGAGGTACGGATAAAATGAATTGCCTAAGGAACAGAATTCAGGTCTCCAAGACTTCCACTTCTGTATCCTACCCATAGGCTCTTGTCAGTCTATGCCAAATTCTCCCTTCTTCCCTCCCCAAAAGATCCTTTGGTTTCTGATAGTGAAACTTTCACTGTCTCTCAGGATGAATTGCATTCTGCTTGGAGTGATTTCTGGGGATATGCATTGCGCTAACTTGTCTTTTTGTAAAACCAGAGCACTGTTCTTTTTAGAGACAGGATCTCATTGTTCCTAGATGGCTGACAACATATCAATCTCTCTCACAACTGTTCGCCATGGCAAACCTGGCAGCTCCCTCCTGGGTATTTTGTATACAAAATAACTGAATCTGTCTGTTACGATTTTTGTGTTAAATGGAAGAGTGGCTTCCAGCAATGAGGCTGAAAACGAGAACTCACTATTCAAATTCTAGTATGTTGAATGACTGATGACCCTGATATATTGAATCAAAATTTGAATGTGAACATTAAACAGAGACATCATAAACCTCTCATCTTCTCTTTCCTCTGTGTTTTAAAAACCCATTTCCAACAATAAAAACATTGTTTAGGATTCTGAACTTATTCTCACCCTTGCTTGGCCGCTGCAATGGAGTCGAGTGCGGAGCCCGGCTCCCCCTCCCCCACGGGTGGTATTGCCAGAGCAGAGCCCATGGTGGGGTTGGGGTGGGTACGGGCTTCCCGCTGCAGGCTCGGGCCCCCTGCCCTGCTGCCCTCCCCCTGGGGCCTTTGTGCCCCAGTGGGTGGGACCCGGTGAGGCAGGACAGAGCAGGGCCGGGTGGGGAAGCTTGATGGCACCACTGGGAGCTCCATGCCAACAGGGCAAGGCACCCCCTACCCTCCCAGCAGCAGCAAGAGGCACAGCTCTACGCTGCCAACCCTGCTGCTGGGCAAGCAGAGGGCACTTTGCCAGGGCAGCGAGGGGCTTGCAGCAGCTGCAACAAGCTTTCCTGCCCCACCCTGCTCTGCTGCACTGGGTCCCACCCACTGGGCTGTGGAGGCCCCGAGGGGAGGGCAGCAGGGCATGAAGCCTGAGCCCACAGTGTGCAGCCCATCCCTGCCTCTGCCCCACCAGGAGTGTGTGGTGGGGAGCCAGCCCTATTCCCCTGCCCCTCGGACATGCTGCCCATGGCTGCATCCTGCTCCCTGCCCGGGCCCTGTGGCCACACATTCCAGCCCCAGGCCCCAAGCCCCATGCAGGGTTTGGCAGCAACCCTGGCCCCAGCCCAGCCCTGCCCAACTCACTCCCTCCCTCTTTTCCTCCCTTCCTATGGGGGCCTCAATCCCTCCTTCTCTCTCCTGCCAGACTTCCCTGCTGGAGCTGCTCTCCAGCCTGCCTGACAGCCATGTGCATATGTGAGCACACACATGCACATGGCACCCTCTGCCTGACCTCCCTTCTCCCACTCCCCCTAGCACCCTGAAGGCTGGAACTCTGTGCTTTGCAAAAGTGGAAAATCCACATGTTTCTCCATTAAAATGAAAAACCAATTTTTCATTTTTCAAACCAGTTTTTCCTCAATTGAAAGGGAAAATCTGCATTTTTCCTGTTTTTTTCTATGGGAAACAGAAAACCCAGATCCCTGATTATAATGATTGGTATTATAGTTGCTTTTAGAGGCCCAAATTATCTTCCTGACCTCTTTGTGCTAGGCAGTAGGCAAAACATAAAATAAAAGAGCCCCTGCACTGAGGCCCTTACAGTCTGAAATGGCAGAAGTATTCTCACCAGGCAGTTATAGCTTGTTCAAAATTTTTCAAATATCAATCGAGTTGTAGTTGCCCAAACAGGAAAAGATAGATGACTTAAAATGTGGCCCAGATTATCACCAAAAACAAAGTATGAAAAGGCTGGATTATGGAAATTATTCTGTTTGAAGTGGTGGTTTGTCTTGTCAAAGAGGCCTGCCCTATCAACCCAACAGAATTTCAGAGAGTTATGAGTGGCCAGTGTTGCTCTCAGAGAGGCTTTGTGTCTACATACCTGCTCTGGCCCTTAGCAGCTTCCCTTACCCAATTCTCTAGCTATGTAGCTCCATTGTAACCACACTATTAGGAATCCACCTGTTTGTGGTTACCCTCCTGGCTCCTTAATAAAGATAATAAAACACTTGCTTCCATGAAGGTAAAGCAAGTGGAAGAGCATATGAAATGTAGCTCCCTTGCCTTCCCACCTCAAACACCAGCAGATCTATCCAGCAACCTCTCCTGCTCTCTAGACCACTGTACACCCTTTTCAAGTTTCCAACGGGGCTTGGGAATACACAGGGAAGTAGCAACAACTGCTCATTATGTCAGAGCAGGTATGTGCATATATATTCTATTCCCCTGTATGCAGAGTAGAGGGATAATTCAAATAGATCAGTTATCTTAACTACAAATTAGTAGGCCCAGGTTTTGTATAGAGCTCCAATTCCCAGTGCCAGAGAATGATGAAACTCCTTCTTTACAAGCTACTTATGAATGTTAGTAACTGCCTGACTATATAATATAGTTTATCATAGAATTGGTTGGATATATATATAATAGGAACTGGAAAGAAAAGCCTTACAATGAAATAAAATCAAAAAGCACAGTTATTAGCATTTAAGTAATCAGATGATGAAGCTGAGCTACCAATTTCCAGTTCCGTTGAAGTTTTTTACAGATTATAAACTTGCAGAGAAAACATTTATTTAAACATGGATGGCTAGGAGTATGTTGTAAAGTATAATTCTTCACCTAATCCATCCATGGAGCCCAACAAGCACTTTTTAAAGCTAAAAATATGCCCTACCTGACTATAATAAGTAAGATGACAAAGGGCTAGATTCTTAGCTGACAACTGGTGTCACTCCACTTACACCAGTTGAAGTTTTGGCCAGTATACATTATTCCCTGGTATATTTACAATATAGCAGAGGGAAAATGACCAAGCTATCACTTTCACCATGTTTTCTTAATTTGTATTTCTTGGTCTAGTTTAGAAAGTATCAGAGCAGCAGGACTCTCCAGGGCAGGGGCGGGCAATTATTTTGGGTGGAGGGCTGCTTACCCAGTTTTGGCAAGCTGTCGAGGGCCACATGGGTAGCTCCACCCCTTGACAGGTGCCTCGCTCCCTGGTCACCATCTTGGGACCAATGTCCCAATGTCTCAGGGCCAACACCAGTGGGGCCCAGAGTGGGGCGCAGGCTGGCAGGGGTCTGTGAAGCTGGGCTGGGCTGCACCAGCAGGGAGAGGGGGGAGCTGGCCTGGCTTCATAGAGCCCCTGCCAGCTGGGACCCTGTACTCCTGCCACCCTGCTCTGGGCCCTGCTGGCACTGGTCCTGGGACACTGGTGTGGGCCCCGTGCTCCCGCTCTCTCCGAGTGCCCCCCAGCCCTGCAGTACATGCAGGGGGCAGCACGCAGCCCCAACCCCGCACTCCCTAGCAGGTAATGAGCTGGTGCTGAGTGTGGGGGGGAAAAGCGGCCCCTTGCCTGCCCCATGGCCGGTGCTCCCTGCTGCAGCTGCTTGCAGCCCACGTGGGGCTGTCCTGAGCAAGCACAGGCAGCCCCACATGGGCTGCAAGTGGCTGTAGTGCAGGGCACTAGCCACGGGGTGGGCAAGGGCCTGTTTTTCCCATGTTCAGCACCTGCTTGTAACCCACCCCCGCAGCCAGCCTGGGCCTCATGCCAGCTCCAGGCTCACCTGTCAGGGTTGTAGCAGCAGCAGCAGCTCCCCCGTTTGCCACGCTGGGCAGTGTTTGCCACCACCATCTTTGTGCTGCCCAACATGCAAGCTCCAGGGGGGCAGCAGCAGCAAACACTGCCCGGAGTGGCAAGTGGAGGGGCTGCAGCTGCGGCCGCTGTGCGCAGCCCCAATGGGCAAGCTGGGAGCCGGCATGGGGCCCAGGCTGGCAGCAGGGCTGGGTTACAAGCTGGTGCTGAGCGTGGGAAAAGCGGCCCCTCACCTGCCCTGTGGCTAGCACCCCATGCTGCAGCTGCTTGCAGCCCGCATGGGGCTGTCCTGAGCAGGCACAGGCAGCCCCACACGGGCTGCAAGCAGCTGCAGCAGGGAGCGCCAGCCACAGGATGGGCAAAGGGCCACTTTTCCTCACACTCAGCTTTTTCCCGGGCCGCTTTTCCCCGGACTCCTTCCCTGCCCAGGTTCCCCCCACCCCACCCCTTACCTGAGGTTCTGGCACTGGGGCAGCCACGTGGTCCCAGACCAGAAGCTTCTGCTGGAGCAGACAGCACAGCCCAGCCCAGAGCTGGAAAGCATGCTGGCATGCTTGGGGCCTGTAATTTAACTTGAACCAGGAAGGGGTCTGGGACAGAAGTTTCATAAACTGGTTTGACCCAAATCAGTTCAGTCTGATACTACATTCAACCAGGTTTATCTTAAACCAATTTCAGCCATTTTGAAACTGGTTTATGTGCACTGAGCTTTTGTTCTGTTACAGGTTTAAATCAGCTTCTGATCACTTAAACCAGTTTATGTGTAACTTCTATCCCTAGCCCATTAGAATCCTATAAAATTTGTATGCAAAGGTTACAGGGCCTGGGCTTGTTCTCAAAGCCAGATATTCTAATGTGGAACAATACTGCCTTTTTTGATTGTCTTAAAGAAAATACACATGCACATATCTGCTATTATATTGATCTTTAGAAATAATTGTGTCATCTTTAATAATTTGTTTTACAATTTTTTGTAATTATTAAGTCCAAGGAAAAGTAGCCTCAGGTTTGGGCTGTTAGTTCGATCAAGTTGTGCAGTTTGCCATGCTGGGCAACCTTGCAAAAAGTTATACATTTAAGTCTTAACTTCAGTTGGTTTAAATGGGGCTACTCATACATTTAAGCATATGCTTAAATATTTTGCTGGTTTAGTGTTCTAGGGTCCAAAATTGAAAAGAATTACCCATGTGTTTGACTTCATGCACATGAATAGTCCCATTTAAGTCAAAGGAATTAATCGTATGTGTAAAGTTTAGACTGTGCTTTGCAGAGTGTAGATCTAAATCTATAACTGCTTCCCCTTTATAACTACATAAACTATATGTGGCAGGCTGGATCTGCCTGAGTGGGAGGATATCGTAGAGGGGAAACCCACATCTAAGGTCTCCACCAGAGCTCCACTCATTGAGTTCTGATAACCTTTGTCAGCAAGACTTCTCAGGAGGCTTCTTCCTTAGCCACATATAACCCAAGGAAGTGTCTTCTGCTGGGAAGTCCCATCAAGACAGAAAACCAGAAACCACAACAGAAGCAAAAGGAACAGCTCTAATCAAGACAAGTACATTGAAAAAAGTCAAGTTGAATATTTTCCTTTTCTTAAAAAATGCTGACTACATATATCAGTAAACAGGTTTAATAACTGCCTGCTTAGATAGCCAAAGCAATAAAATCTATACATGCTTGATTTGATTCAGAAGATGGAGCAAGACAGAAGAACTAATAACGTGAAGACATTTTAAAAATGTATCAGTGTGTGAAGGAAAAGATATCAGATGTGAGTGAGTTTGATAAAGGACAAAAATGGAAAACTTTCAGTTACAGAAAATGCAGTTACAGAGGGAGATAATAGTCTAAGGACCTCTTTAATGCTGAGGTTCTTAAAGGCAACTGATGAAAATCCATTTTCCAGGCAGCTGAGCTATTTGTGGAAGAACCAAATTTTAAGGAGATTTAGGAGGCCTTCAAAGAAAGAATTAAGCACTATGTGCTGATAGTTTTCCTGTCACTTTATTAAAAACAGGACTTTCAAACTAATCCTGTTAGATGGGAGTCCAGAACACAAATCCAAGGGGTTGGAAGAAGATAGACATATGCCCATTTTTTAAAAAGAGAGGTAAAACAGAACGTAGGAACTACTGTGGTATTTCTGTGCTTATTATAGCCTATAAAATCCTATTTTTGGTATGTTATAAACACTTAGCCTAATGAAGGACTAGATGCCTACAAGTTGTGTGCTGTAACACCTAACTTTTAGGCTCATGGTCCCCAGTGGTAAATCTAAGAAGCTATTATAAATACATAAGATCCCTTTTACAGTGCATGGGAAGAGGCTAGGTACTTCAGAACAGGCTCTAAAATAGATAGTGTAGTGAGCAGGGAGCTGCCTAAAGTTAGGAAGCAGGAGCCACTGCAGAGAGAAACCCTGCTGCTCTCTACAACTTGGATGCTTGACACAGGACAGCAGGGAAGCCTGTCTCTCTACTCAGAAACCATGAAGTGGAACTCTTCCCTGAAGGTAGGTGCTCTAATGATCTAATCCATCCTTTAAGGAATACAATAGGACTCAGTCTTTTCTTCTTAAACAGTCAAAGGAAGAAGAAACTATGGCCACCTTTCACATAATAACCTGTTAGAAAGTGGGGTTCAAATGGGAAAAGTGGGGTACCTTTCATATATATATTTAAGCCTTTAGGAAGTAGGGCTTAAATTTCTCATCAGCTTGAAGGTGTTCCATATCATGGGAGATTGCCTTAACTACCACCCTAGAGACTAGGCTGGATGGGATCTTGAAACTATGCAATAGTACAGCAAAAATGAAAGTTTTGTTTATGTGTATGTGGGTTCTTCTTTATATGACAAAAACGGGGTCTGTATCTTTATCTGGGGGCTTTGACATTTTTTGATTTGGTAGCTCTTGGCCGTCAGAGACATTACCAGGGATCACTACGTGGAAGTGGCTCTCATCAATCCCCTGTATGTGGGTATGGGGAGGGATAAGAAAGAGAAAAGAGGATAGAGGGACAGAAAAAGAGAGAAAAAATACATAAATCTGTAACGTAGTGTTTAGTGTACTTGGGATACACCAGTCCTGATTGTAGATCCTTAGATTTTTTCTATATTTTAGATTAAGCAGTTCTTGATTTAAAAACGGTAATAACCTTGGGAGCAGGTACCAAAAACCAGAACTCCCCTTGTCCTCCAGGTGAAAGCCATAATCATTATACTACCATGTCATGCTCCATCTTGGGCTGGTCCTTTGGGCTCCCTCTGGCTGTTTTTTAATAGAAAGCAATAACTGCTCTTGTGAGAAGTCTGAACCTGCATGTGTATATTCTGCATGTTCTGAAAAACACACACCCGACTCAGCCCTTCATGGTGTTTAGGCAGAGGAATACCTGTTTTTGTTTTTTGGGGTTTTTTTCTTGGATCCTGGTTGCATTTAGATGTGCAATGAAATGTTCAGATTGTGGTATTCTTGGTGAGAATTAGAAGCAGACCTTTAGGCACCTATAAAGCTTTAAAGTCAAAGACAGAGGTATCTAGCACGATCAAGTGCTTGCAGGGAAAAGGGTCCAGCCAAACATGGGATTTTTGGATCACAATTTTTCACTTAGGTGTCTTAATTCCACCTACGAGCTTGTCTACACCATAGATATCTCATAGCTAGTCTGGCATAGGAATATTGGTTGAGCCCCCTAGCAGAAAGACAGCAAAAGGGTTTTTTTTGCTAGGGAAGCTACACCACCACAGGCTAAGCTAACAAAAGCCCTCTTCTCATAGGTGTAAACTGCCTTCACACAAGGGTCTCACTGGCATAGCTATGTCAGCTAAGGAGATGTAATTTTTGAATACAAGGAAAAAGAAGAACATATGATCAAAATACTTATCTATTTTTATATGGTTAAAGAAAGCATATGATAGCATATTAAAAAGATGTCCTCTAGAGCTACGATAAAACAATTATTAGGACAGTGCCACTGCACATTTGCAATTTAAAAAGCAAAATATGAGTAAATAATGAAAATTCTGTGCCATATGACATCAGTATAGGATTAGAGCAGGGAGATGCACTATCCCCAGTTCTCTCTAATAGGACTATAGACAAGGTGGTACAATCACTGTAAAATTCTCAAGATGGGATGACCTTCACCAATGCTTTGGATATGCTGATAATTTGATTATTATAGAAGAGACAGAAGATATGGTGTAAATGATGGTTGGACACCTGAAGGAAGGAGCAAGAAAAAATTAGTTTAATATAAATTAAGACAAAATCAAATCCACAGCATAAGTGAAGCAGAAGAACTTGAACAAGCCTACATAGCAGTCAGTAATCATTGATATCACCAAACTAGTTAAACACCCAGGATAGGGGTGCCAAACTCCTTCCCAGGCTGGACTCTGACTGTGAGACTCTGGTTCAGACCCAATAGCAGCAGGGCAACCGGTGGCAGCAGGATAAATGATAGTGGGGCGAGTGGCACTGTGTTGGCACATCTGTTGTTTACTTCCCTGCTCCAAAGGCCATCCCCAATGGAGCTGTGTATCCATAAATTCTGTGGCAGGCCTTACTTCCCTCTCACCCTGCCCCCAAATTCCTGGTCCTTCTGGGATCCCTATGGGATGAAGGAAATGGCTCCATGGACTAGATCCAGCCCATGGGCTGTGTGTTTGACATATCTGATCTAGGAACATTAATTATTGAAGGGACAATGTGTTGAAGGAGGAAAATAAGGCACGATACAGGGTAGGAACGTCCATTACATCTCTCCGCAAATAATTTTAGGCTTTGAACTACTGGGAATGATCAAGTATAGACAAAACTATTATAAACGTATTGTTTTATATAGATGTGAGACCTGGAAAGAAAGACAACTAAATATATTTGAAAATAAGTCATTGGGATGAATTTGATGGTTGGTAAGAGGGAACAGACGCCCTAATGAAGAACTGCAGGAAGTCTCTAAAGAACCAAGTACAATAACTGTATTGGAATTTCAACAAATGTAGTGGTCAGGGACATGGTTAGGATAATGGCAGCATCAGCATCCCTTGGAAGGCCATTCCTATGGTTTGTCACCTTGTAAACACTGAAGGCAAATGTGAATGAGATTTAAGAGTTCTTTAGGTGAATCATCAGCAATGGGAAATATAGAAAAAAGAGTGGGCAAATTATGAGAGCAGCCAAGGGCTGATAGAACCAGGAAGGAGGAGAAGTAGTGACAGGTCTTCAAATCAACCAGTGATTGGTACTGGTACATTAATTATTCAATTGATTACTATAGCTATTTTAAAATATACCTTCCTGCATAGTTTTTTTTTCTGCTCCTAAAGATATAAACATTTACTCAAACTTATCTTTTCTATAGGAAAGAGTCATCCCTGCACAAAGAATGAGTATGTGGCCTATGTACTACTTCCATTTCACTAAATCTCCTACAATAATGCTGCAGTGGTTTAGAGGCTGGTAATGTCTCTGTGTAGAGGGTGAGTTTTCCCCTACAGGAAAGGAACACAGAGAAACAGGAGAAGAAAAGCAGGAGTTCAGCATTTATAGTCCAATACTGGTTGCAATTTTTCCTTTGAATTTTTTTTACGGAAATTCAAAATTTCCACTCCATAATATTTTCATGTGTGTGGTTTCCTCAACACTTTCATTTTTTTCCCTCAGAAAGCCAAAAAAAAAAAAAAGAAAGAAAACAGAAAAACACATGTGTCTGATAGCATTGGTTTTTTAGTTGTGAACCAGAAAATTGTCTCAGGGTTTGGAAAGTAGAAAATGAGACACTTCATGGCTTTTGGCTTTTAGGGTCTCTATTACAGACATTTTTGTCTTAAATCACAGCTGTCCAATTTCTAAGTGTTCGGGGGCCAAATGCTCTATTGGCCACACCAGTGTGGGGCACATGCCTGCAGGCAGCACTGGGATGAGGCACAGCTCCTCTGGGCCATGCACCACACCAACACCCTCCCGCTGTGCCCCTCCACTGCTGCACCACACATCTGTGAGGGCCATCCCCTCCTCTTTCATCTGCACTTAACATGCCCCTCCACCCCCGCCATTGCTGTACTATGTACCCCTCTCATTACTGCAATGCGCATACCCTCCAACCCCACTGTACTGCCTGCCCTCTCCACTGCACTGTGACCCCTCATGCTTCTCTATCGCATACCTACATGGCCCCAGTTTCATCCTTAGCTCCCTTAACCCCACTGCATTGCACTCCCCCCCTGGGGTGGAAGCAGACAGAAAAAGCTGGATGAGGGAGCTGTTGCATCCAGCTGGGCAGGAGCCTGTGGGCTGCAAGCTACATACAACTTGTAAGAAAAAAAAAAATAATAATATATATTATTTAATTATATTATGTGTGTGTGTGTGTCTATACCCTAAATACTGTGGCCCTGATTTTTTTTAATTTACAACATACAGAAACACTACTCTTCCTGCATGGAAACTCCTTGAAGCGAAGACCCTCCTGGGCTTTGCAAGGGAGCTTAAAAGAGAGGCCATATTTTGATAGACTTGCTAATATAGATTAGTACCTCATGAGTCATGACACTGAAGTCAAGACCATTCAGGGGGTAAGTAGCAGCTAAGGATGTCAGGATTTAAGCCTGTGACACAACAGAATGCCTGGCTCCTTCAAGGGCCACACACTGCAAGCCTGCCAGATTTTTACAATGATCGGAATCAGTGGCAATTATTCAGGTGTTCCTTATAAAGGGATGAGAGCTGAGGAGGGTTTGCCATAGATGCTGAAGAAAAGGGCTTTGAATGAAAGGCATGTCTGGCAGAAATAACTTATGATGGGCTATGGGAATGGTTTTGAGTGTTTTTTTTCTAACTTTGCATGTTGGAAGACTGAAACGGTGTATGGAAAGAGTCTTGCGAGTGGTGCTAAGTTCTTCCTGGTCTGAGAACAGGCAGCAGACTAAAGGGTTAAACTGAGAGATTACTTAGTATTGTAAAACTGGAGTCCTCTAAGGAAGAAAAACTTAAGTTTCTTGTGCATTTAGTAAGGAGAAAAAAGCTTTTTTTTTTTTCCTCCCACTGTTTTGAGTTGGGAATCATCCTGATATTCTAAATCCTGCATGTAGACACGGAGGAGTGGGGGCACACAAGTAAACTGGCTCCATGAAAACTTAGAAGGTTCTGAGTAAAAATAATTTTAAAAAAATTAATTGCCTAAGGGCAATTCACCAGTATTGATGCTGTCATTTTCTTCTTCATTTTTTTTCTTTAAAATGTCCCCCTGTTGTTCCTGAGAATAGTAATGGGAAGTGTATACGTGTGTATACATGTGAATTTTAGTTAAGAGAAATGAGACTTTATTGGATGCAGGAGGAATCAAGGAGAGGAAAAAGTTTATTTGTCTTGCTCAATCATCAAATGTAGGAGTTTAAATTTGTGGCCCAAATAAAGGAGTTGTATACTTTAAAGCAAACAGTTGTGTGGGTGCAAACTGCTTATGTTTAGCAAATAAATGCTTCCTATATTATCAGGGAAGTGCTGAGGAAGCATTGAGGCTTTGGGGATTTTTAACAACTGATGTCAAGGAAATCCCATATCTTAACAGCAGGGTAGGAGCTATGCTGGTAATATCTATACTGACTTAATATTGTTCTAGTAAATATTTAATTATTGGCTGGTTACATTTCACCTAGTTCTGCTAAATTATGTTGTTAGGGATTCATGCACAATTTTCTTCCCATTTTGGCTTCTGCAAGGCTGCACTTCCTTTGGATTCCTTTTGAGGTGCAAAGACTTCTGCAGTAATAAGTCAGACATAACAGATAGATACAGACATTCAAAAAGCCCAAGTCAGAATTGATCTAGGTTATGTAGTAACTTGGCTGCAGGCAAAGTTTTTTTTCTTAAACCTCATCATACAGGGATTGGCAGAAACTATTTATTTTCTTAAAGCTTTTTTAAGACACAAATCATGAAGCTTAGGTTGACTGAATTGTCCCCTCCTCTCCTCTTCCCAGTCTCACAAGACCAAATAGGCATATGGGGTGTTTCTACATGTGCTCTGGGAGCAGGGAGATGGGGGGCAGGAGGCACTTTAATTAGAGCAGCTCTGAGAGCCGCTCTAATTAAAGTGCCTGGAGCATCTTGTGTATTGAGGTCTCCGCACTTAAAAATGGTGGCAGGGGCACTTTAACTAAAGCTCATTTGATAAACTTTAGTTAAAGTGCACCTGCCACCATTTTTAAGTGCAGGACACTGATACGTGAGACACTGGAGTCTGCTGTGGCATGGTAATTACCATGCTCCAGCAGACATGATTAATCGAACCTGCTCCAATGCACTATAATTACAACATGTCAAAGCAACCTTGCTGTTTGTGTATAGGTGCCCTAAGGGCATTTATACTGTGCTCTGTGAAGCAGGGGAAGAAGAGATGCTTTAATTAATTAAAGCACCCAGAGCGTCACTTGTATCAGTGTCCCAATGCTGAAAAATGGCAGTGGGGGCAGTTTAACTATAGCTGTTGAACAAATTTTAGTTAAAGCACCCCCAACACCATTTTTCAGCATGGGGACTCTGATACACATGACACTGGAGTCTGCTGGAGCGAGGTAATTACTACACTGCAGCAGACTCAATTAATCATGCTGTAATTAATCATACTGTAATTACAGCACTTTGGAACAGCCTCAATGCATGTGTTTAGGTGCCCTAAAAGTCTAACTTCATTCAGATGATCCTGCACTCTTGCAACACACAAAACACCTGTATGGCACATTTGTTTCACCAGGTTAAACTCCAGTGTAAGAAAATGTCAGTTATGCCACACCTTTTTCTTTATACAATGCAAATGTACACTGCAGAACTCCCCTAACCCACACCTAAAACTGATATTTGTGTATACTTCCTTTTAGTTTTCTAGACTGGATCTGATAAAGCTAGGATACATCCTAGTTTTTTGTTTTAGGCCATAATAAATCAGAAAAAAATCCCAAAGTGACTGACTGACAGAACACACTTTTGATATGATCTCACCTTAAAGAGTGCATTTTACTGAAATTTTGGTTTGCATAATAACATAGAGAAAGAAGAATATTTTGAAATGAAATAAGAAATGTGTGGTTCAGCTATGGCCTTTGGCTGATTTCTAAGACCTTGCCAAACATACCAGCAACACAAAATGTAGCATAAGGATACAAGGAATTTAACTTAAAGGTAAACAACTTAACTTTAAACTTAAACAAAAGCAGGATAGTCAGCATTAGATCTCCCATTCTGGAAAGCAGACTACTTGAATATGTACTAAAGTAAACTTCTGAATCGGTACATCATCTGGTTACTCCCTAATAATGACATTATGCATTTAATGTGGCATATTGTGGTGGTAAACTACCATTGTTTATTTTCAGTCATTTAAGAGTGCACCAGACATCCTATGGAAACCAGCATAGACATGGTCTACAATCTGGAGAGTTTTTAATTTAAATCTGATATGATATGATATGACAAAGGAGAGCCATAAGCATGAGCACAGCAGAGTTGCCAAACCAGCTTTCTATGAGTTAAACCAGAATTACTTCATTTTTATCAGGTCCTGTGATATGACATTATATATTAAGCTCCTTTTATTTCATTGCATGTTAGAGGTTTAGGTGTCTATCTGGAATCATGCCTCTTTCACCAATTTAAGTATCAGCCTAGAACACTGAGTTAGGTACTCAAGTTGTCCCTTAATGTCCAGATGATATGACTCATTTTCTTTTAAGATATGGGCAATGGTGATTATGATACAATAGCTTTGTGGTTTGAGCATTCATCTAGGGAATAAGAAACCTGAGATTTAAGCCCTTCTCAGCCTGAGGGGAGGTGGGAGAACTGGTTTTGAACCCAGGAGAATACCCTAACCACTAGGCTAGAGGCTAGGTTAGCCTGGAGACTCCCTTTAACCCTTTCTTGGAAGCTTGGTAATTGTGCACAAAGGAATACAGGAGTCATGAGGACAAAAAGAAACCAAAAAAGAAGGAATGTGAATCTATTGCCCATTAAGGAGCACACTCCCTCTGATGGAGAGGAGTAGTGGGGTCTGATCTCTGTTCCAGAAACTGCATAGGTGTTTTGCATTAAAGACTCATTGGATAAAATGTACAGGTTTCCCTCGATTAATGCTGGTTCTTTATATGCCAATTTGCTCTTATGCGATGAGCATATTTAGACCCATAATTCGTTATATGTGAGGTAAATTTGCTCTTATGTGATCAGCATAGATGCCCTGCTGCCTAAGCAGGTAAGTCTGTGGGGGGAGGGGAAAGGGCTGTAGCACCACTCACCCCAGGCCCGGCTGCAACAACCCCAGGAGTGGCTGGCGCCAGATGCCTCCAGCCTCTGGGTTGCACCGTGCTCCACCTGTCCCCTCACACCTGGGCTTACCCCAGCTCCTGGGCTGCGCCATGCCGTGATGCAGGCAGCTGGCGTTGGCTGCTCCTGGGGCCGCTCCAGCATGGGCTGGGGTGAGTGCGGACAAGCAGAGCCCCAGGCAGTGCAGGGCACTGCACTAGCCCCAGCTGCAGCAGCCCTAGGAGCAGCCGACACCAGCTGCCTCCACCAGGGCACAATGCAGCCCAGGAACAGAGGGGAGTGGGGACAGGCAAAGCACGGTGCAGCCCAGTGGCTGCAGGCAGCTGGCACTGACCACTCCCAGGGCCACTGCAGCCAGGGCTGGGGTGAGTGTCGCTCTGTTCCCTCTGCTTTGCTGCCTTGTGCAGCCCCAAGAGTGGCCCCTCTCCCCCTGCCCCTTCCCTAGTACCAGCCTCACTCCCTCCCTCACTGCCATGGGAACCTATCCCTATTTGTTACATTGTAAAGTGGGGTCACCTTATGCAAATTTGATTTATGTGCTGTTCTCTGGGAATGCATGTGCAGCAAAAATTGAGGGAAACCTGTACACTGAATCTCTGGAGTGAATCCTGACTCTCCTTGAGAAGAGCACTTCTTCTTGAATAAACGGGTCCTGTTCCCTCTTGTTTGCTCTCCCTCTGGCCTTATGATTCTTGCGTTGCTTTCTGTCTGGCAGGCTCAATTTCAGCAGGAGGGATGGAGAATGCCCCCAGCACAGCCCTTATGTTGGTGGTGGTTAGGGCACTCTTTTGAGCAGCTGGGATAAGGCCTTTCAAACCTACAAGTGGGGGAAGGCCTAGAGCCTAGACCTTCCATTTCATGATAAACTGCTTTGGCTACTGGTCTATTACATAAAAGTTGGGCATTACCACCACTGTGCTTTTGAATGAAAGTGGCTGTGGTGCTGAATGCAATGCCATCATGGTGTGTACGTGTGCTGGGTGCAGGGATACTAGTTTGTGAATCCCAAATGGTGCGAGATAAGAGACAAGCACTTAAAGTGATCGGTCAGCTAAGAGAATGTCTCTGGTCATGCACAGTAGCAGAACACTAGTTGCCTAAGTAGCATTTTTTTGTGAAAAAGTAGGTGTTTAAGAGTTATTGGGTCATGCACTTGGTTTCTACAAATCACTATCTTGGATTTAGGCACCTAAATCCCATTGTGAACTTCTACATTATTGTTTAGCAGTTAATCTCTCCAAAGATCCTGCATGGGCTGAGCATGCTCTATCCCCTTCCATCTTCTTCATGCAGTGTGCATATGCCACCTCAGAATGACTGCATATATTTCACTCTAAGGGTAGGCTTGCCTTGTGGCTACTGTTCTGGATTAGAATGAACTCTGGTACCAAAGTTGAGAATAAGGACTCTGTGAGTGTGTCTACATGTGCAATCAATGTGCAGTAAGGGTTCTGCGCAGTAAAATAAGGATAGTAAACAGTGTCCAAGAACATGTCTACACGTGTGCCCTGTCAGGTGCAGATTTGCTTCCAATGGTTGCATCCCCACATGCATTCTTTTTGCCACTGCCATGCCCCTGCACACAGGGTTTGCTGTGGGGCAAAATATCCTGCTTTGGGGAAACTGCTGTTTCCCTGTTCCTCTTAGTTCCCAGTATGCTGCAGGAGCTAGGGGACAATTAAAGCAGTGGGGACACTCTGGCCAGCAGCCAGAATGTCTCCTTGGAGCACCCTGCCTCCAGCTGCTCCAAGGAAGTGCCATGTCACTTGTTTTTGCAGCAGGTTTTTTGGGGGTTTTTTGGTAGCCAATGGCAGCAGCCCAGTCTGGAGCTGCCCCTGCCCTGTTCTCCCCTCCCTGCACCAACAAGGGGGGGGAGGGGGGCTCTAGGCCCAATCAGATGTCAGTCTGGGAGCTGGCAGGGGTCACGGGGCCATGTGGATGGGTATGGGAGACAGTTGCCCCTGTAGCTGGCCCAGCTCTGCTCCCTCCTTCCACCCCCCCCACCCCCGAATGGAGGCTTAGCCAGGTAGCAGGGGCCCCCTGCAGCTTGGGCTGATTAGGAGTAAAATTGCTCCCGGTCAGCATCTACACATTCAGTACTGTGCAGTAACCAGTTAACTTACTACCAAAGCTACAGGTAGTAGCCAACCTTACAGTACACTAAATTACTGCACAATAAATTCCATGAACATGTAGATGGTGACACTTTACTGCGCAGTAGATTAATCTACTATGCAGTAAAGCGTCCTGTGTAGACATGCTTTGTATCTGCTAATGACCCTTACTTCTTTCACCTCAACGTTGTTGGCATCAAGACATCAAGCTACCTGACTTCAGTGCAGAGGGGCCAAAAGACAGGCAGGAGAAAGGAAAGTAGTAGAAGGTTAGGGGGACATAGAGGGCCTGAAAAGTTGGGACTCTTTGAGCATGAAGTGTAGGATTGAGTGTGAGGGGAGAGGAATAAAAGATTGGAGTTGGATCTAAAAGAAATGGGACTTAGACTGAGAGGGAAAGGAGACTGGGAATGGAGGGGAAAAACTAGGACTTCTGCAAGGAGCCCAAGGATTCAGACTGGCTGGGTTAGGAGAGTGGGATGTTAATAATAAGAAGATCAAAGAATGATAACTGGGACTGGGTAGGCAAGAAGAATGGGGTCAGAATTAGAAGCTGGGGCAGAGAAAAGACAGGATTGGGAACAAGACTAGTTAGAGGGGACCGAGCTGCCGGGATCATGTTTTTAAAGAATAGGAAGAGGGGCCTGTGTGTATTAGGGCAACTTCCCTATAATGGACTGAAATTCAGTTGAAGTCTTGGGGTTCTTCCTTCATTGTAAGCAAACATCTGTGTAACTGGGCAAAGTGTGAGGTGATACTGCCATCAATTACAATATTAACTCAGGTGACAGAAGTCTGGCTGGTGGATTCAATGGCTCCAGCCCGGAGATGAATAATGTATATGTCTCACTGATGGGATTCTTGTGTGGACTGTAGGGAAAGATGTTCCCCCCTTTAGGAAGTGCACAGTGCCTTAAATCTGCCATCCTTACTTTGACTCCCCTGTGTGCCTGCATACCATAGTCTTTAATTAGGTTTCTTTTGTGAAAGGAACTCTTATTCAGAAAAGCTCTGCTCTAAGGATGAATCAGGGTTTGTGTGGTAAAGGAGGCTGTTATCTAGAGGACCTCTGCCTCATTTATTGCAGAAGTGAGAAAGTATGTAGTAAATAAAGCAGGGGATTGCAGGAAGAGGAAAGGACAGTCGTGTGGCCAGAGCAGTTACATATTGCACTGGAGAAGTAGATTCTAACCCTGTCCCTGCCACAGAGTTCCTATATGATGCTAGGCAAGTCCCTTAAAGCAAACTTTTCACAGGTGGTCACTAATTGTGGGTTCCTCATTTTCTGAATGCCTGACTTGAGTCTGAAGTCTAATTTGCAGAAGTGCTTAGCACTAGCAGCTGCACATGAAGTCATCTGGATCTGTGCTTTGAACATAAGTTAAAAATCTGAGCACTCTAAAAATTGAGACTAGTATGTTCTAAATTGTGTACCCAAAATGAGTGGCTATTTTTACCCTGATTTCTTTGTGCCTCCGTTCCCATTCTGTAAAAATGGGTGATAATACCGTTTCTCACTCTACACAGAGTGTTGTCGTGAAAAAGAATTACAAGTAGTGCTTGTGAAGCATTTGGACGCTACAATAGTGAATGTCACAGAAACATTTGTGAAGAAATTAATAATTCTATCTTCAAAGTGAGGTTTCAAAAGTACACATTAATTATTAGGGCTGTGCAAAGTTTTGGGGGCTGATTCGATTTGGAGGAGATTCGGCCCGATTCAGTGGCCGAATCTCTGAATCCGAATTGAATCAGGAGACCAATAAAATCCGAGGTCTGAACTGATTCGAAGCTCTCTGAATCAATTCTGAAAAGATTCGGAGAGCTTCAGAGATTTGGGCAGTCCCCACTTGCTGCAGCAGGGAGCTGGACCCTGACTCCATGCTGGTAAGTAGGGGGCGGGGCGGCAGTAGGAGGGGGGAGGGGACCGTGGGTGGACCCCTGCCAGGCCCTGTCCCCTGCCTGCTCCCGCAGCCTCCCTGAGTGCCCCCCAACCCTCACCCACTCTCCCAGGTTCCCCCCCCCATGGCTGCCCAGCCCGGCCCCAGCTTCCAGTTCTTTAAAAAAAAAAAAGCCCCTGCTCACCGGCTGAGGCAGCAGGCATCGAGGCTGCTGGGGGGCTCATGGCAGAACCCCCCACACAGTGTGTGGCAGTGTGGGGCAGTGGGGATTGCCCCCCCCCACCGCCTGCCTGGCAGCAGCCAGTGAGTGGGGGCTTTTTTTTGCTTTTTTTTTTTAAAGAATCAGGAGCTGGGGCCAGGTGGGGCAGCCATGAGGGTAAGGACACTGGGAGAAGGGTTGGGGGACTCATGGCAGAGCCCCCCATGCAGTGCAGGGTAGCAGGGGGTAGCGGAGATCACTCACCCTGCCTGGCAGCAGCCACTGAATGCTGGGCTTTTTTTTTTAAAGAGTTGGGAGGCTGGGGCCGGGTGGGGCAGCCATTGACAGGGCTAGAAGAGCGGGCGGGGGGTGGGGCCTGTCCGATTTGGCGGCAGCTGAATCTCCACATCAGATTTGGCTGAATTGATTCAGGACAGTGATTCGAATCACCGAAGCGAATTACTGTCCCCTGAATCGTCCGAATCCGAATCTGAATCCGAAGCGAATACTAGCCACTTTGCACAGGCCTGGTAATTATGCCATGGAGCCACACATTCCTCTGTGAAGATAGAACAAAACACTGATTAGCTGCTCAGTGGGTGCATCTACATGAGACACTTAATGCGCAGTAGCTTAATAACATTGCGCAGTAGCGTGCCAGCCAAAAACCCTGGTAATATGCTACTGTGCAGTAGTATTGGGTTACTGCATAGTAAGCATCACTAAAAAACTGTGTGCTGGCACTACTGCACACATTTAGATAGTACTTCATTAAGCAAGTACTAGACTAAATGCACAGTAACTTCTGTGCACTAATGAATGTGTAGACATGCCCATTAAATGAACATTATTCTTCCTAGACAGGAACTCTATGGAAAATTTGTATAAGAATACAAGCTATGTAGTGAGTGCACAAATGGGAGATACATTAAGAATGCACAGACCAGCTTAGTTTTGGCATGTGCTAACTTTTAAATGCTTAACTGTTCAGTTTTAGTATAGATTTTAAATAACATTTTATGTAAAAGAAGTACAGAAGTTTGGGTTTTAGGGAATGCCTTTATTTTGTCCTATTTTAATGGGTGTGAGTTTATTATAACTAAGGGTGAAATTACTCTTTACACTTTTCTAAGGCCACATCTGCACAAGACACTGACTGTGCAGTAGCTCATCACTACTGCACAGTAGCATCACGTGGCAGAAAGCATGACACGATGCTACTGCGCAGTAGTTCAGTGTACTGAGCAGTGAGCATCATGAAAAAGCCTTTCGGCAATGCTCATGTGCAGTAACTCTGGTTACTGCGCAGTCATTTAGTACTTGTTTATACAAGTACTAAATGACTGTGAAGTAACAGCTGCATAGTCAACATCTCATGTAGATGTGGCCTAAGTATCTTTTACTAAGTGTCTTTGCTAAGGACACTTCAACATGAGTGTATACATATTAAAGTTCATTAATTCAAGCTATGTGTCCTCGGAGTGTCTCAGAATTCATGCCACTTCAGGTGAGGGTTAACTCTGGGTCAGGCTATCCAGCTTGTATTAGAGTTTGCTCAACACAGATAAAACTAGCAACTTCATAAAACTAGCAATTTGCAGTCCTCCTGTAGCCCAGGATGCACTGCTCCCAGCCTCTCCCCCTCCCCACCCCAGCAGGGATACAGCCCAGGTGTCTTGGCTTCTAGCCACACTCTAGTGACAAGTCAGAACTGTGCAGGCAAGAAATGGTATTAATCCTTAACCTGTGACTTCTCGCAGCATGTTCTAACTTTAACGCTATTTAACATTCCACAGATTTAATATGGACTAAGTATAACATGTAACTTAACCCTTACATTAAGTCTCATCTTCCCTATCTTTGCTGAAAGAAGGCAGGATAGAGGTGCCTTCTGCCTGACTTCAAACTGACAAAGGTAACTACCTCTCTTTGGTGAAAGACTCTTGAATGGACTTTCCAAATATTCCATAGAAGGTAAATAAGCATTTGAATCTTAACAAAGAACTCTTCTCACAATAGCTTGTCAAGATTTTGAATTTAAATAGGTGAATGAATAAAATGTAACTAATTTGGTTTTCAGTTATATAAAAAATGTCTTCCCTTCAGTTGCTCCAATTTTTGTTTCCAATTTTTGTCTCTCTTCACTTGGTCATTTCATTCATTTCCTAGTTGTCAATATACTTCTAGCAAAACAGTGTATACAATTCATAATATTTGAAAAAAGTTAATTTTTTGTGGCATATATGTGGGGGTTGGTAGAGAAACATGCATTAAAGAGCTGAACTTTTTAATGAATACTTTGCGTTGGTGTTCCTGCATACAAATGGTGGTCACCCACCTGGTTGGATACTGGACAGATGCGGGATGGCAGGGAAAGATTGCCAACCAATGGTCAGTGTTGACTTGGTGAGGGAGCACTTAGAGTGGCTGAATGTCTTCAAGTTGGCAGGACTGAATGGACTACACCTGAGAGTGCTGAGGGAATTGGCTGGAGTCACTGCAGGACCGTTGGTGAAGGTATCTGAAAATTCATAGTGCTTGAGAGAGGTCCCAGAAGACAGGAAAAGGGCCAATATGGTGCTAATCTTTAAGAAGGGGAAGAGGGAGGGTTCAGGAAACTATAAACTGGTCAGTTTGACCTCAATACCAGGTAAAATTTTGGAATAAATTATCAATAAGTCCATTTGTGAGAGACTGGAAAAAGGCACAATGCTGAAGGATAGCAACACGGTTTTGTTATGACTGACCAACCTCATCTCCTTCTATGATAAAGTAACAAACCACTTAGATATGGGACACGCAGTTGATGTCTTATATTTGGATTTAAAAAGGACTTCGATATGGTCTCCCATGATGCTCTTATAAAAAAAACTGGGGGATTGTGGCCTGGCAGAGTCCATGGTCAGGTGGGTTGGGAACTGGCTAAGGGAATGAACCCAGACTGTTAGTGGACAGGTCTGTATTGTCTTGGCAGGAGTGGCCATTGGTGTCCCACAGGGTTTGGCTCTTGGCCCCCTGCTATTCAACATCTTTATCAGTGATTTAGATGAGGATGTGGAAAGCATGCTGGGCACGTTTGCAGATGATACTCACTAAATTATGTGGAAAAGCAGTCATGCTAGGGGATAGGATGTGGATCCAAGTGGACCTGGATAAACTGGAAAGGCAGGCGGAGCAGAACCGGATGCAGTTCAATAAGGATAAATGCAGAGTGCTTCATCTAGGGAGAAGTAACCAGTGATACGAATACAGGTCAGGAGGAGTTGTTCTGGCCAGCACGATAGCTGAAAGGGACCTTGGGGTTATGGTTGATCACAGGATGAATGTAAGCTGCCTGTGCGACGCTATAGTCAACAGAGCTAATAGCATACTGAGATGCATTAGTCAGTGTGTTGCGAGCATGGCTAAGGAAGTGATACTTCCTCTCTACTCAGCACTGGTGAGACCCCAGCTGCAATGCTGTATCCAGTTCTGGGCACCGCACTTTAAAAAAGATGGGGATAATCTTGAAAGGGTCCAAAGAAGGGCCACAACAAAGATTGAGGGCCTGGAGGACAAACTTTATGAGGAAAGGCTAAGGGATCTGGGACTGTTCAGCCTGGGGAAGAGAAAAATTGAGCAGGGACTTGGTGTCTGTCTATAACTATGTAAGAGGTGAATAGCAGGAGCTGGGAGAAAAACTGTTCACTAGGGTGCCCCAGGGGAGGACAAAGAGCAATGGCCATAAACTGTTAGAGGATGGTTTCAGGTTGGATGTAAGGAAGAAATTCTTTACAGTAAGGGTGACCAGAATCTGGAATAGACTTCCCAAGGAGGTGGTGTAGTCCCCAGCCTTGGAAGTCTTAAAGAGGAGACTGGACAGACACTTTGCTGGGATCATTTGAGCTCAGCAGTATTCCTGCCCAGAGCAGGGGGGTTGGACTCGACGATCTTTCAAGGTCTCTTCCAGCCCTTAATTTCTATGATGATTCTAAGATCCAGACTTTCTTTAAATAATAATAGTAATACACAAATATCTTTTGCTTATAACACTGGTCATATATAAATATAATCAACAATTTTGCATATCAAAATGTTTAAAATTAATAAAAATAATAATTCCTAGTACAATTTTGTTTACACTTTAGTGCAAGATGAACTGTTATTTTAAGACTAACAACTATGGGGCCAAGCTATTGAAGACTCTTTTCTCTATTTCATTCATGCTATTTCTCTGTTTCTCTATTTCACTCATGGTATTAAGGCTAATGAAAAGTCATTTACTACAGAAAAGTGACCAGAAGTAATACTGGAACTGACAGGTTTCACACAGAAATAGAAGGGAAAAAAAATTTAAACAAATGTCATCAACTTTGAGTAAAAATCACTTTTGATGCAACACAAGATTCTCACAAGAATGCTGCAAAACAATTTAAAATCTACTTTTACAAAAGTTATGACTCAGCAAAATGTTTATTCATAAAACAAGTTCTTCTTTTTTTCAATAGAACTTGAAACTGGCTAACTTATAGTAACACCATTTTCACAGACCAAAAGCACCATTTCCATACCTCACATTTTAGAAAACTGCTGGTGATATTTTAAGATTGCTTTACAACACATGTAAATAAAAAAGTTATTTTTTAATAAAAACATGCAATAAATCCAGGACTGTGGACAGGCTCTTAAAGGGAATTCTTTGCCTACACAGTCCAGTAATCTGTTCCATATAAATAACTTAGAGGGTGTGTCCAGACAAGAGCAGATGTGCGATATATGGCATCGCAGACCTGTGTGCAGCACCACATACCACACATGCAGGAGTTCCCTGCATTGCTACTTGGATGTCTGTGTTTCCTGCCCAAGAAATAGCTCTACTGATATCAAGAATCACTTGACTCCTGTGGCTAAAGAACAAAACACCAAATTTATTTTTTTCAGAAAGATGTAGCTTTAGTTCTTCAGTTTTGCCTGGTGTTCTCGGCACTCTTTGCTGTTTTAGGGGTGACCAAAGCATCCTGCTCTTTCATTTCCTTAATCCATTCATTCTTTTCCAGTTCATCTGAGGTAAAGAACCATTAAATATACCATAAACATAAATTGCCTTACTTTATTTTGAGAAAAACTGTTTGGGCTTTAGTCTCACATGAGCTGTAGCCTTGGGAATGGGTAGCAGTGGATTTCTTATCAAGCCAGTTTGCTGATCCCTAATTACCATGGCTATTGTACATATGACAGAGATCGTAATTAACATAAAAATAAAAAAGCATGGTTTTATGGAACTGACATCTCCAAACACAATAACTTACTAATAAGAATAGCAGGTTTGGTCTTCCCCTTCTCATAAATACACCTGTTCCCACACTCAGTGGAGAAGTTTGAGACAAATACTATTCAGATGATAATTCATTTTATCCTATGTTAAACAAAATATGTTATCTGGCCAACTTCTTAACTGTTAGCAGTGAAATAAAACAAAAATTGACTCATTTCAAGTATTATGTTCTGACACTTGGCAACATGCAATTTTTTATCTTAAGGCTCAGTAAAACTAAACAACTCAAATATTAGCTGTTTGCATATTTTGCATTGAATGGCCCATTTAAAGGTGTGTAAAGCAGATATGTCTCATATGGAAAAAATAATTATCTGAAAATTCATATGTTAAAGAAAATGGAATCATTTCTTTTGTGCTACCAACAGAGAGACTGATTCCATTGGAAAGTGGCAGGTTTAGCAAAGGCATTAAAAATATGTTCAGTGTCAATAGATATGCAGGCATCCACTGGTTGCAAACAAGGCTGGACTCACTGGAACTGTTTTGAGTCAGCAGAACTATTCAAAACTTTGGTGTTTCAGTTTGCAGTTGGGTTATTATTTATTAATTTTTTTTTGCTTTTGCTTCCCTGTTTCCAGAATTCACTTAGTTTTGATTTTGAACAAAGGAAAACAAGAGTAAAAGAAACTCAGCTGAGATGGCTGGATCTTGGTTTGTGTGCAGTGTGTAGTTCCTCCAAAATCATGTTCTCCTTCCCTACAGGATTCAGGTAGGAAGCCCTTCTTGGTTCAGGTATGCTCAAAAGGTTTGTAAAAACAAACTTGCCTGAACTGTAATAAAATGGTTTTGTCAAGAAAAAAATTGAGTAGCTGTAGATAGTAATACTTGACTATCCACATTCTTTGTAAGTGACTCAAAACCCTGGAAAAAGCATTCTCTGCTCCTTTCAGGATCACTGTAGCCACTAGCCTATTGTGTTAACAGAGTTAATGTAAAGTTTCTGGGACATATCTGCTTGCCTTCTCAATGACACAGCAGATATGGCTTTGAATTGCTCATTCATTGTATGAGGTATGATTTCTGAATACCTTGTATTCAGGATTTGGGGAACAGATATATTAGATATTTCCAGTAGACATCAGGATCCTACTCCAAAGCCCATGGAGGTCAGTGGTAAAACTGCCTATAGATTCTGGATGATGCCATAGGAGAGACATGAAGGCTGACACGCTTACAAGGCATACAATACAAGTGCAGCAAGCTGAAGAGTGATCTGCAGTGGAAAGAAAGGTCATGAGAGGACTGTAGGTGAACTGAAAGAGAAGGGCCTGGGCTCAGGTATCTCTGGAAGGAGGCCTTCAGTTTGAGGGAGGGAGGTGCAAGGCTAAGTAGCAGGAAAAGGAAAGGTCTGAATCTTTCCTGCTTTGCACCATGTATAATTATTTACATCTGCAAAGGAACTAAAAATTCAGTAAAATCGGAGTAGAATTTTATTGATGTACACTTCTTACTAGTGTAATTATTTAATCTGTTAGGATTGATTTAAAGATTAAAATATTTCAGAATTAGAAGCAAGCCCAATTGTCAGCTGTTCCTCTATCAGTGCAAACAGCAAAGGCTGACTATTTTCTTACATATAGTGTTTTCATATATAGACATTATTACAAAGTAGGCAATTTTCCAAAAAACTTGGAGGCATATCTTCTATCTAATTTTATGCTGAAAAGTTCTGATATCTGAAGATGTAGCTCTGGCTAGTGTAGTAGATATACCACTAGCTATTACAGTTTCTATAAGCGGTTGCAAAATCCCTAGGGAAAGCCAACAGCTCCACAGCCTGGTTCCTCTCATGTATTGCATCAAATCTCAAGTTCCTGGTCTTGGCTCTGTTCTAATGGTCTTGGCTTTTGTTGTAAACAATGTATAGTGAGTCACTATGAAAATCTTTAAAAATGGTAGATGACTACTTTGTATGTGGAGGTGTATCACATAGTGCAGGAGTGTCAAAGACATGGCCCATGGGCTGAATCCAGCCCACAGAGCCCTATCATTTGGCCCACAGTACTACCTGCGGGTCTTGGAGTTGACCCATAGGCAGCATGCAGGATGTGCTGGATGGTCCTGCAATCTATACATGACACCTGCTCCAGCCATTCAGGGGATGTGCCACATGTGGTGCCCAATCCAGCATGTTGGCTCCATGCCAGATCCAGTGGTTCATCTCAGAGAAGCCTCCACGTGTAGCATGGCGCTGGAGTGGTGGAGTGGCCACCCCATGCAGCATGACCCCTGTGGCACCAGATGAGTTTGACACCCCTGACATAGTGCCTTTCCACAAATAATATATGAAGAAAAGAGTTTACAAAACCAGTCAGTTGGTACAGCTGAAAACAAGGTTAACCTGAATTTAACATAGCCATCTGGATAACCATTCGGTTAGCCCAGTCAGCCATTCCCTGGGAAAACATTTTCAAAGATTCTGCTTTGGAGATATCTCCAGGTATGTTAAAAAAATATTCTTGAATTTTCAATGAACTCAGATGTTGAAAGATGCTCAAATGAGCTTACAGATCCATGTAGTGTATTCTTTCACCTTCTAAACTAGACAGTGGCCCATGAAGTTAGATTAGATCAAAGCTAATTGTCCTACTCTAAAATATTTAAACTCATAGTTTATACTTAGAATCTATGCTGTTCTGCCACTTTTCTTCCCTAAAATAATTTTTAAAACCTTTGAAAAACTCCCAGTATCCATATTGGGGAGAATTAATTCTATGTCTATTAATTATAAATGTCCTGTCTAGGAAAACTCCCTATCTCATGGAAGAGCTTAAAAAAGGAAGGGAAATGCAGTCACTTTCATTCTATTATAGTGGAGCTGGGGGGCTTCAGAGACTCAAATTCACTGAACAAACATAATTGATTAAAAATATAACACACAACTGTTTCTTCTGCAATTGCTGTTCAAGCAATAAGGAACATACAGTTGTAATTATCCATAACCTTATTGGGAATGTATGATTACCAAGCTAGTCATTCAGACTTGAAGATAGCATAAAGTATATCATTTTCATGGTGCAACATTTCAGTCCTTAAATAAGATGTTGGCAGAGTCATTCATTGAAATTGCTATCACTAAAGCCCAGCTCCTGTTATAAACAAAATGTGGGCTGACCCCTGCAGCTGTGCAGAAATCCACGCGGGCTTTTTGTGCAGAGCCTATTGTAGGCTCAGCACCCAACGTGGTAATTTGGCCTAGGCATAATAGATCAGATGGAATTATGTTACAGTGATCTTTAATAAAATAAGTAAGTATCCTTACCTTTATCTTCGGTATGTTGTAGGTGAAGAAGGCATTAGTTGCTTTTTGTCCTCTTCGACTAGCACATAAGCAATTCTTACACTGGAGACATTGGATTGTTATGAATAAAGACATTTTTCCTATTAGCACCAAGTACTTCTAAAGAGAAGAAAATATAATGTTGTTGATTATATGTAATTCATACTTGGGGAAGTTATGTCAAATTGAAGAGGTACTTTTATTTTTTTCTTCCTGAGGAACATGTTTAAACTTGTGTGACTACTTCTATTATAATAGGAACAAGCAATGACTTTTGGCATGTGTATGAGGGAAGGGGAAAAGGCCATTTTGCAAACTGGCAACCTTCTTTACGTTGATCTTTGTCTGTGTTGATTTGTCTTTTAATTGAATTTTCTGTGCTTGTGAATGTTGCCAGGCTGATAGTTTTGCTCTTGAGCATTGGGAAAACCTCCATGTAGTCAGAGAGTAGGGACAGCACCGGCAGCAGCAGGACGAACTTCCCTCAACCAATATACTCCAGGAACCACTAGCTGTGGTAAGATAACTCAGTTTCAATGTCGGTTTCTTTTTATGCTGTGCTTGCTGAGGAATGACGTCAAAAGTTTTAGCAGTTTGGTGCAGTTGATATCAATCTGCTACTAAATCCCCACTAGCCCAATGAGTTAAGGGATTTGAGATTAGGGAACCTCACACTGTGTTGACTGGAGAGCTTTAATACAAGAATGTCCAAGACATGGCTTGTGGGCCATATCCAGCCCTTGAAGTCCCATTGTCTGGATCCTGGTGATGTCCCTGGGTCTCAGAATTGAGCCACATGCTTCATACAGCATGCACTGGACAGGGCCCACATATAGGGCCTGAGACACAGACCATGTGGTGTCCAGCCAGTCATATGTGGTGCTCACTCTGGCTAGTCCAGGACCTATGCTGCATGTAGCATCCACCCCAGCAGGTCTGGGGCTGATGCCATGTGTAGCAAAGGTCCTGGACCAGCTGGAGCAAACACCATATGTGGCTTGGGTCTCAGACTGGCTCTGCATAGGTGTCACATCTGGTATTATCCTAGACTAGCAAAGATGGACAGACTGCACTGGATCTAACATGCTGGGGGTTCTTTGGGCCCAGTGTGGCCCAAAGGACTGGCTCTGCACTGTTCAGCCAGTCTGTGGACCAGCCCCGTGGCACAGGCCAGATGAGTTTGATATCCCTCCTTTAATACATCAGAAATGCTCTAAAGTAGATATCTAAGGTAGATTCATTATGGGAATCTATGCCGATAACTTATCAGAGTAAGGCACAGTGGTGGACATTAGGGCTGTGTGAAGCTTCGGTCCCTGATTCGATTCAGTGGCCAAATCTCTGAATCCGAATCGAATCAAAGGACCCTTTAATCTACCCAAATCGAATCGGAACCCTCCAAATCGATTCAGAGAGATTCAGAAAGATTCGGAGATTTGGACATAGACACAGCTTTAAATATTTTTTCTACGTACCTCTAGGTAGCAGGGGCTCATGAATGCTGGGGTGCATGGAGTGCCCCACAGGAGTGTGGGGGGCTCCCCAGCATGCTCAGCAGCAGACCTGGAAGTGGACCAGAAGCACTTCTGATCCACCTCTGGGTCTGCCAGAGAGCATGCTGGGGAGGCCCCCACATGCCTCCCTGGCTCGGTGACTGGTGCCTTCTGGATCTGGGGTGGGGGCACCTGGGGTCCCCCCACAGCTGATCACCAGGTTGGGGAGGCACGGGGAGACCCCCAGCACACTCCCCAGCAGAATTGGAAGTGGACCAGAAGTACATATGGAGGGCCCCCCAACACTCCTGTGGGATGCTCCAAGGGCCCCAGCATCACAGCGATCATGAGCTGCGCTTGCTACCTCAAGGTATGTAGAAAAAACTTTTTAAGCTGTGTCTATCTCCGAATCACTGATTCTCTGAATCAGCATAAAATCTTCAGAATTGGATTTGCCCAAATTGAATCAGGGACAGTGATCCGAATCAACAAATCGAATAACTGTCCCTGATTCAGGCCGAGTCCGAATCGAATAGGGCCCACTTTGCACACCCCTAGTGAACATACACTTCACACTCGCTTGGAAAGGAAATGCTTTTGGTAGTTGGCAGGATAACTAAACGTGTTGGTGATGTAACTGAGTGAGCTGGATGGGAAAAGAGCTAGGGAGTGGGGCGCCTGCCCAGTGGGATTGGTGAAGAGGGTGTGAGGTGGTATGGTGCCAGGCTGGGTTTGAGGATGCCTAGGAATTGGACATGGGTACTTGGGTGTTATGACAAATCTTTGGGCCCCAGCTGTTTGTCTAGCTTCTTCTGCCATCACTTTCTTGTTCTCACTGGCTGAGAGTGAACACAGGAAGCAAGAGGTCCTAAGAGGCCAGGCAGAGAGGGAGCCTGCAAAACAGATGCCATGGCAGATCTTGGTAGAAGAAAAGGGGTGTAGACCCCAGGTTTTTGCTCTGTCCTGCTATTCCAGCAAATGAATTGTCAGGCATGAGCAGTTGAGGCTTGGTTAAGAAAAGCCTGGAAGGGGTGAAATTCTAACTTCTAGCCTACTTTTCTATGAGTGAGCATGTGTAGTTGATGTTTGAGCTTTAGCAAGAAAGGTAGTGTGATTGGCAGGTATTTGAGGCCACAGGCTTGAGGTAAAAGTGAGAAATAAGTGCTGTTGAGTGAAAGATTGTAGTAGTTTGGATGAGTGGCAGGTTCTATCACCAAGGGGCCAGGAATATTCACTACATGATTGGAGGATGCAAACATGATTGGAGTATACACTGAGCATTGGACCAACAAGTCTGTCAAGCAACAAATCAATCAAGAAATTGGAACCTATGAACTGTTGTTGGAGCTTGTGCAACAAACAAAGCTGGAGAGGTTTGGACACATCGCAAGAAGACCAGACACTCTTGCCAACACCAGAATGCAGGATGCTGTGGAGGGAAAGAGAAAAAGATATAGACCCAAGAAAAGCTGGGGAACCAATATTAAGGACTGAACAGGGCTTCAACTGATAGGGTGCACAAAGCTAGCCAAACACAGGCAGAGTGGAGGAGGGTTGTTACAACATCTAAGGCAGCTAAACAGTTGTAGCAGCCTTGGGACTGACTTGACTTGACTTGATTGGAGGATGATGAGGGGGTGAGTTACCAAGCTCCCACTGATATAAAATAACACAGCCGAAGGATCTGGGGGTATGTAGTGTCTCTGTCTCTCTGTGTGAGTCTCTGTGACTTTTAGTGCATGTATGTGCACTTGGATCCATGTGAAGAGGGTGAATGAGAGTGGTGAGAGGTGCGTGCCTGTATGCCTGAGCTCTATGTTCTAAGTCTGTGAAGCTGTGTTGAGCTGTGGAGTATAGTTGCTGCTGTGTGTTGAATTGTTGGTCTCTGTGAGAGTGGCTAGATCACTCCAGGGCCAAACCAGTATTGCAGTCAGATGCAGTGTCTGGACCGTATTTTGACTCCTTGTGGTAAGGGAGGGCATGATGTCTGAAGTCTAATAGTCAAACTGACTGGTGAGACAGGTGGCCTCAGCTACTGGGAGGCTTTACTGAGCTGGTCACTCACTCCCTCACCACAGGGAGTCACAAATATGGTCCAGACACTGCATCTGACTGCAATAATAGTCTGGCCCTGGAGTGATCTAGCCAGTCTCACAGGGACCAAAAATTCAACACACAGCAGCAACTATGCAGCTCAACACAACTTCACAGACTTTAGCAAGTATGAAATGACTGCGCAGTAACCGCCAGTACCATGCAGTCCCAGTGCCGCATGGGTCATTTCTGACTCTACTGTGCAGTAGCAGCGAGCTACTGCACAGTAGTGCCGGTATCACAGATTCACAGAAGCTTAGGGCTGGAAGGGACCTTGTGAGATAATTGGGTCCAGCCCCCCTTGCTCTGGACAGACTGCTGGGGTTAAATAACCCCAGCAAGATGTGTGTCCAGTCTCCTTTTGAAGATCTCCAGGGTAGATGCCTGTACCACCACCACTGGGAATCTATTCCAAAGTCTGGTTACATGAACCATGAAGAGGTTTTTCCTTATATCTAGCATGAAGCCTTCTTCTAGGTGTTTATGAACATTGCTCCTGGTTTTCCCCTGGTGCGCTTTGGTGAATAGTTGTTTGCCTAGCCCCTGATGCTCTCCCCTGATATATTTGGAAGCTGCCACCAAATCCCCCTGAAGTCATCTTTTGTAGGCTGAATGGTCCCATACCTGTCAGCCTTTCCTTGTATGGCTTGCTCTTCAGGCCTATAATCATATGAGTGGCTCTGCTCTGGACTCTCTTAAGCTTCTCCACATCCTTCTTGAAACATGGCACCCAGAACTAGATGCAGTACTCCAACTGTGGCCTCACCAATTCCAAGGAGAGCGGGAGAATAACTCCCCTAGTTTTGCTTGAGATGCATCGGTTGATGCATGCCAGCGTATTGTTCACTCTGCTAACTGTGGCATCACGCTGGTGGCACATATTCATTTTATGGTCAATTATGACTCCCAGGTCCCTTTTGGACGTTAAGCTAGCTGGTGTAGCACCACTGAGCCTGTAAGTTTGTTGTGGACTTTTCCTCTCCAGATGGAGCACTTTCCACTTCTCAGTGTTGAACAGCATCTGGTTCTGGCTACCCATCTCACTGATCTGTTTGGTTTCGCCTAGATCATCAGCCTACCCTGATGCATGGCTGCACATCCCCAGAGCTTAATGTCATTGGTGAACTTTGCCAGTGCTTTTCACCCTCACATCCAGATCATTGATAAAGGTGTTAAAAAGCACTGTTCCAAGTACCAACCTCTGGGGGACCCCACTGGCTACCTTCCGCCAGGTCAACACAGATCCATCTATTAGTACTCTCTGGGTCCGACCTCACAGCCAGTATCCCATCCGTCTAACTGTTGAATTGTTGAGCCCATAATTCCCTAGTTCAGGGGTCAGCAACCTCTGGCACACGTGCCAAGCATGCTACGCAAGGCCATTTTGCTTGGCACACCACCACCAGCCTGGGCTCTAAGCAGCTGCTGCCAGCCATGGAGCCCAGGCTGCTCCCAGCTGGGAGGCTGCAAGCCCTGCTGTAAGCACATCAGGCTCCGTTGGCTGACTGTAGTCGGGAAGCTGCAAACAGCTGCTCCAGGCTCCAGCATGTCAGCACTCTGGCACCTTCCAAGGTAGACATTGTGGTTTTTTCAGCACTCTGGCCAAAAAATGTTGTCTACCCCTGCCCTAGTTTTACCTTGAGAGCCTCATGGGGCACCAAGTGAAAGGTCTTCATAAAGTCCAAGTAAATTACGTCAACCTCATCTCCCTTATCCAGGTGGTGAGTAACCTGGTCATAGAAGGAAATGAGGTTAGTCAGACATGACCTACCCATGACAAACCATGCTGGCTGTTGTTCAGAATTTTGCCTTCTACTAGTTTATCACATATGGACTCCTTGAGAAATTTTTCAAGGATTTTTCCTGGGATTAAGGTCAGGCTGATCAGCCTCTGGTTCCCTGGGTCCTCTCTCTTCCCCTTCTTGAAGATGGGCACAACATTGGCCTTCTTCCAGTCTTCTGAGACCTCTCCTGAGCACCACAAATTCTCAAAGAGGTTCACCAGTGGTCCTGCAATGACTTCAGCTAGTCACAGTTCATGCCTGCTGATGTTGCGTCCCTGTAGCTCATCACTGCAGTGACATAGTGTCTCATGTAGACGTAAAACATAACATAGAATGCAGGGGCCTGCAGGGCAGTGCAATATAAAAGAAGTGGTGGAGGGAATGGACTTGCTGGGCTCCCCTCAGGAAAAGCGAGGCAAGGCACCTGCAACTGGGGGCCCCCCACCATGGGGAACAACAAATTGTCATACAAGGCAGTGGCAGAGCGGGCACATAACAACAGCAGCAGTTCTCAACCAGGGTGCCCTGACCCTTTGCGATGCCTTGAGAGCCTTCGAGGGGTGGTGTGGGTTGCCACACGATGTTACAAAGCACACACGACTCCTGTGATAAACCCAGGGAGTTTCAAGAGGAATTCCTAGGTGCCAAACCTTCTGGCCTGCTGTGGGCCGAGTCCTTCGCAACAGCAGAATTGCTATAGTGTTTTTCTGCAGTCAGAAAGCAAAGGAAAGCTGAGCCCTGGCCTCTTCCAAGAGAGACCCCTCAAGTCTAGTCCACCTAGGCGAACCTCAAGTCTATTGCGGGGGAGGGTGATTTTCCAGTCTAAAAGGTTGAGAACATGGCCTTAAGGACAGCGGGGAGAGTGCTGGGACCTGACAGGCCTACTTGACACATACTGGGAATTTGGCATAGGTGGCAGAAAGTCGGGGCTAACAGGGCTTAGCCCCCACAAAACTAATTTTGTGGTGGCCAGTGACAGCGCCACCACCACGCCTCGCTGCCACAGCACTGCACCCAGTGCCCCCACCGTCTGCTCTGCTGCCACCGTGCGTACAGCAACAGTGCATGCCCGGGGTGGAGAGCAGAGCGCACCAGATAGTCCCCACTGGCCCTCCAACGAGTCCAAGGAGCCGGTGGACACTGCCCAGTAAAACTCTGCCTGGAGACGCGAATGGACCAGGGACAGGAACGGCCCCGCAGTCCTCGGAGGCTCCTCCCGGCCAGAGCCTCCTTCGTGGTGAGATGTACTGCCAGCATAGGCAGGGCCGGGCTCTTTGATATGCCATGGGGACCAGCCAAGTAAAGCTATAAGCCCCCTTGGCGATGGGGGCCACTAGGGGCCTAGCGCCCATTCCTCGGGACAAATAAAAACACAACGGGGACGGGAGCGAGGGTTTCTGAGGCGACACCAAGCTGAGTGCACTGGACAAGCACCCCAGGACCTCGCACGGGGCCAGTGGATGTTGCCCGGGGCGTGAAGGGACCAGGGACAGGGGACCAGCCCGGAGCCTGCCTGGTGCCTGGCTGCAGGGCCGGGGTCTGGCCGGAGGCTGGGCACAGCCCGCCATCCCCCCCCCGGCGGCGGCGGCAGCAGCAGCGGGCGGGCGGGCGGGGGGGAGGCACAGAGCGCGGGGCCGGGCTCGCGCAGCCCTTTCGGTTTCGTTTCCCCGGGCTGGGCGCCGCCTCAGGACCGGCGAGAGGCGGCGGCGCGGGGCGATGCGGCGGGGTCGCGGCCGAGCGGGAGCGGGAGCGGGGGCCAGCCGGAGCCCCTGGCGCGGGCCGCAGCGCAGCTTCCCGCCGCAGCCGCAGTCGCCTGCGCGGGACTGGCCCGGCACGGCCGCGCTGGCCATGGCGCTGCCGCCGCCGGCGCCGGCCGGGCTGGGGGCGCGGGCGCTGCAGGCGCTGTGCCGGGCCGGAGGCTGCCTGGAGCAGGGCGAGCTGCAGCGGCGGCTGGCGGCGCCGCCCGAGGAGCTGGCGCGGGAGCTGCGGGACGCGCGGAGGTTCGTGCTGGCCAGCCGGACCGGCCCCGGCCCCGGCCCCGGCCCCGTCGTCGTCGTGGTGGCCGCCAGTGCCGTGCGCCTCTGCCCCGAGCCCCTGGCGGGCTGCGCCGGCGCCTGCGGCCGCCTCCACCTCTGCAAGTTCTTTGTCTACGGCTGCTGCCGCAACCAGCGCGCAGGGTGAGCGCCCGGCCCCAGCCCCCCAAACCCCTGGGCACCCCCAGCCCCCGCATACCCCCAGGCACCCCAAGCCCCTGGTACTCGGGGGCACCCCAGAGCACCCCCAGCCCCAGGTACCCTGAGACCGTGGTGCCCCCCGCCAAGGACATTTCCCCCCAGTGCCCCATCACCCTGTGGGCTAGGACCCCCCCCCCCCCTTCGGCTTTGCCCCATGCTGCTGGACATCCTGGGCTGGCCATGACCTGCCTCCCTAGGAGGCCTCCCTGACCCCTCTGCTCCCACCCCATGCCCCCCAGAGCAACTGTCCCTAGGCACGGGTACTTCCCGCCCTCCTGCAAGGGCCCCAGGGGATAGCAGCCGTAGAGCCGGGCGGGGCACCTTATCAAGCCCTGACTTTGTGGCAGGGTTCCTTTAGGAAATGGGCACCCCTTTGTGTGGGGAGATCCTTACTTTGAAGCCGATTTAAATTTATTGCGGGATTGGACAGTTAAATCTGTTGCGTGATTCGCCAGTGAATGTCACGATCATTACTTTGCACAGGGCCAACCTAAATTTAGCGTGTGATTTGCCAGTGAATGTCGTGACCGTTGCTTTGTAAGTGAGGCTGGTCTAAATTTATTGCACAGTTCACCAGTCAAATTTATTGCGTGGTTCACCAGTCAAGTTTATTGCACGGGTCATCTGTGAACGTTGTGATCGGGACTTTACATACAGGGTTGGTCTAAATTTATTGTGTGATTCACCCGTTAAATTTATTGCGCAGCTCTCTAGTAAACGTTGTGATTATTACTTAGCTGGTTGGGCTGGTCTAAATTTTTTGCAGTTTACCAGTGAATGGTGTGATCGTTACTTTGCAGATGGGGCCAGCCTAAATTTATTGCGCACTTTGCTGACTAATGGTGTGGTCATTAGTTTGCACCGGTCTGGATTTATTGTGCAATGCATTGGCTAAGTTTATTGCACTATTCGCCAGTGAATGGCATGATCATTACTTTGCACGGGTGGCCAGTCTAAATTTATTGCGTGATTTCCCAGTCAGTTGTCACATATGTAATGTGTTGCAGGGGACGTGGGTTGCTGTTTGGTAGGTGAGCACGTTGCTCAGGGGTTCAGTGGTTATTAGGGCTGTGTGAAATTTTGCCAGGTGTTTTGTTTTGAAGCTGTTTCAACAGGTTTTGAGCTTGAGACAGCGAAATCGAAATGAAACAAAAGGCTTCAAAACAACTTCAAAAAGAATTGAGGGCACTTGAAGCTTGGCTTGCTTGCACCTAACAGAAACTAAGGAGAGGGAAAGGGAAGAGTGGGGGGAAGGACTGCTCTAATATTGACTGTGTAGCTGACAAGTGATTGTAATTCTTCCCTGAGGTCCCTTCCAATTCCAGTGCTCTGGAGGGATGGAAAAACAGCACAAAAAGCATTGCTTGAACTGAGGTTTCTCTGTGCCTTCATGCTTACAAGTGACATGAGTTTTTCTCTGAACAGTTTGAGGTTCAGTTTCCCTCAAACTCCTGCACCTGTCTCCTTGAAACTTGGCAGGTTTCATGGCCTCATAAGGGGGCTGCCATCCATGCTCTTTTCATTTGAATCAGGAAAGAAATGACAGAGTTACAGGCATTTTTGTGATTCTCTATTATAGCCTATGTACGAAATGTCAAAACAGCAAAACAGTTTTGATGAAACAAAATGGAACAGTGCTTCAAAACAGCGAAACAAAACAGTGTTCCTTCGAAACAGTGAAATGGAAGTCGAAACGAAGTGGTGCTGTTTCGCACAGCCCTATCGCTGTTTCCATCTAGTGCAATTCAGCTCTTCCATCAAAGGGATTCAGAAGGCATGTCATATGAGGAAGGCTACCTGGACATGTCTACAGTCTGTACCATAAAGTGGGGGGAGACCTTTAACAACCGAGGGCAGAGTTGGAGTAGAGAATAAGGTTCTTTACTTTCAGATGTGAGGGCTTCAGAAAGTTGGAGACCTGTCAGGTTGCCCACTTTTTACAGGTGGGATGGTTGCTGGGTGCAGCATGAGGGTAGTTGCAATTTTTCTCCTGTCCATTTTGTCATTTAAAGTGAACAATGGCTTTTATTGATGTTGATAGTATTATAGAGGCATCTGTTACACTAACCTTGGGCAGAGGAATTTGGAAAACGGGATGCTTGCTGGTTTTTGTCTTGGCTTCAACAGTTACAGCCCAACTTTTCACTGTATCTCCTACTCCCAGTTTTTGCTTTCAGGGCATTTCCTGGAGTGAAGGTTTCCCGTAGGGGCTCAGTGTAGTACTAGAACAGTTCTCAGCCTTTTTTGGACTTGCAGCACCCCTCAGGACAGCCCTTCTAATAGTTTCCTCCTGGAATAAGCACTGCTTTGTCCCCAGCTGGAAAAAAATGAAATGTCTGCTTGATGTGATTTAAGCCATAGAGTGTGATATACTCAGAATTATGTATTTATGTAGGCCACATAGTCCTAAAGGTACAGAGCAAGATAAAATAGCTCACATGCTTTGCAATGATTGTGTAAACCATAGAAGAGAGAGAAATGCATTGCAATTGTGCAACTGCATTTATTGAGAGGAAGTGAACATGCTTAATTAAATTAATGTGTTGCACCATTTTTGAAGAGAGCTCTGTGTAATCAAAACTTATCAGATAAAAACATAAACATTTATTTTCAGTAGATTGCTAATACACTTCTGGATACTAAATAAATATTTCATAAAAAGCTTCACTTACAACAAGGTAGTTTGCTGGATTGGGTGACTCTTCATCAGATACCATTAGATCTAAGGAAGTAGAGTGATTCTAAAGAGGATCTAAGGAAGAAGGGCCCTTATAAAGAGGATGAAGATAGCCTGTTTGCTGTCCCCACAGGGGACAGGACTAGGAGCAGTGGCCTCATGTGCACCAAAAGAAATTTAGGTTGGATATGAGGAACAACCTGCAGACTTTGAGGGTGGCCGAACATTGGGACAAGCTACCCAGAGAAGTTGTGGACTCTTCATCCCTGGAACTTCACATGAGCAGGTTGAACCAACCTTGGGCTGGGATGGTTTAGTCAGTGATGATCTTGCCTTGAGCAGGGGGCTAGACTAGATGACTTCATGAGGTGCCTTCCAGCTCTGCTTTCCTATGATTCTAAGCAAACTTAATTTTTTGCCTCAACTCACCATTTCCTGCTTGATATCAGTTATTTCCCTTCCCAGTCCACCCTACTTTCTTTCTGAGCAGCTAGCAGACTGGTTTGAATTCTGACCACATTCACTGGTTTATTCACATGGTTTGATTTACACTGGTGGTTGTGGCTTTAGCAGATCACTTTCTGCCTGCTTCATGTGAATGTGCAATTTATAGACTAACTGTGAATGGTGGCCATAATATGGTGTGTGTTGTTCCTGTAATATATTTTTAAAGCAGTGGGAACAGGTGGTATATACAGACAATCTAACATTAGCATTTTTATGTAGAAGCTACAACAATGAATCCATAAATAAATAACCAGCAGCCAGGTTTATGTCCGATCATGCATTTTTAGTTAAGATGAAGGTGAAAGGTAGCCTACCAGAGGAAGGGGTGTAGTTGAGTAAAGGACCTAGAATGAAGTGTGGATGGATGATTGACTCTGAAAAATTATTTCCTTGTTTTTGGGGGTTAAGTTGTAAGTTGTTTTTTCCCCGCCCCCAAATACACTTGTACTCTTCCCTTCTTGCCCACTTTTGTTAGAGGTCTTATGTCTTGTTTGCCCCTTGCAGAGATGTTTTCCTCCAACCCTGTTACTCTGTTCAATGGATCAACAGTATCCAAACCACAGAGTCATTGGATCTGGCCTGCGGAGCTGGGGGGCTCCACTTGCACCAGTCAGGGGATGGAGAAGAGGTGGTGAGGGCAACAGTGGCAGGGCGGAAGCATTGGTTTGCCTTGGATGCAACCTAAATTGATCTGGCCTGCCACTGCAAAACCTTGCTGACCCCTGCTCTGTCTTAATTTGTGCTCAGCCTAGGTCAGGGGGTGGCTACCTTTTCCTACAGTAGGCTGTCAGTCCTCTGCTGCATCCCAGCTCTGTGAAGGACTATGATCTCACCCTCCTCATACAGCTTCTGAAAAATGTGTCACTGAAAACTGTGGTCAAAGACAATGCTGAGTGGTGAAGCCAGCAGCAAGCAAACAGTGAGCAGAGGCTGCAGTGGGGAGGGGGAGGGAAGAGCCCTTTGCTTTGAGCTGGAATCCTACAGAGCCCTCCGCAATATGCCTGCAGCATGGGGTTGGCCTCCAATGTGGAATGCGGGCTGGATTCACATTCATACTCTGTGGCTTAAATCATGTATCTAATCCAAGAGGGATCAGCATGCCATTAGTAAAACACAGACTGGATCATGAGCTGGATCCAGTCTGTGGATCTCTGCCTACATCATTCACTGTTCACCTATTAGTTGAGGAGAGGAAGGAATAAGGTAGCATTTCAGACAGATCAGTAGGGAGAGCAAGTTTTATATAAGCAAGGTGAGGAGCATGAGAATGCTGTGTGGACTGAGTTTAGGGAGAGAACACCAACTTTGTCATGTGCTCCTTTCCTTAAACTTGTCTCTTACGGACTGCAAATATGTGCGTGTTGGGGAGTTTGTCTGACTGCACCCCATTTACGTAATGTCTTCTGGGTGAGAAAATTATACAGAGTAGAGCAGAATACAATCTTAATATTTGTTTACTTCTGAATACTCAAAAGATATTTCTAATTCCTTATACTAACAACACAGTAAAGTGTGTGCATGCTTGCAGGATTCAACCTAGTGGGGGAAAAATGCTACTAGCACAGTAAAATTGTCTGAGGACTAGAGGCTTGGTTAAAGCGCAACAAAAACAACTTAAAATCTCCAGTGCAAACATGCCATAATTTAAAAGTAATCTTCAATTATGCAGTCACATTGGGCATCATCACATGTGCTCTGGAGTGGGGGGCGAGGGGTGGTGCTTTAATTAGAGCGGCTCTCGGGAGCATCTCGTGTATTCAGCATCCTGCACTTCAATATGGTGGCCGGGGCAGTTTAATTAAAGCTCATTCAATGAGTTAAAGTGCCCCTGCCACCATTTTAAAGTGTGGGGAGGCTGAATACATGCGATGCCGAGGCTGCTTGTGCGCTAATTAGCATGCTCCAGCAGGCTCGATCAATCAAGTCTGCTGGGATGTGTTCTAAATCAAACATGTTGGAGCAGGCATCAGGCACATGCCGTTGTGCTCAAGACACCGATAATAGGCAGCAAACATGCAGAACCACCAGGATTGTTTATATGTATGAGGCACTCAGGAAATTCCATACAGAATTTGAATATTTCATATTGCTCAAGTTTAGGACTATAATGTCAATGGGTGATTTGGAAATGTAGACTGTTATTCTTGCTCCTTCTCTATTAAGTGAATATAATTACCAGGTGATCTGGTATTTATAAGCACTATTGTTGGCATTCTGTAATACTGCCAATGAGTTTTCAGTAATTATGGCAGTAAATTGGAAATGGTATGGTAATGATCCTCTGAGTAATTTTTCTCTGAGACTAGTTAGTTTTGTGTGCAGTATAAATTGTTCAATCTAACGTATCTCCTCTAGTGAAACTATGCTGATTCAGTTCACTTTCTTATGTGTCTGGCTTCTTAAACATGTAGGAAAGAATGCAAATTTATTCATAACCTACGATCGGAGCATAACTTACCTGTTCTGAAACACCATGGGCTTGAGTGCTTAAATGATGATGAACTGTGCCAACTTCTGCTTCAGAATGATCCTTCACTTTTACCTGAGGTAAGCACTACTGCAGAATTTGCTGCTTCCTTTACAGTGTGTGTCACAAAAGAAGTAGCATTGAATCATAAAGTTGGACTGGACCTCAGTGCTCATCTGATTTTAGCATTTGCTCTTTCCTAGAGCTGGCTAAATCCAGATATCGTACAGTTACATCCTGTGATGAGGAAAGTAATAAACAACTTGAGCCCATGTATATTCTTGTATGGACTTATCTTCACCTACTCTGAATAATTTCAGTAAAGTCAATGAGATTACTCATGTTCTTGAAGTTAAGCATGTGTAGGCATGTGTATGATCAGAGCCTTTGATTGTACATATCTCCTTTATAACTCTTGTTTTTGGATATCTTCATTGACCCAAGACCTCTACTATGTCAATTTCTTAAATCAGTGACGGATTGCAATTCAGATTACAATGTACTGACAGAATTTGGGGGCAATAAAGTTTGAAGTATTAGTACTGGGATTTAATTATTTGGTAGGTCTTCTAAGACCCAAATCCACTGAACATTAGAGGTGTGCAAAGCGGGTCCTATTCAATTCGGATACGGCCCAAATTGGGGACAGTGATTCGATTAATTGATTCTGATCATTGTCCCTGATTCAATTCAGCTGAATCTGAAGATTCGATGCTGTTTCGGAGAATCGGTGATTTGGCCATAGACATAGCTTTAAATGTTTTTTCTACATATCTTGAGGTACCAGCGTGGCTTGTGAACGCTGCAATACTGGGGCGCATGGAGCGTCCCACAGGATCGTGGGAATGCCCTCCATGTGCTCAGTGGCGAACCCGGAAGTGGACTGGAAGTACTTTTGGCCCACTTCTGGGTCCACCAGAGAGCATGACCCAGGAGGCACCAGTTGCTGAGCCGGTGAGTCATGAGGGGTCCCCCTGCGCACTCCCCGGTAGACCTGGAAGTGAACTGGAAGTGCTTCTGGTCCACTTCCAGGTCTGCTGCCGAGCGTGCTGTGGAGCCTCCTGCACTCCTGTGAGATGCTCCATCCGCCCCAGCATCACAGCTGTCTGGTACCTTGAGGTATGTAGAAAAAATATTTAAAGCTGTGTCTATGTCTGAATCACCAAATCTTTCCAAATGTCTCCCAATCAATTCAGAGGGTTCTGATTCAATTCGGAGAGATTCAAGGGTCCTTAGATTTGGTCACCCAATTGGCTTGAATCTCTGCCAAATCGAATTGGGGACCAAACTTCACACAGCCCCGTTGAACATGCAAATAATTTATTGAAAACAACTAGTGCTACAGACAGACTGATTTGACAGATCTTGAATGATCTTTAAATGCTCTAATGTAAACACAGCAGCATTTGCATACCAGTATACAACACAACTTTTGTATTGCCTTTTAGAAAGCATTCTTTTCATATCCATAATATATGTCTATAGTAACCTCCATAGCATGAGCATGAAACCTCCATTTAGAAAAGATTTTTCAAAAGAAACTAATAGTCTTACTTTTTATGGTAGATTATCATCAATAAATGTTTAAAATAAAAAAACAAAAAAAAACAACCTTACCTTCTATTAATACTAAGTTGAGGAATCCCTGGCACTGAAATTAAGAAGCTAAAGAGTTAAGGTTCCCACAGCAACTTGAGTTCAACCACACTACATGCATGTGACTTGGAGTATAATCCTATTTGCCATCATAGAAGTGAACCACATATAGAAGTTTTAGACATAGTTACTTCTGATCTGTTAAAGATCCATTTGGACATTAACAGGCATACAGAAAACTCCATAAAAACTATAAGCAAATATCCTATTACAGTATTAGAAAAATCTAGATTTTAGAAATTAATGTGTGTTTTTATCAAAGGCAAATTGTTCTTTTATTTAAAAAGAAATGATCAAAATACACTACTTTTGCTGAAACTGATATCCCTTTTTCCCCCCCCCTCCCAACTCCAGATATGTCCGCATTATAACAGAGGTGATGGACCCCACGGGTCTTGTAACTTTAAGACAATCTGTATCAAACTTCACATTTGCCAGCACTATTTGCTGGGAGACTGCAGATTCGGCAGTAACTGCAAACGATTACATGACATTTTTAATCCAGAATGTTATGAAAAACTGGAGAAACGTGGAATGAGCTCAGACCTGATTAGCAGACTGCCCTCCATCTTCAGGAACGTGTATGACATCAAAAATGGCAACTCCTCACCAACCAAAGGTAGAACACTTATATTATTTTTTTTTAAATGGAGTAAAGAGTCAACCTAGTGAGCACAGCATTAGCTCAGATCTCTGCTACTTAGAAGAAGGTAAATTTAAGATTTAGCTCTTTCTTTTGGCAGGGTCTTATTTCACCCAGGGGGTACAGCAGTGTGTGTGCGTATGCACACAGGCACACTATGAGACGTGTGTGTGTGTGTATATATGTATATATAGAAAGAGAGTCCATTCACAGTTGTTTGAAAGGCATTTTGAGGGTAAAGGCAATTAACATTATTCAAGACCCTTATTTAACCATGAGGCAGAAGAGTAAGATTTAGATAATAGATTCACTGTAGTTCTTTGGGCAAAGTGGAGGAAGGGGGTGAGACCAACATAAAGACAAGGAATGCTTTTCTTGGTGTGGTTTTGAATGTTCTTTTTCTCCATCTTTATCTAACCAGTATTCAGCATGAGAAGCAATGGAGAGCAGGGTAGTAGCTTTCAGTTTGTTTTCATTTTGTTTCCACTGAAGGTCTTTAAAATACTTTAAGTGTAATCAAAGAGCACATAGAAAACTAAAGTATGTAGCTGTCCCTTTCCTCCTGTCCAGCTCTTTTATGTATTCTTTAAATGACAGGGGTTCCAAACTGTAGACTGGGGTGGGCAAAATACAGGCTGCCAAGGGATTTTATCCAGCCTGCAGAAGGTCCCTTGGTCCCATGTGGCCCTGGTGTGGGGGGGCAGCCTGGACTATGGTGCATTCAGCCAGCCCTGTTGCCCCTGGGCACGCAGCAGGGCTGGAACAGTGCAGGAGATGGACTGGCTTCCCAGCAGCCGTGGCTTCGCTTGGCTCCTGGCTGCCACCCCTGCTGTCTGGGCACCCCAGCTCATCCATTCTGCACCCATTGCTGGGGATGGGACCTGTGTGGGCGGGGCCCGCAGCCAGGCCATGGGATGGGGCCACAGGTGGCCAGGTGCTGGGGCCAGGATTGTGTGTCATGGTGCTCTGGCCGTGTTGGGGCAGTGAGAACATGTGGTTGAGGCCTGTGGTAGAGCCAGTTCTGGGCTCAGGCCAGATGAGTGCCAGTTCTGTGGGCAGCTGTGTGCAGGGAGCAAATCACTGCTGTGCCCCGGGCCCTGGCTCCAGCCCCACGTTGTTTCTGCCTCAAGATCTTGGCCCTACCTGCCTGTCCTGCTCATAGAGGCAGCTCCCCATGTGCCCAGGGCAGAGCTGCAGTTTGCTCCCTGCACGCCTCTTCCCGCGGAACCAGCTCCTGTCTCGGGTGTGTATCATGGCTCTGCCCCAGGCCCTGGAGTCTTGGTCCTGCTTGCCCATCTCGCTCTTGGATGCCACTCCCTGCTTGCCTGCCCATGGCTGCCACCCAGCTGAGCATGAAGCAAAGCCACTTTTGGTGAACTGTTGCAGGTGGGGGGATGTGCTGACCCAGCCTGAGACAGCTCGCCAAAACTCCCTAAGTGGCTCTCGGGCTCAAATAATTTACCACCCCTGCTATAGACTCTGGGTTAACAGATTTCTAGGTGAATAGCTGTTTAGGATAACCACCTTGCTTTAAAGGAGGGGTGGCCAACCTGCAACATAGGCAAGGCAAATAGGACAGGCAGCCTCTGTGTGTGGCATGTAGCAGGTTGGGGGTGGGTAGAGCAAGAAGCAGAAAGCAAAGCAGTAGATCAGGCAAGAAGCACAGGGTAGAAAGCAAAGTAGCAGGTTGGGCAGGGGAAGAGAACTGGAGTGGCACTTCGGTGTGGGGTTAATTTGTAACATGCTTCCCAAAACAAAATGGTTGGCCTCCACTGCTCTGGAGTGTCCAGAAACAACAAGGTTGTTGCTCTGCAGTAGCAATTTAAGTGATATCTGTTTCTCATGTTATTAAGCCAAGTCAGTCTGACTTGTGACTTGTAAGCTGATCCTAAGTGTTGGCCAGGGGGTGGAGGCAGGATTCCTAGGTTCCAACTCCTCCATTGACTTACTGTGTAAAGTGATTTACCCTGTCTGCCTTATTTTTAACTCTCGTTTTGATTCTTTAATTATTGCAGTACAGCTACAAATTGAATTCAAGAGACTACACAGGCACACAGAGGCCAAACTCGCAAGATGATGAATAATGAAATTTGTTAGTGGGGTGTAAGAACAGCAACTGCTTCTGCTGCCTGTGGAGCTGCCACAGCTGGCTCAGCCCCTGCTGTCCCCATATGCAGCCTCTGGCTGTTGCACCTCTGGCTTCTTAGATAGCCTAAGATGCAGCTTAGGCCAAATTGGGACTCCAAAAAAGGTCGGGGACCTCTTTTAAACTGCCTAATTGCTTGGACAAGACAACAACGGCTATAGCTAGTTTATGCCACTTAAAGTCCCATCTGAACTCTGTGTTATGACCTCGTTAGAGGATAACTGTTGTAATTGTCTTTGATTATGTGTACAAGGGCAGCTTATACCTTAGTGCTCAGAGCCCTTTAGTTACAGAGCCTTTCTTTGTTTGTCTTTTAACCATATTTGTGCTTTTTGGGAGCATTTGTCAAAACTGAACCTACAAAAGCTATTTATAAAAGAGCAACTCTGTTTTTCCTTTTGTAGTGAAAGGCGACAGTCTGAATGAGGTATCCACAATTCCAAATAATAATGAAAAATTGGAAGAGATCTGCTTATATCACATAAGGCGAAGTTGTAGTTTCCTAGGTAAGTCATGATGCTGGTAAGACTCATAGCTTTCATTTTTCCTTTTCTTAGTAAGGAGTGTAATAAAATAACAAATGTTCTTGGGAAAGCAGGTGGAGAACTTCTGGCTTACCTGGGATCCTGGTTCTCTCTGTTAAAAATAGCAAATTCTCTGATTTAAACCCCCCCCAAATCTGCATTTTTCTGCAATTAAAATGAAATGCCACTAATATATATAGTTACAATTTTAAAGCAATTTGGAAACATAAAGTGTACCTATAATACAATAATATAGTAATTTATAATAAAATAAATTATAAATACCTATAAATTTTGGCATGTGATTTTGGGTTTTTTATCATGGAAAATAAGAGCTCCCTCTGCCCCCTTCGCTCACCAGGACATGGGTCTAGCTACGGCTGTACCCCCCTTACTGCTTTATGGTGCTGAGCAGCCCTGATATGCTGGTACCCTGCCAATGCCATTGCCCCTCACTCCCCACCCACAGACCCCTTCCGCCCTCCCCCAGCCCTGGTGGAGGGGGCCTCCAGCTGGCGGGGCTATTGAGTCAGGGACCCACATCCTGAGCCCCGGCTATTGTCTGCAGGATGTGGCAGCTGTTGTGGTGGAGCAGAGCATGGAGCCTGGCTCCCTCTCCCTCATGGATGGCATGGCTGGAGCGTAGCACATAGGAGTGGGGCAGCACGGATGCGGGCTTGGGGAGGGGGGCTGGCGCCTAGCCACTGCAAGCAGTCCTGGGGTGGGGTATGGGGGGGAGGGGCACGCGCCCCCAATTTGCATGTAGGTTGGGCTTCGGCTTCCCACCCTGCTGCCCTCCCCCTGGGGTCTCTGTGGGCCAGCAGGCAGGACCCTATGTGGCAGGGCAGAGTGGGGCTGGGTGCTGCCACTGCAAGCCCCACACCACCGTGGTGAGGTGCCCTCCATACCGCCACCCTCGCTGCTGCCAGGCAGGGGGCACCTAGCCATGGCAGCATCAGGCTCCCGGCAGCATTGAGCTTCCCTGTCCCACCCCGCTTTGCTGGGTCCCACCTTCTGGGTCGTGGAGGCCTGTGGGGAGGGCAGCAGGGCAGGGAGCCTGAGCCCACAGTAGGCAGCCCACCCTTGCCCTGCACACAGATCTGGAGGGCATGTGACCCCCATGTCCTCCCCCAGGAGTGTGCGCAACAGTAGGGAGCCAGCCCCCCCCACCCCTGCTCCCCCTGCTGCCCCCTGGACAAGCTGCCCACAGCCCCATCCCACTCCCTCCCTGGGCTCTGCAACTGTGCATTCCAGCCCTGGTGCCAAAGCCCCATGCACTGCCTGGGTTGAACTCTGCCAGTCTGTAAGGGGAAACCCACTGTTTCCTGCATATTTTCTCCTTAAAATGAGAAAACCCATGTTTTATTATGGCGAACAGAAAACCCAGATCCCTACTTATAACTTGTGAACCAAGGAATGCTGAATGAAACTAAAAGGTGGCAAAATTGCTAACGGGAAACACACAATCTAATTACATGTTGTATGAAAAAGTAACTTGTTGCCAGAAGAAGTCATTTGAAGCTAAGAATTCAGCATAATTCAGAAAGGGATCATGGCTAACAAGAATATCCATAGTAATCATGATTTTGAAACAAACCCTGAAGTGTGATGGTTTTGTACAAATTTCCTGTGAAGTCTTATTTTGAGCTCTTGTGCATGTCACCTCTGTCTTCCTCTGTCCTAACAAAGAGTGGGAAATATTACCTCACATCTGCATTTGTGACAAGCTTCTTCTGAAGCCTGTTGTGTTAGCCAGTATTGGAGACTGGATGCTGGACTAAATGGACCTCAAGTACAATCAGTAGCTGTTCCTGCTATCTGTGTGGAGTATCTCCATCCCTTCTTTGTTGCCGTGTGTTTTCTCCAAGTCCTAGTCTTAATCTGATGGTGTCTCTTTCTATGATCTGTGCAGCATAGCTTCTTTGACTTTAGCTGCTCGTCAGGGTCCTGTACCTTTTCCTTTAGAATGAAAACCATATTGAACTATACATACACATAGGTATATAGATATATAGATTTCTTTTGCTTTCATCCTTGCCTCTGGAGGACATTCATTTTAGCTGAAGAGCTGAGCATATTGGCAGCTCTTTGTATGAGTCTGCCTCACTCACAAAATGCCCATATTGCAACCACCATCCTTCTTACCAAATTGTTCCCATCTTTCTGGACACTTTCAAGCCCATCAGCTCTTTGAAGCTTCTCAACAAGAATCCATCATACTTACTCCCGTGCTCCTTTCCCAAAACGGAGTTTTGCTTTCTCAGTAGCACCTGCTTGGAGACTGAGAGGAAGCCTAAATATCTAAAACTTGTGTGTCCACTGTCTATGTTTGGAAAATACTAGGCCACCAGACTGATCTCAGTGTAATCTCTACTGGGGAAGGAGGTGAGGAGAAACTTTTGTTTATTGTGTTGTTATTATAGTTATTTCAATTCATGGTAAATAATTGTCCTCCTAACTTTAAAAAACAAAACAAAACAAAAAAACCCCAAACTGCACCATTAGTAGCAGCTGTGATACACAAGCAGAGAACCTAATGCATCTAGAAACAAATTATTTCTTCCAAAGAGGTGGCCTCAGGTAAAGCTGAATAATTTTGTTAAAGTCGTCTGAGGAAGCTTTCACTTTTGCTGTCTGTATTCCATGGGTGGACATTTTCCATGGCTGTATATCTAGCATCTTCAACAGCACTAGATTAAGATAAGTTAACCCAAAAAATCAGTTTCTTTGTGCCATAGATCTAATTCAATTATTTTATTTTACCTTTTCAGATAAGTGTATCAGAGAACATTTTCATTTGCCATATAGATGGCAGATCTGTGACGATGCTGAGTGGAAGGACCTAAAGGATATGGAAAAGATTGAAGAGGCATATTGTGACCCTCAGAATAACAGGTATAAACTATTAGTTTACTAATGTTTGCGCCTGACCTTCTAATATGATAGCCAAGGGCTTTGACTTGTGTAGCATAAGTTAACATAGCTCTCTTGAAGCTACTGCCTGAATTGTTTCATTCAACCTAGTTCTGTTGACATTTTGACATGGATTTACACTAGTGCAAGATCTGGCTTTGGATTCCAAGTTGGATCCTATGGGCTACTTTATAGAATTACTCTGTTAACTCAGCATTCTTTCCTCTGAGCTATTGCACAAAAAGTTGCAACACCTACTGCTGCTATCATAAATAGTCTGAAATAATAGAAATGGATGGTAACACGTTGATGAAAATGACTTAGTCAAAACAAAAAATTATGTGTATTTTAGATCAATTTGAGTTCTGACTGATCCCTCTCTTTGGGCACCTACACATGTGCCCAACACCTGCTCCAGCACATTCTAATTAGAATGCGTTGGAGCAGACTCGATTGAGTCAGTTGCTCTTTGTTCCTCGGCTTTCTCTTGCTCATCGTTCCTCACACCGTATCCTATTCACCATGACTCAATGGAATAAGAGATTGAGTTCTAATTCGAACACTCCAACAGCCTCAGCATCACGTGTTTTCAGCATCTAAAGTTGCAAGTATGTTCATCTGACTGGTGCAAAACATTTTTAACCCTTGACTTCTGCGGTTTTCATGCAGCGCTCATGTGAGAGGCTCTGTCTCAGAGTTCATAAATTTTCAAACTATGACCTGTGGCTCTAGAAAAGTTAGACGCCTCTCCACGGAATCATCTGTGACCAAACCCCCTCATTACATTCTTACAACAGACTGGCTGTGGTACTGGAAGGATGAATATGGCTTGTGGCTTGAATATGGAAAACAAGTAAGTATGGTAATGAAACATAACTTCCTTCACCATTGCTTTAGAATTGTGGGGCCTACTGGAAGCTACATGGGCTATAAATGTGGAGTTGCTGCTGTTTTCCTTTAGTAGTCTGAGACTGACACTTAGGCTTAGATAATTAGTAGTAGGAGACAGAGAGAGGTTATGAGGTAATAGAATAGAGTCGGTTAATTTAGGTTAATCGACTTAAAGATAAGAATGCTCATTAACGACTGAAAATCATTACTGATATCTGTTCAGTGAGCTATATGAAATAAGGTACCACAGGTACTTCTACCTGTCTTCACTGCTGGAAATTTTAACTTTTGTCCTTTCTTGATTTGTTTTTTAAAGTTCCAGGTTTCAATAGCACTTTATTTCCACCTTATCATCTGCCCCATTTTAGATTTTGGGAAATGTTTCCCTGCATGGCTAGTAGTTTCTTTGTTTGCCTCGTTTGCTTAAAGGCCAGTTGCTAATATGTTGGTCTGTATGCACCACAACCACCACAAAGCAATATTTTTTAACTTGCTCATTTTTAGAACGATCACGAAAATCTTTTCTTCTTTGTTTCTGACCTGGCAGGATGTTGACCATGCTGCTGCTACTGTATGTAGCAGTGACCTGGAGAAAGCTTACCTAGCCAAAGGGTCTCCAACAGCACTGCAGTTCAAAGCTGGGAAGCACGAATATGAGATCAATTTTAAAGGTACGTTGGGTTTTATACTTCCTCTCAAGTATGTTTCTAGTCTGAAAGCTTATTACTTCAGGAAATGCAAGATATGCAATAGTAAAAGGAAAAGGGTATGTGTCGCAGGGCATCCCAGTGCCCCTGCTCCTAGAGAGGAGAAACTGCCAGGGAGCGAGTGAGCGAGCCCTGGCCTGACATAACGAACCCAGCTGAGGGTTGCCCGGGTAATGAGCGCAGCTGCGGGTTGCCAGAGCAACTAAGGGGAGCCAGCTGCCTGTAGGAGGCAGGGCCTGGCCCTTATAAAGCTCAGGGCCGAGGCCAGGCTGGCAGTCCCCTGCCAGCAGCCGGAGAGGCAGGAGCTCCCTCAACCAGGATAGGGGAAGAAGCCTGACTTGCAAGTACGGCTCATGATAGCCCTGAGAGGATTGGGCACTATGGTTTAGCCAGGGGGCTTTATGTTTGAGTTACAGCCAGGAGGCTCTAGTTTATGTTTGGCTTTAATATTGAACCGGAGGTTTGGGTGAGGCTGTAGGGGTTGGAGGAGGCCTCATCGGGGACTCACAAGGGAGTGTGAGGCCCCGGCGCCAGTGAGGGCGCGCTAGGCCCTGAGAGTTACAGGGCAGAGTCGCGAGGTCAGTTAGCTCAGAGAGGAGCGGCTGAGCCTCATAGGGACCCCAGAGAGTGTGGGGTGCCCTAGCACCAAGAGGTCGCAGTGTCCTCATAGGAACCCCATAGGGGTGGGGTGCCCCAGCGCCAGTGAGGGTGCGGTCTAGCGCCAGGAGGGTGCATCATTCTTACAGCGCCAGTGAAGGCACAGTTTGCGCGCCAGTGCAGGAGCAACTGGCGGCAAGGAGCGCAACCAGTGGGTTGCGGGCGCAACCAGTGGGTTGCGGACGGGGAATAGAGACCCTGGGTTATATGCGGGGTACGTAGACCCCAGCCCCAGAGAGAGGGGCAACTTTATTGAGGAGCCCGAGGTGGGCACGGCAAGCCCCAAAGAGGGGGAGTGCCATATTGATCTATTGAGGAGCCCAAGGTGGGCACGGTGAGCCCCAAAGAGGGGGAGCGCCATATTAGGAAGCCCAGGACGGGCACAGCAGGCGCCAGCAAGGGTGTCACTTGCGGGGTGCCTAGACCCCAGCCCCAGGGAGGGGTGATTACTGAGGAGCCCGGGAGGGGCCTTAATGAGGAGCCCAGTAGCAGGCTAGCACCGCGGAAAACCCAGGGAAGGGCAAGGTGCTGCGGTGGCCCCCGAGGGGACAGGGAGTAGCAGCGCGGTGAGCCCATATCAGAAAGGGTGGTAGTGCGGTGGGCCCAAAAGACCGGTGGCCAGGGAGAACGTCCCAGAGGGGACTAGCCTATAGTAGAGAAGGCCCAAGAGTGGGCTAGGTTATAGAAGAAGGGCCCGGGAAGCGGGCATGCAGACACAACAATGTCTTTCCCATCTGCGAGGCTTGGGGCGTGGTATCCGGGGAGGTAGGAGCCACGCATAGCCCATAAGGCTGGGGTGCTTGGGGAGCACCCATCATATTGGGAGACCCCCAGGGGTCCAGGAACATACGGGGACACAGGTCCCGAGTAGCCGTGCCCAGGGAGTCATAGGCAGCCTCCCAACTAATATATATATATATAAAAACATCAAAGACGTGGCGGGCAAGAATAAGAGGATGCCTTGGGCCGGCCTTGACATGGAGCGAGGGACCTCGAGGAGATCACGGCCCTCCTGGAGGACTCTGCCGTAACAGTATGCATTAAAGATCATGTAGTCAGAGTTTCTCACTAGGGAGAAACTGGCACTTCTATTCTGACAAAAGAGATCATTTTAAAAACCTCCAGTGCTAGATTTTACAGTGCCAGCCAACTTGGTAAAAGTGGTATCATTGAGATTACCACCCTCAGAAACTTATGGAGGACTCTGGCACATTGCTTTGGTGTTTACTAAATTGCTATTAAATAGGCTGGCACTGATTAATCTCTTGCATAGGGCTTTCTCTTTGCTAACATCACAAATGTCATTTTTACAGCAAGATAGCTACCCTGCCCCACCAAGAACCTAGGCTTACAGTGTCAAGCTTGTTTGTCCTGTCTCCACTTCTTAACTGAAAATAGAGTCCAGGATCCAAGGGCTGCTTTAACTTCCAGTAGCTGCCCCTAAGCCACCAAAGTGCTGCTTTTTAACTCAGAGTATCTGGAATATAATGTTTTCTGTACATTCTTCTGGTATAGCTCTGCCTATGTGGGAAGACTGAAGTCATGAGTTAACCATATTGGAGTTTGAAGGACTACTTCCGAGGTGTTCACCTATTCGAAGAGAAATGTTCCCTTTCCCATCTCTCTGACCTCTTTCCCAGATCTGCTAATGGAGAAGCAGGGTGGAAACACCTGGCCTAATCAGTTGGCCCCTCTCCGCACACCCATCAGGGTTAGCATTTGTCTTGAATCTCTGCTGCCAACATTAGCAGAACAGCCAGAAAAGGAGCACACTTGATTCTGTACACCCATTTTCCTTCTGGAAGTTGTACTGGAGCTCAATTTCTCAAGAGCACAGATTCACATCTTTCTCTGAAGAGATAATATAATCCTAAATTCCCCCCCACTTCCTGAGTTGTGGGTTTTTAAATGCAACATAAACTTCACACTGATCTAATTCCCTAGGCTTAGATCCTGTGGATTTTTCTCCATAGTACCTCTCACTCTGAATGAGGGGCCTTATCACACTTTAAAACTTGGTGGGGAATATTGTATCCACTTGTCAATTCATACTAGTAATAACTAGTATTATTGTAGAGAAGGACAGCTGATTAACAGGGTGACTGACAAACCATGGATCTATATCGGCACCAGAGGGCAGGTTTATATCTGCTGGCTTGGCATAAAGTCAGGCACAGAGAAAGAAGTTTCCTATAGAGAGGACAGTCCATGGAATTGGTTTGGCCCTGGCATAAGACAACCTTTAGGCATGTTCTGACCTGTCACTGTTAAAACAGGGTGGACAGAATTGCTTGGACATCTGTGTCCCAGCCATACTACTTTTGATCTAATATCTCTTGCATTGAGGGGCTGGGGAGGGATTTATATTTTATTATAAAGCTGTGCTACTTCTAGGTCTCTCAGAAGCAGACCGTCAATCAAGCAGGGAGTGGAGACAGAGAAATAAGCCCAAAATAAAGTAAATTAGGAAAATCCTGGAATAAATATGATTTAAATTTCTCCTTTCTTTTTATTTTGAAAAGAGGTCATATTCTCTCAATTCTGTTTTAAAAGTTATTTTACTGTTAGGGAACTTGGGATGAACACAACAGGTTTTTCTTTAAAACAATTGATTAAGAAAGTATCCTCATTCTTGTAAGCATCACCTGTGCAAATTAATTATTTGCCTTACTTAAAAAGTATTAACAAGTGAGGGTTGTTCCTTCAGTTTCATTCTTTCTTATTTTTAAGCTACAGAGAGTCTTCACACACACTATATTCTGACCATGCAAAAATGTGGCTAATTTACTGTCCAAAAACGAGCTTACAGTTTTATTAGCCAGTAAGTCTTAAAGCCCAGTGAGGCTCAGTGCTGGCTGTTCAGCAACCTATCGGTGCAGTTAGTGACTATGTAGAGTTTTCTAAGCTGACAAAGTGTACCTAACCATTGACACCGTTGATAGTTTTAACAGAATGGCAGAATTCTAAACATGGACAATATAACTGGTTATCAGTGGTCCTTCTAGGTGAGCCTCAGTAGCAAAATGAGTTAAGGATGCTTCAGAGGTGAAACCCATAGCACATCCACTCTCTTCATAGTCCTGGAAAATAAAATACTATGCATCAAGTCCATCTGAGTTTTAAGAATAAACTGAACAAACTGAAATTGGAATTCTGCCTGATCCACAAGGCAGACCCTGGTGTAGTCTGCCCTGTGCTGCTACGGTGTCTTCTCCGCACACTGTAAGAGCAAAACTCAGTACCTTTTGGCTATCTTGGCAGGGAGGCCTACTTTTGCCTCCATGTGACTGCTGAGGAGTTAATTTGCTTCCTGTACTGTTTTCAGACATGATCCAGAAAAACCTTCGCTACAAGACGGAGAGAGAGGTTTGCAGGAGACCCAAATTCATCTCTCCAAAAGAGGTTGAAAAGAAAAAAATCAGGTACCTATAGTTACTCTGCTCTGAGGTGGTTGATACAGATGCCTTCATGAGTATAAATGAATTTGCACTGTTTGCGAATACAAACTAAAATGAAAATAAAGGTTTTTGTGATTGTCCTGGGAAAAGAGCAGTGTATGTGAAACGGAAACAGTACTCAGTGTGGCAGTTCCCTGAGTGTTGGACAGCTTTTAGTAGTCTGTGGCCTCTGGTTTTGATGATAGAACTGCATTTTTATATTGCAGAGGTAGAGTAAAATGACTCTAAGGAGAATTTCAGTTTGAGTTCACAAAGTAGGGGCTCACTGATAAAGATTTTTTGGGCCGATACCGATGGCCGATTATTAACAAGCCGTATTGGCTGATACCTATCCAATTGCCAATATGCAGTCCAGCAGCTTGGAGAACAGTGTCCAGCTGGTAAGTCTGTTGGGGGGAGTAGGGGGGGAAGGGCGCACAGATCTGGGGGGCACACGCCTGCCCCATGCCTCCCCCAGGGGTACGTGCAGCAGCAGGAGCTGCAACCACCCTTCCTCGATGAGCCGCTTGGGGCTCTGTCTTGCACCCTGCCCCGCCCCGGCTGGACGGTGCTTGCCCCGCCCCTGCCCTGCTCAATCCCTCACTGCAGGGGCCTCAATATGCCCCCCACTCCTCCCCCATGCTCTTTTCCCCAACAACAAACTTATTGGTTGGATGTTCTCTCCAAGCTGCCAGCTGGCTGCATGCATGCAGCTGCTGCGCCCATCCACATGGCATTTTTTGGCCACATCAGACAAAAAAAGCCAGTTTCCGATAATGTCAGTTTTCCTTTTATTGGTGCACATATGATATGGACCGATGTATTGGTGCACCTCCATCACAAAGTGTAAAGATAAAGGAGGTAACTTTAATAGCCCATGGTGGTTTGGGTATCCTTCTGTAGCACGTGGCATCTATGTGACATAAAAACAAGCCCTTGGAGACAAGACCATCTTCTCTTGCAATTACATGATGCACCTGTGTCCAGTCCCAACAAATTAGTATACTGAGCCTAAAAACTGGATGGCTGTGGAGCGAGTATTTTGATTGGGAGGGGAGGGTGTCATTTTTTGTTTGGTTTTGTTTGTTTTTAAATCAAACCTCCAGAAAAGTTAGAAAAGCTGTAAGTTGTGTTGTTCAGACCTTTTAGTAGACTTCCTTAAAATGATTAATTGGATATTGGAGTCAAATTGATAACTGGGCAATTGTAGTTATTGGTTCGGGGCAGAACAACAGTCTGCATTTTGGTGACTTAATGAGAAGCTTCCCTCTCAGCCAGATTACTAGAAGCTAATTAAGCAACTAGTCAAACCAAGGATTTTTTATCTTTTTTTAAAAACCTCGTAAACATTATCATTCTGAAATTTTCTTGCTTATTGTTGTTGCAGCAACAGTCATGCTTCAGCATGACCTGATGTTCTAGTGACAGAAGAGAAATTTTTCCTTGTACTGAATCAGTACATTTTGCTTAACTTGTTTGCAGTTGTTTTATGCCTTTAGCAGGTTGCTGAAAAATCTGTCAGACTGGAAGCAGTTCTTTTTAAAGCAATGTACTGCAATATTTGGGATGATTTGCTTAAAAATGATGGGCATATAGACTGCTTAGAAGCTTAGTGTTAAACTGTAAAGATAAGGATGTTTGACAAGCCATGGTGTTCCAGACAAGTTGTGAAGAATACACAGACAACCCTACCCTCACCTGCCTGAAACCTGTTCATATGAACAGTTGGATTATCTGAACTCCGAGCCTGGTCACTAGATGTGCCAAAAAGTGAATACTCATGTGTAGATGCGGGCACAGGTTCTTTTTTTGCAGGAGGTTTTTTAATTATGTTTCTGGACTGTTTTGTATAGTCGTTATTTTTGTGCTTCTCTTTTTGTTGCTGCTCTGTATTTATACAGTTCTCATATCCTGTGTATCTTTTATATATGTGAACATTTTACATACATGAACATGGGACACTTCTACAATGTTTAGAAAGTAAGGGTCTACTGAACACAACTTCATCTCCTCAAAAAAGAGAAATGTAGCATCTTGTATTTGCAGTGATGCCTAATCCAGGCCATTGTGATGGATAGTAAGTGTCCCAGTTGTGCATTTCCACATTCAGTCTGGATTTTAAGAGTGAACTGTTGGCATTAGGTGCTGGGAAATTAACACCCTGGTATTCCTTAAGCAATATAGATTTCACATGGAAAAAATACTTATTGGCTCCTTTTTTTCTGCAAAAATCTTATGGTCTTGTCTATGTAAGCTACGCAAACTGCATGGGTCGTTGGGATTGGACTGGTGAATGATGGCCTACTGTTTCTGATCAGGGAAGGAAAACATAAGCACCTTCCTTTTGGAAATTAGGGCTCATACTCCATAAAGATACAAGCAAAGTGAGTTTAGTAGTAACAAGGACTTATCTCTGATTTCTTGGGAGGAGGAGTTTTCTCTAGCAACTCTGTCAGACAAAATTAGTTTGTAGCATAAATTGGCACTGTCATTTTATTTACTCTGATCCCAATTTAGCAAAGTGCTTAATTACATCCCTACCTATAAGCATGTGAGTAGTCCTGTTGGTCAAAAGTGAGGTGTGTTTTAAGTGCTTTGCAAACCTGGAACTTTGTCTCTCTTGACTTGGGGTGATTTTGATGGGACATATTGTGCAAGTGAACTGAAGATGCAATTCTGAAGTCCTGGGACATACTGGCTTATCCTTTTTATTTGTTGTGTCCTAAACTTGGCAAAACCTTATAGTACAATGCTCTCCAGAAAATATTAAGACTCTCTTAAATATCTTATACAGTGGGGATCAACATTCAGGAGAGTGGAAGAACATTCCAGACCACTGGGACAAGTCTGTCTTACCAGAAGTTGGATATAAGGTATGCAGCTTTTGGTTTCTGCCTGACCATATACAGCTTCCTTAAAATGTGGGTTCAGTGCCCTCCTCTGTAGATGCCCACCTTAAGTAATATTTACGGTTTTGAACCATGCTGAGTATACACAGCAGTCCAGAATATTGCTTGCCAGTCCTGTAGATCAGTGTTTCTCCACCTGTGGGTTGTGACCCAAAAGTGGGTCACAAGAATATATGAAAGGGTCGCAAAGAAACATAAAAAATGGATTCTCATGAAATGAAGGAGAAAAACACAGGAAATGGTGGTTTTTCCTTTGCAGCCTGGCAGAGTTCCATTTTTCACAGGCGTGGTCAGCTACCAGACTATTACGTCTGGCAGCACAGATTGGTGGGGAGGCGAGCGACTGAGAATGGTGAAAGAACAGGTTAGGGACTGTTTGGAAAAGCTGGATGTGTACAAGTCCATGGGGCCAGACAGGATGCACCTGAGGGTGCTGATGTAGTTGACCTATGTGATTGCAGAGCCGCTGACCCTTATCTTTGAAAACTCTTGGCAATCAGGAGAATTCTTGGAAGATGGGAAAAGGGCAAGTATAGTGTTCATCTTTAAGAAAGGGATGAAGGAGGAGCAGAGGAACTACAGACAAGTCAGCCTCACCTCAGTCACTGGAAAAATTTAGGAGCAGGTTCTCAAGGAATCCATTTCTAAGCACTTAGAGGAGAAGGTGATGATTAGGAATAGTCAGCATGGATTCACCAAGGGCAAGTTATGCCTCATCAACCTGATTGCCCCCCCTCCCTGCACTCCTTTGGTTCAGCGATTGGCTGTGGGGGGACCCTGGGTGCCCCCCAAAACCCAGGAGGCACCAGTCACTGAGGCGGGGGGGGAGGGGTCCCCGCACACTCTGCGGTGGACCTGGAAGTGGACCAGAAGTGCTTCTGGTCCACTTCCGGGTCCATCACTAAGCATGCTGGAGGCCCCCCCATGATTCCATGGGACACTGCATCCACCCCACCATCTCAGCATCTCGTACCTTGAATTATAGAAAAAACATTTAAGGCTGTGTCTATGTCTGAATCGCTGAATCTCTCTGAATCAATTCAGAGGGTTCTGATTTGATTCGGAGAGATTAAAGGGTCTCCTGATTCAATTTGGATTTGGAGATTCAGCTGCCAAATCGGGCCAAACGTCCACTGAATCAAATCAGAGACCGAAGCTTTGCACAGCCCTAATACATATATAATCTCAATTGAACACAATGCTTTATTCATATATTTACATATATTTCTATATATTTCCTTTATTTACAATTTTAAAGCAATTTGGAAGCCCACCAGTGCCTCAGTCACTATACTAAAATACATTCTAAATACCTAGACATTTTGGTATTTGATTTTGGGTTTTTAATCTTGGAAAATCAGAGCTCCCCCTGCCCCCTTAGCTCACAGAATGAAGGTCCAGGCCCCTCACTCCCCACCCACAGCCTCCCTAGCCCTGCTGGTGCCCCTTGCCCCCCACCTACAACCCCTGCCCCCCCAGCCCTGCCAGAGGGGGGGCCCCAGCTGCCAAGGCTACCGGACCAGGGACCCAGGTTCACAGTCCTCTGCCACCCACAGCAGTGCCCAAGCCCTGTCTGCCACCCTGGGAGGCAACAGCTGCTGCAGCGCAGTGGAGTGCAAAGCCCAGTTCCCCCTCCCCCACAGGTGGCATAGCTGGAGCGAAGCCCATGGGGGTGGGGTGGGCTGCCTGCTCTGGGCTCAGGGTGGCGGCTCCCTGCTACTACGCGCACTCCTGAAGGGGCCAGGGGAACCATGCCCTCCAGATCTGTGTGGGGTGGGGGTGGGTGCAGGCTTCCCGCTGCAGACTTGGGTCCCCCAGCCTGCTGCCCTCCCTCAAGGCATCTGCAGCTCAGCAGGTGAAAACTGGTGTGGCAGGGCAAAGCAGGTCTGGGCGAGGAAGCTCCTTGCCACTGCAAGCCCCACATTGCCCTGGCGATGTGCCCTTGCCCACCTCACAGCAGCGGGGGCAGCAGTGTGTGGAGGGGGCATCTTGCCATGGCACTGCAGGGCTTGCAGTGGCAAGGAGCTTCCCCACCTTGTCCCACTTTGCTTTGCTGTGCCGAGTTCCACCCACTGGGCTGCAGAGGCCCCAGGGGAGGGCAGCAGGGCGGGAGCCTGAGCCGACAGCCTGCACCTACCCCTGCCCCACACACAAGGAGTGTGCGCAGCAGTGAGGAGCCAGCCTGCAGCCGTGGGGAGCCAGCTTCACCCTCCAGATGTGCCACCCATGGCCCTGTCCTGCTGTTCGCCCAAACCCTACAGCTGCACATTCTGGCCCTGGGCCCCAAGCACTGTCTGACTGGGCAACAGCCCCATCCCCAGCCCTGCCTGACTCCCTCCCTCTCTTCCTCCCTATGGGACCTCAATCCCCCCTCCATTTCCCTGTCAACTGACCTGCAGGAGCTGCTCTCCATGCACATGGCATCCCCTTCCTGACTGCCCTCCTCCTGCTCCCTTGCAGCCCCTTGCAAGCTGGAACTCTGCCAGCCTGCAGAGAGCTTTTTGAAAAAGTGCAAAATCCATGTGTTTTTTCCATTAAAATGAAGAAATCTGCGTTTTCCTTGTGTAAAAGGGAAAATCTGGGGGGAGGTTGTTTTTGCGTGGGAAATGGAAAACCCAGATCCCTGCTCATGAGGTTCAATAAGGAGAAGTGCAAAGTCCTGCATTGAGGGCGGAACAGTTCCATTCACCAATACAGGCTGGGGACCAACTGGCTAAGCAGCAGCTCTGCAGAAAAGGACCTGGGGTTACAGTGGACAATAACCTAAATATGAGCCAGCAGTGTGCCCTTGTTGTGAAGAAGACTGATAGCATACTGGGCTGCTTAGCATACTTAGTGTACTTAGCATGCTTAGTAGGAGTGTTGCCAGCAGATTGAGGGAAATGATTATTCCCCTCTATTTGGCACGCGTGAGGCCACATCTGGACTACTGTGTCCTGTTTTGCCCCCCAATACAGAGAGGATGTGGACAAATTGGAGAGAGTCCAGCAGAGGGCAACAAAAAAAGTTAGGGGGCTAGGGAACATGATTTGTGAAGAGAGGCTGAAGGAACTGGGCTTATTTAGTCTGGAGAAGAGAAGACAGAGGGGATTTAGTAACAAATTCAACTACCTGAAAGGTGGTTCCAAAGAGCTGAACTGTTCTCAGTGATGGCAGATGGCAGAACAAGTAGCAGTGGTTTTAAGTTGCAGCAAGGGAAGTTTAAGTTAGATGTTAGGAAAAACTCTCCCCTGAGGAGGGTAGTAAGGCACTGGAACAGGTTACACAGAGAGGTTGTGAGATCTCCATCCTTGGAGGTTTTTAAGATCTGGCCAGATAAAGCCTTGGCTGGGATGATCTAGTTGGGGCTGGTCCTGCTTTGAGAAGGGGGTTGGACTAGATCACCACCTGAGGTCCTTTCCAACCTTAATTTTCTATGATTTTACATAAAGAGTTCTTTTGGCTTTTAGTATGTAAAAATTAGTTAACGAGATTTGCTTATTACTTAAATTATTAAGAATTACTAGATACAGGCTTTAGCTCAGCTTTTAGAATTTATAAGGCAAAGAATCCATGAGAGAGGCAAGATGTGCTCAGAGTTTTGTTATGCTTCTTCAAGCTAAAGGAATGTAGATAAGGAAAGAAGAATTGCACTATGATATCCAAGGTCTTTGTCTAAAGTGACAACAGGCTTGTATGTAAGAAGCTGCTACTTTGTGCAGAAACCTTGATACATTGGCTTTAAGGGGAGAATGATATCAAAAGAATAAAGCCAAAGGGATACCATTTAGGGCCCAGGCCACGTTTCCTGTGCTGAATGGGAAAAGCAAGGTGCTTGTGAAAGAGGATAGAAAAAGGTAGGAATAAGTTTGTGGGCAGTGGTGATTATCTGGAAAGATAAGAGTAATGAAAAGATCATCTGAAGGCTGGTTCTGACCAGTTTCTGGCAGGAAGGCAAAAAGCCTGGTAAAAGGTCATACAATCAGAAATGTAGGGGGTTAATTCATAGATTTCATAGACATTAGGGCTGGAAGGAACCTTGGGAGATCATCGAGTCCAGCCCCCTGCCCAAAGAGCAGGAAGTCAGCTGGGGTCAAAATATCCCAGCAACATAAGTGTCCAAACACTTCTTAAAGGAGTCCGAGTAGGTGCTTGCACCACCTCTGAAGGGCGTCTGTTCCAGGTCTTGGGGGCTCAGATAGTAAAGTTTTTCCTTACGTCCAGCCTAAAATGGTCTTGGAGGAGTTTATGACCTTTGGACCTTGCCGTCCCTTGGGGCGCTCTGGTGAACAGACATTTCTCCAGATCCTGATGCATACCCCTGATGTACTGATAGGCTGCCACAAAGTCACCCCGAGCTTGCACATTTCCAAGCTGAAGAGTCCCATGGCTCTCAGCCTCTCTTCATAAGGCCTATTCTCTTGTCCTCTGATTATGCATGTCTCTCCTTGAGACCCTCTCAAGCTTCTCCACATCCTTCTTGAACTGTGGAACCCAGAATTGGATGCAGTACATTGGATGTAAGAAAGAGAGGTTCTTTGCTATGCCCAGTAAATTTGTGATTGAGCTGCTCAGCAGAAATCTGCTGTTTCCATGACCCTATTGCACCTGGTCAGTTTTTTTTCAATGGCTTATTGTGGGGGATCTGCCATAATGTTGCAGCTGTGCAGTATAAACTAGCCTGTATAGCTGGCCTCTGTTAAAAGTTAGGGGGGATGCCATGAGAACCAGTTTGCTTGACTATGGATTTTAGTAAAATAAGTTTCAATTAAATGTCTGACTTGATCTAGTTACTTCCTTGCCCTCTAGACATAGCAGCATCAGCATGAGTAGCTGAGAACTTGCCCCTGAGGTCTTAGGCAGACTTACGCAACTCACGCTGCAGACTTAGCTCCTTTTCTGGCTTGTTCACCTGTGATGCAAGCTTCAGTCATGTTTTGTGTTCCCAATGTACACAACCCCTGAGTGTGCGGGGGTGGACTGTAGCTCGTACACCGAGTTCGACTAAGACCTGAGCAGCTGAGCATACACATAGAAGCTTAACTTTGAACCTCTTATTTCCAAGTCAGGACTTTAGACTGCATAGGAGGTAGAGACTGTGCTGTTCCAATAGACAAGGTCTAGTTAATGCCTAGCAGTCACAAAGAGAAGAAAAAGAGATGAGGCTTTTTCATAAAATATTTTTCTATTCTATGCATGTCTACAACCTTTACCCCTTTTGATTCTATTGCATTTGACTGTGCTCCAAGGAGCTGCACTTTTGTGTATAGCTGAAGTCACTGCCAAAAGTAATTGATTTGGGTCACAAGGTAAACTTTTATTCTTCTTCTCGGATGGACCACGTGGAAGGCTCACATTTTATTCTTCTCCCTACGAGAACTGACTAGGGTGGCTAGTAGGGCTGTGCAAAATTTCACGAGCAGTTTCATTTCAACTTGTTTCGAGCTCAAAACAGCAAAATCGAAATGAAACAGAAAGCTTCGGAACAGCCTTGAAACAAAATGAGGCACATTGAAACATTTTGAAATTTTCGAAACGTTTCGACTTTTGAAGCTCTAGCTGGGCTTGCCTGGGGGAAACATAAACTAAAGTAAGGGGGGGGAGCTGGGGGGGGGGGGGAAGAGTGCTTTCATTATTGACTGTGTAGCTGGCCAGTGGCTGTCACCCTTCCCTGAGGTCCCTTCCAATCCCAGTGCTCTGGGGGAGGGATGGAAAAACTGCATAAAAGGCAGCATTGTTTGAACTGCCCTTTCTGCCTTGGTGTCAGTTGAGTGAGGGTGCACCTTAACACACGCACAGTGTCACCCACCCATGTCACGAGCTTTGCCTGTCAGCAGCTAGAGGTGCAGGGCCCCAGAACCCACACTCCCCCTGCACCTATCTCCTCAACAGCTGGCAGGCTTCATGGCTACAGCAGGGCCGAGCAGGCCTGCAGCTTTCACCCCCCTTTGCCCCAAGACAGACACAGTTGCACAAGTACCCATGACACAAATTTTGCCTGTCGGCAGCTAGAGGTGCAGGGCCCCAGAACCTCTGCACCCATCTCCTTGAAAGCTGGCAGGCTTTGTGGCCTCAGCAGGGGCTAGCAGTCCTGCAGCTTTCACCCTGCTGCGCCTTAACACACACACTGTCACCCATGTCCTGAGTTTTGCTCGTCTGCAGCTCGAGGTGCAGTTTCCCCAAACCCCTGCAGCTATCTCCTTGAAACTTGGCAGGATTTATTGCCTTAGCAGGGGCTAGCATGCCTGCAGTTTTGACCCTGCTGTGGCTTAACACGCACATGTGACATGAGTTTTGCTTTCAAGAATTTGAGGTGCAGTTTCCCTGAAATCCCTGCACCTATCTCCTTGAAGCTTGGCAGGCTTCATGCCCTCAGAAGGGACTACCACTCCTGCAAGTTTCATTCAAATCGGGCCAGAAATGACAAAGTTATAGGCTGTTTTGAGCTTCCCCATTATCTCTTATGGGCGAAACACTGAAACAGCGAAACTGTTCGACAAAATGAAACGGAACAGCGGTTTCGAGTAGAAACGAAACACTGTTCTGTCAAAACGTTGAAACGGAACAGTGCCATTTCACACAGCCCTAGTGGCTAGGCTGGAGCTTAAAAGTGACATGATGAAGGAAGAGAAACTGGGCGGAGTGGTGGATGGAGGTTGTTCATGGTTATAAAACCAGGAAATCAATAAAGAGGAGGTAGTTTGGTCAGATTACTTAACATTTGTCCTTTTGTTTCATGTCTATTTAATGAAGCTGGTTGAAATAGAAAAGGAAAAATATTGACAGTCCCCACTCCCAGCTCACTCTATTTAGTGACTGACATCTCAGAGAGAGGATTTTTATTGTCGTGACTGCTGCTTGAAAATTCAGTTACTACAACCCTTGAATTTAAAGCATAAGAGGTCAAAAAATCATCCAGTACAAGTAGGGAAGGCAAGAGATGATATTCCTTATGTTTTTATATAAGGTAAAATGCTAGCATAAAACTCCTTCCACCATTTTCAGGCCTCTTATACATGAGAATAAACTGAATTTCCACTTCCCCTTCTCCCCCCACCCCGCTTTGAAATTCCAGTTTTGTAAACTAAATCCTTTTACAGCTTACCTTAAAACAAAGGGCAGTGTAATTGAAATACCCATGTTCTATAGAGCAGCGTTTCTCAACCCGTGGATCGCAAGAACATTTAAAAACAACTTAACGTGCTCCTTGCTAGGATCATCTGACCCCAGCAGTCTTTCCTGCCCAAGTGCAGGGGTGCTGGACCTGATGATCTCATGAGGTTCCTTCCAGCCCCTAACATCTATGAATCTATGAAAGGGTTGCAAACAAACTTTAAAAATGGATTCTCCTTTAAAGGAGAAAAAATGGGAAACGGTGACTTTTTCCTTGCAGGCTGACAGAGTTCCAGCCTGCAAGGGGCTGCTTGGGGCCCCTACATGCCCTACACATTCCCCCCTGCCCCATATGGAGGGGCTGGAGGTAGGAGGCAGCAAGTTGAGAGTGATGGGCACTGGGTCAGAAATGGCCACAAATTGGTCAAAAAAGGTTGAGAACCACTGCTATAAAGCATGTTCTATGGCGATTTAAGGGCATGAGCACACATATTACAACAGGTAAACAAGGCTGCAGAATCAGTGCATCATCTGCCTTCTAGCAAATGAAAACTAACCCATGAGAGCTTATTCCTACAGAAGAGCACCAGGCTGCTGCAGGTTAGCTTTCATTTATGGTGGGGTGAGAATGTGTATACAGCAGTTATTGCAAAGTAGCTGATTCTCTATAAATCTCCACCCTTGTTTATCTCAGGCTAACTTGTGTGTGCTCAGAGCCGTCCCAAGGGGTGTGCGGGGCCCAGGGCATATCAACCTGTGTGAGGCTGGGGGCTGGCGAGCGGCTGGAGTGGAGGGAGGGCAGGTGGCAAGCAGCCTGAGTGCAGAACCAGCGGCATGCAGCGAGGCCTGTACGGCACTGTCCACGGGGCCCCCCAAAGTGCAGGGCCCTGAGTGGTTGCTCCGATTTGCAGCTCCGTAGGATCGGCCCTGTGTGTGCTTGTGGCCTGAGAAATAAACAGCTCTTTGGCTTGCTGCAGGAGAGGTTTTTTCTGGTTGATGGCAGTGACTTCTGGCATGGCTTAGGCACAGTTTCAGGGGAAAATAGGTTTTCTGAGTAAAAAGTCCTCAGTCTCCAATATCCTACAAAAGAAACACTTTATGTGCCTCAACCACCAGTTGCGTTGTGGTTCTGTGAAAGATGTAAGGTTTGTTTTTATATTTTTCTTATAGCGTATCAAACTTCTCAGTTCTTCAGAGGAATACAAAAAAATCCAGGCTGACTTTCAGCGCACAATGCCCAAAACTGCCATTCTGTGCATCCAGAGAATCCAGAACCCATCTCTCTGGGAAATGTATCAATGGTATGTACAAAATACTGCCCTGGTAGGTTCGTGTGGTGAATTTTTTTCATTGCTGTTATGACTAATTCCTATGTACATTGCAATTATGCAGCCAAATATGTCTGCATTTTTTAATTTGCTGGACTGCTCAGTTTAACTGCCTTGCTGCAGTCAGTATCTAAATGAAGAGTAGTTGGCTGAAGTAGGCAAGATGGAAGTGTTCTAATATTCAGAGGCCTTTGGGTTGTTGCCTAGTTCCTGACAGAGAACGCATCTCCCTGTAGCCTTGGTGTCCCATGATAGCTGCATTCCACAGGAATTATGAAGCACTGAAGCAATAACAGAGATGTGCAAGTTAAAATGCCATTACTTGCATGGGAACTGAACCCCGATTAGAATGACCACCAGCCTCCAGGAGCTCAGAGCAAAATGCAACTCATTTTTATGGCATTTCCTTCAATAATGGATATACGTGATCAGATGCATTTTAAAAAAATCTAGCTATTTCTCCTTCAGACTTGCGTAGGAGGAAATCAATTCTATTCTTAGATGCTTAGGAGGTACTGGATGGAATGGCAGTCATATATGGGTAAATCTGAGTACGAGCCTTTTGAAAAGCATTCATTTGGATAGTTGCTTAATAAAATAAAGTATATTAAACTTTTTAACAACATTTGATTGCTTTGCATCAGTGGGCACAAACAGCCTCTGATCTTAGTGGAACCTGCTTGGCTAAAATAATCTGACTTTCCACTATAGCACCATGACAGTGCTGCTCGTTACAGGCAGAAAGAACAAATGCACAAAAGGAACGCAGGGAAAGCTGTGGCCGAGAAGCTCTTATTTCATGGGACCAGTAAACAGTACGTTGATGCCATTTGCCAGCAGAACTTTGACTGGAGGGTCTGTGGCCTTAATGGTACAGTCTATGGCAAAGGTAATTCCCAAGTTTATTCTTCTGTTAACCTTGGCTTGAAGAAAACTTTCTTCAGAAAAACAGTAGCTACAGCAAAAATGTGAACTCGAGGATGTCAGGGGAAAAAGACACTCACCTGGGTTAAGTGTTACAGGGAAAGCTTCCTGTTGCTTGAGCTGCTGCCACCCTTCCACAAATTAGCTGTGGAGAACAGCGTATGGATGGGCAGGGGGTTGGGGAGCACTCGGAACAGTCATTTTGCATGACACACAAGACAGCATCTGAAAAGAAACTGATCAGTATCTTCTGGGTGCAGCATTGGCACTGTTCCCTCTACACCAGAGGTATAAAACTCATTTGGCCCCATGGGCTGAATTAGGGAACTGGGGTTAGTTTGTGAGATGGATTGGGCCCACAAACCCACCCTGTGCTGGATCCAGCCCACAGAGCTGGGCTGGTGGAGGCAGTGCATGTAGCATAAGCCATGGACTGGCTGCATGCTCTTTGCAGCATGTGTGCAGGCTCCAGGCCTGTGTACTGTATGCAGCATGCACAGCATGTGGGGCCAATCTAGAGCATATGCTAAACACAGCATGTGGAGCCAGTCTAGGACATGCACTGCATGCGGCACCCATGCTGGACCAGCTGCGTTCACTAGATCTGGCATGCATGGCCAGTCAGTAGGTCTGATACAGACTGGCCATGGATCCAGCATATAGGGCCAGTCCAGAGTGGGTACCACATGCAGCATGTGCCCCAGGCCAGCCTTGCGCTGTGTGCAGCCCATGCCAGACAGGTTTCACCTGCTTCATGCAGCACGCAGGGGTGGGGCCAGTGCATGCTGCATACAGCAGGCTGCACTACAGGTTGAATCCAGCCCACAAGCCATATCTTTGACATCTCTTGTCCTACACTATTTGTGAGGTCACTGAACAGTTCCTTGAGAGAGAGCATGTTGTGCTGTTGAGAAGTATGGAAGTGAGAGGAGTTAGGAAAAGCATGGAAAAAACTCTTGCATTGCCATTTGTCCTTTGGATAGGGTTGAGCCCAGTGCATACCACAGATTACTCAGCATTCACTTAAGGAAGCCATCGCCTCCCATGTCAACACCATGTGCAGCCTGTCTTTCCTGAACCACAAGAGAAAGTGATAATGTGTTTTGTGTCTGATGCCTTGAAAGCAACTAGCCCCAAGTGTTTCTCCCCTCTCTGGAAATGCTCTCTCATGCCTTACTCCTTTTTACTTTTTAATGCAAGAAACTACCACATGAAGGGGAACAAAATAGACTAATTTTTTTTTAAAACAAGTAATGTAGCTGATCAGAGCTCTCCCTCCCCACTCTCTGCCATTGGTTGTTTTGTATATTAGAACATTGTGGAAACAAAAAGTTTCTGTTACAAATCTCTAAAAGGTTACTCACAGTAGAGTGGTGAGATGAGGAGGTGGAGATACATGGGCAGAAAGTATGCTTTTATAGAAAGAGAATGGAAAAACGCTCTGTTGTTACTGTCCTTCCTGTGTGGTGAAAAATCAAGTTGTGATCTTAGTTGATGACTGTATCAGAAAAGATGTACACCACGTTTGAGTGCCTTGAAAAGGCTATCTGCAAATTTCTTACTAGTAAACATTTTGCTGTTGTTTGTGTGTCCCCCTCCCCCATTTGAATTCCTAGCACTTGTCTTGCAACAAGGCATCAATCTTAACTAACTACATCTTTGCTTGTGTGTCTATTGCAGGAAGCTACTTTGCAAGGGATGCATCTTACTCTGATAACTATAGCAAGAGTGAGCACAACGTCAAGACAATGTTTCTGGCACGGGTGCTAGTGGGGGAGTTCACCTGTGGTAACTCTTCCTATCGTCTTCCTCCCCCCAAAAGCAGTCAAAACAGTTACTATGACAGCTGTGTGAATAGCATGAGTAACCCATCTATCTTTGTCATCTTTGAGAAGTACCAGATTTATCCTGAATATCTGATAGAATACACAGACCAGCCATTGGCAGCAAAGCCATTAAGTGTTTATTCATTCAATTCATATTTTCAGCAGAATTTGTTTAACTGAGGAGAGTGCCTTCTGTCAGAAGTGGGCTTGGTTGCATTACTAAACATTAGGGCCTTGTTGCATGTTAATTTCAGGCAGCTCCTGGAGCTCTTAACCTCTGGATTGTCCACACATTAACACCTCAAACTAGTTTTAAGGATGCTTTTAAACAGCTTAAAGATATGCCACTCTAGGGCAGGTTACTCTTTCATCCACGTTAACCAGCTCATGTTCCCTTAATGTGTGGCCACTCCCTACAGGTGAACTACCCAATTTACAGCCCTCCAGGATCACAGGATGCATTGTCTCCCCCCTACCCCCTATGTGGACAAACTTTCTCCCCCCCTTCTGCCCAGGGGTGCAAGCCTGCAGAGCACTTGCCAGCTAGCCAGGTTGCAGGGCACGAAGGGGTCCAGGAGTGGGGTTTACAGGGCATAGGGGGGAACAAGGCAGGGAGTGTGATTGTGTTGCCATGAGCTGGAGTTTCCTTCCCAGGGCAGGGACAGTAGCTCCCCTAAAAATGCCTTTCCTCACCTCTCCCACTTCCCAGCCACCCCCAGAAGCACTTCAGCACCCCCTAGAACCCAATCCCAAATCCCATCGTATTAAAACATAAGACCTTCTTTAATTTGCTTCCTCTTCATTTCTTTTTTAATTTTTGATTTTATCCTTCAGTAGCTGACTTCATTTCACCACCCTTCCTCCACCTTCATTTCCTTTCCACCTTCCACTTTCATTACCCAGCCCCATTCCATTAACTCTGCCTCCCAGCTTCATTTTCCTGCCTCCCCCCACCTACAGCAGAGATGGAAGCCTGCCCTGGTTCACCAGCCCTGTAGTGGCAACTCACAGCTGTAGCTCCTAGGCAGGCCCCTGCTCACCAGCCCTCTAGTGACCAGCTCAACATGCAACGTGTAATAAGACCCTTATTCTCTCCACAGTCTCCTAAGTAACTTATGGTAGTTTATAACATAAAGGACATTTTAAGAATTTGAAAAATGTATCTTAGTGGGGTTACTTCATTTTCTCTACTTAGTTTGGGGTTATAAATCTTCTTGGCATTCACATGATTCTTGTAAGGGGACATGAAGTAACAGAATAGCAGTTGGCTGTACGACTCGTAACATGACTTATTTTTAATGCTCTATATTCATTTTTATTAATTCTCAGGAAGGGAAGTCAGATGTGTACTAAGCAGCAGGAGCAGAATTTGCACAAGCCGTTTTTTGGCAAGACATTTCTTTACTTCCGTAGAAATAGTTTTGCCCACAGAGTTGCTTTGTGCTGTTGCTTCCACATCAGGGTGACCTGCTAACATGCTCTGCTACTCTGTGGGGTGTTTCTTCTTAATACCTTGTGCTTGCCAAGGCGTAAATTTGTGTTGTAAAAATAATGCAGGGAGTCGTAAAGGACCTGTAGTTTCATTAACTACTAGTGCCATCAGCAATCTGACTTGACCTTTGGGATGCTAATAACAAGAGTGAGGTTTTTTTATGTGGTTGGAGCATCAACAGTCTGGCTGTGGTCTGTCCTCACTCTTTCCAACACGGCTATTTCAGACAGCACAACTAAGAACTTCCCTTTCGTACATTCTTCTCATGTAGACCAAGCAATTCTGCAGTAAAGACTAATGTGGAATATAGTTTCTGTTCTGCTCCTTTCCTGGTGAAAGGAGGATCTTTAAGGTGAAGATTGTGGGGAACCAAAGGTGTATGTTGTTGGCCCTATAATTGGGACACTGTAAACTATTTTTGTTGATGTACAAGGAAGTATAGAGTTGAGTTGGGTTTGAGTCTCTCTCTCTCTCTCTCAGGGTTGTATTCATTCCTGTATGGTTAACCAGAGTCAAAAGCAATCAAAGGGCTGTTGCTGAAGTAAACAGTTCCACCCTTTGTGAATGTAAGAAACGGAGACTGTGAACCTTCTGTTCACAAAGTTGTGACTTCAGAAGACAGCTGCACTTCAGAGCTCCACTCCTTTTTGGGAGGTTTTCCCTTCTCCATCTGCAATCCAATTAAAATTGCAGTCTGGATTTTTAATTACAGCCAAGAAAGTGAGGGAAGCAGGGAGAACCATTTGTGGTGGTAAATCTCTACAAAAGTCTGCTCTGCGATGTGCCAAAAAACTACCTCCCCAAATACCCCCAAATCAAAAAACAAAAACAGAAAAACCAACAAAACAAAAAGAAAACAACAAAAACCTGACATAACCCTGAGGAAATTCTACTTGGTACAGTTTCTGTACTTCTAATTATTTTGTCCTCTGGTAAAAGTTGCTCACCAGAAGCCAAGCGCTAAAGGTGGAAAGGAGCAAAGGGATGATAAAGATTGCTCATCCTTTTCTGCTGGTAACGTTGTCAGAGCATATACAAAATAAACTGTAGAACGTAATGCTGTGCTAGTGTGCTATTTCACCAAATAGGCCCTGCTATAGATAATAAACGAACAAGAATTAAGGATGAACCACTCAAGCTTTCCAGCACTTTCACTGTCTACATTTTTGTTCAGGTAGGAGAGAATGTATCATGGCATTTACTGGAAACTCAAGCTGGTGTGTACTTCAGTAATTAATTACTGTGATTATGAAAGTGAAATTTAACAATTCTGTCACTTGTTAATACAAGGCTACTGCTTAATCACCATTTTTCCTCTTTGAAATCGATGCAAGTGACAGCGCACATCTTTGGATTACCAGAAGTGTTCCTCCAGTTATAGCAGTTGCATTGGCTAGTTGTGTATTTCAAGTGCCTTGGAATTTCCATGTTTTAAACAAGAAAAAATTAACTGGAAGTTATTTTGAAACTCCTTTAATGTGTGAAGCTAAAATCAAATGTTTTATTATTGTCAACTATATGCCTTAGCTCTTTGACAGCTATAATGTATGACATCTTTTTTTAATGGAAATTTATTAAAGCATTTTGCCTGAAAAATGGGCCAGGTTAAAGTTGTTCATTATTTATCAACTATCAGCAATTCTGCTTTAAACAGGAACACAGAGGACCATATGAGTGGACACTTGTCAGTGTATGTGGTAAGTAGCAGTTACATAATGGATATGATTTAATGCCTTTCATGAGAAAAAAGAAAAGTGTTGTATTGCATCTAGTACATGTATTGGGGAGTTGTTTGTTTGTTTGTTTGTTTGTTTGTTTGTTTGAAGTATTGCAGAATAGCCTGGCTCTATCTGCATTCTAGATGCACTTTTTTGTACTTTGCAATTGTCTCCATTCACCGGTTGGTCTTCATTGGATGCATTTTTGGTGTTCAGACATTATAGAGAACATAGATTTAGCCACAACTAATAGGATAAATTCTGATCAAGATCTTTATTTATACTTGCTAGAAAGTTATGGTCAGTATTAGATCATAAAATTAAATGTTCTCATACTTGTTTAAATCCAGTCAAGTTTTTTTAAGACTCACTGAGCACGACTCCACAAGACAGTTATTGCACAGTTGACTAATTAGCTGCACAGTAAATGTCACTTATCAACATATGCGCCCCTATTAGGCTGGAGTAAACTAATTTACTCTGCAGCAGGGTAGTGCTTGTATTTCTCCAGCTGTGGAGTAAAAAACTCCATAGCACTGCATGTATAGATGCTGCCCTGGCTGGCTAGAGCATGAGGGTGCTTCAGTGTGGGGGCTGCCTGCTTGCTAGTCCTGCACTGGAGCACCCTCCTGCCCCAGCCAGCCCCTCCACAGCACATTGAACCAGATCGGAGCAGCCCTGGGCTAGCAGGCTGATTTCCCTGCACTCCCTGCCGGGTTCCCTGCCAGCCGGGACTGCTTCAACCTGGTTCAACATGCTGCAATTCTAAATGCGCTTGTAAATGCGTGCCTGGAAGCAATAAACTGGTGCGATAAACACCAGTTTATTGCAGTGCATTAATATGCATGTATAGACATGTCCACTGAAAGAATTAGATAAAAATAAATCAATTTAAGCCACTCATTTGACATTTCAATTTGTGTCCAAACAGTAAATTACGCACAGAGGAAACCACTTGAATAATTATCCTGCTGTAGTGTCTGCAATTCATGTAGCATCAGCAAATTGGGTTTTTTTTTTTAATTTCTATAGAAAAGAAGAGCATTATGTGAGAGAGGTTTTTTAAAACTATTCCCTGAGGTAAGGTTATTTATTTTGGAAGGAGATGAGTGACAGTGGTTCGAGATAGATTTGTATGTATTAAGGGAAGATTCAGTTTCAGAATATACATAAATAAAGGGACAGTGTGAGGTTAAAACTTCTAAAAGTTTTCTTTGTGACTCAGTATTGGAGCCAGCTGAAAACTTTCTTGCCCCAAATAGTTTTGTTGACTAAAGGTTTGCTTTTTGCATGAGAATTTTTAAAACAAGCTTTCCTTTTTCAGTTGTACTAGTTTTCAAAACACAGGGTGTATCTACATGTGCATTAATGTGCCATTGCTACTGTGCATTAAATTTAGTACCTCTAATATGAGGTAATACATAAATGCACAGTAGCTGACGCTAATGCACAGTAGCAATGGAGCACAATCTTTTTGTGATGCTTCATGTGCAGTAGACTAATTCTACTGTGCATTAGCATGCTTTTTCTCATGGTGCTCTAACGTGCAGTTGAATTAGTCTACTGTGCATTAATCATCTTGTGTAGGTGTGCCCCGTGAGTAGTTCTGGATATTCAGCTCCTTCCTCCCTGCCTCTTTTTGCTAGTGAAAAAATGGAATAGAATGCTGTGTCCGTTTTGTTTCTTCTCCCCTTCCCACTCCTGGGTTTTCTAAACTTTTCTCCTGTTGGACAAGTTGTAGCAGCAAAAGGAAACCTTAGGCATTAAATTTGCCACTGCGTTTTCAAAAGCTGAGGAAACTTATGCAGGGGGAAATGACAGGCTTTTCAGCTGACTGATTTTGCTACTTTTGCATGTTTTCTGACCTTCTAACTGCTAGAAATAGCAGTCAGCTGTACTTTGGGTTCCTAATAAACTTTTTTTTCTGTCAAGCAGTTATGAACTAGAGAAGCCTGTGTACAACTGATGCCATTGTAACTGGACTTATTTTTGTAAATTGTAATTGTAACAACCTAAAATTTAGGTTAACATTGGCTGCTTTTGAGTGATAAAAGTATCCTTTGAATATTTGGGTCAAGAGTGATTGAGCATAAGCAGTGAAACAGGAGTGGTTAGGTTACATGGGAGGAAAAATCAGGCACATTTATCTTTTTTCCCTAATGTGATAGTAGTGCAGCACACAGGACAACCAGGCAGGTTCGGATTTAAGACTGACCTGTTGTGGATATCAGACATGATGTTTTAGCTTTACAGTGATACTTTTTGCATATAGGTATTTGATAACACAGCCATATCCTAACAGTAAGCAAAATATCACTCTGGATGGGAGAGACAGTGAGCATTTTGTTTTGTGTAGCACATGTTTGACACCTGTAGCCTGGGCATGTTCTGAGAGCAGGCCATGTGGAAAGGGCAGCATTGTGATATTTTCTGGCAGCGGCTGCATTGGAAGAGGGGAATGGGATAGTCCTTTTCCAGTGGATATCAGGACACATGCATCCACATTCAGCAGAGATATCAGGACACATGCATCCATATTCAGCAGATGGAAGCAAACCCAGAAGGTTGTCTCTGGCCTGAGGTTGAAAAGATCAAAAAAGTATGGAAGTGGAGATAAAAGCAATGTTGGGTGGCTCTACTTAGAGTACCTGGAGCAGCGGTGGGCAAAATGCAGCCCACGGGCCGCATGCAGCCCTCCAGGCCATTCTATCCGGCCTGTGGGGCCCCTAAAAAATTTAGAAAATTAATATTAATCTGCCCCTGGCTGCCTGTCAGGTGGCCCTCAATGGCTTGCCAAAACTCAGTAAGTGGCCCTCCAGCCAAAATAATTGCCTGCTCCTGATCTGGAGGCTAGATGAGTAGTTTGTGACCAGGTAGTTATGCATCCATTTTACCAGCAAATATTCTTTGAAGCTGAACAGCAATGAGCCTGCATCTTGTTCACAAGTTTTGTACATGGTTTCCAATGTGTCATCTTCATTTTTAAAGTAGAATGATCACTGTGATTATTTGATTGCTCACTGTCAGAAATGACTGAGGAAAATCCTGTTGATGGTTTCAAGACAATGGTGGAAAGGCAGGAAGTGGAAATCTTAGAGCCTTTAATGTCTGACCAAACATTAGCAGGGCGGTGACAAAACAAGCTATATTGCTTTGTTCTATATCACTGCCTTCATTAGTTGACCTTAAACATTTTCAACCCAGGTGGTTTAAAGGCAGTGTCACCTAAAAGTTAATGCTAAGCCAATATGTGACATAAAACATTTATTTTGTGAAATGACTACAGAAAACTTGCAGTGTAAAACAAGGCAAAGGAAGTAACATTTCACATTCTTAATTAAGAGTAATTTTAAGGCATCATTCCCCACTACCCCAGGAACAGCGTTTTCAAAGCAGCAGATTACAAATGTTTTCTCTCCCAACAGTTGCATAAAAGTACCACTTTTTTACATCGACAGCTCTGTGATGAGTGCAGGTATATGTATCCATTCTGGGAAGATGTTTTATGTATAAGCTTCTCCTTATCAAGTAGGCTTTGCTTGCTATCAGCTGCCTGGGAATGACTAGGACCTCTTGAAAAGTAGTTGCATGTAATCTTAAAACAGACCTGCAACCAGATTGTGGCAGACATAAATATTTGCAGTTTCTATAGAAATTATTCATGTACCACCTTCCTTGTAACTCTCGGAAATCAGAAGCTTCATGTCTCTTCAAAGGAATATGCTAAACCTGAAATACAAGCATTCACCATGAGTCATGGATATAAAGTGGTAAATTTAGCTCTTTGTTTACAAACATGAGGTCATTTATAGCTTTTATTATGTTCAGTAGGGCTCAGCAGGACCGCTTTGTCTGAGGTGCTGTGCCCAAAAGTCATACTAATAGAGCCTCTGCTAAAATTGCAAACAATTTAATTATACATCCTTTTTTGTAGAGTCCATACACCAGGGGTGGGCAAAATATGGCCCATGGAGCCCCTAAAAAATGTAGTAAATTAATATTTATTTGCCCTGGCTCCATGTCAAAGCTGACAGGATCCAGGGGCAGTAGGACCCAGAGGGAGCCCTCAGCAGGCTTGAGCAGCCCAGTCCCACCCACCCCCAGCCATTTCCCTGCTTCCTGTCCCCGCTGTGCTCCAGCACCATGTGTCTGTGGCTCCCAGTTGCATCCCCGGACCACGGAGCATGGGGCAGTGCGTGTGTGTGTTCATAGGGCGAGTCCCTCACGCACACCCCACCATACACATTCACACCCCCCTTCGCTCTGCCGTACACAAACCCTAGCCACCCTCCCCACATACCCACACACCCACAGCTCCCACAAACCTATACCCACCCCCCACCATATACAAGAGTAAGGCTTCATTTTAAGCTATTGTGCAGTCACCTCTGTGTACACTACACAAACACGTGTGAATTAGGACAAAAATATTTTTTGGAGTCACATTAATGAATGTTGTAGCTGTTTGATTTTTTAGAATATAATTTGGTTCGTTTCTGGTTCTGAGATGGCAAAATACCCTGCTGAAAGGATTACTTCTGTGGGGAGGGGGAGGGACTTCTGCTGGCAAAGGTCAGGGGTTAGGGGGCGGGAGTTCCAGTCACAGCCCTCGACCGCTTGCTAAAACTCAGTAAGCAGCCCTCTGCCCAAAATAATTGCCCGCCCCTGCCACAGACCACTAAATACAGTGAGGGAGATAGGACCATTCCATACTCAGGTGTAATAAGAGAAGACGAAAACCATGTGGTGTCCATATCAGCAACTACTGTTTAAAAGGAAAGAGGTCCCTTGTACGTGGTTAGGAAGTAGGCAGCCTCTGGCCTAAAAATGTGACTGCCTTCCTATGTGTGCGCCTAAGAAAATGCTAATTGACTTTGAGAATTCTGTCTTGGGGCCTTGTTACCCCTAACGCTTACGAGCCACACAAATGTTTGGCTTAATGCTAGCTTGGAGTTTGAAGCAGTCATGCCTTTAGTCTAGAAAACTTGTCTGACTGGCCTCCTACCTACACAGCTCCATTTGCCACTAGAGGGCTGGTGAGCAGGGAGGTCCCTTCCAGCCCTACTTCTCTTTGCCCGACTCTCACCCACCGCAGCAGCAGCATTCTAGACTGCAGGGAAGGGGAGGTGGCAGGTCCCTCGAGAGAGGCTGGGGGGCTGCCAGAGAAGGTCGCTGCCTCCCATTCCCACCTGCAACAGTGGAGCTGTGCTGCCAAGAGCCTACAAGTGAAATGCCCCAGGAGCTGGCTGTCCTGGGGGTGAGGGGAAGCTTTCCTCAGAGAGAATTGTGGGATAAGGATCAGGTTCTAGCAAAGCAAGGGGAGGGGTTTCCCTGAGATGGGAGGGAGGGGGCAAGGGAATAGTGACCAGAGGTATGCAGGTGCCTGCTCTGTGGCCAGTGCCTGGCTAATCCCAATGCCTGGCTTCTGTGTCAAACTAGAACTGGGGTGGGGGGGAAGTGGTGATGCTGCCTGGCACTGGGGCTTTGATTTCCCCCACCTTCCCAGCCCCATCTCTACCCTGATCGCAGCCCAGCCTGAGCCTTGGGGTTACCCAGTCTGCAGACACCCTGCCAAGCCTGCTCCCTCCACTTCTGGTTACAGGCAAATGAAAGCAGAGCCCCTTTTAAAGGCACTGATGCAGCCTGGAGGGCCTGGGCAAAGGCAGAAGCAAAGATAACACAGACTCCACAAACATATGGCACCAGGCTCCTGCCCTGTCCCTTGCTCATCTGTAATGATCAGCATGCCCAATGGGCTGCCCAGTGCTTGGCCCTCAGCTACCTCTCCATCCCAGAGACAATCATGATCAGCTTCCAGCCATGGCGTTCAGCTCTTAACATGATTTCTAGGGGTAGGAGGGTTGCTGCCTGGGACTACTTCCCTGCACTAAGGATGCTCGCTTGTTTAGAACTGATCTGGACCTGTCATAGCCCAAAGGGAGATCTGACATTAACCTAAAAACCACTCACCTTAGAAGGGAGGGAAAGAAAGCAGCAGCAGGATGATGCCTTGCTTATATTTCCTTTTCTCAGCTTCCTTTCCTGCATGGAGAGTCCTCACCCTTCACCATAAGAATTATACCTGCTACCTCCAGCATAGGTTGAAAGCAATCCATTAGGTGGGAAATGTTAGCAGAAGGAGCCCGGGGCATGAGAGCCCACAGAACAGGAGGCTGGGAGAGGGGGCCACTGCATCCTAGGATACTGGATGACTTCAGTTTGAACAGCAGAACGGCTGTGGGAGCGGCCACGCAATGGAACAGGAGCAAGGTTATGTCAATTAGAGAGAATCCTTCCCTGAAGTGGCACATCTTTGAGCCTCATAACAAGTGCTTTAAAAGTGTTAACATGCAGCCAACCCAGGAGTTAAGAGTTCCAGGAGCCACCTAAAATTACCATGTAGCAAAGCCCTCAACCTGCAGCTGTGGACAATTTCTCTGTCAAATACTGCTGCAGATAATACCCATCCCTTTACAGTCACCCTTGTGCAGCTTTGTCAGGAAATGGACAGCTGTCAAAGTGACTACTGCAGTTTTTTCATTTACCCTTTTAAAATAAAGCATTATTAGTTAAACTTGCTCTAACTTGTATTTAGAGTGGTTGGCTCAGAATAAAACACAATCCTTTAATGGACATATCCCACACCTCCTGTAATACTTATCTGATAAAGTCCCTTCAGAGAGAGTTAGGCCTTTAAAACACAATGCAATTTCAATCATAATTGTCTTGCCATAATTCTTTTCAAATTTTAGTGAAAACATCTATCTTCTCCGCCCTCTTTAACTGTAGCATTAAGAAAACCTAGACTACTTGGCTAGCTGTAGAATGGTCTACGCAAAAGTGAATTAAAGAACACACAAGATTTTTATGCTCAATGCGTGTCCTGTTTTTAAGGGAGGCCCTGCTAGCTTAAATGTGGGGGGGAAAGCAGGAAAACTTTTCTGAAGGGCAGAGGAGCAGGAGATGACCTTGGATGCTGACTTTTATATAGTCAGACGAGGTTCTTTGAGTAAATGCGATCTCTTTAATTACACCAACTCAAGTAGTTGGAAAAATTCTTAGTAAGCTTTTGGGCACAAACACCCTTCGTCAAGCTGAGGAAGAGTCTACAGATGGTCTGTGCTCTTCCTGGACTTTCATATGGTAGTACATAAAATGCAGTAAAAGACAAATACTTTGTGCTCAAGTCGAAGTAAGAGGCCTGCATCCATTATTCCAGTTTACAGGTATAATGCTCTCACCACAAAATGTAATTAGAAAAATAGTATAGCATACAAGGTAGTGTGTGTACAGTAGGTTATCTGTCGAAAAGACAAGTTAGGATTTTACTTCACTGGCAAGTTTCAACAAGTCACTAAATGCCCCACAACACAAAAAGCATAGTGGAAGTACAGACTAAATCCCTGCAGCCTACAGTTACAACGGGTTCCTGTACACGCACGGGGATGCTGCTCAATACACTGTAATTATAGCACATTGCAGCAGATTCAATTAATTGAGTGCTGAAGTGTGCTAATTAGCATGCTCCAGCAGCTTCTATGTCTCATGTATTCAGCATCCCACACTTCAAAATGGGGGCGGGGTGCTTTAACTAAAGCTTGTTCAATGAGCTTTAGTTAAAGTGCCCCTGCCCCCATTTTGAAGTGCGGGATGCTGAATACACGAGACACTGCAGGCGCTTTAATTAGAGTGGCTCTCGGAGCTGCTCTAATTTAAGCGCCCCCTCCCCCTGAGCACATGTAAAGATGCCCTATGTGCCTAGAGTTCTAGCTAGAAGAAAATCCCATGACAGACAATTCCTGGTAAGCGTGGCCAGAGAAGAAAGCCGAACATATTCACTGCAACAGGCTCAATATACCATTGGATAATTAAACTATGGTTAAAAATTGCTGAACAGCAGCAGAGGGTTTAAGTTGATGAGTACCTTTCTGCTGCTACTGTGACAGTTCTCTGCAGGTAAATCTGTTACATATATATCTGAGCATACCACTAAGGAATGAGACAGCATTTTCTCTGGTCTCATTATGGAAGAGTGCTTGAATCAGTGATAAGACAAGAAGAGGCAGCTGCAAACAAGCCCAGGTCCCAGAGTGCCAACATGTGGCTTCATATACTTCAACTGGCAAAAAGGGTTATTTTCAAGGATTCAAACATGGCAACTTAAGCCTGTTTTTGTTTTTTAAACAAAGTAGAGTTTTGAGACGTACTCATAAGAGTTCAGCTCAGATACTGTCTGGTGCTGAGGGGAACTCCTTTACCTCTGAGATCTTTGGCAGAGATGTCATGGAGAATTTTGTCGTGAGCTTTTTATAATATAAAACCTTCTACACGTCCATCTTCAGAATTTCAGCCGTGGGTGCAAATGAGGCTCTGAAGCCTAAAGAAAACTGAAAACCAAAACCCCAAGTGCTTGTGCATCTGCTATTTTATCACTGCCCGTTGTCTACGTTGTTGACACCTACCTTGGTTTTGTGGTAGAACTTCCTGCAGTGACCTAGAATGGTGGCTTGGCTGTTAGCCGGTCTGGGAGAGGATGAAAGCAGCATCTAGAGCAGTGGCTCCCCACCTTTTTTTTTTGCTGCAACCCTAAATCCAGGTCACAACCCCCGCCACCAATTTACTCATGCCTGGTGGCACCAGCAGAGCCTGGGCTGGGCCGGGATCATGGGGGGCAGTGGCGGCGAGAGCCACACGGACCGTGTGCCAGGAGAGACCTGCAGGTGAGAGAGGTGAACCCCCTGTGACCCTGATTTGGGTCACGGCCCGAGGTTGGGAGCCACTGACTTAGAGAGAGCGCTGAATTAAAACTTTGCCCCAGCTGGTTCCTAGAGACATGAGAATTATAGAAAAGAAGGGCTGGAAGGGACTTCAGAAGGTCATCTACCCCAAACCCCTGCTCAAGGCAGAATCATTGCTATCCCATAACAGTGCTTCTCTAACCTACCTATGCAACCTTATCACACGACTACAATGCACACTACCCAAAACTACCCCAACGGGTCACAGGTAAAGCAAAGGGACAAGAGCTGTCAATAGCCTGCCACTTAAGGGGTTTTTAAAATACTTCAGCATATTTACACAAAAGAAATATTTGCATTCTGGATACCTGGATCCTAAATCACAGGGCCTGAAGTACAAAACAGAAAACATTTGAGTGTGGGCATGTGTGTAGAATGTGAATGTAGTCTCCGGGGCTGATATTCAGACAAGTTCGGTTGAGTGAAGAATGCATGTGTGAACTGACTTACCCCCGGAGGTTGCTTCTAGCCCACAACTTTAAGCACTGACTCTGGCAGGCTCCATTGCCGCTGAGCCAATGAACTGAATGGTGGTGGCGCCAGCTGAAAAGCACAGAAAGGCATCTACGGATGGTGTAGCAGACTGCTACACCAGCCACTTCAGCTCAACCGTGAAATTCACTCGCTCTTCTGACCATTTTAAATTCAGTAGCAAATCAGGTGCTACATCATGCTTTGGTCTGATTTTGGTTATAAGAACTTATTTAAGCAATGTCAAATGGTGTCTTATCCATCACGGCTACAACCCAAACCCCTGTCTTATCCATCATACACTAAAGTTGAATGAAATGTGCAAACCTTTAATATAAATGCCTCAATGTATTTTACAAAGGGCAGAATGCATTATCATCTTCATTCTACAGAGATGCAGGTATTAAAACACCCTGGAAAATGATTTGTTCTCTGTTCTTTGGCAGCGTCTGGAATAGGATCTAAGTTCACCTGATTCCTGTTCCTGTTCTAAAACCAGCAGACAAAGTGCTGCCTCTCAAGGTTTGTCTAGACTAGGAGTTCGTGCACATCATAAAAGCCTGGTATAGGCAAGATGACATACTCTTTTAGCATATACTAAGGCCTGGACAAAACCTTGTGTAAATAAAGGAAGTGTATGATCTATAAGACCAGTGAAGAATAAGGAGTTTTTGCAGAGACTATTCACAGTAATATACCTGGGTAAAAATTTAAAAGCTCGCAAATGGCTTAGGTGACTAAGCTCCATTAAAAGTCAGTGGGATTCAGACTGATTTTTTTTTATGTTCCCATTTACTTTCAAGACAACTTAGTGTCCTAAATCAGTTAAGTGTGGTTTTGAAAATGTTATTTCCAATCCATCCAAGCCGGTGAACAAGAGACTTGTGCTGTGAATGTTTCCCGAATGGAGATGTTACTTTATCGAGGTACTATCTTAATGTAGACTCCATTTTTGGGTCCTAAAGTAGCTATAGACTTCAGCTGCAAAGGAATCTGAAAGAGAAAATAAATTGCACCTTTTGAACACTTAATGCGCATGTGTAAAACTTCCACAAGTTCAAAATGACAAAGTTTCCCTTCCTAGAATTAGTTTGTATAGGGATTATTCTAGCAATTGTAGAGAGTCCTTATTATAGTCAGCAGTTAGCAGCATAATGTTAAATATAATTTATGAATAGAGACTTGAGACAATGACTATTGGTGCATTGTATAAATAGCATAGAAAAAGCTCTTTAGAACTGCTGAAGATATAGCACTTGTCATATTTAGTAACATGCATATACTGAAGTACCCGTCTATTTAAAAAGACAGATACACACATCTTGATAGCACAATTTGCCATTGATACTACACTGCTTTGGGCCATCTGCAGATCTGGACTGCAGGGTGCAGACAATTTTGTTTTGATTAAAAACATAATAAATTATAAAAACGCTGTTTTGGTTAAAATAGTGCAACTCAGACTGGCATTTTTATTGCCTGAAGCCACACCAGTGTTCCTCAACACAATAGGCAGGCGTGTTTCCCGAGCCAACAGGTGCTTCCCTTAAACCTTCATCTGTACAAACCTGGGTCTCTGGACACGTTTCAAATCTGAACTTCTGCAAGATCCGCAGCAGGGTCATCTTTGTCTCCAGCAAACCCATTCTCAAACCAATGCAGCTGCGAGGACCTGCCCCAAATGGGAGGTATGCAAAGGGGTGGCGGTGCTTCTTGGCTTCTGCTGTAAACCTGCAAGGTGGAACAATTGGAAACCAGATAAAGAAATGTGTTTTTTACTGAGCTTGATTTTAAATACTGTCTGAGGTCAATGGTTAGTAGCAGCAGATTATGCTCCTTCCCACTGATGCCCTAACATGTCCTTTGTTAAGTGCTAGTTCCTATTCCCAGATAGACTAGCTGTATTTTTCTGTTTTAATCAGGTCATTACAGATAGTTTAAACATTTGTCTAAGGAATAGAAGCTACTGAACACTACTTCAGGCCTCAAATTTAGACCCCATGCATAGATGAATAAAGACCTTGCAGCTGACAAAAGCTAAGAAAATAACAAATTTTATCTTAGAATAAAGAACAACACCTGCCTCACCAAAGCAAAACCAGTGTGATCTGGGACAGCCCAACTTGGATGATCTTCAGGACCCATGCTAAGAAACTAAGCAACCTCACATCCTAAGCTTGTTGCCATAGCATTTGGAGTCATGGAGGAGAAAAAAACCTATGCAAGGGAAGTTAAACAGCATTCATTGCAGATGCTTGCAACAGACACTCCGAGTAGACTGGACTAACCAGACAATTAACGAATGTTGAAGTATGAGAAGAGATGCAATCACAAGCAGTGGACTTACCTCAGCTGTGTCCTGAGAGTGCTGGATAATGGGCTACCCAAACAGGCCAAGTTTTGTTAGTCTGAAGACAAAAGGAAGCCAGCCTGACCTAGAGGGCCCTCTGCAGCACCATGGACTTCTCTTCCAGAACAGGTCTGCCCCAAAGCCAGCTTAGCCATATATAGCTGGGGAACTGCCACTGGCGCATAAGGGAAACTATGGAGCCCCTTCGCATATATATACAAGGGTTTATGATAGCTGCTGCCCCTGTACTTGAGGTCTGCAAAGGTCCAGAGACAGGTGATGAATGTAGTAGGACTTAAATGTGGTGAGAGATTTGCACAGCTATTTTAAGACAATACTTATTGAGCTTCTTGCTTTAGAAGCAAGAAGGTTTTTTGATGCATTGTCTCTATTAACAGTAGTATCTAGACACTAGGGGTGCCTATACACAAGCAGGGAGGCTGCTCCAACAGGCTGTAATTCTGATTTCATAAACTCCATAGACATTAGGGCTGGAAGGGACCTCGGAAGATCATCAAGTCCAGCCCCCTGCCCAAAGGGCAGGAAGTCAGCTGGGGTCATAGGATCCCAGCAAGATAAGCATCCAGTTTGCTCTTGAAGGTGTTCAATGTAGGCGCTTGAACCACCTCCAGCGGCAGGCTGTTCCAGACCTTGGGGGCTTGGACAGTAAAGAAATTCTTCCTTATGTCCAGCCGGAAACGGTCTTGTAATAGTTTATGACCATTCGACCTAGTCGTCATCCCTTGGGGCGCTCTGGTGAACAAACGTTCCCCCAGATACTGGTGGTCACCCCGATAAACTTATAGGTGGCCATCAGATCACCCCTGAGCCTGCGCTTTTCCAGGCTAAAGAGCCCCAGGGCTCTCAGCCTGTCATCGTAGGGTCTGCTTCCCTGACCTCTGATCACGCGCGTGGCTCTTCTCTGGACTCTCTCAAGCTTCTCCACATCCTTTTTGAATTGTGAAGCCCAAAACTGGATGCAGTACTCCAGCTGCGGCCTCACCAAGACCGAGTACAAGGGGAGAATGATGTCCCGGGATTTGCTTGAGAAGCATCTATGGATGCAAGCCAGCGTTTTGGTCGCTTTACTAGCCGCAGCATCGCATTGCAGGCTCATGTTCATCTTGTGGTCAATGATGACCCCCAAGTCTCTTTCTTCCATAGTGCTAGCCAGCATAGCACTGCCGAGCCTATAAGGATGCTGCGGATTTTTCTTCCCAAGGTGGAGAACCTTGCATTTATCAGCGTTGAACACCATCAGATTCTTGTCCGCCCACTTGCTGAGCCTGTCCAGGTCAGCCTGGATCACCCGCCTGTCTTCTGGTGTGGATGCTTTGCCCCTTGATTAATCAAGTCCGCTGGAGCATGGCAATTACCGTGCTCCAGTAGCCTCCCACGTCTCATGTATCAGCGTCTCTGCACTTCAAAATGGCAGTGAGGGTGCTTTATCTAAAGCTTGTTCGATAAGCTTTAGACAAAGTGCCCTCGCCACCATTTTGAAGTGTGGGGTCACTGATACATGAGATGCTCCAGGTGCTTTAATTAGAGTGGCTCTCAAAGCCACTCTAATTAAAGTGCCCTCTTCCCTTCCCCACACTCCTGGAGCACACGTATAAATACCCTAGAGGCCCTTAAATGAGATCAGGACCCTACTATACTAAGCATTGTACACAGTAAGAAAAAAGTCTTGTGTCAAGATGAAAAGGACTTGAAAGCAGTAACCAGAATTATGGCATCTGTAATAAAAAGTGGCTAGTACTCCCATTTTGGAGATGCCCCATAATTTAAGAGCAAAAGGACTAAGTAAATTTAGAGTAAGTAAATTCATTTTTAGGCCATGTTATCATCCTGGGGTTAGCTCACCAGGAGAAAGACCAGAAAGTCAAAACTGTAGCTGCAGTTTTTTAAAAAAGAACAGGCTAATTTTATGACCACAACAACTAGCGCAGTCTAAGATGAGAGTGCGAGTAATTACAACTCCTGCCTCAGAGAGAAGGTCAAGAAGAAATTCACGGCAGCTTTGCCAACCACAGCACTGCAGTCAAAACTAATATAGTCACCATCCTCGATTCCTCCGCAAACCCATACTTCCCTTTTAACCCATCACCTATACACTGCCAGAGTGTGGGTGATAAGATTACAGCGTCCAACAGCCAATGAGGGTGCAGACAGAAGTGCAGCTCCCCGCTGTAACTGAGCATTTTGCAGGAAACATTCTAAGTTGCAATGATCCCCTGGAACAAACAGAAGTTCACTCTTGGTTCCAGGGGAATCTAGCTACTGGGCTGCCAGCCTGCAGCCGGCATCCCCTAGCAACAGCCCCTCCTCCCTGTAAGGCTGCAAATTTTTCAGAACGGGAGGGGGGAAAGAGAGCAGAAAGAGCTCCTTGGGGTTCCCCTGCTGGTGCTGGAGGGTGGGATGTGTGAACTGGAGCTTCTCCACCTTGGGGAGGCTCCAATACACCTGGCCTACCCTCTAACAGGGGCTGAAAAAGACTCAGACTCCCTTCATTCCCTTTCCCACCTCCCATTCTGAAAACACTGACAGGCTGGCAGTGCGGACAGAAGTCACAGAAGATGCTCTGTGTTGAAACATCTTCATCTGACCCCTCATGCAATGAGGGTTGAGATTTTCACCTGATCAGCCATTTTTGAAGCTGTCTGCAGTCATGCACTTGTATTTGGTCATGGCTGTAGACAACTTTCTGCAGCCAAATTGTCAAAAATTGTCATTTATGTCTGTGCTCTAAAAGACCCAACCATCACTGTTGTGCAAAATTTGCCAATAAAGACCATGTAGCTATCCTTGACAGTATATCACAACATGGTGTTTCTTGGGTCCCTAACTTGGTGCTACCTCTCTTGATGGGCTCAACTGCATAAAGCAAAAAACTAGCATAGATCATAGGCAGTGCTTTTGTGCAAGAACCCTTAAAATAGTTATGTTAGTTCTTCTAAACCAGAGTCAAGATTTTTGCATCACACCATGGTGTTTGTGAGGCAACTACCTTTTTCCAGTAGTTTTCACAAAGTGGCCACTTAACACAGATCTGAGCAGCGGTGTCCACAAAACAAGACTGTACTTTGCATAGCACTTGATTTGGTAAAATTCTGTGAGCACCTTTTGTTTGCTAAAATTGGCTTGGGAGTAGTATAGTCCACATGCAGTTACATAAGCAGGTCTCAGTTTAGACCAAGAGGCCTAGTTAAGACTAAGTGAGAAAAGCTTTTTGTGGTCGCCTGTCCTGCTAGGCCAGGGCTGCCAACCCAGTACTTTTTAAAAAATGATAAACTGCAAACTTTTTACTGACAACCAAACTTTTTTAGTGACATATGTTTTGCATAATGTAAATATAACCCCTCTGCCAGCCCCTAGGTGGCAGTGGTTAGATGGAGGGATTCAAATTTAGGGGTTTAACATCAACCATATTAAAACAAAAATTATTGTCACTAAAAAGTTTACAGACTGTAAGTAAAAAAACCTGCCTTCAAGGAAAGCAGCTGTCAGAGTTAGGGGACAGCCAGAGGAGAGGGATACAGCAGCATCATATGGTTAGGCAGAGAGGAGAGGGCTATGCAGGCTCATGTGAGCCACAAAGTCCTGACCAGAGTTCCCTGCAAGGTTCTACCCTGCTCAGATACTGGGCGATGCTGCCGTGCTCTATCTGCCCATCAGACTACTTGCTTAGCATGTTTACTGTCTGATCCAGTTTTTTTTATGGACTCCACGGACATATGTTTTTTGCCCTATTTTTGATGGGCTGCCTGTACATTTATGGACAGTTGGAAGCCCTATGCTAATAAGACGGAAGAGTTTAGAATCCTATAATGATCTCGAATCATACCTTGGCTTCAGCAATTGCTGAGCACATAACCCCCAAGACTAGCCTGACATGAGGCCTGCTCTGAAAGAGCCTTAGGCTGGCAGGGGATTCTGGATTGTTACATGCAAATGAATAGCAGGGACAGTTTATCTTGCTTGAGAATTTCTGTATATACGAGTGATATAAACAATAGCATTTGATCTGAAATAAGTTATATTGATGCCAGGGAGGCGATTACAGATGCATCCTTTTTAGGATGGACATCTATAGCCACCTAGTATAATGGAAATGATGCGGGATGTGATCTAAACTCTCAACTGGGGGTAGCTAAAGCTCATCCCAGGCTAACAGCTGATTATTGTGGTTATGCTGGACACAGGAATTATGAAGTGAAACCAGGTGCTTAGCATGTCTGTCTGACTACTGATCCCTAAAAGGCATTTCCACTGCCTGTCACAGGAGTACTGGGAACAAATTGCTTATACCCACAGTGCTCCTCCTTATTCATCTGATAGGAAACATCATCTGAAGCAGGGCTTTAGGTTAAATGAGTGTAAATAATATCAATGCTGCACAAGAGAAAAACATGTTTTCCCCACCTACCTCTCAGGGATGAACTTCTCAGGTTCTGGCCAGAACTCAGGGTTATAATGGAGGTATCCAACTGCAGTTTCCACAACTACCCCAGCTGGAATTTGCTGTCCCATAACTACGCAATCCTTTGAGGCTTCCCGAGTAAATCTGCAACAATAAATGCAGGCTGAACATTAAAGATAAAAATGCAGGGCCAAGGTGTTGGAATCAGCCGTAGAACAGTACAATGCTTAAGATAGCATTCCTGCCACAGAGTCAAGTCCATACTTTTGAACACTAAAATCATCTTCGCTACAGAGATTGTGATCTTTTCAGGGTCAAAGTGCTTTCACTTGCTCTACCAGCAGTTAGAATCTGGTCCCCCTACTACACCTCTCCGTCCATCAGTGGTGACCATTATGAAACCCAATCCTTAACTGTTTGGACAAATATTGTTCATGTTTGGTGTCTGTCTCATGCTGAACCTTTTGGAAAATTACAGCCAAAATCATTTGGTCATTTTTGAGCATAAGGCCAGGGAAAAAGTCAAGTGCTCAGAAGTTAGGAAACACCAAACTGAGGTTGCCTTTGCAACCTTTATTTGGCTTCTTTATGCATGTGCATTCTGATGGATTCTCTAATGTTGTGATCCCTTACCAGCCTTTCCTTGGACATTTGCCCCATTCACTGCACACAAAGGGTATATGTTAGTTATAAATCAGAGGCAGGGGGTAAAGGAGTCTGTTGTCTGTAGTGGCTCTGCCTCATTCATTACAATGTTGGAAAGTATGTAGTGACTGAGGCAGGGGTACCTGAAAGAAAAAGAACGGTGCTATGGTAAAGGCAGTCCTGGAGAGCCACTACCCTTCTGCCCTGGAGTTCCCATGAGATATTAAGAAAACCCTAAAGCAAACTTCTCCCTCGCAATCACTTGTGTGTTTCTCACAAGTACCTGACTTGAGATGCTTGATTTGCAGGAGTGCTGAGCTGTAGTTGGTGGGAGCTGTGCTTAGAGCCGAGACAATGCTATTCAGTGCAACCATGTCAAAAAATCAGGTCCCAATTGTCTCAAGTTGGACACTCACAATTGGTGGATACTGTTGAGCTTACGTTCTCTGTGCTTCAGTGGTGTGAAAATAAATAAATTGATATCTGTGAAACTTTCAGATACCACAGTGATGAGCATCACTGAAGTGCCCATGAGGAAATTAATAACTCTGTATTGCTACAGTGACGGTCATAGCGTCATGTATAGATGTGCCCTTTGAGTGCTTGATTTTGCCACTATAATGAGGATCTTTACATGTCGGTGTTTCTTTTTTGCAAGTGTAAGTGTAATTCAGTATGTATATTGCCAGGGCATCCAGAGATTCCAGTGCTAACTGCAGTTCCCAGAGTGCACTGGTATCACCTGGTGGCTGTTAGGGAGCCTGTCTGTGAAATGAGTTTGCCATTAAATAGTCACTGGAAAGCCCAGAAACCACTACACCTACCTTCCTTGTTAAAGGGAAAAGAAGGTATTTATCTTTTAAAGACACTTGGCTAGAAAGTCAGAACATTGGACTTAATTCTTATTTTTGTCATAAATTCTAGTGTGACTTTGAAAGTCACATGAGCTTTTTGGAAAAAAGCCCCAGTCCTGCTCACTTTTAAGCACTGAAAACTTAAGGGTAAAATTTTCAAGAGTGCCAGGGGTTTTGAAGTCAGTTTTGAAGATGGGGTTTGGAGACCTTTAAAAACATCTGTGATCTCTCAGTGCTCCCCACTCCAAAACGGGAGCAGTGCTTCCTGTTTCTCACACTTGTCTGCCTTGTCTGTTTAGTCTGGAAGCACTACAGGATAAAGAATGTTTTTATTGGGAGTTTTTACTGCACTGAACACAATGGGACCATGATCTCCATTTGGGCCTGGATGTGCTACAGTAAAAGATAATTGATCCCAGCAGACATGAAGGACTGCCTAGACTCTGGAGGCTGACTGGTTCCCTCACTCCTAAGAAGCACTGCCTCCAGATCAGCAGTGAGCTCAGTATTGGAGGTGACACAAAAGACCTTGTACTGCTGCTGCCTGCCTTGGATCTATTTAGTGAATACACAGAAGATTTTGGTCTCCAAGGACTCCTATACATTTGCAGGGAGGCTGCTCTGAGACATTGTAATTCCAGCACATCGGAGCAGACTTCATTAAATTGATTCTGTTGGAACGTGGAAATGAACATGCTCCATCAGCCTCCAGCGTCATGTGTATCCACATCCCCACGCTGAAAAATGGCAAGGTGGCTTTAAGGTTTAAAGCACTCCATCACCATTTTTCAGCATGGGGCCGCTGATACATGTGATGCTCCAGGTGCTTTTTAAGTACTGGAGCTCCAAGAGCACCTTCCTCCCCCACCACCTCCCAGAGCACGTCTATAAGGCTGTCAGTTTGGCACCAAGGCATTACACTTTTGTGCTCTCTCTCACACACACAAATAAAAATGGTAATCCAGAATTATAAACCTGGTGGAAAATACTGAAATATTAAAAGGACATTTTCAAGTCATCCCTTCTCACTCTAAGGTGAATACGATGTGTGTGAAGGGCACCGCATCAGCAGTTCTACACAACAAACTTCCCTGTTTAGTTGTCTTGTTTTTAAATCACTCTCATTTATAGCTATTGAATTTTCTTAATTGTATTCTATTTTGAGATACAAGTTTTTATTATTGTCTTATCATGTTAGCATCATCCTGATGCACTGAACTTTTCCTATTAATTCAGTAACCATCAGAGTAAAAGCCAGATCAATATATAGCACAAATGACACCAACAGGAGCTTCAAAACATCTTCACTCTATTCTGATATTGTTTTCCATTTGACAAACATTGATTCTTAGCATTTCATATGGAGCTGAAATTTAAATGTCCCTTATGGCAACCTGGCACAACAATTTACATTTACATATTATACCCCTCAGAGTAAAAACACAAATATTGTCATTTATGAACAAGCATAATTAATTTGAATCCCTATGCAACTCCACAAAAGAGCATGGAAAATCCTGACCTCACAGCTTCATGAGTTACTACAAAGTGTTTGGATTTTCAGCTGTTTACTTTTTAGGTATTTGTAACGGCAAGATGAGATTTCCAAAAGCACTGGACATTGGTTTAGTTCTGCTCCCACTGAAATCAAGGAATTTTTGCCACTGGCCTCAACTGAAGGAGAGTGACCAATACTGAAGGCTTTTAGAAATACCCTTTTAAATGTATGCTTCTGTTCTATTACAGCTTTGAGATGTTAATTTATTTATTTCTTCCCTCCCCTTACTCCCCACTTCATAAACCAATGCTTCTAGGTTCACTGTTTTCATTTAGGGAAATTGGATGCATCTACATCAGACGCTGACTGCTCAGTAGTCATTATTACATGGCAGAAAGCATGATGCAACGCTACTGTGCAGTAATAACAGACTACTGTGCAGTCAGTGTCACCTAAAAGCTGTTCAGCATTGCTACTGCTCAGTAACTCCGGCTACTATGCCGTCATAATGTACTTGTTTATACAAATACTAAATGACTGCACAGTGACGACTGCATAGTCAGCATCTCATGTAGATATGGCCATTGGGTATCAACAAAGGAAAAGGTTTTTAAACCTAATGGAAAACTAAATACAACAATAGTGCACTATGGGCACATCTACATGTGAAATTAATGCACCTGAAAATGCACCTGTGCAGAAAATTTAGGTGCATTAAATTGGGCCCCCACACACATTTGAATGTGCACCAGTTGGGAGCAAATTTGCTCCTGACAGGAGCAGTTCAGTTTAGGGCCACTCCTGTCCTGCTGTACCCCCCTGCAGCAACTGGGGGAGCTCTAGGCTCAGATGCCAGCTCCAGCCTGGCAGGGGGCACAGGGGCTGGTCCCAATCTCCAAGGGGCGGACCCATCCCAATATCCACATGGCTGGGAGGCAGCTGCCCAGCAGCCAGGACACCTCTCCCAGGTATGTGAAGATCAGGACCCATCCTGATCTCCACATAGCTGGGAGGCACTGTCCACATAGCTGGGAGGCACTGTGCTGCTGAGCAAGGACAGCTCTTCCTGTCCCCTGTGGCCCCCCACTGCCTAGGCTGACCGGGTACAATTTGCTCCCAGTTAGCATCTACACGTGCACTTCGGCACATTAATTTATTGTGCCAATTTCTAGTACCTGTATCTTCAGGCACTAGAAAATGGTGCATTAGACTAATTTACTGTGAAGTAATTGCTGTGCACATGTAGATGCCAATGTTTTACTGTGCATTAGAATAGTCTAATGCACTGTAAAGTGTTTTGTGTAGACGCATCTTATTAATGCAGAACAGGTTAGAACAGAATTAGCCGTACACATAGTACAATGCAGCTTTTTGAATGTGGCAAAGTGACATGCACAATCTTCAGAAGATCAGGGCTTTTAATACATTTCAGGGTAACTGGCATACTGAGAGAATGGACTAGGAAAGTCTACACTCCAGAATTACTGAAGCCTGGAGCACAATAAAGAAAAGCCAGATGACATTCGAAGTTCATTCTGCTTCATATAGACCATATCCCCTGATTTCAGGGACCTGAAGAGTGGTGAAAGGGACTCCTTGCCAGCAGGCTTTGAAATTTTGCATTAGATAAACTGGAAGCCTTTCACTGGGCCACACACAATCTCTCGCAAGTACCTGAGCTGTATTGCTGTTTGCATGGAAACCAAGAGTCTGGCTTCCAAACAGAAATTTCTATCATGTTTAAGTAATGACTTACTCTATGGAAGACAGAGGCAAAACACATACCTGAATGCAGGGGGATACATGCGCAAGGTCTCTGCAATCACCATATCCAGGTAAGCAAGTTCTTGCACATTTTGGTAGTCAGGGACATCCTAGAAAGAAGGAAAGGAGGGAAGAAGTGCTTGTTAACTTTCCTCACGTTTAAGTGACCGGTATTAGATTTTCCCAGGCAATGGGTTTCTATTTGCTTGTAAGTCATCTGTATTTTGCTGGGTAATTTTCCCATCTAAAATAATAAGTAAAAAACATATAAAAATACAGAAATGTTGGTTGTAAATAAATAAATGTATAGCATATCCCTAGCCATGGAATGTGCTACAGCTACACAGTTAAACAGAATAATGAATCCACATATTGGAAGTTATTAAAGCAGAGAAAACAAACATTAAGATCCCAAACAAAGTGATGTTCTTTTTAAATATAAACTGCCGTTTGCATGAAGAGTTTGTTAGATGGTGAGCATCCCTAGCCACAAATATTTTTGCTTAGAAACTGTGGATCCTTCCGCTTTTGTACTTGGAAAAGGCTCAGAAAGCAACAGAAAAATGCTGGAGCTGCAACATCTGGAGATGCCACGAGGGGGACCCTTTTGCATCAGAGAATGGTTTGGCAAGGCAAATTTCATTATGGCAAGGTGGAGGATTTGAGGAAAGGCCAAACAAAGGTACCACCAGGATGCCTTTTTGACAAAATCCAGCAGCAGCAGGAACTGCTGCTACTGGCAGTAGGTTGTAGTAGTAAGTGACTAGCTGTAGGGAGAGATCTGTTCCCTCCCACAATGAACCCTTGTGGAAAGCCAGGACATTTGATCCTTGTGTAGCAAACTACAATTTGGCTCACATGGATGTAACCCTGCAAGCATCCAGAACAGCTTACCATTGACAAAGGATGCCAGAAAGATACAAGCAACAACCCCAGAAAGATACAAAACTTATTCTGCCTCCAAGGGGCTTATGTTTGGAAAAGCAACAAATCCTGTAAAATGATAAGGAGAGCTGTGTGACAAGTAACAAAGTTAATTCCCCTCAGCCTGACACACAAATGCAGTGCTCACAATTTTGCTCACCATTTTTCTTAGAAAACTAAAAGAGGCTGCTCATGTAATTATTCAATTTTCTCAGCAGAGAGCAGCAAAAGCTCATCTAAGAACCTTCCTAGCAAAGCAGAGTTCCTTTCAAGTTAAAGGCTCTCCCCAAAGCTGACCTGGCGTAAATCAGAGGGAGGCATCTTACTTCGGACCAGACTGAACCTCTTATAAAGTTTCGGGTCCTGTGCAGTTCACAAAAGGGACTGTTCTTTATTTATTCCATCAGTTTTCATGTATAATGCATATTTTATTGAATTTTCATGTAAAAACATATGGTACATACAGAAAATACTAAGCAGAGAAAAATTCCAGATGGCTTGCAGAAATGTACAACAGAATGTGAATACACAGCGAGGTTAGACTGTCCCTTTCATTCAGAGCCGAGATCCCAGGTGCCACACTAACTCATCTTTTCTAGGAGGGATACAGGTAAGGTTTCTTCTCATTTCTCAATTTGAATAGTGGAGGCAGAGAAACAAAGTAATTTATTCTAATCAACGCCAGGCCCAATTAAGGGCCACTCATCTCTCAAGTTGAGAGGTTTCATTACTAAAGATTACACAATGCATTTTGTTATTTATTTCAGCAATAGTTACCTACTGCCATTATTTGTATTAGACTCCACAGACTCCAACCAAGATTGTACAGCCCCTTTGTGTTGTGTGTTAGGCTATCGTAAGATAAGTATTGATAATTTATATAGACAAGGCAAAAAACAGCGTGGAGGAAAGAAGTATTACTACCCTCAACTAACAGATGAGGAACTGAGGCTTAAGGAGGCAACATGACTTTCCCAAGGTTACATATGGAGTCTGTAGTGGAGCTGGAATCCAATGTTCTTTTCACATTGTTCAGTATTTCTTCAATATTTATGTAATCGCTCTCAGCTTATTCCTACACTCTGCACTTTTAAATCATCCCCTGATTTCACTGAAACTTTGGGCAAATGAAATCCTTACATAAGGCCCCTGGAGAGAAAATGGCAGAGCCAAGATGGGAACTTAGTGAATCCTGACTTCCAGAAACCAGGCTCAGTCTGTTGGACCACAGTGCTTCTCTTAGAAGCCCTTTACCTAACTCCATAGTGGTTCATTAAGATAATTATAAGGTAACTTGATATAACAAGTCATCATTAACTCACACCATGCAACAAGAAAAAATAAAACATTACATTATGGGAGCTTTTATTAGCTACTTCAAACAACCTCAACTTCTTTAGGGAGTTAACAGTTTAGAAAACAAAATAAGGAAACACAAACAATATTTTCTGTGTCAGAAAACTGCTTTTGCTTACATAAATAAAAAGGGCAGAGGAGTGAGCTCAGCTTTCACTGGCATGGCAGAGACCTCAGGGAATTCACATATCTGCTGCTCCTTAATTGTTGGCATACCCATATTTCTAATGTCAAAGCAGCCAAACCAACTCCAGTGCCTGGTGGCAAGGGCTAAGCCTGGATGGTGCATAGGACACAACAAACTTAAAGCAGATATTTTCCATTTGTTTTTTTCCCCACTCCTGTTCCGAATACCCCTTCAGCTCAATGCATTTCAAAGGAGCTAAAATATGCTTTTCTCCCCCTATATCACTGTTTTGTGTTTATAGCTCTCACATGTTGATAGGTAGGCCTGAGAGGGTGAGGGTTTGTTGTGCAAAGATGCCCTTGTAAAAAAAAATCTGTATATTTATTGTTGCTCAGTGCTGGGGATATTTTAGTTCAGAAATAGATTCCTTTCTGTATAAGGCAGAAAAAACAGGAGGCTCCACACATGTAATAAAACACCCAATATTTTAATTTTGTGACCACTGCGCCTTACACAGAAATTTACCATATTTATCCCACAGTGTTTCTATATTTTTTTTCTTACTGACTTAAAAGTGAAATGACACTGGCAACCACTTTGTTATTTTTTGGCATATTCAAAGGCTTGTTTTTCAGATTTATGGGCACACATTCAGCATTTTTTTTCTTGGATCATTCAGCTGCCTTCAGAGATCCAGAAAGTGCCAGATTCACCAGACACAAAAAGGAAAAAAACTAGGAAGGGGGGACCACTGGGTAGGGCAGTATCCTAAGATCCCAGAAAACTGGGCTCAAATCTGGACGCTAGCCTTCTGTGCAACTCTTGCCCTATGACAGTTGCCTATAGAGAAAATGGGAGTATTAAATTCCCTGTGAGGATAAAATTGAGTAATAATAATGATGAAGTGCTCAGCCAACTACAGTGATGAGGGCTGTGTCAGTACTGAGATCGGTAACACATTGGGGCATTAATGTGATAAAAGATTCTGATCCTGAAAGCCTGACTCCTGCTGAATACAGCTGCAGCATGCCCAAAGGGACCTGCATGTACAGAGCACCCTGGCTTTAGTCTAGAAATGCCTTGTGGTAGGGGTTGCATCTTACTTCTTTTTGAAGGCAAAACAAGTGAAAGCAGATTCCTTCCAGATGAATTGTGATTTGAGTCCTTGTACAAGCGGGTACAATATAATCGACAGCCTAAGATGTATATCAATACATATACACATCTATTTATATGTACATATATCAGGAATACTAAAACTTTGCAACAAGGACCCCACTGACCATTTCTAAGGGGCTAAGCAAGACTGCAAACAAATGTTTTACAAAGTTAATGACCTTCCTCCACTAAAAATGCTATATCGCCAACCCGTAAAAAATCAAATCTAGGTACAGGTCTTGAACAGAACTTCTCAGCTGACACTGTCATGGTGGAGTTTGGTGTAGAAACTCAGAGCAAAATATTAGGCAAAACTTCCTGCAACACATGCAGAGTTTGAAGTGAACCTGGAATTGACTTGGAAACCAGCGAAGAATCTAGAGACATTCTAGTGTTCAAACTAACACTGCTGGGCAATGGGACAGTCCCATTCTACACCAGGCGCAGTTTCTGTGTAGTCCAGAAGGGCCACTTCAGACAATTTAAACCTGAAGTCATAGGAGTGTGCATGACTATGGGTAAAGCCTTCAAAGGGAAGATTGGCATTACAGCAGAACCAGATCTAAATATTACGTGGACATGAGCAGCTCCCAAAAATATGGAATGGGAGGAAAGCACAGAAATGTGTGTTCGTGAGCAAAAAGCCTGATCTTTGAAGACTTATCACCACAGAAAAAGCAAAATTGCTGACAAATTCTCCCGTCCACCCCTACATTTCTTGATTATATAGATCAAAAGCTGCTGATAGATCAAAGAATCTGCTTGGGTTCTTGACCTTTGCCCATCCCAAGATGCAATCAATCCACCAACAAAGCAAGAAGAGTCAATGTGCCATATCCAAATTGAATGCCAGACTAATATAGGGGTCAAAGAAATCTGAGATGCCAAATGATATCAGAGATGTGTCACTGCATCCTTTTTAATAACTGTATTGAGAAAGGCCAGGTTAGAGACAGGATAGCCATTATTGTGACTATCAATGAAAAAGAGAGGGTTTTTTCAACATAAACCTAACCACCGCTGGCTTAATGGAAGAAGCTTGTCCCTCTACATTTTACTTGGCATGTTCAAGTGCTGGGACAAAATTGGGGGAAAACCTGACTAGGGAAGTCTTCACATTTATGCCCTGAAAACTTAGATCTGCCACAGAGGAGTGGCTCAGTGCAGACAGTATTGAATCAATGCTGCTGGCAAAGGCAGAAAGGAAGAACCTCATTGCAAGAAACATTTGATATGGTTTACAAATGGATGCAATTTGGATTCAACATGCTGTCAACCATCTGGAAGAACTCAGAAACTCTCCATGGATACTCCTACAGAAGGAGAAAAGAAGGCTCTCTGCTTTCCCTACAGCCACTGCATAGGATTCGATAAACTCTCAGTGCAGCAACTGAAGTGACTCAGAGGGCATATCTACATGAGACGCTACTGCATAGTTGTAGTTGTTACCACACGGTAGTGCCAGCACATGCCTTTTTTGCAATGCTACTGTGCTGTAGTGTCACATCATGGTTTTTGTTATGCAACGCTACTGCACAGTAGTACCAGGCTACTGTGCAGTCATCGTCTCATGTAGAATAACTGCCACAGGCACTTCTACCTCCATCCTGTACATTTCTTTTGTTGTATATCATATGATCTCCTGCTGGACTTCAACTGCTGCCATGACTTAACAGATTGGTGTGTTAACTTCAAAATTAGTCACCGATAAATGTAAAGTATTAAAAAGAAGCAGATCCATGAATAGAAAATACAGACTATGTATTCAAAAAACTTGCAGCTCCTGCTGATTGCAGTAAGTAGTGAGCACCTCTCAGCAGCTGTCCCACAGGGTGTCAGTGCCCTTGCACATTCTCCAAATATCTCTTGGTTAGTGAGACTGCCTTAGAGACAAAGGGCTCATTTCAGAGGTGATGCACATGATGTAACTTAGGGTAAATGTCTATTGAAATCACAGGCAGTGGTTCCAGCATCAATGTGAGCTATACAAGCAAGCAGGAGACTCCAGATATGTATTATGGGGTTGCAATGGTGTAAGTGATCAGAAAACGTGGCCCCAAGCCAGTGCATCTAGTAGGTGTTTAAGCTGGCATGGTATCTATCACCGGTGAAGAAGCCAGAAGGTGTAAGTTACACCAATGCTGGCTCTCTTTAGAGCTCTTCAGATTTTCTTCTGAATCAAAGACTCCAGCTCCTGACAGAAGATGGACAAGCACTGCCTGCAGAGGGCTGCCTTTGGGGTTTAAAAGGTCACGATGACATCAGAGTTCAAAGGGAAACTTTAATGAGAGGAAAAAAGGGTTTGTTGTGATAAGAGAGGAGCTGCCTCAAAGACTACACACATACAGATTGCCAACCAAACCAGGTTCACACTAGGCCTTACTACAGGTGCCTGAATGCAGAATAAGTAGTATCAGGTAGAAGATGTGAAGTAAGCAGAAAAAGAGAGGGGAAAGTCTTTAAATAGATTTACTCTACTGTATAAAAAGGAGAAAAGATCATCTGTGAACCAATTCTGGCTTCAAAAGTGCATGCACTGCAATACATCCCAGTCTCCAAAACGGGGAGGGAGATCTTCCTGGACCAAGTCCTCTGACAGGCACTGCCTGCTGAATTATCAAATCTGAAGTCGGGGAGGGATTCTTCTGCACAGAGAGCCCTCCACAGCCATGAAGCAGTAGCAAGTTTGGCTTTTGATGTAGAAGGATCTTCTAATTGGAAACTATCCAATAAGGCGGGGTTTAGAGTTTGTGTTCTCTCCTCCCTTCTTGACTGGCAATTTGCTTTTTTGGAGCTAGAGAGGAAGAATAGTTATCCTCCTTAACCAGCTCATTTAATCCATAAAATGACTGGTGAATTCCAGCTAGCTGAGGATTTGCTGTACCCTATAGCCACTTCACTTGTGTTGAGCCAGGTCAAATGGCACAGGGATAACCCATTTCTTGTATCCTTAAAACTTATTTGCACTTAGCCAGAGGCACTTTAGTTCTCTCCCTGTCTTGGTCAACAGATCTCATAGACCTTAGGGCTGGAAGGGACCTCAGAAGATCATCAAGTCCAGCCCCCTGCCCCAGAAGCAGGAAGTCAGCAGGGATCATAGGATCCCAGCAAGATAAACATCCAAATGTCTCTTGAAAGCGTTCAAAGTAGATGCTTGAACCACCTCAAGTGGCAGTCTATTCCAAACCTTGGGGGCTTGGACAGTAAAGAAGTTCTTCCTTATGTCCAGCCTGAAACGGTCACGGAGGGGTTTCATAGATTCATAGATGTTAGGGTCGGAAGGGACCTCAAAAGATCATCGAGTCCGACCCCCTGCATAGGCAGGAAAGAGTGCTAGGTCTAGATGACCCCAGCTAGATACTTATCTAACCTCCTCTTGAAGACCCCCAGGGTAGGGGAGAGCACCACCTCCTTTGGGAGCCCGTTCCAGACCTTGGCCACTCTAACTGTGAAGAAGTTCTTCCTAATGTCCAATCTAAATCTGCTCTCTGCTAGCTTGTGGCCATTGTTTCTTGTAACCCCCGGGGGCGCCTTGGTGAATAAAACCTCACCAATTCCCTTCTGTGCCCCCGTGATGAACTTATAGGCAGCCACAAGGTCACTTCTCAACCTTCTCTTGCGGAGGCTGAAAAGGTCCAGGTTCTCTAGTCTCTCCTTGTAGGGCTTGGCCTGCAAGCCCTTAACCATATGAGTGGCCCTTCTCTGGACCCTCTCCAGGTTATCTGCATCCCTCTTGAATTGCGGCGCCCAGAATTGCACGCAGTACTCCAACTGCGGTCTGACCAGTGCCCGATAGAGGGGAAGTATCACCTCCTTGGATCTATTCGTCATGCATCTGCTGATGCACGATAAAGTGCCATTGGCTTTTCTGATGGCTTCGTCACACTGCCGGCTCATGTTCAACTTGGAGTCCACTAGGACTCCAAGATCCCTTTCCACCTCTGTGCCGCCCAGCAGGTCATCCCCTAGGCTGTAGGTATGCTGGACATTTTTCCTCCCTAGGTGCAGCACTTTGCATTTCTCCTTGTTGAACTGCATTCTGTTGTTTTCTGCCCACTTGTCCAACCTGTCCAGGTCTGCTTGCAGCTGTTCCTTGCCCTCTGGCATGTCCACTTCTCCCCATAGCTTTGTATCATCCGCAAACTTGGACAGAGTACACTTCACTCCCTCGTCCAAGTCGCTGATGAAGACATTGAAGACTATCGGTCCAAGGACCGAGCCCTGCGGGACCCCACTGCCCACACCCTTCCAGGTTGAAACCGACCCATCCACCACGACTCTCTGGGTGCGACCCTCCAGCCAATTCGCCACCCACCGGACTGTGTAGTCATCCAAGTCACAGCCTCTTAACTTGTTCACCAGTATGGGGTGGGATACCGTATCGAAGGCCTTCCTGAAGTCTAAGTATATGACATCCACCCCTCCTCCTGTGTCCAGGCGTTTCATAACCTGGTCATAAAAAGAGACCAGATTAGTCAGGCATGATCTGCCTGCCACGAACCCATGCTGGTTCCCCTCAGCATAATTTGTCCTGCCGGGCTCTCGCAAATGTGAGCCTTGATAATTTTTTCAAAGATTTTGCCAAGGATGGAGGTGAGACTGACTGGCCTATAGTTGCCCGGGTCCTCCTTCCTCCCCTTCTTGAAAATGGGGACTACACTGGCCCTTTTCCAGTCCTCCGGGACTTGGCCCGTGCGCCACAAGCATTCAAATATTCCTGCCAGTGGCTGTGCAATGATGTCGGCCAGTGCCTTCAGCACCCTCGGATGGAGCTCATCCGGGCCTGCCGACTTAAAGGCATCCAGTTCTTCCAAGTGACTCTGCACCATCTCAGGGTCTATGCATGGTAGTCTGGCACCTTGCTGCTGCCTCTCTACAATCCCAGTGAGAGCCTTGTCCTGCCCCTCACTTAGGAACACTGAGACAAAGAACTTGTTGAGGAGTTCAGCCTTGTCCCCCCTGTCCGTCACCAATTGTTTCTGCCCATTTAGTAGGGGTCCTATTCCTCCCTGGGCCTTCCTTTTACTCCCTATATATCTAAAAAACAATTTCTTGTTGTCCTTTACTTGGGATGCCATCCTCAGCTCCATGGTAGCTTTGGCCAGTCTAACTTTGGCCAGTGCCTCCCTACAAGTGCGAGCAGAGGAGGTATACTCGTCTTTGGTGATCTCTCCCTGTTTCCACTTTTTATGTGCTCCCCTTTTGGCTCTTAGGCTGCCCTGGATTTCTCTGGTCAGCTAAGGAAGCCTCCTGGCCCTTCTCCCTCTTTTCCTCGCATCGGGATCGTCTCGCTTTGTGCCCAAAGGATCATTTCCTTAAGGCACAGCCACCCTTCTTGGGCTCCCATCACTTCAAAACACCTACTCTGCAGTGCGTCCTTGACTAATCGCCTGAGTTCATTGAAATCAGCTTTCCTAAAGTCTAGCACTTTCACCCTACTAGTTACCTTACCCACTCGACGTTTTATGAAGAATTCTATTATTAGGTGATCACTGTCCCCCAGATGGCTACCGATCTGTAGGTCCCCTACTATGTCATCCCCCGTTGCCAATACCAGATCCAGTAAGGCATTCCCCCTAGCGGGACCCCCTAGTTTGTGACAGTTCAACCTTGTCATCCCTTGGGGCATTCCAGTGAACAGACATTTCCCTAGATCCTGGTGAGCACCCCTGATAAACTTACAGGTGGCCATCAGATCACCCCAAAAGAGATTTGAAAATCTCTCTCTAGACTTGTCTAACAGAAACAAAACTTCCACCTGGGTGGCAGAAATACCGCATAGTGAAGTATCCCAGTGAGAGGGAGGCAAAGAGGAAATTAAACAAGAGACACAACTTATAGAGGCCCAACAGGCTCAGTGAGAGAATTATAAAATTGGGGTAGGTCTCTTCAAAGGGCCTGTCACCAGTCAAATGCACATTAACTGCTGTAGTTCATATTGAACATAATCTTTCCTGCTATGGAAGTGTCTCTTGGTGGTTACTGCAGAATGTGCAGGAGCAGGGATTTCCCCCTGCCCCCTCTCAGCAGACATTCATGGTATCACATAAGAGCCAGCTGATCAAATTAAATCATTCCACCTCCAGCTGGTATTTTTTATACAGAGGTGAAAGTGCTTTAAATTGGGGTCCAGAGTATAAGGCCCATGTGTTTAGTTTAATCAAATGTTCATTTCCTCACGTTTATGTTTAATATAAAAGGCATCGCATGAATTTTCAAGCTGCAAACAGAGGCCATCACTCCAGTAACAGAGAGTGGGCCTCACCAGTCTCTCTCTACAACTACAGCTTTGTAGGTTCTGCAGTACTATGGGCTGTGAAATGGCTCAGCGCTGTGCTGTATGACAAAACGTGCCATAGACAGCACTGTATCACCTGCAAAGAGAACTGAGCTTTGCAAAAAAGCAAAGGACTGCTGCAGACTCCCACCTACGGGTATGACCTGGTGCCTGCTGAAATCATTGGTTTTAGTAGTTGCTGGATCAGACACTTTGTGCATTAGTAAATAGGTGAAGAGTCACTGTAAAAGATGCAAAATGCTCCATTACTCAATGCAATTATTATTTACTTTGATAAGAGCAGCCCAGTTTTAATACAATTTAACATTTATGGAATGCCTGATGCCTCAAAAGCATTTTACAGTAATAAATATTAAACACTACTACCGCTTTGCATTTCTTTTGCACTTTCTCTCCCAGTGTGTGACAGACATTAATTAGTTGGTCATCCTCTCAATTCTGCAGTGAGGCTCTGCAGATAAAGGTTATCCTGCTTATGGAAGGGGAAGGGCTGTAAAGCAGGAAGGTTCAGGACAATATTTCCAAACTTGAGTGCATAACGTCAAGTCCCCAAGTTCGTATGTCACCTTGCTGATTTTAGGTGCATCAAGTACCCGCAGCTCCTACCGATGTTAGCAGACCCTAGGCACGGACTGGCATACACTTGGAGCAGCTTCAAAAGGGGAGGGGGAGCAGCTGCGTGGGAGCATGCAGCAGCTGTTATGCTGAAGCTGTTATGTGCACATGAGCCCATAGTGAGACAAATGAGCTAAATCACCCCAACTTTGAACGTGGATGAAGCTGAGTTAAAGCTGGAGCACTTTTGCTCCATTGGTATAGCTACAGGCTCCCAAGCAGCAGCTCTCTCCCAACTTTTGAAGCCGCTCCAAGTGTATGTCTGTCCTTAACCTACAAAGCAGCAGAACCTGGCCTTGAAATGATAGACAAGAATTGTACCACACAGCATTTAAACACATCTTATATACAAAGAGAAAGGGTTTGTTTGTGGGAGGTTAAGGATTTCTGTGGGTGTAGGATTAGTCTCTTATTGGACCAACTGCATGGTTGGGAGAGATTTAGACAAAGTTTGGGGCACAAAGCAGCCTTTTTCAAGAGGTTTTTTTTAGCTGCCAAGATTCCAATTCAGGGTTCTGTGTTTATCCTGGGTGAGGTGATGATACTACATACATTGAAGCAGAGCTGGGACCTGGATTCTTTACAGCACTTTGTAGGTCTAAGCTCTTGCTATACAACCCTGAATCCAGTGCATAGCAGGTATGAAGAAACTGGCTCCTGCTCCTGTTGAAGGCAATTGGAAAACTCCCATTAACTTCTACAACACAGGATCACGGCCCACAGGAGGAAATGCTTTCTGAATTTATGGATTAAAAAAAAAAAAAGACTGCAAATTCAATGGAAATATCACAACACACACATACCAGACCTGAGTGCTGCATTGCCTTATCTCTGTGACCCCTTGTCCTTCCTTCAGCCATCCCCTCCTAAAGGGCCTCAGTCAGAAAAGCATTAGTGCGTGCTTACGTGCTTCCTGAATCAGGGCCATTTTATTACTCCCACTTACTGTGCTGTTTCTTAAATAAGGGAGGGTCTACATCAGATCCAAGTAAGAAAAAGGTCTTTTTGGCAAAATGTGAAGAAAGTCTCTATTTCTGTTGAATTATTTTTTTTTCTATTTCATCAAAAACCTGGTAAAATCCATACAACATCCTGGCAATACAGAAACACTTTCATTTTTTCATACTTCTAATGAGGGAAATTAAATACATTTGCTGACCTGCTTGAGTTATATCTTTTCATTTGTTCTAGAAAGCAAATCTTCTATGTTGTATGAAACCTAAGAAATAAATATGATTCACTGTCATTCGACACACCTTAACTGTACTTAAAATCATTTTTGCCTCCTCTTCCTCCTTCCAAGATGATCCTTTAAATCAAGCAGTCCAAAACTATCCCCAAACCCAACTGGAATTTAGTTACTGGCCAAGGTGCATTACTTCTGTACAACTAAGCCATGACAATCCTGAGAGATATTTGTACCAACCAATTACAAAACAGCCCAGCACAGGTCTATCTGAAGATTTCTCCTCATTTCTCCAGCATCCTCACATCCATACGGCCGTGGAGAAAGTATCATCATTTCCTAAAATTTCTTCTTCTCACTTAGATCTAGCCAAGCCCCAATGGTGCTGTGTTTTGCATTGTTTTTGTGCTTTCCTCTCACCCTTTTGCTTTCCCTTTCTGGAGTAGTGTGGAATAGCTGTCCATATGTTTATAATTTAATCTGCACAGTGTTTTGCTCCTGACTGCACAGATATAGATACTAGGCTATTGAAGGCAAATTGGAGCTCTCTAACAAGGGGTGGGGAACGATAACAGCTTGGGGAAGAATTTCATCCTGCTCTATCCAAAGAAACTCTCTTGCCTTTAATCCTGCAGGTGAACTAATTTCTCCCTGAAATCCCCCAGAAATTTGCAGGGTATTAATTATCTTATCTAAAAGAGCAGAGAACAGTTTCCTTCAAGGAACTAAAAAGTGCATGTGTATGTAGAATAACAGATTTAAAAATCGTAACTCATGAGGCTGCATTCTCCACTAGTATAAATTGGCACAGCCTCACTCAAGTGAATGAAGCTTTATCAATTAATCCCATCTGAGGATCTAGCAAACAAGGTGCAGTTCTAGTCTGGCAAAGAAGTTAGTATAAGGAAATTGGATCTTCGTGCTTTGCAGATGGTGTAGAGATTCAGAGTTGAGGAATCTCTAGTGATTGTGTAGGAGCAGGAAGAAATCCAGTTTAACTTCAGATTCCAGGGCCAGAAATGAGAACATTTTTCACTAACTTATAAATCAAGCCGGGTCATTTCTAACAGACAGTGGAATTTGTGGTTCAGGATGGCAGGAGACAAAACAGGAAAGCAGACAGTATTCTCTACTCATGTTCCCTTCTGCTGTACATATGAGAGAGACAATATGTTATTCTGAGCTTCTGTGCTTACTTTAAGGGCTCAAAACCATCCTGGCCTGGACAACAGCTGATAAGCTCCTCCTTCCTTTCTGAGAAGGCCTTCACCTGGCCTTGACTCGATTTTGCCCCTTTGTGTTGCTTTTTGTTTCCTGTCCCTGACCCTGTCTCTTTTCTTTCTCAGCCTTTCCAGTGTAACCATCGTCCACCACTCCACATAGTCTCTGCTGATGCCCTCTCACCCTCCCCCCACCTGACATTATGGCTTCTCTACCTCTGATGAAGCTCCATCCAGGACACAATTTTATTTTTAAGGGTGGAATGAAGACAAATGACTATAGAGGACAGGAACCCTTCAAGTGGCTCCATAATGGGGTAAAGATGTATTTGAACTGGTTGCAAAATGGTGGACATTTGATCTTGAAGCTACAGAGACACAGATGTGGCACCCATAAGTCATTTCTTCAGAAATTGCACTTTTCTGTGTTCACCTGAAACTGCTTCCTTGGTAACTTCCTGGAAGGGAGTTCACTTAGTTTGCAAAAGTGCTGCATCTACCATCCACTTTAGATAGTAGGTGTAGTATGAAGAGAAGACAGATCCTTATATTCTGTCTCAAGATGAGCATTTTTCTATTAGAACCAAGGTGGAATACTAGTCTAGGACCTGTCGTCTGCATGGATATTTGACACAAACTCTCTGTTTTAAGTGCGAGGGCAGTTACCAATATGTACATCCTTACCCACCTTAATCATCCAATCATCATGAATCAAGTTCCAAAATATAAAGAGATTTGCTTAAAAATCTTAAGATTTAAAAAAATGATAGATTTGGACTTATTTTGCTTGCTATCTAGCTTCTGAATCAGGGCTTGTGTGTTCATGGTTCCTCTGCAACTATGAAGAGTGGGACTTAATTTTCTTAAATGAAAGCTGAGATTTTGGTTTATTCACCTGACTTCCAGAGTCTAGAGATTTATGGAAAACACCATCCATCATTAGACTTGTGATAAAAATCACAAAAGCTGATAAAACTATATTCACTGAACAGCTGGTATTCTCTTTAGCTACCTGCTGCTAAGCAGACATATAAAATCACAGGGGTCTTTTAAAATGTGTAAGAAAATTGGTATTTAAATGAATAACAACATCAACAATACTTAACCCCTCATCCTAGCACAATCCTCAAAATACTGAATGTTTTGATGCAACATTTTTAGGACCCTGACTACCTCAAGCTACGGGAGCTAGGTGCCTAGCTTCCCATGAAAATCCCAGCCTTAATATCTTAGTACAGTTACAGGATGGAACTCAAATAATTGGGAGAAAATTGTGCTGAGTCTATACATGCCATTTTACTTCTGCTGGGTGCCAAAGAGGGACTGAAAGGGAAGAAAAACAAATTCTGGCTGCTGCTATCCTACACAGATCCACTTATCTATGGCTGAAGCTCAGACAGCTGTGTGACTGTAAATGAAGAAATTTAATTAAAAAGTAAAAAATGTAAACCAGCACGATAAAAAGGACCCCTCCCCCTTCCAACTTGATGTCTAAATAGAAGCTTATTTAACTGATGAAGGGTGCTTATTATTTCCTTGACTTCCATGTGGGTGAAGAAATCTAGGCTTCTCTCTAGTGAACGAACAGGAAAATCACTTGCCTCTTGTGTGAGCTTTATTGTAGATAGTGGTATGATATTTTTTGGACTGGGTTCATATTTGTTTTTAACCCAGAGCCAGTAGTACAGTGATACATTTAAATATTACATAATAGACTATGATATAACAGTATTCTACATTAATGATCCAAAATGCTGCTTCTTATACCAGAGTTTGCTCCAGTCTACAGAGTAATACTGGCCATTGGAACAAGGAGTATAGGTGGATAAGGCCAAGGAAAGAAGACCACTTGGGAACATAGTCTTTATTCTTCTCAACCTTTGGCTGATGCAAGTGTGGCAGGCTGGCTGGTGGGCTCATTGGCAGCCCGGATTGTTAGCTTGAGCCCAAAAGGTTTGGGCTCCCATTGGTGGAGGCAGTTTCCCTTTTCCACCAGTCAGAAGGGAGAAAGAAGGCAGCCCCACCCTGACCCAGAGGTGAGGTGAGAGAGAGGACCTGAAAGGGAACTAACTCCTTGAGCTTCCTGATTGGTCCATTTCCAATCTGGGGGTGGAGCCTCCAGAGGGAATAAAAGCCCATGTGCCAAGCACGCAGGTGGCTTTGACGATGAAGAAGGGCTGAGAAGAGCTGGTGGAGCCAACCAGCGGGGCACAGCAGTTGCCCCAGAAGCACCCTCAAGACGCCTTTGCCAAACAGGGAGCAGCAAGCAGTAAGTGGCTGTGTCCCTGCCGTGCTGTAGAGCGAGCCACAGCAACAGTGCATAGATCGGTGCATGGAGGGTCCAGGAGTGGATGGGACCCTGGTAGCTGCACAAGGCAGCGTGGGTCTCCAACTCTGCATGAGGCAGGAGTGACAGTGCACAGATTGGTGCATGGAGGGTCCGGGAGCAGACGGCACCCCAGCGTCTGCACGAGGCAGTGCGGGTCTCCAACCCTGCACGAGGCAGGAACAAAAATACACAGATTGGTGCACAGAGGAAATAGGAATGGATGGGACATCAGTGGCTGCACAAGGCAACGTGGGTCTCCAACCCTTCAAGAGGCAGGAGCCCAGCATCCTCGGTGCACAAGGCAATGCACAGGGCTGGTGAAGAGCTGAAAGGGACTGCAACAGCTTTGCGAGGTAGCATGGATCCCCGACCCTGCATGAGGCAGGAGCTAAGCCATCAGTGCACAGGGCCCTAAAGCTGACAGGTCGCTGTGGCTGCATGAGGCAGCACTGGTCCCAGTGCACAGGGCAGTGCACGGTGGGTTGCGAGGGGGCTGATAGGTCCCGGTGGCTTCACCAGGCAGTGCAGGCCTTCCTGCTGTGAGCAGTGGCTGGATGGGTTGCCCACCCCTGCAAGGGAGGACACTGGGAGTAATGAGTTGCCCGGAAAGGGAATTCCCATAGTAGAGGAAGGGCCTTCCTCACTGTGGGGTGGAATCAAGGGGAAGCCCCTGAGGAATGGGAACAATTCACCTCTGGGCACAGAAGGGAGTCTAGGGATCCTGTTTGTTAAGGGTGGTGTCATGGTTATGGGTCCCTCCTAGTTGAGCAACCTGGAAGAGGGTAACTATGTTCTATTAGGTAATGGGATCGTTCCCTGGGTTGCCATTTTTTCTTAGGGCACAGCTGCAATGCCTTTGGGATTCTGTTTGTAATATTGCATCCCTGTTGTTGCTATATGAGAGGATTGTAAGCTATGTCTGAATCTATTGTATTGGTTATCTATATATGTTGGTAAGTCTACTGATGTAACCTGAAGAAGGGCTGAGAAGAGCTGGTGGGAATTCAAAGTAGTCTTGGATTCAGGTCAATGAGGTACTGTCCATATAATATACTGCTGTTAACTCTATTGACTACTACTACTTTTTAAAGACACCTGCCAATAATCTCCCAACAGCCAGCCCTATATTAAACTTAAGAGTGATCTGGAGGCAAGCTAGAGCTAAAGCTTGACTGGCTCTGGAACTGTGGACAGGTTGTTGACAAAAATGTTACAGATTTTCCACTTTTCCAGGGATAGAGTTTATTCCCTCCCAACCTTTGCTTTGTGATGAGCAAGCACTGGAAAGAAACTGAATAAGTCCAACGCAACGTGCATGCGGGTGTGCATATGTCCACACTGCACATGAGAAGAGCTTGTAAAGGCAAAGAGCCCCTAGCGCCGCCCTATATCTTCATGAAGAGATTGGCTGCCACTGGAAGTGTAAAGAACCAGTTTCAATATCCATCCATTTATTGTGCTCTCAAGTTCCACAACAGGATTAGATATTGGGAGACTTTTCCATCCCCCATCCCCTCAAATGAAAGGGACGGAGCATGCAAAAGGAAAATTTTGCTGCTGTTTCTGTCTTCAGAGAGAGTCCCTCAGATTTTTCCCCTTGTTCCTTCCCTTTCAAAGTCCCACACCCCTTTTTAGAACACTCTGTGACTGGCAGATTCTTCCTCCAGCTCCCCAGACAAATTAAGTTCTTGTAGCCTCCACTGCTCCCAGGTCAGGTGACAGAAAGTGCTATCGGGACAAGCAGCAATCTTCCTCCTTAGGGTCTGGACTTCTTACCCCTCTCATATTCCATCACTATCAGAGCAAAAGATGAGAGCCTGCTGCCTGAAACTGGGGGTCTGCCACACTGTGACATGAAGCCTTACTAGCATATCTCTGTGCCAGCCTGGATGACCCTTTTCTATTTGATTTTTTCCTACCATGCATTTCCTATGTCATTAAAGGGGGTTATTAATCAGCTGACACAGGTGCCAAGCAAGCTTTCAATGAACCCAGTGTTACCACAGTAACGGATGGAAGCCCTGTGTTCTTTATCAGTGTCAACATACTTGCTACTTGCTCAAACTGAAAGATGGCTTGTATTCACAGAGTGCCGTGTGTGACCAGGCTCCAGATAGCACACAGCATGCTCAGCTGGATGGGAAATGAAAGGGATACAAACTCCCTTGTCAGCTATATTTGGTCTTAATAACATTTAAATATCTAAGGGTCTAAACTAAAGGGCAGAAATCTGGCACAGAGGGCTTTATCTAAAATGACCTAAGTTTACTGAAGTAAGGCAAGAAAGGAGAACAAAAGACATGGAGTAAAACAATATTCATCGCTAGGATAATATTCCTTGCACTAAAGCCATACGCTAAGCTTATAGAGAAGGTATTACTTCCTGCATCTCTCTTGCTGACAGTTCAGTCTGAGGATATGAATGCGGGTCAGTGTCCTTGGCGATACGGTAAACAAAGATAAGAGCTCTAAGCAATGGAATATTTTTGTAACACTGAATAATTCTCTCAGAGTAAATGCTATTGTGGAGTGTTTTATTATTTATTTGGCTCTCCTCAACACACCTCCTTCGGATTGCAACCTTCTGCCTGTGCACAGAACATGAAATATGCATTTCAGCTAAAAACCCTGGCTAGACCTGGCCAGAGTGTTCGTTACTTGCTCACAGAAGGATGTATGTACATATAATTTAAGGCACCCTGATGAAAGAATGGATCCTCTACCATTAGCCCAGCTCTGTTTGTTATTCTGGGTTAGGAACTATAAACAGATGTTCTCAATGGGAAACCATTACTATAAAAATATTTAGTCAAAACACGAACAGAAAACATCATCTTCCTTTCTGCACTCAGAGGCTCAGGTCCTACTCTTCCTCTAAGATGGCAAAGTGGTTAAGCTCTTACATCTCGTTTTGGTAACCAAGTTACTAAGTGCTACTTATTCATTGCACATTAAATAGTCACTGGTTAAAATACATAGACAGCATTGGGACCAGGAGTCACTGCCAGGGGAGTGCCCACCTCCCTGGACCACAGAGCCACAACCCCTTGTGCTTGCTCCTCTTCTGGACACATGACTTTTGAACCTTTTTCAGGCAGTGGCCCACTTCCAACAGGAAGGAGAGAGCATGTCCTGCCCAAACCATAGCCTGGGACTTTCCTGGGAAGTGGGAGATGTGGGTTAAAACCCCCTCAGGCTGAGAAGGGCCCATACCCCCAGGTCATCCGCTTCCTGCACAACTGCCCTAGCCACTAGGCTATTGGGCAAAAAGGTGGTGGGTCCTCTTCATCTCTCATTTCCTCCCACCACTAAAGTTAACAATGCTCCAGCTTAGACTTCTCCAAGCATCCTGGATCCACACATGATGAGCATAGGTGCTCACAGCCCTGACTCAGACCTGGTAATTCAGATATATCTCAGTGCTCACCATCTCCTATCAGCAAGTCACTACTCAGTGCTTACATGCTCTGGAGGCCACCTATCAAGAGAACAGGAGAGCTACACATGGCCAGGAAGGGCAGGATTCCACTTCCGAGATAAAACATTTTGTGTGAGGGGCTGTGTGGGTTTATCCATCTAGTTGGCAAAATTGTATCTGGGTCATGGAAATTAAAAATACTTTTGTGCTTGCTGATTTGTATTAAAGGAAGGGTTGGGCCCTTTCTTCTTCCCAAGCCAAGTTGCCCCAAGAGCCTTTTTCCCTCCTCTAAACTATTTTGATATTTCTCTCAATCTAAAATATCAAAATCCACTCCCAGGAATGCACAGCTCACTTCAGTGGGGCAATTTAGGAGCTTAAACTTCAGCACAAGCTTAAATGCTTTGCTGAATCACAGCCTAAATGAATAGCTTGGCATTTAGGGGATCTGTATCCAGATCCTGTTTTAGTCAAATAATTAGCTAAGACAGCGGTGGACAATGTTTTTAGGCAGTGGGCCAGAAGGACGCACATCAGGTCCAAAGCAGGCCAGCACAAAGAGCCCGCCACCGCCACAACATAGGCAAAGCTTCCCACACCCCACCGCCAAACATCACTGAAACCCCCTGCTCCACAGGCTGGATCCAGTCCATTCACAGGCTGGCCATAAATTGCCAACCCCTCGGCTAAGTCACCTAACTTCATCATGTCTAACTAATCCCACCTCCATTATTCTGGAGGCTTCCTGGAATCACTCTGGAACTCCAGTTAGCAAATCGCTTTGTTTTGGACTTCAATTGACATCAGACTTAAATTGTAAGAAAACCCACTGCAGGGCTGCTGCACAATGTCAGGACAGGGGGGCAGAGCAAGGGCATTTAGATGGCTTTCTTGATCCGTGCCCTGGCTCTTGTCAGTAGCCAATCAATACTACTATTCACATGGGGAGGGTGGAGGAGTCTGCTCTCTGGTGAAGGTCTTCATTGTTTGCAGTGATGTTTAAAGTCTCCTTTCTGGAAGTTTTGGCTCGGCTTAGGCAGAGTTGCTAGATCCAGATTTCCTTGGGCCTGTACTGTGAATTGTATTGTGAGTTTGGTATCTGAGGGAGAAATACCTTGGAAATCTACTACAGTTTGTGATCTTTTGAGAACACTGCAACAAGCTTGTTTTTACAAGTTTTTAGTAACCTGATCTTGCTCCAGGACTCTGGGTTACTCTTCCGGTGACACTATTTTCTCTTTTTCCCCCTGAACAAATAAGAACTTCTACACCCCTGGAACAGCCAGCCCGCGCGTACAGGGCTCTCCGACCCACTTCCGTTCCTTCACTCACTGGTGGGTGTTACTGTATTGGTTAGACGAGGCATCTATTTGATGCCTGCTCTCTTCAACTGCTTTTACAGCCTCTCTTGTGCAAGTTTCTTGCCAGAGAATCTGGCAACACAGAGATTGAGGGTTGTGATCCACTGCCTGTTAAAAAAGTTAGTTTTCCCAGAGGTACTCAATGATGCCAAGAGCTATGGAGGAGCCTCATATGAAGGTCAATACATACTGTGTTGGGGGTGCCAGACAATTTCTGTCACTCTTATTTGAACACTGAGTTCAGTTAGAGTTTACTAATATAAATAACTGTTAAAACAGCAGATTCCCACAGTGCTGAGTCTGGCTATTCTATAAACAGGTTACAGCCTGAACTGCTGTGGGGGGCATGAGGACTGCTGTATAAGTATTAATACATTCCCTGTGCCTGCGTTAGAAGTGGGTCTGCTTTCTAAAGTGTGGCTCAGTGCAGGAGAGAAGTGTAATGGCCCCCGCCCTGGAGAAACTACCCACCATCTCCCACTTGCCATTTCATCTGTTAATAAGAAACAGAGACCTTTTGAGCCCAAGCACCATTGTGGTGTTTTATATGGTCAGTGCTGGAACGACGCAAGGGCTGAGACCTTGTTTTATAACAATAAGTTAGATTTGGGCCTCATTTACAGCAGAGGAAATGTAGTTTGCCTATAAAGGCAAATCACTCTTCTGCAGATGTACTTTATTCCAGTAAATTAGTGTTTCTCTTGTTATAACAAATCTCAGTTCTCTGACCAAAGGACTTTTATGCCAATACAACAGTCTATACTAGGTCCTTTGTACAACAGAAAATGTTGTAGTAAAAAAAGCTGTATGGTATAATATATACTACTCTACTTGGCCTAATACACAAGCTATGGGCCTGGGCACACTGCATGTTTACACTGCCATAACCCACATCTAATCCAGTGTAAAAAAAAAAAGTGGATCCCTAATCTATTGCCAAACACCAGTCTAATTTAGTGGAATCTAGTGTAGATCTACCTTAGGAGGAAAAAGGCCATTTAAAAAAAAGTACATATAAGCAACCATCAATCCTCTGGATCATGTTTATGCGCAAGAGGTCCACTACCATCACTCCAAGACCCTTGACACCTAGGCACGAAGACGGAGGCATGGAGGCTGCCCAAGACACCCCCTCCCTTTAGACCATTGAGAAAGAATCTAAAAGCCAGACCAAGTCCAGATGTTCAGTGTCTTGATGGTTGTAGCTTCAGCCAGAGAGCAACAGATAAGAACACTTCTGTCTGCCTAATGCTTCAGCCAGGGCACATTTCTGTCAGGGTGATGTCCCTTAGCATTTCTCCAACCAGGGAGTACCCACAAGGCAGTGGGGGCTAGGGTTCTGAGCTGCCCTATGCTTGCCTTACACTGGAGGTTGTGACACTGTGGTATTTTATAGGAGCTACCACAATGCTGCAACTTCCAAGTAGTCCCACCATGTTGCTACCAGGCCCTCCAGTCAGATGCAGCTTATGGTCATACCCAAGACCAAATAAAAATATATCGCTGTAAATTATGCTGGTATAAGTGCAGTGTGTCTACCTGTGATAAGGCACTGTAATCATGTCTACTATAGCAGTTATCCTGGGATAATGGGCCATCCATCTATTCCAAATCCCAGTCAATTTATACTGGTATATAAAACACTGCACATTACACCAGTATTTATGTGCTCAGGTCCTATGTCTGCAGTAGCAATGCTGTGCCTGCATAGCAATATTGGAATACTCTACTGGCCAGCACTTCTAGTATAGATTTAACCTAAGTTAGCATGAGGCCCCTAGCTATAGCAACTGATTTCCAAACCAAGTATGCATATCGTATAGTAAAATCAAACACACAGAGCCAGATCCTCAGCTATTGTCTGTGGATGTAGCTCTAGTAATGTCAGCAGGGCCACATCAACACTGGAGGGTTTCATTCACTGCTTACATACAAGTCCTTATATTCATTTTCTGAAAATGCACAGGAGCTTAAGGGACACCAGAACCAAGGCAAGGCCCTGTGACTGTGACAGATCTCCAAAGATTTGCAAATACTGACTGCAAAAACCACAGCATCACCATCTCATGCATCTCTTTGGGTGTTATGCCCCAGTCCCTTGTCAGATAACCCCAGGCTACCGGTGAGAGACAAACCTCCCTCACTCACTCATGGTCCATGTGAGCCCAAGGCCAGAAATTAGGTAGTATACAGAGTCTAGAACAGTGATGTTCAACCTCCCGCCTATGGAGCTGTGTCATCCAGCTCATGGGGTTCCAGAATTTTGGTAGTGCAGGGGTGGGGAGCCCCACAGGCTGGATAACATGGCCTAGCACATAGACTGGGCCAGCACTTGGCCAGATCTGGATCCTACACACTGATCCTGTGCAGGATCTGGCCCAAAGATGGACCTTGCACCACTTGTCCGGTCTGTGTTACTGGCAGGTTGGTCTTGAGTGTATGGCCAGAGACTCTACTAGTGGGGCTGGGGAATATGTTCGCTTATCTAAACATGGGTGTGCATAGAACTGAAATTAGTATTTCAGTTTCTCAGCAAGTGGAAACCAATAGAATTTCCTCTTCCCTAGGAGGGTTGTTGACCTTCCTCCTTCTAAGGGAGGCCAGGAGTCATATGCAAACTATTTTGAAGCATTTGCGGATAGGAAGAGCACAGTAATCCCACCCCTCCACACCCAGTAGATTTGCCGTACATACAGATTCAAACATCTAACTGATCTTTTGCACTGCTTTAGCAGTTTAGAAACCATTATAAATAAAACAATACCCAGCTTAGCACAGATGTAGTTATACTAGTATAAAGCTGTTTTTTGAGGAATAAGCTATACTGATGCAAGCACCTTTATATTGGTGTGCTTACATCTACCCCATAGGATAGCACTGCATTAGCTGCTTTGGTTTCTAAGCTGATAGGTACAGCAGTGAAGCCAAGCCTTTACAGTTTGATCCCTGAGAGGCTGCTGAGGGGACTACTCCTATGGACTTGTTGGGAACTTTCACTTCTTACCACTTACAGGATTAAGGCCTGTAAGAAAACCTCCCAAAACAGTGTGCCTTTTTTCTTTACATGTGGATTGTTCTCCCTGTGACATAGTGTATTAGTGTCTACTGCTCTTCTGTGTTTAAGCAGCCATTTGAATAAGCTGTAATTTAGGAAGTGAGACTGGAATACATATACATTATTTTTCAATCATGATTTAATTTAAAAACAAGTACCAAAAAAAAGCTATGTAAAAAAAAGCACCAACCCACACAGTATTGACTAAAGGTTTCAATCAAGATCCAATTTAAAAATAAGCAGAAAAGTCCTACATTAAAATACACACACACACACAGAACAGTGACTAATAGTTATTTGTGTTTCCTACATCAAGACAGGAAACCTCCTTTTGCGTCTACTTTTTTCTCACTATGAAGAATAATTTTAATTACAGTTACTTGGCAGGAAGCCAATTCTGATTACTCTAATTTTTTTTCTCCAAAAAATGACATCTGCCTAAGCATTTTTAAACTTCCTGCTCAAAGTAACTTCCTTCACTTTATAAAACAACACCCAGTTAGAACAGAAAAGAAAAATAGTAGTGATTTATTAATTTTTTATACTCACTCTTATCAGGTATATCAAATAGTTCATTGTTCTAAGAACTAATGTACAGAAAGCAGCTTTAAAGGGGAAATTTAGGACCCAAGCAATAAAGGAAGGGGAAAAAACCCAAATCCCATGCTTAGAAAAAGAATAGCTGTAACTTAACCCTAAATCAACTCAAAAGCTCAGATCTCTGACTCTTCAGACTGACTTTTCCTGAGTTCAAATGGAGTTTTAGCTAGGTATTTTTTCAGAAAATCTAAGGAAGGTCATGGAAGGGCAAAAGTCATAGAAGACCACTTAAAACAAAACATCACAAATCACTGCCAATGGACCAAATTTAGTTCTCAGTTACAGTCATATAAATCTGAAGCAATTCCACTGAAGTCAAGAACAATTTTCTGGACTTACATTAGTATCACCAAAAAAAAGTCTTCAGAGGGAGAAAAATGCTAGGGCTGTGTGAAGCTTCGGTCACTGATTCGATTCAGAGGAGATTCAGCCCGATTTGGCAGCCAAATCTCTGAATCCGAAACAAATCAGGAGACCCATTAATCTCTCCAAATCACACTGGAAGCCTCTGATTCAATTAGGAGAGTTTTGGAAAGATTTGACAATTCAGCCATAGACAGAGCTTTATATGTTTTTTACTACGTATCCTGAGGTACCAGGCGCAGCTCATGAACGCTGAGATGGTCGGTCAGATGGAGCATCCTACAGGAGCACGGGGGACTGCCCCACGCGCTCGGCGGCAGTCCCAGAAATGAACCAGAAGTACTTCCGGTCCACTTCCAGGTCCACCACGGAGCACGTGGCTTGGCAACTGGTTTTCTCCTGGGTCTGGGGGGGGCACCCTTGGTCCCCCCATGGCCGATGGCCGAGCCGAGAAGGTGGGGATGGAGGGGGTCCACTGCTGAGCATGCGGGAGATCCCCCACGTTCTTGTGGGATGCTCCATCCACCCCACTATCTCAGCATTCATGAGCTGCACCTGGTACCTCGAGGTACATAGAAAAAAACATATAAAGCTGTATCTCCAAATCAGAATTGAATCTTCAGATTCAGATTTGGCCGAATCAAATCGGGACAGTGATCTGAATCAGCAAATTGAATCACTGTCCTCCAAATCGGGCCAAATCTGAATAAAATACTGCCCACTTCACACACCCCTAAAAAATGCTGGGTTATCTTAACCTGGCCTGGAATGTCACCCTGTGTAACTGGCTGTCACCAGTCGCCCGGAGCAAAGAGAGCTGGGACACCAATACTAATGGTACCTATACATTCCTGGGTGTATAAACTACTGAAGCTTGAGAAAGGAAGGAAGAGATATACTGATAGGAACTGCAAAGGGGATGGAGAAGGAGAGACCCCCACATGCTAGCAGGGAGAGACAGTGACATTAAGGACAGGTTAGGATGCTAGACAGACATTGGAGAGAGCAAACCCAGAAGGAAGAATGAAGACAGGGTCCAGGCATGAAAACGAAGATGAGAAAGATGGTAAAGAGTGGGCAACAGAGAAAGGGTTAAGAGAATGAGGACTGGAAAAGGGAGGAAAGCATTTAAGGAGAAGCACCATATTACCTCTTTCAGCTGTGCCTTCGCTAGTAACCTCAGCAGCCTCCTTTGTGATTCACCAAGACTGGCTCACATTCATGCTCCTGAGTGGCCAGACTCCCAGCAAGATCCATTAAGGATGCATAGAAATAGGAGACACGTGTAACTGGTGTGCGCAGTGCAGCACTGACTGGAGCGTGCCATCTCCCGAGACATGAACATATTGCCTATATCAAATGGATGGAAGCTTTCATTTTGGATAAGGCCTCAAACTCATACCTTGCAGAGTGGCTTCTAAAATCCTGTGGTTGCTTGCTACCACGCAAGACACGCACATTTTTTTTTTTAAGTCATAGAATCTATAACACCTAGGCCAAAACCACAACTCTAATCAGCTGTAAACATGGCTGACTTCTGGCCTACTAAACGACAGTTCTTAGAAATAGGCACTCATAAGTAATTGCTTAATGTTTTGTAACATTTTGCCTCTAAACTTGCATTTTCACTCAGGTGCAGGCAGTTGACAATTTATTCTTTTCATTTATTGCATCTTCTAGGGCAGGTTAAACCAGTGAATTTTACTGCATCTCTGGGAAAGGATAAATAAAACTCCTTGGAAAAACTGAGAATCTTTGCCAACTTGTAGAACTAAGCCAGGGGTATCAAAGGTATGGCCGATGGGCTGCATCCAGCCCATGGAGCCATTCTACCCAGACTGTACAGCTATTTTATCTGGCCTGTAGGGCTCCTGGAAGAGCTGGGAATTCAGGGGCAGGGCCCACCGGCAAATTTCTATCTACAGAACCCCTTTGGGGATGCATGCCAGCAGCAGGAGATATGGGGGGAAGAAAGTGATGGTTGTGCTAGTTTGTCCTACCATTGGGTCCAGAAAGAACATAAGCAGAAAACTTTCTTTTTTTAATTTATTTTGAAATTGACCATAGAATAGGTCATGTGTCATCACTGGGATTATTCTACAGTAAGAAGATCTCTATTTTTAATGTGGACAGGCTATATTTTTTTAATGGAAATCAACCAGGCCCAGTGATTATAGCATTTTTGCTGGACTTATGGTACACTGGATACGAACTATGTGTAGGAATAAAGAATTTGGTGCGGGGACACTGAATTAAAAAAAGTCACCAATGTTTGCTGGGTGTTGCATAATTAGGATCACCAATTTGTGTGTCCCACAAGGATACAAAGTGCTCCCAACTGTCATTGGTGCTGTACCTACAGGAAAATCTCTGCAGCATTAGAAAGGAAGCTTTGCTTTCAAGGCAAATTTGCTTAAAACAAATCCTGTGCATGCAGTAAAATGCACATTTTCTATTTCCCCTATATTTTTCTCTTCTGTAACTAAAACTAACTATGCATGCATCGTGGTATGTAAGTGTATGGTGTAGTGTGATATAGCTGTGGCAAGTATGAAACCATTTAAAAAAATCCTGATTCTTTCAGCATCCCATTCTCAGCCTTTCTGAGGCCACCAAGGACTATGTTTGGAAGAAATGGTCCAGTTAGGTACCCCTGAGGTATTGCTGAAAGTAATCACTGACATGATTTTCCCTGCATCCTGCAATAGCAGCATTGCAGATCTGTTAAGAGGCCATTCGAAGTTGCTACAGACAGACAAAGCTGGTCTGTGAAGAAAATGCTGATCTCTTTTTCTGTCACTCTCACTCCCTCTTCCCCCACACCCAACATACACAATTTTTAAAGAATACAAATCCTAACACAGGAAGCTGTAAATCTTATGGCTGTTGAATAGGCAGAGTGGGCTAAAGCAGCACAAGCTTCTCCACACTGCCCTATCAATATGCCTTCTTTATGAAAGCATTTGTCATTCGGAGGAAATAAATTAAATAGGAAGGTCTATGTCTGAACAGGGATGGAGTCTAAAATATGTCATTTAAAGACCAAAAGGAACCACACATACAAGTTGCCTAGTCCATCCCTTTCTCAATGCAGGATTATCCTTTAAAGTACATTTTTTAGTGTTTTGACCAGCTTAGTTTAAAATCTTTGAAACTCATGACCTCCCTGCTGATACAATCAGCAATTGTTTGTATGATCTAGACACTTGTCCATAAGGCACTAGATTAGATTTACAGTGCTAGCATCCAAGTGTCCAAGCAGTAAAGCATGTGTTAAAAGCCATTGTAATGTAGTAAAGTTAGGCCTTTTTCCAGAGAGGAGCATTTCCAGATCATTTTACCTACCATGTGCTGGGCTAGTCGGACTGTTCCATGGAGGTAACGTAATCAGGAGACTCCAGTTCAGTAGGTAGGAGTGGGAATGGGGTTGCAATAAAGAGCAACTCAGGGAGTGCTATGAGTTGCAACAGGGAGCTGCTCTTCTTTCTGTGTCCAAAGGGGTCTGAGACACTTCCGTGCTCTACTTAAGGGCACAGCGATTTAATGGCAGGTCCAGAAGAAACCTCAAGGATCCTTGCACTGATTCCCTCCTCTGTGACTAAGTAACTCATTACTCTAAATGTGAGCAACAAATGAGCTTAAAAAAACCCACAAGGCATTAATAAGTTCTAATCAGACACATGTTCTATAAAGAGATGACTGGTTTTTATAAGATGCAGCAAAAACTGGTTCACAGCAAGTCAGCTGCTGATGGAGGCGGCATTATTCTGTACCAGAGATGGCAAAAAATATTTTCTTCTGGTTCTGATATGTGTGTGTGCGCGCGCATGCATGCATGCACACATTTCAGTGAAAGAAGTAACAGCTTGTCTATGCAGAGTTTACACATATTTGGAGATAGATTAACCCAGTGGTTTTCAACTTCCTGAGTCTTTAGACTCAAGGAACCTTTCAGAAAATGCTTGCTCCTAGCTTTCACTCATTTTCTGGCTACGGAAAAATACTAGAACAATTCTTCTGTTGCGAAGAACTCAAAGTCCACAGCAGGTCAGAATATTTTTGACCCTATGGATTTCTATTTGAAATCTCTGGGTTTATTTTGTGAATCACGTGTAGGAGCTTGTACAACTAAGAGTGGAATGCCATGGCACCCTTTAAAACATCTCACAGCACCTGACTAAAAACGTATCAGACAATGTTAGATCTAGAAAATGCTGCTTTGAATCTTTAGGGTTTTGTTCTCGTGCAAAAGAACAAGACAATTTTGACCCAAAGATATTATGTTTTATGAAAGTTTTTAGTGAAATACTTTCAACCTATTTTCATGAAGCAAGAGGCATAAAAATCAGGCCTGGGGGGACATCGTTTATTTAAAATCTTTATCCCCAAATCCTGCATGAATTTGCTTGGCACCAGACTAATGAAATGAAGGACTGTTTTTATAAAATCATGGCTGCAATAATTAGATAGTTTCAAAACCTTGATGCTAAAAGTCAGTTTCCAAATGGAGGCACCCGTGATAAGCAAACAGCCTGGTATTAAAGAGGGGGTGAACATTCATTACTGCCATTTGTTTCAAAGGGAATTATGGGTCCTCAGATCCTTGAAAAATTGGGCCACTTATTTAGGCGTTTAAATATAAATGTAGGTGCCTAATGTTATGCCATTAATTTGAAAGTGTCACTCACTGATAAAACTCATTCATGAATACTGCTTCTGTAGATGGATGTTGGAATACCACCTTAAATTTTCCAAAATGCAATAAAGTGAAAATGTTGCTAAAATCATCATCATACTGCCCTCTTCTCTAGTGTTCTTCTGCAAACATTCATTAACTAAGCCTGAGACTATTGCTGTGCAGCAAGTGGATATTAGCATGCCCATCTGCTATGTGAAGGCTGCGGCACAAAGGTTTGCCTATGGTCACAGAGCAAGCCAGCAACAGAGCCAGGCACAGAAACAAGCAGGGCCTTTTCTAACCCCCTCCCACTAGGAAGCATTCCCTTACTAATTAATACACCCCAGGATCTCTGGATTAGTGCAGAGGAGAATGCATGCTAAGGAGTGTAATACTATTTTGTCTGTAAACCAAGTTTCCTCCTGCCAACACACAGGGAACCTTCTGAGACATCCAATGTGCTGAAAGTTGGCATACAGCAAATCTCTTAAAAACTAGGCTGCAAACATAAGTGCTAGTCAAAATTTAATCACAAAGGGAACAAGATTTTCAAACTAGCACTAATTAATGCTGCTAAAATGTAAAGAGAATAATTTTAATCACCCATTTTCTTCTTCACTGACTTTGTCCTTCTTGTATCAGTAAGAACTACCATATACCACCTGGTTCCGATAAGGATGGTCATGCATACGTCTTAGAAGACAATCTGAATGAGAATGACAGTTCTCAGCCAGCTGGCAGAAGGTAAGAGTAGCAATGAGGTATGAAGAGACTGGCCCTCTTCTTCCCCTGAGTCTGAAGATGCTGTTATCACTGTCATCCAGTCAATCTCCCCTGTCCTGTGACTAAGGCTGGGGATATAAGAACTGGTCTTTGGCTTCCTGCTTTGCCATGCAGCCATGCCATTAACTTTTCCAACATCTAACAAGTTTGGTTACTTGGATTAGCTTGTGCCATTTTTTTAAAGGGTACTTCTGATTAGATAAATAAACTGTATGCTATGGTATGAACCCAATGAACAAAATGTTATTGTTACCTGAAATACCCTATATTTTTTCCAGAACTGGGGGTATCATATGCTGGTTAGAGTAGAGCTAATGGATGACTCAGAAATGATTAATTTCATAGCTATATTTACATGACCTCCTTCTTGTTCCAGAAATTTGACACACAAGGCCTTCCTGCTCCTGTAAACCTAACCCAGTGCTAGTACAGCTATCTGACAGGAAAGTTTATTAAGTAGGTGGATGTCAAGAACAAACAGCCAGGATTGGAAGCAATCTCTCATTCAAAAACATTACCAGCACATTCCTTTTGCAAAGGGAGCTTGACATGGTGAGACTCCTTTCAGAGGCTAGCAAAGCTCCTCATAGGTCAATTGGAAGGATGGCTACAGAAATGCAAGAGAAACACTTTCCCCACTGCAACACTGTGCTGTCTTAATTGTAGTCCTAGTCCTTGCTAGCTCAGGGAGTGTCACCTGGAATTAAATCTAGCTGTCTCCACATGATAGTGTACAAGGCCACCAGATTTCATCAGCTAGGGTGGAATTTTTAGAGCATAAATTCAGTATGAGGCCAAGGTACAATCCAACCTCAATCTGTGTAATGGAACTAGAATGTGAATGTATTTTAAGTAAATAGATACAGACTGTAAGCAGCCCTTACAGCTGACTAAAGCTGAAGGAAGGATCTCAAATAATAAGCAGAGGATGACTGAATCCTAAATAATGTGTCACTAAGGTTGAGTCAACAGGGACGGGGTAAACACACACCAATCAGAAGGTAAATGCATACCACAGATATTTAACTACCTGTTCACAGTATAATAAATCCTGGCTCTTTAAATTGCCAATTATACAAGAGATACAAAATGCCACTTCCCTGTCCCCTACTTGTTTATTGATATTTATTTTGTCAGAGAATGTTCCCGTTTTCCTTTGTATAAAATGGAGGATCCTCAATACTCTAATCTCTGCAGGTATCCTGAAAAGCAGAGAGAAAGTGCTACAAAAAGGCACTGCACAGTTCTTCGGGAATACAGAGCTACTGCACATCATCCTGCTGTGTGCACTTTAAAATGTGGCAGTTCTGGGTGACAAGGGATTGTGGCTGGAAAACAGTTAATCTATACCATCTTCTCCCCCACCCCCAAAAACTATATATTATGCACAGATACACATTACTTAGTGCCTGCAATGAAGTGAACAGCTTGAACAAGACAGAAGAGCATTTTAGAATACGTTTTTGCAAATTCAAATGCCCATCTTTTAATAATATAAACAGTCTGTCTTGCTGAAGCAGCAAAGTTCAGCCTTCTCTGGAACGTCTACTTTCATTTCACAAAGGAATTAAAAGGTCACTGGCACCAGTCTTTGAACAGACGACTGACTTATTGTCTGCACTGCTGAGACTGGTACTCTGTGGTGCCAGCTGCTTCTCTTTTCCGCTCCTGCTCCTAGCCCAGTTTGTTGTTTTTTTCTAAAGCTGTCTTTCTGTGACCTCAGTTTGGGGCTACAGCCACTTGATCTGATAGCCTGGGTCACTTGAACCACCCACAAATCATCAAGTATTAATAGTCCACAGAGAATGTGCACTTCTACTCACTTAAACATTAACAAGGAAGGTGTTACAAAGGGCTGGGTTCTCATTGCAGCTTTTCCAAGGTTAAACTGCACACAAAGTTATTAGTATCCAGGATTACAGACAGAACTGCATGCCTGTCTTTCACAGATGTCTATAATTATCAGTGTTCTGACGACCACTTACCTGCTGCCCTTTCAAAACCACGTGCTCCAAACCCCCAAACAGGACAAACCACACGCCCAATTTTCTCTAGGTAATTTTTACAATTCCAATTAAAAACAAGTGGACAAAATAAGTACAACTTACTTGCAGCATTATTCATCAATATGCTATTGTGATTTAATATGGGGTTTATAGTACATATCTATTTTATTATGCCGCAGCTAGTTAGACCAGGTACAGACATTATACCTGAACTGGTGTAATGATCTGAAACTGACTTATACCCAGAACAGAAGTTTGGTGCACATAGGCTGGTTTAAAAATGGCAGAAACTGGTCTAAGATTTGCTGCCCCACTCCCTGTCCCTGGGTAAATGTGTATTCCGTTGATCTAAACTACATCACTTACAGAAAACCAAGTAACTTAGATTGATTCTGCCTCCAAATTTTGGATGTCTGTACCTAGCGTTAAAGACTCTTGCAATTACAGAAGCAATATTGCCAGTGACTGAAATCAGGTAATAAGTAGTTTAATGATTAATTGATATTTGTTGAAAACAGGATTACCTTTGATATAATTGAATAATTAGTTACTGATGAAGGAAGTCATGATTTATCCTAGATCACCTGACTAGCAGTGGGTTTTCATATTAAATAATAATTATATTAATGTTAATAAAGACATAATTAAGAGGCAATGTGTAACTGCTTAAATCTTGCAACTGTAGCAACTAGATTAGTAAATACAGTTAAATTAAAGACTGATCAACATTACTGAAATGAAAGTATTAATTTTAAATCGTAGTATGAGAGACTTTGATGACTGCAGAGAATTTGGCCCATTGATTGTTCAATGTTCTTTAAATATTGTGAGCTCTTTGGGTCAGAGTCAGAGTCCAAAGACCAGACCTTCAGATGGCACACAATAGCAGAACTCCTATGAAGTCAGTCAAGCTATGTTGTATTGTGACAGACAAGATCCTTACCTACTATGTGCATAGACAGTTCCTGGCACAATGTGGGTGCTCCCCTGATGCATACACTTAGAAATAAAAGGAATTAGATTTCTCTGTGGATCAGACAGATTATTAATTTTGTAAAATACCAGAATTTAGAACCCCTACAAAAGACAGGTATTTAACATGAACTGTATAATCAGTTATGGGCTGGACACGAAATGAGTCATTCTAAATCACGTGGCTAGGACTGATGTCATGTCTATGTTAATGACAACTGTGACATGTATAAGGCAGTGAACATGCTTATTTGATTAAGGCCTAAAGAGGGCAGATGTTGCTAACACACTGACTGATTTTCAGACCTGTTGCTGTCAATTAAAATGGCTTAAAAAGGAGAGCGAAGAGACTCTGACGACTGCTAAAGAAGTTATTAAGAAATGTTTTTTCAGGTTTACAGATGTTGGTTGTTCCTAGCCAGCATCTGATGTAGTGAGCTGTTGCTCAAGAAAGTTTATGCATCTCTGATTCAGTTAGTCAGTCTGTAAGGTGCATCTCTACCTTGGCTTCTGCCTTCTTTAGGGAGGTATTCCCTGACCACTGCTTGTCCTTGTCCTAATTTCTCAGAAATTCATGTGTTAACCCCCCTCAAAATGGCACATTGCTTTAAACTCGTTGCGCTCCCATGTCGAGCCCAGCACATACCCAGAAGAGGCAGCCTGTTAGTTAGACCCAGCTTTCCCCATATCTGTTCAGACTGGGTGCTTTAGTGGATCTTTTTTGTGTTTTTACCCAATAGCTGATTGATTCAGCTTTAGATAAAAGTGCCAAAAAGCCTCGCTGAAGCACCTGATCTATACACACTCTGCGGAGCTGGGCTGAAGTAACACACCGCTTCTTCCAGTAAAGCATGCTTTGTTTTTTTTTAAAGTCTGGAAGGAGCCTAAGTGACTGGGGTGTATTTCCAGATGGAAGGGAGCACTTCTCATTACACAATTTTTTTATTTTTTTTTTATCACTGATAGCAGAGCACTTCTGATTTACAAAAAGGATGGAGGTGCAGCACATCGCTTTTTCACCGAGCACCAATAGTTTTCTTAGCATTACACAAAATGCAGTGGCTGACATGACCCTTCCCAAAAATTTAAGAGAGGAACAACCAAATGGAAAAAAATGATACAAATACTGTGATTTTGCAAGAGTACTTGCCCTGCCAGACCAAAATAATCTCAAGGTACTTGTTCCACAGCCCCTCATAAAAGTCTTGCATATTTTGTGTGCTTTTGCTGAACACTTCTGCCTCAGAGAGTCTGTATTGTTCCTCTCTTTGTAATTAAAAGGTTTCTAGTGCCTACCTTTTATATTTTTCCCCAAGAGTCCTAATTCAAAGACCCATCTTGTTTTGTATTTTGTTTCCAGGGGGGCATAATAAAAAAAGAAAAATGTAATTTACAAGGTGGAAGTAATACAACAAATGATGCCTTATGAGGAAGCCCCACTGCTCTAATAAAGAACTAGTAGGGTCTTGGGACCATTCCTTGTTGGTCAGTGTTAATGGAAACCCTGCTTTTTTGCATCGCTGTATTAATTTTGACATTTTTAAAGTAGAAAACATGCTCCCTTGAAACATAAAAGGCTTTGCCTACAGCACTGCCTATGCCTATAACTTCTGTTACTACATAAAGCTGAGGCATGGGAAGCTATAAACCACCCTACAACCACTGACAACGTACAAAGGCCTTTCTTTAGCAAAAGGAGGCGACTGCAGCAAGAGTTAAAACAAACAGTTAAGACTATACAGCTCACTCCATCCTCCCTCAGGAAACTGAGACATCCCTTTCATTCTACTTCTACTCCCTCGAAATCAAGTTCAATCCACTCATCTGAAAGGGCCATAATACAATCCCCTTAAGGAAAGCATATCTCGGTTGTGATGTGCTTTATTCTCATCCAAAAACCTTGGAGGTCAAGGCTGTTGTGAAAAAGCAGCTAACAGAGCACGTGAATCTTGAGAAATTAAACAAGATCTGTTCTCAGCAGCACTCAACAAGCATACAGAAGCAGCCATGCACACATTGACTGCTGCATGAAAATGTCTATGATATTCAATTGGCAGGGTCCTATGCCTCTTGACAGTACACTGAAAAAATTATCTTAAAAAAGGAATTAGCACTGGAAACAACCATTATACGGAACTCCATGTAACATGGCAAGCTATGGCAACATTACCCTGTCTTGGCAGGCTAGAAAGATTTAGCTTATTATTAACAGTCAAAATAAAGACAAACTTTTTTTTTTTAAGCATCTGTGTAAACCCATACATTATTTTAAAAGCCTTCAAAGGGTTGTCAAAATTTAGTGTATTTTGATTATATACATGCTGCTTGTTTTTTGAGTTGTACTTGGCATGAATAAGCACTAAGTCCAAATCTAAAGGCGCTTACACAAGTTAAATTTTTCACACAATCTGTGTAAAGCACCATGAGTTAGAGCACCTCCCCTAAACATCTGTAGGCACCCTAAAATCCTTACATGAGTGGTCTCACTGAAGTCAGTGGAATCCACAGTATAAAGAAGGATAGTCTGCTATTAGGGGACACCAGAGCTCCATCACAGACTTCTTGGGTTACCTTAGGAAATCAATTAGGCCCCATTCCTGCACCAAGAACGAAATGAGAAGAGCACAAAGGAATTTCTGTACCCACTGAGCATCCTACTCAATTCAATGAGGTTCTACCAAGGTGGGGTGGTCTACTGCAGGACGGAAGCTAGCACAGGATTGAAGCTTATGTCACTCTGTACTTTGTTTCTTCATCTGTAAAATGGGGATAAAGCTTTCTCCACTCTTTGTCTGACTTTGTCTTGTATATACAAGTTGCTGTAAGCTCTTTGGGGCAGAAAGTATCTCTCACTATATTATTGTGCTCTGCTTACTGCAATAGAGGCCAGATCTAGGAGAGGACTCTCAATACTCCTATAATAGCAAAAAGAGAAGTAAAAATGGTAGACTGTTTTCCCCAGATTAGTCTGGCTCACTTTCTGGTCCCCAGGCACCAGCAAATTTCTCCTGGGATCCAGCACCAAAAAAGGACTACTTAAATTGTCAAATTGTTGTATGTGAAGAAAAGACTTACATGAGAATAAAACTAATCAATTGGCATTTTAAAACAAAACACAACTTTTTAGATAATCTAAAAGTGTCCTAGTAACATATTAATAAGGCTAACAATGGAATTTTAAACTGTATCATTTACTGTGGAAGTCGAGGGGAATCTATTTTTTAGGTGATATCAAAACCTTTGGCCTAATCTCAAGTGATTCAAAATTATTTGTGAAGTTCAAATTGAAGGACAACAGGAAAATATGATAATTTAGGACTCTTCATTCATTACTGACTGAAAACAGTTCTTGTCATGATTAGTTCTTTTTAATTGCAACAAAGTAAACTTTTCAAGCTTGGGGCTGCCCCCATGATATCCATTTTTGTGTTCATACTGATATGCTAAAGAAAAATAGGGAATTGTAATCAGCTTTGCACCAAGATTCAAACAAGGTTCATGATAATATTTGCAATGCTAATGCTGTGTGACATGATTAGCAGGTCAAAGGAAAGCAAACCAGAAAGTGGAAGTAAATGATGTGGGAGAATTATGTTTAATCAGGGACAAGGCTTCAATCACTGTGTTGTGACCTTAAAAAACATACAGGACAAACATTGGGATTAGTAATAAGAGAAAAATCCTCCCAATGGCTGGGGCACTGTACACTGGATTAGCCACATGGGGAAATCACATCCTCAACTTGGGTAACTATTACAGCTCTGAATGGGGCTTGAATTTAGTAGGAATCTACTAACTTCAGTGAACTTTGAATCAGGGTGCTGGAGAACCAGGTTTCCATCCTCTCTCCTTTAAAAGCTAACAATTATGGTAAAGCCATATAATATTAATGTAACATGCTAATATATATTGAAGAAAGGCAGTGGAGAACTGTTGTACCACCCTGTGATGATAGCATTTTCTAAACAAGCAAGGTGAAAGTCTCACCACTGCCTGGCACAAACACTGTGAAAAATATCACATGCCATCCTGCATTGACTCTCTTGCAAGACCTGACGGAGGGACTGGCCTAGGCACTAGAGAATCTTGTTGAGGTCATGGCCATGATACTTAGTGCTATGGAGATCATGGGAGCACAGGGCAGTCTAAAGAGACTGCTGTAATTTAAGCAGGTCACTGGGACTCTCCAAATTATGACAGGGGATGCTTGGAAAATTTATGTATGATTGGAAAAGCGTAAGAGGTGGCTTCCACCTTAGCAATTATTTTAGCTGGAAGGTCACTTAATCAGTTTTGGTGTGCTCTCGAGGGCCACATCTCTCTCTCTCCCCGGAGCTGTAGCCTGCCTGGATATTTTTTCTTTTTCTCTCTCCCCTGCCCCTCCTCTCTCTACCTCCTTGGAGCTGTAGCACACCCCAATCCTCTCTCTCTCTCTCTCTCCCTGGAGCTGTAGCACACCTTGATCTCTCTCTCCCACTCTGCAACTTATGCCACCACCCACCCAGTGCAGTGGAAGCAGCCCTGGCTGGGTACCAGCATCAACTTTGGATGTGCCCAGCAGGTTCCAGATGGGAACTGGGGCATCTGCCTGGGTCCACAGCTGATACCACCACATTAACACAGTCTTGCCTCACCTCCTTGCATGGCTAAAGCTGTCAGGCCCACCTGCCTGGCACTACATGGTAGCTGGAGCCAGATCTACAGACCGCTTATGGGCCAAATCCCATGAGTTGGTGGCCACCTGCCCAAGGGCCAGATACAATCAGTTGGTGGGCCATATTTTGCCCACCTCTGCTATAGAGGCACTCATAAACAGCCTACACCCACACTGACCTATGTGCTGTATATCAACAGAGGTACCAGATAATATAAGGCTAACTTGAGCATATTTACTCAAGTTGCAGCCAAATCTTTGACTGCAACATGGACAGGCCCATTGCAGCACTGCACAGAACTTCACACCTAGTGAAGCCCCTAGGATACCACCTTTGTGGCTGGGATTTGCAAAGCAGAACAAAGCAGCTAGATGCTCAGTCTCCTTAAGGTCAGTGAGAAGTTGTTGCCTCACTTCCTGGGCCTCCTTGTTATTTAGACTGTTAACTCTTAGGGGTAAGGACTCATTGAGAATCTGCATGTTTCCACTCAACTTTGCAGAAGCAGCACTCTCAGTGGCTTTTCAGCATCAAAGAAAGCCACTTGGCCACCTTTAGCTAAGCTAGAGGGGAAATTTTCAAAGGCTCAAACATCTGCTGGAAGTCACCCAACATCCACTGAAAGTCAACAGGAGCTAGGCCCAGCCTTTCACAAGGCCCTCTGCACCTTTGAAAATACCCTCCTGAAACTAGCGGGATGAGTCTCTGCAGCCTGGCATTTTGCACTGACCTTTATTATCTTGCAGAGTGGTGCACCATGGCAGAATTTCGCCACTCAAATAAGCATCAGCATAAGTAGAAATAGCTGCACAAAGGACAGCGCCAGGCCTAGATCTCCAGGAGGGCTGATAAATAATTCAAGGTAATAACTGACCCTCAAGAAAGGATCTTAGCCATCTCAGGGCTGTATTAATAACCCCTGGCAATCTGCAGCAACTCTGCCAGTGAACTTCAGAACAGGCAGGGATTGCTGGAATGCAGGATGACTCCAGCCTGAACCCCTTTGCCTTCACTCAGCATGCCTTCAAAATGTGCTGTGCCATGGGGAATGCCAGGTACAAAGGTCTTGCACCCCACTGAGGTAACATGCTGGTAATTTGGCTCAACTTTCACCCACCGCAGCATACCCTTCTGGCCCAATAACTAACAAAGATAGCCAAGGCACCCATAAAAAAGCTCATGAAATTGCAACACGCTTTTGGAACAGAGCATAAAGGGTACAATTCTACTTAAGTCAATGGCAAAACTTCCACTGACTTCAATGAAGCCAGGATCGCTGATCGCTCCCTGCCATCCTGACCTCCTCACTCTTCCCCCACATACAATGACTTAGTTATGGAAAAGGTCCCCTTTAAATGTTCTTAAAGAAGCTATAATAGAGATAATTTCACTGCACCATACTGAGCAGCAAACTACATAACCTGCCATAACCACAGACCAGGAAATAGCATTGCCATAAATACCATCTTGTGTCTTTCACAGCAAAATCACAGTGACAGACACCTTGGTCTGCTGCAGTTTACAACAGTGTGAAATAGGGATGTGGGAGGGACATGCTAACAAATAACAGGTATATTTTTCAAACAGTACACAGGAGAAACCCATTATTTGCGAGGAAGACACAGGCATAAGAACTACTGGGAATGTTTTTCAGTAGTTTCAAGTTTCTGGGCTTTCCTTGTGTGATGTTAAATCAAATGCTTTTGTCCTCTCTTGCACTGTCATATTTGCTCATTAGACATAACAGGCCAAAACAAAACCATAAAAAACAAAAGAAAAAGGGAAAAAAGACAATGATTAAGGCTAATTTTACATGCACAATTTAGATGGGCAAAACATCCCCGGGGGACTTTATCAGTTTAAGACAAAAACCAACAAGCTGTTTCCCGTATGCTGCAGCTTAAGGTCAGCGGATGTTTATTAGAGGCAGAGGGGAAAGGAAACGCAATATCTTTGACTGATATCTGGAAAGTGCTATTTACACTATTGATTCCAGTAACAGCCATAGTGAGTTGTCTTATGTTTAATACTCCAACTGGAGACCCTGGAATGCAAAACACTGGTGCCAAAATATGTGGGGTTTGTCTATTATGCTTTACAGTAAACATGAGTAAAGGTATTAACTTGTTTTCAACAAGCTTCATTCCTCCAGCACCTCCCACCAGCAGCTATTAAAGAGTGCCAGGATTAAGTCATGTTCAACCCTACCCACTTATCAGGAAGTTAAATAAAGAAAGAAAGAAATAAAAATATATCTATCGATCAATTGATTGATCGATAGATAAGCATTGGTATCCGGCCCAATGGGAATCCAAGCAAGGTTGAAGGCCATGCTAAATACAGCTGCTTGATATTCCAGAGACAGGGCATTTCTACGTGTGCTCGTTCTTGTTTCTGATCTGTGACACATGAGGGCTAAAATGGAGGCTAGCAAACAGCTCACCCTCTTGCTCTGAATGTCCTAATGTACTTCGGAGCTCCTGGAAGCCTTGGCGGGGTGGGTGAGATATTTTTCTTGTTTAATAGTATTGCTCCCTACAAAGTAATTAAAGGACAATCTTTCCAGACTCAGCAAGGATTCACTGTTCAAACATCCTCAGGTAGCTGGGCAGTGGCTCTGATGCAGCATTTAATTAGAATAACAAACTGCAAAAACTGGGAAGTATTCTATGTTCTAACAGAGATATAGGGGGAACAGACACTAAGTTAGCATCGATATGCCACAGTAAGATTCTAGAAATGGTTTCTAAGGTTCCATTATTCGTATTTTACTTAATTCTGCACTCAAGCCGAGCTTGTGTCATGTGTAACATCAAGGCCCGTAGCCCAAACAATGTGATCAGTGTTTTTTAAGGAAATTAAGCAGATGAAGAAATGTCTGGGGAAAGGAGGCAGCATGGTTATTTGAACAAAAGACGGCATGTCTACATGTTCATTAATGCACAGTAGTTACTGCACATTTAGTTTAGTACTTGCCTAATGAAGTACTAACTAAATGCACAGTAACTACAGTTACTGCACAGTAGCACTGGCGCACAGTTTTTCTGTGACACTTACTGCGCAGTAGCTTAAGAACACTGCGCAGTGGCATATTAGCACGGTTTTTGACCAGCATGCTATTGTGCAGTGTAGATGCACCTGGACACTACAGTTTTGTTGCTGAATGAATCACTAGTTTTTCTGTCATCTTTTTTGTGGCATTGCCTTGAAAATGAGCTAGAAACTGTGTTTAAAGGGAGAAAAAAAGTGTTTTACATTAATGGGATCATGAGGAAATCTGAGCACCCTAACCACACTCTTCTTCATCTGTACAGTATTAGACAGTAAACTTCTTCAGGTATGTATTGCATTTTCTAAACCCTATGTAGAAACAAGCACACCTTAAATAAGGGTCATATTCCACTTAGGCTCCACATGCCCACACAGTGGGAAGGGAAAAATAGACAGCCCATTGCTGGTGTGGCTGTCATGGTGGAAGTCCAGTTCCAGAAGCACAGAGAAACTGTTTCTTCCCTATGCCCTTGGGGACTCACAGGCCATACCTTCATATCCTCTTCGCCAGAGCACAGGACTGCTGTTGACAAAATACATTTCATGCACTGGTTTCCACTTAAGTGTACCAGAGACCAGCAATTAGGTAGAGTACAAAGCTCAGGGGTGGCCCTGAGCAGCCTGGAACAGATGTAAAGACCCTCCTCACACTCTTCAGAGACAGAAAGCCTGAGCTTGCCCCTGGGGTATGCATTCAGGACCTTCCAAGCTGTTACTCTAAGTGCTGGTCTTGGGTGTACCCAGCAGGAAGCAATGGGGGAGAGGGGATGATAGTTTCTTTAGCTGCCAGAAGCCCTGAGGTTAGAGGAGCCCATATAGATATACCCAAAAAGGTCTGAGGGGGGAGTAGGAGCAACAGGTCTGTTCCCCATTCATAGATTCATAGATGCTAGGGTCGGAAGGGACCTCAACAGATCATCAAGTCCGACCCCCTGCATAGGCAGGAAAGAGTGCTGAGTCTAGATGACCCCAGCTAGATGCCTATCTAACCTCCTCTTGAAGACCCCCAGGGTAGGGGAGAGCACCACCTCCCTTGGGAGCCCATTCCAGACTTTGGCCACTCTAACTGTGAAGAAGTTCTTCCTAATGTCTAGTCTAAATCTGCTCTCTGCTAGCTTGTGGCCATTATTTCGTGTAACCCCCGGGGGCACCTTGGTGAATAAAACCTCACCAATTCCCTTCTGTGACCCCGTGATAAACTTATAGGCAGCCACAAGGTCGCCTCTCAACCTTCTCTTGCGGAGGCTGAAGAGGTCCAGGTGCCCTAGTCTCTCCTCATAGGGCTTGGCCTGCAAGCCCTTAACTATAAGAGTGGCCTTTCTCTGGACCCTCTCCAGGTTATCCCCATCTCTCTTGAAGTGCGGCGCTCAAAATTGAACGCAGTACTCCAACTGCGGTCTGACCAGCGCCCGATAGAAGGGAAGTATCACCTCCTTGGATCTGTTCGTCATGCATCTGCTGATGCACGATAACGTGCCATTAGCTTTTCTGATGGCTTCATCACACTGATGACTCATGTTCATCTTGGAGTCCTAGACTCCAAGATCCCTTTCTGCTTCCGTGCCACCAAGCAGGTCATTTCCTAGGCAGTAGGTATGCTGGACATTTTTCCTCCCTAGGTGCAGCACTTTCCATCACGCACTGGCCAGCAGAACTTGTTGGCAGAGTGGAGACAGACAGGAAAGAGTTGTATGTTGCTCCCACAAAGTGTGTGGAGAAGTGCACACATGTATTACACATACATATAGAGTCTACCATATTGGCTGATTCACAGAGGATTGAATTAGAGACCTGAAGACCTAAAAGTGTGAGGTGCTACAGCTTAAATTTAAACTCCCCATTCCAAAACACTTATGTAAAGATTTAAAATTAGAAACAAGAATGGGCATGCAAAGAAACACCACGTCTCAAGCAGCTTTCTCTAGCCTGCCCTCCAACCCACCCTGGATCCCAAGTGGCCTTGTTACAAATGCTTAACAAATTATGATTTACAAAAAAAAGAAAAAATGTCTCAAAGTGGGCAGAGTTTCCCACTCATGGGATCACTAGGATGTGTGAGTACCCCAATATGTATAACCCTATTTCCTTACCCCTTCCACTATTAAACAGTCAAGTCTTCCAGTGAGGTCTTTGCTTATAAACACTCAGTCCCCAGTGATTTCCATACTTCACCCTGTGCCTTGGGGCACTCCTGTGCTTCCACTAGTGTGGTACAGATACTCACTGACTATTGCAATATGCTATGTACACAACTACACAAGGCCTAGACCTACCCAAGAGCAGGTACCACACTTAGGAGCCAGTTGTTGGATATGAGTTTAACTTTCCCAGTTAAAGAACAAAAACAAAAACCACCACAGCTCCAAACTTCTAAATGTTTTACAGCAAATCAAATCAAACAGAAATCTACATGACTAATAAATAAATGCTTCTGATTAATTTAAGATTAAAGTTTACAACTGCAAATTTGTAATATTAAACACCAGTTGTTCTTTGAAGTCAGAATTGGTGTAAAGGTTCAAACATCTGGAGCTGGCTGGAATTCTCAAGGGAAAACTCATCTCCATTTAGGTATTGTAGTAAGCAGCCAGATCGTCCAAACAGTTTAGCACACTAGGTGTCACAGGAAGAGCTGCTGGGTAGGCCTGTGCGGAGCTGCTACTATTCTCTTCGGATTCAGATTTGGCCGATTTGGGGGACAGTGATTCGATTCGGTGATTCAAATCACTGTCCCTATTCGATTTGGCCGAATCAGCCAGGCCAGGCCCATCCCCTGCCCCTTTTCCGAATCTTTTCCTTCAAATTGGTCCCCTGATTCAATTCAGATTCAGAGATTCAGCCACCGAATTGGGCCGAATCTCCTCCAAATCGAATCACCAACTGAAGCCTCGCACAGCCCTACTGCTGGGTACAGAACACTTTTGAAAATATGGTCCTTACTCATGTACTTAAATAGGAAATGAAGATGAAGCATTTCAAAGGCACACATGGTAGTTAGGCAATTCATTTTGATGGATTTTCTTGGGCTGTTCTAGAAGCTAGGGAAGCTCCTGGTACAATTTAGATAGTTATAAGAATTTAACTGCATTATGTCAGCTTTCCCCAAATTGCCCTGTAGGTAACAGCAGTGCTGTAATCTGCAAACCAGTGCCCACTATGGTCCTGCTTGCCTCCATCCCAACCCCAAATAAGTTCCTTCTACCTCCAGCTCAGCCCTTATGCCAGGGCTCATGAGACAAGATCATTGCAAAATAGGAAGGAGGACCCGGGCAACTATAGGCCGGTCAGTCTCACCTCCATCCTTGGTAAAGTATTTGAAAAAATTATCAAGGCTCACATTTGTGAGAGCCCGGCAGGACAAATTATGCTGAGGGGAAACCAGCATGGGTTTGTGGCGGGCAGATCGTGCCTGACCAACCTAGTCTCTTTCTATGACCAGGTTACGAAACGCCTGGACACAGGAGGAGGGGTGGATGTCGTATACTTGGACTTCAGGAAGGCCTTCGATACGGTATCCCACCCCATACTGGTGAACAAGTTAAGAGGCTGTGATGTGGATGACTGCACAGTCCGGTGGGTGGCGAATTGGCTAGAGGGTCGCACCCAGAGAGTCGTGGTAGATGGGTCGGTCTCGACCTGGAAGGGTGTGGGCAGTGGGGTCCCGCAGGGTTCGGTCCTTGGACCGATACTCTTTAATGTCTTTATCAGCGACTTGGACGTGGGAGTGAAATGTACTCTGTCCAAGTTTGCAGATGACACAAAGCTATGGGAAGAAGTGGACACGCCGGAGGGCAGGGAACAGCTGCAGGCAGACCTGGATAGGCTGGACAAGTGGGCAGAAAACAACAGGATGCAGTTCAACAAGGAGAAATGCAAAGTGCTGCACCTAGGGAGGAAAAATGTCCAGCACACCTACAGCCTAGGGAATGACCTGCTGGGTGGCACAGAGGTGGAAAGGGATCTTGGAGTCCTAGTGGACTCCAAGTTGAACATGAGCAGGCAGTGTGACGAAGCCATCAGAAAAGCCAATGGCACTTTATCGTGCATCAGCAGATGCATGACAAATAGGTCCAGGGAGGTGATACTTCCCCTCTATAGGGCGTTGGTCAGACCGCAGTTGGAGTACTGCGTGCAATTCTGGGCGCCACACTTCAAGAAGGATGCGGATAACCTGGAGAGGGTACAGCGAAGGGCAACTCGTATGGTCAAGGGCCTGCAGACCAAGCCCTACGAGGAGAGACTAGAGAAACTGGACCTTTTCAGCCTCCACAAGAGAAGGTTGAGAGGCGACCTTGTAGCTGCCTATAAGTTCATCACGGGGGCACAGAAGGGAATTGGTGAGGATTTATTCACCAAGGCGCCCCCGGGGGTTACAAGAAACAATGGCCACAAGCTAGTAGAGAGCAGATTTAGACTGGACATAAGGAAGAACTTCTTCACAGTTCGAGTGGCCAAGGTCTGGAACGGGCTCCCAAGGGAGGTGGTGCTCTCCCCTACCCTGGGGGTCTTCAAGAGGAGGTTAGACGAGTATCTAGCTGGGGTCATCTAGACCCAGCACTCTTTCCTGCTTATGCAGGGGGTCGGACTTGATGATCTATTGAGGTCCCTTCCGACCCTAACATCTATGAATCTATGAATCTATGCGCAAGAATTTTGGGGGTTTTAAAGGAGTTTGCATCATTGCCTGCAAAGTTGCAAATTATAACAATGCAGCTGTCAGCTTGCCCCCAGCCATGGAAGATGTGGGCAAGCTCTGCCAAAAAAGAAAAAAAAAAAAAAATTCAGCCCCTTGCTGCTTCTGCCTTCAGCAGGCTCCTGCAGCCAGTAGGACACCTGGGGCCACACAGGAATGGGCTAACTTGCCTCTAGGGTGGCACAGGAGGGCGGCAGGAGGGCAGCTGGGTTTGCTGGTGGCTGGAGAGGATGGCAAGGACAGTGCATGGGGCACTGGAAGCCTGGGTGGGCTGATAGCTGGCCAGGTGCTGCCCCAGCTCAGAAGCCCCTGATCCAACACTTCCCTGAGCCTGCCCAGGCTTTCAGTGCCCCATACACCATTCCCACCACCTTCTCTGGCCTCCAGCATACCCCAGCTGCCCTCCTGTCACATCCCTGTGCTATCCCAGGGCAAGCTGGGTATGCTGGCGGCCAGAGAAGGCAGCGGGGATAGTGCACAGGGTGCTGTAAGCCCAGGTGGGTTTGGGGAAGCATTGGACCAGGCGCCTCTGAGCTGGGGCAGTGCCTGGCTAGCTAGCAGCCTGTTTGAGCAGCTCCGTGCCTCATGCACCATCTCCTCTGACTTCCCCAGCCACTAGCAAACCCAGCTGCCTTCCTCCTGACTTCCCACGCTGTCCCAGGAGCAAGCCAGCCCATTACCAGGTAGCCCCAGATATCCTGCCAGCCGCAGGCACCTGCCCAAGGCAGAAGCAGCAAGGGGCCCAATCTCCCCCCCCCGCCTTGTGGGGGGGGGGCAGAGCCTGCCTGCCTCTCCCGTGGCCAGGGAGTGAGCTGCTGGTGGGTCAACCAGCCCACGAGCTGCAGGGGGCCCCAGTCTTTCCCTCTGTGGTGGTGGAGCCCCACGGGGCCACCCAGGTGGGCTGCTAGCAGGCTGGGTGCTGCCCCAGCTCAAGATTGGGGAAGAGTTGGATTGGGCTGGGTGCTGCCTCTGAGCTGCAGCAGAACCTGGCCTGCTAGCAGCCCGCCCAGGGGGCACCAGGGAGCACCACCACCACGGAGGGAAGGACCAGGGCCCCCCACAGCTTAGGGGCCACTCAACCCAATGGCAGCTTGCCTCTTGGCCATGGGCAGGCTCTGGCTCCAACCAAAAAAAGGATCAGGACCCTCACCATAACATGATGGAAAAACTGAAATGGTTGTCTTCAGGGTTTTATTTTATGTCCCACTGTTTCAGTTTAGGAGGCATAAAATAAGACCCTGATAACTAAACTCCCATCATGTGTACAAGTGCCCTTAGATGCCATTTGTGCCTTTGAAAAACTCAATCCCAGTGTTTTTGGAAGCCTTGGTCCCAGCTGTGAGAACTGAGTACCTGAAAGTCTGGCCCTGAGCTGAGGTTCTGTTCCTGCTTTCTGCAGGAAAGTAAGATGAAGCCTTAAATTACTGAATGGGTAAACTTCAACGTCACCACCACAGATTCTCAAGTAAAGACCAGGAGAGGCATTGGTCTAATGATGCACCTGACCAGAATGCTCAGGATGGTAAAATATGACCCTCCATAATATCTCTTGAGTTTTCAGTAATATTGCTGCACTTCTGTCACCCACTTGTCCCAGAAGGCCTACTTAAAAAATATCAAGGAAAAAATGAGTTGAAATAGCTAAGGTCAAGGGGTGGGGGCTTAATGTGAATCACACGACTACCAAATGGAGATATGATGCACACAGCCCCTGCAGGGGATAGGTAAGGGAAGACAGGTGTCTCATGAATTATGAGTCAAGTGGGACAATTTAGTGAAAGTTTTAACTTTCAGAAAAGAGACCAAAAGCCATTAGATACATAACCTTGTAAGTCTAATATGGCCATAAATTAACAGCTGCACTATATTATGTAAATTTATGTTAAATTATTCACTAACTGTCACCATATCCCCATAAAAAATCTACATACTGACATTTACAAAAAATGACATCTTCTGATAATAGTTTTGCTATATATTTCAGTGTCTGCAATTGCCTTTTAACCATCTTGACTGCTGCTGAGGCAAACACTACTTAACCAGGGCTGCTTCAGAGGTTTAATTAATTCATTACTATTCACAGACTTACCCTGCAGGAGGTCATGGTCAAGCGAAGCTAGTGTCTTTAGGGCAGTGGGCTCTTTCTTCTGATTTCAAAACCTGTCAGAGAAGAGCCAAGCAAGCACGGGACAAATACTGCTTCACCCCAGCTAAAAATTGAAAACACTTACAAATTAAAAGATGGTGCCAAAACCCAGGAACAATCCTAATATAGCAACTGGTGTGGCTTCAGTGGCAAAATACTCGCTGCAACAGACACGTGCAAGAGTTCCTTAATCAGTGAGAACTCTGACTTATTCTTATCTATACTTGAGGAGAGAGGCAGAGGCAAAGCAACTACCCCTATTGCTGGCTGTTGGCAGCTGAATCAGAGTTTATCTTGAGTGAGGACAAGGCTAAAGAACTTGCAGATGTTATGTCTGACTTCAGGTTAACCTTAGATTTTCAACCATGTGCTTCCACCAACTATGAGTGCTAATGGTGGTAGGGACATTAGTGAAGGCAGGACACCAGCATTCACCAGTGTTTTTACCATCATACAATTTAGACTTGGCTCTGAGGGGTTACATGTGTTGGCTATGGTGCTGCTTTTTGTCTATATTATTCTTCCATAGCTGCTGTACCTGAACTAATGTAACAGTTGAAATATTTTAGGAAATGTATGGCATAGACTAAGGTTTACTAGCAATGAGAAGACAAAAAACTGCCATAGTCATAGAGGAAACAGATGATTCTGTGGAAAGGGCAGGATTTTGGAAGACTGAGTAGGAGAAAAATATCACCTGCTGCCTGGGGACACTCTATGTACCTCTCTGCACAGTGGATACTATTTTCCAAAATAGGGATAATCAAGGAAGAAATGGAGACAACTGTGGTAGATCCATTCCCTGTGTGAATTCATCAGCTGCTGTGGCCCTGAGAGCTGAAACATGAGAAGCTACTGAAGCTTCAGGACTGCAGAATATTAGGGATCTTTTTTAATAGCACAGTAGCTTCCAGAAAGATGGGATTTTCAGAAAGAGACCAACCCTTCTCATCTACCCAGGTTCTATTTTATGCTGCCTGGTTGCACCACTGTTTCAGCCTCCCTGTGTTATCTGCTGAAATTAATAACCAAGGACAGGGTTACTGCTGTAATTTACCCCTTTGCCTTATCTTTGCAACTCCTTTTTGCCTTTGATTGTTGCACTACTGCAATAGCTCAGCCTACTTTTAGCTGTTCCCCTCACCTTCCCAGTCTTTGATTCAGTGTGGGTTCAAATCCTCTAGGAACATGGCCACCCAGTACAGGCTCCTAGGCGGGGAGAGGGTGAGCAGAGAAACATTCCCAGGAGCAAATAACAGATAGGGTAATTGTAGAAGAGGGGATAGCTTGATTAGTGGAAGATCAAAGTGTGTTAACACCTATGGAACGAAAAGATTAGCAGAAATCAAGTAGATAACAAAGAGCCATGCAGTCAGTTGATTCCCTCAGCTCCATATGAAAAGAAATGTGGCTGTCCTTGCCAAGCGGTTTGTTTTAAATTTTCAGTGGAGCAGGAGTCAAACGCACCCCCAAACTCTCTTGGACCCACCCCAGCATCCAAGCATGGTAGTATTTGTAGAGTGACTGCTCCACCACTGTGCAATAGGGTAAAAGGATGCCTCCCTTTCAGGCCTTTCTCCAAGCCTCACTACTTACCCTTGCTGCAGCATGGAACAGAGTGGGTTTGTCCTTATACAGTAAAAGCTGCACTATCCAGCATCTTACAACCCGGCATGCTCCACTAACCGACATGCCAGCTTGCCTACCGTGGCACTTCCAGTTTCTCCGAACCCCCACAGCCTGGGTCAAAGCAGCCTGCGCTGCCAAGCCCCCACGGGCCGGGGGCATAACAGGTTGCATGGGGCCTGGCAAGGCCTGACTCCCTGGTCCGCGGGGCCCACAACAATGCAGCAGGAGGGGCGGTGACATGGCAGGAGGGGCAGTGGGATGCCCCAGATGCGGCAGGAGAAGCGGCAGCCAGGGCCGCTCAATTAACCGGCATATTTTGTTATCCGGCATCCCGCATTCCTGGGGGGTGCCAGATAACAGAGCTTTTACTGTAGTTGTATTTTCTAAGGGTAAACTGAGGCCAAGTGACAGCCAGCTGGAATTAAAAGAAAGATTCCCATCTACTTTAATGGGCTTGGAGCAAGCCTATGGAAAAGAGCAGCAAAGCCTAACAGCTCACTCAGAAATGGGAGAGAAGATCTGCTTATCCAGTTTGCTCCTAATAAATGCGAAGCACAAGCTGAAACGGGGGGGCATGGAGGGCAAAGCAATAAAGAACATCCTGCCATGCTTGTAACTAACAAACAACCAAAGAAACAACATTAATAGTAGCAGCAGTAATAGTAATGCTACTATCACAGATCCACAGGCAGAAACACTCAGAAGATTCTTGGGCTTCCCTAAAGGTAGGTTGGGTGCGGGGGGAGTCTGTGTGGAATATTACAGAGGCAGTGACTGTTAGGGGGTGGCCATGTGAGGAGGGAGAGGGAGCTAGCTGTGACTATGGGGAGGCTAACAGCGGAAGATTTTCACAGCAATTTTTATGAGAGCTAGGTGGTAGTCTGAACATAGGGTAAGGATTTTGTTAATTATGTTCTACCATACTCTGTTGTCAAAGCATTTGATCACTTCTTTTTTATACCATTTGTTCTTCCTTGTTTTTCTGTTACTTTACCAAAGTGCCTGCAGTAAATCATGGTTTCTGCGCAAATGAATAACCTGGACATAGCCATTCAGCAGAGAGGGGGACCAACAGACTTACACAACCTCAGGGTGTGCGTTTCTGGGAGCAGCCTGATACCCCAGGGTTTTTTCACAACTGCTGCTACTAATAAAATGGTACTTTCAGGGCCAGTGTCCCTAATATGACCTTGCAATTGTGCTCTGAATCATTAAGGTACCATTTCAGAGAAAGGCAGAGGGAAAAGGGGATCTATATGTATTAAAAAAGAGCAGTGGAATAAACAAGCATTTGCGACAGCAGGAAGCTCCCTCTTAATTCTGAGATAATGAAACGCTTCTAACCAGGCCCAACTGCTGAATATTACAAGAGCCATCATCTCGTGTGGCTTGCATGCAGCTTTATTTTCTGCTCCCCTGCATGGACTGAATATGATTCACAGCACAGTCACAGGAAATAGTTATTACTATTTATTTGGAGAGAGATGAGTGACTCTTCTAAATAACATCAAACTGCACCTGCAGTAGCACAGAATGTATCTGTTTTATTAAACACATCCCACACCCTCCCCCTAATCCCCTCCTTCTATTCAATATTCTCTCCCCAAAGAGCATTTTGTTGTCGTGCTGGCTGCACGGTTCACAAGGAAAGAAAGAAACAAATTTACAATGGCCATTAGAGCAGACCTAAGAGCTAGGTAGTGAAATGCAAGCACTGATACTCTGCACATCACAAAGGCTGTTTGTACACAGCTGCAAACACAGCATTCATTTGTAATTATTTATTATAAATTGTCTGACTTAAAGTGAGCTTCCCTCCCCACACAATTCTTATTGTGTCTCCACTTGTTTTATATGGATGGGAGCATATAGGAATAGACAGCATCTACTCTGCTCCATGTGAAAAACCTGCTGCCTCCTCCTAACCCAGTCCCCAGTGCTATTGTAGAGTAGCTCCTCTGAAGCTACTTACAATAGCTTACACTGCAGCAATTTATCTCTGGCTAGATGGAGAGGTGAGCAGCTTGCTCCTGAGCGCACTGCAGCCCTTTTGCCTTGCTGTAATTCAGCAGCCAGTGCTGAAGCAGTAAAGCAACCTAGACTCTGAAACACTGCATCTACCACCCAAGACCTTCCCTCTGATGTGCTCAGACCTCAATTAAATCCACTCCCCAAGACTCTTCTGCTGAAGCCTCATGGTTAGAATTTGCCCGTGTTTAATGCAGACTTAGAGCTGCAAAAAATTCAGAATTGCCCTATATACAGTTAAATGCTACATTGTACTGGTCAGGGACACTTGCCTTCTAAAATGACAGAAACCTCTTTCTAGGATATCCTTTTGCAATGACACAATAGCTATTCTTTATTGGCTACAAGAAAACAGTAAGTGGAAGTTATGAGGCCACTTCATCCCTCTGCTGTAGGTATCAGAGTCTTGAGTACCTGGATCCTGTGATGCCATTAAAAGCTTCAAGGGGTTCAAAGTGTGTTTTTTATTTGTCTAACAAAATAAAATACTTCACAAAATAATGGATTGCTCTTCAAGGCAGAATATCCTAGAGAAACAGATACATGTCTGATTTGTCTTGGTTTTTCTATAATGAACTTGAGGTAATTATTTTTGCAATTTTCTGTATATCATGTAAGCCTAACAGCAAGACAGCACTTACTAGAACTCTTATCTCCACCTGTTTGCTCTGGCTCCACATATGAGGCTGACTAACACAATGGAGGCAGCGAGGTGCCTCTATGAAGCAGGGAGTGGTACAGGAGTCCAGCATCTTTGTGTGTTATGGAGCTACTACAGATGAGAGAGAAAAAGATGTAGAAGGGGTGGGGTAGGTGACATCCATAAGGGGAACACAAATAACTCATGAAGGGTCACTGAGTTGTAGTCTCTTTGGACGCTTTTAGTGTTGTCTGTAATTTTTATATTTAACAATTAGACACTAGGTTGAAGGGCACAGTGAGAATATTGCATACCAACAGATTGCTTAGCTAAGGCAAACAAACAGGGCTAGCACACATCGTGCTGGCATGGCTACTTAGAATCACAGAAATGCCTGGCAGAAAAAGGAGATCACAGCGGTGAATCCTACTCTGCTTTGTCTATTTTTCCCTAACTGGTCCTACAGAACCCCACTATGTGCCCCCTACTGCCATCACTTTTAAAAGGCGCACATCAAGGTAGCTTCCCTTTCACTCTAAATAGAGTTAGATACACTTTGGAAGGTAGCAATTCCACTTGAAAGTCAGGATACACTTCCAAATAATACAAGGTAATTCCTTGCTGAAGGACTGGGCTTGCTACCTCCCTGATATTCCAGGCCTTCTCAAGTCAGGCAACAAGGAAATCAACTATGGGGCCACTTCATTTCACTTTGCAAAAACATGGTTCCCAAAATTGCCTGAGGGAATTGGGATCTAATCTAAAACTACTTGAAGTCAATAGGAGCCTCTCTCTTGATTTTGATGGACTTTGGGTCAGGTCTTACAAGTGTAAGTCGCATTGACTTTTAATAAGACGTGTACACTTATGTCCCTTTACAGTGTGGACAAACAGTCAAATTGAAGTGAGTTAACAAGCGACGGAGACTTGCAATGGAACAGCTGGTGCATAGTAATGATTCACATGCCCACAGTTACCTCCTGGTAAGTGAAAAGTAATCTGAAACAGTTTACCCCTAAATGAAGTCCAGTTAAAATGCAGGTTATCTTTTATTTACTGCAGGGAAATTATGGTCATTGCACAGAGTTACCACATATCAGATGTTCCATGGTAAGTCCTCACTACTATGCGCTACCATGCGTCTGTCCATACCAGCAGCACAGCTCCAGGACATGTGTGTCCTGGATACACCATAGTAATCTAATACTGAGGTGATAAAAAGCAACCATTATTGTAAGGTCTGAATCCCAGTGTGCTGTCAGTCACAGATTTAAACAATTCCAACCTCCCCTCTTGACTATGCCTGGGCGAGAGAGCACTCTGTTCTCCATGCTTTGTCATATCTTGGTTCCCTACTAACACTACAAACACAAAAATTCCCATATTTGGATCATACCCATGGTCTAGCCAGTTCAGTATCTTGTTCCCAACGATGGCGAGTACCAGCTGCTGTCGGAAGAAGGTGAAATAAAACTCACATTTAGGCAGATGTGAGATTATGTACTTCTGACTTTGTCTTGTCCTAAATCAGAAGTGCTCAAGACACTCTTGAGTCCTAAAGCACAAGGGTTTCTAAGAAGGGCACCAACCACAGTGCCTGACCTATTGTTTTTGTTTTTTGGTTTGGGTTTTTTTTTTTGTGACACAGGCAATTGTGCACTAAGGACTGACCTGACTCTATTAGTTTATTTAATCAGCAGCCAGTAGCAACGATATTTCAGGCAGATCCCCTTTCTGGAAACCACACTGTATCTCCAGAATTTCTAAAATTGTTCTGGATTGTCCCACTGGTACTGGGAAAAGGCCCACATAATTTTACCACCTGTGTTAAATATGTTTGCAGGCTTCGTGTCTACATCAGAAGAAACATGAGAGCAATATGCCCCCTTCTTGGTCTTGAGGACAAGGATTGGCCATGCATGGAGAACTAGCTATCAAATCCTCACAGTGGGTATGCCTAGCAGGTTACAGAGGTGAGGCACATTGTGATACAGCATGGCAGAAGCTTGAATTGCCACTGCCCTTGCGGTACCTCTTGTATGTAGAAGAACGCTAGGTCATCAGGGCTGTCAGTTTACTACTTTCCCCTAGCTATTCTCTTTTGAAAAAACAAAGGCCAATAATTATTTCAAATACATCTGAGAGCTTATTTTCAATGAAAGTTGCATTCCAAACAGTGAATACAGAGATTCTGAGTAGAGAAAGAAGAGGGGAAGATTGCTTCTCTCTCCCCCTCTGCCCCCCCACCCCAAATGTTTAAATGACTAATTAACAATTTCTGCCAGCCTAATCACAAAATGAAGAGAGGGTATATTTTCAAAGCTACCAGTTTGTAAAATAGAGCAGGGCTGATTCTCTGCCTACTCTTCTAACAAGGTTTCTTTTTTGTAGTATTTGTTTTATGCTTCCTAAAGATCTGTCCCTAGTCTAAGTCCCAGCAGGGGGAGATGCCAGTGGAGTTTAATTACATTCCACCTGTGGGGAACATTCAAGGAATGGGTCTGTCAAAAACAACTCTCGATTTAAAAATATATAATCTGATTAAACCAAATAATATGCATTTCCTAAACAGGAGTTTAAAATACTCTTCTTCTTGCAGGTCTCCAGACAGAGCCAAATTCTCCCCTGGCATAAACTGCCAATTTACACCAGAGATTCTAGTCTGCAATCTCATTAGGTAATCGTGGAAGGAAATATTTTTAAATGTCAGTTTTATAAACGTCATGCACCATGGCTCCTTGACGAAATGTAGGCCATTCAGAACCTGAGCAGTTTTAGATGACATGGGCCCCTATTAAAGCTGTAAAGAAAGGATTAACATGGGATATGTGTTCTGCTGTCCTAGGTATAGGTAAACACCAAAGGAAAAGCAGCCTACGCCCATGGAGATAATTTATATTGGAATATTGAGAATCCCAGCCAGGAAGGATGGGCATGGGATTAAGATGGTGGTAGTTAAGTGCAATAATAGGGAAGGCCAGACTTAGGCAGGCAAGGCTCTTTGGGTAGATGTGATATCTTTTATTAGACCAAATGAGTAGTTGGAACAAAGCTCTTTATAAGCTTTTGGGCACAAGTATCCTTCTTCAGGCATAGGGAGACTACTGTTCTGAGATCTCTAAGGAATGAAAAAAGCTAGAAGGGTGACAGGAGGTAAGTGAGAATATAAATAGGTGGAAGTTAGGAAAACAATGGGTAGAGAAGGGAGGGGAGGAACCAGGTGTGGGGGAATAGGTGAAGGAATGCCAAAGGTAACCAAGGGAGACTGTGCTGCAGTGATAAGTAGGGCTGTGTGAAACAGCACCGTTCCATTCCATTTCATCAAAACTGTTTTGCTGTTTCAACGCTGTTTTGACGTTTCGCCCATAGGCTATAACGGGGAAACACGAAACTGCCCATAACTTTGTCACTTCCAGCCTGATTCAGATAAAACTTGCAGGGATGGTAGCCCCTTCTGAGGGCATGACAACACCAGCGGGCAGTCACCGTGCCCCCCCAGCCCCAGGAGGCACGAGTCATTCATGCTTCCTACTGTCTGAACCCTGAAATACTTAATAATTTGAAATACGCAAGTGGAACAAAATTATCAATGCAACCAATTAAATATCTTGGGATAAGTCGTATTAATGACAACATATTTCATCAGAGAAGCTGCCATTAGACAATGAAGATCTAAAAAAATCTGCAATTTAAAAACCTTTTAGATTGAAGGATCTCAACACACTTTTCAAATACAGGTGCTAACCCATCAAACAAAAATGCACATGTCATGGTTTTACACAAATGAATAACTGGATCTGATTAAGTATGTAAGTAAGAGTTTTCAGGATCAAGCCCTTGAGGCCTGACCCAGCAAAGCTTTAGTTATGAAACTGTCTTGCATACTGTACCATGGGCACTCACTCTTAGAAATTACATGAGGGTGTCATCCACTCTTGGAAGTGCAGACAGCCTCCAGTGGGGCTTCCAGAGTCTAGGACAGGAAATGAAGAAGCTCTTGCACAGCTGATGGAATTTTAGGAAGCTAACATGTAATCAGAATTTTGTGAAAACACTATGACTAACATCCTATTTTTATGAAAAGTACCATTTTTAGGTGTGGTAGGAGAAATGTTCTTTCTGCTTGCTAGAGCAGGTATACAGACTGTAAAAGAAAGGTCCTGGTAAATGCCAAATAAATGAAAGTAGTTCAAGGTGATTGGGTAGTTAGCAACCTAACAACACCAGTAAGTTTCTACAACAGGCAAAACTGAGACTCAAACTAGTTAGCTCACCTCTCTGGGCTCAATTATTCAATACTGCTTGATTTCTATTTTTTTAAATGTTATTATAGTTCATTTTTTAGCTGAATTCTCCATGCCAGCTTCTCAGAGAGAATACTGTAGGCTTGTCTGATTCACCAATGTGGCTCCTTATGAGCTGCCCACAAGACAGGTACACCTAATCTGAAATGACGCTTAGTAACTGCAACATATAATTTCAGACTTAAGGCACCAATTTCTTAGTCAGTTTGTAGCAACACTATGTTACTCTAGCAGTTTCTCTACACAATTATCACAATACTTAGTACGCTATTCATTGCAGAGGGAGCAAAGAGATACTGCAAACGACTTTCATTTTTAAGGAGTCAGGCATCTTTTCCTCTGGAAGAAATTATAAAAATCTAGGAAGCCTTTTATTTTTTGCTGTTGTTCATGCATTATGATTCTATTTTTTTCCATTAAAATATTTTAGTTAAAAAAATTATAAATAGACACTATTTTAAATGTAGGTGTGGTAACAGCATATACCACACACAGCTGATTTGAATATTTAATATGTGCTTTTTTTCAATAAAAAAAATATTTTTTGTAATCAGGGAGAGTCTGGGAGTTTGGACAGGCTAATAAACTGCAGAAGGAGAAATTACTACACGCCAGGTGTTCCACAGTAACTATTTCATATGCTGACTTCTATCCTGTGGTAAGCAGGAGCTAAATTACCATAATTTAGGCAGAAGGCTGGGTAGCAATACACTTTATGAACTAACTGAATCAGAGATGCATTCATGAGCAAGAACTTACTTCAACAAATGCAGTAGCTTAACCTTGTTTAATTCAGGGGCAAAATGCCTTGGTTTAATTTCCACTTATTGCGGGATAGGGGCTACTGCAAATCATTACCATGGAACAGCTAAAATGCAGCAAATCCCCCTTTTTCACTTTTAACTTGGAATAATTTGACTCTCTGTCCATACCACAACTCCCCCAGTGCTGCAAATTTAACTTTAACTTGCTTTGAGAATTTCCTATGCAGTTTCACTTCTCTGGTGACCCTGAACCTTGATACATATACATACCTTACTAGATTCCTTAGTTTCAGCCTATACAAAGCCTATGTTGCAATGAAGAATGATACTACTTCATCAACATTGCCTTCCCCAACATGGTACATTTGACATTCTGTAAACAGCAGTGTCTATTTAGTATATTAAATGTTCATGAGGTGGACCAGCTGTTCAGTCTGTCAGATTTTTCTACACTGAAGAATGCCCTATTAACTTCAGTTGACCACTGGATAACACTGGCTCAACAGATAGCACTCCTGCCTCTGGCTCACCAGAAGGTCATGGGTTAAAGTCTACCGTAGCCTGGGTTAATATACATTACTCACACTAATGCTGAACAGGATTAGATGGTAGCGTGCACTCCACTGTTAGAAGTGAAATGAAATGAAACCCCTTTTGCCACCACTGACCTGGATATGAAAATTTCCCATGATTCTTTTTGAAAAGCATCTATTACCAGTATGTCATGGTCAGTATTTCCCCTCACTCTGGGTTCCAATATTCAAAGTGGTTTAAGAGAAGAGGGCCAATTAAAGGTTTTTAGATGCCTAAAGATGCAGGTGTGTGCCTCTCAGAATTTTCAAAATGCTCTCAGAAATTTCTCTTTAACTTACTTGTCTACTCATGAGTCTTGAATGCAGAATGGCTGCCACACTAGTCTAAGTAATCTTGTGTTACCAAGATTAATATATTACTTCTTCAATCTGAAATATAAAAGATAACATACAGAGACGAGGTTCTTTGGGTAAATCTGATATCTTTTATTAGGCCAACTCAAATAGTTGGAAAAATTCTTCTTAGCAAGCTTTCCGATTTAAATACTATTCCTCAGTCTGAGGAAGCATCTGCAGTTGGTGTGTGCTCTTCCTGGATGGAATGAATAGCATAGAAGCCAGAGGCTGATATGGCTTCTTTACTATTCATTCCATTCAGAAAGAGCACACACCAACTGCAGATGCTTCCTCCCTCCAAGGAAGGGTATTTAAACCCAAAAGCTTGCTAAGAAGAATTTTTTCAACTATTTGAGTTGCTCTAATAAAATATATCAGATTTACCCAAAGAACCTCGTTTGCCTATGTCCTTAGACCAACATAGCTACAGCCTACACCCCTGTAAAGACAACATACTAAAGCCAGTTTCATTTAGGTAGATAATTTCAGGAACAAATTTGGGCTCTGGTGGGATTTATGAGACTGGAAATACCATGCTTTTGTATGACAAATACATGTTATTTGTCTGTACTCTCTCCCTCACTTCAACTGTCCTATGTAGAGCTCCACTGACAGAGATAGGAAGATAGTATAGTTACAAAAAGAACAGATGACACTTGGATGTATTAACAGGGGACATCAAGTAGGAGTAGGGAGGTGATAGTAGCCTTTTATTTGGAACTGGTGAGACCACTTCTGAAATACTGTGTCCTGTGTTGATGTTCACACTTTAAAAAGATGGTGAAAAATTGGAGAAACTTCAGAAAAGAGGAATAAGACTGATTCAAGTTCTAGAAAAGACACCTTACATGAAAATACTTACGAAGCCCTGCCTACTTTATCAGAGAAGCATAAAAGATTACAAAACTGCAGTCCGTAATCAGTTCCATTGGGAGTTATGTCAATATGAAAAGTCTTTTTAATCTATCAGTCAAAGGAAGTCAAGACCAGCAAAGTTAAAATGGAAGCATAATAGAAAAAAACTGCAGGGAGTCCTGCAGGCTGGATACTGTGGCCTTGCATGCTAGATCAGATGTGTGGTACTTTGTGGAGGCAGTCCAGGGCGCAATCCAAGAATACAGGGCTGGGCTGAGGCAATATGAGGCCTATCTGGGCATGCATGGGTCAGCTAAGGGAGCCCTAGGCCCCAGTTTGGCAGTGTAGCACCAAGTAGAAACAGTGGCGACATGTAGGGGGTGCACAGGAGTGCACGTGCACCCCTGACAGCGTTGGTGCACCCCCTGACAGCCAGCATTCCCCACTTAGGTGACAAGTGGGGGGGGGCAGGTGGGAGTGCGGGCTGGGGGCGCCAGGAGAAGCGCTGCTGGCACTTGCAGGTCAATGCAATCAGCTGCGGGGGACCCCCACCCCTGTCAGCATGATCAGCCACAGGGGGGACTTCCCCAGTTGCTGACTGGCTACTTGGGGGGGTAAGTGCTGGCAGGGGGAACCAGTTGCCCATGAGTAGAAGCAGTTCAGGGACCAATCTGGCAGCACAAGGCCTAGCAGAGGTTGCATGGGGCCTGATCCTGGCACATAGGAGCCAGCCAAGGCAGTGATGGCACCCAATCTAGCAGTGCAAGGCTGAGTGGAAGCCATGTGGAGCCCAATCCAGCAGCACGGGGCAAAGCAGAGGCAATGTTGAGCCTGATACAGGCACATAAGGGCTGGCTGAGGCAGTACAGGGCTAATCCCGCATGCTCAGGGCACATTCCAGCAGAGGTGGAGCAAACCCAATCCAGCAGCAGGCCTGATCTGGCTTGCAGTTGAGTACTACTGAAATAGATGACTGAGCCTGAAAACAGGGTAAGGAGTTTGCAGGCAGTTTGCTGAGGGCAAGAGAAGGAAGGGGGAGAGAAACCAGGCACCGGGCAAAAGATCCAGTCCAGGAAAGATAAGTGATCCAGCTGCCTGTGCCTTTGGTTTGCTGAGTGTTCCACTTTTCACAACCAAGCCTATGGACTGCACTTCATCAGCCTCCTAGGTACAGAAACTCAAGAACTCAATACAGATTAGACAGCGGAATTCTGACACACTGCGACCTGCCAGACATCTGACTCCCCAGGCACCTCTGCACTTTTACCTTTGCTGCTACATCCCCCTTTGCCCCGACCCCCCCACCCCAGCCTGTCCCTCACCCCATGACGCCTCCATTTCCATTTTCACTGACTGGCTTTCTTGCCTGCATTGCATGCCAGACCAGCCTCTGGCTTCTTTACTATTTCTTTCATGCAGGACCAGGAGATGCACCAAATGCAGGTACTTCCTCAGCCTAACAAAGGGCTTTTCAATCCGAAAGCTTCCTAAGATATAATCCTCTATTTCGGTTTTTTTTCATAATAAACATATAAACATAAGAACACAAAATGAACCATCACACACCAAAAGTAACATATATCCAACACAACATCTTTACTTCTTGCTGTCAATTCCTTTATAAAAAGAAAGGCTCTGTGACAGTTCTGTCTGGGTACGTTTGATGCTGCTGGTACTATTGGTGTTGGGCGAGCTAAGTTATTTTGACCTGCTGTTGTTTACAGTGGTGGACTGGGCCGAGGAAGTAGGGGAGGAGAAGACCTCACAGCAGCACACTGCCAGATTGTGCAGAGGCTCCAGTGCCAGGAAGGGTGCACCTGAACACACAGAGTCCTATAAGCACCCATGTCACGCTTTTTGCCCACCCAGAGGTGCAGGGCCCCAGAACCCAGACTCTCCCTGCACCTATCTCTTTGACAGCTGGCAGGCTTTGTGGCCACAGCAGGCCCTAGAAGGCCTGCAGTTTTCACCCCCCTGCGCCTTAACACACACACAGTCATGAGTTTTGCTTGTCAGCAGTTTGAGGTGCAGTTTCCCAGAAACCCCTGCACCTATCTCCTTGAAACTTGGCAGGCTTTGTGGCTTCAGCGAGAGCTACCATCCCTGCAGCTTTCACCCTGCTGTTTCTTAACGCGCACACACAAGAGTTTTGCTTTCAGGACTTTGAGGTGCAGTTTCCTAGAAACCCCTGCACTTATCACCTTGAAACTTGGCATGCTCCATGCCCTCAGAAGAGGCTACTAATCCTGAAAGTTTCATCTGAATCAGCCAAAAAACAACAAAGTTATAGATATTTAATTGATTCTCCCTTATACCCTATGCCCAAATCTCTGAATCGGCTCTGAATCTTTTCCGAATCGAATCGGTCAAATCCGAATTGAATAGTTGCCTATTCGCACAGGCCTAGCAGTTACAGCTGGGTGCACTGAGGCATGAACAAGTCTCAAACTCATGCCTCAAGAAGCCTTGCTACCAAACTGCTTTACTACTGAATTATAAGACTACTCTTACAGTGGTTGAAATGCTATTGAAGTTGTCACTTATTTTTCTGTGATCAAAAGCTATATTTTGTACTTCATATTTTTACCTGGAAGGAAGCTAGAGCCCTGATACGGCTATTAGGGGTGTGTGAAGCGGGCCATATTTGATTCAGATTTGGCCCGATTCGGGGGACAGTGATTCAATTTGTTGATTTGGATCACTGGTCCTGATCCGATTTGGCTGAAACTGAAGATTCGATGCTGATTTGGGGAATCAGAGATTTGGCCATAGACACAGCTTTAAACGTTTTTTCTATATACCTTGAGGTACCAGGCGTGACTTGTGAATGCTGAGATGGTGGGGTGGATGGAGCACCCCACAGGACTGCAGGGGGAGGCCCCCCATCTGCTCAGCAGTGGAACCCCCCACACCCCACTGACTCAGCAATCTGCCATGGGGGGACCCCAGGTTTCCCCCCAGACCCAGGAGGCACCAGTCACCAAGCCAGGGGGAAGCTCTGAATCAATTCAGAAAGCCTAAAGCTTCTAGCAATTGGATTTGGATTAGTAGATTTGGCCTCTGAATCATCCAAATCATCTCCAAATCTGAATCGTGATCCAAAGCTTTGCACAGCCCTAGTAACTGAGTCTCCAGTCACTGAGGCAGGGCTGTAAAAGGTGGCTGTTTCCCTATGGAAACTGGAGTGTCTTAACTATTCTAGCACAAATGGCCATTAGGCTTGAGCTGACCTTTATTTTTATTTTTTTTTACTCTTTGTAAATTCCCCTCTATACATTAGAAACTGTACACCGTATTACAATACCATCAAGTGAATTGTTCCCACATATAAAACAGCAGGACTTACCAAAATATGTAATGTTTTGTCTATACTATGGGTTTTCTTTTCATGTTTTCCAAATTATTTCTCTTCTTTCAGTTGTTTGCTAGGAAGAGGACTATTGTGGCTTTCCTTTAATAACAGCATTGTAAGCATTAAAGATATATTCCTATAGTTGGATGCTCAGTCACACTAAGGTCTCATTAGGGCAATTTAAAGGAGCCTTACAATGATTTGAAAAGTACATGTATATTTGTATTAACAGGGGAATGTAAAACAGAAGTAGGAAAGGGTTAACTCTGTATATGATGTAGGTATAATTAACATTTACAGAGCAAATTTATAATTTACACAGCATATAACCTACTTTCACTCTCAGCATGGGGTAAAGGGGCATTAATGAAAATGAGAATTAGGCTCTTGGTCTGCAGGTAACCTGAATAACAGTTTATATGATTTACAAAATTTAATTTAAAAGTAATTAAAGTAGTTAATCCAATATAGACACAGATCAACAATCTTACTAACTCAAAGGCCCCATTTTCAAGAGTGTTTGGGCAATATTAAGGATTTCTAAAGTAATACAAAGCTGGAAAAAAACTAGGAAGGATTTACTTTTGTTTTTTTAAAAGAGATTTCCAAAACAGAATATTCTAAGGAAAACAAAACAAAACAAAATCTATCTTTAACATTGGGAAAGTGAATTTATGTCACCCAGTTAAAAAAAAGTTGATCAGTTTTTTAAAAAATGCACTCCAGTTTGAACAGGAATCAAGGCAAGGATACCTTGAAATCTGTTTTATACAGGTCAGACTAGATAACCACGGTGGTTACTTTTGGCCTTAAATTCCATGAACGTATTAATTAATTTTGGAGAAGGATTTAATTATTCTGTGAAAGGTGGCTCATGGCCATCCATCAGAAACACAGGCTAAATTTATAGTTCTATAGGTTCCAGCCAGTTACGTATTGATCCTAAAGTACATATCACGTAAGTGTCAGTACAGCACCTACTCTGTGCAGGACATCCTTTGCCTTGCCTGCACCATGAATGTTTGTACAGAGCCCTAGCACAGGCATCTTATTTTAGGACATAAAATAAGTCTCTGACCATCAGTCACAGTGAATCTTGGAACAGAGGAATAAGCAGAAACTTACCGGTATTTCTACAGCTTCAGTAATAAATAGGAGGAAGAACAAGAATTTTTATGCATGTTAGAGGCAGGTATATTTACTGATTTTGTTAAGCCAGTATGGCTATTGACAAGAAATGCAAGTCCAGTGTATGTTGTTTTGTAAGGTGCCAAAGCTGGGTGATGAATATTCTCAAAACAGCAACTTTTTAAAAAATAGAATCCTTGAACTGGGAAGGACCTCAAAGGTCATCTAGTTTAACACTCGCCCCCCCGCCCTCCCTCCCACACACACCCAAGAAAACAAGTTTTAATGAACCTAAACCATCCCTGACAGATGCATATCTCCAGTTTCCTTTTCAAAGCCTCCAATAAAGGAAATACTACAATTACCCCAGGCAGTTTGTTCCGGTATCTAGATGCTATAACTTTAGAAAGTTTTTTTTCCTTGAAGTTTTATCTGAAGCTGCCTTCCTGTTGTTTATCCATTGCCTTTTGTCTTATATTCAGTAGCTAGGGAGAACAAGCATTCACCATCCTCTTTAGGGAAACCTTTCACATATTTGAAAACTGTTATCATGCCACCCCTTAATCTTATTTTCTCTAGACTAAACATTCCCACCATTTTCAACCTTTCCACATCTGGCTCGCTAATCGTGTTCATTGTTCTTCTTTGGTTTCTTTCCAACTTGTCTTTGTCCTTCTTAAAATACGGTACCCAAAACTGGACACAAAGCCCCAGTTAAAGCCTAACAAGTGCTTTGCTAACTAGTAAGATTCTACTGCTTCATCCATCTTGGACATGATATTTCAGTAAATAAAACCAAAAATGGCATTTTTCTTTTCGGCAACAGCTTCATATGCCATTTTCAATATTCTCCCATTATATGGCTGACTTATGTTTGGTTTCTCATTTACTAAGGAAATTTTGGATTTTAATTCTGTCCTCTAAAGTACTGTACTTACATCTTCCCCAGTTTTGTCATCTGCAAATCTGGTGAGTTACTTTCCACTCCTTTACCCAAATCATTAATAAAAATGTTGAATAGCGCACCCAAAACTGATCTCCCCAGAACTCTATACTCTGTCCCTCCTCCCAATGTGATATTGAGCTATTCATTGCTATTAAGTGCCTGAATTATTTCAACCAATGCACTATATAGCAGCTTGCTCTAGTTCACATTTCTACAAATTATTTATGAGAGTGCCATGTGGTGCTGTATCAAAACCCTTCTGGAGAAGATACCCTCAAACGTGTTATTTTTGCTAACCACGCAGGCAAATTTGAACCTGCAATGACTGCATCTTTCAGGATAGCAGAAATCTTAGCAAAAGAGAAGAAAACATAAAAATACATGGAACTAGACAGAAATCTGCATTGAAAAGCTACAGACTTTTCATTTGATGATTTGAGAAATATACCTGAAATACAGAATGCTATCAAAGAAGGAACCCATGAGCATGAAGGAATGAAGCTGCATCTGAAGATACTGAGGGAAAATTGAAAGAAGCATCTGAGTTAATCAGTTTCCACCTAGATGAATCGATAGATGTTTTGGGCACTTCCCAGTTAGTTGTTTTTCTACAAATAGTTTTCAAGGAAGGAAATTTCAAAAAGAATGGTTCACAGATTCACAGAAGTTTAGGGCTGGAAAGGACCTCATCAGATCATTGGGTCCAGCTCCCCTGCTCTGGGCAGGAAAGACTGTTTGAAAGGCACTGGAGTGAATGATTGCTACGGTGTGTACTGCTCGGGGCTGATGGCCATGGTGGGCAAGGGGAAGACCAGGCTGTCCAAGACCCTGCTGCCCATGAAGGTGGGCAGCAGTGGTGAGAGGGAGGGAGCTCAGCGGGGGTGAGTGTACAGAGGCCGCTGTACATGCCCCAGGTGGCCAGGCCCTGCGGAGTGCAGGACCACCTCAGGCATGACTGGGGGCTGCAGCAAAGAGCAGCAGCCCTGTCAACACCAGTGTTAGGGCCAGGCCGGCAGCAAGGAGAGGCATCCAGCTGGCAGGCAAGGCCCCTGTGAAGCTTTCCTGGGCTCTTCAGTGGCACTGACTGCACTCACACCCTGGGTGGTGGTAGCAGGCTGTATGCAGCTAATGTGAGGGTCCCCCTTCATCAGCAAGGGTGGGCTGTAGCCCTGCTCTACTCTCCTGGCCCCTGGGGCCCTTGAGTCTTCTGTGGCACCAGGCCCAGAACTTGGGGCAAGGGCTGGGAGTGGTGGCAGTGGGTGCCAAGCTGCCTGGTGTGGCCACATGCTGCTCCCTGGGTAGCAAAGGGCTGCGGGAATTGGAGAGATGCAACGCTGGAAGGGAACTGCAGAGGTTTCACCCAATGTAGCCCCCAAACCTGAGGCAGGATTGGCCCCATCCTGCTGTCAGACACAGCACCCCTTGTTCCCCAGCAAAAACTTCATGTGTACTAACTTGATACTGCTTACAGTCTAATGAAAATCCTAGTATTATTGGGTACATTAGAAAGGTTTTACCTTGCCCATCTATGTTAGGATTTCCTTGATGGATGGACTTGGCATAAGACTTGGAGGCTTGACTCTGTAGGAGCTAGATGTTCTAGCTCAGCCTTTTGCCCTCCTTGACCTGCAGATCTGCTTTGAAGTAAGCACATCCAAGTGTAGGTTCAGGGCTGAATATCAGTAATATAATTTCAGACTGACCAGTTAGCCAATTGTTTTCATTTTGGTTCAGTAGCTAAACCAGGGAGTTGTGGGGCAGATCAAAGCTGGTGAATGTTTCTGGAAAGCAGTAATCCACAAGGGACTTGCCTGAGAGGTGGGAAAGCGAGTGCCATAGAGGTGCCAGAGGGACTGGGAGCTTGGGCTCAACACCTCTCTTGCCTCATGATGGTAGTCGTCTATACAGTTTAGATTATGGGTTGTATAGGATGGTTTGGATAGGGATGATCCTGCCTCAGGCAGGGGGTTGGACTAGATGACCTCGATGTCCCTTTCAGTCCTACTTCTCTATGATTCTGTGGATAAACAATGGCCTGGGAATGTAGAGGGCAGAACTTGATGGCCTGAGATGCCCCTTCCAGTCTTGTGTTCCTATGCTGCAAACAACTCCACTCACAGAGAAGACTCATAGAGAAGAGAGATGGCTTATTTTCCAACAGAAAAAGAGTTATATTGAAGAGATGGATGTACTACTCCAAATGCCGAGTCAGTCATAACAGATGATCACTCTGCTATGGTTGGTGAAAATACTGTTTTTTTTTTATGTACAAGAAAGATCCAAGCTTCCCAGAATTTCTAAGATCCCATTGCATAATCCACCAGCAGTCTTTTGCACCAAGACAATAAGATGTCAGCTTGTTATGAATGTCATTTTGTAAATAGTGAATTCCAGCTCCATTCATGCCAGACACTTATAACATAGATGAACATGATACATATTACAATTACCTAACCTTGTACACAGATTTTCTGGCATTACTTGTGTCAAGCGAGTGGCTACTTTTACTGCCCATTTGTGTTTTTTGCAATAAGCAAAATCACTCATCGGATTATAAGGGTCTTCAAAGTACATGCAGCTGGCCTCAAAGTGGAAATTATAGCCTTTTGAACAAATATATAGATAAGAAAAGACCATCTTGCTCAATTTCTGGTCATAAGCAAGCTCAAATTTCCACATCTGATAGGTATTTTGTCTTAAAGGTAAGTTGACCCAAAATACTCAAGTAGAATGCTATTTTCAAAAATGAAAACAGGGAAATCCAAGTACAGGTCAAGTCTGGCAGATTACCACCTTTATGACTCCATACATATAGTAGTGGTACATCACATTACAGAAGCTGGCTAAATAGAGCTATAAATATAGGTGTGTTGCAGGCCTCATGGTGGAATTAACTTTTGTGGGTCAGGTCTTAGTCTGATATCTAAAAGTTGCACGTGCCCACAAAAAGGCTGGATACTCCTCATCTAGGGGCTAAGCCAAGCAAGTGAGAGAGACAATTTCTAAATTACAGTCCTAGCTCCATTAAAACCTTACATGCAAATCCTGATGCATCACATTAATTTCTACATCTGTGTATTACCCCTGAGCTACATAGCTCTGGCCTTTAATTGGTATAAATCAGAAAAATTCCTTTGCAATTTGTGGACTGTGCCAACCCCCACCAGTCAATAACCTCACCTGATTAAACGTATGCATAGGTACAAATCTTTGTAAGACAGGCTCTTATATGTGTTAACCAACATTAGAGAGTAAACTTCTCTGCGCTTCACTATCCCTACCTGGAACATGGGATGATAATACAACAAGCATCACAGGGATGAGGTGAGGCTTAGTATTGATTAAATGCTTTGGGTTACTGAGTAAAAAGCAGATGCACGTAAAAGGACAGTGATTTTAAAAGATATTAGCCTTTGTCATATGCAACCTTTCACTTCCATGACTAGGTGATGTAATGCATGGCATGGTACATGGACTCTCCCATTACTCTTAAAGGTTGGATTAAATGTAATTCAGACTGGTGGTTAGAACAGCCTTCATTGGAAATAAATATAAGAAACAGTTAAACTCTTTCATAAAATTGTAGCTGCTACAATTACAGGCCACTTACTGCCTGAAAGGTATACACAAGGAACATGAGGGAGGAGGAGTTTTGCTGGTTATTGTTTTATGAAGACGTGTCCATGTGAAAGACCACACATAGACAAGGGAAGTCACAAAGGAAGCAACAGACTCAGCCACAAGAGCACTGTTAACATGGACTGAGAAAAAGCTGAGAAAAGAAAGGAAAAAATGCATTAGGCAAAATATTGGAAAGAAAGGACCTGGATTTGAGAGCAAAGAAGCAGTTTCCTGATGTTTGTTTCATACGGTATTCAAGGAAACAGGACTATTCTCATTCTTTGAAAAAAGAACTGAATCAACAACTCCAGGCTCCGCCATCAAATTTTCCACTCAGCGGGCTGGGTCCAAAAGGGATAACACTCCCCAGTAGTAAATCACTTATGGACACCATATCTAGTCTTCCCTAGTCAGAAGTTTGGCAATTGCATCAAAACCGTCCATGGTAAACTAGCAGGGCTGAGGGGTGATACACATTTGACAAGGATGCAGAGGGATACCCATCCTTTCATCTACCTCTGGAAACAAAACAGAAAATCTGTCTTCGGCTAAACTGAACTTCAGAGCAGTCAATGAGTTACCAAGGTGGAAGAGGTATGGCAATTGCCAGTGAAATCTGGGTTTGTTTACATCTTATAAAACAAATTACTACACATCTCTGTTGCCTTAAGCTAAAGCAAATTCACTGCTGGCAATGCTTAAATGCTTATGTTTTTCACATCAGAGAGGCAGGGTTTTGGACCTCCTAGTTCCCATGCCTACATGCCTAGGAAATTAATATAAACGTCTCAGCTGGCTACCAACACGATTAAGATGTGCTTCCATTTAGCAATTTTCCCTTTGACACAAAATGAAAGCTTTAATTTGTTAAGTGAAACCCCCCTAGTGGGAAAAAACCCCTCCCATCTCTGACCCCATATCAGCCACTTTAATCTAGTTCTTGCTTGGGGTCTTAAAAGCTGAAGGCTGAGTGAAGATCACTGAAGGGGAAAAAAAATCACTGGAAAGAACCTTGCACTTTGAACTGAGAAACTCTCATATAATGTACATTGGAAAAAGCACCAAAAGTATATCCCAGTCAATGCAGCTGCATTTTCACACCCAGTTGGAAGAAATGGAAATGTGCGCTAAGCAATACTGCTTTGCAAAAGTCCAATTGCCCTAAATGATAAATTGCCTAATTATTTCAGCTCTAGAGTCTTTTCCTGGTTTTTTATCCTTTTCTTCATAGTCACTGTCTGCAAAACAAGAGCATTTGACTGTAACTAATTAGTAAGAAGGATAGATGCAGGACACTTAAAAGAAAGAATTTACAAAACCCATCTTATAGTTATTTTTCCCCATCAAGGAAAAGAAAACCTTAATCATTTATTTAAAAGTTACTCTCCTGGAAGAAAATCTTCCTCCTGAATACGCCATAATTAGGGACCCACTTAATTTGTGGATTTGTGGAAACCAGAAGTAGCCACAATAGCTGGGAAATATTACATCGGCCACAGTTTCCCATGAAATCAACCCCCCTCCCATAAAAAAGCATATTATTCACATAATACGCTATTTTAGACTCTCTCAATCTTTACCACAATATTTATACAGCGCAGCAATCCCTGCAGCCACTCTCATGTGCTTGAGACTTACTGTCTGCGGCAATGGCGGGGCTTCCCTGCCAATCTGCAGTGAGGGGTGGAGCCACCGGGAAATGCCCATAAAATCGGCCCTTCGTGCTGTGAGCAAGCTGCAAAAATGGGTTTGTCTTGCTGCGAGTTAAGTAGGTCTCTATCCATAATAGTTACTTTTTTCTTTTTTCATTCCCCATACAAATAAAAGATTAAAATTCAACATGGTTAGATTAACACTTTGACATTATCTATAAGATTTTCTATTCATAAGGTTGTTAAATCTTGGCTCCTGACTACATAAAATCTTCTTATATTCAGTGCATATAAATCTGATGCGTAGCCCTCCCTTCCAAAACGGGAAGAGAGATTTCTTTTCATGTATAGAATATAGACCTTTCCTGTCCTCCCTCCACTCCAACAAAAATACAGGCAAGAGATAATGGACTTGCTGCTCTGAACTATTTCAACTATACAGAATTTGCTTCTTTGGATTCAAAACACAATGTTGAAGAGGAAGAAGGCATTAAAGCTCACTCATTCAAAATTACTGCTGCCAAAGAAGGTCAAAATAATTTTAACTCATTCATTCTTCTGACCTGAAGGGATGTTCAACATCCAACATAAAGCAAAAATAATACATTTGTGCGTCTCTTTTTTTTTCTCATTAGCAACAGTATTGCTGATATTCAATTTTTCTCCCAGTTATGCATCAAAAGAGCGTGGTTTATATACATGTAGAACAAAATATAAGCGTTTTGTAGGATATTCAAAATGTGGATTTGATAGTGCTGGCAAATGTTGAAGAAGGAATTCTTCTGTTCACAGAACACATTCTAGACCCACAGCAGTTGTGCAAGATTCCTTGTACTGTGCCTCAACTGCAGTCTGGAAGGAATACCTTCTAAGAGTGCATCCAGACAAGCGCAGCCATGCGGTATGTGGCGCAGCAGACATGTCTGCAGTGCCACATACTGCGTGTTCAGTTGTTCTCTGCACTGCAAGGACAAAAAAAGCAGAGCAGCACACGCATGGGCAGCACATGCCACTCAAAAGGTGAGGGTGATCCCCTGCCCTCCATTAATGCTGACTTCGTGAAGGAACATCTTGAGAAGCTGGATACCTTCAAGTCAGCCGGCCCTGACAATCTTCACCCCAGGGTACTCAAGGAGCTGGCGAGCATCATAGCCCAGCCTCTAGCACGGATCTTTGAAAACTCTTGTTGCTCTGGTATAGTGCCCGAAGACTGGAAGAAGGCCAATGTGGTGCCTATCTTCAAGAAAGGGAGGAAAGTGGACCCAGCTAACTATAGGCCCATTAGCCTGACTTCTATCCCGGGGAGGATCTTAGAAAAGTTTATTAAAGAGGCCATCCTTAATGGACTGGCTGATGCCAACATCTTAAGGGATAGCCAGCACGGGTTTGTTGCGGGTAGGTCTTGCTTGATCAATCTCACTTCCTTCTACGACCAGGTGACCTATCACCTGGACAAGGGAGAAGAGATTGATGTCATATATCTTGACTTCAAAAAAGCCTTCGATCTGGTTTCCCATGATCACCTCTTGGAGAAACTGGCCAATTGTCGCCTTGGGTCCTCCACGATCCACTGGCTGGAAAATTGGCTCCGGGGTCGGACCCAGAGGGTAGTAATTGATGCAAGTCACTCATCGTGGTGTCCTGTGACCAGTGGGGTCCCCCAGGGCTCTGTCCTTGGACCCATACTGTTCAACATCTTCATTAATGATGTGGACACTGGAGTCAGAAGCGGACTGGCCAAGTTCGCCGATGACACCAAACTTTGGGGCAAAGCATCCACGCCAGAAGACAGGCGGGTGATCCAGGCTGACCTGGACAGGCTCAGCAAATGGGCGGACGAGAATCTGATGGTGTTCAATGCCGATAAATGTAAGGTTCTCCACCTTGGGAAGAAAAACCCGCAGCATCCTTATAGGCTCGGCAGTGCTATGCTGGCTAGCACTATGGAAGAAAGAGACTTGGGGGTCATCACTGACCACAAGATGAACATGAGCCTGCAGTGTGATGCTGCGGCTAGTAAAGCGACCAAAACGCTGGCTTGCATCCATAGATGCTTCTCAAGCAAATCCCAGGACATCATTCTCCCCTTGTACTAGGTCTTGGTGAGGCTGCAGCTGGAGTACTGCATCCAGTTTTGGGCTCCACAATTCAAAAAGGATGTGGAGAAGCTTGAGAGAGTCCAGAGAAGAGCCACGCGCATGATCAGAGGTCAGGGAAGCAGACTCTACGATGACAGGCTGAGAGCCCTGGGGCTCTTTAGCCTGGAAAAGCGCAGGCTCAGGGGTGATCTGATGGCCACCTATAAGTTTATCAGGGGTGACCACCAGTATCTGGGGGAACGTTTGTTCACCAGAGCGCCCCAAGGGATGATGACTAGGTCAAATGGTCATAAACTACTACAAGACCATTTCAGGCTGGACATAAGGAAGAATTTCTTTACTGTCCGAGCCCCCGAGGTCTGGAACAGCCTGCCACCGGAGGTGGTTCAAGCACCTACATTGAACACCTTCAAGAGCAAACTGGATGCTTATCTTGCTGGGATCCTATGACCCCAGCTGACTTCCTGCCCTTTGGGTGAGGGGCTGGACTCGATGATCTTCCGAGGTCCCTTCCAGCCCTAACGTCTATGAAATCTATGAAAAGCAGAGCTGGGCTGCCCACAACCACACTGCAGCTGCCAGCCAGGCTCTGTGTGGCAGAATCACTGCTGCTGCAGTCCCAGGAGGCCCCTAGGACCCAAGGTAAAGCTGCTGGGGCCAGCGCAGTGCTGGCCCCAGCCTCCCCTACCGACCCTGGGGTAACTTTCCAAGTGCCAGAGTGTGTGGGGCATGGGACTCCCCCAGGGAAAAGTAGTGGCCACACAAGATGCGCCACTTACTTGACCCTGGGGAACCAAATGTTCATACCACATGTGGACGTAGCCTAAGAAGGAGATGGCAACCTAGTTTCCTAGGTCATTTAATCTGTAATGTCAGTAAGGAGGTCCCTGATATTGCTGAATATAGCAGCAGTTGTTAAGGTTCAAGCAGACAACTGTCCACTAAGAAATGAACAGAGACCACTAATCTATTCCGGATATGTCACGTTCATAGGATAGTAACAGATCTCTTAATTTAGGTCTGTAGCCCCTGCTTTCAGCTGGTGCTACTGAGGTATATATAACCTACTACTATTCATCCAACTCAGGCAGAGAGATTTTAGGACTTTAACCTTTGTCTTTGAAAAAGTGATCCTTTATTTCAGATGCCTCCATTTTTGACTGTTCAATTTGAGATACCTTAGAAGGTCCAACTTTGAAAACAGCTGCACACACTGAAAAACAGACCCCTAGAAATCCCCCATTTTGTGTCCCCAAACAAGGCACTCAAATCATGAATCACTTTCTGAAAATTTCTACCATTATTTATTGTTGGAAATTTGTAAATATTCTATATTGTCCAATTCTCTCTTATTATAAGCTACTGCTCAGAGTGAAACTGAATGGTATTAAATAGTTTGAAATGTTTTGCATGCCTTCGCCTTTTCCCAACACCATTATCTTTTGTCAGTTTTAATAAAGATATATTAATCTGTATCACAGGAAAACCCCCACAAAAATACTCCATTTCTAGACAGAGGGGAAACAGTGTCTTTTTCATCCTGCATTCAAAAAGAAGCTTAAGCTGAAAGAATGCAAGAGATACAAAAACCTCTTGCTGTTCATTACTACCACTGCACAAATAAATGGTCAGAAATGAAAAATATTTAAATACATAAGGACCATCAGATGCAGTTGGGGTAGTGAGGAAGGGATAAAAAGAAGGGGAGGTCACAGGAAGTTCACTCCATCAAGTACTGCTTTACATAATTATGAAATGCAAACTAGTTACCATTCCTTCTGGCACTGGGTCATTCAGCCTTCACTTTATACACTTATTGACAAATGAATGTATTTGTTGCTTTCTATTAATGTTACCTAATTTATTTACATACCTGGAGGAAAAAATCCATTTCAACCTAGCACTCATGCAAACTAGGATCATTTTTTAAAGCTACAACCATGTTAAATAAGAGTTTAATTTCATCATGGTTTGCTTCCAGGGATTTGATATTTTATAACAAATTAGATATGTGCTCTCATCAACTCTTTTCAGACCTTGGACATATAATATACATAATTTAGCATTCTGTGTTGGACTTTTAAAGACTTCTCTTTTTCCTTTCAAATACACACACAAACTGAAAAACTCGCTGCTTATATTTGTTGTGTGAATTCTTCCCTCTCCACCTACACCCAAGGATAATCTTTATTGAGAGGGGAGGTACCTATTTCTCTCAGGTCTCAAAAGCCCATGGTTGTCTTGGTCAAAAGAGAGGCTCGTGTATCAAATGATCCTCTTTATTTTCATTCTCAAGCTTTCGAAGACATCAGAGGGATTGATGGTAACACTTGGAGTAGACTGCAATGCCACACCTGAAGCAGCATGTCCATCCTCTGAGGAATCTGATAATTATATCGAGGTGGAGATCACCTTTTCCAGAGCATCTTCACTACTACTGCTTACTGTGGTATCTGACACTCCTCAAAAGATGCATATTACCCCACCAAATTCTTTTGCCAGTTAATATTGAGCTCTTGGGATATGGTCTGGTTCTTGAAAGGCACTGTACTATGTTGTCCATCTCTTGTCCTTAAATACCATGAGATCAAATATCTTAGGTTTCTCTAACCTCCTATTTCTATTTGCAAATACAAAATACAGCTAATTTGCTGTTCCCTTGGGCAGTGCTCTTCCCTTTTCATTCTCATTTACTTATTGTTCATCACAACCAACAGACTCATACTGCAGGACTGGGCCTAATTACAATACTTAGGGCATGTCTACATATGCATTTAAGTGCAACCAAATTTAATGTGCATTAAGCGATTTTTGGCAGGTGTCTATACATTAACTTTAGTGCCAGGTTGCATCTACACATGCGCTTTAACTAATCCTGCCTAAATTTGATACTTGCATTTGCTGGCTCAATAGCTACAAGCAAAGGGTACTTATTAACGGGTCCATGTCAGAATGGCAGGACATTTTAAGTGGAGTTCCACAGGGGTTTGTCCTCGGTTTGGTGCTGTTCAGTGTGTTTATTAAGAATTCGGATGTCATATGAGGAGAGGCTGAAGGAGCTAGGCATGTTCAGCCTGTGGAAAAGATGCTTAAGAAAGGACATGATAATCTCCAAATACCTGAAGTGCTGCCATAAAGAAGAGGGAAAGCATCTTTTTTCTCTTGCTGCAGAGACGAGCACATGGACCAATGGCTTGAAGTTGCAGCAAAGTACATTTAGATTGGGTATCTGGAAAAACTTCTTCACTATTAGAATACAGGCACTCCTCACTTAACGACTGAGTTCTGTTCCTGCGACTAGGTCGTTAAGCAAATTGGTCGATAAGCGAGGAGCCGCCCCTTGATACTGCGTGCCTTGGCTTGAGACGCCGTGATGCCGTTTCCACAATACGTTTCGTACAATACTGACTGCTCAGAGAGCTGGTCGTAAGTCCGCGCAGTCGTTAAACAGGTAGGTCGTTAAGTGAGGAGTACCTGTAGTGAGGCAGTGGAATAGACTTAGTAGGGAAATCGTGGACTCTCCATCACTGGAGGTGTTCAAGAACTGTTTGGACAGCCACTGGTTGGGGATGATCCAGCTGTAGTTATCCCTATATTCTACTATGGCTATATCCCATGCTTCTGGGTTTTGCTGAGTGTCTTTGCTTCTGCCCTGCCCCCTCCTTTCTGCTATATGTCAGGGTGTTTTTAAGCCTTCCTCAGAGGTGTTGGCTGCAGCCAAGGCTGGGGACGTTGACGGAGGTGTGCCAATGCTCCTGCTCAGATGAAAGCTGGAGCTCCTGGCTAGAGGTTCTTGCCCCTCTGCTTAAGGTCAGACTTATCACCATATTTGGGACTGGGAAGGTATTCTATCCCATGGTCAGATTGGTACAGACTCTGGGTTGTTTTACCTTTCTCTGTAGTAGGGGGCATGGCCCTCTACCTAGGATCTCTTGAACATATATTGATAACATTTCATCGAAGCAGGACATTGGCCACCATTGTTCTTCTGCTTTATCCATGGTAGATTACAGTGTTATGTCTGTGTTGTGTCGGGGTGACAGTAGTTTTATTTAAAGTTTAGATTATGGATTATATACAGCTTGCTTTAAACTGTGTGATCATGGAACAAGTCCCGCTTCTGCACACATTTGCCAGTGCTGGGACCCATGCCAGGAATGTGATCTAAGCTGGGTTGCAGGAGATGCAGCCAGGATCTGGAGGGATATTGGGTCTGCAGGGGTGGTTGGTGGATCTACAGGTTTTTGGTAGGATCGGGTTGGGGGGAAAGCAACGATGTTGTCTGTCTGGAGGCTGGAGGGGTGGGGCTAAAAATATCCCAGTCAGGGTAGGGGGTTGGTGGGGGGAAAGGTTGGAAAAGTGCTGGGGCAAGCAGCTGGGCTTCCCTAGCTCAGGGACTGCATTCTGAATATGTATATGTTTGGTAGATCAAACTAATCTGTGCCCAATTTAACTTAGTGCACCTCATCAGGTAAACTAAGTTAGAATCGGCCGGCCATTTTTTGTCTGATCTAAATTCCCCGTACATACATGCAGTCTGCAATTTAGATTGGCCTAACCCAGTTAGGTCAATCTAAGTGTAACACACGTACCCTGAGACACTGGTAAAAATTGCTGGGGGCACATTGCTGAGGGTAATTCCCTGATGGTGTCAGCTCTGTGACTTTCACCTCTCGTTTAACTCTCACACAACCTGCACCACTACAGAGATTCTCTGCATAAACAGTTGAAAATGTAGGATTAGGCAAAATGGTGCTATAAAAATATTTTTTCCTCTTACTGGTCTCTGGTAACTTTGTGAAAAGGAAGAACTGTGAGTTGGCAAAGACTTCTTTGTAATGAGACAAAAATATCACATCAATCAGTTGATTAATCAATAGATTTAGCTATTAATCAATAGCTAAAATAGCAACAAGGGAGCTAAGCACTAAATGGTGCAGATGTTGCAAGTCCACGTAACACCAGTGAAGTTAATGGAAATAAGCCAATTTGTACCAGATAAGGATCTGGCCACAGTTTAGAAATTATGGAATTAAAGAAAAGCCTAGTTTATGTGCAAAATATTTCATGAATTACAATGGCAGGGTCATGATCTGCAAAAGAGTGGCTATGTATCAATCTAGTTCAGATCACAGCTAATTTACAGCTGGCCATACAGAGCAAATTTATAACAACAATTAAGCTGTACCATTTCATAAATGAAATGATGGTATGCAATAATTTTGAGCTGGCACAATTCAACACCAGTGAAGAACATTAAATGAAATTTAAACACAGAAAGGCCAACATTTTTGGTTTGATGTGCTAGGGCAATAGCAAAGCAAATTTTTAATGGCATAAAAGTGATCTTTCTTTAGGTAACAACTAAAATCCTGAGACTTGGAATTTCCTTTAGAATTCATGGGTTACAACAGAAGCAAGGTTGTTTTTATAGTTACAGAACTGTGACTCAGAAGATCTTGGTTCATTTCCTGAATCTGGTATGGACTCTCTGTATGACATACATCAGGTCACATCTCTCTCTTCTTCATCTGTAACCTGGGCATAATTTTCACCTCCTGCCTCCCTTTGTCAGGCTCATCTATTACAGGAACACTGTGACCATTTGGAGCAGGGCTGACCCCCACTATCTAGGCACATACCTAGGACAATGGGCCCTGTGTAAGTCCTTCTTGACAACACTAAGTCCTCTGCCAGGTGCTTCTTACAGGTAGTTTGGCTCAATCCCCTCTCTCCCTTGAAGGATAGGACTGAGGTCAGCTGGGCATGGGAGGGATCTGCTGGCCATAAACAGATGAGGGCTCACTCTGGGATGCTGGGGCAGCCTCCTTTTTTTCAATAAGATAATTCTATCAAGGTGTGGCAGGAAAGAGGAAAAGGGAGGGTATCCTGGAGTTGCATGGCCACCAGGGGACATCATGGCCCTCCCTGGAACCCAGTTCTGCTACAGGTTCCTCCTGGCTCACAGGCCTCTATCTCTGGCCACCTAGACATACTGTTGCTGCTGCCCTCCCAGTCTTTTTTCCTGGCTAAACAGACTTCTTCCCCATGCCTGTGGCTTCTTTTATTTATTACCCCAGTGCCACCCCATCCCCTTAAATACACCCAACCAGCGAGCACCTGTTCAGGCACAAAGTTTGAGCTTACTTTTCTTGTGACAGGGCCTAAACCTTGGGGAATCAGCCTGGAGCCAGAGTGGTGAGACCCAGCACTGTTTCCCTCACTGCTTCTGGCTGTGTGCTGGGTCTCAGGCCACTCTCTGGCTCTGGGCTGATTCCCCCACTGCCCTCTGGCTGAGCAAAAGCAGAGGAGAGGGGGGCAAGTAGCATGGGGGCAAGGAGTTCAGGGTCAGGCTTCCTGCTCCCCCTGCCACTTGCCTCTCCATTGTTTGCTCCCATGCCACTGCTTTCCCTGCTGTAGCAGTGAAAGGGATGAAGTTAAGACAAACCTCCAACAGTTAGATTCTTTACATGGAAAATTATAAGAAATATCTCATTTTCCATGAACAGAATCTAATTTTGGAGGTCATCTTAAATTCAAAGTTATCTTGAATCCAGATAAATATTGATTCAAGCATATATTCATCTTGGATTCAGATAAATATTGATACTACTACTCTTCCTCAGCATTTTGTATGCAATACGTCTTCATATATTATAAGGTCATCAATACAGAATTATTCAAAATTCATGCTTGTACAGCATGATAGGCTATCAATATGGAAAAGGTTTTTTGGGTTTTAGTATAATATAATTAACTGCCATAAACAGTTGTGAGAGATTAAATGTATTTTTAATTGAAAGATATGCCACTGAGCCAGACATCAGTCTTTTGTGAAAGTAACAGGGTGCCATCAAGAGTTTTGGGGTGCAGATTTCCAGTGATGGCAGGCAAGAATGAAGAATAAGATGTGATTAGTGAGGATGCTGCCGATATAAAGTGGAGGAAGATTTCTGCAAAGCATGAACTAGATGTGGTAAAAATGAATGCTGGAAGCCATTCAAAAGCTGCTTTGAGATAAATTATGCTTACCGCTGTCAGGGACCACCTAGAGACACATGAGAAACAGGTTTAGCTGAGACACCCACAGGGAGCCAGCACAGAGCACAGAGCCGATTTTTCTTTTATGCAGCAAATAGCAGACACACCGTTTGTCAGCTGACAATTTACTGCCACCTGAACAACTCTATCAGAGGAGTCTGCAAGTCAAAATAAGGCTTTAGCTTGTATATTGACACTCCTCACCCTTTAAAGATCACCTTAAACACCAACTTTTCCAACAAATAGCAGGAAAGGGAGAGAAAAAAAATAAAAAATTCTTCTTGTTAATACTTCTGGGGAGGAATTTTGCCTTGCATTAGGACGGCAAACTACGGGTATGGACATGAATGCATTTTAACTGCTTTAAAAGGGAAGTGGAAGCTGCCACTCAGAAGCATGCAGCAGCTGTTGGACTGTAACTGTTACATCCACATGATCCTGTGAACTGAATCACCTGAACCTGGAGCCTAGATAGAACACAGTTAAAGCTGAAGTGGTTTTGCTATACTGGCATCACTACACAATGGTGCATATGTAATAGCTGCAGCCTAGCAGCTTGTATTGGTATCATTTGATAATAATACATTTGTTATGTCTGCCTATTCTAAAAGAAAGAGCAAATCAAGTCAATGTAGAGCAGGGGTATCAAACATCTGTTCCCATGCACCAGATGAGGGACATGGGGCTGGTCTGTAGAACAGATCAGGCCCACTAAACAGGATAAGCCTGGTGCAGGTACCTCATGCGGCATATGCCCTGGACCAGCCCTATGCAGTGCAGTTACGTGCAGTGTACACTGGCACCAGTCCAGGGCTCCTGCTTAGAGCCAACATGGGGCACATGCAGCATGAGGTGTCCGTATCAGACTACCCTGCGCACTGGCTCCAGCGTGTGGGGCCTGCCTGAGGGCCCAATCCAGACTGGCCCGTAAACCAGCATGCAGGACCCATCTAGGCTCACATGCTACATGCAGTGATCATGCCAGCAGACCAGGTCTGTGTGCTGGCTCTAGCGCCGAAGGCCAGTTTGTGGGCCTGATCCTGCTGCAGATCCAGTGTGCAGGGCCAGCATGCCAGACAAGCTCCACATGCAGCACACGGGGCCAGGACCACCATGTGCCACATGTGGTCAGTCAGACATCCTTGGGGGTCCTAGGATTTCACTGGCCAGATCCAGCACACAGTCCATATTTGTGACACCCCTTGCATAGAGTATACTGGAAGAGCAGTATGCCTGGGTTTGATTCTTGGAGACCACAAGAGATTCTCCATGTTAGATCCTTAGGAGGAGTTCAGAAAAGCATAGGAACCTAGGGCTGGAAGGGACCTCAAGTGGTCATCTAATCCAATCTCCTGCTCAAGGCAGGATCATTCCTGACTAAACCACCCCAACCAAGTAGCTGTTTAACCTGTTCTTAAACCACCCAAAGATGGAGATTTTACAACTTTCAGCAACATTTTGCCTGTTCCAATGTTTAACCACCCTCATAGTACACAAGTTATTTCTAATCTCTCATCTAAATTTCCTCTGCTGTCGTTTGAAGCTGCTGCTCCTTGTTCTGTCCCCTATAGCCACAGAAAATAATCTCTTTAGATTTTTCTAATCTATTTACATCTTTCTTGAAGCATGGAGCTCAAAACTGGATGCAGTCCTTCTGAAGAGCTCATGAGGTTGAACAAAACAGAAAAATCATTTCCTTTGATCTGCAAGTGACACTCCTGTTACTGCAACCCAGTATGCTGTTGGCCTTTTTTGCAACAAGAGCACACCATTTGCCTCATATTCAGCTCAAATTACTAATTTGAGTTCCTAATGCTGACCACCAAGAATTGCAATCACTTTTTTCTGAAGTCATCTAAAGTGGATAAATAGCATTCAGACTGAGAATTTACTGATTATAAATCGTGTCCAAAAGAAGAAAAGACTTTGCACTTGTTTAAGGGATAAGAAAAATTGTACAGTGTTCTTTTGATGCATAATAATGACAACTTTTGCTTTCGGCATCAAGGACCAAGTTCCAAAGGAGATGGCTGCAGAACTCTGATACTGGGTCCAGATCTATAGAAGGTCTTGACTCAGCGCAGGTTTCAGTTACAGTGGATCTAGGCTAACAGAAAGGATTGGCCATTTGACTGGGACTCAGGAGATACACTATACCATTTTATGTATCCAGAGACTAGTTGTGTGACATTGCACAAGTCACTTTACCTACCCTGTGCTTCAGTCCTCCATCTTTTAATACTGTGAAGATAAAAATCCATTCATGATTATGAAGTGGTCAGACATTATGGTGTTGAGGTATCATACAAGTACTAAGATACAGAGCAAGACAGGCATCCTGGGGACTCTCTCACACCAAGCACAGAAGACATGGCTGTTTTTGCTCCCTTTTGCCCATCAGGAGTGCTGTAAATGAAGCAGAATATGATGCAAAAGCTGGCCCAAAATACCCATCAGGAAATGAGATTGGTTTGTGGTAACAAGTGTGATAGCACTGTTATACATTTGCTAATTTGACAAAAAAAACCCAAATGCCCTTTTTCTTGAACCAGATAGTCAATGGCAACATTTAGTATGCCTGAAGAACATCCCTTCCAGACAGTTCTTTTAAAAAATAATCTAATATTTATGCAGGGGGGAACCAAGGATAATTTCTGATGCACAGGGAAACAGGTGTGGATTCCTGCTCATACAGCTTATGAGAACTGAAATATCTCCTTGTCGTTATTATACAGCTTCTAACAATGTTGGTGTGGTCTGTAACAAACCTATAAGGTTACCTAATGCTTGAAATGGGAAACCAATGTAGCCCCTATAAGATTTTCTGCCTTCCTTTCTGACTTGCACAAAGGCAAAGACAGAAACTCAGCTGGTGGAAATCATCACAGCTGTACTGAAGCCAAGGGTCTTATGCTCATTTATACCACTTAAGGATCTGACCCATTCTGCTGCCCAGATCTGTGGTCCTTACAGAAACTGTTTCTTTCTTCTTCTTCTTTTTTTAAAGACATGCAGATTCAGTGCCCTATCCCCACAAGCTCATATTTAGCTATCTTTTAATTGTTTTTATTTCAGCTGCATTAACCTCCTGTATATTGAAGTGAGGCACACACCCAGCTCCAAGCCCCACAGCAATCGTGAATGCTTTCTATCCAATGGACTAACAGCATATGTTTGTGGAGTCGCATTATGGCCTTTCAGGATACATGCTACATTCCCCCAAGGCACCTATGAAGTTATTAGGAAGGCCAAATCATAGTGCCAGAACTGGTTCAACTTCAGTCCTTCAGTGAAAGGAATGATATTCAGAGTTGTATTTTTATAGTTGGGGGAGGTATTTGGGCTGGCAGACAGAAATTACTACTACTGCTACTACTTTATAACTGTCCCTGAGGAATGGGTGATAATAATACAGATAAAACATGCTGTATAAGAGCTAATCATTATTAGCACTCAACATTTTATATATGAATAATAAGAAAAAGATGACGGCCAGCTCACTCACTACTATATAGCCCTTTTCCCATCAGTGTGGATCTCAAAGTTCTTTTAAAACAAGTCAATTTTGTGAGGGGAATGGGGAGAACATAAGTTCAAAGAGGTAAAGAGACTTGCTCAAAATTACTCAACAGACCAGTGGCAGAGCAGGAAACTCATGTCTCCAGAGTCCTGGTCTGGTGTTTTACCCCATCATCCACACTGCCTCCACACAGACCTTTACATATTCTCAGCACTTTTCAAACTTAATCTTCACAAAAGCCTTTAAATACTACTGTCCCCATGTCACAGATTGGAAAGCTGAAGCAGAGAGGCTGAATGACTTGATAAAAGCTATAGAGACAGTCACTTAGAAAGCCTGGATTAAAAATCTGGATCTTAAAAACTTCTTAAATTTCTTCTCATTCTCCTGGACCATGATGATTAATAATCACCTTATGCCCAAACCTACACCAGGCACTCTGCATACAGAAACCCTGCTAAAGTTTGTTTGCCTGGCTCTTGGGACAATGCAGTGTTTAGTGATAGAAACCTTGCACTGACCATACTGTGTTCATCCATCTCCAGGGAAAATGAAAACTCTGTCCCCACCTTTTACACGTGGCACCAGAAGCTGGACTACTGAGAAGGGCTATTTCATACGGAGGCGACACCTCCCTGAATATATCTTGGATGGAGGCTCCCTAGGGCTGACTAGTAGTGAAATAAACCCACCACTCCAGAGCTGTCAAACAGCTCAAGAACTGAACTAACAGCCAAAAACAGCAAGTAAGAAACCCTTCATCAATTGAGCAAGGAGAACACTGGAAGTTAAGTGCATAATCCTGACTCACTGCATGCACTGTTTTCTGAGGAAAGTCTTTCTATCTGGTCCTGCAGGTTGCTGCACAAGGCTTACCGCAGTCTTGAAGTTGTGGAAATCTCTCCATTGTCCTGTGCCAGCAAGACAATGGAGCTGCAACAGGGACTCTTCAAGCCCTGAACACTGGAGTCATCAAGGAGATATGGGCTTTTCTTTGTGCCAGCTTTACTCTCATTACAATAAAAAGTCAAGCTGGAAGAAAATCACTGTGCTTTGAGTCAGGGTTCTGCATGCCTCTTACCCTCCATTTCAGGAAGATCAGGTTTGACCCTGTCATTTATTTCATTCTTTCACTCAAACAGATGCCACTTGATAAGATGTGTAATTGATGAGAGAGTTTTTTTTCCCCACCTAGCCTAAACATTTCCATCAGGACCACATGCTTTGTTCTTCATCTCCTTAATGGCTTTCAAGGCCTCTTGATAAGTTGTTGGATGCACAAGGTAGTCCTTAATGGGGTGTTGCAGAACGGGTTTGATGGTATTGTCTTTGACATTAGAATCTCAGTTCAGGAGCTCTTGAAAGTGCTTCTTCCACTGTGCATCAATGGTAGAACGATCTTTAAAGAGTAGTGTTCCATCTTTGGAACCTGAATTTTCCACAGGGACTCTGCTTTGATGTGGCTGATTATAATCTACACAGCATATAAAATTCATCTGCAAATCTACCAATTCACATTTCATTCACTTGCAAATCTACCAGTGTCATATATGTCATCACCTGCTTACAGTGCTCCTCTGCTGTCTACACTGGGCAGACAGGGCAATCGCTACATGTAAGACTGAACGAAAACTGATTTGACATCAGCCCCAACAAGTCACAAAGGCAGGAAAACTTTAAAAGCCAACCTAAGCCAAATAACAGAACAAGAATCATGCCCAGACTGGATTGTGTTAAACATGATTTAAACAGGGACTGTAGATTCTTATCTTATTACCTGCATTAGCTTTTGTGAGCCGTTTGTTCCTATGAGTTTATTGCATACCGGTTTTCCTCTCCCTTCCCTCTCCTCCCTGCCTTTTGTATTAGAATCACTATCTCCATTTTATATATTGCTTTGTGCATGTCCTTTCACAGCACCTTATAAAGTGAGCTTGATCTCAGGAAAACTCTCTCGTTCCTTCTTTCCTTCCTTCTTTCTTTCATTTTATTAATCTATAAGTTTTGGTCTGCCCTGCCTTCTGCCTGACTTCAGACTAACACAGCTAACTAGTTCTCTCTGTAGAAACTAATCTTATACATACATCAATCATTTTGTCCACCATTCACATGCTGCCATCCCTGGGATGCAATGCAGCAGCTGTTTTAAGATCATCCTGCAACTCTACACTACAGTATAGGGTAATGAAATATACTGTACAAGGCAAGCAAAATTCCTGGGGTAATTTAAGAAGCATACTGCATTTACCCAAATATAATTTTGGCTGGGGAGGACACTGTGTTTAATACTTCTACATCTGCAAATAAATGCAGGCTTCACTTATCTACCACTAATGCACAACCTGGCCAGCACCATGATTTTCCACATTCTGTCCTATTAAAATTCTTCTCCTGTGATCCTCAATCTGTAAAGTACCTGGTCTAAAGGTCAGAGACAAGCTAGCATACTCTTCATAATTCTATTGCTGTAACAGAATCAAGTTTTGGTGACTGAATGGACAACAGTGAGCTTTTGAATCTTATTCCCCCCGTGCATAATGCAAAACAGAATATCTTTACTTTCCTGTGCCTAAACTGCTCCCTTCCCGCACCACTTCTTGAAGCCATTTATGCACATTTTCTTCTATTTTTAGGCAGTTGATAACTCTGCTAACTGAGTTGAATGGCAGCATCTTCTTCCTGATACTGAGGTAGATTCCTACATCCAGGCTCCCCTAACACAAAAGATTAACTTTGGTAATAGTAATAAGAAACCTTATGAGAGGGCATACAGATTGGAAACATGGATTTCCTGATATTAAAGTGAGCAGATGAATTGCTTTAGTTTTGTTCTCCTCCTTCCCTGTATGTGTGGTGGTATGATATCCATCGTAACTAAAACTGAGATTCAGCAAAGTCACAGGGGAAATGCTTTCAGAAGGGCAACTGGCCACTGCGCATATATTACACACAATGGCTCAGTTTGGTGGCCAGGCTAGTGTCCATTAGATAACTGAGACAAGGCCAATATTATGTTTATGATTGTGAAATGATCCAAGCGTTTATTAAGTTGTTAAATCACCCAGTTAACATGCGTTCACGTTTCCCACCTACCTCTTAACATCATGCCTCATCATTAATGTTCCAGCTACACAACTTTCCCTAAATACCCCAGAAGATGGAACAATAAAGAAAACTAATTTGTTACAGAAATAAAAAGAACTCGCCTTGAACCTAATAACAATAATAGCTCAGAGAAGAGACAGACACCAGTGAATAACACAATGCCTACAACTAACCAAGCAATTAATGACAGCACTTACACAAACACATGCACGCAAGTGTTTATATTTTACTACATCCTTTTCCCTAGCCTTTGGATAGCCCCTGGATATTATTCTTCTCTGTATAATATGTACCATAATGAGACAACAATTTTGACTGGGATTTCTGGTTGCTAATGCATTAAGAATATAAGCCAAGTTATATAAGCTACAGGTCCAAAAGTGTTGTCAGTCACACCTTTGCAACACACACTGAGGTTAACTGAATTCACCAATTGGGTGGGAACACAGAATTTGGCCCTACATATATGAATGAAACAGGTTAATATGCTCTGGTTGGAATGCAATAGTGCTAATAACAACCTAAGGTTATAAATCTGAGCCTTTTAATTAGAACATAAGATATCAATAGTTTTACTGTATTGAGCTGGACAAGACCATATGCATAAAATGTGTGATTTTGCCAAGAAAGAGCCTCATGTACCAGGCTGCTGAATGCCTATATTTCTCTGCTTTCACTTACTTCAACAACCTTAGAACAAAAGGAGTCTTTCAAAAACCTAGGAACATATTATTTACCTGCTTAAAGGCAGAATTGTTACCGTGGGTACATTTGAATATAATGGATAGATAAAAGCAAGTTTTCATGACAGTTTGATCCTGGCCATTATTTTTGCATGACTGAAGCTAAGTAAAACTGGAATATTTTGGCATACCCTAAAACTAGAGTTTCCATGCCAGAGAAAAATTAGACGTTTTCAGGAAAAAAAAAAAATCAGATTCCGATAAAGATTTTATCATGCAAATTGGTCAGCTGAAATACTATGAGAATACCATCTCTTATGTTATTTTTTTTCCTATAAGCCCTATGAAACATTAAAAAAACTGATAGAAAACAAATATAAATAATTTCAAAAACAGATTCAGGATGCTGCACACTTTTATAATAATTAACCAAAAGAGCAGAGAATTCAGAACTATCAGATTGACTGATGTACTCTATTCCAGTGAATATAATATAATATAATATAATATAATATAATATAATATAATATAATATCACAAGAAAGAAATATCACCAAAAGCAAATCACTGGACCAAATACCAACTCTACAGGTCATGCTAGAGTTAGATGTGAAGCCCACTGTAGAAGAGCTAAGCAAGGCATTATCAAGTGGAAAAAATGGCACCCCAGTGGAAAGTCTCAAGTGTGTGAAAAAAAGCCTACTACCATATCTTCATCAGCTGCTACTCAGATGCTGGAAAGAGGGTGACAGGTACCCCAAGACACGTGTGATGCAAACATCATCACTTTGTATAAAAAGATAAGGGCAACTGCAAGAACTACAGAGGTGTCTCGCTACTAAGTATAGCAGAAAAAGCTTTTGCAAGGGTCTTCTTGGTCCATCTACAACAGCTGGCGAGTCATGTCTACCCTGCCTCTCAGTGTGGATTCAGGGCCTGAAAATCAACCACAGAAATTATATTTCCCTGCATCAATTTCAAGAAAAGTGCAGAGAGCAAAACCGACCATCGTACATTGCCTTCATGGATCTAATGAAAGCATATGACACCGTCAGCAGCATTGGTGATGCGCAGGGGGTGCACACGGGTGTACGTGCACCCTCTGAGGTTGGTGGTGCGCTCCCTGACAGAAGTGTCACCAATGCTGCTGGTGGCATCTGTGGGCAGTCCCCGATTGCTGCTGGCCGCTGCTGACAGCATCTGCGGGTGGTCGTCAACTGCCAGTCGGTGCTCACCCCCACCCCCACTACCACGGCTGCCTGAGGAAGCTCCTCACTCACTGCCACCACACCCCCACCACTGCCACTGCTGCCTGTGGGCAGTCACCATGCCCCACCCCGCCTGCGGGGACACATGTCGTTCGTGGGCAGCAGAGCAGACCTATCTTCAGTCCTAGAAAAGATAGGATGCCCACCAATCCTGTTAAATACGTTCCTTCCATGACAACATGAAAGCAACTGTTCAGTTTGATGGGTCCACTTTGGACAGCTGAGATGAAAAGCAGAGTGAAGCAGGGATATGCTCTTGCCTCTACAGTCTTTGGAATCTTTTTCTCGGTACTCCTAAACTGTGTGTTTAAAGACATGGAATGTGAACTGCATCTTCACACAAGATTGGTTGGAAACTCTTTAATCTGTCACAACTCAAGGCAAAGACTAAAGTTAGAAAGGTGCTGATCAGGGAGCTTCTAGTCACTGATGATGATGCCTTCATAGCCCACAACAAAAACCTGCTACAAGATCTCATGGATCGCCTTTCAAGAGTTTGTCAGGCATTTGCTCTCACTATCAGCATAAAGAAAACAGGGAGTTCCACAAGAACCATCAATCACCCTTAACAAGAATCAGCTAGATGTAGTTCAAAAGTTCAGCTACCTAGGTTCTACAGTGACCACGAACCTCTCATTGGATGAAGAACTTAATGTTCACATCGGAAAGGCTGCCACCACTTTCAGCAGACTAAGTAAAAGAGCATGGAACAACTCAAAGCTTACCATCAAGACCAAAATGCTAGTCTACAAAACTTACATACTCAGCACTCTCATGTATGGTGTGGAAACACGGACAACTTCTGCACATCAAGAGAAAAGGTTAAACAGCTCCTACCAGCACTGTTTATGCCACATACTCAACATTAAATGGTAAGATAAAGTTACCAACGAAGAGGTTCTTCAAAGGGCAAATTTACCAAGTGTGACAACCCTACTCAGAGAATACTGCACCGGCTAGGCCATCTGAGTAGATTGGAAGATGGACGTATACCCGAGGACAAGCTACACAGGGAATTATTGGCGGGAACAAGAACAACCAGATGCCCCAAATTTTGCTATAAAGATGCAGCATGCAAGCAAGATATGAAGGCATTTGGAATTGATCCTGGCTAACAGGAAACCTTGGCAAGTGATCAGAACAAGTGATGTCATCATCTCCACCAGGGCACTCAAATCTATGACAGGAATTGGCTACAACAGCTTGAAGAGAAAAGAGTCCGCAGGAAGCAAGCAGCTCCTGAACCACCCAGCCATTACACATACATTTGCAAGCACTGCCACAGATCGTGCAAATTTCAGATTGAACTATTCAGTTATATGAGATATTGCAAGCCATCTACAATCTGCAATTTCTAGTGTCTCTCACAGATGAAAGGATGCCATAAAAAAAAAGAATAATCAGCTGCAATCAAGAAAACTTGGACTTGATAGGCACATGAAATGAAGGAGATTTAAAATGCTTTGGTTTAAAGTGAATGAGTATTTGAAATGTTTAAGCCTGCACCTAAATTATGTTACTGATAAAATTTAAAGTATTGATGTTCAAACAGCACCTTCACAGGTCATTATTACGATGAATTCTATGTTCTTGCCGATGAAAATTCAAAGTAACTAATATCTGTCATAACATTTACCATCAAGCCAATTTTTTGTCAGTCTATAAAACTGCGCAATTCAAGTTGTCAAAGAGGGTCAAAGAGGGGAAAACTTGAATTGCGCAGTTTTACAGACTAGCAAAAAATTGGGAAAGGAAGGATCTCCACAGCACTTTTCAAATGTAGGGCTTTTATATGAAAAAAAATTCTGGAGTCAAATTTTCTACTGGTGAAAACTGGCTTTGTTTCATAGATCTCTTATCAATCCACACCAATTTACATCAGCTGAGAACCACTTGCTATCTTTTTCAGCTGCAAAAATTCATATTGTAAAGAGATACCATACCTTGCTTCACAGAAAATCATCCATAGACAAACTATAACATCAGCAAAGATGGACTGCTACTCTTTCAAAACCTCACTGTGCTCAACTCACAGCTAAAACTACAAAACACAGGCAATTTTCCGTTCAAAAATAGAGCTAATGACGTGAAAAAAACTCTGTTGATAAAGCAGTAAGGATGAATCTTAAAATAACAGGAACAAAATAAGGATATTCTGAAGCTAGTAGCTACTCCATTCTGTTATGTGCAGAACCTCACCCAAGACAAGGTTACTAAATGGTATTGCAGAGAGCTGCCCTGCTCAAGAAAGGTGCTTAGCACCTCACTGAAGAACCATGACTGAGAGAATATCACAGATCAATCTGGATCAAGCTTTGATCATTTCTTAGCAACGGACAAAACCCATGGAACAATGAATTTGCTAAATTGAGATGCCATCATGGCTGATGGAACCGTGGCCCAAGAGGAAAAGGAGAGGACAGATTCTGCCCAGCCTGACTCAAAGGTGGTCTGAGATCAGACTGGGGCAAGGCTGCTGTTTTCAAGGTTCTGTAACTCAAATGGTTTCAGGATAAACAGATAATGGGTAAATAATTTCCTTGCTAAGTCTGTGCTATATTCTTTCCAAGGTCTAAGCCTTGAGATGTGCAACACTAGAAATAATGACCAGATGCTACCTGGCCTCAGAAAGCTTTGAAATACATGCTACCTAGTGATTAGTTTGCAACAGACCAGTATCCATACTCTGTTAGACAAGATGGTGACATTTAATACTGTATGATCCGTTTTTTCTTGTTTAATGAGTAGCTTCATGTACCTAAAACAGGATGTATACTCTAGATGCTACAGTGCAAATTTATGTTCATGGTATATTAATAGAAAGTAGAATCATGGTCTAATGAAATATTATTGTTGGAACCTTAATCTCTGCACCCCTGACTCCATTTGATTTCAAAGGTGTAAACTTTTCAGTTTGGGTGAACACAACTTTGTGAATGTAACTTACCTTGCTAATGCTGGCAACAAAGAGTCTAGCTTCACCTTTGAAGGAGGGCATGCTAGTCTCGGTGCTCACCAGTTTCTCATGCTTCATATAAAAGTATGAAGCCACCAAATATACTCACATGTTTTTCAGAGAACTCATCCACCTCTTGCAGCAGCTTCTCCTGGCACTCTGGGTTGGTGGCTAATAGGTAGGTGGCAAAGGAGAGTGCACTGGTGGTGGTCTCATACCCAGCAATCAGGAAAAGGAAGGCTTGGCCTACTATCTCATCTTCAGTTAATGTCACCTGAAGCTTTGTAGGCAGAGCCTTATCACCACAAGGATCAGGGTCCTGAACTGAAGTATCAGCTTTGCTGACTAAGTCAAAATGTTCCAGTGCAACAGAGCTAGCTGAACTGCGGGCATCAAGCATCAACTGGAGGAAGTCTCTGCGTCTCTGTGAAACAGAAGATGAGGAAACACATTATGAATGACTAGAAGTAAAAGCTTTTCCACTTAGGGAGAGAACCATCCTGTGTTTATCCTGCCCACCCAGTTCTGCCGGCATGACCATCAAGCTTTCAAATGAAGAGACTTCTTGGCATTGCTCCTATTAAACTGCATAGAGCAGCTACTGCTGGTACTTCTCATCTCCCCTCCAGAAGACTGACTCTGCTGCTGACAAAACACTATCAGGCAAGTATTTTCAATACTAACTAGCAGTTATGTTGAATACAAAACAGGAGGGTGGGCGCTTCGTCCCTTCTAATGACAGCCATACCAGCATGAGCCAAACTGGCCCCTGAGTTAGCATGATGGAACCAGCACTCTGCCATTCCCCGCCTGCCTGCTCCACTTGGAGGAGTTCTAGTTTGCTGTGCCCCATCATTTAAGGCGCATTACGCTGCTGAATTTGCTACAGCAGCTGGAATTAATGCGCAATATGCCACCAAGGCGTGCAAACATCTTCACCATTAAAGTGGTGCAAAAGCGTTTAGGCCACTTTAAAGTGATGTGCACACACGCCTCTCATTTCGTCTACACATGGCTCAGGAAGCTTGAATGAAGGTTTAAAGGGGAGTTCTTAGTCCTAGTGTGTGTATGCAGATTAAGTCACGGTCTAAGGCTTAGGGTGAATCTACAGAGTTTTTGTAGTGATTTAACCATACTGGTTTAGAAACTGATATTGTTAAAATTGGTTTAAATTCCTTTTGCATGGCCACATTTACATTGGTATAAAAGCTTGCTTTATTTTGTCAAATTTACTAATAGGTACCTTCACGCTATATAGTTAAATTGTACAAAACCTGCAGCTATGACTTCATGCAAAATGCCAGTTGAACCATCCTTTCTTTATCAAAGCTATTTGTCCTAGTTTGTGAAATTAAAATTCCACATGAAACAGACCTATGGATAAGAGTAAGCTGACTCCAAACCAGTCTGGCAGCAAGCTTGGCAGGGCTTTTAAACCTAACCCAAAAAGCCTGGCGTGACGTTTGAGCCCAAGAAACTATTGTGTTGAACTTAAGCCATAAGGCCATGAGATTGATTTTCAATTCCTTAAATACCAATATAATGCATCATAGCTAAGAAGTTCTCCAGCTAAGAATGACTGCAGAACCAGACCATGACACATTATGGTTTGAAAAGAAAAAGCTGGGAATGAATGTTTTCAGGAGAACTGGGGCTGCATTTTTTTTTAATGGAAAATCTTTTGAATTATTTTCTTAGATTAGATGATACAGATAAAAGAAGAAAAGGGAAAGCCAGAGAAACAACGGGCAAATGAGATAAGGGTAAGGAAGGAGTCATTAGTTATACATGTCAAAGGGCTTAATCAGATAACATTTCCACATGACATGGGAATGGGGAGTGGCAAGACACAAAATAAGATACACAGTGTCAAGAACTCTGGTTTTATTGTGAACAAACCGTTTTGAGCCAACTACAAACAGAGAAAAAAGGGAGTATTTGAATCGGACAAGGGATTACTTACAATGGTGCCTCTGGTTTCTACTCGGAGTCTGGGTGTGCGAAACAGGGCGTACTCAATTTGGATTTAGATTTGCCCTGAATCAGGGACAGTGATTCGATTTGTTGATTCGGATCACTGTCCCAATTCAATTCAGCCGAATCCCAATCTAAAGATTCAATGCTGATTCAGAGAATCACTGATTCAGCCACAGACACAGTTTTAAATGTTTTTTCTGCATACCTCGAGGTACAAGGTGCGGCTTGTGAATGCTGTAATGGTGGGGCAGATGAAGCTTCCCACAGGAGTTTGGGGGGAGGGGACCCCCCATGTGCTCGGCGGCAAACCTGGAAGCGGACCGGAACTACTTCTGGTCCACTTCTGGGTCCATTGCTGAGCATGTTGGGTGCCTCCCCCCCCCGGTTCAGTGATCAACCACAGGGGGACCCCGGGTGCCCCTCCAGACCCAGGAGGCACTAGTCACCGAACTGGGAGGAGGCACGGGGGGGCCCCCCGCGTGCTCCCCGGTGGACCCAGAAGTGGACTGGAAGTGCTTCTGGTCCACTTCCAGTTCTGCTGCCGAGTGTGCTGGAGAACCCCCTGCACTTCTGTGGGACACTCCATGCACCCCAGCATCGCAGCATTCACAAGCCCCTGCTACCTACAGGTATGTAGAAAAAATATTTAAAGCTGTGTCTATGTCCGAATTGTTGAATCTTTCTGAATTTCTCTGAATTGATTTGGAGGGTTCTGATTCGATTCAGAGAGATTAAAGGGCCTCCTGATTCGAATCAGGCCAAATCTATGCTGAATCAAATCAGTGACCGAAGCTTCACACAGCCCTATTGGGAGTCTCCCATCACCAAATCTGGGCTTAATTGTCTGTTACTCTGGGGCACCTGAAATTAAGAGGATCAGGGGAGTGTCATGTACAAATAATTGTACATTAAAGGACTGCATGAACTGCCCCAGTTGATGCATATCACTCCATGGCTCAAATGCATGGATTTTCCAGGGTAATAAAATATGCAAAGCTGCATTACTGCACATTATCCTCACAGAAGTGTCTTCTATCCCTTACAATACTGTGCATTACCTAGCTTTAGGGAAATTTTCTGCAATCAAAATGGAAGTTCTTCTAGGTAGTTTCATAGTTTCTAGGGTCACGAGGGACCTGAACAGATCTCCAAGTCCGACTCCCTGCCCTGGGCAGAAATGATTGCTGGGATCATAATACCCCAGCCAGATATCTATCTAACCTCCTCTTGAAGACCCCCAAGGTAGGGGAGAGCACCACCTCCCTTGGGAGCCCATTCCAGAGCCTGGCAGCCCTAACCGTAAAGTAATGCCTCCTGATATCAAGCCTGAACCTGCTCTCAATCAATTTGTGGACGTTACTCCTTGTTATCCCAGGTGGCGCCCAGGGGAACAGAGCCTCACCTATTTTCCGCTGGCAAGTTTACAGACAGCAACCAGATCCCCTCTCAGTCTTCTTTTGTGGAGGCTAAATAGATTCAGGCCCTTTAGTCTTTGTAGGTCCTGGCCTGCTGCCCCCTGACCATGCAAGTGGCCCTCCTCTGGACCCTCTCAAGGTTAGCCACATCCCTCTTGAAGTGCAGCTTCCAGAACTGGATGCAGTTCTCCAACTGCGGCCTGACCAGCACCACACAGAGGGGAAGGATCACCTCCCTGGAACTGCTTGTGATGCATCTGTAGATGCACAACAAGGTGTGGTTAGCCTTACTGACCGCTTCCTTGAATTGGTGACTCATGTCTATCCTGGAGTCAACAATGACTCCAAGATCCCTTTCAGCCAATGTGTTGTTGAGAAGGGTGTTCCCCATCTTATAGGTGTGTTGCAGGTTCCCTCTCCCTAGACACAACTTGTGCTTGTCTGCGTTGAATTCCATTCTATTCTCACCTGCCCACCTCTGTAACCTGTCTACATCTAATTGGATTTTGTCCCTCCCTTCCAGTGTGCCCACTTCTCTCCACATCTTTGTGTCACCAGCGAATTTGGACAGCGTGCTTTCCACACCCAGCTCCAAGTCACTGATAAAGATGTTGAATAGCACAGGCCCAAGGACAGAGCCCTGGGGAACTCCACTGCCCAAAACCCCTTCAGGTCGAAAACAACCCATCCGCCACCACTCTCTGGGTGTGACCATTGACCCAATTTGCCACCCATCTGACTGTGTAGGCATCAATGCTGCAGTCGCCTAGTTTTTTTATGATAGCAGTATGAGAAACAGTGTCAAAGGCCTTCTTGAAATCCAGGTAGATGACATCCACCTTAACGCCCACATCCAAGGACTTTGTGACCTAGTCGTAAAAGGAAACAAGGTTAAGTCATGTAGGATCTGTCCGCAATAAACCCATGTTGGTTGCCCCTGAGCATTACCTCCCATGCTGGGCCCCCGCTGATGTGTTCCTTGATAATTTTCTCAAAGGTCTTCCCAAGGACCAAGCTGAGACTAACCGGCCTATAGTTACCCGGGTCCTCCTTTCTCCCCTTCTTGTAAATGTGGACCACACTGGCCCTTTTCCAGTCCTCTGGGACCTGGCCTGAGCACCACGAGCGCTCATACAGCCATATACCAGCAGGTACACCAGCAGATGATTCCATTTCCAATAAAAATGGAAGTTCTGCTTGGTGTACGCTCCTCATACACAAAGCAATTCAAAGTTGTGACTGCACTGTTAACGTTACTATGCTCAGGGGTGATATGACACCTTCTTTCACTGCTGTCCCTTTGAAGTGGAACAACACTGCATGCACTCTAACTCCCTTTCTGTGGCTAAAGATTGCATTTAACAACATGCCCAGGAAGGATTTCATTCACATGCAGATTTAAGATTCCTAGAGTAAATGTATATATTGTGCAATAAAAAGTGTTCAGTTCTTAGGCCTTCTCTATGCCTGAATGTTTTTCTGGTGTAACTTTTTTGATTAGGGATATGATATATTTCTCCATTCAGTTCTATTGATAAAAGCCCTTGCATGAATGCAGTTTTAACAGCATACAGTTCATTTACACTGATACAATTATTCCTTTCCTCTAAGGCAGTGGTTTTTAACCTTTTTTAGTCCCAAGGCATTCCACAGAAAATGCCAGCTCTTAGTTTTCACTCATTTCTTGACTACAGAAAAATAATAGAGGAACTCTCCTGTTGCAAAGAATGCAGAAAGACTCAGAAACTCTACATTTATCTTGTGCACACCTAATGGTGCAGCATTGTGTGACATCCTGTGGCACCCTTGAAAGGATTCCAAGGCACCCCAGGATGCCGCAGCACCCAGGTTGACAATCACTCCTCTAAAGGAATATATATATGAGTACAGATTATCAGTATACCATTATATCAATATAACTACACTTACATTAGGGTGGGGGATTGTACTGCTGTAACTATACTAGTTAAAGTGGTATAACCCTTTAAGTGCACACAAGCCCTAAGGCTGCCTATACATGTGCTCGTTCGCATTCTAATTAAAACACTCCAGCATTGTTTCACCATCATGTACATTAAGCCCTTGGACGTTTCAAAATGGCTGTGGGGTTTTAGCTAAACCTCATCAAATAAACTTTAGCTAAAGCATCCCACTGCCATTTTGAAATGTACAGGGGCTTAATACATGTGATGGTGAGCTGTTTTAATTAGAGCAGCTTTCTAGGAACCACTCTAATTAAATGCTCCCCCCTCTGCTTTCACTGCCACCTCCAAGCACGTGTATAGGCAGCCTTTAGTTTCTATTACAGGTACTCCTCACTTAACGTTGTCCCAGTTAACATTGTTTCATTATTAAAAAGCTGATCGATTAGGGAACATACTCATTTAAAGTTGCACAATATCCTGTTTTAACATTGTTTGGCCGCTGCCTGCTAGTGAGACAGGCAGTGAGACCGGGGGCGTCATATGCATGTATGTATATGCACGTGGCCCCAGGCAGCCTGCAGAGCAGCTCCAGCAGGAAAGCAGAGGGGTGGAGGGAGGGAAGGGGGATTGAGGCCTCTGTAGGGAGGGAGCTGGGCAGGGCTGGGGCTACTGCCCAGTCGAGCAGTGCTTGGGGCCCAGGGCTGCAATGTGTGGCTGCAGGGCCCCAGCAGGGAGCAGGATGGGGCTATGGGTGGCTCATCCAGGGGAGAGGGAGTGGGAGGGCCAGCTCCCTGCTGCCATGTGCATTCCCGGGGGGGCAGGGGGGACCCGTGCCCCCCAGATCTGTACCTGGGGCAGGCATAGGCTGCAGGCTTCTGCCCTGCTTCATTCCTCTGGGGCCTCCGCAGCCCTGCAGGCATGACCTGGCATGGCTGGGACAGCAGGCTTGCAGGGGCATCTCCTCACTGTTGCTTGCCCCTCCTCCCACCGGCTGCCCTGGCAACATGCCTCCTGCACCTGTTGCTGCTTTGAGGGGCACAGCCCTGTGCCACTGCCCTCACTGCAGCCCCATGTGCAGGAGGCACATTGCCAGGGCAGGGCGGAGCGAGCAGCAGTGAGATCCCTGCATGGCCCCACTATCCCTAGCCACGAGAGGTCGGGCCCACCATGCTGCAGAGGACTTGGGGGAGCAAAGCAGGGCAGAGCTGGCAGTGGCTAGCAGCTTCTCAGTGTGGGCTGCTCCCTGCCACCCTGCTTTGCTCCCCTGCGGCCTCTGCAGCCCGGCAGGCATGACCTGGCATGGCAAGCAGCAGCAGAGCTGTACGGGGATCTCCTCGCCACTCTTTGCCCCGCACTGCCCTGGTGATGCGCCTCCTGCACGTGGGGCTGCAGTCAGGGCAGCAGCATGGGGTGCACCCCTCAAGGCATCGGCAGGCACAGGAGGCACATCATCAGGGCAGGGTGGGGGGGTAGGAGCAGCAAGGAGATCCTTACATAGCCCCACTGTCCCCAGCTGTGCTGGGTCATGCCCGCAGGGCTGCGGAGACCCCAGGGGACCGAAGTAGGGTGGGAGCTTGAGCCCACATCCTGTGCCTCCACCTGCACCTGCCCTGGGTACAGATCTGGGGGGCGCGGGTCTCCCCTGCCCCCTGGGAGTGGACACGGCATCCAGGGAATATCCAAGGGTCCAAAAAATGGAGCAGCACTTGCATAGGCAGCATGCCCTTGCAGCACGGAGAACACTGGACTATGCAGTATGTGGCGCTGCAAACCTGTTTGCGGTGCCACATACCACACGGCTGTACTTGTCTGGACGCACCCCCTGGATTCAAGTCATAAAATCAGAGCTTAGAAACAAATATTTAACTTATGAATAGTATGCAGGTTGTCACCTAATGAACAACGATTACAGAAAGCTATATTTATTTGCACAAACTACTGGAATAACTGTGAAGAATGAATAAAATTAGGAAATCATAACCTGTTCACTCATCATTCATAAATACCACAAAGGGCTACATGTTAACAAATCCTCTACTCTGATTACTTTATCCTACTCCTCTTTGCATTTCTGTTCAGAATCCAGCATTGAAATCATCTGCTAAGCAAATGAAAAGATTCCTATCTGGCAGGTTCACTACTACCCTTCATAATGAAACCTTTTTTTTCGTACCACCAAAACAGTCAACTCATCCTGTACCCAAAAATATAGAATGACGACTGGGAAGAATGTTGGTATAAAATCAGTTTATCTAGCGCAGGAAATGAGGTGACAATGTTAACTATATTGGGAAAAAAGCAAGTTTTTTTGGTTTGACAAAATACCTAATGTTGACAGTATCACAACATGAAAACATTTTTGGGGCTTCAAATTTGGCTGCAGGCTTAATTTGTCTATTGGGAATGTTTTTCACAAGAAAAAGAAAACCATAGAGTAGCTTTTATATTATATTCACTCTGGCTAACTATACTGTAACTGAATTAGACACAGCTGCAGTTCCCGCAGCAAAAGACTGACGTGTCAGTGAGACAGACTTTTGTTTTTATTTTTTCAAACGAAGTAGCTATCATTAAACCAATGGAAGTTGAAGGGATAGTTACTGGGTGAAAGACTATAATTTGCCTGTGGTTTGGTAGTGGGTAAATGTCCAACTTAGTAGGTGATGTAGTTGTCCCTTTGAAATATAAATTAGGACAAGGCCTGCTTTCTGCCTCGTTGAGACAGACACCTTGCGATATTCTGCTTGACACCACCGTTATGGGCCATATCATTCTTCTCATTAGTCTCCTTAAACATCACCTGGCCATGCAGAGAAATTCTGCACAGAATGACCATGCTTTGTGCTACACACTGGAAGAAAAGACATGCTGTGCTGAAATAGGTAAATCCGGCAGTATGCGTCAGCCCTACTTAAACCCTTACTTTCAAGCTTCACAACTGTCAAAAGAATAGAGAACTATGTAACTCATGCTTATGATGCATCATAATTCTTCTCTCAACAACCCAGGGTCTAAAAGAGGGTTTCAAAATGATTCTGTCTTGAACTGGGAACTGGGTTTTTACATCCCTTGTAAGTGAAACATATGGGATGACCTATTCACAAATGAATTCCTACTTCAGGAACCCAAGTAGACCTCTTGGGTTTAACAGGGAGATAGAGCCATGTGACCTTACTGGAAGATAAAGCAAGACACACATAGACAGCCTTTGGAATCTTTGTTCTAAATTAAATGATTTCATGTGATTTCTATAATGTGTGCTTAAATTTTGCACTAAGTGAATCAGTCTAGGTTTGGAGGTTGAATGACCCCCCTCAAAAAAAACCCCAAACAACCCCAACAAACTTCTCTGAGATATTGTTTCACACTCATACAGACTTCTTCATATTACTTTTTATTCCACTTACATTTTGAATGTTAATTTTTGCAATGGCAAGGCCCTCAGGTGGATTTGAGGTCTGATCCTTGGTTGACAACAATCTGGGCAGCCCCACCAATGCCAATAAAGCAGCTGAGGGTTTAGCCATTTAGCCTTTTTTCCCCCCTTTTAATGACAACTTTACTTGGGGGCACATAATACATTAGCCCCAAGGAAAGTATCACTTTGCAAAACTGTCATGAGATGGTCGTATCCAAACTCGGCTTAAAACCACCAGGTTTTACTTGGGTGCTCTTCAAAACCAAAATTTAGCACTCCTCCCACCCCCCCCTCCATATTTCAGAGATTCTCTTTCTCCTTCTGTTTTAACTCAGACTTTAGAATTAATTGGCATGTTTGATTTGATAACCCTAGCTTTTTGCATATCTGTGAGTTGAGGACACAGAGATCTCAGCAGAGGGCTCTCAACTCTGGAATTCATTCCCCCCCTCAATCCAACTGAACCAGAGTCTGTTGAACCTCAGGGCACATTGCAGAGGCTATCTTTTAAATAAATATATATATATATTTATATTAATTAATTGTTTGAGGGTGGTTTGGAAGCTACTTTGTTTGCATTTGCTAATATCAGCTGGATGAATCACTGCAGGATTTTTTTCATTGTAAATGAGCTGAGTGTTTGATCAGTGGCAGATCTCATTTTATGAAAAAATAAAACACATCGTTCATAACGTTTTTTAACCAAAGGGAACATTTTAGTAACCCTGGTTTGAATCTCCACCCCAGGGCAGTTTTGTGTTATTTTGGACTTGGCTTAGTCATTTCACATCTCTGTAAAAACATAAGATTAGTCAAATGATCTAGCTCTAGGAATATCAAAATGATGGCATTCATCATAACACGAGAGTAATCAAACTGATCACAGATGATGCTGTTTCTGGTGGGAGAATCCAAACTGATGCCCTTTCCCCTCCTTCCCCAGAAGGACTAGAATCATAACTACAGTCATGTAGGGATTGTTTCATTAACTTAATGTCACAGCCATGGGAATCATTGGAAAGACCCACTACTGAGAAGGAATGTCTATAACATTGTTGGAATTACCTGGAGGATGCGTGAGATTAGACAGGACTTCGAGAATTCCTATGTGAATGATGAGTATTTTTATAAATGAACCAATCAAGAATTAAGCTGATGCCAGGTAAAATGGTATATTATTGGCTGGATTCACCCCACACCAGCACCTGGGAAGAGGAGGGATGTTTTAGTCATTAAAGTATTAACCTTATTTGTAGCCAGGAATCCAGAGTTCTGTTTCCATTTCTACTTTTGGAAGTACAAATAGCTTCCAGTTTCCTCACCTGTAAAACACAGTATACAACATGCAGCTGCCTCACAAGGAACTTACCTATAATTTACAAACAAACCTTAAGAATCCAGGATTGAAGCCATTTTATGCAGATTTTAAAAGGTTGAATGTGACACACACACACACACACACACACTCACACACACAGAGTAAATGTCTTAATCTGTCTGCCTGTCTGTCCATAACGCTTGACTTGCGCTCTGACTGGCTGACAAACAGCCTTGTTCCCTGCAGGTGGCAACAATGGATGGGGGGGGGAGGTGGCCAACGCCACCGGAGCAGCCACTGGCAGGGCCCAATGTGGGACAAAGCAGCGGTGGTGGGGGGAAGAGTGGGCCTGATGCGGGTGGGGGGAGGAGCAGGTGCGCTGCAGTGGCGACGATGGGGGGGGGTGGGGGAGGGGAGGAGTGGGCCTGGGCCTGACATGGGGAGGGAGGAGCTGGCCTGCTGCAGCAGTGGGGGGGGGGGGGGGGAACAGCAGGCCCAGCCCAATGTGGCAGCAGGTGGGGGATGTGAAGGTGGGGGATGTGAAGGAGTAAGCCTCCTCCCCGCTTGGGCCCAGGTATACTCCTCCACTCTGCCTCCCATGTTGGCTTCGAGCCCGCTCCTCCCATCCACCTGCCAAGTTGGCCCGGGCCCAATCCTCCCCCCCCCCCCACCATCTGTTGCAGCAGCCCAGCTTCTCCCCACCCTTAGGCCCAGTCCTCCCCTGCATCAAGCCCGGGGCAACTCCTTTCCTACCCCCACCGCTGTGGCAGGAAAGGGGGAGCGGGCCAAGACCCCAAGCAGCAGGAGGGAAGGTGGGAGTCGGCCCAGACGGAGGGGGCACAGGGCTCCATCCCTTCACACTACCCCCCATCATTCTTGATGGGCAATTGGCATACACACACACACACACACACACACACACACACTATATATATGAGAGAGAGAGCGATTCAGCGGAGATTTGGCCCTATTTGCCAGCCAAATCTCCAAATCAGAATTAAATCAGGAGGCCCTTTAATCTCTCCCAATCAAATCAGAATCCTCCAAATCGATTCAGAGATTTAATGATTCAGACATAGACACAGCTTTAAATTTTTGTCTACATACCTCAGGGTACCAGGCAGCTCATGAATGCTGTAAGGGTGGGGTAGATGCAGTGTTTCATGTGAGCGTGGGGAGGTCCCCAGCACGCTTGGCAGCAGACCCGGAAGTGGACCAGAAGCACTTCCAGTCCACTTCCGGGTCTGCTGCAGAGCACGCAGGGGACCCCCCACCCCCCCCAACTCAGCGACTTGTGCCTCCTGGGTCTGGGGGGCACCCAGGTTCCCCACGGCCAATCGCTGAGCTGGGGAGGTGCAGGGGGGGTCCCCCATGCGCTCGGTGGCAGACCCAGAAGTGCACCAGCAGTACTTCTGGTCCACTTCCAGGTCCGCCACCGAGCACGTGGGGGGACCCCCCACACTCTTGAGGGACGCTTCATCTGCCCCACCATCTCAGCTTTCATGAGCCACGCCTGGGACCTCAAGGTATGTACAAAAAACATTTAAAGCTGCGTCTATGGCCAAATCAATGATTCTCCAAATCAGCATCGAATCTTCAGATTCAATTCAGCCAAATCTGAAGATCTGATGCTGATTTGGAGAAGCAGCAATTCAGCTGAATCAAATCAGGACAATGATCCGAATCAACCAATTGAATCATTGTCCCCTGATTCGGGCTGATTCCAAATCGGATAGATAGATAGATAGATAGATAGATAGATAGATAGATAGATAGATAGATAGATAGATAGATAGATAGATAGATAGATAGATAGATATTGGGGGGGGTCATTTCCATGCAGAAATAAGAGACAGAGGATTGGTAAGCAGCTGACAGAGGGGTGCTTCCACTCTTTTCTTTCTGAATAACTTTGGAGATACTTTGTCATACAAATACACCCCGCATTATAGAAGTCTACGGTTGAATTGGGGGGTGGGGGGGGGAGGATGGGGTATCACTACACACTCAAATTCCACTCTTTAGGTCTACAACCCCAGAATTTCTCACTTGGTGGATGAACCAGAAAATCTGAAAATTTTATTTTGCTGTTCTTACGTCAAGAGCAGGGGTTAGTATACCAGGGTGCCAAGCACCAGCCTACTTTGACCCAGGGCACAAGAGTCAGCTGTAAGAGCTGGTCAGAATCTACAAATAAAATAGTGCAATATGCAAGATCTTCCACACAACTTAGGGATGAAAAAGAATTCAGATACCAAGCTGAATTGTTAATGAATGAATGAACGAAGAATATGCAGAGAGCTATTTCTAGCTGATACTAGTTTAACACAAGTCGTTATGGTGCTTTCAGAAGGAAACTCTGTTTTTATCTTAATTTGCAGAGATACTGCTTAAGAACCACGAAGGTTTTAGTTACAGACTTGGTTGAGGCAAATTGGTAGAAGGAAGAGACACTATAATTATAGCTATTGAATGTATTCACTCATGCGCCATTTTTTTCAAAGTAGCTATTCTTGTCTTTTAAAGTGCAACTTTAAGTTTTAATTTTGGGCCTTGGGGACATTTCATTTTTCTTTTAAAAAAAAACAACAACATTCTTTCGGGTTCCCTCCCTTAAATTCATGATACACATTTATGACCATAATTCACTTAAGGAAGCTTATCTTTTTCTGGGAGTAATCAAGTGCTCATACTTGCTGTACAGGCAATTCCAAGAACAGCTTAGCCTGCAGTTTGTGGTACTTGGTATTAACAGGAGTGCCCACAGAAGCACCTTGCAATTCAGAATGAAACAGACAAGGGAGATGACAAAAAACAATATTACACTGCAGAACTCCTTGTGAATGAATTTGCTAAACAAAGCAGTTAACAGATGCCTAATACTCCTGCAAAACCCCTCTCTACAGATGCAGAAAAATATTTACTTATTATAAAAATATTTTACAGGGTTTTAACACATTTACTGACAACTAAACACACTGGGAAGAGGTAGAAATGGCTCTTAAAGAGGCGATACTATCTCTTAGCTTTTGTGTAAAACAGCCACTTTGACTATACCTTGATAAGTACATGAATATTGTGGACCAGACTGCATCGTACATTCCTATACATTGTAATAATGTTTACATAAGGGGCAGTAGGGAGGGCTCTGATGTGAATAGCAAGCTCTTTGGTCTTCCAGATTCAAGTTAATTCACAGTCCCCCAGTATCCCAGGATGCTCTGCATCTCCCTGGCAAACCCTCCCTCACAGGGTCTGTGGGGGGGGGGGAAGGGGGGGTAACTTTGGCCCAAGCAGTCTGTCAAGCCAAGCAGGGAGGGATGCTCTAGTGCCCCCTGGCTTCTGACCTGTGAAACTGAAAGCATGTAGCTACATTTCTGGAATCAAAAGTGAATGTGTGCTCACTTGCTTATCAGCTCAAGCTATGCAGCTAAGACCAACCTGTGAAGATTGAATCGGTTCAGCCTTGGGCTTTTTGACTGCACTTAGCCCAGAAAACCAAGAGAGTGACAGTAACCTGAGCTGTTTATGATGGCAGCAAATCCACAAAAAGGGATTCAATAACATCTTTACTTTGGGGTCTTTTTAAATACAGGGCAGAATAGAATAGATTGAATGGCCAAGAAGATATGGAGCCACTCATACCTGGACCACTGGATGAAACCCAGCATAATGGCAACTGATCACCATCAACTTTCTGACAGCTCTCTCATGCTTCATCAGTACCAGTCTTATTCCAAGGCAGGTTGGCACCTTAAAGACTAACTAGTTCAGAGAGGCATAATCTTTCATTGGCAATGCCCTACTTTGTCAGATACTATAAATCAATGATGCTCAGTTTTGGCCCCAAGGGCCAGAAGAATGGAGAGAGGCCAACCCATAGACTGGATGACTCCCTATGCTGCCACTGTGTGCTGGGTTTGGGCCCTGGAGTCCCCCACCACCTCCACCCAATCCCTGTGCACCAGGATTGGGCTCCAATACCCTGCCCTGCCTCTATCTGCTGGGATCAAGCCTCCATGCACCAGAATTAGGCCCTTGCACTGCCCTGTGCACCTGATCTAGCATGCAGGGCCATGGCCCATGAGACTCCCTGCAGATCTGTAGGGAGCCCCATGGGCTTGCTGACAAGGTGCTGGGGGTTGAACACCTCTGCTATAAATGAACGAAGACCTCTTTGAAGCAGGAACTAAATCTTTGTTCTGTATTTGTACAGCACCTAGCACCAGGGGGGCTTGGTCCACAGCACTGGCCCCTGAGCACTACCATAATACAAATAATAAATGAAACAGTAATAGTAATAACTTTGGAGAAGGCTTGAAATGCTGCTCCCTCTCTGAGAATGGAAAATGCTATGACCCTACCAATACCTGAGAGCTCCAGAATGAGTAGGTATTACATTGCAGTAGTATAGCGGGAATATAAGAGATGTATTTAGCACATAACCTATCTTACTCTGTAGTTTATTTTGCCTCCTAATATGCCACTTGTCATTCATCCTCCATGCCCCCTTTTTCTCACAACACTGTGTGCACACAGAAAGGGCAGAGAGTGGTGTTGATATCTACCTGATCAGCAACTGACTCCAGTCACTGAACATATAGCTAAAGATTTGGACTGCTGTTGCAAGAGTGCTAGGTCCAATTTTTTTCCTACCTCAGCTTTAACAGTATTAGCTCAGATTTAATACATAGTTAATAACCAGCACAGTACACAGTAATGGCCTAACATTCAGCAAGACCCCCAGGACTGTAACTGTTATTTCGTACTGCTTTTCAGCATCCCAGAGTTACTTTTATTCTTCATGCCTTCTAAGCAGCTCCTACAAATGCCTGAATCTCTTTCTATACTTCCCCTTATGCTACACATGTTCTCCCTAAATCTGGTGCTTTGTGGTGCCATCAGGATGCTTACGTGCTATGCTGAATTACCAAGTGATTTTATTTTTTGACACCCTGCTCCTTGTTCTGCTTGATACCTCTTCTCAGGGCCTGGACATATTCTATTTTGATGTCACTGCAACTTACATCTGTTTTGTACACCAGGATCAAGAATGGACAGATATGTGGTTATCCCAAGGTAGCTGCATGCAGTGCTACAACTGCAGGTGTGTGGGGGGGGGGGGGTAGCAAAGGGGGGATGCAGATATTACCTTGAGTCAACAGCTACCCTAGGAAAAGCTGTAGGCATAACAGGTACATTAACATAAAACTTACACCAATGAAGTCTTACCCCTGATTTTTCCCAAGGTAACACTACACTATATGCTAGTAAGGCCCCTCACTGACATTATACTTAAGACATGATTAACCAAATAAACATTTCTTAAGCAGTAACCTGGACATATGTTCAGGTAATTAATGGTACTATAAAACAGGGAACAGGCCACAAAGTTACTATACAAAATATATGTAATAACTTTGTGGCTGGTTCCTATCACACCTTAAACTGAACATATGGCCAGGCCAATCAGTTGACTGGTGCTCCTAGGGCTCCGATTTTCTCCCACGGCAGACTGATGCTCCAAGCTGGGTGTACCAGGGACACACTTGCATCTTGCAGGTACATGATCCTGGACTCCCCCTGCATTGCCAGTAGGGTGCAATTGGGATCTGATCCCTGATCCTACAATCACACCTCACACCATGCATGTGTAGCATAGCAGAAGGCGTGACTGTTGGGATCGTAGATCAGATCCCATCACGCCTTCAACCAGGGGTCCTAGTTACATGGGTATAAGGATGTATACCACATGCCTTCTTTTTACAAGTTATAGGTGCTGATTATACCACTGTAAACATGTCAGGGGTTTGTGTCACATATTTAAACTGTACACACTTAGAGGCCAGAAATATGTCATTACTCAGCTTTGTGAGGACCTGGATCATTTTGGGCTGCTCAAAAATATCATTAACCATTACTAAAATTAATGAGAGCTGTTGGTTATATTGACATTTATTAATAATAAATGGAATGGTTATAATACTTGTTATGATAATTGCTCCCATATATTAATAATAAATAATGCAAACAGTGTTTATTATTAAAATAGCTTGCTTGAACAACCTGTCTTCTCTGCTGGTGTTCAGTCATGCTACTAGGCAAACGAGGCATGAATATGCCTTAGTCCCATGTAAAGACCTTTTTTCAGGTCTCTGGTTTACAGTAAACTGCGACTAGTTACAGATATATGAATAGCCTGTTAGCGTATATGTACATAAATATGCACAGAGGGCAGATGATTTTGTCCAGATTGGAGAGGTGGGTAAAACTGAAGTTAGACTGAACACACACCGGGCAACTGTGTTATCTGCAGTTGCATGAATGTTCAGTTCAGTTATGGATTTTATCCAATAGATGGCTCCTTCGTCGTAGCAGAAAGTATTCTTCCTTTTCTCTTTTGCATTAGAGAGTTTCAGTCCGACTTTCTACTATTTACATATCCACTGTCTTGCAAACACAGGCATTTTGGTCACAGTGATAAACGCACACAAAAAATGTGCATGTGCGTGTACATGGGCATGTAAGAGGGAAAGAAAGAGAAAACATTAGAGAACATTGTGCATCTTCTTATGCCTCTTCCCCCAAAATACAAGTATGAATGAAAAATGGCTGTTTGATATTTTTATTGTGTGGAATGCTGTCTAAATCAAGTGTAGACAACAACAAAACAGCAGAAATGCACCAACACTTGGGTTAAAGCATAGTAGAATACAAACTGTCAATGTCCTAAACACTGCCACACTGCTTGCAGAGATCCTGACCCATACAACTGACTTAAAGCCAATGTTCATTGACATACTAACTAAAGACTCTTTAAAAAAAATCATGCATGTAACCTAATTACTGACTTACTGCACTAGGAGAGATCTGCATAACAGGTATACAGAATACATGATATGCAGATTAAACAACCTTATGAATAATACTGATTGATGAAGTGGGCACTCTGAGTAGCTTTTGCTATGCAACAACTTTTATTTTCAGGGAGAGGAGAGGAGAGGAGACGAGAGGAGAGGAAAGGAGAGGAGAGGAGGGGGTGGGATGAGACAAGACAACAACAAATCTGAGAAATAATAATTGTAGAAACACAACATGTAGTTGTCCAGTTCACAACCCTTTTTTTTCATTTGGCAGGTATCAAGCCAAAACCTTGTTCCCACTCAGCAGTATGGAGAGGGACAGGTGGTCAAAACAACCCTCCTGATGCCTGTGGTTGCAACCCTCCAGGGGATCATGACCCCTAGATTGTGACCCCACGAACAGGCAAAAAAAACCATATTTAATCCAAACTTCATAAGAGGACTATAACTATATCAGGACTATAACTACTTAAACTCCACCTCATTACTCCAATGAGACGTTACTGCATCCAGTGGATCTGTAAGCCCAAAATATCCTTCTGCGACATCTAAAGTTCTCGGAAATTGTCACATTTATGAGATTGCTTTGAAAAGAAAAGATGTACTGAATTCATTGTAATCCACAATCTCAGAGAGATCCCGCAAGATTAACCCATGTGATTGACCGTAGTGAGTGCGTTCTAAAATGGACTGCACTTTCATTAAATCCATTCTCAAAATTAAGTATCATTGCTCCATGATCCCAAAAGAGCACACCAATTTTTGTAAAGTAAGCTTTGATTTGAAGTGTGAACATTCATTTAAAAATAGAATTTTAATCAAATAAATGTTTTGTTCAATCCAACATAACACCGTGGTTTGGTCAGTCTGGGCTGTGCCACTACCCTTCACAAACCTGTTGAGGATTGCTCCAGCACAGGGGACAAGCCAGGGAAGGGGGGTGTGCAAGGACACAACTCTGTTCTCATGATTTTTGAAGGCCTTTTGGCAGCCAAACCTACCCATGACGCTGCTCTAAATTATGCTGGAGTTAGAATCAGCCCCTGAATGGGCCCTAGGATCAGGGAAGCACAGAAGCAACAAAAAACTATTGTTTGTTATCCCACTGCCTGGCCTTGTGTCCTGTGCCAAGCCACTTAGCCAAAACAGAGGATCAGGACCATCATATGCAGAATTATGCCCTAGGGTTGTTTTTTTTTAAACTGATGAATTACAAGCCCCTAAAGCCAAAGGAAACTGGCACCTGAACCCCTGACAACAGCTTTCACTACAGAGTAGTTTAAAACAGGCTACAGTGATATTCATTAAGCTGCTAATAATGGATTTTAGCACAAAGCAATTTATCACATTTCCATTGTAATTAAAATCACTGAATATTTGGGCAATCACAAAACACCTAGCTCTTGTGCTTCTGAAGTTTTACATTCTATTATGAATTATCATTCTTTCTCCTGTGAGACTAGCAAAGAGCAAGTTTTAATTGATATATTTTTGATTGAGACTGCATTATTAGAGCGTATATTTCTACTAAAATATGAAAGAAGATGCTCAGCTCCCCTCCTTCTATTTCCCTTGTTCTTTTTTTGTAACACACAGCTAGAATATCTGTGCTGGTTGGTGAACATTATCATTGCCTTCAAAAGAGCTAGGATTTCATAAATACAGTTTAATGACAGGAGGGACCTTTTATGATCCTCTAGCCTGACCTTCTCTGTAGCACTAGCCATAGAATGTCATCCAGCGATTCCTACGTCAACCCTGTAATTTTTTATTTTTTTGACCTAGAACATATCCTTGCAAAAGCTTGAGTTGAATAATTCAAGAAATGGAGAATTTATCCCATCCCACTGTAAGCGGGATTTTAACAATTAATTACCCATGTGGTGAAAATCAGACTGTGATATGAAGGGACTGGGGTCTCCATAAGCCAGAGCCACCTTGTTCCAGGAGGGGGAAGAGAAAAGCAGCATTTGAGAAAGCTGGGTTCTGATGGACTGTCAGAAAGAGAACAAGAGAAAGGAACAACGGCAGGAGAGACAAGTGCCTTATGGAAAATGGTATTTGGTTTGGAAAGTTTGGGCTCTGGCGCCCTAAGAAATTTGTTGCAGTGGGGAAATGGGTCTAAAAAGCTTTGGATATGGCTGATTATAAACTAACTATGAACACACTTTTTTATTTGGAGACAGGGTCAGTAAGGAAGCCACTGGAAGGATTATGGTCAGAGCACCAAAGTTACTCCAGTACATCAGAAGATATATCACTACATCAGGACCTGACCTAAAAGACAAAAAGCAGCCCCAGAAGAAAAGGTGATGGAGCTTCCTTTATTCCCCTTCCTATAATAAATGCACTTTTTTCCACACCAATAGCATGAACATAATGAAGTCGTGCAACATAATGAAACATTTTGATAGTGAGTGACTACATAACTCAATGCCTAGAAAGATTTCCCCAAGAGATATAAGACCCATCAGGTTGTAGCAGTCTTGGTCCAATTATTTTCTTCGTCTGGAATACTAGAAAAGATAACCAACCAGAAGACAAACTTTCTATCTAAGGTCGTGAAACAACTATATTGGGAATGAAATTTAAAGAGTATAAAAACTATTCTCTACTTTCTTCAAACAGATGGTCTTTTAGGAACATATTATCAGACCTAAAAATGCAGGCTGCAAAAATTAATTAATAGACTCATATCTCACTGGGACCGCCCTGTTTGTTATTTGCCTATAGGGACATACCGCAGGCATCAACAGGCTTTCTGCAATTTCAACTTTCTGAAAAAACGTTATCAAAAAAGTCTGGATTTTTGGCAAACAAAATATTTTGATAATCATTTCTTTAACATTTCCGTAAAACGGCACTGCCAAACTTCTTGACAATGACAATAATTTTCTGCAAAACAAATTGGCTTTGGTAAAAACTTCTCATTTGAAAAATTTCTGGTGACTCTGGATTAGTGCAATAGGATCACAGCTGACATCTTCTGTACCAACTGGTAAAGTGGCAACAACATTGAGGGAGCAAAATTTGTTTTAAACCTGTCAATGGAAATGTTTAAGTCCTTCTTCATGGTTATACTCCCAGCAACCCTGAAGGCATCTTGCTTGCCTGTGGAATATTACACAGTTACTAGTGTGATGTGTATCAGAACCATCTTCCTAATACACTAGAACCTGGTCAAATTACCATATGGCCCCCTATTCCCACAAAGGCTAAAGGGTCAGATGCCTTTCTAAAATACCTACACCAAGCCTTATACTACATCTCACATTGTTTTCTATAAGATTATTGCTGGCATCTCTGGTCACCCTAAAATGGAGGCACTTCAAAATCTAGGCCCTTGGCTTCATTTCAGCCCTTTGGCAGCTCCATAATATTCTTGTTCCTGCAAATTTTCACGTCTAACTTTTAACACTCAAACAATAATCATAGGTCTAAGCACTGGCAGGAGCAGGGCAGAGACCCACCTACATCTACCACGGTCCCTGTGCTGTGCTTGCTGCCTCCTCTCTTATGAAGTTTGGGCCATTCACATCACAACAACAGTATGTCCCAGCCAGGACAACCCCGAATACTCTGCTTACCTGCTCCAAACCCAGAAATACGCCAACAAGCTCACTCAGGGTATCCCTCTAGCCATTCTGGAGACCTCAGTCTCAAGTGTAGGCATGCCCTAACTCACAAAAGGTGGTAACAAGCAAACACAGGGAAAACCCAGGAGTCAGAATTCAGATAAACAAACCCAGCATCTGTCTGCTTTGGCCAGGTAACTCAACAGGGATATTTTATTTTCTGGCAAGTGTAGTGGTCCTAATAAGTACTGGAGTGCAGAAACAAAAGTCCTCTGCTCCCAAGGCACTGTGCCTGTCCTACCAACAGGCTTCCAGGATGTGAGAATGTAAATCATTCTCTCTACCAAGTCCAACCATGATTGTTTCTGAGACTATCAATTAATATCAATTGTGGAGGTATGCTTTATCATGCAAACACCTCCAGAACCTGAACTTAGCCTTCATTCACCAAACTCACTGCTTACAGGCCAATAACTAACCATCAGATAGTAGAGAAAAAAACTGGCCACTACTGAATTACAGCTAAATTGAAAGCAGTGACCTAAGGGGTTACCTGGGATTTAAACTTTATACTGATGCCATTTTTAGATGCCTTTTCAGGAATCCTTTACCGTCTGAGAAATTGATTCAATCTTTTGAAAATACTATCGTCCCTAATTTTTCATGAAAGCTTTGTAAGGTATGCTAAAGTAAGCATTACTGGTATGTTTTGGAGTGGTGTCTTAGCACTCACAGCCCCCATTCATACTATCTATCAAGGGCCAATATAGTCCATTTATGCATATGGATAGATTTGAAGATCTAAGAAGTCCCCATTTTCAAGTACAAGGATGGACTTGTGGTTAGAGCGGTGGAGATAGAGATTCATAGATGTTAGGGTCGGAAGGGACCTCAACAGATCATCGAGTCCGACCCACTGCCTAGGCAGGATTCAAGATTTATGTTCCTGCTGATTTTAAGCAGGCTACTTAACATTTCTATACCTTGGGTGGAAATAGAGGTAATTATATATTTCCTCACTTCACAAAGATGTTCCAAAGTTAAGCAATAAATTATCATGGCAGGCTCAAACACCATGGGCATGAGAACAATAAGCAGACAAAACTATTGTGATCTTATGCATTTATTGAATGAAAACTCTTAGACAATAATTTATCAGTAAAAATGGATTTGCTAATATTTGCATTGAAAAAATTGGACTGAATGGACACTATTCCCCCTTCAAAAGGAAATAAGGTTTTTTTTAAGAAAAAAAAAAAGAGCCCTGCAGACAAATAGAAGTAGATGTCTAATCCTCCCACCTGCTGTCACTTCAGAAAAATATTTACTTTTTAACATCTGTACTGCATTTTCTGCAGTTCAAACCCTCACATGTGTCCTGGAATATATACAGAATTTAGCAAACTTTCAACTAAGTCTTTCTTAGTAACCATATAGTTTTCCCCTGACAAGGGCAGAATTAGGCTTTTCGGTTAGTTTTTCTCAGCTCTTCTGATTTCAAGCAGTTCTTGAAGCAAACAGTTAATTAGTTCATTAAAAATAAATAAATAAAAAGAAAACCCCTCAGGGGAATTGGCAGGGGGTGGCGGGATGAGAAGAGTGTGACGCAGTAATTAGTTTTCCCCTGCCCCTCCTAGCCCTCTAACATGCATGCACATAAATACACATGGTGTAAACAAACATCGCCTTTGTGCCACTATAAAAAAAAATGTTACTAGGCACAAAGGTCAAGCAAACAGACATCCATACCCCCTGTCACGCCACAAATGTCCCATATTTGTTGCCGTGACTTAGGTGGTATGAATTTGTGCCACTACTTTGGAGTCATCATTTGGTTGCTGTAAGGCCAGAGAGCACAGACAGGCTGGAGCTGCCCTGGGCAAGCGCTCCTGGGGCTTGAGGGACCCAATCCTGCATGCTTCAGGAACACCAACTGCCTCTGGTGGCAGACCCAGTGCCAGGAACACACTGGAGTGTTGAATTCACTCCAGTGCAATCCTGGTGCTGAGAGCTACAATCAGCTGACTGGTAGTCCCAACCCCAGGCCCACACCAAGGTGTCAAAGACAGCACAGGAGTGTCTAGCTGGATCTGGTATAGTCCCAGGGCTGAGACTGATAATTGGCTGGTTGTCAGTCCCAGCCCCAGGACTGCACCAGTTCAGTGGGCACCTAGTTTTGAACTTGCTGGTGCAGAGGGATGTCAGGATCATGACCCCGGGCTCCCCGAGCAGTGGCAAATAGTTATGGCTTGACACAGCTTTATATGTGGGTTCCGATTTGATTCAGAGAGATTAAAAGGGTTTCCCGATTCAATTTGGATTCGGAGATTCGGCTGCTGAATCGGGCCAAATCCCCACCAAATCTTCTCATAGCCCTAATAGCTAGATCCTAGGCCACCCACTGCTTGGCTGCCAGCAAAAGGGGTGTGTCAGGATCAGAACAGATGTGGCTACGGCACCTGAAGCTATACCTAAGCACAGGTTTAAGGAATAGTGCAGCCCCAAGGACACTAAATTATAACACAGGCCATATCCCCAGGACTGGCTTCTGAAATTGGCTTCTTTATGGCTTTCCATAGTGAGGATTTCATCCCTAGTCCTCTTTTCATCCCTAGAATATGCACAATGTAAGATACAGCAGTGCAAACTTCCTACTATCCATCCAATATGCTTCCACCCTGGCCAGAAGTTCTGAGTAACACATTCAGCTGGCCTGTTATGTCCTTGGCCCCCTCAGTCAGACTGAGAGTGAACCACCCAAGAAGAGCGGCAATGAGTAGAAATCTGAAGATACTTCTCAGCAATTTGTCACTTGCTCATTAGAAACTGGAATGAGACCACCAAGAATCATCATATGGTAACAACATCTGGTCACTCGCTACCAGACATGGATTTTACGACTGTGAATTGTGAATTTATGTGACACCATGCTACTAGAAAAGCCAGAGATACAGGAAGAGCTGGCTCTGGAGAAGATTGTGCACTTTATAAATTCATTTGTTCACATGTTTACTTTTGTCTGCAATGTTTTCAGAAACTCTTGCTTTCTATTTAAAGCAGTCTTCATTTAGGAGGGCAATTTTTTTTCATTTATTTGTTGTGAAGATCAGTTAATAGCTGCAAAGCCTTCATACAACTAAAATTGCTACATATGAGCCAAATGTGGCTGGTATTGCTGGGGTCTATGGGTGAACTCATGGCCCTCTTGAAGTCAATGAAAGTTTGATTATTGACTTTATTGTAGTCAGGATTCCACCACAGTGATTTTTAAAAGGTGCCTCAATTTCAAGGACAGCAGAAGACATGTATTGGACTTCTACATCTAGATATGATTGCTCAGAGCTGCAGTATGAAACTGGAGATAGGCTTGTTGAGAGTCTCTGGGTTAGCGTCAGAGGGGAGAGCAACAAGGGTGATGTCATGGTGGGGTTCTGCTATGGACCACCAGACCAGGAGGAAGTGGTAGATGAGGCTTTCTTCAAACAGCTAGTGGAAGTTTCCTCAATCACAGGTCCTGGTTTTCATGGGGGACTTCAAGCACCCTGACATCTGCTGGTAGGGCAATACAGCAGTGCACAGGCACTGCAGTAAGTTTTTAGAGAGTGCTGGGGACAACTTCCGGGTGCAAGTGCTGGAGCAGTCAACTAGGAGCCATGCTCTTCTTGACCTGCTGCTCACAAACAGGGAAGAATTGGCGGGGAATGTAGTATAGTGGATGGTAACTTGGGCAGCAGTGATCACAAGATGACAGAATTCAGGAAAGGAAGGATGGAGAGCAGCAGAGTAGGGACCCTGTGCTTCAGAAAAGTAGACTTTGACTCACTCAGGGAACTCATGGGCAGGATCCCCTGGGAAGCCAGTCTGAGGGGGAGAAGAGTCCAGGAGAGCTGGCTATACTTTAAAGAAGAGAGATTCAAGAACAAACCATCCTGATGTGCAGGAAGACCAGCAAGTATGTCAGAAGACTACCCTGACTTACCAGGGAACTCTTCAGTAAACTAAATCACAAAAAGGAAGCTTCTAAAAAGTGGAAACTTGGACAAATAACTAGGGAAGAATATAACAACACTGCTTGGGTATGCAGGGATGAAGTCAAGAAGGCCAAAGCGAATTGGAGTTGCAGCTAGCAAGGAATGTGAAGGATAACCAGAAGGTTTTCTAGGGTATGTGTCAGTAACAAGAGGAGGATCAGGGAAAGTGTGGGTCCATTACTGAATGGGGGAGGCAACCTTGTGACAGAGGATGCAGAAAAGGCTGAAGTGCTCAATAACTTTTTCACCTCAGTCTTCACAGGCTAGGTCAGCTCCCAGACTACTGCACCAGGCAGCACAGTTTGGGGAGGAGGTGAGGAGCCAACAGTGGCAAAAGAACAGGTTAGGAACTATTTAGAAAAAACTGGACATATACGAGCCCATGGGGCCAGATGGGATGCACCTGAGGGTGCTGAGGGAGTTGGCTGACGTGATTGCAGAGCCACTGGATATCATCTTTGAAAACTCATGGTGATCAGGAGAGGTCCCGGATGATTGGAAAAGGGCAAACATAGTACCCATATTTAAGAAACGGAAAAAGGAGGATCCAAGGAACTACAGACTAGTCAGCCTCATCTGAGTTCCAGGAAAAATCCTGGAATAGATTCTCAAGGAAGCCATTTCGAAGCACTGGGAGGAGAAGGTGATTAGGAACAGTCAGCATGGATTCACCAAGGGCAAGTCATGCCTGACCAACCTGGTTGCCCTCTATGATGCGACTGCCTCTGTGGATGCAGACAGACCATTGGATATAGTATTCCTTGATTTTAGCCAGGCTTTTGATACAGTTTCCCACAGCATTCTTACAGGCAAGCTAAGGAAGTATGGGCTGGATGAATGGACTGTAAGGTGGATAGAAAACTAGCTGAAGCATTGGGCTCAGAGGGTAATAATCAATGGCTCGATGTCTAGTTGGCAGCCAGTATCAAGTGGAGTTCCCTAGGGGTTGTTCCTGGGGCTGGTTTTGTTCAATGTCTTCATCAAACACCTGGAGGATGGCATAGAGTGCACCCCCAGCAAGTTTGCAGATGATACCAAGCTGGGGGGAGTAGTAGATACACTGGAGGGTAGGGCTAGGATTCAGAGTGACCTAGACAAATTGGAGGTTTGAGCCAAAATGTATCTCAAGAGGTTCAACAAGGACAACTGCAAAGTTCTGCACTTAGCATGGAATAATCCCATTCACTGATACAGGCTGGAGGCTGACTGGCTAGGCAGCAGCTCTGCAAAAAAGGACCTGGGGATTATAGTGGACAATAAGCTGAATATGAGCCAGCAGTGTACCCTTGTTGCAAAGAAAGCTAATGGGCATACTGGGCTGCATTAGTAGATGTGCTGCCAGTAGGTAAAGGGAAGTGATTATTCCCCTCTATACAGCACTGGCGAGACCATATCTGGAGTACCATCTCCAGTTTTGGGCCCCCCACTACAGAAAGGAGGTGGACAAATTGGAGACAGTCCAGCAGTGGGCAACCAAAATGGTGAGGGGACTGGGGTACATGACTTATAAGGACAACTGGGTTTATTTAGTCTAGAGAAGAGAGGACTGAGAGGAGATTTAATAGCAGCCTTCAACTACCTGGAGGGGGGTTCAAAAGAGGATGGAGCTAGACTGTTCTCAGGGGTGTCAGAATAAGGAGCAATGGTCTCAAGTTGCAGCAAGGGAAGTTTAGGTTGGATATTAGGAAAAATTTGCTTACTAGAAGGGTAGTAAAACACTGGAACAGGTTACCCAGAGAGGTTGTGGAATCTCTATCCTTCAAGACTTTCATGACCCAGTTAGAAAAAGCATTGGCTGGGATGATGTAGTTGGGGATGGCCCTGCTTTGAGCAGGGGGTTGGATGAGATGAGCTCCTGAGGTCCCTTCCAACCCTAACTTTCTATGATTCTATATCACCCCCTTAAAATAAAATTTCCCGATTCTGCATCTGAATTTCTATAAATACAGTGCTTACCCCTTTCCACCAGTTTCTTTGGAATAAAAGAGTAGAAACTGGGTTTTACAGCTTGCTAAACAAATTATTATGAGACTAGTGACATGTACATCAGAATATTAAATAGAATAACCATTGTGCACTGTAACAAACAATCCACCTACCCAATCTCTACCTCTACCTTCCTAAAGGTAAAAATTACACCTGTGTAGATGGCCTGGACAAGACACGCGCACCACTTAAACATTCTGTAGTCCTCATAGCTGGCCTTAAGTGGTGCATTAGCTTCTGCACTCTTCTAAACAGTGATACATTTCCTCTCATATAAATACAAGGAAGCAAGCTTTTCACAAGAGCCTGCATCCTTTCAGAATGTTAGTTCATTGTAATTAAAATTCCTAAAATATGACCACAAAGTGTTTCAATACATAAGCCAATGAACAGGATTTCCAGGACTAAAGTTATTCTGCTGACCATGGAAAGCTAATATGCAATTAAAAAGACATCTGCAGCATTACCTGATCAGATAGGAGACAGTGACATCATGCATCTCGTATGAATACAAGTATATTATTAGATCTAAACCTGGCTGCAAAATTACTATCTACTCGTGGGATTATCTTTAAGCATTCAGAAGCATTGTTTCATTTACTGATAGAGCAAGGATGATAACAGGCTGACTTTGCTTGTCACATTATTTTATTTGGCCTTTCTTTATTCTTTGCACATGTTAGTAGCAGGTGAGAAGATGATGCGCTACAGCTGAATCACTTTCTTGGGCTTTTAGTTGTATTACAGTTCATTCCAACTGATTTTTTTCTAGCAAAACCAAAATAAACCATTTTAAAAAACACTGATCACGAGACTACAGAATAAAAGAGAGAATGTAATATCCACAGAGGGGGTGATCCGAGTGTCACTTGCTGGTCACATGCAGCCCAGGAAGTTCTAAATAATTGCTCTTATCTCTTATCCTTAATACAGAGAACCACTGACTATAGATAAAACCCTGATCTAACTGAAGGCAATATTCCCAATGACTTCAATCAAACTGGGATTTTAACCATATAAATCGTTGCACACTGTGCTCTGCCTCCTTCCAAGAGGACCACTAGTATTTACAGGTCACATTTCCATACTAACAGAGCAGGCAGCTGCAGTCTGCTCCCACTTATATACAGACTTTTGGCACCTGACAAGAAACCAAGTTGCCCTTATTTGTGGCAAAATCTGGCTAACATTACTGAGCACTGTCCAGATTATAAGACTATATAGTGGTTTTCAGTGCCCAAGCTTAAACTCTTAAAATAAACAAGGCACTAAATTCATTAGTAATTCTGGAAAGTTTTGTCCAAGTTGCCAAACAATGAGTGCCCAGGGCCAGATTTTTTTTTAGAGGTATTTAGGTCCCCCACTCCCATTTAAAATCAGTGTCTTTAAAATTCTGGTTCATAGATATCAGCAATTGTTTCATTTGGAAAATTCATGGAAACAAGAGTCAGTGTGTAAGTAGAACCACAGTGGCATGTGCACGAATTCTTAGGGTAGCCATATGGTCATGAAGACTAAGGCACCTGGCACATGTTTATTTAATGGCGCATGGGATTTGATCCCCAGTCCCAACAATCATGCCATCCAACAAATGCATGGCAAGATGTGTGATTTGGGGATCAGATCCCAATGGTGCCATTACTGTTTGCCTGTGCAGTAGGAGCCTGGGATTCAGGGCTCTTCCTGCACTGGCAAGTTGAAAGCTGGGTGCCAGTCACCCAGCTGAACCTGAGCAATCAGTGAATTGTCAGAACTAGCTCCAGACTTGCATGTGATCCAGAGGCTAGGGCTGACAATCAGCTGATTGTCAGTCCCAGCCCCAGAACTGCATCAGTCTTGAGCTGGCTCTAGTTACCCTGCCACACCTTCAATTTAAGGCATGATGGAAGCCAGCCACATCTTTTGTGGAATATTTTTGTGGCTGATTTTTCATTTTGTTGTGCCATTAATTCCTGGAAATGTGGCAGGGTTACTACCGTATTTACTAGAATATAAGACAACCCCCACTAATAATTATATTCTATATATGGAAAATTTATAAATTTGATATAATGTTCCAGGTACAGAATCTTATTATTGGCGACTTGCCTTGAATTTGTCCTCTGCCCACTGCTACAGCAGGGAAAATAAAACTGGGAGATCATGTAGCCCCTTTGCCCTCTGGCTCCCCCACCCCCAGCTTCTTCCCTCTGCAACCCCTTCTCCCCACCTTACTGTCAGATCCTGCTCCCCCTAAATATATGGAAGGGAGGAACAAATCTTAAAATACTGACTGTGAAACAAACATGATGTAGTCATTTACATATAATACCCATAAACTTAGTTAATCCAGAATTGGTACATTTTACCCTTTTTGAAACTACTGTAAAATGTAGCATAGGTACTCCATAAACACACATTTAATAGCATGCTGGCACCTACATAAGTATAAACTATATATGATATTAGTTCAAAGTCAAAAGGCTCACAGTTTACCATATAGTTCACTGGGTTTAGCCCCAGCAGAGTCAATAGCATCTCAAGCCATGGTGACCCCACAGCTCAGCACTGCTCAGTATGTGCATGTACTCCAGATACCCCCCACAAAAAAGAGCCATGTGCTAATTAGCCCCCACTCATGGCTGGTACCAGGTGTTTTTGTCACAAGTCCTGGGATCCTCCAAATATTTATATGCAGATGAGGCATAGAGCAACCTGGTCCACCTTCATCGCAGAGGGTGGAGCCACTCTAATCATATACTACACGCTAAGAGCGGAGCCAACAAAAGAATTCTGGGTGAACTGTTTGGGACCCCCTTTGGTAATGTTTCCCAGACATTTAAGCCTGGTGAAGAAACTGGAATCATGGGAAACGAGAAAGAAAGGTGCAACCCCACTGTAAGAGTAAAGAGGAAGTTGAAATGTATGCAGTGTAGTGGCTTACCATGACTTGAAAAACAGTAGGTTCTGAGAGACACTGCACTCAGTGGACACTGCCATATGTATTATTCAGATAGGTTCCATTAAACTGCCCTTGTGATAAGTTCCCTTGCTTCTCAGCTTCTTGTGGGCTAAGACTGAGTGTAGGGAGTATCTCAAGTCCTAGACTTAAGAGTCTGGGATGGAGGATGTTTGCCAAACCCCAAGACCTCTGGGCCTGGGCCTGCACATAGGACACCTATCAATGGATTTGGGAGTATCTGAAGTCCCAGGGTGAATGGTCTGGGATGGAAGATGCTCACCGGTTTTAGTGACATACATGATGTTTAGAATGAGTGAGTTCTGCCTGCTCAATTAATATGGTTTTTGGAATGAATGAGTTCTGCTCCATCAGGAACTGATTTGGCTAATTCAGTCTGGAACATAAAGTATATTATATTTAAAAAAAAGTTCCCCTCAGCATTTTGGGTTTTTTGGCTAAGATCAAATGTAGCATTTTTGACACAAAGGGGAGAGTGACTCTGGCCTTCCAGTGCTGGCCTGGTAACACACACACACACACGTTCCCCTCAGCATATTTGCCCAATATGGGCCATGTGTTTTATAATCATGCTCCGTGTCGGCTACATTTAATCAACCTCATAGTTAGTTTCCATTACTAAGCCTCTATTATTTAGCTGCAGTTCAAAGATAGACACTCTATCTAATGCAGTTTCCTTGTATGCAAATGTAAGACGAAAGGCTTTTTTCCTCATGCTGATTAAGGGGAAAAAACCTTGTCTTGTAATCAAGTAAATACAGCGTTTATTGTGCAATTAACAAGTTAATCACATCTTAATAGTAACCTCCAGTGGGGGCCTGTGTTCCTTTCCCAGGGCTTGGATCAGTCTCTCCACCAATTTTTGTAATGTTCTTCCAGTGGGTTGTATAAAAGATGCTCCTGATGAGCTAAGAAGCCTGACAAACTCACATGCACCTCTATGCTTTCTCCATGAATTAGCAACAGCTCCATAGAACCAACAAAAAGCCACCTCCTTGTCATCCTTCATTTACCTCCCTAAAACACTCCTGCGCCACAATCTACATAAACGTGACAGCAGGCTGATGAGAGACTGGGACTGCTGCCTAACATTACTTTTTTTTTTAGTGTTTCCTTGTGCCTACCCCATGTATATTCACATGCAGTTTATTGTCTTAAACTAAAATGTAAGCTCTTTCAGTCACAGATCATCTCTAGTCTGTGTTCACCTGGCACAGAAGGGGTCATAATCCATGGGGGCAGTTCCTAGGCAGTATCACACTACAGGAATTAGATGACAAACAACACTACTGCCCACTAGATTTTGTCTGACAATTGCAAATATAACCTCCTTGCTACTCCTTGAAGTCATCTCCCAACTCTGCATTAATTGATGAGCTACACCCCCTCTATGCTTGCAGCTAGTTCTGAGATGAGAAGCTCATTCTGTCCCCAGTTTGTTCTAGGAGCAGTGAGCCTATACATGGCTCAGCCTCACCACTACTGTAAGCATAAACATCTGCAATACTCAGCCTGGGCTAGCAGCCATTAACCAGAGTCAATTCTGGATGGATACATCTTGGAGGAAGAAGTGGGTGGAGAGGGGCAGGGAAGCAAAAGGAAACAACAGACAGAGGAGACAAAGGCAAGCAGTGTTAGATCTGTGAGTTATGGTTAGGGGGTGAGGAGACAAGAAAGAGCAAGACAAAAGCACAGCAAATATAAAAATGAGACAGAGCAGGGAGCACAGCAGCAACAGGAGTAGAACATGAAACAAAGTCAAGAACAGAAATACCCCTGAAAACAGGTCTGTATTTTAAATGCACCACTGACATACTTCAGGATAGGGTGAAATTCATTATCCACTTAAAGGTGGCAAATAGAGATGACTGTTTGATGGGGATGTCTGGGAGGACCTGTTCTGGTATATGTTCTCATCCCAGGAGAGGGATGTATGGTTTCCATGTGAGGTTCCCTCTCCAGCTGTTCATCTGATGTCACTCCTTGAATCTGAGTATGGCACCTCCCATATTTCAACGTTAACAGCTGGCTAAGACAAGATGCATGTTCCAACACAGTACATTAAAGTCAAACAACATGAGAAAAGGAAATATCTTTCCTCCGGAAATTAAAATCATGTCAGGGAATGGGGGTGTCATAATACCTGTGGCCCCAGATTACCAGAAGGGCTTGGCCCAGGATGGACCAGCCCACTCAGATTGGGCTCATAGTAAGGGCAAACCCTGAAGAGCCCCAACTTCCTGAAGAAAGGCAGCTGAGATATGCTGGTGGACCAAGACAAGGCCTGAAGTAGGTACAGATATTATTATTGAAGTTATATTAGTTTATTCATTTTCTCATATATGCTGGCCACTGTTGACTGTAGAACTTTAGCAAGACTGGAGGGCTCAGTCAATGTACACTGACCCCTGGCTGCATGGTTTTCTTCCATCATGGACCCTCGTAACAGGGGGCTGACACATGGCCAGTCACCGTACCGGCCCACCCCTCTGTCTAGGGCAGTCGGGCCTCATTCGCCTGCCATGACTTGCTGTTAAATTAGCTGTTGTAAAATACAGGAGGCTGCCCATTAAGTGCCCTGATGCTGACCTTCCCTATACTGTGTTCCATGCCTTGCAGATGGCATCCAAAGTTCTTAACCTCTGACCCACACTCGGCTTCAAAGCATCTGAAGACTTACTGGGGTCTCCATTTGAACCAAAAGTCAGCCTCACAACATCTGAGGCATTAATGACGTGTGCCCCCAGAGGCTGGGGAGGCACGGCGACCACTTGCAGGTGACGGAAGCAGTTGTAGGGGCATTGCAGCGGTAAGCAGGGAGCTCCCAAAGACGCCACTGGTGGTGTTGGCAGTGGGGGAGGGGGGATGTCAGTGGGTGGCAACCACCTGCAGATGCCACTGGCAGCATTGGTGGCACCTCTCTCAGGGGGTGCACCACCAATCTCAGGGGGTGCACGTGCACCCCCTACGCATCACCAGTGGCCAGAGAGCCTACTGGGGTTCAGTTCCTCTTCCCCCTTGCAGGGACTCACTCACTCATGCCCCCTCACTAGGGCTCACTCCCTGAATTACTTGTGGGGCTGGCCTGACCTTCAGGTTGTCCTTGCGGCCCTACTTTGCATGCCTCCAGTGCAGCCCCTCAGGTTGCCCCTGCAACCCTACTCTGCACCAAACCTCTACAGCTCTTCAGGTCACCCTCTGCAACCCTACTCTGTGCAGCCCAGAATCTTACGCCCCCTCACTGGCGCCAGCACTCCGCCCCCTGGCCAGCAATGAAATGGGCGGAGTGCAAGCAATTAAGTTCCTTGTGTTTCAGTACTTCTTTGTCTTAATTAGGGCAGAAATACCAGAAAGTTGCCGTTCTTGTGGAATATTAGTAATTCAGCTTCACCCCAGTATACAGCAAAACAAGCAAACATACAAAAATCACCAAATTGCCTGATTCAGGCTGAGTTTGCCTTTTTGAGCAAAGTTCATGTTAGTTTTGACTTTACCAAAGATCATTCACTTATTTTTGCATTTATCATAAAGATGGCCTTACCTCATGTACATCTTGCTGGTCTCTCAAGGCAATCATGTTCTTTATGGCTTTGATAAAAAATCTATTAATTTCATCTCGTTTCTTGTTCGGTAAAATCCGGATCAGTGGGACCATTATAAAAGGGAATGCAACTGTATGAGATTTTTAAAAAGAGAACAATGAAGTTGCATGTAGGAACTCATCTCCTACATCTAAACTGTCACTAGGTGAGACATTTTAGTTTTATGCTACTCATTCCTTCTATTTCAGTCCTCCATTTTAACCAGATACTGAACTGTTGGCCAGGAATCTCTTCTGATCACATGCCACCTACAGTTTGCCCCAGTTTGTAGCTTTGGCCTGTGGTACTGCAATTCAATGCGACTTCATGACTTGTAACCATCACAGAAAGGAGAAAACATTTTCCTCCATACACAGATAATTTAATCTGAGAATTAAAAAAAAAAGTCTTATAACAAGCCTTGCTGAATATAGATTAGAACCATGGAGTCAGATAGATAGTTATCTTACTCCTGTGTCTAGCTCTTAGTCCAATCTTAGGATGCTAGTTCGCTGCTTTAGTCACCCTGTATCCAGCTTTTTACAGAGGAGACCAAAATAGAGAACCCTGAGATATAATATCATAAAAATTTACAGAAGGCCAAAAGGGAGACTCCTGTCCTTGATATTTATATGTAGCAACTAGAAACCTCAAGTACTGTGGCTGATGAACCATTACCACAAGGTTATCAAAGAGCTCCCTGCTGGACTATCATCACAGTGCACTATGAACATCTTAAAACAGTTCTGTAGACAGTGATTAATCCATCACAACACTCCTGAGAAGTAGTTCTGCAAGCCAACAAGCTGCTGCAATGCAGAGAATATACAGGCCCACCAGTGGTAAGGATGATACTGAAGACCAACTGCTTCCAGAAAAAAGCAACCTACACTATTCAGACACTCTTTATTAGAGGACTCTTCTTATTAAGGCCTTTAGGATGGTGGGAATGAAGCCATGGCCCCTCTGAAGTCCATGACAATACTCCAACGGACTTCAGCCGGGACAGATTTAAGTGTCAGATTCTGTGAATACATAACACCTAAACGGGAAAGCTCCCCTAGTGCGAGCTCTGGTAAAAATTGTCATCCAGACAAGGATCAAAAGGCTTAGAATTTTTTTACACTGCATTACTGAATACTACTTGAGGGGGTCTAGGCAACAGGATACCTCAGCTTTGATTAGGCTATAGCTTCCACAATTATGCTTCCTAATGATCTTAGTGTAGACAAGAGCTTAGGCACTATCAGCCTAAGATGGACTAGTCTTTGACCTAGAACTAAAAAGCTTTGTATTCCACTTTCAAGTCCATACAATATTCCCTATTAAATCACTTTAAAATAAATAAATTCTCTTAAAGACATCCTCTGCTGACATTTGTCATCTTCATCCTTTACAAACATCAACCCAGATTGCTGCTATTTAAATAAGAATTTTAATGGCTTATGATGCCAAGTCATCATGCTCATCTCCATTTCCACCCCCTCCTATCTGACTTTTTGCTAGCCCATTTTATTTATGGTGGAGTTTCTATTCCTACCAAGCGAGCATATGGCATACTAACTTTGCTTCAGGGTTCCAAAGTGCCATGCTTAATTATATAACGTGACTTATGCTGCAGTCATGCACTTTTAATACAAAAGTGTAACCCACAAAAACTGTGGGTCCCAGCAGCCTTCCACTCAAATCAAGAGGAAACCTTGCCTTCTTAGACTCACTTTTTACAGGAATCATACTAAAGGCAAGTGGTTGTAGGCTTTATTCTAGAAATTCAGGCAGAAAAAAATCCTGCCTTCAGTACTTCCTTCTTGCTTCCAATTCAGAAATTTTGTAACTCAAGAATGGTACCTAAAAACTAGCTAAAATGAAAGAGCAAGGGCAGGTAATACTTACTGGTGAGAATTAGGATAGGTCTGAGCAAGGAAATTTCAAAAAACTTCTTGCAGTTCTTAACAAAGGGATCATCAGGGTTCTTCTGAGAGTCCACTTGAGTACCAAAAGCCACACTGCCAACAACATCCAAGGTAAAGCAGCCATAGCATCTATATTGGATTAAATAATTCAACTTTTGTAAGCTAATACTTTCATAGATATCTGATATTTCTGAATATCACACGACAACACTTATGGTTTTTTTAAAGATCTAAGTCAATTTTCAAGTGATCTGAGTTTCATCTATAGTATAAATATTTTAATTATTCTAGCAACAAAGACAGACTCTGCAATTAATTAATCTGCAATTAATAAATAACAGCCTCCAGTCTTCTCTAAATTTCATACAAACCATGTTAATATTTTATATAACATTTTGCTCAGAAATTGGACTTCTAACTCATAAAAATAAAAATATTTCTGTGCAGCCAGTTCAAACCAAATATAGCATGTTTGGGGTTTACAAACATATTTAGAGTTCACCTCTTAATAGAGAGGTTGTGACTAGGAGGATAGGAAGGGGAAAACAATCTAATGTCTCCGGGGTGACAACAGTTTAAATCAAAAAGTCAAAGTATATTCAGTATATTTGTCTTTCAACTCAAATTAACAACTTGAAGCAAGGAGGATATTCAGCACTATGTGCAACTCCAGTTTCTGAAACTATCGGCAACTGCTTCAAGGAGCACATCTGCTTGTGAAGAAAGAATATGCCTGATGAATCTCCCAGAATTCTTTGAACATATCAATAAATCAGTCTTTGAAGAACTGGTTAACATAATTTATTTAAAGTTTCAAAAAGCCATTTTTTAAAGCTTCTTAGAAGAGAATACTATGGATACTACAGAAATGAAGATCACAACCATACAAACAAGTTACAGTAAGGTAAGTGATGGTGGGAATTCACACAGTGTGTTAGCTCCTCCATGGTAACTTCCATTGGAAGTGCTCTTACTTTACTTTACAGTAAATACTTTGAAAGGTAAACTACAGTTCATAACAACAGCTGAGAACTAGAGATCAGAATGAGATATAACGTGATGACAAATTATTCCACCATTGACTAATGTGGGGTTCTTTTACCTTCTTTGGAAGGTTTTAATGGGGAACCAGCCAGGTCTGACCCAGAATGTCAATTCCTAAGTTCATATGTTATTAGTGGACAGAAGGAAGCAGGCTGGACATTGACAGGCATCTCTCCCCTTTTTTCAAGCTGTTAAAGTTCATTAGAAGACAGCTAGAAATACATTAGATAATAGAAATATATTTACATACTAAAATTACTCTTTCAAGTAAATACGGTCAGAATACTGGCTGTTAGATGCTATATCTGCTGTACATCTTTCCTTCCCAGGCTGTATCAATCTAAGCTGTGTGTGTGAGAAAGAATTCTTTGTATACAATAACTGTGATTGGGAAACTGTGGCTAGTCAGGTATTTTTTTTAAATATGATTCTCTGTTCTAGTGTTTTCAACGTACCTTTGGATATCAAAAGCCTTGCCAGAATCTGCAAAGACCTTCAAATTACTCAGCAAGACATCACATGCTTGGTTTATTAGCGGAGTCATCTAGAAAAGAACACATGTGGCATAATTAAGAATACAATCAATTCCTCTAAATTAGTTACATACAGTAGGTGGTATGGTACTTTCAAGATCATCCGTATCAGTGGCTAAGTAGGGATCTTAGAAATAGATGCATAAAAAGTCAATAGCAAAAGTCCCTTGTTTCTCAAAACTGACATCACTGACAATCTGCCAGCTGTACCAACTGGCTATTGCACTGTCTAAATTCATGCAAGGAAACCCAAAGGCTTATCTGAATGCCCACTAAATGTAGGTTCCTTTCTAGCTGTGACTGTGCCTACAGACTGTTGTCTGAAATAAAGACAAGCCTCTCCTTTCTCCATCGCGCCCCAAACCAAATCAAATGGGGCACTGACAGACATGAAATGTGCCCCCCACCATTTTCCAGAAAAGGAAATGTGTTAGCTTGACCCGGGTCCCCAGCATCTATAGAGACTGGGCGGTACACGATCTATACAGACATTGGGCGAGCTGAGTCAAACTAATATGATGCCTCCTCTGGACATCTGCTGTGCTCTATGCATGGGTGCATCAAGCTGAAAGTAAAGCGCAGCTTTTGGGGGAGTTTTCTTCACATCTGTAAACAGCTATGGTGACTTATGAAGACTAACTGATAGGGTATATTTCATCTGTATACTCTCCACGATAGAAAGTGCATCTTTAAATGCACACAATCCTGCAAAGAGAAAAGCCTGTAAAGACTATTACTTCTCTGTAGACTCCTGCTAAAGTCAGTGAGTTTTGTTACGTGGTGTATAAATATATGGTACCACAGAGAACAGTGTCATCTCTACCTGGGAATAAGGATTCTCAGGTATAATGATTGCTACTACATGGACATATGCATAGTTAATACCCATTAAAATCTTCTCAATACATAGCTAATGCCCATTAAAATGTTCTCGCTGTTCTTTCTAGCTGCTGACACACAATGGTCAATTGTGGATCTAACTCTGACCTGGTCATGGCTATCGGCAAAATCATCTTGTTCTTTCATAGAAACTAGGAGCACACAAAATGATCAAGATCTTATTCAGTATTGACGTACATCTCTTTATACATGAAAAGGTATCAGACACCAATCACAAATACATTGTAGAGTGAAGCAGGGGGTGGAAGAGGGAGAGGGCTAACTACTCCTTTGGCTGTAGTCCTTACATGAATACATCCTCTTCAACTGCTATAGTCTTTTCTTCACAGGGACTATGAACTGTTCTCCTTATAGACTACAATTCGATGTATCATTGTCCTCAGTGCTTATTCCAGACACCCACTGCAATAAAAGCTGCTACTATGTACAGCCACACACATCTATGAATCCTACAGCTTCCTTTTCTTCATGTCCAAGTAGCTCATTTCAATTCAGTTTGTGGATGTAAACAAACGTGAAAAAAGCCAAGACGCTTATGCTTCTAGTTTGACATTCTTGCTACCAAAAAAAACAAAAGATAGCTTACTGCATGTTCTCACTACACTATGAGAGCAATGTAGGCTGCCCATCCAAGTCCACTTTGCTTGGCACCTCTTCCTCTGTGAAACTGGCATAATACTGCGCCCAGGCACAGTGCCATCTTAACACATGGGCAAAAGCATAACCAGCCAAGGGACCAATGGATGAGCATCCAACACATTTAACTGAAGGCATGATTCTGACTCAGGAATATCTGTGGTCACTCCTGAGGGGCCATGCTGATGCTTTCAGAAAGAGGTCATTATTACTGCAATTGAAAACAAGGCTAATTTAAGGCTTAATAATGGGAAACCTGCAAGGTGAGTGTTTGAGTTCTGATGGATCCAGATGATCACTCTGCAACACTAGCTGTAGAGACTGGGGATACAACCAATAATATAAAGCAGTGTTCTTACCCTTTTGGCAGCCCAAGAAAGGTTTCCTGGAAACAGCTTCTTCTCAAGTGATTCAAAGGAATTAACATGTTGTTAAACTGACAGGACTGGTGAAAAATGCTTCCCAATCTATGGGTTAAACCCTTCTACTGAACAAAAACCCTGAAGAATTAAATGAAAATCTGTATTTTAACAGTTCTTTATCAAAGATATGGGGATCATTTTATATCTTCCCTTTCTTGCCTTTATTTTTATCTTTTTTCATTCAGTACTGCACAGGTTATTGCTGGCTCGGATGAATCTCACTGCGCTGCTGAACTTCCTATCCTCTACCAACCTTTAAGGTTTCAGAATATTGCTACTCTTTATTTCTACCCATAAAATAACTTTGTGGGCAAATGTAGAGGTCCATGAGGACTTGATTTGTTGTGGCTGTGCAGGAAATGTAGAGGGATAGGACTGCCCTAAGAGGACAATTATTTGCATGATGAAACTATACAGGGTATCTGCATAGGCATTTTTTTTCCTAGGGATGGCATGCACTTCTTAACGATAGCTGAACACAAAGACCCCAGACTGAGGCATTTATTAATTTGGAATAATTTAAGCTCTTTGTTTAATAATCAAGTTAAATAAAAAGGGTGGTGGAAGAAGGAAGTTGCCTCAAACTTTTTAGAAAACATAGCAAAACAATATACACAGAAGGTGGATGGGCCCTGGAGAACACTACACTTCTATAGATGATCGTTTGCCAATCAGAGTGCACAAGCTGCATGACTTAAGGGGGTTTTTTTTGCTGTTGGTGGGTAAATAAGCTCAAGCTGCTTGGCCCTCTGATTGGCTATTAGTAACATAATGGAGTAAAATCTAAACAATATGCTCCTTGTAAATATTTGATCTGCCAGTTATCTAATGGCTAAAGTAGCCCAGCATCCAAATGTATTTCTATCTGCCAAAGAAGAGCATTGGAGGTTGGGGTTTCTTTGTGTAATCCTGCCAACACATTGCTTGGCACATAACAACAATTAGTTTCTGATACTGCAGTATGCAGGGAGATCTGTACTGCTCAAAGGCATCAGTCACACTCCTCTAATTAGCTAGAATTCTTAGTATTTATTATTACTACTTGCCTTATTATTAGCACTCACACTAGGAAAAAAAATGACATTCTCTACCACAAAGGACTTGCACTCAAAACCTCTCTCAAACAAAAGAATGAGCAAAATGTCCAAGGTCAGGTTGGTTTCATGTCTTATTAGTTAATCTCTTTAGAAACTATTATTTTCCACACCCTCACAATCCCAACAATCCCTTCCCTCTCCTTTTATCACCCAGCTGTACTGCTGCCCACAGTCCCCATGTCAATGGGAGTGCCTAGAGACCCTCTAAGCGAGGTCCCTGTAGGCAGGAAGAAGCATTTCCGTGGCATGATCTGTCTTTGCAGACAGCAGCGGCTCCTCTTGCTCATTCTTCCTCCCCACTACAGAGGTTAAGGATGGGGGCTGCATGATCCTTCTCTTGTTGGGTAAATCAACATGGTGTCAACTGGAGTTCAGGAATATAAAACTCCTGTCATGACGCATGGCGGAAGGCCCACAGGAGTCACCAGGTGCCCTTTGCCAACTCAAGGGTCCATTATTTTCTAACCAAATGATGCCATGACAGTGATTTTCCATAACAACTGCCTCAGCCTTTGAGAGCCAACTTCCTCTATTAAATTTGCAATTAAAAGCTAATATCATAGAACTGGGTATCATCCTCAATAATCACTCAGATATTCACACAGTCACTATGCATTGCTCTTGGGCAGTCATTACTACAATATAGCTGGGAGCATTATACAGTCTGGTGAACAGTAAAAATAATACTTAGCACTTACCTAGCACTTTTCATCTTCCGTTTGTTTAACTAATATTAATAAATGAACCACAGCAACACCATGTAAAATAAATATTAACCAGCATATTGAACAGAAAGAAAAAAACAGTTTGAAAAACACTACTCATGCAAAACCAAGCACTCAAAAATTAGGAAATGGTGGAATTAAGATTTCTGTGCAGCTTTATTTTGGCATTTTTGCACATACATATGACAACATATTTTTTAATTATGTAATCAGAAGCCATTTTTTCCACAGGCACCTTTCATCATTCAGTGCCCAGGACTCACCTGCTCTAGGTATGGATTAGGGCTGTGGGGTGAAGGAAGCTGTTGTCTGTAGGGCACTGATTGCAAAAGTTGTAATGAATACAGTGAATGACAGAGTTGTAAGAAGGAAGAAGACATTCTCACATTTAAGACAGTTTCATGCTGTCTTGAACAGTTTCATTCTCACCCTACATCTGCCAGAAAGTCTTTTTCTGAATATAAGTGAGTTCCTAAAACCAACTTTTTGATGATCAGTAATACACTGTGTTTGCTGTTTTCTGGATGCCTGACTTGAGATCTTCAGGTCTAACACACAGATGTGCTGAGAATTCACGGCTACAATTGTATTCAACCGGAGGTGTACTTTGAATAGATCAGCTATTATTTAGTGTTTAGCACTGAAAAATCAGATTGTAGGCCTCCCAAAACGGCATTCAAAATTAGCAAATACATTTAATCTTAAGCACTCTGCATCAGGTCCCCATTTGTAAAATGGAATAATGCCACTATTAATATGTAGGGAGTACTGAGATACTATAGAGATGAGTTTCAAGCAAAAGCCCAGGAAGAAATTGTTAATTCTGTCTTCAGAACAGGGTTTCAACAGCACACAGTAAAATGAAGCCTAAATCTACACACTGAACAAAATACAACAAAGTACTGATGAGATGGACCAATGCGGTGTGGTGACTTAGGCAAGAGTCCTCTGGAATACAGGAATTAAAAACTATATTTTATGCATATGCACACTGGATAAGTTAAGCTTGTATAGGCAACCTTCATTCCAGCATTTCCTAACTTGTGAGTGCTTGACTCGAACCTGTAATGACATTATTAATAGTCTTTTATGCATAATTTCCTAGGTTTTTAAAGAAGCAACCTGAACCCCTCTCCATGTATTCTATCATAGGGTATCCCACTGAGACCCACACTACCAGTCAGCAAGACTGGAAGCTTTAAAACCAGCACACTGGCTTTTGCCACTTGAGCTTCTGGCAGCTTTCCTGCCAGTGGACCAGCACCAGAAATGAATGACATGCACAGTTTGGTTCATGATGGTTTGTTGACACAAAAGAAGAGGCGAGACTTGGAAATCTTGGGTTCCTTTCCAGGTCCTGGTGGGGAATATGCACTAGTGGGCACAAACTATTCTGCCCATTATGCCTTCTCCCCCAGTCCCCCAAAGACTTGACTGCTTCTGCAGCTATACTCTCCTCCATCGTGTTTTTCTAGCAGTACTGCCTCTCCCTCACTCCTGGGTCCCCATGCTAATGTCTTTGTCCCCATGTCCCAGATAACAACCCTCTGCCTTCACATTGCATTCCTAGTCTCCTTGCCCAGTCATTTCCAGTTCTACCCCGCTTGCTCCAGTCATCACCCAATCCATCTGTTCCCCCACTCTGGCTTCTTTCCCTCCTTCCACATTTGCCATCCTCATTTCTCTCCCATCTCAATCTCTCTCCCAGGTTTCTCATTTAATATTGTACCTTCAAAATCTCCTTGTTCAGCCAGTTCTAGTACTCCCCCTACAGCTTGCTCCTTGACAGATCTGTTTCCACTTAGCCCTACCACCTTTCCTTCACAATGCTGGCTCTCAGACTCAGTCTTCACCCAACTAATTCCAGTCTCCTGTGCCCCATCCTACTAGTCCTAGATTTCTTGCCCAGCTGGGTCCCAGTTTCCTTCCTTGTCCCAAAATATTCCTTTTATACCTTGCCACCTCTGCATTCACATTGGGCAGGTTCCTTCTCCACTTTACTTGGATGGAAAGGCACCAACAGCACAAAAGAAACAATATCTCTACCAACAGCAGCCTGGAACAGAATTGGAGAGAAACTGCTGCTCATATGCAAGATTGAGTCTACACATGCAGACAGAATCATTGAAGACTTGTTATGAAGGTCTGTCAAACATCTATGGAGCCTGTGTGAGCCAGCTGTATGAAGACTCATAGTCTGGCCAAATTAAGTAGAATTTCACAAGGCTGACAGAACATCTGTAATGAGCGCAGGCCCAGCTGGAGAGGATCCGGCCCCAGGTTGCAGCTGGCAGGAGTCAGGGAGTAGGCTGAGTCATTCCTCAGGGCTACAGGAAGAGGGCCCTGCCCTTTATAAGCCTATAGTAGATAGCAAACTGTCTTGGCAAAGATCATGCTGTGCCACTGGCCTGCTTGGATTTTCACACCTAATCCTGCCTTTAGCTCCTAACCTTGGTTCTGACTCTGTTCCTGCAATCTTGAATCTGGTGCCTGACTCCAGCTCCCCAGCCTAGGTGATCTATCCAGGCTACTTGTGCCAGGGTCACTCATGATACCCTTGGCACAAAAGCTACTACGCTGTCAAATTTCAAAACTCTGCTTTAAATCATGGGGATGCTAACGCTCCTCAAACATTTTGCCAGAATTTGTTAACATGACCAAAACAATTTATTTTTCCCCAGTCTCATTTTCAGAAATTGCTGACCAGTTTTCAGTTACATTTAAATAATACATTTAAAAAATCAGCCAGCAGGACAGGCAAAGGCAGAGGCAAAGGCAAGCATCCAGCATTTAACAATTACAGTTTAAATAGTTAAATTTTGACAAAGTTATACACTTTGGCCCTGTAAATGGGTAATACAGCACAACCTTAAGGATAGAGGGTACAACCAAACCCACCTGAAAATATATGCAGCTAAACTGTAAGATACACAAACAATTTTATTATAGTGCGTGAGAATGCACACATAGATATTTAGTTCATGCTTGCCCATGTTTCATATATGGACAGATATTATACCAAAATACCATAACAAAAGAATCTTACTAATGTTGCAAAGTCAAACATTCAAAAGTTTGGATATGCCAGAGTTAAGGTCTGTGCAACCTTATTTCTGCCTCATTGCACGTATGGATTATGACAGTCTTTAATTACACTACCCTGCACTATTAGCCCTACAGACTTCCTGCTTCATTCAGTCTCCAGGATGGACTGCATTCAGTCAATGAGACAACTATTAATATTTCTTTTCATCCCTGTCATTCATGTCCCAGTTCAGCAAAGTGCATGCTATTTCACTTTGTTATACAGAGGCCTCAAATTGTAACCCCCATCTCTTAGTTACTGCAGTGACTGCTATGTGGTTTTATGCACACATGCTTATAAATTCAGTGCCATGGGAGCAGCAGGACTAAACTGACTGACTGACCCACCAACACTTTATGCTGATCTAACAGGCACTTTGTCTAATTTTCTAGGCAGGTTACCTTTCCTGGGAATAGGGCTGAGAAACATGGGAGCATGTAACACCCACTCAGGACACCGGGACTGTTCCAACATCCATTAAAGAAACAGCAAGATTTCTATTAACTTTAATTAGCCTTGGATTAGGCCCTGAGCAACAGAGAGAAGGATGATATGCTCATGAAGAACTGGTGCTGAAATGCTGTCAGCAGGTAGGCAAAGTTGCACCTGAGCCAAGATGGTAGGACTTATTCTAAGGCAGGGGTGGGCAAAATGTGGCCTGCAGGCCGGATGCAGCCTGCCAGGCCATACTATCCAGACTGCAGGGCCCCTACAAAATTTAGAAAATTTCACCTGTAATGTGTCCCTCGATAGCTTGCCAAAACTCAGTAAGCGTACCTCTGTCAGAAATAATTGCCCGCCCTGTTCTAAGGACTCTGTCTCCTAATCCTGACAACAAGAGGCTACAGTACAAAAACCCCACATTAGTTGAGCTGACTAAGGGGGAAAAAGGGTAGGTAGAGCCAAAGGAAAAAAGCAGGGAGATGTCTTAAGTGGCAGCATACGAAGAGTCAAAGGCTGGTATCATTTGGCAGGCTCATACCAACTTTCCTCCCCTGTAAAGACGCACCAGAGAACACAAAATGCATGCATTTGCAGTTAGCTAATCAGACCCCCAAATGAAGGGCCTGATGCTGGGATTTCAGTGATATCAATGATCTATGAAGGGCAGGAAAAAAAAAAGAAGAAATGTAAGTACAAGTCAGAGAAAAATGATTTATCTTTAAAACTAATTCAATATGCCATTCACTGTTTGTAATAGTGGGATGGCTTTTCCTAATGACTGATCAAGACATGGGGAAACTGCTCCAGATGCCCAAATTGTATATAGAGCATATATAGATATATTCTAGTATGAAGCAACATTATCTTGCTGAGCAGTACTACTGTATATTAAGGGACACTTTCCCAGTGTCTTTGGCTAATAAATATATAAGGAGTTCGAGTGCATTACTGAGCTCCTCCCAGGCTCCCTCTGCACATTTCCATCCAGCTTTAATTTGCAGTGTAACAAGGTATGGCCCCGCAGCTGGAAACCTGTCAGCTGACAGGGCTCCAAGCAATTGGGTTGCACTATGTGCTGCCACAGCTGTGAGTCCCACAGCTGATGAGACTTCCAGCCATGGCAGTGCCCTGCGAGTCCTGTCAGCTGCAGGACTTATTGTCACAGCAATGTGTGGGGCACTGCTGCAGCTGGGAGTCCTGTCAGCTGTGGAAATCGCAACCGCAGCAATGTGTGGGGTACTGCTGGGACTCGCATCTGTGACAGTACCTGGGACACTGCGGCAGCTGGGAGTCCCATCAACTGCAGGACTCACAGTCACGGCAATGTGTGGAATGATGCCCTGGTTGCAAGCCTGGTCAGCTGAGGAGGCTCACAGCTGCAGCAGCATGGAAATGTTCAGATAAAGGTGTAATAGGATCTGCTGCTGGATCCCACAATCAAGTCTCCTGTCATGCACGTGGATCACACATCAGATCCTATCGCACCTTTACCTCAACATCTAGAGGGGCCCCAGATTTCTGACTTATAACTCTCATAGTCAGACTGCACCCATTAGTTTGATCTGGCTGATCTGCAAGAGGGTTTGTTTCCGTGGTTTCTGTTGGAACATCACGAAGTCTGTGCTGCAACCCACCTCAAGTGAAAGAAGAGCATCAAAACCAGCCCCTTCCCCCCTCACAGACTGCTGAGGACAACACCACATTACATGGCACACATTTCTTTAATTTTTTGGTTTGAATGGGTGACAGTGGTGGAAAGAACTGCAGGTATCCTGATAGGCGACGACAAGAGAACTGCAGCACAATCAGAATAAATAAAAATCAATAGATTTCTGCTGGTGTTGGCTGTAAGAGAGAGCAGAGCTATTTATCAACCCTGACAAGGGGGCAGAACCGTGGGATCATCACAGATGCATTCATTACTTTTATCAAGAAAGGCTAAGTAGGGAACCAGGATCACTACAGCAGGATCAAGCATCTTAACATATTTTCATGCTTTAACATGCAATATCTGGTAAGGCCTAAGAACAGTAGATGATACTTTGTACTTATACAGGCTCTTTTCTCCAAAGACCTCAAAGTGTTTGACTAACATTATGACTGAACTAAACCTTAGAAAAAAAAACTTTGTGAAGTAGCTATTATTATTCCCATTTTTCAGATGAAGAAATTGAGATACAGGAGGCTTAAGTGATTTTCTGCAAGGTCATGCAGGAAGTCAGCAGCAGAGCTGGGCACAGAACCCAGATCTCCTGACTTCTCATCCAGTACTTGCTCTTTCCTATTTTATTTATTATGAGTATGAGAGTAGTGCTCAGTGCAATAACCTCCCACAGTCACATGCCTCCTTGTCTTGGCCTCTGGACAATCATAAAGGAAGACATTAGCCCCATTCCAAAAAGCTTACAATCAATGACCAATCCTATTAGTAGCTCCAATGGGCTGCACATAGAACTCCAGCAGATCTGATTGCAGTGTTGGAACTTCAGCATTTCTCTTTTTTATATCATTTCACCCACAGTTATGGTGTCTGAATGTCTAATGTTGTTAAGCATTAAAACCTCATCCAAGAAGAGTGAACTGTTTTACTAGCTTTTGTGCATTCATTAGAAAAAGGAAATTAAAACGGAGATACAGCATATGGAGCTCTATTAAAAAAACAACATTCAAATAGTATTCAACTCGTAGTGCAAGAAAGTTGGGAGACTGAGTAGGAAATGTGTAGAAGCCTCATGGAAAATTCTGAAAAACAATAAAAGCAATTCTCATAACAGGCTGCAATCTCTATTGTGACTGCCTAACAATTGTTTAACTACCTGTTTTCAGTTGCTCACAACATAAGCCATCTTTAACCTTTGTGGTTGTAGTTCTCTGTTTAATGTCTGGGATTTTGGTAATTTTTTTTCATGACCTAACATACAGTCGGGTGAAATTGCTCAACTTCGCTTAGCAAGTTTCTTAATGACATTATGCCCCTGCCTCACAGAAATGCAAGATGAGGGGAAGAATCAAATCCAGGCCTTCTCAGTTAACCAAAAAGAAAAACTGCTTCCATGAGGAGGCACACTGGCCTGAGCCCTATTGCAATGTGGTAGTGTTGTGTATATGGCATTATTCCCCTAGTGGCTAGCCTGGATAAAGAGCAGATTTATTACTTGAACTAAAATAAATCTTCATAGTTGGTATGGGAAGTCTGTGCTTTTGAAACAGAAGGACCAGGATTCTAGTGGCAGCAAGACAGGTTCATGTGCAATTTGTCTAAAAGTCGCATTGTTGTATGTAGCGCAGTCATTATGCTATTGCCCTGTAGGAGGCTGCACACTCCTCGTTTTCTTAGAAAATAAGATATTATCTGTGGGATGGGATCAGCTGTGCCAGGGTGTGTCCCAGCACAGCTGATCAGCTTCACTGGTGGTTATAGTCATTGCCTGGGGTTGTTGTTATGCAGGGTCAGTTCCTGGGGCATTAGGGGCCCAGTCCTGTGGGACAATGACCCCAGCTGCTGTGCCCCAAGACAGGGCATGGCAGTGAGGTACCATGGGAATCCCTTTTAGGATTCTCAGGGTATGCAATAAGCAAACAGGTGTCCTCACCTATAAGGAATAACAAACTGTGGCTACATTTGGTAGGAGCAACATTTTTGGGCACGTGGAGTGCAAAAAGGAGGAAGGATGTCTGTTTGCTTACAGCTTGTTCCTCCATAAACTTTTTTATGGTGACACAAGGGCAACATCTGTTTGCATACTTACAGCATGCCACCAGATGCTGGTCTCCTCAGAGTGGTGCTGTAATCTACAACATTAATGTACAACTTCCCAACACCAATGGAGATTTTTGCTGTCTCTGTCAATGCTGCAGGACAGTTTATTGGCGTACCAGGACACAAATGCAAGGTCTTCCACAGAGAATGGAATTTAGGACTTTCCTCCCCAAGGGTGCCCTAGCCATTAGCCTACCCAGTCAGGCTCCTTCTTGCTTGCTCTCTACCTGATCCCATGACTCATGCAGTCCTGGCTGCCAAAAGGTCCAGCTTCAATAGGAAGGATAAAGTGTCCTTGCCAGTCTATTTTATATGCTGATATGGGTAATGTCCTGGCAAGTCGGAGATGAAGGTTCAAACCCTTCAAGGTGAGAGAAACCAAGAACCTACGTATCTCACTTTATTTCCCATTAAGCTGCTGCACCAAAAAGATGGACATCATCATTACTATCAATCATGGCATTTGGAATGAACTGCATATAACTATTTCACATGGAAAGCATGTTAAACATGTTTTGTCTCTACCTAAGGAATCAGGGACTTAGTCACAACCTAGACATTTCCCACAATGATCTGGATCACAACAGAGATTAAGGAGGGTTAGATGCCTAGATATCTATGTGGCTGAATCACTAAACACACACAGTAGCCCTAGTCTAGGCACCTAAGCAGTTTTGGAGCTGCTGCATTGGGGTTGATCTAGATTGCCCTTTGTGACTTAAGTGCCTGAATTGGGCCTAAGTCCTGTTTAGGCTTCTACAAGGTCAGCCTGGATATAGCTCCAAAACACCAAGCTGTGATGCTTAGGTTTAGCGCGGTGAAAATGAAAGAAGCAATTTGCCTAGGCTTTTAGATGCCAAAACTGCATGCCAGTAACTCCTTGGAGGAGGGAAAAGTTTATAATGGAAACACCAACAGGACTGATTACATAAAAGGGCTCTGAGCTTTAGACCTTGCCAGAGTACAGTCAGTACTAAAAGTATGTCTTTCCCTGCAATACTTCAGAGGGTCTGTAGGAAGCACTAAATCCGGGATGCTTAAAAAAAAGGGAGGGTAACAATGAAGGAGCACTGATTTCCTTTGAGAAATCCTGCTATGACTGCTAAATTAAGCAGTGTTGAAAGGCGTGTGTGAAGGAGTTAAATCACATTAAATTCAAATCCCTGAACAGACCATCACTTTTCTGCATTAAAACGACATACAGGGCTGAGAAGCATACACATTCAAAGGTTATTTAATTTCACACACAGTCATCTAAGAGAATGAAGAACACACCTACCAGGAAAACACAGCCCCCAGATGCATCATTTTCTACTGGAAACAAGCAAGCACAGAGGCAGTAGAAACAGAATAGATACTGAACAATGCTGATGCAACTAAACAAGATAATTTAAGATACATGTGGGGATCCCCTAAACAGGAGATAACATATTTTATGGAAAGGGCGAAGGGCATTCCACACACGCACGCATGCACGCACGCACGAACAGAGGCAACGTTTTCCCAGGAATGCTCTCCTCTGATTCCTTAGACTTTATAGAATTCTTTACTCACTCCTCTCCTCATCGTCTCTGGCAGCGTAGGATAAGTGAGGTTTTTCTAGTTAACAAACAGTTTGGAAATGGAAGTACGGTTAAAGCTAATAAATGTCACATTTTTTACATATGAGCTAGGTACTAGATGCCAGTCTGTACTCTGCTTTCATCTCTTCCAGTGGTGTTGCTCTACTACCAAAGCAGCAAAAGGAGCGCGGATTCTCCCCTTATTCCTGCCCCTTAATAATTGACCCTCAAACCCCCACACAGAATCACAGAGGTACACAGATGCACCTCTACAAAGCAACATTTCCAAGGAATCTTTCTGTCTAAGTACGGCTGACTGAAGCCAGCAGGGGTTGCTCTGCACAAACCGTGGGGTGAGTGGCTTTACATTTTGTTAGTTTAATAGCAAAAAAGCTGAACTGTTCTGTGTTGATGACCTGCAGTAAGAGAGATTAATTTTAGCTGAGGAAATGCAAAACTCTTGTCTTCAGCCATACCATTTGAATATTTAACAATCCCAGTGTCTATGAAATTTGCTATCAAGCGAGTGGCAGAGTCAATGTCTAGGTGCATAACCAATGATATTGTCAGTTCTGATTAATCAGCGGTCCTTGCCAGGCTTATGGCCAATTAGAATTTACCATAATAAGGAGGTGACAGCTGGTGTTGCTAAGCAACTGCTGTCTATAGAGCTAAAGGAGCCAGACGCATTTAGATGTTACTGTGGATTTCGACAGAGGCATGTCAAAACAACACAAGCGTCTGCCCAGTGGAAAATTTTACAAGTAAGGACTGGGCACCAGAGTGAGGAATATTTCTTTTTCAGCATAAATACAAAGCGGAAGATTTTTTTTTTGAAAAGAAGAATTTAACCAGTCAATCATTACTCTGCATTCAATTAAGAGATATTGTGTCAATGGACTAGAACTTTGTCACAGGGTAATGGTCTCCCACTGCTAGATAAATGCTGGGGCATTTATAGAAAATTAGCAGCAGGTCATTGCTGAGACATTTATTTTCAGCCAGAGGTATTTATCGGGCAATGCCATTCTGTTCCAGTGACTTATTTTATTATATCAAAGGATTAAAGAATAAAAAGGGAAGGAAATGAAAAAAGGCTGAAAAGGTTTGTGTGTTGAAGTGAAAGCTGCTGACTTTGCAAGTACTGAAAAGCTAAGTTCTGATTAGGAGCCATAACCTTTTCTGCACTTCAGTCAATCAGAGCAGCTGCTTCTTGAAAGTAAAAGGGTTTTTTTTTCTTTTCTTTTTTTTAATTTCTACATTCTTATGAGCAAGCTGATTTCTTACTGGAGTAAATTACAGGATCAGATCAAGGCCAACTGAAATCGGCATAGCTCTACTGAAGTCAACGGACTTACCACATTCACCCAAATCCAAGACACATTGGAATTCAAGATGTCCCCCTAATAATTAGATTCTATACATGGAAAATTATAAATGTGTTACCATTTTCCTTATATACAAGCTAATTATTGGAGGGTTCTCTTAAATTCAACTCCACCCCCCACCCCCTAACTGCTGTGGTGGTGAAAGCAGCAGCAGGTGCTGAAAGGCTAGATCTTTTCTCCTTATGTCTGTCTGCCCCCTTCCACTTGCCCCCCACATGCCTGTGCCTGCTGCCCCATAACTGTGCCTGACACCTGACACTTGTCCATCCTGATGTTTGCCCCTCCACCCGCTGCTCCCTGATGCTTACTTTCTGCAGCAGCTCTGGCTCAAGCTCCAAGGCAGTCAGAAGCCCTGGCACTGGCCTCAGCCCCAGCAGCAGCTCCAGGCCTGGCCAGGAAGGTAAGTTGGGTGGGGACAGGCAGTGCTATCTCCTCCATACTCGGCCTCAAGCAGCATACTGCAGATCTCCCCCACAATCTCCTTACTACATCCTCCCTCCTCTACTCTATGATCCACCCTGGTCTGTGGCAGGTAGTGTCTCAGCTCCATCTTCAGCCTTGGGTCGAGGGCTGAAGCCAGTTCTGTGATGCCACGTGCCCCAGGCTGGTACTGAAACCTAAGATAAGGTTCCTGCTCCCCACCTCCTCCCCTCCCCCATGTTGACTGGGGAAAAAACCTCTTCTTGGATTTGATTAGCACCAGTTGAGGAACTGAAACGTATTGTGCATGTGTGGCATGTATCGAATACTTTGCAAATACCAATTTTATGGTTATTCACATTAGGGCTGTGCGAAATGGCACTGTTCCGTTTCACCTTGAGTTCCAACGGTTCGAGGGAACAGTGTTTCTTATCAAATTTCATTTCAAGTTGAAACAGCTGTTCTGTTCCGTTGAAACAGAAAGGCTGTTTTGACACCATTTTGAGTTTCGCTCGGGGTGGAGAGTCAGACCAGCTGGGCTGCTTCCCGGTGCCCCCACTGGATCACTCTGGGGACGGGAGACAGCCCAGCTGGGCTGCTTCCTGGGGCCCTGCACTTGATCGTGCCGGAGATGGGAGGCCCAAGCAATCAAGCGCAGGGCTCCGGGAAGCACCCCAGCTGCGCCACCTCCCACCCCGGCACAATCAAGCAGATGGGGTTGCCAGATCTCGCACAGGGGATGGGAAGTCAGTCCAGCTGGACTGACTTCTCATCCCCAGCCTATGGTCGAAAGGTTTCGAGCAACCTTGTTTTGTTTCGGGGCTATTTCAACCGGCTTTGTTTTGTTCCGATTTTGCTGTTTTGACCTTGAAATTGGTCGAAATAGTGTCAGAACGAAATGGCAGGCAAAATTTCGCACAGCCCTAATTTACATACACTTAAAGTGCAGGCTACAAGGACAGATGCTCCCAATGGAGAAAACATGATCACTTTTAGAAGAAGATAGTTTTCCATGCTGTATCTTACCTCTTTCAGTTTTGCAGCACTGAAGGTTGAGGTCAACATGCTCCGGACCTCCTTCCATCTTTGATCACGCAGACAGAGAATGCTGTCAACTACTGGCTTGGAAACTAGTCCTGGTGTCTAAATCAAAAAAGAAAAAAAATACAGACGTAGGAAGTAAACAAGTGGAATGAAAACCAGTCTAGTTTCAGCAAAAATTACAAGACTCTAGAATGATTCTGGTACCCTTGTGATATAACTTAACCTAACTAGTCATTTGCCTTGTAATCATTCTAGTAAAGTCAATAGCTACCTAATGTGAACAATAGGATTGGGATATTGTGACAAACACTGAGCTGAAATACCAGATTGGTTTCTTCTTCAGTGTATTCCTTCAAAGATTCTAAACTAGCTTAGCACTATATTCTCAGATACATCATGTTTTGTAATTTCTGACACTCTTCTTCAATTGCCAACATTTTCCGCAGAACCCCAGTTTCTCTGAGTATATGTCCTTCTAAAGATGGCGATTCCTTCCCTTTTAGAAATGGGTGCCAGATGCTCCCTACCAAGATCCTGATGGGCGACATGATTCTAGACTGTACTTAGAATGTCAGTCCAGTAGGTTCGTTCTGGGACTCTTCAGAGTATGTAACTGCATCTTCAGAGTATCATAGATTTCATAGACATTAGGGCTGGAAGGGACCTCGGAAGATCATCGAGTCCAGCCCCCTGCCCAAAGGGCAGTAAGTCAGCTGGGGTCATAGGATCCCAGCAAGATAAGCATCCAGTTTCATCTTGAAGGTGTTCAATGAAGGCGCTTGAACCACCTCCGGTGGCAGGCTGTTCCAGACCTTGGGGGCTCGGACAGTAAAGAAATTCTTCCTTATGTCCAGCCTGAAACGGTCTTGCAGTAGTTTATGACCGTTTGACCTAGTCGTCATCCCTTGGGGCGCTCTGGTGAACAAACGTTCCCCCAGATACTGGTGGTCACCCCTGATAAACTTGTAGGTGGCCATCAGATCACCCCTGAGCCTGCGCTTTTCCAGGCTATAGAGCCCCAGGGCTCTCAGGCTATCATCATAGGGTCTGCTTCCCTGACCTCTGATCATGTGCGTGGCTCTTCTCTGGACTCTCTCAAGCTTCTCCACATCCTTTTTGAATTGTGGAGCCCAAAACTGGATGCAGTACTCCAACTGCGGCATCACTAAGGCCGAGTACAGGGGGAGAATGACGTCCGGGATTTGCTTGAGAAGCATCTATGGATGCAAGCCAGCGTTTTGGTTGCTTTACTAGCCGCAGCAACGCATTGCATGCTCATGTTCATCTTGTGGTCAATGATGACCCTCAAGTCTCTTTCTTCCATAGTGCTAGCCAACATAGCACTGCCGAGCCTATAAGGATGCTGCGGGTTTTTTTTCCCCAAGGTGGAGAACCTTGCATTTATCGGCGTTGAACACCATCAGATTCTCGTCCGCCCACTGGCTGAGCCTGTCCAGGTCAGCCTGGATCACCCGCCTGTCTTCTGGTGTGGATGCTTTGCCCCAAAGTTTGGTGTCATCGGCGAACTTGGCCAGTCCGCTTCTGACTCCAGTGTCCACATCATTAATGAAGATGTTGAACAGTATGGGTCCAAGGACAGAGCCCTGGGGGACCCCACTGGTCACAGGACACCATGATGAGTGACTTCCATCAATTACTACCCTCTGGGTCTGACCCGGGAGCCAATTTTCCAGCCAGTGGATCGTGGAGGACCCAAGGCGACAATTGGCCAGTTTCTCCAAGAGGCGATCATGGGACACCAGATCGAAGGCTTTTTTGAAGTCAAGATATATGACATCAATCTCTTCTCCCTTGTCCAGGTGATAGGTCACCTGGTCGTAGAAGGAAATGAGATTGGTCAAGCAAGACCTACCCGCAACAAACCCGTGCTGGCTATGTTAGTAACATAGAGTATGTTACTAAAGAGCTAATCAAGTCCTTCCTGAAAGCAAAATTCTACTTGTTAGGTGTGCTATCACTGGGGTTCCCTCTGAATAATGAGGTCAGGATCGGGGATACTATGGAAATATTTGATCAATTATTAGATCAACAGATGCCTTTTCCCTCCTGTATGTTACATTGTATTCACTCCCATTCAGAGCATGCCCACAATATCCACTAATTTGTACTGCCTAATCAACTATGGAATCCCACTAGAGAACATTGTGCCAGTCAACTTGGAATAAAGTGGTATGGGAAGGAATGTCTGGCTTGCTACGCTGCATAAGTCTTGTAAAATGTGAGAGTGTATTTTATACTGCAAAAGGTCTAATGTAATATTCTGAAATACCTGGCAATGCCAGACACTGTAGTAAACTAATGGCACTAATCTGACAGTGTACAGGCTGGCTATGAGCACCAGTGGGTTGACTGCCAATAGGAGTACAGAGTGAGGAGGCTATGACCCAGGTAAGGATTGATCATCCTAAAATCAAATATAAATACATTTTAAACAGACATGGAGCATCTTATTCACATCCATACTGGTGACAGTGAAAGAGTTTTCTCAGCTCCCTTTACAAATCACTTTTAGGGTAGGCACAGACAGATAAACTAAACCAAATTAAAAGGCAGGGGGCAGTGGAAGATTATAACATATATAGGGCTCCACGGTAATAGTTTCATTTATTTGTTCCTATCTCATGAGAAATGGAAGCTAAACCAGAGTAGTGCATTCCTGTTTAATTTAGAAGTAAACTGCTGCAGCTTAGCTTTCACTTACCATGGAATAGGAATGGATACACATAACAGCTGATGCACAGTAAGCCCAGCACCCTCACCACTTTCAACTATGTATAATTTGCACATCTATCTATTAGGCCTGTGCAAAGTGGCAAGTATTTGCTTTGGATTCAGATTCGGCCAATTTGGAGGACAGTGATTCAATTCAGAGATTCGAGTCACTGTCCTGATTCAATTCAGCTGATTCAGTTCCAAAAGATTTGGCGCTGCTTCAGAGATTCAGACAAAGACCAAACAGGCAGCTGACACAGCTACCTCCAGATGGTAAGTGTGTTGGGGTTGGCGGAGGGGAGAGGAAGGGTCACGGAGGAGGGAGGGACTGGGGTTGGAACAAGTTACCCAGCCGGGTTGGGGGGGTGTTACTTGGGGAGGAGAGGGGCGGGATGTGAGCACAGCAGCACTTGGAGCAGGGGTTTTGCCCTGCTGCTGCTTGCTCAGCCAGCATGGCGGGGTGGGGAAGGGGGCACAGTGCAGGTGCAGCTCGCTCCAGGCAGAAGTGGGGAAGTGGCAGCAAGGCAGAGCCCCCACTCCAAATGCTACCACACCCTCATCCTGAACCCCCCACTCCAGCAGGGCAGAGCCCCCGCTCCCAGTGCTGCCATGCCTGCATCACCACTGGGAGCGCGGACTCTGCGCTGCCGCCACTTGCCAGCTTTTAATTGGTCTCCCGATTCGATTTGAAGATTCAGTCCCCGAATCAAGCCGAATTTCCTCCCAATCAAATCAACTACCAAAGCTTTGCACAGCCCTACTATCTATACCTTTAAACTAATTCTCTATTTTATGGTTTCCACAAAACCTTCATTTTGTCCCATGCACAAAATAGACCTGCTATGGGAATAAATCAGAGCTGTGCACTGAAAGAGGTTGCTGTCTGTAGAACTCCTGCTTCATTTGCTGCAGATGGTGGAAGGTCTGTGCAAGGAATGAGGAGGGGGCTGCAGGGAGAAAAAGGATGGTCTTGTGGTTAAGATAAATGAACGCCTTGGAGAACTGGATTATGCCCCTGCCTCTGCCATCACAGAGTTCCTATTTAACACCAGGCAAGTCCCCTAAATCAAACCTTTCCCAAGTGGCCATTTATTGCGTGTTTCCTCTCTCCTAGTTTCCAACTTGAAACCACTGTGTCTGCTTTGCAGAAATGTGAAACAGTTAACAGATGCAACTGAAGTCAATAGGAGCTTTTCTATGAAAATGTACAGTGCACTGCTCTGAAAGCCTAGGTCCTAGGTGTACCTAAACAGCTGTGACTATTTTTTGACCATAATTTCTCCTAAGCCTCAGTTTCACATCTGTGAAATGCACTGTGAAATGGGGATAATACCTTCCCTCAGAATGGCATAACATCAATTAATTTGTGAAGCACTCATATACAGTAGTAATGTACACAACAGAATTAGGGGTTTGCTCATGAGATTTTGTCTCTTCAAAACGAGGTCTGATTTAGTGTACCACAAATAAGATCTTGAGCCACATGCTGAACAGTAACGTTAGAACAAAAAACCTTCCAGAGTCACTCACTATGTGACCACCATCCATTCTGTTTGCTGAATGAAGCAAGGGTCTTACGGAAAAACAGCACATAGTCATGTAATAATGTACTATCTGCACTACAATGCAGATGGACAAAATGCCAAATTAATATTGCATAACCTGTCTTAAGTTGGGTATTCACTTCTCATTTTAGAGATCCATGTTGTGATGCTTAACATAAGTTTTTATGCATGATCTCCTGCACACCACTTTTAAAATAAGGAAGGAAAAATTCTGGTATTATATTATTTTATTGCATCTTTAACTTGGGCATGAGAGCATTTTTTTATTTAGTGGAGTAGCCACAGAACTGACATGTAGGGACTATTTCATTTGTCAAGTTTTCCTTATCATTCCTGCAAACACTTTCTTGCTAACTGCATAACTTGCATTACTGGTTCACATAACAGGAAGGAAAATGAGTTTGCTTTGAGAATGATCCTGAAGTATCTTATAAAGGATGAAGTGTAGGCTTTCACATAATGGAAATGGTAGAAGCTGCAATTGAGCAGTTCTGATCACAAGAAAAAAATCACTACGCATTATCAGATAAGACACTGTAACTTTTCTTAAAACTGTGAAATCAAATACCTATTATATTAATATGACATCTGTTATTACTTAAATACTGAACAACTGATCTCTGCCTATCCTTTCCCCTTCTGCAGAACCTGAAATCAAGGGTGAACCCTATGGGGAACCGAAGAAAAGTGGATGGATGCTGCTATGGGGGTAACTGACACTCCCTGTCACACCAAAAAGCAAGTAGGGAGGGAGAAAGAAATTTGGACACAGTTCAGAAAAGCATGATATTACTTGGTAGCATCAACAGTATGAGACTTCATAGGCAATTAAAAAAGCCAGGCAGTTATACACATGCTCCAGCAGGTGCAGGGCTGGGTAGGGGGGGAACTCTCTCACTAGAAGGGTAGTAAAGCACTGAAGCAGGCTACCCAGAGAGGTTGTGTGATCTCCATCCCTGGAGATTTTTAAGACCTGGCTAGACAAAACCCTGGTTGGAATGATCTAGTTGGAAATGGTCCTGCTTTGAGTGGGAGGCTGGACTAGATGACCTCCTGAGGTCCCTGCCAACCCTAACTTTCTATGATTCTGACACGCACGTCTGTGCCAACAGTTTGTAACATTCAGGTTTCAAATACTGAGATTCTTCATGAAGAGGAAACAAATTTGGGAACCCAGCTCCATATTCAAGTCACAGCCCTGGTGTCAGTGAGAAATTCTGATGAGTCCCATCAGTTTTGTGCTCTCTCAAGTCGACTTGTATTGTGCTGTGGTAGAGAGAAGTCTCTTGCCAACCACGATCCTCCCAAAAATCAATTCCTGGCCTGCCAAATTCTGCAAAGCCATTCATAACTGGCATTTACTTCCCCTGGTCTTACAGAGTACTCTCTCCCCTCCCCCACCCCCATTGCAACCAAAGCAATCTGTGGGTCAAGCACTTAAGAAGTCTCCCCTCTGAGGTCCAAGGATAGAACAGCACTCTTTAAAAGACAACTCCACCATAAATGCATGGTGGAAAGAGCACTTTCAAGAGATCCTGAACCAAGATTCTAACGCTGAAGACAACACCAAAGCCATTGCACAACACCCCATTAAAGACTACCTTGCAGATCCAACAACTTATCAAGAGCCCTTGAAAGCCATTAGGTAGATGAAGAACAACATAACACGTAGTCCGGATGGAATACCCGCTGAAATTTATAAGAAATAGGAAAACAAGCTCGCTCACCAACTACATGTCATTATTATGCAAATCTGGAAACACAAACAGATTCCCAGTGACTGAAGAGATGCCAAAATTGTTACCATATCAAAGAAAGGAGATAGACTGGGTTGCAGCATTTATCATGGCATCGCTCTCCGGTTCCTGTCTGGAAAGATCTTCACCTGCATTCTCCTCAATAGACTTGCCTTCCTTGCTGAGAGGATTCTAATTGAATCTCAATGTCATCTCAGACCACTCCATGCAGAGGTACAATAAATATGAGTTTTGTTGCTAGACAGCTGCAGAAGTGCCCATCAATATCAAGATCTTTACATAGTCTTCACTGACCTAACTAAGAATTCATGGAAGATCCTGATGAGATTTGGATGCCTGTTAATTTGTTACCATCACCAGACTCCCTCATGATGACATGACAGCAACAATCCTAAGCAATGGCTCAAAAACTGTGCTTTTCATTATTAGAACTGGAGTGAAGCAATTATGTATGACTGCACCAACACTCTTTTCGATCTATATCACAGCTATTCTGCATTTCATCGCTGACAGATTTCCATCTGGAGTCAGTTTCCGGAAGTCCATGGATGGGAATCTCTTTAAAATTAAATAGTTATGTTCCAAATCCAAGATAACCAACACTTCCATTAATAATCTTCAATTCACTGACAACAGTGTCATGTGTGCCCACTCAGCTGAAGAGTCCAGACCACTCTTGATCACTTCTATGAAATGTATGAATTGCTTGGACTCACTGTAAACTTCAGAAAAACCAAGATACTTTACCAACCCATCCCAAGCCATCTAGCTGCTCTTCTACATATTGCAATTCAAGGAGAATCTTTGGAGAATATTAAGTATTTCCCCTACCTTGCCCTTACATTACCAGGAACCACTCCTTCCTCCTGGAACTATTTGCCATGTTTGCAGTCAAACACGTGGAACTCAGATTGGCCTCTTCAGCCAGCTCTGGACTCTCTGATGACCCCCCTATTTATTGGAAGACTGTCTTCTTCATGTCAAGGGACTGCTGCCATCACAGAGTAATAGTGAAGTTATTGCATCAATCCTTGTTGACCATTAAAACTCAGACTACAAAAAATACTGTAAGAACACTGTTGAACTTGAGGGGAAAGACTGGCAGTACTTTTTCTAAGCGCACAGGTTTAAATGAAGTTGAACTGGAGAAATTCTCTGGTAGATGAAAATCTCTAACATGGAATTTTTTTATGGCTCTAACTGAAAACATTTGAAGCAAATGTCTACTCCAGAGAGCTTTCATAGCTCAATTGTTTCATAAGTTGTACTTAATGGTGTCTAGCACGTATCACAGGGGTAGGCAACGTTTTTTGGCTGGAGTGCCGAAAAACACCATAATGCCTGTCTCGGAAGGTGCCAGAGTGCCGGCATGGCAGAAAAACAAAATGAGGGCAAGGGGTACATGGCAGGATGCCCTGTTTGTGCCCCTTGCCCCCCACCCAAAGCCCTTGGCCCCCAGCCCTACTGCCCCTTGTCCCCCACCCACAGCCCCTGCCCCCCAGCCCTACTGCCACTTGCCCCCCACCCAAAGCCCCTGCCTGGGCTCTGTGGTTGCCAGCAGCTACCCTGGCTCTGGGTAGATGCTGGAGCCTGTGATGCTCTGAGCAGGGCTTGCAGCTGCCTGCTGGGAGCAGCCCGGGATCCCGGCTGGCAGCAGTTCTCCAGAGCCGGGCGGCTGCAGCTGGGAGGCTCCAAACAGCTGTGCTGGGCTTCAGCACTAGCTCTGCACCGGTGTGAGCTGGTGTGCCTCGGGGTGGGTGGTGGGGGCGGGGCCTGAGGCAGTGCAGCCCCGGTCTCTCCCCCACTCCCGGCACCGAGGAGATGAGCCTGGCACAGCTGTTTGTAGCCAGCCTGCTGCTGCAGCTGCCCAGAGCCCGGGCTGGCTACAAACAGCTGCACCAGGCTCGTCACTTCCGTGCTGGGAGCAGGGAAGAGACCAGGGCTGCACTGCCTCAGGGCTGCACCGCCTGGCCAACCCTTGCCATATCAAAACCATTAATATTCAGAAATACTAGCCAGTTGCCGAATAATTCAATTAACTGCCATCTCTTCAACTGGCTTTCTGGTCTCCACCTGTCATTAAGTGACATAGAGAAACACTAGTATGTATAATTTGCTGTGGTGATTATAGCAATTGTCTGCAAGTCCACCATATGCATCACACTATACAAAACAGCAGCTACAAGCTCATTCCCTTCTTGTCAAGTCAGGATTTTAAACTATTGACTTATGGCTACAGACCATCATTATTTATTGCAAAAATGGAACAGTCAATGCCAGCTCACCACCTTTCAAGTAAACATTGGCTCTTCTTTTTCCCCTTTACTATGGAAAGCTGCCTAGAAACATCTGTTCTTGTCATCAAAAACATTTTCTTAAGTCATGGTTTTGTCAATACAAACCAAATCAAGTCATTGCTATTAGGCAAATATAACTATTCATAAATGCTAAAATCAACACATACATACATTCCCATGCTCTGCTGGGAAGAGCAGTCAGCCAGGTCTGACCGCTCACGTAGGTTCCTAGCCAAGTTACAGGACCTCCATGTAACCTAGGAGGTGCACAGTCCCACCATGGGAAATGCCTTGTTGAACCTGGTCCTGGCCACAGGCGATGACCTGGTGAGTGGACTGTGGGTGCTCGACCACCTGGGAGATAGCGAACATCGCCTACTGGAATTCACCATCCAGCGCAGGGTGTCAAAGGCCTGCAGCAAGGCAACAGCCCTAGACTTCAGGAGGGCGGATTTCAATGAGGTAAGGAGACTGGTTGGGGAGGCACTGAGGTCCCAGAGGGGAGGGGAGTTGGGAGTCCAAGAAGAGTGGTCATTCCTTAAGGAGACGATCCTCCAAGCCCAAACGGTGACAATCCCAACACGGATCAAAGGGTCAAGAGGGCTCAAAAGCCCCTATGGCTCACCAAAAGCATCCAGGAACATCTCAAAGCTAAAAAGGAGGCATACACCCAATGGAAGGGAGGGGCCATCACCAAGGAGGATTACATCTCCATTGCTCAAGACTTTAGGGAGGCTGTTAGGAAGGCTAAGGCAGAGATGGAACTGGGACTAGCGACCCGGATCAAGTATAACAAGAAATCCTTTTTAAAATATGTCGGTGGTAAAAAGAAGGTACCGGGTAACGTAGGGCCTCTGCAGGATGTGCTACGAAATCTGGTGGTCACACCAGATGCCAAAGCTAAGCTCTTTAACAATTCCTTTGCCTCCATCTTTTTGAGCAGGGACCAGGGCATCCCCCCGACCAGGATCCCTGACGGACCCAGGGGAGGCACTACCAGGCCCAGGGTCAGTGAGGACCTAGTCAGGGAACTTCTGGTGGGACAAGATGTGTTCAAATCAGCAGGTCCTGACAATCTCCACCCCAAAGTGCTGAGGGAATTAGCAGAGGTCATTGCAGGATCCCTGGCACAGCAATACGAGCACTCATGGTGCTCTGGCGAGGTGCCAGAGGGCTGGAAAAGGGCCAATGTCATCCGCATTTTCAAAAAAGGGAGGAAGGAGGACCCAGGAAACTACAGGCCTGTTAGTCTTACCTCGGTCCTGGAGCAGCTCTTTGAGAAAATTATTCAAGAACACATCTGCAAGGGACCAGCAGGGAAGATCATGCTTAGGAGCAACCAACACGGGTTCATTCAAGGCAGGTCCTGTCAGACCAACCTGGTGGCCTTCTACAACCAGGTCACAAAATCCTGAGACGCAGGTGTGGCGGTAGACACAGTCTTTCTGGACTTTAGGAAGGCCTTTGACACTGTCTCTTACCCCATTCTCATTAAAAAATTAGGCGACTGTGGTGTCGATGCCTACACAGTCAGATGGGTCACAAATTGGCTGGAGGGTCACACCCAGAGAGTGGTGGTGGACAGGTCTTTTTCGACCTGGAGGGATGCGGACAGTGGGATCCCCCAGGGCTTGGTCCTCAGGCCCGCACTGTTCAACATCTTCATCAGCGACTTGAACAAGGGGGTGAAAAGCACCTTGTTCAAATTCACAGATTACACTAAGATGTGGGGAGAAGTGGGCACGCTGGAGGAGAGGGACAGGCTGCAACTAGATCTAGACAGGTTACAGGGGTGGACGGATGAGAACAGGATGGGATTCAATACTGACAAGTGCAAAGTGCTGCACCTGGGGAGGAAGAACCAGCAGCATACTTACAGGCTGGGGAACTCCCTTCTCGTCAGCACAGAATTTTGGTCTTATTATTGAATATGGGTCACCAATGTGGGGATGCAGTCAGGAAGGCTAACCGTACCTTGTCATACATCCACAGATGCATCACGAGCAGGTCCAAGGAGGTGATCCTCCCCCTCTAAGCGACACTGGTCAGGCTGCAGTTGGAGTACTGTGTCCAGTTCTGGGTGCCGCACTTCAGGAGAGATTTGGACAGCATCAAGAGGGTCCAGAGGAGGGCCACTTGCATGATCAAGGGGTAGCAAGGCAGGCCCTATGAGCGGAGGCTACGGGACCTGAACCTGTTCAACCTTCACAAGAGAAGGCTAAGAAGATAACTGGTGGCCATCTACAAACTGGCCAAGGGGGACCAGCAGGCAATGGAAGAGTCCCTGTCCCCCCGAGCACTACTGGGAGTAACAAGGAATAATGGCCATAAGTTGACTGACAGCAGATTCAGGCTAGACATCAGGAGGCACTACTTCCCAGTCAGGGCGGCTAGGATCTGGAACCAACTTCCAAGGGAACTGGTGATGGCTCCTACCTTGGCGGTCTTCAAAAGGAGGCTAGATAATCACTTAGCTGGGGTCATTTGACTGGGGACTTGATGATCTGCTCAGGTCCCTTCTGACCCTACTAACTATGAAACTATACAGCTCTAATTTAGACTGGTGTAAAGTAGTAATGATTCCATGTAGACTGGCAGAAGCAAAATCAGAATCAAATCCAGATCCTTGATAAGCACACACTTCTTAATATTCACTCTTTATCATACACACAAAGGTAAAAACAATAAGGCAACAGAAACAAACATTTGCTGCTAAATTGGTTTTTAAAAATAACACTTTGGAATTTTCAGCTCGTGTTGTAGAATTGGGACCCTTCTATGTTTAGTTTCTGTCCTGCTGGGAAATTGCTTGTAAATGCACTATTTAAAACTGGTTTCCAGCTGATGCAATTGAACTGGTTAGTGTTGGTTAAGGTCATACTGTTATTAAAAGCTTTTCTATTTATGCATGTTTTTCCTAAAGGATGTGTTAGGATAGGAAGGTTTCTTCATGTATCTGGAAGGGAAACAGTTCTTGATCATTTTTGTCTTTGTAGATTTGTGCGTGTATTATAAACTATTTGTAAGTGCCCGCAGAAATAGCCATAGGTGTACAATTTGAATTCAAGAGATTAAACATAACTTGATCTGAAGGCTTCATAATATGACAAAAATTATAGTTCAAAAGGGGTATTATTCAGTTACTTTTTCAAGGAAACTAACAAAAGTTTTAATAAAAATGTTATTTTGGTCCAGATCCACAAAGGGACATGGCTGCTGCAACACTCAATTTCACATCACCTAAAGCTTGTCCTATATTAGGTGCCTAGGTTCCTTTGACATCTGATTGTTAACCAGGGAGCTGCGGCACCTTGAGGTGCTGTAAGATCCTTTTAAAGGTGCTGTGGGGTGCTGCACAATATTGGCACTGTTAGGTGTGCAAACACCTACGTGAGTCATGTGATACACCCAGAAATTTCAAACAGAAATCCACAGCGTCAAAAACATTCTAAACTACTGAGGTCTTTCTGAGCTCTTTGCAACAGAAGAATTGCTCTATTTTGTTTCCATAGTTAAAAAAATGAGTGAAAGTTAAAAGCTGACATTTTCAAAGGGTGCCTTGAATCTAAAAATATTGAGAACCACTGACCTAAACAAAAAGCCTAGACATACTGGGGAATACATACTGATATAAAGATAATGTCAAGATTTCTGTTTTTAATTTTCAAGTAAAATTTATTTAATCTTTTTTCACTCAAATACAATGTACAGCAAATAAGTACCATAGAAATAAAATTATAAACAGGCCCATCTAAGCTTAAAATGTGAACCGTGTGAAATGCAACAAATAAATAAGCAAACTATATGGTGAATCATAAGTGAAGGCCAAGATTTTTAAAACCACCACAAGTGAGCGTTTAACAGCAGCTCCTACTGGGGAATCTAAAGTAATTGTCTGGTTTGGGGAAGTTGTACTGAGCACTCCCAAGCAGCTACCACGAAAGTCAAACATAACCAGAGCACTCAGCCCCTCTCCAGATTTTTGTCCTCTTAGAAGATGGTAAATTAATTTCTGAAGATTAAATTCTCTATGTATCTACAGAACGGGCAGAGGTAAACTCATATTTCATGCATGCTGTCCCACACAGTAGGGAAAAGTCTCCATGCCAAGTTAGTTCTTTGCTTCTCTACTGAGAATAACATTATAAACTACCAACTGTGTTGGTGTACCCAGTTCCCTGGGAACCATACTAATTTATTTCACCCTTAAGACACCATGAAGTGCAAGAGATTTGGGTTGGGAATTCAAATGCAAACTCAAACTTCCCTCAGTGGTGGTGGTAGGATATTCTGATATAAACTTTTCATTTATGTGATTATACAGTAAAGGCCAGTTGCAAAAACCAGATCCAGATCTAAATTCTTCCGAAAATTCAGGGAATTAAAATTCAGTGTTTTCCTTTGGGTCAATTTTAGGTGAAAGTAAAATTTATCTTAATAATGTCTTTTATTTTAATACACCTGCTTATGATCTTTCTCCAATTCTGCACAATTGTCTGATTTAATCCAAGCAAAATTCAGAATTTTCATCCTCCAGAAAGAGTCCAATATTCTAGTATTTAGTTTCATCCTAAATCAGAAAGAAATCTTCTGAACTATTTTTTTTGCAGCAGCTGCAGAGGGGAAGTAGGGGAGGGCAGGGGGGACAGGCAGGAGGTTGTAGCGGATATAATTCTGGTCTGGATCTGGCCAAAGTCAGAGGCACAGAAGCTGCCGGCTCCTCTCTCTGCTTTGTATGTAAATATAAAACAAGGGGCTGACCGGGGGAAAACCCCTCTTATACTGAGTAAATGTGGTAAACCTTTCTTGTAAAAATTGAGATTCTCTCTCAGAAATTTTTGATTGTGAAGAAACTGAATTTTCTAAGTTGGAAAATCATTAAAATCAGTAACATAACTATAAGTACACAAGAAGGGCACCAGACCCATGCACTGACTTTGGAGGGATGCCAAAATAGTCCCCCACCTCCATGGAGTTTGCACCCTGGCAGCACTCGCACCCCCTGAAAAAAGGCACCACCAACACAGCCAGTGGTACCTGCAGGCAGTCGCCACTTGCGTGCCCCCAGCCCACTGCCAACACTGCCAGTAGCATCTGAAGGCGGTCCGCAATCGCCACTGGCCACCGCTGACACTGCCTGCGTTGTCTGCGGGTGCTCACTGACCTCTAGTCAGCGCTCGCTCCCCTCCCCACCCCACCCCCTGCCGCCAACAGTGTCATGGCCACCTGCAGGAGCTCCTTGCTTGCCACCGCTACGCTCCCACTGCCTACAGCACCCCACCTGCAGGAGCTTGCCATGTCCCCACCCAGCCTCTGAGGGCACATGGCGTTCATGCCTGGCAGCAAGAGCAGCCCCATAGTGTTGCTCTTGCAGCATCAGCCTGTGAACAGACTCAGTGCTCCTGCTGCTTTAAGAACAAGATCTGGGGTGACCAGAACATGCAGCCGCAGCAGCTTCTAGGGACTGTTTTGGGTAAGACTTCTGTGCTTCTCCATCCCCTGCTCTCAAAACTCACAAGCACCCACCATCAATTCTTGGAACTGTTTTTTCCCCACCCTGCTCTGCAGCAGTCTTTGCCCAGGGCACAAACCCTGCTTGTTACACCACTGATTCAGACAGATAATGCTCGGCCACATTAAGGCACCATGTCTCACTGGCAACATGTTACTTTCATAGCATAAGTAAAATTGAAGATTTCCAATTCTCAGCCTGCCAGTCCTTCAATCTTTAAGCATATATTTACGTAAGTGAAGAAAACAAACAAAGATCTTTTCTTAAAACCATCACATTGATTCTGACCATCAAAATGACAGAGCATTTGTCTGCTAGTTATTTTTATTTCCCTGTTTATTTGCCTCTTGTGCAAATTATATTCAATAGCAAGTCTGGGCTGCTAATCCTGTGCAAGCAGTTTTATAGTCCAATTTTGCTTTTATATCCCAAGATTTCTAGTACTTTTTTGCTTTCAATCAAGCAATAAATATTAGTTCTGATTTAGCATAGCAGGGAAACATATGCTTAATTTTAAGAATGCAAGTAATCCCATCATTTCTCACCTAGGCAGTTAAGCATATGCTTAATTTAAAGCACAGTGGGACTAGTCACCTGCTTAAGGATAAACATATGCTTAAGTGGTCTACTGATGAAACATGAGAAATTCTTTCCTTGAAGTTAAGCACCTGGCTTAACCATTCTGGGGGCATGGAGATAATCTCCCCCATTTTCTTTTGGTGCAACCACTTCCCACTCAGGAAGGAAATGCAGAGTCACATGAACGTGAAGGCTAGGGACAGACATTCAAAAAGCCTGAGCCTGAATTAATTCAATCTTTGCAGGTTAGTCTAACCTGCCTAGGATGAATCAATGTGTAATCACACAGACATCCCCTCTGGACTGAAAAAATACAGGCACATGCCTGCAGTGGCTCAGGCTATGAACTGGGGGAGAAGGGATGCTAGAGCAGCCCTCCCTTCCCTTCCATAGTGCTGAGATCAGTGGGGCGAGGCCAGACCCCAACAGGACTCTGATTAGGGAGGGGTTCCCCTGCCCCTCCTGACCAGCCCAACAGGGAATTGATAAGACAGTGTTTGTCACCCCATTAAGAAAGCAAAAGAGGGACATTATCAGCTACCTGTTGATTCCACCTTTGTCCCATCTGCCACACAATGGACTGTAGCTAAAATGTGGTCTGCTAGATAATGCTGAGAGGTGTCTGTGCAAGGCAGAAGGGATGGGGATCCCTGCTTAGCAGGGAGTGGCGAGGGGAGTGGGGGAGCAGGGGGAAGTCAGGTAGATGCCTGCAGTCTCTGCCAGGCAGACCTACTGCAGCCAAGGAGCAGAGGGGAGGGGCCAGCTCTGCTGTGAAGCAGAGAACCTCACCCAGCCCAGAGAGCATGCCAGGATGCTGGGGAGTCTGGTTTATCTGAAACCAGCAAGGGGTCTGGGACAGACATTGCATAAACAGACATTGCCCAAATCAGTTCAGTCTGATACTACATTCAACCAGGTTCATCTCAAACCGGTTTCAGTCATTTTCAAACAGGAACATCTGTTCTATTACAGGTTTAAAACAGTTTCTGATCACTTAAACCGGTTTATGTATAATGTCTGTCCCTAGCTGAAAAGAAGACATGAATTAGCTGCACTTTTCTGAACTTCCAAATGTTTTGGTATGGACTAACTAAATTTTGTGTACCAGCTGTTTTCAGAAACATATCGCCCTGGGGTTTTTTTACGTGTTTCTTTTCTCCTGCTGCTGTATGAAATGCTTACAACATGAACACAGAAGAAAACTAATTAAAACCATGACACAGTGAAACATGTAAGACTATGTTTAACCTTAAGCATGTAAATATAATCTCACTGACATCAGTGCTCTATTGCTTAGGCCTTGCAGACCCGATTCTCCAGGCTGACAGTAATCCTTTAGGTACACAAGACAAGTTGAATTAAAAGGCTATTTGGGCATTAGGTTTTTGTATTTATCTCAAATCTGGCTTGTCACAAACTTAATCTTCAACAACTGCCTTTGACAGAAATGTGTCTATGAATTTCCCCCTTGTTCATCTGAATATTACATAAGCTGATTGAATGCATGAAGTGTTTTTAAATGTTGCTTCAACACATTATGATTGGCTAAGCAGCTAGGTAGTTAAAAATATTGTTTTGACACTAATTTAACCAAACTGCATACAGATAATACAAAGGGACCTGTGATACTTCCTCCTTGCAGCACATTTTTAGAACAAGAACCTCACATGACAAACAAACAACCAGAAACCGAGTTGCTACACATATCAGTTTTACTTTACCCCGTCAAGAAGACGAGGTCAAATTCTCCCCTAAAAAAACAGGTGGTACCTTGCTCAAAATAAATTAGCCATATCAGCTACTTCTCTTTTCTTCAACACATTAGCCTTTTAATAGTAAGTAGTGCAGATTACATGGGGTGAAACTTATAATTATATCTTCAGTGCTTCAGGGTAAGATAGAAGTAAAACTTAGATCGATCACATATAGGACTCCACCCAACAGCTCACTGATCCTGTTCTTGCACAAGACTCCTTTAAGTTATAGAGCACGTGGAGGGCTTGTTTCACCACTAAATTACTTCAGCTTTATTGCATTTTTTCAATGACATGAAACTGGAGTAACACTGCAGTGAACTCAGTGCATCTCTTCTTCTACTAGCTTGATTCCCGATGATTTATCAAAAAACACATCTAGCATAGCAGGCTCCCATAACAGGCTTAAAAACAACAGATAAACTGACACCTTGCATTTTGAGCCCAACAAAAATACGGGAAGACAAAACAGTATTTGGAATTTTTATGTTCTCATTTACTGAGTACCCAGATAAGGAACACTTGCCAGTCCATGAACAGAAACACCTCCAGTTCTTTTTTCAGTATTAGCTCCTGAACAGTATTGTTTATATATCAGGCAATGGGTAACTTGAGAAGAAGCCATCTTGCTGTACTCAAGAGGGAAGTTTATCCCAGAAAAAGGCATCTCTTCTCATATAAATCATAAAACTTAGAATCATTTTAAATTTTAAATCATAGAATTTAAAATCATAAAATAAATCATATAGTCCTTTTCCCTTCAGGACTATTGTAAATCTTAGTGAGAATACTACTGAGATTGCTGGGCCTTAACCCTGCTCAACATGCAAGCAATAATTCCTGTACAGCATTTAATTTCTTCATTTTACTAGACTCTATCTGTAAGCAACTCATCCTACACATATTCTCCACCATATAAAGAAATGAACTGTATGCCACTGTTTTTAATGTTTAACCAAATAATTTAAGTACTAGGTAACCCTTGTCTAAAGGCAGAATTATAAGGTCAGGTTTCATTTTTTGTTTCTGAGCTAAACAAGGAGACACTGATATTGTGCCTAGCCACAGTAACAAAGTAATTGAGACCATTTACCACTAGGAATGGCACCCACTGTCAGTCAATGGTTGAAACCTAACCAATAAGCTCTGTAGACAGCTCTTTAAACAATAGATGTAGAGACAAGTTTTGGTAAAATTATCATAGATTCATAGATGCATAGATGTTAGGGTCGGAAGGGACCTCAATAGATCATTGAGTCCAACCCCCTGCATAGGCAGGAAAGAGTCCTGGGTTTAGATGACCCCAGCTAGATGCCTATCTAACCTCCTCTTGGAGACCCCCAGGGTAGGGGAGAGCACCACCTCCCTTGGGAGCCCGTTCCAGACTTTGGCCACTCTAACTGTGAAGAAGTTCTTCCTAATGTCTAGTCTAAATCTGCTCTCTGCTAGCTTATGGACATTATTTCCTGTAACCCCCAGGGTTGCCTTGGTGAGTACAGCCTCACCAATTCCCTTCTGTGCCCCCATGATGAACTTATAGGCAGCCACAAGGTCGCCTCTCAACCTTCTCTTGCAGAGGCTGAAGAGGTCCAGGTGCCCTAGTCTCTTCTCACAGGGCTTGGCCTGCAAGCCCTTAACCATACGAGTGGCCCTTCTCTGGACCCTCTCCAGGTTATCCACATCCCTCTTGAAGTGTGGCGCCCAAAACTGCACACAGTACTCCAACTGCAGTCTGACCAGCGCCCGATAGAGGGGAAGTATCACCTCCTTGGACCTATTCGTCATGCATCTGCTGATGCACGATAAAGTGCCATTAGCTTTTCTGATGACTTCGTCACACTGCCGACTCATGTTCATCTTGGAGTCCACTAGGACTCCAAGATCCCTTTCTGCTTCCGTGCCACCAAGCAGGTCATTCCCTAGGCAGTAGGTGTGCTGGACATTTTTCCTCCCTAGGTGCAGCACTTTGCATTTCTCCTTGTTGAACTGCATTCTGTTGTTTTCTGCCCATATGTCCAACCCGTCCAGGTCTGCTTGTAGTTGTTCCCTGCCCTCCGGTGTGTCCACTTCTCCCCACATTTCTGTGTCATCCACAAACTTGGACAGAGTACACTTCGCTCTTTCGTACAAGTCACTGATGAAGACATTGAAGAGTATTGGTCCAAGGATCGAGCCCTGCGGGACCCCACTGCCCACACCCTTCCAGGTCAATACCGACCCATCCACTACAACTCTCTGGGTACAACCCTCTAGCCAATTCACCACCCACCAGACCGTGCAGTCATCCAAGTCACAGCCTCTTAAGTTGTTCACCAGTATGGGGTGGGATACCATAACGAAGGCCTTCCTGAAGTCTAAGTAAACAACGTCTACCCCTACTTCTGCGTCCAGGTGTTTTGTAACCTGGTCATAAAAAGAGACTAGATTAGTCAGGCATGATCTATCTGCTATGAACCCATGCTGGTTTCCCCTCAGCATAATTTTTCCTGCCGGGCTCTCGCATGGACAGGAATCCAGATGCAAATCTTCACCAGGAATTCTTCATAAAGCTGTGTGGGCCTTCATGATCAATCCCTTTCATTAAAATATATCCAGTCAAATGTAGATTGATTAATGACAGTATATCTGTCATTGTGAATCCAGAGAAAATGAAGACCTAAAGAATGCAGCAACCAGCAAGGCCTTTGGGGTTAGTCTACACCTGTCCTCCTGGGTATATATTTTTTGTCTTACCATTGCCTGGTTTTAATGCTAGTTAAACTCTTATTTAGCTGTCCCATAAAATGATTCCTTGAGAAAAGACAGGTATGTTCTCTATGTTTCAGGGACCTGTGCAGCAGAGAAAACTTCCTTTGTCCTAATTTGGAGACAGAAGGCTGCACTTGACTGGGTGTATCGACATGCGATGCTATGTCGCTGTAGCAATGTGCTACAGCGACGTATCATTAGTAGGCAAAAACTGTGATACTGCAGCTACATCACCATAGTGAATGCGCTCCTGCAGTATAGTGCATCACTATAGTGACAAAGCTGCTAAAAATAACCATGCGTCATACAGATGGTGTAGTATGGGCTGTTATAGTGCAGTAACTATGGCACCATAGGGGCACGTGTAGATGTGCTCACTAACATGTAATGCATTAGATTCTGTTGAATTTCAAGGATATTATAACTGTAACCACAACTCAGAGTCCTGTCCAGAGCCCTGGTGAAGGTATTCTTTCACCTTCAGCATGCTCTTGACTTGGAACCTGCTCAGAGCTGTGTAGTCCAAATGAACTTTGTACTGCTATTGCCTTGAAAGGTAAGCACTGCCCGAGGAAATTGTGAACAAGCATTGAATGTGGAGCATAGGAGATATAACTAAGGGAAAAAACTGGGAAAATCTGAAGGGCTACATAAAACTTTTCAGTAGTAAGAGCAGGAAAATATGGGAAAACAGGAAAGGGGCAAGAGATTGTAAAGAGAGAAAGTAGGAGGACCAGCTGGAAGAAGGAAGGAGCATCATATGGGGGAGAGGGAGCTCATTGGAAAAGGGGGAAAAAAATGACAGCTGCTCCTCCACAACAGCGAGGAGAGCAATATGGACATTGTATTAACTAGTATCCAGGAAGGTGGCTTGCATTTTCATACAGATGCAATGCAAGTCCATGAAAAGTTACAGTTTTAACTTAAAACAATTACACACAAACTGGAAGAGGGTAGTTTTCCTTAGAGGCTCAAAAATAAAAAAATACTAGACAAAATAAAACCTGGAGCTGGTTGGAGAACGTTTGATGGAGCATTACTCTGTGACACTTTTTCATCCATTAAAGGTGAGACATTTGGGGACCTTCACTGGAATGTCATTTTGAAAGAAAACTTGGAAAAGGTTTGAATAAAATACACGCTTGCATAGATTTTTGCAACAAAAACTTCTGATATTAACATTTTCAAATCACTTTTTGTTTTAAAAAGCATTATTGGACAATACCTATTGTGTGTGCGCGCGATGTTCCCTCTAAGGAGGTGCAGTCCATGAGCGCGCCGCCTCGGTCCAGCATGGGACACTTACTGAAGGGGGCTGAGGGCTGGGGCCTGGAGGACAGGGGCTGGGGCCAGGGGCTGAGGCTAGAGCCAGAAACCGGGAGCCAGGGGCTGGGACCAGGGGCTGGAGCTGGGGGACGGTGGCTGGAGGCTGGGGCCAGGGGCTGGAGGCCAGAGGCCGGAGCTGGGAGCCGGGGGCCAGGGTCTGCGAGCTGGAGCCAGGGGCCAGGGACTGGAGCTGGGAGCCGGGGGCCAGGGGTTGGAGCTGAGAGCCGGGGTCCAGGGGCTGGAGCTGGAGCCAGGGGCCGGGGCCAAGGGCTGCGGGCTGGAGCCGGGGGCCAGGAGCTGGAGCCAGAGACCAGGGGCTGGAGCTGGGGCTGGGGGCCAGGGGCTGCAGCCGGAGCCAGAGCCTGAGCCTGGTGAAGGCTCCCTGGCTCCAGGGAAGTGCTCCGCTCCCCTGCATCAGGGCCGGGGAGTGGAGCACTCCCCCGGAGCCGGCGGAGTCCGCGCCAGCCCCCAGCCCCAGCTTCCGTCCCTGCCTTGTCTCACCTTGGGAAGGAGCCGCTGCCTGCCCCAGTGAGGCTCTGCCAGCTCCAGGACACTGCTCCACTCCCCAGCCCTGATGCCATGTGCCTCTTCGCTCCACGAGGCGATGCAGGGGAGCGGAGCAGTGTCCTGGAGCTGGCAGAGCCCCACTGGGGTAGGCAGCGGCTCCTCCCTGAGGTGAGGCAAGGAAGCAATGGAGGCTGGGGCGGGGGGCTGGTGCAAGCTCTGCTGGCTCCGGGGAAGTGCTCTGCTCCCCGGCCCTGATGCAGGGGAGAGGAGCACATCTCCAGAGCCAGGGAGCCCATGCCAGACTCCCACCCCAGCCTCTCCTGGTGTGCAGCCTTGAAAAGACTGTGTGCGACCACACTTTTAGTTGTGCGCAGCTGCTCACGCACATACCTTAGAGGGAACCGTGTGTGTGTGCGTGCGTGCATGCGTGCAAATTGAAAAAGTCACAAATGAAAGATTCCGAAGTGAAATTTTCTTAGGATTTTTCCTTGTGGGGATTTTCAAAAAAAAATTTGTTTTGCTCTTACGTGGCACAAAACAAATTTCAAAATCATTCACACACCCTATCTTCTAATAAAACTAAATGGGGTTTGCTGTTCTTTTTAAACACACAATTTTTTTTACTAGTCACAACATTTTTTGAGGCCTGGCTGATGATTTTTTTAATTCCCTGGCCTGCTAATCCATCATGCCATATAGTCCTATTACAATAAAAAATATTTTTTTAAAAATTTCAGATGGCAAAAATTAAGCACTTAATATCAGAGTTACAGTTGCATTTGGACACCTTTGTGTGTACAGTTTAGTACAGTTTTTATTACAGTTTTTATATTACATAATCATGACCCCTCCTTGACTATGCAAATTTGACTTTTTCCATCCTTTTTAAAACATAACATCTTATGTTCCTAAAGCATAAATGTCTAATTTCAATGTAAACGTTAAAAAGTCTGTTGTGTGGAACCACAGTGATCCCTTCATGGATTATCAGCAAAACTGGGATCTTCACTCCAGTCAGTGGAATAACTGATAGCAATAGACGTATGTGATCTTACATGCAGACCTATCTTCTCCTGGGTGTCTGCCTGGTGCAGTCTTTTTGCCTTAGTACTGGCACCTATCGCTACAAAATGTCTCCTGGTTCTTAGGAGAAACAACTGCCACAAAAATCTGGCTGAGCTCCTGAATCCTTAGGAGGTGGCATCTCCCCACATACAACATCTCAGAGGTGATATTGTACACATAATCCATTCAACACACAGGAGCTGTAAGAGAACGGAGCAAGCCGACTGCAGAGGGCATCTTTAGAGAATTTTTCTACCAAACTTTAACAAGTCTTGACTGAGTACATGCAACCTGATATTCTTCAGGGACTTATAACCTGGGCAGATTTAGGAAGCTGCCCAGAGAGGTTTTCACAACCTTGACATCAGAATGGCCCACCTGCCAAATTTCAAGTTCCTGAACCAAAACGTAGGGGTACTTAACCATTGAAAAGAAAAGGTCACCAGGATTTTCCCTCTAACCTTGGTCTCAGAAACTACTGAACCTTCACAAAAATCAATTTGAGACAGACACAGGCCATGAAAAAATTCAACCCGAAGGGCTAAAGTTTGGTAAAGCTCTAAAAAACTGAAAATGGTAGGCTGCAATATAACATATTGGAACCTTATCTAAAGCCATCACTACCAGCTCCACTTAATATAAATGAAAAGTATCAACTGGTTAAACTGGAATATTTCTGAGCCTTTGTTAAATTATTCAGAATTATTTTTAGTAAAGCAGGATAAAAAGTGCAAAAGTGCAGTTTCAGCTTCATCTAAATGCGCATACTGAAAACAGAGAAAGGAAATGGAGAGACTGCCTTTTGCAGTTGTCTGGAAAAGAAAAATAAAATCTTGTATGTTTTAAATCTACAATTAATCTAGCAGAGCCCAACAGTGCAACCCCTTTATTGTTTTTGTTGCCGAGGCATGAGTCCTTTTTCAATTGAGAGTGAAGGAAAAGAGGAAAAGAGTATTTCATTTGACTGAGAATAATTTACTTGTAGGATGCATACTATTAGTTGCAGTCATTTCTGCTGTGATAGATTGGCAAAAATAAATAATTAACATCGATCAACATCAACAGCCTTTTTTTGTTGTTCAGGATCAGCTGTTTTCAATCTGCTTGCGTGTGTACATGTCTGAAAACCAGAACAGTAGTTGTGCATAGCTGTCACCGAGTCCTCATAAACAGATATGTCGAAGACAAAAATGATCAGCGACCAATACTGCTCAAAGAGCAATAGAAAAACTAGGGAGGCACTTGTTTGATGTTACAGAGATGGGGGTAGTCTTTGGTATGTAATCTGCAGGTTGAGAGAGACCAAAAGGTGGCCTGATTACAGTCCAGGGAGTCTGGGGGAAGCCTGAAATAAGTCTAACCATATTAAAAGGAAAAAAAGAGAAAAAAAGAGAAAAGAGATGAGTCAATTTAGTGTGCTAAGGCCAACTCTCCAGAGCATTACACAACAGCAACTGCTACTCCACACCTGTCCACTGTGTTGACCAGAAGTATTGTTATTTCAAATCCTAGATGATCAGGCACAGCTCTTCCAGAAAACCTTGCTCATAGCTTGTAACACTCATAATTATTCCATAATTGCATTAAATGCATGCAGGATTTAACTGCTGCATATTGTCAGACAATGCTGCAAATATGCCATCCTAGCAAGGCTTCACTCTTGGGGAATTAATGTTACATCACATATGATCACAGAGAAAGTGTGATAATAGCATCAGGTCTACCCAGTCCAAAAGCTATTCTCTGAGCTCATCATTTACCACACTGATATTGACTATTTGCTCATTTATCTGTAGGCACCAGAAAAAAAAGGCGCAAGTTTCAAAACTGACGTGATGCCACGCTTGGCTGTATGGCAGTTGTGCTATTAAGGAAAAAAGACATGGCCAAAGTCTTTGACCAGGACTTGTGCAAAATTAGTTTGGGAATTAAAACACCACTCAGGTTAATTTTTTATTTACTCTCAGCCTCTTGTGAAGTTCCTCTGTTGCACTTTCTAGTTCTGGCTGAACAATGAACTAGAGGCAGAAGTGCTGAACCCCTTGAGAGAGAAACCATTCACCAACTGTTTCAAGTCCAAATGGAAGGGCCTATTGTCACAAAGCTGCCAGCTCAAGTTTGCACAGGTCTCCCTATGTCCTTAGACAAACATGGCTACAACCAACACCTTTGAAACATAGGAACAGGAAATTTTAGAAGAGGTTTGGATATGCTCCAAAATCTGAGTACGTAATGTACTACAAAAAAGACCTGTGCCATAAAAGGTTCAAACTATCCCCAGAAGTAGAGATGTTGGCTTTGCTCTAGACCATTTCCTAATCTGAACTAAACCCCAAACAACTGAATGGGCCAAATTCTTCATTGGTGTAATTCTTATTTTACATATCATAGGTTATACCTGGGATGAGTCTGGCTCCTGGTGTTCAGTTCATCACCACTTTAACAACAAAATGACTTCATTCCATATAGCGCCCCATCCAACTCCCACCAAAATTAATAGAAGTTGGAAGGGATCCATAATACATAACTGGTGTGTCATGCTATATAAAGACATCAGTCTTGACACCTTGAACTCTCTCCCAGTTTTCAAATTAAAGTTCAAATAAAAGACAGATACATTGTTTAATGCCTTTCAAGAAATGCGTAGGACATAAAAAACTTGAAACAGTTCTGCTGTTTAGACATGAGAATATTACTTTTATAACTACTTGAACTTAAAATTGGAAACAAATGCTTGCTTCCAATGGTTAATAATAAAAAAGTCTGAAAGATTACCTTCTGCTGGCTGCTTAGTTTATATTTAAACAGGGAAAAAAATGCTTTGCATCAAAGCAGTCACTGTCCAAAGATGAGCTTTAGGAGAATAATCACACGTTCACAATCACAACCAAAATTACAATTTAATCATTCAATGTTGCCACAGACTATAAAACACACATTGAAAAACCTACTCCAACTAATTGTGAAGCAATTAAAAAAATCTAAGAAAATCTACTTATATGAGCACAGAACCTAGTATGCCCAGTCCCAATACTTTCAGGCAACTGTGACAGATTCCACATATGCCATGCCACCTCCCAGTCAATCCCAGTACTTAACCTTGTCCTTACTGGAGCACCAACTCTGATCCACTGGAATATGCATAATAAAAACAAAAGACAACCACTAGCAGACTGCTGGGGATTGGCACAGAGGTTTTCATTAACATATAGAGAAAGTAACTTGGACCCATCTCAAAAAGATGGAGAAAGTGATACTGATACTCACTGTACTGGGTATTCACTGGGTAAGAACACTGATTAAATATCACTGCAACTAACTGCTTAGGAAGTTGCTATCATTTCCACAAATTAAAAAAAAAGAAACCAAACAAGATTTGCATAAAAAAGCATATACTATAGATTAAAACTACACCTAGAATATGAGGCGGAGCTTGATATAATTCCCCACATGTAAAGTTGCACAGAAAAACACCTAATGCACTGGGACACAAGCACCCACAGATACTTTCAGCAGTATTAGAAACAGCAATTCTCCAGCAAAAACAAGTGCTCATCCATACATCTGATACCACGCACATTCTTCTGATCTACAGCTGATTCACAACACTACTGGGGTTTTAGTTCTTGAGCTGCTGGACCTCTACCCTGACATCAGCACTCTGAGCTTTGAGGCACCATTAGTGGGTTCATCTATGTACTTGGGTTTCACAGGAATTGGATGAGGCTGTTCAGTAAGCGGATAATTTCAACAAATAGCTAAGTTACATGAAAAAATGGATTTGAGAGTGTGGGGGAAATACCAGTATCCAGCCAGCCCCTACCTTCAGGATATTCACAGTACAGATCAAAACATTGTGGTCTGATTCTAATCTCAATTAAAATACCACCTGCCAAGTCAAGAACTGTAGTATCAAGATCCCCCTTCTTCTAAATGGAGTGCACAGGGAAAGGCTGAGGTGAAAGGGCACAACTCTCTCGTATGAGACAAATGGAAAAGAGAGTGAAAAATAACAAAATAACAAACCTGATACTGATAAATAATATTTTCAGAGGTTAGTAATAGAGGGGAGGGTGCAAGACCAATGGTTTGCATTTTATTTCAGGTTATTCAGTCTAATGGGAAACAGGACTTAGATCTTCCCAAAATGGAATGAGACAATGAAAGAACCTGCAGATTATCTAGTACTATGCTAGAGAAAATCCTCCTTATGCTTGTCTTGCATTTTAAATTGTTGTCACCCAGTGAAAACCAAGTCACAAAAACAGAACCATGACCCCAACTAGACAGAGCAAGGTGGACTCATCTGCAAAAAGCAACAGAAATCAAGGCTAATACCTGCAAACCCAATGCTGTTCTATATCCCACTCCCCTAGTGCAGAACTGCCACTGCTAAACAAAAGCTAGGCAAAATACAATTAAGTTTCAGATAAGGAAACCATTCTGCATTTAATGAGAAAAAAATACTTATCAGGGCTTAAAGATTTAATATATTTAGCCAGTAATAATATGTTCCCTCTAAATAAAGAGCCATGGGAAAAGATACCTTCCTCTTGCATGTATCTTGTTTGTCTTTAGAGCTGAAATAGAATGTTAAAAATAAGTATTAAAAAATGCCACAAAATAGTAAATAAATAGCCAATGTAAGTTGGATAAAAGATTGGCTCAGAAGAATGCTTTTGGCCTGAATAGAAAGATATGCTTTCATCCTGTTTTGACTATGCTCATACATTTACCTAACATAATTGGATGTAGTTAATATTGCAGAAGCCTTCAAGCAGTGCACATTTCCATCATTAGCGGGTTTAAAGCCTTAATGATATCTCCTGCAGAAAAAAACAACATAGGCTCTAGAAGTGACTGGCAAGTTTTCAACAGGAGGAAAAACTGGAAAATGGAAGAAGAGACCTAATGAAACACTGATCTTGCTTTTCTGAGTCAGTTGGAAATAAAACTTTACAGAAACCACAAAAAAGGGGTAGGGGCAATAGCAAGGATAAGTAAGTGGGTAAAGAATAGTCCAAAAGTTGATCTTAGAGTATCAGAAGAATTAATATAAGAAAGAAAGAAGGAAAAATAAGGAAGAGAGAGCACTTCTTTTTTTTCTGTCTCTCTGCTGCATGCATGTGCATGCACAGACAGCATTTTTAAACCAGTCTCTTTTTACACCTGCAGCAAAACCACCTTCTGTACTTCATTATGCGGTTCTCTTCTTTTTTAATTTCAATAGACTTGGCAAGAAAGTCTTGCATCTAAGAAGCAGCATATCGCAATACATGGAAATGTAAAGGATTTTTTTTTATTGACTAATTTTGACCATTTCCAGGAACAGAAATTTCACTGGCTGGTTTAGTTTCAAAAGCAATGTAATTGTGTACAGCTGTATTCAGCATGTTTAAACCACCTTGTGCAACTGCTGAAAGGAAGATTTGCACACATTATCAGGCACTATCATTAGTTCTGTACACTGTGTAATCCATCTGGTTTTCCCATGTCTACCTAGAGGCAGGTATTGAACTAATGACAGATGGTTGTAACAGCAAAAATAAAGGACTTAAAAAAAGAAGCTGATTATTACTAGGTGCCATTACTGCCTTTGTATTCTTGTTTCCTTTAGTCCTGCAGACTTTTGGTTTCAAAGAGTTATATATACAGAAAGATGGACAAATAATTTACATTTCACCTACATTCTTCTTTTCAGTGTTTACAGAAAAGATGTCCAGACATCAATATGCAAGCAGCAGCACAAAACCATAAACAAACAGAAAAACTTAAGGGCATATTCTAATACCTCTATTCATGCTGAAAAATACTACATGATTGGTCCTACGGAAGTTTATAAAGTCATTCACTACAAATATGGTATGCAACATGAGTCAAGTTATCAATATCTGACTTGGAGTTTCTGCCACTGTCCTTAATGGAAGGACTCAAAAATAAAGGCCTACAAATTTTCCAGTTTCCTTAGTCCAACCCTTTTGGCAGCCATGCCACAAATTAGCCCCACACCCACTCTGAGTGCCGTTCTGAACCCCTTGCTCAATTTTCTGATATACTTTGTACTTCCTGCCTTGCACTCCCTGCATGATGTCCTAGTCTGCTTCCTGCCCTACCTGCTGATGTGTGGCCTGTCCCCTCCCTGATCTGCTGTGTGCCACATAGAGAGGTTGCCCATGGCACTTGTGCCACAAGCTGGCCACCCTTGTCTTCTTATGGCATCTAAAACTACGTAGCTTTCAAACACCTGATCAGAAGAGTTTTCATTTTGTAGGTGGAATACAACTCAGAAAAACTGAAATCCATCCTATTTTCTGTCATATCCCATGCCCAACTTTTTCATGCTCTGGAAATTAATTGCTGCTGCTTCACAGTTTGATTACTGAATGAGTTAGTATTTATACATTTTTAGATAGAACCATAACATGTATTGGTCCTTCTCAATAAGAATGAAAAAAAAATCTTAAGGAGAAAAGTACCAAGAATCTCCCTTAATGTCTTTTTGTTCAGCAGATTTTTTTCAGAAAGAGTATATCCTACATCCTACCAAAACCATAGCTCTGGCCAGGTGCTGGATCCACCCATGAGGGTTCTCAACTAGCCATCCGGTGAGAATGCCTTACTACTGTTTCTAAGAAGCTCAGCAAATCTTAGCTGCCATGGCAATCAATAAGGGATAAGGTAGTCTTCTCAAGTCAGTGCTACACGGACATTTTAAACACGGCAACCTGCTTACAGAGCATCCTTCTTAAGAAAACAAGCCAAACAAATGATTTACAATGGCAGTACAATATAAGGAAGAGAGAAAGATTTTGCAATGGAAAACCATTCCAAGTCAGGCAACCAGCACATTCTTTCTACCTGTAAAATAGTGGATTGGACTCTGGTCAACCTACTTGTTTGTAAACTGTTTTGTGACATTCAAAACCAGAGAAATTACGCCCTTATAAACATGAGTGACAATACATTCATTAAACACTCTTATTAAGTGGGAAAGGATTACTATCCATATTTTCTGAGAAAGGCACAGAAAGACTTAGGAAAGCATCCTTAAACATGTGCTAGAGACCCACTAAAGTCAATGAGACTTAAGATGGTATTTAAAAGTTAGACACGTGCTTAAGTGCTGATGTACTTAGCCACACAGTTAAGTGCTAGACCTGGTCAGGAAACCATTTACCTGTCCCACAAGAGTTGATTTCAATTTTTTCTCAGCCCTAATTGAGATGAAAAGTCAAAAACAACCACCATGTTCAAGGATGATAAAAATATTGAATTTTTGACATGAAGTGTTCTGATATTAACTGTCAATATTTTGTAACCTTTAAGAGGTACATAAGTAACAAAGAACTACAAAATAGCATAGCATAGCCCCTCATTACAAGTGTGGTATGTCCACAGTGGTTGATGTGGATCAGCCATATGGTTAGAGGAACTGAGAAGTAAGTAAGTATAAATTAACTAATATTTCAAACTGAAGTAATTTTATAAACATGTCACACAATGGGATGTTTAGAACAATTCAAAACTTTTTTAAACATTCAGATCGCGAGATATGTGAAGATTGACACTTTTCCACAAACAATTTTGTCTTTGACACCATGATATTTTTTGATGACAAGTGTTTAGTTAGGAAATGTCTATTTCCACTATGGTAAAGAATGTTTCTGTGACAAAGTGTTTCCTAAATGCCCACTGTCACACAGGAAGGCCACAGCAGAGCCCAAAACTGAACCCAGTTATGTACTGCATAGGGTTTGTTTGTCCATGTGAGATCAGACAGGGAACAACAAGGCAACCAACATTACTGAATGGACAGAACAGTTACCTGAAAGCAAAACAGCAACAGGAGACAGGCACAATACAGAATAGCCCCAACTATTTGGCAGGAGTTGTACACACACACACACATACACATGTACTCAGTACATAAAACCAAGGTCTCCTAAATCACAGTCAAGTGACTGAATCACCAAAGAATCCTTCATTTTAGAGGTGCACCAAAACATTGGTCCATAGCATATTGGCACTGATAAAAGAAAAATCGACATTATTGTCAATCAGCTTTTTTTTAGCTGATGTGGCTGATAATGTTGCTGATCAATGCTGTGTGCATGCCCACAGCCACAGCATGCACATGGCCAGAAGTGCAATCCCACCAGCTCAGAGAGCAGTCTGGCCAGTACGTCTGTTAGGGGAAGGGGTGTGGCAGGGAGGGGGACCAGAACAAGACCCCTAAGGTGAGGGAGGGAGTGGGGCTGGGGCAGGGCATGGGATGTAACCAGGGCCTCATCCGGGGGCCAAGGAATGGGGGCAGTTCTTGCTACTGCGCACACCAGTAAAGGAGCCATGGGGAGCATGTGCCCTCCCAGATCCATGCATGGGGTGAGGGCAGGCTGCCACTGTACGCTCGGGATAGGGGCTGCTCCAGCTTCTTCCCTACAGCTGCGCTAGGGCCAGATGTCAGATTCCGCCCCCACTGGGAGGGGAGGCTACAGCAAAACTTGGGGTGGCTCTAGCCCCCACTGTAGCCCTCCCTCCCTCCCAGTGCTGCCACCGCCCACCCCTACCAGCCCGGCCCAAGCACAGCCACCACCGGGAAAAGGTTAGAGCAGCCCTGGCCCTGACTGCACAGTGGCAATCTGCCCTCACCTCATGCAGAGAACAGAGAGGGTGGGAGAGCACATGCCTCCCGTGCCTCCCCTGGGGGTGCATGTAGCAATGGGAGCCACCCCCTCCACCTCCCTACACCCCCAGATAAGCCACCAGATCCCTCCCACAGCCCACCCCCCCCAGCTGTGCAGCATCTGCCCTACTCCCTCCCTCACTGTGGCTCCATGCCCCTTCCCCACAACAGACTTACCAACTGAATGCTGCTCTCCAGGCTGCTGGGCTGCATCTCAGCAATCAGATCAGTATGGGCCGATACGGCTGGTCAATAATCAGCCATCAGTATTGGCCAAAAAATCTTTATTGGTGCATCCCTACTTCGTTTTATTGGGAACTAGAAGACCAGATGGCTCCCATGATACAACATGCTGCATAATGATGTGGCCGATATGACAAGACTTTCTATAAGCCTAACCTATTCCTAAGCTTGATTAATTTTGCAGCTAATGTCAGTAATCATTTGACAGCTTTACTTAAATGCCATTACCTGCAGGAAAAGCGAGAGGGAGAGGTTGTTTATTATGCATACATGAAGGTCCACACAATCAGAAAGAAACAACCCCTTTCAAAATTATTTAGCTGCATATTGTAAGCATATGGTATGTAGCAACATTTCTAAACAGATAAACAAAACTGGACTTAATTACCCATAAAGATCAGACAAAAAGCTAGTAATGTGAGACGGGCACACAAAAAACAAAACAATATAAGGAGTCATTGAAAAGGGGTGGGGGAAGAAATCATTAAAAATTAACTGACCCAACTAGAAAAGCATTTGACTTAACTCTGAAGATAAGATAAAAAAGCACTTTGGTGAAAGATATTTAAAGAGAAAGTTCTATCATTGTGGTTCCTGAATCAAGAAAAGCCTGCCCTAGTTCTTTCAAGTCAGAGTTTGAGGTAGAAAAGTAAGAACACGTAAATCCTTCCTCACCTGCCTCAGAGAGAAAAAAATATATCCAATGCCTTGGGGCCCTGACTGCTTGACTGTGGATTTTGGGTGCAAATTAACATTAAGTAGCCAAGTGGCATACATCTGTCCCAATTCTCTGCTGGCATAACTCCATTTATTTCAATGGAGTTATTCCAACAAAGATTTCAATCCAATGTTTTAGGAGGATGTATGACCTAGCAGATGTAGAAAATTTTTGGGTGCAAAATACATTTTGATAAATTCAGCACTTGGGCATTTTTCCCTGAATTCTTCAAGGCAGGAAGCCATTTCTAAAAGCAGGGTCAGCCCTCAACTCAACCAAGCAAGGTAGAACCAAGCAAGGTTTATATACCATTCAATTTGTGTTTAAATTCATACTACAAGGCAAAATATTCCCACTGTGGGCACATCTATATGAGACGTGTTAAGGCTCATTAGCCTAGTTCACTGCACAGTAAGCGCACACATTTACACACGCACATGCTTACTGTGCCAGATTAAAAATCCTTAATACCATGTCAATTTGCTACCTGGAAATGCAAGTAGTAAATTTATGCAGGATTAGTTACTGCGCAGTTACGAATGTGTAGATGTGACCTGGGAGCATGTCTGCTTCTGGGTCTGCCCTGCCACAAGGGAGCCAGCCTCAGGCCAGCCCCAGGGCTCCAGGCTGGGAGCCTCTTCTGTTCCAGGGCTAGGCTGCCTCTATGCCAGGTCCTGTCTGCAAGCTTTAAAAACCTACAAGCATTTTGAGCCCTGGGGGATACTCAACAGGGAGCCTGAGGGCACTTCAGACCCTGTGTCCCCCTAGGCAGGCCACAGCCTATCTGTGCCTGCCTGCCTGCACCCCAGAACTGCTGGTTGGCATCACACTGCTGCACGGCTGCCAGGACAGTGCTGTCGAGGCCAGCAGGGTGCTGCAGGCTGCTGAAGCCTCCATCCAGGCCTGTCAATCCCCAGGGCCAGCTGCAGGCAGTTTCTGGCCAGCAGGGCCAGGGCCATGTACCTGCAGCACACCCCTAGCAGCCTGCCCTCTGCCTGCAGGTGCTGTGAGACATTGCACCTGCTGTGTGGCTGCCAATCCCTTCCTGTGCCCCTGCTCTGGGTGCTGCAGGCAGCTGCCCAGGGCCGGCAACACAGGGACAACCATGTGGGGGCCCAAAGAGCCAGCACAGGACCCATCATAGCATCCTCCTCACCCAGGCCTATTCCCATGTCTGTGCCCATGCCCATGCCTGCCACCTGGGGCCCCAACTGAACTGAGGAGACTGGTGACCTTGTGGTGCTGTGGGACAAGGCAGTATTGCCTCACCAGTTTGAGCGAGGGCAGGTGTTCCAATGCTCATATCTATGAGGCACTGTCAGGCCGGATAAGGGAGCACAGGCACAACCAGTGGGTGCAGCAGTGATGCATAAAGGTCAAGGTCTTGCAGGCACAGTGGGTCACCATGACCTACCACAATCATCGGTTTGGCCATGCCCATAAGTCCATGTCCTTTATGCAGCAAGTGAAGGCCATCCTTGCGACCTGGGACCCAGGTCACAACCATGCTATCTTTAGCAGCACTGGCAGCCTACCTGTGCTTCCACCCCATCCGCGTCACCAGAGGGGGGCCCCTCAGGTGTGCAGTGCCCTGTCCCAACAAGCTCCCCGGCTGCAGTTTCCAGCCACCACTGGGCCCCTGGTCAGGGCCAGTGCCAGCACCAGCCCCTGGTCGGGGAGCCCTGGCCAGCACCTACCTCACCAGTTCCTCAGCCCCAGGGCCAGCCATGAGGTGCAGCTGGCATTGACATCTCCAGCTGACAGCAGCACCAGCTCCTTCCTGGTGGGGGCCCTAGCCAGGTACCCACATGGCATGCCCCTCCATTGGAGAAGACTGCCCGGAGCCACATACAATCACTGCCACCCAGGTCTGAGTGGAGCCACTGGCCACGCCAGCCCCAACCACATGGTAAGGCTCATACTGGGGGGGGCGGGGGCCTCCCTGCCCCAGCACCTGCTTCTGTCCCCCCACCCCACTTGCACTCCCCTGGCCCCAGGTTCACTCCCCAACAGCATGCAGGGAGGCAGGAGACAGTGATAAACTTTATTGAGCATCCCATGCCTAAAGCTAGGTGGGCATGGGCCTAACACACCAAGAAATGCATCAATGCTGGAGATGAAGTCCTTCTTGGCTGTGGGGGGCCGGGTAGCCACAGGTAGCCCTCCAGGTGTTGGCAAAGGTTGTGGGGCAGACCTGGCCTGCCCCCTGTGCCACTGTAGCTCAGGGCCCAGTACCAGGTGTGCAGGTGCACCCAGCAGCAGCAGGCCATAGTGGGTCAGACACCCCTCAACCCACACAAACAGCTCCTCACACACTGCTTGGGAGCAGGTAGCCAGTGTAGGGCCACATGAGCCAGGGCAGGAGTGGGTAGGCAGGATCCCCAATGAGATGGGGCAGGATGGCCATGACACCCAGTTGCAGGTCCAGCACCCCTGGTTTTAAGTGGCCACTCTCCGCCGGGCCTGGCAGACCAGAGTTCCAGAAGACATGAGCATCACGGGCACTGCCTGCCCAGCTGGCGCTCATGTGCGCAAAGGCCCCGCAGTGGTCCACAATGGCCTGAAGCACCACCAAGTGAAAGCCTCTTTGGCTGTAATACGGTTGGTCTCTGTGGGGCAGGCAGGTGACGGGGATGTGGGTCCTGTTCAGGGTCCTGATGCACTGGGGGAATCCCAGGGCACGGAACCCCACCACTACCCACAGAGGGTCATGAACGCAGAGCATGGTGTCTGCCAGCATGCCCTGGAGGGCACTGCACACCTCAAAGATGGCCTCCCTGGCAGTGGCCTTACCCATGCCAAACAGGTGGCTGATGTACTGCAGGCTGGCAGGCATGACCAGCTTGAGCAGGGTGAGGGCCAGGCTGGTGGCTGCAGGGAGGGGTGGCTGTATGCTGGTATCCTACCACTCCAGATGGGGCTGCAGTTACTCCATGAGGTTGCAGAACGTGGCCCAGGTCATGTGAAAGGCCTCCAGCTACTACTCGTCATCCCAGGTGTGCTGGATGATGTGCCACCACCAGTCCTGCCTGGCCTGGTGGTCCCAGAGGCAGCAGGGCTGGAGGCCCAGGAGGGCAATGGTGGCTCTGGTGGTGGCATCCACAAGGCCCCTGTCAGCTTCCCTGCTGAAGGGAGTTGCGTCGCAGTGGCAGCAGCAGCCCTGGAATGGAGGTCAGCAGTCTGGCATGTGGTCACTGTGCAGGGTGAGATGGCCATGCACAGCGGTCAGGGCAAGATGGCCACAGGACAGCAGTTGGGTAGCGCAGCATGCCAGCAGGGTCAGTACAGAGGACAGCAGGAGCCCAGGGAGCTGGGTGTTGCTGCCAGGGGCAGGGGCTGAAACAACCATAGTGCAGGGAGGCAGCTGCCACATGCTGCACCTGCGCTGGGTACACTGCTCCTCGGCAGGGAAGTGACTGGCCAGAGAGCACAGCTGGCTTTTAAAGATGGCTGCCAGATGCTAGCAGCTACAGCTAGAGCCTAGCACTCCCCCCGGTGGTGGCAGAGGCCCACTGCAGGGCTGCAGGAAACTCGGTGCAAAGAGCAGCAAATCTACTCCCTAATCACCACATGAATAGAAACCTGCCTGAAAGTGCTTACTCTAGAGTAAACTTAGGCCGGATCAAATGCACTTGTAGATGTGCCTTGTTACTCTGCATCACAAAGAGCTGTAGATTCAAGCCATCACATGCTATCAATCTTTACATTGTCTCAGTACAAAATGCAAAAGACAAAGACATGTCACAAAGGACATACAGATGTAAATTTTGTAGCATCATCAAGGTTTTGAGAGACAAAGTTGTACTAGGGAAACACTAGGGAAAAATATCTGGAGCTTCTATTTTTCTACAAACAAGGAAGCAAAAAGTCATGAAAAATGAGTGTCATGCAGCTAATTTTGAGGAAACTGGTACCAGAAATGTCATGCAATTATTCAACTTCCTTGTGCCCAAGTCAATCTAAAAGAAAACTACACAGAAAAGATAAGTAAGAATCTGACTTTAAAAAGATAAACCATTACAGGTGCTCATCCTCCCAGGACAAAAGAAATGTTTAAAACTGCAATGTACTTTCATGAATGCTATCTAGAATGTGGTTGTTACAGCCAATGTAAACATTCACTCTGCTGAAGGGTGGTAAAGGGAATATGAAATGGTGTTCTCATGGTATATACTGCACTAAGAATTCCTTTTGTATTGCACTGTTTCAATCATTTGAATTATTTTCCAATTATTGTTTTTTCAATCAGACTTAAAAAAGTTTGTGATTATTGTTTGCAGACCAGATGTCTGTATGTATGTGTAGTACACAAGTTATCCATTTAAAAACTGGGTTTATTGCAATTTGCAACAGCACCTTGGGAACAAACTCAAAATTTCACAAAAAAGCATGATAATGATGATGCTGAATGATGGAGGATGACATTGAAACTGGCACAGCAGGAAGTGCCAGGGAAAAAAGTCAGTAAACGAAGAGGATGAGGGTTAAAGGTTAGACCATTGGCAACACGTAGGGGGTGCAAGCGGGTGCACCCCCTATGAAAAGGCGCCACTCGCCACCCCACCCAACCCCGCCACTGACCCTGCCACCAGCATCTGCAGGTGGTCAGCGATCATCGCTGGCCACTGCCAACGCAGCCAGCGGTGTCGGTGAGTGGTCACCGATCCCTGGTCAGCGCTTGTCACCCCCCACCGCCAGCACCAGCAGAGTCTGCAGGAGCTCCCTACTTACCACTGCCACACTCCCACCACCGCCATACCCCCCAGGTGCCAGGGGCACATGTCATTCCAGGGTTAGACAGTGGGGACCATGCGAGTTTCTGACAATTCAACTAACGTTCTAGTTTAGAAGGCCTCTTCCTCATTTTTGTGCTGAACTTCGTCAGGTTGGAATACTCGGTATAATTAATGTAATTTTCTGTATTATTGTACTGGAGTAACCCCTAGAAGCTTCAGTCATGCAGCAGCACTTCTCTGTGCTTCTTGCATAAACATAAAACATGTACAGACATTTACCCCTATACAAAATGAGAGAAAGACCCTGACACTCTAATATGGTAGCCTGTTACCCCATACAAAGTCAGTGCATGCAGCCTCCTGAGGAATTAAATTGTGGCCCCTAGGTTTCTGGTCCATGTGCTGCTCCCTATTCTCCTTTTTGCTGCTGCTTTCAGAGTCCCTGAGCTTCACCTCCTTCCTCCATCTTCCACTTCCAGTTCACACCTCTGGAGGCAGGGACTGAGGGAGCCCATGGCCAGAGGGCTTGAGGGGATCCAGGCACCCTGAATGGCATCCTCACTGATGTGGTGCAATGGTGGCCACCTGGTGTGCAGCAAAGAGGGCAAGGGTGGTAGGTAGGGACCACAGGGCATTGCATGAAATATCCACATGGTAGGGTACCCTGGTGAAGTAGAGGGGGTTACCATGATGTGTTGGGAGCCCACGCAGTACAGTGGGGGCGGGGGGAGGCTTGTGCAGTGCAAAAAGGGTCACATAAGTTTTGTGTGTGGCTGGGAGTCCTGCAGCCCCCAGCCACTCAGAAGTTAGGAAGCACTGCTGTAATACAGAACTGCCCACCTGCTGATGTTGAGGCTGCTGACAGACATTCATTTAAAAGCATAATAGGATCAGATCCCCAATCCCAACAATCGTGCCTTCTGCCATGCTACTCATGAATGGCAAGACTCACCATTTTGGATTCAGGAATCAGGTGTCAATCGTGCCCTATTTGCCAGTGTAGGGGGAGCCTGAGATCACCAGCACAAGTGAGTTGAGAGCCAGGGGTCCAACAATCAGCTGATTATGAGCTAGCTCCGGGGACTGGACCAGGGCCATTTCAAGCACCAGTGCAATCCTGGAGCCAGCCAATAGTCAGCTGTTGGCTGGTGGGGATTGTACCACGGATAATGGAGATCCCAGTGTGGTCATAACCCTGCCACATATTCAATGGCATGATAGAAACCAACCACAAAAAATATTAGACTTTTTTGTAATACGTCTGTGGATGGTTTTCCTTCTTGTGGCATCATTAATTGCTTGAACTGTGGCCAGGTTACTATTTAAGGCGCAATTAACTGACTAATCGTGTCATAAGTGTAACATCTGCTAGGAGCCTTACAGTTAAATAGCCTTCCCTTCATTTTGTGTAAATCAGTGTCATTCCAATGAAGATAATGGATGCAAGTGATTTCATGTCATCTGAGAACCTGGCCTTGTGCTGCAGTATAGATCCACCTATAATTTTAAAGTTTGGTGTAAGGAATGTTGAGAAAAACCCAGCATGACACAGTGCTGATTTGATGAAGCTCAAATCCATTCCAACGCAGAATTTTAGCATGTTGCGTGACATTCAGCCAGCATTAGGCTCCATTTAGTATTGACCAATAGTTAAATTCCACTAGAGTAGTCACTTCATTGTGGAAGTCAAACAATTTCTTTTCAAGGGCTAGATTAATGATTCCTACTCCCAATTAAAGATAGAATGCCATTCTGTAACTATTTTTAAAACAAGCCTCCAAATGGATGTCTGAATTGTTTTTAAATGCAAACAAACACACACACACAAAATTATGGCTGAGAGAGAGGTTCAAAGAAAAAGGCACCAAAATCCTAATAAGATCATGGCTAGAGCAGTGAATCCACAGTCAATATAATTATATTGGTGCACCACCCAGGAAGTTAAATGGAACTATGCTGATTGATACCAGCTGAGGATCTGGCCCAGAGTATGAATTTGAGGCTTAATCTGAGCTAGAGAGTTTGGTGATGAATGTATAAGCTAGATGGGGATGAACCTATAGCTAGATTTTGTTCCAAAGCAGCATAAATATCAGCTGTGCCTGTAAGATTTCTACTGTCTTGCACCCTGGCTGAACAGAATACAGGGAAATGGCCATTTTTATGATTTCAGTTCAGAGCTCAATAGAATGAGAAAGAGACAGATGCCAATATAAAGAACTAAAATATATTGTTTTTATCTCCATACTTGACATCAACCTACATGTGAAGGATTTGGTAAAATAAAGGAGATGAGGCAAGGTTTTTCTCCCCCCTGAAAAAGGGTGTAATTCATTTGTTTTGTGAAGTTATGTGGGAGGGGAGGCAGGAGCCCCCCTCCCAACATGTCCCAGGACCCCACCTGACAAACCCCGATACTCACTGCAGGGAAGAGGACGAGCAGCAGCTGGGGGAAATCGCTAACGCAGGCTTGGCAGTTCTGCAGCTGCCTAAGCCTGCAGATCAGCGAACCTCAGGGGCAGGGCCTGAAAGCAGTGCAGGCCACTCAAAAGGCAGCTAGGGAGACACCCAGCTGCTGGGAGGGCGAGGAGGACACCACCGGAGAGAGCCAGGTGGCGGAGCTGAGAGGGGAGAGGCAGGACGCCGGCAGGGAGAGGCAGGTGGCGGAGCCGGGTAGGAGTGGTGGAGCTGGGCACAGGGCAAGAAGCCCCAGCGTCCGCCAAGGAAGCCTGGTGGGGAAAAACCACAGGTCTGGGCTCGGGGAGCCAAAGTTGCCCGGAGGGGCACGGCAGGGAGAAGAAGGTCGTTCCCACAATCACAGGCAAAGACCAGGCTGCGCTGGCACGTTCAAGTACCCTGGTGGGGAAGGGCAGCGAGTGATGGCAAAACCCTGTGGGCAGCCAAGTGAAGAGGGAGAAGCAGATGGCGACTAGCCCAGAGCCCGGCAGGGAAGCGGCGACTCCCACCAGGTGGTAGGAACAGGAGTGATTAATTCCTTGCCTGCTGGTCCCTGGGAAAGGTAACCAGAGGGACAGACAAAGATTCCTCCTCCCATCCCAGGGAGGCAGAGGGGTCCTGGGGGTCCGGAGTCCCCTGTACTTCATCAGCAGATGCCGAACGTCTTCACCTTGAGTGAAGAATCTTCTAAGTTATCATTACCCCAGGCTGGGGCATGTTTAGTTATCCATGGGTTGGTCTGAAGATAAAGGATCAATTCAAGAGCGAAAGACGGTCGAACATACCCAACCCCACTTGGGCAGGCCTTGCGGGTGAGAAGAGATCATCCTGGGGAAGATTACAGGGAGCAAAGCCCTCCCAGGCCATGGATGTGGTAAGGGTGTGGTAAAGGGAAGGTTTGGAGCCCCACGAAGGAAGACCAGGGCCATGACCTCTCTGGGACCACCAACAAGGAACTGCCTCCCCATCTATCAACATCGAAGTCGTGGCAGGCAAGTCGGAGCAGCACTCAGAACCATCTAGGTGACCCCAGGGTGCAGTCTCACCCTGACGTCACCAGGGAGGAAGGCGCCAACCAGGAAGGGGCCAAAGCCTTACAACACCTACCAGGGACAAGTTACATTAACTTCTTATAGGTTGTTTTTGGTTTCTCATTGCTGGGAACTGCAGAAGCAAGGAAAGAGCACCTGAAGTGATAAACAGGCGTAGAAGAAGCAGCAAGTATTCAATTCAGCTTCGGATCTGAAAAAAACCCCCGAAAAACCCAGCTGTCATGCAGGTACCAGGCAGGGGAGGCTGATTCCTGTTGCCCCCCACTGCCCCACGCTGTGCAGTGGGGGCTCTGCCACGAGCCCCCAGATGCCATAATCGCCGCTGCTGCTGCCACTGAGTGTGGGGCTTTTTTCTTTTCTTTTAAGTGCCAGAATGCTGGGGCCGAGCAGGGCAGCCATGGCGGGGGGAGGGGAGATATGGAAGGGGGACTGGGGGAGCGGACAGGGGGTAGGGCCAGGTGGGGGGTGGTGCTTGAGGGGGCTAGGGGAGCCAGCGAGAGTCTCCCCCATGGTCCCCCCCCCCTTACTTACTGGCACAGAGCTTGGGTCCAGCTCCCTGCCACAGCAAGTGGGGACCACCCGAATCTCTGAATTGATTCAGAGGCTTCTGATTCAATTCAAACCTTTTAATGGGTCTCCTGATTTGATTTGGATTTGGAGATTCATCCCCCGAATCAGGCTGTATCTCCTCTAAATTGAATTGGCTTTGCACAGCCCTAATAAACAGTTACAGCTTCAGCCTAGGACAAAAGCTGGAAGAGCTTGGTTGGATTCATGGACTGAAAAATCTCCCAAATTTGTCAGGATTCAGATCTGAAATTCTGGATTGGATCTACCATTAATTTTTTGATTTGCTAACAGCATAAATTCTTTTAGAATGTGAGTTCCAGTAATCAGATAAACTTAGATTATTCAGCATTTACCTTGGCCTGTGGACATGACAAAGTTCATTTTCTGCCGGGTTTGCTCTATAGTCTCTTGGATACAATTCATCGTTTAAATTACAGGCCAGGTAACCTCTGGATCTTTCATTTATCTGTTCCCTATAAACACCCTGATTGTACTTTTTCAAGCTTACACGTTAATGACCTGCAAATATTATTTCAAAAAACAAATTTGCCATGTAAAAGCTAAATATCTGGAAATACATTATGCCCCATTATTCTGCCTGGCATAATACACCATTATGACCCTGTCTCACATGGAACACAATAATGTGGTGCAGCAATAAATGTTTAAGAACCACGTTACTGTTCTTATAGGGAAAACTCTATTCAACAGATTAAATAGACTAGTGGTGAGAAAGAAGATATCAGTTTCTATAAGAGTCCCTGGCTAGAATTCTCTCTGATTTTTCTATGATTAATCTAAATTTAATTTTTTTTTTGCTCTTTTGGCTCAGGGTTTATGTACTAATTTTCATTTTATCCTTTCCTACTGTAATTATAAACATAGGGAAAAATTGTGCGTGTCCCAAGGATGAGGATGGTATTCATTAACAGCAGAAAATAAAAACGTGGCTAAATCACTCACCTTAATCAAGTCTATATTAAGTGGAAAAATATGAGATCATTAGTGCCTGCCTGCTGATTACATGGGTAGGAAAAAAATATACCCCAGCTCCACAGGAAAACAAGACTTGGTTTGTTATTACTTGGTTGCCTGTTATAAAAGTGGATGCTGACAGTGAACCTCGACGCAGTTTTGAGCCGGTCACCCTAGGTTACTGCCACAAATACAGTACAAAATTACTAATCTGTAATTCAAAAACATCATGAAGAGGGCAAAGGGAGAGGAGGGGGGAGCCCAACATGCTTTTTTCATACCACTCAAAAACAGATTTTCTTGATATTACATTTCAGATATTCAAAGGGAGAGTTAACCACTCCAAATAAACACTGCTTGGCTGCAGCTCATACAGGGCCAAATCTGTTTGCTTGCATAGAGACTGAGCATTCAGGCTCCATATGAGAGAATTGCAGGCGGGCTCAGAGAATAAAAATCTATCACTGATTTAAAGGACAAGACAAAGATCTGCAAGCAGAATCACAGCCACAACTTTCACTCAAGTCAACAGCCCCCTCTGTATCATGCATGGGTAGGAGGAGTTAGGGTTACCAAATTAATCATAGATCTCATAGACGTTAGGGCTGGAAGTCAGCTGGGGTCAAAGGATCCCAGCAAGATAAATGTCCAAATGTCTCTTAAAGGAGTCCAGAGTAAGTGCTAGCACCACCTGTGGCGGTAGTCTGTTCCAGGCCTTGGGAGCTCGGACAGTAAAGAAGTTCTTCCTTATGTCCAGCCTGAAATGGTCTTGGAGGAGTTTGTGACTGTTTGACCTTGTCATCCCTTGGGGTGCTCTGGTGAACAGGCATTCCCCCAGATCCTGATGTACACCCCTTATATACTTATAGGCAGCCACCAGGTCCCCTATGAGCTGTTCTCCTGCCCGCTGATCATGTGCGTGGCTCTTCTCTGGACTCTCTCAAGCTTCTCCACATCCTTTCTAAATTGTGGAGGCCAGAATTGGATGGAGTGCTCCAGCTGCGGCCTCACCAAGGCTGAGTACAGCAGGAGAATGATATCCTGGGATTTGCTTGAAAAACATCTATGGATGCAAGCCAGCGTTTTGTTCGCTTTACCAGCTGCAACATCACACTGGTGGCTCATATTCATCTTGTGGTCAATCGTGACCCCCAAGTCCCTTTTAGCCATGGTGCTAGCAAGCGTAGCATTGCCGAGCCTATAAGGATGCTGTGGGTTTTTCTTCCCATGGTGGAGTACCTTGCATTTTTCGGTGTTGAACGCCATCAGGTTTTCATCCGCCCATTTTCTGAGCCTGTCATGGTCAGCCTGGATCACCATCCTGTTCTCGGGTATGGACGTTTTACCCCAAAGTTTGGTGTCATCAGCAAACTTGGCCAGTCTGCTTTTGATACCAATATCCACATCATTAATGAAGATGCTGAAAAGAATAGGTCCAAGGACAGAACCTTGGGGGACCCCACTGGTCACGGCGCAACACAATGATTGACTTCCATCGACTACCACTCTCTGGGTCTGACCTCAGAGCCAATTTCAAGGCCGCAGTTGGCCAGTTTTTCTGTGAGATTATCATGGGATACCAGATCGAAGTCTTTTTTAAAATCAAGATATATGACATCTATCTCTTCTTCCTTGTCCAGGTGATATGTCACCTGGTTGTAGAAGGAGATGAGATTGGTCAGGCAAGACCTACCCACAAGAAGCCCATGCTGGCTATCCCTCAGGATGTTGCCATCAGCCAGTTTGTCAAGAATGGTCTGTTTGATAATTTTTTCCAATATCTTCCCTGGGATAGAGGTCAGGCTGATGGGCCTGTAGTTCCCCAGATCTACTTTCCTCCCTTTCTTGAAGATAGGCACCACATTGGTCTTCTTCCAATCTTCAGGCACTTCACCAGAGCGCCACAAGTTCTTGAAGATCTGTGCCAGTGGCTGAGCTATGATGCTTGCCAGCTCCTTAACTGTCTAGGCCAGCTGACTTGAAGGTGTCCAGCCTTTCAAAGTGTTCCTTCACATGGTCTACATTGATGAAGGGTAACAGTTCTCCCCCACGCTGGCTGTCCCGTACCATACTGAGCAGGGCCATCCCTTGGGGGCTGGTGAAAAACTGACGCAAAATACCCATTAAGCAGATTGGCTTTTTCCTGGGTGTCGGTTGTCAGTTGTCCCATATGGTTTAGCAGGGGTCCAATGTTACCCTTGCTTTTCCTCCAGCTCCCCACATATCTAAAAAAGGACTTTGTCCTTGATGCATGTAGCAAGTTGGAGTTCAGTCGCAGCCTTGGATTCCCTGGTTCACTCCCTACAGGTCTGGACCAGTGCAGAATAGTCTTCCTTTGGGGTGGATCCAGCCTTCCATCCTTTATAGGTCTTTCTTTTTAGACGCAGGAGGTCCGCTAGTTCCCTGCAGAGCCAAGAGAGCTGCTGTGCCCTTTTGCTGCCTTTCCTCCAAGATGGGAAAGAAATTGCCTGTGCTTCCAGGATTGCTCCCTTGAGAAGCAAACACTAACTCTCCTCCCCTTCGGGTTGTGGTCCCTTAGGGCCTCACCAACAAACCTCCCGAGCTTGTCAAAGTCAGCTTTCCTGAAGTTGAGGACTTCTGCATTGCTGACTGACTTGACAGCTTTATGGCGGACATCGAAGGTGATCAGCTCATGGTCACCATCTCCCAGCTTCACTTCAATCGTTAAGTCATCCCCTGTTGCCAGTACCAGGTCAAGAAGCGCTTTGCCTCTCATCGGTCCATAAAGTTCTTGAGTCAGATACAGCTCATCCATACACGAGGAAGCTTTGAAACCACTCAGATTTGGCCGAGTGCTCTTCCCACAAGGTGTCTGGGTAGTTGAAGTCTCCCATAACAACCACGCACCAGGAGCATGCAGCCTCAGCCAGTTCCCTGGCGAATTCTTGATCAACCTCTTGATCCTGGCTAGGAGGTCTGTAGTAGACTCCCACCACTGTGTCCCCTGTGTCATGTTCACCACAGATTTTAACCCAAACACTCTTCAGTCTTCCACCCTGGGTGTCAATGTCGGCTTGCAGGGACAGGTAGCCTTCCTTGACAGAGAAAGCTACACCCCGGCCCCTTTTGTCCACGCGATCTCTCCTGTATAAGGTATAGCCATCTGTACCTGTGGCCCAGTCATAGGTGTAGTCCCACCAGGTTTCCATTATCCCTATGAGATCACAGTCATTCTTGTTTAGCAGGAGGACCAGGTCCTCCTGTTTATTGGAAGCACAAGTTTCAGTAGCTCTTCCCTTGCCTTGGTTCATCAAGCTTTTGCCCAAAGTCCTACTAGAAGCACCTTAAACAAACTGTGGACACTTGTAAAATTGAAACATACATTACTGTGTATTCAAAATGGCATTCAGCTCCTTACAGCAAGTGTCAGTGTCTGTACAATCATAAACAGATCTGCCTCCAAAACAATCCTCTCATGCTGAAAAGAACCCCATAAACAGCAAAGAAAAGGATGTTTCATATTGTATCAACAAGAAATGCAGCTTAGTAAATACCAAGTTCATGTGTACAATTTCATGTAATATCTTGATGACTCCCTTACCTCTCCATTGAATCGCTTGTCTAGGTATTAATCAGGGAAATTCTGAGAGTCCTTTCATCTGATTAAAACTGGAGTGATTCTACAAAGACCTTCTAAATACCTTCCAAGAAGTAACTATCCAGTATACATTTACAAATTAAGGTAATTCTTTTTAGGAACACTCAACAACATGATACCACACTATAGACAGTTTTAATAAAAGTTCTGAGTTTACTGAATTATCATCTTATCACTCCTTGTCTATCAGCTGTGTTTATTGGTGCAGCCCTCTGAAAATACAATTTCCCACTACCTCTCAGAAATATATATTTTTATTATTAATCGTAAAGGCACCAAAGCACATATGGAATGTAAACTCCCCCCCCGCCCCCCAATGCACTTTGCCTTTGGAATTAGTGCCATACATCATGCAGCTTACAGACTTTTTTTTTAACATATCATTACAACCAGTGCTGGAATATGTGATGAATAATGTACTGTTGTGGCATGTAGGGTTAATGTACTGACATTTTGTCCCGGTAGACTAGGTTGAAATCCTGGTTTTGTTTTAAAGAATAAGCAAGCAAGCAAGCTTGATGGTTTTGTCCTATTCCCTATTCAAGCGCATCAGAAAAATCATCTGCAAAACTGACAGTCAACTCAAAGAAGAGTAGGGGGCATTCCAAATGAGAATTTTACTACATTAACAAAACTTTGTATCCACTTATTCAAAACCAGGGTTCTAGTCTCTCAGTATAACATGGGCGGGGAGGGAAGGGGGAGAGAAAACTTATTTTTGTATTTCAAATTCTCCATTAGCAAATAAAATCTTAATGAAAATAGAGAAGAGACTTGCTTGGAGTAATTTTAAAAATATATAAACAAACAGAAGCACTCTCTCCTAAAAGCTTTATAACATTTACATCAATATAAGGAAGGCTTCTGTTACCTAGAATGTGCTTTTCTCACCTTCACCTCACAACCATTATTCACATATACAAAATTGTATTGAGTAAACTCAAATGGCTTCTCTTATATATATATATTTTTTTTATAAAATCCTTTATACCACACATCACCAAACACTTAAATTAAGAGTACCAATTGCCAGCTAACAAGAGAAAGAAGCTTCCAAGGTGAACTTATGGGAAAATAAATGGCTGACAGGAAAACAGTATAGATTCCAGACAGATGTGGATATATGTGTAAATAGAAAGCTGAACATCCCCAACAATGGAAAGCAAACAAAGTAAAAGGTGGGAAATAAAAGCTTTGAAGACTAGAGGTAAGTGAGAAAGCAGGAGAACAGGTGGATAAAAGCTGAAGTAAAACAGAGCATGTTCATATTAATTATTTTGAATGTGATTTATAGGCATCTCTCAAGCCAGTGAGAAAAGACAGATGGAAGATGGCTTGTCATTAAGGAACAGAGCTGGAAATTAGGGGCACCTGTACACACCATGTTAATTTAATCCTCATTAAATTAAATAGGTTTATAAAATTTAAACTAGTTTATTTTGGAGTGTTGCATCATTGTTTGCACACACTAGGTTTTCAAACTAATTAAGTTTTGGAGTGTCACAACAGTGCTTGCACACGCTTGGTTTTCGAATGAATTAAGGCCAGCTCCTGGCTGGTGCCGCAAGAGAGCAGGATGGTCCAGTGCTGCCCCACCCCGAGCCGGAGCCCCCCAATCCATGCTGTACCATGCAGCTGTGGAAGTATAGAGCTGGCACATGCCATAAGAAAAAAAAAGTGGAAGCAATTTGAAAGTAGAAACAATACAAAGGGGTGAACTACAAAAAGCCGCAGTGTCATCTGATAGACAAAGAGGTTCTTTACACGTCCTTGAATGCCTTTGTATTTGCATGCAACAAATCCATGGGTGCAAACCTTTAATTCGTGGTGAGCCAAACAAAACTACTTCCAAGGAGTTTTACTTTAATGCACCAAAAAGATTTTTAAAGCATCCAGAAAACCTGCTCAAGAAAGGGCAAAAAATGTGGCATGTGCAAAGGTTCTAGAAGATCTGCATTCAATTCTGTCCTCTGCCATGGGTTTCCTGGGCAATTTTGAGCGAACCACTTGATCTGTACCTTATTAATAGTACATCCTTATCTCACAGAGCTACTGTGGGAATAAACCCATAAATACTCAAGAAATGCTCAAGCACTGTGGTGATAAGAACAATATACATATTAAACAGAGAGACAATAGCAAGATCCAACATCTTACAGTAAAAATGGTACATTGGCTAAAGAATTCTGAACCTCCTAAACTTTAAGAGGGTATTGCAGATATTTATGAAGACTTCTAAAGAAAGAAGAACATGCTAACTGGAAAGGAAAAAGAAAAGAACAGCTTAAGCCAAAAAATGAACACAGACATTTTCTTGTAAAATGTTAAATGAATATGGGAAAGCCCTACTGTGCCTTTGTGGCTTCCTTCTTTTTATTTGTTCAAAACAATCCTTCAAAAAGAGCATTTCTAATATTTTTAAAGGTCTAGAGCACTAAATTGTATAGAAATCATTTGCATTTCTTAACACAGATACCAATTCTTTTTATTTTATCATACAATAATGCTCAACTATGAACCGGGCACCATTGTGCTACACGATACATACGCATAGTAAGGGACTACTACCTTTGTCCCAAGGAACTTAAAATCTGAATGGACAAAGACAGACAAAGGGCCAGAGGAAAAAGAACTAAGGTGCAGAGGAATTAAGTGACTCGCTCATCATCACATTGGCAGACCTGGAGACTAAACCCAGCTCTCCTGAGAGTCAATCCAGTGCCTTAGCCTCAAGATTACCATTTCAATTTTTAATACTTCCTCTTTGGCCCTTGAAATCCTAAGGGCTAGAGGAAGAGAATATTGTCAGTTTATGTTCCTTCAGTTTTTACTCGGCAGTTCATGCACCTTTCCTTCTAAGTCTATCCTTCCTCTATTTCCTTCAGCCTGATTTGAAAAAAATGCAGACTCTAAAATCAGCATAAGATTTGGCCTGTCTTGGACCTGCAGGATGAGGGCTCTTGGGTGCTGAAATGACAGTATACAAAAGAGTCTTTCTACCAACTTACAATTCTGTTGGTGAAGTTACTGAAGTCCTTCACTAAGATATGTTTGATCATCTCTGGCTCAGACACCACCATGTATGTACGACGGCCAATGTAGTACCTACAAATAAGGAAGAGAATTGTATCAATAGTTATAGCCAACAGATGATGAATAGCCACCTTCCCCAAGATGCTATAGTAGCTCAAATACGTTCCTATAAATAAATCAAAATAGTTTTCCATTCCCTTTGATAGCTTAGTATCTCCTGCGACTCTCTCTCAAAAAAAGAAAGAGCTGTCAAGTCACTGGTGTTTTAAAAAACCAATGTATATGTGTGTGTAGTTTTTTGCCTCTAATTATTTTCATTACTCACTAAAATCCAATCCTGCAATTTTGTAGAAACCCAATTAGAGGAGGTTAAAATCCTGGGGTTTTTACATGTGCTCTGTGGGGGGGGTATTTAATTAAAGCACCTGCAGTGTCTCCTGTATCAGTGTCCCCACACTTCAAAATGGCGGCAGAAGTGCTTGAACTAAAGTTCATTCATTTAGCTAAAGAGCTCCTGCTGCCATTTTGAAGCACGGGGATGCTGATACATGAGACACAGAGGCTGGCTGGAGCACACTAATTAGCATGCTCCAGCAGACTTGATTAATCGAATCTGCTCTGACACTCTGTAATTCCAGCAGATCAGAGCAGCCTCTTAGCACGTCTACAGGCACCCATGGGTGGTATAAGTGTATGAATTCCTCTCCACGGTGAAACACCTAAATATCTCCAAACCTGTACATCACTAGTTTGCAATTGTTGCAGAAAGACCAAAGAACAAATGGCCCCAAAAATTAACCTTCCTTTACATTCCTTCCCAAACATGGGTCTGTCCAGGTAAAATATAGAGTATCCTGGCACAGAAGCAAAAGCACACCTTGCAATTCTGTTGCCTGTTGTCTCCGGTGGCAAGAGGAGTTTGGACCCCCAAAAATTTGATTCAAGCACTTTTCAGGGGGACCAAATTCACTTTGACACAAAGCAAACAGGAATCATAATATATTTCATTTCAAACTTATTTATGCTATATATTGATCCTTATGATATCAGACCCACTTCACTGTTTCTAGGACTTTGTCCTTCAAATGATTCATTATTTGAATCACAGCTGGTAATGAAGTTTCTAGCCATTCTCTCTCTTGTATCATATAAAATAATTAATCCCATTAAAAGTGTGAGTGTCTATGTGTGTGTGTGGCAGGGGAGTAGATGGGGCCAGGAGGAAAAAAAGAATGGGACAGAGTATAATAAGTAAATCCACTAGTGTATCCAAATGACTCCAAAGTGTCTAAAACTGCTGTTATGCAAGGTTCTGTGCTGTTAATCTGCCTGTGAGACAAACATGTTTAACAGTAGATTATATTTAAGGGTGAAGGAAAAGCAAAGATATATTAAGTGTTCCCCTCAAGGCTCCTTCCTGCTTTCACAAACCCCATGTTTACTGCAACATTCTTCCTAATCTTTGCTTCTTTCTGTTAGGAAAGAAGTTGGAAAGCACTCTGGAAAACTCAATTCCACACATTACAGTAATGAGCTCCTCATTCTTTTCTTCCATCTTAGAAAGAAAAAAGCAAAGCAGAAGGGATAGGGGGAGCTGAGTATAAAACAATGTATGAACTACTCTGTTTGGTCAACATGAGTCCTGATCCTTCAGAAACATCAGCATATACTGAACTTTAAGTACACGAGTCACCATATGCCCGAAGTCTTTACAAGATCAGGGCCTTGTTCTCAAAACCAGGAGGATGTTTCCCTACCAGTATTTGTTTGTTTTCTAACTGTCTAATAGGATAAAAACTCTGAAGCAATAATCTTTTCTAATAAACTACACAGACTTACCTCTGCCATATAAAACCTTCAATTAATCTGGTATTATTACATGGGGATAGTGCCAACCTTGCTTAGACTTAGATTTATTATTGAAAAAAATTCATAGTCTCATCAAATTACCAATATAACAAATCAGTTTAAAAACAAACAAACAGTTTTCTAGCAATCTCACTACAAATGGGCTTATGAATAATTGAGGATAGCCACTGTTATTAAGTTGTTCCAGATAAATCTTTTCTTGGAGCTTATCTATGCATAAAAATTGTATCTCCTAACCACAGACCCCTGAACCCAGTGGGTACATTTGTACTGGTTAAAAAGGGTGCTTATAAGCAAAATCTCTCATTCTTTTATGGAAGGCAAATATGATAAACTAGTGCAAGACTCCCCTATAGCTGTGTAACTGTGTCCACACTTGGACTTGTATAGACTGGTTAAAAGGGGGGGAAAAAAACCCAAAACACCCACACCTCTTACAACATAGAGAGAGACTAATAAAACTTTCTCAAGTGTAAATCAAGTCTTAAGACTAAATCACACTGCAGTATTACGAGTTGGTAAATAAACTCCTGTTTAAACTGGAGCCTCCCAACACAGAGAGCTCAAAACCTCATATTTTAAAGCTAGTATTCTAGGAACAGCAAGTATTAGTAGTCAGGGCACAAAAGGCCTAGTGTCCCAATTTATCACAGCTTGTGACAGGAGTGTGCTTCCCATATGGGAGAAAAGGATGAACAAAATAGTCCCCCCAGCATTCTGTTGCTATAGAAGGTGCAGGGATGTTGGCTTTACAACTCCCTAAGGAGTGCTACTCTAAGCTCTTGAAAAACTGTTCAGCAAAGAACGCAGACTTGCTTACAGGAGCTAGAGAGAAGCTAGGCAAACTTCCAGTATGTTTACCAAAGGCCCTATAGTTCAAGGGGGAGTAAAATGGTAATATATTAAGCAAAGAAATTGAATTTATATCCAGAACATTTTAATAACTGGAACTATAAACACACACACAGTTGTTTGAGCTTCCTTGCTGCAAGTTGGTCCAAGAATGGATAGACAGACATTGATATAAGCCTTTGTAAAATATAGGGACTTGTTTCCCTGTTGTTCAAATTCCACCTACTTCACAAGTTGTCACTACTCCTGTATTGCCAAGAAACTGCAAGTTACTAAGGTAAAAAAGCCTGGCAACACCATGGTCAGTGGCCTATGTTAAATGGGGGAGGGTTGAATTTTTGGGTTTTTTTGTTGGGTTTTTTGGGGGGGGGTTTTTAACTGATATTGCCACTAAATGAATAGATACCTATATATTTAAAGCTACAATCACATTTGCCTTCCCTTTGAACAAAGTCTCAGAAGTCTCAGGATTGGACAAACATTTTTCATGCAAGATCAGGGAGGAGGGTCCTTCTGCTCAGTACCATTGAAGGGAGAAGGGCAGGGATATTTTAAAATGAATTGAATAAAAAACTCCAATTTCCAGGGCCATCAATCCAATACCTTTTCACAGCAGAAAAGGGCCAGATGTGTCTCTTTCCAGAGCATCCCTGTTATCACCAGTCAAAACATAGATTGTTTTGAATTGTCTACCATACCATCACCCCTTACCGTCCATTTTCCCCACAATGATCCCAGCATTTCATAGATTTCATAGATTTCATTTCATAGACATTAGGGCTGGAAGGGACCTCGGAAGATCATCGAGTCCAGCCCCCCGCCCAAAGGGCAGGACGTCAGCTGGGGTCATAGGATCCCAGCAAGATAAGCATCCAGTTTCATCTTGAAGGTGTTCAATGAAGGCGCTTGAACAACCTCCGGCGGCAGGCTGTTCCAGACCTTGGGGGCTCGGACAGTAAAGAAATTCTTCCTTATGTCCAGCCTGAAACGATCTTGTAGTAGTTTGTGACCATTCGTCCTCGTCATCCCTTGGGGCGCTCTGGTGAACAAACGTTCCCCCAGATACTGGTGGTCACCCCTGATAAACTTATAGGTGGCCATCAGATCACCCCTGAGCCTGCGCTTTTCCAAGCTATAGAGCCCCAGGGCTCTCAGCCTGTCATCGTAGGGTCTGCTTCCCTGACCTCTGATCATGCGCGTGGCTCTTCTCTGGACTCTCTCAAGCTTCTCCACATCCTTTTTGAATTGTGGAGCCCAAAACTGGATGCAGTACTCCAGCTGCGGCATCACTAAGGCTGAGTACAGGGGGAGAATGACGTCCAGCCTGGATCATCCGCCTGTCTTCTGGTGTGTATGCTTTGCCCCAAAGTTTGGTGTCATCGGCGAACTTGGCCAGTCCGCTTCTGACTCCAGTGTCCACATCATTAATGAAGATGTTGAACAGTATGGGTCCAAGGACAGAGCCCTGGGGGACCCCACTGGTCACAGGACACCACAATGAGTGACTTCCATCAATTACTACACTCTGGGTCCGACCCCGGAGCCAATTTTCCAGCCAGTGGATCGTGGAGGACCCAAGGTGACAATTGGCCAGTTTCTCCAAGAGACGATCATGGGACACCAGATCGAAGGCTTTTTTGAAGTCAAGATATATGACATCAATCTCTTCTCCCTTGTCCAGGTGATAGGTCACCTGGTCGTAGAAGGAAATGAGATTGGTCAAGCAAGACCTACCTGCAACAAACCCGTGCTGGCTATCCCTTAAGATGTTGGCGTCGGCCAGTCCATTAAGGATGGCCTCCTTAATAAACTTTTCTAAGATCTTCCCCGGGATAGAAGTCAGGCTGATGGGCCTATAGTTAGCCGGATCCACTTTCCTCCCTTTCTTGAAGATAGGCACCACGTTGGCCTTCTTCCAGTCTTCGGGCACTACACCAGAGCGCCAAGAGTTTTCAAAGATCCGCGCTAGAGGCTGGGCTATGATGCTCGCCAGCTCCTTGAGTACCCTGGGGTGAAGATTGTCAGGGCCGGCTGACTTGAAGGTATCCAGCTTCTCAAGATGTTCCTTCACAAAGTCAGCATTAATGGAGGGCAGGGGATCACCCTCACCCGGACTTCCCGGCCCTGTAGCAGGCACAGGCGTCCCATGGGGCTGATGAAAGACCGACGCAAAGTACCTATTTAATAGGTTGGCTTTTTCCTGGGCGTCAGTTGTCAGTTGCCCCATCTGGTTCAGCAGGGGTCCAACGTTGCCCCTGCTTTTCCTCCGGCTCCCCACATATCTGAAAAAGGACTTTTTATTGTCCTTGATGCTCAAAGCTAGCTGGAGTTCAGTTGCAGCCTTGGCTTTCCTGGTCTGCTCCCTACAGGACCGGACCAGTGCAGAATAATCCTCCTTGGAGGTGACTCCCATCCTCCATCCTTTGTAGGCCTTTCTTTTTAGCCTCAGGAGGTCTGCTAGGTCCCTGGAGAGCCAGGGGGGCTGCTGTGCCCTCTTGCTGCCTTTCCTCCGAGATGGAATAGACTTAGTTTGTGCATTGAGGATCACTCCCTTGAGGAGCAACCACTCTTCTTGAACTCCCCTCTCCCTGCGGTCACAGTCCCTTAGGGCCTCACTGACAAGCCTCCTGAGCTTGTCAAAGTCGGCTTTCCTGAAGTCAAGGACTTGCGTGTTGCTGACCGACTTGCCAGCTTTTCGGCGGATGGTGAAGGTGATCAGCTCGTGGTCGCTGTCACCCAGCTTCCCATCGATCACTAGGTTGCCGACTAGGTCCTCCCCAGTAGCCAGCACCAGGTCAAGCAGCACTTTGCCTCTCGTTGGCCCATAGACTTCTTGAGTCAGGTAGAGGTCATCCACGCACGAGAGGAAGCTCTGCGACCGCTCAGATTTTGCTGAGCAATCCTCCCACGAGATGTCTGGGTAATTGAAGTCACCCATGACAACCATGGTCCTGGAGCAAGCTGCCTCAGCCAGGTCCTGGGCAAACTCCTGGTCTAGCTCAGGACTTTGGGTGGGAGGTCTGTAACAGACTCCCACCATTGTGTCCGCTGTGCTGTGTTCCCCACGGATTTTAACCCAGAGGGTCTCCAGTCATCCACCCTGGTCGCCAATATCAGCTTGCAGGGACGCGTAGCTTTCCTTAACATAGAGAGCTACACCCCCGCCCCTTTTCTCTACACGATCCCTCCTGTACAGGGTATAGCCATCTATCCCCGTGGTCCAGTCATGGGTGGAGTCCCACCAGGTCTCCGTGATCCCTATGACATCGTAATTGTTTGCACTGAGCAGGAGGATGAGCTCCTCCTGCTTATTCCCCAAGCTCCTGGCATTTGTGTACAGGCAGGCAAGTGCCCCCTGGGGGGCTCCTTCCTTGCCCACAGATTTTACCAGGGCTGGGGCTGGGGTGGGCTTCCTTGAGTGCCGTGATCCGCTGGCTTTGCAAGGATTGTTCAGCGGGCCAGCAGTGGCGGTAGTCCCCCCGTCCCCCAGCGGGCTTAGTTTAAAGCCCGGTGGAGCAGGTCAGCCAGTCTGGCTGAGAAGAGCCTCCTCCCTAGGGGAGAGAGGTGGAGACCATCTCTTCCCAGCAGCTCGCTGCCTCTCTCGCCAAAGAGCGGGCTGTGGTCATGAAAGCCAAAGCCTTCCTGACGACACCAGCGCCGCAGTCTTTGGTTGACCACATAGATCCTCCTGTCCCTTCTCAGCCCATAGCCTGAGACTGGGAGGATCGACGAGAACACCACCTGTGCCCCCAGACCCTTAAGCCCCGCTCCCAAATCCCTGTAGTGCCTCATGACCTGGCTGGGAGTGCTCCGAGCCGTGTCATTGGTGCCCACATGAATAAGGAGCATGGGATAGTGGTCTGTGGGTTTGAGGAGCTTGGGGATCCTCTCCTCAATGTCCCGGATGCGGGCCCCTGGGAAGCAGCAGACTTGCCGGGCTAAGAGGTCAGGGTGGCAGATTGGCCCCTCCGTCCCCCTCAGGAGGGAGTCTCCCACAACAAACACCTTACGTTTTGTCTTGGGGAGAGCAGGGGCGGGAGTTGCAGTTAGGCCCATGTTGCCTGTGGGGGCCGGCAACTCAGCAGGCTCTGCTGGGGCAGCAAGAGGTGCATACCTGTTGCTCAGTCTGGCGGGGGAGGGGCCTTGGTGCGGCGAGCCTTAGGGCCCTTGACCACCTTGGTCCATGCCCCTGGCTGGACACAGCAGGAGGTCCCAGAGTCCTCCTCTGGCCTGCAGGGAGACTGTGATCTACCCTCTGCCTCCTGGGGGAGAAGGGCCTGGCAGTAGGAGTCTATCTCCTGCTCGCAGTCCCTGATGGCACGCAGTCTGTGGACTGTGGCCTGGAGCTCCTCCAGCTGGCGTGCCAGAGACCGCAAAAGGGAGCAGACCCCGCAAGGGGAGGTCGCCATGCTCCCAGGCCCCAGAGCCTGAAAAAGGGACAGGCAGCCCCCGCAGCCAAGAGCCAGGGGCTCCGTCTGCGTGGAGCCCGGAACCAGGGGCTCCGTCTGGGTGGCCGTCTCTGAGGTGCCAGAGGGGGGGGCCGCGGAGCCCGAGGGGATCCTCAGGGTGCAGCGCGTGCCCATCCGTGTCATGCCTCAGGTAGGCTGGCTACGGCTGGGACTGTCTACCCTGGGGGGTGCGCAGGCAGGGTCTGGCGCCCTCCCGCACGCCCTCCCGCGCGAACTCCGCGCTAACTCACGTGCCGGCAGAGAAGCGCGCCTGTTTGTGCAGCCTGTTCACGTGACTCCCTGGGGGGCTGGGCGAAGTAGGGGCCTGGGCGGGGCTTGACCCGGCCCGGCTCCAATCAGCTGCCGCCTCCCACACACACACTAAGGGGGTTAGCCCCTTCTCTCCACGGGCTCCGCTTACCCCGGCTGCGCTGGGGGTCAGCGGGGGGCTCCGCGGCTGCTGGAGGGTTTCTGGGGGGCTTCGGGAGAGCGGGGGCGCAGCGAGCTTTCACCCGCGCGTCTCTTGCCGCTCCCGCATCTAACTGGGCTTTTTCCCGGTCGGCGGGCCCTTTTAAACTGCGCGCATGTGCAGTGGGCCTGCCGTCGAGGAAGCTGCTCTTAAGGCAAATACGGGGGCCCTGCCCGGGATTTGGGGGACCCTGCCTTACTGGAGGGGGGCTGGTGAGTACCCCCCCTTCTCTCTCTCTCTCTCTCTCTCTCCCTGGGGGGCTGGGCCAAGTAGGGGCCTAGGCGGGGCTTGACCCGGCCCGGCTCCACTCAGCTGCTGCCTCCCACACACACACTAAGGGGGTTAGCCCCTTCTCTCCACGGGTCCCACTTACCCCGGCTGCGCTGGGGGTCAGCGGAGGGCTCCGCGGCTGCTGGAGGGTTTCTGGGGAGCTTCGGGGGAGCGGGGGCACAGCGAGCTTTCACCCGCGCGTCTCTTGCCGCTCCCGCGTCTAACTGTGTGAGGGACAAATTATGGAACCCAAATTTGGATTCTCATAATACAGCGTGAAACAACCACTGACTTTAAGCCCTCAAACTTAATGCACACGGAAGGAGAAATTCCAACCACATCTAATGTCATTTTTGCTGCACCCAAAAGGCCATTCTAGCTGTACTGCACTGTCTATTGTAAAGAGCAACAGATCAGCTCCTAAGCCATTTATCAACATGTATGCTCTGAACAAGACAGCTACCTTCCAAACATTGCCTAACTTCACAGGAAAAGTGGAGTGTGTGGACAGTGTTTTGTGGCCAAGGGAGTATTTTGTGCATAACATCTGTATGGGAAACACCTGCACTCCAATTGCTCTGTTTATAGCCAGGCCATCAACTGACAGAAGGCTTTGATCTTCCTATCTGTTATCAGTCCCATACATTTCTGATGCATTACACTAATCATAAAAAATGCTGGTAGGCAAGAATCAGAGCTTTGTTTTTTAGGTTGTAGTCTGGCTAAGCAGACAAAGATCATCTGGAAAGCCAAACTAAAAATAAAATGATATTATCTCTCTTTTTCCTCAAGGGAGAACAATGAAAATGGAAGGCAGGAAAAAAAATCAGGAGGGGAAGTAAGCAAACATACAGAAGAAAAAGCAAATTTTCTTAATAGGCATTTCACAGGAAGAAGAAATTGCCTCCTTTACTCTCTTCAGAGATGCTTATTCACAGCAGGTGGAGTAATATAAGTATGTTTACTCATTTAAAAATAGACATAAGGTCAACATTGCTCGCATAATTAATTCAGAGGCCAGCAAATTGATTTGTTATGAATACTACCCACATCCAGCTCCTATCAGAAGTACAGATTTTACAGCACTAAGTGGTATGTGACTAACAGTAGCACAGCCCTGATACAATCTCCACAATGGCTGCTACTCTGCACTGAGAGGAAAAAAAAGGAGGGGAAAAAGTATGAGGAACTGATGACTCCTGTGCTAAGCACAGACAGTCAAAAAGCCCAAGGCTGAATTGATTCAGTCTTTGCAGGTTAGTCTAAGCAGCAAAGATTGAACCAATAAGCAAGTGAACAGACATTCACTTTTGATTCAGGAAATGCAGCCACATGACTGCAGTGGCTCAAGCCAGAAGCCAGGGGGGTGGGGTGCTAGAGCACGGCTCTCTGGCACATAACTAGCATGGGCTGTGTGTTCGATTCCTCTTCCAGCTGCCCCTAAGGTTTGGGATTTGCAGTCCAGACTCACAGCAGTAGCACTCTGCAGGGTTGCTCATCACTTCCAGTTCCTGCTTCTAGGTGCCTCTAGGATTTGTAGTCCACAGTGAAGCCAGCACTAAGTAAGTAGGGCAGGGTAGCTCCGTACTTGGGCAAAGGAAAGTTTAATCCTCCTCCCTGGCTCCAGACCCCAGCTGGGGTTAGCTTTGGGGGACAGTGAGCCAGCCCTTGCTGCTCCAGCTAGGGAGGAGACAGCCCAGGGCTGCAAAATGCTGGGATGTTGGGGGACTCTGATTTGATCTGAACCAGGAAGGGGTCAGGGACAGAAGTTTCATAAACCAGTTAAGTCTGATACTACATTCCACCAGGTTTATCTTAAACCAGTTTCAGCCATTTTCAAATTGGTTTATGTATACTGAACTTCTATTCTGTTACAGGTTTAAACCAGTTTCTGATCACTTAAACTGGTTTATGTGCAACTTTTGTCCCTAGCCCTATTGTGCTTGGTATTATTGCAGAACTTAGCAGCTTCAAAACAACCTCAGTCTCTGACGTATTAAGTGTTGTACATAAATGAGATAAATATTTTTGCTTCAAAGAGCTTGAAATCTAAACGGACAAGAGAAATAAAGAATGGGGAACAGGGAGTGTTCTTGCCAGTTTTGCAGTTGGAGAACTGAACCACAGACAGATCAAAGGCATAAAGAAATTAGGCACATGATTTTTCTATTGACATCTTAACCTTCCAAAAACCTCCCAGGAAGGACTTGCTGAAGGGTCAGGAACAGAACGCATCTTCTATATTTCAATCTGTGAGGCTAGACAACCCTTTCCTATCAACCCTTTCCATTTATTTTGTTAACATAAGTACCATATTGGAGGTAAACAGCTTGGAAGCCAAGATGTAGAGAACTCAGACATCCCCATTACTTTTTGAGGAAAAAAAGTCAAATCAAGAAAGAGGTGAACTTAATGTACCTGCTAATGTGACAGACAGCAGAGAGGCACAGAAAAAATAAGTTTCATACCCAGCTCTGCCAATGTACCCAGAGTTAGTCTGCAAACCAACTCTGACTTTTTGACCCCTTCCCTCCTATGTTTCCTCTTCCAGTGATCCAGTTTCACATGTCTGCTGATCCCAAGAAGAAATTTAGATTTGTACAACTATAAAAAGGAGACAAAGCCCTTTACCACCTAGGAGTATATTGCTCAATAATTTCCTTTGACGTGGATTCCCATTTCACAAATGGATTAAAAAAAAAAACCCCACCATGAGAACTATGTCACTCATCCTTCAAAATGTCACTGTAAGAAGCACACTCATATGGCAGCTTGCTTACTGGTACATATTTCTATGCATCATTCTATTTGTCCACATTCTTCAGATTGAAAGTGTTCTCTTCTGACACACAATGAGCAATCATGCGAACTCAAAACTACTAGGTGGTCAAAAGACTTCCTGAGAGGCTTTAGGAAACAGTAGGTGTGTCTACACATGCCACTATGGTGCTGTTGTTACTGCACCATCATTTAGTACTTCCTACATTGCACATGGTTATTTTGAGGCACTATAACGAGGAAGCGTGTCACTATGGCGATGTAGCTACGGCATCACGGTTTTTACCTGCAGATGCTATGTTGCCATAGTGTATTGCTACGGCAACGTAGTGTCACATGTAAATGCACCTGCTGATGAGGAATAGTTCTGGAATTATTAAAGTTCTACCAATTGTTAAAATATGGCTAGGCTTAGATTCTTGTCTGATCCAGTGTACAACTCATCCATTATCCATGATTTACAGAGTTTGTGGCCAGGGCAAATACATGGGCAGCTCGACAATTTTGAAAAGGAGTGGCAGATGCCAAGGTGCATCATCACATACAAAACAACACATTTTTCTCCAGTTAAAAATAAACTAGAAGCTGTATTAATATGCTAGGGGCCCAGGGCTGTATTATTCAGTTTAAAAGTGAGGCAAAAAAAAAATGTCATAGATATCAGGGCTGGAAAGGACCTCGAAAGATCATCAAGTCCAGCCTCCTGCCCCATGGGTAGAAAGTCAGCTAGGATCAAAGGATTCCAGCAAGATAAGCGTCCAAACATTTCTTGAATGAGTTCAGAGTAGGTGCTTGCACCACCTCTAGAGGAAGTCTATTCCAGGCCTTGGGGGCTTGGACAGTAAAGAAGTTTTTCCTTATGTCCAGCCTGAAATGGTCTTGCAGGAGTCTGTGACTGTTGGTCCTTGTTATCCCCTGGGGCACTCTGATGAACAGACGTTCCCCCAGATCCTGATGCACAACCCTTATGTACTTATAGGCTACCACCAGGTCACCCCTGAGCCTTCACTTTTCCAGATATAATGATATAACTTCATTAGAATGAATTAAAAAATAAATAAATTGCAGGCTTGTGAAATAAGAGCTTCATTTCCAGGAGCAGCTAGCAGACAAGAGAATTACAGAACAAAGGATAGTTTGACTGGTGGCATATTAAGACCATTAAAAAAGCAGAGAGGGTTGTTTAATAGCTCTGATGAACAGTTTAGAAGGGATCAGGTAGATTATAATGAGCCATGAAGTCAAATGACTCCCTCAGCACTGCCTGACTGGAAATACTGCTGCCACTGCTAGGCAGTTATGTTTTAAACTCTGGATGGAGCAGGAATCAAGGGGCGTGCAAGTGCATCAGTACAACCCCTGAATCTGCCCCTGGGAGAAGTAGGTGCTTGCTGAGGGCTTTCCAAGGTAAAATAAGGAACAGCTTTAACTTAGGCTGGGGCTTGCTTCAGGATCAGGAGAAAGGCTTCCCTGAAGTACACCCTCCACTACCTGAGCAGAGCTGGGTCAAACTAGAGAATCAAATCCTCCATGACTGTTTAAACTTCTCTATGAAAATGCAATCAAGGCAGGCTACAATATAGGGGCGCAGTAGGGTTTAAAGCATACAGACTGCCACAGCAATGAAACGCACCATTTAACTGTATTATATGATGGCTATGTGGTAACCTACATATAACTGATTTCTGTTTTAGTGCAGGATGAAATGGAGAAAGCTGGAGGAACCATGAATACCACCACCAGCCGCCTTCTACTTGACACCCTAAGAAGAAAGGCAGAGTCAAGAATGGGCATGAAAACTGGACTCTTCCCCATTAAAAGACACACTGTCAGAACACTATAGAGAAGCGTGAGGTTTCTGTGGCACACTTATTCTGCAGTCTGAAAACATCACCTGTTTCCCAGGGCTGTTTTGGTTTATTTTTATCCTGTCGGAGGGGTTAAAACGATTGCCACTACTGCATCCCTTGTGTTTGTGTCACATAACTGCTGTTGATTAGCTGCATCAGTACTCTATTTCATTAATGCAAAAAGAAAGCTGTAAATGGGATTGTGCTTCTATATTATGTTACTGAAAATGAACAGTGCTGTGATCTTAATAAGACATGAGGTTTCTTCTTCTGCCTGGAAGTACTAGTTCTGCTTCTGCCGGTAAAACTGAAAAGTTTTGTAAGTACTTTGACTTGGCAAGACTGGCAGAAGAGGCTTTCTAAGATGTTTTTCCAGCATGATTCCCACCAAGCTTAGATTGCATTTGTCTACATTTTATTATCCAGGCTTGGACTGTGACATTCACTGAGTTGGGATGAAGTTTGTTTTGTCTGCAGATGTTAAACAGTACACCAGACTGACCTCCATGCAATGCCATAGCAGACATTTCCTGTATGTTTCAACACATTTCCATAACTAGCTTTTCTGTAAATTTGTTAGACCAACAGTGTGTGAACTGCTTTACCTCAGTTTCACCTTGCTGTGTCTATTCTAAATCTAAATATTCCATTTCCACGTGCTAGGAGAAAAAACACTAGACAACTGTTCCCAGAAACATGCTGGAAGAGAGCCACATCTGTGAGATTTCAAGAGACTACTTATTCTGTCTGCATTGTTTCTCCTACTTTGCTTCATCCCTATTTACACAGTGCTTGTTTGTCTGGATTGGGATGACTAAGGGGTCTGTTTGTTTGGGTTTCTTTCTTTTTTTAAAAAAATACTTGACAACGTTGTCTACTGTTATCAGACAAGTTAAAAAAAGAGGGGCAAAGGTACAAGATGGCTGGGGTGGATAACTGGATAATGTTATCCAGGATAAACACAGGTGACTCTTCTGGATTCACTTAGAGTGAATAATGATTACTGCTCTGAATTGTAAACAGCTGGACTTGAGAGACAGGTAGATGATTTCCAGGGGAAAAAAACCAACCAATAGCAATATTAAGAGTTACAAGGCAATAGCCATTTAATATTGTATACCTGGATAAAAGCAGCATAATTACTACTACAAGAGAAAGGTTAAGAATGGGATGCTAAATGGGGAAAGACTGGTTAATAGACAGAGCAGATAAAGCCCAGCATACTTTGCACTGTAGAAAATTTTGGGGAAAAAATGGTGGAAGGAAAATGAGTGAAGTTGGGGATTTGAGTGCAAGAAAAAAAAGAGGGCAAGCACACACAAAAGTGTGCGTGTGTGTGGAGGTGCACATGCGCCTATGATTCAGTTAAAGGGAAAGGTCAGGGAATGGATAAAAAGAATACAATGTGTGCAAACATGTGGTGAACATGATCCAAGAAAGAGGTCAGAGGATCAAAATAGGAGCAAGTGATATTTTGGCATAGTAATATATACCAGCGTTTATACAGCAGGTTGACTATAATAAAACCTCGAGTGTAATAAATGGTTAGTTATATTCCCATCATTAAAAAGAAAACCACACTTCATAAAAGCAAGTGCACTTCAAGATGTCAGATTATATAGCTTTTGCCTTCTGCCTCAAAAAGCATTTCAGACCAGTATCTATCCCCAGTAGAACTGCACATCTGGTCATTTGTTATTGTTTTTGAGACACAATACCAGCAAAAAATACAAGCCATCAATAGCCATATGATTTCTGCAACTATTACATGCAACCACATATGCTCTTGCATGTACACTAGCCAAGATTTTCAGAAGCGACAAGTGATTTCAGGTCCTCAATTTTATAGGTGCCCAATCTGAGACATCTTAAAGGGCGCTGGTTTTCAGAAAATGTTGAGCAATAATGTTCTGATAAACGAGGTCCCATTAAATGACTCAAAAATAGGGAACCAAACCTGAAGCACACAAACCTTTTTGTTTCCTTTTAAACTCCGGACTTTTATCTTCCATTGCTTTGTAGATAGCTCAGGGCAGGGGAAGGGGGTAAAATACGGCCCGCGGGCCAGATCCAGCCCACCAGGCCATTCTATTTGGCCCATGGGGCCCTTAAAAAATTTAGAAAATTAATATTTATCTGCCCCTGTCTGCCTGTCAAAGATGACAGGAGCCAGGGGCAGAAGGACCCAGGGGGAGCTGGTGGCAGAACTAAACAGCTGCCACAACAAGTCTGACACAGCCAGGCTGGCCCACCTCCAACCCCGCCACCCCTAACCTCAGCTGGAAACCTCTGCCTAGCAGGGGCTGCTGGAGGCTTCTGGCCTGGGGCTGTTTCTGCCTCCCTGCCCTGGGGGAAACACAGATTAGAAGGAGACGGGTGGGAGCCAGGGGAGGACCACAGGTGATTGCCGGGCTGGCTCCTGCAGTCCTGGCACTGCAGTTAGGAACCACATGGTGCTGGAGCTCAGGTGGGATTGGGGGGAGGGCATGGCTGTGGCAGGCAGGGGAAAGGGGAAGTGAGCGGCATGCAGAGCGCAGAGACAGCTGGTCGGGAGCACAGGGCCCGTGCCGGCACACCAGCGTCAGCGCTGGCAGAGCCCAGAGCAGGGCAGCAGGAGCGCAGGACAGAGGGTGCCTCAGGCTCTATGGAGCCAGCTTGGCTCCCTCCTCTCCCTGCTTGAGCAGCACAGCCTGGCTCCATAGACCCCTGGCAGCCCAGCCTCATGCTCCTGCCACTCTACTCGGGACCCTGCCAGCACTGGCCCCATGCTCCTACCCAGCTGTCACTGCACTCCGTGCCCCTACTCACTGCCCCTTTCCTCCACCTGCCGCAGCCATTTTCCCACTCCACCACACTCCACCACTGGACACTAGGCACCACATGGTTCCCAGCTGCAGCACTAGGACCACAGGAACAGCCGAGACGTGGTGCCAGAGTGACTGGGCAAGGGGGAGGGAGGGGACAAGGTAGTGACAGGAGAAGGGCAGCAAGCAGCAGCATGGGGCCTGTGCCAGCATCCTGGGGCCAGGAGCAGCAGGAACGTACAGCCTGGGCTTGCTGGAGCACTGGGCAGGCTCTGCCTGCCATTGGGGGGGGGGAGGGAAGGGGAGGGAGGGCTGTGGGCAAACCCTCCCCCTCCACAAGCCACAATTCTCATCAGCCACCCTCCCCCCTCCCACACACAGTCCCCCACAAAACCCATACCCACCCACACCCCACGAATCCCACACACACCCTCCCTCACACCCCACATAGCCATAAACCTACACCCACCCTCCTGCCCACACCCTCCCACAATATACAAAAGTAAGACTTAATTTTAAGCTATTATACTATCACCTCTATGTGCACTACACTTGATCTAAGCCTTCAAGAGTCTGAGAAGTGAAAACACATGCAAGATCAGGACAAAAATATTTTTTGAAATCAAATTAATTAATGTTGTAGTACATGTTTGATTTTTAGACTATAATTTGGTATTTTTCTGGTTCAGAGATGGCAAAACCCCTTGATGAATGGAGTAATTCTGGGGAGCACGGGAAGGGACTTCTGGTGGCAAAGGTCAGGGGCTTAGGGGGCAGGACTTCTGGTCCCACATTGGCAACCAGGGGGCAGGGCACCTGTCTAGGGGCAGGGCTACCCACGCGGCCCTTGATGGCTTGCCAAAACTCGGTACGCGGCCCTCCGCCCAAAATAACTGCCCGCCCCTGAGAGAGCTTATCTGGTTCAACTCACAAATATTATCAGCAGTGGTTGGCAATGAAATGTTTTATTTTTAGTGCATTCAGGATGAATATATACCAGCTTTTCTTTCAATATACCATTTTCTAGTTGTATACTAATCTTAACTCAAACCAATAAGGCAGTTTACAGTACATCGCACACTATCATATATTGCGTGTATAAATGTTGCGTCTCCCTTTGCTTATGCTGCATTCGTGTAGTTTTGTTTTCTTCAGAACCACTTCTCTCTTCCTGTTACTGAAACACTAACTCTTAGAGGTACCAGGTAGGCATAGGATACAATAGAAGAAAGATGTGTGTTAATTTTCAGGGTAGTCAACATGGCATAAGATGAACATGAGCCTTCAATGTGATGGTGCAGCTAGTAAAGCAAGCAAAACGCTGGCTTGCATCCATAGATGCTTGTCAAGCAAAACCTGGGACGTCATTCTCCCATTGTACTCAGCCTTGGTGAGGCTGCAGCTGAAGTACTGTGTCCAGTTTTGGGCTTCACAATTCAAAAAGGATGGGGAGAAGCTTGAGAGGGTGCAGAGGAGAGTCACACACGTGATCAGAGGTCAGGAAAACAAACCTTATGATGAGAGGCTGAGAGCTATGGGACTCTTCAGCCTGATAAAGTGCAGGCTCAGGGGGATCTGGTAATAAACCTATAAGTTTATCAGGGGTGCTCATCAGGATCTGGGGGAACGTTTGTTCACCAAAGCGCCCCAAGGGATGACAAGATCGAAGGGTCACAAACTCCGCCATGAATGATACAGACTGGACATGAGGAAAAACTTCTTTACTGTCCAAGCCCCCAAGGTTTGTAATAGACTGCCGCCAGAGGTGGTTCAAGCACCCACTTTGAACGCCTTCAAGACACATTTGGATGCTTATCTTTCTGGGATCCTATGATCCCTGCTGACTTCCTGCCTCTGGGGCAGGGGGCTAGACTCGATGATCCTTCGGGGTCCCTTCCTGCCAGAATGTCTATGAAATCTATGAAACATGTAATGTTGAAGTCGTGAACCTGAACTACATCTATAGACAAAAGGAGAAAAAAAAAATGGGGCGGTGGGGGCACTGAGTGCATGAGAAAGGAATGCAGGTTTGTTAAACATAAAGTGCAACTGGTTAATCTATTGTGGTTACTAATCTAAGGTATTTAAACATCAGAAATTGAACACAGGGTCTTATGATGATAAAAAGTATGGGAAACAATAACTAAAAGCAGCACCATCCCTTCAACTTGAAGGTAGATCTGTCAGCTGAGTCCCTCATCCATGTTAAGTGCCTATAGGTGTAGCAGCAGTGTGGCCTCTACTGTATATAAGAACTATATGTTGGCTATACACACACACACACACACACACACACATATAGTTTTATTTTTTTTAATATATATTACACACACACACTATATATAAGAACTATACGGTTGGTAAGAACTCTATGTTCTTACTAACCATACTATGGTCAATAAGATATAAAACTTACCAACTGCAATGGATTCAAAATTGCACCCCCTACATAGATCTACGGAGATATCCGAGAAATCAAAGCCATGGCTTTCTCTTTCTCTTCTTTTTTCACCTTATATTAACATGCCCTTTAAATGTGTTCTTTTAATTAGATTTCCTTTACTGCAATTCCCACTCACTGTGTGTGTTCTTAGTGTCAAGCCACTATTAAGTCTCACTTTCTTATCATCAGTAATATATGTATATCAAAGTAGAAAAAGGACAGCAAACACATACTGCCTTCCTGAGAACAATCTGAATCCTACAAGACACAAATGTTGTCCCAGGAAAAATGCATTTTTTTTTAAAAATCCCTTAATGGCTAACATAATATGTAATTCTTCTATATAGTCATATTACATACATACACACACGCACTTCATTTGGTTAATGCATTATTAAACATGCACCAAGCCAAATAAAAGTCATTTCTTAATACTTTAATCATTCATCATGAAACCGCTACCAGAACTCTTTAGGATGAAAATGTTAAGCTGCGTACATGACCAAACTAAATTATCTTGAGAAGTAGCCAATATACGACCATGTGGGTACATAGGGGAAGTAGGGCTATAATATAAACCCAGAAGAAGCATTAACAGATATTATAAAAATTATTTTTTTTAAAGTAAAATATTATTGTTAATAATAAAGACTGCAGCATATGGTTCCAGGATAATTTATTGAATCCATGCAGTTTGAGTTGCACTTGACTTTAAAGATCTGCTTAAAAATAATAAAATAAAGCACACTATGATTGATTTCCTAACCTCTCCCAAGCATCAGAAAGAGACAAAGGAAACTGAGATTCAACAGTGTACTTCTGATAAAAAAGAATGAAAAGACTGCAAGATTGTGGATGGGTAGTAACATCCTCACTAACAATGGGTCAATCTTTGACACAAAGCATTGTAGAAATAGAAATGATGAATGTTACTAATAATGGATTTCAGAGGCAATAGCTGCCAGGAATATCTGCTATTACCAATGGACAACAAAACATTCTGAGAAGCAGTTGAGTCACTAGTTTCACAGCACGATAGATTATGTGCTAATTTAGAAATTAAAACTGATTAGCTCAGAAAAACAAAACTCCAAGTCTGTGGGTAGGTATGAGAGTAGCTGTCCACAAATTCAAAAGGGTTAGATCTTCAGCAAGTCTAAATTACTATAACGTCACTGAAATCAATGGAGGTATACTCATTTTGACCAGCTAAGGATCTGTCCTGGTAGTTTAATGTACTACAACAGGAAAAGATGGATACAATTTGGAACTATAAGTCTAGAAGAAGCACTGTCTAGGGTGACTAGGGCTGACCTACTTTTTTTAATATCATGCAGTGTTTGAATGCAATTCCTTGCATAATTTTTAAATATCCTTAGCTCAATTTTCTTTACAATTTTGTTATAAATAGTATCACCTTTGATGCGCAAAGCTGATAGGGGACATTTTTTTTATTCCCTCTTCATCATCTCTACCACCCTCCATCCACACCAGTGGCCCCTGGGTTATTTGTATGGCAGCTTTTCTCCTTCCCTTAGAAACAAAGGTGCTGCATCTTGTACAGATAAAGGAAAATAACTCACTGCAACTCACTCTCTTGCCCTGAACACTGTGCCTACCTGGGTTTAGTGCACATCAGGGTCAGTCCCAGCTACATGTAGGCTATTTTGGACCTGTGCTTGGTAGTGTGGCATGCTAATGAGACTCTTGACCCAGACATTCTTCCTCTTTAGCTAAGCCCCAAACAGTCCGTGACTCAGGTTCCTAAGATAATCAGACCTTTTGAAGCCCTGGAGAGTTTGTCTCTTTTTTGAACCCTCCTGCTAAGTGTTGCCAGGAAAACATTTCCCTTTGTTACTTTTGCCCAGTATCTAAATCTCTAGTGCTTATGGGAGCCATGCCCTACAGCCCCTCACCTCATATAGCAGTAGGTCTAAATATACAAAATCTCAGGAGCCCAGAATTCAGGGGTGATCCCAAACAGAGGAGTATGTTGCAAAGAAAAGATTTCTGTAAGAGATGCATTCTGAGCTTCCAAGGCTTTCCTAAAAACAATGAGAAACAGGCTTTAAAACCTCTGAGCTATGCTTGAGGCTCCTTTATATAGATATAGAGAGAAAAGGAAAAAAAGAACAAGTTCATCCTTGACAACTGCAATGTCAATAGAATTATACCAGCAATTAGCTTGGCTCTCTGTTTCCATACAAAAAAAAAAAGGCTCCAAACAATGAGAACAAACATTTCTGAAATGGATTGCTCTTATCAAAAGTTATCAAAGACGAAAATATAAAAGGGTCTGAAATGCTTAGAAAAGGAAGAAAGCAAAAACAAGATCATCCTGCATCAGCGAGAAAAATGGAAAGGAACGAGAAGAGCACATACATAGTTGCAGTGCCTGTGACTCTGACAGCCACTATATGCCATGGCTTTCAGAGGTTGCCATAAACAGCAATGTTGCTATAAACCAGGAACATGAAAAAATGAATGGGGGTGATATAATCCTGGGGCTGCAGATCTGCTTCCTGTTGTGATGGGCAGAGGGTGATAAACTTAGAGGCAGCTCCATTTTTCAGACACAGACAGTTATCTGTCTTTCTCATTTCACTTGGCATCTGCTCAGCCACTGGGATCTGCTCAGCTTCCAATTACACATGAACCTAACCATACAGATGATATTGCTAGCAACACCACTACAGTCTTCAAGCTCAGCACAGTAAACTGGGTTCCACTTCTCTGACAACAGGGCTTGGCTGGCAGCAGCCTGAAGGATTTGAGGACAGGAGCTGGAATGAACCACCAACACAATCATCCTGAGAAAGCCAAAGGCAGACTACATGCTCAGTAACGAGATCTAAAGGAGAGGCAGAGAGGATGATCCATGGAGCACAGCGATCAAACCAACTCCATATTATGACCCAATAGTAAAACAAGGAGTCAGGGAAGTAATGGGGAGGAAAAAAGCTTACGTTGGATATATGCAGCCAAAGGCCTTGTGTGGTGAGCTAGGGACCAGAAAGTTATGAGTTCAAGCCTGGGTGTGTGGCCCTGAGCTTCCTAGCTGGAAATAACAGCCCTGTCCGAGGTGAGAATTTTTTTTTAAAGGAAGTATGGGTTGGATGAATGGACTATAAGGTGGATAGAAAGCTGGCTGGATTGTTGGGCTCAGCAGGTACTGATCAATGGCTAGATGTCTAATTGGCAGCCAGTACCAAAAGGAGTGTCCCAGGGGTTGGTCCTGGGGCCAGTTTTGTTCAATATCTTCTTTAACAACCTGGAAGATGGGATGGAGTACACCCTAAGCAAGTTCACAGATGACACCAAGCTGGGGGAAGTAGTAGATACGCTAGAGGGTAGGGCTAGGATTCAGAGTAACATAGACGAATTGGAGGATTGAGCCACAAAAATAATTATAAAAAAAAAAAATCTCATGAGGGTCACCAAGGACATGTGCAAAGTCCTGCACTTAAAATGGAACAATCCCATGCACCAGCACAGGCTGGGGGCTGACTGACTGGGCAACAGCTCTGCAAGAAAGGACCTGGGAGTTGCAGTGAACAATAAGCTGGATATGAGTGATCAGTGTGCCTTTGTTGCCAAAAAGGCTAATGGCATACTGAACTTTATTAGTAGGAGTGCTGCCAGCAGATCAAAGGAAGTAATTATTCCCCTCTGTTCTGCACTGGCGAGGGCACATCTGGAGTACTGTGTCCAGTTTTGGGTCCCCCACCATAGAGAAGTTGGAGGGAGTCCAGCGGAGGGCAACAAAAATGGTTAGGAGGCTGGGGCACATAACTTCTGAGGACAGGCCAAGGGAACTAAGCTTATTTAGTTTGCAGAAGAGAAGACTGTAGGGGGATTTGATAGCAGCCTTCAGCTAACTGAGGAGAGGCTGAAGGAACTCGGGTAATTTAGTCTGGAGAAGAGAAGACAGAGGGGATTTAGTAACAACCTTCAACTGCCTGAAGGGTGGTTACAAAGAGGACAGAGCTAGACTGTTCTCAGTGGTGGCAGATGACAGAACAAGGAGCAATGGTCTCAAGTTGCAGCAACGGAAGTTTAGGTTGGATATTAGGAAAAAACTCTCACTAGGACGGTGGGGAAGCACTGTAACAGGTTACCTACAGAAGTGATCCATCTTTTGGAGGTTTAAGGCCCGGCTGCAATGATCTATTTGGGCATGGTCCTGCTTTGAGAAGGGAGCTGGATGACATGACCTCCAGAGGTCCCTTCCAACCCTAATTTTCTATGATATACATTTTAAACAGTTTCCTGTGAAGAAGTTGAGCATACAAAAACAGTTTATTTTCTTTTAAATTCTTAGTAATTGTAATACATCATAGATTGCATGTGATCGTGTTGTCAGCTCAACACATGACAATTCAGCTCTGGAACAGAAGATGACATCTACTTTCTTCACGACCCTGGACCTTGCAGTAATCTATACCTACCTGCACAAAGTGCCATGTTACTGTAAAAAGCTACTATGCTGATTTGGTCACACCTGTGTGCCCCACGTTGTACGGGAGGCACTGCTAAAGACTGAAGACACTAGAGAATCAAACCCTTCAGACAATGCCAGTTTTGGAAGCATCTGGCATCCCTTCCCCAGAGTCCTTGTCAAAATGCTCATAGTTGTATCAGTCACAAAGAGGTGTGGATTATTCCTGGGTGATAAAAGGGATGCTGCTTCCCACTGCCCTTCAAGTCTGCTGTTCCTGTCTACCTCTTTTCATTGTCAAGTACATTGATAAAAGTCTGGATATCTCAAACAATTTTATTCTATGGATATTAGAGGGAATGGATATATGGCATGATTACTCCGGAGTAATTTATCCCAGATTTTATTCTGTCATAAATTCACTCCTTAGTAAGGAGTAGGTACACAACCAGCTTCCCCGTGCCAACTGTCTACAGTACATACTCTAGGGCTTCAATGGAGTTACATCAGTTCACATCAGCTGAGAATCTGGCCTGATATTTTAACTTCAAATAGAATGATGCTGATTTATGCCATCCATAATTCCAGCCTGCTAGATTTGGGGGGTGTGAATTTCAAGCACTAGTTTTTCACTAGTAGTATAATTCTTTATGCCACACTCATTCCAGTATACAACAGTGCCGTCTTCCAGTTTCATTTATGTCACTGTAAAAGTGACTGGGACTAAGTCCTAAAGACCACTCCTATGGCTATCCAGGAGAGTTATACCAGTATAACTATACCCACACCAGTATAACTGGAAAAAAAAATCTCACAAGTGGACAAGAACATACAAATTACCATTTACTGGGTCAGACCAAAAGCCCCTCTTGCTTAGTATCCCGTGTCACACAGTGGCAGAGAGTGGAGGCTGAAAGGGAGAGGGAACTGAGCATGACCAGGGTTTTTCCCTACTGCTTCTCTCTCACTTGTGGCTCCCAGCATTTAAGATCTAGGAAGTTATATTTCAGAGGATGTACCCCTAACTCCCATGCTCAATAGCTACTCATGCCCCTTTCCTCCAAGAATTTGTCCAATCTCTTTTTGAATTTGGCTAAACTGTCAGCTTCCAACAACACCTGGGGACTATGAGTTCAAGACTTTAATTACACGCAGTGTGAAAAAGAACTTCATTTTGTTAGTCTTAAACTTACTACCTACCAGTTTCATTTTGTGACCCCTTGTACTGTGAAATGGTGAATAACAAATTCCTATAGACTTTCCCTTCTCCATTGAGTATTTTGTAAACCTTTATCATGTCCCCCCTCAAGTGTCTCTTTTCCAAACTGAATAGGCCTAGCCTCTTTAGCCTCTCCTCATAAGAAAGGCCCTCCATACCACTAATCATCCTTGTTGCCTTTCTCTAGATCTTCTTTATCCTTTTTGAGATGTACAGACAAGAACTGGGCACAGTATTTAAGACACACCAGAGATTTATAAAGGGACATAATGATACTTTTTTTTTTCAGTTCCCTTCTTAATAATCCCTAACGTCATTTGCCTTTTTGACAGCTGCTGAGCACTGAGCTGATATTTTTAGAGAGCTGTCCACAATGACTCCCAGATCTCTTTTCTCTGTGGTAACAGCTCGTGTAGAGCCCATCATCATGTAGATATAGTTCAGGTTGTTCTTGCCAGATAAATCACTTCACACTTATTTACATTGAACTTCATCTGCCATTTAGTTGTCCATTTGCTCAAGTGTGCCAGATCCTTCTGTAGTTCCTCACAGCCTGCCATAGTCTTTACAACTGAATAATTTTGTGTCATTGGCAAAATTTGGCCACCTTACTATGCACACCCTTGTCCAGATCATTTATGAATATGTTAAACAGCTCTGATCCCAACACAGATCCTTGGGGGACCCTCACTGTTTACTTCGTTCTAACCTTAAAACTGACCATTTATGCTTGCTCTTTGCTTTGTATCTTGAAGCCAATTTCTAATCCATGAGTAGACATTCCCTGTAATCCTATGACTATATAATTTAGTTAAGGACCTCTGATGGGGGACCTTGTCAAAAGTATATTTGGACTTCCAAATAGCCATGTCAGCTGGATCACTCCAAGCCACCAACTTATTGGCACCCTCAAAGAATGTCGGCAAATTTGCACTCTTCCACCACCATTCCTGGATGGTTGTACATAGAGGAAGGAGCTGGTCCCTTAGACTAAGGCAGAGCCAATCAAAAGTCTTTCTGGTTCCTACAAAACAGGGGTAAACTGGCAGTAGCATAACAGGCCTCTCCTATGATTCAGAAGGCAGATAAATGAGGGACCTGTTGACCAGGGAAAAGGAGAGCAGTTTTCCTACCTCAATGAACCTGCTCCTATAGCAGCCAGGGAAAGGGAGGGGAAAAGAGGCATGGAAACAATGTCCCTACCTGCTCTTTGTAGGGAAATAAATTATTCAAATACTTCAATTTAAAAAAAGGAAAAAAAAAAAAAAAGAAAAATCACTGTGCACAACTCATGGAACACATTTTCAATTCAGAATCCAAATACACATTTGTCGAGGTTGGAGTCCACCAATATTCACTGTATGTACCTTTGTATAACTACACATTGTACTTATCTATTTGCATGTGTTAAAATTTTTCCATCAATAACTCTGGGTGCTAGAGTACAATAGTAATTAAAGCACAAAATATCAGCAACCAAGATCTACATAATGAGCTTTCCTGCAACTTCATACAGCACTTGTCAGCTATGCTAATCACCAACATCCCCCCATATTTTCACCATCTATTTAAAAACCTCAGCCCACCTCCTCCCTAAATGTTCAAAGAGAAAAGATGGGCTTTGCAATTTAAGATTAACAACTTCAGGCTCTCATAGATTAACAGTGGGTAGCATTTGTAATTTAAATTAGGAGGGCTCCAGCTTGAATGGATATGCTGACTACATTATTCACTGAGCAGAGGTTTCCTCCTCCCTCCTCCTCTTCCTGCCCCTGTCCCAGGGGAAGGGGCAGGACTGCACACTGTGCTGCTGGCAAGACAGCACCCACGTAGCATCAGGGGTGGATCCAGGGAGCATGTACTGGTGCACGGGCATCTCCCCTTTGATTCCTGCTTCACCCAAATTTTAAAACCAACTGCCTGGCAGTGGCAGCAATATTCCTAGTCAGACAGTGCTGAAGGAGTCACTTGACTTCATGGCTCCTTATAATCTACCTGATCCCTTCTAAACTCTTCATCCCACAGGTATTAAACAACCCTCTCTGCTTTTTAATGGTCTTGACATGCCACCAATCAAGAAGCCTTTGTTCTGCAATTCTGTTGTCTTATCTGCTCCTAGTAATGAAGCTCCTATTTCACAGTCCTGCAGAGTTGTTTTTAACTCATTCCAATGAAGTAATGTTTTTGCTTCCATTTTAAAACTGAATAATACAGCCTTAGGCCCCTGGCACATCAGTAAAGCTCCTAGTTTATTTTTAACTGGAGAAAAATGTGCCATTTTATATCTGGTGATACATCTCACTATCTGCACCCCTTTTCCAAAATTCTAGATCCATCCATGCATAACACAGTGCAGTCGGGGAGCAGCCAGGGCAACAAAGGTGAGGTAGGGCTCACCCACCCCAATCTTATGCAAAATGCTAAACCATTAGGACCACCAGACATGTAAAGACAGGCACTAGGAATGTACTAGAGATACCACAGACCCTATTCTGTGCTGTTGTTGCACCTTGCATAAACATGCCCATCTGTGCAGCCTGCAAAATGTTATCATTTATATATGGTACCATTTCACACCAGTTTTGCACAGGTGGTTCCATCCTCTTTGGCACCACACTTCAGGTAGTTAAAGGCTGTTATTAAATCCCTTCCTAGTCTTCTCTTATCCAGACTAAAGAAGACCAGTTCCCTCAGCCTCTTCTCACGAGTCATGTGCCCCAAGCCCCAAACCATTTTTGCTCCCCTCCACTGAATTGCCTCTAATTTGTCCATATTCTTTCTATAGTGGGGGCCCCAAAACTGGGCACAGTACTTCAGATGTGGACTCATCTATTGAGTTTTGTCCTCGCAGCTGAAACACTGATTCTAGTTCAGTGATTCCCAAAGGGCATGTTGTGGTACACTAGCATGCTTTGAGAGCAGTAGAAGCATGCCACAAAAATATATCTACTTTTTCTTTCTTTATTAATCCCTCTTTTTTTTTTTTAATACTTTAAGCTGCAGGGGGCACAGCATGCACGCTGAGCAGGGTGCACTGTAGTCATATGCCCTGGGTGCAGACAGCATAGTGGCAGCAGTTTGCAGATGTCCAGTCCCAGAGTAGCTCCACAGCTGCTGGAGAGCAGAGGGTTGGGAGAAGCAGCAGCACTACCAGGACAGGACATCTACGAAGGGTCACAGCTGCGCCCTGCATGCACCCCAGGAATATGGCTATGCCATGCACCTGGGCACTCGGTGCCACAATCTGCTCTGCATGTATGCTGTACCTCCCCACTGAGGAGCTAGGTGCAGGTTCCCCCTCCCAGATCCAGCTGATCATGGGCAGCCAGAAGCCGTCTAACCTGACCCTTCACTCCCACCACACTGAGCTCCAGAGAGCTCTCAACAACAAGTGTCCCTGTGCTCTCTCCCTGCCCCATTGATGCCTGCACCTTATGGCTTCCCAGGGCACTGCAGAATTTATTTACACCCCCCGCACAACCCACAGCCCTGGGGCATACAGCAGAGAGACTCTATGAACCCTGTCAGAGGGGCTCCCATCCCAGTTCAGTCTGATAGTGTCCCCACAAAGTGTGTTACCCCCATGCCTGCACCACTACCATGTCTCCAAGCCCCCTGGCTCCCTGGCTGCAGTGTGAGGGCAGCTTCTAGCCACTGGGGAGCTGTATTAGGACCGGACATGTACAAGATGTCACTTTTCCCCCTTTTTTGGGGGTGTAAGAGTAAAGTACCAATTTTAATCCAGAAAAAAAAAGTGCACGCCCCAGGTATAAAAAATTTGGGAAACAGCTCTAGCTCAATTTTGTCCACAAGGCAGAGGGGAGGAGTTTAAGTCTGTACCGTTGTAATGGGATTATCTTTTTTGCTCTATGTATATAGAATGCAAAATGTACTACAGTGGCTGTCTACACCCCAACCATAATGGAGAAAAAAGCTGACTATGATAAGATTATGTTGGCTATAAGTATAACAACAACAGAAGTCTTCAGCTACATGATTTTGAGACCATTAGGCTGAAATGCATCAATGCTATATATACCTGCTTCTTACAACCACTGACTCAGGAACAAAAAAAGAGAGAAGGCCCAAACAATTAACAAGACTTGTTTCAGGGTGCAAGTGATTCAGGCATTAAAAGTAACAATGACCATAACATATGATGTCAATTAATGACCACAACTTTGATGTCAATTAATGTGTGTGGGGAATCATGCCCAGGGGTAGTTTTATACTATACCCTAAACTTCAGGCAGGAAGTTTATAGGGACAATGCTATACTGATTTTTAAAAATAGATAAAAGTTTCAGTTTTTGATGGAGCCTGTTTAAACAGTAACACCCTAAATGCTGTAAGTTTAACAACTGGCTAGCTAATGACACAGGAAAGAGTAAAACTGTCTACATATGAAATGCTGTCAAATAGGGTCAGGGAATAAAGAGAAATACATTCCTTCTATGATAAGATGATGTGGGTGAAAAGGCAATGGATGTGATGTACCTTGTCTTTAGGAAGGCTTTTGTCACTGTGTCCAACAATTTCATTAACAAGGTAAGGCAATACAGACTAGATGAAAGTACTGTAAGGTGGGTACATAACTGGTTGGAACTGAAGTGCTCATCCCCCAGCCCACAGGCCAGATCTTGCTTGCAGAGCCATGTGATGTGATGCGTGGGACTCCTCAAAGGTACAGACATTTAGCAAGGGAAGTGATGGCAATTAACGCTGCCACTGCCCTGCCACTCCAAATTTCCGAGCCACATGGACAAGATATGGCCCCACATACAGAGGTGAAGACAGAATAAGGCGACAGGGCCCAAACCAGCACGTACTGGGCCAGGGTTGGGACAGTGGGGCTTGACCCCACACACGTGAGGCCAGGGCAGTAAGACCCAATCTACTGCTGCAGGACTCTGGTCACAATAAGGCATGAAGGATCAGATATCTGATCTGGGATGTACTGGATTGGGCCCTGGCCCTGTGTGTACCAGATCTGACCATGGACTACCCCACACCACTCATCCGGTCTACAGGGCTAAAAGACTGGGTACTGCTGATTTGGACAGTGGGATCAAGTGCATGCTTTGCAAATTTGCAGATGACACAAAGTTGAGCAGAGTTGCAGAGGGCAGGGCTAGGATCCAGAATGACCTCAACAGACTGGAAAAATTGTCTGCGACCAATCAGATGAGATTCAACAAGGATAAGTTCAAAGTCCTACACTTGGGACAGAACAATTGTATGCACAAATTCAGACTGAGGCATGACTTGCTAGGCTGTAGTACTGCAGAGAAGGCACTTGGAGTTATTGAAGACTGTAAGGTGAATATGAGCCAAGAATGTACTACTGTTGCAAAAAAAAGGCCAATAGCATTCCAGGCTGCATTAACAGGGTGTCACTTGTAAGTCGAGTGAAGTGATTCTTCCACTCTATTCAGCACTAGTGAGGACTTACCTGGAGTACTGCATCCAGTTATGGGCCCCACGATTCAAGAAGATGTGGACAGATTGAAAAGAAAACTATTACAACAAGAGCAACAAAAACTATTAGAGGCCTGGGACATGTGACTTATGAGGAAAGACTGAAAAGGGAGATATGGTAGCATTTTTCAAATATCTGAAGGCCTGATCACAGACAGGATGGAGATGGGCTTTCCTCTGTGACTAGGAGCAACGGCCTCAAGATGCAGCAAAGGAAATTTAGGTTGGAGATTAGAAGGAGCTTTCTGACTATGGAGGTGGTCAAGCATTGGAACAGGCCACCTAGAGAAGTTGTGGAATCTCCACCCTTGGAAATTTTCAAGGGCAGGTTGGACAGACACTTGGCTGGGATGGCTTAAATCAGGGATGATCCTGCCTTGAGTGGAGAACTGATCCAGATGACCTTGTGAGGTCCCTTCCAGCCCTATTTTCCTCGGATCCTATGATTCCATATTTATCTCCCCATTAATGCTTTTTTGTCACAATAATTTTAGGTGTTTACATGTACCACTAAACACCTAAATGCAAGGTGTTTTTCAGGTACAAATGCAATCATATCTGTTATGGCTCTGATTCAAGAATGTATGTAAGCTTGTGCATAATGCAAAGTATGCTAGTAGCCCCATGGACTTTAATGGGATTACTCATATGCCTAAAATTGGCCCAGTCCTTTGCTAAACTAGATCCAATGTGAGTGACCATTTGAGAAGCATTTAAATTACTACAGTTTACAGAAGTAGTTCTTAGGAATTCTGTAGAATCAAAAGAACCGTATTCCAATATAAAAGGAAAGCAACACGTGAGTGAGAAAAAAAAAAATCCTTGTCACAATGGTTACACAGTAAGGTAAAATATTTTTATGCAGGCCAAGAAGTTCATCATCCTCTTATAAAAAATTGCAACTCAACTCAGCTTAATAAACAAAAAACTTTAACCATTTACCAGTAATTAAAAATAGTAATTAAGGCAGATGTAGCTCAGAAGTAAGAACCCAATTTTTATTCCCCATCCTTGCTCAGGCATGTTTTTCTCTAGCTATAATATAGAAAATGTATTGTTTAAAACAATGTAGGAAGCCCACAAGAGCTCCTGAGTCCATTAGACCACCCGTGGAAAGCTGGAAATCACACAAGATAAAGTTATTTCAGAAAACTAAAATAGTTTCTTTACAAAAGGTCTTCAGAGGCAATGATGAAATACCTGGCCTGGGATTACTCTTTCCAAGGCAGGCAGAAAAATACCTTGCCGAAGAGAAATAGCCAAAAAACAGGCTTACGAAATTCAGTGGCAACAAGTATGTTATTTCTATCTAACTACGTTGATAGGGCCAAAATTTTGCCCTTTGTGTTCTGAGGAAAGGGGAATGGAATAGAGATAATTTTTTTTTTTTAAAAGGTCAAGATTGACAGCCCTGGAAACACGTATCCACTTTTTAGTCCCAGAACAGTAGAGCAAACAGTTGCTCTACAAGCCTTCACCATGACAACTCATCAGCGTACATTAATCCTGAAGCAGAGGGACTAGGAGAAGAAATGAGAAAAAAGGATTCACTGTCCACAATTGTGTGATTCTTGACCTACCTGCAAAAATGGCTAACAAAGCCATCTAGACCATTTAGAATGATGTTTGGCGTAGACAGCCACTAAGAAAGCATCATCATCTCATTCTGCATAGATTGCTGAAAAGCTATCAGCTGGCAGTGTGATTTACAATCATATCTAACCTCGGCTATGTTTCAGCTTAGTGACTGGACCCATAACCTATTCTAATCCTTTAAGCCACATAGCCCCCTAAATGACTAGACTTGATCTTGGTTCCAGTAATGTATTCTTTTTCCACTGGATGGATCAGACATTGTATAACTGCATAAACTCTTAAGAATACTCAGCCTGTTGTTTTAACTCATTTCCTACATCGTTTCTTAAAACTGAGTTATCAATTACAAAAAAAAAAAATAATAATAATTTAGGGAAATGTAGTTCTTTTCACATCAAAATTATCCCCAATTATCTCCCAAATTACCCAATTATGCTTTGGCTTTACATGTATATACCCATATCATGACCCCAGACTTTGCAAATCCATTGTGTAGTGCCAATTAATCAAGTCTGTCGGAGCATGCCAATTAGTGTGCTGCAGCATCTCATGTATTCAGCATCCCACTTTTCAAGTGGTGGGGGGCGTGCTTTAACTAAATTAAAGTTTGTCAAATGAGCTTTAGTTAAAGCACCCCCGCTGCCCTTTTGAAACACAGGATGCTGAATTCACGAGATACTGTGGAGTTTTAATTCGAACAGCCAAGAGCGACTCTAATTAACCCCCCCCACCCCTTCCCTTAGAGCACATGTACAGGCATGTGTATGTGACACCAGAAAAGCTCATGTTGGAGCCAATCCACAGAATCACTATGGACAGGTAAAGTTTGTTGCTCGTGCTCTATAAAGAATGGATAACTTCATAAGAAAAGCTTGTCAAACTTTTCTGATGAGAATGTTTTTCCTTGAAAATACTAACTCATCAACTCCAAATGTTTTACAGAACATCTCATTTTTGCTGGCTTTTTGCTTGGCTCTCAGGCTTTGGCATTACTAATTAATTCAGAGGCCTTCAGCCTCTCAGCTTCTCAACAGGCTGTCAGACCAATATAATGCAAGTCCCACACAACTAAATAAACCTTTTTAATCTTGTTTTGAAAAAGGTAAAAGGGTTAAACAGTTAAAAGTTAAAATACATTTAGCTGTCATTTTTCCAAGAATCTCTCTGACTCTTTCATTCCATGGGAAGTTCTTTTTTCCCCTCTGATACTAAAATGAAATATAGAAATTTTGGAATTTCCTACATAACAGGAATTCTGATGGGGGATGGGGAAGGGGAAGAGGTAGACGGGGAGAAATTCATTTTAGTTGTAACCATCTCCTGCCTATTTGGATATTGTACTGTTTATCTGCACTTTTCCAGGAGTGCTCTTCAGACTAGACCTCTATTAATTATTCTAGCATACCTCTCCTCTTCGTTACCCATGTGCACTTATGGTGCCGTGTGTGTAATGATGATGCAATTGCAAAAAAATCAAATGCCCATGCAGCTTATAAGTAAAAAAAATAAACTCACAGCCTCCAAAGACCTGCCAATAGCCTATATACTACTGGTAGCTTTTCTGATTCTGTACAACATTCCCACCCTTCCCCCTTATTCCTTTCTAGCTACAGAGTCCTTGTTTTCTAACCTGCTACAGCCACCTATCTCCCACCAGAAGTCATACCTTTCATTTGATATGACACATTTCAGTGGTATGTAACTATGAGAAGCTGGAGGTTTACCTGAGAAAATTTGCAGAAGGTAAATTCCACAGAAACTAAGATCTTACTTTCCTGGAAGTGTCCTTGGTAAGAAGGGTAATGATTAAAAAAAGCCACCTAACGTGTGTTGGGAGGGGGGCGGGGGGTCAGAATAGAATGGTTTTCATGGTTTTTGCATGAAGCATTTGCAGATATTATGATGTGCATCCTCACAGGAGGCACTTCAGAATAAGTGAATTATGAACAGGCACTTCACAGGGTGACACAAGCATTTCAGTACTGAGGTTGGCAATGTGAATTCATGTTTTTTCCCAGGGGAACCAGAATGATGCATCTCTTTTTTGTGCTGAACCTCAGAGCTCGTTTTCTCATATGCCCCCCATCTTGGACCTTCCTTATATGAAAACAGACAGGAATTTTCACAATGCACATTCACAACTGGAGGTTATTTGCATTGTCTCTCTATATAAAGGAAGAATGGCATTACTTCTCCTTTGGTTCTGCACACCGGAGCAAAGAAAAATGGTATTGCGACCTACAAAACCTTCCTTGAAATAATTCTCTATGACTTGAGGCCTTTTGGAATAGAAGGGATATATTGTTTTGACTTGATTAAAGCTGAAAAGTTGATTTGACATCCTGTTGTCAAGGAAACCAATTCACACACAAAAGAAAACAGTTGTGATGGTATCATTCCGACTATTCAAGTGACCTTAGGAAGAAAAAAAGGCTTCAGTTTCAAAGATTTGTATTCAACTCACTTCACTACAGTGGAAATAAAGATCATTGCTCTTTATGCTTATTGGGAAGCAGTTTTCAGTCTGGAAAAAGCAAAATACCATATTTTTTTCCAAATCTGTGAGGCCAAATGCCCTATTGTGGTCACAAAGACATACAACTGCCACATACCATTCACTACCTATGTTCACAAGAATTGCAAGAATTATATAGAAGGGACAGAGTGAAGGAGAAGGAGTAATATGCACTGGTTAAGACGTGAACATTTTTACATTTTTATTTTGATATATATTTACGCATCCATATTTTATATACATCCCCAGAGACACCAAGCCAGCTACCAGGGGATGCAATCATGTTCTCAGAACAATGAATGCAGCTTAAATTAGGCCCAGTTATGGTGTACCCAAGATTCACTTTCCTGAGATAATTCAACAGGAGTATATATTATCCATTAACCTCCTGGATCCCTCTGTCTAGGAGACAGCCTAGAACTGTCCAACACTATCATAAAGAACTTTTTTCTGGCCATGGACAGGGGATGCTTCTTCTCAGCTGATAGCACAAGATCCCTCTACAAACTTTTTGGCACTACTAGCCACACCATGCTGAATACACATGTAGAAAACTGCCAGAGTAAATTGGGCATCAGTAGATTAGATCCAAATCATTCCTATCTGCCACATCCGAGAGAGACATGATAGGAATGACAGACATCTAGTCATCATTATCCAGGTACACGTGATGTGGAGTTTCACAAGGCTCAATGCTTTCTCTCATCCTACAAGAGATAATACAGGAAGATAGTGAACCACTTCAGACATCATCTTGCGGACAACTATATCGCTCTCTCTCTGCTGATTTAGCCTCTGCCATCACCAATGCCCAGAGGAACGGGTAAGCAGATGGTTAAAATGTAGCAGGCTTGATTTCAACTTAGGGAAAATAAACATGATTTTAATCAGAAGGGGGGGAAATGCACTAAGGAACTAAAAGCCAGTGTTCTTATATCACCATCATTTTAGACTGTCAGACCATAAATCATTCTTGTAATATGAACCCTCAGAGTCATCCTCCATTCATTACTATTTTATGACATGCAAAGTGCCACAGTGGTGGATATTTTCCTCTCTCTGACCAGGAGATAGTGTCATTCTCTCTCAGACAAGGATCAGCCACAGAGATTCATGATGACCTTTGCTTCCTGCAGCTTATTTTCCCCTAAGGCTGAGCACAACTGCCACAAGAAGGCTGCTAACTGGAGTAAGCCAAATGTCTTATTAAACAGAAACTGGCAAAGATATTCCACCTCTGCTCTGAGGATTGCATTCTTCTCTGCCTCGGTTCAATACCAAATGTAAAGTCCTGGCCTAGTACACAAAACTCTGTGAAGTGTTTCACCACCTCATCCTATGCAACCTTCAAAGATAACTGTGGTCAACTGATGTGATATAGTGGGGAAGCACCAGGTTTATCCCATCAGGAACAGGAGGCCACGTATTCCTAGCAGCGATGCCTGCACTAAAAAATGTTTTTTTTGGATAAAGCTTTTTGGCAGGAATATCTTAGAGGCACATTTGTAACTTTTGTATATGCTGGTATTTAACACGCACAAGTATCTCCAAGTTTCTTGGGAAAAAAATGAATGGGGGGCATGGGACACTTTGGGAACTATTTACACTTACATTATTGCTCAGGTTGAAATAATAGTACACTGGAAACACCAAGGGTGGACAGAAATTATCACAAAATACCTAGCAGTCATTATTTCCACTTGAGATAATATGCCAGGAAAGCAAAGCGCAATTCTAACCCTATTAAAACAACAATGCAGAACTCAAAGCTAATCTGGGATTCAAAGAAAAGTGGGATTACTAACAGCGACCCTTTTTAGCATCAAGAGGTTAATTATAGCTGGGAGACAGGGCAGAAGGTGCATATTTTTCTAGTTTTTACTTCTTGAAGTTTTAAAAATGGATATTTCTTGCACAGATGTGGAGTGGAAGATGTTAATCCATAGTCACAGTATTTTGCCAACTTGTCTTAATTTTCCTTTAAATTTTGATAAACACTTCATTGTTTTATGGTAAAAAAAGCCAAACATAACAACAACACTCCCCCCATCCTTAAAACAACACAAATAAGAGGTATGTAAAGCCAAACAATTTTAAAAAGTACTTCCCCCTGGCCCTTCAGTGTTATTTTTGTCAGAAAAGAGAGATATTTCCCTTGGCATGGCCACCAGCAATACCCTCCAGAATATACATTGGAAAGAAAGATAATTCCTTTCTACATGTAAAAAAAGATGGTAATCCAAAATCTCAGAACTAAACTGGGGTACAGGGTTGCACTGCTATGAGCCGTAGATCAATCTAAACACACCTAAAGGCCCACCTTCTCCCCCATGCCCCACTGTGATCCCAGTCATCCCAAGAGCAACTTGCTGCAGGTACCATCAGTATGCCAACTCAACTGGGCAAAAGTATGTGGGAGGTTGTTCTCCACAATCACTCCTCGGCTCTGGAACTCCCTCCCTCCTGAGACTTGTCAACCGGGACATCTTTTTGGAAGTGCTGCCAAGACCTTTCTGTTAAGGCAAGCATTCAGCAAACAAAACTAGGCCAACAGTTGTTTTATTTTGTTAGTTTGTTTTATTTATTCTAGCAGCCCTTTAAGTAAAGTTTCTCTTACTGTAAGCTGCCCTGAGCCTTTGTTGGGAAGGGTGGCACATAAAATCATATAAATAAAATCAATACATAAATTAACATTTCATACCCATCATTAGTAGTTAATATTCCTGCCTCCTCCCAACCCCGCCTCCCCACACACAAACATAAGAAATGAAGCAATGGTGCCTTACCCACAAACAGGTCCATTTTCCTTTATCAGCTGTGTGTGCTTTTCCCAAAAGCCCTGAAAAAAAAATTATACACATCATCATCAGTATTTGGCATTGCCAGGACATTCAAGATCATAAAATTCAGCATTTCCAGTATCAACCATATCTACTAACCCTCTTAAACCTCAATTCATGTTAGTATCTCAGAATTTTAGCTTTTTCTTTTGGAAGAAAGGAAATTTCTAGCAATTATGGTTGTAGAAAACATCTGATAGGCTCAAAAAAGCAAATAAAAGAATAGAGCTTCATAATTTTAAGGCTATTTCATCCATGGGGGGGGGAAGCGAGGGGGGCTGACAATTTTTATATGTTTGTGATCAGAAAGACGGACAATGAAGAAATTAATCAAGAGTAGGTACACAACTTACTCTACACAGAAGAGAAACAAAGGCGTGTGTAGACAAAACAGGAGCCCTAAATTGAAGTGGCGGGTTTTAAAAAACACCGCTTCAATTTAAGGCTGATTAAATCCCTGTGTCATGCACACACCCCGCTGACTTACCTGCCAGGGAGGGAGGGCAAGCTGTTGGAGGGCAGAGCAGTCCCTGGGCTGCGGGAGGGGCTGGTGCTTCCCTCCGTGGCAGCTGCAGCCCCCACCCCAGGCGGCACCTGCCCGCAGGCACCCAGCTCGGGCAGTCCCAGGAGGCACCACAGCCACAGAGGGAGGCACCAGGCCCCCGCACAGTTCAGGCAAGCAGGCAGGCTCCAAGGGTGGGGCAGGGGAGATCAGGCTGTCCGTTTTTCGTGGGTGGAGCTGCTTTCCCCAGCTGCTGCCAGGCTGCCTGCAGAGCCATGGAGCTGCACGGAGCCCGGTGCTTCGCTCCACGGCTGTAGGGGCATGCAAACACCAACACCATTAAAGCGGTGCAAAAGCATCTACCCCACTTTAAAAAAAAGTGTCATGTGCACACACCTAAAGGAAGCAAAATGTATGAAAAAAAATAAAACTTTAACCTACTAAAAAAAAAATTCTGCTTGGTTTGAATTTTTACATGAGGCAGTCACTTGGGATAAACCAGGGAAAAAATAACTGCTTTATTTTGACAGACTTTTAGAATTTTTTTACTATTTGTATTTCACTCTAGTAATTGAAGAAAATTGGTACCCTTTTAAAATGAAGAAATCTGTCACTGTACTAAATTGTTTCTGTCCTATACACATACAACTTGAATTTGCCGAGAGGAGACACGTAGAGTATATCCCAACAGTGAATAAATAAAGATCTCTTCTTTTACTATGACAAAACCATAACAGTCAGACTATCATACAGTACTGCATTTGTAACCTGGGGGATGAAACAAGTTTAACGTGGTTAGTTTGCATTTCTTCTAACCCATAAGCAAAACTGCCACCCACTTCCACAGTGGTTTCTCCATTTCTCAACAAAGATTATCTAGCAAAGTGGTGTATGAATGTTCTATATTAAGACTTAATTACTTTTACAATATACTACAGAACATTAACTAAAACAATATGAAGTATTATAAATAATTAAAATTAAACTATAGCTAGTATAAATGGCCAAAAGACACTGCAATGCAGTAACTGTACTTTTTGTTGCTTTTTCTACCTAGTTAAAAAAAATCTGGTAAGTGGTAATGGATCTCCCATTTATCACTGCAAACTGGTGAGCTATTTTCTATTGTATATAAAAGAAGTTTTAGGGGTTTTATTCTTAAAGTAAAATACTTTTTTTTTTTTTTAACACCATGGGTTTTTAAACATGGCTTTATTGGGGTTTTTTTTATTAGTTTGAGACTAGTTCTTCTCATTTGTTTTATAATTATCTAACATTAGAAAGATAAAATGAAAATGGCTTTGGATATTACAAAAGAAGATGAGAGGGGATAAAATGCAGAAAGGCAAAATTTAGGCTTAATATTTCAAAAAGGGAGCTCTATTGACATGTAAGCTGATTTCCAAAGTAAATGGGGGAAAGCCCTTTTAAAAACTAGAAGGGGCAAAACATTATTAATAGGAACAATCCTGCATCATTGAGAATACAGAGCACATGACCCAAAAGACATTTTTATATTCTGTGGGTGAAATCAATGGCATGTCAATTAACATCAATGGAAGGCTGTCACCAACTGCAATGAATATAACCATTTCATCCTTCTTAAAATACTGCACTCTGCCTTCAATGACTGGTATAAAGGAAACACTAGGTCTATTTCTCCCTTGCCTCGGCACATTTAAACCTATGCAAAGTGGTTCAGATTGCATAAAGCAGACAGTGTATATCAGTCAGTCTCAGAGACTCTAAGCAGCCAAACACAATTTAAAAAAATATATAGTAGTTTTGAGTCCAAGCAACATAAGACAGATCCCAATGGAACCAGTGCTCTCCGACACCAAGTGCTAAAGTGTAAAATTCTACTAACTGTGTACAAGGTAAAACAACCACATGAAGTGAAAGGCAGTGCAGAATCAAAACCATAATCTAGTCTCACCAAAACAATTATAAGGTGTACCCAAAAATAGATTGAAAATTTTTTAATAGATCAATTAAATATAGATGTGGAAGCTTTGTTCTGGAACACAGATGCTCACACACATACACAATTGCTGTACTACACAATCAGTTACATTCTGGTGAGAAATCAGGATACTCACATTTACAAGCCCATCTTTTAAAATAAACGGGGGGAAAAAAAGACAACTTTCAAGAAAGCAAGTTTCTTCAAAACATTTTGATGTCATATATCTTGACTTCAAAAAAGCCTTCGATCTGGTTTCCCATAATTACCTCTTGGAGAAACTGGCCAATTGTCGCCTTGGGTCCTCCACGATCCACTGGCTGGAAAATTGGCTCCGGGGTCGGACCCAGAGGGTAGTAATTGATGGAAGTCACTCATCGTGGTGTCCTGTGACCAGTGGGGTCCCCCAAAGCTCTGTCCTTGGACCCATACTGTACAACATCTTCATTAATGATGTGGACACTGGAGTCAGAAGCGGACTAGCCAAGTTCGCCGATGACACCAAACTTTGGGGCAAAGCATACACACCAGAAGACAGGCGGGTGATCCAGGCTGACCTGGACAGGCTCAGCAAATGGGCGGACGAGAATCTGATGGTGTACAACGCCGATAAATGCAAGGTTCTCCACCTTGGGAAGAAAAACCTGCAGCATCCTTATAGGCTCGGCAGTGCTATGTTGGCTAGCACTATGGAAGAAAGAGACTTGGGGGTCATCATTGACCACAAGATGAACATGAGCCTGCAGTGCGATGCTGCGGCTAGTAAAGCAACCAAAACGCTGGCTTGCATCCATAGATGCTTCTCAAGCATATCCCAGGACATCATTCTCCCCTTGTACTCGGCCTTAGTGAGGCCGCAGCTAGAGTACTGCATCCAGTTTTGGGCTCTACAATTCAAAAAGGATGTGGAGAAGCTTGAGAGAGTCCAGAGAAGAGCCACGCGCATGATCAGAGGTCAGGGAAGCAGACCCTACGATGACAGGCTGAGAGCCCTGGGGCTCTTTAGCCTGGAAAAGTGCAGGCTCAGGGGTGATCTGATGGCCACCTATAAGTTTATCGGGGTGACCACCAGTATCTGGGGGAACGTTTGTTCACCAGAGCGCCCCTAGGGATGACGACTAGGTCGAATGGTCATAAACTACTACAAGACCGTTTCAGGCTGGACATAAGGAAGAATTTCTTTACTATCCGAGCCCCCAAGGTCTCGAACAGCCTGCCACCGGAGGTGGTTCAAACGCCTTCATTGAACACCTTCAAGAGCAAATTGGATGCTTATCTTGCTGGGATCCTATGACCCCAGCTGACTTCCTGCCCTTTGGGCGGGGGGCTGGACTCGATGGTCTTCCGAGGTCCCTTCCAGCCCTAATGTCTATGAAATTAACATATCTTATTGATACTCAAGAATAGAGGGGAGTAAATCAGAATACATTCTTAATCACAAACCTTGATCACAGAATAATCCAGTGCTTTTGGAGAGATTCACCTGAGATTTGTTCTGGCTTCTGCCGATATAAACCAAGGCATTGACTCCTCAGTTGTATAAATCCTTCTGTCTAGAAGAGGCTGTGATAATGTAAAAGTTGGCTGCAACCTCCTTGCCACTTGTGCAAAAGGCCACAGAGAAAGTGCTGGCTGGGTCATCAAGGGATGACCACGACCCAGCCAGAGCCACCACCAGCAGGGCTCCAAGGAGCATAACTGCCATCAAATGGCAGAAATTACAGAAACACGGTCTTCTTTCCCTTACTGCCTAAAGCACATTGAATTCTGCAAGGGAATTTACAACTTCTTTGAACCACCAGAGGTAAATCTCCCCTTGGAGTACTATTGTAGATTTACCTACACTTCTACCTACAAGAACATTCTTTACATATACGGTAACTGATCATCCATAAAAGCATCCTATAAAAGCAGCTGTTTTACAGGCAGAGAATCTGAAACACTAGAGCTACCATTTGGAAGCTGGTCACCGTGAGCTTGTACAAAGATTCAAGGAGGCACATATTAACTTCTGAAGAACCGCACGTGGCTACAGAGCTGCAGGTTGGCCACCCCTGCACTAGAGGCTGTACAGTATGTCAGTCGCAAAGCCAAGATATGAACTCATGTTTCTACCTTCCATAAGCTCAGTGAACTACATATTGTTATAGATCCAGTTTTAGAGATACTGGGGTAGAAGGAAAACAGAACCACTGTAGGTTTCCAGGAATCCCTACAGAAAATGCAAAGCAAAGTATGGCATTTTTAGGTGCTGGCCCTAGCCTCCCCTACCCCAACCAGGGTAACTTGCCACGTGCCAGACCGAGTGCAGGGGTGTTCCCTGGGGATAATTAGCAGCAGCCCCTTGAGTCTATCACTATCTAAAACAGTGGTGTCTCATTGTTTAAAAAAAAGTCAGTCAGTTATGTTTTTAAAGTTAGAAAAGTCATTTCAGCTGGGTCACCAGTCACAAGTAGAAGCTTAAGAAAGAGTTTTTAAATTAAACTTGACCCTTATAATTTGTTACCAAGCCCAATAATGGCTCATTATCAAAGAAATGAACACATGCATTGAAGGAGTCTTTTTTTTTTCCTTGAACAACGCATATTTTGCAGCATCTGGCACAGCACAGCAAAGGAAGCTTAAGTAAGTTAGCAGCCCAATACCCAGAATACTTTTGTTTATCTGGCTTGTGGCTATTTTCCTGCAGGATGCTTGCATTCTCCCCCTGCTCTAATTGTAGGTTATTAAATATATCTGTGTACCAAACAACTCTTCAGAGAGGTCAAAACCTGCTCTCAGGAATACAGGTGCAACACCTCACAAGGCAAACTGGACTCACATGTGTCAATGAGAGCAGAATACTGACACCAGAAACTACTTTGAGCCATTTAATGCCAAGATTAGAGGCTCTGTTGCCCATAAATCAGAGAGGTTCAGCAAGGACACTGTTGACTCAAGTATCTATTTTTAAAATAGATCCCCCCACTCCAAGAAAGCTCTTCCACAATTCCCTCCTCGCTACTAATATTCCACTACTAATTCTCCATACTCCCAAAAGACCTGTCTTAAGAGTCACCTTCTCTCTGTCCAGAGTCAATAAAGTTAGTTTTCAGAAATAGCCGCTAGTGTCAAAGGTGGCAAAACCTCCTGAGGACCGAACTATGTGGTAACTGAGGTAACGCATCAGTCAAGGACCATTAAATGAGCAGTATTTTCTAATTTAAGAATGAAGAAATGGGTAGGTAAAAAAAAACCCCCAAAAATCGAGAATCGGTACCAGCTTCTCCAGTTCGACTGGAGAACAGGTACGAGGCCCTGGCGACCCTGCAGGAGATGGAAGGGGAGGAGAAAACCCTTGGGCAGGAAGAAACACCACATTCTTCACACTCCAAAGAGATCAAGAGATCCAAGAGGACGCAGAGGAGGAGGCGACGAGTGCTCGTCATAGGCGGCTCCATCCTGAGAGGTATGGAAGGGCCCATCTGTCACCAGGACCCCTCAGCACGAGAGGTATGCTGCCTCCCTGGAGCAAAGATTTGGGATGTGACAGAGGTAATCCAGGCCAGGATCAAGCCCACCGATTACTACCCCATGGTCCTAGTCCATGTGGGTACTAATGATGCGGCCAGGAGAACCCCCGATCACCTGATGGCAGACTACAGTGCTCTGGGCGGCGTGCTGAAGGAGTTCGCTGCACAGGTGGTATTTTCTTCCATCCTACCAGTGAACGGACGTGGAAGACGGCAGGAGAACTGCATCCGAGAGACCAAATGGCGGCTTCGGCAGCGGTGTCTCGAGCCAGGCTTCGGCTTCCTGGACAACGACCCGCACATCACGATGAGGGACATGCTCAGCTGGGATGGGCTTCACCTGTCCCCCAAAGGTAAGCGTGTGTTTTCTTCTAGGTTGGCGGATCTCTTCCAGCAGGCTTTAAACTAGGCTCGTCAGGGGGAGGGGAAGATGAGGGCGGGGGAAGCTGTGGACCACCAAACCATGTGGCACCCACAAGGACCCAGCCTGAAAAAAGAGAACATTGGGAACCTGAAAGCCATGGGGAGGCCAGCACTACGGCACAGGTAAGAAACGAGGAGGTAAGAATCAAAGGGCCCCTTGGGACTCGGAGCGGGGGGGCAGCAAAGGCACCAGTCGCAGGGCTCAAGTGCCTATATACTAATGCTAGGAGCATGGGAAACAAGCAGGATGAACTCGCGCTCCTGCTTGCACTAAACACCTATGACTTAGTGGGGCTAACGGAAACCTGGTGGGATTCATCCCATGACTGGGCGGTACATATTGAGGGCTATAGATTGTACAGAAAGGACAGGGTGGGGAAGAAAGGGGAGGGGTTGCGCTCTATGTCAGTGAGCAATATACATCAACCCTCATCAAGACGGAATCCAAGGATGAGGAAGTAGAAGGATTGTGGGTTAGGCTACATGGGGGGCAAGGAGAAAGGGATTTGGTGGTAGGGGTCTGCTACAGACCCCCACATCAAGGGGAAGAAAGAGATTCGGGGCTCCTGAGGCAACTCTCGAAGATCATAAAAGCTAAAGAGGCGGTAGTCATGGGGGACCTAAACTACCTGGACATCTGCTGGGAGTCACAGACAGCAAAGTCCCACCGCTCAAGCAGGTTTCTAACCTGTGTACAGGACCTCCACCTGACACAGGAGGTACACGGTCCCACTAGGGGGAATGCCATACTGGATCTGGTATTGGCAACAGGAGATGACATGGTAGCGGACCTCCAGATCGGTAGCCATCTGGGGGACAGTGATCACCTAATAATAGAATACACCATAAGACGTCGAGTGGGTAAGGTAACGAGTAGGGTGAAAGTACTAGACTTTAGGAAAGCTGATTTCAATGAACTCAGGCGATTAGTCAAGGACGCACTGCAGAGTAGGAGATTTGAAGAAATGGAAGCCCAAGAAGGGCGGCTGTGCCTTAAGGAAACGATCCTTCGGGCTCAAAGCAAGACGATCCCCGAGCGAGGCAAAAGAGGGAAAGGGGCCAGGAGGCTTCCCTGGCTGACCAGAGAAATCCAAGGCAGCCTAAGGGACAAAAGGGGAGCACATAAAAAGTGGAAACAGGGGGAGATCACCAAAGATGAATATACCTCCTCTGCTCGTGCTTGTAGGGAAGCAGTTAGGCAGGCCAAAGCTACCATGGAGCTGAGGATGGCCACCCAAGTAAAAGACAACAAGAAATTGTTTTTTAGATATATAGGGAGTAAAAGGAAGGCCCAGGGAGGAATAGGACTCCTGCTAAATGGGCAGAAACAATTGGTGACAGACAGGGGGGACAAGGCTGAACTCCTCAACGAGCTCTTTGCCTCAGTGTTCCTAAGTGAGGGACACGACAAGTCTCTCACTGGGGTTGTAGAGGCAGCAGCAAGGCACCAGACTTCCATACGTAGATCCTGAGATGGTGCAGAGTCACTTGGAAGAACTGGATGCCTTTAAGTCGGCAGGCCCGGATGGGCTCCATCCGAGGGTGCTGAAGGCACTGGCCGACATCACTGCACAGCCACTGGCGGGAATATTTGAACGCTTGTGGCGCACGGGCCAAGTCCCGGAGGACTGGAAAAGGGCCAACGTGGTCCCCATTTTCAAAAAGGGGAGGAAGGAGGACCCGGGCAACTATAGGCCAGTCAGTCTCACCTCCATCCTTGGCAAAGTCTTTGAAAAAATTATCAAGGCTCACATTTGTGAGAGCCCGGCAGGACAAATTATGCTGAGGGGAAATCAGCACAGGTTTGTGGCAGGCAGATCGTGCCTGACCAATCTAGTTTCTTTTTATGACCAGGTGACGAAACGCCTGGACACGGGAGGAGGGGTGGATGTCGTATACTTAGACTTCAGGAAGGCCTTCGATACAGTATCCCACCCCATACTGGTGAACAAGTTAAGAGACTGTGACTTGGATGACTAAACAGTCCGGTGGGTGGTGAATTGGCTAGAGGGTTGCACCCAGAGAGTCATGGTGGATGGGTCAATTTCGACCTGGAAGGGTGTGGGCAGTGGGGTCCCGCAGGGCTCGGTCCTTGGACCAATACTCTTTAATGTCTTCATCAGTGACTTGGACGAGGGAGTGAAATGTACTCTGTCCAAGTTTGCAGATGACACAAAGCTATGGGGAGAAGTGGACATGCCGGAGGGCAGGGAACAGCTGCAGGCAGACCTGGATAGGTTGGACAAGTGGGCAGAAAACAACAGGATGCAGTTCAACAAGGAGAAATGCAAAGTGCTGCACCTAGGGAGGAAAAATGTCCAGCACACCTACAGCCTAGGGAATGACCTGCTGGGTGGCACAGAAGTGGAAAGGGATCTTGGAGTCCTAGTGGACTCCAAGATGAACATGAGTCGGCAGTGTGACGAAGCCATCAAAAAAGCCAATGGCACTTTATCGTGCATCAGCAGATGCATGACGAATAGGTCCAAGGAGGTGATACTTCCCCTCTATCGGGCGCTGGTCAGACCGCAGTTGGAGTACTGCGTGCAATTCTGGGCTCCACACTTCAAGAAGGATGCGGATAACCTGGAGAGGGTCCAGAGAAGGGCCACTCGTATGGTTAAGGGCCTACAGACCAAGCCCTACGAGGAGAGACTAGAGAAACTGGACCTTTTCAGCCTCCACAAGAGAAGGTTGAGAGGCGACCTTGTGGCCGCCTATAAGTTCATCACGGGGGCTCAGAAGGGAATTGGTGAGTATTTATTCACCAAGGCGCCCCCGGGGGTTACAAGAAATAATGGCCACAAGCTAGCAGAGAGCAGATTTAGATTGGACATTAGGAAGAACTTCTTCACAGTTCGAGTGGCCAGGGTCTGGAACGGGCTTCCAAGGGAGGTGGTGCTCTCCCCTACCCTGGGGGTCTTCAAGAGGAGGTTAGATAAGCATCTAGCTGGGGTCATCTGAACCCAGCACTCTTTCCTGCCTATGCAGGGGGTCGGACTCGATGATCTATTGAGGTCCCTTCCGACCCTAACATCTATGAATCTATGAAAAACCTCTCTTCGGTGAAGTGTCATACTGACCAGACGATACAGAGAAGGTCCCTAACCACAGAACATATGAAACATGCAGCACCAGAGGCAACTTCCTTGAGCTACCTTGCCCACGTCTCAGTTTTAAATTACTGAGCTAAACTGCTTTATAAAACAATCCACCAGCTAAAAGGACACAAAAACGTCACCTGCCCAAGGTAAATCAGATGGCTTAAAGAATTGCTGATAGTAAGTGCCTTCTAAGAGGATCTTGCGATTAGGATGCTGACTTGAGACTCAGGAGATCTGCATTTAGTTCCTTGGTCTGCTACAGTCTTCCCTTGTGACCTTGGGCAAATCACTTTGCCATATGTACCTGAATTCTCCCACTTCAAAGTGGTGCTAATTAAAGCACTCCCTATTGTCCAGGACCATGTGAGGGTATCTTACAGACTGTGAGTTGCTCAGATACTGTAAGTGCTGGAGTGGCATACAAATTTCTGATGTAAAATAGGTCAGCTGGTGCAAACTCCAACTCAATTATTTAAGACCAAAACAACCGTTTGAAGGCTGTGGATGATCCATGAGGAGTAAGACAGTGGAACAAGACTGGATTTCATGCCCAATCAAACGTCGGCTTGAGAATGCCAGTTGTGACGTTATCCAATGCCAACACCTGTTCATAAGAAACTGGGCTAATGTTCCTAACTCAATTCACCCAGGCTATAAGAAAGGTCACAACTAAGATAGTTTGGACTCAAACCTGTGACCTAGAAACCAAAAAACTTGGCTTCCTGTCATCCCATGTGCTGTTCAGGCCCTCAGTCACATGGGTATTCTGTTCCACAATGACACTCTTAACTGAACTTTATTTTTTTTTTTAAGTGCATGCATGAGAGAGAGAAAACCCATATATTCCTTTACATCAAATAACAACAAGTCATAGCATTTATAATTAGAATTTTTAAAATGGAGTCTAAGGGAATAAAGTACCCAAATTTGACTGAAATCCATTTCCCTAGGGTGCTTTAAAAATCCCAGGCATAAATGACCTAATGCCCAAATTACCAGTTATGTTTCAAAAGATGAACTAACAACACTTAATTAAAATAGCCTTGGCAGCAGGCTGGAGTTCACTTTTAAGATATGACCCCTGGATGGTGAACCAGCCTGAGAAATAATAATTCCAGAGGAAACGCTAGGAGGCCAGCAGACAGGAAAGGCGGGGAAAGAACAGCATGAAGTTGTATCCAGCCCCTTTCTAAGCCATGTACATAGTTTGTTTTCTTTGATCATCATTCCTAATAGCTGTCCTCTGTGTGTAATTTAGTTTAATTTATGTGTGCGCCTTTTCAGATTTTAAAAAACATATATAGACCTTCTAGATTTATTAAAAGCAAGCTTCTTACCCTTTATAGTTATTAAGAGAGGTTAGCGTGATGTAATTAAGTTAATCCTCATTTGTAAAGGCTAATTAACTGAATGCTAATTGAATCTGCATATGAAAATTAGGACAATGTGTTCTCATTACACAATTTTTAAAAAATTACCTGAACTAAATACCAGGCAAATTGTAAATTTTTTTTTCCTTTTTAGATCTTTATAAAGAACTTAAGGAGGACAGTTCTTTTTTCCATAATACTCCCTTTTCCACATTACATTAATATTAATCTTTGATCTTCCTGAGCAAAGAACTAACTAGCCATAATCCTGAGCAGCTTCTATGCACACACCATTTTGAGAGGATGCATTATATCCTTTGATGCACACGCTTGTCTCATGGAAGAAACAGCCCTTTTTGCTGGGGCAGTGAACATTAGTATCCTTCTTTAAGGCAAAATCAAAATCAATATTACCCAATGGTTTAGGCGGTCTAAGAGGGCTCAGCCAATATCCAATTTTTTAACCCAAAAGCCCAAGCATGTCACCTGTACAACACAGTCAACTCAAAGCTAGATATGACAATTTAACTGTACACTAGACTTTCACCCCAAGATATCTGTGTTCAAAGTCAGAGGGGGAAAGGAGTCTATGGTCATTCTAGTCTCTCTAGGTAGATCGGTTACAAAACCAAGACCCGGTTTAGAACAACTGGCAGACTGCCGATCCTCTAGATCACTCGACAACTGTCGATCCTCTGGATCATGGTGTATGCACAAGAAGTCTATGCAACCATCACACCAAAACCTTCAGTTTGTATGCCTAGGCAAAAGTATGGAAGAGTGGAGGTTGCCCTAAACCTACCATCCCCACTTTAGACCACTGAGAAAGGGTGCAAAGCAGACCAAGTCCAGACATTCACTGCCTCAATGGCTGTAGCTTCTGCCAGAGAGCAACAGATTATTGCTGCTGCTGACTGCCTAATGCCTCAGTGGGGGCACCTTTCTGTCAGGGTAATGTCCCTTAGTCTTTCTCCAACCACTGAGTACTCACAAGGCAGTGAAGGCAAGGGTTTTGAGAGACCTATACTTTCCTTACTCTGGAGGTTGCAAAATTGTGGTATTTTATAGGAACTACCCCGCCATGAGTAACCCACTATGTTGCCACCTAGCCCTCCAGTCGGATGCAGCTTACAGTCATGCCCAGGACCATTGAGAGGTCTAGAGAATAACAGGGTTTCCATGAGAAAAATAACAAAAACCTATCATATTAACTTACAAGCTGAATGTCCCCATTAAGCTGACTAAGGGCTTGTCTAATATGCTGAGAACGTGAGAAAAGGGAAACTAAGGTCATCCCAGCAAGTACAGAACTTGTAGTCTGAACTCTAGAATATGAAAGGTTTGGGAACAAATGTTGAAGGGGAACATTAACTATAAACATGGAGGTAAATAGAAAAAAGAGGGATAAAGATACCATATGGATTTATCAAAGATAAACTAACCCAATATCTATCTTTGACATTTTCTAAACAAGGGAGTAGATCCAAACCATATGGACTTCAGTAAAGTATCTGATACAATGCTCTCTGGAAAATTATTAGACAAGCTACAAAGGATGAGGAATAGTACAAATATTATAAAGGTAGGTAAGGAACTGATTGCAGGGAAATGATAATCATGAAAGTGAAATTCTCAGGCTGAAAGGAGGTTACTAGGGGATATCACCAAGGGCAGGTCTTGGGACAGATCTTCTTCAACCTTTTATTAGTGACCTGGGCACCAAAAGTAGAGTCATGCTAGCAAAATTTGCTGATGACATGGGAGGCCTTGTTAAAGCAAAGAAGGATTAGAATATCATAAAAAAAGGAAAGGAAGGACACTGAGAATTGGAACACTGTTTTCTTGCATACCACATGCCCCCAAATAAGCTATAAGCCTTGTTTTGGGAAGGCAGAATGAAGACAAAATAGATTTTTTTTCCATTGTCATGCTCAGCCAAAAACTAGTTCTAATCCCCTCACACCCACTGCTACATTGTCATCAGCTTTTGGTTGCTTTGCCAAAAGCTACTGCCAATTCAGCAGTGGCTGTGAAAAGGTTAAAACCATGATGCTAAACAATGCACTCTGCCCCTCCACTCCCTAGCTAGGAGAGAAGGACAGTCTCAACCCCCATTACAGCATCCCTATGGTTCAATTCTGGCACAGAAAACAGCATTTCCACTTCAGATGCACATCTCAGTTTGGGAGGGCTGATTCTGGGAGGAAAGGTACATGTAGTAATTCTTCCCTAGCCCCACAACCACTGTAGTTTTATATGGCAAGCAGGGATCCAAAGCACAGAATTCAGCAGCTGGAGGGCCAGAGAAAAGTTAACCTGGATCCTGGTCTGCTCCACATGGCTGGAAGCTTGAACCCCAAGGCCTCCATTCTGCAATTTCCCTTTACTGAATGCATCCCACGTGCAGCAGCTGCCCATGCCATTGTGGTGTGCTTGCTGCAGACTGGTCACCCCTGCTACACAGGACTGCTCTCTACAGACACATCAGAGGTATAAACACCAGAGACGGAATAAAAATCTTTAAGCTAAGAAGACAACACTGGCACAAGAAGAGATAAACAAATCAACTTAGACAAGCCAGAAATAAATTTCTAACCATTAAAGTAGGGAGGTTCTGATAGAAGTAATGAAGGCAAGAGACTTAACTAGCCTCAAAATGGAGCTTGATAATTTATGGAAGGGGCAATATGACATGATTCCCTCCCTGGGACACTCTTTCCAGACTTATATTCTGCACCTAGAACAGGGAGGCTTGAAGTCTTAATTCAACATAGAACTTGACCCTTTGGCACAATGTAGGAAGTCAAGAGAAACCACTTTTCTCTGCTCAAATTAAAGAAAAAAGGTTCAGAACCTGACTTCCCAGTCTAGTCCCTTGTGCATCACCATGATGGTGGACAGCTTATTCCATCAAATGGGAGTATCAACAGCTAGTGATGATCTGGAGGTAGCCAGTTCTATGTCACCTACTCTCTAAGCCCACACCTTCCTTCAAAGACACGTTGAAAGATGAGAAGATAAACTGATCCTTGCTAGCCCTAGGAATCAGAAGTACACCAAGTAGCTGTGAGTAGGGCTGTATGAAGCTTTGATCCCCAATTCGATTCAGTGAAGATTCAGTTCAATTCGGTAGTTGAATCTGAATCAAATCAGAGGATCCTTTAATCTCTCTGAATTGAACTGGAACCATCTGAATCGATACGGAGAGATTTGGAGATTCAGACATAGAGACAGCTTTAAATGTTTTTTCTACATACCTCTGGGTAGCAGGGGCTCGTGAACAGTGTGATGTTGGGGCACGTGGAGTGTCCCACAGAAGCATGGTGGGGGGACCCCAGTGAGCTCGGTAGCAGACCTGGAAGTGGACCAGAAGTACTTCTGGTTCACTTGTGGGTCCGCTGGAGAGCGCATGGGGGCCCCACCCCTGCAACCTGCAGCTCAGTGACCGATACCTCCTGGGTCTGGGGAGGCACCTGGGGTCTCCCTGTAGCTGAATGCCAAGGCGGTGGGGTACAGGCGGTCCCCAGCACGCTCCCTGGCAGACCCAGAAGTGGACTGGAACTACTTCCGGTCCACTTCCAGGTTCACTGCCGAGCATGTGGAGGTTCCCCCCGCACTCCTGTGAGACCCTCCATGTGCCCCAGAATCACAGCGATCGAGCCGCGCCTGCTACCTCAAGGTATGTAGAAAAAACTTTTAAAGCTGTGTCTATGTCCAAATCGCTGATTCCCCCAATCAGCATCAAATCTTCAGATTCAGATTCGGCTGAATCGAATCAGAGACAGTGATCTGATTCAACGAATCAGATCGCTGTCCCTGATTTGGGGTGAATCTGGATCTAATAGGGCCTGCTTTGCACATCCGTAGCTGCAAGAAGGAACTCTATCAACCCTCAGCACTAGCCACAGCTCAGCACTACCAAGGGCTTGGGCCAACATTTCTTCTAGGGCAAGATCAAGAGAAGAAGCCTGATCCCTCTGCTAATACCTTGCGTAATAATGAAGAAAAAGAAATCAAAACAAGTGCAACATGGAGAGGAAGATGATCTTTCCCCATTATTGTGGGGGGAAAAACAACACATATGGTTTAATTTCCATGACAACGTGGCATCCCAGATTAGATCAAGATCAATCAGATCCTTCAAAAATGCCACCAGATTTCCAAGTTCCTCTGAAGTAAAGTAGTTCTACCAAGTACTAGATTGAATTAAGTAGAAAAGACTGCTTTAAAATATTGGTTTTTGGAACACAGCACTTACTCCCCCAAATCCCTATCCTTGAAGTTTTCACCTTCCTTAACAGGCCAGAAGGACCTTAATTTTACTTATATGCAAAAATGTCTTGTAAAGAAAGGAGCAGGAAAAATAATATTAACTACCTCTTAGAGTAGTTCAGACAGAGATGGGGGGGGGGAAGGACTCTACTAAACAAAACAAAAGAAAGAAAGACAATTGCTAATTTGTGGTCTTGGCCATTTAAAAATGATCCCAAAATAGTCAGCTAAATTGTTTCACCCAGAGCAGAATTACCCAATAGATGCTTATGCATGAACACAAAACAGCATCTATTGATGCAGTACTGCTGGTGATTGCAGGCGAGGAAGCAACATTATTACATTACACATTGTGAAAATATCACAATGCTGTAATTATTCTGAAAGCTTTTCACAAAGCACAATTTTTAAGCTAACATTACCCCAATATTGTTTGTCACTATGGAGATAATATAATCAATACCTTTTCTGGATTGATTTTTTAAATATTACTAGCACATTGCAGCACAATGTAGCAAGACAAATGCATTAAGCGATTTTAGTTTATGACTGGCAAAGTCTTGAGGCAATAGATTGCAATCCATCTCACGCCTGTTATTCAATCAGATACTAAATGTCAAAATCTTTGCTGCAAAGCAGTTTTTCCTGCTGAAAGTCAGGAGAATTATGAAGATAAGTTTAAAAAGGCTTTTCAGGCAAGACTTGATTCTGTTATTCCTTTTCTGAAATGTTTAGACAGACGACAATAACCAGACTGACTCAGGCAGAGTCAGTAGGAGAGCAAATTGTATGTGAACTCCCAATTTATCACATTTGTTTACTTAACTAGGAGATGGCTACATGGTGTTACCATTGTACATTTGTGATGTGCACACACTCCCTCCACCAAGTGGGACTGAAAGGAAGGGACATCTGGTGATGGAGACACTCCGATACACAAATTTAATTTCATAGCTCTGCCAAGGGCTTCCTATATAAGCTTGCTTAAGTTGTTTATGGTCCAGTACGAGAGCTTAACCACCGGTTTCAATGGCTCTGCCAGCAAGGTCAGAACCTCTCTCCCTCTATCAACTTCAGTTTCCCCGATCTGTAAAATGGAGAAAATATTTCCAGCCTTCTGCCCTTTCTCTGCCTATCTAGATGCAAAGGTTTACAAAACGGGAACTGCATTAGTAGGTGCATTTGTGCAGTGTCAGATACACTGGGCCCCTCAATTAAGCTTTTAGGTGCTACTGTATTATCAATAGGCTCAGGGTTGTTTCTGGTAGGGTTGATTCTGCCCCTCATCCTACCTCCGAAAACTTAAGTTATTTGCTGTGCAAGGCCATGCTCAGGTTTATGTTAGTGCAGAGTTTTCAAACTCATCCATAGGTCCAAGCCAAATCCAAGCCATCATGGGCCAAGTTCAGACATGGTGGCAGCAGCGATTAAACACAGCCCTCACTCACCCTCCCACTGCCAACATGCTTCCTCAGTGGGGCTCCGTAGTTGGGAATTTGGCACCAAACCCCACCCTTCAATTCCCAGCACCTTTAGGAGCCCCACCAGCCAAGTGAAGCAGCTCTATGGGGTGGATCCAGCCTACAGGCTGCATTTTTTACATTAACTGTTTTAATGCTGCAGCTAGATTTGAAAATTTTGGTTCAAATACCTACAGAGCATGTTCCTCTTGGATTGGAAGGATGGAACTAAGTACCTGATTCCAGATCCCCGTATGAATTTGGTTGCAGTTCATCCCTGGTTGCTTTGATTCTTGGTTGAACTAGATGATCTCTTGAGGTCCCTTCCAGTCTTACTTCTCTATGAAAGTTATGAAACTCAGTGGTGCTGCACATCTGATGACTTCATCACAAACTTTAGGTGCTCAGTACTTCTGAGGATAGAACCACGTGCTTCACTGATTAAACATGGTTGTAGCCATCTAGGACTTGGCATCACTCCCAAAATTTTGGCCACAGTATGAAAAGCATTTTACATAAATTGTGATGGTAATTCTACCCTCCCCTCCAATAAAGGCCTTGCATTGAGTGAGCAAGTCCTGTCCTTATGTTTGAAATGGGCTGAAGCCCAGCAGTGGAGCTTGGCAGTTTTTCCTTGATGGATCCTCTGTAGCCAATCGCTCAAAACCAAAATATGCGTCTCTGAAGCACACCTAACCCCTCTTGCCCAGAAGATGAATTAGGAACCCTCACTCATCCATCCCACCTACCCCTAGCATGACAGTTGTGCTGCCGCTAGCCTAATAAAGCACAGGCACATTTCAAGTCATCTTTACTCCTCACTTGGATTACCCTGCACCATCCCCCTCTGACATTTTTTTAAATGAGCCATTCTTAAGAAAAATAACCCCTAAAACAACTGTTTCAGCACACAGAAGAGTCCTGTATGGAATACAAATGTAAGTCCACACATATAGCTACATTTGTCTTTGCCGCCATTGTTTTTTTTAAATGGTACTCATTAGGTGGGGGGAGGGAGGAGGGAACGGCAAATTAGCTAGTAATACTCATTCAAATCTGCAGTGGTCACATGAAGTTTTAAAAAACACCAGCTGTTAGTACACAGGCAAAGTGGAGTTATCTCCTAATGATCATCTTTGTTCACTGTATAAAAGGAAAACTTCATTTGTTTTAAACCACTGACTATACACTACCCACAATAAGACATTATTATGCAATAACCTGGAAAATCTGCAGAAATGAAAACTCATTTAGCTTTGGTCAGTCAGGGAATGCTGATTTTGAGAACAGGAAAGAGAGAATGAAGTTTCGAAGCTGGCCACCTAAATAATAACAGACAACATCTCCAATAAAAGGGACCGTGGGCCAGATCCTGCTATCCCTTGCACAGTCAGGTAGCATCTTTGCACCGCCTGATTTTGATACTTGGGGAATAAGATACTACTTAACACAAGGGAATCACAGCAGCTAGCTGTAAAGGTTTGAACTGATCACACTTCCATAATAATATTTTGCAACCGTGTATCATTTTCCATCCAAAAACAGAAAGCATTAATGAATTCAGCTTCCCACATGGCTCAGTATTCAACAGAAAGGGAACTTGAGCACTGAGCAATTATAGCAGTAACTCTTAACCAGGATACTGCAGCACCCTGGGGTGCTGCAAGATCCTTTTAAGGGTACCCACAGGGTGCTGCACAATATGCACCCACTGCACAGTGTTGGCAGTGAATTTGCCGGCACATCAGAGAAGCAGCCTGGTTTTCTCTTCTCTCCCTTAGAGAGGTATTACATACCTCTTGGAAAACATGAGGGAACGCCAAGACTGAACTTCTTTCTAATTCTTGTACCGAGTCATAGGAAGGGTAGGGAAAGGTTCTTGTACACTCCCTCCACTACTCATCCTGAAGGACCAGAACTATGTAGCCCCAAATTTTTGCCCACTAATTCAAAGGTGCCTGGAACAGTCAGGAACTGAACCCAATTTTATATTTGTGTTGTAATGACTAAGCCACCCTAGCAGATGTGGTAATCTTGATGTATGTGGACAGGTAGAGTTGGTCAAAAAAATCTCCCGACTGAACATGCTGACTCAGTATAAGCCAGAAATATTTCACAGACATGCATCTCTTCTGTTCAAACATTCAAAGCAAAGCTGCTACATATGCAAGCTATTCTCCTGAAGCGCCATTTTTCCTCCTGCAAAAAGTTTTGAATTCAGAATTTCTAGGCCTGATCTAAATAAATTCTACTTTACTTTCTGCCCACCTCAAAACAAGCAAACCCAAGCACATAAAATTTAACACAAAAAAGAAAAAAGAAAAAGACAGATAGACAATATCATAGCAAGGGTGGTGCAGCAGCACTGGGTGCCCTCACATGGGAGGTACCAAATCACATGAAAGTAAAAGATGACAGAACAAGCAGCAATGGTCTCAAGTTGAAGCAAGGGAGGTTTAGGATGGATATTAAGAAAAACTCTTCTCACTAGGAGGGTGGTGAGGAACCAGAAAGGGTTACCTGGAGAGGTGGTGAGATTTCCATCTTTGGTGGTTTTTAAGGTCTGGCTCAACAAAGCCCTGGCTGTTGAGACAGTCTAGTTGGAGACAGTCCTGCTTTGAGCAGCAAGTTGGACTAGATCAGTGGTTCTCAACCTTGTACCAGGACCCATTTGTAAACACTGATGGCCAGTCCTGACCCAGTAACTAGCTTAAATAGAAAACAGTCCCCTAGCCCTGCCAGTGCCACTGACTCCAGTATCGGTGTTCCCTGCCCCACGGTGTGGGGGGCAGAGGGCTGGTGTGTGGAGGATGGAGGGGCCCCAAGCTGCCTTTTGCAGGCTGGAATTCTGCCAGCCTCCAAGGGAAAACCTGTGGTTTCCCATGTTTTTCTCCATTAAAGGAGAATCAGTTTTTTAAATTTGTTGACCCATTTTTAACGTTTGCTCATGACCCTTTCGTATATTCTTGAGGCCCACTTTTGGGTCACGACCCACAGGTTGAGAAACATTGGACTACATATCCTCCTGAGGTCCCCTCTGACCCTCATTTTCTATGATTCTATGATGCATACTATAGTGTAGGGAGGATGCTCTGCACATGACCTTCACCAAACACCAAAATGCCTGTGGGGGGTGTTTTCCACCAGTCTCTGGACTCTAAAGACAGACCTGTAATGGTGGAACAGCAGTACAAAGGACAGGGCCATATGCAGCTAGCCTCCAGCATAGAAGCCTGAGGACTTTCATGTTACAGGGATTTAAATAAAGTGCAGGAGTAAATGATGGGGAAACCCAAACAAGCAAAATTTAAATAAAAATCTTGCTACAAATGAACTGTGCCCTAACTAGTGCTGCATGTTCTGGCTCTCTGAAAATCCAAATATCTCAAGATTCATATTGATGATAGTCTTTCAAATGCTCCCTTTTCCTCCACCTTTGCCTTAGGGAACCATTTACAGGGCTATTACAATTTTGAGGTCTGGTCTTCTAAAAGGTCTTAGAAAATGAAATCTTGTATTTATGAGCTTTCCTACATGGCTCCCCAAAACATTAAAGTAAAAAAAATGTGAATGCAAGCATAATTAAAAGATACAGTACTCCCTAATTCTAGCTGGCAAGAAATCTAGGAAGCTCTTTATTGAAATGGTGATTTCTAATACATGGTCATCAACTGCTGATTACCACCCCTTGCATTCCTTTTTTAACTATTTTTCCCTCCTATTTGTGATGAAGGGTCCTTTTTTTCCTTCTTTACTCTGGCTGTTACGTACAAAGTCCAAAGACATTTGCAGATTTGGGAAACTGTTGAAAAAGGCAGCCTAATTATCACCCTTTGCTGCTTTGCCATATACTATTTTTAGCATGTCTCATATTTTGGTAAACTATTTGACCATACAAGGGTGTAATATGTCCCATTCAAAGGGAAAACCTTCCTTGTGAAAGTCGAAGATGAATCACCAGCTTTACTGTTCATGTCCCAAGATATTGTTCATATAATATTGTGCCTTGCTAATTACATTTGACAGGTAACAACCTGCCATGGCCTTAATTCAGTGAAACATTACCAGAAACATGCAGGCCAAGAGCAAATGCTGCCTGAATCCACCTAAACTTTGGCAAGTCTCCAAAATACTTTATCAGTTTACTCTAGACTCCAAATGATCTCTTCCTCCCAGATTCCATCCTCTGAACAGATTTCCACCCCTTTTTTCTAAATTGACCCTGCTCTTCTCTTTACCTATACCAGGAATCCCCCTGGCCAGTATTTGGATTGCTTAGCAACTCATTGCTATATCAGGATTTCTCAGAACAAACAAAGCCAAATTGTGAATATATAAAGATCATGCCCAAAACATCCCTGCCTTCTTCCTATCCAAGTAATGTTTATACCTTTGGATGTTCCCCCAAATTGAGTAATGCTCTTGAGATGTATGATGTAAAAAGTAGAACTGCTCAAAAAAGGAAAGAATATCTCATGAAAACATTTAAAAAAATGCTTTCACATTACGGGGTTCAGCATGGAAAAATGCTTAAAATTATGTTGTGAAAAATTTTCTAGGTTTATTTTTATTTTATTTGTGTATCTTGTCTTTTTATGTCTTACTAACTCTAGGAAAATGAACATGCCCTGTAGCTCTTACGAGCATTTGGGTTTTTCCCCCTTCTCCTTTGGAAAACTGAACAATAGTAAAAAGTATACCATTTCATTATTCCTTTGGTACCTCCACAGGCTTTTCCAAAATTGAGGACATTTAAGAAAGCTATAAAATAGAAAAAGAAATGCACACAAATGAAAAACAAAACACAAAAATATTAAAGAGAAAATCTTAGAACATAATTTATTCTGTTGTAGTCAGTGGTTAAAAAAAAGGAAGGAAATAAAACAAGGAAGTTTAAGAGAAACTTATTTGTCAGAAATAAATAAACTGAATTTTTAAATTAAAAGGTTTCTTTTTGAATGCAAACATTTTTACTGTAAAACTAATTAAAATGACATTTTTAAAATGCCCTCCCCACACACACACTCTGGAAGGAAAAAAAACAAACAACCCTCTTTTCAACAAAACCCATTTTTATTATATTATTTGAATCAGCTATAGTTAAAAAGATCTTCCTGTGTGATGTCTTCCTCTACACTTAAAATTACATCTGGCATTTGGAGAACTTTCCTTCTCAGAAAAAACAGGAATTGTTCCCAACTCAGAGGAGGCCATGTATTCTTTGTGGCTGATTTGCCATTTTATTGTGTGATAAACTGCTTGCATGTGTGGTATGTTACAAGGCTGCCAGAGGCCTACGCATCACTTTTGCTGTAAATACAAATAATAGCAAACTTCCAGAGTATGCAGGTCTTCTCCAGCTGCCTTTAACAAAACAGAGTAGGCAATTCCTGCAGCTAGAGGGCTCCATACTACAGGGACTACCCCCTCCCCATACCCCCTCCTCCCCATCTGCCAGCTGAGAGTACCATCCTCAATTCTTTATTTCTGGTCCCATCTGACTCAGAGGGCCTTGGCAAAGATTTGATCCCCACCCTTCTGCATTAGTCAGCTCCTCTGGTGGAAAAAGTTATACTTCCAGCTGCCTTTACTGGTTCATAGTGGGTGGGAAACCATGGACGTAAAGCAGCCTCATAAACAAGTCTCCCTGTGGTGATATATCAAGACCTGAGGTCTACAGCATGCAAGATACAGCAAAGCTAAAAGGTAGCATGTCATATATATGAGGTTACATGGCTTTTTGGGCCCTGCAGTTGATATTTAGAATAAGGTCCCACAAAACCTATGACTGATCTGCTCACAGACATCCAAATCATACACAACTGTACATCTCTGCTTTTCAGCATCACTTTCCCTCTGGTCTACAAAGCCAAACAGCAGTAGCCTTTTATTTTAAGAAACATATCAAGCTGCAAACATTTAGATGGGAGTAGGATTAGCAGCACTTGTAAGAAAACCTTAATGAAAATAAATTATGTATTTACCCATATGCTGAAGAGCACATGGCTAATGCATTTAGACACCACTAATGAAGTTAAGACTCAGCTAAATTTGTTGGCACATAGATAAAAACTGTTCTCAACAACCAATCTGGGCTGGCCATAATTTCAGCACTACAACTGATACCTGGCCATTATTACAAGTAGCTGTTCTGCTGACATAAGAAAACCATTTGTTTGAATGTGGATTTCAATGCATTGTAATAAGGAGGTGAAACAGTGTCTTGAGCCCACTTAGTTCCAAATTTGCAGCTGGATTGAAGAAACACAATTTCACTTACAAGCACAGACAGGCACTCCGCTAAAAGTAACAAGTCTTTGGCTTTTCTTTTTCCGCTTAATTTCAGAATCCAAAAGACAGTATACATCCATTCTCTCCAGGCTAATACTGCATTGACATGAATGTAGCAGATATTTAACAGATTACAAATTGTTCTATTCAGACAGTTTCTCCCTTTTTCTTAAGTTTGATGTAAAAGTCATTAAACTGACCACCTTTATTCATAGCAGTATTGTGCTGCTCTTCAAATGAGATGGGGTGAAGGTCAATGACACCTTGTCATTGGAGAGCCTAGTCTTTTTGCAAGAACAGAGAAGTTGAGAACCCTTAGGTAAGGCAAAAAATGTAAATAGTTACATTTGGCCCACCTGCATCTCCTAAAAATTTCAGTTGGATAGATTTCTCCCTGTCTGTGTAGTTCAGCTCTTGGCTGTTAACAGCCATGCATGTCACCTCCCAGATAACTGCAACTTGGGAATTAATTGAGGTTTTTCTATGTACAGAACACCACCTGATATTATGGCAGATAAGAAGCAACTCTTTAAGGTATTCCGTGAGAAAGATACAGAACATACCAGCTACCCCTACCTCAGTGCTGTTAACTACAGCATGGAAGATGTATCAGTCACCACCAAACCTTTAACCTCCTGGGTTTGCAAAGAACATAGACAGTTGTGATGGCAACTTTTCCTAGTACATTTGCCCTTTTCAATGGAAACTAGATGGGGATAATTATAAGCTTGTCATGCCTTCTGCCAGCTGGATTAATGAGAGACAGCAACACCTTTTTCAGAGGTCATAACAACAGATCTTTTATTTGAAGTCCTCTTTTAAACAGAAAATATTCAGGCTACCTTTCGCACTATACTCGACAATGGAAATCAAAACAAAAAACTTGCCTTTTCAGTTCAGGCCTCAAAGGTTCTGCAGGCTCCCCCAGTAGCAGTAACCTCCTTCAGTTCTCTCTTTTTCCTCAGCTAAGGAGCTTTTTAAATGCTCCCAGCTGGGAATCTGCCCAGGGGTCTGATTCCTTCCACCTGTACATTACTGCCAAACAAGGCTAGATGTCCTTTCTAGATCCTTCAAGGGAGTTTGTCACAGCCATCATTTTCCTATTGGAACCTCATTATAAATAGCAAGGATTTTTCAGCCACTCCCAATCTAGGCTGGATTTGATCTAACATATTACTTATTCTATTATTATTACTATGATACCCATTACTTGTGCATCACCGTCACCTTGGAGCCATTAAAAACTCCTAGTTGAAGACCTGGGTTCTTTGCACTGCTCTGGGGCTGTGTGCTCTCGGGAAAGTCACTTAACATGTGTATGCTTCAAATTGTCCATTTATAAAATGTTAACCATTGGTGCCTATACATGTGCCCCAAGGTGTTCCAATTGGAACTTGTCAAACAAGCTTTAGTTAAAGTGCCCCCACAGCCATTTTGAAATGTGTGATTCTGAATACATGTGACCCTGCAGGGTTTTAATTAGAGCGGCTGCTTGGGAGCTGATCTAATTAAGACACCCCCATCCTGGTGCATGTATATAGACACTCCATGACATTAACCTCCTCTGGAAAGTCCTTGGAGTTCAACAGAAGAAAAACCCTATAAAAGAGCTAGATGTTATTAGTACTAGTTAATAATTTTCACCATGCTCCCTTCCTCTATAATGGGGAGCATGTCTCTCTTCCGTGGATCTCTCAGGTGTATTTTAACAACCCTTACAGTGATGGGACACTGACTGTCCTCATCCCCCTGTTTACCTGCACAGGTTAAGATGTTCTTTGTGCCTTGGAGCAATATGCCTTGCAGTGGTGCAACAGGTTGACTGTGTAGTTTTAGGAATAGGTTAGGCAAGTGCTTGTATGGAATGGTTTGCATAGCGATGATCATGCCTTGAACAGGGAGTTGGACTAGATAACCTCCTAAGGTCCCTTCCAACCCTATTTTTCTATGATTCTAGGACTGAGCATGGGTGTTTAGCATCCCAACCCTACTTAAAAATGTAATCAATCAACAGGAAGAAAACATAAAATCATTACTGAACAAGTTTGCAAATGACACAAGCAATTACGGAGGAATAAATCATAAGGAGGACAGGTCATTACACAGACTCTTCCTTGGATCCCTCTAGTGCAGGGAGATCAAACTTATCTGGCTGTGTGCAGTGCACAGAGCCAAGGCTGGCATGTGCTTGCACACAGCACACATGGGTGGTCCAGGGCGCACACTGCATGTGGCACACAGTGGCCCAGTCTGACACAGGCACCACACGCAGCACGCGCACTGGACTGGCCCTGTGTGCTGTATGCAGTGTATGCATCAGCTCCAGCTCTATGCACTGTGTGCAGCACACACCAGACTGTTCTAATATAAGCTTGTCACCATCAGTTGCAATCCCTCACAGTCCAGGATGGCTGTCTTCCACAATTACATTATCTCTGGATCTGAAGATGGCTGACAAGGCCAGTCCAGGATTGACAGGTTTTATCACAATAGATACCTGTGCACAATTTCTTGTATTGTGGAGAAGCTACTGCACATCAGCTTTTGTATGGTTCTTGACAGAACAGGACCTTGATCCAATGGCAAGAAGGCCAAGACAATTGGAGAATTTGTTCTGCTGCAGCCCTTGTCTGCCTTTGCAGCCACTGAGATTCTAACATCTTCTTCTGCCTGCTCCATCACTGAGGACTTGTAGGCCCATGGCTGGGGGCTGGACAGGCTTATTATAGTAGCAACCTGTACTTGCCATTTCACACCACCATTAGGGGATGTGTGTGGCTTTTCAGGAGAGAGAATATTGCCATCTGCTGTCCCCACCACATCCTAGCAGTGCTGCCGCTGCTTGGTTCACAGCTGCTTATTCATCAGAGTTACCCCTGCTTATTTCATCCCTAACCTTCCCTGAAGGTGATTCCACTCTGGACCACCCATGGATGCACTGGGGTAGCAACACAGCTATGCCACCAGAGCACCTTGTACAGTTAAGATAAGCTTGTACAGTTGCATCAAAATAGCTTGTTGCAAAAAACAGCTGAAGCAAGAGTGCTATGCTGCTCACACCAGACTATAACTGCTTCTAGGTAGCTATTGTCTGACTTCAGAGGAAAACCCCATCACTCCTTTTTTAAAGTCATGATATAAACTAGATGGAGAAGTAAAAGCTCTTTAAAAAAAAAGGTTCTGGCAGAAACTTCTAAGACCCTTGTCTTTCGACACTTCCACAAAGGAAACACTTGTTAGCTGGAGAAGCAAAAATGTCAGTGATGATAACACCATCATGACCAGCTTCGTAGCATGGATCTTCAGGACCTCCTTTGTAGACTAATCTGCACACACACACCACCTATCTTTTCTACTCTTACAAGATATTTATGTCAGATCTACATACCTGCTCATTTTTGTATATGCTGCATGCAGTTTCTAGCGTCTTTGGAAGACTTTTTTTTTTCTTTTTAAGAAGGAAGGGTTTAAATGTTCATTGTGGTGGCACTCTGACAACAACTAACATAAGCACAGGATAAAAGGCCTGGCACTCAGCACCCCTGGTCTATACTGTATTGGTGGCAGATCTCCAGGAAGATGGGACTGAGCACAGCCCATTGACACTCCACCCACTGGACTTGTCCTGAGCACCGACGCTTAGACCTACCAGACCAAAGACTGAAAAGTGGACACTGGGGGATGAGTTCAGAGCAGCCACACAGGTAAAATTTCTTTTTTAGCATATTAGCAGACCAGAATGGGTGGGGCATGCTCCATCTCACCCTCCCCAAGATCCACCGCCGATAGACAATCCTAGCATTTGCTCAGTGTTTGTGTAGACAGGCTTTCATGGAGGGTGAGGGGACAGTCATCTTGGATAGGCATCTCACTTGGCAGCATAAGTATGTCTCTGAACTGAGCACAAGTCAATAAGCTCAAAGTGGACAGCTGGGAGCAGCCAAGATATAGCTGCCTAAAAGAACAAAGTGAACTCAAATTAAACTAATCATATTGCCAACTAGGAAGCTTACTTGAATGTGTTAAGGAGCTGCATTTGGAAGGAACAGAACTGGAACACCCACAAGGCCTTACCAGTGTGAAGCTTACAAAGCATCTCCACAGACAGCTGCACACCAGGAACAGCATTCATCGTAGCCAGAGGTTGTCAAAGATCGCTTCCCTCAGATTTCTTCACTTAAGTGAACCACGAGGAACAAAACACTGGTCTCAGACTCTTGCTTGTGGCCCAATACTTCTCTTGCTATCTCATCCTCACTTCCTAATATCAGGGGATGTGAGAGCTGGAGGGGTGGCTGGGGGGAAAGCATGCAAATTCTACAAAGGGAAAAAAAAATATACACACAAATTTTGGGCTTAAAAAACTTTGCCAAATTTTTCACATGTATTCTTCAAAAGGGACATCTCCTAATATGGTGACATAAGCCTTAAGGATTTCCATTTGGTATGATCACCAGTGAATAGGGCATCTTTACACATGCTCCAGGGGTACAGGTAGTGGCTGCTTTAATCAGCACGGCTCTGAGAGCTGCTGTAATTAAGAAGTGCCCCTGATGTCTCGTGTATTCAGAATCCTGCGCTTCAAAATGGCAGCGGGGAGGCTTTCATTAAAGCTTGTTCAACGAGCTCCAGCTAAAGTGCCTCCACCACTGTTTTCAAGCATGGGGAGACTGAATACACGAGACACGGAGGCTGCTGGAGCGTGCTGATTGCCACGCTCCAGCAGACTCGATATTGAGTCTGCTCCAAGGAGCTGTAATTACAGCACGTCAGAGCAGCATCCCCGCACACCTACAGGCACACACAGACCCACAGGAACAGTTGTTAGTATAAGATACCAAAGAGTACATAAGCATAAGAATTTAATGCGAATGATCTGAAAAGAATAAAGTCTCTATTCAAGCACAGAAATGATTTTTCCCTCTATTTCTTTTTTCTGACATCTATCCAGAGCATTATGCGACTCCCATAAATTTACTACACAGACGACAAAAAAACCTGAAATTCAGAATAATATTTTGAGTCAGCACTATATCACAAACAGACAGAAATTCCAACCCTCCATCTCCTATCAGCATCCTTTCATCCCAGTTTGAACAGACCAACTCTCTAAGCTAAAAGGTCTGCAACCAACAAGGGTACCACTAGATGCCAACAGGAAAGTAATTTCTTTTTAATCAATATCTATCCACTGTGAAGTGAACTGATACTGCTAAGCTTATTTCACTTATGGCACTACACCAGATCTAGATTTGAACCCAAAACCTAAGGATGAAAAGCTCTATATATCCCCTTACCAAACCTGTGAGGTAACTTGGTAAAATAAGCAGAAATAGATATTAAACTGTTTCACACCTCTTTCCACTTTGCATTAATAACATTAATGTTATTAACTACTACCTACCTACCCACCTCTAACCTCAACTGGGTTAATCCAGCCCACAGCCTTTAAAGGTTGCCAACTGCTGGGTTATAGCATACATTTGCATTCACATGACCAAAGTTAAGGTCAAGGAAGAAATGGCAAAGGAAACAAGCAAGAATGACAGTTAGAGGAAAGAATAATTTTAGCAAGTGCCAGAGCAACAGGTAAAAAGTAGACTAAAGGTTACTCAGATCACATTTAGCAATGTTATGCTAGCTGAATCCAGTTTTAAACAAGGGATAGCTTAAATAGGGAATGAAAACAGGCACATGGAAGACTAGAAGAGAACCTTTTGCTCGCTTTTTAGTAAGCTTTCAATAGTTAGCACAGCAACAGAGTATTACAATCCGATTCTCCTCAGAATTTCTGCTCCTTGGCCTTGAACTCTGGTTCTTGCTGAATTGTCCAGCTGCAGGTGTATCCAGTTAGCACTTTTCAAAAACTAAATTTTTGAAACCTAGGTGAGAAATCTTCCTCTTCCCATCCCCTCCCCCAGCAGGCTGGCCACCTGTTAGAGGCTTCTCTATAAAGTTACAGAAAATTTAAGATGCATTTCTATTAATAAAGGTTGATATTTCTTTGGATTAATGCACATTTTATAAATTCTAATCATTCGTTTGATATGCCTTACTTGTACTGTTTAGTCATTTACGTCTTCTTTGTATTTCATTATTAAGTTTGCTGTGAACATTTACCTACCTTTATGTTTGCGAGTATTTAATTTTAGCAGGACTGGCCCTTGAACCTTTCTTGGTTCGCAGAATACCTCCAACACTCCTTTGGAAAACCAGAGTGCAAACTCAGATTTAAGGCCACAAGCGACCAATAGAAGAATGGGTCACAAGTGACACAGATCGCACACAGTGCAAAATTAACAAACAAACAATTTATGCAGTAAAGCTGGACTGCAATGGTGCAGACAGTGCCATTCAGAATTGTGGGAATGGTGCAGAAGAGGCACAAAGACCTCCTGCTTGCACTAAACGCAGTTTCTACATCCCTAGTAGTTTACCCTCAGGTTAGTGCTAGCAGTTCCTTAGATTCTGCAGCTGTTAGATTGCATAAAACCACATTTGAAATTAAGCCTTTCAGACCAAAATCAGAACTACATTTATTGGCTCATGCACAAGGGAGGCAGCATCAAGTGAAAAATCAACACAAAGGAGGTTTATGTACTTGAGGGAAGGGGGGGGCAGGGACAGAATATCAGAAATCACAGCATCATATAGTTTTGGGCACACGGCCTATACAGCACAGTGCACTGTGCAGGGGGTAGCTAGATATCTATACTGCATGTATGTTTGCGCTTCACTTGATATGGGTATCATGGGCAAGCCTCTAATACAAGGAGAATTTTCCCAGAACACGAGAGGCAAAGGGACTGAGAGAGGGGCCCATCCACTAACATGAGAGAAACCATCTACTATCATTTTTACAGGATATAGTATCTGCACTGTGTGCGCAAGATCAAGTGAGCTTGAAAAAAGAGGTTTGTTGATCATAACATGGCCTTCTTTTCCAGTTCTATTCAAGAATCAATCAAGTGGCACATAAACGCACTCCCCATCCCATTCCCCTCTTGTGTATTTGTGCAAACAACCACAAAACCATATGCAGACTTCTACTGTCAGCACAAGCCATATTATTCTTGTCATTAACACAGGTCCATAGGCTAGCTGAGAGCTCCTCTTCTTTCCTCCTCCCCATTTCTCCCCCTCATTCTTCTCCCCATTTGTCTCTCTTAAACCTTGTTTAGGTTTACATGCTGTGTCATTAAATTCCAGAACAGTAATTGCTGCAGCGTCTCTCTCCAAACACTGACGTGCTCCTTGTGAGCTCAGAAATTAGACAGAGGTTAATTTCATTACAGCAAGGGCCCCACATTTTGTTTTTCTTTACTTGCATATCAAAGGATGCTTTTGGCTGACATGTAGTGGAAAATAGATCACGGTTGCTCTCCTTTCTCCCACCCCACCCCTCCCCAGTCAGGCATAAAACAGCTTAGCCCAGCCAGATCCCGGACTTGAACAGACAAAGCATCCATACAGTCCCCATTTTCCATTCAGCAGAAGTGGGCCACTTAGAAGAAGCCCAGGAACTACAAGTAGGCCAGACAGGAATAAACAGAACAAACAAAGGCCATCCTGTCCACGCTGAGGGGCTAAAAGAGTGATGTCTTTCATTAAAATGCAAGGCAGGGAAGCAGCACACAACCAGTCACATGCATTGTTGGAGCCTGGTGAGAGTAATGGGAGAAAAGCTAGCATCTAATCATGCCAATATATGGACACCTAGCAGATTTCCCAAGCAGCGTACAAGTTACAATTGGCTACAGAAATCCTGCCCACCAAAAAACAAGCCCCAAAACCATGGCATTTTCTCAGCTCAGCAAAGATCAACAGCAGGCTGAATAAGCACACAATGCACACAGGTAAAGCACCCGGTTACCAGAACTGCTAAAATGTCAGAGCTAATGACATTTAAAAGCAGCTTAATGGCTTTCTTAGAAAGGGTTGGAAAAGGAAGGGAGGCAATATGACATCCTAGTAGCAACAGGATGAGTGTTTGCAGTGGCTCTTTGGGGGAAGGGGAACGTTGTGTGTGTTTGGTTTTTAACATACTTGCTCCATAATAAAATCATTATCCTGTGAATTAACAGAAGAGTTTGATTTTAAGACCAGACAGTCTGCAGCTCCTCCAAAGCAGTGCAGGAGGGAGTGTATGCACGCACATGTACTCACACACACAACACATATGCCTTGTGTAGCTTGTTACAGTGCTAGGAGGAAGAAAACCAAACAAGGCCAGTCACTTTCCACAGATATCTAAGAAAAATGCAGTATCAGTGAGGTATGGAAATGGGAGGAGAGGAACCAAAAGTCAAGTGCCTCTGGTGAAATATCCTTTCCGTCTGTTACAAATCTTCTACTCAGTTATTGGGAAAATTAAAATGCTTTTACAGCGTAATCACTACAACCCTTGCATCAGATGTTACTCTCCACCCCTCCCCATTAACTGTTCTTATGTATTCAAAGAATTGGTTTTTAACTAATACCTTGGACTCTGAGATAATTTCCCAGTTACAGAGCTATAGTAATACAATCTTTTCCCATTTTTAAGGCTAGTTAATTAAGCTCAGTATGCTTTAAGTTTCAGGGTGCAATTCTCTATGTTGTCCTTAAGAAAGGAGTGGGAAGTTACAAATGATGAAGCAAGCCGTTTCCCCAAAAGTCTGCTCTTATTTTTTGGCTCTCTGTGAGGGCAAAGGTTTTTGTCCACTTGCCTTTTATTTCTCTTCACCCCCAGGATTTCCCCATTTTACTGCCACCACCATCACTTCACTCCCCTTCCTCTCATATTTCTCAAATGTACAAATTGAAACAACTAGCATTCCAGGCAGTGGCTAGGGGTTCCACAAGCACTCCATTAACTTCATAAAAATAATTCCTTTGAACACAGATTTTTTTTTTTTAAGGTAAGATCATGGGAAAACATGATTTTAAAAAATTAAACTTGGAGATTCAGAATAAAAAAGCAGACCTTTAGACTAAATCCTGCTTGCACCACTCAGGTGGGTCACCCCAGTGGTGAGAAAGCAAAATTAGACCCAAGATTCTGCTCTTTTTTTTTTTTTTTTTTATAATGGAGTAACACTAGTATGTCTTTTACTTTGACCAAAGCTGGTTTGCAGCAGTCTAAAGGACAGGGCAATTAAATCTGTAAAAGTTAAGTTACACAAGTATGCAGTATTACTCACTGACATGATGCTCTCATATCTTGCAGTACATGATGCATTACTTAATGCATCAAGTCATGAACTTATGTATTTCAATTTTCATTTTTAGAAACGTTTCCAGCCCCCATGGCTGCAAGAACACATTGAAAACATTAGCTGAGAATATCCTCTTCCCTGCCTTTGCCCCTCTCCCTCTTCCCCCTCACCCTCCAAAAAAAGAAAAATCACAAAGAATATCATGACTTCACAAGGGCCTGAATCATGATCTTTTGAATGTTTAGGGATGGCAAAAAACAATCTAGTGTACTGAGAAGGTTTCAAGTTTTAGAAAAGGCTTAAAAGAAAGGCTCATTCTATTATCATTTATGAAGCCCTACAACATGTTTGCACACAGGTAAAAGCAAAAAAAGTTTTTGTTATTATCTATAGAATACAATGTACCAGCATTTTCCAACTTCTTGCATCAGAGCTGCCCTAGAAACCTAACCAAACTGCTGCCTGAACAGAGCTCTGCTGCTCATAACTACGTCCATAAAATCCGTTCCAGTTCCCAAAAGGCTGACATTTTGCCTTAGGTTCTGCCCTGCTAGAGAAGAAGGAGCTGTCCTCTTCTGAGGTCAGTAAAAGTACATGTGTACCTGAAAACACTTCCAATAGAAAACAGCCTGCAGTGAGAACAGTGTCTTCTTGTTACCAATGTGTTGCTATGGGCACTATTTCCAAGAAAACAATCAAAAGAACAGAACAGGAAAATATGGGACGGCATATCAGGGGAGAAAGACAAAGAAGGAGCCTGGACTAAACTGATCATGCCCACCAATGCTAGAACAAAGGATAAAATTTTCAATCGCCCCTAACTGTTCTGAAGCAATTTAATCTACGCAACTATGAACAGCAAACCAGGGGGATTTGTGCTCCTAAATCACTTGAGCATGTTTGAAAATGCCACCCAGCATTCTTTAAATACTGAGAAATGTGAACAAAACCCAGTGAACAGACACAAGTAATTAGATGCTTTAAAAAGAGTCATCTGTAACATTTTATTACTTTTTGTGTATTTATATTTAGTGACGATAAAAAAGCCTCAGCTAGTTTCAGAGCCCTGGTGACTGAACAGGCTACAGTATAACACACATAATGGCATCAGAAACTTCCCCACTGCACCCCTCAGTTATGTGGTGCAGTTCTATTTAGAAGGAACACTGTCTGGCTAGGGACAGAAATTACACATAAACCAGTGCAAGTGATTGGAAACAAATTCAAATCTGTAACACAACAGAAGTTCAGTGCACATAAACCACTTTCCAAATGGCCAAAACTGGTTTAAGATGAACCTGGATGGACGCAGTATCAGATTGAACTGATTTAGGCCATGATTTCTGAAATCACCCAAATGGTACAATCAGCACAGTGATATTGCTTTGTAGCTCCATTGACCAGACACAAAATCCAATGGACTGATGGGGAGGTGAACATAAAAGGATTCTGTCCCAGATTCCCTCCAGATTCAAGCTAACTCTCAGTCCCCCAGCCTCCCAAGATGCTTTGAATCTCCCCTGCAAACCTACCCCATACAGGCTGAGTGGGCTACCCTTGGCTCACATTGTCTGCCAGCTATGGTTGCCAACCCTCCAGGATTGCCCTGGAGTCTCCAGGAATTAGATATAAATCTCCAGGATACTGCCAAGAGTCACCTGGGAGATAAATGATAGGGCATTCATTAAAATAAATATTACATGTTGAATCCAATTTATACAGTAGTCCAGTGGGTTTTTAAAACGTAATAGTAATGTGCATTTACCTTCCTGATGTAAATAAAGTCTATGCACTGTAATTCATAACTGATATACGCAAGCACACGGACATATTTGCATTTTGTGTCACAGGCACGTTGGCTTTCTGGAAACCCCCCTAATAAAAAACAGTTGGCAACTCTAGCTCCAGCCGATCATGGAAGCATGCTCTAGCCCCCAGCCTCCACCCGCTTCCAGCCTGAGCCACTGCAGGCATGTGGTTGCATTTCCGGAATCAAAAGTGAATGTCTGTTTACTTGCTTATCAGTTTAATCTATGCAGCTTATACTAACCTGCAAAGATTGAACTGATCCAGCCTCAGGCTTTTTATTGTCTGAACTTAGCCTCTGGGGTTAGTTTCTAGCAGCATTTTTGCTGGAAGTGTTAGCAGGGGACTACATGTAGCAGAGTTTTGTTACCAAAAGCCATGAAATAAGTCGCTTCAGCTCTCCAAGGTAACTTCAAACCACAGCAGTAAAAGGTGGATAATTCTCTCTCATTACCTATTGCCACCATCCTGCCCTCTTTAGGTGGTCCACTCCCTATACAAACCACCCTTACGTGATGATCAAGTCACGATCTTTAAAAATCTCTTTTGGTGGAAATAGGGTTTCTTCACAGAATTTGGATTTCCCCCTTCATGCTCCAGTTTGTGCCCTTGAAAATCTGGCCTGGACAGAGGAGTTCTCAAATTCTTTTCAAAATGTGCTTCGGAAATCTCAGGCATGCACGGGAGAGATTTTGATTTAAGACTCCCCCTGGCTAAAAAATGGCAGCCTTACGTGATGAGCACAAGTTGAGATCTTTTACTGAAATCAAACAGTTTAAAGACAAAGTGTTTCTTTTGTTTAAAACATGTTTTTAAATTTGAGTACGTGCATTCTCCTCTTCCTCCACCCCAAAAAAAAAAAAAAAAAAATCAATTCAGCTGCACCTGTAAACTTGCAAATTTGATTTATGACTATGGGCAGTTTCTACCCTCTTTGCTTTGATGCTTCTCCAATTCTATTGATTTATTCCTAGCATAGATAAGAATTTGGCCCTGACTGCATCACTGGGGTCATAAATACCACTCAGTTTTATTTATTTTTTAATAAATTTAAAATAAGTGAATCGAGTACAATCATAAATTAGAACAATGACAACACAGCATGATTATATCACCACTACGTAAGTCACACTGGAGAGAATCACAGTTCAGGGTATAATGACGCTATTATATAGGAACCAGGTGCCCTAAGACCCTCAAAGCAGATATCTAACATAACATGTAACATCAGATTCTGGTTAGTGACTGCTACAATTGGACAGGCTCACACAAACACTGCAGCCTGGAAGCTTCAAACGGTCCCACCTCTCATGTAGATTTGAAGTCGAACTTTACTACGGTCCTCCAGTTACTGCGCTCCACATCATACCCCCAGGCTGTACCCTCACTCGCTATAGTAGGAGGAAGAGCAGGGAGCATCTTTGATTACTCTGCTGTGATCTGCATCTCCTCTGGAGGATTTATAACAACTGGCATGCTCTGATGAGAAAAGCTAACTACCTTACTTCATTCACCCCTCTGTAACTAAGGACACCTGGGGGCAAGTTAGTTTGTTATGAAGCCACTGGGAAAGTATTATTTAATGGTATATAACTTCAATTACTTGGAGCAGTCAATGTTACATGCTTGAACATAAATATGTTCAATCAACAAAAAAAAACCCCAAAAAAACAACCCCCCCGAAACCACTCAAAACAAACCAGTCAGGGCTAGTTAACGTAATCCGCTCTGTTCATGTAACTAGGCTTGTTCAACTAAGGGCATGAACTTTCTTAGAAAAGCTCAAGTAAATAGCTGCAGAAGCTTACACCCTTTTTTCCCCTTCTGGTTCATTTTGTCCTTCAATCAGTGCTTCAGAGGTGGCTGCTTATTATATTGTCTCATCACAAATGGTGAGTGTCACTTGTTTGTTCCACAGGAAGTTGTACAGAGAGCTGCTATCAGTAAATATAGGATCCCCTCCTCCTCCCCCCACACCTGTTTTCATCATTCTTGGAGAGATACCAATCAAAACTTTTCTTACCTGGCGAAAAAACAGCAGGTTTCCAATGAAAGGCAAAGGTGGAGGATGTCTGACCCCCACCCTCTTCAGCCTGGAGTAGGCAGAAATGGAGTACCTGGGAAAAGGGGGAAATACGGCAAGAAGTCAATTTTGTATCTCATTGTTACATAGTTTTCCAAAATAAATTAGATCAAACAGAATCCCTCGAGTCAGAGTGGGAGGACATGCTTTCTGAAATGAGCCAAATGGCACAATCAGCACAGTGATATTGCTTTGTAGCTCCATTGACCAGACACACTTGCAAAATCCAGTGGACAGAGGGGGAGGTAAACATAAAAGGATCCTTCAGCACAGCAAATCCAGGTCTGGATTCTCCTTTAATACGCCAGTGTAAATCCTTCCTTGTATTCAGGTGTAAATATAAGTGAGATCAAAACAGAAACTGCATTCTGACTGCGGTGGCATAAGGAGAGGGGCACAAGAAGGAAGGTCAGTTGTTGCATCCCTTCCCTTACTGCCATCTACCTAGCAAATCAGAGCAAGAACTCAAACTGGTTTCCACTGTGCCTGAGCCAAGATACTGTCAGTATCTTCAGTGTGATATGCCTACTGAGCCAGATGTGCTGATTAAGTCATTTCCCAGCTGTCAGTCAGAAAATTAAAACAAGATAAAATATAGAGAGCTGAAAACCAGCTGAAAAACTGCACATGTATCTAGTGCCAAATGATGCTACTGTGTATTACCAGGCACAACATTTGAAACCTTTCTGCCAAAATTAATTAAAAAAAAAAAAAAAAAAAGGAATAGTGATTTTAGATTGGGGGGGGGGGGGGTGAGTGTGAACAATAATTATGTTTAGCCAAATAGCCGATCAAGATTTTGTCAAATAATATATCAGTCCAAGAACATGAAGCGATATATGCTGAAGTTAACAGAAAGACTCCCACTAACTCCAATAAGCTGTGCGCCCAGTGTGCTTGCACATGTGATGGATGTTTAGTCCTTCAGGGTTGCATTCTATGCCCCCTAAACTAAAGCTGTGGGTTTTTAATTGAAACGGTGGGTTTTATTTTTCTGTTACTGTATACATGTTATTTTCCTGGTAGCCGCAGGTACCTGCTGAAGACAGAAGCAGTGAGGGGCCCAATCCTTTTTTTTTGTCTCTCCCGTGGTTGGGAGGCAAGCTGTCAGCAGACTGAGTGGCCCCTGAGCTGCAAGGGGCCCTGGTCTTTCCCTCCGGTGTGGCTGCACCCCCCTGAGGCCACCCAGGCAGGCTGGTAACGGGCTAGGAGCCACCCCAGCTCAGAAGCGGCCAATCCAACTCTTCCCTGAGCCCACCTGAGCTTCTAGCACCCCGTGATTTAGACTAGACATTAGGAAGAACTTCTTCACAGTTCGAGTGGCCAAGGTCTGGAACGGGCTCCCAAGGGAGGTGGTGCTCTCCCCTACCCTGGGGGTCTTCAAGAGGAGGTTAGATAAGCATCTAGCTGGGGTCATCTGAACCCAGCACTCTTTCCTGCCTATGCAGGGGGTCGGACTCGATGATCTATTGAGGTTCCTTCCGACCCTAGCATCTATGAATCTATGCACCATCCCGACCACCTTCTCTGGGCTCCAGCACACCCAGCTGCCCACCTGCCGCCTCCCCACACTTTCCCAGGAGCAAGCAGCCTGTTCCCAGCAGCCACAGGCACCTGCTGAAGGTAGCAACAGTGAGGGGTCCAATCCTTTTCTGGGGGGGGCAGAGCCTGCCTGAATCTCCCATGGCTAGAGGGCGAGCTGACAGATTAATGGTTGCAACGTTGTAAACCATAGGCGACATGTATGAGGGACAAGGGGGGGCCCTTACCAGCTGGGAAGTGGGGAGCACCAACCAATGAACCCCCCCCTCCCCCCCACCAAGAAGCGCTGGTGGCACTTCTGGTCTTGCTGGTGGCAGTTCCATGGTCGACGATCGGCAGCTGGGGGACTCTGCCCCCCCAGTTGGTGATCAGCTGCTGGTGCTCCCCCGGAGCCAGGAAGCACCAGTTACCCATGTTGCAACCTAAACTACATTGGGATGTGGTTTAGTTTGTGATGATGCAAACTCATTTAAAACCCCCAAAACTTGTGTATGTGTGAAGTGTAATGCCATTAAGCCACACAAAGGGAAATATACGTCCCGTGTACATGGTAACATCGTCACGTATACAAGTGCCCCCAGTGTCCAGTTATCTGTATAACTGCCCATTGCAGAAGAGTCTATGGGTGTAGACAGACATGATGCTTAGAATGTTCTAAATACGCTTGACACCCTGAAAAAGCTATGGTGCCCATGCCACTTAAGTCCAGCTTAAACTTCCTGGAACATTTCAAAAGCAGACAGGGAAAATCAAGTACTCTTTTAAGTAGGGATATGAAAGGTTAAATATTTAAAAGTTTAAACAAGAAGTATACTTATACCAGTAACGCATTACCAGTTAACATTTAGGGTGGGGTGCAGTCCGACAGGAAAGGGAAGAAGCACAGTGCCTCAGGAACAGGAAGACAGCAGGGCAGGCAGGAGGGAGAGAGGGAGGGGAGGAGAGGAGAGGGGCAAGGGGGGATGCATACCCATAGCTAGTGTGCTCCCTCTCCTCCCAGTGAATTGGCAGCTGTATCATTTTTTAAGGATATTTACATCCCTAATTTTAAGCCAGTCTGCCTTGTTATGTGTAGACACAGCATTCTGTGCCTAGTGCCTAGTGTTTGAGATCAGTCCTCCAGATATCCCAAACTGCAACACTCTTTAACCCTCCCCCCTGCCAACGCATGCCGTGCACGGACCTGCTCTGGACTGTAGCCAGGACTCTATGGTCCAAATCCACTCCCAGTTTATCCCCCTCCCCGACTAGTGAGGTGGGTGGGCACACCACAAGAACAGAAGCAGGAACTGTTTTTGAGTTCCTAGAACAGGTAAGAATCCCACCCCTTGCTCTTGGCACCTATTCCCTTCCCCTCCATCCTCAGCAGCACCTCCCCTCCAACCCCCACCCGCCACTTCTACTGTCCCCCAGCTAATTTGGGGGTGGGGAAGGGCTCCACAGCTTCTCCTGCCCTGCTCTAGCAGCAGCAATTGACACTTTCCTCTGCTCTGCCCAGTCAACTGGGAGGGGAGGACAGTGTCCCTGTTAGCTCAAGAGCAAGTGCATGGAGGGGAAACTTGCCTGCCACGACTGTCCCTGGCTGAAGCAGGGCAGAAATGGCTCTGGAAACCTCCTCTTTCACCCCGCTACCCTGCCTGTCAGCTGGGATGGCAGCAGTGGCAGGCAGGGGAGGGAGGACTGGGAGGGGAGATATTCTTACCTGCATCAAGGACTGCTGCTCCCATGGCATGGTCCAAAAGGAGGTGTGACCATGCCACTGAACCCCCTCTAGATCTGCCCCTGAAAGGTGCTAAGGGGACTTTGTGCCCCACTACTTGTGGTTTCTGGAGGGGTGCATGCTCCAGAGCCCCCTGCAACACTACAACCCTTGCTTTGAAAACTTCACTATCTCCTTGACTTCTCTGATGGAGAACCTGCATTCTGATATGCCACACTCATTTGGGGTGAGGGGGAGGAGTGATGGGGCTGCCACAGGCTTGGGGGGACTCCCGTGTAGCTTGCCTTCCCCTTGCCTCAAATAAACCTAGCACCCCAAAGTGCAGCGTCTTTAGCAAGGAGATAAAAATCGGCAAAGCGGCTTTCAAGACGGGTTGAAAAACTCTGGAGATCTTGGGAGGCCCCCAGAGCATGCAGAATGCACCCACCCCAAAACCATAAGCAGGGGGCCACATAGCCCCTCCGCACCTGGAAACCTATCCAGCCTCCTCCTCCCCCTCCCCCCCAGCATGATAGTCTGGGCACTCTACTGCCCCCTGGTTCTGTTTCAGCAGTAGTGCAATCCCTAAAAGGTGAGTATTCTACTTTGAACCCTTCACAGTGTTATGTGTAGACACTTCTGTCCAGGGACAGTTGTGACCCAGTTCCAAATCAGTGACACTCTTGGAACAGGTCAAGCATTATGTCTCTCTGCACCCTAGAAGTCTGGACTAGCATGGCTGGACATTCTTATTCACTAGGTTCTGGGATCTCCCTACAGTCCAAATGAAAGGCGTTGTGTGACACAGAGGCATTCTGCTTTAAAATGAAGACACAAGATTCATGCTTCCCTTTCTGCAAGAGGCAAGGAGAGTTGGACTTTGAAATTACTTGTGACAAGAAGACATTCTTTATACCTAATCTTCTAGCTATTTTTCCTTGAGCAAAGAACAGGATTCTGTGCACTGAAGCATTCAGTGCCTAGAAATCCAGAGTGGTAAATTAGGTCTCACATGACCAGCAAAACTAAAAGATACCGAAGTATCTAGTTGTATTTTCTGTTTTCCAAAGTGATTCCTTGTAATGCGCCAACTGCTAATTGGTTCTCCTGTGCAGAGATATTTTACAAAAATTATAATCACAATATATGTCTGATCATTTTTACATAGCAACACTATTTTTTTAGGTGACAGTATAACCACTGGGAGTGCAAATTCCCTGAATGGAAGCAAACTATCTTTGGTATATGCAAGAACACTATTTCAATGTGACAGGGTATTGTGGAGAAAGTCATATAAGTCAATATTTATTATATGCTTTATATTAAATTATTGACGTTTTGAGGATATTTAACTGTTTTAAAAATAAGATTTTTATGCCAATAGCCAATGCTCTTGGGGAGGGGGGAGGAACTGTTTTAACTTCAAGGCAAACAACCTACACAGTACCAGTATATTTTCATCCCCAAAAGAGAAAAAAAGTGAAAAATTGTGTTGTATCCTATATCTGCCTATGGTGCGTTTTTCACCTGATGTCATAGCAAAAGCCTCACTTTCTATAGGCAAAGAGAAAAATGCAAATATTGTTCAGATTTGTCAATACAGTAATATTTTATAATTGATGTCTTTACTTTAAAAACATAACTAAAATCCTATTTATAATTCAGTCATCAGAACGTATCAGATTTTACAACTCTCAGCTACCCAGCCCACAATTATGATTAATTTTCACTCAGTGCCAGCAAGATCACAGATCTTCCCATATTGCAAAAATGAAGCCCACTATCTACCTCTAGTAAGATGCTCAACAAATACGTAACAAGAAAAGACAGAGCTGATTAAAGACAAGCAGCTTTTCAGTTTAGCACTGATCTCATAAGAAAAAAACTGAAAGCCTGAAGACCATTCACCCCCTTGATAAACATCTCCTTACTGTCACCCCTTGAAGCCCGTGGCAGCTGCAAGTAACTCCTTGTTTTGCCAGGGATGCAGTTCTTATGCTCTTTATTCAAGTTATATTTAAAGTAGATTTTCAAAAGATATGAAAATGGGGTAATCAATGTCGTGGCAGACAGAGCAGTAGCAGTCAAACCGAACATGGAATCTGAGTGGAAGGAGATGTCATCTTTTGCTGCCTTTGTGCTGCAAACATTGTGTGGCAGTACAATGGCCAAGGAAACAGATGTCTATACCCCTTGTCATGCCACAAACACTCGAAACTTGTGGCCATGACAAAGGTGGGAATAGATTGTGCTGTGTTTGTATGTTTGTTTTACAGTGCAAGAGTGCAGGCAGCCTGGAGCTGCCCATGCTCTCCAGTCATGCCAGGGAGGCGTTTCAGGGCCTTGAAGGATCCAATCCTGCTTACCCTGGGAATTCCCTCACAGGATCATGCCCCTTAAGCCCCAGTAGCAGATGCCTGGCTTTGCCATCTTAAAGATGTGCTCTAAGGAATCATAGGGTGCATCTCAGTAAGCAGAAAAAGCCAAGGTTTCCCCTTTTAGAAACAAACCCCCAGGATTTCCTGGGGCCACATCTCTGCAAGAGGGAAAGCCAGGCAGGCACTTCCAGGGATTGGCAGGGCCTGAATCTGAACAGAAAGTCCTAAGGTGCACAGGACCAGGCCCCTCAAGCCTCAGGAGAACATGTCACCTGCTATCCTGCCTGACAGTGCTGCAAGACAATGGGTGATGCGCGCCTCACCCACTGAAGTGGATCATCTGTCAGCACATCCCAGTACAGTTGATCCATTTCATTTGGTGACACTTATTTCTAGCCTCAGGCAGAGCCAGTGCACACCACCATAGGCACAAACCCTACCAGTTTTAATGCCCTTTAGCTATTTTTGCTCCCTTTCTACAGTCCTACAAGATAAAAGAAAGAACAGGTATGCAATTGTTTGCTGAAAGGCTGCACCATCAGGTGCACACAACAGTAGGCAGAATTATAGTTGCACAGGCAACCTTGACTGGCATTTCCTTCTTGACTTCACAATCTTAATATTATTTTAATATAGCTTTATGCTATGCAATTTCCCAGGTTGATATTTAAAAGAAGGAAAGCAGAAATCCCATTAGGTAGAAATCCCTTAAGCATATTCCATACAATCAGCTATCAGCAATGTGTAAATCTGAGGCCTTCAGCTCCATTGCACAGACCTGTCTACCTTTTTGTTCAGCAGTAACCCAGTAGGTCAGGGGCATCAGCCATGTGATGGGTACATGACAGTCACTTTGTCAGTGAGTTAGAGCATTTCCTTGAAATGTTATGAACCAAAATCCTTGTACTTCCTGTTGCTAGCTTTGAGGGGGAAATGCAGATTAGTGGTTAGAGCAGCAGTTACAGACACACCTAGCACAAATTAACTACATTCATTCTGAGAAGTAGCATGATGAAGCAAGTAAGCTTTAGACCTGCCTATTAACAGTAGGAATTTGATTCCCAGCTCCAACTTGCCAACTTCTATCATTACATCTGTTAAAACTAATGCCTCTCTACCCCCAACCATACTATCACCTTTAAAATCAGTTTTCTCTATTCAGCTATAATTGTTAAAATACCTTAATAATAATTGCATAGTTTAAAACAAGGGTGTCAAACTTATCAGGCCCAGCAGGCTGGAAAAGTGGCATGGGGTTGGTCCACGGGCTGGATGAGTGGCATAGGGCCTACCTGCAGGCCAGGTCGGCCCCACAAACTGGCCTTGTGTGCTGGATCCAGTGCACTAGGCTGGTCCAGCCTCATACACTATATGAAGCACACATCGGGTCTGTCCCCACATACTGTGTGGGGCATGCGACCAGGCTGGTCTAGTGCATAGTGTCAGAGTTGGTCCAGTGTTCACCACATGCAGCATGAGGGTCTAATCCAAGACCCACAAGCAACACAGCAGACTGGGTCTTTGGCATGCCTCGTTTAAAACAATGGGACTAATGTTTTTGGCAGGCATGCCACAAATTAGCCCTGCACCCTCCTTGATAGGGGAAAGAAATCAGAGTAACTGACTAAAATGCTGCTCTGCTTTCTGCTCCCTGACCAATCTGCTGCTGTTTTTCCTTCTTACCTTGTCTCCCTGCCTGATCTGATGCTCTGCAAATCTCCCATGTGCCACAAACAGAGGCCACCCTTAGTCTAAAGTATGCCACTACAGGGCAGAGTTAAGGTTGCTTGAGCCCCTTACTAGTGCATTCCCATACCTTTTCATATTGGAAATGTTTAAAGTGTAATTTTCACTCAGGGTTTGTAATGCTCAATTTGGGAATAATTACACATCTGTAATCCCGTTTACTCCAAATACCAGGAACATGTATCCTTAGTTATAAACTCCATCTTAACCTAATTTGATATCTTGGAACATGCTATCCAGTCTGAGGTGTTAGAAGCAGCTGCATATGCATCCATTGTCAAGTAGTTTTACTTTATTACATTAAATGATGTTAATGGCATGTAAAGAAGGGATGAAGGAAAATCCACTGTACTCTGATTTTAAATTTATTTATTATCTTTGAGCGGGGCAGAGCTCCACATTTTCTATCACAGAAAAGCAAAGGTGATCTTTATTTGCATTAAGAAAAGATCCTTTTGAGGAAAAAGGAAAAAAAAGTTATGAGAGTAATGCTACAAATGGGAAACCAAAAAAATATTAGTCGAATCATGCCAAATGCATTCCAATATTTACACACATGGGACTGAACAATGTGCTTTAAAATATTATATTCAATTCTTAACAAAGCAACTGACATCAAAAGGACCCTGAGACACAAGAATAATTACAAGATCAATAAACAATTTAATAATTCCTAGAAGACATTCAAATGACCTTTTAGAGCAAGAAGCTCCCATTGTATATTAAGCACAAATCTTAAGAGGTACTTCAATGTGCCAAGTCAAGTCTTGTAGGTTGGTAATGCTGATTTAAGTTATCTGATACAAGAACTTCCTTGCACAGATCAGACTGCAGAAGAACAGTAAGAAGAACAAAAGAAACATACATAGCAAAGACACAGTTATACAAAAAATACATCATGGAAATAGTAATAGATAACAAGCAACAGAAGCAGAAATGACCCTACCGAACTCCAACCATTTGGGCATGAACAGATTAACGCTGTGTGATGATAATGTTATATTCTATCATTTATTGTAAAATAGTTCGTTTGACAAGAATCCACTTGAGAGTATCAGATCATTATGAATTCTAATATACTACCGAAATAATTCCAAAAACTCTTTCCTATGTAGAAAGCATGTCAGAGTAACACATAATTAATAACATCTGAAAACCAGAAATAGGAATGGTTAGAGAGAAAATTTTGAAACACTTGACTCCACTGAAACCTGGAACTAGAACAGACTGTTATTACAAGACTGAGTGCAAAAACAGAAAAATATTTGTTAAAACAGGGATTCTCTCTGTCAAAGGAGAGAAATAATCGTCACTCATGTCACAGGTGATGTGGAGGGGGGGCACACAGGGGCACGTGATAACAGATGGTTATCTAAACTACCTCCAGTGAAGAAGCTTCTATGTTCTTCCTATTTAGTTTATTTCAGGGCTGCATTGCCTTTATACTTAGAACTCTTTAAGGAACATGCAACTTCAAACCTTCTTTGCTGCAAATTAAGGTCATCTTTCTTGCCCTTTTTCCAGAAGCCATACAGAACAAAAGATCACCACCAACTTTCATAACAACTTTGTACATATTGGAAGTCTGTGTTCACATTCCCACCACCAGTGTCACATGCTTCCTAGCGAAATAAATTCTTCAACCTTTTCCCAATTAAAAAAAAAAATCATTATGTTGATTATGTTGTACTCTACACTGGAACCTCTCCAGTTCATCTTCATTGTTCTTGAAGCGCAGTGCTCAAAACTAGCCAAAATACTCCAGGTCAGGCTTCATCAATGTTATGACACACCTGTAATGCATCTCTGCACAAAATGGACTTTTTTTTTTTTTTTTTTGCAACACCATCGCATTGTGACTTATATTCTATTACATTCAGTTTGTGATCCACTATAAACCTCAGGCCCTTTTCCTGTTGCCTAGTCAGATAGTTTGTATTTAATTTCTCCTTTCTACGTGTAGCATTTTGAACTTGCTTTTATTGAATTTCCTTTTGTTGATTTCAGACCATCTCCCCAATTTGTCACAATCACTTTGAATTCTGATCCTGTCCTCTGAAGTGCTTACAGCCTCTGTTTAGTAAAGTCCTAACAAAGTTGAGATAAATCACATTTACTGCTTCCCCTATATCCACTAGGACAGTTACCCTGTCAAAAAAGGAAATTATATTGCTTGGATATATCACCAATATCACCAATTAAATCACAGCCAATTAAGAGAAAAATCCTCATACACACCACCAACAGGCTTCAGCATGCTGCAGAGAGTAACCCTGTGACAGGGATGTGGTCTGTTTAGCAGGTCAATAGCAATAGCCCATCTCCGTTCTCTAAGAGTAGTCGCCCACGCTGCAGACTCTTCAGAATGGACTATGACCTTTTGCTAATCAAATGCTAAAATTCCTATTCACGATAAAGCTAGAGCGTTTGCTCTATCCTCAGTGGTTTAAACATGATCAAGGTCAGGAGCAACCAAAAGCCATATGGAGCCTCTAGCTATTTGGTCTCCTTGTAAAATGATTTGTGACCCCTACCAGTTTCTAGAGGGGAGGTAATATTAGAGTATCTCATAGGAGTCTCAGCAATTGAGACAAAGTCTTTCCATGCTTCAGCTCTAAGTGACATGTTCAAAGCCACACAGGATACCCGTGTCAGAGCTTGGAATTTAACTAAGTTCTTTTAAGTCACAGTCCACAAAACTATACTTCCTCTGACTCTTTAAGATGTCTGTGTAGCATCTTTCATCAGTATGAAAGACTATTTCCATTTTTCAAAATAAAATTGATCCATTCCGGCATGCACATGTTACACAGCATGTATCAGAGTATATCACCTCATGGCTGTAAGGTCTTAGCCAGGAAAGCTGAAGTTCCCATGAACAGAGGCTTTTTTAAAAACATGATTTTCAGTGACTAGGATAAAATTTCATAAAGTTTTTTTTTACTATGTAATTATGTCTTAATTTTGTAATTAGACATCTTAATTGCATAATTAAAAGGACATGAAGTTTCAGCTTAATTAGACTCCCTAATTATTATGCAAGTTCATATCCTAGTGATGTAACTCCATTTGCAAATGCATGGCATGCGTTTCTATATACATATCAACAATTTCTAAATATCAGTAAGAATGAATCTAGATTGCTCTGGATGTAGATATAGGTTTCAACAAGAGAGGCCTGTCTAGGGACCTAACCATTACTATTTTGCACTGCCATAAAAAGTCTCAGTTCAATTCCTAGGCCAACAGTTCATTTTTCCTCGAGTACAGCAAGAGCAAGCCATGCTACTGAGGCAGCAATTTGAAGGTTCTGTATAATATTCCTCCACAGTAGACTGCACAAACATCCATTTAAGGCCAGATTATTCCGATTAGGTAAGGGGCAGTGTTGAGGCGGTACAGTGCTATACTATGTTGGCTGGACCTCCAGGAGAAGCAAAATAGCTGCAAGAGGCACAACGCCCTCAGTGCAATAACTAGTTATTAAAGTAAGACAATGGCAAAACCAACTGAACCTTAATTACATGACCGCCACCACAATACTATATACATGCATCATAGAGTCAACTGAAACCTGAAATCAGTACTTGTGGCCTCTACAGGCTCCAGAACTTGAAAATCGCTCTGAAACTCATGTGCACTCAGCCCCCGCAAAATTTATTCTTTTCCCTGATTTAAACTGATTTTTTTTCTTTTCTTCCTTTTATCCCGATTTCAACACGGTACTTATGTTTGGAAGATAAACCCCTGGAATATTTTTTTGAAAATAAAAACTGAAAATGCAGAACGCCAACTATTCCATATTAAAGAGAAACACATACATGCAAACTCTCCCCTCACCTTTGCCTTTGACCTTATTTCTACAGTGTACTGAACTGAACATCGATTCATACAGACAATGAAGGCACTGACGCTGGAGCAGGGGTGGGCAAAATGCAGCCCGCGGGCTGGATGTGGCCTGCCAGGCTATTCTATCTGGCCTGTGGGGCCCCTAAAAAATTTAGAAAATTAATATTTATCTGCCTTGGCCTTCTTGTCATGCGGCTCTCGATGGCATGCCAAAACTCAGTAAGTGGCCCTCCACCCAAAATACTTGCCTGCCCCTGCTCTGGAGGATGATTCCATGAATTCATAGTTTCACAGTTGTTAGGGGCTGGAAGGGACCTTACAGATCATCAGGTCCAGCCCCGATTAACAGACGAGTGAACCAACTACATTAATAGCATGGAAGGTTCTAGAGAGAACGTGGAGCAACACTTCACACGGGGCTGCTCCATCCAAAAATAACACCATCTGGTGATTGGCTTTAAGGTCTGGAGAGAAAATTGAGAGAAGCTGCCCAACATAAAAATCAAGTTCTGATCCAGGGTGCTTTGGACTCTCCTCCCTGGACTACCTCCCACGGTGTGAGAGAAGGCTAACAAGGAAAGTCTTAAATCCTGAGAGCAACACAGCAGCCAAGAATACTGGGTCATGAGGAACAGCCTCAAAGAACAGTTCAGTTTGCCCATCCCTAGGATTCATGTGCACATGGAAAAGGAGTGGGAGACTAGAGAGGAGGGAAAAAAGCTTGCCAGAGGAGCCAAATTTAACCCAGCTCCCTTGTTTCCTACGCATAATATTCATGACTTAATGAGGTATCCCCTAGCTGAAGAGAGAGCCTATAAGGAGAAATAGCATTACTGGCAGGATCCCTCAAACTTTCTCATGCTGCCCCCAGTAATTCCTCCAATGGAAAAGGGAAAAAATCAAGACAACATTTTGATCATCTTTTAATGTTACTCCACAACAAGGAACAAAGAGAAGGTGCCTACCTCTTTCCTCTCACATGATCACTAAGGAGGACTACTAGCAATGGCAAGTTTGAAAAATACTGCCAAACAGAACATTAGTTAAGAAGCTATTACACAAGGCTGAGGAAGATGAAAATTTGAGCTAGTTTGAGCCAAAGAATTACAGGAAATAAGCTTCAAGGTGATGTCAACACGAAATACAGTCAACCTCAAAAACAAATTAATTGGGTTCAAGTACTGGTCCAAGTCCCTCTACCAGGTTTTGTAATATTTTATAGTTAAATGCATTTGTTTTTAAAGATGTCTTCTTATTTCCTGTTGCTATGTAAGTAACTCACACAAGGAAGGAAAATGTCCTATACATGGGAAAGTGTGATATCAAGTATGTGCAGTGCCAAACATACACAGAAAACAATTGAGAGAGAGTGTTTTTTTACTTCTGCTTGCTGTAAGCAGACATTTGGGGGGGGGGGAGCAAATTGGAGCAACTGCCCCAGGCTCCACACTTTGGGGGGCCCCATGGACAGTGTTGTACAGGCCCCGCCGTGGCTGCCGCCTCCGCACCCCGGCCACTCGCCCCCCCGGTCCCCCGCTCCAGCCACTTGCCAGCCCCCAGCCCCGCACGGGCTGATATGCCCTGGGTCCCACACACCCCTAGGGATGACTCTGGCTGTAAGTTACAGTAATTGTGTTACTGGTCAGCAAATATTCAGAGCGACGCACATCTTTAAATTGGTGTGTTCTTCTCTCGACTGACTATTATAAAAAGGCACCTGCCACACACAGCCACTGTTTCATCTTTCAACTACACCTATGTCCATCCTGAACATCCCTCTATTGCAAGAAAAAAAAATTACAGGCTTTAAGAAATATCACCCTAGCTTTTTAAAGAACCTCCTGTCCAAACCAGATAATTTCCATGTACAGGATGATACAGAAATGGTTTTCCTAGAACAGTGAGGATGAGGCCTCATTCTGTGTCCTGTCACATGACAACTCGCTCTGCAATCCATTTATCTGTTGTGTAATTCGCAGAACATCCACAGCCCCCTTTTCTGTGAAGCAGTTGTGCACATGACAGGAAGAGCTAATTTTAATTAAGCAGCTTTGCTCTTACATCAGTCTTGTTCTTTTTTATGCTGTTTATATGACAGGCCATTGTATATCATTTGTAATGTGCTGCTCTCTAATAATGCAAAAAAAGGCAATCAGTACTATCTGTCCCTTTGACTTCAGCATTTCTGCACCTAGCATGCCAAAGGTATCTATGAAAGATCCCACTCCTAATATTTCCCAAAGGAATAGCTAAAGCTGCTTTATCTCGACTTCAGGAAAGCTGCCTTCGACAAGCTAAGGAGGCTTGTCAGAGAGGCCCTAAAGGGCCACAACCCAGAGGGACAGGGTCCAGGATGAGTGGTTGCTCCTCAAGGGAGCAATCCTGGATGCGCAAGCAAAGTCCATCCTGTCTTGAAGGAAAGGCAGCAAAAAAGAGCATAGCAGCCCCCTTGGCTCTCCAGGGAACTAGCAAACCTCCTGCATCTTAAAAGAAAGACCTACAAAGGATGGAGGACGGGATCCACCACCAAGGAGGAATACTCTGCACTGCTCCAGACCTGCAGAGAGCAAACCAGGAAAGCCAAGGCTGCAACAGAACTCCAACTAGCTACAAATATCAAGGACAATAAAAAGTCCTTTTTTAGACATGTGGGGAGCTGGAGGAAAAGCAAGGGCCACATTGGACCCCTGCTAAACCAGATGGGACAACTGATAACAGATGCCCAGGAAAAAGCAAACATGCTAAATGGGTACTTTGCATCAGTTTTTCACCAGTCCCATGGGACGCCCCTGCCCACTATGAGGGAGATTCCATACCCTCCATCAAAGCTGACCTCATGAAGGAACACCTTGAGAGGCTGGATACCTTCAAGTCAGCCAGCCCTGACGGTTTACACCCCAGGGTACTCAAGGAGCTGGAGAGCATCATAACTCAGCCCCTGGCACAGATCTTTGAGAACTCCTGGTGCTCTGATGAAGTGCCTGAAGATTGGAAAAGGGCCAATGTGGTGACTCTCTTCAAGAAAGGGAGGAAAAGTGGATCTGGCAAACTACAGGCACATCAGCCTGACCTCTATCCTGGGGAAGGTCTTGGAAAAAATTATCAAAGAGGTCATTCTTAACAGACTGGCTGACGGCAACATCCTGAGAGTTAGCCAGCACGAGTCTGTTGTGGGTAGGTCTTGCCTGACCAATCTCATTTCCTTTTACAACCAGGTGACCTATCACCTGGACAAGGGGGAAGAGATTGATCTCGTATATCTTGACTTTAAAAAAGCCTTCAATCTGGTATCCCATGATCACCTTTTGCCAAATCTGCCTAACTGCAGCCTTGGCCTCACCACAATCCGTGGGCTGGGGAATTGGCTCTGCGGCAGGACCCAATGGGTGGTGGTTGATGGAAGGCTGGACTAGATGACCTCCTGGGGTTCCTTCCAACCTTAATTTTCTATTATTTTTTGGGGTGACATCTTTCATTGGATTAACTGCATAGTTTAGATCGGGGTAGTCAACCGGGGGTACATGTACCCTTAGGGGTAACTTGAGAACGCCCTAGGGGGTACGTGTGGGCAGGTGGGGATGGAGTGCCACCACGCACCATTCTGCACTGCCACACAGGCGCCACCCGCCTGACTGGATGCAGGGGGCAGAGGAAGCTTGCTTCAGTCACATGCCACCCCACTCTCCTCCCCCACTCTGTACCCGGCTGCCGGGGGTACACTAATCCAAAAAGGTTGAAAACCCCTGGTTTAGATGAAGTCAGTCAAGCTTTCTAATGCAAAACATTTTTCTTCAGGTCATTATTATATTGATATAGTTGATATTCCATAATACAGGCTCTTTAAACAAGAGATAATGTGGTACTAAGTCAAATGCTTACACAAATCCAGGTATACTTTAGCAACCCAGTTACACGTCAAACCAAAATAATAATCCTGCCAAAAAAGGACAACACATTTTTTTGAGGTGACTGGTTACTGGCCTTAACTAAAGTTATATCCTTTTAATTTTGTTGGTAAGAATCCCTGATTTACTGTCAAAGTGGAGCATGCAGTATGATGCACACAAACAGTCGCTAGGATGAAGCAGAAATCGTGGGCTGTGCATAGCTTCCCTCCACCCCCGTATGTTCGTTTCTGGATATTGTGATGCTAGATTAGTAGATCTCAACCTTCTTAAACTTGAGGCACTTCTTGATAGACCTAGAGCATCCCTCAGTAGATTTGATGTGCTCTTTGGAAAATGCCAGCTCTTACAGAAGAATAATAGAGCAATTTTTCTGCTGCAAAGAATCTGGAAAGGCCACAACCAGTCAGAATAGTTTTAACACTATGGATTCATGTATGAAAATTCTGGGTTCATCTTATGAATCATGTCTGCATGCCTAGCATTACTAACATTGTGCGGCACCCTTGAAAGGAGCTCAAGGCACTCCAGGGTGCTATGCTACATCTTTAATGACAGTTATTATTGCTTGTTCTTCTTTCAGGAGCTCATAACTGCTCCAGTCAGGGAACAGGTAGGGTCCACTTTGGAAGTTAGATCTGTACAGACATAACAAAAAAATGGTCCCTGGTCTGAAGGGCTTTGCGCCATCTAATCCCTGAATAGCCAGGGCTATTAGAGACTCTTTCTATGAAAAAGGGAAGATGGGCTAAGAGTTCATAGATTTCATAGACATCAGGGCTGGAAGGGACCCCAGAAGATTATTGAGTCCAGCCCCCTGCCCCAGGGGCAGGAAGTCAGCAGGGATCATAGGATCCCAGCAAGATAAACATCCAAATGTCTCTTGAAGGCATCCAAAGTAGGTGCTTGAACCACCTCCAGCAGCAGTCTATTCCAAACCTTGGGGGCTTGGACAGTAAAGAAGTTTTTCCTTCTGTCCAGCCTGAAATGGTCATGGAAGAGTTTGTGACCGTTTGACCTTGTCATCCCTTGGGGTGCTCTGGTGAACAATCATTCCCCCAGATCCTGGTGAGCACCCCAGATAAACTTATAGGTGGCCATCAGATCACCCCTGAGCCTGCACTTTTCCAGACTGAAGAGTCCCATAGCTCTCAGCCTCTCATCATAAGGTCTGTTTTCCTGACCTCTGATCATGTGCATGGCTCTCCTCTGCACTCCCTCAAGTTTCTCCACATCTACTTTGAATTGTGGAGCCCAGAACTGGATGCAGTACTCCAGCTGCGGCCTCACCAAGGCTGAGTACAACCACCCTCTAAACCCAATGATCCAGCCAGTTTTCAATCAACCTTACAAGCCATTCATCCATGCTTCCTTGGTTTGCTTGCAAGAATGTTGTGGGAGACCATATCAAGAGCCTAGCTAAAGTCAAGGTATATCATAACCACAGCTCCCCCTGCATTCACAGAGCCAGTCATCTCATCTCAGAAGGCAATCAATTTGGTCAGGTGCCCTTGGTGAATCCATGCTGACTGTTCCTAATCACCACCTTTTCCTCCAAGTCCTTAAAAATGGATTCCTTGAGGACCTACTCCATAATTTTTCCAGTGACTGAGGTGAGGCTGACCAGTCTCTAGTTCCCTGGATCCTCCTTTCTTAAGGATGGGCACTATATTTGCCCTTTCCAATCATTTGAGACCTCTTATTGCCATGAGTTTTCAAAGATGATGGCCAGTGACTCTGCAATGACATAAGCTAACTCCTTCAGCACCCTTGGGTGCATCCCGCCTGGCCCCATGGACTTGTACACATCCAGCTTTTGTAAACAGTCCCTAACCTGTTCTTTCACCACTGAGGGCTGTTCATCTCCTCCCCAAACTGTGCTGCCCAAGTGCAGTAGTCTGGGAGCTGACGCTGCCTGTGAAAGCTAAAGTGAAAAAAGGCATTAAGTACTTCAGCCTTTTCTGCATCCTCTGTCACAAGGTTGCCTCCCCCATTTAGTAGAGACCTGCACATTCCCTGATCCTTCTCTTGTTGCTAACATACATGTAGAAACCCTTCTTGTTATTCTTAATGTTCCTTGCTAGCTCCAACTTCAATTGCACTTTGGCCTTCCTGACTTCATCCCAGCATACCTAAGCAATATTCATTAGGGCTGTGTGAAATGGCACTGTTCCATTTTGACTTGCGTTTTGACAGAACAGCGTTTTGTTTAGATTTGAAACTGCTGTTCCGTTTCGTCGAAACAGTTTTGCTGTTTTGACACTGTTTCACTGTTTCGCCCATAGGCTATAATGGGGAAGCTCAAACCAGCCTATAACTTTGTCATTTCTGGCCTGATTTGGATAAAACTTGCCAGAATGGTAGCCCCTTCTGAGGGCATGAAGTCTGTCAAAGAGATTGGTGCAGGGGTTTCAGGGAAACTGCACCTCAGATCTTGAAAGCAAAACTCATGTCATGTGTATGTGTTCAGCCATAGCAGGGTCAAAACATGCAGTGGCATGCTAGCCCCTACTGAGTCCACCAAGCCTGCCAAGTTTCAAGGAGATCAGTGCAGGGGTTTTGGGGAAACTGCACCTCAAGCTGCAGACAAGCAAAATCTGTGACATGGGTGACACTGTGCGTGTGTTAAGGTGCAGCAGGGTGAAAGCTGCAGGTCTGCTAGCCTCTGCTGAGGCCACGAAGCCTGCCAGCTGTCAAGGAGATAGGTGTGGGGGCTTCTGGGGCCCTGCACATCATCTGGGTATTTGTGGGACTGTGTCTGTATTGGGGCAGAGGGGGGGTGAAAACTGCAGGCCTCCTAGGCCCTGCTGCAGCACAAAGCCTGCCGGCTGTCAAGAAGATAGGTGCAAGAGTCTGGGTTCTGCGGCCCTGCACCTCTGGCTGCTGACAGGCAAAACTGGAACACACAGCTCAGTAACTGACACCAAGGCAGAAAGCAGGGCAGTTCAAACAATGCTACCTTTTATGCAGTTTTTTCCATCCCTCCCCCAGAGCACTGGGATTGGAAGGAAACTCAGGGAAGGTTGACAGTCACTGGCCAGCTTCACAGTCAGTAATGAGAGCACTTCTTCCTCCTCCCTCTCCTTACTTAGGTTCTGTTTCCCTGCAGGCAAGCCCAGCTTGAGCTTCAAAACTCGAAATGTTTTGAAAATTTCAAAATGTTTTGACTTGCCTTGTTTCATTTTGAGGCTGTTTCGAAGTTCTCCGTTTCGTTTTTGCTGTTTTGAGCTTGAAACAAGTCGAAACAGTGTCAAAATGAAACTGCCAGGGAAATTTTGCACAGCCCTAATATTCATATACTCCTCCATAGTTGTTTGTCCAAGTTTCCACTTATAAGCTTCCTTTTTGTGTTTTAGCTCACTGAAGAGCTCCCTGCTAAGCCACACTGGTCTTCTGCCATGCTTGCTAGTCTTCCTACATATCTGGGTAGTTTGATTTGTTCCTGCATCTTCAGTAAGGTTTATCTAAAGTACCTTTCACATAATATCAATTACATGCACATTAAATGGATTAAAAACTTGTTCAGTGGCAGATTGCAAAATGTAAATTGATGGAAAGATATCAATTACTAGTGGAGTCTGCCAATATTGGGTTTTGGTCCCACACAATTCAGTATTTCTATTACCAATCTACATTATAATGTAGAATCTTTGCTTGGAAAGCAAGTAGTTAACACACACATTGGTAAATGGACAACAAGAAGGACAAGCTACTGTTGTTACAGTATGATCTAGATCACCTGGCAAAATGGTCATGATCCAAAAAAGGCTTTTTTTAGAACATCCAAACACAAAGTGATCCCTCCAGAAACCAAGAATGCAGATTATACCCACTGGATGGGATACTAGGTCTTGGAAAACTGTGGCTCAGGGAAGGGTTTAAGGGACCTTGTGGACATTCCCTTTAATGTCTGGTATATCATGCAGATGTAGGGAAGCAGCCTTGTCTCTGCATGCAGCACTGCTAGAACACAGTGCCTACTTCTAATGCCAACACTTCAAGAAGGATGTAGAAATATTGGGTGGAATTTGAAGGAGGGCCACAAAAATGATCCAAGGGCTGTTAGACTGGGCCTGTGGCTAAAAGTCTAAAAAGAATTATGTGTATTCAACTTAATCACTAAGCATAGGTACTTCCATATGAAAGAAAGAGATGAGAGTGAGGGAATTTCAACTTTGCAGACCAGACAAAACAACACCCAGTGGCTGGATTTGGAGTCAGACAAATTCAACCTTGTGTTAGGACAATGTCTTACATTAAACATCAGAACTGTTTACCTAACAGAGGAAGTAATAGACTCCCTATCATCTGGTGTCATTAAAACTACATATGTTTTTAAAAGGCATATTTTAAGCCAGTTCTAGGAAGAAAAAGATACAACTTATGCATGCAGAGATCAGCCTAGATGATCAGCCTAGATGATCATGTTAGTCCAGTCTGGCCTATAAAAATACAAAAGAACCAATAACAAATCAATCTTTCAGTCTTCTCCGACCCACAGAGGAACAAGGGGGAAAGCAACTACTTTTCCCTCCTCTTTAGTCAGACATGGATAGCACACCACTGACAGAATTGTGTAAAGTCAGGGAAATGGCCTTTTCTACTCCAGTGCAACAGATCCTACTTCTTTTGGTGTCTCACACATGCTTGTGCTCACTTATTGTACTTTATGATATCTTTCATTGTACACGTGCCTTCAAGCAGCGGGCATTGCAGCAGGTGTTGCATAGTCTGAGGCTCTGTGCCACAGTCACAGATGGTTGAACCAATGGTATAGCCCCAATTCTTCATTAGTTCCTTAGAGCATCCAACTCCAGTATGTAGGTGGTTGAGACACTGCCACCTTTGCTATGGTTCATCAGCCCCCGATAAGGACTCGGCCACTGGAATGTCCATTTTTTCCACTGTCAGGTATTTTCTTCAGCCTCTCATTCCACAATGGTAATCATGTCTCCTCAGGTGTAGCATTGAGAGAGTGAGTGCTGGTGAGGAAGCTCCGACATGACTTCAGTTGTTTGTGCACTGCAAGGTGGTAGTACAGCAGGTGCCCCACAGCTTCAGTTTGTCTCGATCATTCTGTCCTACTATTACATGCAATCCAAAAAGGCTTTTACTAAAGATTACCCACTCCAAAGAGAAATACGTAGTCTAATTGAGTTGGAGCCCAAGCTTAGATATCGTACCCAATAACAATTAACAAAAAGAACCCTACATATGAAGGTTTGTTAAGACCTGATGCTTAGCTTTTGCAGAAGTATCTTTTATACTATTGTATTGCCATCTAGAGAAAACTGTGAAGTCAGTGATTTAAAAGAATTTCCATGCAAAAGACCATCTAAATTTTTAAATCTGAAGCTGGATTACATCAATAAGGTTGCATTTTCCAGATAAAACATAAACCTTCTTCATGGGCAAAGTCTATCTTACTAAAGACCATTAGCCCAAGCCTTAACATGAACATTATCATAGTTTTCATTCCTATGGAAAAAAATGGTGAAAGACAACTGAGTTTAAATCTGTAAAGCTTCCTTTGTGGGAAGAGGGAAAGTTTAAGGGATGTGATCTTTATGATTAGGTAGCCTATAATAAATCTGCACCTTTATAAATGGTGCTGCATCTTTCAACTTTCATTTTTACTCAAATGCAATCTGCTTTGCCATCTTCTTCCTCCTAAACCAGGGGACATGTGCACATGTTTTTGACATACAAGGCAACACCACCACTTTTTCTCCCATCCCCATCCTTCTGAAATAGTGTATCCCTCGATGTTCACATTACAGTCATAAGAGCCGTGCCACCAAGTCTCGGTGATGCCAAATCATAGTTCTTTTCACAGGCTGCAACTTCCAGCTCATCTTGTTTATTCCCCATACTTCTCACATTTGTATACATGCATTGTATGTATTTTGCATGTTGACCTCACTTCTCTTTTGTGCCACTTGTTGCAGTCCTAAAGCTCTCTGGCCCTTTCCCAGAGTTGAGCTGCTTCTCCAAGTCCTTCTCCTCTGTACTGTATGCTCTGTTGCAACAGGATTTTAATCACCATTCCCTGTAGAACCTAGTATAAAGTTCACCTTAATAAGTTGGTCAGACAATACCCAAAGATGCTTTTCCCCATTCTCATCAGATGAATCCCATCTCTTGATAGGAGCCACCGGTTGTCAAAGCTGAAGCCTTCACGTTGACACCACTGTCTCAGCCACATGCTCACACCCAGGATACAACAGTCTCTGCCTGGACCCTTGCCTTCCACACAAAGGATCGAAGAGAACACCACTTGTGCTCTAAGCTCTTCGATCCTCCTCATAGGAGCCTCATAGTCACCTCTGATCTGGTCAGTGTCATTCCTTGCAGTATCACTGGTGTCTACATGGACATGTAGGAAGGGGTGGTGGTCCAAAGGATGGATGACCTTTGGCAGACTCTGTGACATACTGAATTTGGGCTCCAGGCAGGCAGCACACCTCCCAGGCCTCCAAGTCTGGATAACAAATTGGTGCCTCTGTCCCCCACAGAAGGGAGTCACCAACTGCCATCACTCTTCTCTTCTTTCTTGGTGCAGTGGTCCTGTAGCACCTGTCTTTGGGGCCTTGTACTTCCTACTCTCTAGGCTGCTGTCTCCTCTGCCTCATGCCTGCACATGTCCTCTCCTCTGCCTCTTCCTCAGCAGTTACACCACAGGGTGCTTGAAAGCCATTGCTGACTTCCATCCACTCCTCCTCAATTCTGGGAGCCCTCCTCCTTTGAGTAGTCACATGCTGCCACTTCTCTTTATTGCCCTTTGGACCCTCCAGTACCAGCCTCTCATAACTCTTGTACAAATAATCTTGATCACGGATGCAATACAGCACAAATACCAATTCTTCCAATCTGTGAATCTTCTTCTCCAGGGCAGACACCAGCTTACACCTGGTACAGATAAAGTGCTCCTGACCCTCTTGGAAGAACATGGTGCATCCCACACAGGTCACAACAGCTCACCCAGACTCCATTTGTGCCTCCTTTGCTCCTTGGAGCACACTTATGCTGCAAGGATTAAAAGAGGGGGGGAAGGGGGGAAGCACACCCCAGAACCTGCACACCAAGCACCTGCCCCAGGCCCCTTGCCCACACTCCCACCCACACACATGTGCATGCACATGCACAGTCACCTGCTCCATGGCTCTCTTCCAGGGCAAATCCCTAGGTAAACTCCTTCTCTGTTTGCTGCCAATGATAATGATAGGGTCACACTGAAAAGTAGGTTTATGTGCTTATCTTAGGGAAAAAGGAGGCCTATTTAAAAGAACATGGCAAACCTACAGCCCTGTCTCCCCCTGGATAGAAGCTCAAGTAAACATCAAGAAACACTGAGGCCTGTCGGGAGCAAGGCACATTGTAGACACACACCAGATTGCCTTACTGTACCCACTGACTTTGCTGTACCTGCCCTGATTATAATTCAGTCGTCAACAGCAGTAATTTGAAGAGTAAGGACCCAATTTTTATGCAAAGGAGACACACAGTTGAATATTAATTTTTACCAGGACTGTACACCCACAAACCTCTAATCAGTTGCATCCATATTATTATTTAATCTCAACATGCAATCCCCCTAAATACATGAACATAGGGCACACATTTGGTACACCCAATTGAAGGCCTACACTATGAAAATTGTGTGCCATTGCATAAGACATTCATTCAATAAGTAAAACTGAAATCCTATTCCAGTGGAGACACAAAAAAAGGTTCTAATTTTAAGTTATTCACCCCAAAAGCTTAAATGCAATGAGAAAATTCCTCTCCATGAGATATAATTATTTTTTAAAAAATAATTTCTGATCTGGGAATCAGAAAGATTTAAGTGTTAATAACTGCGCTATTGACTTGTTAACCTTAAGGATTTTAAATCTGGATAAAAATATCACAAGTCTCCTCTTCAGATTAAGCACATCTGACTGGAATGGCTTCATTCAGAGTCATAATTTTATCAGGGCTACACTGGTTTGTGTTAAGCACCATAACTACTTGTATGCCCTTATGTTTTGCTAAATAAATATGTTGGGGGAGAGGAGGAACCCTGTTTGCTTAACTCAACAAAATCCACCAGAAAAAGGTATGGGGCCCAATTCTGCCACACTTACCTACATCATGAAATTCCTGATGCTGGGCCTTATCCAAAGCCCAGAGAAGCCAGTCTGGGTTTTTCACTGAGCCAACACTGAACTAGTGTGAATCATTTCTTCTGGTTCTGGCCGAAGAACTTGCCTTTGTTTATCAGACCTTCAATTGTTTGACATCTTACTCATTCTCTTTTCAGTTTTCCTCCCCTCTGTTCTCTTAATTATGCCAATCTTGGTGTCTTTTATACTTCCTGTTTTCAAAAACATCTCCACGCCTTCTACCCTGTTCTTGCTATAAGCAGAGACACTTCCACCATGTTGACCAAATCACCTCCTGTGTCTTGTACAAATTTCTCCTAAAAACTCCTTTCTGATGTCTGGCCTATGAAGTGAGAAGGCAAGCAAAGCAAAGCAAAGCAAAGCAAAGCAAAGCAAAAATCAGCATCACAACAAGGACCTGCCTAAGGGGCCATGTTTATCTCAATGCAGAGGAAACTAAAATCAAACTTGTTTGGAGTGTCACCATTTTATGAAGGAGTTTGTAGGACATGTTTTCCTTTGATGGAAGGGAACAAAATACCAGTGATTCTGGAGGTCCCTTTTATTGTGCCTGCTTATCACCTTTTGTGACAGGTAATGCTGCATTTAAATTATGAACCACTCAGCAGAAAACATCTCTTTGCTTCTTTTGTGGGACACTCATCTGTAGGGGCATCTGAAGGTCACCCAAATTTGGTTATCAAGCCTATTATAATTGCCTTTCAAAGCCACACACTCTGCATTTGACCTCCATGCTTACTACTTGCCTTTAATTTAGTCCCAGTTAAGGCAGTTTCAAATTAAGTTCTGTGGATGAAATGTATCTCTGTGCAGGCAGACAGCATATCTTATATAAACCTATCAAAACAGGGATTCATTGGGCCATTGTTATTGCATAGGATTTGTACTTAGGCCCTCCACAGGTGTCAATTTCACTTTTTATAAGTAACTTAAAGTTGACCTGCATCCTGTGCAAAAAAGTAACACTTTCAAAATGTCAACCAGTACTTTCACAGTGCACAAATAAGTATAATGGAATACATATATAACTTGCTGTATGTAACACACTGTATTTTAATGATGGATCTAAAATGCACTGGCAAAAGGGGGTAGCAGATCAGAAAACCACCTTATTTTTTTCAACATCATTTGCTCCAAAAGAACTATATATTTTCTGACACTTGCGTGTCTATACACAAATGCCAGGAGCCTGGGGAATAAAGAGGAGGAATTTGTTCTCCTGCTAAATGCAAATAACTATGATGTCACTGGGATAACGGAGACCTAGTGGGACTCCACCCATAACTGGGCCACAGGTATAGATGGCTATACCCTGTACAGGAGGGATCGAGCGGACAAAAGGGGCAGGAGCATAGCTCTCTATGTCAAGGAAAGCTATGTGTCCCTGCAAGCTGACATTGGCACCCAGGGTGGACTTGAGACCCTCTGGGTTAAAATCCGTGGGGAACACGGCACAGGGGATACTATGGTGGGGGTCTACTACAGACCTCCTACTCAGAGTCAAGACCCTGACCAGAAGTTCACCAGGGAATTGGCTGAGGCCGCATGATCCCAGCGTATGGTTGTCATGGGAGACTTTAACTACCCAGACATCTCGTGGGTGGAGCGCTCGGCCAAATCCAAGGAGTTGCAAAGCTTTCTCTCATGTGTGGGCAACCTCTATCTGATGCAGGAAGTCTACGAGCTGACAAGAGGTAAAGCGCTGCTTGTCCTCGTACTCGCAACCGGGGACGACCTAATCAGCAACCTAACGATCGAAGGGAAGCTGGGTGACAGCGATCATGAACTGGTCACCTTCACCATCTGCCGTAAAGCTGGCAAGTCAGTCAGTAATACAGAAGTCCTTGACTTCAGGAAAGCTGACTTTGACAAGCTAAGGAGGCTTGTCAGAGAGGCCCTAAAAGGCCACAACCGAATAGAGAGGGGAGTTCAAAACGAGTGGTTGCTTCTCAAGGGAGGAATCCTGGATGCGCAAGCAAAGTCCATCCCATCTCGGAGGAAAGGCAGCAAAAGCACACAGCAGCCCCCTTGGCTCTCCAGGGAACTGGCGGACCTCCTGCGTCTGAAAAGGAAGACCTACAAAGGATGGAGGGACTGGAACCGCCACCAAGGAGGAATACTCTGCTCTGGTCCGGACTTGCAGAGAGCAAACCAGGAACGCCAAGGCTGTGATGGAACTCCAGCTAGCTACAATATCAAGGAAAATAAAAAGTCCTTTTTTAGATATGTGGGGAGCTGGAGGAAAAGCAAGGGCAACATTGGACCCCTGCTAAACCAGATGGGGCAACTGACGCCCAGGAAAAAGCAAACTTGCTAAATAGGTACTTTGCGTCAGTTTTTCACCAGTTCCATGGGATGGCCCTGCCCACTATGGGTCAGGGAGGCCCAGGTGAGGGAGATCCCTTGCCCTCCATCAAAGCTGACCTCGTGAAGGAACACCTTGACAGGCTGGATACCTTCAAGTCAACCGGCCCTGATGGGTTACACCCAAGGGTACTCAGGGAGCTGGCAAGCATCATAGCTCAGCCCCTGGCACAGATCTTTGAGAGCTCTTGGCGCTCTGGTGAAGTGCCCAATGATTGGAAGAAGGCCAATGTGGTGCCTATCTTCAAGAAAGGGAGGAAAGTAGATCCAGCAAACTACAGGCCCATCAGCCTGACCTCTATCCTGGGGAAGGTCTTGGAAAAGATTATCAAGGAGCCATCCTTAATAGACTAGCTGAAGGCAATATCCTGAGAGATACCCAGCATGGGTTTGTTGCAGGTAGGTCTTACTTGACCAATCTCATTCCCTTTTATGACCAGATGACCTATCACCTAGACAAGGGGGAAGAAATCGACATTGTATACCTCAACTTTAAAAAAGCCTTCAATCTGGTATCCCACGATCACCTCTTGGCTAAACTGGCTAACTGCGGCCTTGATGTTTCCACGATCCGCTGGCTGGGGAACTGGCTCCACGGTAGGACCCAGAGGGTGTTGGTCGATGGGAGCCAATCATCTTGCTGCGCTGTGACCAGTGGGGTCCCACAAGGCTGTGTTCTAGGGCCTATACTATTTAACATCTTCATCAATGATGTGGACATTGGAGTCAGAAGCAGACTGGCTAAGTTCGCCGACGACACCAAACTCTGGGGTAAAGCATCCACACCTGAGGATAGGAGGGTGATCCAGGCGGATCTGGACAGACTCATGAAATGGGCGGATGAGAACCTGATGGAGTTCAACACTGAAAAATGCCAGGTTCTCCACCTTGGGAGGGAAAACCTGCAGCATGCTTATAGGCTCCGTAGTGCTACGCTGGTTAGCACTACAGATGAAAGGGACTTTGGGGTCATGGTTGACCACAAGATGAACATGAGCCTTCAGTGTGATGCTGCGGCTAGTAAAGCAAGGAAAATGCTGGCTTGCATCCATAGATGCTTCTCAAGCAAATCCCAGGACATCATTCTCCCACTGTACTTGGCCTTGGTGAGGCCACAGCTGGAGTACGGTGTCCAGTTTTGGGCTCCAAAATTCAAAAAGGATGTGGAGAAGCTTGAGAGAGCGCAGAGGAGAGCCACGCGCATGATCAGAGGTCAGGCAAACGGACCTTATGATGAGAGGCTGAGAGCCATGGGGCTATTCAGCCTGGAAAAGCGCAGGCTCAGGGGTGATCTGGTGGCCACCTATAAGTTTTTCAAGGGTGCTCATTAGGATCTGGGGGAACGTCTGTTCACCAGAGCCCCCCAAGTGATGACAAGATCGAATGGTCACAAACTCCACTGTGACCGATTCAGGCTGGACATAAGAAAGAACTTCACTGTCCGAGCCCCCAAGGTTTGGAATAGACTGCTGCTGGAGGCGGTTCAAAACACCCACTTTGAACACCTTCAAGACACATTTGGATGCTTATCTTGCTGGGATCCTATGATCCCTGCTGACTTCCTGCCCCTGGGGCAGGGGGCTAGACTTGATGATACTCCTGGGTCCCTTCCAGCCCTAGTGTCTATGAAATCTATGATGAGGTCATGAGTGATTTGGTCTCTGACAATCTATAATAGATGTACTACATTCCTATACATGTATCTCATCAAGCAGAAAAAAAAAATCTCTGAAAGCATTCTAGACTGTGCTCATTTCCAAATGCTGCTTCCTGAGTCTGATGTACCCAGGGGAAAGATGGGCATGCAGAGCAGGCAAATATATATGGCTAAATTCCAATCTCCCTTAAAATGGTTTGAACTCACTGATTTAAAAGGAAATAATTCCCAGTCTGTTCCTATGTGATCAAAAGCAAGGTAAAGGTCAAGGCTGTAACACACTTCTTACAAGTCTCCAGCATTCATGCTGTTTAGCTCCCTCTTCTGCCTATTCCCTGTGTCACTGAGCTGGGTAGATACTGATATAATCATGTTATACCCCCATCAGAGCGCTACATTTATCCCAAGTTATTGGTCTACCATTACAGTCGTTTAACAGGGAAAGGGTTATGTATCTATATTGCTATGCTCCAGGGGTTCCTCAACCCTGACTACTGGAACACCAGGCTATCCTGCTTGCTCTGCCCTTCATCAACTCCCCACCCCAAAGCCACGCCTTCCTTATTAGCACATGGCTACTAGTACACAATACCAACAAAGCATTCCAAGTACAGAGGCAGCTACTCCAGCAAAGCTGCCCTTTGTAACAGTACAGTAAAAGCCACTCCACCTACAGCTGAAGAAAACTGTTATGGGAAAAGTGTGGTTTTTGCTAAGATAGCTGCATGTACTCAGTACAGCCTCTGCCAACTCACCTACAGCAGTGAAGCTGAATCTCATCACACATCTGACGAGCAAAGGCAATCAGTGTATGGGGCATTTGGCCATCCTTCTGTGCTCGGACAAGAAAATCCAATATAGAGGTCACAAGTCATTAAGGGCCCTGCCACACATTCAAAGGAAAGCTAGCTAGAAACCAGCTTTCGAAGTTGTTATGCATTTTCAAGCATTAACTTTGTAGCTGGGTGGTTCTTTCTACAGCTGGATGGACATTTTTATGGCATGATAATTACTCTTCCTGTGTGGCCAGTCTAAATTTATTGCATGATTAAACAGTTAATTGTATGATACATGCAACGTGTGGCAGGGGCCAAAATCACTTCACCTCAAGTTAAGCCACTATGCTATAGTTTGAGCCCACATAAGAGATGTGGCTTGCCCATGCAGGTCTTAAAGCTTGCCCCCTACTTCCAGTCAGCAAAGGAAATACCTACCCCCCATGTTAGCTCACTGGGAATTCACCAAACTTGCTCCTTGTGCCCTCGAATATCAATTCTCAGGCAAAAAGAGCAGCTACATAACTCGGACTTCTTCTTAAGAAACAGAACCCACAGCAGCAGGAACACAGAGTTTCTCATCCAAGCTGCACAGGACTCCAGTTTGGTTACCTATTACAGAACTGCTAAACCTTAGTATACACAACTAAGCACAATTACCTTCAAGAATAAAATATCATTTACATTAAAAGAAGCAACATTTTAGTGTAATTAAACATAATGGAGGAAAGAAAAAGAATACCACCACCAGGTATTAGGCAGGCAAGGTTCTTTGGGTAGATGTGATATCTTTTATTAGACCAACTGAGTAATAAAAGATATCACATCTACTCAACGAACCCTGCCTGCCTATGTCCTTAGACCAACACGGCTACAACCAAAAACTCACCACCAGGTATTTAAGTTTATTAGGTCTCATCTACACAAACTTGTGCTAGCTTAATTAACAGCACAAACTTCCATATAGATATGTTTATATATCAGTAAAGAACTGGTTATATCTATTTGGTCTACTCCTTGCAGGGGATTTAGCATCAACAGGTAGTTACACTTATTTAGCTAAGCTGTTAAAAAAAAAAAAGAGCAAAACTTCAGTTCAGTGGAGGGGGCTTTGTTTGTAAGCACAGAAAACTTCCAAAAGGTGTTTGAATAGTTTACATGACTGGTTATCAGGCTGTGGCATGCAGGTAAAGAACAATAATTTACAGAACAAAACCACTGACATTTTTTCCTGTCTTGTACTGATAAGGAGCAGTCAGAAAGGAACCTCAACCCCCCTCTCATCTCCACCCCCCCATACACACAGCACCAGCAGCAAGGTAAAAATCTTTCCACGGAGCATGAGAGTGGTCCCTAAACAATCGTTAGGCTAGGAGGAGAGCATATGGTGGAGTCAGCATTATGCGGGGTCAGGGATTACAGGGCTGGACAAAGATAAATTTGTACTTGCACTAATAAATAGAAAAGGAAAAACTGGACTGATAACCCCCACTCCAAAACCTACTATTTATATTTCTCCCTTGTATTTCTGATAGACAAGTGAATTTAGTCCTATACCATTTGTACATCTCCTTAGTCACCATATAGAGCGCTACACAAGTCCATCATGTGAAAAGACCTTTATAAAAGGCCCCACCAGGTGCCACTGGATGTTACTGTACATGTAAAAAACATGGCAGCAATCCAGGAATTTCAATTTATGATATATACCATTAACTTGTTTGGACAAGGTGGGAGGGAGGGATCTTTTTCCAACATTAACACCTACATAAAATATCACTGCAAATAAAGTTTGTTTAATAAGAACACTTGTGCAGACAGACACATACACAGACACTGAGCAAACTGAGACAAAGAAGATTTCTGGATGCTTTCAGCACATCATGTGCTGGGTAAGTGTTGACACTATGTATGGAATGAAAGAAACTGCACTGCAAGAGCAATTGCCCAAATAAAACATTGCAAACCAGTACTGACATTATGTGGGCAAAAAGAAAGGCCAAACTGAGCAATTTCAACTATGTTTTAAACTGATGAGGAATTGCTGCTGTGGGAACAAGCCTTATTTGAAAAAAAGGCCCATTAAATAAAACCCTAATGTTCTTTTAAAGCTGTCAAATGGGACAGCCTTTGAGGGGAATCCCCTTCTCCCCTCAAAAAAAGTTTTCTAAAAGTTTTCCTAATATTCAAGGCTGGGAGGAATGGAAGAATGCCAGCAGCCCCTGCAAAGCAGCAGCTGAAACTGGATTCAAAGTTCAGCTGTCAGACATGACACTCACCAGATTCATTCCTGCACAGGTGGTAGGTAGCCTGCACCCTTTTTTTCCAGGTGAATCTGGGAGCCAGTTTAGCCTCTGGCTGAATGAAGTCCTGAGGTTCAGTCTTGGTTCTGTGGCCCCATAGGGTACAGAATTGCAAAGTGTACACCCATACTTCTACTTTTCTCTGCCAGCCCAACGCATCCCAGAATACTCAAACTGCTGTGGAACTGATGCAAAGCCAGCTCTGCAATCAGGGCAGCGAACCCTGCACTTACTTTCCTAGTGGAAAAATGGTCATAGGGCAGACGTAGGCAGCCTTTTCCACCTGCCAGCCAGAATGATCCATCCTAGATCAGAAGCAGAACGGCAGACACTAGGACCCCGTTGCTGCCACTGCTCGAATCCCATACTGCAAAAGGCAAGCACCTGCAGCTGGCACTTCTCCCCATGGCAGTAGGAGGAGAGAGCCCGCAGCCAGTGTTTGTCCCCACAACAGTGCAGGAAGGGAGCCCACAGAAGGTGCCCAAGTTAGAGAAACTCCAGCTCGGTCTTTCAGAGTCTAGGACAAGTCAAGTTTGAAAATACCGAGTCAGCATTCTGACATTGACAGGATGTTTGCTATTACCACAGTTGGTCTATGCCTTGCCCCATTATCACTGCTTGCATAATAATTAAGAGTAAATTGTATTAGGGACACAGCTGCATCATGATGACACATTAATTCTCCAGCTATTTGTAGTGAAATGGCAGTATTACATTGTTCACAGATGTTGCTATTTTTTTTTCCACATACCAAGCTGTATCTTTACTTGAAGGCACAAACATCACAATGATGCAGCATTATACAGTTCTAGCATTTTGTCCCTCAGGACAAATATGCAAAAGCTACAGGTCAGTTTTGCATAGTAGGAAGATTCATTGATTCATAGATGTTAGGGGCTGGAAGGGACCACGTGAGATCATCAGGTCCAGCCCCCCAGCAATTGGGCAGGGTAAACAGATGCTCCCCCAAGCCCCGATGTATCTGGTACTTTTTATAATCCCTTTCCAGCCAAAATTGTATCACTGAAGGCAGAGGTGCCAAGTAGGTGGGGGTACCATTCTCCTCCACGTGTATTGAAGATTTCAATGATTAAGAACCTTAAAATTGCAAGGGGGGGGGGGGGGGCAGATGGACATGTTATACAAGCCAATATAGAAAGCTTAGCTATCTGTTAAAAGTTTCATAGTTGTTAGGGGCTGGAAGGGACCTTACAGATCATCGGGTCCAGCCCCCCTGAACTTGGGCAGGAAAGACCACTAGGATTAGATGACCACAGAAAGATGGGCATCAAGACACATTTTGAAGATCACTAGGGTGGTTTATGGATCTGAGTTGTTCCATAACATGGCTTTGAATTACCAAGCAACTGATAGAGACCTGGCTGCATTTGATCTGTTGTGTTGGTTCTGAAAAAGTAACTGACTGAAGCCACTTTCAGTAAATGAAACTAATCAGATCTTTTCAGATTCCAGCATGTAGGACCATCTCTAAAATACCTGTTGCTTCCTCAGTTGTATCAAGCCTTCTTTGAAAGTAGAGACATTATTTAAATGTAGCCTTGTGATAAAAAGACCATAGCTAGATTCAAACTCAGGAAACTTCTAGACCAATTTTCACCCAGATTAGATGGTTTGGAGTCAACAGATCTTTTAAAAAATATTCTTCAGTACTCCCTGAGTCTCCAACTTCACTACCCAAGTCAGGAGCAGCACTGGGATCACCATTTATATTCAACACAACAAATGGTTCATTTTTGGGAAAGCAGAAGGGATAGAACTGGATTCATTACAAAAACCACAGGTTGGCAGAATGGTTCAAAACATTTTTTGAAACACAAGTGAAGAAGAGAAGTGTCACTGACACTCCTGCTTACACCCTATCCCAGGCGTTTCATATAAGGCCAGCCCACAAATTCAGCCCATGGATTTTTGTCCTAGCTATGGGGCTTCCTGCGCTGGGAGTGTCCTGAGCGCAGCACTTCACTGTGGGCAGAGCTGAGGGAAAATCCCCAACTCAGAGACCTGTGGCCAAGGGGCTTTTGACTCACGCACACTCACATTGTGTCCCTGCAGGAAGCCCCACCACTGGTGACAGAACTTCTACCCATGGTACTGCTGTGACTGCCACTGAGAGAGCTCTGTGGAGAGATCTGGGTTCATCACAAACTGTGTTTTTTATAATGAATCCAGATCTATCCCCACGGCCACCTGAACAGGAAGAAATGCAGCCCTCCACCCAATTTGAGTTTGACACCCCTGGCCTATCCCAATACGTTGTTGCTTTTGCATTCACTGAACTGATTCCCTCTTACATCAGATTTCTAACAAGACTGTACTGAAGAGTGTCAAGGACACAGGTGGAGAGCTTCCAAGTTTATACTTTTACTGGGAATTTGTTTGAGTGAGCACCTCTATCATAAACACTTGATGTACATAAACCTCACCCCAAGGAAGAAGAGCGTGCTAACTTTCCATAGAACAGAATCTAGTGTATGGTGGATAAGCTGTAACTCAAAACCTGTTTCAATCCAAGTGCTCCAGTACACACAATCCTATTACAAAATCTAATTCCACATCCCCAGATCCTCAAGGACCACAATGATTTCTATATTCACTGGGGCCTAAATCTTTCTGGGGGGTAAAGAAGGCCCCAGACACAGGAGAATCGCTGTGACAGCTCTGCTGCAGAGAAGGTGAGGGCAGAAGGGACAAAAATGTAAACAGTTTTGCGGGAGATCCCCAAAGCTCTTTGCAGAGGGTCAATTTGAGGACAAAGGTGGAATGGTGGGGAGGGGGTTAATTGGGCCAAAAAAACCTGACATCTCATTTCATGGGGGGCTATCCCAGACTATTTTGGAGAGGACAAAAGTCCAAACCTTTGAAGATGCAGGTATTTGCAGGCATTTGTGGATTAGAGGCTTGAGACTGCAACAGAAACTCCAGAGCAGCTCCACATCCCCCACCCTCTCCCCATCTCCCTCACTGTTATGCACAGAGATAAGAGTTTTCCCCTTGATACTTAGTAGAAGTCAAAATTTCGAGTCAAAACAGCACTCTGTCATCTGGCTGTCTGGGCTATGCTGTACAGTGTGGCGTCTACTTGATCCTTCTCAGACTGAAGAAACACTAGAGATAAAGTATGTGCAAATAAAAACAGTAGTTTAAAAAAGACTGCAGAAGATAACGCTGGCGTAGTACCTCCTTGCTTTGTACTTCTAAACATTCTTAGAGGAGCTGCTAATGCCTTGCAGAAAAGTTGAGAAAACTTTAAAAAGAGATAGTGGCATGTGAATAGGATGAATGAAAGGCTGCTTGATCGTACTAGATCCTGATCCCAAGGACTTCAGTTTCCCTTAGGTCTTCATTTCCAATCAGATTTGTGGGCACAGGGAGGAGCTAATCACAATTGTCTATAAGTCAAGATGACAGTCAAGATGCACTTTACATTCTCAGTGAGGGGAGGGGAAGAAGGGGGAAGAGCAGTTTGTAAACCATGATGAGCAAAACATCCCATTTATATAAAAATAAAGAGCACAAGGCAACATTGACTGAGTGGAGACACCTAAAAATTGAAACAAAGGTGCACTCAGACCCGAATTACAGAAACAGTACAATCTTCACTTATTAGACACAAAACAATGTCTTTCTCGTACCATCTCCAGTACCAAAACGACAGAAAGAAAGGGAGAAAGAAACTGTCCTGCTGATATACCCAAGTAAAATCTTTAACAAGTCCCTCAAAAGCAAAAAAAAGGGTCCAGGCTGGTCAAACAGCAATAAAACAAAACAGAACAGAGAAAGAAAGTCAAGCAATTCCCTGAGATAGCATGCTTGTCTAAAAATAATCCCTAGGCACATATTCAGCCACCCAGCTCAACAAGCCGAATCAGATTGCATTACAAGTGTATAGTCACATTACAAGATAATAAGGAACGCGAGCCAGATCCTTAAATTGGCACTGCTCCATTAAAGTCAATGCAGCTACTCTGATGAACATCAAAAGAGGATCTGGCTACACAGCTCCTGAATAGTATTTAGAAGTGTAACCAATACAGTTAAGGTTCCCATTCTCCAATCACAACTATTGCACATACATAACTGATTTGGTTCAAAGTGGGATTGTTTTGTAGATCTCAATGAGATCTAAGGAACAAACTGAGTTTAAAAGGAAATGGACCTTCAGTGTTGTGAAGCAGTATGTGTTTCAAGGTTGAGTACATTCCTTTTTTTAAAAGATTTTTGAAAAATTGGATCTATTGCATAAGTCAGGACAACCAAAGGCTGGTTCTCACTGCCTCTAGGCAGGCTGCGAATGCACTGTTTCAAGCTAGATGAAGGGGGCCCACAATTTTTTTCTGTTGGAACATGGTATCGCAGTAAAAGTTCCTTAGGATCATTTGGATCTGCACATGCAATGAAGATTTTGCTCAAAGTTTTTTTTCTGCTCACTCCCAAGAACCTTTGACCTTTGGGAACAGTGAGAGTTGCTTCAGTATAATTTAAATATACAAGAGGCTCTGAAGTCCACATAAACTAATGAATACTCGAGGAACACCAGAGTTTTCCCAAGGACCTGTACAATGGTAGCCATTGAGTTACATAAAAAAAAAAATCTGCAAAATCTAGCAGTTTTTTGTTGATTGTGGAGAAAAAAACCCTCCTCAGAACTGCTTTTCAGATATTTGGTAAATGTTAATTGCATATTTTTACAAGGACTGTCATTCTCTGCCCAAGGAAAGTGTCAGTTTTCATATAAGGGTGATGAGGCCACTGAGGGCACAGTTAACCCTTTAAGGACACATTGGGATGGGACTATTCCAAGGGGAACACTCAAAAGAATTATTTTTTTCAGGCCACCCAGCCATGCAGATGTGAACACAATGCACTGCCTCCATTCCAAAGAAACAGATAGTCAGTATGCCCTTAGCAAAGCATTTTTACGAGCCTTCAAGATAAAAAGGTACCATATAAAATGTTAATTTGAACTTCACAGTGAAGTGGGCTTTTCTAGAAATAATACATTAAAAAAAACCCAACGAATTTCCCCCTCCTCCCCCAAAGGATAATTAACAGGTAGAATTCTATAACAGACTACCCCCATGCTGGGAGTTAGGGTAATTATTCCCCTTGAAAACAACCCACAGTTGTGTCTTCAGTTGTTACTTATACTTGCTAGAAGTGAAAGGGCAATTTTCCATTTAATTGAAATTATATTTGGTGGAATAAAGAGAAGACTGAGTGAACAATAGCTCAGACTCAAAGAATAGTGTGTGATACACAGCTGCTTTCCATGAAAATTATCAACTGTGACCATTTCTGTCCATTCTTATGTTACTCAGCCCAAATCACAAAATGCATGCAAGACCTGCTCCCACCAAGCCATGAACTGAGAAGCAGTTATGTAGCTCCCTCCTTTAAAGAAGAAAAGGGGCAAAAATAAAGACTACATAAACACATAAAATAGCAAAAGGCAGGGGACAGAGAACTCTGCTTGACCACAACAAGAAAGGAACATGGGGGAAAACCAATCTGTCCATTCGCTGTGAGACTCTCCAAAAAGCAGAGATGTTTGGGGACAGCTCTACCAAGACATTATGGACAAAAAGCTTCTAAAACAGGGGTGTCAAACATACAGTCTATGAACCAGATGTGGCTTACAGAGCGAAGTCATCTGGCCCACAAACTTGATGGGGAACCTTCCCCCAGCAACAGCCAAATCCATGTACGAGACCTACAGTGCTAGCAGCCCCAGTAGCACCAAGGAAGGAAGCCTGGCATTGTAGGAGCTTGGCTGCTGCCACAGGAACAAGCCACAGTGTCAGGCTTTGTCCCATAGTGCTGCTGGGACTCCAGCAACATGCCTCTCACCTAGCCGCTTGGCAGCCAAGCCAACAAATCTGCAGTGCTAGAGCCCCAACCAACACCATGGGAAGAAGCCTAACATCACTGGCACTTGGCTGAGCCTCTTTCCACCAGGTCCTGGACCAGCCAGAGCAGGTATTACATGCACTAGAGCCAGCAGTGGGGAGAGACAGTGTAGAGCAGGGGTTGGCAAAATACAGACCACTGGCCATTCTACCTGGCCTGTGAGGCCCCTAAAAAATTTAGAAAATGTAATTATCATCTACCCCTGGCTGCCTGTCAAAGATGACAAGGCACCAGAGGCAGTGGGACCCAGGGAGAGGCAGTGACAGGACCCAGCAGCTGCAGCCACATGACCCGCCTGGCCCTGCCCCACCCCCCAAGCTCCCAACCGAAAGCTACTGCCTAGCAGGGGCTTCTGGCCTGGCAACCCTGGGGCTGTTCCCCACCTCCCTTCACCCAAGAGTGCAACTGAGCTAAGAGCATGGGGGGGGCCACCAGTGATTACCTCAGTCCTTGGGGCCTGGCCAGCTCCTGCTGCATCCTGCAGACCCAGTGATGCAGCCAGAAACCACGTGGTGCAGGAGCGACTGGTGGGCAGGCGGGGGGAAGCAGCAGCAGCAGACAAGAAAGTGGAGAAATGCTGGTGGCAGAGGAAGCAGGTAGGGGAATGAGTGGCAGCGAGTGGGGAGGCAGGCGTGAGTGCAGCAGCAGCTAGGTGGGAGGGCAGGGAGGGGACCCAGGCCAGGGAGGCAGGACTGCCAGGCTGGACTGAGCCAGTGGGGAGAGAGGGGAGCTGGCCTGGCTCCATAGAGCTCCAGCCATCCCAGGCCCCATGTTCCGGCCCCCTGCCCTGGGCCCCCGCCAGCCCTGGCCCCAAGCTCCTGCCCAGCTGTCACTGAGCTCACACCAGTCCACCCACTCGCTACCACTCACTCCCCTGCCTGTCGGTGCTGCCACCACCACTTCCCCTTTTCCCCACCTGCCACCACCACTTCTCTCCACCCACGACCCCTCTACCTGTCCACTGGCTGTTCTGGCACCACGTGGGTCCTGGCTGCATTGCCAGGATGGCAAGGCTCAGCAAGAGCAGGTCCAGCCTGGACTCCACGATTCCTGGCTTTCTCTGTGGGGTGCCTGCCGGGCCGAGCCATCTTCTCCTTCATCCTGCAGCCTCAGCCATGCAGCTGGGAGTCGCATGGTACTGGAGCAGTAGGCTGAGGGGCAGGGGCACAGATGAGGAAGCAGCGGCAGTGTGTGGGAAAGTAGGGAAGCAACAGGAGAAGGCCAGTGGTGGCAGATGGGAGGGAAAGTGACAGTGGATGGGAGTATAGGGCCCATGCTGGTGCCCCGACAGGAGTATGGAGCCCAGGCTGGCAGGAGTTCTGCCTGCCACAGCAGGGGCTGTGGGCAATGAGTGTGTGTTCATAGGGTGAGCCCCACATGCACACCCCACCATACACATGCACCCACACTCCCCCCCCCCACACTGCCATACAGGCATACCCCAGCCACACTCCCCACTACACACTTAAATCCCCCAACAAACCCCATACCCACCCACTCCCCACATAACCACACACTCACATGCTCCTTCACCCCATATTCACACCCACACTCCCCAACCCCAAACACCCCCCACACCTATCCACACCCTGCAAACCTCCCACACCGTCCCCCGCATTCCCACACACCCACAGCCCCCCACAAACCTATATCCACCCACCCATACCCCCCACAATATACAAGAGTAAGACTTCATTATAAGCTATTATACAATCACCCCCATGTACATTACAAACGCATGTAAATCAGGACAAAAATATTTTTTGAATTCAAATTAATGAATGTTGTAGTAGATGTTTGATTTTTAAAAATATAATTTGGTATTTTTCTGCTTCCAAGATGGCAAACCCCCTTGCTGAAAGAAGCACTTCTGGGGCAAGGGGTGGGACTTCTGGTAGCAAAGATCAGGGGTTAGAGGTCGGGGCTTCCAGTCCCAAGAGAGTGCCCCGCCCTCTGGTCACCTGTCAATGGGTGGGGCTACCCATGCAGCCCTCAACAATTTGCCAAAACTAGGTAAGTGGCCCTCCATCCAAAATAATTGCCCGTCCCTGCTATAGAGGGTGCAATCTGTGGACCCGATGCCATTCATCCAGCTGGTGAACTAGTCCTGTACCACTCATCTGGCCCCTCAATATTGCACTAATTAGAACACAAAAGACAGTTTAAATAAAGTTCCCATGTTCTGACATCAAGGGCTAGGTTCCTTAAAAAGTTCCCTTTTAAAATTAATAGGGAAGCAACTGCTGACTTAGATGAATTTAAGAATGAGCCCTAAAGAGGCAGGATTTTAACAACAAAAGAGCTAGAGTTGTCAGCATACAGGCAATTCCCCTGAGGTAACTTCCATCTGAGATAGAGTTTGCTTGCATCTGCGGCCTACGGAGACGTAACACTGCTGAAATCAGTGGCTGAAGAGGTTCTAGTCAAGACTGTAGAACCAGTTCCAGCTGAATTTGCCCAACATTTTATCACGGCACATTATCTATGAGAACACAGAGAACGGTGGAGAAGCCAACAGCCAGGGCTCAAGATTGCTGCCAGAACAGACTTTTCTTAATGCCGGACCTAGTTTTTTATTTTTGGTGGTGGGAGCACCCGGAAGACTCAAAAGGGCTCATCTCTGAATAAACTGCTTGACAGTGAGGGATGAAAGAGGCCAGCGGCTACAATACTAAGGAGAAATGTAATCTCACTGGAGCTCTTATCAGATCAATATGCAAGGAGGCAGCAGTCCTCCCTGCACAGGACCTGGCTTGAAGTAAAGAAAGTGACAAAAATTACTTTGTTACTGTCCAAAGCAACCCTGACCTAGCATTAGTGACAATGTCGTGGTCACCAGTATGATTATGCAACTCATGCACATGACCAATGGTGGCATTATGCCCAGACTAATCCTTGGTCAATCAGAAGGATGGCCAGTACTCCTCAAGGCCTTGTTTATTACTCTTTTACATATCCATTCAAAAGCTATATAATTCAGCCTTTCTTCCCAGACAGTATAATATCTTACATGGCATAGGAGCAGAGCTCTTGTTCAGAATCTTTAAGTGAATGTAGGCGCTTGTACACGTGACGCCATTAACATGTACACATGATGAAAATGTCATGTTGTGTGGCTCAGTGGTGTCAGTGTACATGTGCAAGTCTTTTGGGGGTTTTAAATGACTTTATTTCATTGCAAACTAAACAACATTGATTGCCACCATGCAAATTGCAATGATGCAGCTGTCAGCTTGCCCCCTGGCTATGGGAGACGTGGGCAGTCTCCATAGAAAAAAAGGATCAGGCCCCTCGCCTCTCCTGCCTTCAGTAGGTGCCTGCTGAAGGTAGAAGCAGTGACTGGCCCAATCCTTTTTTTATTTCTTTTTCCGGTGGAGTCTGCCCACCCAGAGACAACACATAGGGGGTGCACTTGGGTGCATGTGCACCACCTGAGCATGGTGATGCACCCCCTACAAAAAGGCACCACCGACACTGTCAGTGATGCCTGCAGGCAGTCACTGCTCGCCACCCCCCGCCCCCGACACTGCCAGCAGGTGGTCAGCAATCGCCGCTGGCAGCTGCCGACAGTGTCTGTGGGTGGTCACCGACCCGTGGTCAGCACTCACCATCCCCCCACCACTACCACCACCAATGCCGGTGGCATCTGCAGGAGCTCTCACTTACTGCCACCATGTTCCCGCCGTCATTGCCGTGCTCCTGCCACCAGCATGCCCCCTAGCCGCTGGGGGCATCCGTCGTTCATGTGTCCATCTCTCCCACAGCTGGGAGTGAGCTGCTGGCAGGCCGAGTGGCCCCTGAGCTGCAAGGGGGCCCCAGTCTTTCCCCCCGCAGTAGCGGTGCCCCCCAGGGCCACCCAGGAGGGCTGCTAGCAAGCCAGGTGCTGCCTCAGCTTGGGGTCAGCGAAGAGTTTTTTGGGCTAGGTGCTGCCTCCAAGCTGGGGCAGCACCTGACCTGCTGGCAGCCTGCCCTGGGGGATGCTGCCACCACAGAGGCAGGAGGCGCCACCGCGGGCCCAGGGAAACTCAAGCTCGGCAGGCTTCCAGTTCTCTGTGCTCCATACCTGCTGCCTTCTCCAGCCACCATCACACCCAGCCACCCTCCTGCTACCTTCCCACACTGCCCCAGGGACAAGCCAGCCCATTCCCCAGTGGTCCCAAGTGGTGGAAAGGCAGCAGGGACAGTGCACTGGGAGCTGGAAGCCCCAGCAGGCTCGGGGAAGAGTTGGATCTGGCCAGGTGCTGCCTCCAAGCTGGGACAGCACCCAGCCCACTAGCAGTCTGCCCGTCCAGCCCCACCACCATGAAGGGAAGGACCAGGGTCCCCTGCAGATCAGGGACTGTTCTGCCTGCCTGCAGCTTGCCCCCCCAGCTGCAGGCAGGCTCTAGCTCCAACAAACAAAGTTTGGGCCCCTCGCTATAATGTGATGGAAAAATTGTAATGGTTTAGTCCTTGGGGTTTTATTCTATGCCCCACTATTTCACTTTACGGAGCACAGAATAAAACCTTGGGGATTAAACCCCTATCATGTGTACAAGCACCCTGTAATGTCAGCCTTTCTGCCCTGCATAGCTCACAAACAGGCAATACAACCACCACTGGAGATCTTCATCATGCCATAAGAGATGTTCTCTACAGTTTCTTGTTCAATGCTGCAACAATCACAGATCAGGGGCTTCATATTTAACATACTTCATCAGGGGCATAGAACAGGGACTTCATATTTAACCTGGTGTTCCCTGTCAGACAGCACAGTAAACAGAGCACTAGAATGATGAACTCTCAGTGGATGGCATTGCTATGGAGGCAAACAGTTGCATTCTGAATTAAATGAGTCATTCAGAGCATGAATATACTTGCACCTAAGTATTATGCAGTGCAATGCAACAACTCAGCCTAAAATCCAAAAATGTACATTGTGGTGGTAAAGTGAATTCTAATCCCAGTTATCAGCTTCAGTTTCAATAAGACACCTCGCATCTATGCAGTAATAGTTCATTAGTTAATAGCTATAAAGCATTTTGAATTTTAAAGCATTATATATTACAATTTTTAGGAATGCACAAGGTAATACTATTATTCTCTATCATTATTTAACCCCCCCCACGCTGAAACAGTTTCTCTGCACAGCTCTTTCATTTTCCTTGGCTATCACACCTCAAAGTCAATGGCCCATCTAAGCTTGACCACCCATAAGGCTAATATGGTTAAGATGCACCATTTTCTGTGGCCAATGGTACAGAAGGGAGCGACATAGCTAGCATCACATTTGGACATCTCTGACCCCTGCTCCTGATAAATAGTTACCTACTTAGAGCTGACTGGGGGTTGCCTTTGGTACAAATCCAAAGTGGGGTTTGGATTCATTTATTTGGAGTCATAGCTAGACAGTTTTAACCACTCTACCACCATATCCCTATGCCAGCTCTGAAATTCCACAGCTTGTATTTGACTGTGACAGCAGAGCCCAGTACATTTTGCAAGTAACAGGAATGGTTCCCTGACTTCAATGGGAATGCTTGGCAGAAGGACAGACTCTCATTGACTGGCATCAGAATCTGGCTCCAATTTCCTAATTTTCTGAAGCATAAGGTGCTAACTGGTGTGAAGACTTAAAGATAAACAGGATGAACACAACCAAAGACCACTGCATAGAGCATATCACTCCAATTTGCACATTAGTTGGTCTAATAAAAGTTATTACATCTACCCAAAGAACCATGTCCGCCTATGTCCTTAGACCAACATGGCTACAATCAACAACCCCAATTTGCATATGTGCATTTTTCAAATTTACAGACATGTAAGCAACAAAATAAATATGAAATACTGTACTGAATGAACTGCAAAGTGATTTGCTAATCTCCTTCATATAAAGCCACAAAGAATATTTTAAATACAAACATTCTGATACAATACAGACAACATATCACCAGCACAGTTAACAGGCTTTTTGCAGGTTTTGTTTTATAATCCCAATAGCAATGCACTCCTGACATTTTTACCATGCTCTTTGAGTATTCTAGCAGTGCTACTTCCATCACTTCTACAGGCAATGGAGTGACTGCGTGCCCTCCCACCCTCTTTGAATACAATGCCATATGCCGTGCATGTTCTCATAAGATTCAAATAGAGTTTAAGAAACATAGAAGTAATAACTTTCTGGCTTTAGCTAATTTGCATCCCAAATTACACAATATGACAGGACAGATTACAGCTAGCTATTTAAGGCCTCTACATAACATGTTTAATCTAGAATGGAGGTTATGTGAACTCTCTTAAATATACTGTCTTTTGAATTCTGCTGGATTGCTCATCTAGGAGAAAGAACCTTGACAGGCGTTTCATTTTGTATTTTCAGTCCCACCCAATGTAAAAAATGTAAAATAAAATAACAAAAAAACCTGTGCAACTCATTACATAAACCCTAACAGGGTCACATTCCACATTAGGAATCATGTAATCTAGAGCAGGGGTTCTCAAACTGCGGTCCACAGACCACCACTGGTCCGCAAGCTCCATTCAGGTGGTCCGCAGAAAAGTTGCGGAACAATCGAGAATATCTGTACTTGTAAGGTAAGACTACTGATATTAAAATATGAGTTCTGTGCTTTGATTTGTAGAACAAAAAAAAGTTTAAGTGGTCCGCCAAGACCCTCAGCAATTTTCAAGTGGTCCGCAAAAAATAAAAGCTTGAGAACCACTGATCTAGATCAGGGCTTGCAGTGCTGCTTTACCAATGCTCAGCTGATTCCTTACAGGTAACAGCCACTCACTGGTGTTTGTTTGTTTTTTCCAGCAGTTATCACCCTGAGACAAAATGTTATTGTGTTTGGCAGTCTTGCTTTGGTATTTAATAGGAAGCCACCAAAGGGGGAAAAAATCCAAACCATGTCAATTATTTAATTCTGTTGTAAAACACCTATGTGCTAATGCAGAGAAACCCTGCTTTTTAAGCAGAGCCAAAATGCTTTTGCAAAAGACAATTTATTTTTCTTAATTTGAGGAATATGGACCAACAGCACAAAGAATTTCTTGTCACCACCATCATGTCCCTAACTGGATACTGTTAAAATTCAACAGTTTTCAAAATAAGGGCATGAATAAAAGTCCAAAAGAAATGCAATGTGCAAATGCTATGTACAGAAACTAGAGGACAGACTACTTGGATTTTCTTTTATTTTGTTATGATAAAAAGTTTTTAAAATATTCTCTTGCTGCTTTCCTTAAAAGGGGTGTGGAGTGGGGAGGGGAAGGTGCGAATGTGTGACAGAGATTTCTATAGCTAGGATATACATTACACCAAATGCAGTCATGAACAAAAGGTAAAAGGACTAAATTAATCTCTGGTGCATATGATGCTGAAAGCTTTTTGAGGTAAGGGCTATATTTTGTGCATTCGTGCTGCATTTACTACAAAGGAGCCCTGATGCATAGAACTGGCTATAAATCACCACAATAAGAAACTACTCTCCACCGAAATCGGGGGCAACTAGTAAATGAATTCAACTTGTTAGGCTTGTAGGATGCTGAGCCATCCATGCAAAGTCAAATCCCAAGGACTCTGAGAACCTCCTTCACTGCTGATATACCTTCAGTTACACAATTCATATGATGAATTCTGAAGCTTCATTTTCTTAATTTTATAAGATTTTTGATAATTTCCCGCAACATTCTCTCAAGCAGGCTGAAGAAGTGAATCGTCTAAATGAAACTACTGTAAGGTGGGTGCATAACTGGCTGAACAATCACACTCTAAAGATAGTTACCAAAAAGTTCAACGTCAAATAGGGAGGAGGTATTAAGTAAGGATCTGCAGAGACCTGTCCGGAGTCTGGTACTTTTCTAAGTCTTCATTAACGATCTGGAGGATAGACCTGAGTGCATGCTTTGTAAATCTGGGGATGGCACCAAACAGGGTGGGGGAAGTAGACACTTTAGAGGAAAGGAATCCTAATAAACTGGAAAAATAATCTCAAAAATACAATATGAAATTGAATAGGACAAGTGCAAAGCAATGTGCTTAGGAAGGAACAAGCAAACATACAAATAAAAAAAGCAAATGAGGAATGGCCGCTAGGGATAAAGTGCTACTGAAAAGGACCTGGGATTTACAGTGGATTAAAGGCTGAATATCAGTCAACCGTGTAATATTATTTGGGGGGGGGGGGGGGGGGGGGAGGGAGGGAATCCATCCTTGCAGACTGCTCCCAGACGTGCACCTTGTTTTTGGAAGGCAAAATGCAGAAAAAGAAATTTTTCCAGAGTCACGGCTGACTGTGTGACAGAGTAAGTCCTCCTGGGAACACAGAGTGTCCAGGAAGTTTGGCATCCCAGGGGACAGCCTGGAGGCAGCAAAAAACTTCCTGGTGCCAGATGCCTCATTCAGAATCTCTCCCAGGAAGACTAACTCTATAACACACAGACTTAGGCACCAGACCCTTGTAAGGGTAATAGCAAAATGGTTAGTTTTTTACTGTAATTTGTTCTTTATATGAAACGTCTGTAAATAAAGTGTTGTTTCCACATCACAAGATGCTACCAGCAGCTCACATGCTGCTTCAGATGCAAGCTACAGTGCTCAGCCAATAGCTACTGGCTATGAGCCGGTTAACACAGGACTCTGCCCCTTCAGTTTGCTGAGCCAGACACAAGCAGCAGTTATCTTGGCAGCTGCATGGCATAGTGTCTTCAGAGGTGCTTCTTTTCCAGAGATGCAAACAGCTTCCCCACTTAAAACACACCCCTTCCCCCTCCCCAGACCCCTTCCAACCAATTTTTGGTCTTCTTCCAGCATTGTGCACACAGCAAGGCATTGGCAGAGAAGAAGGAGAATTTATTTCACAGCCTGCATGCTGCCACTACAACAGTTTATTTCTATATACCTGACACCTGTTTGTCAGCTTCCAGGTCACTTAAAATATCTGCAAAAACCACATTGGCTTAAAAATAAATAAAAATAAGTTCATGCTAAAAACAAATACCCTCCCCCCTCCCCCCACAAACCTTCAAAATGTGTTTTTTTTCTAAAGGTGTCTATTGCTTTAAAATCTGATCACACTTCTTAAAGTTTTATTAATGCTAAATCCCCTCTAGCATTGTATCTTCCTAGTACATGTAGCATGGGTATAGGCAGATCCAGGATTTTGAAAGCAGGATGCAGATTGTGTGGTGCATCATCAAACAAACACAACACATTTTCTCCAGGTAAAAAGAAACTGGAAAATTTACTAATATACTTGGGGCATCGGGCTATATTATTCAGTTTTGGATCAAAGCAAGAACAAATATACCTTTTTTAGAATGTGCATTAGTTTGTTATATCATATATTATGCATAAAAACCACAGTGAACTAGGCAAAAATAATAAAGTGATGGTATTTCTTTAGTCCTGTAGTAGTCGGAATTATATGTACACCTCTTTCAGATTCATAAAACAAAATCTAGCCTTCTTAAGCATCTTGACAGTGCATCCAATCCTTCACTGAAAGTTATTTCTACATCTTAATTAACATTTTTCACTAGCGTTATAAAAACAGTCTGCAGAGCTATGAAATAGAAGCTTCATTACAGAAAAAAAGGTAGTTTGATTAGGGGAACATCAAAGCCATTTAAAAAAAAAAAAGAGAGAGGGTTATTAACACCTGTAGAAGAAGAGTTCAGAAGGAATCAGGTAGATCCAAATGAGCCACAAAGTCAAGTTACTCCCTCAATGCTGCCTGAATAGAAATGCTGCTGTCACCGCCAAGCAGTTGGGTTTAAACTTTGGGTGCAGCAGAAACCAAAAGGTAGACTGGGTCCAAATGCACCACTGAATCCCACCCTGAGCATGGGTATCAAATGCGCTTTAAGTCCCAGGCTGGATCCAGACCACAGGTGACACCAGATGTGGCTGCTGTAACATCAGCAAAGCAAGTGGCCACTAGGGGTGTGCGAAGTGGGCCTTATTCATTTTGGATTAGGATTCAGCCTGAGTCGGGGCCAGTGATTCGATTCATTGATTCGGATCACTGTCCCTAATTCGATTCGGCCAAATCCAAATCTGAAGATTTGATGTCAATTTGGAGAATCAGCAATTCGGTCATAGACACAGCTTTAAATGTTTTTTCTACATACCTTGAGGCACCACCGTGGCTTGTGAACACTGCGATGCTGGGGCGCATGGAGCATCCCACAGAAGTGCGGGGGGGGCCTCCCACGTGCTCGGCGGTAAACCTGGAAGTGGACCACAACACCCTGGGTGCTCCCCCCACCACCCCATCTGCCCCAGCATTGCAATATTCACAAGCCACCTGGTACCTCAAGGTGTGTAGAAAAAACATTTAAAGCTGTGTCTATGTCCAAATCTACAAATCTTTCCAAATCTCTCTAAATCGATTCGGAGGGTTCTGGTTCGATTCAGAGAGATTAAAGGGTCTCCTGATTCTATTCAGATTCAGAGTCAGCCACCAAATCGAGTCGAATCTCCACCAAATCGAATCAGGGACCAAAGCTTCACACAGCCCTAGTAGCTACTGGTCAGGTAGGTGCCTGTCATGGCAGGCAGTGGGTTGAGTGGCTGACAGGCAACCAAGGGCTGTATCACACACCTCTTTCTCACCCCACTGCTGCTGATGGCCTTGTCCACTGGGACACCAGGGCACTGGATTCTGTAGCAGGCCATGTCCGCTGCTAGCCATGTCTCCCAAACTCCCTGACCCACTGGTAGCCCAGGAGGGCAGAGGAGTATTTGCCACCTTGGATAAACAGTATTTTTTGTAAAAAATGTCAATTCCTAGAGTCATGTGATCATGTGAGAATCTGGGCTTTTTTCATTAATAAAAAGAAACAGGGATAGGGAAGATCAGGAGTAACTTCCTAGCCTTGCAGTTGCAGAGAAAAACTAGATAACATGACCCATAAGCAGTGGTTCTCAACCCTTCTCAAGGCACCCCTCCATTACTTTTGTGAATTGAGCAGAACATCACCCCATTTCCCCAAACTAATTTATTATAGTGTTTGCATCCTTACAGAGAGGCCAGGCAGTGGGAGCAGGACAGCCGCCAGGCACGGACTAGCCTGAGTTGGCACTTAATCTCCTTATAATTTACAGCATGCTTCAAAAGATCTCACATCAACCCAGGGTGCCCAGGCACCCTGGTTAAGAATGAATGCCTAAAGTTTCCAAATACAGAAGGCAAAAAAAAGTAAAATGTAGAGGGCCCCTTTATTTTGCATTATTATTTCAGTTCATCTCAAGATGTTGTGGGGATGGATTTACAATTTCTGAATCCCTGGAATTGTGGATCCTGACCTCTGCCCTGAGTAACGGAAAATAAGAGGTGCGAGGAAAGATGAAGAGAGGTAGCATGCTGTATTAGTCTGAAGTCAGGCAAAAGGCAGAGCAGGGTGGCACCTTAGAGACTAGGAAGATACGAAAACTTATGAAGAAAGAAAAGGATATATGAGGAAAGAGACCTGTCACACCCTAAAGGAATTGTATGAACCGTCAGTTCTGGAGGGAAGGGCAGGCAGCTAATCTCAGTGAAGTAAGCCTTTAAATAGCAAGAATTTGAACTATACGAAAGGCCCACCATCCAGCCTAGACCCCAGACTCAGAGCATTCTGCCTACAGCATTCAGTGTTACCCTGCATGGCAAGCGACTATTTGGGGCTCTGGACATCTCTGTCCCTTGAAAAGCAGAGATAATTTTTATAGCAAGATAAACGTTCCATGCAGTTGAAACAAAATTCAGTAGCTATGATAACAGCATCTCACAATGTGAAACCCAAAAAGTGACTAAACACTGAGGCTGCATCAGTGGAACAGCCACAATGGATGTTACTTAATTTGCTAAACTAGAGTATGCAAAACAAAGTTAATTTTTTTGAGCATTTAGGAGCTGATACTCGAATCTAAAGATGCTCCATGGACCTCAGTGGTGCTGCTGAAGATTTACCTTACTGTGAGAGAAGTCATAATCTAGTCATTATAGAATTGTTACAAATTAAGTTTGGAAGGGACTCCAGGAGGTTATCTAGTCCAACCCCCTGCTCAAAGCAGGACTGGCCCCAACTATAGCATCCAAGCCAAGGGTTTGTCTGGCCAGATCTTAAACACCTCCGAGGACTGAGATTCCAAAACATCTCTGGATAGCCTATTCCAGTGCTTTACCCCACTCCTAATGAGGAAGTACTATCTAACCTAAACTTCCCTTCCCGCAACTTGAAACCATTGCTCCTTATTCTGTTGTTATGTACTAGGATTCTTTTTTTGTTAAGTAAGATCATCTTTAAAAAGATATATTCTTCCCACCATTTAAAAGGCAATATAAACAGAGTATATTTGTGCACAATTAAACTGTTTTTTCCCCATAATGTGCCTGGTATGATGGGGCCATGAAGGTGATTGCGACTTCTGAGTACTACCACTGAGCAAAAACTTTGTCAGCCTGAAAGATGGAAATTACCTTTAAAGCTTCCATTTCACTTGCTTGTCGTAGCAGGCAGGGTATTGTGCAATTTGTTAGGATGTTGATTTTGCCTCTCAGAAAATACTGAAATATTCTCTCTTTAGAAACAAGTCTGCTGACATAACATAAGTGGTATGGGTTTATTTTAAATCACCACTAGGGACAGTTGATGAGAAATGCAATATTCACTGCTCTGGATTTGTTGTTCTTGTGCTGGTGTCTCTGTAATAGCCAGATTTACAACTATCCTTATGCTCTCATTTACTACAATGCCAAGTACACGATTCCACAGCACTGCACTTCACCCTCATCAAGAAAAAAGTATGTAAAAAATACCCACATTCTTCTATTTGTGATATTAGAATTTGCCTGTACAGCCAATTATACTTATACAGACAATAATGACACACAGGAGGGCATTCAAAAAAGGGATGTCCAGGTGGGTACTGACATCTTGAGGCAGAGACAACATGACAAAAAACCTGAGGCGACTAGGGAAGAACTCAGATGCCTTTATGGGAACACAAGAAGCATGGGAAATAAACAGGAAGAACCAACACTCCTTCTGGCTGAGGAGGAACTCGACTTGATTGGGTTGACGGACACCTGGTGGGACAATACTCATGACTGGGCAGCGAATATTGAGGGTTACAGGTTTTATAGAAAGAATCAGATTGGGAAGAAGGGAGAAGGTGTGGCCCTCTATGTGAGAGAGGGCAGTAAAGGTCACCTTTGACAGCAGGGAAGCGTTCCTTAAGACCCTCTGGATCAGGATACAAAGGGGACCAGGAGAGGGAGACCTGATGGTGGGAGTCTACTACAGGCCTCCCTCCCAAGAGGAGGAGAGCGATCAAGCATTCTCAGGAGAACTGACAGAGACAACTAGCACTAGAGACATGACTGTCATGAGTGACTTCAACTACCCAGACATCTGTTGGGAAGACCATTCGGTCACCTCCAGCAGATCAGCCAACTCCCTAGCAACAATAAACGATCTGTTTCTGACACAGGTTGTGGAAGGGCCTACCACAGGTAAAGCCATTCTGGATTTAGTGCTAAACAAAGGGGAGGACATCTTAGGTGACCTAAGGATTGGTGGTACTCTGGGTGACACTGACCATGACCTGATAAGGTTCACCCTCCACCATAAGACTGGGAAATTAGTCACCAGAACAGGAGTCCTAAATTTCAAGAAGGCAGATTTTGGCAAACTCAAGAGGCTCACTGGAGAGGCCCTCTGCCATCAATAATTGGATGATTTGGGAGTGCAGGAACAACGGTGCTTCCTTAAGAAGGCAATTCTCATGGCTCAAAAACAGGTCATCCCCATGCGGTCAAAAAGCAGAAAAGGAGCCAGAAGACTTGCTTGGCTCACCCGGGGTATTAGGGAGCTGTTGAAAAAGAAAAAAGAAGAAGTATATATGCAATGGAGGAATAGCTCAGCAACCAGAGTGGAATACACCTGTATTGCTAGGGCCTGCAGATACAAAATATGAAAAGCTAAGGCAGGCATGGAATCAAACTGGCAACTGGTATGAAAGACAACAAAAAGTGCTTCTACACATATATAGGGAGTAAGAAAAAAAAAAAAAAAAAATCAGGCTCCACTGTGGGACCTCTACTGAATACCCAGGGGTAGCCCACAGTTGATGCCCGCGAAAAGGCAGAACTCCTAAATACATACTTTGCATCAGTATTTCTGAAATCCAACAGGAGCTGCTCACCTTACCAGAGGCCCAGAGAACATAGGTAACAGCCTACATGAAATCAGCCCAGAACAGGTGAGGGATCTTCTACTGCACTTGGACATTTTCAAGTCTACTGGGCCAGACAACCTGCACCCGAGAGTCCTGAAAGAAGTGGCCAAACTTACAGCATTACCACTGGCCAAGCTATTTGAAGAGTTCTGGAACTCTGGAGTGGTCCCAGACAACTGGAATAGGGACAATGTGGTGCCCACCTTTAAGAAAGGGCAGAGGGATGACCCCGCAAACTCGGCCCTGGGTAAAATCTTTGAAAACTTGATTAAGGAGGCCATCAACTACAAACAGGTAATGGATGGGGTGCTGAAAAGCAACCAGCATGGCTTTCTCAAGGGTAGATCATACATGACAAACCTTGTCTCCTTCTACGACCAGGTCACTAACCATCTGGATGAGGGACACGAAGTTGATGTCATCTACTTAGACTTCAGTAAAGCCTTTGACTCCATCTCCCTTAGGATTCTCTCTAACAAACTGGAGAGTACTAGGGTGGACCAGTCTACAGTGAGGTGGGTGGACAACTTAGAGGCTGCTCCCAGAGGGTGGTGATCGATGGGATGGCCTTATCCTGGAAGGCCATCTCCAGTGGTGTCCCCCAGGGATCAGTGCTTGCACCCATGTTATTCGATATATTCGTTAACAACTTGGATGAGGGGTGGAAAGCTCAATGATTAAGTTCGCAGATGATACCAAGCTGTGGGGAAATACAGGCACACCGGAGGATAGAGCAAAGATCTAGGATGACTTTTTTTTTTTGTCAGACTGCATCTATAGGCAGAACAAAACCAGATAAGGTTTAACAGGAAGAAGCGCAAGGTCCTTCACCTGGGAAAGAAGAACCCTCACCCCAACTATACAATGGGCAGTGATCCACTAGCTGGCACAACATATGAATGAGACCTGGGGGTCACAATTGACTGGAAGATTAATATGAGCCAACAGTGCAATGAAACTGCTAGAAAGGCAAATAAAACTCTGGCGTGCAGGAGCTGATGTGTGGCCAATAGATCCAGGGAGGTACTCCTCCCTCTCTAGTCAGCTGGAGTACTGTGTCCAGTTCTGGGTACCGCACTTCAAATAGGATGTGGATAAGCTCAAGAGGGTACAAAGAAGGGACACCTGAATGGTCACAGGTATGGAGGGTAGGACCTAGGAGGAGAGACTCTGGGAACTGGGCCTGTTCAACCTGAGGAAGAGAAGGCTGAGAAGTGACTTGATAGCTGCCTACAAGTACATTGAGGGAAACTGTCACAACCCAAGGGTGTGATTTTTGCTTGTGTGCGCTTCGGCACTGCTGAATTATTTCCTGCCACTCGTAGCTTTCTTTGCAGGGTGCATTTCTAGGTTGCAGCAGAGAAATGCACGCTGCAAGGAGTTCCTGCCATTTGAATTCAGATTTGTGCCCCACTATTGGCCAGTTCTAAATTATTCCCACGTGGCAGCTAGTGATTGGCTTGCTAGCCGTATAAGAGGCTTGAGCGGTTTCCGCCCAAGTTGGAGGACTCCACGACTATCAGGAGGAAGAGAACTTCACGTCTCGTGAAGATCTCTAAGCGCTGCGGAGCCTATCGGACCCAGCGTGTATCTCAAGAAGGCTATAGGGGTCTGATCAACCTCTCGCCTCTCCCCGTCGCCGCCTGATCCCTCGACGTACCCTTCCCTGCTCGCAAGTTCCACGGAGCCTAGCGAACTTCCTGTGAGTGAATCCAGAGCTCTACCCGGGTTCGAGTCCTGCAGTTTTTTTTTCTTCTCATCGCCGAAACCCCATGGCGACGTACTGTCGAGGTTTTTCTTCATCTTCCCGTCGCCGAAATCCCATTGCGACGTACCCTCATGTTTTGCAGGTTCGAGTTTTGTTTTGTTTTGTAACTGCAACGCAAGCAAGTTTTCCTGCCTGCACCACGACCATCTTCGGTGTAAGTAAAATAATCTTAAATCAACCACTAAGCATCCGTGCCTAATTCTAGCGTGCCACCTGTCTTCCCCGACACGGCGTGTCCGGGCTGCTGGCCACAGCCCGCCACGAAAAAGAAAACCCCTGAGGGCCTCGGACCGCTCCTGGCCCGCACATGGCAACGAGGATGGGATCAGGGGAAGGCACACTGGAGCTAGAATTAGTTAAGAACTGCCCTTGGCGCAGTGGAAAACGCCAAGTAGAAAACTTTATGGAACTGGAGGCGCATATCGCTTACCACCAGGCGGGCGGAACGGGTGAGAGATTTAACAGCAGACGCCTTTCGCTGAAGGGAGAAGAGGGAGCTTCCGAAGACAGAGCCCCGAGAGAGAGGGAAGTGTATCTGCACCCCGCGGCATTCAGGTGTATAATGGGTGATAAGCGGGTCCTGTTCAGGCCCCTCAACACTGTGTCCCTCGCCAGAGTCAACCCGGCGGGCGAAGTAAACCCGACCCTCACCCGGGAGTGTGCCCATTGCCTAAGATGTGCTCGGGAGAGTGAAGAACCGGTGCTGATCGACCGGTTTGCCCCCTTTATGCTGGCGTCTAGATTAAGGGGTCACGAGCTTCCATCCAAGCTCCGCGAAGATCTGGAGACGGAGGAACGCGCTGCGGATGAGATGGTGGTGCCACAATATGACAAGGGGGGAGTGTTAACTGCAACTTTTTGCACTGTAACCGATTTAATGCAGAAGAATTTAAGTTTGAAAGCCCAGCTGCGTATGGCCGTTCGAGCGGTCAAAGAAGCGGCTACGAAAAAGAATCCTGAGACGTCACGACAAGATGGCGCCGAGCAACAGGCAGACCGTGTGGAAGAACCGGAAGAGAAGGGTGGAGCTTCGGAGGAACCCGCGAGAGTTCGGTCAGTGACCCGCCCACCGACGCAGCGTCATTCCCGGCAACCCCACCCACCGACCCAGCATTGCTTCCGACGACCACACCTTCATGCCGATGGAGGGGAGAATCGAGCGGAGGAGTGCGTCCGCCCCTCCTGCCTGAAGCAATAACAGCAGCAATGACTCCCGCAGCAGTAGTTCAGCCTGTAACAACATCGACTCCCGAAAGACCAGCTCGTCCTGTAACAACAATCAACCCAGTGACTGATGCACAAGATGCCGCCACCAGTCGCATTCGTGCTTGGACGGAGTTACAGGAGCTGTACAGAGAATCTGAAATGGAGTCTGACGAGGCTATAGTCTCATGGCTGGAACTCATGTCCATGGAGTTTGAGCTTGACTAACCGCCTTGTTGTATGTAAATTTTGTAAATATTTTGTTATACGTTAGCTTGTTTTTTGAGAGTTTTGTTTACAGATCCGGAATTCAGAGTGCGTGGTGAAGAGAAGCCCCAAGAAGGATAACATCATCGGAAGAAGTGAGGGCCTGACGCGCGACTTCGCCATGACGCCCACTGAAGCCCTAATCGTGCAATTCTTTGTTATGAATCTGATCATGTGTATATGTATTTGTGCTGGTTATTATTTGATTTGATCCCTAGAGGATGAACTTCTTATGTTAGCTAATTTTATGTTTACCCGTTTAGTTCAACAACCCATGGTAAGAGCTCTTGATAACCCGAGTGACGAGCGTGCAGCATAATTCAGCTGTGCCTTCAGCAAGGGGAGATGTCACAACCCAAGGGTGTGATTTTTGTTTGTGTGTGCTTCAGCACTGCTGAATTATTTCCCGCCACTCGTAGCTTTCTTTGCAGGGTGCATTTCTAGGTTGCAGCAGAGAAATGAACGCTGCAAGGAGTTCCCGCCATTTGTATTCAGATTTGTGCCCCACTATTGGCCAGTTCTAAATTATTCCCACGTGGCGGCTAGTGGTTGGCTTGCTAGCCGTATAAGAGGCTTGAGCGGTTTCCGCCCAAGTTGGAGGACTCCACGACTATCAGGAGGAAGAGAACTTCACGTCTCATGAAGATCTCTAAGCGCTGCGGAGCCTATCGGACCCAGCGTGCATCTCAAGAAGGCTATAGGGGTCTGATCAACCTCTCGCCTCTCCCCGTCACCGCCTGATCCCTCAACGTACCCTTCCCTGCTCGCAAGTTCCACGGAGCCTAGCAAACTTCCTGTGAGTGAATCCAGAGCTCTACCCGGGTTCGAGTCCTGCAGTTTTTTTTTCTTCCCATCGCCGAAACCCCATTGCGACTGTGCGGGCCGGGCCCCGAGCCCGCCCTCGTCGCCATGCGCGGAGGTGATTCCGATCCCATTCTGGCTGCCATGGGCAAGCCGGGGGCGAACCGGGGTCGTACCGGACCCGTCTCCGGTGCACGCAGGCTGTGGCCGTCAGCCCGGACACGCGGGGTGGGAGAAACCAAGGGATGGTCTTGTGCACGCGAGTTAGAATTAGTCAAGGAGGCGTAACGGTTGATTGAAAAGATTGTTTACTTACACCCAAAGATGGTATCGGTGTAGGCTGGATAAGTTTCCAGGCACAGCTCCCGCTGTTGGAGGACTCTGACAAAACAATTGCTCCCACGGAGTTTGCTAGGCTCTGCAGGTCCGGTCAAGTTGAATTTGAAAAGCTTCCCTGGAGTTTGCTAGGCTCTGTGGGTCTGATAAGTTTTCCCCGGAGTTTGCTAGGCTCCGCAGGGTCCGAAATTATAGGAAAGGGATACGTCTAGGATTGCACTCGGCGACAGGGAGAGGCGAGAAGCGAAAGCTCCGTAGGCTCGGTTCTACTGCCTCTCTCTGCCTGCTTAGGGGAGGCACGCCGGATCCGCGAGGGTCCACAGCGCTTGGAGATCTTCACACAGAACATCTCTCTCTCCTCCCTCCTCCAGCTTGGGCGGAAACTACCCAAGCCTTATGTATGGCTAGCAAGCCAATCGCTAGCCGCCACGTGTGCCTAAATTAGAAGTCGGCCAATAACATGACGTGGACTCTAATACAAATGGCGGGAACTTCTTTGCGGCAAGCATCACTACGATGCAAAAGGAATGCACACTGCAAAGAAGCTGTAATTTGGCAGGAAATCCCCCGTTGCACCAGAGCTCTCTCTAGCAGCAGAGAGCTCTACCGTGCAAAGAAAGCGACAAAAATGGCAGGAAATAATTTAGCGGTGCCGAAGCGCGCACACAAACAAAAAATCACAACTTCGGGTTATGACAGCGACATACTCTCGAGGTTTTTGTTCATCTTCCCGTCGCCGAAACCCCATTGCGAAATACCCTCATGTTCTGCAGGTTCGAGTTTTGTTTTGTTTTGTAACTGCAACGCAAGCAAGTTTTCCTGCCTGCACCGCAACCATCTTCGGTGTAAGTAAAATAATCTTAAATCAACCACTAAGTGTCCGTGCCTAATTCTAGCGTGCCGCCTGTCTTCCCCAACACAGCGTGTCCGGGCTGCTGGCCACAGCCCGCCGCAAAAAAGAAAACCCCCGAGGGCCTCGGACCGCTCCCGGCCCGCACAGAAACATCAAGAACTAGGAGAGCAACTGTTCAGGAGGGCACCTCAGGGGATGATGAGGACAAATGGGCATAAACTAATAGAGGGTGAAGTCAGGTTGGACATAAGGAAAAGCTTTGTCTCAGTTAGGGTCACCAGAATCTGAAACACACTCCCAGCAGAGGTGATGCAGTCACCCTCCTTGGAGGTGTTCAAGATGAGGCTGGACAGGCTTGTCGAGCTCACCTGAGCCCAATAACTTCCTGCTTGTGGCAGGGGACTGGACTTGATGATCTTACAGGCCCCTTCCGGTTCTATGTTTCTGTGATTCTAGCATTTGCTATCAAAGGCGACTGAGCTACAAAACAAGGATTAAGAAACAGGACCAGGTAAACACACCAGCAATCATAACCTTCTGAAATATCTTCAGTCATGAGAAATAAAACTTAAAAACTGGTGTGTGAGTGCATCTGAGAGTAGGTATGTGCTTTGAAGTGTCTGTAACATTTGTGAGGTTAGATTGAAGTTCAGTAAGTAGATGACCATCTGGCAGTATATCATGCTGCTAGTTAAGGCCCTCTCTCTATCGGTTTTGTAATTCTGGTGTATGACAGACATTTTATGTTATTACAAGAACTATGCTGGGTGTTTACATTGGTGGAAACAAAATTATTTCCTTGGTCCATAACTCTGAACAGCATGTCATCAGCAATGCACTGGACAACCTAAAAACACTGTGCAAGACTAACACCTTTCATTACCTCTCTCCTGGGCTCTCAACATCCAAAAAAAAAAAAAAAAAAAATCACAAGAAAGGAAGATAGGAGGTACTGGTAGTTTGTTGTAAAGTCACTGCAGTGCATATTTCTTTGACCTAGTGATGAAGTATCAAGGTAATAAAATGAAGTTGCATTAGCAAACATATATTTTCGTTACAAAATGGAAGCTTCGTTGGGGAAGAAGGGGGGAAAAGGAGACTTTTTTTAAAAAAAAGCAAACAAATGACAAGGTACTAGTATTGAAATGACATGATTTCTGGGCTGAACAGATTAAAGACAATACAACGGACAGCCACCTGATTTGACTCGTCTGCCAGTATAGAGTTAATCCAAAACTGCATGCTTGTACTCAGATAGGTTCCAACAGTGAGGAACACTCACCTGTTCCTAGGTCCACCCTGAGCTTCTGGCATTTAGGTAGTGCTAAAAATTAGACCAGGCTCATAAACCACAAATAAGTTTGGTGCCAGTTCAAAAGCCACAGCCAAACAAAGATTTTAACAAAGATAACCCCCATTTTTTCCATCTTTTACATACCAGAGACTACCTTGTTATTGAAAAGCTATTCTGAACTGCTGGGCCTATGCTACGGGGGGGGGGGGGGGGGGGGGGGGGGGGGGGGGGTGCCTGTTTATGTGCAATACAAGAAGTCTGCTCAAAAGAAATGTGACTAAAATCCTGCTGACAATAAGAATCCCCCCTGACTTCCTTCCAATTGTCACTGTCATTTCTATTTGTTATGCAATTTTACATCAAATAAATGAGGGATTTGCAAATAACCCCATCTCCCCTCACCGTACACACACAGGTGTTGGCTCACAAATAAATAAATACATAATGAAGTAATTCTTGAATGCAAATGACCTTCCCTGAACATCGCCCTCTCAAAGTCTATCATTAATGGAAACAGGTAACCGACACTTCAATGTAATAAATATTGTCCATTTGACGCATATATTTAACGTATATGCACTTTCCAGTTTGAGAGGAATGACTGTGTTGGGTTATACAGTTGTATCAATGATATAAATAAACTTAATTTGAAACTAGTCTCTCTCTCTCTCTCTCTCTCTCTCACACACACACACACACACACACACACACACACACACACACTCTCCACTTCAAAAAACTAAAGGAAAAGAACCAGCTGGTTATTTCACTGACTACCAACAATAAAACGGCTCATGAGTCATGCCTTTCCGTTGGCTAGAGCAGTTGGGATATTGACCACCAGCCAAATTCGCAGCTGGTGTAAGTTGGCACAGTACCACTGAGATCTGGCGCTATGACTTCAACTGTGCTTATGTAACCCGAGTCCAAAACCAACGGCAATGCTTTTGCTAAGCAAAGAGAATGCAGCACGGTTTCTGCCTCGCCCTGGTGTTCTGTCTGGAACAGCAGCAGGGACATCAGCTTTATTTATCAAGGAGCAAAGTGCCATCATCCAGCTGAAGGTTGCCTTTCAGGAGCTGTAAATTTACCTTTGCTTACAGAGATGAGTCAATACTGAACTGTGCACTTCTACTGTTTTAAATTTAAAAAACATCTCACCCAGGTGACTAGTTCCAATTCATTCTGAATGAACAGTGACCTCAAATTGTTACCGTTTCACAGTTGTTATGAAGACCTGTTTGAAATGAACCAGTGCTCTCAGTCGACTGCTTAGTGGTCCACCAAGGGTTAAGTTAGCTGGCAGAGATATCAAGGAGATAGAATGATCCACTCGGTCATAGGGGATCCCCCTAGCACAGGCTCAAAGTAGAGTGAGACATAGTGTACGTATGCCAAGCAGAGGCTATTCCATCCACCTAGACTTCTACAGATAGATCAATATTTAAGCCACAGGAATGCTACATTATTTTGAGGCTCCAGTATGGATGTGGTGCCAGGTTTCAACCATATGCTTTATCAATAAGCATATACACTTCATGCTTACTTGCTTTATTTAAAATACAAATCACAAATAGTTGTGACAAATTTCTAAGTACTGAATCTTCATAGCTGGCAAGCAGCACACTGCAGAACAGAAAAAGGAGGACTATAATTTCCCTCCCTTAGTTTTCTTCTTTGCCCTTCACTTCTTGGTTGTCCTTGGACCAATCTGCAACTAAATAGAGTCTTTTCAGCATTATTTATATGTTTAACCCACAGCTACCCTGGGGTGTCAAGGGACTATCATATTTCTGTTCCAAATTATTTTAACAGCTTATTTTAAATTGAGGGGGAAAATGTGGTTTTTAAAACCATTTTCAATTAATTATGATTCCACAAACTCCTACCAGGTCTCTTGTGCTTTCTAACAATTCACTCACATCCCACAAAGACAAAGCCTCTAACTTTCTCAAAGAAACACAGAGAGCTATCCAAGCCCTGTAGAAGCTGGCGGAACTTAAGTTAGTGCAATGATAATGACTGTGGCCTCCAGCTGCTAATGAATGCAACAGTTTACAAAGCATAAGATTTAAATGAATCAACTCACCCATCACTGAGGTGATGGTATAACAGTGCACAGTAACTCTACAGAACCGCATGAAAGGGGGAATGAAGACAATAAGATTCACTGAAGCAGTACAATTTAGTATGCAAGGTAATTCCTCCCAAAATTGCCACTCAAAAGTCCCTTGAATCCAAGGCAAAGGCAAATGTAGACATTAGCGTGATCCTTCTAGAAATCATCTAAAATAAGATTTTCATCTGGTGTAAAGTACCATGGATCCAATGAAGTGAATGGGTCTGATGACAACTGACACTTGCTGAGGATCTGCCAAAAAATGGAAGACATGAGCTCTCTCTCTCATGCACACACAAGAGAAATTTCCTCAATGTCACCTCAATTCTGCAAACAGCCAAATACCAGGCACCTCAATTTCCCTTTATTTACATAACTGGTGCAAGCACCTTCAGAGAAAGACAGATTTATGGTGCAACTTCTCTATGGATTTACCTTTTATCATACCAATATTATGTTTAACCACATTTCTTAGCAGGAAAAGGTCTATGTCAAACTTTAGAAGTGAGTGTAGGAAGGATTTCTAAAGCACTTCAAGACATAAGACAGCTTTTGTTTTATGTACCACTGATCTAAACACTTTGAATCAAATATGCCTTACGATTCTGATGCTGTTACATCCAGGATTAATTTGTTGCCCATCTATTATCCTCCTGATAAACCAACTCACTAAAGCAGGTTGAAAATTTTATTTTTCCCCATAAACATTGTTCATTTTTTTTACCAGCTCTGTAAGTGAAAAAAGGTCTTAAAGAAGACCAGCTACCCATTCGAAATGCTGCTTAGGAGAGTATTTTTCAAGTGCGCCCCCCCAAATCAATGCCAGATTTTCAAAACAGCTCAACACCCAACAAGCTGAACTTTTTTGTTGGAAATCTTGCTCATAACAGCAGTTGTATCACTGCACTAACCTTTCACCTCTAAAGCAGGCCAGGTTCAAATCCAATAAATGATACAGGCCAAATCTACACTAGGAATTCAGCTCACTGCATTTGGCTGTTAACAAAGATTGCCAGCCACAATCGGGATGTCCCATTGGTGACCACAGCCATCAGCAACAGGGTAATTACCTAATAAACCTTTCAATTCTCTTGCAAGTCTGAGTTTCATACTAACATGCATGTAAACTGCCTATAGTACCATGCAGTTGTTTTAAAACCTAAATACCATTCATCATATGCCAAATGAAGATAAATATGGCAATCACTACAAATAAGTTTGACAAAAACAGAGCTTACCTTAGGAGAGTTCTCTATAAAAGTGTCACCCCCTCCTTCTCCCTCCCTGCCCCAAAGGTACTTCATTACCTCTGATTCAGCCAAGTTATCTTAATGAGTTCAATGGATCTAAAGCACAAAGCTTGACAACCTGACCTGTTCTATTCTGACTCTTTATAAAGTTGATCTACTGTGATAATATGCTACAGAAAAAATCAGATTGTTCTGCTGTCACCCATTAAGCATTGTGGAAAGATTTTTCTCTATTGCCAAAACTATTTCTATTAATTTGATAGAGACAAGTGTGAGGCACCCCTACCACCTCCACTCATTCTTGAAGTTCCAAAAATTACTCCCATCCTAATGCAGATGGGCTGTGTACCTCACAGAGGGTTTTCACACACCAGCAACCAGAACCAGCAACATTTAGAGCAGCGATTCTTAACCAGGGTGCTAGGCCACCTGAGGGTGCCACACGAAGCATAAGCAGACAAGGGCAGCCTCAGGCTCTTTTTGCCTGGCTGTTCCCCCACTCCCACTTCCTAGCCCCTCTGCAAGGTGGTAAATAATATAATAAATACATTTGTTTTGAAACGGGGTACTGCTCAATTTACAAAAACTATAGAGGGGTGCCTTGAGTCTAAAAAGGTTGAGAAGAACCACTGATTTAGAGGCAGCAACTGATGTGAGCCCCATCTCACAATTGCCAAATTACACCTGTGGTATTCACCATCCTGGCTTAGTCTCATTCATTCTAAGGCCAACATAGCAGCACACCAAACTGAAAGAATTCAAAGTTCCTGGAGGTCTTCACAGCGACCTAGGGCATCCAGCCCCTAATGAAAAAGCTGGCAGAGCCGTGTGCATGACTAAGTGCAGCATGCTCTGAAATCCACACAGGGTAGCAAGCTCTCAACAAGTGATCCTAGTCTCTCTTCACTTTTATGATACATTAAAATTCACTGAAATATATCCTCTTCCCCTCCCTCCCTCCCCCCAGTGCAATAACATGAACCATTCCCAGTGAAGACATACTGGTTGTGACTGCAGCGCTCTTGCTCTCTCTCACTGCTAAACGATATGCTATTAAATAACCAAACATCTCCGCTCTATTAGTAATCTTATTATTACAGCATTGTAAAAATCACTGTTTATGATGGAGCTGCTGCTGTCTGGAGGAAGCCTGCATTTCGTGCACGCAGGCAAGCACACGCGTATTTCATATGGTGCATTGCAAACTGCACAGAATAGAAAGCAGCTGGAGGAAAATGGCTACAGAGAAATGGTTCTCTGGGGCATCATCTGTTGATTTGTTTTGTTTATAGAAGGAATGAGATTTTTATCTCTGCTCAAAATATAAAAATGCTGCCACAGCACAGGACTCACTGGTGATGTTTCACTCAGGAATGTAAGCAAGAGAAGGGAGCGGGAGGGAATGGTTGTGCAGAATACCTAAAAACATTAAAATTAAAACATAAGAGGTCTTCCCACTGTAGCAAGCTATTAGCAAGCAGTGTACGGAGGTCTTCATTCCCTTCATAATCAAGGACTCTATTCTAATACAACCAATTACTGTACTACAGAACATTAAGGAGTTTGGTTAGTGGACAAATACATCAAAATCCGTAGCCTCTCAGGTCAGAATCCCAGCCACATCTCACTTAAACCTTTATTCTTCCAGGGTAACTATGCCAAACTCCATGTAGTTTGCATGTAGGTGCAATGGTACCTTGGGCTCACAATAATGCCCTGCGGTTCTTCTGCAAGAGTGCTCCAAGGGAAGACCACAGCTTTCTCCCTCTTCTGCGACTTCTCCTGGGGCACGTGTAGATGAAACAGGGGCCCTAAATTAAAGCGGTGGGTTTTAAAAAACACCACTTCAATTTAGGGCTGATTAAACCTGCATGTCGTGCACGCACCCTGCTGACTTACCTGCCTCTCCCATGGGGAGGGGGAAGGTGAGCTGCCTCGGCTGTGGGGGGTGCGGCTGGTGCTTCTCTCCGCCACAGCAGCGGCCCCCGCCCCCACAGGCACCCAGTTCGGGCGGTCCCATGGGGCATCGCAGCTGCGGAGGGAAGCACTGGACCCCCATGCAGCTCAGGCAGGCAGACTCCAGAGGTAGGGAGATCAGGCTCGTCACTTTTCTTGGGCGGAGCTGCTGTCCCAGGCTACTGCCAGGCTGCCTGCAGGGCTTCCTGCAGAGCCATGGAGCTGCACAGAGCCCAGTGCTTCGCTTCACAGCTGTAGGGGCAGCAAACTAAAACTCCTCAAAAGGAGTTTTAGTTTGCTGCGCCCCAAGTTTCATAGTCTCATAGTTGGTAGGGTTGGAAGGGACCCGAGCAGATCATCAAGTCTGACCCCCTGCCATGGCAGGAAAAAGTACTGGGGTCAAACGACCCCAGCGAGGTGTTCATCTAAACTCCTAAGACCCCCCAGGGTAGGAGCCAGCACCACTTCTCTTGGAAGTTGGTTCCAGATCCTAGCTGCCCTGAATGTGAAGTAGCGCCTCCTGATGTCTAGTCTAAATCTATCCTCTGCCAGCTTGTGACTGTTATTTTCTAGTCACTCCTGGTAGTGCTCGGGGGAACAGGGACTGCCCCAATGCCTGCTGGTCCCCTCTAACTAGTTTGTGACAGGCCACTAGATCCCCCCTCAGCTTTCTCTTGTGGCGGCTGAACAGGTTCAGGTCCCTTAGCCTCTCCTCATAGGGCCTGCCCTGCTGCCCCCTGATCATGTGGGTGGCCCTCCTCTGAACCCTCTCAATGCTGTCCACATCCCTCCTGAAGTGCGGTGCCCAGAACTGGACACAGTACTCCAACTGTGCCTGACCAGTGCCGCATAGAGGGGGAGGATCACCTCCTTGGCCCTGCTTGTGATGCATCTGTGGACAAGGTATGGTTGGCCTTCCTGACCGTGTCCCCACACTGTCAGCCCATGTTCATTTTGGCATCAATAACGACTCCAAGATCCTTTTTTGCCTCTGCACTGACGAGAACCCCGAGCCTGTAGGTATGCTGCTGGTTCTTCCTCCCCAGGTGCAGCACCTTGCACTTGTCAGTGTTGAAACCCATCCTGTTCTCATCTGCCCATCCCTGTAACTTGTCTAGGTCCAATTGCAGCCTATTCCTCCCTTCTAGTGTGCCCATATCCCCCCACATCTTAGTGTTGCCAGCAAATTTGAATAGGGTGCTTTTTACCCCCTCGTCCAAGTTGCTGATGAAGATATTGAACAGCACGGGTCCGAGGACCGAGCCCTGGGGGACCCCACTGCCCACATCCCTCCAGGTCGAAAATGACCTGTCCACCACCACTCTCTGGGTGTGGCCCTCCAGCCAGTTAGTGACCCATTTGACTGTGTAGGTGTCAACGCCACAGTCCCCTAGTTTTTTTTAATGAGAATGGGGTGAGAGACCATGTCGAAGGCCTTCCTAAAGTCCAGAAAGACTACATCCACTGCTGTCCCTGTGTCTAAGGATTTTGTGACCTGGTCATAGAAGGCCACCAGGTTGGTCTGACAGGACCTGCCTCTAATGAACCCATGTTGGATGCCCCTAAGCATAACCTCCCCTGCTGGCCCCTTGTGGACATGCGCCAGGATAATTCTCTCAAAAAGCTTACCCAGGATCGAGGTAAGACTAACTGGCCTATAGTTTCCTGGGTCCTCCTTCCTCCCTTTTTTGAAAATGGGGACCACATTGGCCCTTTTCCAGTCCTCTGGCACCACACCAGAGCACCACGAGTGCTCGTAAAGCCATGCCAAGGGTCCTGCAATGACCTCTGCTAATTCCCTCAGCACTCTGGGGTGGAGAGCGTCAGGACGTGCTGATTTAAATATGTCCAGTCCCTCCAGAAGTTCCCTGACTAGATCCTCACTGACCCCAGGCCTGGGTGCGCCTTCCCCGGGGCCTGAGGGGGTCCTGGTAGATGGGCTGATCTGGTCTCTGCTCAGGAAAATGGAGGCAAAGAAATTGTTTAAAGAAGTCATTTAAGGCGCATTACGACACCAAATTTCCTACAGTGGCTAGAATTAATGCGCAAACACCGACACTACTGAAGTGGTGCAAAAGCATTTAGCCCACTGTAAAGTGTCGGGCAAACACACCTCTTGTTTCATCTACACACAGCCCTGGATGTCAACTTCTCTTTCCCTCCAGGGGGCAGAGTTCTGTTTCACTAAAGAGCACCAGCCACCCACTTCCCCAGGCATCAGTTAATTCTGGCTCCATTTATTTCAGGCAAAAGCAGAATATATTAGAAAAAATACAGGCAAGAAAGCAGAAATAACAAGAGACACGTTAAACACCTGGAAAAGGAGGCTGTTGAATAACATTCCAAGCCAGCCCTGCCTATCAAATACAGAGTAGCCACAAGTTTTTCCTGAATCAGAGAGGTGTTCACTTTCCTACAGCTATGCCATCCTTTTTCTTAAAGCCAGACCTCTGGGTCTGACATGCTTCCTGAGCAATAATCCCAAAAAATTGTTATAATACCCACAAAAGTTTATGGAAAGATTCAACCACCTAGGACAATGGTGCTCAACCTCTGGCCCACAGAACTGTGGTATCTGACCCACAGAACTTGCCATGGGTCCAGAAATTTGGCAACAAGGGAGGTGGCACCATTAATTGCTACTCCCCTGCTGCCAAATTTGTGAACCCATGGGGAGCTTCACAGTACAGATAATGTGGCGTGTGTGCTATATTTGACCAGTGTGCTAGGTCACTCTAAAGCCAAATTATTATTGTGCAGGATCGGGATGGCGCACAGACACATTCACCCATGCAAGGTCACCCACAAGGACCGACCCCATGCACCAGCCTGGCATGGATCTGGCACATGGACCAACTCCATGCCACTCATCCAGCCTGCAAAGCTGGAAGATTAGGCACCATTGATCTAGGACAAGCATTACTGATTGCTAAATATCAAGCAAGTGAAGTCTAATTTGGAATTTCAGTACCAATCTGAAATCTTCCATTTCAAAATCAATCAACATGCAGACGTACGCTTTCCACTTCTTATCCCAAAACATATACTGGGAACCAATTATCCATTATCTCAGCAAGTCCCTGGCACTTTCTTTTTTTTAATGTCTCCAGCCAGTTGAATAAACAAAATCAGTAACCTTTTTGTAAAACAGTGCAAGGATAGAGTAACATGTTATTATTCATGTTTTAAATTTTTTTTGTTTTAGAGGAACTAAAAGGAATTAAATATCCACATCCTACTCAAATTCAGTGGACATCTATTGTTCTTAGATTCACTAGAATCAGTTTGGGGTTTCATTCTGGACAACTACAAGTAACAAGCCTTTTCCTTACCAGGGAAGTGCAGAGGTCATCTTTTTTTCATAAGCTCAATTGAGAGGCAAGACCATTCAATTAACTCGTAAATATAGATATGCTGAGTAAAATTAAATGTGTACAGGTTTATTATAATTTTACATACAGTGGGTCTTTAAGGCCAAATCTTAACCACAAAGGTCTTATGTGCTCTCTATACACTTTATAGATCACATAAAGATTATGACAAGAGATCGAAGGAAGACCTGAACATCCCTCTAACCAGAATTTTTTCTCTCACCCATTGCTCCCTACAGGTTTATGTGGCATATTGTGCACCCACTGCCTGTAGCTTTCCTATTCCAAGGTGGCTGTTTTCCCTCTCTCTCACATTTCACACAGTGGATCTCTAAACACAGATCTTTATCTTGTCAAAGTGTTTACAAAGCTCTCAGTATCCTTTGGGATGAGAAGCACCACATACATGCATAATCCAGATCAGATTTATTATTGCTAAATGACATAAACCAGCATTTGCTGCAAGCCCAAAATTCTGCTCATAGCTCAGATCCAATAATATGAATCAACAGGACCGCTAAAGGAATAGCACCAGGACCTCTAAAGGAATAGATCCAATAATATGCATCAACATGAATCAGTTTCTCCTGGGCCAACTCTGATCTCCTCCCTTCAAGACTACTTTACTCTGCCTTTTCCCACCACCATCAAACCTTCTGTTGCTGACCAAGAATTATTCTGTCCAAACTCCTCCCAGCGAAGTGTTACATTCACTCAGCTGTCCAGTGCTCCACCTACACACAACCCCTCAATTCCCTCCTCAGTCCTTATTCAGCTTCTTCCCTCAATTTTTCTTCCCTAAGAACACATTTTCCCTCTTCCCTGATGACCTTTTTGTCTAGTTCAGGGCTGTCCAACTTCACAAGAGCCACATGCCCCACGGGCCACACCAGCACAAGCCATGGCACCTTCAAGTTGCAGACCCCATGAAGAACCCGCACTCCCCCCCATAGCACTGTATTATGCACTCACGACTGTTTCCCCACTGCATGCCAGTGATCCTGCCCCAACACCTTGCTATACCACCAACCCAGGCTCACCCTCAGCTCACATGCACTGCCCTGCCCCTGGGACAGGGACAGAAAGTAGGCAGCAGGAGCGGGGAGGAGGAGGAGGAAGCTGGAGACTCCAGCTTCTGTTGTAGGCAAAACAATAGGGGCAGCAACAGCTAGACAGGATTTAATTCCCCATGAGCCACCAGTTAGGCAGCCCTGGTTTAGATCACCCATTGCTACCCCTTCCCAGACATCTTCCTCTTCAATACATTTAGGGGGGGAGAGAAAAAGAAATCACCCCCATCTTATCCAGTTAATTTAGCCCTACCAACCCTTTGCCACCTTTCTGTTTGCTGATTATGTCTCAGACCTCCTCCCTATATTCCTGAATTTTCCAGGGAAATTAGTGGAAGAAGGCCCAAAAGAAGACAACCAAAGTTATTCAATAGGGACAATCCCCCTATTCTGTGGTCTAGATTCTCTTGATTTTTTTTTTTTTTTGTACTACAGTTTTGAGGTGCTTTGGGATGCTAGATGGGTCATGGAAGATATTGTTGTAGACCCTTTCTGACGAATTTTCATAACATGATTGCCTACAAAAGCAGTGGTTGGACTTCATGACCCAGGAGACCCTTTACAGTACTATACTCTGCTGCCTTACAGCCTATACAGTTATTTGCATCCACAGAAAGTAAGTTAAGTGCTACCCAATCCCAGTGAAAATGGCACTGCTGAAAATGACAAGAGGGAGCAAGGCAGTGGAGAATCAGGCCCAGAGCATCTTTAAATCATCTACTCAGCTCCTCAGAAATGTAAAACAGGAATAAAAGGAAATACTTCTTCAGAAGACCTACTAGATAAAATGTTTTGAGCTCCTTCTGCTGGCTGTTCATCAGCAGTTACCAAACAGTAGAGCTCATTTCTTCCAGTACCCAAACCAGCTCATTCATTGGCAGCTGGTTTGGGTATCTGAATACAGTACTGTTTTGCAGGGCAACGACATACCCACACGGAGATAAAGTACCACATCCAATGCCACAAACAGGCCAGCAGCAGAGAGACACAGAACTCATCTCCCTATCTGCCTGGGACTCCACAGATGACATGACGGCAAAGCTTCCTGTAACACAAGTTGAATGGACTTGCCTCTTGCTTCTGCCCAAGCTATCCCAGGTCCAAACCCTACTGCCATCTTTGTATAGTGCAGGATCTTTGCATAGTGCAGGCCTCCAGGAGTTACCTCCCCATCTACCAGCATGAAAGGCTAGTTTCTGTTAGCTTAAGCCATAGGGGATAGAGCACTGGTAACATTTAACAACTTCACAGCATTTTAATTTATTCCACATTCAATTCATTCTACATATCTTCTTCCAGAGTGGTCCTAAGAACAAAGATGTTCCGGCATTTCACAGAACATCTAAAACAAATCCATTCCTTAAAGACATCTTGGTGCACTATTAACAGTGTATTCTTTCTGTGTGCTTTTTAACAGAAGGGCTGAATAAGTTAGGTGTGAACCCTGGACCTGATAGTGTTAGGCGGAAATGAACCCTTACAGAAAACACCAGTGCAAGGCCTATACATCATTTAAGCTTTACTTTGTAAGCTGGGGTGGCATGAGCACTAAGGCGCACAGCCACTGCCCAGAGGTCACAACTTCAAGGCCAAAGTTGAAGTGCTCATGGCACAGCCTTGTTTGATTCCAATGAACCTGCGAATTCTGCTAAATACCTTGTCACAAGGACACGGAAAATGAATGACGCTTCTGAGGGCTTGCACGGTACAGCCTTCATGCTAGTCCTCTGAATTTTACCACTACCAAGTAAAAATGAGAGTCTTAAAAGGTAAGCCACATTTAAGGGACATGCAGATTTATCAGAAATAAAAGGGCCATTATAGCTTAACTTATGAAGATAGTAAAAATATTTTTACTCTGAAGCTGCAAAAGCAATTTTAGGGAACTCCACCCTGCCTCACCCAAAAATAGAGAGAGCTTTGTTTACACCAAAATAGCATAATCAAGGCTGTGACTGAACTTCATACCAGATCTATCTCGTTTTCAGGCCAAAGAGGTATTTAGACATTTGTGGTGTAGCATTTTTCCAAATCATAATGCATTAGCCTACTCTGTTCCCTTCCAGGCCATACTGGACCTGCAGAGGAAGCCATGCACTGCATTGCTGCAGTATTAGGTTATATCTGACATGTTAGTGGAAACTCCAGATTTGCTTGATGTAAATTGTATGACACTGACCATGAGAAAAGGGAAGGGTTTTCTGACATCAGTGGAAGATTTGCACTGTTTCCTCTGGAGTCAGGATCCTTCCAACTTCAAACAATGGATCTTGAATATAGGAAATATTTTCCTCCGTTGATGGCCATTCTATCAGGAGTAGGCAACAGGAACACCTGAACACCTCCCCCACCCAGGTCAGATTGGCATGGACCAAAGTTTTTGGGGGAAGGGGTTGCCTTCCTCTGTAGTATAAACCATAATTCTCTTCCAAGATCATTTGAGCATAGACTAACATAATTTCCCTAGCATTATAATAGTGAGGCATTAGCAGTGCCCTCGTCTCTTCTGGTTTTTTTATCTGGGCCATGGTGTAGGTGTTTTCCCTTCATAAGGTGCTTTGTGGTTATACTGTAAGACGGATCAGAGTGGATGTTGTGGACACATCAGGACAAACAGGGCACTTTTATATGTTCTCTGGGGAGGGGTGGGAGGGAGAACGGGGCGGCATTTTAGAGAGGCTCCAAGAGCCATTCTAATTAAAGTGCTGCAGCATCTCGTGTATCAGCTTCCCCGAGCTTCAAAAAGGCAGCATAGGCACTTGAACTAAAGCTCATTTGATGAAGTACAGGGACTCTGATACACGAGACATAGGAGGCTCCTAGAGTGCAATAATTACCATGCTCCAGCAGACTCGATTAATCAAGTCTGCTCCACTGCAATTACAGTGCATCAGAGAAGCCTCCACACTAATATATAGGTACCCACAGTGACGGCCGCCTATGCTGCTTAGGCAGGATCGCCTGAGGGGGCCCCCCTCCAGACCGCAGAATTGCCCGTGGGGGACCCTCCAGTCAGTGGGACTAATTGCAGGGGGGGCATGTGCCCCTCCCCTCCCCCCTGACTAAGGCAGCACCAGTCGTCCATGAGTACCCATAGTATCTGTGAATGCAAAGGACTAGAATCAGTGGGCCAGAAGGACCCTCCTAGTGTTATGTCCCTATCACTGTTGTATGAGGAGGTGAAGTGCAGAAAGAGGGAGAGTTGAAGATACAGTTCACTGAAGCACCAGAATGCCAATCTGGTCCCAGTTCAGATACATAAATGCAAGAACGATGGCACCTAACAATAGACTCTCAGTACACTACTGGAATTCCATCTCCTCCAACCTCACATCTTGTTAGTACCTTAAAGTTCAGATACTTAACTGAACCTCTTGACTCTGAGACTGGCCTGGGAGCCTTAAAAAAGTGTTTCCCCTTGCCAACTTGTGACATTTTCCCCAAGTGATGGGATTTTAGCTGGAGGTTGAATGAATCCGATGATAATATGAGAATCTCCAGAGACTTAGGGGACAGGATTGATTTGGAAGTTGGGGAAGCAAAATTAATTGCTGGACCAGGAACATAAAGATGTGGGTGTGCAAACTCTTGGACCAGGGGTCAAAAGTAATTTCTCTCAATGAATTTGTGAGAAATGGCAACAATAATCATCTCACCTCTACCCCCACACACACGGATTTGTAAACAGAGTTCAAAACTCAAGACAGAAAAAAAAGATCTTTTTTTAATCTTATGCTGGGGGTGACAGGCCTCTGACATTTAATCTTTGGGACTGGCAATATGGCAAATGTAACATGAAATGGCTCAAATCATTTCAACACGTGAAGTTCAAACAGAAACAGACCAATGCAGAGGCATAGGAAAATAAAAGGAAATTATCTTAGGTTTTCAGCTTTTGACCTTTGAATACAAATCCTTGTCTGTACAAATTCTTATTTTCCAAATGAGTTTTGCTAATCCTACTAGCATATAACAAAAGGGAGAGCAAAATATATCATGCATTCATATTTTTGAAGTCTCTACAGTACACCCAATCCGCTGCCTCAGTAGTTAATTAGATATAGTTCAAGAAATAAACTCTATTTCCTTCTTAAATGAGTGTTGCTAAATCATATTTGTCTCAATTTTTTTTGGAACAACAACTATTTTAAGTTAACGATTAAGAAAAACATCCACAACACCTAAGAGGAGCAGCACAACAGTGTTGCCTCAAAAGATAAACAGAGAGGAAGCAGCTTTCCATTAAAGCATAGTCATTTTCCCTTTGATACTGTGATGTGAGAAGTATTTATTCAGTTGAGAAATAAAGTCTCTCTCCTAGTTATCTTAGCTTTTAGTAGCATTTGTAATGTATGTGTTGGGGAGTGGGCAGTAGGATTGCATTAAAAAAGATGGGTAGTTAGACTGCAAGAGTCACCAGTTCCTAATTTCAGATCCTTCTTGAAAAGCAGCAACATATCCCTAAAAATTATACATTTTAAAATGCCAGTGGAAATCACTGATTTGAACGACTAAATGTTCCTATGCAATTTTTGCCATTTACGCTTTGTGATAGTACATGAACCCCTTGCATTCATCTTAGACTACCAAAAAACAAAACAAAACAAAACAAAAAAAACAAACCTTGATTCCACCATCGGCCAAGGTTTTATAAGAACAAGTATATGGCTTTTTTTTGGCTGCTTTTTTTTTTTTTTTTTTAAAGGATGCTCTCAGAAAAGCCTCCCTTTCCTGGAAATGAAGATTTTAAAATTTCACAGAAATAATTTTTTAAAAGTTGAAATGTAAAATGTTTGTCTTCCCTTCCCCTTTGATTTGCCATGTTTTCTTGACTAATTGCAATTCCTACTACTAAATGCATCTTCACAGCCCTTCAGCCTAATAGCTCCTAAAAGCTATGTGATTATAATATATCTTTGGGTGGGGGGGGAAAAAAAGATATAACCTCTTCTTCCTTCGGGGAAGCACCATGTCACTAGCACAAGATGAGTCTCGGTACAGTTCCATGTGACAGATCAGTACTTGGGCTGGCAGAGTAGTCAGTAACTAAATGAGTACAGAGGACAGTTCACAAGTGGGACTTTCAACTGACAGCTGTATACTGGTGGGGCACTGTGCTGAGAGCTGGTACTGCCCCCACTTTGGCTTCATCCAGTAGGTGGCTCTATTGTTCAGGCACCTTCTGCACACACCAAAGCTTAACAAAACTACCATAAGGCAGTAAAAATATTGAACTTTCTCCAGCCTTTAGGCTGACGGAAGGCAATTAGTTGGGCCTGTAGGCTACATAGGCAGTTCTGGGGAGTTGCCAGGCAGCCACAGCAAGAAGGGTCTGGAAGTGGCAAAGGGGAGGGGATGCTTTTCCTCCACACGGAGGAGCAGCTTCTGCCCGGACCCTGCCGCCAAAGGCAACTAGTAGGGGGTGCATGGGGGGGGGGAGGGGCATGTCACCCCCCTGACAAGGCCATCCCCACTGCCAACACCAGTGTCTGCGGCAGCTTGTCAGCTCCACCTCCAATGGCATCTGTGAGTGCTCACCAGCTCTGTCCCCGCCTCCTATGCCGCTGGCGGCTTCTGCGGGTGCCCCCCCCAGACTCAGGGGGCACCAGTCGCCCATGCCTACCGCTGATCAAAGTAGGCGGGTGAGTCCAAAGCAAGCGCTGGGCGGGCTGGGGTTAGAGCTGTTCATGTAGGTTACAGCTGGTCCGGAGCTGGTTTGCTTCGCCAAGCTGAGTCTGGAGAAGGTGCAGGGCAGGGTGGGCCGGGTTTGGGATGTGCGTGTAGGTCCCTGTCAATACCAAGGGGCTGGGGCCAGTGGCAGCAGAAGCTGGAGTGAGCCGCTCCTGCCTAGAAAGGCACTCCAGCTGCAGAGTCATCCCAGTCCACAGGCTACATTGTGCAATGGGCATGAAGAAAGAAAGGTTCTGCAATCTGAGCCACAAATCCAGGACTTGCATTTCCATCACATTTTATCTAATGATGACCTACCTCTCAACCTTCTCCCTCTCTCTCTCTCCCCCTCCTTCACAGGCCTGAACAAGCCAGATAATGCTAAGAACTTCCGAACTCTGAGATGAAAAGGTAGACATCCATTATGGAGACGTGGTTTAACGGCAACCTTTGATCCAAACCCAGACCAAAGTATTCTTTCCAACCCAAGGACGGAGAAATGATGAACCCCTTATCTCCTAAACATTCCCATAGCACCAGGCTGTGTTGGGTTAAAACATGTTGTACTACTCTGCATGCTTTCCATCCAAAAGAGCAAACAGCACAACTGCCCTTAGCCTGGTGCTGCAGCCCAGCTAACTAACTCTGCTGGGCGGCTGGCCTAAATAATCCAGGTATAGTGCTGAACTAACATAGCTACACTACATAGCAAGACTGTGCAAAACAGCTATGTTTCAATATGGTTGTGGATTCGGCCATTTTGGAGGGACAGCAATTCATTTTGGTGTTTTGGATCACTGTTCCATTTCGATTCAGTCAAATCTGTTTCAGAGTTTCGACGCCATTTTGGTCATTCGGCCATCGGCTATAATAGAGAATCATTAAAATGCCTATAACCTTGTCATTTCTTGCCAGATTTGGATGAAAATTGCAGGGATGGTAGCCCCTTCTGAGGGCATGAAGCCTGCCAAGCTTCAAGGGAGATGAGTACAGGGGTTTCTGTGAAACTGCACCTCAAACTGTTCAAAGCAGAACTCGTATTACTTGCCGCACACAGATCCGGGAGGGCTGCGGGGCTATGCCAGACTCTTCCCGGAGGACGTGGGCCCCAAGATCTGCATGTGGGATGACAGCAGGCTGCCATCCCTCCCCCAGAGCACTGGGATTGGATGGGACCTCAGGGACAGATCATAGACACTGGCCAGCTACAGATGGCACTATCAGAGCAGTCCTTCCCCCACCCCCACCCCCTTCTTAGTTTCCATTTCCCTGCAAGCCTGGCTCCGAACGTCTACATTTTCCAAAATGTTTAGCATGGTTTCGTTACGTTTCAGAGCCTTCCGCTTCGTTTTGGATTTGGTGTTTTGGATGCCAAAACAGCTCCGAAATGAAACGGCTGCTGAAGTTTCACACAGCCCTAATATATAGTTTCCACTAGTCTCCATGGAACCACCTGCCCTGTGTTCTATATAGCTTCCAGTTTGAGAAGCATAGAGCCAGCTCTGGTAGCTTTGCATGGCGCTGCCTATTAAATAAATTAGGAATGTTTTTTTTTCCGTGTATAGACTGTAAGCTCTTTAGGGCAGGAGTTGTCTTTTTTTTTTTTATGTGCATGGACAGTACCTATTCAAACGGGTTGTAAGTCTCTAATCAAGGCCCTACCCATCATAGTACAAAGGGACAACTTTAAAAAGAGAGAATTGACATCTTCTGAATGTTTTGCCTTTGAAGTACCAGGCAATGACATCATACGTGCCTATTTCGCACTGCATGAAAGTATGTAATTAGGAATGTGCCCTACACATACACAAAACACCTCCCTTTCAAATTCCAAGTTTCTATAAAAATCAGGTTTGTTTAGACAAGTGGTTGAAAATCCAGTTTGAACACAGTCATCTGAATGCTGTGACAGCTTCTTCATAATGCAAGGCTTATGGTACATTAAACTTTAAAGGAAGATAAGTTTGCACTTTCATTTTATCAACAGTTTCACAGACAGCAAAAGGAAAGCCACAAAACAATGTCTGCACCTATAGCCAGGCACAGCAGACCCAACTCAGCATGTGGTTACAATGAAAGTGAATAATACTTTACACTAAACTACAGCATCCTCCAGTGGAGGATATTGAAGGGCTTTACAAATATTAATTAAGCTCCTAATCCTCTCAGAGCATTTTGCAGGTAAGAAAAATTAAAATACAAAAAGGTTAAGTCAACAGAATGCAGGTCCTCCAGACCAAGTCTGCTTAGAAAGCAGCTTTCTCTAATAATTTTTCATGAAAGCACTTTGGTTCTCATGAAGAAGAATAAGAGGGCAATAGGACAGACTTCATGAGAATTCGGTTGACTCCGAGTTTAGTTGAAGAACTAGGCTGGTGAATGTCACAATGTGTTACACTCCTTTGAAAACATGGTCAAGTTAGTCCTTCCAGTATTGAATAATGTTGTAAAGATTTGTTTTTTGATGCAACAAACAAGGTTGCTAAATGAAGGACAAAAATGTGAATCAACAGTGTTGAATTTATAATGCCCATTGTATATTTAAAACATTATAAAACAAAAGGGTAGGTGTTACAAAGATCCTGACAAAGTTTTCTCAGGCGTGCACGGACACCCGAGTTGTGCTCTAGGAAACAAAAAAAAATTATAAAACAAACTAATGTACTAAAAGTGGAGGGAATAGAACTTTTTAGAAGCCCACTACCTGACCAAGTTAATTTAAGTTTCTTCAGAAGTTCCCCTCACCTACAGTTATTTCCATGCAGCTGTAGTTGCAGCAGGCATCACTGGACACTGATGAGATGGTCAGACTTTCTATATTCTGAACTCTCTCTCCTGTGTGCTGACTGGAGGCTTACTCTAATTCTCTTCTGGTTCTGCCTTCCTCACCATCAATTCATTTCTGCATGACTTCACTTGTCCTCCATACAGCCCCTCATTTCCCCCCAACCCCCCACCCCAATCTCTAAAACAGCGGTTTTCAAACTGTGCGACACACCCCAATGGGGGGCATAAAGGACCGTTGCGGGGGGCACAGTGCAGGGAGGCGTGAGCAAGAAGTTTGCATGGTTTGCAAGAAGCCAGTGCCATTGCAGACTCACAGGGGGATGTGGAGGCAGGCTCTGCCAGCGGGCTGCTGAGCCTGCGGGAGCCTGGCATGACAGACACACAGCCTAGAGCCTCAGCGGGGCCAAGGCAGGAGGAGCAGGAGCTGCGGCAGCTGGAGCCCACCCTGCTGAGCTGAACTGAGCTGAGCCATGGCAGCTGCTAGGATGAGAGGTGCCTGGCTGCATTGCTCCTCTGGGGTGAGGGAGGCGAGGGAGGGAGTGTGAAAAAAATTGCAACTCAAAGGAGAGCTCAGCTGAAAAAAAAGTTAGAAAACTGCTGCTCTAAAATCATAAGAAATCCCCATTTGTACTAGCATTTTAAAATGCATTTAAGATGCATTTTAAATAATTTCTTGCATACAGGGTTTCAGTGCTATAAACTATAAAAAGAAGGGTCTAGGTTGAAGGAGGTTAATAGGCTCCATACAACAGCAGGAACCACTTTAGTTCTTATGGCAGCAGACATGTTTCAACCCCTTATCCCGTAGTTTGAGCTGACGCATTTTATTGCTCTAAATATCAAATGCATCTGAGCAGATTAGCCAATTAGGTGAACTTTTACCATATAGCCCAGAAATGTTGCCCAACATACTTCTACCGGAAATTTGAGAAACATACTACCTTCTTATTGAAAAACAGGGACCTCCAGTCATTTGTATCTTTATTTCTCCAACCATAAGTTTAGAGGTGCACTGATATATCGGTCCGCATTGTATCAGCACTGATGAAAGGAAAATCGGCAATATCAGCAATCGGCTTTATTCAGCTGATGTGGCCGAAAATATTGCCAATAAATGCCACATGCATGTGTGCAGCCACAACATGAATGCAACCAGGAATGCAGCTTGGAAAGCAGCATCCAGCCGGTAAGTCTGTGGGGAGAAGGGGCATGGAGGGGGCAGATTGAGGCCCCCATGGTGAGGGAGGAAGCGGGGCTGGGGCTGGGGCAGGCACTGCCCAGCCAGAGTGGGGCATGGGATGGAGCTGTGGGAGGTTCATCCAGGGAGCAAGAGGGCTTGGTGGGGGTGGCTTCCGCCATTGTATGCACCCCCAATGGAGGCATGGGGGAATGTGCCCCCCCAGATCTATGCAATTACATTGAATGTAATCACTAATATATCTATATCTATCCATCTACACACATGCATATATATGTGTAGATATAGATATATCTATGTATATATACACATACACACACCCCCATACACCCACCCACACACCCTGTATTTACTTGAATATAAGACTACCCTGATTATAAGATGATCCCCCAATGATTAGGCTCTATGGAAAATTTATCACTTTGTTAGTTTTACAGGTTTTGAATCTACTTATTGGAGGTTTGCCTTGAATTTGTCCCCCTTTCACTGCTACAGCAAGCAAAGTAAATCTGGGGCTCAGGTTGCCCCCTAGCTTTCTGCCCCCCACCCAAACTTCTTTCTCCTGCAGTCCCTTCCCCTCTTCCTTACAGTTAGACTAGGCTCTCCCCGAGTACACGGAAGCAAGATACAAATTTCTGAACACTGACCTAGAATAAACATCCCCGTAGTAACTTGCATATAAGGAAGTTACTACAGGTACCTGTAGACTTAGTTCATCCAGAACTGATAAAGTTTACCTCTTTTGAAACTGTTGTAAGGTAGCACCGGTACTTCATAAACACACTTTTAGACAACACTTTTGTACCTACTTGTATAGCATGGCATTAGTCCAAAGCCAAAAGGCTCATGATTTACCACATAGTTCACTTGGCTAGGCCCTAGCAGAGTCAACAGTGTTTCAGCCTATGGTGACTTCACAGTGATGTTTGCTAGACATTTAAGGTTGATTAAAAACAGGACTCATTGGAAATGGGAAAGAAAGGTGTGGCTCATCTATTGGGGCTGAAGAGAAAGTTGAAATGTATTCAATGTCACGGGTCACCATGGCATCAAAGAGTCAGCACTGAGGAGTACTGTGCTCAATAAGCATTACCATATATTTTATTCATATGAATTGCACTAACCTATTCTCATGGTAGGTTCCCATCAGTATGTTTGACTCATGTAGGCCATGTGTTTTATAATCATGCTCAGCATTGGCTACATTTGATCAGTCTCATAGCAGGTTTCCATTGCTGAGACCATGCTGATTTTGGCAGCAGTTTAGTCATTAAAAATGTATTTTATGAGGTTTCCTCATATGCAAGTGTAAAACAAGGAGTTTCCCCCTTCACCATGTTGATTGGGGAGGGGAAACCTCATCTTATATTCAAGTAAATACAGTAGTTAAAGCTCAAAAATTCTTTCCTTTTTAAAAAAGCTCAGTCTCTTCCACACGCGGATTCTTCCTTAAGTCATCCCTGTTTTCAAGAGTGGGAATGAATCCTGCAATGGATGCTTGGCCTCTAAACAAGGGCAATTTTCTGGTCCTCCATTTACAATTTTTTAAGCCTTTCTTTGGCTTTAAACAGTACTGATTACACTTTTAAAGCACATGTACAGCAAAGGTAAATGACACCTGAAAGATGAGGGTACAGACACTGGGTCAAAACCACAACTGGCAAAACAGGCACAACTCTTAACTCCATTAGGTCCACATAGCATGCTTGCTTACAGGGGTAGATTAACATACGGGCTCAGGGGCTCCTGCCAATCACAGGCCCCCTGGGAAAAATTCAGAGGTCAGGCTAACTGTACGTGCCAGGGATGAGTCGTGACCGGCTGTCTTCCTGCAGGCACCACAGTGCTGGAGGACACCAGACACCAGGCCAAAGCCAAGGCAGAGCTGACATGCGGGGACTGGTAAGGTCCCACCCTGGACTGCGGGCAGCGCTACGGGAAGTGGCGTGGGAAGAGCTGGTTGCATCTCAGACGTGTGGTCAGGGGCTTTGTGGTGCTGCCCTTGGCAGTCCTTCAGCTGGAACAGCGGTTCTGTGGGGGCAGCCTCCTTGCCTCATGCAGGGTGCTCACAGCCACGCACTGTCTGCAGCACCAATAAGTCTCTGCAGGCTGGAAGGTACAACTCTCTGGGCTGGGCTGGGCTGGGCTGGGGCAGGGCTGGGCAGGGAGCCAGCAGCCCCCGGCAGTGATTGCCCATGCCCAACAGGCCCAATGTCTCTGTGGCTGGGGTCGGGCTCAGCCTGACCTGCTACAGCACTGACACCCGCAGAGCTGCAGGTGGAGAGCTACGTGCTCCACGACAACTACTCCCAGGCCACCAAGCATCGTGACATTAGTGAGAGCCCAGCCCAGCCACGGCTACAGGGACCCTCCCTCTCCCCCCAGCAAAACAGGACATCCCCCATGCCTCCCCTTGATACATTCATGCTTATAATGGGGCGTTGGGGGCCTCCAATTTTCTGTTTGCCCACGGCTCCAATAAATCTTAATCCACCACTGCTTCTCTCAAGGGTGAATTTTTGCCCAACACTAATGCAGCAATTTTCAAACAGGGTGCTGTGGTTAGGTGTGCAAATATGATTCGCAGTACAAACCCAGAGATTTCAAATAGAAATCTATAGTGTCAAAAACAGTCTGGCCTGCTGGGGTCTTCCCAAGTTTTTTGCAACCAAAGAATTGCTCTATTATTTTTCTGTCATTAAAACACGAGTAAAAAGCTACGATCTGGCATAGCATTTTCCAAGGGGTGCCCCTGGTCTAAAAATGTTGAAAACCACTGCTTTAGCGTCTTAACTCAAATTTGAAAAAAAAATTATTTTTGATTCAACAAAGGCAGGACCTCTCAAGCACGTACAATGTTTGGACAACAGATTTACCCACTTAAAAGGTACGATACAAGGTTAGGAAGTTTCAGAAGATAGCTATAATTGGGCTTTTCCTACATCACTGAAGCTCTCCAGCCCCTTTTTTCTGGCTCACTGAAACATGTCACCATCCCTCCCTCCCCACCACCCACTTACGAGACTCATGGAATAGAGCATGGTTTAAAAACAGCACAAACTCATTTTTATGCCCCAGTCTTTCTTATGCTCCTTATTCAGGTAAACGCCTAATGAAGTAACAGGAGTTTCACATTGTAATGATTGTGTGCCAGACGGTGGCTTTTAAACCACAGTCCACATTGAACAACAGGATAGCCGGCAGCAAGATTTCCCTGGGGGGGGGGGGAATGGACTATAACACACTACGTCAGTCTTTTATTTGACTTTTTTGTTGCTGTTAAGGAGGTTTGGGTTAACTCTTAAAAACTACAGCACCAACATCCCTGCTTAATGCATACTACAAAGTCTCCAGGGACCTGCTTTGACTGTCCTGGAGTCAACAGGTTTAAATAAAAACTGGATGATGCCCCCAGAGATTGTAAAACAGAGGAATGTGCAAGGAAGCACAAAAGGAAGAGCATCTCATGTACACAACTGGAGTAATGCCTATAATAAGACTATGGTGTTCTTATTGCATTCTTTTCCATCCAACTTCCATATCCTTATTAACTACAGTTTAGGATTTCTTTTAATTGTCGTTTAGTATCTTCCTGGGATTGGGAATGTCTGATGGTGAGGCAGGAAGATTTAAGGAATGGCCCTAGGAAAACCAGAGCAGAGATGAGAACTAAATTATCCTCCCTTAGATTATTCTGTTACCAAAAATGCATCCGGTCAAGACTCTCTTTGAACCCAGATCACTACTTCCTCATAAGCCTCCCTATTTCATACAATGTTTATTTTTACATCTATCACCATTTTAGCATGTATGCAAGCACTCAGTATGGGAAGAAACAAAATTAAATTAAGGAACTCAAGCAGTGTGTATATAATGCCACTAAGTCTGACCTGAAGAGCCAAGTAAAGGGTACACACAGTTGCAAGTACAGTCAAAAGTATGTCTAACAAGACTGCCACCAACACTAATTCTTTTCTTTTGAAGTCTGATAATTTAATACTTTTATATCCCATGAAAAAATCTCAAGTGATCAACAGATACTTGATAGGGTTCTATAGAAGTTACCTGAAAAACCTACAAATTTTAGTAGGGCTCCCTCCCATCTCCAGCTCTCTTGCAAAAATCAATAGCAAGGACAATTCTTTGAAGTAAAATGGCTTTCTAATCTTTGTATCTGCCTCCACCTCCCCACCACTTTTTTTTGTCAAAAGTGAACAGGGAGGTAATTTAGTTGTGATAAGGACAGTGGAGGTCAGATTTTGCTGGCTTTGAGTACTGCATGTGTCTCATGTTAGCAAAAAAGTACACTTACCAATACAGTAGGACTAGGAAGCCCACCAGCAGAGCCACAGTTACTGCTGTACCATTCATTTCTATGAAGGCAAATTTCAGTAGATCTGCAAGCTCCATTTTCCTTAACTGCAATGTTGGCCTTGAGAGCGCGTGTTGGAGGAGGAAGTCTCCTGAACGACAGATAAAACCTTCCAGTTACATGAACAATAATCTGCAAGGAAACAGGAACCAAGAGAGTGAAGTACGTCAAGTCACATCCAGTCCCAAATGTAAACTTTTCCTGCTTTCTGACTGCAACCTCAGAAAGGCAGAAGTTAAGGGTTTCATGAGTAACAAAATGAAGCAACCTTTTTGTTGTTGTTGTGGATGACCGTCTCAAGCAGTAACTATAAATATTTATTGAAAAGACATCAGAGCTGGCCCATAAACTTGCAGGATGGGGGGGGGGGCGGAGAGGGGTAATCCCACACACACACTCAGTGATGCCCCTATACAAACAAAGTTTGCAGTAGAAATGTTTCTTTTAAAATAAAAATTATTTGGGATAGATGATGATAAATGGAAAATTTACTCAATTTAAGGTAACAAGCTTTCCATAGGGACAGCCAAAGCGCAAGCTTCCTCCCCAGCCTCCTGCTAACACACTTTAACCCTGCCTGGACTGACAACCCCAGTGTATATTCTGTCCATAATAGCTCCAGTTATATGGAGACCAGGGTTGGAGCTCATGTATTTCAATAAGTTGGTCTCAACTGTCAATATTATTACATACAAGAGGCAAGAATTTTTGCAGACGATCTCTTTTACTGGGCCAACTGCGTGATTGGGGTAAGCTTAGATAAGCTGTTGACACACTGCTGCTTACAAAACAAAGTCTACAACCTAAACTATTCTGCATATGCTTCTCTCCCAGAGACCCAAGGAAGGGTACTGCGATAGACTTGGTTGGACAAGCTTTCAGGTATCCCAACCATGCAGTGAGTCCAAGAAAATTTATCACCCACAAAAATTCTTGCCCCTCACATATTTTCTGCACCATTGTGGCTACTATGTCACTTCAATGCTACCAAAATATTATTACATACACGTTATCAAAGTCCAAGGATACAAGCCATAGTCCCATAAGCAACTTCCAAGTGAAAGCCTCTTCTCCGCTTCCTTTAAGAGTCCCAATCCCTGGGCCAAGGGAATATATTTTGTTATAGATTACATACAAAACAGAAGGGGAAAACACCCAAACATTCAAATAGGTTGTGTGCAACATTTGTGTAAATTATGTAAATTAAAACAGGCCAAGAAAACAGGGCTCAGGAATTGTATGGTAACCTTGAAAAAAACAGACATTCCACACATCTGAGTCCCATAACACACAAGATGAAATATAGTTTCTTTTTATATAGCCCCCTGAGATAATAGCTTAGATTTAACGTGCAAGGCTTCTCCAATATCACTGTATTACATTTCCTCCTCTTATCAGAAAAGTTAATAATATAGGTATCAGAAAAGTAAAATCTCTAACACAATGGAGTTTAATTTTAAGAAGATTTGGCTCTACTATAACCGAATCATTGCTATTTTAGGTCTCGGTGCTTCACAACTGCATTAATTCCTTTCCAGTCCGAGTTCCTTATAGAATAAGTAAAAGGTAACTAGCTCATTGGCTCCATAGAGTAGCACGATGGCTCACAGAAAACCTTGCTTATTGTATTAATAATACCATTGCTTCCAGATGCTATTCTGGGTCAATAATAGCTCCGCCGGCTTGCTACTGCCAAGTTCTCCAAGAACAATTGCATCAGGATTCAAGACTAGAGACGTAAAGAATTAATCAGCAGGCACAAGCCGATACCAAACAGCAATTGATCCCCGCTGGGCCTTAGTTTATATGGAATATTCCGTTTCTTAAAAGCCTTTCTGAAAGGAGAGTGATCCATCACAAATCTAAAGAGCAAGAAATGTTATATTTTGATTTCACTACAATTTCTTTTCTCTGATTTAAAACAAATGTATATATCTGCATGTAGTGGGTCTGCTCCTCCCCCCTAGAATGGCAAAACTCCCACTGAATTCAGTGAATACAGAATTGGACCCAGATCGTGCTGGATTATTTTTAGAAGCACATTAGGACTTTCCCTGATCATGCTGGGAGGTGGGTGGTATGTATAGTTCTTGAAAACACATGCATAATGAAGGAAAATGGGTTTTCACATCAGCATCCAATTTGGGACAGAATGCACAATCAAATGCGGTTTTATTTTTTTTTGCTGGGAAACATTTTTAACATTTGCACCTGTCGCTTACTGAAAATGTAACCTTAGCATTTTTCACCCCTAAAGAGGAAACACATGCACAATTCTTATATCTGCCTGGAACAACTCACAAATCCATACGCTACAATGCATTTACAAACAACGCAAAGTAAAGTCTGTCAATTCCTGCCAAAAATGTGATCTCAAAGCTGTACCTGATACCTTATGAAAAAGTTTGAGAAATTGAGTGAAATATGCCATTTTATTTTAATTATCTTCCCTTTTCCTTGGTTATGATTGCTTCCATGAGAATAGGGAAAATGTTTTTCATTTGAACTCACAGTTATTGGAGGCCACCAGAACTGGCTGGTCTGAATACTACCATGCAACTAGTGAGTGACTTCATAGAGGAACAAGCTCTTCACTAAGCCAAATGATCAAGGAGGGTGAATAGATAGAGGTAGGGAGAAACACTCACCTGTCAGACTGCAGGAGAATCAGGTAACTGAACTGTCTGTGGTTGCTAATTCCTTCATTCAAGTTCCAGCTGAAACATACATCCACATGGCTAATAATTCATTGACATTTATACTCTGGTTACCACCAACCAATTATCTTTTACCTCCAATTCCCCTCCATAGCAGGGAAAGTTTATAGAGCTCCAATCTGTTCCATGCACTCATGCTAAAGCTCCTCATATTTTATCCCCTCACGCACTAATTATCGAACAGAATCACATGGGCTCCCCTGCAGCTGGCATCCAGTAAAAAGTAGAGAAAAGAGCTGGATCTGGCCCAGAGTGCAAAGTGGTTGCAGTTCTATGGAGTAAGCACCCAGGTTGCATGCAAAGTATTCACAACAGCAAAGCAGGAACAAACTGCAACATAAAAATGAGATGTTATTTCTCAGCTAAATTTAAAAAAAAATGTCAATTTAAGTTTTCAAGGAAGTGTTAACATCTTGCCTACCATGGCCCAAGAGTAGTTTTTAAACCCTGTTGCAAGAAAAATAGTTTCTAAATTGAAGTGCAGTAGATATCTAACACAACGGCTGATCTGGATTACTGTTAGTTGCATGGAGAGGGCATGACTATAATGCCTTTTGAGAGCACGCTTGCTTGACATGCACCACAGGGCTGCACTGGATGGAACAAGCACTCAAAGACAGGTTTTTGGCACACAAGAAGTATGACCTTAACATCAAGTACATTCATAGGAAGATCTAGAATTTTGAGAAGGGGGAAGGGGGTGGGGTACAGATGGCATGGTACATCACCACATAAAACAGCACATATTTTTCTCTAGTTAAACATAAACTAGAATCTTTATGAATATGCTAGGGGCCTGTGGCTGTATTACACAGTTTGACCGAGGCAAAAACAAATATAACTCCATTGGAATCAGTTAAAAACAATCTGCAAAGCTGTAAAATAGGAGCTTCATTACCAGGAGCAGGTAACCGAAGAATTGCAGAACAAAAGATAGCTTGATTGGTGGAACATCAAGACTATCCAAAGGAAGAGAGGGCTGTTAACACCTGTGGAATGAAGAGCCTAGAAAGGATCCAGTAGCTTACAATAAGCCTGGAAGTCAATGGACTCCTTCAGCACTGCCTGACCAGATATGCTGCACCACTGCCATGCAGCTGGTTTTAAACTTTGGGTGAATCAGCAGTCAAAGAAAGTGTACCAGTGTACCTTCCCTGGATCCACATTGGCTACATTACTTTTCTGGGGATGTAGCATACAGAGAATGGATATGCCACACACTGCTGCGCTACTTCCTAGCAAAGTCCTCTGACAGTGCAGGTATGTCCAGAGGATTGTTTCAGTATTACAAATAATCCCTCTACTTTTATCACTAAGGTGCACAGAATACTCTAGGAGTAGCACAGGCATAGACATCTGTTTCATATAATTTAATTACCTGCTACCATTTGTTCGAGACTGACCAATCAAGCGAGTCAAATGATTCCTAGAGCTACATGAAGAACTACTAAACCAGGACAGAAATATCAAGGAGCGTGAAGAGACTTCACATAAAGATTATGTCCTTACTTCAAAACAGGCATTTCTAGAGGCTGGAGATACTTAATCAGAAGTACCAGGCATCATGCAAAGTTCTTAAAGCAGAAGAATATCATTGTCAAAGAATCACCTGAATGAACACCATATCTAAAAGCAAGTCAGTACAACCATGAAGTTAAGCAGAAAAACCCATTTCCAACAGATTCACATGCTGTTTACCTAAGAACTTGGCTATATTAACCGAAATGCTTCTCAGAAGTGCCATGCTTGAGTTAAAGTCATCTGAATGACTAGCCTGTATGATGTGCACTTGTACTTCACTAACAAATTTAGTCTTAGTTGGCTAGAAATTACACTGAAACACAAACTCAGTTAATATCTTGGAGGCTGAAACAAATCATTACAAATAGTATAACAAGCAGCTGTGCTTCACTGGAGCAGCTAGCTGTAAGAAATCCTGAGTGTTTCAAGGAGTTAGTCTAGAAATTGCCCACATTTTGTATCCGAGAGAAATGAGTGTTTCTTAGACAAAAAAACCCCAAGAGTTAAAAGCTTTAAGTTGGCTTGTAGGCTAAAGGTTTTACTGCTATCTGAACCTGAGGTAAGATTTTTCAGTACTGGTGAAATTCCACAGAAGGTAGAATAGCTTCCAAATAACTATGCATTTGAATTTAATGTGATAGATCTGTGCATGGATACATATTTTTAGCAAGATATTTTAAATGAAACTGACATTTAAAGTAAATTGCCTAAACATTCCACTTCAGAATTGTTGGTTGACCTGACAGAACTAGTATCATCATTCTATCAGCATATAAGCTTGATTGGAGATAAATAAGGATTTATTTGAGGGATAGTTCCATGTTATCAACCACCCTCCCCCCACAAAAAAAAACAAACCCCACCTGTCCAATTTACTCCCAGAACGAGAACAAGTTTGTCTTTATTACAATATTGTAATAAGACATTAGCAAAATATAACTTTCCATATTAGGTTGACTTTTTGGCATCTTTGTTTGCTTTAAAAATGTTATTTTAGCTAATAACACCCAAACGTATTGTTCTTCAGTATGAAATCTGCAACACAGATTCAAAGAACAGGGAGAAAAATGTATAGAGGCACCCACTTAAATAACATGTTTGAATGAGGGCTAACAGATATACAACCTATGCTTGAGCATATGCACCCACCCCATAGCACCAGACAGATCTTGCCCTTTACCTCTGCTCACTTTGGGTGCTGACACATGTGCAGGGCCACGCTCTAACTCATGGCACTTTACATAAAGCACCAAGAGTTAGAGCACTCTCTCCAATCCAACAGATGTCTGCCTGTTGGGTCAGGGAGTGGGGTGGGAATTGAGCCTGCCTGCAGGCGAGCAGCCAGGCAAGGACTGGCCCCTCTCCCCAGCTTCCCTTCCTCCCCCCACCAGCTCAGGGGCTGTCAGCAGAAAGAGATGGAGAGGGAAGCCAGCAGCAGTAAGCTGCTGACAGGGTATGCCCTGCCTGAGCAGAAGGAAGGGGGACGGCAGTAGGGGCACTCCAATCCACTGACACCCCCTCCAGTTCAGCCCAGACAAACCCCAAGTGGCAGCTTGCTGCTGCTGGCTTCCCCCTCCCTTCCTGCTGACTGCCCCAGGGGCTCATGCGACGAACTAACCCTGGAGAACACAAGTTCCCTAAGGCGTCCTAAAGTAGAGCACTTTCATCTGATGCCTCATTTGAAGAGGGTTAATTTTCACGCAACTAGCCACTTTAAAAGCTGTCTCCAGCTGTGCTTGTGCGTCATGTCATGGTGGTAGTTCACTTTCAGGAGGCTGATCGCATGAAAAATGTAACTTCTGTCTGCGCCCTTTGAATAGCGTCTTACAAGGGGACTAGTCACACTTGAAGCACATGGCATAACTCAGCCTCAGTAACGGTGAACCTGCATTTAAAATAGCCCAAACTGATTCTCCAGCACAGTTCCGCAGCCACTAAATGTGGAGCTACAGCATCCTACTTGGCTTCCCTAAGGATCAGCTTTGAGAGATCTCCTTGGTATTTGTAAGCAAGTACAGGCTTCCCAGACTTTCCTCTCTAGTTTGCAATTCAAGAACGTGGTGATGAAATCTGCCCTTGTCTCGAGAAGCAGACTCCATTAAAGAGCGATTACAGGCAACCTATTTAAAAGTAGGGCAGCAGTTTCAGAGACAATTAACTGGCAATGATCAACATTCTGCAGAGGAAGTGCTCAAGTTTTGCTAGAATGCCACCAGCAGTCATTCATGTTCTTATGCAGTTCAAAGCATCTCCACTAACTGAAGAGGAATAAATAAAGAGGGACAAGAGCATGAGGAAAACAGCATTTGAACAAAGTGTCCAAGCACACCGATAACAGGGCATTCCCATTGGTATCACAGCGTGCCATCATTTACAACTGGGTTTGAGATTATGAAAAAAGAGGGCGGATCAAATGCTGAGTGGTCAAACACAAATTGCTTGTTATCCTATTGGGTGGGGGTAGAGAGGGGAAGGACAGAGTGTGCGAGGGAGCAAACAGATACTTGCAGCTTGTCACCTACATTCTGGAGGTGTACTTGATCATCAGAGCTTGCAGTATTGAAAACAGAGTGGAATGGACTGAGTACCTGAAACAGCAAGCTTCTCAAGAAAACGTTACATTCGCTTATCACTTGACAAACCAAGAATGGAAGTGGGGGTAAAGCCTTGAGTCTTGGATGAGAAGAACTGTTTTTTTGTCCCAGTTCTATCAATCATTTGTCAAATCACACATATTCACATGAGAAGTTCTATAAATGGGTCTACTCACAAGAGTAATATGTTCAGTGTAAAGAAAAAGAGCTGTATGGGGCCCAGGATGGAGCACATGCAGTTTGTCTCTCCTGAGAAATCACAAGGATTGGACACCTGCAGGCAAAGTTTAAGAGGTACAGAAGAGATTATCCCTCTGAAACAAGTGTGAAATGGGCAACAAAAGCAAAAAGAATGTGCATCTGACTACATGATGCAAACACAGAGCGTGGTGAGCTAGCTGCTCACCAGCCAAAGAGTGACAATGACTACTCTAGACTTCCCATCCATCAAGCACCAGGTCAAGGGGGGAGGTAGGAGGAGTGGGGAAAGAAATCAGGGAATGATTTTAAAAAGAACCAGGGAGAAAGTCTGGAACTAAGTGATCAGCCTAATACTGCAGTTACTGTTTTAAACACTGAGGAGCATGTAAACCACAGCAGTGTATTATCCTACATCCATATGCTTAAAGGAAATGGTACTGCAAGCAGATTAAACCTTACAGTTGCATGTAATCAGCAAACTGTCAATCACTATTTTTAAGCCTTATTAGCAATGCCCAGTTGCAGTCTATATTAGGCTGCAAAAGTGACTCCTTATTGAATTAAAAAGTTCAACTAGAGAATACCTGATACATGGGAGTTTGTTTAGAGGCACAGAGTAATTATTAGGCACCCAATTCCCCTTCTCTCTCGGGGATGGGGGGGAGCCATGTTACTGCCACTCTGTGCCTTTGAACAATTTCCCACATAAATACTTCCAAAAAAATAAATAAATAAATAAGCGCAATGTACACTGCGAGTTTTTACATGAGAATATAAGCTGAAAAGCCTGCAAAGCAGGTTTTGTAGAAAGTGTACAGGCAAATTACAAAGGTGGATATGCTATGGGAAAGTCCAGAGAGGATACAGAAAGGTAATGCAAATTGGGATTTCCTTACATTCAAGTATACCCTAACTGTGTCAACACTTACTACACATGCATAACTATGCATTAAGTTGAGCAAGACTAGCACTCAAGACTCCCTTAGGCCTAGTTGGAAGGGTCTCTCCATTGTGAGGACTGCAAGGTAGGGGTGGCCTGCTTTAGTACATACTTCTTATGCTCACTTGTTGAGTGCAACAAGAAAAGCAAACCTTTTTTCTAGCTCCTTGGCATATTAACTCCGTCAAAGCACAACTGCCTTGAGCTCCTTCCTGCTTGTTCTCAGTAGAGGAAATCCAGAGGTTGTGCAGTATGGAGACAGTGGGAAGTAGAAAGGAATAAAGACATGAAAAACAGGATTTACACAATTGCAAATGAAGAAGTTCCATCAGGGGGGTTATACAATACGTGGAGGTTTTCCTAAAGCCTAAGCTTTTAGTATTAGACGATTGTAAAAGTCTCAGATTTCACTGAAGGAGATAAGACTCTAGTTCCCACTACAGTGAAGAAGAGCTTCAAAGCTGGAAGCCCTAAAGGTTCAGAGTCCAAAAAGCAAATTAAATTATTTGAATTTGGGAAGAAAGGGCAGATTAATGATTTCTGAGTACTTAAGGCTGGCAACTCTTGCCTCCTTCTACAGTCTTAAGTTTATAAATCTGCAGGTACTAGACAGGGAAGTCTAAATGGCATAACAACAGTTGAAAGGCCCCGAAGAACTTGGTATCATTTAGGGCCCCAAATCTGCAAACACTGAAGCACAGTGCTCTGTTCTTCTCCGTCTATACTAACACATTTACAGGTGCAGGGCCTAAGGCTCCCTGTGAACTTGGCCAAGAATATTAGGCTCTCTACTAAGGATCCAGCAGATAAGCACAAGGAATTTTTGCAGTAGCCCACTAGAGGCCATAAGCACCCTAGTAAGCTTTGCTGAATTAAAGTAACTGCATGGAGCAAAACACAGTGACTGTCATACCTGGCCATTTCATTGCCTGCTGATCAGAGACAAGCTTAAGTGTAGAAAGTTGCTGTCTTGTAAGACAGCGCAATGACCTTTTTCTTCCCCTCCCCTCCTGCCCGTTACAAATCACAATTCCAAGACAAGAGATTATTTCCCCCTATAAACAACAAGATTTCATCACAGGTTTTCATCTACAGGCATCTTTATGCCTGAATATGCTACCAGTTCACTTAATTAAATAGATGAGGCTTGGCAGAGAGTAAGAGCTAATGCACTGGATCACAAGACCAGCTACAGCTTCAGTATTTGAAAAGCAGCAATCCCAGAAACTACCGCTGAGAAATAACTGCTCTTTTATACTAGGATTTGATTACTTGGATAAAAATCCTCACTTAAAAATTAAAGGTACTAAAAACTCATCAACTATTGCAATTATATTGGTCCTGCTGGATGTTAGATCTGGTCTCTAGCTACTAAACACCACCAGCTAGACTTTGGTTAGTAAATAACACAGCTTTGTTAACCAATTACTGCTGTTTTCGTTCTTTTTCTACCTCACTTTCCACTTGAAAGTTTTCATTTACATTTAAGACATTATGACTTCCTGCTCCCAAAATGTTGTGTTAGCACAGCAACTCTCATGTGAGAGGTCCTGTGCAGCGCTGCCGAGTCTCACGAGAGGAAAAAAAAAAGTAGCGCTGCCTTTAAAAGCAAGCCCAACCCACTTCAAAGAGATGGGGGTGATTATCAACAGAGGACTCTCGAAATATTAAGGTGACTTAAAAGAAACCAAAAAAACCCCCCACCAACAAGCTCAATTCTGCTTACTCTAAGCGGACTTGGCAACACCAGTCCTGTGCGTCTGTGGAGCCCCCCTGAAGGCAAGGAGACTCTGAGCAAGGGTTCGTACAACCAGACCCAGCTGCAAATTGCAGACCCAAGTTTGGACTAAGCTTGAACAGGCCTGTCACAAGAGATGCCATTTCCAGAGCCACTCCTTGTGGCCAGGCACACCCTCAGGGTATTTCATAGATAGATTCATAGATGTTAGGGTCGGAAGGGACCTCAATAGATCATCAAGTCCGACCCCCTGCATAAGCAGGAAAGAGTGCTGGGTCTAAATGACCCCAGCTAGATACTCGTCTAACCTCCTCTTGAAGACCCCCAGGGTAGGGGAGAGCACCACCTCCCTTGGGAGCCCGTTCCAGACCTTGGCCACTCGAACTGTGAAGAAGTTCTTCCTAATGTCCAGATTTCTGGCATCAGGCACATGTACCTCTCCTCCCTCCAAATAAACTCTCTCTAGACCCTCATCCCTTCTGCAGTCCCCCCTGTTCTTCAAACAATAATCCCCATGAATTCTGTCACTTCCTTAGCAAGTACAAAAAACATCCCTCTCCACTTTCTCTCTCCCCTGCTCCTTAGGTCCGGGCTTAGCATCCTCCTTCAATGTCCTCTCTCCCATCCAGGTGCACCAGGAAGGATTAATGAAGTTCCCAGGTGTTCATTAATTCTTCCTCAAGTGTTCATTAAGGTCTTATCAGTCATCCGAAGGTAAGACACCATGCCACAGCATTACATGTAATCCTGTTTTTTGGTTAATGTTTGCTGTATCATCATCTATGGCTCACTCCGGAGTTTCTCTGTTTTCTCCATCTGCCGGCAACACCAAAAGGCAGGCTGGGGAAAAAACTATCCCACCAAACATCAGTCAGGCTGCATTTTCAAGGTCCCAGGCTAACCTGCTTTATTTAGCCGTAGCCCGAATTCCTCGTGGTACAGTAGCCACCACTACCCTTCCCAGTTACTAAACATATTGATGGGGAAGTTGACCTTTCAACAGATCTTGCAGGAGTCAAAACCTTAGCAATGACAGACCCCTAAGTAAGGCGAATCAAGGATTTAATGGCAATCTTTGACTTTCTCTATCTGAATTATGCAAATATGTAAAACAGGAAAGGAACACGAGCTACAGAGACCCTCCCACTTGCAATAAAATCAGTGGAACTGGAGAAAGACGCAGGTTTTGGAAGGGATATATGTTGGTGCGAGACTAGAGTCTTGAGTGCATAATGAGAGTGGCTACATAAGCAGCAAAGCACACAACAGTGGTTTCCAACCAAGCATATTCCATAAATCCTGCTTGTAACAGGTCTCCTTGCCTTCCTGAAACACTCGGCTACTACCAAAAACACCAAACTTTTCTCCCCCGGTTAAGAATTACCTGAATGAAGGACATATATTCTTGGAAGCAGCAGCTATTAAAGCAAGTTCAGTCCTGAACTCAATCCAAGGCAGCCACCTGTTTTGCTGATTGAGTCAGGGTTCGTTACTTTATTTCTCCAGGACAGATTTAAAAAATATACAGACAAGCAGCGAGACTAATAAGTGACCACACCTCTGCACTACTAAAAATTAGGGACCAGATTTTTAAAGGGATCAATGCAATTTTGTTCCTAAATACCTTTAAAAATTTGGTCCTCTGTGCCTTTCATTTCCTCATCAGACAATAGGGAAAGAGAAAAACAGTTCTCTTTGTAATACTCTTCCAGGTATCTGGATAAGCAGCATCACTTTAAGTGTAAAATCTTATTCTTCCCTTAATATGTGTAACCTCAATTAACCTTATCAGAGCATGTGTGTAAACTGAGATTATACCCTTTAATGAGCAGCTATAGCTGTATTGTAAATGCAACATTACATGTTCTTTGTTATGGTTCAAGACCACTACACTCTTCAAGACTTATAAACTTCAGCAAACAGAGATTATAGTGGAAATACTTTTAAAAAATTAACCATAAGAACACTGGCAGAAGGAAAGATAGCTATAAATTCAGCTTTAGTTTTCCAGCATGTATGTTGACAAGCCATGAATAATATGCATTTCTACACTTCCAACATACAGATGTACATGCTGCTCAGCGTAACCTTTGCAGTAAAGTCTCTTTAACAACTGCTCCAAATGGAGGAAGAAAATGGCCGAGTGAAAAGAGCAGCCCTTTGTCTTGTCTCTTACAGAGTTACTACAATTGCACCCATAGAATAAAAAGCAGGTTTTAAATTTATTAGTCTATGCATTTGTCCTGGATTTTGAACACACTTGTTTGCAGAGATGTGGAGTTGTATTTCTATAGTGAACAGAAAACAGAAGATCCCACTTATCCTCCCTTTTATACTAGGATTTGATTACTTGGATAAAAGTCCTCACTTAAAAATTAAAGGTACTAAAAAACTCATCAACTATTGCAATTATATTGATCCTGCTGGATGTTAGATTTGGTCTCTAGCTACTAAACACCACTAACTAGGCTTTGGTTAGTAAATAACACAGCTTTGTTAACCAATTACTGAGGTCGCCAAAGTGTGTTAATGACAAATAGGCTCCAATTCATTTGGCAAATAAAAGACAAGCAGGCTACTATATATATTATTGATTGAACTGTGTCAGCTGAGTATTTCCCTAAACACAAGCAACTACTTTTGCAGGCCTATATCAGAACATTATCCCCATCGTATTGTTTGACTTTTCCCTGGCATTGTCAAAAAACAACTTTTTCAAAACAAGTATTTTGAGATGTTTCATGGATCTGATAACAGAAAACTTAATGGTAAAGAGTTGCTTCAAATAAGGCAGGGACTTGCAGAAAATCTGTTATTTTTTGTTAATATAGCTAAATGCAATTTGTCCTGTTTTCCACTTCTAATAACCACAATCTGTGCCAATTCAGCAACAAGTTACTTTTCTACAATAGACAAAATTTAACAGTGAGATACTGCTCTCCTTATTCAAGTAAGATTCCCAGTGGCTTCAAGAGTTTTATCTGAGAAAGGACTAGTTCCAACTTTGAATGACATGTAACAATTAGTACTCAATTGTGAAAACTTTTTCACATCTGTGTTCCTTGAAGAGAGATTTTTAAATAAACATAACATACACAAGCCTCAACAGCATTAACAGCTTTTCCCATATACAATAATACAATGTACAATAATAAGGGCAAAGGGACCCAGAAGATTAAAGCAGCAAACTGACTCTAGCTATTTCTCTTTTCTTCTGTTGCTTAGCCTGACCAGACCAGAGCTTCAGAAACAGTCTTCTTCACGCTGTCTGTGGTCATGTGGATTGAATTGGCATATAGGGTGTTGACAATGCAAAACAAGCAGACTTCATGACTTTGCAGACAAACATCTTTTATTATTAGTGTATTGGCAATGCCTCTGCAATACAAGAGGGGTACTTTAGAATTAATTTTATCTACTTCCCACACAAAACTTTCTGCTACCATGCTGCTGGATACTGAAATGTATTAAGATCTCAAAACCCTGAGATCTGTGATGTGTAGAAAACACTTTGAACCTGAAAACCACCATGCAGGGTCTAAGCATCCTTATGACTGCTTTCTTGGTCACCAATTACTTGTAAATTGAATGTTGCAGGGGTTTAGGTTGTAGCCATGTTGGTCTAAGGATATATACAGACAAGGTTCCTTGGGTGAATGGGTTGGTCTAATAAAAGATATCAAATTCACCCAAGGAACCTTGTCTCTCCTGTAAATTGAATTAAATGCATCCCATACAGTTTCCTATTGACACTTCTGCTATTTGCTATAATGCCCCTCATTTTATGCCTTTATCAGATTTTGGTTGGTGAGGTGAGTGTCTGGGATCACTTTGTGTGTGTGTTTTGGGTTAGTTCCCTGCATAAAAGAGGCAAGGGTACTGCAGCTTTGTCTCTAGGTCAATGTTGAGGCAAATTTGTGGGGTGCTGGGAGAAGGGCCCAGACACCTCATCTACCAGGGCTCCTCTATCTGCTTTAGAAATAAGGCATTCCATCCAGGAAGAGCACACACCAACTGCAAAGAATTCCTCAGTCAGAGGAAGGGTTTTTAAACCTGAAAGCTTGCTAAGAATTTTTTTCCCCCAACTATTTAAGTTGGTCTAATAAACGATATCAGATTCACCCAAAGCACCTTGTCTGCCTACCTCCTTAGACCAACATGGTTACATCCTACACCCCTGTTACAAATAAGGTGGCATCCGCTGGGCAGGAAGGTAGTTAGCTCACTGTCAAAACCCATTCTCTATTTGGCACCTCTGCCCAGACTTACAGCAAGGCTTCTTTATCAACCCACTGAAAAGGGCAACACTTTCCTCTTGGCAGAACTAAGTATCATCTATTCAGGGTTGTTTGTTTGTTTTTTTCAGGCAAGACCTTTTCTATTAACCAGGTCCTGCCTTCTCCCCAAGGACATTAACAATCACAAGTCACTCTTCATGAGAGTTAGATGTGCCCCAGCAACACTAGCCAACATAACACCACTATTCCCCAAAGCATCACATGCCCTCCAACTGCTGTCTTTCACCTCAACGATGGCCACACATTAGCCGTAAGGAGCATATGCAGTGCATAAAGCAATTTGCAGTGTTCATTATAAATTGTTAATTCTTATTAAAGCTTGGGAAAAAATTCCTAGTTAGGGGACTACAGCCAACAATTCCAGGAGCATTCACTAATACATTATGCCTTAACTCTCAGTTACCCAAAGCTCCCTCCCCTTTCCAATGACTGCTGCAACTCAGTTTTCTAAGCAGCACCAAAACATGTTTTGGACATTTTGGTGGGGGAGAAGGGGGTGCTGCTTCCTGTAGCATTTGGAATAGCAGCAGGAGCATTGAGCAGTGCTGAGGATGTCACTTAGCTCCCATTCAAATCAGCCTAGGAAAAGGCAGTAGAAACACTGGAGCGATTAAGTACACTCAGACAACTGATGCTGTAGCAGTTCATGCAGGATTCACGTTAGGATAACTAGCTCCACAACCAAAGCAGGGGGAGGATACCTTAAGCTCATGAAAAATTGATGTCAGTTCTCAGTTCACCCTGGTAAACCCAACAGCCACAATGAAGAAGCATCCCCCCCAGCCCCACTCCTAGATATAGCTCTTAACCTCTACCCTGGAGGTTCCAACTACAAGGAGACACCCCCTCCAGCAGGCCCCACCTGCTAAGACTGCAAGCAACCACACTGGAAAAGATCTGCCCAGTGCAAGGTCGCTGAAATAAAAGCCCACAGCATCTTGGCCAGAGGCACAAGGGCAGACTTAGGCTGAGAGGGGACCAGCTCCTGCAGCTCTACAACTCCTTACCTTTAAATTTCTACCCTGCTTCTCTCAGCAGTTCCTGGTTGGCTTGGGATCAAGCAGCTGCATCATTCATCATCAGGCATGCGAAGGGAGTGGTGGAGCATGTAGTTTTTGCAGCTTCCCTCCACCAGGACAGGTGCTTAGGAGCCTGCCCTCATCTCAGAAGCAGGGGAGGGAGGGAGGGAGGCAACAGGACTACAATTCCCACAAGCCCCGGCAGAGCCTCCTGCCCTCCTCCCTCGCTAGTGGGTTGTGGGGGGGATAGTTCACGTGCTGCAGGCGCTACTGATTAAGCCCAGCAGAAGCACTGGAGGCTGGAAACTACTTGTCCCACGATTCTCAGCGTGCCCTAGGGGTTTGCTCAGTGGGAGAAACACATTGCAATGTATGCAGTAGGAAGCAGCTTTCCTGCCTCCCAAGCTGTGCTGCAGCACCAAAAAAATCCTTCATCGAGACTGCCAGATAATCCTCTCTTCATGGGGTGGAAATGGATAATGAATATATTTCTAAGGGGCTTGAAGGGTCGGAATTAGCCAAAAAAAAATGTAAACAGGTATTGCAAATATAACCGTAAAACCCAAGCAGCTAGAATTCACTGTTCCCATGCACTGATTAACTACCACCTCTTCCAGTACAGTCATAACTCCCCTTACCTACAAAGATGCCCATGCTTAACTTGATAAGGCTCTTTGCGTAAATCTGTTATCTTTTATTAGACCAACTCAAATAGTAGGAAACATCTTTTTTGCAAGCTTGCAGGTATAAATACCCTTCCTTGTCTGCCTATGTCCTAGATAGGGTGGCCATCATAGAGGACAGTCTGGTTGTCCTCTGTCCTCTATTGATACAAAACATGATGCCTTTTTGTCTTCCATTTTTCTTTTCAAGTTTATACAAGGGAGCTATTTTTTCTCTTCAAGAGAAAAATAAAGGACATAAAGGCATCGGGTTTCGTATCTATAGAGGACAGAGGACAACCAGACTGTCCTCTATGATGGCCACCCTATCTAGGACATAGGCAGACAAGGAAGGGTATGTATAGCCTCAAGCTTGCAAAAAAGAATTTTTCCAACTATTTGAGTAGCAAAAAACTGGAATGTCCTCTATGATGGCCACCCTAGTCCTAGACTGACACAGCTACAACCTATACCCCTGTAACACACTTAACTTTGCATTCTTGTTGATTTATGAAACAGAACTAAAAGCTCCAAGTTTTATTTGTTTCTTGATGAAATGAATGGAAATACTCGTAGCAAAACAAGGGTAACATTGGACCCCTGCTAAACCAAATAGGACAACTGATAACCGACACCCAGGAAAAAACTAACCTGTTTAATGGGTACTTTGTATCATTTTTTCATCAACCCAAAGGGTCTGCCCTACCTAGCAAGATGTGGGAAGGCCAGGGTGAGGGTGAATTTATACCCAGCATCAGTGTAGACGTTGTAAAGGAACACCTTGAGAGGCTGGACACAGTCAAGTCAGCGGGTCCTGACAGATTGCACCCTAGAGTACATCAGGAGCTGGCAGGAGTCATAGCCCAGGCACTGGCAAAGATTTTTGAAAACTCGTGGTGCTCAGGTGAAGTACCTGAAGATTGGAAGAAGGCCAATGTGGTACCCATCTTTAAGAAAGCGAGGAAAGTAGATCCAGGGAACTACAGGCCAATCAGCTTGACCTCAATCCCTGGTAAGATTCTAGAAAAAATCATCAAAGAGTCCATTCTTGACAAGCTGGCTGATGGCAACATCCTGTGGGATAGCCAGCACAGGTTTGCTGCAAGTAGGTCTTGCCTGACCAATCTCATCTCCTTCTATGACCAGGTGACATATCACCTGGAGAAGGGGGAAGAGATTGACGTCATATATCTGGACTTCAAAAAAGCCTTTGATCTGGTGTCCTATGATCTCCTCTTGGAAAACTTGGCCAACCATGGCCTCGGCTACACCACAGTCCGATGGCTAGAGAATTGGCTCTGAGGCCGGACTCAGAGGGTGGTAGTTGAGAGAAGCAAATCATCATGGCGCTTCATGACTAGTGGTGTTCCCCAAGGCTCTGTCCTTGGACCTCTTCTCTTTAATGTCTTTATCAACGACCTGGATATAGGTCAAAAGTGGACTGGCCAAGTTTGCCAATGACACCAAACTTTGGGGTAAAGCATCCGCACCAGAGGATAGGCTGGTGATCCAGGTTGACTTGGATAGGCTGAAAAAGTGGGCAGATACAAACCTCATGACTTTCAGTATCAACAAATGTAAGGTACTCTACCTTGGGGAAAAAAACCCTGCAGCACACTTATAGGCTTGACAGCGCTACGCTCGCTAGCACCAAAGCCGAAAGAGACTTGGGGGTCATGACTGACTGCATGATGAACATGAGCCACCAATGCGATGTCGCAGCTGGTAAAGCAAACCAAACTGTGGCTCGCATCCATAGATGCTTCTCAAGTAAGTCTCAGGATGTCATTCTCCTGCTGTACTCGGCCTTGGTGAGGCCTCAGCTGGAGTACTGCATCCAATTTTGGGCTCCACAATTCAGGAAGGATGTGAAGAAACTTGAAAGAGTCCAGAAGAGAGCCACGCACATGATCAGAGGACAGGAGAATAGGCCTTATGAAGAGAGGCTGAGCCATAGGAGTCTTCAGCCTGGAAAAGTGCAGGGTCAGCGATGGCCTCATGGCAGCCTATAAGTATATCGGGGTCTGCATCAGGATCTGGGAGAACGTCTGTTCACCAGAGCACCCCAAGGGATGACAAGGTCCAATGGTCACAAACTCCTTCAAGACTGTTTTAGGCTGAACATAAGGAAAAACTTCTTTATGGTCCAAGCCCCCAAAGCCTAGAATAGGCTTCCTCCAGAGGTGGTGCAAGCACCTACTCTGGATTCCTTTAAGAAGCATTTGGACACTTATCTTGCTGGGATCCTCTGACCCTAGCTGACTTCCTGCCCTTGGGGCAGGGGCTGGACTCAATGATCTCCTGAGGTCCCTTCCAGCCCTAATGTCTATGAAATCTGTGAAATTTATGTATGTTTTCCAGTTTGAGAGCAAGCAAGGTTCTTTGAGTAGATGTGATATCTTTGAGTAGAAAGATATCACATCAGCTCAAAGAACCTTGCCTGCCTATGTCCATGGACCAACATGGCTACAACCAAAACCCACTTTTAGTTTGAGATGCATGCAGTACTGCCAGCCCCTCAGTGCTCAAAAGTCATGAGGGAAGCTCCTGGAGATCACAGGATTGGGTTCAACATGATGTAAAAGTAATTAAGCACTTAATCTACAAGGGGAGATAGCCAGAATTGCTTTTCCCATTTAACTGCCGGTGCAGAGGCATTTATTCTGAAATGAGTGCCTCACTCCAAATACGTTTGATCCTTTTGTTTTCATTTAACCCCTTACCTTCATTTGAATTAGCTCCCCTGTATAAACTAGCTTAAATTTGTATTTGCCTTCTTTCTCATGAGACTAAAGATGGCATATTCAAGTATTTTTGCACAACACCAGGTCTAGAAACTTCCTTTTTTTGGAAAAAAAAAGAAAGCTGAAATGCGTACATAATCACATGACTCCAGAATCTGGGACACCAACAAGCATCACAAGACTCCCTACTAAAATTGTGAGTTGGCAACATTGCAGGGAAGTGTTTGTGCCAAGTATTTTTAAAACATACAGAGGAAGATTGTGCAGGGAAGATTGTGCAGGGAAGCTCCATAAACTTCAGGGATTGCTTCTTAACAGCATAAAGAACCCTGGACTGAACTCTTAATGTAATAGTTAATAATTGTAGGTAGCTAACTTGAATGATGCCTACTATAAATATAAACTATAGATTATAGACGTTCTTAGTATTTCTTAGCATTAAGGTTCTACATCAAATGATGTAATAAGTAAAAGTCTATTTAAACATTTTATAGAATGTCACTAATTAAAAAAATTACTTCAGTAAGTGCAAAACGGATCTCTAAAGTATAGTTTACACTGAAAATACCTTTTTGCAGAGAAAAGAGATCTCTATCTAGCTGGAATGAGGAGTCTGTCAAGATTTTGGTGAAATCAGAGTTCACTAAGGCTTGTTTTTTCCTTTTGAAGTGTAAGAATGCATTTTACTTTTTTGCTGTGACCTGTGTAACATTCAATTTTCTAGGGCAATGTATTGATAAAAGAGTCTAGTATAAGAAAGTTTTTGTGAACATGAGGGGATTATCAATTTCCTTACATAATCACATTAGGCCCTGCAAAGACCTATTTCTGTGCACTCCAACTAGCCCCACTGATGCCCCACTGACTAGCCCCACTGACTTCACTTCAACCTCCTGTTCCCCAATATAGAGCAATCTTAGGTATCTCCCCAGTCATGGACAAGCCTGAGAAAAGAAGACCTCGGGGAAATCTTTGTACAAATACCCTAGCAGACCTCCTCCTTTATGGTTCCACATAAGAACAGGAATCCATGTGGGGCTAGAGCATGAACGCCGCGTGCCCCTGGAGGCTGAGGGGGCACAATTTCATAGATTTCATAGACATTAGGGCTGGAAGGGACCTCGGAAGATTGAGTCCAGCCCCCCGCCCAAAGGGCAGTAAGTCAGCTGGGGTCATAGGATCCCAGCAAGATAAGCATCCAGTTTCATCTTGAAGGTGTTCAATGTAGGCGCTTGAACCACCTCCGGTGGCAGGCTGTTCCAGACCTTGGGGGCTCGGACAGTAAAGAAATTCTTCCTTATGTCCAGCCTGAAACGGTCTTGTAGTAGTTTGTGACCATTCGACCTCGTCATCCCTTGGGGTGCTCTGGTGAACAAACGTTCCCCCAGATACTGGTGGTCACCCCGATAAACTTGTAGGTGGCCATCAGATCACCCCTGAGCCTGCGCTTTTCCAGGCTAAAGAGCCCCAGGGCTCTCAGCCTGTCATCGTAGGGTCTGCTTCCCTGACCTCTGATCATGCGCGTGGCTCTTCTCTGGACTCTCTCAAGCTTCTCCACATCCTTTTTGAATTGTGGAGCCCAAAACTGGACGCAGTACTCCAGCTGCAGCCTCACTAAGGCCGAGTACAAGGGGAGAATGATGTCCCGGGATTTGCTTGAGAAGCATCTATGGATGCAAGCCAGCATTTTGGTCACTTTACTAGCCGCAGCATCGCACTGCAGGCTCATGTTCATCTTGTGGTCAATGATGACCCCCAAGTCTCTTTCTTCCATAGCGCTAGCCAAAATAGCACTGCCGAGCCTATAAGGATGCTGCGGGTTTTTCTTCCCAAGGTGGAGAACCTTGCATTTATCGGCGTTGAACACCATCAGATTCTCGTCCGCCCACTTGCTGAGCCTGTCCAGGTCAGCCTGGATCATCCGCCTGTCTTCTGGCGTGGATGCTTTGCCCCAAAGTTTGGTGTCATCGGCGAACTTGGCCAGTCCGCTTCTGACTCCAGTGTCCACATCATTAATGAAGATGTTGAACAGTATGGGTCCAAGGACAGAGCCCTGGGGGACCCCACTGGTCACAGGACACCACAATGAGTGACTTCCATCAATTACTACACTCTGGGTCCGACCCCGGAGCCAATTTTCCAGCCAGTGGATCGTGGAGGACCCAAGGTGACAATTGGCCAGTTTCTCCAAGAGACGATCATGGGACACCAGATCGAAGGCTTTTTTGAAGTCAAGATATATGACATCAATCTCTTCTCCCTTGTCCAGGTGATAGGTCACCTGGTCGTAGAAGGAAATGAGATTGGTCAAGCAAGACCTACCCGCAACAAACCCGTGCTGGCTATCCCTTAAGATGTTGGCGTTGGCCAGTCCATTAAGGATGGCCTCCTTAATAAACTTTTCTAAGATCTTCCCTGGGATAGAAGTCAGGCTGATGGGCCTATAGTTAGCCGGATCCACTTTCCTCCCTTTCTTGAAGATAGGCACCACATTGGCCTTCTTCCAGTCTTCAGGCACTACACCAGAGCGCCAAGAGTTTTCAAAGATCTGAGCTAGAGGCTGGGCTATGATGCTTGCCAGCTCCTTGAGTACCCTGGGGTGAAGATTGTCAGGGCCGGCTGACTTGAAGGTATCCAGCTTCTCAAGATGTTCCTTCACGAAGTCAGCATTAATGGAGGGCAGGGGATCACCCTCACCCGGACTTCCCGGCCCTGTAGCGGGCATGGGCGTCCCATGGGGCTGATGAAAGACTGACGCAAAGTACCTATTTAATAGGTTGGCTTTTTCCTGGGTGTCAGTTGTCAGTTGCCCCATCTGGTTCAGCAGGGGTCCAACGTTGACCCTGCTTTTCCTCCGGCTCCCCACAATGAGCTCCCATAGGCGGTAGCAATGCTGTCAGCGGCAGGAGCGTGGTGGCGGCAAGTGGGGAGCTCCAGCAGGCGGCCGCAGCGCTGTTGGCAGCAGGGGAGCAAGGGTGGTGAGTACTGACCAGCTGTTGGCGACCACCCACAGACACCACTGGCAGTGTTGGCAGCAGCCAGCGTTAATCACGGACCACCCTCAGACACCACCAGTGGTGTTGGCAGCAAGGGGGAGGGGATGGTGAGCAGTGACTGCCTGCAGGCACCACCAGCAGTGTCAGCGGCATCTTTTTGTGGGGGGTGCACCGCCATGCTCAGTGTACCCGCATGCAGCCCCTATCTATTGCCAATGGGCTAGAGACATCAATAAGTAAATTCTGTTACTGTACATTGGCTCTGACACTTGTTGTTCTTCTCAGCTCCCAAACAAAGTAGCAGACTTCAGGGCACCTTGATTTATACCCTCACCTCTCAGTTTACATCATCTCTTCTTGGCCAGAGCAGGATCAATGGAGTACCATCTGTGAACATTGAAAATGGTGCTGAGAAGGGAACTGACCCCCACCTTCCTCACAGAATGAGAAATCCACATACAGAAGATAACCTATCCTCTAATAAAGCTTCCAGGGGGTACTCTTTCCTTAGCTGAATGAGTTGAAGTCCCTTAACAGGGCTGTCTGCCTCTTCTTAAGGGGACAAGCTAACCGATTACAGGGTACTTTCTTAACACAGATGCACAATGTACTATGGCCATGTCTAGACTACCAAATTACCATACCGAGCACCAGTGCTGTCAAACACACCATGCTCCTCCTCACACACTGCCCACATCCAGACCAGACGTAGTGCAGCCAGACACAGGCAGATTCAGAATTTTTTGAAAGGGGGTGTTGGAGCAGTCACTGGTGTTGTATTGTGGCTTCATTGGTGCTGTAGGGGTTGCTTCGCCCCCTGCTCCCTGCTTCTCTCCCCCTGACCCCCAGGTGGGCAGGCCATGAAGTGGAAGATGGGGTTTTTAAGTCCCCTAATCAGGTAAAAATTGTCCTCCCCCCTCCCTTCCACTCCATGCTCAGCAACACATCCACTCCCCCACCTTCCACTGCCGCTGTTCCAGGCGAGAGGTTGGGGGAGGAGGCTCCACAGTCACTCCTACCCTGCTCCAGCTAGGCTACACCAGGAACTGGAATCAGCCATGGGCAGCAGTGGTGGCAGCAGTGGATGGATTCTCTTCCCCTGCACCTGCTTCTGGGCTGGCAGGGAACACCTGGGGAGACCAGGCAAGGAGGAGGAACCCATCTGCTGCTCTCCCTAGGTGAGCATGGCTCACCATGGAGTCTGAGCAGTGCAGGGCAGGGGCAGCTGTGGAGCACCGCCCCCCCCAACCCCAGGTCAGCAGGGACAGTGGCAGTGGCAGTGGCAGGCAGAAAAGAGGGGAATGGGAGGAGACTTGACATGCCATGGAGGGAAAAGGGGAAGGGATTCTTACTTCCTTCAGGAACTTAAAAAAAGTCCTCAGCTACTGCTTCCATGGCTTTGACTGAAAACGGGTGCATCTGTGCCATTGCACCCACTCTGTATCTGCTCTGTAGCTAGCTTGTGTAGTGGCAGGGGCAGGCTAATGAGTGCTGTCACTCAGCAGATAGGAGTCTCTGAAGTGGCAACAGCAGGATGAAGTGGGGAATTTATGAGGATTCAAGCCTCTCCTGCCAGGAAGCAGAGCAGCACTAGCACCCCAAGAAGGAAGAAGGACCTAAAAGGAGAGTCTAATATCTGCATCTGGCTCCTGAAAAAGTCTTCTTCCGTAGTTCCTCTCCCTTTTAGGTGGGGAGTTCCAAGGGTAAAAAGCATAATGAAAGTCACCTCCATTCCTTTTATCCCTCTTGGGATAAAAAGGAAAACCTACTATAGACTTTGCCTTTTTTATTCAGTATTGAGGGGAAACAGAACAGCCCTGTCTGTCCTGACAACTGAGCCTTGATAGGAAAAACAAGAGAAGGGTGAGTGAATATACCCTCTCTTCTCTATGGGGGCATGCACACTTTGTCTCACTGAGAATCTGCCTGGAGATCAGCAGTCCTTTTACATAAATTCATTCTCTTGTGCCCTTTCCCACCATGACCTGTCGTGACACAAAAGATGATGTGATATCACTGCCTATGAGGACATAGTGTCTGCCACCAGGATTAGTGAACTCTGCCTTTCTCCTTTTAACCAGTGATCTTGAGCCAATATCATCACCAGGGATGAGGGCTGTCCCCAGGGGGGAGCAAATCGAGGCGACTGCCCTGCGACCCGTGCTTTGGAGGGCCCTGTGGAGCTGGGCAGAGCGGTGTGGCGACTCCGCGCTGCTTCCAGCTTCATGTCCAGCTGCTCACCACCCGCACCCCACCAAATCTGTCGCCTCCACCCTTTATCCCTCCACCAAATCCTCCGCTGGCTTTCTTGCATCCGGGGGCAGGGCCCCGCACCCTGCTCAAGTCATCTCTGCCAGGGATCCTGATTTTCTCTGATAAAAAATAAAATCCCCAATTTTCAGATTTAAAAAAGATTTTGGATTACTTTTTTTTAATCTGAAAATTGGGATTTTTTTTTAATCTGAGAAAACCAGGATTCCCAATCATCACAGAGAGATGCACTTTTATATCAGTGCAACAAAGAAGAGCTGCTGAGTTTATAGCAACCAGACTTTCAAACAGAAAAACTACAACAATCACAGAGCAATGTGGAGGAAGAAAGGTTCTCCCAGGTAATGGATGAAAAAAAATTAACTCTCTAATGCAGCAGTGCCTCAGCCCTTCTTACATCTGTTGCTCTGTCCCCCCCAGTCCAGTACTAATTCCTGCTTTCCCCACTGCTTTTGCAACTGCTGCTCCAGTTTCTCCACTATTCTGTTCCATGCAGGTTCTTATACTGCCCTCATTGCTACTGTTAGAGAGCCTTCAGTAGCTCAGTTAGTGAGGTGATTCACATCTGTTACCTGGAGTTCATCTGTGAGAATATGTACACAAGGTAGTGTTCTGTTTTGTTTAGTAGGTAAAAATATGTGCGCTACTGTGCTTATATTTGAGGAGGCAAGGCTGAACTTGGTGCTATCATATGGATGACATGGGAGGGAGAAGAAATGGGAGGGAGAAGGCAAAGGAGGGAGTTCTGTTGTCCAGTTTGTCCAGCCTATGCTGGAGGATGGGGGTGGGAGCAGGTGAATTGGAGCTCCCACAAAGTGGGGGACTCCAATCCATGCCCACCCCCCCCATTCCCCCAGTGCAGGCTGAGCTCCCAGAATGGAGCTCCCTCACCTGCTTTCTCCCCCTTCCATCCTGAAGACAGTATTGGAGCTGGGGGGGGGGGGGGGAAGAGGGGGATGCTAGAGGAGAGAGGCTGCAGTCACACAGCCTCTCTCTGTTGGATTGGCTCCAAAGCGAATAGCTGTTGGGTCAAGAGGGTTGCTGTAACTCATGGTGCTTTTTGTGAAGTGCCATGAGTTACATCAGGGAGCTGCACAACTGTCCATGTCCTTAGGTAACATAGGTGCTTTTGTAGATCTTATCATCCATCAGTTTGTATGTTTCCCAGGCCAAAGAAATATCCTCCACTTGATAGATGTGCTATAACTAGGTTAATTTGCATAATACAAGAGCCATAGCCCTGGTAAAGTGGGTGGCATGCGAGGGTGGGGAGAAAACAAACACAAATGACATTTATTAGTCTTTTTGAGGATAGACACCAGATCTGCTCACACCATGGCCTCTGTCTGGGTCAGACTGTGTAGTTTTTGCTTGAACTGAGTCATACCTCTGCAGGTAGCCCAGCTGATTTTTCTTGGGCTATCCATGAAGTAAGGTACCAATTGGTAATACTAACATCAAACCCTGGAAGAATCAAGCGCTGAATGGTCCCCAATGGCACCATGATATATGAGCAGGGGTGGCAGCTGGGAGAGGTTGCAGGGGGCTATAGCCACCCCAAAATTCACCTTATCGCTCTCACCACCATATCCACCTCTCCCAGCTCCACCCCTGTGCAGGACTCTCTCTTCTCCCCTGGGCTGCAGCCACCCACTCTGCACAGCTGAGCCCGCCCCACTCCTGCTCACAGCCTGCAGATGTGCATCACCTTAAGTGAGTATTGTTAAAAAAACACCCTCTCCTTGGGTGCAGACCCCCCAATTTTCTGTATAGCCCACCTTAGCTCCTCCACTGGGAAGAGGCTTGTGCTGCCCCTGTGTATAAGCAAACTCACTTCACTATGGAGGTGGATAGACAAGAGAGACAAAGGAAAAGAGCTGTGACCCAACATCACCAGGATCCACTCCTTCCTTCTGGAACTGTTTGCCATGTCTGCAGTCAAACACGCAAATCTCAGACTGAACTTGCCAGTATCTCCAAATACACTTATGACTTCCCTATCTACTGGAAGACTGTCATCCTCATATCGAGGGACTGCTGGCAATGACTGATCAGCACAAAAAATGGTCAAGTCTGACCTCTGACCAGCATGTAGTATTGCTTCCTGGTAGAGGTAATCTCTGCTAGGATTTAGTCAGCCAGAAGGTAGTGCAAATGTGAAGACTGATGGAGTATACCCTAAATAATGGGGAATACTTTCTACTGTACAGAATATACATGTTCTAATTTTCAGTAAGATATTTACAAGTCAAATTAGTATTTATGTCACATTCTTTCCTAATTGTTTTCCATTTTGGTTTTCATTATGCCATCCTTTGGAATTGGTGCTTTATTTTTCCCCAAGGGAATGGGGATATTTTTTCTTCTAATTTTTTAAAAGCAGATCTTTTGTTTATGTCACAAATGTGACCTTCACTGTCATTAATTAAGACATTGCCCTATGTTATGGCCAAAGGGATGAATACACGCTTTTAAATGGAAAACTGCACCAGTTTCTCATTTGTTTAATAATAGTCAATACATCTAAGGCCAAAACATAGCTAAGAAACCCATTTACTTTCTCTAGCCACTGTGCCATTATCACTTAGTTTATGCCACTATTGAAAATTTGGACATATAGAAAATCTTAAATGTAACATCTGAAAAGAAATGGGAAAAAATTAACTTGGCTTACATACTGTCCTTTCCTCTCAGGGAGGAAGAGATTCTGCTATAAAACTGGCTTTTGACATACACGTTTTACCCATCTGCTGGGTAGACTAAAAGGATAGCATTTTATAGGCCTTTTATGGGGTATTAAAAATCTGAAGTAGCCAAGTTTTCTCATGGAAAAAGTAAAATATTTAAGGGTTTGGTCAGAGACACCATCTGCATGGGAATGACCCCAGACTGTGTATGAGACACATTCTTTCTTCTAGTTCCATTATAATTCTTTTAAATATTTATTTTTGGAATATAAATTCTGCCGAACGCTGAGGTCTTTGCTCTGGAAAAAAACATACAATCACTTTACACCAGTGTCGTTGCTCAGCGGAATATCCAAGTCCCTTTTGGAGAAACAAAAGGATTCTGTTATATAAACAAGTCACTCTGCTGAATTATAAAATAAAAAAAAACCCCGGTGACTGCTAGTTGAACAACTGTTCAACTATGTGTGAGCTGAAATTCTGCAGATCTAGTGAGAATCAGAAGCACTATTAAAATGAATTGGTTACAAACAATGGAAATAGTCCAGAAGTCACATTTAGAAATATGTAGTATTTGCTATAGCTTTGTTTTTAGATCACTTTGTTCTCACTTGTCTTTGTTTGGATTGCTAAGATTTTAATAAGCTTCTTAAGAAGATTGGGGACGGAAACCCACATGGGGAGATCACCTTAAAGTCCAAGAACATACAAAAAAGTTCTCAAATTGCTGGGTGAAATAACAAAGCAGGATCAGTTTATACTTCTTACACTGCTATGAAAGCTTTTCTGCTTGATTATTTCCAGACAGAAGAAAGTTATTAAAATTCACCAAGGAAAAAAAAGTCAATGTTTCTATGAGTTTATTTAAATAAAACTTATTTTTGGACTTTAGTGTATTACCAGTGAAATATAAAACAGTAAGTCTATATCGTGGAAAGTATTGCTTGTCAAGGAGGATGTATCAGAGGCCCTCACTCTATCACACCGACATATCAGAAGGTACTAATCAGGACTTCTCTGAGGAAACAATATTCTTCGAGGATTAAACTGTATGTAGACCATCATATATATTACCAGTGTCCAAATGCAGGTATTTGTATCACTTTAAACTGTAGTGTCATTCCAAGGATATAAATAGGCTTGGGAGGATTAGATTATTGGAAGGATTAGATTGGGATCAGTGTCAGCTATTATCCATTCCTTCCACACACACATCAATTTACAGAGGGAAAGGTTTTAAAATATTGTAAAATATGGTTTGAGGGTTAATAAAAACATAACGGGAATAGAAGTCTGGGGTTGGGGAGGAGAAATTGTGTAACACCTTTTGGGCCCCGTAAGCAGAGCACAAACCCGCTTTGTGGAAAAGAGCACCACTGCAGGGCGTCTGTACATCATGTACTGATTTGGCTGTCCTGTCATTGTGCTGCCCCCATAGCAGCATTTAGTGCAAGGGCTCCAGGGCAGAATAAGGATGTGGCAAAAGGTTGCTGGGAAAGGGCTAAAGAAAGAGGAGTTGGATTAGGGGCAGGAGTAGGCATTGATAGTGTAAATCTGCCTCTGTGAGCTCTGCGCTCCCACAAGGGTTTTATTACCAGGTCCCAAGTTAGGACAGCTATTGAGCTACGAACCTTCCCTTTTTCCATGCTCCAGCATTTCAGCCAATGCAGGGATGAATGTGGCCCACCATTCCTGCCCTGAAGTTGTGGAGATGGCTTCATTATAGTCCTCTCATCCAGCCTCCTGGCCAAATCGCATCCCCAACACTAGGTCATGCAGCTTGCAGGGCTCCTGTAGGGAACCCCACAGGCTGTGGCCATGCATGGTACATTGGGCCTGCAGGGCAGCATGGGGCTGGATCCCAGTACACAGGGGCTAGGCACAGTCAGGCAGGGGTGGCATGCGGTCCTGGAGCCCAACCTTGGCTGGACAGGGGTGGCATGGGGCCCTGGAACTGGTTCCCATGCTGCCTCCACCTGGCTGGGATCAGGATCTGGGGTCCCACACCATCTCTGCCTAGCCCCTGTGTGGCAGGATTCGGCCTGAGGGATCCCCACTCAGGCAGGATTGGACTCTGGCTAGGTGGAGGCAGTGCAGGACCCTGGGGCCTGATCTAGGCATGTGGGGACAGCATGGAGCCCAATCCAGCCCACAGATAGACCCCATACCAGTCATCTGGCCTGCAAGGCCAAAACTGTGAGCATCACTGTGGTAGCCTATGGACTAGAATAGCATGCACAGGTTTTCATCACTGCTGCATGGAGTGGTAGGGTCTCTGCTTCCCATAACTGTCATAGTCCCACCTCCTCCTTCAAGAGACTGGTGAATTGTCCCTGCCATCTCTGCCCTGTGGCTTGTGAAGCGCTCTTCATTGCATGGCTGTCCTGACAGGGCTCCTGCTGCACTGCAGCTGCACCCCAGTTCAAAGAATGATCATTGACTCTCTTAACCCTGTGGTGACCATCTCCCATCCTACTGCAGTCCTCTCTCAAGGAGATAGCCTGGCAGCAGCAGACAACCAATAAATGCAACAAAATCATTGCAGATCTGCTGTGTAGGGAGGTCATGGCTCAGAGGGACCACGCAAAGGGAGAGAGACTATTCTGCAGCCGTCTCCTCAGGCTGTATTGAAGAGGGCTGTGCATGGTCTACAGAAGTCATTATGCTACAGTCCCTGTAGGGCAAACACCACAAACCCACTGGGCATAACCCCTGGATGAATTTGGAAGCATCTCATGCTGAGAAGCCTAATCTAACCCATTCAGTGGTCTTCTCACCCAAAGCTTGTTTACCTCATCTTCTCGCAGGGGACTAAGATGTTACCCTGGCCCCTCACTTAGCACAGCCTTTATTAAAATAATGAGGGGAGCTGTCTGGATAAGGACTAAGAACAGCTGGACTAGACTAAATTTTTTTTCCAATTTTCATTCCTACAAGTGAGACCAGATTTGCTCCACTCTTCCCGATCCAAGATTAATGTACCAATGTAATGTTACCATAAATTATCTGGTGATTTTTTTTTTCATTCAGAAAACATAAAACATAAAGCTGGCTTATAGTGCAGAATACAAAAGACCCATTATTAAGCAGCACCTCACATAAGAAATGCATTACACCTGTATCCCATGTTCTGTATTGCTTTTGGAAAGAAATGTAAGGTTTTTGACTTAAGAAACCCTGATGCTTTAGATCGTGGCAAGCTGACAAGCCACCTCAGTCTTTACCTGTTACAGGAACACCTGCTATCACCTCTGGTGTTCCCCAGGAGTCCTTAATTTAAATGAGAAGGGTACGCAGTGGGGGAGGCAAAGGCTACAGTGAGGGACCATGACAATTCTTCCCTATCTTGGTCTGAGAGACCCTGCAATGATTGGCTTCCAGACTATACTGCATGCCCTATGCATTTTCCCAAGCCTTCCCTAATAAAATGAATAGGGGATGGACTTGTGGAGGGATGAGGGAAGAAAAGGGAAGAATCTTAATTGCAATGGGTGGGACAGTTTTTCCTTTTTGTGGCTATCAGATCCAGCCATATTTAGAAAGGTCTTCATGATCATAGACAGTGGCTAGAATTCAGCTCAGAGCCTTTATTACATTTAAATAAATATACTTGACCATAGGCTGGTGTAGAAAAGAGAAGACACGAATGCTGCTTGCACTGAAAGAAAGAAGCTTGTTTGCAGTAACTACTTCAACAATGTTTTTGGATAACTGGAGCAAAACTAACAAGGCAGGACAATTCCCAGCACTTCCCTCTGGTGCTTTCCAAACTTTGCTTTCACTCTGCAATCAATGCAATATTTTCTTTATGCGTAAGAAGTAAACGCTGATATTTTGTGTATGTGTTATCATTCTCCCTTACCTTCTCCTGGTATTTCCCTAGGAAAATTCAGTGACAGCTTCTGCTCTTCCCCCTCTCAAACTTTTGATTTATTTTTTTAAATGTTTCTAAGTTTCCCCCTTTCTTTTCTTTTTTTATTTTACGTGTAAACTTCAGCTATTCTTGTCTGTGGCCATTGCTCACATTCCTTCCTTTTCCTCCGCTGTTTCGGTTTTAGCTGCTGCTTCCCTTTCACTAATGCTCAGTTAATTAGTTATTTGTAATTATTTCTCTTCCTATTTACTGGGCATGTATTTTTTCCTTGGAAGCTGCTGCATGATCCTTTGGAGTCAGTGTAATCTGATTCCAGTCCAGCTTGCTCTGTGCAAATCTATTGGCGTCATGGAGCTTGGCAGCTACAGCCCTGAGCAATCAACTGATAGAATCATCGGGCCAGCTCAGCCCTGAGAGCTAACTAACTCCACTTGCTGTCTGCCCTGTGTAGCAACAGATAAAAAGCAACTTGGGGATGCCCTGGTTGGAGCCAATTACAAAAAAGTGCTTTTTTGGCAACTGGCAATTCTGATCCTCTGTGTCCTCAAGAAAACAATAATTTCTTTTCCAACAATGATATGCATTAGATAGATGCAGAGAATGGAAATCCAGGCACTTCAAAGTAGGCATACCCAGCTAGTTAGAGTAAGGGAATGAGGAGCATGTCTCTTGCCTTCTACTCCCAGCTTTCCTACTCACTTGGAATATGACCCTAGGCCAGTTGCTTAATGGCTCTGTTAGTTTTGTTAGTTGCACAAAGCTAATGCCATTTACACTACCTACCTCCAAGGGTTGTTGCATGGTAGATTATCCATATTTACAACGCCACTCCAACCCTACTGTAAGCTATGTTGAAATTCTTGTTTGAGAGGTGGTACAAAGAGTCAGGGAAAGTATACGCGCTGATAAAGTGCAATCAGTGTTTTCCTGTCCAGAAAACTGCAGGCTAACAAAATAGCTTTACGGATAAGCAAGAGATAAACCTAAGTTCATGGCATGCTTCTCATTTATATATTTTCAGTATGTGTCCAACAGGGAGGCCATCTTGTATTCAATGCCAAACTGTAATTTTAGCTACAGATGTCCTCAAGGTGGGGTCAGGGTTATTAACTCCCTCCCCTACTTCCCACTAACATGATTAGGCCAGACTTGCCAATTATTCCTTTTCTTCACTTTACTTATTCTCACTTTATTTTTAGAAAATCAACACAGGAAAAGTTTAGATTCCTCACTGCTCCTCTGTAGCCAGGTAAACAGAATCTTTCTTCTGCCTTCAGTTTGCAAAACATTATATTCATATCTCTCAGATGAGGACCTAGCTATACTGTAATCAGCATTTTAGGTCCTCAGAACTCTCTGTCTGTTTCTGGCCATGCCTATTAGTCAAGACGAGTCAAAGGCTCTTGTTTGTACTGGTAGTAAGCTGCCCCTTTAGTCAGAGTAGCCAGCAGAAGCTCCTCTTCTTTCTCACTTCCAGGCACAATTCAGGACTCCAATCCTAATTCTTAATGCTTTCATTGGTCTGGGAGCATTGAGGCCTGGAATCTGTTCCTGACAAAACTCCTGAGTTTCCTATAAGCCTTTTGGGTTGCTAAACCTGTCCCTGCTTCTATATTTAAGACAGTCATAATAAGTTTGCAACCAGTGCAGCTCTGCAAGCAAAACAAGCCAGAAAGGTCTCAAAAGGCTTTTCCCATGTTCTGTTCCCAGTCTCATTCAACTAAAAATAACACAGAATAAACATGCACAAAATTAGAATATGTGCACCTGGCCACCCAGCCAGGTGAGTATTTTCCCTGAGTGTCTTCAAAACCCCTTTTCTCTCCAACAGAGACTCTTTCATTGGGGAAATAGAATCTAGCTACTCCCAAAGGATCTTGCATCAGTTGCAATGACTTTCCCTCCTACTCTAAGGCAGAGCCAGGGAAATAGTAATCTCAGATAAGCTTCCCCAAAAGCTCTTACAGCTACTTCCCATTTTCCTGTGTTTTGGGGAATGTGATTCTTAAAATCAGGAAATTACCCAAGAGGAAATTAGGATCCATAGGGATAAGAAGCTGACTGGGCTGGTGAAACATTGAGGAGCCAGTGTGGGGGTCTGGGCTGTGGACTCCCCTTGGGAAAACTCCACCTAGCCAAAGTCTAGCTGTTTCCAGAGTGTAGTGTGACACTCATCTTCCCCGAGGAACCTAGCTACTATGACAGAAGATGAAGCATGAAGGAGACAGGTTACACAGAAGGAAAACACCTGAGCATAAGCAACTGGACTTGAGGATATCAAGAGCAGAGTCCATGTTGAATAACTTTTATGCTTATCTGAATATTGTACCTGGTGCCCAGATACCACAGTAATTGGCACCTCATAATTGCCATTTACAGAATAGGATTGGCACCCCCATAAATACCATAAAGAGGCAGTCTTGCCTCTAGGAACCAGTAGTGAGTTTCTCACGCAGAACTAGCCAAGCAAGAATGAAAGGGGAAATAACAAGTACATGGGAAATATACCATATGGAAACACAGTGTCTTTCCTCTTAGAATTAAAGCAGTCTTGTATTGGCTTTAGTCCCCCTAAGGGCCCCAAACTACTTCATATTTGACTGATAAAAGACTAGTTGATTGGTTAATTACAAGTAAAGGCCTCCTTTCTAGGAATGCAAGGGTGTTTCAGTTTCTCTTGGGACCTCTTTGACCTCTCTGTGGAGGCTGAAACAAGGGCCCCAGTTATGAGGTTTTCTTAAAACCATTTCACAAAAGCCACTAAACAGCCATTATCAAGTCTTCAGGAGTCTCCTGGACTCTATATGGAGGTGGAGATAGTTAAAAATACTCATAATATGATATCTCAATTTCAAAAAGCGGGGAGTGAATTCAATGCCAATTTTGTGTGGATTGTTTTGTTCCATTTTGAAGCAATTGTACTGAAATATTTACCTCCAAATGAGAGTGTGCATAGTGTAATGCACAAGTTTATTTGACTGTTCAGAGTACAGTACAGTTGCTTGGGGCATGAATGATCGCCTTTCCATTGTACAACAAAAGGCACTGATTAACCCTCAGAGCTAAATTGTCTTTCCTACAAAATTATCCAGGGAGGGGACAAAGTACTGCTGAAGCTATAGGTCAGCTTATGAGTTTACCCTTTATTCTCTTCTGAGAAAAAGACTAAAGAGTACATATGCTTCAGACTGTACCGAACCCAAGGGTCCACAGGCACTCTTATCCCAATACTAGAGCACAGTGAATGTGCCTGGAGTGCCTGCACCTCCACACCTCTCCAGTTGATCATGTGTTTCTGTTTCTCACAGGAAATCTGGGATTGTTTTTCCTCCCCACTTGGGGCAGATCTGGACCCAGGATCCCTAAGAATGAAGAGCATGGGCCTCTTACCGACTGAGATACATGACCACACCACTAAGGTGGAAGCAGTAGTATATATGTTAGTCTCTGTAGACGGGTCACAAGTGGGAGACATACAATTTATGCCTCCCTCCAGAGGTGGGCCTATGACATGTAGAAGAAATTAGTGTTAATGTTTGTAAAGCTAACTTCTTTAGCTTTCAGAGCAGTATTTCTCCCAAGGTCATATGAAAGCATACTACATATAGCATCTGCTCCCTTACCTTACTCCTTCCATCCAGCCATGACCCCAAATGGCGGAGCTTTGTGCAGTACCATTTGTTTGCAAGGACAAGCTTTCAGGCTGGGGTCCTTTTTGTCCTGTTTTCTACCCTGTGTTCTCATCCATTCTGCACAGTAAATGGGAGCATCTGGATCTAAATTATGAGGACTTGGCATTTCATGAAGCCAGACCTGTTACCAAGAATTTGCTGGGGGGTAAGGTGGTTACTGGTTATACATAAAGGGTCCTGGTCAACACAAGCTTAATATGGGAACTGGGAATGCAATCAATTTGCTGGCAAGCTCTTTGGCAAAGCATTTCATATAAACTTAGTAGACAGGAAAGTTGCCACAGTGCAAGGCCAATAATCTCCTCAGTAATAATACAGAAGTGTGGAAGGGTGTGCATTTTTCTGCTATATTTACCCAAGTGCTGCAAATAAATTAAAAAGCAAAGCAGACACTCAGCTTTAATGTATGTTTCTTAGCTGAAGAATTGTTAAGGTTAAGAACAGTGCATCCAGTTGTAACTCTGTTGAAAGCTTTATAGATCTCTGCTGATTTAATTAGAGTGGAATGCATGAACTGGAGTCATTATTACCTGCTTTGCCATGACACAACCATATATAAGTTGCGTTCATATGACAGGAGTGTCCAGATTTTGCATCTACAACTTTGACAACAAAGCTGTGTTTGAAGTAAGGAGAAAAATACAACAGTTGCCCAGCCAATATAGCTAAACAAATGGAAACAGCCTTTAAGTCTTTCCCTGCCTCCACCCTTCCCAACAGCCTCATTATTGTAAATAATGCCCCACTTATTTGAAAATGCAATTTCACAACACAGGATGGATTTTGATACTTGCAATAAAAATGGTGCTTAAAGACTCCGCTCCCAAATTCTGAACAGAGTAGCTTGTGCCATTACAGTCCTGCTTAGTGCTTGGAATTGTTTTCAAATAATGGATACAATGACTGCTTTGAAGGAAAACTGTAGCATAACAAAAAAGTTCTCTCTAATTGCTGCATCTAAATATGAAGAAAAAAGAGCATACTTTAAGACAGGTTAAGGTCTTAACACTATGTATTTTTAAATGGCACTCTCCAAAATAAAATAAAAATAAGATAACCATCACTGCCTGTGTTAGAGTAAGGTGAAATGAATCAGTTTCCCCCATTAAGTGCATGGGAAATCAGAAATTTTAAAAGCTGTTGTAAATAAATTATTAATTTAAATAATTTATTACAATTATCTTAAAGTATCATTTAAAATAAGGCTCTGATGCTGCCACTATTTATGCATGTGAGCAACTTGTCTGATGAGAGTGAAGTACAATGGTACCAATCACTGTGTAAGACTATACACGATTGCTGGTCACACAGAAGCCTACCTCTGTTTGGGTAATATAAAAATTATATTAAATATAAAAAATGAAATTTAAAAAATATAAAATATAAAAATATGGAAAATATAGCCTCTTTTGCAGTAACTTTGAAAGACTCTGATTCCCAGTTCATTCACACAGTAAGGGTGAAGTTACATGCTGTGCTTAGACCATACTAAATCTGCAAAATGTTAAGCAGTGTTAAAGTTAAGACATGCTACAAACAGTTGCACATTAAGGGTTAATACTGTTTCTTGCCTACATAGCTCTGACTTGCCACTACAGGCTGGTGAGCAGGAGCATGGCTAGCAGCCAGGACACCTGGGCTATATTTCTGCTCCAAGGGCGACAGGGGGAAGCTTGGAGGAGTGCATCCTGGGATGCTGGAAGACTGCATATTACTCATTTTATCTCTGTGAAGCAGACTTAAGTTACCCTAACACAAGCTAGATAGCTGGCCCACAGTTAACCATTTCCTGGAATGGTGTAACCTTGAGACACTTAGAGCACTCGCATTTTAAATGCCATTAGTATGGTTTAACTGTAACATGTAACTTCACCCTGAGTCTTACAGCTCAAAGGACAGATTGATGGATGGGACACCTGTAGGACAAAAACTGAGGAAGGCTGCTGCAGGTGGGGACAAAGCTACAGTGGTGCAAAGCTAAGTGACTGCAAGTTCAGGAGTGCCAAGATTGGAGGAAGATGCAGCGGGCAGTTATATTTGTTATGTGGATCACTGGTAGCAGGGACTGACTCTAGGACCTTTGGTTCTAAATGTATTATTTCCTCCTGCCTGAAGTAAAAGAGCCTTCCTTCTCTGTTAGCCAAGGTTGTAATGGGATCAAATAGAATATCTGCTTCAACCCAGTAGTGTAACAAGGAGTGGGTGACCGTGGCACAAGCCCCAGGTGCCCACTTAAAAGGGGCATACGAAAAACAGCTGCTGCTAGTCCGGCTGCCACTGTTGCCACAGCTGTTCGCTACCCTTGTTGCCACTGCCAGTCAGAGTGCAGATCCCGGTAGTTATGCTTCTGCCCCAAATACCAGGAGAGGAGTGACAGGTTGGGGGATGTTTAACACCAGCATATCTCAAATGTGGTGTCATAAAATGGGTGGTATTAGCTGGAAGCAAACAGACACTGATTCTAAAAGCCTTAGGCAGAGCAACAGCAGCAAGACTGTTTGCCCAGCCTTCAAGTGGAAGGGAGCAGAGGCTTTAACTGACGTATGTAGGTGAAATTTATACATCTGCTGCACTAGTAACATTGGCCTTTACTCTCTGTCATTCACTGGAGCCCCTAGCTGTTAAATATTATTAAAATGCCATTAAATATTAAGAGAGACAACACAGCATCACTCACAGTTAGGGAGCTCCTGACACAGTGATGCTTCTAATAAACAGCTTTGACAATCAGTTTACATATGTTCTTATTTCAATTATATGAATTAGTAAACAGTGGTAAAGCATTATGAAGATGAAAATGGTCAGCTGTTATCATGAGAGTAGTATCATAATATCATAAATATCAAGTGTAAATATTTATTTAGCTCTCTAAGTAGAGAGGGGAGATATGGAATGAGCTCAAGACGAGACCTCACTAACACAATTTTCCAAGTCATGCTCATGGCTAGCTGTGGTGTGCTGCGCTATGCAAAATGCAGCTATGTTACTGGGAGAAGTGGGCAGTGCTTCCAGTGGCAGCTGAGGCATTACTATTTGTATGATGTTAGCCCTTTGAGGCTCCAGCTTAGATCATGGCACCACTGTTGTAGATACTGCTGAGACACATGATGAGGGACAGTCCCTGCCCCAAAAAACACTTAAGAGGAGACAGTAGGAATAGAAAAGGTCTTGCCCAGGTCACACATCAAGTTAGTGGCTAAGTTTGGATCAGAACCCACATCTCCAGCCTCCCACTTCTGCATCCTGTGCACCAGCAGCCACAGCCAGTGAACAACAGCCTCTTGTGAGAGTGTGTGTGTTTTGTGGGACAAGGGAAAGGGAGCAAAGCATTGAACATTGTATTAAAATTGAAAGTCAAGGAAATCTGTCTTCCCTGCTCTCTCTGCACCCTGACCCTTAAAGGTCAAGTATGCTCTGCCAAACTTTTAAAACACACACATACAAATAAATTATGTAGGCTTATCATTGCTGTCATTGATACATTTTTTACTCTTCCAAGGAATGTCAGGGGGTCACAACATCTTTTAACTCTTGAGTAATGGATGGCCTTCCCCAAAAGCTTAAAAAACTGGCTACAGCCTATGTGCTAGGAACCGTGAGGTTCATTTTACTTCTCAGCTGCTCTTCCTTTGGGTGGGGGAGCGAGAGCTGCTTCTGGAAAGATCTGGGTGGCTCACACCAGGATCTAAAGTATTATAATGAATCATAGTGATTTGCCTTGACAGGCATTTTGTCGCAATCTGTATCAAAATTTCTGCCTTCATTATGGTTCCCACTGCATCAAAATAATCATCGTTACATTTTGAATAGTTTTCTTTGAAAAGGCTGCTTCACAGACTAGTGTGTAGAGAGATCTTTTCACTTGCTAGCCAAGTAAAGCCATATCTGGGATCAATTGCAGCAGCTGCTCTGTCTAGGTGAAACTGCACTATGGAGGTTTTAAGATGGAAAACGGAGAATTAGGTATCCAACCAAACTGCAGGGTGGGACATGGAAGTGCATCACAAACTAATTGCCCAGCTAGAATTTGCCTCCTAAGATTGTTAAAAGCCCCAAAGAACTTTTAATGATCGCAAGCAGTCCAAACCTCGCAAAACATCTTTTCTTGCTGTAATACCTTTGCAGGGGGGTTCGACGAGAGCCGCTTCCACGTGGTGATCCCTGGTAATGTCTCTGATGGCCAAGAGCTCCCGAACCAACAAAAACACCAAAGCGCACAAAGATAAAGATACAACCCCATTTTTGTCAAATGAAAAAACATTTGCGGTGGGAAGGGAGGAGGGCAGCCACCCTGGCACCTGGTCCCGTCTTGTGGTCCAACCTACCTGTCAGCTCTTTCCTGGCCCCACCTCACCTCCAGTCTCTTGCCTGCCACAATTTTGATGTTACTGTACTTGTTGTTGGTGGGTGATCCCTGGGGCCAGGAGTAACCTCACAGTTCACTTTGCCTGCCTGGCCAGGGGAATGTGTTGTCTCTCAAGTGCTTCCCATTAAGGCTTCTTGTAGGCATCTGAGCACCTGTTGGGGCTTCAGCTGTTGCAGCCTTAACCCTGCTTCTCTCTGGCTGCACCCACAGCCTTGGTTCACTGTTTAAGACCTCAGCTCCCAGGTATCAGGCCTGCCTTGGGGGCAGCCCCTCTTGGGGTTCCAGTCTCATCACATCAGGCTCAGACCCCCGAGCTTTGGGCTAGCTTCTAGCACCTATAGCAGGGGAGTGCCACCCAGGCACCTCTGTTCATTGTCTCCTCCACCCCTATAGTCACAACCCAGTCCTCACATGTTAAGCTCAAAACAGAACAAAAACACAAGCCAGCTGCTTCATAAAACAAATAGTCTCCCTCCCTCAGGGTAAATGTTGCCTGCAGGCCCTACCTCTATCAGACCCATCTCACCCCCAGCTTCCCTGGGTGGTTTGGGTGTCTCTCTCCATCTCTAGCAGCCCCTCTCTCCCATGAGCTCCTCTCCTTGCTGCAAGGTGGGACTGTGTGCCAAAAACACCCGCCACCTTGACTTGTAAGATGTTGGCATGCTAGAGGTGGATAGTAGCAGGGCTGTGAGGGGCTTGAGCCTTGTTGTGGCAGTGCAGCCTTGGCTCCTTCCCCACCATCTGCCCCAAGGTGCGTGTGCCAAGCAAAATGCCTTTGTGTGCCACACTCTGGCACCCGTGCCAGGGGTTGCCTACCTTTGGCTTAGAAAGTACTTCTGAAACACTTATTTCCACACAGTAAGTGTTGTGAGTCTGGAGAAGTTGATTGGAAATGTTGAGATAAATTGTCATCTACAGTCCCTAATTATAAGAACAAGAGTGTTCCAGTAAATAGGGAAGGCATCAGTGACTCCATTAATCAATGAGGAGGCCAATCCAAGATCCACAGATTCAACTGCACATATGGCAAATAGTTCCAGGAGGAAGGAGTAGATCCTGGTGATGTCAGGTCATAGCTCTTCCCCTTTTTTCTCTCATCTATCTGCCTTCTTAGTGAGGAAAGTTTGCTCAAAATGACAGACGCCCTATTGTATATCACAGCACCACTTGGGGTTGATTCAGTACTTAAGTCTCTCAGATATTAATGTTAATATTGCATTTCTTCAGATTAGTCTTCAAGTTGTCCTTGAATCTCTTCCTTTGCCCATCTCTAGAGTAATGACCATTGGTGATTTGGACATATAGGATACTTTTACATGTGCTCCAGGGGTGGGAGTGCTTTAATTAGAGCAGCTCTAAGAGCCACTCTAATTAAGTTCCACTGTGTCTTGTGTAGCAGCATCCCTGCGCTTAAAAATAGCAGTGGGGGCACTTGAACTAACTCTTATTTGACAAACTTTAGTTCAAGTGCCCCCACTGCCATTTTTAAGGGAGGGGGCGCTGATATATGGTATGCAGGGGGCTGCTGGAGCGCGGTAATTGCCATGTTCCAGCAGACTTGATTAATCGAGTCTGCCCCCAATGTGCTGGAATTCCAGCATGTTGGAGCAGCCTCTGCACTCATGTATAGGTGCCCATAGGGTCTGGTTTGCGAGCCAATTGTCAGGCATCCTTATGATATGTCCTGTCAATAGAACTGGTGCTGTATAAACATAGCTTCAATGCTTGTGATGTTTGCTTGAGCCAGAGCACTGATGTTCATTGTTCTGTCCTTCCAGCCCTGGGTGCAGATGCTCCATTGGTATAAATTGGCATGGCTCCACTGAAGCCAACAAAACTATGCTGATCTACATCAGCTGAAGATTTGACCCTTGAGATCCTGCACCTGGTATCCAACAACCACAGTAGCATTGCTAACCCCATTTGTACTCAAGAAAAGTTAGGATTTGCACTTGTTGAGATTATCCCTGTTAGCAAAGCATGGGTATGTGGTGCATGTAGTGTGAAGTCTGTGGAAGTGTACTGAATTTAGCATATGGCAATCAAAGGAAATCAGGGCAAAAATTTGAAAGGGAGCATTTAAAATAGTTCCTTGGCAAAATTAGTAAAATAAACTAGAAAGACTGTACAAAAATATTAATTCATTTGGAAGTGTTATTTTACCAAGTATTGAGACTAAAGATAATTCTCAAAGTATGGATCTGAATTGGCTTTTTTCCTGATTTAAGTGCATATTTTAATGCAAACTTAACCACAGAGTTACTACCAACATCTGCAGGGTAAACTTAACATTTCCAGGAGCTAGGAGCCCTCTCTACCTGTTATACAGAGCTTGTAAGCTCTGAGAAACATTCCTTCCAGAATCTCTGTTTGGGTACAAAAATCACACAAGTAGGTGCTATTAACCCTCGTTATTCAGAGAACTTACTCCAGTGAATTTCCATCCACCTCCTGCCCTCCCCACACTGGGATGAACTCCTGACACTAGCCCACATTATAGTTTGAAGACAGATTGAAATCTTTTGATTTTGACATCATTTTATTTTTCATTTCCACACTGTAAATGTCAGAGAAAAAATACCCTATAAAATTATACTCCAGAAAAGATGATAATTACTTCCAATCGAATCATGGCCTTGAATGTTTAACAAATTTGACCACAACTGGAATTTCATTATCTGATAAGGACTTTTTTTTTATTTCAAAGTCGTTTTCTTACTAATAATGAAAAAGGATTGAGGACCCAGATAACAATACCTGAATCAACTGTAGAAACTAGGAGATGGGAAATTGTGTTTAACCCTGAAATAGAGGCCACATCAGTTTTATTTATTTCAGTGGTGAGAAGTAAGATGCAGAAATCTGATCTTATATGGCTGTATGCATGTAGGATTTGACCTTGACCTCTCACTTCCATGGCGTGATAATATTTTGCATTTCCATGGTCATACATAGATCTCAAAACAGTTTACAAATATAAGTCATGACTCCTCACAGCCCTACTCCCCTTTATGTTGGGTAACTCCATAGAAATCAATGGTGCTATACTGGCATAAAACTAAGGTGATGCAATGGGGAATCAGGCCCCTCATAGTAAAAAAATACATTGTCTTAGAGCTAGTCATAAAATATTTGCATTAGAAATTAAAACACTGAAAATCCACTTCTTACTTCAAGGAGGAGCAGTTAGGTTGACAGTGGGCTTGTCTACATGTGCAATTTAATGCAATTGAATATACCGCGGCTCAGTTGGAGCCACAGTAAACGAATCCCAAGATCATTGTCTACATGTGTTTAAGCATACTGATTTACTGCAGTGCTGGATACCTAGAACTGTCCCTTGGGGGGTGGGGGGCACAAATTGGAGCGACCGCCCCGGGCCCCATGCTTTGGGAGCCCCCACAGACAGTGCTGTACAGGTGCCGCCACAGCTGCCATACGCCACTGGCTCTGCCGTGGCTGCAGCTTCCACTGCAGCCTCCATGTGCTGCCAGCTCCGCTCTCCGGCTGCTTGCCACCCCTCCCCGCTCCAGTCCTGCACAGGCTGATATGCCCCAGGCCCTGCACACCACTTAGGGATGGCTCTGTGGATATTACTTGTATCTGGCAGGACTATCCAGCAGCACACTAAATTAGTCTACTGCACCCAACTTGCCATGCATGTTTAGATGGTGATGCTTTACTGCGCAGCAAATTAGTCTGCTGTGCCCGCAGTCTCTGCCATAGATTAATGGTAGATGTCCCCGCAGTCTCTGCCATAGCCAAGATGTTATTGCAGTTTAGACTGATTATTACTGTGGCTATGTTTATTTATGTATGCAATCTGATACCAGGATAATTTTCCTGGAGTTTTCTGAGATGCTTTTTTGACTTTCAAGCTAGACTTGGACACAGACTCCACCCTGCAAACACTTGATCTGCTTCCCTTTAAACACATGAGTAACACAGCTGAAATCAGTAGGTTATTAATTTACATATTTAAGGATAAGTGACCCTTCTGAATACCTGCTCTAGGCTTAACTTATCAAGAAGCTAGAACCCAAATCCATGTGATGAATCATAACCTTGATCCTGTACACTTGTCCTGATTTAGCAGGTGAATTTTGTTCCTGCTTCCTGGTCACATTCTTGTGCTCAGGAGACAGCAGAAGCCATACTTTTATAAAGTTTATTACAGTGAATGGGAAAGAGCAGGCTGTAAAGCATGGGGGCACTAGCTGGAGCCAAAGGCAGGTTGTCTGTGCAGAAAAGGGAGCTGGCATTGCAAGAGCTGAAGAAAGAGGTGTACTGCGGGATGATCAACTTAGCAGCAGAGAAGCCAGAGGGAACAGTGAGGGAGATTGAACAGTGAGTGTCATGAAGTAAACACCTCCTTATCCCTCCAACAGCCAGCACTAAGAATGAGTGTTTTACCACTTCTTAGTGACCCAAAGTAGAAATCATGGATGGAAGGATTTTCCCCTGATGATGCCACTAATGTAGCATGTGCCAGTTGTCTTGCTAATGCTCAGCAGAGAGCACAGGGTATTGATACAAACAGCTGGGTACCTTGGCACTCACAAGTGCATGAAGAGCAGACATCCTTCTATACATGGAAAAATCACTCTCAATACATTTCATGCAGTAGTTGCTATTCTGTGAGCTGACTGCATTAGGAGGAAAGAAATTAAAAATGGCAGTTGACTCACTTAAAAAAATACTTGACTGCACATTGCAAATGAAATAGAGTCCTTTAATGCTTACCTATATATATATATATATATATATATATATATATATATATATATATATATATAAACTGTCTAATCCTTCAATGATTTACATTTAAAAAGAAAACAGCTGTGTGTATATCATAGGCAAACCTTCAGCATTTACAAAATGTTTTCCCTTTCTTGAACAGATTTGGGGCCTGATTCTCAGTTATACTAAGGTCCCAGCACGCTACTTTTAAATTCCTTTTAACAGCCAAAAAAGTATGTAAAAAGGTCCTGGATGGAAATGTGACATAGACCCACTGTATTTATAGAAGCTGCTATATTAATGTTTTTACATGTTTTACTGTTTCCTATTACTGCATTTTTGAAGCTGCAACTTTCCAAGTAAGAAAATTACCTGTCTGGCCTTTGCTCTGGGGGTGAGCTGAGAAATTCAGAACCTGCTAATGAATTCATCCAACCTCCTTGAGGTCTCTTTGGGAGAAAGAGGAGAAAGCCTGTACTTCAGTATGCCACACTTTTTTTCCATTTTCCCTTCATATATCTATGCCAGGGCAGTGTTAAAATGAAATTGCAAAGGAAGAGCAGCCTACATCACAGCATCATTAATGCGTACAAGAAACCATAGAATACACTACCACCTTTAGCCAGTTCTTTGAGGGGGACCTTCACTTTCCTCATCCACTGCTCAAAGACCCTTTAATAATCCATATCTGAAGATAACTACTGTCCAAGATAAATCACCTATGCACACCTGTAGAAATAAAACTAGCACTTTGGCAACTGAGCTCCAAAAAGTCAAAGGTTAACTCTTCTGGCTAATGGGTCCCATATCCTTCTTCTCTGTTGCCTAGCTCCTGGAGAACACAATCATTCTTCTGGTCTGCCATGTCCTCTCCGGCTCTGACAAACTTCTCCCATATGGCTGTGGCCTCCTCTTTCCCCCACAGTAGCCAAAGAGACACTCATGAGAACAAAGTGGCTGTTGTACCTGGGGCAGTCCCAGATCTCATCCAGCTTTGAGCTTCCACTGTTACTGTCCTTCTGCTGTCCCCTGGTCTCAAGTGGGCATTCATAATTCTCATCTCTTCTAGCAGTGAAGCATGTGACCTGTCACACACCTTTGGGGTGCTTCTCACAAGGGGTCAGATACCTGAGGTCATATTTCTGTAGGCTTACAGTCGACTACTGTAACCTTACAAGGGGCCTATTAAGCATCCCTACCAGAGGCCCCCCAATGAAATAAATCCAGATCTCAGCTGGGCACACTCTTTCTCATCTGCAACACAAATGGCTGCATCCTGCTGCTCCTCCTAGTCTACTGCTTCATTTGCACTATAAGCATGTTCTGCTCACATGCAAGTGTGTATGAGTGAAAACCTATAAGCATGTTTTGAAATACTTATGGCTGCCCAAAAAATGTGTTACAACATTTTTTGGCATCTCTGGCATATTTAGTTCATTACCTATAATTATTTGCATTCTAGTAGCACTGAGAGGCCCCAGTTGTGATCAGCATCTCACAGTGGAAAGAACTGTATACATGCAGATAAAGCAACAGCTCTTGTTGCACTGAGCCTACAGTTGGAATAAACACATCAGGAAAATACTATGACCCCCATTTACATATGGGGAGGTGAGTATCTTGCCTATGGTCACTCAGGGATTGGTACAGTACAGCTAGAAATTGAACCGGATCTCCTGAGTCACAGTCCAGTACTGTAAGACCATCTGTCCTCTCCCAGCCTAAGTAATTCCTTCTATTGCCTATGATTCATGGTGGACAAAGCTGATGATGCTATTGTCTGGGCAGTCCCTGAGGTTCTAGGAAGATACTGTGGATTTTATTAGCATGCTGCATATTTTACATTTATAAAAAAGCATCCAGAGTACAGGGGGATTTAGGGTAAACTCAGAGAAATAAAGGAATGAAAATGCATAACACAGCACATTCAAATGTGCCATTCTGACAAATGCTGGGCCATCCTCTCCTGTGGAAGACCTGTAGGAAGGGACAACAGTGGAGAGAAATGCATCATGACATGTAGGAGGGGCTCTGGGGCTGCAGATCTGGGGATCCATGTCCCCTTCCAAGTTTGTGGATCTCTGGGGTATCAAGGGAGTGGAAACCTCTTTCATGCTGAGCCTACAGCCATAATAGATGAGGTCACTGAAGCCATACTATCATTGGATGGGTCCCAGCATGGCTGCGCAGTGTGGAAGAGAGTCGTGTTATCTCCTAAGGGGAGCTGAGGGTCTCATTTCTCTTATGCTAACCCCTCCTATTCCCTGAAATCCACTGAATCCTTTGCAGATGAAGAAGCCATAAAGGGGCTTCTGCATGGGGGGGGGGGGGGCGGTCTATATTATAAGTGGGTAGCATTTACCTCCTCCTGCTCATCAACATGCTATTAACCTTCTTTGTGTGCCATCTCCAGGAGGTGACCTGAGCTGTGGACAGAACACGTTATTTATTTTCTGCCCATACTGGGACAAACATGCCTGAGCCATGACCTCATTTTGCAATGATGCATAAACATGCTGGGGGTTTATCCGCAGCTGGTGTACATGTGTATAGTGCCATTGATTTTACTAAAGCTGTGTCTGTTTACACCAGCTGACTATCAGGTCTGGTGATTCTGGTAGTGTTAATAAATCCTAAAGGAACGTAGGAATTGCCATTCAGAGTCAGACCCGCAGTCCATCGAGCCCAGGATCCTCTCTCCAACAGATATGGGATCACTTGCCCTCCAGGAAGGTCTCATTGTAATCTCTAACAGTTAGAGACTGGTTTATGCCTTAAAGTGAGACATTATAAAGTCTGCGTGCATGTATATGATATACGTGTCTCTGGAGCTGATTGTCTCCTGACTCTGCTTCACATCTAGCTAGTGGCTCTCTGAGGGAGAGTTCTGAAGGTGCCATTTCCACTCCTAAGTCAAAATGAAATTCACTTCAGAGTCTTGAAAATCCCCTGGCAAAAGAAGAAATATTTTTAAAAATCCCCTTTTTTTTAACTTAATGTGTCATGTTGCCTTCAGTCAAAATAAAAATCACACCGAAATGCAGGGCTGCAAAAATGTTCTTCATGAAACAGACAAAGAAAGAGTCCTTCCCACTTTCTCACCACTCCCATGCCTCCTCCCATTTTACAGATGAGAAAACTGAGGCATTTGTTCACCCAGTTTACCTGAAGTCACCCAGCAATGAGATGCAGAGCCAGGAAAAAAAGCCATTTCCCTCACCTTTCCTCACCCTTTCTCTTCTGCCATCTTCTAATCATTCCTTGTTGTTTCAACCACCCTGAAAACTACCCCCCACCTCCCCATATAGATGTTCTAGGCAGACAACAGGGAGACGGCAGCAGAGGTGGACTTAGATTATGATTACTAGTAGTTTAGCCAAAGAAGGGACCTTTGATTATAATATAAGCAGAGAATTACAAAATTAAAATAACAGGGCGTATGATTTACAAAATTGGGAGCTGTGATGTCCAGAGCCTTGGTCTGGAAATAGAGACTCCAGAAACAGAGTCCAGAGAGTAGATTGTCAAAGGAGCTCAGCTTTCATGTAGGCATGTAAATACAGTTGCCCAGCCTTTAATGCTGGCTGTCTAAATAGGAGCTGTCAGGTACTAAGCTCTTTGGAAAGTCCAGTCCTAGGCTTTGCCATGAGCTCTGAGCCAACAGACCCACATGGAGTGCAGGACCGGGGCCCTAGCATGTGGATTTTTTTTTCTTCCTTTGCTATCACCTAGCCTGCCCATCTCTCAGTTTCCCCATCGGCAGAATGGGTAAATGCTTATTAGCATGTGGATTTTTTCCCCCCTCCCTTTGCTATGACATAGCCTGTCCATCTCTCAGTTTCCCCATCGGTAGAATGGGTATATAGTTATTTCCTCTCCCTTTGAGAGATCATTGGATGAAAGCTGCTGTGGAAAATAAAAGGCACATGTCAAGGTGCTGAAGACAAATTATTATGATAGGATTGGCATTTCCACAGCAATAGCTGGGTGAAAGAGATGGAGCTGTTAAAACGAAAACAGGGGGAGGGTCACCGCCTGTCAATCCCAATAAGTAAACACTCATTTGATGTAGTTCTTTCAAAAAAAGAAAAAGAAAAACAGGAAAAATCCTGGAAGCAGCCATGTATGTTTATTTTAAATGTATCCTCTAAATATTTACACTGCGAGCAACCTAAATGGAAAGAAAAGGGGGGGGGGGGACTGGAACTTTTGTCAGCAAAACAGATTGTGAAATGCCTGGAGGGACTCGGAGATGTATTGGGGGGGGGGGTAGGAATTTTCCATGCGATTGTAAAACATCAGCTCAAATGCTTATGATCCCCACAGCCAGTGAATGGCAAAGCTTCAATCAGCTGGGTGGGTGTTGTTTTTTTTTTTCCTTTTTTTCTTCTTTCTGTTCTGTAGAGAGGCAGAGACAGAGCCGCTTCACCAACTTCTGTTGACTGTTCCTTTTTTCTCCTGATTGAAATGTGTTGTTAAACACGATCCCACATAATCTCAGCAGAGGGTTTCTCTCTCCCCCTCTCTCGCTTCCCCCCACCCCTCCCTGTCCTTCTGGGAAACTGCGATCCGTGCCATCGGTGCTTGATTATTTGCAAACTCCCTTGGCTTTTTTTTTTTTTTTTATTTTTTTTCTTTTCCTCCTCTCTCGCTGCCTCCGTCTCGCTCGCTCTCCTGCCTCCCGTGCAACTTTTGCAGACACCCCCAAGGCGCGCAGACATGTTGAGCTGAGAGCTGAGGGGGGATCGGCGCAGTCCCCCCTGCCCCACCCCCACGGGCCCAAACCTGGGGGCCCTCTAGCCACCTCCCCCCCCAACCCTTGACCTGTCCACTGTGCATCGCCGCCCCCCTCCCCTCCCCTCCCAGCCCCTTCCTTTGCGGCGGCGGCGGCGGCGTTTTTGTTAGATGGACAGGAGCAAGGCTGGATGTTTCTGCCGGCCCCCGCGCTGAAGTGAGGCAGTGATGCAGGAGGCTGGCAGCTTCGGCTCTACGGAGAGACACAGGCTCAAGATGGCAGATGGGTACTGAGTTTGGGGGGCTGCGATCTCGCTTCATCGCCGGTGTGGTTGCCATGCATTACAGACATCCTCGCACCGATGGCCCCCATGTACGAAGGTAAGGGCTCGCGTGCCCTCCGCCTCCCCCCACCCCCAGCCCTGTCCTTTGGACATCTCTTTCCAGCCACCTCTCACCAGAAAAAAAAAACACAAAACCCAGCCACCCCCAAATGACCACAGATCCCAGAGCAGGAGCTGTCTGTCTGGCCCTGCTTTTTTTAAGCCCCAAAGAGCCCTGCCGATGGGTGAGATTTGCTCCCCTTTCCCCTCCCCATATGATGAAAAAAAAAAATCTATATATCTCCTGACCCCTCTTTCATGGGGTGTCTCTGTCCCTGCTTCTTTCTTTCTTTCTTTTGCCCATCTTGGTCCTTGGTGGGGAAGGGAAGGGGTGGAAAAGTCCATTTCAGAGCCGAGCAGAACAATGAAATAGAGACTAAGATTGCCCTGCGATTGCTCTGTGTGTGTCTCCTCTGCGCTGCGTGTGTGAAATGTAGTTTAATTCCCAGCTCCGAACACCCCGTTCCTTTTGCATAATCTCCAAGAGGCGTTTGCTTTTCTTTTATTATTATTATGATGATGATTTTTTTTCTGGCTGTTTTGCTGATCAACTTGATTTTTTTTTCATGGTTAAAAAAAACCTGTGTGGCTGTAGGTATAAATGTCAAGGGGGGGAAGAGGGGGGGGATTTCTTGCACCAGGCTGTCAGTTCTTTCAGTTTCCAGTTAAATCAACCCCAGGGTGGAGGTGGGTGGGGGTTGCAGTGAAAATGAAAAGTCAACTCACTTAGTTTCCCCAGTGTTTAAAAAAAATACACCCGTAAACATATTTAGGATACATGTGAAAAGAAAGGAAAAGAAAAAAAAAATCTGGCTTCATTTAAATCACCTAGCGTTGTATTTATTTCCTTCCCCTTCTGTCACCCTTTCTGGTTTGGAATTGATTAAAGAGCATTACATAAACTAGAGAAAAATCCACCCGGCTTTATTTTATTTTATTTTATTTCATTCAGTCGTGCCCTGGTGATTGATTTGTAGCAAGGGAGGATTTAAATGTCTGGGAAGGAGAGAGGAATGGGGGGAACAATACTTTTATCTGGATAGGGAGGCTGATAAAACTTATCGGAGAAGAATATCTAATATTAGTTGAAGTGTCCTAAATGAACCAGCTTTCTTGATGATCTAAAGTTACCGATCTGCCTATTGATGGCTAGGATGAGTCTGGGTGGTTTAAAATGTGTGGCTAAAAAATAGTTTGAACTCAGAAAGAAACAAAGGGGATTGTTTTAGAGGCAACAGAAAGAAATATTATTCCAATCTTTTCTTCCCTGGTTCTGAAGAATATGTGGGTTTTATGTAGCCATTGCTATTTTTTTCCCCTTTGCAACTTGCACTGATTAGAAGACGTACAGTGGATCTGTGGAACGAGAGCCTGCAAAGCAAAGAAGGATATTCATTATTAAATTGTGTTGGTAAAAAAGGGGCCACAGTTAGTGCTGGAACTGTTGGGAGTGTTGAAATGAAATGAAACAATGTTTCTCTTTAAATACCTCCTGGAGGCGCCCTCTGCCGGACATTTGGGTCTGTTTTAGAAAAGAAACTTGCTGTTGAATGAGGAACTGTAAGGACAGGTTTTGCCTTTTTAGAAGGAAATAAAAAGTGTCTCTGGTTCAGCCAGCTTTTCTTTTTCAGTGCTAATCTCACGGGGTTGCTCTGCCCTGCATCTCAGCTGGACCAGAATTGCATTGCTCCCTGCTCTTCTAGTCCTGGGCTCCATGCTTCCCAGCAGTGTCACTGCCCCCGAATCCTCATCCATGTCACAGATTTGGGGCCTCATGTATGGTAATACTGCTGGCATATTTCTGTCCTGAGCCAGGTCAGTTCTTTTCTATTCCAGACTTGGACCACCTGCACAGCTAGTCCAGTTTACCTTAGGCCTGACCTGCATCCCACAGTTGGCTATTCCTGTTCTTGAGTCTATCCGAGGCAGAGACGACTAATCAGGTTGGGTTATGCAGTGATTTTCTTAAGTCCACTGCAAGGTGGGGCAAACCAAGATCAGATTAATTTCTGACCTCAGCTGTATGATGGCTCCCTCCAGGTCCCCAGAGTTGGTGCATTTCACTTCAAGTCTCGCTCACAGATTCACAGATGTTTAGGGATGGGAGGGACCTAATGAGATTATTGGGTCCAGCCCCCCTGCTCTGGGCAGGAAAGACTGCTGGGGTCAAATAACCCCCAGCAAGGTGTGTGTCCAGCCTCCTTTTGAAGATCTCCATGCCCTTGGTATGAGGATGGACTAATGAAGTAGGCCCATAGGGCAGTATGAACACAATTCTTACCTTCCTTCCTTTGGGATGCATCCTTTCTCGATATTTTTCATTAAGTGCTCTTTCTGGGAAAGCACACGGCACCTTCTCTAACTGTGAAATATTATACAGGAAGAATAGACTTCAACCTTGTGGGAGCCAAAATACAGGATTCTTATCAAACCTGGTGGTGACACACATAAGCTTTTAGTATGAGTTGTAAGTTACTGTGCCTTCAGGATAAAGGAGGATTGTTTGGAACCAAACTGCAATAGCACTACAGCAGGGAGGGTCACACATCCAATCTCTGCATCATAGGGATACACCCCTGTCCTTAAAATGGGCAAATTTGATTGAAACATTCAATCTGAAACAGTTGGTACAAGGGAGCGTGTGGAATTTAGATTAATTTTGCATTAGAATAGGTTGAGGGTTGGGTTGCATTTGCAGGGTGGGGGGTGTTAATGAACACTATTTCCTTCCTCCTAGTCATGAGAATTCTTCCGAGTTCCTTGTCACATCCAGGGGTGTGGATGGAAACATTTTTACTTGAACATGGAATGTGTTTTTATCCTCTCAAAAGGAGATGGTGTGGTTCTGGTCCATCCTTCCATAAATTATAGTCTGCATATCACAAACTCTCTGTAGCCTTCCCCTGGAACATCAAGTATGTTTAGGCCACCAACAAAAACACAACAGCAGATGTGTTGGATCAGCGCTGTGATGTGTGTGGCAGCCCTTATACTCCTATTGTTAGATTCCTGCCATGTAAATTGATCATTGTTGTTAAAACAAACATACCCCCCCACAACCACCAGCAGCAAAAAAAAGGACAAAATATTTGATAAGGTGTCTCTTCTAACAATACAGGTTTGAATAATACAGGCTTTTTACAATGATGTGCCCTGGTAAAAAATGTTACACTGAAACTGTTATCAAATCATTCCAATATATCTTTATGTAAGCAAAGTATAACACACACCATCTGCACAAAGACCTGTACAGTTCTGAAGGCAAAGGTGAATACTATGCTTAAGTGTATTAAGCAGCTGGTACATGTACCAGTTCTTCTGAGCAGTAATGTCCACTCTAGTTAAAAAAGAAATCATAGGGTAAGGTCCCACTAAAGTTGGCAACAGTATTGCTACTGATTTCATTAGGGCAGGATTTTGCCCATCACGTTCCCAATGCACTGGCCTTTCTTATTTATGAGGGTTTTTTTTTTAATCTTTTAAAACTAGTAGGTAAATGGAAGGAAACAAAACAGACCACATAGAATCAAAATAGAAAGTGAACTCCAACTGACCTCCAGTGCTTAATTTGGGTTACTTTAGTCTTAACCTAGACTGGAAAATATACTGGGCTCAGAACAGAAACTATGGGGAGTGGTCTTTAAAAATCACATGCCCGGTTTCTCACCTATTGTGAATCAGCACAAGTCCACTGGCTTCACTGCTTCAAGCCAGTTGGGGATCCGGCCATATGAATCTAACCCAGAGAGATGATGGCCTCTCATCCAACTCCCCTTCTGCATACTCAAGATCATTTGCAAGAGTTAAACTGAGTAAAATTTCCCCCTGTGAAAAGAGCAAGCAGGCCTGTATACCACTTGTGACCCACTCAAGCCTTCAGTTAAGAGGGCTTAAAACTGGACTTAATTAGGGGCCAGGCATTGTGCCCTAGCGTGAATTTCATCTATGGCTCCCTTAGTGGTTCTCTAAAGCCAGAATTTTACACTGTTTAAAGCAGGGATGCTTAACAGGCATGTATTTGCTTTCACCTCCACTTTAAAAACAAGTATTGCCATGTGTTTTGGTTTTGCTCCCTTTTGCTTTGCTTATTACTTATCCTTGACAACTTTGTTGCAGTTTGCAGTATATTTTTAGCATTCACTAGTTTTATATGTGGGTGGCTTATGGAATTAATACCTGTAATTTTTGTATATTATACCTAACTGTTGTGAGGATGCTTATGGGGCTCTGTGCAATCACGGGAGGGCCGCTTACATGGAACTCCTGGCAAGATTAGGCCTGGGGTCCTTGGAGGCCTGCAGCTGTGACCCTGCACACATCACAAGTCAGATTGCATTTACCTAGCAAATGTTTTCCCAGCTCCTTTGGGGCAGGCAGCAGAGATAGGCAAAATGCAATGATTTTTTTCACTGGATCGCCAAAAGCTTTATGATACACAGACCTTCTGATCAAAGGGGTAGAACCAAGGGCACTTTGCAAAGGTCTTTGCTCCAATAGTTTGTGCACTGAGATGAGAACTGGAAGGTGCTTCCTACTGATGAGATAATAACTATAGCTTGAGCTAAATTAATACTAGGACCATTGGTTTGGGGTTTTATTAGCTCAGGATATGGTTATAGCCAAGATAACAGGAAGCCCTCTCCAGTTATAATTATTGTTCGTATTATTGGGCGGAGTCTAGTGTGTCAATACTGAGCAGATGCAATGGTGGAAAATGCTGCTTTATTTTCTGAAGTGGAAGCAGCACAGCAGGGTCTGAGTGGTGGAGGATGATGGGCAATGCTTTCTGAGGGGTTTCACTGGTTAGAATGTGGGAATCTGCATGGTAATTATTGTCTTCCAGTTTGGGCTTGATCCTGCGTGTGCCTAAAAATGAGCTTGACTTGACCCCGGTGACACACCCCATTGTTTTCCTCTGGACTCTTTCTTCTTGCCTGCATAAAGAGACCCAAGAGGATCAGGCCCAAATTTGGATTTAGTGAGCAGTTTTCTGCAATGGAGACTGGGGTGTTGTAGAGCTGACCTCAGGCAGATCATTAGGGGCGTATCCACTGTGTCTGTGCCAAGGTCCACATGTGCCTAACCCTAGAATTGAGGTGAGGTAGCTGTCGTAGGGTGGCCTTGAACCTGTTCCCAGAGCTGTTCTCAGACACCATGTCTTGGGTTCACTTATTGGCACATACTCATGGCAACTCTAAGGCAACTACATTGTCTCATTTCTGAGACCAGGACACAAGACAAGGAAGGATGAAGCTGGGATGTGCTTCTTGTTGGTGTTTTTGGATTTGGCATGAAGGCCATTCAAACAGTCTTTCTCACTGAGAGCCCTGACTTTCCCATCTTTAAAGTGGGCATAACAACACCAACTTCCTTGGTAAAATGCTTTGAGATCTATGGGTGAAAAGAATTACTTAAGGACTAGTTATTAACTGCTCTTTATTATTATTATTCTAAGCATTGCTGGGCCTGCTCTGAGATTTAGACATGAGGAGTATCCTTAATCCTCATTGCCATCTGTGGATGTTTTGAATGCTCATCACCTCAGTAAACGAGGCCATCTACATGGAGGCTAAAAAAAAAAATGGGTTTAAATGCTCAGTCTGAGTTACTCAGGTTTAGAAGTGCTAGGGTGGCACTGGTATTCAACCTGTGGCCTGCGAATGTCTGTAGAGGACCTTCCTGGTAGCCTCTAAAATGAGTTTCTGAGGGCCAAGCCATGGGAAAACTGGAGAGGTGACCATGCAAGTGAGTCCATGTGAGTGTGGCTTTCTCATGCACTGGTTTCTAGAACAATAGAGTTGCAAGCACCTTTACTCTAGGGTTATTTACGACTACATTTCAGCTCTGAGTACAGCATCTTTGGGCTCAGATTGGCTGAGACCTCAAGATGAGGCAGTATGGTCCAGTGGTTAGAGCAGGTGTCTGGGGACTGGTTTGGAGGTGAACCTTGTGTGAGACCATGAGAGTGGGATTTTCCAGAGGCACTCATTGGTGGCTTCTCTTTGCTCCCATTGAAGTCAGTAGGATGTTTTACTTTTGGTTCCTGTGAAGCAAACTTAGACTGATGCTGTCTATTTTGTAAAATTTTACCCTGCATCTGTCTGATTTCAGTTCAGGAAGGTAATTATGGTTGGGCCTAACTTTACATACTCTGGTACTTCCTATGGCTTAAATACCTTTTTGAGCTAGGGCCTCTATGGCTTATGTCAGAGGTTTTCAACCTTTGTGGATCACCGTACCCCCGATCGCCAGATGTGGTAGGGGGAGGTGGTGGTGCATGGCCAGACGTGGAACAGGAGGTGGGGATCTGCTGCGTGGAAGCTTTCCCTGCCCCCTCCATCCGACTGGGCAGGCAGCGCCTGCGCGGCACTGTGGCATGGTGCATGGCAGCACTCCATCCTCGCCTGCCTGTGAATACCCCCTAGGGCCTTCTCAAGTACCCCCAGGGGCATGCGTACCCCGGGTTGACAACCCCTGGCTTATGTTATCCATTTGTAAAACAAGGCTTCTCACTGAATTTCACTAAGAAATTGCTATAGTGTAAGTTTGAGGTGTTGTTATTATTCTTGCTGTTTGTTACTAGTAGAAGGTACCTTATTGACCTTTTTATTGAGCATCGCTGCGACTACAAATATTTCTGCAAAATAAGCAGAAAGAATTAAGCCCTACCTAGTTAAAGGGGAGACTTCTCTTTACATATTTACAAACCACAGTATGGATTTAGAAACCTGACATTATGCAGCTTCTTTTGAAACTGTTGGCCTAGAAATATCAGAATTACTTCTTTTTTTTTCCTTTCTAAAAATGTACATTCAACCCCAAATGATAACTAGCCTTCAAGCCAGTGGCTTATCAGTTTGCCTCTGTATAGTACAGAAAAAGCTACATTGCTTCCTCTAAGCATGGGCTGATGAACCATAGAAACAGTGGATCTGATCCTCCTCCTCCTGTCTGTAAGGAGGAAAATAGTTGAGCCTGTTTTGAGTCTGAGGACTGCTCCCTACTATGGATGCTCTTCTGGGCTGGGGGTGAAATGAGGAGTGACTTCATGAAGGTCAGTGGGATTGCAGTAGAGTAAATCAGAAGACAACCAGTCTCAGTATTCCTGCTGGATGTTTATTAGGGGCTTAGGACCATTTCCACATCTTCCTGAATTTCCTTGTATATTTACAAGTCAGGGCTAAAAAGAATGAGTAAGCCACAGTACATATTTGTCCAATAAGAGAAACAAGAATAAATGTCATACTGCACCTGTATGGAGTGTTTTATATACTCATAATACTGTATACAGAGTGGTGGTCTAACCCAGATGAATTTCAAGCCTGCGTGGGAAAGTTAGTTTTGTAGAACAATGTGTGCAACTTATTCTATGAGTACACAGTGGGCAGTGGCAGTACAAGCTTCCCTACACCCAAACTCCTCATGCCTCTTCTGGGTTTTCACCTGATCTTATTGACAACGGATGTAAATCGGCAGAGTTTCCACTGAAATCCATGGTATTTCAGAGGTGTAAACTAGATAGAGACAAATATAGACTCCGGGGCTGTGTCTACACAAGACATGGACTGCTCAGTAGCCTGATACTACTGTGTGATAGCATTGCATGGCAAAAATCGTAATGCAACGCTACTGCACAGTAGTATTAGGCTACTGCACAGTCAGCATCACAAAAAAGACATTTGTTGATGCTGCTGTGCAGTAACTCAGGCTGTGCAGTAATGACTGCGCAGTCAACATCTTGTGTAGACACGGCCAGGCTGTATAAACCAAATTCTAGTGTCAGTTAGAATTTTGCAGTTGAGAACAGCAGAATTTAGCCCAATATAGTTAAGGTATTTCCAGAAGTTTGATAGTGTAAAAGTGCCTGTCAAGTTTTACTAAACCAGACTTTTGCTTAGAAAAGTTGAAGTGTGTTTTTAATGGCCCACATTCTTCCCCACTCCTCTTCCAGTGTCTGCATTGACATCTGCCTCTGGAAGAATAAAGGGAGAGGGATCTTTTAAGTTTGCCACATTTAAAACATGATGAAGAGGTCATACCAGCATGTGATGATATTCTGTCATACCTAGAGAGATTTGGGGATGTTTTGCTAAATCAAGAAGTTTAGGAGGGCAGCTGTGTTTCCTGTTTATTACAGTTTTTAGACCTAAAGACATTAGCAAGCCTTAGTCATTTGCAATACCATTCTTTCAGTGAAGTAATCCACACACCGCAGTGCATGCAGTTCCCTCCTTCCATTTTTCTGAAGGCCGACAGCTTCAGTTCCTGAGAATATCTGCACTTACAGTGCAGAGCCCAACTTAAATCCTTTGTAAACCAGCTTTGTTTTCTATTCTGCTCTCCTGAACCTGGATAACTTGGGAAAGAGAAAATAATTAAAGCAGGAATGGAACCTTGAACCCAATCCTGAGCACAGGCTGAAAAGAAGTCCATATAGCATCTTCCCTCATGCTCACTCTTTTTCTGTTAATGCTTGATGATGATGATGATGATGATGTCGATGCCAAAGAGCCAAGTTACAACAGAGTTCCATTATGCCACCCACTGTACAAACAGAGCAGTAGACAGTCTGGCTAAATACAGGCAGTCAAAAAGCCTGAGGCTGAATTGATTCAGTCTTTGCAAGTTAGTCTAAGCTGCAGAGTTTGAACCAATAAGCACATTCATTTTTGATGTAGAAAATGCCACCACATGCCTGCAGTGGCTCAAGCCAGAAGCTGGGGGAGTGCTAGAGCAGGCCTGCCAGCCACTCCAAGGCTGAAGTGGAGGCGGCATGGCCAAGCCCTAGCCTGTGCTCTGCCTGGGTGGCAGGGGGATGGGGGGAGACAGGTAGTAGCATTGAATTCATAAAAGCTTGAACAAGAATACTTCTTTCTCTGAAAAATTATAAACTGAAAATTATAAACATGGCCTGGGAGGTGTGTTCACGTACTCTTCCTGTTGCCCCAGAGGTCCCTGGGATTTGCAGTCCAGCATCAGAGCTGCTGGACTCCACAGGGTTACTCATCACTTCCTCTTCTTGCTTCCAGGTGCCTTTGGGATTTGTAGTCCACAGTTGCAGCCAGTACTAAGTAAGCGGGGCAGGACAGCTCCGTACTTGGGAGAAGGTAAATTTAACCTCCCTCCCTGGCCCCAGACACTAGCTGGGGTTTGCCAGGGGGAAGGGGTGGGAGTGAGCTGGCCACTGAGTCAGCTGTCATTGCTCCAGTTAGGATACAGAGGGAGCAGAGAGGACAGCCCGTCCCATCCCAACCCAGGGCTGCAAAGCATACTGGGATGCTGGGGGACTCTGATTTAACTTGAACCAGGAAGGGGTCTGGGACAGAAGTTTCATAAACCAGTTAGACCTAAATCAGTTAAGTCTCATACTACATTCAACCAGGTTTATCTTAAATCAGTTTCAGTTATTTTGAAACTGGTTTATATGCACTAAACTTATGTTATGTTACAGATTTAAACCAGTTTCGGATCACTTAAATCAGTTTACGTGTAATTTCTGTCCTCTCCGTCCCGCTGAGCTTGCAATCTAAATAAACAAGACAGACTCAGGGTTGACTAAAGTGTATGACACAGAAACAGAGGAAACAACAGGATGGTAACTAATAGCATCTCAGCGTTACTGTTTATTTTAACTTTTGCTGGTAAGTGGGTGTACTTATGGAGGACTAGATAGGGAGAAGACAAGGGGAAAAAAGGAGAGGTGGGTATAGATTGAAGCTTAAGTGAAGAGACCATGAATGAGTGGGAAAGAGAAGGCTGAAACAAGCAGAAAAAAGACCAGTCAGAACAGTAGGTAGTTTTACAAATCTTCTAAAGTCCTTGATCTGGCTGCTTCTGCTGTTGCCCTGATGGACTGGAGTCTGTAGCTGTTTCCTGCTATTCTTCCCTATGTCAGATGGAGGAAGAGGATAGGAAAAGAAGAGGTGCCACTTAGGTTCTAAGATGCCTACCGGGTATCAGAGTCCCTAGGAACTGCATGATGCTAAGCCAAGGATGAAAGCAAAAATGATTCCACAACCTTCTCAGGAGATGTCCAGTCTAGTTTCTTGTTAGGAAGTTCAGGTAATCCAAACAAGATCTGATGAAGTATCAATACTTGTGGTTGTTTAATGCCTCTGATTCTTAAGTCTGAAGTTCTTCTGGTTCCTCCATCGCCCCTATCACCCTTTTCAAAATGAGGGTTCCTCCCCCAAAGCAATTCAAGCTGACCTGCTGAAAGACTCTAATAATCCCTGCATACTGAAATATTTTCTGCAGTCATGTGTCTGAATATGATATGTGGTGGACAGCACACCATCTCTCCTCTTTGTCACTCATTCTCATGACCAGTCCGAGTGCCTGGAATGTGTAAGAATGTAGAGGCACATTCAATGAAAGTGTGCACATGGGTAAAAACCTTGCAGGCATCAGTCAGTAAGGCATGTGTGGCATGAAAGTTGGATGAAATTAAAGCAATATTGGGCTCAGTATGCTCTTTTCTCCAGTATCAGGTTAGCAATCTCAGTATGTTTGCCAGCATGTCAATAAAGCTATGCTTTTTGTCGGGCTAGGGAGAGAAGGAGTTCTCCTTGCTTTTCATCTTGGGTAAGTGAGTTCATCTGCTGTCAGATGTAATCCAACTGGTTCAGAGCTTCTCTGTTTGTTTCTGGCGAAAGGCCTGGCCATGAACATCGCGTGCCCCCGGAGGCTGGGGTGGGGCATGGCGAGCTTCCGCAGGTGGCGGCAGCACTGTCGGTGGTAGGAGCGTGGTGGCGGTGAGCAGTGAGCTCCTGCAGGTGGCCATAGCGCTGTTGGTGGCAGGAGGGTGACGAATGCGGCCAGCAGCATTGGTGGTGGCCAGCGGCGATTGGGGACTGCCTGCAGATGCTGCTGGCAGTGGCGGGGGAGGGTGAGCACTGACCGCCCACAGGTGGTGCTTTTTGCAGGGGGTGCACTGCCAATCTTAGGGGGTGCATGTGCACCCGCATGCACCCCCTACACATTGCCAATGGGCCTGGCTTTCTTTCTGGTTAAAGATTAAAAAAGGCACATAGGATGGCAACTAACCAACAGGCTTCCTAGAGATGAGCTGTGGGGTTCAAAATGCATTGTGCCAGCACTTGTGAAAGGAATTCTATAGCACACATGATGTGGTGCCATGATGGAGATGGCTTCAAGCAGTCAGGTTTAGAAAATATCCTGCAGCAGGAGACTTGCAAAACATATTTAAAAAAACATTTGTTTTTTAAAATGCTTCAATTTTTTAGAAGCCTTTTGTTTCGTGGGGCAAAAACTGTAAGCATTTTTTATTTTTAAAACTATGGGACAGTTTCTCCTTTCAAATGCCATTGATTAGATTATTTTCCATTTAACGCATGTTGTTCCTGGAATGTCTCCTGCTCAGCAGCTGTTTGTAAGTGTTTTTTTCCCCTCCCATCATAAAGTTCCTTTCCTTCCTGGTCAAGGCATCCATAATCCTCTCTTTGTGACATCATAGCTGTTTCCATAGTAACAGATTATGATACTAGAACAGAGGATAATGTCAAACAGGAGAAGGGAGACATTATGGTGTTTGTCTGCATGCATTTGAATGCATGATTATATTCCTACATATATTCAAGGATGCTGTCTGTTTGATTTCTTTTCTTCCTTGTTCTATTTGTTTCACTTGCCTTCTAAAGATGAAAAAAATCCATTGGATGGCACAATATATGCATGTTATAGGTCAGCTCAGTATGGGTCTGGTATGCTGTGCTTTCTTCTTTATAGCACTGGTAGCCTTTCTGTGTTGCCTGATGCGCATTTACTTTAGCAAAAATTGGAGGTGTAGTTCACCACTGATACAGCTCAAGCGTTATTTTGATTGTCAATTATTTGTATTGTAGTAGCTACTAAGAATACAAATCAAAGATCACTCTGCTAGGTGCTGTACAGATGTTAACCAACAGGGCAGACCCCTGACCCTCAACAGTCTACATGTCAGAAAGGAAGCAACAGATGGTCAAATCAGACAAATGTAATAAATGTAGCTGGGAGGACAAAGCACAAAATGAACAGCACTAGCAGAAATATACAAGTGGTACTATGCTCAAAGTTCCAGAATAGATGAGGCTCAGATGTTTTTACCAGCCCAGCATCTAGAAAAATGTTCTAACCCTATTAGGGTAACAATAGGGGTAGAGACAGTTGAGCCACATCTCTGCTTAGCTTCTGCCAATTGCATTGATAGCGGTGATGAATTATTTGCGTCTTTTTTTGCAGTACGAGGGAACCTTTGATGAATCAGGAATGTCACCACCACACATACTTTGAGGCCATGTCCAATGGTGGATTTAAACTCCACAGTCTGATGCCTGGGGAACTGGCTCCGAGGTCAGACCCAGAGAGTGAGCGTTGACAGAACTGAATTAACATGGCACTCAGTGACTAGTGGTGTCCCCCAAGGCTCCCTTCTTGGACCTATACCCTTTAATGTCTTCATAAATTATCTGGACACTGCTGTCAAAAGCAGACAGGCCAAGTTTGCTGATGACACCAAACTTTGGGGAGGAATCTTCACACTTCAGGATAGGCTACTGATCCAGGCTGACCTCAATAGGCTTGCAGGGTGGGCGGATGAAAACCTGATAGCATTCAATACGGAGAAATGCAAGGTGCTCCACCTTGGGAATAACAACCCACATCATACTTATAGGCTCGGCAGTGCTACACTTGCTAGCACCATGACCAAAAGAGACTTGGAGGTCATGATTTACCACAAGATGAACATGAGCCACCAATGCGATACCGCAGCTGGCAAAGCAAACAAAACTCTGGCTTGCATCTACCGATGCATCTCGAGCAAGACCCAGGATGTCATCCTCCCACTGACTCGGCCTTGGTGAGGCTGCAGCTGGAGCACTGCATCCAATTCCAGGCTCCACAATTTAGGAAGGATGTGGAGAAGCTTGAGAGAGTCCAGAGGAGAGTCATGTGCATGATCAGAGGACAGGAGAATAGGCCTTATGAAGAGAGGCTGCAAGCCATGGGATTCGTCAGCCTGGAGAAGCGCAGGCTCAGGGGTGACTTGGTGGCAGCCTATAAATACATAAGGGGTGTGCATCAGGATCTGGGGGAACGTCTGTTCACTCCAGGGGTCCAACGGTCACAAACTCCTGCAAGACCCTTTTAGGCTGGACATAAGGAAAAACTTCTTTACTGTCTGAGCCCCCAAGGCCTGGAACAGACTCCCCCCAGAGGCGGTGCAAGCACCTACTGTGGACACTTTTAAGAAACATTTGGAAGTTTACCTTGCTGGGATTCTTTGACCCCTGCTGACTTCCTGCCCCTCGGGCAGGGGGCTGGACTCAATGATCTTCTGAGGTCCCTTCCAGCCCTAACGTCTATGAAACCATTCTAGCAGTCTGTACAGTTCTATACTTCCAAGGACAGAAAAGATGGTTGTGTGTTGAAATTAAGAGAGAGGAACATTTAGCCAGGTGCATTATGGGCTTTGTCTTCCTGTGAAACATTTGGAACTGACTAATTCCAGAAAAGTAATGTTGACAGAGAAGATCATAATATTTCTGAGCAGGCCTGTAAACTGATTTCTCTTCCCCCTGCAAACACAGTCAACTCATAACCACCAGAATCATAACACTTTAAACAGGACTGGCTTCTGAAGCTGGGGAAAGGTAATAAGCAGATTCTTTGAGATGTGCCCCTAACTTCATGAATGTTTTACATTGAAAGTGAGTACAGGTAATCTTTAGGTTTCCCTTCAACTTCTCTGTGAGGTGTAGTGGCCAGCTGTGAGTGATGAAATAGCTAGACCAGGGAACCAGTCTGACATGATAAATCCTGTGCAATGCTCTTGATCATGGTAGAGATGCCATATAGGTAGCATAGGTCTCATCTGAGACAGAGACACTCAGATAATAAAGGGATGGATACCGTATAGGAAACGGAATAGGATATAATAAAATGAGGCTGCTGTTGCTGTATAGCATTGCTGTCATGCCATATTTAATCTCTCTTATGTAAACTGAATCACTTGGAAGGAAATGGAATTCTTTTCTTCTTCAGGCTCTGTGTGCACATCCCAGAAGCACATCAGTGACATAATTTAATTGGCTAATGATATAAAAATAGTAATCATGCCTAAATGTATGTATTGTTCTTTACAGATTATAACTAATTAATCTTGAAAACACCCTGATGAGGCAGGTAACTGGGTATTATTATTATTATTTTCACTTTAACAGAGGGAGTTTGCATGAATTGACCAAGGCTGCACAGTGAATCAGTGGCAGTGTTGGGTTTGGAAGTCAGGGGACCCCGATTCCCAGTTCCAGGTTCATTCTTCTTGACTATATGACACCCTTTGTGGGCTATAGCATGCTCTCAGCATCTGGGAAGGCAGCGTTTGTTACTATGTCAAAAGATGAATTTTAATGGGATCTGTCTTTACAGGGTAGGAGGGATGCATGGGGAATTGTGCAAGCACAGGAGCTTAGTTTGTATAAAGTATAGCCAGGAGTTAGAGTAGTTTGAAATGCACCTGAGCACAGAGCACCTTGATGGAAATCAGTGTGAGGGTCACCTTGATTGTCACGTGGAAGCTTATTGAAAGCTGGTACAGACCGCAGATTATGGTTTAATGTTTCCAGTGTGCAACTATGCTTAACATGGTATAGGCCACAGCACTCTATCCTGGTCTGAGCAGACTCAGGAAGTCGTCCCATGTAGAGTACATCAAATCTCAGGTTGGCAGAGCAATCAAATCTCAGGTTGGTAGAGATTGTGACAGTGTGTCTGCATAGGAGAGACAGGGCACCCGAGTCTGCTTTGATGGTCAAAAAGAACTTTTATGATATAGATAATAAACTCCTCTAAGGTGTAGGCCAGGGCTCCACAATCTATGGCCTGCAGTCTGGATGCAGCCCAGCAAGTGATTTCATCTGACTAACGAAGCCCAAGAATTGGTGGTATTTTGGCAGCAGGGAGCTTCTTTAGCGGGTCATATGTGCATCTGCAGAAAAAAGCATTGGCAGTGGCTGCAGGAAGGAGAAGCAGTGGTGGGGATGGTTGGGTCAAGAAGATTTGGCCTGTCTCAGTCTGAGCTGCACTATTTTGACCCGCTACCCTGTAAAGGTTGCTGACCCCTTTTATAGGCAATTGTATCTATCTCAAAGGATACCAGAAAAAGCTGTTATGATACAACTTTTACATCTGCATGGTTCTGTAGTGATACAAACATAGGGAAACCACTCTGAGTTTAACCCTGCTTCATTCAGGGTCAAAGCGAGGGTGATTTAGCTCTCTTATATGGCTATGAGATCAGGAGGAGGTAACAATTACAAGGTAACAGCTGATGTGTGCCTTGATATAGCAGTTCCTTCTCCCATTTTAAAGCTCCTAAAATGCATGTTTGTCTGTACCCTTAGTCACAACCACTGCTGGCCACCCAACCAGCCCCAAATCAGGCAGCTCCCTCAAGTTGTGTATCCATAAGACAAATGGGTTCATTATCACTCAGTCAGAGGTACAAATATAAGTTTCATAAACTTTTTTGGCTGCTTTGCCAGCCCATGAGAAACCTGCAGGCCCCATAGAACTAGCTTCCTAGGTTTTGAAAACATCAGACAGTGTTTGTTTTTAACTAGGAGGATAAAACAAACCATCCTATAGTTCCCATGGAGCCTGACAAGGATGCCAGAAACCCAGACATGAGACTATCCCATTGATGGTGACAGTGTTTTCCTTGCACTGTCATATTCTCATTAAGTAGACAGGGAAGGCTGTGAATGCTGGGATAATGAAAGCTGAAGCTCCTGATAGCCAGAATGCCAGAGCAATTTGAAAGCACTGGTATGTCTGAAGGGAAAGGACAGAAGGATATTCTGTGCGTGGTGCATGTCTGTGGGTGTGTACAAGTGAGAGAACTTGTGTGGGACTGTGAGCATGTTTGCCTGTATGAGAGAAACAGTGTCACCTCTGCACAGGAAGAACAACGTGAGCCTTACTCTCATTAGGACCTGTTAATACAACTCTGTCAAGTAAATTATACTAACACCCATCTAAGATCTTTTTCCACTAACAGGGAGAATCTTTTCCCACTGTCAGAGAGAAATAGAGGGGTTTTAGTGTGACTGCAAACTGGACCTTCAAAATGTGTTTATACATGAATATGTGTACAGGAGATAATTCAGTGCCTTTATGCAGAGCAATGTAGTCACAGTGTGCATCGGGGAAAGGCTGTGTGTGTTCTGCAATAAAGAGGCTGGCTGAAACAGTATGTGTACAGGGGACAGTATGTCTTTGTATGTACAAGAGGGGACACCATGTCTCTGTGGGTAGGGTAGGGTGAGATTTGGAAGCAATGTCTCTGTCTAGAACTAAACAAAAGAGTCACTATAAATTAAGGCTAAAAATGGAAAATAAGTCCTCTCATACGTTTTGACCAAGAGGCCTGTTTCAGGAAAGATCTGTCATCTTGTCTCTTCCAGTGTACCTCAGTCCTAGTCTGCAATGTCTGTAGCTGCTGGACACCATGAACATAGCTTTTGATGCGCATGAGCCTTTAGCACCCTTGCTATTCCAATTCTGGGATCTCTCTGTGGCTTTGTTAATGCATCCTAGTCTTGGCCTGCTGTACTCAGTGGGCATGTCTACACGTGCAATTCATGTGAAGCAATGAACTCTGGAGCTTATTGCTCCAGTATTTATCATTCCCAGGATCTGCATCTACACATGCCCAGGTCTGCAGGATGTTGAGCTAGGTTGGAGCAACCCCGGCTGGCAGGGGCCCCTGAGGGTCAGCCTGCCAGCCCAGGGCTGCTCCCCCCAGCTGCAGAGGCACTGCTTGGGGCACAAAGGTACTCCAGTGCAGGGCTAACCAGCAGACAGCCCCTGCACTGAAGCACCCTCATGCCCTAGCCAGCCATGGCAGCATCAACACATGCTCTCCTGTGTACTAAAAAGCTCCACAGCAGGACAGTACTTATATTTACCAGTACTATGTGCAGTGGAGTTAATTAGTTTACTCTAACCTAATAGGGGTGCACATGTAGATGCACGACATTTACTGCACAGCTAATTGGTCTACTTTGCAGTAAACATCTCGCATAGATGCACCCCGTTATTTCAATCCTGGGCCAGTTATATCAGTCATACTGAGTTCCGATGTAGTTTAAGGATACAGGCAAATGTAGGGTCTGTTATGGGATCAGTATCAGTCTGTCTGTCTGTCTGTCTGTCTATCCACCTTTGTTTCTAATGGAGGTAAATTTCACTTTGATAAATTAGCTCTATCTTTTCCACAGCACTCCTTAGGCTTCTGAACCATGGTTTTGTTCCAATTCAAATGGGGAGGGTAGTCATTCCCTAAGCAGTGTGCTATTGCCCTCTTTAGGACTGGGGTTGGCCTTACAGCCAGCCTTATTTTTAAGTTCTTTCTTGTGTTTCTGAAATCATTCCAGTTTCCCACAGGAACACATGACTCATTATCAATTCTTGCATTTCCTCTCAACCATGAAAAATTGAAGGGGTTTTAGGTGAGAGATGCGTTATGAGGGGGAGTCTGTTTTTCCTTGCCATATTTTGTCACGGAGACTGATTCTCCCTGTGAAGGAGGCCCCAAACTTTTAAAGCAGCATGGGGAAAGGAGGCAAGAAGATGATGGAGCGTGAGTGAACAGCAGGGTAGGGCAGGTTTTCAGGTGGGATCTCTGTGACTTTTGATACCAGGAGCAATAAAACAGATGTTTTGTGGTTGCACTGGGGGGTGAGTGGGGGAAACATGCTTATGTCATTTGGCATCGTTGGAACAAGTCACAGGTCATAGATTTTCATTTGGGTTTAATTATTTCTCCACAGCAGCTGTCAACAGATGGAAAGTTCCTCTGAATGTTTTGCAGATGCAGTCCGTAGTCCGGTCTGCCTCCCTGTCTGTCACTAGATGTGTCTGTAAAGTGGCCTGATCCCCTATTTCAGTCATTTGTTTAGAGACTTCTCTTTGGCCTGTTAACCCAAGGCTCTTTCTCTCTCCCTCTGTTACCTTGCTTAAAAGGTACCAATGACCAGCCACTGTGCTTAAGGGTACAGAACAGTGGGAAGAGGCAAGGAGAAAGGGAAGATTTTATCTCTGGAGTGAGGGGAGTGCTAGTGGGTGATGTCCTCATTCCCCTGGGAGCTAGCATTTGAAGCAATAGCTGAGAATCAAGGCAGCTGGTACACACATGCATTTGTAGGTCTTCCATGTTGCACAGCAACTCAGGACAGGAGGGCCTTCTTCATTACTGACCCCAGACTGAAACAGGCCTTTTCTAGTCCTGGGCTGGAAGGAATCACTGGCCTCCTTTACACATTACAGGTATTGCACAGTTCCCTTGAGACCAGCTACACATGCAGAGTACTTATCACACAGTAAAAAACTTCAGCCAGCTATAAAGTTAGACCTCAGAAATGTGTACTAACCTCATAGCTGGTTGGTATCAGGCTTAAATTTGCACATGTAGCAGGGTCTTCCCTGCAGCTGAGAGATCCATCAGCTAACTGGGTTCCCAGCCACAGGGATGCACCATGCCCGGCCAGTGCTGGGAGCCCTGCAGCTGCTGGGGACTCTCAGACCCAGTAGTTGCAGACTGTGGGTCCTGGCAGCACTCTACAACTGCTGGGACCCACAGTCCCGCAACTATGGATCCTGTCAGCATACTTCCTGGCAAACCCCTGGGACAGCAGAATCACTGCAGGCACGATCTCCTGGCCTTACGGGTGTGGGAAAGCCCCAGGGCCAGAGAATCGCCAGGGTGCAATCTTCATGTGGTGATCTTTGGGCTCTGGGGGTTTCCTGCGCCTCTAGGGTAGGGAGTTCACTTCTGTGGTGATCATCTGGCCCCAGGGGTTTCATGCATCCCCATGGTGGGTGTGATTGTGATCCCCCCCACACCCTGGGCTCCCCCTGCACTAATAGTAAGACATAATGGCATCTCATATGTGATTCCACAGTTGTGCCTCCTGCCATGCACATGTAGTGAGGGCCATAAAAACTGCTCCTTCAACCAAAGCAACTCATCAGCAGCAGCCTCCTCATTATCATCATTATTCCATAACAGAATAGGCTTTCATAAAATTCCCATCCTCTGACACTGTGTCTAGTTATCTACAAACACTCCTGTTCAGGGGCACCCTGGAAGCCATTCTAATGATTTCCTCAGCACTGCTAAGTGCTCCACTGAGCATTTCTGGCATCCATGGCTTGTTGAAGATGGCTGAGCAAAATGACCCTAATGCCTGATGGCACACAACCCACAGCTTTGAAACCTGAGACGTAGAAGGGAGGGCCACTCAATGCTGACCCATTACTCCAGTAACCATGTGATGATTGTTGGGGTTTACTTATTTATTACTTTGTTCTACTTCAGTACAATGGGTTTGCAGACAGAAAATATCTGGTCCCTGCCCCACTTATAGTATAAATGATAAAGGCATGGCCGTAACATTGTAATACCCCAAGAAAGAATTTTTACAACATCCAGGCACAGGTTATAGGTGCATCCAAGGTTTTCATTGTTTTGTTTGTTTGCCAAGTGACAAAAGGGAGTCAAGGACTGGCTTTTAGTGAGGGGTTTGGTACCCAATTCCTTTTTGCTCCTGAGAAAATCCCAACTTGTATGTATATGGAGGGTATGTGTACATCTGTGCAGTACTCCTTGGCTTCTGTGAAATACTTACTGAAGATGGCTGTTCTGGAAGGCACTAAGTGGGACAGGCTGTAGAGAAATTCCTGAGAAGGTTAAACCTTTAAATCCCATAGAGTTGGTGACTATAGCTCTCCCATTTTGCATGTGGTGGGATTTGCAGAGTGGCATTCAGGTCCCTGGTAGGGGAAAGGCACTGAATGATTAACACTCACAAGATTTATTTGACTGCTTGATTGTATATAAGCCAGTTTGTGGGCAATCATAAAACCACCAACTCTTGGAAAGGCGACCTTGTTTAATCTAGTTATACTGAAGGTGGCAGCTCAGTGGCATGAGGAGGGTGAAATTCAGCCCTGTGCAGACAGCCAGGCACAACTTGAGTCTCACTTAAGCTCTAATTTGTGCACGTCAATTAGACTGGCATGGCATGGCCACGTTGTGCTGGTCAGCTGCACTCTGGTGAGTTGCACTTGTAAGTAGCAATCACATACTATGACAAGGTGAGCAGAGAGGCGAGTCCAGCAGGCTTCCTGCCATCTCAGGGTTCCTTGTGAGGCATTTGTTGGACAGCAGAGCGCTCTTAGCTTTCCAAGATGTGTGGGAGAGGCCTGTAAAACTGCATGTCTCCAAGGTTTTGCTTTTCATTTGGCGATTCTAACATTTTAAATGATGTTAATTATGGCTAACAAGTTTTAACCTTTGTGGTTTTCACAGTCCTCCTGCATGTTTCAAAACACTAGTGAGCCAATCATATTCATTCTCTTAGCCTGCTAATCTGCACAGATCTAGTTACGTGTGTTACTATATTTATTTCCCCCCGTGAACCTCAATCTTGCTCTCTCTTTCTCTCTCTCTCTCCCCCTCCTGTCACCCCATCCAATTTCTTCTCTCTGCTGGCATTTGCAATGGGCACAGCTTGTTGCTGGTAGCAAATAACACCCCTGCAAGTTTTCTCCCTGTAAGAAAGCCAGTCCTCTAAAGGTAGCTCTGCTGTTGTGAAAGGGTACAGTCAGGGAGCACCTCTCACTCCTCTTTCAGGCCTGCCTTTCCCCTTACCTGCTCCCCCACAACTGCTCTTTACACAGTGATCCCTTTCAGCTGCAAATAACAATTGCAGCTTCTGACCTTGCCTGTAGTGCCAAGGGCTGGACTTGCTCATCTGTGAGAATATAAGGCCCAGCACATTGCTGGCACTGTGCACTCTTCAGCTTATTGGTAATCATGACAGGCTTGGGCTTGCAACATGTCTTTTTCATGATTATCCTTATTGTTCTTGGTTATTTATGCAGAGTGACGGCTGTGGTGTTCCCTTTGCTTGCTTCTGCATTGGGTTCTTTCATTTATTTTAAAGAGTCAACCTATAAAAACTTGTATTAAGTTAGAACAGGGCTGTCCAACTGGCAGTCCGCAGGAAGCACCCAGCTCGTGAGGGGTTAAAGTGTGGCCTGTGGGTTCCTGCCTGGCTATCTCTGCCCCCATTGCTCCTGCTGGTGCAGCAGCCAGGTTCCCTGGGGCAAGGCAGCATGGTGGGAGGGGGCCCAGTGAGCCTGTTGCCTGTGCAGCAGCAGGGGGGGAGCTTGTGCAATGGTGGGAGGGGCTCACATGGCCTATGTGGCAGCAGTGGAGAGGAGGGGGTAGACTACGTAGACTGTCTATAAAGGACTTGGTTCTGGGCCGCTTGCACAGCATGTGGTTTGGGGCCCGGGGCCCAGGTCCTGTGACTGATGCAGGCTCTGTTTTAGAAGAAACACATGGAAGGAGAGGCTAGGCAGACCTGGCTTTGGAAAACAGAGACAGAAGATGTACAGCACTACTTCTGAGTTGCTTTTGAGCCTGACTCACGTGGAACATGTGTGGTGCTTTGTGGGCTGCATGCACGTGCAGACATCCAGGTATATTTGGACACGTGTGTACACAAGCGGGGATGATCCTGCAAGACACAGAGAAGCTCCTGTGACATCCTGCTTACCCTCAAATCTCATCAACGTCAGAGTTGAAGGCCGTCAACACATCACAGGACATTGTACTCTGTGTCTAGAACCGGAGGAAGGATTGTCAGTGTTGCTTGACCCTTTTAAGAAGACAGATGGTTTATAAAGTAAGGCTAAGAGTAAAACAGACTGTAAGTGAAGAGGGGGTTGTAAATCCTGAATCTTGTTTGCTAAACTACATTTGGTTCCCATCCTAAGGGGATTTCTCCTTCCCCCCGACTATGCACGGCCTTCAGAAAAGTGTAAATTTCATTTGGATTAGTTTCCCTAAAATGTTACAAAATTTAGTCAAGAGAGGCTTTTTGTTTGTGTTCCGTTAATTACTTTGAGACAAGAAACAGGAGTTTGGAAACACCAGAAATTAGCAATTTGTGGATGTTTGTCTTTTTATATATTATCAAGGAAAAGCAGAGGGGACTAGATAGTTCTGGGGAATGATAAGCATATTTGGAACTTGCCAGTTCTAGGTCTGTAGTTTATATTAATTTTAGCTTGGTTATGACCAAAAGTGTTTGCCATTCAGTGGCCTGTGTGCAAGTTGTGTGGTCTCATCCATTGACTGGAGGACAGATGCCTGCAACCCAAGAAAGAACAGTCAGATGGGCAGCACTTCTCTTGGCAATCCCCGGAGAGTTATCGAGGACCGAACTATTCCCTAACTTCAGAGAGGGGTTAGCCGAATATGCAGCACCTGACACCTTAGCAAGGCTGCATAGCAGACATTTACACTACTGCAGCATAGGTTCTGTTTCTTTGGTGGGGAGAAGCTTTTATATGTGTACTGCGACTGGTTCACTGAATAACATTAAAAGAGGCTATCAGAGCTAAATCCCACTTCCTATTGTACAACTTAATTATCCCCTCCCATGGACTCTTTGCATACAGGGGAGAGACGAAGAGAAGGCAAAGTGTAGTCTTATTTCCTCCTGGGTCTTGCAGCCAGAAGGAATGCACTTGTGATTACTGTGGTTGAGACTTCCTGCCATACCTTCTGGCCACCCGGATGACTCTCATGACATTGGTTTTAGCACTAGGGCCTGAGTGTGAAGAGATGAGAAGAGGAGGAGCAGGTAAAGGAGGAGGAGGAGGTGACAACAGCTAATACAAGACCCAGTGGGAGGCAACAACATCCAGCCAGTACTTTTGAGCCAAACTTTATTTCTCTTTCTCTCTTAATTCCATCCCAGAATAAATGGTGTTGTGAAGGAGGAATTGGGGGACTGTTGTTCATCATCCAGTCACTGGTAACAAATGTGCTGTACAATGCCATAGCCTATAGTCCTGCTAAGAAATAATAACTCACTAGGTATTTGCTGGGATGATATGCATACCATAAGAATTCCACTGTTAGCATTATTCAAGCATTAGAGAGGGGAGATGAGAATAAATGATGAGCTATTGTTTTTATGAAGAAGTCCAGGCTCATCATTCCTGTCTTTCTCCCCCACTCTCCCCTGCAGAAGGAGGGGCCTCTACATTCCTTTTGCTTTCACAGCCCTTAGATTTTTCCTTCATTCTTCCTAACTCCAACGTTCAATTGTTCTCCTTCCACAATTCCCATATCTCACATGCTATCCACTGACTGAGACTGGCTTTGGACCCCGTCAAGGCTGCTCTTTATACACCTGGTGGAAGTCACTGCTGAATGACATGTCAGAGCTGACCTTGGTGTTTTGCAGTGGACCTACAAAATAGTATGTTGCCCACACTCTCTGAAAAGTAACCAACTACCACCCACCACAATCTCACCAGTAGACAGGGTTTGGGGAAGGCTCAACAGGATGAACCTTTGAGTTCATCCCTGGCTTAAATGATTTGTTGTATAAAAAAGGGAGAAAAATCTTCAGATGGCTCTCACAGGGGTCTGTTCTGAATAGTTAGGATTTTAAAGAAACTTTTACAAGTGGAAAATAAGCCTGGAATTCTGAGAGCCATGAGGTCCACAGTCGCTGGAGGGCTTTTTGCACATTCAAGTGGGTCTTATTAACATTTCTATAGAGCTGTATAAGGAAGAGCTAGTTAATCATTACAATTCAGTGAGATTTTAAAGTATTATTATCCCTATTTTTACTGTCGGGGCATCCAAAGTAGAAAGACTATGACCAGCATTTTCCAACATGACCACCAGTCAAACCAAGTCAAACCAAGAAAAGACCAGTTCTTGGTTTGTGTGGTTGGACACACCAGGATTCACACACTCAAGATCAGTGGCCACCTTTGAAAACTTTGGCTTAAGAGACTTCACTGGATCCACAGAAAGAGTGAGTAACAGCATGGGCATTACAACACAGGAAGCTTATGCTCTTAGCTTCTTGCTTAGTCCACTGGCCCAGGCTGCATTTCACACTGTTAATTAAATCTTTCTGGGTCCATAAACTATTTGGGCTGTTCAGCAGAAGAGTTGGGTCACATGTAGGCAGATGGCTATGAAGGAGCTTGTGATGATCCTGCTGCCATTAATGATCCTGCACAGTTAAGATCTCCTTCAGCATCAAGCAGTCCATTTCAAAAGTTCTGATGGCCAGGTGTATGTGATTATAGCAGGGGTCATGAATAACCTATGGGCAAAAGACACAGCAGCAAACTTTAGAGCGCTAACCATCATTTATAATCTCAAGCATATGGAATAAGCTACCATAGACTTTGTAGGCTCTGAAAGCCAGCCAGGTATAAAGCACTCATACCTGAGATAGGCTAGGCTATGTGAAGGCTGTTTGTCTTTTCACCTGTGTTCCTTGCTCCTTACCCCAAATGGGGAGCTATTTAAATTGTCTCTAAGAAAAAAGGGTCTTCCGATGGTGTTATTTTTCAGTTACTCACCATTATGAGATCCAAAGCTTCTGGACAGCTCCACTTGCTACAATTTGAAAGCTTCCATGCCTTCCCCACACAGCGCCTCATTGGGGGGTGACCTACAGTATTTCTGGCTGTGTTGTTCCAACCCCATCCCTCACCAGCTCTTCCAGTATACCTGAAGCCTAGCCTGACCCACAGCAGTCCTTGTTGTGGTGCAAGTATCCTCCTCTTGCTTGTGCTCACAGCTCTGCAATGTGTGAACTTCAATACATTGTGGTTCTTCCAGCTCTAATTACACCAGCAAGTCTCCTTGATTCACTTCACTACTGTCTTGAAGACCCTGATGCTGTTTTCAGGACTGAGAAGTCTGTATAGCTATGGATCAGTCCTTCTATGCTGGGATTTTAAAGGTCCCTAACATCTTCTGAGGCCAAAGACTAAACAGTTACTTTGGATTTTGCCATGGTTTTGCTATGTGAGTATGTTGAGGTTTGGGGGCAGTGACACCATCCCGCTTGTTTCCCTTCATGATCTAAGGTGGGGGTTGTAATTCAGACCTCAAAGAGCAAACTGCAGTCTGATTTAATATGATGTTACCAGCAGTGTATATGACCTCATGGCATGATTAAGCAAGAGGAGATTAGCAAGGGAGAAATATGGTTCTCCTGTATATAAAAGTCCACAGAGAAAAAAATTCTTAGTGGAGGACTCAGCAGTGAGAATAAAGGCCAGGTGGAGAAATGACTAGTTTATTCCTTTGCCTGTCTTTTAGTTTCCTACTTGGATTCAGTTGTTCACTTTTGTTCTAGCTTTTACCTCTGTTCAGCTCTGTCTGTCCCTTAAGAGAGAGGGAGGGAGGAAGGGATTAGCAATGGAAGAGTTAATGGAGTGCTCAGTGGGGATTAGAAAACAACCAGGCACTTGGAGATGGTTGAGGAAAGAGAAACGAATCTGCCAGGAGAGAGTGTGGAAGTGGCAGTTTATTTTCATGCCTCCCTACACAGCGATGCAGAAGATTTTTTCTAGAATGGGTAATGAGGTAACTAAGGGAACAGTTGGAAGATGGGATTTACAGGTATAATGAGGAATCCCCCTCCACCCATCCCAATACTCCTGCACCTCTCTGTCAACAAATGCTTTTCCCCAATCCTCCCTTAGTGGTATAGTCTCCTCTGGATGCATGTCATTCCCATTAATGGTTATAGGTGTAAGTGCCCACAGTGAGGGGGAGTGTAAGATTAAGGGTGAGAAACACTCTGTGTATACCAGAGGCAGGGCTGCATGCCACTGGTGTCACCCGGCTGCGTTTTAGAGGGTGAATGCAGTGAACTCTGTGTGCATTGCTCCAGTACTAAACTGAGAGCAGTATCTTGTGCCAGGCAAAGTGTGGGCTGGTCCGTGGGACTGCCTGCATGAGTAAGAATTGCATGATGAGGCCCCCTCGGTGTGGAGCAGTGGGCAGGGTGGGTGGATGTCTTCTGCAAACCCGCCTGGACACTAAAAATGTTCTGCTGGGGCAGGCTGTCATTGCATGATGGTGTGACACTGCACTGACTCACAGTGTAATTGTCTTGATGTACATTATAGTAATGCCTAGAAACCACAGCTGAGACTGGGGCCTCCCTACCATAGGCCCTATGCACACAGATAGGAAGAAACTCTCCAGTCTCAGCCCTGGAGAGTACAATTTAAATAGACGAGACACACCAATCATTGGAGGGCTCACCCAGGCATGGAGAAATCAAGTCACGTATCCACTGTTGCAGAGAAGATCAGTAGCAGAGTTGAGAAGAAAGAGTACGCAGGTCACCTGAATCCTAGTCCAGTGTGCTGTGCACAGGATCATGCTTTTGGTGATGTCTTCCTAGCTGCCAGTGTAGTGCCACTGTCTTGTGACAAAGCTGCACTTGCTTCAGCTCAGGGTACTTTAACATTGAAAAGTAACTGAACTAACTGAAAGCTAGTTTTATGGCATGGATGTGGAAAAGGAGGCTATACCATGGAAGTCCAGCTCAGCAGCCAACCTGTCTTGCACCCTGGCCAGGCTCTCCCAGCATTGTGGGACTGTGAATGGTGAATATAGCCGTAAAACTCCTTCCTTTGTTTCTCAGTCATATATATATATCTGAGAAAGGAAGGTTTCTCGAAGTGCGACCAGCCTCCAAAGTCTCTGTTCTGTATCTGGTTCCTTCCTTATGAACTGTCATCCTTAAAAGAAAAGTTAATAATGGGATTGTAGTCATTCTACCTTTTGGTTAGCTTCCTAGGCTTAGGCTAGCAGTTGGGCTGTGTAGTTGATCTACAGTATGTTCAATGAATTGTGTTGTGTTCTCAGTCCAGTTTCCAATGGACAAGGGTTCACATAGCTGGAACAAGTTAGTACCTGTTAGGCCAACAGGCCAGTGACAGAAAATAAATGAAGATTAAACTACTCTTTTACCTCAAGAGTGGTCCTTGTAGTCTAGGCTTAGATATATTGGCAGGGCAGTGTGAAGGAAGTTTGTACTGATGTTGCTCATGCTGTACTTGTCTTGGAGGGGAAAAAAAAAGGTTGTGTGACAGTACAGAGTAGGCCCCAACCACGCTGTAGATGCCAGTATGCTAGGACCCCACTCTCTGCCTCACCCCCCTCCAAAAAATGTTCTGAGACAGCTCCTACCCTCAAAAGCTTACCATCTAAGTAGATCACCCACTGGGTTAAAATTGCACTTTTTCATTAGAAAATGTGGTAGAATGAATGCACAGAGAAGACACCCAAATATAGTAAGGGAGGCAAGGAGTATTTTACTTTGCTGCATTGTGACCCCCTGCCTCACTGAGAAGTTCATAGAAAAGTCTGTATCTGGTGCAGAAGGATGAGAATCATGGTGTACAGCGTATAGATTAAGGGAAGTAAAAGATACCAATGAAAGTGAAACTCCTTGAAGTTCTGATAACTCTGGTTGGGGGGGGAGTGAGGTAGATGGGGAGAGGGATGTTATTCAAGCATCTGTCCCTGAAGACCCCTTGTACAGTGCCCTTTTGAACCAGAACACATTTGCTACAATGCATGTGTGCTACTGTGCCTCTTTGGTTAATAGTAACTGCTCATATGACATCTGAACCAGTTATGACTGTGTATCAATGGTCTAGATAATATTTGTCTTTTTCTTTCTTTCTCTGTTTCTTTCTCACTTTACATGCAGGGGGGCGGGGAAGAATTTTAATGGGTTTGGGTCCTGGTTTGAGAGTCAGGACATCTGGCTGTTATTTCCACATTGGTCACTTCACATCTTTGCACCTCAGCATCAAAGACACCCAAAATCATTAGCCACATTTGAAAATTTCAGTCTGAATGTACTGCATCATACTCCTTTGAAGGCTGGCTCCTTACCTTTCCACACAATAGCTCAATTACCATTATCTTCCATCACAAATACACTCGATGAACCTGAAGGGACAGAAGCAGGAGGGAACTAGTTCTCTCAGCATGGACTTCTCCTTCCACAGTATTAGGATCTCTCATGTGGCTTGAGAAACTAGGTTATATAGCAGCTTTGATAGGTCTTCTTCCAGACACTGACTGACCTGATTCCTCAGACCAGCTGTTTTATTTATTAAGCAAAATAGAAAAATCCCATTTGGCTCCTAGAGAAATTTGCTTCATGGTATTTTTTTATTTTATTGATAGATGTAGATATTTTACTTTATGTTGATTTTGGAGGTGATAATTTATGCCTTAGGAACAGGGAGGATTTACTTCTTGGTCTAATCTTATTTCTAGTGAGAGCTGTATTGACTGTGGAATGTAACTTGTCTAATATGTAACTTTGCATGTAGAAGATACCCAGATCCAGTAGATATGGTGGATATAATCAAAGAGAGCACTGTCATGCAGTGCTGTAAATCCCTCTGTAATTAAAAATAATACGTTTGGCAGTGTTAGTGAAGTCAGGAGACTTGACTGTGTTTGAGAGGCAGAGATCTGGACAGAGTTCTTAGCATAGGACCAAGAAACTATGCCTGTATGTATCTGGGTTTGCGTGTGGTGTATGTACCGTGGGGAGGGGCAGCCAATAACATCATTCACCAGGAATATAACTTGGGTGGCAAAAGGAATCATCAGGAATTATCCAAGGGTTAGAACGTGTTTATTCATGAGCTGATGGAAGAGTTAATTCCCTGGCTGGCGCTCTCAGTGTCTCACTTTCTGCCCAAGTCTCACACGCACTTGATGGGGAGTTGTAAGGTTGGATTTTCTGCCTCTAATAAAGTGGTTGTGAAGGTAATTCCTTGTTCCGAGAAGGCTAATAGTGTAGGGGCCTTTCCTTTTTCCTTGGTTTTTTTTTTTCCTCCTTTTTTTCTTTTCCTGCTGCTGACAGTGGTGTTCGGGTGGTGCATTGAGGCAATCTCTGGGTACGGACAAATATATACTTTAGCTATGTTAGGGCGAGAGGGGAGAACTCCTTGATAATGTGCAGCAGCCGTTATACTGGAACTGTGATGTCTGCCTGATCTGTAGCCATACAAGTGGAGCTAAATCACCCTGCCTTTGACCCTGAATGAAGCAGGGTTGTGGTTTTGATGCACTTGTTTGTGCCAAAATGTAAGTTACATTGTAACAGCGTACAGTGCTGCAATTGTTGAGTCTACCTCTGCCAGTGGTTCTCAACCTTTTCAGATTCCAGGCACCTCTCTTTAGAGTCCATGGACCCTGTAGAAAATGTCAGCTTTTAGCTTTCACTTATTCCTTGACTATGGAAAAATAATACAGCAATTCTTCTGTTGCAAAGAATTCAGGAAGGCAGGATATTGTTGACACTAAGGATTCTGATTTGAAATCTCTGTGATTATCTTGTGAACCATATGCAGATGCTTACATCCCTAAAATTGCTAATATTGTGTGGCACCCTATGGCACCCTTAAAAGGATCTTATGGCACACTGATTGAAAATCACTGGTCTCTACCTTCTGACACAGTCCAAGGTACCTTTTCCATAGGAGCCTGTCTGCCTATCTACATATCTATCTAACTTTGTACCATACTTACATGCTAATCATATTATCTCTGATATATTTAACTTCCTTTGTGGTACAAACAGAACAGGAGGCAAGATAGAGTTAATGTTCTAAGCAGGAGCTGCTGTTCAAAATTGAGTAACAAGACTTTGTTATTGTGCATTAAGATTAGAAATAAGTGAATCCTGTTTATCTGTACAGGAACAGGAAATAAAATAGAGCTTTATCTGCAATTTGCATCTAAGCTGGGCTTCATTGTGTCTCTGTAACATCTGGCATATGTGGTTTCTCTGCAGCTGGATAACAGTCTATGAAAGAAATGTTCATATGTATATATTATATATATACACACACACACACGTGTGTGTGGGGGGGTATATGCAAAGATATAAGCATATGTCCTGTGTACACACATTTATGTAGTTATATATAATATATATATAACATATATAGATAACATATTATTTTAGGTTGAATTATGTATGAGTTATGATACTAAAAGTTATATGAAGGGCTGATAATGCTGCCTATTATTAAGCCTGCCCAGCTTTTCCCATTGTAAGACTGTTTTCAGTTTATAACTTTGCCAAGATTTAGCTGTTTGGGCTGAAATTTTCCTTGCTTGGTGTCTGCCTTAGACTTGTTTTAGGTTTTTTTTTGTGGGGGGAGGAATGCAAGGGAAGAAAAGGGGGAGAGATTGGAGAAATTAGGTCATTTTTAATCCCTTCTGAATACCTGGCTGTTTTGCTCATGTTAAAAAAAAAAAAAAAAAAAAAAGCCCTATTCTGGATGCAAAGTTTTAGTGCCTTCATGAATTGGAGTGAGGGCTTGATCTTTAGCAGGGAGTGGACTGTCCCCGGAAAATCTGCCCAGGATCAGCTATATTATAACTATTTGAAAAATCATAGCTGGCACATGCTCAGTAGGATTCCTTTAATTTTAGTGGCTAAATTCCCCAACACTGAGGAGAGCTTTCCTTGTAATGGTAGGTCTGAGTTATTCTGTGCCAAGGCATTTAAACTGAGAGAAGGGAGCCAACAGCTTTCATTAATGTCCTTCTGCACTTCAGGGCCCAGGCTGCAATAGAGGGTATCTGTTTAATTCAGGTTCAGAGGAGACAGAGGTCAGAGACTGGGACTAGGGGCTGCCAGAAGAGAAAGCATAAATGGAAACTGGAGTTCGTGGGAATTTTGGCAGCTGGAGGGACTCTAGCTGACTGGGCAAGGAGACTGGGACCCAGAGCAGGCTAAGAAAATGGAGGTGAATAAGAACCACTGGGCTGAAGATTAGAGGAGGAATTGGAAGAAACTGAAAACAAGTAAGACGGTGAGGGAAGACGGATCAAACAAGGCTGAATGTGACAGGGCAGAACTGGTTATGTTTGGGGGAAACGGGCAGACAAGTCTGTCCCTTCTAGAGCACATTCCCCTCCAGTTCCTAGATTGAACTCGGGATTCCTGCATCCCATTGCTCTGCTGTCAGCTAACATCCACAAAATCTCCTGGCAAAACCACCCTCTATTTTTGTTCCACACAGAAGATGACAACTTACTTGTACTATTGGTTACACCGTTACAGTACCTCAAGCAACAGAGGTTTGTGGACTGCACATCTAAAGCTTCCATAGATGGTGATGACCCATGCAGCTGTCAACCTGATACAGGCTGATAGCATTTCTGGTTTTCCAGTCAAATGTTTTAGAAAGGGTCTTAGGAAATTCCTCACCAGGAACACTGTGCTAAAAGAACATTATTAAGTTTACCAAGTCAAGCACTCAAAAGTTAAGACATGCCGGAGTTAAGGTTCCCAATGTAACCTTAATTTGGCTCCAGTGTGCATATGGGCTCATGATGCAGTCTTTAATTACATGATCACAGAATTACTTTTTCCACAGGACACCAGCCTAATTTAGCGTACAGGCTGGACCTGTTCTGGGGGGTGGAGTGGGGGCACGCAGTGAATCAGACATGCCTGTAGGATTCCCACTTCATTTGTTGCAGAAGATGGAAGGTGTTTAGTGAGTGCAGCAGGGAATTGCAGAAGGGGAAAGGATAATCTCAGGAGTAAGGCAGTTGAATGTTGCACTTCAGAAATGGATTCTTTCCCTGCCTCTGCCACAAAGTACCTTTGGGCATTTTTACATATGCTCCAGGGTTGCCCCCCGCCCCCAGAGCAAGTGTAAAGATGCCCTAGGTGTCTTAAATGGAGTAACCAAATTTAACGGAGGCTTCTGACCTTAATCTCTATCCCGCCACTTCTGTTCTGTATCTGTGAAATGGGGATAAAACTACACATTCCCTTCCTGTGGGTGTTATGGAAATACATTCATTAATGTCTGTGAAGCACACAGTTATTGTAGTGACCAGCACCACAGAAACCCCCATGAATACATTACTAATCTTCTTGCAGTACATAAAGGCCAGGGCCAGGTATTAAGCAAAAAGAGAAAGAAAATAGTGAATAGCTAGCTGCCCATCAAGTGAGCATTATGCATCCTGAGCACTGAATGAGGCTGGAGTCCTGCGGAAAAAAAATGTTAGCAATCGTGTAATTAAGAAGTGCATCATAAAGGATATTCACAAGGAGGCCAGATTAAGGTTGCATAGACTACCCTAATGTTTGCATTTCCTAATCTTTTGAGTGTTTGACTGCAATTTGAATAAAGTCCTTTTAACATCATTTATTTGTGTAATATACAAATAACATAGCAGGGGCGCAAGAACAAGCAAGTAGGTATAATTTCTGGAACAGGAGACATTTAGTAGGTCTTCTGCCTTCAGTCTTTACAGCAAAGTTTTCCTGGTAAATTTTTCCCCAAGCAAAGAATGAAGATCCTGCTCAAACTGAGGAAAATTAGGGGATAGTTAGAAGAATTACTCTCCCCATCCCTTTTGGGAGCTATTTCCTTTGTACTGTCTTCCTAAAAATATTCTACAGCATCACACAGTAATGCCTCTACTCACTGCCTTTGCTCATAATTTTATAAAAAGGTAAGATCAGAAATGTAGCTATTTCCTAGGATTGTTGCTGGAATGAAATGTTGAGTTTTATCCAGGGAATACAGAATTTCCTCCCCTGAATTCTTCCCTCTTTGGATTCTAAATGGAACATGAATTTGTGCAAGAGCCTGTCAGGTTTAGAAAGCCTAGGTCATAGCATGTTCATGTCATGAATGAAGATGTGTATGGGGCAGGAGTAGAAGAGCAGAGGATGTTGCAGGGTTGACTGTAGATGTATAGGTAGAGTTTAGAGCTGCTGCCATTTGGGACAGAGATGCACTACCAGAGCTGTACATGTAGGGGAAATCTGCACATCCTTTACCTACCTATTGAGTCAAACCAAGATTTATTATTTCCTCAAGTCCTCAACCCCTGAAAAGAAAACAAAATCTGCCCTTTATTTACTAGACTCAAATAATCACCAGAGCCTCTTCTCACTTTGGTATATGTAACTGCTATCTGGCTACTCTGTGGTTGATTTTTCTCATAGAACTTCTGCATAAACTATATTTCTACTTACTTTTCACTGCAAACTGGGAAATGAGGTTTTCACAAAAAATTCATTCAGCTTTTATTCTTCTTAAGGATATGACACCAACAAGGTAATTGGTGTATTCTTTTCTTATTGTTTTTAGTCCCCCACTGGAAGCTGGTAATTGAAATCCTAGAGCAATCTTTTCTTCTCTGTGAGAGTTTTATAATACAGGTTCGTTAAGGTGGAGTCCGTGCTGCATGCACTAGTTTGCTGTTATACTTCTGTGTACAAGCATTAAATAACTTGCTTGGATTTTGCTTCATAGTAAGCAAATACCGGTGCCTAATAGTAATATATCTTAGCAGCAACCACCTTTTACATTCTAATTGGACGTGGGTGTGTCTCTAGTGAGTTGTGAAGTTAATTTGAGATTTAACATTGTTGTGGTGATTGAAAGGAAGGCCATTTACTAGTGGAACCATTAGCAGCAGACCCCATTCTCACAGGCCTGTGACAGTTTTCCAGTGTCTGGGGAACCTTTTATGGGCTTGTGTGTTCAGAGTGAACACTCACACCTATATTGCAACACCTTACTCACCCATCTAGGGCCAGTGACTGAGTTCAGTGTGTTCAGGGGAGATCCAGAGCGGGGTGTGGTGGTGTGGAGGGAGGTGCAGCAATGGAAGGTAAGAATTTCCCCCCCATCCTCTTCGCCACTGTGCTCAGGGGCATGTCCCCTCTCTGTACCCTCCTTCCTCTTTCCCCTTCTCTCTCCCCTGCCTGCAGATGCAGCTGTCCCCACTGTCCTGAAGGTGAGGAGAGTTCCAGGACCCAATTCTGCCAGGCTGCCCTAGAGCTGGGCTCAACCTGGGACAGTAGCAGCAGGAGTGGTGGTAGATGGATTTCCCTGTCCCTGCTTTGGGGATGGGCTCAGCCTGGGACAGTGGCAGCAAGCAGGGGTGGTGGATGGATTCTCTATCCCTGCCTAGTCTCCCGAGTGTTCCCCACCAGGCTGGGAGGGGAAACCTGCCCACCACCATCACTGGTGCTGCTGTCCTGGGTTGAACCTGGCCTCTGTGCAGCTCAGCTGGAACAGCTCTGTAGTTACCCTCACTCCCAGGTCAGTGGGGACAGTGGTAGTGGCAGGCTGGAAGGGAAAGTGAGGGCATATCCCTATGTAGGGAAGAGAACAGGGAGCAGGGAGGAGTGAGGTGAGTTCTTATCTGCTTTGGGGGCTTAAAAAAGTCCCTGGCTGCTGCTCCCATGGCACAGTCCACCTGCCCTGGTTGCGGGGAGGAAGGAGGCTTGAAGCAGAAGGTGCAGCCACACCAGCACCCTGCTTTGCAAAATTCTGTATTTGCTTGTGCATGCATCCACTGACAGTCAGTGAGATATTTTACTGTGGAATTTCAGACTTTGGCCAGAGGTGAAGTCAGGATGTGGCTTTGCAGGGTTTGGTCTCATTGGGTACATCTACACATGCAGTTAATTTGGAGAAATAAACTCTGGAGCAGTTTGAGCTGGAGTAAACTGCTCCCAGATGCACCATCTACACAGCAGCAATTTGAGCCAGGATGGAGCAGTTTTATGGCAGCCCTGGGCTAGCTAGGGCATGAGGGTGCTATCTAGGTGGCAGGCAGGACTCTGGTCCCCTGCTGGCTGGGCTGCCTGGGTGCAGTTTATACCCACGGTCAATGTCGACACATGTTTGATCATAGTAAATTATGCCAGCCTAAGATAGTACTGTCCCTAACAGTAGTATCTTATCGTAGTGTAAATTAGTTTACTGTGGCCTTACATGCTCACAGGTGAAGGCAGTGACACTTTACTCCAGCTAATTAGTCAACTGCAGTAAAGCGCATGTGTAGATGCAGCCACTAAGAAGCAAAAGAATTCATGAGTGGTGTATAAAGAACTTTGAGTCAGTGGAAGGTGGTTTTCTTGTGTCTCACTTCAAGAGATCTCTGGTTGTTCTTCTCTAGGAAATCTTATACACAAGGCAAACCTTTTGGCCCTTAGAAGAGATCTGGAGAAATTCACTTGACCATTCTTAGTATCCTGGCGTCACTGGAAGTGTGCATGGCATTGAACAAACCCTACTGAACCAGAGATCACATAAGTCAGCTCCATGACAAGTGGTAATGACCTGGCTGGTGTGTTTTTGTACCACTGTCCTCTGCCAGATGGACTGCAGAAGATCTACCTCAGTTTATATCACTTCAGTGACAGTCTAATGTTGCAGAGCTGCTTGTTCACTCCCACTGAGTGAAAGCTCTGTTGTTTGGAGTTGCAAGGTCATGAGTTCTAGTCATTGTACCTCAGGTATGCTGCTGGCTGGAGACTGCTCTGTGTATGGATCACTATAAATACCTAACGTGTGTCCTAGATGCAAAAACCTAAGATCATTACTTGGCCTTCATGCCCTGCAGAGTGTAACATTGCAATGCCATGGTGGAAGTTTAGATGGAGGTGGGTTTCTCTGAATAACAGCACTAAGTCCATCACCCTGAAGATTCAGATTCAGAAACAGTCTCCAGCAGTCATCCTCAGAGTCAGTAGCATATTGTCTGTCATTTGGCCTAGTGCTCCCATAAATCACCTCATTACTATGGGGTATGGACTCTGTCCCCATTTGTGAAAAGTCTTCTCGCAATTAAGGAGGTTTGGGTTATTGCAAATATGAAGGGATTTTTCATTTCCCTCTGAAGAACCAGCAGAATTCTAGAGGCTGAAGACTGAGGTTAAAAGGCAGGAAGGGAGTTAGGAGGGAAGTACCTCCTTTTGAGGATCTGCATCCTAATGCTGTATGTTAGGATTTGGCTATACATGCAAGATATTTGTTCCAATTGAAAAGTTCTTGTGAAAATCCCTTCTCCTGTTTCTTGGCACATTAGCCAGCTCCATTGTCTCTTGGGTCAGAGTTCACAGGCATAGTGGACTGAATCTGTTTTTTGTCCTTCTCATAAACATCCTCCAGCCTGGCTCCAGAACATCAATTTAGTTTAATTCTTCTCCTGGATATGGTTATAAACTCCATTGTTCAGTGTGTTTGGGGGTGAGAGCTGGTTTTATTTTATTTTTTAAAATATTAATAGGTAATGTATTAAAAAGAAATCTTGTAGGAACCCAGGCAGCATTGCCAGCTGCCTGTGGATTTATGAAGCATTTAGAAACACACAGTACATTATTTCCTGTGAGCTGTTTCTTTGCACAGCAACTGTGTTTGCTCATTCTGGGACAATGACGAGACATGCAGTCTTAAAAACAAAATAAAAAAAAGAGTAGTAAATAGCTATTCCAAGGGTTAATAAAGCCAGTTCATTTTTATAACAGAGTGGAGACAAAAGGAAATATTCTTTGGTGCCTGGTAAACAAGTTGCACAAACATACTGCTTAGAAAAAAACGTTTGTCTATCATATATTTTTTGTACTTCACATGACTTCTTTTTTTCTTTTTTAACTGTGAGGGATGTTTACATCAAAACAGGATCTTTGTTTCTGAAGAGTTCATCTGCTCCTGCTGCTTATTTCCCAGTTGAAGTCACAATAGTCAGTCTGTGACATCACAATTGGCTGCAATGGGAGCGATGTGTCACAAAGAGGATTTTGACTCCAGGTGGGGAAGACGCAGCAGGAGCAGATGAACTATTCAGCAATCAAAGTCTGTGTCTCTAGTAATAAATAAAGAGGGAAGGGGAAAATAACACAAGAAAACTCAGGACAAAAGGTCCAGGCTGGTCCCTTCCTATCCCCTTCTCCTCAGGAAAAAACACCTCGTGATGTCATTGGACATTTTGCCTGCACAAGGAATCAGCATTACTTCAAGAAGTGGTGCTTTTCACAGTTTTTCAGAGTAAACTGATTATCTGCTTTAATGGGCCAAGTGGTTTACTGAGTAAAATTGACCCCCTTCCTGTGTTCCTTAACAAGGCCACTAAACACTAAATAACTAGTCCATTTCAAGAAGGAGGGTAAAAAACTTTCAAGGATTACCCCTCACTCTGAACTCCATCTGCCAACTTTTGTGGTATTAAATACTTCTCTCATTGATGTGTGAAACATCCCACAATACAGCAAAGGAAGCTGACTAATGCCCTGATCCTGCTCACACTTACCTGTGTGGTTAGTTTGAAGCATGAGTTGTCCTTTTGAAGTCAGTGACAGGACTCATACACTTGAAGTTAACACATGCAAATTATTTGCATCCTCAGAGCCTTACTGACTTCAGAGGGGAAGCAGTCAATCAGCTTATATATTAAATGCTGTCAAAGGCAGGCACAGTCCCAGACTTGAAATTGCTGCACTCTAAGTCCCCGATCCTGGAAATAAATCCCATATGGTTTTCCCTACCTCTTGTCCTTTTTTCCTACCCTACAGTCCTGCATGTAGTCAAGAGGAGACTAGACAGTCAGCTCGCTGGGGGTCACCTAACCCCAGTTGTCTTCCTGCCTAGAGCAGGGGGCTGGACCTGATGATCTGCAAAGTCCCTTCTAGCCCCTAACAGTCTACAAATCTGTGAACATATGGAAAATTTGCCGTGTATGTCAGTATTTGCACAGTTGTGGCCTAACAGATGAGAAACACATAGATCGGGGAGAGGGGGGGCAAGGGCAATTATTTTGGGCAGAGGGCTGCTTACCCAGTTTTGACAAGCTGTTGAGGGTTTCATGAGTAGCCCCGCCCCTTAACAGATGCCCCACCCCCTTGTCGCTATCTTGGGACTGGAAGTCCTGCCCCCTAACCCCTGACCTTTGCCAAGTCCCTCCCCTTGCCCCCAGAAAGTACTCCTTTCAGCAAGGAGGTTTGCATCTGGGAACCAGAAAAGTACCAAATTATATTCTAAAAAGTGAACATCTACAACATTCATTAATTTGATTTCAACAAATATTTTTGTCCTGGTTTACATGCGTTTGTGTAGTGTACATAGAGGTGATTGTATGTAATAGCTTAAAATGAAGTCTTACACTTGTATATTGTGGAGGGGTATAGGTTTGTGGGGGATTGCAGGTGTGTGGGTATGTCGGGTATGGGGGAGGGTATGGGTATGTCTGTGGGGAGTGGATAGGTGTGGGTGTGGGATGAAGGCTCATGTAGGTGTGTATGGGGTGTGGGGTTTGTAGGGGGCTGTGTGGGGGGGAAAGGTGGCTTGGGGTGTGTGAGGGGATGTGGGTTTGGGGGTCTGCATCTGAGGAGGGGTGTGGGTGCATGTATGTGGTGGGGTGTGCATGTGGAACTCACCCTATGAACACACACACAGAGTTCTAACCCCCCCCACACACTCTCTCTGCCCCTCCTTACACACACACACACATACACACACACCCACACACACACACCCGTACCGGCGTGCCCTGTGGTCCCCGGTTTGGTGATGCAGCCAAGAGCCATGTGGAGCAGGAACAGTGTGGAGACAGGAGGGCAGGGAAGAGGCTGGGGTGGGGTGGGGCGGGGCGGGGCTGGGCTGCAGCATTCCTGCTGAGGCTTCCCCTGGGTCCTACTGCCCCTGACTCCTATCATTGACAGGCAGCCAGGGGCAGATTAATATTTTCAAAAAATTTTAGGGGCCCTATGGGCTGGTTAGAATGGCCTGGTGAGCCAGATTTGGTCACTCCTGAAATAGATAGTTAAATAAAGATTGGGTTGGAAGAGAGGGTATAACATGCAGTGGCAGGGATCATTTCACCTCATTTTATTAATACAAAGTTTTGATAAGGCAAATTAAAAAAAAACAAAAAAACAGTGTCTGATTTCCCTTCCAGCTGGCAGTTTCTCGTTGCTTTGTTTCTTTCAGACATCCACAAAGAGACAGATCTTCTGGAAGAATCTGAATGTGGATAGGAGAGGGGTCTCACAGATGAGTTCAAATTGGTGTTGCAATAAATAGGGGATAGTGAGGACCCTTTAAACTTTTTGAATTGTTATTCCCTTGATGGCTGGTTCAATTTCACAACTGCATAAGGAGGTCCGGAAAGAATATGTTTAGAAGAAGGTTGCTGCATGAGAGGAGGTTGTCTGTCATGCTACTTTCCTGCCTTTCCTGCCATTCCTCAACAAAAGCATCAGGAAAAGCAGAATTTACTAGATGCCTTCTAAACCAGCTAAAGGAGCTCCAGGACACTATCTAAAAAAACTCCAAGCAGTTCCTCAATCCTCAATTATCTGTGACAAACCAAAATCCCTAGTTACAGGTTTTCCATCCCTTTCTCAAGTTTCTTTGCAATCCACCTTTCAGTAGGAAGAATTTGATTGTCACCTACATTCCCAACCAGGCCAGTCATAAAAACCTCTGGGAGTCAAAAGTCAAGGGTATATGTTTTTGAAGTGAAACATGCAGTTGAGAAATTATCAGATTCCTGTTTGGCATGGCAAACATGTAACCCCATAGATAGGACACTTACATTACTTTGTTATTGCTAAGCTGGCAATGACAGCTAGGCTGCACACAATGGCCATGTCTACATGTATGCTTAACTGTGGTGTAGGCTAATTAGTAAAGTGTCACTATCTACATGTGAAATGCTATTAAGCCACAGTAAAGTAATTCATGTTGCTGTAAGATAATACAGTGGGAGACAGTACTATCTTACGGTGAGGTAATTAACTGTGATTAAACGCACATATAGATGCTGACCGCTGGCGTAAATTGTGCCTGGTCAGCAGGGGGCCAGACTCCTGCCTGCTGCCTAGCCACACAGCTCTGCATTTTTAGCACCCTCATGCCCCAGCCAGCCCCTCCACCACTTGAAGCTCCCACCCAGAACACAGGGCTGACTACCCCCGCTGTAAAATGCACTGGTGTAAACTGCTCTGTCCTGGCTTAAGTTACAGCTATCCTGGATGCACATGTAGATGCTGCAACCAGGAGTAGTTAACTGTGGCTCAAACTGCTTCGGAGTTTATTGCTTCAAATGAATTGCACGCACAGATGCATCCACTGGATTGTTGTGGTACCAGTGCGTGTGATTCACAGGTTATGCAGTCCAGCAGATTGATTTTTTTAGTGGTGGGCTATATACTCTGTTTTGCTATTATAAGATCACTTGGGATGGGCAGGTGGTCAATCAAAATTGTTGTTGTTGCATTGCTAACAAGTGCAGCGATCTAGATACTGCCTCATGGAAAGGTTGCCTGTGAATGTGAGATTCCACTGCTGACTTTTTTTAAAGTCAAAAGAGCCTGGAAGCATTTGTTTAGCAATTTTTAAAAAATGTAACCAAGAGTGTGTCTTGAAGCAAATAGTAAGGAAAGAACACCACTTTTTGGACCTGCTGACCCTGCCAGGGTCCATTTCATATTTATTTACAATGTGGATGAATAAAGTATAAAATTCCATGGCTTCAGCTTCACTTAATTTTTTGTTTCAAGTTTCTATCCCCAGAGTCTCCCTTCACAATGCTTGGTGTCAGGGAGATATTTGTCACTGCAGGGACTAGAGGGGATACTATCATTTCATTTTAACCACTTGGAATCTCTACCTCTGAGCCTTTTCCAGTCTTGCTGTCCAGTTATGTCTGCTCCCTTTTGACATTCAGCTTCCGTATGGCAACTTGTTGAGACCTTTATTCTCTGAGATGTCCCTGTTTCTTCCTTTCGGCAACCTGTCTTTTTGTAAGCACAAGGCAGTGGCCAGGATGTCAGGGAAAAAGACTACACAATGCAGAGATCTTGATTCCTTCCAGTGCAGAAAGAAGAGAGGACTGGTAGGTAAACACAGAAAGACCCAGAGGCTGCTGAAGCCTCTGAATTTCCCAAGAAAAGTACCGCTAATGACTAGGAAATATAGAACAAACAAAAGAAAACATCTTTCTGCTTTATACCATGTGTAGTGACCCAGTGGGATTCATTGCTGTGGGACAGGGGTTTTCAACTGCGGGTACACATACCCCTGGGGGTACTTGGGATGGCCTCAGGGGGTACTCAGCAGTGGGCGCCACTGCCGGCACTCCTGCCACTGCTGCGCTGCCGGCACTGCTGCTGCTGGCACTTCCGCTGGCACGTTCGTTGATCGGCCATGGAGGACACCCCCCCCGCCTTCCCGCTCATCGACTGGCTGCTGGGGGGCACCCCCCCTCGCTCATCTGGAGGCCAGGGGACTCCTGCCTTCTCAACCATCTGCCGGGGGTACACTGACCCAAAAAGGTTGAAACCCCCTGCTGTGGGATGTAGTTGAGTCCATCTCATACTGCATCTGATTAGTTTTGAAAAGGACATGGACTTTTATGTGTTTGATTTAGGATGGTCATATGTGGAGGGCAGAAGAACACTCCCCCCATGCCTCTTATGCAGCTGACTAGCTACATTATAGGGCACTATATTTGTTTTGGACCATTGGATTCTAGCCACTATTGGACTGATTTTCAACCTTGTTAAACCCAAGAGCCTCCTCACAAATGCCAGCTTTTAGGTTTCACTAATTTTTTTGACCGTTGGGAACAAAATAGAACAACTTTTCTGTTGAAAAAACTCAGACCAGTGCAGGTTGCAATATTTCTGACACTAGTTTCCTATTTGAAATCTCTGGTTTTATCCTGTGAATCATGTTTGCACACCTAACACTGCATGATGCCCCATGCCCCCCCCCCCCGCCCCCGCCCGAAAGGATCTCAAAGTGCCCCAGCGTCTGCATCACCCTGACTGAGAATCACTGCATTGCTGGAAGCAGAACACCACTCCAAATGTAGTACACTAGTGGTCTGGTATGGCATGACAGATCCTATAGTCTGTTGCTAATTTTGGAAAGTTGTGTCAAACCAACCATGTGCGGCCACATATAGTGAAAACCCTGGAGCTGAAATTCAACTAATGAAATATTGCGTATATCAATAAGAACTGGTAAACGCACCAAAAGTATAAACCACACAGTTAACACCAAAAATATTCTAGGGGCTGAGAACACAGTGGATTAGTCCACTAGTTTTCCACTTCCAGAGCAAGTCCTTGTTTACAAAGGCAAGAGAAAGTGTGTTTGATGCTTTCATTATTTTCATTATTCTTTTTATAGGCACATAAGACTTGCCCCAAAAAATCTGACCCATGCTCTATGTAGTCTAGTATTCTTTTTTGACAGTGGATAGCTTCAGAGGATGAAACACTCAAGTAGGTAGTTATGGACTAAACTTCCTGCCTGGGAATGTTTGTTCCTAAATCCCAGCAGTTAAACATTGGCCTCAAAGCTGGTGGGTTTGTGTGCCTTCCAAAAAATCTTGCTTTTTAAAACTTTTATTATGCTAAGATTGGATAATCTCACTATCTCTGTAAATATCCCCTTTCAAAACCTCCTAAATTTTTGGTCTCAATATTCTGTGGCAATGAGGTGTACAGGCCAGTTTTGCGTTGCATGAAAAACAACATTCTTTTATTCATTTGGAATTTGGCACCTTGCTCTTAAATCAAGCATCCCTTCATTCTTTTCTCATAGTGATTCACAAGCAGGGTGCTACACAATCCATTTAATGGTGCCATGGTGTCTGACTCTTATGTGAGGTGGCAAGTGCTTTCCTTCCTCTGTCCAGTGCCCCGTGGCATCAGCTAGATCAGTGGTCTAAACCCTTTTACCTCAAGGCATGCGCCCATAACTTTTTTTAATTTAGATTGTAACTCAGTGATTCTCAAATGGGGTGCCACTAAATTCAGAAAAGTTATAGAGCGGTGTGTTGAGGCTAAAAAGGTTGGGAACCACTGTATTGTGGTCCATGGATCCATGAAGAACAGGAATTCTGTACAGGAATTCCCTACAGCTTCTCTAACCTTATTTTGTAGTTTCATCTTATACATCTTGTACACTCTGATTTGTCTGCTTTCAAAGGCAAACAGTTTTGATCTTTTCATTCTCTTGAGAGGAACACCTTTCTGTGCCCCTTATTCTGGTAGCTGCTCATCTCTTAGTTTTCTCAATGTTCACTGTAAATTCTGTAGAAAGTTTCAACATTTACAAAAACAGGGCTGAAGACACAATCTGTGTCCTTCTCATTTTACTAAGTGCATATGCGTATGTTTAGCTTCATGCTTCTGAGTAAAGTTAAGCAGGTGTGGAAGTGTTTGCAGGACTGAGGCCAAACTCAGTGCTATCTTTTCATCTCGGTTCATTCAAACCTGTCATGAAACTGTCTCATAATGTGTTACGACCAGCAATCTCTGCTTGTAGCAGTGGTACCACAAGCTTAGACTTGGGGTATTTGGTCAGAACTGAAACATGGGATCGAGACATGGAGAGCAATGTGTGGGGGAGCCTAGCAACTTGCAAAGCATATCCCTCAAGCCACTTCTAGCAGTCACACTTGTTCCCAGATGCAAAATGCACTCACAACATTTTTGTAATAATTGTCAAAAAGTCTATTAGGTAAATACACTTTCCATGTACAAAGGCCATTATTCTTTCTCCCTTTTGTTCTGAAAACAATAGACCTCTAAATGAAATACAGACCTGTGTTTTCAAACAGGTCACATTTTGTACGCAGCAAGATTGTGTGTTGAACTTTAAACAGGTTTCGTAAAGATTTGATGGCACTCAAGAGAAATGGAATGAATTGGTATTTTGTTAGTAAAAGTATGAAGAGTTGGCTGGAAGTTTCCAGGTATCTGGAAGACAGAAAAACAGACCTGTTGTGAGTGGCGTCAGAAGAGAAGTTTGAAAATGGCCTTTTGTTTGACGCAGGCCAGGTGGTCAATGCTTGTTATCTTTCTTATTGGTTTCAGCTGAGGCCTTATCTCAGTGGCCTGATGTAAGGGCTAGCAGTGACATCAATCCCCAGCTGCTGGTTCTTTAATGCATGGCTGGTTGCTAGGAAATCTGCCGTCATCCATGTTTTAAATGTGGATGAGATGACCAACTTTGCATATATTTCCAAGCCTTGGCTGGATGATTCAGCTGGTCCTCTGGTGATTCATCTCAATGTAGCCTAAGCCCAGGAAGGTTTGAAGAGAAAGCACACCTATTCTCATATGTGAAAGATGCCCAAACCCGAAGAGTATGTCCACATAGGAGTCCTATAATAAAATTAATTTGGGAATTCTGACTGTAACTGAGCACCCCAGTTCTCACTGGGATTCCTTTCAAATTTACTGAATTATTGTTGGATATAGTTGCCAAGTTCTTATTTTTCTGTGTTCACTTTGATTATATATTTTGATAGAGATTTTTTCTAAGTACCCTGTGGGCTTTGGCCACACAAGTCTTGAAGAAAGTCAGTAGGATTTTTGCTACCAAATCCCTTTGGCGCCTTTGAAAATATCTCCCTGTGTGCATTTTCCTGGGTTATCAGGATCACTGTAGCAACAACCATGGGAGTACCCCAGGCAGTTTCTCACTCAAATCATTCTCATGATAGAAAAAGGCAAGATAGTCAACTTTCTATTAGATCTGTCAACATCTTTTGATATAATTGACCGTAAGAAATTGTTAACTTGCATTCTGTCTTGTGGGAGTGGATGATGCGGTTTTTCCAAGCATTTGCTGTTTCTTATTGGAAAGAGTCCGCAGAGCAGTTCTAGGCAGTGGCTCACCTCCAAAAAACCCTTCTCAAAAATGGGTTCCCATAGAGTATGGTCTTAACATTTGTCCTGCTTGCCATGCATACGAAGCCAGGGGATGGTAGCATGCAACAGTTTGTGTGCAACATCACCAGTAAGCTGATGATATTTACCTCTATGTCATCTTTGTATCAGATCCAGATTCTGCAGTTTCTTCGTTCTTCCATGTTTGGAAGAAGTAAAGATTTTGGTTGGAAGGGAGATGAATGTAACTCCAGAAGGAAAATGCTGAAGTGATACTTGTTTGTAGGGGGTAAGCATTAGTAGGAGGGGGCACTGCAAATATCTGTACCATCTCTGGAGGGTATATACCTATTGTTATTTAGGAAGGTTGGGGCCACATTGGATTCATCACTGCACCTGGTCTCTCAGATGAGAATCAGGCCTTTCGCTCTGTAAAGCTGACTAAGGAAATGGGGCAAATCCTTTCTTCTGTGAATTTTGCCATTGTCATCTATGTCTTTGTTGTCTTCAGGGTTGAGAATGATACTTATGCTGGAACACCCTGGAGAAGCTCTAAAGAGGGATGAATGCAGCAGTGTGTTGCCTGAGCAATGCTGTAGTGTTTGCACTGGCTTTCAGTTCAAGGTGTTAGCTATGAACTTTGCAACCTCTCATAGTCTGCAGCTGGATTAAATGACTGGTGGCTTCTCACCATACATACCGCTGAGTGAGCTAAGGTGCATGGCGCTGTTGGCCCATAAAGGAATAATTCATGTTTGGCAGATGACTTTTTTGGTTGAGGGTCCTGCTTTCAGACTTCGCTCCCCTTGGTGGCCTGTCACAGTTGAATCTTGGGAGCTATAGGGCAAGTGGTGTGGTGGCAAGTTTTCATTTTTTATAGCGCTTGGTTTTCTGTTTCTGCTTGGTTCCTTTCTTTTTGCATTACAGTCCCTGCAATGGAAGTAGCCTAGCAGCCATAGCAGTAAGCACTGCAGAAATGAGTAAATAAAGAAGTCAATACCTATGTGAAAGAGAAACCTGGAAGCACAGAATTCTGCTGATCCAGAGGGAGATTTTTATTATTTTCTTTCTCTTTACTTCCCTTCCTCCCTGGTCTCTCTTTCTTCACAAATCTGAAGGAAGGTAGTTCTTAGTTTTCCTGAGCAGTGTTTGCTGAGCTGCTTCGTTATACTTGAGAGCCTCACATCTTTCCTTCTCAAGTCAGTCATCCTTTCTTGATCTCCTGGACCTTTACTCTTCAAAGCTGTGAAATCCTCTATATAGTTTATCTCCAGCCCCAACTCTGATTTTCTTTTAGTGATGGAATGAGCTTCCTGGATCAGTTAGTCCATCTTCCTTAGTCAAACAGGATTCTCCTCCGCACTGTGACCAGCTAGCCCTATTAGATCTTTTTTCCAACACATTTGTAATGGAGGTGCGTGAAGACACATCAGTCCACATCAAAGGGACATAGCCCCCATTTCACTGGCAGTGGAGAAGAGAGAGGGAGAGTGGACTTTGGCATACATGTGACTATAAGCACTTAAATATTTCATCTGATGGGGATTGATCAATGTGGTCGAACAGTCTGACGAAGGGGAAAGTGATGCCAGTAGAACATCCTGTGGCTGGGCATGTATTGGAAGCTAAAGAAAGAAAAAGGAATGACGGGATGGTTTTATAATGTACAGTTATAACAGCTCTCGAAGATATTTTCCTTGCCTTTTAGAGTCTGCTGTACTCAGTTGGCATGTTTCATCTTGGCCTCTGTTTGGTCTCCCTCACGCTAATGAGAGAAGGAGGCAGAAGGGGATGCCTTAGAAGAGGAATTTGTCTAGAAGTCACTCTTTTCAGCTGCTGCCTCTTCACTGATCAACTGATAACATTTTTGTGATTTAAGGAGAAATCTTAGCTCCAAAAACCCCCAAACACAGAATATTTGGGTCTGTCCCTTGCTCTGAACTTCATTATTCAGCCCCAGCTTTAATTCTGAGTGTTTCTCCAGGACCTCTCCCTTCTTATCTCCTACCTTTTTTTGGCCTTTTGACCTCCTTTAAAAACAAATTTAAAAAAACAAAGAAGCCTTGCAGAGGGATGGGCTGAGCCATAATTTTCACTTTAATTGGGGATTTTTTTGGCGCTGAGATATAAACTGGGTACAGGCTGTGGGGGGATGGAAGAAGGGGAAGAAAAATCATTTGTTAGGCATTTTCCTGAAGAACCTCAGAGCTATTTAGAGAGTTCTTTTTTTACCATTTAAAATGCAGGTCGGGTGACTAACCCGATGGGTTCTCATCTTTTATCTTCCCAAAATACCCTGGATTTAGCAGGTGATACTGTATGTGGGATTGCAGTAAGCCATGTATTCAGCAGCTCTTCTTTAGCAGTGAGACGTTGATGACATAGTTAACCCTGATCCGGTGACAGTTGAAAGGTCATCTAATCTAGCTTGCTCTCTCTCACTTCTCTGCATTGGGTGAGATGCATGCAGCCGGCTTGTAGCACTGTTCCCTCTTAATCCTCCAGCCACACTGAGTGAGCTGTGCCCATGCAGCCCAGTTCCTGGGTAGCATACTATCTTTACCAGTGGCTTGTCTGGCTCTAACCAGCCTATTTCCTGATGGAAATAAAGTGAAGTGAAGGGCTCACAAACAGGCAAACACCTTTTCAGCCCGTCTAGTGACTGATATGAGTTTCACGTTTCATAAACAAAACCAAGCGCTGATTGTCACACGCCGGCCTCTTTGAAAATGAAATGCTTCAAAAACCGCATGGGCATTTATACACATACATTTTCATGCTTCGTGACCTGATGCGCACTGTGCTATGTCACGTGCAGTTGTATAGGCAGTGAAATGCATCTCAGCGCTGAGAAAGTGGCAGTGGTGCACTTTTGAACTAAAACACCTTTTAAAAGTGCCCGGTGCTGTAGCACAACCATGTGTACAAATGCCCACTGAGAATAAGAGGCTCAGAGAAGGACAGTGTAGACCCTTATTTAGCAAGTCTTGCTGCTGCTGCACAGTGACACATGTAAAGTGTTGAATATTTGCCAAGGTTTCCCTAGAATTGCAGGAGGACCTTACCAGTTGACATTATAAAGCTAATATTTACAGCTGGAAAGTCATCCCAGTAAGGAGAATGGAAAGAGCTATAAAGTCCCTTGCGCTAAGGGCTCCATAAGGGGCCAGGCAAGCTACGAAGGGCGTTTATACATATGCTCCAGGAGTGGCGGGGGGGCACCTGAAGCATCTCATGTATCTCTGTCCCTGTGCTTAAAAATGGCAGTGGGGGTGCTTTCTCTAAAGCTCATTGAGCGAGTTTTAGATAAAACAGTCCCACCACAATTTTTAAGTGCAAGGACACTGTTATACAAGATGCTGGAGTCTGCTGGAGTTCAGTAATTACCACACTCTAGCAGACTTGATTAATTGTAATTACAGTGCGTCATATATAGGTGCCCAAAGGTTTCATTGCCAGGTGTGCAAGGGGGCAAGAGAGCTGCATGGATTTATTTTAACCCCTTGCTAGTATGTACTGGCAGAATTCTTATGGAGCTCCTCATAGAAACTAAAGGACTGTCCCTCAGGACAAATACCCACTGAGCTACAGGCTGATGAGTTAATGGAGCGTGTGTGAATTTGGGTCATAAATTAATGAAGTCTCATTTCATCCCAGTGAGACAGGCCATCTTCAACCCAGTTTTGAAGATGGGAGGCTGAGGCAGAGAAGTTAAGTAATTTGACCAAGACTGTATCAAAAGCATGGCCAAGCAGAGGCTCTTCTTTACACATTTTGAACCCCTAGTCCTGAGTTCAGGATGCATCTCTGTCAGTGCATTATACCCAGGAAGGCTAAAGAGTATTTTCTTACTAGAATTTAGCTTATTTGCTGCTCTTCTTTGCTTTCATTTCAATAACATTCAAAGCATGCTGTGGACAGGGAGGTTCCTTATTATCCACACCACCCAACCTTTAGCCCTAAGAAGGTGGACAACAGCTAAAAGATACACACACATCCTGAAAGTGCTTTTTCTTGAATTACAGGCCCTTGTCATTTTCTCTTCACCAAAACCTAGAAGTCTCTGGTACATCTTATGATTGAAGAGTCTGCAGAGAAATAATTAGGTAGCAGAGACCCCAGCGAGGAATATTTTAACCTGCATCCTCAGGTGTTGCATCACTAATTAACTATAATGTGAAACAGAAGCATAATCACCTGATTTGCGGAAGAAATGCATAACATCTACTGCCATTCTGACAATTCATGAAAATCTGAGATGTGGTGGTCAAAAAAAATACCGTTTGCTAAGTCGTAATTAAGTTTCTAAACATGAATATATTTATCTGCCCCTGGGATTCTGCTTTAAAAGCCTCAATCCAGAAGATATCAAAAGAGCCTGCAGCTTGTTACCGTGGCTCATGGGCACCTGTATTCATAACAGATGGATGACTAAGAATAGCAATGTTTTTAGTTTATAGAGGGCACAGGATAGCTTGTGACTTATAGTGCATAGGTGAAAGTGTTGTGTTGAGGTTGTAAGTGGGGAATAAGATGTGAAAGTGTGGTTTCTTGATTGTCAAAGTAAGGCTGGATATGGCAAGGATCAGTCTCTCATCTATATATGGGACCTTCAGTGTGAGATGTAGGTGGCTGATGGGGAGGACTTGGAGAAAGGCTTGGATTGGATAGGTGACTCATTACTTTCTAAAACCTGATGTTTCACACATTAGTGTGCAAAGCATGTGTGAACTCATGGATGTATATGGAACAAACTGTAAATGCAAGAGAATGACAGCCCGCAGGTATGAGTATGTTAGAGGTTTACACATGTGGGGGAGTCAGGGATGATAGGGGAAGAGGCAAAATTAAGACTGTTTTGGAACCATAGATCAGAATTTCTCAAACTTCAAGTTATGGCATCTTAATGAGATTTTTTTTTTTGTTCTGGTGCAGTATGTACATTGGTACAAGAGTGTAACTATTTGGTGGGTGGTGTCAACCTCCAGCCCTCAGGCTGAATCTGGTCTATGAGGCTACGGTACCTGGCTCGCAGAGCTCCCCACAGGACCAGAAAATTGGCAGCTAGAGAGTGATGGCAGCATTAATTGTATGCAGGGTTGCTCTGCACCCAAATCCCACGGTTGGGGATGAGCCAGTGTGGGGGTCAAGCCACATTCAGCAGTCAGACCTTGGCCAGCACGCCAGCTCACGCCTATGGGCCCACCCTGCATGCCGACCCCATGCTGGATTCGGCCTGTGGACTGACCCCATGACATTCATTCAGCCTATGGGGCCAGATGGTTGCATATCACTATTGTGGACTATAAGTTCTGTAAACAAAATGAAATGTTTTAAAAACAATTTAGAAGTCCTTCCCCATAAAGGAAGAGATTAGCTCTGCTACTGACTTTTACTAATGAAACAGGAAGTGTGATCAAATGTTCTTGTGATCCCCTTGGTTAGTCAGGGACAGGGAGGAACTCGGGCATTTGGGGCCCTAGCTATCCTTTGAGTATGACTCCAAATCTTCATTACTACAAGGGAAGGACCTCTAGTAGCCTCAGTGGGCATAACTGTGTGCAAAGTGCAGTAGTATCAGGAACCATGTTTCACCATGAAGAAGTCATTTTAAAGATTTACTGTGATTGCAGACATACTTATTATTGCAGACATACTTATTAAACCCAAAAGATTAAGCATGCTGTGCAATTCCCTCCTCCTCTACCCTTTTAACTTAGGTGTGTATAGATTGTTTTACTTCCTGCTTCTGCAACACTGGAAGACATGTATTTTAGGAGTGTCTTGTGGGCATTACTGACATGCTAACTCGACCAGTGCACTTTCTACAGACACTGTAGTTCTCTTGGCAGACAACAACACTGGTTTCAGTGAGTTGGCAGGTCTGCAGGTTCTGCAAAAGGTCTTGCTGCCTGCTTAATACAGGCCAGGGTCCTTCTCTCTTGCTCCCTGGAAACCTTGTTTATAAATCAGCAGGAAGTGCTACAAGTAGGAAAAAAAATACCTGTGACTTTCAGGTTGTTGCATATTTAGCCACCAACTGCCATTTTTCCCCTTATGTTTGAGGTGGGAATGGGAGGAAAGCCGTGATTTGTCTCCTATTGGCTTTGCTAGAACCTGTTGGGTCTGATATGATCTATATAGAATCAGGTGCATGATGTGTAGACACTTGAAGGAAAGTGCAGTCTGACCTGGGAATAGCACCTACTCAATTATTATTTAGTGAAGGCGCAAGTGGGAGTTGTTCTTGGAACAAAACCAGAAGTAAAATATTTTAACAAAAGCTCTTTAATTAGTTTTCGATTTGTCCCCTCAGTGCACTTCTCATACTTTAATTCCTATTAATGCTATGGGGACTTACGCAACTTATATCAAGGACAGAAAAGTCCCCATTAAATCCAGTTACTGTCTATTGTGTGAAAGCCTTAAATTACTACATTAAAATTCATTACTAAACGAAAGAACTACCAGCTTTATTTAAAGCATCTTATCTGACCCCGTTTCGGCATAGGACTCACTCAGTCAGGACCCAGCATGCAGAAGGGCTTGTGCAAAACCAGATATTTATCCCCTCGTGGTTGTCTCTACATTAGTTATTCCTGGGTCCTAGCTACAACCTGGCAAGCTACATGGAGACACAAGGTATTTACCTGCATTGATTCTAAGCAAGCAGGTGGCACATTTAGGTCAGGCCTAGTTAGTATAAACACGACTTAAGCTTGACCAGTTTTTGTCTTAAGCCTCTGAAGAACAAGGGCAGAGCTCCTTTAGCTAACCTCCAAGTAGCTGGAGAACCCTGTAAACAGGCTGCCAGTTCTGAGCTTCTTAACACTTCCCCTGCTGGTCCAGACTGAAAAAAGTAATAAGTGGTGAGCTGGGGACTAGCCTAAGTCCCCTTCAGCTTCGAAGGTGATGCTATATGTATAGTCTTTATACTCAAGTGAATATAGGGGAGAGACACAGAAGCATGCAAAGTGGCAGGGCTTCATGCAGAGGAGGTCTTCAAAGGTCTCTGGCCAGCAGTTTGACAATCTATATTCTATGACTACACCGTTGCCTCCTTTTTTTTCTTTTCTCTTTTTTTTTTTACACAGTTTATGGCCCCTTTGTTTCTTGAAGATGCCGAGAATGATAATATTTCTTTGGGGGAAAACAACTGTGTGGGATGTTCAGAACTCATCATGGTCACATGTAGATTGGTTGGCATATGCCACCATGTAGTACTCTGCTTGTTGCTTCCTTTGCATTGCTGCTGGCCCTTGATGGGATGCTGAATCGAGAGCTGGCCTTGTGATTTGTGTTTTGGTCTCTAAGGCAGAACTGAAGAGCTGTGTCCCCAGGGTGAGCCTTACTTCTGTTGTTTCTCATTTTTACTATTGAAATTGAGTGGTGATCTTTGCTGCCACAATTTTATAGCATTCTCAGGATGTCTAGGGCTTGTGTTTTTCTCACATCAAACGCATGGGCAGATTTACAATAAGAGTTATTTTGTCGTTCCTGGCCTGTCAGTCAGATTACAATTGTTTTGGCATCAAGCTACAATGAACTGGTAGTTGAGCCCCTTTTCTTATGACATGTGCCCCCAAAATAAGTTGTGAGAAAATCATCCTGAGAATGGGAGGGAGAGTTAACATTTCTTCTTTCTAAAAAAACCCCCAAACCCTCTTTTAAAGTGAATTTTAACCTCCTGAGAAGAGCCGGACTGAAACCACTAGAGATCAGAGCTATCTATTTAGCCATGAGCTAGGCATAAATAGGCAGGCACAGTTTGTCTCCCTAACCTTTAGCCTTGGAGCAACAGAATAGTTTAGTTTTTGTACTCATTCTGTTCTTGTTCTTCCTGCTGAGGCTACTGACAAGGGTTTTGTAGGTACAGGGGGAGGTGGGTTGTTGTTTTTTTGGTGTTTATATCTGTCTGCAACAGCTCATTTCACTAAGGAGTATCTGACGTCAGCAAATTTCAGTGACTACTGACCTTGGTTGTTAATAGAACAGTTCTTCAGTTCTCCTTTAAAAAGGAGTCAGTTGGTGCTATGCCCTTTTAGATAAGCAGAGGATTTGGTCCGTAATGATGATGATGATTCTTACAGAAGCAATGACATTGGCAGAGCTGCTGTGCTTTCTATCAGCAAGTTTCACTTTGGGTGATTAGGTTTCTGGCATTGTATTTAGGGGTATCTGTTATGGCTCTATTCCCCTTTTTCTGTGTTAGGAGTTTTATAGAGCTGTTGATCATGCATGCCGCAGAATGAATGCTATAAAACTATAAATTACACCTCTGCTAGGTCCACAATATGTTACCAATTACAACTGCTTTACTGTTCATGTCCAGGGGGAAAGCATACATCAAACCAACCCACTATCCCAGAAAGGTTGGTACTAGAAAGAACACTGACTCTTCTTAGAAATCAGCGGAAAAACAAACATTGTTTTAGCCTTGCTCAGACACGATATTTGTGTCCAGGATGACAAGCTGAGTAATATTACTGCAGCTCTCTGAGCTCATTGTGTGCCACATGCGAAGTCATTCATGGCAATGTTGTCACACTGTGGAAAGGAGAGGAAAAAATTAGGTGATGGGAGGGAGGGTTGAGAGAGAACTGAGGATTGTCGTGGGCATCTTGGAGGTTGTTTTTAATAAATGTTGCTGCAAACAGGTTTCCCCACATCTTAGTAAGGTGTTCCTTTGACTTTCTTCATCTCTGAAAGCTATTTTTTGCAATATGGGAATTCTGTAGCAACTGGGAAGTTTGGGCTTATTTGAATATAACTGCACAGAATACTCTTCCAGCTCACCCCAGCTAGTCCATAAGTAGTTCCTGGGTTTTTGACTGCTGAAAACTGACTGAAAGATTTGTCTACAAATGTGAATCTGTGTGGTTAACTGAGTTATTTTCCCCACACTACTCAACTTTGAAATGGCTAAGTAACTAGATGTATATCTATATATGTGTATATATATATATATATATCTATATATATCTGTATATCTATATCTATATATATCGAGATATATAGATATTTATAAATATATATATATATCTGTCTGTGTGTGTATATATAGATAGATATCTATATATCTATATCTATACCTATATATATCTATATCTATAAATATATATATATATACACAAACATAAATTAATTTTTAGAACACATTCTGGGAGGGGCTAGACAAGAGCTGGCTTCTTTCAGAAATGTTCAGGTAAGAAAGCTGAGTATTGTGAACTCTCAGCTCTGTCCACCCAGAAAGCTACTTCATGTTGTCTGTGGACGTGCTGTTGGCTTTGTTGTATTTTTCTTCCTGTTGTATTTTTCTTACTGAAACATTCTTTCAGTATTATTATTTTTTAAATTCACAAAAGTCAAGGTTGTGCTTGCACTTAAAAATCCAGTGATGCTGCCAGCTCAGCATATTATCTTTTTATTTTCTCCTAGTCAATCTTGTTTATTAAAAACAAAGATTTGCAGTGGTTGGTGAGAAGGGTCCAGAGCATCAGCTGATTTAATTCAGTGAGAGCATCAGCTTCTTCTATGCAAATCCACATGCGGGTTTGTGTAGTTTTCTATGCCTGCCTGTCAAAAGTGTAGTCTCCACTGTGGGGAGAGGAACTTGAGAGATGTTCTGTATTTGGACTTCCACTTGCTTTGGGTCATCAGTGGTTTCCCAAATTTCAGCACTTTTGACCTCAGTAAAATGAAACCACAGTTTTCAATGAGGTTTGTCTTAAATTTCAACACTTATTTTCTTTTAACCGGGGCTATTGGGGATTTGTGTTATAAATGTCTAGAAGATTATTAGCAGCTTTTTATTCAAAGAAAAAAGCTGCAGTAAAATAGGTTTTCATCTTTTTAAAAAATGTTGAGTTAATTTAGGAACCAGATTCTGTCACTCTTACTCAGGCTGAATAGTATCTCATTCTATGAGTAATTCTGTTGACTTCAGTGGGCTCTGCTTGTTCAGTTATGGTGCTGGACAATGTGAGTAAAGATGAATGAATATGGCTCATAGTGATGTAAAACATCAGGGTGCTATAAATGAGAGTTAAGGATAATCTGACATAATGCTCCTCTGTGATATGCATATGTGCAGGTGGGTGTGATTCCCACATTCAGACTTGGCAAGTGACTTCAACACCACTGGCAGTTCCAGTTCTGTGTCCTCAGACAAATTTGTCAGGACATACTATTTTAATGCGCAAAACCACTTGCTATTCCCATCCCAGACCTCTACCTAGCAGAGACCATGAACTGTATGGTGCTTTTACATGTACAAATAGGGAGCAAGAGAGAGATCCACCAAGCCATCTCATGTATGACATGGATCGGGATTTGAACTCTGGCCACCAGAGGTAAAAGACTGTTGCGCTACCACACTACATGTGTTCTTCATCAGTTTTTAAAGACCAGGCTGGAAAAAGTGGGAATAGAAACTCTTCAGTTAGAAGAGATTAAAAAAAAAAAGTCCTTAAGTTATTGGTATTAACAAGGGAGGAAAAGAAAGAAAGAATAATGGTCACTGTCCATGATTCAGTCAAGTATTGACATTGTATTTCATTGTACCATATTTAATTTGTAATGGAGACATCTCTTAATATGTAAGAGCCCCATTATTTTCTTGCTGTATCTGAAGGTAGTTTCCCATTTTGTTTCACTGCATTATTAAAAAGCTGAAGAAGAAATCTTGACGCTGTTCTTTTTTAATGTTGTGCTGCAGGTATGGCCTCGCATGTGCAGGTTTTCTCTCCTCATACCCTTCAGTCAAGTGCCTTCTGTAGTGTGAAGAAACTGAAAGTGGAACCCAGTTCTAATTGGGATATGACTGGGTACGGCACACACAGCAAAGTCTACAGCCAGAGCAAGAACGTGCAATCCTCTCAAGCAGCAGCAGCAGCAGCAGCAGCAGTCAGCGCTTCTCTACAGATCCCCAACCCCAGCATCCCCTACGAACAGACCATCATCTTCCCAGCAAGCACAGGGCACATTGTGGTGACATCTGCCAACAGCACTTCTGGTGTGGTTGCAGTGTCTGGGCAAACACTGGGTGGCCCACACAACCTGATGCGGCGAAGCACTGTGAGCCTTCTGGACACCTACCAAAAATGTGGACTTAAGCGCAAGAGTGAGGAAATTGAGAACACAAGTAGCGTGCAGATAATTGAAGAGCATCCACCAATGATTCAGAATAATGCCAGTGGGGCCACAGTAGCTACTGCCACCACATCCACTGCCACATCCAAAAACAGTGGCTCCAACAGCGAGGGGGATTACCAGCTGGTACAACATGAGGTGCTGTGTTCCATGACCAACACATATGAAGTATTAGAATTTCTTGGCCGGGGAACCTTTGGACAAGTAGTCAAATGTTGGAAACGTGGCACAAACGAGATTGTGGCCATCAAGATCTTAAAGAATCACCCTTCTTACGCCCGACAAGGTCAGATTGAAGTGAGCATCCTGGCCCGGCTGAGCACGGAAAGTGCAGATGACTACAACTTTGTCCGAGCCTATGAGTGCTTCCAGCACAAAAATCACACTTGCTTGGTCTTTGAAATGTTGGAGCAGAACCTCTATGATTTCCTAAAGCAAAACAAGTTCAGTCCATTGCCCCTTAAGTACATCCGGCCAATCCTCCAGCAGGTAGCCACAGCCCTAATGAAGCTGAAAAGCCTGGGACTGATTCATGCGGATCTCAAGCCAGAGAACATCATGTTGGTAGACCCATCTCGACAACCATACAGGGTCAAGGTCATAGACTTTGGTTCAGCTAGCCATGTGTCTAAAGCTGTGTGTTCAACCTACCTTCAATCCAGATATTACAGGTAAGAGAACTGCATCAAATAACAGTAAGAATGGAGATATTTTCCTAGAAGTATTTTTAAAAATTTCTATAAAAGCATGTAAAATCAGCTGTGATTTTCCAATATCTTTGGAAGCCCTTTTAATCCTGAATTGCGATGGCTGGTCTCTAATAGGCTATATATTTTCAGTGATGAAAAGTATCTTAACCTCCTGAGTTTCACTTGTTTTGACAACTGTTCTAAAATTTGCAAAATTTGACATTAAGAAAAAAAGTCTTTAGTTACAATTGAAAAGATGCCTTAGCCACAGGAGAAAAGGAGCAATGTTTTCTTTCTCTAAAATATGGACCAGAACCTGAATGCTGTTGATGTTCCCAAGTCAACGCAAGATTCAGATGGTTGGCTTAAGAAAGGTTTTAGGTCAAAATAGTAGATACATTTAAATATGAACTTACAGGTGCCTTCTGTGGTTGAAAATTGAACTCTATAAAAACAAAGTGAGACCAAAAATGGAAGCTGTACAAATCCCTCAAAGATGTTGGCAATAGTAATTTTCTGGACTGTGGGCCTAATGCAAAGCCTGCTGTAGTCAATGGAAAGACTACCATTGTTTTTACTTGGCTTTGGATCATGGAGAAGAAAAACATGTTTTAGAGTGTAATCTTGTTTTAAAGGCGTTTCGGCCTCTGTGTTTGAAATGGAGTCTGGAAAAGGGATGAATGTGCATTGTAATATTTCTGTAAGGGACTTGGGCTGGTGGCCTGGCCAGAGACTATTGATCTCCATTTGTTATGCTTTTTATCTTTTAAACATGGGCATGTGTGCTTTTTGGGTGAAACTCTGACCTGTACTGGGGGCCCATGTGCAGCTTCGGCATTTACATTCCACTCCAGATTGTGAAACAGAATATGCTTCCTGTGCAGCTGCATTGCATAAAGGTGAATTTCATCCTTGAAGTTTTTGCCTTGACTCAAGAAAGCAAATCCTTGTCTGAAGATTGTCTGAAGAACCACCCTGTTACTCCTGCTGCCTTGACTCGTAGCACCCCAAGGATTCAGAAGAGGGGTGGCACTTTTGCGTAGGTGGTGAAAAAGAAAGAATTTGTTTTCAGATAACAGCTGTATTTAGAAACTTTCAGGCATTGTCTCTGTTGCTGTAAGTCTGCAAAACTGAGGGAAATAGTGAGAAGTAATTGTTTCTGATGACTGATTTGGTCAGTCTGCCATGGCAGCAGGTGAAGGGATATCATGGTGGATCACTCTTTCTTATAGAAAGACAAGTTAGTTGCTCTGCTTCTGTTGGGGGTTGCTCACCTCTTTTAAGGAGTAGGCTGGGGACTAGTGCCAGGATGTGTGCTATGTTCTCTTCAGCTACTCCTTACCAAATAACTATTCAGTTTTCAGATACAGAGGCCAAGCCCAGAACTGTGAGGTGGGAAAGAGTTAATTTTCACAGCAGTGGGAACTTTGACAGTGTAGCATTGCAGTAACTGATTTTTTATCTATTAGTCCTTTGCTCTGAAGGAGGCCAAAAAAAATGTAGTTTATACCTCAGAAGAGACTTATTAAATGAAATATTCCACCCGATGACAGTCCCATCCTCCAGGGGAGATGCGTTTCCACTGTAAATATGCAAACCCTTTTAGGGTTGCAATTACCTTGCTGGGTGGAGGGAGAAAATAATGATAATATGGGCATTTTGTTGTTGAGTTATCTGTGAGCCTGCATTGGCAGCGTAGGTCCCAGGTTGAAAGACAGAAGGGGCAGCCAAAATGAAATGTGATAGAAAACAGAAATGAAAGAGAAAAATTGTTGATTCTCAGTAACAAGCAAAGAGTGTTTTCTGTGACAGTCCCCAGGGAAGAAAAGGATTGATAAAATTTGCTTTTCATTCTTTGAAATGTTATTCCTGCCCAGCCTGAAACTGCAACTTGTTAGATAATAAGTCCAGCTTTTCTCATTCCTCTCCTGCTTTCCATTCCTGAGCTGATGTAGAGGGAAAGGACAACAATTCACCAAGAAATGCTAGCTGGGATGAATTACATCAGCAGGGGGCTGCTGATGAAGCTAAATTCAAGTCATGGGGAAAATTCATATTCTTCTTCCTCATTTTCTGTTAGGAAAAAAATACAGCACAGAATAAAGGCCTATTCTACTCCAAAGGGGGGAACTTTCATGCTGGGGGCAACATAGGACTTTACAGAGATTTTATAATAAGTCTATTTTAATTTAAACATATTTTGCTTGCTAGGGTGATAAAAGGAATGATGGGATGACATTAAGAATTGGTAAATTTAAGCTGAATGTCAGGAAAACTTCCTACCGGTAAAACTCATTAGATTGTGGAATAGTCTCTCTGGGGAAGTGACAGAAACCTCATTGCTCAAAACATTTAAAACCAGGCTAGACAAAGCCCTAGGAACTATACTGTAGAGGACAGTTATCAAGTGGCAGGAAGAGTATGTAGATGATGCAGTAAGTGTTTTATTGGCCAGGTGCTCCTGTGTGGCCTGGCCATTTTGCACTGCACTCGCCCTAACAGCAGTTTAATCAGTCCAGAGAGGATCAGTCCAGTGATCATCTGATGACATAGAAGTGACATAAGGGATCTTACTGCACTTACCCACCCTTCTGCTGTTGCAGCAGGCATAATAGGAGTCTTTGCAGGACAAGGGCCTGACCAGTATGCTCCTGGGTTATGCTGATACCAGGCAGGTTTTTTGGCCCTCTTAGGCTGGTGTAATATAGCAAGAGGGGGCTGATCTGTGAGTCCTGCCTCAGAATCAGAGGAATGCAAAATGAGCTTTGCATTCTTTTTTCCATACCATCCCAATGTGTGACTCATGCAGTTTAGAGCTACCCCAAAGTCTGCCCTTACCGGTATGATTCATGACCAATTCATGATTTCCATCAGTGTCTCCGTAGCAATTCTCATGAAACTCAGTGGGAGCTGCTGAAGCTCACCACCTTTAAAATCAGTTGAGATGTCCAGCATTTGTGATTGCATGTATTTGCCATGTATTTGATTCTTCTGTATGCTCTTTTATAGCCATTTGTTGGAGGTAATGTCCAGGATCTTTCACATCCCACATTTTGGTAACAAAAAATTCTTGTTTTACCTCTGCCTTCTGGACCTTACAATTGAGGGGACCTTTATGGGACTCTGTTAGCTATCATGAGGGGACAGAATAAAACACTCCATCTTCTCAGAGGCTAATAATCCATTTCTCTCTGCACTCCTATGTCAAACACAAGAATGGAGGGCTAGGACAGAGAAAACTTCAAATGAACTTTAGTGCTCCCTTTATCCTCAGGCTCCCCAAAGCCCAGGTAGTCTCTGTCATCAGTTTAAGCAGCCTCAGGGCCTCTCTACTTTGTGTTTTGTCTGTTATGGATTGTGCACCATAGCTGAGTATGCAGTGCTTTAGACACATCCATAATGTGGCTTACACTGAATCCATCTCACGTACCCCCTATGACATGAACTGCAGGTGAACCGAATCAAGAGCTGTCGTGGCATCGTTTCACCCTTCAGTGAACCCCTTGACTTCAGGGAAATCCTCACCGAGCCATTTCTCTTTGTATGCCATGACTATGGTGTAAAGGTGCCAGTGTCACAAAGTCAACAGCACTACCTGTCCCAAGCCAAAATTTCTCTCAGGGTAACTGAGGGAGAATACAAACAAGAACTTAGCTGATGGTAGTGGTGCTCTTTCCTTTTTCGTGTCCTTGTGACAAAGTGTTTAGCAGAAATCATAGATTTAATTGGAATCTGACAGGCCATGCCGGGAGGGCTTCGGGTATGGCCTCGAACATGGTACTAGTGTAAAACTGGAAGGATGAGCAGACATTTCACCTATGTACTGACTCACAGCTAGCGCATGTATGCATTGAGAGCTCAAGCTGGCTAAAGGCAGTGGTTAAACCTACTTTTGACTTGATTGGGAACATACCCATTGGGAAAGGTAATGGCTTCTGGCTCTTTTCCCCTTTGAAATCCTGAGAACTGGGCTCAGCAGGTTGCAATTACTGTCAGTATTTTTTTTTCATGTGACAGGAAAGAAACCTGTCGTAGACTGCAAAACAGAAGCAGAGTCCATCCTCCCCAACTGTGCTGTTCTCACTGGCAGCTGTGCCTAGTCCACCCACACCAGCTGTCAGAGGTATAGCAAGTTCATCAAGCACCTGGGATGGGGAAGGGAAAGGTGTGGCTGAAGTATGGGAAGTCCGAGCTGCCCAAGCTACTGCTTCTGCTGTGGAAGTATCAGCTCCAGAGGCAGAAGCCCTGTGGCTGGGCTCCCTGAGAGCCATCCTGGTGCTCTATTCATTCCCCTTTGCCCCCACAGACACAGATATATTGGTTTTGGCAAAGGCTCGAGGGGGAGGGCAGGGACAGCACCATTACATTTGCCCCACTTGCTCCCTGCCCTCCAGAAACCCTACTTGGTGTGGCGCACCCCTGACTATCATATCCTATGGCCAGGCACAGGCAGCACGAGCTTGCCTTTGCATGGCAAAGACTCACAGCAGGGGGAGATTCTGGTTCCCCTTTATAGTCAGCGCCCAGGTCTGGAGCCTTACTCGCCCCTCCCTAGTTACACTATTGCCACCAATGATCGTCCTCATGCTAGATACAATGGTTTTATAGCTGAAGAGCAAATATACTTGCATGCTTTCCTCCCCCTACCCTAAATCATTGATCAGCCACTCGGGGATGATCCCACATGGTTCTAATTTAGTGTTAAGCTTCTTACATGAGCCTTCGCAGCTAAGGCAGAGATTTTGTCAGCATTGTGGTCAGAGATGTCATGCAAAGTGGGTGTATGTGATGAGGATAAGCTTTCTTTCCCCCCCCCCCTCTTCAACTTGTACATTTACAGTAAAATAAAACTTCAGCGCAACCAACATGCATCATGTCTCACTCCTATCCTGCCTTATGCCTAGCTATTGCAGAAAACGGCACTTGTGGATACAGCTGATTGCTGCTTTCCCAGGTCTAATATACAGAAGAGTTCCTAACACGTATCCCAATAATCAAGGGCTTTGTCCTTGTCAGACATCACAAGAAGTCATGATGCCATGAATTAAGGAGGATTGGATCTGATCAGTGAGCCTTTGGAGAGAAGGTTGAGTGGGGCCTTAATCACAGTGTATTAATACCTGCATGCAGAACCAAAAATTAGTAACAGAAGAGCCTTTCTGTATAACAAAGGTTGAACAATATCCAGTGGTTGGGAGTTGTAGCTAGACAGATTCAGGTTAGAAATGATGCACACATTTTAACAGTGAGGAGGATTAATTGTTGGAGCCATTTAACAAGGGCTGTTATGGTTTCTGTATCCTTGCAATTTTTAAATGGTATGTTGTGTTTTTTCTTTTTTTTTCCTAAGGGGATGCTCTAGTTCAAACAAGAATTAATTCAGGGAAGTCCTATGCCCTGTTCTGTACAGAAGGCCAGCCTTGTTGATCATGGTGGACCCTTCTGTCCTTATAATCTATGAGTCTGAATGAAATGCTTCCAAGGAGAACCTAGATTTAGTGAAAAGTGATCACTGTGATTCAGCAGGTATCTTTCTTTTGTCTGTGTCAGTGCTCATCTTTTTATGTTGGGATGGCCTAGCACTGAGCGTTGGGTGATACAGTTTTGGAATTTGTGTAAAACTGGGGCCCTGGCTCCATGCATTCATGAAAGTCACAAAGTACTTTGCTTAAAAATAAGAATATTAATTCCAGTCGAATTCCAGTTTGGGGGATTGCATTTTGCATGACAGATTCCCTTAGCTTCCAACTGGATATACTCTTCTTTACATTTTATCTGCTGTACAGTATTTCTGTCCATTGCTAAAACAGCTTCATTGTTCACCCCAGAAATGGTTGCATTTCTCTGGTGGGTGAAATGCCTCATAAAATGAAGTAAACCTAATATATAATACACTTTGCAATCTTTGAGTATGTTAAACCCCGAAAATATAAGATTATGGGTGTAACCTTTGTCCTAGAATCAAATAAAGATACTTTTTTGCCTTATTTAAAAATGCCATTCTGTGTATAGCATATTTATTTTGCAAGTGGACAGTACTGAAATGATACCAGTGATCATTTTGGAAATGTGGTTATGGTTATCATTATTACCATACTTCTAAATGCTGCAGGAAAATGCATAGATACAATATACAAAGGTTCCCTGCAGTATCTAGACATGTTAGCAATTTCATAGTATATGCTTCTTGGATGACAAATACTTAAAATATCGTAGCTGGTAAATTCCTATCTCACTGAATTAATGGTTTCTTTTGGCTAATTGTGTTAAACTGGCCAGGTGACCATTACTTTTTAAGAAGGTGAGAAGTTAGAACTGGGCATAGTACTTCCTGACCCTTAGCTCTGTTAAAGCACCTCAGGCATTTATACACATGCTCTGGGACCGAGGGGGTGGGGGGCACTTTAATTAGAACAGCTCTGAGAGCCACTTTTATTAAAATGCTGGAAGTGTCCTGGGTATCAGCATCCCTGTGCTAAAAAATGGTTGAGGGCACTTTAACTAAAGCTCATTTAACAAGCTTTAGTTAAAGCGCCCCTGCTGCCATTTTTCAGTGCAGGGATGCTGATACATGTGACACTGGAATCTGCTGGAGCGTGATAATTACCACACTTCGGCAGACTCGATTAACTGAGTCTGTGCCAACGTGCTGTAGTTACAGCGTATCAGAGCAGCCTTGCTGCATGTGTATAGGTGCCCCTTGTTCCTGATCTGCACTGTTTTCTGCACAGTCAGCCTCAGCCTTGGGTCTTGATATACCAACACTAATGTACTTAACCCAGGGGCGGGCAATTATTTTGGGCAGAGGGCCTCTTACTGAGTTTTGGCAAGCCATCAAGGGCTGCATGACTGGCAGCCCAGGGCAGATGAATATTAATTTTCTAAATGTTTTAAGGGCCCCGCGGGCCAGATAGAATGGCCTGGTGGGCTGCATCTGGATCCCCCTGGGCCACATTTTGCCCACCCCTGACTTAACCTGACACACTGCACCCACACCTCCCGATAAACCCCTCCACTCTAAAACTGAAGCACTCTCTGCTTTCCCAAGTGTGGCACACAAAAGTTTTGCCCATCTGCTTCCATCCCACCAGCAAGCACCATACTCTGCTTTGCCTCTCCTGTACAGAATAACATACAGAATAACGTAACTCCATGACATTAATGTAAACAGGTGTGGGAGAACAGAGCAAGGGGATGCAAGGATAGTAGCCGCAGCTACTGACTCAGCTGAAGATGACCCGGTCAGTGCCACTCTCCAGGGTGCAAAACATCTTAGTTATGCCTTTGCTTCATGGCTTTAAGAGGAATGTTCCCTCTTGGGATTAGAATGAAATCACCAAGACCACTTTAATATAAGGCATGTACATGTTCTGAATTGAATGCAAAGTGCATCAGCTCAGTACATCCAGAACACCTTCTATCCCTCTGCTCAACTGCCCATTCATCTCACAGCTGAGTCATTGCATTTTCTTTCTGTGCCTTTGAGTTCTCATTTTAAAAAAGCCTGAAGAGCCATTAAGCTAGCTCTCAAGGGATTAGGAAGGCGGTGGACCCTCTTGCTAGCTCCAGGGGTTCATTTCAGAGACAACTGGTCTGCTTCCCTGAACTTTTTAAAATTGAACTTGTGAGTATGAAGTCAAGGTCATGCTAAGTTCTTCCATGAAAGGCATTTCTATAATCCTCTTTACCAGCATCTTATTGCAAACAGATGGGCCCACTGGTGTGCAGATGTGCTTATGGAAACATCTCCCTCTTCTGTCTGTGTTGACATGACTGGTCCACTCTGCTTTCCATGCTGACTCCCTACCCTCTGTTGCCTTAGTCCCAATGGATTGACTGTGGTAAAAGATACTTTGCATTAGAGTGTTTAGCAGAGACAGGCCAGAACAGTACTGTATTTTGTAAGGTCAGTGCAAGATTAGATTTCCTGATAAAATTTGGTCCATTTAATTTCTCCTCTCATTTCAGCATTAAAAAGACTCCAGGTTTCATATAATGGCTTTTATGTGCTTAGAATCACAGTGTTGCAGAATAGCCAGAACATTTTAGAGGCTTTGGGGAGGGGGAGAGGGGAGAGAATCCTATTTTAAATAATTCTGCATTGATACCAGCAATGTGACTAGCAGGCTAGAGTTTGGGTTTGTTTTTATAGAACCAAAATTCAGCTGGAGAGGTTTTGGAAAACTAACATAAGAGGATTAATTGAATCTCTGTTTCATTTTCTCCAAAACAAAAAAGTTTGGAGCGAAATTGAAGTTTCAGTTGAAAGCTTTTGATTTTGCCTCATCTGTGTGAGGGTCACACCAGGATGGTTTTTGGTTTTGTAAAACCAAAGCAGGGGGATTCTATGCCCCCTTCCTTTAAATCACTATTAAATATGATCTGCACCACAGAATGGGGAGGGTACTCCTACTCTCCTCTGGATACAGGACACACATTCTGTATAATCCAGATTTACTCCTTCAGTGGGCATTGGGATTTACTGGCTGCCTATATACATGCTGGTTTAGAACATATCAGAGCAGACTCGATTAATCTGTCTTCATAGATTTCATAGACATTAGGGCTGGAAGGGACGTTGGAAGATCATCGAGTCCAGCCTCCTGCCCCAGGGGCAGGAAGCCAGCTGAGGTCTGTTTAATTAGTCTGTCTGATTAATTACTCTGTTCCTTATTCTAATTAGAATGCTCCAGCATAGCCTGTCATAAGCCTGTTTTAAGCCCCTACACATTTTTAAATGGCCCTTATCAAGTAAGGTTTAGATAAAGAATCCCACCGGCAGTTTTAAATGTATGGGGGCTTAAAACACATGACAGTGAGGTGTTTTAATTAGAGTAGCTCTCTGGGAACTGCTTTAATTAAAATACCCACCCACCATAAAGCATGTGTACAGGCAGCACTACAAACAACTAATCCTCCTTACACTGAACCCTAAGCTGTCTTTTCAAGCCTGTCTGCCCTGAAGGCATTCCTTGCTAACCTTCCTTTTTCATACCCCTAGTTCCTTCTGTTGGAGACAGACAAAACTCAGTTCCTCTCTTTATCCTGCTGAAGTTTACAAGATACTCCTTGCACTATGACTCAGCAGGATTTAATCTCTCTTTGGTCTGATCTCTCAGCTTCTGATCTCAGAGTGACTCCACATAGGAGTGCTGCATCCTCCTGTAGGGTCTTAAAGTCTTCTGTCACGTTACAGGGAGATTCAAAAAAGGGGTTGTCTGTTTATTCATTAAGCAAATAGTTAAAATATACCCAGTTATACAGACCTGGATATGCAAACATAAAATGCTGTTTGTACAGAAGAAAACAGAGACAGAGTTCTTCAAGCAAAAGAAAATTCACCAAACAGCCCATCCACACTTACTATCCCCAAAGAAAGAGAAAGTTTTTACAGTCTTGAAAGTTAAATTAGCCTATGACCTTTACTCCCATTCCTGTTTTATCAGCCTCTGTCTTGGGAATTTAGTTATTATGAACTTAGTGGGATCCCTTTAACCATTGAGGAGGGGTTGTAGTTTCTGGTGGGCTTAGTCCTGCTGTCACTTTACTATGTAATTAATAGATCCCTCTCTTTTTTAGCAATGGAAAAAATGATTTCTAGGGTGGAGGGCTCTCTCCTCAGAATGCTGGAAGTCACAATCCCTAGATTGGGGAAATCTAGGGAGTGTATGACAAAACCACTCCAGCAGCTCTCAGCTTTATGGTGGCCCAGTGGCAAATACAGCAGCGCAGATGGTCAGAGAACAGGATTCGTATGTTCCTAATAGCTAACAATGCCTTTCTGGTGAGGAGGCTCAGTTGTACTAGACGGGGTGTTTGGTTTCCAAATACTGCAATAATCCGATGAGACTGAAAGGCACAGATCTGATAGAAAAGGGTGTCAGTATCCCACCAGACACAGATTAAAAAAGAATCTCCATTCATAGAAGGAACAACTGGAAATTCAGCAGAATCTCAAGGCTTAGGCTTTAGCCCATCTGTTACCTTGTCTTTCCTGTATTTTTCCTTTGTTTTTTTTATTGCTATGGTTATTTGCATTTAAAAGAATGTTTGTTTCTTAAGAGTTCATCATTTCCAGCTGCCTTATCTTCCCCACCTGAAGTAGTAATCCCCCTGTTAGTGGCAACACAATTGGTTAATATGGAAATGGATAGGTTTTCCAATGAGATGAACAGAGGAGAATGAGGACTTAAGGTGAGGGAAGAAGCAGCGGGAGCAGATGAATGTTTGAGCAAAGAACCCATTTTTATGAAAATGGCCATAGTACAAAAGAACAAGGGAAATACGGGGTGTGGGGGGGGGAAGGGAAATGTAAATTTGTTTCTAAAAAAAGGAATGTTTTCCCAGAGATCAGCAACTCTTTAAGTGTGTTGGTAATTCTACAATGAAGCAGGTGCAAACCTTTAAAAGGAATCAGTGCCTCCTGAAATACACCTCCCCACAGCTTTGGAGTGCCTACATGTATGTCTCCTTTGAATGGAAGGATATTTTTATGAGCCAGGCATTGACAGGGACTTAGATTTCTAGTCCCAGCTGTGGCTCAGACTTCATGGGTAAACTCGTGCATGTCATTTAGTTTCCCTGTGTTTCAGCTCCCCAACTCCATCGTCTTGGATAATAACATTTCTATCCTCCCACCTCACTTTCTGTCTTGTTCAGTTCCCTGTTAGACTCACTGGGCAGGAATGCTCTGTCAGTGGTGCTCAATCTTTTGGCCCCATGGGCCAGATGAGTGGTGTGAGGCCAGTCTGTGGGCCACTACAGACCCCACGCACTAGGATTGGGTGCTGCGCTGTCCACCTGGCCCCGCATGCCCAGATCAGGCCCCACATGGTCTTGGCTGGCTCCCACATGCCATGATTGGGCCCTGGGGCCCCTGCCACCCCTGCAAACTGGGAGCAGATCCCGCATGCTGGGATTGAGCCCCTGTGCCACCCTCCATGCCCAGTGTAGAGTGTAGGGCCATGCTGTCCAGCCTACAGGGCTCCCCATGGGTCCAGAAACTTGGCAGCAGGGGAGCAATGGAGCCCTATTCCTGAGTAGGACACTACTATTGTACAAATTCATTTATTGAGTGATCCTATGCATGGATTCAATCCTGTGCATTGACTGATCCTGAGCATGGACTGAGATAACCAAAGGAACAAATCCTTGATAGCACTTGAGAGCAGAGATGCTTGTCTTGGCAAAGCCACAGGGACACTTTGTCACAGAATGGGACTGCAGAACCCAGAAATAATTGCGGAGTGGCATCTAGCCACACTGTTCTGTCTGTGTCACTGTTGCACATTGTGCTGGCCTGGACAAAGGCTGCGGTTCATACATTATGATGCAAGAGCAGGACATTGCACTGCTATTCTTTTGTGCTGTTTTGTGGTTTCTTGTAACTCATTACTCCCAACTCAACAGAGGCATAACAGGGCAACTCTGGTCCTTGGGCAGCACACAGGCCAGTGGTGGTTGCTAGGCTTCTGGCCATAGTAATGCAGCTGGTGGGCAGATGCACTGGCTGCTATTTTTGTGCCCCCTCCCAGCCAAGTTAGCACCAAGGGCTGCTGCCTTGGTTGCTCTCTCTTAGTTATGTTACTGTAGCTGAGCCCTGATGAAAGATGATACAGCTCCTTTGGGTGGAGCTGTTGTGTTTATATCATGGTGATATCCAATCCTGCATCTCCTCTTTTTCATCCTGGCTTTTAGGAAATAAGGAAGCTTCTTCCTATGTTCTCTCTCCTCTCCTGCTAGGGCTACTCTTGGGGCTGAGGAAGGGTCCTGGTGACTTTAATCTTCTTCATGTTGTATGACGCATACAATATGGCCTGGTGAGTTTTGCTGCTGTGAAACTCAAAGGAGTGATAGGCAGGCCATTGGATTTCACAAGAATTTTAAATTACTTCTGAGCCACAAACTGAGCCTAATGGTTGTAGAGGAATACAATGTATTTGAATGGGGAGGGAGGAGGTATAGGGTGGGATGAGGGTTCATTCCTTTGAAGGTCAGTGTTTCTGCCAGTCGGTGCTGGGCAAAAGTTTCCAGGAAGGCGAGGGTGATCAAGCATGGGAACAGGCTACCTAGAGAAATTGTGGAATCTCCATCCTTGGAAACTGTCAAAAGCAGGTTAGAAAGACAGGGCACTTTTACACATGTATGCATCACAGCGCTGGCTGCGTTGAAAAGCGCCTGGCGCTGCAACGCATGCAGTTGTATAAGCAGCAAAATGTGCATCAGCGTTGAGAAAATGGTGGCCGTGCACTTTTGGACTAAAACTCACTGGAGGTGCTTTAGTTCAAAAGCACACTGCTGCTATTTTCTGTGTGCTGATGAACATTTTGCCACTAATACAACTGCATGCCACGCAGTGCAGGTTGCCTCAGCTCGTGTGTGGAGCAGACTCAATTAAGCGGCAGATCACCGGCACGTCACTGAAAAAAAAGTATGTGTATAAATGTCCTTAGCTGGGATGGTTTAGTCAGGGATGATTCTGCCTTGAGCAGGGGGCTGGACTAGGTGACCTTGTGAGGTCCCTTCCAGCTCTACTTTCCTATGATCCTAAAAAACCCCCACATTTCAGTTTTGAAACAAATGTGCTTTGGCTGCATCTGTGCTCAAATACCACCTTTATTCAAGCAAAATCATGATCTGCTCAGTAATATTCGGCTAAACTTTGTTACTAGTCTGCCCAGCTCCATGTATATGTGGTCAGGGGCTATAGGACTGAGTGGCTGCAACCTCAGTGAGTTATTGACCAAGTGCAGCATTCTGGTATAATATCTCACATCTGCTTTTGCTGCTTAACTAATATTAGTAAGGTTAAGAGTAGGGGCAGGAATTCAAGGTTATAGTCCTCCTACATAAGGCTGAGCCACAGATATTTTTCTTTGGTATTATCTCTCTGATATTACCATCACCAGTACGAGCATGTCACAGGATTTCCTGCCTTTTAGTTTTCTTCTTTTAAGCTTTAAAAGCACAGCCAGTCTCTTCCTGGGCTGCATGATGAAGCCAGTTTTTTCCTGGGCTGCATGATGAAGTGATATAAAATTCAAGGTCACTCTTATTTACTGTACCAGGGCATGGCCTGAAATGGCTACAAAGAGTTTGTTTTATTTAGCAACAGCTATTGGGGAAAAAAAAAGGCAAAGGAAAAAAGAAAACAGAATCAGAGGGTGTGGACACATGTAACAGTTGAAGTGTTCCCAAATGTCACTGGTTCGTGACTGTTGCAAGTGAGAGGTGTTGCCCAAGCATGGCCACCTTCTAGGCACTGAAGTGCTGTGGCTCTGACACCAGAGGGTGGGAGTGATCACCCAGCCTCACACGGGGCCAGTGAGAGTGGGCAGTGCTTGCACCCATGCTCTGCACCAACAGTACAAGGGAACTCATTGATAAGAATTGCCAGAAAAAGAATGAGAGAGGGGCAGTAGAGTTTTAGCTACATACAGGAGCAGGCATTTACTGCAGTGTGGGACGTGTAACACAGATCCGGTTCAAAAGCACACTTGATTTTTCAGGGACACTTTTGAACCACTCCACAGGCTTGGATATGGCTAAAAACAGAGGCCAGATTTAACCTGGGGCTGATTAGCCCTAGCTGTGACTTCCATAAAAACAGATCTGGGACCGTGTTTACACACACAGCTTGCATGGCAATTAACTCAAATTATCTGCTCTTGTCCTAGGGCAAAGTGTTCATTGGGATATTTCACAGGTACTTAATGTGGAACAATAGGTTGGACCCCTGTAAGATCCCAGAATAAAAGGCTTTGTCCTGGAAGAAATCCAATATCTGTTTTCTGTTTTTAGCCTATTGTCCATGTCAGATTTAGACTGCATTTGAACTGGTCTAAATGTTATGTACATCCATACCCAATACTGTCCTGCTTCAGCCTGGGCTTCTGACTTAGTAGAGTGCTGCTTCCCAGTGACTCAGAGGCACACTGCATAGTGGTACTCTAGGGTGGGTTGGGAAAGGACAGACTCAGTACGCTGCTGTGTACTTTCCTTTGCATTGTCATTCCTTAGATACTATAAAATTAGGAGGGCCATAACGGAAGCCAGAACAGGATTTAGCTCTGTAAAATGACAAGTGAAAGACTGAGCTGGTTATTGATTTCCTTGGCTTGGCACTCTTCAGTTTTCTTTCCTTCTGTTTTCTCCCAGTCAAATCACATTTTAAGCATGAAAAGGGGAATAGAATAGGGAAAGGAAACTCCTTTCCTCAGGTATAGTGGCACGGTGGCAGCAGCAGTGATAGCTGGCCTTAAGTACAGCAGTCTCTAAGCACTGCTCCCAGAATGGAGTGCTATGGAAAGAGAAAGTGCTGAAATAACATTTTATTTCATTACAGGGTATGCGATTCTCCAGTTACTGCAAGACATTTGTGGGTCACTGCACTCACTGGCTAATAGTAGGAGGAGAGGCTGCTAGGAACCAGAATGAGCTGATCTAGTACTAACGTTCCTCATGTCTTGAAGCGTGAAAGTAAGAATAGTTATTAGTAAGGAGATTCATCATCTGTGTATGTTGAATGAGAAGGCAGTGCTGATGATACCTTTTATACAGCACTTGAGTGCATAATCTGCCCAGGTACCTAATACTTGAATACATCAGCCAAAACCTGCAGTCCATCCTGTCTCAAAGATTGCCTTTAGCAGACAAGACTTTCACATGTTACACAGAGAGTGTTTATTATACACATGAGTACTTCCATTAGGACTGAGTTTCCCCAGTGTGATGAATTGGGGAATAGCATGATATTGGCCTTATAAAGAGCCACCCCACTGCTTAATAGTTGTGTCTCTAGCCAAGTGATTGGAGTTGGCTCATCAGAACATGTAGAGGTACATATCACAAATACAACTTGATTAATACCAGTAAATAAAAAAAGAGTGGGAAGTTCCTGAGCTCCATATTCCCTTCAGACTCTGTAACATCAGTGTCCCAAGTTTCTGCCTTAGCACCTACAGATACTTTAAATTAGCCCCAGCTAGGTGTAATGCAGCTAATTATCAGGAAACAGCTGACAGATTCCATCTCTTTTTCCAGATCAAGCTAGAGCAGCGATTCTGAACCTTTTTCAGTCAACGTACCCCTTGGTCTCAGAGTGAGACTTCACGTACCCCCTTTCAATGGAAAATTAATTTTTTTAGGCTCTTCGACCTGTGTTAGACAATGTATGAAATATATCTCACGTACCTCCTGATGAGGCTTCACATACCCCCTGGGGGTACATGTACCTCCAGTTCAGAACCACTGAGCTGGAGGAAAGGAGCATCCTCAACCAGGTGAGAATTGCTACCTTGGTTGGTTAAGATTAGTCTTATCTCTTGACTTTAGCTGTCGTGTAGCTACATTTAGCAGGGAAATAAAGAGGAAAATAAAAAAAGGACATGCTAACACACCACGAGAACTTTCCAGGGGAGAAATTATAGGGAAATGCCTTTAGGATCCTGGAGAGAGGAAAGACAGAGAAGAAATCCCATTATAGTCACCTGAGACCCTATCTTCTCTAGGTGAAGTAAATGTGTGTGTGTGTATAGGGGGAAGGGAGGGGGAGTGTTTAAAGGTGAGATTCTCCATTCTTATTTTGAATGGTTTTATTGATTTCAAGGAACCGGGTTGTTGATTTACTGTTAGTCCTGACAGTATGGAGTAGTAAAGGACGGTATGCAGTTGTGCTGCCCTAGAGGCAGATCAGAGAACAACTTGTGCATCTAAGTTGGACTCTGATTCATAGTTTGGTTCCTGGCTCTTTCACTTCGCTGCAGGGTAGAACTAATCTGCATTAGCCCTTTATATGGCTTGATGCAAGTTATATAGTGCAGATAATGTTCCTCTTCAGAACCACTCTGGCTGGCAAAAGTCATGGTTGGAATTAAGGGTCTGTCCACTGCCTGCCCATCCATCTGCTTGTGTGAGAGAGAGTAGCAGCTTTTTATCCATTGCCATATCCCATAAAACCCATTATATACCTCTAGGCTGTTTCTCAAAAACATTTTGTTGGTAGGATAGGGCCAGCTGAGGTGTGTGAGACTTGAATCTTACTCATGTGAAACTGAACCAAAAAGCACGTGCTTTCAGGAGTGGAACACTTTCTCGTTGTTTTTCCTGTTTGCACTTCGTAGCTATTTCTAGATTTTTCTGTAAGTAGAAGTTCAAGCACAGCACTGGTACTTCTGGTCTGATTGGAAGTGAAACACCCTAAAAATCTTGTAACTCGCACTACTGTTCATTATGTGCAAGAGGTTGAAATTAGCTTTAGATGCCTGCAGCCTTCAGGGGTTTATCAAAACCCAGACTCAGGGCATTATGAGAGAGTTTCTGAAACTGTTTTTAATGACAGAGCTGAACTGGACAAGTCAATGATGTCCCAGTTAAGTCTGACAAGAACAGCAGTATTGTAATAAGCTGGCCACTTGTGTTTTAACTATTAATAATTACACTTAGAGTATTGTAAGCATTCTCTTCTCCATACACAAATCATGCTTCACCTAATACATTTTTTACTCATACTCATTTTTTTTAAACTCAGGAGACGGTATGGCTGACAATTGAGAGCTCTTGCCATTTGCTGAGAAAGAAGTAAACCAGAGTTCTCAGCACTCTCTGAACTACATTGAACTTTAAGGATCTAGAAGGAAAAACTCAGCTCCCTCTGAACTAATGGTGATTGATAAGGAAAAAAGTTAGATCTTTGTTGGTGCCTTTTGCTTTTTACATCCTGATCACATGCACAATTGAGTTCTCAATAACTCAGTTATTAAAAAATGTACACAAACAGCCATATATTTTATGGCTCGGACTGGTATTTGGCTAAAACACTGAACACAGGTGAACCCAGCCGAGGGCCAACAAAGTATTTAAAAAGAGTTTGCCAAATTCTTATACACTACAATCTTCTAGAGGTTTATGTCAAGATGGTGTTTGTGGGGGTTGTGCTTCTATAGCTGAGTGGGTTGGATGGGACTAGAATGGGGTTCTGTGAGCAGACATGCATCTGGTGAGATGTAGACACATGCCATCTCCTAGTTAAACAATGCTACCTCTTCAAATTAATTGAATCCCACATCTACCAGACCAGCAACATTTTTCTGTGGCTTACTCAACCCTCCTTTCCCCCTGCTTCCACCTTTATCTCCCCCAAGATCACACTGATCTCTTCCAAGAAAAAAATGACAATATTATGTAGCCTTCTCCTTCTCCCCAACTCTCTTTGTATTGTCCTCTCACACAAGCATAGAAGGTTCTTATCTGCTGTCATCTTCTAACCCGCAGCTTGCCCCAGTGACTCCATTCCATCTCCTATTCTCCATGCCCACCTTCCTGCCTCCCTTTTTTTTCTCCTTCACCACTCACTCTCCTTTGATTCTTTCCACTCATATTGCAAACTTGGTTTAAGTAGGAGAACCTTTAAAGCCCCCCCCCCCGTACAGTACTTACCACAATGGGGTCCTGATCCATAACTGGGCTTCCTAGGTGCTATGGTAATACAAATATTAATAAAATACCTTGATAGTAAATCTGGCAATGTACATTGGTATCTAAGTCTTACTGAAGTGAGAGAGGTAGTTACCTGTGTCAGTGTGCCAGCAGGCAGAAGGCAGAGCAGGGTGGCTTCTTAGGCTAAGTACAGACATTCAGAAAGCCAGAGCCTGAATTGATTCAATCTTTGCTGATTAGTCTAACCAGCGTAGATTGAACTGACAAGTAAGTGAATAGACATTCACTTTTGAGTCCAGAAATGCAGCCACATGCTCGCAGTAGTGCCCCCTCCGGCTTCTAGCCTGAGCTACAGTGAGCCCTCCCTCCCCTTTAGAGTGGAAGGAAGCTGAGCTGAGGAGGAGGGCATGGCCAGGCTGACGGGAAAGGTTTAAATCTCCATCCTGGGCTACAGGGACCCCAGCTGGGGTCTGCCTGGCTTTTCCTCCCTGCTTGTGGCTCAGCATGACCCAGGACCCCCAGAGCCCCCCTCCCAGCAAGGGGGCAATCCCACTGCACCTTCTCAGCTGCTGGGGCTGGGTTTCACTTGGGGCAGCCCAGGAGCAAAGGCCAGATCAGGGGGAGGATGGGGAATGAAATTACCTCAAGCCCAGGTGGGGACATGCACAGAGCACAGCACAGAGGGATTGCAGTGGTGGTGGCTCCATCCTAGACATGAGCCCCACCAAGCAGAGGGACCCCAGCTAGGAAGGGAGTGGGGACAGAGGAGGGGCTCAAGTGCATTGGCGCTACCCCGGGGCACAGCTTAGCCTAGCTGAGCATGCAGCTGAGGGAGTGTGTCCTGCTCACTCTTCCCCTAACTGGTGGTGGCAGCACAGCACGGCCTTGAGTACCAGACACCAGGCATGGGGCACTACCCCTTGGCTTCCCTGCTGCCATTGCTGTCTACCTGCCTAGTGGCCAGCCGGAGTTCGGTGGCACAGGCGGTGCCTACCAATATGGCCAGGGTGGACCCCCCTGGGGTAGCACCCCATGCCTAGCGCCTGGTACACAGGGCTGTGCTGCGCCACTGCTGCTGGCGCTGGGTAGGTGAAGAGTAAGCAGGGCTGGCCTAGCTCATTGCTTAGTGGTCCAAGGGATGCAGGTAATAGCTCTCGGAGCTGAGGGGGTGAGCCCGCACCATGCGTGCCATTGTGGGGTCCAGGGCTGGCCTGGGTGCCGCTCTCCAGTGGGTAGAAGGGGCCACCAGGCAGGAGCTGCTTCCCCACCTGCATGCTCAGCTTGGCTCAGCTCTGCCCTGGGCTAGTGCAGACACATTCGAGCCCCTTCCCCACCCCCACTCAGCCTGAGTCCCTCCATTTGGCAGGGCTTACATCCAGGATGGAGCCACCACCTTGATCCCTCTATACATGTCCCCACCTGGGCTTGGGGCTGTTTGGTTCCCCTCCCTCCCCACAATCTGGCCTTTGCTTTTGGGCTGCCCCAAGCAAAGCCCCAGCCCCAGCAGCTGGGAAGGTGCAGCAGGAGCAGGGGGGAAGCCGTGCAGTCTCCAGTCTTGGTCCTTGCTGATGGGAGAGGGGAGGCAAGGGGGTTTTATCTCCTTCTGCCTGAATCTACTGCCCCATGCTCTCACCCCCTCCAGGCTCCTCCGTCCTTGCCAGGCAGACCAGGCTGCATCCCCAGCACACCCACCCCCTTGTCAACCAGCTGTCACTGCTCAGGCTAGGGAGCAGAGGGGCAGGGCCAACTGTGCTCTGCTCCAGCAGACAGAACAGCCCAGCCCAGGCCAGCAAGCATGCTAGGATGCTGGAGGACTGTGAGTTAACTTGGACCAGGAAGCGGTCTGGGGCAGAAGTTCCATAAACCGTTTTGACTTCAATCAGTTAAATATGATACTACATTCAACCAGGTTTATCTTAAACCAGTTTCAGCCATTTTCAAACTGGTTTATGTACACTGAACTTACATTCTGTTACAGGTTTAAACCAGTTTCTGATCACTTAAACTGTTTACGTGTAACTTCTGTCCCTAGCCTTAGAGACTAACTGGTTCAGAGAGGGCTTCTGTAGGCAACAGCCTGCTTTATCAGATGCTATTCAAACCACCTGAAAAAACAGGTGGTCACCTATGCAAGCTCATGCCTCTCTGAACTAGTTAGTTTCTAAGGTGGCACCCCTGCCCTGCCTTCTGCCATTCTTACAGAAGAGAATTGATAAGTCTTTTCATATTCACACTTCAAGTAGCTGCTGCCATCTACAACGCTCATGGGCATGGAGGAAGCTGCTAGGGGAAGAGGAGTATTTGATCTCTTAAACCAAATAAATGAAACTTTTTGAAAACAGTGATTTGGCTGCCACTGAGGGCCTAAAAACATGGAATCCTCAGTCAAAAGGAAAATGGAGTATTTTATTGAGTCTAAAAATGATATTGAGAAAGGCAGATGAAATCTAAAAGGTAAACAGATCTTGCTGAGGTTGGCTGACTTTCTACTTATGCTAAGAAGCTAATGATGAAATAATGCATGTTGATTTCAGCAGGTTAAAGGCGGGTGGTGATGTACTCCGAAGTTAAAAATAAAAATGTCTCCCCAAGAGATCCAGGCCCCCTTGTTGTCAAAATATAGCTGCAGTTGTTACTGTCTTAAATGGGTGAACCAGATTCTATGAGATTGCATAAGTACCAACAAAAAAAAATCCCAAACAGAATGTGGCCTCTATCAATTTCTGCAGAGCTCTTCTGGGGGGCTAATATGATAACCTGTCATCTCTTATCCGATGTAGAAGTAAGAAAGGTAAAAGCAGCAAAGTATATAATTACTCTTAGTTCTCCTGATGTACTTATGAAGAAACCCACTGGAGTCAGTGGAGTTACTCCCAAGTTACTCCTCCATCAGTGAGATCAGAAGCTGGCTCTACATGCATAAAGCATATAATGAGGAAGCGAAAGAAAGGCACTTTAGCTGGGCTGCTAGATAACATTATGTTTCCTGAAAGCAGTTTTGTTATTGACACTGATGTAATTTTCATCAAACAATTGTTGCAATTACAGGAATATTTTTCCCTTTGTTTAGCTCTTGTTCTCTGTTTTGTTATGGTCACAACGAAATAATATTAGAAATGGACTAGTACTAGGTTGGGTTTCTTGTATCATTTAGAAACAGGTTTACGGTTGTGTTTTTGGCCTTTGGCAAAATGAAAAGATCTGTCCTTCAGATGCTGAAAACAAAACAAGCAAAAACAATAGAACACACAGCTTTTATTATTGAAATAATCAGCAACTGTCTGAACTTGATCCCTGATCTGTATACAATTCCTGGGCTGTGTTGTTGGAAGTAAGCAAGTGCAATATTGATACTAGGCAAGATTAAAAAAAAAGCTATATCCTGTTTTTGTTTTGGTTTTCTTTCTTTTTTCTTTTTCAAGGCAATCAGAATCTGTCATGTGTGTCTGTGTAGGCATATGTATATACCTAAATATAGATTGGAGCACATAAAAAGTTGACTCTTGTTTAATGCATTACCATTTCCAGCGATTTGACCTGTGCTTCAGAGAGCCCTGACCCAAAAAGGATTTTAACACATGCTTAACTTTAAGTATATGAGTAGGCCAATTGGCTTCAAGAGAGGTGATTTAAATTAAAGCATGTGCTTAAGTGCTGTGTTGAATTAGATCCCAAAAGAGGAATGTGGTATGTGTGCAGTTTTTAGGTGCATTGCAGCATTCATAGGTGGTTATCTGGTTAAGAATAAACTTCTTAACATGACAATGTATTTGCCACCTGGTGCCCAAACGGAGCACATAACCCTCCTTTATGGTGGTAGGACTTTGCTGTGCATATGCCCTGCATGTACTGCAAAGGAGATTAGCACTGTCTGTCTCAAGGCATGACAGAAGTGACAATTTTCATCTGATCTGGCCCCTGAAAGATCTCTACAGATGTGATCTAACACAAGTACATGGCTGCAGAGCGCTTCCAAAGGCCCCAATCCTGTGACAGTCTAAACCTTTACTACATGAGCGTTCAGAGGAAGGCGCTCCAAAGTGGTGCGCATTCATTTACGTCTATCTGCGTGTGCCAAGAGCAGGGCTGGGCTGACAGCCCAGCCCAGACCTGCTCCTGGGGCTGTTTTCAGAATGGGAGGGGGGAAAGGAGCAGAGAAAGCTTGTTTTGGGGGTTGCCCAGCTGATGCTGCAGGGTGGAGGTGGATTGGAGCCTTCCCCCAAGGTGGAGCAGAACTAACAAGGGGATTAATAGGTAGCCTTTCTTCGCTTAGGTGAGGGAAGCTGCACAAAGAGGGACCCAACTATAATGTGCATTTTTTTACGTGTTACTCTTCCTCAAAGTTGTAAAGGTAACTTTTCCTGGGAGTTCTGCTGCCTTCACAGGGCTCTGAAGGGCATGTGACAGTCTCTTTAAAATAAAAATATAAGTAACATTGGAAAATGAGAGATCAGTGCAGAGGTAATTTATGGAATGCATAGCCTGAATTGCATTAAGGTGCTTCTGCACCTACAAGAAATACAGAATTCACAACCCAGCTTTATTGTTTTGTCCTGTGTATGAGACTTGTAGAAAATCATAGCCAGTGTAAGGTATCAACACAGGGACTCCGGTTTCCAGAAACATCTGTAGCTTTTACATTAGCCTGCAGCTATGGTAACTGGCCCTGATTGGCATAGAAATGGGTATTCTGAGTTTCATGAGGATCTTAAATGGAGAGAATAATTAATATCCTTCATTTTGCAAAACTAGGGCCTCAACAATTTGATGATTGGGTAGGAGAGGGAGAGGGAGCTGCTTTTATTGTACTGCAGGAAATGTAACTGAAGTTTATCTTTTCCATCTCAGTCATATAGATTAAATAAAATGGCTGGTATGGGTGAGGTGAACTGAGGGGTGTGTGGAAGCTGCTGGCTTGGGTCTTCTGTCCTCAGGGTCTGCTTGTCACTCTCACATGACTTTCTAAATGCCCTCTTAAATTTAATTTCCCCCACACTTTTCCACACTGAGAACAATGAGTTAGGTTTCTCTCTCATTTGGTTTGTATGGATTTAAGTCTGTGTGGTGCACAGTACAATATGATCGTATTGGTTGTTGTTTGGGCTCTTTTCCTAATAGCAGAGGCATAAGCTTGTAGTGATGGGCTGGCTGGGCCAGGGGCTTCTTGCTTGATGATGTTTAGAAATGATGTTTAGAAAGATATTATTACAGGGAAGATGTTTGTTTTGTGTGTACCTATGGCGTGTGCATGGGCATATAGATGTAGATGTACCTCCTGGGTGAATCACAGTCTCTGCTGGCTGTCCTTTAGGCTGGCTGTTAACATTCCTGCCACCTGGCCCTAAAAATGGACTCGAGACTGGAAGGGGCAGGGGAGAAGACTGACAAACCACTCTGGAATGGAAAAGGCGAGGAGGATGGGCAAGGGAGTGCTCTGGCTTCTCAAATGTTGGCACAATTATTGCTGGGAAAGTTAAAATACTGATATGATTCCCCTCTCCTCCTCCTCCTCCCCGCCCCGTCCCTCCTCCCGCACCCTCTCAGTGAAGTCAGCAGGAGCATTTCTAAACCCTTACAGCAAGGTCCACAATGAGACTCAGAAGTGGAATTCGCAAGTCCAGATTCATTGCCTTACCTCCCTGTACAGTGAGTATGGAGTGAGCCAGGTGCCCAGAAATTGGATTTACTATAGCTGGGATCCTGAGTGGAGGGCAGAAGGGAGGGAAACCCCTGAGCTAGCCACTATGAAATACTGGAGAGAGGGATGTGAATGAAATCTCACCTCTCTCCCTGGCGTTGGACACCCACCTGCACCTTTGAATTGGGCTCCTATGTAAGAGTGAGATTCACAGGCTGTGAATAACTCAATGAACAGGAAGCCAGGGAGATCATGAGTCTGTAGCCCAGTTATAAGGAGAGCCCTGGTTTCTGGTTCCTGCTCCCTGCACTGCATTTTCTACAGTAACTCTAATGCAAAATATGTAATTCATCCTTCTAGCAAGGATCAGAAACCAGGACTTCCCCCAGTGGAGTGCCTTCATCCCAGGGCTGCAGAATTATCCTCCGTTTTGCTTAGTCTCTCTGGCTAGGGACAGATGTTACACATAAACTGGGTTAAGTGATCAGAAACAGATTAAAGTGAAACTGATTAAGTGATCAGAAACAGATTAAATCTGTAACAGAACAGATGATCAGTGCGCATAAACTAGCTTGAAAATGACTGAGAGCAGTTTGAGATAAACCTGGTTGAATGCAGTATCAGATTTAATCGATTTGGTTCAGACTGGTTTATGTAATGTCTCTCCCAGACCCCTTGCTGGTGTAAGTTAAACCAGACACCCCCAGCATCCTGGCATGCTCTCTTGGCTGGGCAGGGCTCTCTGCTCCACTGCAGGCCTGGCCCCTTCCCTCTGCTCCCTGGCTGGAGCTCAGCACAGACTTGCAGGGATAGAGTGTCTGCCTGGCTTCTCTCTGCTAAAGAGGGATTATTCCCACCTCCCCGCTGCTTTATGCAGACACCTCAACCTTAGCTAGCAGACCACATGTTGGCTATGGTCCATGCTGTGGGAGAGGACAGAGGCAGGCAGGCTTTTTGGACCTAATCAACAGGTAGCTTAATGTCCTTCCTTGGAAGAGCAGTTTAATAAGAGCTCCATTAGTTAATGGAGAGGCTTTGTTTTCTTAATGAGTTGATAAACACTGAGTTAAGGGTGATAAACATTCCCTGATGGGCTGCTCAGAAGAGGGGGAGAATAATCAGAGCTTCCTGCTAGGGCCCTCCCCTCAGCTCTGCCCTGTGGAAATCAAGGGAGGCCTGCTCTAGCACCCCCTGGCTTCTAGCCTGAGCCACTGCAGACATGTGGGTGCATTTCTGGGAAGTCTGTCTGGGTTATAAACTGATTTAACCTAGCCAGGTTAGACTATCCAGAAAAAATTGAATCAGTTCAGGCTCAGGCTTTTTGAATGTCTGTCCCTAGCCTATATATGTGGCCCCATGGATCTTGCATTCCTCTCTACACAAACCAGCTTCAACAGCGGATGTGAAGGACGCTCCCAGCCCAGCCTAATCTGTACTGTGTAGTCGGGGCATTCCTCCTGAGAAGCAGGAGCTGTGGGTTGGAATCCCCTCAAGCTGAGGAGTATACTGACCCCAGAAGTCCCATCTCTAGGACAAATGTTGTAACCAAAAGAGAGGCACCATCTTTTACTCTAGCCATGTTTTACAGGCAAGTGGCTGTGCCATGCTTTTTATTTTCAATACTGTCAGTGTTTGATAGGTTGGCTTAGGTCCATATTATATGGATTTAGGCCTCTCAGAGGACTTCAGTGCAAGACATTTGATTTCTGAAGCCTGAATGGCCTTAGACATGAGGCAGGCATTGAGAAATTTGGCTCAGCCAAGATGGTGGCACTTCTGAGCCCAGTAGCAGATCTTTACCTTGACTCAAGGAGCTTACATTTATGGGACTGCAAATTTTCTACAGAATTTCTGGTGTCCAGAAGCACCACTCTCTTTCTGTGTAACACCATACAGATCAGTAGCACTTCATAAATAATGACAATACTCCTTTTATGAAATCCGAGAATATTTGGCAGAATTCATGGGTATCTGTTGCATAGTGTTTCAGCCACAGCAATTATTTTAAATAATTAGTTGAGACCAAACTGTAAAGTTCTTACTTGTGTGGGTGAGCAATTACTCACACACATAGTTGTGTTGAGTTCATTGAGACTACTTAATAAGGAAGATTGCTTTGCAATGTGCATACAGATTCACAGTTTGGCCTGGAGTTTTTAACTGATGACCCATAACCATCTGTTCAAATGTCACATGTATGTTGTATACCTAATCTTTTGTGCATCCTGGTAAAAAGTAGTTCTTTAATTTCAAGTGACCCCATGAATTTTTAACCAGTATATGAAGATTTCAAGTGTGCATAAAATAACACAAATCAAATAAACTGAAAAGCTAAATGGTGCTGCCTGAAAGAAAAAAGAAAACACTGAACCATTGTCCAAAAGGTGCAGCCATTAGAGGATAATAATCGGTTTTGTTTGCAGTGCAGCTGGGTCCACAGTTGCAGAAGGAAAGTCCTTGGTGACCTGTGCAATAGCTCTGTTTGTTTAATTTGCTAAAACAAAGAACTGCAAAGCAGACGGGTTCCTCCCAAGTATTCACAATGCTCCTCTCTCTCCCTCTGCCTCTATACCTCATTCTTGGTCTATGTGTATGTGTATATGCTTCAAATGCAACTATCATGGACTTTTTTTTATGCCTTCCGTTCTGTCTCTCTCATCTCTATGCTGAGGCATTCCCTTATCCTCAAGTTACTTTAGTTTTGGATTTGGATAATAAAGCTAGGACTATTAAGTCAAGAAGCTATTATTTTATAGTTGTTTTTATAAGTTGCCTTCTTTTGTAGCAAGCTCTTCGTAAGGTCAAAAGGACTCTATTTGCCTGCCCAACTTCTGACTTTTTTTCTGTATGTTTGACAAGTATAGCCCTTTGCTACCTTTCTAATGGGAAGAAGTCAGTGATTAAAAATTAGATTCTGCCTGTACAAACAAAATCAGTTCTGTTACCAGGCATGTGCCCAGCTCTGTTAGTAGAGTGCCAGCAGGGGTTGGTGTCACAAATTATTTTGGGGATAAAACATATCAAAATTACAGCTTCTTATGTTCACATTTGGTAACAGGCTAGCAGGCAACTGGCTGCTTTTAAAACTAGGATCTATAAAATATTGTTCAGTGTAATGGGGTGGTCTGTCCCTTTTAGAGAGACAGCCAGCCTTGTTGAGACAGCCTGGATAGTCAAGGAGTGTTCAAGCAGGAGCTTTAAAAAGCACCCAGAAGAGTAAGCAGGAGAAGAGAAAGCAAGCTGTTAGTAGAACATCTTGATACAAGAAGAGACCAGGCTGCTGCCAAAAGGGTCCCCAACTAGCATCTGGGACAGGGTAGAGAGGTTTGATTTTGTTTATTTGCTTGCTTATTTGTTGCCTAAAGGCTGCAGTGTATTTGGGAGGATTGCCTTAGGAGCTCTTCAGAAGTACAACACCCCTGCAGAAGTCAGCAGACAAGGCAACCTACTTGCAATCAGGTTATACCTATCTTTTTAAAGGTGAAATTTGGGGTGTAGAAATGGGCTAAACTCAGAGCTGTTTATCCAGCTACCCAGACCTTTGGGGTTTCAGATAGTCTGGCTTTGATCTGAATCCCTTTCTAGTGTTTGCCCAACCTTAACCCCTTCCTGCTGTGCCCCTTTAAAAAAACATTTGGTCTCTGAGAAATAGATTTCTGAGAAAGGTTCAGCAGCTGGTAAGAAATACTTGCTCAGCTAAGGCTCAGTGTTTGTATGCAAACAAGTAGGCTGGTGAACTTATCTGCCTGTGTTTATCTATTGTGGGGGAGTGAGCTTACTATTGCTGAGCCATCATGGGAAATTATACTGCAGGAATTGTTCTGTGGCATGGAAAAACACAACTTCTCAAGCACTCGTCTTTGACTCTGGAATGATCAGGATTTTGCTGAACAGGGTGGGAGGAATGGATTCTTTCAGCATGCCCTCGCAGAGACAGAAATGGTCAGCCGTTTAATAAGTGAAATTTAGTGTTGGTCAGACACATTAGAGACAATATCCTCTATTTGTCCCCAGACTAGGCGCACCATCTGCACTGCAAGTTTTGCCTGAAGTGAGGTTAAGTAGCCCTAAGACTGATATGGGGGAACCAACTCCTGAGGATGAGAAGGAAGCTCATGGCCTTGGCCTTTCTCGCCAAACTATCAAATGCCACGTGGGTACGCATCCGTTAGGAGTTGGATTGCTATCTCGTGTTTGACAGGCCACCATACAGCTTTCAGGGTATGATTGCTTTCAACCACTGCCAGTCTTATTCAAATTAAAACTTTAGTTCCATCTGAAAAATTCCACAGTCTCTTGCCAATCTGCTGGGCACATGCCAGTTCTGGTTTTAAACATTCAGAGCATTTTTACGTGTGTTGTGGGATGCAGTGCTGGGTGCTTTAATTAGTGAGCCATGCTAATTAAAAGTGCCCGCCCATCACATGCATCAGCATCGCGGTGTGTCCCCGCGCTGCAAAAATAGCAACAGGGCACTTTGAACTAAAGCTCATTGAATGTATTTTATTTCAAAGCACCCCATCACCATTTTTTCAGTGCAGAGACGTTAAGTGACGCTGGTACACATGATGTGGAAGGCTGCCGGAGCGCGTCACTTTTCATGCTCCAGCAGACTCGATTAATCGAGTGTGCTCCCCAGCACATCGGAGCAGGCTCCGCGCATGTGTATAGGAGCCCTCGGTTACCAGAAGCACAGCGAGTTCAGGATTTTGCATGGGAGGTAAAATCTATTGCCTCAAGTAGGAAATGTTCTTCAGCTTGCCTGCTACTCCTTGAGGACTGGGCAAGTCCTGGGGAGCATAGATGTTGAGACAGGAAGGCCTCTCTCCAACACTGGGTCCCACAAAATCAAAAATTCTGTTCTGCATTCTTTTACCTTTCAATCATGTAGTATGGATAACATTTCAGTGTTGTCAGCCCTCAGGATACCGTGCAGAGGGGAAGGAAGGGGCACAGTCCTATTACTGGACTGATAAGAACTCTTGAGTTGTATCGTGGTTTTGACAACTACTTCCTCTATGGTACTGGGCAAGTGATGTAGTGCAGATTTTCTAATTTTTGGTTTTTGGCATCCTACTTCACATGTCTAGATACTGCTTTTCAGAGGTTGTGAGGACCCTTGTTCCCACTGATATTAGCTGGAACCTCAGAAATCAATCTGCAAGGTATTGAAAGACAGACACCCAAAGACTAGGCCACCCAAATTTAGATGCTGCTTTCAAAATTTGGGCCTTAGTTTTTCTGCTTCATCTCTCATATAGATATTTGAGCTGCCGTAAACAGATAAAACACGAAAGACTGGCTTACAGTACCTACCACCCCCACTCAGGTAGGATGAGGATTAGTTAGTTGACATTTGTAAAATGCATTGAAGATTAAATAACACTATATCAACACTTATTTGTTAAGGTTGAAAAACTGTTTCCGTTATAATCCCACATTTTCTGAGCAACAATTCTTTGGCTATTATTGATGCAGACAATAGCAGTGTCTGCATCACATTTAGCAGGCTCTGTTGCTTTCTATATCATATGCATACACCATACACACAGATTAATTAGTATCTATAAGTGGCATGGACAGATTTTTTTCTCAACAGACAATTATATATAATTTACTTGTTCTAAAAGCCCATGTAGTCAAGTACATCCCCCAAAAAGTTGAAAATATGCCTCTCTTACTCCCCTCAATAAAAAACACAAAGAATGTACTTATTAATTACTTTCAAATGTTGGCACCTCAGAGTGTTTCTGCAATTTACAGTTCATTTGTAAGAAGCTGTTTTTGGCTGAAGTGTGTCCAGGTAAGGGCTTAGCCAAATAGCAATTTTAATAACTATTTAATTTTCACGTGTAATGTCATTTTAATCAATTTAGTGCTGTTGATACATGCCAGAGGGATGATATTGCTGGAGACTGTGGTGCTGCAAAGAACAGGTATGTAATAGGCAGCATAATGGAGGAGTGAAGCCTACACGATTTGCAAAGTCCCCAGTGCACAACTTTATGAATGCAAAGAAGTTACCGTGCCACTTAGGTGCTGGGTCTCTCTAAGCTGAGAATATCAACAAGACTCTTAACTGTGAGTGCTAGCCTTTTGAGTACTCGAAAACTTCTCCTTGTGTCCCTCAAGTATTAAAAAATCATGAGTCAAATCCCCCAAAACAACAAGATTGGATAAAAAAATCATGAGAGATATTTTAAAATCATAAACAAAGGGTTCTTTATATTTGCAATCTCATGGTATTTTTTGTTGCATTTCTGGTCTTTTCTTTCTTTCTTTTTGAACCTTTAAGATTCAAGTTTTCAAGATTTTTGCTATAACCAGGAAGGCTAGAAACTCATTTAAAAAGAAATGATATTCTCACATAACGTCTCAGTTCACAGAGGCATGTGATTAACAAGCCCATGTGATGAAATCAGAAAAGCAAGCAGCACTGAAACAGCCATCAAATGATAATGGCTTCAGAGTTGATGCAGACTGGTTATTTAAAAATGAAAGGTTGTATTGTGGACTGATCATGATCTACTTTGTATGTGCTCACAAAAATATTATCCCAAAGTAAGCTTTTTCCATTTTGTTAAGAGCTATCTACCAAAACTTTTGGGTTTTTATGAAAAAACACCTCAAAATTGAAATGCTTTAGTTTTACTCTGATATTCATTTGTTAGGATTTTTGGTTTTTGTTTTCAGATGATCAAAAAACACTAAATATGTCCTCATTTTTTAAAGATTTTCCATTTATAATATTACCATAGGTCATATTCAAATCCAAGTGGCTTCCTTCAGACCGCTTCACTTTTTAATGAAGTAGATATTGAAAGAATGAAGCCTGTGATATTAATTGATCACTTTTTGCCTTTCCAAATTAGTTAAGTGAAACTGAATTTAATGAGGTTTACAAATCAGCCATAGGATATGTTATACTTCACTTTTTTCCATTAAAAACTGGATTACAACATTCTAGAAATAGCTTCAGAGCCATATTTACTGTAAGACAAACAGAATTAATACAGAGTAAAGGATGTGGGAAATACCAGCTTGGTATCATTGTGACGACTGAAAAGCAATAACAAAAAATCCCTAAACAAAGCTGGGGTTTTCCACTGCTTGGAGTAATTACTGGAAATGTCTAAGATTCATTTGCTCTGAGAAGGTGCAGCATACTGTCCATTTGTCCCTGGGCTGTCCATACAAGGGTTAAAAGTTTGGAAAATAACAGATTTAGAGAGAAGACTGTCACAGTGAGAGAGACTCATTTATTGGGAATGTACTGCATTTGCAAGAAAATTAAAAGAAAGCAAATTAGCTAGGAGCTTTAAAGAACTCTTCCTCCTTTTACTGAGGTTAATGAGATTTTCCCCATGCCAGAGCAGCTCTAATAACTTCCGCCCAGTGGCTTCTGTAAACCGGTGCTTACAAAATGAAACAAACTTGGTGTGACAGCAACTTAGTGAACGCGGAGGGGGAAGAGTTGAAAGTCTAAGGGGACTTGGGGATGGGGTGAAGAGAGAGAAAGAATCATTGGGATATTTTGCAGTGTGATCTAGCAGTCTCATGCTAGGTAAACATACAATACATATGCATGTGCATGCGTGTGTGTGCACACACACACACACACAGAGTCATGCGGACATGCACAAACTGCTGCATGTCCATTGTGGGATATGTGGTATGACACAGTCCTTTCATAAGCATAACTTCACATGGCAGGGGACAGACTAACATAAACTATTTCCAAGCTTGTACCGAGTTAAGTAAGATTTTTCCCGGAAGGTGAATTTCCTTTAGTAGGGTGGAGGTTGGGGCAGGAGGGAAGGGCAGGAATTCCTATGTTAAGCAAGAATCTGATGCTTTCTAGGAAACTTGAGTTTTTCAACATCCTCTCAAGCAGAAAGGATACTTTAGAGAGAAAGGGGGGGGGGGGCAGTTGGGAGATGGGGAGGGGAGAGAGGAGATTAGTGAAATTATCCATATTTTGCAAAGCCCCCCAGTGTTGAAATGCTGATGCAAGTAGGACCGGGGTACTGTATTGCAAAGCTTTTTAGCGAAGAGACTATAGATGTGCTCCTCCACAGAGGAGAGTGGCCAAAGTTCTTACATTGCAAATGGTTTCCTTAGTAGTAATGCACTTGCAAATCTAGGTGTTATTCTGAAGGGCATCAGAATCCCAAGGTATTATCGCTCACTAGGCTTTTAGTAAAATGATTTTAGACAATCAATGGACATATCTACATTTGTCTCAGACTGGAGAAAAAATATTTTAGCTTTCCTAAAACAGAAATGTGTGCCTGCCTGTGTGTAGTGGGAATCTACAGTAGTAATATTTTGTAATCGATTTCTAAGGTCCTCTTACTTGGATTTCTGTGAGGGTGTAATAAAAATATGGTTGTGCACAAAACCAAAATGATCTAATAAACTGTAAGTATTTAATATATGACTCTCTACAATAAACCAGATAATTCCTGTATATTTTATACTACTCTGGTCTCAGATTATTGTAAATTAAATTTCCTACTAGCTCACTTCCATAGATTTTTTTAGATTTCATAGATGTTAGGGGCTGGAAGGGACCTCATGAGGTCTAGTCCAGCCCCCCCACCATAGGCAAGAAGTCAGCCGGGATCAAGTGACCCCAGCAAGAAAACCATCCACATGTTTTTTGAAAGAATCCAGAGTAGGTGCCTGCACCACCTCTGGGGGGAGTTTGTTCCAGAAACTGCACTTTTCAATTTTTTGCTGAATTCAGCTAATTGTACTAAACACATTTTTGGAATGATGGCAGAATGCACAGGTAGAGAAGAACTATCTAAATATGATAACCTGTTTCACGGGAAACGATACTCTTGTGTATGGAAAAAGCAGAGCTATTTCTCTTGGCTGTTCCTTCTTTGCAAACACCGTCCTGTTTTTGTTCTTTAGTGACATCACAACTGCAAGTTATTAAAAGTTTAGCAGGATTCAGAACATTCTAATCCAACAATTTCTGAGCACTCTGAATATTTCATGTCTGTCATCTAAAGCAGTTTCAGTTCTTCAAAACATCAGGAGAAAAAATTATGCATTGTATATTTATAATACATGATGGCTGATCTCTTCTGACATTTATCTTTACTGTAGGAAAGAGACAGGATAACTCATTCATGGCTTTGAAAGTAAATGTCATAACCAAGATCCCAAGATCTGCTATTATAAATAGTCTGTTAACCCTTTGGATTATTTTTCTTGACAATTGAATTGATTTAACAAGGGTTCATCTGAACAGCATTAGATACATGCTAATGTCCTTCTAGTTGCAATTCCTACTGCTCAGAAACAGAAATGAGCTCAGTTACATGTATCCATAGGATTGCTGTCCAGATATGAGTCTGCTGAGTGTCTTGTGAGAACGCTAAGCTACCCATCAGGATCTAAAGACTGCACACGTTGAGGTCAGATGACAGTGTTTCCAGACCTGATGATTTTACTTAAGTTTCACCATATTTGATGTTGTTTCTTAAAGCCTCAGTTCTTGAAATCCTATAATTATGGGACAATCTCACATTTCATTTCCTCAGAAAGGGAAAAAAAAAAAGTTATTGCCCCCTGGAGGATGGAAAATAAAACCCAAACAATAAATTAAAAGTGACTCAAATTATTTACTCTTTTTTTTAGAAGTTATGAATTCTTGAGTTCTTGGCTCATGAGTTTTTGGATCAGTTCTGCCCAGGGGAAAGCTTGCAAGTGGGGACTTTAGAGAAGGAACTATCTGTGTAAAACTCATACAATCCAACTTTCCTCTCATTTAGACCTGTGCATCTCTGATTTCTACAGCTGCACTCCTAATTTACGATGGCGTAAGTGCAAGGAGAATCAGTTACATGGAGTTCTTGGTTCTCTAGTTCCCAGAAAGGGTCAATCAGTGGATGGTGTTTATTTTATCATCAGTAATGTATACCAGTGGCACCCAATCCGCTGGTCCCACAGGCCGGATCAGTTGCATGGAGTCAGCCTATGGGCTAGATCCTGCATGGGGTTGGCATGTGGGGTCAGTTCATGGGTGTGAGCCAGCATGCTAGCCTGACTCGGCTGCATGCTGGCACACCAAAATGTGTTCTCTAGCCCCTGAGGCTCTCCACAGATCCAGCAATTTTGGAGCAGGAGAATAGCAATTAACACTGCTACTGCTCCCCTGCAACCCAATTTTCTGGACCTGTGGGGAGCCCTGCAGGCTGGATAACACAGCTCCACATGCCAGATTTGGCATATGGGCTGGGCTCGAGCACCCCTGTGTAGGAAAGGACATCCACCAAGAGCATCTTTGGTAGTTCTCTGAGGAAGCACTTGGTGATGCCCTTCATTCCTTTCCCTATAGGTGACTGGGGCATGGGGCAGAGTCTGTCTCCTATAGAAAAGCCTAAAGGAATTATCCCAAATCTGAGAGAACCCATAGAGCCACAGGGGCTGAAACCGCCGTGCCATTGCACTTGGACAGAATTTGCCTGGCAGTTGCCACTCTAACTGATCCAGTATCACCTTGCCCTCCCCCTGTTTGTCATGGCCTCCCAGATTGCCTGGTGGGAGCTGTGGAGGAAGTCTGGGCTACCTTCTTCTTTTTTAATTAACCCCTGCTGGGCCAGCATATATCCTCTTCCTCTGGGCTAAACCCGTCTCAGCCCTTCTCTCAGCCCAGCTCAGCATAGGTCCAGCACTGCAAATAGGCCTCCACAAGCAGTATCATGGATGTGGCATTAGCTCATCCCCTTTTGCAAACAGGAATAGGGAGATCTGTACTTGGTTGGTTCTTTCCATATGCAAATATAGGCAACATGTTCCTTAAGCTTAGCTGCAGACTGTCCAGGAAATAAAACAATGAAAAAACAGTGGGAGAACTTAATACTCGTGGAGGTATCCCTTGGCAAATTGGCCACAGTAGATACAAAAATGGAACTGAGGATCAGGAAGGAAGGGAATGCATGGCCACTGGATTTGAAAGCCAAGAGGATAGAGAAAAAAACCATGCAGTCCTAGAAATGGTCCCCACTCACTTCGCTGTTTTGTTAGAAATGTATTTATAGCATATGGGTGTGTGGGAGATCAAAGCCAGAAAATCCAGAGCTTGTCAATATCCAATGAGAGAGACAGAAACTAAGGAACTACAGCAGTCAGTAAACTAATCTAAGAGGAAGGTATTGGGCAAAATACAGCTTTATTTCATTTCATTTTTTTTCATTTCCATCCTGGCCAGTTGGACACACACACTTTAAAACTAAAAGGAGAAGAACACGGTGCTGTGCAACTGCTTCATGACCTTTCTTCTGAATGTAGGCAATTGCAGCTAGCCCAGGAAAGCCTCTGAAGGGGATGAAAATAGGGTGAAAATATCAAACCAATCAGGAATTGAATAATCTGTAGGTTATATACGGTTGGGGGGGGGTGTTATTTTATTGTGATATGTTCTAAAATGTAGTAAAAAGTAAAAGACCATGTCAAAGAAATCTTCAGAATTCTAGTGGAGAAGAATTTAGTCTGAATAACATCAACTTACATATAAATAAAATGTAAGTTTTGACATTTTCAGCTATTTCCTCAAGTCAAATTTGTGTGATTTTTTTTTTTTCCCCCACCCCAGCGGTTTAAACCTCTACAGGATACACTTCCACATCTGGGACTTGAATCTGTTTTCTGTCTTCTTACAAAAAGATTAAATGTGATTGTCATCCTATGGCTTTTAACAGGAGTAAAAGAGCAGCTCTAGCCTGATGAAATCATTTCTGTAAAACTGCACATTGTGTGCACTGTGGCTTCCAAGACATCCCGACATAATGTTTTTTGAAAGACTGTTCGTTGTTCACATTTAAAACAAGTCCCACTTTATATCTGTCTTGGTCAGTGTACAACCTTCTGATTTTAAATATTTATTCAAAAATCTCATTCTTGAAATCTTTAGAGAATTTTATTTTTTAAACTTGTTATTTAGGATGTAAACAAAGGTGTGTGTTTAGGCAGTTAACTAATAAAGAATATTTTCAGAGCTGTTTTGACATGTTGCCATGCTGTGAAAAAAAAGGAGAGGAAACAAACTTAAAAAGCCATGGTAATTCCAAACCTTGGTAAAGACATGGAGTGCAGAGTTAATACTTACTGAAAGAAGGAGGGATGAGAAGGAAAGGAATTTGTATTTTCAGGATTGTAAGCGGATGTTACACACTAACAGGTAGTTGTGAGTGTTTAAAAATATCACGTGGATTTGTACCCCGCAGTAATTCCAATTCTATATTTATGCCATTGAAGTGAAGACGACTCCCTGAAATGCAAAATTTGGATCAGAGTGTTTTTAGGTGTAGAGATGTCTTCTCTCATTTGTATCATGGTAAATCTGAAATTACCCCAATAGTTAAGGCAAGTAAGGCATAGCCATTCCACGCTACTTTCTGTTATGACTTTACATTATTACTTCCAATTCAGTCAGAGAAAAGGCTTAAGAGGTTGCCATCATGATCCAACCAGATATATCCACATGAAATGGGAGCAAAGCACAGATTAGCTCAGTGGTACTCAACCTTCTTAGGCTCAAGTCACGCCTCCATAATGTTTGTGAATTGAGCGGCGCAGCATTTCCAAACCTAATTTATTTATTACAGTGCTTACCTCCTTGCAGAGAGTCCAGACAGTGGTAGCAGGGGAATAAATAGGCAGGGACAAGCCTGACCCTGCTTATCTCCTCATAGTTCTTGTCACCCTTCAAAGGATCTCATGACACCAGCACCTCAGGGTGCCGTGGCACTCTGGTTGAGAGTTACCTAACTTCACCCCTGCATCCAAATCATTGTTAAAGATGTTGAAAAGCACTGGACCAAGCACGGGCCCCTGAGGGACATCACTGGGTCTCTTCTGGGTCTGTAAACTGCACTTAAGCTTGTTGAGTATCATATGTTTCAAGTTATAGTATTCCATCCCGCATTTTGCACATGGGCAGCTATCACACTGGGATTAATTGATGTTCTCCTGGTGCTAGAAGTGCTAGAAGTGCTGGATCAGGCAGCCAGAGACTGTTAGCAGCAATCCAGATAGTCTTACATACTCTCCTGAGGCATACAAAAAGGTCTGGAAGTGTTTTCACTGCCTCCTCTGGGTAGGAAGGGATCCCCCGACTGTTCTCTGTTATTTAATGGAAAAGGTTGAGCACCAGTAGTCTAGACCTGTGAGTAAAATTTTTTTTCCACTGATGCCATTGGCAGCTTGTAGATAGCTGATTCCCTGTATTTATTTTTTCATTCCAATCTCAAATAAAGATATCAGTGGTAATATTTTTTTTATCTCTTCATGTCCCTGGGAAGCAAAAAAAGGAAATTTCTAAGGCACTATGAATGCATGCTGTGCATCCTGTCTGGACACTACTGAAAATAAGGTACTCACCTTTGCGACATATGGGCAGGGTGGATCCAGAAGCAGGGTGCACTTGCCCCCCCCCCCCCCCCCTTTGATTCCTGCTCCACCCAAAGTTTAAAACCAACTGCCTGTCAGTAGCAGCAGCATTTCTAGTCAGGCTGTGTGGAGAGAGTTAACTGACTTCATGGCTCATTATCATCTACCTGATTCCTTCTAAACTCTTCATTCCACAAGTGTTAATGACCCTCTTTTCTTTTTAATGGTCTTGATGTTCCACCAATCAAGCTAACTCTTGTTCTGCAATTCCACTGTCTGTTAGCTGCTCCTGATAATGAAGCTTCTATTTCATAACCCTGCAGCAGGTTGTTTTTAACTCATTGCAATTAAATTGTACTTGTTTTTGCTTCAATACAGCCCTAGGCCCCTAGCATATTAGTAAAGTTCTTTTTATTTCTAACTGGAGAAAAATGTGTTGTTTTATATGTGATAATGCATGCACCTTGCCATCTGCGCCTCCCTTTTCGAAGTTGGATGTCTACCCATGCATAGAGGCCTGGTGTCTCTTCCAGTGGAAGTGAAAGGCTGGACATGGACTGTCCTCAGCTTTCCTGCTTCTCTGGGATTTGAAGATCAAAAGATGTTAACAGCTCTCTGGAATGATTGAGTCATGGGCCTCACTTAGGGCAGGAATGAAGAGAGAATCTGGTAGCCCTGGGCAAGACACTCTTACAATCCAGAGTTTTAGGCTGAGCTCTGCTGCAAACTTGCTCCTAGAGGAGAAAGAACCCAGGTCTCTTTCTGTCTCCTCTTGTGAGAGGTAGAAGATTTAGTCTCGATTCAGGGATGTTAACAGCTCGGCAAGTCTGTTCGGGGGATGCCAGTCTGGAAACTGTCTTGCCTGAGTCTGAAAAAGTGTCTTGCTAGCTAGAAGGAGTTAGCTCTGTGTATATTGGTATCCTACCTGAGTTGGCTCAGTGGACAGACTGGTCTGTCCTTTTTTCCCCCTCCTCCTCTCTTTCAGCCTTGTACAACAGTCATCAGCGCTTTGGAAATAAAGCTACTAGAAGTCATTGTTAGCATAGCATCAGTGTTATTGAGGTTAGTGCTTCTATTAGGAACAGGGAAAATAAAATGGTTATAGGGTAAGATATGGCAATCAGATAGCAGCCTTTTGTCTGCAGTTTACCAATAATCCCGTAAAACTCTGCTGTTGTTCTGTGTTGGGCCACTTCTAAGGAGAAGAACACCATTTTCCTAGCTTTAAGTCTGGACTTTTGTGGTGCTTGCTAAGCAGAGAACGTCAAACTTATTTCACATTGTGCTGGAACGTGGTGGCAAATGAGCAGTCTTTGAAATAATCCCTGTATTTATAGGACTTCGGAAGGACATATAGAAATCTACCCCTGACTCTTATCAATTAGAGAGGAATAAAATAGGCATTACAGCTATAAAAGGTAATGGTGTCTGATTTACATTTCAGAATTTATTAACTCATTTTTAATTGGAAAATAATTTGAATTGCAAGTGAAATAATTAGATTAGAAAGCCGCTCAGCAATTTACTGCTCATATTCCCCAGAACCGGACTCCTGATTCAATGAGTAATTGTGAATATTTTGTGAGCTGTGCCTGAGTCGCCCCCCTTCTCCCCCTCCCTTCTGCCCTCTTTTCGTAATGAATTGCTTTCTAGAAGTAAAGGCACATCTTCATTAATGACTATATTTCAAATCAGGGCTTCCTGTGGGTCACAAACCATTTGACAGTTCAATTTTTTTGAGGTATGAAATTCATGAGAGCTTGCTAGGGGAGGGGTTGGGGGAGTTGTACTCAATTCCTCCAAGCCATTAGATATATGCCAGAGCTATACTGTAGAGGGAAAGAGATTTTATGTCAGCCTCTGTATCTTCTGTTGGAGGTGGTCTGGAAGATTCTAGGATTTTTCAAATGAAAAAGAAAATGTAAGCTAGATTTATACAGTGATTTTGATTGTTTTATTTACTAGTTATACAGGAACATGGTGCTTTGCAGACAAATAAAAGCCACAGTCCATGTTCCCAGCAGCTTGCACTCTGGGCACTAAATACCAGTAAACTCTCACTCATGCAAACTGACTGTTTGAGGAAGTAAAGCTAGGGATTGATCCAAGGGGTATGCAGCAGTATAGTCGCATCCTCCTGTTACACTGTTGCTGTTGTTGCTGGTCAAGACTGGCAACCTATGCAGCCTTGCTCTGTAGCTGATGGGGAATTCAGGAAAGCAGTGCCACTGTACCTGCTGCCACTGTACCTGGCTGATCTAAGCATAGGGGAAGAGAGTCCCAGAGCTACTCCTGCACTGTCCCAGCCTCAAACTGCAGGGAGAGGCTGTAGCAGGGCTGGGCTCAGTGAGGTACAGAGTTGGCCATGGGTGGTTTCCTCTTCATGCACATGCTCCCTGATGTCTCTCCTTTGAGTTTGGGCACTTCACCCTGCAAGAGACCATGGACAAATTTGTGTCCTGCTGGGTCATTAAGGGTATACTCTACAGTCAAAGATGACCAGATAGTCCAAAAAAGAGAGACTGTGTGAAGGGTGTGGGGAGAGGGGTTTTAATCTCTGGTTATGATGCAAGTTTGCTTGGTGACCACTTCTGCCCAGCCCCTACTTCTTAAATTCTTGTTTTTATAAATGTAAAATTCTTGTTTTATAAATGTAAAAAAAAAAAAAAAAAAGAAAAAAAAAAGTGAAAAGCATCTGTCCATCTATTTGTCTGTCGGTATATAAGTCAGGTATAAAAAACTATGGGATCTGATTTGGGGACTTAGCAGTGCTTAGGGTTGTTAATGTTAGCGGTGTACCAGTAGATATTTTGGGGGCTGATACCAATAGCCAAATTTAAGGAGGCATATCAGCTGATACCAATCTGATTTCCAATACAGCTGAGTCCAGCTGGTAAGTCTGTTGTGGTGAAAGGGGAGGGGAAGGGAAGGGATGTGGGGGAGCAGATCAGTGCCCCCCGTTCGGAGGGAGGGAGTGGGGTTGGGGTTGGGGCAGGTGCTGCTCAGCCAGAGCGAGGTGGGCGTGGGATGTGGGATGGAGTTGTGGCTCATCTTGGGAGGTGTGGGGAGGGGGGGCAGCTCCCACCACTGCATGCCGCTCGTCTGTCAAGGGTACCGTGGGGGAGGGGCGTGTGTCCCTGGATCAGTGCAGTGCGGGGCAGGGCAGGCTGGGGCCAGGGGCTGTGTTGTGCTCAGGGCAGGCAGTGGCTGCAGTGCTGGGAGCGGGTTATGGGGGGCTATGGTGAAATTTGGGGTGGCTGCAGCCTGCCCCACAACCCCCCTCCCAGTGCCACTGCCATCCACCCCGAGCGCAGCGCAGCATGGTCCCCAGCCCCAATCTGCAGCTGCAACCTGCCCTGCCCTGCCCCATGCAGATCTGGGGGCACCCCCCCTCCACCCTGTGCCCTCCTATATGAGTGGCGGTAGCCACTCCCCCTCCGCACACCCCCTGGACACAGTGTGGCTCTGTCCCATGCCCACCTCACCCCAGCTGGGCAGCACCTACCCCAGCCCCACTCCCTCCCTCACCGCAGAGGGCGTTGATCTGCTCCCCCCCACCCCTTCCCTCCCCACTCCCCTTCCACCATACCAGGCTTACCAGCTGGACACAGCTCTCCAAGCTGTCAGGCTGTACTCCTCACTGCAGGCATGCTGCACTGTGGCTGCGCACACACACAAGCATTTATCGGCCACTTCAGCCTGATTTACGATATAGTCAGTTTTCTTTATATTGGTGCCGATCCGATATCGGACCGATGTATCAGTGCACCTGTAGTTAATGTTATACATCTCTATTCGCTACTTCGGACAAATAGTGATAAATTATAAATCTTAAATATCTCATAGAGTTAATACAGAAAGCAATCTACTACATCTTCCCCACCCCGCCATTGAGCTAATAAAATGCTAATTGTTTGTCAGTTGTGCTAGGTGAATTCTACCATCAGCCTAGAGGTACTTTTATTTTTTTGCCTCTGCTTGGGACAAGAATGCTGGTATTACTCAAAAGTGTGACTGAAAGTTGAACTCATTATACTTTGACCTGAATTGCGATTGGATGGCGTTTTGGGAAATGGGGGGGCGGGGTAGGGGGCACAAGACAGTACGGTAACAGACTGCCTTAGCTACACTAGCAGTCATGGTCCTTTCATATTTTAAAGCAGGGCAGAGTTTCCTAATCTGAGATAGCACTGTGCTGTTATTTCTCCAGTATAAATGCCCTGTTTTCATATTGCCTCTTTTATAACCTCTTTGAATTTGCTTAATAACTGAAGCAAAAGCAGGTATTGTTAGATACATAGCTATAAATGATTCTGACAGCTTTGCATAAAGGCATGTGATGAATTTTCAGGAAAGTGTTTGTTGCCAGGACAGGGATCAAAGCCAAAATGCTAGTGCCAAACTAAATGGGAAAAGTGTATTCGAGAAACTTGTGAGAGCTGCCGCGAGGGGGTGGGGGGCTGTGATTCCCAACCCTTTTCTAATAGAGCTCCCCCTTGTATGGCATTAGCGAGGGGGTGCCCCTTTGCTCCATGGCTGGAGCATGAGTTGGCTGAAACCTAATTTTGTCCAACTTCTCTCCTTCCTGGTTCTGTTCTCATTCTTCTAATTTTTTTCCTTTAACTTTGGTTGTTTTTGCCGTCTTGAGTCTCAGTATTGCAGTGGAATTCAGACATGCTCACCCTTGCAAGGGTGCTCAGGGGGACTGCACATGGCTACAAAGATCTCAACTCTCCCAGGATCTGGGCCTTCTTCAGTATTTTGTGCTCCTGAGCATAAGGCAGCATGCTGTCTGCTGGGAGGGCATCAGCTGGTGGCTCCCTGGGGCTGCATTGAACTGAGGGATGCAGGACAGGGCAGAGGAACAAGCCTGCAGACTCCCCATGCCTGAGCAAATATCTCTGTGTTTAGGAGCAGTTCCTGTGGCTGCCTGCCTGGGGCCCTATCAGGAGCAGGGTGGGAAGGTTTTCAAGGTGCTACCTGTCACTTCACACAAACATACACGTTTTCATTGTTATTAGAAGCTGAACTGTCTGGCTCGAAACAGATGTCACCATTGTGCCACCGTAAAAATGTTGGGCAGCACAAAACCAGAGTGAACAGACATCGTTGCTGCTTGTCACGCCACAAATGTCCTAAATTGTGAGCATGACAATTCCTATTAATAGTTTGTGCTGCCTTCTTGTGGTAGATGTGTGTTTGTTTAAAGCACTAGTGTGGGCAGCCGTGGGCCAGCTTTCATGAGGCTTTAGGGACCTGATCCTGCAGGACAACAGCTGTTAGCTCCTGGACTCAACTTGGGGCCCATGTCTGCAGGTGTGCCCCCTGGGCTTCCCTGCTCTGCGCTTGTAGACGTGTGTTTTCAGAGGCCTGATCCTGCAGGACAACAGCCCTGGGTACATGGAAACAACCTAGGGCATTCATGTGAAGCCTTGAGTGGCAGGGTCCCAGGCGGTGTGGTGTCTGCCTTAGATCAGCTGCATTGGGACACATCCTGGCACAGACAATCCTGCCACAAAGACCATGTCTGTTTATAGTCTCCTATACCTTCCTCTGCTCCCTCTAGTCCCATTTTCATCCCCTACAATGGGGAAATGGTGACTTTAGGGAAAGGGAATTGCTGGCCTTCCAGTTCTGATGACCTGCTATGTTTCAGTCCCGTTTAACACCACAAGACTCAAACATAGCATTGGGTGACTGCATCCCTATTTCCATGTTTGACCACCCACTAAATAACCACGTTTGGTAGGCTTTCATTAGGTAAGTCCAGGATTGCAATAGCAAGGACTGTTGTAGGCAAAGTCTGAGATCACTGACAGAGCTGGATTTGGGCCCAGAACTGAGATAACAAGGGATGTAGCAAATGATTAGGACCGAGGAGCACTGGCAGAGCTGGGCTGAGGGCAGGGAATAGGGTGTAAGTGCCTCCCCTCAGCAAATGCCTCCTGAGCCAGTGATATGTATGAATTCCTAACCTCACAAGCTTTACATTCCTCCATTGTAAAGAACAGTGATTTGGTTTATAGGTCAGATATATCATTCTTTTTAAACTAATATTGTCTTATTGAAAACTGAGACCAGATACATGGGGCCCTGTAAAAGGCACCCCACCTTTGTGGGCACATTTCTACCATAGCATGGCTCCTGTTCATTCCAAGTGGAGTTAAACTTTATTTTTAGATGGAGACATTTGAAAGGCATATTGGGCTGAGCTAACCATGTAAGTAATTAGGCTGGGAGTATAAGCAGAGGGGGCCATCAGCACTCATTATTTAAGAGCCAGCTTCATTATTTTTACTGCTCGGATGCTTATCTTAACGTTGTCAACCATTTTTATTTAAAGGGGCTTTGCCTTGCAGACTTGAAATTCCTCGCCAGGTTCTTTTAATAGGGAGCTCAGAGATTTCCCTTACCTCTTAGGGAAATGAAAAAAGAATATTTTTGCTTAACGTTCATATGATCTGAAGAATTTACAAACCACATGCTTTATACAAGAATTGCTTTACCTACCATAGATATCTAGTTGCCTTCTGGGTAAAATATAGTAGGTGTTTGACAGCACGCAGTAGTCCTACATAACATTGTATTAGGTCAGGGAATTAAAACTATCATATCCGTCTAAAACCAGACAAGGAATGAGTCGCATTAGGCACAGTAGTGTAAAATCGAGCAGATACAGTCTCTGCCCCAGAGAGCTTACGACTTAATAGCTACCTGCAAACTAAATTTTAAACAGGGCCATTGGGCTCATGGTCCGGTGTGAACCAAGATGTATTAGCCATCCCTGCTTTTTTTTTTAAATCTTTATTAATTTAATATCTTCATGGCTCTTCTGTGAGCTATGTGGAAGACAGTGGGGCTGCATGTGGGCCCACAGAGCAAAGCCCACATAAGAGTTTGGGGGATTAGAGCTTCAGATACTGGCTTCCTTTGTAAAGGGCTTTGAGATCGATAGCAGAGCTGGGTAATATTAGTTTTAATATGTTGGGAGCAGGAATGGTGTCTTTGCTGAGATGCTCAGCACACTCCTAAGCATCATATAAAAAAAAAATAATAAGCCTGTCTAATCTCCACTTCTGAGCTTTGTTAATATTCTGTTAAGGCCCTTTTCTTGCCATCTAAAATTACGCAGGAAATTAAAAGGCTTAACAGCTACCTTGTAGATGGGAGGCCAGTTGGTTTATCAGCATATGACATTGAAGTGAATCATGTGCAATTCCAGGCGAGTCTTGGCCTGTACATTCGCAGTTCCTTAGTTACTTTGGCCTCTCGAAGCAAATTTTGTGCCCGGCTATGGAGAGTTAAATGCTGGAGCCACCCTTGCGTGCAGTGCTGCTTTGTTGCCATGTCAACTGTGCATGTCATTTGTTTACATTTGATTTGGCAGAACATTCCCTGATAAGAACCAAGGCCTCCAGCGACTTTGTACCGGGGAGGTGGTTGGACCGGGCCTCTGAGGAACAGGGAAGAAGGAAGTAGGGATGAGTCCACAGAGAGTCAGCCCCATGCAACTGTTCTCTGGCTGCATGGCTCATGTCTCACCAGTTTGTTTCCTTGGAGGAGGATGAGAAATATATAATAATTCAATTTGGTTAACCTAGGTGGTTTACCATGACTTGACTCAGGAGGTGATAAAACTGTTTCCACAACCTCAACCCTCAATTTCCACAGTTGTTGATTGTAAGTTTCCACAGTCGTTGATTGTAAATTTCTCACAGTCCTAATCCATTCCAGAACCAGACATTGTTCATTGTTCATTTGGCATTTTTTTTTAAAGTATATTATAATTGGAGGAGATTAGCAATTAAAGGCACAAGGGCCAAACATCTGAGATTACTCCAGCAAAATGCCCTACTGGCTTTTGTGAGAACTTCACCTGAGTAAGAAGAACATCAGGATTTAGCTTTATAATGGAGGAGGGTGGGAGGATGAAGGAGGAAGGGAGCGGAAGAACATTTTAAACAAAACAGCAAAACCTGAGAAAAGAAAATGAATGGGATGGTCTTATTATGATGGGCTGTTGATATAAAAAGAGATTTCAAAATTGCTATTGCAGATGATGAATTGGCTTTTTTTTGCAAGTCTAAATGATGGCTGTTGTTTCTAAACAAGGAACCAACTGGGAAAAGGTGGGCAGAGGATGGTAAGAAAATACCCCAATGTCCTCTTAGCTGTTTGACATAGAGTGTTTTTCCATCTGTATTTATTGTTCCACTGGGACTCATAATTTCTCCATTTTCTTTTCCTTGCTGTTCTTTACCTTCCTGACTATAAATGTTTACTTGTACTGTTAGTGGGCACATTATATGCAAGATTCAAAGGGGCGGGGAGGTGGGGCAGGGAGAAATGGTGCTCTCCGTCTTTATTAAAACAAAGCGGTTAAATGAATATATGCTAGTATAGGAGGGAAAAGCCTTTCTTGGTAAATATACTACGTGGCCAAGCCCTGAGTGTAGTGTATAGATGTGCATGCTTTTTAGAGGTGTGTTCCTCAGCTCTTCCTTCACAAAGCACATAATTGACATTGGAGATATTTTTTAAACGTGAATGAAAATACCCTTCATGTGTGATGAATGTCTGAAACAATGAGTACTTGGAGGCAAAATTCTCTTAAGAGAGGCTCACTATGATACTCACCTTCAATACATTACTCTCCATCTATGTTGGGATCTTCCCCTGAGAGCAGCATCTCTTTGCAAGCATGGAGCTGTGCAGCTGTGCAAACTGGTCAGGGGTCCCCACTGTATTATAGTTATGTGTTGCCACACATATACAGTAACTTCTTTATCTCCTGCATCCATTTTGGTTTTAGTATAGTTGTCTAATCAAGGATAGGGACCCAAAATGGAGCCTATGCCTGGGACACCCAAAGATTACTCTTGGGCACCTGTCAGGGTACAGGACAAGAGAGGTGAGTATTATTGTGAGGGTTTGATAAGTTAATTTTTCCTTTTGTTTGTATGTGGATGAAAGGTCTATCTTTTCCTTTTTTATTATTCAATTTTTCATCACCTGGAGAGACTTACCTGCAGGTAAGAGAGTGATTTATCTTCATGCCCTCTCTCAGACTGCCACTCATGGTGCCAATTTATACCAAATGTGGCTGATTTTGTAATATGGAAACCTGCCTCACAAAGGCTGGATGACAGCCATCAACCCATTTCACAGAGGTCACCAAACAAGTATTAAGAGAATAACAACTTTCAGGTATTATTGTCCTGGGTAGCAATTAAACTGACAGCTTAAAAGTGAAACTACTATTGTCCATTCATAATCCCGTGGAACTTTCCAGTTCCTCCTTTCAAATTAGGTGCTTTCCTAAATACATTAGATTATTTTCCAATCCACATCTGCCAGATGTCCCTTTATTTTTCTGATGCCTCTTTTGTTCATATGCATTGGAAACCAGCTATCTTTTCTACTGCACTATGCAGACCTCAGGTGGAAGAGGATAAAAAAAGTGGTGACACTTCACACCTAAGATGCTGTAGCTTCAGAAGAGTGGTTTGAGAGGGTGCACATGTGAGACAGTGGGGAAAAACACCTGCCACATTGCTTACATTTGTCAAACTAACACGGCATTTGCAGTTTGGTCTTGTAGGGTTTGTTATAATAGTAATGAGCAACATATCAGGCAGTGACTCACAGTATTGTCTCTAGAAAAGCAGTGCATCCTGGGCTTGATCCAAACACAGTTAAGGTGATCTTAGCATTAAACATCTTCTAAGGACACTCACTGCAAGATTTTGCTATTTCCTGACCCCTCCGTTTTTTTAATCATTGTTTGAATAAATAACATGATGGATGGGAGCAGGTAACCTATACAAAATTCAGCCCAGCAGTCTTCCATGAGGACAAAGAATTATTCTGCATTCTCCTTATTTATGTCTGCTTTGTCCCTGTTGAAATGTGGAAGATTCCTCATTTACCCCACTTCTTATCCAACTTTTACACTTGTGTCCTTGCAGAACAGTTCACCATCCTTTTGTTTGACAGGTCTTTAATACTCTCCTACAGTTCAACTCATTGCAGGCTCATGCTGCCTAAGCCAGTAGCAGATACACTTTGAATTTATTGGTCAGAGTATATGCTGTCACTTCAGCAAATGAGGTTTCCATATGGGAACCTAGCTTCCAAAGACTTCTTAACCAAAAATGATGCTTTCTGGACTATTCATTCTCCAGTAGTACTTAATTTAACCTTAACAATCCCTGTCTGTCTGTACACCATTGTATTTCTAAAGGTGGTTTCATAAATTGCAAGGATGTACATATCTAATTAATACAATTTTGTTCTTATGTAGCACTTTCATCTGGGGATGATCTTAGGTTTGGAACACAAGCCTGGGAGTCAGGAAGCCTGTCACACATTTCCTGCGTAGCCTTATCTAAAAAGTCACTTAACCTCTATATTTCTTAGTTCTGTAAAATAGGGATAATCATATTACCGGTCCCAAAGGGGAGTTGCAAGCCTATATTTATTAATATTTGTAAGAGTTTCCAGGATTATGGATAGAAGATGTTATAGAAGTGCAAAGCATTAGTGCTTTTCAAACATTAATCCCTTTTCACAAATGAATATCTGAACAAAACCCTTTTGCCATCATGGCTAGCTGCAGCCAGAATTGGTATGTTTAGCAAATCTCTTTGGTAATTTTTTTCCATGTCTTTGACCTTGCATAAGAGCACTGCCTTCAAAGTGTGACAGTCATAGCAAGAATTGAAGATACTTTAGATCTATCAACATACACTGGTGAAGGCCATGTAACTATGTAATTGGGTACCTGTTCCACCCCACTGATGATTAATGGTGGAAGTGTGGGTAGAATTTTGCCTGTGGAATCTTAATTACTGGTAATGGTGGATAGGAATGAAAGAAACTGGTTGAGTCTTAGGTCCCAGGCAGTAATTTCAAGGATAGCACTTAGGAAAGAAACAGCAAACAGATTTTTATCTAAAAACTGAGAATCTGTTATGAGATCACTGAGAAATAGTAAAACAGGAGACTGGATGACGCCAGTTTTACAGACTGACTGCAAAACAGAAGTGCATTTTTAAGACCACTTAAGAGTCAGTCCTGTGAGATCAAGTAGTCAAGTGGCAAGGTCAGGGTGCAGCTCTCACACCCAGAAAAAAAGTTACAGCCTGTAATTTAATGGATTTATCAACTGTGCTATGTTTCAACCTTTCAAATTACAGTTTTTGCTTATAGCACTTTCACCAGTGCAGTTTACTTTGTTACAGTAATGCCAAAAAACTCCCTTATCACCTTGACAAAACTCAGCACCCTCAGCCCAACCACATGCATATGTGAACACAGCTTTCTCATTGGAAACTTCAGTTTTTCAACGCTTTTTTCTCCTTCACCCATGTGATCTATTTGTCCCCTGCAGTTGCACTAATATACTGAAATAAGTGCAGCACTAATATACTGAAATAAGTGCAGCTGTCTTTACACTGAGTCTTATTTGCATATTTACTTACACCCTGTGTGCAATATTAATAAGGTGTTAAATAGAGACGGTGGAAGGGGGAGGGGCATGTTAGGATTTCAGTCTTGTCTAAGCACGGCTGCACAAATATATTTCCTCCTAACAAGAATTAATGGCAAACATACTAATTGTCTTCAAACTGCAATTTTCCTTGCCCTGGAAAGTTCCTTGGTGTCAGCATCAGAGGCCATATCTTCTACGATATATCGCATGCCATATTAGATATAAGACAGCCTCACAGCTTGAACCATGTTAGTATGGTGAGCCATGCTCTGTCAGAACTGTGCTTGACAACAGTTTTCTACTTCTGCTGTTGCTAGCGTAGTTGAAGCACCATTTCCCTATAGATGAAGAATTTTTTTTCCTTTTTAACAACCATACAACATGGGTATGATGACTATGGGGGCACCAGATTCACAACTCACACTGAAAACAGACAGGGCTATGTGGCTGCTAGTATGCAGAATAGCTGTCCTCCAGATGAGTGTGGGCACAGACTGTTACAATGATCTGTATCTGCAAACAGTTTCAACCCTGATGGCAAATTGTAGCATAGAAAAGGACCAAAGGTAGAGAAAAATAAAGGTGGTAGAAATGAAAAGCAAAGAAATGGAAGGAAAAAGTGATGAGAGACAGATTTCCACACAAATCATTGCCTTCAACTTGGACATAAACTGCTGTTACCTGAAAACATCCTTTTTACTGATGAGTTCAGTCAGAGCTAACTTTGCTCAGTGGCTGAGAATTGCTGTTGTCTGGCTTTGTGCAGAGTGGCAGGAGTTTTTAAAATTCAGATCCTTACTTATCCTTGGCATTAGCCTGACCTATGCATCTGTCTGGTGTCACGTGCAGAATTCAGCAACAGCACACGTTAATCAAGATAACGGTGTTATCACATTATTTTACTTTGCAATCTGGAGGCTTATCTATTAAGTTTATGATTTAGGGGGGTAGCAAGGGAGGAGGATGATAGGTCCCTTGGGGGGTGGATTACCAAAGGTTGGGTGATAAGCAGGAGTGGTGGCTTTGGTGCAAGAATGAGGCAAGGGGTGGGAGGACCCTGCAAAGGGAGGCTCAGTATCTAACACATGGTTAATGCCTAGTGACTGTAATCTGATTAAAAGACTTTAGGAACGGAATTAGTAATGGTTACTGTAGTGGGAGCTGGGTGATTATTGTGACCTCAGAGAAGGGATTGTTTTTGGTGTACAGGATAACTGCCAGCAAGGAGTACTTTTGGAGCTTGCTTACGTGGCATCCTAATAACCGTAGCCCTGAAATGGCTGTGAAAGGACGGGGAGCAGTTTTATAAGAACCAGCTTGCAGTCACATTTATCTGTTGGCTTGTTCTGCCACTGATATTTGAGGGAGAATAGGAAGGAGAGAATCCCTTCATTAGGAACAATGCGCTATTTAGCCACTGGATTGTTTGCATTTGGCTGTCATGTGAGTTATTTTCCATGCTGTCTAATTGGTAAGGCCAGCAATACATCAAGTTTTGTTTCCCTACTAAAGCAAATACCACGAAAGAACTAGCGTGGGGTATCTGATATCCTGTTTATGTTCTAAATTCACTCATAGTAATGATCTTGGTGAACACCTGGTAATCCCCACAATTTGGTTATAATAAAACTGTCCAGGTTTGTAATGTGAATGGGACCGAGTTGTATGTGAAGTTACATTCCTCCTCTATGCAGTAGCAGCTCCAGGGCTAGGGACAGAAATTGCACATAAACCATTTTAAGTGATCAGAAACTTGTTTAAACCTGTAACAGAACAGAAGTTCAGCGCACATAAACCAGTTTCAATATGGCCAAAACAGGTTTAAGATGCACCTGGTTGAATTAACTGATTTGGGTCATGCGGTCTGTGGCCCCATGCAGTCTGCAGCAGCTCTGCCTGCCCTGCTTCCACCGCCAGCGCAGTACCCCCGCTGGGAATTGGCTTGTGCTCCCTGGGAAACCACGACAGGGGCTACTGCCCCGTGAGGGCCACTCCCCCCTCGCCACTCCAGTGGCAGGGGTGAGGGTGTGGACAGAGGCTGTCTGGCATGCCCCACTTAGGCGAAGGGGGCTGGGAGGAAATGTATTTCTCCCTCCCCCTGGCGTCTGGCAAAGGGGGCAGGGAAGGGGCTTATTCTGCCACTCATCCCATGCAAGGAGCGATTGGCAGAGGTGGCAGCTGGGGCTGCAGTCCCCTATGGATAGAGAGGGGAATAAACACTCTCCCTGCCCCCTTTGCCTCAGGGGGCCATGCCAGCTGGCCTCTGTTCATGCCCTTGCCCCTGCTGTAGCAGCAGCAAGGGGGGGGGCGCCAGGCAGATCCGAACTCGGGTCTGTGCCGGTGGTACAGGGAAGAGGGAATAAAACTCCCTCCCTGGCCAGTTCACTTGAGGCTACTGCTGGGGCTGTGCCACAGCCCCCTCCCTGACCACTCCCACAGCACAGCTTCCCTGAAGCTGAGGTCATGCTCTAGAGCCCCCCAGCTTCTGGCCTGAGCCATTGCAGACAAGTGCCTGCATTTCTTGAGTCAAAAGGGAATGTCTATTCACTTGCAAATTGGTTCAATCTAGGCAGGTTAGACTAACCTGCAAAGATTGAATCAATTCAAGCTCCGGCTTTTTTAAATGTCTGTCCCTAAAGAAAAGACCAAGGTTGCAGCACTGTTTAGCCACAGTTATTGTAACATGGTCCATTTGTTCCTGTCCTGTGTGACTGACCTGCTGCAGCAAGGCTTAACCGAGTCCTCTTACCTCTTCGCCGGATGGTTGTTTTCATAGAGAAGGAAGGGCCTTGCATCTCTCATGTTTCAGTGTATTGCTGAAGCATATGAGAAGAAAGAGGTTTACAGCCTGTAGGCTCAATTCAGAAACTGTGAGCCCTATTCAGGAGGGAAATATGCCTGAAGTTTGGCATTAATGATTAATTTTAACACTAATAATTTATTTTAGATGACAGTAGTACCTAACAGTCCAACCTGGACTTTGTGCATAGTAAATTTAAAAGATTGAGTGAATGCTAGGGTGGTGAAATGTTGATAAAAGCACTATCTTGAGTAAGGTCTAATGAGGCAGGCACCAGGTTTCACCCCTTCTCCACCACTAAAAGTGCTAGCACATGTCAGTCCTGGCCTGTGAGTTTCCCTGCACCTCCTGTCCAAAGCCTCAAACACACTAACACACTTTATTTCAATCCGTCTTCCTTTGCTAATTCCAGGCTTCTTAGGGCAGGCTTATAGCTGGTGAAAAAAGAATCCACCCATAAACTTGATTTTTAGGTTAAAGCTGCCAGAGGATTCTTGTGCTGTGCTCTAAAATCACGTGTCGCATCTTTGTGCAGCAGCCCCTGTTCAGATGGCAGACGCTCTGCTCCAGCATTTGGCCACTTCTGTGACACAGGAGAGGTAAAGAGGGATTGGCACAAATAAAAGGAAGATGCTGAAATACCAATGAAAGAGGACAAATGTAAAAAAAGAAAAAGAGAATAACAAAAGAAAATAATTTCAGTTATTCACAGTTCTGAAGAAAATAACTACTCTGAAAAATCCAGTGCTTCATACTATTAAATGGATCTTCTTCACTGCTTTTTCAAAAATACAATTGTGCTCTTGACTTTTTTCTGGAACTTGAAAATAAAATAATATTTAGCAATTTTTTTATCTTCAAAGGGCTCTACAAACACTAACAAATTAATCCTTGCATCTTCTCATTCACCACTTCAAATAAGAATGTGCAAGTAGGGATGTTCTAAGAGTGAGCAAAATGAATCCTCAGATTGTATGAATACTAAATGCTGTTCCCCTCTTGCTCCTGCCCTCATCACATGGCTCTCATTCTGGGTTGTTTGCTTTTCTATTTCTGCAGTAAGTCAATAAATAAAAATTGGATTATAAACATTTTCCAATGAGACATCGCCCAACACACACACTACAGCTTGAAGGGAAACTGTAAACTTTAATTGCTTTAAATGGACTAATTAGGACAAAGAAAACGCTTTACATTTTATGTCCTCTTTTTTTTTAGAAAGTATTTAAAAAAAAAACAACAACGAAAAAGACTTGTTCTATGTCCCTCTGGATGTTTAGAAAGGCCTTTTTGGCATCTTCAGGAGCAGTGGCATCATCGTCAAATATCCCTAGGTCCAACTTTCTGTTTCCTCTTTGAGTCCACGTGCTATTCTCAGCTGCCATGTCAGCCTTGTTTCTGGTGTTACTGTTGAACACCCACTGATTGAGAGTGGTGAAAGGGTGGACACAGACCACAAAACTGCGGCAGTACACAAAGTGCTGTCAAATGAGGAAAAGTTGACAAATTGAAGTCAATATCAATCTCTGGGGGATTGCTTGGAACAGTGGGAAGCATGACGTTTTCAGATGGAAATACTGGGAAGTATAAGAAGGTTTTGCTCCAGCTTTCTAGGCCTGCTGAGGTTCTGAATTAGGATTTTGGATGAGGGTAGTGTCCCTGTACCATACGGCAAAGCTGAGCACTGGTGATAGCTCTGCTACCTGTCAAGAACCAACACAGCAAAGGTAGCGCACGTGAAGTCAACAAAAACATCAAGGCGCAAAAAAACCCTCCTGTGTGAGATTTTTATTTAAAAACTGCAAATGAATCTAAGTAGGTGCCTCCAGTGAATTTTCTTTTGATCTTGGCTGCTTGGCAGACCTGGCAGACATGCCAGGATCACATCTAATCAGCAGGGGTCTCTGTAGAACAAAGTGAGGGTTTAATAATGGGATCTTCCATTGAGTATAGCAGAGAACTACAAAAGTTGAGGGTGGGTGGGGGATAATGTAGTGATGCCCCTAGTAAGTACTTTATTGCCACAGTCAGCATGAAAGACCAGAGGCAGCTTTTGTATCTACTTCAGTTCTTGCAGCATAAAATATTTTCAACTAAGGGCAATCTTTAGTCTTTGTAAGCTTGGTCAGAATACTGTATACAGTGATAAACACAGACCTCAGGAAAGGAGGACTGTGTAGTTGATAAAGCATTAGGATTCTTCTGGAGTCGGAGGGGGAGAGATTTCAATAGCACTGTAGGGATTTAGGAACACAAGTCCTGTTGTGTTCTTCAGAGGTGGGCAATTATTTTGGGTGGAGGGCCGCTTACTGAGTCTGGCAAGCCATTGAGGGCTGCATGACAGGCAGCCAGGGGCAGATAAATATAAATTTTCTAAATTTTTTAGGGGCCCTGTGGGCTGGATAGAATGGCCTGGTGGGCCGCATTTTGCCCACCCCTGCCTTTAATCCTTTAAGCACATTTTGAAAATCTAAAGAGACTTTGGACAATTCTTGCCAAAAATGTAACAAAACAAAGTGTACTTTTAAAGCATGCAGCAAAAGCAGATACTACTTAGGGCTGTATAAGGAGAGGCTGAAGATCTTTGGATTATTGGATCATAGAATTTGGACAGAATATGTCCATTGCCATACCAAGGAAGGATTGGTTCCTACTCCCCATTGTTGTGTGTGCTATGAAGCGTACTTCTAATATCAGTGGTGGAGTTCTACTGTTTTGAATGTGAGACTGCTCCCCAGTCCAATAAGTCAAGGAGCTTTTCTTGATATTCAGTATATTTTTAAATAAAATTTTCTTAATTTTACCCTATCAGGCTTGGCCACATCCATGCTAGACTGTCCTAAATTGGCTTTAGGGTTTACTTCTTGTAAGTATTTGTAAGCAGTTCTGCCTTGTATCATTTGAGCAAAAACTCGGTTATTTTGTTCTTTTAATTTTTCTTTGTAAGTTACTCCTTCCAAGCCATTAATCACTTCTGTTTGCTGTGTTTTGACTTCCTTCCAGTTTCTCTTCATCTTGCTGGGACTGAGCAGCGCTTAAATTAAATATGTGATTGCACGCGTTTGAAGCTTCCTAGGCAAAGAATGCACGCATGGAAAATGGGGAAGGGGAGGATGGGCATAGAATAACAGAGAAAACAAATTTAGGTAAAAGGGAAGAAGGAAGAGAAGCCACATTCCTATGATACATAGAGAAGGTCAGCTATGCTGAGCAAACTATATATAATCAGAAGGACAGACAGTTTTCTGTAAAGAAAGAGTGCAATATTTGGAAAGTAGTGTTTCATTCTCTTGTGAGTTTCTGGTTTGTGTATACTTCACACCATAGTTTTCCACAAATGTTACTTTTTTAAGGCTTCCTGAATGGCATTGTGGGTGCGCTACGCCACTCCTCTCAAAATCTCTGTGTTAAGCCTTTGTAGACATTGATTTGAAAGAGGGAATTATGGTAGTTTTACTCTGCTTTGTGCATAAAAGGATGTGAAAAGAGTATATGATTATTTCAGGTCAATGTAAATGATGCACGCACTACCCCTTGTTGATACAGGGCTGTTAGTATAAATTCTTAATTTCAGCCTAATTACCAATTTCTGGACAAAATAGATTTCGGACTGAAGGTTCTTATGTATTGTCTCAATAGACAGATGTAATTAGAGTCAAATTCATATTAATGCAGAGTCAGCAAAAGGGCTGTGTAGCATTCATCTTCCATTTAAGTCCTACCTAGAGTATGTAGATGCATTAAATTTAAATCGATCTAGTCAGGGTTAGGTCTATTTAAATGCTCACTCATGCAGGTTGTCACGGCGGGGTCCTTCAGGAGGGCCGTGATCTCCTTAAGGCCCTCTCTCCGTGCCAATTCGGCCCAAGGGCACCCTCAATTCTCGCCCGCCACGTCTTTGCTGTTTAGTATATGTTGGGAGGCTGCCTTACGACTCCCTGGGCACGGATAGCTGGGACCTCTGTCCCCGTGTGTTCCCGGACCCCCTGGGGGTCTCCCGGTATGATGGGTGCTCCCCAGACACCCTAGCCTTATGGGCTACGCATGGCTCCTACCAACCCCTAATACCACGCCCCAAGCCTCACTGATGTACTGGACGTTGGTCTGTCAACACGCCTGCTTCCCCGGGCCTCCTCTGTAATCTAGCCCACTCCAGGCTCTCTCTAATATACAGCCCCTCACTGGGACTCTCATCGAGCCCACTCTGGACCTTCTGTAAAATAATCTAGCCAGCTCTGGGACTTGCTTCTGAGTCTCCGGTCCTCTAGGCCCACCGCACTGCTACCCTCTCTTATGCGGGCTCACCGCACTGCTATCCCCTTTTGCCGGGGACCACCACAGTACCTTGCCCATCTCCTGGGGTGCTGTGCTGATAACCCCTTTTGTCGGGGTCCACCGCAGCACCCTACCCCTGTCTGAGGTCTACTGCCGTGCTAGCCTATAACCGGGCTCGCTATGCCTGTCCTGGGCTTCTCAATCTGGCCCCTCTTGGGCCCCTCACATATTGCCCCCTCGGGCCTCTCAAACATTGCCCCTCTTGGGCCTCGCAATGGTCCCCCTTCTCTGGGACCTTCCGGGCCCCCGCTGGGCTCCTTAATAATACCGCCCCCTGTTTGGGGCTCTCTATGCCCACCCTGGGCTTCCTAATAAAATCGCCCCTCTCTTGGGACTTGCTGTGCCCACACTGGGCTCTTTAAATGCCCCTCTCTGGGCTGGGGTCTACACACCCTGCAAGTTGCGCCCTTACTGGTGTTGGGGTCCTCACACTCCTGTGAGCCCCCCTATGAGTACTGCGCCCTCACTGGCGCTAGGGCCCCACACCACTGTGGGTCCCTTTATGAGGATAACGTGCCCTCTTGGCGCTAGGGCCCCACCCCTCTGGGGTCCCTATGAGGCCTCCTCCAACCCCTTATATATAGCCTCACCCAAACCACCGGTGTAATACACTAAAACATAAACTTGAGCCTCCTGGCTATAACCAAAACCCAAGGCACTGGGCCCTAACAACATACGCCTCCTGGCTGTAATTTAACATCATTGCTCCAGCCTCTGGAGCTCTCATGAGTTATACTTGCCGTTAGCCTTTTCCTCCCATCCTAACTGCAGGAGCCCCAGCCCCAGCCCCAGCCCCAGCCCCAGCCCCTGCCCCTGCCCCTGCCCCTGCCCCTGCCCCTGCCCCTGCCCCTGCCCCTGCCCCTGCCCCTGCCCCTGCCCCTGCCCCTGCCCCTCTGGCTGCTGGCAGGGAACTGCTAGCCTGGCCTTGGCTCTAGGCTTTATAGGAGCCAGACCCTGCCCCCTCAGGATCAGCTGACTCTCATTAGTTGCCCTGGCAACCTGCAGCTGTGCTCATTATCTCTGCTAAGGCTTTTCCCCAGCAGTTCTCCCCTCTCTAGGAGCGGGGCAGCGAGGTGCGCCGTGACACAGGTGTTCTCAGGATTTAAAATGGCCAAAGAACAGCATGACTGATCTGAATTAATTCACCTCAGGAGATTAATTAGCTTAGACCAAGAAAGGGTTAACCCGATCCAGGAAGGGGTTAACCCAATTTATGCCTGCATATGTTTGCAGCACAACCTGGGGGATGGGAAAAACCAGCCACTCACCCCAGCCCCGGGGCTGTACGGTTCCTACCCCGCCAACACCGATTGGGCTATCTTTAGCTCCTTCAGCTCCCCTCCCATCCCCACAGACCCTCGAGCACCCGCCCCCTCCCCCCCCCCCCAGTGGACAGCACCTTCCTACAACAGGAGTGTCCATGACATTCCCAGTTTAGATTTAAGTGGCTTAAAGTAAACCGCCTAACCGTAGACCGGGTGCAGCAAACAGATGCTTGCACCTCTTAAGACCTTAAATGAAACATAATTGGTTTTCAGATGTCAGATGGGCCCTCTGCTTTGGGATGAAGTTCTGCCTTTGTGTGGTGTCTGAGTATGAAATAGGGTTGTTCCCTTTGTTAGAGACATCAGACTGTTGGTCTGATAACTCAAACTCCTCCAACTTCATACTCGGCAGATTCACATTCCTGAACATTTGTCTCGTCTGAAGAAATCTGTTTACTTAAATACAAAATTCTGCAGTTCAAAAATAGCATACGCTATTTTCTTTAACTTCAGAAAGTCGTCCCAGCATGTGTTTTTTTGAGTGCTCATATATAACTGTATGGATAGACAATCTGCAGAATTTTGGCATATTTCTGCAAAAAAGCTCTTATAGCTAGAAGTGGGCCAAGGAAATGATATTTGTATCAGGCTGCACAATAGCTTGAGGCTGTGATTCAAGTCTGTGCCAGGTGGCTGGGATACCAGATTCTAAGCTGGCATCTATCTTCTGCGTCAGTCCCAGCTACATGTTTCACCACTGTCTGCCTCAGCTGAGGCCTGGTGGTCAGTCCTTACTTTGTGCACAGATGATGTGTGTTAAAGAGATCCAAAGAAAAGCTCCTGAACTAAAGACACACCTTCAAACCAGGACTGATGGGATTTTGAAAACAGCTGCAGTTATCTTTAACTGTGTAACTAGCTCCTGTTTTGTGAAGGGGACTTATTCAAGATGGGATAGGACTAGGCAGTGCCCTTGCAGAGAACCAGAATAATGGATAACCATATTACCATATTTTCTGCTATATGAGATGCTTAACGCAAGAGCTGTCTTTTATCATGAAGTAGAGGAAGGAAAACTACTGATAATTGAAATTAGATCCTGGTACCTTGAATACAAACCCAGAGACACTGGTGAGAGTCTGCAGGTAGAAGTAAGGAAGAGCAAGAAGGGGCCAAGCTAATCCTTGTTCCCTCCACCTCCTTGCTGCCCTTCCTGATTTCTCTGTCATTTGTCACAAAGGCACAATCTGGAAGGTACAATTTATACCTCAGGCTGTCTTATAGCCCAGAAAATACAGAATTTATTAGGGATCCCTGTGGAAAATATAACCTTATTTAATTCCTTGTCCTGTCGCTGACAATGTGCTACTTTGAGGTGGATACCATGACTAGAGTTCAGGTACAGACTCAAACATGATGAAAGTCTGCAAGGTATTCTCGCAAGCTTTTGGTCTTATATGGCAGAAATCTTGGGCAGTGGGACTTGAGTGAGGTCAGCTGTCCTTGAAGAAGGAAATAGGTCTGTTTCCCTTTGAGAGAGAACTTAGAAGTCAATCTTTAGGAACAAATTCATATGCTGGGACTTTGAGTCCTTCCTTACTAGCACTTAGGCAAAAATTTGAATCTTTTTGGATATCTTTGTCTATTTGGGTCAGTTTTATTAAAGGCATAGGGCATTTACACACATGCTCTGGGAGTGGGGGGAGGGCGGTTTAATTAGAGCAGCTCTTGGAGGCAATATAACTGGTAATGTGGTTATCCCTTATTTTCTCGGAGCTGCTCTAATTAAAGCGCCAGAGCACCTCATGTATCCACATCTGCACACTTCAAAGTGGCAGCAGGGGCGCTTTATCTAAAGCTCATCAAACACGAGACACTGGAGGCTACTGGAGTGCGGTAATTACCACGCTCCAGCAGACTCAATTAATCGAGTCACAGCACGTTGGAGCAGCCTCAGTGCTCATGTACAGGCACCCATAGGTGCCTTTGTTATAAGTTACAGGTGTCGGGGGGGGGGAGGAGCTCAGTTTTTAATTTCTCTTGATTATGCAGGAACCTTCTCTAGACCCTTTTTTGCGCCCTACCAATACCTGGTTTCACCTTTGCAGCAGGAGTACATTCAGGCCACAGGGACCTCAAAAGGACTGTAAAAGCTGTAGCGCTTTAACTGTCACATTTCTTGTTTCAAGAAAAGGGAATTCTAGACAGAATGTCATACTAGAAGCAGTAAAGACTTTAACTTCATGAAAGTTAGGAGAGTCACAGTTGACTTTCCCACAGTAGCCTTCATTGCATGCTTTTCGTGAATATTGTCACAGAACTGAATAACATGTTATGTGGTTCTGCAAACAATACACTGTCATGCAATACAAAGGAATTACCCCCTTTTAACTGAAACAGTAGATGCATGGCATGCATTACATTTATTTGCGAGCAGAATTTTAGTACCACAGTTGCAAAATTATTCTGTTTTTAAAAACCTCAGCTATGCGTTCTTGGGTTTTGTGTGAGCTTTCCTTTTTCTTTTATGTTCTTAGATGCAGACTTGTGGTACTATGTACAGCAGCTTGTTGAATAGTCATATGATGAGAAGATATCATTGTAGCACATGTGATGATGGGCAGAGTTAAGGTTACCTTTAGAGTCTTAATGCTGAAGCTCTTGACTTCTGTGAATTTCAAACTTAATTTTGCCTTAATAAAGGCTTGTGTGACATCAAGATATTTATTAAAATGAGAAAATATGAATTTACTGATGTTAGAGAATTGATTAGTTTGTTTTTCTTCTGAAGCAGTAGCAGGAGTGGAAAATATTTCCTAGATACTAGAGGTTAAACTCTCTCTCAGTCACTCTTGCACAAGGAATGTCTCCTCATTTTAGGTAAATATTTACTTCTATCTTACAGCAGCGAATGTTGGATATACAAATGCTACATCAGGAGGAAGCAGAGAGGTTATAGAGCACTGATTCTTAAAATAGGCTATTGTGAGCCTCTCCAAAGCAAAGGGAAAAGCTTGCATGTCTTTATCAGCAATATTGTTCCATACTTTGCAATAGAAATTTACTCAGTCTCCTGCAGTGCGTTTGTCTTCAAATCATGAGTTGAGTTTCACCACTCCATCACACTATAATAATGCGCACTGGTTTAACTTGGTCTGCAGGACGTCTGGGTTGAGTTTGCAGGACTGGCAACTTAGTGCAATCAAAATAGTGTTTGTTAAACGGAGAAAAGCTGATCTGACAGCAGTGAAAAACGTTTAAGCTGTGCACAAGCTTCCAGGACGTGAAAGTGGGACCCCGTTTCCTCCGCATCCCTTGCTTCGCCTTTTCGTGCTGCATGGCAAGCCTCAGAACCCCGTCCCACGTTCCCTCGGGCCCATGTATGGCCACACGGCCTTTCTGAACCTTCAGCAGTCAACGTCAGAAAGAAGAGAAATCCATCAGGCCCCTTTCTCCATCTCCCTGGGGGGTTAACAGTTCTGCTGCTTAATCCTTCAGCCATTGTGGCTGGCTGCAGGGCAGTAGCAGCAAGTATAAACAAAATGCATAATTAATAAACCTGTGGTGGTTCATATTCAGTTCCTGGGCTGGGGTGGGGCGTTTGGGACAGGAGGGCGGGAGGAGACTGTGGGGTAATTATAGATGTGAAAAATGAGGTTGGAACATACAGCAACCTTTCTAGGTTAGCCGTCTTGCTGATCGATGGCCCGCATTGTTTTCTCTCTGACCTTTTCCTGAACTTCCGCTCCGAACAGCGGAAGAAATATAGTTATTCCCTCCCCATATTGTTTGTGTGTAATGCATCCAGTTATGGCCTCAGCTTTTCGCTAAAAACATAGCTACTTGCTGTTAGCAAATCATATTGAGGGTAATTAGAAATTATACCTTTTGAAGAGACCTGATGATCCTTCCCATTCTCATTCCAGGAAACAGTTAATGATACTGGAGATAGTTCATCCATTCAGGTGGCAATAGACAACTCAGCTAAAAATGGTATTGACTTGGCAGACCTGGGTAGTTAAACCAAGTGGAACAATTTCTAGGGCTAAAGTAGATGCAGGTGTATGTGGAGGGTATTGTGAGAAATGGGAAAGAGTGCCACACAGCAGAAAAACTAATGAAACCTAACCTGGGCCTTAAAGATTTGTATTATGGCACAGAGTGACATTGCACAGTAAGAGGCAGATCAGTGCATGTCCTTAGATTTGTGGCCTGGGCCTTGATAAAGACATTGTCATGGGGAAATGATGCTTCCGTTGTTTCATCTGCTGCTTGAACTTGCCACTGCTTAACCTTTCAAGTATAGGGTGTCACTTTCTCTGTTCAGCTGACTTGAACCACAGCCCCCAGTGATCAACCTAGGGAGGGGTCAGAGCAGTGTTTATAGACTTGGAGCTCTTCGGAAAGTACATGGATGCTTCAAGCCAGCATAAATGAGAGGAAAATGATACAAGTGTTTCAGAATAAGATGTTTCTGACCCCTAAGCAAAATTTCAAACACGCTAAAATTTGAAAGATTCCAGTGGATTTGGAAGAAATGTGTGGCGGTATCTGTGACATGGGCAGTCATGATAATTGCAGACACAAATACACAGGTTAAACAGGGCTCCCATTTGTAGGAAGGGTGGGCCTGTATTTCTATGTCTTGGGGAATTATTTTCATTCATGCATTTGTGTTCCTCAAGTAACTACTGAATGTCCTCTAATACAAAAGATTTCTTGCTATATGGGAATTCTTCATTTATAAGGATAGCATGGGCTATTTGCAAAATACTATAATTAAGAAATGACAAACTTATAGTAATGAGATCCAAGGGAAACTTAGAAGTTAAAGTTAATTGAACAGAAATACTTACAAAATCAATTCTTGGCTGGTTAAGATAAGGAAATGTTTGTCTTCCGTGACAAAATCAGCAAGTTTCACATCTCTAGTGGGTCTGTGGCATGGCTGCCTAAGATTTTAACATTCAGGAAATGTTTATATTTTTAAGAACATCAGGGTAAGTTCAAGGATTTGTTTTGGCAAGAAAAAATGAAACTCTAAATGGAGACACTTGAAGAGTCCCAAAAACTAGTATATGACTATGTGTTGACATGTTATGGAGGTGTTGTGAGTGACTCTCTGCTTAAGATTATTTTGAAATTTGCACTTACAGCAGGACTCAAATCCCTCTGTTTCACGCTTCAGAGATTGGATTTATTCTCCAGATTTCATACGGTAACCTTAGGAGGACAATTGAATTTTTAGTGTAACTACTTTAAGTAAAGTGTGAAATAACTTTTGCAAGAGAAACGTTTTAGGATGTTTTTATATTATTTGTTACCTTTTCATGCACGTCTTTGTGTTTTTCTCAACAAGCTACACACATCTAGTTTCCCTTCACACACACTCCTACATAGGCTGTTTTTTGAATTTTTAAAGTTAAATATTTCATTTTGCATCACCCCTTTTCACCATAACCAGATGTAAGCTGCTCTAATTAAAGTGCCTCTCCCACCCCCAGAGCATGTGTAAAGATACCCTAAGATATTTTCATGGTTCATTTTAGGGTTTTGAACTTCCAACACAAGAGGTCTCTTCTAAACTGAAGCATACAGGGAGCAGGTTTGTGTGCTGTCTCCTTAGGGGGAACTGTGTGCTTTCAGCAGCTTGCAACTTGAGAAAGGACCCCTGAAACCTCGTGGAAATTTGCCAAGCCCTTATTTTGGTGTTTTCTTTAAATAACTGAATATGTCATGCCAGTTGTCCAGGTTGCTGAGACCACATTGTGAAACTACTCACATGCATATGGTCACTCATGTATCTGAGCTTGTAGGCTCCAGACCTCAGATGGTTAACTTCTTGGGTCAGGGCCTGTGTGTCTTGTGTAGTCTGACTACATGGTCAGTGCTTAGCAAATATTTAATAGTAATACCTCTAGTGCAGGTAGATCTTATTTTTCCTGCATGACTGTGGATTTCTAAGTAGATGATCAGCTCTTATGGACAAAGACCATAGTCTTGTTATGATTTTGTACAGCGCCTAGTGCAATGGGGCCCTTATTGTGGCTCTTAGATTGTTAATATCAAAGTAAATAACCATCAATAGTTACCAAAAGGAGGTGAGTTCATGATGCATCTGTTTGGTTAATTCTGTGAAGGGGAATCGTTTTTGTGTGTTTTTTCTCAGCTGTTTGTGCCGTGAACTTTTATCTCCTGGTCTCTCTTCCATTTTGTGGTACAAGTTGCTCCTAACTAGGCTAGGCTGAAGCTTCAAGTGTTTAATTGTTTATAAATATTTAAATGTTTAATTGTTACTGTTGACTTCAAATGATTAACATTTCATTTTTGATCAATCTTTTGAGGTCAGCAGATATTATTGGTTAGAGGCAGTGTATCCAAGCAGATATATATTATGTGGGGAACTCGGGCCTCCTTGGTTTAGTTCCCAACTCATCAGCTGGTCTGAGTAGCTTGGGACAAGACCCTTCACCTCCCTTCTCTATGTGTAAAATGGGGATAAAAGTACTGATTGGCTTGGTAAAATGCCTGGAGGTTGAAAAGTGCCATGGAAGACCTAGTATTATTGTTCCTGAATGCCATAAAAACCTGAACAAATATCACATCCTGAATCTGGCTTTGCTTGTGTACAGGCGCCTGCCTGGGTGAAGCCAGTTGTGGAATCATGGTCTAAACTAGAGGTCTAGACAGAATACCTCTGGCATCTCTTACATTGATAGTTGTCTTGCTCGTCAGTCTAATCCTATGAAAGCACCAAGAACCTGATACAGTTTGCAGGTGTGCTCTGGGTGGGACTAGCAGGGAGAGTTACCAATTTGTTGGGCTCATCTGCAAGGGGCCTGGGCTTGGAATCACCAGAGGTAAAGGCTGGATGTTTCTGTCAAACTGGGAGTAGAGGAAGGGCAGGTGGTAAGTGTCAAGAAGTCACCTTTGATGACCACACCTTTTTTTTAAAGTAGTTTCCTGTCTAAAGCAAAAGAAAAAAATAGTCTTAAAATATTTAACAGCGACAACAATAGATAAAGAAAGGGAAACAGCAGTTTAGAGCCAAAGCTTGGCGCGATTAGATGTTTGGCTCTGAGGGATGTGAGAGCAGCTTGGATTTGCATAAATTGCATAGTCTGGGTCAGACAGTAGAACTGGAGTTATGCTTTCACTGCAGTGGTGTGAATGGAAGCACATAATTGACATTCTTTCCCTTCTGGTCAGATGCCTCCTTGAGGAGAACTCCATGCCCAGTACATTGGCTCATCCATTTCATGGCTGCTGTTTTAAAATTGCATTTCTTCTATTCTGTGATTTCCTTCATCACTTGGGAGGAAACCCTGGCTTGGCCCCTCAAGTTCCACCCTTGATTTCAGATAATGATGAGAGATTGTAATGTATTAAATATTGTTGTTTCTTCACTGTTCCTCTTGCATGTTTCTAAACTTCTGAACAAGAATCACAGATGATGGTGGGGGTACTTTGCACCGCATGTATTCTTGGAAATGTGTAGATTCGTGCATTTTAAGCTCAGCATAGAGCATTATGATTGTGATCAGTGAGGCTCTCTCAGGAGATAACGCTGCCAGCTGAAACAGGCTTAGCACATCTCCCAGCTCTTGGTACTGGTTCCATTTGCCTTATCTGATGGGTTTCAAGTTGCAGGATGAAAAAGACGTGCCCAAAGATTCCAATTTAGCAAGCACTTAAATACATTTTTAACTACTTACCAAAGTCCTATTCACTTCAGTAGGATCTTAGTATGTGCTTAAAATTAAGCATATGCTGATGTACCTTACTGAATTTGGGTCATAGCCAGGCCAGCAACTGTACAGGACTACTGCCAAAAAGTTACGCTGACTCAAATGTCTAACTACTGCACAACAGCTTTTTAAGTTTTAACCCCCTTGAACCATAGATCTCAACATTTTCTTTGTTCCCTTTCAGCCCCCAAGCAGAATATTTTTTATTATTAACAAGCTTATTATCACTCAGGATAATTCTGCTCCATTCTATTTGGTTTTGTGCAAGTTCCTCTCTGCATTTCTAAATCCATCACATGGAAAGGGTGTGTGGAAATCTATGAACCACCAGTAAGTGAGGTCTGCTCACTTTATTGACAAGTAAACATTTTAACCCTGCCACTACCAAAAAAGAAAATTAATTATTTTTGTATTATTGCTTTGAACTGAACTTTCCGAAGGCTTCTCTTTCCATAATATCCCTCATTTCTTCCTGTTGGAGAGGACTCATATTTCCAAGGCACAGGAAAAATGATGCCTGTGAAGTCAAAACAAGGTGAATTTTGATTTCCCTCTGGCTTTAGGAAGAGGGGAGCAGCTGGTAAAGAGGAGATGAGAAAGGGTTTATCTGCTACATTTTGGTTACCATGAGTTGAGTGATAGGTTTAATAATTGATAGAGCAATTTAGCAATGATCCATAATCCTGAAAGAAGCTTTCACTTCCCACTGTCCTTCCCTTCCTCTTAGGCTGTCAAGCTGCTCACAGTGTTTTTGCAAATTTCAGTCCTTGGCTGAATTCAGTAAGCAACATGACAAGGGAAAAGTAACCATTTCTGAATCTTTTGTCTTGTTTCTATGAACAGCTGTTTGCTTAACTGAAGTTCAGAGCTTCCGTCCTTTCCTTATGTGTGCTCTTTGTCTGCCTCTTGTTGAAGTAGGCAGGAGGTTTCCTCTTAGGTCTTGTGTCCATTAGGGGAAATTCACACTGGTGTATGCATAGATACTGGTCTATGCACACTTCCATGCTAGTGTGCTGCATTGGCATAAGGAATGACTTCCACACTACTGCAGTTTACACAGGTATGTTCTGGGATCAACCAATAGGAATTTTTAGTGTAAGAGAGCCTCTGCTATCTGCTGTTTGCAGACTCAGGAATCCCAGAGAAGATCACAGTTACTGGTAGAAGTCTACTTAACTTGTGGCCAGACAACACAATTTTTGTGGCTTGGTCCCAGCATGAACAGCCAATTTTGTGGGCATCTCCCGGTGGCCCTGTACCTCGCCACTGATTGGCAGGGAGGCATATGCCATATAATTTAGTAGCAAATTCTGTAGAAAGTAAATTATATCATTTATCATATTATTATAAATCTAAATTTAAATATATTGTCAATATAAACTTCTATACAGTATGAATTGTAACATATCATAATTTATTGTTATATCTAGCATTCTACAGAAGGTATTTAGAAATACTGATTAATGCTAACCTAAAAAAAGAAGCATTTTCACTTCACTGAGTGGCACTTTCACTTAGTCTACATCACTAATAGACAATAACTATCTATCATGTGATCTATGGCTGCAGTGATTGTTGTGTTGTCTTTGATTGCAGTAAGCATTGGGACATTCTAAAACAGTGCACTATTTCCTGGTAAAACACTGGTTTTGCCATTTCCATGAAAATCGCAAAACTGTGAATTAAGTAGACCCCTAGTTATTGGCCAATCCCTGACTTATACGTTAGTTTTGGGCACAAAAAAGTAACTGAGCCCACAAAAGCAGATGCACAAATCTGAATCTGCCCAACCCTTTATTTTAGTAGCACAGGCCTGTGATTGTTTGCAGAGTATGGTGGACACCTACTTTTTGTGCTTAGGTATTTTGCATTTCTGTGCCCTATATGAATGTATGAGAAACTGGGCTCAGGGATAATGGGGAGAAGCAAGCAAAAACCATACTGATTGGTTGGAAGGAGAAAAAAAAGAGACAGAGCTAGTGAGGAGGAGGTGAAAAAGACAATACAGAAAAAGGCAGGGAAAATTAGGTGAGACAGTAATAGGAGGAGAAAGTTAAGGAAACGGATAAATGGGTGCTGAAGACCAACAGGGAAAGATGCAGCATGTTACATTAATAGGAGGGGAAGGGCAGAAGAAAAATTAGATTCAAAGCAGGGAGGAAGAAGGAGCATAAACAAAGGCAAAAGAGAGGTAGTGAGTTACACTTGCATTACACAGGTATTGGATTGACAATATGCAACTGTTTTCTTCCTTTCGATTGCAGGGGCAGAGCCTTTGGGGGATGATGCAATGTAAGTAATTTCCACCCTCACTAGTCAGTTTGCTTCTAGGTTCCTAATAGTGTCAGTAAGAAATATTTTCAGTTCCCAATTCTATGATTTATTTGCTATTAAATACCTTGTAATAATTGTAGGTTCCTGAACCTTACTTGGTAATTACTCTTATCAGGTCCAAAAATAATTCTGATGTAACCTGCCGTCTGTTTTAAAAAAACAGAAATAACTGTGCATGCACTTGGTAAATACACACTGAGATCTGCCCCTTTCCTTCCCCCAATACTTCCAATTACATACTACTTTGCCTAGAAACAGAAGGATAGTAGCAACCATGTCATTGGCAAGTATATATTTATTGTACGTAATATTTATGTCCTGTAACATATGCTGTCACCAAATTCCTTTACTCATATAGTTGATATAGATTTATGAGCATTTAAAGTATATGTGTGTGTGTTTTAAACATCCTGAAAACTAGGCTAATGGGACTCTTCATGGTAATGTGAGCCCATAATGTTGTGAACGTTCCCTAGCGGTGGCTGCAGCAATACTATGTAGCACAGGAAATGACTGTTGGACTACACCTAGAATCCTTAACAGGAAGTAGGTGTGTCCATGGTTTAAGAGTGAAAAATAAAGGACTACTTGCCAGAGCCACTGCCTTTCCTTATGAGTGAAAATGTGTAAAACAGTCTCACTGAGACAACACAGCACGTACTTGATAGAAATGGTATCTCTTTTCCTTTTTTCTCAATGTTTCCATTAAAAAGCTGCCTAATGCTTACTAATTCAAATATTAGTAAGATAATAGGGTTTTTTTGGCCCAGGAGGCTAGTGCTTGCCACTACCACCTGAGAAACTTGGGTGCCATCCCATATATTTAGTGGTAGGAGCTGGGCATCATCTGGGGTAGGGTATTAGGTCACTATGTTGGAAAGAGTGTTGTTCTACTGGGACTCCTTTAGCTGGTAAGGAACTATTTAGGATGGACCTATCTGCCTGTATGGGAACTGGTAGGAAGGCAATAGGTTGACCTCAATTAGTGCCCCTCAGAGACACTCCTGACTAAACAGTCTCTTTGGACCTTAAACTTCGCTTACCTGATATCCCGGCAAAGTGAGCGAGTGAAAGTGGAGGAGAACTTGACAGAGAGAATGAGAGTATGTGCACAGAGTGTTTTGTGCTCAAAATGGCTCAGATGCAGCTCTGACAGCCAGTCCATGGACCTGGAAGAAAATGGCAAGTTGGTACTCTCCAGTCAATTGACAAAAGTAAGGGTGTTTGTCGTGATAAAAGGTTTTGAGGCTCAGGATAGCCATTTAAATATGGAATTCATCAGAATTAGAAGACTCTCCCTTCAACGTGCAGTATCCTTCTACTTTCTGAATATGGACTTGTCTGTTTTGGTGAGAAACAGCTCTGGATTGGAGCTGGAATGAAGAATTGTGAAACAAAGTTAGGTCCTGATACTGTCAAGGTGCTGTGCAGCCTCCATTGCCATTGACTTCAGTAGAAGTTAAAGGTGCTTGATACCTTGCAATATTTGGCCCTGGCCAAGCGTTCAGTCTTCAGATGCCACAGCTCCCTTCTCCAACTAAAGTTTGATTGCTCAATTGCTTTGATCTGCGAATTCCAGGGTAGCAATTGAGTTGAGAAACGGAGTCATCTGTCCAGTGAAGAACTGAAACAAGTTCCAGCTTGCACAAGAGAATAAATTATAGCAGCTGACTGTGAATAGATTCCATTGGTTTGTGGTTTGCCTTTTCCAGAAGTCACTGAAAAGTTTCAGAGAGGAAGTCTTGGATACTGAAATCCTTTCTTAATTTCCAGAACAAGTAACATCTTTGAAGTTTTGCTTTCCTGGCCTTTATTGAAATGACCACCCCTGGGCCAGATACAGACATTACATTTTTACTGGTATACGTGATTGGAAACCAGTCTATACCCATAACAGAACAGAAGTTTGGCACGTAAACCAGTCTATACCCCTAACAGAAATTTGGCACACATGCTTTAGCAAGTACTAAATGACTGTGTAGTAACCGCAGTTAGTGCACAGTCCTGGCAGCGCACGGGTTGTTTACGACCCTACTGCGCAGTAGCAACGAACTACTGTGCAGTAGCTTGTGTCATGGTTTGTGCCCACCAATGCCACGTCACTGTAGCAACAAGCTATGTAGCTGTAGCTCATCACTAGAGCGACTTAGCATCTCATGTAGATGTGCCCATAGACTGGCTTAAAAATGGCAAAATCTGGTCTCAGATTTGCATTCTCACCAAAGACCAAATGTGTGTTTTGTTCACACCTGATCTAAACAAGACCGCTTACAGAAGACTGCATAACTTAGATTGATTTCTTCTCGGGCTTTTTTGAATGTCTGTACCTAGCCCTGAAGGTGAGAGGGGTCTCTGCTAAGGGTGTCAGCTAGTGCTGATGGTTGTCATGTTTTTTATGTGATATGGATACTTATTCACTTAAAACTGGACTGAGACAACCAAACTCATTTCACATAGGCCAAGAAGGTGTTAGATTATATTGGAGTGTGGCAAATTTAAAAATCAAAAGGAGCCCAGCTCTTACAGCCCAAGTCTGTGGAAATGAAATTCCTTGGAGGTTGTTTTTAATGTCCTGTGATGTGTGGGTGAAAAAGCCAGTGAGCTAGACTGGTAATTAATTTTCCTGACAGAAACACCAGACAATGAAATTACCCTGCCACAAAACAGGGTCGCTAAAGTAAATATTCTGCCAGAGGCAGGCCTAAAAGCGGCACTGGGTCACATGTCAGGAGCAAGCAAACAAAGAGGCAGCACTTCTTCATTTGGGGAATTTTAAGCATTGCAAGCAGGTGCGAGGACTCTGGCATCACTCTTGTATGGATAGACAGGAGGGTACAGTTCCCATGCTAGTTAAAACAGCTGTCTAGCAGATGCAGGCCTGCTGTAGTTCAGTTCCAAAGGGAGAGAAGCACTGTAAAGAGGCAGCACTGAGTTCGAGTAACGGCCCAGACATTTTGATCCAAATCCCTGTTGACTGGTTGGTGCAATTCAGTTATAGAAAGGAATGAGAGTACTGAAGCTGTGGGCCACAGGGGCTGCTCTGCTCTCAGAGGTGCAAGCCCACTTGTCTGTCTTTAACCTCTTCCAGGTTGGTTGCTCATGTCTTTTACTTTCTCTCCTCTAGTTCACACTGGCCAGATTTTGTGGTCTTTAAAGCAAGGTCATCTTCCCAGAAGGGAGTGCCTTAGTCAAAAGATATCTGAGGTGGTACATGGGAGTGAAAGGCAGGCCTTTTTCCACACATGTAACAACAAATGGTGGAGTTACAATTGGTACTGGAGAAGGATTTTGTATATAGCAGTGGTGGGCAAAGTAAGGCCTGTGGGCTGGATCCGGCCCACCAGGCCATTTTATCTGTCCTGCAAGGCCCCTAAAAAGTATAGAAAATTAATATTTATCTGCCCCTGTCTGCCTGTCAAATATGACAGGCAGCCAGGGGCAGTAGGACCCAGGGGAAGCCATGGCAGGACCCTGCAACAGAAAGGCCCATCTGGTCCCCCCCTGCCCTGCCCTGCCCCCCACAGCTGGAAGCCTCTGTCTAGCATGCCATGCTCCTGCCGCCCCACTCTGGGTTCCGCCAGCGCTAGCCCCAGGGTACTGGCGCATGCCCTGCACTCCTGTTTGGCTGTCACTGTGCTCCTACACGCCCACTCACTCCCACTCCCCCCGCCCCAGCCCCGTGGTACAAGCAGGGACCAGCATGTGCAGCCCCAGCCCCGTGTGCCACATGCTTGCCCATCTGGGCTGAGCAGCGGTGGTGTGGGACAAACTGTTGCTTAGCATGGGGGGAAAGTGGCCCCTCCCCCACCACGTGGCTGGTGCTTCTTGCAGCAGCTGCTCAGAGCCCGTGCGTGGCTGTTCTGCATCTCCACTGCATCAGCACCACCTCTAGGCTTCCCCGGTGGGCAGTGGTGGAAGTATAGAGCAGACACAGGGCAGCCCCACACAGGCTCCGAGCGGCTGTACCAGGAAGTGCCGGCAGCAGGAGGGGGAGAGGCCATTTTTCCCCTGCGCTGAGCAGTAGTTTGTCCTGCAGTACCACTGCTGAGCCTGGGCCCTGCGATGGCTTCGGGCTCACCCATCAGGGCTCAGTAGTGGCAGCAGCAGCTGGGCAAAAACTGCTGCTCGGCACTGGGAAAGCTGCCCCTCCCCTTCACCACTGCTGGGCAGTTTTTGCTGCAGCCAACCAGAGCCCACACCACAGTAGGCTGCAGTGCGGCTCCTTCACCACCGCCTGTGAGCTGCCCTGCAGCTGCTCCACATTGTCACTGCTGTTGCGTTGGGCAGCCCAGAGGCAGTGGTGAAGGAGCTGCACTGCAGCCTAGCACGGTGTGGACTCTGGTGGGCTGCAGAAAAAACTGCCGGTGGTGGCAAAGAAGAGGGGCTGCTTTTCCCCATACCAAGCAGCAGTTTGTGCCCAGCTGCTGCTGCCCCTGCTGCTCTGCCCAGACGGATGAGCCTGGAGCTGGTGCGGGGCGCTCAGGGTCATGGCTGCATGTGCTGTTACATGCTGCTACGCTGCATGCAGCCAGCCAGTGCAGAGCTGGTGCGGGGCACGCTGTTGGCAGTGGCACAGAGGTGCCGCAGGGCACGTGGCCTCTGGGCTGTTCCAGGTTGGGGACAGGTGCTGACCGGCTTAGGGGGCACGCGCAGGGGGCTCCCATGCATACCCCACATACCTTCAAAACCTTCCTGCAAGCCCCACAGCCACACCCTCCCTACACACAATCAGACACCCCACAAATACCATACACACACACACATCCACAGTGCCCACAAACCCCACACCCACGCACCCATACCCCCAACACCCCTGCACATCCCACACACTGTACAAGAGTAAGACTGCATTTTGAGCTATTATGCAACCACTTCTGCATATACAGTACAAACACACTCAGATCTGGACAAAAATATATATTTTTAATTAAATTAAAATATATTATTATGGGTGTTTCATTTTTAGTATATAATTTGATTTTTTTTCCCTGTTCTAAGATGGCAAACCCTCTTCCCCAAAGGAGTACTTCCAGGGGAAGGGGAGGGACTTCTGGTGGCAAAGGTCAGAGGTTAGGGGTGGGACTTCCAGTCGTTAGATGGTGACCAGGGGCGGGGCACCTGTTAAGGGGTGGGGCTATCCATGCAGTCCTCAACAGCTTGCCAAAACTTGGTAAGCAGCCCTCCACCGGAAATAATTGCCCACCGCCTGTATATAGAATCATGCGTTGCCAGGGTAGAATTATAAACCTGGGACATTCCCGCACTTGTTGCAGTATCTAGTGACCACCTTCAGCAACCACAATAGCATCTGAGTCTAGGCTCGTCTTGGAGAGAGGGATGCTCTTCACAAGTAGGGCAGGAACCTGCCTTTGGCTTTGCTTACTAAGATTAAAAAAAGGTTGTCTTCTTTTCCTTTCCCTTCCTCTAGCCCTGCCCCCTTACTGCTTGAATTGAAGAGTGGGTAGCCCAGTCCTAGCTTTGTAATTCTGGGCAGAGAGAAGGTAGGGAGTGGTATGATTGAAAAGGGAGAGGACCTGTGTTGTGGGGAGAGTGCTGAACTAAAAGGGCGTGTAGAGAGAGTGGTATGTATGTGGAGGTGGAGGGTTGAATATGAGGTGTGCACTTGTATGATCCTGAAAAGGAAATGGCCCCAGTTTAGGTCCCTGCTGGCTTTAGGAGCTTGGATGGCTGCTTTTGGTTTGTGATTTGCTAAACGTTGTCTTCTCCTTGTCACTAACCGGCCTTCTCAAGGTATTGAGGGATCTTCCCTTTTTTCTCACACACTCTTTCCTGCAGGAGCAGATTAAAAGAATCCCTCAGCAGAGGTTCGACAGATTTTTATTGCTTCAAGCAGAGTGGGCCCCTCAGCATTCACTGATTGCCCTTACAGCATTTCATAACATCGGCAAATTTAGGACTGCAGTCACTGAGAATCTGGTAACTACAGCGCTGTCAGAACACAGGATTTTGCACTGAAAGAGCAAAAGCTCCACTAGCTTTCCAGTATTGCACTAGTGTGACAAAAAGCCTAGGTTCAGCTGCACTAGTGTAAACTGTTTTCAGTGCATTGTTGACTGTTTACTCTGAGCAGGTTGACTGGCTACCAGAATAGCAGATTCATCCATGCCAAAGCACCTAATGTTGCTAAATACTGGTGCCGCTGAAGTGGCATTGGCAAGAGTGAATACTACTGAAACTGCTCCCCATTGTTGACCAGATTACTGTGTGAAGTGTAGAGACTTTAGGGGCTGTGACTGAGCCTCTGATTAATCCATTACAGAGTTTGTAGGTAGGGCTCAGATTGTTCTGGACCTCACTAAATAACTTGGAAGGCTCAAACGCATAGGAATAGTATCTTACCTGTATTAGTAAATTAATTGGTCAAGCCAGTTAATTAGTGTTTGGAAAACATTTTGGCAATTAAAAGGTGCTATACAGTTGCAAGTAGCAGTATTGCCAGGGAGAACAACATTTTCTTATGCGACCACACAGGGAAGAGGTTTATAGAAAACAACATAAATACAGGGTAGCGTTCCAAGGCAAACCAGTCACCATATGAGCTGTTCTTTGATTTATAGCTGCAATAGTCTGAAGTGCACAAGCTTTGATAGAGCATTATTGTGCCATACAGTTCTAACAGCTATAGTATGAGGTGCTCTCTGATAGAAACAGGATGAGATACGAAAACATTGTCTTTCCTTTGGAATAAAATTAATCAGGTGTCTGAACCATATCTAAACGATCTAAGAATAAAAGGAAAAACAGCCTTCTTCCCTTACTAGGACCGTAGAGTTTTTAATATCTTTATAAAATGTTTTGGGGAAAAAAAACTCAGAGGATGAACAGGGGGCTGGCGGCACAGTTTGCAGAGGCTCAAAATTGGTTAGGGAAGTCAAGGCAACTGAAGACGACAAGGGTAGCAACAGCATGGTCGCAGATAAAATACAGTATTGACAAATACAAGGCAGTAAATGTTAAAAGGAAGAAACCTGAACTGCTCATATATAGAAACCTATATATGAATGCCCATGAGACTAAACAATCTTTCCCCGTTGGTTGTGGCATAAAGAGCAAATTTTGCAGATATTTCCTAGGTGTGCTCCGCCAGCCCCGCCCCTTGGTGCTGATTGGCAGAGGCCCCAGCAGTGGTGGAAGGACAAGGGGGCAGCCGCCATCTTGTCGCCTGGCTGCCATTTGGGCGGTTTTGCCCCTCAGTGCTGATTGATGGAGAGGCCCTGGTGGGGAAGGAAGGGATGAGGGGGCAGCTGCCATTTTGCCTGCTGGCTGCCCTTCATTTGGCCCCGCCCTTCAGTGCTGATTGGCAGAGAGCACCTGGCGGGGGGAGGAGGGGTGAGTGGGGCAGCCACCTCCTTGTCTGTTGCCCTTCGTTTGGTCTCACCAGCTGGCATCTTCCCTCCCAGGTGGGCTGCAAGGCCTGACAATGACAGGAAGGACTGCTGACTCCCACTGAGGACCCAGCATTTTCTTTTTATTAATTTAAGTGAATTTCGTGGACAATTCCAGATTTCGCGGTTTCCATGAAATGCGTGCAATTGGGAATTAAATATGCCCTTATTCATACATGGTGTGGATTTTAAATTTATGGTAGCCACTCAGGCATAAGACCATTGTGTCTCTGTGAACCACTCAAACAAGATGCACAACAGTTATCCAAAAGCAAGCAACATATTAGTCCAGGAAGGGAAAAGGGTATAAGATGCCTCCTCGTCACGTCCTCTCTAAATTGTTTCTCATCGCCTCCTCTCTAAAAAGTTTTTAATGGGAATATAAGGAGCTTAATAAATGATTTGGGACGTAGAAAGACATCAACACAATGGAAGACTGATAAGAGTGGAATCGTTAGTTTAGAGAGAGCACAAACAAGAGAGGACATGACAAAGTTAGATAAGTAACAGATGTTATGGGGACGGTGAATTCAAGGGTTTTGCTTAATCTTTTTTTTCCAGTGAAGTAACAAGGGAACATAACATGAAAGTAAAAAAAATTAAATCTGACAAAAGCAAACATAACTTAAAACAACACGCTGTTTGCCTTTGGAAACCATTGTCACAATAAGCTGCTGAAACCAAAAGCTTGGTAAGATTTTTTAAAATGACATCCATAATGACTTTTTGCTGTTATGTTAGAGAAATACTGCATAAAAGATATAAATGCCCGTTCTTTAGGGGTTAGGATGACTTCCAGCTAGCAAAGGAGGAAGAAACTTTTGCTGTGGGCAGGTCTTTTTATTTCCAGGTTTCCATCACGGTCCTCTGAAGTGTTTGGCAGTGGCCACTAACAGAGAGAGGCTATGGGGCTGGATAGACAGCTAGCCCATTGCAGTATGTTAGTGTCTGTGCTCCAAAGCACGCATAGATTTTGGTCTTATGTATTATAGAGGGGTTATCTGGAGCCACATCTGATGTATAATACTACTTGCAGTTCTCCAGTTCTCTCTGCCTGCTATTCAGGTACTGATCAATAGTTGAGCTTTTTTTTCAGGATGGGAGAAGTAGGGTCCCATGGCACTACCAGTCCAAACAAGGTATACGGTAATAGTGCAGGGCTGTGGGTGAGATACATGGGAACCCCTATTCTGGGATGCCTAGGGCACTAGCTATCTTGAAGCCCTGAATAGACAGGAATTCACAGTGCTAATCCAAAGCCATTATGGACACTAATTGCCACTCCTGTTAAGAGCCAGTGAGCAAGGAGACTGAACAGATGTTTAACCTAGTGCCAGCATTTAATCAGTCCAACATTCAAATAGTTCATGAGTCAAGGCCCCCAAAATCATAAGATCAGTTTAAAAATGATGAGGTAAAAAAATATTCTTTTTTTTATGTGCCATACATGAATTGTGGGGTTCATGTTTTCAAGCCCTTCTCCTCAACCATAAGGGCTGAAAACTGTGTGTGTGTGTATTTTAAAATGAGATTCTTACTTAACCGTATAATGATAGTAACTGGAACTTTATGAAAAACACCTAACATCATGAGATAGATGATCAGAATCTGAAGAGCTGGCAACATACCTTTCAGGTAGCACCCCCCAGGTAAAATCTGAGGTACGCTGGAAGAGCAAGGTAAAAAAGCCTGAATTCCCACTGCTTGTTTCATGAGGAAACAAGGCCACGGTGGACATAGTGGTCAGTTTAGCTCTTTAGAACAGTAAGTAAATAAGAAAGGCTGTGATGGGGCAGTTGGTGGAGTGACGTGGTGACACCTGTGTATGAAATGGAGTTGATTTTTCATGGGTTTGGGGGTTTCTGGATAATGCCTCCCACTCTCATCCAGCTAATGGATAGGATTTCAAGTTCAGGCAGTGCAAGACTGAACTCTCATTACTGACCAGAGAGGCTTCATTCATAACATTGCAGGCAGACAGGGAGAGGCAGATGGCTTTGAATACAGGATTTACATAGTAATGAGACTCGGGTCGCCATAGCTGTCTTCTTTTTCTCTCTACATTTTTGTCTGGGTGTAGGCCAGTGTGTGGGGAAGGAAGGGAGGGGAGTATAGATGATAGATCTAGAAAATTAACCCTTTGCCATTGCTTCTGAGTGTTCTCATGATATTGGGATAAGAAAGTTTGAAGTGATGTGCAGACTAATGCAAAGCAGTAGTGGCTCTACAAGCTTGTAGCAATCACAGAATAAATTAGGAGTGCTGAAGGGGGGCTGATTTTTAACTCAGGCTTTTAGCATGTTCTGTGTAGGGGTGTCAGAGACATTCCAGGCTTAAAATTCCTAGATCTTCCTCAACGCTTAGATTCTGGGGTGCTGAGTTTGGGGATGAACAATTTTGTTTTCATCACTCCAAGTCAGTCCAGTGTTGAAGGGGGTTTTGTGCTGGGAATTGTGTGTGGGTTATTATTACTGTGTGTTTGATAGTTTATTAAAGAACACTCCACCCATTTTGCTTGGTTGCTTGCTGAAGATGTGTCTCTACGTGAGGAAGCAATACCATGAGTTTTCAACTGCATTTGAGAGTTTTGAGTCCCCTGGGGGTGTGTCAGTGAAAAATGGCATAGTCTCAGAGACAACCCAGTGGTTAGGGGAGGAGGCTGGGAGTCACGGGTTTTATTTCTGACTCTAACATGGGCAGAGGCACTTGCTGTGTTGAGTATTGCCAACCTCAAACATTCTGAAACCATGAGTCAGACCCCCAGAAACTGGGACTGGTTTTAAAATCAAGAAGCTTTAAAAACAATACTTTTCAGATTCTCTTTATTTGCCTTTTGCTTTTCAAGGCCTTAAGGCTTATCTGTAAGGTGCATCTACACAAGATGTTTTACTGCACATGCTAATCGAATGTGCAGTAAAGTGTCACTATCTACACATGCATAGCAATCACTGTGCAGTAGGTTAGTCTGATGCGCCATTTTCTAGTACCTGTAGATACAGGTACTAGAAATCAATTTATTAACCTAATGTGCTGAAGTGCATGTGTAGACCACTTTTACATGTGCACTGGGGGTAGGAGGGGATGGTTTAAATTAAAGCGCCACAGCCACTTCAATTAAAGTGCCACAGCCTCTTGTGTATTAGCATCCCTGTGCTTTAAAATGATGGCAGGGCTGCTTGAACTGAAGCTTGTTTGAGTTTTAGTTCAAGCACCCCCGCTGCCACTATGAAGTACAGGGACACTAATACACAAGACTCCAAGGCTGGCTGGACCACAGTAATTACCACATTCCAGCAGACTTGATTAATCGAGTCTGCTCCAATGCACTGTGATTACAGTGCATTGGAGCAGCCCTGCAGCACATCTACAGGCACCAATAGATGCTGACCAGAAGCAAATTACTGTAAGCCAGCCTAGGCAGCAGAGGGTTACAGGGGGCAGGGAGAGCTGTCCCAGCTCCACAGGACCTTGTCTTCTAGCCACGTGGAGATCAGGACAGGTTCCCCCACCCTCCGGAGCTGGGGACTGACAGCCCAGGACTGGCATTCAGAGGAGCCTGGAGCTCCCCCTGCCTGCTGCAGGGGGGCAGATCAGGGCAGGAGCAGCCCTGGACTGGGCTGCTCCTTTGGGGCTCAGTTTGCTTTTGACCAGAGTGCATATGTAGACATCCACTGGGAAGCATTTTAATAAGCCTGAATTTTCTGCACAAAAAAATTTAGACACATTAATTGCATGTGTAGATGCACCCCATGAGTTTTTTGTTGGGGCTATGTGGCCTGGAAATGTCCTCTTTAAAAAAAGCTAACGAATGCTGAAATTCTGACACAGTCTCCATATTCCTGGAGCTGGGACCTTAGGAAAGCATCATGGGAGAATTGCAAGAAATATAATAAGATCAGGCAGCGGGTCTGTGCCTCAGTTTCCAACTGCAAAAGGATGCAGTTATTAACAAACAATACATATTGTCTTTGTTGGGGTGCTATAAGAATGGATCTCTCAGTTCTTGAAAAGTGCTCTGAAGTTCTTAAATGAGTGTTGCCATTAAAATACAAAGCAGCTGAGGAGTCCGTGGGTCTTTGGATGCTCAGTCTAAGAGATGTGGGCTTTTGGTTTAGTTCTCTAAAGCTAGAATTTTCTGTGTTAAAAAAGAAAAGCTTTGCACCAGTTGCATCTGCTGGAGGTGACCTGGATAGATTAAAACTTTGCAGATAAAGGCAAGATATAGCTTCTCTTTGTGAGCACTTAAGTTAATTGTGAAGTACTGTATTAAATCCTCTCAGAAATAAAATATTTTATTTCCTTCCTCCTTTTCCATTTTACCCCTTCCTCCTTTTCCATTTTCATAGGAGATCTAATGCTGGAATATGCTACATGGATGTGTGTTCAGCCTCAACTGGCATTGGTTGAAGCAAACAGTAGAGATATACTGGACTAGATAGATTGGGGGGGGGGTGCGTTAGCATCCCCTTTTGCTGTGTCCCACCTGGAACTAGAGAGGAAATGTAGTTCAGTGCTTGGAACATGGGCTTGAGAAGCAAGATTCCTGGGTTCTGTTTTTGCCAACATCACTAACTCTCTGTGGCCTTGGTGCCAAGCTGTTTCTCTGTTTTACATTGTGCTAATCCATGAACGACTGGTGCCTTCCAAGATGGGGGGGGGGCGGGGCGGGGGGCACCATGGTGGTGAGTGGCAAGTGGGGACTGCCCACAGGCAGTGGATGGGGGAGTGGCGAGCAGTGACTGCCCACAGACGCCACCAACCACGTCGGCAGTGTCTTGTGAGCAGCGACCGCCTGCAGAAGCTTGGTAACAGCTTCAGTGGTGGCCAAACTCAGGGGGGGCACATGCCCCTCTGTGCGCCTCTTACATGTCACCTATGTGCTCATCTATATAAAAAAGTAAAAAAATATGTTTATACCTTACAGGACTACCATATTTACTCAAATACAAGATGACCCTAAATGTAAGATGACCCATAATAATTAGATTCCGCACACAGAAAATTTGTAAAGTTATTATAGTTTTCCAGGTGTGGAATTTAATTATTAGAAGATCATATTCAATTCATCCCTCCCCCCATTACTGCAGGAGCTATGGGGAGAGGTGATGAGGTGGGCAATAATGGGGTAAGGTGGTGGGGGACAAACAATGGTGGAGGCAGAAGGGGGAGGACAGGTGGGAGGCAGTAATGGGGCAGGCAATGATAGCGGCAGGCAGCTTGTCCCCCTCCCCCACTTACTCCTCATTGTGCCTGCCCTCCCTCTTGCAGTCTTAGGCTGCCCCGATTCCCCTTTCCCCTGTTCCCCACTCCTTCCCTCTCCATGCCACTTCTGCCACTCGCAGCCTCAGGTCCCTGTCCCCCTTCCTCCCATCTCCATCCCACCCAAAGTTTATCCCCCCCCCCCGATTGCCCTCAACCCCTTGTCCCCTCTTACCTTTCCTCTGCACCAACAGGCCCCATCCCTGCTGCAGCCAAGGGCACAGAGCATGGCTCCAGCCTGGCCCCATAGCAGTGGTGTGGAGCCAGCACTGTTGTTCCAGCCTGGCCCTATAGCAGGAGCAATGGAGAGCCAGTACTGCTGCTACGGGGCCAGACTGGAATAACAGTGCCGGCTCCATGCCACTGCTGCAGCAGGGATGGAGCCTGTTGGCACCACGCAAAAGTAAAGAGGAGTGCAGCAGAGGGGGACAGAGAGGGAGAAGCAGTGTTGGGGGAGAGACTGGAGGTTGCAGGGGAGGAGTAGCAGAGCATTCAGAGGCAGGCAGCAACTGTGGGTCTGGCTCCAACCCCAGGCTGCCCCCCTCATCACCTCTCCTCCCACTACCCTGTACTCCAGATACCCCCACAAAGGATCCATGTACTTATTAGCCCCCACTCATGACTGGAAGCAGGTGTTCTTGTCACAAGTCTTGGGATGCTTCAAAAATGTATATGCAGATGAGGCACAGCGACCTGGTCTGGCTTTACCTTATAGAGGCAGGGCCACACTAATCATATGTGCCAGAGAGGGGGCAACAGGGATTTTGGTTGAACTATATGCAATTTTGTGGCTTACCACGATTTGGAAAAGAGTTGGCAGTGAGGGGGACTGCACTTAATGGGCACTACCATATGTCTTATTCAGATGGGCTACACTAACCTGTTCTTATAGTAGATTCCCATCAGCATGTTTGCCCAACGTGTGGACCATATATTTTATAGTAGTGCTTAGTGTTGATTGCATTTAATCAACTTCATAGTTGGTTTCCATTGCTGAGCACATGCTGCTTTTATCAGCAGTTGAATGATAGCCAATGTATTTAGTGAGATGTTGTATGCGATTATAAGATGAGGGGCTTTTTCCCCATGCCAATTGTAAGTGGGGGGGAACCTTGTCAGGTATTCAAGTAAATGTGGTATGAACGTTTATAAAGCAGTTCAAGTTCTGTGAATGAAGGCAACTAGGACACTGGAGATGAGGAATCAGGAAACTTCGTTCTATTTTTAGCTGTTTGAGACTAGCAAATAATTTCTCCTCATTTGGAGCCTCAGTTTCCCCCTTCTGCAAAGTGGAAATAATGAAAGTTCTGTCCTTTGTAAAGAGTTTTAAAATCTATAGATGAAATGTTGATGAATAGTGAAATGTTAGGACTCAATAGTATTACCATAATTTCACTAAGTTTTGTTCCAGGAGTACCCTGTAAAGGCAATGCCTTTATATATGCCAAGTGGGTTCATTAATAGATACATTGCCAGTACCAGATGGAGTGTTAGAATATGTAGCATAGTTCTTGGGTTTTGTTAGACCAGCTAACTTGTTGTTCACAGTATATCACCACTTTTGGGCAGCTGTGTACTGCATATGGTTTCTTGGGTATAACTGTTTTACATGGATCTCAACAAATGGCAAGTGTGTTTAACAATGGTGAAATTTTTTTTCTATCCTTTACTTTTGCAGAGCCCCTGAAATCATCCTTGGTTTACCATTCTGTGAAGCAATTGATATGTGGTCACTGGGATGTGTCATTGCAGAGTTGTTTTTGGGGTGGCCTTTATACCCAGGAGCTTCAGAGTATGATCAGGTTGGTACAGATGCTGAAGGTGAAGTAGCTAATGATCAAAGTACAGTGGATTTTTTTTCCTTCTTATATAAGAAATAATGAACACATTGTTACCTTGGTATTCTTTGCTGGCAGAAGATATTTTCATTTGTTTTTTATTATTCTAAAACAACCTTTTCCTTATCCACCTGTAATATTCTAGGTAACCAGTAAGATTCTTAGTACTGTGCCTTTAAGGACTGACTGTCTAAGTGAACTGCCAATCAAAAGTATAAATTCCTGTTGATTAGAAAGCTCTGTAGATGATCTCTAATCACTGAACAAAGCAACATCCTTACTCCACTGTAACAGCAAGTATTAAATAAGGGTTTATTTGATATATTATGCGAAATTGTGTGAACTCTACTGCTTTCCATAATCCCCCTTATGAAGACATATATTAAAAGGAATGACAAGAAAGAGAATTCGCATAGCAATGTAGATCTTCATATCTCCATTCGCATAGCCTTTTATGTTCCTCTTATATCTATAACAAATGATGCAGCAGCTTTGACAGGTCAGACTGCATAACAGTTTCAGTTCTAATCACCTTTTTCAGTTGTTCATGACTTTCTGCAACTGTAGGCTTGAGTTCTGAAAGAGGTCTTTTTGCAGGAAGTGCAAAAAAAAAGGACAGTAGGGCAAAATATATTTCCCATTATGAAAATGTTCCTGACGCTTCTTTTTTTAATAGTTTTTTTAGCCAATGCTTTAAAGGTAAAATTTGGCATGGAAATAGCCTTCAGCAAAATGTAGTGCCATTAGCTGTTCCAGAGGAAATCAGTTTTGAGCTGACAAACGAACGAGCCTTTGAAAAATCACATACCGAGCCTGAAGCGTAGCTTCCCCCCATTCCAGACCTCATAAAGTGCACAGCTGAGAAAGAAATCATTGTACATACAAGCACAGCTAACTTCACTTCACAGTGAGAAACTCTGCTCTAGTCGAGTTTATGGAGAGCTTCTGTGGAGCTGAGAGATCAGCAGGAGCTGATTTTGAGCCTCTGCCTCCAACTCTATAGGCTTGTTAGGTTGGGAGTGGGCTGAAGAACAGCTCTTGAAGTTTCTAAGGAGTGCAGGAGGGACCCTCTCCCCAATGCACTTAAAAAACTCCAAAGACAGGGTAGGCGCTTTGAACAAGCCAGGACTGGCAGTGATTTGATGTCCTGGCAGCTTCAGCTTATACTTATTTTTGTCCCCTCCACCTTTGCATTTCAGAAATACTTACTACTTTTCTGAAGAATTTCCTATGACACAAGAATATTGAGTTTGCAAAGTGAAGCATTCAGAAGTCAGGAAAGGCCAAAGTTAAAATTTCATGTGCCAGCCTATCTGTGCATTATATCACTCTTTAATTACGTAGTCGCATACCTTTTTTTTCATTAAATAACTCTAAGCTCTTAAAAAAAACATGTAGCCTCTTGTAGTCCTGGGTATACCATTGAGACAGTCTGTGAAAGTTAGTGGCAGGACAAGTGCAGTAAACCATATGGAAACTGCAAATTAAATATATGTCACAAAGTGATGGTATAAATTTGCCTGAATATACAGGCCACCTATGTTCAGATACTGGCTTCATAGTTATCTGCCCTATCCTCTGAATTGCTCCTAAGAAAGTCTGTATTGTCCATTGGAAGAAGAGCGCAAGTATCAAATTATTGATATGGTAAACCTCACAGAGGAGAATTTTTCTTAAAAATCAGTGAAAGCTTACTATTTAAATCCATGAATATTCTTTAACCTCTAATGTCTACATGCACTTAATTCATTCTTATCCATATATTTAAAAGAGAAAGGAAGAATATTGTATAGATTTTAAGGGGAAATGCCCATAGACATTAATGATAAAGGGAGGAAGTCTGTTAAGGTGTATGAGAATTCTCTTGCTTATTGTTCCTGTTACTGTGTCCTCACTAAAGATTAGTGGTATACATTTTTCTCTTTCTTGCTTTGTTCCATTGTTTTATATACCTTCTGTCCTCCCAAAAGGGAAACCACCAGAAATTGTCACAGGTTGAACAGTGACTCCTCATCCTTCTCTTACAGATTCGCTATATTTCACAGACACAGGGCTTACCGGCAGAGTATTTGCTAAGTGCAGGGACAAAGACTACAAGATTTTTCAACAGGGATACAGATTCACCATATCCTTTGTGGAGGCTGAAGGTAGGAAGATGTTTCCTTCATCTTGCAACAGTAGGTTGGAAATAAGGTGACATTCTGTTGAATTCAGGTCCCAGATCTCATCTCTCTGCAGTGCATAGACACACTTCCCATAACTGAGCTATTGGTGGGGAGTGGGGTACAAGCTGAGATAAGACTACCGTGACAGAATTATGCAAACTTTGACTGGCCTGAAGGTTTTATAGTTAGTTCTTGGTATTGCCAAGATACTGCAGACCTTGGTACTGCCTTGGTACTGCAGACTCGATTAATCGAGTCTGGTGACGCATGCTAATTAGCGCATTCCAGTGGCCTCAGCATCTCATGTATTCAGCTTCTCCATGCTTCAGAATGCTAGCAAGGGTGTTTTTCATTAAAGCTTGTTGGACGAACTTTAGTTAAAGTGCCCCCACCACCATTTTGAAGTGCAGGACACTGAATACACCAGACACTATAGGCACTTTAATTAGAGGTGCTCTCAGAACTGCAATAATTAAAGTGCCCCCCTCTCCCCACTCTCCTCTGCCCATCCTTGGAGCACGTGTAAAGACTCCCTTTAAGTCCTACCTTAGAATCTACTCCACTGGGAGCAGTTCAGGCTTTAATTGTGTATGGGGGACTTTTAAAATTTGGTTTAGAGAGAGAAATATCCTGTTATTCTGGGATTGTCATTTGTATCTTTGTAGCTGAGATTTATGGCTGATGAAGTGATGCTTAATTTACATAAAATCTGCCTCTGGATGGGTTTTATTTCTGTTTAGTTAAACACGCTTTCATCTGAACCAGTTAAATACCAGATTTGCTCAAATCCAAGATGGGGATCCACCCCATCATTGAACATGAAGAACAAAGCCCTTCATCTTGGATTTGAGTATGAGGTGGTGGTGGGGAAGGCAACTGCTGCAACTCCAGGGTTGGGGCCAGAGCCATAGCTGCTGCCTGTACTGTACTTCCCCTCTGCTCCTACTGCCCCTACTGTACTCAGTTGCTCTGCCTCTACTGTACTTCCCTGCCTCCCTGCAGCCTTAAGCCCTTACCACCTCTTCCCTCTTAGGATAAAGATCATGCAGATAAAGACTACCTTGCCCTACCTCCACCCCTTCTCTACCCCATTCCCCTGCCTGCAGCTCCCACAGTCAATGCCAGTCTGACCTGGGGAAAAAAAGTATTTCCTGCCCCCAAATTTGGCAATAGGTTGAATTCTGTGCATCTGAGATGTTAGCACCTTAATAGAACTGGTACACCTAGGCCAAACTCCCACCTCTAGTAGTGGCCAATGCCCAGTGCTTTAGAGGAAATCTTGTAATGTTTTCATGAAAGGAAAAAAAAACCTTGTTAGTCCCTACAGGTAACTAGAAGAAACCTCCGAGCAGGGGACTTCAGCTACCTCCCATCCAGATATTAAGTTTCCTTTCAATCCCTATATGGAGATACCAAGTTCTCAGAATCACATATGACACTCAGATTACTATACCTAGAACATGCCTTTCCTATTATATTATCTCTTCTGTAAACCTGTTGAGCTTCATCATGAAGCAATTCCCATTCTTTGCTCTTATAATTTTTTTTTCAGAAGACCAATCCGTAACTTCAATGCTGTAATGGTTAAAACCTTTTTCTGATTTGCATTTTCATTTTTTTAGTCATCGTTTTGACCATTTTGTATGCATTTGATCTTGTGCCGTTAATCTTTTCTAACTTAAATAGTGTTTCACTCAGTGATTTTCATCCTGTGAATAGATTTATAAAGAGTAATCATCCTCTCTTAACCCTCATTTTGCCAAGCTAATCTAGCCAAACTCTTTTAGTCTTCTTTCATGAGATAGACTCTCCAATCCACTAACCCTCCTAATAACCCTTCTCTATACCTGTTCAAGTTTAAATTTATTTTTTGAAGAGAGACAATCAAAATCCTACACATTATTCTAAATGTTATCTTACCAGTGCCTTGTGTAGTAGTACTAATATGTCCCTGTCTTTACTAGATGTACCTTTCCTGCCACACAGGAACATCAGGTGTTAGCTTTCTTCATGGCTTCATCACATTGATAGTTTATGGTCATCCTATAATCAGTCAATATAACTATGTCCTTCTCCTCTGCTGCCTCCAGTAAATGAATTCCCATCTAGTAGTGCAAGTTCTCAGTGTTGTTCCTTATACTATTAAATTTCAGATCATTTCTACTGCTCCACTCAACAAGGTTATCTGTTTCATAGATCTCATAGACATTAGGGCTAGAAGAGACCTCACAAGATCATCGGGTCCAGCCCCCTGCCCAAGGGGCAGGAAGTCAGCTGGGGTCAGATTATCCCAGCAAGATAAGCATCCAACCATTTCTTAAAGGAATCCATAGTTTCATAGTTGGTAGGGTCAGAAGGGACCTAAGCAGATCATCAAGTCCGACCCCCTGCCATGGGCAGGAAAGGATGCTGGGGTCAAATGACCCCAGCTAGGTGGCTGTCTAGCCTCCTTTTGAAGACCTCCAGGGTAGGGGTGAGCACCACTTCCCTTGGAAGTTGGTTCCAGCTCCTAGCAGCCCTGACTGTGAAGTAGTGCTTCCTAATGTCCAGCCTGAACCTACTCTCAGTCAACTTATGGCCGTTGTTCCTTGTTACCCCTGATAGTGCTCAGGGGAACAGGGACTTTCCCATTGCCTGCTGGTCCCCCTTGGCAAGTTTATAAGCAGCGACCAGATCCCCTCTCAGCCTTCTTTTGTGGAGGCTGAACAGGTTCAGGTCCTGTAGCATCTCCTCATAGGGTCTGCCCTGCTGCCCCCTGATCACGCAAGTGGCCCTCCTTTGGACCCTCTCAATGCTGTCCACATCCCTCCTGAAGTGCAGCGCCCAAAACTGGATGCAGTACTCCAACTGTGGCCTGACCAATATTGCATAGAGGGGGAGGATCACCTCCTTGGACCTGCTCGTGATGCATCTATGGATGCATGACAAGGTATGGTTAGCCTTCCTGACTGCGTCCCCACATTGGCAGCGCATGTTCATCTTGGAATCAATAGTGACACCAAGATCCTTTTCTGCCTGTGTGCTGACAAGAAGGGAGTTCCCCAGCCTGTAGGTATGCTGCTGGTTCTTCCTTCCCAGGTGCAGCACCTTGCACTTGTCTGTATTGAAACCCATCCTATTCTCATCTGCCCACCTCTGTACCCTGTCCAGATCTAGTTGTAGCCTGTCCCTCACTTCTAGCGTGCTCACTTCTCCCCACATTTTAGTGTCATCTGCAAACTTGAAGAAGGTGCTTTTCAACCCCTTGTCCAAATCGCCAATGAAGATATTGAACAGTGCGGGCCCTAGGACCGAACCCTGGGGAACCCCACTGTCCACATCTCTCCAGGTCAAAAATGACCCGTCCACCACCACTCTCTGGGTGCGGCCCTCCAGCTAGTTTGTGACCCATCTGACTGTGTAGACATTGACACCACAGTCGCCTAATTTTTTAATGAGGATGAGGTGAGAGATGGTTTCAAAGGCCTTCCTAAAGTCCAAAAAGACTACGTCCTCCGCGTAGTGCTTGTACCACTTCTGGGGGGAATCTATTCTAGACTCTGGAGACTCGGACAGTAAAGATGTTTTTCCTTATGTCCAGTCTAAAATGGGATTCCAGCAGTTTGTGACCATTACACCTTGTCTTTTCTTGGGGTGCCCTGGTGGACAGATGTTCTCCCAGTTCCTGATGCATGGGAGTGGAGCCTGATGCAAAATGTGGAACCCAGAATTGGATGCAATACTCCAGCTCCAACTCCTGTTTATTATTGTATAATCATCTAGTCCTTCTCTATATTAGCAATGCCTTCCATCTTACTACTGTCTACACATTTCATAAAGACATCTAGTTCTTGCACCAAACTCTCTAATGAAAATATTAAACAGGATGAGTTCCAAGACCAATCTCTGCATAATTGCTGTGCATTTAGATAACTCACATTTCAAAGTAACCCATCTTAAGCTCCTTTTAGCCAACTCCTTAGCCAATCAGTGCCTGGTTTTCTCAACACTGAATCCTTTATCTTAACAAAGAGTGGGGTCTTTGGGCTCTGAGGAGACTCCTGTTTAGTTTCCTGGCTGACAGGATGGTGCATAGGCCTTACGTATGGGAAAGGGTTCAGTAAGGCACCATAGGGATATAAGGCCTGTAGAGGAGGAGAGAAAGCATTTCGGGACACTTGGATACGAGATGAGCTATATAAGTATACCAAACACTGGCCCCCTTTACATGCACAGGTAAAGGTGTGATAGGATCTAATGTGCAATCCACACAATTGCATCTCCTGCCATGCCACACGTGCATGGCGGGATGCACAATTGTGGGGTCATGTATTAGATCCCATTGTACCTTATTGCTGATGCTGATCCTGGGCTCCCCTTGCACGACCAAGAAGCAAGCTGTGACAGGTGGAAGCCCCCTCAGCTGAAAGGCTCCCAGCCCTGGGGGTGCCATATGGGGGATTGCAGCAGCCACAATCTCCCACACTTGGGGTGGGGGGCGCGTGAAACCTCCAAGCCTGGGGGATTGTGTTTACTGCAGTCTCCCAGGCTCAGGGGTGTGTGAAACCCTGAGGTCTGTGGGATTGTGGCAGCTGTGACCTCCCAGGCTTAGGGGTGTGTGACACCCCCACCGTCTTCCTGACCCAGGGGTTTCATTCTAAGTATGATGCAGCCCTGTGGCTGCTGACAGGGATTCCAGCCATAGAGGAGACCCTGCTACAAATTAAAGCTCAATAGCAACCAGTTAGAAGGTTAGTACACATTTTCAAGGACTAACTTTATAGCTGGTTGGAGCTTTTTATGGCGTGCTACTTACTTTGCACATGTAGCTGGTCTTAAGGCAATTGCACAGTTAATCAGGTAATTGCACAATATTATAACGAAGAGGGAGGCCACTATGTTGTATATAGTGCTATTTATGTTAAACAGTCAGGCAAGAGATATGGAACATTCTCTAAAGGGGTGCACGGTTTGGGCTGGCACATCACTTGTACTTAAATATAGGGCAACTCTGCTAAACGGCTTTTTCCTGTCTTGAGCAGACACCAGATGATCATGAGGCAGAGACGGGGATTAAGTCAAAGGAAGCAAGGAAGTACATTTTCAACTGTTTGGATGATATGGCACAGGTAAAAATGTTGGTGAAAAACAAGCAAGAATGCTTCACATGCTTCTGGGCCAGGCAAACAAAGGAGAAGCCCTTGAGAAAAACCAAGACTATACCTGTCCAGGTGGCTCCCAATTTTCATGTGCTGCTATGGGGGTCTGCACACAGGGCCAGGGTTAGTGCTGAAAGAGATATAAGGTGGCACTGTCATTATGAGGCAAGGTCACAGGGCTGAGCTTCAAAAGGTTTAAGTTCTGTTCTTGTTTCTGCCACTGACTTTCTGTGTGACCTTGGATAAGTTACCTAACTTCTCTGTCTCATTTTCCCAGCTTGTGGAATGGGGATGATGATAATGTGTACCCGCTTTGTAAAGCATTTGCTTTCTGTGGAAGAAAAGTGCTGTTGCTGCTGCTGCTTAATACTATTGTTTTCCTGTTTTGATAGTGGATTTGGTCAGGGTGTATTTAAGTTAACACCAACAAAATCTACCCATGGTATTTTTAATCCACAGAAATGAAGGGTTGGGATTAGGAAAGACTTGAATAAATTGATCAGATGAAATGAAGGTTCTTCCCAGCACCTGATAGATAACTAGTAGGTTTATAGGAAACGTTGCTGATATCTACTTTTTTGTGTCATGGGACACATAATTAAGTAGTCTAATTGTATAGTGCTTTATATGATACATAATGATTGTCAGAGCTTGTCTGTTACTACACAGAAGCTGTTCATCTTCAGTGAAGGGTAACTAAGAGCTTCATTATCCATTGACCCAAATGAGCTAAATACATAACTGCCTGTCTGGAGACTTGGCTTGCACTAGCCAGATGACAATGATTGGCCACCTCAGTCTTCCTTGTGACCTTAGGCGCTACCCCACTAGAGATGGTAACATGCTGTAAAGATGCTTCAGCCAGGAAAGGATGTGATCTGTTGGAGACCTGACCATCTGCTTTTTCTTTTAATTGTTGTGATTGTCCTTTCTTTTCCAGGTGAATATGACAACAGATTTGGAAGGAAGTGATATGTTGGTGGAAAAGGCAGACCGGCGCGAGTTTATAGATCTGTTAAAGAAGATGTTGACTATAGATGCAGATAAAAGAATAACACCGATTGAAACTCTGAACCACCCCTTTGTCACCATGACGCATTTGCTTGATTTTCCCCACAGCACACAGTATGCTTCCTGTTTTCTATCTTGTTTGGGGTGTTGGACAGAAAAAAAACCCTACAGGATATGGGGGGCACTGGGTTGTAGCTAGGTAGATACAAGGGCCTAGTAACAGGATTTAGAAGTTTAGGTGTAAAGATATTATTTTTGTTTTTAAAAAGTACTAAATCTAGCACAAATAAGAAACTTGTTGCAGTTACATGGCACTCCAAACTACTGCAGAACACACTATGTGTATTATAATATTCAATAATCACATCTATCCACACTAAAATGCAGAAAAAATATGTCCAGTTAATACTGGATCCATGAATTAGTGCATGTGGAAGAGGAAGCAGAGTCCTCCATAGCTATTGCAGTGGTTCTCAACCTGATCCATAGTGGAAACCTCCCCTCTCTTACATACCTGCGTCCTGCTTAGAGCCCTGGCTCAGAGGCTTTCACCATTTTAACTAGCTGGAGAGGGTATTTTGGTTATGGCCCCTGATACCTGTTTGTGACTGGCTTGCTGAGGACCCCAGTTTTAAAGTAAAGTGCTGGTAACAAGAAATTTGAGTTCAATTCCTAGCTCTGTACCAGACTGCCTATGCAGTCTTGAGCAAATCACTTGAAGCAGTTTCTACATCTGTTGAATGGCATCCCAGCAATGTTATGAAACGTAGTTCACTAAGGCCTGACTCTCATTTACAGTAGGGCCAGTGCCACAGAGCCCACTAGCCTAGCATGAGGGAAACCTGAGTTCAGTTCACTACTGTGGTATAGACATCCATATGACCTTGATCAAGTTACTTAGGACTAGATTTTCTAAAGGTGTGAAGGTTCCTACAAATGCAGATAAGCTTTCAGAGAGATTTTCTGAAGCAAAAGATACTTATTTCCAGTTGATTTCAATGGGAGTTCGGTATCTAGTCCTCAAAGCCCCACAGAAAACCTGTTTGCATCCTTAGGCAGCAGCATATCCTTAAGTAGCAGCAATCTGGCCATTTGTTTCTCTGCACCTCATTTCCCATCGGTAAAACAGACATACTAGTATCGTCCTGTCTCAGAGGGGTGCAGTGAGAATAAATACCTTAAAGACTGTAAGGCAGTCTGTAATTAAGGAGGCCATATAAGCACAGATTCTGATTTAATAAATGCAGCAGAAACATAGTAAGATAGATCATCGCTATAAACAGAGGGGCAAACTGCTTTTATGTAAAACTGTTCATAAATAAAGCATTACAGTGTTTTATGAAAATATGAAAATAATACACACAAATCTATTTTTGATTTTCTGTAATGTGCTTTTTATTGGCAACAATCCTTTTTATGTGTGGCAACTGTTTAAAATTTTAGAGATTTTGGCCTTAGTCCATTGCCATAAGGAAAATTTCCATTGATTTCAGTTGACTGATTTCAGTGGATGTCACTCCTGAAGTTCTTACTTACACTCTGCTCAGGCAAAACTCCCAACAAAGATGGAAGTTTTTACTCAGGCAGGGCTCAGTGGGAATTTTACCTGTATAAAAAAAATGGGACGAATATGCTAGATAAGGAACATGTTACCAGCTTGGTGTGTTACTACTGCACGCTCCTTCTGTATCAGAAATTTTGATTGTGGTCAGGACCACAGACTTTAACTGATGTAGGCAGTTTGATTTAAAGTCTTGTCTATAATTGTCCTTGTTTTTGGGAATAGAAACTTCAAAGACCTGAGGGATTCTGGGAGTTGTAATCTTCTTGAAAGTAAATCAGGAAGCAGAGGAAATGAACATATAGGAAAGACACAGTTTCTGGAAGCAGCTTCTATGGTAGCATGGTTCAGAGTAAGGACTGCAAGGCCCAACTCTTGAGGAAGTTGGTCCAAAGAAGCCACAAAACAAATCTGACTTCTAGCTCCCCATATCTGACTGCATGGATCTTGAAATGCCACAGTCCTTCTGTCCTATTTTGTCCCCTCTCCAGGTGCTTTTTTGAATATGAAACATCCTGGATTATTAAAAGCTAAATTATTTTAAAAGTTTAATGCTCATATTCATTACTTCTTTAAATTTCTCTCTGTTTAGATTATGAAATCAAAGAAATCAGTTTTATCTTTGTTTTGTCTATGTTTTGCTTATAGTCCAAATCCTTAATTAGAAACCCAGGTCTGAGCATCTGTGAGAAATTATTTTTGAAAAATAACCCTTTAAATTGAATTTTAGAACAAAATTATGGATATATCTTATTGGTCTTCAGCTGTCATAAAATCAAGCTTTTATGAAAAATATAAGGTTTTGCCCAAAATAAGTCTCTCTCACTGTTGCGTGCTTTAGTTCCCTCAATTATAAAAAAGGAATAATGAAAATACTTACCTCACAAGGAAGGTGAGGTAGCAGAGCAAAAAAAGATTTGTATGCGTTTACTGAAGATAAAAGGCATTATACTTCCAATGTCATATTCAGAACATTTTGAAAAAAATAAAATTTGGTAAGTAAAGTGTAAGGATTTTTTCTGTCATGGATAGATGATGGGGTGAAGAGCCCAACACTCCCTATGCGTTGGCTCAGATTCTGGGGCAACCTCAGAGCTGAATTTGGGAGGACAGTGAGCATGTTAACTTGACCCTACCATCCCTTTGAGCCATGGGAGTAACCCCATTGGCTTTAAAGGTTTCACTCATGCTTAAAATTAAGCATGTGCTTAAGTGCTTTGCTGGACTTGGACCAATGGGCTAAATGCCTCAAGTTCTACAGGAGCAATATTTTTGAAAGGGACAAGTTAGATTTCAGATGTCTCATTGGTCATGCACAGCAAAAGACTTCCTCACAAGTGGAAGAGACACTAAAAGCAGCCTTCAAAGAAGCCTCATATGAGGAAAGATTTATATGATCTCTTTCCAGCATTCTCATTCGCAGACTATCAGAAAAGACTCCACGTTTCTCGGGTAGATTTTCTTTCTCTCCTATCCAAAGTCTGACAGCTTTGGCTGTGCCTGACCATGACTCAGATTGCAGCACTCATGCTGGATGTGGTCTTCAGGAATCCTGAACCATGCATTCTTAGTTCAAACTTTTGCTCGTTCCCTTCCAATACAGTCATCAAGAGCCTGACTCTCACTGGCTGTGGGACCATGTGGGAGAAAGGGACCATTCAAACAAATTGGGGAGCACTGATTAGTCTAGGGAGCATTTGATAGAGTGAGCTTGAGTTCATGGAAACTTATGCTGTATATTTCTGATGTAGTTAGTCTATAAAGTGCAAATTTACCCTGCCTTTAGTTTAGGAAGTTCCGGCTTGCCTTAATTACTTGGCTCAAAGTGACAAAATGCTAGGTAGCTGTGGTTGCCTGTTAACATTACTCATTGGTCTGTGTCTTCTCTCTCTCTCTGTCTCTTTTTTTCACACCCTTCCTATAAACAGCGTCAAGTCTTGTTTCCAGAACATGGAGATTTGTAAGCGGCGAGTGAATATGTATGACACGGTGAACCAGAGCAAGACACCATTCATTACCCATGTGGCACCAAGCACATCTACCAACCTGACCATGACCTTTAACAACCAGCTGAACACTGTCCACAATCAGGTAAGGTAGTTGGGAATGACCAGAGCCTGAAAAAATAGAGATTTACCCCACAGAGTCCTAGAAAATGGAGAGCAGAGGTGTAGTGCCTCTTTCAATACACACATAGTAAGCTGGTGTGGTTGTACCTCCTCTTCTTCCCTGAGCTCTGTTTAGCCTTTCACAAAGAAGAGGTGTAGTTCTGTGTTGCACTGTGTGCTTATGAAATGTGCTTTGTTTTGCCAGTGTTGAGGATGATAAATCCCACTTACCTGGAAAGTTGCTATGGAAAAAAAGCTCTGATAGGTGTCTGTTGATGCAACAAGTAGGATTTTGCTTGGTGACAATCAAACCGGTGTATTTGGGATCTTACAGTACTTGCTCAGATTATGACTATGGTAAAACTAAACCTTTATATAACAAACAGAAGATAACTAAAAACCTTTGTATAACTTCAGCAAAAATAAGGTCTTAGACTCTCCTTCTCTGACAGTTTGGTAGTATTCCTTATTCTTATGTATCATTAGCCTTTACAATTCAGGACAGAAGTCCCAACTGAGAGGCACCCCATTGTGCTTGACACTGTACAAACACATAGATAGTTCCTACATTGAACACTGTGTAGCCTGCATTAGTGTCTTCTGCTTCTACCTTGGCCTTGTATATCAGCACAGAGTTTCTCCAGTGATTTTAGAAGGGAATGTATGCACTAGCATAACTGAGGGGCATGGTTGGGGGAGGAGGTACAACTTGCAGGAAGATACAAAAGTAGCTGCTGCTGCTGCTGCAGTGACAGCTAAACACACTGCCACCATGAGCACAGTGACAGCCTATGCACTGTGGCTGCCCCAGGCAGAGAGATGCCCTCTGGATGTGTGCAGTGTTGGCATGGCTTAAACAAAAGCAACATAAATGGTTTAACCTAGTATTATAGTCGTTAAGGGCATTTATGCATGTGCTCTGAGAGTATGGGGGGGAGGGTGTGCTTTAACTAGAGCGGCTCCAAGAGCCACTCTAATTAAAGGCCCGAAGCATCAAGTATATCAGAGTCCCCATGCTGAAAAATGACAGTGGGGGTGCTTTAGTTAAAGCACCCCCACTGCCATTTTTCAGCACAGGGATGCTGATATACATGACACTGGAGTCTGCTGGAGCATGGTAATTACCACACTCCAGCAGACTTGATTAATCTAATTAATGTAATTATAGCGCATTGGAGCAGCCTTGCCGCATGTGTATAGGTGCCCTAAATGGAAGGGTACGCTTTTAAGGATAGGACTGTAGGACACTGAGGGTATGGACTGATGAGCAAACTATACTGAGTTAAAAGAGCAGGAGGGGAACAGCTGTTGTATGACAACTTTGTTATAAGTCGACTCCTATCTTCCAGTAAGTTAAAGCTAAACTTACTCCTGCTCCATTCTAGGGTAAGTTGCTCCGATTTAGCTTCTGCTTACTGTGGGGTAGTAGACACACAGCAAACAGTTGCCAAACAACTGTTTGACATGCAGAAGAACTTCCCTCACTCCCTTTAATTGATATAATTTATCTGTCTTTATACTGAAGCAAGGTGCAGCTGCCATTCTTTAGTGTTTTTATAGAGCAGATCGTTCTGGGAGTCTCCTTTTGTACTATAAGAAGAAGCCATAAGGGTCACAAATACAGTTGTGGAATTGACAGTACCACAGAAATGGAAAGTCTGAAAGACTCTATCCAGGTTTACAAAGTGAAATTCAGATTTCATGCTGGCTCAATTGTTACATGTGGTTCAAAAAGGTTAGTAGAAATAATTCATTAAGTAGAGGACACATCAGTGTATGCAATGGTAGGTCATTCGTTGGTTGTGGTTTGATGTGGCAGGCCATCATTTGTAAATGTTGGTATCCATTCTTTCTTGTCTGCTTTTAGAATTTGGGGTGGAGAGTAAGGTTGCTCATGAACTTGCCAATTTTCTGTTGGTAACTTTTTCCCAAGCCTCCAGGCTGTGATACCATTCACTATAACCAAACAGCACAAGTTAATTAGAGACTGGAGTCTCTCACCTTGTGCCTCACTAGTAGTTCCTTTTCATAAGACCCTTAGCAGAGTGAAATCCTGCTTAAGATGAGAAAGAAAAGAAGAATGTGTCCCTGTGTTTCCACCAATTACCGAGGTCTGGGAGGCTCTGCCAGTTGTGGTGTTTTCAGTATGGGACTTTCCAAAAAACAGACCCAGGGGCTATTTGTCATAGTGATTCCTCTCCCATTAATGGGTTGGGTGTCCAGCTACATTTTATATTTCCATGATTGTGTGCCTGTGTGGGGGTTTTTTTGTTTTGAAGAAAAATACAGCCTTATATCCTTTCAGTAAAAAGGAGCATGTAGTTTCTATGGGTGGCTCAGTGAAAATTTCTGAATTCTTCTAAAGGTTTTCTGTTAGAGGCAGGGCTGATATCTGCAGCTTTCTCAAAGAATTTCTGAAAAATACTTACAGGGGAGGAAGACGCTTCTATTTCTTTGGCTGAGAGGGTAGAGCTATTAGTTGAAATGTTTTCTTCCCACCACTCCCCTTCCCACTTATCCATCCTATTCCTAGACAGGCACCACCCACATGTCCTACTCTCCTCTTTTGGAATGTCTATCAGATGGACAATGAACCCCTACTTGCCTACTCAGTCACAGCATCTATTCTTCCATACAACCAGTCTTGGCTCTTCTGTGTCCCCTACCGCTACAAAATCTCTGGGTTTTGTCTCCTTCCCCATTTGATACTCCTGGAGGTCACTATGGGAGTGGCTGTGGTTGCTGCTTGGTGTATTGTGTGGAAGAACTCATTCCACTTATACCACTCTGGAGTGAGGAGACAGAGGAGGTGGCGGACACCCTTATACTACCTAGTGGCTGTAATGCTGCAGTACAGGTAGCAGTCTTGGTATGGAGGCAGCACATGGCTCTGGTGCTGCTGTCTCTGTGGACTTTCTAGTCATAAGACTTTCCTTGAGGACCCCTGCGTGTCCACAGTGCTTACAGTCCTCCAGGGCTGGTTCCAATGGGTTTGTGAGCAGGTGGAAGCAGAGGTGGGAAGTGGGGGTTGTTCTAATTTGATATTGTGTTCCCACTGGAGCTTTGTTGTTCCCAGTCTCCATGTTGAAGGCACTTTGAGCAGAGTTGGATGAATGGTCTTTGATCTGTCTCCTGCAAAATTTTCTCATTAAAGGTTTCAGTGTGAAGCCAAGTGAAACTTGGGGCCCTTTAAAAAATTACAGTGAACATTACCAAGTGGCATGCTATCTGGTTTCCTTCAGGCTCAAAGTATAACTTGAGAGGTATGAAGGGAACATCCACACAAGTCACCCTTCCCTGGGGGAGTACTGAGTTTCACACAACTCTTGAATGGAGCATTTTCTGAGGCCTTGTGGTGTATGGGGTGGAGATGATAGCTTGACTGTGAGACCAGTTCCTTCTTGACACTCTTTACCCTTTGGCCCCGCTCCCCATTTTCCAGGCTCTGGAGACACATAGAGATGTGCTTGGAGGCAGCCCCAGTTTGTAAAAGCCCTTACTGTTTATGCCTAGCATGATCCTTTTACTCATGCACCCATGTCACCTGTCCTGGCCTCTGTGCCTCCTCATTTTGCTCCTCATTTATTTTGTGTTTGCTGGTTTTACCGAGATTCATTTATTTTTGATTCGCTTCTTCCATCATACCATCTCCCTCATTTTTTGTTTTGTTTAATTCCCATCATTCCTTTAGGCCACCAACCTGGCTCCCACCTCTACCAGTGCCACTATTTCCTTAGCCAACCCTGAAGTCTCCATACTAAATTACCAATCTGCACTCTACCAGCCCTCAGCGGCGTCCATGGCTGCGGTAGCCCAGCGGAGCATGCCCCTACAGACAGGAACAGCGCAGATCTGTGCTCGGCCTGACCCCTTCCAGCAAGCCCTCATCGTCTGCCCTCCAGGCTTCCAAGGTAAGAACAGGGCAGCTAGTCTCTCAGTTGTTTAACATACTTATCATCTGAGTACTCCTTCTAGCAAGTATTTCTCAAATGATCTAGGTGGGAGAACACCTAGACCTATAGGATTGATGCATAAGAGGGTTGGTTGTGTGATTGTGATGCTTCCTTGCTTTGTTATTTTTTGCCCCTGGCCAGAGTACCTCTGCCTCATTTGGGTAAACAGGGAAACAGGAGAATGCTTTAATAACCAGTTCCAAGGTGACTCAGTGGTCCACTTTCAGAAAGATAACCCAGCAGGTTAGTGCTGTGGAGAGTCAGCTGTGTAGACTGAATATTTGCTCCAGTTGTGAATGTCAGTAGCTAGTCAACAGTGTAGCTGCACCCCTTGAGTTGACAGACATAACCATTATTTGTACAAGTGGAGCTTAACCCTCTTTGAAACCCAAAGAATCTGCCATGGTGCACACTCTCTATGCTAGGGGTTATGCCCACCTAGTGTAATCACCAGGAGCTGTTAATGAAGAGAGGTCTGCAGTGCAGCCAAGACCTGACATTTGGTGCTGGTGGGGCCATATTTCTGAAGTAGCCTTTTCATTTCTCCAGCCCTTTTTTATAATAGGTGCTCTGGAAACAGTAGGTGTGTTTCTTGATGCTCTTAAGAAATAGACAAGTTTTGGTTTACTCCTTTTTGGTCATGTGGTTAAAATGAGGCTAAAAACATTTGTCCTAGAAATGAGGACAGTTTAGGGATTAGAGTTGTGGAGTTAGAACACATGACCTTCCACGTAGAGTGGTGGAGGCAGTGTTGGTTGTAGCATGCTAGGCTGGTTGAAGCCTAAATGTTTTTGTCTTCGCAAGAGCTGGAATTTTACAGTAGAATGTAAGAGCTGAACTTTCTATTCTGGATTTCCATTCTCCTACCTTCATTGTTAGACAGTATGCTCATGCAATAGTGTGTTTTTCTAGCTATCTATGGTTGTTGCATTTAGTCAAACCAGAAAACAATGGGCTTCATTAGAAAACAAACTATTAACTCCCTTCTTATGGAAATCCTCCCAGGTGCACATTATAGTATGAGATCTATACTGGGTTTGAGAGAGACATGCATGCACAAGATTTAGATAAGGTTAATTTCTTAATTTCTTTGAAAGTGTCTTTTTATTTGGCCCTATCAAGTTTTGAGCTTGCCAAAGCTGGTAGATGTCACTGCCAGGATTTAATAACTAGGAACCTAAGGTCTGATTAACAAAGAGGCAGAAGGCCTGCAGTTCCAGTTGACTTCAGCAAGACTTGTTAAGTGTTTAGTACCTCTCAAAATCAGCGGTCCGGTCCATGAGCAGCTGCTGATGGCTAAATCTGTACTTTTTCTCCTTATGGAACTAGGGTTACAAGCCTCACCTTCGAAGCATGCTGGGTATTCTGTGAGGATGGAGAACGCTGTTCCAATAGTCACTCAGGCTCCAGGGGCTCAGCCTCTTCAGATCCAGCCAGGACTCCTTGCACAGGTAATTTCCTCTGAAGAGACCTATGCAGAGAAAGTTAATTGAAATGAGAAAGTAGAGAGACAGTGAAGCTTTCCTTCAGGTCATTCTGACATGGCTTTGCAAATGGGGCAAATATGTGAATTCTCCAGCTTTCTATGGAGCAACCATCCTTCCCAGACTCTCATTCAGGTTGCAGGCCTATTTTGACTCCCAAAGGGCTTTCACAGTGGCTCCACTCTCTTTCTCAACCACCTTTTTAGTAGGCTTGATTCAACCCCCTGGAAATTAACAAGGGAACAACAGCATATGTGGCATCAGGCCCATGCTGAAAATGACTTATTAATGCCTTTTCTTGGCTCTTGGCCTGAATGGTATACTGAAGCAAAGAATTCCATTGGTGCACTGATGTCATTTAGAAAAGTTGTGGAATAAGAAAGTCTGAGGAGGCAGAGATGAGCGCCAAGACAGTCAAGGAGTACACCAGGTCTGTGCATTTCTTTAGCAGCCTTGACTGGTATGGTTTCTGAGGAGGCTGTACTGAAGATAAATGACTCTCCCACAGTGGAAACCCAGAGCAGGAGCTGGCACTGACATCCCTACCCTCCTTCAAGGGGCCCCTTAAGCAAGTGTTAATGAATCAAAATGGTTAGCACTTTACTGATTCAGGCAGCATCAGAAATATCTTCAGCAGAGAACAAATATGCTTACAGTGAGGCAGGTGCAAAGCACAACATAGCCTGGAAAAGGTGATCCAGAGGTAATACACTTGCCTATCATAACATTAGCCAATCTATTGTACGCTGGGTAATGCTTGCCTGTTCATCTACATTCAAACACCAGCAGACTTTTACATTCTGCCTATGTTTTGGATTGCCTGGGTAACTTGTGGCACTGAGTGTGATTGCTTTCTTTGCCAGATGCCAACCCAGCTTATCAGGTGAAAACAGATCAAAATATGAGCTGAAGCCTGTATGACTTTGCTTTAGCAAAGTGCCACACCTATTCCCAATAAAAGAGTCTTTGTTATAGAGCTGCCTCTCTGATGTTGACATACTGTGTACTGAAGCCTGTCATAATCTTTAGTGTGGGCCATACATCTTTTTCAATAGAAAAGGGCATTTTTACATGTGCAAGCACTGCAGCACTGGGCGCTTTTTAAAGCACCCAGTGCTACAATGTTTGCAGTTGTATAAGTGGCAAAATTCACGTGAACTCTGAGAAAATGACGGTGGCACACTTTTGAACTAAAACACCTCAGAGGTGCATTAGTTCAAAAGTGCACTGCTAGCATTTTCTGTGTGCTGGCATGCATTTCACTGCTTGTACAACTGCACGTGGCGTAGTGCAGTGCATGTCAGCTCAAATGCAGAGCAGACTCAATTAATTGAGTCTGCTCAGAAGCGGTGCATCTCCGGCGCATCGCTGAATGAAAAAGTATGTGTAAAAATGCCCGAAGAGCCTATGAAACAGTGCACTGGAAAGATAAAAGGACCGATTTTCAATACTCTGTACAGGAACTCAGTAAATACAATTCATGCACAAAATATCAGTGTGAAGAAGGCTAACAGTGGTTGATATTGATAGTGCAGTTGTGTATATGTACACATTAGGGCTGTGTGAAATTTCATCAGCCATTGCATTTTGGAGGTGTTTTGGGCTGTTTCGGCGCCCAAAACACTAAATTCAAATTGAAACGGAAGGCTCTGAAACGTTTCAGAAATGTTTCGGAGAATTTCAGAGTTTCAGAGCCAGGCTTGCAGGGAAACAAAAATTAGGAAGAGGGAGGGGAAAGAGAGCGGGAAGGACTGCTCTGATATTGACATCTAGCTCCCGGTTTGATTCCCCAGCTCCCAGTTCAATTCCCCCAGTTCTCTGATCATTTCCCCAGCTCTTCCCAGAGGACTCAGGCCCCTGGATCTGCGCACAGGGTTTCAGCAGGCTGCTGCTGCAAGCTGGGGCCAGCAGCAGTCCTATTCCTGTGGCTACTTTTTGGCATATTTCAGAGGAAACATCCCTAGAGAGGCTTCACTGTTTCATTTTCCTGTGTATACAGGTGACAACAGGTGAACAGGACATGCTTTGGAGCAGGCTTTTCCAGCAGCACAGTGTAGACATACCCAAATCCTCCGGGAGCAGTTGTTATCATACCACAGCACAGACAGTGGCTGAAAACCAGGAATTAGCTCTTGCTATATATTCTATATGAACTATGAATTTCTGGAGATGGGGCCTGGAAAATATCTCCTGGCCCCAAAACCCATCGATGACCTCTGCCTTCAGGATGGTAGTGTTGGAGGGTCATATTTTGTATATCATCTTTGTAGGTTGTTTATTGCAGAAAGATGATATGAAAAGTTGTGCAAAATTAGCTGTCTGCAGTCTGTGAAGCAGGTGGTAAAAATAACTTTTAGCCAACCTCACCGGGTCTGTTTTCATGCTCATGAGCAAATGGGTCTATATACTATTCAATGAGACAGGTAGAAAGAAGTTCTGATTCTGGCCTTTGCTAAAAGCTCTGCAGCTTCTCATCAAAAATGGGGCAGGGCTCCACATTTCTCAGGAGTCTTTCTCTGACACAACCCAGATCCCTTGTGTACTCTTCCTTCTTCCCTTTAGAGACTGTTCTGTGTTCCTCCACTTATGTTCCTTCTCTATATTTGTTCTGTGCATGAAGGCCTGTCACCAGCCTCTGGAGCTAGTGGTGAATATAGTCCCTCCATTTATGCTATTTGCCTTATGCCACTGAATAGGCTTGTCTCCCTTTGTACACCTGAATGTCATATCAAAAGACTTAAGTCTAAAGTGTAGTGTTGATTATACCCGTGAACCTCACATGGGGTTGAACAGGTACAACTGAGAGCTGACTGTGGCTTCAGCACTGGTTTTCCTATGTGAAAACAGAGTGTACTGTTCTAGTGGATTATTTCAGGCAAGCCTTTACCTGTAGATTAAGTCAGTCTGTGGACCTTACCTGATAAATAAGAATTTTGGGCCTGGACCATGTACCGTATCTATATTTACTTACTACAGTGGGAGAACTGAATAAATCTAGACTTCTTCCCAAGGAAGGAAGTGGTTTTCTTCAGTGAGTAAACTTATGTAGTCCTCTGCAAGTTGGAGTAATGGGAGTTGTAGTCAACTTTTTAAAGCACAAGCTATAAAAACAAAACCTGCCCTACCCTGCATCCACCAGCTTGGCCAACATTAGTTCTTGATTGTAGCACAGTGATGTGAACAGCTGTCTTGATCCCTGTGACTGACTGTTCTTTTCAGCCTGGCTTCTGTAGATGTGGCTGACACATGGAGAGGCCCCACCATACCAGCCCTTTCATCCAAGTCAGCAATGCGGAAAATTCCAAGACAATCAAAAATTGGAGCTGAGCTGGGAAGAGATTTTAAAGGGTGGGGGTAGCGGGAGAGGAAGGGAGGCCAGAAGGACTGTGGACTGCTGGGGGGGGTGAGGGGGAGTTTCAGAATTTCTCATCAGAGATAATGAGTTCTCCAAGCCTGATCTCTGAATCTGGTTCAGGAAGGAACAGAGTGAAATACTTCCATGGCAATAGTCTCAACATTTCCAGCTTTGCCCTTTAGTGCTGTGGGGTCACACTGTGTAGCCTCACACATGGGTGCTTACAGCCTCAGGGAGGGATATATTCGACACCCCTGTGTTTCATGGCCCAAGCTATGAATGTGCTTGCTTTTTATGCCAGCACTGAAACTGCCTTACTATCACATTGGAGGAATCTGTGACCAAGCTACAAAACATTTATATGACTCCTAAATTAAGTCATCAGAACAAGATGACACTGGGATACAGTCTGTGACAGTGTGGATGGAATGTTACTTACATGGCAATAGGAGGGCTGAGAGTTAAACCCCAGAGGCTCCGTAGCACCAGCTAGAAAGTGCCAGGGAGGGAAATGAGGAGACAAACGTGTTTTTCAGGCTTGTTTAGTAGACTGCAGTACTCCAGTTTGCTTAAGAAAGCAAAGGAGTCAGAGGCTGTGAAGCGCATCAGCCCTTTAGGTAAGCACATGAATGGCTAGACCTGATTTTGCCAGTTGCCATAGGATTGAAGCTCCTCATTGACTTTTGTTGGGATTACACATGGGGGTTTAGGGCAGAATCCAGCCCACACTGCTTTAAGAACTTAGTTCATATGCAAGTTCAGATGGTAAAGTTGGATTTTTTCAAAGGAGCCTAAGGGAGAATTAGGACATTTTGATAGAAAAGCAGGGGGTAGAATTCAATGGGATTTGGGCATCCAGCTCCCCCAAGGCACCTTCAGAAATTCCAGTACAAGCCCTGTCTTAGTAAGTAGATAGAGGCTGGGGATAGGGCTGGTCTCCGAAAATGGCAGGGGTCTGTTAACTTTTGTCTCAGCACTCAGGAGACATGGGTGGAAGAACCCCAATTGATAGTCTGTTCTAATCACTGAACATAGGGAGCATTTTATCTGTCATTGCTTTGAATTCAGCCCAGGTCTGTCATCTCTGAAAGTGTCATAGAACCCAAGAGAAGCAGGGCTGGAAGGGATCTCTAGAGGTCATCTAGCTCACCCCCCTGCCTGAGGTAGGAGCATCCCTTTGTGGCCAACCTAGCCTGCTCTCCCACTCCAGTTCCCCTTCTTGGGCCTCCTCCTCTCTCGCCGGCTGTACTTTGATGTCAAAAGGCTAATAAATGTCGGCAGGTGCCTTCCGATGCCTGGAGTTTGACTTTTGGTACCTTGCTCCACCCTGCTGATCACTAGGCTGCCAGTCGGTTCATCCCTAGCTGTAGCAGGGCTCTCTCTCTCTCTTGTCTAGGCTCCTCTGGCCCAGCCTCTCTTTCCCACTCATGTGCACCCTCCAGGCCTTTCTCTTGGCTTTAGCTCTAGCTGCCCCCTGTCCCTGACCCTGGCAGGGCTCTGTCTGGACTCCAGACTTAGGCTTATACGGCCCTTGATTCTCCCTACTCTTCCGGTCAATTGTCCTGGTTTGTTGTTAATTGAACCCAGGTGCTCCTCATCCCCTATTCAGCAGTCAAGCGTTCTGGTCCCTGAAATCTGCAGACTGAGCTCTGCAGCCCACTTGGCAGCAGATGCAGGTAGCACAGCTCCTTCTCTGCAAGCTTCATTTTCTTCAAGAAACAGGGGGAAGGGGTTCCCCTGTTACACCATCCTACACAAATCCATTGCCTAACCTCTTAGCAAGACTACACAGTCAACCCAGATGCAAGGCATAACACCCTTATCTGCCACAGGTAAAGATTGCTGCAAAGGTTGTTAAAATACACTTGAGAGATCCCAGGAAGAGGGCCTGCTGTTAATAGCTAATAAGTGGCTTCTCTGAAATAAGAAGATGTTCTCAGTTTAATTCCCAACAGTCAGTAGCTACCATCACATTTGACGTCTGTTGACATAGCAATTTCAGTCTAGAAACCAAGCAATGAATGGATGTGATGACATTCCTAGGAGTGGTTCTTCCAAGTTAGGGTGGAGTCGCATTGGAGAGTGGCAGAAGCTTGAAGCACTAGTGTTCAGGCTCTACAACACCACTTTCATCCCTTAGGATATCTAGCCAGACCTTTAATTGGTTTGTAAAGGTTATTCAGATCAGGAAGAAATTACTTGGGTTACCCATAAACCCTTGGCTATAGAGCTTCATCTCCCCATTTTTCTTACTTGATGCCCATTAGAAAATACAGCATTCTTTTCACCAGGCAGGTTTATAAGACCAGATGCCCCAGCCAAGTAGTGGGAGGTGGTTCAAAATTAGATTCCAAGACTGGCATCATGTGCCCCATTTTGTAAGGTTGCTTTTATTATGAGCAGGTTGTCTTATGTATGCAACGTAAGGAAGGAAGGAAGGAAGGGTGAACACTGAAGGAAGCATGATCAGAAGGTGCTAGATTTTAACATTTTAACTAAGAAGTTATATTCTGGTGAACAAATTAAGAGGCTGTGATGTGGATGACTGCACAGTCCGGTGGGTGGCGAATTGGCTAGAGGGTCGCACCCAAAGAGTCGTGGTAGATGGGTCGGTCTCGACCTGGAAGGGTGTGGGCAGTGGGGTCCCGCAGGGTTCGGTCCTTGGACCGATACTCTTTAATGTCTTCATCAGCGACTTGGACGTGGGAGTGAAATGTACTCTGTCCAAGTTTGCAGATGACACAAAGCTATGGGGAGAAGTGGACACGCCGGAGGGCAGGGAACAGCTGCAGGCAGACCTGGATAGGCTGGACAAGTGGGCAGAAAACAACAGGCTGCAGTTCAACAAGGAGAAATGCAAAGTGCTGCACCTAGGGAGGAAAAATGTCCAGCACACCTACAGCCTAGGGAATGACCTGCTGGGTGGCACGGAGGTGGAAAGGGATCTTGGAGTCCTAGTGGACTCCAAGTTGAACATGAGCCGGCAGTGTGACGAAGCCATCAGAAAAGCCAATGGCACTTTATCGTGCATCAGCAGATGCATGACAAATAGGTCCAGGGAGGTGATACTTCCCCTCTATAGGGCGTTGGTCAGACCGCAGTTGGAGTACTGTGTGCAATTCTGGGCACCACACTTCAAGAAGGATGCGGATAACCTGGAGAGGGTACAGCGAAGGGCAACTCGTATGGTCAAGGGCCTGCAGACCAAGCCCTACGAGGAGAGACTAGAGAAACTGGACCTTTTCAGCCTCTGCAAGAGAAGGTTGAGAGGCGACCTTGTGGCTGCCTATAAGTTCATCACGGGGGCACAGAAGAGAATTGGTGAGGATTTATTCACCAAGGTGCCCCCGGGGGTTACAAGAAACAATGGCCACAAGCTAGCAGAGAGCAGATTTAGACTGGACATTAGGAAGAACTCCTTCACAGTTCGAGTGGCCAAGGTCTGGAACGGGCTCCCAAGGGAGGTGGTGCTCTCCCCTACCCTGGGGGTCTTCAAGAGGAGGTTAGACGAGTATCTAGCTGGGGTCATCTAGACCCAGCACTCTTTCCTGCTTACGCAGGGGGTCGGACTTGATCTATTGAGGTCCCTTCCGACCCTAACATCTATGAATCTATGAATCTATGAATTCCTCTTATGCATTATATACACATTTTTGTACCTTAATGATTAGCATTATGGATTAATGACAAATCTTCTCTGCTTACAGAAGACATCCCTTCATGAATACCAAACAGAAAAGTGTTGCTTTTCCATGGTGGCTACTTTTCTTAAAACTATAGGAGTTAAATAATTATAAGCAAACGTTGAAATTAGAAATGTATTTGCAGTAGGGGGAAACTGCACAAGAAATGCATTTTGTATAAGTTCCTGAGGATCTTAAGCTCCGTCTGTCTTGAAATCTTGCAGGGTTTTTTTGGGGTACAGTATCCTCCCTCACTTCCTGTCTAAAATTGTTGGGAAGTGTTACAGGGAACTGTTAAATTATTGATGTATGTCATTCCACTAGTGGATGAGCTAATACTTGTTTATCATTTGAAAGTTGTTATATAAAGGTAAGCTGCTGTCACCAACACAATCTCTTCCTGTTTTCCTTGTCCATAGATTAATCAAAAGCTGACATGAAATGGTCTCTTGCCAAAGGTAGACCTTTAGGCCCTCTCAACTCCAGGGCTTTGCAGTGTTTGAAGCCATTTTCAAACAAAGTTTAAGCTGTAATCCAGTTCACATTTTTAATTTACCCCAGCTCAACAGCATGTTCCACAACGGTTAAAGAAGGTTTGCTGGAGGGTATAGCTTATAGTGGCTAGCTCTTTTTTTTGATAAAGCATTTCCTGTCACTCTGAGTGAAAAATGAAAGTTGCTAGGATCATGCTTCAAAACAATTTTTAAACAAAGTTCTGATTCCCGTGCATATGTTGTAATATAGATGGGGCCCTAGCATTGTTCTCATTTTCAAAGACCTCAACACATCTTCACCCCTTGAAGGTGTTGGTGAAAATGGAGCTTGGTCCCTTAAATCTCTTTGTTTCAAAATCAATTTGCCAACATGAGCATTACATCTTTCAGGCCTTAGAACTTGTTACTGAGTTCCCTTGCATTTGTGAAAAGTAACCAGCTGTTTTCCCTTATGTGACTTGTGTGTATTAAGGCTGACCTTACTGAAGTGAATTCAGGGACAGATTCTGATACTGAAAAGCACATCACTGCAAAAAGTCCTAGGATGTCATCAAGGCAACCTGTGGAATAAAGTGTAACGTACTGAAGTAAAGTTGTGGCTTCAGTCTCACGTGTGTATTAGGATTAGAGAGCCAATCCCCTCTGGTAGCATCTAAATCAATTTAGTTTGTACATCTCATAGATTCATCCAGTGCTTCAGAGATGACCCAATTGGAATTAGTGACCGGTTATACATATTTGGTACAAAGAAGCCTGTCTAAATGTCCTGTTCCACATCACAGCTTTCTCTTTCCTGACTCTTAATCTGACTAGACCCTTCCTTCCTTCCTTCCTTCCTTCCTTCCTTCCTTCCTTCCTTCCTTCCTCTTGCCCCGGCCATGGCTGGTGAGCTGGCTGGTGGGCCTGGCACCCTGCTGACACTTCCCCTGCTTCCCAACAGTGACACGGGTTGCCCCTTTGCTTCTCTGCTGCGTAGAAGCCTGTATGCCTGGGTGGTTCACGTCCACCATGCCCAGGTGCTGGCGGGCCACCCCGATACACCGTGGCGATGGCGCCTGGGGCCGCCAGATTCCCCACCAGCCCACCTGGCTTGGCACACATTGTATAAGCCACCAACCACCAAGAAGTCTGGCGACCTCCTAGCCACTGGCACGTTTGCTTCCCACTTTGACCCAGCTGCCTTGATGGCCTGCCCCTTCTGCCCCGGCGGCGTTGAGAACCTGTTTCATGCCTTCCTTGACTGTCCCTGCCTGAAACCGCTCTTTGTCACCCTTGAGCCGCCACTGCGGGCGCTGGGCAGGAGCCTCTGGGAGACCACCTACGTGTGCTCCTACCCGTACTGGGCAGCCAAGCAGGGCACTGTCTGCCTGGCCAACTTTCTACTGGGTCAGGCCAAGGTGGCTGTCCTCAAGAGCCACCGCAACTGGCTTGCCAGGACTGACTCAGACAATGCCCTGTGGCTTTTCAGCCTCCTTGTGTGAGTGTGCCTCTCGCTGGAGTTCGAGCATGCTGTGCTCTGGTGGGCAGTGCCCACCTTTGAGGCATGCTGGGCCCTCAAGGGAGTGCTGTGCCACGTGGAGGACAGCCATCTTCAATATGTGCACTGATGTCATGCCTGGTCAGAGCAACCAGGCAGGCTCAGTGTTGGACTGCGACTCCCAGCTTGTGCTGTGCCCTGGGCCCTCACCAGGCTGCTTTTCTTTTTGTGTGGGAAGTTGAAGGTGTTGTCATGTGTATGATTGGATAGAGCAGGGTCGGAATTGTTTGTTCATAGAGGGCTTTGGTCTATATGATCGTGTGGCCGGTGTCCCGACCGCATAACAGCATGTTAGGCAGGACGTGATACTGCAAATGTGTCTGAAACGGTGTAGTGTTATGAATGTAATGGCATGGTGCTCTTGTTTTGATGGTAATTTGTTTGTCTTTGCTTTGTCTATTGGACCTGGACCCCAGAGGGGCCAACTTTTTGTACCCCGAACCCCTGAATAAAGTAGTTAAAAAATCAAAGTCCTTCTTGCTTTCCTTCCTTCCGCCCTCTGAGCTCATTTTTCCATGTCATCTCCCTCCCACCCTCCCTCTGAGCCCATCTTTCCATTCCCCTGTCATCTCCCACCCTCCTGCTGCCTCTTCTCTTTCTCTCGCCTCCTCCTTTTCAAGATTCCTAATTGTTTTTTTAACCTTAAACCCTTCTTCCTTCCCTTGTTAAGATTCACAACCCACCTATTCCTTTGCCTGACTTCCAAGAGCTCCTATGTTCTAATACCATTCTGCTGGAGTAGCAAAGATGGAAATATTTCTGAGTTGGCAGTCTCTCTGCTGGCCTTTGGACAGTAGTTTTGTTCCAGTCCTTGCAGTCTTTGGGCTTTCGCGGCTCACAGGTTTCTCGAGTATGTTTGACCTCACCTTTAGGAGGCCTTGAAATGAATGAAATGTAAGGACACCCTCCACCTGTAATATAAGCCAAAACTGCTGAGGGCCCAAGATACAGCTCTTCTGCCTTTTCAGAAATGCAAGTGATAGGAGGAAGCCTGGTGAGATTGCTGAACCCACCTGGCATATAAGGACTAAAATAAAAAGATTCAGTTCCATTTGATATTTGGGTTGAAGGTCAGGCCAGCTGTCATTTTATTTTTTCCTGAGCCTAACTGTGCTATGGCTGCATCCCTTTGAATGCATTATCAGGAATGTTTCTTCTGCTTCTCTCTTCATCTATCTTGATCATTATTTTGCTATAGTTTCCAAGGGCATTTGAGAACTTTGAATGAAAAGTATTATGCAAGAGCCAGGTATTCCTATTTAAAGTCTGCCTTAATGTGGACCAGCATTGTATGGTGATTCATGTAAAGAACAAATTTCTCCTCTGTTCAACAGCAGGCCTGGCCTAGTGGTACTCAGCAGATCCTGCTTCCTCCAGCCTGGCAGCAACTGACCGGAGTAGCTACCCACACTTCAGTCCAGCATGCAACTGTCATCCCAGAATCCATGGCAGGAACCCAGCCACTGGCAGACTGGAGGTAAACAGGAAACCTCTGAAGGATTTGTTTGAATATATGCAACCTTACTATGTCTGAAGGTTTGCTGATATCTTAGGTTGTGTATATGTGCGAATATTGAATATGTAATGTCTGTGGCCTTTGCATGGACAGTCACAGTCAGAGCTTTTCAGGCACATTGAAACTACGTGCTCTTAGTCATCCTTGATGAAACTTGATCATTGTCATTTGCCCCATGTTGGTTTTTAAAAGAAAGCCAAAAGCAACAATGTTGTGGCTTGTGCCAGAAAATAAGACATCAATATTGGGTCAGAACATCATTTTTTTTCTCCAGGATGGTTTCTCAGCTGAACAATTTGTGGCCAAATGGTGTTGCATCATCAGGCTGTCTCCTCTCCTCTCTGGAGACTGCAGAGATCATCTCTGTATTGATTCCTTAGCTGGAAGAGTGGCCTGGTGGTCTGGGCCATAACCAGGTGATCTATGGGGCATTGCTTGTCCCCTGTGGGTTAGTATCTTAGCACAGCATTTCCCAACTTTTTTCGCCCCACGGCGCACTTACCTAAATAAAAAGGCACCGAGGCACACCAGACACAGAGCGGGAGGGGAGGGGGGGAATTGGCGCGCGGCAATTCAGGCACCGATGGGGGTGCAGACAGAGGTAGTGCACGGCCAGCCAGATGCCGACATGAAGGGCTGGAGCCACACTCCCTGTCTGTCTGTGTCCGCAGCAGCAGCAGATGGGTGGTGTGGCTCCAGCCCAAAATGCTGTAGCACACCAATTGGGAAATGCTGTCTTAGCATAAGGCATGGTGACCTGTGTTATACTTTGATATTAACAATTGTCACTAATGCTTGGGACTTGAAGTCTTCAGTACAGGCTCTGAGTTCCCTAAGTTTGGGTTTGTAAGGCCTCTGGCAGAGGTTAACACAATGGCACAATTGGGGTTAGAGAAATGTTATGTCCCATCCCAAACAACCTGCCATCTGCCTTGCTAGATGTGCATGAGGCATAACATTTCTCCAGTCCCAAGTGTGCCACTGCTTAGCTACCCCCAGTTTGGTCCTGCAGATCAGATGGGGTGATTTTGTCCCAGACCCAGGGTTGTTCACACCCCCAGCAAGTTCCCCCCCTAGAGCTGTGTGGGCCAGCTCCAATAATCAGCTGATTATAAGATCCAGCCACAACAGTCCTGACTCTGGTTTGAGACCTGGGGCTGTCCATATCAGGTCCAACAATCTGCTGACTGCTGGCCCAGCTCTAAGCCCCAAGAGTCCCATCTCCAGTTTGAGACCAGGTCTGACAATCTGCTGATTGTCCTGGGACACCCCAACTGCATGCATGGCTTTGAGAAATCGTGGACACTGTGTCCCAGGACATCTAAAAACCATGTGTTCAGCTCATCTACCCACAAACCAGCATTTTAAAATGCCTTGCCCTGTAACCCCCGCAGGGCCTTGAGGGTTGCCAGGTTGGCTAGAGCCTTGGCTCCCCCTCTCTCCCCCTCACCATCAGGGAACGCTGCAACCTGCTTTTCCAGCAGCTGATATTTGGCATCTGGACTAGGGCTGTCCCAGTTCCTATGCTGACCCCCATGTCCTTGCTGATGCTGGATATTTTATGGAATATCTTTGTGGCCGGTTTGCCACTTACAGTGCCATAAATTGGCTGATCGTATAGCACTGTTACTATTTGTGGTACAATTAATACATGAATTGCTCCATAATTGTAATGTGCACCAGGGGTATTAAGTCACGTCTGAAAAAGGCATGAAGGTCTTCCCAAAGAAGAGATAGTTATCAGGGTGTGTGGGGTAGATACTTATGTACCAAGCAACTATCAAAAGAGACAACACTGTCAAAGTGGTCAAAGAACAATGAGTGTGTGTGCGTGTCTGTCTGCCTGTGTGTCTGTTTCGAGGTACAGATGACAGTGGCTTATGCTGACACGGCACATCTACACACACGTCCAACTGCACAGTTGTTACTGCTCGGTCATTTAGTACTTGCTTTAGCAATAAAGTGCTAAAGTACTATATGACTTAGGACTAGATGACTGTGTAGTAACTGCCGGTACTGCAGAGTCCTGCTGCTGCGTGGTTTGTTTCCAACCCTACTGTGCAGTAGCTTGTTGCTACTGCACAGTAGAGATGGTATCACGGTTTGTGCCCATTGATGCTATGTTGCTGTAGCAACGAGCTACATCACGGTAGCTCGTCACTACAGCAATGTAGCATCTCATGTAGATGCGCCCACAGATTCATAGTCTGGTCCCAAGCTCAGTCCCTTGTTCTCCAGGCAGGGAGAGAGTATGAGAATGATTGAATCAGTGTTTAGATCTACAGAGGAGAAGAGATCTATATCACTCTTGAGTGCTCCCTTCAGGCAGTGAATCCAATTGAACTGAGTGGCTCAAGCAGGACATGGGTTCAAAATATGTATGGTACATGCATCTTCCTCAACCTTTCCCCACTTCTTCCTATCCAGAAAAGAAAATAAAGCAAAGGCAACAGCCTTCACAAGGTAAAAAAGATGAACAGCCAAAATATGATGCCAGGGCTGGAAATGCCTGAAATCTCCTTTAACTGGGTACATTTGATGATGTTGGCAGCCAGTGGATACACAAACATTTTAAAGGCAACTCTCTCCTCCCTCTTTTCCTCCCTCTTGCAGAAACACACATGCTCATGGTAGCCATTATAATCCCATCATGCAACAGCCTGCGCTTTTAGCTAGTCATGTGACTCTTCCAGCAGCCCAGCCATTGAATGTGGGTGTGGCTCACGTCATGAGGCAACAGCCAACCAGCACCACTTCCTCCCGGAAGAATAAACAGCACCAATCATCTACAAGGTAAGTGGGGAAGAACCTAGTGGAAACCTAAAGACCCCCCACCCCAGTTCAAATTCAGTGCTGTCAAACGGTTGTGCATATATGTATGGCAATGGCAAATCTGCTAGGAGGTGAATCAGGACTGGGAACGAGGTACTTCCAGTTAGAGGGCTTACAACCATATCTATAAAGCCAACTTTATCATAGTGGAGGTCTCAAGCAGGCCATGCTGGAGGAGCATCCAGGTGGGCTAATTAGTGCTGAAGAGTGACAGTGCCAATTAGCCCACCTCCCATGCTAATCAGTTTCTGGTGCTGCGTGGCTGTTTCCAGTCTGCATGAAGCAGCACAGCGTACTCAAGGGTACCATTGGCAGGCACTGGAAGTTTACCATGTAGAGCTGGCCTGATTCTTCTCTCTTGTTCACCAGTGTAAATCAGAAGCAAGTAGGTGAAGCTGAACCCATGTCAGAGGGAGGAAAATCAAGACCATCATGCTGTGAATCTTTCTCTCTCCGCTCTGTAATAGGGTACCACTCTGCTTCCCCTGAGAAAGGCAAAGTCACTCAAACAGAAGTCTGTGAAACTGTGCCTGTTTAAATCTAGTAAAGTGATGTCTTGGCAGAATTAGTGGATATTGAACCACTTAAAAGCCCCACTGCTTCCACTTCAGTGAATATATATAGAATAGAATAGGTATAAATATAACTGTATGATGGCATGGGGTGGCATAAAATTTTAATGCCATGCGTTAGGGATGGCCATATCACTTGTGAGTGACAGAGCCACAAATGACTTATATGAGTCTCCACAAATTACTGCCAATCAAAAATCTTGTTACCTGTCCCCTGCTCCCAGCTCACGCATGCTCCCTGTTGTCTATTTATACACTTCTTTCTGGTGTTTGTTGTTGTTGTTGCTGGATTTGTGGGGACTGTGGGGGCAGCACTGAAATGCAAACAGGGCTGGTATATGGATAGAAGAGTTGCTTATTGACATTCACAGATGCAGAATAGTTTATTCCATGGCCTGTGAAATTCTAGATTGTCATCTTGGTGCCTGGGGTTATTTTTTTACAATATATTGGTATTGTGGACCTGGTTCTCTGCTATTATTGCTTGTGCACTTATTTACACCACTGCAAGAAGAGCATATAATTATAGTTTTCTGTGTTTTATGCTTAATTTGCACTCAGTGTGCACAGGTGCAAATGACTGGGCAAGGCTCAAGAGAGTGGTGACAGACCCCATGAGTTTAATACATTACATCTAATATATATTATGTAACAATGCAGTGTTTAGCATAACTAAAAAGAAACTGCATTCTGTTCTAACATACTGCACCAATACCTTCCAGTCTCAGAATTTCTGCAAGGAAATGGCCTGACTTCTTCCTCTCATCTGGTTGCAAAGACACTCTACTGAATGGTCACTTTTCCTCGGCATTGTCATTGTCTCAAGGGGCAGATTCTCAGAAGTACACACCTCAGATATGCACCTAGAATGTGTCTGTTTAAAAGCAGCCAGATGATTGCATGCACATAGGTTCTGTTGTCCAGGAATAACACTCACTGCAATACAGGGAACAAATTTAGCTTTGTACCACCTTCCTGTTCTCCCCATCCTAGAAATAGTCCAGTCTCTGGCATAATTAGAGTGGTCATCTTGTTTGTACACCCAGCTTATGCTAGCTATGCATGTCCCAAGGGGCCATTCTGACAGTTGAAAATTGTGGAGGCATAAGTGTGTGTGTGTGTGTATATATATATATATATATATATATCAGGATCTAAAGTGGGAGGTGGCATAGGAGCCATTATAGAAATTCTGTATTATCCAAAGATTCTTGTATATGAGAAGGTTCCTTAAATGGTTGAATCCATCAGCTTCATGGCCATTTTGCTTTGCAGTAGCAGGAGGGTTCAGTTTTAGCCCATAATATGTAGTTACATGACCAAAATGCAGGATGCAGAATGTGGTCACCCCCTTACTCATCTCTGCAGGGGAAGGGGGAGGCATGCTGGGGGGGGCGGTATCTGTGACAAATGTGCATGACTGCTGCTTGTGCTTACCTTGTCAAGGGGCAGAGCCCTGAGGTCTTCAGGGTAGCACCTTCAGTTTCAGAGTTTGGGGAGGAAGGGGACCTAAAATGGGGTGGATGTATGGAAGGGGAAAGAATAGAAGGGCTTCCTGTTTCCGTGGGTGACCTGATTAGGACCAAAGGAACTGCACTGAATTCACAATCAGTACAACTCTGGGTAAGATGCTACTTGCTTAAAATCCTTCCTATTTATCTGCTTTCTTATGTCTAATGTTTCCTTTACTTTGGGCTGGTTCCAGCTGCCTTGGCCGATTCATAATGCAGAACAGAGACAGTTACGACCCAACAAGCCAGTAAAACAGGGAACATATCACAGTGCATCTGGACATGCATAGTCTCTCTGCCTTCCCTTCCTAGCCCACCCTGCATGCAGGGTGTCTGCGACAGAAAAGGAATTGGCCGCTTTCAGAGCGGCTGCTTTCCATGGTCCTACATTTTTCCATTATTTGTAATGCTTTTGTATCCAAATGAGGAACGTGCTCCTTTTGAGAGAAGGGTACTCCGTGTTTCTCATTGGTATTCAAAAAGCACTGCAAATGCTACGGTGCAGTCATTTGTTATGCAAAAGACCCTGTGTAAGTCAGTGTGCTGTGATATGTCCATAATTCCAGCCTTTGAATACGTTACCTATTCCTTTTGCTAGCTTTTAGGCCAAACCAAAAATGCAAACAAAACTTGCCTGCAAAACAGAACTAGAACCTTTGCTTTTTCTTTTTTTTTAATCTGAAATGTTCTGTTCTGAGCAAATTTAAATAAAAATGAAAAGGCTTTAGAAAATAATGATATGGGTACTAGTGAATGTGCACTCCTTTTTCATTCAAGTGCTCTCTGTTGCATTCACCCTTTGATGGGTAGGTGCCATGTTTAGGCAACTGATCCAAATCAATCCCCATTCTACTGTCTGTGAAGAGGACTGAAGCAGGAAGGCAGAAAAAGAAGGACTTGAGGATGTTTTTCTCCTCTGCTGATGGCAGCTGTTCCCATTTACTTCCCCTTTCACACAGACACCCCCCAGCTTTGCTGCTAACATCAGAACCAAAAGGAACTCAGTGGGTTTCCATCTAGAACACCTCTGTTTTGCTCCATTGTGTTGCTGAAATGAGTAGTATTGCTGGGCAAAAAAAAAAAATCATCCGTTCTTTCTTAATATTTCATTTCCAACTAAACAACATAGCGAAAGATGTCTGCTCTCAGTACTACCTTTTGATTCTTTGTGAAGAGTCAAAATATTTTGGCTGAGAACCTGGCTCCAGTGTAGCCTGTGAAGTGTAGTTTAGCCAGCGAGCTCAGCGTATAGAAGGGAACATGGAGCATGAGGCACTCGGGCTATAACTCCCATTCTTCTGTGTATGCTGGGCTCCCTGGCTGGCCTGCATCTCCCAGGATACAGCAGGATGAGGGATACCCATGAGATACCACAACAGTTTTCCAAATGGCAGTAGTGCAGTTTGGGGCAGAATTTATTAGTTTCCTGATGAGTTTTTGCCCATTTAATGAACATTCTCCACCAAGTGGGGGTGGGAGAGAAATAGTTTTTAGCCAGCTGTAATGATGAATGATATGAGATATTCCTCTTCAAAGAAGTGCAGTTATCTGAGCCCCACAAGCTTCAGAGCAAGAGAGACTGAACAATCCAAAGCCGGTGACATTGTGGCAGTGGGGTGATCCGAGGTTTCACCAGCTGGTTGTGTTTTTTGCTTTCAGAAATGCATCTACCTATGAAGTGTCATCATCCCAGTCCGTTAGCTCTCCTCAGCGATCGAAACGAGTGAAGGAGAACACCCCCCCTCGCTGTGCCATGGTGCACAACAGCCCTGCCTGTAGCACTTCTGTCACGTGTGGGTGGGGTGATGTGGCTTCCAGCACCACCCGGGAGCGGCAGCGGCAGACAATAATCATCCCAGACACACCCAGCCCTGCAGTCAGTGTCATCACTATCAGCAGTGACACTGATGAAGAGGAGGAGCAGAAGCATGCACCCACCAGGTAAGTGTCTTTGAACCTCAGTGTGGGTTGAGGGTGAGGAGCAGCATTACATTTGAATGAAGTTGCAACTCATAAACCGTTTAGATCAGCAGTTCCCAATGTGTGGTGCATGTACCACCAATGGTACGCAGACAACCTGTCAGTGTGACGCATTGACAGATGTATTATAATTACTTTGTATGAGAAAAAATTGCTGGTAATACTTAAGGTTGTATCATTTTAAATTGGTGGTGCGCAATCTGTCAGAGGTTGGGAACTGCTGATTTAGATCATATGGTTCAGTAGTAGTAGGCTGACCATATGTCCCGGATTGGCTGGGACAGTCCCAGATTTTGGAGGCTGGTCCCAGCTGGCTGGTGGAAATTAAAATGAGCGCCCTGGGCCTGGAGGCACAGTGGAGCAGGGAGGCAGAGCAGAAGGAGCTGCAAGTAGGACGCCCTATTAACACTATTGTTACTTCATAGGTGATTGTTAACACCTGTGAAGTAAAAACATAAATGGGCTGTTGACTCCCTGCAGAAGAGGGGGTGGGGAGGTGCAGGCAGGCAGCATCCCACATTTCACATTGTCCCATATAGTCACCCTAAGTAGTAGGCTCTCTGTAGTCTGAACCAACAGTGGTGTACTCTCCCTGAAAGTCTGTCCAAGAAACACTTGGATAGGAAGGATGATCTAGTGGTCAGTGCATCAACTTGGGACTCTACACCCCTGGATTCAATTCCTTGCTGTGCCACAGATTCCCTGTGTGGCTTTGCAAGACACTCATTCTCTCTGGATCTTAACTCCCCGTCTGTAAAAGGAAGATAAACATCCATCTTTACTTTCTGGGAATGTTGTGAAGAAATATTGTAAAGATTGTCTGGGGCTTATGTGGAGCTCATATTCTATAGAAGCAGGAGCCATGTAAGTACCAAAAATAGTTAGATGGAGCAAAACTGTGGGGAACTAGGGATGTTTATACACATATTCTGGGAGGCGTGGCAGTGGGGTGGGGGGGTGTGCTTTAATTAAAAACACCTGAGCGTCACATGTATCAGCATCCCCACGCTGAAAAAATGGTGGTGGGTGCTTTAAACTAAAGTTCATTGAACAAGCCATTTTTCAGTGTGGCAATACAGATATATGTGAAACTGGAGGCTGCTGGAACATATTAATTTCCACACTCCGATGTGCTGGAATTGCAGCATGTTGGAGCAGGCTCCCTGCATGTTTATAGGAACCCTAGGAGTTTTGGAGAGATGATAGTTCAAGATCCATTTCTCTTTCTAAGTCATGAAACAAATACAAAGATGGGAAAACATCAAAATAAGTCCAGCCCTCACTATTAGTCGAGAACAACAACAGAATAGGCCATGTTATCTTCCACCTATTAGACAGCTGATGTGATCCTATTCCATGGTATTCCATGATGTTTTCACTGGTAGTAATAAAAGCCATCACCACGTTTGGAACTACTTTGCAAATTTTAGGTGACCTCAGCTAAAAGACAAATGAGTGGACTATGAAGACTGAATTTCTCTTTCATAGAATTGATCTACCCAAGCCAGAATGAACAGAGTGGTGTACAGAAGCTGCCACTGCTGTTCTTGTTCTGTAGCTAAAGAAAGGGTGTCATTTACTGACAGTGTCTTTTCAGCACCTATTGTCACATGCACAGACTCAAAGCCTGAGTACTCAAGATTCCCCACCTGATGCCAGTTACAAGATGTCATTCTGTTTTAGGGACTGTAGAGCAGAAGTAGTCTTGTAAATAGCTGAATAATTATAGCATCTTTATTATACTAATTCAGCTGGGAATTCTCTTCGCTCCATCCCTTCAATAATGTCAAGATAAAGTTAAAGCTTTTCTATTTAGAACATGCTTCATGGCAGATTTGTCTTTAATCCATATCTATCTATATCTTTGAATCTTTGTGCTGTGGAGATTATTTGTGGGGTATAGAAAATATGTACAGAACAGATGAGATGGTTCTTGCCTCAAGGAGCTTAAACCATGCATAGAGAAACCAAATAATTCAGGTACGTAAGGCTTTATCTAAAGACACTCTGAATACTTGCAGATGACTGAAAGATCACAGAACTGTGCAGTATAGTTTCATTAAATATATAAAACACACCTTTGTTTATGGGTTGGTTGGCTTCACAGAAGAAGCATATTTCAAGATAGGATTTGAAAAAGGTCAGAGTAGAAACTAGTTGCTTTAGGTAAAGAACTCCTGCCATTTTGGGGGTATTATGAACAATGATATAAAAACAGGAGTGGACCGTATTTTGTGGACAAAGAGAAGGGGAAGATGAAGAAAAGCATTCTGATTTTTGATGATATAGAGGACAGTGGGATTCTCAAGAGTGGCAAATAGCTACGGAGAAAAGGTGCGCCAAATTGTCTTCTGGTTCGCATGACATGGGTGTATGGTGGTGATGTGTTAGGGAGGTAGAAGAGGGAGAAGATGGGGAAGAAGAGGTCAGAGAAGGTGAGGCAAAGGTTGAAGGCTCAACATAGAAGTGGTAGCCAAAGTCAGAGTGTATAAAGTTAAAATAGAAGTGAAAATAAAAAAAGGAGGCAAAGTACCTGAGAGGCATTAGCAGAGCCGCTGGAGGTGGAGCTTCTGACAAGGAGATTGGAAAAGGGAGACAAGGGCCAGAGTCACAGAAAGAAAGGAAGGAGCGAGTCCTGTATGAGGAGGTTACCACCGGTGAATGCATCTGTGAGAAGAAAGTCAATTCACTCAGGGCCTTTTGGAATGGCCAGATCTAAGCCAGATATTCAGCTGGTATCAAACAGTGTGTGTAGCTTTCCACATTGTCCAGTTTACCTGTAGCATGTTGTCTGAACTTCGCTAACAACTTTTCCCTTAGAAAGAGGAGACTGCAAGTTCAAGATATGCTTTAGCAGGAGTCAGTGGCCAAATATACAGGACTGTGAATGAGTCTAAAATTAAATTGTAATAATTCAAAATTGGACAGATCATTTATTTGCTTCATTTTTATGTGTGCACGTGTTAGCCTGGTGTGTGGTAAAGTGCACTGATGGTGCGAAGATGACCAAGGGATTAACCTGACACGTGTTATGGACAGTGTCATATTATATATTTGAGTCAAATGTTAGATATAATATGACTTGGTAATTCATTAGATGAGTAATAACTGACCTTTAAAGTCAACAGGATCTTCTTGGATAAAACCTTAAATTTGATTCATGATTTTCTTTCAATCCACAGGAATAGAAAGTTTTGTTTGGTTTTCTTTTAAAGAGAAGTTGCAGTTGCCCATGGCTGTACAAAGAGATGAATCTTTAGGGAATGGAAATGTTATTCCAAGTTTTGAAAGATTGGTAATATTGGCATGAGCAAAAGTTTTGCCTCTACATATTTTGGATTTAATTGCCATTTACACTAGTGACTAGTGTTGCTGAGTGAAGGAGCATTAACATGGCAGCTTACTCCTACATAATGCGTTTTTACAGTGCCAGAGCATTACAAAGTGGCTTTCTAGTAAAGTAGAATCATGCCCTTTATTAGTAAATGAGAAAGCAGAAGCATGCTGTGTGATATGGGAAGAATTTCTCTCTTATCTAACGGAAAACATGTATGTGAAAGGTTGATGAGATTGGCAGGCTGTGGCACTGACACTCCAGGACTTTGGTCTATACTTGCTTGTGTGTATTTTTACATTGTTGCTGTGAGTAGCTTTGTAACCCTTCAAAAATGAACAGACATTTAAAACTATTGTTAATCCTCACAGTCACATTCCCAGAAGCAGCAGGACTTTGCAAAGCTTCCATGCAAAGTCAAATGGCTCTTTGGAACTGTTTTGTTTTTTTTTAAAGAGAGCCACCTACTGGTGTTTGATGTTAACAGCCTTCCCAGAAATCCCCTGAGATAGCCCAAAGAGTAAGTATTGTGCCATGCCATGACTTGTGAACTGGCCAGAACCTTTCAGTGACATGTCTTTTCAAGTCAAAACCAGCGCTTTTTTTCTGGGGAATATTTGCTTTTGACTTAATTTTCCACAATACACACACACACACACACACACACTACCTTTTTTCTTTCTCAAAGGGCATAGTGGTGTTGTTGGGGTATATCTTTCTCACTCTGTAGTGGCAAATCCTCTTTGCCAGTAGGCGCTTGGCTCACTACTGGTCTTGAGCTCTTCTTTTGGCAGGCGCTAGGCTCACTATCAGTATGTGGAGGCTGATTACAAGGTTATATACATATATATATATATATTTTTTTTTAAGTTCAAAATTGGTTTCTTTTGATATTCTTTACGTAAACCCATCCAGTTTCCCTGTTTGCAATGGCTTTTCATTTCAACATGTATGCTAATCATATGAAAAATACATTTAAAGTTTATCGAAATATATTGATATTGTGATTGACCCACAATTTCCCCCCTCCCTTTTGGAGATTTTGATTTTGTCCCATACAGGAACATTTTTTGAAATCTTCAGAAATGTTCACGGGAGAGAAAACTCTTTCCCAACTAAATCTCTTCACTGCCAAGAGATGTCTAAGAAGCATTCTCAGCTCCCTTATCCTTACAAAAAAGGCATCTTTGAGCTCAACTGCTTTAGGCCAGGAAGATGTCGTATGCTGCTGCTTCTGGAGAAAGGAAGTTTCTATTTTAAAATGTTCCAGTACCATGACAGTTAGGGGTCAGACAGATGGACAGACTCATAGGCAGGGAGCAAAATAGCCACCAGGTATATAACCCCTCTGCATCTTTTGACATTGTGCACTCTTCTATGTATAAATCCTCACTTGGTTACATATTTCTGAAGCTTACGGGAGGAAAAAAAAATGAAACAACAACTTAAATATAGAACAGAGGCACAAATGCTTCTTGGGATGAATAAATTATGGATATACGCAAGTGAGAGAATGTGTGTGTTCATGAGTGAATGACACACAGGCCTGGGCCAGCAGTAATAGCAGCAGGAGGTATAATTTCACATGCTGCCAACTCTAGCGTAGCAGAGCATGGCAGGAAGAAGTGATTGAAAGGAGGGCAGGGAGGAGATGCCCTTTGTGACTTTATAGTTAAAAAACAAAACAAAACCCAGGAAAAAAACCTCCCAAACCTCATAACAGTGTTCTAAAACAAAAACATGGCTGATGCCTTTGCTTAGACAGGACTATTTAAAAGAGAATCAGAGCAGAGGTCATACCCCTCCACCTCCAAAAGAAGGATGCAAACCTTTTCCTTCCCTGTTTTCTTCTATATCCGGCCTCAGAGATCTACCCTCACAGTCTACATTCCCCAATCTTGAGTTGCTATATAGTAGCCACTGTCTTTTTAAGAGAGACAAGCTGATTGTAAATGTCCCATAGACATATAGGGCCAGATCCTACTCCACCTATTGGGAACCTCAGTGTGATCCCATTCCACCATAGTTCCTGGAAAAAAGTTCTCATGCCTGCTTTTGCAATGGGCCATCATCTGAGCCCTAAGACTAAATCACAAAATGCGGTAAGCAGAAAGAGAATGCATACACCTTTTGCATTAGCTGTTTTTCAGGGGCTCAAGCAGGGATCTCACTTAGGTACCTAATAAGTGACTAGAAACTGGCCCAGTCACTGGAACTCTTCACCAGCAGGTAATTCACTTGTTGATTAAAAAGAATAACAGCTATCAAATACCTGTCTATTCTATCATCTGCCCGTACTGTAAGATACAGAACTGAACACGAGCAAGTTTAACTTGTTATTCACATTCACTTAGTACAGAGCTTGGGCCAGACTCTTGTTCTGTTGTATTGCAAAGGTTTCCTTAATTTTAAGTGCACACCTGGGTTTGGCTCTTATACAGAGGGTTTTGGCACTGGCATAAGAAGCAGAGTTGGTGCCCAGAGCAAGGCCTGTGGAAGAGGTGGGGGAGGGAGGACACAAGGTTTCAAGAACAGGGGTGAGGGAGACGGGAAATGGTTCTGAGAGCTGCTTGGGGGAGAAAGCACATGAGTTCCAAGAGCAGGGGGAACAGGGAGGGCACATGGTTCCAAGAGCGGGGAAGGACACAGGTCCAAGGTGGGTGGGGGTGACTGAAGGGGTGCACAATTCCAAGAACAGAGGTGGGGGAGGCAGCAGTCTTACCCATAATGGGAACTCCTAAACAGTCCCCAACTGAGCTGCTGCTACCACCACCACATTCTGCCTGCCTCAGAGGTTTCTCTAAAACAGCAGCAGCAGCCAGGGGCTGTTTTGGAGTTCCCTGTATGGATATTAGGGGGGTGTGAAGCAGGCCCTATTAGATTCGGATTTGGATTCGGCCTGAATCGGGGACAATGATTTGAGTCATTGATTCGGATCACTGTCCTTGATTTGATTCTGCTGAATCTGAAGATTCGATCAGCACTTCGGACATAGACACAGCTTTAAAAGTTTTTTCTACACACCTTGAGGTAGCAGCATGACTCGTGAACGCTGCAATGCTGGAGTGCATGGAGCATCCCATGGGAGTGCAGGAGGGCCCCCCACGTGCTCGGTGGTGAAACCAGAAGTGGACTGGAAGTTCTTCTGGTCCACTTTTGGGTCTGCTGGGGAACATGCTGCCCCCCTGGCGCCCCCACCTCTTTGGCTCAGCAATCAGCTGCAGGGGGACCCTGGGTGCCCCCTCCCCCCCCACCCGACCCAGGAGGCACCAATTGCCAAGCTAGGGGAGTGCAGGGTCTCCCCAGCGGACCCAGAAGTGGACCAGACGTGCTTCTGGGTCTGCTGCTGAGCATGCTGGGGAGCCCCCTGAACTCCTGTGTGATTCTCCATCCGCCCCAGTATCGCAGCACTCATGAGCCCCTGCTACCTAGAGGTATGTAGAAAAAACATTTAAAGCTGTGTCTCCACTGAATTTAGTCTGAATTGCCGGAGCTTTCTGAATCTCTCTGAATCGATTTGGAGGGTTCCGATTTGATTCGGAGAGATTAAAGGGTCCCCTGATTCAGTTCAGATTTGGAGATTTGGCCACTGAATCGGGTCGAATCTCCACTGAATTGAATCAGGGACCGAAGCTTCACACAGCCCTAAAGGATATGCTGCTGGGGCACGGACTCCATAGGGTTGGGGGGTTATTTTAGCACCCCTCCTAACTCCGCACCTGGAGCGGGTGCCTCTCTTACCTGCCCCTAGTTACGCAGCTATATTTTGGGTGACATAAATTTGGTATAGCTAAGCATCTAGCCAATTATGTGTGTGTATGTGCAGGCACTTGCAATGCAGGGTGTTCAGCTGCTCCCATGCGGGCCCTGTTGTTTCACATTATGTACATGCATGTAAAAAGAAACACTCCAGGTCCCAACATCTTACAAGCTGATTTATATAGGCATAAGTACTGTGGATGAAATTTTGGCCTTGGTGAAGTCCATGACAAAACACCCTTGGTATTTCACCTTTGGTATTTAATATGTGATGCTGGTATTGATGTTGTTATACACAGACCACACTGACTAGCCACAGGCATCTGATAACAGAGATAGAATTCCTGCTTTTCAGTTCCAAAAACACCTTCCATAGGCAGCTAATGCTTGAGATAACAGAGCTAGCCAATAGCACTCTCAACAGGCCCCAAGTAACAAGACCATTACAGTCCACTAAACATGTCAACATACCTGACTATGCAGGAGAGGGACTGTGTTACTTCAATATGCAGCCCACTATATTTTATATAAAGTCCAAGTCCTGTCTTTAGCCAGTAAATAAAAAACAAACAAACAAAGAATCAACTGTAATGACCTCTGTGTAGTCTTTAATGCATATTTCTTGTTATCACAAACAGCAACTGTATGTTTCCACTGGATCCACATTTTGTGACTAGAATAGCAGGGTATAGCCAGGACCTTATAGCGGGAGCTGTAACAAGCTCATATACTTAATGCGTCCACCTCATATTGATGCATACTGACCAGTGAGTTACATTTGCATTCTGTTAGACTCTTATGGGACTTGACATGCTTCGTTAGAGAGAGAAGGTCCTGCTCATGAAAAGCTGTCACTCCTAAAGCCTTAGGCCCTGATTGTCAGCTGGTAGGAATTGGCCTCTGTGAAGTGCTTTTGGTCCACACAAGCTGCTATTCCTGCCCTTAGTATTTTGGTCTGTTTCATTGCTTTTTTTTTTTAACACATAACCCAACATCCTTCTGCCTGACCCTCATCTGACATTTTAGGATTTGCTATGTCTTACCTCCTAATATAATCTCTAATTTGCATTTCTGACTCTCCTGCTTTATGCCTTTTCCCTGTGCACCATGAGGCTTCCTCCTTCTCCTAATCAGTGTTTAAAGCCTACAAGCTTTAAACACTGATTTAAGCATGTTTATCACCTCTTGGAAAATAGGCCTAATTCCTCCTCTCAGCTGCACACAGGTAGTTCTGATGAACATCGCTGGGAGTTGTGTGTGCCCCTTCCTTCCAGGGCAGCAGCCCTCTTACCATGTATAGATGAAATAGGATTTAGTCCAATGTCTGTAATGATCTGTAATTAAGAAAGAATAGTATGGCATACCTGGCGAAAGGTGTACTGGCTACAGCAATGGAGACCAGAGGTTAAAAATCCTGCTTGACTTGTTTCTTTTTTAGTGTGTGAGGACAGATTATCCCTCTCTTGTGACACTTGATGGGCTTGTCTGTTGAGCTGCCCATGCTGGTAACACAGGTCTATTCTCAAGGCTGCCATATAAATGGGCTTTCATGACTGCAGCAAGGAGAGTTGCCTCTGGGGCAGGTAGCTGCTGCATTGGTTGCTGGTAAGCAGAGCATTCAGCAGTCCTTGCTAAACCTCATAAAGGTACTCACATTTTAGTCTTATTGTATAGCAGGCTGGGGAGTGAATGCCTAAATTCTCTCTCCAAGGGAAGCAAGAATAAGAACAGCCGCTGGCTATCTGGAAAGCTTTGAGAAGGAAGCATCGCAGTGTGACCTTGCATTTAGGGTTGGATTTTCAAAAGCCCCTAGTTCAGCAAAAGGCCTAACTTTAAGCCTGCAAGTCAGATGATTTTTTTTTCAATATGATTTGGGCCCCTAGCTCTCTCAGATGCTTTTGAAAATCTTACTCTTAATCTCTTAGATAGGTCTGAGCATAACAAGGTATTTAAGCAGGTTCCTGGTTTTGAGCTTGTGAGCTGTCCTGTCTGACTTCTCTAATGTTCTCAAATGTTGGCAGTAGTTATTACCTTTCATAGAAAAAAATCAAGTTGATTTCAGCAGGACTGCTTGTGTGTTTAAAGGTTGGCAGCTGGTTGATTTGAGATACTAATCACTTAGGCTCTGATCCTGCAAATATTTGCATGTATAGTTAAGTGTGCTACTCAGAATGGGCCAGTTCACCTCAGTAGAACTACTCATAGTCATAAGGTTAAGCACTTGCGTAAATGCAAGCAGACTAGGTTTTTGCTCTCTCAGTCCCATCTCTAAACCGAGGATAATAATGCTCCTGACCTCCATTTCTCCTTTTCAGCACAGTTCATTCATTTCAACTCTAGTTATTTGATTTTCTTCTTTTGACCACATTACAAGCCTTTCTCATGCCTCACATGATAGGAGAGACTGAAGGAACTAGGCATATTCAGCTTGCAAAATGTTTCAGAGGGGACATGATAGCAGTCTTCAAATACTTGAAGGGCTGTCATGAAGAAGAGGGAAAGTACCTTTTCTGTCTTGCTGCAGAGAGGAGGACATAGACCAATGGCTCTAAGTTGCAGCAAAGTTGAGATCAGATATCTGGAAAAACTTCTTCACTTCTAGAATAGTGACACAGTGGGACAGACTGCCAAGGGAAGCTGTGGACTCCATCACTGGAGTTGTTCAAGACGAGGTTGGCCAGCTACTGGTTGGGGACGATCTAGCCGTAGCTATGCTTATGTTCTACTATGGGTATTTCCCAGACTTCTGGCCTTTTCTGGTTGTCCCTGCTGCTCCCATCTTTCTGCTAGATGTGTCAGGATGTTTCTAAGACTTCCTCAGAGGCATTAAGTGTTGGCTACAGCCAAGGCTGGGGACTTTGACTGGGGTTTCCCAATGCTCTTTTTGGGACCAAAGCCAGAGGTTCCTGGCTAGAGGGTCTTGCCCCTGTGCTCAGAGTCAGACCTAACACCATATTTGGGGTCAGGAAAGAATTTTACCCCATGGTCAGATTGGTGTGGATTGTGGGGGCTTTTGTTTGCCTTCCTCTGTAGCAGGAGATGGGACAAGATCTACCTGGGATCTCTTGAGCATATATTGATAACATTTCATAGAGGCAGGACATTGTCTACTGTGGTTCCCCTGCTTTACCTATAGCAGGTTAGTGTTTTAGGTCTATGTTGTGTCAAGGTTAATGGTACCCTTATGTAGAGTTAGGCTTCTGGATTGTATAGGATCATTTGGATAGGGATGCTCCTGCCTCAGGCAGGGTGTAAAACTCAATGATCTCTGGAGGTCCCTTCCAGACCTACTTCTCTATGATAATGTTGTCTGTCACCTCATGGTAGAAAACTTTAATTCTCCGCTAAACCTTACCAGCTGGTTCTGCCCTACCAGCTTTCTGTAGCAAAGGACCATCATTTAACATGATCTTGATTATATGTAATAGCTAGTGCATACTGGCTGCAACCCCATTGTGATGGCAACTTACCAGAGGATTTCTCCTTTGAAGATCTCCAAAAATGTTGTAAAATATGAATATTCTAAAATAATAAAGTACCCTGAATTACAAGCCTGGAACTGAGCCCATTACAGGGGCAAATATTTGTATCTCAGTTAACAGTATGGGGGGGGTAAACAAAAACAGCCAATGCCTTATCTGTTGTGAAAACTCCATTTAGTGACTTAATTTTCATTATAAATACTAACCACAGTCAACATTAGAAAATGCATGTCTTTTCTTTATAGCAATGGGTGAAGTTGTGAAGGGCAGACATTTCAAATTCTCATAAATGTGGAATTAAAGCATTGCTCTTAGGGAGATGGGAGATTGCTGAAATATTACTCATTTTTATCAGCCTAATATACTTTTTGCTGTACCCTGTCAACAGTGCTACATCTCCCTTCAGGTATGTTAGTTGTCCTTCTTGCACATACTATTATTTTCTTTATTTAAAATGCAGCAGGCTGTCCCCATCTCTTGATGGAACAGGGAACGCATCTGGTAAATATAAGGGTCTACTACTTTAAGCCTCTTGTTGCATAATAAAACTGTTACTTGAGGTAATATTGGATCCAGTTCTCAGCACTTTTTTCTGACTCCCTGTGTGACCTGTTAATCTTCCTGAAGCTAATGTTTCTATTTGCATAATAGGGTGGCTATTTCTTTCCCTCCTTTATGTGCTTCAGGACAGGAACAGCATCTCACTATGTGTTTTGTACCTGAAACAGTGGGACCCTGATCTTCGTTGGAGCATCTGACTGCGTCTGAGATGAATAGTCTCACAGAAATCTGTGTGGCTATCTGAGCATGTAAAATTACTCACCTGAGAGAGGCTTATGGCAATTTGGATTTTAATGTAGCATTAGTGGACTCTCTAGTTAAAAAAAAAAAAAGAATTTAACTTTTCAGACACAAGAAGCAGGAGGAAACTTGGGGAATTACCACTCAGGACAATAACTAGAAAGGCTTTTGACTGGGATGAATTTGGTGAACCCCATAGCACTACTGAAGTGATATAGTTCACTTCTTTGTGCACTGTAAAAGAATATCCTGGAATGCAAGCTGATATAGGTCTCTGCAGGTTTTGCCTACATTAGTTTGAATGCTTAGCAGTGCTATGACTCAAGGACAAGATGCTCTATCCATAGCTGTGGCCTGAATATCTGGATCCTCTCTTGTGTGGGGAGAAGAAATTGAACTGGGCCTCAGTGGAAAAGGGAATAATAGAAGAAATAAAGAGTGTGCTCGAGAAGTTAAGAGATGTGCTCCTTTTTCTGCGTGCTGTTTTTGTTCCTGTTGGGGCTGTTTTCACCATTAAGTCTAATTACTTAGCTCTTTATGCACTATCCATTTCTTTTCATCATTTTAAAAACTTCAGTTGCTATAACAACATAATGCAATCAGTGAAACATAGCAGCTATTTTCTGTAGTTAAGGTCTGTGTGCTGTCAAGGATGTGAGCCATTTAAGCAAATCTTCCCCTTCTCCTCACCCCCTCCCTTTCCTTCTCTCTCACTCTCTTTTTCTCTAAACAAGCTCGTAATGGGAAGGATAAACCATCAGGAATAATTAGACACAATAGTGGAGTGAATCCCAATAGCACTAGTGCAGACTAGCCTAATGAACTTCTAGCAATAATCCTGGAAGTGTTGATGTTCCTTTTTAATCACTTCTTTGATGTCATAGATAGATTAGCTACAGCAGGACCTCAATAATTTGCACTACTGTCAGGAGACCTGTTGCGAATTAATGAGAAAAAGAATAAAACCCAAGGATTCATCATGGCAAAATATACTTTGTTCATTTTTGTCAATTGTCTTTTATTTCAAACATTAATGAATAGATGCACTCCCTACTATATTAGTTAGTATAATGCAGTCTGTTTGGTAAATTAATGGAAGTTTAATCCTGTGAAACTTCATAACATCTATTATTAAAGCTTTGCTGAAAAACTGGAAGAGACCTCCACAGTTTTGTGTGGGTGATGAGACATGCAACTTTATAGTGCAGCTGCTATAAGCTAGGCTTATATAGTGCACACATTAAAATAGCCTGAAAATAAACCTAGCAACCTGAGAGCTATTCCAAGCTGTGCAAATATCAGATCCATTCTCAGTGTTTTACTCCTTGCTGTGATAGGCCTCAACTTGACTTCAGTGGGAGTTTGCCTGAATAGCAAAAAGTGAACTTCAGAACCCATATGGCCTATATAATGGCAAAGCATTTAGCTGTGTGCTTTATGCTATGGATGTGCCCCACTGTGTGAAGATCAGAGTGAAGATGGGACTAAGGGATGGTTATCAAGGTGTTTCTTACCCATTCATTTTCTTTTCCTTGTTGCATTTGTTTTTCCAGCACACTCTCCAAGCAAAGAAAAAACGTCATCAGCTGTGTCACCGTGCACGATTCCCCCTACTCCGATTCCTCTAGCAACAACAGCCCCTATGCAGTGCAGCAGCGCGGGGGACAGAATAATGGGAACACCTATGACACAAAAGGGGTTCCAGAAACCCACTGCAGCGGGAACCCACGAACTATAATCGTGCCACCACTGAAAACCCAGGCCAGTGAGGTGCTGGTAGAGTGCGATAGCCTGGCACCAGGTAAACTGCACTTCTTGCCCCAGAGAAATAATAAGAAATAAACTATAATTTTTGAAGAATCTCATGGTTCAGGTTTTTTGTTTTTTATCTTTTTTTTTTTTTTTTTTTTTAAGAATGCTGTGCTCCTTCCTTTCTCCCACTTCCCACAATTTGTCCTTGGGGGGCATACTGCATTGCTGGTGGGATGTACAGAGAGGGGCTTGAATGTGGTTGAGAGTCACAGGGTTAAATGGTGTTCTCAGTCACATTAGCAGTGATGTAGGAATAGTATGTAACCCGTAGTGCAAACCTTGACGGTGAGCCTCACATCAATGTAAGTCATTCTTGATCTACCCTTCAGTGTTAAATATGTTTGTTTTCAAGTGGATGGATCCATGGAATTGTTTTCCATCTACACTTGCTAATGTGTCCAGGAAAAATAATTCCTCAGACCCCTCTGGACTGGGCATGTCTGGCTGCTTAACCACATTCAGCTACTCCACTGTTCTGGATAACCCAAAAAGTTGAAAAGGGGACTCTTTGGTGGGCCTTGCCTGGGATGCTGGGCTATAAGCTGTGTGAGGATCCATGTATTTCAGATGTTGCTTGTGTAGGACAGGCATCAAGACTCAGCGTGTTGGGCATCTCCTTGTTTTCCCTCTTTTCCGAGTGAGGCAGACCAGGTGATGTGTTTTCCTTGATCTCTGCCCCAAGTCACTATCATTTCCTGTCCTCTATAGCCTCCTGCTGTTTCCTCAGCAGATCAGTCCCTGGCATCTCCTCAGGGTTTTACACACTCTCCTCCGGACCCAATTTGGGATTCACATGCAGAGTTTGTGTTGTGACCTCTGGGGTAACAGGCATGTTTATGAGCTCTCAGAGGGCACTGTTGTTCAACCCGTTCTTGTAAGCAGGAGACAGTGTGGTGATTCTCCTTCCAAAAGTCACCTAGAGGAGACTTGGTGAGAGAAGGGTTGGGTAGAAAATATAAAATATTATTTAAGCTACAAATATGTTTCCTTTCCTGGCACAGTCACCACCAGTCACCACTCATCATCCTACAAGTCCAAGTCCTCCAGCACCGTGACCTCCACAAGTGGTCACTCTTCAGGGAGCTCATCTGGAGCTGTTGCATACAGGCAGCAGCGACCAGGAGCACATTTCCAGCAGCAACAGCCTCTTAATCTAAGCCAGGTAAGTAAACCGGGAAAGAGGCAGAATGTAAGCCCCTGAATTACCGTAGCATTCTGTCACTTTCTGCTGAAGTTAAGAGCCACAGAGGGTGGTGGATGAACCTGCTACAGACTGATGAAGACAGCCTCATCGTTTAGTCCTGGCAGTAGAAACTCTCATTTTTAGAACCACAAGTCCCGAAGTCCAGTGCTACTGCTTACCAGCTGCCTGGCAGCACCGCATTGTACACACAATGTTTTTCACAAGTAAGAGGGCTTAACCTTGTTAGAGAAATGGATAACATAGGCAAGTGTGTTGGTGCCCTGATTATTAGGGGAGAGGGATAGGATGGGGTGGGGTGGGATGGGATGGGATGGAAAGGGGGGCTGGATTCATGTCAAGTATAGGCTCTTGAGATATAAGGCAGCCTTTCAAGTGATGATTGATGGGAAGAGATAGTGAGACTCTAGGTTTGAGTGAGGGAAAGATTTCCAGTCAGAGGTGGCAAACAAAGGCTGAGCACATGTGTGCATACAGGACAAGTTGGTAACTCATGGATTTCAATGTAGTTGGTACTGATTCCTGATCTGTTTAAAGATGGCTTTTAATGGGAGCCAAGATTTAGATGTGCTCTGATGGATGAACGTCATGCAAGGGTTAAGGTGGTTCTCAATCTGTTAGCAGCACACCAAGGGTGCTGCCCAGGAGCCTCAGGGAAGAATCTCCTTTGTGTTCACTGTACCTGAAACCTGTCTCTTCTTTACAGTGATGTAATTGCACTAGGGAAATAACAGCAAAATTTCCAAGATTTGAGGAGTGGAAACTCACAGTGAGAGTTTTTGGCTTTTGTACAGAGCAGAATAAAAGAAGAGCTGGTCAAAAATGGTGAAAAGTATCCAGCAAGAACTTCCCTCCCTCCCTCCCCTTCCCCCCCTCCCCCCGAATTCAATTGAGCGTTTGAAAAAATTCAACCAGCGCTAAATAAAATTAAGCTAATGTGGTAGGAGGTGGAGATGATGGCATTGTGCTTCCAAAAGTCAGAGTATAGGGTGGCTTGCAGTATTTTGAACCAGAAAGATTACTGAAGAGGATAAAAGAGAACTGACAGATAGAAGTAAATAATAAAGAACAGCATGTGTGATGCTTGTCTTCCAATTCTTGTTTCATGAGCTCCTTAATGGTTCCTTAATATTTTACCTGGATGCATAGTAATCATAAATGACTGAGAAAATCCACTCAATGCAAGCCTTCAGTGGAAGGGCCCAGCTGAGAAAATCCATAGTGTGTGTGAAGAATGCAGCTTGTCCCTGTGAAAAATAGAAGCTGCCCATCCTCAAGAAGTTAGAGGTGATAATGGGAGGATACCAGAAGGAGAAAGTTTTGAGGATCTGGTAGGACAGGGGCGCTGCTAGATGAATCTTAAAATGTTATCTTGCTAATCAAGGAGTAGCAAAACCAAAACTTTTAAAAAAGAAATAACATTGTCTCTAGTCAGGATCTTTCTTCAGCATTAAGTTCACTGTCAAGATTTAAAAAGACCTGTGCTGTCTGAGCTAACCCATCTTCTTGAAATACAGGGATCCAATAATGGGTCTTTATGTTTGCTGACCATATTGGTAAGAGGGAGAACTGTGCAAGAAGGTATGACACCGGGTACTGTGCTCTAGTGAAGTGTTCAAATGTGCACATGGAAAATCAGGTGTGAGTGGGCTTTGAAGGGACCTTATACAGCCCTGTGGCCTCCGAGGGAAGTTTATTTTGAGACTGAGACTTTGAGGAGGATTGGTTCTAGAAGGGACATTCGGTTACCCCACAGTGGTCAAATAAATAAATAAATAAAATAAAACAAGCTGTTGTCTTGTAACTGTCTTTTATTGTTATTCTTTTTGTCCAGGCCCAGCAGCACATCACAACAGATCGCACAGGGAGTCACCGACGACAGCAAGCCTACATCACTCCAACAATAGCTCAGGCCCCGTACTCCTTCCCACACAATAGTCCCAGCCACGGTACAGTCCACCCCCACCTGGCCGCGGCTGCAGCTGCTCACCTACCTACCCAACCCCACCTCTACACGTACACTGCCCCTGCTGCACTTGGGTCTACAGGCACCGTCGCCCACCTGGTGGCCTCCCAGGGGTCTGCTCGTCATGCTGTGCAACACACCACCTACCCAGCCAGTATAGTCCACCAGGTTCCCGTCAGCATGGGCCCTCGAGTTCTACCATCACCCACCATCCACCCGAGTCAGTACCAGGCTCAGTTTGCCCATCAGACCTATATCAGTGCTTCTCCAGCCTCCACAGTCTACACTGGATACCCGCTGAGCCCCACTAAGGTCAACCAGTACCCTTACATCTAAACACTGGAATAAGAGAGAGACACACCCACAAAGAGGGAGTGAGGTGGCTGCTTTTATATTGAAGAACATGACAAACAAACAATGCAATGAGAGGCTCCTGTGAAACTTGAACAAAGGAGTCTTTAAGGAAGAAATGAAAGAGGCAAGAAGGAGAAAACTAATTCTACACTTTTATTTAAAAAAAAAGAAAAAAAAAAGAACTGAAAAAAAAACAAAAATAAAAAACACAAAAAAACCATTCTGCACCAAACTAGAGAGAGGGGAAAGCAGAGGGATCCCAAAGCTGGGTCCTGTGCTTTGGAGAACTTCACCAATAGACTTTTAAAGATTATTTTCATCTGATAGTGAGCTACATTTAATAATTTGTTGTCCAGAACGCCTAAAACAAAATCCACTAGGTTTTTAATTCAATAAATATATGGATTAGGGATTTATCCAGAATTTTGAAGGGTTTATGCCCCATCTTTGCACTGTTCTCCATAACCCTAATGGTGTGTGAGGTGTTTTCTGCAGAGAAGATAGAGGGAGGAGTGGGTGGGAGTGGCAGGGGGAGGAAGGGACCATTTCATCACTAGAAACTTCAGCCCAGCACTGATATGCTTAAAACACACACACGCAAAATGGAACGACTATGTGACATTTGTCAAGATCAGAAGCAATGGGGCTATTTTCCCCTTTCTCTGAGCACCCTGGATAAATCCCTGAGAAATGTTATTCCTAAAAATCGTCTTTAATAATGTATGTCGGATTTCAGTTTCTTGATTTTATTTGGAAAATTTATTGTTAATCCCTAGCCATTTTAATGTAGAAGTTTTAGCTGGCCCCCTGTCCCCAGGTAGAATGTAGCACTATACAGTACATACACCCTTTTTACTATTTTGTGTTGAACTTCAATGATACCAATAGACTATTCCTCAATGTGATTGCACAAAAAAAGTGATATAACATAGGCATGTAACAAATGTGATTGTCCAGGTATGTATGTGTGTGTGTGTGTGTGTGTGTGTGCGCGCGCAGATGCTGCCTTCTCTCTGTGGTGTGTTCCTCAGCACAGCCATTACAACTGTCACAGTCTTAGTTTTACACCATTCCCTCGTAGTGCCTTACCGAACTACAGATGCGGTTTAAGGGTTTACTTCCACTGGTACTCCTAGAAACTGACTGAGGCTAGTCGGAATTTAATCTCAGCTCTTCTTCTTTTGTTGTTGTTATTGTTGCTGATCATCTAGTTATTTTTTCCCCCATGCTGTCAATCTTAGATCATTTGCTAATGTGCAGGTATTAGGGAAGTTCATGGGAGTTGGAAGGGCATATGCATAAATGTCTGTTTAGCATAGTATGGGCTAAAAGTGACCCTATTGGTCATGAAACCCAGTACAGCTTCCTGAAGGGTGAAAGATTTCTTCTGTGGGTTGTTTTTCTTTTTTTTTTTTTAGTTTCTTGTTCAAATAACAAACTTCTCCATGTGAAACTTAATTCTCATTCTGCTGTTTGCTAACATTTGTGTCAGAGTAGAAGGACAGATTCCTCCAATCATTGCTGTGGAATATCAGGCACATTAAATAGTTTGTCTGGAGTGGGAACAAAGTTTTAGCCCATTCAATGGGGGAATACTGGTCCCTTAAAGAATTGTTTCACTAAATCTCCACAGATGGCAGGGAAAAAAAGGGAGCAAGAGCATGAGATAGAGATTCAGTCTAGATTGTCAGACTCAGGTTTTCTGAGTGCCGAGAGTATTTTGAGACATCAGGGCCCTACCCAATGTAATGTAGTTCTGACTGTATTCATTTCCCCTCTTCCTCAGCCAACTTGTAAAAACAAGTTCCTGTAGTGGTAGAACGCCTTTTCCACTTGGTAGATTAATTCTTACACTGGGTCCTCCGCTCCAAAGGAACTCTAAATGGTCTTGTTTTCAGATAGGTTTCCAAAGAGAGACTTTCTTACAATTGAGTGAGTTGGGGGCAAATCTCATGGATAAAAATGGATTTGCCACTGCATCAGTACTTAGAAGTGTTTCTAGAATACCCACATCTGCTTGTGGGCTTGTTGGGAAGGAGAGAAGAGACCAAGAAAAGAGAGTTTGGTGGCATACTTCCATTAAAGTTCTTAAGTCTACATGGCTACTCAGCGCCACAGCTCTCCCTGTAACTACAGCAAGGCATGTTTACATTTTTTTTAATATGCTGGACAATGGCAGGTCGATTCGGAGAGAGAGAAAGAATGATTCCCTTGGGTGGAGTTTAGAACAAAGGCCTCTCAAGAGGGAAAATTTCAAGAAAAACAAGCAGAGCTGTACTATCTTGTCGTGAGCACTTGCCCTCCCTGGAAGGGATCTCACTATGCATAGATGGTTGGATAAAACTGTCTTCTTTTGGCAAGCCAGTTACTAACCTTTGCGTTTGCATTTCAAATTCCTGCGCTATCCTTGCAAAGTTTGATTTTCCCTTCTCTTCCTCATTCCCACAAAGTACATAAAGGATCTGATCTCTGAGCAGTCCATGCACCTTATGCCTTTCCATTAGAAAGACAATACTTTCCATTTATTTAAACCAGGAAATGGATTCCCCATTCTCTCTGTACGTTTCCGTTGCATTCCTCTCCTGTCCCATCAGTTCAGGAATGAAAGCTTCATGCTGCTTGTCATTAAAAGGAAGAATATTGTTATTTTATTGTATGATTGTTATGATTATTATTATTTTAATATTATTATATTTTACTCTGGGTTTTAATTGCACACGCATTCCTGCATCTTTGTGTTATTTTTTTCTCTTAGTGTTGTTGTTGTTGTTGTTGTTAATTTTATTGTGAATAGTTTCTCTCCATCAATGGCATCAGAAACTTTGCTGTGTCTGTGAGAAATGTAGGAAGAGAGGGAAACACACATGGTCTGAAAAGGTAAATTGTGCTGATAGCATAGATGGGGAACCAGGGCACACTGGCTGTGCCCTTGAGGGGATGGCACATTATACTCCAGAGCATGTCTGCGTTTCAGCACAGTTCTAGAAACCCTCACTTAGAGGCAGAAGTGAGACAGCAACTCAAAGTCATTTCCCAGTGGCAAGATTGGGCTGAAGGAAGACCAAGGCTGTGGGGCCATAAGGTCTGGCTCACCATCATCTTACAGTAGCTAATGTTGATGGGACACTTAAATCAGACCAAGACTCCATACACCCCAGTCATGCACTAGCCATGACCCAGTTAGCCTTTTAATTAATCTAAGCCCAGGCTAAATGTTAGGGCTCAGTTTCCCAGAGGGGATAGCATAGGGGTAGCTTCTCCTGGGGTATCCTGTCTGCCTACAAAACTCTAAAAAGAACCCCAAAGGAGGAACCAGTGTGCCTCCCAGTGCAGTCACTGGATAAATGACACTGAGAGCCCCTGAAGGTGTTAAGTAGCTAAAAATCCAGCAGCAGAAATAAAATGGTCCCGGCCTTGCTCTACCATTGCTGATGATTCAAAGTATGTCCATATGGCCAGGATACTTGGCTCATGGCTTTCTTCCTCCTCCATATAGCTGGTCTTTTTTCTTTTAATTATTACCTAAGGAATTTTAATAAGCTTTTTTTTCCTGCTGTATGGGATTCAGATATTTAAGCTTTCCATTACATCTCCCACCCTTACTAGAATGGTGTCATAGAGACTGAGTAAAGGCCCTGATTCAGGACAGGTTTATGTTCCTGTGAAGTCACTGGGACGTCAGCATTTACTTAATCAGGTCTTTGTGTGCTCTGCCAAATCAAGGCAGAGTTAAATGCTTAAGGATTAATGCTTAGATTCTTTGGTGAATGAGGTCTGACAGAGCAGGGATGGGAGGAAAAGTTGGCTTCCCTCTCTCTCTGAGGCATGTGGGATTTTATTTTTTGTGTGTTCTCAGCGCATGCTCTTTCACAACAGCACACATTTGATTTCTCTGGGAACAGGGTGACCATGATAGGACGGCACCCTTCTGTGGTGGGAAAGGGTACATTGCAAGGTGGAAGGGGCAGTGGTTTATCCTGCTCATGCTAGGATTGCAGTCTTCAAGCTGTACCTGTGGAGGAGGCTGGATTAGATGGCCCTTGAAGTCCATTCCTATGATTCTAGCTACAGACCTGATCCCAGCACAGTCAGGAATGTATTGACTAGGGGTGGGGGTTGCAATAATAGTGAATGTTGTCTGCAGTCTGAATTGTATTTAGGTTGCAATGCTAAATGAGGATGATGGGTCAGTAGGTTGGAGCAAACAATACCTCTGCTCCTACTCCCCTTTGAAAATATGGTTTGGTAAATAGTAATACTGCTAGCCAAACAGGCAGACTAAGTTTAGAAAGGAGCCAAGTGCTTAGCATTCTGTTGGTCCTGCACAAATAAAAATAGCTGAATTATTTAGCTTGCCTTTGGAGTTGAAAACAGGATTGATGTGTTTTGGAATGAGCTTTGGGTTCTTTGTGTGTGTAGAGCAAACTGCTTGGAAACCTGAGGGAGGAGGTGAATGGTTTAGTACTGGAAGTGTTTAGTGGTGGTTCATGGTTGGCTCGGTGTAGAAGTGACCCCTTTCCCCATTGCATTGTCTTGGTGTACAGACATTGCCTCTTACTAGAGCTGGACATTCAAGCTGCTGAAACCTGAATGTAGAAAGAGGTGGAGACACTAGTTAACTTAAACAGAAAGAGAAAACAATGGAAAAGCTGGAACTTTTTTCACTGAAGACTGGTCAACTCCAGATGTTTTAAGAAAACAGCTGCAATTGCAGCTCACTCATTAGAACTGCATATGCTTACACTGTGGCTGAATTTGGCTTTCTGGGTAGGTTTTACTCTTTCTCTCTAGTAGTTCTTTCATGAAGCATTCAAGCAAAGGGATGGTTCTATCTCTGATATTTTTCTTCTTTATAATCTCAAGGAACTATCCCTCAGAATTTGGCTTGAAAGAAATTCCATTACTAAACTTGAAGGGAAAGTAAAACCCTTTTTTTTTTCTTTAACCAAAGAAACATAAAAAATAGAGAGAGACCTCCCCCCGCCCTCAACCTTACAGATACAGAATTAAGTCACTTGTCATGACTGTCAGGCAATAACAACATCCTAGGGAATTCCACATTTCTTTCTACCTTTCATTCTCTCTTCCTAGTTACTGCCACTTTTACATTTTGATTAGCTAGCTTGTTGAGTGGAGAAATTCATTCACACTAAATATTGCTGCTATCCCGAACTTTAGGGGACATCAAAAACTATTCTTCTCGCTACTGCTATTCATACTAATTAAAGTATATCCTGTCAGTGGCAGCAGTGCAGCATTTAAATTGTGAGGTGCAGAGTGGGAGTAAGTTTCTGTGTGCTCCTTGTGCTTCTGTAGCATTTAAATCCCCTGAGTTTTTGTTCTGTTATGGATCAAGACAGTGGTGCATCTCCTGCAGCAGTGAAGCCTCTGCAAGGTTGGCCAAAAGCAATGGAATTGTTTATGGTTTGTGAAAGACTTGTACATGTTACTGTGGTTTGACAGTCAGCCCAATAAAGGAATCATCTGTGCTGCCTACAGCCAAATTCTCAATACCTGTGTGCAAGGTCTGAGTAATTTTTCTTGTTCAGGCAACAGGCATCAGGGGAAATAATCTGCTCCTTCTATGCAGAAGTATTTGTGCCCTCCTCCAGCTGGGCAGTACATTACAGTGTGCAGGTTGGGTCTAGGTCTCCAAGTTCTCTCTATGGCCTGCCTTTGTGCATTAAATTGCTGTAGTTGCTCTGTATTTAAGACCTCTTTACTTGTGACAAGACTGTGCCCATGCATCTTTAGTCTCCGAGTCCTTACGCTAGCATGTTATCTTTGAAGTTAACAGGACTTTTGCCTGGGTATAGACCAAATCAGGAACACAGGGCTGGGACCTAAAGTATCAGTCACATTGAGCAATTTACACTTCAGAATTTTAAAGCAATGGTCAAAAAGATTGTGGTAACAGTACTGAAAGCAAAGGTGTTTTGGCACCTTGCTAGAGTAAATTTTTAGAGAGGCATTCCCTAGGCTATCCCATTTTCTAAGTACATGGCACATCAGCCCGGAGGGCTGGAAGGACAGCCCTTCAATATATATCACTGTGTTCCTCCACCATCCAGAGAACAGAGCAAAGCCCAGTGTAGAAGCAGCTTAATTGAAGAAAACAGGTTAGAGCTATAAATAAGCTAACTAAGGACTTAACCCTGCTGATACTTCTGCTCATGAATAGCTTTACTCCCAGTGAGTTCAATGGAATCCCCCAGGTGTACAAATTTCATAGATTCATAGATATAGGGTCGGAAGGGACCTAAGGAGATCATCAAGTCCAACCCCCTGCCCTGAGCAGGAGAGAAAACTGGGCTCGTATGACCCCAGCTAGGTAATTTTCGAGCCTCCTCTTAAAGACCCCCAAGGTAGGAGCCAGCACCAATTCCCTTGGAAGTTGGTTCCACATCCTAGCCACCCTGACTGTGAAATAGTGTCTTCTAATGTCCAGCCTGAACAACTAATGTCTCAAGCAACTTATGGCTGTTATTCCTTGTTACTCCAGGAGGTGCACAGGTGAACAGTGTCTCTCCCATTGCCTGCTGGTCCCCCTGGTAAGTTTGTAGACAGCCACCAAGTCCCCTCTCAACCTTCTCTTGTGAAGGCTGATCCCGTAGCCTCTCCTCGTAGGGTCTGGCACACAAATTTGCTCAAGTGTGTGAAGGATTGAGCCCTAGAAGGCACAGTCTGGTCTGCAAAAGTATAGTCCTTTCAATGGAAAAGGAAACACACAGGTTAGGAGAGAAATTTGAATGTGGAATTAATCTGACTTTCCAGGAATCTCATGAGGCATACGATGAGGCTTTGATTTCTGCATCTGTAGAATAAGATTGAAAATAACTTTCTCCTGTACGGGTTAGCTTTCTCCTTCCAGTTTCAGCAGTGCTGCTATAACTATTCATGTGTGTTTGAAGATAAAAGTTTTTGTTTTAAATCTTTTGCTTATCATAGTTAATCTAAGAAAGGCAATACTAAAGGTATATTTTTTTCCAAAAATGATATTTTTTACTGCACTGATAAATATTGTGACATCTCTGATCTTAACTCTTTAGCTGTGAGGGGAAGTATGTGCAGATTCACTCAAACCTTGTAAATACTTGTGTGTGGGTCTGACAGCCAGGGACTTTTTTTTTTCTTGCTTAAAAAATGTTTCCTCGTTGAGACAGATAGCAATGGAGCAACAATGCTGAGAGCAAAGGGAAAGCTCATCCCATTTCTAGAACGTAGCCAAGGAGTTTCTGCAGTGCTGGCACAGAGTTGATGACAATGCAGGTGTATGTTGATTTTTTTTCCAGCAAATTGATTGGAAGGGAGTAAGGAAGTTAAAGAAAAAACTTTGGTCTGGAATTCTGATCAGAAATGTTATTCGTCTGTTATATGGAGCCTCTTAGTTTTTTGTTTGCTTGTTTGTTTGTTTTTCTATATCAAATGGTTCTAGGTTTGTTTGCCTGTGTTCTAGGTTACTCTATGTGTGTTCTAGGCCTGTCTCTGTTCTAGAGCTCATTGACTCCATTGGAAGCAAATCCACCTGATCAGAATTCTGGATTCTGATTGGTGTTCAAGTTATCCTGGAATTATGGTGGAATACCTTCGGTTTTTTTAAAGAAAGATTTAGATACACTTATATTACACAAACTGTGACCTAATGGCAATAATTACCTCAAATGTGGGCATTCATCCTGGTTTTAGCCTTTTTTGAAAACATGTAGCCAGCTTGAACTTGTGATTCAAAGACTATAAACTCTGTATGGGCGGAATAATGATAAATGCCCACCCTGGTCATTGTTGCTTGAGTGAAGTCTGAAGACAGTGATTCTATTAAAAAATAATAAAAAAAATTAAACCAAGGAATAGATTACTCTTTTATGTATTTTAATCAATTATGATGTTAAAATGCACATGTAAGTATATATGTTTATAGCTACTGTAAAATGCTCTGGCCTTCTAGAAGTTATTTAAAGAGTCACATTTTAAACTAATATGAACTGAATAATAGACTATGGCTACTTAAACAATTTTCTGGCTACATTTTATAGTTATTACAGTGTTTTATAGTTTACATTTAAACTGGTACTTTTTAAGGGAATTTTGTTTGTAAATGACACCTTTAAAACTCAGTACAGCTGCCTCTTTTTAATTTTGCCCTTTTAAGAAAAGAAAAGTACAAGTGTGTCTTTAATATGTATATTCTGTTTTGAGATATAACATAGTGTTGGAAAGTCAGTACTGCTCAAAGAATCAAGCTTATTCCAAAATTTGTTTAAGAAACCACTCCACATGTTTTGAAGATTTAGCAAATATAGTCCGACAGATGAGCTATTCATTTTTTTAATAGCATGTTTTATAGAAACTCCTCGGGTTGAAACAGGGAGCACTGTACTTCTAAATTAACTATTCTATGAAGGACCTTAAACTGGATGAAGATACCTGTATAATGAGAATGAAGGATATTCAAAGGAAGGGATGTGTTGTATTGTTGATAATGTATTCACTAGACTATTGATTCCTGAGTTAGCAAAAGCCTGGTTTGTTTTGATATTTTGTGACAGCCACTCAGAGGCAATGCTGTAATTTGGCTTTCATTCCATTCATCAACAAGTGATGCTGGCCACCCTAGGAACATATTGAACCAGTGAACTAAATACAGAATACACTGACCATCTCTTTCTAACCTTATTGACCAATGGCAGCGTGTATTGGTGCTGTTTCCTTGTTTTGGGTTGTATTTTGCATTTTGATGCAACCCTTTTTTCAGTCTCACTTAGCCATGAGTACCTGTCTAGTTCGGTTCTTGTTTTCTTTCAGTTGGGTACCCAATGAACAAGGTGTATATGTCTGCTGGGCAATGTGGTACTTTTAGCTAATAAAAGTGCAGGAACTGATATTTTAAAATATTTATATCTGAAGAACTGAGCTTCCGTTGTGGGACTCTGGAAAGCTCTCTGCATTTTTCAGTGATGCCTGACACTGCTACATTTGGTGATCTTTGGCAACTGAATGAGTTGCTGGTAAACAGCAATCATGTGTTGTGTTCCAGTATTTGAATTAAAATCAATGGCACAGCTCCTCATTGACTTCAATGATTGATTTCTAGCTCCTCCATTAACTCCATTCAAAGCCATGGTTCCCATACTGTAACTCCTGCTACCAGAGTGATAGCTTATCACATGATTGCTGTTTTGCCATCATCCAAGCTCAATGCAGCCCTTAGGATAACTGGAAAATGTTCGGCCCCTCTTAGCACACAGTCGCACAATCAACAAACACTAACATTTTGCCACCCTCAGCAACTGCCTATTCTGCTTTTTGTGATAGGAATCAGCCCTGGAAATAGGCTCACTCAGTTGAAGGAGCTACTGAGTTTTTGGAATAATTTGGCTTGGAATTTGTGAAGCAAGAAGGGGTTTCTAACACTGGCAATGCACATCCCTTAGAATCTGAATGGTTACATATAGCACCTCCGTCCTCAGAAAGAAAATACAATCTGCTACAATGCTTCCACATTAGGTGGTTACATACAACACTTCTGTCTTCTTTGCTTTTCCCCCCCGTATTTGTTTTTTTTTGTTTGTTTTTTGTTTTGTATTCTTCTTGAAATGATACTTCCATGGATATTCCAGGGCACAACCACTTCAGGTGTAAAAAATATCTCCTCATCCCATGTGTTTCACCAACAAAGTAAACAAGGCATTTTGGGTACCAGATTCTACTTGGGCAGGATCAGAATGTAGCCTGTATATTTTATACCAAACCAAAATTCTGAAAGGAGAGGAAGTGTCATTAATAGCTTTATTAAAAGGAGAGAGAAAGAGAGAGAGCGAGAGAGAGAAAGAGAGAGAGAGAGAGAGAGAGAGAAAGAAACAGAAAGAGAAAGAGAATGAAAGAGGGGCATCTTGGAAGTTGAAGAATCTAGAGTTAGGGTAGTTAAATCAATGGGTGAAACATTTTTCTGAACAGCAAGATCCTTTTGCATACTAAAAGAAGGGAATGTTTCATGGCTTTTTACTGCCCACAACCCTAGTGTACTCTGGATGGAAAGTGGAAGTTAACATACACTGCGCCAAAATTGTAAAGGGGAAGGTGCGGGGAGAGGGGAAGCTGTGAAATACTATCACAAAGGAAAGGGAAAATATGCCCTGGGCCCCCTGCCCCAACCCTCTGTCCTTAGATGGTTCTTTCTCTAGAGCGTCATCTTAGCCCAGTAACCCTATGAAAGCCCTGATTCTTTGTGATCCTTCACTGTACGGTTTCTGTAATAAGAGTGTTAATCCATGTTAATCTTTGTGAAAATTATTGTGTGCAACAGTATTTTCTTGTGTAATGCTTCTTTCCTATGTGAATTGTCCCTCTCTTTTTTCCCTTTCTTTTTCTTTTTCTTTTTCTATGCTTTCTTTCTATTTTCTTTCTTTTTTTCTTTTGGTAAATATGTCCGTCTTTTTTTTTTTTTTTTTTAAGGAAAAAAAAAACAAACTGATGTGTTGTAGACCTATATGTAACCTATTCCTTAGTCTCATATTATAGGTATGTTATAAGAATGGATATTTTACTTGGCTTTAGAATGTTTTACAAGAAATCTAATTCTTAACCAATCAAGTTCTTGCTACTAAAAGAAAATGCTTGTGTTTTTCATCATGACGTTGTGTGCTTCTAATTAATAATCATTTTCGTTGTAGAAAAATGGAGTGAATTTATATTAGTCTTGGAAACTAATAATAGCATTGTAAATTTATGAGATGATTTTAACAGAAAATACATTATAGAAGAATATAGTTATTTTAATTGTAATATTACTAACTGTAGGGTGAGAAAGGAGGTCCCGTTGTGATGAACTATGTTATAGCTTGTTATTCACGGTTTCTTTTTGATCATTTTTTCGGTCTCTGAGGTGAAACGAGTTATTAATCAAAATTTGTAAACTCACATATGCATATTGTATATGTGTAGAAATGTAATCACACTTTGTCTTGGAATTACATTAAACTGTTTTAAGTCACTGCAAAGTCTTGTGCGTCTTGTCTGTCTTCTCACCAGCTAAGATTTGCTTTGAATGTTATAGGGTATGATTTTACAATGTCCCTGGAGGTCTTTGGAAAAGACTGACTTCAGAGGGAAAGGTTTTTTTAGAAAGTGGCATTTGTCAGATTGGTGAGCCTGTTTTACCTCTAGCTTCAGTTTGGAGCAGTCAGAAGGGCAAACCTGCTCTGTAAAGGGTTCTCTGTTGTAAAAAATCTCTTGGCATAGATTAGAGGTCCCCTCTACCTGTTTCTAGGATGTTTCTATATGAGGGGGTTGCCTGTTTTAGTTGGTGCTATTTCTTTGATGCAATTCCTTCAGTAAGAGGATTTATTTTAGAAGCTGTTATGTTCCTTTGCCTTTACAATTCCTCATGTTTTGTCAAGTTATATATTCGAGCTAGAGCCCTCTTTAAGTGTTTTTATTATCTGGTCTCTGCAGTGTGATGCTTAATATACTTTGCACTGCGAGCCTGATAAATAGGGAAGGCAAATAAATGAATAATGTCCCTGGAACTGTACAACACAACAAAACAATGGTCTCAAGTTAATAAATAAATCCTGAAGCAAAACAATAGATATTTATTAACAATAAATGTTTTGGGTTAAAGCCAAGATTCATTTGCAAGGTGTTCCAGGGACCAATGTTCTGTTCTCGTGATTTTGTGTCTACATCATCAAATGAGTGTTGTGAGTGTTGTTGATATTATTTTATCAGTAGCTCTGTAACAGGAGCTCATGGTAGCTTTCTAGTAACTGCTTTCGGCTGGTTTAGGTCCTGATTCAGCAAAACACTTGAAGGCATGTGATTAAGTCCATCCCTAGTCAGCAAAACAGTTAAAATTAAAAAAAAATTAAATGTGAGTTATACACATGTTTACAGTTAAATATATGTCCAGTGCTTTGCTGAATAGGGAAAATTTACTGGATCTGGAATTTAGGGAAGTGACTTTAGTGAATTTTCTGATCTCGGGTACATGGGTATAAATCCACAGTAACTGAATTAACTAACATAGAGTTGTTTTGCCTTCACATTCATGTAATTTCATTACATGATACTCTGACTCTGAATTTGAGTCTAGGGCTGTGATTTTTGATAATTTATTGTCAGAGGGAACATCATTTCCCAGGCTGAGCAGGGGTGCATCTATAAACTCTTTCCTAACTCATGAGGGAAACCAATGTTGTTTTTTTAACTTGTAGACAAGAGGTGAAACTATTCTTAAAGAACTGGAGATGAAGAAAGGTTCAGATTTTGTCTCCAGACTTCCCAACCCCAGGAAAGCAAGCACCTGTGATGTAATTTTCCATCTAAACTTGTATATGATTGGTTAATCTGAAAGTCACCAAGAAAAAGTATAATCCTATTGAAGGCTCTGGGGCTACTGTAGACATTTCAGACCTGGTTTAGTGCTTTCCAGGCTGGGAGGCTTCCTCTACTCCCACTTAAGTCGCTGTACAAAGCCTTGCAGGAAAGGAGAGAGAGAGAAGGATGTGCACTCACACCTGCCTCTGTACACACACACACACACACACACACACACACACACACACACACAAAGAGAAGAGAGAAATTAATAGAAACAGTCATACAATATGATTAGAGTGATGTTGTAGCTGTGATTATCCGGGAAATATGGGAGAGGCAAGGATTTTTATGGGTGATATCTTTTATTAGACCAACTACATGTTTGGGATAGACTTAGGCAAGCTTTTGAATGCAGTGCATTCCTCTTTAGGTCACCTGAAGAAAGCCTGATTTCAAAAGCGATGAGCACGTGCAAGTTCCCATTCATGTAAGTTTAATTAGGGATGCTCAGTCACTTTGGGAAATCGGGCTACTTCCCTTTAGATGCCTGACTGTAGGCTGAAGAACCTCATTTTAAAGTTTTAAAACTTTGACTTGAACGTTTTACCTCCTTTTCTTTGTTTCCCTATTTTGAAGCCAGACCCATCTTATTATTCTAGTCAGCCCAGGGGAAGCCTGCCTATGTCAGCATTTTCCTGTAATGTAATTTTGTTTTATGTTTTCTGCTATGGGATTGTTGTGTAAATAATGAGCAATAAATACTAAAATTTAAGAGCTCCTTGTCTGCGCTGTACATCAGGTTCTGTGCTCTCGGTGCTTTCCAACTGCAACAGCCAGGAAGCGAGTTTGAAACAGCAGTGCACATCCATAGTGAAACCTCTCTTTCAACCCCCTTCCAGCTCAGCAGACGGCATCAAGACAGTACCAATGCGTTTCCTATAGCAGTCAAGATGAGTCAAGGCTGCAGACAGTGGCCTCTGTGCTGTAGACTGCATATCAGGTATTAGCCTTATAACAAGGCCCAGTAATAACACACACCATATGTTTTAAACATGCTGCACTTCAGTTTATTTTAAAACAGGCTTGCTGAACATACTCAGACACATCCACCCTTTATGAACTCCAGTGCCAGCAGACAATCGAGCAGGGATTTAGAATACCTTTTCGTTCTACCAACACTGGCATATATATATTTGCTCCACTTTCCTGAGTGGGGTACGTGTCAGCTGGTAGTTCTCTTCCTCTTTAATCTACAAATTCATAACAATTACACATTGTAATAGCACAGAAATTGAGAGGGAGAAAACAGAGAGAGAGAAAGCCTTTGAAAATGAGGCAAAGTTAAACTTGTTAAAAAATGCATGCCCTCCATAGACTTACAGAGCACAATTGAAAAACAGTGGGGAAAAAAATCCCTATAAAAATAAATTTAAATGGCGACAGAGTTCAGGCTGAATGCAGCCCTATAGATAACAAAACAGCATAATTTTTCCTTAGGTCATTGTTATGGGCTCCCTTCTCAGCCCTGCTCTTGACCTGCTCTATTGCCTTAGACAAGTCACTTCAACTCCCTAACCCTCTGATTTCCCTCGCACTCTGTGTTATCCAGGTAGATAATAAGTTCAGGACAAGGCCTATTTGTGGCTGTATGTATGTGCACAGCATCTGCTACAATGGTGGTGAGCAAATCAGCACTACCATAAGACAAATAAGAAGTAATGTACAAAATCTTGAACTTTTAAATAGAAACGTCAAAGTTAGAGCATCCAGAAATGAACAGCTGTGGGATGCGGAGAATCTATTTGCAAGGGCCATATAACCCATCCATCAACTTCTGTGGCCTCACCTTAGCAACACCTCTCGCCCAACTTTAGGGCTGCCTGAAATATGAAAAACACGTATGTAGAAGTCAAAATGAGAGAGAGAAAGCAAAGGGGCCAAGAACAGTGTAGGTGTGGGGAGAAACAGAGAACGCCAAGGCATTATTGAAAGGGTAATAAAAGGAGGGAGCCTTTTTAAGGCAGACAAAGTCAGAGAAAAGCGAAGTGAAGTAGATGGAAAATAGGTTGCAAGTCACTGACAAGTAGACACAGAAGAAAACAGTTTGATGGAGGGAAAGAATAATAGAAACAAAGAGACTGATTTTCCAGGGTGCTCTGTTTCCTTGATGCCAACTGAAATCAATAGAAGCAGCATGGACTCAGCATATTAAAAAAAACCAGGCCCTTTGTGGGCCAGATTTTTTAAACTAGCTTCAAGATTTTATTCTGTAGGAATGGCTGGTGGGGTGGCAAGGAGAGGAGGAGCAGATAAGGATTTTGCTTATCTTTTAATGCGTTACACCAGCTCTAAGATTTGTTTGAATCAGGAACTCCATTGCCTTGTTTCTTGGGCATGAGCTCCTAACCATTATTATTATTTATTGAGGCTAATAGCTTAATAAGGCTCCAAAGGAGGCAAAGACACTTATTTGAATAAGAATAGTATCTGTTGCTGCACCAGCTAGGATTAAATTATAAAGACTACCAATCTGCTTGATTCAGAGTACAAGATAATCACCAGCTGGGCATAAGGAAGAAACAACTTGCGCACATGACCCTTTTATTTTCATTACACAATTGGCCAGGTGCAATCAGTGTGTGCAGATTTTTTTTTTTAATCCCCCTCCATAGTATTTGTAAAGGTCATGGGCTCACACAGGATGCTGATTTGCTGCGGTTGTGCCAGTGTGGCCTGTTTCAATCTATTTTCTTCTGTTGCACAGTAAAAAAAAAAAGAGGAAAAAAAAACCTTTGCTGGAGTATTTTGATTTTACAAAGAGTAAAACTCAGGCTTGTATGCTACTCCTATTTCCTGTGAGACTGGACAAAAGCTTTTTTTTTTTTTATCTCTGGAGCAGACTTCAAAGTATTATGCAGAATAAAGGCCTGAGGAATTACATAATTCAGTGTATTGAGGTATGAAGGCAGTGTCTTCACACAACTGCTGTGTTGTTCTAATTATACGGGTATGACTGAAGCTTAACAACCTCTCTAGTCAAAGCTTTCTATCTTGAAGCATATAGTAGTCTCAGCACCACAGTCCTAGAGCTCTGACTGATGTGGTGGTGAAATGTTTTTAAACCTGGTCTACACCTAGCTTTTGTACTGGTATAACTATGTTAGTTAGGAACATGACTTTTAGCAAAGTAGTTATACTAGGATGATGTTATATAAGTAGAAAGCTGCTTATATTGCTTACGTGTAAAACTCCTCCTGGTGCATTTGCCTCCTTTTTTGTTCTATAAGGATGACTAGATTTTTTTTCCATTAAAGTAAAAACCTGTAAACCTTCTTTTTAACCAAACTCTCCACAAATGTGGAAAACCCAACCAAGATTTATTGGTGGACTAAAATCCTGAAGTCTCTTGGCAAGATGTAGCTTCATTTCTTTCTGTGCACTCCCCTCCAGTTTCCAGCAGAGGGATCCCGGCCTCTATATTTTAATGAATGATGATGATGTACTAAGGTTTGGTTTTTTTCCCACATTCAAACATGCTCTTTCTCACGTGTCATTCCTTTATTCATACTAAAAATGTTATGCATCTCTCCCCTTCCTCCAGTATTGCCCTCAAAACACTTTGGGGTGCTGTATAAAGACTTTTATAACAGAAACGTAACAAAATCCCAGGTTCTTAGAAATATGCACTCATGGAACACGTGGCCTCTGATTTGTGTTGGCTTAAAAATAGTATTTAAAGGTCTGTTTTTTGGGAATTGGCTTATAGGTATAGATATATGCGTTATAAGGGGTCAAGATGGGTAGCAGGGGTTAACTGGATTTCTAAGAGCCTGGGTTTCACACGCACAGCTCCGTATAGCCCTGGAAGCAGATGGGCTGTTTAGCACAAGGCCAACAGATAGACACAGCCTGAAAGTTGAGGGGGGCATGCCATAACATGAGATCACAGGCTTCAAGGCAGACAGATTGTCTAACACAACAAGGACACAGTCTGGGAACCAAAGAAGTATGTACCATCCTGTCCCATAACACAAGATAAGTGACACCAGCAACAAGGCCCCAGAGTAGCGGCAGGGGTGGAGGGGGCGGGGGGAGGGGGAGCGCTGAGTCCTGGTTTTGGGGGAACAGACCAAATTAGGAAAAGGCCAGGCAGGCTACATGGATGTGTGACTACAGTGAGACAAACAACCAGAGATTGCCATGGATGAAGAGTCATCAGGAGTCATCAAGGGGGAAGGAGAATAAAAAGCAGAGACTTGAGATTAACAAGGAGTCCCTCCCATCCCTCCCTGCCCCTCCTTGCTGTCCCCCATCTGGGTTCCTCCTTCTTCTCCTCCCCAAGAGGGGTCCCCATCCCCGATCCCTGGGAAGGGTCCCCGAGACTGCCATAGACAGAGGGCACACACCAACAGCCCATCTCATGCGCCCCATTGGAGGGGGGCTGTGGGCCTCGGCATCCCACCTCCAGACTGCTGACACCTAAGAGAGAGAGCCTCAGAATGGAGCCTGCATCCTGGCCAGGTGCACTTTGACTCTGATAACAGCCCTACGACTGGTAGATCTAGAATTGCTGAGCATTTGTATTGTTGCTTTTTTTGTTATCACTCTGTATCAGTAAACTCACCTATCATCAACTGGCAGGTGTTGTGGTTGGTCTGAGGGTTTTGCTCACCCAGAACAAAAGTGTAAGGGCTTGGTCCAAATCCAGTGCCAAGAATGTGTTTCTTTTTGTTTGTTGTTTGTTTATTTTTTAAGGATTTAAACTTAAAGGGATGGTAGTAAATATGGCCTTTATTATTAGCATTTCTGATTTGGAGGGGTGGGACTGGAGCTCCCTGGAGAGTAATGGGATAGATTTCAAGAGGGAGTGAATAAATGATGAGGTAATGAGTCAGCTTACTATCTTCCTTTTTCTTTTCAATTACAATGAAGGCATTTATTTTATTAAATTAGTGTATCTTAAGGATTTATATCCCAGTCATCTCTAAGGACCCCAATCTGATTTGGATGGGGGAGGACAGGGTCAGCAGTGACCACACCGGATACAAAGCAGCCACTGCTTTGCCTACCTTCTAAACAGATGAACTTTCCTATCAAATAAATACATTAATGGAGATTTGTTTTCATCTTTTACATTACGTGGATTGATCGTGAGGGGAAATAGCAGAAAAAATGCCACACATTTTGGTTGCCACGTACAATATGGGGTTTTAAATTATTTACATTCTTTAAATTTTTTATTTTTTTTTAATTCACCCCCTGCATTATGAATTGTTTTATGCTGTGGATTTTGATAGTTGTTGCTTATGCAACAATTAATGGTCCTGCCATCGTGAGCCAATCTGCTGTACATAATATCGTAGCTGAGGAATAGAGCCAATGATGTAGAAGGAGTGCAATGAAGGCAGTTGTAGCTGTATGAGCATGGGGAGCAGACAGGAAGCAAATTCGGAGGCATTTCTTGGAGTGGTTCTATGAAGAAGCAACTCAAGCATCTGCATCTGGAATAGTTTACAGCAAGTACAGGGTATAGTGGTGAAATTTTTGCATGATCTGGACAAAAAGCAAAAGAAGAGTGGAAACTTCCCCTGGACATCTGGTACTGTTTATCACTGTTATAGGAGGAGAGCAAGAATAGGAAGTCCCTAGGTCTATTCTTCAGGGACCCAAAGTGATATGACAGCATAATGAAGACAGATTTTGACTAATCAAGTACTTGTAGTAGAACAAATGTCAGCCATCACCATGCATTACCAACAAATTGTCCAAGTTTGGTAGAAGACAGAAAGCTCAGATTCTAACCAGAGGGTTGAACCACCCTCTTTGATTACATTGTTGCCTCCTGAAAGCTAGGAAGTGAGTATGAAAGGTTGGAATCCATGGTTGTGAGTCACTCAAATTTAGCAAGTTAAAGAATGAATTCACAGAAGCAGTAATAAAAGAGTATTAGCTTTCAGAAAAATAACAAATTGAGGAATTGCAAAATCTGTTATAATCTTTAGAAGTATTACTGCAGTGATGTCTAGGAGTTCTGCTCATGGACCAAGACCTTGTTAGCAATTGTACTAAGTGCTATAAAAAGATAGAAGAATAAAATAAAGATGGTCCATGCACCAAATAGATTTCTATTTAAGTAAGTGCTGACTGCAGGGAATGTATTAAAACTCATCATTTTGAAAGAAGGCTGGGAAATCTTGTGAGACACCATAATTAAGGCACTTCAGACTAATTGCTCTACAGCAGCAGAAGTATTCAGGGAATATAGAGATGGCCAATTAAAAAGTAGCATTCAAAGTTCTGGAAAAAAATACCAAGTACTAGAAATTAAAAAAGCAAAACAGAAACCTAAGCAGACTTTTCATTCAACATTCAGTCATGTCTACCATCAAAGAGAAGAATTAATTAATTCCAGCCAAAATGTTGAAGGGAAATAAGAATTGTGCAAATATTCCCAAAGAAAAAAACCTAATTAAGTCTGACAGGATGTTTAATTACCTCTTTGCAACTATCCATCCAAAAATGCCTTAACAAAACACTCATTTTAAAAAGCTAATTCTAAGATGGGGTGATTGTGTGCATGGGGCAACAGAAAAAGAAAGAGAAGTCTCCAAAAGTGGAAAGGCTTTGCGAATTTGCTAATTTATACCTAATAAAATCAAATAAGCTTATACAATTTAATGATATTCATGACTTTTCAGGAGGATGGTCTCAAGTATGGGCAGGTTTAGGATTTTGAAAAAGGGGTGCAGATGGTGTGGCATGTCATTGCATATAACACAATACATATTTTTCTCCAGGTAAAGGGAAATTAGATGCTTTACTAATGTGCTAGGGGCCTAGCACTATACTATTCAGTTTAAGATCAAAGAAAAAACAAATATAACTTTCTTAGAATGTACACTAATTTCTTAGATCATATCTTAAATTAAAAGAACACGAACCAGGCAAAAAATAATCAAAAAGAAATGGTGTCATTAGTCATTATGCCATAGTCATTATAGTTAAATGTGCATCTTTTACTCAGATTCATACAACAAAATCTAGTCTTCCTGAGCATCTTGACAGTGCTTTCAATACTTCAATGTCAATTATTTCTACACCTGGGTTAATATTAACACACCTGAGTTAAGGTTTTTATCTAGAGATAAAAAATAGTCTGCATGGCTTTGAACAACAACATGGCAGAAGAAAGGAAATTTTGAATGGTGGAACATCAAGACCAAGAAGTGAAGGTTGTTAATACCTGTGAAGTAAAGAGAGATTAGCAGGAATCAGGTAGGTGATAATGAACTGTGAAATTAGTTGACTCCCTTGGCCCTGCCTGAATAGAAAGGTCACTACTCTTCCTAGGCAGTTGATTTTAAAGTTTGGGTGGAGCAGGATTCAAAGCTGAGTGCACCACTTTAACCCACCTGGATCCACCCTTGCTTTCAAGCACACACCAGTCACCTGCTCCTTCTCGGATGCAACCAACGTCAGATGTGCTGGTGAAACTGCCCCAGAGATGTTCCTTATGGCATCTCTCAATCATGATGGGAATAAAGGTTTTTGAGGGCAGTGGTTGGGGACAATGTTCCTCACCTGGTTTCACTGCATTTCTTGGTCTGAGGTATACCAATGGGAGAAGAGGCTCAGGGTGTATCCAAGATTCAAAAAGTCAGTCCTGAATCAGAGGAGATTCGGGCTGCTACTTGGCCACATTAGAAAGAATGTAGTGAGTCACTGAGGGAGCCAGACCTCAAATCCAACCAGATATTCACACAAAGTTGCATCTGTTTGCACTCTGCTTCACTCCATCAACTAATCACCAGAGTAGATGGGCTTCATGTGTACATCAAAGTCACAGAGTTGAGGTCTGAATCCACTCATGTCTTCACCCTCCTAAATATAAGGTATCCTTAAGAAAAAGCAAGCCAGAAGATGAAGAAAACAGAATTCTGAAGCTCAAACTGGTTATGTTTCTTGAAAGAATCAAAGGTTCTGATTTTCTGGTACTTTTTCCTACTTGGACCCCTAAATGCTCAGCCTTGGACTCAAGAAATGGAAAATCAAAATAGAAAAGGCTCATAAGACCTTTGGACATGGCACTAATTATGGCAGTCATCCAAACCCAGTTATCACCTCGATCCATAAATCCATCTGTGTTTAGAGTATCTTGTCTGCATCGATAAAGATGAAAATCATCACCCACCAGGGGAGGGAGGAACTATTTTTCCTTCAAGAATTTTCACTTTAGTTGCAAAGGTAGCACTCAGATAACACAACAAGAAGAACCTCTGTGGAAAAAGACCTCCATCTTGATTCTCAACACTGAGTCTTAAAGTTTTCAAATGAATCATGGTCTTCATCATTAAAGACTCAGAAATTCTGAAATATATGCAAAATCTTGAGACTGGAAGATTTCATGAAAAAAATGCAGTGCACAGTTAGAGTAACTGTTAAGAAAAAGTATGCTTTCCCCTGATGGTTTACTGAAAAGTAGATTATTGCAGCCCTCTTCAAATATTTTATTTTGTCTTGCTTTAATGAAAGCTGAAAGGTTTTTTCTCCGTTATCATCAGGGCTCCAGGTTTTCCACTTGCCACAGGAAAACACGGTAAACCCCGGATTTTCTCCTTTAAAGGAAAAAAACACAGGAAACAGTAGGTTCCTCCTTGCAGACTGGCAGAGTTCCAGCCTGCAAGGGCCTGAGGAAAGCAGGAGAAGGGTGGTCAGGCAGGGGGCACCATGTGCATGTCGGCGCATACACATGCACATGGCCGCCAGGCAGCCTGGAGAGTAGCTTTCCGTAGTTAAGTCTGGTGGCGGAGGGGGATTGAGGCCCCCATAGCGAGGGAAGGAGGGAGTTGGGCAGAGCTGGGGATGCTGCCCAGCTGGGATAGTGCATGGGGCTTGGGGCCCAGGGCCGGATCGTGCAGCTGCAGGACCCAGATGGAGAGCGAGACCACGGGGGGCTCATCTGGCAGATGGGGAGGGGGGAAGCTGGCTCCCTGCTGCTGTGAACACTCCTGGGGGGCAACATGGGGGGCACATGCCCCCCAGATTTTTGTGCAGGATGGGGGTGGACTGCCCACTGTGTGCTCTTGGCTCCCCGCTCTGCTGCTCTCCCCCCAGGGCGCCTGCAGCCCAGCGGGTGGGACCCAGTGCAGCAGGGCACAGTGGGGTGGGGAAGCTCAATGTTGCTGCCACAGGCCCCGCACTCATGATGAGGCACCCCCTGCCCGCCTGGCAGCAGCAGGGGTGGTGGTGTGGAGTTATGTTCCTTGCTGCTGCCAGGCATGCAGTGGGTGCCTCACCATGGTGGTGTGGAGCTCCCAGCAGTGACACTGAGCTTCCTCACCCGGTCCCACTCTGCTCTACCATACCAGGTCCTGCCTGCTGGGCTGTGGAGGCCCCAGAGAGGAACAGCAGGGTGGGGAGCCCTGCGCCCACAGCGGGCAGCCCACACCCACTCTCCGCCCCGATGGGCTCCACTCCAGGTACTGCCTGTGGGGGAGGGGGAGCTGGGCTCTGTGCTCCACTCTACCACTGCAGCCACCGCCTCCCATGCGTGGCAGCTGGGGCTCAGGTGCTGTTGTTGGGGGCAAGGGGCTGTGGACCTGGGTCCCCAAGTCCCCGCCCCTCCAGAAGACCTGATGGGGGCCCAGGGGGATGTGGCTGGGGAGAGAGGGGACCATCAGGGCTGGGAGGGGGTCAAGGGGGATGTGGGTCAGGAGTGAGGGGCAGCAGCAGGGCTGGGGGGCTGTGGCTTGGGAGTGAGGAGCAATTGCATGGGCAGGGCACCAACATATTGGGGCTGCTAAGTGCCACAAAGCAGTGGGGGGGACAGGTGCAGCTGGAACCATGTCCTAATGTGTGAAGGGGGCAGGGTTAGCTCTGATTTCCCATGATAAAAAACCCAAAATCAAATGTCAAAATGTATAGGTATTTAGAATTTATGTTATTATAGTGATTGAGGCACTGGTAGGCTTCCAAATTGCTTTAAGATGGTAAATATGTGAATAAAACATTGTGTTCAACTGATACCAATATATATATATCTATATATAGATATATATAGTGGTGCTTCATTTTAACCATGAAAAAACATAGATTTTGGGGATTTTAATCAGAGATTTTGCAATTTTTATCAGAGAATCTGCAATTTTTAAACAGAGAAAACCAGGATCCCTGGTTATCGTCTGTTTTTTCTGACCTATAAAGGTAACCCCTGGATTGGTTACAGTTAAAGTGGCTTTAAAACAAAACAATAGATTTTTATCAGGAATGTCCTTTTTGCATCATAAGAAGCCAGACCCAGTCACGTGGCAACATACAAATTTGCTCTGCAGCTCTGCTTTTCATAATTTCCCTCTCTTCCCAACTTCTCCCCTTTTCTTTTTTATTCTTTCTTTTTTTCCACCATCATGGTTTTCCTCCTCACATCTGAGCAGGGACAACAATGAGCCTAATTAATCAGTACAGATCTCATTGTCATTTAAACTATACAATTTGTTTGCCTAGGGCACTATATTTACTCTCTGGACTGTGAAGCATTTGTTCCCTTGTCTTTCATGTACCACAGTCTCTGTCTCCGTTTATTAACAGGGCTTCCCAGCAAAGAGTACTTAAGGCACATTGTTAAATACAATAGGGACCATTTAAACCAGCTTTGCTGTATCTACCTTCTGTACAGTGCAACATGTGTTTCTCTTTGCTTTCGCTGGCATGGCATGTGCACATGGCATAGGCTTAAGCACTAGATTACCATCTGTGGCAGGTGCCTTGGCACTAGCGCATCATGATCTTCATTTGCATGGTTTCCTGGTGAGTTAACACCCATTTCTTTCATGACCTGAATGATAATCGTTTTTAATTCACTCAACCAGCTGGATGCGATGCTAGCCATATTTCTCCCTTGTGTGCCATTGGCTACAGAAAGTAATGTACTTAACTATGCTAACCCAATGGGTCATTAAGCTCAGACAGACTTTTGACTTTGACACACAATATACTGAATACTGTTCATAAAATCCTACATACTGACCCTGACTGATCCCTTAACAAAACAGTTAAGGGGCTGCACGTTTTTCCCCACCCTTGCCTTTACTTTTGAAAAGCCAGAGCTAATGAGATTTCAAACACTGACATAATTATTTTATTTAAGCAGACAAAAGGCTCATGCAGTTAAAATTCAAATACAAGCACATTAACCATTGTTAGATATTTCTCTAGGGCTGTTTCATCCTCTGTAGCTGGACTTCTTGATGCCACAATTTCACTGCCTTCTCTAGCTACGAAAAGCAGTCTCTCTATTACCTTCTAGTGCTCCAGTTGTCCCTGGATGAATACAAATTAATTATCCTAGAAAGAAAACGGCTTGATCAAGCCCTGCCCCCCAAAAGCTTAAGTTCAAGTGTGAAGTACAGGTGAATGCTAATTATCTGAAGGACTTGGAGGGACTTTTGGCTGAATGGAGTTTGGTTTGACCCTTGGGTCATAAACAAATTCACATATTGTGATTTATTCACAGTGTACTTGCAATAGGGTCTCAAAACGAGGACTAAAGAGTATGTAAGTACCCAAACTTAGTAGCAACAGAGGAATCAAGAGCATCCTTCCTTCTTTAACTGTGGGTAGTTAGGGCCATTTTTAGCATGGTGTATGAAGGGGGCTTAGTAGGGTTGCCAACTCTGACTGAAGCTATTTCAGGAGATTTTTTTCCCCAATATGACGTAATGTAATTAAATGTACTGTTCAACCCGTTCACAACATCAGTCTCCCAGATTGCTTTCGATAGTCACTGGGAAATCAACGCCGATCTGGTAGACTCCAGGCCAATCCGGGAAGGTTGGTAACCCTAGGCTTAGCTGTCTGACCCCCCCCGACACACGGTTCAATAAGGTGACTGGGAGTTGTGCAGTTATAGCCCCACAGAAAGCGTTGATTCAGTCTTCGAGGGTTATTGGCTGGATTCATACAGCTGTGGCTGCTGTAAGGAAAAATGACATCATTGCTACCCAGTGAATGGAATCACTCTGCCACTGCACTCCAGCATACGGTTCCTTGCACGCATGGGCAGCCGCAGTGTAACAGTTGCCAGGCAACCGCTCTGAGCAACAATATGAATGGAGAAATATACAGGTCAAATGACAATATCGCTTTCAGGTTTACCTGTCCTTTTCTGTTGGTTTTTTTTTTTTTCCCGCTTCTCTAGGAAATAATAAGCACTCACATTCTTGTAGCATCTGTAATGCAGGGAATCACTGATACTGATGATGCAGGACACTGGTTAGGTCATATCACTGCTCGTACCTCTGCCAAAGCAGGGTATTTCCATCACAAATGAGAGAATCTTCAAAATTTCAACAGATCTCATTTCTATGAATTCTTCCTTAACATCCAAGCTAAATATTCTTTATTTAGTGTCACGGATACCAGGTAAACTGTGCTTAAGAGCTCCTGTAGTCCTTCTTGAGCACACCTTTCTGGTGACAGGTTTTGCTGCCGTCACCAATTTTGCTGGGTAGACCTGTGCTGTGTTAGTACTCTTAGAGGGGTCCTGAGCTGCAGCCTGTCCTATTTACCAGCTGGGTTAACTCAACAGGCATAACTATGTTTGGCAGCTGTAAGCCTTTTTCCTTTGGGAGGCCGTGACTGGCAGCTAATTAACACAATTAAAAAAAGGTGTTGTCAAAATAAAAGTATGACTTATTCACCTGCTGCTATGAACTGACCAGGGGAAAAGGACAAAGAGCAAAAGGTCTTTTCATCTGGGCCATACATAAACTCTTTTTTCCCCTTGGGAGTTACAGGTAAGTTCCATTCAAAATAGCCACCCTTACGGCTAGACAGAAAGAAACAGAGAGTCCTTGAAATACTGTCTCAAGGTTTCTGTGTCAGAGTGTCCTCTTTAACAACTGCCTCTTGCTTAATCCCCTTCCTCTCAGGGCCAGGGTATTTAGTGGCTTAGACTAGGGACAGAAGTTACACATAAACTGGTTTACGTGATCAGAAACTGGTTTAAACCTCTAACAGAATAGAAGTTCAGGGTGCATAAACCAGTTTCAAAATGGCTGAAACTGGTTTAAGATAAACCTGGTTGAATGTAGTATCAGACTTAACTGATTTAGGTCAAACCAGTTTATGAAACTTGTGTCCCAGACCCCTTCCTGGTTCAAGTTAAATCACAGTCCCCCAACATTTTGCAGCCCTGGGTTGGGCTGTGCTGTCTGCTGCAGAGAGCAGGGCTGGTTCTGTCTCTCTGCTCCCTAGCTGGAGCAGGAAGGGCTGGCTCACTGGCCTCACTGGCTGGTGCACTGCCACTGCCTGGCAAACCCCTACTGGAGTCTGGGGCTGGGGATGGGGTGGGGGAGGTTAAACTTCCGTTCCCCCAAGGAGTTGCCCTGCCCTGCTTACTTAGTGCTGGCTGCAACTGTGGACTACAAATCCCAGAGACACCTGGAAGCAGGAAGAAGTGATGAGCAACCCTGAAGAGTCCTACTGCTATGAGTCTGGACTGCAAATCCCAGAGACCTTGGGGGCAGCAGGAAGAGGAAGTAAGCACACAGTGCATGGTGGTTATGTGCCAGAGAACTGTGCCCTGGTGTCCCCTGGCTTCTGGCTTGTGCCACTGCAGTCATGTGGCTGCATTTCCTGAATCAAAAGTGAATGTCTATTCATTTGCTTATTCATTCAACTTTTACTACTTAAGAGTAACCTTCAAAGACTGAATCAATTTAGCCTTGGGCTTTTTGACTATGTGTACTTAGCCTTAGTGTCCCCTTGGATCATAGACTGGGAAAAATTTAGGTGCTTACCTAGGTGGAATCAGGCTTACCTAGCTGGGTATTCCCTAATTTAAAGCTCCCTGATTTTTCTTTAAGAATGCTTGGTATTATTTTTTTATCATCTCTCATCGTGTTGCTTCTTGCTTGTTCCCCATAACTACCTCTTTTGATCTAATTCCATGTAAGCAGGTAAAATAATAGCAAATAGGTAAACTGACGTGCAAGTGATATTCATAAAGATAATACAGACAGCTGCCTTATTGTCCATATGTAGTGTCATCCTGTCTTTTTCAGTAATATTCACGTGGATCTTCAGTGGGTGAATTCAGGTGGAGTAGTAGGAAATTTGAGGAGCCATAAATCTCGCAGGGCCACATTTGGATGTAACACAATAGAGAAAGAGACTGATGGGTAACACAAGGACTAACTTGCTAAAAGCTTAAAACAACGTGTGTCATACACCTAACCAAAAAAAAGCTAGAGATCTCTCAAATGAGCCTGGGGATGTCATTCACTAGTCATATGAAAAAGGGAGCTGGATATAAAGAAGCATTTCCTTACTGTTAAATGAGATTTGCCCATTAATCAACCTCCATCATATTCCTCTCCCCATGGCAGCTGTCCCTAGAGGAATGATTCAATTGCATGCATAAATCCCATAGATTTCCCATTTAATGTTATTCTTGATTGTAACAGGGCTCACAATACCCTGTTACTGAGGGAACAGATTCCTCCCGGGGTGGGGAAGTGGGGGTCACCGGCAGGTCAGAGTCCAAAACCGAAACTTAGCTCAAGTGCAGCTGTCCGCAGCTGACCCTGCTGAAAGGGACGAGCCCTGGAGATAAGAGTGGAGGAAGCCAAGTAGCAAATCCCCAGCAGGGGCCTGGGGTGAGGATGGCAAGAGGAAGCCTCCGAGCAGAGGTAAAATGATGAATTGAGTTCTGGAGGGATATCGGTCTCCAAACTTGCAGAATTTAGGTAATTCAAAGAAAAAAGAGGATACTTACTTGATTGAGGACTGACAGTTGGCATGTAAACAGTTAGCGTGTTTACACATGTATTTACGCATGCCTAAACTTAATGCACCTTTGCTGGTGCATTAAGGCAATTTAGGCACATGTCTACACGTGGTCATGCTAATGCCCATTAAGGCGTATTAAATTTAGGCGTGAATAGCTAAGTTGTATTAACACACATGCAGATGTGCTAATGTGCATTAACATGGTGTGTGCCCTTTGACACGCACTACGTCAATGCACATTAGTGCATCTACACATGCACTAATGCAATTTAGCTATTCGCACCTAAATTTGATACCTGCTTTATGCAAGTATCAAATTTAGGCTCATATACCCTTAAATCACCATTCTGAAGGCACATTAAGGGCATGGATGTGTAGAGACATGCTCTTAATGAACTTAAAAAATGGAAATTTTTAGGTCAGTCTGTTTAAAAGAGGTACGTGAAGACGTGCCCAGTGATAGCAAATAAGATTCAAGCAAAATGACTATAGAGTCCTACTTTTTTACCAGTTCTAGGGTTTCACAATGAGATGGTATATCCAGCAGTTACACAAAAGCCACCTTGTGGTTCTTGCTTTAATCTCTCGGTGAGCATGTCAGCAACCTGGCAGGTTGGGGACTGGGGCCCCGCTATCAGCTGGGGCTGCTCTGACCCAGCTCAACATGCTGTGCTCCTGAGTGCACATGTAAACATGGCACCCAGGAAGCAATAAGCTTCCAGAGTTTATTGCTTCACATTAATTGTACATGTAGATGTGCCCTGTGTGTGTTGTTTTTTCCTTTGTTGCATCCTTCTAGCTTTGCCGCCGCCTCTTCTTCGGTTTTACTTGTGCTCTTTCTCTGCATATTCTTGCAAACTCTTGCAATGTACCTCTCTAATATAAATTACATTTAAATTAAAGCTCAGGATGAAAGGAAATGCATGAGCTTACATTTTAGGAAAATAAATCAAGGGAAGCATCCCAGGGGCAGAGGATAATTTAACAGCTAATGTGCCTGGCTTTAGACATGGAGTGCATTTCTTGATAAAGCAACTACATCTGAAGAGAACTTTTTAAAGCAGTCACACCTGGAGTAGGCAATAATATCTAACTGATAGGCCCTCGTCCGTAGATTCTCATCAGGGGATGTGGCCAGGCCAGGATATCAAGACCCTGCCTTTGTGTATGGTTGAAAGTTAGGATGTCCCATAACTACAGGCGAGGGATTATGACACACAGGGACACAGTGTGGAAAAAGGTAGAAGTGGCAAAGGTTTAAAACCCCTGCTCTGACTTACAAGTCCAGTACTGGGCTCAGTGCAGGAATCCCTGAATGACATTGTATGGTCTGTGTTATGCAGGAGGTCAGACTAGATGGTCAGAGTGGTTCCCCCTGGCCGTGACATCAATGGCTCTAAGTCTACATGGCACAATTCAGTGTTTTGGAGAGATACCTGAGCTGGCTTTGAATGAGCTACCCATTCTTCTGTCTGCACACTGAGGATACTATCACTGCAAATAGGCCCCAACCCTGCACTGCAGTCTGCTAGCACAGCTGTTGGAGTCCAAGTTTTTCTCCAATACTACCCTAGTGGATCAGAATTATGTATATTAATATAAATGAAATAGAAATCAGTATTTCTCCATGCTGTTGGTAGATATTCAATCTTGGAAAGAAAACTATATCTTTTAAGCGCACATACTAAAATATACTCCACAGCTTATAATTTTTAAAGGCACTGAAAAAGCCTTTGTTGTTACTACTTAATTCACTTTTTATTTAGTATCCTGCAAGCAAGGAATTGAAATTCAGTATTTTTCCCTTTCTCCATACCATATATATGTACTGTCATTTGTTACTTCAGGGCAAATACGGTTGTTTGCTCTTGTATAGATGCTCATGTGAGATGGGTTGCTGGTATTGATTTCTGTTTGAAAAATGGCATCCAAACATTCATAAATATTAAAAAAAAAAAAAATTTGCAAGAAGATCTCAAGGATAGGAAGGTGAGAAAAAAAATGGGACTGGTAGCATCCATTTAAGCTTTCCTGAAACTTTGGGTGGAAATAAAGAAATAAATAGCATGTGGTTAGAATACACTGCTGCTTGTTGCATGGCATCATAGTCAGGTGGCTGGTGAAAAAGATCCCAAAATTTGCATTCCAAAAAATACCCTGGAAACTAGAGATTCAGTGTAACAAAATTCCCAAACTGTAATGTGAGAGAGCATGTGGCAGCATCAGGACAACCAGTCTATTTATTTCTGTCTGGTCTTGCTGGTAAATAATTGCTGAGGCTTCTGTCACAATCAGTCACATTCTCAGAGTAAATTTGTGACAACGAATATCGCAAGTGATCCCCTGGAATGATTAAAAGGGTATTTAGACAAGCTAGCATCTGGTGTTTGGAAAGAGAAATTGTGGCCAGGATGTGAGGTATGGATGATGCAGGATGACACAAAGAGAGGGAAAAATGGAGGCAGGAAAGGATCCCTCTGGATCCACCCCAGACTTTGAAGACCTACTAAAAACACTTCTATCAAGTGTATATTTTAACCCTTTCTTTTCATTTTCAATGCTCTAATCCTCTGACACGTCTGTGACTGGGTACTGTAGGGTTCTCCTAGTCATGAGAAAGTCACTTAGGAAGCATGTTGAGCATATGGTGCAAAAAGAGATGCACTGCCCTGCCAATTAGTATTCGTATTAAAAAGAGCAAATAGCAATATAATCATGATCTCCGGTGAGATAAGAATGAAACCTGATAGAACATATTTGACAAAATTGAATAGAAGCATTGTACCTTGTTGCCTAATTTTATAATTTGAAACACCAGTTGGTATTGAAATGGAGTAAACATGTATGTATCTGAAGGTGAAATGTATAACAAAAATAGTGAGTTTGCCCTATACTGCTCCTTTATGCAGTCTAAAGACTCATTTGACTTTCTTATTTCTTTCAGTTTTTTAAAAATTTAATTTATAAATACCTAAAATGCTAGTTCCTCAGATCCTCAAAAGCCTTGACAAAATAGTGGGAAGACCTGAGTTATAATGTCTATGTTTCTGACAAGGTGCAGCTATCTCTTCCAGGAAATGGCAAAGGAATGAGTCGGCGGTGTGACGAAGCCATCAGAAAAGCTAATGGCACTTTATCATGCATCAGCAGATGCATGACGAATAGATCCAAAGAGGTGATACTTCCCCTCTATCGGGCGCTGGTCAGACCGCAGTTGGAGTACTGCGTGCAATTCTGGACACCACACTTCAAGAGGGATGCGGATAACCTGGAGAGGGTACAGAGAAGGGCCACTCGTATGGTTAAGGGCCTGCAGACCAAGCCCTACGAGGAGAGACTAGAGAACCTGGACCTTTTCAGCCTCCGCAAGAGAAGGTTGAGAGGCGACCTTGTGGCTGCCTATAAGTTCATCACGGGGGCACAGAAGGGAATTGGTGAGATTTTATTCACCAAGGCGCCCCCAGGGGTTACAAGAAATAATGGCCACAAGCTAGCAGAGAGCAGATTTAGACTAGACATTAGGAAGAACTTCTTCACAGTTCGAGTGGCCAAGGTCTGGAATGGGCTCCCAAGGGAGGTGGTGCTCTCCCCTACCCTGGGGGTCTTCAAGAGGAGGTTGGATATGCATCTAGCTGGGGTCGTCTAGACCCAGCACTCTTTCCTGCCTATGCAGGGGGTCGGACTCGATGATCTATTGAGGTCCCTTCCGACCCTAACATTTATGAATCTATGAAAACTACAGGTCAGCTCAGGTAAACATTTGCAAAAGTGGCCTGATTTTAGGTATCTTTGCTCCTGGGTAACCAAGCTGAGACAAGTTGAGGGGCTGATACTCAGAGATGCTATGTATTTAGAAATCCAACTGAAATGGATGCTTCTCAGGTGCTTTGATTCAACTGAGGAATACCGGTGCTTTTCAGAGTGGAGACAGGACAACTTCCCTACCTTTATTTTAAGAATGCCACATGATATGGCACCATCATATCAAGATGGAAGGGTTGGGAATTAACTCTGCTTCTATGGTTTTCCTGGAAGGTTGGTTCCATTGGTCTCTCTGGGGATACCTATCTGGTTTGGTCAAACTTGCTTCTTATGGTAGAATCAAAGTAGGAGAATCCAAATCATGTCCTGACTACCTATTAAAAAACCATTACATGAAGAAAAAAAGCTTTGTTTTGGATCCCAGGACAGTCTCCACATTGCTCTAATCCTTTTATGAATAACCTTACCAATAGCCAAACCACTGTGAGTCCATTGATTAACATGTGTGTGTATGTGTGAGAATGTAGATTTTGGTATTTAGGTACCACAGTGATCAATACCTCTTACCCCCAGGAGGAGGTGCAAGGTGGTGGTGGCAGAGAACTCCCTCCTGCGAGGCACTGAGGGACCCATCTGCTGTCCAGACCCCCTAGCCCCTGAGGTCTGCTGCCTCCCAGGGCTTCACATCTGAGATGTAGCAGAGAAGATCCCCAGGCTCATCCAGCCCTCTGACTACTACCCCATGCTCCTCATCCATGTGGGAACTAATGACACAGTCAGGAGTAATCCAGACTGGGTCATGAGTGACTACAGGGCTCTGGAGGCTGGGCTTAAGGGGTTGGGGGCCCAGGTAGTCTTTTCTTCTGTGCTCCCTGTTTCAGGCCACGGTCCCAGAAGGGAAGGCTGCATTGAGGAAGTGAATCGGTGACTCTGATGTTGGTCTCACTGAGAAGGCTTCAAATTCAAACATGTCCAGGGACCAAAATACAAGTAAGCACTGTAGATAGGAACACTGGGAGAACCACTGTTGCGGGAGCTGAAGGAATTAGTTCTCCATCAGTGGGACAGGAAGACGAGGGCCTCAGTAGGAGGACTCAGGTGCCTGTATATTAATGCCAGGAGCATGGGGAACAAGCAGGAGGAGCTAGCCCTCCTACTTTCCAGTGTGCATTATGATCTAGTAGGGGTTATGGAAACCTGGTGGGACTCATCACGTGACTGGAGCGTAGCTATAGAGGGCTACACCCTGCATAGAAGGGACCAGGTGGGGAAAAAAGGTGGAGGTATTGCTCTCTATGTGAAAGAGCAGTACACCTCCTTGGAGGCCAACATTGACTCCACAAATGGACAGCTTGAAGCCCTCTGGGTCAAGTTGTCGGGGGCAGGGAGGGGGAACATGGTAAGATAGACCTAACTGTAGGTGTATACTACAGACCACCAAACCAGGGGGAGGAACTCGATCTGGAGTTCACCCGAGAATTGACTGAGGCCACACATGCACATGACATGGTCATCATGGATGATTTTAATTATCCAGACATCTCCTGGGAGGAACACTCGGCCAAGCTGGATTGGTTACGATCCTTCCTGACCTGTGTTGAGGAGCTCTTTCTGACTCAGGAGGTGCATGGACCAACCAGAGGTGACGTTCTGCTAGACTTGGTCCTGGCCAAAGGAGGCGACCTGGTGACTGACTTAAATATAGAGGGAAGTCTAGGCGACAGCAACCATGAAACCATCATATTCACCATCATATTCACTGTCCGACATAAGACAGACAAATCACATAACAGGATTGAAGTCTTGGACTTCAAAAATTATGGTTCTCTTAATAAAGAAGAAAGAGGCTTATAAACAATGGAAGCTTGGGGTGGACCCCAAGGAGGACTATTCCATGATGGCCTGCATTTTCAGGGAAAAGATAAGACAGGCTAAAGCAGCGATCGAACTTAGATTAGCAATGGGAATCAAGGACAACAAGAAGTCTTTCTTTAGGTACATAGGGAACAAGAGGAAAACAAATGGGAGTGTGGGGCCATTGCTCAACAACGCAGGAGAACTGGTTACTGGTACCCAGGAGAAAGCTGAACTCCTGAATGACTGCTTTGCCTTGGTCTTTCACCGGACCAAGGGGAAAATCATGCCAGGTAGAGTACAGGATGAACACGGTAGGAATAATCGCCTTCCTACTATTGCCGTAGAATTGGTGTATGATCAATTAAAAAATTAGATGTACACAAGTCAGCAGGACCAGATGAGCTTCATCTGACAGTGCTGAAGGAGCTGGCTGAAGTCATTGTGGAACCCTTGGTGAAAATCTTTCACAACTTGTGGTGCTCTGGAGAAATCCCTGAGGATTGAAAGAGGACCAATGCTGTGCCCATCCACAAGGAGGGCAGGAGGGAGGACCCAGGTAACTATAGGCTAATGAGCTTAACTTCCATCCTAGGGAAAATCCTAGAAAAGTTCATCAAGGAGTCTATCTGTGATAAGCTTGCAGAAGGTAAGATTCTGAATGACAGACAGCATGGCTTCATCGCAGGCAGGTCTTGCCTTACCAACTTCGTCTCCTTCTATGACCAGGTAACTCGCCACCTGGACACAAGAAAGCAGGTTGACATTGTAGACCTTGACTTCCAAAAGGCCATTGATCTAGTATCCTATGATGTCCTTGCAATGTCCCTCCCCTTCCAAGTCTTAGATCCACCCATGTGAGAAGGGGAGATTTTTAGTGCATTTAAAACAAACAAAGAAAATTCTCGACCCTTTCGAAGGATGTAACATGTGCTTCCCTTACACTTGGACTGGGAAGGCTAGCAGTGTGTTATAAACACTGAAGAGCCTTGTGGCATTTGATATTTTTTTCCCCACCTTAAAGTCCCAGATCCTGAAGCCATGTGATTGAGACAATCTCAACTTTCAAGTAAAAATACCACCCCCCCCCATATATGTCTAATGTTATTGGTCCTGGAGAGTAAATTGAAGATATGAATTCAAAAGGAACAAAAGCCAGAAGGCAAATAAAACTACAAATGCATTAATAATGTGCTAATCTTGTAAGTTTTGAGTATGTAGGGCTGGCAGTGCTACTGACAATATCATAACCTCATGTACTCCAGAACCACAGTAAAAGGGAGGAAATTCCCAGTTTAGCCTTCAGTCCTGTTCCCTCTCCTTTTGTACCTGTGCAACTGAAAAGGCCTGTAGAGAAACAATTGGGGTAAGAGAGTTTTAGTTATTCTCATAATGATACAGCAGCAAATCTATCTAAAATGTTCACACAAATTAGATTTCTTTAATGTGCCTCTGGCTGCAGACAGTAAAAACCTCTTACATGGTAGAAGACCCCTGAAAAAAGTACTCCATTTTACATTAACAGCATTTTCTCTAACGTGCAGACCTCAGATTGTAATTTGTATGTGACAACCAAGGAAACAGTAGGATTGTGCCGTGGGAATTCAATTTAATGTTTTGCATTATGCTTTGCATTAGTATAATTGTATAAAATTGGGCTATTAGTGTCATTTTTTGCAGATTGTAATAACATAAAACAAAGTAAAATATTTCCAGTGTATAAATTCAATTAATGGGTTAAAAAAGGAGGCAGGATTGGTTTGAATCTTGAGACAATTAAAGGCTAACTGCACTGAGCATGTTTATTAAATACATAAGCATGTCCTAACAGTATTTTGAGCCTCACAGGTGACTTAAATGGAAGTTCAAAGGGAAACTTTTTCAAAGATCAAAACCCATGTAGAATTTAGCACCTAACAATAACTTTTACTGCCAGAAATATTAGTTAATGTGGCCTTTACCTGACCTTAATTTTATGTTTCGTAAAATATTGCCAAAAAGAATTTGAGGGGAAAAGTTTTTTCCTTCAGACCATGGACGACTGGTGCCTCCTGGCTCTGGTGGGGCACCAGCTGCCAATCACTGACCAGGGGAAAGGGCCCCCCAGGAGCCAATCGCCACTGGGGCAAACCAGAAGTGCTGGCAGCAAAGCAGAAATGCCACCAGCGCTTCTCTGGGGGGGCACCAGCCGGCACTCCTCACTTTCCAGCTGGTGAGGGCCAATTTTTTTTGGGGGGGGGGGGGGGGGCATGTGCCCCACCATGGCCCCCTATGCATCACCTATGCTGCAGACTACTGCTGCTCATTTCAGGAAGCCTCCTCACTGTGAATGCATATTAGCAGAAGTTGCACCTGGTGCCTTCTAACTATTCATGTGGGCAGTATTGCTCTGTTCTGTTACTCTCCTATATTAAAGTATAAAAAATGTAATTGGATAACCTCCCAAACCTTTACTGGTCTTAGTTTCTCAGTTTTAACATCTGTTACCCTGCAGTTGCCATTAGGACTCTGACAGACAACTCAGAGATAGCACTTCTAAACACAGATCCCTCTTGGAAGAAACTCGGTAGAGATACCATCTGTAAGCATAATTTTTGCCTTTCAAGTTCTCAAGACACATAGATTTCAGATACTTATGTCCATTGTTGATTCACTTAAATTAACTGTCAATGTGTGTAGTTCCTCATGCCTGTAAATGCATCCTTTGGCTACCTCAGAGAAGGGTTGAGAATGGATGCACTTCCCTTGCATTTATGTTTTTGTCATCAAATGCTTAGGAAAACATGCCAGACAAATGCTGAGTAGGATCACTTAGGAGAATGTATGGGTTAGAAGTGTCTTAACAGTTAAATCAATCCCTGATTTGGTTGTCTCTACCCTTCCATTAAAAACGTAAATCATTCCATTAGTTCTGTTTCTTTTTGTTATGAAGAATGTCTTACATTCAAAAGTTTGTCTAACTCTCTTTGAACTCTGTAGTTGGTCCAATAAACATATCACCCTATGAAATCCTTGTCTCTTGCATATTTTCTGGACCATCATAGCTACAGCATCACTCTAACATTACCTTTCTGTTATGTGTTCCTAGAGAATACCCTAATGCCTGAACACACATTTTCTATATCTGTGGTGAGTAGTTAAATTCAATTCCTAATGCCATCAACAAAAAACCAATATGAGAGTAAGGAAGAAATAATAATGTCAAGTCAGGTATTTCAGATTTACGTACCATTTGCAATAAAATTTTGGGTAAGAGATAACAATAATATTGTAGGTTTTGAGTCATTAGACTGAAGAGCCTTTTGTGCCATCTAATCATATTCTTAACAATACATTTTTCTAGTGTTCTGTCCAGTTGAGTCCCAAGATATGAGGTAGTTATCACTTTCCTTGAGGAGGCTATTACACAGCTGAATACATCTCGCCAAATGAAAGTTTAGCATAGTTCAGGAAATGTGACCAAGAGCTAGGAAAGGCATCACAATACAAATCAAGTTTCTGGTTAAGCCAACAGAGATCAGGGATAAAACAGTCCCTCCATCAAAAAGGCTGAGGAAGCAATTCAAGAAAAGGCTGAGAGAGAAGTCCTATATGAAAACATAGTGATAAGCAGTCTGGCAGGACCCTGTGAAGAGCAAGATGAGTAAAAGTAGGGATTATGGGCAAAGGGAACATAAATGGCTTGGGGTGGGATGTTACCATCTTGTCCTGGGGCTTATGGCTGGAGATTTTAAAGAGAGTCGGAGAAAGTCCTTTCTCATCAACAGGGGAGATGGAGGGAAGGAGGAAGTCCTACTCAGTTGTTTCACTAGGGAAGGTCAAATCACTACTGCAGAGCATTCTTTTGTTGACAAAGTAGTGTACTAAAGGTGAGGATTATGGGCCAAATTTCCAGGAGTGCTCTAACGCCCAACAACTCCTGTTGAAAATGTGGCTATAAGCTTACTAGGCAGATGTGGGATTCAGTGGGTACAACTACAGTTCAGTTAACGTGCCTGAATTTTCTGTGAAGAAAATTCACAGAATCACAGGGTCAGACCTGGGTTCCAGGGGCAGCTTCCTCCCAGCCACATGGAGATTGGCCCTGTGTGGAGATTGGGGTTGGCAGCTGTGAGGGAGCTGGGATAGCTTCCTCCACCCCCTGGGGCTTGGGGCTTAGCCAAGCAGCAGTTGTGGCCCCCTGATGCTTGGGATCACTGGGAGCAGTTTGCTCCTGGTTAGCATCTATATGTGTGCTTTGGTACATTAATCTAAAGTGCCATTTTCTAGTACATGTATTGGTAGGTACTGGTAGATGGTGCTTTTAAATTAATCTAATGCACAGTAATTGCTGCATACATGGAGATGGTGACACTTTACTGTGTATTAGATTAATTTAATTCACAGTAAAGTGTCTCATATGGACGCACCCAGTGTTTCTTATTTTATAACCTGACAGAGAAGTCAGTCAATCCCAGAACCTCCAAAACCTGTTGCATTCACCTGTGAATGCGTCATCTTAATGTACCATTTGATTAATCTTTGGTAGGTACTTTATAAGCAGGGAGACATTTTTGTCTTTTTGTTTGAAACCAAAGTGGCTTCAGGAATAGATGATGTACATTGGATTAGGATGGTAATATTGAAAATAGATGTGAGTAAGGACTTTGCAAGGTCTGGATATTTTCTGATACTACTTATTAATTTAGGAAAGGCACATATCATGATACGATGGAAGGACTTGTTAACAAAATTGTGTGGGGAAAGGGATTAAATGTGGATGACCAGCAATTTTTAATGAAAGGGATTAAATGTATAAATGGCTGCAGGACTTTTTCAGTGACCTGTCTATTTAGCTTATGATTGAGGAGGAAATGTTATAGTAAATCTATACCTAAAACTCATTCCTTTTAAGATTCAATTCATCATAAACTAGGTCTGACTTTGTCATTTTTTCTGGTACCACAGTGCAGGAGATTAAATGAATTCTTATTCCAATCAACTCTATGGTAGTTTGAGCCTAATCTTTTCAATATAATTGTTGATGACTTATACATGGTGACATTTATACAGGCTTAATAACACAGAGAGTTTGAGAAGTTGGGGTCCATCAAAATTTGGGAACCAAAGGTCAGCATTATGAGCAGGGAGACATTTGTTTGTGTTAATATTGGATATGCTCACCAAAGACATCTGTAAGGATTCTTCTTGTTGCGTGATGTTCATGTATTATATTGTCTTGACTGCAGAAAGCAGAGGACATGTAGCACTCGCTATATTTAGGTATAGATTTGTAGAGGGAGGAATATTCTGAATAGGCCTAGTCTTTGTATCAGCATAAAAAACATAAGAGTACACGTGATGCATATTTTAAGAGGCTAATACAGCTGTGGCACTGGATAAGCAGCAGGTACCAACTGTGTAAAACTTTGAGTATCCCTGGTCTACTGTGTAGGAAGTGAAAATGGAGAGAGAGAGAAGGAAATTAGGAACAGAATAAATAAGGCATGGATAAAATGGAAGGAGGTTAATGGAATTGTTTGTAACAGGAAAATATCAATTAATTTGAATTGAAAAAATCTGAAAAACAGTGATAAGACCAGGGCTATTATATAGATCAGAATATTGGGCAATAGATAAATAACAGTAGTCCATGAGGAGGGTGAAGGAGATGAGGATTTTGAGGCAGATTTGTCATAAAACAAACTAAGAGGTGCAGCAAGGTGATACTGAAAAAAGCTGAGCAAAGGCAAACAGAGTATTTGACTTTAGCAAGGCTTTTGAGATGGTCTCTATGGCAGTGCACCTTTAAGGGCTGGAGGCAGGCAACCAGTAAGTGTCTGATTAGGGTGGCCATGTTAGGACACAGTTCTTATGGAGTAAGGCAGCAGTTTTCGGCCGTCCGGAGAGAGAGAAACATCAGCTGGTTGAGCTCAGGAATATCCTTGGAGGTAAGGGCAGGAGCTATGGGAATTATTTGGAGGCTCCTGGTCCTAGGAATGACCTAAAACTGCACCCTGCTGGGTAAGGGGGGTTTGGCAGGGCTGCCTGTGATGGGACAGCCCCCAAGAAATACCAGACTGGTTACTCCCCACAGTGAAAGGTGGGTAGGGCTGCCTTAACCCCAGCCCCCACCATTGGGTGGGTAGTTGTGAGAATGTGGGAGCAGTGGAGCCAGGCACGCCCGTTAATAAGACCTGAGGCCAGCAGGGACAAAGGGTCCTGGAGACCTCAGAGCGGGGTTGTGGTGTTGTGAATAGTGACAGTGTGGGCCCACATAGAGTAAGGCGCAGCAGGGTGCCTGAAGGACTGCGCAATTTGGGGTGCAGAGTAGGCAGCTTGAAGGATTGCATCGGGGCATACCAAGTAGGGCTGCTAGGGTGGCTTGGCCAGCCCCAAGTGTGAGAACACAAGAGCTGTTGCCTGGTGAGGGGCTGGGGGCAAAAGCAGCCCAGTGTTCAGTACAAGGAAAGGCAATGTAGAGTAGGGGAGCTCAAGTGAACCAAAGGTGCTGTGTGTCATGCTGGAGCGGGAGTAGGCAAGCCCAATGGCCCAGGGGGGGTTGCTCAATGGAGCAGAACAATAGAATGTGGCCAGTGATGGGTGGAGTGTAAGAGGCCGCTGTGAGAGGGGCCTGAGTGAGTGTGTGCGTGATAGAGGCCCAACAGTGGGCTGAATTTGACCTGGCCACGAACCGGGATGAACAATAATAATGTACATGGCTAATAATAATCTGGATGCTATTTGACAGGCATGGGACATGGTGTAGGGAAGGTATGGAGCTGTGGACAGTGCCGCCTGGCATTGGGGTAATGTAAAGGCAGCCTCCCGCTTAATAAATCATATTAACATTCAAGTCATGGCAGGTGAATTAAGGCAGACTGCCCTAGACTGTTGGGCAGCCCAACTTGATCTGGCCTGGAGTTTGTCCCCTGTTACAGTATCCCACAACTTTTTCACAGGCAAGCTAAAGAAGTGTAGGTTGGAAGAATGGACTGTAAGGTGGATAGAAAACTGGCTGGATCATCAGGCTCAGAGTGTAGTAGTCAATGGCTCAATGTCTAGAGTTGGCAGTTGGTATCAAGTGGAGTGCTCCAGGGGTCAGTCTTAAAGCTGGTTTTGTTCAATATCTTCATCAGTGACCTGGATGATACCACAGAGTGCACCCTCAGTAAATTTGCAGATGACACCAAACTGGGAGGAGTAGTTGATACTCTGGAGGGTAGGATAAGGATTCAAAGAGACCTAGACAAGTCTGAGGATTGGAGGAAAAGAAATCTCATAAGGTTCAATAAGGGCAAGTGCAAAGTCCTGCACTTAGGATGGAACAATCTCATGCACCAGCACAGGCTGGGGGCTGACTGGCTGGGCAGCAGCTCTGCAGAAAAGGACCTGGGGGTTACAATGGACAATAAGCTGAATATGAGCCAGCAGTGTGCCATTGTTGCCAAAAAGATTAATGACATACTGGGCTGTATTGATAGGAGTGTTGCCAGAAGATCAAGGGAAGTGATTATTCCCCTCTATTTGGAACTGGTGGGGCCACATCTGGAGTACTGTGTCCAGTTTTGCCCCGCTCCCAACTACAGAAAGGTTGTGGACAAATTGGAGACAGTCTAGTGGAGGGCAATGAAAATAGTTAGGGGGCTAGGGGACAGGACTTATGAGAAGAGACTGAGGGAGGGAACTGGGCTTATTTAGTCTGGAGAAGAGGAGACTGAGGAAGGGTTTAATAGCAGCCTTCAACTACCTGAAGGGTGGTTCCAAAGAGGATGGACTAGACTGTTCTCAGTGGTGGCAGATGACAGAACAAGGAGCAATGGTTTCAAGTTGCAGCAAGGGAAGTTTAGGTTAGATATTAAGGAAAACTTTCTCACTAGGAGGGTGGTGAAGCACTGGAATAGGTTACCCAGAGAGGTGGTGGAATCTTCATTCTTGGAGGTTTTTAGGACTCAGCTAGACAAATCCTTGCTGGGATGATCTAATTTGGGATGGTCCTGCCATGAGCAAGGGGTTGGATTAGATGACCTCCTGAGGTCCTTTCCATCCCTAATTTTCTATGATTCTCCTAGCACGAAGCTAGACCTGAAAAATACGTGGGGAAAATGCACAATGCATGGTAGTCCTGGCCAGGAGAAAAATGCCCCTTGTGCCTGAGGCTGCTTTGATTGGGCCCCACCTAGAGCACATGAATAAACTCCAGAGCAATATGCTCTGAAAATTTTGCTCCTGGGTGCACATTCAAACAGCGTGCCTGGGAGCAAAAAACTGCTCCGGAATTTACTTGTGCACATTAATCACACATATAGATGCACACTGTGTGAAGAATGGGGATGATGTATAAGATTATGAATATTAGATGCCTGTTGTGTGTAAAAGAGGAATTTTATGGATACAAGAGACTAGGTCAAGCAGGGGTTGGTTGCTACACACAGGAAAGAAGAGAGTAGCATATAGCCAATACCAGTTTTATTTTCCTTGTCCTGTTGCTGACCCCCTATCATATTCATTAGACACACTTATAAGAAGACGAGAAGCAAAGATAAGAACCTGAGACAAAACAAAAAAGATTCTTGAAGGGAAGTATAGTTTTGAGGTCTGCAAAAAAGACCTGCCTCAGGTTTCTGCAAAGGGAAGGCAAGCCTTTGGGTATGGCAGACATGTATGTCCCTGAAAAGCTTGAGGTCTAGTGGTAGGCTATGAGTGTAAGGGTAATTTATTAAGCTTGAGGTCTAGTGGTAGACTATGAGTGTAAGGGTAATTTATTAGTTTGAGGAATATTTGGACTCTTTGAGTGCATCTACATATGCATTAACATGATTTAGTTAATGTGCATTAAATCTAGTATGTAGGGGCATTTATACATGTGCCCTGGGGGTGGGGGGCGCTTTAATTAGCATGGCTCCAAGAGCTGCTGATGCAGGAGTCATGGAGGCTGGCTGGAGTGTGATATTTAGCAGGCTGCAACAGACTCAATTAATTGAGTCTGCTCTGACACGCTGTGATTACAGCACGTTGGAGCAACCTCCCGTCTAGTGTACAGGCACCCTCCATTGTGAGGTACTAGAAAAATGTGCATTAGCCTGTCTAAATGTGGATTAACTAAAGAGCATGGGGTGTCTATACACGTGCTCTGGGGTGGAGGGGGCGCTTTCATTAGAGCAGCATTCAGAGCTTCTCTAAGTAAAGTGCCCAATGTCACATGTACTCAGTGTCCTGTGCTTCAAAATGGCAGCAGGGGCACTCCAACTAAAGCTCATTTGAGCTTTAGTTAAAGCACCCTTGCTGCCATTTTGAAATGTGGGGACACTTAATACATGTGATGCAGAGGCTGCTGGAGTGCACTAATTAGCACTCTCCTGCAGACTTGCTGCAGACTCGTTTGCTCCAACGTGTGCTAATTGGCACACATCAGAGCAGAGCTCCATCATGTGTATAAATGCCCATGGTTTTTAAGTGACGCTTAATGCACATTAGTCTATTTAAATGTGCATTAACTAAATAGCATGTTTTCTCAGTGACACTTTAATGTGCATTAATGTTCATTAGCCTATTTTAAAGTGCACATGTAGACGTGCCCTTTCTGTAAGGAGTTAAGACACCTAGGCTAATTCTCCTAACTTATCTACATAGTATATTTTTCCATCTTGGTAACCTGAAATGAAGCCATTAAGTATAGGGTTTACTGACAAACCAAACCTTACTCCTTCTAGAACACGTACAATTGTATTGATAAGATATAAATACTTTTAATGAGAGTTGTTTTTCTTTTCAGACTTTCACCAAAGAGAACAAGAAATTTCTGGCTATTGGCTTAGAAATGGCTAAGTTTCTCACAAACTTAGTTCCCTGTTTGTCCAGAGAAAAGTTGACATTGTTTTATCTATCTGGTCCCTTGAACAGAGCCTTTTTTTTGGAAAACAGCAGATGTTACCACAGCACTTGTACAGGTTGGAAGGAATAGAATAGGCAAGTAGCCCAGACAGTACCCAAAGCTGCTTCTGAAGTCAACAAACCAGGGTGTTATAGAAACAGAAAATAAATACTCAAATGATAGGGTGATTCTTGGCTCCTGTTCCCATCAGTTTTTCCTTGGCATACAGCTTTAAGCATGCATCAAAGCCTACAGCATATAATTGCATGGGGGCATTGGAGAATCTATGGCTTATAAGATTGTCTCCTCACATAAAATCCTTTCCCCCAAACAAATGTTAATTGGGGGAACTGGAAGGCTGAAAGAACCCTAGCTTGAGCCCCAGACCAACAGTAATGAAAGTTGTTAGAATCAGACAGTGATTCATTAGTTTATCTTACATGATTTTGGTGGTCGCCTGACTCTCTGAGTCATTATATCTGAACTAGGTCCCTGACATTAAAAGTCTGAGAAACAGAAGAGTATTTGGTTCTTGTAAAGTATTTGATACAGAAAGCAGGATGATTTGAGATGTAACAACTATTTTGGTTCTACTTCTGTAGCAGGATCTGCCCTTAAATGTCCTCTTCCATTAAACTACATGCCACAGTTATAAGTGAAGATAGGTCAGCTGTTTGCCTCAAGCCTCCTGAAGACTATACTATTTCTCTGATGTGGGCACAATACATTTACTATTTAGTAAATTGGCTTTGTAGTAAAAACGGAGCAGACTCACAATATACATTCTTATGGTGCTGTTAGTCACCTCAGTCCAGGGTAAAGTCACCCCTCAGAGGAGTAACTATACATGTGTGTAAGTTACACCAATGTACTAGTTGTGTTTATGCTTCCCTTGACAGTGCTATCCTATGGTAGATTTTTGGTCAATGTAAATTGGCTCTTCCTGCTAGGTGCTGTGATAGTGTCATTTGTGGGCAGCCAGCTCTGGCAAACTAGTCACGTATCTTATCTGTCCTATGGAGTAAATTTACTAAGGAATAAAATCCAGGGTTAATTACTCTTTAACCACTGTTATACCCTTTGTCATTCTGTTCACTATTTAGCAGTTCAAACAGAAGAATTACTAGATTAGATATGATAAAAAGGCTAAGGAATAGGGATCCAGAACAGACGCACTTAATTGGCCTTAAATGGAAGCAGAGATTGGGGAACATACACTTGTCCACAAATTAGGATAACTGATTTTGAGAACTGGACCTGGATTTTTGGTTAGCAAAGGGAGACAATGTACTAATAATCAGCTTGGACTTCAGTATGATGAATAGGCATGTAATAAATACCAGGAAAGAAGTCTTATAAACTTACTGCAAGTTTCTTTTAAAAATGCTGCCCTAATGAAACAAATTAATTGTAAGGATTTTGAAGTAAATAATTTGTCTTGCTTGCAAAGGCTGAAACCATTTATCAGCTAAATGATGTGCTAGTTTCCAGCAAAGGAAAAAGGGATAGCATTTCAAACCTGCTTTGAGAGCCAGAGTCTTATGGGATTCTTAGCTGCTAAATCTGTTTTGGAAGCCAAAGTAGTGTGGTGGGAGAAACCTCCCCAAGATCCGTCGTCTAGCTGTAATTTGATTGACAGACAACGCGGGTAAAGAAAGACAGCTGTTTATTTGCTCGAGCAAAGACCATAAAGCCAGCAAAAGGCAAAATGGCCCCCCCCAAGGGTGAGGCGATCTTTTATACTTCTTACAACAAAGCAAGACTATATGGTTAACAAAAAGCAATACTTGGGGCGGTGCTCTACAAATCTTTGTAACAGCATATTTCTATTAAGCTGAACTAGCACTTTTTAAAAGCTAAAAGTTAAGTAACAGTAACATTATGTTAGCAAAACCTTACACAGTAGAAGATACTTCTCAAGGACACAACCAGTAAGCTCAAACAATGGTTTCTCTGTCTTATCTTACTTCTTGCTGTAGCTGATTTTTTTTAGCACACAGACACAGATTCACTTTTTAACTCAGAAAATGCTTGGTGCAGTTAAAATGATTACTTGACACAAGCAAAGGCCTAGCTATCATTCTGCCTTGTGGTCAGCTGCATTGCTAGGCCACAGGTCATGCCTTGTATTCAGCTGTAAAGCTAATACTTCTTAAAAATCCAAATTATTGTAAACCTAACAGTATGCTTTCAGAAAACTATTCTATTTCAGGGTAATGACAAACCTGCGCACTACAACTCCTCCCTTTGTTCCAATTTTTTAGAGGAAATTTTGGAACGCACTTTTAGGTATTTAACTTCTTGTGGGGTTAGTTTTTGATGATTGATGCTGGATATTTGTACAAACTGACCATACATTTTTACTTGCCTTTGCATAAACTGTTGTCCTAGAGAGCATAGACACTGAAAACAGCACAACAGGCAGATTATAGTTATAACAATTCCAATTAAGCTTAATACAAAAGGTCTAAGCCATCCTGTAAGAGAAGGCAACCAATTTGTGAGCCAACTAAGAGATGTGTCTTTGGGGATTTTTGCTATATCTTCGGCTTTTTGGATATGGACAGCTGCATCATTGAGGTGGGTTTGTACTATTGTAAAAGAACTGTTAACCCAAACGCAACATTCTGGTCCGATAACTGCGCAAGCTCCCCCTTGAGCAGCGAGGAGAAAATCAAGGGCTATACGGTTTTGAATTATCATTTGTCTGAGTTCTTCTTGGGTGTCAGCCAAGGCAGCAACGGCCTTCGAGAGTTCCTTGTGACCTTCACTGAATTCATGAGCCATGATTTCTATCACAGCTTGTAGGCGTAGTGTAAATCTTCCAAGACAAGCAGTGCCTACTCTTGGGAGTATACCTGCTAAAGAACACCCGACTAACACTCCTTTGGTAAGCTGAGTTTTTTGATATTTATTTATTATATCACGGCTTTCTTGCAAATCCCTCTTGTTTCGCCACTTGCCCTGTGGAAGGTGCATGGCAAAGGACGTAGAGGGTTTTAGCATTCCCAGATAGCAGATACCTTTTCCTTTGGCAGGGATTTTATGGTAGGCGTGGGAGCCACAGACCCAGTATTGTTCTTTTAAAGCAGCGAGGTTTGAATACTTAGGAGGTATTCGGCCCCCGTTTCCTAACCCTAGCACCCCGCGTTCACCCTTTGATTTAAAGGAAGGATTTGCAGTTCCATTGAAGAAGCATTGTCCCCGGGAGGTATCAGTGTACAAACAATACCACAAGGTATTATTTAAAGAGGAGATGGGGGTGCAGATAGGATTAGTGCCCTTGGTTAAATTTTTGCTGCTGTAGAAATCATTGTAAGAGCTGCAATAGGTAGGAGTTGTTGTGTTATTATTACGCCAGTCTCCTCCACTAGAACTAGTAAAATAGTGGTGACATATGTTTGTGCCTAAATTAATGCAGTCTGATACTGAGCAGTTTACATAGAAACACCAGTCTCCAACAACAGGCTTTATTAAAAGGAACTCCTGCTGACTTTGGTCCCAAGCTTGGTTATTAGAGGGGTTTAAAAGTGACTCAATGGGGCCCAAGGGGATGGGAGTCATAGGAATGCCTCCTTGAGTGTGGAGAGGAAAATGACTGCACACCCAACAATCACTTTAGTTTTCTGCTTTAGCGGCTCTCTCAACGTATTGGAGGTACATATTATTATCAGAGATGTGGGCAACATTAGGTTTAAGAGTAGTCTTAGCCTGAGGAGACTCTGCAAATTGTCTGAAAACTGGGTGGCTAGACTTTACACAATATTCTGTTTCATAAGTAAATACCCGAACTTCTGCTGAACTACAGCAATGTGAGGGAGGATACCAACGGGCAATGTTGACCTTCCCGTCTATATCAGAGAGTTTGATTGAATCGCTTATCCAGACAGGAAAACCTTGGGCACCAGGATTCGCACATCTGCAGCAACTGACAGCTATAGCCGACCCCTGTGAGAGACTTATTTCTCCAGCAAAGAGAAAGATTAGAAATAACATAGTTATAAAAACCATATTATAACCAAAATCAGCACAAACAGTATGTACAACCCTGCAGCTCCAATAACTGATCTTCTGGGATATGTTACAGTCTCAAAGTGCTCGGTTTCAGCTGATCCAAAAGTGTCTAGAGGATGCAGTACTTGGAGTTCGGTGCTTTCTGGGCTGGGCAGGACCCCAAAAGGGTGACAGTTCATTAGTGGACCTTGGTTAGTTTGAGTTTTATATTATCTAACGGGCTGCAGGTCCAGGAGGTGTTTGTTTTTTATTTTTTCGTCTGCTTCTGGCTCACCCTTGTCGCGGTCAGGTGGGCGTGCGGTGCTCCCACGAAGTCCGCAGTCGTCTTCTTCTGGCTTCCCCTTTTCCAGGTCAGGGAAGCTCGCGTTGGAGCCGATCCTGAGCTCTGGTGAAACTTCTGTCTTCTTTGTACGAGTATAATGAATCCAGTTGTCCTTTTTTGCTATTTTTACGGCGGTGTGGGAGGTGAGGAGGACTTGATACGGTCATTGTCACTTAGGTTCAAGGGGAGACCGTTTCTAAGTTTTTATATACACCCAGTCTCCAGGCTGGATGCGATGTGCTGGGACATTGGCAGGGAGGGGTTGGCTTAAAGCAGCATACCTATGGAGAGATTTTAACTGAGACTGTAGAGATAAAATATAGGAGGTGAGTCCTTCATCGCCTAAAAGAGAAGAAGTGTGAGCCGGTAATAAGGGGAAATGTTGGGGAACAGGGTGTCCAAACAGCAGCTCGTAAGGGCTGAGCTTTAGTTTTCTCCTGGGGGTAGTTCTGATGGACATAAGGGCCAGTGGGAGAATCTTAGTCCATTTTAACCCGCTCTCAGCACATAGCTTTCCAATTTTTTGTTTCAGGGTCTGATTCATTCTCTCTACTTGTCCTGAGCTTTCTGGGTGCCAAGGGGTGTGGAATTTTCATTCTATTCCTAGGCAGCTGGCCAGTGTTTTATTTATGTCAGCAGTAAAATGTGATCCTTGATCGCTTTCAATGATACGTGGAGGACCAAACCTGGGTATAATTTCATTAAGGAGTATTTTTATTACTTGTTGTGCTGTAGCTCTTCTGGTGGGGAAGGCTTCTACCCACCCCGTGACTTGGTCAACAGTTACTAGGAGGTTTTTGTACCCATTGTCTTTAGGCATATCAGCAAAATCTATTTGTAGTCTTTTAAAGGGAGTATAAGCCCAGGGGCGGGCCCCAGGGGGTCCTGATTTTTCTCCCTTGATATTAAACCTTTTGCATATACTGCAGTGTTCTAAAAGCCTTTTTGCTTCCTGGTAGACTCCGGGTGCGTAGAACAGCCTGTTAGTGATAGTGGCAAGTTTTTCACAACCTAAATGCTTGCTTTGATGGAGTTGTTGCAGATAGGGTCTAAGAGCTGCTTTAGGTAACACTATCCTTTCATCAGGCAATCGCCTTATTCCGTCTTTTTCACAGGTGGCTCCTGCCGCTTTCCATCTCTGTTGTTCTAAAGGTGGTGCAGACTCGTACATTTTTGGCTCTAGCAATATCCCCAAATATGCCTTTGACTAGGGAATTTGAGCTTGGAAGGCTAGGGCGGATAGTGGTTGTAAGGCTGCTGTTTGAGCTGCAGCATCGGCCAGGGCATTGCCTTTTGAGACTTGGTATGGGCTGGGTAATGCATTACAGCTATGGCTTTTGGCAACATTATAGCTTATAGGAGATCATTGACTTATTTAGCATTTGATATTTTAGTTCCAGAAGCTGTCATAAATCCTCTCTGTTTTCACAATTGTCCAGTGGCATGACAGATTCCAAAGGCATACTTAGAATCAGTCCAAATATTTACAGAGTGGCCCGATGCTAATTGACAAGCTCGTGTAAGGGCAGTAAGTTCAGCCACCTGCGAGCTCAACTGCCCAGGCAGTGGTTCAGCTTCAAGTACTTCAAATGGAGTTACTACTGCATAACCCGTTTTTCTAACTCCATTTACTAATTTTGAAGAGCCATCTACAAAAAAATCAAGTTAGGGTTGTCTAAGGGTAAGTCACTAAGATCTACCCTGGGTTTGTCTGAAAATGCTGCAACTTGAAGGCAATCGTAAGAGTCTGGTTCCCCGTCACTGGGTAGAGGTAATAGAGTAGCCGGATTCAGGGTATTGCATCTCTCTATGACCAGGTTTGTAGCCATTAAAAGTGTGGTTTCATACTTGTTTATTCTCTGATGAGAAAAATGTTGAGTATTTTTCTGGAGTAGAAGTAGGGCAACTGCATGTGGAGCCTTTAGGATAAGGGGATATCCGAGGACTAATTCCTGGGCTTTCTCGACTATGGTTGCAGCTGCTGCCACTGTGCGAAGGCAGCCTACTCCCCCCTTTGCCACTGGATCTAATTGTGCAGAGACGTAAGCTGCGGGCAGCTTTATAATCTCAAAAGACTGGCTCTTCTGCATCTTTTGATTTTTTTTCTTCCTTTTTTCTTTTTTTTTTTTTATTAAAAGTTTTAGTAGCAATGGCTAAGATTTCTGCCATGGATTTGCCCTCAACACCCTCAGTGTTATGTTGAAGCTTTTTTCTAATATCTTCGCTAGCCTGACTTATGAACATAAGTTTTAACACAGGCAAAGTGGCAGGTGTCTCGGGGTCCATGTTTCCATACTGACGTATAGCTTTACAGAGTCTTTCAAAATAGTCTGAAGGGTGTTCTTCGGGACCCTGAACAGTAGCTGTCACTTTGGACCAGTTTGTAGTTTTATCTCCTGCTTTCTTTAATCCTTCTAAAATGCTGTCTTTCAGCATTCGTATTGAATTTTGCCCCCTTTCCTGATTGTAATTCCAATTCGGATTTTGCCTGGGCACGCCATTAGGCATGGGGTGGTTTTCATGGGGCTGATCGGCTAGAAATTGGTCAGCATGGCGTAGTACTTGAGTCTTCTCGTCCATAGTTAAGAGGCTTTCGAGAAGCTGCATGACATCTGACCAGGAGGGGTTATGAGTCATGAAAATGGTTTTGAAGCGTCTTAGAACTACTTCGGGATCATCTCTGAGCCTGGGGGTGTTTTCTTGCCAGTTTAAGAGGTCTGTGGTGGAGAACGGAGCATGTGTCCAGTGATTGATAACTTCTCCACCCTCGCCAGGCACAGGGTATTCTCTTAGAGGTAACTGAAGTGCAGGCTTAGACAATTTTTGACGAGTGCGATTTGAAATCGGAGTGGAACTGGAATCTGGAGAGGGATCTCTGGACCCATCTCCAGATCCGGGACTCGGGGATTCCGAGAGAGACAATCGAGGTGATGCCTCCCGAAGACTTCCCAGTCCCTCGGCCGGCCCAGGGGCAATGTTTTGGGGTTCAAACATTTGGAGTGGTATCAATGGTAGGTTAGGGGGCCTAGGCATGGGTCTGTAATCATCTTCTGAATATGACGGTGGTGCAGCAGGTTTTGGATATAGAAGGGGAGCTAACAGATTTGGAAAAGGTGCAGGGGTCTGGGAAGCTAAAGGTTTTAGTTGCTTGCTAGCAACGTTGTCCCATAAATACCAATAACTAATTTGACCAGGGCGGAGGTCCTCCAAGATCTTTTGTAAGGCAGCCAGGCGATTTAGGTCAAATGATCCATTTTCTGGCCATTGTCTTCCCAAATCTAACTGAGACGTATGAGACGTCTAATTAATTAAACAGAGTTCTGCCATACGAGACTTGGACAGTTCCGCCCGTCCCTCCAAATGTTTCCAATTCTTAATCATAAAATCAAGGGGTGAATCAGGAATAACTTTCCCTAGACCGGAACCCATGATTATATCCAAGCACAAGCAGTCTTATTTCCCTAAGTTCTACCTGCCTAGAAGCTGTTTCGTCCACGTACAACAACCGGTGTTCTCGGACCCCACTGGCTTTCTCAGTGAGGAGGGGCGTCTTGAATCCGAGACCCTAGTCATTGGCCGTTATAACAGCATTTCTACCTTATATCTGTGTCTTTTGCCTTTCGGTGAGGCTGCTGGCTCTATCAGCGTTTAGATCAGCAGACAGATACCCTCAAAGACTGCTTCCAGAGACCTCTAGAGGTAAAACCAGAAAAGCAGAAACCAGATAGAAACCAAAAATATACCTGACCTGAGGTACTCGCTGGTACCGTTCCTTTACCCGACTTGAGGATCCCGCCTTATTGGTCCTGAGGGGATCGTCCACCTCCCGAGACTAACCCAATAGGTGAACTCACCTGGTGCGCGCTGGGGTGTCGGGGGATGGAGGTCTCCAAAGGCGTCAAGCTAGACGGGTCCCATCTGGGGTGCCAAATTGTGGTGGGAGAAACCTCCCCAAGGTCCGTTGTCTAGCTGTAATTTGATTGACAGACAACGCGGGTAAAGAAAGACAGCTGTTTATTTGCTCGAGCAAAGACCATAAAGCCAGCAAAAGGCAAAATGGCCCCCCCTCAAGGGTGAGGCGATCTTTTATACTTCTTACAACAAAGCAAGACTATATGGTTAACAAAAAGCAATACTTGGGGCGGTGCTCTACAAATCTTTGTAACAGCATATTTTTATTAAGCTGAACTAGCACTTTTTAAAAGCTAAAAGTTAAGTAACAGTAACATTATGTTAGCAAAACCTTACACAGTAGAAGATACTTCTCAAGGACACAACCAGTAAGCTCAAACAATGGTTTCTCTGTCTTATCTTACTTCTTGCTGTAGCTGATTTTTTTTAGCACACAGACACAGATTCACTTTTTAACTCAGAAAATGCTTGGTGCAGTTAAAATGATTACTTGACACAAGCAAAGGCCTAGCTATCATTCTGCCTTGTGGTCAGCTGCATTGCTAGGCCACAGGTCATGCCTTGTATTCAGCTGTAAAGCTAATACTTCTTAAAAATCCAAATTATTGTAAACCTAACAGTATGCTTTCAGAAAACTATTCTATTTCAGGGTAATGACAAACCTGCGCACTACAGTAGGAATGGATCCCTGTGTATTATATTGAATGTTTCTGACAAGAAGCAAATAAAAGAAAAGGGGAACTGGGCCTGCAAAATGTGGGCCGGTGAATCTTGGACAAGCTAGTATAGAAGAAAGCCATATATGTGGAAGAAGGAAAATAAACTTTCCGAATTTCCATTGGTCTTGTTGCTGTACAGCACTCCATGCTTAATTGAGGAATAGTGGAATTATGTTAGACTTTATTGTTGAGGATCTGGCGTTGTTTTTTTGATGCACCAAAGAATGGGTTATACTGCACTAGGCCAGCCTAAGATTGAGACTGCCCCTTTAACAGCCGTGCCATTGTTTTTCAATGGAAAAGATGCATTGCAGGCCATCAAGGAAATTAATTACAAAGGCAAAATTGAGTCTTTAACCAGTTCTTAGGTCTCACACAGAGCTGTGATTAAAGATAAAGCTTGCAGTACCAGATTCTGTGTGAATTATTTTTTTTTAAAAAGGCAAGTGAGGTCATTTCAATGGATTTTTACAAATTACCATAGATTATATCCTGGATGCTACATCAGATTCAACCTCCTTTTCCATACTGGATCTGCTGTCGGATATTGGCCAAAGAAGGCCAAGGAAGAGACTATTTTCACAGCAGGACAAGACCCATGCTAATTTAAAGTGACAGCTTTCATTTGTGAAGTGTATCAGCCGTCATTAAAAAGCGAGCAGAAAAGTTGCTGCACAGTGTGCCTCTTCTAGGCTGTTTGTTATACCTAGATGATATTGTGGTGCATGCTAAACAAAAATGGATATGTTTGCAAATGGTCTGAGACAAGCTGAAGGGGATCAAACTGAAATTGAATATAAAGACGTGATTTGTTTCAAGAAGGGGTAATTTACCTTTGGCATGCAATCAGTGAGAGGGAAATTTCCACTGACAACAAGAAAATTGAGGCTGTCAAGAACTGGCTAACTCTCCAGATACTCACAGATGTATAGAGTTTTGTAAGGCTGTAGTTGATGGCTCTTGTTACAGAAGTTTTCTCAGTTTACCAATACAGCAAAATTGCAGCATACATTGGGTAAGAAGGGGAAACCATTTAAGTGAGAGAGGTGGATTTAACCTTTTCAATATTGAAGAAAATGCTTCTGACTACTCTTGGTCAACCCATGTTTCAAAAACCCTTTTCATACTGGATACAGATACTAGGGCAGGGGTTGGCAACACTTTTGGAAAGAGTGTCTAAAATACCCCCAAGCTCTACATGGAAGATGTTGGCATGCCAGGGGTGAATGGCGGGGGAGGCGCAAGGGGTCCAATCCTTGTTGTGGCAGCAGAGCCAAGGCCCCTCCCTTCCCTGAAGTGCTTGTGTCTGGTAATGAGCCAGGCTGGGGCTCTGCAGACCCCGATGCTTGCCCAGAGCCTGGGCTGGCTGTAGCAGGCAGTCTGGCCCAGGTGTGCATGCGCCCATCACCAGTAACAAGCCGAAACAAGGCTCTGTGGACCCCCATGCAGCTGCTTGGAGCTTCCTAGCTACTTGCCACAGCCAGCCCGGGCTCTGGGCAGGCCCCTGCCACCCACCATGGATCTGGGTACTCATGGCAGGTGGTGGGGAGGCTGCAACCAGCTACACTGGGGTCTGTGGAGCTCCAGCCCATCTTGTTCCCAGAAGTGGGCAGTTGTTCTGGGAAGACGGTGGGGGAGCTATGAGGAGCCTGATCAGTGTTGTGGTAGCACAGCCCTGGCCCATTCTCCACTTTCCACTGAGGCATGTATGCCAAGCAAAATGCCTTCATGTATGATGTTCTGGCACATGTCAGGGAGTTGCTGAACCCTGTGCTAGTACTTACTAGGGCTGTGTGAGATGTCAACAGGTGTTTCATTTCAAAGCTGTTTCGACGTGTTTCAAGCTTGAAACAGTGAAATCGAAACAAAACAAAAGGCTTCGAAACAGCTTCAAAATGAAATGAGGGCACCCAAAACATTTTGAAAGTTTCAAAGCAGCTTCATGGTGGTAAGCAGGGGAGAGCCAGGGCTGTACTCTGAGTGGCTCCGCCAGCCCCACAGACCTCAGCCTGGCAGTGGGAGAGCCAGTGGCAGAGACACTCCGAGCACAGCCCTGGGTCCGAGTGCAGCCCTGGCGAGTGCAGCCCAGCGGCAGGAGGCTCTGCAGCTCCGCAGAGCTGAGCCTGGCAGCGGGAGGCAGCGGAGAGCCAGTGGCGGATCCGCACTGAGCGCAGCCCTGGCCAGTGGCTCTCCACTGCCTCCTGCTGCCAGGTTGTGCTTGTGCGGGCCAGGCCCCGAGTCCGCCCTCGTTGCCATGTGCGGCGGTGATTCCGATCCCATTCTGGCTGCCATGGGCAAGCCGGGGGCGAACCGGGGTCGTACCGGACCTGTCTCCGGTGCACGCGGGCTGTGGCCGTCAGCCCGGACACGCGGGGTGGGAGAAACCGCGGGATGGTTTTGTGCACGCGAGTTAGAATTAGTCACGGAGGTGTAACGGTTGATTGAAAAGATTGTTTACTTACACCCAAAGATGGTATTGGTGTAGGCTGGATAAGTTTCCAGGCACAGCTCCCGCTTGAACCCTCGTTGGAGGACTCTGACAAAACGATTGCTCCCACGGAGTTTGCTAGGCTCCGCGGGTCCGGTTAAGTTGAATTCGAAAAGTTTCCCCGGAGCTATTCAGGCTCCGTGGGTCCGATACGTTTTCCCCGGAGTTTGCTAGGCTCCGTGGGGTCCGAAATTATAGGAAAGGGATACGTCTAGGATTGCGCTCAGCGACGGGGAGAGGGGAGAAGCGAAAGCTCCGTAGGCTCGGTTCTATTGCCTCTCTCTGCCTGCTTAGGGGAGGTGCGCCAGATCCGCAAGGGTCCACAGCGCTTGGAGATCTTCACACAGAATATCTCTCCCTCCTCCGGTATTCGTGGAGTCCTCCAACTTGGGCGGAAACCACACAAGCCTTATGTATGGCTAGCAAGCCAATCGCTGGCCACCACGTGTGCCTAAATTAGGAGTCGGCCAATAACATGACGTGGACTCTAATACAAATGGCGGGAACTTCTTTGCAGCGAGCATCACTACGATGCAAAAGGAATGCACACTGCAAAGAAGCTGTAATTTGGCGGGAAATCCCCCGTTGCACCAGAGCTCTCTCTAGCAGCAGAGAGCTCTACCGTGCAAAGAAAGCGACAAAAATGGCGGGAAATAATTTAGCGGTGCCGAAGCGCACACACAAACAAAAAATCACAACCTTGGGTTGTGACAGTGCTCATCAGGGCTGCGCTTGGAGTGGCTCCGTCACTGGCCCTCCTGCTGTCGGGCTGAGCTCCGTGGTGCTGGCAGAGCCACTTGTATCGCAGCCCTGGCTCCGAGCACAGTCCTGGCCACTGGCTTTCCCTTGGATGTCCTGTCATCTGGCACACAGATCTGGGGGCCCACACCCCTGGGAGGAGTCTGGCACAGCCCCACAGCCCATCAGCCCCCAGATCTGCACGTGGGATGACAGCAGGCTGCTGCTGCTGGCAAGTGATATGAGTTTTGCTTTCAACTGTTTGAGGTGCAGTTTTGTGAAAACCCCTGCATCTGTCTCTTTGAAACTTGGCAGGCTTCATTCCCACAGAAGGGGCTACCATCTCTGCAATTTTCATCCTTATTAGGCAAGAAATGACAAAGTTATAGGCATTTTGATGATTCCCCATTATAGCCTATGGGCAAAACATCGAAACATGTTGAAACAGCAAAACAGTTTCGACAAAATGAAATGGAACAGTGCTTCAAAATGAAACAAAACAACAAAATGAAACTGTCCCTTTGAAATGGCAAAACAGAAGTCAAAATGAAACAGTGCTGTTTCGCATAGCCCTAGTACTTATAGTTTGGGGTAATATTGACACTAAAATACAGAAAACTTGAGAGGTTTATTATAGCAAAAGTCTAAGAAATTATTTTACCTCCTAAAAGGAACTCCTGATGGTAGTTAAATTTATAAAACATTGTCACCACTATTAGTATGGTGGGAAGCTTGTTAAGGACAGAACAAGCATCCTTGCAATGGTTTTTCAGATGGCAGGTTGCTGAAGAAACAGAAGTGCGGTGCTTACAGAGTCAAATGCAGGATCAGGTATAAGTCAGGAAAGGTTAGTGCCTTGTTTGAATATCTAATTGTAAATGCTGCCCTCCCAGCAGGAGAGCAAGGACTTGGTTGCTCAAGGGAATGAATGAGCTCAGGAAGAGATAGCAGTCTCTTTTGCCATAATTTGCAGCTGTGCAGTGATTCTGATTCATGCAGTGCAAAAGTGGGTGCAGGGTTGTGGGAATGTTCTTCAGGACAACTTAAGCTTCCTGATAAGGTAGTCCTGACAGTAAAATAGTGTTTGATTCTGGAATATAGTAGCCTCTCATAATACCAAAGTAAAAATGTTTTGGTCACAAAGGAGAAGCCTGGGGTTTAATGGTGGAATATTGTATAGGAGAAAGGAAACAGTCAGCCATTAGAGTGATCACCTTTGATATCATGCTGGAAACAGGGAGTCTAGGCATGTTTCCCTCCTTGAAATATTTAAACTTAGAAATGTTTCATTTTCCACCCTCTATTTGCTATTTCCATATTGGGCCAAGTCTTTGGCTGGTATAAATAATAATAATAAAAAAAGCTTGATTAATTTCAACTGTGCTTGTTTATATGGCCGAGGATCCAGCCCTTAATATTTTTCTCCATGAGTTATGGGAAGTCTGGAAAGTCAGTTCTGTCTTTTCTAAAACCATAGATAGCACTTTATTTCTAATGTCAGCAAACACAGTGCCGTTTTTTCACAAGGTTGCTAGCACCTGATTCTTTAGGGAAGACACAATATTTGCCTCTTGCGATCAGTGGTTACTATTGGAAGCCAAATTAGGAGATCTCTCATGTATAGTTACCCTGTTTAATTGTGACTGTGCAGCTGGAAACAAGGTGAGGCAGCTCAGCATCCCAATGGGAATCTCTTTCAACCAGCTGCTCAGTGGTTATGACACTTGTTGCATAGTTGTATAAACAGGAGTTCTAATTAGGCGTTGTGGAGAAATGGCCTCTTCAGGTTTTTTTTATGGCTTTTGTTGCCAAAGTAGAGTGGGAGGTGGGTGACTCTTCTGTTATATAAGTGTCATATAAGTAACCTTAACTTTGATTTTTTGTCTTGTCAGCAGCCACAATCCTTTGATTTGAGGATGATCTCTGCCACAGCTCACTGATGGATCTTGAGGTGACTTCAGAGTCCAATCTTTGAGCCACAGACCTGTCTACAGAAGTTGCAGGTCTTTCTGCAGGGGAAAGGAGGCTGGCTAAAGGCTGCAATTTCCTTCCCCCCCACCCTTCCTCCACTCCCTCTTCTCTGCTTTGAGGGCAAGATGCTTTACTTTGAAACAGGCTGCTGGTTCCTCCCAACTCTTGAGGTATGCATCCCTTTTCCTGCACTCCCCCATGTGACACATTAATTCACCTCTCAAACTTCTGCATGTGGCATGTTTGGAGGGGGAAAGGTGGGGTATCCATCACTTAGTATTCTCTGGTGGTGTTTCATCCTTGCCTCAGAGGACCTAAGTGCTTCCTCTTGGGAGGAGCCCCATGAGCACCAGGCTTCCCAGGGGCTTGTGCTGAACTTCCTCTTGACAGCTTTGAGGCTTAAAACAGGAAGATTAGATCATGTTATCCAAGGGTTTTCTAATGCTAATTATCATAAAAGAAACCTGTGAATCAACGTGGGCCTTCACGTGTTGGTGTTATAGGTAAGTAGTTTTTTGTACCAGGACCCATTTGTAAACAGTCCCATAGCAAGCAGGGGGAGAGAGGGTAGAGCAGGGTGACAACCCTGGGCACCAAAGTGAAGGGGCCGGGCTGGCGGAAGGACAGTTCCCACCGCTGCACGCATTCCCAGCCGAGCGTGAGGGCGTGTGCCCCCCAGATCTGTGAGCGGGGCGAGGGCTGGCTGCTGCTGTGGGCTTTGCCCTGGGCACCAACCTTCATTGCTACGGCACTGCTCGCAAACATTGACGGCCAGTTGGGACCCCGTGCCCCTCACTCCCTACCTGTCATAGCCTCCCACCCACCCCTTAATGCAGGGGCAGGTAATTATTTTGGGTGGAGGGCCGCTTACTGAGTTTTGGCAAGCCATTGAGCGCTGCAGGAGAGGCAGCCAAGGGCAGATAAATATTAATTTTCTAAATTTTTAGGGGGGCCGCAGGCTGAGCAGAATGGCCTGGCGGGCTGCATTTTGCCCACCCCTGCCTTAGCCCGTGGGGCAGAGGGTGTGTGCATGGGGGGCTGAAACTCTGCCAGCCTGCAGGGGAAAAGCCAAGCGCTTCCCACGCTTTTCTCCTTCCAAGGAAACTCCATTTTTACAGTTTGTTCCCACCCTTTCCTATAGCCTTAGGTTGAGAAACGGGGCTACTAACCCCGGGGGAGGGGGGGTACTCATGGCAGCCAGAAGCCAACGCTTGCTTTATTTCCCTTTTCTTAACCTCCTCCAAAAGCAAACCCCACCCTGCAGCAGCAGGAGGAGAGGACCCACGACCCCCCTCGCGCCCTAGTCGGGGAAAGCGCAGCGGGCACGCTCCCCACACAGACAGCGCCCTGCCGGGGCAGGCTCCCGCCCTCACACGGAGAGGGGGGGTCGGAACGCTCTTCCACCGGGGGGAGGGGAGGCGGCGGGGCTTAGTGACGTCACCCCACTGGCCCCTCCCTCAGCCCCCAGCTGAATGGCCGGGGCTCGCCCCTCCCCCCCGTGCGTGCGGAGCTGGGCCGCGGAGCGCGCGCGCAGGTGCTGGGCTGCCCCGCTCCGCTCCGCTCTGCCCTGCCCTGCCCCGCCCCCGGGGCTGCTGGTCGCCGGCGGCGGCTGGGGCCGGCATGAAGCGCCCGGGAGGGCCGTGAGCCGCCGCTGCTCCCCGCCCGCTTTGCAGCCCGGGCTCGGCGGCGGGGGGATGGATGCGCGGGGGCGGCAATGACTTGATGCGGGGCTGGGCCATGGCTGCCGGGCTGCGGGGCTCGGCCCGGCTCGGCGCCGCGCTGCTGCTGCCCCTGCTGCTGTCCGTGCCCGCCGCCTGCCCCGCGCCAGGTAAGGGAACAAAGGCGGCGGCGGCATGCCGGCTCGGGGGCGGCGGCCGGGGACGGGGCTCTGCTTCTGCAGGAGGGGAAGGGAGTCGTTTCCCATGTGCCAGATCTCCGAGGGCGGGGATGGGGCCTGCCGGGACCCTGGAGGAAGCCGGCTGCCTTCCCCTGCTGCTTGGCCTGGCGGCTGGCTCGGGCCATCAGGTGTTTGGCACCCACCATGGGCCCTCACAGGCCTGGGGGTCCAGTGTTCTCCTGGTGCCCCCCGGCGCTGGTTTGGGGGTCCCTCTGATGGGCTCTGGCGGCCCCAGGCATTCATGGACTGGCGCTTCCTGCATGCTGGGTGTCGTGGTTTCACCAAGTCTTGGCCACTGTGGCTGCTGTGATGCTCTCCCAGATGGACCCCCCCCCCCAGTCTCCAGAGCAACAGCATTTATTTTTTGTCTGAAGGCAGTTCCTAGCATCCACAAAACGGAGGAACCTCCAGAGGTCGCCTAGGCCCTGCAGCTTGTTGCCCGGGGTGTTTGTTGAAATAAAACCTCCTGGGGGATAGGATTTCTCCAAGTAGCTTTAGCATCCCCACATGTTTGGGGTCAGGCTGAAATAATGTTTCTGGGATTGCTAGGGCACATGCTGTTTCCTTGGGGGTTTCACAAAGTCTTGGGTTTGGGGAAGGCAGCCGCTGCAAAGCTCTCTCAGATGAACAAGCCCTCAAATCGCCAGAGCAGCACAGCCTCTTTTGCCTGAAGGCAGTTCCTGGAATGGGAAGACAGGGCTGCGAGGAACCTCGACAGGTCGTCTTGTCCACACGGTTGCTCGAGGTGGGGCAGCATCTCTGTTTAAATTGCCCCAGACAAAAGGTTGTCTAACCAGCGCTTAAAAACTTGTGCCGATAGAGAAGGGTTATCCGGTCCAGTGCTTAACCACCTTTGTAATTGGAAAGTTTTTCCTGGTATAAGTTAATAGTTATACTTCATGTATTAACTTAGAGTTGTTGCTCTTTTCAGCTACCAGTGAGTATATGCTCTTTTGCTTTAGATATATTAAAATAAACTGTAAAGTATTTAAAAATATGAATCTCAAAGGAATGCCATTGAGTTTTGGACTCGTATAAGCACATTCCTTATTCCATATTTGCTCACAGATGACTGTTCCTGCTTAAACGCAACAGATGACATTTCATACAGCAGCAGGCTGTCTGGTGATGTAAGCTTTTGTTTTCGTGGTGATGTGCATTTTTGTTGACGTCCCACTTTAATATTCTTTAGATGATGATATAGGGGAGGTATGATAGCTGTGTTGTTGTTTTTTTTGATACAGGCTAGTAAAAATATTTTTAGCTGCTTGCTTTTGACCATAAATGAGAATTGTTTAGCCACTCTTGCATTACTTATCAGCTTTTAAGTACAGTGGCTGTGGACTTGTCATTTCTATTAATATTGAAGATGTTGGCATTCTGTCTATTTTCCTTTTGATGCTGTTTTATAAGTAAACCAGTTTCCTAGCTGTTGATGGGTAACAGTATGTCTAATTTAATATTAGGACTTCTAAGGTAAAGGGGTTGGAGTTGCCACTTGCTCTTGCTCTTGCACTTGCTCTCTCACACTGCACAGAAGATCAACCCAGGAATCTGTAAATGATTTTCTATCTTGCCTGCCTTTCTTCATCTTTATTAAACCTTGTGGAGCTTTATTAAACATTTGGGTTTACCCAGGACGTAATGAAAACGAGATGGTGTCATGTAACCTTATTGCACTTGGAGTCTGTTCTTTAGCTTGCCTGGCATGAATGACTCCTTCAGCATCTATTGCCTGTCACTCTGAGATACAGAATACTGGACTAGATGGACCCATGGTCTGACCTAGTGTGGCATTTCATGTGGTCTTTTAATGCTAAGCACTCTGAACAGCTGGGTCTTATGTATATGAAACTAGGTGCCCAAAATTAGTGAGTAGTTGTGTCCTTAATTTCTCTGCGTCTCGGTATAACAGTTGATCTTTTACAGTCGAAAAAGCAAAACTGTTGAACGGGCTTACAACAAGCTGATGAAATAATTGTTCATTAGAGCAACTTGCTTCCATTTGAAATGATGAAGGGGACATTGCTTCTGCTTCATTTTCTTCAATACAGGCTCAGCTCATCTTTTGGAGCACCGAGTCCAGCTGCAATTGTAGTCAACAGAAACATTTCCAATTATTTTTTTTCAGTGGAAACAGAAGCCAGATTCAGCCAGGTGCTTAAGCAAATGCTTAGTTTAAGCAAGTGAATAGATTCTTTACAGGTTTAAAAGGAGTTGTGTGTTTGAGTACCCTGTAGAACTGTGGCCTTGAGAGTACAGTGGTTGTAATTTATTACTCTAACTTGGGTAACTCCAGTATTGACAAGAGTGGGGAGCTTATCTTGTATTGCCACAGTGTCATCAAGCTAGAGAGGAGAGTTATGTGCAGGATGACCATGGAAAGGTCTCTGAGGACCAGAGGTCGGGTTGAGTTGTGGGATGGGGTTTCAGATAGATATAATTTCTTTTTCATTGCCTTCTGTGATGGTTACAGTCATCGATGGTTACAGTCATCTGTTCATGATGGTATGTGTCTTTTGTCATGGGCAGCTCTGCTTGACAAGCTTATTTTCCTATCTTTACAGAGTACTGATGTGGCTAGTAGTCTGCCTTTTAGCTACTGCTCTGCTTGCTAAATTTGCCATTTGTCAGATGTCAGCTCTTTGCTACAGGTTGCTGATGTATTGCAGAAGCAAGCTGTTCCTTATTAGTACTCTAAACATGGGGATAATATAGCATGTTTCTCAGTTGTATCTGTATTGTGAGTTATACTACTCTCTGCAGACCTAGATCATGTCTCTTCTATATAGACATGGTCTCTCTCACTCTCCATTGAAGAAATCAGTCCCTGACCACTTTGATTTGCTTTCTCTAATACTCTTCAGGTCTTTGACACTGTTTAAAAGGGCAGTGACTTGAAGACTATCCTTGGTCCTGGAGAGGCTGGTGACTATTGTCAGGAGTCCTGCTAACCTAAACAACCTGCTCTCAGTTAATTAAACCTCACATTCCAAATCATTTCTGGGGCTTTGGAGCCTCACTTATAATGCAAGTCTTTGATGCTTTTTGCTCTGTATTTTAAAATCTGTTATTCACAGCCTTTCTCAGTGTTATGTAATACAAGTAATATAAATTACTTAAGAGCTAAATTAATCACTATGCACTGTTAGAACTTGCGTATAATGGGGAGTGAGCGTGGGAGAACCAACCCTGTAAAGGCAAGTCGAGATTTTTACAAATTTATTTTAAAATGTTCAACTAACGCAACTTCATGACCCCTAACTTTTTACAGTCAACTTTAAATTTTTTAACAGTGACTAGTTTGCAAGAGTTTTCTAGGCATGCCTGAGAGGTCTGACACCTCCCCCCCATCCTCTCCCTTATACAGATTTATCAGCTGCCTCTTTGGTTTCAGCTTTTTCACTTTTAATGATCAGTGCTGTTCTGCAGGCCAGAGGCCAGGAGCGCTGTTTTGCAGGCCAGGCATGAGGGCAGTGGATCAGGGTAGTAGAACACTTAACAACCTTACTAATTGGGATTGACCCTGTGCCCTTAGGAAAACAGGCAGTTGATGGGGAATTGTACAGTGTACTCGCACCTCTGTATTGCTGTACTGATACAAGTGTTGCAAAATGGTTGCAACTTTTTAAACCTGTTTCTTATAGGAGGATGCTGATGCATCCTTAGGAAAGCCGACCCCTTCTCCTGTTTTTTAAGCCATTTAGAGTCAAATGTTTCATTTTAAAGTACTCGGCATATATGGAGATTTAGAAAGGTGTCTTCTCAAAGTTTCAGAAGTAGCAAGGGAGTTCCTAATCACAAACAAAGAGGTATTCTTCAAAGGACTCCAAGAGAAGGAAAGAAACTGCAGGAACAACATGTGCTTGGTTGGAGTGTGGTTGTTTGGCACGCTACTGTAATTTCCTCATGCTGGTACATGAGACAGGCAATGTAACAGACTGTCAACAGAACAGTGCAACTGGTTATACTGAAAATGCTGTGAAATGCATATAAGGAAAAACCTGTTGGAATATTATGCACAGGGCTAATAGTCTCACTTGTTAAGGTTGCCTGATACTTGCTCTTTATAAAACCAGGTTGCTTATAACTGCCAGCTTTAATGGTTTAGACTGAATTTTTTCATGCTCAGTCTTTGGGTTGAGATTTTTTTATTTTTTTTTATATTTTTTTTAATAAAGCCTGAACTGTTCAGTTGGTGAACTTTCTTTTTGAACAATTCTGATGAACTTTTCTTTGAACAGCTCCAATGAACTGCTCATTTAGGGAAGAGACTTTAAAATTTGGTAATGGGTAGCCTTTGTGTAGGGCGGTGCTTTTTGTTATCTCTGTAGAAAATCTGCCCAAGTATGGCTACTCTTATAAGCTTCTAAAGAATAATAGTAGAGGCTTCAGATTTTTAGCAGCTGAAACTGAAGAATAATCTGTCCTTGCTGATCAGGCTTCACACATGCCATCCTGTCAAAGCAACTGTCCTCTAAGAAGGGTGACAGGTGAATTTCGACTCTTCTTGTAATGGCTAATCCGAGGTGCTCTGAACTGTAGTGGGCTGAGCCTGACACTGAGACCTGCTGTCCTGTGTTTCTAATGATCCACCTCCAGCATGAAGGCAACATAGAAGAGGAAGCTTCCTGACTTGAATGCAAAAGGGATAATAGCTTGATTGAAGCAGGGAGTCTGAGCCTGGAATGTGTGTAGGACAGAGAAACTTTGCCTGGAAAGAAAACAGAACTGGAAGCTGGAGTGGGAGAGGGCACTGGAGCGGATGGTGATGGAGTCTGCAGCTGGCTGGGGGGACACTGAGATTGGACAGGGTGGTATAGGGAGAAGGGGTAGATTGGGATTAAATGAATGAGATGACTAGGTACAGGAAATGATGGGAGATCAGGGAAAGATGGGGAGACAGAGCTAGCAAGGACGGTAGGGGATTAGGACAGGGTAGGCAAAGAAATGAGAGACAAGGAACTGGGGAGAACAGTAAAGGGGAGACTTGGAACTGATGAGTGGGGAGACTGACTTTGGAGCCAGTGGGATGGGGAGAAAGACATAAGAGCTGAGAGCTATGAGAATTTGGGACTGTGAGCAAGGAGACTAGGGACAATGAATTATGGGGGGGGGGGAGGGGGGGAGAGGAGTTGTCATTGATATTCAAATACTGAGAGTACAGGAGATCAGAACAGCCAGGCATGTAGTTTGGGACTGGCATGAGGAGCCTGTGGGGTAGAGACTGAGTAGGAAGGGGAAGAGCACTAGCACAAGTAGTAGTCTATGCTAGGGGTGCTCAACCCCTGGTGCTGTCATCTGACCTGCAGGGCTCCATAGACATCTGTGGGGAGCACTGTGAGCCATGGTGCTGTATGTTAGATAGGGGATGCAGCCCAGCATGGAGCTTGATCATGGCTGGGTAGATTTGGCAAGGGGGCTTGTGGACCAGTCCTGTCTGGGTGCCATTCCTCTGGCCCGTGGGGCCAAAACTGTGAACACCATTCATATATATGTACAAGAACACTCCCTGCTGATATTGCCTACTTCATCAGTTCAAATAAAAAGGCCTGTATGGTGGATCTAAAGGTTCTACCCTTGTTGATGGGTGTGTGTGTGTGGAGGGAAACCTTAGAAAGTTCACACGTATACAGCTACAACTGAAAGAAAATTAGTATTGCAAGGTTAAGTGCTGTGGGGTAGGAGGTATAGGTTGACCCTGCAATCTTGGTTTGCTGCTTTTGTATGTATGATTGATAACAATCTTTGCCTACATGATAACGTTTTCCCCACCCCCATGGAGGCCCTGGGGTGCTGCCTGGAGAAGTAGCTTTTCTCTCTTCTACATAATCTCTGTGATCTAGGCAAGTCATTTCAACCAAACTTTTCACAGGTAGCCATGTGTTCCTCACTGTCTGAACTTGAGACACTTTGGGTTGGATTTTAAGAAGTACCAGGCACTCATAACTTCAGCAGAGGTTAATAGAAGCTGTGTTTTGAAGGGAAATAAAGCAATATAGAGGATATTTAATGACATGATTAGGAAGCAGGTTCAAAATAAACAAATTAAGTTTTCTTTCAATAAGTGTAATTAATTTAAGTCAATGCAACAAGATTTTGTACAAAGGCTACACTTTAACTGGGTTCAAAAAAGGATGAGACAGTCAAGCAGGAAAGATCCATCACTGCTTATTAAATAGCACTTTTTGGCCCCTCAAAGCTGGAAACTGTAAGGGAAGAGGGAGGGAAAGGGATGGTCAGTCTGCATAGGCCCTGCATAAAGCTCTTCATTAACACTGGCCCTCTATCATTGTGAGATACAGAATACTGGACTAAATGGGTCTGTGGTCTGGTCCAGTATGGCATTTCTTATGTTCTTAGAATGCTAAGAATATCTGAAGCTGTGTACCCAAAATTAGTGAATAGTTGTCATTGACAGCTCTGCATCTTTATTCCATTTTTTAAAATGGGTATAATATCGCTCCTCACTTCATAGGGGTATTGTGAAAATAGTCATTAGTTTTTGTAAAACACACAGATAGTGTGGTGATATATGCCATAGGAAAGCACATGAGGAAATTAACTTCTATTTTCAAAGCATACTATGACTAGAGTGTACTAGCATAGGCCAGGCATTGAAAAAAATATAAAGCAAAGTACTCAGGAGCTGCTCATTAAGAAAAAAATGTCCATCCATGACACTTAAGCATGACAGGATGCCTGTAGAAAAATAGCATATTATCATGTAATTAAAGACCATAGAATGGTTGCCGAAAGGTGCTAGATTAAGGACACATAGGCAACTTAATGTTGGTATTTCTTCACTTCTGAGCACTTGCCTTTGTAATCTTTATGTTTTTTAACGTGTTATTTTGTATGTGTGAAAAAAAATCTGTTTAATAAATTCTATAGACTTTCAGCAATAGCAGTGAGCCCTGAGCTATTAAGAGGTACAACATTTCAAAATGGAAAAAAGGTGTGCTTTTTGTTATTAGGTGAATGTCTCAATTCATTGTGCACTCTGTTTTATGATCTACAGTAATATAAAAATTTCATTAAATGAGAAAGAATAACAAAAAAAAGGTTGGGGGAGTGAACCCAAGCTAATGTTGCTAAAGGGATGTTAACTTTATTTTCTGAGGTTTTTACTTTACGGTTTTACTACTTGGCATTAACAAAACATGTATGTTTAGTTTTCTATGTATAAAATGCCTAGAACTAAAATGCCTGAGGACGTGCATACATGTCTTATGTCACATGCGTTTCCAAAAAATGTGTACTCTTCTTGTTAGTACTCATGTATTTGAATAAGTATGGGGTCAGGAGAGGTACAGTTCCAAGTATTACAAAACTGTACTGGTGCTTTTATGACATTAGATGGTGAAAGGACTGGGGACTGGCTACCGCTGATGCAAAGTTAGGGTCTGACCATCATTTGCATGGTGGGTGGGATATCCTAGCATGCAATGTGCTTTGAAGACAGATGTCCAAAGAAACAACAACATTTTTATTCTTTAGTCACCTGTATTTCATATATCCCATGATGTAGGGGCTCTGCTACACTGGAAGTGCTAAGCATATGAAACTGGGTTTCTTGACTGAAATGTTCTAATGCTCATTACTTCTTAAAGAGTGAAATGAGGGGCCACAGGACTTGGGGTAAGTTGAAAGCGGTCTAATACCTAATAGTCTATGTATGTGCAGATCCCTAGCAAGGCAGGCCTTCTGGAATAGTGATGCTTTCTACTGTTTGTGTTCAGTGCTGCAGTTTGTAAATGTTATTTCCAGGTTTTTTAAATCCAGCAACGTTATGGATTGCATTCTTCACTGAGGACTACTTGCTTGCCAGAGCAAGCACTGTTCAAGGCTCAGGTGTGTGTTTGTACTGAGGAAGAGTGGTCTTCCTCTCCTCTCAGTTCTTCAGATGGCTGAAGAGATTCTCCCAAAATAAATAAATAAAGGTCTCTCCTTTTCTTTAACAGCTGATTTTTAACTCTTACTTTCTTGTCTCAGGACTAAGCATTTATCATTGCTTCCTGTTTAGGAGCTCTGCTTCCTGCAGTCCCTTTTCAGCATCTGCTTATGGAAACGTTTGCATCTGAGTTTAAGTCTATTATAGAGTGGAAACAAACATAATCTTTGTACTGCCATACACATGTGTATGGGGGCACAAAGTGAAAGCAAACAGATGTCCATATCTTGTGTTGCACCAAAAATGTTCAAATTTGTACTAGCAACAGAAGGCAGTAATAAATTGGGCTGCTATATTGCAGCCCACGTGTTTGCTTATGGTGGAAGAGTTTGGGTAGCATGAAGCTGCCAGGGCTCTCCAGCTTCTGTGGACCAGGGGGTCTTCAGGCTTGAGCCCAGTCCTGCATACTCTAGAAATTCCCAGGCAGGATTGGTCTCCTCAAGTCTTGGGAGTGCCTGCCTTGCTTTCCCATATCACCCAGATCCATCTCTCCAGGGAAAGTCAGGGCTTTGTGGTGAGTGTTTGCAAGCGGGGGACCCCAGGCAGCACATGGGAATCCCAGTGCACATTCCCTGGTGCAGCACAGAGTCTGGGCTGTGAATGTGGATGAAGGACCTCCCCCATGGGGAACCCACAACTCTCTGCTTATAGGTGCATGCAGGGAAATTCCTGTAGAGGGACACGCCCTGTTTGCTAGCAGGACAGAAGGGAGGGGAAGGGGGGACCTTTTCAAATCTCCCCTTGCACTTGCAGATGCATGTGAGGAAATCCCTTGCAGAATGACTTTGCTGTGTATGTCTCCAAGTGCAGAGTGGGGGGTCCCCCCTTCACGCTTGCAGGGTTCCCTCTACATACCTGCAAGTGGACATGGGTGAATCCTTTTATAGACGCACCTGCCAGGAGATCCCCCTACAGGGGATTCAACTGCTCAACACCTATGTTGTGGCACAGCTGCTCACATTCCACTGAAGATGTCTGTTTCTACCCTAAGCTGCAGATCTACCCGCAGTTTCTACCCTAAGCTGCAGATGCCTTCTGCCATTTATAAGGAGAGTTGTGTGGCATCAGGTATATTTATACTGTGACCCTGTCACTTTTGGGGAGATGTATCCCACCCACCTGCACCAGCTCTCAGTACCAAACCCCCAAATCTACTTGTAAGCCACTCTGGGGGTGTCCCCATTGCCCCTCTCAGGAGAGTGGCCATGAAGAGTGCTCTTGGAGCAGCTTTACTGCTTTCTGTCTGCATTTGGGGTGTGCAAACAGAACTGGATGGCTGTGGTGTGCTTGAGAGCATTTTTCATTGAGTTACAGGAATACAGTGTAGACATATCCCTAGTGGCTGATAAACTCTTACCTAGCTGTTGTTCAGGCTCTGATTGTAAATGGAATTAGTTTAGAGTTTTATGTGTTCAGACTCCAATGGCTGAACCTTTAATCATAAAACTATCGCAAGTAATTGGCACAACTTGACAGTATCAGCAGACAAAGCATTGTGGGGGAGGTATCTTTAAGCTTATATTCAGGCTTTTGGTCAGGCAGAATGGGGGAGTTTATAGCTTAACTGCTCTTGTTTCCAGTTACTTGATTTCCCAAGCACATACATTCACTTAAAGCTGGAATTGATGTTGACTCAGGACTAGTTTTTGCGTTATAGTTGGGTTAGAAATTGCACAGCGCAAGAAAACAAAAATCCTGATCCAGATCAGAAGTCTGGTTTGAAGATGATTTCAATTAGAAGTTGATAGTGACCTTACTTCCTGTCCTTACACTGAAAGATGAAACAGATCTGGGCTTCCAGCCATCAACTTCCAGTTCCGCAAAGACGTAATATGTTCCGCTCTTAAAGAACAAAAAAATTGGTTTCCTTTGTCTTTCCAGAGTGCATGTGCTTTTTATAGTAACATGGTAAAAACTTATTTAAAGGCGTATTAACTGCATCGTACTTCAGCCGAAAGAGGTTTTATTTAAGGTTCTTATAACTGGAAAAAGTTAAAGAAAAGAATCTTGTATTGGCTAAACTTCTTTGAGCACCGGATAGCACTTTTGTGAATAGTTACTTTGCTTGTCTCACTATAGTCTGTTTATAAACTATAAAAAAAGTCAGTGCATGTCTAGAGAAGACAAAACACATTTTTAAACTCATTTTGTCTTTTAAAATGTACTAGCATTCCAGTAGACACTGTTCTTAAAAACAAACAACTCCTTCCTTTTCTCCTACCCCTCCCCGTTCTGTCCCTTCAGAATTTTCTAAGGGTGATTTTAAACATAATAACAAAGCAGAATATAGTTCTTTCTGTTTTATACTGATGTATTAATTCCTGTATCATTTCAGTATTTACAGTATTTGCTGTTTACTGTATGTAAAGATTGTCAAGTTAGAGTTTGCACTCAATGAACTCAAGAAATCTTGCGGTTCAGTTGACAATATCAAGTTTACTAAGCTTAAAATGATTTAGCATTTTTTCATGTTTACAATTTGTGTAAATTTTTAATTAAAAAATGCTTGAGCATGAGATCTTGTTGGAAGTTTCAAATGGCTGTGTTATCTTGCCTCTTGGCAATAAATGCACTAAAGGTGCCTATACATGTGCTCCAACACATTCTAATTAGAACGTGTCGGAGCAGACTCAATTAACCAAGTCTGCTGGAGTGTTCTAATTGGAGCGCTCCAGCATGTTGCAAGGTCATATGTATTCAGTGTCCCGCATTCAGAATGGACATGGGGGCACTTCTTAACTAAAACTCATTGAACAGGCTTTAATTAAAGCACCCCCATGGCCATTTTGAAATGTGGGATGCTGAACATATGTGACGCTGCAGCATTTTAATTAGAGTTGCTGTCCAGGAGTCACTCTAATTAAAATGTCTTCCTCCTACCCTAGAACACATGAACAGACACATTATGGTTCTTATGCCATATGATATATACCACATAATTTAAAGAAGATGCTTTAGAAATGTTGTAGACCTCTCTAAATATACATATATTGCGATATTCCTTTTTTTTCTCTCCTTATGAAAGTAGATCCTCTTTAAATTACCATAAGTTAAATTGTATTAACCTCCTGAGGAGGAGAACTTCAGTATTACCTAAAATAGCTTATCTAGATGCACAAAAAATCATAGTCTTATATTTGATACCTTCCAAGGAAGGTAGCCAGAATTTGAGATTCCCCTGAAAAAGTGCTTTGCAAGTGTTATATTTCATTTCTGTCATTGGTCTGAGAGTCTATCTTGAATGAGCTGGAGAGGGTGAAGAACCTTGCATATGAAAAGAGAAAACCTAAAGGAATTTACTTTTAAAAATGGCAGCATTACTAAGAAGTGCCTTTTCTCTGGAGAATTTTGGTTACTCCCTCACACTTCTCGGTTCTGATGGACCTAGCAAAGCCCCTGTGACCTGGGGTTGTCCTAGGGCAGTAGGCTTGCAAAAGCTACCTTCATTACTCCTGAAAACTTAGTATAACTATCTTCTGTTTGTAATGCTGGCTCTAAAGTACATGGCGATCCTTTTATTATTGACTTGGAGAGGGTGGTGAGTGTTTTCACCCTGAGCGTGCAGCCCCGAAGAGTTTTAAAATGTCTTTTGCTATTCTCCGTCTTATCCTCAAAACATTTGAGAATGTATTAACCCTAAAATGGAAGCATCATTTTGAGTTCTTAGTGCTTGTTGATATGGTTGTTTCTTTCAAACTACAGTAAAAGCTGTGTTATCAGGCACTTTACCATCTGGAATGCTGTATTAACCGGCATGCCGATCGACGTGGCGAAAGTGAAACCGGAAGTCTAACCATGGCACTTCTGGTTTCATGGAGTCCCACTTCGCCAACTTTGGACCACAGCCCGAGGCAAAGCAGCCAGCATGGGGGCCCCCCTCTGTGTCCCCCGGCACACTGATGCCAGGAAGTGAAAGCTGTGGCGCACCAGACATAGCGGGAGGCACAGTGGCCCAAACAGACAAATAACCAGCACTCTCAGATAACCGGCATATTTGATTAACTGGCACTCCCCATTCCCTATGGATGCCAGGTAACACAGCTTTTAGTGTGTGTGTAGTTTGACAGAAACAGCCGTCATCATATCCAGTATCAAGAAATCAAAATGGGGACCTGTATTTCAGATCATTTGTCTGTGTGTGTGTGGTACCTGAGCAAGAGCATTCTCACATTTTCTTTTGTGGGAGAAATGTTGTACAGAGATGTGTTTTTTGTTTTGTTTTTCCTTCCAGCAGTATGTGCAAGCAAAGTTGAAACACAGTAGTTAGGATTTTTTCGTAAACAATTTTCAGTAATTGTTCAGTAGTAGTTTTACCATAATTACTCCAATTTAAAAGATGCGTCTGTCACCCCCATTTAACAAGGCCTCCCAGCTGGGCCTCTTCTCCCACCCCACTGCATTTCCCCCTTACCTTTGCTCCATGCCACAAGCTCTGTCCATGCTGCAGCCTGGAGCACTGAGTAGGCTGCTACAGAGCAGGACTGGAGCCAGTGTTGGCTCCTTGCCGCTGCTGTGGGGTGCACCGGGGCCATGCTCAGTGCCTCCAGGCTGCAACGGGGATGGAGCCCACTGGCACTGGAGCAAAGGTAAAGGGAAGGTGGAGGGACAGGTGGGGCAAGATACTTTGGGGGGTGGAGGGGGCCTGAGGCTGCAGGGGGCAGAAGCAGAGTGAAGGGAGGAAGCAGGGGAGGAAAGGAAGGGGGTTGGGGAATGGGGAGTAGCACAAGGTAGGTAAGTGGAGTGGGGACAGGTTGCAGGGTGTTGTGCCCCACTACCTCCACACTACCTGCTCCCTACCACCTGCCTCCCTACTGCCTGTCCCCCACTTCTGCATCCACTGCCTGCCCCTTACTGCCTCCCCCTCACTGCCTGCTCTACCACATGCCCCTTTACTGCCTCACTTGCTGCCTATCCCTCCACTGCCTGCCTCATTACTGCCCCCTCATAAGCTCTCCTCCTCCCCCCCCCCCCCCCCAACCTGCAGTAGTTGTGGGGAGGGGATGAATTTAAGACAGTCCTTCAATGATTAGATTCCATACATAGAAGATTATATATAATGTCATATGAACAGTCTGTTTTCTATCCGTAATAGGCACCATTTATTTAAAAACCTGCAGCCCACCCATAGCGTTCCCTAATGGCTTGTGTTCCAAGTGACATATTTAGAATGAAGTCTTAGGATAGCTGACTTCTATAAGCAAGCAGGTAAACAACACTTATGTTTTTCCTGTGGGTGTTTTTGACTCCAAAAATGCTTGGTCTTGGAGTCAAAGTTGCTCATTCAAACTCAGCACCCTCTGAAATTAGTACCTCTGTCTTTTTGTATGGAATATGTGGGAATGATTAAACATCACTCCACATGGGTGCAGATCTAACCAATTCTGTCTCCACAAACACACTAAAATGAAGTTTTTCTTCAGCTGCCAGACTGTGACCTAAAATGTCAACACATGTTTCTACTCCATGTTTTTACTCTCGATCTATCTTCTTCCCTCCAGTTCTTTTTATAGGGCTTTATATGGTTTCACCACCACTTCCATTTTCTGTTTCCTTTATGTCCCTTCTTTTTCTTGTATCTTGTCTACTCCTCTGTCAGCCAGTTTTAATCATGCATTTGACTAGATCCCAGAAGTGTTGCATACACAAAGGAATAGGATACTCATTTTGGTTCTGTGCTCTTTGTGGGTCTTCTCGGCCCTGTAGGATAAGAGTGAAACTAGCTCAGGTCTTGGAATATTATGCTTCTTCGGGGAGAGGGAGAAGAAAAAAAATGCAGGCTACCTATAGCCCATGGTCATAATTAAATCCCTTTCCTGTTTCGTGCAACTCCTTTAAAAGTTAGTTTGTCAAGGGGAAACGGGTACTTATGAATTTGTTTCTTCCCAAGATAACCTTTGCTATTGATAAATATTATGTAGGAATAACCCTCCTTCCTCCCTACTAGAACTTGCTTAATTGCTAGTAATTTTTTTGCTTTATGGGTAGGGCTTAAGCTCTACTTTTATTGCTAACAATTTTACCGATTTAAAGATAAGAAGAACTATTAATTGCTTATATCCAATTGTCACCTTTCCTGTTCAATATGTATGGTATATGACACTGCTGGACCAGTTTATGCTTAGATTTCAGGTGAAGTGCCATCAATATGCTGATGATGTTCCACTCTTTCTCACCTGACCTGCCCCCACCCGAATCTGGGTCATTTCCTAGTGCCTGGCTGCAGTTGAAGTTTGGCTGTGGCTAAACCTATATTGAAGCTGAATCTAGACAAGGTCAAAGTGATGGTACTGGACAGACTCCTTGATCTGAGGGCTGCACTGGGACATGGGACACCTGTCACCTGAGGTTCATCCTCCCATTGTTACATAGGTTAGCAGCCTTTGGGTGTCCCTGGTACCTTTGCTGAAGGTCTTCAGATAGCAGCAGTGGCTAGGAGTGCCTTTCACCAACTCCATCTAGTTTTAATTTCAGATTATCATCATCAGTTGCATCCACACCTTTTTTACTGTAAACCATGCTGGGCTGTTGTGGAGAGAGGTGTCATACCAATCAAACAAATGAATAATTAAATACATCAGTTTGAGAACTGGAAGCTGTTAAATTCCACTAGGGCAAAAACATATGAGTGAGTTGCAGTTATTTAACTTAAATTTACTTTTGTTGTTGCAATATTTTTGTGTTGACTCTTGATCAAGGATGGGCAATTATTTGGGTTGGAGGGCCACTTAGGGATGCTGTGGGCTGGGTCAGTACCCCCCACTCCTCCGTGCTACATCAGGCAGGGTCAGCACCTTCCCCCAGCTCACCAGAACTCCCTAAGTGGCTCTGTCCTGGGCTTTGGCCCTGTACTGTCACCACCCAGTGATCCTGGCCCTAGGGTCACCATGGAGACTGGCTTGGGACTCCTGTGGGCAGGGCGTGCTCAGCCGCGCAGATGGGATGGAGCTGTGGGGAGGGTGCCTGGGAGCAGGGTGGCTAGGGCCAGGGCTGGGGTTGTGGAACAGTGACAGCACAGGGCTGGGGCCTGGGGCACAGTCATGATCTGCTACTGGGACCCCCACTGCCCACAGAGCTGGTGCCTGTTGCAGGGATGTGCAGGCAGTGGATCATGCCTCTGTCCTGGGCCCTGGCCTCATGCTGTGATGACCTAGAGTCCTGGCCCCTGTCTGCCCATCCTGCTCCTGGATGCTGCTCCCTGCCTGTCTGCGGCCCCATGCCATCTGCCCGGACGAGTGCACCCTGCTCGTGTAGGTCCTAGGCCAGTCTCCATGGAGACCCTGCCTGGTTGTTCCCTCCAGGGCCCCTGGCAGTGGGTGTGGGGCAGATGGGCTGGGTGTCTGGGCAGTGGGGTCAGGACCGATGCAGGCAGCAATAACCGGAAGGAGCTGCTGCTTTTGGGAAGCGAGGTCCAGCAACCGAGCCAGCCCAGCCCTGCTGCATGCTCAGGGGTGGTAGGATCAGCTGCATGCACCATGACCCAGGTTGCCCCCTGTGCCTGGCCCAGGTGTGGCTGTGGGACCTGCCGGAAGCCAGATAAAATCCCTTGGCAGGTGAGATCTGGCCCGTGACCATATTTTGCCCAGCCCTGCTCTTGAGTCTGCACACAGTTTAGTACATAGTTGCATTTTGAGCTATAGCTGTTGTATCCAGTCTGAAATTGTTCCCCTGAGTAAGTATGTATCTTCAGAGCTCTTGGAGGTGTGGTGGTCATGACTTGTTGGGTTAAACCAGCATTGAAAGCCTGACTAAAATCTGGGAGAGTGTTAATGTTCACAGTACGTGGCACATTGTGATATGGAGTGCTTTGGTTCCTGATTGATTGACTAAATTGGGTTACAAGGTTACTGTGACATTTAGCCTGTAGGAGGAAGACTGTGTGAAATAATTCTTTAGCAGTGTTTCATGTTATCTAAAATGTACTGTGATAGCCCAAACTGTGGACCATAGTAGCAAATAGAAATTGGAAGCTAATGCCTTGCATGATCAAGCCCAGGGTTTGAAAATTCGGTTGTCAGCACTGAGGATGAAATTTTCTTTAATGAGCATAGGTTTTAAAGCAGGGGTGGGCAATATTTTGGGCGGAGGGCTGCTTACTGAGTTTTGGCAAGCCATCGAAGGCCACATTACAGGCAGCCAGGGGCATATAAATTTTCTAAATTTTTAGGGGCCCCATGGGCCGGACAGAATGGCCTGGTGGGCCACATCTAGCCCACGGGCCATGTTTTACCCATTCCTGGTTTAAAGCCATTAAGCTCTTCAGAATTTAAACTTTCAGTTGGGGGAGCGTAGGGGGGTAGAGGAGGAGAAGTTTGAAGAAAAAACAAAAACTGAAACCAAAAAGAAAACCAGCCTTTTATATATCTTCTGAATGCTACCTTGGTCTCTGCTGCTGCTTGCAATTTTCTTACTGCTAAAAGAATGAAATGAAGAGCACTTTTGGTTTTTTATGTTGTTTCTATTCAGAGTCTAATGGGCAGCAGTAAAACGTGGCCAAGAACCATGACATGTCAGTCTTACTCACTGTTGCTTAGAAAAGCTGAACAGAAGCAAGAAAATTATTCATCAGGAAGAAACTACAATGTTCTCTTGCAGGGCCATGTTTCTTTAGTAAGAATGGTAGCTGTGAGGAATGTCTAGGGTTTTAGTAGTGGAAGTAAGTAATGTTTCTGTATATACAGGGAACAGCAGCGCTTGGTAAATGGGTGCCATTTTACATGGTCACTATTAGAGCAGAATGGCACCTAATTGCCATCACATTGAGATAGCAAACAGTTTTGCTTTCACTATGTTCTCCTTTTTTAATGAAGCTTCCTCCCCCTATTTTATTGCTGTCTCCTAGTTTTGAGAGCTTTTGAGCAGCTTCATTGGTAAACTGGCACATGGACTAGTGTTCTGCACTTTAGTACAACAGGTAAGATTTGCTATGTCCTTTCTGTCCCTAATGTTACTCTAATTGCACCAGCTGCTTGTTCTGAGAAACAAGCCAGTCTCTGGGTTTAGGCCAAAATCTTTGTTTTAAAACAATGTCTGCCAAGCAGTGATAAAGTTTGATATTGTTGTGTTGCAGGACAATGTCAGACAAAATCGTTCTTCAGTTGTGACTAGGGATCTACTAAATTCCAGCTGAAGCCATTTTTGCACTTTTTTGCGGCAGTCTTGTCCCTTCCTCTCCCCTTCTCCCTAGCTGCTGGTTGGCTGTGGGGCCCTAGCAGTCCTGCCTCTTGCCACTAATTGGCCAAGGAGTCAAAATCATGCCATAATTACACAGAAAGCTCTTGGAAACAATTAATGCATTAATCTAAGCAATCTATTTAATCTACATTGTAATGTCTTAAGAAAATAAATCTATGCACAGTAGGAATTGAAACTAATATCTTAACTTTATTTATTGTAGTTGTACAAGTTTAGGAAGCAATTTTAGGAAATATATGTTTAATCACAAGCAATATTGGGAGTAGCTGAATGTTTGAAAATTATTAAATACATTTGTGAGTGTGGGTGGGGAAAAATAAGCTAAAAGGTACTAGGCACACTGAATATTAAGAAGATCTCACAATGAAACGAACACTTTTATGAATAAAATTAATCGTGTGTTAACTCTGCAGCTGAGTATATCTGAATGCCAAATGTTGCACAGCAGTCCTTTTTTCCAAACCCAAGGATTTTGGATGCAGTATTGACCCAGCATCTTGCCAGGTTGTAGAGAGGTGGAAACCAGCCGCAGGCTCCCAAAACAGTTGGTCACAAACATCAGGCAGTCTTTGACAAAGTTCACGTAAGCAGCACATTTGCTGGCATACTCTTTCTCTCATCCAGGGATTGATTTCACTAGCTGAGGGTCACAACTCAGAATGGGCAGCTGCTGGGGGTCTAAAATGTGAACAGCACTAAAAAACAACCCTGTGGTTGGTTAAATTGTGGTGGTAGTGACGAATCATACTTGTAGTACTGATTCAACTTCACAGCTGTTGCCTGGAACAGTTCTTGTCTCTGCTGGTTTTTGCATTGACAGTTTGAAAGCTGTTGTGATGCCATGTCTTCAACCCAACCCAGCCTATCAAATCGATCACCTTGTGTGCATGGTTGATCACAGTCTGCCAGCTTTCAAACCATGTTAGAAGCTCCATGAACCAGATTGCATTTTCATCCACAAACATTGCTTAATCTTCAACGTAACCACATCTTAAAAGATGACATAGTTTAAGCATGTGCTATGTGTCTCGGGTGTGATTTCCAGCTCCTTGCTCAAAATTGCTGATAGTACTTCATATTCTTGGTGTGGTAATGAACTGGGTTAAACCACAAATTCCATCTTGGAAGCACTGGCTCTGGTGGCAGTGGCACAGTTGCTTATAAATCCCCACTTTGATTGGTGACAGACTTCCTTTATCTGCACTGGAGCTTATGGCCTGGACAGTGTTTGAAGGTTTTTTTAGAAGAGGAAAGAATGCTATCTACATCAGGAAGCCACGTGCACCAGATGTCACTTAGTAAAGACAGAAGGTATGCATTGCAGGTGACATGAATTGCATTGGACAGCATTCCTTGGAACACATCAGAGAAAGCTTTACACATTACATGGCATTATCAGACAGATGCTGAGATCTGGTTAAAGCCATGGTTTACAACAGCTTTCACTACAGCTTGTGCCATGGTAGAAAAATTGACAGGCGTGAGGTGAACTAGCTCTGCTTGAGAAACAGGCAGGCTGCAGTCTGTCCAGCTCCCAGGCACAAATAAAATGTACAGGGCAGTTATCTTGGGCATCTGTGGCTTCCTCTGCTACACTTGAGATAAATTCATATTTTGCCAATGCAACTTTTGTAAACTATACATGTGAAGCAATTGGAGCCAGTAGATAGTCTTGGCGAAGCTCATTCACACTTGGAAAATATCCATCTTTTTACACTTTTGTCCTAACTTTTAATTTAGCATTGTCATTTTTCTGCAGAGGGATGTTTGTGGCCATGAACACCTTGACTAGTGCAGGGATAGCCTCTTTTCTTGTCACACTGCTTTCAGTGGCCCTTTTAAGCATCAAGGACATGGTCATTTGTCTCTTGCTCTATCCTTTAGCCCCTGCAGCAACCTTTTGCTTCGCATGCAATTTGGACTCTAAATGGTGATCAGTACTGATTTTTTTTTTTTTTTTTTTTTTTTCCTTGACACATCCAGAGTTAAATTGCACAATAAACAAAACAGTGTGCCACCATCTACATGCAAGATTCTTGAAGGGTGCTGCCTTAGATCATCCATAGCTGAAATGTTCTTAGCTTTATGGCAGTTCCTTTCACTCATCATCTTCAGACAGCATTGCCTGCACTGCCTCTTGCTGTTTGAAAGATAGTGTCAAAACCCTTTCTCTTCCCTGACTGGCACCTTTACTGAGCCTGTGTCACTGGCTCAGCTTCTCACTAGCACGCTCAATGAAGCCATGCGCTCTTGACTGCAGGGATTGGCACGCTTACATTTGTGCTCTGGTAAGTGCATTTTTGTTTTGTTTTGTTTTTTTTTTTCCTGGCAATTCCATGCCAAAATCATGAGGATCACCATTTTCATGGGATTCACGGAAACCACTTTTTTCATGGTTTCTGCAAAAAAGCGCAAAACTGCAAATAGGGTAAATCTCTAATCATGACTCTTGTTTGCTTTGAGACTTACAAAGTAAACTGTATGCATGGAAATTGCAATAGAGATCCCAGGAATGCTTGATTTGGAACAGTCTTTGATTGCCCTGATTATGATTTTAGGTATTACGTGACATTTAAGACATGAATAAGGAAAATTCCATGTGTAAAGTTACTCTGGGCTGGAATAAAAAAAAAAAAGTCTCCTATTTTTTTTCCAAAAGAAGAAGAGTCCTTCTCAAAATAGGTTTTCCCTGAGATGTATGGTTCTTACATGTCTCCTTACCCTAGTTCACTCTTAGCCTAGCTACTCTTTTTTGTTTTGTGTCATTAACTTTGATCTGTACTGTCATTTGTTTCATCTGTGCATTCCCCCAGAATCTAAACCTCCAGCAAGTATGCACTTTACTATATAACCATAATCACAAGTCCTGTTAGTTCAGGTTTTCTTATACACGGGTATGTGGAATTAAGAGATTCTGTCTTGATAAAATGTTGAAAATTATGTTTGTTATACTTATTGCTCCAGTGCTATTTAGTGATGAGGAAGTGTTAGTGTCGTGGCCTTGTGGAGGTTCTGTGAGGGTGATCATGCAAAGATCTTGTCATTCTCAGTGTCTGACAAATGACTTAAGCACTTGTACACCTGGCCAGTTGCTTTTTATGGTTTAATCTCTGACACTTCAAATACAAATTCTTCTGTTGAACCCTTCCCCCCGCCCCCATTCCCCTGCAAAAACGTGGCTCAAGATCTCTGTTTAAATAGGGTACCATTATACATCTGAACCTGCTGATGTAAGGTAAACTTGTAAGTGTGGAAACATATCAGTTTAGTAGGACTTTTATCAGATGCATATTTTAGGTGATCTTACTGGTGCCACTACAGGAAAAAGTAACTTGTTCCCTCTTGTGGGTGGGTGGGTGGGTGGAGGCAGGGCATTGAGCTGAGGCTGTGCTGGGCAGCTGGTGGCAGTGGCACTAGGAGCAGAGGCAAAATTTGGGGTGGATGCAGCATCCTCCCAGTGCTGCCGGCACCTGCTTCATGCTCAGCCCCCGCTGAGAAGAGCCCCTCACAGCCCTGGCTGCATCTGGCCCACCCCGCACCACCCTGTGCAGGTCTGGGTGGTACACGCCCCCCTCCCTCCCCCGCCTTCCTGGGGTGCAAGCAGCAGCGGGAACTGCCTCCTCCCATGAGCCATGACTTCGCCCCCCATGCCTGGATAGCGCCTGTCCCTGCCTTTGCCCCTTCCCTCGCCATGGGGGACCGTTGATCTGCGTTGTCCTTCCCTCCCTCCTCCCCTTCCACCACACCAGACTTACCAGCTGGAGGCAGCTGTATCAGAAATCAGATTGGTATCGGCCAATATGCCTCCTTAAATATCGGCTATTGGTATCGGCCCCAAAAATCTGTTGGTGCACCCCTACTTCTCTCCCATGTCCAGCTTGTGCCAGGCATGTTTTTTATCTAGATGCTGATCTTTTCACTAGAGTGAGTTGCAGGATGTTTGCTGTATCTGCTTATGAGGCCAAGTACAAATGTGACATACATAGTAGTGGAATTTTGAAGTTGAAATACCTTATGCGTTCATCCCAGAGGTGTAATGTACCAAGGACATAAAGTGATCTCTGAATGCATGGATCAGACTGTTCACTTCCCTTGATATAGATTTTAGTTTAAGATTTCACTGATATTCCACATACCATCTGAGTGTTTAAAATCATAGAGCTTGTCTATATCTTATTTTGAAGGTGTGCTAAAATTTTCAGTCTGAGAAGCTTCCTCTTGTGTCTTCAAATTAAATAAATTTTAAGGAATTTTTTTTTTTGAAGGCTTACTTTTTGTCCTCTTTCATAGAAGTAAAAGTTTTAATTTGATTCTTGGAGGAAAAAAAGTAAAAAGCAACTGAAATTCTGTGTGTCTGTCTCATAGACCTGAAGCAGAAACGACTACTTTTTTTGGGAAAAGAATGACAAATTTTTAGGCTGCCTTTTAATGGACTAGAAGTTATTGAACCAGAATAAATGAGAAAAGAAATGCAGTCATGCTTAGTGGTGTTTGTTGGGATTTTAGGTCTGTAATACTTAGAGGAAGCCGTTGTATTTTTTTTTACTGCTTCTTGTGAGAGGAAAATTAATTAAATAACAAGGATTGATCCAGTGAAACCTGTGATTTTTTCACTAAAATATAAGACTTACTGTAGCTTTAAGAACATTAATCTGTTATGTCTGTCAGTTTTACTATAAAACTGTAACGAAACAGAAGCAAGTTGTTTTTGCTTGTAGACTGAAAATTCTGAACCAGCTTTTTTAAAGTTGTTTTTGAAAAATGAACCATCTAAAAAAATCTCAACCAGCTTTAGATGTCATCAAAACTATTGTTTCATGAAAAACTTACATAAATTGTATAAAAGTTCTTAAACCCACTAGAGAAACTTTCATTTTCCAAAAAATGAGTTTTTGGTTTAACCCTTTCCCATCCCCAAAGAACACTGAATCTATCTTGAGGTTTTTTTATTAAAAAAACGCCCAAACAACTATAAACTATTTTGACAGTTTTTGGACGTCAGTATTTAGGACTCAAGATATAAACACAATATCAGTTGATTAATTATTACAAGAGTGTTTTAGGGCACTTAGATACCACTGCAGTGAAATAAATTAGATTTTTGATAATTTAACAGTAATATATATGTACTTGGGTTGACAAAGAAGTAATCTTTAGACAGTTTCTTACAACATACTCTCTGCAGCCAAATGCCATTTAGATGATACAATTACCATTCTGTAATGGTAGCGTTTAGTGATGTCATAGTCATTGTGGGCCAGGAATTATGTGAGAGGCAAGGCTTTCTCTGGGTGTTATCTTGGACCGACTACACAGTTGGAATAGGGTTAGACAAGCTTTCAAATGCAAGATGTTTTGTAATGGGAAGTTGGAAATTATTATATAATATACTGCAAAGTAAAGGAATTCTAAGAATTTGAGAGGTATGTTCTTGGGCTTTACCTAATGTATTAATGGTGTCATAAAGTTTCTTGAAATGCCAGACAAAATAACATTTGAATTGACTTTCTTAGTTGCAGAGACATGATTGGGAATGAGTTATAATGTGTTGAATAAGACCCAAGTCATTGAAAGAAAGCTCCAAAAAGATACACATACTGATTAACTTTTTCACAGATAATTTATTACATGCAGTTAAGAAACCTTACCTTAATGTAGTCACTTATAATGCACTATTCTTTATATATTCACTAATATGCATAAACAGAGAGAAGCCAAACTTGAGGTTACATAATTTTGGGGTGGCATCAGCTAAAACTGCTAAGGAAAGCAGCAATTAAAAACCTAGTAGTCATTTTGGTTTTTAGAGTTACGTCTCAATTTTTGTTTCATGAACTACATAAAATAGATACCATATAGCCAGCTCCCGTACTTTTTAAATAAAATTATTACTATAATTTAAAAATGCTTTTCCAGTAGTTTGAGCTAAGTGGTACATCTAAGAACAAATAATGTGGGTTGTGCTTACAGTTGGAGGACTCAAAGGGAAGGAGGGACTCAGTTATGATGAACATGAGTTCTTAATGTGAGGCCATAGTCAAAAGGGCTAACATAATCTTAGGATGTATAATTAGAAATAAGGGGTTTGCATTACCTGTGTATTTCGCATTAATGTGACTGCAACTAGAATATTCAAGCTAGTTCTGGCACCAACAATTTTTAAGAAGAATATTGAAAAATTGGAGAGGGTTGACAGAAGAGCAAAGAAAATAACTAATGGTATGGTAAATGTGCCCTTATAATGAAAGCCTCCATGAAGACTGTTTACATTGTTAAAGAATCAGCTAAGGCATGACATTTTCATAATCTGAAGAATCTGGATGGGGAGCAGAACTTTGATAATAGTGGGGTTCTACCATCTAGGAAAGGGATAAGTAACTTCCAATGGCTGTAAGATGAAGCTAAACAAATTCAGATTAAAAACAAGGTGCATATTTTGTTTAACAGTGAGTATATTTAATATTTTTATATTCTGCCCTTCCTAAAACAGGTTGTGTCTGATCTAGGAGAGTGTTTCCTTCTCCCAACCAACAATCGCTACTGCCATAAAAGAAAACAATTTTTAAACTTCGTAACTACTTGCAAAGCATTGTGGTGGTGGTTCTATCAGTGAGACTTCTTTAAACTGAGAATGGATGCCTTGTTAGAGAGTAACTTTTAATTTGAATGGGAATTAGTTTGTGGAAGTCTTATGGATTAGTGTCAAACAAAGTGAGATCAGGTATTCAGTAGAAAAATTATGATTTATATGGGTAATTAAATAACAATGGTCCTCTTAGGTTCCATTTTCCTTTAGTTGAAGTTTTGCCATTTGCTTTAGTGGATTTGGCACTCTGTCTCCATTGTCTTTGGAAGCGAGTTTAGGTGTGAAGTACAAGTGATGGAGAGGGCTCTGATGTCAGGGGACAGCGGGGGGTGGGGGGGGGTGGGAGGGAGGGTGGAGGCAAGATCGTAGCCTTTTCAGGGAAAGGAAAAAGTCTATACAGAATGCAGTAAGAGAATATAATATCCAGTCTAATAAAGTAAAGGTTTGGTTGCTATCTTAGATTTGTGTAATGTAGTTCTACAAGCTGTTGTCAGAAGAGAGTTATAATCCTTTGGATACAGGTAGTCTGTTAGAAACAGTCAGTGGGAATGGCAGTTAAGCATGGGTTGAACAGGGACTTCTGCAGTGGTGAAACTTTTTAATTATCTTTTAATAAACTAATATATCAGTGTTGATGTGGAACCTTTACTCTCCTTGTAAGGATTCACATAAACTTCCTTGCCATGTTGCCCAGGTACCCACAGTAGATGATTTTGTTCACTTCAGTTTTTATACTGAGATGTAGTGACGCTGGTATGATCTGGGTTTTGTTGCTCTAGTTTCACACAGAGACATGAGAGGGTCCCAGCATTCTGGAATTCTGCAACACATTTGAATTGTGACATTGTGATTGTGGCAGACAAACATTAGATTAATGAGAATAAGATCACATGGTTCTATAGCTAGCTATTGGATGTCTTGGTTATAAATAAATAAATCAAGCTGTGACTGACCTGTGGTTAAACCAGTATTAGCTGGCTGGTTTCTTGTAGGCATCCTAGCTCATGAGAAGTGTTTTGTGGAACTATACGGATTCATTCATGGACAGTGATGTGTACTTCAGGGCAGAAAGTTTAGGGACAACTATGAAAAATTGAAGATAACTGACATTGAGTGGATTGAGGAGGTCATAGATATATGAAATGAGGGGTTTAGTAGTGAAGGGTAGAGCTATGAAGGGGTTTGAAAATGAAAACAAATTTCAATCTGATGCAGTGAATGAGTGGAATGATTCAGAGATGAGTGATGATAGTGCCGAGTTATTTTTGAGGTCTTTGAATAATCAAGACTCCACACCCATTTTGAGTGGGGTTTTGGCTTAAATGGATCCCAGGACAAAGTCATTAGGGCAGTTTTATACTACCCACTTTCAACACTCCAATGGAGATGGTAGGGAATACTTCGGAAGGTAGTTAGATAAAAACATGATTCTAAATGGTACTGACTGGTATACTGAATTAAGAAAAGATCTGGGGGGATGTTTCTAAAGAGCTTGTAGCAGAAAGGATTCCTTTCTTGAGTTAGTCATGTGAATCTTACTCACTGCTTATATGTATGACCAATGAGCTGGATGTGTTAACTTTTGCTTCTCATGGGAAATGAAGATTTTCCACTAAGCTTCATTATAAAAGCTATGAGGAAGTCGCCGATTTGGAAATGTCATCCCACAAAGCCATCAGCAAATTGATGATGGAAGAAATGAATGCCTACAACAGCTTGAGTGAAGCCAGTACATTTCTGTTAATGTTCATGACTCTTCCTGTTAAGTAGTGTTTTGAATAGGTAATTATTTTCCATCAACATCTGTGCACTAACAAGGTTTATTTGTTTAAACCTGTAACAGAACAAAAGTTCAGTGCACATAAATGAGTTTCAAAATGGCTGAAACTCATTTAAGATAAACCTGGTTGAATGTAATATCATACTCAACTGATTTATGAAACTTCTGTCTCAGATCCCATCCTGGTTCAAGTTGAATCAGAATCTCCCAGCATGCTTTGCAGCCCCAGGCTGGGCTGTGTTGCCTGCTCCAGCAGAGAAGGGTTGGGGAGAAGGAGAGGCAGGGACTGCTTAGTGTGTATATGTACCCCTCCGCACCCAGGCAAACCCCAGCTGGCATCTGGGGCCCCTTTGCCCCGAGTATAGAGTTGCCCTGCTCTGCTAAACTTAGTACTGGCAGTGCTTGTGGACTGCAAATCCCAGAGGCACCTGGAAGCAGGAAGAGGAAGCAGTGAGCAACCCTGCAGAGTCCTGGTACTGTGATTGTGGACTGCAAATCCTAGAGCCCTTGGGGGCAGCAAGAAGAGGAAGTGAACACACAGCCCATGCTGGTTATGTGCCAGAGAGCCGTGCTCTAGATCTTCCTGGTTTCTGGCCTGAGCCACTGCAGGCATGTGGCTGCATTTTCTGAATCAACAGTGAATGTCTATTCACCTTTTAGTCAGTTTAACTTCTGCATTTTAGACTAACCTGCAAAAACTGAATTGATTTAGGCTCAGGCTTTTTGACTGTCTTTACTTAGGCTTGAAGATTTTCTCCCTCTTTTTCTGATGAGAAGGCTGTAACTTTTTCCCCCAGTTACAAAACATCACAGGCAGAAAAGCCATGAAATAGTGCAAGTATATAAGGTATGTAACAGCCCAAGTGAAAGCTGACCTTGTTATGGTATAAAAAGTTGTTTCTTAAGCACGTAACTGCAAAAAACACTGCAAGTGTGCCCCAATCCTGCATGATGACATGAAGAGAATAGTAACTTTCATTAACCACCACCAAGTTCTTAGAGCTGTACAGGATTTTAACCCTCCAGAGATTTGCTATCGTGGTATCTATGGGTATGTCCTGATGAACACAGTCATGTGGTATGTGGCACCACAAACACATGTGGTGTTTTCCACTCTGCAAGGGTGCATTGCCCATGCGTACGCTTGTTGGGTGTTTTTTCCCGTGGGTTTTTTGAATATCCAGGGGTAAAAAAAAACAACTGCAAAAACCCCCCAAAAAACCACAAAAGAAAAAACAAAACTGGCGCAGCGAACTCTCTGTTGAAGAGTGGAACTGGGCTGCCCAGAGCCACACTGTGGCTGCCAACCAGGCTCTGGTCAGCAGAATCGCTGTGGCTGCAGCCCCGGGAGGCCCCCAGGACTCTAGGTAAGGACTCCAGTATGGTGCTGGCCCAAGCCTCCCCTACCCCACCTGGAGCAACTTGGTTCACACCAAAGCACATGTAACACAGGCGTTCCCTGGGGACAAGTAGCTGTGGTGTAAGGTGCACTGCTGCTAATTGTCCCTGGGGAATCAAACGTCCACACACACCTGAACATGCCTAATGGGATTAAATTGATTCCAGCATACTAGTCTGAGGGGGAAAATGTCTTTGTGCCAGGACAGATTAGATTTTACCTCAATGGATATTAAACTAACTTAGGTTTAGCAGACAGAATAAAAATAACATCTACTTTTGGCAAGCTAGCAGAGATTGCATTCCAGGTTTGGCAAATGCTGCAGTTATTGATTTGAAAGCCAGTCTAGAAGTGCAAATCTTTCATGTGGCTTTCCTTTACTAAATAAGAAGTGGAGAGGATGCAATTGGAAAACTTGCAGGAAAGAATGTACTCAGTGACTTTTCTGTAACTGAAAAGATGTTATCCAAACTGTTGTTTTAATTGGTTCCACCCAAACTAGTGGTAGATCCCTTGATCTTTTCAAAGGAAGGCAAATATTTTAAAAGTATATCTATCATTATTCATGTATATGTTGTACAATTGTAGCACCTTTTAAGAGCATTATTTAACTCATGATCCCTGCTGGATTTATTTATTTTGAGTACTGGATAGCAGGACCTTGCATGGAGATTAATTAGGTAATATTACAAGAGTCATTTACTTTACTCCTGAATCTAAGGGAAGAGGAAGTGGCTCTTTGGGCAGAAGGAAGTCAGGATAGAAGTCCCTGCAGGGAAACCTTAAGAATGACTTGGGGAGAAAGGCTGACGTTTGAATTGTAGGTAACAAAAGGTTTCAGTTCTTCTATACAATTTATCCCTTCTATTGGGATGAGTTTTTGTGTATGTTGTTCCTAGAACAGTGTTTTAAAATGTGTGGTAATGTTGCTTCATGAGACTTACCATGTTGGTTCTTGAAAATATCGTCAGGGGGTGGGGGGTAATGCAGCCTTTGTCGATATTTCTGCTTTCTATCAACCATGTGCAAGTGTTGTTGTGAAATTTGAACAAATAATTATTTGTGAGCTATCTGGAATCATTTGCTCCGGTATGATGGAATCTTTTGCCCCAGTATGGTATCTGGCTGCGTGATACTTTTTTTTTTCTTGTGCTGCATGGAGAAAAGTCAAGAAAGCATCCTATTTTAGAGTTTGGCTCTGTCAAGTGAGTAGCATGTTAAGGGGCCTGCAAAACAGTTAAGTTAAACAGTTAAAACTTAAGTTGTATCTTTAACCCAAAATGTAGACACATTCTTTCTGTATTTGTCAATGCAATATAGGTAGTAATATCTTTTTTCATATAGCTTTGTTGTAAAATAAATTTATGTACTACACAGTGTGACTTGCATAACAAGAAATTGAAGCATGGTACATTTTTCTCATTCTGTTTTTAAGATGAATAGCTCAATTTTTGGAGATGAAAATAGTTTACATAATGGCTTTTAAAGTGTGAAAGTCATGGCCAGTATATGGAATTACTTAATCCCCTCAGGGAACAGGGAGGTTTGTTTTAATTAAGAACTTGAATAGACCTGTTGACCTGAGCAAAGCTATAGACTGTACTTAGTGGTCACTTTAATCTATTATTGGCAGAAAGGCATGAGCAATGTAACCTGTAACTATCCCACCTCTTGCATTCCGCAGAGAGAGCGATCATATAATTTCCTTGCGATATATGTGTAACACCCTACTGAAGTCTACCAGAATTACAGATGGTAATCCAGCAGTAGGGTGATAAGCCACATAGCTGGCTCACAACAGGCTTGTTTTAAGTCAGGGCTTTCAAATTGTCTGGCCATGTAGTTTGTGGATTGATATATTGCACAGTGAGCTTACAATGGGGAAACTCTTGTTTTCTTTGGAGGTAATTTTCAAACCAGAGAACTTTTTTTTTTTAATGTCATATTTGCTTATTGGCTGTCTGACTTGCATGTCAAATCGTGATTTATCCCCACACCAGCCATATCTACTCTGCTTGTAATTTCTTCCTAATGTACAGAAGTGATGCTTTAATGAACTCATTAACACCTGCTTTAGAGTTCAGGAGTGTAATTGCCTCTCAGAATGAGGATAAGTTTGTGTTCAGGTGGAAATGACTACTTTTCAAATATCTAAATACCTACCAAAAAGAACATTGAAATATTGGGAATTACATTAATTTTCTTTTTAATATCTTTCCTGCAAATGCCAGGTTGCTGAACATCTTTCTTTCTGAAAGATGGGTCCATTTAAGTTGTCCCAAGTTGAGCACACATTCACTAGGGAATTTGGAAAATTTTAGGCTTATGTTTGTTGTTGTGATAGGATTCACAAATACTGTCACTTCTATCATCTACTGCTAATGTACACACCCCTGAAGATTTTGAGCAGACTTATTTTGTGTCACTACAGTACACCTTTGTGCATGTAATAAATGGAAAGCATTGGCTTGAAATCAGTAGCTCTCTTGAGTTAGAGGAGCCGCTCATGATCTCAGCTGACTATGTTGGGAATGATTTAGTTTGATTTGCATGCTGCACAGGGTCTTTCTAGATTTGTGTACTGTTAGAAGTAGCACCAGCTGTGGGGTGTTTTTTGGGTTTTTGTTTTTAAAAAGACATCAAGGATTTAGGTAAGCCATATATTATAATGGATGTTGTTTAAATTTAATTGTGTAGGAGAACTTTCACTGATGCATCTTACCCTCAAGTTCACATGCAGGCTCCAATTGAAGTAATGACTTGGTATCTTTTACCCTATGTACTGTGTCTCTAGAATGAGATTTCCCTTTTTAAGTGGTTGGACTGTGTGTCAGTGTGGCTTCACTGGCTTTTGGCCACATCTGGCATATGGACCATAATCCATGTAGGCAGATCTGTGACAAGTGGCTCTGGGATAGTTTAAATACAGTCCCTGAAGGAAAATCATTTAATGCCTATTTTTTATTTGAGCTGGGATTCTCTGTGCAGATCACTGACTTTGGAGCTCATTTCGAAAGTTTTATGTCCTGCAGCTGTTGGTCATATTGAGATTTTGTTTTTGTCTAAAAGAGTGAGGAAGCTTGGCCATGAAGAGTATTCCCCAAGGGAATACAAGTTGCATGCTTGTTTGTGCAATAGACATATCTGCAAAGTTTTATTTGCTACTGGCACTGCTAAGAGAGTAGCATGTCTTCAAAGCACTGAAAGCTCCTGATTTTGGATTAACAGCTTTAGAAATCCCAAGAAAAGAGCACTTTTCAGTAAATTTCTGTTATATAAAGAAACTCCTTTATTTCGACAAAAAAATCAGTTGTACAGAAAACTGCATGAGCAATTTTCTCAGTCGTGTGTGTGTAGCGCAAAGAAGACATTATAGGAAACTACTGATTTTTTTTTTTTCCCTCTGTTATAGAAATAGCTGGTTGAAGATGAGGATTTTATTAAAATGGAACATTTGGTGAATATTTACAAGATGGGCCTAGGAGAGCTGTTTTCAGTTGCTGTCATAGTAGAGCTCATTTAAGACTTCTCTGAATATCTCTGTCAATAAATTAATTGTTAAAAAAATTTCACCTTTAACATATTTTTCTTTATATTAAATTTGGTTGATTCCTGTAAAGCTTGTAACTTGGCATTCATGCCCAGTTCATTGGGTATCTTGTTCATAAAGATTCAAGCCTTCGCTTCTGGTAATTCTTGTCAGGCACTGAGCAAGCCAAATGCTGCAAAATCAAGGAGTCCTCAACATATCTATTATTCTGTCCTGAAGACCTCATTAATGTAAGGATGAGAATTGTGTAAAAATTATACATTTACTAGAAGAAAGATGAATTCAGCTGTACAGCCTATCATCAGTTTTGTTCAGTTTGCACATGTGTCAAACATTGCCTTTAATTTCTGGTGTGTGAAGAGATTGTGCCTAGAGCTGGTTTTTCATTTTTGTTCTTACTTGCTTCTTGGAATTAAAGAGGTACATTGAAATCTATTTTGGAGGCCCCCTTCCCCCTCTGCCTCCAGGCAATTCAAATTGTAATGGGTGGTGAAAGGAAGACACTGAAGGGCAAAAATTGTTGGAGCCTGTGGAATAATTTGGTACCAGACAGGAGTATAGATTTCCTTGAGAGTGGTGGTTTGGTCAAAGATCTCAACCACATTAGTGGGCAAGTCAGCATTGATAGCATAAGACAGAGTTCCAGTGTTATGCACTGGAGGTATGAAAAGGATTTATCTCCCTTGCATTACCCCCTGCCCCGCAAAAAACTGTAGTCACACTTACTTTGGGTGTAAGGAATAAAGGTGGCAATGCTGGCCTAGCATGTTGAGGATAAACTAAATCTTATAGACAGCTGCATCAAGAAACTGCAACTGACTTGTAGGAGAATGCAAATGTGCACACACTGAAATATATGTATTGAACTGTTTGATTGTATTTCTTTTCAGTATCTTTTTTACTTCAAGCAACTAAAGACTTTCTCCCCACTCCACCCGCCTGCCCTCAGCCTGGACTTACTTCTTATATTAGATGTGAAGAATAAGTTTGTCAGATGCAGAGAACTTGGATGGAAGAGACCTTTCCTATTCCCTCATAGTGTAGTTGCAAGGACATTCTTCTTGGATCAAGCTAAATTAATTCTAATAGGATCATAATGGGCTTATAGGTTTTCTTGATTGAAAAGAGACTTACCAAGCCAGGGCCGCTTTTATCCTGACAAGCATAGAGTGCACCTTGTTACATGGAAATCAAAAGAGCAAGGTTAACTATTCATGGGTCTTCATAACCTTTTCTTCATTTGAGCTCCAGGTGATTTCTCTAGCTCAGTGTTCTTACATCAGTGGTTCTCTACCTTTTAAACTCAAGGTACCTGTCCATAACCTTCTGGATTTGGGGTCAGCCTGTTTGAGAACTACTGTAAAGTCTCAGCTTATCTACTTTATCTTCAAGCTGCTGCTGCCACTGCCAGGTGGAACAATCTCACACGACTCTGTTTCCAGGATGGGAAGAGGCTGTGGCAGGAGCAAGTGCTTCTGTTAGGTTTTGTTCTGCTGCTCTCCTTGTTTCCCTCCCCCATTGGCTGGCAGCATGTAAATACAAAACGCAAGTCTTGCAAGCTATTCCCTGTACCCAAAGAGCTCCCCTGTGGGTTTCTGCCTGCCTGTCTTATGTACAGACTAGATGGGAAACAAAGTCCTAATGAAGGCAGGAGCACGTGCTCCTGCTGCAGCTGCTTTCTCATCCAACCCTTCATTCCCCTCCTGCCCCATATGTGTTTGTGTCCAGTTCCACCTGGTAGCAGCAGTGGCACTGGTTCTGCAGCATCCTCGAGAGGGTATTGTGTAACTCCAGTTTAGAATCACTGCGTATGTTGTCAGGTTTATTATTGCTAAAAGTACTGCTTCTTGCGAAGTTGCAAAATGGAATTTAAATGTATTATGGAGAATATTGGCTAACAGTAGCTCTCATTTCCAACTTCTAGCTGATATCCTTACACTCTCTCTCAACAATGCATTCTTAATCATAGTGACATCAGTGAGAATTAACATTTGCATGACAGTGTGTGTATTCTGGGTCTCTGAATTAGTCCTCCAAACCAATTTTTATTTTCACTTGTATTTTTTAGTTCCATTGTCAGTTATTTGCCACAACCTTGCCATCCTCAGGAAAATTAAACTTAATTTTTCTCTATGTTGAAGTGACAGTTACATTTGAGATGAGTCTAATCACATGCAGTGTAGAGAGGTTTTTTGAATACAAACAAAATGGAACTAAAATTTTTTTTTAATGTCCATTCATTTCAAAATGAAAATTCAAGGTTGTACTACAGTTACAAGGTCTGTATCTCTATACTCAGAACTAATGCTAAAAAATTTATAGTTTGAGAAGTTTAAATATCCTTGTTTTTCCTCAGAAGAGTTAGCTGGTAAAGAAGGAACTGTCAACAGGAGTATCACCTGAGTCAGAATTGCAAAATTAGGGACCAAAGTGGTTATGCCTTTTAAAGATGAACTGATTTGACCATGGTCTTAATTTTGTTTGTTTCCTTATTTCCTCCTCCTCCTCTTCCCCTCCCCTTCATTTAAGATCTTATTAGTTTCCTGCATTCATTGCAGAAGCCTCTGGATTGGTGAGAAACTATGTGAACAGCTATTTTTTCTTAGACGCGTTACTTGTTTATACCACTATAGCTTATTCTGTATTTATACTTCAGATCTGCTCCATCCAGTAGTTTAGTTATACATCTCCTTATTACCCACTTTTGTAAATAGGAGTTGCGTGTGTGTGTATATATAATTAGAATGACTGTAGCAATCTCCTGCTTGTGGAAGGCCACTGGAGTTTGCTGCTGAACTGTCCACGGGAGTGCACCAATCCATATCAGATTGGTGGAAGTACAAGCCATGAGTAAGCCAGTGGTAAGAGCACATATAGCGCCACCAGGAACATCCAGAGTTGCAATAGGTGATCCTAACCTGCAAGAAGGAATGTAAGCACTTGGTCCATACACTGAAGTACAGTCTCTTGCTTCAGGAAGCTCAGTAGCTTGCTATCTGGACAGGTTATCCTATAACTGTCTACTGCAAACATTTTTGGAATTTGAGAAATAGGATACTGGTTGCTTTGAGAGATGGATAGCTGGAGCACTGACTTGATCTAGTATGACTGTCTTTCAAAACGTGCTGATTAGAACATTAGAATAAAGGAACTGGAAAAATGTAGATGGTAGGTAATGTGTGCCATCTGGCTGCGGACACATACCTGTTGATTCTCAGTATACATATGCTTAACACGCCTAAGCAAATGCTGAAAGATCAAATGTAGGCATTATGTTCAGTGAGAATTTTGGGAACCATTGCCTACCAGATTTGGCCTAGGTGCTGTTTCAGCAAATGAGAAGCTTAGTTTATTAGCTATTACTTACAGTTTAATCGCTGTGAGACTAATTCGTGTAACACTGCTGTTTTCTAATAGGACTCCATTCCGAAAATGTTGCAGTTCACGTGTTGTAACTAACATCCAAGAGGAGAGTAGAAAGACCTGGCCAGCTGTATCCCCACAAATGTGCCAGATTCAGATTCACCTCTCCTTCCACCCTTAATGCTGTGGGACGACCGGGACCAAATCATGGAAATTAAAGCAATATTGGCCCCTGAAACCCACCAGTGTCAAAACTCCTGCTGCTCCTTGCCTCACCATAACTAGTGAATTCCTATGATTTAGGAAAGGCTTGAGCTGTAGCACTCCATTTTTTTTGCTGCTCCAGTGATGTCAAGGAGACTTAGCAGGGGTGATAGATCTGGCTCAAAAAACATTTTTTTTTCTGCTTGATTTTTGGCTTTGTGAACTTGGCAGTGCCCATGTGTACAATCAGTGATTTGTCATACTTCCTCTTGTTTGCACCGGTACAATGATATGTACTTTACTGGCCGCAGGATGTTTTTCCATGTGTGTTTTATTTTTTTCTTCACAGAATGCTACTGTCCGGCTCTCATAGGATGAAATATTTAAGAACGTTCTAATTAAGTATCTGCATTCATTTTTGACTACTTTGGAGTGCTCATTAGGTTTATAGGCTCCAAATGTGACATGAAGATACAATATTCCTTTTTTGGAGAATGGTGAGGAAAGTTTTCTACTGCTTGGTCTCTTGTTCTGTGGCTTTAATTTGGCGTCAAGAAACTTCTGAAGTTAGCTGTCTTTTAAGGCAACCTGGAAACCTTGCAGGAGCTTCAACATTAGCTGTTTACAGATGTGTGAAATATAGATCAGTGACCCTGGCTCACAAATAGATGACTTGTCCAAGGTGCTATGTAAGCTGAATTTGAAATCATATGAGGCCCGCTTCAGATTTGGAGTCAGGCCTAGAAAACCACTGTTTGCCATGCTGTGGGAGGGGGATATAAGTATGGGTCAGGGAGAGCTCATGTGCAAAGAGCATGACATAAAATTGCAAATAGTATAAAAGATGAGACAAGACCCAAGGCTATGTAAATCCATTCCACTTGCAATTGGGAAAAAAACTGCTGGAGTCCATTCTCTTGTCAGTGCTAGTAAGGGATTTTGGAGGGTATGAATATTTGGTATTTTAAGGTAAAGTTTTAAATAAGTCTGCTTTCCTCCCACTATAAATTCTTGAAATGTTATTTTTCCCTTCTCTGATATTAAGTGGCTAAAATATGAAGTTGGATGAGCTTTGCAGCTCCCTGGGGAGGTAATTAAATATTGCTTTTCTTTATATGTGGGGAAACTAGGACAGAAAGGGATTATAAACCTAGCACAGGACCCCAGAATCTTTGCTTTCAGTCCCCTGCACTGGAAAGGATGGCATCGTACCTATTGCCCAGAAAAAGAATTGGATTTTAATTTTATAGTTCACTTCATCCTGTATTGCACTTAAACACTTGTGGGGGTGGGGGGGGGGTTGGTTTTTGGGTGAGGAGTGAATCTTTTACATTTTTTTTTATTTGTTTCCAGATAATATCTGAAAAGAGTTACTTTGGGTCTTGACAATTCTCTTAGTAAAAGTAAGCAGCAGTTGAGTGAGGAAAGAACAGGACTGTTGTACATATTTTAAGGACTTCAGCGCCTGCCCTCAAGGCAAATTAAACATTCTGAAAAGATTAATTTTAAAAAGTAAAAATGCTACTTGGACTTGATAACCTGTCCCTTTTAAATGAGTCATTTGCTGAAATGTAACTTGTTATTTTAGTCAGTACAGTGTATTGATACTACAGGAGCTTTCATTTTAGCATTTCATGTAATTTTTTTTTACAAAGGAGCAATTCAGAACTGAGTGCTGGCTGTCTGCTTTCATGGAATGCATCAGTTAAGTCAATTTCCTGTTGTGTGGAGAGAAATCTCAAGTAGATTTACTGAATGTGATGGGAGACATACGAAAAAAAGCAAATTATTTAGTAGTTTGTAAGAAGACATTATACTCCTTGGAAAAGTTCAAATAAATGACATATTACATAATGGGTAAATCTTTAGAGATTTAACATGTCAGTTATAGGCAAATTATGCAGACAAAACAGTTCCAGTATGGCTTTTTTTTCAAAATACATCATTTAACTGCACACATTAGAGAAGATTCTGACACAGTTTCTTCCCTACTTCTCCTTTTTAAACTAAACTGTTGTGGATCAGGAAGATCAAAATAATGCAACCTGAAGACTAGCACCCCTGTGGGCATCCTTTGAAATCCAGTTCTTTAATCATGTGGCTACAGTGGCAATACTTTTGTGAAGGTGGCAGGTACGTGCCCACTGCAGCATGAACATCTGTTAGCTCAAAAGGACATTGAGCCATGAGCTGACTTTTATGCTCAGTTTTGCTTTTGAAAGTGTGTTCTGTGCATTCACTTGTGTTGCATCCTTTAACATAATGCACTGTTCCTGCTAGAATCAAAGAGGTATTTCATGAAATTAACATTTTAATGCAAAAGTAGTCAGGACTATATTTTGAAAAAGATTTAACAAGTTAAATGTGTATAGCTTGGCTTGTTGGTTGCTAAGGGTAAGGGGTTAATATTCTGCAAAAACTAGACAAGTTTTAAATGTCAAGAATGGAAAGGAATTCCACAATATTTTGCTAGCATGTCTATAACCAAGAGTAATTTGTTTAAATAAAGGCAGGGGTATAAGATTAGGATGAAAAGCAAGAAAAGCATCCTGACACTGAGAGCTGTTCAGCTATGCGGTAGCCTTAACAGGGAATTGTTCAGAGTAGCATTGCCTGTTTTTTTTAAAATTAGAATGAAAAAGTTAGTACAAATTCCATAGGAATATTGGCAATATCACTAGCCCTTGAGAGGATGCAGTATGTGTCCCTACTGCAGTGCATTGGGCTGTAATATGCCTTTTATGCCCTCATTTAATTGAAAGGTTAGTGGGGGGGAGGGGGGAATAAAGATTTTTCATGTTGTTTACATGAATATTTTTTAATGTAAACTTTCACATTTTGCAATCAGATGCAAATTTTGGTATAGAGGGATTAAGGGCAAAAAAGAGAGACTTTCTTTCCTTTTCCTTTTCCTTTTTTTGTTTAAGAATATGAGAAAAAGTATAAACTTTCATGCTGTTTGTTGCATATCTTTTTCACATAGATCCACAGCTGTTATAACGGATGCTCAAGGACTACCTTTAAAAAATTTTTTTTTAATACTTCAGTAATGTGATACAGATTTAGTAGTATAGTTAAAAAGATTTGGGTAACATTTACTTAACTAACCTAGAGTCTAGGTCACGCAGAATGGCAGATCCAGATCGCAGCTGGACTCTATTTCCCAGCAGCCCCAGCCTGCATGGCTCCTGGCCCGTCTCCATGGAGACACTGAGATCATGGGGCTGGGGCAGAGCTGTGATGCACTCCCCTCAAGCCCCTACCCCCAAAACGGGGCTCTACCCTGGCCCCGGCCCTGCATTGTCCTGGCCCCGCAATCCTGGGGTTTCCACAGAGATGTGCCAGGAGCTGCACCGGCAGGTCATGCAACTGGGCAAGGAGCCTCACAGGGGCTGGGATCTTGCAGTGGTTACAGCATGGGGTTAGGGCCGGGGCTGGGGCTGGGCCATAATCTTTCCTGCATGCCCCTGTCTGTGGAACCGGTGCTCATCACGGGGGCATGTGGGCAGTGGATTTTGGTTCTGCCTTGGCCTTGTGCTGTTGCCGCCCCAAAATCCGAGGGTCTCCCTAGCCCTGTCTGACTTCCAGCTGTGACCCCATCCCAGCCGTGCACCTTGTCTGTGTGGGTCCTGTCCCTGGTGGTGGGTGCAGGGCAGATGGGCTGGGGTGCCTGGGCAATGTAGCTGGGTCCAGTGCTGGCAGCCAGAAGGAGCTGCCGCTGCAGTGGCTGCTGTGAAATGGAGTCGGATTTTGTCCTCCCTTGGCCTAGGTAAGGGGTAGGCAATGTTTTTTGGCTAGAGTGCCAAAAAACACCATAATGCCTACTTTGGAATGTGCCGGAGTGCTGGCATGCCAGAAAAACAAAATAAGGGCAAGGGGTGCCCCTGCTCCCCCATCCTGGGCTCTGTGACCGCCAGCAGCTGCCCCGGCTCTGGATAGCTGCTGGAGCCTGGGCTGTTCCCAGCAGGGCTTGCAGCATCCCAGCTGCCTGCTGGGAGCAGCCCAGGCTCCTGGCTGGCAGCAGCTCCCCAGAGCTGGGGCCAGCTGCAGCCGGGAAGCTCCAAACAGCTGTGCCGGGCACCGAGGTGATGGCACAGTTCTGGAGCCTGGCGCAGCTGTTTGTTGCCAGCCTGGGCTCTGGGCAGCTGCAGCAAGCAGTGGGCTGGCTGCCGACAGCTGCGCCAGGCGCCACAGCTCCAACATTAGCTCCGTGCTGGTGGCGACTGCGCGTGCACCTTGGGGCAGGCTGCGCTGCCCTGCTGTCTGCCCCAAGGTGTGCAGAGCTGTGGAGCCCGGTGCAGCTGTTGCCCGCTGCCTGCTGCAGCTGCCCAGAGCCCAGGCTGGCTACAAACAGCTGCTCCGGGCTTCGGAGCCCTGCTATCACCTCTGTGCCGGGAGCGGGGGAGAGACTGGGGCTGCGCTGCCTCAGGTCCCTCCCCCACTGCCTGCTTGGATGCGCAGGTGCATGTGCCAGCACAGAGCTGATGTCGGAGCCCGGCACAGCTGCTTGGAGCCTCCCAGCTGCAGCTGGCCCTGGCTCTGGGGAGCTGCTACCAGCTGGGAGCCCAGGCTGCTCCCAGCAGGCAGCTGGGATGCTGCAAGCCCTGCTGGGAGCAGCCCGGGCTCTGTTGCTGGCAGCAGCTACCCAGAGCCGGGGCTGGCTGTGGTGTGCCGAGCAAAATGGCGTTGCGTGCCTTGCTCGACACGTGTGCTGGGGGTTGCTGACCCCTGGTCTAGGTTGTAGATGGATACTTGAGGCCCCGAGTTATAAGTTCTGGTCACCTTCTAGCATTTGCAGTTTGAACCAAGCTCTGTTAGAACTAAATGGAGCCCGGTGAGCAGCTGTCAAGGTTAGTGGCAGAACATGAGGCAAAGCTTTTGCCTTCCCTTTTGAGTATTGTTGAATGTTTTGGCTGTGTAAACCTGCCCCTAAGGTGGTACCTCTAGCTATGTATTGCTTACTTCCCTATACAACTTTATTTTATTTTATTTATTTATTTATGCTGCCTTTCTCAAAGTGGAACTCCTCAACCCAATTTAGCCATGTGGGAAGGGGCAGGCTGGGACTGCAACCCTTAACACGTGTTCAAAACCCCTGTAAAAGTCTGTTTTCAGGCAGAGCAGCCACACTGCACTTACTGGTGCTCTTGAAATGTGCCCAAGTCTGTATAAAGCTGTGTAACTTGAAGCCTTCAGTTATTCCCATTATTTTTTCATGGCCGTACTTTCAGGGCAGCAGAGCCAACTTCACTTAAATCTTTTAAGGACAGAGGAGGTAAACTACTTTCCAACTTCATGTGGGAAGCCAGAATGGTGGAGTTGTAATTTTTTGCCATTCTGATGGTTCTTAAAATATTTTTTTTTTGTCCAGAAAATCCTTTATTTAGAAATAAAAACAAAACAAAAAACTACAGTTACATAAATGGAGGAGGATGATTTTTATTAGCCTGTTTCTGATGCTGAGTTACAATTCCATTACTTCATTTAACATTTTTTGTGGCTATTCCAGTTTATTTTGGGTTTCAACTTCATCAATGCAAAAAATCGGTTTCATTTTCTTTATAAATCTGTAGTGGTAATTGTAGTGCTGGTAAAGTAAACAGAACCAGTTTTTTTTTTTTTTTAACCATGTGCTCTTTCCATCTTTTAATGGAGTTGATATATGTTTCCCTCCTTTCATAAATCATTGATGTGTGATGAAATTATGGTTACTTAAATAGCAGGAAAGAAAAAAGCGGTTATTGAATGACAGCACTGCAGAGTATTGAAAAGCTGTTCATAAAATTGATTAATTGAAACCAATTTGTTCTATTTTTTTAAACATTCAAAATAAAGGATTTGCCCTTGTGAATTTATTAAAATAACTTTTTAATGTTGGTCATTGAATTTTTGTGTGCACCTGTTTATAGGCATTCCTGCTGCTTGGATCCCTGCTTGTCTTTCCTTTGTTATATGACTGGTAACTTTAGCTCCTTTCTTGGCAAACTGTCTCAAATGTCTGTGTTGAGAACTACTGCTGGCTTTGCCCTAAATCCCCTGTCTAGGCTTAGGATTCTTCTGTGAAACAAGTGGTGGGCAGAGAAATGCAACCACCTCTGAGCAACTCCACTCCTTTTAATGCTGCATCAATGGTTCTTATCATAATGCGAATAAATAGTCTTGATACCAATATCCACATGTTCTCTTTGCTTTAAGAGCCCTCTTCCAAGTACTTACTCTCATGATCTGGTCTCCCCTATATTTTTCTCCTTCTGTAGTGGTGTAATATACCCCTCTTTCCCCCCCCCCCCCTTTTTTTTTTTTTTTTGTTTCTGTGTTTTGGTCACCATCTCAATACATTGCTTCTTTCTCATAGTACATATTTTTCTGTGATTTATTTTTGCAGATGGAATGTGTCTGTGTGGCTCCCGTCTACCCCCCAAATTACTTTATGGATGTTTTCTTGGCCAGGGGCTTGCGGTAGGGGTATCTGTTTTAGCATAGTGGGGTCCTTGCCTTGATCAATCCTTTGGCATGCTACAATAATTACAACTCACAATCACTTTATTATTAATATAATAAAAATAATTTGTGGTGTTGATTTCTCTAACCTAAATATACTGGAGGTTAAAGTATTCTAATCCTTTGCATTAGAGTAATGGAAAGCATTCTGTCCCCAGTGTAAGGCTGACCTGGACTTGAACTTCCCTGTGGATAACAGTAGGTAGTGCAAATCTATGTCCAGTGTTTCCTTGGCTTCACAGTTTAGGCTGCCAACTAGGAGTGATAATTGAGGTGATTAAGTCAAATGTTTTGCCTAGTGAACATCAGTTCCCCAAGAACTGGACTGAAGCTACCAATGAATTCCATATAAACTGCTAAGTAGTAGTCAGATTATAATGACTTTCAGTTGCTAATATCCTATTTCAGTGTTGCAGGAGTAGCCCACATCTGTGAGAGGCTCCAAAGGCTGTGCAGTTAGGATGCTTTGAGCAAGGCTGCATTTTATACAGCTTAGCAAAGTCAAAAGAGCTGAGAAATTTATGATACTGTCACAAATACAGTATGAGTTTGTTTCTAATTGCAGATGGCTCTTCAACGTAGTTGGCAGCTTTCACATTTAAAGCTGCTGCATTTATAAAATAGTGGTTACAGTTCAGAAGGAAATTACAACTATCCCTTGTACTTTCATCTCCCTAGGTTGCTCTTCTGAGATCTTGGGCAATGACTTCATATGCAAGGCAGAAAGTTGCAAACAGTCTGATTTATCACAAGATGAAGAGGTTAAAGGTTTCTCTTCAGAGTTGGAATAACGGTTCCTTTATTCATTGCTGCATTGGAAATGTTACCTTATGTTAAATCAAGTTCATAAATTCAGTTAGAAGTGCTTGGTGCCTGAAGCCTTAAGAGTGCAATGCAGAATCATGCTATCATAAAGATGAAAACTAAAGGAGGCTGAAGAAGCCCTTTACCTTTTCCTGATGTCCTCTGAGGGAAGGCTGTTGACTCTCTTTGCTACATCTACAATGCTCTCAGGCAGGAACCTGTTTTGATGCCCTTTTTCTCCCATGGAAGCTTTTGTATGGTATGCTTAAGATCTGTTTTGGCAGAATTAGGCCATCTGCATTTTCTAGGCTTAAGGGCTCTTCAGGCAGTGCAGCTCCATGCTAGTTCATGATATCTCTGCTTCTTTTTACATTATGAGGACTGTCTAATTGCATTTAAGATAAAGAAGGTACAAGATTCGATTTTCCTATTTGCTCTGTGGTGACAATTGAATTATAGAAATGGGGGTCTGCTTCAATCAGGTGGTTCTTGTAGCTTAGGTAGAGTCAGTAAGGCAGTTGCGCATGTCTGCAAAATCTGAGGTTGATCTACATCTTGTATGGTCTGAAGTAAAAGAAGGTAGCAGGAAATGCATGCTCTTTACACTTCTCTCAGTCTGGGTACAAAATATGTTAACTGGTATCTGTTGCACAGATGAGGCAGCATTTGCTAATGAATCAGTAATTTAGGGCTATCCAGCTTCTAAGCCTTAAAGGCTAGGGATAAACTGGTTTAAGTGATCAGAAACTGGTTTAAACATGTAATAGGTCAGAACAGAACAGAAGTTCAGTGCACATAAACCGATTTCAAAATGGCTGAAACTGGTTTAAGATAAACCTGGTTGAATGTAGTATCAGACTTAACTGATTTGTGTGAAACCAGTTTATGGAACTTCTGTCTCAGACCCCTTCCTGGTTTAAGTTGAATCAGAGTCCCCCAGCATCCCAGCATGCTTTTCATCCCTGGGTTGGGCTGTCTGCTGTAGAGAACATAGCTGGCCTCACCCCTCTCCTCTCTAGCTGGAGCTGTGGCTCCCTGAGAAGGAAGTGGAGACCTCAGCACAGTGTCTGCCTGGCTTGCCCCGCCTCAACCCCACCTTGCTGCTCGCTGCTCAAGCAGGGTTCCCCCCTTTTCTCCCTCCCCTCTCCCACAGCACGGACCCCAGCCAACATCTGATCATGGCCATACCATCCTCATACTAGCTAATGGTGAGAAGTGTCTGTGTGTGTCTGATAAACTCCCTGCTGGCTGCTGGCTTGCTGTCAGTGTTCAAGAGGGGACAGAGAGGTGTGAGAAATGACTTGGTTTGCAATGAATGCAGTGGCTGTCAGTTTGCTGCAGACAGTATGAAGAAGCAGGGAAAAGGAGATTGAAAAGTCTAGTATCATAAACAGATGCTTGCAGTCCACACATACAGTTCTCTCTCCTCCCTCTCCCGTCCTTTGCCTCAGTGTGCTAGCCAGGTTCTGGGGTATAGCAACACTCCCCACCCCTTGAGCACCGAGTGGTGGGGTTGGAAGCCTGGCAAGGGCTGTTTTTCCCTCCCCCTCCAGACACACCCCAGTTGGGGACAGTGCAGGCCAGGGTAGGGGTTTAAACCCCTCCCTAATCATAGCATCCTGCTGGGGCCTGGCCACACCCCCCTCAGCTCAACATCATGGAAGGGAAGGGACAGCTTATTTTACCCCCCCCCCCTTTGCTTCTAGCTTGAGCCACTGCAGGCATGTGCCTTCATTTCCTGAATCAAAAGTGAATATCTGTCCACTTGCAAATCAGTTCAATCGCAGGTTAGATTAACCTGCAAAGATTGGATTAGTTCAGACTTGGACTTTTTTAATGTCTGTCCCTAGCCAAAGAGTCCACATCAGGGGGGGCTGCATGCTGTGTGGCCATCAGGCTATGTGGAGACTCTTCCCTGCTACTTCATGCATTCACTATTGCTGAAGTGAGCGCCCCTCCAGCACATGCTGTACCACCTTTGTGCTAGTCCCCCGCCTCCTGCTGCTATATGTATCCTCATGGGTGCCCCCTCCCCAGTTGCCATAGTGGGTGCTGTCCCCACACACAGCCTGCTGCCCCATCCAGCCCTGGTTCCCCTTTTGTCAGCCCACTGCATGGTTCATCCCTGGCTCCCCACACTGTACCACACTGCCTTTCCCCCTGGGGTGAGGGGAGGCAGCAGCAGCTGGAGAAGGGAGGGGAGCCTGGAGATTACAACTGCTGTTGTACCCAGCGTTACAGGAGTAGTGACTATATGAGAACACAAGAGCTTCAATTTAACCCTTGGCAGGGTGCACATGGCCTACAAGCTGCCATTTGGACTGTAGATAGTTACTACCATGAGGTGTTTTTTTTTTGCTTCAGACCATTCTTTTGCTTACATCCTTCCCTGGAAAAAAGAAGCTTCTCTTGTGAGACCTTGGCTAAACTGGACAGCTGCTTTACCTTGTATCCAATAAAGGTTAGCATTTCCTTAGAGCAGTGATTCCCGAAGGGTGATAAGGATGTGCCATCCAAAATAGTCTGTATTGGGGGCCTCAGCTGCTCCAGACCATTGTGAAGGGATCTGGCCTGCAGACCAGATCTAGTCCTTGGATCAGCAAGCAAAACATGCCACCAGTGTTCTAGAAATAGTGTTTTCCAGTTATCAAATGTTTGGGAAACACTGCCTTTAAAGATCAAGAGCCCTCCAGGATTGCACTCTACAAGCAGAGTCTCTTGAATTCAAAGTACTCCATGATGGAAAGGACAGTCCTGTACACTCTTATTGGCAATTCCCAAAGGGTGGATTTATCCTAACAAGCTAAATGCCAAAGCAAGGTACTTCATTTAGTAGTGAACACTGTGAGGCTAAAAGGGAAAGGAGTAAAATTGGGCTACTTAACTAGTGCTTATCCAGGAACAACAGAAGTCAAAGAGGTTACCTCATTTCTCATTGGTAAAGGAACATTGCCAGGCATTAAAAATAACCTTTTTCTTAAAGAGATTTCCTTTCCTATTGTGAACCAGGAATAAAAGATTTTAACATTCATTGAGCATATTTAATGATATTATAACTAGAGCAGCCTATTTGGTTTTTAGAAAGTTTTATCTTGTTATTTCAAGAGCTGAAATGGATCACCATATTTTCTCATATACAGCACTCACCTTTTTGGAAGACTGGCTGATATTTGGGGTGGAAATTAGGGTGTATGTAATAAGCAGGAGAGCTGATTTTCTGACCAAGATAGAACTACCATGCCTTGATTCCTGTTCTACACTGGTGCAGCTGGGGCATTATTATTCAGACAGCTAAGGGAGTCAGTAGACCTACTGGCCCAGCATTCTTCACTCCACCGGGATTAATGATCATCTCTTTTTTAATGGCCTTGGTATCCCACTAATCAGTCTAAACTTTTTTATCACAGTGTTGTTGTTGTTGGTTAGCCACTCCTAGTCTCTCTTCTCCTGTTTCACAGCCTTGGAGGCACTTTAGCTCTTTTCAAAATCACAGATCTACCCATGGAGATGAGTCTTCAATGACAGCTAGAGTTTCAACTTTAGTTTAAGCAGGAAAGTAGAAGCCATGTGAGCTGAAAATGAGGCTCTGTTCATGCTCATTGCAGCCATAACTCTATAAATAAATAAAAAAATAAATAAAAATCTTTTTTCCTCTCTTCATTCTGCCTTTCAAAAACAAGGTGTGTATTAAATCCCAGGATGTGTTGTATGCAGAAAATATGGAATATGGCTGTTTCAACTATGTAACCCTTCTGCCAGGCCCTGGTGACAGTGCAAGGGCCAGGTTCAAATGTTGGGAGTTTTGGCTCAAGCCCCTATTCAAACCTAGGAAAAATATACCTTACTGGAAGTCCTAAAAGAACACATCCTCAGTTGCAAGCTATCTGGATTCCAAAATAAATTAGTTTATTAAATGGAAAAAGAAAAGAACTAAACCTTATCAAATGTAACTATAAAATACCCCAACCATCAAACCCAACCACCAAAATGAATATGAGTTTATTAAATGGGGAAAAAAGAAAATAACTAAACATTATCAAATGTAACTATAAAATAGCCCAACCATTAAACAACAAATAAGACCCCAAACACTGAAATTAAGAAATATTGACATTTTCTCACAACAGAAAATAATGACGTGTGCTAGAATGTTTTGGACACTCTGGGAGTCCCAGGTTCATGCTAGCCTCTTAAGCAAGATACTGAGGTGTTTGGAAACAATGGGAGTTGTATCTGATATTCCAGGTTTGTCAGCGGTGTGGCTAGATCATCTGCCCCACAATTTGCCAGTAAACAGGGAGGAGGTCAGGTGAGAAAATGGGTGCCTTTCTATTTAAAAAAAAAAATCATTTAAATGTTCCTGTGGGAGAAATTGGTAGTTTCTGATGGAAAAACATTCTTTCAGAAAATTTCTGGTCAATTTTAAGTAGGAGTCTTAGTGGAATATGTTTCCTTTTTCCACAACAGTATTTGGTGCCTGGAAATCTTGTCTTTTGCCAAGAAGGTAAGTTTGTACTTTAGTCATTAATCTGTATTGTAATGGCAAATATTGATAACATCTCAACTTGTTGACAAAACATTCTGTTGGTAATAAGCAAACCCCCTGGGGCCAACACATTGCTTAAGAAATCCCTCTGGTGCTTTTCAAAATAGCTGCATTTAAAATGTTCTTGGAACTAACATGACTGGCAGTGTAATACAACACTTTAACTGTTGTTTGGCAATGTTTTATGGGAAAAGTTGGGTAGGACAGTAGTTCATAAAAGTCTAGGTATTCTCTGTCTTGGAAAAACTCTAAGGTCAGTGGCTCTTGCAGTTTCGCATGTACTTCATCTTCACTGTGCTTCACTGTCAATCATCCCAGACAGAATTGGTGGGACCATTAGATGACCAAAGTGTAAAAGGTGCACTCGGGAACGATAGGGCCATCACAGGAAAGCTAAGTGAATTCTTAGTATCGGTCTTCACTGCAGAGGATATTGGAGAAGGTTCCCACGCTGAATCAGTTCTTCCTAGCAGACCTGAAGAGCTGGATCACAATGAAGTGACAATGAGGAGGTTTTAAAACAAATCAATAAATTAAGCATTAGTAGATCACCAGGACTAGAAGATATTCTCTTGAGTTCTGAAGGAATTCAAATGTGAAATTGCAGCACTGCTGGGACTAATATATAACCTATAGTTACAGTCTTGGTGCTAGAGGACTGGCAGGTTGCCAGCCTAACAAATCTTAAGAAAGGGCTTCAGAGCTGTAGTAAGTCTTACTTCTATCCATAGCAAATTGATATAAGCCATGATAAACAATAAAATCATCAGTCACATGGATAAATCTGGTATGGCTGGGAAGAGTCAGCATGGTTTTTGTAAAGGGAAATCCTGCCTTGTCAATCTTCTGGAGTTTTTTGAGGTGTTAACAAGCACTTAGACAATGGGGATGCAGTTGATATAATGTATTTGGATTTGAATAAAGATTTTTCTAAGTCCCTTATAAAAGGCTCTTAAGAAAATAACAACAAAAAAACCCAAACAAAACTGAGTTGCCATGGGATTGTAGGGAAAGTACTTTTGTGAATTAAAAGCTAGTTATAAGATAAGAAGCAAAAAGTAGGGTTGAATGGTCACCTTTCAGAATGGATGAATATCAATAATGGAGCATCCAAAGAATCTGTTGGGCCCAGTTTTATGTGCATTGTCATAAATGATTTGGAAAAGGGAGTGTACAGTAAAATACCAATAGTTCACAGCTGATATTAAATTATTCTGGGTAGTCAAATCCCAAGGTAATGGTGAGGAGTTGCAGAAAGATTTCACAAAGTTAAGTGAATGGGCAAAAAAATGGCAGATGAACTTCAGTGTTGACAAGAGCAAAGTAACGAACGTAGGGAAAATAACCTTACTTATACATATGCAATGTTGGGCTCTTAACTTGTTTTTATGACTTAGGAATGAGGGGGACCTTGGAGTCCTTGTAGATTGTTTTTGTTTTTTTGTTTTTTAAGAACTATCTGTTCAATGTGTAGCAGTCAAAAAAAAAAAAAAGTGTAAAATGTTGGGCATCATTAAGGGAATTGAAAACATCATTATGATGCTGTACAAAACAGGGGTGCACCCACATCTTAAGTACTGTGTGTTGTTCTGGTTGCAACATCTTTAAAAAGATGTAGTGATATTATTAAAGGAACAGAAAAGGACAACAAAGATGATTGGGGTATCCAGCAGCTGTTGTGCCAGGAACAGCTAAAAGGGTTAGAACCCTTAGAAGGCAGGGAGGAGGATATGATAGGAGCATTATAATATCATGATGGCTGTGAAGAGTGGCTAGAGAACTATTGTTTGCTAATTCCCAGAATACAAAAACTAGGAGGCACCCACTGAAAGTAATACGAGACAGTTTAAACCACTAAGAAATACTTTATGCAGCATATAGTCACCTTGCGGGACTCTGCCACAGGAAATTGCCAAGCAGAGGCAGATAGTATAAGCAGGTTCAAAAGGATTAGATAAATTCATAGGCTGCATACAAAAGTTTAGGTGGCCTGTTGGGAGAGGCTTGTTACTTTACACAAAGCTCCATGAGTTACAGTGTTAATGAACCCAACAGGTAAACGCCTGTTGAGGGGTCAGGAGCTTGGAGCCTGCTTGCAGTGGCCCAGGGTGGGAGGTGGGGGCAATCCAGCAGCCTCCCATGAAGCTGCCGTATGGCCCCACTCTTCCGGGGGCGGTGGGGGGGGGGGCTGGGTCATGGGGCAGTCGGAGCCTGGCGGCTCGTCCAGGGGCATGGGTGGGCAGCTCCCGTCACTGCATGCACTGTGGGCAAGCCAAGGGAGGTCACGATCCCCCCCACTTGGCTCCCCTGCACTGTGCCCCTGGATGAGCCACTGGGATCTGATTGCCCCATGACCCAGCCTGGCTAGGGCCTCATTCACAGTGAACGGGGATCTGGATGGGCCAGATTGTGGGACAGTTGGAGCCTAGCGGCTTGGCCACAGGCGTGGTGCTGGGGAGCCAAGGGGGAGGCACATGGCCCCCTGATCTTTGCATGGGGGAAGGGCGGGCTGTAGCTGCTAGCTGAGCTGTGCTCCCTGGCTCCATGCCTCGCTGCAGCTGCTTTGAAAGCGGCGTGGTGCCATGTGCCTTGCTGCCTGGCCCACCTAGCGGCGGGACCCAGGGAGGGCTGGGTCATGGGACAATCCACACAGTGAAGCAGGGAGTGGGGCGGGGGCAGGGATGAATGATTCATTTCCCACCCCCCCGCCCAAAGCCCAGGCAGTGATCCTGGTTGTGCAGGGTATCTGAGTGTATGCACCCAACCCCCTGTGCAGCAGCAGCCTGTGGCCGGGCTGCTCTTTGGACATACCTGCTGTCCTGTGTTTGGGTGGTCTGAGCCCCATTCTGCCACCTATGCCCTTTCCTCCATCCCATGCGCAAGTATCTTGACAGCAGCAGTTGTGGCTTCTGTGCCCAGATATGGGGCAGGGGGGAAATGGAGCGCCCCCCCATCCCCCAGATCATGTGCCTGGCTACCCCTGCTGGGGTCTTAAGGGGCATGGGGGGGCTCTGTTCCCCCTGCCCTTACCAGTTCCAGGCATGGCAGCCATGGCTGCCACTGTAAAGATGTTGCATGGTGGCCTGGGGAGAAGGCAGGGGAGGGCTGTCTTCTCCCTCTTCCTTTTTCCTCCCCCCTGGCTGTGCAGAGAGGAGACAGAGGTTTTCTGTCTCCTCCCTGGGACAGCCCTGGGGGCAGGGGGCTCGGCCAGTGCTCACACCAGGTGAACCCTATAATTCCTCATGGGATGTGAGTGGAATTGCCCAAAATTAACCCTCACAAGGAACCTGTACACAGGTTCCCTAAGGCTCCCTGCCCTAGAGCACCCCTATTTGATACTACATCAGATGGGGGGGGGGGGAATTTTTGCATGATCAGCCTTTTTAAAAGTGCTCTGCAGCTGTAAATGTCTGTTGTGTTACAGCTACAGAGTGCTTTTGGGGGCCGCCTCATGCAAAAAATGTAAATTCTGTACAGATCCATGGAGAACAAGTTGATTGAGAGCTATTAATTAGAACAGTCGGGGATGTATGTTCTGATATCCCTAACCCAGTGATTGCTGATGACACGTAGGCTTTGAGAGAGTGTAGTTTTATCCTACACAGTCCACATAGTATACTTTCTCTCTCCAAAGCATTAGCTATTTGCCACGGTTGGAGACAGGCTACAGGGCTACATGGCCCATTAGTCTGACCTAGTATGGTACTTATGGTCTTATGCCTCTTAATGGGACTTGACAAAGAGAGTCTTTGCAGAATACCAGGAGTCAGTCCTGCTACAGACATGCTTTTTGCATTGTGTGTAAGATTAATTTTATTTGGATGTAACTGTTGGCATCTGTGATGTAAGGGATCTTTGAGAGAAAAGCAGTGTTGTAAGTCAAAATATATGCTTGTTTTAGGTCATTCTCCCACCATTTGTAGTTAACTTTATCTTCAATTAACACAAGCAAATTTGGTGAGAAATAAGACAACTTTAAAGCTTTGATATCTTACTGAATAATTGGCACCAACTTAAACTGTTTTACCTGTATATAAGTTAGTAATGTCATTGAAACACTTCTTTGCAAAATTTTTGGGCATATTTGTATTTTACAGTAAAACTAGTGTTTGATAATGTTGACATATAGAAACTAGTAAGGAAGTAGTGTAGACTAGAAAGAGATTTGTTGTTTGGAAAAGGTTAGTGTGCCCGCCTGGCCTCGAACATCTTGTCCTGGGCGGCTTTGGTCTGGATAGACAGTGGTGTCCGCCTTGTTAGCCTGGGTGGCCCATCGAGTAGATGTTTGCTCCCGAAGTGGTCCTCCCCTATCTCGCCTGCCACAACTTTGAATCTTAATAGTGGGGGGGTGGGACCACTTGGATTCCCTCGAGGGTGCACTGTCTCTCTGGCAGTCTTCTGCAAGGCTCCACCTCCCCTGTACCTCGCCCTTATACCTAGCCTGGCGGGTCACTGCTGTTCTTGTGGCCAAACTCCCGAGTGATGGGCCCCTAGTACCTCCCAGGTTTTCATGCCCGCTGACTTTCCTTAACGTTAACCCCAATCCTGAGGCTCACACCACAATCGGGCCTCCTCCTGTGCCCTGATACTCAAACCCTCCAGAAGTGGGAAATGCAAACTAGATCACAACAAAACCCCAAAAGAAAAGAGCATTCCTGACCCACCCAGAGGGACCCCTCTGTACCCACATCTGGCCCCTAAGGCCCAATCACACACAGCCCACTCCCCATGACTTTTGTGGGGCTATCCTAGGCCCCCCACATGGTCGTGGGATCCTGTGGCCTTCCACAGACTTCCTTTCTGTTGCCGCTCTGGCTCCTATGTCTTCGGGCCCCCTGAGGCCCTCCACCGTCCCACCTGGTCGGGTGCTGGGTAGTGGGTTAGCACCTCCCCCTCCACAGTGGCCACTGGAATCAGGGTCCCTCTGGGCTCTTCTGTCCTGTTCTTCTGGTCTTTGCATGGGAGCTCCCGCTCTTAGTGTGGTGTCATCTTCACCGCAGCCAGCAGCTTCTGGCTCACAACGCAAGGAGCTGGATCCTTCCCTGCTGGGGAACACTGCTTCTGGCCCTGTTGGCTCTATTCGGAGCTTGATGGAGACCCCTCTGGCTGGGGTTTCTCCCGGCGTCCATCCCCCCGCCTCTTTGCTGGTGGCCCGCTTTATTTCCGCCGACTGGTGATCGCCGCTGACGTCACCGGCCAGCCGCAGCTGTATGAAAGTGTGGCTGATGATTCGCGCGGGCTCCTCCCGGTGTTCCAGCTTCGCTGCGGGTCTCGCTGCAGGTGAGCGTTCCCTTTTTACTTCTGCTTTTTCCTCCCTGTTCTTCCCCGGACTCCTGTTCCCGGGGTTCCCCCCTTGCCCTTTTGGGTCCTCCCTTTTGTCTCTCCCTGCGACAGTTAGTATTTTTACCAAAGTAACATCACCATGTGGTGAACCACACTTTGATGTTGACTAGGTTACTGCAGTATGCTGGCAGAGAGAAGGAAGCAAACACGGGAGATCTGTGATCATCTGATCTCCATGTCTCTCTTGTCCAGCATTATTTCCAGTGTGAAATTGCATCACTTTTTTGCCCTAGACCAGTGGTGCTCAACTGTTTTGTCCAGTGGACCAGGTAAGTAATGCTCAATCTGGTCCTTGGACCCAATCTGGCACCCAGGGCAGGTGCAGTGGGAGGGTGGGGGTGGAGCCTATATATGCAGCAGGGGTGGGGTGGTAAAAAGGACATGGCCCAGCCCCAACCCAGCTGAGCAGGGGGAGTGGGTGTGCTCCAGCCCCAACCCAGTTTTTGCAGAAGGAAAAGGGCATAGCCTGACCCTGATCTGGCTGTGTAGGGGAGGAGTGTGGCCCAGTTCCAACCCACCATGCAGGATTTGGGATTTTGGCAGCAGGGAGAGGTGGTAGCATTAAGTGCCACTGCTCCCCCAGTGCCAAATTTCCCAACCCCTGGGGAACCCCATGGGCTGGATTCCAAGGCTGCACAGGCCTCATTTGGCCCATGGGCCAAAGATTGAGTACATTTGCCCTAGATGTTGTTGTTGCTGTGCATAGGAAATTTATCTTTTTAAATTTCTGGTAGCAGAAATACTCTTATCTTTCTATCATCCTTAGACTATCAAAGTAGTGTGGAGAATAAAGGTCCGTGTACATGTTCAGATTAAAGCTGGATAGAAACCAGTTATGGAGTTGTTACACATTTCCAAGCACTAACTTTATAGCTGGTTGGTGTTTTTTATAGCTGGCTACTCATTTTTATTGTGAGAATTATTTTGTACATGTGGCTGGTCAAAACTTGTTACGTGGTTAACCAGTTAATAGTGTGATAATTACTCTGCATATGTGGTCCGTCTAAATGTACTTGCAATTGTTGATTAACCAGTTAATTATGTAATGTATGTAACATGTAACTGGTACTTAAGAACCAATGGAATATTAGTAATCCTGCTCTCACACTGGTTCCCTATACTTATAAGAACTGAAACACAGAACTCATCTAGTCCAATTGGTCTGTTTGATGCCCTTCATCCTAAAAAATAGAATTGCAATTAGGACCTACTTTGAGAAACTTGACTAATGCTTTATATACAGTAAATCCTGACACTGCTTTTTCCACTCAGTAGAACTGCAGACTTTACAAAGACTCTTTATTCTGCATTTATAATAATGTGATACTTTTATCATATTAGGTAATTTATTCACACTAAGACAGGACTAGTAAAAATGAATAATGAGAAATGATGCAGCTTGTGTGTGTTACAAAATTCCCCCATTAAATAAGTTTATAGGTTGTTATGAAATTTATGTGGTATCTTAAGCATTGATACAACAAACAAGCAGAATGCATGGAGTTCTTTAGATTGAAACCTAGGCCAGGGGTGATTCTTTTTGGCTCTGTCTAGAGTATTATTCAGTTTATAGCCTGCTGCTGCTGTAATTGTTTCAATGAAGGAGTGATTTAATGAGGTGTTAATTTTTCCTGAATTCTTGAATTCAGTCCATCTGTGTAGCAAAGGTGGAATAGATATTTAGTACTGGTAATTACAGGGCTCCTTCAAAACATTTGTGCTGTGAATGAGGGGCTAGAGGAGGCAGGAGGGCATCTGGTGGTAACTGCTTTCTTAACTGATTGCTCCTTATGTCAGCTGACTTTTTGTTATTGGGAACCGAGAACATATTTTACTTATGAAGCCAAAAGTCATAAATGCAAAATACCTTTTTATATAAAGTACTGGAAAAACAGTACTATCCCTTATTTCAATGCATTAAGTCTTATGGGCCAACTCCCCTCTTCCTCTCCTTTCTTTGTTCCTTTTTACTTGGATTAGGTCATTCTGAATGGGCAAAGAAGGAAAAGGTTACAGACTGCTTTGGAAAACGGAATTCTGGAAGGTCTTAAGGAGCAGTAGTCAGCAGCGCCTTTGTTTTTAAAATACAATAGAAAATGGGGAATGAGATTTTTTTCCTGTTGCCAAAAAAAAAAAAAATGAGCAGGTAATTGCACTGAATATGCAAGGCCAACGTCCTTGTCCCTTCCCCAAATAAAAGAAAAGAAACAAAAAAGCCATAGGCAGCACAAGTTCATTTTGCTGCAGTAGTCTTGCTGACATGAAATGTTTAATGCTTTGGATTCATTCATATGGAAGAGTAAATTAGGTAGCTGTGCTGAAAGTTATTAATTGTATACCACCAGCTATCTCATTAACAACCTTGTTTTTAGTTTATGTAACTGGCCATTTATCTTTTTAAGGAAAATTGAAACAATGCACCATACCATCTGAGGAGCTTTTCCTCATCTTTTGAAGTCTTGCATTTACTTTTTGGTTTGAAGGACTGGAAACATTTATTTGGAGCTACATTGCTTTTCATAGTGATTAATTGTTTTAAATCATTATTCTGCCATGGGCTGTAGCCAAATCGATTGTAGTGCAAAGTAGTATATTCTATATATACATATAAAGTAGGCCTGCGCGAAGAGGCTAGTATTCACTTCGGATGTGGATGATCTGGGGGACAATGATTCGATTCGGTGATTCAGTTCGCTATCCCGAATTGATTCGGAGATTCAGCCACCGGCAAATTGGCTGAATCTCCGAATCAAACAGGCCCCATTTCCCGCCCACTCTCCCAGCCCTGTCAATGGCTGCCCTGCCCAGCCCCAGTGTCCCTGCTCTTTTTTAAAGTCCCACACTCACAAGCTGCTGTCCGGTTGGGGGGGCAATCCCCGCTGCCTCCCACTGCCCTGTGCTGCGTGGGGGGCTCTGCTACGAGCCCTCAGAAGCCCCAACGGCTGCTGCAGCAGCCAGTGTGTGTGGGTCCTTTTTGGGGTTTTTTTTGTTGTTTTTTTGTGTTTTTGTTTTTGTTTTTTTTAAAAGAACCGGGAACTGGGGCTGGGCAGGGGATGGGGGCTCATGACAGAGCCCCTCATACAACACAGGGCAGTGGGGATCACCCTCCCCCCCCCCCCCGAAACCTGGCAGCAGCCAGTGAGTGCAGGGCTTCTTTTTTTTTTTTTAAAGAGCTGGGACGCTGGAATCCAGTTATGTCACAGTAGTTACCTACTAACAGGCGGTGACCAAACAACATTATAACCGAACATTGCGTGACTTTAAATGAGTATGTTGTCTAATAGATCAGCAATGTAATAACAAAACAACATTAACCAGGATGATGCTAAGTGAGGAGTACTTGTACCATTTTATTCTAAGTCTACCTATAGCTGTTTTGTGTGGCAGTAAAGAAATGCAGATATGCCCCAGTTAAATCTGTTTTAAACATTGAGAAATTATTTTCACTGTCATGTAAGCTAAAGATCTCATAGCATGGGCTTGATCTCAGTTTAGTAAGAAGAACATGCTATAATTAACTTTTTAAAACAAATATTTTTCTCTCAGTAGGAGAGGGAAAAAAAGAAGGAAGATTGTGGTGAATTAAATGCATAACAATGACGTGATCTCTCATGTGGTACTTCTAAGTAGTTATAGAGAGATGCTAAAAAAAACCTCACAGACCTCTTAGTCGTCCATAAAAGAATTCTGTTTTTTCCAGGACTTGAGTAATTCCCATGCTGTCCAGTGTACTAACAATGCTGACCTTTGTAAATGGGATGTGTGCGGGGTGAAATACCACGTAGGCACTAGATTTGAAAACAGTATCTTTTCTCTGTTTTAGTACCACCTGCGGTTGCAAGGCAGGGAGAAGTTCTTTGCTATGTTTACTGCATTGCCATATTCCTGGCTGCCATGAGGAGAAGGGGTTATTGAAGTACAAGGGAGAAAGAGGTCTCCACTTCTCTGCCCTTCTCTGTGATTTGTCATTACAGTCTTACTCTCCTGTGAATAATTATAGTGTCTTCCTTAAGCTGTTGAGAGAATTTATGTTGTACTTGAAAGATCAGTACAGCTCTTGTGACCTTCACTGTTTGTGAAATGTAATCATGCAAACAGAGGAAGATTTCAGTTCAGGCTTGCAAGCACTAGTCAGGGAGCATCAGCAAAGACTTGGGAGCTGCTGTAGGCTCAGGAAGATGGCACTTCATCTTACATTCCTTTCTCGTTTTGATGGGCGTCTTTTGTAACAATAAGGGATATATAAACTTAAGTTATTTTTGTGAAAAGGAAACTTAATTCTCCAAAATCTCATGGCTTAGTTCCCAATACTGATGAGAGAAATGTCCACTCAGCATCAGTGAAACACAGTGGAACTTACTGGCACTGGATTCACAGCCCAGCCCTGATACCTTGCTCTGGGCGGTCACAAGCTTCAGACAGACCACAACTCCTCCAGTTGTTAATAGGCAAATTTTATTGATACATAGTGATGGGAAATAAGAGCAATGCAGACAAAGCAAGCAAGATGATTACAACATACATTACCCAAATTCCCCAATGCCCAGAATATATACAAGACGAGCAGTGCATCCGGACGGTAGGTAAGTGTCACCTTGAGGTTCTTTGCTTGAATGTCCTATGTCAACAACCCTGGAGGTTGGGGCTGGTGGCAACTGCCCATTTGCTGTTTTGAAAACTCCTCCTTTCGTATTCTTTCACCTCCGATGACTCTTCATCTTTGGGCATCATTAATTGGTCTCCCTGTGGTCATCATACTGTCTATGCTCTGTTTTGTCAGCCAAAATCTTATTTTCATAAACCTATCACATGCACACACCTTAATTTGGTCATTTCATTTGAAACCGGAAATCCAAAGGGTTTTTGCAAGTGGACACTGTAGCCCTGGAGCCAGGCCTCTCCCTATCATGAAAATAAAGTTTGGATATTTTCAGTTTCCCAGGATGCATGTCCATTGGCTGTAAACATGGGTATCTGGTGCCTCAAGTCAGGGCTGCACATGCCCCCCCTCCCCCCCCCCCCGACACCAGTCAGCGACCGGGGGTAGGGACATGGCTGATCTCACTCACCATGAAAGCGGCTGCACCACTTCCAGAGTCCTCCAGTGGCGTGGCCACTTTTGCTGGTGGCCTCACTCCCTGGCCAGCACATGCGGGGGGGAGGGGGAAGCTGTGGTGCTTCCACTTGCCCACCAGCTAAACAGGGAACGCAGCCTGGCAGGGGGTGCACTTGCATACCTTACACATTGCCTGGCTGTAGACACCCTGTCTACCTTGAAGGCTGTGAAACTGTTTAACATTCAGGGTTTTAGAAATCAATTAACCCTTGCCAGTCTCCTAAACCATTGTTCTAATTAATACAATATCTATTTACCTATGACCCAATTCCTAAAAGCAAACCTCTACATATCACTTTCTGGCCATCAGAGCTCTTCCCTCAAGTCCCAGTGAATGATTTTAAAATCACTTTTCTTGTGATCCTCTGAATGCAGGTCTTCAGAGTTCAGACTTTTTTTTAATGATGGCATTCTTATTCTCAGCTCTGATTAACGAGTTCAAAAGCTACTCTTGCCTAGTTGAACTTCAGAGCTGTGTCCTGTTTATTCTGTTTTTCAGTAGCTGGCAGACCCGCACAGTGGGAAGTGGATCAGGTTATCAATACCTCAGCAGCATGCCATAGATAGATTTAGGTGAGAAATTATGAAAACAAAAGTAAAACTGAAACTTGTCACAACCCAAAGTTGTGATTTTTTGTTTGTGTGTATGCTTCGGCACCGCTAAATTATTTCCCGCCAATTTGTCGCTTTCTTTGCACGGTAGAGTTCTCTGCTGCGAGAGAGAACTCTGGTGCAACGGGGGATTTCCTGCCGGATTGCAGCTTCTTTGCAGTGTGCATCTCTTTCTTGCACCATAGTGATGCACGTTGTAAAGAAGTTCCCGCCATTTGTATTAGGATCCGCGCCATGTTATTGGCTGATTCCTAATATAGGCACACGTGGCGGCTAGCGATTGGCTTGATAGCCATACAAAAGGCTTGTGTAGTTTCCGCCCAAGCCGGAGGAGGGAGGACGAGAGAGATTCTGTGTGAAGATCTCCAAGCGCTGTGGACCCTCGTGGACCCGACGCGCCTCCCCTAAGCAGGCAGAGAGAGGCAATAGAACTGAGCCTACGGAGCTTTTGCTTCTCACCTCTCCCCGTCGCCGAGCGCAATCCTAGACGTATCCCTTTCCTGTAACTTTGGACCCGTGGAGCCTACGTAACTCCGGGGAAACCTTTTGAACCCAACTTAACCGGACCCGCGGAGCCTAGCAAACTCTGTGGGAGTAATCGATTTGTTAGAGTCCTCCAACGAGGGTTCAAGCGGGAGCTGTGCCTGGAAACCTGTCCAGCCTACACCAATACCATCTTTGGGTGTAAGTAAATAATCTTTTCAATCAACCATTACGCCTCCTTAACTCATTCTGACTCGCGTGCGCTAAACCGCCCCGCGGTTCTTTCCTGCCCCGCGTGCCCGGGCTGCCGGCCACAGCCCATGTGCACCGAAGACGGGTCTGGTACGACCCCGGGTCGCTCCCGGCTTGCCCATGGCAGGCAGAATGGGCTTGGAATCACCGCCGCGCATGGCGACGAGGGCGGGATCGGGGCCCGGCCCGCACAAAACTGTTGCAAGAAAGCATGGTGCATTGACTTAATGCCTACATAGCCATCATCTAATAAATACAATTGTTTAGGGTACTCTTTGTATGACTGTGTCAGTTCTAAGTGAAAAAGATGACCCCAAAATTGATTCACTCTAGGAGAAACTTATTGCTGTAGGGCTTTGAGAAACAGCACCGTTTTGTTTAGTCTTCCATTTCACCATTTCAAAGGGAGAGTGTTTCGTTTCATCGTTTCATTTCGAAGCACTATTCCGTTTCGTTTCATCAAAGCTGTTTCAACACTTTGCCTATAGGCTATAATGGGGAATCATTAAAATGTCTATAACCTTGTCATTTCTTACCTGATTTGGATGAAAGTTGCAGGGATTGTAGTACTTTCTGAGGGCATGAAGCCTGCCAGGTTTCAAGGAGACAGATGCAGGGGTTTTTGTGAGAAAGCACCTCAAACAGTTGAAAGCAAAACTCGTATCACTTGCCGGCAGTGGCAGCCTGCTGCCATCCCATGCGCAGATCTGGGGGCCTGTACCCCCAGGAGGGCTATGAGGCTGTGCCAGACTCCTTCCAGGGCTGTGGGCCCCTGGATCTGCATGTGGGATGACAGGAGGCTGCTGCTGCTGCCTGGGACCAGTGCTGGGTGCAGTCCACACCCAGCTCCAGAAAGACTGCTGCTCCCACTGGCCCCAGGCAGCAGTGACAACTCCTGTCATCCTGCATGCAGATCTGGGGGCCTGCACCCCTGGGAGGCCCACATCTAGTGACAGCACTGGGAGGGCAAGTGAGGGGGGCTACAGTGAATTTTGGGGTGGCAGCAGCCCCCTTTCCATTGCTGTGGCCTTCTGCAAGTGCCAGGGAGAGCCTGGTGCTGCACCGTGTGAGGGGGGTTTTGGTACAATGGAGCCCAATGGCTGCAGGCAGGTGTCATCTGCTGCTCCCAGGGCTGCAGCAGGGGTGGCACTGAGCTCTTCCCGGCACTTGATGGCAGCGCTGGGAGGGAAGGTTGAGCAAGCACAGCTCAGCAGCTGGAGGCTCCACAGCCCCATGGAGCTCAGCCTGTGGCGGAAGGCAGTGGGAGAGCCGGTGGCGGAAGCTGCTCAGAGCGTAGTCCTGGTGAGCACAGCCTGGTGGCTGGAGGCTCCGCAACCCCATGGAGGTGAGCCTGGCAGTGGGAGGTGGGAGAGGGCCACTGGCCAGGGCTGTGCTTGGAGCGGCTCTGCCACTGGCTCTCCCACTACTGGGCTGAGTTCCATGGGGCTGGCAGAGCCACTCAGAGTGCAAACTTGGCTCTCCCCCACCTCCCACCACCAGGCTGCACTCTGAGTGGCTCCTCCAGTCCTACAGAGCTGACCCTGGTGGCAGGAGGTGGTGGAGAGCCAGTGGCCAGGGCTGCGCTCCAAGCAGCTCCGCCACTGGCGCTCCTGCCACTGGAATGAACTCCGTAGGGAAGACCCCGGCACACCCCCCCCAGCCCACAGCCCTCCTGTTGCAGCTGGTGCCAGTGGCTCCCTGGGAAGAGCTGGGGGAAGCTATAAGAGAACTTGGGGAAAGATTGGGGAGCTGGGAAATCCAACTGGGACCTGAACATCCCTCCAGCTCTGTGATTGCTTCCCCCCAGCTCTTCCCGGGGGATGTGGGCCTCTGGATCTGCATGCTGGGTTTCAGCAGGCTGCCACTGCAGTTTCAGTGGCAGCTTGCTGAAACCCCACACACAGATTGGGGGCCTGGCCTGCTGAAACCTCACTGGGGAATCGAACAGGGAGCTAGGGGAGAAAGAACCAGCAGCATACCTGCAGGCTGGGGAACTCCCTTCTTGTCAGTGCAGAGGCAGAAAAGGATCTTGGAGTCATTATTGATGCCAAAATGAACATGGGCCAACAGTGTGGGGACGTAGTCAGGAAGGCCAACCACACTTTGTCATGCATCCACAGATGCATCTTGAGCAGGTCCAAGGAGGTGATCCTCCCCCTCCATGCGACACTGGTCAGGCCGCAGTTGGAGTACTGCCTCCAGTTCTGGGCACCGCACTTCAGGAGGGATGTGGACAGCATTGAGAGGGTCCAAAGGAGGGCCACCCGCATGATCAGGGGGCAGCAGGGCAGACCCTATGAGGAGAGGCTAAGGGACCTGAATCTGTTCAGCTTCCACAAGAGAAGGCTGAGGGGGGGATCTAGTGGCCTGTTACAAACTAGTCAGAGGGGATCAGCAGGCATTGGGGGAGTCCCTGTTCCCCTGAGCACTACCAGGAGTGACTAGAAATAACGGTCACAAGCTGGCAGAGGGTAGGTTCAAACTAGACATCAGGAGGCGCTACTTCACAGTCAGGGCGGCTAGGATCTGGAAGCGAAGTGGTGCTGGCTCCTACCCTGGGGGTCTTTAAGAGGAGGTTAGACGAACACCTTGCCGGGGTCATTTGACCCCAGTACTTTTTCCTGCCATGGCAAGGGGTCGGACTTGATGATTTGCTCAGGTCCCTTCCGACTCTACCAACTATGAAACTATAAGATGTCAATATCAGAGAGAAGTCCTCCCCCCCCCCCAATTCCCCCTCCCTCTCCTTAGTTTCTGTTTAGATGCAGTAAGCCTGGCTTCTAAACTCGAAAAGTTTTGAAACTTTTGAAATGTTTTGAGTGCCCTCATTTAATTTCAAAGCCTTTTTTTTTTTTTATTTTTATTTTGCTGTTTTGAGCTCGAAATGTGTTGAAACAGCTTTGAAATGAAACACCTGTCAAAATTTTGCACTGCCCTGCTGTCTGATGACTTGATACCAAAAACAACATGGCATGACTAGCATGAACACAACAAATCTTTAAAGGATTTGGAGTCAGAAATGGTCATCCTACTTTTGTTACACTTATTTTCCTCATATGCTTAAAGATTCTTAATCCGAAGTGTAACACCCTCCCTCCTGCAAATGTTTACGTAGAAAGCTTGATATAAAAACCTGTACATAAAAACCAATTTTTATATTGCAGTTATAATTCAGATGATGAAGCTCATTTTGGAAGCAGTAGAAATAAATAGACTCTTGAAACAGGTTCGACATTTGTCCTTGGAATTGAGGAAATGCAGCAAATATGAACTAAGTGTGGTGGGCCACTAGGGGGTGCTCCTGCACTGAGCCACCAACCTCACTGTGCCTGACCACCTTCCAGGCTCTGAGTGCCTCCCTGGGGGTGCCTTACATCTGGCCAACCCCTTTCCTGGAGCACACTCGCTAGCCTGAGGGTAGAGCTGCCACCACCCAGGGATGGGCTTGATTCTGGCACAATGTCCCCTGGGAAACAGGCCTAGTAGCTCTCTAGGGTACTTAACTCATTTCAAGAACTTGGGGTGCTTCTCTTGGTTGGAAGCACAACTAGTAGTCTCCCTTAGGTGAACCAAGGGGACCCCAAGGCATAATCTAGACCCACTCCCAATAAGTCTCCCACACTAGGTACAAAGGAGAACTTTATTGATTACAAGGGGTAGGGTTGGAATAGGGTACAGAGTTGAGTAGTATCAGAGAAATCCCATAGAGCAAACAGGGTGGTTGGAGTAGCCTTTGATGACACATCTGAGTTACTGCAAGCTATATATGTAGTTAGATCTCAGGTAGCTTACTCACAAGTATCATCCAGAGGCAGGTGGAGATTCCCTCTGGAGGCAGGCAGTTCATTGATCATGAGTTTTGAGAGAGAGACCAAGTTTCAGATGGTCTAGCTCCTTTCTCTCTCTCTCTCTCTCTCTCTCTTTCCTCCCCCCCCCCCTTAATGGCTGCTGCTCCCCTTCTCCTGGGCAGTCCTTAACTTATATAGCCCTTATGACCTCATTTACCTGGTCCAGTGGAGGCCAGCACCTGTTGACTGTCAGCCAGCCAATTTCAAATGCGTCACTGGTTGCTGGGCAGACTGGCAGTCTGTAGCCCACTGGGGTGCCCAAGTCCCTCACCCAGGTATGTGATGCCAGTCACATAGGCAGAGGGAGCAGGTTTCCCCGCTCCCTCAGGAATGTATCCAGCTCAGGTTACCTAAAGAGATAGGGTAAGGTGTGTATCCTCTGTTGGGCCCATCCTAACTAAATTGTCACAGAGCAGAGCTTTGGGGGAGAAACAGAGGTGGCCTTCTGCCACACTAAGAACAAATTTTTACAGTCTTCTTGTGTGAGGTGTCAAAGTTGAATACGAACAGTGGGAACTGGTCATTTAGAGCTTGGTTTTTGCAAATTTAATTCACTGACTATTCTTCAGGTTGTGCTAAAGAACTGCCTTTTGATTACTCTTGAAATTGATGTGGGAGTTTCTTCTACCATCTGTTTAATTACTGATTCCAAGTATGTAGTCCTAGTAAGTAACTAGCAGGTTAAACCGCCAAAGAAAGGTGGGCACCTTCAGGCAGCAGTGCCATTAATACAAATTTGCAAGGTGATGAATATCTCCTGTCATGTGACAAATACCTCTTCCCAGAATGGGTGTTCAGTTCATTTGGCACCTTGTAGAAAGAACTGGGAGAAAGGCAGAGTGCAGAAATATGGTCTGGCTGATAGCGGCTGCACACAGTGGCATTTCAAACAATGTTGTGTTTATACTTGATGATGGATACTTACAATGTATTGGCTAAGTACAGACGGCCAAAAAGCCTGAAGCTGAATCGATTTCAGTCTTCACAGGTTAGTCTAAGTTGCTTAGATTGAACCAATAAGCAAGTGAACAGACCTTCACTTTTGATTTTAGAAATGCCGCCATGTGTCTGCAGTGGCCCAGGTCAGAAGCCAGGTGGAGCTAGAAAACACCTCCCTGCTCAGCTGGAGCAGCCAGCTTGGGCCAAGGCTAGCCCACTCACTCTGAGAGGCAGGGTTTGCAGGGGTGCTGCAAAGTACCCTGGGATGCTGGGGGACTGAGAGTTAACTTGAATGTGAAGGGAATCTGGAAACCAATCAGTAAACCAATTTAACCTAAATCAGTTAAGTCTGATGCATCCATCCAGGCTTATCTTAAACTGGTTTTAGGCCATTTTCAAAGTGATTTATGTACACTGAACTTCTGTTGTGTTACAGACTTGAACCAGTTTCTAATCACTTATACTGGTTTATGTGTAATTTCGGTTCCTAGCCATTATGGGAGACCTGCACTATGTAGTGAGAACTTTGTAATGCTCTTGTACTGACAAGAGGTAGTACTTTTTAATAGAGTATGTAGTTAATATGTGGAACTCACTGGTGGCAGAGTCAGATAATGTGGTTCAAAAAGAGATTAGATAAATTCATGGAGAACAAGTCCATTGAGAGCTATTAAAACAGGGTTGTGTTTTCAGTGATTATTTTTATTAATTGTTTGGATGCTGGCATAGAAAGCTTCTTGAGCAAGTTTGCAGATGACACAAAACTGGGAACCAACTGTAAACACGCTGGAGGGTTGGAGCACAATTCAGAAGGATTTTGGCTGATCGGAAGCTGGGCTGAAACTAACAGGATGAATTTCAGTGCTGACAAGTGCAACATGCTACACCTCGGGAAGAAAAACCAAGAACACAAAGACAAAATGTGTGATACCTGGCTGGATGGCAGTACTATACAGAAGGATCTGGGAATCTTGGTAGATCATAGATTCAATATGAATCTGCAGTGTTGTGTGAATGTGGTTTTGGGATGCATCAATAGAAGCACTGGGAGCAAGATGTGGGAGATGGCTCTCTATTCAGCTCTGGTTAGGTCTTATCTTGGGTATTGTATGCAGTTTTGGATTCCACACTTTAAAAAGGATGTGGAAAAGATAGAGAGGGTCCAGAGACAAGTGTCAAAGATGATAAAGGGCTTTGAAAAGCAAGTTGTACGAGAAGAGGTTGAAGAAGCTAGGCCTGTTCAGCTTGCAGAAAAGGCGCTTAAGAGGAGACATGATAGCAGTCTTCAAATACTTGAAGGGAGGGACACCCTATAAGGAGGGACATCACCTTCTCTTGCTGCAGAGTATAGGATGAATATCAGTGGCTTGAAGTTGCAGAAAGTAAGCTTAGATTGGGTGTCAGGAAAACTTTCTTCACAGTGAGACAGTGGAAGAGAGAGCCTAGGGAAGTTGTGGACTCTCTATCACCAGAGATGTTCAGTCAAGTTTGGACAGTCATTGGTTGGGACTGATTTAGGCATACATCTGCCTATATTTTACCATGGGTATTTCCCATGGTTTTGGGCTTCGTTTATTCCTTGCTCCCCTTTCTGCTACGTGTCAGGGTGTTTATAAGCCTCCCTCAGAGGAATTGGGTGTTGGCTGCTCCCAAGGCTGGGGATTTTGACTGGGGTGTGCCAGTGCTTCTGCGGGGACTTATAGCTGTAGGTTCCTGGCCAGAGGGTCTTGCCCCTCTGCATTGCTGGGGTCAGGAAGTAATTTTGCCCAAGGTCAGATTGGTATGAACTGTGGGGCATTTTGCCTTCCTCTGTAGCAGTGGGGTGTGGCCCTCTACCTGGGATCTCTTGAACTTATATTAACTGCCTTTTATAGAAGCAGCGCATTGGCTGCCATGGTTTCCTTGCTTTACCTGTGGCAGGTTATGGTGTTGTGTTTTGTGTTGTGTTGGGGTTGATGGTAGTTTTACAAACAGTTTAGATTATGGATTTGTATAGTATAGTTTAAATAGGGATGATCCTGTCTCTGGCAGGGGGGTTGAACTAGATGACATTTGGAGGTCCCTTCTAGCCCTACTTCTCTATGCTTTTGTGATGACAGTTGATGCCCAGGAGGGTATGACACAAGATAGATTGTACTGGACATGCCCTGTACATATTCTCTCCTTCCAAAGCATCTATTACTTGCCACTGTTAGTGATAGGTCTAGATAAACAATTTGTCTCACCTGTTATGGCACTGCTTATGTTCTTGGTGATTATTTATTAGTTTTTTAAATGGGTATAAGTGTGCAATCATTAATATGGATATGCCTTATTTAAGCTTAAAGAACTGTGTTCCATTTGTGCGTTTCAGTGCATCATTCTTGCACACTGTGTGGGTTCCCATCTCTCTGGAAGCTGCATTTCTGAGGTAGTCAAAGTTATTCCTATGAATACCTTAATTTTATTTCTACTCGTTACATAAAGTGGCAAAAATAGAAATGGTTAGAAATTTGGATGGAATATTTTTTCTATCATAAAATATTGATTTGCTGAAACTGAAACACTCCATACATGTGTGTCACTTTTTTAAAAGAAAATTTATATGGGAACTAGGTACTGTTAAACCTTTTACTTCTGGATGTAACTGTCAACTGAGTAGAAATGAAATGCATATATGTATATTGTGCTCTTGTAAAAATGGTTGCTATATTTGTGTATCAAATTTGTTTGAAGCCATGTAAACACAATCAAGTATTTCTTCCACATTTCTCTTAACTGTGTTTCATTTTTGATGAAAGACAATCATTTGTTAGTACCCCTTTTCACTAACACAGATCAGTGCTGATTTTTTTTTGGCTTGCCTCAAGACGTGAGAGCCTGGAATTTGGCATACTAGTAATTCTTCAAACTTGAGCAGAAGTATTGTATTTCTTTTAAAGAGAATGCTTGCTTAGAATGTATTGTTTCATATACAGCCAGTGGAGTTTTCTGGTCTTGTCTTGCAGGAATAGAAGTAAATTTAAGTAGTAATGTTAAGTGTTTGGAGCACTCCATAACTAGGATGACTTGGATTCTGTGGCCTGAATAAATATAAATTTGAGTTTTTTACATTAAATAAAAATAAGCATAATTCCTGTACTAATATGACATTTTTAATTTGATGTTAAGTTTCTTGGTTTATGCTCAGTTTGTATCTGGAATGTCCTTGTAAACAGTAATTATGATTTTCTTTCTTTTTCAGTGAAAATCTAGATTTTGGGGCTCAACTAATGAGGCAAGGATGGATTCTGTAGAAAATTTTGCAGCTGCAAGAAAGCCCAGGAATTTAAATTGCGTATAAAGGGCTACAGTTTTGTTCTTCTCACCCTTGGCTGAGCGTCTTTGAAATGTTCCTTGTAGTCTTGTGTAGCTCTTCTTAGCTCTGCTGCCATGGCTAGAGTGTTTTGGCTTGAAATGAGCTAACTCTGGTGTTTCTATACTACACAAGTGCATGCAGTATAGACACAGGCTTCTTTTTCAACATCTTTTTCTTCCTCGCCTCATTGTAGTGATTGTCACTTTTAATGAATAAGGCTAAATACAACTTAGCTATTTTGGTGACATTAACCATCACACATAGGAAATGCTGATTGCCTCTTATATTTCCTGAACAGAGCACGCTGTTGGGGTGTTTTTTGCAGTTCTGTGTTTTAATTGCATTTTTCAGAATTCTGAGACCACTTCAATATTAGATTTTATTGTGGTAAGCTGTATTTAATGCTTAATAATTAGCATGCAGGTAGACAGACAATTTGCTTTCATTGATAGCTCAATCGCCATCAATTTTTTTGACTGAATTGCAGATTTGGGAATAAAATATTAATGACTTATAGCACATTCTAAATGAAATATTTTAAAGCAAATGGCTATTTTTCTGTTGTTCATGCAAATGTTGTAGGAAAAAAACCCAGGATGTCTTTAGTTTTTAATTCAAATTAATAAAGGCCCTGCAAATCTGATTTCGCTGCTTGATATTTACTTTTTTTTTTTTAAAGGAAACCTTTTTTATATTTTTGTTGCATTATTTCTCTAATGATCTCAAATGATCTGACTGAGGAAAATAAAATAAGTTCTTCAAGCACAAGAATCACTAACTTCTGTGAAAAGCAACCTAACCACATTATTTCATTTAGAAAACTAAAATAGTTTTGCCATGTACTCTACAGTAGAATTAAATCCATTTTTATTGAACAAAACTATATTGTACATTTGAGTCATGTTGATCATTTCTCTTTTTGAAGTCTGTTTTCAGATGGTAATTACTTGAGTATTAAAAGCTTTTTGTTTGAGAAATCTTACATACTGGATTTGAAGAAAAGATGGAAATCTTCATTTAACAAAATTAAACTTTCCCTTTTTTTTCATGGAGGTAGAGATGGAGGGATAAATATGTTCATATTAAACCATTCCTCTGAGATGCAGCCATTTTCTGCTAATAAGTAAAAAGGGGTCTCAAGCCATTTTTATGTAGGTAAGGTGTAGGATGAGTGTAAGAAATGGCTGTTCCTTCCTTCCTGCTGTGCACTGATAGAGATTTTGGGGGCCGATACCAATAGCTGATATTTAAGGAGGCATATTGCCTGATACCAGTCTGATATCCGATACAGCTGCCTCCAGCTGGTCAGCCCGTTGTGGTGTAAGGGGCTTGTGGGAGGCAGGTCAAAGCCCCCATTGTGAGGGAGGGGACAGGGGCAGGTGCTGCCCAGCTGGGGTGTGGGGGGGTGTGTGGGACAAAGCCGTGGCTCATGGGGGGGGTGGGGGCAGCTCCTGCCACTGCTTGCACCCTGGGAGGGGACGGGGGTGACACGTGCTCCTGGATCTGTGCGGGGTGGGTGGGCTGCTGCTGCTAGCTTGAGCCAGTGCTGCACGGGGCTCTTCTCAGTGGGGGCGGGGCTCAGAGCAGGAGCTGGGAGTGCTGGGAGGAGGGGGCTGCAGCCACCCCAAATGTCACTGCAGCTCTGCTTCCAGTGCCGCAGCCACCAGCCGCCTGGTGCAGCCCTGGTTCTTCCCAGTGCATGAGTGGCGGTGGGGCATTGAGCCAGGGCTGTGCCAGGCAGGTAGCAGCTGTGGCACTGGGAGCAGAATGGAGCTACAGTGGAATTTGGGGTGGCTATAGCCCCCTCACAGTGCCACCATGCCTCCTCCAAGCCCTGCCCCCACTGAGAAGAGCCCTGTACAGCACCAGCTCAAGCCGGCACCTGCAGCCCGTCCCATGCAGATCCGGGGGCACATGCAACCTGTGCCCTCCCAGGGTGCAAGCAGCGGCAGGAGCACCCCCCCCATGCTGAATCATGGCTTTGTGCCACATGCTCCCCTCTCTCTTCCAGCTGGGCAGCGCTTACCCCTGCCCCTTCCTTCCCTCAATGGTGGGGGTGTTGATCTGCCCCCTCACAACCCTTCCCTCCCTCCTCCCCTTCTGACTGACCAGCTGGAGGCAGCTTCTCTCCTTGCTGCCTGCATGCTGTACTGTGACTGTGCAATGCGGGCATTTATTGACCAAATTATCGGCTCCATTAGGCTGATAGCTATATCTGAAGTAGCAAATTTTCTTTTAAATGGTACCTATCCGATATTGGATTGATGTATTGGTGCACCTTTTCTTCCTTCATAGTTTCATAGTAGTTTGGGGTCAGAAGGGACATGAACAGATCATCTAGTCTGACCCCCGGCCACTGGCAGGAGCACATGCTGGGATCACACGACACCAGGCAGGTGTTCGTCCAACTTCTTTTTGAATTTACCCAAGGTTAGGAGCGAGGACCACTTCCCTAGGAAGTTGGTTCCAGATCCTAGCAACCCTAACAGTGAAATAGTGCCTCCTAATCTCTAACCTGAACCTATGCTCCAGCAGCTTCTGGCCATTGTTCCTCGTCACCCCAGGTGCTGCTGGGGGGAATAGGGCCCTCCCTATTTGCTGCTGGTCTCCCCTAACGAGTTTGTAGGCAGTCACCAAATCCCCGCACAGCCTCCGCTTGTTGAGGCTGAACAGGTTCAGGTCCCTCAGCCTCTCCTCCATAGGGCCTGCCTTGTTGCCTTCCAACCAAGCGGGTGGCCCTCCTCTGAACCCTCTCCAGGCAGGCCACATCCTTCTTAAAGTGTGCTGCCCAGAACTGGATGCAGTACTCCAATTGTGGCCTGACCAATGTCACATAGAGGGAGAGTATCATCTCTCTGGACTGGCTTGAGATGCATCTTTGGATGCACGACAAGGTGCAGTTGGCTTTGCTGGCTGCGGTCCGGCATTGGTGGCTCATGTTCATCTTGGAGTCATTAATGACTCCAAGATCCCTTTCTGCCTCTGTGCCCACAAGGGCGGAGCTCCCCAGCTTGTATGTATGGTGTGGATTCCTTCTCCCCAGGTGCAGCACCCTGCATTTATCTACATTGAACCCCATCCTATTACCATCTGCCCACTTCTGTAGTCTGCCTAAATCTAATTGCAGCCTCCCTCTCCCTTTTGAGGGTGAGAGACTCTTCCCACATCTTGGTGTCATCGACAAACTTGGACAATGTGTCTTCCACCCCCTTGTCCAAGTTGCTGATGAAGATGTTGAACAGAGTGGGCCCCAGGACCGAGCCCTGGGGGACCCCACTATTCACATCCTGCCAGGTCAAGTACGACCCATCCACCACTACTCTGGGTGTGCCCCATCAGCCAATTTTTGACCCATCCAACTGTGTAGGCATCAATGCCACAGTCACTTAATTTATTGATGAGGATGGGGTGAGAGACAGTGTCAAAGGCCTTCTTAAAGTCCAGAAAGACTACATCCATGGCGACACCATCATCCAGGGATTTAGTTACCTGGTCATAAAAGGCCATCAGGTTGGTCTGGCAGGACCTGCATTTGATAAACCCATGTTGATTTCCTCAGGGCATGATCTCTCCTGCTGGCCCCTCACAGATGTGATCCTTGACAATTATTTCAAGGATTTTCCCCAAGACCAATGTGAGGCTTATGGGCCTTTAGTTTCCTGGGTCCTCCTTTCTCCCTTTCTTATAAATAGGGACCACATTAGCTAGTTTCCAGTCTCCGGGTACCTGGCCCATGGACCATGATCACTCATATAGCCGGGCCAAGGGCACAGCAGTGACCCCCACCAGCTCTCTCAACACCCGTGGGTGGAGGGCATCAGGGCCCGCAGATTTAAAAACATCCAGCCCTTCCAGAAGATCCCTAGCTACATCTGCGCAGACCCGAGGCCTGGCAGTGCTATCCCCAAGATTGCCCATACCTGTGGTGGGAGAGCTGTCCTGGTCCCTGTCCAAGAAGATGGAGGCACAGAACTTGTTAAAATTTTTGGCTTTCTCTGGCATAGCCACAAGATTACTATTTGAGTCTAGCAGGGGCCCTACATTACCTGGTGCCCTCTTCTTACTCCCAATGTATTTGAAGGACTCCTTCTTTCTTTCTTTCCATCCTTCCTTCAGCAAATTGAGTATCCTTAAGTTGGTATGACTTGCTCTGGCAAACCATAGCAATATAATCTAGTAACATATACAAATATTTGCATATTTAATATCCCACATGAGAGTTAAGCTTAAATTTTGTTGAGTTGTTCTTGAATATATAGAGTTGGTGTCTGTCATTATTTCCCTAAACATAGAGAATAAGCTGGTTTGAAATAAGGTGCAGATAGTATCCTTAATGCTGTCATATGTGATTGAACATTGAGAAGAAGATGGGGGCAATTTTTCTTTATCTTAAATAATATTTAGGGTAAGTCCAAGTTCTGAAGTTATTGAATGATAAATCTGTTGATTCCAGTAAAGGAAGTGTCCATTTTGTTTCTAGTAGGAGTACTTAATACCATGCAAGATGCAAAATTATTTCAATGCTAGTAGGCAACTGTCGATCCTTTGTATCATGTTGTATGTATAAGAGGTCTAGTCGGGTGCCTGATGAATCCACTTGTATGGAGTCCTGTGACCATCACACCAAGACCTTCAACCTGTATGCCTAGGCAAGAGTATGGAGGGGTGGAGGCTACTAAAGTCCTACCATCCCACCTTTAGACCACTGAGACAGACCGAGTCCAGACATTCAGTGGTTCTATGGTTGTAGCTTCAGCCAGAGAGCAACAGGCAAGAGCAGTTGCTAATTGCCTAATGCCTCAGGAGTACCTACAGGGCAGTAGGGGCTAGGGTTTTGAGGTGCCTTGTACTTGCCTTACTCAGGAGGTTGCAACATCGTGGTATTTTGTAGGAGCTACCCTGCTGCAAGTAGCCCCAACACATTGCCACCTGGCCTTCCAGTTGGACCCAGGACCAAATTGAATGAAAAGGAGGAGAACTATAGGTCTCCAGTATAGAGGAAAATGTTTGGAGGCAAAGTTTGACATATAGCATACTAAGGTTCATCTGAGGAAGATGTACACGTGTGTTTTTGTTTTGTTTTGTTTGCACTGGAAAAAATACCCTGGTATCAAGTTACTAACCCACCCACTTGATTTCCTTCATGACCTCTGCTTAGGTTTCTGTAGCTATGCATATTTATTGTTGCAAATCCATATGGAGCTGTTGTAAACACAAGTGTGCAAGAACATCTGGTTATTTAAAGACTTTGAGGAAGGGGGAAAGGATGGAAATAAGTTACCACAGTGAAAACTGCTTTTGAAGTGCACATGCACAATCTTTTTTTTTTTTTTAAAGTAGCATTTTGTTGCTTTTTCAGTTGAAAATTGTTTTTGAAAATGTTTTGTTGACCATATCTGAGTAGCACATTATTTTGGGGTTCTTGAGCATTTTGGTCTGTCTTCAGAGAATTTTACTACTATTTTTCTCTTTTCTCTTCCTCCCTTAACTCTCTAGCTTTTTAACTCTTAATTCCTTCCTGTACACACAGGAACATGTAGCATCCTAGGCTGGTGAGCCTGTGAACAGGCAATGAGACAGACTATAAATCAAACCATCTGGGGAAGACACGCTCTTTAGACTGTATTAATATCCATGTACTGTTGTGGAATCATTAAACCGGTTGTGTGGGTAAGGAAAGGCAGACAGTTTTCATTTAAACTCCTCAGGAAATGATGTCATGCTCTGGGCAGTCAATTGCAAGCCTCCCAAAAAGCAAATTCTTTTGTGTTGTTCCTCAGTCTGAGCTGAGAAATTGGTTCATCGCTACTAAAAACTTGTCACAGCTTCTTCTGTGTAGTAATGTATGAGGGGGTGTGCACCTGTGCACATGTACCCGTGTCTAAAGAAAAGACCATAGAGAAAGCTTTAATTAAACTGAAGTGGTATTGTCAAATAGATATTAAAATTGTAGAATCATAAGAAATGAGGATTGGAAGAGACCTCAGGAGGTCATCTTCTAGTGCAACCCCCTGCTCAAAGCAGGACCATCCCCAACTATATCATTCCAGTCAAGGCTTTGTCTAGTCAGGCCTTAAAAACCTCCAAGGATGGAGATTTCACAACCTCACAACAGGTAGCCTGTTCTAGTGAGAGTATTTCCTAATATCTAACCTAAACTTCCCTTGCTGCAACTTGAGACCATTGCTCCTTGTTCTGTCATCTGACACCACAGAGAACAGTTTATCTCCATCCTCTTTTGAACACCCCCCTTCAGGTAGTTGAAAACCGCTATTAAATCCCCTCTGTCTTCTCTTCTCCAGACTAAATAAGCCAAGTTCCCTCAGCCTCTCCACATAACTTATGTTACCCATCCTTCTAACCATTTTAATTGCTCTTCGCTGGATTTTCTACTATTTGTCCACATCCTTTCTATAGTGGGGGGTCCAAAACTGGACACAGTACTCCAGATGTGGCCTCACCAGTGCTGAATAGAGGGGAATAATCTGTGGCAGGATCACACTCGGGGGGTGGGGGACGGGATGGTGGGATATGGCCCCAGGGCTCTGCCAAACTTTCCTGGATTTGATCTCATCTCTGCACCTCCTCCACCAATGCATGGTTGAAACATTGCTAAAATGACCCATTGCTCTTGTTCTCTATTGCGATTACCTCCCCCTCTTTTCCCCCCCCCCCCCACCCCAATCCCCTGCTCATTGCTCTTCTGAGCTTAATTTGGGGCTAGAAGAGGTGCTGCACTGCTGAGGTTCTGGCAGGGGAGGTGCAGAGCTGCTTCTGCTTTGCTGAGATGGGGCTGCTGCTGCTGAAGGCCCCATGTAAGAGCCCAGACCCTGAGCGTCATGGTTTAGTTTGTTTAATAGTCCCTCTGGGCTGCATGCCAGCAGCTCCCTTAAAGCTTGGAGAGTTGGTAGAATCTCTATCCTTAGAGGTTTTTAAGACCCAGGTAGACAAAGTGTTGACTGGGATGATATAATTGAGGCTGGTCCTGCTTTGAGCCGGGGGTTGGACTAGATGACCTCTTGAGTCCCTTCCAACCCTAACTTTCTCTAATTGTTTGATTCTGTGAATTCTGTTCTCAGTGCTGTGTGTGTCCTAATGGTGTGGTTTTTTTAAAAGATGTCTTCTAACAAGAAAGAACTTCAGTGAGAAAACATAAAGGTACTTTAAATGGTGCTCGAAGTTCAGAATTTCCTTTGTTAAAGCCAGTTGGCACAGAACATGTTACTTGTGTGCATTGTTTTTCTACTTTTTCTGTTGCTCATGTAAGTTGTAGTGATATCACAGATAATCTCCAAACAAAGAAACATAAATCTGTAATAGATGCAGCGCCTGCGAGTACAAAACTCACTTCATTTTTCAAACAAAGTACTGCTGGTGACACTGAGCTTAAATGTGCAGCTGCAGAAGGTACATTTGCATACCAATATGTCCAACATGATCATTCTTTCCATTCTAGTAACTATTCATCAAAATTGATTTCAAAGATATTTGCGGCAAAATTTTCTTGTGTACATGCACAAAGTCAAGCTATTGCATTAAATATACTTGCCAACAGGCAAAAGATAAACTGTCTACAGAATGCGGTGGAGCAAGTTTTATTACTGTATCGGCTGATGCCTCAAATAGGTAGTAAAGCTAATCCCAATATTGATTTTGATCTTTTAAGTGGCCTTAAAGTTAAGTTGTGATAACACTAACATGAAGTTTGGTGGACTTTAGCATCACAGGAAAAACAATGTTATTACAAAATTGAAAGAAAGGTGGAACAGATTTACGTGGAATTTGGTTGTGGGGTCCACATGGTACACAACTGCATCCTAAGAAGCTGTGACACTTCCACTGGAACTAGGAGTGCTTGTAGTGAAGCTATATAAATATTTTCACCTTTATATAGTTCATGTAATGTGGTTGCAAGAATTCTGGAAGCTGATGTTGACTACAAAATTTTGCTTCAGCGTGGTAACACACATTTTCCATCATTACTTCCAGTAGTTCTATACCTTATCTTGAAATGTATGAGCTTTTGAAAGTGAACTTCATTAATCAGCCTGAATGTCCAACTCTGAGTCTTAATTTCTTTCAAAATGAATGTGGAAAACTCTGGTTGCTGTTTGCGCACAGTCAGAGAATTTTATGCAGGCTGTCCAATGCATGGAATGACATCTACGTCAGCTTTTGAAGCATCAAGAGAGTTGCAATCCCTGAAGACAAAACTGGTCAACAGAAAAACACTGAAATTTCTACTAGTTAAAATCAGGAAAAGAAATAAGCCGCTTAAGGGAAACAACCAAAGATTACTTGCTCACATGCATCCTTCAATTTTACGACTATGCCATAGATTATCTGACACTTTGGGAAGGTTCTTTTGATGGTACTTCTGTATTTAATTGGATGAATCTTCACTTCTGCCCTGAATGGAGTAACATTGAAACATCATATGATTTTTGTACACAAAAGATTTGGTGCTGAATCCTTAAGTAGGCTGATAAATGCTGATGGTCTTTCTGATGAATTTTGTGCTGTGAAAATATGTGGAAGGCGAACTGAAAGAATGGAGGGAGAAAGATATCCCATGCAAAAACCTCTTGGTTGAGAGATTTGATCATTTCAGTCATACTCTCATACCAACAAATACTTTTTGGCATTTGGTTGAATATACTCTTCATCTACCAGGGACATCTGCTTCAGTGGATAGAATGTTTTCACAAATGAAGAAACCATGTTTACCAGAGAAAAGCCATCTCAGTGTATCTGATTGCTGCTTTGCTGAGTATCAAAGTGTATTTTAACAAGAACTGCCTGGAATTTTACAAAAAGTTGCAAAACATCAGTTTGTTCTTGAAGAAGTTGCATTTCTCTGAGAAGTACAAGTAGTTTGGGTCCAGAGATTAGGAGGGCCAGAGAGAACAATGACTGAAAAGTGTAATAGCAGTTTGGACTGGATCATGTCCAAACCTATCACCTGGACAAGGGAGATGAGATTGATGTCATATATCTTGACTTCAAAAAAGCCTTCGATCTGGTGTCCCATGATTGTCTCTTGGAGAAACTGGCCAATTGTCGCCTTGGGTCCCCCACGATCCACTGGCTGGAAAATTGGCTCCGGGGTCGGACCCAGAGGGTAGTAATTGATGGAAGTCACTCATCGTGGTGTCCTGTGACCAGTGGGGTCCCCCAGGGCTCTGTCCTTGGACCCATACTGTTCAACATCTTCATTAACGATGTGGACACTGGAGTCAGAAGCGGACTGGCCAAGTTCGCCGATGACACCAAACTTTGGGGCAAAGCATCCACGCCAGAAGACAGGCGGGTGATCCAGGCTGACCTGGACAGGCTCAGCAAGTGGGCGGATGAAAATCTGATGGTGTTCAATGCCAATAAATGCAAGGTTCTCCACCTTGGGAAGAAAAACCCGCAGCATCCTTATAGGCTCGGCAGTGCTATGTTGGTTAGCACTATGGAAGAAAGAGACTTGGGGGTCATCATTGACCACAAGATGAACATGAGCCTGCAATGCGATGCTGCGGCTAGTAAAGCGACCAAAACGCTGGCTTGCATCCATAGATGCTTCTCAAGCAAATCCCGGGACGTCATTCTTCCCCTGTACTCGGCCTTAGTGAGGCCGCAGCTGGAGTACTGCGTCCAGTTTTGGGCTCCACAATTCAAAAAGGATGTGGAGAAGCTTGAGAGAGTCCAGAGAAGAGCCATGCGCATGATCAGGGGTCAGGGAAGCAGACCCTACGATGACAGGCTGAGAGCCCTGGGGCTCTTTAGCCTGGAAAAGCGCAGGCTCAGGGGTGATCTGATGGCCACCTACAAGTTTATCAGGGGTGATCACCAGTATCTGGGGGAACGTTTGTTCACCAGAGCGCCCCAAGGGATGACGAGGACGAATGGTCACAAACTACTACAAGATCGTTTCAGGCTGGACATAAGGAAGAATTTCTTGACTGTCCGAGCCCCCAAGGTCTGGAACAGCCTGCTGCTGGAGGTTGTTCAAGCGCCTTCATTGAACACCTTCAAGATGAAACTGGATGCTTATCTTGCTGGGATCCTATGACCCCAGCTGACGTCCTGCCCTTTGGGCGGGGGGCTGGACTCGATGATCTTCCGAGGTCCCTTCCAGCCCTAATGTCTATGAAATCTATGAAATCTATGTTCTCAGGCTGTTTTTTTCCTAAAAATGTCATATTATCAAAATTTTTGTTAAACCCTAATTTCTATTTTTGGTGGATGTCAACCGTATTATACTGTTTACAGTGGTCCAATTCAAAATAAAATCTAACTAATTGCATTATTTTTATTTTATTTTTTACAATAATGCCTCACCTTCACTTAAATAGTGTCCCAGGTGTCCTTAAAAATAGTCACCATACATCTCGATTTTGCCGTGACTTGCGGGGAGAGGGGGGCAGTGTCCTGGACTTTCTTAAAAATATGGGCACCCTACCTCTAAGAGACTTGCCTAGCATCAAACAGGAGTTTTGTGATGGGTGATGTAGGATTAAAATCCAATTCTTCGGGGCAGTAATTAACTTCCTTTAATCTTGAGACCAGCCGTTCTCTTCCCTGTCATTTCCTGTTTAATTTACTATATGTTTTCTCACTACTGCAAGAAATTAGAACAGGTTCTGCAGATAAGCTTCTTGGACTATCAAACTCTTATTCATCTCCAGAGCAGACCTTTCCTGTTCACTGAATAAAGTAACAGCCCTGTGGGAAAGGTAGTATGGGATCATATGATTTTAAAGATTGTAGCAAAGTGGATACACAATGGGACAAAATAAGGTTGTCCTCACAGCCTGAAATTTGGCACTACTTCCCTGTCTGAGGGTTTGACTTTGCAACCTTCATGTTCTTTAAGCATTGTTCTTTGTGTAGTTTGCCAGGCTTTCACAAAAGCAAATTGCAAAAACAAATTCTGTGCTTTATAGCTTCATGTGGACAGCCATGTGATTTCATCCTTAAGGTTTGGAATCTTCTGCATAGACTTTCCCATCTGAGCTAACAGAATAGCTGATAGATGATCGCAAACTACCACTGCTGTGGTCCAGTACTAGGAGGTGGCACACTGCCAGTGGGTTTCACAGATTTGCTGAGAACAAAGGAATGGAGAGATTCTTGTTTCTTAGATTCCATATTGAACACTGGAGGTGATGTGCTGTAGTGAGCAATGGCCCATTCCATCCCAGCTTGACTTCAGCGTCATTCTTTACAACCCATTACAGTCCTCTCTTTACTTTCTCACTAGCTTTACATTCCAGTTCTGTTCTTTTCCCTTAGCTAGTGCCAGACTCTCCTTGCTCATCAGTCTCTTTGCTCTGTAAATTCTAGTCTCTGTAGAATCCTCAGGTCAGTACTCTTTTTCTATTTCACTTACACTTCCTTCCTAGTACCTTATTTTTTCTCACCCAGGTACCCCATTGGGTTCTGGTTCTGGTCTCTGCCATGGCTCTCCTCCATAGTGCTCTAAACTCAGATCTTATTCTGTCTTCATTTACATCAGATGGATTCTTTCATCAGGCTACCTGGGTGCCAGATTGAAGTCATTGAGAGTTCAGGAAAGGCAGGGTCTTTGCTCTTAGTTCCTGGTTCTACTCTATAGCCTAGAGCAGCCATTATAGGGTTAAGTCCTGCTTTACCTTTTCTGTCCTTGGATAAAGGGAGCAAGGTCAGTCATCCTGGGAGCTTGGTGCGTGTTTAATTCACTCTTCATACGTGGGAGCTGTGGGACTAGCAAAAAGTTGGGTCAGGATCAGTAGCTGTGAGATACTCTGGAACATTGGATTAAGTGTAAATTAAGTCGTAAATTAAGTTCTGTGTAAATTTTAAACTGTAATGTGTGCCAGAGATTTGGAGATTTAATGTATCCTGTGTAAAATGAGCTTCTTTCCTGGATGGGCTTGTTTTTGTGTCTTGCTGCTTGTTTGGCAACTGTCTGGAACATTTGATCTCTGAAGAGCGTACAGGCTTGGTGTATAATATCTCGTTTCTACAATATATAGTTTTTAGTCCTTTATTGGGTGTACACAATCATTGTAAATATAATGCTAACATAGAAGCCAAAGTAGAATTAACACTTGTGTGTTTGTTGAAGTATGGCAGCCCGACAATGAATGAGAGAAGGAAGGAGGGTGAGACAACCTCATCTGTTTTACCTAGATGTGAGAAGGTGTACACTGCATTGGAGGATGAATTTGTCAAATGAATGCTTCACTAGCACATAGAGTTGCAGATAAGCCATCGTTACCAGATGCTAATGCATATGTTGTTGAAGAATTTTTTATAAGATTTTTAATTAAAATTAACTTTTTAGGAAAGATTTCAAGCTAATTTTCTTTTATGTAAGCTAGAAATGTTATATATAAACAAATCATCTAGTAGTGTGTAGTTTGTAGGATTATTTTTACTTTTATGTTTACATTGGAATAGTAAGTTGAAGGGCAAAAGGAAAAATGAAAAAACTGAGAAAATCCCAAAGATTAAGAAAATATTATTCTTTGAAAATATAGAAAAAATACTCTAGTTCTGTTTAAATGGAAGAAATTCTACAAAATATGACTAAAATACTTTTTGGTGAGAAAATGGTAATGGTTATGTGTTAATGCATCTTCAGTACAGTGTCAGATGACTCAGAGGTGCTGTTTGCCACCATGGAAAGCCCTGTTTGATTGTAATGTTAACACTTTGTGTGGTGGTGATGTTAGCAGAGATGCACCAAGTACTAGATGAAATAATACTTAAACTGTTGCGGGCTTACTACCATTGATCTAATCTGATTTTATGCCTTACTGTAGAAAACAGTAATCTGTAATAAAACATTTTCCATTGAGGGCTTCAGCAGTGAAATATTCTTCCAGTTGATCAGAATGAATCAGAGTTAGAACATTTGCTTGACTTGTCCCATTTTGAGGGAGCTTTCACACTAGCATTGGGAGGCTAATGAGAAGCCTGAAAAATTCCCATAATTTTTTTTTTACACAAACGTTATAGGGGGCTTTATTTTCCTGCTTAATAGCACTCATTTCCTGAATACATGATTAAATAAAAGTGGGTTATAAAAGGGCTGCTATAGAATGAAGTAGGATAAATCCAATGATACAGATAATGTCTGCAGACACTTCGCTTAATGGCTGGGCCACTCAAGGAAGGGAGAACCTCAGTTATGTAGTAGGTTTCACCCAGACGAGGATGTTTTTACTTTGCAAAAATCTAAGCAAAGATTAAAGGAAATTTAAGAGCTCAGGGCAAGTAGGAAAAAGAGGAGGAGGCTTGAGCTTGACTAGTAGAAATAAATAAGCTGAGCATGCACATATGAAATAGGGGACTGAAGAGACTGAGGAGACATGCAAACCATTTGTCTTTATACTTTGCTGGAAATCAGGATTTCCAGGCTGTGGTCTGTGAGGTGTGGGCAATTTTTCTGTGCATCATACCGCTACCTCCCACTTTTTCAATTAAAAGCCTGATAAGATTAGGAAGTGGTCCTTGAACTGTTGAACATTGACCATGATCCCTTGGTTCAAAAAGTCTGGGACGTGCTGGGGTAAATGCTTTGTAACCTTTGCAGAATAAATAAATCCTGCTGGGTTTTTTTTTAAGCTGTTTGAATTGCATTCTGTCATAGACTTCTAAAGGAAAAATCTTGTAGTGTCTAATTAAAGGTAATAGCTAAACTCTGGATAGCTAGACTCTAGATTTTAAAGCAGAGATGTCAAACACAAGGCCCAGAGGCTGAGTCTGGTCTGCAGAACTGGGTAATCCAGCCTATGGATTTTTGCTGAATTGTCAGGGAATCCCACACTGGTAGCCCCAGTGGTACCACAGGCAGAAATCTTTTCACAGTTGCAAGAGCTGGGGAAAAATCCTTGGGCCAGATGACTCAGAGGTGCTGTTTGCCACCATGGAAAGCCCTGTCGCTGGCAAGAGCTGAGTGTCTGGCATCAGTGATGGGGTATCACCCTGTGGTTGTCACAAGGGCGGTCTGTGCCTGTCTCTTGCTGGGGCACTGGCTGCAGTGGTGAGACTTCTGCCTGTGGTATTGATAGGGCTACTATGCCTTGACATTCACTGTGGCACTGGCAACTGCTGCATAGAGCCCTGCCACAGTGACCAGAGTCAGGTCTCTGACCTTGGTGCTGTTGGGACTGCCTATGACCTGTTTCTGGGCTCTGGCCACAGTGGTGGGGATTTGCCCACTGGGGCTGCCACTGTGAATGCTGGGGTATAGCCTGCAGGCAAGTGGAAATGGGGGATGCAGCCCTCCAATCAATTTGACTGACACCCCTGTTTTAGAAGGGTATAACTCGGGTCCTTGTCTCAGAGATGAATTGCCTGGGACAGGTAATGGTCTGAGAGAAACCTGATACATGTGGGTTTGTCCTTCGTGAGACCCTGAGACAGTTCAGTGGGATAGATAGCTTATAAACTATGACAGTGGTAAAATGTCTTCACTTTAAGTTATTTTCATAAGATGTAGTTGTTACAGTTAAAATTTGTCAAATAGACAAGTTGGAACAGAACTTGTGTTTACTTGTGTCAGTTTGCTTCACGTTCCTAACTGACCTGGCTGTGGTTTCCAAGACTTGTAGTTTTGATCTGGCCTATGCTAATTGCATCATTGCCAAGAGTTGATTGTATTGTTTTTAATTGCAGAACTAAGTGCTTAAAAATATGAAAGGAAGTTGCTTCCTAACATTTTCCTAAAAGCTATAAAAACTTCTGGATTTAAGATCAAAGTTTGTTTTTCCTTTCCCTTGTCCTCGAGAGACACTTTCATGCTTATTTAAAAAAAAAAAAAAAAAGTATTACCTTTTATACAGCTCTACCAAATGGATGCATCTCCTAAACACAAAAAACCCTCCAAACAACTCTAGGGGAGATATTTGTGACCTTTGGTGGGGCAGGTATTGGTGATGAATGTGAGATACTTTGTTACGGAAAGTCACCAGTTTTCCACACTTTTCTTAAATCCCCTTATTTCCTCTTCTGCTGTTGTAATGCAGATTCAACTTTTTACTGCTGAAATCTGTTTCCTTAATTGCATGTTCCTTGCTCTGATGAATAGACACTATTCTATAGTAAATGAATAGTGAATAAATGCTATTTCCAGGCTTTTTTTAAGCACAAGCTTTACTTTAAAAAAGCCACACCCTGAAAATCACCCAGTTTTTTTGCTTTACTAACATAGAGGAGAAAGTGAAAAGCAGATCATGCTTAAGAACCAGTCTGTCTCAAAAGGATTCTTTCAGCACCAACTCAATAATATTGGCATTAGGATTATAAATAATGTCACTTTCCATTTCCCCAGAGGTTGAATGTAAGCCAAATAGACTTTGATTGATTGTTTAATTAAATGATACTGCCTTCAGTTTAATTATTTACGTTTTTTTTCTCCCTTTACAACTGTGTTGGTACTCTTATGCATTTCTGCATTTTGAATGGTTTTGCAAGGGTGATTGTATATTAGCCTATCTTACACTGTGACTGGTGTCCCAAAGATCTTTAGAGTACTAAAAATCAAAAGCAAAGTTGGCCTTTATGTGCTTTGGAAGTTTACACCAATTAAACTGGATTCAATCCTTTGGATACTTGCACACTAAATGAGAATTTATGGCAAATGATACTAATTGGTTTCTATTCCTATGGTTTTCTTTTAAAAAATAAGCAAGAACATTAATAGTAGGTCACTGGTGAACTGCCTAACATATCTTTATATAGTTCAGTGTCTACCTTGATTCGTTTTCCTTAATTTCTAACAAATGGAAAAGGGACAGTACAATAAACTCCTTGGGCAGACATTCTCTTATATTGCTGAAGCACCAATCACACTTATTTTGCTATATAACTGAATGTGGCCAGGTTATGAGGCTGTTTACCTGCTTAGAGTTCACCACATTGCTGTACTCCTTCATGCTGTGCAGTTTCGAGACTCATTATATTCTCAGTGTTCCAGTCTTGGTACTTTCCATTTTGGCATCCAAACAAATCTCCTGACAGTGTTCCCTCACCACCTCATTGCAGCTATTTGTTAAGTCTGCCTTAGCATGTAAATGATAAGTGGTCTGTAACCTCATGAATATGTTGCTGTTGTGAATTATCTGATGCTTACCAGCCTTCTTGCCACTGTCTTAAGCCCACATAATTAATTGACAATAGAACATCTCTGCAGCCCTGTTTTAGTGTCTTTTGCAGGTTTAGTATCTCATATTGCTCCCCTCAGTGTAAAGTGTTTGTTTTCTGGCTACGGTTATTGCCTATACTAGAGCTGTCCAACTTCTGAGTGGATGCGGGGCTCCGTGCTGCCCCTTTCTGGTGACCATGCATCCTAAACACTGCCATCCTGTGCCATGTGCTTGCCCCCTCCCCCGCCATGTTGCATGATTGCTGTACCATATCGGCATCCTCTCTTGAGCTGCCTAGCCACAGGGGTGTTTGGCCTTGCTGTCCCTTCCCTTAGGAGCTGGGGCAGAAAGTATAAGACAGAGGATGGAGGAGGATGCCGCAGACTCTGGAGATAGCAGTTCAAGTGATGTAGGGAGTGCACTTAGACACTATCTTTTTTGTCCCGTGATGTGCCAGAGATCAGTTAATTGTGTGTGCTCTGCACATGAGCTGAGGCGAACCGCACTGTGCTGCGTGCAGTTGTATAAGCAGCCAAATGTGCGTCAGTGCACAGAAAATGGTGGTGGTGCACTTTTCAACCAAAGCATCTCTGATGTGTTTTAGTTCAAAAGTGAGCTGCTGCCATTTTTCAGCACTGACACGCATTTTGCCACTTGTACAACTGCAAGCGTCTCAGCGCTGGGTGCTTTTGAAAGCACCTGGCGCTGCGGCACATATGTAAAAATGTCTGGAGAGCACAGGGGTTGCAGGTTAATCCCTTGGAGGCTAGATGCGGCCTGTGAGCCATCAGTTGGAGAGCTTTGTTTTATACCAGTGGCTTCTCCCCAACCCTGCACTGTTTTTCCAGTCTAAAAGCTTTGCCCTTCCTATCTCCTGTGGCAACCCATTTTCATATCGTTTCAGTAATTTAAATTTAAACTAGGATTACATGGATAAATTCATATTGGCTTTCCATTTCTCTCACCAGCCTCTTGCTACTAGAAAATCCCTTGCATAGAACGGGAAGATGCACATGCTAGAGGCAGAAATAAATGGCATCTGTTTTGTTGATTAGCCATTATAATCTGCTCTGGGAATTTAAGTAAACTGAAGAGCAGGAGGGTCACTACACTAGCATATTTGATGTGATGCTAATAATAAAAAATTTGTTCCCTGCTGGTACAAAATTAGTGGTTACTAGATCATTCAGTGTGGAGACCGAGAAGTTCAGTATCCTGCTTAGTCATAGGAGTGGGAAGTGTCTCATCTGTATGAGTAATTGAATATACAACAGCCTATTTCAGGTTGTTTTGCATCACTTTTCCTGTTAGGAGCTTTGCTTTGTATTTAAAATCATTTTTAAAACAGATGGTTACCACAGGTTTGGTGTTTTGCTTTCTCAGGGGAAGATCTAGGAATTTGAAAAGGAGTAGGTGGGAGATGCCACCAGTGCTGCAGAGGTGCTTGCTGCCTCCCCCTTCACTACCCCCCCCCCCCCCCCCCCACTATCCCATGGTGGATAGACTATGCCACAGCAGCAGCTGCTGGGGATTTTCTGCATTACTGAAGCCATTAAGACTCCTTCCCCCTCCAGCTCTTGGCACCCTTTCTCATCCCATTTCCCCATCTCCAGCAGGGTTTGCCTCTAGGTACAGGAAGGGAGGACCTGCTGTCCTTTGCTGACTCAAGGGCTGGGTGAGCCTCAGAGCTGTTCTTGCCCTGCTCCAGCTGTGGCTTCTAGCTTTATAGAGTTTGAGCTATGGCCAGGGATAGTGGTGGTAGGTGGGTCCCCCTTTCCAGCCACTCCTAGTCCCTGATGTGTCTGCTATTAGCCAGGAACAGGTGCTGGAAGGGGAAACTGCCTGCCACAGTTGCCATCCTTAGCTGAGCCTGGCACCCCATAGAGCTGCTCTCCACAACTGGAGCCCTCCCAGGAGAACAAGACAACTGCGGTGGAGGGAGTAGTAGCAAAGATGTGTCCAGTACTGTGGAGCCCAGCACAGCCACTTTCCACAGCTCCCAGTTGGAGCGGGTCAGCTGGAGACGGCACTAGCAGAGGATCTCGGTGTTTGAGGCCACCACAGGGAATTGGATCCACTGGCATAGGACTGACACTGTGGAAGCATGCTACTGCCCCTTCTAGATATACCCCACTCTCTCTTGCTTTAGAATGGTCTCTGCAGGGATTGGTCTCATTTTCTTTTTTGGTGTTGATCACCCAGCTTCTGACATGATGCAGGGTCAAAGGGATGACTTCTTTTGAAAAGAAAATCTCTACTAAATCATCTGCCCATGCAAGGAATTTTATTGAATGGATGCAGATTTCATTCATTCCCTCTTTCTCCAAAACCTTTACAAGGTCTCTCACCAGTGTTCCTGTGCAACCTGACTATATTCAGGTCTTAATTATTGGATTGGAACATATCATAGGAAGAATGATAAATATCGACCTTTAGGCTAAATCTTGGCTTGACAGATGGGCCTTGAGCTGTAGTATGAAATCAAAGCAAGTTTGTAGTCGCTAGAAACTGCAAATGTAAACTTCTAAGTATAATCTAAACAGTTTCGTAACAGGAACTCTAAGTTGAGGGCTGTTGAGCCCAGTAGTATTTTATTAGACCAATATAATTTTAATGTACCACTGTACACCTGTCTTACAGATTTATTGCAGTTGTCTGCACAGATTGGCCAAATAAACAGATGACAAGCAGCAGTAATCATGGTCCTCAAAGTGCCCTGTATCTCTTTCTCACTGAGCAGTGCTTAATGCCACAGTAAATTTAGGTTTTTCACAAATGACACTAAGTTTATTTCCAGTCACTGAGCAAAACACCCTCTATTTGTCAGTGGCAGGTCTGTGAAGGATCAAAAATAGAATTCAGCAATAGCTTAGTAACCCCAACTTGCAGCCTAGAATTGAAAAAGTAGAATTCAGTCCTCTCCACGTAGTCTGATTTTTACAACCATGTGTATAAAAATAATTGTACTCTCAAAAAAACCAAAACCAAACAAACAAAAAAACCCAACCAAAAATAAAAACAACTTAACTTGTGAGATATATTTCCACCTTATTAATTGATTCACTTGTATTTGACCTACTATATAGAAGGGGCAAAGTACACCTCTGTTGCTGTCTAATGTCCCTAGCTAGTTACTGTTATCCTATGATGATTTAAGTAAGTAGTAATTTGTGAAATTCTCAGGCAGGGGGTGGGGGGAAGCTATATTGAAAGGCCTTCAGACTGCAGACAGAAGTAACCAGTGCTGTAGTTAATTATGCAGTGATGGCGCAAATAGTAAAAACAGCAGCACAATGGAGTTGCTGGCTGGAAAGTTTATTCAATGTTCAGACGCAGGGAAAATGTCTATGGAACCTACAAATGAATTCCTGAAATGAAAGAAAGGAATATCAAAATAATCTCTCAGCGTGGATGCTAGAATATAAGATCAGCAGGGAGGTGGGGGATAATGTATTGCTGCTAGTAATAAAAGTTCTTTGGTGTTCCTGCTGTTTAATTGTTCCAGCAGTGCCACTGGGTTTGCACGTGTCCATTATGATCTGCAAGATGGCCGTCCCATTTCTGTGTGAGGCTCCTCTTTCTGGGAAAGTAAAAGTAGATGTGCTTAAAACTAAATTATGTAGGGATACAGTCTCAGGGTTACTGTCATTCCCATATGAATTTCAGGGTGTTGTTTATTTTGAGAAGCAAATTAGTGAGAGCTTTTGGAGGTTTTGTTTGTTTGTTTGTTTATTTTTGTTTTTTTAACTTGCCTTTCAAATTAGAATAGTTGGGGAAGCATTTGAAGAAATCTCAGCTTGACCTTAAATTTAGTGAAAATTATTGTTGAAAATCTTTAATCTTATATATGTATCTATGTTGCAGCTATTAGTTCCAAACAATACTTTGTCACTGGGTACATGTACAAAAGTAGAGATCAGGAAAGATAAAGCATTTTCTAAACTGATAAGGCACCAGGCTAATTTTTAGAGCAGTTGAGGGGAAATATGCTGTTCTTCTGTGGTGCTTTTTGGGGGTGTTGCATAGAACAAAATGGGGAAAGTGGAGGCCTGTGTTTCTTTTAGGAGAAAGAAACTGCGTTTTAAAATTCTGTGTTCTCTTGAGTCACTTATAGATGCAGCTGCTGGTGGATTTCAGTGATTTAGTGATCAGCATTGTAACTGATCTTTCTATTGTTATGAGAATACTTGTTCTATTTTACCATTCTTCCACTTGAAATGTATACTTGGCCTATTTATTTTAAATTAACGGTTTCTCAGATAGATATGCTTGCATTTACATCCTTTACATAGCAAGACTCACCACTAAATAAATTTCAGCCTTTTAAGCATCTTATTTGAAGGTGCAATAAGCAAATTACTTCCTTTACAAATTAAATGATTATGTCACTTGACACTTCCTAATGGAGCAGAATGAAGAACCCTTCTAGAAGCAAGAATCCCAATATTCTCACATCTCTGAAAAGCTTACATAATAACGGGATCAAATGTTTCCAAATCTTACTGAGTTTGTAATAGAGAAGGTTGTCTGAGTGTGTTTAGTTTTTAAATGAACACGTCCTTGGCTTGCCTACCTATCCTAACGTTGAAAAAAAGAGATGCTAGGTTGTGGGTTTTTAGAAAGAGAGTGAGAGATGCAGGGGCAGAGAAATAAGGAGGTAGGCATACATTGCTGAAACCACACACAATTATAAAATAAGTAATGCAGATTGGGATATTTGACTTGAATCATGGTATATCTACCTTCCACTGCTATGTTTTCTGATAGGCAGAGTGCTTTGGGGCATAGACCGTCACTAGCTGTTATGTGTGTGTTGTAGCTAGCAGACTGGTTCATGATCAGGGCCTACATGTGCTACTACAAGGCAGTGCCTAGTAATGATAAGCGTTGATCTACTGTTACTACAGAAGCATCACCAAGATCTATGCTTCAGATATTGTTTTTTTTTTTTCTTGGCATACATGTTCAGTACACCAGACATAGCTACATACTTTCCAAACATGTAGGTTGTCTTTTTAAGAAGCTTGTCTATAGTTGTGGACTTAGGACAGCAAATGCTGCCTGCCTTCTTGATTCTTTTCTTTGGCACTCTAAGAGCAGCTTCTCTTAAGTTTGAAGTCATATTAGTCCTAGTCACATTGCTGCCAGTACCAGGAGTTTGAACCTAAACCAGTGAAAGGCAGCTGTCCTTCCCGCTCTTCTTAATGATGGCTATTGGCTATGATCCTTCTTCAGATAGAATCATATTATGATTCATAATCATATATTATGAATCATAATATAGTATAAGCCTCAAGAAGATTCCTCATTCTGTCTTCCAATACATTCTTGCTGCTTTCTTTCAGGCAATTGTTGCCAGTGCTGATGGGATTTAAAGCATAAGATAGCCGCTGGAACTGTCCTAGTTTGTGCCTGATTTCACTTTAAAGGACAGCAGTAGCAGATAAAAACATTGCACTTCTGGAAGCCCAGCTAGGCTGTGAAGTAAAGATGAGCATAACCTCAGCATTGCCTCCTGAGAAACTTTCCCCAAAATTGTGAATGAGGAGAGGAGGTGGAGAGGAGATGGTATGAAAGAACCTTTAGTCGGAGCAACTGTTATACCCTTGAGGTGGGTGATGGGGAAAGGGAAGAGAGTGCCTTGTAAATGAAAGGTATCCAGGATATGAATTAAATTTGCATGTATTTGGGGGCAATTTGTGACTGATAAAGGCTCAATTATGTATGCTTAAGTGTAATGTTGTTTAAAAGTGGGTGTAATGGGTTGGGGATAGCTCCTTCAAGCAGTTTTTGTTTTTTCCCTCTGGTAAACACACTCCCTGCCAGGATCAACAGAAACAGTAAGGGTTATCTCACCCTCTGTGGTATTTTCCCAGACCAGTGAGTATGCCTGGGCTCAGGTTTGCTGTCACTAGCCCCACATTCTTTTGTCATTTTAACTTCAGCCATTCAGTCTGTCTGTAAACTCAGTCTCTCAGCGTCTTTCAGGCTTTCTTCATAATCTCTAGCAAACTCTTGAGAAACAGTCCTAGCATGGTGCTTGGGGCTTGTTGGAGAGCTGACCCACCTGCTCTCTCCCTCTCTCCGAACCCTGGAAGCTTTTAATTCCCCTGGGGCCAGCCATTTATCTCTCTCAGCTGGCCTAGTCCCCTGGAGCAGTCTCACAATTGCTTACTTATTGCCTGCAGGTGCACGGCAACCCCAGAGGTGTGCAGCCTGCTACTGTGGGTTTTCAGTTTCGACTAAGAATTTGCTGACTGAGACCTTTCAAATGCTTATCCTCCCTCTAGCAAGGGGAGCAAGCAAGAAAACAAGTAGAACTGCTAGTTTGTTCGTTAAACATTTTTCAAAAATTGTCACTTAATTTTTGAATGACCATTCAAGAAATGTACATCATGTATTGCCTTTCCCATTTTATTTCTTGAGAAAGAAGAGGCGTGCATGCTGGCATGGAGAAGGACTTGATACTTACAGCCTTGTATTGGAAAGACACCAGACCATTGCTTGCTTGTGCTCCGAGAACTAATCTTGGTTGCGCGAAAAGCGACTGAAAATAAGTTGTTGACTTCAGGCAATGGACAAAAACTACCTGTTACGTATACACATGCTGGCTTAGAAGATGAATCCTTCATCTCTAAACCTACCAGCCTCCATCCTGTGAACTAAAGAATTGCTGTAGCTGCCACTATTAATATGTAAATATAGGATACCCTGTGGCTTTCCCTTTTTTAATTAAGGTGGCTTATACCCCACAGCTTTCAGGACACTGTTATGCTGCTCTTGAAGTGGTGTGGATTGTTTTAATTTCAGGGGGCATGTAAGGGATGATTAGTGTTAGGGAATTTTTTTGTAACTTATCATAAGTTCCGTGCTCAGCAACTTGCTCTTGATGTCAGACTTGTCTATTCCACAGCAACTTCAGATTGCAGAGGATGACTCTGTTCCCTCACTTTGTTCTAGTCGGATATGTCCCTGGTAGACTTTTTGTAGCAGCACACTTGAACTGCAGTTCAATACTCTAAGACCAGGTTACATCTACCAAGTTTCTCAAGAAAGATCTTGCACAAATAAGAACTTCCCTAAACTGCTGGGAATACCAAATAAGTGGGTTTTCAATAAATGAGATCTGTTTCTTCTAGACCAGTTTCACTCGATACATGAGAGATCCAGTCCAGCCTTTTTTACCACTAATTTCCCATGGCAATGCACGTAAGCCATCTAGAGCATAATGCAGGTTTTTCTGTTATAGATAGGGGCCTACTAAATTTGCAATTTTGGGAAATTGGGCAATGTCTGTGAAATCTGTGGCATCCATAAAATCCACGGAGATGGAAATAAGTTACCAAGCATTGTGGCAGCTTGCCAGGGCAGACAAGGGGAGGAGAGGGGTGCTGCCTACTTGAAGAGCTGCCAGCAAGATGGCTGCTGCCATGCTCCTTGCCACAGATTGGCTGCCTGTCGTGTAGCCTCAGCTTCTCCACAAATCAGCAGTGAAGGGTGGAGCTGCATGACAGTGTCCTCACAGGCAGTTGGTGGCAAAGGGTGGAGGCCACATGACAGGCAGCCCCTGCAACCAATCAGTGGTGAGGGGTGGGGTGACCAGGCCCACTTGGCCAACCAGAGGAATGGGGGGTGGGGCTGCTGCAGTCCTCTTGCAAAATAGCTGCCTGGGCCTGCGTTCTGCCTGCAAAATCGGGGTGTAGCCCCTGTGAATTAGGTAAGTCCCTAATTATAGATGATTAATACTCTCACTGACTTCTGCTCTGTGCGTGAGCATGCACCTACCAGAGTGGCCTTTAGAGCAACTTGAGATTCTTCACACAGCGGCACAGTGGCATGTTTTAAATGAAGCTGTGCTGTAACGCTCAGTACCAGTGGTGTATTGAAATAGTGCTAGCGTTGTAGTAGTGTAAGGTCAAGAGTAGGCAAAAAGTGTGCCCCAAACATGCAGTTGGGTTTACTTGCTCTAAACCAGGGGTCAACGGTGCCTCCTGAGTCTGGGCGGGGGGGGGGGGGGGGCAATTTGTGGGAAGGCCTGGGGGTGGGCCAAAAGCCCCATATCCACTCCTATACTTCTGTGCCATGGCTGAGTGCCGCCGCGCGCCCCCCCCCCCCCCCCCACACACGCTGTCGGCCCATGTGGCAAAAAAACCTGCCCTGTCCTAAGCGGTGCTGAGTCTTGTGGGGGGGCACGTGCCCCCCTTACCAGTCGCCTGTGCTCTAAACTGCACTACCTGCAAAGGAAGCTTTGCAGACCTCATTGTTCCCAGTTCTATCAATTTTTCTTCATTTCTTCAGTGTGTTATAGACGCTTACTGGGCCCAATTCTGTCTTGCACCTTGTGTTATCTGTTGTGCCTTTATAACATGAGTGTACAAGATAACCAGATCAGGGTAATAGTATTTTCCATTGGTGTGAACAAACATGCAAGGTGTAGAGCAGCACAGGATCAGGCTCAAGGACTCCAAAGGCATCCGAGTTCTCCATTTAGCCAGAACGCAATGCTGTTCAGAGACTCAAGTTCATTAACAACTTTCCCTTTGCAGTTTCTTCTGTTGAAACTTCTATCTTTTATTCACTTGATAAACATTGAAAAATGAAAAGTAAGAGACCTTAACCCCAGCTAATTATTCAGAGAGATTTTCAAATCTATGAGACAACTCAAATCTATGAGACATCAAAGATGGCCTAGAACAGGAGTGATTCTGTAACATGTATTTCATTTGTCAGGGGTTTGTCTCATTCATATTAACTTTACCTTTCAGCATGATCAAATATTAGACAAAGCCAAGATTGGAAACTTTAGTGGGATAAATTAGTTCACGTACTGTAGAAAATATAAAATTTTCCTGTTTCCAGAGTTGAGCCTTAGTTCCTTGACAGTTAACCGTGATCAGTATCCCTCTCCAAAAGATTACTTCCAGCAGACCAAGCAAATGCTCCCAAGCTCTCTGACCAGTATTGATCAGTTGATGGGCTGTACATGCAGTTCTTGGATATCCACAGCACATGGAGACCCTGAGATCGGGGAGCCCCTTTCCATGATCCTGAGGTCACTGTGTACTGGCAGTGTCTAAAAACTGCATGCGAAGCCCAGCAGGGCTGTTCATGTAGTTTTCATAGGTCCTGGCCCAGAAGGACCCAGGGGTTTGGGAGACTCTTGATCCCAGGTTTCCTGTGCATAGGTATAACTAAGAAGACATGGACTGCACACGTGGTTTTTTTAAAAGGTCCTGGCACACCGGGATGGACCCCAGGGTCAGGGAGTCTCTGATTGTCTCATTAAGTGCCATTAGATTTCATTGTGCCATTAAGTGAACAGCTGCCAATCCCCTGAGTAGACAAGTTTAGGGAGCTGAGTCTCCTCATTCCTCTGATCCTTGTGAGTTGTGTGCAGGGTTTACTTTCACTTTTACTCGGTATCCCACAGAACCTGCTCTTACCATATTTCTTGCATATAAAACGCATTGAAATTTCCAGCAGCTGTTTTTTAAAGTGTATTGTATGTAAGCAAATATGGTAAGGGACACTCATCCAGACCACTTGATTCCTTAACACAGCATACAGGCACAGCATAGATAATTAGTGGCCAACCGTCACAACAGCCAACAAATTCCGGCTCCCTGCTATGTGCCTTCACTACCTTCCCTTGCAAATGTAACTTCCTTAAATCTTTGCTCATGCAGAGATGTATTTTGGAATGCCCCGAAGATAAATGGACACAGGGTATTTCAAGTGGGATTTTGGGAGAGTTCCCAAGTTGAGGATCCCATACGAAGAACACTACTGACAGCCTGCCTTTTCATTCAGACTGCTAATTTGCAGTTGTGTTATGGCACCAAACAATAAATGGTATTTCTGGTAGAAAAAGCTGAAGCCTTTTATAGCTGTCAAAACCAGTACTTTGTAATCAACCTGGAATCCACGAGATGGATAGTGAAGATTGTAGGGCACAGATGTCACGTGTTGTCACTGAGAAGTACTACTCAGTAGGTTCACTGCAGTGGGCTGCTTTTAAGCTGCAGCCTACTTCATGGTAGTTACCTCTTTCTAAATATTGCTAATATGATCACCACTTAAGGAAAGCTCACATTCTCCATATACCTAGCCCAAGTCTTTCAGTTGCTTTTATTTCTACCTACCAGCATCAACTTAATCTCAAGATTCAAACCAAATGTTAGAGCAAGGGGGTTACTTGCACCAGTTGGATAGCTGTACTGTGAATGTAAAGCTGGGTAACTAGCATGCTGAACATGTTGCAGCCTCTACCTTCTTAGCAGTGCAGCTAAAGTTCACTAAGGACCTACTGAACAATAACAGAGAGATCTGGTTTCCTGTGGAACTTCAAATGGTAATGCTCTTACAGAGAGGAGTGGTCCCCCTTTGGGAGTCTCTAGCCAAGAACAAACTGCAGCAATATCTACCTTTGCAGCAATCCACAGCTGAGTCAGGAGTGATATCTCATGATCTGTGGTGCTGAATGCTGCTGAAACATCTAACAACATCACAATGGACATCCTCTATCAACCTCACTAGTCCAATTTCCTGTTCAGTTATCCTAGTCTGTGCCCAAATGGACAGGTTATGGATGTTAGCCATGGTAAGGTACTCAGAGTTGTCTTGGCACAGCCTTCCCTGTAATTAACTTAGTATGGAAAATGTGACAATGGTGGGTAGCCAGATTGTCATCCTTACATATCAGTTTCTTGAGGAAAAATAAAATGTCTTTTAAGAGAAGATAAAAATCTGCCCTTTTTAATGTAGGCATTGACATTCTTTCAGCAGAAGGCGCCGTATTTTCCCATGAAAATACTTTCCCATGAAAATATTTTCAGCAGAAGGTGCCATATTTTCCCATAGCCAGGGATACAGAGCCAAAGAACAGCAGGAGTGTTCCCAACACCTGTAGAACAGTCCTGAGCATCATTGATTTAATTTGAGTCAGGGAAGACCTAATGGTTTGCACTCATAAGATCCAGTCTCTCTCTCACCATGGATGCAGATAGATGATCATTGTGAATGTATGCCCCTCTGACTTCCTATGTTTTCAAGGTATGCTTCAATCTCTAGATTTTCTGTGCTGAGAGATGAAGTTTAATCTGTGCTGGACAGAAATTAATATGTCTATCCCCTCTTTTTATTCAGTTAGACTAGTGCAGCCAAAGCTAAGGGGTCTCATACTCTTTCTACAGATGCATAGAGAATGATTTCCAATATCATTTTACTCCCTGACAGGTAAATAATTAACATGGTACTGAAGGAAACCCTAAACGCAAGGTCGAGGGACACAGCATATGCAATGCAGCGTAAAGGAGAGGCAGGAGCCCAGGAGGAATGTAACCGGATGATTTCTGACTGCATTAGAGTGCAGCTATTGTCAAAAACATGATATCTTTCTCTACCCTCTTTGCTCCTCATTGCTCTGCAGAAAATGGTATTTTGTTTCATACTATTAACAGCCATCTCTCATAGAAGAACATCTTCCCGTAGGCTAGCAAGGCAAAAGTGTGGTATTTTTTAGCTGCTGTTTCATTAGTATTCCTTTCTAGGAAATGTATATAGATGGATCAATTTCCCAATAAGGGATGCTCATATTCTCTGGTATATCAAACTTTGTTGAGGCAGAGTTCTTCTTTCCTCCCTACTCGTATTTTTTTCAGTTCTGGAAACACCTGCTCATAAACTTCTGGAAAAGTAGTCATTTCTTATAGTAGTCCTGAAATTCCACTTTTCAGACTTAAGGCAGTCAAGAATTCTGTAGTCATATTATTTTCTAAAGTAGAATGCCATATAATAGTGTTTGGTCTCCACCCTTCCTTTCCAGTCTTTTAACTTTATTGATTTCCTATCTCTCTCTTAATCAAATTAAAAACAGACTTCCCTCTCCCTCCATCCCCATTAGCTTATGAATCTACTGTCTTGCCTTTCTGGCTTAACCACCACTTTCCAGTTTACTCATGTCATTAATGTTGCCTTCTTATCTGTCCTCCATCGTTTATGTCCATCACTAAACAGTGGACTGCAGAGGTACTGTGAGCCATACTGAGCTCTCAGTTGAAATCTTGGGGTAAAGTCCTGTCCACTCTTATTCCTACAAGGCAGAAAAGCATAGGCAGGAGATGAGGATCCTCCTGCCTTGCAACTTGGGTATTACAGATAAATATTTCATAGATTTCATAGACATTAGGGCTGGAAGGGACCTTGGAAGATCATCGAGTCCAGCCCCCCGCCCAAAGGGCAGGAAGTCAGCTGGGGTCATAGGATCCCAGCAAGATAAGCATCCAGTTTGCTCTTGAAGGTGTTCAATGTAAGCGCTTGAACCACCTCTGGTGGCAGGCTGTTCCAGACCTTGGGGGCTCGGACAGTAAAGAAATTCTTCCTTATGTCCAGCCTGAAACGGTCTTGCAGTAGTTTATGACCGTTTGACCTAGTCGTCATCCCTTGGGGCGCTCTGGTGAACAAACGTTCCCCCAGATACTGGTGGCCATCAGATCACCCCTGAACCTGCGCTTTTCCAGGCTAAAGAGCCCCAGGGCTCTCAGCCTGTCATCGTAGGGCCTGCTTCCCTGACCTCTGATCATGCGCGTGGCTCTTCTCTGGACTCTCTCAAGCTTCTCCACATCCTTTTTGAATTGTGGAGCCCAAAACTGGATGCAGTACTCCAGCTGCGGCCTCACCAAGACCGAGTACAAGGGGAGAATGACATCCCAGGATTTGCTTGAGAAGCATCTATGGATGCAAGCCAGCATTTTGGTCGCTTTACTAGCCGCAGCATCGCATTACAGGCTCATGTTCATCTTGTGGTCAATGATGACCCCAAATCTCTTTCTTGCATAGTGCTAGCCAACATAGCACTGCCGAGCCTATAAGGATGCTGTGGGTTTTTCTTCCCAAGGTGGAGAACCTTGCATTTATCGGCATTGAACACCATCGGATTCTCATCCGCCCACTCGCTGAGCCTGTCCAGGTCAGCCTGTATTACCTGCCTGTCTTCTGGTATGGATGCTTTGCCCCAAAGTTTGGTGTCATCGGCGAACTTGGCCAGTCCGCTTCTGACTCCGGTGTCCATATCATTAATGAAGATGTTGAACAGTATGGGTCCAAGGACAGAGCCTTGGGGGACCCCACTGGTCACAGGACACCACGATGAGTGACTTCCATCAATTACTACCCTCTGGGTCCGACCCCGGAGCCAATTTTCCAGCCAGTGGATCGTGGAGGACCCAAGGCGACAATTGGCCAGTTTCTCCAAGAGGCGATCATGGGACACCAGATCGAAGGCTTTTTTGAAGTCAAGATATATGACATCAATCTTATCTCCCTTGTCCAGGTGATAGTTCACCTGGTCGTAGAAGGAAATGAGATTGGTCAAGCAAGACCTACCCGCAACAAACCCATGCTGGCTATCCCTTAAGATGTTGGCGTCGGCCAGTCCATTAAGGATGGCCTCTTTAATAAACTTTTCTAAGATCTTCCCCGGGATAGAAGTCAGGCTAATGGGCCTATAGTTAACCGGATCCGCTTTCCTTACAATATGGTAAGCCAGGAACCACCTCCTGGGACTGCTTGTCCCAATGGGCAACCCATCTCGGAGATGGCCTTCTCAGCCCTGCACCACACAGAGACCTAGCGCAACTGAGAGTCCTCAGGATGCCCATGTGAGGAGGAGGAGCAGATACCCAGGTGGGTGAACCAAGTAAGTTTGGGTTAACGGGTAGTTCACAGGGAACCCATAGGAACCATTGGCAGAGTTCAACCGGGTAGAAAAAGAAGGGGGGAGGGAGGTATGAGCAGACAGCACACCAATGAGGAACCAATTATACAAAATGAAACCAATCCCACATATTGTACAACATATTTTGTAAGACTTATCATAATTATGGATAAGGTGCAGCTTTACATGATATAAGGTGCATCTACCCCTGGATTCCAGTTAGCAAGGGGTACCTCCCCTCCTCTGGGTCTAGCTGGGAGGGAACCTTTCACCTGGGGCTTCCCTTTGGAGAGGGGCTTATTTCAGGAATGACCCCCCACAGGACCCAATTCTACTAGCAACTCACAGTCCTCTCTGAGGAGCCATCGACCAGGCCTCAGGGTCCTCTGCTCAGTCAAAGGCCCCCCCAGTGCTGTCTGCCTCACACTGAGACCTCCCCTCCTGGCCCTGTGCCCTGCTTTGGGCACCAAGGGTTCTTTCAGTTTTCGGGGGAGGGAATCCAGCCACTGCTGGCTGGGTTTACCCAGCCTTACTCCTTGGCCATCCCTTTCTTGGGTCCTGCTGTAGTCTCTGAGGCTCTCTTAGTTCCTTGGCTGGGCCACACTGCAGGACTCCGGCTATGCTGGGGCTAACCTGAGCAGTCTCGAGCTGCTCCCAGGGCCAGCTCTCCATGTGCCGGTCTGCACACCACTCCATCCAGCCCCCTGCTGGGGATACAGGCTCAAGCTGCTGTGATGTGGTTCCCAGAGCCTGAGCCCCATGTGCTGATCTGCACACCGCTGGGGCAAAGAAGGGATCCTGGTGGGAGACCCTCTTCAGGCTCTTCCCTCACCGCATCCCCCTGTGCAGCTCATGCTGCTCCTCTTATACCCTCAGGGGGCTCCACCCCCTGAAGTCCGGCGGACCTGCAGCTTGCAGGTCTGAACTCAGTGCTCAGTCCCGGAGCTCCTCACCACTTCCCTTCAGGAAAGGGGTGGTGCCGGCTCCTCCCCACTCTTCCCTGATTGGTGGATGGGCTCCACCAGTCAGAATTGAGCATTCTCAAGCCCTGGATGCAGCGGGGCTTGAGCAGGTAAGTTCACCACACTGGAATAAGTCAGTGTGACCCCTCTGAAACTAATGGAATTGAACCCGTTTCTGTCAGCAGTGTATTTGGCCTTGAGTCAGAAAACTTAGATCAGAATCACTCAAGATAAGCTGTTTCCATTTCAATAGTCTGAGACCAGTGAACATACTTGTTGTACTATGTTGGGGATACAAGGGAAGCAAGAGAAGAAGACAATTTTAGGCTGGACATAAGGAAAAACTTCTTTACTGTCCTAGCCCCCAAGGCCTGTAATAATAGGCTGCTTCCAGAGGTGGTGCAAGCACCTACTCTGGACTCCTTTTTAAGAAGTGTTTGGATGCTTATCTTGCTGGGATCCTTTGACCCTAGCTGACTTCCTGCCCCTGGGGCAGGGGGCTGGACTCTGATTTCCCAAGGTCCCTTCCAGCCCTAATATCTATGAAGAAGGCTCTATGCAAATGTCTTTGCTCTAAGAGGATAATAAATTATGTTATCAAAGGAGTAAAAGAATGATGTCAGAACTGTTAATTTTTGTAGTAGGGCTGGGGTGCTGGTGGAGTGTTGATGGTCCAAGAAATGCTTGCTGAAAGGCAAGCATTTTTTGTACTGTCTTTTAGTGGGACCACCTGTACATTTAGGAGAGCTGTTAGATAGGCTTTTACGTATCAAGTGCCCTTCTCACATCTCAAGGAAGTGCACTAGATGTCTGAAATCTTGTCCAGCAGTTCTCTCAGTTGTACATTTGGTCAGATGACAAACATCATAAAAAATCCTTGCCTCTTGTTAAATGTTGTGCCTTGTATATGCGTATACTTAATACCTACCTGTCTGGAAAGCAAATACAGTTCTAGTGCCCCTAGCCAGGATAATGGTTATCCCTTCACACTGGGCAAAGCAATCATCCCATTGAAGAAAGGTCAGGAAAACATTTTGAACCAATAACCATGTCATTGTCTTTGCTAGGAGTTTTACCAGGGAAATGCATCTCTGGGCTTGCAAGATATACTGTATTTACTTGAGTCCAAGACTACTTCAAATTTAAATGACTCCCCAGTATTAGCTGCTACACATGGAAAATTATGAATTTGTTATAATTTGGTTCACCTTAAATTCATCCCCCCCATGCCTCTGTGGAAGGGAAAGCAGCAGCAGGGGAGGGAAGCAATGGCAGGGGCAAGCAGCCTGCCCCTTGCCCCCACAAGTGCCTGTGCTTCCTGTCACCTGTCTCCCCTGCCACTTGCCCCCTCCCCTCTCCTGCTCCCCCTCACTGCTTACCCTGTCCCACTTTTCTCTGCTGCAGGCACAGGGGAAATCACCTGCCGCTGCCACTTCTCCCAGCACTGGCATGGAGCCTGTGTCCAGGGCACAAAGCAAATGATGGCTCTGCCCCTGACTAGGAAGCAGTAGCTCTGGCTTTGGGTTAGGGCCAGAGCTACATCAGCTCTCCTGTCACTGCACAATCTCCCCCGTGCTTCCCTTCATCCTGCACTATGATCATCCCCCCTGCTTTCCCCTACCACGTGATATCTGTGGGGTTCAGAGCTGTGGCCACAGTAGCTATCTGTCCCAAACTGTATTCATATCCAACATGACATTTCTTTTATTTCATGTTGATTGGGGAGGGAGGCCCTCACCTTGGATTCAAATACATATGGTAAATGAGTTCAGATCTTTGCATGTTTACTATATTTACTATGTGTGATACCAGGTAAATGTCCTTAATGTCAATGTCAGACTTGTGTGAAACTTAATCAATAACTCAGTAAAAACCACAGATATTGCTGCTGTCACCACCACCCCCACAATACAGCATAGTCAAAGTGATGTTCAACTTGATTGTTTAGGTTTCATTCCTTTGGCAAAATTTTGGTGAATTGTGTTTCATCTGAATCAGTTTGCGCAGTGCTGATTGCTAGACGTGTACCAAGCAGTCCTTTTCTTTGGAGGAGCACCTAGTTTTTTCAGTATTATCACAATTAGCGAGAGCACACACAGGAGTAAAGTCACACATCTGCAGAAGTGTTTCCCTGATCTAGGCCTGGAGCACTACATTTTGATCAGCACACTTGTTAGTTTATTAAAGAAATACAATAAGCAGACTCCAAAAAGTACTCTTTTTACAGTTCCATCTTCTCAGAATTAAATCATGCATTCCCTAACATCTCTCTTCTAAATTCAGTTTAGAATTGAAAACAATTCAAAGCTCAATCAAGGCTATTTTTTTCTTTGTCAGCACTGTTAAGGATCTGTGTCAGTGAAAAGAGCCCCTGTGGATACGTGGGTTACTAGGATACAGAATAAACTCCAGTCTAATTAGGCAGTTACATTTGCCTTTAGGCTGTCTGGTACACAGCTGCAATTAGAAGACTTTACAACTAACACGTGTTTAAAAAAAAAAAAAAAAAAAAAAGTAACTACCGTTTCTTTAAAGTTAGTTTTTTGGAAAAAAAGTAAGTTCTTAATGAAGGGGTATAAACCGTTTTGTCTGGTCTAAATAACACCAATGAAAAGTTTTCAAAAGCAACCAGGTACCTCCGTTTTGAAGGAAGCTGAATTGTTGCATATAATAAAAAAAAAATGTATAAATCATGTTTTGGTTGGATAGGAACTGCCACAAGGTCTTTAGATCTTCTCGCATTGAAGACTATCTAACTTATTATTTGTTTAATTTGCTCGCTCACTCACTGTCTCTGTTACTTAGTCACATCTGCTCATCATGATGATTAGATTTTCTTACAATTAACATTTATAAATCCAGTTGCTGTTTGTACCCTTTTCTCTATATATGGCTTCCCACATGGCAATATCATATATATAGCTTAATGCCCAGAAAAGCACAAATTCTCCCAGGAAATGTTAGAATTTGATCTATGATTTATAACTTTGTGTATGTGTGAGTGCATGTGCCTGGTCTCCTCGTTCAGGTGTAATTGCTTCTCTTTTCCTAGTATTCTAGGTTTTCTCTTTATTAATGTGCTCTAGTCTTAGGTGCATATGTATTATTTCCTTAATTCAGAGTCTTCTCTCCTAACTTTTCTCCCCCAAGCGCTGCATAATACCCTGATTTTGAATGTTCATGGACTGCTTGTTTCCACATTTGGATTGTGGCAGGTTTGGTAAAAGGAGTAGTAGAATACAAATATCAGTGCTATGTAACTGTTGGCATAAATGTTTTGTGAACTGCCCCAAGTATGGATTTCAGATAATCTGATCCATGGGTGCTCTGTCTCCATGGTCATAAAAAGTGCCTTGTACATGATTTACTTCTCAGTAGGCTTTTTTAACAGGCCAAGTGTTCAAAGCCAATAATGTTGCACAGTAGGGTTCTACCTATATACTATGTTTATAGGCTTCTTTTCTAATCTACACACTTTCTTTCCCTATTGCCTGACCCATTGTTCTGTAATTATTTTTATCATCTTTAGAGGTTTAACTTATGCTGCAACTTTCCGCCCTAGTTTTTCATAAAGCAGCATGCATAAGAACTGTGCTAAATAATTAAACTCTGCTCTTCATCTGCCAGGGAGCCAGCACTAGGTCCTAGCTCCACTCCAGCAATAAATGTTATTGCAATGAGTTCATGAATCAGAGTAAGGTCTGCAGTTCCTTGATGAGAGTTAGTTATTTCATTAGTTACTTAATGGAAATACAGGACCCTGAAATAACGATCCAAAGCCCTCCATCCTTGAAGCTGTAGGGATTTTTTTCTCAACTGCCAAGGGAAACCATATTTTCATGTTTGACAGGAAAACAAATGACAAACTTAAGCATTTTGCAATGATAAGTGATCATTGGGGATCTGCTTTTTCTGTTTCCCACAGAAAAACGGAGTAAACCGTGAATTTTAATTTTTACCAGAGGCAAACACAGATTTCTCATTTTACTGGAGAAAACTGTGGATTTTGCAGTTTTGGGATGAGCCCTCTTGCAGGCTGGCAGAGTTCCAGGCTGCAGGGGGCTGGGAGGGAGTGGGAGGAGGGTGGTCAGGCAGGGGGTGCCATGTACATGTATATGCACATGGCCACCAGGCAGCCTGGAGAGCAGCTCCCACAGGTAGGCTGCGGGGGCAGGGAGGGATTGAGGCTCCCATAGGGAGGGAGAAAGTAGAACAGGGCTGGGGCTGGTGCTGCTGCCCAGCCTGAGCAGTGCATTGGGGCTTGGTGGAGTGGCTGTGGGGCTTTTGGCCCGGCTGTGGGCCCACCCACAATTATTATGACTCGGGAAGCACCAGTCACCTCTGGCTGGGGGCTGTCAGGGGTGGAGTGAAGGACACCAGCAGGGCCAGGGAGGCTGGGGGCTTTCATTTTAATCATGGATTTGGGTGGTTTTATCAAAGAATTTGTGACTTTTTTTATCAGGGAAAACCAGCATCCCTGGTGATTTATGAATGCTACAGATTTTATTATCAGCTCAGGCATGGTTTATAGACATCAGCCTGTACATTGGCAGCATGCATTACTGTACTCATTTATGTCTCTGGGAGAGATTCTGCTCAGGAAGGCAGGGTTTCCAGTGTGTAATCAGAGTTCATCTGCAGCTAGCCTCCCATTCCATTGTGGTTGACTCTGCTACACTCAAGAAATAGATAGTTTGCCATCAACTCCTCTCCTCATAGAATATTTTGCTACCTGCAGAAACTTTGGTCCTGTCTTTAGCAGTATTTTCTAGCATGAAAATACTAGAGGAGGCTGGGACACCTGTGTAGGTAAAGACTCACTTCAGTATATCCCTCTTTTTTTGCTTTATGCCTTGTGTGCAATATGCTTCCCATGTAATGACTTGAGCTTTGTGGTAACCTGGTACATTTTCTCTTTTTGTGTGTTCTAAGTGTAGTAGTTCCTGTTCTTATCCATTTTAATCGGCTGTCAGTTTAAAATGGGAGGGAGGGGGGAGGTCTGTTGTAGAAGGAGCCTTTGTTCCTTGCCTATAAAACAGCAGCATTAAAAAGCTAATGTGCTGTGACAGACCTTGTAGTATGCATAGGTCACTGTCCATGCATATGCAGAGCATCCCTTATAAAGCAATTTGGTTTGAGTTAATTTCTTGTCCCTTTTTGAGGGATAGAAACCTTCATTTATCTTTGCTCACTATTGCTCTAAGTTCTCTTAGAAGTTGTTTTTATTTGTATTCTCAAAATATAATTTAGAAAAACACATTGTTTTTCTGTTGCATTCATTCTCCTCATGTCTGAGCCTGTTGCACATTCTTGGGTTCTTCTAACATCCCTGTGAAGTAAGATAGTGTTACTAACACCCTTCTGTAAAAGTGAGACTTGTACGCAGATGCATAAAATGAACTTTCCTAGGATCACATATGGAAGTCAGTGCCAAAGGTAAGCTTAAACTTGGGTCCTTAAGGTCACCATCCATTATCTTGGATCTCAAGGCCATCCTTCCCATTGTAGCAGAATTAGAGGGAGGGAGCTGAAACCAGAGCAGTGTTTCCCAACCTTTCCCATCCTATGGCACATGTACATAAATAATTTAAAAAAAATGCGGCACACTGCCCCCTCCCCATGCCCCCAACAGATAATATGGCCACCACTGCCACCCACTGCCCTGCGCTGCTGCTGCTCCACAGAGTGGGGGCTGGCACACGGGTAAGGAAACACTGTACTAGAGTACAAAAAGACCATAGGAGTAAATCTCTCCTATGCCTCCACTGAAAAGCTGACTGCCAAGATACTGCTTTAGGGAGATGCACTTGGGTGCCAGGATGGCACTGAGTTCTTTCTTACCAAAGAATTTTTTATTGTGCAACTACCTCTCATTTGGTCTTTGAGGTCTAACTAACGAGAAATCTCCATATTGCTCTCTACCTCAGTGTATCTTCTCATGGTGTTTGATATGGGATCCTGGTTTTCTCAACTTGTTTACAAAAAATCCCAAATTCTCCAATAACAAATCCAAAATTCTCTGATTAAAAACCCCCAAATCCACATTTTTCCACCATTAAAATGAAATATACGTATCAGTTGAATGCAACATTTTATTGATATATTTACAATTGTAAAGCAGTTGGGAAGCCTACCAGTGCCTCAGTCATGTATAATAAAATAGATGCTAAATACCTACGTGTTTTGGTGTTTGATTTTTGTTTTTGTATCATGGAAAGTCAGAGCTCCCCCCTTGCTCCCTTCATTGTTTCCCCCCTGCTGCTTTGTGCTGTTGTGCAGCCCTGGTATGCTGGTGCCCTGCCCCTGGCCATGTTGTTGTCCCTCACTTCCAACCCACAGCCCCCTGGCCCTTCCAGTGCCCCTCACTCCTGACTCTCAGTCCCTTAGCCTTGCTGGTACCCCTTACTCCCGACTTGCTGCTCCCCACTTCCAGGCCCCAGGCCCCTGGTGTGTGGGCATAGGTGAGGCCGTAGGCAATACACTGGGGGGTGGAATGGGGGGCATGTGCTCCCTCAGATTTCTGTGCCCACAGCAGGGCATGGGGCTGCAGTGTGACTGGACTGACACCAGGCAGGAGCTGCTTCTGGCTCAGCAGGCAGGACCCAGTGTGTGAGGAAGCACTGCATTGTCATGGCTGCCAATTTGAGGCACCCCCTGCCTGCCTGGCAGCAGCCAGAGGTACAACTCTGCTGCTGCTGCCGGGAGCCCTGTGCCAGCTATGCCATCATGGCAGCCAAGGTGTGCTCCCCTACTCTGCTCCCCACTGCTGCCAGGCAAATAGGGAGCAGCTCACTTTGGCTATGGTGGCACAATGCTCACAGTGGTGTTGGCAGTTGCAGCAGCCCTCCCTTCTCTGCCCTCCTGCATCAGGTCTCGCTTGCTGTGCTGCAGAGGTAGCTCCTGCTGGCGCCAGGCTGCAGCCCCATGCTGTAGGCACAAAAATCTGGGCATGTGCCCCCATACCCTCTTGATGCATTGCCTATGCCCCCTGCCCCCATAGACTTATCTCCAGGGAGCTGCTATCCACTATCCTGCCTGGCTGCACTGTTGGCCACATGCATGCGACTCCCTGCCTCTGATCGTCCTCTTCCTGCTCCCCCCAGCCCCAAACAGCCCCTTACAAGGCTGGAACCTGGTTTCCCAGGTTTTTCTCCTTTAAAGGGGGAAGTTTGCATTTTTCCACCAGAAACAGGATTCCTGGTTATGATTGGGGACCTACCAAAATAGAGGAGGCAAGTGGCCTATTTTGTAGAATGAGTGTGGGGCTGACCACCAATTTCATGGGCTAACCCTAACCCTTCCCCCTCCATGCCTCTGACCTCAGGGGTCCCTTGCTGCTGACTAGGCCAAGAGGATTGTCCATTATATGGCCCTGCCCCTAGTTAGTGATTGGTGGAGGGAGGTGGGGCTGTGTAGCGGGTAGCCCTCAGTCAATCAGCAGCAAGGGGTGGGGGTGGCTGCTCTCTTTCATGCTGGTTGGGGTTTCCATGAAATTGAGTAGGTACCTAGTTATGATTCTGTTCACATTTTATCTTTAAAGATGGATCGACAATTTTGAATGTTCTTAGCGATGTATTTGAATGGCTGCTGGTTTGCGTTCTAACACCACTTCTTGCTTTGAGGAGTGCAGATCCTGTTGCTTACCACAGGTCATCAAATCAGCTAAATTGATAGCTCTAGCTGAAATGTGTTGAATTATCCTACAAGCTGATTTCCGTGACTTGTGTAGTCAGAACCACCAGTGTCCTCCTACTTCTTTCAGCCCAGCCAGAGATCACAATTCTGTTTCCTGAGCCATCTGTGTGATTTGTCATAATGTTATTAGCTTTGGGTCTTCTGCTTTCTTGGCTTGTTGCCCTGTTGTTGTTGTCTAGTTCAATAACAGCACTGGATGGTGAAACTGTTTTGCAGGCTCAGCTGTTACTGCTAAAAACAATCCAGTATCAATATTGGTCAGTAGCTTTGGGTCATTTTTTAATATTGAAATGTACCAGAGCGTACGTAATCTTATCTGTTTCTTTCTCCCATGAAATAATCCAGTGATTGCCCTGCAGTAATGAGTGTGCCTGTCCTACAGCTTGCTTTACCTGAGGCTTATCTCCTGAACTTCGCTTGACTTGCTCTTCTGCCCTTTCTGTCTGGCTGCTTTCTGGAGCCTGTGCTGCAAGTCCTGTCTGTTTTTGATGAGCTGTGCACTGGGTTCTGACAGTAGCTTTCTAATAATGTGGTGTTTTCCTGGAGATGAGGAGAAATTAATTTATGGTGCTGTTGACATGACATCGACTAATTCTGACTTAAGAGTGCAGCAAAACGCACAATATAGCTCTCCAACCTGGCAGATCAGCTTGTTTGAAAATAATGAGCATATGACATCCTTATGCCTCTTTTTTTTAACTTAATTTCACTGACATGTTCACCTTTTTGGGCATGGACACGTGATACATTTACTGTGGAGTACATTGACTTGGCATTTTTAGTAGAAGTGAGAAAATAGAGCAGACACATGAATTGCAACCACCAGAGTAAATTATCCCTTGGAGAAAACTATAGTAATTTTGCCCTGAGGTGGCTTCCTGTGGCATAAGTGTTGCTCCCTTAGTCCATTTTATCACAATGTACCTGCTTGGTCATTGCAGACCAGCTCCCCCCCCCCCCCATGGTCTGGTACTGTAATAGCACCTACCACTGGTGCTTTCCAATTTGGGAGATGTTTGTTCCTGATTACAGAATCAAATTTGGGATAAATTACTCTGTTGTAATAGTGGCATGTATCCATACCAGCACTTATTCTTCAAGATATTTTTATTCCAAGTCCAGCATTTTTGGAGCTTCTGTATCTTTATGATATAAAAGAATGTAAGAGTATGGCAAAGGTCTTATTTACTGTCCTTTGTATAGGTTGAAGGATAGCTAGTGGAAATCTCTCAAGAACAGTCTGATGGAAAAGTTGCATTGTAGATTCAAAGCAATAGTAGCTGCCACCTTATATTTCTGTTTGTGACAGTTATTGACAATCTGTACACTTACTGAAGGTCTTGCAGTGCTGCATCTATCTTGATATGAGTCACTCCCAGTAGAATTTGCTTTGTATTGATCCTTCTATTACTATCATAATGCCGAAGATTAACTGAGCGCTTGGTACCAATCACTTGAAAATGCACAGAACAGTTTAAGTACCAATTAAATGTAGTTTCTGGTTTTTGGCATGGGCATTAACATTGTCAGATCTAGACCTGAAAAGAGATCTGCTCATAATTGCTTGCTGTAAGTAAAATGTATTCATGTTTGAAATCATGCTAGATAAGAATAGTGTAGCAATTTATAGCTGCCCTGGTTATTCTGCTAAAGAAGTCATGCCTTCCTCTTATTGTGTAGGGAGATGTAATGTACAAGCGCAGATTGCTGTTTCGTGGTGTTTATATGCTCATCTCTGCTTAAGATAAATCTGGCCTTGTAAGCAAATGTGCAGTGAGCACAGTTTAGACTTTGTTTAACAATGGCATCATTGCCAAAGTTGTATATTAGGTATGGACATGCATGGGTACACATGTCCTGTGAACCATATGTAGAAGTTAGATTATTGACTGAATATTGTAAATACATTTTCTGCAGTCATTCTCTGCATTCTTAAAATGTGAATGAGGAGAGAACCCAAGTCAAAGGATGAATCCTTGTTAGGAGGCTTCTGATGGTAAAGATGCATCTCAGAATGTGTTTCTTTCACCCAAGGAACCTTGTCTTTCTTTCACCTGGGCATTTGCTAACCTGAACTATGTCCCACACTTGCAGAAGCTTCATACAGCAGACAAGTGTGGCTGTCGAATTGGATGACGCTTTTTCATAATACCACTAATTATCATGCCCGTCAACCAGGGATGTCCAAAGAGATAGGCCTGAGTGACCCACAGGCAGCATGCAGAGTGTGTTGGATAGCCCTGTTGTATGTGGTGTGCACTCCAACTTGTGTCCCAGAGCAGTGGAGTGGCTGCTTGTCACGGCAGGGTCCTACAGGAGGGCCGTGATCTCCTTAAGGCCCCCTCTTCCATGCCAAGTCGGCCCAAGAGCACCCTCTGATTCTCGTCCGCCACGTCTTTGATGGTTTGAATTGGTTGGGAGGCTGCCTTGCATCTCCTTGGGCACGGTTAGTTGGGACCTCCGTCCCCATGTTTTCCCAGACTCACCGGGGGTCTCTCTGTATGATGGGTGCTTCCCAGGCACCCTAGCCTTATGGGCTATGCGTGGCTCCAACCACCCCTGATACCACGCCCCAAGCCTCGCAGTTGGAATCAACATCAGTCTGTCTCTCTCTGTACTTGCGCCTGTGTCCCGGGCCTTCTTTGTTATGCCGCCCCCTCCTGGGGCTCTCCGTACCCACTCGGGGCCTTCTCTGTACAGTGACCCTCTCTGTTGGGCCTTCTCTTGCACTGCTGCCCTCTCTCTGGGCCTTCAAGTGCTGCCCCCTTTTTGGGGCTTGCCAGGCCCACCCTAGGGCTTCTCAATGAGGAGCTCCCCTTTCTGGGGCTCGCCGTGCCCAGCTGGGGCTTTCCAATAATGTCGCCCCCTTTCTGGGGCTCGCCGTGCCCAGCTGGGGCTTTCCAATAATGTCGCCCCCTTTCTGGGGCTCGCCGTGCCCAGCTGGGGCTTTCCAATAATGTCGCCCCCTTTCTGGGGCTCGCCGTGCCCAGCTGGGGCTTTCCAATAATGTCGCCCCCTTTCTGGGGCTCGCCGTGCCCAGCTGGGGCTTTCCAATAATGTCGCCCCCTTTCTGGGGCTCGCCGTGCCCAGCTGGGGCTTTCCAATAATGTCGCCCCCTTTCTGGGGCTCGCCGTGCCCAGCTGGGGCTTTCCAATAATGTCGCCCCCTTTCTGGGGCTCGCCGTGCCCAGCTGGGGCTTTCCAATAATGTCGCCCCCTTTCTGGGGCTCGCCGTGCCCAGCTGGGGCTTTCCAATAATGTCGCCCCCTTTCTGGGGCTCGCCGTGCCCAGCTGGGGCTTTCCAATAATGTCGCCCCCTTTCTGGGGCTCGCCGTGCCCAGCTGGGGCTTTCCAATAATGTCGCCCCCTTTCTGGGGCTCGCCGTGCCCAGCTGGGGCTTTCCAATAATGTCGCCCCCTTTCTGGGGCTCGCCGTGCCCAGCTGGGGCTTTCCAATAATGTCGCCCCCTTTCTGGGGCTCGCCGTGCCCAGCTGGGGCTTTCCAATAATGTCGCCCCCTTTCTGGGGCTCGCCGTGCCCAGCTGGGGCTTCTCAATAGTGCCCCACCTGGGGCTCGCTACACCCGCACTGGGGCTTCTCAATAGTGCCCCACCTGGGGCTCGCTACACCCGCACTGGGGCTTCTCAAATGCCCCCTCTCTGGGGCTGGGGTCTAAGCACCCCGTAAGCTGTGCCCTCACTGGCGCCGGGGCCCCCACGCCACTGTGGGTTCCCCCCAAGTATGCTGTGCCCTCACTGGCGCTGGGGTCCTCACACTCCGCTGTGAGGCCCCTTTGAGGATACTGCGCCCTCACTGGCGCCGGGGTTCTCGCACTCCGTTGTGAGTCCCCGATGAGGCCTCCTCCAACCCCTTATAGCCTCACCCAAACCTCCGGTGTAATAAACAACAAAATGCTACAGAAACTCAAGCCTCCTGGCTATAACATAATGTAAAGCCGCCTGGCTAAACCACATTGCACAAACGCCCTAGAGCTGCCATCCATAACTCTGCTCAAGCAGTACCTGCGGGTCTCGCTGCTTCTCGTATCCCTACTCCGGGAGCTCCTGCCTCTCTGGCTGCTGGCAGGGAACTGCCAGCCTGGCCTCAGCCCTGGGCTTTATAAGAGCCAGCCTCTGCCTCCTACAGGCAGCTGACCGCTGGCAGGTGTGGGTCATTTGCTCCCTCCAGTTGCCCTGGCAACCCACAGGTGGGCTCCTATTCCCTGCTAGGGCTCCCTATGCACTGCCAGAGCTTTTCCTCTAGCAGTTTCTGCCCTCTAGGAGCAGGGCATCTCAGTGCTCTGCGACACTGCTGCATGATACTCAATAGGGCTGTGTGAAGCTTCAGTCCCCGATTCAGTTCAGCAGAGATTCAGCCTGATTTGGTGGCTAAATCTCCAAATCAAATCAGAGGACCCTTTAATCTCTCTGAACTGAATTGGAATCTTCATAATAGATTCGGAAAGGTTTGGCTATTCGGACATAGACACAGATTTAAAAGTTTTTTCTACATACCTCTAGGTACTAGGTGGCTTGGGAATGCTGCAATGCTGGGGCACATGGAGCATCCCACAGAAGCACGGGGGGCTCAGCAGCAGACCCAGAAGTGGACCAGAAGCTCTTCTGGTCCACTTCTGAGTCCACGGTGAGCATGCTTTGGGGGGCTGCCCATGCCCCCCCAACTCAATGACTGGTGCTTCCTGGGCCGGGGGGGCACCCAGGGTCCCCCTGTGGCCAATTACTGAGCTGAGGGGTGCGGAAAGCATGCTCCCCGGCAGACCCTGAAGTGGACTGGAAGTACTTCCAGTCCATTTCTAGGTTTGCTGCCAAGCATGTGGAGGGGTCCCCCTGCTGGCTCCATGTGCCCCAGCATCGCGGTGATCACGAGCCATGCCTGGTACTTCAAGGTATGTTTAAAACCCCCCCAAAAACAAAACAACACCCCCCCCCCAACCAAAAAACCAAAAAAACTTTTAAAGCTGTGTCTATGGCCAAATCGCTGATTCTCTGAATCGGCATTGAATCTTCAGATTTGAATTTGGCCGAATCGAATTGGGGACAGTGATCCAAATCAACAAATCGAATTGGGGACAGCGATTCAGGCTGAATTGAATAAAAGTCGCTTTGCACAACCCTGGTGCAGCCATGTGCCCCTCTAGGGCTGTGCTGTCCAGCCCTGGAGTGGCTGCAGCAGAACCTGGCTCAAAGCAGACTCACTCCAGGATGCGCACTGGAACCAGAATATGGGACCAGCCTGTGAGTCTGGTGCGATCTGTGAACCAGCTTTACTTTACTCATCTGGCCAACTCATCCAACTCATGAGGTTGGATGAGTTTAACACCTCTGCTGTAGGCACTTATTTTTTTGGGTAAGAGCATTTGTTTCACATCGATTCTTTTTTCCAACAGAAAGTACAGTAAAAAAAATAAAATTTTACCTTTAGAGTATTATAACGCAGACTGTTCTGTTTTTTGTTGTGACCCAGGGCCATGCAACTGCCTCTGCCGGTGTTGTGGCTTGAGGCATAAATTAGGTTGAATCAGTCGTGCATATCGTGGAAGAGGCTATGAGATAAAACCTGAATACAGCACATTTTTTTTTGCTGGTGGTGTTCTGCATGCTAATGCTGAGCTTTGATTGCATTTTCCAGATTACCAGAAATGAAGCCCATCACATTAGTGTGTTGCCACTTAAAAAATTACATTGGAACATTTGCCAAACAGCAGCTGATCACAGCAATATATCATTTTTGGAAGGAGGTGCTGGCAGCATATATGAACTACCTTCACAAAGAACTGCATAGGTTATTGAGTTAGCAGGGTGCTCAAGAAGGTTGTAAATACAGCTGCAGTTGAGCAACTTGCTGCATCTCCATGGAGCACTTTGTGTTTGATTTTCAGTGGTGTATGCTGGATTATATATTATGATATCAATTCATTTACAACTATTCCTTTTATTTAACTAGGCCTGTACATAATATTTTCCTTTTAAATGCACCATTGATAATGGGCTGTCAGTAGCCTCAGTAGAACATTACCATGACAGTTTCAGAGTTAGAATATCAGGATGTTCAGATGGTAGAGGCAGTTTTAGGTTGAAGACTTTTACCTGTTCCCCAGTAAAATGTTCTGAAGAAGCTTTCTGCTTTCCATTAATATTTGCCTTCGGTCATCATTAATTGAATTTGGAAGCTAATGTGGAATATTCAAGTCATAATCCAGCTTCCTTTGTTTACCCATGTCTGGAATACTTCACGTAGGGATCTCTCTTTTAATACCTCAGGTGCACTAGCATGAGAGGGGGTGCTGGCATGCTCTAAGAAAACAAGAAGTGTTCAGCTCAGGGTTTGTATATCTCCCAACAGTACGCCTTGGGTTGAATCTTGGCTTTTTTCCATAAGTGCTCAATCCAGCCATCCCTTTATTATAAACAGCATGTGACTTAGTAATTACTCTAATAGTGGCTGGTGAATACAGATAGTAGCAATTGAATGCAATATGGTAGTGGTACACTGTCCAGAGGCTAGCAGAAGACCAACTGACAATACAAGTGCAAATTTAAGAGTGGTCTCACCTACGTGCTCCCCACTCCTACCAACAGTCTCTTTCCCTGTGCTCCCCCCCACCCCGCACCCCCTCCCTTGTTACATTGATCATCCTGGCCCTGGACGGAAGCTTGGGCTGAACTGCTACTTGCCCTGGGCCTCTACTTGAATAAAAAATGAGGCTTCTTCCCCACAATGTTGATTTTGGGGAGGGGGGAACCTTGTCTTGGATTCAAATAAATACAGTAACAAAGGGAGATGTACGGTAGTGAATAAAAACAGTATTTTACTAAATGTATATATAGCAGCACTTACTGGTACATGAGTATTGTACCACAGGAGGGTGTAGTGCAGGGATGTCAAGCTCATCTGGCCCCAGAGGCCAGATGAGTGCTGGAGGCTAGATTGGGCCCATTGACACCTCTCCCCCACCCGCCCTCCCCCCTCCGGCCTCTTCCCCAGCATACCTGATCTGTCAGTTGCCTGATACTTGTGCTGTTTGTGGATATTGGAGCAGCCAGAATGGGTGCTATGGCAGTCTGGCCTGAGCAGCAGCTGTGCTGCATGTGGTGGCTGCCCTAGCTAGACTTTGTAGCATGTGGTGCCTGCCCCTGGCAGCTCCAGGACTTTACCGCATGCAGTGTCTGCTCCAGCTGGTCTGGGAGCCACATTGAATGGTGTCCCTGTGAGCAGTGTGTGCTCTGCATGTGCCAGAACAGCTGGAGCAGCTGCTGTGTGTGGCACATCTCCCAGAGCAGGTGCTGTGGGGAAGTCTGACTGTGGTAACCACCATGTGCAGCACAGCTGCTGCTCTGGTCAGTCTGTGCCCCACATGGTGCCTGTTCTGGGTGCTCCAGGATCTGTACTGTATGCAGCAGGAATCCCAAGTGGGTTGGAGAAGCTGCCAGATCAGGTATGCTTGAGAGGAGGGGAGCAGGGTGGGGGAAGCAGTCTATGGGCTGGATTTGGCCCAATCACCAGCCCTGTACCATGCCCCATGTGGATCTGATCACATTCAGGGGCAGGACCGGGGGGCCAGATGGCTGGATGTTTGACACCCCTGGTGGAGCAGATCTGTCATTCTGTATTACAAGATTTATAGGTAGAACTATTGTTTTAAAGAACTTATAACAAATGTAGGTATTCTGCAGACTTTTTGCAAATAAATATGGATTGTTTGAATGATAGTTGTTACAAGATAGCTCCAGCAGCCTCGGTGTGAAGAAGATGAGATACCTAGCTGTTTTTTTGCCATGCACAATTGCTCTTAGTGACCAAGTGAAGTATGCCAATGTAGAACAGCAAATAAGTTTCTGGGGGTTGTCTAGCAAGCAGAGTGAATGTGACCATTGCTTGCTGTTCGTGGGCTTCGATAGGGGAGAAGCAGCAAGAAAGACTTGCAACAAACAGATTGGAGGATGCCATAGGGTGATAAGTGCAATTTTCTACAAGTGTCAGTTTGTAAGTTGATAAATACAACAGTATGTCTAAAAGACATACGAAAAACTAGAACTCTTGGTTCCAAAATGATACCTTTTATTAGACCAACATGTATGCCTAATGCATTTTTATACATATTCCCATATTTCAACACCTAAACAACACTGTTTTTGTAAAGTCAGTACCATTCTTGGATGTCTAACCAGCACGCATGCATGCACGTATGTTAGTAGACAAATTTTAGAGACTGCTTCATCTCTCCAAGTCTTGGACCATTCTTACGGTCATAGAATCATAGAAAATTAGGGTTGGAAGGGACCTCAGGAGGTCTAGTCCACTCCCCTGCTCAAAGCAGGACCTTCCCCAACTAGATCAATCCAACCAGGGCTTTGTCAAGCTGGGCTTTAAAAACCTCCAGAGATAGAGATTACACTACCTGTCTAGGTAACTTGTTCCAGTGCTTTACTACACTCCTAGTGAGAGAATTTTTCCTAATATCCAACCTAAACCTCCCTTGATGCAACTTGAAGCTATTGCTCCTTGTTCCGTCATCACTGAGAGCAGTCCAGCTCCATCCTCTTTGGAACCCCCTTCAGATAGTTGAAGGCTGCTATCATATCCCCTCTCAGTCTTTTCTTCTCCAAACTAAATAAGCCCAGTTTCCTCTTGCCTCTCCTCGGAAGTCATGTGCCCCAACCCCCGAATCATTTTCGTTGCTCTCTGATGGACTCTCTCCAACTTGTCCACATCCTTTCTATAGTGGGGGGCTCAAAACTGGGCACAGTACTCCAGATGTGGCCTTACCAGTGCTGAATAGAGGGGAATAATTACTTCCCTTGATCTGCTGGCAATGCTCCTTTCAATACAGCCCAGTATGTCTTTAGTCGTCTTGGCAGCAAAAGCACACTGCTGACTCTTATCCAACTTATTGTCCACTGTAACTCCCAGGTCCTTTTCTGCAGAGCTGCTGTTTAGCCAGTTAGTCCCCAACCTGTATCGGTCCATGAGATTCCTCCATCCTAAGTGCAGGGCTTTGCACTTGTCCTTGTTGAACCTCATGAGATTTCTTTTGGCCCAATCCTCCAATTTATTGAGGTTACTTTGAATCCTAGTCCTACAGTGTATCTACCCTACTACACCCCCCCTAGATTGGTGCCACTTGCAAACTTGCTGAGGGTACAGTCCATCCCATCTTCCAGATAGGAGCCCTATATTTGCCCTTTTCCAATAGTCTGGGACCTCCCACAATCAACATGAGTTTTCAAAGATAATGGCTAGCGGCTCTGCAGTCACATCAGTCAGCTCCCTCAGCACCCCCGGATGCATTGCATCTGGCCCCGTGGACTTGGACATGTCCAGCCTTTCTAAATAGTCCTTAACCTGTTCTTTCACCACTGAGGGCTGTTCACCTCTTCCCCAAACTGTGCTGCCCTGCACAGTAGTCTGGGAGTTGACCTTGCCTGTGAAGACTGAGGTAAAAAAGACATCAAGTACTTCAGCCTTTTTCTCATCATCTGTCCCTAGGTTGCCTCCCCCATTCAGTAAGGGACCCACACTTTCTCCTGTCTTCCTCTTGTTGCTAACATACTTGTAGAAACCCTTCTTGTTATGCTTCGTGTCCCTGGCTAGCTGCAACTCCAATTGCACTTTGGCCTTCCTGACTTCATCCGTGCATGGCTGAGCGATGCTTTTATACTCCTCCCAAGTTGTTTGTCCAAGCTTCTACTTCTTGTAAACTTAAATTTACTGTGTTTAACTTCACCAAAGAGTTATCTGCTAAGCCAGCCTGGTTGCTTGCCACATTTGCTGTTCTTCTTGCACATCAGGTTGGTTTGTTCCTGTGCCCTCAGTAAGGTTTCTTTAAAATACAACCAGCTCTCCTGGACTTCTTTCCCCTCCAGACTGCCCTCCCAGGCAATCCTGCCTACCAGTTCCCTGAGGGAGTGAAAGTCTGCTTTTCTGAAGTCCAGGGTCCTTACTCTGCTGCTCTCCATCCTTCCTTTTTGTCAGGATCCTGAACTCAGTCATCTCGTGGTCACTGTTGCCCAAGTTGCCACCCACTTCTACATCCCCCACCAATTCTTCCCTGTTGGTGAGCAGTAGGGCAAGAAGAACATGGCCCCTAGTTGGTCTCTCCAATATTTGCATCAGGAAGTTGTCTCCAGAGCTCTCCAAAAACTTCCTGGATTGCCTGTGCACTGCTGTTTTGCCCTCCCAGCACATGTCAGGATGGTTGAAGTCCCCCATGAGAACCAGGGCCTGTGCTCAGGAAACTTCAACTACTTATCTAAAGAAAGCCTCATCTACCTCATCCTCCGGGTCTGGTGGTCTACAGCACATAACCCACCACAACATCACCCTTGTTGCTCTCCCCTCTAACCTTAACCCAGAGACTTTCAACAGTCCTGGCTCCAGTTTCATACTGGAGCTCTGAGCAATCATACAGCTCTTTTACATGCAGCACAATTTCTTCTCCTCTTCTCCCTTGCCTGTCCTTCCTGAACAGTTTGTACCCATCCATGACAGTGCTCCAGTCATGCGAGCTCTGTTATTCCAATCTTATCATAGTTCTGTGACTGTGCTAGGACTTCCAATTCTTTTTGGTTGTTTCCTGGGCTCTGTGCATTCACGTGCAGACACCTGAGGTGACTAGCTGATTGCCCTACTTTCTCAGGAGGAATGAAGCCTCTCATTCCTCCAGGTCCCCCACTATCCCACTTCCCTTATGGTTAACCTCAGTCAACTCTGCATTCACTGTGCTGATTAGTGCAGTATTAAAAGGGGTGGTAAAACTCAAGGAAATAAATTAGTAGGAATCAAATAAAAAATTAAATCCCCAGAAAGTCCATACTTTTGCTTTACATTATAATGTAATATACCTTTTTATGTTCTTGAAACGTTAACTGATATGCGTGTGAAAACAGAGCAGCTGGCTTTAACATTGTCATCCAGCATTTAGAAGAGTGGTTTTTTTTTTGTTGGCTGTGGGTTGGGAATAGTTTAGCAGAGTGATGCTCTGCCCTGAAGGAATGTAATACTATTGTGAAACTTGTCACTTGGGTTGTCAGACTTTATTAACTTTGGTCATCATGACGTCTGAGGATTTCAAATATTTACCTAAAAAAACCCCAATATTTGTAGGTTTTTCTGATTATAGTCTTGGTGCTTGTGTATTGTAACTGTATGGCTAATCCATTTTTTTTCCTTTCCTTTTTAGATGATATTTCCTTGGAGCGGCAAAACCTTTCCATGTTCTCAGTGGGTCCTAAGCAACAGCAAAGCACAGTGGGCAGCGTGACACACATGGCCTTAAAAAACACTTCAGAACCCCAAGACAATTTCCTCCACATGGTTTTGCCATCAATCACTTCTCCCCTGGTCATGACATTATCTGATCAAGAAAGAACAGTCAAAGGTTCAGAAGGGAGAAGCATACCAACGGTAGATGTCTCAGTAACTAGCAGTGAGGCATTCTTAAGTGACAATGAATTTATTGGCTCACTTTCAAATGCACAGTGGACTTCTTCTCTACAGTCTATTGCAACAATGCATGACTCAGATAATGCAGTAGAGCCACCAAGAGAAACATTAGGAACTACACTGCTAACACCTTCATTATCAGTTTTTTCTTTACTATATGATGTATTGAAAACAACACCGCAAAAGACAAGCTTAAGTGTTGTTTCTGGACACAGTAACTCTCTCACACAGTTGAATTCTTTTACCCCAGATCATGAAATTCTGACTGCAAACAGAGACTTACTTTTATACCCCACAAAGACAGATATTTATTTAAGTTCTTTTGCATCAGAGGTTTTGGTGGCTCTGGAGAAAAATGTAGATGAAAGCTTGGCATCTATTTCACTGTCCTCAGTTTCTTTGCCTTTTGATACTGCATCTGAAGGGTCATCTGTTCTTATGCAGCAATTGGATAAAGATACCCAAGTTACCCCACATGCTTTGGCAAAAAGTACTGGCCAGTACATTAAAACTAATTCTGGTGTGAATAGCAGTGCAACAGAAGCTTTGGATCTAAGGACTTACCCTGTTGCAAGCATTTCTAGTTCAACACCTGTTTTGGCAACCAGCACGGAACCTGCTTTGTTTTTGACTAGTCTTCCATTTGTGTCTTTCCCAGTTCATTCAGATGCTGTTTCCTCTGATTCTGATAGCTTTCTTATTGATGACTTGTTTACAAGAGTGTTTTCCCATGAATCCTCCAGTACAACACCAAATATGCCTGGCAGTTCAGAAATACCCAATCAAGTTGAGCCCTTCAGTGAGCTCATAAGCCCAGTGCCTTTCAGTAGACCATATGCTTTGTGTTTGTACTGTGACTTGGCCTCCGTTCCATCAGAACAGGGCTTTTCAGCAGAAAACATGGAACATGATGTGGGTTCAGGTGATTATATTGAAACATTATCATTCACAGCCTCAGAGGTTAAAGTCATTAGTCCATTTACAACAGTACAAGCTGACCAGTATGAACAAGAGGAATCTGCTCCCGAAGTCTTTGATACTAGTTTCCCATCAAGGCCTGTTGTTTTGTTTTCCTCAAGATTCATAGAAGTCTCTGAGCCAAACTGGGTTTTTTCGAGCACTCTCAATGTTGGCCTTAAAGTAACGCCTACAACAATATTTCCTTCATACAGTCAGCTCTCAGAAGACATTTCATTGGATATCACTTCTTCTATACAGTTCTCCTCTGTTACTGAAACTGTTATGTTAACATCCAATCTGACAGTAGAACCTTTTAGTAGCACCAGTGTTCTTCTTGAACCAGATTTTACTGCAAATGAGAGCATCCCATTAATTACAATCAAACCTACAAACTTGCTGGAATTGCCTGAATTTATGCCATCAGAATCTGTGTTTTTGCTTGACACAACATCTGCAAGTTTGTCAATAGGTGGATTATCTATAAATATGTCAGATTTTTCAACCATACTTTTATCAACACCTTTACTCTTTGAACCTAACATCTCATTATCTGTTTCATCAGCTGCATCAAACTTTTACTCAATAATGCCAAGTGATTTATCAACACTTTTACCTCAAATTTTGCCTACGCTGCTTGGAACATCTCTACATGTTGGTGATCTCTCTAGATGGGATTCAAGTAAGCTGCCTGCTACCAACAGCACAAGTACAGAGTTTTCTCAGCTGTCTCCTTGGCATACTTCGTATTTTAATTCAAATACATCTTCTGTTCCAGTTGCACACATTCCTGAAATAACACCATCGTTTAGTTTTCATGCCGACTTTTCCATGTCACTGGAAGCAACGTCACTCTTGCAAATGGATTCTGAAGTGTTGTTTACCTCAACTTTCACAGAAGCTACCTCTCGGTTAGAGTCTTCGCTCCTCTCCCTTGAATTGGTGGTTCCTACTCTGGTGCTCTCCATGTCTGACTCTGAGTCTATTGTCACCAGCAACACCTTGATTGATGAAACACACTTGACCTCATGGTTTACTACCATTTGGATAACTCCTGTCATAAATGTATCTTATGTATCTTCATCATTTTTTTCAGCTAGTACAGCTTCATATGAGGATATTGGTGCTACTGTTAACCATATGTTGCTTTTAACCTCTTATTCTAAGGCCATTGCTAGTACAGCGTATTTTACAACTAATCCGTACGTGTCGACATCATATGCAGATGTTAGCAGCATTACTGGTGCACCTACTGAGTCAATTTCTGTGGTCACATCATTTGTCCCTACACAGTTGCCTCCGTCTGTGAACACTACCAACACTACCATTGAATTTGTCACTCCAGCAAGAACTGCTTTACCTGGGGTTACCAATATAACAAGCTTGACTACTCCTGCAGCAACCACCATCACTAGCACAGTTGACCATAGTACAACTACTGAAAGCAGCTCAAGTGTTTCATCCTCCTCCTCCTCCTCTACTGCAGTGGCCACTACTCCATCTGAAGCTATAATTATAACATCTGCCATGACTGCCACCAGGCAACCATATGTGTGTGATATCACTGTTCCTGACACTTACTTAGTCACAGCTGGTAAGACATTTCTAAAGTCTTATTTTAATGCTTTTCTTCATTTTTTTTTTTTTTTTAAACTCTACCTTGTACCCCAAAGGAATCACTATAATGAGCTTCCCCTTGTAATGCAAAACTATATAATTTAAATTGTGTGTGTTTGTATTAGATAAGTAAAGAAAAGAAACATAGCAAGAAATTTAGGTCACTTAAATAAATCTTTTAGTTCTGTTTCCAGGTAATTATTTCACATCAAGAGCCAAATTTCCAAAAAAATTAGCCTGTATGACCATAGATGCTGTCTGTGTTTGCATACAGTTGCTTGTTCTTGCAAATTATGACTTTGTACAAAACTTGTTTTGCAAGCGCCAGATAAGCACAGATGGTGCTTTAAAACTGCATGTAGGGATGTTGAATTGATGATACTTTATACTTCTGGTTGGCAACATAGATTATTGTCGTGGCACTTTCTGTTTATTCAGGTCACATGATCCTGCAAAAATTCCCTGTAAAGTTGTTAGATTTGTTTGCAAAGAACCAAGATTTATTTTTTTAAGTAGGAGAACATATGAAAGCAAGTTCGCGTACACACACACACACACACACACTCTCTCTCTCTCTCTCTCTCTCTCTCTCTGAATTATTTTTATTGGACTTGGTGTGGTTATGACTGAAAAAAATGGAAATCAGTCTTTCTAGTTTATTGTCAAATTAGCAAGGTACAGCTAAGTGCAGTTGTTGGAAGAGTGAGATGTATTCCATAACCTTCAGCAAAACATACAGTTAAGTTTTATGACCAGAATGTGTTCATGTGATACATAAAGTAGAAAGTTCATGGTTTTATTTTTTCCAGATATAAGAGCAATTGGGTGTGTTAGCAGTAGGATTTTTTTTGACTTGTTAACAGAATAATTTTGCTATGCACACTATTGATGAAAAATAAATATAAAATGCCAAGATGCCACTTCAGTTTCTTTCTTTAATCAGTCACAGTTTAAAGTGTGATTTTTTTTTTTAATTTATTTAAGTTAGCAAAGCACTCTTGTAGTTTTTGTCTTGAAAGTGCTTTCATATTCAACATCCCTGCCACTCTGGGTAATCAGTTTCTTATTTTTTTATTTTTTTGATAAATTGGTTTGGAAGCTTTATTATGCCTTTTATCAGCAAATATCCACCACAGCTATTGAACTGTGATCTGCTTTCCATTCTGGCTCATGCATTATCTACAGAATTATTAGCTACGTTACAGTAGCAGGATTTTTATTACAAAGCACAAGTGAAAAATAATAGAGTTTGGCTTTCAGATCTGGTTTAAATTTCAGGGCTATATATTAATAAGACTGTTATTTTTACCAGCAAACAGAACAAATTTGATATTGAAAAACATGAGAGGAAATGAACAAGGAACTCATGAAACGATTTACAGTCACTTTTCTAAGTATGTTCCATTTTACTGATCTCTTAACCTGCTTTTTCATGCATTACACAATTTGAAAATGCAGCATTGAACCAAGGTGTCTAATACAAATCTAAAATGTATTTACTGACTGATGTTAATTTCTAGTGCTGGCCCGAAGAGCTAATCTAGAAAATGTCAGTGAATCCATCAGAGAAGTGCTGAGAATTCAATTCAGGCGATCTGTAGAGCTGGAGGTAAGTGGTACGGTATGCCTATGCACTTTAAATGATATGATAACATTAAAGCTTTTTTTTTTTTTTGTGAAATAAGATTATTGAGAGAGAAAATGCTGTTAGTAAATCAATTATTCAAAGTTAAATATATAAAGCCATATTTTTCTTGCATTTAATACAAGTACAAAAATCAATTATGACATTTAGGGCATTTTCTGTTCTCCATGGCTTGAAAAGGGAGTTGCCCCCTACAACTTGTCATTCTTATTGGCAGGTGAGGTGAAATTGTAAATTGAAAATCTTTTACCTTCCAAATGATCAGGTTAGGGTTTTGGTTCTTTTGTGTGCTGGCTGATGACCAAGGAGAGGACCTTTTGCAAAACCTGTCCTAATTTTGTTTTGTTGTTTTCACCAGTACTTGCAGGGAAACAGAGGAAATCAGGAGCTTGGGGCTTTTTAAATGAAGGAGGGATGTGCTATTTTCAGACAACGGAAAGACTGCAGACAACTAGATCTGGGATCTTCCATAGTGCTTTCCCCCCTTCATCTCTTGTTTATAGGATTAGCTTTTGTTTATAGAAGCTTAGATTCCCATCTGCTTTGACACTCAAATCTAATCAAGGAATCGTCCTTACAGTGTTTCAGCACTGTTCCCAAGTCTAAAACTCAGTGCAAACTAGAGCTTAGGTTTAAATTTACGTTCCTAAAGACACATTTTTTGTGGGGAGGGGATGGACCCTAAGGTTGTTGGGTTTTTGGGGGGGGGAGAGTTATGACTTGGATCTAATCATAATTGGACACGACAATGTGGAATGTAGGAAAAAATGGGGAACAATACATTTTACTCATTTCTTGATTTAAATCCTAATGCTGTAAGTCTTATTCACAAGAAGGAATACCTGATTTTAGATAGTCCTTTTGAAATCAGTGGTACCAACTCAGTAATATTTAACCTGAGTAATTGCAGAAGAATGTGCCCATTGAAGAACAAACAAAGATACATTTACAACTACTTATGTGAAAATGGCATGGCATTTTTGACAGGTTTTTGGAGAAGTGAGATGCCTTAATTTGCCTTGTTGGCAGTAACAGGGATTTATTGCATCTTTGTTCTGGCATAATACTTGAAAAGAAATGCCAACTATCTGCAGACAGAGTGCAATGATTATATCTTATGCCCTGTTTTGGATGAGTTCAGCCTAGTACATTGAAATCATTTGTATATACTTTTAGTAGTATTGGGTTAGCTTTCTTTATTTCTTAGCTGTTGATGCTTTGAGAGTACTTTGAAGTGTGTTCAGAACATCTGCTGTGTTTTTATTCAGTGTTTTTCTTTCAAGAAAACAAATTGGAGAAAACCTTTTTAGATTGTTTACAGCTTTCTACCTTTTCTATAGTTTTCAGTCCACCATGCTAGTTAAGCGCAGATGCAACACCTGGTCCTATTTTGTTTTTCTTGTTCTGTTAACGTCACATCTTCAGAGTTAATTCAAGTTATTAGCGGAGGGGTGCCCCAATCTTGAGTTTGGTAGGGCTTATAGTTGAAGGTTCATCATGGGAAATACTCTTATCAGTTAACACAATCACACTCTGTTTCAGTTTGAGTGTTATTTTACAGTGTGGCCGTTCTCACTGGGCTAACCTTAGACTAGTAAATACATAGCCAAAATACAAGGAGATTACATAATTTACTTCACAGTCGCAAAGTAAATTACTTAATCTGGGATCCTGTTGGCTACCAATACCTTCCTTTCAAATTACAAAGAGAGATTGGCCTTAGATTTGCTTATTCTTGGAGAAATCCTTCAGTATGATAAAACTTGCCTTTTCATTTTTAGGTTAGTATATTGAGGCCTGCTCTACACATTAGATCTATTGTGCAATAACCTTATGAACTATGCAATAAATTTAGACTGGCTACATGTGGAAATTAAGTATCATGCCTTAAAACAGTCCAACCAGCTACAAAGTTATTGCTTGAAAATGTGTAATAACTTTGTAGCTGGTTTCTATCCAGCTTTAATTTGTACTTGTAGGCAGTCTGCAGTTGCTGCAATCTCCCAGGTGCTGGGGAGCACAAAGCACGCTGGGACTGGGAGATCACAGCCAGTGTGTTGGGCATGGGGGCATTTCAGGCAGCAGCTGGGAGATTGCAGCTGCTGCAGTCTCCCAGCTATTATGATCTCCCAGCTATGGGGTGCTCCACACACCCCTGCGGTTGGGGGACCAGAGCAGTGGGATGGAACTTTATTGGCTCAACTGGGCATGGATGTGACTTTTGTCTGCTGTCATGAGGGGGCCATCATGATTTGTTTAGGGCCATTCTCTCACTGCAGTTGGAGATAGAGTATGTAGGAGAGTGTCAGATTTTCCCTCATAGTGATACAGAAAGTTAAAAGGAAGAGACTTTTATTTCCTTCCTTCTACCCCCTTGGAAAGAGTGGTGTTTTGTGGGTCTTTAGGGCTCCCTGTCCCAGTGCAGACAAGGTGTTGACCTTTAGGAAACTATTGACCATCAGCACCAGGGCCATGAACCTTTGAAGCAGAAAGGAAGAGGACAAGGACCGATCTGTTTATGGCTGCTGCTAGGAGGTTGGACTGCCTCTTTGTCCAGAGGGAAATTCCAGAGCAAGAATGCCAGAAACAGGATGCACGTGAGAGGGAAGAGAGAAGATGGACTTCATGACCCCTGGCTATACCTTGAGAATACAGCAGGACCAGTGGCATGAGATCTGTTTGAGTGGGATCTGAGTACAACCTGGGTACAGCATTGGCCCTGGCTCTAGTCCAGATCTAGCTGCCTGCCATGGCCTCCTCTCTTCTTCCTCCATTGTGATGATCTCTGGGGAGGTAGCCAGCCCATGGATGGAAGTACACATGATCCAGCTATTTCCTGTGAACAATATCCTTATGCAAGCACAGTTGAAGGGCAGCAGGTGATCTGACAATGTACAGTTCTAGTATGTGTGGCACAGTACTATGTCCTCAGTGCACTTGTCTGCCTTTTGGGCTCGAATACTTGGTGGGGTACCTTTCTTCTGTTTGTTGGTCTCTTGGTAAGCAAGTACTTTGAGTAAAAAGAAAAGAGGACTTCAGAACACACTTATTTTAATGCAGTCAGAGCTTTACAGCATGTGCATAGGCACATGTTTATCTTGTAAGGTACATTAGTAAAATAAATTACTGTAATTCTCACATGATCTGTACATTCCTTTCCAAGCTAAGCATAAGGAATACAAGGCATTTCTTACTTCTCTAACTCTTCTGTTCCCAAATCCAGCTAGTGCATTCTGCCTGCCTGCATCAAGCCTATAAAACAGCACGGTCATCACCTTAGTCTTTCCCTAAATGCCCCATTATCCCCATGTATGCAGTAGAGCTTGTCCTAATAAGGTAAATTGTATTCTGTAGGCCGCAGTCATTTGGGTTGCATAGATAGCACAAAAACTTGCAAAGAGCAGTGCACACTACTGTAGTACTCAACCCAAGGGGTAGGCACCAGAAGTCCAAGTACTTCACTTGGTTCAGTACAGTGCCAGTGTGCAACACTATTACAGCCATATTTATCCATTGCTTTGTGGAAACGCTGAGCTGAGCTAGCCTTGACTGAGTGGAGAAACAGAAGCTCATTCATTCATGTTAACTTCAGTAAAGATTTATCTTAAGAATGTAGGCTTTTGTTTCCCTCTAGTAGGCAGCCCACCTAAAGATGTATGTGCATCTTTGCCAGGTTTCAGTTATGACTACAGACCTGCCAAATTAGCTGTCCCTGGTGGCCAATTATATGGCTGTAACACAGCCAGAGCCCTCAATTTCATGGCCGGGGCCACCGTTTTGAAGGCTGCACTGGGCAAGCAGTTTCAGTAGGATGGCTCCTGCCCCAGCATATGAGGCTCTGGCTTCAGCTCCCAGCTGCTAGATCTGGAGCCGGAGCCCCAGCACTCTACATAGGGCTGAGCCCACTCACTCACGCTGGAGCAGCCTCCGCCATGTTCCCACTGGTGCCTGCACCCTGACTGCGTACTGCTCTGCACCCCCTGTCTCCAGCTCCAGTATCTGGAGCTGGGCCCCTCCATGCCTGCCAGGAGTGGTGCAGTGTAGTGCAGCAGGAGAAAGAGGAGGAGCAGGCTGGTGAGAGGTGCTGGGGGCAGGTACGGGGACTGGAGTTAGAGAGTACAGAGCAGCACCTGACTGGCTGTATCCACATTGGGAACAGCCCACTGGAAGCTGGTCCTGCTGCTGCTCCACCATGTCATGCTGTGCCATGCTGTTCTGGGCAGGCGAGTGAGAAGCTTCAGACAGGTAGCTCTTGCCACACTGCCAGGGCTCTAGCTTCGGCTCCTGACTAGTTTTTTAGGAGCTGGAGCCCCCATGTACTGGGGCAAGAGCAGAAGCAGCTTCTAGTGGGCTGTTCCCAGGGTGGATACAGCCAAATGGGTGCTGCTTTGCACCCCCCGGCCTCCAGCAACAGCTCCTTCTCTCACTCCTGCTGCACCACACTGTGCTATTCCCAGCAGGCATGTGGGGGTCTGGCTCCAGATCCTGGAACTGGAGTTGTGGGGACACCAAGCAGCACTCAGCTGAGTTGTGGGCACTGGCAGGAGAGTGGTGTGGACTGCTCTGGCATGAGCGAGTGGGACTCGGCCTCATGAAGAATGCCACAGGAGCAGTGTGAACCACACTGCCCAGGGAGCTGTGCTGCATTTGCCCCCTGGCCTACCCCCTTCCCTAACCTATAGCAGGCTCCCAAGACCTAGCAACTGGGCAGCCCCCACTCCATGCCCTGCTCCCCCAGAGGACAAGGGCACTCTCTCTCTCTCCCTCCCTCCCCCACCCCCGCTCCACAAGGGGACTTTTGGTGGGCTTTTCCCTGCTCTCCCCCTTCTCCACTCCCCTTCTGGAGACAGAGACAGCGCACGTAGTTGTTTTAGTTCAAAGGTGTTTTATTTCAAAAGTGCACCACTGCCGTTTTCTATGTGCTGACGTGCATTTCATCACTTATACAACTACATGTGACACAGCACAGCACGCATCAGCTCTGTGCGGAGTGGAGCAGTCTGCTTCAACCCACTGGATCTCTGGCGTGTCATAGGATGAAAAGGTATGTGTATAAATGCCCATTATGTTTGTCCCATACTCTAAGGGTGTGGACAGAAGTAACGTTAGAAATGTTTCAAAAGGATGACATTTCAGCTGGGGACATATGCATAGCCCCAACTTTGTGCCCCCCAAGTTGTAACACTTCAAAATGCTTCAATGCCTGCAGGGATGGAGAGGTAGGGGGATTGGAGGATGAAAGGGCAGCAGTGGTGGGACACAGAGGTCTGGTAGGACCATGGGGCTCTAGTGGTTGGGACATGATTTATCAGAGGAAGTGGGGCAGCAAGCAAGATGGGGCATAGGGATATGCAGTGGTGGTAAGGGTGACCATCACTAGAATACCTGGTTTTCCAGTCTCTAATCCCCTGGATTTCTCCTCTTTCCCTCTCCCAAGAGTGGAGAGGTAGAGGAGACTGAGGGCTGAAGAGCCCAGGAGGGAGAGAGAAGAGCACTGTGGGATTTTGGAGGACCTATAGGTTCCTGATTTCCCATGCACATGTATCTAAAAGAGGTACTTCATTTCCAGCAGTATTATTTTGGAGCATTTCAGCCACTTTTTGGAACATTTCAAAGGCATTGGAAATGTTTCAGCTGTTAGTTGTATACACCCTGACTCAGTTATTGAACCAACCAAATCCATATGGCCCCTCTTCTTTGTCTTGGATTGTTTTCCCCGATGTTTCAGGAGACTGCTTTAGTTAGGACCTATTCTCAATATGGGTCCCTAATGGAGTTCTCTTCCCCCAGCACTCTTCCCAAAAGTTCAGTTGTCTGATAACCTTCTTTTTCTATTTTCTATATAAAAGGTTACCTTCCATCTCCCCCAAAACTGCAAGGTTTTTTCTTTTGGAAAGGTTTAAAGAATTGTACAATTTAAAGCTTCAGTAGTTTCAGCCAGTGAACCACTCCCTCAGCTGGTATATATCTGTAAAACTGTGTGAGTCAAAAGTTCATGTGCGTGAAACTGCACTGACTGCATGAGGGCACTGCATATTTCAATAATACAAGCAGCTTTTTACTAAAATAGTAGCAACTGCAATAGGACTGAGTATACTGCTAAATATTTGAAGGTTGACTGCAGCTAACATTTGAGATCTTCCCTCCCCCATCCTCCCCTTCATGGTTTCCCACTTTAAATTCTTTCCTTTCATGTCCACTATTACCATGCAAAGCTCTTGATGGGATACATTGGCCCTAGGCTGCCGGGAGTCGGTCTGTTTTATAAATAATGCAGCTAGTTTTCTGAGCCTGGGTTCATTCTTTACAAAATCCCTCTTATCAAAGGGAGAGAGCATTTCTGTGCAATCAGTCATGCTTATGCTATAGAAGGGAACCACTGTCGTACATGTTTTCTCTTAGTGAAGTCTTGGTGGTGTCTGTTTTTTGTTTTTTTTTTCCTCCGTCCCTTAATTGCATATAGCGGACATATTCTTATCTCCTTATCTCACCAGAAAAAGATTTCATGTCCAGTAACGGAATACTGCTGAAGATGTTATGTTTTTTAAAATTAACAGCTGTCCAATATAGTAACAAGTATTAATCACTACAGTCATGCAGCTTTGAAAACAGGCTCTTCTTTCATGCTAAACAGCTACTCAAACAAAGCAGACTTTTGTTAGGCAACAGTTTCCATTAACTGGTTGGGGCATATTGCAATTTAAGATAAAAAAGAGTACATTTGTTTTTAATGTTTCCTTCTTTTTATATCTCCTATTATAGTTCACAGATGCTGTTTCTTTTTTACAATGTAATGCACAGTAAACTTAGGTAGTTTTGTTAAATGTAGCATGGTAGCAAGGTGTGCATTACACAAAATAAAATACATGGCTGCAATATAATGATACTGTGGCTTAGCTGAAATATAGGACAAATGTTAATCTTAAAAGGGAATTGAAAAGGCTTTCCTTCAAGTGTTGCCATTTGAGCTCAGATTTCTCCTTCCTTTGCTGCTTTGTGTGCTTGTAAATATCTTCTGAAGTAGATGTCTATGGATACTTGTTATGATGGGTCATTTAGTGGTACAGAAGCAAAATGAGTAGGTAGGTGGGGGAAGAGGAAGGGAGGGTGCAGTGGTTTTATCTTTCTACCTTCCTCAAATTATCATTTTTCTGGAATGATTGTCCACCTCATGCTACAGTGAAGCCCAAAAATAGGAATGTGTCTTGGTGCTAAATTAGACCTAATCAGACTGAATGCCCTATGCAGTGTTTGAGGACTGTTACAGTATAACAGTGAGGAAGATAGCTTTCATTACATATAAACTGGATGGCAGGCAGAGGTGGCTGTGTTGCTTATGGCATCTTGCATTTCACTCCACTTTAATACAATGTCTTTGCTGGGCCATTCTCTCTCTGAGTATTTTACTTTAGATAATACCAAATGAGTGTAGTTCTGTTTCTTTATTTTCTTGTCTTCCAGACCAACTTCTTTCATAGATAACAAACAATTTTCTTGTGGCATGTCTTAGCCTTTCTTCTTTCCATTTCACAAACTGAAGCTGTAGAAATCCTTTACCTTTTTCATTTCAAAATGAAACTGCAGGCAAGGTGGACTGAGGCACCTGTAATTATGATTTATGTTGAATTTAATTTGAATGCTATCAATTTTTAAAATAGAAATTTGATGGCATCATGCTCCAGGTATATACAAGGAATAAATCTGGAGATTGTGGAATCTGGAGATTGCTTTCTTCTGTCAGGTTGCAGCTCCCGCTCCCCCCGCTTCCCCCCCCCCTTACAATTCAAGTGGTTTTCTTCAATGTTTTAAAGATTTTTTAAAACTATGTCTTGCTCTTTTTTTCAAAAAAATGTAAAAGCTGCCTATTGCCTCAGCTAAGCAGTAATTTCTATTAATCCATGCTGACAGAGAGATGCCTAAGAGACATCCAGGGAAGGATAAAGCTGTGCTCTTCCTTCAATCAAATAATAAGGTGAAAGTCATCAGGGTCCCTCCAGTTGCGCAAAGCTTGGAGAATGCTGATGTTGCATTGGACAGTATGGATTTACCTGAAGCCTTTGGTTTCTGGTCATGCCTCTGGTTGTCCTCCTCACATGGCAGCACAGACAGCTGGGGCAGCAACAGGCCCTCCTCACTACCCTCCAGCAGAGACCAGCAAGCTATCTGAAAACTTGCTGGTGGTCCAGACCCTGGTGCAGTAGTGGGATCTCCTGCTGATCACTGACATCCTGCCTGGTGGGCCCTCTTTCCCGGTGGGGAAGAGGACAGTCAGTCAGTGTTCAGGTTCATTGACAGGGTGCCCTGGGAGAGAGGGAAAGCACTGTATATTGATTAGATTAGATGATGGCTTTTGAACATCCTGATTTCAAGGGCTGCAATTTTGGAATTGCCTTCTGACAAAAATAGGGGTGGGGTATAAGAACTAAGGTGAAAATGTTCAGTGATAGTGGTGGTATGGAAGGGGAAGGACTTCTTTAACAGAAAAAAATGTTTGACATATAGATGTATTTGCATGCATATGTTCAATCACACAACAGTGAATCTAATAACATGTATTTTGAATGCAGATTGCTTACTCTAAATTCATGTTGTAGGATGTGCAGACTATAATGGCCAGTTGTTCAGTAAGTCAGTGATTGGCAATAAACATGTGGTGAACTCCAGTTTGGTGTAGAGGGGTTCATTACGTAAAGGCAGTGTTACAATCAAGATACTGAGCAAATTCTAATGAGATAACCTTAGCAAAGGGAGGATGCTTCTCTGGTTAATGCACTGGGTGGGAGCTGAAAGTAAGTTTTGCTACCAGTTCAGATCTATATGCATCTCTATCACTGTCAGTAAAATAAGGATAATATTTTCCTACCTCCCAGGGATATGTTGCTTGAATCATCTATGCTTTGAGATCTTCAGATAGACAGTACAGTATAGGTGTGAACTTAGCATTTGCCAAGATTGATTCTGATTTTTTTTTCTTAACTTTTATAGGTTTATAAGATTTCCCCACAGTTCTCTTTCTTGGTGACATCAGGTCCTTTTGTTTACACGGCAATAGCTGTCATGAATGTACTTATGAACAGCAGCCTTCTTCGTGGTCAGGCACCCATGGTCTTGTCCCTACGTCCTTCTTTCACTGTGCCAGATTCCATGTTCCAGGTTCACACAGGTGAGCTATCCTTTATTGTGTAGAGAGAAGTCCCTTATTGATGCACAGGTTTCATGCTGGGAGGAAGGATGGTCTTGCAAGTTAGATCTGCTCAATTCCTTAACTTTCACGGGGAGTTTGGCCATCCTTTGGTAGAAAAGGTTATATAAGTTTCAAACAATTCTTATTGTAAGCTGTTTAACGATTTGGAAAGCTTTTCACTTGGTAAGAAGTGTGAATAAAATGTTCTGCTATCCTTCTTATTTAATATCAGATCTGATGATGTGACTAACAAAGCATAAGGTGCTTGATTTAATTTTTTTTTTTTTTTTTTAATGATGCCTTAAGTGTCAGCCGGGTTATCACAGTGCTGAATCCCATATCTGTCTCCATCCTCTCAGGCCCTTTTACCATCTGCGACCTGTTGCAGGGAAAATGCAGAACTTTATATAAGAGCCTTGACAGATATTAGTAAAAGAGTGACTGATCTTCTGCAGCATTTTATTTTTAAATCAAAGTGCATCTAAGTTTTTAACTCTTTGTGTAACTTAAAATTACTTTTGACCGTAAATAATTCTTTTGGTTATGTTTACAAAAATAATTCTAAAAATTCATGTGGTTTATTTTTTTTTAATTCAATTGTTTACGTTGATTTATGGTCATAAGATGGGGGGATTAGATGTCTAAGGGGATTGTTTATACTAGGATGCAGCTTTTCACTGTTACTGCATGATGGTGGTTTTTGATATGGTCCATGGCTGTTAGTGACCAAAATATGGTATTAACTGTGTAACAGCTGTTTGCAATTAGTGGTTCTTATTTGGCCAACTTGCATAACAAAACAGCCGTTCTAGATGACTTGCCTGTCAAGAATGTCAGGTGGCACCCAGGCCAGCACAAACGGGCACAGGAGGCGAACGAATGTGTCGCACCAAAGTGGTTGCTCCATCCAGAGATGCTTCCTTTTCTGTAGCTGCTTTGTGAATACATATATAATAAGAATTGTAATATCTAGTGTTGTCAGTCTGGCACCTTTCCCTGTGCTTAATTAGCATGCACGTATATGTAGATTTCCTGGAAAGGATACATTAAATAACTTTCAGGGCAGATTCTGTAACTTCTGCCAGTGCACTAAAATGGGCTGACAGTGGAATTTGTGGGGGGTGAGAAAACATTGCCAGGAAGTCAACACATGTGCTTGCTAAGTAAGTACTGGTGAAAAGTGTCAGATTGATATTACATTATGATAAACCAAAGTTGGAGTGTTTTAACTGAGCTGAATATTAAATTTCAGTTACTATTTCATAGAGATGGTCACAGCTGGTCTTGCTTTAAAGAGTCTTCATGAAAACCTTGAATAAATTCACCAATATACAGAGCTTTGCACAAATGATTCAGTATTAGTCTCATGCAGCCAAGGGCTTGCAGTGTGGTATCACGAGTGTTGGAGTGTTTTGGCTGCAGAATCTCTTGATGGTGAATCTGATTTGTTGTCACATCAGATTTTAGTGATGAGAGCATTCTGCATCAGTACAGAACTACTATCTGCAGTAATTCCTTGAGCTGTACTGTTCAGTCTTCTCCTTCCCTGAGTTCAGCCTGGATTTTATGGAAAACTGTTTCCTGAGTAGAGGGAGATTCTCCTTCCCACCCTGCTGTCACCTTTCCATGCAAATGCTGCCATCATTGGGAATAACGTATTTTCTTTACCTTCAGTGCTTCAGTTTGTGCCTCGAAACATTGATATTGGATTCTGTAACTTCAGCCAGCGTATTGAAAAAGGGCTGACCATGGCATTCACGGAGGTGAAAAAACATCGCAAAGATATATACAACTTTACTGTGCAGGTGAGCTCACTGGCTGTTGGGTTTCATCATATCAGTAATAGCAGATCAGGTATTCACTGGCTACCTTTGATTCTTCTGGTCATCTTAGCCCTATAATACCTTTCCATGTGTGTTTTCATAAAGAAATCCATTGTACCGCACTAAACATTCCTTGAAATGCAAGGAACTTGAAATGATGATCTAAACAGTTTTATATTATGGGCAGTTAACAGATGTAGCGGGGTCTAAAAGTTCATCAGTGTTTTATACCCATGCCCAGGTATCTAAAGTAGCGCTTACTTGAACTTTAGATCTCAGATCTGTCTTGGATACTAAAACCAAACAACAAGGCTTAAATCTTCTTGGGTGCCAACTGTGTATGTATTGAATTAATAAGATCTGTCACCTCTTTTTACTGATTATTTTTTAAATTCTAGCTTTACTTTAAACCAAAATCAATAAAAATGGGACTATATATGCTAACCAACCTGGAAAATGCTTTATAACATAAATAATTTTAAGCAATTAAATGCTTTCATCAGTAAAATGGCATTTTAAGATGTCATGGAAAATTATTTATGGAAGAGCTTGCCTAAAGTACAGAAGAGCTTATGGAAAAGCTTCCCTAAAGTGCAGGCAAATTATATTTTATAGAACTATCTTTTCCTCTTGTGGACAGATGCAATCCTTGTATGTTACTGTAGCTGTTAGGTGAAACTCAAGGGCAAGACATTATATAGGAAGCCTATTTGAAGTCTGTCTGCATTTTGTTGCCACAGATCTTTAGATCTGCTAGTGCAGGGCATAGAAGATTTTGACAGACAAGGAAGGTCTTTCTACAGTGTGTTGACTGCAAACTGAGAGACTATTTTCACCTGTTCTGGTTCGTGCAGGTAGAGTTATTTGTTGGTGGATTACTTTGCTGTCTCTGTTCGGTATTTCTCTACCTTCCTTCTTTGGTCACTTCCTGCGTGGCACCCTTCATATCAAGTTGGATTGTAAATGTGCTTAAAGGATGAATATTAGAAGGGAAATAGTGTATGTGAGACACTTTGCTGCTGAGGCTTTGTGCAACAGAATCTGTCTGAAACTGATGTTGCCTGGGTCAAATATAAAACGTCTCATTTCATATTTGAAAAAAGGTTGGGTAGGGAGGGAGCAAAAGTGTTAAGGTCAGGCTTTTCCCTGATCTGCTCTAATTTTGTCTTTTCAGGTATTGAATATAACTCTGAACAGGCCTCAGATGGCCTTTCGGCAGGGCCCTGTGAACATTGTCTTTGCTATTCGAGATGATCAGAGTTTCTTAAATGGGTCTGAAATCAGTGAGCTGCTGAGGAATCTATCTGTGGTAGAGTTCAGTTTCTACTTGGGCTTTCCTGTGCAACAAATAGCTGAACGTGAGTACCTCATGACACTAAGGTTTTAGGTATTTTGCCTCCATAGTTTTGTAGTCACTGTGGATATAACTGGTTACGAAGCTTAATGTTTTTAGCTTCCTGCTTGTTCTTTCCCATACAAATCTCTATAATGGGTCTGCCATTCATTAATTTCTGCATGATATACAAAGTGAAGCTCTGGTCTACCCAAGATCAGATCAAGTAAAAGCCTGCTTGTTGTTCTCCAGTTCCATTCTTCATGGCATCACTAAATGTATTTAAGATAATTCCACAGAAGAATTTCCTTGGGACCGAAAGCAGTTGAAGCTTGTGCCATTTATTATGATCATTCAAATCTCTTTTTTGAGGAAACTCCTGGTCCCCCTTTTCTGTTCTTCTGGTACATATTTCTTTTCCGCTACCAAAGCGATGAGGTATGATAAGGTTTTTGTGCTCTCACTGTTTCCCTGCAGAAATTCGGCTGTAATTTGGTCTGATATGAACCACCTGCATGCAACAGTAATTGGATTTAATTATGCCTGTGACTCTTGTCCAGGGACAGAGTAGATTTTGCAGCAGCCTGGGAGGACAAAAACAGAAAACTTGTCCACAAGCAGCTAATAATTTTAAATTAGTTTGTGAGACCTTAAAAGACAGTACTCAGATACTGGGCACTGTTCTCTCAATCAAGAAACTAAAATGAAGTGTTGTTGCTTGCTTTTACTGTCCAAAGGTGTTTCTCTTCATTCTGCATGTTCTAGTTTGGACTCCTGTACCGTTTTACTGTTCTTAGTTTAAAAATGTTTTTTTTCTTACATTTGACACTCGTTTGGTCTAGCTTTATCCTTGTGTCCTAGAATGTGATTTGCTGTATATTTATGGGGGGGGGGTGTTATTTTGATTAAATTCCTTATTTGAAATCCCATATTCTGCCACTGCAGTGGGACTGGGCAATAAAATGAGAACAGAATTTCTTCTAAGACCAGTATATCTTGAAAGTCAAGCTGCCCTATGCTTAAAAACCTTATTCAACATACATGTGTCCTGTCCTGCATTTGGGGTTTTAGTGTGTTTAAGTGTAATTTTAAAGGCAGCTCTCTTAGAGCAGAGACTGTGTCTCTATGTGCAAGTGCCTAGCACAGTAGGAAAAAATCGGCATAATTAAAAAATAAATAATGAAAAGAATGATGCAAGGCTTTCTAGGCTTCCTCCTTGCTTACTGCATCTGTGAAGTGGTCCAGTGGATTGTTTTATTCTTTTACCATGCCACTGCCTGGAGTTGGAGCGGTGGAGATGTGTATGATGGCTTCTGTGTCCTGGTGAATGCAGGTTTCCAATGGCATAGTCAAACATATGGATCAGATTTTTCTGTAGCGGTATCTTAAAAGACTGAGGATTGTTCACACCTAAAATTTGCTACTCCAAAGTGCCTTTAACATGGAGTCAGGATTATCTTTCATTACTATTTCTACCAGCCTGGGGCTGTCTAGGTTGTGCAAACCTCAATTACAACAGGAAAAGAGGCTCCATTATACACGATGGATTTCATCATTTTGTCCTGAATTACAAAGTGCCCACAAATTTACCTATCTTGAACTCTTCAAGAATACCACTTGGGCCACATCAATCCCTGTTTTAGGTTTTTACGCCTGTTTTGAATGGGGGAGGGCCAGATTATATTTTTATATTTTTTTTAAAATAAATAATCTACATTCATTGCCAATCCAGTGTATTTAGCAGATACAGCTGGAGTACCATACTGTATGCCTCAAAGCCCTCACTAAGTTCTTGTAGATTGTCTGTGATTTTGGGGACTTTGAGACAATTTGAAAACATCTTTCAAATAAGTTCAGACTTTTTAGACATTGAGGAGTTTGAGTCCTGAATATAATGAAATCAAAGGTATGGGAGGCATTGCCCAAAGCAAAGGGGACATCTCATCTAAACTTGGCTTGTACATCGTTTGAACAAGTTATTCACTGCAGCTCTATCCAAACATAAAACAACCAGTTTTGATTTGTGCTTTTCTGCTTTGATGTCCATAGCAACAAAAGCTGTTTTTATTCCCTGGGTGATAGTATCAGTTGTCCCACCTCCCACATCTGCTGCGTCAGCAAAGAGTGAGGTTTCTCATGCAGCACAAATCTGATGCCCAAGTGATCATTTCTAAGCTTTGCATCTAGCCATGGGATCATCAACAGCTTTCAAGTTGTGGAGGCACTTTGCTAGGTGTCTTTGTATCTGCTTCCTATAAAGTTTTCCCTACTGTACTGTGGGTATTAATATTGTTTTATCTAAGGCTTAGTCCATTTTGGGACTGGAATTTAGGGACAATGTCAGGATTTCAAGAACTGGAATCAAATGACTTATTAAACAAAGACGACAAATTTCCCCTTGCTTCATTTTACAGAATGGTTTGTTTTTTTTTATAATGTGTACTAAGGCCCCGACCAACAAAGATACCTACTGATAGGCGCCTAATTTCTTTTGGTTTCAGCTTTGAGGAATGGGGCCCTATCTTGTTTGCTTTTGTCCATTTCATTTGATCTGGAGAGCAGTCAAATAATTGCAAGAAATTTGTTCTTAAAAGGCTAACATCTACTTGCAAGATAATTAGCTGGTCAAAAAGCTGATTATCCATTCTGGAAATTGCATGCAGTCCTTCCCCTTTCTGGTGGCAAGTAATTGGATATTTACTCCTCATGAATGCTGGAATGTGCCTTTACATCCATTTTTTTTATACTCCCTAGCATCCTCTTCTGCTCCTTTTGCTGCTTAGTTGCTTGCACTGTTATGCTCCGACTGGTTGGTTGAGGATTTCATTTTTTTAAAATTGGCTGTGTACATGTCTCTGTATAATGTTTTAAAATATCTTGCATACAAGGACTGATTTATAAGTGCTAGGTGAGCTGCAAACAAAGACAAGCTGTTTCAAACTCAAATGTAGCCAGTACTACAATATCACTGAAAATCCTGGGCCTTTTTAAACACATCCTTTGGAGTCTGATTCTGAGTCCTGTTTGAAAGAAGCAAGTTGTCTCTCTCCTTTTGTTCATTTCGCATCACCTTCTGCTTATAAACCTTATATTGGGTCTGTTATCTATAGTCCAATATGCATGTTCTTTAGGCTATATCTTGTTGGATAGGCCTCAGGCATTGTTAGGCACTTAAGGATGTTTGGCCAGTGCTATTCTTATTTTGAATAGCTACCTTATGCGTAGTGTACTGCATTGTGCAAGAATATTGGCAATGGGAGTGGCCACGTATGGGAACTGCCAGCATTTTTCTTTTACATATTTTCAAAGAGCCCAAAATCATTTTAATAGCTTGCCTATAATAGTGTTCTATTTCATCCTTTCTGTCCATGTTACGTATCTTTTAAAATCAGATATTGTCAATTAGCTACATCTTGGCACAGCATCTGAGCAGATTCCCATTTAGTTAGGGTTTTCAGGTGCTGTTGCAATACAACTAGTAAATAAAAATAAGTTTTGTATTTCATACAGTTAACTGCTACGGAGAAATCTGTTGCACTCTTTCCAGCCCTTAGCATCCAAATCACATGAGTCATGCCTGCAAAATCACAAGGTTGCCTTAAAATATTTTAATAATAACTTCTCTCCTTTTTATGTTACTCCTGTGGTCGCAGAGTTTTCTTCATAATTGAGAAGACTAGAAATATTTGAGAGAAATTCTCTTATTCACCTGATTTCAGTATCTGGGACTTTAGGCACCATACCAAATATGAGATTTGTCATAAACTCATGAATGTTGGAAAAAACTGACAGCTCTATAGATTCTGTTTAAAAATAAATTCAGTCAAGTGAAAGGCTTCTTTTCTCCAAACACCATGCAGTTTTAACAGGTTAAAACTAATGTTCTAGATGTGGCACAGTTTGGATGTAAGCTGGAACAGGAAACTGAAACCACTTAAGTGGCACTGAGGGACCATCTCCTGCTGCCCATGGTTAGAGGGCAGATGTCTATTCTTTTCCTGGCATGTTTAACTGTAACTGATTGTTAATATTTCTACTTGGTTTTGGCCACAAAGATCTGTATTCTCTTCCTCAACCAGTCATGAATAAATCACCTGGAATCCTCCGTAGCAGAGCCTGTTCCTACCAGTGCAAAAATCTCACTTTACGTTTAGCTGAGCGAGAAGAATTAGTATAATGGGCTTTACTTTACACTTCTAGGAGCAAAGACCTCAGGGTGACAAGTTTGAAATATTTTGCATTATTAATCCTGACCACTTTAGATAGCTCCTTTATTTTTTCAGATGTCAGTTGGAGAATATGTATCAACAGCAGTGTCTTTCTGTTGCTTATGGAGAAGACCAAGGATTATGCTGTATAACAAAGAAGTACATTTTCAGTGACAATTATGAAACAGCTTCTCTTTTATTTTTGTGCTGTTGAATATACAGCTTTTGCAAATGTTTTCTCTCCCATTTTTTTTTCAGCCTTTCATTACCCTAAACTTAACGTGTCTCAGTTGATGAAATCTTCGTGGGTGAGAACAGGTATGTATGGTCCATACGGGTAGATAGCTGTGTGGTTACTTTTGTTAGCTAGCACATGCATAATATTTGAGGGTGTTTTCTGTTTAGGACTGAATGTACTCCAAAACCAAAAGCATAATGAGATGGAATTTCTGTGAAAAATGCACTTGACTTGTCCAGAACAAACTCCAGAAATTCCTTGTTTTATTGGTTCAAAATAGCAATGCATGTCTAAAATGCAGAAACATGTGCATCCAGGTATAGAGAGGGCATTATATACCCTAGATGCTTTATAAGTTGCACATCAATTTTTAGAATCATTTTTACCTTTAATAACAACTTTCATTTTAAAAGGCATCCTGTACCAAATTATACAAGGCTATACCACAGAATGAGACTAGATACCATATGTGTAAAATTTTTTTTTTACGAGCATTAATTGAAGCAGCTGCATCACGTTTCATTGATTTATTCCTACAACTCATTTCTTCTGAATCACCTCTGATCCAAGTCAGCTGGCCATTTAATTTGCCCTGAATGTAATTATCAGAGCTGGTTGAATTCTCCCAACTGGTCAGAAATCAGGCTGCTGTGTTTGGATCTAAGCTTTGGAGCCTGTCTGCTTCATAATCTGATTCTGTTTGAGGAGAGTTCAGTTACTGCCTCTAGCCCTCCAAGCTCATTCTTGGGGTGTGCACTCCCCTCTGGATGCCCCTTCTCAGAGGTGGATCCTTTCTATCCAGATGTCCTTCACCAGTTGCTCCAGCCTACTCTTTCTCAGATCTGCACTTGTAGATATTCCAGTTAGCTGTTTAAGCCCTTTGAGGTGTTTAGCAATTGTAGGAAGAGACCCAGAGGTTTTGCAGAGTAACCTTTTAGTCACAAATCAAAATCAGAGTTTGCCCAAGCCTAACAACATAGTGGGCTAAAATGTCAAGGCATGCCAGTTTCCATACTCGGGGACACACAAAGAAATGACATAGATAGCATAGCCTGAATAATCACTTACCCATTTGCCACTGGGTCAGCTGGGAGCAGCCTTTGCCACAAGTCTGAAGTGGGGTTTAAATTCATGTCCCTGAGTCCATAGCAAACTACCACATTCACTCTGTCACCATGTCCCCAGAAACTTCTTCAGTGTACATATGCACATACATATGTGAGCATTCTCACTCCCCACAGCCCACTCCCCCCTTCTTCATAAAAGAAGCACAAAGATTTATAGATTCATACAAAAACTCTACTTGGAGAATCCTAACTACTGTGTGGGTCTGGATTTTTGTTCTCCATCCTTTCAGAACCCCCAAGTCCTTTTCCTCTCCTGCTTGACCTTTAGATTTCTTCTGTCCATCCATGCAGCAAGTCCTTAGCTTCCTCAGGTTCAGCAATCAAATGGTTGCCTCCAGCTCAGAAATCACGTTCCATTGTGTTTCCTGAACTTCCTTGAATTTGACTTTTTTTGAAGCCAGTTATAACATCTTATTTTTTGGCTGCTGAGGAATTTCTGCTTCTCCAACCCTGCAAATAATCTGGGGAGAAGAGCCAGTTTCCTTCTGCTTAGCCAGTCTTTTTAATATGTACATTGTATTGGAAGGGTAAAGTCATTCCATATTAATGACTCCTTTGATTGTTCTACAGCTGTTTCCAGAAAGGGATTGTGATAGATGGCATGGTCCTTGTCTGCAAATGATTGATTTAATGTATGCCAAGGGTTAAGGTTCATAAAAATCAATCAGAATTCGTAAGCTGTACATAGATTCCCCAAACCATCCCATTTTTCATAAAATAGGAGAGCGTCATTTCTAGAACTGTGATTCTCAATTGCAGACTAAAATTCCTGCTATTATTCATAATTTGATCTAGCCACATTAAAAAGAAAGCAAAGCAATTCTTTTGTTTATTTGATGCATTTAATTGCTTTTGATCATAGACTATTTATATTGCCATCTAATTCTGGCACACTAGGTTTGTGTGTAGAATTGGTAAAAAGACGCCAATTTTGGGGGAGAGAGGCAGTTTTGATAGTGTTTCATATTTTTGTGAAATGCCCAGTTAATTTTTTTGTTCATTTTCTTTTTAGCGAAAATCAGAAACCAAAAATTGAAAGCTTGATTATTTGAAGAATATTATTGGTTGTAAAAGTCTAAAACAAAACCAAAATATTTTTACAAATCAAATTAAAAAGAAAAAGTTACTGGTGCTTTTCAGCTCTTTAGTGGAGAATTCTAAAGAATGCAGTTGAACTTATTTTCCTGCAGATACTTCAAACCAGGGAGAGCAAATTTTGTTTGCTGTTTTTTTAATGTTGTTTAGTATCCTTTAGTTGAACTTCTCTGCATTCATTCTAACCCATGCCTTACCCTACCTTTGCCACACTTAGTAAAGGCCTTCATTTATTTTATGTTCCCATGTGTCATTCCTGGATGAATCCACTGAGTGTTGGATGCTCCAGTGACTTGGAGAGCCTTCAGGGTGATGGTGTGGTTGTCACAGCTACTAATGCTAACAATTTTTTTTTTTTTTTTGCACTGCTGCTCAACCAAGCTTACAAACAGACCTGTCACAGGCCAGATAGACTTATACTTTTAAAATACACTATCATCTTTCTGTTTTCTCTTTCAATCTCATTTTTTCTTTCTCTTATCCTTGCCCACTCCTGACTCCATGACTTTTGAATCAAAATAAAATTATGATTGAAAGAAGAAGTGTTAGAAGTGATTACATCCCTGAATTTCTTTTCAACATACACAGTTGTCTTGGAGGCAAGATTGCTCAATGATTGCTAGGACAGCTCTGATCCAGAAATATCCCCAGTGTTTTTGTTTGTTTTTATATTAATTCATCTACGAAATTAATTAAATTAATTAATTAATCAATCCTTCTACCAAAGACCAGAATTGCAATATGCAACATCTAGCTGGGTTGGGTGAGGAATTCCCACATCAGCATTTCAATGCTTCTCTTAAATAGTCCAGCAGAGGTCAGTAGAGAATGATTCAAGACTTGCATTTGACCATTGAACAGAAGACACGGAGAACTCGTTTTACTGATTTGCTTATTCTGGGATTGCTTTCTTCCAAATGTAGTTCTCCTGGGTGTCATCGACCAGCGAATTCAGGAGGATGTGTTTCAGGCTGAGATGGAGCGGAAACTGGCTCAGCTGCTGAATGAAGCTTTGACCAGGGGGCGAATATGGAGGCGGGCCAGTTTTGTAGGGAGCAATATTGTGCAGGTACTGAATGTCTGGACCTGGAGCCAAGGATGAGAAAATGATGGGAATAAACAACTGAAACAGTAAATAATACCTAGCATCTGAGCAGAGCTGAGATGCAAAATAAATGCACAATACAGTTGCTTTGTAACTAGTATTCACATAAGGTGTTGCAAGGTATCTGGAAAGCCAGGTAGGTTTACACCTAACTAAATCAGCGGTGTATAGTATAAGCTTTTGTAAGCAGTGGGTTTACTTCATTAGATCATGTGAAGGGACTGCAGTAAAAAGAATTGCTAAATAGAAAGCAGTGATTAGAATGCAAAGGTGAAGGAAGCGGGGAGCAAAAAGAAGAGGGCTCTGCTGAGAGAGGCAAGGTGGATAGGAAGTAAAGAGGAATAGCAAAGCAGTTACCCTATTGAGGGATATAGGGTTTACAAAAGCTAGTCCAGGGATAAGAATCTGTAGTCTCGGGTTAAACCATAATTAACACAATCCAGTCTGTGGATGATTTCTTGTTCTGTAATATCCTATTGAAGTTCATTTTAAAAGTGGTGTTGTCTAAGAACAGCCACTCTGAGCGATGGAATTGCTGCTTTCTCTTTAGCAGCTCTGCTTTCTGCAGTCCCTTCACAACATCTAGTGAAGTAAGCCCTCTGCTTATGAATGTTTATACTATACATCTCTGATTCAGCTAGTCTATAAAGGTGCAAATTTACCCTGCCTCCTACCTGACTTGGCTAATATTGCTAAACTACCTCTCTCTACAGGTCATCTAGCCATTCTGTTCTCCTTACTAACTGTAAGTGGTAATGGCAATTGGAACCGTTGGAAGCTTTAAGTAGTTATAAAGTAAATCACATGATTTCTTGAGGATTGTTTTTAAAAATGCTTAATAAAATTCAACCTAATCTGAAAACTGAGCATGTTTGTAATTTGACTGAGATGCCCTGCAAAGGATGATAATGCCCCTTTGAATCAAAGGCTGTCTTGTTAGAGCAGCTGTTATGCAGCTCTCTCAATACTTCTAGATACTCGGTAGTATTTTGTAGTGCATAACTATGAAATAGGATAATGTGCTTGAACTCTGGGTGGCACAATTGTCATGCAATTAAGGTACCTTGTTAAACAAAAGAACATACTCCACCCTTTCACTGCCTGTTTGGCCCTGTACTCCAGGTCATAAGAGTTGCAGTGAAAGACATAGTATTAATTGTGCCAAACTTTGTACACAAGCCACCTTCTGTCATACTCTGGTTCTGTTTTATAGTTTCATCATAAACAGTGGTTTCTACTTGTGGGAGAAAGGGAGGGTCAGGGGCTGGAAACCAAGTTCTTAACTGCAAAAATTTGAAAATTTACCTTGTTGTAAGCTCCAAGCTCTCCTATATGTTTCTTTATCACTCAGATCAACACACTGAAATTCAATCTACCTTGTTTAATGTGGAAACTGTTTAAAAAGACTTTTTTAGCTAATCCATCATCAGCTGACTTCACAGTTATCATCGGCAGTTCAGTCATCACCTTCATTCAGTGTAACCCTACAGTTTTCCCTCCCGCTTTAATCTCCATATGTTCAACCTTTTTCCCCCTTCTCCTTCTCTCCCCCCCCCATCTGTTTTAATGTGAGGGTTTTTTTGCTGTTGTTTTTCCTTTTGCACAGATGTAATTTAGTGTGAATACAGTGTTTGTTTTGGATTTTTCATTCCCAACGTACTCTTATGTGTGTGTTATATTTTATTCCCCAATTCTTCCTCTGAATATAAATAAAATAAGCCTTGTGTTGCTCACAAAAGATGGTACCATATGTAAAATACATAGGCTGCATATAAGAAGTTACTGTTTTATTAAGTCAGTGGTGTTCAACCTTTTTGCCTAGCAGGCCAGATGGGCAGTGCTCATTCCATCTGTGGGCTGGATCCAGATGGCAGTCCTGATCCGGCATGTGGCGGTCATGGCAGGGCCCCATCCTGGCCATGGTGGGGCCGAGGGTGGCAGGGGGCATCCTGGCAGGGGCCTTGACCCTGCAGGATGGAGGGGAAGAGGGCTTGACCTGGCCTCATGGAGGAAAGGGGACATGGCTGGGCCCCAACCTAGACCCACTGGGGGAGAGGAAGGGCCAACCTCATCCAGCCCAGGGTGGGAAAGGGTGTAACTCAAGGCTTATACAGCTGTAGGGGTGGGAGGAGGGTGCATAACCTGGCCTCAACCTGCTGCACAGGGCTTGGGGTTTGGAAATTTGTCAGTGCGGGAGGGTGGCTGTATTTATTGCCACTGCTCCCCTGCTGCTAAATTTCCCAGTCCGTGAGGATCTCCACAAGATGGATTCCTATGGCTCCATGAGCTGCATTTGGCTTGCAGGCTGGAGATTGAGCACCTCTGCTTTAGGCAATAGAGCACCAGTTGTTGTGTATTGTTTGCATGCACCGGTGTTCGAGAAATCCTTTTCTAGTTTAGAGAAAGCATTTCACTGGGTGACAATGCAATGCTTGGCTCATGGAGATGGTTTTACACTTGCTATGTGTGATACATTCTGTGGGCCAGGCCTTGCCCGCCTAACCCTAATAACCGCTCCCCGAACCATCTTTTTGTATCGCTCCGCTTTTGCAAAGGGGCTATAAAGTTTCCATAACTGGGCAACTGTACAGTACAACTAGTACAGCCTCCTCCACACTCCACAACATAAGCTCTGCCTCTTAAGCACTCCATCACTCCCTTCAGTTATGTATGCCAACGCTGCACAGCAGTAATACAGATATTATTACAGTAATTGATGAAAGGATATGCGAAAGTGGAAGGAAGAAGATTCCATATTTTGGCACGTGGCTTGGGGTATATGGTAACCGTGATGTGGTAAGGTGTGCGCCTGTGAGTGAAGAAGAGGGTCTATCTGTGGCTTAACTTCTCATTTCTTTGCTCTTGCAAGCTAGTGACAGGTATGTTGTTTACATACCAGTCAGAACTGCTTCATGGCAATGCTGTGCATTTTTATATTCATGTATTTCCAACAAACTTTGTGCGATCATAGTAAAGAAGGCTAAAGGGACTTCATCTGCCTTGTTCAGGGTAGCAGTCTTTGTTAAGAGGCCCTTAAAGTCATCAGATATGCACAGTGTCTAAAGCCTTCCAGCTGGTTATTATACAAAGATCAATTCTCTCTGTTTTTGTGCAGTGTTCATACAAATGTTTCACAAAGCATTTCACATATTATGACTGCTTCATTCAAATACAGGCCCACAGGCATGATGTAGGTTATGTTATATCATGCAGACTTATGGCAGTGCCATGAGACATGTTTTATGAATAGTCTGTCACATCAGTTCACATACACTGTTAAAAAAAAAAATCTACCAGAAGCTTATGTTAAGATGCTTAATTTATATTGCTTTCAAATGGCACCTTTCAAGTTTATTTCAAATCTGATCTTTTGAAACCTGGGAGAAAGGAGACTGAATCCTATTAACAAGTAGCAGTTGGGATAAAGTGGCATAAAGAATGGCAGCTGGCACAAAGTGGCAAAAGGATTGGAAAACTATAGAAATTAAATGACATTGGACTGTTAATATTTAATTATCCAAACATTATTTGAGGAAATAATATTTACAAAGGCATGATAACACTTTATCACTGTTGAGTTCATTTTTTTAATTTAAAGCACAGGTTCATTTTCTTTATTTTGTATAAACAGATTGTGTCCCAAATTACTTGCAGATTATGTGCTGTCAAAGATGAAGTTTTCTTAGGATTTTGAGGTTTTTAAAATGGACCCTTTAAGAATTTTGCTGTCCAGTCTTTTTTTTTGTTGGAGCCTGGTGGCTAATTTTCACTCCTCCAGTGGCTGCCTTAACTGGCAGGCTAGCAATACCAGTATTTTCCAGCCCGAGAATCTGTTTGGTGGGCCAGAATGGTGGTTCACTTAAGGACAGAGGCTGGAAATGGATGTTGCCTTTGTGATGCCATAAAAAGCAAACAGATATCCATGCTTCTTGTCGCACCACAAATGTCTACATTTGTAACCATGACAATAGGTGGAAAGAAATTGTGCCACTTTTTTTTTTCTTTTTTGCAGTGGATGTTTGTTTGCTTTATGGTGGGGAGAGCACAGGCAGCCTGGAGTATGCACACTCTTTAGCCCCTAGGCAGGTGGTCCTGGGACTTCAGGGTCCCAATTCTGTGCGCCCCAGGAATTTCTCTGCAGAATCAGGCCCATGAAGCCCTAGGGATGCCTCTGAGTTTCCCAGCTTGTAGAGGTGCCCCTTGGGAATCTCCTAGTACCCTGACTCAGGACAACAAGTGACATCTGTCACCCAGTGAAGTGGATCAGCTGTGAGGGGACACATCCTGGCACAGCTGATTCCATTCCAAGGATGACATCTGTTCATAGCCACAGATAACAGCCTTTAACTTCCCCAGTATTTCCTGACTCTATAGGCTTATGCAATAACTTGCTGTACCCAAAGACAGACTGTGTGTTTGTGTATATGTGTATTGCCCATTTCCCATATGCTTCATGTTGCAGTGTTTACTAAGGAGGACCAGGGTTCAGCTTGACTTAATTGCATAAGTGCTCAAATCTCTCTCTCTCTCTCTCTCTTTCCCTCTCTTTTTAAAAATAAAGCAGAAAAAATGTTTTTTGGTTATTTTTACTGAGAGATGTACATATTTCAAAGGGAGAAAAAATCCTGCTATTCTTAGATTTCAAATAACCTGCAGTTTAATCCTGAACTTATCCATTTGTAGTGTCCTTACTGATGAATTGGCCATTGACTATGGGATCCCATTGGCTCATGACACAGTGCAAATGTTTTGTGAGTTCAGAATGCTTTGAGTTCTTCCATCACCTGGATTTTTCTACAATTTATGGACTAGAACTGGTTACCACAGCAACACTTGTCACTGACCTATGTACTCTTTTGAAAACTTTTTAAAATTAAATTTTAGTGGCACTGGAACAAAGTTAAGTTTTTATTCTTTACAATTTGAAACATGTAGACAAGGCTGAATGATTTTTTTTCTATTTGTTTATAGTGTATTGACATTTTTGCTTTTTCACACAGTTCCTCTCCTTTCTTATCCTTTGTGCTCAAAACTTTAATATAAAATGCTGCTTAATGCATGCAAAGCATTCCCATTTGTCTGGCAAACTGGATTTCTGTGCATGCTTGATGCTTTTAGCGCTGTAAAGGACAGACCTTCAAAACTGTAAGGCAAATAATTTGAAATGTTACAGAAGACACAAAATGGAAAAATGACACAAAGCTCAATGCACAGAAAGCATGTATCAATTTTTCTGTCTTCAGTACTTTTGTATTGTGAAATAGATCTATAAATGCTTTGGATGGAAGGAGGTGTATGCAGCCAGATCACTCAGAGTTCTGTGAAAGTAGATATTGATAACCACACTTGACAAATAGGGAAGGGAGTCACAAATAGTGTTGCCATTTCAGAGTTAACTGCACCTTTAACTCACTTGGGTGTCTTTGAGGAAACCCCACAAAGATTTCTTCCCCTCCAAACTGGAGAGTTAGTATGTATTCTTCTGCAATATACTATGATTGCCTCAGCATCTGTAAGACTGCTCTTAGCCCCCTATACAGTCAACCTGAATAAGAAGTGGCATAGCATGTAAAATTGTTACCAGACAGAGCATCTAAGTCTTGAGTGGCTAGTCTTTTTTTGCTGCAAGCTGTAACTGAACTCTTCCCCCATCACTTCTGCAATGACCCCAAATTAAGGTAGAGTTGAACAAATTGTACTAATCTAATTGGATCATTGAAAGAGTCAGAACAATAATAATGTGCTCAGACCTTAAATGGAAGTGATGCTACTGGATATTCAAATGAAGCAGATCTAGGTATCTTTACTTTCCTTGCTGATACTATTTTTCTATCTTCATTTGAAGACTGGTTGCTTAGTAGTAGGCAGAAGGGGTGAAGGACATAGAATGAAAGATGAACAACTTTTTTATTGGGATCCCTTCTTTTATCTTTTTACTGTAAATTTGTCCATCTTGTTAGATAAATAATAAAATGCCTTAAATATAAATTGCCTTTTGTTGCTAGGTAGAACATTAAATATATAGGATATAATCATGATCTCTTTACCCTTGAGCCCAGTAATACTTCTCTATTTTAAGGGGTAATTCTGTCATACTTTGTTTTAAGGTCAGATGTTACAGCAACTTCAGCTCCCACATTGCATTGAAATCTAACTCACAGGTTGCAAGGTTAGATACGATCTTAGTGTTCCCTTTATGTTCTGTTAATACAAGAATTAATTTTGATAGGACTGTTGAGAGAAAATTAAAAATCTAAATTCCTCTGCATATTGTTTTCAAATGTCTGTACTAAAATTAACTGTTTGTTTGTTTTTATTCTAAAAATGAATATCATCCCTCATTTTGTTACCCTAATGAGGTAACTGAAAGCCTTTCAAAATAATTGTTTTCCTTCCTTTGTTTTACAGGGAAACCTAGTTTTTCTATACCTAGGAGAACCTTTTTGCCATGTATATGCTGACTTAGGATAGTGTTTAGTTGAAGCTGGTTCCCACCCCCCAGAGAAGAGCCACCAGCCCTACTGGTATGAACTAGGATATTACAATGCATTCCCCCAGTAGTGGGGTTTTTTTATTAGAAATTGCCTGCTCTATCTGGTCTAGGGGCAGGCTCTGTATGCAGCATGGTTTTCAAACCAGGTGGAGCTGGTGTTTCATAGAGTGCAGTCCCGAACCATCCAGAGCAGGCATTAGATCCAGCATGTGGGGAGATCCAAGGATCACCTTCCATCCACCCCAGAACCAACTGGAGTGGGTGCCACATGTGGCATGGGTTCTAGAGCAGGCACTGCATGCAGTTGGTCCTGCACACAGGGCCATTCCAACATGTGCCAGGAGACCCAGGGCCAGCACATGGGGGAAGGGGAAGATGATATGGCTCTTCAGACCAAATCTCTGATACCCGTGGATTCAAATCCTTTTGTGTATTTTGCAGAACTTTAAATTGAACTAGCCATATAAATGTTTTATTAAAAAGAAGTTAAAATATGTTAGATTTAGTTTTAGAACACAGCTCCTGAGAGTCTCATTTACAGTTTAGATGTTCATTGATTAGAAAGTATCTAGAAGGGTTTGTCAAAACACACTTTTTTACTTATAATGGTATTACAACTTCACTGAAGGAATGACTTCCTAGAGTATCATATAAATGTTTATTTTCTTGTCTGAGGGTTAATTAGGAAGACACATAAGTTTACTATTTAGCTGTTCTAGTTAAGGATGGACAGATGATTCCTTTACAGCAAATAGAAAGCCTATGTTTTTGGATAATGTGTAAATATGTCTCAATAAAATTATTTGAAATTAAAACAGGTAAAACAAGTTAAAATGCGAAATTATGATAGGTATTTAGAGAAGAGCAAGTGAAATCAAACCATATTTCTGCTGCACTGTTTTGTCAGAGACCTTCCAATGAAAATGGACACATTTAAGGTGGGCATGAAACATTTTGGATTTTCAGACCAAAGAGAGTTCTGTTTCAAAATATAAACCTTTAATTTTTTTTTAAGCCCTCCCCTATAATGGACCTTCATAGAATTAAGGCTATGATCCCAAAAACTGCTTCCAAGATCTTAAGATCTTACATGCAGTTGTCAAAAATCCATGAACAACCAGTGGAATGCCAGAACAGCAAGAGAACCCATTTTGTTCCCAGAAACTGCTAGGGTATTACAAGTCCTTGCCTTCAACTACTAACTATTGTAAACAGTGCAGTTTGAAAACAATTTCTTTTTTAGCTGGCACAAATCTGAATAGTAGAGTCCTTCCAACTCCTATTCCCACATCAACAAATCTGTACATTAACATCAGCATTGGGAAACAAAGTCAGAAAAGCCAGGAACTTCACATTTATTCTCAAAGTGAATAGTGTACACTAATGGTGCTCAACCTTTTTGGTCAGCAGACTGGATGGGCAGTGCCTAATCCCTCCATGGGCCGGAACTGGCAGGGCCCCATCTGGGTGCACAGAGGGGGAAGGGGGGCAGCCTGGTCCCAATTCAGCTGCTCAGTATAGAGGGGTTTGGGCCAGCCAGAACCTGGCCGTGCATGGGGGGAGGGGCTGTGACCTGGGCCCAATCCAGCCTTGCGGGAGGGAGGGAGCATGGTTCAGCCCTGATCAAGCCTCATCAAGGTGGGGGGTAAAGGGCATGGCCTAGCCCTCCAAGTGGGGTTGAGGAGGTGACATGTCTCCTCCCCAGACCAACCACATGGGCAGAGGGGGCATGGCTCAGCCCCAACCTGGCCAGGCAGAGGAAAGGGAGCATGGCTCAGCCCAGCCTCCTGGGGAGAAGGGAATGCAGTCTGGTCCCAACCGGGGGCCAGGAGGGAAGGGGGCATGACCTGGCTCCAGTCTGACCCTGCGGGGAAAGCATTGTAGTCCAGATTAGATTCACTCTATGGGGCTTGGGACATTGGCGGCAGGGAAAGGTGGCAATACTGCCACTGGTCCCCCATCACCAAATTTCCCAAGCCATGGAGAGCCCCATAGGCCAGGATTCAAGGGTTGATGGACTGCATTTGGTCTGTGGGCCAGAGGTTGAGCACCCCTGCTGTACAGTATAAGCTGCTGCTTTCTCAGTTACAAGACAGCCGCTTCTGTAGATTTCTCAGTGTGCTGAAGCACTTGAATACTCACTTTTATCATTTGGATGCTGATTTATTATTGAACTGGTATAATCTTCCATTGGAACAGTTCCATTTGAAGTCTTTTCTAAATAAGTGTGGTAGTAGTAGTAATAATAATATGTTGTTGTTATTGAAACAGTGATGTCATGTTTTAGTTTGGGTACAAATTATTATAATTTATAAACGCAGAAAAATCGGTTGCCATCCAGATTTGTTCAGCATTAAGTAAAAGTTGCTAAAATCAGGGATATTTGCCTCTGTAGAATTAGGTTTTTTGTTTTCTTTTGTTTTGTTTTGGGTTTTTTTGCTGTGTCTTTTTATCCTTACAGTATTCCAGTGACCTTTACACTGTATGGTATACACTGCTGGTCAGGTCAGAGTACCACCAATTTCCAAATTTCAGCAAGCAGCCCTTATTCAAGTTCTGTGATGTGCACAGTCTCCTAGACATTAGAATTTGGCTTTTTCAGCCACAGGTTGGCACACTGGGATCTAATTTGGAGCTTTTTGCTCTTGATTCATTGGGGTTGGAGCCTGTGGCAATTAAGAGAAGCAGTGATTCTTCCTTCATGAAGCTGTACCTGCTGTCTTTCTTTATTAAGTCCTTATATGATGCAAGCCCTGTAAATGTATAAGTGGGGAGTGAATTGAAGGGAAGCCAAAAGGAAAAAGATGAAGTTTAAAAAGTATTTTTCTTTTCAGATTGTGAATGTGTCACGGTTAGAGGGTGCTGATTTCCCTGTAGAGCTGGTCTACTTTGTGGAGGATCAAGATGGAGAGAGGCTTAGTGCTGTAAAATGTTCAGACCTAATCAACAGAGTCAACATCCAGAGAGCTGCCATCATTCTTGGCTACCGGATTCAAGGCACAGTTGCACAACGTAAGTCGCACCAAATCTGCATTGGTACCAGTGAAGAAAAGGAAGGGTGACCCTACTTATGAAAAGTTGGGGACTTCCACAAAACAAAATCTGCTGCCTGTCACATCATAGAATTGTGAGATTGTAAGGGACCTTTTAGATCATTATTCCAACCTCCTTCATGGATGTGGAGAATACACTGTTCCGTACCCACCCTACTCATCCAGCCTGTGCTTAAAAATCTCCTATGAAGGAGATTCCACTGCTTTTCTAGGCAACTTTTTCCGTTGTCCCACTGCTCTTATACTTAGGACACTAAATTAATTTAAATTTTCTTTGTTGCAGTCTTATCCATTCCTTCTTGCCCTGCCCTGTCTAGGAACAAATGTTCTCTCTCTTTCTTATGGTGGTCTTACCAATGTTTGGAAACCGCTATCATGTCCCCTGTCCTCCAGACTTAACGCACCTTGTTCCATTAATCTGTTCGCATACAATTTGCATTCCAACCCCTTTATCATCTTTGGTCTCTCATCTGTGGATCCTCTCCAGGGTTTCAACATTCTTTAGAAAATGCCTAAACCTAGACACAATACTCTATCTGAAACCTAACCAGCTCCAAGTAGAGTAGTGCTATTTCTACTCTGCATTTATGATGTTAGGGATGGCTACATCATGGCTGCAACGAAACTCCTACTACATGATGTTAGTTATAGATGTCTGAAGTGCATGATTTATATATGTGAGATGATGGCTGATACAGAAGCTCTAAAACAGTACAGCTTGGAATTCATAGCCAAGTAGATTTGTGACTAAGATGTCTTTAAATCCATCTTCATATCCTCTTGATCCTGAGAGGTTCTGGGGTCAGAACTTAGACAATCCTGGAGAACTAAATGATAGCAGCCTCCCAGGGCTGCTGTTCTAAATGCTATTGTCCTGCCTTCACAATGCCCCTGAACTTGTAGAGCTATCCTCTGAAGGCAGCCACAGTGTAGAGGTCACTTCTCGGCCTCTTGAAGGCTCAGATCAAGTGTTTATTGTGCAAAAAATCAGGGGGTTGTAAGTATAAAACAGCCTTAGGACTTTAGAGGAAATACCAGTTGTTGAACAAGCCCGACATTTTTTTTTCAGCTTGTTCTCATATTTTTATTCATTTAACTGACATTATAATTCAAAACAATAATTTAAAACCATGTGAAGATCTTAAATAATAAATGTTTTGTTTTGTTTTAAAGATTTCCCTATTCTTACTGGGAGAGAGAACCAACAGAAGGGTGAAAACTTACTCTAACAAAGGATACAGTGAAACTGACTGTTCACAAAGTACTGTCAAATGTACCAAGTAAAAATAAATGAAACATAGCAAGAATTATTTTCCTCCAGTCTCTAGATACACTATCTGAATGTATGAGAACAAATTGCAAAATGAATTTGCACAGAAATATTGTTTTTAATTTGAAATTGTTCCTTTAAAAATCGGTTTCAACTGAAAATGTTTTACATGCTATTGTTTCAGTTAACAGTTAAAATTAATATCAATGCAGTGGATTGAAAGAAAATATTTGTCTCTTCCAGGCTTCTTCTTTTACTTTGTGCGCACAGTTAGCTTCACTGTAACTCCTAGATTTCAAATTGATTATGATCCTTTGCAAAATTAAATAGATTTGTCCAAAATTTGAGGTTAGTGAGAAAGAGAATAGACAGCTGATAATAGCAAATTTAGGGCGCAGGCAGGAATGCTAAAAAAATTCTTCCACGTAATTGTTGTTGATATGTAAAACTTTTAAATGTGTTTTAGCAAGTCACCTTGGCTGAAGCATTTTGTTATGGTTTGAGTAATCAGGTTAAATGATCTAATGAAAACCCTGTTGTCCAGTCTGTTTTCTAATTTACTACAAATGTAATTCTTAGTTAGCAATTGTAACAGCATAGAAATAATAGTGTGTATGTGTGTGGGTGTTATGTATGTGTATATCGTTAATATATATATATGGGTGGAGGGGTGCATGCATGTGTGTGTTTTTAATGTATATGCATATATATGTGAATGACAGCTAGCAGTATATATAACTAAATACAACTCTTGTCTCCCTTCCACTCTCTTCTAACTGTAGCTGTGGAGAGAGTGAAACAGTCATCTTCTGAGTCACAGAACAACAGCCTGTGGATTATCGTTGGTGTGGCCGTTCCTGTGGCTGTGGTGCTGCTTATCATTATTATTTTGTACTGGAAGCTGTGCCGAACAGACAAGCTGGAGTTTCAGCCGGACACAATGAGCAATATTCAGCAGCGACAGAAGGTAAAAGCGTGATGGGAAAATATGTGGGTTGAGGGGTATTCTAACTGCTCCAAAATGTGACAGTCTAACAAGCAGGTAGGGCCAGATCCTGTGCCCTCTGTCAGGCTTTCTGTTCTACTTTACTTGAGTCCCTGAAAAACCATTAATATGTCTATTTTGTGTGATCTTACCATAAAGCTAAGTCACAGAGATTGCTTGCAGATATAAAACCCCTCCCCTGCCAAAAAACAAAAAAGTTGATCGAATCAGCTATTAAATAAAAGCACCAAAAAGCCCTGCTGAAGCACCTATAGAGATAGATATAGACAGATATATAGATATTCACTTTTCTAACCTTGCCTCTTTCCTGTGGATACCCCACGAGCCAAACTATTAGGGGTGTGCGAAATGGGTTGTATTCGATTTGGATTTGGCCCGAATCGGGGACAGTGATTTCATTCACTGATTTGGATCACTGTCCCCGATTCAATTCGGCTGAATGTGAATCTGAAGATTCGAAGCTGATTCAGAGAATCATCAATTCGGCCATAGACATAGCTTTAAATGTTTTTTTTTCTACATACCTCGAGGTACCAGGTGTGGCTCATGACATCTGTGATGCTGGGGCATCCCATAGGAGCATGGGGGGCCCCCTGTGTGGTCAGCAGCAAACCTGGAAGTGGATTGGAAGTAGTTCTGGTCCACTTCCAAGTTTGCCACCGAATGCGCAGGTGGGCCCCCTCCTGCACCCCCATGGCTTGAGGATTGGATGCAGGTGGACCCAGGGTGCCCCCCCAGCCCTAGGAGGCACCAGTTGCTGACTTGGGGGGCACAGGGGAGCCCCCCTGCGTGCTCCCCGGGGGATCTGGAAGTGGACCAGAAACGCTTCTGGTCCATTTCTAGATCTGCTGCCAAGCACGCTGGGGAGCTCCCTGTGCTTCTGTGGGACGCTCCATCCACCCCAGCATCAGTGTTCACGAGCTGCCCGGTATCTTTAGTATGTAGAAAAAACACTTGAAGTTGTGGCTATGTCTGAATCACCGAATCTCTCCAAATCGATTTGGAGGGTTCCGATTCGATTTAGAGAGATTAAAAGGTCTCCTGATTCGATTCGGAATTGGAGATTCATAGATTCATAGATGTTAGGGTTGGAAGGGACCTCAATAGATCATCGAGTCCGACCCCCTGCATAAGCAGGAAAGAGTGCTGGGTCTAGATGACCCCAGCTAGATACTCATCTAACCTCCTCATGAAGACCCCCAGGGTAGGGGAGAGCACCACCTCCCTTGGGAGCCCGTTCCAGACCTTGGCCACTCGAACTGTGAAGAAGTTCTTCCTAATGTCTAGTCTAAATCTGCTCTCTGCTAGCTTGTGGCCATTGTTTCTTGTAACCCCTGGGGGCGCCTTGGTGAATAAATCCTCACCAATTCCCTTCTGTGCCCCCGTGATGAACTTATAGGCAGCCACAAGGTCGCCTCTCAACCTTCTCTTGCGGAGGCTGAAAAGGTCCAGGTTCTCTAGTCTCTTCTCGTAGGGCTTGGTCTGCAGGCCCTTGACCATATGAGTTGCCCTTCTCTGGACCCTCTCCAGGTTATCCGCATCCTTCTTGAAGTGTGGCGCCCAGAATTGCACGCAGTACTCCAACTGCAGTCTGACCAGCGCCCAATAGAGGGGAAGTATCACCTCCCTGGACCTATTCGTTATGCATCTGCTGATGCACGATAAAGTGCCATTGGCTTTTCTGATGGCTTCGTCACACTGCCGGCTCATGTTCATCTTGGAGTCCACTAGGACTCCAAGATCCCTTTCCACCTCTGTGCCACCCAGCAGGTCATTCCCCAGGCTGTAGGTGTGCTGGACATTTTTCCTCCCTAGGTGCAGCACTTTGCATTTCTCCTTGTTGAACTGCAGCCTGTTGTTTTCTGCCCACTTGTCCAACCTATCCAGGTCTGCCTGCAGCTGTTCCCTGCCCTCCGGCGTGTCCACTTCTCCCCATAGCTTTGTGTCATCTGCAAACTTGGACAGAGTACATTTGACTCCCTCGTCCAAGTCGCTGATGAAGACATTAAAGAGTATCGGTCCAAGGACCGAGCCCTGCGGGACCCCACTGCCCACACCTTTCCAGGTCGAGACCGACCCATCTACCACGACTCTTTGGGTGCAACCCTCTAGCCAATTCGCCACCCACCGGACTGTGCAGTCATCCACATCACAGCCTCTTAACTTGTTCACCAGTATGGGGTGGGATACCGTATCGAAGGCCTTCCTGAAGTCTGAGTATACGACATCCACCCCTCCTCCTGTGTCCAGGCGTTTCGTAACCTGGTCATAGAAAGAGACTAGGTTGGTCAGGCACGATCTGCCCGCCACAAACCCGTGCTGGTTTCCCCTCAGCATAATTTGCCCTGCCGGGCTCTCATAAATGTGAGCCTTGATTAATTTTTTCAAAGACTTTACCAAGGATGGAGGTGAGACTGACTGGCCTATAGTTGCCTGGGTCCTCCTTCCTCCCCTTTTTGAAAATGGGGACCACGTTAGCCCTTTTCCAGTCCTACGGGACTTGGCCCGTGCGCCACGAGCGTTCGAATATTCCCGCCAGTGGCTCTGCAATGATGTCGGCCAGTGCCTTCAGCACCCTCGGATGGAGCCCATCCGGGCCTGCCAACTTAAAGGCATTCAGTTCTTCCAAATGACTCTGCACCACCTCAGGATCTACGTATGGAAGTCTGGCGCCTTGCTGCTGCCTCTCTACAACCCCAGTGAGAGACTTGTCGTGCCCCTCACTTAGGAACACTGAGGCAAAGAACTCGTTGAGGAGTTCAGCCTTGTCCCCCCTATCTGTCACCAATTGTTTCTGCCCATTTAGCAGTGGTCCTATTCCTCCCTGGGCCTTCCTTTTACTCCCAATATATCTAAAAAACAATATCTTGTTGTCTTTTACTTGGGTTGCCATCCTCAGCTCCATGGTAGCTTTGGCCCGCCTAACTGCCTCCCTACAAGCACGAGCAGAGGAGGTATATTCATCTTTAGTGATCTCACCCTGTTTCCACTTTTTATGTGCTCCCCTTTTGGCCCTTAGGCTGCCCTGGATTTCTCTGGTCAGCCATGGAAGCCTCCTGGCCCCTTTCCCTCTTTTGCCTCGCTCGGGGATCGTCTTGCTTTGTGCCCGAAGGATCATTTCCTTTAGGCACAGCCACCCTTCTTGGGCTCCCATCCCTTCAAAACTCCTACTCTGCAGTGCGTCCTTGACTAATCGCCTGAGTGCATTGAGATCAGCTTTCCTAAAGTCTAGCACTTTCACCCTACTAGTTACCGTACCCACTCGCCGTCTTATGTTGAATTCTATTATAAGGCGATCACTGTCTCCCAAATGGCTACCGATCTGGAGGTCCCCTATCATGTCATCTCCTGTTACCAATACCAGATCCAGTATGGCATTCCCCCTAGTGGGACCATGCACCTCCTGTGTCAGGTGGAGGTCCTGTATACAGGTTAGAAACCTGCGTGAGCGATGGGACCTTGCTGTCTGCGTCTCCCAGATGTCCGGGTACTTTAGGTCCCCCATGACTACCGCCTCTTTAGCTTTTATGGTCTCCGAGAGTTGCCTCAGGAGCCCCGCATCTATTTCTTCCCCTTGGTGTGGGGGTCTGTAGCAGACCCCTACCACCAAATCCCTTTCTCCTTGCCCCCCATGTAGCCTAACCCACAATCCTTCTACTTCCTCAACCTCGGATTCTGTCTTGATGAGGGTTGATGTATATTGCTCACTGACATAAAGTGCAACCCCCCCCCCCTTTCTTCCCCGACCTGTCCTTTCTATACAATCTATAGCCCTCAATATGTACCGCCCAGTCATGGGATGAATCCCACCAGGTCTCTGTTAGCCCCACTAAGTCATAGGTGTTTAGTGCAAGCAGGAGCGCTAATTCATCCTGCTTGTTCCCCATGCTCCTAGCATTAGTATATAGGCATTTGAGCCCTGCGACTGGTGCCTTTGCTGCCCCCCCGCTCCGAGTCTCAAGGGGCCCATTGTTTCTTACCTTCTTGTTTCTTACCTGTTCTGTAGTGCTGGTCTCCCCATGGCTTTCAGGTTTCCAACGTTCTCCTTCTTCAGGCTGGGCTGTCCTTGTGGGTGCCACATGGTTTGGTGGTCTACAGCTTCCCCTGCCCTCGTACTCCCCTCCCCCCGACGAGCCTAGTTTAAAGCCCGCCGGAGGAGATCCGCCAACCTAGTAGAAAACACACGCTTACCTTTGGGGGACAGGTGAAGCCCATCCCAGCTGAGCATGTCCCTCGTCGTGATGTGCGGGTCATTGTCCAGGAATCCGAAGCCTGCCTCGAGACACCACTGCCGAAGCCGCCAGTTGGTCTCTCTGATGCAGTTCTCCTGCCGTCTTCCTCGTCCGGTCACTGGTAGGATGGAAGAGAAAACCACCTGTGCCCCGAACTCCTTTAGCACGCCACCCAGAGCACTGTAGTCCGCCATCAGGTGATCGGGGGTTCTCCTGGCCGCATCATTAGTACCCACGTGGACTAGGACCATGGGGTAATAATCGGTGGGCTTGATCCTGGCCTGGATTACCTCTGTCACATCCCGAATCTTTGCTCCAGGGAGGCAGCATACCTCTCGTGCCGAGGGGTCCTGGTGACAGATGGGTCCTTCCGTACCTCTCAGGATGGAGTCGCCTATGACGAGCACTCGTCACCTCCTCCTCTGGGTTCTCGTGGATCTCTTGATCTGTTCGGAGTGTGGAGAACGTGGTGTTTCTTCTTGCCCAAGGGTTTCCTCCTCCCCTTCCATCTCCTGCCGGGTCGCCAGGGCCTCGTACCTATTCACCAGTTGGACTGGAGAAGCTGGTACTGGTTCGCTGCGAGCTGCTCCGGTCCTGGCTGTGACCGTCTGCCACTCTGCTGTGGAGGGCACTCCCCGGGCTGCTTCTTCCTTTGGTGCCTGGGCCTGCAGGGAAAGGAAATATCTGTCAATTTCATCCTCCGCCTCCCTGATCCCCCTCAGCCTGCTAACCTCCTCCCGGAGCTCCCTCACCTGCGCCTCCAGAGCCCTAAGCCGGACAGGTGTGGGGGCCCCCCAATCTCTGCCCCCCCCGGCCCTGCTGGGGATCCCCCACAGGCCAGGAGGTAGGGGGACATCAGCTCCCCCATGGGCTTGGTCTGGGTGGAGGCCTCAGACCAGCCCTGGGTAGCCTTGTCCCCCTGGGCAGAGGCCCTAGCAGCACTCCTCGTCGACACCATTCTATAAGCTGCTGGTTGTAGACCTGTGCGGTGTCTACGCCCTACCCTTACAGGAGTCCCACTCCTGGCCCTTCCTGCCCACCCGCCGGCACGAACGCCTGCACAAGCACCGGCGTGCTCTTACAGAGCGCGCGTGTTTGCGCACTCTGTTCGCGCCACGCGGCTCGGGAGCGCGGCTCCCTACCGGCTCAGCTATATGGAACCCGGGGGGCTTCCCCTCCGGATCCGGCTCAGCTGCGCCGGGTCCCTCCACCCCACTTACCTTCGGGAGATCAGCTGCTGCTGCCCCCGCTGCTGATTCCTCTGCTGCTGCTGCCGCCGCGCCTCCGGTCAGTCGGTTGGTAAAAGGGCACACGTGCGTGCGGGACACACGTGTGCTGCCTCCTCTCCTTCCCGCTGCTGGTTCCCGAGCACCAAATCAGGCTGAATCTGCACTGAATTGAATTGGGGACCAAAGCTCGCACAGCCCTACAAAATATTCCATTACCCACTTTTCCCTTACTCTTTGCTCAAGGTCTTTGCAATGGTAAGATTCATCTTAAAACTCCTGGATGTAGGGTTGAGAACTTTAAAAGCTACAAACTTACATGATTTTATACAAAGTATTTTTGAAAAGAATATATTTTGCCCTCTACATTTCTAACCAAGCTTTGGGAGTGGATTTACATTCCTGAAATAGCATGCCTGCTTCCCCTACTTGTATATGTTCCATCCTGTCACAAGCAACATGCATGCTTGTAGTGAGCTCTTATAACCTGGGCTTTAATTTATTAGAGACAAACCCAAGACCTCTTATGTCTTACATATAATACCTTTGCTATTCCAGCCCAAAATTTCATTTGCTTTTGCTGATTTATGCTGAATTTCTGAACCTCTTTGGCAGTGCTATGCGAAGCCATTTAACTCCTATTCTGTACCTGAACATTTTTTTCCTCCCTGTGGGCATATCGACATAGATTCATAGATATAGGGTTGGAAGGGACCTTTCAGATCTTCTAGTCTGACCCCCTGCCCTGAGCAGGAGAGAAAACTGGGCTCAAATGACCCCAACTAGGTAATCATCAAGCCTCCTCTTAAAGACCCCCAAGGTAGGAGCCAGCACCACTTCCCTTGGAAGTTGGTTCCAGATCCTAGCTACCCTGACTGTGAAGTAGTGCCTTGTAATGTCTAGTCTGAGCCTACTCTCTAACAACTTATGGCCATGTTCCTTGTTACTCCGTGGAGTGCTCAGGGGAACAAGGTCTCTCCCATTCCCCGCTGGTCCCCCCTAGTAAGTTTATAGACAGCCACCAGGTCCCCTCTCAGCCTTCTCTTGTAAAGGCTGAACAGGTTTGGGTCCTGTAGCCTCTCCTTGTAGAGTCTGCCCTGCTGTCCCTGGATCATGCGAGTGGCCCTCCTTTAGATCCTCTCGATGCTGTCCACATCCCACCTGAATTGCGGTGCCTAGAACTGGACTTAGTACTCCAACTGTGGCCTGACCAGTGTCGCATAGAGGGGGAGGATCACCTCCTTGGCCCTGCTTGCGATGCATCTGTGGGTGCACAACAAGGTGCAGTAAGCCCTACTGACCGTGTCCTCGCATTGGCGGCCCATGTTCATCTTGGAATTGATAATGACTCCAAGATCTCTTTCTGCCACTGTGCTTTCAAGAAGAGAGTTCCCCAGCCTGTAGGTATGCTGCTGGTTCTTACTGCCCAAGTGCAGCACCCTGCACTTGTCAGTATTCAATCCCATCCTATTCTCATTTGCCCACCCCTGTAACCTGTCCAGGTCCAGCTGTATCCTGTCCTTCCTTTCTAGCATGCCCACCTCACCCCAAATCTTGATGTCGTCTGTGAATTTGAACAGGGTGCTTTTCACCCCCTCATCCAAGTCACTAATAAAGAAATTGAACAGTGCGGGCCCAAGGACCAAGCCCTGAGGGACTCCACTGCTCACAGCCCTCCAGGTCGATTATGACCCGTCCACCACCACTCTGAGTGCCACCCCTCAGCCAGTTTGCGACCCATCTGACTGTGTAGGCATCAATGCCACAGTCGCCTAACTTTTTAATGAGAATGGGGTGGGAGACCGTGTCAAAGGTCTTCCTGAAGTGCAGAAAGACTACATCCACTGTGACACCTGCGTCCAATGATTTTGTGACCTGATTGTAAAAGGCAATCAGGTTGTCTGACAGGACCTGCCCCTAATGAAACCATGCTGGTTGCCCCTGAGCATCATCCTCGCAGCTGGTGCGGCAATTGCATGAGACACTAACTGCGCAATAGCCTAATAACATTGCACAGTAGGGTGCTGGAGAAAAACTGCGAATACTACACTACTGTGCAGTAATATTAAGCTACTGTGCAGTAAGCATCACTAAAACCCAACAGTAATGAGAGTTACTGCATGTTGATTTAGTACTTGGTTATCCAAGGACTAAACTTAATGCACAGTAACTATGGCACGTATATGAATGTGTAGATGTGCCCTGTGTGTAGCATCTTCCATTTGTTTTGGTTGAATTTCATTTTGTTTTCTAATATATCAAAGTCTCTGAATTTTAATCCCATTATCTGAAGTGTTTGCCCCTCCTTTTTCAAGGTGGAGAATCATTGGTATACTCTATCACAGCATCCAGGTTATTAATAAAAAAAATTAAAAAAAAATTAAAAAATTTTCTTCTGTGACATAGTAGTGTCAAGTTTGTGAAGGCAAAATATCAACTTCTTGGGATGTGAAGCTCAGCAGCATTTGTATAGTTTCAAACACATTCAGAAATGTATTAATTCACTTTCTATTTTATCTACCTCTTTCTGCTGCTGTTTCATATTACCCAAAATTCATAAAAGGAAACATGTAATGCAGGGATGGGCAACGTTTTTTGGCTGGAGTGCTGAAAAACACCACAATGTGTACCTCAGAAGGTGCCGGAGTGCTGGTGTGGCAGAAAAACAAAATGAGGGCAGGGGGTACGTGGCAGGATGCCCTGCTTGTGCTCCTTGCCCCCCACCCAAATCCCCTGCCCCACAGCCCAGGCTCTGTGGCTGCCAGCAGCTACCCCGGCTCTGGGTAGCTGCTGGAGCCCAGGATGCTCCCAGCAGGGCTTGCAGCATCCCAGCTGCCTGCTGGGAGCAGCCCGGGATCGCAGCTAGCAGCAGCTCCCCAGAGCTGGGGCCGGCTGCAGCCAGGGGGCTCCAAACAGCTGTTCCGGGCTCCGGCATCAGCTCTGCACTGGCACATGCAGGCGTGCCACGGAGCAGGCAGTGGGGGCGGGGCCTGAGGCAGCGCAGCCCTGGTCTCCCCCACTCCTGGCGTGGAGGTGATGAGCCCGACGCAGCTGTTTATAGGCAGCCCGGACTCTGGGCAGCTGCAGCAAGCAGCTCCCAGAGGCATCTGGGATGCTACAAACCCTGCTGGGAGCAGCCTGGGCTCCGTCGCTGGCAGCAGCTACCCAGAGCCGGAGCTGGCCACGGCATGCCAAGCAAAATGGCCTCACATGCCATGCTTGGCACATGTGCCAGGGGTTGCCAACCCCAATGTAATGGATAAAAAAGAATTATTCCAGTTGATGACTCAGGTCCTCAGTACTTCGGATGCTGTGTTCATCTGCCTTTTCTAAGTTTGTTTCAGTTTTTTAAAAACATGCAATGGAAGGACAAATTGAATTCCATTTTATCAAAATGCTTAATAAATCTGTATCTCAGCAAGAGAATCCATACTTTCTGTACAAGCATGAACAAGCCTAAATCATCAGGACTTTTCTACTGTCTTAGGCTTTCTGTGACATAGCAGTTGCATTGACTGATAGAAACATCTTTAAAGCTTCTTTTCATTTTGGAAAAAATCTAGGCTGTACATTCAGTTTCTTCACTGCTTGAATGGTGCTTTTTATTTTAGTCACTTAATTAAAAAAACTTTTAAAAGATTTTTGATTCACAAGTCTTTTTTATCTGGAGAACATGTAATATTATCTTTTCAGAGACATATGATACAAACTGGAAAGGAACCCATAAGCATCTGTTATAGCCCTTGGGCGCTTTTGGAAATTAACCGTATAATATGTATTCTAATGACTTGCCTAGCACAGTATTAAATAGATTGTGTGCCAAGTGATGAGGCTTTAACTACTTACATAATTAGTTTCCCAAACTTGATTTTTTTGTCTCTTTCCATCAGTTGTGAGTCAAGAACCAAGAACAACAGAAAAGGTCCTTCCACTTCAGTGTGGAATAGGCTTTAGGGTTTTCTTGTCACCTTCTTGCTGTAAAACAGGTAAAGAATGCCTTTACTGTAGAGAAGAGGTGTCCAACCTTTTTTGAATGTGGGGCCAGATCATGAAGTTTTTATCACCCAGTGGGCCAGCGAGCCATATTCAAAGAACTCACAGGAAGCAGTATCACATCACCCCCCCCCCCCCCAAACAAAAGTACAGTATTTACTTTCATTTCCCATCGCAGCACCTCAGGCCTCAGAAAACAGCTTGGAGGGCCGCATGGTGGCCCACGGGCCACGTCACGTGTTGGACAAGCCTGCTATAGAGAAAGTCCAAGACTACTCTTCAGCAAAACATTAGAAGGTTTAATGAGTGCTAAAAATCACCAAATAGTTGAACCAGTACTTGATCAGTGGAACCATTTTATTCAGGTCCTGCCTCTTGAACTTTGTGTGTCTTGATTTCTGTTTTGTTGCATTGAATGAAAGGGGAAGAGAAAAATGGATTGAAATAATGTAGCACAGGCCCTGTGATGGTAAACAAAACATTCAAACCCTATTTTAAAAATCAGTCTCTCTTCCCTCTCTCCTCCTTTTACTAGAAATCAAGATAATAGTGCCAATGAAAAATATGATCCTTCATTTTTAACTGTAAAGAGAAATTAAGCAGATGTGGTTGTTTTTTTTGTTTTTTGTTTTTACTGAAATAGTAGCCAAAAAAAGCCCTAGTGTGGGTACAGTTATAATAATAGAATAGCGACCCATGCTGGTATAATTCTTCCCCTTCTGGTTTTAGAACTAGCTTTATCATTATACACCATCTTTTAGGATATAGAAAGATGCAACTGTATTAATAGCAAATGATATTACTGGGAGCTGTTACAATGTAATTGGTGCGTCTGCCTTCTTTTAGGAAACCATTGCAACTTTTATCCTTGTTTGATTCAGTTAAAGTTTATGGATTTAGCTAACTTTTTTAGTTGCAGAATCATGCAGACTTAAGAGTGTAACAGTTAATGTGCACTCCTGACCAGCATCTTTCCGTCCCTTTTTAAATCAGTTAAAGGGTCTTTAGCCTTATATTTTTAAAACTGATTTGATATCAGGAGGTTATATTGCTTTAACCTATACAGCTGTACTTAAAATAGTACACCTTTCTTCCAAGCTATTGAAAGAAAAATAAAACTTTTCCTTACCTATATGAGAAAAACAGATGATCAGGCTTTTTAATTAAGAAAATGACATTTTTTAACACAATGAAGACTTCCTAAGAGAATACATTATATTTGCTGTGCTAAAGAACCTTTAAAAAGAAAAAATATAGTGAATAACTCCATGAACTGTAAATAACAAAGTATGTAATTAAAGCATCCAAGGCGCAGAATTAACTAGGAGAAAAATAAAATTCTTCAAACACAAAGCATGTTGTAGGTTAATTATATGGTTGAGAAGATAAACTGAGGGATTTGTTTATGTATTTGTTTGTTTTTTGGGATTTGCACGTGCATTTATTTCAGTGGCTTATGCAGTTTCACAGAAGCCTCGCTGTGAAACTGCTTTGCCAGTTTATATCACACTGGTAGCTCTCCAGAGGTATTACCAGCAGACAGTGCTATGCTTGCTTTACAGTCCGTTTCGCTATTCTTCTTAATACAGTAAGCAGTGGTTCTGCTATACTAAGATGCTACTGTATGGCAAAGGTTGGCAACCTATGGCCCAGGGGCCAGATCTAGCCCACAGAGTAGAGCTGTGGGATCTGGCCTGTGAACATGGGGCTTCAGCAGTATTTGGTGTCAGCTGTGGGTGCCTCCCTGTGCTGGCTACAGGCAGGTCTGAGCTCCTACCTGTCTCTGACCAGTGGTGGACCATTCTGGCCCACAGCCAGAAAAAGTCGCTGACTGCTGCTCTATAGGATGGTATATTGTGTAAGCTCTAATACTTTCAGTTCCTTCAGCAGTCTGGTATGTACACGAGGGAAACTGTGGGGGCTGCTTCACTTGAGTGGGCATGTTTCTTGCTACCAAAGTGTGTGATATGTTGGCAAAGAAAATGCACGGTTAATGCAACTGGCATTTAAGCCCAGTTTATATTTTGGGGCTATTTGCTGCTAATCCATAATTTAAAGACTGTTTTGCATCTTTTTCAGCACTTAAAGACATCATTAAGTCTGTTGGATTCTGTATCTTAGTATATTAGTTCAATATCCTCTGTTCTTTCACCATCTTCCACTGATGTGATTTTAAGCAAGGTCTGTTTCATTTTGATATGAATACCCAGTCTCCTATCTGAGCCTGTGCTCTAAATCTGTGCAAGTCCACTCTTTGTAAAGATTCTCTTCTCATTTCTGAGTATTTAAGGTGCTTCTGTAGATGGCTTCCAGCATTGTAGCATCTGTGCACCTCCCAATATATTTATCCTCACAAAAGGGAAGTGCTGCTGTCACTGGGAGCTAGGCTTCAAAATACATCTAACCCTTCCTTGCTCTGTACCGCAATCCCCCATGTGCAGTATTGGGACAGTAGAGCTTTTCTGGGGAGCTGTGAAGTGCTCTGACACCACAGTGAGCCATGCTTCCATGAGCCATATAAATGTCTTAGCTGTCTAAAACAGTGGTGCTCAGCCTTCTTGTCCTGCGGGCTGCATGACTGATGTAGCTTCATCATGCAGACTAGATCCTGTTGGTAGGACTAATGCAAAGGATAGATCCAGATTTCACTGGCACACTGGCCATGTCAACCAGCCAACCCATAGTTGCAACTCTGGAAGCTGTGGCATTTAATGCTGCCATTGCTCCCCTGCTATTAAATTTCTAGATTGGCTGGATTCAGCCTGCAGGCCAGAGTTTGAGCACCACAGGCCTAGAAGATAGAAAACAGATACCTTTTTTCGTGGGGAGTGGATTCAGTAAAATACTGAGAACAAAGTCCAAGTCTTTCCTGTCCCCTATCACTGTAATGAGGCTTTTACAAATAATGTGTGTTAAGTTCATTTCAAGAGTTCATATTGGAAACCAGATGTTTAAACCAGAATTATTTGGGTCTTATTTGAATGGTGGAGAAGCAGTGAGGACAATTCCTACACAAGAAATTTTGCAATAGAAATCACTGGCACTGCTTCTCTAAGCAGAGCTATTTTGGATCCATTTCTGAGAGAGAGTTATATAAAGGGCACATCAGGTGTTGGTGGCTGGCTCTTTATGCTATTGCATTTTAAAGGAAATTTGTCCTGATGTCATCTGTGTTGGCAAGTTGGATAAGGGATTTGTTGCTTTTGGAAGTAAAGAGGATTCCAAGTTGGTATTTGTAAATTATAGGATTCTGTCCCTTGCCTCCATGGTAATCACATCCATCACTAGGTGAACTTCCTTTGTTCTAAGGAAGCTATGTTTGTATGGCCCATTGAATATTTTTTAATCTTATTAAGGAAATGGAGAAATGTTTCTCATATCAGAGTAGTCCTCTTGCTTTGTGCTGGAGAACCTCCTACTCCTGTGGAAAAATCTTATTCACCCCCTTCTTTTTTTGTCTTTTTCTCTTTTATTGTAAGCTGCCCTTACCCTGTTTGGGGATACTGAGATAAAAAATAAGTAAATAAAATAATGTAATCAAGATGCTAATAAATCTTTGCCAGAGCCCAAAAATCAGTACTTTCAGGACTGGGAAGGTGAAAAGTTGTCTGCTAGTTGTAACACAAACAGTTTTGGTAATCCGATTGCCCTCCTGATCATCCAAAAATTGATTAATGACCCCTGATTTTACTGGGTCTCATTTTGCCTAAACTGTACAAGTTTCCAGCTGATAAAATCAAATTCTCTGTTTGGGCTCCAAGGTGGTTACAGCTGTTGACAGTTATTCGGGTAACAGGTCTCCTTTAGCAGGGTTGTGGGCACCCCTGCTAAAGGCAGTACCATGCAGGGGTGCCCACAGTGAGCCTATTGATGATTTATTTAAAAGGTCTGGCAAGTTTTCTTTAAGTACTTGGCACTTCATATCCACTGGCTTTCCACCCATGGCTTTGATTGCATGGCTTGTTCAGTTCAGTCCATCCCCCAGAAGACCACATCTAAAAGTTAAGAAGCATTTTTCCCCCTTTCCAGACAGCACCTGCTTCAGTGCTCTGCTCCCTGTGTGACACTTAGTTGTCTGAAAGGCAGCAAGCTGCCCACATCCTCCTTGCATGGGATTCCCTAGGGTGCATGATGTGTGGAGGGATCCCCCTGTGGGCACAGAACTAACATGATTACAAAGCATATTATATTCACCTTCCCTATAGACTGCAGCACAGGGGATGAGTCAGGATGACGGGAGAGACATGGACAGAGGGCATTGTGCTCCAGCTGTCTCCAGTCCTCTGAGGACTGTTGCCAGTTGGCCCTGGGTTGGTGCTAATCCATGCCAGCGCTGGCTAGGAACAGTTTCCCTAGTGCTCCGTGCATCACTGCAAACTTGACTTAACTGTGAGTATCTGAGTTATGTCTAAAGTGGTCCTTTCTCTAACAGGGACAGCTGTTGTCTGAGGGCAGACATTGCCAAATGAACTGGATCAGCTGTGCCCAGATGTGTCCCAGCACAGCTGATTTGCTTCACTGGGTAAAATGCACCTCGCCCATTATCCTGCCAATTGATCATGCAGAACAACGAGTGATGCATGCCCCTTCTACAGAGGCACCACCAGGAATCTCCTCTGTAGGCAGAGAACGTTAGAGTTCCCCACTTACAGACAGGGCTCCCAAAGATCCCTGGGGACATGTCTGTATTGGCAGGGAAGCCTGGGCAGGTGCTCCTGGGGTTTGAGAGGCTCGAATTTGTGTGCTCTTGGGGTTTGAGAGGCCGGAACCAGGACGCACATTGCCAGGCCCCGTAAGCCATGGGAGTGCCTGCCCAGGGCAGCTGGAGAGTGCAAGCAGGTCTAGGCTGCCAGTACTCTCCTGCCCTAAAGGAAATGATTGTCTGCTGTGAAAAAGCAGTGCAAATTGTTACTACCTTTTGTCATGTACACAAAAAAGGCATTTGTGGCATAAGAAAGGACATAGACATCTATTTGCTTTCACTTTATACCTCCACAAAAATTGTTATGGCAGCAAAAAGGTGACATCTGTTTCCAGCCTGAATTTCATGCTTTCATTGTGATGTCACCCCTGGGACAGCTGAGACTTTTGTATATATTATATGCTATACAGCTCCCCCTCCCACCCCCAGCTGCTCCCCATTTCCTAAAATGCTGCTCTTCCCTCAGGCAAAAATGCAGTGATTTTTTTGGTGAAGTTGTATCTGTTCCTAAAGTGAAGACTGAATAATGGTAATGTTTTGACATCTTGTAATGTTTTTCTTCATCTATAGAATGTGTAGGCAGCAGCTCTGCACTTAAATTATATGAGTTTTCTTACAAAGAAAATCAGTTTCATTAAATGATACTCATCTAAAAATACTGTCTGAAAACTAAATTAGCGTCTCCATGGGCTTCACAGATATACTTTCAGTTAGCTCAGTAGTCAGCAACCTTCACTGGCACATGGGCTACAATACTGAGTAAGAAGCATACTGCAGGTACTGTCTTCCTTTGTTCCCTCTATCAGCCTCAGTTTTAACTCTTGAATTTTCTGTGTCCACAAGCAATATCAAAACCACAGATCAGGGATCACTGAGTTAGAGGAACAAATTGTTTCTATTAGCACTTCCATTTTTCTTCTTATACTATTACAGTTTTGGAACTGGCAGACAAGCCTGGGTCCCCTTTGGAGTCGATAGCTATTTTCTCACAAGCTGGGTAGGATTTAGTGAAATCCTTTTCTTCAGTGTATGTGATGCAACTTCCTCCCGATGAGCTGTTTTGCAGCGGCTGTCCTCCTGAGATGCTGAATAACTATTGAACAGACTGTACTGCACAAATGTCTTGTTTAAAACTACTAATTAGTCAATATATACATTTCTTACAATGTCCTTTCACCCATTTTGAGACTGTTTGAAAATGAGACAAAGAATTCATATCCAAAATATTTGCTGTTTACCTCAATCCTAAGGGGAAAAAAATCACTCTTCCTACTGTTCTTGCTAGAGTCAAAGCTTAATAGATGAAAGACTGACTGGTAATTCTTCTAACATTAGAAAATTCTATTTATTAAATTTGAGATGCATAAATTAGCAAAAAAAAAAAAATGTAGTGTGAAGTTCCAATCAGGATGCAGTAGCTGATGTAATATTATCATATTTAACTCTATAATGACTTGATGATAGGAGCAGACTTTATTCTTTATATGGATAAGAATAGACTTTATTCATATATGGATAGCACCTACAGTTTGATAGATGCTTGCTGCTGCACTATGGTAGGATAGATTTGTAAAATAGTTCATTTTCCATAGTGTATGTGTTGAGATTATACCTCATTCCTTGACTATAGTTTACTGCCTCTAGGACACTCCATGCAGCTCCCTCCCTGCCTAGCCCCGCAAACCCACACCCCTACCCCTATCTTTAAGGCAGTGGTTCTCAACCTTTTTTGTACCAGGACCCGTTTGTAAACATTGATGGTCAGTCCCAACCCAGTGCCCTTCACTCCAAACCTGCAGCCCCCTGCACCCAGCCCCTCAGTGTGTGGGTCAGGGGGTGGTTGTGTTGGGCTGGCGGTGTTTGAGGGGTGTGGGGGGTCCCAAGCAGCCCCTCGCAGGCTGGAACTCTGCCAACCTGCAAGGGAAAACCCACGATTTCCATTGTTTTTCTCCTTTAAAAGAGAATCCATTTTTAAACTTTTTTCATGACCCTTGCATATATTCTTGTAACCCACATTTGGGTTGCAACCCATGGGTTGAGAAATCCTGCTTTAGGGGAACCGGCAAATCCTCCAAAGTGCTTCTGCCTGTGGATCCATGACAATACTTTGTCAGGGGTCGGCAGCATTTCTGGGCAGAGTACCAGAAACACCCACAGCCTCAACTTGTAAGATGTTGGTGTGCCAGGGGCGGATGGTGGGAGAGCTGAGAGGGGCCTGATCCTTGTTGTGGCAGTGCCCAGCCACTTCCCCACCTTTTGCCCCAAAGCGTATGTGCCAAGCAAAATGCCTCTGCATGCCACACTGCCTACCCCTGCTTTATGTAGTTACTTTGGAAGCTACAAAAGACCAGTGTCAAATCAGTACTGACACATTTTTTTCACATACTGAGTCATTCGGTGCAGATCACTAAACCCTCAGAAACATCTGACAGCTCATACTGTGATTACAGCAGTGAGACAGGGAATGTGAACCTTTCAAAGATCTTCAGTGTTTGGTATCGAAGTTGATCCGCAAGGTTGACATATTTCATTTTCTGTATGTGAATTGTTCTATTCTTTATTCATCATGCATTTTAAATATATTTGTAATACCTGTATATGGCTTTATCATAGGCACTTTTTATATAGTTAGGTTTAAGTGATGAATATTTCATTTGTTAGGAGCACAGAGTTGTCTTTATTATGTCCAATAAAACCTCAAACACACACACAAAAAAAGCATAACATTAAAAATGTTCCTTCATGCCTAACCTCATGAGTCTATATCACAGTGGTTCTCAAACTTGTTAGACTTGGGGCATTCCTCATGAGACTTTGGAACCCCTTGGAAAATGCCAGCTCTTAGCTTTTGCTCATTTTTTGACTACAGAAAAATATTCGAGCAATTTTACTGCTTCAAGGAACTCAGACCATGACAGGGCAGAATGTTTTTGACACTCTGGATTCCTATTTGAAATCCCTGGGTTTATCTTGTGAATCATGTTTGCACACCTAACCATGCTAACATTTTGTGACACGCTGTGGCACCCTTGAAGGGATTTCAAGGCACCCCAGGATACTGTGGCACCTGGTTGACCATCACTAATTAGCACTTTTCCTATTGCTTGTGGGGAAGTTAAGTTTATCTCTGGAACTGTGTGTGTGCTGTGTTCTGATGCTGGTGGCCACAAGATGTTTTTCTCTTTGACCAGTGTTGAAATTCCAGTTCTAAGGGAAAACTTGCTATATTTTGATGTTTGCTGTCTAGCTTATAGCTTTGCAGTGGATGAGACTTGCATGTGAGGCTTATGAATAATTATTTTAAAGAGCAAATGGATGCAATTAATAACTGTTTAATAAGAGGGCAAGCTTATGAAAAAGGCATCAGTGTAAGGGCCTTGTTAGATGTTAATTTTTGGCTGATTCTGGAGCTCTTAACCCCTGGATTGAACACCTGAAACTAGTTTAAGCATACTTCAGGCAGCTTACAATTATGCCATTCAAAGGCAGGGTTATCTCTGATCCATGTTACTCGGCTCGTATTCTGTTAATGTGTAGCCAGTCCCCACAAGTAAGGCACCCAAGTTACAGTCCTCCAGCATCCCAGGATGCAGCGGCCCCTCCACCACCCTTCTGTTCTGTTTAGCTAAACTTTCCATCCCTGAACTCTAATGTCTAGAGGACAATTCTGGCACCAAGCCAACTCCCCTTGCCACCCCTAGGGGTGTAGCCCCATGCAAACAGCCTACAAAGCATATGCCAGCTAGTCAGGTCACAGGGCATGGATGGTTCCAGGAGTGGAGTCTAGGGGACCAGGTAGGGGGGGCGTGATAGTGCCCCCATGAGCCCCAGGGCAGGGGCTCTACAAAGGAAAGTGCCTTCCCTCACCACTCCCACCTCCCAGCCACACCAAGAAGCACAGTCAGCATGCCCACACCCCAATCTCAAATCCCAGTGTATTAAAACATGAGACCTTCTGTAATCTTCTTCCTTCTTGTTTCATTTTAAATTCTCTCTCTTAACTTCTCTTTATTTTACCCTTCATTGGCTGACTTCCTTCATTTCACCACCCTTCCACCATCCCCATTTTCTTTCCACCTCCCATTTCGTTACCCACCCCATCCCACTAACTCTCTGCCTCCCAGCTTCATGTCCCATTTCTATTCTACAAGTGATTCTGATTTTTTCAAAATTTAATTTCAGAAGTATTGAAGTACTCCTATATAAATGCTTTGCTTGATGAAACACTCCACCTTTTTCTAACCCTGTGATTCTCTATGAGGTTTGGTGGGGAGGAGATTCTTTTAAGGCTGCAAACAGCTACATACAAATCACAGTATAAACCCAGAAATTTAAAATAGTGTCAAAAATATTTCTGACCTGTTGTGGTCATACTGAGTTGATTACCACAGAAGAATTTTTCTATTATTTTTGGTAGTCCCCCCCAAAAAAGTCAAAGCTGAGAGCTGGGGTGCCTTGAGTCTAATGAGGTTGACAACCACTGGTCTAACCTTGTGGAAACGAAGCATTCTGATTTAATTTTGTCATGAATTACAACAAGATTCTGTCCATTCTCCTAAAACATTTAGATTTCCTTTGGAAAACACTGATTCAATTAAAAGTTTTTCAGGTGGAAAAATTTCTACTACCTTAATTTTGTATTAGTTGGGAGGAGGTAGTATTCAAGAGTGTTTTAAGGTGTGATTGCCTGAAATCTTGCTCTATGCTTTAAGCTACTGCTGCTGTTCTGTAGATGTCACTGTAGCAGTTTAGTGGTTTTCCAAACCTCCTGTTTCCATTTTAAGATATTCCAGACACTTACACAATTTCGGTATCAAGTTGCAGTCATAATTAAGGTCTTTTAATGGAAGGAAAATAATATGGTGGTTTCAAGAGATCTAGTGAGCTAAGAGAAGTGCATTACAAAAGTCATGAAGGGACAACATGAATCACGAAAAGAAGCTTTCATTGGGAGGCTGCTCCAGAATAGGTGTCTTTAAATATTTTTGAGTTTAAAAAAAGCATTTTTTTTTAATTACTCTCAGGCAGAATTCTGAAAAGGTGCTTTTTTGAGGAGTTTCTGCTTCAGTAAATATTTTTATAGAGATGGATTAGAAAGTCTAGAGTCACACTTTCAAAGGGAGCTTGTTCAGAAAGTTGGAGGGCCCCTTTCAATCTCCTGGGTCCAAGAGAAGCGTACTTGACCACATGCTATAATCAGGTTTGACTCTGGTCACTTTGGGAAGGAGTCTTTCTGCTACCCTGTGGATTAAAACCCCTAAATACTGTGAGTTGCCATGAGTTCCAGTGGTTGCTGTGCTGCCCCTTGTGCCTCATGTCAGCATTATGCCGCAGCTTCTGCCTCATTCTAGTGCTTCTGGGTCTGGAGCAGTTGCAGAATTAAGGTTTATATCTGCTGCTACTTGCTGCTGTAGGGCTACAGCCTGTTGTTGGAAGAGTAGGCAAAGAACCACTTCCATGCTAGGGCCCTCCCAGGGTTGGTTTCCAGCCACTGGTTCTGTCATGCCTAGAACATCTCTCACTCCTGCTACCACTAATGAAGATGGGTGCTGTCCCGTCCCCTTCTCCCACACACACAGACAAAGCAAACATTTAAGAGTTTTTTGTTTTGTTCTGTTTTACTTTTTTGGTTTTTTAAACTAATCCAGCACTAACTGTTTTCTCTCTTGTCTGTATAGCCTATTCTTTCAGGGTCTAATGGCAAAATATTTCCCTTTTTCCTCTCCCAAAGTCCAGTCTTCCATCCAGCTCACTGGGTAGCAAAGGGAGTGCCTAACCTTCTAGCTTACAGATACTACCTTTAGGGAGCAAAATTTGGCAAAGTCCTGGTTCCAGTTCAGCCTGCCATGTTTGTACAGTACCTGGCAGCATCATGGTTGATCTACTCAGTGGCTGCTGCTGAGTTTAGGACTGATTTTTTTTAAAATTTACAATCAAGTGCCATTTCTGGGTGCCCTTAGGAGCAGTGGGATGGGGCCAGGGAATTCTGAACCATCCCAGAGAATTTGGAACAGTGATATGCTTCACTCTACCTGCTTCTCCCTTTCCCAGTAATTCAACCCCTTCTCTTCAGTTCTTGTAATACTTGTGGTTTTTCTCCCAAGAAAGTTCTGTCTGCTGATGGTAGCAACTTCTGGTGCTGCTGCTAAGGACAATAACTACCTCCCCATTGTAAGCCTCAGTCTATCTGGCAGGTGTCTCCATCTTCATGGGTTGCAGCATCTTGTTACTTATACTTTACAACTGTCACTGGTCAGCCAATTAGGCATATCTAGGGAAGGAGCTGCTGTGTCCCTTTAATATCTGTTGTGTGCAGGATACTTCAACTCTGCCTGCAGTTTAATCACAAATGATAGCATTAAGTCTCTTAATTTGTGGACACAAGCAAGTTACTAAACATCCGTAGTCTATTGTTACAATTTATTGGACCCTTAAGGACTTTATACTTCAGAAGCACAAACTCTTCTGATTTGATTGGCTGTCATGGTTCCCCTCCTTTACCTGTTGCAGGTTAGGATGTTATGTCTGTGTTTGTGTCAGGATTGATGGTAAACTTACATAAATCTTAGATTATGGATTATATAGAACAGTGGGTTTTGATCCACTGGTAGACCTCAGAGCCTATTGGAGTCAGGGTGGGTGGGGGGCTGAGTGCCCGCGTGCATGCACGCCCCAGTCCAGCAGGTCAGTCCATGGGGGAGAGAAGAGGTAGAGGCTAGATTGAGGCCCCCATGGTGATGGATAGTGCCGCAGAGGCAGGAGCAGGGGTAATTTTAGTGGGGCCCCGGCCGGGTGGGATTTACTTAGGTGCACCCCCAAATAATTTTTTCTCCCTCTGCCTCGATACCCTCCTCTTCCCTCCCCACAGACTTACCTGCTGGCTGGTGGGGGGTAGCAGTGGCTCATGGTAGATCTTGGGTTGCTTTTTAAATGCCAAAGGTGATCTCCTACTTAAAAAGGCTGGGGACCACTGATATAGAATGTCTTAAATAGGGATGATCCTGCCTTGGGCAAAAGGTTGGACTAGGTGACCTCTGGAGGCCTCTTCCAGCCCTGCTGTTCTATGACTGTGATGTGAGCTGAAGGAGTACTGCCATTAGCTGATGTGGTCAAGCTTCCGTTCCTTGTGGGACAGTGATAGGAAAGTGGTGTTAACCTCAAATGCACAAAACATGATATTCAACCTTGTAGGAAGCAATGGCAGTTTATTACATTTGTATGACTTTTAGCACAGTATAAATATACTAAAAGGAGGGTTTGAGCCTATTTAGAGTCATTCTCATGTAACACATTTGGAAAATATAAGGACAGTCGACCTTTTGGAAGCAATATGGTTTTAGGTAATTTGCAGGAGAGGGTAGAGTGCAAGGTGCAATTAAAGATGTGTCCCTGAAACACAGCTGCTACAGGGTAGTTTGCAGTACTGCTACATCCTAAAAGCTACATAGCGAATTCATACTTTACCACTCTTACAATCACTGGGATAAACATACAGAAGGTTGATGCCATGAATTTCAAACTGAGAAAAGAGATTGTACACTAAAACGTTTAGCTGCCCCTATATCCGACCAACTGAAATAGATTTTCCAGCTTCTGCTAGCGTTATGCTTATTGGCCTTCATTTCCTCCCCAGATTTAAATAACTAGATTTCAAATCACCTTTTCTGTAAAGTTTCTTTAAGTAACATTTGCTATTTTATCCCAGTGGTTTTCCAGAACTGTATGTGCTAGCATTTTAGCCAGGTTATAATTCAGCAAAATATTTTTCAAGGGATTCTAATGCTGTTTGTAGATTAGCTCCCAAACCCAAAAGTATTATTTTTTGTGATTAAGATTAGCTCTTTTGTTTCTTTAGCAATGTGTTTTCATGGCCTCTGTTCAGAGCATGTACATCTACGAAGAACAAGGCAACACTGTACATATAAAAGTGATAGGAAACTAAATGTCTTGATATGGTACTCATCATATTCACGTTTTAATACTGCTGCAGCTACTACTAAAGAAATTGCTTTAAGAATAGGAGTTGCAGTATGATCCCTGTACTGAAGAGCTGAGTAAGTTATTTTAAGAAACACATTTCCTCTGCATTATTTTTCATTCCAACCAGTCACAGATCTGTGTGTACAAGTGACATTCTTGGGAAGCATGTTCTTATCATTCATGTTGTGTCTGTATCTATGAAAGCAATGTAATAGCAAACAGTCTGGAACTCAGGCTATATTGAAAGCATCGGAAGAATTTTTTCAGCCAGTCTCACCTCTCTTTATTGGATGAGCATTGTAGAACAGCAGTGTCAAACATATGGCCAAAGGCTGGATAGTCTGCTGGACTGCTGGAATTTGGGGATATAGCTAGCAAAGGGTGGGGCCACAGAATCTGCGCCACTATTGGACATTTAAGGTATGGGTTCCAAGAGTTACTGCCTTGCATCCATAGTTGAATAGCTTGACGTCTAAACTGATTGCTGCTTTTCCTTTTTTTTTCAAATTGACTTGAGTCTGAATATGCATCTTGGACCCATATTTTAAAAAACTTGGCCCATGGCTTCAGCTTCTGTTATTTTGCATTGATCAACAGCTGCCTTGATAATAGGTCAGTTCATTCATATGGATACTGGAGGTCAGCAGTACCTTCATAGATTCATAGCTTGTAAAGCTGGAAGGGACCTCGGAAGATCATCAGGTCTGGCACCCTGCATCAAGCAGGAAAGACAATTGGGGTCAGGTGACCCCAGCAAAGTGACCGCCCAGTCTCCTCTTGAAGATTTCCAGGGTAGGCCATTCCACCACCTCTGGAGGGAGCTTATTCCACAGTCTGGACACGCTAGCTGTGAAGTAGTTTTTCCTAGTGTTGAGCCCAAAAGAGTCTGACAGGAGTTTGTAAGTATTACTTCTAGTTTTCTCCAAGGCTACCCTGGTGAACAGTTGTTCACCAAGCCCTTGATGTGTACTCCCCTAATTTAGCAGTAAGCTGCTACCAAGTCCCCTCTCAGCCTTCTTTTTTTCAGGCTGAAGAGTCCCAGATCCCTCAGCCTTTCCTCGAATGGCTTGCTGCGCAAGTCTCTGATCATATGGGAGGCCCTTCTCTCAACTCTCTCAAGCTTTACCATGTCCTTGTTAAAGTGTGGCGCCCAGAACTGGGCACAGTACTCCAGCTGCAGTCTCACCAATGCCAAGTAGAGTGGGAGAATCACTTCTTTGGTTTCGCTGGAAATGCATCGATTGATGCATGCCAGAGTATAGTTAGCCCTGCTGGCTACAGTATCACACTGTCAGTTCATGTTCATAATGTAGTCTTTTATTACCCCCGGGGCCCTTTCATTTGTAGTGCTGGTCAGGTTGGGATTGCCAAGCCTGTAGGTGTGCAGGGGATTGTTCATCCCCAGGTGGATCACTTTGTTTCTCGACGTTGAACTTCATCTGGTTCCGGTCTGCCCAACTTGCAAGCCTGTCTAGGTCCGCCTATATCTACAGCCTATCTTCAAGTGTGACCACGCTTCCCAATAACTTAATGTCATCTGTGAACTTGGCCAGTGAGCTCTTCAGCCCTACATCCAAATTACTGATGAAGATGTTGAACAGCGCTAGACCAAGCACCGACCCCAGCGAGACACCACTGACTACTTCTCGCCAAGACGACACAGATCCATTCATTAGGACTCTCTGGGTCCCCTCAGCCAGCTTCCTGCCCACTTGACTGTCTTGCAGTTAAGCCCACAGTCTTCCAATTTTCTTGTGAGAACATCATCAGATACCAGATCGAAAGCTTTTTGGAAGTCAAGGTATATAGTATCAGCCCCCTCTCTCTTATCCAGGTGGCGAGTCACCTGATCATAAAAGGGGATGAGGTTGGTAAGATGAGACCTGCTCACGATGAAGCCATGCTGGCTGTCATTCAGAATCCTACCTTCTGCAACCCTATCGCACATAGACTCCTCAAGGAATTTTTCCAGGATTTTCCCTGTGATAGAAGTTAGGCTAATTGGCTAGTTAGTCTATAGTTACCCAGGTCCTCCCTCCTCCCCTTCTTGAAGATGGGCACAACATTGGCCCTCATCCTGTCCTCGGGGACCTCACCGGAGCATCACAAGTTTTGGAAGAGAGATTCGCCAGGGGTTCTGCAATTACTTCGGCCAGCTCTTTCAACACACTTGGATGAAGTTCATCCGGTTCTGCTGACTTATATACATCCAGTTTCTTTAACTGATCACACAGCACTTATAGGGCAATAGTAGGAAGGCGGTCATTTGAACCCTGCTCATTCTGTACCCTAGTTGCTGTGATTTTCCCCTTATCCTGCAAGTTCACAGCTGTTTTTACTGAGATTTTTCAAAGGCTGAGAGGACAATAAAATTAAATTGTGAGGTTCTGTTTTCAGTACCTGGACTGATAGCAATACCAGCACAAATGTGTTTTTGCTTAACAAGAAATATTTGCCCTTTTGGTTGACCGCTATGAATAGTGAAATGACTACTCCACCCTTGGGTTTCTTATTACCAAAATTTAGAGGTGAATATTGACCATCCAATCAGAGCAGTCTGCTATAGTTTATCACTTGTTTTATATATATACAGATGAAAGAAAGTCCTCTCTGTAGTACATAAACGCTAATACAGAAATGCCAGCAGCATTTTCAGCCTTGAACTACACTGATTTATTCCACTGTATCTCAGTGTTGTGACTTCTAGACTTGCTGAATGTGGATTTGTGTTGCAATGGCCTTCAGATGCTTGTTGCTTAAAATATTGTGATTTTTTTGGTCACTGTCATTTTTAATAAGTCATGAGGTTATCATGATCCAGAAAATTGAAGAAATGGAAATGGAGTTTTTTGCCAAATTTTGGAATTATTTAGGCATTATTTCTATATCCTAAACTGTATTAACTCATGTTAATTCATTGGCAGCCACTGGACTCAAGCTAAAGAAGAGGCGTGAGAAGCAGGCAAAACAAAACAGTCCTTGGTATGCCAGTGCAAGCTCAACTGCATTTGTATGTGTAACTTGTGGGAAGGTCTGCTTGTTGTGCATTGGACTCATCAGCCTCTCAAGACGCTGTGGTGGTACGTGGAAACCTGCCAAAGGCACAGTCCTCCCCATGGTCTCCTAAAACTGGTGGCTGCCTACGAATTAACATTTCTGTTAATGGACAGTTTAGATGAAGTGGTAGAAATTTTACCAAGGACTGACTGTTTTAAGTTCAGACTGATAATATGTGTGCGTGTGTATAAGATATATGAAAAAAACCCATGAAATATATTTTGTATGTGAAGATAGGTAGGTAGAACTGTTATGGTTATATGCATTGCACAGCTGTCATTCAGGGTTGCCTGGCATTGCTTTTCAGAAAGTCTTATTTTCATGTTTCTTATATAGTTTTACCAAATTTTAATTTTGGGTGTCTGTTTCAGGCTTGCTTTTTTTTCTTTGATAGGCCCAATAAAAAGGGGTTCTGCTGTTTCAGAGGAGCCAATTAGAGAAAAATATATATAGTTGTATGCACTGTACAAAAATGATCTTACAACTTTTGTGAGAATTTCTAGTGCTTTAATGCTTTGGATCAACAGCTCAGTTGGCAGTCGGATGGGTGACTTAGCAGGAAGGATGTGCCTTTTGCTAATTTTGTAAAAAAAAAAAAAAAAAAAAAAAAAAAAATGCCCACATTTGACCAAACTATAAATCTTTGAAAAATTGGAATTTGCACATATGCTAGGCACTTTTAGAAGCGTATGGATCAGTTCAGAAAATCTTCCCAAGAGGCAAGGCAGAAAATGCCAAATGGTTGGTGAGAGGAGTGGACTTCATAGAGGTACCCAGAGAGAAGATGCAAAGGGAGAAGGGAGGAGGATGACAAAACCTGAGTTTCTTAGGACTCTGGAGAGGGAAAGGAAGATAATCTGCATCCCTAGGCAAAGGAGATGCTGAAAAAACAATTGGGAAAAGGGGAGGAATAGCTAGGAAAAGACAAAATAATGAAAACCAAAGGAGGATGAGAATGTAAGAAAGAGAATGTAAATTATGTTGCAGTTGACAACAGCCAGTGAGAATGGAACAGAAGTTCTGAGATTTGTCTAAGAAGGTGCTACAAGAGATTAAAAAAGAAAACATTTGTGTTGGAAAGCAGGAGGCTGAATGGAGAATAAGGATTTGAAGTGACAAGGTAAAGGATTTTTGTGTGCGATATCTTTTATTGGACCAACTGTGCAGTTGAGAGGGATATAGACAAGATTTCAGGTACCAAGTACCCTTCCTCAGATCTAAGACAGTTACCTCAAGCTGTGTATTTTTAGGATAGAAGAAACATCGAGTAGCTAACAGACAAGAGAAAAGCAGGAGTAAAGATAATCTGATAAGTGGAAGAGTAAGACCATTCAAAAAGGACATGTTCAATGAGTCTAGAGGGTTTTTTTAAAAAGAGCTGCAGGAATAGTGCAGACTCTTGCTGCTCCCTGATCTTCCTCTGTCACATGTCACGGCACCCTGGAAGGGACTTGCAGCATGCTGGGGTGCTGTGAAACCCCAGTTAAGAACCACTGGGTTAAACTTTCTGCTTTTGTGGAAAAACAAGAAAGGAAGGAAAGAAAAAGAAAATACCTCTCCTTTTACCCACTCCCCGCTGCCCTCAACATAAATAAATAATAAATAAATACATACATAAAACCAACCCTAAACTGTTATTCAGGCACGTGTCATAAATATGTTCTTACTTTTCAAGGAGTCTTTACAAAGTAGAACTTTTATCACCATCTGCTGGATTAAGTAGATAGTGCATTCTTCTCCTTTAAGGTCATCTGCAGGGACCTTTGGAAAATGTTTGCTTACTGAGAAAATATTTTGCAGGGATTATCTCAAAATATTCCTTAAGCAAACTTATCTTTGGCATTATATCAGACAGACCTGTTTGTAGTTAGAGCATCAATGTGCCAAGCTTTATGAAAGAGGTTTCATTTAAATTTTGAAACTTTATGCTCCCATAAATATCCCCAGACTCATGCTTTAGTTTGCAGGAAACCCGTTTTAGGAATGTACACGGTTTTTGGTATGCTCATTGTACAGCGTGAGCATGTGTGCATGTGCACACATACACTTTGAAAGCCAGAATTGTTAAGGTTTTATTCCGCCCCCCCCCCCCCAACTTTCAGCTTCCAGACATCATTTTTAATTGACTGACACTGTAAGAAAAGCAAAATTAAAAATGTATGTTTAAAATTCAGCATCACAGCATTTATGATTTTTCTGACATCTGTAAAATTAGCAGGTGAATATCTAATTTGTGTAATTTGAATTAAGTTAAAGGAGACTGTAACAAAATATTAAAAAAGAGATTAGTTATGTGACACGCATTATTTTGAAAACTTTGAAGTAAAACTCCCATTAATGCTTGTGTGTGTGCACACGTGCATGTGTGTTGCATAACTAAGGACTTTACACTCAGCAGGCTCTTGCTTATCTGGATAAACATTGCTTTTTACTCATCATGGAACCTAATAGAAGTGAATAAAGAATTTTAATCTTGTGGTTTTATCAGGTCTTCCTGCTTTAATCAAGTCTTTCCTGCTTTTCCATTGCGATTGGTGTTCTGCCCCAAGCAACAGCGTTCTAAGGAAGATGGCTCCTTTGCTTCCAGCTCTCTAGCTTTGTGGTGCTAGTTGGAACAACACCTTTGCAGTGCTACTTCCCACCCAAAACAGTTGAACAGTATGGGTGCCTATACACATGCTCCAGCACGTTCTAATTAGAATGCATCAGAGCAGACTCGGTTCATTAGACTGCTCCAGCATGCCTCATTGTCACGGGTACTCAGTGTCCCTCATTTCAAAACGGTGGCGGGAACGCTTTAACTAAAACTTGTCCAACAAGCTTTAGTTAAAGCACCCCCAGGGCCATTTTGAAATGTGGATGCGGAGTACACATCATGCTGCAGTATTTTAATTAGAGCGGCTGTCCAGGGGCTGCTTTAATTAAAATGCCCTCTGTTCACCCCAGAGCACCACCCCATAATTTGTACTGCAGTGTGACTTAGCAAGACTGTCTGCATGGCATAGGGAACGACTGCCTTGGTCTGTTGTGATATGGCAGTTGCAATGTCTCAGCTGTAAAATGGAAGCAATAACTTTGCAATATTAACATTTGTGCAGTGTTTTGGGATCCTCTGATGGAAACTCCAAGAAACTAGTTGTTTGTGTGGTAGGAGTCAAATGTGCCTTTTCCCTTAGAATGGTTGGCTTTGCAGTTGATGTACATTTGAAGGTATAAAAAGGTATAAAAATATATATAGTTGTATGCACTGTGCAACTTCTTTTGCTCCTCCTGAAATCTTCATATCCTGGCCATTGTCAGCTCTTAACAACCATAGCTTGACACTGAGGTTTTGCATTCTGCATCACTAAATGGTTCTTGTTTTTTCTTCATTCTTTTATAACAGCTACAAGCCCCCAGTGTGAAGGGCTTTGATTTTGCTAAGCAGCACCTGGGCCAGCACAACAAAGATGACATCCTGATCATTCATGAGCCTGCTCCTCTACCGGGGCCTATTAAGGATACTACCCCCTCTGAAAATGGAGATGTGGCAAGCCCTAAGTCAAAGACTTCCTCTAAGCCTTCAAAGACCGTCCGGCACAGAGGGAGGTTAGTTCCGCTGAAGAAGAATGGCCTTTCATAGGCTACTGTTAACTAATGACAGAGGATCCTTGTATTGCACAGGGCAGTTTCAGTGGTGGATCCTCCCTCTAGAATTTGTCTTTGCTAGCAGTACATCAGAGTTTCGGTCCAGTTGCTTTCCAGGAAGTGCTCTGGGATTTCCTTTCATTTTGTTTCTTTAAATTTCCTGCATGTTCAGTTAAATCAGATGTCTTAACCAAGGTGGGGTTGGGCAGAACCACTTCATTACCTGTGAAGCATGTGCTTAATTCATTCAGTTTTGTAATAGCTCCCCATTAGCAGGGCAGAAGGTATTAAGAATCCTTGTAGTATTAATGACAATTTAGGATTACCATATTTCCAGTTCCAAAAAAGAAGACACCTGTTGGTGTGGAGGGGTGCACTTCACTCCCAACCTGCAGTCCCCTGGCACTGCCAGTGCCCTGCATTTCCAACCCACAGCCCCCTGCCCCCCCCTAGTGCCCCTTACGTCCAAACCACAGCCCTGTGGCCTTGCTGGTGGCCCCACAGCATCCTGTCCCTGCTGCTGCCTTTCACTCCTGACCCCTGGCTCTGCTGGTGCCCCTCACTCACAACCTGCAGCCCCCCCCAGGCCATGTCGGTGCCCTCTCATTCCCAACCCACAGCCCCTATCCCTGCTGGTCGCACACGCACACCCCTACCTGCCTCCCAGACAGTCCCCAAGCCCTGGCCCTCCAGCCCCCCTTAGACTCCCAAAGCATGGATCGCAGGAGCCCAGCACAGATCCCAGCATGGAGGTACCGGGTACCAGGAAAGTCCTAGGTCCTGTGCTTCTACTCAAGGACCCACTTGGGCTTTCCTCACTTAAAGACACATCCCTGGAGATCCCAGGGAAGGTCTTCATAAGCAGGGAACTCCAACTTTTATCGCTTACAAAAAGGCACCCCAAGGTTTTCCAGGGCATGTATCTGTAAGTAAGGAAAGCCAAGCAGGTGCTCCCGTAGCCTGAGGGGCCCAATCCTGCATGGGAATTCCCAGGCTGTGCAGAATCAGGCCCCTCAAGGCTCCAGAGCACATGCCCAGGGCACCTGGAGAGTGTGAACAGCTCTAGGTTTGCTGCACTGTCCTGGCAGAGAACAAACAGATGTCCACTGCAACAAAGTAGCACTATATAACACTGTCATTTGTTGTACCACTCATATCATGACAGGATATGGACATCTATTTGTCTCTCCATAGGAGTTTTTGTAACAACATAAATACAACAACAGGTAATGTTGGGACTCATCCCAAACAGTCCACTGTAGCAGCAGCCTTGTGCAAGGCTTAGGCTGGCTACAACAATTAAGGACAATAAAAAGTCCTTCTACAGATACATAGTGAGCAAAAGGAAGGCGCAGAGTAACATAGGGCCCCTGCAGGACAAATCAGGTCAGTCGGTGGTTGACGCAAGGAAAAAGGCAGAGTTCTTCAAAGAGTTCTTTGCTTCAGTATTCCTAAGTACTGACCAAGACAGTTCCCCCACCTTGAGCACAGACAGATGTCCAAAAGGCACCAGACTGCCAGCAGTTAGTGCTGACTTAGTTAAGGAGCACTTGGAGGGGCTGGATGGGTACAAGTCAGCTGTCCCGGATGACCTCCAGCCACGGGTGCCCAAGGAATTGGCCAGTGTCATAGCTGAGCCACTAGCATGGCTGTTTGAGCATTCATGGAGCTCCGGCCAGGTCCCTGAGGACTGGAAAAGGGCCAATGTGGTGCCCATTTTAAGAAAGGGAGAAGGGATGAGCTGGGTAACTTTAGGCCAGTCAGTCTTACCTCTGTCCTTGGGAAAATACTAGACAAAAATCATCAAAGAGAGCATTTGTGAAGGCCCAGCAGGGGAAATGATGCTGAAAGGAAACCAGCACGGGTTTGTCACAGGTAGATCCTGCCTGACAAACCTTATAGCCTTTTATGACCAGGTCACACACCGTCTTGACACAGGAGTTGAGGCTGATGTCATCTACCTGGACTTTAGGAAGGCCTTTGAGACAGGTTTGCACCCTATTCTCATAGAGAAGCTAGCAGGCTGTGGAGTGGATGCTTATGCAGTCAGGTGGGTGGCCAACTGGCTTAGGGATGGCACCCAGAGAGAGTGGTGGTGGACAGGTCGTTCTTGGCCTGGAAAGAGGTGGGCAGTGGAGTCCCGCAGGGTTTGGTCCGTGAACCGGTGTTATTTAGTATCTACATCAGGGATTTGAATGGGGGTGTGGAGAGTACCCTCTCCAAGTTCGCAGATGATACGAAGTTATGGGGCCAAGTTAACACACCGGAGGGCAGGGACAGGTTGGACCGATGGGCAGAACGAAATAGGATGCAATTCAACAAAGATAAATGCAAGGTACTCCACCTAGGGAGGAGGAATCCCCAGCCCACCTATAGGTTGGGGGTGTGACCTCCTCAGCAGCTCAGCGGCTGAGAGGGATCTTGGAGTCATACTTGACTCCAAGATGAACATGAGCCGGCAGTGTAACGCAGCCATTGACAAGGCCAGTAGCACCTTGTCATGCATTAGCGGATGCATGACCAACAGATCGAGGGAGGTGATGCTCCCCCTCTATGTGGCATTGGTCAGGCTGCAGTTGGAGTACTGTGTCCAGTTCTGGGCACTGCACTTCAAGAGGGACATGGGGAATCTGGAGGGGGGTCCAGAGGAGGTCCACTCATATAATTAGTGGCCTCTGTGAAAGACACTACGAGAGGAGGTTGAAGGTTCTAGATCTCTTCAGCCTTCACAAGAGATGGCTGAGGGAGACCTTGTAGCCGCCTATTAGTTTATGAAGGGAGGACAACAGGGAATCAGAGATGTGCTATTTACCAGGCACCCCTCGGAATAACTAGGAATAATGGGTGCAAACTAGTGGAGAGTAGATTCAGGTTAGGAAGAAATTTTTTACAGTGAGGGTGGCCAGAATCTGGAATGGGCTTCCAAGAGAGGTAGTACTGTCACCTAACTTGAAGGTCTTCAAGAGGAGGCTTGATGGACACCTGGCTGGGGTCATCTGACCTCGGTCCTCTTTCCTGCCAGGGGAAGGAGGTCGGACACGATGATCCTTTGTGGCCCCTTTTGACTACAAGCTATGAGTCTAAGGCTTTTAGTACATCAGTGTCTCAGATAGAAGCATTTCACTCTTCTGCTCTTGCTCTGCCTGCATGCTAGAGAGTAGGGAAGGGCTTTACTCCCATCTCCATTTATGTGCTGTCAAGGTCCTGGCTCAACTGCTCAAGCTCCCTCAGAGTCCTGCCTCCTGACTTTCTCTCTTCCCCAGGCAGTCCTGCTCAGAGCCCACTCCCCAGATTCCCACATACTGAGCTTTTCTCACTCCTTGTGGGCTTTGTAAGGGGTGAAGCTTGTGTGTCGGGGGCAGGGGGGATTTCTGACAGGACCAGGAACCACAGAAATTGTTGAAGGAGCTTGACTGTTCAGTTAGCTAATTTGGCATAGCTCAGTTATATTATCCTAAGTAAGAGGTGCCAGTGTTTCATGGATTTCATTTTTAAAATTTCAAAGTAGCTGCCGCTGTCGATGAGATCAGAATGTGGGCACATGAAATAAAGTTGTGAACTTCTGGTGCCATTGTGCTCTAGTTAGAAGAACTCAGGAATAAGAAACCAGTTTCAAAAAAGAATTTTTAGTGCTTTCTCTGAAAAAGGTGGCTGAAAAAACATTGAATTTGGACCCTAAATTCAACCATGACAGTGTGAAATAGAGATTTTCCTCTACTTTGCAAATCCCATCATAGGTTAACTATGAAATTATTCTGAGCACTTTCATGATATGTTGATATGAAGCTGTCAATGAGACATTTAAAACATTCACTTGCTAGAGAAGGGAAAAGCTGAAATGCTATGAAATTGTATGTTAGGGGATTATTCTGTTATTGGTTATTCAGTTTTGCAGGTATGTGCTGAATAAATCAGACTAATATCCCAGTAGCTATCTACTTCATCTGACTTTAGCACGTCAAGTTTCCAATTCAGACCATTGTGCAAATGGTTTATCTGATAATCTAAATAGAGAAAACAAAGGATAGAAAGGAGAACAAAAGTAGAGGTGAAGTGACCTGGCTGAGGTACTAAAGCATGTCAGCAGCAGATCTAGGAATAAAATTGCAGCCCAGTGCCCTCGATACTGTTCAAGTTGGAGTACAAAAGGGAATGACATAATAACTTGGTCTTCATTTCCCAGTTTATGCAGGCTCTTCCAGCTGCAAAAAAGATGCAGTGGGGCAGATTTCACATGCTATATTAATTCTCTTCTTTCCATGAGTATTTTGTATTAGGGTTTGAATAACCAGTATACCAGTTTTTCAGAAAAAGGTTTTGCTGATGTAATGTGATTACAGGGCAACTATATGCATAACATATAAGGAAGGATAATTAGCACTGGCCTAGTGCAAGCAGTGAGTTTAACTTTTGATCAGTTTGCCTGTCTGGGTAGTACTCAGTTGCACTGTCTATAAAAGTGGACTTCTTAGATTCAGACTTTAAAAACTAGGTCAAATAGCTGTTAAGGAATAACAGATCTTCTGTGTAGCAAGGTTAGTGGACCTCATATTCTTCTTGATTTTTTTTCTTCAGTGCACAGAAAATCTCTTCATATTTGCAAGATAAAATATTTACTATTGCCCTCACTTACCATCTGCCAAAATACAGGCTTTTTCATGAGTCAGTTGGTAGCGTACTCTATCCTATTATAATTATTACACTTTATATTTTATCTTTTGTATCTGACTTATCCTTGCAGTTCAGAGATGGGCTGTGAAGAGCACAGGATTTCCTTAAGCTGCTATATATGACCTATAATGAATTAGATAAGATTACTTATGTGAGGAATAATAAATTAATAGATTATTCCTGTAGTGCTAAGCATCCACATAAATGGATACAATATTGTGCTAAGTGTAATTCAGACACACAGCACTTGTGGGGAAAAAGAATCCTTGCTGCAGTTCAACTAAGTTTAAGGAGCTGCAACAAATAGAGGGTCAGAGGAAAGAGGATGAGAGAACAAGAATGCTAAAAAGATGTTTACCTAGACAAGCTACATGTGCAGTTTGTAAGCACCGAGATTTTGTGTGTGTTTAATATATTGAATAAACAGTATGTCAATCATGGTCGGTCCCACATTAATTGACTGTCTAGCCATGCGGACTTGCATTTTCAGTTTGTAGAGTATGAAGTTAACAAGGCCACTGTATCCCCATGTTATTTTTCAAGTTACAGATTATGTTGCTGTCAGAAAACAATCCTATTCATTGCTAACGCTAAGAACTTTCTGCTACATCTAAAACTGTTTATATGCAGTAAAGACTGCTTATATAGCTGATTACTTAATCCTGTCATCAGTCTTGTATGATTGATGTCACAGGGCTGCCATAACCTCATTTTTTAGTTTTCACTGTTGACAACAGTCTCACAGTAATGAGTGTCTGACTACATTTCAAATGCTGTAATTTGTTTTATATAAGTATACTTTCTTAAAAAAAAAGGAAAGTTAACAACCCTACCAACCTATGTTCTTACAGGATATCTATGTACCTGATGGCCATATAACTTTAATAAAGTCATGTTTAACCTTTCATTTATTTTTACTTGTTTTTTTGCTACAGAGTTTCACCATCAGATGCTGACTCCACAGCAAGCGAACAGTCCAGTGGGAGGGAGACAGGAGAAGAAATTGTAAGACCATCGGCACCTGTCAATGAAGTCAAAGCACGAAGAGCTCTGAAGAATGGTTTGTTACGGTTTTGCCTTTGTCCACTGCAGCAGTGTTTTAGTAGGGCACACACGAAGTGCATTTTAGTACCATCGATTTTTTTTTTTAAGCTGTTTTTAACCATTGGGGTTTCTTGCTTTGTATCGCTATGATTTTTTTTCACCTCCTATGGGTGTATTTCTCCTTTTATATGTTGCAGTGGGAAAATCTGCAAATGTCTTGTATTCAGGCATACCCTCTGCCCTGGGTAGTATAACACCATTAGATTTTTCCTACTTCCCTCTGGCAAATGTATTTTCAATCACAAGTCATTGTAACTATTGGTAGCAATCTTGCAGAAAGTTATAGATTCATAGAAATCACAGCAGGACTTGATACAGTGTCTTTAACTGTGACTTTGAAATGGACTTTGAATAGTGAGATTAAAGGTAAACTAGCAAAGTAAGACTTCAAAAACAGTGTGGTGCTTATACAAGATGTATTTTAGAAACCAAGATGCCTCAGTGTTGTAATCGAGAAGACTACAAATACAATTTTAAGACATACATGGAACTGTTTTGAAGGAATCCACATTTAGGCCAGTTAAAATGTTCCAACTAACCAGAGAGATCATATGACATACTTTACTTTCTTCATGGAAAGCTGGTAAGACTAGTTTTGGTAAGACTTGCTGGCATCTTGTGGAAGACATTGTAAAATACTCTGCTCCCTCACCACCAACCATGTTGTTATTCCTTTCCCCATTTAAAAATGTAATATCAAGTGTGCATGCAGGAAAACAGTTTTCTTGTATCCAATATTTCCTAGCTTCAGTCAGATCCTCAGCTTATACACTCTCCTGCCTGCTTCTGCTGCTTCTCCCCACCCACCTGACAGTTGCTCTGGCACTATGTGGTTTCTGGCTGCATCACCAGACCACAGGACTCAGCAGGAGCTGGATCAGTCTCCATGATTCTCAGCTAGCTCCATGCAGTGCCAGCCGTACCGTGCTGGGCCAGCTCCTGCTGCATCCTACCATCTCGGCTGTGCAGCTGGGATGTGGTGGCGGCGGAAGTGGGGGGGGGGGGGGGGCAGTGGTAAGTGGAAGCTCAGGACCTGCACTGGTGCCCCAGGTCCAGGAGCAGCAGGAGCGTGGAGCCTGGACTTGGAGGAGCACTGGCGGGGGCTTTGCCTGCTCCAGTGGGGGTTGTGGGCAAGAAGTGAAGGGGAGAGAGAGAGAGAGAGATCGTGTTCTTAGGGTGAGTCCCACATGCACACCATACACATACCCACACCCCCTCCTCACACTGACATACATACATACCCCAGCCACCCTCCCCCTCCTTACATGCCACAACCCTCCCACATACCCATCCACATATCCACACCCACCCACATGCTTCAGCTTCACCACCCCACATACCCCAACTCCATATACACCAACACCCCCCACACCTATCCGCTCCCCCACAGCCCTACACAAACCTATATCCACCCACACCCCGCACATTCCCCCAACAATATACAAGAGTAAGACTTCATTTTAAGCTATTATACAATCACTTCTATGTACACGACACAAACGCATGTAAATCAGGACAAAAATATTTTTTGAAATCGAATGAATGTTGTAGATGTTTGATTTTTTTTAAAAATATAATTTGGTATTTTTCTGGTTCTGAGATGGCAAAAGCCCTTGCTGAAAGGAGTACTTCTGGGACCAAGGGGAGGGACTTCTGATAGAAAAGGTCAAGGGTTACGGGGCAGGACTTCCAGTCCCAAGATGGTGACCAGGGGGCTGGGCATGCAGCCCTCGACAGCTTGCCAAAACTGGGTAAGTGGCCCTCCAGCCAAAATAATTGCCTGCCCCTGCTCTGTTGTAAGGTTTTGGTACCCCATAAATGATAACTATGGTGAAGATAATGAAATCACAGACAGACTATCAGCCATTTCTATTGCAATGTCATTGACAAAAATGGGGATGGAAACACAGAACGTAGATTGTTCTAGAAATTGAATGTTTTTTTCAATGTTTTCCAGGAGGCACTGACTGACGTTAAGTGCCAACTATAGGGGACTGTGATGCCAATATTATAGCTAATATCTGGGGTGGCTCAGCTTACTTTCATGCCAAAGAAATGAGAATGAAGGAGATGTAAGAGAGAGATACTAAAATATAAATCCTGAGCTCCTTGCCAGTCAAACAGCATCTGTTATTTTGTATGTTTATATATGCTGGGAATAGGTTCCTGATAACTAGTGTGCAATAGGGGCTGTATGCCTATACGATTCACGAAGTGGTGGTGACCCTTTTGTTTTGTAAGATGTTATCTCAGTGGTATGTACACATATGTTTGTGTCTGTGTCTTAATGCCCTTAGATTTGCTATAAGAACTAAAAATATACCTTTATTCAGGTATCATAACATTCATGTCTTATTATAAACTAAACTTATGCAAGACTACTGGATTACCATTTGCTTGAAACCAAGTGGATTTAGCCCTATTGCATCTCATCCAATGCTATACCATTCCCTCTGGCTAGGAAATTTCACACTGATCTCTTTGTTTTTCATTCTGTCCCAAGACTCCATATTAGGGTTTGCCTCCCCTTTAGGTTTTTTTAGACATTATTTTATCCAAAGCTAGTTCTTTCTTGCAACCCTGTCTGGATAACTAAGATGCAGAAAGCTGTGCAAAACAGGTTCCCCCCCCCCCCCCCCTTTTTTTTTTTTTCCCTTTCTGCTGTTCTGGGCTTGAAAAAGCTCTTCCTTAACCTTGAGTCCTGCTCATTAAATGTTTAATGCTTAAACTTGGCCCTGCTGTGTTGTAGTGTATTTTGTGGCTTCTAAGTTGCCGAGTCAGACATCTTTTCCTGCAGCTATGGCTTGACAGATGGATGTAGAGTCATACAACTTATTCAACACTAGAGCTCCCTTTCTCCTGTCATGCATTTTTCTAACTGCCATTTCAGCTGAATCATTTATGGTAATTACAGTATTGTCTGTCTTTGCTTTCTCCTTGTGCTGTCAGGAGCAAACAGAGTTGGTAAGTATCCAGAACAGTGTGTTACAGTCTTTCTGTAACTAGTAGTTTAATAGTATGAATATAAATAGAGTTTAATTATATGTGAAGTCCATGTGGATTTGTTCTCTGAGTCTAGAAACCGTAGCTGGTTTGGAGTGATTTATCTACAGAAATTGCTCTTTGACACACATTTTATTGATTCAGTATCAAGTGTATTTTTCTTACTTCCCCTAAACCTTTTAGTTCAGTATGAAAAAAGTGTGAAGGGGGAATGAAGCCTGTGACAAGGCTTGAAAATTACTGTTTAAGCCTTGTTATAGTCACAATTAGCACTTAATTGGAATTGGCGTCTTTATTGGAAGTTTAAAAGAAGCCAAAGATTCATTGAGAAAGGAGATGCACATGTCTAATAACTAGAGAATATTTCTTATCTGGTCAGGGCTGAGACAAAAGTATATTAGAGATTGGAAAATGAAGGAAAACTTGTACAATCTTTGCTTTGTACATGATCTGCAGGTAAATAAAGGACTTTGTTCTCTAATATATAAGAATAGCACCTTTTGCCAGAACTGTGCTCACAATAGTTCTCTTGCTGTTAATAGTAAGGAAGGAGGAGTATAATGTGACCTTTTTCATTATTGGATTTCTATTAAAAATTAGTGACATCCTGTGGTTAAAAATATTTTGGTATGTACGCAGATATACTGTATACCTTTGAAATCAGTAATGTGGATGTGACTCAAACTTCATTAGATCAGTAAAAGACTCTTATTGACTTCGGTGGATTTTAGATTGTTTTTATATACCCAAACTGTTGTATCTATTGCTTTTATTAAAAAGAAAAAAGAATCAAGCTTTGTTCCTGTGACACTTACCTCACACTTTATTGGTTTTCATTAAAATCTCAGTTTCGTCAGGGAACATATTTTTTCCCAACATTTCAATTCAAGCCAGCAATTTCAGTCCATGCCCTTGTGATGTAAATTGATACTGACATGTGATGTAAATTGATACTGACATATGACTTGTATGGGACGCTAGCTTAAAACCTGTGCTCTCTTCAGCTTCAGCTCTTGATCAGTCGAGAACAAAACTATGCGTACAGTGCAGTATTCTGGCTGTATAGGAAAGAGCTAAATTAGAGAAGTGGTACAATAACATGGTCAAGGCTTCTAAAGGAACTATTTTATTTGACATATTTGGTCTGCAAAAGTCTGTACTTTCGTTTCGCACCAGTATGTTTAGTACAGCTCCATTGCAGCTACAGTATTTATGTACATCGCTACATTCCCTGTACCTCTAAGCTTGCTATTATAAGCGTATACATATATACATCTACAAAAGAAGAGAATTTCACAGGAAGCTGTAATATATTTATTTAAAATAAATAAGGAAGAGGTGAATCATTCTGAGATAGCTACATGTATCACATCCTTTAGAGAAATGACTTCATAAAAGGGGGTTGGGGTTTTTTATCATACTTTGGAGCATGATGATGTTGCTGTTCTTGTGAGCTGCAAAATATGCTCCACATATAAGTTCCAATACCAGCAACATTACATGGAAGCTGAATTCCCTTCAGTCTGGAATTTGTCCTTCCCCCAAGTAAGTTTCAGGTATGAGATCTGCTCCAAAGCCCATTAGTCATTTGAAAAGTGCATGCTGACTGCAAAAGGATTTAGGTGAAACTCATAGGCCGCGTCTACATGAGACGCTGACCGCACAGTAGCCCGATACTACTGCACAGTAGCGTCACATGGCAACAACCATGATGCAACACTACTGTGCAGTAGTATTATGCTATTGAACAGTAGTATTATGAAAAAGACGTTCGTCAGCACTCGGGTTACTGCGCAGTCATTTACTACTTGTTTATACAAGTACTAAATGACTGCATAGTAACAGCTGCGCAGTCAGCATCTTGTGTAGACACAGCCATGGAGAGGGAATAGCTTGCGCTTGGATTTGCTTTGCTTTATGGCAGACCGGAGGGATCACATCAGGTCTGATCTATATGAGACTGTAGGTTCTGTAAGCACAAGCTTTTGCAAATTTCTTAAAACCTGCGCAAAGTCTTCCATGCATTTTTTTAAATTGTTTTTTAAACAAATCATTTCCCTCCTAAGCAGGGAACCCAGACAGTGCAGTACTGGGTTAATTCATAAGTATCGGAAAGTAAAATTGACCAAAAATAAACTAACCAGTGTATTTTATTGGTGGGAGATGAAACAAAAGCTACAAATGGTTACAAGTTATATGATTAAAATTATTTGGAATTCAAGGAGCTGCCCTTCAGAGATTTTCTATTTCATTTTAATCATTAAAATTATTTAGACTTTCCTGTTTGAAAGGAAGAAATGGAAGTAAAATATGACTTAGTGTTAACCATAGGTTAGCCAGTTACAGGTCTAATTTCTTCACTGAAATGATAATTACATTAATTTAATTAAGAGACTGACCTCTGGAGAGTTTTCCTTTTAGTATTTATAGCCGGGGTTACATTTTGCCTATTTTTTATGTTCAAAAGGATGCAAACAGCTTTAAATGATGCTATTTTATAAATTGTTGTTAAAAGTAACTTAAGGCTATTGTAGCTAAACAAAATTAGAGAAATAATTTGTTGCTGTTATTTTTTATGTTAAGTGCTTTGACAACACTTTTCTGTATAATCTGTTTTTCTCCCTTTTTTATAATCAATCGTTTAAGAACCCAATTCTGAAAATTCTTCCATGTGGAATCATAATGTTGGAAGGGTCATCTGGACCAACCCCCTGCATGAATACAGGAAAGCTGTTCCTGAAATAGTAGCCCTCCTGTATCCATGCAAGTCTTCATTGACTTTGTTGCAGTTTCCATGTAGTTACAATGGGCCTTTTCATGTTAAATTTATAGCAGGAATGTGGATTTGGTGACCTCCTTCCTTTGTTTTTGTGCAAGTCTGTGGAACAGGTCTGTGGAAGTCTGGGGGGTTATTGTGCAACAATAGGGGGAAGAGAAACATTTACTTAATTCTATTTTAGAACCTCGAACCCAGGAAAAGGATCGTAGGAGCAATAGGGTTGGGGACAATTTACCACAACAAATTAACAGTAGTTTCAAGTTGGTGGCTGTCCTTCTAGCTTTTGTTTTTAGAGCTGGCACTATTAACAGATAGTTATGGATAAAAAGGATAAAAGATGCTGACTGAGTAGATGTTCAGTGTAATTGCCCCTTTTTGAGTTCATTAACCAATTAGCATAAAAGTGTAACATAACATAAACCTTAACATGTTTTATGACTATGTTACGAAGTTCGGACAACTGAAGTTAATCTAGTAAGATAAAAAAGAAACTGAGTAATGAACTAGGACTCTGGAGACTCGGGTTCAGGTTCACTATGAGCCCCAAACGCTTTCTGATTTTTGGCCAGGTTACTTAATCTATCCTGTGCTTCATTTGTATATGGGGATCAGTACCTTACTACTTCATAGAAGTGTTTTGAAGATAAAGCCCGTTAAGGATTGGAGGAATCTGAGGTACTGCAATGATGAATGCTACGTAAGTATCTAGATTTGTAGGCAGACAGACTCAGAAATCGAATAGCTAAAAGTATTTGAAGATTAGACCTGTGCATCACCAAGTATGCTTCTTTGTTTCATCACTGATGCAGTACCATGTAGCCATCCAGTAGAGCTGCTCACCTTGTCATGGTTTATTCCTTACATTAAGGAAACTCTTAAGAAAGTTCAATTTAGAAGATGGCATTTGATCTTAGACATGTACGTTGATCTGTCAAGCTTGAAAGAGAAGTAGTAAATGAGGGTTGGCTTGCTTAGGGCTGATTTGTGTCAGCCACATCCCATTTTTGTGTGCTATTGACTGTCCATAGACAGGAACCTGTGCAGTTGGGTGTAAAGGGTACCACCCCAGGAGGTGTGGTACCTCACTAACAACATGTGCAGTCACAATTGCTACTTTTGCTCTTCAAAAGGCTCAGCATACTTCATCCCCATACTGTACCCCACTCCTTGTGCCCAGCCAGCACTTTTACCAGCCCAAGGGATGAGGTCATGGGACAGGGCCATGGCTGCCCCTTGCCATCATTGGCTGTCCAAGGAAACTAAGATGTTTAGCTCCTGCTCTTTGCATCCTGAAGCTTGGACTTGTGGTACAAGTGTCAGGCCTTACAACATGCAGCAATTTATCACCCCTTCTACTTCGTAGGTCCATAGAGGGCAGACACAATTTAGCCCTTAATTTGCTTAACCTTCTAGGCCCAGATATTTAAAGAAATGTATTATCAAACACCCCATTAGGTCAAGCGATTACTTTGGACTCCTTTGTTAGATATTCTTCTTTAGTTCACATCGCTGTTATTAGTATAGACCTTGATCCAGCAAAGCTCTTAGACATGTGCTTAACTTCAATCGGATGAGTAATCCTATTGATGTGCATTGTGAGAAGTACCTTATTGCAGTTCAAGTTACACATGTGTTTAAGTACTATGCTGGATGAGGGCCATAACTTTTAAGATGCATTGGTTCCATAGCATGACATTCCTAAATATATTTGGGTATCTATCACTTTCTCAGCCAATTACAGCTGAACAATATTTGTACAATGTAATACCTTAATAGTAGACTGTTTATCATGTCAGTAGAAAGAACTCAGACCTTTAAAAGCTTAAATCTACAAATTGGATGTAAAACTGTGCACTTTGGGCAGATTTCTAAATCTTTTTGTTGAATTGAGAAATTATCCCTATCTCAACTTTTAAAATACTGCATTTTTATATGTCAGTTTCTTTTTTTTATTGCCTTTTGATATTCCATTTGCAGAAGGTGTGTCATCTTAAGTACTATAATTGATGGCAATTTGCAGCATGTACTAGAATAACTTTTGATAGGATAAAATAGGTTTGCGATCCTGGGATATTTTTTTGAGAGGGGACATTGCAAAGTATCAAAGACTTGACTTGCAGAAATAAAGACAGAGAGCTCACCTGCTGAAAAAGTAAGAAAAACATGTTTAAAATTTGCAAACTCTTATGTAACTCTGTTTGTAGTGGATGGAAGGCCTCTTGTCTAAATTTAAATACAGATGCAAACAATGGGACCATCTCTCAGCATTTTATTTTTCATTAACCTGTATGATGGAGACAGTCCTAACCACTGTGTTAAACTTTACTTGTTCTGGAAATTCAGGACCTCCTCAGACCAATAGTGGAAATGAGCAGCACTCCTCCGCCTCTATCTTTGACCATGTAGACAGGATGTCACGTTCTTCAGAGGTCAGCAGGCGGGTTCCCAGCAAGATCCAGTTGATTGCTATGCAGCCAATGGCAGCACCTCCCGTTCAGAATTCAGCACTTTCTGACCGAGTAGCAGAGACCAACAAAATTAATAAAGAGGTATTTTTAAAGTGTGTTTGTGTGTGTGCGCATATGCGCTGGCTATTAGGAGTGTGTGAAACGGGCTGTATTCAGTTCAAATTCGGCCCAAATCAGGGGACAGTGATTTGATTTGTTGATCTGAATCACTGTCCCAATTTGATTCGGCCGAATCTAAATCTGAAGGTTCAATGCCGAATCGGCGCGGCTTGTGAACGCTGAGATGGTGGGGCGGATGGAGCATCCCACAGAAGCACGGGGAGACCCCTGCATGCTCAGCAGTGGACCTGGAAGTGGACCAGAAGTACTTCTGGGTCTGCCACTGAGCGAGGTGGGGGACCTTCTCTCTGCATACCACTGGCTCAGTGATCGGTTACTGGGGGACTCAGAGTGACCCCCAGACCCAGGAGACACCAGTCGCTGAGCCAGGGGGCGGGGGTCCCCCATGCGCTCTGTGGCGGATCCGGAAGCAGACCGCGCTCCTGTGGGACACTCCATCCACCCCAGCATCTCAGCATTCATGAGCCACCTGGTACCTTGAGGTATGTAGAAAAAACATTTAAAGCTGTGTATATATCTGAATCATTGAATGTCTCCAAATCAATTCGGAGGGTTCCAATTCAATTCAATTCGGAGAGATTAAAGGGTCTCCTGATTCGATTCAGATTCGGATATTCTCTGCCAAATTGAATCGGTGACTGAAGCTTTGCACAGCCCTACTGGCCATGGTGTCTGTACATATAGAAATAGGCAATAGAGCCAAGAAAGTTCAGATTTCTCTCTCCTGTATTAAAAATCAAACTCCTCATCCTGATGGGTGGTTTTCCTTTCATGAGTGCATAATCATGAATTACTTTTTTTTATTAATTCCAAAGATAAGCCTTGATTTTTGATTATTTGGTAGTTTTAAGTACATCTTCCAGCTAGACTTGCGACCTGTCTAGACTTATGCTCTGCAGCCTTAAGTTGCTGTGCAGTTACTGGTAGCTAACATTCAGTTTGTAGCATGTCTGTAAATTAATGGGTGACACCAAGGTGTCTGGGTCATCTGGTTCTCCTTATGCAGGCTTCTCCTGTCTTCCCTCTTTGGTCACTCGTTTTGTATTTCATGGAAGGCAGCACCCTCCCTCACACTTCAAGGTTAAAAGATTGATTGAACTTCTGTGTTTAGCACCTTGTAAAAAAAATTCTAGAAAGTGAATTAATATAGCTAGGATTTGCAAGAAATGTAAGTTTAATTATGTGATAAAAGTCTTGTTCTTGATGTCTGTAATAATCTAAGAAATTAGTAAAATTTAGGGGTTTTTCTGGAGTTTTATTTATAGCTTCATATGTACCTGAGAACAAGCTAAAATGTACTCAAGAACAGGCTTAAACCAGTACCCACTGTAGTTAGTGGGAAGAGTTGCATTGACTTCAGTGGGTTTATGATCAGACTAAGGCAATGGTCTATTTTTAAAGAAGTTACCTGAAAGACTTTGCCATACCCTGAAACAATCCTGTTTCTCCTTCCCTTTTCCAACAGTCTTATCCAGGCAGATCCTTCAGTTTATGCTCTGTGCCCTAGGAATTCTCTTAAGGGGAGTCGGTGACAAACTTTGACCATAGCAATCAAATGCATTTCGTGATGGATATGGGGAGACATGCTACATACACTATCAGTTACAACCTAATTTTCTTCAGGCGGTGTTCCTTATGGCAGCTGGCAGGGCTTTTTGTTGTTTGTTTGCTTTTTATTAGCACGCTGCAACTTCTCTCTAAGTAGCACCACTGTGGTAGTGATATTAAAGTATGTAATAGTATGTTGACCAGGGGAGAGGGTGGAAATGCTACAGGTAGGAGAAAAAGGATCGCTCTCCAATTGATTGCTTTTAGCCTTGACTCTCATTTTATGGCATAGCAGTAAAAGCTGTTTTTGCAAAAATCTTAACTCTCTTTCTCCCCTTCTTTCCTCCTTTAAGATACAGACAGCTCTGAGGCACAAGTCTGAGATTGAGCATCACCGCAATAAGATTCGTCTTCGAGCCAAGCGCAAAGGGCATTATGAATTCCCAGTTGTGGATGATGTGGTTGTTGTTGATTCCAAAGAGCAGCATAGAATTTACCGCAAGGCGCAGATGCAGATTGACAAGATCTTGGATCCTGGGGGCAACGTGCCTACTGTGTTTATAGAACCCAGGAAGAGGTACTGATTCAGAGCCAGGGAAGGAATCATTCTCTTTAAGAATTGGAGTCAGACTTGCAAACTATGTTAGATTTGTGCTTCTCCGTCTTAAGGGCTTGCAATTATTTTGTTCCCTAGTAACATTTGGGTTAGAGAGGCAGAAGGCTGGGGTTGGTTTGGATATTTTGGTGTAATTGTTGTGTGCCAGGGGATCATGCAAATTTTCAGAAAAAAATGCTTATGAGCAGGTTTTCAGTAGCAGAATCCAAACATCATAAAGCCATTTTAAGGCAGTTGTCATTGTTCATACTACTATAGGTGGAATAAAATTTGAGTTTACTTCTGAGCACTGACAGAGTCTAGGAAACGAGGAAAAAAATGGGGTGGGGGAAGGGGGAAGGGAGTGTGTAGGGGAACCTAGCAAGAAATGTAGCTTTCATAACAAAACTCAGAGAAACGTATGAAACATATACCATATTGTATTGCATAGAGCATGCACCTTTCCCCCCCAAAATAGATGCTGGAGAGTGGAGTCTCATTGTATGTGAGAAATATGGTAAGATCAGGTTTTCTTGCTTACTGGGCCAATGTGAAATTAAAATCAGCAGGGATCCACAAGGAGCAGAACACTGAGCAGGCTTCCTAGATCCTGCTGCTGAGTTGCTTACAAGGAAAGATCTTCTTTTCTTCGTTCTGTCTTCCAAAAACAAAGTGCATAATATAGTCTGTAGTGTGCTTGTATGTGGGGAAGTATGGTAATCAGGAAACCATGAACAGATTATTATAAAATGTATCCAGCTCAAATATCTAAGGACTGATTTATAAATTAGACAAAATACTTCATTCTGTATCCTTCCTGAGTAATTAAGTACATACTTATTATGCCTCCTGGCTTCATAATTCAAGAGAGGGGCCTCTTTCTTCTGTAGGTTTAATGGACATTAGAACCTAATTTCCAGGAAATTCTTACCCTTTGAGTTCCAGGTCCCAAATACAGTCTTGTCAGGACCATTTTTCAAGTTTAAAATACTCCCGATGTTTTCCCCAGTTGCCTCTTTCCTTTAACTGATTTATATATGTCAGTTTTTAAAACCCAGTTTCATAGTTTTGCTATACGAAGTGCTCCTGGTATGGGACTGGGAGTCATTAGGACAAGGAGTGGTGGGGACTGAGGGAGACTGGAGTCTTAGAGGAGGGAATAAAAGCAACCAGACAAAGAGAAGGTGGGTCTGGTGTGTGGGGAGTGGCAGGGAGAATGATTCTGGAAAAAAGAGTTTGCGGGCTTGAAACTGGTATGTGTTTGGCAAGAAGATTGGAAGCAGAGGCTGGGACTAGTTAGGGGAGGAAAATGCTCCCCGCTTCCCCCCCCCCCAACACACACACACACACACACACACACACACACACACACACAGAAAAATCAGTGTGGTGTAGAAATGAAACTGAGACGGGGACAGCTTGGAAGGGGTAGGGCCGAGGAGGACAAGTCTGAAGGAAAATAGCTAGGAGAGTCTTTCCTCACTAGTGTTACCATGTCCATAAAACCAACTTTTCATACTTTCTGAATGTCTTACTTGAGTTGCTGAGGTCAGATTGGCAGAAGTGCTGAATTTTGATAGCTGCTATTGAAGTCGATGGCATTTGTGTTTGTTTTAAAGACTTAAAGTGTACATTCGGGTACTCAGAAAAATTAGTCCTGCCTTTCTTAAATTGGACACTCAAAATTCTTTTTTTCTGTAAGAAAACCAGGTACCTAGCCATCTCTCTCCAGTTTCATTTAAAAAAAAAAAAAGTTGACTTAAATTTCATATTGTTTTAGTTATGAAAGAAACATAAATATATACACTGTGAATCAACACTGTCTAATACAACTGAATGAAATTACAAAAATAAAAAAGGAAAAACAAGAGCAATTATCTTACAGAGTAAAATGGCTCGCTTACCTTCATGCTCACTTACCCCACACAGGTTGTAAGTGGTAATGACATGTTTTGTCATTCTCAGAAGTATGTAGAAGCTTTGCCATAAAAGGATAAAATGTTAGCTTTCAAGTATATGCTTTTGTCTTTGTGTGGTTCCTTTATGAAATGTTTAAGTTTTTATGTTTAACCTCCACCACAGAACACCCCAGAGTCCTTGTTTGCTTCAGGTTTAGAATTATAATTGATTTGAATGCAGCATTGTACCTCATAGAAGATGTCCCCTGCCTGTATATCCTGAGAATGCAGCAGGAGTGTCATGCCTGAAGGATACATAGGGCAGCTGAGAGCACGTAGTAATCTATAACGCGTTGTAAAACTCATGCTATTTCCAGACAAACGTATCAGTCCCTAACCTTTGAATACTTTAACTGGAAAAATTGGAAAAGGAGAGAAATGTTATAAAGGTTATGTGGAAATGATATGACTAGAAATATTCATGGGGGAGAATTAAAACTACTGGTTTAAAATGAAATTACTCTATTTTAGTTAGCCATTTGTCAATGATGTCACATCATATGGATTTACTGCGTAAATGCTTCAGTTAGAAATCTGGGTTTTAATTCTGTACCAGGATCCAAAAGTGACTTTGTTTACTGCACCTAACTTAAAACTTTAAAACGAAAACCCGAGGTACCTTAAATATGGTATTTTTCTTGCTCATTGTTTCTCATTCCTGTCTCTCCTATGAGCCAAAAGGAGGGACCAGGAAACCTGCATTTGTGGCTGCTAAAGAACCCTGACTTTGTTGGGGTCATGCAGTACAAAATTCTTTAAACAATTTTTTCAAAAGTTTTTCTTCATCCCAACTTAAAAACAATCCAGCAAAACAATAGGTGGTGATCTTTCTTTTCTCTTTCTCTTCTAGTTCACGGGCAAAACGTTCTCCCAAGCAACGTCGGAGGCATCAGATAAACGGTAGCCCTATCGATGCTGATAAGGACAGGTTAATCACAACTGACAGTGATGGGACATACAAAAGGCCTCCAGGAGTTAATAATTCTGCATATATTGTATGTATGTCTCATAGATGATAGGATTACCCTGATTATTGTGTTACAGTTAAGCCATAACAGCTAAATTCTGAATCTTGATGCTGTATTTGCCCAGATCCAAGAAGACTTTGAATTTAAGATGACCCCTTAATTATTAAACTCTAGATATGGAAAACTATTCTGTCCTTGCCACTCCCCTCCCCCTCTTCCTGGTGCCTGTTCCCTGCCCCCCTGCTCAGTGCCTTCCCCCCCAGCCTGCCTACACTCTCCCTTCCCCTGCCCTTCCTACCCCTCATCCCACTTGTCTGTTGCAGCTGGTCTGGCTCTGTCTCCACAGGGGAAGTGGAGCACTTATCCAAGCCATGCAGTAGTGATGGCTCCAGCCCAGGTCAGGATTGGGACTGGAGCCACAGCAGCTCCCCTGCCACTCCTTGTGCCCCTTCCTCACCCCACACCACCTCGTTCTGTACTTGCCCCCCCATGCCCTTTCCCCACGCTCCCTTTGTTGCACATATCCCTTCCCCGTGCTCCCTCTGCCACCATTTTTCCCCTGTGCGTCTCCCTGCACTGTGCACTCCCTTCCCCATTTTCCCTGCAGCACTGAGTGCCCCTTCTCTCAGCACCCCTCCTGCACTGCATGCCCCTTTTCCATACCCCTTTCATGCTCTCCCCTTGCTCCATGTGTCCCTTTCCCTGCGGTCCATGTGCCCCCTTTCCCCATACTCTCTGCTGCTCCACCCCCCCCCCCCCCCCCCCCGCCTCATGAGCCACCTTGGCCCTATCCAGAGCTGCAGCACTTACTTGCCTGGTCCGTACTCAAATCTAAGACAAGGATTTTCTCCCATGCTGAATGTGAGGGAGAGAGGGGGGAATGCTCATCTTAGATTTGAGTAACTACGGCAATTCCATTCCTTACTAATTCCATTTGTTTGAAATGAAATGAGCTTGGAGCTTTCCTGAGGGGTGTTTACATAAAACAGAGGAAATCCTGTCAGATATTCCATGTTTTGCAAGTGTTAACTGGACTTTCCCAATGATTGTATTTTGAAGGCCATTTTTATCTATCGCAGTATGATAATAATGGAAAAATAACCAAAGTTACTTTAGCACAGTACCTTGCAAACTAGCCTTATTCTCCACATTTGAAAACAAGTACTTCAGAATTGTTTAGTTTTAATATCTATGTGATGATAACGCTTCCTTTATTGTGCATCTCAGCTGCTGCACCTGTGCTCTGGCCATTAATTGGTCTTTCCTGGGGTCATTGCTAACATTGGAAACCTCTGGACAGCTTCAAACAGCTTCCATTTTTTTAAAAAAGGAAGTTTAAAAAAAGTAGTTCACTTCTAGGTTTATATGTATTCAAGTGGCTAAAATGTAGATTTCTGTGAAATTTGTGTGCATTCAAACAAGAGCATAATCATTTTCATGTCATGGTGTAACAGAATGAATTATAGTCCGGAGATATTTAATTAAGACTTGTCGCACAGCAAGCCCAGCCCTTTTGGCATCTGCTGAGAGTTTCTATTCAGAATACTAAGTTCCCAATGAAGTAGACTCTGTGCGGTTTGACAGTTGATTCTGCAGCCTGCATGCATTGGCAAAAACGAGCTTCTACAATAAGGCAGCTACTACAAAGGCAGTTTAACTTCCTGTCTCTAAGGAGTGGTGAGTTCCTAAGGAAAAGATCATAGGTAGTAATTGTGATGGATGTATCTAGTTGATGTCAAGTAATTGGTGCCACCAAGCACTGTTGTGCATCTCTTTAAGGTGATGTACCTGAGCTCAGGTTCCATATAGCTGGTGGCTTAGCTGTTTAATAACCCCTTTCATGTGTTGCTGGGGAGAAGCAGTAATTGGTTTAGCATTTCTGCTAATGTAGTTGGTTGTGACATGAATGCTTAATTCACTCCTTACCAGTTCAAAGATTGAGAGGAAAGTTGTTTAGAGAGTGTTACCTTCTATAGTGAGTCAGAGTTCACTATACGAGTACAGGCGCCCACCTATTCACAAACCAGCAAATTGTAATCTAATCTAACTTGGTCACTGTCTTGTGAAAAATACCTCACTTAATATGACAATAATCTAGGTTCAACTGTCTGAAGCATTTGAACTATTTTTGTAGTACTTGGAATCTTTCTCTTGCAGAAGAATTGGGCAAGTCGTGTTTGGAAAGCATCTGTACAACAAAAGCCAATCTCCTTTTGGTTTTGATAGACACGTTAATAATAATTATTAAAAAATTAACAGTGATACGAGATTCTTTTAAGAAAAGCTGTCTGCCTTCTGCTTATCTTCCTTCTGTTCTTCATAGTCGGACCCTGACCTGCCAGCAGAACCACAGACATCATCATCTGTTGATCTTGGGAAGTACCCAGGTTTGCTTCCCCATTCAGCATCCCAATACATCCCTCCACAGCCATCCATTGAAGAAGCCCGGCAAACAATGCACTCTCTTTTGGATGATGCTTTTGCCCTGGTGGCTCCCAGCAGCCAAGCAGCCACTTCCACTGCCATCACACCACCTGGGGTCTCTGCAGGACAGCCGGTAAACAACGTTCCTGCTCGAGCAGGGAAGGGAACTTCATGCACCCAATGGGGCTCATCATATGGTCCACCTCAGACAGCAAACAACCCATTTAATGTGAGTGATGCATTTGGAAAGGCTTTTCTGGCCAGGAAGTTGGAACCAGTTGAGCCATGGTCACTATTGTTGTACCTTTTGGCTCATGCAATAGCTGGAGCCAAAGGTGTTCAGAGACAGACCCTTGCAAATTGGAGAACTTGCTTATTAAACTTTCGATTTATTTTTCCGTGTGAACATTGTATAGGAGTTCTCTTTTAGGAGAACTATTTCTGTTCCACTCAGGTGTAATATTTCACAGCTCAAAGTATTTAAACGATGAAAATTTATTTTCTAAAGGCTGTTTCAGCTGAATACACGAAGCCACCAAGAGGCAGGATAGTCTGTTTTAGGCATTTTTCTAACCAGGACATCAGTATGCTTAGGCAGCTTTAACTCATCATTTCCCTGAGATAGAAGAGAATTGTCTTTAATGCCTTTTACAGAAGCTATGCTGAGACACAAAAGTCCAGCTCTACAAAGGAAGTTAGAAACCTAGCACAGGGACTAGAATTCAAAAACCCGTATTAGGTGCCAATGTTCCTTAGACAGTAAAAAGGGAGAGTCAGGCACCTGAGAATGGGAATCTCTGAACCTAGCAGATGAACCATAGGTGCCCTGGTAGGGAGCCCTACTTACTAGGGCTGTGTGAAGCTTCGGTCACTGATTCGAGTCAGGAAATTTGGCCCGATTCAGCAGCCAAATCTCCTAATCTGAATCAAATCAGGAGACCTATTAATCTCTCCAAATCGAATTGGAAGCTTCCAATTCGATTTGAAGAGATTTGACAATTGGCCCATAGACACAGCTTTATAGGTTTTTTCTACATACTTTGAGGTACCAGGTGTGGCTTGTGAACACTGAGATGGTGGGGCAGATGGAACATCCTGCGGGAGCGCAAGGGGGTCCCCCCACGCGCTTGGCAGTGAACCTGGCAGTAAACCAGAAGTACTTCCGGTCCACTTTTGGGTCTGCAGTGGACCACACAAGGGACCCACCCACCCCCTGGCTTGGTCACTGGTGCCTTCTGGGTCTGGGGGGGGCACCCGGGGTCCCCCCACAGCTGATTTGCTGAAGTATTTCCAGTCCACTTCTACGTCCACCACTGAGCGTGTGGGGGACCCCCTGCACTCCCGTGGGATGCTCCATCCGCCTCAGCATCACAGTGTTCACGAGCTGTGCCTGGTACCTCAAGGTAAGTAGAAAAAACATCTAAAGCTGTGTCTGTGTTCAAATTGTTGGTTCTCCAAATTGGAATTGAATCTTCAGATTTGGCTGAATCGAATCGGGACAGTGATCTGAATCAGCAAATCGAATCACCATCCCCTGAATCGGGCTGAACCTGAATCGAATACTGCCCGCTTCACACATCCCTACTGCTTACCAGTGCCACAGCTCTGAGGGTCCTACACTCCCAGTCAGAAATATGGCTTCAAAACTTGACCTCTAACATTAACTCTACCCAAGGTCAGAATGGTCCAGCAGCCTCAACCCTAGCCCCGAGCAGAAGGCCACATGCAGCCTAACCACAGGAAGTAGTTTACAAAGGCCCCAAACCCCAATGCTAAGCCCAGCACAGAGATCCCTAGCTGCCACAACATGCACTGGAGTAAGAGGAACCCTCCCATCCCTGAGCTGGACCCCTCTACTGGGAGCCCTCCTTACCTTAACCCTTGGTGAGAGGCCTAGGGATCTGTTCCACTTACTAGTATCATGAACTGCCTTACCTACCTATGCTAGGCTAAGGGATAGGGTTTGGGGGCACTCCAAGCTGATAGTATTAACTTTCCTGTGATCAGGCTGCTTGGGGGTCTCCTGCCTGGGTTTAGGATGGAGACTGCTCTAGTGGTCCAAGCAACAGTTAGGGTTAGGTTTAGGGTTTGAGAATTGACAAGATTTGGAGATGCCTTTCTGCTTGGGGGTGTTAGGAGTCCCAGATCTGTATTTAGATCACAGGTAGGTAAGGGTGGTCCTTGCTACTTGTAAGGAAGGTGGACTCTAGGGCCCCATACCTGATGTTGGAGCTGAGAGAGCTCTGACTAGTAGGGCTGGCTTTGGCATGGAAGGGTTCTTCCTCCTTCAGTGTATGTTGTGGTATTTTGGGATCTCAAGCTGTACCATAAGAAATGTTGACTAGTGACTCTCTGAAATCCCCCGTCTTCCCTAGTTTTAATTCACCTAATGGCAGCTTCAGTTAGGTGCTTACATGAGTATAGGATTCACATCCTGAACCGGCTGCTTGAACTTAGGCACTTATGTTATTCCTTCAAGTATGGGGTATTGACTCTTTCATTTCTTTAATATTCCAGTGGGTAGAGCAGTTACCTCAAAAATAGGACTATAATCCCTTACTCCCTTTTCCAGGGAATGATCCTTATTATTAGATACATTCATCCTCCCACTTGCTGATCATCTTGTTGGTCTTATGAATCTTGTTTTCCTTTCCACACAGTGGCATAACTTTGCCATAAGAGGGTTGAGTGCCCTGATCCCAGCTTATCCTATTGAGTTACTTATCCTATTGACTGATGGCAAGGATGTGGGAGATGTGAGTTTTCCCCTTATAGGCTGTGAGGGGTCCTGTAATCCAGCTCTCCCACTTCCTGGGTAACTGCTCTAAGTGCTAGATTATTGCTTACAAGTTAGGTTTTCCCCACTGCCAGGCTTTGAATAAAAGTGGCTGTGGCAGCTGTACTTTGTGCTGGACTCGGTACTTCCGATGTGTTTGATATTCACAGAGCACACCTGCTGGATCAAGTTGCTCCAGGAACTTAGGTGCAGGGTCACTTGATTTTTGAATATCAAATGTAGGTTTGAGAATGCATCAAGGAAGAACTATAAGAGTCTGTAGGATAACTTTCGTGGCAAAAGCCTAGGCACCTGAACAGTCAGGTAGGGTTTTTGCGTAAAACCTCAGCTTTTAAGGCAGTAGAGGGGACCTTGAGCTTGCAAGTCGGAGAACATATTTTCAAAAGGCTGATAAGTAACCTAAGGGTCATGAACAGACATCAAAAACATAAACAGGCATTGTACTGTTGGAGATGCACTTCCCAGAACTTCTTGTACTACTTTATTTTTATTAATGTACTTAATTCTTCCAACAGAGATACCCAGAATTTGGAATGACTCCTCCGGCAGCACCAGGACTGATGCAGAGGTAGCTTTCTGTTGATAGAATTATTATTTATTTCTATTTTAGTAGTTTTACAAGGTTAGAATGCAGTGGAGGAGGGAGAGGGTCCAGTTGTGCTGAAATACAGTATAAATCTGTCAAACAGATAGGCTGCAGGCCATACTGACATAATGTATTTATGTGGCCAGCACACTGCACTTGAAATACAGAGTCCAAGCTTTCATTAAAAAGGAATAGTTTTCTGGTTGTGATAGTTTCAGAGAGAAACTTCCAAATATGAGCTGATGTTCCAGTACTCTGAGCGGCTACCTGGACCTCCATTCACAGATTCTTTTCCCACTATCCCTTAGAGCAGGTTCCAGGTCAAGCACCCGCTCTGGTAGAGCTCTTCTGCACTTGCTCTTCAAATGAGTTGTCTCCTACTGAGGGAGCTTCTTATTAGGTACCTAGAGTGGAATCCATGTGGACATTTGTTTTATAAGGAACAGTAACGTGAATTTTTTCAAGATGTATTGTTCACATAGATCCCATAGACTGCTTTCCATCCTGCTCTTTAGAATACCTACAGCTGTCCCTATTGATGAAGGCACTGAAAGGCAGTTGCAGCTGTCCATTTTTTATATTCCCTTCTATGCTGGCTTGCAGAGTATGAGGAGCATTACTTCAGTTACAGCAGATATAGCTGTTATAAAATAATCTGATCTCCCATGCGTGTGCTATATACATAGAGAGTGGAATCTTTGTAGATATAATTTTGCAGCTCCATATGTACCCTGGAGTAATTGCTGTTATCAGGCAGGTAAATCCCAGCCCGTGTGAATAGAGAAGAGTGATTTTTATACAAGATTTACAGCAGACATGTTTCCTTTAGCTACCAATTCCAAATTTCCTCCTAGGATTTTTCTGTTATTTCCTACATAACCAAAAAAAGATTTGATTGGGAGCAAGTTGCATCCTTTTACCCACAGCAAAGTCTTCATTATCTGCAAACCTAAAAGTAGACCCAAGGACCAAGCTCCAGGAGAAAGTTGGGGTCTGATCTTTGATTTGATCTTAAATCTTATTTTCCTTTCCACACAATGACCCAACTTTGCCATAAGGGAGTTGTAAATAAAACATAGATAAAAATAGAACTTGTAAAGGGACCTATGTAGACAGCTGTAGCTTCTGGAGTCTTCTGTCTACAGAACAGGTACAGAGAATTTTCATCTGCCCTTATGCCTGGCTCTTCTTCTGAAATGATTGCCTCTAAAAAGAGAGAGGGTAATCATCACTGTGTATTTGTTTATTAAGGACTTAACTTCACACTGACACGGTAGTTTTACCTGACTGTGAAGTTAGAAATGGTGTGGAATGAGCGCTTTTTTGGGGGGATTCCAACATTTCGTGGATTACGTATGGTAAACACCAACGCACTGTGGTGTAGGTTGCCAGTTGATATTAGTTGTTAAAAATTTTCATTCACTTCCAAGCAGTCCAAGATTCAATGAGGTGACCTTATGGTAGAAAGCTATGTAGCCAGTAGTCAAACCTTTGCTCAAGACAAGGTATCTTTATAGTATATTCCTTACTCAGAAGCTTATGAGCCCCTTGATACAGGCAGTTTGGTTTTCCTCAAGTTACACGTTGTCGTAGGGGTTAGTGTGGTGCAAACTCAGAACCTACCAGTGCCTAGGGTTAAAATAAACCTGAAAGCTCATGGACCTGTCCAGGAAGGATTGTATAAGATGATGTAGAGCATAGGATCCTTTCTCCTTTGAACTACCAGCATACAAAGGAGACAGTTGTTGTATTTGAGGAACGTGATCTATGCTCATGGTGACAATAATTTAACTGCCAGAAACAATGTAGAAGGCTGCAAAATTAGGAACAAAAATAAATCTGAAGTTGTTGTGGTAGGCGGCCATTATTAATGTCATGGTCCAATGGTTTAAATAGCCAATGAATGGCAGAAAACCAGATTGCTCCCTTTTCTATGGACTAATGTAATCAACATCTTTAATGGGCTGGAACCAGCTTGCATAGAAAGGCTACTTCTAAGAGGTCACTCCCCTGTTGTGTGAATATATAGGCAACCTTGACCATGCAGTGAGTGCTACATGGTGCACTACGTGGGGTACAGCAAACTTATGCACACTGACAGTGCTTATATGTAAAGATTGATTTGCAAAGTTTTTTTTTCCCCACAGTGTATATTCACTGGAATTAGAAACGTTCTGTTGCAATGAGACTTATGGAAGGATGGGCCTGGGGGGCTTAAGAAATGCTGCTAAACTTGCCCCCTTCTTAACTATAAAACTAGCAATAAAAAGGAAGGCATCCTCCAAAAATCCATTCAGCAGTAATTTTGGTAACCTCAGCAATGATGGCAATACTTTATAAAGTTCTAATTTTGTGCTGTAAGCATGAAATGCCATATAAGTACTTTTCTTGCTCTTAGTAAGCATTTGTACTTGCAGCAATGATAAAACCCTAACTGGGCATCATCAAACACTGCCTATCCCTGAGCAGCTATTCTAACTCCCCCATAAGCTTATGCAACTGGGTTGAAAATTGATTCCTTGGAGTTTGAGTGAACAGTTGGGAACCATGTCCAAAGGAGTTTGACAACTCCCAAATAAAAATGTTACTGTTGAACCTTTTGGCATTATTTCTTGTATGTTATATGCTGAATCATCTAACAGTTTGCTCTTAAACAGCTGATTTCTCTCAATTAAGCTACAGATTCCATTACCAGCTTTCAGGGCCATCTAGCCTTCTGATCCTTTCATAGGTAGGTCAGCAGTTCAGACAGCCTGTGCCAATAATAGCTTGTATCCCATAGAGTCATGTGACTGTTAAATGGTCCATGTTGAAAGTGAATAGATGAGTGAACGTCAGTCCATTGCTAGGAAAGAGTTTCTTGGATACTGTGGTGTTGAATATAGTATTGAACTTGGATCCCAATCCTTTAACAGACTATATGTTGGAACATGCTTATGCACAGTTCATTGCAGGAACCACACTTTAGAGGACTGCATAGTTGTCCATGTGACGCAGAGCACTCTCACAATAACTATGAGCTGACACCATGCTGAGTGTGTTAGTGGAGGAGCTCAGAAATAGATAGGCTGTCTCTTCATTCTTAAAACATGACCTCTACAACTCATGTTTGAGGCATGTTGACAAGAAGTATAGGAAAGCCAGCTGTTGGGCTGCCTGCCCTGCACTAGTTCTTTGAATAAACAGTAGGCTTTCCTCCCCAGTACTCTCAGCCATTTCATAGATTTCATAGATTTCATAGACATTAGGGCTGGAAGGGACCTCGGAAGATCATCGAGTCCAGCCCCCAGCCCAAAGGGCAGGACGTCAGCTGGGGTCATAGGATCCCAGCAAGATAAGCATCCAGTTTGCTCTTGAAGGTGTTCAATGTAGGCGCTTGAACCACCTCCAGCGGCAGGCTGTTCCAGACCTTGGGGGCTCGGACAGTAAAGAAATTCTTCCTTATGTCCAGCCTGAAACAGTCTTGTAGTAGTTTATGACCATTCGACCTAGTCGTCATCCCTTGGGGCGCTCTGGTGAACAAACGTTCCCCCAGATACTGGTGGTCACCCCTGATAAACTTATAGGTGGCCATCAGATCACCCCTGAGCCTGCGCTTTTCCAGGCTAAAGAGCCCCAGGGCTCTCAGCCTGTCATCGTAGGGTCTGCTTCCCTGACCTCTGATCATGCGTGTGGCTCTTCTCTGGACTCTCTCAAGCTTCTCCACATCCTTTTTGAATTGTGGAGCCCAAAACTGGACGCAGTACTCCAGCTGCAGCCTCACTAAGGCCGAGTACAAGGGGAGAATGATGTTCCGGGATTTGCTTGAGAAGCATCTATGGATCCAAGCCAGCGTTTTGGTTGCTTTACTAGCCGCAGCATTGCACTGCAGGCTCATGTTCATCTTGTGGTCAATGATGACCCCCAAATCTCTTTCTTGCATAGTGCTAGCCAACATAGCACTGCCGAGCCTATAAGGATGCTGCGGGTTTTTCTTCCCAGGGTGGAGAACCTTGCATTTATTGGTGTTGAACACCATCAGGTTCTCGTCTGCCCACTCGCTGAGCCTGTCCAGGTCAGCCTGGATTACCCGCCTGTCTTCTGGTGTGGATGCTTTGCCCCAAAGTTTGGTGTCATCAGTGAACTTGGCCAGTCCGCTTCTGACTCCAGTGTCCACATCATTAATGAAGATGTTGAACAGTATGGGTCCAAGGACAGAGCCTTGGGGGACCCCACTGATCACAGGACACCACGATGAGTGACTTCCATCAATTACTACCCTCTGGGTCCGACCCCGGAGCCAATTTTCCAGCCAGTGGATCGTGGAGGACCCAAGGCGACAATTGGCCAGTTTCTCCAAGGGGTGATCATGGGAAACCAGATAGAAGGCTTTTTTGAAGTCAAGATATGACATCAATCTCTTCTCCCTTGTCCAGGTGATAGGTCACCTGGTCGTAGAAGGAAATGAGATTGGTCAAGCAAGACCTACCCGCAACAAACCCACGCTGGCTATCCCTTAAGATGTTGACGTCGGCCAGTCCATTAAGGATGGCCTCTTTAATAAACTTTTCTAAGATCTTCCCCGGGATAGAAGTCAGGCTAATGGGCCTATAGTTAGCAGGATCCACTTTCCTCCCTTTCTTGAAGATAGGCACCACATTGGCCTTCTTCCAGTCTTCGGGCACTACACCAGAGTGCCAAGAGTTTTCAAAGATCTGTGCTAGAGGCTGGGCTATGATGCTCGCCAGCTCCTTGAGTACCCTGGGGTGAAGATTGTTAGGGCCGGCTGACTTGAAGGTATCCAGCTTCTCAAGATGTTCCTTCACGAAGTCAGCATTAATGGAGGGCAGGGGATCACCCTCACCCAGACTTCCCCGTCCCGTAGCAGGCATGGGCGTCCCATGGGACGCATGAAAGACCGACGCAAAGTACCTATTTAATAGGTTGGCTTTTTCCTGGGCGTCAGTTGTCAGTTGCCCCATCTGGTTCAGCAGGGGTCCAGTGTTGCCCCTACTTTTCCTCCGGCTCCCCACATATCTGAAAAAAGACTTTTTATTGTCCTTGATGCTCAAAGCTAGCTGGAGTTCAGTTGCAGCCTTGGCTTTCCTGGTCTGCTCCCTACAGGACCGGACCAGTGCAGAATAATCCTCCTTGGAGGTGACTCCCATCCTCCATCCTTTGTAGGCCATTTAGTCATGCTAAAGTCACCTTCATATTTTTAAGTGTTCTTAGTAAACAGATACTCATGACGTTCTTATCGCCATGTAAAGAGAGTGCCTTTCCATGGTCATGCTAAATAAAATCTTAATCTTTCGCTGTTCTGTGACCAGGGCTGTCCCTGGGGGCGTGAATCAGGGCGACTGCCGGGCGCCTTGTGGAGCTGGGCAGAGTGGCCAGGGTGACTGTGCCATCACTGCCGACTTCGCATCCAGCCACTCACTACCTCCCCACCCCCTGCTGCTGATGCCTCTGCTGCAGATGGCGGTAGCAGCTTTTTTGGGTCCAGGGTACATGGGATCGGAGTGGGGGCGGGGCCCTGCATGGACAGATTTGCCCCGGGCCTCACACCCTGCTGAGGTTGGCTGTCTGTGACACAACTTCATATGCTATGATATGTCTTTAAATAGCCACAGATTTCCAGAGCACAACAAAACAAAGACATGCCAGACAGTAGAGTGCCCATAAAAGACCTTGTACTTTGTGAAATGCAAGCAACATTTTGTAGTTGCTTCTGATTTGATTGATTTAACCACAAGTCCTAAACCCAGGAATGCTTGCCCATAAAGCAGTGGTTCTAAACCACTTTAACTTGAAGCACCTCTCAGAAAATACAAGCTCTTACTATTCATTTATATTTTGACTGCAGAAAAATAATAGAGCAATTCTTCTGTTGAAAAGAATTCAGAAAGTCCACAAGTCAGAATGTTTTAAACACTGTAGAATCCTATTTGAAATCTCTGGGTTTATCTTGTGAATTGTGTGTGCATACCTAATAGTGCTAACGTTGTGTGGCACTCTGTGGCACCCTTGAAAGGATATTAAGGTACCCCATGGTGCCATGGCCCCCTGGTTGAGAATCAGCTGCCATAGAGTTTTGGACCAAATAGATATCTAATATAAGCAAATGTATTTCTACTGAATACAGTTAAATGAAGTTGACCCTGCTTGAGCTGGTGGTGAGTTTTACGGTTTATATTTCTTATTCTTTAAGAGCTTTGAAGCAGCCCTGATATAAGAGAAAAACACTTGTGCAAAACTCTTGTAATGCAATCCTTGTGAGTCTGTTTTTGTGAAGGGCTTGTTATGAAAGGCTGTTATATGAGTAAAGTGTGATTCATTTTGCAACAGTTAAGATAAAACCATGCATCGGAGTGATCATAGTAAGGTTACATGCAAGGGACAGCATACATGGGTTTTTATGCTTGAAAGTTCAGTCCATGTATAATCTTATGTTCTTGTTTTGCCAGCAGACAAAATTTTGGCCCAGGCTTCCTTCAGTCTTCAGAGTTAATGCACCCAGACCACCAACAGTCTGATGCTCAGTATTCTGCCAGAGGGGTGTACTCTGAAGAAACACCATCAGTGGCACGACCACGGCCAGTTGGAAGCACTACAGGTACTTTGGGATTACTGAACATATACTGAAATTAAATATTACACCTTTTTCAAATATGTTATATGTTTTTATGTGGTCCCCACTAAAAGGTAGCATTTTGTCCTCAGCCCGAACGGTCAAAACTTGGGTCTAAAAAACGTCTTTATTTTTTAACCATGGAATAAATAGTGTTAGCTGTCCTCCTATAAAACACTAATCCTAAAAGAAGATGCTAAGAAGCAGTTAGGCAATGCTAACAGTATGCACTGGTTGGTGGGTGAGTAGGAACAGGGGACCTTGCAGTCAAAACTACAGGGGGTTTACCTTTATCGGGGTTTTATAGTGGGATTACATGTACTTTTTATCCTATGGATAAAATATGGTAATGCATACAAACGCATACACACTTTCCTTGCGTGAAGTCAGCCTGAGAGTAGGAAATAACTGCAGTATCCAAAGGAGAGTTCAGTGAATGCTGGTTTTATTACTAAGTGGTGCATCATTTTTGTGTAAAATTAAATTTGAACTCCTGTCTTCTAGAAGAGCCTGAAGAAACATTCTGCTCACAACCAATTTTGCCAATTGATCCTACATCTTTCTTATTACATTAAACTTTTAAAATAGAAATAGGATCTTCTAGTAGCTGGAAATTTCATGTATTTCTGCTGCCACCAAGAAATCATTTTCTCTGACCGTGCTATGACTTCCACAGCAACCATCAGTAATATTTACACAGGATTCTAATTTTACATAGGGTTGAAGTGAGTGGGAGAGAGAGAGAGAGAGTGAGTCTTACTCTGAAATTCTGTTCTCATGTAAATCCCACAATCAACTTACCTCCAGAAAAGAAAAATGCTAAAACATGGTGCCCCCCTCCCCTCGTGGTTTCTAAGTTAAATATTTTCATATCATAGTCGAGATAGTTCTAAATTTGTCCTACAGTTGTTCTCTGCCTATAATTGTGCAGGTGAAGGTGGTGAGTGTGATCTTAATGTTTTTCCATATTCATATCATGTCCTAAATGATGAATTCAAATGACCAGTTCCTATTCTTCGACTAAGAAAGTACAAGTAGCTATAACTTTTATGTATATGCTTTTGAGGAAAAATAGTAACATGAATTTTGCATGTAAATTAGGCAGCTACCCAATGTCTTGCATGTGCGTACATGCACACAGGCATGCGTGTACATTTGGATTCAGTTACAAAGTAAAAGCAGCTCATGTTTCTCAAAGTTTTCCAAAAGGTGTCTAGGGCCATTTAAAGATTAGTTTACTCCTGACATATTTACAGAAAACCTTTGTCCTCTCAAAGGAGGAAATTTGGGGGGCAAAGGGGTGGGAGGGAAGAGGGAGTTGTCAAGTTGCCAAATGTCTCATTTGATGATTGTGATTGCTTTCTCTTGAATACCAGAGTAGTGGGGAGGAGGGGGAGGGGAAGCTTCCAGACCAAGTTAATAAAGAAAGTGTCGTATGCAGTGACCTTCCCATTGGTCAATGGCAGCACTGTTTAATATTTAATCCCAAAGCAATGCTGGAAAAAAATAAATGTGTAGCCATATGTTCTGTTACTCTGTGGGATGGGACACAGAACAACCTACAGTTAGGGTCCTGATGAGGTGATGCAGCTTAGATGTGCCATTATAGCAAATGTTTTTCTTTGCTGCCAGATAGTTATTATGAAAAATTAAGGGCAAAATTAAGATTTTGTTTTAATGACTCTCGCATGTGGGATGCAGCGCACTTAATACATTGGGATACCAGGGACATGAGGCATTTTCCATCGGTGAAAAGAGGGGCAGGAAAAAGCACCAAACTGAATGAGCTATGACAGCAGCAAATAACTTTCCTACAGTACATTCCTAGTCTCCTTCCTACCTGATGACCCTGATAAGCGAGTTCAACAGATGCTGAGCTCCTCTTCCCTCCTGCCTCCACTCGTCCCAAAAAATTGTGTATTGTCAATTTGTCTGCCCTGCAAACTTAACTGTGTATAAAGGTGAAAAAACCCAATATTTGCTTTTAAGGTTCTCAGATACAGCACCTCACTCAGGTGGGAATTGCTAGCAGAATCGGAGCTCAACCAGTGGAGGTGCCCTCAGGCAGAGCAGGGCATGGCCAGCCTGGGGGAGCAGGGTGGCCCCAGTACCGTGGAGAAGATGAATTTGCTAGGCGAGATGCAGTGAGTACTGTTTCACATTTAAATAGCTTTTGAAATATCATGTTCAGCTAAATTATTGCCTTAGTCACTATTAGGAGTTTCTTCCCCGGATTCCTTTCTTTGCTTCTCTGATACCCTTTGCTCACTCTTCTCACCTCCACTGGATCTTCTCACCGCTTATGCTTGTTGTTCTCTCACCTTTGCTTTTCTGAACTCTTTTGCTTGCTTATCCTTAACTTCTTTCTCACTCAGGTCTTTATCCACAGTTTTCTGATTGCGGGTCGCCCCTTCTACCTCTGAGCTCCAACAGAGGTGGACTCTATTTTTTGCTTTCTTCTTTGAAATATCTGTCTTCAGCCTGAAATAACTGTGGATAGAAAACACTGAGTTACATGTCCTAGATTCTCTGCTGATATAAATTGTCACAGGTCCATTGACTTCTGGGCCAGTTTACACCAGTGGGCATTTGGGCTACTGAGTGCAGAGGTGAAGGTATCATGCATAGCAGTAAAGTGATTTCCAAAAAGTTGTTTTGCCTGTCAACAATCACTCTCTGCCCTTATCTGTACTATCTGAGGAGACACTCTGATACAATATTCTTGCAAGTGCTGCTTCTAGATATCAGGCTTGATTTACATTATAAATGTTGTAATGTTAGCCAATATTTTGTATTTCCCTGTGACTACCTGCCACCAATCTCCTACTTTTGGTTTGTAAGCCTTTCCTATACACCTACCAGCCTGTGCTAGCTGCCTTGTACCTTACTGGGTTCGTGCCATTATGCCCATGCTGCTGGCTCCACAATCAAGCTGTAAATCTCCATTCACCTATTGTTCTTTAGGTTCTTCCTCCAATGAGGATGAAGTGAGTTGCCTTCCGCTGCATATTTTCAGCAGTTCTTATCCTACACCCAATCCATAGCCCTTGTTGTTTTAAGGAAAACGTTGAGAGATTTGACAATGATAAATTTAAGCAGATTAGGCCTGATTTTTGAGAGAGACTGAGCACCCACAGCTCCAACTAAAGGTGCTCTATACCTATAGGTGATCATCCTTTCCCCAAGTTAGACATGGTATAAATGACTTCACTCGTACTATGCCAAAATGCAACTAGTGAGACCATTGGGTCTGTCTGCCTAGTCTAGCTTGGAGAGTTGTACTGTGCTTAGCATTGTGATGTTTGAGTACCTTGTTGCAATCTGGCAGGGAAGTAAATCTTCATGCTTATATTCATCTAGTCAGCTGAGAAACCCTAGCTTCTGTTGCATGCCTCCTCTGTGGCATCTCTACAAGCTCTCATTTATCCTTCAGCCTTTTCCCCAGGTAGCTCCAGTGATTATTGATCAACCTGGCTTTTTCTTCAGCTGTATGTGGTACATTACATTTGTTGTTGTTGTTGTTTTATTGCCTACATTTTCAATACTGCTCCAAGACAGGATCAGGACCTCATTTTGCTAGATGCTGGACAAACAGTTGTTTGTTTCAGACATCACTAACTATGTATCATCCTCTTCCAGTGGGATCTTTCTAACACCACATATTTCATTCAATGATTTTACTTGGTATGCCAACTCTTCATTTTGTCATTAGCATCCTGGGTGCATATCCAGCATGACAAAGCTTTTGGGCCAATTCCATAGGATCTGTTTGCTCTTATTTTGTATCTAGTACCATTTCAAGCAAGCACACGTCAACTCAGTTTGGGTTTGCCAAATATCATTTCCCTTATTTGGCTGGTTTAGCAGTTAAATCATGTTCTCCACTTTGGTAGTCATTCTGCTTCCTCATTGCAACAGCTTGTTATACTAGTATTTTATGACATGTTTTTCAGATTTAAAAAAATGCAGGCCATTACAACACTGATTAAAACCAAGCAAAATGATTTGTTAGAACCCACCTAAGTGCCTACCGCATGTCTCTCGTGGGAAAGTTCATCCTTTCTCTCCTTACCAGAGAACTATCCCAGGGGAATGACATATCTCTGAAAGACTGGATCCCTACTATGAGAATTTTCTGTGGTAGTGGGGAATTTCTTTTTATAATGTATCCTCAGTCTGATTTCTCTCACGGTTCAAAATGCTGAACTCTTACTTTTCCTTACTGAAATAATGGTATCCAGAGATCTTTAAAAGTTTCCTTTGTGATGACATTTAATTTCATGTTTACAACCCTTCCACCTACACCCCTCCTGTTTCTGCTCTCCTTCTCTGCCACCCTCCCCATACACACACATTTCTGATGTTTTCCTCTCCACTTAGGAACATTTGAATGACCAATTTTTCTTCCCTGATACACTTGGGTGAGATCTGAGTTTTTCTGGATTTTCTTTCTTTAGTTTGTTCTTTCTTGTTCCTACAATCTCCCCCCTCTGATTGAACTCAACTCTGGAATACTCCAAGATAGGAGTTCTCAACTGTGCTCCAGACCTGAAATTGGTAAGCAGGTGACTTCAAAATAAGTATAACCTTCCTTATCTAAGGCTTGATCCAGTCCTTTTCCAAGCCAATGAATGACTTTCCATTGACTACGGTAGGTTTTGGATTGGACCTATAGTAAGGACAATTTACAATATTATTCCCTATAGGAGACTATCAAATCCTATGCTCAGTCACAGAATAGCCACCTGTGGTGCTCAGCCTTCTGGCCCTGCAGGCCAGATGAGTGGTGTGGGGCCAGTTCACAGGGTTGGTATGATCCTGTGTACCAGAGCTAGCTGCATACCAACCCAGTTCTGCATGCCAGATCCAGCCATGTGCTGGCCTGATCTAGTACTCAAGGTCACATCCTCCAGTTCACAGGGGTCCCTGTATGTCCAGAAGTCTGGCAGCAGGAGAGCTGCAATTAACTCTGCCGCTGCTTCCTGTCTCCAAATGTTTGGACCTATGGGGAGACCCGCAGGCTGGATGACGTGGCCTCACAGGCCAGAGATTGAGCACCCTTAGTTTACACTCTTTGCATCAAGTAGAATAAACACTAACAAAACTAACATATACTGCTGCTAAGTATATATAAGTTGTAAAACTTCTTTGCTCAAAAAGGAAAAGGTAAGAAAAGTGGAACTGCTGGCACTTGCTTAAATGTTTCCAGCTTTTTACTGATAGACTATATTAAGGCATTTGTCATTGATCAGCGTGGTGGTATTTTGAGCTAGTGTATCTTTATATTTCTACACCTTCAAACCTATTTAACTCTATTACCTCTAAAAGTATAAAAACAACCACTTGCATTTTGATGAGCTATTAAAAATCATCCAGACATTTTTTTTACCCCTCCCAAAAAATAAAAGGAATAAAAAAAAAATAAATTGTAGCTATCAAACATATTCCACTACTTCCATTAAGAAACTGTTCTGGTGATACTGAGTTCCTGTTTTACTAGATAAGACGCTGAATCATATGTTGTCTCCATAAGTTAATATACGCCAAGTATAACTTGGTTTACCGTTAAGATCTCCACGCCAAAAGGAATGGGGGTTTTCCCCCTTAGGTCCATAAATCTTGCCCCTTTTCAATACAGTATTATTTAGACTAGCTATCACATTTGTTAATCAAAGACTGGCAGGTATGGATTACGTAGGATATCACTACCAAATGTACTTTCATTTGAAAAATCAAAGAAATTATTAAGTTCTCTCTAGCAACTGAAAATGGTCCTTTCTTGATGGGAGGGTGGCTTCCACATAGAAAAACCTACTTTGCCCAGCATAAATCCCTTCATTCTTCCTATCAAAGCACCTTTTCCTTTAAAAAAAAAAACAAAAACAAAAAACCCCCCCCAAAAAACAAAAACCCCAAAACCCCCAAACAAGACAAAACCCTATATTGCCATTGAGGTATGCAAAAGAGCTTCCTAGATAGAGTGCAAAATAGGAAGGGATTGCAAAGTTCTGTCTCTAACAGAAATCCAAAGTCCGTTCCTTAACTGCGATTCATAAACTAGGTTTTAAATCCATTTAGCATTAAACCTCTCAACTCCTTTGCTAGTTTTACCCACTTGCTGTGAAAGCCATTAAGGCAGCCATGGAGGTGTTCTTATCAGCCTTCCTGGAAAACAGCTTCCTTCACTGAATGTCCCTTCTTTTCCTCTGCTACTTTAAGCTCTTCTACTTAATTCAGTTCACCACATGCCTACTTCACATGAAGTTCTTTATTGCATACAGAGTGCCTAAGTTTCTAAATTGCATACAGAATGCCTCTGCACTTTCAAAATGGGGTAGGTTACCTCGCACTTTGCATCCTAGGAATGTCCATATGAGGGAGTTAGTTTGGGGGAGCTAGTATATAGTTAATTTACACCCTAACTTACTATGCATTGATTTTTTTTTCCTTGTGTAGACAGTCTCTCAAAAGGATGATGCTCTTGTTTCACAAGTAGGTAATCCCAGGGAATAAAAACAGAGTGAAACCCTTGTTACCTTGGAAAATTGCCTTAAATCTGAGCAGTGTTCCTTAAACTGTGTATCTTGGACAAATGTAGAGAATGGAAAAACGAAACAGTCATATGACTTTCCCCTAGTTCAGCTGTTACTTCTCTGGACCTTGTTGCCCTGAACACTATCCAAGTATATAGGGACAGTCCCTGCTCTGAAAGTAGAGGTGCACCAATATATCAGTCCAATATCAGATTGGCACTGATATAAAGAAAATTGACTATATTGGAAATTGGCCTGAAGTGGCTGATAATTCGGCCGATAACTGCCCATGAGTACATACAGCCGCAGCACGGCACACAGGCAGTGAGGAGCACAGCCTGGCAGTGTGGAGACTTATCATCCAGCTGGTAAATCTGGTGTGGTGGAAGGGATGTGGGGGGGCAGATCAACGCTGCCCATGGTGAGGGAGGGAGTGGGGCTGGGGTAGGTGCTGCCCAGCTGGGGCAGGGCGGGCACAGGATGGAGCTCCGGCTTGTCCAGGGTGTGTTGGGGGGTGGGGAGGGGATGAGGACAGTTCCCATCACTCATCAGGGAGGGCACAGAGCCCCAGCCCACCCAGCTTGCCCTGCGCAGATCTGAGGGCAAATGCCCCACCCCCCATGCCCTCTTGGATGAGCAGTGAGAGGAGCAGCAGAAGCTGCCCCACCTCCCTGCACCCCCTGGACAAGCCACAGCTCTGTCCCATGCCTGCCCCGCCCCAGCTGGGCAGCCCCAGCCCCACTCCCTCCTTCACTGCAGGGGGCATTGAGGTGGTCCCCTCCACCCCCCACCCCCCCACACACTCTTCTCTCCTCCCTCCCCTTCCACCACAGCAGACTTACCAGCTGGATGCTGTATCAGAAATCGAATCAGTGTCAGCTGATATGCCTCCTTAAAAATTGGCTATCAGTATTGGCCCCCAAAATCTCTATCAGTGCACCCCTACCTGAAAGGAATGCATGCTGAATAGACATGACAAGGAAGTGACATTATCTCCTTTTTACGGATCATACGCAGAAATAAAGAACATAGGGATTGTGATTTGTCCGTGGTCCCACAGGAAGCTGATGGCAGAGCTAAGAAATGAAGCCATTCCCACTCCAGAGACTTATCTAAAAGATCCTTCCAGATCTCCTAGTAACATCTTAACCCTATTGGACATTAAAGGAAATCTAATGATTTATAGAGACTTGTATAGCTTTTTAAAGAGCGCTCGAGAATCCCTGACATTGAGACAGAACAAGGCAAAAAAAATTGTTGGACTATATAAGGGAATCACTCTTTTTGTGTAGATGGGACTTGCAGAAGGGAATAGAGCTGTCTTCATGCTGCTGTTCTCTAGCTTCTGCCTTCTCCCTTCTTCTCCTTTTCCCAAGCTCATTGTTTTTTGACCTGGAAGTGCAATAACTTTCTCTGCATTTTTCCAGACACATATGCATGGACATCAGGAATATTCCTCCTCACCAGTATTCCAGATGCCAAGGACTTCAGTCAGACAGCCCTCAGCCCCACCTGCGCAGCTTCCACACAGCACCCTTCAAGGGCAGGGGCTCTGCTACACCACCAGTTCCACTGAGGATCTCCAGCCAGGACACTCTTCTGCATCTCTCATAAAAGCAATTAGAGAGGAGCTTCTACGCCTTTCTCAGAAACAGACAGCAGTGCAGAACTTCCACAGCTGATTTGTCATTCTCTTGCAAATCTGCCAGTCACGTGCTTCCTATGGAAGCAAAACTCTAACCAAACGAACAACACAGTTCTTCTGTCGTAAGAGTGAACTTCTACAACTCCAGAGAGAGCACCTCAGAAAAAAAGCAGCAGCAGGAGGAGAGTGAGAGAAAAGTATTTGGGGAGAGATGGGGAGTCCATAAGCGGTCTTTTCACAGCTGGCTCTTTTAATGTATTAGCATTATTATGTCCACTTTAGTTTGATTTAACAATAAAGGTATAGGTCAAAATCTAATACTTAAATAAATAAAACCTCCAAGGTTTAACAGAACATGAGACTCCTTGTTTAAGGAAGAAGGTAAATGGTTGCATGTTACCAGCAGGATTGGATGGAGTGGACATTTCGTAAGAGATGACAAGAATTCCAACCTCTGCAGCAATTCAGACGAATGCGGTATGTGTTGCTTGCTTGGCAAGATGGCAAGTTATATGTGACTGGAGATAATGAAGGTGTAATCCCACAGTAGGAAATCACCTTAATAACAATACCAATAAGGCAACTTAGAAAAAAAGGATTTTTGAGCAAACCTGAACAATAACTGTTAGAGCTTCTATGCTTCCAAATGGAGCTTACCCTCTGCGCTCTTCCTTGTTTTACTTCTGGTGCTGATGCTTCAAGTGTCCCTTCATCTTACTGTTTGCAAAGTGAAACAATGGCCTTGTTTAACCCAAGAATAAATCCATGGACTCATTCAGGCTGGGAAAGTAAAGCATCCCAAATGAAAAGGCTTGGTTTTTATTTTGTTAAACATACTGAAATCTACATGAGAATTCTTACTTGCAGTTGAATTTTGGAGCAGATATATATGTCTGTCTTTTAAAAACAAATGCTTTCACAGGACCAAGGATAAAATCAACTAGTCGTGGTTTGCTACATGGACAAAAGCAAGCCAGCCTAGTTAATACAGGGTCACCAGCACTAAGTTATATATTTGTATCACAAATCACCTCTTACATTTCATTCTGAATTGCACTTAGTGAAACTGAGCCCTGCAAAAGATAAAGCTTGGGGTAAAAATATTTAGAGTCTCTACATAGGTTTACATTTGCTGTTTGAGACAGTGGAGAAAGGGGCCATGGTATTGATGGTACATGTCAAGGAGTATCTGTTGTCATTTTTCCAGAGTTTAATTTATCATTAATAATGAGATTACTAATATTTGGCCATTGCATAGTTGTAACCAACATAATATAAGTGAAAATTCAAAGTAAATTTTGCTTTGTTGGAGTATGTTTATTTTTAACCTACATGAAGTAAAGCTACAACAGTGGCAGGGAGGTGGTGTAAATTAACACTTGTGAGGAAGATTAGGAGCCTCACTTTGGGACATGACACAAGGAGCTGGGATTGTCAAACACTGGACCTGATGCCAGCAACGAATGGTCTGACGACTTATGGTCCAGCAAGATGGTCATGCCATGGAGGTGACTGGCATATAGTTAAACCTTTCTAACAGAAACCTTGCTTGGTTGAATTCTGAACCAGTTTTGGGACAGTAGCAAGGTACCTGTGAGGCTACGTGATGATTTGATCTCAGTTACAAGGCATAATTAATCTCCTGAATGGGTGAAAGTGGAACTAAAAGAGCCATTACAGGGATCCTCATTACTGCTTTACAAAATTATGTGCTAATGTCGCTCCTTGGCAAACCACCTGAAATAAGCAAGTGGGGAGTGAGCAACCAGTTGAACACTAACATTGGGAATGATCTGATTCCTTTTCCAGGTATTAGGAGAAATGTTACACCTTTGACCCAAGTTTTTTACACACACACAGACACGCATGCACAATGACCAGAAGGGCCCCCAGGTTACTAGATTTTGAATGTTTTTCAAGTTTTGCCTTTTGACTTGGTGCACAACATATATCATGGCTGATGCAAACATAGGATGCATTGATGCTTGAAAGATGAGCTTTCATGGTGAATCAGACTTGAAAACTGAGCTTTTATAGAATGAGGAATTGATTTGGTGATTTTTATGAGATTCTCAAGAACTATTCTTGAGCCATTTCAAAAAAGATTCCTTTTCTTGCAGTGAAGTCAGGAACCTATGCTTGTGACCCCAGCCTTTCATTGCTGTCAATACTGCAGCATTATGCTTTGACTCCTGATGAATGTGGGCTGCTAGGATACAATATCATTATCAAATAGAAACAGCCATAACCAACAAGCATAGGTTAGGGGAGGGGAAGCTCCGAAATGGTTAAGAGAGGAAGTGGTTATGTCATAATCCTACTGCTCAGATTTGCCAGGGAAGACAATGTTGGCATATAACTTCTTTTTTTTTTAAGAAGTAGGAGAATCGCCATTTTTTTTCTTCCCACTTTGAGTATGGTAAATAACTTGTGATAGTAAATAGATTTAAGTAAATCTGACCAGGGTTTTTTTTTCCTAAAATAAAAGTAGTCCCACTTTAAGATCTGAAGAGTTCAATAGGCACAAATGCACTTAACAGTTTTGCAGCTACAGCTCGCTCTCAAACCTTCTAAAATAATCCTTGCTATATTGCCTTCCATCTCATCTATCATTGGAAACCCTCTGCGTAAGGCACCAAATACTTCCCTCCTTAAGAATGGCCTTAACAAGAAGGGTGCCCTATTTAATTTCTGCAACTGGTGCATAATTGAACAGGCAGGTTGTATGCATGTGGCGTGACTGCTCTGTGAAACTTGTACCAAGATGTGCACGTCTACTTTAGAAACCAGGAAAATGGTTCAGTTTGCCTAACATTCATGATTACCAACTAGCTCTTTATTTTTATTCATCTGCTATGAAAGAAGTCAAATTAAAAGCTTCTCTTAATGAATCTCACTAGCAATCGTAAATACTGAGCAGGAGACACCTAGATTGGAAAAGAAAAATTCCTGCAGAACGGTTCTCTGGTTCTGAAGCATTTCTGTAAGAGTGGGTTTGGCTGGTTGGGGTCTGGTCCTCCTGACCATTGCAGGGAATCCTTTAAAGTGCAGCTAATGGCAGAAAAGGGACAAACAATTCTTGTTCAGTACATCTGCTCTTCCTGTGTGTTCAGTCAGACTTTTTCTGATGTTTTCTAGCTACTTTTTATTTCAATCCTGTGAAACCAATGTAGCTCCAACAGAATGAGCTGAATGTTATTGATGCTCATACATCAGCTGTATTATTAACTAAGTTCCAGTTGTTGGTTCATTTTCTGTGCCCTGTCACACACCTGAGCAACTCCATTGAAAACCACCGAGTTGCATAGGCATGCCTGAGGGGAATTTGGCTGGCATTTTTTATTACCGGTCATGAGGCCAGAAAACATCCCATTTGACTTTAATCTCCCAGTATGAGTTTACAGGTATGTGGAATTGACTGAGGTGCAAGAATATGTAAGTCTTTTTAAAGAATCACTTTCCAGAACAGAAACTGAATTCCATGAACTCTGCTGAAGACTAATCGACAGGAAAGTGACTTTAATGGACCTACTTATTCTTGCTGTCTTTTTCACATGGATAGCACACATTTCTCTTGGAATGGCTAAGCCTATCTCACTGTGAATAGTTCTTCCTGATAACTGGAGGGTTATTTAATTTAGAGTACATCTCCTTATTGCTTTGATCGGAGTAAAGTGTTGGCCTGTTAAGTGGGGAAATGTTTAAACACTTATTCTCATGTTATAACTCTATAGATATATGATGTGGCTGTTATGGTTTCACGTTATTTTAGCCTTGCTATTGCTATAGACGTATACAGCAAGCTTTAGTGAACTAAGAATGGGGGAGAGATTGGGCACAGCAATTTGTATCGTCTAGGATTTCCTGTTGGATGCCAATAACAGCAGTACTTCTGGAACTGCCATGTCAAGATCCCCTAGTCACTTCCCTAAGGATTTTCCTGTGGGTTTTAGGCATCTCAGAATTGGCTTCTCTACCATGCTATATTTATCTGACGTGTTTTTTGATGTATATCTTTTGAAAGCAATAGTTAGAACTGCACTACTTGCCCTACAATGCAAACTTGTAAACTGATATGCAAAACAAAATGTCATTATATTCAGCAATACATTGACCTTCTGCATCTGAAAACCACACTAGAGTGAAATTTGGAAATTACTTAGCATTTGAAGCTGGAGCACAACAGACAGTTGTAAATTAAGACACCCTTAATGAAGCTTAGCATTGTTATCAAATGTTGCATTGGTTGAAAGATTATCTACTGTGGGTGACTCAGGCACACGGAAGTAGTGTTGCAAACGAATGCATGAATTTGTTACTGGAGGTCTTAAACCCATGTGACTCTGGGTAAAATGCCAGATCATTGGTATTGTAAATCCAGATGTGTACACATGGTGTGTATTTTGACAACGTTTCTGAGATGTTAGACATTTTTAAATCAGTTTAGAGATAGGGAATGAGTTTGTTCCTTGCAGTAATGTTTTCATCTCTGAAATGTAAGTTGGGAGCCTTTAAGCAGCATGCTGCCATTGTTCACAATAGAAACTGAACAATTCCCTGTTCGGTGGAAACTATAGGAGAATATGGGTTTTTTAGGTAGGCAGAATCTACTTAACTGATCTGAAACTGAGCTAAGGCATTAAGCCTAACGTTTTTGCACTTGTGGCCACTAAAAATCCTACCACATCTTTTATGAGTGCTTAAGGATACAGTACAACTTTATTACAACACAGTCTGTAAGAGTTTTAATGATCAGAACAGCTGGGACTGGTTTGTTTCAATATTATGATGTAGCGACTTGTACTGACTCTAGTATAGAGAACACCCTTCTTAATTTTTTTCCTGGTCCCGGGCGGGGCAGGTGGTGTCACTGTAATGAGACTATTGTTTGAGTTTGTCTTCTCCAAAAGAGAGCCCTTCCTCCACAATGCTTCAGTTTAGACTGGAGGTGAAGCATTCTAAGGTGACATTTCAGAAACACTCTGTTGGCTTAAGTCTGCCTTTCAAAGCCATTGGCACTTTTACTGGTATAAAATGATTACACAAACCATAGGCGATGGAGGATCGGGCCTTGTGGCTCACTCGCAATAGGCAAATTATTCAACTGTAATTACTCATTAACCAGCAGAGAGTACAGGGGAAACTGCAGCAGTGTTCAGCTTATTCTGTCACATCATCAAGGAAGGACTCAGAAGAAAGGAATATTTCTGATGGGAGAGACAACTGAGTCATGTCATACTAAAACATTTAAATTAAATTCCTACCACTTGATCCCCCAACACTTTCCTGATTTCAAGAAAAGATTGTGATACATTTGTTAAAATGGTTTGTCATGGGAGTTTATAAACATTAACAAAGGAAAAGGAAATGTAGTGGCTCTCACATTGGTTTAAGCTAAGGTTGTCTATTTGCTGATGTACAGAATGCTTTCCTAATGTATCTTAGGAGCTACTGGGTTACAGGATGTTACCTCAGTAACACCCTTTAAGTCTGAGGTTCTTCACTTAGGGCTTGTCCACATGTGGGCACTTGAATACATGGATCTAAATTAACTTTTAAAAAGGGATTTAATTTTTGCTTTACTTTGGAATTGAGCTAAGCCAAATTGACCTGAGGCCACTCTAATTCTGAATAAGAGGGCCCATGGCAATGTTTAATTTGAATCCACTTTGTATTTACAGTTTTAATTCATTCTGATTAACTTTCCTGAGTGCCCCATGTGTTCACAAGCTCTTCGAATGGACAATGTCTTGAGGGGTAGAGAGAGAGCAGATTCACCTTGTTGACTCTAACATTCCCCATTGCATGGGCCTGTTTCCCTTCCCTTCCATTACTATCTGACCCCTGTCAGGAGCAAGTAACCTGTTCGTTGCAGCTTCCTTGCTAAAAGTTAGGAAAGGACAGCACTTGCTGCAATACCAGTGGTCCATAAGATCAAAGTTTTGAAACCACTGTGCTGTTAGGACATGGTGGAGGCAGATAACACAACCAGCTCAAAAAGGGACTGGATAAATTCAAGGATGATGGATCTATTAATGTCTATTGAACAGAATGGTTGGAGATGTTTCCTTTGGTGTCTCTAAATCTATAGGATGCCAGGGAAGGTATTGAATAGAAGATGGATCACTTTAGAGAGATCCAGTTCCATGCTTTCCCTGTATACCATCCACTTCTGCCCCTGTCCGGGCAGGATACTAAGTTAGATGGACCATTGGTCTTACCCAATATGGCACATCTTATATTCTTATGTAATTGTGACAGGCCATTACTGTAACACTTGATTTTATTTTAGATGAAAAATGAGGAAGTGCCAGTGGCACAAGCAGATTATCATAAAAAACCAGAGTAGAGGACAGAACTAGGATAGGAAGTGTAGACATCTAAGAAGGAAGGAAAGCTAGGGAGTAATTAATATAGCATATCTTCCTCTAGGAAGTAAAAAGGGGGAAGTATGTTGTAGTTTTGAATTGTAACAGGAAATACTGGATACAGGTAAGGAGCGTCATGGTACAGAATGCCACGTAATCAGGAAATGCTGAAAGTGAAGGGAGTTGAAAGGCTGCAGTGCAGAGATAAGAAAAATGTTTTAAAAATAAAGTAATTGTGGGCCTTAGAAACAGAACAAAAGAGCCAGGCTTGGCAAGGCAGGCTTTTATGTAGGATGATCTATATGTTTAAAAAAAAAAATATATATATATATATATATATATATAAAAATAATTAGTAGTTACTAGGGCATTTCCCATGTTTAAAATGCTGTGCAAACTTTCTCTAATGAATATGGAAGTGCTAAATGGATATTAGGAAGGTAAGAGAAATGGAGCAGGGAACGAAGTGAGGAACAAGATAAGGAAATAGATTTGCTAGAAGACATGACTATAATCTCCCAAATATGCCGAGGCAAACTATGCTTAAATAATTATATTCTGTTTTAGGAAGCTGTCATGTTGTAGTAATGTATAAAAAGTCTGCTAGAGTCCAAGATGTCCCTGGTTTCAGCAGTGTCTTCATTTGGAGAAGTGAAGTTCATGTGAGTGACACCTGCTAAATGGAGGATTTTGGTTGCTAATACAACCAATGCAGTGGTTTGTTGCTAATTATATTTACACTTCCACCACATATTCCATGAGTGGCAGATGCTTGTGTAGGAGACGGATGATTGACTAGCTGATGTTGGCAGAGGAAGAAATTAGCAGTTTCCAGAGATGAGGACAGTAGTGTAAGATTTGGGGAATGAAGCAAACTTCTTATGCATTGTAGGATTCAGACTCTTTGCTTCTGTCCTTCCTCCTTTGTGTCTGAGGTGGCTTTACGTTTCTTGAAATTAAAACTTTGTTTCTTGTTCCAGTAACACTTAGCTGCCCCCATTGCCCCATTGTCTGCCATTTTACCTGACAAAATTGGCCATTTCTTTTTAAATAATTGACAATGAAATACTGCCATTTAATCTCCAATATTTAGGCTTCAGAGGTACTGTCATGATCATTAAAAGGTGGTTTATGCTTACAGCATTTGTTTCAAATTGTTTGCAGATTTAGATAGTGTTCAGTTCATATTTGGGAGATTTCTTCAGGGTACATATTGGAAACATATTGAATCACAGAGGACATGGGGTGTGAAGCCTAAGGTTCAGAGCTTAATGGCTGTTGCCTCCCATGAATGGCTGATATTAAATATCTTGATTTTATTTAATGATAGCACTTTCATGAAACCTTAAGATTTAACTTCTGTGGTTTTTAATGAAACTCTTAATATCCCAGTACAGATAATCTTTTCCCACAAAGTTAACCTCTGTCTTCACAGCTTATGTTCTGTACATATAGGGGCTTGCCGATTTTCATCCCTCTGATTCTATAAAATGCAATCATTGTGAAGTGCAGTGACTTAATATGTAGCCTATTCAGTAAAGCCCCGAGGAATATCCCCTTGATAGAAGCAGCAAGCAAGTAATGTAATTACTGGAGCAATGGTACCTAGAAAGATGAAGCGTCATGCATCAAGTGCTAATCAATTCAATCTTGAGTTACAGACTTGAAGAAAAACACTGCTCTGATACAGTTTGTTTGAACTGAGAGCAAATTAATGTAGTTACCATGGAATCATCCTGCTGCCAGTACCTGTGTTTGCAATTTTGTGGAAATGGTACTTCTTGGTATGAGAAGGAATGATCACTTTCATGTTTCCTGCTGCTTTCTTCATCTTTACCGATTTATAGGCTAGCAACTTTACTGGATATTACCTTCCTCTTTCCTTAGGTACAATATAATTCCATGCCTGGAATTTAGCAACTTCATACACCAGTCAAAACAAACACAAGTAAATCTGCTGGCTGGACCGGCAGGATTCACCCTGGGGTTTTTCAACTGTCCTTACCTTTTTAACCATCCTGAATTCTGCCATTTTTGACTTTCTTTGTCCTGGTGGCCAGTACCAAAAGTTACTGATGGTAATGACTGACCAATCATCCAGTCCTCCTTGCCCATGCGGGTTTGTTTTATACAAGTGCAATAATACTCCAGTGCTTTGACTAGTCAAGTACTACATGAATGGATCATTAAGGTTTCCATCATTACCTTTATGAGGACAGTTCACAGTTTAATGGACCATGTGATCAGTTTGTATTGATTTTTGCATGCTTTGTCTTAAACTTTTGAAAACCTAAAACATCTTGAACCATCCTATAGCGCTATCCACTATGTACTTGCCTAGAGTGAAGTTTCATGCAGATTTAAAAAATGAAACTTACACAGTAATTAATCAAACCTGACCTGTTGGTTTCAGGTTTTACCATGGAATTGAGGTTGGGCTTACTAAACTGAACAGCACTAACTAAAAGCTGGGCTGGATCTCCAATCTGTGTAAATCATCATAGCTCCATTAAAGTCATTGGAATTATGGTCATTTGAATCACTGGGGGGATCTGGCTGGATATATTTATTATTAATGGCCTTGTTGCAACTGACTAAAAGCCTCAGTTTTCCATAAAGAGTACATTTATCATAAGACAGAGTTGCCTTTTATCATAAAAATGAAAACTTGAACACTATTTTGTATGCATCTTTAAATTAGAAACCCTTCATTGTGATTTTATTAGTTATAAAGCTTTTTACTAGCCCCACAACACAAATTGGATTGCCATCTGATTTCCAACTTTATAAATTACTTTAGCAAGTGTGACTTCATGCAAAAAATATCTTTTTGGTTGTGCTTGGATACCGTACACTATTGTGCATCAGCTATGATATGCTCTGCTGTGCATACAAGAGTTTATCAGTAATGTTTCTATTCACTGTCATATTAATTTTATTGTCTTCTGAATACAATCTTTCATTTTGCATTTTCTGCAACTGTGGTCCACCTCCTGAAGTCCCATTACTGGAAAACCAGCTGGCTAGTCCTCTTTTTTTGCATGTCAGTTAAGTTATTACAAACCCAATTGCTAGAAATGACATATATTATCGGTGCAAAATACAACATATACCTCAGTGACTTTCTCTGTTTTATAGAAGTGTTTTAATTGCACTGTAATTTTATTATCTCCAAATAGGACAGAAGCCCAGAAGCTATTTGAATACCACCACATCTTTTAAGGACCCCAGAGCATGTTGAGGGTAGTATTATATGCAGGACTACATTTTCATTAGGCATCTGACCTAAAACATTTTTAATCTGTGAAATGACTTCAATAGAAAAAGGCTATGGATCAGGTCCAAAATAGGCATATAAAAAGCATATGCTTTGCTGTATAGAGGTTTCTTAGCAATGCCCAATATTAAGGGGTCAATACACCTTGCAAACAAAGCCTTTTGCACTAGATCATAAGTTTACAGATGAATGGAGTATGGCATTTGTCTATTTTACAGCAAAAATTCTTGGAGACATCAGCTTTATAAACATAATTCAGATCCATGCTTTATTAATATTAGCTTCTTGCCCCAAGCCAACAGTGTATAAAATACATTTGTAGTGGGAAATTGTGCTGTACCAAAAGCTATGATTTTTCTCCCAGTTAGCCATGGAAATGAGAAAACTATATAGAGATATCCCATCATTAATCTCATATAATCCCAGATCCAGAGGTCACTGATCCATTCTGACCTGGAGAACATGTTTTGTAAAATTCATTACCTGTGGGAAGAGTTCTGCAGAAGGTGAACACAAAGGTAATATGTGGAGTGTTTCACAATATAAAGTCCACATTGCTGTCAGACCAATACACACATTCCATTATTAAAATAATCAACCAGGATAAAAAATGATATTATAGATATAGCTATAAGATTTGTGGTCCATCAGTAATTGCAGTTGTTAACAGTCAACTCACCATTTTCAGTCAATGAAAAAGAAATCCTTTGTTTCTGTAAGTTTGTAAATATACAAGTTTATATATTTTTTGTGGAAATGAGTAGTTGGCGGGTCCAACACCAAGATTTGTCTTGTGAATGTTGCTTTTGATTTAATTACTGCATGTTGAAATGTTGAGTTTTTCCTGATGAGCGTTGTTTTGTGATTGTTTACTACTGGTATTACTGTGCATGTAAAAAAAAAAAAAAAAAAATCGCAATAAAAAAGCCTCAAAAGAAAAGTCTTTCTTTTTTAATGGTTCACTTCCTAATCTTAACATTTCAGCTCAGCGTTCCTCTTTGTATTAAATTGTGTTTGGTTAATAATATGGGAGTGTATTGTCTCTGTGTCTGACTTTACTTCTTTCTATTAATGTTAAGAGTAACTGGGCGCATCTACATGTGCCCCTGACTGTCCACTTGGTACTGAAGTACTAAATGACTCCGCAGTACACACCGGTACTATGCAGTCCCAGTGGTGCATGATTATTTTTAGAGGTTTCATTGCTACAGCGATGTAGTGTCTCATGTAGATGCGCCCACTGAGGATTTAAGGCTTGATCCAGCTTCATTGGACAATGGAAAATTATCCATCAGCTTTAGTGGAAGCAGAACAGCATCTGTAAGCCCTTGTCTATGAAGGAAGCCATGTGTGGTTTAACAAAGGGAGTGTTTCTTCTGTTGATATAAGCCTTGTCCACATGGGAAAGTTATACAATTATAACCAAAACTGTGAATTTCAACTGGGTAAAATGGATGCAAACCTCTGTCTGGAAATTTATCTAGATCAGAGTGGCTTTTTTCTATTTAGTATAAATTTAATCTCAAACATCTGCTAAATTTGAATAAACCATCTTTAACCTGAGGGGTATCTATATGACATTTGTACTGGCTTAAACAGAGTATTTTAAAAATGGGTTCAACAAAACTGATGCATTTCCCATGTAGACAAATGCATTGTACTGGAAACAGGCTCTGGGTGAATATATATATCCCTGTTCTGTTTCAACTCTGGCTTGAAGCAATTTACTAAATCAGTTCCTTGCCTGCATAAGCTAAATAAATATAAAAAAGGATTGAACTAGTTTAAGGCCTAGCCCACACTTGCACAATTGTACTAAGTTAATTAACAATGTGGCTTAAAATCGGCTTAATTGATCAGCTTAGTGCAGTTCGACATGTGGATTGGGTATGTGTTTATGTCTGTAATACAATAGTTTAGCTTTCACAGGTAAATTTATGGCTTCAAGCTAAATCAATATCACGCCTTTTAAACTGCTATAAGAAGCATCATACCCCAAAAATGCACTGATTTAAAATCAGAATTACAGTAAAGAAGCATATTTTTGGCATGTGAACTTACCTTAGGAAGGTTTGCAAAATAATTTTTCACATACAAATAAATAGGTTTTCAAATGCAGGTTTATTTACTCAGTGCAAATTGCATAGGGTAATCACTCCAGGGAACCAATGGTGCCGCATCAGTTAACACCAACCGAGGATCTGAGCCAGGGTTTATATATAATGAAGCTCAGATGACATGCTTAGCTATAGAACTGATAAAGGTGAATTCTTCATAAATTAGCCTCGCTTGCTTGCTTTCTGTACGAACAGCAGCGGCCATGTCCTGAGCTGCCTTCTCTCAGCTGTAGGTGGGTTGGTGATGGGTATCTTAGTTTATAACTGCAGCTGGGAAGCTCAGCAGAGCTGGGGGGGGGGGGGGGGGGTATAGGGATGAAGTAGCATTCTGCAAGTCAGGGCATATTACAAATCACTCCAAGGGGCTGAAATCCACTCCAGTATTTGGTTGCTTCAAGAAGATCTGCTTATAAAACCTGCTGGGGAAGATGCTGCCAAGCCTCTTGGAGCTAGCTCATATTAAGCATAAGGTACCTGGCCATCCTTTTCCTTCTTCAACAATTGCTTAAATTCACAGTCCATCTGCTCCTCCCAGTCTGAGACTGCTGGGCAAGGAGATCAGCTAGCTTGCTGGGGCTCATGCTTGCAAATACTTGGGTTCATCAGGCCTGAGCTTCATGAGCTTATCCACGCAGAGCAAGATGAGAGTCAGAAACCAGAGACTCCAGCCAACAGCAGCTGCGATCCAGCCGTACTCGTCTACCCCAAGCTGGCAGCACTTGGCCGCCTGTGGGCAGAAGTCCGTATCTGATAGCAGAGAAAGCAGAATGAGGCATACAGGACATTTAATACTTAGCAGGCTTCTCTTTGCTAAGGGACAGCAGGGGGTGAGGAGAGTGACTTCTGTACACTTTGTCCAGGCCCAAAGGCTGGGTCATGGCTGAAAGTATACTGGCCCTTCAAGGGTAACCATTACTGAAAGTAACCATGTTTGTTGGAAAGAAATGGTTGTGGGCAGCTGGTCAGGAGTATGGCTTTCAGGCACTGGTATGTTCAAATTGGCGCTCAGTTTGGTTTATTAATAAAGTTAACCTGCTCCTGAAAGCTGGTTGTGGCTCTTCTACTGAACCCACAACCACTGCAATGGTGAAAGCTTTGACTTTGACTAGTTTCTCTTCATTTTACTCCCATGTCCCTTGGCACCTGCTGTATGCCAGCTGAATCCTGAGAGTGGTGGGAAACTCTTCCTAACTCTAAAAACAAGAGGAGGACAATGGACCAAACTGCCTAGGGAAATTGTTGGCTTGTCTTCGCTGGAGGTTTTTGGTTTTTGGGAAGGGGCTGGATAGACATCTATCTGGGATGGCCTAGGAACAGTGAGTCCCATATCTGTGCAGGGTGTTTGATTAGATAACCCTCAAGGTCCCTTCCAACCCCCTGTCTCTGATTGTTCTTGCAGCTCCACAGATTGGAGTAAAAGTAGATGCTTCCAGAAAAAAAACGGGGTAAGGCAGGCAGGAAAATTTCAAGTCACTAGGAGTACAGCAGTGCAGAGGAAAATCTGATTGAAATGAAAGGCCTGCAGAAATATTTTTGGGGTGGTCTAATAAAAGATACTACATTTACCCAAAGAACTGTGTCTGCAGGAATGTTTGGCACCTGAGAAAGAGAGCTTTCAGCATTTGAAAGAACCTCAGCTTAGTTAAATTTAGCATGTTTGGGGGGAGCCTGGTATCTGGGGCATGAAGGGCTCTTTCAGAAGTGTCTCCACACTCAACACATTTGCTCCGGAGGGGCCCAGTCCACTGGCAAGCCAAAAGAAAGAGTAAAGGGGAGGGGAGGGAGGGGAAAAGGGAGAGTTGTACATATGAAAAGGGAAATGCGAAGCCTGAGCTATGCTTTCATTCCTGATCCATGAAGCCTGTGAACCTGGCTGAACATCTCTGGATGCACTGGATCTGAGAGCCAACCTAATATTTGGGTGAATTTAAGATTGTAGTGGAACCTTTCACAGAACTTGACCCATCACTTAAGCTTTCACACAACTGCATTGTAACAGTAAGTCCCACTTTAGGGCATCCTTTCAATGACCTTTTATATATGCTCACTGCTTGGCTTCAGAGTGGTAGGAATGAATCAAAGTCTTACGAGGACATTGTGCTGGGATCCCGCTTCCTATGTAGTCCACCAGGGAGCCATTGGAGCTTCCTTTAGCCTCTGGCAGGAGAGAACACAGGACAAAAGGTACTTGCATTGGAAAAGGAAAAACTAGTCTTGGCCACAAGCTGGACACAGGCCTTGCTCTTGAGTATTCGATTGCTTGCACGGCCAATCTGATGGAGACCCTCTTCTGCTGGGATAAACTGAGTAAATATATCTTTATGGTGGCTGAGGCAAAATGTTAACACTTGCAGGCTGGGGGGTGGGGGTTGCAGGGGCTGCCACCATAGGTGCTGGCTTTGCCAGTACACATTGACTACTTGCTCTAAAACTACAGTTAATGAAAAAGAGAGTTGGTGCTTGTTAGGCATTGCTAGTACTGCAAGAGCCTATTTCTGTTAAAGCCAAAAAACCCCCAAAAGTTTATTCTACTTTTTAAAGTGGGATACATGGTGCTTTGCCAGGGGGAATGTGCCTACATTTTTATAATTGTGACAGAGCCTCTGACTGGTCAATACACTTGAGTAATGAGGCATGGCCGCACATTGATCTCGGTGTCAACATTCTTCCTCAGGAATGACCGTGCAGAGACATGTCAGGTGCAGGGGGCATACACAGAACTATTTTGCAAGTAAAGGGGTACAGTACACGGCCATAAAAATGTTGAAAGCCACTTTTCTAGGATGTGGGCTCCTCAGTTCAACTTTGTCACATATAACAATTTTCAGTTACAGGCTTAGAAAGAAATGTTTGTTCTTTCTTAAGGCTGAACATGATTTGTAATTGTTTCTTTTTTTCTTGTCCTATCATGCATTATACAAACATGGTTAGTCAGTTCCTGTCCTTAAGAGTTAGCAGTATAAAAATGGACAAGATGATAAAGGCTGGATAAAAATATAGTCACATCGTTATACATGAGAACCTAAGCCCAGGAAGCTTAAATTTAAAAATTTTCAAGGAGCTGGTGAGGGCCTTTTAAAATCCCAACCTCAATAACTTTCTAAAAGTTGTGCTGAAAGGCTGACAGAGCTTGGAACTGAGCCCACATCTCCTAAATCTCAGTCGTATGCCTTAATCACAAAAAATAACCTTTTCCAGTGCTGATTAGGTATGCTGTTATCTTTTCAGAAATAAAGAATCCGCAAAACTTGGCCTTACAAGGAACAGAGGAAATCAATGTCATGTCAGGTTATACTTCCCACTCATAATTACTAGCTTGTGTCTCATCTTTTATTTTAAACCATTTGACTTTTTAGAGAGCTGGAAATTCTGTCCTTTCCTCCAGGCATCTCCCCCCCCCACCCTAATACAGTGTGAATTAGAGATGGAGACTAGTAGTATTTCTAGTTCCCCTTCCCATTTTTGCCAAAAAGGGTGAATGATCTTGCAGAAGTCATAGTACTGATTTGTGCTTAGTTTTTCCATCTGTGAAACCTGACAGAAATGTCATAAAGCCTCATTAAATTAATGCTTCTAGAATGAAGTAAGCAATTTTAGAAGAAAGGCGCTGTAGCAATGCAAGCCGCTGTCGTAACTTTACCAGCTACCAGAAAACCATACACTGTAAAACAGGTTTGGTGGCCCATCTTTAAAAAAATATGTAAAAAATGCGGGTGATATTAAGACAGGAAAACATTTGCTCGTGAGTTCAAAGCATCTCCTCCACTTAGAGGAGGAGCAAAATTTGTTGCCAGGAATAGGTGCCCTTTAAAAAAAATGGATCAAATAGTACGGATATTTTAAAGTGTTTGCTTACCCCAGGAAGTTGAGTATGGAAAGCAGATGCTTGCCCTTTAGCTGCCTCTAGTACTTAATACTCTATGGAGCAAACTGAAGCTCAATGAACAGTCTGCTTTGTGAGATTTGGTTTTGCAGGTATTTACCATACTTTAGCACTCTTCAGGAAAATGTGATCAGTAGCTCTACATCATCATTTTCTTTCTAACTCTAACCATAATGCCACCTCCTTAAACATCCTAGATAAGAGACAGTGGCCCACCTTGTTTCTTGTGTAGAGAACAAACACCTTGTTCAGTCTATTAATCATCTTAATAGTGAGGCACAAGATGTTTGGATACAACACTGATGGGCACAGTGTGAGAATCTAATTAGAAGAATAAAGAAATTACCTGCTGAATAAGAACTCCAGAGAATGGTCAAAAGCAAGACGAGGGTGGTGGTGGTAGTACAAAATGCTCTAGCGAAGTGTTTCATGCTGGGAGTTTAGATCCAAGTCTGAATTTGCTTTGCAGTCGCTAGCACCTTTTGGAGATGATTCTGCAGGTCCTGGATACAATGTCAAGCCCAGTGACCAGTGGAAAGGGTGGAGCAAACTCCGGCTGCCAGTACACCTTGAACTTTCCTATCATACATTGTACAATGAAAGAGAAAGCCTTTACCCAAAACAAAAACCGGCCTGTTGGCAGCCCTCAGGGTTAGTTAATTTACAAACAGTGTAGCTGGTAGAGGTTTCCTGAAGGTCAGGTTCCATTTTCTTTGCAGAATCTACTGTAGTTAGAGACCAGGCCAGTGCATGGGGATCAGATCAGTCCCTTCAGCAATAGCCCTTGGTCTGTTCTTGTTCTTAGCAAGATTAGAGGGACTTGGAAGGAAATAGAGGTTCAGCGGGGAAATCTATCATCCGTTTTGATCTAACACCTGGATGACCCCGCACACTTGCCAGTCTTCCCTATATCACCTAGCAGTTGTGTTTTTAACCTTCTTCTGGACAACCTTTTGTATGCATCAGAGAGTAGTTCAGGCTGTAGGCCCATACCTTTGGACCCAGCGGAACAGAGATCCGCCTTCAGCTTCCTTTGTGCAAAATGAAGTTTATTTTCTACCTATGGGGACTTTTTACCATCTTTAATTTTCCCTGAGCCTGAGGAAGGGCACATGTGCCCAAAAGCTTGCAAACAAAGGTATTTTTTTGTTTTTTTGTTTTTTGCAATTGCTTAGTTGGTCTAATGAAAGGTATCATCTCCGAACCAAGAGTTCTAGAGTTGTGCAGACCTTCTTGGGCATTTTTCTTACAGAGTCCACAAAGTGCCAATTGGCCAAAGTGCCAAAGTACCTTCGAACCTGAAGGAGTGAGTGGGGAGTTTAATTGTCCACAGTCATTCAGTTTTTGCCTCTTAGCTAAGGTGAAAGTCCCATGCCAAGAAAGATGTGGTTTCATCTGTGCTTAAATGACCACCACCAATTCTATACTGGCAATGAAAGGCTCTGTATCTCTCTACTGATCCCCTTAAAAATACCTGGTACTTGAGATTCATACTTTCCATGATGAAATCAATTGATTCAAAGTTTCCCCATAGGAAGAAAACTCAGCATGTGTAGGTGAATATAAAGACAAACAGCTGAAATGGGCATGTTTACAGTTATCTACCAGGTCTTGCTTTTTGTTTTATGTTTTTGCTTGTTCACTCTTTGCACCTGATGCAGTTCATTCTTAGCACCTGATGAAGTTGCCACTGCCCAGAGCCAGTCTGTTATGGACTGTTCTTGCTGGAGCCATCCATCTGTGTACCCTGTATGTTCCTTCTGTTGACACTGAAGCACTTGTGGCTAGTGATGTGTTGCTTAACAGTAGATCTGGATGTATGATCAAACTCTGTCATGCAGGAATCTTTAAATAAATAAACCCTTGCAGGACTGGCTGTTCTTAAAAAGTTTCTTTGTTCCCCAGGCAGGCATCTTATGCCTTTTAAAATTGACCTACAGAATCCTTTTAGCTATTGGTAATTTTCATATTGAGGGCTTTCCTTTATTTTCTGAAATGTGTGCTTTAACGTGAGCACCATGTTATCTCAAAAACAGAAACAGTTTACTGAGAAGAAAGTCCTCTGCCCTCTTTCACCCTTCTCTCTTTAAATTTCTTATCTTTGGTTTCTGCTGGAAGTTGGTCTTGTAATTAATTCTGCAACCATGAGCAACATAAATGCTCAATGTATAATAGAAATGTTTGGGAGGAAAAAGTAAAAATAACTCCATGGTTGCTTAGTGAAAAAAAAATGTGCCCTGTGATAAAACACCTTTAAAATTCTAACCATTATCCAAACAGTATGCGTCTGGTTATATTTAACAATTTCTAACTCTAAGAGAGACGATCTGCCTTCAGGCTATTTGCATAGCTAAAGAGTATTTTATGTGCAAGAAGATTTATTCCTTTACTTTATTCGTTTAATTGTGATGCCCATGATGTGCCTGATCCTAAATCCATTTAAATCAATGGGCTCCCTTTGACTTCAATAGGTTTTGGATCAGGGTTAAAATTAAGGACTTGTCTAATGAGCTCAGATATTATACAGCATCAGCCAGCCCTGCTAAAAGTTCTCCTCGCACATAATTGGAATTTATTTCACACCTTACCTGTAACACTTCGATATTTCAGTGCTGCCTCTCTCTTCAGCAGAGGCCTCTAATCATGCTGAATTGCATTAGGAGACTCTCTGAACTAGTTTCTTAGTTTTGATCTATTCCAATATTTGAACTTTAGTATCTGGAGGGGAAAGGCTAGTTTCTGAATTAGAGAAATTATAAATGGGAAAGAATGTAGGCCATCTTGTCTGTTGTCTACCTTAGATTTTTCTCCTCCATATTATTCCGGTTTCCAGGGACACTTCTTCCAGCTCCCTATTGCAGCAGGTTCAACTATAAGTATAAACCAGTTAGCCTGTATTCACTGTAGGATGGTTGATTAAGCCAAGTGAAAGAGGGGCCAAATATCAGGGTACACAAATCCAAATGTCCCCTGAAAGCATACTTAAACATATATACATATATCTGGCTCGTTCAAGGAATTATATATCTCTATATATATCTATATATATAATTCCTTGAACCAGCCAGATTAACACATGTACACACATCCTTACTATTTCTTTCTCTTACTGTTTAGTGTATTACCATTTGGATCTATTTTCTACATTCTTAGATTATTTTGTCAACTTCCAAGTCAACCAGGATGATACCTGGTTGGATACATTTTGATGGGCTACCCAACATAGAAAATATAGGGTGTATCCATTAATCAATTCCTAGCCACTTATTCCTTTTAGGCAGCTCCCAGTTCTAGGTTGTTCACTAGTTTCTTTGTTCTGAGCTGGAGTCTTCTGATCATCAAGCAAGCCCAGGCTTGGGAGACCTTAAGAAATTCATCCTTTCTTACCATCCCAGGGAGGCCTAACATCAGGCTCAGCTAACATGTATTTCCAAATGCCCTGCCCAGCTTATTTTCCATTGATGGAGCTTCCTCAATTATTCCTGGGGCTCTGTGCCATCCTCCCACAGCCCTGATAGGCATTTTTTCCTGAAAATGTCAAAAGTGGGATTTTGGACTCTTTTAGTGATTTTTGCTTCATACTACCTGACATTGAAATGTCTGTGGTAAAAGCTGCCTCCTGGGTTTCAGTTTCTCTCTTACTGCTTTTCATAGCCCAACTGCCGTTGTGACCCTTGGTGTATGATTATTTTTTTGCAGTCTCAACTGAAGCTAATCTCTGCTGTAACCCTGGTGGAGTAATAGGATGAGGGAGTAGCGGACATGGCATTCCATAACCTAAAATAGCTAAAGCAATACAAATTCCCTTTTTGAACAAAGTATTTTGTCTTCGATAACTGTTTCTAGCACTTCCAGCCCACCTGAGTTGTGGCCTTTGTTCTGCTATTGCAATGAGCAGCTTTGGTGTAAAGAAGGCTTATTTATTTAGGTGCTGTCAGGATACGTTGTACGCAGGTCTTTCTGGCTTAATCAGGGAAAGTCTCTCCAGTTCCATCTGGCAGAGCTGCTGCACACAGACAACGAGACACTGACTCCAAGATACAGGAGTAAGTAGAATCGCCAAACCCCCCACCTGGCTAGTTACTTAAGGTGATGGTGGTGTTGTGGGAGGCAGGTGCTTTTTGGAATGGAGTTTATTCCATTGTCTGGTCACCCACAGTGGTAATTTAATCTTGGATAACACTCTTTTTTAAATAATGTTCTCCATGCAAACTACCGATGTAATGAAGTAGATTGCCCTTTCGACGTCTATCATCAGTCCATGGAAGTAATACAAATGGCATTTACTTCATTCCATATTCACTGGTCAACTAGTTGGAGTCAGTCTTCTTTAGCAAATCAGGGATCTTAGCCATGCTGAGCTAGGGAGGTCCATACATCTGGACATGCCATGCCCCTTCCCCCACTCTTTCAGCTATGTGTCACAATAGCTTTTTGCTGTAGTTCTAGGTCTGGTCCTGAAAACACCCTGGATAAACAGAGAAGAGTCTTATCATTTGTCCAAAGAAGCTAGAAGAAAAACCAGGTAGCATTAAACTAATAGTACACTGCAGCCTTATTTTGAGAGAGGATGAACTGCAGTTAAGCCTCAGACTTAGGAGATATTTTATGGCATTGATACACCTCAGCCAATAAATGAATGATTGTTTTCATTCTCTAGGATTATACTCATGTCTAGCAACCTCTTTGGATGGCACTGAACTCTTTGACCAATAATATCTTCTCAAAGTGCTGTTTGAAAAGGGAGAAGCAATACCTTGTCTTTCAGTAGGTCAGTACCTGGCCCCAGTTAATTGGTCTCAGTTTGTGCTGAGGTTTTCTTTCCCTAGCTCTAGGTACAGCACCTCAACAGTGGCCATTCCCAGTTCTTGTCATCTAATTAAAAAGTAAAACTCACAGATACAGTATAGAAGAGAAGAGCAAATCACATGCTAAACAGGCATGAAGCAGGCCACTGCCATGACTAGCATGGTGTCTAGGTTCAAAGGTTAGGAAAGGTAAAAGCTGACTCATGATTTCAGCTGAGTCAGTATAGGGGTACTCAACTGGTCAGCAATTTGTTCCCTTCCCTCCCTTTCTAGCCCAGAAACTAAAATCTGAGGCCCTCCAAAGCACAAGGAGTTTTTGAAACTATAGGCCTTCTATATTAGAAAGCTCTTTGTTTCTGCTAAGATGTCTGTTTACTCTCCTGGTCCAGCTGTGTCTTTTAGCTTTTGAGCTCAGTCAAGAGAAAGACCAGAATAGGCTGTCTCTGCATGACCACTGCCTCCCTATTTACACTGGGCTTGGTATCCAGAAAAGGGGAAAGATATTAAGTTGTTACTTACCTAAATTAAATGAACCTGGTTTCTCTGAATAATGTTAAGCAGACTCTTACCTAGTGAGATAATAATGCCATTTTGGAAAAAATATTTACATCAGCTTTCAGCAAAAGGTTGGCTAATGCTAAAAGAGTGAATTTGGGGCAGAGGCCCTAGTTTGGACATGATACCGACTCCTCTTGGATAGCTTACGCGGTCTCTGCCTGTGATTTAGCTGCTCTATTGGAAAAGGAAGGTCTTATAGTCTCCATGTGGAAACGTGGCATCCATTGACATCAATGCAAGGTTCGCCACTGACTTCAACTGAGCCAGGATTTTACTCTTAGTCCTTTACTTTAGTATTTGAAGTGGGGTAAGGACTATAAATCATCCTTTCTCATCACATTGCTCCCATTCCATTAAATCAACCAAAAATAAAGGCCCCCAAATCAGCATTTGTTATTAGAAACCCAACCTTTCTTTTGTGGTAGTACCCCCTTAGTGTGATTCTGTATTTCACAGTATGATGATAGCAACAGCTTGCCTGGAAGAAAGTCATGGCTCTTTCTCTTGTCCTGTTTGATTTACAATATTGTCTCTTTGTTTTATACCTGATGAATAGAGCTGTGCATAAAACAGCTTACTGGTTTTTGTTTCCTGGTAGTTGCTATTTCTTTAACCAATATTTGCACATGAGTATTTACTGGCTGATTGAGCTCAGCGTACATCACCTTGCAGAAGTTTGTGCTCGTTTGAGAGCACCTTGGCTGTGCAAGCAGGCATGGCCGATTTGTTATTAATCACAACACTGTATGCAGATGCGGCACAGCCAACCTTTGTCAGAGATCTGACATGAAAGATTTAGACAGAGCCAGGCAGCTCCTGATCCATTCTGCTCACTGATTGTTTTAGGACAAAATGGGTCTCTCTTCTCTGGTCTAGACCAGTTCAGCACTGAAAAGAAAAAAAAAAAACTTCTAATGCCACTTATAAGGAAAGAACAGTTAAGTTCAGTCTGTCATTTGCTTCTCAGTTGAGCAGTTGAGGTAGAAGTAGTTCCAGAGTTCTTCAGACTACATAAAAAGCAGGTGAAGAAGGTAAGAGCAGTCATTTGTGTTATCTTACATGAGGAACTGAGCTAGCTAAGCCAAAACTCAACATTTTCATTGCTGAAAATAGAAATCGAATGAGTCAATGGGACATGTTTTATTCCCTTATTAAGGAAGTGGCTGGTGCAATATTAATTGATGATTGAGAGTTGAGATACGGTACTATTCTTTTAATGAAAAAATCAAGAAATAACTCTTACAGCACTGAGTTTTATTACATTTCAATTCTGGTAGATTCTTATCATCCCCTGGTACTCTTGGAAGAGAACAAATGGAGTAGCTGTGAATGCTTGTTTAGCTGAATAATTTAATGGAAAATGAGGTGAGAAGGATACTGAATTAGCCAGAGATATAGACAGCTGACAAATTCAGTTTGGGATATATACAATATTAATAAAAGAGCTGATAAATTAAGTGAGAAATGTCTGGTAAGTTCATGGGAGTTGAGAGGGTAGTGGCTTTTCCATCCCACGAGAATTTTCAAGATTTTTTAAAATGTTCCCATTCCAAATCAGTCCAAACATTCAATTTTTATGTTCACAAATGATTGACTGGAAAAAAAAATCAGTTTAGATGAATAGAAACATGTTGTTTAAATAATTTCATTACAATTTGTTGGATTTTGATCTTTAATTAAAAAAAAACACTTTTTGCCCAAGATGACTAAAAATTTAGGACTAAAAGTTGTTTCTATTTAAAATGTAAAACCATTTGATTTGAAAACTTGAAATGGGATAATCATAAATTAAAAAAAAAAATTCAAATGGGATCACTTGAAAAAATCCAACCCTTTTTGTGAGCTCTTTCAGGTCTTGGGTATTGGCATTGCCTGATGAAAAAAGGTTTTGTTGGAAAATTGGCAAAATATCAAGTACATAATACTAATAGCTGATATATTTTACTTTAGCAGCTACTCGTTATCATATGTTTCATTTTCTCTACCTTAAACTACTGAGCAGACAAGCACAGTGAGCTATTCAAGCTCAGAGGAAAAAGGACATGAATTGCCTAAATACAAAACATTGACTGCAATGGCTATGTGTACCATAGACCATTAGCATGTTTTGTAAAAATCTACTAGTTTCTGGTTTTCCTTTCTAAAAATGGCCTTAGCACTTTAAAGAATGAGGCGATTTGAACACATGCCAAGCTAGCGAGACTAAGCATTGTGAAGCCAGGTTGAAAAAAACCCAGCAGATTAGGGACAATTTCCTTCCCCACCTCTGTCATTAGGTGCAGTTAGTTTTGGTTTAAAAATGTACGCTTGGGAATGAATTTTCAAAATTAAATGAAAGCAGATAATGTGTCCACTTGTGTATTTTATCTGGGCAAGCAATTTCTGTGCATATACATGCAAATTAGATAATTACGTGCATGACTGATTAGTTAGTGGCAATTAACACATGCAGTATCCCAGTGTAAATAATGGTAACAACATGCACAAAGCAAGTGTAGAAGGGCATGTGCATTTTGGTGTGTGTTATTGCATGTGCCTAATTTTGCCAATAGCCCTTTATGAAAGAAAGTATGTACTATAAAGCCAAATATTTAATATAAATAGTGGAAGAAGTAGTTTATTCTAATTGGAATGAAAACGGTTTTTCCTTTTGTGGTGGAAACAATTCCCTGTGCTGCGCTCTCCATCCAAATCCAGCAGAATTAAAGCGTGAGCGAAACTGACAACAAACAGACCTGTCTCCTTTACTTGTCTGGTTTCAAGCCTAATGGAAGAAGTGATCAGGTCTGTCAGTTCATCGCTGTTCCGTGCATGCCCCTGACAAATTCAGTCTTTCAGAGACTCGGCATCCAAAATACATTACTCACCCACATGTTGGGGATGTAACTCCACGCCAGGTACAGAGAGAAGAGAGGATGCAGTGTCCTAATGACAAGTGTGCGCTCACGCTCATTCCCCACCCCACTTCTGATGGTCTACCTGGTTGTGGCAGTGTGTGAAGAATCCTGTTCAAATTGCAGTGCCATAGTGTTTCTTCCACCTCTGCGGGTGATGCTGTACACATCAAACCCTGGGGTTGTTCTTTGCTCTCAGGGGTCTTCCTGACTGTAGCAACCAGGAGGAGAATGACTGGAAAGAGAAAAACTATAAGGAAATAGAGGATGGGTGGAGGGGCTTCCTTCCCAGGCTCACCCGCTCTGGAATTCCTTACACCCTGGATTTTCTCTCTGGAAGGGTATAAATGGTGAGAAACAAAGTCCATCCTTAGGTCCATCTGGTTTTCCCAAAGTGTTGCTCTTGATGACTAACTCAGGTAAAAAGCCCTTTGATTGTATCCAGGGGCCCTGACCATTGGCTGCAGTAAATCCCCTTATACCACCCTTATACCACAGGAGAGGAGGCATGGGAATCCACTGAATCACCCCCCCAAGACAGGGATCCTCTAGGATAAAGTGGAGTGTCTCTCGCTGACATAGCCCTGCACTCCCTGCCCCTAGGAACAAGTGTCTGGGTATGCTAGAGGGTGGTGTATGGCAGCACTGCTCTATTTTCTCACCAGTCTGGCTGCAGCATGGTCCACACACAGCCACCATGAAGTTAGAGCAGCCCTGTGGAAGGCTGGATGGGGTTTGGCCATCGCCACCCCATAGCTGAGTCGTGACTGCAGCTATTTCCAGTTCAACTATTGCCTTTCCTTATGTTGTACCAAAATGCCCCCAAGCTTTGCTAGAGACTTTTAATGCCCAGAGGCGAGTGGTGTGCTGGGTGCCCACCGATTAGCTCTCATCCTACCGGCTTAGGAAGACCATGTTTCTGCAGCATTTGGTGTTTTGAGGTGTGGCATGAAGCAGCCTCTAACCCCCTCCCCATAACAATATCTTTGCAGAACCAGCACGAGCAAGATGGCCTTTCGGAGCGAGGAGATGTGCTTGACTCAGCTATTTCTCCAGGTGGAGGCTGCGTATTGCTGTGTGGCAGAACTTGGAGAGCTGGGGCTGGTTCAGTTCAGAGATGTAAGTAGGTCCAAGGTCCTTGGGGAGGAATGGTGGGAGGATGGTTCTTGACAATCACATACCTGGTCTTATGCAGTGCTTTCTCACTAGTAGATCTTGAAGCACTTGACACAGGTGGTCAGTATTGTTAGCGCTATTGTATCAACAAGGCAAAATTGAGGCATAGAGAAGTGAAGGGACACACCCAAGGGCATCCAGCAGACTAGTAGAGTTAGGAACAGACCTTAAATTTCTATCCAGTAGGCAACACTGCTTTCCTTCCATTATTAAAAAGCCATTATAAATGTGGTTGTCCTTAAAAATAAGGTTCATTCCCCAGCTTTGCCACAAGCGTCTCCCTGAACAAATCACTTACTCCCAGTGCCCCTCATTTCCCTTTCTGTAAATGGGGGATAAAAATAATACTGTCCTTAAAATCAATCTCTTCCCAACTTCCTCCCTTTGAATGTCCCTGTTACCTTTTGGTGATTTTCTGAAGTGGGTATCTACAAGAGTGCTACACAAGGGCAAAAACTGCATCAGGTGTTAAAATGTCCAATGACAAAACTATAAAATATTTCTATGAGGCTGTTGGCTACAAATGTCCAACTCGGGATCCTTAAAATTCTGGTTTATTAGGCAGATTGAAACACTGTAATGAGTTAAATCATAAACCTTGGGGCTGGTCCTTCCATACACACACACACACACACACACACACACACACACACACACACACACACACACAGTAGCAAGCTACAAGAGCCAGGTATGCCTATCCCACAGGTGCTGGAGTCTGTCGTTGAGGCTTCTTTCAGCGTGGTGTTATCTTCCAGAAGGAGTCTCCGGCTGGTCCTTCTGGCTGGACAGGTCGGGTGCTGGTCAAGTTGGAGATCAAGAGGGCGCCGCTGAGGGTCACTTTTCACTTCTTTTTATCTGTCCTTGGCAGACTTTGGTGACTCCCCAGTTTTCAGGTTTGCCCAATCCAGGGGTCGTTGACCCTCGTGGGACTTCCCCCCTTGGTGGCTACTAGATGGCATCTGTCAGCCCCAGGGGTCGTCCGCATGTACATGCAGGTTTGGGAGTCCGTTGATGAATTTTGAATAGGGCTCTGGGAGTGGTCGATTTGGAGATATTCAGCCCAAAAGTTGGTCCCCGGCGTTGATTAACTCAGGCCAGGGCTTCTAGCCCTTGATCACTGACGTTTAGAGATGTCCCCGTTGTTACATTGTCTTCTATTGATTTCTTCCGTTGGTTGATCTGCAGTTTCCTTAGGTGTTAATTGCTGCCTGCTACCATGTTACACATTCAATCACTGATTCACTTCCTCTTTCAGGGGCCAGCCTGATACAGGGAAGGGCAGTTTGATTCCTGCCCTTGTTAACATTGTTACAATGTATAACTTACTTATGAAACTAATCACATTTAGTTGAAAGTTGAAAGGTGAGGAATATAAAATATAAGCTACAAAAGTAATGCCATGGCACACAAATAGATAAAAATACCAAAATACAAGGGAGATACAAAATGCACACATACAAATTTCAAAACACAATTCCTTATCTTAAAGTGAAAGAAGGAGGAAGGAAGAAAAGGTAGAAGAGGGAAAACATATCCAAGGAGGGGAGAGCAACTGCAGGCAAGAGGAAAAGGGGCTTTCTGCTACAAGGCTGGAAACTGACATTTGTGCCTGACTTTCTGAGGTGAAAAGCAAGAGTGGCTGAAATATTCTGAGTGGATTAATGGAGAGAGAGAGAGGGCGAGAGAGAGAGAGGGCCACTCTGAAGACATCTACACTGGGAAAATGCCTAAGCACTGGTCAGCACTGATGCCAGCAATGATGGAGCCTGTAGGGTAGACACAAATGTCTATTCCTTTGGGGTGGTGTTAGCAGTGGAAGCTGCACTAGAGATAGGAAACGGTAGTGCAGACCTGTCCTCTGTTGTCATTTCAGCTACCTCTGGTGGATTTGTACCACCACAGATGAGTGCTTTAATAGGTAGCCTTCTGTATCTGAGGCTCATGAAAAAGATGTATAGACCTAATAAATAAATGTGACATAGGTAGGCACAAATTTGATTGTTAAAATGAACAAAGGGGGAAGAACGGCTCTGAGTGTTGTTCATGGGACAGCAAATCTTTTGCTGATTGACTGATGCTTGCAGAGTGGCATAGATGACGTGAGTTGGAGGATTTTGAGTCAGGTTCCTTGGTCACAAGTGGCAAGGTGCCATACCCAGGAGTAGTACCACCCTTGGTACTTGCATTAGAACTGTACCACAGAGAAAGGCACTGCTTTGTCAGGAGAATAGGTAAGATGAATCACTGTGCAAAAATGTCTAGCTTGTCATGCAGGAAGCCAGATCCAGGGTCCCCAGTAATCTTTTCTGGCCTTAAAACTCTGTAAAACCAAATGATTCCACCTCAGTCAAGACTTTTCTTGATAGTCTACATAAAGTCACAGTTGAATGGACTTAAGATACCAGTCAAGGTTGAGTCACACTGATATCCTGAGGAAGTTTGACTACTGCTGCTAGTAACATATCTTCTGTGGCTAGAAGACTGTCTGTTGGTCCACCAATGCATAAGGCATCATCTTTTACAAATTCTAATATATATTTGAATTAAATATAACCACAAGCCATCACTGGGTTTGGTTTTCCTTACATTTTTAGCTGAACATGAACGTGAACAGTTTCCAGAGAAAGTTTGTGAATGAAGTGAGAAGATGTGAATCCCTGGAGAGGATCCTACGTAAGTAGATAAATGGTAAAAGGCTTTGTCTTTAGAACCACAATGATCCTAGTATTAAAATAAAAAGTTCTCCAGCTACCAGACAGATTAAATGGAATTTGTTGTGAAGATGGTGCTATTTTCATCACTGTTTCCCCTTTTATCGGAAGGGTCTGAAACACTTAAAATGCATCCAGTAAGTCTCACTACACACTGTGGGTTTGGTGGGTATCACTGTTATTTTGCAAGTGGGCAAATTTGGGTAATGAGAGGTTAAGTACAGCCCCCTGCCATATATTATGCAATTAACTGGTTAATTGTGCACTAAGTTTAGACTGCCCATATGCACAAAGCCATAATCCATAGTCCACATGCACAAATCCATAATAAAGATCATGCCATAAAAATGTCCATCCAGCTATAAAAAGAGCCAACCAGCTACAAAGTTAGCACTTGAAAATGTGTAACAACTTTATAGCTGGTTTCTATCCAGCTTTAATTTGAACGTCTGGCAGGGTCCTAACTAACATAAAATAACAGGACACATCAGTAGCTGAGCTACAAATTGAACTCAGGACTCCCAAGTCCGAGTCCTGCATTCTGACCACTGGAATATACTTCCTGTGGCAAAATACACCATCCTTTAAAACAGGCAATCAGTGAACAAACAGTAGTTTGTTTTAAAAGACTTTTCAATGTTTAACATTTTTTTAAATAATTATTTTTCATAACTTATAAAAGCTCACCATTTTTGGTTGGGCTTGCTAATAGATGGTTCTGTTTTAGAAGTAAATCTGCCTACAGAAATCCTTACAATTTCCACTTTTAAGCGGAGAAAAAGGTAATACAGTAGTGTGATTCATCCATTGATCTCAAACCCCATTCCAGAAGTAGGTAAGCCTTGTTCTCCTCATTTTATAGCTGGTTCCATTGAGGCACAGACAGGGTAAAAGTCCTGGCCACTGTCCCATGATGAGGGCATGTACAGACAAAATGTTTATACTAACAAAATTGGCTTTACACCATTGTGTAAGAGTAGTTGACAGATAACAAGCCCCTGAACTGAGGTAACTGTCCAAACCAGCAAAGAATTACTGCTGAAGAATCATGGTAAAACTCCATCAGTGTAAGTTGCACCAGTGTTTATGTTGTCTATCCACATTTATTCTAGGATAGATGTTTGCTAAGCGTATAAGGCTCTGTAATTGTGCCCTATCTGTGAGCTAGCCTGGGATAGCTGTATGTCTATCCATTCCTGATTCCAGTGTAATTTACAGTGATATAAAAATCTGGTGTCAGTTATACCAGGATACATTTGTCTGTCTGTGCTCTGCGTTAATACCATGGCTGGGAATAGGATATATGTCTCTTGAGTCCCAGTCAGCCAACTGATACCCACAGAAGGAGGCCTAAAGAACCAGACACTGCCTATAGGAGATTCCCTTTAGGGTGCATCTACATGAGACTTTTACTGAGCAGTAGACTAATTAGTAAATGTTGCAAATCTACACATCACCCCTATTAGGCTGGAGTAAACTAATTTACTCCACAGCAGGACAGTACTTGTAAATAGAAGTGCTATTTTGCTGAGGTGTAAAAACTCAGCAGCAGCACACATGTAGAAGCTGCCCCAGCTGGCTGGGGTATGAAGGTGCTTCAGTGTGGGCTGCCTGCTGTGTAAATGCTCACCAGGGAGCCATAAACTCTGGTGTAATAACCACTGGAGTTTATTGCATCACATTAATATGCACATGTAAGTGCACCTGTATTGGTTCAAGTTGCTAGCCCAATCATGATGGAAGGTGAAAGCTGCCTTGCTTCCTGAGGGCAGCTTTATTTCAGCAAGCTCACATCAAAGAACTAAATGTCATAAAGCTGGGTGAAACAGGACTCTGCTCCTCCAACTGCTGACCACAGTTCTAGCAAAACCCTGAAGCACATGCTTAACTTTAAACCCATTAATTGCCATCAGTGTTCAGCCCCTGATAGGGCTGATGCCCCACATTGACTCATAGAAAACTAGGGTTGGAAGGGACCTCAGGAGCTCATTAGTCCAACCCCCTGCTAGATGACCTCCTGAGGTCCTTTCCAACACTAATTTGTGGAAGAGTGCATCTGTGTGACTCAATAGTCCTAAATAGAGTGTAAACATCCAAGTGGCATGGCAGAAGGCTGCTTTTGCAGGTTTCTAAATAAGCCTACAGAATGAAATGACGGACCAGAAAATTTAGGAGAAAGGGGAGGGTCTAGTACAGTGAACTGTGGCCTCCCAGTGGAGGTTGGGACTTCCTGGATAAACTGCTATGTTGAGGTTTTGCAGGGAACAGCCCTTTCTTGTGAGGGAGCAGGTGCGTTGACCAGGGAGCTATTTTGTGCTTTCGTGACTGTGATGAACTTATCTCAGTAATTGAGGCAAGGCATATGTAATTATGTCTTTTCTTTGGAAGGAGTAGCTTGCTTGCTGCTGAGGACAGCAGTTTGGAGCAAGATTCTCATATAACCAGGATTTTCACAGAGATTTGACAAACTCCCCTAGACCGTATATAAAATGGCATTTGGATACTGTGGCCACAATGCTCTGTTGTCATATGCAGGCCACTCAAGCTATATCCAGAAACTAGAAACAGCCAATGCTGACAACACCCAGGTGAGCTTAGCCAGGCCTCTGTGTGGTTTCCTTGCAGGCTTTCTGGAAAATGAGATGGAAAACGAGACTGTGATTATCAAATCAGAAAAGTATCCAGAGACCCCCTTGCCTCGAGAAATGATTGATCTGGAGGTACGGAGCTCAGCACTGCCTTAAAGGCACAGGGAGAAACCTGGGCTGAGAGAGGTGGTGGGATTATATATTTATGTGCATATGGTTAACATCTCACATGGGCTTGCCAGTGAAGGAACATGCCTCACCAGTGGCCAACATTCACAGACGACATATTCCCAGGTTCATCTGTATTGTTTTGTAGTTGTGGCACTAAACCTGCTCGTTGGATTAATAATGCTGCCCATATTTTTCACCACCAGTCCTAGAGCAGTTTATTACAAAGGTAAGTTTACTCAATTATCCCCATTTTGACAGGGGAGGGAATGGAGGAACAGGTTAAACAACCTGCCTGCTCACCCAGCCAAGCCACAGCAGACCCCGGAAGGGAATCAAACACTCCTGACTTGAGCTGTGTAGCTTGCTCCAGGGTGTTCGCAGGTGGAACTAATTCATCACAAGCCCGCTGATAAATTGTGGTGGTTTTATGAGTTGCAGCCCATTTGTTCCTCTTTTTTTAATGTGTTAGTTTTTGCAGGTTCCCAATCTGTACCATTTGTTTCTGACCCTGTCCTATTACCTGCTGTGCTGTAGCTGCAGCCTTTACTGGCTTGTCATCACGGTTTTCCCTGAAGTGTTATCTGGGGCTTTAACCATGATGTTCAAGGCTAGATCCTCTCTTCCTGCCTTGGGTCCATGATGAAATTCTTCACTGTTTCAGCACATCAATTAAGGCTGGAGTTTTTGAGGGCTCCTGAGGGATCTCACCAATCAGCTCTTCTCTGCCCAGTCCCAATCCAATATATTAATAGCAAAGACTTTCCCAGTCATGAAAACCATAGCATTTCATAGGGGCTTGTCAAGACACTATGGAGCCTCTGCAGCTGACAGCTGGGCTGTCAGCAATATGGGCAAAGCCCCTTAGTGCAGACAGTGTAAGGGAACAGGCTTCAGCTGGCATGGTAGTACCTCCTTAACAACATGAGCTAATAGCAGGAAGGATGTGTCAGCTGCAGGTGTGACTCCCCCCCAGCATATTTCTGTCAGCAAAGCTTTTGCTCAAGATATCAGGTCTTTTGTAAAGGTCCACAAAACTCTTGATTTTTGTCTTCTCTTCCATACTCTGCTTTCCTGTACTGCACCAACTATTTTCCTTAGCACTTTGTTTTCATACACTTGCAGGCTTTTTCTATTTGCCCTTTTCAGAGTCCAGGATTCACATCCATATAAAGGACAGGTTGAACAATTGTACAGTAAAGCTGGATTTCAAGGTTTCTTGAGATTGTCCTTGTTATCGTTATTTTATCCAGGCTCGACTGGCATATTTTAGCAGTGTACATTCTTGGCATGATTTCTTCAGTTTAATTATCTTCAGTGATTCTTGTTCCTAATGTTTAAATTTTTCTACTTTCCCCACATTTTCATTCCCTATCCTTGTCTTCCTGTGATCTTATCTCTGATAATTAGCAGAGTATGTTGTAGCAAACATTATCAGCTGAAAGTTAGAGGATCTGGGCACCTTTAACATTTAGAGCTTTCCACCCAGATGTAAGTTAGTGAAGCAAGGGGAGTTGAAGCCACTCAGAAATCAGGGATTTGCATTCAGCACATTGCTCACTGGGACTGTAATATATCAGTTGTTTCCTGAACAGAAGTGCAGGGGTTGTTTGCTTTCAATTTAATTGAAAATTAAGTTTACAAACTCATTCATTTAAACCAAAATCCACTGTTATCTCTTTAGCTGAGAAGACAGATTCTTTCTCCTAATGCTTCAGTCTTCCCATAGAAACCTGGGTGTGCTTTTTATGCCTAAATACCACTTTGAGTTACTGCACTTAACAAGAAAAATGTCAGTGGGGACGTTTAATATTCATTGGATGTATTCCTAAAGAGCCAGTTTCAGGAATACAAATGTTTAAAAATGGTCACTTCACAGTCATGTGTTACTGTTCCTCCTACTTTATTCTTTTGACAGTCCATTTCAGAGGGATGTGGTGCCAGCCTGGCGAGTGAGTATTAGGCCTGCCTTGCTGATTTCTGATTTTCTTTGGTTATGACCAGACAGTTCTGGAGAAACTGGAGGCCGAGCTGCAGGAAGCTAATCAGAATCAGCAGACGTTGAAGCAGAACTTCCTGGAGCTCACTGAACTAAAACATCTGCTGAAGAAAACGCAGGACTTCTTTGAGGTGAGAGTTTCTTGAATGAGCTCTTGGTGATCTGTCCTTTCTTGCAGCAGAGTGGGGGGAGGCTTCTGAACATGTTAATGTTGAGGGCTTTGTGGGGATGGCGGGGTTATGTGCGTGTGTTTTTTATTTTTAAACAGAACTCAGGCTTCCTTTCCTACAAGTCTGGAATAAAAGTTTCAGAAGTGACTCAGAAATTTAAGCCTCACTGAAAGTCATAGAGCTTCTGCTTCTGACGGCTCTGGTCTCTTTTGAAAATGGAACTTAAGCTCTGAAGTCGTTTAGACTAACGGTCAGCAACCTTTTTGGGCTATGGGCTGGAATGACCCAGCTCATGAGAGTGGGGTGCTAGGACCTATCCACCAGCGCCGTTTCTCCCAATCCCAGTATGGGAGAAGTGCATGCCACTGCCGAAGCCCCCTACTGCAAGTGCTGCCAAAGCCCCATGTCCATCAGCTGGATCCAACAGCTGCCTTCATACAGACAGATGGTTGCAGCAGCAAATATGTGACAAATTTTCAAGGCTTTCAAAATAATTTCATAAGAAACATGCTTATTTCTGCATTTAGACAGAAACCAGTCTGCCAGATGATTTCTTCAGTGAAGACACATCTGGTTTATTGGAATTAAGGAGTACTCCAGCAGCAGCTGCTGCAAAACTGGGGTAAGTATTGCTAAAAATTCATAGCAGTTAAAAGTCTATTGCAAACTTAATCTTCCATTTTACTTGTATTTGTGGTAGCAGCACCATGGGAAACCAGCTTCCATAATCTGGTTTCAGCCCTACAAGCCAGTCTTAAAGATTTGATGAGTTCAGGTACTGGCTTTAGATAGCCTAATACAGGTTGGTTTCCAATCCCTTATTTGTAATTCATTCATGAAAGTGTAAAGCAATTTTAGTGTTTTGAAGGAGAGAACAGGAATTGCAACTTTTGATCATTTTGGTTCAGTCTTGGTCAGTAGGGTGGACGAACTTCCATCTCTGGGTCTTTGGTTCAAATGAGTCTTTTGTTGGCAGGCGCCTAAAATCATGACCATCTAACAGCTCTTAAGTGGCCTCTGAGAAATGAGTCAGAGGGTTTCAGCCAGTTCCTAGTAGACAGATGTACAGTCACACAAATCACCCACACAGTCTGTGCTCAGGGTTGTATGAGTTTGGATATGATTGCGGGGAGTCGCATTAAGTGGTGTGATGCTGACTATGACTTTTCAGTACAAGTCATACAAGTCCTGTTCAGTACTAGCTCAGCTGGTAATGGTCAAACCCTGGCTTCCATATGATAATGTTTCCTAAAGCAAGTGATCTCTTCATGGCCCTATTAATAGCAATGATTCCAGGAAAGCCTAAAAAAAAGCTTCAGGTCTGTGCCTCATCACTGTAACTTTGGGCTAGAGAAGGAGCTAGAAAACTGAGCTGTGCTTGAGTCCTCTGGGTCAAGGACAAGTCTCATGCATTGGCCCACAAGCAGAGCATTCACATGTCTCCCTGGTGCAGGAGCTACTGTATAGGCCAGGGGTGGGTAAAATGTGGCCCGTGGGCCGGATGCAACCTGCCAGGCCATCCTATCTGGCCCATGGGGCCCCTAAAAAATTTAGAAAATTAAATATTATTTATAAATATTAAATATTATATTTATCTGCCCCTGGCTGCCTGTCATGCGGCCCTTGATGGCTCAGTAAGCGGTTCTCTGCCTACCCCTGGTATAGGCAGGGGTGCAATACTGTCAGCCAGACGTTTTTTGCCATTGACCATCTGCTATACAGTAATGTCTGTATTACGCTTGCTACAAAGAAGAAAATGAATCTGCTGCCTCCTGTTTCTCTCTCCTCCTCCCGCTGTGTAATCCTGAAACACAGACATGGGCTAAGCTCTCTACCCCACTGCACTCAGCTCCCCTTCTTCCCCTAAAAAGAAGGAAAAGGAAAAGAAAAAGAGAAGTCAGTAGGTTAAGAAATAAGATCCAGGCCTGAACTTCACTTCAGAATAAGCTTTGCCTGGTAACAACCGCACCTGAAGATAGCACCCCATGTTAATATGACTGTAAATCCAGCTTAATGTGGTCTATAAAGCATTAGCAAGGGATTATAAAACCTAGTACAATCTGAGTTTAAAAGACTTGAAATATGTCTGCGATATATCTGTCTTGTTAATGCTGCCCAGATTCACGGCAGGGGTGATAAAAAGGGAAAGGATGGTCCCCTTTGAGCGTTTACTGTGGCGAGCTTGCAGGGGAAACGTCTACCTGAGGTACACGGAAATGGACACTCCTCTGGAGGACCCAGTTACGGTAGGTATGAACTTGCTTCTCCTCCATCCCACGTGATCTGCACGTGTGCGCCTTTAAAAACACCTCGGACTGGTGTCATGATAACACAAAAGTATCCTGAAGTTTCAGTTTTCCATCAGGTTAATTTGTACAATTTGAGGGGAGGTGGACCTGAAAGGTGATGGGAAACACAGTGGATCTTTGCTATCCCCTCAGAGATGCAACTAGGGATCTTGGCACCCTGAGCTAGTGAGGTGGGGGTGATGAGCACTTGTTTCCTCTCACAAGGGCTGCTGCTGGCACAGCACAAGTTGCTGCTACCATGCCTCAAGCATGGTGCAGGTGGCAGTGGCATGAGCTCCGTGGGGGCTGCCATTCTGGTGTCTCGTCTAAATCAGGATCTGGAGCTGGTGCCCATTCTCACAGGCGTAGTTATGCTACTGTTCCCCTTTTTACATTTATTATTGTCCCTTTGGCCTGAGCAGTTAGCCAGTATTTGGAGCTGTTGTTTCCTCTGGGAGAAATTTTCAAAATGAGTAGGGTATATTCTGTGGGTAAGTTTCTTTATGTATGATGAACTCTTCTTTCACTGCACACCCTGCCGACACCAGCAGGCAGTTGCCTCTTTTAACAAGCTCAGTCCTTTTCTTACAGATTGACAGAAGTTTAGGGCTGGAAGAGACCTTGTGAGATCATTGGGTCCAGCCCCCCTGCTCTGGGCTGGGAAGACATTGCCCAAAAATAGCTTTGTCATTGCCAGACTTTTCACTGTTTCATTTTGCAACCTTAACATTAAGTTTTCATATGATAATAAAAAAATGTATAATTCTGTTCATGGGAAGTGTAGAACTATACCCACATGGACTGGCATCAACTTCACCAAGTTAAGGGAGGAAAAAAAAAGGAAAATAAAGATGCAGTCCTCTCAAGGTTATCTTCCACCCTGCAACTAATACCATGGTCCCTGTGTTCACATCTACTGAAACCCCTCTAAGCAGTGGTGGGAAATTTACTGGGGGAAACAAAGTCATGACAAAGCAGTGTTTAACTTTTACTTTTCAGTATAGTGTTTTACTTTGTTATGTGTACTTGAAATTCTGCTTGCGCTGCCTTTCAGAGAGAAGAGGTGAAAAAGAATGTGTTCATTATCTTCTATCAAGGAGAGCAGCTCCGACAAAAAATCAAGAAGATTTGTGAGGGGTAAGGCACACTGCTGAGAAAGTAGTAATGATTCTTGCTGAGGTGTTTACTTGTCAGGATTGGCTGGCAGAGTTTAGGGCTGGAGATGATATCTCTGCGTTCTGCCTGTCAGCTCATCCACTGCGCTCCATTCTGCTCTTCTGTTCTGCGGCATCTAGTAATAAGAAATATATAGATCACTTTGGCATTTGAAAGCTAAGGCCTTAAATTTTCCAGAGTGACTAGAGATTTTGGGAACCATGACTTCTAAGCAGTTAACCTGAGACATCTAAAACCAGGTCCGGATTTCAAGAAGTGCTTGGTTCCCCTTCTCTGACAATGCAGCCTTTATTAGGGGTGCAAAGATGGACACCCCAAAATCGGACCACCCCAATTTAGAATATTTTAGATGAAGTCTTCTGAAGCTTCTGTGTAAACAAAATGGTACTATTATTTCTTAAATCTTTCCATGTTGAATGTAGTACTGGCCATCTTTCCCAGGGGCTCTGTCAATCTGTCTAACCAATGATACAAAAGAAGCATCGTAGAATCAGAACTGAAGTTGTGAACGTGCTGTCTCATCCCCATCCTGTTTCATAGATTCACACATGTTTGAGTCAGAAGGGACCTTAGCAGATCACTGAGTCTGACTCCTGCCCTGAGCAGGAAAGAGTGCTGGGGTCAGACAACCCCAGCCAGGTGTATGTCTAGCCCCCTCTTAAACACCGCCAAGGTAGGGGAGAGCACCACCTCCCTTGGAAGCCCATTCCAAATTTTGGCAACCCTTACCATAAAGAAGTTCTTCCTGATGCCTGACCTGTATCTGCTTTCTGTCAGTTTGTGGCCATTGTTCCTAGTTACTCCAAGGGGTGCCCTGGTAAACAGCATCTCCTATTCCTTGCTGTGTCCCCCCAATGAATTTGTAGGCAGTCACAAGATCACCCCTCAGCCTTCTCTTGCAGAGGCTGAAGAGATCCCGAGCCCTCAATCTCTCCTCATAGGGTTTTGCCTGCAGACCCTTACCCATATGAGTAGCCCTCCTCTGAAACCCCTTGAGGTTGTCCCATATCCCTCTTGAAGTGTGGTGCCCAAAACTGGACACAGTACTTCAACTCCAGCCTGACCAATGCCGCATAAAGGGGAAGTACTACCTCTTTGGACCTCTTTGTCATGGACCTGCTACTGCATGATAAAGTGCGGTTAGCTTTACTGATCACTTAGTTACATTGACAACTCATGTTCATCTTGGAGTCAACAGTGACTCCAAGATCCATTTCTACTGCTGTGCTGCTGAGAAGGTCCTCCTTCAGCCTTTAAGAAGGAATCACCAGCATGCTTCCTAGGCAGCACCTTGCATTTGTCCTTATTGAACTGCATCCTTTTCTGTTCCGCCCATTTTTCCAACCTGTCCAGATCCACCTGGATTCATTCCCTACCCTCTGGTGTGTTAACTTTATCCCAGAATTTGGTATCATCTGCGAATTTGGACAGGGTGCTTTCCACGCCCTCATCCAAGTCACTAATGAAGACATTGAACAGCACCGGTCCAAGGACTGAGCCTTGTGGGACTCTACTGCCCACATCTTTTCAGGTCGATATCGACCATGGGCGACTAGTGCCTCCTGAGTCAGGGGGAGCACTTGCCCCTCCAGCAGATAGTCAGTGACCGTGGCCAGTCCTGCTGACTGGGGGGAAGGGGGTTACCCTGTGGCCAATCCCGCCGACTTGCAAGTGGCAGCGGTGCACTGCTGGGACTTCCAGACACGCCGCTGGCACTTCTGGGTTGGAGGGATCGGCTGTGGGGGGACTGCTTCTCTTGGCATAATCCCTGGCTGGCGCTCTCAGGGGCGGCACCAGCACTCTCATCTGCCCCCCCTGACCAGGAGCACTACAGTCAGGGGGTGCACCCCCGTGCACCCTCTACACATTGCCACTGATACCAACCCAACCAACACCATTCTCTGGGTGTGAACCCTAAGCCAATTTGCCACCCTGTATTAGGTGTGCTAAGATGGACGCTCCAAAATTTCCCCCAACAATTTGGAATATTTTAGATGAAGTCTTCTGAAGCTTCTGTGTAAACAAAATGGCACTATTATTCCTTAAATCTTTCCATGTTGAATGTAGTACTGTTAAGCAACTCTTCTTAAACTAATCATGTTTGACTATTTTGTTACTGGTTTATAATGCTCACTATTGATGGGTCAAATTATTGTGTAAATCATATTTGATTAAATGCTCAGTAAGCTGTCATCAGCTCCATTTTCACATGCCAGTCCATCAGCCAGATGAGGATTGCCGAAATATAAGGATAATTCCAAGAAAAGAACCCAGTGCCAGGAGTTCCCATATTTGACAGGGTCACTGGGAGGGAGAGGAGGAGGGGATATTTCTCTTAAGTGTAGATTCAGTCAGGACTGGACCAGGAAAAGGAATTTCTCCAGGAAGTCTTTGAATGTGGAGCTTCATTGGGGAAGGTCTGACTTCATCCCTTAAAGTCAGATCCTACGCTATTGGAATCCAGGGAAGCTTTGCCATTTGCTTTGCTGACAGCAGGATCAGCCTGGTACCATCTGCCTTCCGAGCTTGTTTACAGTCCTGTCTCTTTTGGATAGCTCAGTTTTACATGTTTTCTTCCTGTCTCTCTCTCATTTTTTCCTGCCTTTGGTTTCCTGTCTTCCCACTTTGTCCCAGTGTTCATTGGGTGGTTTGTTCACTACTTGCTAGATTTGCCAGCATGCCAGCTTGCTTTGACGTTTCCTAGTCATGTATGTAGACTCATCTGGCTTCCTTTTTAGATTTTTTAAAAGGTACTGGTAGGTGGATTTGGGGTAGTAATTTGATGCTTTGCAAATAGGTGCTTTATACTTTTATTTAAACAACAGAACACACTGGAATGCCCCCAGTCCTCACTACTTGTAATAGGCAACAACAGTGATTTTGGATGTTTCTGCATTTTGCATTTAACAATCATTGGATAAAACGGATACATCACAATGGAGTTGCTTCTGCTTCATTAGGGGCGGGGGCCAGAAACCAGGGCCCCTCCCTTCCAGGGCTGTGCCCATCTCACTGCCTCATATTTCCTCTGGCTTCATCTTTTCTTGATCCCTTTTGAAGCAGTGGGTCAGCTGCAGTGAAGGTTGGAGGGTGCTCTGACTGATGCCTAGCCCATGACCTGGCAGCTAGAGGATTGTTCTGGGCATGGGCGACTGGTGCTACCTTAGTCACTGGGGGCACATGCCCTCCCAGCAACCAGTCGGCAACCAGGGGGGCGCTCCCACTCCCTGGCTGGTACTCACGGGGGGGCACTGGTGCTCCTGCCTGCCCCCCCTGCCCATCACCTAAATGATGAGCACGGCCTGTCAGGGGGTGCACCGGCACATTCAGGGGGTGCACATGCACCCCCTAGCACCCCCTATGCATTGGTACTGGTTCTGGGGAAATGGAAGATGTAGCTTTAAGCCTGTCTAGCTAAGAGAGGCCTAAAATCCTGTTCTCCCACTTCCTCAGCTAGTGTGCCAGCCATTAGTCTATTGGGTCAAAAGGTGTAAGGTTTCTCTTCCATTTTGTGACTTATGCAGAACTATGCACCTTCCCGTGGGGAATAAGATCTAAAATCCATGCAAGTGGCCCAAAATGCTACTTACTTGTCTATAGCTGGGGTTGGATTTTGGGCCTAAGTGAATACATCTAGCACTGCTAAAAAAGCCTAAAGGAGGTAAGCACCCAAATCACTTTGAAATTTAGTAGGAGCTTGTCAGGAAGATGCCGGCCTCCATTTCCTACCTGGAAGCTGAAGCAAAGTCATGCTTTGTGGGTCAGGACGTATTATTGACATAAAGCACCGGCTACATAGGCATGTTCCAAGGTTCTCCGCATCCCGGTTAACTCGTATGTAGAAATGCACATGGCAGTGCTAGTTTGTTTGCTTGTACCACAAAAACCAACGTAATTTTAGCAAGTTAATTACAACAATTATCATCTATTATTCTACAGAAATCCTGGGCTGAAATAGTAAGACATTTGCAAGTCAGGGTAAGCTTTGTTTGTAAAGCAGTGCAGAGAACACTTCCCACACTTGCAATATGCATGGCTTTAATTGGTAACATTAGTTTGCCAATTTCCTGAGCATTAAACCCATGCATTAAAAGGAGCGAGAGAAAAAGCAAGGGACTTTTTTCCCCCTTCTCTCTTAAACTGGTGGCTGCTTCAGTGCTAATATGAATGCTGAAAGGGATTTATCAGCCTAAAGGTTCCCTGCTGAATTCTTCTTCAGCTTTCCTAGATGTTTCTGTCATTAGGGCATGGCTGATATTCAGTATGCAAAAGGGTTGTTAAAAGATCAAAGCAGCATTGCCCTGATAAGGTGGAAAATGTGGGGACTCTATAACACGGAGGAATGAGCTTTCAAGTTCGATTAAAAATACCCATTTAGAGATGAGCTAGGAGCTCTGAAGTATATGAAGTGGAAAAAAATGATCAGTGGGGGCAATAACTCTTGGACTTTTTCAGGATGTTTTGTGGTTCAAGATCTAAGAGGCTGGCCAAAGAGGCCTATGATTACATCAAGCTACAATATGATCTCAAATAAACCTCTATGTTTCATAAAATTGCTGCAATTCTTGCTCGTGCTTATGCTAGAAGTGATTTTGGAAAACATCACTTCTAACCTTGTGCAGATGAGGCCATAATGTGAGATGAATTTGTTAACAGCCTGTATTCTCTTGTGGCTTTTGAGCACTCCTGGGTTTCCAAGGCCCTGTTAAACTGTAATATACTTTTATTCATTGTTGATTATTGGAGCACGCAGCCAGATCCTCAGCTGGAGTAAGCTGATGGCACTCCACTCGGGAACAAGGGAACAGAGATGATTTACAGCAGCTAAAGCTCTAAGTAGGCTGTCGTCTATGAAAGTTTATGCCTCTCTGAACCAGTTAGTCTGATGCTCCTTGCCCTGCCTTTTGACTGTCTTCAGACTAACACGGCTAACTACCTCTCCCTGAAGCTCTCCCTTGGGATAAAAAGTAGTGTCCTCCACTAGCCAACCTTTTTATTTGTTTGATTCATGAAGTGATATTGTGATATGCCTGGGATATCCTCTGAGGTGAGGTGACCGTGACGGCACAAGTACTATATATTGCGGTGTCCTTGAATGCATCAAGCAGCCAAAGACTAAGGAATCTGTGTATATGTAAAACCTATTGTGTTATGAGCAGGGGTCCTGGTTTTCTCTGATTAACAAAAAATCCCCAATTTTGAGATTAAAAAAAAAAGTACCCCAAATCCACATTTTTCTGTGATTTTAAAATGAAACACCACTAATATTTAGCTATAGATATAGTGGTGTTTCATTTTGATCATGAAAAAATGTGGATTTGGGGGTTACTTTTTTACTCCAAAAATTGGGGATTTTTTTTTAATCAGAGAAAACCAGGATGCCTGATTATGTGGCACTAATGTATTCAACTTATTTAAAATGCTTATCCCCTGATAGCGTTGTGGGGTAAAAGTCTTGTTTTTCTGAGCATCCCAGTGAACAGCAGGCCAGAAAACCTGTCAGCACACAGTGTGTTAGTGTCGCACAAACTGGGGCCTGATTTTATATGCTGTTCATGTACTGGTATATCTTTCCATTAGTTATACTGGTACAACCCTTAGCATGGCTACAGAAGTACTGGCACAAACATGCTTCTTACTGGCATAGCTAATTCTCTTCCCATACTGGAAGAAGCTGTGCTTGGATGAATAGATGTATATTCATACAGATGCTTCTGTGCTGGGGGATGTTACACCATTATAGTTAGTTAATACAACTTTTGTATGTAGTCAGTGCTTTAATAATATAGGAGCCTGCATTAATTCTAACCACACCAGTATGGCTAGTATAGTTAACTTAGCAAAACCTTCCTCAGTATAGACTTCAGGATATCAGTCTAAAGTGATGAGGAAACTGGTCTAGGTATTTTGATACTGACAAAACTGAGTCCACTGTAGGGCTTTACTGACAAAATATCCCCACATCCCCAAACATAGCTCCGGCAATACAACTTTTAAGTGCTGAGCAGGTGTCAGTATACAGTGAACAGACAGCACTGTGCAGTTTCAACTTCTTTTTTATGCTGTGAATATAGAAGATATAAATGGGAGACTGACAGGATTTGTTTAAAGTTCCCCTCTGGACTTTCAAATACCATGTGATGTACAGCCAACCTGCTGTAAGCTGGCATTTTCATTGTGGTGCAGAGATAAAGTGGAGCACCTGCTGGAAAGACTCAATGCTACAGAGACCTCTGTCGGCTGTTGTGCTCCATAGCTAACTTAGGGAACTTTTTGGTCACTAAAAAATCCTTTCATCTCAAGGGAAAGCCTTTTGTCTCAGTAGACACAACTGAATGAGTCCTATTTCTATGGGCTTGAGACAGGTCCCTATGGAAAGCTGCAGCTCAGTTATAGTCCCAGTGCCTTTCACTGAATGAAGATGAGATGGGCACCAGCTTCCAGATAAAAAGGAGCGTGGAAGTGGCATGGTTCGACAGTGGTAGTCAGCAACATTTTCAGGGGGTGGGGCTAGAATGGGTTGGTCCACGGTGGGATAGCACCAGGACCCAGCCACTTCCACCAGTTCTCCCTGATGCTGCTTCTCCCCACCTCCTGGCCATGGCATGGGTGAAGCACCCTGCCACCAAAGTCCCAATGCCAAACACCACTAAAGTCCTTTGCTGCTTACCAAATGCCGCCAACCCCCCTGCTCTGAATCCAGTGGCTTTGCAGGCCACATCCAGCTGGCAGGCCATAGGGTGCCGCCCTCTGCTCTGGATAAACAAATAACTGATGGCCATGACAGTAAATATCATTGTTTGCTTGTTTGTTCCCTCTCTGACACTAGGTTTCGTGCCACCATGTACCCCTGTCCAGAATCTGCTACTGAGCGTCGAGAAATGGTTGATGGTGTGAACACAAGGATTGAAGATTTAAACACAGTGAGTGGCATAGACCCCAAACCTGTAGCTGCTTGCATGGAGAGAGACTGATTCTTTGTGCCCATGTGGAGTCCCAGTGGCTTCCTCGGGTTCTACGGGGGTGCAAGGCTCTGGCCATTAGGCCTGTGCAAAGCAGCTAGTATTCACTTTGGATTTGGCTGATTTGGGGCATAGTGATTCGATTCAGTGATTCGAATCACTGTCCCAAATTGATTCGGCCAAATCTGAGTCGGAGATTCGGCTACTGCTGAATCTCCGAATTGAACAGGCCCCATCCCCCGCCCGCTCTCCCAGTCTTGTCAATGGCTGTCCCATCTGGCCCCAGTGTTCTGGCACTTAAAAAGCCTCGCACTCACCGGCTCCTGCCAGGCAGGGGGGGCGATATCCACTGCCCCCTGCTGCCCCACGCTGCATGGGGGTGCTCTGCCCCAAGCCCCCAGAGGCCCTGACAAGCCACTGCAGCAGTCAGGGAGTACACGAGTACAAGGCTTTTTTTTTTTTTTGTAAAGTGCCTGGACATTGGGACCAGGTGGGGCAGGCATTGACGGGGCTGGGAGAGGAGGTGGGGATTGAGGAGTGCTCAGGGGGGCTGCAGGAGCAAGCAGGGGATGCGGCCTGGTAGAGGCCCCCCATGGTCCCTTTTTCCCTCCTCCAGCCCCTCCCCCTACCCCCTACTCACTGGCATAGAGCCCAGATCCAGCTCCCTGCAGCGGCGAGTTGGGACTGCCCGAATCTCCAAATCTTCTCTGAATCTTTTCCGAATTGATACAGAGGCTTTGAATCAATTCAGGCCTTTTAATTGGTCTCCCAATTTGATTCAGATTTGAAGATTCAGCCGCTGAATCAGACAGAATCTCCTCTGAATCAAATCAGGAACTGAAGCTTTGCACAGCCCTACTGGCCATGCAGCGTTAATTGCAGCATGGAGGCCATGGTGATTTAAGAAAGATTTTACCTATAATGAATCAGGGGTAGGATCTCCTGTTTATGCACAGGATTTTAGTTATGCATTTCCCACTGAGTCAGTGATTCTTAAGCAGGGTGTTGCAAGATACTTTGAAGGGTGTTTCTCAGTGTGAGGGGGGAGGTGTGAAGAGATAAACGCAGACTTAGGTTTGCCCTTCCCTAGCCATTTCCTTGCCCCTACTGCCTGGCCTCTCTTCAAGGAGGGTAAGCAGTGTAATAAATTAGTTTTTGAAATGGGCTGCCTCTTAATTCACAAAAGTTATGAGGGGTGCCTTCAGTCTAATGGGGTGTGCCTTGAGTCTAAAAAGGTTGAGAACCACTTCAGTAGATTTACAGAGTGATCTGTGAGATAAGATTGGAGAAATTGGGGTTATTCAGTCTAGTGAAGAGAAGACTAAAGGAGAATGGCAGTTAATTGACTGTGTACAGAATGGATAAGACAAAAAGCAGTCTAATTAAATTGCAACAAAGGAAATTTAGGTTGAATACTTGGAAATTGTTTTACCCATGAGAGTGGTCAGGCAGTGGATGAGAGCAGTAGCATAGCTAGGGGTGGTTGAGTGGGGCACCAGCCCCAGCTGCCAGGTGTGGATGCGGTTGTGGGGGAACAAACTATTGATATCCCGTCACAAGCAACCCACTTCTGCTGGCTGCTGCTGCTACCTGGAGTGGAAAACCTCCTGGTTATGCCTCCACCACTGAGCTTGTAAAATATGTCTCTGGAACTTTTTAAGCGAAGGTTAGACAAGTACTTATCTGGGATGGTTTAGAGCACTGATTCTCAATCAGGCTGTCATGGCACCCTGAGCACAATAATATCCTTTTAAGAGGGACATGGAGTGATGGTCAGTATCAGCACTGTTAGGTCTGCAAACACCTATACATGATCCACAAGATAAACCCATAGACTTCAAATCAGAATCCATGGTGTCAGAAACATTCTGACGTGTTGTGGGCTTTATGAGTTCTTTTCAGTTGAAGAAACATGCTCTTATTTGATTGTAGTCAAGAAATGATTGAAAGCTAAGAGCTGACATTTTCTGAGGGGTGCCTCAAGTCTAACAAGGGGCACTTTAAGTCTATAAGGGCATGCTTTGAGTCTAAGAAGGTTGAGAAACACTGGTTTAGACACAAATAATACTGCTTTTAGCAGGGGATTGAACTAAATGACCTGTCAAAGACCATTCCAGCCCCATGATTCTATTAAATAAAATCTAGGCATTAAGGTGCAGGCAGTGGAAGGTGAACAAAATATAATAGAGTACTAGGACTTGTTCAGAATTTTCTCTTGATTGCAAATACGAATCCTCTGGCCAAGATGACTCAGGGGAGGGCATTCACATAGGAAACATCCAGATGCGTACCAAAGCCCTGAGACACTTGCAGAGTGACAGAAAACCTGAGGCGACTAAGGGTGAACTTGGGTGTCTTTATGGGAACGGCAGAAGCATGGGCAATAAACAGGATGAACTGGTACTCCTTCTGGCAGACAAGGAATTTGGCCTCATTAGGTTGACAGAGACCTGGTGGGATGATACATCTGATTGGGCAGTGAATATTGAAGGCTATAGGCTCTATAAGAAGGATCAGGTAGGGAAGACGGGAGGAGAGGTGGCCGTCTATGTGAAAGAGCAGTACCCCTCCCTGCAGTTCACGTTTAATTGTAGGGAGAGGTCCCTTAAGACCCTCTGGGTTAAGATACAAGGGGGTCAAGGAGAAGGGGACCTGATGATGGGAGTCTACTAGAGACCTCCCTACCAAGAAGAGGAGAGTGATCAGGCATTCTCCAGGGAACTGACTGAGGCAGCCATCCCTAAAGACCTGATTGTCATGGGTGACTTCAACTACTCTGACATCTGTTGGGAAGACCATTCAGCCAGCTCCAGCAGATCAACCAACTTCTTGGCAGCTATTGATGACCTGTTCTTGACACAGGCAGTAGAAGGACCGACTAGGGGTAAAGCCACTCTGGACTTAGTGGTAACCAAAAGGAAAGACATGGTAGGTGACCTGAAGATTGGAGGTACTCTGGACGACAGCAACCATGATCTGATTAGGTTCACCATCCACCAAAAGGCTGGGAATTCTGTCAGTAGAACAAAAGTTCTAGACTTCAGAAGGGCAGACTTTGGTAAACTCAGGAGTCTAGTTGGAAAGGCCCTTCGCGACCAGCAACTTTACAATTTGGGAGTTCAGGCACGGTGGTGCTTCCTTAAGGGGACAATTCTCACTGCTCAAAAAGAGGCCATCCCCACATGGTCAAAAAAAGGGAAAGGGGCCAAAAGATCTGCTTGGCTCAACAGGGACATTAGGGAACTTTTGAAAAAGAAAAAAGAAACATATGCAATGGAAAAATGGTTCAGCATCCAGAGAGGACTACACTCGTATGGCCAGAGTCTGTAGGTATGAGACATGGAAAGCCAAAGCATGCATGGATATCAAGCTGGCAACTGAAATAAAGGACAACATAAAGTCCTTCTAGGAAGCAAGAAAAAATCAAGCTCCACTGTGGGATCCCTACTGAATGCTGAGGGGCAGCCCACAGTTGATCCCCACAAAAAGGCAGAGCTTCTAAATAATTACTTTGCATTGGTATTCCTAAAATCAGATGGGAACTAGTCACCTGTCCAGAGGCCCAGGGAATATGGCAACAACAACAGTCCACATGAAAAACGTCATGAACAGGTGAGGGTAGTCTTAGAACATTTGGATGTTTTCAAGTCAGCGGGACCAGGTGACCTGCATCTGACAGTCCTAAAAGAACTGTCTAAGCTCATAGCGGGGTCTCTGGCAAAGCTGTTCAAAGTGTTGTGGAACTCAGGAATGGTCCCAAATGGCTGGAAGAGGGCTAACATGGTACCCATCTTTAAGAAAGGGAAGAGGGATGACCAAGCAAACTATAGACCAGTCAGTCTGACTTCTGGGAAAAATCTTTGAAAAAAATTGTCAAGGAGGCCATCAATCACACGCTTACAACTGGTGGGATAGTAAGAAGCAACCAGCATGGCTTTGTTGAGGGTAGGTCATGCCTAACAAACCTGGTGTCCTTTTATGACCAGGTAACTAACCAGCTGGACAAAGGACATGAGGTTGACAACATTTACCTAGACTTCAGCAAGGCCTTTGATACTGTTTCCCATGAGATTCTCTCAATTAAGCTGGAGGGTACTGGCCTAGACCAGTCTACAGTGAAGTGGCTTGGCAACTGGCTCAGAGGCCAATCCCAGAGAGTTGTAATTGATGGGATGGCATCATCCTGGAGGGCTGTATCCAGTGGTATTCCCCAGGGACCAGTACTTGGGCCTGTGCTCTTTAACATCTTTATCAATGACTTGGGTGAGGGAGTGGAAAGCGCAATGATTAAGTTTGCGGATTACACCATTGTGGGGGACAAGCTGTGGGGTAGTGCGGGCACATATGAGGGAGAGGGTAAGGATCTAGGATGACCTTGACAGACTGGTCTTATGGGCTGAATGCAATCAGATGAGGTTCAATAGTGCCGGGCCCTTCATTTGGGTAGGAAGAACCTTCAGCTTAATTTATATGATGAGTGGTGGTCCACTGGCTGACACTGCATCTGAAAGGGACCTGGGGGTGACAATCAACCAGAAGATGAATATGAGCCTACAATGCAATGAAGTCACCAGCAAGGCAAATAGAATTCTGGTGTGCATCAGCCGATGTGTTGCGAATAGATCCAGAGAGGTGCTTCTCCCCTTCTATACAGCATTGGTGAGGCCACAGCTGGAGTACTGTGTCCAGTTCTGGGTACTGCACTTCAGGAAGGATGTGGATAAGCTTGAAAAGGTACAGAGAAGGGCCACCCATCCATTTAGAGGCCTGGAGGATAGGCCCTACGAGGGAGACTCCAGGAACTGGGTCTGTTCAGTCAGCGTAAGAGAAGCCACCTACAAATATGTCAGGGGTGAATACCAAGATCTAGGGGAGCAACTCTTCAGAAGGGCACCCCTTGGCAGAAAAAGGACCAATGGGCACAAGTTCATTGAGGAAAAATTTAGGCTAGACATAAGGAAAAGCTGCTTTTCCATAAGGGTACCTAGAATCTGGAACATGCTCCTGGCAGAAGTGGTCCAGTCGTCATCTCTGGAGGTGTTCAAGAGAAGGCTGGACAAGCACCTCGTAGAGCTTGTTTGAGCCCAGTAACCTCCTGCCCATGGCAGGGGACCAGATTTGATGATCTTACAGGTCCCTTCTGGTCCTTCTATTCTATGCTGCTAGATCTTACAGAGTTCTTTTTATCAGCAGAGTTTGGAATAGAACCCCAAGTTCTTTCAAGTTCTAGAGTGGAGTACTATCCATCAAACCCCACAGCCTTTTATGGATGTAATTTTTCCATCAGGCTGCTTCATTACATAGCCTATGTATGCTACATATATGTAGCAGGCCAGGGAATCCCTATTACTTTAAGGGAGAACCAGCCAGAAGGAGATCCCCAGGTGGGGAAGCTGCTCTTAAAGGGGCTGCGGAAGGACAGCCTGCCAGGGATCAGTAAGCTATGAGTACCTATTTCAGAGCTAGCTGCTCTGCAATAGTACAATAGGACAGGGACTGCTTAGGTAGCAGAGCACCTATTGCAGACCCAGCAGCTCTGCAGTAGTACAATATGGCAGAGCCTTACTTGGGCAACTGGGGCATTGCAGTAGCTGTTAGGTCAGCCAGAAAGCCTAGTTGGAAACACTTGTGGACAACTGGGGAAGCCCCTTGACTTGAAGGGGCAGGGCTTAGGGAGTATATAAACCCACGGATTAAACTAGGGAGTGGGTCTGGCTCTGCAGGCTTGTCAGAAGGAGCCCAAACTGAGATGGCTCTGGCTGAGCAGTGGACTGAAGGCCTGCTATAATACAGACTGCCAGTAAGGAACTGAAGGCTGGCCAGAAGCTACAGTCCTGGATGAGAAGGGTTTTGTTGTGCTGCTACGGTGCTTAGAGATTTAGTTATAGTGCATGGGCTTACTTTTTTTGTTACAGTTTAAGTTGGTGATCTGGGTTGGGCTTATCAGGGATAGAGGAGGTCCCAGTGCATGCTTTCAGCAATACCGGGGTCAGGCTTGAGGCCCAGGCAGACGTATATCTGGGAGGGCTTGAAGCCTAAGTTAGAGGATAGGCAGAGCCAGTGGAGGCTAAGCAGGGCCAGGGGCCCAGCATCAGAGGAAGGCCTCCTCTGGGAGCCCACAGCCCTGAGGGGTGTCTCTAGAGCTTTTGAGGTGCAAGACCAGAGTCCAAGAGGAGTGAGACCAGAGCTCTTGAGGGGTGAATTTGGAGTCCTAGAAGGGTGAAACCAAAGCCCTTAAGGAGTGCAGCCAGTGCCCTTGAGGGGCGAGACCAGAACCACAGAGTGGTGCTACCAGGGCCAGGGCCCAGAGTCAAGCCAGACAAGATGCCAGCTGAAGCCCAGGGGCCAGGTATGACACTGTGGACCTAGGTTAAAGGCCCAGGCTAAAGGCCTTTGCCTTCCTGGACAGGGAAGCAGAGGCTGGGAAGGTCAGGGCCCCAGCAAGGGCACAGAGGACTGAAGAGGCATAATATTGCCCTGGGGCAAAGGCCAACCAAAATAATTAATTAGTGAGACTTACAAGGCCTGGGTGTGGTCATGGTAGGGATGGTCAGAGGTCACAGACATAGCCCTTAAGGCCAATGGTGACCAGAGACATGGACAGAGAGAGAGGGACTAGACCAGTGGTCCCCTGGGCTGGCCTCCCAACCTTTTTCTTTCTAAATAACATCAAGGGTGTGGCAGGTGAAGTAGAAAGTAAGACCCAAGACCCAGAGGAAGGAGGAACCATGTGGCCATCGGGGGCATCATAACCAACCCAGGGACTTAATCCTGCTACAGTTTGTTACAGAAAATATTTGTTTTCCAAAATTTGAAAATCACTTATACACATTTTTATTAGCATAGGAGTCAGAGGGATTTTTAAAAAGCCTTTAAAATGCCTGAAATAACTTTTTTTAACCTCAAAGTTCAGCTATCTCAGGAGCTTACTTGCATAGAAACAAGTTCTGAATCACATTGGAAATCTGGGAATCTTCTCTTTTGAGTGGCGCAGATTTTCCATGTTTAGATTTGGAACTGCAAACCACTGAGGAGAACTGAGAATTACCCATCAGGGACCTCGGGATGCATAATTTTCCCACATCTAATAGGGCAGAAATTGCTTTAAAAACACCAGTTGTGTGAAGTGGCTCAGAGATTTGGAAGTTAAAAGCGTCACTCCTCATGAAGATGCATTAGCAGATGAGTTGGTTGAAGGTGAACAATAAATTGCACAACCCTGTGATCTATTAAGAGTCCAGCGCTAGGGATGGGAAAGCAGCCCACCTGGGCTGCCTCACCGCCCCAGCACAATCTAGTGCAGGGAATGGGAAAGCAGCCCAGCTGGGCTGCCTTGCTACCCTGGTGGAATCTAGCACCAGGAATGGGAAAGGAGCCCAGCTGGACTGCCTTCCCATCCCCAGTGAAATGTCGAAACACCACTGAAACAGCCTTTCCATTTTGATGGAACAGAATGGAGCAGCTGTTTCAAATTGAAATGAAATTTGAAATGGAACACTGTTCTGTCGAACCATTGAAACTCAAGGTGAGACAGAACGGTGCTTTTCGCACAGCCCTACTGCTCACCTGTAAGTAGAGGGGTGAGGCCAACTTTGGTACCTGACCCCAGGGGTAGTAGAGTTTGGTATACTTTTGAATCACTACAGTTGGTTTTGCACTGGTTTAACAGGGCAGTGCATCTGTCTACTTCTGGCTTAAACCACTGTTGGGTCCCTATGACCCTATAATGGGTCTTATACCAGGCAAGGAGAATAAGCGTGCAGCAAATACATACATCAGTCTCTTGCCAAGTGCCGATACTATTGAGCTGGGCCCAGAAGCCTCTGGGTCCCAACACCACTTTTGAACTGGGCTAACCGTTAAATATGTCTGTCCCCCAAGTCTGTGAATTTCATCAGTTTTGAATTGCATGCATGGAGCTTTCTGAAACTCTTTTGCCTGGATTGCTTTGACTTTTGTTACTCAGTGGGTGCATCTACACATAATGCCATGTCGCTGTAGCAATGCGCGAGCAAGACCTGCAACACTGCAGCTACATCACAGTAGTGATGCACTCCCCCGTTATTGAGCATCACTATGGCAATATAGTGCTTAAAAGTAACTACTTCTAAAGGAAGTACTAAATGATGACACAGTAACAACAGCTCCATAGCGGCATGTGGAAATGTGCCCACTCTCTGTTTGGACCCACATCAACCTTTTGGGAAGGAGGACATGTAGAACTACAGCCAAGAGCTGAAGCTTCTCGTACATGAATGATTCCAGTGAAGTCAGGATTGGGCCCTACCAGAGCAGCATGTTTAAGATAAAACCCTTCCATCCATCTGTAAGGGAAGAGACTTCCTCTGTTTAATAATGAAACAATGGGTTGTAGGTGAAGCGTTGGCTTGTTTGGTTCTGTGGATATTCTCTGTTCTTGCTCAAGGTAACACAGTTAGCAGGCCCCATTCTCTGACATTGCAAAACTCCTCCCAAAGCAGACAGAGACACTGATATCATCACCTCCCTAAATGCTTATGTTTGCCTAGCTCCCTGGATTTGTCTCACCACTGACTTCTAGCTGGTTGGAATTTCACTTTCAATTCTGGCAGGCAGACTAGAGTGCTTGTCAGCCCTGGTTCCCTTTAAGCTGTGTGTGTGTGTGGCCACGTGCAATTAAAAAGCTTGCCACGCAGTAACTTTTTAATGCTGTGCACTCACCTGAAGAGGAGCTGGGCTGCAGCTTCCCAGAGAGGAGCTGGGCGTGGAGTGCGGTGGAGGCACTGGGGCCGGCGTGGGACACTTACCAAAGATAAGCTCTTCATGCAGGGCAGGCAGTGGCTCCTCCCTGAGGCGAGGCAAGAAGGGAGCGGGGATGGGGGCTAGGTCTGGGGGCTGGCATGGGCTCTGCCGGCTCCAGGGAACTGCTCTGCACCCCTGCATCACCTTGGGGAGTGAGAAGGCACATGGCATCAGGGCTGGGGAGCGGTGCAGTTCCCCAGAGCCAGCGGAGCCCGTACCAGCCCTCAGACCCAGCCCCTGTTCCTCCCTCGCCTCACCTCGGGGAGGAGCTGCTGCCTGCTCTGCATGAGGAGTGAGGTGCTTACCTTTGGTAAGTGTCCCACACCAGCCCCGGTGCCTCCCTTTCAGCTCTATCAGTTGATTGTGTCCAGCCCATGACTGCCCCACAGCTCTCCACTGCGCTGCTCTGGGCAGCAGTTAGCATGGAGAAGGGTGATGGGTGGGGGCCACAGTGCTCCACATAGGGCCAAACCCTGTCCGCTTCCACTTGTACACTTACTGTGGGACACTTACCGGCAGACTGCACTGAAAGGGGGAAGCGGGACCGAAGCGGCCCACTCATGGACTGCTATTCCTTAGAGGATATCTTTTTGCTGAAAATGGAACTAGGATATTGATCCTCCAAGTGCAGCTAAGTCACTCAAGGAAATGTTGTTGAAAGTTGAAGGTAGTTCAGTGTCTCCAGAAACAGATGGGCATTTCGGGAGATTGAGTTTCAAATGAGCAGAACTCTAAATTTTCCATGCAGAACATTCATGTCTCATGGTATCGGCTGCTGGGCCATTTCAACATAATATAAGAACATAGGAACTGCCATCTACTACATCAGACCATAGGCCCATCTTGCCCAGTATCGTGTGTCACACAGTGGCAGACAGTAGATACTGAAAGGGAAAGTGAACTGGGTATGGCCAGGGTTTTTCCCACTGTTCCTCTCTCAGCTGCAGCCTCCAGCATTTAAGGTCTAGGAAGTTCTGATGCAGAGGATATATCCCTAACTTAGTTTTAAACGGACTACTTATTGGTTTCATGCTGTGACCCTCTAGTTCTTGTATTGTGAGGGATTGTAAATAATAAAACCCTATTTACTTTCTCTTTGCCATTTAGTATTATTTTGTAAAAACTTATCGTGTCCCCTGCTCAAGTGTCTCTTTCTAAACTGAATAGGCCTAGCCTCTTTAGTCTCTCCTCATATGGAAGCCCCTCCATACCACTAATCACCCTTATAAATTTCCCAGGAAAGCTTCTTAGAAGGGATGAAGCAGTGATAAATCCTATAGTGTTTCTGTTTGCTAGAGACTGGCATGTTGCATCCAAATTTGGACCTATCTAGGCTTCTTTATTAAATCTCTGGCTTACTCCTATTAGATGCTTGCAGTGCTTTCCTTCCCCCCACCCTTCATAAAACATAACTGAATGGTAAGCTGCCAAGCCAGCCCCCAACCTTGCTTCAGTACTGCTCATGCTTTGCTTGCAGGTGATAACCCAAACTGAATCACATCGCCAGCGACTTCTGCATGAGGCAGCTGTGAACCTGTGGACTTGGGGAATCAAGGTGAAGAAAATCAAGGCCATCTACCACATCCTGAACTTATGTAACATTGATGTCACCCAGCAGTGTGTCATCGCCGAGATATGGTTCCCCGTGGTAGACACGGGTAGGATAAAAAGGGCCCTCAAGCAAGGAATGGTAAGAGGCTGACCTGGCATTCCCCCAACTAGTTTACATTGGAGTTCTCATCTTGCTTTGGAGTGGATCCTGCTGTGGGTGTCCCTCCCTCCTACTCACTCAGCTCCTTGGCAATTGCCACCCGTTTTCCTTTTCCTTCTGTCCAGGTTTTGACTCATTCCCTATCTTTTCTGGCCTTTTCTGAGTCTACTTTTGGCTGTTTTTTGGCTTTTTTTCTCCTATTGGCTCCTCTCCTCAGGCTTCAACACATCAAGCAATTCCTTGTTGTTTGTGGGACAGGGAGATGTCCCTTGAAATCTCTAGCACTGGACTGTGGAGTTGAACTGAGGAGTGTATGGAGTTGCTTTGAGCACCTGGCATTAAGGCCACTCTGTGAAAAAGGGGAGCAGGAGGATGGCTTTCCTGGAGCTGTCTGGAGATTTACTTTGGAGAAGTCAGTTCTTCCCACCGCTGCTTCTGTCTTTACCCTGAGCTTGCCAATTCTATCTTCTAGAGGGAGTCTGCTTCCCTGGTTGGGAAACAGTTAGCTAATGCAGCTAAGTTGGTATGAATTCACTGGCCAAATACTTTTCCCTGAGCTGCATCTGCTGGTAAAACAGCACAGGGATACTAAAAGTATGCTAGGACCACAACAGGCAAGAAATAAACATTGGAAACTTTTACATATCTGCACTTCCCACCTCTCCATTAGCTCTTGGGGTAGAAACAGACACTGTGGGTGCAGACAGATGTTAGAGCCCCACTCTAACTCATGGCACTTCACATAAAGCACCATGAGTTAGTGCTCCCCCCCCCCACCCAACAGAAGTCAGGGGGAAGGGGATGGAGCTAGCATGCAGTGGCCCAAACCAGCAGGTTAGAGGTGCTCCACCTCCTCGCTCCCCAGCCCCATCCCTCCGCCCCCAGCTCTGGGGCTGTCAGTGATGGAGGGAGAAGGGAGGGAGCTCCCAGCTTCTGAATGGCCAGAACTGAGTTGGGGGGAATGGGGCCCCCTCACCTCACAGTCCTCCCACAACTACCCCAGCTGGAGTATTGGGGGCAGTGGGGTCAGGCCCTCGAGGTGAGGGGGCTCCGTTCCACTCTTCTCCCCACCCAGCTCTGGCCATACAGCAGCTGGGAGCTCCATGCTGGCTGGTCTCAACTGCTGAATGGCCAGAGCTGAGTGGAGGGGAGTGGTGAATGGAGCCCCCTCTCCTTCTGACCCAGCTCCCCCCAATACCTCAGCTGGGGTAGCTGGGGGAGGGGGGCAGCGCGAGGTGATGGGGCCTCATTCCCTGCCCTGCCCCCCAGCTCTGGCCATTCTGCAGCTGGGAGCTCCCTCTCCTTCCCCCTGAAAGCCCAGGGGGGGGAAATTTTTAAGGGGGCACAAATGCAGAACTAATAGATGTCCTTACCCTGTGTTGCACCACATGACAGGAAAATCAGTGGCGCAACAAAAGGTAACAATAGACTGCCACTTTATTGTGGTGGACATCTGCTACCTTTTGGTGCTTTCTTTGCTCAGCCAGCCCTGTGGGGCTCACTGGGCAAGACAACTCCACCCCACCTTTTCTCACTGCCCCAAACCTGCACTGTGGATTTGAGGGAGCAGGGAAAAGCGGTTCCCTGCTTAGGCAGCCCCTCACTGACTAGATGGGGGAGCACCTAGTATTCACTGCTACTCCAGACCCACACTGAGTGGGGGAACACAGAGTGTTCCCCATTGCTCCAGCGCCACATGGCTGGAGGAGCAGGGAAGCACTTTTCCCTGTTGCCCTAGACCCACAGCATGGGTCTTGGACAACAGGGAAAGTGGGGAGGTCACGGTGCCCCTTGTCCTGCACCATCAAGGGTGGGACCAAGGAGTGATATGTGTTTTGCCAGTGAAGTGAATCAGATGTGGCATGACACATCATGGTACAGCTGAATTACCCCATTTGACAATGTCTGTTTCTAGCCCTGGATTAAGAGAAGGGTTGAGAATTGCTGTCCTTACTGTATGGAGAAGGGAGGCAGCATGGCCTTGTGCAGTGTTTCTCAAACATTGCTGGTCATCTACCCCATTTTAAGTTTACCTTGTGTCTGTGCACACCTATGATTCTGTGCTATGGGCTTTCTGTTCCTGTGACCATATGCTAACCTCCTCAATTATTTAAGAAAAACTGAAATTGTTCTTTTTCTTTTTCTTCCTTTATCTCCTATTATATATCTCCTTTCCTTCCTCTCCCATTCCCTCTGGGAAATTCATTGTAAACCCCAGTTTGAGAAACAGTAGCCTAGTATAAACACTGGCACCTAGGTTCTCCTGGCTCTGCCACTAGCCTAGCACAGGTTGCTGTCTTCCCTTTTTTTTTTTTTTTTTGCCTCAATTTCCCCATCTGTAAAGTGGGTTTAATGCTACCTATATAAGTATGTAAAGCATGTTGAAATCTGCAAATGAAAAGCATCATATATCATCCTATCACTTGTAGCATTCAAATGGAGAGATATTTTTAAAAAATTGAATGCTATTATATCACCTTACCATCAGAGCTTCTCAGAGCACTTTGCTGACATTAGTCAAGTCAATCAGCATCCCCGTGACGTAGGGAAGTACTATATCTGCTTTTACTCATCCTATTCTCTGGCCCTTTGGACCCCTCCATAAGTTCAGCCTCTGCTGCAACTATCACTTATTTATGCTAAAACCCAGAAATATCCCTGTGTCATGCTGTATGAGGGGCTTTGTAAGGTAACAGTATAATTTCCTGATGCCCTCTTGTGTGCTGCCCCTCCTCATTGTATTGTGTGAAGTTAAACTCTGCTCCTGAGATGCCTGGACACTGAATAGATCCCAGTGCCTCTGCAGAGTCCCATGGAAACCTGCCCCCATGCACAACCTATTGCAGGATTGATGCCTTCTCTGGGCAGTCCTTGTGTTTTGTGAGGAAGAGAACCCACATGTTCTTGGGAGCAGCAAAACCAACACTCCACGGTAGTAATAACTGACACACTGAGGAGTCCAGGTCACTGCAAGGTCATGTGAGCCAGTATTATGTAAAACAGAAATCATGAGATTGCCTTGGAAAAAAGGAGACTAGAAATATAAAGCTGGAGACTTTAAAAGAAAAATCCTGTTATTTTTCTAAAGCCTTAAGGGGGATTTGGTCCCATTTCCACTGGAATGGCAATGCCAGATTTTAACAGAAGCTATGATTGTTATGTAACCATTTGGCTGTGGGAGCTGAGGGCATTAATGCTTTATGGGAAGCAGTAACTATTGAGAGGTGTACAATAAGATTGCGGGAGTTGGCATTACTGATGACTTCCCTGGGCAACTTGTCAGCATGAAGCTCAGGGTTGCAAACAAGCTTGAGAAAGTCAAGATACTAGTCGTGGCCTTCACCTACCGGCCTGGATCAGTCCCTTCCCACCTGGATGCTGTAAACATGTGGATGCAGGACCCAGCTTTGTGGGGCTGGCTAGTCTCCAATAGCTGGGGTTAGCTGTAATTTATCCAGCAAAGGTTGCTCTCTTGTCCATCTAGGCCACCCCCACCATTTCACCTCTTTTTTATCATCCCCTTATAGGAACGTAGTGGCTCTACCATTGCCCCTATCCTGACTGCTGTGCAGACCAAGATGTCTCCACCCACCTTCAACAGAACCAACAAGTTCACTGCAGGTTTTCAAAACATTGTCGATGCCTACGGCGTGGGGAATTACAGGGAAATGAATCCAGGTAAAAGGAATCTGGCTTTGCTACAGCTGGCTTGCCAGATTGAATGCAAGATTCGGCAAAGGGTTTAGAGTGGAAGAGGGAAGGCTTCTCTTTTCTAAAAACACATTGTCATCCAAAAGCACACCCAGTGGCTACTACTCAAAATGTCCCAGGCTAATCTAGACAGTCATTTATATCAGGTAAATAGCCATTTATATCAGGTATATACTAGTCCTCATTTATGCATCAGAATGCTGGACAATATTGTCAAGCATGGAAAAGAGAATTGAAGCAACTGAGATGTGGTTCTTAAGGTGCATCTTGAAGATATGTTGGACAAGTCACACCTCAAATGAGAAGATATTTTGTTAAGAGCAAGCTGCAGGAGGAAGCTGCTGATTAACATTGGAAAGAAACCATTGGAGTTTCTAATACACGTTATGAGGAAAGAGAAAATTGAAAGTCTGGTCCTAACTGAAAGGACTGAAGAAAGGAGAATGAATGTATCAACACTGGAAATTATGTATGCCTCAAAGAGAAGAGATCTGTGGACAACCATGATCACCAACATCCTGTCTAGATATGGTACCTAGAGAGAGAGAAATAGCCCTAACCATTGGCCTCCCTCTAAATTTCAAGTAAAAAGGTGTTGCTTTGTATTTACTGTGTTAAGCACCCTGGCTATTTCAGGCAAATTCAGCTGTTTGCACCTCCGTATAGAACAAATACAGTGGCTACAGATATAAATGACAGATTCCTTCATTGACAAGTAGTTACAAGTAATGCTGGTAGTGTTGCAAAGTGTATGTTAGGACTTTCTAATTTCTTTTTTAAATGTTTTCATATATGAATTTGCTTGGGGGTGACTTGGGTGCATTTTGAATCTTAGGTTAATGTTTGAGGTGTGCTATTTGATTTTATCATCCATGTAGCAGGCACCTAGAGTTAACCAAATGTATACATTGTAAATTGTGGAAACTGTATTGTCATAGCATACTGAGAACCTTGATCCCTGTTGAAACCTACTTGCTGCAGCTTCATTGATTTCAGTGAAAGTGGAATAATTTATACTGTCCTTAATGGGTGATTTCCAGGGTTACCCCCCAGTTGAGGTCCTTTTGTTTTAATTAGCTGAAACTGAGTTCCTATCTGTCTCCTTCCCATAGCTCCATACACGATAATTACCTTCCCCTTCCTGTTTGCTGTGATGTTTGGAGATTGTGGCCATGGTGCTGTCATGCTGGGCTTTGCTCTCTGGATGGTCACTAATGAGAAGGCTCTCTTGGCCCAGAAAAGCACTAATGAGGTGAGTTTCTTAGGGTTGACTACATCATAGCAATGTGGCTCAAAACTCTCATTTGATACTGTCAGCCTCCCACAGCTCAAATGCTAAATGAATCTCCTTCTGACACATGGCCAAATCCTCTCCCACTTTTTAGGTGCCTAGTAGTGAGCAATCCTATTCTACCCTGTATGGACGTGTCCAGATGAGCACAGTTGTGTGGTATGTGGTGCCGCAAACACATTTGCAGCGCCCCATACTGCACAGTCCAGTGGTCTCTGCGCTGCAAGGGCATGTTGCCCGAGCATGCACTGCTCTGGAGTTTTTTTTCTGCATTCTTTTTCGACCCCTAGATATCCAGGGGTCAAAAAAAAAACCTGCAGGAAAAATACTGGAGCAGTGCACTCGGGCAGCATGTGCTGCTGAAAAGCAGAGCTGAGCCACCCAGACCCATGCTGCGACTGCTGGCCAGGCTTTGCTTGGCAGGATTGCCACAGCTGCAGCCCTGGGAGGCCCCCAGGACCCCAGGTAAGGCTGCTGGGGCCAGCATAGTGCCTCTACTACTGCCCCCAGGGTAACTTGCGTGTCAAAGCACACATGGCATGGGTGTTCTCCAGAGACAAGTATTGGCGGCACAAGGTGCACCACCACTGTTCGTCTCCAGGGAGCCAAGCATCCACACTCATCTGGATGCACCTGTGAGTCCCCTAAAAAAATCATTAACTTGTCTACTTTTGTAGCACTCTGTTGTCACAAGGCTAAATCACAAAAAGCAGAAATAAGAAATACCTATCCACCTTCTGCCTTAATAGGTTTTCAGGGATGCAACAGAATAAAATCATGCTTACTGGGGGGGCAAAGTAGACTTAGGTGAGATAGGAGGCAACCCAGAGAAGTTGGAGAGACAAGCGTTTTTAATGATATCACTGTTGGACCGGCTATATAGTTGGAAGAGCTTCTGGACAAGCACAAAGTACCCTTTGTGCCCGAAGGCTCATCCACCATCTCCCTTAGCTATATGGTTGTTTCAATAAAAGATATCACAAAAAACCTTGCCTCTCATACATTTCCTGGCCCATCATAGCTACAACACTCAAACCCTACATAGAAACTTGGAAGTTTTTTCTGCCTAGTTATACTTGAAGGAATAGACAGCCTAAGAAATCTTTTAAAGTTGTACCTGCAATTTTGTACACCCAGTTCTATGCCTGTACACAAATACAGCTCATGTTTGCATGGGTAAGTTGGGGCCAAGGTCTTCAAACAACAGGACAGTCAGGTTTGACTTCTAGGCAAGCAGCTTGATTTTCAAAGGTGATCAGCAGCTCCTGATAAAATTAGTGAAGGCTTCTAGTATTTAACTAATTTATTTGAGATCCTACATGTAGATTTAAGAAACATATTTAGACAAGGTAGCGGGATGGCTCAAGCAGAAAAAGAAGCTGAAGTTGAAGCAAGAACGTCTTATCCAAGCATGGTTGTTTGAAAATACAGGGAAAGACAGAGTGAGTAAGTTAGTCTTTGTAAAAATTCCCCTCTTGAGGCTTGCTGCATGACTGGTTTGGCGATGGAACTGGAGTGTATGAAGGTTGCTTACTTGTCCCCTGAAAATTTTCTTTTGCAGATCTGGAACACCTTCTTCAGTGGGCGCTACCTGATCCTGCTCATGGGCATATTTTCCATCTACACTGGCTTTATCTACAATGACTGCTTCTCCAAGTCTTTAAACATCTTTGGCTCTTCCTGGCATATCCGCCCCATGTTTAGTAACAGCACGTGGAAGTAAGTGCTACGCAGAAGAAAACCAGACACAAAAATTTGTATGATGAAACACATTGACTTCATAATACAGACAGGTTCAAAATTTGTGTAGGGGTGGGACAAATCCCTCCTGTGGTTTTGGTTATAAACAATTTGGGTTGTTTGGCTGAATTAATAGCTGTAAAAATCTTATCTGAAAATTTAAGGTCCTCACAAGAAGTTAAAATTGCTGCTGACATGAGGAGGGACCATGGGTTGTAAGCATGGCCAAATTCAGCATATGTGTGTAGCACAGGGGGGTGCCATTCTTCACTGCCCTCCTGCTGCTTGTTTTCCATTTCCTGTGGTGCATCTTTCCTCTCCCCCTTCTATACTCATCTATAAGCCAGTATCTGGATATATAATCAGCATCCAAGAGAGAATAAAACCCAAGGAATACTTGGGATGCGAATCTCTGAAGTACCAGAGCTCACATCTCGGGGATGTGGGGGGACCCATGGCAAGTCCAAGCCACCTTTTATGTCCTGCCAGTCCTGGATTGTTCCAGTGGCTAGGGAGGCTTTCAGCATGATGCAAGTCTCGAGGGCTTTCTGAGTGTAGAGCAGCTTCCCTTGGGCTGCCCTATGTGTTGCTCTTGCTGGGTGAATGCTTTTTATAGGGATGTCTGTAGGCATGGCATAGAGATGATATAGTCAAGCCCATTAAGTTAATTTATTTTGCTCTAGGCTCTTTACCCAGCTTAAAGCCCAGAGGACCTGAGAACATTTCAAAGGAAAGTGATTTATTCTATTCCCTCAAACTTTTCAACGATGATACAAGAATCACCATGTTAGGGGACCATTGTGTAAGGGTGCCATAACCTGTCAGGATGCCACGTTGATGTCTAGTCTCGAAAGCTTATAAAAGCTGGAATAAAATTTTTATGCCTTGCATGGCTAACACATATATATCAGCATATATATAGTACAAATACTATCTGCCTGCAGGCACAAAATGCCAGGGTAGGTCTAGGGTAAATGATATGTTTAGCCCTTAGCTCTCTTGAAATAAACATGGCTTTGATTTATGTGTTGGGATTAGTGTGTAAATTCTCAACTTTCTTTCCTTTTGTAGTAAGCATGTTCTTGAAGAAAATGAGGCATTGCAGCTGGATCCTGCAGTCCCAGGAGTCTACTCTGGAAATCCATATCCTTTTGGAATAGATCCAGTAATATAGCTAAATTGGTCTAAGATCTTTATTTATATGCCTTCTCAATTCTACTTACCTAGTTCATCAGAAGCTTCTTTCTCTCTCTCTCTTGTTCTCTCTCTTTCTCTACATATATATTTCACATAACCTTCATGAGCAGTCACTTGTGAAGCCACATCAGACACTTCTCATTCTCTGCAAGTTTTTTATTGCCTTTTTGTAGCATTATAGATGCTTGTCCTGAAACATTAAAGGATTTGAATACATTAATTCTTCTTCTCCTTCCAAGTTCAAAAGACAGTTAGTACAGCCCAGAGAAATGACCACAGATTTAGGAATCAGGCTCTCTTGAATCCTAATTCTGCCTCTGCCACTGACTTCTCAGTGCTAGCTTCCAGTTAGCTATAAAATTGGGATAATAATGCTTCCTCACAGAAACAATTTGAGGGTTACCTACTTGATATCTGTATGGTACATTGGATATGTGAAACACAACAGAAATATACGTTTTACAGGTTACCTAAGTTTCATGTGTTGAAGTTGGTCGCTTCATCATTTCTCTTTTCTGTGAATCCTTCTCATTCATGCTGTACATTGAATTTAGTTAGGTTGCAGTCACTACCACCAAATTTACCTACTTACTTCCCTTTGTCCATCAGCACTAATTACCCTATTGGTAAGAGTACTGATCATGGTTTCACTCTGAATAAACACCCAAAGAAACCTCCAGTTCCTCTGTATCTGCCTTATAGCCTGTGGGTGTTTATCGAGAAAAGTATACATTATCGAGAAAAGTATATGTTATAGAAGCATGTCTGGAGATGGGCCCACAGAGTGCTCGGTGCATTTCAAGCAGTGATGTTTGGATGCATTTAAGCAATCTACATATTTCCCTTACCTTAGGGATTCCTCTGGATGTCAGTCCAGTCTACTATGTAAAATAGAGTAGCTTGTGTTCTTGCTGGCTGCTATTTACCCAAAGGGGCCATTCTGGCAGCCAAGGAGTCTGAGTCACGGCTAGGAGGGGGAATTTGGTAGAAGGCATTAGAGTGGCTCTGTACTATGTGATGATTCCCCTATGTCATGGCCTGTAGTCAGTCCTCCCTTGGCTGGGTTGGCCTGATCCTGACCTAGGTCTGCTGGGCAAGGATTATTTTTAGTGAATCTTTTTTTCTGAAAACAAAGCACTGATCCTGCTGTGTCATTTAAGCTGCACTTGCCGCAGAACGCAAAAGGTCTCTGACAAGAAGAAAAACTGAGCTTAACTGGGCACTAGATGGCAGCGTTGTTTGCTCACAGAGGATTAGTGGGCGTGCTGGATCCAACAATAATCTGAACTACTGACCTAACAGTCAGGAAAAGGGCACTGGAGCACGTTTCTGTAGTGTGGACACTTTTGTGAAATTCAACTGGTTCACCTACCCTAAAGGGCTGGACTGTTGATCTTGTTAAGAAGAATTTTTTGCAGGTTTAGGATGCCTTGATTCCTTAAGGAGAAATACTCACCCTGGCTAACAAGATCTGAATACCCTGGGGGCTCCTTGAGTACTAAAGATTTAAAATTCATGTAAGGAGTCTATATAGAAATTAGTATTTTATTTGGTCTGCAAACCTCCCTCCCACTTTTTCTCATTTTGCTGGGCGGTGCATTAACTGTGACTCACATTTATGAGCCTCTGAAAGAACAAGTTCCAGAATAGGCATGTACTCACCATGCTCTGTGCAGAAAAACTGAAGCAAAGAAATCGTTTAGGTTAGATGCAGTGTACATAAGTACTACCCCAAGTCCCTGGTCAGGCAAGGATTCTTAGATTCTCTTATAGGCTTCCTTGCCTTTCTGCTACATTTCAGTGGTTTCCATGATTATAATAATTGGGCTGCTTCTCTGAATTTTGACCAGAGATGTCTTTCAGTTTCATGAGTAGGTATAGAGGCAGATAAAACTCTTGGTTTAGAGGTGATAACTTTTATTAGACCTACTAAATAGTAGCAAAAATGTCTTTCTTTGCAAGCTTTCGGGTCCAAACACCTTTTGTCAGGCAGAGGGGAATTTGAAGATTGTAAAAGTTCTACCAAATAGAAATGAAACTGCATCTTGCACAGGGGAGGTAAAGGATGGTGAAGTTCCCCTGGGTTTCAAAGTCCCTTTGTGGAAAAAGTTGCTCTGTGAATATGAATAGGAATATGAAAAGTTGTTCTTTGAATATGAGTAGGAATATGCTTTCTTGTGTTTATATTAGGGTCGTGTATTTGACTGGTCAAATAAAGGTCAGTCAATTGACTGGTCATATATCAATCCAAAACTAAAAAATTGTCAATAGTTCCAAATAATACAAGGAAAAAGCACACATTTTCTGTTAAGAAATGTGTTGGAGAACAATAAAAAAATCATATTTTTGTCAAGAAATCTGCAAAAAAGTGTAGCTTTTCTTGTAAAATTGCTAGTCTTTGACTGGTCTAAAAATATGCAGTCAGACTAGTCAATTGGCAATATTTGACCAGTCAATTGACTGGCTTGCCAACCCTAGTTTAAATGAACATATATTCTACCTATCACTACTTTTTTTCAGCAAATGCTGGAGCTATTTTAGTAATGGAGGTGGGAGATTCCCATCTCTGATCCTCTGTGTTATAGAGAGGCAACACTGCCATGTAGCTAGGACATGACTGGGAAACTCCAGATGTTTTTAATGGTTCTTTCACTGACTGTGTGACTTCAGGCAAGTGGCTTCCTCCCTCCATGTTTCAGTTTCCTCCTCTGTAAAACAGGGACACTACTTAACTGGGAATCATTTGGTTAAAAAGCTTTATAGAAGAGCATTGTATCATTGTACTATTGAGATTGCAGTCCTAAGTAGAGCTATCAAAAGTAAATTGGTGGCATTGACATTCATAGTGCACTGACTTCCAGGTCATTTTCTAAAGAATACCTGATAATCTTGCTGCTCTTGTCTCTCTGTTTCCTCTCTTTTTTCCCCCAAAGATCTGGAACATTGCTAAAAACAAGCTGACTTTCTTAAACTCTTACAAAATGAAGATGTCTGTTGTCATGGGGATTACGCAGATGGTCTTCGGGGTGATACTCAGCCTTTTCAACCACATGTAAGTTTCATTGTTACATTTCAAATGGTTTCAAATGATGCTGTTCTGGACTACTGTGCTAGAGATTTGGACCCTAGCCCTGGGTGTGTTCTTATCTTTATCTCCCTGAAGGATGGGAACCTCATTTTGGTTTGACAGTAGAAGATACTAGTAAAAATCAGATTTGGTGATGAGCAGTGGACAAGTACCTGGATAGACTTCTGTAACAGAACTGGTCTCAAGTCCACAGGAGGGAGGGAGGGATGGAGTACCAGTCCTCTGGGGGATGTGCTGGAGACCTGGCCATGCTCCTTGCACTTTATCCTTAGGGAGTTAATAAGATTACCAGCAATCACAGTCTCCACATTAGGGTTGTAGCAATTCTTCTGCCATGACCCCCCTCTTTTCTGATTTCACAAAATATTTATGGAGATACAGAAGAGCAGCTAAAAGTGCATGAGGTTTCTTTCAATCTCTGTTTCCTGCTAGTATGTCTGTCTCCTGGTTCTGATCCTGAGCCCATGGAAGTCAGCAGGAAGCTGATGTGTATGCATGTGTACATGACAGCCAGCACCCACCCTCTGTTCTGGGAGTGAATCAGATTTGTAGGACCGCTGCCTCATTAGCTACAAAATTGAGAGATATTTAATGAGTGAGGCAAGGGTCTGCGGGAAGAGACAGGATGATGTCCTGGTTAAGGCAGTTGAAAGCTGCCCTGGAAAAGTGAATTCTAACTTTGATCCTGTGATGTCGGGCAAGTCATATAAACCAGGCTTTTTACTAGGGACATTACACTACACATGTGTGCTATTCCTTTTCTGGGTGCCTAACTTAAGACCTTAAATAGTTGGAGAAAAAATTTCCAACTATTTAAGTTGGTCTAATAAAAGGTATCAGATTCACCCAAAGAACCTTGTCTGCCTATGTCCTTAGACCAACACAGCTACAACCTACACCCCTGTAACTTAAGACCTGGGGTTTGATTTGCCCAAGAGCTGAGCACTCACAGCTGCTACTGAATTCAATGGGATCACATGCCGTGCTGTAAAATGCCAAGTACTCTGAAAAATGAGGCCCTCATTGTCCAAACTGCTCACCTAAAATGAATTTGACCCTTTGGACATGCTCAGCTTTAATCTGTGTGCAGAAGGGTCCCATGTGGAAAGTGGGGATAATGGTACCACCTCCACTTGGAGGTCTGTTGCGAAGATAAGTTCATTAACATGTGTAAAGCACTCATAGACTATGATGTGAGCATAATAGAAAATCCCACAAGAGAATTGCCAGCTCTGTCTTCAGAGCAGGATTTGAATAGCATGCAGTAAATTAGGCCTAGAGCCACACACTTGACTAATCAGGATAAAAAGAAATATTGTATAGCTGCTTATTCAGTGAACACCATCCACCCTGAGCACTGAGTGAAACAGGGGTCCTGGGGAAAAATGTGTGTGTGTTGTATGTGTGAGGCTGTCATTAGAAAAGTATCCTAACACCTTCAAACAGGGGGCTAAATTTAAGGTTGCCTGGAAAACCTTAATTCTGGCATTCCTAATATTGAGCACTTCCTTTGTTAAAAGAATGCTAAAGTTGCATAGCTCTTTAATGTAGTAACCTAGAGGGGGCCTGGGCTACTATAGTAATGGGCTTAACTATAAGAACCTGAATAACTTATGTTTAAAATAATATTTGTATTTAAATTTGTGCTTTTTATCACCAAGGCCATATCCATACCACCTTCCTTTTGTTCATGGGGCTGCCACTGAGAAACAAGCCCCATCTGCTTGCTCCTTCTCTGTGCCTGCCCAATCTAGGCAATTAATCAGTGAGGGCAGATTAGAGGGGCCCAATGTATGTGTGACGGGGCTTGCTTTTTTAGCAGCAGTCCAAGGCTTACCAAGGAGGCAGGCTAGCATTTGCCCTAAGGATACCAGCATCCTAAATTTGGTATCCACAGTGGTCTGGTTCTAGTTTTATTTTTCATTCACTAAAATGATGTTCCATGCAGCCTTTGCTCAATGGCCTTGCACTGTATCTCTCATACCAACCTGTTTATCATTTTTTCCAGCTACTTCAGGAGAACAATAAACATTGTCCTGCAGTTCATTCCAGAGATTATATTTATCCTCTGTCTCTTCGGCTACCTGCTCTTCATGATTATATTTAAATGGTGCTACTACAATGTCCATGTATCCCAGTATGCACCAAGCATTCTCATCCACTTCATCAATATGTTCCTGTTCAATTACAATGATCCTACAAACAGCCCCTTATATACACATCAGGTACGGACTCACCAAGGTACTGTCCCTAGTTTTAGTGAGTCACTGTACCCCAGCATAGCCAAGTGGTGCAATTTGCTATGCTACTTTACAATTTAGACCAAAAACTGTGTAAACCTGAAATTGGTCCTACCCTTCAAGCAATTCCAGTCTGTCAAGAAGAGGTCTAAGGGCTGAATCCTTCCCTCTGTGTGGCAGATTACACACAGGTTGACAAGGGTAGAATTTGGTCCTGTATAGTGACAACACTAGCTCTTCCTAAGGTGTAGCCCTGTCACCTTTTTGCTTTCTTAGAAGAAACTCTTATCTCTAGGCAAGGGAATCCATCTGTGTAGGAGGAGGAAATGGGCAGACCTTGGGCCAGCCTGGTTGGGGAGGTCTGTTCTCTTGGTATTCTCCTAATTATGCTGGTATTGAGGAAACAGACCTAATTACAGAGCAGCCACAGGGGAGGGATCTCATATTACCTTGCAAAACTTGTTCCCAGCCCCATCCTGACACCAGTATGATACAAGGGGCTCTTACCTAGGATATACAAGACCCAAGCTCAAGTCCTTGCTCCAGTAAATTTAAGACAAAGTAGAACAGCTCCAACAGGGAGCTGAGATTGAGAAAGACCTACCTCAGAACAGCTTGGTTGTGGGAGAAAAGCAAAGCAGGAAATTTGAACTTGAGCTACCCAGATATCGGGGGTGTGAGATCATCATGCTCCTGACTACTCCAGGCTGGGTCTGTCTCTTTATCACACTGGCTTTAACCATAACTTTCATTTTTGAAAAATCAGCATTTTTCCAACAAACAAAATTTCAGCCCCCAAATTATTACCAGATCTACCCTGCAGTGCTAAACAGGACTGGAAAACAGAAAGTGGTCATTTTAACCACCCAGGAACACATGGAGAAGATCCGTTGAATTAAAAAAATGCCATTTTTATAGCATTATATTTTAGGATGATAATTTCACTTATTGAAAAATGACAATATTTGAGATATCCCTTTAATAGGTGTGTTTGTCCCTTGTAGAAGGAAGTCCAGAGCTTTCTGGTCATATTTGCCTTGATTGCTATTCCATGGATGCTTCTGATTAAACCTTTTATTCTCCGAGCCAATCACCTGAAAGCTCAGCGTATGGTAAGGGCACAAAATCTATCATCACATTAAGCACAGGTATAGTTGCAAACATCTTGGTTTTCAGTACACTGGTGCCAAAGTTGACTGTTATTTTTCAACAGCATTTGGTAAAGAGCTAACTGTTTTTCATTGAAGGAAATGTGAGTTCTACCAATGGAGGCAGATTTAGGCCAGCACTGAGCCGTTTTGGAAGCTGTAGGCTATGTCCAAAGTTGTCAAAAGAAAGTAACTGTGAATGCTTCAGTTTCTTGCCATGCTTCACTTCCGACATGAAAGGACTTGGATGGCTTGCTCCTTGTAAGCTGAGAGCAGAGCTAAAATTATGTTCCTGTCCTCTGAAGAGACTGTCTACACTGCTCAAAGAAAATACCTGATTTAAAGGTGTGACTAGCTATTTTCCAACAGTGTTTTCCTCTCTCAGTGATAACAATTCCTATTATCTAGTGCAGTGGTTTTCAACCTTTTTTGTATCAGGACCCATTTGTAAACACTGATGACCAGTACTGACCCAATGACCCTCCCCCCTGACCCCAGCCCCCCAATGTCTGGGATGTGGGGAGTGGGAGGAGGTGTGTGGGGCAGAGAGGGCCTCAAGCACCCCCTCGCAGGCTGGAGCTCTGCCAGTCTGCAAGGGAAAAGTCACAGTTTCCCACACATTGTTCTGCTTGAAAGAAGAATCCATTAAAAAAATTGTTGAATCATTTTTTAAAGTTTGTTCACGACCCTTTCATATATTCTTGTGACTCACTTTTGGGTCACGACCCATGGGTTGAGAAATGCTGATCCAGTGGAAGGCCCTTCTTTCCTGTGTATTATACACTTTGACCTAATCTTGCATGTGGCTGGCAAAATTGCAATTTCCTTGTCGCTTATTTGTTCTGTTTGTTACGGCAAGTGAAGGATTCTTATTTGCTTTTAACATTTTCTTTTGTTGTAGTTAGCTGTGGAGATGGGAATACCTTTTATATAGCACAAATGACTTCATTTAAAAGGAAAGAAGCTGGTTGTGCTCTGTGACCTTTTCTAGTCCAGTAACTAAAGACCTATAATGGAAAGCCGGGTCCCTAAGAGATGTCTGTAGAACAACATTTGTTCTGTAACTTCTTATTTTTCAATTCTTCTGGGACTTCAAGCAAGTATTTTTACATTGTTGACTGCAGCTCCTGCTCTGTGCCAGGCAGCCAACAACATTTGATAGCTTTTCTCCCTCATCCTATTTCAGCCAATGATTTTCATATGTCAGCTACCTGATCAAATCTTAGATTTGGCCAGATTTATACAGCTGCAGCAAAATGTGTTCTTTACGCTGACATTCAAGCCAATTTAAGATAAGCAAGTATAATAGAGATTACTGATACAATGGAACAAAACACATTTATGAGGCTTTTCCTACAAAACGTGTTGAAAGTAATAACGAATGCCAGGATATCTGTTAAAAGCTGCTGATTCAGTAATGTCTGAGGCTTTTTTTGTGCTATGAATTCAATTCAATATAGGACATTGTTGAAGCCAGGTGGTCTTTTGAAGCTATGATCTTTGAGTCATGGGTCAAGATATGTTCTATGTTAAAATGCCACTCATTTGAGGATGCTGCACAAATAATGGTTGTGGAGAAAGGCTGAGAGGCCTTGAGACTTGTCATAGGCCATAGCCTCTGGAGGTCTGAATTCTGCTTCCATCTTTCAGAGTCTTATTGTATGACCTTGGGCAAGTCACTTATTCCCTCCAGCCCTGATTCCGCTCTTACCTAAACCAATCTAACTTCATGGACTTTGACTACTGTGGGGTTAATTCCAGTGTAACTGCAGGAGGGTGTCAGGCTTCCCATGCCTCAGGTTCATCATTTCTTAAATGTGGACAGTATTCCAATGTGCAACATTGCAGTGGGCTTATGAGGCCTGAGTAACTTCATGTGTATTATACTGGGGCCCTTGGATAGAAGATGCCCTCAAAGTTGAAGGGTTTTCTTTTTTATTCTTGCTAGTGATTGTGATGGAAACACTCTGTTTCTCTAATAAATGTCAGATTACTCCTGATATTTTTTTATGTTGTAGGCTGGCTGTGTTATAATTGTGTAGTCATCCTTCTATACCTATATAAAACTATGTACCATATCAGTTTTTCTTTGATGAGTATTTCCCCTTGGAATCATTCAAGAAATTCAAATAATATAAACTGAGCCATTCTCTTTTGCTTTTGAAAGCTCCAGTTACCACCAATCTCAGAAGGCCCTGCTGGTGACACTGAAGTGGAGATCACTGAACCCAACAACTCCAAGAAAGCTGGTCGTGAAAACCATAGTAGTGGCCACGGGGGACATGATGATCATGAGGAAGAGGTAGAGAAATCAGGGCAGGATGGGTGGAGGAAAGGGCAGCTCTCAGAAATTACCCTTGGGAAGCATTCCAACTGGAATGCAAATAATATTCTGTGTGGTCCAAATGGAGACTTTGAATTTGCCTGCAGGTTTTCTAATAAGAGAAGAACCTTCTGAATCCTCAAACCTGTGCTTTGACTAAACCTGAGCCTAATCTTTTGGAGACTCGGGCAAGTCGAACTTCTTTTCCATTACTTTTCATTTACATGCTTTGCTGAATTTTTAGTGGGGAGTGCAAATGACAAAAGACCATAGAAAAAATAGTCTCATTTCCTGTAGGAAAGCTTGTTCTTTTGTGCCCTCTTGTCCAAGTAGGAAACATACATTTAGATTTTTAGATTAAGCACCTTGGTTTGGGGGGTTCATGCGTGACCATAGAAATATAGGATTTGCCAGAATCTGGACACTTAGATTCAAGACCCCCATAGGCCAGCATCCTGCCTTTGACAGGGCCAGCATCAGAGCCCCCTGCAGGCTGATTTGGGACCATATTCCCTATATGTAGCTAGAGATTGGTTTAAGCACCAAAGCACATGCCTTCCAGTCCCCTTGAGGCTTTATCCATTGCTGCAGGAAAACAGTTGCCATATTTCAAAAGGCACATGAGTTTTCTGTGTTAAAAGAATTTGAAATCTGGAGAGAAAGATGAAAACAACCAAAATTGCCAGTGTTGTTCTGACCTGAATAGACTGATCCAGTACATACTGAAGTCAGCACAGAGATGCGCATTGAGTTCAGCAGACCTTTGAGCTTCTACACAAAGGCTAGGGACAGACATTCAAAAATCCTGAGCCTGAATTGATTCAATCTTTGCAGGTTAGTTTAACCTGGGTAGGCTGAACTGGTTTGTAACCATACAGACATCCCCTCTGGACTGAGGAAATTCAGGCACATGCCTGCAGTGGCTCAGGCTAGAAGCTGGGGGGTGATAGAGAAGCCTTCCCTTCCCTTCTACAGTGCTGAGCCAAGGGAGTGTGGCCAGGCTCCATCAGGACACTCTGAGTAGAGAGGGGTTCCCCACACCTTGATAAGAGAGCTCTGTTATCAGCATTTAGCACCCCATCAAAAAAAAGCCTCTCTCGTTAGTTCAAGCTCTTCTTAAACAACTTTTTCCAAGGAAGGAACAGAGGGACATTACCAGCTACTTGTTGATTAGCTCCAAAAAGCCCTAAGCTGACAGTGTTCTGTCTGCCTCTGTCCTGTCTGCTTTACACAGACACCTCTTAGCATTAGCTAGCATACCACATACTGGCTATGGTCCATGCTGTGGGAGAGAAGAGGGAGGGATCCCTACTTGAGCAGCAAGTGGTGAGGGGGGGATGGGGCAGGGGGAAGCCGGGAAGACCCTGCTGTGCCTACAAGTCTCTGCCAGAGCTCCAGCGAGGGAGGGGAGGGGAGGGACCAGCCCAGCTCTCTGGAGCAGAGAGCCCAGCCCAGTCCAAAGAGCATGCTGGGATGCTGGGGGACTTTCATTTAACTTAAACCAGGAAGGGGTCTGGGACAGACATTGCATAAAGCAGTTTGACCCAAATCAGTTAAGTCTGATACTACATTCAACCAGGTTTATCTCAAATCAGTTTCAGCCATTTTCAGACTGGTTTGTATGCACTGAATGTCTGTTCTGTTACAGGTTTAAACCAGTTTCTGATCACTTAAACTGGCTTATGTGTAATGTCTGTCCCTAGCCTCAGGGTTTGGACAAACAAAGGTGCATCACCATGAGTTAAAAGGGAATGGGAACTTGCCAAGCATCAACTTCTTTGTGGAAACTATTTCATGTGCCTGTTCTTCCACAATGGTGATCTGATCCACAAGCTAAACAGTAGTAGGGCTCATTCAGGAGTTAGCTGCCCTGGTTATTTACTATCAGGTAAGAGTGGGTAAATCTTACTGCTACCCTTCCCCAGGTTCACTGTGTAGTGGTGGGCCAGCTTAGGCATGCAGTGCACTGTGGGGTGGGGGTAGGTCATGGAGATATGGTGCAGCGATGGCAGTGGGGGTGCCCATGGGGTATGTTGCTCAGAGGGAGTTGCAGCTTGCTCTGGTGCAGCTCACAGGATATGTGGCCCCTCCTTGGAAGTTGCACAGCCCCAGCCCAGAGCTAGGTAGCACTGATTTGGGTGGGTGTTACATATCTCCCATACCCTTGTTGTGGGATAAAACTTGCCAAAAACTGATGCCAATTTGTGAGCAGCTGTGAAAGAGTTAACACTGGACTGAACCCACCCCTTTGACTTTGTGGCAGGGAGAGAGAAGTTGGCAGCCATCTTTTAACACAGTGTCTTTATCCTTCTATGCTTCCACATAGTGAAGTTCTGGTGAAGAAAATCTGCTCCCCTGCTTAAAACATGCACCCCAATTTTGGAGGGCTGATTTTTGGGGGGAAAGGTACATGTAGTATGCTAGTGAATACAGTAAAGTGCAGGGAAGGCAAATACAGAGTGGTTATTTAGCAGTTGTTTTTCACTGGAGTTTTTCTTTTTCTGAGTCTGGTGCCTGGGAAGATAGAACAAGCAGAACAGTTTACCTGATCACTTAAACAAGCAGACCTGTCCTCTTGTCAGATAGCTGGATGTTGCTCCTATCATCCTGAGGAAGGAGACTGGCGCACCTACTGGCTACACCTATAGTGTATTACTGTTCCACTAGCACAGAATGGAAGTGAGGCAGCTTCATTTTTGCATCATTTCAGTTCAATTTTGGAGACATATTTGTACACCAAGCAATCCACACCATTGAATACTGCCTGGGCTGCATCTCCAATACGGCATCCTACCTCCGGCTCTGGGCACTAAGCTTGGCTCATGCACGTGAGTTATTGCTTCGTGTTGTTCAGCTGTAACAATAATCTGTGTTCATTGCTGCTATGGGAAATGTGTCATTGTTATTGGAAATCTTTATTTTCACTGAAAATGAAAACGAAGCTTCTGCAAACTCAGAATCTGCTGTGGGATTTTCCACCTGGAAAACTGAAGCAAACTATTCTGTATCGAAACAAATTGGTATGATTTGAGAGTTGTCAAACCTGATTGAATATTTTGTGGCTGTTTGATTTGTATTCATACTAGCTGCTGAGGGGCTTCATGGAAGTTGTAGTTTGGGTGTCTCATGCCTTTGTTCTCTAATATAGGCCAGGCCCTCTGAATTTCCTGTGATGCACTGTAGTTTCCTCCTCTGGTAGCATCATCATAATCCGTCATGGGAAATTGAGCCTAGCCCTTGAGATGGATGAGGGTAGTAAGGCCGCCAGGTTACAAGACCCATCACAGCAGCAGCTCAAGGGGACAGACCAATGTTAAAATGACCTGAAACATGACATTTTCCTTCAGTTTAACAAATCAAAATGACAAAGCTCATTTAAAAAATATTAAAACCTTTAATTCTGACCTGGAATGGTCACATTGAAATAATTCAGAACTTTTTATTTCATGGGGAAAAAAATCACCATTGCAGTTTTTCTTGATCTAGGAGGAAAGCAGATGTTGAAATTTCAAGCTCTTCAGAAGGTCTGATTTTCAGCCATCTCTGATTATCATTATCATCTATTTATTGAGTGAGTGGCAGTACTGCCTGCTTCTGGGTATTGTGCAAACCTGGAACAAAAAGACAGTCCTTTCCCCACAGAGGTTGCAGTTTAGAACCAGACAAATATAAAAAATAACCCCTTAATGCAAAGGTGCCTGACTGGGAAGGATGGCTCTGCCCTTCCTGTCATAACATTCTTGGCACATAAGTGAGTGTAGTAGTGAGTTAATTGGAAGTCAACTCACGCTACCTTTATATTAGAGATATAGGTGATTAAAAAGAACTTAAGTTCAATGGTGAAGTACTTAGATGTACAGTTACCTTTTTTATGAACATGTCATCTCTAAGCTGTTTTTAAGAGTAGTGAATCTGTTTTAGAGAAACATTTCAGCAAGAATTAATTGAGGGAGGTCCTGTGCCCTGTAGTATGCAGAAGGTGAGGGTAAGGTGATCACTATGGTCTCTTCTGGCCTTATTATCCTGGATTCTGTGAACCTATTTGGCTTGGGGAGGTTCATATAGGAATCCATAACAACTATTTGTAATTCCCATTCATCTGAGTTCTTACATCAAAATGTGGTCCCCAGGACCTCTCTGTACTGGCTAAAGAAATGGAGAGGAAAAATGAGCCAGTGCAGTGGTTAGGGTGCTGGCCTGGGGGAAACTTGGGTTCAACTCCTTGATTTACCACAAGCTTCCAGTGTGACCCTGGGCAAGTCGCTTTGTCCCTCTGTGCCTCAGTTCCCCATCTGTCAGAGGAGAGAGGTGCACGTTTCTACCCATGCAGCTGGTGCTGAGGAGTAAATGTATGAAAGACAATAAAGTGCTCAGGTACTCACCATGAAAGGAGTCATTAGTAAGTGCCTTGGATATATAGTTCCCTGGTGAGCACAGTTTCCCTGTCTATTGTAGACAGGACTCTTCACCAACTCTGCTACAACTTTGACATAACATTGTGCTGTAGGTTGGGTTTTGAGCTTGCTGATGGGGCCTAAGCTTGGTTTTACAGTTAGATATATGATATGGAACTTATCACACTCCCCAGGTGAACAGAACTAGTTCATTCCTTTTCTAGGTGCTCATTCTCAATGTCTTCCATAAGAGGAAGTGGCCGGGCAGAACACATACGGAAGTCCTCAGCTAGCATAAATCAGGCTATAAAGAGACATCACTAGATGAAGTGAATCAGCTCTTCTGGGATGTATCCTGGCTCCTGCTGGGCCCCTGCCACTCCTGGGAGCCAATCCTGCAGGAGAACAGTTGGGGCAAGCATCTGCAAACTGAGGGGACCCCAGGGTTTCCCCATTTGCAGAGATGCACCCTGAGTCAGGATCACTGGGCATGCCTCTGCAAATGGGAAAACTGGGCAGGCATTCCTGGGGCTTCAGAGGCCCAATCCTGTGCACCCCAGGAACAAAAAGATGTCTGTTTGCTTGTGGTTGGTTATGCCATAAGAAGTTTCAGGGTGGCCCAAAGGCGACATCTGTTTGCAGCCTTAGTTTAGCTCTACTGACCCCAGTGGAGCTCTGGAGCTCTCATTTGCACCCATTTAAGTCTTGCTCTGTGCTCCTTTGGAGAGCTGTAATGAATAATTATAGCTGTACCTGTCAGAGCCCCCCAGGGAAATCCAAGCAGCCTTCTTGCAGAAGCTTCCATGTCTTCCTATCACAGTGGTAGGAATCAGTGGCCATGTAGCTGCCTGGGTCCCTCCTGTCAGTCACATTCCAAGAGGAATCTAGTTGTCTTGAGCATTTTGCATTCATCTTTATCACCGACATGTGTTCCCTTTTTTTTATATGGGGTGTTCCTGATCTCCAGACAATGTTAAGAGATCAGCTCTAAAGGACATCTTACCTTGCGCAAAAGATGGATTCTTTTTGGCTTTAGTATTGCATTCTCCAATCTACCCACTAAGCCGATGATTGATTGTTATCACAGTAGCTACTGAACTGTCCGCAACTGTTGCTCAGCTCCATTCTTTTTCTTTCCTTTACCTGCACTGCAGAATTATCTGAAGTCCTCTGGACCATGGTGATGAGTGTGGGACTCAGCAGTAGTGGCTGGGGAGGACTTATTGTGGTCTTTGTCATCTTTGCTGTCTTTGCAGTTCTGACAATAGCCATTCTGCTTGTCATGGAGGGTCTCTCTGCATTCCTCCATGCACTGCGTCTTCACTGGTAAGTTCTGTAAAAGAAGATTCTCCAAATGTCTTTCTCATTGCAATTTCAGGGAGAAAAGGGTACCCAAGGCCATGGAGATGGGGCCACCATAGATTTTGTTACAGAATGGTTTTTATTTATACCTCTGTTTCTGTGCCTTGGACCTATCCCAAACCATTGTGTGCCATTAGTATTTCTGGGTTTCACTGCTAGGTGCACAAGTCATACACTATGCAGAAATATCCACTTCTGATTAATCTGAGACCACCAAACTCATGTCAGTCAGGACAAAGTTCATATTTGCAATCCAATTTCTGCAGGTAAAGGGCCACAGTGCTACTTTGACTTGGGTGATTAAGACCTTTTTTTAAGATCTTATGATTGCAGCTTCACTCTGAATTCTAAGTACTTAAGGTATATCTGATATGCACTCAGGCCCTGTCCAGATGAGTATGGATGTTTGGTTCCCCTTGGACAGCTAGTGGTGGTGCACCTTGTGCCTCAGCTGGTTGTCCCTGGGGAACGTCCATGCCATTCACACTCTGGCACATGGCAGGTTATCCCAGGGTGGGGTAGGGGAGGCTGGGGCCAGCACTGGACTGGCCCCAGCAGCCTTACCTGGGGTCCTGGGGGCCTCCTGGGACTGCAGCAGCAGTGAACCTGCCACTCAGAGCCTGGCTGGTAGCCGTAGCATGGCTCTGTCTGGTCAGGCTCCAGTTTTGAGCAGCATACACTGCCCCCATGTGCACCACTCCTCTTTTTTGTTTTTTTTTTTTTGAGCAAGTTTTTTTGACCCCTGGATACCCAGAGGTCACCCCCATGCTGCTCCCTTGCAGTGTGGAGAGCAGCTGAACATGTGGTATGTTGTGCCGCAGACACATCTGCGGCACCACAGACCACATGGCCATGTTTGTCTGGATGTGGCCTCACTGTTGTATAAGTCTGTATAAACCTTCTACTACCTCACTCGGGTACCAATGGAAGTCTAACCATGGTAGCATGGAAGTCAGCACAGAATACAAAACCTGTCTGAGAAACTGGGGAAGTCAGTCAGTTGGGTAGTAAATGCAGACTGATCTCTACACTGCACAGCTAAGCTGCCAGCAGTACCTGAGCTAGCTAGTTTAAAAGATAGTTCAGATCTGTTTATACTGCCCTGCAGTGTAGACATACCCTAGCACTGATGCATAAAGTAAAACCAACTCGAGGAAAAAACTCCCCCCAAACCAAACTTGGAGGGCATTTTTAAGTGTTGTTGCTGGGTACTTCCTATCTTGTGACAATCCATCACTAACCACATAATGCTGTCAACAAGACAAGGTTGAAGGGCTTGGAGTCACTTGATACTGGCTAGACACTGGGAAGCTGAAAAGTCTGTTATCCCAGATTGTTTTACTGTACAGTGGAGGGAACTTGGCCACATCTGACAGTAGCATACCTAGGGGAGGGTGAGAGGGGCACCAGCCCCACGCACTGACTTTAAGAAGGGCACCAAAATCATCTCCCATGCCCATGGAGTTCACGCCCCACAGCAAGAGCAGTCCCACAGTGTTGCTCTTGCAGCTATGGCAGCCAGGGCATGGACACTACACTGCTGCTGCTGCTCACAGGAGACGAGGAGGGTAGAGCGTGTGTGGCCATGGTAGCAGCAGCTGGGGACTGGGTAAAACTCTTATGCCCAGCTCCTGCCCCTTCTCAGAGCCTGCAGCCCCTCCTGCCCCCCCCCCCCAACTGTGCCACAGGGTTTCCCCAGGTTGCAGACCCTGTTTAATATATCAGTGCTCCCTGATGGTTATTAAAGATCTCATAGTTGTTAAGTAGTTTCCATTGCTTTCCAGATACTGCCGATTGTGCCCGTTAAAAGCATTTCAGATTGACTTGTGGAAGGCCCTATACAGCTGGGTAGTACTTGTGAAGTCATGCTGCAGCTTGAGCATTTGTCTTTTTCAAGCACCTGCCTTTCTTCCTCCTCCCAGCAAGCAAGGGAGATGGAAATGTATTATGCTGAGAGTTCTTCTTTCTCTTCTAAAATGCAGTTGCTAATGGCATGATGGCTGGCTGGCTTCCATTATGCCACACATTAGACCCTGGAAAATCCCAACTTGACTGCTGACCTAGAACATATCCACATCCCAATGCTTCAGAGATCACTAGAAACTCATGTGAGTTTCTGACTCCCAACCTTGAGTCATGTGTCCAGCTCCTGGTCTCCCTAGTAGTGCTGTTTCTACTTCCCTGCTTGATTTTTAGAATGGTCCTATCTCCTTCTTCCACCCCCCCCCCCCCAACACATTATACTGTGTAAGTTCATTACTGTGCCAATTTAACTGCTGTTTATTTTTCCTCATTAGGGTGGAGTTCCAGAACAAGTTTTACATGGGGGCAGGCTATAAGTTTTCTCCTTTCTCCTTCTATGATATCATAAATGGAACAGAAGAATAAAGGCAGAATAAAGAACTGAAGAATAAAGGCAACTCAGCACACACAGATCTTTAGTTCCCCAGATCTTTCATTTTACTTTCTTCTTAATGTTATTACCATGTTGAATGCTGAATTCTCTTGAATGTGAATTTCATAGTGCACCTAGTTAATTGGAATGGTTATCCAAGTCAATGCCAAGTATCTAACTCTACAAATTTTTTGGAGTCACCTCTCTCCTGTTTGCTTAAAAATAGAGGAATTGTATTGTTTTAAAATGAATAAATTATTCATAATGAGCTCACATGTGCTCTTCCCCTTTCTCTGCCCTGCCTTGTGATACATTGTTTTCCAAAGAAAATGTATTGATTTAGACTTAGCCCCAAGGGTGATCAGGTGTCATTTACATGCGATTAAGCTGCTTGCCAGATTTCACTTCACTTAGCACACCAACTATACAAGCATGATTCAAAACGACTGAGAAGAATGCAGTATCACAAGCCTATATTTATGTAGGTACTTTACTGCAACAAACCCGCTATTATCGGATTTGTTCCAGAGTTTATAACTGCTGGACTTCAGACTTTCTCATACAGCGTCACTTTAGATGAGTATTAAGTCTGTCATTTAAATAATAGCACAGTTCAGCTGCAGACTCACAACCACTTTTTTCTTTCATTGTTGACTTGTTTTCCTATGGAAAATCCACATGTAAAATGGTGACTTCTGTTTTAATTTTAAAATAGATTGTTAAAGTAGACTATGCAAAGAATGCTAATGCATAATGAACGAGAAGAGCAGGCACATTAATACAGAAAAGCTGTTAGCTGTGTTGCCTCTGAAGTTAGGCATAGAGCAGGGCAGGGCAGGATGACACCTTATAATATCTGATGAAGGCAGCCTACAAAAGCTTATGCCTCTTTAGACACTTCAGTGTAACCCTTCATCTTAAGCCTCTGACAGATGTTAAAAAGAAGGCTTGATGGGATCTGATGCAGGGTCCCAACAATTGTGCCTCCTGTCCTGCCACATATGTATGGCAGGAGTTGTGATTGTGGGATCCAGCATTGATCCCATCACACCATATTGCTGGCGCACGAGGAGCCTGGAATCAAGATTGTGGGGCTCACCCTGCACTGGCAGTCGTCGCCTCTGTGGCCGAGATCCCCATCAGCTGGCAGAGCTCCCAGCCACGAGAGTGCATGGTGTCCCCCCGCAGCTGGAAGCTTGGTCACTGATGGGGCTCTCAGCTGTAGGTGCGCACCCTGCGCTCCCCCCGCTAGGACCCTGTCAGTGATCAGAGCTTCCAGCTGTAGTGGAGCACCTAGTGCACCCATGGCTGGGAGCTCCATCAACTGATTGAGGTTCAGGGGATGAGCACAGTGAGCTTCCCCAACTAGGACCCCCAATCAGCTGACCTGCTCCCAGCCTCCAGAGCAAACAGGAGTGCTGGGAGCACTGGCCATACATTCAATTAAAAGTTTGATAGCAAGGAGTGACAAAGTTACTGGTCATATTTTATGTAATCGCTTCGCTGCTTAATCTTGATTTTTATTACACCATTAATTAAACAAATTGTTGGCCTGGTCACTACTTAAGACAGATTTAACGAGTTACACCTTAAGTGTAATGCGTGTCAGGGGCCTCAGTGTATTTGATATGTCCTCCTTTCACCAAATCTTAGTTTATTGCTAACCTCATTAGCATTAAATGGAATCATATTAATCATGAAGATTTTTCTTCTATAAATGTGGGTGTACTGTCAAGGATGCTGTTGTATTTTTCTATCAAGAGATTCTGATGAAGTTGTGAAGGAAAATCTTGCAATGGTTGGTGAGCAAATAGACCTCATCCATATTTTACTTTCTTGATATTCGAGTACACAGAAGATATGCAAATACTGAAAGTTGCTAGAAAAATACTCAGTGAAATAGCTAACAATGCAGACATGTAAATTGCTATAATCAGGCTTGAGAATAAACATCCTGTCAAGAGAAACAGGGGAAATCACCGCCTCAGTCACAGTTGCTATATTTGACTTCCTGTGTTGCAGTCTCAGGAAGACAACACAGCATCAGGTCATTTCTGGAATGTTTCCTTGGTACCAGAGGAGTTGGAGATTTTGTTTAAATTGGAATTTCAATTCTGCAGAAGCTGATGGAGCCTAGAGACACGGTGGGCTGGAATTGTGTCTGGCCCTTCAAACACAGGAGCCAGGATGCAACATTTTCTAGGCTTGAACAGGGCAAGGAGAACCTGCTTCTCCTGCCTACTTGAGAGTTACATGTTTTATGGTTGACTAAATCCATCTGCCTTGCAAATGTACACTCATGTGCATACATACACACAGTAAGTTGTGACATTGTCTATGGATTATCAACATTCATAATAATACTTGGTTTTTTATTCAAGTTTTGTTTATTGGCAGAAGTGCAGGGGGGGGAAATAGCCCTTTGAAAGCAAGGCAAGGATCTGATTAGGTGTGTCGGCAAACAGAGAAAACAATTTACTTTATGAGAAAACAGGCAGGTGAATTTATCTGCACAAACATCTATTTTATCTTCATGGCTCCTCTCCAGGCAGTCAGATGTAACTGCGAAGAAGATTATCTGAAATGGAATATCTTTTTTTTTCCCACACAGCTTCCTTGTCTTTTTGCTTTGAATTTTTATCTTAAATGGGGAAAGCAAACAAGATTTGGGTAAGTTAAAGCAGGGAGGACTGCTTAGTGACCTGGGTACTATATTTCAACTCAAGGGATCCAATGTCAGGTCTGGGCTCTGCTACAGGCTTTTGTGTGACCTTGGGTGAGTCACTAAATAGGCTTTATCCCTAAGGGCATGTCTACACCATATCTTCAGTGTGTCAGGGTGGGGGGTCCAATAGTAGTACACAATTGATGAAGACCATAAAAATGCATCTCTAGGTGGAGGTAGACCACCATGCACAACTGGAGTTTTTGTGAGAAGAGTCTTTTAAAGTAATGACTGGTCCCTGAGGATTGATCATGGGCTTTACATGAGAGACATTTCTAAACCACTTTGGTTTCTCTAGTGGGATGTAGGTGGCCACCTGACCTGGATGGACCTGGGGAAGCTGATAATTATTGAATAGTAATCTTTAACCCCAAATTCTGAAATCCTTGCTGATTCTTTGCTCACTCATTATGATCATTACTACTGCCTTCCCCCAGGTCTAGCAGCCTGCAAAGCAACCTTCACTTAGCAAAACTGTGCAGCTCTGAACCATCAGACCTTCACAAGAAATGATTGCCTTCATGCCCAGGGTTATACCCTGTCCACCCATTACCTTGGATCATGGTAATGGGATAGTGGGATGATTTGAGTTCTGTGTTGTCATGGGGTGCTGAGCAAATATCAAGCATCATGCAGTCTGGTTTAGCCTAGCAGTCTAATGCTTAGGCAGGTAAACTACTATTATCCCAAAAGTGATCCTTCCAGTACAAAGTTATGGCCTGTCAGCGAATCTGGATATATTGCTGACCATAGTCTGTCCAGCTTGTAGAGAAGCAAGTTTCCGTCACTGGTAGTATGGTGCATTTCCGTAAGGGCCAAATTTGCTTCAAACCAAACAGCACAGACTTCTGGCAACTGCAGCCTTCCAGCCTCACTTGGCCCCTTAGGGCTCACTGCCAAAGAAAACCTCATGGATCAGTCATCCTAGCTGACTTTGCTTTCTGCTTTCAAGGCAAACTCAGGCTGCCTTAGCATGACGCAGAGACCTCCTGTCCCCCTACACACACTGACACGGTGGCACCCCTGAAGCTTTGTTCCCATGTTTTTCCATACTAGTTGCCAGTACTGAAGCGTGGATTATAGTAATGGCAGAGTCCATTCAGATCACCATGATCCAAACACTTGTTCCTTTGTGGCTAATGTTACTGTGTGCATCGCTGGTTTGAGTTTGTTGTCTTTAAGGCAATTGCCCAGTTCCTTCAATTCTGTTTTGTCTGTTTATCCAGAATAGTCTCAGTGTTATGTTTCCTTTCCTGCTTGCCTGTGGTTGCCAAACCAGCTGTATCCTTCCTTCTGCTTGCTGTAGGCATGGAACGAAGGAGCAAAAGAACATGTCCCTCATTAGATTATAATAAAAAGGCCTATTTCACCCTTTCCAATTTTATTGATTCCCAACACCGTAGTATCCAAATGTCTTCTGTAGTGTCTTCTGGTCATCACCTTTGTTAAGTGATGGACACAGTGTGTGCTCAGCTTACAAACTTACTTAAGAAAACCTTAGGCTAATACTTCATCACTTTTGCTTACAGAATTATAAGTCAGCAGGCAGAAAAGAACCAAGAAACCATCAGTTGCCCAAACCTGGAGCGCAGCTGGGTTGTTTTGTACATCATCAGTTCTCAGTCATGCTTGGGGGGGGCTGGGTTGTTCCAATTATTTCCCTCTAGCCTTCATCTCAACTTGCACTGCATCTATCATTGGTGCTCTATGGATATATACTGGATGCATCTACATGAGATGCTTCTAGCCAAGTTGCCTAATTAACTCTGCAGTAAAGCACCACTGTTTACACGAGTGGTGCTATTCGGCCAGAGTAAGCTAATTAACTGTACTCTCGGACTGTATTGCCCAATGCGAGTACTAGTCTACGGCAGAGTTATTTATTCTGCCACAGCACGTGTAGACAGTGACTAGAGCAGGCAGGGGATGAGGGCACTATGTAGGGCTGCCTGCTGGCTAGCCCCACACTATAGCACCCTTATACACCAGTCAGCGCTGCTGCAGCAAGTTGAGCCAGGTAGGAGCAGCCCCAGGCTGGCAGGCAAACTCTTTGGACCCCCTGCCCTGGCTCAATGTGCTATGATCCCAGGTGCATGTGTAAACACTGTACTCAGGAGCAATAAACTCCAGTGCAGATTGTGCCAGAGTTTATTGCATCTAATTGATTTAATGTGTAGATTTGCCCACTATGTAACTTTTTGATCCAGCCAGGACTCAAGGCATTATACAAACTATCCAGTCATTTTCTGACTGAATTAATTTCTCCCATACTTCCTTGAAATAATTTGGTAGGCCCATATTCTAGGAACTATCTGATCAAGTAACATTCTTCTGCTCATCTGTTTTGCAGGATAATACCCTACCTCAAAGGGCTAAAAGGGCCTCTTGAAATGTTTGTAACTGCTACATTACAGTTGCTTAAAATTATGAAACATCTCTTACTATGAATCCCCTAGGCATTATAGGAGTCTTATTTAGCATCATTACCTTTTTAAAATAACTATCAGCATCAGGTATTTTGTCTACATGAGCAGAACTAATATGCAGTCGTGCCACATGTTTTAGTTCATGTGACCCTTAATCACTTGTTATCCAACACCAGCTCAATACAGTTACAAGCGTCATAATTTTTTTCCTTCTCTAGTTTTCTAGTTTTTCTTCAGACAGTTATGCCTCTATTTCCTTGGTGGATGAAGTACCTACATGGCTTGTTCCCACCTTAATCTAAAAACTAATGGCTCATAGTGATTCAGCTGTTTCATCTGCTGTTCCTGTAGCGAGTCTCCTCTCAATTTTTCCGGGTATCAGGATAATAATAATTCATGTTCTCTCTAAATGCCTTTATATATGATAATAGGATCATCCTCAGATGGTTGATTTGTGGGGAATGAATCCAAAAGCTCTGGATCGAAAAGGGCAACCCTGTACTACTTGAGCTAAAAAACTAGTTTAGTCATGTTAATTTGGCTGCAATAGCAGCCCCCCCCCCCAAATCTCTGTATATGGCTTAGCCACTGGATGTGAAACAGCATACCACCATGTTAATTTGACTAACTTGCCTACTAACCCAGAAGATCATCCTAAGAATTGGAGAGCCATGATAGGATAAAATCTGTAATAATACTCCATTGAAATTATTCAGGGACCTGTTCTGGTTGCGAGTTTCATAGAATTATGGCCAGGTTTCATTGTTTTTGTACATGAAACTTCCACATCATTCTGTGATCTTAATGTAAAAGGTCTCAGTTGTGCTATAACTGTTTTGCAAAGATTGGATTATACCAATCCAATACCAAGCAGCAGCTGATACTGGAAAGTGAAAAGAAGAATATAATACCATGTGATGCTGTATGTTTGATTAAAGCAAATGCTTTCCTCACCCTTTGAGAAGCTTGGGATTTAAATGTTTTGACAAGGCCGCTGCTGCAACACTTGTGTGGATCTGGCAGTGACATTTCAAAAAACAGGTTGAAAACTTAGGGAAGGTTGGGAAAAGAAGCAAAAGAATAATTCAGTGTCCTGAAAAAAGGCCTCTATAGTAAGAGGCTTAAGTTCAGTTAATTAGCTTAGGGCTGTTCAACTGGCAGCCCATGGGATACATACAGCCCCCAAAGAGTTAACCTGCCACTCTTGGGTTCTCAGTCCAGGCATTGCTCCCACCCATTGCAATCCTGCTGCCAGATTGTGGTCTACCCCTTCTTTTCTCCAGCTTCCACTGCCAGCCCCAGCCCTGGGCGTGGGGTGGGGCAGTGTGTCCTGCAGGACTGAGGGACCACCCTGTGGTTAGGGCAATGGGAGACTCAAAGAACCCCATATAGCATGGGGGGGGGGGTCCAGGTATGGCTCAGTGGGGGTTGCCTGCTAGATGGCATGGTGGGGGCCCCACATGACACAGTGTGGCTTGGAGGCACCAGCATGGTGCAGCAGGGATGCACCCATGGTGGGAAGAAGGGGCACATAGCATGGTGTATGGTGCATACAGCATGTTGCTGGGAGGCTGCGGTCCCTACAGTGTGTGGCCAGGGCGCTGGTGGCCTCTGGCCCCTCGGAATATGGACAGCCAGGATTTAGCTCCTTTATGTAATAGGGAAGAGAAGACTCAATGACAATTGTTAAGTAGTTAAAATGGGAAAAGGTACTGATTAGTCAGCAAGGTCCTAAAAAGATGTGGAACAGCTAGAAACAGCCAGAGGAATTCAGCCTGGAACAAAGGTGCATGTTTGTCAGAATTAGGATTACTCTTCCAAACAGCTGCCTACGGGATAGTGGTGGCTTCTTCATTCATAGATTCATAGATGTTAGGGTCGGAAGGGACCTCAATAGATCATCGAGTCCGACCCCCTGCTTAAGCAGGAAAGAGTGCTGGGTCTAGATGACCCCAGCTAGATACTCATCTAACCTCCTCTTGAAGACCCCCAGGGTAGGGGAGAGCACCACCTCCCTCGGGAGCCCATTCCAGACCTTGGCCACTCGAACTGTGAAGAAGTTCTTCCTAATGTCCAATCTAAATCTGCTCTCTGCTAGCTTGTGGCCATTGTTTCTTGTAACCCCCGGGGGCGCCTTGGTGAATAAATACTCACCAATTCCCTTCTGTGCCCCCGTGATGAACTTATAGGCAGCCACAAGGTCGCCTCTCAACCTTCTCTTGTGGAGGCTGAAAAGGTCCAGTTTCTCTAGTCTCTCCTCGTAGGGCTTGGTCTGCAGGCCCTTGACCATACGAGTTGCCCTTCTCTGGACCCTCTCCAGGTTATCCGCATCCTTCTTGAAGTGTGGCGCCCAGAATTGCACACAGTACTCCAACTGCGGTCTGACCAGCACCCGATAGAGGGGAAGTATCACCTCCTTGGACCTATTCGTCATGCATCTGCTGATGCACGATAAAGTGCCATTGGCTTTTTTGATGGCTTCGTCACACTGCCGACTCATGTTCATCTTGGAGTCCACTAGGACTCCAAGATCCCTTTCCACTTCCGTACCACCCAGCAGGTCATTCCCTAGGCTGTAGGTGTGCTGGACATTTTTCCTCCCTAGGTGCAGCACTTTGCATTTCTCCTTGTTGAACTGCATCCTGTTGTTTTCTGCCCACTTGTCCAACCTATCCAGGTCTGCCTGCAGCTGTTCCCTGCCCTCCGACGTGTCCACATCTCCCCATAGCTTTGTGTCATCTGCAAACTTGGACAGAGTACATTTCACTCCCTCGTCCAAGTCACTGATGAAGACATTAAAGAGTATCGGTCCAAGGACCGAGCCCTGCGGGACCCCACTGCCCACACCCTTCCAGGTCGAAACCGACCCATCTACCACGACTCTCTGGGTGCGACCCTCCAGACAATTCACCACCCACCGGACTGTGTAGTCATCCAAGTCACAGCCTCTTAACTTGTTCACCAGTATGGGGTGGGATACCATATTGAAGGCCTTCTTGAAGTCTAAGCATATGACATCCACCCCTCCTCCTGTGTCCAGGCGTTTCGTAACCTGGTCATAAAAAGAGACTAGATTGGTCAGGCATGATCTGCCTGCCATGAACCCGTGCTGGTTTCCCCTCAGCATAATTTGTCCTGCCGGGCTCTCACAAATGTGAGCCTTGATAATTTTTTCAAAGACTTTGCCAGGGATGGAGGTGAGACTGACTGGCCTATAGTTGCCCGGGTCCTCCTTCCTCCCCTTTTTGAAAATGGGGACCACGTTGGCCCTTTTCCAGTCCTCCGGGATTTACTTGGACTGTCTCTTCACAGCTGTGTTGAGGTATCTTGGGTTGGTTATGAAAGCTCTGGCTTTCCTACTGGAGTGTATTTGGTGCAAGGCAGCACCATGTAGAGACACCCCAGCTAGCTCTGCGTCAGTGGGCTCTAGAGCTGGCAGTGGCATAGCCACATTGGCTCAGTGCGGCACATGGACTAATATGCCATTCTGCTCAATAGAGCTCACTAGTTCAGACCCAGCTCCATACTCATGCAGCTACACTACTTCTACCATGTGCAAACCTTAGCTTGGGTGTCTCTGTATGCACAGGACTGCCTTGGGTCATCTAAATACACCCCTCGAGTTGCTCAGTCAAATGGCAATATATTTCTAAAAGAGATCCTCTAATTCAGCTGCAAGCTGGTGGGCTGGATGCGGCAGGAAACACGTGGCTCCTGTGTTACACAGGAGAGTTGTTGAGACATCCAGGCTTAACTTCTAAGGATCTATTAGCCTAGCGCTATGTTCTTTTAGAGGCAGTCTGACAACACCAGACCTGAATTTCCACCCCGCCCACCTGCTCCCACTTCCCACATACCAAACCCAAAGGTTTGAGCAGGGGAAGCTGTGGTGGGATGCCCTCTGCTACTGCAGCTGCTGCTGTCATCAAGAATACTGGAGGCAGCAATCCAGAACGCAGTGCGGGCATCTCAAGGGCAGCCTCACCCCCTCCTTTCTGGGTGTGGTGTGTGCAGAGCAAAGGCAGGTAGTCGGGATGTGCTGCTTCTTAGCAACAATCTCAGCAGCACCATGGAAATGCTGCTGAGATTGTTCAAGCACCGTTTCTCTCTCCTTCTGTCACTTCACTGTCAGCTGGTTGCCTACTTTCTTCTTTCGCATATAGACACTGGTGAGGCAAAGCCCAGAGATGACTTATTTACTATGAATTTACTATTTTAATATATGCAATGTTATTGTTATAATTTCCCCTTTGCCCCATTCAGAACAACATGTTCTTTCCACATTTTCTTCTCCGTCTTGTTGATTCAGTGCCCTATCCTCATTGTCCATTACATAGACCTGATAAAGTGGCTTCATCTAGATTCATAGGTTCTAGGGTCGAAAGGGACCTCAGTGGGCCATCTAGTCGTACTCCTTGCCCGTGGCAGGCAAGAAAAAGGGTCACCAAACCTGGGGTCATGTGAGCCCAGCCAGGTGCCTGTCCAGTCTCCTTTTGAAGACCCCCAAAGATGGGGCGAGCACCACCTCCCTTGGAAGCCCATTCCAGATCCTGGCAGAAGAACTTTTTTCTAATGTCCTGTCTAAACCTACTCTCCAATACCCTATGGTCATTGTTCTTTGTTGTTCCAGGGGGTGCCCTGGTAAACAGATAGTCTCCTACTTCATGTTGCTCTCCCCTTATGGGGAGAGCCTTCTCTTGGAGAGGCTGAAGAGGTTAAGGTCCCTTAGCCTTTCCTTGTAGGGCCTTCCCTGCAGGTCTCTAATCAGATGAATGGCTCTTCTTTGGACCCTCTCCAGGTTGTCTGCATCCTGCTTGCATTGCAGCATCCATTACTGGACACATACTCCATCTGTGGCCTGACCAGTGCTGCATAGAGAGGGAGAATCACCTCCCTGGACCTATTTTTGAAGCACCTACAGGTGCAAGACAAGGTGCAATTGGCTCTGCTGACTGCTTCATCACATTGACGACTCAGGTTCATCCTGGAGGCAACAGTGACTCCAAAATCTCTTTCTGCCTCAGTGGTGCTGAGAAGGTCGCCCCCCAGCCTATAGGTATGATGGCAGTTCTTTCTCCCTAGGTGCAGAACCTTGCATTTGTCCTTATTGAATTGCATCCTGTTGCTCTCTGCCTACTTCCCCAGCCTGTCTAGGTCAGCCTGGATCTGGTTCCTCCTCTCCAGGGTGTTAGCTTCACCCTGTATTTTTGTGTCATCCATGAATTTGGACAGGGTGCTTCCCACCCCCTCATCCAGATCACTGATGAAGATGTTGAACAGCATCGGCCCCAGAACTGAGCCCTGAGGGGCTCCACTGCACACATCTTTCCAGGTTGACACTGACACTAGATTGGGAAGACTCAGTAGGCCTGGTGACCTGTTATCTACTGACTTTTTGTAGTTGTAAAAATGCAATGATATGTCTCTAAGGAGCAGATATGATTTACAGCTTGCCTACAAAATAGGTTCTCCTTTTGCCTAACCTCACTGATTTTTCTTGTTCCTTATTTGGGTAATTTTCTCCTAGCCTATGTTGCAGATAAGGGTCCTATGCAAGGACTCAGGACATAAGAGCAGAGTTCACAGGCTCTGCCAGTGACTTCTTATGTGACCTTGGACAACTCTACCATGTGTCTCTGTAACAGACCTTGGCCTATCTTGTCTTTCCTGCCCAAGTGCAGGGGGCCTGGACCTGATGATCTTGTAAGGTCCCTTCCAGCCCCCGACATCTATGAATTTCATTGATTTTTTTCTAAGTACTTCAAGAACTGGCACTGCTCTACTGCAGTGAGAAACTCATCTCAGTCAAATATTGACTGTAATTTGGAACTCACCCCCATCCTAATCTTAAACATATTGTGTGACGGGTTCTTTCCTTTGTTCCTTCCTTAATTGCTCTTGTTAGAGACAGTCAGGCAATGGCATAACACCAAGTAATAGCCCTCCCCTACCTGTTGAGTTATAACTTCAGATTGAAGGGCACAGTGCTTCTATTAAACTGGAAGTATACATGAATGGGTCTTACACACTCTGGTGAGCTGGCTGAAATCACGCACACACTATCATTATGTTAAGGCCTGGCTCCTTTTACAAAGCTTGTCATTCTGTCAAGAGTTTGAAGTGGTGTTGCCCTTTTAAGAGGAGACAGGTGAGGTTTTGTTGTAGAGGAGGTGAAACTCAGGGTTAGTAACCTGCATATTTCAGTGGAAAATCCTCCTTTAAAATATATATCCTGTAGGCAGAGGGTTAAAGGGAAATTGACCTTTTAAGATACAGAGAGCACAGTCATCCATCTCAGAAGGCGGAGGAAACACCTTGAAAAACCTTTGTTTAATATTCAAACAAGCTGGACTTGAAAGGTTGAAAGAGAGGTGCATGTCCTTCTGCCTATGAAGAAAGCTGATTTATAGAAGCTGGACCCAAAAGCAGCAATGCAGTGACTGCAATAAGAGGAAAATAGCAGAATTTTTAAAATATCCAAAAGAGGGAAAGCAACAATTTCCCAGATTTGCACTATTCTTACTAAGGTAAGAAAGTTTCACTCAAAGAAAACCCTGAAAATGAGACTTGTTTTAGGGATGGCGTGGCTTTGAATGTGTGAACATGACAAACAGAGGGTTGTGTTATTTTGCTGTAAGAGCCTATGTTGGCAATAGGTTTGATGAATACTGCTCCATTTCCTATTCCTTCTACTTGATCTCCATTGCTGTCTGCTTAGGAATCTGTCCACTAATCCCATTGTGAGTCATTTAACCTTTCTTTCTTATTTCTGTACCAGTCCCACTAAATTGATCCCTCAGGCTGGTCCCTTCAGATAAAGCATACCATCATTATTATTGTTGTTGTTGCTGCTAGTTAATGTTTCACTTATGCAGCACCTAATATTTTCAAAATGACCTAGGAACATTAAACAGCTGTTTTTTGCAACATCCCAACAAAGTACAGTGGGATGCAACATCCCAACAAAGTACAGCAGCTGTACCAGGGTGACAAGTTTGCTGCTATTTGTGGCATGCCAGCTGCACTTTTAGCAGTACCCAATAGAAGGCTTGTTAGAAGTTTCCACCTATAGGTGAAAATTTCCCCTGGTTTTACTTTTTGTATTTAGATACAGCCACTATTGTAGGGCATATAATACCATAAGTGTTTCTGGTAGGTAATGTCTATCATAAAATGTGCAGCCCAAGATCCCTCTTGGAAAGAAGTTGGAAAGGGGGTGTATGTGGAACAGAGAGTGGTACTCTCATCGCTCATCATCTGCACTTTCCTTCTTCTGGCATGCCCCTCTGTAGCTGTGAGGTGGATCACTGTGTTGTCATACCATCAACACAGCAGTGAGAAAGATCTATCAGGGTGTTGACTGGTAAGCATTCAGTCAGTGTGGGAGAAGTGGAGACTGACTGTCTAGTGTGCAATCCAGAAATGTGATTACATCTTGTGTTTTCCTACCCATCTTAGCCTTAAATCTGGGAGATTGGGTGTTTGGCAGCTAGAGACCATGCCACTATAGCTATACCACTAACCAGTGAGCTCAAGTATCTCTATGCAAGCTGCGGGCATAGCTTCAATCTGAAGTGTAAGCATAGCCTCAAATACACTGATTTGCCCAACTGTCATGCCATGATACCTTCCTGTTGGAAACAGTATACTAAAATACTGCCTCAGACTCAGTCCTATCTTTGTGGAAGTCAGGAAGAGATTTTCCTTCCACAAGGTTTGTTTCAGACCCTTATTATCTCACAAGCTAAATATTCCATAATACCTTCCATTTATTTTTTCCTCTTCCCTAGCTTATTATTTTCTGTTGCTTAGCTGCCACCCCAAACACAGAGCAGAATGGCTTCATTCATATCTGCAAAGCCACCTTCTTTTTATGGGATGCAGGGGCTGTTTAATGGTGCGCAACAGCTATGTGGCACTTTGGGCAGAATGTCTATACAGAGTGACTTAGGAACTGAACAAGACACATATCTACTCTTTATTGTTGCAAACAAGATATTTCAGGCATGTTGCGAGGCACTGTGTTCTTCCCATGGGTCTTCTGGATAGTTATTTTTCGTCATGCATCACATTGTTTTCTTTTATATATGGTTTACAATGATGAATAGGTGTTACAAGCAGGAGCAGTATATGCTATGGACGGTTGGAAGTATCTCAGAGGAAGTTGTTTATAGATGGTTATAAGCTGTGTAAGAATAAGCATCCCATTGATCTGTTGGATTCAAAACAGGGGCCAGCAGCCTGTGGCCTGTAGGCCAGATCTAGCCTGTGAAGGTCTGGCTTGGTGTGAGGAGGTGCTGAGTTGAAAGAGCCATGTGATTCAAAGCAGTGATTTAATGGGCCATGTTAATGCAGTGATTTAAAGGGGACATGTTATAGCAGCCACTTAAAACCTCTTCCTCTGTGCCCGTGCCACCAGTCCCTGCTGATGTTTGCCATGGTTTCTGGTGGTACCTGGCAAGCAGAGGGGCACACAGAGCAGGGAGAGGATCAGAGCAGCGTGGCGGGGGATTGGCAGCAGGTGGTGGCAGTTGGGTTGCAAGCACCATTGCTCTAAATAGCAGCTGACCCCTAATCTAGAACAACAGATTAGCTATTTATTAAGGCATCTATTAACCAGTTATCATTTCTTAAAACTAAGTATCCACTTACCTTAATATTCAGGGTTGACCTAATTTTGAATGTATCCAGGATGAATACTGTAAGTCTGGTTTCTTTCAGTGTTTGCAGTTCCTTTTACCTAACTGATCTGAAATTTTGCATCTCCAGAAAATGTTGTCATTTGTTTTTTCTGTCCAAACTCTGTCTCACTCTTTTCAGAAAGAAAGGTATTTTCAGTGCTATCACTTATTGGGTTACCCTGTAGTTAGGACAGATATTAGTGCTAACATGTCTCTCAACTATAAAATGAAATAATTAAAGCTATTGGCCAAAAAAAACCCCTTGCTTCTCACAAAATTCCTGGACCATCGTGGTGATGATATCACCCTTCAGACCATTTTCTTTTCTGATTTGCCTTATCTGCCTCCCTGCATTTTCCTTTGCAGCGTTCAGCTCACTGCTAACATTTCTCTCCTCTGTTGTGTCTTCTCTGCCATAGTCTTCTTGGGGTGGGAAGAGTAGGTTGCTTCTGTGTGTGAGAGGGTGAATGGGCAACTGATTGACTTCCCTAGTATTGCCCTCTGAGGCTCAACTCCCAATGAAGCAGAAGTGGAGACTTCCAGTGAAGTCAATGAAAGTTGGACCAAGTTGCAAATGTAGGTGAAGTTATAGCCTTGCAGTGTTAATGACAACCTTTAAGTTCATCTCCCTGACTAGAAGAACAGGCTGTGGCTGGTCTTGGAGTGTCCAGGTGAGGGGGAAAAAAGGGTTGCGGTGTTTGGGGTAAAAAGCAATTGCTCTGTCAGCGCTAACGGCTGCACAGCCTGTGTCTATCCTGCCCCTGACAGTTGAATGTGAGATGAAGGATAAATCTGGCTTTGGGGGATCTTTGTAAAGGAACCTTCTGATCTTATTTTCATTGAGGAGTGACACCAATAACACTGTGTTTTGCTGCTTTCATAATGAGGGGTTAGGTTGCATAGAGAGTACACTGGCTGTGTTGTTCGCCAAGGGCTTAGAAAGTCTGCTTAAGAACACAGCTGGGCAATCTCTTTTGATACGCAGGCAGGATGTTCCTACCTGCTGGGCTTAATTTCAATGCACGTTAGAATAATAATTAGCAATTATAGAGCTCTTTACCTCCTCAAATAGCTTAACAAATGGTAAGTAAGCCTTACAGCAGTCCTGCAGTGTAAGTACAGTGCCATTTTTACAGATACAAGGATGTTTTGAAAGTCTAATGCCCTTAGGCTACTTTGAAAATCCCAACCTGAGTAGCTCTCTTCACCCTGAGAGGCTGTCCTTCCATATCATGCTGAAGGTGCTGGTCACTGCAGGGGGCAATATTAGGATGGCCATTGACCCTCCTTTGTATAGATGAAGGGAGGATAGCAAGAGCCTCGTTATCAACTTGGCCTGTTGCACCAATGCTGCTAGCTTCTAAAATGAAACATAATTTGGGTCTCCGAGGACACAAGAAAAGCAGAAGGGAATTTCATCTCAAAGGCATCTACCACAAGACCAGCATCATTCTCTTCCCTGCATCCTGAATGCAAGCTCTCAGCATTGAGAAACTGGCCCTTGCTAGGATTGGGATTTAATATCTGGAAATACGAAATCATGTGAGACAGAGGTGCATCAGTAGTATGTGCAATAATATTGAGAATTTTTATTTTCATTCTCTCTCTGCCTGTCCATGTCTAGTAACCTCATTTGCAGAGTCATCACCTAGGGTGGCCTGCAGGATAAACAAGTCATCATCTTGGGAATACAAAAGACTATGATCACTCTTAGCTAATGCATTGTGAACAGGGCCACCAGCACTCCACTTCACAGCAGCTGCAGAGGAGCCTAGTGCAACCATAAGAAAGAAGAACATCAGCACTCATGTACTCAACCACCTCCTTACCTCATTGCTCCTTTCCTTGAAGGAACCTGAATATGCAGCCCAAAAGGCAGAGACTTAACATCAAATAGGAGTGTAATTAGACCAGAGACCATGAGCAGCCCAGTGTTAACCAAGAACTGAAACAATACATGTGTTCCTAGGTGAACTGTGACAAAACACATTCCAGTTCAAAAGAGAGAAAACTGTGGTACGTTAGTTAACGTTGATAGAGACAGAAAGCACAGAACACATGATGTTGCACTGTTTGTGATGGCAAGAAAGACGGCCCCAAGGCAGACAGTCAAATAAAAAAGAAAAAAGACATTGACAAGATTAACTGCTTATTGTGGTCAGAGTGTCCCTGCATTAGAGAATCTCAAAGCTCTTTGCCGATTAACCTGAGGTGAGCATTAGGCTACCCATTTTACAAGTGAGCTAAACTGGACCCAGAATAGTTACGGTCAAATAGAGTTAGTGACCAATCCAGGAAAAGACTGTAGGAGTCCTGATCATAGGTCCTCTGCTATATCCTGATGCTTGAAGGTATTCATTGGATTTCCCTTAATAAAACAATGAGGTATATGAGTAGATTACCGGCCTCTAGCAGCTTTATTAAGTGTCCTGTGACATCACCCCTAAACTGTTTAGTCACATAGCAAGTGGCATTAAAAGAAACCCCAAACCCTTGACACTTCCTGTAAGTGCTGTCCAAAACTAACATGGTGAGCCTGCCCTCAGTAACACCAGCCTTACACTGGAAACAGTTTTGTGGCCTGTTATTAACACAGTTTTGTGATTTCTTTGCAGTGTAATCAGAGCCTTTCCTCTCATCACATCCTGGAAACCACCGAGGTTTGAAGATGGCCGAAACACCAAAAGAATCAACAAGTAACATTGGACTGGAGGAAATGGGCACAGAGAGGCAAGAACCCAAAAAAGGTTGGTTCATGTGAGCTGGCCTATGGATAGACGTCTTCACATCTTGGGAGGGAGGGTTACATTGAGAGTCAGGCTGGCTTCCTGCAGTCTACCCTTACGGACCCTGTATACTTGGTGAGCAAGAATTACCCAGCCCTCTAGTTGCCTCATGTGGGAGGCTAATCAGTTACAGCTACTAAACAAACGATTTTTTACCCTAATAGAGCTTTCAGGCAAGTATTAGTCCTTTCTTACAGGCTTTGTGTTTAAAGCAATTCCTCCAAGCAGAGTTAGGGCCCACTGTTGAGCTGTGCTATGTTCATGCTGAAGATGAGGAAGCAAAGTTAGCATTAAGGCCCTTAGGAATCCAGATCTTCTCGCTCTTGGGTGAGTGCTATGACAGCTAGGCTATAGGGTCATATGTTACCTTTTGCACTCCCTGTCTCCCTCTCTGTCAGTCCAGTGAATTTTAAATTCATTTATCCCATCTATAGGACTGACTCAACCCAGAATAACTTCTAGCTTGGCAACCAGAGGCACTCTTATTGGACGTCAGCAACCTGGGATGACCCCTCCCAGGACAGGAAGGAGTTAAACCCAGGCCTCCTACTTCTAAGCAGATGCTTTTCTAACCTCTAGGCAGACAAGGTTAATCGGGTGAATCTGATATCTTTTATTAGACCGACTTAAATAGGTATTAATTCCATCCAGGAAGAGCACACACCAACTGCAGAGACTTCCTCAGCCTTATGAAGGGTTTTTAAACCCAAAAGCTTGCTAAAAATTTTTTCCAACTATTTAAGTTGGTCTAATAAAAGATATCAGATTCACCCAAAGAACCTTGTCTGCCTATGTCCTTAGACCAACACAGCTACAACCTACGCTCTTCTAACCTTTAGGATTTCATATGAAAGAGGCCACCTCCACCACTTCCTCCTTCAGCTCACTTCAAAAGAAAGCTGTGAGGCAGTGCTGTCTGCCATTACATTTTGTGGGGAACCCAGTCCTGTCTGCAAGGGTTCAGCATGCTCTGGGAATGCATACCAGATGAAGCCTTTCTAGGTTTTACATGGAGAAATGCTTTCTTTCTGGAGGCCAACCAGATATGTGCTGAGCTGCTCATCCCTGTCAAGACTGGGGAATTTCTGGGTGTGTGTAGGGATGCAACTCTGGGTCCCTGGAGAGCTTTAAAGTCTAATAGGAAGGTGTCTCTGGAGTTTAGGTGTCTCCAACTTCAAAGAACAGCTGAGTAGGGGGTTTCAGGATTGCAAATGTAATTGCCTGAAATCTGCCTAAACTCCCACTTCAGGCCCCCAAATCTGGCCCTAGGTGACTTTCCTCAAGGCCATACGGGAAGTTTGTTGGAAAGTTTGGAATGGTAGCTAGGTTGTCTGTATCCCAAGCTAGTGTCTTAATCACTGGGCAATTCTCCTTTAAGTGCTGCTATACCTAGGGTGTCTACACATGTGCCTGACTGCACAGTTGTTACTGCACAGTCATTTAGTACATGCTTTAGCTAAAGCCAGTACTAAATGATGGCACAGTAACAACTGGAACTGCTCAGTCCTGGTGCTGCATGGGTCATCGCCAACCCTACTCATTGCTACTGCGCAGTAGCAGCAGTGTCATGGTTCAAGCCTGCTCATGCTACATCCCCATAGAAATGAGCTACATCACTAGCTCATTGCTATGGCAATGTAGCATCTGGTGCAGATGCACCCATACAGTAGCTAAATCCAATATATGAAGGCCATGGGCATTAAAGTGCTTTTCCTTCCATTGCAGGGGTTTGGGTTGTAGCCGTGTTGGTCTAAGGACATAGGCAGACAAGGTTCCTTGGGTGAATTTGATATCTTTTATTAGACCAACTCAAATGGTTGGAGAATAGTTATTAAGCAAGGTTTCGGGTTCAAAAACCCTTTGTCAGGCTAAGGAAGCTTCAGCAGTTGGTGTGTGCTCTTCCTGGACCATTGTACATTCTTTGTTCTCGCTGCTTAGCTATACAGTTTATCTAATCCATGAAATATCCAGTCACCATGACCTCTGTGCCCTAAGTTTATTCCTTGTGCTGCTTATTTGATGAAGTATGCTTGTAGTAGGCAGCATTTCTGACCCTCTCCTGACATGACATAGCCCCTCAAGAGCAAGCCGGTACTCTGTTCTGCAAAAACCTACTGAGGCCTGATCTCACTGCTAACTCTCTCTCTTTCTCTTTCTCTCTCCAATGTTTAGAGCAGAAAACATTTACAGTGGAAGAAGCTGTGGAAACCATCGGGTTTGGGAGGTTTCATATAGCACTTTTCCTGATTATGGGCAGCACTGGCGTAGGTTTTTACCATCTACTAACTTGATCCTAACCGTCCTCTTATCAGTATCCTGCCTGCTGTTGTCAAACGGAAATCATGGACTGTGTGGCGTAGATTCAGATCTCACTCACCATTGAGTTAATGGGCTCAAGGGGGGGAAATGGAGCCAGCATTTATTCTGCTTCACTCTCTTTCTGGTTGTTCATTGTTTAGCAAACAGTACAAGTAAGCATACAAATACCCTTGTTATCATCTAGCATTAGACCCAAGGGATATGGAGCAAGACAGTACCAAATGCTGTTGTTAGCACAAGGTGCTATCATTTGAGCTGAAGAAATGGCTTCACTGGCTATGAGTAAATAGCACACTCTTGTCTCTACTGCTGAGGCCAGCTATGAGAGGGGGACAGGACTGTGCATGTTAAAAAAGTGAAGTATTATTGCACTTGATGGCCTAGTCTTTCAAAAATGAGTAAATAGGGTTAGGCTCCAAAGTGCATAAGTGGCCCTAAGCAAGGTGATCTGCTTTTCAAAGTGTCTGGAGGACAGAATGGTTGTCATTGTCCATATTGAATCCACTTGGTCAGAGCCTCTTTTTCAGGGGAGGAGTCTTTCAGTCTCCACCCAGAGATGAGAAATTAGGTGAGAAGCCTTCCTTGTGGTGCCACATTTTTCCGAGATTCTCAGACAAGACAATAAAGATTGGGTCCTGCCCTCTTGGCCTTGCTTTGTAAGTGATTCTGTCCTGTGAGAGTTCAGGACATCAGTGGCAATAATATTGAGAATTTTTATTCTCAATATTTATGCTGCAGGGAGGACCTAGAACTCCCAGTCATTATATCAGTGGAGATCAGGCGTACTGCAGACAGGCTTTGACATACTCTGTTTTGGGGGAGGAAGGAGGAGATGCCAATCCCCTATTCCTTACATTCCCCTTGAATGATTATCCAGATTGTCCAGTTATCCAAATGAATGTCCTTGACATACCAGAGCACCTGGGTTCCAGCCCTAGCCTGACTGGACTTTCTCTCCCAACACATAAGAAACACTGCTCTTTTGCTGAGGTTGGATCTCACCCTTGCTTAATGTGTGTATTTGTTCCTCAAGGTGGCTGAAGCCATGGAGATCATGCTAATAGCTGTTGTTTCTCCACTCATCCGCTGTGAGTGGCAGCTTCAAGACTGGCAGGTGGCTTTAGTGACAACGGTGAGTGGCTCACATCATCCCCCTTTACCCTGTCCTCTCTGTTACCATTGTTGGGGCGTGGTTGTTGGTTTAGTTTTATTGCACACTTTACAAGAGCAGAGGCAGCTCAGCTGCAATGGTAATGAGGGCCATATAAGTAGGGACCTACTCAAAGTGAAACTTCATGGATTTTGTGGAAATTGCAAAATTGGGCAATCTATGAGAAATCCATGGACCCCCCCCCCCAAAAAAAACCCAAAAAAACCCCAAAACCCCAAACAAACACAAAAATTTACTAAAAATAAAATGCTGGCTCCTCAGTGGGAGCCAGCAGTCCTCCCAGCCACACAGCCCACCAGGGGAAAGAGGGGGTAGGGAGGGGCGGCTGCTGGCACACAGGCGGGCAGGGCCACTGGGGCCTCTTGGCCAATCAGAGGCATGGGGGGGGGGGGCATATGATAAGCCCTCAAAAATGGCAGTCAGCCCTGCAATCTGCCCATGAAATTGGCCGCCTGCCTCCTTGAGTTGGTTAGGCCCTTACATATAAGCACCTAAATAGAAAACCAGCACCCAGTTTTTATATATTTACTTATAGATGCTTTGAAGGCTCATCTTTGCATTGTCTGAATATACCATAGACATTAATGAATTCATGGCAGGTCTTCATAATACAATGCAGGGTTGAGCAGAGACACCTAGCTCTAAATGAGCCAGCTCAGGTACCAGAAGTAGTGCTGGTGACCTGTAGTGGTCCATCAGGGGCTTACTAGCCCTGCTGAGAAGTGGAATATATTAGCCTGGACAAAGTGCCATGCTAGTGTGGTTATGTTGCTTCTGTACCCAAGTTAGCTTGTGTATTTCTACACAGCACTGAATTGCACAGTGCAAATGCATTCTCTATCTCCTAGCAGCCCTTTGAGGGAAGGAATTGTTGTCACTCACCAGAAAAAATGAGTGACTTGCCCTGGGTCACAGGGAAAACTTGTGACAGAGCTAAGGTTAGAAGCCAGATCTTCTGAGTCCAGTTACTCCATCTTAAGCCATTTTCTTTCCAAAGGCTTGGTATCATTCATCAGGAGGATCAGAACTGAAATAGTGAGGGAGGCTGCCAGTTTGGATGAAGGCACCTTATAAAAACTGTGCATGCTGACTTTGTGTCTGACTCAGGTCACTCTTGTTAGTGCCTCTATTTCAGAAGCAACCACAAATTTAAGAGCAGTGCAGCAAATAATTTTGAGGTGTGGGAACCCCCAGCTAATTAACTATATGTTGTTTTGCTGCCTCACAGATGGTGTTTTTTGGCTATATGATATTCAGTATACTCCTTGGATTGCTAGCTGACAGGTACGGTCGCTGGAAGGTGAGTGAGTGTTCTCAAACTTTCCATTTTACTTACTATTAAGTGTTCAAGCCAATCTCACAGGAAAACTGTAACAATAAGATTGGCTTTTATGTGATTCTTGAGATGTACCATACTCTTTACAAGCATAACCCAAACAATCCTCTCAACATCCCTGTTGTTATTTTTGCATACCCTTACCCAAGGACACAAAGTGACTCACAGGCAGGACTGGAATGCAATCTGGGGCGATTTTTCAAACATGGGCCCCTAGTTATGCCTCCAAAAACATAGAACATGGTGAGCATCAATACAGGATGTGCAAACTATTAAAAAGTTACTACCCCACTTCTGTACCCCATGTATTTCCAGTATTAGAAGTGTTTCCAGGAGACTGGTCCCTGGCCCCTTTCAAGATGGGAAACCAGGCTCTATGAATGTAGACACTGGTGACAGGGAATCTAGACTGTGTAGTGTAGTTGAGTAGTGGGAGGTTGAAGCATTTAAAAATGAACAAGGTAACATTAACATCAACAGGATGCAAAGCTGTGGATCTTTGGCTCTTTTTGTTTCCCCTTCAGCTTGCTCTAAAGCCCATTAAAAGACTTGTAGCATGAGTTTGCACTGTGGTAGCTGTATGCCCAGTCAGAGACACTCCTGAGCATGCCCTGCCCACCCATTCCTGCTCCAAACCTAGAAATGTGGTTGTAAGGCCACTCCAAGGTTAACCCAAGGGCCACTCACAAGTACTCCAGAGACCGAGATCTCTGAGTAGCTTTAGGGCAGGGGTGGGCAAAATGCGGCCCGTGGGCCAGATGCGGCCCACCAGGCCATTCTAGTCAGCCTGCGAGGCCCCTAAGAAATTTAGAAAATTAATATTTATCTGCCCTTGGCTCCTTGTCATGCAGCCCTCAATGGCTTGCCAAAACTCAGTAAGTGGTCCTTCACCCGAAATAATTGCCTGTCCCTGCCTTAGGGGGACACTTCTGATGGATGCCTTTCCAGGTCCACACAGGAAGAGTTGAGTTGGGTCTGTTTGGAAGCATTTCTGCCAGGAGACATGCTGGCACTATGGTATAAATCAGGGTTGCCAACCCATGACACATGCCAAAAGTTGTACGTGGCAGTCTGGGAAGGGAACATGCAGCATAGCAGCAGATATAGCAGGAAGCAGAAAGCAGAGGAGAATATTAGGCTGGGAACACAGGTCTGGGAGCAGAAGGGGGAGCAGCAGACGGGGCAGGGGAAGGGGATCAGAGTGGCACTTGGGAAGGGTGGGCAGGTAATTTGTGACACATCTGCCAAAAAAAGGTTGGCCCCAACTGGTGCAGACAGACCCGTAGAGACATCAGCTGGCTTTGGATCAGGTGCTTTAAGAAGCCAGCTTGGAAGAATGAGATTATGGAAATTTTTGTGCCAGCTCAACTGGAGGTGGTGCTCACCAAGCAGAAGTGTTTGCCCACCGCTGTTCATTTCAGCAGACTCCCAGACACCTGCACTTGGAACGTTTGAATGGGGTCTGCTGATTTCTGTTTTACTAACAAATACCTGCTTAAAGTGCTCTCTTGAACAGGACGATATCCTGGATTGGGGCTTAATTTTTTTTCCATTCTGACCTCTCCCTTTCAGATTCTGCTGATCTCTTTCCTGTGGGGGGCCTATTTCTCCTTGCTGACATCATTTTCTCCATCCTACATCTGGTTTGTTTTCCTCCGAGCCATGGTAGGATGTGGCGTGTCCGGCCATGCACAAGGGTAAAGTTGTACTTCAAGCATTATGGCACTCGTGGCAGCAATAAGTATATAAAAATCCAGAACATCTGGTATGAGGGAAAGGTTGTCTGAATGCTACCTATGTCCTACTTGACTGGTTAAGTGGCATTTATCAAGTAGATAATCTGTTTTGAAATTGTGTGTGTGTATGTGTAGGGATGGGGAGGGTAGGAGAAGGGATAAGTGGTGAGGAAAACAGCAAAAAAAAATAAAATTGGGGTGTCAAAATGCTTATCTCATTGAAATTTTCCAATTGGTGTGACTGATAATCAAATTAATTTCACTATCATGAAACTCAAAAGAGAAACAATCTGTAAGAGATGTTAACTCAAAGTACCCAGACTATGAATTACTTTGAAATGATTTTGTTAGTCTGTTAAAAATAACGTAACTCTTTTAAAGTACAGGTTTCCCTTGTCAACTGCTGGGGTTAGGTTCCTGAAAGTTCCTGTGTTTGGCAAAACCATGGTTGGCAAGACAAAAGGCTTATGGGAAAAACAGCAGGTGGCAGGCTGATGTGCAACCACAGAAAACCATGGTTACTCAAAACTGTATACTGTGGTAGCCAAAATGGCATATAGAGTATTAAGCATGGATACTCAAAACCGTGGTTGGCAAGGGAAACCTGTATACTGTTCTATAGGGTAAGAGTTCAGGCCATGGTAGCCTGTGACTGGTTCAGGCTAAAATTTCATAGGCCTGAGGAGCCATTAGCTCTTCTAGACTTAAGTCCAGATTACCATCTTTTCTCAGATATAACACACATCTTTTTCTCCAAAGTAGCCCTTCAACATTAGAGTGCACGTCTTAAGCGGGGAAGCTCGGGGTGGGAGGGGTGGGGGTGGGGTTGGAAAAGAAGCCTGCCTGGAGACACTACATGCCGTAGCTATTGGCTGAGCATCGTAGCTTGGACTGAGGCATCAAGTGAGCTGCAACAGTATCTTGATGAGACTAGTGATGTGGAAACAACACTTTATTTATAGGAACTTATATAGAGAAGTACTTATAGTATAGAACTAAACATTTTGCTACTGCCCTTGAATGTGTCTAGGGCCTAACTTTATGTGATACAGAGTAAGCCGACTAGAAACATAGAGTATCCAGGAAGTGTGGCAAGCCAAGAGGCAATCTGAATGAAGCAGCTGGCACCAGGAACTTTCTAGTGCCACACTTCCTGGACACTCCATGTTCCCATTTGTCACGCAGTTGGCCATGACTTTGAAAAAAAACATTTTTTTCTACATTCTGCCTTCCAAAAAAGAAGATTGGGGGGGGGGGGGGGTGGGAGGGGGAAGAGGAAGGAAGAAGAAGGGACATGTTATATTATGTGAGAAAATATTATAATATATCCCATAGCATTACACTTGGCTTCCCACATGCTGATCCTTATATACTGTCAAGGTGGAGGAAAGGGAACTCAACAGAGAGACAGTCAGCAAGAGGCCTCTTAAGTGGGGGAGGAATGAGCAGGAATTAAAGGAAAATTCCCATGTTGTCTTGAAGGTAATACTTCACAATTTCATTGAACCTTGCCAATCTGACTGGAGGTTTATATAGCAATTCCCCCCAAAATTATGCAGTCTAGAAAAGAATGGGACCAATACTTTACATTACATATTAATGAGTGCATTAGTAAGTGTACCGACAAGGTTCTTTGGTAAATCTGATATCCTTTCTTAGACCAACTCAAATAGTTAGTAAGTGTATGTTTTATTAAGGACATATATAAATGGCTAATGGCTATTGAAAGGCTACTCAAATGTAAAAAACAAACTTTGCACTATGGTTTAAATAATGAACGATTGCTTTAGTAACATACACAATTTCCACTGAAATGTAAATTGAGTGCAAATTGAGGAACTTCACTGTTACATGTTTATTGACAATGAAATCTAAAATTGATTGAGCTGGCACCTTATTTGTATATAAATTGTCATTCTCTTTGTGTGTGTGTGTGTGTGTCTACGTTTCAGGCTTATCATAAAAACTGAATTTTTGCCTACAAAATACAGAGGATATATGTTGCCCTTATCTCAGGTAAGATTAGGTATGTTACTAAATCTCCTAGACCAGAATCCCAGGAGATTTTGTGTGTCCAAAAATTCTGGAACTAAAATCTCAGCCTCCTTTAATGAGTTCCAGAATATCTGAATATGTATTGCACATAGTGTGTATTCTGAATTATTAAACACATTTATTTGGGTGTGGGTGTATATGTGCGTGCAGAAGAGAAGCAATTTCTTTTCTAACAATTGGATGCTCCATACATTGCACTGAGACATTGATTGATAGCTGACATCCAACCTTTTGCTTACAATGTTTATACATGTGTTGCCCACTTCAGGAAGACTGACATTGACAGGCTGTCAGTCAGGAGTGAGGGTCAACAGCTGAATCAGTTTCCTTGATAAAACTATATGCACAGCAGCTAAGAATTGCAGAAAGAATAAGTTCAATGTCACGCTGCACCTAGGGAGACTGGACTCCCAGTTTGGAACTATCAGCACTAAACTGGGGGCTGGTCCAATGTGATTTAATTTTATGCTCCAGCTTTTTATATATTTGTAAACCAGAATTCAAAACACATCTCAGATTATAAGAAGTGATGAATGATGTGGTCTCATACTAGTTGTATATGTACACCAGGCCTGTGCAAAGTGGCTAGTATTTGCTTCGGATTCAGATTCAGCCAGTTCGGGGGACAATGATTTAATTTGGTGATTCAAATCACTGTCTCAATTTGATTCGGCCGAATCAGCCAGGCCAGGTCCATCCCCCACCCCTCTCCCAGCCCAGCAATGGCTGCCCCAGCTCCCAGCACTTGGGAAAAAGAAAAAGCTCTGGCTCAGTGGGTGCTGCTGGGCAGGGGACAATCCCTGCTGCCCCCCACTGCCCCATGCTGCATGAGGAGCTCTGCACAAGCCTCCTGATGCCCCTGTGCTCCCCCAGCCCTCCCCAAACAGGTGCCTTGCATGGGCCAGCTCCAGCCCTTTAAGAAATAAACAAAAACCCAAAAATCCCTAGGACTCACCGCTCCTGGTGGCGGGGGGTGATCCCTCTGCACCACGTGGGGAGCTTTGCACAAGCCCCCGAAACCCCGAGGCCACTGCAGGAGTGGTGATTCTTCCAAAGATTCGGAGAGCTTTGAATCGAATCGGATCTTTTAATTGGTCCCCTGATTCAATTCGGATTTGGAGATTCAGCCACCAAATTGGGCCGAATCTCCTCTGAATCGAATCACCACCCAAAGCTTCGCACAGCCTTAATGTACACATCAAAACATGTTCAAAAGGGGCTTAAACAGGGAAATTCTCAAAGAACTGAGAGTCAGGAGTGTGCAGTTTAATACTTGCAGGTTAGGATTGGAATAATTGTTACTGCTTAACAGGAGCAGAATAAGACTAGAGCTCCTTGAATTATTTGTGAATGTTTTATTCAATGGGTTTAAGGCCTTTCCATGTGGAAATTATCTGTAAAGCATTCGTGCTGCTTATGCATTTCTCTGATTTTTCTACCAATAGTTTACAGAGATAAATGTTGGCCTCTGCCTTGCCCATGGGTTTGGTGCCAATGAGTGTTTGATTATCATGTGATTCTCTACTTGACCCACAGGATTGATCATTGTTTCTCATTTGTCATTTTTGGATTACCTAAGATTTCTAAATAAGAGCTATTCTTTACTTTTGCTTGCAGATTACCCAATAACAGAGTACAGTCTTCACAACTTGGCTTGCTGTTTGCCATTATTTAGATCTTGGATGAATAGGCTTCCAAATATAGAGCCAGATTCTTCCTTGATGTAAATTGGCATTGATTTTGATGGAGCCAGACCAATGTACAGCAGTGGAAATCTGGCCAATTATTTGCACAGGTGTTCATGACTGAATTATCTACTGCTATAGACATTCGTACGAGAAAAAGTTTGTTTATATTAATGTTTGAGAGTGAGCTAGTAAAAAGGCTCATGAATCGCAGCATCAAGGGACTTTATTTTGCAATAATAACCACCCCTGGTTATCTATATTCATGAAGATTAGAATGAAACTATCCTGAGCCTTTGTCTCAGCTCTCCCCTAAAATTCAACTGTGTTGGCAGTGCACATGCTGGTGGAGTTTGAGCCATATCTCTCCCAGAATATGAATCTATAGTGGGAGAAGGCTGCTCAGACTGAAAGAGAGCACAGAAGGTTGAAACAGACCTGCCACCCTAATTACTTCCTTTCTCCTAACCTATGGCTTTCTCTTTGAAAGGTGTTCTGGTTGGCAGGTTCCCTATTAATTATTGGATTGGCATCAGTGGTTAACCCAACCATAGGCTGGCGCTGGCTGATCCGAATTGCCTCTATTCCTGGTGTCATTCTTATCATTGTGTTTAAGGTAAGGAAAAACCCTTCTGCCGTTCACCCAAAAGGACACAATAGGTCCAGAATTTCTAAGTACACTTAGCCAACATTAGGTCCTGTTAGCTTGACCCCACCATTGCCCCTCTCTCCACCAGAACCCAAAAAATCCTTGCATGGGGATAGACTTGAAAAGACCCAGGTCCTTTGTAAAATGCTAGATTTGTCACCAGGAAGGTATTGCCCCCTCAAGAAATCATCTTCTTGCAGCTTGGCTGCTTGTCTGGCATCATTCTGCCCCACAGCAGCATCCCACGATCAAAACATGCCAGTCCCTTGGATTCATATAATGTCTTCTACCATTTATAATGAGAATTAGGGAGGGCATATATACACATACATGAGAATAGAGTGGGTGGAATCTTTCAGGGATCCACAGGAATTAAGATCTTTCTGCAGTTCAGACCCTAGGAAAACTAAAAATCCATTGCTGTGAGCCTTGTTCACATCTCTCTCTTCCGAGGAATAATTCACAAGAAAAAGCATACCAAACAAAATCAGCTTTTTGCCAGATTGAAGTTGCCTGGTATTCATTATTTAACTATATAAAATGATATGTCTAGATCAGGGGAACATTTGATGTCTACGGCTGTCTGTGAACAGTTCTGTATTTATACCATTATTTGAGGAGTATTTATACCATTACTAATGCTCTTTGATTAGTCAAATAAATAAGAAGGAAGTTAAAATTCAGGTTTCTGATCAAATGAGTATACATGTACATCTGAGATGACTACATATGCATTCAAATATAAATGATAATTTCTGTAAATACCATGGGTCTTTGGAATTTAACTGAAAATTGTGTAATTCAAGCTAGACACCATGATTTTTTTTAGTGGTAATACCATAAAAGAGGCAGAAGCACAGTGAATGAAATTCTTTAAAAAGTTCAAACAAATGTTTTTGAATGTCCGCCCGATTCTGCTCTTTATTCCAATAATATGCCTATTTTGTGATGCATTTGAGGGGTGACTGAACCATTGTGGTGAAACCAATGCCTCCTAGTTTTGCCTGTTCCATGATTTTAATGCAGAATCTATTTGAAGCTTGAGAATTTTTTGTTAATAGTCCCATATTAAAAATGTAATGAAGTAGAAGTATTGTTACAGCTATGATAGTTCAGGAAATGTACAAAAGGTAAGGGTGTTTTGTCATATCTTTTATTGGACTAGTTGAATATTTGGAAGAGATGTTGGACAAGCTTTTGGGCACTAAGTACCCATCTTCAAATATGAGAAAGATGCAGATACAGGCTGAACTTAACAACAACAACAAAGATTTGTGTTCCATAGTTACACGAAGTTAAAAACAGACCATTTCCTCTGTATCTGCCTCTTTTTCAGATCTGGAGAAAAGCACTTCATATGCACAAGCTTGTGCGAAATCTCTCCCCACTATACAGTTGACCCAATAAAAGATAACACAAAAAGGTCTTACTTCCCATCTTAAAATGTTTGAATCAAGTTACATGTTTCATTAATACTATTATATAAGTATTTTGTCTGGTTTTAAAACATGTCTTTTATTTTTGTTTATTGAATGCCCTAGAATTGCTGTGTAATGGTGCTTGTTTTCTCTCTCCATTCTGTGAGAACACTTTGCAGATGTGCAAGGGATTATTCCTATCTAAAGTCCTTACATGGCCCTATTAATGTACTGGTCCAAGTTCTCAGTTTGAGTAGATCAGTATTGCTTCCCTGAATGATGCTACACCTATTATAGTATCCTACTGTACTGTTGCTGTAGGAGAAGGGTGCTTTATATCCAAAAACTTGTCAACTTCCTCTGCCAACTGTATGGTTGGTTCAATAAAAGATATCACAAATAAAAACCCTTGACTTTGCTACATGTATTTATAACCACTTAGCATCTAGCTTGATGTTAACAAATGTACATTCTCAGTAGAGTGGAAAACTGAACCTGGTAGCTCAGTATTGACCTCAACCAGGGTGGCAGGCTATTTGGGGTGCTGCTAGAGCCTTTGAAGGGTGCCGCAAGGTGTGAGGCAGGCAAGGTTGTTTGGGTAGAGGTGATGTCTTTTATTAGACCAACTGAGTAGTTGGAAAAAAGTTCTTTGCAAGGTTTCAAGCACAGTCATCCTTCTACAGGCATAGAGAGTCTCTGATTGCACCTGAAAGCTTGCAAAGAACTTTTTTCCAACTTCTCAGTTGGTCTAATAAAAGATACCACATCTACCCAAAGAACCTTGCCTGTCTATATCCTTAGGCCAACATGGCTACAACCAAAACCCCAGCAACAAGGTGTGAGGAGATAAGTGAAGTATAATGAGACAAACCGAAAAGCCAGGGTACCTGGATGATGTCCCACCCCTACTGCCCAGCCCCTATTCAGAGAGGTAAGAACTGTAATATATAAATTAGTTTTTGAAATGGAGTGACACGTAATTCAAGTTATAGAGGGGTGCCTCAAGTCCAGTGAGGGGTGCCCTGAGTTCAAAAAGTTTGAGAACCAGTGCTGTAGATAGCAGAAAGAAAAGAAAAAGAAAAAGGAAAATCCAGTCCGTAGTGGGCTCAATTCTACTTCCCATAGGTTCAAGATATGAAACATATAAAACCTCTTCCTAACCAGCCTGTATTTGCAGTTCATTCCAGAATCTGCCCGGTTCAACGTATCCATTGGAAATAACAAAGCGGCCATTGAAACATTAGAGCGGATTGCCAGGATTAACCGCTCAGTAATGCCCGAAGGGATCTTAGTGGAGTCTGTTAATGTAAGAGATAAAACATCTTCTATTATGTTGTTGGTTGGATGGGGTCAAGGAGATAGAATTATCAGGATTTTAGGGGATGGGGCTAGATTGCTAAACTTCTGCTTTTATTCTGAGCTTTTCTGCTGTGTTGGGTTTCATTCCAGTGGAGTATTGAATGGTATGAGGCAGAAGACAGTGTTTCTGTTGGAGGTGATAATCTAGGCTACTTTACTTGAAAGGACTTATTTTTTACAACCACCTTCTTCATTCAAATTAACAGTGTGTTGGGAAGCAGTTTGCTATTGTGTCCATGAAAAAAAAAAAGCATTCAGGAGAGCACTCTTGAGTTTACCCATTGACATCCCCAAGACTTTTCTTACAGGCTGACAGATCTGAAGGCAGGGATCTCACACCTACCCTCTCCTTGAAGAGTGGTTTGTTAAGAGGCTGTTTTCCTCAAAGGGACTTTCTAGGGTACAGAAATAACCAATACCTTCATGCAAGAATGTAGTGTTTAAGAGAACGCAGGGGGTGCATCCAGAGAAGTGCTCACCTGCGGTTTGCAGCACCTTAAACTGCAAACGGGCACGTGCAATTTGCAGCACGGCATCAAAATTTAATACCAGCAGCTCCAAGTATAAAAAAAACTGTGCCAAAAAAGCAGCATGGCACATGCTCCAGGAATATGCACCAGCAGACATGGAGGCTTGGCCCTTCAGGGAGATGCTTTGGCTGCTGGCCAGAGTGTCTCCCTTCCTTTAGGTGTCCCCCAGCTCCTCCAGCATGATGGGAGCTGGGAGGAGTGGGGAAACAGGAGTTTCCCCAAAGCAGGGCAATTTGCCCCACACCAAACTGCATGTGCAGGGTTGTGTACTGCGGCAAAAAGTAGTGGCACAAGTTTGTGCCACTATTTTTTTCCCTGCTGCAAGCGCACACCCCTGCATATGGGGAAGTACTTGGGGAATCAGTATCTCATCTCAGGGAGAGACCACGGCTCCAGGAAATAATTCTGGACATTTCCAAAGATTGGGCTTTACCTTGGATCTGAGGAAACTGTAGATTGTTGTCCTGAATCAGTGATTATCAGCATCACCTCTGGTATTAGTGAGGTTCCCCGTGCAGCCACAGGGCATGGTAGCAGCAATTCTAGAGGACATAGTTCTACATGGGGAGCTGAAAAATGTCCTACTCCCCTTGCAGCCTCAGCTCTCACTTGTAAGTTGGATACCCGGCACCTATTCCTCTGGTCAGTGAACTGATAGATTTGCACTGGGAGGTTCAAATAAGACAATCCAATGTCAGGGTTAGACTGAGCTTAGCATGGCTTTGCACATTGTGAGGGGCTTATATGAATGACCAAATGGTTCAGGGCAACATAGGCAGACCAAGAGTGGAAAGTACTCATAAACTCATTGGAAATGAGGGAAATCAGTTCAGTTCCAGCACAACAACTACGTGTAAGTCACAACCAGCAACTAGAGGGAGTGGAGCACATGGAAGCCTGCTCTTTACTGATTACAATCAATCCAGACCTACTTGTCAGAAGCAGAGCTGCCATGGTGGTCTGGTTGAGGAAGACACAAATCCAAGTGGCCAAAGCCCGTCCTCAAAAATCATCACCCACTTCATTGAGGTCTCTTGTAGGCACGTCTGCTCTTTATCAAGCCCTATAGGCACTTAGATCTGGGACAGAAGTTGCATAAATTGGTTTGAGCTCAATCAGTTAAGTCTGCTGCTACATTCAACTAGGTTTATCTCAAACTGGTTTTGGCCATTTTGAAACTGGTTTATGTGCGCTGAACTTCTGTTCTGTTACAGGTTGCAACCAGTTTCTGATCACTTAAACTGGTTTGTGTAATGTTTGTGCCTAGCCTTATTGTTGTCCTTGGCATTTCATGTGAAGTGGTACTGTTGTAGAGGCAAACAATTAGATTTAACCAGAGAAGCCTTCCTTGTGAGCTTAGTTGAATTTCTGTAATAAAATCTTACTGGCTTTGTGACGGCTTTTGTTAAAGTTATGCACAAATCCATGTTAAACAAAGAAAGAAAATTAACTTGAAATATCCATGTGAACTCATCTCCCTGTGGATTCTTTGAGGATTAACTGCCTCTTGTCAATTTTGGGACAGCAAGAATCTCACCCTAGACAAACCAATCCCATAGCTGTTATTGTTAATCTTCCCTTGTATAGCTGTTAGCTCAGATTTTGACACCTGGTAGGTACCATAATCCAAAAGCAAATGTCCAGCTTCAGACTTATGACTCTGTGTCTTTTAACATCATTTTATATCTTGTTATGCAGAAGGGAACAATGCAAGTGTCAATTAAGACAGCATTAGACCAAGTAGAAACAAATGAGTATTCACCTAACATCTTCTAAAATAGCCTGTGATTCATCCAGTATTTTCATAGATTTCATAGATTTCATAGACATTAGGGCTGGAAGGGACCTCGGAAGATCATCGAGTCCAGCCCCCCGCCCAAAGGGCAGGACGTCAGCTGGGGTCATAGGATCCCAGCAAGATAAGCATCCAGTTTCATCATGAAGGTGTTCAATGAAGGCGCTTGAACAACCTCCGGCGGCAGGCTGTTCCAGACTTTGGGGGCTCGGACAGTAAAGAAATTCTTCCTTATGTCCAGCCTGAAACGATCTTGTAGTAGTTTGTGACCATTCGTCCTCGTCATCCCTTGTGGCGCTCTGGTGAACAAACGTTCCCCTAGATACTGGTGATCACCCCTGATAAACTTGTGGGTGGCCATCAGATCACCCCTGAGCCTGCGCTTTTCCAGGCTAAAGAGCCCCAGGGCTCTCAGCCTGTCATCGTAGGGTCTGCTTCCCTGACCCCTGATCATGCGCATGGCTCTTCTCTGGACTCTCTCAAGCTTCTCCACATCCTTTTTGAATTGTGGAGCCCAAAACTGGATGCAATACTCCAGCTGCGGCCTCACTAAGGCCGAGTACAGGGGGAGAATGACGTCCCGGGATTTGCTTGAGAAGCATCTATGGATGCAAGCCAGCGTTTTGGTCGCTTTACTAGCCGCAGCATCGCATTGCAGGCTCATGTTCATCTTGTGGTCAATGATGACCCCCAAGTCTCTTTCTTCCATAGTGCTAGCCAACATAGCACTGCCGAGCCTATAAGGATGCTGCGGGTTTTTCTTCCCAAGGTGGAGAACCTTGCATTTATCGGCGTTGAACACCATCAGATTCTCATCCGCCCACTTGCTGAGCCTGTCCAGGTCAGCCTGGATCACCCGCCTGTCTTCTGGCGTGGATGCTTTGCCCCAAAGTTTGGTGTCATCGGCGAACTTGGCCAGTCCGCTGACTCCAGTGTCCACATCGCTAATGAAGATGTTGAACAGTATGGGTCCAAGGACAGAGCCCTGGGGGACCCCACTGGTCACAGGACACCACGATGAGTGACTTCCATCAATTACTACCCTCTGGGTCCGACCCCGGAGCCAATTTTCCAGCCAGTGGATCGTGGGGGACCCAAGGCGACAATTGGCCAGTTTCTCCAAGAGACGATCATGGGACACCAGATCGAAGGCTTTTTTGAAGTCAAGATATATGACATCAATCTCATCTCCCTTGTCCAGGTGATAGGTCACCTGGTCGTAGAAGGAAATGAGATTGGTCAAGCAAGACCTACCCGCAACAAACCCGTGCTGGCTATCCCTTAAGATGTTGGCGTCGGCCAGTCCATTAAGGATGGCCTCCTTAATAAACTTTTCTAAGATCTTCCCCGGGATAGAAGTCAGGCTGATGGGCCTATAGTTAGCCGGATCCACTTTCCTCCCTTTCTTGAAGATAGGCACCACGTTGGCCTTCTTCCAGTCTTCGGGCACTACACCAGAGCGCCAAGAGTTTTCAAAGATCCGCGCTAGAGGCTGGGCTATGATGCTCGCCAGCTCCTTGAGTACCCTGGGGTGAAGATTGTCAGGGCCGGCTGACTTGAAGGTATCCAGCTTCTCAAGATGTTCCTTCACAAAGTCAGCATTAATGGAGGGCAGGGGATCACCCTCACCCGGACTTCCCGGCCCTGTAGCAGGCACAGGCGTCCCATGGGGCTGATGTAAGACCGACGCAAAGTACCTATTTAATAGGTTGGTTTTTTCCTGGGCATCAGTTGTCAGTTGCCCCATCTGGTTCAGCAGGGGTCCAACGTTGCCCCTGCTTTTCCTCCGGCTCCCCACATATCTGAAAAAGGACTTTTTATTGTCCTTGATGCTCAAAGCTAGCTGGAGTTCAGTTGCAGCCTTGGCTTTCCTGGTCTGCTCCCTACAGGACTGGACCAGCGCAGAATAATCCTCCTTGGAGGTGACTCCCATCCTCCATCCTTTGTAGGCCTTTCTTTTTAGCCTCAGGAGGTCTGCTAGGTCCCTGGAGAGCCAGGGGGGCTGCTGTGCCCTCTTGCTGCCTTTCCTCCGAGATGGAATAGACTTAGTTTGTGCGTTGAGGATCGCTCCCTTGAGGAGCAACCACTCTTCTTGAACTCCCCTCTCCCTGCGGTCACAGTCCCTTAGGGCCTCACTGACAAGCCTCCTGAGCTTGTCAGTTGGCTTTCCTGAAGTCATGGACTTGCGTGTTGCTGACCGACTTGCCAGCTTTTTGGCGGATGGTGAAGGTGATCAGCTCGTGGTCGCTGTCACCCAGCTTCCCATCGATCACTAGGTCGCCGACTAGGTCCTCCCCAGTAGCCAGCACCAGGTCGAGCAGCGCTTTGCCTCTCGTTGGCCCATAGACTTCTTGAGTCAGGTAGAGGTCATCCACGCACGAGAGGAAGCTCTGCGACCGCTCAGATTTTGCTGAGCGATCCTCCCACGAGATGTCTGGGTAATTGAAGTCACCCATGACAACCATGGTCCTGGAGCAAGCCACCTCAGCCAGGTCCTGGGCAAACTCCTGGTCTAGCTCAGGACTTTGGGTGGGAGGTCTGTAATAGACTCCCACCATTGTGTCCCCTGTGCCGTGTTCCCCACGGATTTTAACCCAGAGGGTCTCCAGCCGTCCACCCTGGTCGCCAATATCGGCTTGCAGGGACGCGTAGCTTTCCTTAACATAGAGAGCTACACCCCCGCCCCTTTTCTCTACACGATCCCTCCTGTACAGGGTATAGCCATCTATCCCCGTGGTCCAGTCATGGGTGGAGTCCCACCAGGTCTCCGTGATCCCTATGACATCGTAATTTCTATGAGAGCAGAGCCCTGTGCATGTGGGACACCTGTTCAAGGCACCAGGGCTGCACAGGATGGTGGCCTTATTCCCCACCCTCCCCACAAACACTTAAATACAGATCCTCTCCATGTTCTTCTCTTCAGTTTCTGTGGTCCTTGTGGTGTGGGAGTGTGTTTATGTGTCTACCTTATGCTTCTGCAAACCTGATAAAATCATAACAACAGGCCACATCTACACAAGATGCTGACTGTGTAGTTGTTACTGCTCAATCATTTAGTACTTTTACACACAAGTACTAAATGACTGCACAGTAATCAGCATTACTGTGCAGTAGCATCCCCAATGGCTTTTTGGTGATGCTGACTGCACAGTAGTTTGTTACTACTGCGCAGTAGCGTCGCATCACGCTTTGTGCCATGCGATGCTACTGTACAATAGTAATGAGCTACTACACAGCCAGTGTCTTGTGTAGATGCAGCCACAGGGTGGGAAGGGCCTCTAGGATTGTCTAGAACAGCAGTTGGCAACCTTTTTGGGCTGTGGGCTGGAGTAACCCAGTTCTAATCAGGTGATCCTGACCCAGCCACTGCCACTTTTCCCCGGGATGGCACAGAGAAAGCACCTGCAGCTGGTGCTTTTCCCTGTCCAGTTGAGGAAAACAACAGCTGCTGAAAACCCCCAGTTGTCAAATGCTGATAAAGCCTCACATCTGTGGGCTGGTTCAAATGGCTCTGCAGGCTGAATCTCGCCCATGAGCTGTAGGTTGTCAACGCCTGATCTAGAGTGTTTTAGGGTGTAGACATATAGGCTGCCTATACACGTGCTCGAGGAGGGTCATTTTAATTAAAGCAGTTACCAGCAAGCTGATCTGATTAAAACACATTATCCTCATGTGTATTAAGCCTCCACATGTTAAAAAATGACTGTGGGACCTGATTAATTGAGTCTGCTCTTATGTGTTCTAATTACAACATGAACCAGCATGTCTATAGGCAGCTATATTGTCGCATCAGAAGATCAATCCATCTGTGGAACACCTTTTTCTAACCTTTTGCTGCTTCTTAAATAATTTACAGGAAAGAAGAGGTAGATTCAAAGACCTGATGCACCCCAAATACTTGCGAACCACCTTGCAAATATGGATCATCTGGTAAACATGTTTTATTTCTTACTGGTTAATTCTTTCATTTCAGCATCTACACAGCCCTTGTTAAAAGCTGCCTGTTGACTCTAGTGAGAGGTGGATGAGGCTCTAAGAGACTTGAGGTGATATTCAACGTAGCTGGAATAGGAGGAGTCTGAATTGGTTTTACTCTTGCTTTTATACACTTGGTTTTCACAGTGCTGTACCAGCTGTCTGTAGCACGGACAAAGAACCAGTGAAATAGGTTTCAAACAGAATGTAATTAGTCATATATTAGCTATGTAGGTATTAGCCAACTTCATTGTCTTGGGAAAATTAAAATGAACAGAAAATGAATTTGATATGAAGTCTCATAAATAGCCCTCATACACATAAATATATATTTTAAGGCACCACTCTCTAGAATTGTAACACACTGACAGTATGTGTGGGGGGAGCTCCATGTCCAGAATCTTGCTTTGTCAATCCTTGATTTTTTTCATAATTTTTGTGAAATATGTTTTTTTTTTCCTTTTCCTTCCTGCTTGCCATGTATATAAATTGTGCTACGTGCTAGGGAACCTTCACATTATCTGTGTTCTTAGTATTCTCTCTGCATTCAGCATACAGCTTGTTGAATAGTTTTAAATTCTGAAACATGCTTCTTCAACTGCCAGGGAAAAGAAATATATAACTCCTTAGCCTGTTTATGATTAGGAGCAAGCTGAATTACTTGGTAATGTTGTGATGAGGCTGCCATCATTAATGCCATGATTTTGACAGAGAGCCAGGATGCTACATGAGCTTCCCTTGGCAGTGTTAAAATTTGATTTTAAGAGTCACCACACAGAATGGTGAATGAGGCACTGATGTTCCTACACATTGCCAGTAACAGCTCCAGGGTTTGGTTTGGTTTAAAATATTCACTGTTTGTAGCTCCCCTATCCCCCCCTGGCAGAGAAATGAATGTTTAAAAAATATTTCAGCAAAAACATATACTGGTGTATACTTTTGGCAGCTGCTCTCCCAATCCATATATTATAATGTAGGTCTCAAACAGTTTGCAAATGTTATAAGGTGGGTAAAAGAGTGCTTGTGATGATTTCCAGCCACCTCTGGTATAGAACACAGCTTCTATTTACTGGTGTACAGCAATATATCCCACAGTTTAAAAGAAGGTGGGGGTAGGAGTGGGGAGAAATGTTCTTCAATTGCAGTTGCACAGGGAATGGTGCTGAGCTGAATGCAATTTCACAGACTGGCGTTTGGCAAGGCCATTGGGGTTAACCATCCTAGTCACAGAAGAAGTGCCACAGGATCTTTAATGGCCCCAAGGAATTGGGCTCTTGATTTTGCATTTTAAACAAATACTTGCAAACTGCAAGACATATGTAGAAGCTCGCAGCAAAGGATGTTACATGGCCCAGTGCTGCTGTGCTCGCTTGAGTATCACATTATTCTCTGGGCCAACCATGAAAGAAGGTCATATGCAATGGGCAAAGCTCACCCCTATACAGAGGGCCAGAACAAGTAGTGCATAAGCTGGCCCACTGAAGCCATCCTACCTAAGCCCTCAAACCAGTGTAGGTGGTGCACAAGCCTTAGCTGAGCTTTTCCTGCACTAAGATGAATTCCATCCTTGGGAGAGAGGTTTCTGCCCATTTTACAGATAGGAAACTTGAGAAACATGAAGATCACGGTTACTTATAGAGTGCAAACTCTTCAGATTGGGAGCTGGGGACCAGACCCAAGAGGTTAGGTCTGAGTGCTCTGAGGCAGTACCTCAGTACTACTAATAGTAGTAGTAAAAAGACCAGTGCAGTTAAGAAATGTCCGTCACTGAATGACATGCAAAGACTCATGGGCAGATCCAGTGGGAGGTGCAGGAGAGGGGAGCTGTAGCCACCCCCCACTTGCACCGCAAGCTGTCCGTGCTCAGGGGCTCATCAGCATGGCTGCCAGAGCTCATGTTGCCATAGATCTGGAAACCAGAGAACTGGGCCACCACTTGCCCCTTGCCCACTCCTGAATTCAGTGACAGGGGAAATGGAGGAGACGAACCGCGACATCATTCACCCCCCAGGGTTGCAGAACAGTGGCAACATGGGCTCCAGCAGTAGGTGTCCTGATGACCAAGCTGATGAGAGGTCCCCCATGTGAGTCACACTGCCAAAGTTGGGGGGGGGTTGCAGTTGCCCCCCCCCCCACTAGCTGCCTGGATCTGCCCCTGAATGTTGTAGGTGCAATTGTGTAACGTGCAATGACACAGGGTTTGAATTACACTCAGACTCCTGGGGGTGGGGGGGAGGTTTGCAGCAGTGGCAGCCGAAAGCTGGAAGGAGCTGCTGCCACCTGAGCTGTTTAGAAAGGCATGGGGTGGGCCAGGGCTGTCGTCTCTTATGGAGGGGCTTTTGGGGGGCTCTTATCTCTTATGGTGGGGCTCTCATTTCTTATGGAGAGGTCAGCACCCCCCCGAGCCTCCCATATTTGAACCCTGCAGTGACAGCCACTGTACTACTGGTTACACAAATCAGTGCTGGGATTCAGATTGCTAAATCTTAATGCTTACTTAAATGTTTTGCATGGTAATTTCCATGAGGTGTTTGATACCTGCTGAGCTTTATTCATCTAGAATCTCATGAAGCTGCTGTTATTCTGTCCTTTGCATTGGCTTTATTTTTCTTTTTTTCCCACAGGCTGGGAATAGCTTTTGCTTATTATGGAGTCATCCTGGCCAGTGCTGAGTTACTGGAGCGGGACCTGATTTGTGGCTCTCAGACATCAGTAACAGAAGAATTTGGAGATCATTCGCAGGAAAGCCAAAGCCCGTGTCACTGTCGCTTATTTGCCCCTTCAGATTACCAGACCATGATCATCAGCACAATTGGAGAGATTGCATGTAACAGAAAGTCTATTATCTTTTCTTTCTGTAGCTTTAATACACTGTGCAAAATGTTTAAGTCATTAGATTGACATGCACAAGCATAAATCATCAGTATGATTTGCATGCAATTCATCCTGCATTGCTAGTTAGGGCAAGGCCTGTGCGTCACTTCTGTGGGACTCAGCACTTTGTTCCTTCAAGGAGTCATTATTCTGACTTCAGTCCAAAAAACCACTCAGGGTGAGATCTGGAGAGATTCTTGAGGCACCTCCAGCTAAGTGTATGTCCTAGATCAGTGGTTCCCAACCTTGCGGCGTGACCCAAATGAGGGTCATGGGGGGTCCACAGTAGGGTTGCGTTGGCCCCGCAGAGCCAGGCGGAGTGGCTGCGGCCTCTCCCTCAGGGCAGCTGTGGTTTGGCCCACCCTCCTTCCCCATGGCATGAAGGTTTCTTTACATTTCTTCCAGTCAGAAATTCTGGCTGCAGGGTCATGCAAAGTTAAGGGGGTCCTGCACAGGCTGATTTGCCCCAGTCCCCACACCCCCTAGGGTTGGCTCTGGGTTGGGGTGTCCTGATTTAGGGTCATAGTAAGAAAAGGCTGGGAACCACTGTTCTAGATTATGAAACACATATTACCCTCCTCCTTTCCCAGAGAAGGTGGAAAAGGAAGGTACATCTCATACACTGGAGAATGTCAGGAAATTGAAATTAGATGCTGGTAATGATGCAGTACTCCCATCTTGGAGGTCAGTCTGGAAATGCAAGTCCAGATGAGAAAAAACAAGGAAGACAAGTATGTGTAGCAGCTCCCACCTCCACATGTCAGGTTGCTTTAGCACAGGGGCCCGCCAGGCCATTCGATCCAGCCCACGGGGTCCCTAAAAAATTTAGAAAATCAATATTTATCTGCTCCTGGCTGCCTGTCATGCGGCCTTCAATGGCTTGTCAAAACTCAGTAAGCAGCCCTCAGCCTGAAATAATTGCCTGCCCCTGCTCTAGCACATGCTGGGTCCAGAGCCTGCTGTCTCCACATAGTTTTCACAGAAAGCAGAGGAGAAGCATGCCCACTGGTGTCCTTTCCTATGCATGTCCCAGACTAATCCCCCATCTGTATCAGTCTGCCCCTCACTGTACTTTGACCCTGCTCCTTTCTCCTATGTGGTGCAGGGAAGGGAAACTCTGTGGGAACAGGACCCCAGCCTCATCACTTTTACTTCTCTTGGTGGTTCAGGGAGCTCAGATACTGTGTGGTGGGGGAGTCGGAAGGAGTTGTCTTGAGTTAGCTACTGAAAACATGAGACATGCATAGGTGTCTGTTCTGGGGCTGCACGTCAGATACCTCTATTCACTCAAGATCCAATGCCTGGAGGGCTCTTTTGCATACATTTTGGGATTTTGGTGTATACCTTGTTCTGATAAGTTTTGCTTGAACGGGCCAAAGTGGTTGATTCTTAACATTTTGTGGGCCTTGAGCCCTTGATGACTTGTCCCAGGTCACATAAGCAATCTTTGCTGGTTCTGGGAGTGGACCTCCAGATTCCTTGAGTTCTAGCACACTGCCTCTAACCAAAACACCATCTTTTCTTGCCCTCTCACAGTAGCATTAGCCTGTGATTGATTCACTAATTTGACATCATGGCAGCTCTTGTACAAGAGCAATGTGAGTCTAGACTGTGCATAAAGCAGGCATCATAAGTATAATACAGGAAGGCAGGCTCAAAGACAAAAGTCCTGAAATGGAAAGTAGGATCCTGGTGTTGGGCAACGGTTCTTCTGTTTCTACTACCAGGGGATGATTCCTAGCCAGGAAATAGTGAGCAACAAATAAGGTCTAAAAACAGGTAGAAAATCTAACCCCAGTCTGACATGCTTGTTTTATTCTTTTTTCCAGTAAATCCCTTAAATATTGTAGGCATCAATTTTCTAGGAAGACGACTGAGCCTGTCTATAACAATGGGATGTACTGCTCTGTTTTTCCTGCTCCTCAATGTCTGCACGACAAGGTACCTGTACAATTTGTATGCTGGTAATGGTATGGCTGATTGCAGTACCATAGTCAGATGGCAGGGCCTGTTAAATTCTCTGTTTGCTAATCAGCCACTCTGATCATTCTCTTGGCAGTTGCACCTCACTTCCCAGCAAAAATGTGATAGCAAAAGCCATAATGAGAGCTTGTATTACTGAGACTACGTGTCTCATAAAATATACTGTAGGACATTTACTAGCATGCTGTAAGACCCTGAAAATAATTACAGCCAGCCTATGCATCAAGCTAAGTAAACAAAATCCATTGAGAGAGCCACTATCTTTGGGGGGTTTTTTCTTCTTGTGTAATGTGTGTTTTCTTATTCACCCAGCTGGGGAGTCCAAAGGGAGTGGAGGGTGCTGATCTATGTGAATTAACAAGGTCTGATTGTATTCACTAAATGAATGTTGAATGGAGGAAGATTTCCATATCCTTCCTAGTAAAGCTGAACCAGGACTTCAGAGAGTGCCTATGAAATGCCCTTTCAGTTTAAAGATTCTGGTCTGATCTCAGTGTCTTTGGCAATAACTATTCACCAAGGTGAATATTCTCCACCCTTCTTTCTTTCTAGTGCTGGTCTGATTGGTTTTCTTTTCATGCTGCGTGCTTTGGTGTCAGCAAACTTCAATACCATCTACATTTACACAGCAGAGGTGGGTCCCCTTCTGGCATTTCTTCTCCAACAAAGTGTATGAAATGGATGAAGGCACATTTGAGTAGTTTGGTGACTGTCCCCATTTTAACCACATAGTTACAGTGACTTTACTATATCTGCGGGTCTCTGGTCTTATGCTAGTCTCTGAATACTGTTTTAGTTGCCTGTTCTGCTAATGTGTATACAATCAGATACAAAACTGGATGAGTAGCTGAGATGGCAAGAGAAAGAAAATAGGAATTGCCATATGAGACCAGGGGCACAGTCCATCTGCTACAGAATCCTGTCCCTCATGGTAGCCTGTTCCAAATTCTTCAAAGGAAGAGGCACCCCCTCTCATAATGACCACTTACTGAATAATGTCCCAATGGATGGAAATGTCTGTTTGTTAGTGGGTTAATTGATGCTTCACAGTAGGAAGGTTTACCTCTCTTAATTTTACAGTGGAATTTCACTGCAAATGTTTTTAGTACTGGAAATGTCTTGTCTTTAGTGATTGTTCATGCCAGTGAGTTTCACAGATTTATTTTGTGTTGTGTAAAAATTGTTTCTTTTATTGGGGTTAAGTACTAGGGCTGTGCGAAATTTTGCTAGCCGTTTCACTTTGACACTGTTTGCACCAATTTCGAGGTCAAAACAGCAAAATTGGAATGAAACAAAGGCCATCAAAATAGCCTCAAAACAAAATGAGGCTGGTCGAATATGTTTTGAAAGTCAAAACGTTTTGACCATAGGCTGGGGACAGGAAGCCAATCCAGCTGGGCTGACTTCCCATCCCCAGCGCAAGATCTGGCAGGTGGTGGCTAGGCAGCCCAGCTGGGCTGTTTTCCTGTTCCCCGCACTAGATCACACCAGGCTGCCTCCCACCCCCGGCGCGATCTAGGGATGGCAAAGCAGCCCAGCTGAGCTGCCTTCCACCCCCGATGCAATCTAGCGGGAATGGGAAAGCAGCCCAGCTGGGCTGCCTTCCACCCTGGCACGATCTAGTGCTGGGGATGGGAAGTCAGCTCAGCTGGGCTGACTTCCAATCCCCAGCGAAACATCGAAACAGCATTGAAACAGCCTTTCTGTTTCAATGGAATGGAATGGAACAGCTGTTTCAACTTGAAATAAAATTCGATACGAAACACTGTTCCTTCAAACTGTCGAAACTCAAGGCAAAACAGAACGGTGCCATTTCGCACAGCCCTATTAAGAACCTGTTTTATACTCATGTACCACATGCATCTTTACTCAAAAAATTAGCCTTCTAAAATTAATACGTGTATCTTAAGCAGGGATGCTGATTTTCTGCCCAGAATAGTAGCAATGGCATTTCTATTCAGGCATTATTGAGGGAGTCAATTAACTTCATGACTCGTAATCTACTTGATTTCTGCCAATTACTCTTAACTCAGAAGGCATTAATGACCCATTCTCCTTTTTAACAGCTTTGATTTTCCACTAATCAAGCTGTCCTTTCTTAGGCAATTGTGCTGAAGAATTTGCAGTTTAGTGATTCCTGGACTCTCTCCTCTAATTTCTCAGCCCCCAGACTGTTTTTATCTTTAGATTTGTACATGAGTCGAGTCTTCAAGAGCTGCTAATAGTTTAGCCATGAAACACTTAAAACTGTAGCTTTTACCTGACCAGGAAAAGAGGAAGTCAGAGGAAGTTTAGATTCTGCCATTGATGTATGTGGCCAAACTCTGGACTTTTTTTTTACCCTTCATTCTGCCTCCCCAAATATAAAGTGTGTCTTTTCTTTGTGGGCATGTGATATGCAAGAAAATACGGTGAATTACCTTTCAGTTTCACAAAAAGCCCCTTGATGTAGCATTACAAGGAAGGGCAAATAGAAGCACCTGCTCAACCTGCTCACTGTTATTAATTATTTAGTGTAACACAGTGATGCTTATCAGAAGGCACTAGCATTGAAGAAATATTAACTTTTCAGTGATCTGGAGCCAAATGTTGTTGGTGTACGTTCTACTGCTGGAAATGGATGTGTCAGAAGCCACTAATGTGAGAGAATTTTGCACCAGTCAAAAGCTAGGCTGCAACCACCACCACAGCTGCACTGTACTTCTGGAGACCTTGCTCCTCTCATTGAAAGGGAGGCATCTGGAATCCTTTAAAAATAGTTTAGTGGTGATGGAAATAATTTCCCATTGGCCCTTCTGCAAGCGAATTTATAGCGGACAATAAAATACCCTCTCCCCTAAAATCCTGATGTAGCAAAGTATTTAAATACTTGCCTAACTTTAAACATATTGAAGTCAATGGGACATAGGTATTTGTTTAACTGTATGCATAAAACTAATCATGTGTTTTAGGTGCTCTATTGGATCATAGCCTAGAAGAAGAGAAAAGAAAAGAGTGTTACACAGTGAAACCCCGGGCATTTTGTCAGGTGCTTTTCCCTGCTACAAATGTTTTGAGTGAATTTAAAGCTTGGACAAAGTGCTGGCTTGGAATCTGCGGACAGTCTGTATCTCCCTGTTCACCAGGCAGAAAGAATGGCAATTCATACTCTTCCCATGCCACCCTGCCAATGCTCTTCAAACTGGACCTCTACAGCTGAGGGATTAGTTCACCACCTCCAACTTCAGCAGAACTCCCTAAAATCTTCATGGAAAGAATTTCAAAGGCAGAAATGAGAACTGGGAGGGCTGTGTTACTGTTTGAGACTTCCCTCCAACTGCTGGCCTTTATAATGTAGTAAGCATTTGTGAATAAGCTGAATCACATGCATTTTCTTATATGCAATGTTTTTTCTCCTGCTGTAGGTTTATCCCACCACTATGCGAGCACTGGGGATGGGGACAAGTGGGTCATTGTGTCGGATTGGAGCTATGGTGGCACCATTTATAGCACAAGTAAGAAGCTTTTTCTGTTACAACTTGTTGTGCAATGGTGATTGTCAGTCAGAAGAGCTCATAGATTGGAGTTCCTCAGGCACTTTGAAACTGATGTTTAGCTATTACTTTTTTTTTTTTTTAGTGGGCCCATTGTTGTGTTTTGTAAGTTGGTATACTCCATGCCCAGTCTGCTTTCCAATACACACAAGGAACCCTTTGTAGTGCCTCTTTTGAAATTTGTCCAGCCTTTGCCAAAGCATTAGTTTTGAGTCTGATGTTTACACGGGGAAAAAGCCCAAATCCTGTTTTGCCTAGTCAGCTGTATACTTACATGTCAGAATGTGGACCGGTGGAAGGCACAAAGGACGGCATTCTATTGCCCTGCCAAAACACCTATCACTTATGCAGATTTTAAGCATCTAAGCCAGGGGCGGGCAATTATTTTGGGCAGAGGGCCGCTTACTGAGTTTTGGCAAGCCATCAAGGGCTGCATGACAGGCTGGATAGAATGGCTTGGCAGGCCGCATCCGGCACCCAGGCCGCATTTTGCCCATCCCTGATCTAAGCCATTCAATGACATTCTACTTTGCATGCCCTGAATCACATTTACACACCTAAGGGTGGCAATACATGTGCTTGGGGGGGGAGGTGTGGGGGGTTAATTAGATAGGTTCCTGAAGAGCTGCTCTTATTCAAATGCTGCAGCATCATGTGTATTAAGCCCCTGGGCATTTAAAAATGACCATGGGACATTTTAACTACAGCTCATTTGATGACCTTTAGTTAAAGCATGCCAGTGGCCATTTTTAAATCCACAGTGGCTTTGTACACATGATGCTGCAGCTATGCTAGAGCATTCTAATTTGAATGCATTAGACCATGTGTATAGGCAACCTAAAGATTTATCCATTTAAGGCAGACATTTATTTCACTTTAGGTGCCCAAATGGCAGTTTTCCAGTGGGGTATCTGGCACTTTTGGCACTTATGTACAGTTTGGACTCCTGCTCCCAAGCTGTGTAGACAAGTAAAAGGTCCACACTGAGCATGTGCAGTAGGTTATGCACTGTCTGGGCAGCTACTGGGTAAATTTGTCAAAATTTTATTCAGCAAGAATAGAGGAGGAAGAGACTTCCAAGTTCGCACCTCTGCCAAGACAGAGGAGACCCAGAAGTCTTAACAGGGAGAAATGTATGCATGTGTCTTAAAAAAGAAATAGCTACCTGCTCAATTAGTAGTAGCAAACCTCAAGCCTCTGCTTTCCTTTCAAAAGAAAGCCCACACATATACAGTACTCAGCCTTTTCCAGGCCTTTATCACTTGGCCAGCAGTACAGCCTGCCCCCAGCAGCAACATGTAATTCATGTAAAACATATGGCTCATAGTGGCATTCCTTCAGAGGTACCAGGGTGTACCTGATGTATTTGGCATCAAAGAGTCACAAGGCAGGAAGTCTTAGGAGCAGGAGCCTATGACTCCCTCCCTGTGAGGGTAGCAGTCCCCTCTGTGCTCCATGGATGGTGCAGACAGATTGATAGTGTAAACAGACTTGGAAACATTTAGAACATAATAGTGTTTCAGCCATTGGACAGACACAGTCCCTATCACTCCCTCTTCTCCTTCCCCCAGTCTGGAATGACTGCAGAATCACTGCAGCTGCATCCTCTCCAGTCAGGGGACGTAAAAGGAGTCTCTGGGGACTTGCAGGTCCACATACCCCCACTGCCCTCCCCAAGGAGACCACCTGGGCAACAATGTATGATGGAAGAGGATCCTTATGTAGGCATCTATCTGTTTAGGTCAGCAGTCCTGCTAAGATACATACACCTTCTGCACTCTGGAAGAAGTAGAATGGCTAGACAGTCATGACAAGGTGGAGTTAGAACTCAGGACATCCTCCTTTCCAGTGCTGTCCCTCTTACAGGTTTACATTTAAATCTTTAAGTAACACTAAGGCACCTTTCCACAAAGAAGGATGTGGGCCCAGGACTAGAAACAAAGCAACTGCCATATGTAGATCTGTATACAGTGTTGTATAGAATATACGTACTTGTTCATACTTGTGACTCTTTTGATGTGGTTAGTCACTGGACAGATTGTCTGGCCGTCATCAAGTCCTTTAGTTGCTTGAAATCTTCCACCCAAGTCATGTTTCTTAATTCTGAACAAACCATAGCATGAGTATGTTGCATGGCAGCATTAACTGGTGCTTGAATTATGTGTTTGTAGGTTCTCATGAGCGCATCTTTCCTTGGGGCCCTGTGTCTTTTCTCAGGAGTGTGCATTGTGTGTGCCATCTCTGCCTTCACTCTGCCCATAGAGACCAAAGGAAGGGCACTTCAGGTTTGTACTAGTTCATTACTACTCCAGGCATAGCAAATTAACTCTTTTGTGACCCCCTAAGCTGTTATGCAGTTAACTTAGCACCAAAGGCACATGAGTCACACACCTGCCAAAATAAGCATCTCTAAACTGGGGCTACACTTAACTACATAAGAATTTTTATCATTGTAGTTAAAATCAGGACAGGATTTGCTTGCTTGTTTGATTTATTTGGATCAGGGCTACGACAGTCATTGGGTGTGAGTCATTCACGTGTTACAACAGTGGATGTTCGGTCAGATTTTTATTTACTTAGGAGCCTAAAGGTACAGATTGGAGCTTAGTACAAAACAGACTAAGCAAGATATGCTCCTCATTCCCATTCCTTCCAAGAGGTCTTGGGGGCCTGATTTTTAAAGGTATGTAAGCACCGACCTTCTATCTATTCTGAAGGGAGTGAAGTGTCTACGCATCTTTAAAAATCTGGTCCTAGGTACCTAAATCCAATAGGCTGCTTTTGAAAATGCCATTAATTTTCTCTCTACTTCAGGCAGCCCTCTGCTTTTACAAATCTGGCCTTCAATTTTAAACTACGACTTAAATCTGTTTTGTATATACCATCTTTTACACAGTAAGTCAAATATCTTTTAACAAAACACCCTTATCTCCCCCTGCGGGTGCAATTCAACCCTTAAGTGCAAAGGGCCAGCAGACCACTTAAGCCCTGAAAGGGTTGATACTGTGATAAGTGTCAAGAAACACTTCATTAAATTGCTGTACAGGTAAGAGGAATGCTTTGAGTCATCTGTAACTGGCTTGTCTAACAGTGACCTAGGTGAATGGGAGTTTAAATGATTATTTAATGTGCTAAGCCATTTCTTTCCTGAGACTGGATGCACTTCTGTAAGCTAAAATCAGAGCTGAAATTTTTGAGGGCATCATCCTTATTGCAAGTAAGACCCATGGCCCTGATTTTGTTGTCATTTATGCACACAAACTCAGTTCTTCTCATTAATCTTAATGAGCTAAGTATGCCCAGCACACTGGTATGTTAGTAGGAATGTGGCCACAGACCTTAGCTTGGGCAGGGATGATGCTAATATTTACATGAGTTACTTTTTTTTTTGCATGTGATATCTCACTGACCTTAATGAAATTACTCCTGCACATAAAGTTACTCAAGGATGTTGCTGAATCAGGGCCTTGTCTCCTGTCCATGATCCTCAACCAGGATGCTGAGGCAAATGCCTACACATGATTCACAAGATAAACACATCTTTCAAAGAAGAATTCGTAGCGTCAGAAACATTCTGATCTGTTGTGGTCTTTGCAAGATCCTTGCAACAGTGGATTTATCCTATTGCTATTTCCATAGTAAAAAAAAACAACGAGCAAAGTCTAAGAGCTGGCATCTTCCAAGGGATGCATTGAGGCTAAAAAGATTGAGAACCACTATTATTAGTGTGATTTGTGCTATATAAAGTCCAGCTATGTAGCTAAGGAATATCTATATGCTTGAACAGAATGAGCACAGTTAAGCCTGATCAGGTATTCAGGTGTCTGTCTAAATAGTGCCTTCAATGCTGATATCATTTTCTACTTTGAATGAAAATATTACTGAAACTCTGCAGACAGCCATGTTTCAAAAGTAATTTTGGAATCCAGGCCAATAATACTTGAAAGAAAATATCCTGAAAATATCCACTCTTTATGCCAAATTCCAGTCTTGGCAGGATAAAGACTGCAGATCTCATAATGTTCTAGTGGGATTGCAGATTCAAGGCAAGGTTTTTTGGAAACATACATATAAATGCACATACCTGTTTAGATTCCCTATTGTTCCCTGTATCATTACTCACAATCTTCAATTCTTAAATAGTCTCACTTTGACTCTGATTTATCCTTTTGTATTTGTTTCCATTTTTTAGCAAAATAAATGAATGCAGATACCCTGGCTTAGCTCTAGTGGCAAAGATAAAGGAGCATTTGGAATATTTCCTGAATTTCATCTGAGCTATATTTTATGTTGATTGCTTTTTGATGCCATTTCTGGAAATAGGAGGTATAAATAAATGCAGATGAAGAGCACACAATCTACATTTTCTACAGCACATATTTGGAAAAATTGCCATTTGTATTGTTCCTGTGATTCAATAAATAAACGATCTCTTTCCATCCCCCACTCCAGCCCCAGCAAGAGGAAGTCTCTTTATGTACACAGTTAGCGCCACGCCACAAAAAGGCTGGTGGATGATAGCCACTAAAATAAATGAGTTCTAGAAACATCTGAGAGTGTGAAGCTAAATTCTGTTGCAATTTACACTCTGTGCAACTCTACTGACTTCAGTAGATCCAGGGCTAGGGTAGATTTTGTCCTTGGGTATCTGCACATAGTTAATGGCACACATGGAGTGGGTGTTTGCCTTCAGGTGTATAGAATGGGTGTTGCCATGAAAATGCAGCTATACTGGGAGGTACGTACCCATCATGTATAACAGTCTTTCCCTAAACATTAATGGGACTTAAGTATAACTAGGGGAAGTTCAAGCTGTCCCAATGTGCTCTCAGGATCACATTTACCCAAAGATCCTTGTCTCTCAGGATTAGGGTTTTCAGGGATTTCTAAAGTACTTTGGGATGACTATTACTATTTCAGAACTACAGCTGGTTAGAAATTTTCTGGTGGCACCATTCTTTCTTTGGGCAATCATCACTTCTCTTGAAATTTGTTTTCCTACCAACTCACCCGATCAGCTCATTAGTAGCATGCTGGACAAGCTGCTGGTATAGGCTTTGCTCCCTAATCCCATGCCAGGCTGGTTGCTGCGAAACTGAAACTACCTAGGCTTGTAAACTGTTTGGCAGCAGGCCTGCTGGATTGGTGCAAAGGTATAGCTTCCCAGAAGCCTGCTAAAGGGAATGCCACAGAGCATAGGCTGCCAATGCTTCCAGGCTGCCTAGTTTCTTGGAAGTCTAAGAGGCAGGCTGATATGGAAGAATGCTTTCCAAACTCTCCAAGTTATTGGGCAGGCCAGGGAAGTTGGCCAAGCCAGGGAGCAGGCAGGGTTCTCAGGAGCAGCCAGGCTCACTGAAGTAGCCAGCTTCCATGCTAATGAGTAACACAGGCTACTTGCAAGATTACTGTCTAAGCTCTCCTGCTTCATAAATTGGAGAGCCAGGTGGCTGGCTGGCCTGCTGGGCTATCGGGCAGCCCGCACGGCCGCCTTCCTGGATAACACAGTCCCACCTTGCAGTAAATGCAGTCAGCCAACCAAATAGAAAAATTCCACTTTATGTTTTGAAAGAATCAAATTATACAAGTTTCTTCTCATAAAAAGACTCAGCCAGGGGAGAAAGGGTAAAAGTTGTGCTAATTTGGGTGACTTTCTCTTCTATAAAAATGCTATTTGTTTTCACTTTAGTCAGCTCTACTGATAACTTTACTGCTTTAGAGGGTAATGGAAAAGAACAAATAGCTACATGGGAAACTGACTGCAAAAGGAAGCGATTCTTGAATACAACCTGCATTGCCTACTTGAGTAGTAGGTGGCGTGCTTTTAAGTAATTGTTTTTATAATTTCTTAATGTAAAATTATGCCTCTGCCTTAATCAGAAAGAATTTAATATTGAAATCAGGTGACACAGAACATGCAGATGCAGCACTGAGTTTCAATCCAAGCTGGACATATCTGTACTTGGTTTTTGTACAAACCATGTGACACTTAAAAAACGTATTTTTGAAAAGCAGATCAAACATGTTGGGTTCAGCTGAAGTTTGCTTTGAGGTTTCAAGGGAAGTCAAAATGAAACTCCAAGGCTGCTAATCAAAAGAAATGAAACTAAAACGTCATGACCCTGTTCAAAACCCACAGAGGTCTGCACAATAGTGATCCTAGGGCTTGCTTGGCAGCATCAAGAGAGGCTATAAGCAACAGATGTTTTCTAGATGAGGCCAACAGGAGAAGTCAGGTCTTCATAGCTTTGCACATTTCTGGCTTGGGCTTGCATGAGAAGCTACTATTAAGTAACAGAGTACAAACAAACAAGTCCCCCAAATCAACCCTCAGTGACATTCAAACATTTTAGAATAGTTTCTGGTTCTTCTAACAGGATAGTTATCTAACAGTTGATATCTCCCAGTGGTACACAAAGATTACAAACTGTAGAGGTGTGGCAACATGTACTTCTTCCAGCCATAATGCTGCATAGAGCACAATGCAGGTCGGTAGAAGGCTAATGGGAGGCTCTAATGGGACACCATCAGGTTTGTTTGACAGAAAGGTACCAACATCGAATAGGGTGGAGTTATGGTTGTATACATAAGAACCGCTATTTACCGAGTCAGACCATAGGTCCATCAAGCCCAATACCTTGTCTCACGCAGAGTAGATGCTCATAGAGAGGATGAATAGGCATGTGCAGAATTTTCCACTCCCAGCTCTTCTCCCAAGGCAGCTTCCAACATTTCAGAGGTTTAGGAAGTTGTTGCAGAGACTGCACTGTTATCTACCATATTCAATACTGACTGATGGACCTTTCCTCCAAGAAGTGGTCCAATCCCCATTTGAACTGGGTTAAGCTACTACTAGCCTCCACAACTTCTTGCGGCAGTGAGTTCTACAAGTGCAAAAAAGAATTGTTTTCTTAGTTTAAAAATGAAACTATTGAGTAGTAGGTTTATGTCCCCTAGTCTTTGTATTGAGAGAGACTCTAAACACTCCCTATTTACTTTCTTTGCATCATTAAATATTTTGTAAATCTCTATTATGTCCCCTACCTCCAGTGTCTCTTTTTTAAGCCAAGTCCTAGCCCATTAGTCTCTCCTCACATGAAAGGCCCCTCCATACCTTTGATCATCCTTGTTGCCTTTTGCATCATTTCTAGTTCTTCTATATAAAACAGTTCTAGTAGTTCTTATATGTATATTAGTGGGAGCTATCATCTTAACTGGGAAGGTTTTTGCATTTCGTTGCATAGGTTTAGTATGCGTCTTCTCAAACCACTTCACGGTGCTTTAACTGGAGCATGCAGAGTTGCATTAACTGTTGTGTCTGTAACATGACAAATTGCCTTTTGCAATCCCTCAGCAACCCTGAGTTGTGTGTCTGTGTTGGATTGATTGTACCTATTCTTACCATCACAGGCCTATGATGACATGTACACAGCATGAGTCTTATTGGCCTGTCTTAAGAACCAGGTTTGGCTATTCTCACCTCACTTCCACCTATCTTATTTCTGAGAGCCTAATGCATGGAGTGAGCCTGAACCTTCTCAACTCCCTAGCCTTCTTTGACAGCCTACACCCACAGAGACTTTGCTGACACTAGGATTTTCAACCCTTTTGTCCACCTAAAGAAACCTAGGAGCAACTGATGGACATGCAGACTCCTTACTGCTAAAAAAACATAAGTCCTAACAGCACTCTCACACCAGGCAGTGTCCTGCCTCTGAGGTCCAATTTTAGAAGTGTTCTCAAAACAGGCCTATTAGAAAGGACATCACAGGAAAGGCAGGAAAGGAAAAGAAGATGAGAGTGAAAATGGACATTCCCATTTTTAGAACATGTTGGTGGGATGGGGGACACCCTAGTTTGAAGTTTACCGCTACCATCTTTGGAGTAGAGACTGGAATCCAGGCCACCCTCCCAGGCAGGTTCAGTACAGTATGACTATTACAAGGTAACAATGTCTGTTCCCAATTCCCTAATGCAGCCTTTGCCTTCTGTGCTTGTAACACAGCTCTTTTCAGCTCTGTAGCTTGGGATGAGCCTCACTTGCCTTTGAAACAATCCTAGCAAAATTTATGTCAGTGCTGCATCTTGCAGTCCCCTTGACCAAATGATCAGAGGTTTGTACACTAAAATCTGCACCTCAGACCCTTATAGGCATACCAATGGTAAAACCAGAACATCACCTGATGAACACAAAGCTAAATCTACCCCCAACTGCAAATGTTAGGTTTTTGTTTCACCCTTCTAGTAAAAAGTTGTTGCAATGTTTCCTATTCAGGCACTAGGAGCTATTGTATGGTGTATCATATTGTTATACACACACCCACCCACATGGCTTTTTCAGCCCTGCTATGTTAACTGCTGCTGCTCTGGTGGTTCTCCACTGCCTCTTGGAAAGGTAGGGTGCTGATGCAGTTGCTCCCTCAGGTTACCAACATTTTCCCAAAGAAGCAGGGAACAGGAAGAGACCAGTGATTTTCAAGTTTATAGCTCAGCCAAATCTAAAATGAATTTCAAGAGCAGAGTGAAATTTGAATACTGCTGTTGTTGTAGCATCTAAAACAACAGGCTGTTTTGTAGTGGAAGTTTACGGTGGCAATCTAGAAGTAAAAAGGATCTGGTTGCACCTCATCTAACAACAACAACAACTTTTGCTTTTTTGTAGCACTCACCTCCATTGTTTCTCACTGAATTTCCTTCTTCAAAGAGCTCTGCCAGAGAGTAACAGACAAACCTCCAACCTTCCTAGTAGCCCATCAAGTGCCACACAGTCAAGCAAGTCTGTGCTTCTGCAGGTGTTCTTGGCAGTTGCTCATTAGTTCATATTGCCATCACATGTTCTACCAGTGGAGCAAACCCCCTACTGCAAGGAGAATATGCCCACATTTTCTGAAGTTCAGTTGTCATGCATGCTGGTAGATGAAGCAGGTACTGAAGTTGAGTAGCTGGGACTAAAACAGTAATTGCTTGAGAAGGGTAGGAGCACAGCAAGGGGTGATATCTCTTTTCTTAAAAACACTAAGCCAGAACTCTAGTGAGGGCCAGCAGAGGCAAAAAGACAGCAGGAATACTGAACAGTGTTTCATGCTTTCCAACTTGCAAGGTTTCAGATCAACCTAGTGATGACTCACCCCACTACCTGCTCTGTGAAAGGAATGGTACAGCAATTCTACATTCTGAAAAAAATTCAATTTTTTCAACTGTCAATAAAGTATTGAAAGATTTTAGGCAAAGAGGATACTTTCACCCTAAACAAAAATCAAAGAACAATAACCACAGGTAAAAATAATCACACTTTTCTTGCAAACTGGTTGTTACTTCCACTAATGCATGTACACGGAATCTATTTCTTATTGTTTAGCAAACACTTCAGAGGCAGTTGGCTGCTTTTATTCACCACCAGATCAGGAGAAATCAAACTCCTGATGCAAGAGGAAGAACCTTCCTTTCTCTATAAAAAAAATCCAAACAAATTCCCTTTTTTTTTTTAATATATTTTAATACACTCCCCACGTTTCAAATTATCACCAGTAATTTCTTTGGGGGCAACTACACTTCCATTGTACCAGTCAGGTATCCTAGGACAACAATATTACATCATCTGCTTTCATGGCTTGGGGTTAAATACAGTACAAAACTCAAATTATGGCCAGCCACATGCCTTTGGTAGAATTAATGTCTGGTGATATCACATTTTCTCAAAACGTGAGAAAGCCACATGATGAACTCATGTAACATTTTACAGTTTAATTCTGTACAAAATCTTTTTTTCTTCCCTTAAGCAGAGTTGAGCAACTGTCACCTCAGGTTGCTCTTTTAGTGGTATTCCAAAAGTGGGATGTAAGTACTGAACTTCACAGAAAAGTCTCTCCACATGCCTCAATTTCCAGTAGATTTGTGTGTTTGAAGGGCGGAGAAAAAAAGTCTAGTAAACATCACAAACCTACAGGTCAAAATGGTCATGATTTTCCTTCTTGACAATTGACAGATAAATACTTTTTAGTTTAAAAAAAGCTTCGTAACAGTACATGCGATTCATTTAAGGAACTGGCGGTCTTCTACTTTGAGACGTTTTTTCCGGGGCTGTACAAAATCATCGTCCGAGTCATCAGCAAGTTCTGAATTTTCATTCTCAACCCGGGAGTGAGGTTGTACAGGGAATTTCTTCTCAGGATAAATGTTATTTAGAAGCTCTTCAAAGTACACTTCAAGTTTCATGCCAGCATCTGCTACTTCTGAATCAGGCTGTTGGGTGAATTAACAATATCAGTGTATCATACAAAGGTTATACACGTAAGTACCCAAAGAATTCCAATGCATTTGCAAATTCAGTAAAACAAGTATAAATGGAAGACATCCATCTTTAGGAGGTAAGGTAGCAAATAATCATCACAGAATTCTGCAGAACAATGATGGAGGGAACATTTTGAGCAGTGCCAACACTGGAAAAAACACTTTTTAATTTACAGTATTGCCACTGAATCGAACACTCAAGAGCAGACAAGACCTTAGGCTCTAAGGTCTCTAGTGAAATAGCATATACAGAGATGTTATAGTTAGCCCCCTCAAAAAAGGGTTGGATCAAAACTTTTGGAGCAGAGGCTTACATTGATAAACTATTTATCTACCCATTAGACTTTTTTAAAGCAGAATATGAACACAGTAACATTTTGGATATTAACAAATGGGCAAATTACAATGAGTTAAAAGGAAGTAAAAACTTCTCACACCTCTGTTGTTCTATGGTAAGTCTGTACGTCAGCGGTTTACCCTGCAGGGTGTGAAAGTTAAAACTTTGATGAAGTAAGGCAAAAACTACAAGTTAAGCTTTCACATACCACAGTATGTGTATAGGAACAGTCCTTGTGTCAGCAATGTATGGCAAGTCCCCACCTCGTTTTAAAGCACTGTAGCTTAATACACTTGTCCATACCCTTTTCCAAATGGATGATGGTTATATTTGAAACATTAGGAAGCCTTAAGGGAGTGGTGGTTAAACTTTTCGGCAGGCATGTCAAAAATTACAGGCTTCTACCTGATCCCTGCCTCCCAGAGCCATACCTGATAATAGTTTGTGCCTGGAGAACTGGAATGGAGGCAGGGGGCTTGAGCCTCCAAGCTAGGTAAATCAGAGCTGGGATGGGGAGGGAGGAAGGGAAGAATAAAGTTGTAAAAGGAGGTATTACCACCAAGTCAGATTAACTCTTTTATGGCCCTGCAACTGCTGCAATTTTATATAGTGAATGGGTGAGAAGCCAAAATCTTTAATTCAGTGGTGGCTGTAGGGCCAGGGAAGGGTTAATTTGGCTCTTGGTGGTGACACCTATTCCTGCAGCTGGGTCCTGCCCAGCCCTTCCTCAGCTCCATGAACCCTGAGGCTCTCGAGCCTGGCTGTCTGTGGCTTGTGTTTACATATAGCAGATGCCCTTGCCACTTGAGGAACATATGCCACAAGTCAGAGAGCCCTGCCTTTGAGTGTTTTACACCACCAATGGGGGTCAAATTTCTAGGTGTAACTGGAGGGTACAGCAGGCAATTTGTTGTGACCCAGGCTGACACCAGTTATGCTCAAACCTTTGTTCCTGCTAGCATTACCCTTCCTTTGCTAGCTCACCTGGCATCTGTGTCCCTTCCCCATTGCTATATCACCCACTTCATATAAAGAACAACTAAAGCTAAGAAAAGCTAGAAGTAGCTGGAAAGTTTGCAGCACAGGAAATACAAAACTTAAAAGGCTGGCTAAGGAACAGGATAAGTTGAGGTGGTGAATAAGAAGTTCATCATTCATAGAAAGGTTAGAGGAAGGAGGAAGGGCATTAGAAAAACCTATTCCTGCGGGGGGGGGGGGGGGGGGGGGGGGGGTGAGAAGGCAGCCCATCTAGGAATGGGAAAGTACAGAGGACATAAAAATTCTGCTTCTGCTTTGGAGCAGTAAGGATTAAATCACACTGAGTGCGTCTACATGTGCACTTTAATGCACAGTAGTCTATTTTACTGCACATTAAAGTATCATGTAAAAAACCACGCAATTACAGTAGCACACAGTAAAATAGGCTACCATTAAGTGTCACTTAAAAACCATGCACATTTCTTTAGTACCTCACACATTGGAGGTACTAAATTTAATGTGCATTAGAAAAAGTGCCTTAATGCAAGTGCAGATGCACCCACTATTTGCTATAAAAATCTCCTTCCCTGCTTCAGTGGCATTGCCTACCCTGCTTACTTATCCAACACCAACACAGTTTTGACTGCATTCACCAAAGATTAAGTTCTTATGTCAGGTGCATCATGAAATTCTACCTGCACAAGCTCTTTTTTTTCCCTAGAAACACTTAAACTTGTAAAAAAAATAGAAAGGTTTTTATTTTTCTGACCTCATTAAATTCAGCACAGTTTTGGAAAATCAGTCTGAAATCAGTCACAACATCCTCTGGCTTTGAGTAGAATGAATGGTTTACTTGCAATCTGTTTTTGATAGTTGACAGGTCCATTGGCTTCTTGATTATTTTGTAGTAATCAGGTACCTACAGAAAAATGTTAGCATGATGAACAATTGTGTGCATGTAAGCAGTTCACTATTTTTAATGGTCACCTTCAGGAAAAAAAAACCTCTTTAGTTTGCTGCTGAAAAAGTCTGAAGATGTAAAAATGTTATATTAGTACTTCAGAGTTTGGCTCTGTCATAATGGTTTGCTTTACCAACTCAAATGCATTTTTACTTTTTAAAACTATCACCTTAGCTACAGGATGTAGTTGCTTTCTACAGTTTCTTGCACATGAACAGCTGACGTTGCAACGAACGGCTAAAACATCCTGGCTTGCCTATGCAGCTTTCTATTGCAGCTATACCTTGGTCCTGGGTAAGCTTTTTGAGAGTATTATCCTGGCGCATGTCCGTGAGGGGCCAGCATGGGAGATTATGCTTAGGGGCAACCAACATGGGTTCATTAGAGGCAGGTTCTGTCAGACCAACCTGGTGGCCTTCTATAATCAGGTCACAAAATCCTTGGATGCAGGTGTCATGGTAGACAGTTCTTCTGGATTTTAGGAAGGCCTTTGACACTGTCTCTCACCCCATTCTCATTAAAAAACTAGGAGACTCTGACATTGATGCCTACACAGTCAGATGGGCCACTAATTAGCTCGAGGGACGCACCCAGAGACTGATGGTGAACAGGTCTTATTCGACCTGGAGGGATGTGGGCAGTGGGGTTCCCCAGGGCTCGGTCCTCATGCCCGCAACATTCAACATCTTCATCAGTGACTTGGACAAGGGGGTAAAAAGCACCCTGTTCAAATTTGCAGATGACACTAAGATGTGGGGAGAAGTGGGCACGCTAGAAGGGAAGAATAGGCTGCAATCAGACCTGGACAGGTGGGTGGATGAGAATAGGATGCGTTTCAACACTGACAAGTGCAGGGTACTCCACCTGGGGAGGAAGAACCAGCAGCATACCTACAGGCTGGGGAACTCCCTTCTTGTCAGTGCAGAGGCAGAAAAGGATCTTGGAGTCATTATTGATGCCAAAATGAACATGGGCCGACAGCGTGGGGATGCGTCAGGAAGGCCAACCGCACCTTGTCATGCATCCAAAGATGCATCTCAAGCAGGTCCAAGGAGGTGATCTTCCTCCTCTATGTGGCACTGGTCAGGCGCAGTTGGAGTACTGCGTCCAGTTCTGGGCGCTGCATTTCAGGAGGGATGTGGACAACATGGAGAGGGTCCAGAGGAGGGCCACCCTCATGATCAGGGGTCAGCAGGGCAGGCCCTACAAGGAGAGGCTAAGGGACCTGAACCTGTTCAGCCTCCACAAGAGAAGGCTGAGGGGGGATCTAGTGGCCATTTACAAACTAGTCAGAGGGGACCAGCAGGAACTGGGGAGTCCCTGTTCCCCTGAGCACTACCAGGAGTGACTAGAAATAAAGGCCACAAGGTGGCAGAGGGTAGATTCAGGCTAGATATCAGGAGGTGCCACTTCACAGGCAGGGCGGCTAGGATCCGGAACCAACTTCTAAGAAAAGTGGTGCTGGCTCCTACCCTGGAGGTCTTTAAAAGGGGGTTGGATGAACACCTTGCCAGGGTCGTTTGACCCCAGTACTCTTTCCTGCCATGGAGGGGGGTCGGACTTGATGATCTGCTCAGGCCCCTTCTGACCCTACCAACTATGAAACTATATATGCCCCTGGCGCACACATACTTCCATAATGCAAATTCATACTCAACACAGCAATATGAACTACTGAAAAGATACGGTAAAAAAAATCCAAACAAACAAACTTAACTTTAAGCCTGAAGTGCTGAAGAAAGTAAAATTCAAGAATTGATTTAGTACATGAATTAACATTAAGTGGCAAAGTTCGTTGATGACACTAAGCTGTGGGGAAGTGTGGCCACGCATCAGGGTAGGCTGACGATCCAGAAGGATCTAGACAGATTAGTTAGATGGGTCAACCAGAGAGTCTTTCCTGCCCAAAGCCCAGGGGCTGGACCCGATGATCTCATGAAGTCCCTTCCAGGCCTAAACTTCTGTGAATCTGTGCATTTGCAAAATTCCATTCACAAGACCAATTAATCAAATTGTTGCAAGCTCACTAATGGGAAAGCATATGCATGTGTCACAAAGGATGGGATTTGGTGAAATATATTTATGTGGTTTTAAAATCCCAGGTTGAATTTGCAGGGCTACTATTAGGAAAAAAACCCATAACTTTTTAGTGACAAATTAGTATGTAAAGAGGAAATGAGACATGAAATCCCATGTCATTAACAAGTCTCTTTTGTAGATAAAACCACATTTTAAGAAAAGCTGCTCAAGCCCAGTAATAAGCATATGCATTCTATATATACACTTTACATGACATTTCCTTTATCATTTCATCTCTCTCATATACCCAATCTCTAACTCTTTAGCTCAGTGATCTAGACTTATAAAGTTTTTAATAATGTTTCATGCTGATGAAAGAGGGAGAAAAGGACACACCCATATGATATTACTACACATACATTTTTTCTACCTGGAAGGGCTTCTGGGCATGTGCAGAGCAGAACTCACTTTACAGTCAAAGTGAGACACCTATGAAGTTTAAGAGTTTCTAAGTTTAGGTGGCAGCTGAGCAGGGATCTTCAGGATTACTGTTCTGGATTGAGACACCTGAATTCTTCCTAGCTCTAATTGTCCTTTATTTTATAGTCCTGTACAAGAAGTTTGTTAATTTGCTGTGAATTACTATTTTAGTTTCACATTAAATCTCTACTGGGATTTACTGACCACAGAATTTCAATTTTTGTATAAGAACAAAAGACAGCAGCAGACCTCCCAATGTCACCAAGTCCAGCCCCTACTAGTGCAAGCAACCATGTTATATAAGCTTCAGTTAAAACTAATTTCACATTTTATTCTCACAACTCCTACTGGAAAACTGTTTGAAAACCTCTCTGCTCTCAAAGTTGGAACTTCCTTCTGATTTCCAGCTTAACATTTATACATGACGTAAGATTTGTTCTTGGACCAACACAAGATTTAGATTAAACAGTTATTTCCCTTTCCTGGTGTTCAGGTCCCATAAAACATTTAGGGAGCAATCATATCCTGTCAGGGCATGGTGACAGAGAGGTTTAGGCCTCTCACTATAGCTCCAGAGGCATGAATTCAAGTCTTGCTCTGGGCTCATTCAAGTCCTGCTCTGGGCTCATCCTAAAGGCTACACCCAGATGGCTCAGCTGTAAATGGGATATCTAGTCAGTTAAGATGGAGAATAAAAGCCAGCCAGGTGTGTTCTCACAGATCCTTCCAGTCAAAGGTACAGCTCCAGCTAAGAACAGAAACATCTTGGAGATCAACACATGGCTACATAGCTGGTGTTGCCATCAGGGCTTTGACCACAGGGTGTGACATTTCAACAAGATGGGCTGCTGGGAAGAGACAGGTCCCCCTGACAGAGAGAGGGAAGAATGATTTTGTATACAGGCTTGCTAACCTGGTGAGGTGGGCTTTAAAACAAGGTTCACTGGGGATGGAGACAAAAGCCCAGAGGCAAGTTAAGGACCAGGGCACCTGGATAAAAAAACTCAGGCAGTGGAAGCAACAATGGAAGCCTTAGCAATGTTCTCAGGGAGAAGATATACAAATCCCAGAATTGTGATGCAATTGGCATTACAGAGACGTGGTGGGATTAGTTCACATAACTGGAGGACAGTCATGGATGGGGACAGCTTGTCCAGGAAGAACAGAGAGAGGAAAAAAGGAGATATATGTTGCCTTCATATATATAGGATAACAACATGTGTTCTGAGGTGCAGTAGTACAGGGTGGAAAGTAGGTCTACTAAAAGCCTCTAGGTAAAGCTCAGAGGGGAGAGCAGCAAAAGCGATGTTACGGGAGTGTTTGCTACAGGTCACCAAACCTGTAGCAAGAAGAAGGAAAAGGCAATTGATAACAGCTTCCAAACTGCAGGATCTGGTTCTTGTGGAGGACTTTAATTATTGGGTCATCTGCTTGGAGGGAAACACAGCAGTGCACAAGCTGTGCAGAAAATTCTTGGGAATGTGTTGGAGATAGCTTTGTTTTGAACGGTAGAAAGGCCGACAAAGGGAAACGCTCTTCTTGATTTGCTGCTCACAAACAAAGGAATTAGTTGAGAAAGAAAAGGTGGAAAGCAACTTGGGTGGCAGTGACCATGGAATGAAGTTCGAGATCCTAGATGGGAGGAAGGGAAGAGATCAGCAGAATAAAGACACTGGACTTCAAAAAGGCAGACTTTAGCAAGCTGGTGGGCAGGATTCCCTGGGAAGCAAGTCTGAGGGATAAAGGAGTTCAGAAGAATGGGAAGTGTAGCAGAAGACCAACGTGGCTAGACAGCAATCTCTTCACTGAGGTGAAAACTCAAAAAGGAATCCTACAAAAAGTGGAAAACTGGCCACACTACTAGAGATGAATATGAGTGTATCACACAGGGGTTCAGGGGGGAAATTACAAAGGCCAAGACAACTGGCAAGGGACATAAAAGTAATAAAGAGAGATTCTACTAGTATATGAAAAATAAGGCAGTGGCCAAAGAAACTATAATCCCCTTACACAATGCAGAAGGCAATCTAGTTATGGATGATGCAGGGAAGGCGGAGTATTTAATGCCTTTTTTACTGTGGTCTTCACGAATAGGATGGCTATCAGATGACAAGGGCAGTTGGCAGCAAAGATATGAAAGGAGACAAACAGGCTGAAGTAGTAGAAGAACAGGTTAGGAATTACTTAGAGAAGCTCAGTGCTTTCACGTTGGCAGGGCTGGATGGGATGCACCTTGGGGTACTGAAGAAACTGGCTGAGGTAATTATAGAGCCATTGGCTATCCTCCTTGAGGATTCCTGGAGCTTGGGTGAGATCCCAGATGACTGGAAAAGGGCAAATACAGTTCTCATCTTTAAGAAAGGGAAGAAGGAGGTTCTGAGGAATTAGACCAATCAACCTGACCTTGATACCTGGAAAGGTCATGGAGCAGGTCCTCAAGGAATCTCTTGAGAATCACGGGTGTGTTTACACGAGCTGGTACTGCATAGTGCTTACTGCTCATTTATTTACTACCTGTATAAGCAAATTCTAAATAAACGTGCAGTAACTGGAGTTACTGTGCAGTATGGTCTTGGCATGGTTTTTGAGACATAACACTACTGCACAATAGTATTGTGCTACTGCACAATCAGTGTCTCATGTAGACATGCCCACTGAAAGGAGAACAAGGTGAACAGGAACAGCCAGCATGGACTGACCAGCATGATTTCCTTCTATCAGGTGACAGGCTGTATGGATGTGGGAGAGTACTCGATGTGATGCACCTTGACTTTCGCAAGGTTTTGACACTGCCAACCAAGACATACTGACTAACAAGCTAAGGAAATACAGACTAGACAAAAGTACAGGGTACATAACTGGTTGGATCAACAGTTGGATTGTACCCAACAAGTAGTCAATGCCTCAGTGTTTACTTGGAAGGAGATATCAAGTAGAGCTCCCTGGAGGTCTCTCCTGGGGCCAGTACTGTTCAATATCTTCACTTACGATTTGAATGATGGGACTAAAAGGACACTCAGCAAATTTGCTGATGGCACCAAGTTGGATGAAGTTGCAGACACTGGAAGGCAGGGTTAGGATCCAGAATGATCTAGAGACCAGAAAAGTGGTTCACAATCCATCATATGCGATCCAACCACAAAAAGTGTAAAGTCCCCTGCCTTGATCATGGTATCTCTCTTGCCAGGTAGCCTAAAAGAAAAGGCTAGGAACATACCACAAAGATAGGTTAGTGCAGCCCATCTGAATAAGATGCATGGCAGTGCCCATTATACACAGTCCCCCTCAATGCCAACTCTTTTTCCAGCCACTACACTGAACGCATTTAAACTTCTTCTTCACTTCCACAGCTAAGCTGCACCTTTCTTTCCCATTTCCAATGATTCCTGTTTCCTCATCAGCCTTAAATGTCGGCAAACATCACCAAACAGGGACCCAAACAGTTCACCTAGAATCCCGCTGTAGCTCCCTTCCTTAGCCTGGCCAGATATGATTAGTGTGGCTCCACCCTCCATAAGGTGGAGCCGGTACAGGCTGCCCTGCTCCTCATCTGTATATAACTTTTTGGAGGATTCCAGGGCTTGTGACAAAACCACCCAAATCACAAGCCTTTTGGCTTTAGACTTCTCATGCATAGCAAGGGAGATACCGTGGTCTTCTCAGCCTTGAATGAGTAGCTGTAGTTAGTGGGTGAAGGCCTGTTCCCTGTGAGAGTCTACAAATGCCTCCAAATGCAAGGATCTCAGCTACGTAATTTATGGTGATGGGGGATTGCTCTCGACTTTCAACACTACAGTTAGCCTGTTCCTTGCCCATCTTAACAATTAAATCAAACATTTGGTATACTGAATAGCTAAGTAGCTTATCCATCTGATGGTGGGTTATTACTGGGAACAGTGATGCCAACAGTGGTGCCACATGTTTTAGTGAATATCACAAGGCAAAATTATGTACTTAGAAAATTAGGGCTGGAAGGGACCTCAGGAGGTCATCTACTTACCGTGGGAGGAACTGGATCTTGAAAAGCAAGGCTCATTTCATGGCAGTAGAGGTACAGCAGTAACCTTTCACACTTCTGTACATAAAGGAAAAAAGGGACAATAGCTGCGTATTAGAAAATTCTCCATTTTTACCTTCTATAATTTATTATATTAACATTTTTCAAACAGATACTTAGTGCTGCCATGATCCTCACTAGAAAAATGAAATACATTTAGAAGCTCCAGACCTTAGCAATTTAATTGCCTTTTAAAATCAAGGTATTTATCATGTTCAGTGTACATACACATACCACTACGAAGCCTCATAATATGAAAGAACATATACTCAATTACCCACAGTGTAATTCTGTTTTTCCTTAGTGCCATTGAGTATATAGCCTATCGGGAAATAAATTGAAGGAGAGTATAACTTGCCTACACTGAAGGGGCACATCTATACCATGATAGCAAGGCCACAGTGACTCTTACTCTTCAATCCCAAAAGCATGACAACAAAGCTGCTCTTGGGTCAAAAGGATTAGAGGGAAAGGATGCTTTAACTGCTAGTTCTGTAAATTCATCCTGGAAAATGAGAATGAAGGTGGGGTCCTTCCTTTTTGATTGTCAGCCCTTTTAAATAATGGTTCTAAAAATCACTGACTCATAGAAAATTAGGGTTGGAAAGGACCTCAGGAGGTCATCTAGTCCAATCCCCTGATCAAAGCAGGACCATCCCCAACTAGATCATCATACCCAAGGCTTTGTCTAGTTGGGTCTTAAAAACCTCCAAGGATGGAGATTCTACAACCTCTCTGGGTAACCTGTTCCAGTGTTTTACCACCCTCCTAGTGAAAACGTTTTTCCTAATATCCAACCTAAACTTCCCTTACTGCAACTTGAGACGATTGCTCCTTGTTCTGTCATCTGCCACCACTGAGAACACTCTAGGAGAACAGTTTAGCTCCACCCTCTTTCAAACCCCTCTCCAGGTAGTTGAAGACTGCTATTAAATCCCCTCTCTTCTCTGGACTAAATAAGCCCAGTTCCCTCAGCCTCTTCTCAGAATTCATGCCCTCCAACCCCCTAACCATTTTCACTGCCCTCTGCTGGACTTTCTCCAATTTGTCCATATCCTTTTTGTAGTGTGTGTGGGGGCTGGGGAACTGGACACAGTACTCCACAAGTGGCCTCACTAGTGCTGAAGAGAGGGGAATAACTTCCCTTGATCATCTGGCAACACTCCTACCAATGCAGCCCAGTATGCCATTAGCCTTCTTGGCAACAAGGGCACACTATTAGCTTATATTCATCTTATTGCCCACTGTAACCCCAAGGTCCTTTTCTGCAGAGCTGCTGCTTAACCAGTTAGTCCCCAGCCTGTACCAGTGCATCGGACTGTTTTATCTTAAGTGCAGGACTTTGTACTTGTCCTTACTGAACTGCATGAGATTCCTTTTGGTCCAGTCTTCCAATTAGTCTAAGTCTCTGAATCCTAACCACACCCTCCAGTGTACCTACTACTTCCTCTAGCTTGATGTCATCTGCAAACCTCCTGAGGGTGCACTCCATCCCATCTTCCAGGTCACTGATGAAGCTATGGAACAAAACTGGCCCCAGGACTGACCCCTGGGGCACTTCACTTGATACTGGATGCCAACTAGACATCAAGTTATCGACTACTGCCCTCTGAGCCCAATGATCCAGCCAGTTTTCTATCCACCTTACAGTTGATTCATCCAACCTGTACTTCCTTAGCCTGCCTGTAAGAATGCTGTGGGAGACCATATCAAAAGGCTTGCTAAAGTCAAGGTATACCACACCCATTGGTCTCCCCACATCCACAGAGCCAGTTTATAGAAGGCAATCAGGTTGGTTAGGCATGATTTGCCCTTGGTGAATCCATCCTGACTGTTCCTAATCACCTGCTTCTCCTCCAAGAGCTTAGAAATTGATTTCTTGAGGACCTGCTCCATGATTTTTCCAGGGACTAAGGTGAAGCCGATCAGCATGTAGTTCCCAAGATCCTCGTTTTTCCCTTTCTTAAATATAGGCACTATATATTTTCCCTTTTCCAATCATCTGGGACCTATGCCAATCGCCATGAGTTTTCAAAGATGATGGCCAGTGGCTGTGCAATCACATCAGCCAAGTCCCTCAGAACCGTTGGATACATCCAATCCAGCCCCATGGACTCATATGCCCAACTTCTCTAAATAGTTCCTAACCTGCTCTTTTGCCACAGTTGGCTGCTCATCTCCTCCCCAAACTGTGCTGTGAAGTAATCTGGGTGCTGACCTTGCCAGTAAAGACTGAAGTGAAAAAGGCATTAAGTACTTCAGCCTTTTCTGCATCCTCTGTCACCAGGTTGCCTTTGCCATTCAGTAAGGAACTCGCACTTTCCCTGATCCTCCTCTTGTTACTGACATACTGGTAGAAACCCTTCTAGTTACCCTTCCTAGTGGCAACTCCAACTGTGCTTTGGCCTTCCTGACTTCATCCATGCATGCCCAAGCAATATTCTTATGCTCCTCCCTAGTTGTTTGTCCAAGTTTCTGCTTCTTATAAGCTTCCTTTTTGTGATTTAGCTCACTGAAGAGTTCCCTGCTAGGCTAAGTTGGTCTTCTGCCATACTTGCTAGTCTTCTTGCACATTGGGATGATTTGTTCCTGCACTCTCAGTAAGGCTTTTTTGAAGTACAGCCAGTTTTCCTGGACTCCTCTCCCCTGGCTTCCCAGGGGATCCTGCCCATGAGTTCCCTGAGCAAGTCAAAGTCTATGTTTTCTGAAGTCCAGGGTCCTTACTCTGCTGCTTTCCTTACTTACTTTTGTCAGGATCCTGAACTTTATCGTCTCATGGTCACTGCTGCCATCCACTATTACATTCCCCACCAATTCTTCTGTTTGTGAGCAGCAGGTCAAGAAGAGCATGACCCTTAGTTGGCTGCTTCAGCACTTGGACCAGGAAGTTGTCCCAAAAGCTTCATACCGGATCCCTGACCAATAATTTACATAAAGTGCAACTCCTCCTCTTCTCCCCTGTCTATTCTTCCTGAACAGTTCATACCCATCCATGACAGTGCTGCAATCATGCATGCTATTCCGCCAAGTCTGTGTTATTCCAATCACATCGTAGTTCCACGACTGTGCGAGGACTTTCAATTCTTCCTGCTCGTTTCCCAGGTTCCGTGCATTCGTGTACAGGCACCTAACGAAACTAGCTGATTGACTGCCCTACTTTCTCAGGAAGAATGAGAACACCTCCCCTGTTGCCCACTCCCACTTGTGCTTCTTCCAGGTCACCCACTTACCTAACGCTTTTATCTCCATCCCTGGCAAACCTAGTTTAAAGCCCTCCTCACTAGGTTAGTGAGCATGTCCATGAAGATGCACTTCCCTGTCAGGTGGATCCCATCTCTTCCTAGCAAACCCCCATGCCTCTCCCAGGAGTGTGTGCAGCAACTGGAGCCCCCCACCCCCTGTACAAGCTGCCCATGGCTCCATCCTACCACTCACCCTGCTCCAGCTATGCAGCACCTGCCCCTGCCCCACTCCCTACCTCACCGTGGGGGGCTCAATCTGCTGCCCCCCCATGGCTCTTCCCTCCAACAGAATTACCAGCCAGACAGTCCTCTCCAAGCTGCCGGGCAGCACATTGGCAATCGGATCAGTATCAGCCAATGTGGCTGGTCAATAATTGGGCATCGGTATCAACCCAAAAAATCTTTATTTGTGTATCTCTAGTCTGGGTATGACTCTCTCCCAGCATGGCTAGATAGTGTCTAGTCTGAAATAAGTATGGGCAACTGGTGCCGCCTTAGCAGGGGGGGCACATGCCTCCTCCTGCGACCGGTCAGTGCCCACGCATGTAGCATTTAATCGGCCACTTTAGGTCTGTGTACCCGCTAGGACATTTTAAAGAACCCCTACAGGTACACATACCCCCAGCTGACAACCACTGACAGAAGTATTAAGCCTAAACCATCTGCTCAAAATAAAAAACAAACAAACAAAAAAAGAAAACAAAGGCTTTGGCTAATACATTTTCTTAACAAATGTTAAGTCAAAAAGAGAGGAAGCCCAGGTTTCTGTTCTGCAAACTACCACAGGTGGAAGGAGCAGAAGTGGCTGGAGAACTGCACCTTCTTTTACAGCTTGGAGTCTGGAATATTCAGAATTGCAAAAGGTACTGCTTCCAGAATTTCCACTGACCCAACTGCAATATCAGGCCATCTTTTAGTAGTGGAAATGCATAAAGCCTCACTAGAAAAACCAAAAACCTTTTTTTAAAAGGACACTAAGGTTTCTATTCTGAAATTACTTTTGTTAGTCTTATACCATATTTGTTCAGGTAAGGAAACAAAGGCAGAAATGGTGACTATTTTGCTTGAGGCAACAGAGGTAGTCAATACTGAGGCATGGGTAGCACATTCAGTAATTCTTGGCTCTGGTTCTGGTTCAGAGCACCAGATCATGTCTCAGAACATGCTGGGCATATTTGAAGTGTACTGCCAAGATACCGGAGCTTATTTAGAAATCCTCTAGTGAACTCATTTCTGTCAGCAAAGGCATGGTTTAAAAAGCCTCAACAAAATGGCCTGACAAGTAGAGAGGCTGAACAAACAATGTATTCTTACCCTCCGGTCAATTGGTGCCAATCCTGTATATCCTTCCAATTTTCTTTTCTCAGCATTGTTACTGGGGTTATCACAATCATATTCTACTTCTGGCTTGGACAAGTCCCGACAGAATGTGCAAATCCATTCTCCACTGAACAAAGGAGAAAGAAAACCAGACATTTCTTTGGACATATGACAAAAGTTACAGGTCTTGAGTAAAGGGTTTCCAAATACTTTTGGACAATTTTACTGTTTTATTTCTCTTGTATCAATTTTCTTGCAACCACAAGAAAGCCAGGATAGAAACAGGACACCTCTTTGGAAGAGGTGCTCACTCATCCCTGAAATTAGTTTTTTGGAATAATTGAACAACAAAAGTAGTATCTACTTCCCTCTGAGCTGAAAACATTAAACATGGCTTCACAATTTAAACTAAAACTTTAATGGTGGGTCCATTTTCTGGTTAGAAGGTAGACTGTAAAAGAAATGAAGAGATGGGGGAGTAAAGAGCACAAACAGTGGGCAATATAAATACTGAGCAGCATCAAAACAGAAAAATAGATGATGTTGTATCTGAAGGAGTCTATTTCCTTATTAGAAATATGAAAATCAGGCACTGGCTACTGGTATGCAATATATGGCACTGTAGTCAACCTCTTGGAAGAATGAAATTTCTTCATTCTTAAATCTCAATTTTTTTCTTGGGAGGAAACTACAATTTTAAATGAAAGAGCAAAAAAGATTTCACAACTGAGCCAGTTTTACTATCTGTCCTTTTCTGCCTAGTTTGTGATATCCTCAAAGTTCTGAGCAAACCTAAGGGGTTATCATTTAACTTTAAAACAAACCAACCAAATAGACACTTGCACCTGTAAGGATAACCACAAGAGGGCTAAATTGAACTGGCTTCTTTACAGGAATGAAGAGAACCAAAAAAATTAGCTTTAACAGATTATGAAAAATAAGTGTAACAAATGTGCACTGCACCACACATCTGATAATGCAATTAAGAACTTTGGATACATAATGTAGCAATTTAGCAAGTTTATGTTACTTGTTTATGTATGTGTATCTTATTAGGATAATTAAAACATTTCCACTTTTTGCAATCCCTACCTTAAGATAATGAACATTTCTAGAGCAAATTTCAGTTTTAACTCATGAGAATTAGTAGCTACTTATATGATGATATTACTTAGAGTACTTGAATCGAGATCAGGGGAGCGGGGTGCTAGCTGCAGTAGAGGGATAGCAACCAAAGATGTTATAAGATACCCACACAAGAAAGTGTTTAAATCATGGCAAATCATGGCCAAAAAAAAAAAAATCTCACCTGAGCCATAAAGATGAAAACAAGAAATTAAAACTTGTTATAAAAGAGGGGGAGAAGCTAAAGGAAGATTATTAGAAGGGGAGATGTGTAAGGGAGAAAGTGCACTATTCAAGATATGAAATGGTGGGGGTTTGGATGACAGCTGTGGGTGTCTGTACAAAAAGTAAAGGGTGGGTTTTAGAAACATTAAACAGGAGGCAAAAGATCCAGAGATTAAGGGAGAGGAAGGAGTCAGAGGATTCTGAGACTATTAGCTTGACTGACTGAAAGAATGGTATATAGTCAACACTGGCAGATAGGATGTGATGCAGAGAGTTTTAGAGGAAATAATCAGGAATTCAGGTTTTGGTCACATAAAATTTGATTGCAAGGTAGTTGGGTGTTATCATCAGAAGATGTCAAAACAAATAGAAGATAAACATAACAACAGAGACAGAAATGTGCATATCACTGACATAAAGAGGAGCCAAAGTTTTGCAATCACATGAAGTTAACTTGAGAATACAAAGGGAGAAGCAGGAATGTAAAGTGGGCTGGGTGTCATGGGCTTGAGGTACATGGGATTTCCACAGAGATTTGGAGAGTGGAGGAATGCCACCTGGTAAAAGAAACATTGAATAAATGATCAGGGAAATCTGAAAAGAGTCAGGAGAGGATAGAATGGTCAGATCACTATTGTGACCATTATTGTTAAAATACAGACAGACACGGTAGAGTAGAGGTCCTGGTATTTAGCAGACTGATAAGGATCCAGGATGCACCTGAAGAAGAACAATTCAGGACAAAGATTTGCAAGCCGTGAATAGGAAGAGGAAAACGGTCCATAGCTGTACAAGCAGGTGGAATCAATGATAAGAAACAGGAACACATTTGTAATTTGAGAAGAACAGGACAGATGTTGAAGAGGAGGAAGAAGACTGAAACAGTCTTTATCCCATTCGGGTAATGCTATGGCAGGTGCTGTGTTCAGCAGGTAGAGATCAAGTGAAAACCAATATTAGTGACTGCAGTTCTCTGACTAAAGAGGGCTAAAAAACATTATGCATTAATTTCCAAGAAAGGCCTAAAAGCACTGCAACTGGCTTTTTGGATTAGCAAAAGAAGAGGGCCCCACAATCTGAAGTTCAAAAGGTAAAACGGCATAATAATAGCATACAGAAACTAAGTATGGTATTCAAGAATCATCTTGCTCAGCCATGTGTAAGCAGAGGTGAGAAATGCAAGATGTTGTAAATTAACCTTCTGTGAGGTTCTTAAGGGGTCTTGGACTTCAGGGATGGGGCAAGCAGTGGCAGGGCATACTGTTAAATTCTGGGAATTAGCAACAGAGAAAGTGATAGCTGTGGTAATCCCTGGAGCTTCCTAAACTGATACAGTAGCAGTTAACACTGCTGCTGGAGATGGATCCAGGTCTGCCTTGTAGTCTAAATGAGTTTGACACCCCTGCTCTGCATGAATTATGATGCAGTTGTGATACTTTTTAAAAAAGTGATAAACCAACACCAATGATAAAAACCCTAGTATTTTACACAAAATCACTGTTCAAAGACCAAATGATAAGAGATATCATTTAACATTACCTAAGTCTTTTATGCAGGACTTCTATACTAGAGTCTCACAAAAAGTGTTATTTTAGCAAAGTAACTATGAAATACCAAAGAGAACAATAAGACTACAGTAAAAGCTCTGTTGTCTCCGGCATCCCCTGGTAACGGGGGATGCCAGATAACAAAATATTCCGGTTAAATTGAGCGGCCCCAGCTGCTGCTTCTCCCCCCGCATCTGGGGTATCCCTCTGCTCCTCCCATGGCATCGCTGTCCCTCCTGCTGCATCGCTGCCCGTCCCGCAAGCCCCGCGCAGCCTGTTACGCCCCCGGACCACGGGGGCTCGGCAGTGCAGGCTTTTTGCCCCCGGCCGTGGAGGCTCGGAGAAACCGGAAGTGCTGCAGTAGGCACTTCTGGTTTCACTATTTTACAAGCCAGCATGCTGGTTAGTAAAGCATGCCGGCTTGTAAGATGCCAGATAGCACAGCTTTTACTGTATTTCCAATTACTATCAGCACTACAGAGACAAATTACTTCATACTTTCTGAACTTTCAAACTGGACTGAGCAAATTTAGTACCTGGTCCTTAACAGGCAAATCTAGAAGGTCTATAGACATAAATCTCACTGTCCAGAGCATGGAATGAGGTAGTAATTATCTCAACACCAAACACGATGTCCTACAGTTGAACTACAGCTTTGTTTAATACTGTACCAGCAGATCTTTTTCTTTAAACACATTCTTTGGGTGTTTTTTTGCATTTAAAAGTTTCTGTTGACCTTAAAGACCCTGCAACAGACTAGTAATTCTATGGCCTACTTTGGTAGCTCCAGATAATAATAGATGGCCTATATAAGTAATTTTGTTTAATTGCCAAGCAAGTACAGTATTTTATATTGGTTCTTGCAGCAGCAAGAGTTAAAAGTTACAACTCAAATTTCACTATATATTCTGACAAGCATTTCTTATGTGATATCTTTTAATCGGACCAACTGTATAGCTGGAATAGAATTAGACACGCTGTTGAATGTAAGACATTATTCTTCTTTCAGTTCAGCCTGAAAATTAAAAAAATAAAAAGCAAATCTATCTGTGTAGTGTTAGTGGTAATTGGAAATAGTGTTTAGCGTTCTCACTGGTATTTCTAAAGTTAGTGTACTAAAACAACACTTTAGCCAACAGTCTGCTATTCTGCAGTCTTGCAATGTCAGTGACCTGAAGAAGAACTTGCATTCAAAAACTTGTCTAACTTTATCCCAACTATACAGTTGGTCCAGTAAAAGATACTACCCCAAGAAATCCTTGCTTTTCACAATTTCTAGTCCATTGTGACCACGTCACTTTTACGCTAATAAGTAGCCTGGCTTTCACTAACTCAAATTTCAACTGTAGTCATTTGAAGCTGAAAGTTTCTAACTCATAACCCCAAAATTATTCCTTTTGGGGAAAAGGTGGATGAAATTAATTAGGTAACTCTTACCTTGGAAAGTTCATCAGTGTAGGGACATGACAAGTAAGGTGGAATACTTTTGGACATTTCTCACAACAAAGGAGCTCCCCTCCATTTTGACACACTGCACACCAGTCCTCATTGGGGTCATCCTCTTTTCTGCTATCCCCAATGTGAGAGGCACCTATCCATGTTGTCTTTCCATTAGATGTGCTCTCCTGAAGTATCCTTGGTTGGTCACCTGTGCTATCTGGAGCATCTGTTCTTAAAACAGTTTCATCAGAAGAGGAATTATGATTGTTATCCAACAACAATGAGGTAAGTATGCTTCTTGAAAAGTTGGCCTGTAGAAAGAGGCAAAGACAACTTAGAGGTATGTGCACACCCTGTTGTTGGGTAGATTAGCAATACAAAAATATTAAATAAAATAATGCTTCTTTTTTCGCTCTGTTTATGTAACATATATATAGTCATGTCCCTTGTGATATCTAAACAGGAGTTATTATTGTTCTTCAGATTTCAGCCAATCAAATATAGACAACAGTAAAACAGGACCACAACGAGTTAGCTTTGAAATTTAAGAAGCCTCCAATAGAAAAAAGGATACTGTGTTTTGATGCCTTACATGTTTAACTTCCCAATACTGAGTATACTACTCAAATTAGAAACACCTCCAAACATGTCCTGAATCAAAGTTAGTGTCTGCAGACTTCTCTCTGTCTCTCGGATCTCCAGGGGCTGACAGCAGTCTGATCATTTCAGTTTTTCAGGCAACTAAATTTAACTATAAAATTTAACTTTTAAACATTAATAATATTATGCCCTCTTTTTAATAAGGCCTAAAATCCCACTCTAACAAAATACAGTTATAATTTCTATCTCCCATAAGAGCAAGTTATCCTCCACACCAAAAACTCAAAGGAATTTTTTTAATTTTTAAATTTACATTTCGAGGACGGGATTCTTCATCTGTTTCTTGTTTTACTATGACAATTGGGAAATCATAGTTCTCACTTGGTGCACTAGATTCCTGTTTAATCCTGATTGGCTCCAACATGACAACAGGGACTCTGTGGGTAGAATCAGCTCCAGGTGGTCTGCTGGATGAGCCAGAGCTGTAGAGGAGGAGGATGAAAAAGAAATAAGGCACAGTAAGAATGTATATCATCTGCATGGGGATGGTATCTGGAATCCATAGATTTTACAGTATTTTCCATTCTCCAGATTCTGTGCAATCCAGCAAATTTCACCAAGGAACAAGTCCTAGCCGTGGTTCCTACCTTTTTTGGTTATTTTTCATTGGGATTACAGTAATGTCTTTTTTCCCCTTTATAAATACAATCCTGAAAAGAATTAAAGAGTGTGATTTCAGAACAAATCTCTATGTCACTATACTCTTGGGCAAAACCTATAATAAAAAAAGATATACAAAACTGAAAATACAGAACCCAAAACTTTGTTTGTTTAGCTGACGTATATACGTTCTGAAATCCAGCGATTTTATCTTAAGATAACCATACAAGTCCTCTACAGCATTTACTGCATAAATGCAATAGAGTAACAGTAGGTTTGGCAGGATATGATTTTTACCGATAAGCACAGATAAATATTTATTTCACCTCATACTCACAGACCAATAAAAAAAAAAAAAAAATACATTTCCATTGATAATAATCAAAATGTATGGAAAGAGAAGGTAAGAAAAATGATGGGTGATACTGTGTAACAATAGGGGGAGCAGACCATGCTGACTGTAGTTTGCACTGAACTCCCAGAAACCCCAGGGGACTGGGAACAAAGGAAGAGAAAATGACAAAGCAGATGAGGGGCTTTGTATACTTTCACTAATACAGACTCTGCTCCTCACACCCCCTGAAAATTTAAATCGCTAGAAGTTGAAATAAATGTTTAAAAATAAACTTCAATATTATCTGTTGAGATTATTAAAATAAAATAAAAATCAAATTCTGCCAAGCCTAATTAAGATATAGACTGTTACAAGTATTTGGATTTCTACATCAAGGAGTACAGCCATACTCAGCATGAAAAATTCTGTTAGCTGTAATGCTCTAATTTATTGGAACATATTAATGTCTCTGCTCCCTTTAGGTAATCCCGATTAACCCTATTTTGTTCATTAATATTCCATCACTCCTGGTATACAACTTTTTGCAGGCTCTTTCTCTAAATATCCAGTGCTTACTTAACCAACTGTATTATGGCAAAAAGCTCTTTAATGTTAATCCTCTTGTAAGGCTAATTCCCTAAATCTAAAGTCATTTATGGTTCACTGAGGAATTTCAGGTTCACAGACTCTTAAAAATACAACTGAGATTGTCCTGAATTTTATATCATTATTTACAGCATATGATTATAAAAACAAATATTTGAGTTTGCTATTAGTTTCATGGCTACCGCTTTAATCTACTATTTAATCTTTCATGTGCTATTAATAAAACCAACATGAAGTGAGTATTCTAGGCCTTGACAATAGTATAATAAAGGCACAAGAACGAATTTCTCAACATCAGCAGGGCATGGCAAATTTCATAATTAATTACTGGTAGAAATTAACAATAGGTCAGGCTGCACACACTGTTGCTGAGACTGAAGCTATGCTTCCCCCTCCCCCAAATCTACTCTGCTTACCTGCCTCTACTTCCGACACTAGAAGCACTGGGTGAGCGAATTGGAGGATGGATATTAGTCATGCTTACTGCTCCTAGAATATCAGAAATGAAATTAGAAATAAGGACAGGTTTGTGCAAACAAATTATCTTACACTTGATTTCTAGTTCAAGAAACACAAAGGGATTTCTATAAAAGTTTTCATTTTTAAGTTGTGATCACAAAATCATAAAAAAGAAAGGGCTGGAAGGGAACTCAGAAGGTCATCTAATTCAGCTCCTGGCTCAAGGAAGGAATATCTCCATCTAAACAAGCCAAAGAAATCTTTGTCCATTCTGCACTTAAAAATCTTTAGAAGCTGCCCCACTAGGCACTCAAGAGAAAGAATTAGGGACAGGAGAAAAGAACAAACTCAGTCGAATGGATGCTGGCTTGGTGCAGGCTCTGGGTTCTAGACCCCTGCTTCCAGTAGGGCACAAATCTCATTGCATTACTCTCTATCTTTATTATCTAATAGCTACTGAATGCAAGTGGCAGGAGCACAGCTTCAAAAAGACTGCTGGAGAATTATGTGAGTAATACCTAAACTGTGGCACAATGGTTAGAGTATCATGCTGTGAAGTCAGTCAGAAACAGGTTCAAATCTCCTCTGAGTGGGGAAAGCCTAAAATAGGTCCCAGGGCAAGTATCCTAATCACTTGTCTATAGGAACTAAAATATGGGAAGGCCCCTTCTTCCTCTTCCCAAATAGCACCCACAAACTGCAGGTTTCTGGACAGCTACATTATGTACTGCATTAGCAGATGAGATGCGAATACATATCTGGAATGGGCCTGTGTGCCAGCCCAGCCAATATACAGCATACTGCACACACACAGTCTACAAAGTAGCATGTTTGTGTGTCCACACTGCAGGGAGAATTGCCCCTTATATACCTTTGTGCCATTTAAATACACAACGAAAGAGATTTCTGTTCCTGGTTTTCTTTCTCTCTCTGTCATTCAGCTTCTTTCAGGGCTATCTTTTGCATGTCCATAGAATTCCATCATTGGCCCACATTTCTCCTGCACTAACTCCTTTTCCTGAACAACATATCTGCTCACGTGGCTGCAGCTATCATCAGGTAGCAAACAAATAATATTCCACAAAACTAGCTCTCCACTTCTCATCAATTCTTCATCTCATTCTTCTTCTCTTGGATGCCTTGCCACAGTTAGTTTAATGCCAGTCCCAAATTTGAATTTCATCACCAGCTACTTAATTCTTACAGTCACTATAGATGCTACCCCCTTTCCTTCACATAGACACTTATGTTTAAACTTGGCATTAGCTTTTACTCTATCCTCACTTTGCAGCTTCACATGCAAACAGTGTCTAAATTTTGTTACTTTTTGCTCCACAATATTTCTTAAGTTCTGGCCATTCACCTCTGTCTACAATGTTAAGCATGAGCCAGGTGCACATCTCCTATTTCCTCTTTTTCAGCCTTCTCCCTTACCCTGAATTTCCCAGCATTTGAAATGGATTAGACCAGGGTTTCTCAGCCTGTGGGTCATGACCCAAAAGTGGGTTACAAAAATATATGAAAGGGTCACTAACAAACTTTAAAAATGGATTCTCCTTTAAAAGGAGAAAAACATGGGAAAACACAGGTTTCCCCTTTAGGCTGGCAGAGTTCCAGCCTGCAAGGGACTGTTTGGGGCTGGAGGAGTAGGAGGAAGGCAATCAGCCTTGGGGGTGCCACGTGCATGTGCACACATGGACATGACAGCCAGGCAGTGTAGAGAGCAGCTCCTGCAGCTCACTGCAGGTAAGTCTATGAGGCGGGGGGACACAGTGCATCCGGGGGGGGGAGCACATGACCCTCCAGATTTGTGTGCCCACAGTGGGCCCAGGGCTGCAGCCCAGCAGGCAGGATCCAATGTGAGAGGGCAGAGCGGAGCAGCAAGACTCATTGCTGCTGCCACTCCCTCACCAGCTGCAATGCCAACAGCACAATGAGTAACAAATAGGGTGGGGAGGGGAAGGCCCTGTGCTGCCCTCACTTCCTCCCACTGCCAGTCACTTGCACATTGGGCTGTTGGTCTACCCTACCACAATGGCCTGACTGCTGCTCCCCTTCAGGCCATGCTCTGCCCCAGGGGAGAGGTGGGGTGGCGGGCAGTGCAAGCACCCTGAGGGGAGTGGCAGTGGCAGGCGGGCCATGACGACGGGGTAGAGCTGCAGCCCAGTGCACGAGCAACTGGCAGTGGGAGGAGGTGAGGGTAGCACAGCCCTCAGCCCCCCACCCCCCCTGTTACTCCCAGCACTACTGACAGCAAGGTCCCAGTGGTGGCAGCAATAAGTCTCACTGCCCCACTCTCCCCACCTGCACTGGGTCCCAGCCACTGGGCCAGAGGCAGCTCCTGCCTGTGCCAGTCTGCCTACTGTGAACACAAAACTGGGGGGCCACCACCCAAACACACTGGAGGCCCAGGGGCAGGTGGCAGCGGGTCAAGAGTGAGGGGCACCAGCAGAGCTGTGGAGGTGGGGGGCTGTGGGTTGGAAGTGAGGGGCACCAGCAGGGCCAGGGGGCTGTTTTCTACTTAAACTATTTACTGGGTCAGGACTGGCCATCGATGTTTACAAATGGGTCCTGGTAGAAAAAAGGTTGAGAACTGCTGGATTAGAAGACAGTTATAACGCAGTAAAACAAATGAACATTTTGAGATCAACAAGTAAAGCGTTTCATATGTTTTATTCCCTACTATATCAGGTAAACTGAAAGTCATAGTGAAACCAAGTAGCTACCATACCAGAGAGGCCTGGAGATGGCACTGATGAATTTGGAGACTGGACAGTTCTGTTTGAAAGGGGTTTTGGCTGTGTATGCTCTACAATGCCATCTTTCCTCACAATATTGTCCAGTGTAATGTTTCCCGAACAATCAATCTAAAAAGATGAAAAAAACCCATCAACATTAGGATAGAATCTTTTGTATGTAGACATGGTAAACATTATTTTAGTTTGCATTTCCAAACCCTCTTTCAACGTGTTCATTTCATTTAGTGTGAAACTGATCAATTCACAAATTACCTGATAAGACGCTACCCATGTTTCACCTGTGCTTGAGCACATCCAGAGGTCATGCATATTCAGTAAAACCAGACAAAGGTCAGTTAACTGGTTGTCTTTTCAGCTATGACACAAGAATGATATGTTTATTTTTTTTTAGACAAAGCTTACTCTAATGCACTGTATTTACTCAAAATTAAGTCAACCCTGAATGTAAGATGACACGCCACTAATTAGATTCTATATATGGAAGATTTATAATTTATAATTTTCCAGGTATTTAATTTAGGCCTGTGCAAAGTGGCTAGGATTCACTTTGGATTCGGATTCGGGCAATTCGGGGGACAGCGATTCAATTAGGTGATTCGAATCACTGTCCCAATTCAATTCGGCCGAATCTGATTCGGAGATTCAGCTGCTGCTGAATCAGCTGAATTTCCAAAATCAGCCAAGCCCAGCAATGGCTGCCCTGACCACCCCAGCTCCCGGCACTTGGAAGAAAAAAAAAAAAAGTCATTACTCACCAGGTGCTGACAGGAGGGGGACAATCCCCACGCTGCATGGGGGGCTCTACATGAGCCCTCTGAACACTCCCCGCCCCTGCGGCTGCCCTGCCCGCTGTGACTCAGGCTCTTTAAGGAAAGAGAAAAAACCCAGACTCACTGTTCCTGCTGGTGGGGGGCAGCGATCCCCGCTGCCCCCCTGCCATGTGAGGAGCCCCCCGAAGCCCTGAGACTATTGCAGGAGCGGTGAGTCCTGGTGGTTTATTTTCTTAAAGGGATGGAGCTGGGGTGGGCGAGGCAGCTATGGGGGGGCTGGGGGAGTGATGCGGGGCCAGAGGGCTTATGGAAGAGCCCCTCACATGGCATGGGGCAGTGGGGATTGCCCCCCTACCCAGTAGCACTGGTGGGTGGGGGCTTTTTTTTTTAAAGTACTGGGAGCTAGGCTGGGCAGGGCAGCCATGGGGGGGTTGGGGGAGCAGGCAGGGGTCCGGGGGGGGGGTAGAGAGAGGATGGGGCGTGGCCCCCTCCCCCTTCCTCCCAGGTGCCCCTCCCCCACCCCCTACTTACCAGCTCCTAGTCCTGCTGCAGCCACCAGGGACTGTCCAAATCAAAGCTCTCCAAATCTTTTCTGAAGATTCAGAGAGCTTTGAATCGATTTGGACCTTTTAATTATTCGCCTGATTCGATTCAGATTGAGATTTGGCTACCAAACTGGGCCGAATCTCCGAATCGAATCATCACCTGAAGCTTTGCACAGCCTTACTATTTATCAGAGGGTTGTCTTGAATTTGTCCATCTCCCACTGCTACATGAGGGAAAGCAGTGGCAAGGGAAATCAGGCAGTCCCAGTGCTTTCTACCCCTGAACTTCCTCCCCCTGCAGCTCTGCTGTCTTCCTTGCTGCCACCAGGACACCCCCCCCCCCCAACACACACACTTATTGTCAGATGCTGCTAGGGCTCTGTTTCCTTCTAGAGCACAGCACATGGAAGCTCAGCCTTCGCACTGGCTAGAGTTTCCATGTGCCTCATGCCAAAAAGAGGTAACCCAGCTTGAGCCATAGCCAGAGGGTGTTGGGGAGGAGAGGGGTTTGGCAGGTGGAGCAGAAATACAGAAGGGAAGCAAAGGCTGCGGGGAGAGAGGGGGCAGCAGCAGCAGGCAGCTGCTACAGGTCTGACTGGCCCCATCCCAGGTTCAGGGCCGAAGTCAGAGCTGCAACAGCCACCCCTCCCCCCCCCCGCTTTGTATGCAACTCTAAGACAAGCCCTCCCACACCCCTTTGGGGAAATACTGTAAAGCCTCATCTTAGATTTGAGTAAATACAGTAAAAACATCATTTGCTTTGACTATTATACAAACTGAACAAAAGAGATGGCCTTTTGAAACCCTAGTGCTGTAGAACAATACTGTTCAACTAGAAAACTGAACAACTTAACTTGGGAACCGAATTTAAAACATTCACACATGATATGTTTTTTGGAAATCTATTCATATCCAGATACCTCATTGTACTGTGTTGTCACAATATCTGTGTCAATGCATTCAGTTAAAAAAAAATAAAAAATCAGGTAATCTATTTAAGGTCTGAGACTACATTAGGGAAAACATGAGACAGAAGGGAGAAATAGGGAGATTCTGGTGACAAGTTACCACAATAAAGCATGAAAATTAAGACAGTTTTCAAAAGTTTGCAAATAAGTCTACTTTTTTCTGCACAATGAAGTAGATTCCTTAAAGCTAAAAATTTCTGATGTAGTTGTCTAGTTTGGGCCTCTAATAAAACTATTATTGATTGAAAAAGATACAAAGAGACTTGCTGCAGGTCAGCTGAATCTCCAGTCCCTGTTTTATGTATGCACTCTGTCTCTTAGTAAGTGGGAGTTAACTAATAATTTATCAACTCTTTCATTTAAGAGCGAGCAATTGATTCACTTACTACACAACAGGAGTGGACAAATGAAACATTTACAATGGATCAACCAATGAGTGCTTACAAGCAGTAAGTCTCCCTTACATAATAAACACTAAATTTATAAAGCTCCCTCCCCTGAACACACAAATGTTGAGGAGAAAGATGAGCTCCTCATTCCTACCCCCCACTCTAAAGGTAATGAAAAAGATGAATGACTTAAGGCATTTTTTTCAAGAAACTGGAAGTTTCAGGCATATATTAAAGGTTTTAGGTTTATCATATAACATCACCAAATCTTACTGTGGTCATTGGTACTCAAAGTTAAGGAAATCCAATTTTGTGGACAGTACCTCAAGATGATGGACGATTAAGGCCAGTATGCATCTATATAAGAAGAGTGCAGCCACAATATGCACTGTCACTCTGATAGATCTAACATTTTATGGCAGTCCCTCCTGAATAGTACTGAAACACTTCCAGGACCATGCAGGCAAATCTGGACTGTTGCTTTCTACATTGCATCATTTTGGAAAGGCAGAAAATAGAATTTCAGTCTGCAAGACTGTTCACCTTTCATGCACACTGACCTCACTTTAAAATAAAAACTGTAAACTGTTTGCATGTTACCCTTACATCAGGAAGAGAAGGTAGGTTATAGGAGCTACCCAGTGGAGAACTCAAATCTATCAGAGGTGGACCATACGTCTTTCCGTCATATCCTGCAGCACTAGTAACTGTGGGACTGGATGGGGTGGATGTTGTGCTACTTGCAGTTGATGGGGCAGCTGAAGTTTGTCCACTGCTGATCTGCCACTAAAAAAAAGAAAAAGAAAAAGAAAAATGAAAACCCACAACTCACTATTCCTGCTTTGCATAATAGATGTCTGTTATGTATATGGACACCAAGGAATGGGTGAGCTATGCAAGCATGTTAGCTGAATGAGCTGGAAGCAGAGCTGAAAACTTTATTTACTCTGCAGCCATCAATTTTCAAAAACAAGGCACTCAAGACATAGGAAGAAGAGAAGCAGAAGAGAAATAAGATGGAGAAGAAACAAATAATATTTTTAAAATTAAAAAAACCCTGCCCCCTGAAATTAATATGCATTAATATGCCTGTGAGTTCATTGGCACAATATTGACTATAATAGTTTTAGTAGCATGAACGTATTACAGATAATAAGCTGAATATGACATTGCTCTTATATTTTTAGTATTACAAACCAGGTTGTTCAGTTGGAAATATTGGGTACTTGAATCCAAGAGGTTCTTATGTTATTTGTCAAGCAGAAAAATGAAGCAAAACAAAAACGAAGCACTGATTGGGACTCTAGCCAGCAACAACTGTACTGACCCAATAACAAGAATGAAAAAGTCAAGTCAGGCCAAATTTCACCCTTGCTTAGATCTAAAATTTCATAGATATAACTGAAAGCAGATTTTGATTCTGCACAATTCTTCTCCAGTAATTCTGTTTAATAGTTGGGTTCCAGGAGACTTTACAGCATAATGAAAATACTTGAGACAGAGACTTACAAAGACTACTCTTTCAGAAGCTCACAAACAGATTCAGGTGCTTCTTGTTACTACAGGTTCTAATATGGGCTGTACAGCTTTTTTCAGTTCATTTCAAAGTTCCTCTCTGATGCAACTGAGGTCACTGCAAGAAGTACCATGGTCCTATTTTACCATTTTTCAGGTCACAGACAAGAGTCCTTCTATGGTGATTTGATAATCTGCATTTTTTTTCTTCAAAATATTGAACAAATGTACATCAATACGCTGTTTAATACATGCTTGCCTCACTGAGGCACTAAATGTATCTGATGTATTTAATTTTACTACACTTCAACCACTGATCAGCTTGGGATTGATCATTTGATCAGAAGCCCACAGTTTATTTCCTCTCTTCATCTATAAGACTCCAGATTTGTCTAACTCCAAAGTATCGTTGTAGATGCTTAATTAAGCTTTTGCCTGGTTACAAGTGAACTAGCCAGTCCATTGACTGCAGTGTCCAGGATGTGATTGCATTACATTCTGCACTGTGGCTAAAAGACATCAAAACAAAATATACTTGTAAGTTACTACTTTAACTTTTCTTCATCTATTTAGAATAGATAGAATGGGATGGACAATGATCTCATCTCAAAAACTTCAGGTATCTTCTCACAGACAAGCAGTCTCTGTACACTGTAAACTCACACTGGAAGTGAAATGAATGTAAAATTATAAAATTAGCATTCAGTTTAGTTTGAGTGGTGAAGTAAAAAGACAGTTTACCTGTTTGATAGCTTGCTGTGCCAAGAATGCCATCTGTAATGGGTTGGGTTTTATGTTTTGTTTTGGTATGCTCTGGTTCTGGGTCTGGGGAAACCTCATCTGTGGTTGTGCAGGAAGAACTGACCCATTAGACTTGGGGCTGTGATTCTGAAAGTTAATCAAGCGTGGAGGTGGATGCTGGAAGAAAAACAAGCCCTCAATTAGTTGTCTGAACACTGATAAACACTCCTGAAAAAGCTCTTGGCTCAATTTCCCATTCAAACTTCTGGATAGATGACAAACAAATTAGAGTATTGAAATAGTATTGAAGCATTTGTCTGAATGAAGGAGAATTCAGATCTCTGCACTAATGCATCCTGAACATTAGAACCAGAGTAAGACTCAAAAGGTTTTGATGAGATAGTTCCAACTTTTGGGGCAAGAGGCAATACTTAAAAGTTATCTGAAACTTCTACAGGTATGTGCAATGAAGACTTAGTAAAATTAATACAACGTAGGTTCTTTAAAAATTATAGTTTCACATTACTTGGAGTGCTCTGGTGAACAGATGTTCCCCCAGATCCTGGTGAGCACCCCTGATAAACTTATAGGTGGCTACCAGGTCCTCCCTGAGCCTGCACTTTTCCAGGCTTTAGAGTCCCATATTGTTGTGCCTGTGCTAGCAGACAGCCTGTTCCAGCTCCATCCCTACAAGACATTTCCTCACAACCAGAGGAGCTCAGTGTGGGGAAAACCTAGATAAACTGTCTGTGCAGAGCCCAGACAGATGAGCTGTCCCAGCCTGGCCAGGTTTTCCAGCAGGGGCAAAGAACCCAGTTCTTTGCAACAGTATGGGCTGGGGGCAACTGGCTGGGCAGCAGCTCTGCAGAAAAGGACCTGGGGGGGACAGAGGACAAGAAGCTGAATAGGAGCCAGCAGTGTGCCCTTGTTGCCAAGAAGGATAACTGCATCCTGGGCTGCATTGGTAGGAGTGCGGGCAGCAGATGGAAGGCAGTGATTCTTCCCCTCTATTTGGCACTAGGGAGGCCACATCTGGAGTCCTGTGTCCAGCTGTGGGCCCCACCACTACAGGAAGGATGTAGACACATTGGGGAGAGTCCACTGCAGGGCAGTGAAAATGGTTGGGAGGCTGGGGGACATGACTTTTGAGGAGAGGCAGAGGGAACTGGGTTGATTTAGTTTAGAAAAGAAAAGACTGAGGGGAACTGAATAGTCCCTGCAGGGGGGTTGCAAAGAGGATGGAGCTGGACTGTTCTCAGTGGGGGCAGATGACAGAACAAGGAGCAAGCTGCAGCAAGGGAAGCTGAGGTTGGTTATTAGTGGGGGAACGTCTGTTCACCAGAGCGCTCCAAGGGATGGCAAGGTCAAACAGTCACAAACTCCTCTGTGACCGTTTCAGGCTGGACATAAGGAAGAACTTCTTTACTGTCCAAGCCCCCAAGTTTTGGAATAGACTGCCGCCGGAGGTGGTTCAACACTCATTTTGAACACCTTCAAGAGACAATTGAATTTTTATATTGCTAGGATCCTATGATCCCTGCTGACTTCCTGCCCCTGGGGCAGGGGACTGGACTCGATGATCTTCCAAGGTCCCTTCCAGCCCTAATGTCTATGAATCTATGAATCTATTACCAGTTTGCAGCCCTGTGAAATAACACCCGTAGAAGCTACCATATTACTTTTCTGCTGGAACAATGACAATCAGACATGTCTTCACCCTGAAACATCCCTCATTCACCTGATGAGTAGGAGCTTGCTGCACTGGTCCTGGAACTCTCGGATTTGGTAGACCCACTGGACCTGCCCTCCGCTGAGCCTGTTGCCTTTGAGCCATAACCTGTTGCTGCATGTGCTGGAGTCGTAGCTGAGCTAAATTGATCTGTGTTGGAAACTTGGATAGCTGGTTTGTAGGTAAACCACTTTGTGGCTGTAAATTTGGTTCCATCACAGGGCTCTTGGGCACGTGTGGTGGAGTTTCTTTATCTTCAATTACCAAAGAACCTGATTAAAAATAAATAAATATTTTAATATTCATTTTACTGTTTGTGAAAACTGAATTTTTCATTATGTTCCCCATTTTATAGACCAAGACAATCCTACAGTCTGAAGGATGGGTAAATGGTTAGGGACACAGGAACAAAAGGACATCTTGAGTTGTCGATCCTGTACCGTGCAATTGCAGGCAGCTTTGTTATAGTACTTTCCTAAAGCTTATTAAACTTTATCCTAAAACTACTTCATTTGTTTATCCCAGTACTTACTGAAACCTCCAGAATCTCGCACCAACAATGGTTAAAAACGTAATTCAATTGGAGGCCGCAACTTCTAAAATACAAAATCCTAGAAAAAGTTATTCATGGCCCCATTCTGATAATCTGAAATAGTCAATCCTCCATGTCAGTATTTCTCAGAAATAGAGCATACACAAATAGAACGAGCAAGTCAATGGTGAATCAGAAAGAAGAAAAAGCAAACAGCTCCATATATGTTTATTCAAGTACTCATTACCACATGGCTGGAAGATACGCTTCTGGAAATAGTCAGAGCCCCTCTTCTTATTCTGTTTCCCAGTTAGTGGCAGAAAAGGAGCTTGGAGGATTTTTTTTTTGTTTGGTCCTTTTGAGAACAGAGCTTGTTATAGAAGCACGTTTTAGACCAAGATTATCCTTTTCCACCTTTTTTCTACAGAATAAAACTGTCTGCAGTTTCTGACCAAAGGCCAAGAGACCTGACAGGTATGTGCAGTGCTATGCTCTTACAGAAAGACTGAGATAGTGACAACCAAAAGGAAAAAAAAACCCCCAAAACCTCAGCAAATGCAGACGAGAGACAGCATTTGTCACAACCTTTAAGAGAAAGATACTAGAAACTAATTCCTGACCATGATTCTACTGTAGTGCTTGTTTCTACTAGGTTTAGCATGTACACTCAGTAGATTCATTGAAAAAACTAATGCCTGTAAGATGAATAACTGCCATAGAGTACTAGCCACTGGAAGGTGGAAAAGAAAATGCAAAAATACCAGCCTGGCGATAACAATCCAATCTGCCTAGAGGACATGGTATAGTAAGGATGAACCACATTTACACATCTCCCCATTTATGTGCATGAAAAACATGATAGGAAAGGCACGTGGCAAAGGCAAGGTTTAGGAGAAAGGATCCAACTCCACCAGAAAACTTTTTCACACCTTTTAAAACTAGAACTATTGTCTGTGCTTGATAATTTTTCATTCACTGTCCTTTGTCCCTATTTCTCCCTTTATCCCAGTCCCATATGGTTTACACCTCAGTCTGCTAAAATCATAAAGGTACTGCCAGAGTTTTACTGCCTGGAAAAGCTGCCACTGTTCTCAAGCCACAGAGCACTGAGTCAAAGATGCTTAATAGGATAATTTCTCTCTATGAATAAGAGGTGTGTCGAAGAATGCATGAAAGACACTGGAATACCATTCACTTGGCCAAGCTATTTTTATAGACATGATAAAATCTAAAATCAATAAAGGGAAAATAGGAGCCATTTCATACCTAGATTGAAAATATTTTGAGCCCAGAAGCTAGGATCACAATGAAACTGGATGGTGTTGCTACTCGCTGGTGAGGCATCACATCGTGCTCGAAGGAGATATCGTAGCCGATATGTAATCTAGAAGTGAAAAAAATATAATTTACTCAGGGGTGAAGTGTTCTCCACAATGATTCTTACCACTGTCCCTGCAAGGCAATAATAGGACTTATTATTAATCTGAATAAAATTGCAGAACTGGTATGAAAAGCATGGAAATTAACTGAATCAGCCAAAAGATTTCACAATTGCTCAGCCCCAAGTAATTTTGAATACCTGTTATCTACAATATGGCAAACAAACAAACAAACAAAGTTCTTCCAGATGTAGAAATACATATACTTCCTTTAAATGCAACTAAGGCTTTGTTGCTTTAACGTGACTCTTTTCTGAATGTTATCAGGTCTCACTACTCTGTGCCAGACCTTTGTGGTTTTACCCAGAAAGTTTATTATCCCATCTTATTGACCAGAAGCATTAATATAAAGAATTTACACTGGTAACAAATAAAATGAATCCCATTTAAACTGGAGCAGAATTTTAAACATTTTGTCTGACAGAATTCTGATATGCGTTTTTCTTTGAAATACCCCAACCCTGATTCAGTGTTTAGATAATGTTCTAAACAGAAACAAAAAAGTAAAATATTTCAAGCAAATGCAATATTAATTAAAACATAATTTTGTATTAGGATGGACTAGGTATTTTCTTGGGCTTTTATTACAAGAGAAACAGCTAACCCATTGACTGACATGCTGATTTATAAACATAATAAAGAACTTCAGAGAGAAGAAAAAAGATCTCAGTACCTGTATTTTCTTTGGCTTCCTAACTTGACTTCTCAAACCCTTTCTTCTCCATGAAATGTTCTACCTTAGATGTCTCTTGAACACCTGTTTTCTTGTTTAAATCATTTCCCCTTGTCATAGACATTAATTATCCTTTGTTTAGCTATTTTGACACAGCCCCAACTATTTTGACAGATTTATTTATTTCCTAATTTCTAAATCTTGATGTGTTTGTTTTTTAATGTAAAAGGACATATGGAAACATGTAAGTTTAGACCTCTGCTACACTGAATATAGGGTTCCCAGACAATAGCAGAATCAGGTGGAATACATAATATTTCTTCACTTTTATCTACTTAAAGAGTTTGTAAAAAGTCTTTAGCATGGTTGGCTGTATGCATTTGTTTACTCGTCTCCAGATGTCACATGATCACTGTTACCTTCTGTGCGTAACTTTTATAGATGACAGCATGGGCAGATCTAGGCTTATGAAAAGGGGGAAAGGCTGAAGATGGTGTGGCACATCATCATTTATAACACAACACAGTTTTCTCTACTTAAAGAGAAACTAGAAGCTTCACTTATATGCTAAGGGGCTAGTACTATATCGTTCAGCTGAAGATGAAAGCAAAAAACAAACAACTATTTAAATGTCCAGTAATTTGCTAGAATACATACAAAGTTTTAAAAACTACAACAAACTAGGCAAAAAAAGTCAAAAGATATTGTGCCATTAGTTCCATAATCATTATAGTTAAATGTATGTCTCATTCAGATTCATAAAACAAAATCTAGCCTTCTTGGCAGTCCCTCCAATACATCACTGTTAGTCATTTCTATACCTGAGTTAATATTACCACACCCGAGTTTAGGTTTTTAGTTAGGGATAGAAACAGTCTGCAGGGCTGTGAAATCAAAGAGAGACATTACCAGGACTGGCTAACAGACAGCAACATGACAGAAGGAAGGATAGTTTGAATAATCAAGACTATTAAAAAGGAGAGAGGGTCAGTAACACCTGAAGACTGGAAAGAGATTAGTAGGAATCAGGCAGATGATAATGAGCCATGAATTCAATCGACTTCCTCACTGCTGCCTGAATAGAAAGACCGCTGTTCCTCCCACCCCAGGTAACAATTTTTTTTTATGCCAGAAGGTTAGGTGAAAACATGGGCCTCTTTCTGCAAACTGTTCAACATGTTTCCACAGCACCCCCCCTCCCCCCTCCATGGGCAGGGCCTCCCAGCTCTGTGCAATTAAGTTTGTTGGGTCCTCCTCCTACATGTGATAGGATATTTTAGAGGATATTGCCTCACCTGCTGCTCTGTACATTGTCCCTTCTGGAAGAGAACTGTATAAGCACATAGAAGGTTGGACAGTCCATTCCCACATACCTTTAATCTTTAATAAGAAGTAAGCACTTAATTCTTATTTGTCTCTTTCAGAGTATCCCTGCAATTTGCTAAGGCATTGAAATAGCTGCCCAGATTTTCCCAGGATGTAATAACACAAATATGGAATTGATGACAGTAAAAAGAACTACATGTGGACTCCAAATAGTTACAAATAAATATGATTCAGTTTGATGTTCATGTCCCTAACCAATTAAAATATTGTACTTATGGCTTACACAAGTCCTTTGTATGTTTAGCCATTTAGAGCAAAACTGAAAAAGTTGTGTGCAACTATTCAGCTACATAACACAGCCTCCATGCTTTTTAGGGTTCTTTCTTTGAAGAGTTATATAGCAGTGATTTCCATCTAGGGAAATTGCCAATATAGTCCTTGTGGTTTAACCACTGGACTGGAGGTTCAAATTCTATTCCAGGTTCAGGTTCTGTTCCCAACTCTACTACAGACTTCCTTTTACAAGATTTTAAAGTTAGTTAAACTCAGTTTACTCATGGACCTATTTGAAAACCTGAAAAAAAAAGTTATGCATTTTTTCCTCAGGATTCCCAAGACCACAATCAAAGGGTAAGGTGGCATCCAATTCCAGCACAGCTGATGCATCCTTAGCATTGGGTCTCTCTCAACTCATAATATTAGGTCTTATTAAAGCTTACACCGACCAAACGATAGCATCTCTAACTGAAGCTGTCTTACACTGAGCAAGTATCAGAAGTGTTTAATAGAAGACTAGACTGACAACAAGGCAGCCACACAGTAACCTTAGTTTAAAAAATTATCCATTATGTTTGGATTCTTTCACTGAGTTCAGTGTGTAGCAAGTAGTAAGAAAAATTGTCCTAATGGTGTACCATGCGCGCACACAGAATGGCTCATCCTAACAGAGGTTAATAGTATTATTTCATACGTCTCCATAGAGGAGGAACAATCCACATTTCAGTGGTAGACCTTAAAAATGAAATTCCTGCAGGAGCAAAGCCAAGAGGGTCAGAGGTCAAAAAGTTGAACATCATCTTCATCTTGTAAAAATGTAAAATATTATATGTTTCTGCACCAAACAAGATGAATTCCTTGATATAAAAGATGCAGAAACTTGCCTTACTTGACTTGGTAGTGTTAAGAGTGATATTAGTTGACTTAACACAATTATTTCAGGTTTGGGGACTACCTGTACCTATAAACAAATGTCAAAGCCACAGCTCACATGACCCCCCAAATATGCCAACATATTTATGACAGACCTTAAAGTCTGTTTCCTCAGGTATATCGATGACATCTTTATGATATGGACACATGAAAAAGAATCTCTAGAGAAATGTTACAAGACCTTTAACAATTTCCATTCCTCCATCCAACTAACTCTGACATACTCCACCCAAGCAGGTTCATTTCCTTGGCACCACAATAAATATTTGTAACGGCTACATTGCCATCATGTTGTATTGGAAACCACGCAACTACCACAGCTATCTTCACACCACCAGCTTTCACCCTACACACATCACTAAACCCATCCTCTACAGCCAAGCTCTGTTATGACTATCTGCTCCAATCCCATCAACCATAATGAACAACTTAAGGATCTGGAGCAAAGATTCCTATTATTACAATCTCAAAACTGTAGCCACTCAACTCAACAAAGCCAGACCCAGACCTTGTTCTGACCTGCTACAATACCAGCCCTGGGACAAAGGCAACAGAATCCCTCTGGTTGTTATCTACAGCCTGCAGCTTGAACACCTAAGATACATCATTAACAACCTCCAACCCCTTCTGGAAAAGAATGACCATCACAAGGTAGTCACATAGGACAAACTTGCCCTGGCTTACAGACAGCACTCCCAACCTCAAATGACATCTCTCGAGCAACAGATTAACTCCCATCCTCACTGAAGTACCAGGCTTTCCAAAGGACCCAAATGCCTACTATGCCTCCACATCATTAAAGACTGCATCATCACCAGATCGAAGAACAAGGAGCACAACATCCAAGGTTCATTCACCTTCAAATCTTATCAACATCATATACCATCACCCACTTACAGTGCCCATCTGCTGTCTACACCGGACAGGGAGGGGCATCCCTATATTTGGGGCTGGACTCGATCCTCTGGGGTCCCTTTCCAGCCCAAATGTCTATGAAATTTAAGGATGAATGAACACCGATCTGACATGAGCTGCAGAAAGACACAAAGATCTGTGGCAGAATACGTTAGCCTCCCTGGACACTCTATTGCTGACCTCAGGCAGCAAACTTTTAAAATCCAGCTTGAATGGGAAACTGCAGAACAAGAAGTCATCCACAAACCAGACTGAGTTAAGCATGGTTTAAACAGGGACTATGAATTATTTTCCCATTACCTGGATTGGCTTTTGTGACACGTTTGTTCCTATGTTCTTCTTGCAGCATTGTCTATCTCCCCCCCACCACACACCTTACTCTCCTCTTTCCCCCACCTTCTGTACTGAAATCACTCACTACACTTTATACGCAGCTCTATGCTGTCCTTTTACAGCATCTGATTAAGTGAACTCAAGTTCGTGAAAGCTTGCGCTCGATATTTAGTCTCTAAAGTGCATAATCTACCCTGCCTTTTGTCCAATTTCAGACCAACATGGCTAACTACCTCCATTTAACATAGCAGTTGTATGCAACAAAGGGACTACTGTTATCTTTTCCTAACCTTACCAGACGTTTGCTGTATAGCAATGCTGTGCTGCTCCCACTGGAAACTGCCCATTTGGAAAAATTCATGACATGTTCCAGTTGTTTAGAAAGACCTGCCACTTCCTGCTGTTGCTGCAGAAGTTTCATCCGATGTTCTTTTGCCAGACTCTACAAGAAAAAATACTTCCAGTGAAAACTATCTGTTTACCAATGAAGTAGATTAACTCTTACTTTCTAATCCACAAACTCAATAATTAACTTCACTAAAAACCCAAATGGCTCCATCTCAATTTTCTGAAAAAAAAAATTGAAGTATAGCTGTTGTACTCTGAAAAAGGAGTGTAAAATTAGTACATTTCATATTCAGATTCCCAACTCCTTTCTTTAGTGACAAAATAAGTTTCTTTGGGGATTTTTTTTTAGTTTGAAGTAGTGTTTAGATAAGTGTTTAGATGAAATCCCTTATACACAATTCTCTCCTTATTTTGCTGCTACTGTGAACTTGGACAGATGAATTTGTGATATAAATCACTTAGATGGCAACACTTTTCATGCATGGTGCACAGGATTATGACTTGACTGCACAATCAAGCAGAAGAAGCTGGGCTGTGAGAAAGGCCAGCTCTGGTTCAAGAAAACAAAATACACATAGAAATTCAAAGTTACCGGCAAAGGAAATTGCTTTTGCATGAAATATTTCCCTGCACAGCCCTATTTGAACCTTCCTCTTAATGGGACACCCTGTTTGAAAATCGGCCTTTGCTGTACTCAAATTTTAATGGATTAAAAACTCCTATAAAACACTGACAAGATGAATTTTTGTTCCTTCTAATTTTAACAAACTTCAATTTACCTCTAACTGATGCAACAGAGCTTTACCCTTTTTGTTTATTTCCACCATCAGTGTAAATATAGCGACTTTAATGTCCTGTTCAACTTGCTTTTGGTTCTGGTTCACTTCAAGGATTCTGTAAATGAAAAATATTTATAAAATTAAGATGACTAGGAGTGTTCTCAATGAAATACCACAACTCCTTCAGAATTAAGAAATGGAATTATTTTCTTATTGCCCAGACTAAAGTGGCTTCCTTTTTGTATGCATCATTCATTCATTCACACACACACACACACACACACACACACACACACACACACACACACACACACACACACACACACCCTCCCATGTCGAATCACTGTCCCCCGAATCGGCCAAATCCAAATTGAATGCTAGCCGCTTCGCACAGACCTACTGGGCATAGCAGCAAGAATTTCCTGGTGTGGCGAAATAGCAACAAGGCAGTAGCAAGACTATAATTTCTTTATTGCAGAGTCTTTTATATACGTTCCTGTAAATACAGTGTTGTTTCTACATCACAAGCCTGATCAAGATACAGCAAAAGCTGTGTTAACCGGCACTTTATTAGCCAGAAAACTCTACTAACTGGCATCCGAGGGACATGGCAAAAGTGAAACCGGAAGTACCGCTTCCAGGGGACTTCTGGTTTCGCCACTGCAAGCCGAGTTTTTCTTTGTCAATTCTTCGGCCCACAGCCCAGGGAAGAGCAGCCTGTGCAGGCCCCCCCCCTCCCTGTCCCCTCGCACACTGACACCGGGGAGTACACCAGACAGTGCAAATTTGATTAACAGGCATATTTGATTAACTGGCATCCTCCATTCCCGAGGGATGCCGGATAACAGAGCTTTTACTGTAATATGGACTACATGCAGGACTCCTCCCCTTCTACTTGACAGGTCAGAGACAAACAAACAACAGCCATCTTTGCAGCCACCAGAAGACAGTGTATGAATTCCATCAAAGAAAAATTATATTTTTTGCTTAAGATACACATCCTTATTTTGGAGGGCTGATTTTGTGGTATGCGAGCAAATATGGTACAAGATCCAGGTAACTGATTCAGATGTCATGGCAAGCTAGGAGTTATTACCCAAAATATGAGGTGTCTCCAAAGATAAGATACCTAGTATTATAGCCATTTTTGCATTCTCAGTTCTGTTCATTTGATGATGAATCACTGTTCCAGCTGGGGATGAGGCAACCTTTTAGCAGCCAATCATTGGCTGCTGTGTTGGCAGGAAGCCAACCCCACCCAAACACAGTCATACAACCATCAGGAGACAGAGGAGTGAGCTCTCTGCACAAGTCTCTTGGTGAGCTTGTGGACCTCTCTGTATCCCAACACCTTGCCTTGACCTTGTGCCTGTTTTTGCTTCCTGTTTTTAGTATTTATGTTTAGCTTCCTGACTCTATCCTAATTTTTGGTTTTCTGGTCCTACCTTGACTTGTAGCCTTCCGATTCTGGCTTCTTGACCATGGCTTGTTCCTGAACACTACTCCAGCTCCCTGATAATGCCTTCAGCATCTAGGTTCCAGCTTGCCTGCTGCCTCCAGACTCTTTCTGTGATCTAATACCTGGCTCTGGACACTGGTTCCTGACCCTGGGCCTGGCCACTTGGCCCAGCTGTTTGCAACTCAGTTGTGATGCACTGTATTTGATTGTTGGTAGGATGAATGGAACTGTAACAAGCAGTTCTTGATTTCCCTTATACAAGTGTATCAGGTGATAAAGAATACTCTTGCACATAATTTTAAGAGACAGATGTGGGGGGGGGAGGAGGGAAGGAGAGGTAAGAGTATAATTACTGTTTTCCTATCATGCAAGAACAAGGGGATGGTGAGCAAAGTATAAAGTGTGTATCCAGCATCCAGAAACTGGTCAGATAAGAGACAAGGGACAAACAAGATAGTAAGGTTTCCCATCTCCCAACAACCAGGGTAAGATTGGGTCTGTAGTCCCAATGCCTTTGAACTTTTCTGTAGAACCTCTTGCAAGAACCCACCCCTGGTATGTAACCAGGGCAAGTATAGTTACTCCTAAGTTTTGTTTGGTCTGTTAAATTGCAAACCCAATTATATAATTGTTAACCATATCTTCAAATAAATCTGTCACGCATTTAATTACAAGAACATGGGTCATAACCTCTCCTTTTAAGATAGATACATTGTAAGAAAATTAATACGGGTGAGTGACGGACATACTGCAATGCCTTCTAGTGGTTCTTTGTTGCTTTTTGGGCTGAGTCTGACCTTTTGCTGATCTTCAACTATGGAGGATAAACAGAATAGTTGTATAACTAAGACTAAATGTAAGATAATAAGCAAGGGTCAAAGCCAACTGAAAATATTAAAATTATTCCAGTCTTTCAATAATGAAAAATCCTTACATGTATCAAAACACTCTGGCACTCTGATTGTATTTAGTTACATTTTACATAAATGTGTTCGCCTACTGTCAGTATTTGACAACGTAATGCATACCTGTTTTGGATCTGCTTCCCTGTAAACTTTATGTATTTAGTCTTCTCCATTAGCTTGGTGATAAGCGTCTCAATGATCACTTTCTGGTTCTGAAAAGCTTCTTCTATAAACTGGTATCTGCAATAATCAGTAACTATTTACATATAAGCAAAGTCTCAGTCATGCTTACTAAAAGGAAGACTACTTTGCAAAGAGCACGTAGTTAAGGAATCAAGTGTAGCTTCAAGGCAGATTGTCATCATTAAATGGAAACGCATGGTAGCAAATCCTCTTTTTTCCCCACTTTGTAATTATGTCCTTCATATAAACTAAGAGTAATAGGTTTTGTGGCCAGGTCTACAAGCAATTCAGAGTTAATTCATCATGCATATTAAAGTATCTCTATCTTCTGCTAGTTGCACAAAAATAGACTGTACATTTTTGTACCTGTGCTCTTTGTGTTCCAGTAACTGGCAGTCCCGGCATGTCAACTTGTCACAAGTTTCACAATAGAGTTTTAACTGTTCCTTTTTGTGGGAAGGGCAAAACACAGGTCGCTGACTGGTTACACCAACTGCCTCTGTAAAACAGAGGAGGATTTACATTCCTATTAGCAAGAAGAAAATTAGGTTTTATTACCTAGGACTGAAGTCCAAAGTTGGTTAGTTCTCTTGCCTCCACGTCTGCCTTCTCTGTTTTGTTTTGGAATTGCTGTATTTTTACCTGCCTTTTCAGGACAATAAGTTTTTCTCCAGTGTGGGACAGAGTAAGAACATCCAGAAGTCAGAGAGAATAAACACAGAAGTTCAATGTGCCAAAGCACTGATACAGTATCACCTCAGACAGAAAATCATACTTTGGATTTATTTTACCCAAAATCCTGATGGGAGAACACTCAGGGAAGACTGATGGATGTCATTAGCAGGGATCTGGGTTTTCCGTTTCCCACGGAACAACAGAGAAAACACAGATTTCTCCTTTTAGCAGAGAAACCCATGGATTCCCTGCTTTTGCAAACAGCTTTGCAAGCTGGTTGAGCTCCAACCTGCAAGAGCTGTTTGCAAACAGGGCTGAAAACCCTAGCCCTGACCGGAGGGGGAGGAGGAGGAGGAGGAAGGGTGGGGCCTGAGGCTCTCAGTCAGCCACAGCTCCACTCAGCTTAGCTTCACTCTTTGCTCCTGGAGCCTGAGGTAAGTGAGGCTTACGGGGAGCTGGGGGCTCCTCTAGCAGGGCTGGGAGGTTGCAAGTCATGGCTGTGCGGGGGGTACCCGCAGGGCTGGGGGGGAGCCAGGAGCTGGCCCCGCCCCCACCCCAGCAGGGAGCAGCAGTGGGGGAGCCAGCTCCATGCTGCTTCTGCTGCAGCTGCCTGCTGTTGGGGGTAGGGAGCTGCAGACTTGGAGCCCTGGCTCCATAACCCTGGCAGCTGGGGGCCCCCTCCAGCACGGGTGGGGGGCCGGGGCTGTGGGTAGGGGCAAGATGCATGAGTAGAGCATGGGGATGTTTTGGGGGCAGTGAGGGGCACCAGCAGGGTTGGGGAGTCATTGGAGGGAAAGTGAGGGGCACCAGCAGGGCTAGGGGGGCTGCAGGGGGCTTTTAATTTTAATAATGGATTTTGGGTTTTTGTCAGAGAATTTGATTTTTTTTTTTTTTTAAGTCAGAGAATTTGTGATTTTTTTTAATTTTTTTTTTTAATAAGAAAAAACTGGGATCCCTGGTCATCAAGTAGTTGTACAGTCTTGATCATCCTGGTAGCCAACTTAAGACAATTAGCTTTGTAAACTCTTGAGAAATGAAAAGTAAAGGGAAAAAAAATTCAAATTAAGATGTATTTCTGCATTCCTGACTGCAAAACTTAAATTTAATAGTACAGATGCATTAGAACATAAAGCTAAGTTTTTTTTACTAGGAAATTTCTTGAATAAAAACCTAATCTGGAAACTAATATTCAAGATAAAGAAATTAAGGAATAAAATTGGAAAATGTATTAGATAAAAACTTTATCTGGCAATTAATTTTGCACATGAGAAAACTGGGATGCAACAAATCCAGAATTAAATTAAGACCTCTATATCTACACAAGAAACCTGGATGGAAAAAGGAGACTAATGGGAAGACGACTATACAATACTACACAGTTCAGAAATCCTTATCTTCCCACATAATTTTGAATCATGAGTAACCAAAAAAAGAGAGAGAACTCTTGGAAATTCATGAGCAACTCTTATCTAAAAATTTGCATGGCCAATCTGTGGCACCTAGCACCTCAGGTTAGCAAGAATGTATTTATTTATTTTGTGACAAAAGGGTAGGCCTAAGCCTACTGATGTTCATTGTTCAGAGAATTATCCTTTTGAGTAATTGGAAAGAATTATTCAACCTCAGCAGACTGAAAAGACTCATTTTATAAGGACCATTTTGTGAGAAGTTCCAGCTGAATGTGACCTGAACTCTAGCAGTCTCCCATCAATAGAAGTCTTAAGTAAAATGTTCTTCAACTGAAAAACAATCCATAAGGATTGTTCCTAGGAACTTGACAAAGGAACACTTATACTGTATCAGCATTTCCCAACTTCTTTCATTCCATGGCACACTTATATGGCCTTTTTCCCATCCCACAGCACACCGGATGGATGCGGAGTGGGAGTGCGGGGGAAGGCAGGCAGAGGGAGGGGAGTGGTGGTTCCGGGGCGGCCAGAACGTGGTAGTGGTGCAAGGCCGCAGTGGCGGCATTGGCTAGAGCCACACCCCGCCGGGAGCCACGCCCCTCTAAATTCCACGGCACACTTTTTAATGTCTGACAGCACACTGGTTGGGAAATGCTGCTGTATCAAAAAGCAAGCAAGCTAGACCGTCCATGAAAATGGTGTCTATGTTGGCATGTGGTTCCAGGTTCTTTAAGCTATTGTCTTCTCTGCAGAAAATCTGGAGGAAATGTGATATAAAAACCAGGAAGTAACTAAAGAGAGAACTTGACATTAAGAATGTGTGTGCATGTGCACACAGTTCCCCCCTTTCTCCCCTTCTGAGTTTCACAGTAGATTTCTTTTTCTAAGTACACAGAAGGGAGTGGGTGATACGCAAACTCACTTGAATAGAAGTGTGTTATGGAAGCACAACAATAAAAGCATTGGAAAGCAATTCAAAAGGCCGCTTTTCAAAAGGAGTTCTTTGGTCAACAACTTCATTGGAGAACCCAGACCATTAAATCAAAACTAGCTTTGATTCCCATGCACTTGTTCTTAGTCAAAAGACAATGAAGGAAAGACCAGTCAACCTTAATGACAGAAAGAAAAACCTGTGCTCTTCCCAGACTGGATTTTCAGAGAGGCCTTACTAACTTCCCTTTCTGTCAAAGTACAACCACAAAACCAGATTTCTCAAAAGATTCCGGGGAAATGGATTTCTTTCACCATTTCAGTGTAAGCAGGTTGTAGCTTGTAAAAAGGCAAGTAATTGGCACGAGTGGTACATGTCCCCCAATCTCTGAATAACCCAAAGTTTGTTGGGTACTTTTGCATTGCAGGATAGAAAGGACCTCTACTAAGGAAAAGGTAGATGGCTAGAATGATAATAAAAATGAAGAGACATAACTTAAGTGGTACATGCTGTAGCTAGCAGTACACAGAACAGCATGGTGGAACAAGAACATTAAAACATTACTCAAATAGCACCCATCAATGTTGCAGCACTGAAGTAGCTAGGATATCAGAATTTAGAGATTTCCTTAAAATATGTTTCAAGTGGCAAGAACATCCAGCTTGGAGCAGAAAGAAAAGAACCCTTGAGGGAAAAGAACCCTTGAGGGAGTTTCTGAAGAAATCTGTCACAGAACATGGAGTAAAAAGATGGTGAGCATTTTCTATTCACCTGCAAAAGGAACTGAAGGCAGATTTACCCTGGAAATAGAAGAGAAACCACATACCTACTTCCAAGACCTAAAAAGGCAAACAAATTCAATCCCTCTAAGCCTGAAAAGGTGGTAAATTCTTATTACAGAGGATCAACTCCAAAGCTTGGTAGCTCTACACTAAATGTCAACGAATGGATGCTCAGTCAAAATTGCACTGGTTTCAAGGAGCTTTAAGTATGGTATAGGATAATTCATGGGAACAATAATGGGAATATTTCCCTTTTTTCTGGTCTGGTTTCAACAAGTGATTTCAGTAGTAAAGGAAGTTATTTATGTATTTATCTCCATTACACACACGCTGTCTCTGTTTTCCACTTCTGACTTGCAAGCACCGGGTGCACTGAATATGAAAACATTTTAGATAGTAGTGTTTACTACTTGCACTAGCTCTGCTCTGCCCTCAAGCTTCACTTTACCAAGGGCATGAAAAACGGCAGAGCAAGCAACTTGCCCTAAGTTCCTTTGCAACTGCCAGAACCATGTTAACATGGGCTTGATTGTAGCAGGGCAATAGGACAGGATTTGTCAGACATAACATCTTGAACATCTTCCATTAGAAACAGGGAAGCAAATTCCCCTTCTTTGAGTGCTTGTCTGTGGTCATGTCTACATGTGTATTTAGGTGTACCTAAATGTAATATGTATTAATTTAATGCGCATTAAGGCTAGTTAGGCTCACGTCTACATGTGTACACATTAAAGCACATTAATGCCGTGCACAAACTGACATGGGACTAAAGCTAGTCCCAAATTAGTCCATACACAGTGCTAATGTGCCTTAATGAGCCTACATGTGCTTTAATGCGCTTTAGCTATTTGCACCTAAATTTGATACCTGCTTTTGTAGGTATCAAATTTAGGCATAAATAGCCTCAAATCACCATTTTTAAGGTGCATTAAGGGTGTACACTAGTAGATGCGTACCCTTAATGTCCCTTAAATTGAGCTAAAGTGCCTTAAATCGGCACAAGTAGATGCACCATTTGCTCCATTTCTGGTCATTCGTAGGCAATCAACCAAAAAAAGGAGAGTATTGCAAATTATACAACCCTCCCCCCACATACATCCCTATTTAACTAAGCATCTGAAGAAGATGGCTGAACAATAAAAACCAGTAAAACTATGGTTGTTACTCCGAGTAGCAACCTTTCTTATGCCATTTAAAGAAGTAACCCAAAGGAAACTGCAGAGATGGGCTACAGGATGGTAGAAAGTGACCTAAGATGCCCCAAAAGTTTCTAATTTAGTTTTCATGCTAATTTAATGCAACCCAATACCTGTTTTTGTAATCTACCAGGCTGAAACCCGTTGACCTTTCAGTAACAGAAAACCAAAACCAAACCACACCACACGAAAAGGAAAACCAAAATCCTATTGGCTATTTTAAATTACTTACTTTACTAAAGTAAAAGGAGAGTCTGAAGGATATTTAGATGCCAGCCCAACTGGCCCTATAGGTTTGGTATCTGCTATGTCAATAACAGTTTATAAGGATGTCCTAGCTGTCAACTGACTCTCCATGATCAAAGTCTTGTATTCATTTCAATGCTCAGAAAAAAACATTTAAATACTCAGCAGCTTAATGCAGTTGAAGCAGTCATGGTGAGAAAGAGGATCTTGATAATTTGCTACATGAAACTGAAAGCTGACAAAAATGTCTTTTTCCTTTTTTTGAAGGTTCAACCTTTTCAATTACTTCTCTTTGAGAATGGTTTTGAAAGATTTGTCTATTAAGTTGCAGTAACAATTTAAGTGAGTAGGACAAACGAGAATAAAAACATTCAAACTCTACACCTGCAACCTGATACCTTTCTTTCAGCTTTCTTTAGTTGATCTCAATGAAGCTGAATCTGCCACAATGATTGAGGTGGTTCTATTTTGCTTTCATTTTGGGCACAGCATGCCCATCAGGCAATCATGACGTTGCTCTGAGTTGTACTGGAATCCCTATAGTCTTAAGTACTAATCACAGTTTTTAGTATAACTTCCAGTAATTTGAGAGATTTGGGAAGAGGTACTACAACTCTGAAGGACATACATCATGTCGGGATAAGGCACATCTTGCTTTGTCAACTGAGGTAGATAAGACGATATGATATGCTTAAGCATCTGCAGTTGAGCAACAGGTAGATCTTACTGAAAAGATGGTCTAGCTCAGGAAGCAGACTTCAAATTATGTTTGGAGTATTCTTATCAAGGTTTCATCACTTAGGATGTTACTAAAATAAGGGGCTTAAGAAAGGAACGCTCAGGGAATAAGAGAAAAAGCCACCATTAGTATTCAAAAAGAGAGAAAACCAGTGTCACAGAAAAAACCCCAAAAACTAAAAAGAGGGATAGAAGGAATTTGCGAGTTATCTAACATCTCCAAGCCCCAAAGCAGGATCAGTTATACCTAAAATAGGGCTGTATAACTTTCCATTGGCCAGGAACTGCACATCCCATGGGCCATACCAGTAGGGACTGCATACTCTACGGGCCAGATCAAGGTGAGCCACAGCCTCCCTGGACACATACCTCAAAAACACCATCCCAACACTGTACCTTGTACCCATGACCCTTCCCCACCACTGCACCACATGCCTGAGACCATGGGTGCCCACTGCTGCACTGAGCTCCTGTGATTTCCCCAACCCACCCCATTGCACCACATGCCCCAAGATTACCATGCGTTGCCACTCTCCCTTGCCCTCTGGGCTGGAGGCAGGAAGCAGCAGACACAGGAGGGAGGGGAAACCCAGAGACTCCAACTGCTCTTGCAGCCAGAGCAAAACAACAGCAACCAGGCAGGAGCTCAGGGTCCGCCTGTTAACCCTTCATAGGCATCATATGGCCCACAGGCCACCAGTTGGATAGCCCTGACCTAAAACATTCCTAAGAAAGGCTTTAACCTGCTCTTAGAACCTCCAGAAGGAGATTCCACAACATCCTAAGGTAACCTATTCCAGTAGGCAATTATTTTTACAATAGGGTTAAACATTTGGGTGGGGCTTAGGAAATATGTGATGGGGGGCAAAAAGTACTTTCTAAATCTCCCTCTTTGCAGTTTAAGCCCTAACTAGTACTACTAATTTCCAGTGGACTGTGACTACTTCAAATTAAAACTAGGAGTGCACTGATAAAGATTTTTTTTGGCTGATATCGATGGCTCATTATTGACCAGTCATATAGGCCGATACCCATCTGATTGCTGATATGCAGCTTGGAGAGCAGCATCCAGCTGGTTAGTCCGTGGGGGAAAGGGGTATTGGGGGGCAGGTAGAGGCAGCCACAGTGATGGAGGGAATGGGGCTGGGGCAGGCAATGCACAGCTCGCATGGGGCAGAGTGTGGGACAGAGCCATGGGTGGTTTATCCAGGAAGTGCAGGGACAGCTCAGGGACACAGCTGTGCACACCCCAGGGGAGACATGGGAGGAATATGCCCGCTGGACCTGTGGATGGGGTGAGGGCAGGCTACCCGCTGTATGCTTGGGGCTGGGGCTGTGCCAGCCTCTTCCCGGTGGCAGGGCTGGACTGGGTCTGCATGTGGGCCAGGCAGAGGTGGGGCAGGTGGGAGTGGTGCTGGGGGGGGGGAGGGGCAGCTACAGCCAGTCCCAAATTTGCCATAGCCCCTCTGTAGCTCCCCCTCTCCCAGCACTACCCCCACCTGCCTGTTCTAAGCACAGCCCGCCCCACCCACTGGGAAGAGGCTGGTGCAACTCCGGCTCTGAGTGAACAGGAGGCAGCCTGTCCTTGCCCTGTGCGCAGACCCAGGGGGCACATGTCCTAGATGCCTCCCCTGGGGTGTACACAGCATTGAGGAACTGCCCCCCCCCCGCCCACCGGACAAGCCACCTGCAGCTCCGTCCCATGCCACATCCCGCCTGGGTAGCACCTGCCTCAGCCCCACTCCCTCCCTCACTGTGGGGGCCTGATCTGCCCCCCCCACTCTTTCCCTCACCCACACTCCTTCCTCCCCACAGACTTACCAGCTGGATGTTGCTCTCCAAGCTGCAGGGCTGCATTCCTGGCCACGTACATGCTGCAACTGTGCTCATGCACATGGCATTTATTGGCAACATTATCAGCCACATCAGCCAGAAAAAGATGACTGCTGATGTCAATTTTCCTTTTATTGGTGCCGATACAATATAGACCAATGTATCGCTGCACCTCTACTTAAAACTACTTTCTTTACAGTAACCCTTAATAGATTTGAAGATGTCTCCTCTCTCTTTCTCTAAACTAGCCAAGTCCAATTCTTCCAAGCTTTCCACACAATTCGCAAAACCTCTGATATTTTTCCCCCTCTCTTCTACACTTTCTCCAAGCAGTCTGCATCTTTCTTGAAGTACCAAAAACTGACATGTCAATCCATCTAAGACTTTGCCAGTACTTCAGAGCATGGAAAAAAATGTTTCACCTGTCTTGCATGTAATATTCCCATTTATCATTCCCAGCACAGTGATGGTTTTATTTATTAGCAACAGCACAATACTGCTGACTTACTGTCAATTTGTGATCTACTATAATAATTAAGTGCTTCTCTGCAGAACTGCTGCCCAACCAGTTCTTTCCCAAATTGTATTTGTGCACTTGATTATGCCCGAAGAAAGCAAGTTGAGTTTCATCCCATTTGTTTCAGACTGTTCTGCCAGTTTACCAGGACCATTCTGAATTCTAGTCCTGTCCTCTTAAAACCTTTCCTAGTTTAGAAAATGAAATTTCCACTTCTAAATGATGGATAGACATTATAAGGGCTTGACAGTTATTACAATAACCCCCCTGGCAGATGTTAAATTAACAGTGTGATGGGATCTGAGAAATCTTATCCCAAATCCCAACAATTATGTGTCCTACCATGTCAGACAGGATGCATGATTGAAAGGATCTGAGATAGCCCCAGCCTGTGTGTGGCCAGGTGCCTACACCACAGTGTAAAAAGAGTGTGTGCAGCTGACAATGAATCAGCTGACAGCATGGCTTTAAATGTTATTTACCATATTTACAGGAATCCAAGACAAGGTGTGTCCTGCCTGCCCCCTCTTTTCCCCCCACTATCCAAACAGCACAGGGGGAAAAATAAAAGCCTTGTCATCTTAGATTCAACTACCACCTGCCCTGAGCTGAGCCCCAGGCCGGGGCAGCTTGTGCAGTGGGGGGGGGGGGGGGGGGGGGGGGCATACAGGGGAAGCCATACAGGTGGGACTGTTGACTGTCCTAGAGCTAAAGTAGAGCAGAGCAGCAGAAGGTAAGTGGCATGAGAGTGCAGGGGTTGGAGGGAGGGGAAACAGGAGCACACAGCAAAGGGACAAGGTGGGGAAAAGGCAGGCCCTGCTCTTGGGGGATAAATGTATGCTTCCATTAATTATATTCTATACATGGAAAATTTAACAAATGTATTTTCCGTGTATAAAATCCAATCACGGGGGGGAGGGAGGGGGGGAAATAATCTCAAATTTAAAGTCACTTTGGATTCAGATAAATGTGGTAATGTAGAACATCTTTGTAGCTGGTTTGCTATTTTATTATGTCATAAATTTGTCAAATGTATGGCATGTTGCAATTTAACACATCAATCACACCATAAATGTAACGTCTGCCAGTACCCTTTCAATAAGGAAAATCTCTGAAATAATCTTTGGCCTACCCAAAATTGGCTCTGAAGAAACCAAAGAAGATTCCAAATGAAACAGTAAACCCCTCTGGTACTGTGTAAGCTAGTATTAAACATGAACCAGTGTGTTTCAAGCTTAACGGTCAAGAAATCAAGTGAAAAGACATAATGGGCATCAGTTATGACACCAATAACCCCTGTGTTGAGAGTGCTGGGATCAAGCAGGTTGGCATTAAGCTCACAAGCTCTGAAAGTATCAATAAAAAGTGCGATGGTGACAACAGCTGTAACACCAAATGTAGCAGATATTTGAACAAACCCTTCCCACAATCACTGGAGGAACTAAGAAGAAAGATCCCTCTGCTCAGGCAACAGATGGACCAAAATTTAATCTTTAAATGCTATTTTTCTTAATGAGTTGGGGGAATAACTTCTTCTTTCTCTTGGGACTTTTTGAAAAGCTTTTCTACCTTGAAGAACACATAATACTAGCAGAGTCTCCCTATGCCTGACGAAGAGAGCTTGTGCCCAAAAGGTTGCAAAGAACTTTTATCCAACTATTTAGTTGGTCTAATAAAATATACTGGATTTACCCAAAGAACCTTGTCTGCCTATGTCCTTAGACCAACACGGATACAACCAACAACCCAAACCCACAGACATGAATCCCAATAGCAGACTAAATTGCCTTACAAAGGGAAAATAATAGAATTCTAAAACCCAGTTTAGCAATAGGTTACTATAGCTACACTAAAACTAATTAAAAAGAAAATACAAAATAAAACAAGTCATGTCACAATCAGCAAGTGGACATTACCAGCAACCTCTGTTCTCTCAGCCAGGAGAATGAGAAGGAATTGAAGATTTGTTGGTTGCTCTGCAACTTTTTATGTCTTCAGTGAAAAGCATTGCTCCAGAACATCCAAACACACACAACTTAAATGGCCATATATACACAATCACTTGAAGGGCCAGAAGTCGCTATCCAACAGCCGTTCATTTAGCTGTTCTAAATGAGTGAAAAGTTTCATTCCAATTTCTAGTGTTTAAGCATCAGCAGCACAGAAAAAAAAAAAAAAGACTACAGTGGGTGCTGCATTTGTTTAGCATCTTTGAAGAATCAGACATTTTATATTTTACAAGGGGTGCATCACACGTGCCATTAAGGTGAATTGAAAAACTCAGGCACAGTTTGCACCAAAGAAAACTTCTCCCAGACACAGCATTTACATGTGTGTCTGGGACCACAGCAGTTTGAGCTGGGGTGGACCAGCCCCAGGTTGGCAGGAGGTCCAGAGGGTCAGCCCTGGGCTCTGGGTAGCGATGTCAGGGCTGGTTGGGGCATGAGGGTGCTAAAGTGTGGGGCTAGGCAGCAGGCAGCCCCCGCACTTTAGCACCCTTGTGCCCCAGCTAGCCCCCATCACTGTCTACATATGTAGTTCAGCAGAGTAAATTACTCAGCCATAGGACAGTACCATTCCCAACAGTACTATGGCAGAGTTATCAAGGCACAAACAACATCAGACAGAAGTCACTGCAGGATAGTACTGCAGCAGAATTAATTAATTTACTGTGTCCTAATAGTCCACAATAAAGCTCATGTGAAAGGGTCTCTCAGGCATACAAGATCATCCATAGCATATTATATTCCAGCTACAACCTCCTCCCCTGAAACACAGGTTGCTACATTTGTATTCATACAGAACCACACAGATGTACCCAGGTTGTGTGATAATTTATTTCATGGTAAAGAGGCAAACTGGGGCTCAGCTACTAATCTGAAACCATTATGTAACAAAAAAGTTGAGAGAAAACAGTAGAGAAGGCAGAACTAGAGGCAATCAATAGCAGTTATACACATTATTTTTATGATCTCACTGTGAGCCCAGCTGTCCGCTTTCGACTCTCCCTGTATCTTAAAAAAAATAATTAAGTATCCTAAAAACAGAAGCTCTTAGTTTCCAAGATAAGCAGTAAGTTTGAGCACCATCCTTTGGCCATGAAGTACTGGAGAAAGGGTGGATAAATCTCGTGTGTGAGAGCTGCATGAGGCTGAAGAGTAAAATAAAAATAAAAAAATAGTGCAGGGCAACTTAGCCAAGTTCAAACTAACAAATTAAAATGATAGCAGTAACATGAATTCTAAAGAAAAAAAAAAATAACCTTCCCATTAGTATTTTCTAAGATTTCTACTGATGCCTATGTGTAACACAGTCCCTTCAAGTCTTTTAAATAACTTTTTTTTAAAATAACAAATTAAAGATTTAAAGACACCTAATTTTGATAAAGCACATTAGCTACTAGTGATACACTTCTTCAATAGCAGAACTCCAGAGGACCACAACAGGAGCCTATTGATGTTTTCCCTGCTGTGGCTTATTCAAGTAAATTAAACAATTAGCTCCCACAATTTTTTGAGAGCTTTGCCAAGTATTACTATTAAAGAACTTCCTCAATGCAGCTGACATAGAAAGTTTAGACAAAAGTCTGTAACCATTTAGGTTAGGTACAGATGTTCAAAAAGCCCGAGGGAATTGATCCAAGTCACGTGGGGGGCAGGGGGGGGTTGTAAGTGTAGTGTAGATCAGTAGCTAACAGAACACGCATTGACTCTTTGGGGGGGGGGGGGGGGGCGGCGGCAAATGTTGGACCGGGTTCTGCCATTTTTAAACCAGTCTGTGTGCGCTGAACTTCTGTTCTGTTATGGGTATAAACTGGTTTCTGATCACTTATACTAGGAAAAGTGTAATGTCTCTACCTGGCCTTAGTGTGGAACGTCATCAGAATATAGGTGTTTCTCTTTTTATTGGCTCAAGTAACTTTGGACCAAGTTCATACCTGATGTTTAATGGCTGGTGAGGGTCAGATGAGGGAATGGCAGGCTTCTTTAACTTATATACTTAAGCACATATCCAATTAGGGAAGCATGTGGGGCTGAATGAAATTATCCAAGACAGATTTGCACCCAAAGCAAGTAAAGTTTATTACCTGGAGATACTTCCTCTTTCTGTCTGACTGTGTGATCCTTTGTGAATTTAACTCTTTGATGAGCTCTGATACAGGTCTTACACAACCATTCTACACATTCCACACAAAAACCATTTGCTTCTGCATTGTCTTCACAGCTTGTGCAGACCTAATAAGAAAAATACAAAAGTCACTAGGAAAAATAAAACGTACAGACTGATGTGTCATCATTTAAATTCTAGATAACAATGAATCAAAAAGAAAAGAACTGCTCCTCCCCACCACAAAACACTCTGCCTAACTGTATCCAAATAACCCTCTTACTAGTTAAAAGTTCAAAATTACTTTTAAGAAAATAGCCATATACTGTAGTTAATTTTTTTAATAATATTTTCTTGGCCAGTTATAAAAAACAAGATATTCCATTCTACTGGACATCATATATATATATTTAACAACCTACTCTTGTTAAATATTTAGGTACAGAAAGACTAGGTTCACTCTTCATACTTTAGGAACCTCTTTCAATGCATTTTCCAGCGTGGTTATGCTTCTAGGGAAACACATCTCAGTTGTAAGCACCATGCATCTCTTCATGACTCTCTATGATAATACTCCATTTAGAACATTAAGCTAGAATATAGACACAGCTTCAAAAGTTTTTTCTACATACCTCAAGGTACCAGGCAACTTATGAATGCTGAGATCCTAGGGAGGATGGAGCGTTCCACAGGAGCACAGGGGGGTCCCCAGCGTGCTCAGCAGCAGACCTGGAAGTGGACCAGAAGCACTTCCAATCCACTTCTGGGTCTGCAGGGGAGTGCAATGGGGGCCTCCCCTGCACCCTCCCCGGCTCGGTGACAGGTGCCCACGGCCAATTGCTGAGCCGAGGGGGGGGGGAGGCCTGCGCACTCCCCAGCAGACCTGGAAGTACTTCTGGACCGTTTCTGGGTTTGCCGCTGGGCACACAGCCCCACCCTGCCCCGCACCTGTGAGAAGCTCCATCTGCCCTGACCATCACAGCATTCACAAGCCACACCTGGTACCTTGAGGTATGTAGAAAAAACATTTAAAGCTGGGTCTATGACCGAATTGCTGATTCCCCAAATCAGCATCAAATCTTCAGATTCGGCCAAATGGAATCGGGACAGCGATCTGAATCAACAAATCGAATCACTGTCCCCAATTTGAGCTGAATCTGAAACGAATACAGCCCACTCTGCACACCCCTAGCAGCCACCATCAGTTCAGCCACTACATTAACTCTGCTCCAAGCAGCAGCAGCATCAAGCTGCCTAGAACTCCCACTGATGGAATTATACTGGTAGGAACAACCATATGTTTCTAATTTAGGAAGAATTCCCAAAAAGAAAATACTAGAACAGAGGTTGTCTAACTGTAATCTGTGGATCACCACTAGTCCACAAGCTCCATTCAGGTGGTCTGCACACAGGTGACCTAAGGCTAAAGCTGACGAAGATTATACCTGACTTCCCAGAACTTTGCTCAAGAAAACAGGCACATCCATTGCATTAGAAAAGTAAGACTACTGATATTGAAATATGAGTTGTGTGCTTTGATTTGTGGGGGAAAAAAAATGTTTCAGTCGTCCACTGAGACCCTCAGTAATTTTCAAGTGGTCCACAAAAAAAAAAAAAAAAGTTTGAGAACCACTGCTCTAGAGGACTATTCAATGCCCCAATATTCCAAAATTACTGGCCATGCTGGAAAATGTGGAGGAAGTTATTAAATTTCAGAGCATTAGAAACATTATTCATAATTTGGTTTTGATGCAACTTTTCAATAAGTTGTAAAAAAATAAAGGATCTATACCTTTACAGTAGTTGGTGACTGCCTATAACTAAGGACCTACCAAACTCAGAACTGTGTGATTTTTGTGGAAACCATTATTTTAGGTGGGCTCCATGCTTTTGGCAGGTTCAATGCAATCCCTCCCCCCCCCACAAAACCCCCCAACAAACCTCAACCAAAATCCAAAACAAACAAACAAACAAACAAACAACCAAACAAACAAACAAACAAACAAACAACATCCCCCCCCAACACTTACCAATAAAGAAAAAAGCACATGGGAAGCCCTGCATTCTTGGAGCATGGGGTGGGAAGGCAGGGTTGTCTCTGCGGGGGTGGGATTATACAAATAATGGAATGAGGAGTGATTCCCAAAAAGGGTCGGGGGGGGGGGAGGGGGATGGAACAGGGCAGGGTTATGAAATGATGGAATGAGGGGCAAAGAAAGGAGTAGGAGGGTGGGATTGGAGGCAGGGTTATGCAAATGAAGGATTAGGGCTATGGAAAGGAGGTGGGGTTATGCAAAATGACAGGAAATGGAGACAGAGCTGCTTCCCCCCCATCCCCTCCCTACCAAATGCTCCAAGATCACAGAGCTTTCTGCATGCTTTTCTCCTTGTTGGTAAGTTTATTCCCCCCCCCCCCAGACTGCCAAAAGTGTGGAGCTTGCCACTTGAGGACAGCCTGAAACCGCAGTTTAATTACCCTGGAAGCCAATTAATCTGCGCTTAATAAGATATGAATTAATGCATTCCTTGGGCTTAATCAGGGTAATTAAGATGCAGTTTCGGGCCATATGGCAATCTGTGGGGAAGGGCAGGACTGCTGGGGTCCTCAGCCAGAAGCGTGGGGGGCCCTACTGCTCTCAGCCCATGATTATGATGGCTGGCTGTATGATCTGCCCATGAAACTGGCTAGCTGCCTCCTCAAGTTTGGTAGCCCCCTACTTATAACCTGAAAGGGTCCCAGGCATACAAAATCATCCATAGCATATTGCATTCTAGGTACAACCTCTTCCCCTGAAGCACAGGTTGCTACATCTGTACTGATACAGAACCACATAGATGTAACAGTTGCTTGTATTAGTATCATTTGATCACAGCCCTCTGTGTTAAGGGTCGCCATACAGCTCTTAACCCAGCTCTACTCCAATCGGAACCAGTACAACAGGTACTCTCCAAGAACTTTTCATTAATATTAGTTATGTCTATGTCTTCTGATGCAGAAGCTTGAATATTACTAGCTTACGGCATGGTTATGGACACAATAACAGATGATCCAGGCCATTACCACAAAGCGTAAGGGGAATTTGGGGTAATATTCAGCGAGGGGAGACTGTCACACAATATATTTATTGTTCAGAAGACTACAAAAAGATGCATCATCTTTGAGTTTTAAACAATGTTTCCAGAAGATTAGATTCTTTGCACAGTAAATGTTATAACAATCTTTTACATGGAACTGCCACATCGTACAGCTACAGGATCTAACTAGTTCTGTGAAGGGTTTTATTACAATGAACTATTGCTACTTATTTTGGAATAAATCAGCCAAGCAGGTTCCAGATACCTCTTACGTATCTCACTAAACTGAAGAAGTAAAACATTGGACTATTTTAGGTTTATACCCATACATGGTACAACCATGGTAACTCTGAACTAAGATGTTAGGGAGCCTGTCATAACACAGAGCGAGAGAGCCGGACATGGCATGGTATGAAGTAAAGAGAGATTGCTTCTGTAATACAGAAAACTTTAGAGTTTTATGAAGAACTTATCTCCCTTCCCAATCAAATTCAATGATTAAACATTCACAGGGTCACCTTTCAAGTACAGCTGTGACCTCATTAAGTGTGAAAGATTATTTGGGTATTAGCATACAACCAAATATTTTTTTGTCAAAGAAAGATTTTATTCCTACACAAAGGAAATGCATTCTCCATGGTCCTTGAGCTCTCCCCCAAATCACTTGGACTAGAGGCAGAAATTACACATAAACTAGTATAAGTGATAGGAAACCAGTTCAAATCTGTAACACAACAGAAGTTCAATGCACACAAACCGTTTTCAAAATGTCCCAAATTGGTTTAAGATAAATCTGGATGGATGTAGTACCAGACTTAACTGATTTAAGTTAAATCGGTTTACTGAATTTCTGTCCAGATCCCCTCCAGATTCAATTTAATTAACAGTCCCCTCCAGCATCCCAGAATGCTTTGCACCTCCCCTGCAAACCCCCTTCCCCCCACAGGGCAGGCAGGCTAGCTTTGGCCCAAGCTGTCTGCTACAGCCCAGCAGGGGGGCATGCTCTAGTGCCCCCTCCCTCTCCCCCGACAGTTTCTGGCCTGGGCCACTGCAAATATGTGGCTGCATTTCCAGAATCAAAAGAGAATGTCTGTTCACTTGCTTATTGGTTCAATCTATGCAGTTTAGGCTAACCTGGGAAGATTGCATTGATTCAGCCTCTGGCTTTTTGACCATCTGGTACTTAGCCTTGCAGTCTGAGATCAACAGGTATTATATCAGCCTCCTCTCATAGATTCATAGATGTTAGGGTCGGAAGGGACCTCAATAGATCATCGAGTCCGACCCCCTGCATAAGCAGGAAAGAGTGCTGGGTCTAGATGACCCCAGCTAGATACTCATCTAACCTCCTCTTGAAGACCCCCAGGGTAGGGGAGAGCACCACCTCCCTTGGGAGCCCGTTCCAGACCTTGGCCACTCGAACTGTGAAGAAGTTCTTCCTAATGTCCAATCTAAATCTGCTCTCTGCTAGCTTGTGGCCATTGTTTCTTGTAACCCCGGGGGCGCCTTGGTGAATAAATACTCACCAATTCCCTTCTGTGCCCCCGTGATGAATTTATAGGCAGCCACAAGGTCGCCTCTCAACCTTCTCTTGCGGAGGCTGAAAAGGTCCAGTTTCTCTAGTCTCTCCTCGTAGGGCTTGGTCTGCAGGCCCTTGACCATATGAGTTGCCCTTCTCTGGACCCTCTCCAGGTTATCCGCATCCTTCTTGAAGTGTGGCGCCCAGAATTGCACGCAGTACTCCAACTGCGGTCTGACCAGAGCCCTATAGAGGGGAAGTATCACCTCCTTGGACCTATTCGTCATGCATCTGCTGATGCACGATAAAGTGCCATTGGCTTTTCTGATGGCTTCGTCACACTGCCGGTTCATGTTCATCTTGGAGTCCACTCCAAGATCCCTTTCCACCTCTGTGCCACCCAGCAGGTCATTCCCTAGGCTGTAGGTGTGCTGGACATTTTTCCTCCCTAGGTGCAGCACTTTGCATTTCTCCTTGTTGAACTGCAGCCTGTTGTTTTCTGCCCACTTGTCCAACCTATCCAGGTCTGCCTGCAGCTGTTCCCTGCCCTCCGGCGTGTCCACTTCTCCCCATAGCTTTGTGTCATCTGCAAACTTGGACAGAGTACATTTCAATCCCTTCTCCAAGTCGCTGATGAAGACATTAAAGAGTATCGGTCCAAGGACCGAGCCCTGCAGGACCCCACTGCCCACACCTTTCCAGGTCAAGACCGACCCATCTACCACAACTCTTTGGGTGCGACCCTCTAGCCAATTTGCCACCCACCGGACTGTGCAGTCATCCACATCACAGCCTCTTAACTTGTTCACCAGTACGGGGTGGGATACCGTATTGAAGGCCTTCCTGAAGTCTAAGTATATGACATCCACCCCTCCTCCTGTGTCCAGGCGTTTCGTAACCTGGTCATAGAAAGAGACTAGGTTGGTCAGGCACGATCTGCCTGCCACAAACCCGTGCTGGTTTCCCCTCAGCATAATTTGCCCTGCCAGGCTCTCACAAATGTGAGCCTTGATAATTTTTTCAAAGACTTTACCAAGGATGGAGGTGAGACTGACTGGCCTATAGTTGCCTGGGTCCTCCTTCCTCCCCTTTTTGAAAATGGGGACCACGTTAGCCCTTTTCCAGTCCTCCGGGACTTGGCCCAGATCTCAGATCTGCAGTTTTAACTGTCCTGAGAAACTGAAGCCAGTTAATGAAAGCTTTTGGTTGCTTTAAACCCAAGTCTTCCTACTCTCAGAAGCCAAAAAAATTATGGGCGTGAAAGATAAATGAGGGTAGATACTTATAGCACAGATTACTGTCTGGTAAATGCCTCTGTATAAACTCTTACCCTGCTGTAAATATATGGTAAATAAATCAAGGCATATAATATTCTGCTTATGAGAGGAAAGTAAAAAGGGATGCTTTCAAGTAAAACATTGGTAAAGAACATTGTTCAAATGTCCTTGCAGTTAGGATCTCACTTTAAAATTTCTTGTAGCATTTCTTGTAGCATTGTTTTTTTTAAGCCATTATGAAGAAAGCACCTATGTTTAAAGGGCTTAAATTAATTAAAAAGTTATTTCCTAGAAACCAACAAACTAATTTACAAAACATACGTACTTTATCTTCCTATTAACTCATACTGAAGGACAAAAATATTTTGACTACAGATGTTCATAAGTTTTGGTCTTGTACAGACCTAACTATTCAATTGTTGTTGCCTTTTTTGTATCCAGCTGCTAAAACGTGCTTAAAGAAACTACCAACACAGTAGATTTTTTCCATGTTTGCAATTCCTGTTGTTCCACAGCGATGTTATGTGATTAGGGTTAGCAAGCTGGTCAACCAACTGCACATTTTTTTGACTGGTCAAAGATTATAGCTGTTTTACAAAAAAACCCTACATTTTTTTGACAGAAATATGATTTCTTGACAGAAATATGATTTTTATTGCTTTTTTACACCTTTCCTAATGGAAAGTTTGTGCTTTTTCTATGTATTATTTGGACCTACTGGCTTTTTTTCCCCTCCAATTTTTTACCAATATTTGACCAAACTTTATTTGACTAGTCAAATACCCAACCATATATATGATTACCAAAGGAAAGGGAAGTACTTTCCACTATGAAATTTGAGAACCTCTTGTTTAATGATAGAATATCCAGCTATTTAGTATCATGTGTCACCAATGTTTATAAGGTTTTATTTTCCCCTTCCTGACCAAAGAAACTGAGTTTTACATTAAGGTCAATTACACTGGGGTCATTTTGGTTTCTTGTGGTAAGAATTCCATAGTTCAGGGGCTTCCACTGAAAATGTTTCGTCTTGGGCTAAGGAAATTTCACTCAAATACATATATTTTATTTCTTTTATTTATGTCACCATATGGTCAATTCATCTCAGCAATTTAAGAACAGTTTTAAATAAATCACTCCTGGTACACTTTAACTGATTTCCTATGGCAGTCATAAAATATGGTGCATATCTGTTTTAATGCTTTTCCTACCCCAAAAGAAAATAAAACAAAGTCCATGCAGCTAGAAGTTGAGGAGTATATGAAGGCATCCAAAGGGTTCTGAAGTCATTTTCATGCACTCACCTGATTTGACTTTTCCACTGTGCTACTGGGAACCTCTGTGGTATCCTTTACAAAAAAATTATCTATGATGTGTCTCTCTGCACATTCCTGACCACAAATTGGACAGCGGATAACACCAACTGGAGAAAAAAAGTAAAGCAATACATACGTTAGAACTATAAGTTCTCTCATCTTAAAGATTTATCAAACAATTTCAGAAATAGCTTTTGCAAATATGTACTTTAAAATTTTGCAGTTGGTACTTCTAAGGTACTGAAGTCCAACCAACAAGAAGCCAATACTCCCCTACCCATTGCCAACCCACACACTCAGGTCTGAGCCTGAAATTCTTTGAGCAACGCCCAGTTCTAGAGGAACTTCATCACCTAACGGGATTAGACATTTTATTGTTTAAGAGTCCATTCTGTTGTAACCTCACAGATTCCATTTTCTAATAAAAAGAGCACACATCTTTACATCAGCAGTTTGGTGAAAAGTAACTGAAAGAATCATAGAAAAGCAGGGCTTGAAGGGACCTCAAGATGCCTTCTAGTTCAAGGCAGAATCATGCACTGTGCACTTAAAAGCTAACTGAACATCTCTCCCAACTATACAGTCGGTCCAATAAAAGATAATCACACCAAGAAGTCAACAAAACACACCCCTTATACATTTCATGGACTATCACCATTACAATACTCCAACTCTACTATAATACATCCCAGACAGAAGTTTATCGAACCAAAATTTAAAAATTTCCAGTGATGAACATTCCACAATCTTTCTAGGTAATTTTCCTGCCTAACCTCATCATTAGGAAATTCTTCCTAATCTTTAACCTACTAGTACAATTTAAATGATTGCAATTCAAGTATTACTTGTTCAGTTGCCTCTCCTGCACCCCCACCCCCAACATAGGCACAGAGAATACTTGGTCAATAACTCTTCACAACAAGCTTTCCTATACATGAAGATCATCAAATCCCCTTTACCCATCTTCTCCAAACTAAATAATAAATTATTCTACTCTAAACTTATTTGTCATATTTTCTAGCCCTCTGATTATTTTTGTTTCTTTCCTCTGCACTCTTCAATTTGTTCGCATCTTCTTGGAATTAGACACTCAAAACTGGATACAGTGCTCTAAGTAAGGCCTCAGTGTTGAGTTGTTTCCTGCAATTTGCATCTCTCACCCCTGTTAACACATCCCATTATGTTACTAGCTTTTCTGGCAACAATTTAACAGGCAGTCCTCAACTTCAGATGTTTTGAATTGCAACAAACAGGACTTACAACATTTATAAATTGACACCCTGTTCCAACTTTCTGAGGTCAGTTTCAACTTTACAACGCTAGATCCGATGCCATGCCATGCCAGCGAACGAGTTCATTGCATCACCCATCTCCCTGGAGACCATCTGTCCAAACTTCTGTGGACACTTTAAGAAAGCAGACAACACCCCAGAAAAACCTGCAGCCAAGACCCCTGAGAAAACTCCAGTCAAGAACCCTTCAAGAAGTCCAACCAAGAGCCCTTCAAAAGGTCCATCAAAGTCACCTCAAAGAAGTCCTTCCAAATTAATGATTGCTATTTACAATATAAATACATTAATATAGCTATATTACTCATCTATAATTGACTGAATACAAAATTCTGGGTTATTTTTGGTGAAAATAGGGTATTGGGCCTTGGCTTAGGAACCAATCCTCCATTTTTAACATTGTTCCTATGGGAAAATTGGTTCTGAGTTACAATGTTTCAACTTAAGATGCGGTTCTCAGGAACCAATTGTGTCCCAAGTCTGAGGACTGTCTGTACTTGGTTGACTTACATTCAGCTTCTGAGTCGAGTCATTATAACTATTAGGTCTTTCTCTTTAGTATTGCAGTCTAGCTAGTCTTTCCACATATGGGCTTAGGCATTGGGTTGTTCCTTTCCGTAGTACTTTGAATTAATCCTTTCTGAATTTCAGACAATTTTCAATTTATCAAGGTCATTTTGAATCCTCCCATCTTCTAAAGTATCTACAGCATCTTCCAACCTAGTGTCATCTAAACATTTTCTAGAGAAAGTATGCTCAATTCTATTCTCCAAGTAATTAATAAATATAATGAACAGGGATCTGGGTTTTCCATTTCCCACGGAAAAACGGAGTAAACCATGGATTTTACCTTTTACCAGAGAAACCCACGAATTTTGCAGTTTTGCAATGAGCTCCCTGCAGGCTGGCAGTTTCAGCCTGCAAGGGATTGGGAGGGAGTGAGAGGAGGACGGTCAGGCAGGGGGTGCCATGTGCATGCCCCAGGCAGCCTGGAGAGCAACTCCCACAGGTAAGTGGGAGGAGAAGAGATTGAGGCCCCATAGGGAGGGAGTTGGGCAGAGCTGGGGCTAGGGCTGCTGCCCAGCCAGGCAATGCCTGAGGCTTGGGGCCACAATGCATGGCTGCAGGGCCCAGCGGGGAGCAGGACAGGGCTCAGGGTTGCTCATCCGGAGGGCAGGGTGGTTGGGGCTGACTCCCCACTTTTGTGCACTCCCAGGGGGCAGAAGGGACCTGCACCCCCCCCAGATCCATGTGCGGCATGGAGCGGGGTCCGGCATTGCAGGACAGAGCATGGCCGTGCAGGAACGCTGCTCACTGCTGAGAGCTCTGTGCTGCCCTGGTGACATGCCCCCTGCATGCATGGCAACTTTAAGGAGCACAACCTTGCACCACTGCAGCCGTGCGCACAGGGGGTGTGTCACCAGGGCATCATGGGGCTCGCAGCAGTGAGCAGCTTCTCCACACGGCTCCATTGTTCCCTGCTGCACCAGGCTGCACTCACCGGGCTGCAAAGACCCCATGGGGGGAAAGCAGGGCAGGAGCCTGCAGCACACGGCCTGTGCCTGCCCCATGCACAGATCTGGGGGGCATGGGTCCCCCCTGGTCCCCAGGGAGTGAACGCTATGGTGGGGTGCTTCCCCCTCCTGCCTGATTCCACAGCAGGCAGAACCTCGGCTTCATTCCACTGAAACAGCCTTTGCCTCCTGCCCGGGCGGGGGGGGAGGGCTTCAGGCCCAGGTCCATGGTTCCATTGCCCAGGCAGCTACAGGCCCCCTCCAGCAGGGCTGGGGGAGCAGGGGCTGTGGATAGGGAATGAGGTGCACCAGCAGGACTGGGGAGGCTGTGGGGGCCTTTAAATATTTAATCACAGGTTTTGGTGTTTTATCAGAGAATTTGCAAGTTTTTTTTTTTAAATCAAGGAAAACCAAGATCCCTGATAATGAATAATATTAGACTTTGGACAGTCCTCTGGGGAATCCCACTTGATCCTTTCTTCCAGGCTGACACTGATCCATTAATAACTATGTTTTGAGAAGGATTATTTAATTTTGTACCCACTTCATAGTATTTTATGTAGACTGTATTTCCTTAACTTCTTATCAGCATGTTGCAAGAGAGAGAACTGAAAGCCCCCTCCTTCAACCCCTTTTCCTTATTGCACTTTTCCCTTCCCTACATGGCTATGAGCTTGCTGGTGTCTTTCTCCTTGTGGTGTTTTCCCCCCTCATTTGTCCCCCTCAACTTCTTCCACTTCACCGTGACCCCTCCACCTCATTCCGTCTCTGCCTGTGCCCCAGTGATAAGCACAGGATTCAACCCACTGGCAGGGGAACCTGCAACAAGAAGGCCACCAGGTCCAGGCAGAGCTGAATGAACCAGCACCAAGACTGCTGCAAAGTCCAGGTGTTGGCAGAGCATGATGATGCAGAAAAGGGAAGTATAGGAGTCATGTGATCCAGAGAACCCTGTGTAAGTTCATGCCTTGGGGCCAGAAGGGCAGTCAGGCTGTGGAAGCTATTGGGGACGGACCATTTGGCAAAAGTGTTAAAGCCCAGACTGTGGAGAGGACTCCAGAGGCAGCCCCAAGGGAAGGGAAACTGGGAGCTTGCATAAGGGGCAAGCTAAGTACCCTGGGCACCATCCGTTTGGCTTTTCTTTTGATATGAAACCCACCACTGAGGGCTGTGGTGAACCCTGCGCGAGACCGTCTTTTGAGCTGGGACTAGTGCTTGCAATTTGAGGGTTTCATTCCCTGCTTCTATTTCCCCCTGGCCAAAGAGGTTGTGGCTACAGGGACAGAGGAGGCCACAGAAAGGGAGTAACTGAAGGGCACCCAAAACTTGAGACCGCACGTGGAACTTGAAGCCATGGAATGTGCCTACGGATGTTTGGTGACCACAGAAGGCAGACTGAGGATAAGTGGGCCCACAGCTCAAAAAGGGCTGGACTTGTCCTTTGGGGGCAAAAAGACACTGTTTCTGGACCAGAACAAGAATAGGGTCCAGGGAGGATCAGCAAGATGAGGGGAAACAGAGGTACACCTTTAAGGGCCAGACCAGAAACTGGGAACCCTAGAGCTCAGTTTGTTCAGTGGACTAGAGCTAGCAGGTCCAGCAGGGGGAAAAGGGCGGAGGCTAATACGGCCAAAACCTGATATTGGCACAATGGCACACTTGTGCTAGGTCCCTCAGGCAGTCTCCCTCCTTTCCCAGATAACACCAAAAGGTGTGGTGGGCAAGTAAAGGATGTGAGGGGAGCTGGAGATGAGGCAAAAACTTTACAGGTATCAAAGGCAAACTGACTGATTCAATTTCCTTGGGCCCCCTTTATTCCCCCACTCCCCCTTCTTAAAAAACGTGGGAACTGTACCTGTCCTTTCCCAGTCTTCTGGGATCTCCTCTAGAATCCATCGGTGCTACATTTATTTCTGCCAGTTCACCTACTTTCTAGAATCCACTTCACCAGGCCCTCCTGACCTGAAAATATCCAGCTTGTTAGAAGTAATCTATAAAACTTACTTTTGTCTAAAGTAGGGAAAGAGCATCTCCCCCTCCGCTGCCCCTCTCACTCCCATCCTTGATGCTAGCTGTTTCATCTGTTTAGTGGCTTGGGGAGCAGGTACAACTAAGGTTTAAAAAAAAAAAAGCACTAAATAAATCAACCTTCCTGCATTACCTGTTATTAGCTTTAGCTTTCCCTCCCATTCTTGAAGAGACCTACATTTTTTCTTGGTATTCCTCCTCTTATTTCTAAAAGTCAGCATGTAAGTGACTATGCATTCAATTAGTAGGCAACATGTGATCCAAGCTAGGGCACATGGCCACCATGCTCTATATCCTCATGCTATAGACTAAACAGTGTTCTCTTCAATGAGCTGAAATGCAAAGAAATTCTATAATTGCAAAGAATTTCTACAAAAAGTAGAAGTTTGGCTATATTACTAGGCAAAAGTATAAAGTGCATCACAGGCAAGCAGGGAGCAAGTCAGGAAGGCCAAGGTACAATTTGCATACAACTGGTGTTAACCCTCAGGTATATTCTGAGAACCAAGAAAGGCTTGAAGAGCCAATCCCACCAAAATTAAATACTCGCAAACATACAGATACTTAAATTTTTTAGTAGCAAGTGCAATAATAAAACAGACAAGACACAAATGACTAACCAGTACAGAGTATGCACATCAAGCTATTAAAATACATAAGATGTGCATTTATCAAAACGCAAAACAATCTTATTAACATTCAAAATATATTTTAAAAATTCTCTCAAAGTCCTAAAGTCTCCAAAAGCCTCTAACATGTGGCCAGCCTATTACAGAAGAGGACTTCTCACCTAGATTAAAACTTAAGATAGGTGCTCCTGTAATACTTCATTCATATGCACGTGAGCTATCCAGCAAGAAACAGAGTTCAAGGCTTGAGAGAGATGATTCTAAGATGAACCCAGATTTTTATACTGTAAGTGTGGCTAAAATATCAAATATCTTACTAAATAAGGTAAGCCCAAAAACATTCCCAGTGGGTCTTACATATTCATGTGACTATTTTTATTCCTTATCTAAGCTATAACTGGTCTAAAACTAGCCTTGTCCTGCATCAAACCACTAAAATGTACTCAAAGCAATCTTGCAACCTTTAGCCTAGTCCCCTCTACCCCCATCAATATTCTTCAATATTCTAAAATGGCTCACACCTTTAGGTGTCCTCTGCAGACTGTATTAGGCCCTCAACCTTTTGTTTAATGGCAATATAGTATAACATTTGCTTGCATTCTCTTGACTTAAGCTTGGTTAAGACATAAAGAGTCAAAGAAAATGATCAAACTGGAGTCTTCCACTTGATAGGATTCTTCCCAAAGTTCAGAATCCTATTATGATTTTTATATTAGGGTGGTTTCCTAAATAATTCTTAACAATCCCTCTTTTGTTTATACAGTGTCTCTGACAGTTACAGTTAAGAAATCAGGTTTAAAGCAAAAATCTGACATATGGATTTGGCATCTTCTCCCCCATAAAGAGTATTCATATTGTAATCATGCAGCACTAGTTGTCATCTACACAGGCCATCCTTTCATTCTGCCATCTCCATTTCTTCAGTTTTATGATGCATGTGGTCGAGTCATTAAGCTGACCTCGGGCAGTCTGGGTACATTGCAGCAGCATATATACCACACCTGCTTCCGGAGCAATAGTTGATCGTTGGCACTTTCCACAATTGAAACTTTGGATGATAACTCACAAGTAAAGACGCCCAGATGCAAGACCCCTAGATGCCATCTTCCAAATGACCAATAGACTGAATGAAGGGTTACCAAGTTTACAAACGCATCAAATGTCAGGATCAAAATACAGACACTGGTATTGTAAAATAAATCACCATATCATTAAACATGGTACAATTTTGAGTTAAATAACACTTATAACTGGGGTGAATTGTGACTGAACCCAAACGTCAAGTTACAGAGCATGTGAGAGACTGTTTCAGATCGTGATCTAAACATCCCTTAATGTTATAAGGATAACTGGACAATACCAGCTAGTAAGTTGCTGATCCTGATTAAGAATTTTTCCCATTTCTATATTTTTAATTTCTTGTGAAATGGCATCTAAAATATATTTACCATAGGAGGAACATTTTCTTATTCTCATATTATAATCATCCAGTACTGGTTGTCATCTACACATGCCACCGTTTCTCCCTGCTGCCCTCCCCCCAGTATTTTTCCCTGACTCATTCATTGTGAAAACCAATTAGCTTATTAATTTTATGCTGGGTTTCATTAAACAACTGAGCAGTTTCATGCAGATAAATATCACTAATCTCTTCTTATGCTAACCCATCTATGCCAGAAATCATGGGATTAGCAACATGATTGGCAGTTTCTTGCTGCACATGAACTATACACGTTAATTTTTTTCCATATTCACTCTATTCTAAATTGACATTCATGAACCCAAAAGACCATTAACTGTTCCTATTCCCTCTAATATTTCTCCTAATGCCCCTTTTTCCCTTAAAGGTGTACAGTTTATGGCAGATGATCCATAAAACCTTGGTCATATTAAATTCTTTGAAATAAGTCTCATCTGTTAACAAAACTTAATAAAATGGAAATCACACTAGGATTTTACAATAGGGAAATTCCTTCGTATTCCACAAAAACTCAACAACACTGAAATATGTACACATTTAACTCGATTAATTAAACACTCTGGGTGGCACGGTAGCAATTAACCCACTTGCTGGTTCTTTTTCAAATATAGGTCATTTGGGGTCAAATGTTACTACATCATTGATTATTGTTAGGTGATGACTAGAAATTATATTTAAAGACTTGCTTTTAGGAATTGGCTTATAGGTAAAGTAGATATTGTATTAGAAGAATGGTCCAGGGCAACAGCAAGGGTTAATTGGTTTCTAAAAATTTGTTTGTGACAAAGTTGCAGCCTTCAAGGCAGCCAGTGTGTCTGGAACCAGCAGACAAACAGACTGGGAAATCAAAGACATGTACCATACATACTGTTCCGTGAAAACCCATAACAAGAGATACGGACCGCGACCAGCTGCAAGGCCCCTGGGATTTCCAGTTTTGGTGGACAGACAAAATTAGGAGGCTGGGGTTACTCAAATTAAGACACCAGTAAATAACCAAATTAAGTAGTATGCATGTGATGGGTTTGTTGGAACGAAGGAATAAGCTGACAGGACAGAACAGAATGTCGACAGTATGATGACCACAAGGAAACCAATCAATGGTACCCAGAAATTAAGAGTCAGAGGAGAAAGAGAATACAAAAAGAGTGATTTCAGAGTATCAAAAGATCCCTGAGGGAGGGATCCCAAAACCACTATGGACAAAGGCCATCCCACTGACCCATCTCACCCACCCCAAGGGAGATGAGGGGTGGGAGAGGCCTCAGTCCTCAATCTCCAAGGCTGCTAACACCTGACATTCAAGAAAGAATCACAGGGTGAAGCTCAGGTATTGGCCAGGTGTGCCTTTCCTCTGTGAACCCTAGAACTGATAGATATAGAATCTGGGGGGCAGGGCAGTAGTATTTTGTTTGCCTTGCCAGCATTGTTCTTATCTGCCATCACTGTGTATCAATAACATTTGGCTATTATCAAATGGAAGAAGTTGTGGTCAGTCTGAGGGTTTGGGTCCACCCAGAGCAAGATCTGCGTCATAAATCCAATGACAACCTTAGAGACCTACCAAAGGTATGATTTTGTGATTTTCACAGAAACTGCGATTTTGGGCAAGCCCCACAAAAAAAGCATGGGCTCTGCGTTTCTGGTAGGCTTCCTGGGGAAAGGAAATCACCAAAAATAAAAGCCCTTATGGTCACTGAAGCCTGGCTGCACAGCCTGCCAGAGGGGTCAAGGGAGGGGGGCTGCCAGCATAGCAAGTGCCTCTGACCCGTGCCACTGATTGGCTGCAAGGGCTATCAAGTCATGTAGCCACACCCCCACCAATTGGTGGGAAGGGGCAGGGTTTGCATAATGGACATCCTATAAGTGATGAGGGCCAGGGCCACCAGGGCCCCTTGACCAGAGGCATGGGGGTGGGCACCGTGCTCTGCCGATAAAAATGGCTGCCAGTTCCATGGTCTACCTGTGAAAATTGGCCAGCAGACACCTCAACTTCCTAGAAGGAAAAACCGAAAAAAAATCTAGGACTACGTATTCTGGAGAAGAGAAGACTAAGGAAGGATTTTCATAACACCTGATAAAGAAAATGGAGATGTAGTAGCAGTTCACGGGGTGTGCTAATTGTGCTTCCACCCCAATGAGAGTTAAAAACCCTACAATGCTTAGGTGATATGAGTGCATGGGACTCAAGAAAAGGAGCAACACAAGTTATAAACTAGAGCTCACTCTTCTGTGAGGACAGATCAACTATTATAGAGACACTTGTTATGAATCTAAAATAGAAACTAAAACAGTAATTTGTTCAGTACTATCTATCAGTATTTTCATTAAACAGAGTAATGTTAACCCTGTGCATTCAAATTATTGCTTAGGTTCTAAAAATAATAATGAGATTTGGGGTTTTTTTAAGCCAAACTCTTCAGTCCTTTTTATTTCCTTCTGGTGTCTTCATTTTTTAATGTGCGCTCAGGTCACATCTCTTAGGTTCTCTCCCTACAACTGTGTGTACAAGTAGCTTTAAAAGAGTGAAAGCATAATGAGCCAGGCTCAGGAGGTGCAGGCTTATGGACGGACAGACAGACACTATTATTATTTCATCCATCAGGAAATGTATAAGTGTAAAAAGAAAGCGTAAAAAAATGTTTCTACAGGTATCAAAATACCTCCCATGTAAAGTTATTATCCTGCCTTTATCACAGTATCTGAGCATCTTCCAGTGTACATTAAGCAATAAGAATAATAGGTAGATTATTTTCTCATCGTCTCCCTCTCCAGGTAGGAAATCTTGATTTTTTTAAAGAACGTATTAAATGAAATATAAGGTCATTAAAACTATCAGTCATGGTAAGAAAGGGGAAAAGTTTATATAGAACCTAGAAATAAGAACATCCTATCGGAAAACAAAGGAAGAGGAGGGGTGGAACATTTTGTTACTTATTACAAATTACCAATAAACATTATGATTATCCGAGTCAAGGTTAGCAAAACATTACGCACATATTTGGTTTTAAACACACAAGCACTTCCACTGAAGTTAAATTCTCAAGTATCGAGTTAAACATGTGCTTAATAAAATTTAAAGCCAAAGTTTAGTTGGAAAGAATAATTTTACTTTTAAGCACAAATTTACTGAGTTGAAGTGGTTTTTACCTTCAGTTACTAGTTATAGAACAAGCAGTCTAGGTGTTTACACAGGAGGCTAGAGCACATAGGCTGCTTACAGACATTAAAAAAAAAGCAAACTAGTTGCACTTTACTGGAAGGAGCAGCACGTTAGTTTGACCTCACTCCGCAGAGTCTGTATAAACTGGATGCTTCAATGGGCCTTTTTGGCGCTTTCATCTAACAGTTGATTGAATCAGCTATTAGATAAAAGCACCAAAAAAGCCCCACTAAAACTCACAACCTACACAGATGCTGGGCAAGCTGGATCCAACTAATGCAATGCCTCTTCTGGGCTTGGCATGAGAGCATGCCAAGCTTAAAGCGCTTTTTTTTTTTTTTTTTTTTTTTTTTTTTTTTTTTGTCTGCAAGCAGCCATGGTGTTTCTTCACAGGGTAGCAGCGGAACATTTGAAAGGAGGAAAGCTAATTACAGCTGCACTAGGGGTGAGATGGCTGAATACTCAATATAAATATCTGAAGAATCAAGTGCATCAAGTTCTATTTTTAAAAAATGTAATATCTTTGGTGCTCGTATAACCTACATGCTTTCTACTGCACTATTTTGGCTTTGTCTCCCTTTTTTGGGGTCAAGCAATCAGAAGGAAGGAAAAAACCAAAACAACACCTCCCCAACTTTTAGCTGGAACATGATCTCCACAAACAGGAATGAATCCAGGGTAGGATAACTAAACAGGCCCAGAAACATCCAAAAAAAAGGATGCAACACTACTAGCCATGTTTCTGAAGATGTATAGGAAGATTTCATCACCAACAATTTATCTGGCAAGTAATACCCAATCACTATCTGACAGCTGAGCCCCTAGGATGGTGAAGATTATAAATACAGAAATTAAGGACAGCCCTGTGGATTTAATGGCCTCAAACTGTTTCACTTTGAGTACAGTGGAATGCTATTCCAGCTTCTGTGTTAAGGAATTCCTTCTATTAGAATAATACTTGGTACATTACCATGTATTTTCTCCAAACTGAACAACTGTCAATTCTAGAGATTGTACAGCCTATCGAATTCACAACTGCTTTAAATTTGTTCCAGACAAGGCAGAAGCAGAGCCAACTGAGGTGAAATTTATACTCAACTGAGCTAGAATTATGGGAAGACAACAGTACACTGAGGTGTTAGTCTTAGAGGTCCAGAGAATGGATATTTTACATGTCAGTCACAATATCCATGTTATTCTAGCTATACATTTCTGTTTTCATCAACAACTGGGGATCAGCTGGGTTTTATCACAAAGGTTGGAACCTTGCTAGCTGCTGTGATCCCACACTGATTTTCTACTCTCTAGTGGAGAAGGAATTAATTACATGGTGCTATCCTCAAGTTCTGTAGAGTCTAAAAGACAACAGGCTATGCTTATATAGCTTGAAATAAAATTTCTGAATTAAAAAGATGAGAGTGCATACTGGTATATCAGTGGAACTCTAAATGTTTTATATTGAAGTATAAAAACTCAATGTTACATTAGAACACTTTATAAATGTACGTAATAGCAACAAGACAGGAAGTCCATATGAGAAATGTCAATGCATTTAAAGCCTAAGAACTTTTATTTTAACGTTTACAATTTGTGCGTGTTACATGTTTAAGAAACTGTATGGTACTTCTTGAAAAGTGGAAAAATTAGCACCTACTTATCAGCGATTTCTCCCCAACCCCCTCCCACATGTTAATTAAACCTTGGGGTTTAATTCAGTGCAAGGCTTTCTAAAAAGCTCTGAAAAGAGAACTCTGGCCTGTGCTTTGGGAAACTTGATCTGAGGTACAGAAAGACAGGGAATGTAACTGTTTGTTAATGTTATGGTCTCAGCATCTCCCTGTTCAATTAGGCGCCAACAAACATGTGTTCTTTAAGTTTTCCCTTAAATATGGAATATCAATTTTAACTAACCTTTAAAGACATTTCCTCTCTCAACACTTCTATGATACTATATGAAGTCAGCCAACCAGTCATGATAATGAGATTACATAGTAGTTTCAAAGCCGATTTAAAAAAAAAAAAAAAATGTATCTGAGATTTTGAGGGGAGGGGGGGAAAAAAAATCAATTTTTGCAATAGCTATCTAACTATATTATCTTATTTCATTACCTACTTCCTTCCTCATTTAGAAGCACTCACTCACTTCCCGCCTGAGATTTCTATAAACTTTTCAAGGCAGGGACCACAACTATTTGTATTCGTGCAATGCCTAAAACAATGGGGCAAAGTCTGATAGGTCTCTAGGAGATTCCAAAATTCAAATAATTGCAAGAAATCTTATGAGTCAAGGCATTTTAGTTGTCTTCATTGTTTAGGGAAAATAAAAACAATCCTTCCAACTAAGTTATGGAAGAAGTTACATTTGTAATTATCACAAAATGTCTTACACCTTCAGGATAAGGGGTCTATTTATTCTGCAATTCCAACCCGGGAAAATATCCATTGACAGTCACAGGAGACACTGAAGCGCAGTACTGAAGAAAATCAGGGCATTACAGTATATTGAATTTTTGCAAGTCACACTAAATATGGAGAGAGAGAAAAAAAAAATCAAAATCACATTCCTCTGGAATTTAAGGGCTGCTTTGACATCTCAATTTGTGTACACAACTTAGCCTTGACAGGGTCATTCTAAAATGGGCTTTGAGACCTTGGTGAGTGTACATAACAGGTCTGTTATGGGAACTGAGCAAAGACCAACTTGTTTCATGTCTGTATATGCCTAGCACAATAGGGCCCCATTCTGGACTGGCACTTGGGTACTACCACAACAAGCTATCATTAATAATCCTATGGTTAAATAAAATTTGGCAGTGAAGATAATTTGCCACCACTAGCTTTGGGGCCAGAAAATTAAGTCTGCACATTCATATTTAAGAGAATAAATTTTCAATGGTTCAACTCTTCAAAAAGCATGATATATTCCATAAAGTCTATCTTGGGCCTAAAGCACAGTAAGGTTGGGTAAATATGCATGACGGAGTGATGACATATACAAGTGAGGGGCATATAAAACAAGTAGATAGTATTAGGAAAGGCTATAGCATATTCCCCAATGCTTACTGGAATCTCTATGGGGACAGAGTAAAGGTTGCACAAAGCATAATCTTGTTTTGTAACCTGTTTTCTGTATTTAAATTCCTCACAGACAGATGTATTAGTTCAGGGGTTCCCAACCTTTTTATGCTGAGGACTGGCAAAACACAGACTGCGGACTAGCAAGCTGTGGACCAGCAGTGACCAGCATACTGCCGGCAGGCAGCCAAGCCTTTTTTTTTTTTTTTTTTATTCAGTATAAAAAAGGGTTGGCTGCCGGTCCACAGTATGCTGGTCACGTCCAGTCCATGGTTTGCTGGTCTGTGGTCACTTCTGGTCTGTGGCATCCAACTCTTTGTGGCCCAGGGGTTGGGAACCCCTGCATTAGTTCTTAATTGCAACATTTCTGTATTTGGGACACTTATGAGGCAGAGCTAAATAAGCTGCTCTCATAATGAAAATTTTTGTTAACAAGCATCTTTGCTCATACATTCAAAGGAGGAAAGTGGCCCATTTCTGTGCCATCCTTTGTAAAGGAGAGGAAGAAAACTACATCAGTCTGATGAGATGCTCAAGAAAAGCAAACCAACAACACACAAATCAGAAATGTTTTCACAGCCAGTTATTTTCTGAGAAATTAGATCAACTATTAAAAACTGGCAAATGTTAGTGTTTAACATTAATCAGTGAAGCCATCAATCACCGTTAAAAGTTGTTTATGTAGTGCTTATCAACAAATTGTTGAAAGGAAAACATTTTTAAATAGCATACATGGCTCTTGGGGGGGGAGAGAAAGAGAGATTTGGTTTTGAAGTAGAATTTCTCAAGAGGGTCAACCACTTTAATAACCATGTCCAATTCAAATTAGTTAAGATATTTGTGGTTTTCCTGAAACAAATGTTTGTGGAATGTCCAGATTAGCAGATGAAAATGCATTCAGTTAAATCAAATTCATCCAAACTGATTAAACTCCCATGTACACGTGTCCTTGGTGTGTGGACAGGAAGTAATACATAATCTAACTGATTTACTTCTTTTCAGTACCACATTGAGTAACTGGGCTTAGTTTCCAAAGAGTGAAGAGGACTACTATTTAAATGGACTGTTATAGAAACCCTGAACAACAAAGTTCAGTCTATCTATACTAATCAAACTGAACCCGTTTGGTCTGCACTTTCATGGGGGGGGGGGAGAAAGGGGTGTAAAGAGAGATGGGTTTTAACTAAGAAGCTTTGTACCACATCAGCCAATTGTGGTGATCTCTGCAAAACAACCTTGCAATTCCCAGCTAAACTCCCAACTACCACTCACCAGCACTGAACAAGTGTTATTCAACTGTAATTACCCTACTTCAAAGCCATCAGTAGATTGCTTGGGGCATTTTTGTTTGCCCCAACAGACTTTAAAACACTTAATAGTTCAGTCTCTCCAGAAAAAAAACAAGTAAAAAATATCAGTTAGGCATTATGTATGGACTTTACCCTACATTGGATTTGAGACCACTGGGAACTATTGTTGGGTTTTTTTCTAATGGGGTATACAGCTGAACAGAACAGTTCTGCTTTCTAAAAAGATGCTAAAATGATGGGAACTTTCCAGAGGCAGCATTTTTCCATTTATCTGAAGACTAGTATGAAACACTCTACTGCTTCAAGAGATAGATCTTCAGAACACAAATAAAGACTAATGCATATGGCAAACAGTAAGTGAAGGTTGAAAGTCACAATCAAAATAAAATGGACAAAAGTGGCTATTTCGTAGTTTTGTATGGAATCAAGACATTTCACTTGTAACATGCAGCCCTCCCCCCAACCCTTAATATGTGCATAACTGCCATTATCCTTTTGTTACAAATGTTTAACATCTGAAGAAGACCAAATACAAGGGTAAGAGTCTTCACAAAAATTCCTGAACACATTTTTAAAGAATACTCCTTTCTTTTTTTTTTTTCTGAAGTCAATCCTGTTCCTGCAAAATTAGCAACTTCTTCAAACCGGTTTGTTCCAGAAAAAACTGCTTCTATCCAGTTCTATCAGCCTGCTGCTGCATGTGGAGTTCAAATAGGTTAAACCAACAAGCAAGCATGTCTCAAGAGGAAACCTCCCACTAACTCCCAAAATACAAACATTTAGAACAATCCTAAGCAAGCAAAATTTGTGTATTAAATTCTGAGCATGGAATTTTGCACCATTTCAAATGTAAATACATTAAAACAAAAAACAAAACCAGACACTCCTGGACTGCAATCCCCCCTCTGAAAAATAGTGTTGCAGGCCAGTTTCTATGCTGCAGTGCTTTGACTTTCTTGGAAAGCGCTGCAGAGCTGAATTAAAGTACTTCAGCTGCTCTGCAAAATGGTTCATTGTTTTTGCCATACATGCCAGTCTAATGTTTAGGCTATGAAGCACTGTATTTGACCAAACTGCAGTTTTTTAAGACTACCATATTTCAGTGTTACTTCTCACTTTCTGCATGCTTGTAAGAAATTGTTAGCCAAAATTAATGAGTCCACTCCAAATTATTCTTTTTTCAAATAAGGTGTAAATATGAGGAGTGCTACAAGGAGTGCTACAATGGAAAATAAAGGTAGTCTTTTTTTCCCCAGAACAGGAAAAAAACCCATAAGAAACTGAACATATACTTCCTCTTATCTCCCTGCCCTCAAAATGTCTCTGACCCAGAGGTTACCAACAGTTATGACTGCTATGACAATGGCTTCTTCTGCAACCGAAATTAAAAATATATATTTTTTTTAATTTAAAAAAATTTAAAAATATCCCAGAGTCTACAAGTCTTCTTGTACTTGGGATACTTATCTCATTTCCTTGGCTAACTGTTTAATCTAGGACCCCTCCAGGTTAACTGTATTGTTCACCTTCACTGATCTAATCCAGTGATTTTCAACCTTTTTTCATTTGCAGATCCCTAAAAAATTTCATATAGAGGTGCAGGCCTCTCTGAATTATAAGCGTGGGTATTAACGTACTTTTGATTGATCGTCATCATCTTTTGCAGACTCCTTAGACCCCCCCAGGGGTCCACAGACCACAGGTTGAAAACCATTGATCTAATCTAGAGGTGCACCGATACATGGGCCAATATCACGTTGGCACTGATAAAAGGAAAAAGTTGATACAATCAGCAATCAGCTTTTTTTTTTGGCTTATGTAGCCAATAAGATGTTGCCAATAAATGCCATGTGCACTGTCGCAGCATGCATGTAGCCAGGAGTGCAGCCTGGCAGTGTGGAAAGCAGCATCTGGCCAGTAGGTCTGTTGGAGGGAAGAGGCAGGGGGCAGTGTAGGCAAGGGGGGCGCAGATCAAGGCCCCCACAATGAAGAAGGGAGTGGGGCTGTGGCAGGGGCAGGGCATGGGATAGAACCATGGCTCATGCGGGGGGGGGGGGGGGGGGGAAGGTGTGGCTCCTGCTGCTGCACACAACCCAGAGGAGGCATGGGGGGCACATGCCCCCCAGATCTGTGTGTGGTGCAAGGGCAGGCTGCTGCTGCAGGCTATGGCTGGGGCCAGTGCCAGGCTCTACCCAGCAGGGGAGTTTCAGCTGGAGCTATGCTCGGGGCAGGCAGCGGCGACACTGGGATGGGGAGAGAGAACTACAGCCACACCAAAATTCATCATAGCTCCCCCTTCCAGTGCCACCACCACCACCTGCCCTGAGCACAGTCCCAGCTCAACCCCCCTGCCAGGAAGAGCCTGGTGCCACCCCTGGCTTCAGCCCACAGCAACAACTCACCCTGCATACAGATCCTGGGGGCACATGCCCCATCTCCCCAGGGGTGCATGCAGCAATGGAAGCCACCCTCCCTCCCTAACCCCCCAACAAATTGTGGCTCAGTCCCGTGCTCTGCCCTGGCTGGGCAGCACCTGCCCCTGCCCTAGCTCCAGCCCCACTCCCTCCGTCACTAAGGGGGCCTTGATCTGCCCATGCCCATGTCCCTTTTCCCCAAACAGACTTGCCAGCAGGATACTGCATATTGGCAATTGGATCACTATTGGCTGATGTGGCTTGTTAATAATCAGCCATTGGTATCGGCTGATCTTTATCAGTGCACCCCTATAATCAACCCATTATTACTTCTCTTAGTAGCATCCTATTCCCTTTCCCCTTTCCTTTATATAATAATCTTTCTTCCTTGAAGTCTGTTCATACCATATGATGATGTAGATTGGTACCGTCAAAAGCTTATGCCTCTCTGTACCAGTTACATCTCTAGATGTCCCCCACCTTACTTTTTGCCTGACTTCAAGCTAACAAGGCTAACCACCTCCATTCTCATACCTGGAACAACCGTAACGTAATACCCATCTTTAATCTAGGGAACTAAAGACTAGTCAGCCTGAACTTGATACCTGGAAAGATTATGGAACAGGCCCTCAAGGAATACACTGTAAAGAACAGAGGAGAACAAGGTGATCTGAAACAGCATTCACCAAGAGCAAGTCATGCCTGACTAACCTGATTTCCTTTTATGGCAGGGTGACAGGCTCTGTAGATGTGGGGAGAGCAGTAGATGTGATATACCTTGACTTCAGCAAGATTTTGACACTGGTCTCTCAGAACACTCTCATTAAAAAGCTTGGGGAAGTACAAACTAAACAAAAGTAGTGTGAGGTGGATGCGTAACTCATTGGATCTTTGTACTTAAAAAACGCAGAACAACAAAAAGGATTAGGAGCCTGGGGGTAGGGTCAGAAGTTACACGTACACCAGTATAAGTGAGCAGAAATTGCTTCAGATGTGTAACACAATGTAAGTGCACATAAACCATTTTCAAAATGGTTGAAACTGGTTTAAGATAAACCTGGATGGATATAGTACCAGACTTAATTGATTTGGATTAAATTGGTTTATTGAACTTCTGTCCCAGATCCCCTCCAAATTCAATTTAATTCACAGTGCTTTCAGCATCCCAGGATGCTTTGCACCTCCTCCACACACACACCCCCCGGTAGGCTTGGCAGAAGCTGTCTGCTCCAGCCAAGCAGGGAGGCATGCTCTACCACTCTCTGGCTTCTTATAGATTCATAGATTCATAGATGTTAGGGTCGGAAGGGACCTCAATAGATCATCAAGTCCGACCCCCTGCATAAGCAGGAAAGAGTGCTGGGTCTAAATGACCCCAGCTAGATACTTGTCTAACCTCCTTCTGAAGACCCCCAGGGTAGGGGAGAGCACCACCTCCCTTGGGAGCCCATTCCAGACCTTGGCCACTCGAACTGTGAAGAAGTTCTTCCTAATGTCCAATCTAAATCTGCTCTCTGCTAGCTTGTGGCCATTGTTTCTTGTAACCCCCGGGGGCGCCTTGGTGAATAAATCCTCACCAATTCCCTTCTGTGCCCCCGTGATGAACTTATAGGCAGCCACAAGGTCGCCTCTCAACCTTCTCTTGCGGAGGCTGAAAAGGTCCAGTTTCTCTAGTCTCTCCTCGTAGGGCTTGGTCTGCAGGCCCTTGACCATACGAGTTGCCCTTCGCTGTACCCTCTCCAGGTTATCCGCATCCTTCTTGAAGTGCGGCGCCCAGAATTGCACACAGTACTCCAACTGCGGTCTGACCAACGCCCTAGAGGGGAAGTATCACCTCCCTGGACCTATTTGTCATGCATCTGCTGATGCACGATAAAGTGCCATTGGCTTTTCTGATGGCTTCGTCACACTGCCGGCTCATGTTCATCTTGGAGTCCACTAGGACTCCAAGATCCCTTTCCACCTCCGTGCCACCCAGCAGGTCATTCCCCAGGCTGTAGGTGTGCTGGACATTTTTCCTCCCTAGGTGCAGCACTTTGCATTTCTCCTTGTTGAACTGCATCCTGTTGTTTTCTGCCCACTTGTCCAGCCTATCCAGGTCTGCCTGCAGCTGTTCCCTGCCCTCCGGCGTGTCCACTTCTCCCCATAGCTTTGTGTCATCTGCAAACTTGGACAGAGTACATTTCACTCCCACGTCCAAGTCGCTGATGAAGACATTAAAGAGTATCGGTCCAAGGACCGAACCCTGCGGGACCCCACTACCCACACCCTTCCAGGTCGAGACCGACCCATCTACCACGACTCTTTGGGTGCGACCCTCTAGCCAATTCGCCACCCACCGGACTGTGCAGTCATCCACATCACAGCCTCTTAATTTGTTCACCAGTATGGGGTGGGATACCGTATCGAAGGCCTTCCTGAAGTCCAGGTATACGACATCCACCCCTCCTCCTGTGTCCAGGCGTTTCGTAACCTGGTCATAGAAAGAGACTAGGTTGGTCAGGCACGATCTGCCTGCCACAAACCCGTGCTGGTTTCCCCTCAGCATAATTTGCCCTGCCGGGCTCTCACAAATGTGAGCCTTGATAATTTTTTCAAATACTTTACCAAGGATGGAGGTGAGACTGACCGGCCTATAGTTGCCCGGGTCCTCCTTCCTCCCCTTTTTGAAAATGGGGACCACGTTAGCCCTTTTCCAGTCCTCCGGGACTTGGCCCGTGCGCCACGAGCATTCAAATATTCCCGCCAGTGGCTCTGCAATGACGTCGGCCAGTGCCTTCAGCACCCTCGGATGGAGCCCATCCGGGCCTGCCGACTTAAAGGCATCCAGTTCTTCCAAATGACTCTGCACTACCTCAGGATCTACGCATGGAAGTCTGTCGCCTTGCTGCTGCCTCTCTACAACCCCAGTGAGAGACTTGTCGTGCCCCTCGCTTAGGAACACTGAGGCAAAGAACTCGTTGAGGAGTTCAGCCTTGTCCCCTCTATCTGTCACCAATTGCTTCTGCCCATTTAGCAGGGGTCCTATTCCTCCCTGGGCCTTCCTTTTACTCCCTATATATCTAAAAAACAATTTCTTGTTGTCCTTTACTTGGGTTGCCATCCTCAGCTCCATGGTAGCTTTGGCCCGCCTAACTGCCTCCCTACAAGCACGAGCAGAGGAGGTATATTCATCTTTAGTGATCTCACCCTTCTTCCACTTTTTATGTGCTCCCCTTTTGGCCCTTAAGCTGCCCTGGATTTCTCTGGTCAGCCATGGAAGCCTCCTGGCCCCTTTCCCTCTTTTGCCTCGCTCGGGGATCGTCTTGCTTTGTGCCCAAAGGATCGTTTCCTTTAGGCACAGCCACCCTTCTTGGGCACCCATCCCATCAAAACTCCTACTCTGCAGTGCTTCCTTGACTAATCGCCTGAGTGCAATGAGATCAGCTTTCCTAAAGTCTAGCGCTTTCACCCTACTAGTTACCTTACCCACTCGCCGTCTTATGTTGAATTCTATCATAAGGTGATCACTGTCTCCCAGATAGCTACCGATTTGGAGGTCCCCTATCATGTCATCTCCCGTTGCCAATACCCTATCATGTCATCTCCCGTTGCCAATACCCTGTCCTGAGCCACTGCAGGCATGTGGCTGCATTTCAAGAATCAAAAGTGAATGTCTGTTCACTTATTTATCAGTTCAATCTATACAATTTTCTCTGATCAATATTTATTGTTTAAACAATGAACATTGGATTGTCCACACTGAAAATACTGGCTTGTTCTAAAACTTCAGTTAGTATTTCAACTGAACGCATATTGAAATATTATTTTGCAAATAACAACACAATCCATGTCCTTTTACTTGTGCTTAGTCCCATAGTATCCACAGGCATCAAGAGCAAGGATAAAACATCTCACCCTGTAAAGAAGACTTACCAGGAGAGACGGGGAAGCAGCAGGATGCCACGCCGAAAGCGGATTGCGACAAAAGTTAAACCGCAGCAGCCAGAGCCGCTGCGGGAAAAGATCAAAAGAAAAAAAAAAAAAAAAAAAAAAAAAGCAGCTGAGCCAAGAGGAACTGGGAACAGCTCCTGGGTCCCCATGGGCATGCTTTATAAAAGCGTGCCGGGGCTGATTGGTCAGCCAGATGCCCGGAGCCGGGATAAAAGACCCGCCAGAAGACAAGCCTGGGGGGGATCAGAAGCGGAGTACCCAACCGGCCCGGAGGGGCCAGAGCTTTTGAGCAGTCCCAGTGAGGGGACCTGGTAGGCACCCTGGAAAGGGGTCACAGCGAGAGTGCAGGGCCAGAGAGGGCCCAAGGATCTATTCACAGGGTTGTCGTGGACCCAGGAAGTCGACAGTGGTGACTGGAATACAGCAGAACCCAGCGGGGCCAGGATTCGGACGCAGACGGATGACAGGTACCGAACCCGGGAAAGAGTCGCCACGCCGGGGGATGGAACAGTGCCGAGACTGGACGACGTGGGGGGCGGGGCAGCGTAAGAGACATTTGGCATAGAAGTATCACCATTAGCCTGCAGCCAAAGATCCCGAGAGACTGAGCACCAAGAAGTTTCAGAACATCAACCTCGATGACACAGGTGACATCATCAAGGTTGGCATTAGGCAGGGCATAGGGGAGGCGGAGCCCCACAAAGAAGGAACAGTGGGAACAACCAAGGGAAGGCGCCAGGGAGGCAGGACCCAACATCGTCCTCCTGATCCAAACATAACCATCACCAAAGACATGGCAGGAGAGGCCCCTGGGGAACCAACCCAAAGTCACCCCAATAACCAGGCTGTTCCGCCCAAGACGTCATGGCGAGGTTCGAGAAGAACTCACACTCGTGATGCTCATGTTCAGAGGAAAGACATGGGAAATTACACACCCCTACTAGTAAAAAAGCAAACCTGTGGTTACAGCAATTAAGCTATTACAATTTCTGGCACAGAGGTAGATTCTGCATTTAGTTCCAAATACAGCAAGGTTAGTCACTCATCACTTATTTCTTTTGTCCGAGAAGTCTAAACCCAAAGCAAGCTGGTCTCCCACTGCTGGTTGACAGTTGTATTGTAGTGGAATACAGTTCTGGGAAGTGTTGAGTTAAAGACGGTTAGACATACATATTGGCATTTTTTTTAAAGGAGAGAAGACTGTTCCCCAGGCAAATCTCTACAAAAGAGGGAGGACATTCAGGAAGTGTTGTGAGAAGTTTAGAATGAGAGCCATCACTAGTCAATTGTTTAATTCAAATCTGGATAGAAGTGAATCTAATGAAGACTGCAGAAAGAACTTCAAAGAATTTTGCATCCCTAATTATGGCTGAGTTGAAAGCGAATTTATGAGTACCTTAATGAGCATAAGCACATGCTTAAGTGAGATCTCAAATAGACATGGTTATATAATCCACAGCCTTCCACAGTTCATTGGGTACTGACAAGGTAATATTCTATCACAAAACTGTCACAACAAATCCTCTGGGAGCATAACTGTTCTAACGGAAGAATTTAACCATGGCCATGCTGCATCACAACTTTTAGAAACTTAAATTGCATTAAGGAAAGTATTTTCAAATGTAATGTTTCAGTGCCAACATACAATCTTAACTTCACTACCTTACTCATAATAGCAACATTAATGCACCTCCTGTTATATATACACTCCTGGAAATGGATAATATTCATGTAGATCACGAATCTTACTGTTGCAAAATTCTTATCGTTACATTTTCCCCCAGATTTTCCCACTTTTATCTAATGCCACGGTTCCTTTTCCGCGAAGTTCACATCTTTTCACTGTCTCATTTCTTCTTCCTCTTGTTTCTAAATGCCCTCCTCCTCACCTCCAGGAGAGAAGGCAACAGAAGACTAGCACCCTTCCTGCCAAACTCCCAAATCCAACTGTAAAAAAGAAGCCGCTGTGATCTTCTGGAGTCTGAGGCTTCTCTGCGTGCTTTCAGCCCATTAATGTAAAGTGTCTGATCTATTCACACACACACCTCAGTTCATTTTATTTTTGCAGTCAAAATTGATGCATGAAAGCAGCTAAAAAGCATGTTCCAGTGTTTTTGGTTAGGTAGCACCTGAACAGGCAGTTCTGCATCTCCAATCAAAACACTGGTGGGTGTAGACACGTTGGTTAAGTACAGAAATTCAGGCCAGGTAGACACTACACTTTTACTGGTATGAGTGATTAGCAGGGATCTGGGTTTTCCGTTTTCCACGGAAAAACAGAGAAAACCATGGATTTCCCCTTTTTAAATCAAAGAAAATGCAGATTTCTCCTTTTAGCAGAGAAACCCACAGATTCCCTGCTTTTGCAAACAGCTCTTGTAGCCTGGCTGAAGTCCAGCCTGCAAAAGCTGTTTGCAAAAAGGGCGGGAAACCCCAGCTCTGCCCAGAGGGGGAGGGGGAGGGGAAGGGTGGGGCCTGAGGCTCTCAGTCAGCCATGACTCTGCTCGGCTTAGCTCAGCCTCACTCTTCTCCTGGAGCCTGAGGTAAGTGGGGCTTGCAGAGGGCTAGGGGCCCCTGTGGCAGGGCAGGAGAGTTGCAGGTCATGGGGGGGGGGGCCACCGGCAGGCTCCAATCTCACCTGAGCAGGCAGCAGCTGTGGGGGAGCTGGCTCCAGGCCGCTTCTGCTGAGGCTGCCTGCTGTTGGGGGCAGGGATCTGCAGACTTGGGTCCCTGACCCCACAGCCCTGGCAGCTGGGGCCCCCTTCAGCAGGGCTGGGGGGCAAGGGCTGTGGGTGCTGCAGGGGGCTTTTAATTTTAATAACGGGTTTTGGGGGGTTTGTCAGAGAATTTGCCATTTTTTGTCAGAGAATTCGTGATTTTTATTTTATTTTTTTTTTTAGATCAGAGAAAAGCAGGATCTCTGGTGATTAGAAACCTGTCTATGCCCATAACAAAACAGAAGTTTGGCAGACAGCCATATTATTTCAGTACTACCCAGATGAGCTGTGTTAAGTAAGAAACCAAGTTTCCTTAATATATACCTATTTCATCTACTACTAAATATGTTGAGAAAACTAGAAATCAAAACAGTATTTATGTAAACTTTCATAGATATAATTTATTACCCAGACTGTTGTGCAGAATAATTTGAGCTTGTTTTAACATGAAAAGGTCTACATTAAGCTCATTTGTAAGATTTAATCTTTTTTCCTTTTTAAACATACATTTTCAGTCTTCAAAAACATGTTACAGAAATAGAATTAGAACTCATACCAGTTATAGTATCATTGCAAAATGCTATTAAGTTGCAACATAACACTGCACTCAGCACCTAATTACAAACACACAAGAATTTTCTACCCCAACAAACCCAAAAGGTGTTTCTAACATAAATTCACCTATAAATTGTTAATGTTTTGTATGGTGAAGTTTTTACTCCATTACATAAACTGCCATATCAGAGTATAGAGACTGATTTCCTAAAATCTCTGTGGAATAATTTTTGGCAAAAGGATGATAAAGAAAGCACAAGAGAGTGCACTCTTTGGGAAAACCCTCATTTAAATATGCTTTCTGTTAAAAAGAAAGGAATATTTCATGCTTGTAGCAATTTTTTTCCAGAAGATCTTATTTTGAAAGAAAGCAAGCAGTTCAGGGAAATTAGATGGCTTGAATCAATGCTATGGCATAGCTCAGAATAGAATACAAAGCTTCCAATTCAGCCTGTGTATGCCACTTCCCACATATAGCTTGAAATGTAGCAAAGCATTGTTACAGCATGAAAAACCACTGACTAAAGGTTATGCAGGAGCGGTTAAAAAGTCAAGTCCAACTTACTTGCACCAGTTACAGATCCAGATAGGAAAAAACTCAGTTTTGTATTTAAAGCAGGGATTAAACCTCTTTTTAACCTTTCAAAAGTTAGAGCACTTACTACGAGTATGGAGCAACATTTTGGAGAATTTGCAACTAAGCCTGTTAAGATGAAAAGTTCAAACTTAAATTTTTGAGAAGTTTAGCACTTGCTTTCAGAATTTTTCCCACAACATGAACAGAACAGATCAGATCAGATCACTCAAACTTTTCCTGTGGTAAGGACCATTGCCCATAACCCACATTTGAAGACAACAGGCTGTAATTAAGTCAGCATTTCCAAGATCTTTGAAAATTGAGAGGGTTCTTTCAAGAAAGTGAAATAAAGCCCATCATTTCCTCCCTGTCTCTGCCTTATCTCTACATTAAAACTCATAGATTCATAGATGCTAGGGGCGGAAGGGACCTCAACAGACCATTGAGTCTGACCCCTGGCCTAGGCAGGAAAGAGTCCTGGGGTCAGATGACCTCAGCCAAATGCCCATCCAGCCTTCTCTTAAAGACCCCCAAGGTAGGGGACAGCACCACCTCCCTTGGAAGCCCATTCCAAATTTTGGCCACCCTTACCATGAAGAAGTTTTTCCTGATATCTAACCTAAATCTGCTCTCTGTCAGTTTGTGACCATTATTCCTTGTTACCCCAAGAGGTTCCCTGGTGAACAGAGCATCTCTGATCCCTTGCTGTGTCCCCGCAATGAATTTGTAGGTGGTCACAAGGTCACCCCTCAGCCTTCTCTTGTGGAGGCTAAAGAGGTCCAGGTCCCTCAGTCTCTCCTCATAGGGCTTGCCCTGTAAGCCCTAAACCATATGATTGGCCCTCCTCTGGACCCTCTTGAGACTATCCACATCCTTCTTAAAGTACGGCGCCCAAAACTGGACGCAGTACTCCAACTGCAGTCTGACCAATGCCGCAAAGAGGGGAAGTACCACCTCCTTGGATGTATTTGTCATGCATCTGCTGATGATTTGGTCACGCTGACGACTCATGTTCATCTTGGAGTCCACTATGACTCCAAGATCCCTTTCCGCTTCTGTGCTGCCGAGAGGTTCACTTCCCAGCTAGTAGGTGTGCTGGATTTTTTTGCACCCTAGGTGCAGCATGACATCCACCTCTACTCTTGCATCTAAGCATTTTGTGACCTTGTCATAAAACAAAACCAGATTGGTCTACCACTGAAGTCCTTTCCAATTCAAACTTAGATTAGCAATGGGAATCAAAGACAACAAGAAGTCCTTCTGTAGGTAGACAGGGAACAGGAAGAAAACAAATGGAAGTGTGGGGCCATTGCTCAACAACTCAGGAGAGCTGGTTACTGGCACCCAGTCCTTCTGAATGACTACTTCACCTCAGTCTTTCACCGAACCAAGGGGAAAACAGCACCAGGTAGAGTACAGGATGAGCATAGTAGGAATAATCACCTTCCTACTATTGCTGTAGAATTGGTGTATGACCAATTCAAAAATTAGACATATACAAGTCAGTGGGGCCAGATGATCTTCCTCCGATGGTGCTGAAGGAGCTGGCCAAAGTCATTGCAGAACCCCTGGCAAAATGATCTGGAAAAGTCCCTGAGGACTGAAAGAGGGCCCATGTTGTCCCCATCCGCAAGAAGGGTGGGAAGGAAGATCTGGGTAACTATAGGCCAACAAGCCTAACTTCCATCCTAGGGAAAATCCTAGAAAAAATTGAATCAAGGGTTCTATCTGCAATAAGCTTTCATAAGGCAAGATTCTGAATGACAGCCAGCATGACTGTCATAGGCAGGTCTTGCCTTACCAACCTCATCTCCTATGACCAGGTAAACTTGCCACCTGGACATGAGAAAGCAGGTTGACATTGTACGACTTCCAAGAGGCCTTTGATCTAGTATCCCACAAAATCCTTGAGAGAAAATTGGAGGATTGTGGGCTAAACTCCAAGACAGTCAGGTGGGTGAGAAACAGGCTCCAGGATAGGACCCAGAGAGTCACAGTGAATGGATCTGTGTCATCCTGGTGAGAAGTGGGCAGCAGTGTCCCACAGGGGTCGGTGCTTGGTCTAGTACTTTTCAACATCTTTATTAATGATTTGGATGTGGGGGTGAAGAGCCCACTGGCTAAGTTCATGGATGACACCAAGTTATGGGAAAGCGTGGTCACGCTTGAAGATAGGCTACACACCTACAGGCTTGGCAGCACCAAACTGACTAGCACCACAAATGAAAGGGACCTGGGGGTAATAATAGACCACAGTATGAATATGAGCTGGCAGTGCGATGCTGTAGCCAGTAGGGCAAATAATACTCCGGCATGCATCAATCGATGCATCTTCAGCAAAACCAAGGAGGTAATTTTTCCGCTCTATTCAGCGCTGGTGAGACCGCAGCTGGAGTACTGTGTCCAGTTTTGGGCACCCCACTTTAACAAGGGTATGGACAAGCTTCGGAGAGTCCAAAAAAGAGCCACCTGTATGATCAGAGTCTTACACAACAAGACATATGAGAAAACGCTGAGGGATCCGGGACTCTTCAGCCTGAAGAAAAGAAGGCTGAGAGGGGACCTGGTAGCAGAGCTTACCGCTACACTAGGGGAGTACATCAAGGGCTCAGTGAGCAATTGTTCACCAGGGCACCCTTGGGGAAAACCAGGAGTAATGGCCACAAACTCCTGGAAGACCAATTCAGGCTCAACATTAGAAAAAACTTCTTCACAGTCAGGGTGTCCAGACTGTGCAATAAGCTCCCTCCAAAAAGTAGTGCAATCACCAACCCTGGAAAACTTCAAGAGGGGACTAGACATTCACTTTGCTGGGGTCACCTGACCCCCAGTTATCTTTCCTGCTTGGTGTAGGGGGCTGGACCCAATGATCTTCCAAGGTCGCTTCTGGCCTTACAATCTATGAACCTATAATTTACGGTGGATAGTGGAAGGGCTGGTTGGGGCATGAGGGTGCTTCAGTGCAGGGCTGCCTGCAAGCTAGCTCCATACTGAAGCACCCTTATGCCTCAGGCAGCACTTCTACAGCATGTTGAGCCAGGGAGCAGACCTGGCTGGCAGGCTAGCCCCCGGGGCCCCCTGCACATGTGTAAGCATGCACCCAGCAGCAACAAGCTCCAGAGCTTATTGCTGTGCATTAATAGCCACATGTAGACATGCCCATTAAGTAGATTTTCCACAATGAACACTTTTATAAACACCGATGTAGAGCTGTAAGATACCTCAATTAATGCCTTACCTGTAAGGGCTGATCTTTGGTCTGCACCTGACAAGCTGCATCACTGTACCCACTATGGTTAGGGACATTATTTTTTTTTTTAAACAAAAATAGTTATACCACTATGAGCCTTAGCACGGTGAAGTTGTGCTAGTAAGAACATACCTTATACATGTAAGAGCATAGGAATAACCTATTTCAATTTAAAGCATAGTTCTTGCCAACAAACTCCCTCCACGATCCATGTGACGGATGTACAAGATGCTTCAATTATTCTCTCTCAGTAAACATCTCTCTATGCTGCAAAACCGTAATATTTATTAGTGGTGCAGTAGCTTTTACCCGAGCTAGCTTTAATCTACATAACACAGATTTCTGTTGGTAGAAATGTGGTACTTGAATAAAAAGAATATACTGGTGAGATGGTACTACCAACGACCTCACCAGAAAGATGAAGGTGACTTCAAAATGCTTAGGAATATTAGAGAAGCTGCTAAAATAGGACAAGCAATAATACTCTATGAAGGGAGACTTCAACTATCCTTGCACAGACTAGGTAAATACTTCATCAGGGAGAGACATGGAAATAAAAGTTCTGGATGTAATAAGTGACTGCCTTCTAGACCAACTCATCTTGGAACCCCACAAGAGAAGCATTTCCAAATTTAATTAGTAATACACAGGAAGTAGCTGTTGGTGAGCCATTTTGTAACAGCAATCATAATCACATTCAAAATTCTGGTGGATGGGAGTAAGTCAAAAAACCCACCACATCAATATACAACTTCAGGAAGGGAAATTATACAAAAATGAGGAAGTGAGTTAAATGAGGAATTTAAAAGGAACAGTGAAAATATAAGAGGACTGCAGGTAGCTTAGAAGCAGGTTAAAAGTACCATATTAGAGACTCAGGAAAGCAGTATACTACAAATCAGGAAGGGTACTAAGGGGTCCAATAACACCCCTGCATGGTTCAACTGCAGAGTTAAGAAGGCTAATCAAGGCAAAAAGGCATCCTTCAAAATAAATAAATAAATAAATAAAACATTAAAATAAAACATTGAAAGTGTGCCCAAATGAGGAAAACACAAAAGCTCACAAACACTGACAAGTTAAGAGAAATAAGGCAAGCTCCGAAAAGAATTTGAGTACTGTCTAGCAAAAAATGCTAGTTAATCATAAAACATCAGAAACAAAAAACCAGTGAGAGAACCAGTGAGATCATTGGATTACTAAGGTAGAAAAGGTGCACTCAGGAATGATAAAGAAAGGAGCTGCAGAAAGATTAAATGAGTGGGCAAAAGACTGGCAGATGAACTTCAGTGTTGACAAGTGCAAGATAACATGCTTGGGGGAAAATAACCTGAACTATACACGTACAATGCTGGTTTCTGAACTAGCCACTACAACTCGGGAAAGCAACCTGGAATAGACAGGTCTCTAAAATGTCAGCTCAATGTGCAGCAGCAACCAAAAAGCCAAAAAAGTGTTGGGCATCATTAAGAAGGGAACTGAAAACAAAACTGAGACCATTATCACCAAGTTAACCAAATCCATGGTATGTCCACATCTTAAATACTGTGTCCAGCCTCAGCCCTTTCAGGTTTGAAAGAATGCTGAAAGGGGATATGACAGAGGTCTAATAAAGCCATTAAAAAGTGTGGACCAAGAGAGCAGGGAACTGTTATTCACCAACTCCCAAACTACTCGAACTAGGGGGCACCCACTAAAATTAGTAAGAGACAGATTTAAAACTGAGAGAACAAGATAATTGTGAAATTCAATGCCACAGGAGGTGGTAGAAGGAGATAGCGTACCTAGGTTCAAAAAGGGACTAGACAAATTCATGGACGATGCATCTAATAATGGGTGTTGAACAGAACAGTTGGAGACGTTACCTCTGGCATCTCTAACAGACTAACTGTGGATACCAAGGAGAGTAATGAATAGGGAATACAGCAGTCTAGATAAGTGGTAGGCAATTACGTGGGCTGAGAGTCCACTTAAGTAGTCTTGGTGAGCTGTTGCAAGCCAGGGGTGGAAAGGGAAGAGAAGAGGGGGGCAATCAATGTTATCTGGCCCTGGGCCCACCCACCCCACACCCATGGCCAGGGGTGCCAGACAGAGCAGGTTGGTGGGGTTAGGTAGGGCACAGGCAGGGCACACTCAGCTGGGCAGATGGGATGGGGCCATGGGTGGGCAGGGAAGTGTCCGGGAGTGGGACAGACAGGTGGGGCAGGATCACAGGCTGTGACAGTGCAGGGCCAGGACCCAGGGCAGAGCTGCAATCTGCTCCTCAGATGTCCTTGCAATAGGCACTGTGTTCCATGGGCAGGGATATGCAGGAAGATGATCATGGCTCTGCCCTTGGCCCTGGCCCCATGCTATCATTACCTCACAATCCTGGCCCCAGCCCTATCCCACTTCTGGACACCACTCCATGCCCACTCACATCCCCATCCCATCCCCCTGGTGAAGCGTGCCCTTCTCTTAGGGGTCCTGGACCAGTTTCTATGGAGACCCTGACCACCCAATCCATCTGGCACCCCCAGAAGTGGGAGCAGGATGGATGAGTCAGGGTGCCTGGGCAGCAGGGCCAGGTCCACCTGCAGTAGCGGAGACACTGGCAGCAGCAGCTGGGCAGTGAGGCACTGCCGTCAGGGTTGCTGGGAAGCCAAGTCCAGCCACCCAGCTGCCCTCACCCCACTGCGCACCTGAGGGCAGTGGGATAGGCTGCATGCACCACAACCCAGGCTGCCCCCTGTATCTGGGTTGGGTGGAAGAGAGGGACCTGCTGCAGGCCAGACTGAATCCCTTGGCAGGCCAGACCTGGCCAATGGGTCACGATCTGCCCAACCCTGGTCTAGGTATCTCTGGTTCAGTGCTCTCCCTCTATAGCATCCATTTCTGCCATTGTCAGAGACAGGATACTAGGCTAAATGAATCATTGGTCTGACCCAGCATAGCACTTCTTATGTTCTGATGGATGACAGTACAGTGAGGATACAGCAGAACAGGCTTACCATTCACACTGAATGCTTTAAGAGCCCATGGTGCTATAATTACAACAGTACTGTTATACTCCTGGAAAATTAAAACTAGCTCTGGTGTGTCTGCCTGTGATGCAAATCACACCTCAGATTTGAATATAGGAATAACTTTAAGAGTGGTACAACTTGCGTGTTGATAAGCCCTTATCTGAGCAATGAGATTTAACCAGCACTTACATCTGAAACATTACTGGCAAGTGTGCTGTCCCCCACTGGAATGAATGGGGTCATTCACATCTCAGAATTTTTGTTTCTGTGTGTAAAGATTTTATTAAAAGTAACAGGCTTTGGGTTTTAGTCTAAAATCCCAAATAACCCTGCTCTCCCATACTGAAAGCATAATTGAGTTTAAGTAAAAAAAATTGTGTTTGGATTGGAAATGGGTTAGGGGCAATCCCCGAGCAAGATCCCAGATAAACTTGGCAGTTGTATTTAATTATGATTATAGACTTGATGGACAATTCAGTAGCTCAGAAAATGGTATTTAAAGATTTGATTTTTGGGACTTGTCTTATAGGTATATGTATATGCATTAGAATCATTCAGGATGGGGAGCAGGGGTTAATTAATTTTTAAGAGCCTGGGTATCACAGTTTCACACAGCCTTCAGAGCCGACAGGCTGTCCAACACAACAAGGCCAATGGATATACACAGCATGAGAAAAACTGGGGGCATGTACCACACTGTTCCATAACTTGAGATAAGGTGGCACCAGCTAACAAGGCCCCAGAGCAGGAGGGCACGAGTCCCGGTTTGGGTGGAACAGAACAAAATTAGGAGAAGGCCCGGAAAAACCAAATTAATGTGTGTGCATGTGATGAGCTACATGGACAGTGTGACAAACACAGAGACACTAACCAGCGACAGCCATGGATCCAGAGTCATCAGTTGGGAAGGAGAATACAAAAGCAGAGACGTAACAAAGGGTCCGTCCTTCCCATCCCTCCTCCTCCTTGTTCTACCCCAGTTCCCTCCCTCATCATTCCACCTGGGTCCTCCTCCTCCCCAAGAGGGTTCCCCATCCCTTGGAAGGGCCCCACCCTGAGACCACCATGGACAGAAGGCACACCACGAGCCCATCTCATCCACCCTGCTGGAGGGAGGGTGTGGGCCTCGGCATCCCACCTCCAGGCTGCTGACACCTGACACGTAAGAGAAAGCCTCAGAGTGAAGCCTGCATCCTGACCAGATGTATCCTGACTCTGATGACCACCCTAGGATTAGTAGTATATAGAATTGCTTGATTGTTTATATTGTTTCTTTTCTGTTATCACTATGCATCAATAAATTTATCTATTATCAAATGGAAAGGTCTGAAGGTGGGTCTGGGTCCATCCCTGTCCCCCAGAGCAAGGTATCTGGGTCCTAAATCCAAAGCCAACAATGTAAGGAGGCTGCTAACCCTGCTAACTTTTTAAAATCAGCCTGTTTCCCAAACCAATTTGCATGCTGCCACATGGGAAGTGAAATTTATTAATGACAACTATATAGGCTCCCTATGTCACTGTTCTCACAAGTTACAAAACTATGCTTCACAAATTAGGTTCACTCATGCACTCTAACTGTAGTGAAGAATTACAACTGCCTGCCTTAGTGTCCATTGCTAAATGTTTGGCTTTATTTTAGATTTAACTTAACACCCTCCAGAACCCCAATTTATAATCCTGATTGAACAAGAGGCCAAATCCACGGCAAAAATGAGAGAGAGCAGAAATGACACTGCTTGCCACAAGATACTGCCATAGCAAATGTGTAGACACACAAATGTGTATTAACACGTCAATAAATAGACGCCATGTTAACATGCATTAGTGCATCTGCATGTGTGCTAATGAAACTTAGCTATTCACATCTAAATTTAATGCACCTTAATGCTCATTAGTGCATCCTCATGTACACGTGCACCTAAATCACCTTAAGCAAAGGCCTTAAGTTTAGGCCTGGGTAAATACACATGTAGACACTCCCATTATGTCATCTATTATGGGTTGGTATGCTATACTTGTAAAGTGACTGACTAGTTGGCAGTACTTTTCCATGCATTTGGGATGGAATAAATATTCTGTTATTATCCTGTCCATAAAACATCTTTTTAAGATATTAATCCGTGAACCAGAATTATAAACTCATTCCACTTTCCTATGGGAAATTACACTGCCCAAATACTGAAGACACATAAACATAAAAGAAAAATAAAGGTAAAGATGATAGGACAGGATTGTACCTGAATGATGTGACAAATTGAATAAGATAAATAGATAGGTAAATGGAGGCTGGATCAATATGGTAAAGTTTCTACTGGATTAGTGCCAGAGGATCTGCTAGCAATCATCACGCATAGATATCTATGAAGATAAATGGGCCAAAAGTTAACAATATTTTTCTCTCTCAAGAAGTGTGCAATTTTGGTAGACTAGAGATTCCCAGATATAGGGTGGTGAACAAATTTTTACTAATCATGATATGGCCCAGATATTACTGGGTGTAACAACATACAGATTTCTAGGGGTGCACCGATAGATATTTGCTGATATCAATAGCTAATATTTAAGGAGGCCTATCTGCCGATACTGATCCAATACACTGCCTGCAGCAGGTAAGTTCGGTGTGGTAGGAGAAGCAACATGGGAGCCTGGGCAGGGTGGGGCAGTGCTGCTGGGATGGGGCTACAGGGTGGCTGTAGCCACCCTGAAATTTGCTGCAGCCCCTTCATAGCCCCCTACTCCCAGAGGCGCCACCAGCCACCCTGCCCCAGCTCTGCTGGGAACAGCCCTAGCCTGCCCCGCGCAGATATGGGGGCACATGCCCCCCGGTGCTCTCCCCAGTGAGTGACAGCAGCAGTGGTGGTGGCCAGCAGATAAGCCACACGTGGCAGCAGAGCTACCTCCCCCAGCAGTTACCCCTGCTCCAGCCTCCCTCATGACAGGGCCCTGATCTGCCTCTCCATGCCCCTTCCCCTCCACAAGACTTACCAGCTGAAGGCAGTCTCCACCCTGCGAGCTGTTTTCACTGCCTACGTGCTGCACTGCAGCTGTGCACAGCACAGGCATTTATCAGCCACTTAAGGCCAATATCCGATATAGATAATCTTCTTTATATCAGTACTGATCTGATATCAGACCAGGGTATCGGTGCACCTCTACAGATTTCTTCACCAAATGATCACAGATGCCTTTTTTTTTTTCTTTAAACTTAAGCTTTGTAAGAAGTCTAAAGAAGAGCTGGTTGTTTTGCCAAGACTAGACATTTACATTGTATCCTTTCCTTCTATGGTGAAGTTAAGCATGTGAAATTGCAAAAGAACCTTTGAAGAAAGTTTTCACCTGGGCACTTATACAGACCAGGGCAATATTACAATTAGATCACCGCAAGTATCTTTGGTTAACACAATGTTTCCCAACCGGTGTGCCACAGCACAAAAGTGTGCCATCAGAAATGAACAGGTGTCCCATAGACAGACAAGGTTCCTTGGGTGAGTTTGATCTCTTTTATTAGACCAACCCAAATGGTTGGAGAATAGTTATTAAGCAAGCTTTCGGGTTCAAAAACCCTTCGTCAGGTGTCCCATGGAATTTTGCCATGGCAGTGAGCTAAAAGAGGTATGAGGATGGAAAATGCCTCATCAGGTGTGCTGCAGAAAATTTTAATTAACGTAAGTGTGCCTTGGGCTGGAAACAATTAGGAAGCACTGGGTTAACATGCCACTCAGGAAAGGATGGATGATGGCAGCTCCTGAAAACTGCACACGTGTGCATGCACAAACATGGATTTTTCAAACTTTGTAGGATCACTGACAGATCAGAAACTCAGATCTCCTCCAACAAGAGCAGTAAGGCAAGACAAGCCTTACATACAGCACAGTCCGAAGGCCAATAACAGAAGCAGCCTTCCATTTCCTACACAACAGTCTCACTGAAGATGGCTTGGTCAACTCCCCTTGCAAAAGACCAGCTAATCAGGTACAGTCTACTTCAGGGGTCTCCAACTCATTTGGCTCTGTGGGCCATATCTAGGCCACTGAGCTTCCTCACAAGCCAAATGACCCACCTCCAATGACAGGATGGCAGATTGTCAACATAGCTCTAGGACCAGGGGCACGAACACTTCTGCTGCTTGCCCTCACCTCCATTTCCCCCTGCCATCAGTTGTACTCACCTATGGTGACCAAACACACTGGATTCAGTGATGGGCAATGGGGTCAGGATATGGTGGCGGGGGGGGGGGGGGGGGGGGGGGGGGGAATCAATAGCAGTGTTCACCCCACAGGTTCCAGAGTCACATTGACAAGCAATCCCTAGGCTGAAATCTAACAAGTCATAGGTCACATGCATCCTGCTGATGACTGCCAGCTAGACAGTCGTGTTCCAATGCATTTGGCACTGGAGAAAAATTCTGCTACTGAAAGGTAGCATGGTGAAACCTACTGCATACAGTTCTGATGCTACATGATCAAGGAATATTAATTCAAACTGGAACAGATGTGGAGAAGGGTCACAAGGAGGTTCAGAGAATAAACAGCCTGGTAAGACAGGACTTGACATGTGCCAACATAAAACCATGCTTCCTTAATCTTTTGAAGGCACTGCTGTGGGGGAATGTCTTACCCTGGCAAGGAAACTCAGAACATCAGCTAGTAAGCACTGAATCTTTTCCAGCCATACACATAATACCTTAACACTTGCACTGACCTACAGGTCTCATTTGATTATGGACAATAGAGCATTATATAGCATAAATTAGAAAGTTGCATTGAATCTCAACATGTGCAATACCTACTGGTCACCTTGTAAACATTAGCAGTTTTAAAATCACTTGTATTACTGTTGTGTGGACTCCAAAGACATTAAGGACTAGACAAATCCACAGGAGGACTGGGTGCCTAGATTCCACTTAACTCCCCCTTTAAGTGCTTACAGTTAAATGGAGATCACCTTTTTAAATCAGACACTAGGAGCACTTCAAGAAAGGGCATTTATACATGTGCTCTGGGAGTCAGGGGGGGCACTTTAATTAGAACAGGTCTGAGAGCAACAGGTGTATCAGCATCCCTGCACTGAAAAATGGTGGTGAGAGGTGCTTGAGCTTTAGTTAAAAACACCCTCACCACCATTTTTCAGTTCAGGGACACTGATACATGTCCCTGCACTGAAATCTGCTGGAGTACAGTAATTGGCACACTCCAGCTGACTTGAGTAATTACAGCATGTCGGAGCAGCCTCGCTGCACATGTATAGGTGCCTAAGGTTTCCCAAAATACCTTAGCAGCTAGTTCAAGAAGTCATGCTAACATGTCCTCTCTTCTCTAAGACCAAAGAATCTTTAAGTTACCCCACGCAAAGTAAAATAGGTCCAATCAGATGAAGTGATAACAACCCACAACCACCCAAATATAGCCTGGTGGCTGGAACACTCCTAAGAGGCTACCACTTCCCTCCAGCAGCCATCTTTAGAAAAAGAGCTATCTTTATTTGGCTTGTACTTGGATCCACAAACTGTACGTTATGACTGATGACTTAGATCCAAGCCAGAACATCTGTAGCCCCTTGGAGAACTGGTGCTTTTAAGTGGAACTAAATGGCCAGAAAAACAGATGGCACCCCCAAAAGAATGGCTTACTACAAGGCAGTGCCCTGCCCCCACTTTTATTCAACATCTACATTAATGATCAGCCACTTCCTGCCAAATGTCAATGTTTCATCTACGCTGACAGTCTTTGCATTTGTAACCTGGGTACACTCAAGGGTGTGAACTATTCTCAATTGAATGGGATGGGTAGGCAGGAGGGGGTGCTGTGAGAATGGTGCCAGAATTTCAAGCAGATCCCCCTTTCCTCTATAGTTAGCTGAAGCCCAAAGTTCTTAACTATATACAATTTATTAAGTTATAATATAAACATAAAACTAAATATCATATACATATCTTTACACAGAGAACACTAACCAATAACCAAGATCAAACCCTAAATAACACTATTTACAACATCACAATACAACATTTCAATTACAAAATATAAGGCACAAAAATGAACTACCTTAATAACATCTATTCCTTAATATAGTCCCTGATCCATGGCAAGAGATACTCCTCCTTCCACTGCGGTCCCTTGTGGGGTGTCCAGGAAGCACCAGGGGTCCCTCCTCCCCTTAGGGCCTTGACGGGGGGTGGGGAGGGGAGGGCACTCACCCAGCCCCTTCTCTGTGGGTTGCCCACCCCAAACGTCTTTCCCCTGTGGGACCCAAGGGCCCAATGACTCACACTCCCTCAGGTGGCAGTGGTCAGGGCACAGCTCGATGGGGTCTCCTCTGCTGGAGCGCTTCTCCAGACCTCTCCTGCGCCGCTGGGCTCCTCTCCACCCTGTGCCCCACTCTGGGCACCGAGGTCTCAGCTCCTCTCAGCTGCTGCACCACTGCTGCTGGCTCCTGGGTGCTGGGCCTCACACCGCAGCACTACCATTTCCCCATGCCCTGGGTCAGCACTGAGGGCTCTCTTAGCACAGGTCAGGCCCTTCAGGCTCCAGCCGGCTGGCCTCACACTGGGTGGCTAACCCAAGCAGCCTCCACCGCTCCCTGGCTCCCAAGGCTTGGGCCCATGCGCCACCCTCTGCACCGTGGGACCTGGCTGCTTCCCGGGAGATGGGGCCTGAGCCACCTCACTGCAGCCCCAAGGCCTTTGCTCTGTTCGCTGCCCTGCGCACTGTGTGGCCCGCTGGCCCTGCCAGGGGTGCAAGCTCGAGCTGCTGCTTGTGGCTCCCAAAGCCTGCGCTCTGTGCACCAAACCGCACACTGTGATGGGCCTGAGCAGTCTCACATTGCTCCCAGGGCCAAGTCGCCGTGCACTGTCCCCATGCACCATCAACAGCTCAAGCGGTCTCACACTGCTCCCAAGGCTGCTGCTACAGTGGCAACTTCAGAAACCTTGAGCCTGCTGGGGGAAAGTTCCCCAGCTTTTCTTGGCGCCACTCTAGAGTCCCTCGCTGCAACTGCCCCTCGTGCTGGGCATGCAGCTCCTTTTATATGCTCCAGGCCTCCACCCCTGAAGTCTTCTGAACCTGACAGTTTACAGTCTTCAGTCAGGTCTGGGGGAGCTCTTCTCCCCTTCCCTCCCCCTCCAGAAAGGGGCATGACTATTTCTCCTGCTGTCTCCTGATTGGTGGATGGGCTCCACCAATCAGAACAGCAGGATCTCAAGCCTGGGACTCAACCCAAGCTCTGAAAGGTGAGCCTGCTACATATTACCACACAGCAGAAGAATTTTCAGGACACAGAAGATCTTGGAGAGGACACTGAACAAGGTGTCAGATCATTATTTAAATAATGATCTCAAACCTAATTCTAACAAAACCCAAATCTGCACTTTCCGTCTGAGGAACTGGGATGTGGAATGACACCTGAGCGTCACCCAGAGTGACCAGAGTCTCAAACATCCAAAACACCCAGTCTACTTGGGGGTAACACTGGATCGCACACTTTGTTACAAAAGCACATACCAAAGCCAAGGTCAACACACAAAAATATTCTGTATAAGCTCACAAATTCTAAGTGAGGAGCACATCCATCCACCCTACACACAACTGCCTTACCATTTTGTTTCTCTGTGGCTGAATATGCCTGCACCACCTGGGGATGATCAAGTTGCATCAAACATACTGACACTGCCTTAAATGATACACGCAGAATTACAACAGGCTGCCTAAAACTGACCCCCGTTGCCTGCCTATACGCACTATCTGGCATAACACCCCCTTACATCAGAAGGAAATTAGCAGATGACATTGACCGGTACAAGTGTCAGATGACTGGACATCAACCAGCACACTGCCATCTCTCATTGAGAAAGTTTTTATCCTCTACCACACCACTGGGCACATCACCAGAATCAGCCAGAACTACCCACTGGCAAAAAGAATTGGAGAAATTAGACAACAAAGGTATTGAATGGAGCTGATGAGGAATTACCCCCAGGGAGGAGTTAGCATCTGGCTCCAGCTACAAATGGCATACATGGCCGAGCCTGAAGTGATTGAAAGTAGGGTCCCAGAAGATGCAACTTCCTCATGAAATCATGGGGCCTCTACACAACTGACTGTTGTGTTTGTCAGAAGCAACCGTGGATCATCTCCCGAGATGCCCTGTGGCACCACAGTGCACCCCACAAGATCTGGCAACATCAACACCAGAAGCAGTGGCCTGTGCAGAATATTGGGAACAGCCAATATAGAAAGGTTGGAATGGAGACAAGATGAAGGAGACTTTGTTTGTACGAAACATCTCAATCACCCATCTTTTTGAAACTGTTCCATATTACAAATTTTTAACAGAAGAAGGTATCTTGCTGGGACTTAAGGTACACCTCTGTCCTAGACATTTCCTAACAGCTACCTTAGGTATTTCCCTGCCTGTTGTGAGCCTCATTCCTGGGCACCTACCAATTTGGTCAACACAAATTCCATCCCATTACCACATGAGAAGTCTGGTCACATATCAACATCTTGTATTGTTTGTGTATCACTTACGGGCTTAACTTAAAGCACAGCTTTGTTAACCAGTAGCCCATATTAAAAAAAAAAAAAAAAAAAAAAGAGCTGCTGCCTAGTAATGAGAATTGCCATTTTAGACAAACATTCATCTGCAGCTTCAGAACTGGATGGTGGAAAACAACAAGGCATATCCATTGATCGGTAGTCTGAGAATTTTGTATAATGCAGATTTTGGATTTAAACTTCATTGCTGAACAACAAGAAAGATTTCTACACTTCCCTGCCTTTCTGCCATCTGACACCACCAGGGAAGGAATCCTGCCTAATCTGCACATGAAAGTACAACTCACAAAGACATTCTCATGGACCCAGAGGAACAGACTTCCACCTTCAGCTTCCTCTGTGCAAAAATTAAGTTTATTTTCTACCTATGAGGACTTCTAACCATCTTTAATTTTCCCTGAGCCTGAGAAAGGGCATGTGCGCCTAAAAGCTTGCAGAAAAAAATGTTTTTTGTGATTTTGTAGTTGGTCTAATAAAAGGTATCATCTCTGAACCAAGAGTTCTAGAATTTTGCATGCAATTGTTAATATTTACTGTCACAGAATGCCACTTATAAGCTCAAATACTAATTTATTAATTTTGTTTATTGGTAAGAGTTACCGATGCTGAGGTACTCCCTTACTTGCTTGCTGATTGGCCAATTTACAAGTCACCTTCTAGACCTTCCCCCAACTCCCTAGAATTTTCATGTTAGCTTTTTCCAGCTTAAACTGTGCAAGTCAAGTCAAAACTCTCCAGTATCTCTTTGAATAAAAAAAGATATTCAAGGCCTTTGGTTTGAAGAGCTTAGTAAGCATAGGCCTTCAACGTTCAGTAGCTTATTTGCTACATGCACTCAGCTAGAAGCAAATTATAATTCAGTTTATGTCTTAATCTGAAGTAGAATAAACTCTGAGTTAGGATGTTCCTTTAGCTGCTGAAACAATAAGACAACACTCTCACTCGTCCCCTCTCTTATTCCTGATGGCTGTTTACGTCAAATACTCTAATCCCCTACCCATAAGGTGACAGTTGGGTTTCAGATGGTATCTAGGCTTCTGACCAGTTGATACCTTCCCACAGCCTTTCAGATCTGGCCTTCTATTTAAAGGTCAGTTCCGTCTTATTTATCTAGCAAAGTCACAGGAGACCAGGCAATGACACAAACCAAATTGGCATCCTGTTATGTTACTAGTTATACAAGCTTTCCAAATAACCACAGAAACTTCTGACAATGACAAAGAATGAAAGCAGAAATATCAATATTATTCAAGCAAAACCCCAAACAGCCAATAAAGGTATTCTTATGCAGACCTTCCAAACAATGTACGATGACTCTGCTGGCCAGGTGTCATCATGGCACCAGGGGTTGTGGTTCTGATCCGTGTGATTTCTTCTTGCTCAGTGACAGCTTCCTAAACTTAAGTCTTTTCCTTCGGCTTTTATACCCTTTTACAGCCCTCTTCTGTATATCCCATATACGGTCATGCTCTAAATCCTCATCAGTTACCTTTTACAGCAGTTATTTCCTCATCAATCTGTCACCCGCATCCTGTTTCTTTTCAACTTGCTTCTCACCTGAGCTACTCTTGGGCTTGTTTTGCTTTCCTATTCTATGTTTTTTTTCCTACATTCTACAGCTATCTACATTTTGTTTTGCCTACAAGAGTTGTTTACGTTGTCTACAGGTTCATCTTGCTTATAACTAATGGTGTCCGTTTGACAAAATGGCATCAGTCATGTCAAGGCAGACACTGTCCACATGTGAAAAACCAGCTTTTGCCTCAGAAAACTCACCATGATTATATAAGTGTCATATGAAAGGAGAGGGAATGTAATGGGGGTAGAAAAACTGAGATAAATTTTACAAAATAAATATTGGGAATCCCCGATTACCTCTAAAGTTGGCCTAAGTCGGGTAATTAACTTACCAGAGAAGTCATGGCAAAACTGGATTTTAAATAATCAGTATGGGGAAAAAGCATAACAGACTTTTAGTTAAACCCTAGCAGGCATTAACTTAGCAAAAGACCAAAAACAAGAACAAACAAAAGAAAATGTAAAGGGAACAGATAGGTCAATGCTGACATTTCTATGAACAGGAGAGTCCTGAAAGAGAAGGAGCAGGGCAAGGCCACAAGAAGGCCAGAGCTGACAAGTAGGGAGGGACAAATTTTCAAATGGTGTTGAACATACAGATAAGCAGCTTGACAATTTTTCCATGAAAATAAAAGGGAGAGAAAAGCATGCAAATTAAGAGTCTCTTAGAAGCTGTATTTTGCAATAAACCAAATTTTGGGGGAAGAGAATCAGAGAATCCAGCAAGGATGACATCAGGGGTGTACTTGGTAGCCATGTTGGTCTGAGACAAAAAGACATACAAAAAACTAGAACTTGTGGTTCCAAAATGATACCTTTTATTAGACCAACTGGAAAATGGCAAGAAAATTGTCCTTTTCTGCAAGCTTTTGGGATCAAAGTCCCTTCGTCAGGCTCTGGGAAAAGTGTAGATGGTATAAGATAGTAAAAAGTCCCCATAGGTAGGAAATAAACTTCGTTTTTACACAGAGGGAGCTGAAGATGGAAGCCTATCCCTCTGGGTCCATGAAAGTGTCTTTGTGAGCTGTGCTGAGTAGCTCAAGGATGACAATGCATTTGCCTAAATTGGGGATGAAGGTCTGGAAGAGTCATAGGCTGTGAACAGATGTTCAGTTTCTCCAGGAAGAAAGCCTATTGTCCCAAGAACCTAGAAATGTTTACACCTATTGTTCTGTTTCAAGTAACTGTGAAGTATGCCAACACTCCTCCTTCCCTCAACACCCACAGGTCTGTGCATCTGGGTGTTAACTAGGGTTCGTTATAGGGACAAGCCCGTCACGCTGTGCTCTTCCTAGCCACCTACTGGCAGGGTAACAGCAATGCAGCTTGGCAGGGCTCTGTGTGTAAGAGGCCGTGCTGTTCCCATTTTGATCAGAGTAAAAACCCAGGAAAATCAGGACCATCACAAATGAGATATTTGTGTACAGCCCTAGCTGTGCAAGTCATGGAAACTATTGTAATAATAAAGGCTATTTCTAAAATGACAAGAATTTGGACTCCAGATGCTTGGGGAAAGAAACTGAAGTCAAACTTGGATATATATCCTGTAAAGCCTTACACCAGTGACTCCCAAAGGGCATGTCACAACACATTAGTGTGGTGTGAGAGCAAGACAAGTGTACAAAGGAAGTATGTCATGAGATCCACCTGTGCGAGAAGGTAAATTTGTTCTCCTCCCCATCCAGCACCCTGCACCTGCCCTAGTTATTCCAGCAATGCCTGCAGCTGCTCCTCAGAGGTCTACTGCTGCCTTCCCCAAAACCAGGCAGCCCCTCTGCAAGCCATTCCCATGTTCCCAGCAGCACACTGCTGCAAGGGGGTGGGTAGGGGAAAACACAGATGGAGCTGCACTTTGCAGCCCAGGCCATCCCCTCCACTTCTCTACACTCCAAAACTGACAGAAGGGGCCACAGGTGACTACCAGTGTGCAATGGGGGCTGCCCTTCCCCACTATGGTAATAAACCAGTGGTCAGCAGGGGCAGTCCGTGGAAAGAAAATGACACAGCTCCTTTTTTTTTTTTTTTTGCTGTCATTTAATGCTCCCACCACTCCCAAGCCACAAAGTTTCCAGACCAATGGAGAGCCCTGTGGGCCAGACAACATGGCCCCATGGGCCAGAAGTTAAGCATCACTGCCCTAAACAATCCTAGTAAGCAGACACTTTTAGACATTAATCATCTAAAATATGACACATTAACCACTTACATTAATGTTGCTCAAAGTTACCAAATGACAACTTCAGCGTAACTCCTATAACAGTGATTCCCAATCAATGCTAGGTACTTTAAATATTTGTAAATGTTAGTCTGAACATTCCTCAACCACTTATACTCTACAAACTATGCTGGACATGCAAGCTAAAAACTTGTTAAATTGTAGTGTAGACAAGTTGACTGAAAAAGACTAGGTCTAGATCTCACTTGCATCTGAAGCAGGCATTAATGAAATGTTATTATATATTATTATATTACTTAAGATAAAATTTTAATATGCATTTCCAATTACATGGCTCTTCCCTACACAGTTCCATTACCTAGACAATTATTTATTTTAAAAATCTACTCAGTATCCAAATTGGCATGAACAGAATGTTAAATAACCAAGAATATTTCAGATACACAAGATGTAAATGGATTTGCAGTTCTTTTGCAAAGTATGCATCTTCTGTCGATTACATGCCTGAGCTTCACATTTAAAGGCCCACAAAAGTAACTCAATGCTCACACGCACCCTCCACCATGAACATGGCCTTATTTAAGTATAGAGGCTATCACTCAACCAGACATTGGGGCACCACCCAGTATGCACATCTGCTCAAACAAAAAGGTGCAATCGTCATCTTACACTTACTGATTCAACCTAATACACTCAGGAAACCAATTTTGAAAAAAAAATAAAATTAAAAGATTTAAGTTGCCCCAGCTACACAGGAGCAATATTGGCAGGTGAGGTATTAGAACAATAGGGCCAACCCTTCTGGCAGGCCTACAACAAAAGCCTGGCATCCTCCCCCAGTGCCACACTGATCATCTGCCCAATCTGCTGTTCTGCTTTCTGCTCCCAGGCAGTGGCTGCCTGTGCTATATGTGGCAACCATGAACATCGGATGGCCACCTCTGTATGGCAGTACCTGGTCGCAGGCCCAGTCTGTTTTAGAAGTGCCAAAGCTACTCTTCAGATGTCAAGAGACCTATTCTTGCAACATTACAATAATGCATGCTACTCAGTATCATATCACATGATAACTGGCTGCCATGCAAAAGCCAGCCTGCTAACAAGCTTCCAGTAATTTTAAAAGAAGAATTCTCTAGTTAAACTGATCTCATCATCCTAGGAGTGACATTTCTATCCCACACTATATATAAATGTTTGCACCCTGGAGCCATTCTTCTGACACCTTAAACTTGAAGACCAGATATCATAGACTCAACTATTGTTTCTGATATGAAGTCCATTGAAAGCTTTTATTCACTGAGTGTTTAAATTAATATATATATATTTTAAATCCTAATATGTTGTTAAGCTCAATGACTCCTTGTTTTACACAGCATGCCACCAGTTAAGTTTCACGCATTAGGCATCTTTGGAGCCCCAGATAAGATTTTTGTTTAAATAAATAAATCAATCCCATATACACTTCTCCACAACATGGACAGAAGGCCCAGTTAAGATTGGTTGGATAACTTAAGTATGTGTTCCCATATCTTAAACTACTCAGGTGTTTTTAAATTTAACCTTAAAACAAGAATTATTTTAGTTTGCACCAAGTTCATTTGTCACTCATGTTGTTCCAAAACCCTTGTACTTGTTTTCATCCTTCAGTTACTGATACATCTCTCCAGAAATTCTTTTTCTTTTTAATTTAAAAATGCTATAGGGGAAAGCTGAAGAACTCCTCCAAGGAGAAAGTTTTACCATATCTTTATCCAGCTGACGATACATGATGTCATGTGTGCATGCACATGCGTGCTTTAATTTTAAGGTCACAATTAGCTTAAAGCAACTGGAGCATATTATATGCCCATCAGGTTCACAGTTGCCTTGCATCATTTGGGAAGTACAAAGCAATTCAAGCATACTGGTGAATCTGGGCCTTCAGTTCATTAGTGCAGCAGTAAGCAACCTTTTAGGCTGCAGGCAACTGAGTCAGAGGGAGGCAGGTGGCTCGGCAAATGCTAGGATCCAGCCATGGCTGCTACTGCCACTGCTGCTGAACAGCATAAGGAGGGTACCAGATGCTGGCTTTTCCCTGCAGCAGCATGGAGAAAACAACTGCTGCTGAAGCCCCCTGCTGCTAAGTGCCACCAGAGCTCCATATCTACAGGCTGGGGTATAGATTGCCAGCCCCTGTACTAGTGTACACCATGGAGCTTTCAGGAAAAGTGACAATGAAGCCACCCCTATGGCAGATTACCAACAATTAAACTCTTGAGAGACATCTAGCTCTCCCCTACCACCACTCATTTCAGCCAAAAGAAATGGAGCACATAAACAGCTGAGAGAAAACTGAACCTACCATCCTCTCATGTCACAATAGAGCCGCTCATGAACGACCTGAGATAGTGTTACAAATACCAGGAAGAGACAGCATATTCTTCATACATACAGTACCATCCCCTCTATCATTAAGAGAAAAAAGAGGGGAGTACCTAATTTCCATTTCTGTATTATTATTTTATGTACCTTTTATCATTTGTCCCTGGCATGCATGTAACTACTTCTCTGAACAATACTAAGCCTTCCTCCTTCATTCATATTAGTCTTTCCACTTTCTTTGTCAGGAACAGACCCCTTTCTTTTTGTCATTCTTTGACGCTTGGAAATTGAGCCATTTGCTTATACTGCTCATGAGAATCATCAAATAATGTTTATAATGGGGCCTGAACCTGCTGTCCTGTTTATAAGGCTACTTGTACTTCTGCTCCCTTTCTGGTCTCCAAGTGAATCCCCTTCACGTGTCAGGCTCTGTGCCTTTACTTTCCCCAGGTTTGAACTGACCAGTTCCCCACTCCTGGATTGGGCTAAGCCACAATTTGCTGTGTATCAATCAAGCTAATGCAGTAGGTCTGACTAGGTCTAGTTCTTCTCTTTGGGAACCTGTTCCTCATAAATTATACTGTGATCAAACAATTTTAAAATTAAGTTAATATATTGTTAAGCCATCAGGAGAATGCAGCTAGAGAAGAAAGGTTTTAAGACCATCTACATCAGGGGTGGGCAACTTTTTGGGGGTGGCAGGCTGGCCAACACCCTCCTCACCCACCCCACAACAGCCCAGAGCCCACTCAACCTTGGGCTCCTCCCTGCCACCAGCACCCAGCAGCAGCTGAACGCACAGCCCCAGTTCATCCCACACCCTCTCTAGACTCACCCCAGCAGGAGTGGACAAGCTCTGGACCAGCCGGGACCTATGTGCACAGCCCTGACCCCAGTCTGCTCTGCACCTGCTCCGAACTGCCTGCGCCCAATGAGCAGTGGTGGCAACGGCAGTGGCCAGGCAGAAGCTACTGTTGGGTGCAGGGCAAAAACAGCTGCTGCCCCCTCACTACTGCCAGTCCCTTCTTGCTGCAGCCACCTGGAGCCTGTGCACAGGCTGTTCTGCAGCTCCTGTCCACTGCAGTCCCCACTACCACAGTGCCACCTCCCAGCCGAGGAGCAGTGGCAGTGAAAAGGAGCCACAAGGCATTCCAGGTGCAAGCTCCAGGGAGGCAGCAGCAAAAAGGGCCCAGCAGTGGTTAGGGGGAGGCAGCTGCTTTTCTGCCCAGCTGCTGCAACTGCCGCTCATCATGGGCAAGCAGTCTGGAGCAGGCCAGGACTCCAGCTGAGCCAAGTCCAGAGTGGGTGCAAGGCGGGCCAAGGCTGGGGCTGTGTGTGCAGGTTCTTGCCAGTCTCCATGGGGCTGGGGCCAAAGGTGGCAGCAGTCGGAAGGAGCCACTGCCCCTTGGGCTGCCTAGAAGTGGAGTCCAGCCGCAGAGCTACCCCAGTCCCACTGCATACCTGGGACCAGCGGGACATGCCACAGGCCAGACAGCACATGGGCCAGGTGGGACTGAGGGACATGCTGTGGGTTGGACAAAGTTCTTCTGCAAGCTGTGTTCCTTTTTAAATTACTATAATGTTTTGGTGTTCCTAGGTTATGAACTTTTCCCTAGACAAAATGCATTTTACAGGTTAAGATGACAGCAAATTCTTCAAGTTCAGCAGTTCTGATATTGCCTTTCATGTCCCTCTCTCCAGGTCCCTTCATCCCAATATCCAGGTCAATATACAGCATTCATAAACTGCTAGAGAGTAGCTCCAGTTCCATCACACCTACCTATTAAAGATATCTATTTCATTCATTTCCATCACCACGTTTCTGGTTTTTTTTCAGAATGAACTTTTGTATTACAGAATAGAATAAACAGGCATTTACATCTACTAAGAAAGAGATTAAGGGAAAATTGGTTCAAGTAATTTTTATCATCCAATACACTACTGACAGTACTAAAGTTCTACTACAACATGCCTATTGCCTAGAAATGTATTACAGCTATGTCAAACACAAACTAGATCTCCATGATGAAAAGCACATTTGCTTAAGGACGACTTCAAGAGGTTCTTTATTTAATTCAAAATCAAAAAGGTTTAGCTAAATGCCTCATCTAAATTTAACCAGACTGATAGCATGTGGACACTACAAGTATGGACAGATGTAAAACTGAGAACACTCTAATTACCCTGTAAAACGCAAGAGTCTAGACATGCATGCCACATTAGACCAGTTAAAATTTCCTGGAACATTTCAAAAGCACACTGGGAAAATTATGTACTAATCTGATTCTCCTTGAACCAGTTTAGTGTTATGTGTGGACATAGAGCATTCTGTGCCTAGTGTCTGGTCAGTCCTCTGGACATCCCAAACTGCACCACTCCTCACACCCCACAAACCATACTAGGGCTCCTCTGGGATGCAACTATGACTCTACTGCCTACAGAAACAACAGTTCACAGGGCAGGGAAGCAAAAAGCCTCTGTATCAGTTTCAGTTCCATGCTACGGACCCTGGGCAGGGATCTCTGCCTTATCTGGGATGGTGCGGGGTGGAGGGGTAGCCAGGTTCTGGAGGGAGAAAGTAGAGGGCTTTATGGTTTGTGGCAAGCAAGGGGTGGTTGGGCTGTAACAGTAAAACACCTGTTAATTGCTGGGGGGAGGTGGTGGGGAAAGACCTCTATTGCCCAATGGGTATTTAACAGAACAGAATGGCTACCAATTCCACACTCAATGAGAAGTGAATTAGCCCATCAACTGTTAACTGTTCCACCGCCTCTGCCTGCACTCATGTACCCAGCCCTGCTTTCCAGGTTCCCCCTGCACACACAGCTCTATGCAACTGCTGGCAATGCAAGGTACTTGCAGCTTTCTAAGGAAAGTCCTTTTAATCCTAGTGTGAGGGGAGACTATGGGAAGTCTCAAAGCAACCAACTCTTTGGAATGACACGGAGGCCCTCCACCCTTTATCTTCCCCGACACAGACACACGGACATATGCCTGGTCACCCCCTGTCTGGGTACTACCACAGAGTCCCATACTGTGCAAGCAAGCCCAGGCAGGCTGGGCAGGTGAAGCAGGCAGGGGTTGCCTGAAGGCTGGTGCCCTTGCAGACTGCCCAACACAGAAACATCACTGAACTTGGAACTTCTAAGCCACTTGCTCCCCCCCACCAACTAACAGGTGCCTCGTGCTGCCCTCCATCTTTTTTTCCTCCCTCGCAGAAGCCCTTTCCTTCCTCATCTATGCCAAAAAGTGAAACCAATCTGTGAAGTTTGACAAATAAAAAAAGAAACAAAACACAAAACCCGGAGGGGCAATAAAAGAGCCATTACAGCACAGTTTGATTCAACTCTCACAGCTTACCTTTGCTTTCTGCCCTGCAACTACAGGTCAGCACGAAGTCCGCTGCATGTTTCACCCACGCCCCTATTGGGGAGGGCATGATCTGCCCAGCCCTGTAACACCACGCCCTGCTCCTTACCAGGAGCTCCTGCTGCAACCACCCTGGGCCATCTTCACACCCTGAACCAAAAGGGGGGTTGGGAGGACGACAACTCTCCGAACATATATATGCGTCTCGGCCTCTTGAAGGCTCAGATCAAGTGTTGTATGTGCATTGCATCCCTCAGCCCACTGCCTGCTTTGTCACACACCTGCATCCAGGGTAAGGACAAACCTGGTGGAAGCAGAGCAGGAGCTGTGCCTTTGAAGCGTAGGGTTAAAACAAGCTTGCCCTGTTAAGACCCACAGGCTGCCGGCAGAGGCAGGAGAACCTCGGGGCAGCAGGGGGAGGGGCGGGAGGCTCAGAGGCCGGCCGCCCCTGTGGGGGGAGGGGAAGGGGGAGGCTGCCCGCCTGCAACCACGAGACGCCCCTGGGGGGAGGGTGTCCCGGTGCCCTCCACGCCTGTCGCGACAGCACGTGGCGCGGCCCCGACGGCGACGCGCGAGCGGCACTTACCGGTCGTGCAGTGCAGTGGCGAGGCGGCGGGCGGCGGGTCGCGGGGGGCGGCGGGCGCGGGGGGCGGCAGCATGAGGTAGCGCTCGGGCAGCGGCAAGCAGCGCAGGCAGAGCGAGTGCAGGCAAGGCAGCAGCTTGGGCCGCCGGCTCTGGATGGGCTGCCCGCACACGCCGCAAGTGTCCAACAGGTTGAGCGGCGCCGCCTCGCCGCTGCGCTCCGCCGGGCCCTGCCGGCTCTCGGCCTCGTTCTCCCCGCTCAGCGCCGCCCGCTCCCCCCCCGCCGCCGCCGCCGCCCAGCTCGGGCCCCCCGCCGCCGCCGCCACCGCTGCTGCCTCCATTGTCCGGCACCAGCCGCCGCGTCGCACGAGCCGCCGCTGCCCCGCCCCCGCCGCGCGCCGCCGCCACCGCAGGGTTTGTTGTCCTAGCCCGGGAGGCGGCTGCACCCGCTCAACATGGCCAACGGCCGCCCGCGCCCCGCCCCTCCGCCCGCTTCAGCCAACCCGCCGCCGCGCCCCGCCCCCTCCGCCCGCTTCAGCCAACCCGCCGCCGCGCCCCGCCCCCTCTGCCGCCCCGCCCCCCACGCCAGGGTCTCGGCCCCGCCGGCTCGCCTCTCCCCGGCCCAGCCCCCCTCTGCCGGAGTCAGCCCCGCCCTCGCTGCTCCGCCCCGCCGCTCGCTCGCTCGCCATTCCGGCGTGGCCACGCCCCCTTCGCTCAGTAGCCACGCCCCTTTTGGCCTAAGGCAACACGGTCCCGCGGCTCCTTCTTGCGCGCCGCTTCTCTCAGCTGGCGTGTGATACCCCCAGCTCAGGAGCTAGGAGGGGGCGGCGGGATCAGTGTGTGCCAGACTGATCACAACTCCATGAAGTTGCTTGCCCATCAACTCCGCAGGCATATATAGACATATAAACACACACACATATGTGCATACATAAATACACATATATACACACATGTACACACACATACATACACACACACACACACACATCCTATCTTGTAAGCGAGGCTCTGACACCCTGCTACCCGCTTTTCGTGTCCTTCTCGAGCTGCCCTCAACACATACCCGAGGTCAACCTGGAACCCCCAGTACCCCTGTCAGCCCAGACACATGGCTAGCCCCAGTGCAGAAGCTGTAAACGACACAGGACTAGTAGTGTCTTCACAACAGTGGCTTACACAGGCCTCTCCTTGGTTTGGATTCCTCAGGTCCAGGATTGATACTACTGGAGCATAATCTATAACTGATACTAATAGTGTCACACAATACAAAGGCAAATTTGTATTTTTTTAATACAATTTAGGAGGTCAGATCTGATTCCCTGTCTGGCTTTAACAACACAAGGACCAGCACTCTCCTCCTCCCCTTCTCTTCCTCCTCCTCCTCCTCATCTCTCCTGATTAATATTAATGAGAACAATGTTACCCAGCCCATCTGCCTTCTTTTCTCCAGTCCTGCCACCTCCTCCCAGCTTTGCCCAGAGGCAACAACAGAAGGGTGGAGCCTTTAGCTTCAGTTATTAATATGCATATGGCTAGCCAGGCTCACCCTCTCCTCCCCACCCCCATCCCCTGTTAGCTTCCCTTTATAGGAAGGGTGGGATTATACTCAGACTATCCAGGACAGGAAGAAAAAGCTTTAAGGAGGCACTGGGAATAGCCCTTACAAAATAACTACCCGCTGAGCATAGAACTGGAATCCAGTGAGGAGAAAAACCCGTTAAGGAGGAATTGCAACAATGAGAGAGAGAAGCAACCAATTCATGCTGTGTAGTCTCTTAAAAAAATGTTTGCAATTTATTTTCACATGGACCTAGTGCAGAAGAGGTAGAACATACCAAGACTACTGTGACTTCCTCAAATGTGTATATATCTTACTTGGCCTACAAAGGGGATATTCATCCTGCTTCCTCAAATACCAACATTATGAAAACAAAACCTTCACAGAAATTAATAAAAACATCTTTACATAAAGCAAGTACCAATATATGAAACAAGAATATTATTCCATAGGACAATAAACTAAAAAACCCCACTATCTTACCAAAGTGTTTCACAAGCAATTGGTGCATTAAGAGAAATAACCAACGTTCAGGTTGCAGACTGGGGCAGCAACCATAGGAAACAGGTCAGATCAATTGTTGTGTCCACTAAATATGCAGCACAATTGCACTTTTATGAGTTGGGATACTGAGTAAGAAAATGTTACTCTTCTGTTACTGAACTTCATTTATTTATTGACTGATTGACTGATTTATTTGGTTTAATTAGATTTATAAGCTACCCTTCCCCAAAAAAGGGGAGGTGGGAAGGGGAAAAGTTCCAAAGCTGATTTTTCTGTCAGTAGATATCTTCATGGCTCTTCTGTTCTTTTGCTTCATAATTTCTTCAAACGGTTGCTTCCTTATTTGTAAGAAGTAGCAGGACCAAAAGAAGGCAATCTGGGATCCTAAGAAAACCATGACAAGGGTTCTCCATATTACTATCTCCATGCTGCAGTCCCAATCCTCTTCAGATAGCAGTGGCAGAGGTCACCCATGTCAGAGGTGGCTGCTGGACTTGTAAGGATTTTCTTTTTACTCCCTTTTGGGCAAGCTGAGATTCCCTTGTTACAGGAGCATCAAACTTACCCGGCCCCACAGACCAGATGAGTTTGGTGGGACTAGTCTGCAGACTGGATCAGACCCACAGACCAGCCCCACATTCTGATCTTGTTCCAACCTCTGTGGGGCTGTGCCATAGGTGACTGGTAGGGGGTGCACAGGGGTGCCCATGCCCACCCCCAGTGGGGCCGGTGCCCCCCCTGACAGCCAACACTGATGCTATTCGTAGAGCTGGTGCTCCCCGACAGGGCCACTGCCATCAATGGCTTCTGCGGGTGCCCCCCCAGACTCAGAAGGCACCAGTCACTCATGGGCTGTGCTGCACCATTCTGGAGCCATTATCATGTGTAACATGGCTCCAGAGCTATACAAGGCTGCTCTGGGGTTGTGCTGCCCTTGGTGGCCACTCTATGGGTATCATCCAGGGCCATCCAGTGTACCCTGCACACTGCTTGTGAGTCACTCCAAGACTGGGGCAAAACTGGGTTCCAAATGATGCACCTCTATGAGCTGGATATGGTCTGCAGGCTGGATCTCAGCGTGAGGATGCTGAGGGTTTTTGGCTGATGTGATTGCAGAGCCACAGGGCCTTTATCTTTGAAAACTCACTGTGATCAGGGGAGGCCCTGGTCTATTGGAAAAGGGCAAATCTAGTGCCCATCTTTAAGAAGGGGAAGAAGGAGGATCCAGGGAACTACAGACCAGACTGCCTCACCTCAGTCCCCAGAAAAATCATGGAGTAGGTCCTCAAGGAATCCATTTCTAAGCACTTGAAGAAGAAAAAAGTAATCAGGAACAGTCAGTATGGATTAACCAAGGGCAAGTCATGCCTGACCAACCTCATTGCCTTCTTTGATGAGATGACTGGCTTTGTGGTTGCAGGGAAAGCAGTCAACGTGATATACTTTGACTTTAACAAGGCTTTTGATACCATCTCCCACAGCATTCTTGCATGCAAGCTGAGGAAGTATGGGTGGATGAATGGCCTGCAAGGTGGAGAGAAAGCTGGCTGGATCACCAGGCTCAATAGGTAGTGATCAATGGCTCAACGTCTAGTTGGCAGCCATTATCAAGTGGATTGCCCTAGGGATTGGTCCTGGGGCTGGTTTTACTCATTATCTTCATTAACTGTCTGGAAGATGGGATGGATTGCACCTCAGCAAGTTTGCGGATGACACCAAGCTGGGAGGAGCAGTAGATCTGCTGGGGAGTAGGGCTAGGATTCAGAGAGACACACTGGAGGCTTGAGCCAAAAGAAATCTTGTGAGGTTCAACAAGGACAAGTGCAAAGTCCTGCACTTAGGACAGAACAATCCCAGGCCACAAAGTCTAATGCGAGAGGCAAGAATTTTTGTGGGTGATATTTTTTATTGCACCAACTGTGTGGTGGAATAGACATAGGCAAGCTTTTGGGTATCAGAGTACCCTTCCTCAGGCCCCTGGGATAGAAGCAGACACAGCAGAGTTAAGTAGCTGATGTAACAGAGCTTGTGTAAAACTCCGTATGTAAACAACAACAAGATATAAGAGAAATCAGGTTGCCAACAAGCAGGAGAGAAGCAGTAAAAACCTGATAAAGGAGAAACAAGAGTGTTCAAAAGAGTCCAAGGAAAACTACCCAACACTCTTACAAGATGGGCTTGGGAACAGAAATTAATTAGCTTTTGGAAACTAAGTATCAGGGACCTATCATAGACAATGGTTTAATGGCCCATTATAATGTACCTGATGCTCACTAACTTCTGTACTTCTTAAATGATAACTACCCTTCTGAAAACCGTTGTTCCTCCTTTATCAGGTTTTTACTGTGCTGTGGTATCGGAAAGCTTCCCTATGTCTATTCCAACCATGAGTTGGTCCAATAAAAGGTATTATGCACAAGAATTTTTGCGCCTCACATATTTCCTGGACATCACAGCAACAACATCGCCTCAACACTACCAACACTAAGTCTAATGGCATGAATGACAAAATGTAAATAGAATCTAGACCACCAAATATTAATGCAATGTCATGCTTAGTGCTTTCTCACCTCAGGAATCGTAATGCGTTTACTTGAGTGCCTGGATCAGTCAGACCTGCCATTCACTTTTCCTCCTGCTACACACAGGTCACATCTACACAAGACACTGACTGCTCAGTAGTTCATTACTACTGCACAGTAGCATCGCATGGCACAAAGCATGGCATGACATGACACTACTACGCAGTACTAATGAGCTCCTGCACAATCAGCATTACCTAAAACCCGTTTGGCAATGCTACTGTGCAGTAACTCCAGTTACTGCACTGTCATTTAGTACTTGTGTATGCAAGTTTTAAATGACTGCAATTACAACTGTACAATCAGTGTCTTGTGTAGATGCAGCCACAGGTTGCAGGCAGAAGTGCAGTTCCCTGCTGTAACATTTTGTAGGATGTGCTCTGAGTTATAATGATTCCTGGGACCAAACAGAAGTTCACTGTTGGTTCCAGGGGGGAAGAGACTCTGGCTGCTGGCTGGAAGACTGCAGCTGGTTTCCTCTAGCAATGGCCCCTCCTCTCTCCCAGCCTATTCCTGTTTCAGAATGGGAGGGGGGGAAAGGGAGCAGAGAGAGCTCATTCCAGGGGTTCCCCAGCTAGCGCTGGAAAGTGGAGTGGGTGAATTGGAGCCCCTGTCACCTCAGGGGGGCTCCAATACACCTGCCCCATCCTCCAGTGGGGACTGAAAAAACCCCAAACCGAACTCTCTCTGCTTCCTTTCTCCCCCTCCCATTCTGAAAACAGTGAGAGGCTGGGAGACTGAACAGACACAAGTTACAAAAGATGCTCTGTTTTTCAACGTCTTCATCTGACCCCTCATGCAATGAGGGTTCAGATTTTTCACCCAGTCAGCCATTTTTGAAACTGTCTGCAGCTGTGCATTTATGTTTGGTCATGGCTATAGACCACTTTCTGTGGACAGATCAAGTGAAAATTGTCATCTGTGCTCACAGGGATAGTGTTGTCAGGGCCACTAGAACAGCAGGTTTGGAGCTGAAACCTAATTGAAATATATGGTACAGTTTCCTTAGAGCCAATATTTTAGAATGCCTGCAGACTCAGGCAAATATGACTGTATCACTCAAATATGCTATTTTCACATATTCAATTTTTTCTCCAGAACCATGAGAGAGAAACTTAGGATATCCCTGTTCAACACAATATAGTGCCTTGTTGAGATACACAAGCAAGCTGTAAATGAGATAACTTGGATACCATGCATTATCAGCATAGTCATATTAGCCTGGCACTCAGTCCAAACTAATTAGCTCTGCTGAGCAGTGGCGTATATTAGCTCAGGTGGAGCAACATGTTCCTGGGACTTTGCTATTTCTAGTATCTGATATCACTAGGCGTCTCTATATGGCACTACAGTGTGCTGTGTTGACATGCTTTCATTTTCATTCAGTGAAAGATCAGATCAGATCATTGCAGGGGGTCCAAGAGGTAGAGCCTCTTCTTGGCCCTATAGTACTCATGCCTAAATGTGGCACTGACTGAGACATGTTTTTGTTCTGTTTTATTCTATGATATAAGTACTAAAATACAGCTGCCCACTTCTCCATCACCGAGTATTCTTTTAGGCCTGAGGATTTGTAAAGAGAATAACACAGTTCTAAAACGTTTCTTGAAATGTAGCAGACAGTAAGTCCATTATTGATGGGGTTTTCAGATGCCTTCTTCGGAGCCTATCTACAGTGGACAGTTTAACAGGTTGTACCTGTATGGCTATACCACTACAGTTAAATTGATAGAAACCCCTTTGCAGAAACTTTTATTTTAAAATAAAAGTTCCTCTTTGGTTTACCTTAAAGCATAGGTGGGGAAAATACAGCCCGTGGGCCAGATCCAGCCCAACAACTGATTGTATCCAGCCCATGGGCAGGCAGCTACCAACTCATGGGATCCAGCCCATGAGGGACCAGCAGCTCCAGCTGCTGAGTCATGCCAGGGACATCCCAGCCACTTCTACAGCTTACACCAATTCCTGCCATGTGTGCCAGAAGCAGTGCCAGGTGGGCACCGGCATCAGCTATGGACGTGGCTGGTAGGTTCCGGGTGGGGATCAGGGCATCCATCCGGGTCCACAGAAGACACTGCTGCATCAGCGCATCAGCTGTAGTCCCAGGCAGTTGCCCTGATACCTACTGGGAACTTGCTTGCAGCGTCCACAGCTGGTGCTGGTGCCGGTGCCACTCAGTGCTACTTCTGGCATGCAGACCAGGAGTTGGTGTAAGCTGCGAAAGGGGCTGGGATGTTGTGGATTGGGGCATGCTGTAGCTGTGGGGACAGTTCAGGCTGGGAGTGGGGGGAGGAGAGAAAGAGAGAGAGAGAGATTGGGGCATGCTCTGACTGTGGGGACTGTTCGGGCTGGGGCCCAGAGTAGAGTCGTGACCTTGCTCCCTGTGTGCAGGGTGGTGAGAGTATGGGGCTGGGGCCCTGCAATCCCAGCCTGGCCCCACCTGCCCACCCATCCCGCTCTTGGATGCCACTCCCCCAGATCCCAGCCCCAGCCCCATCCTGGCTAAGCATGAAGCAAAATCATGATCCGTTGCAGGCAAGGGCATGCGGGGAGCGGATTGTGGCTCTGCCCTGGGTCTTGGCCCCACACCATCACTGCTCCACGATCCCAGGGTCTCCATGGAGACTGGATGGGACCTGCCCAAACAGGGTGCTGGGTCAAGCAGCCAGGATGGGGCCACTTAGGGTGTTTTGGTGAGCTGCTGCACAGGGGTTGATGCTGACCCAGCCTGTGACACTTCACCAAAACTCCCTATATGGCCTGTGGCCCCAAATAATTGGCTACCTCAGGCTTAGAGCTTTTCCAAAGGGCATAAATTGACCTGGGAAGTTACACTGGCATAACTGAATTTACACTCTACCAGCATCACTTTTCTTTGTAGGCAAGTCATTAGAGAAACCACTTCCTCATTTTAGGAATTCTGCTAAAATCACCGCATCTTAATCTTCTTTCTTCGGAAAAGATTCATATAGAATAGAACAGAACAGAACCATATAATATAGTGTAGATATTAACAATATAACTGACAAGAACTGAAGTCCACTGAGTCTCTTGACCCTACTCAGTTTAATTTTAGCCCTGGCTATGACATGAATACTCTTTGTTTTATGTATCAGTGATCTCCTTTGATTTCCTTATGATGAAAAAAGATTGGGTACATGCTTATTTTTTCTTTCTTTTTTTTTCTTTTGATCCATCTGATGCCTTTGATATTATTGACTACAAAGAATCATTGACACCTCCAGGCCCTAGTAGAGGGAAATGGAACTGCTTCTGCGTGGCACCATTCTTTAATCTCTTAGAAGACTCAGAAGTTAGGACTGAAAGATGGGTCATGTGTCCTAAGGCCATTCTCATGGAGCATGTCACAAGGTTCTAGTTTGTCAATCTTTCATTGTATCGACATGTATAGGATACTATAAAACAAGGATTAGAATGGAAGGCAGTAGAGCATAGCTCCTTTTTTGGTGAAGGAGAATTTCCCTTTCACTCAGTAACTTGGAGCAGCGATACACCCCCTTCTCATTGGCTGGCATGGTAAATTTTTTCTCTGATCCTATTTCAGTGCACTTAACTAGTATTGTTAATATGCAAATGACAAGGCAGTTCTTTGTCTCTCCTAAGTCAGAACTGGATTTGTCAGTTTTTCTAATATCTAGCTGAGAATGAGACAAACTAATAGAGATGGCTAAAGATGATGGCCCCAAGAGAGGACACAGAAAATATGGAGTTTATACCAACTGGCAGCAAGAAACAAGAAGTCATGATATTAGATCCCTCAATTCCAGAAACTGTTTTGCCATTTGTTACTCCTGTTCACTATTTATGTATATTATTTAATTATTAGCTGCTTCTGGATTTCCAGATGACAGTGAATACTAGGAGCAGCTTTCTTCTATCTGCACCTGGCCTTTTATTTTGGATTAAGGCATCATCATGGTAATCCATGTCTTCTCCTGTCTTCAGGTTGGATTACTGCAATGTACTCTACATGGGGGCACAATTCAAAATTTTCAGCTACTGTGGAATATGTCTACTTTTCCAGTAGTGATTATCACTGAAAGTACTCATTGACAGTACATGACTAAAAGCTGCCAAACCTCCAGAATTTGTTTGGAGGTTCCGTCTTTCTGCTTACCTCATTTGTTTCCTCCTCCCTTGAATTTCTACATTTTTGGCAGTCACCCAGAGGACTTTGTTTTATAAAACAAACACACACTCAAACACTTTTCCTCTCAGCTACCACTAGTGTACATTCTATATCTCTGCCAAATATGAGGCAGATACATGACTGTGAGATGCCTCTTTCTTACCCTGGACAGTCTAAGGGCTGTTCTAAGCCATGCAGCTAACCACTGGACACATCTACATGTGCAAATAATGCAGTGTGGAGTAATTTACTCTAAAGTAAACCCACCCCAGGCAGGTGTCTACACATGCGGATATTTGAGAGGAAATTTGCTGCTCCTTGCAGCAGTCTGCTCCTACCCCAACTGGCCCTGCACTGGCCACCACCACCAGGAGGAGCTGGAGGCACCAACCACAGCTGCTTGTGGCCAGTGGCCATATTTAAAAGCCAGCCCCATGCACTGCTGCCAGGCCACCTGCTATCCTGGCCCAGAGCACTGTGCAGAGTGTGGTGGCAACATGCAATGGCTCTGTCTCTGAAGCCTCTGCATACTGTGCAATGGCTCCTCCACCCCCAGGGCCTGGCAGTGACGTCCACTGCCCCAGGCTCCTGCTCGCCACTGTGCTCACTCTGCTGGTCCACCTCAGGGACTCCTGCCTGGCTCAGGTCAGTCTCGGCCCTGGTGGCACCCCCTTATGGTGCAGCTTCCTGGCCTGGTTCACCATGTCATCCCAGGGCCCCTGCCCCACATTGCTGCTGCCTGGACCCTGGCAGGGATGCTGATGATGCACTCTTGGATGCCACCACTGGGGCCATCCACACACTCCCTGGCCTCCAGCCCTGCTGCCTTTGGGCCCACCCAGGCTCCCAGGTGCCCAGTCTCTGGTTGCACCACCACAGGTACATACTCTGTAGTGAGGCTGGCAGGTAGGGAGCTCTCCTGGGGGCAATGGTGGGTCCTGCTGACATGGCTGGCTCCCCCTTCTGCTGCCAGCAGGGCCCGCATGCAGTCTTGGCTCTGTTGCAAGCAGCTCTTGCTCTGGGGCTCCATGGAGCTGGGGCAAGCAGCAGGGCTGGGTCCAGGTGGGGGCACTGACTGGTGGGAGACCTGTGGTAGGGCCCAGGGAAGGTGCTTCTGGCTGGTGGAGGTGCCAGGGAGCAGCTGGAGCTGCACCCAGGGGCAGGGTAGTAGGCAGCACAAAGGTGACCGCCAGGGCCAGGATGATGTCCAGCACCCAGTGGTCCTCCTTCGTGTCCTCCACCGCCCTGGCCATGAAGACAGCCCACTGCTCCTTGGACTCCAGGTGCCTATCTTCCAGGTCCAGGAGCCTGCCCTGGAACTCCTGGTCCTCTTGGTCCCTCCACCGGTCCCTCTCCTCCTCATGCCAGTCCCTCTCCTCCTTGTGTTGGTCCCTTACCTCCTCATGCCAGTCCCTTGCCTCCTCACAGGCAACTTCCTCCACGCACCAGGCCCATGAGTCTACCAGGTGCTCCTTGGCCACAGTGAACAGCTGGTCCAGTGCCTGCATCTGTATCTCTGTGGAGCCCCAGCTGAAACTGGTGGTGACTGTGACAGTGCATCCCAGCTGCCAACTGGTTCCTCTCTCCTGCATGCAGCTGCAGGTTCTACAGAGTCAGGAGAAAGAGTTTGTTTGTGAATTTGCAACATTTCTGAGATAAGATGCTCTGTAACAGGGACCTGTGCCTAGCCTCAGGTTGGGGGTTGTGCATGCACGAGTGTCCAGGGACCATGGCAACTCTGCCAGGCAGAATGTGTCCCAGGTGGCCACTGGCTGGGCCCCCCATCCCCACTCACTGTGCAGGTGGGCTGCTGAGTAATGGCTATATGTTTATGACATTAAAGAATTTCCTTTCCACTGGGGTCCTCCCACAGCTGAATGCAGAAGCTCTATGATCAGAATTCACCAACAGTGCAACACAAAGCACTCATTGGAGGAGCTGGTCCAGAATACAGTGTTTCACATTCCAATCTCTCTTGATAAATAGATACCTTAATATATTATTGTTTGTGCTGTTAAATGAATATAATCAAATATAAAATATGTGCACTATAGCCCAACTGAATACATTAGAAATTCATAATTTGATGTAATATATTAGTGTTTCTAACTACAGGAAGAATATTATATGCTAGAGCAGCCAGAATGAGCAATGAATGAATGCATGTGCCTCACTGGCTGCAGTGGATGACTTAAGAATTAATGTAGAAGATGATATAAATTTACTTCCAATCGTTCTGATAACCACTCTCAGGAACCCAGCAGGACTTTGTAAGCTACTAATTTGTCCCTATAGCCCAGGAAAGGGTGAAACCAGGGAAAATCTAAACAGCACAGTACACCCCATGAAGAAATACCCAAGCTAGCTAGCTCAGGTCCCACAACCAGAATAGCCACATTAATGCAACAGTCTCTCCTTGCCACACCCCCCTCCCCCAAGATAATTAGCCATGTTGATGATCAGGGTAACACTGCTATGCTTCTTCCAGAATCCATGCTAGCTCATTTGAAGCTTGCACAGGTATCTGTGCAGCATTGCAATGTGCAATGTAAATATACTCTCAGAGTCTGGTTCGGGCTCTTTTCTCAAGGTTGCACCTTTATTTCTTTCATGAAGAACAAACATAGCACATTCCAAGTTCCTTCCTCTTAACCCAGAGCTGTCTTCAGGGGACTTATCTATTATTCCCTATGTAAGAGTCAGACACTATTCTAGAGCCTGCCACATGGACCAAACTGCATTCTGTGGATCTCCTCACACATAGTCTTGTATAAGAAATGCCTCCCAGATAATCCTGTACTCAGTTTTTTACTTTTATAAATCACCTGAACTCTGACATATCAGTGTCAGCTGGGAAGTAATTGATCCTTGAATGGTGAGGTTGAGGTTAACTCTCTTTTAAGAGCCACCTATCTTGTGATAGATTTTTTCTTCAATTTATACTATAAAACACCATCACCACATACCACTTATTGGTTCATGTTCAAAGAGGCTGCCAAACATTAACAAATTAATTCTCACCATGAATGGCCTCCATTTTACCAATAGGGACTGTAGGAGTGTAGGTGATGTTGCCCTCAAGTTTGTCTGGGGGATTTGCCTGCCACAACTTTTGATGGGAGAAAAAGTAGAATTAACACCCCCCCCCATGACAAAATGCATGACAAAGTGCAGATAGATTCTAGCCAGTTAACAAGATTCCTTTTATTGAACAATTCCCTCTTCTGTATTAACTGAAATAGGTGCCTGTCTCTTTAAGTGGCAAACCACTGTTTTTCTGAGTCCCAGAGCCAGTCTCTGAACCTTGCTCTCTCCTCCTTCAGGGTTCCTGCTTCAGTTCCCCCGTTGGTGTCCTGGCGAACACCTTGTCCCTGGTAAGTAAGGATTCTTGCTCACCTTGCTTGGCGGTGGGGTCCGATTGTGCCTCACTCACCCGGTTGTGTTTTACTCTTCTGGCTGGGCTTTCCCAGTGCAGCGATGACCCATCCTGAGTCTTGCTGCCCAATTCTCTGTGTGATCTCTAGTCCTCATTGTGCCCCTGAGGGCAGCTACTCAAACCGAGTAGCTGCCTTTTATCTCTCCCCCTGCAGGTTTGCCCACAAAAGCCCGGCGTTTGCTCACAAAAATTAAGGTAATTAATCACTGGGGTCAACTTTCTTCTTCAGCCACACCGACGTTCTCCTGTTCTTGCCCCGTTCTTGACCCCACATGGTCACTCTTGGTCACTCCAGTAACAGAGTTGCCATGTCATCCTGTTACAGGGACTTGCAAAAGGCTAAAGGTAGAATTAAAACTCGGAAGATTATTTTTAATTAGGGCTCCAATAGAGAATAATTGTATTGTGTACTAGGGGTGCGCGAAGCTTGGTCACTAATTCAATTCAGAGAAGATTCGGCCCAATTCATAAGCCAAATCATCGAATCCAAGTCAAATTAGGAGACCCATAAAAACCTCCAAATTGATTCAGAAAAGATTTGGAAAAAGATTTGGAGATTCAGTTATTCAGGAGGTGGTCTTGCAGGGAACAGAAACTGAAAAAAGGGATGGGGACCGGGGGGGTGGGGGGGGGCGGCAGAGACTGACATGTGTAGCTGGCCAGTGACTGTGTTCTTTCCCTGAGTTCTCTTCCAATCATGGTGCTCTGGGGGAGGGACATTGAAACAACATACTTCACTTCATCCACCTCCTAGATACAAAACCTTATGGACTCAATATAGACATTGGATTTATGACACAGTATAACCTGCCTGACATCTGATCACTGAATCACTGAAATACCATTAACCCACAGGTACCTCTCCACTTTTAACTGCTACATCCCCCTTCCCCCCACCCCCCAGCCTGTCTCTCACCTGCTGATGCCTCAATTTACATTTTCACTGACTGGGTTTCTTGCATGTATACCAGTCTCTGGCTTCTTTACTATTCATTCTATCCAGAAAGAGCACACACCAACTACAGATGCTTCCTCAGCCTGACAAAGGGTTTTTAAACCTGAAAGCTTGCTAAGATATACTTCTCCAACTATTCAGTTGATCCAATAAAAGATATTAGATGGACCCAAAGCACCTTGTCTGCCTATGTCCTTAAACCAGCACGACTACAACCCCTTAACACACACACAACATAAGTTTTGCTTTCAACACTTTGAGGTGCATTTTCCCAGAAACCCCTGTATCTATCCCCTTGAACCTTGACAGACTTCATGTCCTCAGAAGGGGCTACCATTCCTGCTGTTTTCATCCAAATCTGCCAAAAAATGACAAAGTTAATGGTATTTCAGTGATTCCCCATTATAGTCTTGTGAGGCCCGTCCCGAAAAGGGTTCTGGGAGGAGGCTAAGCTGGCATCCCAGAGGGCGGTCAACTTTGCAGAACCCAGGAGCCATGGGATAATGACCTAATGCATCTGCTGTTCTTTAGGTAAGATTAGAAAGAAGAACTGCTCTTGCCTGACCCAACAGCTCTGGAAAGGGGAACTTCAAAATAACTACAGCATGAAACAATAGCTTTGCTCTAAGCCATAAAAGGTAATAAGGCTAGAAGGTACTTTGATTGGAGAACCCAAAGAGATAGGAAGCGGGAGTGAAAGTATAAAAGTCATGAGAACTAGGCCCCTGGTAGAATCACTTTGGGGAAGGACAAGGCTAAGGACCCAATATAGGAGACCGTCTCGCCACCCTGGACACAGGGTGGGGTTCCTGAGAAGTCAAGTAATGACTTACAACAGGGTAGGGAGTGCCTTTCCTCCAGCCCGATGTGCTAGTGGTTTTGTAAGCTCTTGTATTGAGTTGCTGCCATTAGACCATTTTGCTGTTACTAGCAATAAAAGTTATACTTGTTGCTTTGACCCTGGCATGTGACCTGTGGGTTACTCACCTTCCCCCCTCGGAAGAGAGGGAGCCCTGACAATTGGTGGAGAATCTGGGCACTTAGAAACCCCTCCTAGGGGGCAGCCTGGCCAGCTGCATCCGGGGAGCTGCGGACATGTTCATGCGCTGGGGAAAAACCACATGTCTTTCCGAACTTAGTAGGAGGGTACACCCATGGATGTCCTCCAGGGCAAGGGACTTCAGGTCCCTTGCCGCGGTTGAAGGAGATTTTCCCCAGTGGCAGCTGGGAAGGAATCCGGGAAAAACTGTGTTATTAGAAGGAGCCATATCCTTGTTATGGGAGGTGGTGAGAGCTTTGTTGCCTCAAGAGGACTCGACTCCAGAGTCAAGGGGAGAATGTCAGGTGGCAGTGGCCAATCTAGTTGGCAGCAAGGAAGGCGGACCTGCTCCACCCGCTTTGGGAATGGAGGAGGAGACAGCCCCTGCAGAGAGTAAAATCCCTCCCATGGAGTTGGAGGTAAGTGCAGTTATGAAGCCTAGGTATCAAGCGAATCAAGAGGGCCCTGGGTTCACCCTACAGGACTGGGAGGTGGTCCCATGGAAGCCCACAGATTTCCAGGTTGAGCTGGCAGCCTGGGTAAAGAATCCAAAAGAGACCTCGGCCTCCTGGGCCAATAGGGTAAGGGCCCAGGGACCAGATAAATATTTCACTCCCCGAGAGGTGATAACTGTGTTAACCAAAATTTTCCCAGGGGAATGGTATAAGTCAGCACAGGCCAGTCAGAAGATAGACCCAAAGGTATCAGGATTTTATGCTTACCAATTAATGGGCATTGCACTAGGGACCCTGGAAGCCTGGGAATTGACCAAGGACCAGCACGCTAGAGAGCCTGAATGGATAGATTGGCTGGGGGCAGTATGGCAATTGAGTGGGGATGCATTTATTGAGGCAGTCTTGGGAGGGACCTTGAACACAGACACCCTGCGTGTTGTAGTCACTGGGGCTACCTGGGAGAGTACGCTTCCTAAGGGATCTGGTCCCTTACAGGGTATCCTGCTGCAACACTATGATGCCTGGATGAATCGTCCCCTGGCAGAAATTATAAAAGGACTGCAGACCCTGATTAATTTCACAGGGGAGCACCCAAAATTTAAACAAATAGCAGTAGTACGGGGGTTGCTAACCGATCTGAAGAAGATCACCCGCTGCCAACTCTGGAAGGAGCTGAGGAAGAGGGGAATCCCCATAGAGCAGATTGATGGAAAGCCCACAAGTGAGTTGTATCAGTTGTGGAAAGATGACAAAATCAGGGAGACGACTAAAGATTGCCGTACGGTGGCAGCTGTTCCCTCAGCACCTCCAGAAGAGGAGCCTGAGACCATGGTGGAGCTCTACCCCGATCTGAAAAATTTGCACATAGATTAGGGGGGGCCCGGGGAGGGAAAGCAAGGGACACCCCCCTCCTCGCTTCCAGTGGGACAAATCCCCAGGGACTCTAGGGGGTACCTTTTTGCCCATATTAAGATTGAAGGAGGTGAGGTGGAAGGATGGTTTCTGATGGATACGGGGGTGGAGGTTACAATATTCCAATGGGAACACGCCCCCTTGAATGGACAACCAGTGGTGCTTAAAGGGACGGGGGGAGGAGCGGTTAAAGGATGGGAAATAAAAGGCATGGTAAAATTAGGAGAGCAGGAGGTCTCCACAGTGGTGACCGCTACCTGACTCCCGTTGTGGATATTGGGAACCAATGTTTTGAGTCACTACATTATAGATGGGCCCCGCCGGAGGGTGATGACCCTAGAAAAGGAAGCCCCCTTGCCTAGGGACGGACCATGGGTCCATTCAGAGTGGGATATGGGATGTACCAAAGAAGAGATACAAACTGAATTAGAAAAGGGGGTAAGACCACATTTTGTATGTCCCTACCCTTTGACGCCTGAGGCCAAAGAGGGTGTAAGTGAAATGGTTCAGGGACTGCTGCGGGCTGGGCTTATAGAACCCACTATTTCCCAATGGAATTCCCCTTTATGGTCCGTGTGAAAGGCTAGTGGAAAGTGGAGAATGGTAATTGATTATCGGGAGGTAAATAAAAGGACAAAAAACTGGGCCCTGTGATCAGCACCCTTCCTGAAATGTGGGATGCGGTGCAAAGGGCAGGCGTTTCCCACTTTACTGTAATCAACATCTCAAACTGTTTCTGGGCAATTCCAGTGCAGTAAAGCGACCGAGACATGTTCACTTTTATGTTCAGAAGAAAATAGTACCGGCCTCTGCGCCTGCCCCAGGGCTGGTGCAATTCGTCGATACTAGCACACCAACAAGTGCGTAAGGCACTTGACTCCCTGCCGCATGTTCAAAGCTATGTGGATGACATTTTAATTTGGGCAAACACACCCAGGGAATGCGCTGATATCTCCCACCAGGTACTATAGGCTCTAGGGATGGCAGGGTTTTGGGTAAATAAAAGGAAGGTTCAATGGGTGTAGCACTCAGTAAGGTACCTGGGTATGCAATTGTTTGCCTGAGGCTTGGGAATTCTAGAACAAACTAAAGAAGCATTAGCCCAACTCCCTCCACCCCACACTCAGAAAGAACTGCAGGCCAATTGGGATTGATGGGATGGTGCCAGGCAGCGGTACCTGACTTCGCAAGCCTGGCACGCCCCCTCTATCAGGCGCTAAAGGTCAAGGGTGACCCGTGGGCATGGGGAGAAGAGGAAGAAGGGATTTGCCAAGAAATGCTGCGGGTTTTATTAGACAGCCCACCCCTACTCCCTCCGGACCCCAGCACGCCCAATCAAATCGATCCCTTATTGGAAAAAGGCTGGATGGCACTTGAAAGGCAGACCTGTTTGGGGAATGGAAATCTGGCAATGTATTTGGGAGATGAGTGGCCAAATTAGGGTGGCCATCCGGCATGTGGCTAGACATCAAGGGGATGGTTCTCCAGAAGTGATTGCGAATGCCAAGGCGGATTCACTGATGTGCCTTTCTCGCATCAACTCTCTGGAGACAGCACGGGCAGCCCATGCATTTGCCCATGAAGGAGGAAAAGGGATGTGGAGGAGACTTCGGTAGGAGGGCAGGAGGGCTATGGAAGTGAAGGTGCAACAGGCCCTGGAGGAATGTCTGGCTTGCAGCACTCACCGACGATCCCCATACCCAGGGAGGGGGCAGGTAGACGTTCGAGCCCTAGAGCTGGGAGAGGAGTGGCAAATGGATTTCATAGGGCCCTTAAAAATGAGTGAAGGGAAAAGATATATATTAGTAGCTGTGGATGTAGCCACAGACTGGCCAGAAGTATGGCCTACTACGGAGGCCACTGGGAAAATGGTGGTTCAAGCCTGGAAGGAAATAGAGGCCTGTTTTGGGAAACCATGCTGTTTAAAGACTGATAATGGGTCCCATTTTAAAAACACGGTAGTGGGACGATGGTGCAAGAATGCCAGGGTAGAACATCAGTTCAGCATTCCTTATCATCTGCAAGGCCAGGGAAAGGTTGAGCATTTGAACCAGGAGTTAAAGAGGAAACTGGAAGTAGCACAAGAGGTTTTTGGAAAGGAATGGGTCTGGCAGATTCCTTGGGTATTAAGGCCTTGCGAATGCGAGGGGAAGAATGGGGAACTAGCCCTTTCACCCAGATGATGGGCCAGCCCCCGCGTTTCCAGTGGGAGGAAGAGGTGGAGTTGGGTCTAGAACAAGGAGATAAGAATTGATCCCTCCAACCCCCTTTAGGAGCGAAAATAAAGTTTACTTCCCGACCAGGTCAGAGAAGAGAGCAAGAGGGTTTGTCTTGGCTTGGGGGCAGGACAACATGGTATTGGTAGGGACCCCTACAAGTAAATATTGGGTCCCTGTTAATCAAACAGCTGTCTGCCAGGAAACACCATGAGAGCCTGGGTGCTGCTGCTGCTGAGATTAAATTGGAGATGGGGGCGCACTTGAGCTACCTGGCTGGTGGAAATCAATCTCCCGTGTGCTGCCTCTTAAGGCTACATGGCCCAATGCTTCTTGCCCCCCTATGGCCCACCAAGGGTATGTGTCTGAAGTGTTTCTGTTACATGCCTGGAATTCCAGTGACTGCCAAACCTGGCAGCTGGCGGATACTACCAGCAGTCCGTATGGAGCGCATTGGTGCATATGAATCAACCCAATGAAATTGAAGGGAGCACAGCTGGGGGTTGTCACCCACTGTGGAGTGCACATATCGGATTCAAAGGAGAACGTTACGTTCCACTACAAGGTGACTGTAGCCCCGGGTACCAATTGGACTCTATTGGCCAATGATGACGAATACATCACTGAGATTGAGGAGCACCAAATTCACGGAGCGGAAGGCATGATCATGCTGTGCATAATGGACTTCAAATAGACTTTGTGCTTGTATTTTCTAATATTGTGGGATCGCTAGATTGTGAGCCAGGAAGGCATCCCATCCCTGCAGAGGTATGGGAGGCCTTGTGTGGACAGGCAGAATTTCCCCATTTTAACTCAGGATGAATACAAGGGTTGCGAAACGGAGGGAAAATCTCCTTCTGGATTTCGGTGGGTCCCACCTACCCAGAAAAGGTTCCCACAGTTTTGGGAACTAGGGTCCCAGAAAATTTTGTTGTATTCCCCTCACTGTTCTTAGAAAGATTTGTAGTCTTGCAATGGGAAATTAATGTCACCAGGACACATCCGTGGTGCCGCAAATGGGCAGAACCCATTCTATTGGCCTGGCTAGGATATCCCGGATTGCACAGGAAATTTCGTAGAGATGCAGCAACCGTTCTGGGTTCAGTGGGAAGTGCCAGAGTGGTGCTTAACCAAATGGATATAGAGGTAGTGTGAAACAAGCTTGCTAGGATGGGACAACTCACCCGCCAAGCATTAGAGGGTCAAATTGTGGCTAATGCGGAATATCAAGAGAATCATGTTAAAACTATAACAGTGGGAGTGCAACCACTCAAGCAACTACATGCCATTATGCATTCAGTGTTAGAAGTGATGTGAGACTTAGCCAATGAAACAGGTTCTGCCATATCTTGTGTAACTATGCAAACCTTCGTATTACACCAATATAAAAGACAGGCGCTTTGGATCAAGTCAGGGGATCCAGCAGTCATATCAAATTTCTATGTAGAATGGTGTTCTGAATGTAAACCCCTCTTTGCGAAGGTCATCTCCTCTGGGATTAACAAGCCCTTGAGAAGATATATTCATGTAAGATTGGTGGGGGTGGAGACCAGAACCTGGCCCCTCTGTGACTATGTCCGAATCCCTATAGTGTTGGTGGGGAGCGTTTGGGCCCCCAAGTCCCCTGCTAAATGGGTGACTCAGACAGGAGAGCTCCTAGACCCCAGAGGGTACGAACAATGGGGCCATTATGAATGGATGTGCCATCACGAAAATTTCCTAATGGACCCTTGTCATCTACATCAGGATAGTGTGGGCGATTGTGTGTTAGATGGAATCTTTAACCAAACCACTGTAGTAGTGAACAATGCCATTGGGTGTCTATGTGTTGCTTCAGTGACCCTGGTAACTTGGAACAAAGGGAATGTCTCCCAGGCCCCTGTTAGAGAGTGCCTTTGCAATGCTACCGCTGTAGATAGTGGAGGACATATTTATGCGCAACCTACCTATTGGAGGAAATTGGAGGAATTAGAGAAGATAATTAGCAGTTATGCTACTGCTTTGAATGAGGAAAAACAGGCAAGCCTACATATAATACATCAGAAGGGAAAACTTTTAAAGTTAACTGCTGAGTTAGAATCAGTGTCTGGACACCATTGGTATGATATTTTCTTAGGTTATAGCCCCACCTGGACTGGGTTGATGAACTTTGTGGTACATCCAGTAGTTATCATTTTGCAGCATGCATTGCTATCTTATGCTGCCTTATGTGTATGATTACCTGCTATGCCAGAAGATTATATGGGCGAGTGCAAGGCCTGATGGACAATGTTGATGGTTATGTAACCCTACATAATTTTGATCGGCATGAGTACATGCAGATGCAACCAGTCAGGGAGGGATTGTAAGGCCCGTCGCAAAAAGGGTTCTGGGAGAAGGCTAAGCTGGCATCCCAGAGAGCCATGGGATAATGACCTAATGCATCTGCTGTTCTTTAGGTAAGATTAGAAAGAGGAACTGCTCTTACCTGACCCAATGGCTCTGGAAAGAGGAACCACTCTTGCCTGACCCAACGGCTCTGGAAAGGGGAACTTCAAAATAACTGCAGCATGAAACAATAGCTTTGCTCTAAGCCATAAAAGGTAATAAGGCTAGAAGGTACTTTGATTGGAGACCTTGTGGCTGCCTATAAGTTCATCACGGGGGCACAGAAGGGAATTGGTGAGTATTTATTCACCAAGGCGCCCCCGGGGGTTACAAGAAATAATGGCCACAAGCTAGCAGAGAGCAGATTTAGACTGGACATTAGGAAGAACTTTTTCACAGTTCGAGTGGCCAAGGTCTGGAATGGGCTCCCAAGGGAGGTGGTGCTCTCCCCTACCCTGGGGGTCTTCAAGAGGAGGTTAGATGAGCATCTAGCTGGGGTCATCTAGACCCAGCACTCTTTCCTGCTTATGCAGGGGGTCGGACTCGATGATCTATTGAGGTCCCTTCCGACCCTAACATCTATGAATCTATGAATCTATAAAAACCCAAAGAGATAGGAAGCGGGAGTGAAAGTATAAAAGTCATGAGAACTAGGCCCCTGGTGGAATCACTTTGGGGAAGGACAAGGCTAAGGACCCGATAAAGGAGACCGTCTCGCCACCCTGGACACAGGGTGGGGTTCCCGAGACAAGTCAGGTAATGACTTATGACAGGGTGGGGAGTGCCCTTCCTCCAGCCCAACGCGCTAGCGGTTTTGTAAGCTCTTGTATTGAGTTGCTGCCATTAGACCATTTTGCTGTTACTTGCAATAAAAGTTATATTTGTTGCTTTGACCCTGGCGTGTGACCTGTGGGTTACTCACCTTCCCCCCTCAGAAGGGAGGGAGCCCTGACAAGTCTATGGCCAAATTACCAAATCTCTGAATCGGTGCCAAATCTTTCGAAGCCAATTCGGCCAAATCAATTCGGGACAGTGACCCAAATCTCTGAATTGAATCATTGTGCTACGAATCAGCCAAATTTGAATCTGAATCTCAATCAAATACTTCCCTATTTGCACAGGCCTATTGTGTGCATTTCCAAAAACATATTTTCAAATTTAAACTTTATTTTGAACCTGACTGTAAGAGGTTGGTGGTGTGCCATCTGAAATTGGGTTCTCTCTCTGCTGGAACAGTAGTGTTCTGTCCTTCGAAAAATCTCCTGCCACTCCTTGATGTTAGAGAGAGAGGTGCCAAACACTTTTGGGAGAAGGAGGTGGGCTTATCTTTGCAGCGCTCCACCATCCCCATACCCTACCCTAACCATACTAGATGTTCTGGGCCTGTTGTTGCTTGTCTACTGGACTGAGTGTCCGGTCTTAGTTCTATGGACTCCTTTGTTGAGGTTCCTCTTCTAAGTTGGCTGCTTTCCCCGTTCTTCCCTGTACGGGTCCCAAGACAGCCACCTCTTAGTTCTAATCCTGCCCTTACCTTCAGGGTCGGGACGGGCTTATTCCTCCTTGGGTTGTAATCTCATCCTTATCTCTTTTCTCCTCTCGGATCCCAAAGCGGTTATCTCCACCTCTTGGGACTGGACTCAACAACAGAGCAGTCTCCTCTTCCTTTTAGCTGGCTCTCGCCAGGTAAGTCAGGGGACTGGGGCTTTCCTCCAAACCCCGGGGTCAGTTCCTTCTCCCGTTGTCTCTTGCCATCTTCTCTATTTTTGCCTTGCTCCCCCTTTCTCTGAACCAACCCTGGATGCTCACTGGGCATCACTTTAAATTCCTTTTCCCACCAGCTGTGTCCCCTGTGGCAGCATCTGATTCACTGCTTTATTGCCTCAGCTGTTTTTCTCTTAAGTTTTTTGCCACAGCTTTTTTCTTCTGCTGCTGCTGCAGCATTCTCCCTGTCCCAGGCTCAAACTCCGGCAGCTGGGCTTGCTGTGGCAGCCTCTGAACTGCCACGGCCCCAGCTGGTTCCCTTAATTAGTCAGGGTGCAGCATCTTTCCCTCCTTGGCTCAGCACAGTTTCTTCAGCATCTCCGGGTAAGTTTATTTTCTTTGTATTCGTCCTCATGTTCCTGTACTTCAGCCACCCTGTCACATGGACCCTTTTATGGAAAAATCTAACCAAAGAGAGCTAACCATGTGGAGATTTCAGTTACATTTTCCTTTCTCTGCAAAAGAATGTTTGCTGATTGTTAACTAACAAGCAGGCTTACCCCAGATATGGAACTGTTGCATATCCTACCCATAAGCCTCACTGGATCTTCAGAAATGTCAAAAGATCACAGGGGAATCAGGAGGAGATCAGGACAATGTGTGAAAAAGCATTGTAGGATTGTATCTCAACACTGGATCTATGCCCCTGAAGAACCCCAAGGTCTCTGGCAGTATGACTCTAATGGAAGTGTGGAATTCTTTTGTGACAGATTTGGAACTGCTTTGTCATAATTTAAGAATATGGCTTGTTGACCTAATTCCAGACCAACCCCTAATGAGTTAAACCCAGGTATCCACACAGAAAGCATCCCAATAACCAGGCCAACATACCGTATTCATAAATTATCACAGGGCAGCTCCAAATCCATCACATCCAGTTTCTCTTCTGACAAATAAAAGACCAGAAATAGCTTTCTGCAGCAGTGCAAGTAACTCTGTTGGGTATTAGACTCATTTCAAGAAACTCAGGAATTATCCAGTGGGGGTCACAGCTTCCACTGTTGTATTTCAGTAATCTCAAGAATTATACAGTAGGGGGTATCACTGGAGCTCCCATGGATTCTAAATTCAGTAATAATTGAGTGTTTAGCTCCCTACCTGCCTAAGCACCTCTCTTACCCTTCTCTTTTCCTTTCATGGGGAATTCAAACCAATGCCTTTTTTTTAAGCTGGTTCTATATTTAAAGAGGTTCACTATGCTTACTATACTTGCATATTCACTATACTTACCTCCATCAGATGTCTCCTACCTTCCCAATTAGTTTCATCTGCTCCTAATCCCTGAGTAGAAAAAGAAAACTCCATAGTTAAAATATCACCAACCTTGCTTTACTAAGTCAGAATTGCATTTGTAGTACAAATTAGCCAGTAGCTAAAATGTTCCCATTTTAAGAGAACTTTATTTTGTCAGCAGTTCAGAGTCTCCTTCTCATGTCTCAGGCTTCATCTACATTGTTCAACTGAACAGTACCTGACAAGGAGTGTATCTGAGGTGACTCGTATTTGTAAGATACCTTACACAACATTCTTTTATTGCTCAGTGGTAGAGCAGGGGAATGTAGGACAAATGTGTCACAGTCCTGGCTATGTTCCACATGGAGACAGTCCCAAGATAGTGACCCAACATTTTGAAGCTGTGTACTTCCAAGCCACCCACATCCAAACAGGTAGATAGATACTCACTCTAGCTCTGAGTCTTTAGTGAATATTCCTGTATCTGAAATACTTCCTTTGGACATGGGACTTCACAGTACAACAGCTCAAGTTCAAAGACCAGTGCTGAGACTTCCCATTCACAGATGTGTACTCCTCTAGAATTCTCCAGCTCAGCCACTTATGTACCCTACATAGTTAAAACAGGAAACACAAGCTTTGCATAGAAACTACTTAAACACACATATTCTAATCTTAACTAGCATAGACAGTTACAGGTCTGTGTAAAACAATAAATCCTTTGATGCAATGCTGCCTCAGAAACCCAATCACTCCTAAATATCTTTGGGTGTGTGGCCAGTACCCTTGAGGGGGTAAGCAAAAACCCCTCCCATACCTGCTTCACCAGTGGTGTCTTTGTTTCTGGCCACTGGTTCCCTGGCTGTAAGACCATTTCATTTTAAAAAGCAATATGTGACAGATTTGGTGTTTCCATTTTTCTGTTGAGGATTTCCCATGCTCTAACCCGTTTTAGGTTGGCAGAGTCAATAAAAGTCAGGAGCTCTGCTGGTAGCCACTCCATTGTCCCACCACAGTAGGACTATTCTGTGTTTTCCGTCTTGTCATAGTCATGCATGAACTTTTCCAATTGCCTGTTCTTGTTACAAAATAGAGGTTCTAATTCAAAACCAATATTACAAATATAACTATTTCACAACACAATGAGAACTTGTAAGTTGACAGACTTCTTCCTCATCCTGTCATAAAGTGTACATGCAGGATCTTGAAGCACTTTTGTATAATATGAGGATAATTATATGATAACTATATAAGGAGCAGCAAAACATAGTTTCTGTCGAGAAGATAGAGCTGAGGGAGAAATCTCCTAAGTTGCACATGAATCCAAGGAGAGACATTAGTTTAGGGAGCCTAAATCCCAGTTTCTTATATGGAAACGAGCAAGCCATACTCCTACTATGAATGAAAAACAAGAGAGGAAAATTTGCCAGTTGAAATTTGCAGAACTTCTATTCGTTTACCTTCTCGTAGCCAGTGATGGCAGAGGATGGCCTAGTTCTCCAGAATTCCTGAATGCAAGTAAGTGTGTAAACAATGCACCATGTTTTCTTGCATACCACACACCCCCAAATCAGAAACACGCCTTGCTTTTAGCAAGGTAGAATGAAAAAAAAATGATTTTTCCAGAGTGTTGGCTGCAACAGAATGTAGTATGCAAGAAAATAACACCTATAGAACAGGGGCTGTCAATGTTTTTGGGTAAAGTGCCAAAAACACCCGCAACCTCAATATGTAGATGTTGACATGCCAGGGGTGGATGGCAGAGGAACCAGAGGGGGTGTTAGTGTGGCAGAGGTGGATGGTGGGGGAACCATAAGTGGCCTGATCCATTTTGTGACAGGGCAGCCCTGGCCCCTTCCTGCCATCTGCCCTGAGGCATGCGTGCCAAGCAAAATGCCTTTGCATGCCACATTGGCACCTATGCCACGGGTTGCCTACCCATGGTATAGAACAATCAACAATTAAGTCAATTGACTCCCTCAACTGCCTGAGTAGAAATAGCAGTGCTCATGTCTGGTGGAACAGGAATCAAAGCAGGGTGCTTCTATCCTACCCATCCAGGAAGAGCACACACCAACTGCTGAAACTTCCTTAGCCTGATGAAGGGGTTTTGAACCTGAAAGCTTGCTTAATAACAACTTTTCTTCATCTATTTGGGTTGGTCTAATAAAAGATATCAAATTCACCCAAGAAACCTTGTCTGCCTATGTCCTTAGACCAACACGGCTACAACCTAACCCCTGTTTTATACAAACATTTTGACTTGTCCATCTATTGATCTGTTTTATTTTGAATTTAATTTTGAATTTGTAATCTTAGCATTACATTAATGGATATATATTTGTTTAAATTTTAACCAACTTTGGATCAATGGAGTTTTGCAGTTGTATGGTTAAAACTTGCTCATTTTACTCACACATGTATTCTCCTATTGCAGTCAAATGACACGTGTGAGTAAAGCAAGCAGGGTTTGGCTTTAACATTGCAGAACTCAATAAACTGAGACAAGCTGAAACAGTTCCAGAAATCCTGCCTCTCGTTCTATGGATCTGCATACTTATGATTTTCTAACGCTTCATAGATTTGTATATAATCTGTACATATAGGACGAATCCAACTGCAGCAGTACAGAGTTGTGCAATGCAGCACTCTGCATTCGTTTTCTTCCAAGATGTGCAACTTCATAATCCTGCAGGCAACATGGAGCTGACTGAAAAACTATACTTAAAAAAAAATGTCCTCAAGTAATCTTTTAATGCCTTACACTTTCATTAATTTTACAATATTTTTAATACATGATGTGACTTTTTAATCAGTGCTTGAAGCAGGATGCACCAGCTATTATGGTACTAATCTGGAGAAAAGGAGACCCAGGTTTAGTTCTTTGCTCTGCCACAGACTTCTTGTGTTACTTCAGGCAAATCACTTTGAACAAGCTAGCTCTGGTAGCAGAAGCAGTAAAGACGCATTAACCTATGTGGACAATACCTTTCCTATTTTGTTTCTTTACACTAGAATGTCATCAAAAAGTAAAAATGAGCTGTAAAGTCAAAGCTTATTTTAATAATTAGTAACACAGCTATATTGCTTCTGCTACTCAAACTAAACTTACTCAGAGTGAGGTGGGGTAGCTCTACACAGCGCTATGTTGTGTCACACATACCCTGTTTCCCTGTGGCTTACTTCCCTATCTAGGGGGACACACTTCCCTGTCCTAAAGGGAGAGAGGTGGGTAACAGTGTAAGAATGAGGCTGGGCACAGATGTGGTGACTTTTAGTTCATGATTGGGGATGTGTGACTGCCAGCAGCAGCCACTTTTATTTGGCTCCCATGAGTCGGCGCCCGGGGCAGCTGCTGTTCTTCCCCTGCTTAGTTACACCACTGGTTGGGAAGATACATTAAAGATTGTGAGTTACTTAGCTACTATGGTCATAAAGAGCATATAAAGTACTAAATAGACATAAATTAAATGCTCAAATGAAATTTAATTCAGAATTAGTTTTTACTTTTTAATGATTTCATTAAAATCTCACAAAACTTGAACAGGAAAAAATATTGGCAATTTTTTTCCTGTTCACTTCACTCAGTAATAACTGAATGCATTGTGCTTAGTCTTGGGACCAAACTTGGCAGGTGATGATATACATAATTTTACTTTCAGATAAGGAATGATGAGAAGTGATTTCAAAGGAGTATTTTTCAGAAATTCTACTGCTTAAAATAGAGTTTCCTTATATAATAAAGATGCATAAGGGAGCAGATCCTCACCTACTATATATTGGCAAGCCTCCATTGACAATCACATACTCATAACCTAACAGAAATGATGTTATCAAACAACGAGATGAAAGCAGAACTGATATGCAATAAAGTTATGAATAGTATACGTGACTGCTCAGTGGCAGGAAGTTGTTGTATATTGGGTTATAAGGCTTTCCTGTATGGGTGCATTGATTTCATTTAGCAGGGGACTCTGGGAAGACCAAAGAGGAAGAGAAGAGCTCTATATAAGAATATCTTGACAAACTATTGAAAGACAGTGGGCAACATAACACATATCTGTCATCGTTGCTGTCCTGGTCAGGTGTTACTGATGTGTTTTCAGTGTTGAAATCTCAGGGCCTGCAGTGCAAAAAGTCACTGCCAGGAGATCCCAACACCAACCTTGTTTTAAAGAATGAATACAGGCTCAGTTTGGTGGCAAAGGCTTGGCCATGTTTATTGTCTACAACGTACAGCTTTAACACATTTGTGATCTGACAGACAAGGTGCTAATGCATACATGCCCTTCACAGGGCATGAAAACAAATCACATATTACATTCCACCAATGCCTTGAATATCTTGAACTGTCCTGTACCATGGACTTTTTCCACATCCTGATCTGGGTATTCCCATTCCAGCCTTATCATTCTGGTACTGGACCATTCTGCACTTTGTACAGCCATCTCCTCCTCCCATCTCATGACAAGTGTGCACAGCTAGCCCATATATTAACCATATTCTAAGTTTTCCTTATGTAAGGAGTTCATGCAGTCAGGTTCACGGGTTATGCCTACTTCAGCCAATGCTTTAGCAAAGCCTTTCTATGAGTAGTATATACATATTGATCAATGTTCCATTGAGAGGTGCATTCAATTCCTTTTTGTCTTTTTATAAGGGAGGCTGTCTTCCCATAATTGTAGAAAAGTATACTATACAGTCAGAAGAGAACTCAGTGGGCTAGACACTTTTTGAGGTTACCTGGTCACATCCATCTATCCAGCTGTGCCCCATCTGTCTACATTGGTCTGCACATTCCCTTGTACAACTGGTAGACAATTTTTACCCAATTATTTGTCTCATAAGCGGGCCTTGTAAGGATAAAACCAGCAAAATCCAACTGACACCAGCATGTGACTAAAAACTTGTTGACAGGGATTAGGCACCTACAAGAGCTTGGGACCCTCAGCATACATGGCTGAAACTTGTCAACAAGAAACAAGGAAGCAGCTGCCCCTAATGTGTTGAGCGGACCTGAATGAAACTTGTTAACATGCTGGGCAAACATGAATCACCGTCTCCAGAAAACAGTAACTAAAAGCCACAGGACTAAGATAATGATTTAAATAGGTGGAAAAATTCTTCCTTGCAAGCTTTTGGATATAAATACCCTTCCAGGCTGAGGAAGCATCTGCCTGCACATTCAACTGCAGATCCTTCCTCAGCCTGACGAAGGGTATTTATACCCAAAAGCTTGCAAAGAAGAACTTTCCAACTATTTGAGTTGGTCTAGTAAAATATATTAGATTTACCCAAAGAACTTTGCCTGCCTATATCCTTAGACAAACACAGCTACAACCTAAACCCCTGTAAAATAATACTTTGGCATTTGATTGGCTAGGGCCCAGCCAAAGCACACAGAGAAATCATGATCAAGAAAGGATATAAAAATCAAAGGTTTGCATTCAGACCTTGGATTTCTATACGATATTTGCTGAACCATCTGGAGGACCCATGCTGATGGAGACTGAAAGCTTAGCCAGCTTCACTTTGCAGTAGTCAAGACCCATGCCATAAGATTACGCTTTGCTATTAATCTTGTTTTGTCAATTCTAATATTATAAAGCCTTAGTCTGTATGTCCATAATGCTTTATTTGTACTCTGATTGGTTGTCTGAAACAACCAGAGTGCTCCAAGAGCATTCTGGACAGGAGGCAGTGGTGGAGCACCACTGTGCTGGTGAGGACAGAGCAGGGGGAGGAGGCGAGGCCAGCAGCGCTGATCTCACCTCCCCTGGCCCTGCTCCCTGGAGACAGTGATGACAGCGACAGCATGGGGGGGACAAGACCAGCGGCACTGGCCTAGCCCCCACCCCCACTGCTCCTTGGAGGCAGTGGCAGCAGGTGCAGTGGGCCCAGACCACAAGCGGTGGTGGGGGGGAGCAGCTCTGGGCCCAAGGCGATGTGGGGGGGAAAGGGAGGAGTGGGCCTGGGCCTGATGTGACGGAAGGGGGAAGGGAGGAGCGGGGCCAGGCCTGATGCAGCAGCGGCAGGAGGTGGGGAGGGGAGGAACAGGCCCAGGCCCAACGTGACAGCAGTGGCTGGGGGGGGAGGAGCAGGCCTGGGCCCGATGCAGCAGGGGAGGGGAGGGGAGGGGAGAGGAGGGAAGGGGAGGAATGGGGGCGGTGGAGGGGGAGGGTGGGAATGGGCCTGGATGAGGGGAGGGATGGACAAGGGGCTCTGTCCCCACCCACTTCCCACATCATTCTTAATGGAAAATTTGTTAGTTAATCAATAAACCTCCCACATTGGCTGGAATGACCCAAGGGTCCACTTGAGTTTTGTGTCCATCCATTCTGTTTGTTAGCAGCCTGGGAATCTTAGCTTCTGGATTTCAGTTGAGAGTTTTAGCCTACTTATGAATATTTGGAATACTTTATCTATGCAGTGATAATAAGCCATAACTGATAATAAATGATGAGTCTTAAGTCTAAATACATATGGACATGCTATAAAATATATATGTATATAAAGAATATGCATAAAGCCCCAAAGCTATAAATGTAGGTCTCGCTGGAACATTGATCAATATATATATATACTGCTTACACAAAGGCTTTGCTAAAGCATTAGCCAGAGTAATATATATATTGATTAATGTTCCAGTGAGGCCTACAGGACCAGCTTTGAAGAGTTTATATTCTGTCTGTAAGAAAGTTGAAGCATTTTTTTCCCCAGACTGAAACCTTGTGCAAAAAGTGTGAATATTTTTTTAAAGAGGATTTTGTATGACATAGGAAAAGGAACTGGTTTCTGAATTAAGGGAATGGACTATGCCATCTAGTGCCTAAGACTGCCCATACCTGTGCTTTGAGGTGGTAGTGGAGGGCATTTTAATTAGAGTGGTTCCCAGACTCTCACCGTCACTTGTATTAAGTTCCCCAGGATTTCAAAATGGCCGCTGGGCCACTTTAACTAAAGCTCATTCAATAAAGTTTAGTTAAAGTGCCCCCATGGCCATTTTGAAATGTGTGTATTGGGGGGTGCTTAATACATGTGACAATGAGGTGACACATAGAACGTGGAGCAGACTCGATTAATCAAAAGTACTTTGACGTGTTCTAATTAGAATGTGAACAGTCATGTCTATAGGCAGCCTAAATGCCTTAAGCAAGGGGGAAGTCGGTAGAAATCTTAGACTTGCTAAGATCCATCTATGGAACATAAAACTAGTAGGCTAGACACCAATAATATCTTTTATTCTCTTGAATACTTTTGCTCTAAATAACAGCATTTTGCTTTAAATAGGAAGGCTAGTCACAAGGTACTTTTGTCATTGCTCCTGCAAAGTCAGACCTGCTGAGGTAATCAGATAAATACAGAGGAAACTGAAGACAAGACCCAAGAGGGTGATTCCAGGAACTAGAATCCAGGATACGAGCCTCCTTCCTACAGCAGTGCCAAACTTGCTCACTCACACTCCTTCTGCCTTGTTCTTCTGAACCAACATATCTTTCTCTCTTGGCAGTGTGTTGGGCCAGTTTCAACACGAGGGTTGTAAAATGCTTATAGCCCTGCCAAGCTCATGGCCTGATGGTTAAAACACTTTGCTAGAATGTGGAAGTTGCAGGTTCACATCCATTCTGGCTGAGGAGGTCTAAAAACCTGGGTCTCCCAGTACCTGGATGAGTGCCCTAACTAACCCCTAGACTAAGGGTATCAAACTCATGTTGTGGCCTGGGCCAGATCTGGACTGTGGGGCTCCTTACAGGCCAGATATGTGGTGAAAGCAGTAGAGGCCATAGGGCCAGCAGCTGTGTCAGTGGCTATGGGGCAAATAGCAACAAGCCAAGTTGCCGCAGGCCAAACAGGGCTGCATTGCCACAGCCTTTGCTCACCCCCACCCTGCCACTGATGGCCATGTCCAATGGTGATCCATGGCCCTGGATTCTGTAGCAGGCCCCATCCCCCAATTCTGTGACCCATCAGGAAATTTGTGGGCTAGATGGAGTGGCTCCGTGGGCCACATCCAGACCATGAGCTGTACGGTTGACACTACTGCAGTAGACTATTGGGCTAAAAAGGGCAGGAAGCTTTTCTCCTACTTTAACAACTAATTGCTACAGGTGTTTTTTTGGTGGATAGCATTTCAAGGACTTACATGGAACTGTGCACCTTCCTGTCTGGCATAGGGTTGCAGTGAATGTAAATGGTTAGAGCAGATATTTGTGTAAGTGGCCCCAAATGCAGCTTATGCAATTAACATTAGCTAAATGAGTTCTACTTCCTCACCTAAAGGGGAGTTGGGTTTAGGTCATAGCATTAATGCACTACAGCTTTGCATAGCATATTTTTATCAGAGACAATGACATTAGGTTGCAGCTCATTCTATCTTCTTCAAAGTGGTTTTATTTTTAAGGGTACTATTTTATCACAGGAAACATCAACATATTCTGACAATATTGGTAACTTGGTTCCTGACTCCCGGGTATACTCTGACTCCAGCTCTGACCCCTGGCACTACTTCTCATTCTCAAACATTGACTCAGCCTGTGATTTGGACTCTGCTCTTGGATTTCCCCTTGAATCTGGTAACTTGGGCTCTGATTCTCGTCATGATTTGGCTCCTACCCTCCTCCAGTGGCTGAACTACAAAGCCAGAATGCTTGTGCCCTGGTTCTTCCACACCATCTCTACCACAGTATGGCGGTTACACCATACACTTCCAGTCCTGGCTAAGCTACTTCTGGTTCTGAGTAGGTTAAGTCTGGTTCCAGAGGTCTTTAATGGATCTGCTACTTGTTCTGGATTTGGTTTGCAAAAGTTGGTTGCTATAACCTCCCTAGCCTACCATGTCACAGAAGACAGACTCTCATAATCCAAACAGAGAGAAACTTAAAGCCATAATAGATGTTACACTTTACAACCTGATAATGTGTTACAACCCATAACATGATACATGTGCATGGGGTTATATCTCATTTAGGAGTCCAATCATTGCCTGATAACTAAAGCTTGATGGACGTAGTTTAGCTGAACCAGATGTAGTTGAACCAGGTTCTGCGACTGGTTTTGTAACGTCTATCAGGTTAGGGTCTGTCTGCAATGAGGGTTATGTAGTTCATCCACCAGGTGTAGCTCCACCAGAGCCTGTAATTTCTTATCCACACATCCTTGTTGTCGAATGAGTGTGAGTGAGGCTAAATAGATAAAACAGGTTCTGTGCTGGTTTTGCTAGAAATGCAAAGTACTCAATTATCACCTTAGTATTTGCCAACTTGAAAATTCAAGTAGCCACTTGAACTAGTAGTTTTCAGCAGTGGGATTCTGGACAGTCCTAAAACTATACACATGCCCTGGTCTAGCTCCCAAGACAGAGAAATGAGAGGATTATGAGCTATTAAATCTTAATCACTTTTCACACCTGAGATTCCTGCATCTCAGGAAGTCAGAAGCACACATACAGACTCACTCTCCGTTCATGTGCTTCTAAATACAGACATACAATAAATACACACATTTGCTCTTCCAAGATGCACACATTTATACAGACACTAACCAGGAGGAAAGAGGAAAGAAAGATGAAAAACTGGAAAAAAGAGTCACAAAAACATCAACTAAAGGAAAGCTCTGACCTGTTTGAAAGTATTCATTAAAATCCTCTCCCATTTCTCAGTCCCTTTTATGCCAGTGCCAAGCTCAGAGATGATCAGTATTTATCCTGTAGGAACATGTAGCAGCCCCAGCCATGGGGTGGGATTCCATTCTCCAAAGGAAAATAGAACAATAAGAAAAGAGGAGCTGGGTCAGGTTCAGTGATAGGTATGAGATAGTTTCTACCCAAGAATTGAGTGAGTCTCCTTAGCTGCTGCCTGATGTGGCTGGGGGAAATTCCATGATACTCTGTGCACAGCTCTGCCTGTGTCACTGGACATGATTGGTGGCAGACAGTTCCTTAGGTACAGCTGCATCTGCCTGCTCCTTTTGTCTGCAGGGCCCCGGGATTGCATGACGGTCCCTCAGAGGGGCAGTTGCCCAGTGTTTGTGCTGCTGACAGCCATAATAGATTTCTGATGGACTGCAGCATATGGAAAGCCTTCAGGCTGTTATATGGGAGAATGTCCCACTGTGTCTGCCTCTTGTGCCATCTCTTAGCACCTAAAGGCTGCTGAATTCACCCCTGTTGCTGGCAAGGGCTCCCTACAGCAATGTAATCCTAATGGCATCAGTTCTGCATCTCACTGGTGACCATAGAATTGCTGCTGACTTACAGCCACGTGAAGGAATGGAGAATATGGTTCCATGCTGTGAAACTCAGGATGAATTTAGGCTCATGAACTCACTCCAGACTTGTGGGAGGGCTGGAGATCTGTCTGTAAGGGAAGAGGATCCTTGCAATGCCCCTGTGCATTTATGTAGGTGATGTATGTGGGTGATGCCGGCCCTGATGATCACTCTTTGCATGAAGGGCATCCTCACTGGGATGAGCAATGCATTGATCTAGGAGGTTCCCCTCTCCTCCTCCAAGCAACAACCCTTGAGGTGGAGGTTGGGATGCTTCAAGGTCAAGCTTAAGCTGGAGTGTGACATGTATTGAAACTGGTAGTTCTTTGCCAGGAATCATGGCAAGTTCTGCAAACTCAGATCCTCCAGATAAAGGCAGTTCTGTTATGCCCTGTTAAATTTACCTTTATGCTAACCCACAAAAATGTTACCCTTAGGATAACTAGAAATATAGGCTGCTATAACCAAAATAAGAATGCCCACACAGCCCTTAAGTTTCACAAGCAAGTGGATAGAAACTGGAAGGCTAGCATATAGGAGCAATTAGTGAGCAATCAACTTGGTAATTGCTACCATTGTGAAGTCAAGTAGCCCCTTGACCACGAACAATGGTGGGATGGCCATCTCTGCACCACCCCCACCCCACCCCCACCAAGAAGAAACCAGGTTCAGAATAGCAAGTAAAAACACGTTATTCTTTACAGAGAGGAAAGCTTTAACTTACTTCATACATGTACATACATACATATGTACATACATACATATTAATTACAGCTAAATTATAGCTAAGCTATTAAAGCTAACTATTTAAATCTTAAATATTTAAGATTTTAATATTAATTTATTTAAGGTTAAATTTTTAAGCTTTTGGAGTATTTAAATTAAAGCTAAGTAATTCAAACTAAATTAAAATTTAATAGATACATTTTCTGTCTAGAACAGTGCCACCCAGAGCATGAGAATTCATAGTACATGAATCTACTGTATAAAAAACATTATGGCCTGTAAGCACCATCCAGTGGTGCTACAAGGTACGTAACTTTAATACACGATCAAATGAATGTATACCGCCACTCTAGACAGCGGGTGCAACTAAATTAGATGCAGTTGAATCCACATTTAGATAAATCTAGGGTTACCATACATCTTGGTTTTCCCCAGACATGTCCTCTTTTTGAGCCCTCTGATCTCCTTCCGGGTGGGTTTTTTTAATTCTGACCAAATGTCTGGGATTTTGCTTTCCACCACTGGTGGCAGCAAAGAGCACAGACATACCTGCCTGTAGCTGGGGAGACACAGGCAGACCCAGGTGGTACTCCCTGCTGCCTCCAATCACCCTCCTCCTGCTCCCACCAGCGGAGCAAAGCAACATTCTGGACATTTGGTCAGGGCACAGGGAACAGGGTAGGGGGTTACCTGCCCCTCCAGTGGGGTAAAGGGGTGGGGGGGGGCCCTCTGAGGGCAGTGGGGAACTTTGTGGCCAGTCGGTAGCACAGGGGCTGGTGCCTTTCCTCACAGGGGCTGAGTGCCAGGAGATGCTGCCTGGGGAGAGGGGGAGTGGGTGAAGGAGGGCCGTGGCCAGGCTGCCTGGATCCATGGGGCATCCAAGGGTGGGAGGTGCAACAAGCCTCCCCACCTCTTTCCTCTAGCCCGCTCTGGGGCCCAACACACTCCACCACCACCTGCATGAATCAGAGCCAGTGTGCTCTGGCTCAGTCAGGACAGGGACAGCTGGGGCCCCTCTGGCAGGCCTGGGGGGGGCAGGGGCTGTGGATCAAGGGTGAGGGGTATTGGGGGGTGGTAGACTGGATTGGGAGTGCGGGGATGCATTGGCAGCACCAGGGGGCTGCAGGTGAGGAGTGAGGGGCATCAGCAGGGACGGCAGTGGGGCAGAGTAACAGTGGGCCTTCTTGGGGCTGATCTACCAACAGCCCACCTACCTGTTTCTAAGCCAACCACCCACCTTCTTTCCTGCCATGCCTTGTTGTTATCTAATTAGGATGTTAATTAGGTGGGAGGCTGCCCATTTCTTGCCCCAATGCCAGGGGGTGCTATCTGTGGCTCCGTTCCTCCCGTACACCACAGCCCAAGCCTCACAGATGGCATCCACTGTTCTTATCATCACTGGCCCCACACTAGGCCCCAGAATCCTCCAGTCCAGGCCCCTACTAGATATCTCCACTCAGGCAGCCCACTCAGCCTTTATTTGGGGCTGCCTAGCTCCCTGATCTGTTTCTCCTTACGGGTGTGGTCCCCCTGGGACCTTTTGGCTAGCCAGTCCCTGGCCTCACCTCCAGGCCAGTTGGAACTCCAGGCCCTCAGCTCTGGGCATCCCTCGCGGTGGGCCCCTGACCCTTGGACCCTTCTGGTCCTGGCCCCAGCATTGACCAGTCGTGGGATTTCAAATCAGACTTTTGAGTCTATAGCCCTCTCTCTCTCTTGGGTCCACCTTCATGACCCTTCTATGGGGTAACCCACCTGGTTGTGGGAGCTGGGGTTATTAAGGCACCCTGACCCACCTTTCATTGGGGTGGTAACTGGTATGACATTTCCCGGGGGTTCCCATGCCACTGAGAGCCCCACCAGGCCCCCCACTCCCAGCAGGGTGCAGTTTTAGGTCATGCCTAGGACCAGGAGCCTCCAAACCATCCCCTACAGCTCTTGCCCTTACCTTCAGGATGTTCCAGGCAGCCTTGCAGCCAGGCAATGTTACTGCCTGGCCTGCCAGCAGCAAACTGCAGTTTTTATATAGGCAGCCATGGATCTAAAATGGCTGCCGCAATTAAGCACCTGCTGGCCGCTTGGCTTGGCACTTAAAGTGGCAGGCACCTACAGTACCCTACCATAGGCAGGAATGAGGGGCACCATCATGGCCCAGGGGGTCAGGGTACTGCAGTTTGGGAGTGAGGGGCACTGGCAGGGCTGGGCTCAGTGGGCTGGGAGCAAAAGGCAGAAGCAGGGCTGGGGGGGTGCTATGGCTTGGCAGGGAGGGGCAACAGAAAGGGCAGGGGCAGGGCACTGGCATATCACTGCCCCCCCACCTCCCACAATCATATCCCTGTGTGTGACAAGTGTCCTCTTTTTTGAACCTGGAAATATGGTAAATCTACAATCAAGGCCTCTGGAGTGCTAGTCACTAAGTTCATGCAGGTGAAACTAAACAGCAAATATGCAAGAGAATTAACTCTCAGAGAAAAATTATAAAGGATGGAGACATACACTCACAATTAGAAACATATTTCTCACAGAACAACCCCTCTGTCTCTGACTTCACTATTGTTGTGCTCAAGGGAAATCTACTTACCATTTTAAGAAGGTGAACTTAGAAACAAAAATCATAAGCTAGCTGGATACTGAGGGCATTTATACACATACATTTGTCTGCTCTGATGCGCTGGAAATCCAGCACATCGGAGCAGACTCAATTAATTGCTCCTGCTCCTGTACTCAGAGACCAATTAATTGAGTATGCTCCACACATGATCTGTTGCACCCAGCGCCGTGTCGCACATATTTGTATAAATGGCGAAATGTGCATCAGCACTGAGAAAATGGTGGCAGTGTGCTTTTGAACTAAAACACCTTTGATGTTTTTAGTTCAAAAGTGCACCACCAAAAATTCGACAATTATCACCCTTCATTCAGACTCTCTCTTGAATACTCTAACACCAGTGTTTCCCTTTTTGGACACCATGATCAATATCCAAAATGGTAAAATACAAACCACCGTATACAAGAAACTCAATGACCAACATACACATTTACACAGAGCCAACAATCATCCTAAACACACCAAGAAAGCTGTACAGCCAAGCTCTCTGATACCACTGAATTTGCACCGAGAATACCCATGATCCCACCTCACAAATTTCAAAAGGGCTTTCACCCAACAAGGACATTTGTCAAGAGAGGTAAATCATACTTTTGAAAGAGCCACCCAGATGCCACGTGAAGTCTCCCTGCAGTACAATAAGTAAATTCCCACGAATCGCACACCATTAGTTATGATACACCACCCTTCCCTGGGACCTACATGGAAAATCCGCAAATAATTGCAATCCATACTAGAAGAAGACCCAATTTTTAAAGAGATCTTTCTAGAACAACACATCCTAGCTTTTAAACAAACACCAAACCTCACTAACCTCATCACCAGAAGCAAACTCCTTATGACCCAAACCATACCAAGTGGATCCAGACCATGCCGGGACAAGAAATGCAAACCTTATCAACAAATTTCCACCACTCCCACAATAACCACACAACAGAACCATCACGACTCCTGGATCTTACACCTGCACCTCCAGAAATGTTATATATCTAATTCTGTACACCAAATGCCCTGATGGAAAATATGTAGGAGAAACCAAAGAACAACTGCACACCAGAATGAACACGCACTGAATATCCATCAAAGACAAAAATATCCAATTACCTGTGGGTGCACACTTCTCAAAAGACAATCACTGTCTCTCAATGGATATCAAAAATCATGGACTCAATATAGACATTGGATTTATGACACATTACAACCTGCCTGACATCTGATTCACCAGGTACCTGCCTGAACTTACCATTTACAGCATTTACATTCCCCACAGCCCTTCCTCCCCTCCTCTCCTTCTCTACCCTTTGTTTTTCTAATTTCCAGCTATTTACTTTTTCACAGACTACTTTTCTTTTCTACTTTGGAGAACTCATCACTACAGCAAAGTCTCCCTTTCTTAGCTTTGGCATTCCTTCACCCATTCCCATCCCCACCTTGTTCTTCCCCTCTCCTCCCCTCTGTACCCACTGTTGTCCTAATTTCCATCTATTTACAGTCTCACTAACCTCCCTTCACACTTTTAGCTTCCTTCATTCCTGGAAGATCTCAGAACAACAGCAGTCTCCTTATGTTTGAAGAAGGGTACCTGTGCCCGAAAGCTTGCAAAGAACTTTGTTCCAACTACTCAGTTGGTCTTATAAAAGACATCAGATCTACCCAAAGAATCTTGCCTGCCGCATTCAATGAAAACATTTTGTAGAATAGGATGTTCTTTGTTTAAAAATAAGTTCTACACTCTCACTATGGACCCTTGTTACAAATGAGCATCACAATAGAGTGAAATATACCCGGGGCAGAGAGCCAACACATGGCCTATCTACCCCTTGAGTCTCACTTAAACCCTATTTAAAGACTAAATATATATATACAAACGAGGCAGATTTTATTCAATAGCATATGCAGTCAAGTGAAGAAAAAGCAAGCATTACCATTCTCTGACCCAAACCACTTTATATATTAAAAATCAAAGGTAACAGATCCCCTCTGTTTTTGCAGCTGCTGCTACTAAAATCCACTCCTCTAAAGACCAAACAAGACAGATATGCAGAACAGGAGTGAGAAAATAACTGAAAAAAAGAAAAACAAACTCTGGCTTCTGGTACTCATTTCTATTTGAAGCTTTGCTCCTAGACCACTGGTTCTTAATTGGGTTCCACGAGATACTTTCAAGGTTACCCTGGCACTGGTGCTGGTACTGGCACTGCTGCTGCCACCTCACCACCCCAGGTGCCTCTGTTTCCAGAAGACATTGTGTGGCATTGGAGCAGGATGCAGTTGAGACAGAAGGAGCACCCCACTGCAACCTGGCCTGAAGTGAGGTTACAGTAGCATAATTTGGGACTGACAAGGGGCTTAGAGGGGTAACCCTCAGGTCTTCTCTGCCTATTGGTCTGTGCTCTGAGTCAGCATTTTTCAAACCTGCTGGGCACTCTCATGCCCAACTGTGGTCCCTTCCACCTGCTCATGCAGCTCACAGGGGAACCATAGGAGGGTAAGTGACAGGGCTGCATTAGGAGGGTGAAAAAGCAACTGTCAGCACAAATCAGGAAGGGATGGGAAGGAAGCAGGCATCTTGGGTACTACAGAGGAGGTACAGAGCAAGGTTTCTAACCCTAGAATTTTTTTCTTTTACTGACAATCTACAAGTGTTTTACTGTCAGCTAAACTTTCTACTGCCACGAGTTTTTACTGTATATGTTTTACATAATGTAAATATAGCTCTTCTGCTAATAACTCTTCTGCTATCATGTCCCAGTTAGAAGGGATGAGTTCAAATGTAGGGGTTTAACATGAACCATACAAAAAAGTAAAAGTTTGGCTGTCAGTAAAAAGTTTAATTAAAAAAAGTTTTCTTGGGTTGGCAACCCTTCTTGATTGCAGCAATGGTTTTACACTCTGCTGCCTCCCTCCCCTCTTCCCCCTGCCCCACAAGGGCACTCCTATTCATCCCCACAATCTGGCCATCTGCACCATCCTGCCTCCCACCCCAGGCTTGCCTCTGATGGCCCCACTCTCCCCATCCCCACGTGGACCCCCCAAAAACCTACCTGTGATCCAGCAGTATTATAGGCAGCCTGGGTTGCAGCAGCAACAGCACAAGGCTGAGTGAGTGCTCTCTGATGGGTGCTGTGCTTCCACTCAGACACCAGGTGGTGCTGCTGTGCTCTGTCTGTTCCAGTTCAATCAAGCTGCATCTGCTTAGAGTTTTTACTGATGGGTTACATTTTTTATTGACTTTACTGACAGGCTTTTTAGCTTGATTTTTTTTACTGACAGTTGGCAACCCTGGTGCAGAGAAGAGCACAAAGCAAGGTAGAGAAAGGCTTCCTCACAGCAGGCAGAACTGTGAGTGTAGGTGCCCACAGGGTTTAGGATATGCTGGCCCAGGACACAAAGCTTACTAGTTATGTCTGTGGAAGGTTGGCAGCAGACACTGCAGTAGGTGCCATTCCTGCCTCTTTTGGGTTCAGCTGAGGCAAGCAGCACCACTCCAGATTCTAGTGCTGATTCACCCAGGTGGGATTGGGCCCCTGATGTTCTTCCAACATGCTGGGTAACCTGTGCCCTTAAGTGTCAGATGGGCTACTTAGAAGACAAGTAGCAGGTGGTATTTGCCCTGGGAAACAGGAGTCTGCCTGGGCTTCCTTCCAGAGCAGCATAGACTAGCTGATGCTGTGACCCAGCCCTTATGTCCTCGCTTGCCCAGCATTGTAGCTCAGCTGTGCAATAGCAGCCTCCAGCTTAGGCACGATATCTCCCCAGCTCTCAAGAACCCTGTGGGAACCCTGACATCAAATCCATGAGACCCAGGGCAGGTTGAGTGAAGGAGATGCCTACTTCCCTTTGCACTCACAGGTCACCAGGGCAGGGACAGTCTCTGTGGCTATATATACAGATGACATAGAACAGCTTATGTGTGTGTGTAGATAGATAGATAGTAGGGCTGTGCTAAATTTCACCCAGTGTTTCATTTCAAAGCTGTTTCAATGTTTTGAGCTCAAAACAATGAAATCAAAATGAAAGAAAAGCCTTTGAAACAGCTTTGAAATAAAACAAGGGAACTCAAAATGTTTTGAAAGTTTCAAAATGTTTTGAGTTTTGAAGCCAGATTTACTGGCTTCAGCGCTGGTCCCAACCAGCAGTACCCATCTGCTTTCATCAGGCAGGCAGATTGGGGGCTTGCCTGCACCCCCAGGAGGGCTGCGGGGGCTATTCTAGAGTCCTCCCAGGGCTGTGGGCCCCGATCTAACTGCCAGATGACAGACCAGTGCTGGGCACAGCCCACACCCAGCTCCAGGGAGATCAGTGCTGCCTCTGGTAGGTCCCCACACAAACTGATTTGCCCTGGCCCCGCACCCTCCTCAAGTTGGCTCTGGCAGGCTGCTGCAGCTGTGGGGGTAGGGGAGCGAGTGGACAGATGCGAAGCCAGCAGTGGTGGTGATGCAGAGTCCCCACAGCCACTCTGTCTGGCTCTTCAGGGCCCCCCAAAGTGCAGTGCCCAGGGCGGTCACCCCAATTCATCTAGTAGGCAGATTGGGGGCCCACCAGCACCACAGGGAAGGCTGTGGCGGCTGTGCTGGAGTCCTCGCAGGGGTGTGGGCCCCCAATCTGCTGGTCAGATGACAGGAGGCAGCCAGATGCTGCCACTTGGGGCCAGCAGTAGCACTGATCTTCCCAGTGCCAGTCCCAGCTGGCAGCATCCACCTCCTCTCATTTGGCAGGCAGACTGGGGGCTCGCCCACACCCAGTACCAATCTGTCATCTGGCAGGCAGATTGGGGGCCCGCAGCCACGGGAGGACTTTGGCACAGCCCCTTCAGACCTCCTGGGGGTGCGGGTGAGCCCCTGATCTGCCTGCCAGATGAAAGTAGGCAGCTGTTGCCGGTTGGGACCAGCACTGGGAAGATCAGTGCTGCCACTGGCCCCAGGCGACAGCACCTGCTTCCTGTCATCTGGCAGGCAGATTGGGAGCCCACCTGCACCCCCAGGAGGGCTGTGAGGGCTGTGTCAGAGTCCTTCCAGGGGTGCAGGCCCCCAATCTGCCTGTCAGATGACAGGAGGCAGCCAAGTGCTGCCACCTGGGGCCAGTGGCAACACCGATCTTCCCAGCACTGGGTGCGGGCTGCACTCAGTGCCAGTCTGTCATCTTGCAGGCAGATCCGGGGCCTGAAACCCTGGGAGAATTCCAGCACAGCTCCCACAGCCCTCCTGGTCCTGATCTGCCTGCCTGCTATATTTTATGATTCTCCATTATAATCTATGGGCAAAACAGCCTCGAAAGAGCCAAAGAGTTTTGACGAAACAAAACAAAATGAAACAAAACGAAACAGTGCTTTTGAAATGAAATTAAACTCGAAACGAAATGCTGTTTTGTCAAAACGGAAGTCGAAGTGGAATGGTGCTGTTTTACACAGCCCTAATAGATAGATAGATAGATAGATAGATAGATAGATAGATAGATAGATACTGTAATAAATAAGGCGCTACTAAACTCAGAAAAGTTATGGAGAGGTGTCTGGAGTCTAAAAAGTTAAGAACTTCTGTTCAAGACAAAGAAAGACCCACACATGAACTTATCAGCCACTCCAAGATATGGCCAACTTGACTAATTCTTTTAAACAATGGGGACCAACCTTTCTGACAGGTGTGCCACAAGAGAAGCCCTGTACCCTCTGGGGTGCAACTCCAGTCCTCTTCCTCTGCTCAATTTATTGCTCTGTTTTCTGTTCCCTCCCCCACCTGCCGTATGCCACACACAGAAGTTGCCTGTGCTGCTTGTGGCATGTGTACTGTGCGTTGGCCACCCCTGGCTTAAAACATGGTCTCTAGTTATTTCTGACCACAGGCTCACAGCAGTTTGGCAAAGAATACTACATTGGCAGTCTAAATCAGATCTATTATATGACAGTCTCCTTCAGAGCCTACAAAAATTCCAGGTGACCATTCCTTTCCTGTCAGAAAATATGAATGATACATCTTTGAAAAGTGTGTGTGTCACATCCCTCATTAAGATTTATCCACATAGAGGATGGCAACCTACAGCTGCTATCAGTTATGCTGTTAGCTCAAGCAGAGAGGTTTGTGTGGGGTGAAATCTAAAGATTTCATCCATTAAATGTGTCAATCATTATCTTGTTCGTTTTCCTTGTGCATTGAATCTCATTCCTTCAAAGCTATCCCTTTCCTGTCTAAACCACATCAGCCTTACAATAACAGGAAATGTCTTCCTATTCATGTACAATTTCTAAAACATTTTTGAAGCTACTTATAGAATATGGCCTTAATGATAAGACCAATTTCCAAGGCTTCTAGACAAAAGGTCCAATCAGCCCATTCCCAAGGGAACCAGACAGCAGCAGATCCTTGGGTACTTTGAAAAAACAAAAACAAAAACAAAGAGCATGCTGTGATGTCCTGGCCAAAATTTTCTCTCTCTCATAAAAGAATGTAAGGTCCTTGATTGCATGAAATATTCATGAGCTGGCATATTTGCTTTTGGGGAGGTCTCATCTCAGATATTTGTTTCAATTAAATTCACTAATTTCATGGTGTATTATTTGTGCTAAAATATTATTCCAAGAAATGACTGATTGGACACAAGTGAGAGTCTTCAACAACCTCATTCACAACTGGTCAAACTTAACTGTTCTCCCTTGAACAAGGAGTAAAATTGCAGCAGTCCCCCTAATGGCAAAACTAGGCTTAATGCCAGGTAATAACACAAAATTTAAACAACGCCATTTTCTCTGTCATTGGACTTCTCAGTGGAGATGACAATAACATCCATTTTAACAGAATAGGAGAGCTGACAGCTAAATAAGATTAGCACCCCATTCATTTAGTCAGATTGTTCACTGCTTAGGATCTCATTCTTGCCCCTGTAAATTGCCTGTTGTTAGGTAATTAAACAACTTCTATTTGCAGAACACAATATGTTAATATAGTTTTCATATATCCACCAGTTTATAACTGAATGTTCTAATATACGACAATACTGGATGTTGTTAAATAGATATCGCTACATCTCAAAACCATTTTGTAACTTATGGACTTCATCCTGATGCATTACTGGGCACATCTACATGAGACGCTAACTGTGCAGTAGCCTAATAATACGCGCAGTAGCGCATCACAGCACAAACAGTGCTATTAGGCTACTGTGCAGTAGTGTCACTAAAAAGGTGTTCACTGGAGCTACTGTGCAGTAACTCTGGTTACTGTGCATTATTTAATACTTGGTTATACAAGTACTAAATTTAATGCACAGTAACCACTGCCCATTAATGAACATGTAGACGTGCCCACATTATCATAAATTGAGGAAGTCTTTCAGAATGCTCTCACTTAAATAATTGTTGTATAATTTAGGTCTAGTATTTGCAATGAGCAGTTTTTATCTGCCAGGAACTCACTGTATTTAACACAGTTGCTGCTAACAGTGAGAGTGAAAGTACAGGCAACACAATCAATGGTATCCCCATTGTGTTCCTAACTCAAGAAAACAATTAAGCATGTGCTTAGATCTCTCCCTAGTCAAGAAAGCATGTTCATACACACATTCTTAAGTTGATTTCATAGGCTTTAAACACATGATTAAAGCAAAGTATATGCTAACTGCTCTTTCTGGACAAGGATTGCTTTCTTGAGCTAAGGCCTACATACAAACTTCCTGTAACACACTCCTAAGACAAGATCAGATAAATTTCTTCAAAAAAATACAAGAGTATGCTGTTACAGGGTGTGTCTACATGAGGCACTGACTGTGCAGTAGCCTGATACTACTGCGCAGTAGTATTGTATGGCAAAAACTGTGATGCAATGCTACTGTGCAGTAGTATTAGGCTACTGAGCATCACAAAAAAGGCATTCATCAGTGCTACTGTGCAGTAAGTCAGGTTACTGCACAATTATTTAGCACTTATATTTATTTAGGAGCACCTCTTCATACAAATACTAAATAAATATGCAGTAACTATTGTGCAGTAGCGGCTTGCATAGACGTGGCTACAGTTAAGTTAAATCTCAGTAAAAGTGATGGGTGAAATAATTCATTGCTAATAATGAATGAAACAATTATATGTTTTTTGTGGACCCAGAGAGCTAAGATAACAGCCACATGAAAGTTCTTGGACATAGCCTTTTGCTGGAGACTGGTTGGTGGAGGTATGTAAGTGCATCTGTTTTTATGAGAAAAGTAGATGAAAGACCAGAAAAAATGAGGGTAGAGTGAAATACAACCAGAACAATAAATAGTTGCATAGCTCTGAGAAAAGCCTAAAGGTAGAGCTCTTGGGTGCTGACAGACATGAAAAAACCCAAAAAACCAAAATAGCGCTTTACCAGAAGAGATTAGACCCAGCTTGTCTAACATCTGTAAAGATTGCATACTTCAGTGGGACTTTTTGGTGCTTTTATCTAATAGCTGATTAGATAAAAATGCCAAAAAAGCCCCACTGAACTACGTGAGCTATACAGATGCTGGGAGAGCCAGGTCAAACTGATGTGATGCCTCTTCTGGGCATGTGTTGAGCTTGGTGCAAGGGTGCATCAAGCTGAAAGTAAAGCACTACTTTATTTTCCCCCAAGGCTGTAAAGCAGCCTTTGTGCCAAGTGCTAACTAGAAAAGGACTTGCAATTTTGAGCAAGTTTGACTCTACTGTGAGTCTTTCTGCATTCAGGGAAACAAGAGTTTGTATGTACTTTGTAAATAAAAAGGACCACATCAAAAGCATAATCTGTGCCCAACAGCAGTTAACAGACCCCCAAATTTAGCTAAACACTCAAGTAAAAAAAGGAATAAAAATATAGGAACATTAGTTCCCTCTCTGATCATGTACTAGTATATTTAGGATTAGAATATTTAGGGTTAAATCTTAGGGATACCAGGAACAAGGGCAAACTCTGGAAATGCAATACAATATTATTAATAAAATCCCTTGTTTACTCTTCATATACACAAATAATTATTATTTAAAATGTTTTTACACTCCAAATACAACACAACATCGAAGGCATTAAACTCCAGATCATGTTCTTTTCTTTGGGGAATGACATTATCCATCCCCTGTACCTGTCAACTCTTCACAGCATCTGGACTTTTTCCCTGAGCCCATCGGGACTGCAGCAAGTACTTGGCAGCACCCTTTAGCAAAGAAAGGGTGCCGTACTCCAGGTGAGGGTAGTATGCTCAAGATTGGGTATCTTTATACTTGGCCTCACAGCGGTAGGAGTTTAATTTCCTACATCTTCAGACAAGCTCACAATAATTATCTCCAGTAACAACCTATAAACTAAATGGTCTCAAATAAAGCAAGTTTTATTTCCCAAAGAAAACACAACTGATCAAAGTATAGAAAGGGTTACTGGACTATATTTGACTTTCTAGTAACTGTTCTGTTATTATTACTGCATCGGTCCAGGTGCACAGGGCAGAAATTAGTAATTTCCAGTCCTTTCTGTCAAGTGCTGCTGATTCCATCTGCTCTGTGATACTGATATCCATTGTTCTGCCCTTCCTATTAAACATTTTTTTTTAAGATTTCATTTGGATGCTCTGTTTTCCTTGCACCAGTTGGTTCCCATCCAATGGCTTCATGTGAGAATCTGTGTTGGCACCTGGACTATGTCCTCCACATATTTCCAGTGCTTCCTTCTGATCCTAATGGAAACAAGCTGCTGGTTGATTTCTTAGATCTTTTCACTGGTAATGAAGTCTTCCCATCCAATGCCCAGTATCAGTCCTGGAAAACTGCTTTTCTTAAGGCATCTAGTTCCTTATCTAACACTTTGGTAGATCTATAGCTCTTGCAGCAGTATGTTAGCACTATTATGTTTGCAGTGAACATTTTCCATTTTGTTCTTCTGCTATATATTTCCATATGATGTTTAACTTAATGAATGCTGGGTACTCCTTTTCTATTCTTGTTGTCACTTCTTTCCTGAAGTCTCATTTGACTAGTTAGCAGGGCTGTGCAAAGCTTCAGTAGCTGATTTGGTTTGGAGGAGATTTGGCCCAATTCGGGATCAAATCTCCAAATATGAATCGAATCGGGAGACCAATTAAAAGCTCCGAATCAATTCAAAGCATCTGAATCGATTTGGAAAATCTTCAGAAAAAATTCGGCCACTTTGGAGATTCAGCCATAGACTAATCAAGCAGCTGGTAAGTCTGTTGGGGTTGGGGGGAAGGAAGGGGTGTGGGGGAGGGAGGGATTGGGGCTGGGGCTGGGACAAGCTGCCCAGCCGGGGTGGCAGGGCGTGTTACTCGGGGAGGAGAATTGGGGCGGGGGGGGGATGCAGGCACAGCAGCACTGGGAGCGGGGTCTTTGCCCTGCTGCCACTTGCCCAGCCACATTGGAGGAGGCAGGATGCAGGCGCAGCCTGCTCCAGGTGGAAGGGGGCAAGCAGCAGCAGGGCATAGTCTCTGTTCCCAACGTTGCTGCACCCTCATCCCGTGCCTGCTATGCCGGCTGGAAAGTGGTGAAAGGGGAGAGCCCCCACTCCCAGTGACGATGCAGGCATGGTGGTGCTGGGAGCGGGGGCTATGTCCTGCTGCTGCACAGAGTAAGTCATGCCTGCATCACACCCCCCCTCCCTAAGCCAGCTGGGTAAGCAGCAGCAGGGCATAGGCCCCGTGGCTCCCCCCCACCAGGGCAGAGGCAGGCATAGACTGAGGAACCATGGGAGAAGCCCCCATGGCTTCCCTGTCTGGCCCTATCCCCTGCCCAGCCCAGCCTCCCGGCACTTTAAAAAAAAAAAAAAGCCCCATACTCACTGACTCTGGCAGTGGTGATCAGGGCCTCTGGGCACTCATGGCAGAGCCCCCCCTGCACAGCACAGGGCAGTGGGGAGCAGCAGGGATCACCCCCTGTACTTGGCACCTGTGTGGCAGCTGTCCCATGGCGCGGGTGCAGTGCAGCTCGGCAGAGTACTGCATGCTGTCTGGGAGCTGGGGCAGCTCCATGTGTCAGCCAGAGCCTGACACCGCTCAGCCCCAGAGCCTGGCACTCCAGCTCCCAGGCAGTGCGTGGCACACTGCTGAGCTGTGCTGCACCCATGCCTGGGGCAGCAGCCGCACAGGTGCCAAGCTGCATGGGGGGGCATCTGCCATGAGCACCCAGAGGCCCCAATCACTGCTGCTGCAGCCAGTGAGTGCAGGGCTTTTTGTTTTTTGTTTTTAAATGCCGGGACTAGGCTGGGGCCAAGCAGGGGATGGGGCCAGGCAGAGCAGCCATGGGGGCTTCTCCCACAGCTCCCCCCACCCAAGGAGAGGCAGGCAGAGCTGGAGGAGCCACGGGAGGACCTGCAGCTGCCCAGCTGTGCCTGCCTTTCCCTGACCGATCCGAATCTCCGAATCAGCGCCAAATCTCTGATTCTGATTCAGCCAAATCGAACGGGAGCAGTGATTCAAATCACTGAATTGAATCACTGTCCTCTGAATTGGCCAAATCCAAATTCAAATCCAAATCTGAATTGAATACTTCCCTACTTGCACAGAGCTACTAGTTAGGTGCTGTCGAGGTTGGTGAAATGTTCTAGCTTCTTAACGTTTTTGCTCTTTTAATGTCATGTTAGTACTTGACACGGAGGTTTTAAGAATGTTTACTTTTCAGTAATTGATCAGGGCTAGGGATAGACATTACAAACAAGCCGGTTTAACTGATCAGAAACTGGTTTAAATCTGTAACAGAACAGATGTTTAGTGCACATAAACCAGTTTGAAAATGGCTGAAACTGGTTTGAGATAGACCTGGTTGAATGTAGTATCAGACTTACCTGATTTGAGTTAAATTGGTTTATGCAATGTCTGTCCCAGACTCCTTGCTCTTCCTCAGAATCCTGGCATGCTCTCTGGGCTGGGCAGGGCTCTCTGCTCCACAGCAGAGCTGGCCCCTCCCCTCTGCTCCCTGGCTGGAGCTCCAGCAGAGACTGCAGGCATCTTCCTGGCTTCTCCCTGCTTAGCAGGGATTATTCCCCCCATCCCTATGCTTTACACAGAGACCTCTCAGCATTAGCTAGCAGACCATATGCTGACTACAGTCCATCCTGTGGGAGACGACAAATACAGATAGGCTTTTTAGAGCTAATCAACAGATAGCTGGTACTGTCCTTCCTTGGAAAAGCTGCTGAAGAAGAGTTTGAACTAATGGAGAGGCTTTGTTTTATCAATGGGTTGATAAACACTGAGTTAGGGGTGATACATTCCCTGCTGGGCTGCTCAGGATGTGGTGGGGGACATCAGAGCATCCTGCCAGGGCCTGGCCATGCCATGCCACGCACCCCACTCAACTCAGCACTGTAGAAGGGCAGAGAGGGCTGCTCTAGCATCCTCTGGCTTGTAGCCTGAGCCACTGCAGGCATGTGCCTGAGTTTTTTCAGTCCAGAGGGGATGTCTGTCCAGTTACAAGCTAATTTACCCTAGCCAGGTTAGACTAACCTGCAAAGATTGACTCAATTCAGGCTCAGGCTTTTTGAATGCCTGTCCCTAGCCCAGGAGTCCTGTTAGGCTGCAATTTTTGCCAGATCATCTGTTTTTGTTTTCAGTTTTTGGGGGTATTGCCTAACAATGCAATGACATTAGTAAGGTCTAGACCTTCTAGACATTTTCCTTCAGCTCATGCTATATCAGTGATCATTTAGCATATACACTTCATTATTCAATGTATATCAGTGCAGAATAGCAGCAAACAGAAAACGCAGCCCAGTTTCATACATCTCTCCACAGTTAATGAACCTTATCTGGCTGTTCATTCTTATAGAGAACTTTTCATCTAGGGTGATGGCATCAAAGTCATATATTTTAGTTAGAATTTTGTAGGATTAAAAGATATTCTCCAGTGTAAGTTATTATGGGATGGTAAACACTTTTTGAAAGTCAGTAAAATCAAGGACATGGAGAACCAGCTATTTTGTGCATTCTTCTATGATTGTCCTTAGGTGTGAATATCTGGCCTACACTGGATATCTTGGGCATAAAAAAAGTCTGTTCTTCTGCAAGTATTGCATCTACTGCCTCTATTTAACCAGGGTTAATTTTTTGCATGATCAGCCAGTTCTGCTTGATCTGCTCTGTCAGTTTTAGTTAGGGTGGTGGTGTCAAGAGCTTTTAGTATTTCTGCTGCAATTTCATCTTCTTTTGCTCCTTTTGCTCCATTGCATCCTTTGCTTTTTAGCTCCTTGATTGCAAGATTGATATCTCTACTGGACTGGGTTAAGATCAAGCTGTTTGGGTATGTTTATTTGACATCTGATGTTGAGGTGGGGCTCAGTCTAGTCAGGACTTCTTTGAAATGCTCTGCTTATCTGGCTTTTCTGTTGTACTTCAGTTGTAACCATGTTTCTGTCTTTGCTTTAGTTTGGCCCATTTCCTATTTTAAGATTTCCACATATGGTTTTAGAGCCTTGGTAAATGTCCCTGTGATTTCCTATCAGAGCAGCAGCTTCAGCTTTACCAGCTTTGTCAGGGAACTGAGTATTCATAATAACTAGGTCATGTGGCAAGTACAACTCAGTGAATCATTCAACACTTTGGTTGTTGATTCCAGCCCACCCTTTCCCACTGCTCTTTCCATTCCTTGGCTGTCACATTCCATTTCAGCATTTAAGTCACCCATCACAGGAAGTCTTACATTGTTGTTTTGTCACTCGCACATTGGTAGTATTTGTAGAACTCATCGTTGCTCCTGCTGTTGCATTCCTCTGTAGGACCAGACTAGCATGTTAGGAATATGGCTGAGAATCTGGCATATATGATACATTAGTTGCCTGGTTCCTAGTTGCTGAGTGATTTTTCTCCCGTCTGTCACAATAGGTTACTCCCTCTGAATGTTCATTGTCACTGCAGCCTGAGCAAATAAGGTACTGCTTCTCTTGCTGGAAGTGTTTCTCTTATCCACAGGTCAGTCTGCTCTTACTGATACCTAGGATTTCAAATCTTTAGCTGTCCCTCATCATCTGTGTTATTTTATTTTTTGTTATTAAAAATATTGTTCTCACATTCCAATAAGCAACACTGAAGAGTCTTCTTGTTGCCAACAAGTTTTTCAGGGTCCAGATTTCCTGAAGCTGGCTTCTACTGGGAGCCTTTCACCAAATATCATGAGGGATTGGCAGTATTCTTTCCTGAGCAGCCTTTAAAAAAAAAAATGGCAGCCTAATTTTATAAGGCTAAGTGGTAAGCCTTGGCTTAATTCTCCTCACACTGTCTAGGTTTACGATCAGCAACTACACCAAGATGCAGCAAGTGGGTTATCTTATAACTAGAGATGAATATACATACACACACCCTCCTCTATGTGTATTCCTATATATCATCTCTACAACACATACAATAATATTTGCATTTCATGGCTAAACCACTGGATCCTAAGACGTGATGAGTATATGAGGAGGGGGAGATCTGCTCTCCTACTTCTGCAACCATATTGGATGAAGGACATGAGATCAGGGCACTTATTTCCCACAGGGGGGTTGCCCATTAACATCAGATGATCATAAATCAAACAGAAGTCCATTTGTTCTTTCGGATAATGAGAACACTCTTACAGACAAACCTATTTGAAGACCAGCTCTCTCAAATCAACAGCAAACTAGCATAGCCTGCCAGCTGAGGCAGCAGTTTCTGTACCATACAAATAATGGTAAAATTAAATAAGAATTGCTTAAAATTAATGTGTGCTCAGACTAAGCCGATTTGGACACATTTTGTGATACCCTCTTTGAACACTGCTGTCTGTCCCACAGATTGCTGAAGCATTTGCTCTGCAATCATACTTCTGCTTCCTCCTCAGTGGCTGCTCATGGTGTGAGCCTTGTCCATTCAGGCTCTGCATGTTAGTGACTCGGCTCAGTGTATGGCCACCTGACTTGTTCATCTAGTAGTCCCATAATCAGAATGGGGGGGGGGGGTGTCCTTGGGGATAAAAGCAGGTGGGGCTGGCAGAAGGGGCGCATTATAGAGTTAGGAATTAAAGGTAGGAAAGTTAGCCAAGTGAGATTAACGTTATTACGGTGCAGATGCTAGTGCCTTCCTGAAATTTCAAGACCTACGCAGTTCTCAGGCCAGCTGCAAGGTTGGGTGGTGAGATTTATTGAAATATTTCAGTAAACACAAATGTATCTTTTGAAAAGCACAGAAAATCCACTGTGTCATCCAGCAGCTGGATAAAGCCATCTGTGGAACCTGAAGTGTGGCCAGAAAAAGTATCAGCAGCAAGGAAAAAAGGTTAAAGTTGACATGCACTATACAACGTTAAGAAATGTTAGTAAACCAGTTGCGGGTTCATGGCTCATGGCAAATTTGGGGGAAAGATTATAAAGCAACATAAGGAAAGGAAACAGAAGAGACAACTCTGTTCCTGCTACCATATTTTATCCTATTTCCTGGACAAAAGGAGGAGCTCAGAGAAGGAAAGAAAAATCAAATGTGATTTAAAAGGCATGGAACAGAGCTCTTCAAGAAGTCCATGGTCCTGGGGTTGGGAAGGAAGGGTCAGTCCTGTAGCTCTTTAATTTTTGCTGTGTGAGCAGATAGTAATCTGTCCAGCAATGTTCTGGCAGCTCCCCAAACCCCGGTAATCTGCCCAGCAACAGGGCTCTGGCCGTGTGCCAGCACTTGGTGATCTGCCCAGCAACAGTCAGAACCTTCCATGCTCAGCAGCAGATTGTTGCATGCTTGTTATTTTACTCATCTCGGTACAGGATTCATACCTTAAATAACACAAATAACAACCTCCCCCCAAAATGTTATTAACCAGTTCAGTTTATCAAGTAACACATATCACATTTAAAAATGCATCCCATACCATAAGGTACATAAAGAGAAATGTTTTCTTCCATCAACAGAACTCCCTCAACCTAAGTGAGCGACCACAGAGGAGTCTTGTGTTCTTTTTTTCCTTCTCCTTTCCAACTCTGACATTTCCAATGCAAGGTAATTATGAACCCAATTTGGCAAAACACTTAAGCATCTACTTAAATTTCATGGAAGCCAAAGGGAATTAAGTTTCTGGTAAAAGTTAAGTGCTTAAAGTGCTTTGCTGTATTGTGACCTAATTATAGACATAACAAAATACTTGCTATTAATGATGTTGTTTAGTATCACTGATAAAGTTATGAAGAAGCCTTCTTTTTTTCTCTTGACTATGTTTATAAAAAACAAACAACACCCCCACAACAAAATCTCATTTAGAACTGAAATTTACCAAGCTTAGTTTCAACCCTTGGATGTTTTTTTCTCCATTTGAGAAATATCTTTAAAAGCAAATCTACTAAAGGAAAATCTGAGTGATGGAGAAGTAAAATAGATATAACTTTTCAGAATAAAAATAGAATATGTACTTTTTTTTTTCTTTTTCACACATCACTATCTCAAAAACTGCTAAGCTAAAAGCATTTCAGATGACAATGTTGAACTGAGGGCAGAGGCAGGACAGGTAAAGAAAATGAGGGTATGGAAATGGAAATCACCACATTTGAAGTGGAAGCAAAACTCAAAGAGTTTAACAGAGTCCACTCAGGAGGACCAAATAATCTGTATCCAGAATTCTGAATGGCACATGAAATTAGATCTGATACCAAACATTTATTAAAAATCCTGCTATCATATGATTAGCAAGCATAATACTTATATTCAAAGAAGATTTTCTTAAAAGTGCTCCAAACAACTAAAGGTGTATTCATCTGACCTAAACACCATACAACATTTTAGAACAAGAAATAAGTCATTGAAGACATGGGAATAAATAGGAAATGAGATAAATTACAACATGAATTTATTAAAAACAGGTCATATCAAATTAACCCAATCACTTTATTTGGCAAAATAATTAAGTTTACAGATTAGATTGACTGCATTTCTGCTGTCTAAAACATTTGATACTACATGGGTAGACGGTAGGCAAGGTGGCACCTTAGACTTACTGGTTCAGAGATGTATGAGTTTTCATAGGCAACAACTTACCTCATCATATGCTAGGATGAAGGTGGAAGGGTGTAGGTTGTAGCCGTGTTGGTCTAAGGACATAGGCAGACAAGGTTCCTTGGGTGAATTTGATATCTTTTATTAGACCAACCCAAATAGTTGGAGAATAGTTATTAAGCAAGCTTTCAAGGTCAAAATCCCTTCGTCAGGCTAAGGAAGTTTCAGCAGTTGGTGTGTGCTCTTCTACTGGATTTCAGGCAAATATGGCTAATCACCTCAGTACTACATGGGAAATCACTAAGATGGGGAAGATGGGTGTTGGTATGATAATTGTAAGGAAGGAAAGGAACTGATTAATGGGAAACTAAAACAGGTTGTGTTGAAAGGGGAACTGTGAAGTTGAGAGAGAATATTAGTTAAGTTTGTGGTGAAGTAGGAGGTCCCCAACCAGCCACAGTGCTGGTCTCCCACTGCCTCTGGGCATGCCGCCCACCTCTCTCGCCTGCCATGCCTTGCTGTTAAGTAATTAGGTGGGAGGCTGCCCTTCAAGGGCCCTGATGTCTAAGGGCCAAAAGTACATGCTCCTACCACCCCTTAAGGTGTCCCATGACTGGCAGGTGTTGCCAACAGCTGTGCTAAGCTCTGACCTGAGGCCCAGCCCAACTCATCACAGTATTGAGTCTTTCATTCTGCCCTGCTGGGGCCACACTCATACCACCTCCCTCTCACAGAGGCCTCTCACTCTCCACCATCTCTCACCTGGCCTATTTCATCCCGCCCTTCCTGGGCCTTGTTCATACTGCCCCTTCTCTCCTGGGGACCACATTCACCCTGCCCTCACCCAGAGTGTCCTCGGGCTTGCTAGTCTTCACTCCCCAGCCAGCAAGTGCACAGCCTTTTGAGCTGCTCGGTGGCAGCTGTGGGCTCAGTGTGGCAGCTGCAGGGTGATGGCCATGGTTACCAGTAACCACCTCTCCCCACCACCTCTCCTCCCTGCTGGCTCTTGTTGGGGGGTGAGGTGGGAGTGCTCCAGCCCCTGGCTCCAAGGAACAGATTGGGGGAGGTGAGGCCAGTGCTGCTGGCCTCACTCCCTGGCTCCGTCTCCTCTGTTATGGCAGGGCTCCAGTCCCCACCATCCACCTCTGCCTCCAAGGAGCACAGGGGAGACAGGGACCAGGAGATGGCATGGTCCCTGCCCTCTAGCCCCTCACTCCCCCCTGTCATGGCAACGCTCTGCCATCTGTCCTGTCCATCTAGAGCACTCTGATTGGCTGCCAAGACAGACAATCAGAGCGCGAATAAAGCATTATGGACAGACAGACTAAGGCTTTTATAATATTAGAATACTAGCAAATTGCCTGTCATGAATGAAGGTGGGGCTGGGACAGAGCACTGCCACCCAGCTTCCCACAGTGTCGCCACTCTGCCTCCAGCCCTGTGTGCCCCCCTACCCCCCAAGTCCCTCCCCACCCCCTGCATCTGGCCCCGTGCAGCCCCCTCACCCCCTGCCTCCAGCCCCATGCTCCTCCCTGCCCCCTGCATCTGGCCCCCTGCAGCCCCCCTACTCCCTCCCTCCCCTCTACCCCCTGCCTCTGGCCCCATGCTCCCCTTGCCCCCTGCATCTGGCCTTGTGTGCCCCTTCCACCCCCTGCATTCCCCTCACCCCTTCCACCCCCCCATCGCTTGTGTCCAGCCCTGTAGGTCCCCCACCCCTTGCCACTCCAGGTGTGGCCCCCATGAACTCCCCCACCCCCTGCCATTCCACCCTCCGCTGCCACTGGCTCCCAGGAATGGTGGGGAGGGGAGATTGCACACAGCAGCAGCTGCTGACACCTGACAGCAGCAACATGCCCCTCCTCCCTGCTTCCCTCCCTCTCTCCTCCCTCACTCCCCGCACCCTCCCCCTCTCTGACGGCTGTTGTTGGGGCTGGGTGGCAGTGGTGGCAGCAGGGGTGGGGTGGCAGTGGCAAGGGGGCTGCCACCAGAAACCTCCTTCCCACTCCCCTCCCTCCCATCTTCCCCACTGCCTCCCCCTCCCTTCTGGCTGTTGTTGGAGGGAGGGAGCAGCATGGCAGCTCCCTTGCTCCCTTACCCCCTCTATCCATAATGCTCCAGGCCCTCGCAGCCAATCAGCACATACCCTTTCAGCAGTGCACGCCAGAGCATTATGGACAAACAGACAGACAGACAAAGGCTTTTATTATATTAGAATTTTCACAAATGACCTCAGCACAAAAAAGAGTAAGAGTGTGCTAATGAATTTGTAGATGTGGGATAAATGTTAATATTACAAAGTGTAATCTCATGCACTAACAACAAAAATTTCCACTGTAACCTATAGGCTTATCAGTTGGGAATGACAAGGAGAAGAAAGATTTGGTAAATTAGTTGGTTGCAGGATGACCATGAATCACTACAACACAGCTATGAAAAAGGCAAATATGGTCATACAATGATATCAGGTAAAGTATTTCCAGTAGAGATAAGGAAGTATTAATGTTATCATGTAAGGAACTGGAAAGACCTCATCCAGTGGTCTTTCCAGTAGTCTATCTATATAGAATACTGATCACCTATGTTCAAAGAAAATACATTCAAATTTAACACAAGTCCTTCCTTTAACTATTTAACAACAGGACAAAAGAAACATCACATAAATCACTTTCAGGTCAACACATTTTTATTTAAAAATCACAATTTTCTGCCAATCTCCAACTTAAGTATCATAATTTTCAGTTGCAAAAGAAATAGTTTTGAGAAAGAACTGTCCTAATGCATTGCTGACCTATTTAAACCAACCCTGCGGAAAACTGTCTTCAGGCAAACACTAGCACAAGAAGAGGTGTCAGCTCATCCTGCATTACTGCATTTATCTCAAGGAGGATATAACTTAAATGCCTCCAAGGGCCAGTTTAAAAGATTAAAACCTCATACCCTGTCCCCACCTTTTTTTTTTAACAATACAAAAAATTCCTCCCTCCAAGTAAATAAGTGGAGAAAAGACAACAAGAATTATAAAACTTAACATACCTTACAGTAACAATAATTTTGCACTGTAACACAAAATATTTTATTATTAATTATTCAGTTGTTTTTATATCTAGATATGAAACATCAGCAGTGTAGATGAATTACCTATAAAACATCTTCATATTTGCATCTCCTGATTTGCTATGCCAGATTTCAGTCAAACTTTATTAACCTGGTAGTGTAAGAGAGCTGCACTGTATTTGGAATAAATGTAAAAAGCAAATGAGCTCCTTTGTGGAACAGACTGACAAAGTACCTGAGAGCTTCCACACTCAATGAAGGCTACACACAAGGCTGGAATAGCTGAGCTATGCAGCTGAAGAGATTCCCTGGGGTTTAGAGAATAAATGCAGAGGTGAAAGACTGAATGGAATGAAGCAGCATGTATGTGAGAGCCTGTGGACACAGCATGACTACTATGAAGAAAACTATCCTGGATTTTAATACATAGAAAATTATTCTGTCATAAGGAGCAGACACATAACCACTCTCCTACAATGTGTGGCAGTAGACACTACTACGAATCTAGCTACTAGATGCTAGGGAGCTATTTTGCATTAAGCAAATGAAATTGCCTACTGGAGCAAACATGTTGCAGACTACGTCGTAAAGTTATTACATAGAAAAGTTACTATACATTAATTCAGGGATAAATTAACCTTGAAAAAAGTGATGTATTGTGTAGTAGGACTGTGAACTGTGTGTTCATTCTTCCTTATATGTACTAAACGTGTTGTGTGTCTGCACTCTGAGAAGTCAGAGAACCAGAAAGCTAAGGACTTGACCCTGAGAATAAAAACCCAAGAGACAGGGCCTTGGTAGATTCAGTGGAATATGGATTAATGTAATTATTGATCATTGCATATACAAATCACACAGAGGTTCTAGTAAAATCATGAACAATAGGCCTTGCTGACTAGAACTAACTATGTTATCTACAGCTTAAGTAGAAAAGTTAGAAGTGTTAGTTCTTCGGCACATCAGAAGACCAACAGATGGAAAACAATGGAAAAGATTGGCATGGGACACCAAAACAGAATCAGAGTGACCTGGTAAACAGGTTCCTCTATCTGGTAGGAAGATATTTACCAATATTTGGTAAAACCTGGATGTGAAGTAAGTTAATTAGGCTGGGGACAGACATTACACATAAACCAGTTCAAGTGATCAGAAACTGGTTTAAACCTGTAACAGAACAGATGTTCAGTGCACATATACCAGTTTGAAAATGGCTGAAACCGGTTTGAGATAGACCTGGTTGAATGTAGTATCAGACTTAACTGATTTGGGTAAACTGGTTTATGCAGTGTCTGTCCCAGACCCCTTGCTGGTTTAAATTAAAGCAGACTCCCCCAGCATTCCAGCATGCTTTGCAGCTCTGGGCAGAGTTGGCCCCTCCCCTCTGCTCCCTGGCTGGAGCTCTGGCAAAGACTTACAGGCACAGCAGGGTCTGCCTGGCTTCCTCCTGCACCATCCCCACCCCCTCGCTGCTCAAACAGGGATCCCTCCTTCCTCTCTCCCACAGCATGGACCATAGCCAGCATGTGGTATGTTAGCTAATGATGAGAGGTTCCTGTGTAAGGCATACAGGACAAAGGCAGACAGGATAGTGTCAGCTTAGGGCTTTTTGGAGCTAATCAGCAGGTAGCTGGTAACGTCCCTCTGTTCCTCCCTTGGAAAATATTGTTTAAAAAGATCTTGAACTAATGAGAGAAGCTTTTGTTTTGCTGATGGGCTAATAAATGCTGTGTAACTACCTGCTGTGTAAGTAAACATTGTGTAACTTCCTGCTGGTTCCATCACTGATCCAGTACAGGTGCCCTTATCAGAGCATCCTGCTGGGGCCTAGCCTGCTCCCCCCCTCCACAGCTCAGCACTGTGGAAGGGAAAGGAAGGCTGCTCTAGTGCCCCCTGGCTTCTAGCCTGAGCCACTGCAGGCATGTGCCTGCATTTCCTCAGTGCAGAGGGGATGCCTGTACAGTTACAAACCAGTTTAGCCTAGCCAGGTTAGACTAACCTGCACAGATTGAATCAATTCAGCCTCAGGATTTTTGAATGTCTGTCCCTAGCCTAAAAAACCTTGTAGCGATTGGTAAGAGCCAGTGTGCATGCTGCAAACATGAAATTGTATTGATTAATGTATATAAAAGGGCTTGGGCACCTGAGATACTTCATACTGAGCTAGGGATTATGTTCCATGCTGGGACCAAATATGCAAATAACTTGGCTAGCACCATGTACGGGCTGGTCACGGATGCCAGTGTCCAAGTTTGCTTGTAGACACTAAACCTGGCTGAGCTCTTTGGCCGCATCCAGATAATCACAGCTGTGTGGTATGTAGCACCGCAGACCCATCTGCAGCACCACATATTGCACAGTCAGGCATTTCCCATACTGCTATGTTGCAGCGTGGGTTGTTTTTTTTTTAACCCCTGGAGATCCACTCTCCCACAATGTCTGGCACTAGACACTACTACAAGTCTAGCCACTAGATGGTAGGGAGCTATTTTGTAAAAACCTGCACAGAAAAAAAGTGGGGCAGCACACATGGCAACAGCACATGCCACCCAAAACTGGAGCCTGGCCAGCCAGAGCCACACTCCAGGTGCTGAAGACTCCAAGCTGCAGGAACAATGCAGCTGCAGCTTCCCCAGCCCCCAGGACCCAAGGTAAGGCTTCTGGGGCCAGCAACTGTGCTGACTTCAGCTGCCCCTACCCCACCCAAGGTAACCAGAGGGTGCATGGCATGGGTTTTTCCCGGGGACAAGTAGCAGCGGCAAAAGGTGTCCCGCTGCTAGTTTTTCCCAGGGAACCAAAGGTCCATGCTACTCTGGACGCAGCTTTTATTACTAAGAGCCAAAGGCTTTTTTGTAACAATGTGGTTGTTAGGGGCTCAGCATCACAGATGGTATTCTGATAATGCACTCACAAACCATCCAAACTGAGGGAGCCTGGCATAACCAGTCACACCTAATCTGACTAATGCTATTAACAGAGTCAGATAGGATTGACAGAATGCACCCTGACAAAATTGGTGACTCCCTGGAGTCCATACTGACAATCCCAACATTGATGGAGACCTACAGGGATAAAATGCTGGCTGGCAAGAGGCTTAGAACTCTGAGCCAAGAAATGGTGTCCTAGTGTTTGAGTCCAATTGCCTTATTAAGTGTAACTTGGAATTAACGTAATATTTTGAATGTAGTATTGTCACCCATGGTAAAAAAAGAAAAAAAGGCAAAGAAACTCTTTCCTCAATTTCAGTTGTCTCACAATTTATTGAATGAAGCAGGGTTCTTTCCAGTTCCTGCAAGATTAGACATTGCTTAAATCATATCCATGTACATACCAGTTCTTAACTTGCCCTATGTAGAATCTAAACACCTCAGAGTTCTCCCCTTTGAGGCCTGGGGTCTCTAAGGCATGAAAGATATACAAGACCCATTTCAAAGACTCATTGATAATGTTTTGTAGTAAGCTAACATGCTTCCTACAGCTTTATGAAAATAAACCAAAACACCATTTTTCCTCTGGAGTGTTTTGCAAGTGGGTCCAAAACTCTTGTTGGCTACAAAGGACCAGCTTACAGGATCATTAGTTCCAATTTATTGTACAGGATGTGGAGTTAGTCATGAGGGGTACTGGTCACTGTAACATGCACTGAAACACACATACAACTGCTGCAGTAATAGCAGAGCACTGATGTTGGTTTATAACTATCCAAGGAGGTGGGGTCTGAAATCGATGGCCAGTCAAAGCTTTCTCCAAGGCGATGTCTCCTTTAGAAGGGGGTCACTGGTTGTCATTCTGGTCAGTAGGTTGGGTGCTGATCGGATCAAGGAAGAAAGGGTACCATCAGGAGTCACGCTTCACTGACTTTTATCCCTCTCTGGCAGAGTTCTATGATCCCCCAGCCTTTGGGCTCGCCCAATCCAGAGGTCACTGACCCTCATATGACATTCTTTGAATGTTTCTTGACAGGTGTCAAGTCACCCGGGTCTGCGTGTGCAGTTGCGGGAGTTGGTCCTTGATTTTGATTGACTCAGCAGTGGTATTGTTATAGGTTACAGGAATAGTCAATAGGGTGGGTGCTCAATTCCAGAAATTGGTCTTCAGCTTTTATTAGTTCAAATGGATACATTGTTGCATGTAGAATAGAGTTTCAGGCACTGATGTTGATACTTTCCTCTTGACAACTTGTGGGTAGGACCTGTTAATTGCCATTTGTTAACTTGTAACCACAGCTGGTTCTGCCTATTATTCAATCACCCATTCACTCAGACTTACTCTCATTCACTCAGGAGACCAGCCCAATACAGAGAAAAGGTGGCAATACAATTCCAGTAATTACAATTGCAATGCAATCAGCAATTCTAATAGTACAAGGAAAGACTTACTCTAAAAGAGAAACATATTCATTAAAAGTTTTAAAGTATAAAATATAATGCCATGGCAAAATGTGAGAAAGATGCAGAATAACACAATGTACAAAACATAGCATCCTATAAAATACCTATTAAAAATACAATTTCATCACTTTTATTCTTATAATGGAAGGAGAGGAGAAGAGGAGGAAAGGAGGAAGGAAGAAAAGGTAGAAGGAGAAAAGAAGAAACATGCATCGAAGGGGAGTGCAGGCAAAGGGGCTTCTTGTTACACTCTTAACCTACCAAGATTTGCCTAGCAAGTTCTTTTCACCTCAGCAGTGGACCTCTTTATCTGTGGAGCAGACCTGCCTACAAAAAAAGGCTACAAATAATTTCCATATAAATGTATAGATACAAATATGCAAAGGTACACATATTCTTAAAAGTAGACACTTCATGGCAAGTGTTTCTAGAACAGTCTCTACTAGAGCTGTGCGAAGCTTCAGTCACTAATTTGATTTGGAGGAGATTTGGCCCAATTTGGCGGCTGAATCTCCAAATCGAAATCAAATCAGGAGATCCATTAATCTCTCCAAATCGAATTGGAAGCCTCAGCAGGTCTGTGATGGAACCTTCAGCAGTACAAAACCAAGGGAACAACACTCAACAAATGCACTTAAGTGCATTGTCACCATGACTGACTTGTCAACATGCTGGTTCCATGGGACAGCTAGGAATTGGACTGCAGGATGGCAATATCAAATACAATAATGGGTCACTCAGTGGAATTGCCTTGTTTTTATAGGCTATAAGCAATTTGGGGCAGGACTAGGCCATCTTTTGCCTGTACAGCGCTTATGAACTTCTGGGTGATACTGGGCGCATCTACACGTGCATTTGCTGAACATTAAATTTACTGCACAGTAAAAGGAATCAGGCCAGTGTCTACACATGCAGGCATTAAAGCAGAGTAACACTGTGTTTGGACTACCTTGGGAGTAAAGTTAGTCCCAAGTCAGTCCACACACAGTGTTACCACAGTAATGCATCTACATGTGTGTTACTGTGCAGTAACTAATCAGGCGTAAATTTGTTATCTGCATGATGCAGGTAGCAAATTTATGCCCAAGTCGGTATAAGTCACCATAGTTACTGCACAGTACAGGCATACATGTGTAGACGTGTGCCTGTACTGCACAGCAGTAATTTTCAGTTACTGCACAGTTACTTAAGTTACTGTGAAGTAAATGTGCACATGTAGACACACCACTGTTGACAAAAAAGCAACACATACTTATCTACTTAGCTGTCTTTCTGGGTATTCTTCTTGATTTCCTGTTCACGCAATACTTCCAGAATTCCCAAAACCACAGGAAATTTGAGGTAGGTAGTGCATACTATATTTCCTTTTTTAACAAAGGAAGCTGCAAGTTCTCAATCACCATATCTAGGGACTTATTTAATTCATAGTTTCTGTGAGAATATGCAGTATCCACGATTGCTGGGAAATATTCCATCAGCCATGACTTCCCACAAAATCATCCCTCCCCACAAAAGCATATTATTTATATAATATGCTATTTGAGAATCTCCCAATCCTTGCCACTGTAGAACTAAAACTAATTTTGCTTTCATAGAATTATTAATAAGACATCCAATATTGCTTATTTTTCTACTTCTTTATTTTTAAAATGTTATTTTCATTATGTAAATTAGTTTAAGTTGAAACTTATGATATAATTATATAAGTCAATAGGTTTTAAGTATTTTTATAGGTCAATAGGTTAAAGATGTTTAAATGTAGTTTTTTGTATGGATGTGGTATGTATGTGATTAAACAGAGGAGGAAATGGACAATAGAAAATGCTAACACCAAAAGAAATGTCACACCTGCAAGAAACTGCTGAAGATGCAAACAGAAAAACCCGAAGCAAGAATCCACCCAAAATCTGAATGTCACATCTAACCACAAACGTGCAGCTGATACCCCTGACCCAATGAGCAAGTCATAGGTGGGCAGCTGACATCTCCTTAAATGAACTATAAAAGATGGTGAGACCAAGAAGACTTCAGGTGATTTTCTGCAATGATGACAGGAGCCTCGGTACACATCCAATAAAAGTCCCGCTCTGCCCTTGGGCTTAGCTTGGCTGACCACCAAGTTAACTCGAGCAACTAAGACTGGTAACATCTCACAATGGAAGAACCTGCTGATGCGTGTGTATATGTATATGTATGAATGTCTGTCCTAGGTCTTTCAGATATTTTAGGATTTAATTTTCAACTTCTTCTATTTGTAGTAAGACCCTAATAGTCTGATGTATTTGTAGTCGCAATAAATGCAGCACATTGCCTTATACCCCTGGTAAAGATCTTGCTTGGTTTTTTTTAATACACAGTATGCCTTATGCGTACAACACCACAATATTTAGACAATGTGACAATCCCTACAGCCACTCTCATATGCTTGAGACTTAGTGTCTGTAGTGATGGCAAGACCTCTCTGCCAATCTCCGGCAATGGCAGGACCTCTCTGGCAGTCTATGGTGATGGCAGGGCCACTCCACCAATCAGCAGTGAAGGGCAGGTCCACTGAGAAATGCCCACAAAATTGGCCCTTTATGCTGTGAGCAAGCCACAAAAATAGCTTTGTCTCACCATGAGTTAAGTAGGTCCCTAACTATAGTGTATAATGCATAAACTAAGTATTCTGATGGGCTGCCACCGGTTCTTACAGATGCGTATAGAATTGTATAATCGTGTTGTTCAGGAATTACTAATGCTTTTCTTGACAAAGAGGTTTTGAAATTACATAAAATCACATAAAACTTGTGTATGTCAGATAAAAATAGTTGTCACTTGACCCGGAAGCACTGCCTCTCTCAAAGTATGATTTCTTCCTACAGGAATATTGTTGTGGTGGAATCTCTTCAGTGACCTCTTAAAAGAAGTCACTGAAGAGGAAATAGACTTTGGGAAAAAAAAGACAGTGTGCCAGCACAGAACATATTTATATAATTTAGATGGGTTTGCACACCAAGGTAAGTTATACTAGTGGCTGGAGCAGACAACTTGAAAAAACTCTCAAAAGCAGTAGAAACTATTGTAGTGCCTCATCACTACATGGCAGGGGAGCCAATAATGGCCCCTTTGCACTGAGCAAAGGGCTACCCTGGGGTGAAATGGACTAGAACAGTGGATATGTGACCTGTACTCCACTGTACAATTACTCCTGACTTTCCAAGGGATAACTTTACCCTGGCAGGGAACAATTTACACTAATCAGCAGGGCTGTACATCATGTGCCTGCCCCTCACAACCAGAGGAAATAAGCTGTGGGTTGCCATGCTGTGTAAAGGAATCAGTCAAATAGAGAAGAGGATGGGAGTGGCAGGGGTGGGGGTAGTCATATAAAAGGAAGAAGGGGAATAAACCAAACAGAAAGATAACATTTTTTTTGTAGTTTCACTGGATGGAACATTGTTGCTAAAATAGGACAGAATCAGTTATTTATGTTTTTATATGTGCGTTTGACACTGGGTTGTCACCAGTTTGACCTAGCGGGCAGGCCACTGGGGGCAGAAGCCAAGCCACAGACTATGTTAGAGAGCAGGAATCAGAGATTAGGTTACTGGATCCAGGGGAAATCCAGGGGCAGGGTCTGAGTCACAAGCCAAAGTGAAGTTTAGCAATCAAAGACTGAATTACCAGATCTGAGGGAAAATCCAGAAGCTGGAGTCCAGGAACCAAGAAAGCACACTCAGGAAACCAGATCCAAGGGGAAATCCAAAGCCAGAGTCCAGGAACAGAGCCAAACAAGCATCAGGAACCAGGAAGCCAGGAGTACCATATCACAGAAACTTGCCAAGACAGCCTTTAAGCAGAAACTATTGACTGTCTGTCACTACAGCTGGAGCTAAATGGGGAAACTGCTTTCCCAGCAGTCTTTCAGGGGGCCCAGAAAGTGGCCAGCTGGAGTCATTAGCTGAGTTAGACCTCACAGTCAAAGCCTTAGGCAGGTGTGGCCCACTAAGCAATTAGCCCAGGCTGCCTGTTAAGGCCCTTGATCATGAGTGGATCCCTGGCTTTTGTGGAGCTATGCCGATCTAGATCAGCAGATCTGGCCCACCCTTCTTCTTATACCCAGCCTCCAAAGGTGGAGGCAAGTGGCAACAGCACCACAGCTGCCCGTTTTCACTCATCTAGCAGAGGACCAACACTTTGGGACCTTCTTTGAGTCCTAAAATAATTTAAGTAGCTTAAGCTACTTGAAAACCTTTAAGTGCCCAGCTGCTTAAAGACTACAGCTATTTAAGCTGCTTAAGACACTTGAGGATGTTGGCATGTGTCTTGGCATTGTAGCATAACATCTTGGTCTGTGGATCAGTCATTCCGCCTTGAGTTTATAGATCTGAGCAGAGAAATTGCAATGATGGAGCAAACCTGCATAAATGCCACCTGGCTATGTTTCCTTTGCTTTTTTATTTGCCACCTGGCTATGTTTCCTTTCCTTTTTTTGTATTGGTTCCCTTCACCCTGGAATTAAAAATGCCCTCAAAAAATCACATGTGGCACAAGGTCTTGAAGCCCTTGCAAGTCCTCTAGCTACGTGCACATACTTTGATGTTGCAGGTCTCAGTAACAGTTATGTGTGTGGAGCCACTATGACACCTGGCCACTTGCATGGAAAATCCCCTTATGCCTCACTACTATCTTGGCTAAAAGATATTTCTAGTCAATCTTTTATTTAGTATCCAAGCCTTGTTTGGATGTCTAAAATTCACGGGTACTTTTAAAATAACATAGGCAGGCAAGGTCCTTTCAGTGGATGTGATATCTTTTATTAGACCAACTGAGTAGTTGGAAAACATTTTTGGCAAGCTTTCAGTCAAAGTCACCCTTTGTCAGGCGTGGGGAGTCTCTGATGTTCTGAGACTCCAAGAAATGAAAGAAGCTAAAAGTGTGGCAGGATGTCAGTGAAAATGTAAATAGGTAGAATTAGAAAGACAAAAGGTGAGGCAGAGTGGTGAAGCAGTAAATAGGTTGAATTAGAATGTGAATAGGTGGAGTTAGAAAAACAAAAGGTGGGGCAGAGAGGTGAAGCAGAGGTAGGGAGGGGAAAGAGAGCAGGGGAAAAAAGGCTGAAGGGAGACATTTCAGTGACAGAGAACAAGGTAGAAAAGAGGCTGTCAGGCAGGTACCTGGTGAATCAGATGTCAGGCAGGTTGTAATGTGTAATAAAACCAATGTCTGTATTGAGTCCATGATTTTTTGTATCCAGTAGATTTATAAAGTGAAGTTTGTAGGCTCATCTACTGAAGGTGTTACGTAGGTTCTCTTTGAGGATTACAACTGAGAGATTGGAGAGGGAGTGATTGTCCTGTGAGAAGTGTGCCCCCAGAGGTAGTTGGGTAGTCTTGTCTTTGATAGATTTTCAGTGTGCATTCATTCTGGTGTGCAGTTGTTATTTGGTTTCTCTAACATATTTTCTCTCAAAGCATTTGTTGCACTGGATGAGATATATAACATTTCTGGAGGTGCAGCTGTAAGATCCAGGAATGGTGATGATTCTGTTGTGGGGTTTAGTTATAGTGGGGATGGTGGAGATACGTTGGCAGGTTTTGCATTTCTTGTCCTGGCACGGTCTGGATCCATTTGTCAATGTGGTTTGGGTCATAGGGAGTTTGCTTCTGGTGATGAGGTTAGCAAGGTTCGGTGCTTGTTTGAAGGATGGGTGGTTCTGGAAATATCTCTTTAAGAACTAGGTCTTCTTCTAGTATGGGTTGCAGTTATTTGAGGATTTTCCTTGTAGGTTCCAGGGAAGGGTGATATGTCCTAACTAATGGTGTGCAATTCATGGGGATTTTCTTGTTATGCTGCAGTAAATCTCATCGTGGTATCCAGCTGGCTCTTTCAGAAGTGTGATCTATCTCTCTGGAGGAGTATCCTTGTTGGCTGGAGGCCCTTTTGAGATTAGTGTGGCGGTGGTCACGGATATTCTCCTTACTGCAAATTCAGTGGTATCAGAGAGCTTGGCTGTATATTATAGCCTTCTTAGTGTGTTTGGGGTGATTTCTGGTTCTGTGTAGATATATGCATGTTGATCTGTGGGTTTCTTATATACAGTGGTTTCAATTTTATCATCTTGGACACTGATCATAGTGTTCAAAAAGGAAATGCTATATAGTATATAGTATTCAAGTGATAGTCTGATGGGGGGGTGATGATTGTTGAATTCTTGGTGGAAATATATTAGAGACTGCAGGGTTTCAGTCCAAATGATGAAGATGTCATCTATGTATCTCAGGTATATTAATGGTTTGATGGTACAGTTTTCAAGGAAGTCGTCTTCTAGGTGGGCCATAAAAAGGTTGGCATATTGTGGGGCCATTTTGGTTCCCATAGTTGTGCCCATAGGATGGAGGAAGTGTTGGCTGTTGAAATGGAAGTTGTTGTGTGTGAGGATGAAGTATATGAGTTCAGTGATATTCTGAGGTCTGGACTCTGATTTGTAATTTTGTTCTTGTAGAAATTTGAGGCAGGTTTGTATGCCATCCTGGTGTGGGATTTTGATGTATAGGCTAGTGAAATCCATGGGGGCTAGGAGGGTATTGCTGGGAAGGTGATCTATGTTTTTAAGTTTTCGCAGGAAATCAGTTGCATCTTGGACGCAACTCAGTCTTTGGGTGACTAGCGGATTTAAGATAGATTTGATGAACCCTGATATTTCTTCAGTTAGAGTTCCATGGTTTGAAATTATAGGTCTGCCAGGGCTTCCTTGTTTGTGGATTTTAGGGAGAAGGTAAAAGGTCCCTGGATTGGGTAGAGAAAGGATCATGATCTGAAGATTTTCTTGTAGTTCCAATGGAAATGATGTGTTGATGGTTTTATGTTTTGAGGAGAAAAGGGGGGGTAGGATCTTCCTCTAGTTTTTTATAGTAGGTAGAGTTGGAGGGATGTCTGTTGGCTTCTTTTATGTAGTCTTCACAGTTAAGGATAACTATAGCTCTTCCTTTCTATGGCCCTTCTTTCTGAGATTCTATGGCACTTCTTTCTGAGAGGGAGAGATTGTTATAGTGGTGTTTGTTGCTGAGTATTTCATTGATCATTCTTTCTCTGAAGCAGTCAATGTAGCAATCAAGGTTTGAATTTCATCCACTGTTAGGTGTCTAATCTGAGGGTTTTGGGGATTTTTAAGTCTTGATTTTTTTTCTTCGATGTTGTCACCAGATAAATTATTTTGGTTGTGGAAGTATTCCTTCAGATGGAGGCAGTGGAAAAATTCCTCTAGCTCTCTGCACTGTAGTATCTTATTTGGGTGTTTTTCTGGACAGAAATTAAGGCCTTTGGAGAGGACAGATTTTTCAGCTTTGGTAACTGTGTGTGTGTGTGGAGAGACTGATAATATTAGAGGGTTGATCGATTCCTTCTGTTTTCTCGGGTATGATGTTGGAGTGTTGTGCAATATTGGTGGTGTACTTCTGAGGACAGTTTTGTGGCAGGGAAAGTTACTCCTTTAGTAACTGGTTCCATTTCTTCTATTTGTGTTGGATGGATTCTGTAATAAATCTTCTGTAGTCTTGCTGTATATGTTGTATAATGTTTGGGGAAATATCCGGATTCATTTCTTGTACGTGCTTGTAGCATGTGTTGATTTTCTTCTTGAGGTGTTTTCTTTTGGAATAGAGCATGTGAAGGAGATGGTTTCTAAGTTTTTCTGGAGTTCTCCTGAAGAGTTCTGCAGTAGGGCTCTGTGAAGATTTGGGTGCTGATTTGATTTGGAGGAGATTCAGCCTGATTCGGTGGCTGAATCTCTGAATCCGAATCGAATCAGGGGACCAATTAAAAGGTCTGAATCAATTCAAAGCTCTCCAAATCAATTCAGAAAAGATTCAGAGAGCTTCGGTGATTCGGGCAGTCCCTGCTTGTTGCAACAGGGAGCTGGACCCAGACTCCATTCCAGTCCACAACTGGAAAATTTTGCCTACCCCCAATGTAAACTGCTTTTAGATTAGGGATATAAATATTGTTTAAGTAATTACCCATTTAAACTCCTCTAATGATACTGGTTAAATGGTTAACGGATAACATATACTGCGCACATGGGGCAGGTCCCCTGTGCCCCCCCTTCATCTGAAGACCTTCTCGCAAAGTGAACTGGAGCACTCCCCTACCCCTTCCCCACCCAGCAACAACAGCAGCAGCATCTCCTCTCACCTTCTGCTGCTGCAGCCTGGGTGGGGACTGACCACATGTACTTACTTGTTCTCCCATACTCACTGGTCTCCGTGCAAGTGGGGAAGAGCCTGTCCTGTGCTGCTCCAGCCCGGTTGCCAGCTGTGCTGCTGCCCCCAGCCACACTCCCGAGGGAGGCGGGCTGCCTCTGACCTGCTGGGACTGGCTGCAGCAGCACAGGCTGGGGAGGGGATGGCAACAAGCCCCACAGTCCACAAGAAGCCGTGGGCAGGAACAACTGGTAAGGGGCTTTCCCAGCCTGCTGTAGCCACTGGCACACAGCTGCCTGGGACCAGCTGCAGTAGAGCAGTGGGGAGGAGGCAGAGCCACATGCTTTAATAGACAGGTGGGGCTTCTTTTTGACTACTTGCTCCATCTTTAATGGGTATTAGTGTCTGCTCCCCGCTCTTCCCTCCTTCCTGCCATCTGCTTGTGCAGGAAGAGAGGCAGTAGTGAAATCACTGGACAGACAGGCAGGGGTTTTTTGACAGCTCACTCCATTTTTAAGGGTACCAGTCCCCACTCTAGTGTTAAACAGTAACTGTGATACATTACCGGTATAAAGATACTTACTGTTTACCTGTTTAAATGTTTAACCGTTCACAACCCTATTTTTTATATGAACTAAAAACCAAAACTCTCCGTCTGGATACCTCTCCTGAATACCTCAGGACAGTTAAGAATTGAATCCAGATCCTGATCTAAATTTTAAAGCTTGAACCTGTCCTTTAATGTAGTCAAGTAAGAACAAGGTCTCTAAAAACTTCTATACTTCGGGAACATTCAGATCTGGATCCAAGTTGAGATCAAAACTTTACTTCTTGGGTACAAACAACTGTAAGGACCAAGTGATACCTTTAAAAATCCTTTAAAAGGAAAAACTGTCTCTAAAAATGCTTTATAGTTAGCTTAGAATTAGCTAGAAGTGTTCAATAGAATGATTTTCCAACAGAAAATGTAGTTTCTAGACATTTTTCATTTTGTACAGAAAATTTCAATTATGTAAAAGTTTTCATTTTCCTTATGAGGAAAAATCAGTTAAATAATCTTTTTTGGCAAGTTTGAGCCAAATTGCAATATTTAATTTTTAATTAGTTGAATATTAGACTGCCTTTCATGTTGTGGTGCATTTCCTTTTGGACGTAAAGTTTTGGTTCTTGTTCTCTCCAGAGGACTGTGCTCCTTGCAGTGTGGGAAATCCAATGCAGTCCTCTGACCAAACCGCATGGTGCATTATTCATGCAATGTTTGCAACATTTCTGTTTTGGAATGTCAAGGTGTTTCTAAAATAAAGTGTCAAAATAAAGAACACTACAACGTTTTTAAAGTGATTGATTTAGGTCAGGAGTTTAGGGGCAGGACTTCCAGCCCCAAGATGGCAACCAGATGGCGGGGCTCCTGTTGAAGGCCAGGGCTACCCTTGTGGCCCTCGACAGCTCACCAAAACTTGTTAAGTGGCCCTCCAGCCAAAATAATTGCCCACCCCTGTTCTATATCCTTTTTGAGGTGAGGTGACTGGAACTGGGCACAGTATTCAAGGGGCAAATGCACCGTGGATTTATAAAGTGGCATAATGGTACTTTCCAGTTTGTTTACAATTCCATTGTTAATAATCCCTAACATTTTGTTTGTTTTTTTGACAGCTGTTGAGTTCTGTGCTGATGGGGTTTTTTTAGTGAATTATCCACAATGACTCCCAGATCTCCTTCCTGTGGGGTAACAGCTCGTGTAGAGCCGGTCATATTGTAAGTATAGTTTGGGTTATTTTTGCCCAGGTGCATTTACATTGAATTAGCTACATTGCTTATCTAGATGGAATTCCATCTGTCATGTAGTTGTTCACTTGCTTACTTGTTCCAGATCTTTTTTGTAGTTCCTCACAGTCCGCCTCAGTCTTTACCACTTTGAGTAATTTTGTGTTATCTGCAAATTTGGCCACCTTGCTACTCACTCCCTTTATTAGATCATTTATATGTTAAACAGCACTGACCCCAACACAGATCCCTGGGGGACCTCTCTAGTTACTTCTTTCCATTCTGAAAACTGACCATTTATACTCACTTTGTGTTCTCTATTTTTAAACGAATTTCTAATCCACAAGTAGACATTCCCTGTAATCCTGTGACTACCTAATTTAGTTAGGAGCTTCTGATGGGGGACCTCATCAAAGACTTTTTGGAAGTCCAAATATGCTATGTCAAATGGATAGCCCTGTTCCACCTGCTTATTGACACCCTCAAATAATTCTAGAAGATTGGTGAGGCATGATTTCCCTTTTACAAAGCCATGTTGATTCCTCCCCAGCAAATCATGTTCCTTCATATACTGAACATTTTTATTATTATTATTATTGTTTCTACCAATTTTCCAAGGACAGAAGTTAGGCTCACTGGCCTGTAGTTCCCTGCATTCTCTCTAAAGACCTTTTAAAATGTTGCCTACCTATTTTTGAAATCTTCAATGATGAAGATTACATAGCCTCCCTAGGTAGCCTGTTCCAGTGCTTACAGTTTGGAAAAACTTTCTAAAATCTGTCCTAAATCTATTTGCTGGAAATTAAAGCAGTTACTTCTTGTCCTGTTCTTTGTGGACAATGATAACTTTATGCATAGCTGATGACTTGCATCACCTCCATCCCCCTTACCTTCTGTTATCTAAAGAAGCACAATTCCTTTAACCTTTCTTCAAAGATCACACATTCTAAACTTCTTACCATTCCTGTTCCTGTCCTTTAGACTCCAATTTTTCCATATCTTTAGTGTTGTGCCCAAAACTGGACACAATACAGGAAAGCCTCGCTATTCGCGGGTTCGGTATTCGTAATTTCAAATATTCACAAGTGCTGAACCCGCATTTTAAATACACTTTACACACTTACAGAAGCTCCTTGGGAGCTCCATACTTGCTGCTGCTGGACTCCCGCCACTGCCACTGCGCTCCCGCTGCCACCACCATGCTCCAGACATCACTGCTGGAGCCATGCCTGCCCCCCAGCCACCGGGGGCACTACATTCATGAACACATATGGCATTCATAAATGCAGTGCCTTATTCACGGATTTCACCATTTGTGGAGGATACAAGAACATATCCCCCGTGAATGGCAAGGGTTGTCTGTATTCCAGCTGAGGCAACATCAGCATCAGAGTTAAAAAAGATATAACCAGTGTCTCACAAAGTGTTCCTCCTAGTATGTCCCATAATATATACTAGCATGACATTTGTTTGGTTTTTTTGCTTGCCACAATATGTCATTGTTGACCCATAATTACCAGAAGTTTTCGGCAGCAGCCAGTGCTTTCCCCTTTTCCATTTGTACGTTTAATTTCTCCATCCTAAATGTTGTATTTTGCCTTTTTCTCCTGAATTTCATTTAGTTGGTTTTGGACCATTATTCCAATATGTCAAGATAATTTTCAATTCTAACCCTGTCCTCCTGGGTGTTTACAACTATTCCTAGCTTTCTATTACCTCCAAATATTTTATGTATACCCTCTGGTCCATCATCCAAGTCACTAATGAAAATATTGAACAGAACCATACCCAGGACAGATTCCTGAGGCATTCTGCTTGACAAGTCCTCCCAATCTGACAGCAAACAAATGATAACTACTCTTAGAGTGATTTTTTTAAAGCAGTTGTGCAAACAGTTTATGGTAATTTTATTTAAACCATATTTCTGTAACTTGTTTATGAGACTGTCATGAGGGACATCCTATCAAAAGCCTAATTAAAGTCAAGATATATCATTCCTACTGCCTGATATACTAGGCCAGCTACACTGTCCAAGAAGTAAACTAGCTTGGTTTGATGCAATTTGTTCCTGACAAATCCATGATGGCTATCTCTTATTATAATTTGTTCCAGTATCTTTTTGGGAATGCCTATTCTCCAGTACTCCAGGAGCATCCTTTACCCCTTTTTAACAGGTGGATGCTAGATTTACACTTCATCTTTCTTATGTATAGACATAAGACTATGTAACTTAAGACATAGCAAAGCACATGCTGTTTAAGAGCATTTCAGTGGTGAGAGGGTGCAGTTTTCACATGTAAACTCCACAGTGGAGGGAAGGACAACAGCCCCTTGCAGCTCAGGGCCCACTGGAAGCTCACCTCCCTGGCTGCAGGCAAGCTCCACAAAAAAAAAAAAGGAACAGGCCTGTCACCGTTTTTTTTTTTTTTTTCTTGGTGGAGCCTGCCTGAAAAAGCTACAAGCAGCCCCTGAGCTGCAGGGGGCCACGGTCCTTCCCTCCATGGGGGGGGGAAGGGGGGGCACCCCCTGGGGCTGGCCAGCCAAGCTGCTAGCAGGCCAGATGCTGCCCCAGCTCCTCTATTATCAACTAATCTTTCCACCCAAAAGGCAAAAACCCATTATCCAAACACATCTATGAGAAGCTAAGCCTATATTCTTCTGCCATAACCTATTGCTAACAGGGTCCTGGGGGCATCAAGCAGTGGGAGGGGTCTGCTGCAACACCTCTAGGGTTGCTACCTCCTTTGCCTCCTTCTCAATCTCCCTCTTCTCCCCTTTCTTCTATGTCTAACCCACCCATTAGAGGTAATCTGATCTGCAAGATCTTATTGTTAGGAATGCAGTGCTCCAGAAATACCCTGTTCACCTTTTGGGGGGCTGTACTGTTGTATGTCCTTGGATGGAGCATTGTCAGAGCGCTGACTACTTTCTCCATCACTGACCTGGTGGGCTTGTAGTGCTCCTCTACCTCATTTGCCAGGTGCACAATGGTATGAGAAGCCAGTTTTGTAAGAGAGAACCTCAGTCATTTGTGGGTATAAGGGAAGAGTCTGAGTATAGCTGCAGGGAGCCAGGTTGAGTACACATGAAGGTCTGAGTGGCCTATGCCTTGCTTACATCATATTTATAGCTCTTATGCACGAAGAATATAATGTGTAGAGACAGAGGAGTCTGGGACTCTTACCAAGAAGCCAGCCACTGGGAAACTCTCACAGCAGAAGTGGCTGCAGAAGCTGGACTGTAAACAAATATGAATGTTATGACATGAACCCCACTAGTTGGCTACCATATCCATAATTGCACATGTGCATTGCACACACAAAGTCATGTTCACAGCATAGTTATGCTGATGGGTGGCAAAGATATGGGCTTCCTTGTGTTCCTGAATCACCAGGCCTAATACCCTTGGTAAATCTACAGCATGATGACATCCTAACACTATCCTCTGCTGGGTGCCTGGTTTCATCAGACATTCAATAAAGTCCTTGCCCATTAAAGGAAGGCCTCCAGGAACTGACCCAGTACCTGAACACAGTGGACTGATTCCAGTCATCTGGAGCCAGAAGCCAGGATGGCCAGAAATATGCTGACCTACATGGACATCAAGACTACAAAGTTCAAGCAAGGTCATGAAAGGCAGCCAGGTCTGGGGGTCACCTGAGGGTTAGAAGCCAAGAGGTCAAAAGCCAGAAGATCTGTCCTGGAAGCGAAGTCAGAGATCCAGAAGGGCAGGCATAATGCAAGGTTGGGAGGCCTATCCAGGTCAGGTATCCAGGAGGCCAGATCAGAGCTGAGTCAGGTATCCAGAGGGTCAGGCAGAACATGGAGTTGGGGGGCTAGCTGGGACAGGTATCCAGAGAGACTCTATCAGAGTCAGTAGCAGAACAAGCCAATGGTGCAGCAGCGTAGGTACAAGGTTGCACCTTGTTGCCCAGACATTTCCTCTTTCAGGTCAGAGGCTTATATGAGAAGGGGGAAGAGGTCAGCTGACCTTTGCTGGCTACTCTGGTGGCAGGGAGTAGGCATGTGCCTAGGTCTAGATGGAGGGTTCTGGCCACCTATGTCTGCCCCAGTATTCCACCAGGGAGATGGCTGACCCGGCCAGTGAGCTGCTTTGGTGGGCAGGCCAAAGCTCTGAGTTCAAGACCATGGCCTGACAACAGGGTAGGTGCTAGGTTGTCTCATAATATGAGAGATGCATTATTGGAGGTGAAATGGTGCCTCTGTATCATAACTTATGGCTCAAGTGTACTGATAGATGTGTGGATGTGGATGGCACTCAAGTCACTACTGCGGCCAGGGCACCCACTCCTGCCACAGTGTAATTTGCTGTGGTGCATCAATAATGTCCACAATGCTGCTCTCCCCATCCTTTTCCCAATGGGAATCATTCCCCCACACTAACCCTGTCCCAGCCTTCGCAACCACTCCCTCAAAATGCTCTCTCAACATCCATGCCCTGACTGACTAGGCATCCTCTACCTCAGAGATTCTCAAACTGGTCCCCAGACCACCACTCGTCCATGAGCTCCATTCAGGTGGTCTGCAGAAAGGTGACCTAAGGCTAAATCTGACAAACATTACACCGGACTTCCCAGAACTTTGCTCAAAAAAACAGGCACATCTATCTCATTAGAAAGGTAAGACTACTGATATTAAAATTAGGAGTTATGTGCTAGGGCTGTGCGGAGCTTCCGGTGCTGATTTGATTTGGAGGAGATTCAGCTCAATTTGGCAGCTTAATCAAATCAAGAGACCAATAAAAAGGTCTGAATCAATTCAAAGCTCTCCAAATCAATTTGGAAAAGATTCAGAGAGCTTTGGGGATTTGGGCAGTCCCCACTTGCCACCGCAGGGAGCTAGATCTGGACTCCATGCCAGTAAGTAGGGGGCGAGGGGGGTCTGAAGGTGGGGAGGGAACCATGAGGGGACCCCCTCCAGGCCTGCTCCCCAGTTCCCCTGAGTTCCCCTGCTCCCCAACCCCCTGGCTGCTTTCCCAGCCCTCCCTCATGGCTGGCCTGCCTGGCCCCAGTTCCTGGTTCTTTAAAAAAAAAGAAAAAAGCCTCCACTCACCAGCTGCTGCCAGGTGGGGGGGGCAATCCCCACTGCCCCCACTGCCCCCCACTGCCCTCTGCTGCCCCCTGCTGCATGGGGGGCTTTGCCATGAGCCCCCATCCCTCACTTACTCTCCCAACTCCGTCAATAGCTGCCCAGCCCAGCCCCAGCTCCCAGCTGTTAAAAGAAAAAAAAAAGCCCCACACTCACCGGCTGCTCCAGTAGCTGTCAGGGCTTTTAGGGGGCTTGTGACAGAGCCCCCCATGCAGTGCAGGGAAGTGGGGGGCAGCAGGGATCACCACCCTGCCTAGCAAGAGCCGGTGATAGGGGCTTTTTTTTTTTTTTTAAGAACTGATGCTAGGCCCGGGCAGGGAAGCCATGGCGGGGGGGCTGGGAAAGTGGGCAGGGGCTGGGGGCTCCTGGAAGAGCCCCCCACGCAGTGCAGGATAGTGGGGGGCAGCGGGGATTGCCCCTCGCCTGGCAGCAGCTGGTGAGTGCAAGGCTTTTTTTTTTTTTAAAGAGCTGAGACTCTGGGGTCGGGTGGGGCAGCTGTTGATGGGGCTGGGAGAGCAGGTGAGGGATGGGGCCTGTTTGATTCAGAGACCCAGCTGATTTGGCTGTGGTCACATCTCCAAATCAGATGCAGCCAAATTGATTTGGGACAGTGATTCAAATCACCGAATTGAATCACTGTCCCCTAAATCGGCCGAATCTGAATACAAAGTGAATACTAGCCACTTCATACAGTCCTACTGTGTGCTTTAACTGTAGAACAACAAAAGTTTAAGTTGTCCGCCGAGACCCTTAGTAATTTTCAAATGGTCTGTGAAAAAAAAAGGTTGAGAACATCTGCTTTACCTCATTCTGTCTAGTTGCTACTGTGAGGCTTGGGTTATAGGCAATCTTGAAGAGCACAGGGGTAGACAAGTGCCTAAGCAAGATGACGATCCAGACAAAGAGCCAAGTCTGCATGAGAGGGTCAGAACCAGAGTCCAAGACAAAGCTCTAGTCAATAAGCAAGATTCACATTCATAGCTGAGGCAGTGCCAGGAGTCAGGAACCAGCACACCCAAACATGGTAAGCCAGAGCCAGGCTGAAGGGCAACAGGTAAAGCTGCTGCACACTGTGGACAGCCAAAGCCAAAAATGAAGCTCCACTTGAGCTTCTTAAAACTTCCAGATAGGTTTAAACTACAGAGGCACTGTCTCACCCCAGAGGGAACAACACATCTCACATATCATTATGGGCTTATATACTAGGCCCAGCCTACTCTGTAGTCGGTGAGTTTGACCCTTGTAGCTGGTGCCACTCTGAAATCAGGTGGCCTGCTAAGGGTGCAGAATGTCTTCTAACAGGTCCAGCTGCCCTTAATGTTACACTTAAACCCCATTGGGTGTCTCATTAAAATGCTCTGCTAAATTTCTCCCTGTCTCCATCCAGCTACCTTAACCACATATGTCTAAGTAAGACATTGGCCTCTCACAATAGCTGTCCCATGCTAACTCACACTAACTAGATCTTATGCTGTTATGAACAGGGATCTTGGTTTTCTCTGACAAAAAAAAAATCCCCAATTTTCAGATTAAAAAAAGTAACCCAAAATCCACATTTCTCTGTGATTAAAATGAAACATCACTGTATATATATCTGCATATATCTGTGTTTCGTTTTAATCACAGAAAAATGTGTATTTTGGGTTACTTTTTTAATGCGAAAACTGGGCAGGAGGGGGCAGTTATCAGAGAAAACCAGGACAGAAGCTGTTGGCTTCTGTTAAGACCAATACATTAGTCTGGACAGTAGGACCAAGAGGCAGTATCAGGAATCAAACCTAAAGTCCAAAGTAAGAAACTGCAGTCAAACTGTGCACAGCAGAAAGGGCAGCAGGCTGTACTGCAAACAGGGCTGGAGATGAGGCTGGGAACAGCTTCCAAAAGAGGTACTGGAGCTGAGGCAACAGTAGGCAACTCTCTACTTTCTTAATTCCTCCATAAGACTTTTATGGTGGCCTGGTGCGTACTCTTCACCTGGATGCCTTCATGCAAACTGGTTGTGTCTGTCATAGATTCATAGATTCATAGATGTAGAGTTGCAAGGGACCTTGTAGATATTCTAGTCTGACCCCCTGCCCTGGGCAGGAGAGAAAACTGGGCTCAAATGACCCCAGCCAGGTAAACGTCAAGCCTTCTCTTAAAGACCCCCAGGGTAGGAGCCATCACTACTTCCCTTGAAAGTTGGTTCCAGATCCTAGCCACCCTGACTGTGAAGTAGTGCCTTCTAATGTCTAGTCTGAACCTACTTTCTAGCAGCTTATGGCCATTATTCCTTATTACTCCGGGAGGCACTCAGGGGAACAAGGTCTCTCTCAAACCACGCTGGTCCCCTCTAAGTTAATAGATGGCCACCAGGTCCCCCCTCGGCCTTCTCTTGTGAAGGCTGAACAGGTTAAGGTCCCATAGTCTCTTCTCATAGGGTCTTCCCTGCTGTCCCCAGATCATGGGAGTGGCCTTCCTTTGGACCCTCTTAATGTTGTCCACATCCCTCCTGAAGTGCAGCGCCCAGAACTGGACACAGTACTCCAACTGCGGCCTGACCAGTGTCACATAGAGGGGGAGGATCACCTCCTTGGCCCTGCTTGTGATGCATCTGTGGATGCAGCATAAGGTACGGTTAGCCCTACTGACTGTGTTCTCGCATTGTCGGCTCATGTTCATCTTGGAGTCAGTAATGACTCCAAGATCTCTTTCTGCCACCGTGCGTTTGAGAAGGGAGTTCCCCAGCCTATAGGTCTGCTGCTGGTTCCTACTGCCCAAGTGCAGCACCCTCCACTTGTCAGTATTGAATCCCATCCTATTTTGACTTGCCCACCCCTGTAACCTGTCCAGGTCCTGCTGTAATCTGTCCTTCCCTTCTAGTGTGTTCACCTCACACCAAATCTTGGTGTCGTCTGCGAATTTGTCATGGGAGGCAAAAAGGCAAATAAGCATGCTGGGAGGGTGCCTAATAGACTAGGCCCCTCCAGGGATTTAGGTGGAAGTTATGCATTGCCCCCACCTCCATTTTTGATTGCAGCAGAGCTTATGTGTTCACACGTAAGCTGAGGCACCCTGGAAACTTTGTAGTCTAAGGGCATTTGTACACGACACAGGGGGTAAATTCTCCCTAAATTGAAGCAGTGGTTTGTTAAAAACACCACTTCAATGTAGGGCAAAGTAAACTCCTGTGTCAGAGCCAATCCTTACCTGCCCCTCCAGCGTCAAGGGAAGGCAGAGCAAGCTACTGGAGGGCAAAGCAGTCCTTGAGCACGGGGGCTGATGTTTCCCTCTGCGACAGTGGCAGCCACCCCCAGGCAGCACCTGCCCACAGGCACCCAGCTCAAGCAGTCCTGGGGGCCACCACAGCTGTGGAGAGAAGCACCAGGCCTCTGCCCAGCTCAGGCAGGCAGGCAGGCTCTGAAGGAAAAACAAAAAAAGGTGATCAGGCTCACCATTTTTTTTCCTTCTGTGGAGCTTGCCTTCCCAGGCTACTGCTGGGCTGCCTGCCCAGTCCCTGAGCAACACGAAACCCGATGTTTCCTTCCACGGCTGTAGGGTAGGAAAGTAAAACTCCTAAGAGGTGCTTTACTTTGCAGCACCCCAAAGTCATTTGCTGCATCCCAAAGTCATTTAAGGCACATTATGCCGCCGAATGTGCTACAGTGACTGGAATTAATGCACAATACACCACCAAATGTGCAAACAGCAATGCCATTAAAGCGGTGCAAAAGGCATTTAACACACTTTAAACCCACTTAAAAGTGTCATTTACAAACGCCCTAAAGTGTAGGTACTAAATGAATTTAGATACCTAATGAATTTTGTGGCCACTGGAGCAAGGCCATTCTCAATCCCATTTTGGAACATAGATACCTATATTCTGCCTAAATCCTGTTCCTGTGCCTAGCTGATTAACCTATATTTTGCCTTTACTGACTGACTGTCTTTCACGTCACAGCAGTTTGCTGTTGTGTTTTTACTATGATCTCTTTTAGTAATCTCTCTTGATCCCCTTTTTCCCTTAAAAATTTATTCCCAAGAGACCACCTCCACCAGTACCCTTAGTGGCTACTGTAAATAGAAACGGTTTTAAAACTAACTTCTTAAAAAATTTTTAATGTATTTTTAAAAGCTGATATGTATTACCTTGGGGGCTTTAAACATCAGAAAATAATAATGTTAAGGCAGACAAAACTCTGAGTGTAAGCTACTTCATACTATCTCATTTTATAAAACTTCTGCACTGAAGAAAAATATATGTCATGATTTCAGCTTGAAGATTTATGATTCTGTCATTCTGACAGATGCTCTTCATGTATCTCTGACATTGTAATCTGGAATCAGTGCTTTCTTCACATTAACTAGTAAAAGTAAATGTATCAGAGAGATATATTATTATTTCTCTTCAAGGCTTTGCTCTGTGTTAGCTTGGAAAATTGCTTTTATACTTTTGAGATCAGGTCCACATTATGCACACTTTGCTGATAAACCTATCTAGGCATGTTCCATTGGCAAAAATACAATATTATTTCATTGGTTTAGCTCCCCACTGTTTCTGACCTCCCTGGGTGTCTTCAGGCTTCAGCTATTGCCTCATTCTTTGGCATCCAGGCTTATCCCTAGGCTTAAACTCTCTACCGAATATAACTGCTTGAGAGTGGGACCCCCACCATCCAGTTGCCCTTGGTATCTAAGGGTGCCTAAACATGTGCACCAATGCATTCTAATTAGAGCACTCCAGCATCACCAGAGTGTCACATGTATAAGTCCCCACAAGTTTAAAAATGGCTGCTGCAGTGCTTTAACTAAAACTCATTGAGTAAGCTTTTGTTAAAGCATCCCATGGCCATTTTTAAACCTGTGGGAACTTAATACACATGATGCTGCAGCATTTTAAATAGAGCAGCTCTCTGGAAACTGCTCTAATTAAAATGACCCCCCCTATCCCTCCCACACACACACACACACCCCACCCCCACGAGCACATGTATAGACACCCTAGGATTGTGTAGACCCTTCCCACTTCCAAGATACCTTGGTAGCTTAAGTACACCCTTTCCTAAAAGTCCACCACTAGAGGTACTGTAGTTTATAGTTTAACCCTGTGGGAACATGTGATAGTTGAACAACTATACAAAGAATTTAAAAAGAATTCTAAACAAATCATGCTTTTCTCACACATACCACAAGAGCAAAACAATACAAAATAAGCAGATGTATGCAAAATTCTGCTTCACTTACCTTTCCAAGGCCATACCTACATAACCTCTGGAACAAGACCAGGAGCCCCACCGAGAAAGAAGCCCCACCTAGTCACACTTTCTCCATGTGGTCCTGAGCTCCAACATTTGGAAGAATGTGTGACCCAGGCATTTTTTGAGTGGCCCTAAGCGCATTCCCTCTGGTGCTCTTTGCCTGAAGAACCTCAGCCCATTGCTGTGGGGTACATTCAAGCCCACCTCAGGTATACACCTGAGCCATCTACTCTGCCTAATTAGTGGGCTCAGGCATGTATCTCAGCGGACTCAAGTGGACAGGACTTCTCTCTCTGTGGTACCCTTGGGCTCACTCCAAGGGTCATAAAGATCTAGCCTAAGCATCTTGTGGAATTAGATCAGTGTCTGTTCAGAAAGTCAAAAACTCTTGCTGCATCACCTTTGTTACTTTTGCCTTCCTGCATGATATTGCTTTCTTGTTCTGGTCAGTGGGAGAGATTTGCTAAGAGCAGATATTACCTTTTTATAACTTCATAAAGCCTCTATCAGGTGACCTCTCTTGTCATCCTCAACCCTTTATCAGGTGGTCAAAGACCTCTATCAGATGAGCTCATCTGACCTCTATCAGATAAGCCAACCCAGCTCAGAAAGCATGTTTCTCTGCTAGCTCTTTGCCTAAGGGTCTTTCCATTTGATGAAAAGATCATGAAGATTAAATTATCCTCCATTGTAAGCATTCTGCTAGGTGAAAGATTATACCTGAAACCTGTGTATTTCAGCTCTATAGGGAGGCAAGAAAGCTAAGGTGCAGACACAGATTTTCTTTAATAATAAAAATGACATTCAAAAAACAAAATGGAGGATTGATACAAATACACAGACACATGTTAATCTTTCCCATAGTTACTGGTATAACTGTTCCTCCTTATGTTGGTTGAGGGACATAGTTCACAGCCCTAACTGATAAAGCTATACTGGCAAAATTTTGTACAGTAGACCTCACCTGGGACTGAACACTCAAAATTAATTTGATCTCAGTGTAGCAAATTACTTTTCTTTGCCAGGTGCTCACCTGAGGTACATTGTTAAAAGCACACTTGCTTAGGCCAAGGTCCAAATCATTGCTTCAGTCAGTTATAATATATCTGTGTGTTAGTCCCTCTGATTCCTGGTTTCTGGTGGTCAAGAACAAACAGAATATTTCAACATGAAGAAAACCCTAGCGAAGTCAGTTTTGCTGGTATTTGGTATGACAGTTATTTAGGAAATAATGCAAGTTAATTAACTCAAGGTAAATACTTTAGCAAAGATAAGACAGACTATGCTTTTACATGAGGTAGCAAATAGAGATGCACCAATACATCGGTACATATATTGGCACCAATAAAAGGAAAATTCACATTATCGGCAATTGGCTTTTTTTGGCCAGTGTAGCTGATAATGTCACTGATATGCTACATGCATGCAGGCAGTTGCAGCATGTATACAGCCAGGAATGCAGCCTGGCAGCTTGGAGAATAGCATCTGGCCGATAAGTCTATGGGAGGGAAGGGATGTGGGGAGGGAAGAGGCGTGGGACAGTAGATCAAGGTCCCCATGGTGAGGGAGGGAGTGGGGCTGGGGCTGGGGCTTGGGCAGGGGCAGGGCATGGGACAGAGCTATGGGTGGCTCATCATGTGGGTGCAGAGGGGTGGTTAATAATCGGCTATCAGTATCGGCCAAAAACATCTTTATGGGTACACCCCTAGTAGCGAGTCAAGTTAAACCCCTGAAAGTATGCTAAACTAGAATATTTCCTCCTGAAGAAACAGATTTAGTAGCATCTTTCCACTGTATTCAACATTGCTCTTGGTTCTAGTGACTACACCTTTTAGACATGACAAATGATAGTTTCATATTATGCTGTATACTTACTTTATCATGCACAGACATCCTTCACTAAGCCCACAGCTTTCAGCCACAACCAGTCTTTATATGTGACAGTCATTTTTTCCAGGGCAGAGGTCTTTTATTCCATTTGGCACAGCTATGAGAGGGATGGAGTTCTAGGTTCCTAGCTGTCTTGAAAGATCTACCATATTTACTTGAATACAAGGTTTTTTCCCCAGTGGGCAAGGATAAAAAAGCCCCTTGTTTTATAATCGCATACAAGGAAATATCACTAAATAAATATATTGTCTACTATTAAACCGCTGCTAAAAGCAGCATGTGCTCAGTAATGGAAACCAACTATGAAGTTGATTAAATGCAGCCAACACTAAGAATAGCTATAAAACACATGGCCCACACTGGGCAAACTTGCTGATAAGACTCCCTCCCTCCCTCTCTCCCTTCCTTTGTGTGGCCCTTAAAAAAAAAGGGCAGGTATTCCCTGCACAGATAACTGGCACTGGGCCTGAGGTACTGCAATACCAGGCCAATACCGGGAGGGCCAGAGCCAACCCTGACACCCTCCCCTTAGTGTCAAAAATGCTGCTACATTTGGTCTTAGCCAAAAAAGCCAAGATACTGATGGGAACCTACCACAAGATTAAGTTAGTGCAGCCTATGTGACTAAGACACATAGCAGTACCCATTGAGCACAGTCCTCCTCACCACCGACTCAAGTATAGTCATTGCATTGGTCTGTTGCTTGGGCTAAGATCACTTTAGAATGGTATTGTGTAGTAGAGGATGTAGGCTCATCCAACACACCATGGACAGAACACCTTATGAGATAGTACGATAGCCTCCCAATGGGAGGATCTTAGCGACATGCCTACTTTATGGAAATGGAAAATTCCTCCTTAGCTTGCTCCTTTGGTCTGTGGATTAAGAGCAAGCAAAACTCAGGGACATCTGAACCAAGCCTCCAGTCTTGGGCCTGCATGCAGGATGCCTGCCATAGATTTAGGAATATCTGAAGCCCCAGGCTGAAGAGTCTGGGACAGAGAATGCTTGCCGGTGGTAGTACCACATGGACTTGAAAGATTGAGTTCTACTCAGTCAATAGGACTTGGAACTTATTTGGTTAATTTGACCTGAAACATGAAATTAAAAAAAAAAGAGTAGGATTCAAGATCCTGCTTAAAAGCGTGTTTATGGAGTACCTATAAAAAAACTTGCAGCAGTTTCAAAAAAAGGTAACATTCATTCTGGATGAGATAAATGCATGGGTACTATATGTAAATTGCTACAGCCATGTTTAATTTAAAGGTTACTGGGTGCATCTACACAAGATGTTTACTGTAGTCTAATTAGCTTCATAGTAAATGTCTTGATGTCTACATATACAGGGCTATTAGGCTGGAGTTAACCAATAAACTCTGAAGCAGGGTAGTACTTATAAATACAAGTACTATCCTTCCGTGGAGTTTTTTTACTCCATAGCAGCCCATGTGTAGACCAGCTAGCTGGGGCACAAGGGTGCTTCAGTGCAGGCTAGCCCCCACACTCGAGCACTCTTGTGCCTCAGCCAGCCCCTCCATAGCACACTGACCCAGGATGGAGCAGCCCTAGGCTGACAGGTTGACCCCTCCCCACAAGCTACCTGCCAGCTGGGGCTGCTCCAACCTGGCTCAATGTGTTGTGGTCTTGGGCACACATGTAAACAAGGCATCCAGGAGCATAAGCTCCGGAACAATATGCACTGAAGTTTAATGTATCACATTAATATGAATGTGTAGATGCTCCCATTGTTTTTAAATTTGCTCCTCACTTCCATGTGCTCAGGGAAGACACCGTCTGACAGTAAGGAGAGGGGGAAGGAGCTGCCAAAGGAAAAAGCTGGGTGTGAGCAGACAGCAAAGGAGCTAGCTCTCCTCCCAGATTTATTTTCCCTGCTGTAGCAGTGGGACGGATCCAAACTCAAAGCAAACCTCCAATAATTAAGATTCTATACATAGAAAATGATAACAGATTTATAGGTTTTCCATATATAGAATCTAATTACTGGGGGGTTGTCTTGTAATCAGAGTCATTTTCTATTTAAGCAAATATGGTTTTTCTAGGCTGTTGACTCATTCCAAAGCAACTGTGAAGCAAGTTTGGTTGATCTCATTCTGTTCCTTACTGGATGAGAATCTACAGGACAAACACTACTTTACAATTGAGTATGAACAGAAGCATTAAGTACACATTCAGAAATATAACAGAAGAAGCTCTTACAGTCTAAAACTGAAGTGTATATGTAAATTGTGTGAAGAGGGCTAGGGCACTACATTTTGTGCTATGCTTAGAGTTAGCCAGAGTTGTTCTTAGCTGATTTCAAAGAGATAAAAATTCACCCCAAATATTTGAATATACTGAAATAACACAACAGGACTTTTCTTAAAAGTGAGATCTCTTGGACTGGGTATTATCATATTAAGGAAATGTTAGAAGGCCCATTGCTTTAGTCATCTAAAACTGGACTAAGCAAAATGCTATCTAATGGGGAACAATTTTGCACTGTAAGAAAGATGAACAATTTGAGTTAACACATCTGTCCATCTCTAATTCCTGGGAATAAAATATAGCTGTATAGTTGTGGTGTCAATGGACAGCCCAAATCTGATTTGAAATGTTTACCTCTTAACTACTCCATGATGAAGATGACATATCTGTTTTTAGTCAGCCAAGCCCGTATTTCTACAATATAAGGTTTTCAAGACATAATGCTCTAGCTTATACTAGGCCAGGTATACATTACTACTTCTCCACCATAGTGATCCCTGTCAGAGGACTGAAAACATGTCATCTCTGAACAATCTGGGTCAAAGCAACTAGGGTACCAGCACTCATAATTGCAGAACTGTACTGTTGTTGGAATAATTTATGTCATTAAGAGGAATCTGGAATAATTTATATTGGCAAAAGCACAGTTTTGTTGGGATGAGCTGTATCTATATGAGGAGAACTTTGCTTGTATAGTATATGTGTATAGTTATGATAAGAAAGGACTACTAGCATATACCTGACCTAGTTCTTACCTGCGTAACTTGTATATCAATTTAAAAACAGCCACAGCAGCATCAAAGGAATAATCTTATTCAACCAGTTCAAAATCTGTTATAAGAACTAACTATTCCTAAAGGAAAAAACAATGAAGCCAGTGTTACATGGCGCAAACCTTATGGTTGGGCTTTTTTAGACTGCAGATAATTCCAGGACATAGCATTTCTCTTTAAGGCTTTTATCCCTGACACAAATTTTAAAAATAAATATTAAGTACTTAAAGTATTTGGCTTAATAATACTGGGTCAAATTATAATTTTGGCAATGGTATTTGCATTCTACTATTTTTTTGGAGTCTCATTATATTCTTTTTTTAAATTCATATTTAACCACTGTGCTATCAAGAGCTTACTGGTAACAGAAACAGAACAACTTGCTAAATATAAAACTGTTGTTTAATCTTGTTTTATTTACCCCTTGATCCCTTCTCAGCTGATGTTAAATTAAGAGGGTAAAACTACCCAGCTGTCTGATTGCTAACTTCCTTGATTTGGGCTTCTTTTTGTGGAAGATGTAGATTCCCATTTTAAATCACTCCACACTAGTCCAATTCTGTTTTATTAGACTCTTCCCATTGTATTCTGCTAGATACATAACAATTCTAGATGGAGGAAGTTCAAGTGTTGAGGTGGTATTATAATTTTTGTTTTAATATGAATTTTTGAGAATGTGGATGCCTTTTATTTTAATTTAGGTCAAAATCATATTTCTGATTTTGATACTTTAAAAGAAATGATGCTGAAATTAAAACAAGTCTCTTTTCCTTCAGCATTTGTTTCCTTTGTCTATGCGTTTTCCTGTTTGTTTGTTTGTTTGTTTGTTTGTTTGTTTGAGGAATGCTCTTTTCTCATCAGCGGCAACATAATGATTTTGTCTCCAGTTAAATGGTGTCATTCTCCAAAATCTGCTCCTCTTCCACATCTCTTCACTCCTTCTTTAGCCACAGTCAGCTTTTACACATCTTGTGCCACTCATGAAAAAGCTTTTCTGTCTGCCTGCAGCCCTGTACCTACAGCATGCTCTGCCTTAGATCATGGTATTATGTACTGCCTCAGCAACCTCTTCTGTATTCACTACCCATCTCTACACAAAGTCCTGCGCTCTCTCTGTAGCCTTTTCTCTCACATCTTTTGTTGAAGCCTGCATTCATTTTCAAAGAATCCTCTACCCAGCCTTTTATGTGGTGTGCTTCAAACCCTTTTATTCCTCTGAGCGTTCTCAGCTATCCATTCTTTCCCTTACAGGGAGGTGGATCTTCCTCAAAGTTATTATGCAGCAAGAGGAGACTAGGCCCCATTATTTGAGTGTCTGTGTTTGATTTCACAAATGAGTGGAATATATATGCAACCAATGAATGCTCATTAAAATATCTAATTTGATCATGCCTTTTCAGCAGCAGGAAGAGAAACTAAAAACACAACGTGAGTAAAGAGGCAAGAATTGCGCTTTGTGCTAATTTCTCTGAATTAATATTAAACGAGAACATAAATCCTACATGTATGTATGGTTTATTAAAATTGATACTTGATTATCTACTAAGAGTTCATCATGACTCCTGATATTATAATGAAAGACATAGAAATGAACAATCACATTAGGATGTTAAAGCGTCGCCATTTTTATTTAAATGGTTTTATTACCTCCAGAGCAATATGTCAGAAAATAAGCAATTTAGTTACGGGCTTTCTTATATTATAAAGCCCCTTTTCAAATTATTATTGATAGTAAAAGAAGTCAGTCACAGGCTGTCTTTAGATTCAAACATGAAATTTTATTCTAGTGATCTAAAAGCAGTCTTCACACAACGTTTCCTTGCATCACAAAACCACTGCAATAATTTGTCTTACTTAGCAGCCTCCACTCAGGGGAGGTTGAATGCTTGAACAGCAGGGTATCCATTTAGAATGGAAGAGAGAGCAATAAAAGAAGGTTATACAGCACCTGCTTAGCCTCTGCTTAGTTACAACTGGTACTATGAGCTTTGCATTTTACAGAGTGGAAATTTGTAATTTTTTTAATAACACACCTTCTACGATCATCTTATTTTCTTTTTTCTTTTTTTAAAAAGAACCCACAAATATCTGCTCTCAAATCATAGCGATACTAACACAGCTCTGAACAATGCCAAATGGCCTAATTGAAACCCACAGGGTCAAAATCTGATCCCAGTGATTTGGGTGTAGATCTTATTGAATGGCACAGGAGCTGACCTTGCAATCTCTGAAATAAGTACACAATTTGGCCTGCAAACAGAGAAAAAATTCAAAATAAGGTTAAAATTATTATCCCCAACTACGCCTGTAGGGGTAAGTCCTTGAGGAATGTGTTTAGAATCTATGATGCTAGAATAGGGGTGCAGCATGCATGCCAACGGTGGCCCGGGGAGCCTCCGGGTGTGGCACATGGCAGATCATGGAGGGGGCAAGCAGCACAGGGCATACAGGGTGCTATACATGAGCATGAAGCTGCTCTGGTGAGCTGGAATTAATTGAGTCTGCTGGAACATGGCAATTACCGACCTCCAGCAGCCTCCTGTATCTCAAGCATCAGCATCCTGGCACTCAAAAATGGTGGCAGGGGCACTTGAACTAAAGCTTGTCAACCAAGCTTTAGCTCAAGCACCCTCACTGCCATTTTTAAGCAGGCAGATGCTGATAGATGAGATGCCGCAGCGCTTTAATTAGAGCGGCTCTTGGAGCTATTCCAATTGAAGCACCCTCCCTTCCTCCCCCCACATCTGGAGCACATGTAAAAGTGCCTATAGGGCTGGGAGTAGAAAGCAGAGCTGCAGAGTTTGAAGGGTGCATAGGGCAGGAAGCAAAAATAGAGCAACAGATCCAGCAGGGAACACAAGACAGGGCATACAAAGCAGAGCATCAGACTAGGGAACAGGACTGGAGTGGCACCAGGAGGGTGCAGAGATTAATTTGTAGCATGCCTGCAATGAAAGTTGCCCCCCCACTAAAGTAGCACATTTCTAGGCTGCCAGAGAATAGTACTGTTCTCAAGATACCCAGTGTTTGGAGGCCTTATTTGGGCATATGGACTTTTGTTATAAATCACCTTATCTTTGAATTTTCTTGAAATTTTTTAGACTTTAATCCAGACCTTTAGGACCCAATTTAGCCCCTCTCCCCCTGAGGCCCTCTTCCTTCAATCTTTCAAACCTGTTTTGACACTCTTGAAGCAACAGGATGCTGACTACCACTTTGCAGTTCCAGATTAGGCTGCCTGAGAGGGTTGACTATCTAAGTTTTAATAGTCAGTTAGACAAGGATTTGTAAGGAATGTGTTGGATAGGAATAATCTTGACTCAGGCAGGGGGGGTTAGACCAGATTACCTTCAAAGGACCCTTCCAACTTATTTTTCTGTAATTCTATGATCTTTGGCACTTTTTAAAAGAGCTGAAAATAACCTGACTATTGGATTCCTACTGAAGTCAATGGGAAATGCAGGTGCTCAGTACCTCTGAAAATGGGGCCCTGTACACTATGGCCAACATCCTTTTTTTCTTCACCCCTACAACCCATTTCATTCCCTTGCTTCAGGGGAGCTGCATACCTCATCCTGGAATGGCTGTGTTTGCTTACAGTGTCAGTAAACCACTACTATATCTTTTACATGTATGTTGAATGCCTGGTGTATAAAAGGAATTACACAAAACCAAACTGTTATAACAGTGCAAAGAGATTCTTTCTCATACTTTGTATTACTTAGGATTCAGACTGTGCTGGTCCTCATTTCAAGAATGTGATGATTTCAAATTCACTCTCTCTAGAAGTCCACCCTGCCAAAAAAAATCAATCACAATATTCAACAATGTCAGCCAAGCCTGTGCCATTTCTACCTTCACAACTAAGTTTCTTGCTACAGGTATAAAGAATGCATTTAAAGAATTTAGGTTAATAAAAAAATTGGAACTCAATGGTAGGAAAGAGCATTATAGACTCAAGAACACCAGGAGCATAATTGGTACTGTGGCATAACGATGAAAAAATGCAGTAAAATCATTTAGTTTCATTCTGTAATTCTTGGAGTAATGCAAATAGTTTATCAGCAGGGGAGACTTTTTGTTTGTTTGTTCTGTTTTGTTTGTTTGTGGTTTTTATTTTATTTTTTGCTTTCTAGATTTTTTATTTATTTAAGCTTAATTTATTTGTTCTTTCATTGTTGCTTTATTTCAAAAGATTTCCCATAAGTGACTATATAGGGCAGAATTCTGTTGCACCAGGTGGAGGACAAAGAGCAGTTATGGTAGGAGGTACAATTGTTGGAATCATGGATCAGATCCTATCACACCTTTAATTGAACATCTGTCAGCAGCCTCAGAGTTAGTCAGAAGTTTGATCATCTATTAGGTGAATTAGAATTCTGTCCATGCTATGCAATCTTCAAAAGATGATGGACTAAAGAACCAATTAACTGAAAAGTTTGAAGTAAATTTCAGTTCCAGTTGGGAGTTACTAGTCGCTGTGTGGTTTCAAGGAAAACAGCAGATATAAGAACATTTTCTGTGGACTTCATAAAGATGTAGAGCCCTAGAGTTTGTTTGCCTTCCTCAAATACTTTTCCTCAAAGCATGCAACAATCATATAATTGGCAATTTGAGAATTTATGAGAATGAGGCCTCCTTGTTTATTTAATTTTTGGCCAGCCCCCTCCCCCCCCCCCCCCCCCCAAAACCAAAAAACTATCACAATGACAGAAAAAGAAGTCAGGAAAAATGTTAACCACCAACACAACTAGAATAAAAGAATATTACAACGCAAAAGAAAAAAGAAAAAATGTATTTAACTGTCATCTGGATATTACAGCCTTAAGCTAAAAGTTTCAGTCCTTTTTCTCATTAAAGTCCTATAATATTATTTCTCCTTTTTACTATATGTTAAACAATGGCTATTTAAATATTGTTTAATGTTCATAATGGAAATCTGCTACACAGATTAATCTTTCATAATTTTATTTCAAATCCCTACATTTCTTACCTTGCTCAAAACATAACAGACCAAATGCACTCAGTGGAACTCATAGGCCAGAGGAGAAGATGAATCTGGAGATGGGATAAGAGAAGAATCAAAATACTTATTAGGAAGTGAGAGGGTGTTACACATGGTGCAGTCAGCATTGCAGAAGGTTCTGACCAACAGACAGATGGGGAAGGGGAACAGACCATATTAATGATTTTTTTTAAAAGACACCCCTCCCCCCATTAAAAAGTGCTTAGGTTGTAAAATCAAGCGCTCAAAAGGTAGAAAAGATTACATTAAAATGTCCTCCTCAAAAGGCTCAAAAGTTTAAATTGAAGTAAAGTTGCCAGGTAAGCTGTGTCCCTCTTTGTGTTTGCTTTATCAATCTTTCATTTTATTTAATTATACCTTCACAACCATTGCATTCCAGAGAACCTGGCAAAAATCCAGACAACTGAAGATAAGGTCTTACACTATGAGTTGTTGAGTAATCTTAATGATCACTTGCATTACCTATGCCATTTATAAACAAAGTTACAACTTGTTTTAGCTGGTATATGAATATTTAGAAGTAATTTACAAAACAAATCTGCAAATGAATTTGGTTACTTTTGAATGAATTTAGTGTGCCAGTAAAAAGTATAAAATAGAGCCTGACATTTTCCATTTATGTAAAGTTTCAGATAAGATGGTGGTACGTTATTCCTAAATCATACCTCCATCAATATATTTCCTACCTAGCCTTGAAGAGCAACCTCCAGAAGTGAGAGTGGGCATGTCTATACGTTCATTAATGCACCTTTGCTACTGCACATTAAGTTTAGTACCTCTAATATGAGGTACTATTTAAAGGCACAGTAGCAAAGGTGAACTTCTTTTTGTGATGGTCAGTGTGCAGTAGACTAATTCTACTGCACATTAGCGCAGTTTTTGCCATGGCATGCTAATGCACAATAAAACAGTCCACTGCACATTAAGGCGCTCAGTTTGGAATAAATTTGTGCCCATTCAATCCACAGCTTTTTGTTGTGACTAAAACATAAGGACAGAGAACAATAAGTTGTTTTGCAATGTTAAAACAAAATGTAAATTGTTTACATTCCATAATATATGGTTTACTAGATGTTCATATACAGATTATGGCCATATGCTTATTAAACTGAAAGTAATGGATTGGTTTGACTGGTATAATGATTAAAGAAAGAGACCGCCAATCCAACCAGTGTTCTTCAAAGTTTGAGTGGAGGGTTAATAGTTCGAAGATCCTGATGACTGTGAAACTCAAACTGAGCTGGGCCTACTCACACAAAGTTAAAATACAAAATATTGATGACAATCCCATAGTGCAATGGATGGAAGTTTGCGGCTGGACCTTCTGAAAAGAAATAATGAGGCATCACTTCCAGTTTATCTTACTATATTTGGATGCTTGTACTCATGATGAAAATTGCCCTTTTTTGTGATTTAACTGCATTACACTTTACACTTAAAGGGTTTGGGGGAGGCGGGGTTGCAATTGAAATGACCTTCTTGCAATTCAAAGTCAAACACATTCCGATGTATTTTAGCTTGCATCAACACAGATTAAAATGATGCATCCATTGATCTGTCACATGTACATGGAAATTCACTGACTGACATGTAATGAGCCCCTTTGTCCACCAGATGCTGGTACAATTTTTGAGCAGTGAGACCCTTGGTCCACCAAATGTTGCTTCGATTTGCAGGTAGGAGAGAAAGAGGATACCTGCAATTTTTACATATTTGTGTGTAATGTGTATTTTTAGATATCAGGGTGTAGCAGCAATGCTACAACATGGCACCGTCATCCTGGTCAGTCAGACCCATGCATATCACCCAATAATCTACCCTTGGTTCCATCAAGGAATGAAGAGCCGCTTGGAAGCCTAATGGGGGTGCACCTTGGAGCGCTTTCATTTGCCCTTCAGAACAAATCACCCCCTCCTGCTCATAGGGCTGCAGCCTCTATCCACTCCTCCCCCCCACCCCACATGGCCCTGCCTGGCATTGCTGCCCCTCCCTGCGTCTTGCTTTGCTGCCCATAGCTTCCCAAGGGGCACACTTACTGACAGAGGCACCGTCACCCCATAATCTGCCCCTGGTTCCATTAAGAAATTAAGAACCACTTGGTCTCCTCTAGGGTGTACCAGGGTGCACTTTCAGTTACCCTTCAGAGCAAATTCTCCCTCAAGCTCCCCAGGTCCAAAATGGCTAGGTCCAAAAGACTCTCCAGGTCCAAAGTAAGAGGCATCGTCTTAAATTAATCTATTTTTCAATGTGTAGGCATCTCCCCCTCTCCCCAAGGTGACCTGTAGTTTTTAACCAGAATTACTGGTTCTACTAATTTTTCCCAGCCCACTTCTGGTCCCTCTGCCAGCTGCTGTTGATTTACTGCTAATTGCCTACATACTGGTGGCCAAGTGGTTCTTAATTCCTTGATGGAACCAGGGGCGGACTATGGGGTGATATTGCCACTGTCAGTAAGCGCACCCTTTGGGGAGCCATGGGCAGCAAGGTATGGGGGGGCACCCATTCCAGGGCCATGTTGGGGGGGGGGAAGGTTGACCATGCAGGCAACCGCGGCTTCATGTGGGGCTTCCTGAGGGCAGCCATGGCTTCAGAGGGGGTGCATTTTGGGAGCAAGGGAATTACTGGTTTGCTGGCATCCTCTACTGTAATTGTACCAAAGAGATCATAGATTTCATAGATTTCATAGACATTAGGGCTGGAAGGAACCTCAGAAGATCATCGAGTCCAGCCCCCTGCCCAGGAGGCAGGAAGTCAGCTGGGGCCATAGGATCCCAGCAAGAAAAACATCCAGGTTTCCCTTGAAGGCATTCAAAGTAGGTGCTTGAACCACCTCTGGTGGCAATCTATTCCAGACCTTGGGGGCTTGGACAGCTAAGAAGTTCTTCCTTATGTCCAGCCTGAAATGGTCTTGCAAGAGTTTATAACCGTACGACCTTGTCATCCCTTGGGGTGCTCTGGTGAACAAATGTTCCCCCAGATCCTGGTGAACACCCCTGATAAACTTACAGGTGGCCATCAGATCGCCCCTGAGCCTGCACTTTTCCAAGCTAAAGAGTCCCATGGCTCTCAGCCTTTCGTCATAAGGTCTGTTTTCCTGACCTCTGATCATGCGCGTGGCTCTTCTCTAGACTCTCTCAAGCTTCTCCACATCCTTTTTGAATTATGGAGCCCAAAACTGGACACAGTATTCCAGCTGCAGCCTCACCAAGGCTAAGTACAACAGGAGAATGACATCCTGGGATTTGCTTGAGAAGCATCTATGGATACAAGCCAGGGTTTTGCTCACTTTACTGGCTGCGGCATCACATTGCAGGCTCATATGCATTGTGGTCAATCCTGACCCCCAAGTCCCTTTCGTCCATAGTGCTAGTCAGCATAGCACTGCTGAGCCTATAGACAGTCAGCTGCAGGTTTTTCCTCCCAAGGTGGAGAACCTTGCATTTTTCGGTGTTAAACACCATTGGGTTCTCATCAGCCCATTTCCTGAACCTGTCAAAGTCAGCCTGGATTACCCCCCCTGTCCTCAGGTGTGGAAGCTTTACCCCAAAGTTTGGTATCATTGGCGAACTTGGCCAGTCCGATTCTGACTCCAATGTCCACATCATTAATGAAGAGGTTGAACAAAATAGGTCCATGGACAGAGCCTTGAGGGACCCCACTGGCCACAGGGCACCATGACAATTGACTTCCGTCAACCACCAACCTCTGGGTCCGATCACAGAGCCAATTCCCCAGCCAGCAGATCACGGTGGACCCAAGGCCATGGTTCACCAGTTTTCATAGTTTCATAGTTGGTAGGGTCAGAAGGGATCTGAGCAGATCATCAAGTCCGACCCCCTGCCACGGGCAGGAAAGAATGCTTTGGTCAAACAACCCCGGCTAGGTGATTACCTAGCCTCTTTCATGCATTTCTTTTCTAAGATGAAAAATCTTAGCCTATTTAGTCTCTTCCTCATATTAACTAGTCTCTTCCTGATATTGACTGCCCTCCATGTTCCTGTTCATCCTTGTTGCCTTTCTTTGTGGCTTTTCTACTTCTTCTGTATCTTTTTTGAGTTGTGTGTTGAGCACCAGGGGAGTAGGGGGAGTGAGACAGGTTTTGGCTTCCTTGACCATGGTCCACACTTCCAGGAAAGAGGCATGCTGGAACGAGACAGTCTCCATCTCTCTTCAGAAGGTAAGAGTCTGTTGTCTTACAGGTTGGCTGATCTCCTATGTGGTGCTTTAAACTAGGTTCATCAGGGGATGGGGATGCAAAAGACAGAGAGGACCTAGGAACAAAGGACCAAGAGCCACGCGTTGGAAAAGTCCACATAAGTACTGCAGGGTCAAAAAGGCATCAGGACAGAGGGGTACCAAGCGCACCCATCAGGGTGCTTAAATGTCTCTATACTAATGCTAGGAGCATGGAGAATAAGTTTTGCCAAAAGGTGATCATGGGATACCAGATCTAAGGCTTTTTTAAAGACAAGATATATGACATCAATCTCTTCCCCCCTATCCAGGTGATAGGTCACCTGGTCGTAAAAGGAAATGAGATTGGTCAAGCACGACCTACCCACAACAAATCCATGCTGGCTATCCCTCAAGGTGTTGCCATCAGCCAGTCTGTTAAGAATGGCCTCTCTGATGATTTTTTCTAAGACCTTCCCCAGGATAGATGTCAGGCGGATGGGCCTGTAGTTTGCCAGATCCACTTTCCTCCCTTTCTTGAAGAGAGGCACCACATTGGCCTTCTTCCAATCTTTGGGCACTTCACCAGAGCACCAGGAGCTCTTGAAGATCTGTGCCAGGGGCTGAGCTATGATGCAGGCCAGCTCCTTGAGTACTCTGGGGTGTAAATTGTCAGGGCCGCCTGACTTGAAGGTGTCCAGCCTCTCAAGCTGTTCCTTCATGAGGTCAGCATTGATGGAGGGTAAGGAACCACCCTCACTTAGGCACCCCTGTCCCGTAATGGGCAGTGGCATCCCATGGGACTTGTGAAAGACTGATGCAAAGTACCCATTTAGCAAGTTGGCTTTTTCCTGGGCATCGGTTGTCAGTTCTTCCTTCTGGTTAAGCAGGGGTCCAACATTGCCTTTGCTTTTCCTCCGACTCCCCACATATCTAAAAAGGGGCTTTTTATTGTCCTTGATACTTGTAGCTAGTCGGAGTTCCATCACAGCCTTGGCTTTCCTGGTTCACTCCCTGCAGGTCTGGACCAGTGCAGAGTATTCCTCCTTGGAGGTGGATCCCATCCTCCATCCTTTGTAGGTCTGTCTTTTTAGATGCAGGAGGACTGCTAGTTCCTTGTTGAGACAAGGGGGCTGCTGTGCCCTCTTGCTGCCTTTCCCCCAAGATAGAATAGCCTTAGCTTGTGCATCTAGGATCACTCTCTTGAGGAACAACCACTCTTCCTGGACTGTCCTCCCTTTGGGGTCATGGTCCCTTAGGGCCTCACCAACAAGTCTCCTGAGCTTGTCAAAGTCAGCCCTCCTGAAGTCGAGGACCTTTGTACTGCTGACTTGACAGCTTTTCAGTGGATGGTGAAGGTGATCGGCTCGTGATTGCTGTCACCCAGCTTCCCTTCAATCGTTAGATTGCTGATGAAGTCATCCCTGGTTGCCAGTACTAGGTCAAGCAGCGCTTTGCCTCTTGTTGGCCCATAGGCTTCTTGAGTCAGATAGAGTTCATCCACGCATGTGAGGAAGCTTTGCAACTGTTCAGATTTGGCCAAGCACTCTTCCCACAAGATGTCTGGGTAGTTGCAATCCCCCATGACAACCATGGACTGGGAGCATGCAGCCTCAGCCAATTCCCTGGTGAACTCCTGGTCAATCTCTTGATTCTGGGTGGGAGGTCTGTAGTAGACTCCCACCATTGTATCTGCTGTGCCGTGTTCCCCACCGATTTTAACCCAGAGGGTCTCTAGTCATCCGCTCTGAGTGCCGATGTCAGCTTGTAGGGAAGCGTAGCTCTCCTTGACATAGAGAGCTACACTTCTGCCCCTTTTGTCCACTCAATCCCTCCTGTACAGTGTATAGCTGTCTATACCCATGGACCAGTCATGGGTGGAATCCCACCAGGTCCCCGTTATCCCTGTGACATTGTAATTGTTTGTGTTGAGCAGGAGGACAAGTTCCTCCTGTTTATTACCCAAGCTCCTGGCATTGGTGTACAGGCATGCAAGTATTCCCTTGGGGGCCCTTGCCTTGCCCGCAGCTTGCTCTAGGGCTGGGGCAGGGGTAGGCTCCCTTAAGTGCCTTGGCCTGCTGGCTTTGCAAGCATTGCTCAGTGGGCCAGCAGTGGCGGTAGTCCCCCCGTCCCCCGGTGGGCTTAGTTTAAAACCCGGTGCAGCAGGTCAGCCAGTCTGAGAAGAGCCTCCTCCCCATTGGAGAGAGGTGGAGGCTGTCTCTTCCCAGAAGCTCACTGCCACTCTCACCAAAGAGCGGACTGTGGTCATGGAAGCCAAAGCCTTACCGATGACACCAGCGCTGCAGTCTTTGGTTCGTTACCTGGATCCTCCCTTCTGTGCCTTCTGCTGTAATTTACTGTGAACTGTGCATTGAGCTTAATTTGATTTAAAGCCTTTCACTTGTAACTAATGATGTATCAAATTAAAACAAATTGTTTCAGTTTTAATACACCTATTTAATTTAGTGAGATTTAAATGCCATCATGTCTACAAACGCCCTTTATGATGATTTTAAGCAGGCTCCTATATGTCTGGTATGGAACTGTGTGAAATGTCTATCCTTGCTTAATTAGTATAGTAAATATTTCTTGCAATTAACTCGTGTTTATGTCTAGGAAGAGACAGTCTCCATATGGGCTTTAATAGGTGTCTTCTCCTGATTTATTCTTGTTTTGCTTCAGTGGTTCCTTTGATCTTTCCAAGACAACTCCACAAAAACCTTGTGTTTTTCTTGGTTGTTAATCAATTTCTGATATGTTCCAACTTAGTAGAAATTGATAACCTCTTGTTACCGAGGAAGGTAATTCAATTAAAATTGGGACTTTCTGATACCCAGTATTGATTCACAGGATTTTCCTGTTAATTACTGCTTAGGTTTCTCTTGATTTACACAACTACAAGAATGCTTTGAAGATGTTGAGCTAAAAAGTATAAAAGAGGAACAAAATAGATAACAGGGCACGCTTCAAGAATGAGAAAACATTTTGATAATAACTGCTACTGCACCCAACTGATCATTTGGTGAACGAATCCACACCTTGAGAAACTGAAAAAGACTGACACCACCTCTTTTGCCTGAATTGGTGAAAAACTATCAATTTTACAGGTAAATATATTGGACTTTGCTTTGCTTTAGGCTCATTTAACAGTGAATATGTGTAGTAAATAAAGCCTTTCTGTCATTCATCGAATGAGTTGTCATGTCAATCCTTTATACACTAGTCCTGAATCCCATTTCATGACTTAATAGAACCCATAATACCATAGTCACCAAAGAATCAAAAGAAAGTCACCATACATACAAAACAAAAAACCCACCAAATTATATTGCTGTCCTTTCTCTTATCAGTGGAAATGATCTCAGCTGGGGTGTGATCTGGAAGTGGAGTTACTTCTAAGCATATACAACGTCCTCCCGTAAGAAGCCACTTCTCATGGAGTTTCCTACCAGGGAACTCTATTAGCCTGTACTCTTCTGCCTCACTATCTAATCTGTTGTACCTATGAGCAGGAAAAAGAAAACCATGCTAGCTTTGACACTATTACCTGAGCAACACATAGTATCTATGCCCTCTGTCACAAATGTATGTTTATCTGGATGATGGTATCGCCATGGACATAGTCTTTCTGGACTTTAAGAAGGCCTTTGACACTGTCTCTCACCCCATTCTCATTAATAAACTGAGCGACTGTGGCATTGACGCCTACACAGTCAGATGGGTCAAAAATTGGCTGATGGGGTGCACCCAGCGAGTGGTGGTGGACAGGTCGTACTCGACCTGGTGGGATGTGAACAGTGGGGTCCCCCAGGGCTCGGTCCTGGGGCCTACACTGTTCAACATCTTCATCAGCGACTTGGACGAGGGGGTGGAAAACACGTTGTCCAAGTTTGCCAATGACACCAAGATGTGGGGAGAGGTAGGCATGCTCCAAGGGAGTGAGAGGCTGGAATTAGATTTAGACAGACTACAGAAGTGGGTGTATGGTAATAGGATGGGGTTCAATGTAGATAAATAGAGGGTGCTGCACCTGGGGAGAAGGAATCCACAGCATACATACAAGCTGGGGAGCTCCCCCCTTGTAAGCTCAGAGGCGGAAAGGGATCTTGGAGTCATTATTGACTCCAAGATGAACATGAGCCGCCAATGCCAGACTGCAGCCAGCATAGCCAACCACACCTTGTCGTGCATCCAAAGATGCATCTCAGGCCGGTCCAGAGAGGTGATACTTCCCCTCTACGCGACATTGGTCCGGCCTCAACTGGAGTACTGCATCCAGTTCAAGGCACTGCACTTTAAGAAGGATGTGGCCTGCCTTGAGAGGGTTCAGAGGAGGACCACCCACTTGGTTGGAGGGCAAAAGGGCAGGCCCTATGAGGAGAGACTGAGGGACCTGAACCTGTTCAGCCTCAGCAAGTGGAGGCTGAGGGGCGATTTGGTGGCTGCCTCAAACTCATTAGGGGAGATCAGCAGCAAATAAGAAGAGCCCTATTCTCCCCAGCAGCACCTGGGATGAGGAACAATGGCCAGAAGCTGCTAGAGAATAGGTTCAGGTTAGAGATTAGGAGGCACTATTTCACTGTCAGGGTAGCTAGGATCTGGAACCAACTTCCTAGGGAAGTGGTCCTCACTCCTACCTTGGGTAAATTCAAAAAGAGGTTGGATGAACACCTGTGTGGGGTCATGTGATCCCAGCGTGTGCTCCAACCAGTGGTGGAGAGTTAGACTAGATGATCTATTCAGGTCCCTTCTGACCCCAAACTACTATGAAACTATGAAACTATTTCAACAACTATATTACACCAATAACCACTAAATAGGACACAATTTTTTGAGCATTTCACATGTTTGTTTATGAACATCCCTATACTTTTTATAAACAAATCTCTATTTGATCGATTATTAATGGGTTTGCAAGCAGGGTAACAGCTACAATGCATTATTGTAAATATGTGATGAGGCATTGATAGGCATCCTTTAATCATTTATGGCAGGCTACTAAATTGTTTTTACAAATTATCTTGTCTAGTTACTAGAAAGGGTTAAAGAAGGGGTAACAATAATATGGTAAATAATAAGGCTGTAATTCCACTGAACAATAGAGCTGTAATTCTTAGGAAAATATCATAATACTTAGCATTAACAGTACTTTTAATCTTCAAAGCACTTCAAACATGAATTAATCAGTCCACACAAGATCCTTTTGAGGTAGGGAGCTACCTCAAAAGAAATTCAAATGATTTAATTACGACATGTCACTAAAACCATGAGATTGAATTACAGTCTTGTACAGCAGCTTCTGTAAACATTGTTACCATGTAAATGAATACCATCTCTTGCAATACATTTTTCTTGTAGATATCATTCTCTTTCCTTCCATTTAAGATTTTACCTTGCACTAGATTTCCTTGCACTTTTACCTTTGCAGGGATCTCACAGTGAAGTTACAGTGAATGAGTTACACTAACACAGTAGTGTTCTGTTTATTGACTGGTAAGATAAATTGCTTCAAGGCATTCTCAGGCCTAAACTGTGCCTCTGACCCCAGTGAACCTCCTGTTAGAGTGAACTTAGAGTACAGAATATGGAAGAAAGAAGACATCACTATAAAAGTATTCCAAACAGTTGTAACTAAATAGATAAAAAGATTAAGAGGCAACTTATTTCCCCTTAAGCAGGGGTTGGAAGCTTTTAGGAATGATGGGCTGAAATAATGCTTCTCATTCCATACTGGGTCAGCACTTCCAACTCAGCTGTTCTTGCTTCTCCTGGCTGCTGCCACACATGCAAATCCCTCCTGTTGCCTTGTCACTGCAGAATGGGCCTCACGCCACACTCAACCACTGCCAAATTGCTGTCAATGCCCAAGTTTGCCAACCAGATAAAATTCCGTTGTGGCCAGATCCAGCCTGCAGGCTGTAGGTTGCCAACCCCTGCACTAAAGCCCTTTTACACCTCTTTTGGAACTGTAAAAGGACTTCATTTCAATAGGAGTCATGGGCAAAATCATTATATCATATTGGTATAAAGTAGATGGAACAGCCCTAGCCAATAGTACTCAAGCTCTGTTCCGCCATATATTTCAGAGACCTTCTCCATGGTCATTGGAATGGCTAGAAAACAACAGTGAGAGGCTTTGGGAGATACCATATTTACTCAAATAGAAGATGACCCTAATTATAAGACAACCCCCATCCTCAATAATTAGATTCTATATATGGAAAATTTATAAATTTGTTATAATTTTCCTAGTATAAGATCAAATTACTGGCATTTTGCCTTGAATTTGTCCCCTTCCCACTGCTACAGCAGGGAAAATAAATCTAGGGGGTCAACTAGCCCCTTTGCTTTCTGCTTCCCCCTACTTTTTCCCACTGGCAGCCTCTTCCCCCTCTTCTTACTGTTAGAACCTCCTCTCCCTGAGCACATGGAAGTGAGAAGCAAATTTAAAAACAATAACCTGGAAATTAAACAAGGCTATAGCAATTTGCATATAGTAATCATGCACTTACTTTTAGCGTAGGTACTCCATAAATTCACTTTTAAGCAGCATTTTGGTAACTGCTTGGATAAATTATGCACGATATTAATCCAAAGCCAAAGGGCTCATGATTTACCATATAGTTCATTGAGCTCCTGGACAGACAACAGTGTTTCAAGCCATAGTGATTCCACAGCCCAGCACTGCTCAGTATGTGTGTGTACTCCAGATAGCCCCCACAAAGGATCCATGTGCTAATTAGCCCCTGCTCATGACTGGAATCCGGTGTTTTTGCCATGAGTCCTGGAGAACCTGGTCCGGCTTCACCTCATGGAGGGCAGGGCCACACTAATCATAGCCCAGAGGGTCCTCTGCCCTTCTCTTGACTGTACACCTTGACTAAGCTGGGAGAATAAAACTTGCCTCATGAGTCTGGAGATGGACATCTGGATGATGTGGCTGGCCCAGTGAAGTTAATGTTGGATGATCACCACCTTGGTGTTGTTTGCTTGTGAAAAGATGCTAATGTTGTGCATCAGTCTTCCCACTGGATTCAAAGGATCTTCTGCAGGCTACATTGATGGTACTTCTCCAGTGATTTGAGGCATCTCTTATATGTTGTCCATGCCTCAGCTCTATACACTAAGGTAGGGATCGTGGCTGCTTGATAAACCATGAGCTTGGTCTTGAATCTGATGTTGCAATCTTCAAACACCCATTTGGCACCCAAAGGCTGCACTTGCACATTTGAGGTGACTTTGGATTCCTTTGTCAATGTCAGCCTTCTGCAAGAGATCGCTTCCAATGTATGGAAAATACTTAAAGTTCTCCAGAGTCTCACTGTGAATCTGAATGACCAGTGCTGGGGACTACTCATTAAGAGCTTGTTAATGATGGAGGACCTTAGTCCTCTGAATGTTAAGTGTCAATCCCATTTTCTCGTGTGCATCAGTAAAGATGTCGACAATTGCCTGAAGATCTACTTCTGAGTGAGCACACACTACAGCATCATCAGCATACTGGAGCTCGATGATTGAGGTTAGGCTAGTTTGGGTTTTGGCTCCAAGTCGACTGAGATTAAATAGTTTACCGTCCATTTGGTAGATTAACTCCACTCTGACTGGAAGCTTGTTGGTGTTCAGATGTAGCATCATGGTAAGAAATATTGAGAAGAGTGTTAGAGCAATGCTGTAGCCTTGCTTAATTCCAGCCTTAACCTCAAAGGGATCTGTGATATTTGTTACTGAGAACCACCATGGAGCAGGTGAAGAATGGTAATGAATTTCATTGGGCATCTGTACCTCAGAAAGATCTTTTACAGCACAGCACTTCTTGACCGACAGAGTTGAAGGCTTTGTGAGGCCAAAGAAGGCCATATGGGGTAGCTATACATGAGCATGGAAGTTGCTCCAACATGCTGGAACTACAGCACATCGGATCAGACTTAATTAATGAAGTCTGCTGGAGCATGACAATTATCAGACTCCAGCAGCCTCCTGTCTTGTGTATCAGAACTCCCACACATTGAATGAGCTTTAGTTCAAGCACCTCAACTACCACTTGTAAGTGCAGAGATGCTGATACATGAGATGAGATGTGGTGTGGTGCTTTAGAGCCATTAGATATGTATAGACAAAAAGGAGGCCTTAAGTTGAAGCAGAAGGTTTTTAAAAACACCACTTCAATTTAGGGCCCTTTAAACCTCCATGTCATGTACACACCCGAATTTACCTGCCTCTCCGGCAGCAGGGAGGGGAGGGCAAGCTGCCGGCAGACGGAGTGGCCCTGGGCTGTGGGGGGGAGCTGGTGCTTCCCTCCATGGCAGCGGCGGCCCCCCCACCCAGGTGGCACCCGCCCACAGGCACCTGGCTTGGACGGTCCCAGGGGGCACCACAGCTACAGAGAGAAGCACCAAGCCTGAAGGGATGGGAGCCCAAGAAGGGTGGCTGTGCCTAAAGGAAACGATCCTTTGGGCACAAAGCAAGACGATCCCCGAGCGAGGCAAAAAAGGGAAAGGGGCCAGAAGGCTTCCCTGGCTGACCAGAGAAATCCAGGGCAGCCTAAGGGCCAAAAGGGGAGCACATAAAAAGTGGAAACAGGGTGAGATCACTAAAGATAAATATACCTCCTCTGCTCGTGCTTGTAGGGAGGCAGTTAGGCGGGCCAAAGCTACCATGGAGCTGAGGATGGCAACCCAAGTAAAAGACAACAAGAAATTGTTTTTTAGATATATAGGGAGTAAAAGGAAGGCCCAGGGAGGAATAGGACCACTGCTAAATGGGCAGAAACAATTGGTGACAGACAGGGGGGACAAGGCTGAACTCCTCAACGAGTTCTTTGCCTCAGTGTTCCTAAGCGAGGGGCACAAGTCTCTCACTGGGGTTGTAGAGAGGCAGCAGCAAGGTGCCGGACTTCCATACGTAGATCCTGAGGTGGTGCAGAGTCATTTGGAAGAACTGGATGCCTTTAAATCGGCAGGCCCAGATGGGCTCCATCCGAGGGTGCTGAAGGCACTGGCCGACATCATTGCAGAGCCACTGGCGGGAATATTCGAACGCTCGTGGCACACGGGCCAAGTCCCGGAGGACTGGAAAAGGGCTAACGTGGTCCCCATTTTCAAAAAGGGGAGGAAGGAGGACCCGGGCAACTATAGGCCAGTCAGTCTCACCTCCATCCTTGGTAAAGTCTTTGAAAAAATTATCAAGGCTCACATTTGTGAGAGCCCGGCAGGGCAGATTATGCTGAGGGGAAACCAGCACGGGTTTGTGGCGGGCAGATTGTGCCTGACCAACCTAGTCTCTTTCTATGACCAGGTTACGAAATGCCTGGACACAGGAGGAGGGGTGGATGTCGTATACTTAGACTTCAGGAAGGCCTTCGATACAGTATCCCACCCCATACTGGTGAACAAGTTAAGAGGCTGTGACGTGGATGACTGTACAGTCCGGTGGGTGGCGAATTGGCTAGAGGGTCGCACCCAAAGAGTCGTGGTAGATGGGTCGGTCTCAACCTGGAAGGGTGTGGGCAGTGGGGTCCCGCAGGGCTCGGTCCTTCGACCGATACTCTTTAATGTCTTCATCAGCGACTTGGACGAGGGAGTCAAATGTACTCTGTCCAAGTTTGCAGATGACACAAAGCTATGGGGAGAAGTGGACACGCCGGAGGGCAGGGAACAGCTGCAGGCAGACCTGGATAGGTTGGACAAGTGGGCAGAAAACAACAGGATGCAGTTCAACAAGGAGAAATGCAAAGTGCTGCACCTAGGGAGGAAAAATGTCCAGCACACCTACAGCCTAGGGAATGACCTGCTGGGTGGCACAGAGGTGGAAAGGGATCTTGGAGTCCTAGTGGACTCCAAGATGAACATGAGCCGGCAGTGTGATGAAGCCATCAGAAAAGCCAATGGCACTTTATCGTGCATCAGCAGATGCATGACGAATAGGTCCAAGGAGGTGATACTTCCCCTCTATAGGGCGCTGGTCAGACCGCAGTTGGAGTACTGCGTGCAATTCTGGGTGCCACACTTCAAAAAGGATGCGGATAACCTGGAGAGGGTCCAGAGAAGGGCCACTCGTATGGTTAAGGGCCTGCAGACCAAGCCCTACGAGGAGAGACTAGAGAAACTGGACCTTTTCAGCCTCCACAAGAGAAGGTTGAGAGGCGACCTTGTGGCTGCCTATAAGTTCATCACGGGGGCACAGAAGGGAATTGGTGAGGATTTATTCACCAAGGCGCCCCCGGGGGTTACAAGAAACAATGGCCATAAGCTAGCAGAGAGCAGATTTAGATTGGACATTAGGAAGAACTTCTTCACAGTTCGAGTGGCCAAGGTCTGGAACGGGCTCCCAAGGGAGGTGGTGCTCTCCCCTACCCTGGGGGTCTTCAAGAGGAGGTTAGATGAGTATCTAGCTGGGGTCATCTAGACCCAGCACTCTTTCCTGCTTATGCAGGGGGTCGGACTCGATGATCTATTGAGGTCCCTTCCGACCCTAACATCTATGAATCTATGAATCTATGAAGCCCCTGTGCAACTCAGACAGGCAGGCAAGTTCCAGGGGAAAAAAAAGATCAGACTTGCTGGTTTTCTTGGTATAATAGTAAGGGTTTTGCTTAATGCTCATAGCAAGAGTTTTGTATGCTGACTCCATAGTAGGCCAGTGAAATAGCACATAGCTTTTTGCTCTGTGAGCGTGACCGAACCATGAACCTAGATAGTAGAATGTTGTAATACAGTGGAATGTGGTAAACACCAGGTGTGTTGGATCACGACTCATCCCCAAATTCTTAGCTTGAGATAACCTAATCCCTATTTCGAGATAACGTTATTTACTCCAGACTATATAAGCTGTACATTCTCAAGTTACGGGGAGTTCCTCCCACTTTGGCAAGAAATCTTGCAAGGAGCCCGTTGCAGGCTATCGCATCCCCAGGATCGGGACACTCTGGGGCCAGGGGAACTATGCGTGGTGGTGGCTGCTGCCTAGATCTGATGTGAAGTGATCATCCTCTCTGCTCTGTCCTATTGCCTGCCTCTGCAAGTATCCTTAAATAAAGCTTTGCAAGAGTGAGAACAACCGTGAGTACGTCCTTTGTTCAAGCGCGGGGAATCTTCTAAACCCAGTAGTTCATTCTAAGACACTTGGGCAGAGCCTGCCTTCCCAGGCTGCTGCCAGGCTGCCTGCATGGGCTTCCTACAGCGACTCTGAGCTGCACGGAGCCTGATGCTTTGCTCCACAGCTGTAGGGCTGCAAACTAAAACTCCTTGGAGTTGAAGGAGGAGTTTTAGTTTGCTGCCCTACAGCAAACTAAAAATGAAAGAAAGAAATTTCTAGTGGTTCATCATTAAGTACTTGGAAGGTACTCAGATACTCCACTGATGAGGGCCAAATGAGTATGGAGTTTTAGTTTGCTGCGCCCCAAGTCATTTAAGGCGTATTATGCCACCGAATTTGCTACAGCAGCTGGAATTACTGCACAATACACCGCCGACACATGCAAACACCAAGACCGTTAAAGCAGTGCAAAAGCATTTAACCCACTTTAAAGTGTCGTGCACACATGCCCCTCGTTTCATCTACGCACAGCTATTCTAATTAAAGCACTCCCCCCTCCCCACCCACCCTCAGAACATGTGTAAAAGTGCCCATGGAGAGGTTTGTGTTGTTCCTGGCATTTTTTCCTGCAGCTGGTGAGCAGGGAAGATCATGTTAGTTGTATCTCTTGATGCCCTGAACCCACACCAAGATTCCAGGAGCAGCTCTTCAGCAAGTGGAAGGAGATGGTTCAGGACAATTCTCACAATGATCTTTCCTGTGGTGGACAGCAATGTGATCCCTCTGTAATTCTGCAAGCTGGCAGAGCTCCAGTCAGTCTTCTTTCCTGAAGATCATCATGACCATGGCATCCCTGGGGTCATCTGGGATTTCCTCATCATTTCAGTTCCTTAAGATGAAGGCATGGAGCTGTGATGTAAGCTCTTTTCCCCCATGCTTAAAAATTTCAGCAGGGATTCCATCTGCTCCAGATAACCTGTTGTTCTGCTTGATGGCTTCCCTCGCCTTGTCAAAGGTTGAAGGGACTCTGAGATTTTCTCTGACTGGAACTCTGCCAGCTTGCAGCTCTTTCCAAAACTGCAAAATCCACAGGTTTCTCCGTTAAAATGAGATATCTGCATTTTCCTCGGGTAAAGGGGGAAATTCACATTTTTCTCCATTTTCCCATGGGAAATTGAAAACCCAGATCCCTGCATATGAGAATGAGAAACTAATAGGTTTGTTTGTTTAAAGAATGATGGCATATTGTGAATATAATTATTCCACACACACCAAAAAAGGGATGTTACTTTTGAATCAATTAATTACATTTCATAAATTTTCATTTAGAAAAAAAATGTACCTCAATTATAAAATTCTGGTAAAATGCTCAGGCCTATTTAAGGTATTACCTTTTTCAAAGCAGCAGCAAGTTTTCAGAGGCTGGCTTTGTTATTGCTGCTCAGTAGGGTATATAGTAGCAGCCTGCCCTGCAACAGGCTAGCCTTGATGTTCTATCCAGGTTTACTCTGGAAAAGAAAAAACAACCATAATTAGGATCAGTGACTGGAATCTTCCCATCATAACAAAAGTTTTACCCATAAAAACTAAGGTAGATCCTATTTTCATTGAATGAAATCTACTATTTAGATACTCATATGGCCCTCATCAGTGGAGTATCTGAGTACCTTCCAAGTACTTAATGATGAACCACTAGAAATTTCTTTCTTTCATCCTAGGCTATAGAAAGAAGGGCTTTGTTTCCTTGCAAATCCCCCTGTGAAGTTTTCAGAGAGTCATAACTTGATACACCTTGTTCATGTGCATATTCCTTGTATTAAGATAATTGTCATGCTAATTTAGCTATACATAACAATGCAACATTAGTTTCAACTCCACCCCCAACAACAGCACAGGATAGTGTGTTTTCATACACAGTGTACACTATGAGGATGAAAGGCATTTGCACACACTCCCTCAAATTCACATTTAGAGGTAAAGTAAACATGGAAAGCCTACTCCAAATTGAGATTAATCAGGGGCACAAGGAGGAGGAATAAATTATAAACACAGAAAAGAGGTGTTATCTCCCAAAATATCTTGCAGCTTTTAATTACTATGTTTTGCTACCCAGCAAATTATACTATAAGGCATATTAGAATGAACACACAAGATGGCATCCACACATAATAAATAAGAGGAGGCATTAAATGGCACATTGGGTGGAAATAAATTATACAGAGCTTGGAAAAGCAACACCGATCCCCATCTTGAAGAGAAATTAAACTGGAAATTATTAGTAAGATTTCTGTAATGAAAGCAGAAAATAGGTATCTTTCAAATTTGCTATATGCATCAGGGTGCCCTATGCCCATAAACACACATACTTTGGGAACAGCTCAGATTACCAAGCATTTGGCTCAAGGAACAAACAGCAATAGAAATGATTGTAGGGAGGAGGCATGGATACTTGCCTGAAAGACTGTTGGCTCTGTTGGCAGAGCCAATGAGTCTTCAAGGCAGGGTGTGTTTCTAAAGTGCTCACTATGCCAAATTTAATATAAAGCTTTGGTTCATCCACTGTTGTGCAATTCTACCCTTATGCTTTAATCAAATTTCCCTGAATGAAAAGGCAAATCTTTTAAAGAAACCCACATTTCCAAAATCTAAATCAAGGTACCACGTGTAGCACTTGTTGGGAGCAGAAACCACTGCATTCAAGCAGGGAGCATGTCTCATTTGTCACTAATCTATGGTTCTAAAACACTGAATACACAGGAAAGGTATTCACTTCTCATACATAAGTAAACCGTGTACTTGTACCAGTAAACTGTAAACTTCTCAGGGAAATTTTGAACAGTGATAAATTCCCCACTCCTTATTCCCCACAGATTAAAACTGAAATAGGCCCTGCCCCAACCTAAATAGACTTGATTGGAGGTTGAAAGACAGGAAAGCATCTGACCAATAATGTCAGTTGGGAAAACAAAAAAAAGAAAACGGTGGAAAGGCAGTAGTGTGTGCAATTGGACAATTTCCCCCTCCCCTCCCACAAGAAATAATGACCCCTCCCAAAATGGAGTTTTGAGAGAGGGACTCTGATATTTCTTGCAAATTTGAGTCAAATTCAGTGAACTGTTTTGGCGGAAAATTTATGGGGGAAAGATTTTTTAAAATGTGAGAACTTTTCATTTTGACATTTGCCAAAGAATTGTTTTATTTTAGAAAAGATGAAAGGTTTTATTTCAACATTGGCTTAACAAGCCATGGCAAAGGTTGAATTTGAAATGTCACTTTTTATTTGAAAATTGAGCTAAATTTAAGAAAGAAAAAGTGGGGGGGTAGAAAAAAGGGTGTTAACTTGAAAAATGGAAAAAAAAACTTTTAATTGGAAACAAAATTTTTCAGTTTTTTTTAATTTGTGAGAAATCCTGAAAAAAAATCTATCTGTTTGATCTAAACCAACTTCCCCCCCAACCCAGAATATTCAGTTCAGCTTGAACCAAAAAATCCATTATCCAGCTCACTCTAGAAGAGGTTCACTTAAGGAAAGAATACCAAGGCAGCATAATTTTTATCACAGCAAAATCAAGAAGCTGAAACATCAGATTCATCCAAAACAACTGTGAATTGTTTCATTTTTTGCTGACTGCTAGAAAAATAAAAAACCCTGGCCTAAACTGCTCCTCCCCAGTTCAATTTGCTGCTGTCTCAGGCACACATGTAGACGCTGACCCTGGGAGTAGTTTACTGAGGCACAAATTACTCCACATTCGCCTGTATTTTTTACAGGTCTCTAGCCATACGTACCAATGACAAACCATGACAAAGATGTATGGTTGTCCCTCAAATTTCAGAAATGGATAACTGAAATAAAAATGATAGTTGTATTTTGTTGGAACAATTTTAAAAATATTCCTTAATTTAGGCATATATCATTTAAATGAAGACTCATTTTAATCCAAAATTACCTAGGTTCTTAATACATTTGGAGGAAGTACACTTTTATTGTAAAAGCTATGTACATCCAGAAATAAAGAATCAAAGAGGAATATTATAGAAAAAAAGTGTTTACTATATCAGGAAGGAATTCCACAGAACTGGCATGAATGCATCCCACCACATGAAGAGTCTTCGTTTTGTTCATTTCAGTTTTGCTGTAATCCACTGCATTCCACATTTGTTTGATAGGTTGCTAGGTATGCTTGTTGGTACTTATGTCAGGTTGTGCAGACTATGAAACAGAATTTCTAGGCACCTATACACATGCATTGAGGCTGCTTTGACATGCTGTAATTACAGTGTGTTGGAGCAGACTCAATTAATCGAGTCGACTCCAGTGTCACATGTCACGTGTATCAATGTCACGTGTATTAGTGTCCCCACGCTAAAAATGGCAGCAGGGGCACTTTAACTAAAACTTCTTGAATGAGCTTTAGTTAAAGTGCCCTGCTGCCATTTTTCAGCTGATACACGTAACATTGCAGGCACTTCATTAGAGCAGCTCTTGAAGTCATTCTAATTAAAGTACAGCTGCCTCTCAGAGCACATGTATAAATGCCCTCTTTGTCTCCATAATAGCATTTGCAATATCCCAATGATTGGATTTTTTTAATCAAAAAAGAAAAAAGACCTTTGAGGAAAGCAAACTATTTAAAATGTTGGCTAACTGGCTGATGGAATTGCAATACAACAATAGATCACGTTGTTAAAGCTAAACAGTAAAAAAAAACCCCAAAACCAGTACTAAACAAAAGAATGAAAAGAGCAATAACAGAACTGATGAATTTAAACAAGAAAGTATAGAGTGAGGACACTTGTAAAAGATCTTAAGGAACATAATATTAACATTGGTATATAAATTGTGATGATAAAAATATAATAATGTGTGATGTTTTAAATAGATAAGTAGCTTATAAGGAGCCATGTGTGACACCAAAACAAGGCAATTAACACTTGCCTATAACTGCCTAGAATAGGGTGAAGTGTTTTGGAACAGTGTTTTATGATCTGATGAAGCTCAGATTAATATACTGCACTTTTCCAGAAAGGTTTAAGAATGGTGGAAGAAAGGAGAGTGCTCAACAAAAACCAAAAAATCTAGTGACTAGTATGTGCCAGGATAACAGAATACTTTCCAAGTATTGGACAATGTATCTTGTAAAGTCATTATGATTCATTAATGGAACAGAAGGTGGTAGATTGTAATAAAGAATATTATCATAAAAACATCTCCATTGTGAGGTGTAAATGATGTAACAATATCTTGAAACTTGGAATGTAGGCCACAAGTCACACAAAAGAAGAATATGAAGGATGCACCAAGAAGCCAGTCTGGATGCACATCTGGAATAATATCTAAAGTTGCTATAATTCAGTAAATAATGGTCCAAATGAAGAGCCAGTTTAAGTTTAGACACATGGAGTCTTTTCATGTTATTATCTAGGTCATAATACATGGTACAGAGAAAACACCCATCAAAACATATGCTTTGATTACATTTGGGTTCAGCCATTGGTGCCTGGCAATCCATGTGGCTGCAATAGTGCAAATCTTGATTATTGGAAAGGAAAATATAATTTATATTTGTCAAGCTTACCTCACATGAAATGAGACTTTATTTACCATATATAGCTGCTATAGCTGGTGCTGTATTAACATTGATAAGTTAAAGCTGAAGTTAATTAAACTATCCATACCACATATACATGTAACCAGGTAGTTGCATGATCTGGACTTTAGATTAAAGTTCTTTGGGTCACAAAAAGTGTTTTCCTCTCTGTAGAGCACAAAAATTTATTAATTCACTTCCTCTACAAATTCCTAGAGGGGAAACAAAGGTTGGTTGTGTGTCTTATGTACATATATTTCTTAGCACAACAGAATTCTAATCCATGTCAAAGCTTTTTAGTACAAGAGGTGCATATAATTGTATATGAGATCTTTCATAAGGAAAGGGGAAAGTAATGCCATTCAAATCTTTTGAAGATGATTTTAAAAAATGGTAACATTGAAAATTACATGACAAAACTGATTTTAAGCTACATATACATATAAGGGATTTAAGGCCCCGTTCTGCAAACTCTTACACATGTGCTAGCTTAAAATCAGTTTTGCTATATACGTATCGCTGGTGCCAAGTATGATTTGACGAAATCAATCGAAATACCAATCAAAATGAATTCATGTAAATTGTGATAAAGTCAATATACATCTGCTTCTTATTAGTAATATATCAGTAGTTGATTTTTATAAATTAATAAAAGCATGTAAATATGTGGAAAAATAAAAATGCAAAAAGGCCTCAAAACAAACAAAAATCCTAAAAAAAATGCATATGTGGTGAAGGAAGAAATCCATTACATAAATGCTTTCTAAGATATATTTCCTTAAAACAACACCACTCTATAAAATGAACTCCACCCAATGCAACAGATCTATCAAACGGGTAGCTTTGGTGCTGGAAGGTTCCACCTTTAACAGCTATCTACCTTCATGTAAAAGAGGAATTGATATTCAGCCCTCTTTCTGGAATGATACTAAGATTCAGATGCTGAGCATGGCAATTGACTGAGAAGGTTTGCTGTATTCCAAGTGGCTCACTGCACCTGTTCACAATCGATTGCCTCATTAACATTTTGCACAGCAGGAGAGAACATGGCTAAATTCTACTTAGAAGAACACTGAAAATTCACTGGGCTTATTAATGCCCCTTGCATTTGCAGTCCAATGTGCTGTTTCACGGAAGTTGGGGAGCTTTATTTCTGTGTACTAGATGGTACAGCTTTGCAGCAGAAGATATGTAAGCTGCAGATACAGCTGGCAGTAATATGGTGCACACGTTGCAACAGGGAAATAAAAAGCCAAGCTCATAATAAAATTTTTTTTTCAGATGGGCAGGCTTGACAGAGTGAAATGATAGAATATTATGTGTGAAGAGGAGGAAAGGAGGCACGGCAGTCTATACATCGTATGAGAAAAACCACCGCTATATTTTTCATATTCAGAAAAATTAAAGAGGCCTAGAACAACAGTATTTTAATTGTTTCTAGCCAGCTGGACTACATGCTGCATTGTAAAGTACTTTATTTCAGGCTCCACAGCTTAGACTATATCTACACTGAGGGCCAGTCAGCAGCCACCATAGGCAACTGGTAGGAGGGGCATGGGAAGGCGGGGACACGTGTCCCTTTGACGGGGCCGTTTCCCACCACCGACACCGCCGGACATTTTGTGGGTGCTCCCCAGCCCCATCCCTGCCACTGATGCCACTAGCGGCTTCTATGGGTGCTTGCCAAGCCTGTCCCCACCACCACCACTTGCACTTCTGCTTCTGCTTCTGCAGGTACTCACCAACCCCGTCCCTGCCACCAACACTGCCACCAGCTTCTGCGGGTGCCCCCCCCAGACTCAGGAGGCACCAGTCACCCATGGCAGCCACCACAAAGAAGCTGCCAAAGTCCATAATCACTCAGGTGGCTGCTGGCACATCTGCTTTGCTCCACTTCATCACTTAAGCTGGCACAACATGAAATGCACCCTGAGAAGGCACAAATCCTGATGGGATCTCAAGAACTGACAGAAGACATGTCTACACACATCTTCTTCCAGCTGGCAACAGGCCTTCTGTTGGTCTGAGAGGTGTTGTTACTATGCCAGCAGAAGGAAGGGGTGCTCCTGCTGTAGTGCAGCAAGGGTGTGGATACTGTCTTGGTTGTTCCCCTCGCAAAACTGAAGTATAAACCAGGCCTTAGTTCCTCAATTTCCAGGCAAACAAAGGCTAGAAGCACTGCAAAGAAAGCCTGCTCAACTGCTTCTAGGCTGCCAAGAGAGCCCTCCAATGTTCAAAAAGACTTTCTTATAGTTAATAGAGGTAGTAATTTGAGCTATGTCCAGCTGTTGTCATTATTAGTAAAGTTGTTGTAACCAAAAGTGGAAAATGCAAAAGGCACTGAACAATTATTCAAGTATATAACTACTGCAGATCTATGCCAGCTTTTGCAACTTCTCTTACATTTCTTCTGACAGTCAATCTTGCCAGCAAGTTTCATACACAAGATATTTGCAGAAAGTAAATAATTTGCAAATAGCCATTTAAATATATGATCACATGAACACACTCACCTGAAGCAATCTTGATTGGCACCATTTATTCTCAGAGCAGTACGTCTAACACGTGACCAAGATGACCAATCATACTTTATGAATGGCAAACGATGAACAGCAAATGCTCAGTGCGACAGCTGTGTAGAGTTTGCAAGTGATGCATAGACTGGAATATATTTAAATAAATTATGCTTAAAATAATTCTGAATGACAAATTTGTACAATTGTGAGGCAGCCCACAGATAATTTGTAAATATGCAACTTTTTCTTTACCTAGATCTATCCATCTCAAACCAGTTCTGCTGTTCCTCTTAACCACTTGCTGCTTCCTCACAGTTCCTCCCCAGGACCATCTCTTCATTGCTCCAGAAAACAGCCAGTTAGCTGAAGCTCCTCCTTTTCTAATGGCAAGCCATATGGACCAGCCACAACTCAACATATCATTATTGTCTCACTGGCCCTGAACATAGAGAACAATAGTCAGCATGAGTATAAGGGATAAATCCAGGTTCTCTCATTATAACAGCTGCCTAGCAGCTTTTAGAAAATCATCTTTCATCTTGAGAAGATACCTGGAAAGTTAATACTTAGACCTATCCTGTTCCATTTTCTTTCAATTGTCACAGTATTTTCTGCACTAGATGTGACAGCAGCTGATGTCATAAAAGCATATATAGTAGTAAATCTCTGTCCGAGTAGTCCTCTAGTCCTGTGCAAGGCATGTCAAGTATGATAAATAGAAGAAAGCTTATAAATGAGGACACACATTTTCTGGTCTTAGTAAGAATGTCTAAAATATCAAAGAGCAGAGGCTGCTGTGAGTTGCACTATACTGTATTTCTAGTAACTGCCTCATTCCCTTCTGAACGGTAACTAGGGTGGGTACTGTTGCTTTTTTTAACTAAAAGAGTTTAAAAGAGACAGGGAAAGTCTATCTTCTTCTCTAAAAGCCTGAAGCCTAATAACATTAACAGTCTATTCATTCACTCTAGCAATAATACTTATTTTTATTTCTACTTTGACAAAGAAGTTGTTCAACTCACCACTTTTCCTGAAAAAAAATCAGTTAGTTAAAATGTTCACAAAGAAAACAAATATCTGCATTTGTTCAAGATCTTATACTCTTTCCTCCTAGTTCACCCCTCACCTTAACTTTCCTCTCAAGTTTCCAGAACTGTGATTACTCCCGCTAATGATGTTTGCTATGGTGCTTGCACAAGTTTAAATGAATATAAAAGCTAAGCTAACTTGTGCTTCAAAGATGAAAAGTCTGAAAATTTATGCTTGCCATGTGGAAAAAGGATAGTCTTAGAAAGAGAAAGGTTGCAAACAGCAAAGGTTAAAATAAAGAGAGTCTTTAGGACATACAAGAGTCAGGCCTGTTTTTTTTTCCAGCTGGGAAAATCCTTTGTAGAAAGCGGCAAGTCTTTTGACACAAACAGGCTATACTTTCAATTCTAAGTTTTGCCATAATAGACATATCCGCTTTCCATTAAGCAGACCAGAGAAAAAAACTTGTTTAAGCATCCAGAACCCTATGCCTGGTACTAATAATATGACCATCATTACTGTTGTGTCTAAGTACCTGTGACATGGTTATCACCATTTTACAAGTAAGAAACTACAGCACAGGGGCTAGGGACAGACAGTACATATAAACCAGTTTAAGTGATCAGAAACTGGCTTAAGCTTTTAACAGAACAGATGTTCAGTGCACATAAACCAGTTTGAAAATGGCTGAAACCAATTTGAGATAAACCTGGTTGAATGTAGTATCAGACTTAACTGATTTGGGTCAAACCAAGTTATGCAATGTTTGTCCCAGACATCTTTCTGGGTTAAGATAAACCAGACTCCCCCAGCATCCCAGCATGCTCTCTGGGCTGGGCGGGGCTCTCTGTTCCATAGCAGGGCTGGCCCCTCCCCTCTGCTCCCCCCTGCAGCTCAGGCAGAGACTGCAGGCAAAGCAGGTTATGTCTGGCTTCCCCCTGCCCTACCCCCACACCTCACTGCTGAGGCAGGAATCCCCCCTTCCCACCCTCCCTCCCATATCCCATAGCACAGACCTCAGCCCCACAAGCCCTAGGCATGTGGTATGCTAGCTAATGCCGAGGGGTGTCTGTGTGTGTGTCTCTCCAATTTCACTGGGACAGGCAGACAAAACAGTGACCACTTAGGGCTTTTTTGGAGCTAATCAACAGGTCAGTTGGTAAACTGTTTAAGAAGTATGAACTAATGGAGAGAGGCTATTGTTTTGCTGATGGGGTGATAAACACTGTTATCAACCCCCTGCTGGCTTGCTCATCTGTCCATTTGCTGCAGAGAGTATAAAGAAGCAGGAAGGGAGATTGAAAAGTTCCATATCATCAACAGTTGCATGCACTGCACACCTCTCCTTGCCTCAGTGTGCTGGCAGGGTTCTGGGGTCTGGTAACACTCTCACCCCTTGAGCAGCCAGCAAGGACAACCTCCCTAATCAAAGTGTCCTACCAGGGCCTGGCCACACCCCCACCCCCTCAGTTCAGCACTGTACAAGGGAAGAGAGGGCTGCTCTAGCACCCCCCGGCTTCTAGCCTGAGTCACTGCAGGCGTGTGCGTGAATTTCCTCAGTCCAGAGAGAATGTCTGTCCAGTTACAAACCGGTTCAGCCTAGCCAGGTTAGACTAACCTGCAAAGATTGAATCAGTTCAAGCTCAGGCTTTTTGAATGTCTGTCCTTAGCCCAAGAGACTAAAGCTCAGGACCTCAGAGATATGAAGGCATCTTGCTTGCACCGATTTCAGAGGAATTTGAACACCTAATACTTTTGAGAATCTAGGTCAAAGTGATTTACCCAGGGCCACACAGGAAGTCATGGGGCTGATTATGTCAAATCTGTAGGTTCATTCCCCATGCTGGCCACCAGTTATTTATCCTATTTGTTCCCCAGTTCAGGAGGAAGGAGGTAGCAGATCAGAATGTATTAGGGTGAATCACAGAAATTAAGGGCTGGAAGGAACCTCAAATGATCATTGAGTCCAACCCCCCTTCTCAGGGCAGGAATATTGCTGAGATCAAATGATCCCAGCAAGGTTTCTGTCCAGTCTCCTCTTTAAGCCTTCCAAGGTTGGGGACTGCACCACCTCCTTGGGAAGTCTATTCTGGTCACCCTTACTGTAAAAAAGTTCTTCCTTACATCCAACCTGAAACCATCCTCTAACAGTTTATGGCCATTGTTCCTTGTCTTCCCCTGGGGCACTCTAGTGAACAGTTTTTCTCCCAGCGCCCAATATTCTCCCCTTACATACTTATAGATAGCCACCAAGTCCTCCCTCAGTCTTCTCTTCCCCAGGCTGAACAGTCCCAGGTAGCTTAGTCTTTCCTCTTAAGGTTTGTCCTCCAGGCCCTCAATCATTCTTGTGGCCCTTCGCTGATAAAAGGTGAACGATATAAAAGGGAAAGCTAATGGTGTGCATTTATTATAGGCACCTAGGCAGTAAGAGGAGGTGGATGAGGCACTCTTCAAGGAGGTGACAAAATTATTCAAAAGTTATGGGGTGGTACTAATGGGAGACTTCAATTTTCCGGATATCTGCTGAAAGAATCATACAAACAAACATAAAATGTTGAACAGATTCCAAACTTGTGTGCAGGACAACTTTCTGTTTCAGAAACAATTAGGTTTCATTTATCTTGTATTGCCAAGGGGGAAAGAACTGGTGGAGGATGTGAAGATGATGGGAAATTTGGGAGGAAGCGAACACGATATAATAGAATTTATGATCCTGTCACTGGGAAAGCATGAGGTCAGAAGAACTTAGACACTGGATGTCAGAAAGGTGGATTTCAACTGGCTTGAGATAGTAGACATGGTGTAATGGGAGGATAGACTGAAGAATAAAGGTGCCCTGGAGAGCTAGAAGCTTCTAAAGGGAACAGTATTAGAAGCCCAACAAAAAGCTGTTCTGACACAATGGAAGCACAAGTGCAATGGCAAGAGATAAATGTGGCTGCACAAGGATACCTCAAATGCAAAAGGAAAGCATACAGGCAATAAAAAGATGGACTGGTCACAAGAAAGCATACCAGGAAATATTGAGAACTTGCAAGGACAAAAACTTCACCCAGCAAGGCAAGTTACAGACAACAGAAGAGGTTCTATAAATATGCTGGCAAGAAAAGAAAGACCAAGGAAGCTGCGGGTCCACTATTAAATAGCTAGGACAAAGTCTTAACAGAAGTTGCAAAGAACGCAGAGCTGCTCAATAGCTACTTCACTATGATTCTATGAATTCAAATGCAGAGCAGATAACTGAACCAATCACCCAAGTCGCAGCTAACATCCTATCTGCTAAATTATTCTTTCTCTCCCATAAAAGGTACAGAGGGGGATCATTTAGATAACAGCACCGAGAGCCAATATGGGAACTGTCCACTATATCCCTGACCCAGTACCATACCTAGACTCCTGGTGGCCCTAAGCGAACTTTTCGTATCAGGCCCCCCTTCACCAGAGATAATGATTATAATAATCAGGCAACAGAAAAATATTACCATTTTTGGGCCCCCTTTCTGTCCAGGTCCCAGGTGGATGCCCAGTTCACCCATGCCCGTGTTCAGGTCTGCCCTGATCCTGTGAAGGCCCTTCTTGTTGTACTGGAAACTGTACGATCCCTGGGGTGGAAGCAGAAGGAATTGGGTGTGCTATATAATATACACTCCCCAGGGGATGCTACAGCCTCGACTGAAGATTTGTATATAAGTTTATTGTTATTAGAAGTAACAATAAATCCAGAAGATTCCCGTATCTTCTACCAGGCAAGTACAAGGTGGTGGCTCAACAGTAACACAGCTTCCTAAGGACCCAAGACTATAAGGTCTGAGGCAAAAGACTGTCTTTCAGTTCTGTGTTCATAAAGTCCTAGCATCTGGGGTTGTGGTTCATAACTATGCTAATAAGAAAAATACAGGGGGCAAGAGATAAGAACCAGGGAAGGCTGCAGAGAGGGCAGGTTCTCTGAGCCCCTGCTTCAAAAATCTGCAAGGTCAAGAACAATTCTCCTGGCACCATTTGTTTCAAAGCCACCATCTTTGTTCTTCTCCATTGTGACCTGAAACTTCTCTCCCCCACCAAAAAGGGAGCCTTACAAAGAAAAATTTGTAACTTCAACTTTGAAGAGTTCCTTTGGCTTTCCTTTGCCCTTTGGCAGGTTTTTATCTGGGAGGGTAAGACATGTCACCAAGTTTGAACTACTGATTATATTCCCCAAGCCCACTGATCAAAAACATGGCAAAATTAACTCAGATCTTTCTGAAGTAGATATATAAGTTAGCCTGCAGCTTGCCTTTTGTGAATTCTTCAGATGAAACATTTAAAACAACTGAGGTCCTGATTATTCAGTGCTGATAAGAAACATGTTCCATTCTGAGCTTAGAGGACTATGGAACAAAATGAAAACATGCCACAGCATAAGACATAACATATTTACTTGAATCTAAGACAACCCTGAATTTAAGATGACCCCCACCCCCCCACACACACCAATAATTCAATTCTATGGAAAATGTATGTTTGTTATAAATTTTTCATGTATAGAATCTAATTGTTGGAGGGTCATCTTTAATTCATCTCCCCCCCACACACACACCACCACAACCACTGCAGGAGAGCAGGCAGGGTGGGGCAGGTGATATAGGGAGGTAAAGCAACTTCCTGTCTGCTTGTGCCTGCCCCCTGCCTGCCCCGACTCAGCCTCAGGCTCCCCCTTCCCACTCCACCTCTTCCCCCCCAACCTCTGGTCTCCTCTTTCCTCCTCCTCCCCCAGCCTGTGCTCCCCCTTCCCTGCTCCCCTGCAGCCTCTGCTCCCCTCTCCCCACTCTTCCCTCAGCTGCTGCCCTCCCCTCCAGCCTTTGCTTCCCCCTCCCCTATTCTCCTCCAGATTTTGCTCCCTCCTTCCCCTTCCCCCCAGCCTCTGCACCTCCCACCCCTCTGCCCCAGGCTTTGCTCTATGCCTTTGGCTCGGTTGCATTCTAGCCTGATACATGGAGCACAGCCTGAGCCCAGCCCTGGAACAGCCATGTGGACTGCACACTACTGCTACGGAGGCTTGCTGAGGCTATGCTTGGTGCCTCAGGCTGCAGTGTGGATGGCAGCAATGGAGCCTGTCAATATAGAACAAGGGTAAGGAAGGGAGAGGGGCAGGCAGGGAAGTAGAGCCTGCATGGGCAGGGTGGGGATGAGGGGATATAGAGCACCAGGAGGGTGAGGCTGGGAAAGGGGGAGGTGGGGGACAGGCAAGAGCTACAGCCATTGCCCTGACCCTCAATAGGGGCTGGAGCCCAAGCCACAGCAACTGCGTGTCCCTCCCCCACTGCCCTCATACTTGATTCTAAGATGAGGTGTTCTCCCCCAGGGTTACATGGGGAAAAAACCCTTGTCTTAGAATTGAGTCAATACGGTAACCCTTAACTTTCAATTTCTTGTTCCCCTTTGCAACAGCAAACTTTATCTAAACCCAATTAGTTTGTTTACTTTAAATTGAATGCACCATTTTATGGAAGGCTATAAAATCTGAATTGTTACTTGACAAGCATCTTTAAATTGTTTTAAATATGACCTTAATAAAGGCCTGATCTAAAGACCATTCAAATCCACTGTAGTTTCTATCGCCTTCAGTGAGCATTGGATCAGGTCCTGAATGAATTAAACATTGTATAAATATGATTAGTCACTTTTTTATTATGCACCCAACAGAGTGGAAAGGTTTCTATCTGCTTTTTGAAGCTGAACATCTTAGCTGATTTGAAGATCACCTAATGCATCCTGAAAGAGCTTTGAAAGATATTCTATTTAGAAACAATTCTATTAATCTCTTCTACTCATATCTATGTTTATATATGCATATTTATATTAGATTTTTCTCTGTTTTAATTACCACTAGTATCATTGTAATTAATACAACAACAATTAGTTGCTATGGAGATAATTGGGATTCTACAAACAGAAGATTATGATTGACCTCTGGTGGCAAAAAGCGGCAGGAACAAATGAACCCTGAACTAACAAAGCATTTGCTTTCATGTAAATTTCTTTCAATTAAAAGAAAAATGAGGAGAAAGGAATAAAGCCACCCAACCAAAATGGTTTCCAAGCAGAATGTTTTTAGTGTATTCCAGAAGATGCCACTCCCTCCAATTTTTTTTCAAAAATGTCAGAAATTAGTAATTATATGACGAGTCTCATTCCTTATCAGGTTTAGGCATCTTTGATTGAGCCTTGATTTGGAAGAGCATGTGGCTATATGTGCAACCCTGCTTATACACGTGGTTGGTGATGTGACCTAAACCTTCATTATGTATACAGGTTCAAAATGTTAAGAGCCTGTTTGTGTCTATCCACTGATTTGTGCCATCAAAAATGAAATGTAAAAGGCTGAGGGGGAACCAAATCTTTGTGGCACTGGCTATACTGTTGTATCATCTCAATTTTTTTTAATTTGGAAGGCTCACAAAGGCTGCAGGAAACAGCTGTATGGGGGTCACCAAAAAGTCAGCACTCACTGGTGACCTGGGCTGAGACTTGGGTGGCCCAAGTTTTTTTTAAAAGGCAAAAGCCCAAGAAGACTGGAGATTCTCTCTTTAAGATCACTGTAGAACAAGGGTGGACAAAATATGGCCTGTGGGCCAGATCTGGACCACCAAGTGATTCTATCTGGCCTGGGCACAGGGGGCAGCCCAGGCCATGGCACATGGGCCTACCACCCCAGGCATAGAGATGCCACTTGGTGCAGCTTGCCCTACTCCCATGTGCAGCTCTTGACAGGGCTGGGTGGCAGGGCGGCAGCAGCATGATGGCTAGACTTGGCTTCCCAGCAGCCCCCACCACCACCTCCCAGGAGTGGATGGGTGTCCTGCTGCTACCACCACTAAACTCCAATTCCGCTGCCTGGGCGCCCCGGGCCAGTCTGCCCCGTATGCACTGCTGCTGTCACTGCCCTGCCATCCTGGTCCCGGCTGCAGCCCCAGTCCCTGACCACCTGTTCTGCTCCTAGATGCTGCTCTCTGCCTGCCCATAGCCCCATTCCATCCACCTGGCTAAGCATGCCCTGCTTTGGGGGTCCCAGGGTGGTCTCCAAGGAAACTCCACCCACCCACGCACTCTGTCCAATACCTCTGGTAGTGGGTGTGGGGCAAACAAGCTTGGGGCTGGGTAAGATAAATTGACGTCTTCCCAGGCCACTCCTTTCTCCTCTGCCGCCACATTAAGTGGTGTAAATAGCTACGACAGGAGGCCAAAGGTGAGTCAGCACCCCCTCCCACCCTCCAGCTCCACCCTCTGGCCCTCCAGTCAAAATAACTGCCCAGCCCTGTTGAAGTGGGTTGACACTCTCTCAGGCAGGCTCAGGAGCCAGTTTCTTCATAAAAGTCAGTCAGTTCTTAGTTCCAGTCCATTTATTATACATGCAGAAAGCCTCCCACTACAGCAAACAAAACAATTATAGGTGCAAAGAACAAACACAGAACCATACTTCTGGTCTTCCTTCAGACCTGGAGAAGCCACACAGGCCCTGTGCTTCTCCCTAAGCACCAGCTTCCTTTCCTTCTCTCAGCTTCCCTTCCTGGGAGCTTTTAACTTTCTCTGAGCCCAGTCAGCCATCCCTCTCAGGTGACCCAGTGTCCTTAAACAGGTAGGCTATGATCCCCTAACCTCCCCAAAGCTGGGCTCCAGCCCCTGAGCCATGCACCTCATTACAGTCATTTCACTGAAGCTGATAAAATTCTAACTAGTAACAGAGAGAAGAAGCTGTCTTATTAATGAGATCAATAGTTAATATCCCAGAAGAGGTGCCCTCAGCAGTGATCCCAAGCACCTGGAGGCAGCAGAGACTCCAGCAGCTCTTAAAAAAACACCCGCAGATGGAGACTCCAAGAAGCAGCAGTCCCAAGCACAGATTGGTGTTTGCAACCCTAGTGGCACTCCCCATAGAGGAGGTGGCAGGTGGCATGCTTCAATGCTGGCTCCAGCAGCTGCGACTCCAAGAGGTCATGACAGAGCAGCAGAGTGGTGATGACTGAGCAGCAATGATCCTGAGCAGCAGACACCCAAGTGGCCCCCACAAAATAGCAGCAGCAGCAACCACAAGCACTGACCCCAGCAGCACTCTCAGAGCAGTGGAGAAGGGACCACAGAGCAGCAGCAGGCAGGAAGTGGCAGGCAGTGCACTTAAGTCGGCACTGCCCTCAGCAGCGGCAACTCTAAATGTCAGTGACAGAGTGGTGACAACTGAGTGGTGGCAGGTGGCAAAGACCCCAATTAGTGCTCCAGAGCAGCAGCAAACACAAGTGGCATCCCTAAGTCACAATCCTGAGGGATATGACACAGTGGAGACCCAGAGAGGCAGAGCTTCCAGAGCAGTGGCAGGTGGCCAGCGATGAGCTCTCCAGCCAACAAGTTGAAGGGAGACTCATATGTACCTTCTTGAACTGGGCATGTAGCCACTCCCAGGGCAGAGGGTCCTCAGACAGAGACTGAATCTAAGAGACTCAGGGGCTTTGGTATCTAGGGTGTTTTTTGGTTTTTGGTTTTTGTTTAATAGCTGGGGATAGAGTTGAATAAGGCTTAGTTATTTTCATTTACCTTTAATACCCTGTTATATTCTGTCTGTTACAAAATTGGTTGCGAGTGGAGAAGGTGTTCTTTTAGGACCCTCAGTAAGGTGGATTTTTCCCACGTTTCCGAGCAGGGGCTTGAGCCAACGCCTCCCAACCCTCCCAAAATTTGAATGTGGCCCTTGTACTGCCACCAGGGCCTGGCAGAAGGGTTACATATGTCTTTTTTCTATTTGTATTATCTGAAAGTTACCAGGGAGACCTAATGGCTTAGGAATTAGGCAGTTATTAATGGGATATCCTATACCATCTCTTTCTTCAGTAAAGTTGATCCCAAGTATTTGTCTACACTCTATAGGCTCCATCACTATGTTAATGCCAGCACAGCTATGTTGGGAGAGCCTTCTAGTTAAGTTACGTCAACAAGAAGAGTTTTCTTTCTACACAATCTTCCTGAATGACACAAGAAAACTAAACTATAAACCTTCTTCTGTCAACATAGCTGTGACCCAGCCAGGATTTTGCTGGCATTGCCATATTGGCTGGTGATGTGCAGTCTTTTTACACCCCTCACTGGCATAGTTATGACAGAAGCCCTGTAGACAAGACCCTGGTGCTGCTACAGTTACACCCTACCTAACATTACCAAAGTAAGATACTATTCCAGTTAACCTAAATAAAAGAAGATTTACCTGGGGCATAATAAAAACAGAAAAGATGCTGAAAAAATAGACTCTTGGCTAAGCAAGGTACTATGAAAAGTTCTGCTAAAGTTAGAAGTGTCTTTGAAGATTGCATTCAACCTTAATAACAATGGCTCAGCTCCATGTTGCACAGGTTTAAAGAAAGTATCTGTGGATGCATCTACACATGCACTTTACTGCAGAGCTGACCAATTATCTCTGCAGTGTGTCAGAATCTACACATGTGCCTGTATTAGGGTGCGGTAAATTAATTAACTCTGCCATAGGATAGTATTGTCTAGGATATTTAGTGTACCAACATGCATGTGTAGACAGTGACCAGGGCTGGCTGGAGTACAAGGGTGCTACAATGCAGGGTCTGCCTGTTGTCTAGACCCACACTGAAGCACCCTCATGCCCCAGCCAGTCATGGTACCACCCAGCACCACCACCCAGAGCCTGGGGCTGCTCTGCCACAGCTTGAATTGCTGCAATCCTGGGTACACGTGTAAATGCTGCACCCAGAAGCAACTGGCTCTGGCATGAACTGCACTAGGGTTTATTCAGTCAGGGTAACTGCATGTGTAGATGCACCCAATTGAATCAGAGTCTTCCTTCCTTTCTTTATAATTCAGTTTGACATATCAGTTCAAGCTAAAGAACACTTCTTTCCTCTCTCTCTCTCTCTCTCTCTCTCTCTCTACACACACACACACACACACACACACACACATATATATATATATATATATATGGACATGTAAATAATGGAAACTTGATTTACCGAGGAATTTAGCATTTACGAGTTTGGCTGAACTCAAACTATGAGTGGTAGGAGTTTAGTTCCTGGTGGGGGTGGGGACCAGGGAACAGGCTCTATATTATTGCCTTTTTTTTGTTTGCTAAGCAGATTTGGGGACTATGCAACGGGTCAGTTTCCCAATGGAATAGAACTGATGAAGTAGATATTACTATTGTAATTTATTTATTTAGGTATGTCCAGGCCTTGAATAAAGGTAGCCAAAACTACGTGCAGGCAATTCCACTTGTGCAAACTCCAGACAAGACAACATTGAGTCAATCTTTATTGCCAAAAAATCAACTTTCTCCTCTTTCACCTTGGTTTCTGTCTCCAATTTCAGTCAATCTTGTGTCCTAACTCAACTGACTGCAGTTGCTCTGCTAGCTCCTATCCATCATGCAGTGGTAAGTGAGCTCTCATGAGTCTCCCAGTGCTGTCTACATTAACCCTATTTATGGGAAACTTATTATTCAGTTCCATAAACAACAATAGTCAAGAAAGGCACAAGCACTCTTTTACAGGACTCCAGGATCAGGGACAACTCCCCTGTTCCAAAGAGCAACTATTCTGAGTTTTGGCCTCTGTCCACTGGACCATCTCAGGGCCAAATGCAGACAGCTTCTTTCCAATTACTATGAGTGCCTACAAACATTTAGGAGCCCCAATCTAACTCATGGCTATTTATATGTGTGTGTGGGGGGGGGGGGGGAGTTAATTTCTACAAGCAGCCTTAATGCTTGTGGGATTAGGGACAGACATTCAAAAAGCCTAAGAATGAATTGATTCGATAGTTGCAGGTTAGTCTAACCTAGCTAGGCTGAATCGGTTTGTAACTGGACAGACATTCTCTCTGGACTGAGGAAATCCAGGTATATGCCTGCAGTGGCTCAGGCTAGAAGCCAGGGGGTGCTAAAGCAGCCCTCCCCTCCCGTGCACAGGGCTGAGCTGAGGGGGGGGGGGGCATGGCAAGGCCCTGGAAGGACACTTTGATTAGGGAGGTCTGCCTGTACCACCCCAGGCTTTTCCCCACTGGCTGCTCAAGGGGTGAGAGTGTTGCCAGACCCTAGCCCACTGCTGGCACTGAGGCATAATTGGGGGGAGGCATGGGTGGTGGTGTGCAGTGCATGCATCTGTTGATGATACAGAGCTTTTCAATCTCTCTCGCTGCTTCTTTGTACTGTCTGCAGCAAACAGACAGGCAAGCAGCAAGCAGAGGGCTGATAACAGTATTTATCACCCCATCAGCAAAACAATAGCCCCTCTTCATTAGTTCAAGTTCTTCTTAAACAGCTTACCAGCTGACCTGATAATTTGCTCCAAAAAACCCTAAGCAGTCACTGCTCTGTCTGCCTGTCCCAGTGAAATTGGAGAGAGACACACACAGACACCTCTTGGTATTAGCTAGCATACCACATGCCTAGGGTCCATGCTGTGGGAGATGGGAGCAGTGAGCAGCAAGGAGGAGTAGGGCAGGGGGAAGCCAGGCAGACTCTGCTGTGCTTGCAGTCTCTGCTGGAGCTGCAGCAAAAGAGCAGAGGGGAGGGGCCATCTCTGCTGTGCAGCAGAGAGCCCTGCCCAGCCCAGAAAGTATGCTGGGATACTGGGGGAATCGGGTTTCTCTTAAGCCACCAAGGGGTCTGAGAAAGACATTGCATAAACTGGTTTGACCCAAATCAGTTAAGTCTGATACTACATTCAACCAGGTTTATCTCAAACTGGTTTGGGCCATTTTCAAACTGGTTTATGTGCACAAAACATCTGTTTTGTAACAGATTTAAAACAGTTTTTGATTGCTTAAACCATTTTATGTATAATGTCTGTCCCTAGCCTAAGTGACCTGATACTCTTTTAATTTTTTTCATCTCTCTTCCCTCATTGCCATGGCTGTGCACTGCTTTGGGGAAAAAGAAAACTTACTTTTAGTTTTAAAGCTTGCTTCTGTTTTCCATTTCTGCATAAAGGTTATCCACACTGAAACAGTTTTTTGCACCTTAGTTTCTATTTGTGATATGAACCACTAACCGATAAAATCCAATTAATATGAGTGAACACTTTATGCAAGTGTTAACATGTTAGCATATTTCAATTTTATGTATGTAAGACAGGTTGGAACGGACTATAAACTCCCTAATTAAAATTTTAAATATTTTTTGTGTACTTTCTCAAATGAGGGTATTTCTGTTTTGGAAAAAAAGGGCATTTTTGCACATGTTTGTGAGTTGGAGGGTGGGGAGCAGCATTTTTATTAGAATGGCTCTTGGGAGCCATTCTAATTAAAATGCCTGCACCATCTCATGTATTCAGCGTCCTGCATTTCAAAACGGCAGCAGGGACACTTTAACTACAGCTCATTAAATGAGCTTTAATTAAAGCACCCCTGCTGCCATTTTAAACATTGGGAAGCTGAATACATGAGACAATGTAGCATGTTTCAGCATTCTGATTAGAACGCTCCAGCAGACTCGATTAATCCAGTCTGCTCCAACTTGTTCTAATCCAAACACATTGGAGCACATGTAAAAGTGTGCTCTTACCTTGGTTTAGCTAAATGAAGTTACTTAAGATGGGTTAAATACACAGAAAACTAATGTGATTTAAGCATTACCTTGGATTAACAACTCCAGTGAAAGCTGACAGAAAACCTTGGAACTGAATACGAGCTACTAGCCCAAATTAAAAACTAAGTTACCTTGTTATAATTGCTACTCTACTCCTTCAATGAGCTCACCAGAGTTAAAAATGCATCTGTTTTTTCTTTGCAGTATTAACATAAATTTTGTTACCATTTATATTGTTTATAAATATCCTCATCGATAATTTGTTCACAGAAACACATTTTATACAAATTAACTTTTGGAATACATAATTTCATCCACTTGTTTTCTCTCTCTCTCTCTCTCTCTCTTTCTTTTCTTTTCATTTTTTTTAACAAAATACCTTTCTGAGTGCTATTCTTCATCTTAACTACTAGCATAACTAAGAAGGTATGGGGAGAGAGGCTGACCAGGGAGCGGTTCCTTTAGGCATCTGCTGCTTCAGTCCAAAGCCAAATTTCTGAAGCACCTGGCATTTCCTGGTGTCACCCTCCAAATCATTCTCCCACCCACCCCTACAACTGGTGTTCCAACCTGCACACAAAGGAGCTACTGGGGGGGCAGCCAGCACCAGGCTGCTTGTGCTGAAGGGCCTGATGGTAGCACCAGGTTGACTGCACCTTGATCCTGCCCATCCTTGCCCTGCACAAAGATCAGGGCCAGGCTGGGCCACGTGCCCTCACTTGGCTGCCTGCACCACGTGTCTGGAGGGGCCACCGGGCTCTGGGCCATGTCATGAGGCAATCAGAGCCCAGAGCCTCATCCAGGGGTATGGCGCGGGGGAGCCAGGCAGAGAGGGGAATGTGCTCCCCCTCCCCCATGGTGTGCACAGTGGTGGGAGCTGCAGCCACCTGCCAACACCCCTGGATGAACCGCCAGGCTCTAATTTCCCCAGCCCAGCCAGGGCCCATTCACGGTGAATGGGTGCCTGGCTGGGCCGGGTCATGGGACAATTCCCACAGTACAGGAGGGAGCAGAGCAGTGCCCTGCCCCTACCACAGTTCTTCCTGCACTGTGGAGGTCTTGATCTGCCCCCCACAAGGCCAGTGAATCTTACCTGCCTGCAGCTGCAATCCTGGCTGGGAGTGCATGGGTATCTCAGTGTGCCCGCCCCTCCCACCTCCTGCAGCAGCCTGTGGCTGAGTTGGGGCGGGTGTCTGGCATAAAAAAGTTACTGCACAGCAAGATTTTTTCTTGCGCAGAGCCGCACACACACACAGCTTAGATGGAACCTTGGCAAGGACCAATCTGGGTGTACCAGGCTCAAGCTGGGTTCATAGGGCCAAGCCAAGACAGTGTGGGCATGCAGGGCCCAGCTGAGGCAGTGCAGTGCCCAATCCAGGTGTTCAGGGCCAGGCCAAGGTGGAATGAGACCCAACTCTGCACAGGCTCTGGCCCACAAAGTGAACCCATGTCACACATCTGGCCTACAGGGTCAAAAGATTGAGCACCACTTCAGTAGACCAAAAACTGAATACGAGACAACAGTGTGCTTCTGTTGCAAAATAACCCCAATAGCATACCGGGTTGTATCAACAAGACTATCACTTGCAACTCAAGGAAAGTAAATCTTTTACTCTGTTCAGCACTGGAGAGGCCTTACTTGGAGTAGTGTGTCCAGTTTTGGGCTCTGTACTTCAAGAAGGACATGGACAGATTGGAAGGAGTCCAATGAAGAACAACAAAAATGATTAGGGGCCTGGAAGGCAAGAGTTATGAGTTAGGGCTGAAAGAACTAGGGTTATTTAGTCTGGAGAAGAGAAGACTGAGGGAGGTAGAATTTGGTAAGTCTTCAAATAACCCCAAAAAATGGTGCTTTACTTTAAACTCAGCATGCTCTTGTGCCAAGCCCAATACATGCCCAGAAGAGGTATTGTACTAGTTGGACTCAGCTCACCCAACATCTGTACAGAACTAGTGCTTTAGAGGAGCTTTTTTGGCACTTTTATCTAATAGCTGATCAAATCAGCTGAATAGCTGATTGAAGCCCCACTGAAGTGTGCAATCTATACAGATGCTGCAGAGCCAGGTCAAACTAAAGTGCTGCTCCTTTCAGTAAAGTACAATTTGTTTGTTTTTTCCACAGCTGTCAGCAGCCTAAGTCTCTACCAGTAGAAGCCACTAGCATACAGGAATCCACACATTTTCTTTTGGAACAAATGGGTTATTTTTCTCTTAGTTCCAGGAGAAAAATAACCCATCTCCAACCCAATAGTCAAGAAAGACACAAGAACTCTTTTACATGACTCCAAGATCAGGAACAACTCCCCTGTTCCAAAGAGCAACTATTCTGAGTTTCAGCCTCTGCCCACTGGTTTGGATTATCTCAGGGCCAAATGCAGATAGCTTCCTTCCAATGACTACAGACATTTAGGAGCCCCACCCTAACTCATGGCTCTTTACATAAAGAGCCATGAATTGGAGCCCTTCCCAACAGACATTCACCTGTTGGGTCAATAGAGATCACTTCCAGGAGAATTTCACGTGGAAGAATTAATGCCTGTACACTTCCCTCATACTTGAGTCCTTCCAGGGACCAAGAGGAGTCAAAGCAGTGAGAAAATGTTTCTCACACCTTCCTAAGACCAGGGTCACTGCAGTCACAGGAGGACCCAGGGAGCACCTGCTCCTTGCCCCAACCCCTCCTCAGTCTGGGGTGCTTGGTCTGAGAAGTGTGTGTGGAGGGGGTGGGATTTGCCCCACTGCTCCATTCCCCAGAATAGAGGACTGGAGTAGCTGCTGCTGCCTATGCTTTCGCCAGACTAGGATCACCCAGTCTTGCGAAGGCATGTAGAGCAGGGCAGAGGGGGCAGTCGCAGGCTGAATACCTGGAAAATTTCCACCACTAGAAACAAACACCTGTTTCTGGCTTCTCTCACAGACACATGGGCATGTAGCCGAACTGCCAGATGGGGTTTTAGAGGGAGAAGTAAACAGGCTGGACAGCAGTCAGGCTCATAATAATCAAAGATGCTAACATGTTTGTTGCAATTTCATGTTGTATCAATTTAACAAGATGACAAAAGACAAAAAGAGCAAATACCACACCTGCTCCTAATCAAAATATGATCACCCTGCAAATCATAATTTAAGACTATGTACTGCATAAGTCAATGACTATAACTTTACATTTTAAATACCTAACTACTTTAGCTTTAAAATCTTTGCAGTGGCTACCTTGACCTTGACATACCATAAGATAAATAGTCATCAACAGAACTATAGGATTACAGGAAAGCAGGTCTAAAAAGGATCTCATGAGTTCATGTAGTCCAGTCCCATACCCAAGGCATGACCAACCCTGACTAAACCACCTCAGTCAAGTGTCTGTCTAATAATAGAGTAACTAGGGTAGGGTAAGCAGGGCATCAACCTCAGGTGCCAGCTAAAGTACTGCACAGAGGTTCTATTCCCAGAACTTCAGTTACAACATTATATTTCTGTGTTAGTCACAATTCCCCATGTTTAACACTGTGTAACAGAGTCCCAGCTGCAACTCTGTTACTTAGAAAAAGTAACAGCTGAGGAGGAGTAACACAGCTGGGAAACAGGAAATACCTTACCCCAGGAAATCAATAGGCACCCAGAGGGAAGAATAAGAGGGAGAGAAGATTGCCCATAGTTGCCTGCGGGCACAGACTAAGATGGAAGGCGGACCAAAGAGGTTACTCAGGAGAAATTGAGAAGCCCCGACAGGGACAGAGACTGCTAGCTCCTCGGACGATAAGAAACTGGGATCGCTACAACTCGACAGATCACTACATACCTGAAGAACCCGCTCCACTGGTGAGTCATGGGGACAAAGGAGGGAAGAGGCGACAGACGGCAGTCCTGAGGTGGTCAAGATTGGCAGAGAGAGAGAGAGAGAGAGAGTGTACCGGCACTTAAGATCTCTTCCTCCCCAGAAATTACTACTTAAGTACCGGCACTTAAGATCTCTTCCTCCCCAGAAATTATTAAAGATCGAAGTCGTGGCAGGCGGGAATTGCGGGAAAAGCCAGTTCCAAGGGCAGACACGTTGACACGCTGTTACATACAAGTTCCCTCTTGGTTGCCTTTAGTTGAACTTTTCTCTTATTATCTGGACGAGACTACTTAGGCAATATCTAATTGAAGGTGTTAGGTTATTAAATCTATTCTCTACAGAATTTAGAACTTACTTGAATGGGGTGTATGGGGAAAACCTTTTAATTCCAGTTTTTCCAACTATTCCAGAAAGCAATACTGCCTTCTCTTGAGAGTAAGGGACTTACTGGTAGAAAGTGACTGACTGACTAATTTGTTGCTCAAACTCTCTACATGGAAGCAGAACAATGTCAACCTCATCTACCAATTTTCTACAGATGTATGTGAGGACAGGAGCATTTTCTTGCTGTCCTCAATATTCAAAAAAGATTTCTTTCCTAAGAAAGCCATTACACAAACTCTCTAAAGCCTTCATGGAAAGGAAAATAATCTCTTTAGGATGACTTCTGCTGGAAGTGGGTAGATGCTTTCTGGGTCCAGATCAAGGCAGCTCTTGCTCAGATTCCACAGTCTTCCTTTATGCACAATATTTCCATTCAGTTGCACAGATGCTTTTCTATGCTCTCCTTTTAAGATCAGTTCTTAATGCTGTGACTTTTACCAGTTGGCAACCCATGTTCTGTATGTGACCATTTTACAGATTACAGGTGTAACTTAGGGTACGTTTAAAATGCATTTGAAGACGTGCCTTCCCTAGAGGTAGACATATCTTCAACCAGGTTATATTTCACTAACACAAGTAACAACAATAGTGAAAATGCAGAAGTGCAGACTTCAGCAAGGGCTGTACAAGCAAACTGAGATCTATGTATGTATTCTGGCTGATATCCTGTACTGATCACTACCACTTCATTTTCATTGATCTTTTTTTTTTTACGTATGGTAGTAAGTTAAAGCTAGTGAATGCACTGCTACCCACAATACCTGCTGAGTCTATTACAGACATACCTTTAGACAGGTCAGCAGTTACTGTGTTCTTTTTACCCATCCAGTAGATGGCATCAAAGTCTTGCAAAGATTTGTCTTTTACTATCACCTTAGTTCTTCCTAAAAGTGTATAACTATCAATGTTAATAGAAAATAGAACAACAACATTATTTTAGAGATTTCCTGTTCTTAATTCTTCTCATAACATTCAGCCATAGCTCCAATAATCTCTTTGCATTCTGTTGTATATTTATCATTCACCAAAAAGTTTCTTTCACCTTGAATTTTAAGATGTATTCATAACAAGCTTTAATTCCAGGTGAGCTAATATCCTCCAGCCTCAAGCACAGGAAACTTTATACCTATTTTTGTCCTATAGTAAAAAAAATGTGCATGGTTCATTATCAAATTTATGTTTTAATTCCAAACACCAAAATACTCTTAATGAATTCAAATCAGATACTTTGACATTAACCCAAATTAATACAATATACAACACTTACTATTAATAATTTCCCAATACTAGGATGTAAAAATTCAATTTGATTGCTAAATCGTATTTCTGTATTTATGAATATATTTGGACTGTAGCAACATCTCACTAACACAAAGCAACTTTGTTATTATTCTTAAACAATACAAGTTAAGTTCCATTCAGCTTTATAATCTTTTTAAATTTAGTCAAATTGACATCTGACTTTCCTTTTGGATGCTAATATCTAAAGTTCCGAGCACAGAAGTACAGGATAATTTGTATATTTAATAATATCTAACTCATCTTTCTGTGCTCAGAACTTTAGATATCATCATAAAATGGAAACAAAATAGTCGGCAGTCTGATTCTAAGCAGCACTGCCATAATCTCTTTTTGGTCTATTAACTTTATTTTATAAAGATGGAAAAAAAGGATATTTAGGCTGATGTTACCTAAATTACAAATGCAGGGCGTTTATACACATACTCTGGTAGAGAAAGTCTATTTTATCACTAAGGGTTTTTATTATCAAGGGTCTATTTTATCACTATACTAATTGTTTTCTAGTTTCCCCAACATCTTATACTAAGATTTAATTATGACCCCCCTGAACGTGTCATTCCTTGTCTACTAAAACTAATTACTTGTCTATGAAGTAGAGATGACTAAATTATTATATTTTAAAAGTTTTCTATACAACATGTTATGGATGAAATCCTATTATTTCATCTTTACATGCCTAAGTGGCACGTACATTGCTCCATAAGTTATTTTTGACGTGGAGGCCCCTAGCAGAAATTCATTTAATTCTGTGATGGGCTCTGAGCAATTTCATCCTGGACCACAACAGTTGCACATTCCGCCATGCCAGACATTCAAGGCCACACCCCACCCCTCAGCTCACCAGTATGAAAGGGAAGGGAGGGCTGCTCTAGCACCCCCCCGGCTTCTAGCCTGAGCCACTGCAGACATGTGCCTGCATTTCTGGAATGAAAAGGGAATGTCTATCCACCTCCAAATCAATTCAAGCTTTGCAGGTTACACTACCCTGCAAAGATTGAATCAATTCAGGCTCAAGCTTTTTGAATGTCTGTCTCTAGCCCTGAGGTCCCTTCCAACCCTAATTTTCTATGATTCTATAACCTTCAGGCAGATCCGTTGCCTGCCCTGCAGTTGGCTGCCATAGCAGCCAATCAGGAAACTGGTTAATTAGCCAGGGTAGTGCTGCCAGTTACAGCCTCTGGCAGGTTTAGCCAACTGGGCAATTAGTCCAGGCTGTGCTGCTTGTTAGGAACCCTGACACCCAATCTCCTGTTGCCCACACTGCAGGCCTGTGCACCTGGCACTGGGCTGCATGGGGTGGCTTTAAATATTCCCACATGAGGGAGGCCATTTGCTCCCCTGCAGAGATATTTAAAGCCATGTCATGCAACCTGATGCTTGGCTTCATACCACATGTTTAAAGTGCAATACAAACTAGCCACAAGAATGTTTGACATAATGTGTTTAACCAGTGTTTCAGTGGAACACCTTTGTGGGTGGTTCACCATTTTATCGTGTCATAAAATTGGCTGAATATATGACATGTTACAATTTATCACATGATTGGCATACTTTATCTCTGGCAAAATAGGACTACCCAGGTATACCTGTCAGAAGTAAAATGGAGCAAGAAGAGGGCTGTCTCACATCTAGGCCCCTTCCCCAAACTTCTAATATCATTTATAGCTCCTACTTACATAGGCAAGATAATTGAAATTTCTTGCTAACAATATTTTTTTTAAAAACAAGAAATACAAAGCTGAGAACCATTTTGCAACACACATCTAAACCTAGAAGGAAAATTCATTAATATAAACTTTCCTCCATCCCCTTACAGTGGAAGAGTTATTGTAGCTAACTAAAATTGATAACATTAATAGATATTTCCAAAGCTACAATCCTGCAAATGTATATTTGCTTGAACTGTCCCTCTACTCATGTATGTAGCCCGCTATATAGAAGTCAGAGCTTATTGAATCTGTGTTTGAAGTAACCATCCAAGCTAGATACTTACCTTTTGTCACAAGGTTGGGGTCCCAAGGGTGGTTGTGACGCCCTCTGGTGGCTCTGCAACCATGCCCACTTCATCCCTAGGGAGCCTGCCTATCTTTCCTGCCGCACCTTGATGGAAATATAATGATAAGAGTGCAGGAGGCTGCCCTGGTCTTACTATAATGACCACTGGGACTGTGGTCATGCACTTCTGGGCCAACTACATGGCTCCTTACTTTCCCTTACCTACACCATGTCCCATGCCTCGCCCAACCACTCCCTGGGCTACCAGGCCCCTCGATCTCTCTCCTGGCTCCTCTCTGGAGTGCCAGATCCTCTGTACTTTCCCAGCCATTCTCCAGGCCCTTGACCCCATCTGGCACTGTGCTCTATTCCCACTGGACCCTCATGGTCTTCCCTGACCTATCCCTGGGCCACTGGACCTCCATGGTCCCAGTCTTCCCTGACCACTCACTGGGCCACTAGTCTCCTATGGTCCCAGCCTTCCCTGGCCAAGTGCTTTTCTGTCGGGGTGTGTTCTGTCGGGGTGTGTTCCTGTAGCCTTCCTCCTCTATGGGATCACTCACAAGGCAGTGGGAGCTGAGGCTTTCCAGCACCCTATCCTTGCCTTTCCCTGGAGTGGCCATATATGGCTACCCCATCAGAGGAAGCCCCACCTTGCTAACCAGGCCCAGTAGGGTGCAGTTTTAGGTCTTATCCAGCACCCTTGTGGCCCTGGTCTTTCCTATACAGCCCCATCCTTCATCCAGGCCCCTCAATAGGCCCACCAGCTCCCAGCCCCTCTCCCTGGGCTCACCTGATTACTCACTGGGCCCCTGTGCATTGTCCCCTCTCTCTCCAGGCTCACCTGGCCTCTTAACAGGGCCCAGGCACTCAGCCTCTCCCTCAAGGTTTCCCTGGCCCCTCAACTCCCCCTGACTCTCACCCCCCCCCCCGGCTCATCCAGCCTCACAACAGGGCCCAGGTACTCAGCCCCCTTCTCAGGGCTCTGGACCCCCAGGAACCTCCTCCATTCCCTTAGCTCCTATCCAAACGTCTGGATGTCATTATCCTTGCTGGCATTAAGGAGCTTCAGTCTTCCTGCTGGGTGATGTTCCTACACCAGCTCCCAATATGTTATTGCCAGCCCTGCTCTCAGGGTCTGACCCTAACCTGTCAGTGGCTTAGCAAGCTGCCTGAGTATTTAAAGTGGCAGGCACATCAAGCCACACCTTTATTTTAGAAGAAAAGTAACTTTAGAAACTTCAAGAGCTATGTTGCCTTGCTCTGATTTCTTTTCCTATGTAAGGTTGGGTAATCTGCAATAACTAAGTATTTTTCTGCATCCCTCATAGATACCTGGAGTTCAGATATGTTCAATGAAGTGCACAAACTTATTTTAATACCTTTTTTTGTAAATTTGTTCCACTGATTCATCCATTACTTCATTAATATTAATTTGAGTTTTTCCTGCTTAACTTACCAACCCTGGTGATTGTTTACTTCATTCGCCTGTTGAAATAATCCTGTTTTATGAATTTGTAATGCTTTCTCTGCTATTTTAAGTGCTAACTGTACATTCTCTTTACTCATCTTATTTAAACTAATGACTTTGGCAGTTATAGTCACATGAATAAAGCTATCAACATACAGAAGTCTTTGCAAGCCTGGACCTTTTGTCCATAAACCACTGGGAATTAGGACATTTCATGACATATTACCCTTTTTTTTAAAGGACTGATATTAATTATTTAACAAGACACTGGAGTTTGCCAAGACACACCCAAATGACAAGACATGGCTAAACAATCTCCCTTTTAGTCGTTCAGCCTTTTTCCTTGAATTGCTACAATAAGAACCAGCTTTGCAGCAACCCAACCAAGATGTAGGTCACAGCTTTTCACCTACACCATAGAAAAGCCGAGCAAAAATTAAACATCCCTGAGATGCAATTCCACTGACTAATCACCCAAGCCCTGTATACTTGAGGGTTACATTGGACCAAACACTTATTTTCAAAGCACATGTAGAAAAGACTAAAGGGAAAAAACAGTGCCCACAACAACATACTTCAAAAGTTGGTCACCTCAAAGTGGGGAACAAATCCAACTATGTTACAAACCCACAGGCAGATTAATGCACAGGCTACTGGAGCTGGAGCTGGGGCCGGGGCCGGGGCCGGGGCCGGGGCCGGGGCCGGGGCCGGGGCCAGGGCCTAAGTTCAATGTTGCCAAGTATATGATACCTGCTCTTCAGTACTGACCCAGTTCTCATTCAGTCTCTGGCCACTTAAGGTAAGCAATATAAAGTAAAGAAGATGGCTTATTTGCATACTCATTTGCATAGCACATGCACACTATGCAAATAAGCACGCAAATAAGCCCTCTTCTTAGTTACTTAATGTTGTTCACCATAATTTGCCAGTGAGTGAGAACTGGGTCACACACTTCTGGACTGGCAGCACTAGGAGGGGAAGATAAAAAGGGTCTTCTCCCCCTACTGGAGCCCAGCTCCCATGGTGGGGGAGGGGTCCCATTCCTCTTCTTCCCCAGGACCCCAAAAAATCTTAATCTTACTCTGTACAAACCACTGCTATTGCCTTGTGTTACTCCACAGCAAAGTATACATGTCTAGTATAGAAATGATCAGTTCATGCCAATAAACTAGACCCAGTTCTAAACAACCACTGTTGTGAAATAATAGGATGTTCGAAGCCAACACTAAAGGATAGCCTGTTCTTATGGACTGGCATTGCACCACCTAATAGCAGAAGGTAGTGAGCCAAAAAGAAAGATCAAGGCAGATGGAAGAACCCGGGCATCCATTCCAGGCATCCTTTAGTTTTAACTTTAGACATCTTGTGTGACTCAGTCATCAGACAAAGGTAACTAAATAGCTTAAAGTGTGAAATAGTTTTGTGACCAGAGCTGTTGGACACAACAGCTGACAAGGTTCAACTGAGGTTATGGAAAGAAGATAATGTGCAATCAGGTGCTTTAAAATGAACCTGGAACCCCAGGAGGACTTTCCCAGACAAGTCAACACGGTGATGCCTGAATCACCTGTGCATGCCAACTGGAAGATTAAAAACAAACATGATCAAATGGGGCTACTCCAATAACACATAGCTATGTGAGTGTGGTTAAGTGCAGACTATGAAGCACCTGCTCATTTGCTGACTCCTTGGATAGACCTGTACAAAGGAGGACCTTACTGCAGAAATTGTTTGTACACAATTCTGGAAAAATATATAGTTTATGACAAGAACATGAAAAGAAGCAGCAGTTTGTTTGGTTTTTTTATTTCCAGAAATATGAATCTTCAAGAAAATGATATCTGGTGTCTATGCCAGCATTTCCCAACTGGTGTGCCGTGCCACACTGGTCCGCCATCAGGCAGATCCATGTGTGCCACGGCATTTGGGGTTGGAGCCACCCCCCTGCCTGGCTGGAGCCATGTCGCCTCCCTGCTGCTACTGCTGCTGCAGACACAGACAGATGGGGAGCAGGGCTCCATCCAGGCAGGGGGCGTGGCTCCAGGCCAAAATGCCGTCCGGTTGGCCACACGCCACCCCTCTCCATTGGCATCTGGCTGGCCACATGCCACCCCCTCTCCCCTCCGGTCGGTGTCCAGCTGGCTGTGCACCACCCCTCCTCCCTCGTCCCCTGCTCCGCATCTGGTGTGCCGCAGTGCTTTTTTATTTAGGCAAGTGTGCTGTGTGGTAAAAAAGGTTGGGAAATGCTGATCTATTTAATGTAATTATTAATGCTTTTTCCTATAGTTTATCCATTCTTTTTAGGTTTCATGACCAATCTTTTATTTATTTATTTCTATATGTTCCCCAGTTTCACTCTCTTCACTCTAGAATAATACTGCGTTTAAGTGTAATATTCTTTTTCTAGTACTTCGATAGAAACAGAACCATGATTCCTAGATATGACTGCCTTTTTGTACACCCATTTTATTATATTTATATATATATATATATAGAGAGAGAGAGAGAGAGAGCTTTTGTTTTTCTTAAATTATCTTTATTTTCTGTAAAAGGTATGTTCATCATTCTATTTTTTATTATTTTCTACAGTGCCTTTCTGTTCCCAAACCATTATACAAAATAGACACACAACACAAGTTACTTCTCATTTTAGATCTTCCAGTTTGAGTTTCACAGAAAAAACACCAAATTATTTTATTATATTCTGAGCCTACTCCTGTGTTCATCAATGTCAGCACTGAAGCCAGTCAGTGGTAGTAGAAGCAGGATCACAAAACAAGCAGTTCATCACATAACAAACAGTACTGCACCTTATTGCACTGAATTGGCTAATTGTTTCAGAAGGCACGATTTTAATCACTAGAGATTTCTTAATAGTGTCTCACTATATTTTACCCTCTTTTTGTATGTCAATCCATTTTTTCCCCAGATTAGTGATCATTGTTGCACAAGATTTATATCTAGAAGAATAAAGAGGATTTAATTAGATTATGCTCTCTCCTTTAAACAGGATAGGACATAAGATCAATGTGATCTACATGAAGAATGTTAACAAGCATAAAATTCTCTCCTTTGCTCCTCCAGCCCGCTACTTGATTCTGAAGAGTGCAAAGAGACTGCTCTGATATCTACTCCCAGTGTGCAGCTGGGGACAAAAGGGAGGAAACCCAGAAGAGAAATAGGGCCCCTTCCAGCTATGCTCCACAGCACGTTTAACAGGAAGTAAAGTAAATGCCGGAAGTAAAAAATGTAAGACAACAGAAGACAACAGGACTCCTCCTTCTTATAGTTGAAGTATTTTACGGAACTAAGGAAAAAGTGGCTTGTTCTCATCAGTAAGGAATAGTGCAGTTGAAGTTGTAATAAGTAGCAGAGCTGACAAGTTTTGTAATAATTTTCAAATGTAAGCAGAAAGGAAGGATTGTTCAGTGGTTAGGACATAAACCTGGGCTCAGAAGACCTTGTTTCAATTCCCTGTCCTGCTACAGACTTCTCATGTGACAATAAGGGACTTGGTTAGGCCCAAATCCACAACAGTATTTAGACATCTAACTCCTGCTGGAATCAAAGGTATTTGGGCATCTACATACCCTTAAGCCCCAAATGGGGATGCAGTTACTTCCCTACTTCCAAGAGGCTGTGAGGATAAATACATTCAGATTGCAATGTGCTCAGCTATTAAGGTAATAAAAGTATCTCAAAGATGAATTGTGGTGTTCAGCATCTTCCACCATTTTGAAACTATGATGAAGTCTGAGCTTAAAGGTGAATAAAAAAACAGCTTGTATTCCTTGCTTTTTCAGGATTTCACAATTTTTCTGAATATTCCTGTCTTCATTTACTAATCTCAAAACTCATTCTTTTGACAGATGTTATAGGAATTTTGCTCCCTTGTGAATTTTTCATGCTTCTCGATATGTGCTTAAATGATACCCTTGTTCCAGCTAACTCCGTGTTTTCATTTTTACTGCATGTGGTCTGTTGCCTATTTTCAAATAAAGCTATGTGCGCACTCAGTCTTCACCTCCACGCGTACGTAAAGGTATTTTCCTCTGTTACATTAGAAATTCAGATCGTTCCAATCCAGTCATGCCTGGAAAAGCCTACTTTACAGCGAAAGACTAATGAAGCTCAATCGATTTAGCCTCATGTAGAGGAGGTTAAGAGGTGTCTTGATCAAGGTCTGCAAGAATAAACATGAGGAGAAGAGTCCTGATAGTAGAGGGTCCTTTATCTAGCAAAAAAGGGCTTAAGGAGAAACAAAGGTTGAAAGCTGAAACTAGACAAATACAGTCAAAATAAGGCTCAAATGCTTAATTGGGTGGATAACTGGTACAGCTGGGAAGAGCAAGGTGATTCTATTTTGCAGAGGATTTAAATATTTTTAAATTTGGTTTCAGTCAGAAAAAAAATAGAGATATTACATAAAAGGGACAGGCGACTGGCTTGAAGCAATCAACCAGTCGAGCAGGCTGCTCAGAAGCCATGGCCCTTTGGTTGCCCAGATTGCCAAGAAACTGAAAGGGCAAGTGGGAGACAATCAGGCACATTTCCATTTGGAGACTGCATGTGTGTGCTTCATCAGAATTTCAGCAAAGGTGAACTTTCTCTGTGAAATGTTTTGACTGTGCTGAATGGTCGAATTCCATGAAGGAAAAAAAAAATTAGATTTATCCAACCAGCACTAAAAATTAGCCACTGGGAAACTTTCCTAAGTAGATCCTTCATTAAATTAAGTATGTAAATCAAAAATGGATGCCTCAGCTCAACTCACCTTTATGCAGCTGGTGATATGCAGGTCAGACTTTGTCTCTTCTGGCTTTACGATCTATTAATATCTTTAATAGCTGTTAAGTTTTACCTTAATTTTCTACTGAGGCTTTTAAATTGAAGCATGTTGGCCTGCACTTTAAGATCTGCAGTTTTATTTTGAGCTAATTCTTGTCTTTTCTGGATCTCCTGAAAGTCTCACTGGCAAGGTCTTTATGTTGGAGAGAGCAAGGCCATCCAGGGGGGAGGGGGAAGGGAGGAGAGAACCGGGGTGACAGCCCTGGGCCTCGCACTTTGGAGGGCCCCATGGACAGTGCCATACAGTGCCATTGGCTCCGTACTCTAGCCGCTCGCCACCCCCTGACCCCGCACAGGCTGATATGCCCGGGGCCCCCACATCCCTAGGGACGGCTCTGGGGAATAGTCAGTTCTTACAGTGCTACTAGCACAGGTCTCTAATTTAAAGCCTCACATGCTAACGTTCTCTTTCAATTCTGGCCTGGTCTTGGGCATTTCCCACATAGGTTACTACAAACAACATCAAAGTCCATGGCAAATTTTCTAAAGTGAAATCTGAAACAATCACTGCCCATTTCTGTGTGCTTGGAGGGGTAGTTATGGCCTTATAAATGTCTTGGAGTCAATTTCTCTTTTCTTCCATTGTTGGCAAATTTTCTATGCTTCCTTATTGACATTTAATTTACTTTTAAAAATTTGAGCATAAAAGAAAAAAGTCAACATGGGCCCATAGCCTGTCAGTGCAAGAGGTCCTCCCCAAAAGTAGATGTTTTGAGGATGATTTAAAATTGATAATCATGTAGCAGAAAGCCCCCTTTTCCTCTTGCCTGCAGTTGCTCTCCCCTCCTTGGATATGTTTTTCCTCTTCTACCTTTTCTTCCTTCCTCTTTTTTTCACTTTAAGATAAGGAATTGTGTTTTAAAATTTGTGTGCGTGCATTTTGTATCTCCCTGTGTATATTGGTATTTTTATCTATTTGTGTGCCATGGCATTTGTAGCTTATATTTTATACTCCTCACCTTTCAACTTTCAACTATAAATGTGTTTAGTAACAATGTTAACAAGGGCAGGAGTCAAACTGCCACTTCCCTGTATCAGGCTGGCCCCTGAAAGAGCGAGAGAATCAGTGACTGAATGTGTAACACTGTAGCAGCAGACAGCAATTAACACCTAAGGAAACTGCAGATCAACCAAAGGAAGAAATCAATAGAAGACAATGTAACAACCAGGAAATCTCTAAACATCACTGATTAAGGGCTAGAAGCCCTGGCCTGAGTTAATCAACACCGGGGACCAACTTTTGGGATGAATATCTCCAAATCGACTGCTCCCAGAGCCCTATTCAAAATTCATCAACGGACTCCCAAACCCGCACGTACATGCGGACGACCCCTGGGGCTGACGGATGCCATCCAGTAGCCACCGAGGGGGAAGTCCCACAAGAGTCAATGACCCCTGGATTGGGCAAACCTGAAAACTGGGGAGTCACCAAAGTCTGCCAAGGACAGATAAAAAGCAGTGAAAAGTGACTCTCAGTGGCACCCTCTTGATCTCCAACTTGACCAGCACCCGGCCTGTCCAGCCAGAAGGACCAGCCGGCGACCCCCTTCTGGAAGATAACACCACGCTGAAAGAAGCCTCGACGGCAGACTCCAGCGCTTGTAGGATAGGTATACCTGACTCTTGTAGCTTGCTACTGTGTGTGTGCATGTGTGTGCAGGTGTGTGTGGGGGGGGACCAGCCCCAAGGTTTATGATTTAACTTCATTACAGTGTTTCAATCTGTCTAATAAACCAGAATTTTAAGGATCCCGAGTTGGACATTTGTAGCCAACAATCATAACTGTATTTGTTATTCTATTGCAATAGTTTTTGGGTCCCGTGGGTACTTTTACACATGCTCTGACATGTTCCAATTAAGACAAATTGGAGCAGGCTCGATTAATCAAGTCTGCTGGCATAAGCTAATCAGAATGCTCCAGCATGCTGCGTCTCGTGTATTCAGCATCCTCTCATTTCAAAATGGCAGCAGGGTTACTTTAACTAAAATTCACAGAATGAGCTTTAGTTAAAGCACCCTCACTACCATTTTGAAAAGCAGGGACACTGAATACACAAGAGACTGTGGGCACTTTAATTAGAGCAGCTCCTGAGAACTGCTGTAATTAAAATGGACCCCTCCCCCTCAAGCATGTGTAGGTGCCCTATGTGCCTCTATAATACTTGCAATTACTAGTTTGATGTCACAGCTGCGTGGTGCACGAGAGCCTACCGAATGCCATAATGGGACAGACCATAGATCCATCTAGTTCAGTACCTGGTATCTCAAAGTGGCACAGAGTGGATGATAAAGAAACAGTATTTATGGAGGTCTTATTCAGACTGCTTCATCCCCTGCCCCTGCAAAGCCCTTTAAAACACAACTCACCCTGTACAGCTCCCAGCATTCAGAGGCCAAGCAAATGTTGAGGGTTTACAATAGTCTGTTGGTCCAAAAAATGTGGGAATCATTGGTTTAGTGCAGAGGTAACAAACCTACAGCCTGCAGACCAGATCTAGCCAGTGGAGGCATTTTATCCAGCCTCCAAAGCAAGGGATCCTCTGTGACATTATAGTGGTGGGAGGCTTTGCCTGCACAGCAGGTGGGCTTCAGGGAGGAACCACAGTGGTGGCACTGCTGGGGAAGGAAAGGGGAAGGGAAATGGTGGCTGTAGCACCACAGGGCAGGTTGCAAGTGCTCTGGGCTCAGAACTAAGCTCCATTAAAGCAGCTCTCAACTCCAAAAGTTGCTGCCTCCTGCTCTAGTAGACAGACAACTATTAATAATGAATGCTCACAAACTACAACCACATAAAAAAAAAAGTTGTGGTTTGTGAACTGGGGAAAAGGAGGAGTGAACATCCAATAGTCTTAGAGTCACATTTTCTGGAGTATATAAGACAGGATAGTAAAAACCAGTGAGAGGGAGATATGGGGAAATTTGTTCCATATCTCTATTTGTAGTTGCATCTTGCATTAAAGGAATTATTCCCAGTAGCTAGAACCCAGATCAGTACAATACAATACTGTTAGAGAGCTGTTTGGCTGCCATTCTGCCATGCTGCTTTAAAATATTTTTAGTAGCTGCAATTTAAAATATATTTGCCATTTTCACATGATGACAGGAAATTTCACCATTAAATATCTCTTCCTTTCTCACTTAAGATTCCATATATGCCTTATTGTAAGGTTTATACTCAGAGGGCCTCCCACAGGAAAAACAAAATCATGAATTATACCCTTGATACAAAAAAAAAAACCTTTCCTACTTCTTGCTGTGACTAGAAATTTTAATACCAAAGAGCACATAACTGGCATAACAAGCATCTCTGCCTTCCTTCTCAAGCAACCGGTTTGTAATATAGCATCTGGACTGCTATAGATGGTAGATATTGGTTTTTGAAAAGTAGGATGTATTCAAAATGTGCCCATAATGTGCAATGTAGAAACCCATCCCATCCCATCAAATGCCTTTTCTGCATCAGATTTTTAAAATGGTGCAATTTTGGCTTCTGTTACGATTCCTATAGTTTATGCAAAATTACCACAGGTTATCAGAAGCCAGACTCGGCAAGAATTTATCATTTAAACTAAAGGCAAGAATTCCACAGGCAGTTAAGTGCTCAAGCCTCACTGAGTCTTAATTAGTTTGCTAAGAAAACATTTTCATAAGGGCTTTATAACAATGAAACAGGCTAATGACTAAAATACAGTGAAGAATCCTTCCTGAGCTTTAAGAGAGATTATAAAGTCTTTATAGCTCCAAATATCACTACTAATTAATAATTAATTTACCAATGATAATTAGTGCAACATTAATAATTAGCATGGTTCTTGTAACCCAATAGTGAGGGCAAATGACATTGTTAGTTTCCTTAGGTAATTCTTCTAAGAAGTTACCTTACCCAAAGAATATTTCCTTTCTAAGTTTTAATGACTCCTAATATCTCTCTAGCAGAAAAATATATATTCAAATTGTTCCTATTGCAGACATTTTTGAAAGCTGCAAATTGGAATGAAGGAATCAAAGAGACATTTTTCCTGGCACTTTTGAGAGATTATACAGTGAGGATCAGCAGTTGAAAGCCTTTAGACAAGGGGCTATATGCAGATTTTTATAGAATTAACAAATTTCACATTCATGTTATCAATATTTTGTGAGATCCAATGATTACAATTTACAGCTCTTAGCTTTTAAGCATATACACAGAGAGGCCCACCTGAATGGGATTATTCAGGGGAAATTACGTTACACACTTCTGCAAATCTAGAAGCATTAACCTCCAGTGTAATTTTAGACTGATCTCTTTGGGCTAAAAAATCATAAATTAAAAAATCACAGAGTACAATTTATCACTTAGATTTTATAATACTTATCACATGTGCCTCACTGCTGGTAGAAGCCAGATCACTTATTTAGATAGCTAAATATGGACTCAAAGTCCCATTTTAAACACCCTCTATGTCCTCTTCACATGCACCCTACTCATCCTGTGTCAAGCCGAACCCATTTTGCCCTTAAAAAAAAAGAGTATTTTTTTTAACAAACCTGAAGACTGACCTTAATGCTAAAATATGGCAGACAAAAAAGGATTGAATTATGTAAGCCCCTTTCACTAGGCTTCTGAGAAAAGATTATCTCAGCCTTCTCAAACAGTTTAATCTTTAGCACATTAGTGAGGTAGCATGGTATACTTCCTCCACTATCCTAATCCCCCTGTTCTAGAGAATGAGCGTGTTAGCAAGAATGTTTGGGAATCAGATGAAAAATATTTTTAGAAAGTAAATCTTTAATTTGTAAGTATGATTATTTTGCACCAGAAACATGATCTAGGAGTTACTCTTGAAACTTTGCTCAATCAGGACCACAAGCAAGAAACAGAAAATACATCACTTGAGCTAACCAACCCAACTATCCAAGCCAAACACAGACTGTTGAATATTGGCAACAAACTGCTTGCAGGAAAACAAAGCGTATGAATGAAGAACAAATACATTCAAGAATATAATGATCTCACAGAGACGACAGTAGCAGAGAAAAAGGCTAAATCAGTCATCAATTATTCTTATGAATTAGTCACCCATCTGTACTTGACAACATACTGAAGTCACAGCCAAGATCTTGTTATACAGCTGTTTGCCTATGAGACACCAGATGGCATGAATTATGTGGCAAATAGCCAGTCATACTCTCCTAGGTAGAAAATGGACGGGAATTAGATCAGAAGGGGGTTGAGTTTTGAACTACTCCTGTCCCGTTATGTAGAATTTATTTCTTGTAGGTCCATAGAAAGCTACACCCAGTGGTGCTATTGTATAGAAATGAATACAAGAAGTGAAGAACCAAAAAAAAAAGCTGTGTTATTTTGTATGAATAGTACACGCTCCTTGGTTTATCTGTTCAAAATTATTTTGGCTGACTGTCAAAATCAAAGGAGGGTCTAAGAGTAAAACAAAGAGGAAAACAAAACAATGACAGAAATAAGGTATCTCTAGGAATACTAAAAAGTACCAGGAGTCCTTGAAGGGAGCAATAAATGAGTTCATCACTAGGAAATACGCATTTGCCTGTTCAGTGCCATAGCAATGAAGTTTGGCACCTGGGGCAAAGCCCACAGAGGCAGCCCACCCTCGCCCTGTGCACAGGTCTGGGGGCCATACGCCCCCACCATGCTTGTCCTGGAGTGCACGCAGTGGCGGAAGCCGCCCTTCCCCTACCCCCATGCTCCCCAAAACACACTGCTCTTGGCTCTATCCCACACCCTGCCCCAGTTGGGCAGTGCCTATTGGCACCCCTTCACTTTGGTGCCTGGGGCGGTTGCCCTGTTTGCCCCGCCTCCCCTTGCTATGGCACTGTGCCTGTTGCTAGCCATCTTAACTGTGTCTTTTTCAAAGGTGTAGTGAGATCATTAAGCACCTGGAGCTGCAGGGGTGGGAGTAGGAGGTATGCTGACCCCTGCTGAAGGATGGAGGATCTGGGAAAGGGAAGTCTTACCTGCCTGAGTTTTCTATACACTGAAGGCAACTGCTACTACTGTTGCTGATGATGATGCAGCAGTGTTAACTCTGGTGCAACAGCCCTGTAGTGTGGGCTCCCTGGGAGCTATGCCTCATTACCCGTTCACTCCTTCCCTGCACCTACTGTGAGAAAAACTCCCCAGGGGGGAATGCTATTCCACTTGCTCCCCCCCCCCCCCCTCCACCCCCATATACACTGTTGGGTGCAAAGCTGCACTGCCCGTCTCCTATGGCTGAGTCCCTCCCATTACAAAGATTCTTGGCAGTGAAGGGGATTCTGGTACTCCCTCACATTCAGTGCCCAATGCTAGTCCCTCACTGCCCCTTGTGTTTAGTTATACTACTGCTTTTTTTCCCCCAAAGCTAGGCCCTAAGAAGAAAACAAAAACAGACAAAAAGATTACAAACTTTGTCCCAGAGAGGAAAAAGGAGGGTACCCAAGAAAGAAAAGTCATACAGATACCAACTGCAGTTGGGCTTGTTCATAGAAATCATAGAGAAATAGGACTAAAAGGTCTTCCATAATATGCCATCCAGTCCAACCCTCTGCCCAAGGCAGGATTATCCCTATCCAAACCATCCTATACAAATCTATAATCTAACCTCTTAGGAAAATTACCATGAACTTTGACACAATACAGGGCTAACACTCTAACCTGCCACAGGTAAAGCAGAGGGACCATGGCAACCAACATTCTGCTTCTGTAAAAGGTTGTTAATACATGTTCAAGAGATCCCAGGTAAGGAGCCATGTCCCCTGCTATAGAGAAAAATGGTTCAAAAGGATGAGATAGTGTAGAGAAAAGGGCTGCTGCAACATGATCCTGGTAAGCCAGTCATAAAAGGGGTAAACCTGCATTCATGGGAAGAGTACAGACAGAGGTCTGCCCCTTGACAAGAGGCTGGGGAAAGCGGTCACAGATCGAGTTCACCCCTGAACCTTTACAGAAGATATAATGAATTATGTGCAGCTTAGTGTCTGCATAGATTCTCTGTAAGTCCCTGAATGATTGTTCTTGGGGAAGACACTGCCTGTACAGCACTTGCAGTATCTTACTTATGACCAGGGTACTAAATGAAGGTTGAATTATTTGAAGTAAAAAGCATAAGGAAACTGATGGAATGATGTATTTTGCCTGCATGAGGGAGTAACAGAGACATGCATTTCTTTTTTTAAAATGTGCATGTGCAGTGGGAAGTGAATCTCAGCTGACCAGGGTTACTGCCATCAGGAGAATTAAGAAACTGAATGTGCCAGTGTGGAGGGGAAAGGTACAGAACTATGAGCATGAAGCAGCCTTAAAAACACACACAAAGCAAGAGAAAGACAGGAGGGGTGAGGGATTTTTTGTTTGGTTGCGGGGGTGGGGGTTGGTTGTTTTTCCCCTTGATGTTTGTTACAATTAAACAACTGGACATGTTAAGTGAAGTTCACCCCTGTGCAAAGTATCATCCCACTAAGTATTATGTACTCTTGAGTAGCTTATACACCTGCTGATGGTCTTCTGCATGGGAGTGAACTCCACACTCTGCCCATTGAATTTTAGTGGAAACTCTTTTGATTTCTTCAGAGACTTGTTGGGCTCATAAATTTTTGTGTTAAATTAGCTATTTTGGATAGGGTTTAGCTTAGGGGTGAGCAAAATATGGTCCGTGGGCTGGAGCCGGCCCTCCAGGCCATTTTATCTGGCCCACAGGGCCCCCCCAAAATTTAGAAAATATTTATCTGCTCCTGACTGCCTGTCAAAGATGACAGGAGCCAGGGGCAGTAGGACCCAGGAGGAGTCCTCAGCAGGAATGCAGCAGACCAGCCCCACCCCACCCCACCCCCAGACATTTCCCTGCCTTCCTGCCCTCCCACTGCTCCAGCACTATGTCGCTCCCAGTAGCATCACTGGACCGGAGAACACAGGGCCACGCCAGTACCCCAGTGTGTGTGTAGGGAGGGGATGTGCATGCATGAGTGCTTGCATGCGTGCATGCGTTCATAGGGCAAGTCCCACACAAACACCCTATCATAAACATGCACCCACACCCCCCTCACACTGCCATGCACACAGACCCCCACACCCACATCCCCTCACACACCCCAGCCACCCTCCACCCTACATACAGTCCCCCACAAACCCCATACCCACCTACATCCCACATATCCACACACACCCCACATGCTTCCTCACCCCACACCCATACCCCCTACACATATCCATCCACCACAGACACATCCAAACCCTCCCCAACACCACACTTACCCACAGACCCATAACCTCACCAAAAACCTATACCCACCCCCCATAATATACAAGAGTAAGACTTCATTTTAAGCTATTACATACACTCACCTCTATGTACACTACACAAACACATGTAAACCAGGACAAAAATTTGTTTAAATCAAATTCATATATGTTGTAGATGTTTGATTTTTAGAATATAATTTGGTATTTTTCTGGTTCTGAGATGGCAAAACCCCTTGCTGAAAGGAGTGCTTCAGGGGGCAAGGGGCAGGATTTCTGGTGGCAAAGGTCAGGGGTTAGGCAGTGGAAATTGAAGCCACAAGATGCCAGCCAGGGGGCGGAGCACCTGTCAAGGAGTGTGGCTACCCATGCAACCCTCAACAGCTTGCCAGAACTGTGTAAGCGGCCCTCCACCCAAAATAATTGCCCGCCCCTGGTCTAGCTATTTTCTACTAAAACAGTTAAACCAACATAGCTCAAATGTATAGCAACAATTTACCAAATCCTTTTATAATGGTATAATTACATCTCCATTAGATACAGTGAGAGCATTAACTGCTTTAACTATACTAGCATAAACAGCCCTTAGTTTTAGAATAAATAATTGCAACTAGGGCTGTGCAAATCAGCAGTGAACTGATCTGGCTTTGGATCTGGCCACATCAGATGGCTGCAATCTGATCCGGAGCTCTGGACCAGGTTTCCGCCTTGATCCGGCCATAGGATATAATGGGGAATCAATGGAAGATCTATAACTTTGTTGTTTTTTGTATGATTTGAATGAAACTTGCAGAGATGGTAGCCTCTGCAAAGAGCATGAAGCTTGCCAAGTTTCAAGAAGGTCAGTTTAGGGGTTTGAAGGAACTGTACTCCAAATTCTTGAAAGCTAAACTCATGTCACAGCTGTGTTTTACACCACAGGGTGTTGAAAACTGCAGAGATGGTAGCTCTTACTGAGACCACAAAGCCTGCCAAGCTTCAAGAAGATTGGTGCAGGGGTTTGGGGGGAACTGTACCCCAAATCCTTGAAAGCAAAGCTTCTGTCATGTCTATGTGTTACAACACAGGGGGATGAAAACTGCAGGGATGGTGGCCCCTGGTGAGGCCACAAAGCGTGCCAAGTTTCAAGAAGATCAGTTCTTCCGAGTGCCGGCATGGGAAAGTGGATCCCCCTCTTCCACATCCTCTCGCCTCTGCACTTCGGCCTCCCTGACTTTGTTCACCAGCACCTGCGTCCGGTGATCAAGGGTTTTGGGGCTGCCAATGCACATGCTCCCCTTCACCCTCGGGTCACACATGCCTGCCATCATGTGGACTGTACTGAACCGTGAGGGATCCAGCCGTCTCCTGATGCTCTCCTTCAGCTGCCTCACCAGTGCCTGCATGTCTGGTGACAGCAGCTCACCCCAGCCAGGAACATTGATCCCCTGGAACTTCTCCATTTGGTTCTCCAGTTCCCTCACTAGGGGGATCACCTGGCTGAGGAAAGCATCACCAGCGCTAAGGGTCTCGGTAGCCTCGAGGAAGGGCTTGAGGACCACCAACATCTGGAAGATGGTACCCCATTCAGTTCTGTTCAGGGGGGTGCTGATCCCTATCTCCCCAAGCAAGGCCATCTCATGGATGCCCTTCTGTTGCTCCACCAGCCTCTTGAGCATCAGGTATGTGGAGTTCCACTGAGTCTCCACATCCTGTATGATTTTGTGCTGCGGGATGCTGAGCTCTGCCTGTTTCTCCTGCAGCATCTTGCCCCCCTTGATGCTGCAATGGAAGTAGCCCGCCACCTTCTTGCATTTTGAAATCAGCTGGCTTGTAGCAGTACTGGTGGTGGCGCCATCACCGGCAGCCCTGTCCCCCTCCAAGGCATCCCTCACTATTAGGTGCAGCCTGTGTGCCACACAGCGGATGTCAACAAAGTTGGCATCATGGACTGCCTTCACCATATTGACCCCGATGTCGGTGACCATGAACCCGTGGGTGAGCTCGGCCTGCCCAAAGAGCCACCCCTGCACCATAAGGTTCATGGCCCCCATGATCTCCCTTGCCATATGAGACTCATCCAGCACCTCAGCTTGCAGTAGAGCCCTGTGGCCTGACTGATCGCACCAGTGCCCCATGAGAGAGAGGTAGGTATGATCGCCACCCCAGCTGCTCCAGATGTCGGAGGTGAAATGCAAGGCTACCTGCGGCCCTGCCTTGCACAGCTCCTCCCTCAAGTACTCCCTGCATGCCTGATACAGGGAGGGCACCACCACCCAGCTAAAGGTGGTGTGTGCGGGCACTTTGTAAAATGGGGCCAGAAGTGCTACGACTACCTGAACCCTGGTCGCTCAACTAGGGAGAAGGGCTGGCTATCCAGAGCAAGCATCTCCCCAATGCTCTGGGTGATCTCGCACGCCTTGGGAATGCACCCCTCCTTTCTGTCCACCTTTCCCCCACTGGTCCAGGGTGGCCTGCCTCTGCTTTGAGGGGAAGGGCGCTTTGGAGTGAGTGGGGGACTTCCCTTTCGGCACACTCTCACTAGTGCCAGGCTGAGCAGCAGGAAGAAGGGCAAGGGGGTGGTGCCTCCTCAGCTGCAGCAGCATGGCCGTGGTAAAGAAGTGTCTCATGTCCTTGCCATGGCTCATGTGCCTTCAGCAGTGCTGGCAGATTGCAAATCTGGGATCATCTGCCACCTCAAAATGATCCCACACTACACTACTCCCCTGCTTCTGGGTTGAGGGCAAGGATCCCTCTTTTTCCTCCTTCTCAGCAGGCTGAGACTGAACAGCAGGAGGAGCTGCCTCAGCTGAGCCACTTGCCTCCACAACCTCAGCCTCCTCCGAGGTGCTGCTTTCCAGAAGAGATCTGGGTCTAGGGGGAATGTGAGGGGTGTGGAGCACTAACTCTGATTGCCCCTCAGTCCCCAGAATTGCCTGAGCCAGTGCGCTCAGCATCCCTGGTTCCAGCTCCAGCTTCTCCTCTGGCAGTGGGAGGCTCATGCTGAGAACTGAAATTGGGGTGGAAGAGGCAGTGATTCCACTGCTGGTGCCCACTTCTGGACAGAGCAAAGGTGGTGCAGGTGTAGGGATGTTAGGTGCAGACACTGCTCCCACCGCCTGGCTTCCAGTGGCAGCACTGATGTCATGGCTGCTTGGGAATAGAATGCGTCTGTGTTTGGGACAGGATGGGGCTTGCAGCTCTAGCTCTCTTCTTACCTCCTCTCCCTGCCCTGCCAGAAGACCTGGCACCTGCCTTTCCAGCACGCTTCATATTGTTCTTTCCTGTGCTTCAAAAGGTTTGTGTGTGTGTGTGTGAATCCTTTTGTATATCTGTCTGTCTTGTTCTCCTGTGGATATCTGTCTATCTTGTGCTGTGAATGAAATTATTTGTGTGTCTTCTTTGTGGGTCTCACTATATTGTCTCTTCTGTTCTGAATGAAATTGTGTGTCTTCTTTCTGGCTCTCACAATATTGTCTATCTTGTGGTATGAATGAAATTATTTGCATGTGCTCCTGTATCGCAATATATTAACTGTGTCTTGCTCTTCTGTAAATATCTGTCTATCTTCTTCATCCATGATTTTTTTTCTATATTCTGGGTCTCTGTGTATGTGCGTGCGTGTGTGCGTGCATGTACGTGCATGCAAGCAAGCAATCTGTGCCTTCCTGAACAGTGATAGGTAACACTGGCTGGGAAAACACAACTGTCTTTTTGCAAAGTTTCCAAAACAAGTTCCCCAAAAAATAATTCAAAGAAATAAATTGAATTGTAATACTACTAATAATTTAATTGAATAGCTAAGCTAAACTAAGCTAAGCTAAGCTAAATCCTAACCACTCCTTTATAACATGAAAAAGCAGCAGGCAGGTCTCAGTCGCAGCGTTCCTCTCTCACACAGCTGCTCTCAGAGAACGAGCTGCAAAAGGCACAGAAGGGCTGGAAACAGGCGCTTTTATACTTTTTTTAGTCCCACCCCACAGACACTGCCATTGGAAAGGTAGCCAGGGAGAAATCCTTCTCCCTGGCTACCTACAGACATCAGTCTTCCCCCCTCCCACTCCTCCTCCTTCCTCCACTCCCACTCTCCATCCCTCCCCCGCTCCCCCTCCCTCTTCTAATTCCCTCAAAATGGCTGAAGCAGCTCCGAAGCATCCAAAGTGGGTCTGAAACACTTCAGATGCCCCCGACCCACTCTGGACACTGTTACTGGTATCCCACTTTGACCCGGAAGTGCTGCTTCAGACGCCGAAGCATCCGAAGCAGGTCCAGATCCGTAGCGGGATCTGAAGACTCGCACAGCCCTAATTGCAGCTCTTCTCCAGGTGTTAGCTCTTGCAATGCTGATACAATATGAATTTGGGAAGCCAAAGCACCTAAGAGTGGTTGGGTGTGTATATACATGGGGTGAGGTTGCTCCAATGCACTGTAATTACAGTGTGTCAGAGAAGACTCCAGTGTCACATGCATCAGCATCCCTGCATTGAAAAATGGCAGTGGGGGCACTTTAACTAAAGCTTGTTGAACAAGCTTTAGCTAAAGTGCCCCCACCGCCATTTTTCAGTGCGGGGATACTGATACGCATGATGCTCTGGGCACTTTAATTAGAGTAGCTCTTGGAACCATTCTAATTAAAGCCCCCCCCCCGGAGCACATGTATAAATGCCCATTGTTTTCAAGTCGCAGGAACTCTGTTCTTGGACATTCTCAGATTGTACTGACAAGTACCCAACTTCTCTGCCATTAGCGTCACATCCAATGACATTATCAGAACAAAATGGTATGGAGAGCTCAACTTAGAGTTTGGAAGGGTGGGGGGAAAGATGCTAAAATGGACATTTGAAACCTGCTGGAAATTATTTTACTCTGAGGAAGCATGATAAGCCATGTTAATATTTTCCAGCATTTCAAATGTGCAACTTAATTGAAAATGTATTCCCTCAGGGCAAAAAAGCTCAGGATGAGATTTATTTGACTGGACATTGTAGCGATTCTTGTAGTGACTAAGTGGCCTGTAGGATACATTTTGAATAATACATACTCTGACATTAAACTGTCAAGAAAACCAATATATCACTAACGAACAATAGTGCACACAGTGACTGATGATGGGGATGATAATTTGAATGACCTGCTTTGCAAAATCCCAAGAAGAATTTGCTGTTTTAACAAGTAAAAATTTTGCTTCTTATAACATCTGCTTTGGGAAACTTATGGTTTCATGTCATCAGTAGGATGTACAAAGTAAATTACCCAGCATGAGTAATATTCCCCTGTGTGCAGCAGGCAAGCATAAAAGCATGCACATCATTCAAGTCCTCAAACAATGTATAATATTTTCCATGGAACCTGTTTTTAAAGATCAATGATTTGTACTATTTAGGAATAAAAATATATTATTTAATTTCCTCGAAGAATGGATATCACCTGAACGTTCTAGTCAACGCATAGGTCATAGACACAGAATGAAACTAAATTAATTTTCCTTCTGATTTAACATCAGCATTTGACCACGTAGCAATGTTTGGGCTCCAGGGGTGACTGTGATGCCCTCTTGTGGCCATGCAACCCTTATTCTGCTCCAGCTCTAGGATGCCTTCCCATTCTCATCTTCCATGACTTGATGTAATTGTTCGATTAGAAGGGAGGCTGCCTAATGGGTTATGGACCTGCCTAATGGGTCCACCTGAGATCCAGGAGGCACCGGTCACTGAGTCGGGGTGGGAGGGGGCCTGCATGCTCCCCGGTGGACCGGGAAGTGGACCGTAAGTGCTTCTGATCCACTTCTGGGTCTGCTGCCGAGCACGCTGGGGAGCCCCCCTTGCTTCTGTGGGACGCTGCATCTGCCCCAGCACCGCAGCATTCAGAGCCCCTGCTACCTAGACGTATACAGAAAAAACATTTAAAGCTGTATCTATGTCCAAATGGCCAAATCTGTCTGAATTGATTCGGAAGATTCCGAATCAATTCAGAGAGATTAAAGGGTCCTCTGATTCAATTTGGATTCGGAGATTTGGCCACCGAATCAGGCCAAATCTCTGCCAAATCGAATCAGGGACCAAAGCTTTGCACAGCCCTGCCAGCTAGTTCTTCCTGGCTCCTACTGGTCTCCACCCTGCCCTTGCTAGGTGGGCCCTGATGGCCCATCAGTGCCCCCAACCAGGCACCTGTTAGCCTTAAGGGCTATTTGCACCTTGGACCTCCCCTACAGCCATGTACATGCCTCACAGGTGTTACCACTTAACAGTTTGGGTGAGCACTTGGCCCCAATCCAGTATCAGGCCACCACAGGCATTTACACCCTTATTGCGGTCTTAGCCCTCTTGGCCTCCACCCCTTTTCTACTGCTGGAACAGTGTTTTACTACCAAGAGAGATTGTGGAATCTCTATTTTTGGAGGTTTTTAAGACCTAGCTAGACAAAGTCTTGGCCAGGATAATATAGTTGGGGATGGTCCTGCTTTGAGCAGGGGGTTGGACTAGATGACCTCCTAAGGTCCCTTCCAACCCTAATTTTCTATGATTCTAAGTACAGGAATTTATAAAATGATGGGACTGTCAGCTCTGGAGCAAGATAGAAAGTTCTAAATATTTTTTTTAAAAATCTATGCATGAAGTATTTTAGATCATGCAAAGCCATAATCTAAAGGCAAGCAGACCATCTCTGTCCTCTCACAGGTATGAAAAAAATCTGCAGGGCCTGCTCCCTCTACACCTAGACCAAAGGAAAGATTCCTAGCAACTTCCATTGGTGCTGCATCAGACTTTCAAATTTACCTTGAAGCCTCTGGTGCCAGATAACAATGTAGTGGTATATATAAATTGGCTATTAAGCACTAAACCCACAAGAAGACACACTAGTTATGTTAAACATAAATGAGAATAAGAACTACATGGCTTGGAGGTCACAGTACCTGGTCATACTTCTAGCTAGTTCCTTCTAGCTTTAAAAATTATGATTTGTTAGATATAGAAATGACTGACCTACATACTGAGAAATAATGCATATAACAACCTGATTCTCATCTTGGAGATAATTTAATTGGAAAATATTAGTAAGATTTTTCCCTGTATCATTCTTCAAGATACAATACACTATGAACATGTGATGGTAGCCCACACTCAAGGGGCCAAATTCTATGCTAGTGTAACTGGGCACACCTATATTGAAGGCAACTGAGACACTTATGTCAGCAGAAATATAGACCCATAATTTTTATTTTGTTAATTTTTCCATGACACAGGTAATTCTTATGCTTAGACCTAGTCTGCAAATCAAGACTATTAATCTGCCAAAAGGCCAGAAAAGTCTGACATAGAATAGACTATGTCCTATATGGCACCCCCACAGCCATGCCCCTTGAAGTACGTCTCATTTACGTAGTGAATTTTCCCTTCATTCCTGTCCACTCCAAACAATATTGCCAAACGGAAGTCTTCAAATTATTCCTCTCCAAAATCCTTCATCGGAAGTGGCTAGTGATTATGCATGTCCATATTAAGACACATTGGAAGAATACAAACTTCAAAGGGCAGGTCCTTTGCTATTAAAATTCTTTAAGGTGTCTTTAGTTGTGCCCCATGCAAATAAAAGACCGTCGTCACCCTGTGTGCCCTTGTGCTACTTAAGTCAAGCTACTGATTGTTCTAATTTATCTTCAAAAGCCATGGTAAACAAAATAAGCAAAATGGCTCATTTATAGATTCACACAATGACAATTTATCTAAGGAGACAGCAGCAGGAAGAGCTAATAATTACTTTTTGCAACACTCTTAAAACTAACTATATGCATTTATGGTAAACAATAAAACTCTTAGCCCTATAATTTTATTCTATCTAGATGACTAAGTGAGAAATCTTTTCACTCTACTATTCAGAGCCACTAAATGCCTTAAAAGAGTCCTGTATGATCCCCTTGATCACAGCCTAACACCACTGGCACACTTTCCATTTAAGAGCCTAGACTCAGGATCTCAGGCTTCCCCTGCACTGGCAATATGGCATGACCAGAGCTGAAGCTCAATACTACAGCCATGCCTTCTGCTATGCACATGTGCCATGGCCTGAAGTGCAACTATGGAGAGCACACATCAGATCCCACTGCACCTATAATGGCACATGTGCAAGGGACCTTAGTCTCCAGGCTCCATGGACAAAGATTTTACATGTCAGAAGAAAATAATCCTAAATAAAAAGACAAATCAAACTATAAGCAAAGGCACACATTTCTTCAAATCTGGACCTTGAAGAACCAAAGTATCAGGGCATATGCATATGCTTGCACACCTCTTGATTTTCATGTGGTTTCTGACTGCCTTGGCATCACAGATTTCTGTGATGATACATTTTAGTATGATGATACACCAAGAAAGATATCCTTAGCAATAAATAGGAGATAGGTACTTAATCTGCTTGGGTGCTTTTGAAAATCTCGCTAGTTGTTAGCTGCATCTTTAGGTACCTGAACTCTTTTGAAAACCTGACTCTTAGCAGCATATGCCCCACATGTTTGAGAATGGGATGTAGTCCCCTGAATAACATATGTTTCCAAGAATTTAAAAAAAAAAACCTCACTGTAAAACTCTGCATCATTAAATAGTTAGAATTTTCTTTAGCATGCATCAGGAAAATCATTTGACTACATAAAAAGTCTTTTACTACCAAAGAGCTCTCTGAAATTCTGGAACCTGTTAAGTGTTCCACACAAAAAAACAAAAAAAAATCCAAAACATGCATGCTTTTTTGGAAGATAACAAGTAATAAAACTCAGTATCAGTTAAAAGCAACAAAAATGCTGGGGTAAGACATAGAATTTATTTACTATACTGTGTAATTATACAATACTGGGCAATAAACCAGAACTCACTAAAAACAGCATAGATCAATATGTGTTTCAAATAATTAACAGAGTGGCAAAAATTTGGATAAATATGACTATAGTTGCAATGAATATTACCAAGCTACAAACTGCTGGTTGCAAACCTTCAATTGATAGGAAGAATTAAGGCATTCCTGAATAAACAAACACAGGAAAGAGAGGACGAGTTCAATAAAAACTAATGTGTTATATTCACTCATAAAAAGCTGTGGATTTGCAATTTGTGGCCTGTAGTCAGTGTAAATGCATCCAAGCTAACTGTTAAGGCCAACCATTTCAAAAGGACTCAGCACTGGCAGCAAGAGCCAGATTTTCAAGACAGAAGAACATGTAGGATTTTCAAAAGAGTTCAGGTTGCTGAATGGTGAACTGTTTTGAAAAATCAAGCCATAAAAGTATCTCAAAAGTCAGAACTGCCTTCAGGGACTTAATGGAACCATCTTCATTTAAAAACTAGACTTCATGATTTAAAGGGCTGCACCATGGTCCCCATTCATGCAAATTCCAGTTTGTTCTTGGCTCACCTAACCAAGCATCAATGCATTACCACTGATTGCTGAAATCAGGGCTTGTCCACTATGTGGGCAAGGCTCTCTCAACATAAATTGCTAAACAGTCCTTAAAATAAATTAACTCAAAATTGGTAGAACAAACATTTTCTCTAGCATAAAATAAATTAAAAGTAAAACCTGGTAAGGAAATAGGCATGCTTTCTGCCTTGGGAAGGAATATTTTCACATTTCTGTAAAAAAAAAAAAATCTTATAGTATTCAGATCTTGGAAGCAAAACTATAGATGAAGTCCAAGAGAGTTTTGTACATGTATGAATCACATGTTCAGCAATATATCTCTCTGAAGGCATGTATGTACCTCTATCAATGAGATGCTTATTAGAAACACTGTAATCACTTGAGTTTTGCTTTGACTTCAGAAAGCATTCAAGTTTGAGCTTTTTTGGCAGAAAGAGCACTGACTACTGCACAGAGTGCAGGGCAGAACAGTTACATTTTTATAGGCTTAATGTGGAGCTCTTTCTGTGCAACATTTTGTAAAAGTTCACTAGGTAACTTAGAAGTTAATTTATATCAGCACAACCATGAAATGAAGTCTTTGGCCATTTAGACAACACACACAAAACTATTCTGTGAATAAACAGCTTTCCAATTCAGAATCATCTGTTGTTTGTCTGACAGCTGCTCTCTCAGAATTAACATGCTTAGCACAGCCTACTGGTATATCAAAAGGGCTGCTACTGCATTGTGGATGGCAATGTCATAGACTGCAATTTCCTCTTTACTTTAAGTTGCAAAGGCTTCCTTCCATCTCTTCCTGTCCTCAAGTCAGAGAGAGATTCAGTTGTTGTTTGGTCTCCCATAATATGAGGTAGGGACAGCTAATAGGGCAAGTATCTGATGTTCAACATTAAGATATTTCCCAACGCTGGGAATAAGTTGATTCAGGACAGGGGATCAAACTCATTTGTACCTCTTCCCACCCCCCATCAGGCTATATCTGGACCATGGGACTTCTCACAAACTGAATCTTGACCCACCTCCGGCAGTGGACAGAGAGGCATCAGTGTTTACTGCCACAGGTGCCTGAGCTGTGGGAGTCATGGGGGTTATTGCAGCTATTGCTCACCCCCTGCTGCTGAAACAAGTCCCCAGTGGTGCTCCCTATCCCAGAGTTCAGCAGCAGGCCCTATCCCTCACCTCCAAATTCCCAGCCTCTCCAGGAACCACACAGGCTGGATGACATAGCTCCAGGGACTGGATCCATCACATAGGCCCTATGTTTCACACTCCTGATTTAAGATGTTGCATACATGGAGGCCCTCTGTCATGGTGCCTATGACACTTTTTCTTTCCTCAGAGAAGCAACTCATCTTATAAATGGGTAATCTAGTTGGTTGAAACAAGGGGACAGCAAAATCCTTGAAAATAGCCTCACAATATGTGCAATGCTGTACCAACAAAGTTTGGCACACAGGGCAAAGCCCGCAGTGGCAGCCCGCCCTCACCCCATGCACAGATCTGGGGGCACACGTCCCGCCACCCCCCACATGCTTGCATAAGAGTGCACACAGCAGTGGGAGCTGACCTACCCCTGTCCCTATGCCCCCACAAATGAGCTGCTTGTGGCTCTGTCCCACACCCCACCCCAGCTGGGCAGTACCTGTTGGTGCCCCTTTGCTTCAGTGCCCAGGGCGGTAGCCCTGTTCGCCCCGCCTTGCTACAGCACTGAACGTGTGGTTCCAACCACACAGCCACTAAAAACATCACACACACCCACTGCCTCTCGGGTAAACCACTTGTGACTGTGTCCCACACTCCTCCTCACCCCAGCTGGTAAGTGCCTGCCCCTGCCCCAACCCATTCCCTCCCTCATCACAGGGGCCTTGATCTGCCCCCACTTCCACCACACCAGAATTACAAGCTGGATGCAGTCCTTCACGCTGAAGAGCTGCTTATTGGAAATCGGATTGGTATCGGCTGATATGCCTCCTTAAAAATCGGCTATTGGTATCAGCCCCAAAAATCTCTATTGGTGCACCCCTACATAAGAGTGAATTTACTTCGCATATACTGAATTTTTGGTATAAAAAGGGTCATTGCATAAGAGCGAATTGGCACATATAGAACCCACATAAAGTGAGGGAAACCTGTATTACATATCAAAAAACTTGAAAATATTTCATTCCCAAGGTGATTTTCCATTTCACAGATTCTCTGTCTTGAATATTTCTCATGGTGAACAAGTCAGTGCAACTTCTCCTATATCTGTGCTGGTTTTCATAAACATTGGCATGCATGAATTATTGTAATACAAATCTTTCTATTCTGCGTTTATCTAGAACTTAGTACAAAGGGCCCCCAGACCCTGACTGGGATTCCCAGGTATTACAGTCATGTAGGTAAGGAAGAAAATACAAAAATAGAAGTCGCTGAAATATTTTCATCAGAATATTATTTGACATAAAATACATTTATAATTAAAATTAAAAGTTCATTGTGGTCCAAACTCTCCAGGTTTTCAACAAAGTATTGGAAAATTATTTTTTTTTTAAATAAAAATCTTCCCAATACCAATAGGGGGGGGGGGGGGGAGGGGAGTGTTAGGCAGATTTAAAATTAAATATATTTTATTTTTAATTCAACAGGGGGGTTGAAAAATAAATATTCTCTGTTGATTTTCCATAAAAAGAATGATGGTAAATTTTGATTAAATGCTTTTTTTTCCTTCTTAAAATGCCAACAATTTTGTGTCAGCTCTATTAAATTTATAATGATGATATCATTGGTGAGATGTTTAATGTCAACACAAGGGGAAGGGCCATCTGATAATTTGTTTGTTGGTAGCTCTTCCAAAGAGTCATTCCAAAGATTAGAGAAGCATGTATTAATAGATTATATATTTTCTTTAACAATATTTTGTAACACACATTTTTACATTAATGAGAACCTGCAAGAGATGCTCAATGAAAACTTTAATGGTATATGTGCCAGTCATATTTCAGTTCTAAACCACTTGCTAGTCACACTTCACAGATCTTTATTCTGTTTAAGAAGTTTCAGACCTTAATTTTTTTTTTTAAACAAAGTGCTTCCTTCAATGGAACAAAAAATTCAGATTCTTCTATTCTCTGACAGAAGTGAAAAGGCATCATTGTATAGCATTAAGAAAACAGTAGCCTATTAGCATTAACAACAATAATGCTGGGAAGGAATTTGGGAGTTTTGTTTATGCACATTAAATTTCAAACAAGTGGTTCTTTCGGAGCTCAAGTGGTTTTGTGTAGAGCTGTGTAACCTTCCTGAGCCTAACAGTTGCCGTCAAGAAAAAAAATCCTGTCTCCATGGAAACATTCGAGGTGGACCAAGCATGGATTAATCATAATACAATGAATCCTTTTGCAAGGTGCTGGAAAAAAATCCAGTTTAAAGTGAGTACTGCTGTTCCTTCCTTCCATTCGCACTGGAAAGCCTGGGAAATTGACCACAGATGCATATGTGACAGATGCTTTAATTAGTATAGTAGTAAGTTAGGTTCTTTCTTACCATGAACAAATGCTTGGTCAAGGACATTTTTAACCTTAAAGAAGGAGAGAAGGCAAAGTAAAAATAAATCACAACTCATGGTTCTTTTTTTGTTCACTACTGACTTTATCAAATTAGCTCCATTTAGGCTGAAAATTCATGAAAGGACATTTGTACATTCTCAGCACTGGAAGCCCAGTCTGATGTGTAAAATGCTAGTTCTGTTTTTGTTTCAAATGACTATACATCATTCTCACCTACTACTGGAAGAGAAGGTTCTATAACCACAGCTTAGTTGGCAATTCTGCTGATGCACGAAGATGAACAAACAATAAAAATGTATGCGAAGGACAACCCCTATAGACAATGATCTGTATAAAGAGACCACCCAAAAAGAAAACTATGATTCTACTCTGCCTTTATGAGATCACTTCTTCTAAGCAAGCTTTTTGCCAGTCTCTTGACTTGCCACAATAACCAGATTTGTGTTGTAATTCATCTCACTTTTTAAAAATACAATGTTATTGCAAAGATGTTCATTAAAACCCATTTTTAAACCAGGAAACTAAGAAGGAAATACTCCAAGGATGTGACTCCAAGGGCAACCTATCTTGACTTGAAAGTAAACAGGGCAGTGAATTTTTTTTATAGCAGTAAAATGCTTTTCAGAAAAAAAATATTTACAATGGTTTGGAGAGCATTTCATATTTTGCATTTTACAAGAGCATTAATTAAATGCCTTCAGTTTAAAAGTAATGCATTTTTTTTTCTAAAAAGCAGTCAGCCTGAAATCTGAGACTCAAGCTGGGTCTTCTGTCTTATGTCATCACTGGTAATTAAAATTATTCAAGTCTAAATATAAATCCAAGAATATCTTTGTAACCCTATTGTTTTCTGTAGATTTTATTTAGTAAATCATCCTTAGATTGGAATGTAGCTTGCAGAACTGCATCAGAGACTGCCACTCCCTTAGCTGTTGGCTCCTGCAACTTGAAAAAAATGACCAGAACAGAGAAAAATCTCATCTTTGCCATTCAGGCAAGCAGACAACTCTGAATTTGCAAAAGTTACCTTAACTTACCACAATAGGCACATCCTAAGAAACAGAGTACATGAGTTCAAGCATACATTATTATTTATATACTGACCCATGTACCTCGAGTGACTTGGTGGATGTGGCTATGCATATATAGCAGCACAGTGTGGGCTAGCAGTATTGTGCCTGGCAAGAGTTCAGATAGGCATGAGCAAAGGATGATAGGACATATCTTCTGCACTGGCCTGGCTTAGGATGATAGCTAGGAGGACTACAACCAAACCAAACCAAACACAAACCTAATTCCAGCAGAAGAAAATTGAAGCCAAGTTAACAATTTTTAAATTACTGGTTTTACTTGCTCCAGTTTTATCAGACACAGCTTGTTCAATTTTTGGCTGGAGATAATAGCTCCAGCCACCAAACTGATTGCAGAAGTACAGCAGAAGTGTATGAGTTTTGATTACTGTGAGAAATATGGGCACAAGAGCTTACCAGGAAACATGGTTCCTGTCCCACAGGACATCTTTTTTATAACAAAAATGTCTCAGTTTCCTGCAAACTGAAAGTTCTCTAGAGGCTGCTCAGTGAAATCGATGCTCCTGTTGGTTTCACTGCTAATAGCAACAGACAAGAATGTCAGTCTCATTTAGGCAGGGGGCTTTCAGAGTCCCTGAGTTTGAGGTAGACCTGCCAGCCTTTTGCTTTAGGGGCAGGGGTCCTGAGTCTCCCAGGCTCCAGGGCAGACCCACCAGATAGGCTGCTGTGAGGCCCTGGACCCTCATTTCCCAGGATCCTTGGCTCTAGGGAACCCCTCCAGTAACCCAGACAGGGTACTAGCCAAAATGTGCCTTGGATTTGGTGAAAGTTCCTCAAATTTATTTGCTCTGAACAAAACATTTTGAGCTCAGTGAACTGGTGTTCTCCTACAGTTTTTTTCATTGGAAAACATCTGGTCTGATCAGCCAATCACATCTTCATAGAGTAAAATACATTTCTATAACAAGGGGGTTTTCTTCTCTATCAAAGTAGATGAAAAGGGGAAGGAGTAATTTGTTAACTACTACCCATGGAATTTCCCTACACTGTAAACACAGAGCACAGTATGCAAGATATTTTTGCTAAAGATATTTTTGCCACCAGTTCTCTCTGTATCTAATGGCCAGTCTCTACATTTGTTTCCTTATGCTGCTCAATATACTGAAACCACTGTCTGAGGATTATATTATATATTCCTAACACATCAACTACTAAAGAAAAAGAAATCTGATAAGCAATGCTTCTATCGTTTGAGCCAGAAGGGACATCTAGTGGTTCTCATAGCCTCTGCATCACAGTAGGGCAGATTTCATAGTTCTCAAACCAAACCTAAGAGGCCCAGCTCCAATCCATACTATTTCAATGAATTAAATTCTACAACCTCCTCAACTACTGCTATAGTGAGCAAGCCATTTATCCTACCAATATTAAGTTTGTCCTGCTAAGATGGAAATGTATTGTTCAGTTTTCAATGAGGTATGTAATAATGGATTTCAGTCCCCTTTTGTGTATTTTCAGATGGATATGTCTCCTTTTCTTTAGGTTGATTGGAGTTAATTTTCTTAATCTTTCCTATAGTAAAAAAATGAATAAGCCTATTAACATTTTAAGGGACTGAATATATTGGAGTAAAGGTCTTTAATAGCATAAAGCATTCCTTTCAGTCAGAGAAATATATGCATTAGAAGTACACATGTGCAGAAAGAAAAAAAAATCAGACACATTTTTAAGCAAGGTAGATTCTCCTTTGGTATGGGCCTGCAAAGGGAGCAGGGAACTTGGCCTGCTACAACTGCTGAGTGACCCTCTGGGATTCTGCTTTCAACCTCTTCCATCCCAAATCCAAGGTATGCAAAGGGGGATGGCCTCTCTGACCCTGGGTATGGATTCTTTCTTCCTCTGACAGCACTGCAACTGTGCTTTAAAATGGACCCCAAAAGGCTGAGGAATGCAACATGAATGGATACTCTAGAGCTTAGGACAGACCCTGTATAATGACCTAATCTCATCATGTTGCTCAAATGCACCACAGAGAAAAGAAAGGGGAAGAGAAGGTTTCACTCCCGTATGCACTGCATACTCACATGGCAGTCAGACACCATTCCTATTTGGTTCTGTTCCTATCTGATTCCTCCTTACCAAGTGCTGTAGTTTGGAACTATCTCCCTTTTCCCATGGACTTTCCATAATGCTGCTGAAACACAAAGGTACAGGTACTTGAGATGGCTAAGTCTCAGTCTTTCATAAGGAGATTCTGCAGTCATGCCACTTTCTCGCTCCTGCCTGAGGGCCCCCCTCACCCATCACATCACAAAAGCTACCTAAACCTTTGACGGAATTCCTCTTTCCCTCAATAACCACTAGAGAGGTCTTGAAGGCTGTGTATGGGACTGCTCTTATAAAGATGACAGGCACACACACAACGATAGCTAAGGGTATATCTCATCTGTCTTATCTAAAACAGGGCTATGCAAAAGATGGTAACCAGGACCAGGACAAACACAAGCCAAGTTATCTGAGTTATTCAGATGAAAATACTTAGGCATGAGGGACTGCTGAATACTCAGACAAGTTAATGGTAAATAACACAGGTCTAACCTCTAATTTATTGGCATCTCTATTTTTTACATAGGGCTATTAACATTAGAAACTTTTGGGAGGCCAGGTGTCCCCTGAGAAGGGGCACATGGCTCTTGTACATCTCCCATTGTTCCATGGCTTTGTTCCATAGCTTCCTGAGCACATCTGGTCCTCCTCCCCTTGGTTGTGCCACACAGTCCTAGGCACTTAAATAATTTCATACCACATTTTGCTCCTTTTAGCAGCAGAACTAATGAGATTGTCTGAGGGGGAGACGTATTTTATTCTGGCTCTGGTATCACCAGCCAAATGACTACTTGTGTACCAATGCAATGCTGTAATTTTCCAGGGTGTGCAGTGCCAGCTATAGATATGAACCCACAATTGCCAGCATCCTACCACCCTGTTGCATTACTCTGAGCATCTGTAAGAGAGGAGGAGGACATTTCAGTTGGGAGGGCCCCCTTCCTCTTCCACAGCTCTGCTTTCCATCCCCAGCAGCTTCTTCTCTCTTTTCCTCCCACTTTTATCATGACCCAGGTGCCCCCTTCTTTGGCAGCAAACAAGATGCATTGTATGCCATAGTGCAAGATATTCAGACCATTGGTTAAAATGACCTCACATACATCATGTAGAAGAGGATTAAAACACTCCAAGTTTGAATTGCTTTCTGCTTTATGACCTTGACTGAGAGAGACACAAGAACACATCCATTTCAAGGACAGCATTCTCCCAGCCTCCCCTCCCTGAAACTCAGTAGGACATGTCTTATCTGCCTCCCCACTCACAGATGTTAGACAACAAAGAATCACTGTGCGATCTCCTCTGGATATTCCCAGTGTAAGCTAAATGGGCTTGTGACTTAGTGCTCTCATTCATTTTTCTCTTCCTCAACACATGGTATCACAATGAAAACAACAGGTTAGGTCAGATCTACTCTGTTACCAGAGATCATATGACTGCAACATAACCTTACAGAATTAGCAGAGCATTATTGTCCTCTTCTTTTGGGTTGTGAAAGAAGCCAACTGAGTGGAGCTTGTAGGACATGATGGCACTACAGCATTGGTCTGTTTTACTGCTTGTCCTCTGTGGACAGCTAAATCTGCTAGAGATAGGAAGTGCAGATAAGGATTTTAGTTAACACTTAACTGGATTTACTAAGAAATGCAGACACCAAGCCTTCTCCTTCCAGCATAATTGAAAACTTCTAGATTCAGGGCAGCTGGAATCCTATACAGTATAGGAGGAATTTGAGGGCCTGGAGACAAGAGCTGGCAAGTTGCCACAGGATACAGCTTTCACCAAAAGTCCCTACCTATATTCAAGTATTCAATGATAGAGCAGCAGCATACTCTCTCCCCATCCCTTCCTCATCCCTTCCTTCCTGTCCAGTCTGCTGGAGAATACTGTAATCAGTTTATGCTGAGAAACTGTGCACATATATGTAGGAGGATGTATGAAGAATTTAGTATTAATTGCATTCTCAACTCTAAACATGATTTCAAAAATCAGCACTCAGGCCTCAGAAAGGCATGAGATTTGCTTAAATATAATGAGATTTCTAAAGAAAAATGTGGGAGTTTGGGGTATACTTGAATCCCATTTTCAAGCTTTTCTCTTCAACGCAGGGCAGCTAGAAATTTACAACTTTTACAACAGGTAAAAACTGACATCATCATATAAATACTGAACCACAGGGACTGGGAACACCAAATTATTTCAAGACAAAGTTGCCTGACAAAGCAGTTGACAATGTGTCTCTAGGTCTGTTCAGTGCTCCTGGCTCTATCAATAAAAATGCCATCTTGTGGTTGCTAGGTGGAGTGACAGTGCTGATTTGGGTAAAGCCTGTTTGGGTGTGGATTTCAGTATAGATTTGTGTGTTTCACTTGGCAAAATACCCTCTGAAGTTTTAGGACTCAGCTTTATGGAATGGGTTTGATGTTCCTGGGCCTCTCGTCAGAAGTAAAAAAACAAAACATGAGTTTCACTGTAACTTTGAGTTGCCAGCTTTAGCTCTTTCTATAAAGGCTTTGGAGAAGAAGCCCACCTGAATAATAAAGTATTGGGGTTGAAATCCTTTGATTTACTCAAAGTTCCTGGGTGGCCAAAGTTTCCTGACTGATTTATGGACATTATGTGAATGCAGTCCACCTGTTGGGACTGCTCAACTATTCTTAGGACTTAAAGATTTATTTGCGTTCTTTCTGCTCTTTGCCCAACAGCTGCAGAATTTCAATGAATGTTTTTTACTCCCCCCTCCAGCTTTATAGGCTTAGAGGAGGCAGAAGTGAGAACTTGCAGGAAGATAAGAAGTTCCAGGAACCAGGATGATTCCCCAACCCTTGAGTTAGGGTGATGTCAGAATGGCTTTTAGCAAGCTGATTAGCTATTTTCCCTGAGCTGCTACTGTCCTCATAACATATGCCCACTACCAACCTTACTCAGCTCTCTATGAACTTCTCTAGCTTTTTTCTTCACCTTCTTTCCCTTCCCTCTGCAAGGTCCCTTACTTCTTCCTTTGCCTTTTCCATTCTTGCTTACAATTAACTGATTTCTTCCCATCTCCTCTTCCACACTCCACAATCCAATAGAAAAAAGAACTTAAGCCACAATATATAAACAACAGTAGAAAAGAGAGAACATTAATGCTGGCAGAAAAAAAACCCAAGAATTATTTTCCATAGACTTAAAAAAAAATAAAACAATGTGTTTCTTTGAGATTTTTTCCTGAAAATTTCCAGTTTTTCCATTGAAATAGTTTTATGTAGATTTCAATCAAATAAAAAAAAATACTTTGACTTTCTTTTTTGCCTTCTACTTCCCATTTTTCCCTTCCCTGAAAGTTTCCCAAATAGGTAGGGAAAGCGAAAAGTAGGATTGGAAGGGACCTCACAAGGTCACCTAGTTCAGTCCCCAAAGACCTAAGGCCACCATCCCATCCATCTTCAAGTTCCCCTTTGAAATCATCTTTGCTGTAATATATCAAAGAATCTGCAATTGGTTGATGAGCTAGGGATATGGCAAGGCAAATCATAGTTACTTTTACCAAATGACCAAGAATTACACACAGCAATGCTACTTTCTTTCTTGCCACACTACTGTCACTCCTAGTACATTAGGGCACAACACGGTTATAGCTTAGAATGGGGCTTACAATATTAATAATAAAAATGTTATCCTTCTCTTCTGGGGCTATTAACAGAAGCCATTTTCTTCTCCCTCCAACAAAGCAGTAGGAGAGAGAAGATAATGGTTTCCTTGATCTAAAGCAAGTAGTCAGACTGAGAGAGAAAGAGCAGCAAGGCCATTACAATAGATAGAGATAGAGAGCCACAGAACACAGTTACTGGGGTTTTTGGTTGTAGTCATGTTGGTCTAAGGACATAGGCAGGCAAGCTTCTTTGAGTAGATGTGATATCTTTTATTAGACCAACTGAGTACTTGGAAAAAAGTTCTTTGCAAGCTTTCAGGCACAATCGCCCTTCTTCAGGTGTAGGGAGTCTTTGCTGTTCTGAGACTGCAAGGAATGAAAGAAGCTAAAAGTGTGATAAGATGCCAGTGAGAACGTAAACAGGTGGAAATTAGGAAAACAACAGGTAGAAAAGGAAAGTGGGGGCAGGAAACAAGGGGGGTGGGGGGGAAGCCAAAGGTAAGTAAGGGAGTAGTAATTACCCAAGGTTGCACTTGTCCACGTTGCTTTGTGAAACAGGCCCATGACAGGAAATCAATAATAGCTCAATCTGATGCGCTTACAGAGAAAGCAGTGGTCTCCGTTTCCAAAAAGTAAGTGGCTTCTTAAACACCGAAAGTCAGTACCCAGTTGGACATGTAGATAACCCACTGCACTTCTGCCCAGGCAAGGCAAGAGCAAGCCCTGGATGTTTCTCCCAAAATCATTATTGGGTTTGTTCATCACATTCAAGCAGAACAGAGCAGCCACTAGTTGGCAGTGTTACTCCACTAGAAATGCAGAAAAAGAACTATGCAATGACAGCACCAGTAATAATCCACTAGTACCTGACCAGCCACTGAACAGCACAGATTTTAACAGAGCAGTTTGGCTCACATAGATAGTAAAACCCCTGTGCTTAGAAAGCAGTTCTGGGCAGCAGTATTTGCTCAGATATGGATGTTCAAGTACAATCTTCAGCCAGCAGAATTTCCTCAATGGTGTTCGCAAGCCCTTTTAGTCATCCCCACTCTAAGTAGTTTTATTATTATCACTAGATCCTTGACAGCACTGGCCACCTCTTCTCCAACAATATGATAGATATCTCTGCTCTCAGTCTATCATTCTGCCCTATGAGATTTGAAAGTACCAAAATATTCACAATTGCATATGTGATTAACAAAAAATATTTATGCATTGGTAATAACTGTGCGTGTGTAAGTGAGCAGGCAGCTATTTGGATTGTCATTCGCACGCAATGATGCATGAACCCAATGACTGGATATGTATGTGATATACATGCATTTTCTGCACAAATCTCAGGTTTTTCATAAACTTTAACCATCTATACATATTTCATCCTTGTTCACATGATCTCACCGGCATAGAAATACTGTAACGTGCAAAATATTGCTGGCAAATGCAGTGGCTGAATTCAAAAGATTTTGAAAAATCTGGATTGAAAGTAACATAGTAAAATCCTTCATCACAACAATTTAAAACTGACTAAAAAGTGACTCTGTGATGAAAGTGTTTTCTTCTAAAAGTGAGCCTTGTGAGATCATTGCATCCAGTAGTTTGCTACTGCAGATCTCTCTCAGGCAATGACGACTGATATACATGCATGTAGTTGAGAAGATGGGAGGCTGTACTAGAACTGCAGCTCTGGCAGAAATTGTTCATGGGCTTAACAGATATTTGCTATCTTATCTTATTCTATATCATTTCAGTACTCTTCCAGCTTTGGAAAGTTTAGTGTGAGGCAAGAGGAAGAATGAAACTCTAACTTTATCACTCTTAAGATTTTGGAAAGTTGATTTAAGCAGTCAAAACATAGAAAAGATTTGAAAAAAATATCACTCCCACCCCACAAACATCTCTCAGCCAAAAAAGTAAAAGACACAGAAAGAGTAACATTTTGAATCTTGAACTCTTGTTCTAAAAATAATTTGCAATAAAAAACTTAAAAGGAAATTGCTTCAGTGTATAATGGAAAACAGAAACAATTGCAATATCTCATGGGGGTTTCCAACTAGCTCCACATGGGTGTCTCTATGCCTGAAAAGCTGCCCCCAAGTAACAGGAAGCAGCTGAGGTTTGTGGCTTAGTTCCATAGTAATTTCATTGCTGTGGGTAGTTGCAGGTACTGATTTCCTAATGCACATATAATTTAGAAGGGCTGAAGAAAGACTGAATTGAATCTGTAAAACTGTTACAGATGAGGGATTCCTTGAGGTTTCTCTGGGTCTCTGCTTATTTTGGAGACAACTCTTTCAGGAAGTGGGGGACAACAATTAAAATGTAACAAAGTTATTCAAGGAAAATGATTCAGTTTAGGGGGCTCGGAAGAGAAAAGAGGCCAGCCAGACAAAGCAGAAATTTTCTTATATTTTTTTTTAAATAAAAACAAAAGGGAGCTTTGTCTAGCTATTGTGCCCCAGGAAAAATATCAAGAGATTTAGCAGCAGCAGTAGCAGCAGCAGCAACACCCTTCTCTCCTGTGACTAGTAGCTACACCAACAGTTAGGCGAGGCATACACACATAGTACTGGGATTAATAGCCTAGAAAAAAAATCATAAAATCATAGAAAATTAGGGTTGGAAGGGACCTCAGGAGTTCATCTAATCCAACAGCCCTTTATATTGTAGGGATATGATGAATTCCATAAAACTGGGTGTGGGGAGACTGTTCCAGTGAACCAAGAGGGGAGTGAGGAAGGGGGATATGCTCCCTTTTGAAGTTCCCTTAGTTTCTCCACTGGCTGTTAGTTCAGCCAAGAAGACCTGTCAGACTTTTCCCCCACGAGCATGTTCATTTTGAATAAGCCCACCACAAACACGATGGCTGCCAATAATTGTAAAATATTTATTGAGAAAAGGTAAAGCTTAACAACAAACAGGATGATGCTAAAAATCCAATTTCTCTTTCTGATACAGCCATAGAATCTAATACAGATAATAAATATCTAGTTAGGTACAAAGGCTCCAAACACCAGGCACAGAGAATATCGGCATCTGATGTTTTGATATCAGGTTTTCTGTCTCCTCCTCCCCCTCACTTTTGCTCCCAGTTCTGCCCTCTTTGACATCATCAAACCAATCAGAATGTGTTTTTGGACAGCCTGGCTGAGTCCAGGTGAGCACAGATGTTGTGCTGCAGACCCATTTGTGATGCCACACACTGTACATGGAGGCGTTCCCAATGCTGTTACCTTGAAGTGCAGGGCAGGTTTTTGACCCCAGTTAAAAAAGCCCATGCCAAAAAAAAAAGTGGGTCAGTGCTCAAGGAGGCAGTGCACACCACACAAAACCAGAACCTGGCCAGCCAGAGCTATGCTCCAGCTGCCAGCCAGGCTTCCTGCCTCAGCTCCAGCCCCAGGAGGCCTCCAGGACCTCAGGTAAGGCTACTGGGGCCAGCACAGATGCTGGCCCCAGCCTCCCCTACCCCACCCAGGGTAACCTGCCACACGCCCATGTTGGTAAGTTGAGGGACCCACAAGATGTGCCACAAGGTGTGCCACTGCTATTGGACCCCAGGGAAACAAATATCCGCACTCATCTGGATGCAACCCCTATGACCAAATATGTATATGTTTATCATACACAGAGGCCTTTTTAAGGCACTGTCTCAATCAGCTCTTAAACATATGCTAAAAAGTCCAAATTAGTTTTTCCGTTAGATTCGATTCTCCAGATCTACAAAATTAGAGAGCATATATTACTTTACTCCACAGTAGATCCCCCACTTTCATCAACTGTAGGTCTGTATTGGGATTAAAAGTAAATGTAGCCTTTGCACAGTAAATGAAGTAAAGCATTACCCTTGCTTTCATTCTCACTCATTGGGAATAAGTGACACAAGGTACTTTTTGGCCTGAATCAGTCTCCGCCCTCTGTGAAGCCATATTCACATGCAGCTGCGTTCCTAGTGAAAATCTAGTGAACCTAATTATTTGAAAGTCTGGCTCTTAAAAAAATTATCCCTAGAATATAGATATGTCTACACAACAAAACAGAGGTGTGAGTGTACTATGTTCAAGCATGCCTGTTCTTGCTTCACCTATCTGGCATGAGTAACAAAAGCATTGAAGATAAGGCAACAAGAGCTCCAGCATACACTGGTAATCAAAGGGTCGACCAACCAACATGGGATATCATGAAAAACTTGGGGGTACTTAGAAACACCTGTAAATGATTTAAAGATTCTCCAGGATGTCAGGCTATTCCAAATTTCAAGCCAGAGCCACAAGAAAAAGTTTTTCCTGACACACCATCTCATCCACCTTCTTTGTTTCACAACACCAATCCCCACCAGCCTCTGGTCTCACAACCCTTCCTGGTTTTATAACATCTTTGTTTCAAAACACCAAACTCCAGCTACTTGTTTATAACTCTTGAACACTCCTTAGTTTCACATCAGCAAATTCCACTAGCTTCTGCTTTGTCTGGTTTTCCTCTTTTCTCTTCAGAGCTCCTTAAACTGAACTGTTTTCCTTGAACAACTCTGTTACATTTAAACTGATATTTTTTTCCCTAGAAAGAATTTTCTCCACAAAATAAGCAAGGACCCAGAGAAATCTCAAGGAATAATCCCTCATCTGTAAGACCAAACTCCACTGACTCCTCTGTTTCAGAACACCTCCTTTGTTTTACAACACCAAAACACAAAAGATATAGTAGAATTTGAGTAGTAGAGTTACCCGATTTAAATGTAGGTACAATTCTAATACCCAGCTGGATGCATAAGCATTCCCATTATAACAACAGGATCATTTTCCAGAGACACTCATGTCTCCCTATATCCCTACAATGGGAGCACTTATGCACCAACAGGGATAACAGAATCACACCTATGGTTTAGTTGGGTAACTCAGCTGATCACAAGCTGCACTTGGTTTGTCTACTGCGTGAGAAAGAATTCTGTCCTAGATGTCAGTTTTTGTCCAACAGCCTCACTTTGGTGGGCCCTAGCAACAAGTAGATGTCAGGGTTTACTTAGTAGACTTGAGACTTTGGCCTCATATTAGAAATGTAACCAGAAGGTATCAGATAAGAAACTGGACAAAACACAGCAGTCAAACAAAAACTGAAGGACATTAAAAATGAACACATGGAAAGATGATACTTTCAAATGGATTTTTTTTGTGTCAACATTTAGAATGAACAAAGGAGATTGTCTTAGAAAGGCACCACTTCTGATAGTTAACAACCAAGATTTTCCAACCAATCTGTGAATTTAGGTTTCTCCCTGCTGCACAAAGCTGTGGAATGCAGAAGTATTTAAGCTAGCTCCAAGCTAATTAACCCTGATGAAACTGAGACAATGATTAGGCAGCTAATGTACCAAAATCACTGCTTACCTTATTGACCAACACTGTTGCACCGTTTCCTTAGGCTCTCTCATCTGTTTGTATATACCTGCTATTTCTTGTCCTGTACTTGAGATCATAAGCTCTGGGAGGCTTATACAGTCTTTCTGAGAAAGTTTAATAAGCCTGGGCTGAGAGCCAGGCTACCATGGCTAAATTCTTTCTGGTACCTGTTTAGTGTAACTTGGGCAGCTCAGCACCTCGCTGCAATGTGGACATACCTGAGGTTACATATCTTTTATTCTAATCTCATATAAGATGCATGTGTATACCTTCCACACTACTATGCAAACTACAGTCAGTAGGTGTTACCCAAACAAAGCATCACCTTTCTTTGTACCTGATGATTAGTCATGTCAGAAGTAGGCTGTTGCCTATGAAGGTTTATACCTCTCTGAACCAGTTAGTCTCCAAGGTGCTGCCCTGCCTTGCCTTCTGTCATTCTCTAAAACCACTCATTTAAAAACTATCTTTTAGACAATTTGATATATTTATATTCTGAGACACTCATAGGAACCCATCTTTGTCACCCATTGTGAGCACAGAAATTAGAAAAGAAAAAGGGACATTGGTAAATTCTGTGTGACCTCAAAGAGTCCCAAGAAGATTCTTTCCTAAGAACCCTTTGCCGTGTTGCTCATAGAATCGTGATGATGACCATGAAGCTGAGGTCATTACTAGGGCTGTGCAAAATTTCCCCACCAGTTTTGTTTCGATGCTGTTTCGACTCATTTCGAGGTCAAAACATCAAAATCAAAACAGAACAGATATGGTCAAAACAGCCTCAAAACAAAACAAGGCAAGTCAAAAGGTTTCAACATTTCACCCATAGGCTACAAAGGGGAAGGTTGAAACAGCCTATAACTTTGTCATTTCTGGTCTGATTTGAATGAAACATGTAGAAATGGTAGCCTCTTCTAAGGGCGTGAAGCCTGCCAAGTTTCAAGGAGACAGGTGCAGGGTGTTCAGAGAAACTGCACCCCAAAGTCTTGAAAGCAAAACTTGTGTCACATGTATGTGTTAAGCCACAGCAGGGTCAAAACTGCAGGCATGCTAGCCCCTGTGGAGGCCACAAAGCCTACCAAGTTTCAAAGAGATAGGTGCAGGGGTTTGGGAGAAACTGCACCTCAAGCTGCAGACAAGCAAAACTCAGGACATGGGTGACACTGTGTGTGTTAAGGCGCAGCAAGGTGAAAGCTGCAGGCCTGCTAGCCCCTGCTGTGACCCCTGCTGTGGCCATGAAGCCTGCCAGCTGTTGAGGAGATGGTAGCTGCTGACAGGCAAAACTCGTGTCACGGGTGTTTGTGCAACCGTGTCTGTCTTGGGGCACCCGGGGCGGGGAACCAAAACAGGCCTGGCTGCTAGGCCCTGCTGTGGCCACAAAGCCTGCCAGCTGTCAAGGAGATAGGTGCAGAGGGGTGCTGGGGCCCTGCACCCCTAGCTGCTGACAGGCAAAACTTGTGACATGGGTGCCTGTGCAACTGCTGCCATCAGGCAGCAGGACTGAAGATCCCCCATCACTTGCCACTACAGACCTGGGGGTAATAATTGACCACAGTATGAACATGACCCGGCAATGCGATGCTGTAGCCAGCAGGGCCAACAATACCCTGACATGCATCAATTGCCTGCACCTATCCCCTTGAAACTTGGCAGGCTTTGTGGCCTCTGCAGGGGCTAGCATGCCTGTAGTTTTGAGCCTGCTGTAGCTTAACACATACACGTGACGCAAGTTTTGCTTTCAAGAATTTGGGGTGCAGTTTCTCCAAACTCACTGCATTTATCTCCTTGAAACTTGGCAGGCTTCATGCCCTCAGATGCAGCTACCATTCCTGCACGATTCATCCAAATCAGGCCAGAAATGACAAAGTTATAGGCTGTTTTGACCTTCTCCATTATATCCTATGGGCAAAACATCAAAACAGGGTCGAAATGGCGAAACTGTTTCGATGGAACAGAACGGGCCAGCTGTTTCGACTTGAAACAAAATTCAAAATAGAACACTGTTCCATTGAAATGTTGAAACGTTGAAACGCTTGTCGAAATAGAATGCTGCCATTTTGCACAGCCCTAACCATTACCTATCACACTGACCAATATTGTCTCACTGTTTCCTTGGGCTCCAGCATCAGTCTGTCTGTATCCATCTAACACCTCCAGCCCTCCTCTATGAAGAGAAGATACATTTTGTTTTATCTGCAGTGTGTCCAACCCATGAATGTTCTGATCTATGACTGTTACTCCTATGGCAATATAAAGAATAAGAGAAGCAGAAAAACAACAGAGAACTTCAAGATACCATTCAGAAATGTAGCACAAGAAAAACCTGGCTCTCTTTCTAGACAGATACTAGGCAGCACCATATGAGATGTAAATGTAGTTGGTCTTCCTGGACACTGTGCAATATGCTGTTTGCTAAAATGCAAGACTGAGAATGACATAAAATATGAACTTCAAAAACATGAATAACAGAAGGGAAGGTCTTTAGTTAAGGCATGGTTTAATGGAAGGATGTAATTTTTAAAGCAACACAGAAAAATAACAGCATAAAAGGCTATTCAAGAAAAGAATTCCTTTCTTTTTTATATCCTTGTGACAAGGTATTTAGCATAATTCACAGATTCAGTGGAATCTAGCAGGGCCAAGCCATGAGCACTTCTGCTATGGCCTTAAACTTGTGACCTCTTAGGCTATCAACCATGCACCTTAGCACCCACACCACACCAGCCTCCAAGCAAAGAGTAGCATTTAAATGATCTTATTTTTGAAGGCTTAGTTTACACTACAAAGTTCTGCTTGCACAGCAAAGTGTGAAAAAAGTCACATTCCTTAGCACTATTGTTATCAACCTTTTTAGCTTCAAGGCACCCCTCAATGGACGCAAAGCTCCATACAGAAAATGCTGGGTCTAAGCTTTCACTTGTTTTTTGACTACAAAAAAATAAAAGAGCAATTCTTGTGCAGCAAGGAACCCTGGAAGACCACAAGAGGTAAGAATGTTTTGGGCACAATGAATATGAAATCTCTGGGTTTATCTTGTGAAACCTGTACAGGTATTTTCACATCTAATGGTGCTAATATTACATGGCTCCTTGCAACACCCTTAAAAAGACCTCATGGCACCCCATGGTGCTGTGGCACCATGGTTGAGAATCACTGCCTTAGCCAATGTAGCCATCTTGCCAAACAGGGATTCAGCTATCTTGCCATGGTGCAGATGCAGCCATACTGACAGACTGGGCTTTTGTTAGTTGAGTTTATTGTTGTCTGGGGAGATGGTGTATCTACGCCAATGGAAAACCTTCCCCTATTAGCATACAACATGTCTCTATTAGGGGACCCTACCCCCATACCTATGGCAGTATAATTGTATCTGCTGAGGCTGTCATATAGATGTGCCCCAATTCAATCAAGAACTAGTTTACAGTAAACCAAAACAAACTACTCTGCTGAATTCCATGTCCCTATAAAGGGTTTAAACACGTTTAATTAAACTAGTTTAAATTCACTGCGAGTCAAACTGGTGCAACTTTCTTATGTATACAAGTCCTAATTTGAAAGTGGTCAGCATGACCCCTGATGCATAGAGTTGTTTCCTTGTCCTAAGGCTGAGGCAAGCCATTCAATATTCCTCCATTTGTTTTTTGTGCCAAGTTTTTCTAGCAGATACCAGAGTAATTTCCCTCACCCCTTTACAGCTACCTTTTCCTTAGACATAGATACTTGAATACAGTTCTTTCCCCACCCTCCAAACAGCACAGAAAGGCTAGAGGGCTTCATTTCTAGTCCAAAAAAGTAAGCTCATTGAACTTTTATCTTTGAAACCTCCAGTTACATCTGTATTTCTAAAACTACCATATGAGACAGGGATTGGAGGATTAAACTACAGGTCTTTCACCTTTCAGTGTCAAAGAGTAACTCTGTTTACTGATTAGACATAAGTCTGCATTCAGGGGGGGAAGAGAGGGAGTATAACCAAACCAAGGTCTGCACCTGCATTTTGAACAACATTTTGGCAAGCCAAAACCCCAGCATCAGAACTACTGCCTCTTCTTCAACATAAGTCTTGGAGTACTTACCATGTGGATCCAAACCTATCTATTTGAACTACAACTTGAACCTATGTCTAGTATGAACAGTAAATATCATATGGAAGACTCATTTAAATACCCTGTACAAATCCTAATAAAACCCAGTTTCACACCAATGCAGGTTAATGTCATAATTCAATACACAGTGATTTCTGAAGGGAAAATAAGGATACTGCAATATTCTGAGGCTTTTACTTCCTGGCTAAGTGCAGGCAGTCAAAAAGCCCAAGGCTGAATCAATTCAATCTTTGCAGGTTAGTCTAAACTGCATAGCTTGAACCAAAAAGCAAGTGAACAGACTTTTGATTCCAAAAATGCAGCCACATGCCTGCAATAGCCCAGGCCAGAAGCTGGGGTGGGCTCTAGAGCCCACCTCCCTGGTCTGCTGGAGCAGACAGCTTGAATCTGGAGGGGATCTGGGACAGAAGTTCAATAATCCAATTTAACCTAAATCAGTTAAGTCTGATACTACATCCATCCCGATTTATCTTAAACTGGTTTTGGCCATTTTGAAAGAAGTTTATGTGCTCTGAACTTCTGTTGTATTACAGATTTGAATTGGTTTCCAATCACTTACACTGGTGTACGTGTAATTTCTGTCCCTAGTCCCTACGGCTAGCTTTGGATATCTGTTCTGAGCTAATGAACAGCTGGGGTATTTTGCTCTGGGGTGGTCTGACAGTTCAGATGGATAACACATTGGGACAACTCACAAGGGAACTATCAGCCTGCAATACTCCTCTACTTATTTCCTTTAAACAAACCAACCTGGCTAAACAAGCGTAGGGACTACAAAGTACAAGTCATAGTGCATTGGAGGTTTTGAGCCATTCAGTTAAAAAACAGAGTAAATGATTTACACTTATGAAACGATGCATTCTAACTCCCAAAAGAAACGAACTCTCCAGCACCGAGGAGGAAGCTATTACAAAATTTCTAAAAGTCAAGAAAGCAATCAACCAATTATTCTTTTACATTGACAATTTGTAAACCTATATAATTTAAAGTTTTAAAAAGTTTTTAAAGAAGCTGGTTGCTTGTTTTAGGCATTTCACAGATTCCACTGTATTTTCTCTTTGCAGACAAACATGAAAAAATGTTTCCTGATAAGGTATCAGTCTTGAAACTGTAAGACCTATTGTCGTGAAATATGAAGCAAAACTATGTGGGTGTCACTACTGTCTCTTTGCATAGGCAAAGGAGTCATCATGTTACTGGATCATATTGTGTGACCAAGTCTTAAAGCCCTTGCATTCTGGGACATGCCTCACTTTAATAGAACTATTTACATGCTTATAGGCAGGCATATGCTAACATAACCTACCTGACATTGTAAGGTTTGTGACTGTCAAGTCCACAGCTGCAGAAACAGCCACTGCTACCAGGAGGCTGGAAGACAGCTTACCTACCCAGCCAAGGCCACAGAACATTCCAAACCCAGAAGTTCACCATTGAAGCTGCTCTGTTCTCTGAGGCTAGGGCTACTGAGGTACAAATACAACTTTGTTCCTCTTAACTACAGGCTCAGTAATCCTAGAATAATAGGAAAACAGGGCTAGGAGACACTTCACAAGGGACACGTTTACATGAAATGTTTACTGAGGAGTTGCCTAAATAGCTTTACAGTAAATGTCTTGGAATCTATATGTGCAGCCCTATTAGGGTGCAGGAAACACACGACTCAGAAGCATGATAGCACTTGTATTCGCAAGTACTTGCTGTGGAATTTTTTAACTCCACAGCTCCGCACACATCGATCCCGACACAGCTGGCTGAGACCCAAGGGTGCTTCAGTGTGGGGACTTCCTGCTGGCTATCCCCACAGTGGAGCAACCTTGTGCCCCAGCCAGCCCCTCTGCAGCATGCTGAGTTGGGTCAGACCAGCCCCCAGCTGGCAGCCTGACCCCCCAGACCTACTGCCGGCTGGTTCTACTCTGACCTGGCTCAACATGCTATGGTCCTAGGAGCGCATATAAAGGCAGTGCCTGGGAGCAGTAAACTCCAGCACAAAATGGCAGCGGAGGCACTACATCCACTTATTGTGCTGAAGTTTATTGCTCCACATTAATTGCACATGTAGGTGCACCCAAGGTCATCTAGTGCAGCCCCCTGCTCACAGCAGGATCATCCCTGACTAAACCATCCAAGCCAAGTGTCTGTCCAATTTGCTCTTGAAAATTTCTAGGGATGGGGATCCCACCACTTCTCTAGATAGCTTGTTCCAACGCTTGACTACCCTTGTAGTCAGAAAGTTCCTCCTAGTCTTGGACCTAAATTTCCTTTGCTGCAGCTTGAGGCCATAGCTCCTTGTCCTGTCCCCTACAAGCACAGAGAAAAACACATCTCCATCCTCTCTGTAATCCCCTGCAGGTATTTGAAGACTGTTATCAAATCCCCACTCAGTCGTCTCTTCCCCAGACTAAATAACCCTAGGTCTTTCAGCCTTTCTTCACAAGTCTTGCTTGCTGGGCCCCTAATATTTCTTCTCATTCTACACTGAGCTCCTTCCAATCTCTCTATGTCCTTATTGAAGTGTGGGGCCCAAAACTGGACACAGTAGTTCAAGTGAGGCTTCACCAGTGCTGAATACAGCAGAAGAATCGCTTCCCTTTATTTGAAAGTGACGCTGCTGTTAATGCAGCAGAGCATTCTGTTGGCATTTTTTTTACAACCAGAATGCACTGTTGGCTCATATTTACCTTATGGTCTACTGCTGGGATGCTCAACCCTGGCCCACAGGCCAGATCCAGTCTGAGGAGCTATATGATCTGGGCCATAGGGCTCCCCAAAGTTCGAGAAATTTAGCAGGGGGGTGGAGGCAGGACTGGTGATAGTGAACATTGCCACCACTCCCTAACCAGCAAATTCACAAGCCCTGAGGGCCAAATGATATGGCCTTGTGTCTGGGATCTGACTGGTGCACAGGGAGCTGGGACTGTAGTGCTGGAATCATATGCATGCCAGGTTGGGCCCAGGGACCCACCTCACACCACTCATCTGGCCCATAGGGCAAAAGTTGAACACGCCTGGTCCTTCTCTGCTGTTCTACTGCCTGGAGACTCATGCCACAGTCTGAACTTGTGCATGCAATTATTCCATCCCAAGTGCAGGACTTTGCACTTGTTCTTGTTGAATCTCATCTGATTGATTGTGGGCCATTTTTCCACTCTATCCAGATCATTCTGTATCCTAGGTCTGCTTCCCAGAGTGTCTGCCAGTCCACTCAACTTGTTACCATCTGCAAATTTGCTAAGTATGTACTCAATCTCATCATCCACATCATTAAGGAAGATTTTGATCAGTACCAGACTCAGGACAGACACCTGAGGAACCTACTCGATACTTCTTCTGAATCTGACTTTGAGCCATTGATGACTACTCATTGAGTATGATGATCCAATCAGTTACCTATCCATCTTACTGTACTTTTGTCCAGTCTTTATTTCCTTAGCTTGTTAATGAGAATGTCAGGGATGACAGTGTCAAAAGCCTTATTAAAGTCAAGATATATTACATCCACTGCTCTCTCCCCATCCACAGAGCTTTAACATAGAAGGAAATCAGGTTGGTCAGGTATAACTTGCTCTTGGCAAATCCATGCCAGCTGTTCCTGATCACCTTGCTCTGGTCTTATTGCTCTTGTTTTCCCTTCCTCACTTATGTATTCAAATTACTCTCTTCATTTTATACACTACTCTATGTATGCCCTTTCACAGCATCTGATTAAGTGAGCTTAAGCTCACACAAGCTTGTGATTATATATTAAACACACACTTCAGTTAGTCTATAAGATGCAAATCTACCCTGCATTCTACTTGACTTCAGACTCACACAGCTAACTATGCATTTTACTTTCCTTCTCTCTCTAAATTTTTCTATAAGTCGGTGAAGAAAAACATTAAAAGAAAAAGAAAAAAATCCATCAGCTCCCCTCCCCACAAAGAAGGAAATAATAACAAGGCAGAAAACCCAAACAAAACACTGCCTCAAACTTTACATTTAAATCAATACAGCAGTGAGGATTAAGGTGGCTAAAAGAGTACAAAGACACAACTCTCCTGCTTCACACTTTTTATTTCTGTTTTTCTTTGTTTTAGTTTGTGTCTTGATACAGGAAAGTTCCAGTATGGGACCACAGGACCAGCATATATCTAGTTACAACAGAATCTAAGAAGTGCTTTTTTAGTAATGATACCATACCTGAGCCATGATGCATCACAGCTGGAGGGTGCACAGGATTATAGGTATGTCAGACAACACAACAGTTACTGCACTGTAGTGTAGACGTACCCAAGCTAGCTTTAAACTAGCTAACTTGAGAGAACTGGTAACAGTCTATTATGAAATTCAGCCTAGACTCTAAAACCCATGCAAGGAACAGGTTAATTAGCCTACATCAAGCTCTGTACTCAACAAATAATGGTTAGACTGCTTTTGATGTCCTGATCTAGCTAGTTTAAAGCTAGCTCAGGTATGTCTCCACTATGTTGCTATTACTTAAGCTCCTGAAAGATGTTACACTTAAAAGACAAGATTAACTGTTTAATCACATCTTAATTAGTGACCTGCCAACAAGTTCAATCAATTAATTGCATGATAAAATGAGGAATAGGCCACAAAGATATTCCACATGCTCCAGAGCCTGGGGGCCCCAGCAGCTGATCAGAGCTCCCAAGCAAAAGCGCACTGTGTACTCCCCTGGCTGGGAGCCCTATCAGGTGATTGGGGCTCCCAGCAAGGGAAGCACAACATGTGTTCCCCTGGCTGGGAGCCCCAAATCAGAGCTCCCAGCAGCAGGAGCACATAGTGTGCTCTTCCAGCTGGGACCTCTGATCATTTGATGGGGCTCCCAGCTGGGGAAGAACAAGGAGACAAGCTTGCTATTTGCCAGTGCAGGGGGAGCCTGGGATCAGGCTCCCCTTGCGCCAGCAATATGGTGCAATGGGATCTGATGCGGAATCCCACAATTGCTCCTGCTATCATACACTTGTGGTATGGCAGGAAGCACAATTTTGGGGCATTTATACACGTATTGGGGGGGGAGGGGGAGGGAGGTCTCGGACCTACTCTAAAGCACCTGGAGCATCACATGCATCAGTGGCCCCACGATAAAAAATGGCAGCAGGGGTGCTTTAAGTAAAGCTCATTTGATGAGCTTTAAAGTGGCGCCGCCATCATTTTTCAGTGTGGGGACACTGATACTTGTGATGTTCCAGGCACTTTAGAGTGGCTCCAAGAGCCTCACCCCCCACCCCCGAGCACGTGTGTAAATGCCCCAAAATTTTGCTTCTTGCCATGCCACAAGTGTATGGCAGGAGGTGTAATTGTGGGATCCTGCATCAGATCCCACTGCACCATATTGCTGGTGTACAAGGAGTCTGTACTCCTCTCCCTGCACTGCACTGGCAAATCGCAAGCTTTTCTCCTCATCCTTCCCCAGCTGGGAGCCCCATCAGCTGATCAGAGCTTCCAGCTGGGAAAGCACAAGGAGAAAAGCTTATTTGATGAGCTTTAGTTAAAGCGCCCCTTCTGCCATTTTTCAATGCAGGGAAGCCAATACGCGTGACATTGGAGTCTGGTGGAGCGCAGTAGCTACCATGCTCCAGCAGACTTGATTACTCAAGTATGCTTTGACACACTGTAATTATAGCACATCAGAGCTGACTCTGCACATCTATAGGCACCTGTTGGGTTCCCACATCAAATCCCATTATGCCTTTACTATAATGTCTGTCAGGAGCTTTGGTCCCAGAAAACTTGTGTTCTGTGGCTGGATCTGCCATGATCTACAATGTAGCTTATTGACCGGTTATTCCATTGCTGGCTACTAGGAGGTTTTGTTCACTTTTCACATAAACAATTGGCATTGGTTACTGCCTGAAACTGGATTCTGTGGTAAGGAACCACAGGTCTAATTTTGTAGGATAAAGCCAATGTTCTTAAGTACCGCTGCTAATGAAGGGCAAGACAAATTCTTATCTCAATGTACGGAGTGAAGATACATGATATCATCACTCAGAATTAAATGAACATGAAATGTATGAGATGGTAACCCCTCTCCAGCACTGCACTCAAATTAGAACAAGATGAAGGATAACTCTTCTGGTTTACAGAGGTTCATGCAAACTTTTCTTTACTGGAATTTAAGTGGGCATGTACCTCTTCGAGTTTTTCTTTAAATGAACCTCAAAACTTCTGATTCTCACTTGTATTGAGGTAGGAGCCATAAATCAGCTAGGGTTCATTAACATTTGGCCCAGGCTTTTCCAAAGCCTCATAAACCTTTCAGTGGTATGGCTTGAGTTTGGACTTTGTAACAAAAAAGAATCTGAAAATGCAACCTGTCTGATTTCTGATTTCACAAAAATACTTTTGTAAAGTTATGACATTGATATTGTAGGATGGGCCTTTTGAAACCGCTTTTGGCACATGTTTTTTGTTTGTTATCTAGTGGAACTGGAATGCAATTCACTGGGGGTTTTAAAAAGCGGCACCCAAGACACAGGAAAACAATTTTAAAAGTCCCTGGAGCATTATTTTAACATTAAGTTAAGACAGATTTGTTTACAAATGGAATTGATCTTTCAATTTTTTTTAGCTGACTTTTAAAAATCCAGAAAAATGTACTTATTCCATTAGGGCAGATGCATTCAGTGGAAAAGGGACTAAAAACCCTGAACACTTAGTGAAGCGTTGACATTTAAGAAGTCCGTATGTTGAGTAGAATTTCTTTTATTCTAAATTAGTGGCTGACAGAGTGTTATTAATATGCTGGATCTTGTTCCCACTGAAGTCAGCAGCTAAACTCCCAGCAACATCAGTAGGAGCATAAATAGTAAGTAGCAATCCAAATTACCTTTTTCACATAAACAAGGCCAACTTCATGAAGTAAAACATGTTTCCAACTCCCTAGAAGTGCTGGAACTTTCACACATGTTGGCAGTCCTTGGCTATTGTTATTTTAATCTATTCTTTATGATTATGCACACCCACACATTATTTTTACCACATCTTTCTTGTATAATAAGCATGTACTAAATACACTATTTTTTCTTTAACCCAAAGCAGATATTGATGCAAATCAACTATGCCATTATTCACAGCAGTTTTGTAAATGTATTCATTACAATACACACTTTCACAGATAAGGTTTTTTAATTTATCCAAGTATGACTGTTTAGTCAACATCCACCCACAGTTTTATGATGGTATATTTTGTGTAGGTTATTGAAGAAAATAAATATCATGTGATGCATATTGACTATATCACTCCTAGCTTTGTAGAATTACCCAGGTCATTGCCATATTCCAATATTTTTTCAATTGCCAGTTATGTTAACCCACCGCATTCTCTGGAAATAAAATTGAACCCAGGAATATTGACATTCTGATGGCTGGTATTTTACAGAGACAAAGAAATTGGTTACATGTGGTTTACTGAGAAAACTGAGACCTCAAATTATGCTGAGAAAGTAATTAAAAAAATCTCTTATTGTTTTCAGTCTAGACATCCATCAGTTTTTCATTATTTGCCATTGATGTTTCCCTTCCTGTTCTAATAGTGGGAAAAACAGAAAGGTTCTGTGGTCAATAAAGAGACCAAGTTTGCCAAAATGACACAAGCAAAGAAACTGATTTCTGAGTACAGAATAAATACAGCAGATCTTGGCCCTCATTCAAGAATTACAGTAGTGAAAAATGGATTCAGCTTTAGAGCTTGTTTCTACTATACTGCTGAACTTCACAACTATTAGCATTCACTTCCTTGGGAATTCCGTGCCAACATATGGGGAACGATGCTCTCAAATGATATTTCAGTAATATTACTATTGGATGCAGGTGTCGCCGTGGATGTAGTCTTTCTGGACTTCAGCAAGGCCTTTGACACTGTCTCCCACCCCATCCTCATGAAAAAACTAGGCGACTGTGGCATCGATGCCTACATGGTCAGATGGATTGCAAATTGGCTGAAGGGTCATACTCAGAGGGTGGTAGTGGACAGGTCATATTCGACCTGGGGGGAAGTGGGCAGCGGAGTCCCCCAGGGCTCGGTCCTTGGGCCCGTACTTTCAATTTCTTTATCAGCGATTTGGACAACGGGGTGAAAAGCAACCTGTTCAAATTTGCTGATGATACCAAAATTTGGGGTGAGGTGGGCACGCTAGTAGGGAAGGTAAGACTGCAGAAAGACCTGGATAGGTTGCACGGGTGGACTAACAAAAACAGGATGTGTTTCAATACGGACAAGTACAGGGTGCTACACTTGGGCAGTAGTAACTGGCAACACACTTATAAGATGGGAAACTCCTTTCTTGAGAGCACAGAGGCAGAAAGGGATCTTGGAGTCATCATTGAGAGCACAGAGGCAGAATCCCTCCTCCTCCTCAAAAAAACCCATAATAAAACCAGAAAGGAGTATCACTACCACCAGTCATAGAATCATAGAAAAGTAGATGTAGAAAGGATTGCAGGAGGTTATCTAGCACAATTCTCTGCTCAAGGCACAATCATCCCTGTCTAAATCATTCCAGTCAAGTGTCTGTCCAACTCACTCCTAAGAGACTCCACAACTTCTCTAGGTAGCCCATTCCAATGCTTAACTACCCTCATAGTAACAGAGTTCTTCCTAATATCCAATCTAAATTTCCCTTACTGCAATCTGAGACCATTGTACTTTGGCTTGTCCCCCATGGCCTTGTCCTCCAAGAAATAGTTTATCACTCTCCTCCATATAACCACCCTTCAGTATTTGAAGATTTATCAAATCCCTCCTCAGTCTACTCTTCTCCAGACTAAATAATCCCAGATCTTTCCACCTTTCCCCACAAGTCATGTTTCCTAGACCTCTAATCATTTCCATTGTTATTTGCTGGACACTTGGCAATTCATCCACATCTTTCTTGAACTGTGGTACCCAAAACTGGAGACAGTACGCCAAGTGAAGCCCCAGCAGTGCTTAAATAGAGTGAAAAGAACACTTTCTTGATTTGCAAGTAACACTCTTGTTAATATAGTCCAGTGGACTATTTTTTTTGCAACCAGAGCATACTGTTAGCTCATATTCAACTTATGGTTAACTGTAACCCCCAGGGCCTTTTCTGCAGTACTGCAGGTTAGCCAGCCATTGCTCAGTCTGTATTTGTGAATGAGATTGTTCTGTCCTAAGTGCAGGACTTTGCATTTGTCCTTATGGAATTTCATTCGGTTGAGTTCAGATTACTTCTCCAGTTCATCAGCATGATTCTGAATCCTAATACTACCCCCTGAGAGTGTCTGCAACTCAACCCCACTTGATGTCAACTGCAAATTTGCTAAGTGTTCACTCAATCACATCTTCCAAATTAAACAACACTGAATCCAAGATAGACCACTGTTGAATCTGACTCAATACCTTCTCTTACTAGACACTGAGCAACTGATGACTACTTGTTGAGCATGATCCAACCAGTTATGTATCCCAGATGCTGCTCCTTCCATAGCTCCTGCTAATACTACCACTGGGATGTTTGGGCTCGCATCCCTCCTTCAGATTCTAAGTCATGCCCCTCCGCCTGTTACTCAGAAGTTGGACAGCCCAGGTCTCGACTGCATTTCCTTAGCTTACTATTGAGAAAATCATGGGAAACAGTGTCAAAAGTCAAAAGGTTGGTAAAAATCAAGGTACATTATATCCCTTAGCATGTTATCTTGTCACAGAAGGAAATCAGGCTGGTGACACAACTTGCTCTTGATGAATCCACATTGGCTATTCTTGATCAATTTGTCCCTTCCAGGTTCTCAGAAATAAATTGCATGAGGACCTGCTCCATTATCTCTCCAGGTACTGAGGTGGGACTGATTAGTCTGTAATTCCCCAGATCTTCCTTCTTCTCCTTTGTAAAGATGGTCACTAAATTTGCACTTTTCCAGTCACCTGGGATGTCACCTAACCCCTACAAATTTTGAAAAATAATAGTGGCTCTACAATTATCTCAGCCAATTCCTTCAGTTTGCTAGGATGCATCCCATCCAAGCCTGCCAACTTCAAAACATACATCTTCTCTAAGTAATCCCCAACCTGTGTTTCAGTTATTCTAGGCATTTTATCTCCTCCCCCTATCTTTGCTACCAACCATACCTGTCAACTGATAGCTGATCTTATTGGTTGGTAAAAACTTGAGTAAAAAAGGCATTCAATACTGTGTGAGAGGGTGAGGCCAGTGAATGTCTTCCTGGGCCTTCTGCTGATCAGCAGAAGCCCTGAAGCACAGGATTACCAGACATCTTACAAATAGAAACTGATTTTCCTTTCAATCCCATCATAAGGATACCAGACACTCAAATCCATATATCCCTCTCTTTCCTATTACCAGTCCATAAACTTCTTAGGCCCCATCTTGACACAGTGCGAGTGCTTCCTCCCACCATTTTGTTAAGATCATTCTAAAACTTCACTCCCCCTAATAGTTAGAAACCATTTTTCTGCTTTCCAGCCTTAAATTGCTAATATTGTTCTTTAGCTTCATTAGCTCTTCTCCCTACTTGTTATTTTCCCCTTTCATCTTACACAGATATACTATTTCATTTTTTTGAAGTTATTTTTTGATTGATGGAATGAAACACCATGACATTCCAAGATTTTCCGAAGGTAGTTCCCATGCCATCAGAACATCACTGTGACTGTTTTAACAGAACTAGGACACATGGATTATCTGAATGCTTGATCACTGCCAGAAAGGGTATTTCATGATTCAGTAAGTTCCAACTACACCTATTTGAAGGGATCTCCTCAAGTTGGAAAAAAAAAGTTAAACTTCTGATTAAGAGGTCACATCTGCTTTAAGTACAACTAACATTTAAGACTACTGTAATTGAAGGAAACTAGAAAAACAAGTCCTCTTTCTCATGTGAGGCAAGGATTTTGGGATGATATCTTTTATTGGGCCAACTGGGTGAGATCTTAGACAAACTTTTTGGCATAAGGTGACCAGAGGAAGAATACCTTGGGCCCAGAGGTTTATCTGAGATCTTTCTCAACTAGATTGAGGTACAGGAAAAGATATCACCACCCAAATCCTTGCCTCTTGCATATTTGCTGGACCATTACAGCTATAACATCACTCCAACACTTTTTTAATTATTTGTTTGCCTTATATAATTGTTGGCACTGTACTTAATCACCTTCACTGCAGAATCAGATAGACCCAGAGCTACAGAATAATTAACTTCAACCAAAAAAAGGAGTCCTGTTGAATTAAATAGAACTTTTAACATATGTGAGTACAATAACAGGACTGTCTTCAGCCAGTATTTCACCTGCTGAAGAAGTCTGAAAGATACCAACAGGGTTGCAGCAAGAGCAAAACACACATTTATTTTTAAAGAAATTTTAGACATTTCAGGACATAACACTGAAAAGATGCTATAGCAAGAACTGAAACATTTTTATTAGCCAATTTAAAAAGTAATCATGTTGATAGTGTTTCTGCATTTAATTCTGAAATGCTAAATATAAGTTTTACAATGCAGTGCCTACTCTGAGGTCACCCAATTATTAATCCACAGAAGCCTCTGAAAGATACTGAAAAACAAACCAAAAGTTGGAAAAGTACATTTTGTCCTTCTTCACTTTCTCAAGTAATCTCTCTATAAATGTTTATTAACCTAATTACACAAGATCTAATGTAGTATCTCAGGCAACTAACTCATTGCAACTCCCCTTTCCTGTTATAACAGGCAGCAGCCCCACCAATTATTCTGGGTTCCCTATCCAGCTCTGCCACAAACTTCTCACATGATCTTAAGCAAATTACTTATTTTGCATATCTCAGTTTCTTTATTTAAAATGCAAATACTATAACTTTATTCACAGGGTATAAGTTAATGAATTAATTTTTGCAGAGTATTTTGAGATCCACAAATGGAAGGCATTCATAAGCACAAAACTGTATATTATGTCACAGCACAAGAGAACATGTGAGGCACAGAAAAATGGTAGAAGCAGCTACTCCTGATGGAGAACTGGGAATTAACTTGAATAAACCTATTATCTGAAGATAAAAATTAAAATGATAATACAATGTTTAGAATGTGAGCACAGTCCAGTCCTCAGAGCTGGACAAAATCTGATCAGAAGGCATTGCAAAACATTTTGAAATTTCCCAATTATTTAGTTTGAACAAAATCCCCAAAATTCAGTGGTAAAATAAGTAAAAGGAAAAAAAAGGGTGGGAAAGGGAGGGGGGCAAGACAGACATGCTTTTTTTTGTTGTGTGTGTTTTTAGGGGGGTGGAGGGGGTCAGGAGGACGGGGACCAGGAAGGCCATTTTTAATTTGAAAAAAAATATTGAGTGAAAAATTTTGATCAGCTTTAGATATCAGGGTGACAGTCAAGGAAGAAAAACCTGAAAACAATAAAAGATTCCACCTCTGCTACTGCCCAGGGTGATAAGACTTGGGTGTTTGAATGGAACATTAATGACCACACGAGGCAACAACCTTAGTGCTGAATAAGCTTCTCTATGCTAATCATGCTTTCCCTAGTCACTGAATCTGAGGTCACCCTCCTCAAAGATAGAAAGATGCCGCGTGATGCAAGCCACATGAAATGTGCTATACCAAACAAAGCTGTGTTGCTTCACCTTTTAAAGCCTGTGAGCACATTTTAACAATGGATCGAATATACTAGCATGTGTCAATGGGTACTAAACTTTAAAAGCTGTCATTTTCAATTGCCAGTTTCTGCTTATGGGAGCACTTCCTCAATGGCAAAAGGCACCGGCACAATCTATGATGCTGCCTACCTTTGAAGTTGTTGAAGTAGCCACAGGAAATGCTTTCAGTAAGAGAAACCAGAAGGTTTTCAAACAGACTTTTATGCTTACCTGCAAGGCTTATTTTACAAGCCAGTGACTTCCTTCCACTGGCTTTGACCCAAGAACATTAAATGCAGGGACTCCAGGATCAGGGGCTGAAGTTAAATGGGAAAGTGCAGGGCTCAGGGGAAGCTGGAAGCTTCAGTAGCCTCATGATTCAGATGCTTTTATCATTTTCACAGCCACTTGAACCAGGCAGAAAAGAGAGAAAATGTAAAGCGTTTTCTCATTACTGTTTTTTTTGGGCATCTTGTACCAGGTATTTTATTGTGGACAGCAAGTTCTGACCTGTCTACTGGTTGTCCCAATAACAGCATAGGCAGAAACTTGTATTTACCATTTAGTGAGGGTTCTGGTATGCTTATTAGTGGAGATGAGGAAAAGAAACAGATATGTTACCTCCCCCTCAAGATGCAGGAAAATCTTGAAGCAGAGAATATTGAAAACACTTCTGTCTAGAAACACTTCAGTACAAGAACGTGGGAGATAATACATGGGAAGGCCACCCTAAGCTCAACCCAAAAGAATTATTCAACAGAATTAGGTAGATGTAGGGGAAACATGGTGTCATGGCCAGTGAACAGGGAATAATGCCTAAGCCAAAATGAACTCCCCTTCCTCCACCCCCAGCTTTACAACAGAAGAATCGAGCTGTCTCCCTTAACTGCAGCAAGTGAAGGTGTGGTCATGCTTCTTCCTTTTTCATGAGAGTCTCATATTTGTAATAAGGGACTGACATACAAGAATACCACTAGAAATGAACAAGTCACAAAGTTGGTATCAGAGTGGCTGAAGTCATTACTTTAGTTGCATGATAATAAAGAGATATTAACTCCAGTCATAAACCCTTCTTTTTGAAAATAAGACCTGGCCATAACAAAACATGACCACTTCAAGTTGCTATCAATTGCCATCTCTGCACCACAATGGCTCCAAATAAGTAACCGCTTGCTCTCAAACAATTTCTTCTGCAGTAGCAGCCAGAGCCACATTTTGTACCGCTCTAAGTGATTTCTGGTGGAACACGTGTTACTTTGGTCAGCACTAGGGCACTGGCAATGGTGTTTGGAAGGTTGGCACTTGTCTTCCAACGTTCCTCATAGAGAAAAAAAATGTTGATGATGATACTTTCTTCAGTCTGGTAGTCTGAAGTGTAACACCCATTGGGCATGTCTACGTGTTTATTAAGGTGCTTTTGCTCATGCATATTACATTTTGAACCTCATTATGAAGTACTAGAAAAAACCTCATTGGCCTATTTTAATAAGCATTAGTGGAAGCACTTGGGGCTCCTACACACGTGCACGGAGGCTGCTCCAATATGCTGTAAATCCAGTGTATTGGAGCAAACTCGATTAATGAAGTCTACTGGAGTGAAGAAATGAATGCACTCCAGAAGTCTCCAGCATCGCGTGTATACACATCTCAGTGCTGAAAAATAGTGATGGGGAGTTTTAAACTAAAGCTCATCAAACAAGTTTTAGTTCAAAGGGCTCTCCTGTCAGTTTTTCAGCATGGGGATGCTGATACACATGATGATCAGGTGATTTTTAAAAGTGCACATGTAGATGCACTCCCATGTGTCTGGAATCCTACAGTCTTTACCAACTGCAATGGGAGGCATCTCATTGTAGGATCACTTTTGTTCTATTTTTCTGTGATGAAGCTCTGTAATTACTTCAGAGACTCTCTAACTAACTTGTAGATATATGTTTAAAAGTCTTCCTTTCAGACCTGCCATAGTGCTTGAGAGGTACAAAAGCAGGACTTGATAGCTGTGGAATTCTGGGTGGGGTAGAAATTTTTGTCAGTAATCTGCTGATTTCTAGGGAAAGCTGGCATCACCACAATGGGAGACGCCACGATGCCAAATGAAAGAGCTTCTCATTGAACAGGAACAGACAACAGATCAGGTTGCATGAGGGAAGTCACACAGGACACACCTACATATTATGCCTTACCCTATGATAACAGTCTATATCCTGGAACTCCAGTAGCTATTATTAAAATTTTGGCTTGAGCTGGACTTGTGGGGAAAGAGTATGTTGCCCTGAGGCAGCAGAGGCAAGGGCAGTCAACATGCTGCAGCAGAAGAGGATGTGGAGCCAAAGCTGAAAGAAAGGAACAGCTGCCAGAAGGGAGTGGCAGTAGCACAAGGCAGGCTTGAAGGAAACAGCTGTTTTTTTGGTTTGAAGGGCAGCGTAGTCCAATGGGCAAAGTAGCAGGGTAGAACTCCCAAGCTCTGTTCCCATCTGTACCCAGTGACCTATTGTGTAACCTTGGACAAGTCACTTGACCTCTCTTCCCCCCTCCATTGTCTCTCATCTACTTAGATGGTAAGCACTCCAGGCCAGTAGTTCTCTGTATCTGTACAGCACTCAGCCCAGAGGATGCTTCTGTTACTATAATAAACATTCAGGAAAAGGCAGCAGATGAAGCCATCTAACATGCACTCCCCACTCATATAAGCCCTTGCCAGGGCTATTCATGGATGACAGCCTGCCCTCAGCACAAGTGAACTGTGGTGCTGTGAGACAAGGAAGACTGCTGCATTAACACCAGGCTAGGTCCCACGTGTGCAAGGAAGTATGCAGGTTCATTCCAGACCAGGCACATTGTTGCACCTATTACTTTTGTGTTCGTGCTATGTAGCGTGATGTGGTGGCTGCTCAGAGCACATTACTGTGAAAAGCCACCTCCTTCTCTCAACATTGTTCTAGAGCAGGAATAAGTCCTTCATTGCTTGAAACAACGAGAGTACAGCACACTCCATCTCTTGGCATTTTTTCACCTCTCATCTTAGGTATGTTTCTGTGAAGCACAAGAGACAAACTTTCACATTCCCTAATTCCCTTCACAGACACAGGTTCTAGATATAATTCCCACTGCCTTTCCTGCTTCAGCCTGAGACCAAACAGAAACACTGCTCCATGGCTGAAAAAAATGGCCCAGGTGAAAACAGCCTAGCAGGTTGAACACTGGCTCTTAGGTCTTGCAGTGGGAAGGGGTAATTAAAAATCAAGTCAACTCCAGAGTTGCTCAAACCACCACTGAGACCATCAGCCAGAAGCAAAGGCAGCAACTGTTGCCAAGGACAGCTTTTGGAGCCTTGTGATTTGCTCCTAATCTTTGGGATTAAACAGTGATTTAACTGGGGTGCTGTGATGTTTGTCAACTTGGCCTCACAAGAGTTTGATCCTCATTGGTGGACCAGTTCTGCAACTTCATTCCACATGGCTGCGCCTCTAAACCATGAAAGTCTAATTTTTCTTGAAACCAGGCCTGTGTTCATCTTGACTGGGGTTGTGAACATTAGCAAGCTTTTCAACAAGCTTGACTTGAGGTTTCAGTTTGTCGTAAAAATAGGAATCAGCATGATCTGAAGGAGAGTGTCTTGCAGAGTTCTAGAAGCAAAAGGTCTGGTTTACATTTAAACTTTGCTCACAAAACTGTCCTGGTTAGATACATGCCAAAGAGATATCACACCTCCCAACCAACATCACTCTGCTGGGAGGGGACCTGCTGAAGATGTGATCCAAGAATCCTCCTGCCTTTACACCTTATTTTATACCAGCAAAAGGATTTGTTTGCCAATGGATGCTGTCTCCACTAGGAAAGCTTGCCAGACTCAAACAAATATTGAGTTTCCTTCCTTTTCTTCAGGAGCTGCTTGTTACTGATCAGATTATGGATCTGACTATTCTATATGGATAAAGTAGACAGCATGGGAGGAGTGGAGTGACGGTAGCTTTTGTTCTGCTGGATCCCTCCCTGCTCTTTCCCTTACCTCTCCCGTAGGTAGGAACTGCTTACCAGAGGTAAGTTCACTCTTTCCCTTCCCTCTCTTTAATATAGGCCGCCATTTCACTCCCTGCCTCCCCTACATGAGAGTGGTAGCCCGTGGTGCAGCCTGTTCACAAGCACGTAGCCTGCTGCTCTAAAAGGTTATGCTCTACTTTTCTAGGGCCTTATCTGCATTGGCACTTTCAGCTATCACTGAGTAGCTAATAAAGCAGTGGCATTTGTGCAGAGCTCTAGTACAGATAGTACGTTCACCACAGTGTAGCCTAATATGCAACTATGTCAAAGGATGTCACAACAACAAATCCACAGTATGGATGTAAGTTTAAACAAAATAATGATCGAGTTATAACAAATAACAAAGCAGACATTTCAAGTTTTAGTTGTCTGTACTCCCCAAGAAGTCAGTGACTTTTACCATGTAGTTTGCATGTAGTGGAAAATTTACAAAAGTGTTTATGTAGAAGCAGCATAGGAGGCCAGGTACATCTCACATTTTAACAAACCCTAGGCTGTTATTGGTGCCATAATCAGCCACAGTGTGTAACAAATAATACATTCAAAGGCAAAGTTGATATGCAGCCATGCATGAGTAAATCCTTAGTCATTAATGGAGAGATTACACAGGCAAATAGGTAAGTTATCTCATTAAGTGTCCTTGAGACAGAGGCCACAATATAGGAGTAGCTGGGGTGGGGAGGATAGCTAGACTCCAAAAGGAAGGTTTCACAGAAGATAAAGCTGAAGTAAGGTAGAAAATATAAAATATCTATTGTAGTCTTCATTCAGTTAGTTTCTCCTTTGGGAAAAAGGTGATGACAAATTAAAGATCTCATGAATTCACATTAGGCAAAAGGTTGTTTCCCCAAGTCTTTAAAGGTTGGGCTGGAGGCTGTTTGGAGATGCCATTTTATCATAAACTTTAATAGATTTTAATTTGTATAACCTAGATTTAAGAATCAGCTAGTGATCATTAGGAGTGTGCACAACAAGAAGAAAAACAGGAACTCCCGTCATGAGCTGTAGTGCCTCCAGTCACAGCTAAAGAGCCCTCTCACTACCTGTTAAATGCCTGTTGACAGAATGGACAACATAGTAATTTAGTCTGAATTATTAAAATCTCAGTTGAAACATTCAGATATGTAAAGCCAAATTATAAACAACTAGTATCTAAGTCACAAAAATACACACTCCAGCGATGGCTATGCACAAAGTAACACAATATAGCATGCAGAAAGTGAAAATACAATAATTTTAAAAGTCTTCCTCTCCAACCAAAATGTATGAGTGTAAAGAACAGGTTTTAAATAAAAAACAAAATTTTAAACACTAAAAATTAACAACAGCCAGAAATCAACTATATTATTCTATGAAATGATGTATAAACACATAAAAGACACCAAAGAGGTTTGTTTTTCATTCATTCTTTCAAAACAACAAGTTGCTTGAATCTCAAAAATATGAATCCCTCAAGACCTTTGTCAATACCTCTTGGACTCAGTAGCAGCCCCCCTTCATTTTCATGGATCCCAGAATTAAGATGTATAATGGCTTGCTCCTTCGCGTGCTCTTTTGGAGGTTAGCTATATTCTGATCAGATAAGTACACAGTAGGAGTATTTTCCTGATGCTAAGTTCTCCAACTTGCTAACAGTGGGGAGAAAAGGACCACTCTACATTTTTTCTCTGAAAGTTATTAGGCAACACTAATCAATACAAGCTACTGCTGCTTAAGATCTCTTCATTGCCCTCTGTGACTGTTGCCTGATTGCTGGCTCTTCCTAAAATCCTGTCTTAAAATCCTTGTGCCCCATATTCTATCTGGCTCACTTCCCAGTGGATTCTCATATGCATATTTTAAAAGCCTTACTAAACAGTTAACTTTACAAAAGTGCTGAGGTCAGCCTGAAACTATTCCCTAAATAAATAAATCAGTCAAGACTGCACTGTACATGAGATACCAAATAGTTGTTGATTAGCAATGACTAGTGGTCAGACTTTCAGGAACTCTTACTACATAGAACTTTACATTGTTTTCAGTCAGAAAAGTTAGATGCTGTGCTCCTTGGAAAATCTGACCAATGTATTTTGATCCCTACATGGGAACTATGCTCCCTTGAAAATTCAGTCCTATAGTGCTACTAGTGTGAACTATGTGCAAAGGGATCCCAATCACATATAGTCAGTGATGATTTGTACACTTAACTCTGCCATCCTTTGTTTCTTTTAGATGGTATTTATGCCACGTTAAAGCACAGTATTCCATCTTCAGTGCACCAACAGGATTGTTGTTTGCCCATAAATAGTCCGATAGCTTAGTTGAGAATTGCAGTTTTTCAATATAAATCTCTGTCTTCCCTAGCTAAGGGTGGTGGCTGTAGTTAATCTATGAAGGCATGCAAAGAAGTAAGGTGGAGCAGCAGGTATACAGTTGCATACAGCTGTATGTACAAGCATATAGCTTGTACATACAGCTGCAGTGTATTACAAAGTTTAAAATAAATAATACATGTAAGGGGAGGGGGGAATATTCTTCAATATGTTATACAGTTATGCCAAAAAATGTAAATATCCAAATGCCTCTGCTTTCTTTGACCATTTTATTGACTTAAGTCTGGCATGCACAATGCTTTGATGTTGGCAGATGGTCTTCTGATAGCAATACAGACCAGCTGTAAATACTGATAGCACTCTTACCATCATCTGTTTTTGATATTCTGCTGCTGAGGTGATGGTGTTTGCAGTTTTGATAGGAATGGTCAGCTTGATTCTTTCTTTCTGGCTGAGTGATCCTGGTGGTTGTGATGGCTCTTTTTTTGCTCCAAGTATCCCTCTGATACAAGGCATGACAAGAAAGTAGCTAGTTATACCTCTCATCTGGAGCTAAGTAACTGACAGAGTTATTGAGGCAAAACAAGCTCAATGATCTTTTCTTTTGGTTGAAGGCTTAATCACTTTTAAGCTATGAGAGTGTTGTGTGACGGGCATTATACCACACACCTATGTAGAAGGTAAAACTAAAGTAAAATTCTTAAACAAATTACCTGTGCTCTGGGACTGTGCACTGACTATCTGTTAAGCTTTGAGTAGAGTTCAAGGTGAATTCTGATCTATAAAGGCATCAAATAGCTTCAGCCTGCAATGGCAGCCATACCCTCCATCTCTTACTGCCACAACTAAAACCAGAACAAATGCTTCTTTATGCGGGCCTCTGTGCCCTTCCCCCAAATTCAAACCCAGCATGGCCCTATTGATTCTCAAGAATTACAAAGGTATGGACTTATCTTGACAGACTCATTAACTGCACTAAATTGCATTCCAGCTACAAAGAAAATGCGCAAATTATAGAACAGATAAACAACAAAACAAACTATATAGGACAGGCAAATCATTACGATCAAGGAATAAAGTTCTACTGGACTTAATTTTAATTTGATAGCGGAAGAGGTCTACAAAGCGTGACTATGTCTAGTTTGTTTGTTTTTTAAAGAAAGGGCAGAATGTATCTAGACTATAACTGTGGAACATACAATATCCAGATGAAGCTGGGAAATCTATTTTCAGTGTGGATAAGGGCATAACTGGGAGAAAGTTGTGAGAGTTGAAAGGGAGTCAGGGGCTGGATTTCAGAAAAAAGCTGTGTCCCTTTAGGCAGTCCTCAATATGTGGAGTCATTTTTTATGCCAAAACAGGGACTGATTGTGTTAGGGTCTTTAGAATCCTGTGATTTTAAGTGGAAAAAAAATCACCCTAGTCTCTATAATCAACCGTTTGTTGATCTCCTGTACTCTAAACTTGTTCTGTTCTGATCAGAAACAGGAACCTTCATAAGGCTCTTTAGGAGGAAGGGAGCTGCAGGCATCTGTGACTGCAATGCCAGCATTTCCTTTTTTGGACACCATGATCAATATCCAAAATGGTAAAATTCAAACCACCATATACAAGAAACCCACAGACAAACATACATATCTACACAGAACCAGCAATCACCCTAAATACACCAAGAAAGCTGTAATATACAGGCAAGCTCTCCGACACCACTGAATTTGCAGCGAGGAGAATATCAGTGATCATCACCTCAGAAATCTCAAAAGGGCCTTCAGCCAACAAGGGCACTTCTCCAGAGAGATAGCTCATACTGTTGAAAGAGCCACCTGGATACCACGTGAAGATTTGCTGCACTACAAAAAGAAAATCTCCACAAATTGCACATCATTAGTTATGACATACCCCCCTTCCCTGCAACCTACATGGAAAATCCTCAAACAATTGCAACTCATACTAGAAGAAAACCCAGTTCTTACAGAGATCTTTCCAAAACCACTCATCCTAGCCTTCAAACAAGCACCAAACCTCGCTAACCTCATCACCACAAGCAAGCTCCCTATGACCCAAACTACACCTAATGGATCCAGACCATGCCAAGACAAGAAATGCAAAACCTGCCAACACATCTCCACTACCCCCACAATAACCACACCCCACAACAGAGCCATCACTATTCCTGGATCTTAAACCTGCACCTCCACAAATGTAATACATTTCACCCAGTACACCAAATGCCCTGATGGAAAATATGTTGGAGAAACCAAACAACAACTGCACACCAGAATGAATGCACACCAAAAAGCTAGAATACCCAACTACCTGTGAGGGCACACTTCTCACAAGACAATCACTCCCTCTCCGATCTCAGTTTTAATTCTCAAAGGGAACTTACAAAACAGTTTTTGTAGATGACATTTCGTATACAAAAAATCTTGGACTCAATATAGACATTGGATTTATGACACATTACAACCTGCCTGACATCTGATTCACCAGGTACTGCCAGGCCTGACCTCTTACACTTCCCTCCACTCCTCCTTTCCCCTCCTTTTCTGCTCTTTGTCTTCCTAATTTCCAACTATTTACTTTTTCAGACAGCCTCTTTCCTACCTTGAACTGCTACTACTGTAGAGTCTCCCTTACTCACCTCCCCCGCTGGTCCCCTCCCCTTCCCTGATCTACCTTTTGTTTTTCTAATTTCTACCAATTTACATTCCCACTGACATCCTGTCACACTTTCAGCTTCTTTCATTGCTTGGAGTCTCCAAACACCAGAGACTTCCTATGCCTGAAGAAGGGCGATTGCACCCAAAAGCTTGCAAAGAACTTTTCTCCAACTACAGTTCTCAGTTGGTCTAATAAAAAATATCCCACCTACCCAAAGAACCTTGCCTGTCTACGTCCTTAGTCTAGGGTGGCCAGCATAGAGGACACTCCGGTTGTCCTCTGTCCTCTGTTGATACAAAACCGGACACCTTTATGTCCTCCATTTTTCTCTTGACGAGCAAAATAGAGGACATAAAGGCATCAGGTTTTGTATCAATTGAGGACAGAGGACAGAGTAGCAGAAAACCAGAATGTCCTTCCTAACTTAGACCAACACAGCTACAACCAAAAACCCAGCAGCATGCCTTCAAACAGGCACTGGGAGTGCTTAAAGCTAGGTATATAGAGCCATGTTAAGCTATCTAAGTATGCTGCCTAATGTTTCCCCCTACGAAGCACTGAGCATGCAGCCCAGCAGCTCTCACCCACATTATTGGAAGCTATCCACATGCTCTACACTTCTGAAAAACCAAGCCAATTGGGCACCTAAACATAAAGGCCTAGCCAGCCACCCTTCAAACACCTCTGCCAGCCATAACAGCCTTGGTCAGTGGCACTCAACCTTTTGGCCATGCAGGCCAGATGAATGGCATGCAGCTGGCCATGGATTGGACCTTGTGTGCCAGGACTGGGCTCTGGGGCCCTATGCTGCCCCCATCCAGCCCCACAGGCCAGGATCAGGACCCAGGGCCCTGTGCAGTCCCCTCCTGGCCTCATCTCTCAGGATTGGGCCCAGGGGCTTTGCACCACCCTCATCCATTCCCACATGTCAAGATCACGCTGTGGGGCCCTGTGCTGCCCCAACTCAGCCACATGTGCCAGGATTGGGCTCTGAAGCCCTACACTGCCTCTGCCCAGTCCCATGCGTTAGACCGGGTTCTGGGGGCCTGTACTGACCAATCAAGCATGCAAGACCGTGGCCCACATGGCTCCCCATGGACCCTTGGGTAGTTCAGGGGGTCGGATCTGGCCTGTGGGCCAGGAGTTAAGCACCCTTGGGCTAGGTGGAACCTCCATGTAAGGGTACCCACATTCACTACTAAGAGGTGTGGGAAATCTTATCGCTGCTCACATTTTTCAACTAGTGTTTGGGCCTGAAACTTCCCCTTGGAAGATCATGCCTCTTATTCTGCAAATAGGGATATAAAACTGTTTTTCTCACCCAGATGTGTGGAGGGCAGACCAACTGGACCTTTCTTTCTGGCCCTGATCCCCTGTGGTTACTTTCTGTTTGTATAAGGATGGGTGGCTTGCAGCTGGACACAGACTTATAGTCCCTGATTATGAAAAAGAGCTTGATGAGATCCAGTGATAGAGGATTTGTGCATGGAGAAAAGAACAAAAAGTGTTTGTGGAAGTCTAGCTACAGCAAGGGATGGATACTGCATACATGTATAATGGAAACTAGTTAAACCAAGAGGGGCCACTGGTACAGGTGCAGCTCTCCTAATGACCTGAAGTGTAGGCCAGTCCAGCCTGGACAAAAACTGCATTTGCAGCAGCAATAATAGGTCATGGGAGACACAAGGGGCAGATGAGGCCAGAATAATTTGGAAAGTCCACAAGGTGAACTCAGGCCTTTGCACAGGTATAGGGATAATAAATAGTGAGAACTGGGAGGCTCAGAGTCCATGGCAGTGATTCTCAACCTTTTTAGGCTCAAGGTACCCCTTGGGATAGACTCAGTTTTGACTACAGGATCATAATAGAGTAATGCTTCTGTTGCAAAGAACCCAGAAAGCCCACAACAGGGCAGAATGTTCCAAAACCTCAAGAAAAGGATACAGAAGAACTAAAGAAAGTCCAGAGAGGAACAACAAGGAAGGCCAGTGATACAAAAGGGCTTCCATACAAGGAGAGACTAGAGACTAGGTCTATTTGGTTGAGAAAGGAGATGCTTGCCAAGGGGGGCAGGATCTTTACATCATCCTAAAGGCTGAAGAGAAAGTCAGCAGGGGTTGCTTATCTCCTCTCTCCCACAGGCAAGAACTGGAGGGGCGGGGGGGGGCGGTCACAGGATGAAGCTGGGTGGCAGGCAGCTTCAAACCAGGGAATAGAGCTCTTTTTCACTCTCTGGGTCATTCGAGCGCCAGACTCGCTGACACCCGGCGCTGGCACTTGTGCTGGATTCATCAAAGAGACTGAACTGTTCCAAACAGGAGGTGCTCCCGCACCTTCAACGCTCCCCTGAGATATGCTCTTTTCGTACTTAAGAGAACTTTTACAATCTTGTCTCCCACACCTACACCTGTAGGTGTAGTGTACACATCCAGTACATTGAGTACATCAGGGGTGCTCATCAGAATCTGGGGGAACGTCTGTTCACCAGAGCGCCCCAAGGGATGACAACATTGCACGGTCACAAACTCATCCAGGACCGATTCAGGCTGGACAGAAGGAAGAACTTCTTTCCTGTCCGAGCCCCCAAGGTTTGGAATAGACTGCCGCCGGAGGTGGTTCAGGCACCCACTTTGAATGCCTTCAAGAGACATTTGGATGTCTATCTTGCTGGGATCCTATGATCCCTGCCAACTTCCTGCCCCTGGGGCAGGGCGCTAGACTGGATGAAACATTCCAGCCTGAACGTCTATGAAATCCATGAAGGACGCTTGTGCCTCAAAGCTTGCAAATAAAGAATTTGTTGGGGGGGGTTGCAAAAATCTAGCTGGTCTAATAAATAGGGTGGCCACCATAGAGGCCAGTCCGGTTGCCCTCTGTCCTCTATTGAGACGAAACCAGATGCATTTATGTCCTCTATTTTTACCAGTAGAAGTTTTGTCTCAATAGAAGACAGTCGCAGAAACCCGGACTGCCCTCTATGATGGCCACCCTAAAGCTGTCACCCTTACCACGAGTCCTGAGACTGGCCACGCTCCTGGAGGATGAGGCTTTATTCTCCCCGGGGGTGGGGGGCACCAGCCTCCGCCTCAGTCATGAAGTCTATGTTTAGGTGCCCAGTTGGCTTGGGTTTTCAAAAGCGCGGAGCTGGCCTTAAGGCGGGCGAGAGCTGCAGGCTGGAGGGGAGCGGGCAGGGCACGTGTGGGGGAGCCCCGCTCCCCGGCCGGGCCGCAGGGCGCGGGCCAGCGCGGCCCCCGCGGGTCTTGCCCCGCGCGCCAAGAGGCAGCTCAGCCCCGCGGGGAGGGGGAGGGGGAGGCACCTGCGGCCGGGCCCGGAGGAGGCGGGGGCGCCCCGGGCCGGGGGGAGGAGCGCGGCCCCGGGCCCAGGGGAGGCGCCGCCCCCGCCCCCACTGCTACTTCACCGCGCCGCAGCGCCGAGCCCCGCTCCCGCTGGCCAGCATGAGCCTGACGGCCGAGAGCCACCGCGTGGCCCTGAGCGACGGCAACAGCATCCCGCTCCTTGGGCTCGGCACCTACTCTGAACCCAAGCAGGTCAGTGCTGGCCCCCTCCTGCCGCCTGGGTGCAGCTGGCAGCGCCCGGGGGCCCCGGCCCGGGGGACAGCCCGGCTCTGCTGCCAGGGGGGCATCTGGGCACGCCGGCTGCGGGTCCTGGCAGCCCGGCCGATCCCTCGAGGCAGGCGAGCGCGAGGCCATGCCACCTGCGCTCTCCGGGTGGAAAACGTGCCAGGCAGAACGGCTGCGCCGAGCAAAAGGCTGAGATTTGGGGGGGCTTTGGGGGAGGGACTTGGACCGTGCTGCCGCCCGGCTGAGGCACTTTCAAAAGGCACGCTCCTGCAACAAAGCCCCAGATTCCTGCATCCTGACTGCTGCGGTTCCCAGGGCGTCAGGCCGGCAGGAGCCGAGCAGCGCTGAAGGTGCTGTGCTCTTTGTTTCTCAGTGTCCCTGCCGCACATCCCCTCAGCCTGTTGGTACCCTTGCTGCATCCAGTACGTTGAAGCCTACCCATTCTCTCTGTTTGCATGCTTTGCCTGAACTACTTAGCCACTTCCCCTCCACCTCAGTTGGTGGACTTTTATTATAATCTGTCCTTTGATGAATGTTTCCTCTATTTGAAGAGGTAGCGGAGAAACCACGGGTACAATCCGATGCCCTGTCGTACAGAACTGGAGTGAAGATCTGTAGCTCCCCTGCCACTAAAATATGCCTGAACCAAAGTTTCTTTTCTCTTCTGCTTACCTGGCCAACAGTTGTAGCTTCCCTGGGGCACATGCCTACAAAGTAAAAACATCAAGGTAAGCACGATAGAAGGGGGAGTAAGCAACACCGTTGTGCACCCAGCCAGAGCGCTCCTAGTTTGGAGACTTTAATCAAAGCAGTTTTTCTTAGCTGAGAAAAACAGATTTATGCACCTATTTGCAGAATAAGAGGTGCGATCTTAATCTAAGGGGAAATTTCAGGCCCACGCACTAGTGGAAAGAATGAGAGCGGTGATAAGAGCTCCCGCATTTCTTAATACCGAATGCTGGTGATGGCTCCTTAATGGTAAGTGAAAACAAGATCATACTTTCTAACCACGCAATGCTGTGGCAAAGCAGGATGCTCTATTAATCAAAGATAGCAACCTGGTAAGTCTGATTAACTGTTTGTTAGATGAAATGCTGCTTGAATCTTGGACATGAACCTTCCAAATGTCTTCCAGATAGACTAGCCTGGTAATGTAGGAGCCACACTGAGATGTCTGTGGCAGGGAGTCAGGACTTGTGTGCAAGACTATCAATACACTTGGTAATTGCCAGAACAGAACTGAAAAGCGAGTTGGTATGAGGATAGTCTTGTTGAAAAGATTTCACTAGGTCACAGAGGATTTTCCCATCAACTGGATATAGAATAGAGAATATAAATTTATCCCTCACAGGAAACTGGAAATCGTCTGTGCAACAGGTTTTTGTTTTTCATTTTCATAATGTGTAATTTGGAGGGAATGTGTTGATTCAGTATCAGCCAGGATGTGGGCAGCAAAGAACATTCCTCTTCACTGGAGTGTATTTCAAGTTTCTGTCTCTTTAATCCTATGATTTCCTATATGTTTTCTCATTAGTGCTTTGCTATTTTAATTGATACTCCCAGTTCTCATTTTTAGAGAGGCTATGTAAAATAATCCCCTTAAAACTACAAAGTTTAGACAGCTTTGTTTTGTGTGGCTGCTCAATGAAGTGAAGGGCTACTGTAAAATGATTATAGCTTTGATCACCTGCAGAAAGAAGAGCAAAATGTACTGGAATCTTGCACTTTAGGATGTAAGCTGATAGCCTGTCAGTTTAGATAATAAATCCTTTCTCCTAACCATTCAGAGCATAGTACAGTACAAAAAACAGGGAAGTAATAGACTCCCTCTTTCCATCTTGTGACAGTCGATAGCATGTGCTGTCAGAGGCAACACAGATGGAACAATGCTGTAGTCCAGCATAGCAATTCCCTTATTGCTTTTCTCATGGCTTACACAACAGAGTGAGTTACACACAGAACGTGCAGCCAGCAGCACTCTTCATTCCATCGTTACTGATCTTAGCTTTTGTAGGGATCATTCTCTGGGTTTTGCTTTCTGATTGAGGTCTGCCAATATTTCCTTTCCTGGGGACAACAGCCAGATCTTCCTGCAAAGAAGTTGGATACGTTCTGCTGGTTGCATTTTCCAAGAAAAAGATGTACAGGACAGTTTCTCCTTTACAATATTAAACAATTCTCAGAATATTCCCTTATCCTCTGACTTTGTGGACTCAGCCACACTTTCCTACATTTTTCTTAAACAAACACTGTTTTTTACCCAGCTTCAGTTTCTCAGACACTTGTTTTACCACCTTAAATCAGAAAACAGGCAAAGGAAAGACAGGCTTCTAGAAACCTCAATGTGAAAACCTGTTTGCAACATCAGGACTACTGTGGGGGAGATTTTGAGTCTCTGGATATATCTAATTTCTCATTCCTGTAGCTAGCTAAGATTCCTAAATGACTACTCTGAATTGTAAATGATTGGTTAGAACTAAATTATTTTATCCATAGCTTGGCCACCACAGTGTGTGTGGTACCTAACATGAAATTCTTTTATTCCCATCAACTCGGAGTCCTCCTCCTTCAACTGCAGTGACAGGATTCCACTGCATGAGCCAGATAAGGAAAAGAAACAGGCTTGAGTAGCCTAAATCAAGCGTGCTCAACCCCCAGCTTGTGGGCTAGATTCAACCAATTGATCCAAATTTCCAGACCTATTGGGAGCCCTGGGACCTGCATGCTAGATCTGGTGCCCAGTCCCAGCATGCAGGGTCTGGCAGAAGCAGTGCCAGGCCCCAGGCCCAATCCTAGAATGCAAGGGGCTGAAAGGGAGCAGTGCCAAGCCCCAGGGCTCAATCCCAGTGTGAGGGGCAGGGCAGGGGCAGTGCCAGGTCCCTGGGATCCAATCCTAGCATGCTGGGGTGAGAGGGGGCAGTGTCAGGCCCCCTGGGACCAAAGCCTGCACAAGAGGGTGATGCTGGGCCCCAGGCTCTGCTCCCAGCAACTGAGACAAGGTAGGGGGTGCTGAGTCCCAGGGCCGGATTCTGGCATGTGAGGCTCAATCTGGCCCGCAGACTGGCTGCACCCCTAGGGTCAAAAGGTTGAGCACTATTGCCTTAAGTGTTACCTCCTGAGCTTCTAGCTGCTGCCAGTCTGTGTGAAGCTGGCAGCATTGATGCAACTCAAAACTGTAAGTGAAACAAGATGTGACAAGATCTGCTAATTCTCCTTTGGCTGGATCTGCCTTCAGCTCGTGATCAACATAGTACCGTATTTAATCTAATCTAAGATGACCCTGAATTTAAAACAACCCCCCAAGAATTAGCTTCTATATATTGAAAATTTATAAATTTGTTAAAATTTTCCAGGTACAGAATTTAATTGTTGGAACACTGTCTTGAATTTGTCATCTCCTCCCCCTTCCCTGCCCCACCCCCGCTGCTACAGCAGGGAAAGCAGTGGCTGGGCAGGTCAGGTAGTTGGCGGGGAGGGCAGGTGGCCCCCTTGCCCTCTGCCCCCTCACATTTCTTCCTCCTGCAGCCTTCCTAACCTCCCCCCCGCCATCTGTTTCCCCCCTACTCCCAGGTCCTCGGTCTCGGCCTTTTCCCCTCTCCACCCCTCCCCCCCCCCTTACAGTAAGATGCTGCTCAGGCTATATTTCCTCCCTGGATCACAGCACTCAGTCTAAGTACAGACAGTCAAAAAGCCAGAGGCTGAATCAATTCAATCTTTGCAGGTTAGTCTAAGCTGCGTAGATTGAACCAATAAGCAAGTGAACAGACATTCACTTTTGATTCCAGAAATGCATCCACATGTCTGCAATAGCCCAGGCCAGAAGCTGGGGGGCACTAGTGCACACCTCCCTGGTCTGCTGGAGCAGGCATCTTGGGCCAAGGCTAGCCCACCCACCCTTCAAGAGGGGCTTTGCAGGGGAGGTGCAAAGCATCCTGGGATGCTGGGGGACTGTGAGCTAACTTGAATTTGGAAGGGATCTGGGACAGAAGTTCAAAAAACTGATTTACCCTAAGTCAGTTAAGTCTGATACTACATCCATCCAGGTTTATCTTAAATCGGTTTCGGCCATTTGGAAAGTGGTTTATGTGCACTGAACTTCTCTTAGATTGCAGATTCAAGCCAGTTTCTGATTACTTATATTGGTTTATGTGTAATTTCTGTCCCTAGCCTTTGAAGTGCAGCCCTTGCCAGGCCATGCAGCAGTGGCCGCATTGTTGACTGGCCAACCAGGGGACAGTTTCTCTGGACTCTGTGCATGGGAGGGACTCCAACCTGAGCCAGAGCCAAACTGTGCCTGACAGTAAAGGGGGGGTGGGGGGGGGAGGGGCTGTGGAAAGGAGGAAAGCAGGAGGAGAGGGGGGAGGCAAAAGCTGCACAGGGCAAATGAAGCAGGGGGTAAGCAGTTGCTGTGGATCTGACTCTGGCCCCAAACAGGGGATAGGGCCAGAGTCAGAGCCACAGAAGCTGCCTATGCACTCCCATCCACTCTGTCTGTCAATTTAAAATGAGGGGCCCCCATGCTAATATGCCATTACTCATCTTAGATTTGAGGAAATCCAGTAAATGGAGACTAATGTAACTATGTTTAAAAGACACAGCACAAAAGGACTAGCTGTGATTGTATAAGCAAATACAGGGGAAGAAATTTAGGCTGAACCTAGCAGTGCTCAACTTATCCAGCCCTGTGTGCCGGATGAGTAATGCAGGGTTGGTCCACAGGCTGGATCCAGCACAGGATCTGCCTGTAGGGTCAGTCCACAAGTACAACCCAGTGCACTGGGGCAATCTGGAAATTTGGCAGTGGGGGTATCCTGGTAGCATTAATTGACACAACTCTGGAAGCAAATAGTGTTGCTACCTACCACTCCACCACTGCCAAGTTTCCAGGCTTGTGAGAAGTTCCATGGGCCAATGACATGGCTCCACAGACTGGATCCAGCCCACAAGCTGCAGGTGTAGTACCACTTACATAAGTAGCTACAGCTTGATGGACAGAGGAAAGGAGACACCTCGCATATAATCTGGAAAGCTAATGACAAACAGAGCAAAAGAGTCACCTCGCCATCCCAAACTGCCTGCTTAAAGGTAAGAAAGTGGAGTTGAAACAAGGAAGCACAAGTATAACAAAAAATAAGAACTGTAATCAATAGGGCCCCATAGTTATTGCTAAATAAATAATGCATTGATAAATACCAGTAAATATTGCTGGTATATGTGTAATCCTCTGAAAACGAAAATGATTTTTTTGGTTTGGGGGAGGAGAATAACGCTCCCTCCCTCCCCCCCAGCTTTCTTGTATGGAAATTTTGTATCATTATCTATCAGAAAACCTATCACTAAAACTCAAACTGTTGACTACCCAGAAAATTGTTCTCCAAAGACTGTGAACTGATCTTGGCAAAGGAGACTGACACTTTCTCAGACTCAAAATTTAATCCCTCCATCTTCCTCACTTTTCTAGTAGTTCCCCTAATAACAGGAAATATTCCTTCCATCCCTGACCTCTTCAACCTACTCTTGCCTCTCCCCTAGACATCAGGTCTTCAGGCCTGATGACCAAAATTTCAGGTGGTCATCAAGGAAATGTGTGTTACTGTCTCAGGCACCTAAAAAAATATTTCTATTCATTCCTAGTGCCTAAAGCTGAAGGAATCAACCTGAACTTATTTTAAGTCAAACTGAAGCTGGAATTTTAGTCTTTTTATCAAAAGGGGAAACATTTGTTTTGGTTGACAATTTAATTTCTTTTGACCCAAGGAAAAATGAGCTCTTTATTTTTTTCAGCTTTTTAAAAAAACATTTAAACATTTAGGTCACTTTTTGAAATGAAAAATGCTATTTCAAAGCAAATGGTTTTGTTTTTTAAATCATCTAAACAAAATTTTTGCCAATTCAATGCAATGTTTCATTTCATAATATCAAAATAAAATGTAACTTTAAAAATATTGTTTTTTTTTTGTTGTTGGGTTTTTTTGGGGCCAAAAAACTTTTACCGGCAATAGTTTCTGTCCCCTGCCCCAAAAAGAACTTTAATTTTTCAGGAAACTTACTCTTTGATGAAAAAGTAGTTTCATGCAAATCTATACTAAAGCTACTGAATGAAACTGGTCTCAATCAACATAGCTAACCTGGAGCTTACACAGGCTGAGCAGCTCTGTATTCCTTGGTTTCCATCAGCTTGCCAAACAGTTGGAGGGGCGGGGGGGCATGTAACAGTGATGGAGAGCCCCACACCACCAGCTGAGAAAGTCATTTTTAATTTTTCCCGAGTTCTAGGTGGAAACCCTGCTTAGTGTAAAATTTGAGGTTGCACAGCCAGATTGCTCAATCTTCTGGAAGAAATGAGAACTGAATGAATTTGTGAATTCTAAATTCTCTCAGCTTGCTAGTCAGCTTAGATTCTGAATTTCACCCTAGAAACTATCTGCAGTATATTCTAGCTCTTCTTCCTTGCATTTCTGGAGTGCATTTTAACAATCACTTCCTATCTTTGCAGTGGCAGGACATTGACAGTGTCCTTGTCCCCCTGCTTTGCCTGTGGCAAGTTAGGGTATTCTTGGTGTCTTGGTGTTACATGGCTGGTAAATATGACAGAGTTGCTTGTGTAGTTTTAAGAATAGGTTAGACAAACCTTTGTCTAAGATCATTTTTCTATGGATATTTAAGCCTTGGGCAAATGATTGTACTAGATCAGTGTTTCTCAACCTGTGGGTTGCAACCCAAAAGCAGGTTGCAAAAAAAATTTGAAAGGGTCGCAAAAACGTGGGAAAACATGAGTTTCCCCTTGCAGCATTCCAGCCTGCAAGGAGCTGCTTGGAGGGATTGGTGGCATCAGGTGCCTGTGCATCTGTGCACGCACATGCACGAGGCTGGCATCCAGCCAGGCAGGATCATGGGAGCAGCCCTGGCAGCTGGATACAGGTAAATGTATGAGGAGTGGGGGTTGGAGGTCCAGGACTTGGGGACTGTCTGTGTGTGGGGTGAGGGGTAATGGGGTGCCTGCTGGCTCTGGGGGAAGGAGGCTGGGTGCCAAGGCTGTGTCAGAGGTGGTTAGAGGGGAAGGCACCTGCGCCTCCAGTGGGGGAAGGAAGGAAGCTGTGTGGCTGGGTCAGTTGCACTGGGGCCGGTGCCAATACTCGCAGGGGCAGGGCAGCCAGGAGATGCTTCTCAAGGGGCAGTAGGGGCCATGACCAGGCTACCTGTCACAGTGCAGCAGCCCCAACCCAGAGCAGCAGAGGGGGGGGGGGAGGAGGAGGGGCCACAGGCCTCCCCTCCTCCCTCCAGCCCATGCTGGGGCCAGATTCACTCCAGTGCCACCTGCATGAGCTGGGACCACTGCATCCACTGCACTCTGGCCTGAGTGGGACAGGGGCAGCAGGTTGGGAGTTAAGGGCACCAGCATGGCCTGGGGGGGGCAAGGGACTGTGTGTCGGGAGTGAGGGCACCAGCAAAAAAGGTTGAGAACCGCTGTACTAGATGATCTTTTGAGGTCCCTTGCAGCCCTACTTTTCTATGATTCTGATCATAAAGTATACCTTCAAAGGACAAAAATTGCAAGCATGCCAGTTGTGGCTCATAGCTTCCTTAAATGCTGCCCTTGCAACTTTAGACAGCATACAGTGCATGTTTGAATTTGCCATTGTTCCCTGTTTGGTGCTTCTAAAGTACTGACTGATATACTCATCATAAAAAAGACAGTTTGACCTGTTCTCTTCAGCTTTGATTTCTTAGCTGATGACAGCTTCCCTGTGCCCTGGCATATACAAGGCAGGAACAGACTGTCCCTTTGGACCTTCATATGCTTAAAGACTTAAACAAGTGTTTCCATGTCTGTACATCTTAATGAATGTACATCTTCTGTGCCCAAGACATTTTTGGGTTATACTGAACAGTCAAATTCTGCTCCATTATCCATCCCTCAAGTTCTCAAACAGCTAGGGTTAAAGTCTGTTAAATCTCACATCACTATCTGTCCTCGTGTCACCTCCCTAGATTGTCTCTTAAGTTCTGGTAGGTTGAGATCTCTGGTCAGGGACTTGAATGAAATATATATTCCAGCTACTGCTGGTAGCTTTGAATGATGGCTTACTATTGCCACACTTTGTGTAACAAGGGGTGGATCAAAGGATGCACGCGTCATTCTGCTGGCACAGTTTAACTTCGCCTTTAGACAGTATCTAATGCTTAAATACATATCTACATATATATCTACATAATGCTTAAATACATATCTATATAGATAGATATGTATGTAAATAAAATTTATTTTTTTAAGCGTCAGATACAGTCCAAAGGTGAAGTTAAACTGTGCCAGCAGAATGACGTGTGCATCCTTTGATCCACCCCTTGTTACACAAAGTGTGGCAATAGTAAGCCATCATTCAAAGCTACCAGCAGTGATAATCTCTATCTCTCCCCTCTCACTCTTAAATGAGCAGCTTGCTTAGTTTGGTTTAGGTGCATTTTTAATGCCAAGTTGGCAAATGGAAAAGGACTGAACTATTCTGAAACAAACCCAAACTTGGTCTGAGTTTTAGCCAGAGATGAGTAATCATAGCTGCTCCCAGGCAACAGGAGGCTTAAAGTACAGCCAAGATGTAGCACTTTTTTCATTTGGACATGTCCAGAGATTACTTTCTTCCTAGACTGTAACCACCAGAGACTTAAAAACCCATTAAAAAATTAATAGCAATATTGTTTACTACTTAGAAGGCAGGGTCGATTAGCACTGTACAGACTAACCAAAGTAGATGGATGTATGTAGCATGAGCTTTTGTGAGCTGAAGCTCACTTCATCAAATTCAGACTAACAGTGCTAACTACAACTCTCTTACTACTACTACTTAGCCAGATTGTGAATATGCTGCCTACAAGTGCTATGTTAATCACAGGGGATCAAATTGTTCTCAACCCAGAGTTATGGGATAATTTCTAAGCAGTTAAATAAACTCCAAAGGAGATTAATGAGAGGAACTAAGGCTATATCTAAATGCCTCTTCTCCCCACCCCATTAAAACATACATGTATATGATAGACTTCAGAGCAATAGAGAGAAACCCAAATTAACTCAGGTACTAGAAGCAGTCTAGATGCAGAAGTGGCACAAAGCTCTGTGCCAATCAGTTTACCCTGAGAATGCCCTGGCTGGACTACTTAAAACCTCCTAAGTGCAGGTAGTGCAAAGCTGGCTCAGAGATCCTCACTATACAGCAAAGTGCAATGTAGATATATTTTAAGTATTCCAAGAACATGCGTGGAGAAAATGAGAGTTTTGTCAGGTTGTTTTTATATGTATATGGGAAATCTTGATTTTTATTTATTTTTTGGACAGATTAGGCTGAAATCTCTTCTATTTGGTAGTTTAGTTTTGATTTTTGAAAACATTCAGACATCTTTCTCCTTTACTGACTTCCAGAGCCAAAAAAAAGTGCCCAGTGAGGTTCCCACATTTCCTTCTCTTTGTTTTCTACTCTATTCAAAAAATCACACTACATTTGAAAAAGATAATGGAAAAAGATAAATTGTCATGTCAGCTTTTCAGCTTCTGAAAAAAATAGTATGTATGAGGGAAACAAGCATGATTCAGTTATGTTCTGTGGTGAAACAGACATTAATTTTTTTCTGGTCTCAAATAAATTTCTCTTTCAGTTGCTGTGCTATCCTGTCCCCACCACAAGTACTTTTTGCAATCTAAGTTCCTGGAAAGCAAACAAACTTGGTGAATTGTAGACTATAGAGGAAGTGTAAATATTTGTGTTTTCTCTCTTTGGTATGGCGTAATGCCATTCCCATGCAGATAAACAGGTCTGAAATTGGAACCATGTTGATAAACTTTCTCTTGGTGTATTATAGACTCCCAAAGGTGCATGTGCAGAATCCGTGAAAATTGCCATTGATGTTGGATATCGTCATATTGATGGAGCCTTTGTTTATAGAAATGAGCATGAGGTAGGACAGGCCATCCGAGAGAAGATAGCAGAAGGAAAAATAAAGCGTGAAGACATCTTTTATTGTGGCAAGGTGAGAAATTGCATCAAATTACTCACTCTAATTAGTCCTGCAATTTATATTTTGTGAGTATGCTGCATTGGTGCTTTTTGTAAACATTTCAGTTAAACTAAGCATTCTGATATTCTTCCAGATCCACTCTCCTTAGGATTTTTTTGTCTATAACCTACTATAGTGCCTAGGAGCCATAGTCTTGGATCCAGATCCAGTCGTGCTAGTCTCTGCACAAACACAGAACAAGGACCCTCTTAGCTTGTTGTTAATCCTGTTTGAAGTTTAAACTGAAACACACACTATAACACTTCCCATGCATTGCAGATGCATGCTAGTCACTGTTGTAGGCATAACTGAGAGCCAGTTTGAATTAATAGATTGTTGGGAGACTTCATGAATTCACTTGAAGCATGGGGCTATGAAAAGAAAATCTGAACATTACATGGGCTTTTTTTTGGCAAAGAAATTTATAGTTAATTTTATACAATATTTCAAATGACAGAATTTGTCTCATCTCTTAGAGTATTTAGACAGAAGCCAGGGCCCATGGCACCTTAAGAGACCAACTGGTTCAGAGAGATGCAAGGTTTCATAGGCAACAGTCTCTATAATCCGATGCAGATGTAGGTTGTCTACAAAAGCTTCTTCCTCTCTGAACCAGTGAATATCCATGGTGCCACCCTCCTCTGCTTCTGTTTGACTCAGATAGTATTTAACATGTGGAAAACTTTATCTTGTCTTTGACTTTTTACCTCTTAAAAAAGTTGCTAAAAATGACTCATTCCTAGAAAGTAAAAGAAATAAAAACTTAAATGTTTTACCAACAAAAGGAGTAAAATGGAGGATATTGATGCTAGGTATGAGTAAAAGTGATTGAGTTTGACCTGTGAGTCAAGAATTAGTACCCCAAAAGAGGGTATTTGACATAAGCTAATAGTTTTCATCCAATATCTACTAGGCAAACATTAGCATTATAACATCAGTCACACCATACATATGCCCTTACAAATATGCCAGCCAAGTAGCTCCCGTTCTCTGAACAGAGAGAGGTAGTTAGCTGTGTTAGCTTGACGTCAGGTGGGCACCTTAGAAACTAACTCGTTCAGAGAGGCATAAGCTTTTGTTGGTGACAGCCTAACAAAGTGGGCCTTTGTATTGGTTAGTCTCTAAAGTTTCATCCTGTCCTACCTTCTGCCTTCTCTGAACAGTAAAGATGCTATGTCAGTAAAATCTGTGTTTTAAACTGAACAGTTTTTCTCTGAGCACTCTGCAAACTGGGTCACTAGCCCTAAAACCATGTAAATCTGTGGGTTAAGTAAACTGTCAAAATTAAGGCACAAGTCAGTAGCATTCCTCTAGTTTCAGCTGAAACATGAAACAAACTCCTTCTTGTGTCATCAGTAGATCTGTGCAGGAAACCAAACCATTCTCCCATTCTGGAAAAGGTTTGGAGACTGAAAATTCTTACCACCCTGAAATGAGGACCATAACTCAAATTTGACAAGACAAACACCTTGCTTTGGGTTAAGGAAAACATTTTTTTTATTTTAAATCTTTTTTTATAGTGCATTTGCATTGCTGTAGCTTTTTAAAAAAAAACCAAAACCCCCAAACTTTGTATCAAATGTTAAAATCGGACATTTTGAAAATCATAATTTAAAAAACCCACAAAAACAGGAAATCTGCCAACCAGTTCTTTCAGACAGCTGCAGATTTGTCAAATCCCCATCTTTTGACAGAAACATTGTGTTAAGTCCCAACTATCTCCATTCATCAAGTCTTCAAAACATCCTGGAATTTAATTTAACCATTTAAGGCACTTTGTCAAGCTGCATGTAAAAAAAATAATTTAAATTGAATCAAAGAAAGTTCTTCTTAAGGAAGGTCAGTGCTATTAATAAAGTTATCCCAAACCTATTTAGAATATAACTTCTGTTGAAAGACACGGTGGCTGTTGTTGGTCAGTAGTTCAACCCTTGGCTGCAACAACAGGAGATTGGGAAGACCTCTTCTACAACTCTCTCTCTCTCTCATCTAGTATCTAGTCCCTACTTAATAAAATGAGGATTAATTTGGATTTTAGAGATTTAAACATTTTGCTAGTAGATTTACACTACAATCCTTCCTCAGTCCTAGGGCCAGAAAGAAATACTGCAGTGATTCCATAGCTGCCAAGATTTTTATGGCTGTCTTTCTGCATTTCTCCAACTCCTCAGAATTTTGCAGCAAAAGTGGGACTAAAACTCTGACCCCATTGTTCCCAAAACACAGCTGCACACCAAGTGAGAAAAGGCAAATATCTGGCTAACCTTAATTATTTGCATTATTAAAGAGACAGTAGTAAACAGAGGGGAACAACAACAGCATGAGGGGAAAAAAGTTATGCTCGTTTCCAACTGGACAAAAAATAATAAGTATTAGAAATCCCACAAAAAAGATGGCTTCATTATGCAGCCTCTCAAAGGAGCTCAGATAAAACCTTAAACATCTAAAATGATGACCCATCAGTGGTGACTAACAAGAACAGGTTCAATGAGTGGTAGCATTACTGAAATAATTACTCTGTGTAATCATACAACATGTGTTAACTGAAATCATCAGCACTTGAGCCTGGTCTTTGCTGTTGGCTGGTTGATCAGAAAGTAGCTGAGCATCCAACGATTTCAGAGGTTTTCTGGAAATTGCCAACAACTTTTTTGGCATATACAGTAAGACCTTTTTGGTCTCCTCTTTCATCCCCAAATTATTCCTTTGTTAAGCTAAAATTAGCATTTCCAGGTAATGTGATGTACCAGAATGCCAAACCCAGCTGGCAGCTTTCTATTGCCTAAATATTAGTGTGAGTTCCAGTGAAGAAGATAATATTATAAACTTATACAAATTGTGAAAACCATTTATATAACACTTCCAAATTCTTGGCCTCTATATACCAAGATAACACAATTCAGAGCTATTACTCTAAGGTTTTTCCTAGAAACTTCTACCACTTTAAAAAAGCAAATACTTATACACCAGTAAGTATTTATACAGTATGATCTCACTGGGCTAGAGAGGACATTTTGGGGGAAAAAAGAACCCACTGTTACCAAGTAACCCCTTAAACATTTTTAAGATGGTAAACTGTTTTTCTTCATATTTATATAAAACAAAAAAATCACTGTTTTCCCCCCCAAAAGAATAATGATCTCTCCTAAAAGTCTTGGCATAGACTTAGTTAGGAGTGACTCGCAACCTCGTGGTGCCAAACTTGAAACCCCTGAGGGTAGGTGCATGGGACTGACTGAAAATCTGGTTCCTTTGAAGTATCAGTTTGGACACTCATCACCCCCTCTGTGCTTTTGAAAATGTTGACCAATTTGTTAGTGCTTCAGAGGATATGGACAGATGTACCTTTAACTGCTTTAAAAGGGGAGGGAGCTGCCACTCCAGAGTGTTAATCAGCTGTTTTTACGTAAGTGTTATGTCTGCATCATCTTGTAGTTAACAGGTGTCACCAAATCATCCCAAGTTTGCTCATGAAGGAAGCAAGGTTAAAATTACAACAGTTTTACTACCCTTGTATTGTTACAGAATTACACAGACCTAAGGGTCGCATTGTAACAACCTGTGTAGATATCCTTTGATATCAGCCAACATCCGAAGTTAGGTGTTTTAAATATGTGGCATGCACATGCAGTTTGCAGTGCCACAGACCCATCTGCAGCACCACAAACCATACGTGCCACATATGCAGGCATTCACCACACTAATTTGCAGTGCAGCTGGAGATTCCAGAATCAAAAAAAATCCATGCCAGAAAAAAGTGGGGTGGCACACACAACAGCAGCATGCACCACCTAAACCAGAGCCTGACCAGCTGGAGCCACGCTCCAGCTGCTGGCCAGCCTCTATGCACCTGGATCACTGCTGCTGGAGCCCCGAGAAGCCCCTGGGACTCCAGGTAAGGCTGCTGGGGCCAGTCCAGGTGCTGGCCCCAACCTCTCCTACCTCAACCAGGGCAACTTGCCCTGTGCCAGAGTACACATTAAGGGGTGTTCCCTGGGGACAACTAACAGTGGCACAAATATGCACATTCCCACTTGTGGGGACATGCCTCCTGAGTCAGGTAGGTGATGGTTAATCCAATAGCCCAAAGTTATCAATAGAAGTGGCAAAAGTTCAGCACAGCTCAAATTCAATACTGCATACTATAAAATGGGTCTTGTCCCAAGCTATCTTATCTTATATTCAGTGCACTTCATATTGTGTGCAAGTAAAGGACATTGTTGATTTCTTTTGTAATCTAATACTGGCTTTTGTATGACTTAACACGTGTAATAAAATTTATGAGGAACTCTTTGGTATCAGCACTGTAGTATGTGAGTCTTTTGCAAGCTTAAACACATCACTGCTACCCTTAGCTGTTAATATATACCTGCTGAAAAAGGTCTTACTCCAGGCAAGTCATGCACCAACTGACCTCACTTCATAGAAACTGCAGGTTTTCCTTCTGGGCATGATACTTCAGTGGAAGAAGCAGTCATAATCCATAACAAAATAATGTTAACTTAACTTGCAAATAAAAGCTCTGTCCTAGAAAACAGGATTTGCTTCTGCTTTAACTTAAACCATCCTTGTCTCACAACAACTTAGTATCAACATAGCAGATCTTCCAATGAGGCTCTGAGTTTTAAATAAAATGTGGCCCTGGCGGCATCAGAAAACCCAAGATTATTGGTGCCTAATGCTTGGCTCCTAAATCATTAACTCAAATGAAAGAGGCTCTGCATGAAAACTGACCACAGATTTTTTTTTGTGGAAAAAGGCAAAGTTTTCCAATGAAAGTATATTTCTTTTTCTTCTCATTTGCTTTAAAAACTTCAAAAACAAAACCAAACTTCCCAAATTCATTCAGTTTGATGTAGGCTACACTTTTGCTAAAATTAATTTGCCAATTTCTAAACAAATATTCAGTGGCTTCCATGATAACAGATCTACAAGTTCAGACTAGTGAGAGTTGTGGATAAAGAATTAGGTAATTAATTCATCTGCTCATGTAGATTCATTCTTGGGAGCTGAGGATATGGGAGCCATGGCCTCTCCATTTATTTATATAGGTAGTCAAATGATGTGTAGACTTACTTCACCCATGTCCACTGCAATCTATTGTGCCCTCTCAAACTGGGAAGTGTTAGGGTTCGAAATCAAGTCACTTCATTAATTCCAGAAGGGTCACTAATTTATCTCACTAGAATAAAGACTGTCTTATGTGCTTCTCCTCCATAGTTGTGGAATACATATCACCCACCTGAGCTGGTACGTCCAACTTTAGAGAAGACATTAAAGGTTCTGCAGCTAGATTATGTTGATCTCTATATTATTGAGCTGCCAATGGCTTTCAAGGTAAAAACAAAAGCAAAGTGATTTTTAATGCTTTCTTTGTAACACTTGCCTATGGACTATGTTCTCTGACTTAGACAAGTCTAACTCTTACAAATAAATCACTGACCTGTTTTATTTTTTTAAAGTTGGAGGGTTTGTCTGTTGGTTTGCCAATATCTTGCCTAGCATTTGTTGCATCTGTGTCTCTTTTCAAAGAAGGAATCAATGTATATTAAGTCATCTTTGTACAAGGGGACTTGTAACCTGTGACCATGTTTGTTAGCTGTGATGAAATAGGCTACCACCAGTGGGTCTTGGTGCTTGTAGCCAAACATCAGTAAGACAATTTCCAATGTTTTGCACCTGCCAGTGGAACTAAGCAAACTCCCTTAGTTGTGGTGAAAAGTGAGCGCAGCAGTCTGTATGATATGAAACTAGTGAGAAGATAGATGTGATGCCTCAGTCTTTATTTAAATCTCCTAATCAGAGTTTCTACTTCTAAGTTACTAACCCTCATGTTCAAAGAAAAAAAAAAACAGATGCTCAGAAACCATAAGCAAAAACGTGTATTAGAAAACAAATCACGTTTCAACCGATAATTGCACTTGGGATGGGGAAACACCTTCTCATTTTGGATGCTCTGAATTGACAAAAAATACCCTTTCCTCTGAATAAGATATTTTTTGCTTGCTGTTCAGTGGCTGATGCTCTTAGTGGCCAGCACCTCTACAGGGAAAACATGGATCCACAGATTCTCATGTGAAAGGTCCTATAATCTCTCCTTTCTTATGTAAATGGTATCCTGCTCAGAGTTGCACAAGAGTAATTGGCCTCAGATGCTAAGGACTATATAAATAAAGCTCTAGCATGGAACCTTTTTAGGTACATTTGAAAAAACAGTTCCCACCATGAGAAATGTCCTGTTTCCCTTATTTCTGCTTCTTCCTTCTATAGTTCATTCTCCCACATGTTGAAGGTCAATGTCCCACAATATAAAGATATTGACAGCTGCCTCTTAAAAGAAATGTATATCGGACTCCCTGTGGCCTACATCAACAAGCTGATCTATTATTAGAGTAGTAATCCTGCAGTTCTGTTCCCTTTGAGAGGGGAAAATCACTTCCTTCTGACCAAATATACATTGACCTATAGAACAGTGATAGGGCCAAATCTGAGTAATATAATTTGAAAAAAAGAGTCTACAAAAAAGGCTACTTCTGGTGAGACAAGCTTTTAGCTTTCGCCAGGTTCTACCACTATTCTTGGCTGTTTCACCACCCTGAGAACTTTTATGTTTTTTCCCCCCCCTGAACTACCAGTAGCACACAACTGACATGCTAACCTGTGAATTTTATATTAACACCTGTTCCAGCAGGCTCATCATAGGAAATGCTATCATATTACAAAATGGGTCTTTTGCCCCTAACAAAGGTTGGCTGTTTGCAAGAGACTTCCTTTTCTGAAACTGAAAGAGCCCTCCACTCACAAATGTAGCCCCTTAATAAGGTATGAAAATAAAGAAGGACTTGAGGCAAAGCCTGCAATCCTGCCTCTCTCCAAGCTGTAAAAACATCTCCGTGCTATTTGTACTCCAGGCACTACTCCAGGCAGAAAGAACCAAAAGTGCAAATACAGAATGGGAAAGAACTGGCTTGGTGGTAACACTGAGAAGGATCTTGAGGTTTTGGTAAATCAGAGACTCAATATGAGCCAATAGTTATGATAGTTGCAAAAAAATGCAATTTTAGGCTGCATCAATAGGAGTATTGGGTGTCAGATTTGGGAAGTGATAGTGCCATGCTCCTCAGTGCTGGTTTGGCTTTGTCTAGAGTATCTTGTGCAGTTCTGCGCTCTGCATTTAAAAAAGGATGTGGAAGAATTAGGGAGGGTTCAGAAGCAGGTGACAAATGTTAAAGGGGTTGAAAAGCAGGCTACACAAGGAAGGTTAAGGGAACTACGCATGTCTAGCTTGGGGGAAAGGTGATTAAGGGGGGACATGACAGCAGTCTTTTAATACCTGAAAGACTACCATAAAGAAGAGGGAGAACAACTGCTCTCCCTTGATGTAGAGTGGGACATGAAGCAATGACTTCAAATTGTAGCAAAGTAGATTTAGATGAGATATCAGGAGGGACTTGTTTTTAAGTTGGAACAGCAAGGTAGTGGGATAGACTGCCCAGGGAAGTTGTGGAACCTCCTTCACTGGAGGTTTCCCAGAAGATGCTGGATAAGCAGTGGTCAGGAATAATATAGGCATAGCATTCCTGCACTTGATCAGGGGTTTGAACCAGATGACCCCTGAGATCTATTCCAACCCTAGGAGTCTACAGATATGAAATATTTAGAGCAGAATAGGAGGCTTTTGCTTGGATGAGGCATAACAGCTTTTGAAACTTTGTTCTTAAATTAGGGAGATTTGTAGGCTGTATTTCTTCTGACAAAGAGTTCTACAGCCTAGGCTAGATTGCTAAAGAACCTGTTAGAGACAGGACTCTTTTGCTTTGACATAACTATGGCCACATCAAGAATATACTCTGTGGTATCTTAAGATAACTGCAGGAAGGGCCTCAAGTACAGCCAGCCAGCCGGGTGGAATGGTGGGCACTGTGGAACCTATTACTGAATCTTATTTTTTCTTTTCTTTCTAAATGTGAATACTAGAAGGATGGGTAATCTGGAGGGAATATCTGAGATGCTAATGGGGCACATTTAAGAATTTGGAAGCTGTAAACTTCTGCTAAGCATTAAAGTTTATCCTAGGAAAAGACATATGGCATTGAACAAAAAACATGGATTCAGATCCAACCTGTGAACTTTGGAGCAGCTGTCTATATTCATATCTGATCCTTATCATTATAATCGTCCATGTAGAACTCCCTAAACTTTGGAGTGAGGCATCCTAAAATCCTGAAATGTTTAGGGTCTCACTTCTTAATTATTACCCCCCCAACAACTTCCTCCTATAATCTGAGATGTAGAAAAGGTCCCCAGAAGTGTTATTTTTCCTTCTGGCTAGTGTAAGATTCTCCCAACAAGGCAGAGTTGCTGAGCTAACAATAGCCCTGCCTAATGGGGCTTGTTTTGAGAAATTCTGCTCCTTTTTGAAAGGATCCTGCATTTAACTCTACATCTGACCCCAATCTCTGAAATGCGATTATGTATTGTACCAGAGATTTCTTTCTACATAAGATAAGTTGAACTACAAGGCATTTTGAGTGAGTATGGTGGCGCCAGTCTGATCTCATTAGTCACAGCTACATATTCCCAAGGAATTGCCTTGCTGACATATGTTACTCCCTCCTTTGAAATGTAGCCATCTGAAGTTGTATTAGGTATCAGCTGCCACACAAGGGATGTATGAAAATAAAGTGCAATTAGCATCATACAAATGAGTATCATTTCTAAAAATTGTGTGTAGTAGCTACAGGCTGGCCAACAAATGAAACAAAGCTGTACACTTATCCACCAGACCTAGGCTTGAAAAAACAACTCAAATAGTACCTGGTAGGATATATCAAAAACTAAGAATACTTGTTAGTAGTAGCATGACTGTGAACTGGTCCATCAGTAACCTACAGTATCTAACGATTGGTGGCATTGTTCTTCAATGCCCTTAAATATGTAACCCTTCAAGGGGAATTTGAATTTTGTGGTAGTCAGTGAGGGGATGTTTCACTGTACAACTAATGACCTGAGAAGGAACTGGTCCCTTGAATGTTGTGCACACTTGTGACCCCAGGCATCAGAGGTATAATTCAAAATGAGGCTTTTGTGGAAACTTTAGTGCATAGCCATGCGAGTCAAATATTTCAGAAAGCGCACACCAGAACTATAGTAATAAGGGGCTCATTGTTAAAAGGGTGGATGTGGCAAACTCAGCCTAAATGATCTATTAAGAACATAGAATGTTATGGAAAGCCTCTGATTTTGTTCCTTGGTAGGGGTACAGAGACTGTAGGGAACATATTTTCAGAGAAATGAAAGTTGAAAACCCTGGGTTTTTTTTATTTTTCAGCCTGGAGATGTAACCTACCCTTTAACTGCAGATGGAAAATTTGTGTATCATAAGACAGATTTATGTGCCACTTGGGAGGTAAGCTGCCAAAGACTTCCTACGCACCTCATGCACAGCTATTAAGGGAGTGTCCCCACCGTCTGGGTTGAGACACATTGACAAGGCAGCTGACCAGACTCCACGGATAAGTAGGATTTCTGCTAGCATTGTTGTTCAGTCTGTGTCATGCTCATTAAAAAACTGTGTTGCTTTAGAAGCCAGCTTTTTACTTTTCCCTACACAGATAATGCACTCTCTTGGTTTGTTGGCACTTGTGTAACTTTTAGTCAATCTACTGCAAACTGAGATCACTGCTTCCATTACACTTGTGAATCTGCACTTGTTCTTGCTTTCAAAGAGCAGAAAGTGAGCCCTGGAGTAAGAAGTGACTAAATCCTTCTTGGAAACAGATTATTATTGTTTCATGTTAGGACCAAATCTTCCCTAATGTTCACTCTTTCACCACCACCACCACTTCTTCCCCAGTAATAATAGATGCTGCTGCTTCTAAGATGCTGGTAGTTACCACCTAGAAAGTGCAGCATCAGCATCTGATGAAACTTCATTATTTCAACATGGTTTTGACAAGGAATAGTAATGCAGTGTGGCTCTGTTTGCTGACTTCAGCACTGAATGACACAAAGCATGTGACAAAACCAACCAGAAGTCCTATAACAAATGGAACTTCTCTCTCCCCTACTTTTTCTCTACTTATTAAAAACATAAAGAAGTAAGAACACTGGGAAGCAGGACACTTGGTATTACTATTCAGATGTAGAAAATGACCAGGATAAGGTCTGCTGCACTTCACCTTGGTCACACCATTTAGCAGCCTCTGCATCATTCACTTGTGGAGATTTTTGGAAACAGAGAAGGAAACTAAGAAAAGGTACTCATGTTATTTTAATGATGCAGAACCTGAGCTAACAGAGAGGACCAAAGCATCTACAAAGAAGCAGTTGTATATTTACAAGGTCCCAGAGTCTAGTTGGTTATATCTATTGTCATCACCTGTAGAATCTTAAAAAAAGTAGGGCTGAAAGGGACCTCAGGGCATCATCTAGTACAACTGCCCTCAGGTTGTTAGTCAAGAAAGGCAGGACCATTCTTACCTAAACACTCCCAATTAAGGGCCTTTTAAACCTGATCTTAAAATCTTACTAAAGTGGAGAGTCCACAAGTTCTCTGGCTAACGTGTTCCAACACCTAACCACCCTCATAGGGAGAAAGTTTTTCCTAACAGCCAACCTAAATTTCCCTTGTTGCAATTTGAGACCATTGCTTTTTGTTCTGTCCCCTTTGACCACAGCGAATAGTCTAATTGCCATCCTCTTCATAACCACCCTTCAGGTATTTGAAGACTTATCAACTCCTCCCTCATTTTTTCTCAGTGACACTCCTACTAACACAGCCCACTATTGTTCTTGGTCCTTTTTGCCACCAGAGCACACTGGTGGCTCACATTTGTATAGTCCACTATAACTCCCAGGTCATATTCAGGAACCTAGAATAATGCTCTTAGGACTCCTTCTAATGGTCTCATTTTTCTTTGTAGGCTATGGAAGCATGTAAAGATGCAGGCTTAACAAAGTCTATTGGAGTATCAAATTTCAACCGCAGGCAACTAGAGATGATCCTGAACAAGCCTGGCCTCAAACACAGACCAGTCAGCAACCAGGTATGGCCCCAAACGGAGCCTTTGATCCATCTGAAAAATGTATAATGGTGAGGGTGCTGAGGCAATGCATATACTTCAACATATAGGGGGTTGTGTATACATCCATGCGACTCTCTGCAGGTAATACACAACTCCATCATACCACCAGACTTTCCTTCCTAGCCTGAAAGTATGCTACTTTTACTTCCTGTACTAAAACCAGAATCTGTCCCAGGTTCTAAAACAGGGTTGTGTGTTGTGTGAATGCTGGGCCAATAAAAACCTTGTCCATAAATCTTAGCCATATACCTCAGGTTCCTGCCTTGATTCAAGAAGGCTCCCAGCACCCAAGACAGATGTACCACTACCCAGAAACTAATAAGCCTTAAATGGAGTTATAGATTGACCTTGTTTAAAAGCAACTCAAAGCACAAATACAAGCATAGGAGATACTGTGCCATCATGAGCTCTTTGTCTGGTCAAAGGATCTATCTAAGGCTAAAGAGCCAAAGAATTTCTATGCCCTTCCCATGCTCCCTGTATTCTGTGGCGGTAGAATATCTGACTTTACTACTGAAGTCAGTGGACAGGTCTGAGCAAAACTGACTCTATGGCCTACAGATGGAAACAAATGGCTAATCAGTGATGAATGTAAAACATTGCCATCTAGTGTGGAGGGGGAAACTTTGAATTGAGTGGGTTGGGGTGGAAGTTTTCAGTTCATCTCCTCAAAGAGATACCCAATGGCTGCTCTCTCACATGGTATGGTTATCCCTGCTAGTAGCATCAGAGGAGAGCTCGGCAAAGACTGAATGAGAAGGGGATAGCTAACCCTTTTAGCTCTTGGGGAGGGGCCCAGAAATGCATACTTAGGTTGGAGTGAAACTAGTAGAACAGCATAGGTGAATTTTATTACTGTCCTTGTACCTGTTCTCTACCTGCATTGTAGTTTTATTCCCGATTAGGGTTGTCATCCTAAACACCTTTCACCAGCACTAGAATTCAGGTTAAAATATCAAATGCTACCTTTTTCTATCTGGAATGCCTATTACCTTACCTGTTAAGTCTACATCAGTGCTGCATTCTCCCTCAGGCCAAAAAAAAAAAAAAAAAAAAAAAAAAAAAAAAAAAAATGAAACCCTTAAGCACAAACCCTTAAGCAATGTCTGTTTTAACTTCAGGATGTTATTATCACCATATTAAAACAGAAGCTGCTCTATTACAGTCTGTGGGAATGACTCCCAGAGGCTGAGAATGTAGCCAGAAAAATTCTGTGGGAGAGTGATACACAATAGTAGCAACATGGGAGGGTAGAGTCTGGGTAAATGATGATGATGATGATTGTGGCATGGTGTGGTCTGGGTTTTTTCCCCCCACTCTTCCTTCCTTTCTGTTGCTGACATAAGCTATTACCCTTTTCCCCAGTGGCAGTCTAAGCTCTTTAAAATCATGGATATAAAGCGGAGAGAGAGAAGTCCTTTGCTGTCAGAAGGACTGGCCTGCCTTTTGGCACAGTAATCCAGTCGGTTACACGCAATTGTTAGGCAGGTTATACAGGGAAGGTAAGCTAGGTCAGCAGTTGCCCGCATTCTCTCAGTCTCTTTCAGATGCCAATTGCCTTGTCTCCTCCGGGATTTACAAAATTATTGAGCTATCTGAATTATTTATGAGAAAAGACGTTGCCCATCCTTAAAATAGTGCAACTTTTCTTTTTTTGTTAACCTGGACCTGTTCAGGATCTCCTGCCACTTTCTGCCTGAAGAAAAGCAGCGTAGGATTCCCCCAACCAACTGGCCCTGGATTTGAACGTTTGACCTAGGATTGATAATTGCCACATTCTTAACGCAGATTTTCCCCTTCTTTTCTGTTTCTGATTCATTTCTGGGACTATGGTTTGCAAATATGTAAAATAATCTCTCTTACCTGCCTGTTTTTGAAACTGTCTTTCTATTTGTTGCTTGGTCCTTCTGTTTCACTCACATAGGTTGAATGCCATCCTTATTTCTCCCAGCCCAAACTGTTAGAATTTTGCAGACAACATGAAATTGTTATTGTTGGATATAGTCCACTGGGAACCTCAAGAGATGAAACATGGTAAGCCAGAACTTCCTTCTCTTGGAAATACTAGTGTTGCTTGTAGCAGTGTTCATCCTATAAGAAGGTTGCAAATATCCACACAGATCCAGCAAAGGGTAATGTGGCTAAATGATTACAGTGGTGACTCCCAGCTTTCCACCCCTCTAGGAGTATTTGGAGCAGGCCTTCTCTCCTGGTAGTATTCGGGCTGAGGAGCCAAAGTTCCCATTTTGGAATATGGGTAAATTAACAACACCATGGCTTTCACTAAATTCTAGCCTCTCAGCTTGAGCTTGGGAATTCAAGCTCTGATTCCCCAATTCATAGAAGTAAGTGTTGGAAGGTCAGCTAATCCAACCTCTTACTCAAAGCAGAACCATCACCAACTAGATCATCCCAGCCAATTAGTCTCCCTTCTTAGTCTATCTGTGTGCTACCTCTAAAGCAAAATGGTCCCTTCACCTCACTATGCCACTAAGGAATGCCTGGGAGTCCTACAAGGAACCACCTTAGCCAAAAAAACCCACGATTGTAACACAGAGCATTTGAGATTGAAATGAGGTGGTGCAGGGTAGCCAAAATGACTTCCAAAAGGCCTTTGATCTAGTATCCCACAATGTCCTCACGAGCAAATTGGAGGATTGTGGACTTAACCCCAAGACAGTCAGGTGGGTTTAGAAACAGGCTTCAGGATAGGACCCAGAGAGTTGTAGTGAATGGATCTGTGTTATTCTGGCGAGAAGTGGGCAACGGTGTCCCTCAAGGGTCGGTGTTTGGTCCAGTACTTTTTAACATCTTTATTAACTATTTGGATGTGGCAGTGAAGAGCTCACTGGCCAAGTTTGTGGACAACACCAAGTTATGGGGAAGCATGGTCACACTTGAAGATAGGTTACAGAGACGGGTGGACCTAGACAGGCTGGCAAGTTGGGCGGATCAGAATCTGATGAAGTTCAACATTGAAAAATGTAAAGTGCTTCACCTTGGGATGACCAACCCCCAACACACCTATAGGCTTGGCGGCACCAAACTGACTAGCACCATGAATAAAAAGGACCTGGGGGTAATAATAAACACAGTATGAATGAGCCAGCAGTGTGATGTCGTAGCCAGTAGGGCAAATAATACTCTGGCATTCATCAATCAGTGCATCTCCAGCAAAACCAAGAAGGTGATTCTTCCACTCTACACAGCACTGGCGAGACCACAGCTGGAGTACTGCGTCCAGTTCTAGGCACCACACTTTAGCAAGGACATGGACAAGCTTGAGAGAGTCCAAAGAAAGGCCATCCATATGATCAGAGTCTTGCACAGCAAGCCATACGAGGAAAGGCTGAGGGATCTGGGACTCTTCAGCCTGAACAAAAGAAGGCTGAGAGGGGATCTGGTAGCAGCTGACTGCTACAGTAGGGGAGTACACCAAGGGCTCAGTGAGCAATTGTTCACCAGGGCACCCTTGTGGAAAACTCGGAGTAATGGCCACAAACTCCTGGAAGACCGATTCAGGCTCAACATTAAGAAAAAATTCTTCACAGTCAGGGTGTCCAGACTGTGGAATAAGCTCCCTCCAAAGGTGGTGCAATCATCCCCTGGAAATCTTTAAGAGGAGCCTGGACAGTCACTTTGCTGGGGTCACCCAACTCCAGGTGTCTTCCCTGCTTGGTGCAGGGGGTTGGACCTGATGATCTTGCAAGGTCCCTTCTGGCCTTACAGTCTGTGAATCAAACAGTAGCAGCTCCTATACACATGTGCAGAGCCTGCTCTGACATGCTGGAAATCCTGTGCATCGGAGCGGACTCAATTAATCAAGTATGCTGCAGCACGAAAATTGATGTGCTCTGACAGCCTTCCAAGTCATGTATCAGCATTGCCGCGCATCTCTGCACTGAAAAAATGGTGGCAGGGTGCTTTGAAATAAAACACATTCAATGAGGTTTAGTTCAAATCATGGGGACACGTGGTGATGCTGATACACATGACACACGAGTGCTTTTAATTAGTCCAGCTCACTAATTAAAGCACCTGGTGCCACGTCCCACAACACATGTAAAAATGTCCTAGGAGACCAAGTACTACAAAAAGACCTGACAAATGGAACTTATAAATGTTGGGAGAAATTTTTCTTCTAACCTTTATCTTGCTGTCCATCTTTTCTTCTTTCCCTACACAATTGTCCTTGTGGCAACTATTCAGTGTCTGACTTGGAAACAGATAGCAAGTACAAGGAAGCAGAGGTACAATGTCAACCCTGTTAAGCAACAGAAGCCTCATAATTATTTGAAGATAAAATAGGAGAGGTGGCAAGTCCTCTAGTTACAGTGTTGCTCAACACATGGGTTGCAACCCAAAAGTGGGTCATGAGAATATTTGAAAGGGTCACGAGCAAGTCCCAGAAAAGCACGGGTTTCGCCTTGCAGGCTGGCAGCATTCCAGCCTGCAAGGAACTGCTTGAGGCAGTTGGAAGCAGTGGGCACATGTGCATCTGCATGCACACACACGTGGCCAACATGCAGCGTCATGGGAGCAGCCCAGCAGCTAGATGCAGGTAAGTGTATGGGGAGGGGAGTGGGGATTGGAGGCAGGTCCAGGGCTTGGGGGGGGGAAGGGAAGTGGGGGGGGAGGAAAGAGTGTCTGCCAGCACTGGGGGAATATGACTGGGCACTGGGGCTGCATCAGGGCAGGGGTGGGTTGGGGGGGAAGACACCTGCCCCTCCAGCAGAGGTGGGGGGGGGTTGTCTTTCAAGGGTGCTGGGGAGCTGTGTGCCGGGTCCAGTACCCATCCTTTCAGGGGCAGGGCAGCCAGAAGACACTACTCAGGGTGCAGGTGGGGCCATGACCAAGCTGCCTGGCACAGCATGTGAGCCAAGGCGGGGGGGGGGGGGGGGGGGGGGTGTCACAGTCCTCCCCTCCTCTTCCTTCTCCCTCCAGCCCATGTTGGGGCCAGACTTGCTCCAGTGTCACCCACATAAGCCAGAGCCATTGCAGCCACCCTGCTGCAGCTGAAGTGGAATGGGAGCAGCTGGGGGCCCCTTCTGGCAAGGCTGGGGGGAGGGGGCAAAGGGCTGCAGGTTGGGAGTGAGTGGTTCCAGCATGGCCTGGGTGGGCAGGGGGCTGTGGGTCAAGAGTAAGGGGTACTGCTAGGGGGACTGTGGCTTGGAAGTGAGGGGCACCTAAGAAAAGAAGTCCTCTGTTTTGTTTTGTTTTTTATTCAGGGTAAACGTGTCTTCACCTCCTTTACTGAAGGACCCTGTGCTAAATGCCATTGGGAAGAAATACAACAAGACAGCAGCACAAGTTGCTTTGCGCTTCTCCATCCAGCGAGGAGTGGTGGTCATTCCTAAAAGCTTCCATCCAGAGAGGATCAAAGAGAATTTCCAAGTAAACATTTAAAGATAGAGGGAGAAAAAGAATTCTCTTTATGCCATGCTAAGGCCTACCAGGCCTGTAAACCTTGGGTATGTCAAAATACTTCCTACCAGCAAGCAAAAGAGCAATAGAGCCAAACACGAATATGGACAGGACACCAGGGTCTCCATGGCAGGTCAAAAGAAGGATGACCACCATCTTTACTCAAATATAATATGACCCCCCCCAATAATTAGATTATATATAATAATTATAAATTATTAATAATTATTATATATATGGAAACTCTATACATTTGTTATAATTATATATAATTAATAATAATAATTATATATATGGAAACTCTATACATTTGTTATAATTTTCCAGGTATACAATCTAATTATGGGTGGGGTTGCCTTGAATTTGTCCTCCCCCCACTGCTACAGCAGCAAAAATAAATGGTGGGGGGGGGGGGGGGTCAGGCAGCCCTCTTGCCCTCTGCCACCACAACTTTTTCCCCCCTGCAGCCCCTTCCCCTCCATCTTTATTGTCAGACCCTGCTTTCCTGGGCAAATTATAACAGATACCCATAGAGTTAGTTGATTCAGAATTGATGCATTTTACCTTTTTTTAAATTGCTGCATGTTTTAGCACAGGTACTCCATAAATACATTTTTAAGCAGGACTTTTGTACCTACTTATGTATGGTACAGACTATGCATGATAATAGTCCAGAGGCAAAAGACTCATGATTTAACATATAGGTCACTGGGCTGGGCCCTATCAGAGTCAACAGCATTTCAAGCCATAGCTCAATACTGCTTAGTATGTGTGTGTGCTCCAGGTACCCCACACGAAGGATCCAGGTGCTAATTACCTCCCCTACATACATTACTGGAACTGGGTGTTCTTGTCATGAGTCCTGGGATTCTCCAAAAATTTCTATGCAAATGAGGTACAGGGCAATCCGATCCAGCCTCACCTCATACAGAGCAGTATTGGCACTGGATTTGTCACCCAGATACCTTGTTCCAGGGAGACCCAAACCCCCAGGCTGACCACAATTTCTCCATTTGATAATAGGCAATTTTTCTGATACACAGGCAAGGCAAACAATTCTATATCTACCAGTGATAGTGCTGTCACAGAGGGAAGGCACATCTGGCCAGTATGAGAACTTCACCCTATGGTTTTTTCTTGAATATTGGATGTGAGCAGTCTGGAGGTTGAGGGCTGAGGCCCACCTTGAAGCAAGCTGTCTAGAGCAAGGATCATCAACATTGGAGTGGGGGGCCACTGTAACAGGGCTTAGCTCCAAGCACAGGCTGCTTCCAACTGAGTTCTCACTGCAGCTACTATCGCTACTCCCAGTGCCACCACTGCCACTGGCTCTGTGGACCAGATAAAATGGCTCTGTGGGATGGACCGAGCCCACAAACCATAAGTTGTTGACCATTGGTTTAGAGGAGTTGGCAGGACTGCCATGTTGTCCTTATGAGATACTGAGCTTGCCCAGCACTCTAGAAATCTGAGAAGTCCTCCCCAGAACTCAAGGGTGTCTTATAGCAGTGCAAGTGAGAGCAGATTCTTACATTATCTCTATGTTTCTGAACCTTGAAGTATTTTAATTTTGGGTTTCTCATTAAAAGAAAGATTTCATCCTAATCTCTTCTTCACTAGATCTTTGACTTCTCCCTGACTGATGAAGACATGAAGGAAATTTTAGCTCTAAACAAAAATGTCCGCTATGTGGAGTTGCTAATGTAAGTCCAAGTAGAATTTGCATTTGATGTGCATAACTGAAAATTATTTACTTTTTACATAAGCCCTGACATGCCAACATTTCAACACACACACCACTACCTTCTTTTTAGATCTTCTGTCAAGATGCCGAATGTATGTATGAATGTCAAAACGCTATATAGTATAGTAGGCAGCCATTGATCCTTCTGGATCATGATGTGCATGTGAGAGGTCACCAGAATCTTTAATACATAGGCCTAGGCAGGAGCATGGAGGAGTGGAGGCTGCCCAGACCTTCCATCCCTCTTTTATGTTATCAAGATAGAATCCAAAGGCCAGGCCAAGTCTCGATGCTCAGTGCCTGTGGTTAAGTGGCAGACAAGGTTCCTTGGGTGAATTTGATCTCTTTTATTAGACCAACCCAAATGGTTGGAGAATAGTTATTAAGCAAGCTTTCGGGTTCAAAAACCCTTCGTCAGGCTAAGGACGCTGCAGCAGTTGGTGTGTGTCCTGGATGGAATGAAAAGTAAACAAGCCAGGGGCTGGGCTGGGCTGGGCTGGGCTGGGGAGTCAGTTGCCAGGCAGATTGTAATGTATCAAAAATCCAATGTCTGTGTTTAGTCCCTGATCTCTAGTATCCAGCAGGTTGATGAAATGGAGCTCATAGGCTCGTCTCTGGGATGTGTTGTGTAAGTTTCCCTTGAGGATCAGGACTGAGAGATTGGAGAGAGAGTGGCCCTCCTGTGAGAAATGTGCCCCCACCGGTAATTGGGTGTTTCTGTCTTTGATGGATTTCCGGTGTCCGTTCATTCTGGTGCGCAGTTGTTGTCTGGTCTCTCCTACATATCTTCCATCAGGGCATTTGGTGCATTGGATGAGGTATACTACATTCCTGGAGGTGCAGCTGTAAGATCCAGGGATGCTGATGGCTCTGTCGTGGGGTGTAGTAATAGTGGAGGTGGTGGAGATGTGGGGGCAGGTTTTGCATTTCTTGTCATGGCACGGTCTGGATCCTTTTGGTGTGTTCTGGGGCTGAGGAAGTTTGCTTCTTGTGATGAGGTTGGCGAGGTTCGGTGCTTGTCTGAAGGCTAGGATGGGTGGCTCTGGGAAGATCTTTTTTAAGAATAGGGTCTTTTTCTAATATGGGTTGCAATTTTTTGAGGATTTTCCGTATAGGTTCAAGGGATGGGTGATAGGTCATAACCAGCGGTGTGCGATTTGTGGGTGTTTTTCTTCTGTACTGCAGCAGTTCTTCACGTGGTATCCAGGTGGCTCTTTCAAACGTGCGATCTACCTCTCTGGACAAGTGTCCTTGCTGGATGAAAGCCTTTTTAAGATTGGTGAGGTGGCGATCCCGGGTGTTCTCTTCAGTACAGATGCGGTGGTATCTGAGGGCTTGGCTGTATATCACAGCTTTTTTGGTGTGTTTCGGGTGATCGCTGGTTTTGTGCAGATATGTGTGTTGGTCTGTGGGTTTCTTGTATACTTTGGTCTGTATTTTACCCTTCTGGATACTGATCATTGTGTCTAAAAAGGGGATGTTGGTGCTGGAGTATTCTAAAGAAAGTCGGATGGAGGGATGGTGACTGTTGAATTTCTGGTGGAACTCAATTAGAGATTCTTGGTTCTCACTCCAAATGATGAAGATGTCATCGATATATCGTAAGTACAGCAAGGGTTTGATGGTGCATTTCTTGAGGAAGTCTTCTTCCAGGTGGCTCATAAAAAGGTTGGCATACTGTGGGGCCATTTTAGTGCCCATAGCTGTTCCCATCGTCTGGAGGAAGTGTTGATTATTAAAAGTGAAATTGTTGTGTGTGAGGGCGAAGTGTATAAGCTCAGTGATATCTTTGGGTCTGTATTCTGGGTTGTAATCTTGTTCCTGTAGATACGTAAGGCAGGCATGGATGCCATCCTGGTGTGGGATGTTGGTGTATAGGCTGGTAATGTCCATGGTGGCTAGGAGTGTGTTGCTGGGAAGGTGGTCTATGTTTTTAAGTTTCCGTAGCAAGTCTGTGGTGTCTTGGACAAAACTTGCTCTGTGGGTGACAAGCGGTTTTAGGATGGATTCAACAAAACCTGATATTTCCTCAGTTAGGGTCCCATGGTTGGATATGATAGGTCTGCCAGGGTTCCCTTGTTTGTGGATTTTAGGGAGCATGTAAAAAGTCCCTGGGTTAGGTAGTGGGGGGTCAAGGTCTGTAGTTTTTCTTGTAATCTCGGTGGAAATGATTTGATGGTATTGTTGAGTTTTTTGGTGAAAAGGGGAGTAGGATCTTCTTGTAGTTCTTTGTAGTAGGTGGTGTCAGAGAGCTGTCTGTTGGCTTCCTTTATGTAATCCTCACGGTTTAGGATGACTATGGCTCCTCCTTTATCTGCTGGTTTTATTACTATTTGGTGGTTACATCTTAGAGATTCTATGGCCTTTTTCTCTGGTAGAGAGAGGTTGTTGTGGTGGCGCATGTTGCTGATTATTTCATTGTTCATTCTTTCCCTGAAGTAGTCAATGTAGCGGTCAAGGTTAGGGTTTCGTCCACTGCGAGGTGTCCAATCTGATGTTTTTGGGGGTTTTTTGGCATTGATCTTTTCTTGAATGTTGTCAGAGGATGAGTTGTCATTGGGAGTAGGTTTAGTTTGGTCGTGGAAATATTCTTTGAGGCGCAGGCGTCGGAAGAATTCTTCTAGTTCTCCACATTGAAGTATTTTATTAGGGTATTTTTCTGGACAGAAATTTAGGCCTTTAGAAAGGACAGATTTTTCAGTTTTGGTTAGCGTGTGTATGGAGAGATTGATAATATTTGTGGGTTGGTTGCTGCTTGCAGTTTCATCAAGTCTGAGGTTGGAAGGTCGTAAGGTGTTGGTGTTGTTCCTCTGATGGTTGTTTTGTGGCTGGGGAGCTTGTTCTTGGAGTAATTTGTCCCATTTCTTCTTTTTATGTAGGATGAATGCTGTAGAAAGTTTTTCGTAGTCTCTTTGTATCTGCGGTATATTGTCAGGGAACATGCATGGATTTCTATCTTTTAGGTTGTTGTAGTGTATGACGATTTCCTTCCTGAGTTGGTCTCTTTTGGAGTAGAGTAGGTGAAGTAGATGATTTCTAATTTTCTCTGAAGTTCTTCTGCATAGCTGTGCAGCATATTTGGAGTTGTGTGTAGTAGTCAGGGGACTGTAGATGTTTAGTCCTCGGGGAATGAAGTTGTGTTTCTTGCAAAGGCTTAGAAAATATATGTCGCTGTTGAGTCTGGCTTCTTTCTTTTTCATGTTGTACAGTTTCCATTTCAGACAGCTGAATTCGATATCTTCCATGTTGCAGGGGTTTAGGTTGTAGCCGTGTTGGTCTAAGGATATATAGTGGTTAAATGTGCATCTGGTGCGAATCCAACCCAGGTCTCCTGTGTGGCAGACAAGGATTCTACCACTGAACCACGCCAGCTGGTTTATATAGCTCAGAACACCCTTACACTACAGTCCTAGAACACCCAGAGATTGTTTGCAAGATTTAAATTTGCAATGTTTTTGTGTGTTTCGGAGTTTGGGTACACACACAGTACAAGTATACTTGTATCTCGTTTTTTGACCCAGGCCCATCTGTTCTCCAAAATAGCCTCCTCTTATATCATGGTATGGTGATTGTTCCAGTTGGGTAAAGAGCACAGGACAGTTTACTTGGGAAGGGAGCCGCTCAGAAAGTATCACAGGAATGGGTCAAATTCATAATCTTTCCATGGTGATATAATTTTTCCATTTAAATGGTGGTTTTTACTTAAAGCATCCCAAAATACTTTGCACTTCAGTCACAGATGCAATGTGTCATCACCTCTGAATTGGAAAACTAATGTTACTGTATGCAGTTAAGTCACTGTAAACAACAGGTTAGGACAAAAAGGAATTAAGAATTACTGCTTGAAACTTGGAATAAATATGTATAATCACTCAGACTAGCATCAGGCTGGAACATGAACATTTGCTAACCCTAGCCTTTGTCAGTTACAGTAAGGGGTAAGAAATTTGGTTGCTGAACCTCCTGTGAAATTGATTACTTTTAGTGCTCTCCAGCCCTGAGTCATACTTTCCTATGAGACAGAGCAGAAAGAATGTAGCTTGCTAAACCTCTAAAACCATGTCCTCTTGCTCCCCTCCAAGTGCTGACCGTGCCTGAGCTTTTGTGGTCTGAAACTTAGCACCCAAAGTAGTATTACTGTAATTGTCAAGTTTCAGACAGACCCAATTCATAAGAAAGTAGGGTTGGAAGGGACCTCATGAGATCTAGTCCAACCCCCTGCTCAAGACAGGCCCTTTCATATCGACTAAACAAGTATCTGTCTATCCTGTTTGTGAAAACTTCCAGAAATGGAGATTCTGTAATTACTCTAGTTCTATTTTTTTAATCCCTCCCTCCTTTTTATTATCTTCTTGGATTAGCTCTTTGTCTCTTGATAAGAATGATGCCACAAAGAGCAATACAAACTTTAGGACTGCAAGAACCTTCACAATGTTGAACAAGCTTAAGTCAGGAAAATAAAACTGACCAGTTAAACATTGCTATTACCAAGGTATCATAAAAGGTAGGGCAGTGTGGCACTTTGCCTCATTCAAAGAGGTATGAGCTTTCATAGGCTGCACTTCCCTTTGCCGTTCCATAAGCTATAGCTCACACCTCTAGGGAGTAAGATAGTCTATAAAGGTGCCCCACTGCGCTGCCTTCTGTCCAGTTCAGATAAACACAGAGGACTGCCTCTCTCTAAAACGTGAAGGGAAAGATGAGGTAGATTAAAAAAGTGCCCCTTATGCAGTTCACCTTGCACTAAAATCTCAGCAATGTTCTTTACTCGTTGAGATACAAGTCACTGAATCTGGGGATAGCCACGCAGTTGACTTGCAGGACGTTTCTAATGAACTGTTCTCTATCCACATTTGTCCTGGAAATTCTTAAATATAACCACTATTAGAAATTGTTTGCAACTGCTATTAAGTAAAAATCTTAGGTTGTAGATATTATTCAAGCTTTTAGTGAGAATCATCATGAAAAGTAAATCTTGGCTCAAATGCTTGACTATTTTTGATCAGTAAAGTTAGGGATGACCATGAAATATGCAATGCAATTAACATCTGGAAAAATCAAAACTGACAAAAGCAAGTATGTGTTTCTGTGTGTGTATAAATATATATTTCACAATGCAGAAATAATTTGAACCCTTAGGAACATTCTAGAAAAACTGAATATTTCTGACCACCATAATATTATTCATAAAATTACCAGATTTGTGGGGAAAGAGGCTAAACTTCAAGGTTGAATAATTGGAACAAAATGAGCCTACCATAGAAAGGGTGGATTTACCTCATGTTCACCTGGTAAGATAGTTCTTACACCTTCCTGAAGCATCTGAAGGCAAGTCCCATTTCAGCCTACATATTGGACTAGTCCTGATCTCATCCAGTACTACAGTTCCCGTGTGAAAATGTCAAACAAAAATTGAAATGACAGGCCTTTTTGAGATCAACATTTTGTACAAGCATCTTCATTCTGTTGTCATAAGTAAACCCATAGTAATATGATACTGTGCTAACTTGACTTTAATCAGAAATTTACAGGTATTTGGCAGCAAATCTAAACCCTATTCAAATAAATTTTTATCTTAAAAAAAAAAAAAAACAACTTTGTTTTTCTGCTGGAAAATTGCAGTTTTTTAGCGTCATTTTGACATGAATGCAGGTCTGCCTGAGATATCTCAAGCTCCCATTCTCTTCCCATTCTATGCTATAGACCAGGCTTCCTGACTGGACTAAGTGTCAGATGATGTGCTGCTGTGTCAGTTTTGCTGTCAAGTTATCACATGACCCCAGAGCACCCTCAGAATTTGGCAGCTGCCTAAACTTCTTGCTTTTACTGGTAGGACTTGTTGGTCAGGCCAGCACTTATGGGTCATTATCCACTGTGTTCTGAGAAAAAAAATTTTTTTACATAGCCAGCAGGAAGACAGGGAGTGTAGTCTATCCTCCAGATTTTCTGAGACTAAAAAGGGAAACCTAGAAGATACTTGTGCTTACCTACTCTGCTGTTATGTTTTTTTTTTATAAAGATCCTGGACCTGTTTAACTTTCCTAGATATACACTGTTTGTAGTGGCCTTGACAGTCAAAATAGACTTGAAACTAATTGCAATCCCCCTTCATCTTAACTGGGTCACTTCAAAGTTTTCTTACAGCCACGCCATTTGTCTCGCTATTAATTAAGCAGGGCTTCCACACCCAGGCTGAGTCACTGCAATTTAATTAAGATGGCCAGGTCTGCTTTGGATGCAGAAACCCCGTGGAAAAAAGGACAAAGCCAAACCAGACCTGCCCATGCCAGTTCAAACATCATAAGCTGAAGAAATTCAGATTTTTTTTTTAAACTGTTGTTTTTGACTCTTCCTCAAGTTTGACCAGTATTTAGATGCCAGCTGAGGGGCATTATAACCATCCATCAACCAAGCACTGAAAGAATATTTTCTGCATAAAACTGGAATAATACATATTTTTCCCTATTTTCTGCAAAATTCATAGAATTAGGCTCTCTTAACACAAGTACAACAACAAACTGCCAGCCACAAGACAAGTAAGGCAATCTTCTGGGTAGCTTGCCCTCCCCTAATTTAGAGGGACCACCTGTAGCGGCAAAAAGGTTAGTTCACTTTTTCCATGTCTCCAGCTTGCCCACCAAACTGTTAGTGCCAATGTTGCATTCTTTGGAATGAATACTGGCCCACAGTGAACTAAGCAGACATATACATGCTGTCCTGCAAATCATTTCATACAAGTCAGCGAAGAGCATGTGATAACTTCCCATTTGTCAGCTTCAAATTTTAAGGTCTCCATTACTGCATTAACTGTCTTTTTTTCTTAAGCTTGTTTGTTTGCTCCTAGTAACACTACATACTCCATTAGTGCCCAGGTGACTGCAACCAGATCTGTACAAGTCATTATGTAGCTGCAGCAAATTATGTTTAATATTAATAATATTTTTATATTAGTATTTTGTTTCACCTTGTATCTTTTCTCTTTTTCTTCTTTTATCTGAAATCTCACTGCAGGTGGCAGGACCACCCAGAGTATCCCTTCCATGACGAATACTGAGAATAAAGCATACCCAAAGACATTCTCTCAACTCAGTAGTGGGGATTTGTTCAAACTTACCTAGTATAAAATGTGGAGCTTTCATTGCAAGGGGAGCCTTTTAAGATAATATGAATTAAAGCATGAATTGTATTACCTCTACCTTGTCTCTTTAAACTTTGTTTCTAATTACTAAAAAATAGTTACATTTAAACTACTAATGTGTCCAAACCTTTTCAGCTAAATATCCCATTCCTTGAGAATATGAAGTCTCTAAAAATAAAATGGAGTTCTCGATTTATATATCTTGAATGGCAGTTTAGGCCTCCTAGATCAAAATGTTTGCTTTATGGTAGACCATTTTCATTTGGCTTTGGAGTCATAGATTTGGGCTTGTGGCATTGGAATAAGTTCTGTCCCAACAAAATACTGTGAAAGTAATAATGCTATGTTTAACAATCAGGATTTAGTGCAAGATGATTAGTGGATGCAGAATTTACTTCAAAAACCTCTTTTTTTCTTTTAAGAAAAAAGCTTCAGATAAATAAAGTAAGTTTCTTATGTGCATATGCATTCTCTTCTGCTTTATTCCAGTGAGGAAAAACCCTCACTTTTGAAGACTGAAAGTCTCACTCCTTACCTCAAGCTAAGAACATGCCTCTCAAGAGGATAGCCAGTCACTTCAAAGTCCTAAAAAACCTCTCAAATATTTGTAGCATCTTGACAGATACAAATTCCTAACCCAGACTTCCTGCTGAAGGAAACATGAATTTTAAAGGGGTGTTTGTTTTGTTTGTCATTTTATACTGTACTTCCCTGTGAGAGTGTGGAAGATCTGTAATTACAGCAAATAGATTACAGAAAAAGAAATAGAAACAGATGGACTGAAAAAAATCTGGTTGTATATAGATAGGGCCCTTAGTAGAAAAAGTTCCTATTATCTCAATTTTTGAAAATTGATTGTAGAATAGTGGCCTGAGTAAGAGGATTCCCCAGTCCTTTCAGTGTGGATTTTTGTTTCCAAAGTCAGTTCAATTAGGAAAAATGCAGGCCACCTCAGCTCCACATGCATGTAAAAGAAAAAGTTTTCTTTAGGTAGCACAGAAAATTTAGGTTGAGGGGGGAAATAAATTTAAATTAAAAAAAAAAAAAAAACAATGAAAATAAGAATCTATAGATTTCCACAGGAAAATGCTTTGACTTTAATATGCAAGATGTATATTGTATATGCATAGGGCTGCTAATCCCTTTTTTTGTGGATTAGAGAAGCAGTGACAAACTCTCTGTGTAGAAACAGTTCAGAAATAGAGACCCTCTGCCACAAGCAGTGCTCAAGCCAGATTTAGCAGGATTCTGTTTTTTTCATTTTGGAAGAGACTTCAAATTGGCTGTGAGGTGCTAAGGGGTTTTAGCATTCTCTGAAATCCTGGTGATGAGGCCTGTCTAATAAATGTTTCATCTGACCTCGTTCTCACTAAATCATCATTCTTAAAAATCAGTCTGAATGCAGATGATGTTTGAAATTCAAATCTTCCATGGATTGAGAGCTGGTAAAAAGATGGGAAGGAAAGGGTAGAGCTAAATAGTCACTTTTCAGGATGGAAGAAGGTAAAAAGTGGGGTTGCCCAGCAATCAGTATAGGTTCAACATTTTCATCAATGATCTGGAAATGGAGGTGGCTCAGTGAAATCTCCAGGTTTTCAAAATTATACCAAACTATTCCAGGTAGTCAAAATAGTTCTCAGAAAAGTGTCAGCTCAATGTACAGTGGCAACCAAAGATGTTTGGCATCACCAAGAGGAAAATTGAAAACAAGACTGAGAAATTCATTGTGCTATTATACAAACAGCACCCACATCTCGAGTACTGTGTGCAGGTCTGGTCTCTGCATCTTTAGAAGACTAGTAGAGTTGGAGAAAGTACAGAGAAAGGCAACTAAAATGATCAGGGGCATGGAGTAGTTACCATACCAGAAGAGACAGGTTTAAAACAAACAAAAGAAAGTACATTTTTATGCAACACCCAGGGCGTGTCTACACATGCAAATAAGTACAACTAAATTTAATGAGCACTGAGTTTTGACAAGTGTCTACACATGCAGAGACCTGGGACTAAAGTTAGTGCACTTGGCACTAAAGTTAGTCCCAAGTCCCTTTAGCCTTGCCATGTGCTCCTGTGGTCACCAAAGGGAGCTCCAGCCTCCAGCCACAACACTGCCAGCACTTGGCAGTCATGTTGAAGCCAGACCCAGTTGCCAGCACCTGGCAGCCATCATAGTTTCATAGATGCTAGGGTAGGAAGGGACCTATTAGATCATAGAGTCCACCCCACTACCCTGGGCAGGAATGAGTACTGGGGTCAGATGACCCCAGCCAGGTGTCTGTCCAATCTCCTTTTAAACACCTCCAAGGAAGGGGACAGCACCACTTCTGTTGGAAGCTTATTCCATATTTTGACAACCCTCACTGTAAAGAATTTTTTTTCTGATGTCCAATCTGAATTTGCTCTCTTCCAGTTTGTGGCCATATTTCTAGTTACCCCAACAGGCACCCTGGTAAACATTGTATCCCCTATTTCTTGCTCCCCCCTCAATGAGTTCATAGGCAGCCACGAGATCACCTTGTGGAGGCTGAAAAGGTTCAGGTCTCCCAATCAGCCCACATAGGGTTTTTTCTGTAGGCCTTTAACCAGATGAGTGGCCCTCCTCTGAACCCTCTCCAGGCCATCCACATCCCTCCCGAAGTGCAGTGCCCAAGACTGGATGCAGTACTCCAGCTGCAGCCTGACCAATGCTGCACAGAGGGGAAGTATCACCTCCCTGGACCTGTTTGTGATGCACCTACTTATGCAAGAAAGGGTGAGGTTAGCTTTACTTATTACCTCATCACACTGGTGACTCATTCATTTTGGAGTTGACTACAACTCCGAGATCCCTTTCTGCAGTTGTGCTGCTTAGAGTGGTACCTCCCAGGCTATAGGAGTGCTGATGATTCTTCCTCCCCAGGTGCAACACATGACACTTATCCTTGTTCAACTGCATCCTGTTCTGTTCCACCCTTCCCCAGCCTGTCCAAATCAGCCTGGATTTGCTCCCTGTCGTCTAGTTTGTGTACCTCCCCCCATAGTTTTGTGTCATCAGCAAACTTGGACAGGGTGCTTTCTACTCCTGCATCCAAGTCACTAATGAAGATATTGAACAGTACTGGTCCCAGGACAGAGCCTTGGGGGACTCCAATGCCCACATTTCTCCAGGTAGAAACCGATCCGTCCACTACCACTCTCTGGGCACGTCTCATAAGCCAGTTTCCTACCCACCAGAATGTGTAATAATCTACATTGCAACTGTTTAGTTTATTTATAAAAACTGGGTGTGACACTATGTCAAAGGCCTTTTTAAAGTCTAAGTAAATAACATCTACCTCTATTCCCTCATCCAAGCATTTTGTGACCCAGTCGTAAAATGAAACCAGGTTAGTCAGGCAGCATCTGCCTGCTATGAACCCATGCTGATTGCCCCTTAGCATCATTTTACCCACTGATCTCTCACAAATATGATCCTTAACAATTTTCTCAAAGGTCTTGCCAAGGATAGAGATGAGACTAACCAGCCTATAGTTATCCAGTTCCTCCTTCCTCCCCTTCTTGAAAATAGGGAACACACTGGCCCTTTTCCAATCCTCTGGGACCTGTCCTGAGCACCACAAGTGCTCAAACAGTTGTGCCAGCAGCTTTGCTATGACTCTAGCTAATTCCCTAAGTACCCTAGGATGAAGATCATCAAGACCTGTTGACTTAAATACATTCAACCCCGCCAGGTACCCCTTTACTAAGTCAGCTCGAACAGTTGGTGGGTTGGTATCTATACTGGTCTTACCTAAGGTCCCAATGGGATGCATATTTGTATTCATGTCCAGGAACACGGATGCAAAGAAATCATTTAGGTCTGCCTCAGCCATCCTATCCGTTACCAGTTGTCCTAGTCCATCCTCAAGGGGCCCTAAGTTACCCTGCACCTTCTTTTTGCTTCCAGTGTACTTAAAGAATGACTTTTTGTTATCCTTAACTTTTGCTGCTAGTCTAAGCTCCATTACTGCTTTGGCTCTCCTCACTGTTTCCCTGCAAGCTTGAGCCAAGCAGGTATACTCCTCCTTGGTGGCAGCCCCCTGCTTCTACAGCCTGTAGGCATCTCTTTCCCTCTAGGCTCTCCTGGATTTCCCTGCTCCACCAAGAGGGTTTCTTTGCTATCCCCGGTCTTGGAAACTCCAATCCCCAGACAGGCTTTTCCCTGCCCAGGAGCCACATGCCCAACACGGGCAGCACACACCAGCTCCCTCTTTGCCCACCCTGCCTCCCCATGCCAGGGCTACTCCAGCCCCTGCCAGCAATGCCCAGTGCCCCGCTACTCCAGCCTAGCCCCTGCCAACGACGACTAGTGCCCTGCACTCCTGCTGGCCATGATGCTGGTCCTGTTGGCCCCAACAGGCACCCCCTGCCCAAGGCCCTGAAGAGCCATACACCCACCAGTGGGAGCCAGGGCACCAGCTGCAGGAGGCTCTGTCCAACCCTCTCCTCCTGCACTCCCCACTTCAGCCTAGCTGCCCAGTCCCAGCAGCATGCTCACGGCACACGTTAGAACAACAGTTTTTATTTCCCTCATAGCCAATAGACCTCTCTCCCTCCCTAACACAGTGCCCCTCCACCACCCTCCCTACCCACCACCAATAAAAAACCCATTTCCCAATGTGGAACTATATACAAGAGTCTCAGTCTTTAGATGCCAGAATGCGGGGCTATGGGGTGGGGGCAGCATAGGTGGCAGAGTCCAGGGGCAGGTGCCTAGCACCCTGGATGCAAGGCATTCCCCTGCGGGCCTGGGGACAGTAGCAGCAGGTGGTGGGCTCATGTCCAGTGGCAGGTGGCTCCCCCTCTGGCAGCTCAGGTACAGAGCCAACATCCCCCTGTGGTCCCATGGCTGGCCCCTCTGCACCTTTGCCTGCATGGCCTCCAGGCAAGTGGCAAGGCTGGTCCCAGGCTAGGGGATGCAGTGGCCAGGAGGCACTGGACATCCTCCCGGTGGGGCCAGTCACAGACCAGCTATGGGGTGGCAGGCGGGCAGGACCCAGGGGCCCTGGGCTAGGGCTGGGCAGTGGGAGACATGGATGCAGCTGCCAGAGCAAACAGGTTGTTCAGGGCCTGGCGATCAGTATCCCCATGCTGCCAGAACTGCTTGAGGCACTCCCACTCCAGAGCCTCCATGTGGGCCCAGTGCTCCCATTGCACCTGGTCCTGTGCCTCCATCTGGGCATCATCCTCCACCCTCCAGGCCTACTCCCATGCCTGTTCCTGTGCCTCCTGTTCCTCTGCCACCGTCACCAGCCACTGGAGCAGGAGCATCCAGTTTTGGATCCACTGCTGGCACAGGCAGCACACGTAGAGGGCTCCAGTAGCAGATGGCAACACTGAAGCAACATCCTCACTGGGGCTGGTGGGCTCTCCCCCATGCCCAGATGTTGGCCCTGCAGAAGCAAGAGACAGAAGGCTTTTGTGAGAGTTTGCAATATTTCAGATAAGATGCTCTGCGCATCAGGGGCCATGCACTGCCCGGCCTCAAATCAAGAGTTGGCTGTGCACAGGTGCCCAGGAACCATGATAAGTTTGGTCAGGCAGGCCCAGGCAGCCACCAGTCGAGCCCCCCCATCCCCACTTACTCCTCTGGGCCTGGCGGCCCATTGGGTGCTGGCCACAGGCAGCCCGCCTCCCCTTCCCTCTTCCCAGGGAGGGACAGGCCAGGCTGCTGGCAGCACTTGCTGCCACAGCTCCAGACCCCACTGCCCTGGCTCTCTCCCTGCAGGCCAACTGCCCTGCTGCACTGCCACCCAGCCCACAGAACTGGCTCGGGGCACATGGGGCTCCCAGACAACTGGGGTGAAGGGCTGGCTACAACCCTGCCCTCTCCACCCAGGGGGCCTCTCCAGCAAGGTGCCCCAGAGCCCTCCCCCTCCCATGCCACCGCTGTTCCCTGAGCAATCCCTGCTGCACATGCCCTGGGCAGTGCATGTTGTGTTGTTCATGCAGGCTGAGGGATGCCCAAGCCAGTACACCCTGCTGCTGCTGACCCTCCTGGTATCCCGGGCACACCTGCACTCCTCGTTTAGGACCCTGAGCTATGACCATTCAGGGTTGCCCAGGCTACCCTGCAACTTCTGCTGCTGTCTGGACAGCTACTGGTAGCAGCACAACATTTCCCTGCCCCCCACTGCCAAAGAGGACATTGCCACCAGCATCAGTGCCTTCTTCAGCATGTGAGAGGCCTGTGCCTGCCTAGCTGTAGGGACACAGGTTGCTCAATCAAGTTCTGAACTGTGTCTTACCTGTCTGCATACGGTGCAGGAGTACCCGGGACCAGGGGAAGGGACTGGGAGAGCCCTCCCCCAGTGCAGGACTTACCACATGTCCAAGGATGGAGAGGCTGGTAGCTCAGTGCAGGCCACCCCATCAATGACAGCAACCAGCTATGCCTGGTGTCCTTGGCTTGCAGGTTGCTGGGGGCAGCCCCTCCCCCCTCCTCCAAGGAGGGGCTGGTGCTGGTGGTATCCTGGCCAGCTGCTCCTTGTGGTAGAGCCTGGAGGTGTAGAGAGAGGCAGCTGCTGGCCAGAGCTCCCCAAGCTGCTAGTGAGTGCAGCAGCTGGGGAGATGGATGGGGCAGGGTGCTGAACACCTGAGGGCCCCTCTCCTCCAGGGAGGTCAGGGTGTGTTGGGGGACTTGGCCAGGTTCCCCTGCTGGTGTAAACTGCAGGGTTGCAGCCTGGGTCCCGGGGTGCCAAAATCTGGAACAGTTCCTACATAAAGGGCATGGTCTTGAACGAGCTGATGATTGTGGACAATCACAGCTACCCATTGTGGCATCAAGGTCTTGACCTTGATGCTGCACTGTCTGGAAACACCTTTGATTGCACATCCTGCCTGACAGGGCCTCATAGATGTGGGCGGGCGTTGGAGCACCCACCACATATGAACTGCCTCTGGACCTCCGCATCCCCCCAGAGGGCCATGAGGTCACCAACCTCCTCCTAGCTCCAGTTGGGGCCCCAGGTAGAGAGCTCAAGCGTGCACACATGGGTGAGGCCAGTACTCAATGGTGAGTCCTCAATGGGGAGGACCAGCTCTCTGGGCCCCTGTGCAGCTGGTCCCACACAGCAGCCACAGGATCTGCAAACAAAGGAGAGTGCTGGGAGTGATCAGCAGCGGGGAGCAGGTGCTGGCCCTGTTGCCAGAAACAGCCAGGCAGCAGCCCTGGGGAGATGTCAGGGCTGGGCAGAGGGAGCAGCAGGCTGCAGCCCTCTGCAACACTCACCCAGTACCATACATAGTTCACCCAGGGCCACCAGGAGTCTTTTAGTATCGGGCCCCCCTTTGCCAGAGCAAATGATAATAATAATAATAATAATAATAATAATAATAATAATAATAATTGGAGAATGGAAAAAAGTTACCATTTTGGGGCCCCCTTTCTGTCTGGGCCCAATTTGCCCATGCTTGTGTCCATCCCTACACTCTCCCGTGGCCAAACAGGAGCTCCGGCTAAGGGACAGGACTGGCCATGGCATCCTGTGTCCTGCCCATGGGGGCACACATGGCCTTCAGTCCTCAAAAGGTCTTGTAGTGTGTGCCCCAGGGCACAAAATAGCCACAGGCTTTTTATAGCCTGCAAGTAGAGACTGCCACAAAGCAGCCCAGCCCTGCGGCAAGAGGGGCTGGCCCCTTAGTGGCTAGGTAGACACAGCACTAAAAAGTTAGTGTCAGGTCGCGTCTACACATGCATTAATACGCTTTAACTAATTGCACCTAAATTTGATACCTGTATTTACACATTAAGTTAGGCTAATGCACATTAATGCATCTCGTGTAGATGCACCCACAGTTAACTTGTTGAATTCATTACCACAGGAGGGGTAGAGGCAGATAACATGCCCAGCTTCAAAACAGGGGCTAGATAAGTTCATGGTTGATAGATCTATTAATAGGTGTTGAACAGAACAGTTGGAGATGTTACCTCTGGCATCTCTAAACCAATAACGGTGGGTGTCAAACAGGGTAATAAATAAGGAATAGATTGATCTGGATATAGCTGGTTCAGTGCTCTCCTTATAAAGCATCAGAGACAGGATTATTGAGTTCAGTAGACTATCAGTCTGAGCAAGTATGGCATTGCTTACATTTTTAATCAGGGTCCCTTCATTTTGCATAGTAAATGTGACCAAGGATGCATGGATACACAGATGCATGGAGTCACAGATCTGGATGACTGAAAGCTCCTCTGGTCCCTATGCTGCCAACACAACTTTTTCCTACAGAATTCTCCTGTTCTATAGGCTTTGCCCAGCTAGAAAGGGCACCATGTCTCATGTATTCAGTGATCCCAAACTTTAAAACAGCACAAGTGAACTTTAGTTAAAGCACTCTTGCTGCCATTTAAGTGTGGGACACTGAATACAGGGGATGCTGTTGGCACTTTAATTAAGTGGCTCCCAAGAGTCACTCTAATTAAACCCCTCCCCCCATACACACCCATGGAGCATGTGTAAAGACATCCTAAATGGCTCTGATGAAAAAGATTGTACTTCTTCCCAGGGGCAGACTTCCATAATTTTCATTAGTTATTAAACTCATACCAACATCTGGGTTCAGCCTTCCCTTTACTCAGTTTCAGAGTAGTGTTGCCCATTATTCTATATTTTGCCACAAAAATAAAAAGTTTAGAGGAGGGAAAGCAACTAGCTCTTCAGGATGGGAGCCTGGGGAATACATTCTACTTGCAGCTGCACAGAGAGGGAAAAAACCCACAAAGATGGAGTCCACATTGACGTAGTAGATTTCAGAATATTATTTAATTCCTTGCTTGGTGTGAAATAGGTTTCTGCTACACAATCCATGTAGCTCTGCTCCAGGTGGAAAGTGTAGCCCTGGAAAAGCAGAATCAAGTGCCTGCTATCCCAGTGACTACACATGACAAGAATAGACCAACTATGTACCAATAAAAGTTGCTTTACTACTCAGTAAACTGACTAGTAACTCTTCCAGTGTGTGGGAGGGAATGCCAACCAGACCAACATCTGCTTCCACTATCTGCGTGTTTAATGGTTTTTATAGCCAATAATACACAAAAGAAATCTAGTCCATGTTATAAAATCTCTTTATAAACCACTCTTATATAGGCCAGACCCAACAGCTGCTCTGTGCTGGCCAAAATGAACCAAGGACATGATCGTGGGTTTCTTTATTGGACAAGTGTTCACATCATTTTTAAGGGGCTCAATTCATGAGTATCTTCCTGATAATCTGCACTGTTTTTGTATGCTTAGGTAAGCGATACCAGGATCTGGGGTAGACAGACAACCATTTCTCCCAAGGCAGTTTATGCAGTCCTTTCCCATCTTAAGTGGTGGGGTACCAACCTGTTTACTTTGAGTAAACATCTACCATGGTGTAAATGGCAGACATGACATCTACACTTGTGTAACTCAGGTTGGTGTAGTTTGACCCATTCCTTATCCCGGGACACTTTTATACCAGATTTACTATTTCACTGAGAAAGAGTTCTACTAATTTTTGCACCCTAAAATGAAGCCCATCTAACAGATCCTTCACATGTGCACAAAATGCTATCATATGCACTAGAAAAATTAGTAAAAGACTAATGGTAATGGTCAATGGGATGTGCTGCATAGGTACATCCCATCCACCTACGTATCCATTAGTCTTTGGTTACAAATTGTGCCATTCATTACAAAGCTATGTTAAGATCAAAAATCCTGTAATGAGTGCTGTTCATGTAGCAAGTGCAGAGTAGGCAAAGTTCAGAGAATGACAAGTAGCATACAGTCTGAATATTAAAAAAACATTTTGTTATAAGAGGAAAGACAGATAACATTAATCATTAGTCATGGAATCCAGACACTGCCGGGGTTCAGCAGTGCTGAACACAGGCAGGCACGGCTCCTCCCCACACAGTTCACACAGGCTACATACAGATACAGAAGCCGTTTCAAAAAAGGAAATGTTTCAGAAGGGCAGCAGTCCTTATATTCAAATTGCTACTTGTGGACAAACTCAGAACAATCCAAATGTAGCAAAACCACTCCAACTTTAACCCTGGATAAAGCAGTGTTAACACTGGAGCAGTTTTGCTCTGTTTTTATGCCCGTGCAACAATTCGAAGGTAACAGCTGCTGCCCTATTGTCTGTACCCAAACATAGGAAGACAACAGGATAAATAATAGAAAAGAAAAAACAAATATATGATCATTTGCTTATATGGATAATTGAAACATTGAAAGAGGTGAAGCATTTTTGCGGGGAGGGTTTTGTTTTTATCTGATTGGTTAGTTTGGGGTTTTCTTGGTGATAGTGTTTTGGTTTGTTTGGGGGGGGGGGGGGGTTTAATAAATAAAATGAAATCAGCAAGCCCGGATAGCTCCTCAGTCTGAGTACTGCTGCTGGCTAATTTTTTTGTAGACCTAATTAGCATAAGTTGATTTAGAAGAGGACTTTGGTTGTGGAGAAAGCAGTGATCTTTATAATTAAGTGAAGATTTTAAAGAAAGATGCTCAGAGAGCTCCTCACATCTCAGTCACTGTACAAGTTCTGTCATTTCCATGATGCTCCGTTTTCCATAGATAGCTATGGAATAGCATCAGACATCCTTCCCTCCCCACCCCTCAGACACTTGGAAGGACTATTATAATACCAGTTTAAGATCTGAATCTTTCCTCCAGCGGAATACATTTAATACATCTCCTCTCCTATTCATGTGAATGGGCTTCAAGGGTGGGGGCGGAAGTCTCTTTCCTTACTACACACAAAATGAGGAAAGCTGAATTTTTTGCAGCAGTGGCTGGGCTCAGCCGATGGAATTTATGCCCAGCTCCACAAACTCAAATGAAGGTTGAGGTGCATAGATGCATCGCTTTGATATAGGTTCATTTTCAGATGGCATCTTTTAAGGCTAGCCTGTCCCCATGCTTGTTCCCTTTTGTTGATTTATAAGCACATAGGGTTCTGCAAATATAGAACCAGCTCTAGATTATTCCCCCTTGAACGAGTCACCATAGTGCTAGGCCTTCCTGGTGCTGGTCAAAGGCCTTATCGAGGAGGTCAGAATCACAGCCTGTGCTGCCCAGAATGACAGGGAGGACACTGTAAACAACTGCTTGTACCAAGGTGACACATATCAGGGGTTAAACCCATTATTCTCAGCCAGGGTGCCAAGGTGCACTGGGGGTACTATGAGATCTTTTTAAGGATCACTAGGCACAATTAGTGCACAATTAAACCTCCACACGATTTACAAAATAAACCCAGAGGTTTCACATAGGAATCCACTGTGTCAAAAATATTCTGACCTATTGTGGTCTTTCCAAGTTCTCTGCAACAGAACAATTACTCCATTATAATTTTTCCATAGTCAAAGAATGAGCAAAAGCTAAGAGCTGGCATTTTCTGAGAAGTGCCTGGAGTTTTACGAGGTTGAAAACCACTGGCTTAGGCACTGAGTAGAACATGCCCAGTGCGACTCTTCCTGGGACAAACATAAAGGATTCAATTCCTAGCAAATTAAATGCAAGCATATATGCCTCCTGCCAGAACAAAGGCTCAGCCAGATTCTTAGTAGGACAAATTCATCTATTCCTGGCAGGACAAACTATTGTCATTTGTTCCAAGACAATTTGAGAGAGACAGAGAGAGTCTGGGAAATCAGATGAAACCCCAGAGTGGATACATCAGTGGGAACAAGGTATTTTGCCATCAGGTATTAGCCATCAGTGTGTGCACGCATGTGTGCACACACACACAGAAGCATAGAAGAAGCCCCTAAAAATATCACTTTTTCTTCAAGTTAGAGTTTCAAAATCACACAGTAACAACAAAAAAAGAAATGCAAATAAGTGATTTTTTGGTTCACGTGGCTGAATGTTTTAATGAAAGGAAAATTGAAAGCAAAGATATAGAGCTGTAAGGGGATTTGGATACCTAGGAGGTACAATCAATGCCACCTTTAGACTCTTCAGTCCAGGGTTTTGTACATATGCTTTCTAAGAGAAAAACCAAGGTTCACACCCAAATCAAGTAGCAACAGGATTTGAATCCCAAATTCCCACCCTTAGAAAAATGTCTTGGCAGCTGGAATATGGGGAACTACCCTCAAGTACTTTTTCTTCATTTTCTGAATGGGATTAAGAGTCCCTCATGAATCTCGCCCCACCCCCCCACCGGCACCCCAAATCAAAATGGTTTATTTTGGAAGTACTAAAACAAGTGGTTTGGCATGTCCATTTTTTTTTCCCTGAAACTGCCCATTTTGGTAAATACATTTTGCCCAACTCTAAATATAGCATTTGATTGAGCTTGTGTATTACATAAGCAATGTCTATGAATGCTGTATTTTCCCAAAAGGGCATATCTGAAGGCCTCACCTACACATTACATTTTATGCCACACTCAACATGCTAACTGTGGCATAATAGCAATGGGCATTTATACACGTACCTTTGTCTGCTCTCACACACTGGAAATCCAGTGTGTCGGAGCAGACTCGATTAATTGAGTCTCCAGAGCACGCAAGCTGATATACTGGGCCCTGTGTCACATGCATTTGTATAAATGGTGAAATGCACATCAGTGTGCAGAAAGTGGCAGCAGTGTGCTTTTGAACTAAAACACCTTTGATGTGTTTTAGTTCAAAAGCACTTTGCTGCCATTGTCTCAGCACTGACATGCATTTCACCGTTTATACAAATGCACATTCTGTGGCATATGCATGTGTACAAATCCCCAGTGGTGCGACATGTGCACTCAATTTAAGGTACCATAAAACGAAACATGAGCCATAAAAATATTCCATATATTGCAGAAAATTTTTATAGCTGACTTGTATGGGGCCTTAAATTCAACGTGTGTCATGTCCACACAAGGGATTCAAGTCCAACAATCAGCTGATTTTTGGTACCAGCCCCCAAAACTATCCCAGATCCTCACCTGGGCCCAGGGCTGCCCTAGGAATGGGGGGTGGGGAGAAGGGGTTCAGAGACTTCTGACACAGGCTTCCCCCACCAACAGGCTCTGATGCCCTCTGCCCAGCAGACCCGCCTGAGCTACAGGACAGCATGTGGAAGCCCTTCAGCCCTGTCCGACCCCCAGGCTGGAAAAAAAAAAAAACCCAAGCAAACAATCAAGCAAACTACACATACACAGCTGATCGCTGCGAACCTAACATGGGACCACCCAGGCCAACAATCAACTGATTATCAGCCTCAGGCCCAAGAGAGCACAGGGTTCCAAACTGACCCCAGACTGCCCCAGGGCCAGGGCCCACCCTGGGTTTCCAGCTACTACAAATACCCTATCCCCAATCTGCTACCTTCCTCCCAGCCTTCAGGAAACCTTCCTAAATTTACAGCTTAGATGAGCAGAAACTCCTCTTAATCCAGAAGTCCCAGCCAGAACGCCTGCTCAGGCCTCGGCACTAGATTTTCCAGGGATTGAAGTGAAGCTAACTAGTCTGTAGTTCCCTGGATCCTCCTTTTCCCCCCTTTCTTAAATATGGGCACTATGTTTGCCCTTTTCCAATCAATCATCGACGACCTCTCCTGATCACCATGAGTTTTCAAAGATGATGGTCAATTGCTCTGCCATCAAATCAGCAAACTCCCTCAGCAACCTCAGGTATATCCTATCCAGCCCCATGGAATTGTACACATTCAGCTTTTCTAGGTAGTCCCTAACCTGTTCTTTCACTACTGAGGGCTGCTGACCTCCTCCCCAAACTGTGCTGCCCAGTGCAGTAGTCTGGGAGCTGACCTTGCCTGTGAAGCCTGAGGCAAAGAAGGCTTTGAACACTTCAGCCTTTGCTGCATCCCCTGTCACAAGGTTGCCTCTCCCATTCAGCAACAGACCCACATTTTCCCTGATTCTCCTCTTGCTACTGACATACTTGTAGAAACCCTTCTTGTTACCCTTCACATCCCTTCTTAGCTGCAACTCCAATTGCCCCTTGGCCTTCCTGATTTCATCCCTGCTTTCCCAAGCAATGCTCTTATATTCTTATATTTGTCCAAGTTTCCACTTCTTATAAGCTTCCTTTTGGTGATTTAGTTTACTGAAGAGTTCCTTCCCAAGCCAAGCTGGTCTTCTGCCATACATGCTAGTTTTCCTGTGGCTCAGGATAGTTTGTTCCTGCACTCTCAGTAAGGCTTCCTTAAAGTACAACCAGCTCTCTTGGACTCCTTTCCCCCCCCAGACTGGCCTCCCAGGGGATCCTGTCCATCAGTTCCCTGAAGGAGTCAAAGTCTGCTTTTCTGAAGTCAAGGTCCTTACTCTGCTGCTCTCCATCCTTCATTTCCTCAGGAGCCTGAACTCAATCATCCTGTGGTCATTGCTGCTCAAGTTGCCATCCACTACTACATTCCTCATCAATTCTTCCCTGCTTGTGAGCAGCAGGTCAAGAAGAGCATGGTCCCTAGTCGGCCGCTCCAGCACTTGCACCAGGAAGTTGTCCCCAACACTCTCCAAAACTTCCTTGATTGCCTGCGCACTGCTATAGTGCCTTCCCAGCAGATGTCAGGGTGTTTGAAGTCCCCCACAAGAACCAGGGCTTGTGATTGGGGAACTTCCACTAGCTGTTTGAAGACAGCATGATCTACCACTTCCTCCTCGTCTGGTGATCTCTAGCAAGTACCCACCGCCACATCACCCTTGTTGCTCTCCCATTGAACCTTTACCCAGATACTTTCAACAGGCTTATCGCCAGTTCCATACTGGAGCTCTGACCAATCGTATGGCTCTTTTACATAAAGTACAGCTCCTCCTCCTCTTCTTCCCTGCCCATCCTTTCCAAACAGTTTATACCCATGACAGAGCTCCAGTCATGCGACCTCCCACCACATCTCTCTTATTCCAATCACATCATCATTCTGTGACTGTGCAAGGACTTCCAATTCTTCTAGCTTGCTCCCAAGTATCCCCCTGCAGTCTTAAGCTTCCTGTCTCTGTACTGCTGTTTCTCCTGGCTAATCTAATTTTTGCCTCTCCACGCTACAACAGTCTGAGTCTTAATAGGCATTTTTTACACGTGCTCTGGGGGTGGCAGGGGGTGGCATTCTAATTAGAGAGCCTCCAAGAGCCATTCTTATTAACGCGCTGCAGCATCTTGTGTATCAGTCTTTAAAATAAACTGTATGCCTTTCTCCAAGATAGGTAGCTCAAACAGAAACCAGGGGCCTGATTTAAAAAAGTACCAAGAAAGGTGCATGGGAAGCAACTGATTAGCAAAGGGGGACGGCCCTCATCAGGGCCTTGTGGATAGAGGGATGCTTTTCTGTTGAATATCCTGCAGGCTGCAAGGAGAGTAATTGTTATACAAATCCCCTTTCTTAATGTTGACAGGCTGAGGTACAAAAAGGACCTGAAGAAGATGATCCACTGCCAAACACTATCCCCTCCCAAACTTTGGGCCCTCGACTCAGGCAGGGTGACATTTGCAGGCTGTTGCGAAATGTATCATGGGGAAATTATTCCACTCATGCCTGGAGCAGAACTCTAAATTAAAATAAAGGGGGTTTGAATTTGCAACAAAGAGACACCAAGTGGTCGTTTTTTCCACACCAAGTGGTCCTGGGAGCCCTAACTCAAAATAATTACGAGCAACGTTCACAACAGGAGAACATCTCTCAAATAAGATGTGGATTGAAGCAGAAAAATAAGGAGGAGGGAAAGGAACGCACATGCACACAGCTTGACATGGCTGTCTGCTTTTGTCTGCAATTTCCAAAGCTAGCTGGACAGAAACATCAAGCCAGGATCCACTGGCAAAAGATGGTACAAATCCTGCCTTGGGGCAAACACTGAATCATTTACAAGTAACATTGTCTCAAAGTGACCACATGCAGACAGCAAAGGAGAGGGGAAAGGGTTTAAAAAGAGTACTTGTAGTACCTTGGATAGGATTCCACTCTCTCAGTAGTCAGATGCTGCGGGCGCGCTCACCCCAGTCCAAACTTCCATACTACTTAGCCAAAGAAATGCTGCTGCTCCTCCTCTCCTCTTTTATCAAATAGCTCACCGATCAGAGCACTTCCCTAGGATGCGAGACAGCCAGGTTCAAGCATCTCCTCTGCCTGAGGAAACTTGAACCAACATCTCCCAGGATCCTCAGGAATAGGTCTCCCTCCTGCCTCCTTTAAAGTTGTCCCATGTTTTCCATGAGATTCTTAAATGAAATCCTTAAGGGAAAGAGAGAGTGAAAATGATTTTACACACCCATGGATAGGGCACTCCCGTAAGGGGGAGACTTGTGCTCCAGTCTTTGCTCCAATTAATCTTTAATATTAAAATCCTGAGAGCTCTGCCTACTAGAACGTGCAGTCACTCTCGCACATGGTCTCTGTGCCCTTAGAGAGAACAGCAAAAATACCACAAGTTGCAAGTGCCTGTGAAAATAGTCATTACTTCACAGACTTAATGCTAGGGTGGAAAGTGGTAAGTGGATTTACAGTTTGTTTCTTCCTGCGATCAGAGAAGAAACAGGAAGAAAGCTTGCATTTGAAAAGCTTGCATTTGAAAGCTTGAAAGCTTGTCTAACTTTATCCCAGCTACATAGTTGGTCTAATAAAAGATATCACCCTAAGAAAATCTTGCCTCTGTTAACATGATGACTGTAACAGAGTGAGAGACTCATGTTACACAAGGAATCCACCCCTAACAGAAACCGCAGAGGCTTGAACAAGGGGGCTCACAACCGGGGTAAACAGAACTGGCCAGGGCAGCCATTTGACAAAAAGGAGAGTAGTCAATTAATTAGCTGCAGGAGGGACTTACAGTCAGGGGCAGATTAGCCTCACAACCAGGTGTTAATGAAGGCATAAGGCAGCAGCGACAAACCACTATGGAAGTAAGCAAGCCAGCACAACCAGGGAACACCTAGATCAAGTCAGGGGAACAGGGCTTAGAGCGAGATGGTTGCAGGAAAGCAGGCCATAAGATACTCCAAAAGCTGGGAGCGACTACGGTAGGGGCAGCCGTCAGGCCTGTGGGGCAGAGTCTGGAGGCAACAGGAAAACAGCTGCATCTATAATAATACGTTCCCTTGGAACTTGATGATGGGCCCGAGGAGCACTACCAGCAAGCAGAGGTGGAGGAGAATCACCTGACCTGAAAGAGGACGGGGCTTAGGGAATCTAAAATCCCAGGACTTTGAACAAAAGGGGTTGGGCCAGCTAGCAGGGGGCTAGGGACTCTGTTGGAAATGGACATGGGTGGAGTGACTGCAAGAAAAAGGGGGAAAAGCTTCATGCCCAAGTGAATCAAGGGGAGAGATTTGTCAAGAGCTGCTTGCAATGAAGGCCCTGAGTGAAAGGGGGTTAAAGGACTGGGGTAAGAAGTTACTTATCCAGCCAGGAGGCTCACAGTTTAAGTTTATCCAGCATGCTTATATTTTAGTTATAGCTATAACTGATGGACCCCGTAGGGACTAGAAAGGGGAGGCTTGGAAGTCCCAGGGTGCCACAGCAGCTTAGGTCAGGGGGAAAAAAAAGCTTGGCCAGCCTCATCAGCAAGGGCACTTAAAAGCTGAGCAGGTGCCTCTGCCCAACAAGATGTGGGCAGCCTTGCCTGCATGCTCTTCCTGCTGCCAGGACCAGGTAGCCATTCTGTTTCTCTCTTTGCTTTCTGATCCATTCTTCCCTTTTTTGATGCTGTAAGTTTGCAGTAACCTCCTCTCCCCTTCTGCAAAGGGAGAAGATTGGGTATTGTCAGGCAGGAGGGGCTTGGGGAGCTGTTCCCCACCCCCCATTTATCAAGGTACATGCGAATGGGCAGAAGAGGTTGGAGGGGAAAGTGTTGTAAATACTCGGGGGGCAGGGGGGGGCACTAGTCTCTGCATCCAAGCAGCAGGAGATGCTACAGGTTTCCCTTGCTTTATGCTGTACATGTGTTCCTGGAAAACAGCGCATAACTCGAATTCACGTAAAGGGAATCTCCACTTTACTATGTAACCAATAGGGATATGTTCCAAGACCTCAACTGTACTTACCCCCAGGCCCATTTCTACCACTTTTACAAGACAATTTTGGTACTCGCCAACAGCAAACAATATGCACAAGCGCAGGGCACTATAATAATGGGAGTGGCAATTACAGAAACACGTGTTGCAGACAAGCAAGGAGCACAGATCCATGCTGGAGACTATATTTTGGTGTGCGTCACTCCCACAATGCACTGCACAAAGCAGCTGACTGCAGGCTTCCACCACACTGATCGCATAAGAGTGAATTTACCTTGCATATAATGAATTTTTGGTATAAAAAGGGTCATCGCATAAGAACAAATCTGCACATACAGAACCTGCAAGAACCTGCAGAAAGTGAGGGAAACCTGTACAGGTTTTTGTGCTCAACTGGAGGCTGAGCAGAGAAGGGAGCTCCCAGCACCCTGCATGTGATTGCTTCCCCTCTGCCAAGAAGGTGGGCCCCAGAAAAAGCCTCATCCTTGGGTGGGCTCAAACCACCAACTTTTCAGTTATGGTAACTGCCAAATATATTGACCAATGGCACCCACAGCAACAGCTGAAAGCCTGCTCCCCCCCGTGCACGTACAAGTTCCTCTGCTTTATATCTACTACCTCTAGCAAGGGAAGAGAAATGTCCTCAGCACAAACCCATCTGTCCACAGAAAGAAAAAAACTGCAGGGCCCCCTGGACCAGGGACTTCTCCATGCCATGGGCAGAAGGGCCCCGTGAGTGACAAGTGTGGCCTCACAGAACCAAACCCGCTAGACCAGCTGCTGCAAGTGGATGAGGAAGCCAATGCGCAACTTGGGGGCTGGTTTCCTTGGGCACACAGAAGGGAGCCTCAAGTGGCTGCCCCTTGCAAGATTGCTTCAGCAACCCTTCTGCATATGCAACCCCTGACTTCTTCAGCAACTCCCCCGTCCTGCTGAGCTCCCAATGCTGGGGCCAGGGCTCCGTGGGACCTGAGGGCTAGGCCCCAGGGGACTCTACCTTTTCCATGCATTTGCTCTGAGCAGGACACCATTGATTGATTTACTCTATGAGGTCACCATATCTGGGGTCTCTCATACTCACATATCCTTCAGAGAGCCACTGGTTCATAGATTCATAGATGTTAGGGTCGGAAGGGACCTCAATAGATCATCCAGTCCGACCCCCTGCATAAGCAGGAAAGAGTGCTGGGTCTAAATGACCCCAGCTAGATACTCGTCTAACCTCCTCTTGAAGACCCCCAGGGTAGGGGAGAGCACCACCGCCCTTGGGAGCCCGTTCCAGACCTTGGCCACTCGAACTGTGAAGAAGTTCTTCCTAATGTCCAGTCTAAATCTGCTCTCTGCTAGCTTGTGGCCATTGTTTCTTGTAACCCCCGGGGGCGCCTTGGTGAATAAATCCTCACCAATTCTCTTCTGTGCCCCCGTGATGAACTTATAGGCAGCCACAAGGTCGCCTCTCAACCTTCTCTTGCGGAGGCTGAAAAGGTCCAGTTTCACTAGTCTCTCCTCGTAGGGCTTGGTCTGCAGGCCCTTGACCATACGAGTTGCCCTTCGCTGTACCCTCTCCAGGTTATCCGCATCCTTCTTGAAGTGCGGCGCCCAGAATTGCACGCAGTACTCCAACTGCGGTCTGACCAACGCCCTATAGAGGGGAAGTATCACCTCCCTGGACCTATTTGTCATGCATCTGCTGATGCACGATAAAGTGCCATTGGCTTTTCTGATTGTCCTGAAGTACCCTTTGGTCAAATGCAGCCAGCCAAAATCTGAATCTTGTCCACATGGCTTCAAGCTGCTTAAGGGTGCATTCCTCTGTCATCCTGCTGCTGTAGGAAGAGGTTCATATTGGTGGTGGTGGACTCTGCTACATAATTCCCAGAGGCAGCTGCCCTTTCAAACAAACACAGAAGCTGAGACTGGCCCACACCCTATTTACTGTTTCTACCCAGGTGAGCTTTCCAAGAGAGAGAGTCTCAGACAGAGGGCAAATTTCATGTTGCTTCTGTTTGAAGAATTGTGGAAATTGTGCAGGGGTAACATAGCTGAAGGCTGTACCCTCCCACCCAGAGATTAATGGTTTGGCGGAAAAATGTAATAAAACTCTCAAATCTATGTTATAAACATATACAACTAAGAGGGTTGGTGACTGGGATGCAATGTTAACATATGTAGTCACCTACTCAAGCCACAATTGCATGATTCATTGAAATTGTGAAATTGGGCAATCTCTGTGAAATCTGCAGAACCCTCACCCCCTTCCCCCCAAAAACTTATTAAAAATAAAATGCTGGCTCCCCAGTGGTAGCCAGCAATCCTTCCAGCCATGCAGCCCGGCATGAAAAGGGCTGCCAACGCAAAGCTGAACAAGCAAGACGACTGCCACCTCCCAGCCACCGCTCATTGGCTAAGGGCTGCTTATCATGCCTCTCTCCACCAATAAGCAATGAAGGGTGGGGTCATATAGCAGATAGCCCCCTCTACCAATTAAAAGGTGGGGGCAGGGCCAGCAGGGCTCCTCAGATTAACAGAGGCATGATATGGGGGAGGACATCACAATAAGCCCATGAAAATGATTCAAAGACTGGGTGCTTCTACACATGCAATTAATGTGAAAAACTCCAAAGCACTCCAAAGTTTATTGCTGCTTGAACACGTGCCTGGGAGTGCAGCATGGTGGGTCTGGTCCCACCAATTTCGGCAGACCCACCAATTGGGCAGCATTTGACAAAACCTTTGAGTTATGTATAGGGACTTATGAGATTCATGGTTTCACACATTTTGCAGAAACCATGAATCCAGGATTGTTTGTGAAATCTGCAAAATCAAAAAAAATTAAGTTAAATGCTGGCTCCCCAATGGAAACCAGCAGTTCCCCTTATCTCTCCTTCCCCCAGCCAGGGCCTCTCTGCCGAAGGATGGCATGAAGAGCAGCCAGCAATCAAGATGGCAACCACCCCCCTCATCCCTCCTCCCCCCACCCCGAGCCTCTCTGCCAATCAGTGGTGAGGGGTGGGAGCCTTTCCACCAATCAACACCAAGGGGCAGGGCCACTACAAAATGCCTGCAAAATCAGCTCCGCCCATTGCATGTAGGCCATGAAAAACCCTTCATCTTGCCGTGATTTAGGTAGGTCCTTAGTTATGTACTGTAGGCTGTGAACATGGTCAGTGATGGACACACCACACTAAGAGGTACAGACTACAGACCTAGCAAAAGCCTGAGTCGTGAATGATACATGCTTACGCTAGTATACAAACAGCAACCAAGAAGTTTGTATTTAAATCATAAGCAGTAGCCTGGAAAAGTACAATAAGAGTCTGTTTATCAAGCCAATAATATTAGACTAGGCCAATGAATAACTGCTCTTTGAAAAAGTGTGTAGCAGCAGCTAAAAGTTTTGCATTTTGATAACAGCAGCTGATGTTTTGCCTTTTGATAGCAATGGACTTGTATATAGTCAGCTAGAACCCTATTGCAATAATAATGTGTTTTGGTTAACTTATTGTCAGCTGTGACCACTTTCAAAAAACTTATGCTAAAGTCGCAGAAGTATGGCTAGAGCAAGCAACAAAGCACCCTTTGTTTGCTGCTTGTTCTGGAACAGACCTTTGCAGCCAGTCAAACTGGCCTGGTCAGCAACGTAAAAGAAACAGAACATGGCAAGTAGCACTCCGAGATGGTGAGGGAAAGAAATAAGTCTTCGTCCAGAATTGTACTTTTCACAAGGGCACAGGCCCCGCCTAATTCACATCTTCCAAGCCCATAGAAAAACTAGGTCGGTACAGTTCTCGAAGTCTCAGTGAAATAAATGTGAGCAACACCAATCAAATTACTTTATTTAAATAAGCCACACACAAATGTTGAGGAAGTTTGGGGAAGACCTCAGCAAATTCAAGACAACCTGCTGCCAACCTGCATACCAGTTTCCTCTTCCCTCCTGTGTCTCCCCCAGCAGGTATAGGTGTGCTGTTGCAAGTAGCTAGACATGCATGGAGACAAGTGCTTATTCTTATGTTTTGGGATATAAAAGGTGGGGTTACAGACCTGTCACTTGCCTTGTTCCAACTTTGGTGATAGTAGTACCTTACCTGCTAAGAGGGAATAGAGGATTGTTGAGAAATGTGATTGTATCTTGATTTGGGGTGTAAAAAAAGGGGGGGCATGAGAGAAATCATTAAAGGAATTGTAACTGTCTCTGAATTCTGTCTAAGCTTGCAACTAAGTCCTGATCATAGATGGACTGTAGTCTTAAAAGACTTGTAGAGAGAAAGGAAGTGCCAGGAAAATTTTTTTAAAAAGACAGGCCATTTTGTCCACGGCGATCAGTCAGTCCCAATGCTACACTGACTGTTGGAGTACCTTTGATGTAGTAATAACTTTTCTCCATTATTCCTGGTCTTTTGCAATCCTTGTACAATCAGTTAGTTTTAATCCTGTCCAGACTTTGATGTTTACAGACCAGCTTGTCCTGGGTCTTCTTCCTCCTCTTCATCTGTCTACTGCACTCTACAGGATGATGCAGGCAAGGGCATCAGGCCTTTTATTGTGTGTCCAAACCATTTTTCTTCTTATTATTTCAAGCAAGGATTCGTACTTCTTGTCCGATTTGATCTTTCATAGATTCATTTGTTCCATGTGCAGTGTAGGGTATGCATAGAAGTCTTCCGAAACACCGTATTTCAAAGGTCTCAATTTGCTTTTCCAGTGCCCTCATGAGTATTGAGGTCTCACAGCCGCAGAGAATTGTTGAAATGACAACAGCATATAGTAGGTGGAGTTTTGTTTTCACTGTGATGCTGCTGATAGTCTAGATTTTTTTCAGCTTTGCTGGTTCTTCAATTCTTGTTTTTACTTCTTTTTCTGATGCAGCATGTTCTGTAGTGGTTTCTCCAAGGTATTTAAAGTGTGTTACTTTTTCTAGCTTCTCATTACCAATTTTTACTGATGCTTGTCTACATCACTGATATCCAAGTAGTATTCCTGTGGCTGAGTATTAATTATCCTGTTTCAGTCTAACCTTCTGATATTCCAGGATTTCCCAGCTCTTTTCACCCCTCCAGGTACTACATTTTGGCATTTCTTGAGAATGTCCATATTTTATCCCAGCTTTAAAGAGCCAGAAGCAATTACCATATTTTCTCATATACCATACAACCCCAAATAAGACATACAACTTTTTGGAAAGGCAGAAGGAAGGGGAGAAGAGTTCCAGAATTATGCCCCCAAAGAGCAGCAACAGAACAATCTTCAGTTCACTCACCTTGCCTTTTCTACTCAGACAAAAAAACAAAACAAAAAAACCACATAAACCACACACACACACACACACACACACCCACCCCACTATGGTTTTAACCCTTTCACAGCTGAATTGTCACCAGCTCTTACCTGCTTAGCCAGAAGCTTAAACAATAGCTGTTGCAAAAATCTGTGAGTAGATCTAGGATTTTGAAAAGAGCTAAAAACAGTCTTCAGAGATGTGAAATAGGAAAAGCAAGACCAGGATCAGCTAATGGACAGTAAAATTACCCAGGAAAGGCTAGCTTGATTAGTGGAACATCAAAAACTTTAAAAAGGAGAGAGGACAGTTAATACCTGTTGAGTGAAGAGCAATTAGAGAGAATCTGGTATAATGAGCTACAAAGTCAATTGACTCCCTAAGTGCTGCTCAAATATACATGCCACTGCTGTTTGAAACTTTGGGTAGAGCAGGAAACAAAGGGCGTTGTCACAACACTGTTGTACAATCCCCCCCCCCCCAGCTACTGGAGAGAAGAGAAGGAAAAGAAGCAGTCATCTAATAGCATCTCCATTCTCCTATTCTATGCAGAATATCAGCTTCAGCATGCAAGAGATGGACACCAATTTTGGAAGGATAATTTTTTGTGTGGGAAGGTGCATGTGGTATGCAAGTAAATATAGTATGTTTCCCAGAAAAGCCACTCACCTTATGAAGGTGTTGCATGTACCACATTCATTTTCCATTGTCTAGGTACGTTGCAAATTTGAATTCACATGGTGCTTTTGCTGAAGCTGGAACCAATTTTACCTATGGCCATCTTGGGTCATGCTCCCAGCTTCTCAGATTCATCACCTACAATATCTTCAGATCAACTAAAGCCATTTTCAATATTTGTTGTGTCCATTTGAATTTCAGTGTCATTAAGCTTTGTTAGGTTTTGGTCAAACTGCTTTTTCCGTTATCTCCCCTTGAGCTGCAGATAGAGGCCACTGGTTCCAAAGTTTCAGCAATATTTCTCATTTAGCAGGAACAATTTCCCTTTATCATAGAGAGGAATCAAATTTAATTGAAAGGCTAATTTATAAAAGGTTCAATAATGCTTAAAGTAACATTCTCCATTCAAAAGCTGATCTCATCCAGCAAGAGTCACTTCTAATGATGCAGTGGCCATATGAAAGCCTGCTGGAAAGCATTGATGGATGTGGAGGTTCTAGACAAAATGGCATTCTTACTTCTGCCTGCATGGCCCCATTAAACTCACTTCCCTTATCCTTTTGATTAAAAGATTTTTCTGATACTTCCAAACTAACTATCCAAATAAATGCCATTTAAGAAATACAATATGGCCATTTTTTCTGGAGGGAGAAAATGGACAAACAAACAAAACCAAACCACTACCACATACAGAGAGAAAACATCCTTATAAATTATTTGGATGGCAAAGTTAGATTATATTTGGAGAGGAAGTTTCTGAACATGTGAACACTTAGAGCAGAAGAAAGAAGCCTGTGTTCTTGGCCATGGCTCAGACCGAAGTGTTTGCTGTGCTTGATGACATGTGCCAGAGAGAAATTCACATAAACAGTTCAGTGAAGATATTCAAACTTTCTTTTAACTGAAGTATGTTTTACACACAATGTATAGCCTCCATGTCCACAGTATTACAGACTCTTAAGCATATGTTTAAAGCTGCTACATTAGAAGCCAGCTACTTCTCAGAGTTTGGTTCCTTACCCCCCTGCAAAGATAAGAGCTTGCTAAGTATCTGGGGTATGCATAGCCAGAAGCAGCAGCACAGGGCTGCTGAGGTGCTCCAGCTGTTTGCTATAGCTTTTATTTCAGCAAGTACCTCTTCTCCAGGCAGTTATGTAGGACTGCTAATGAAGTCCAGCTGATTGGAGAAGCAGTGTCCCTTGAATTAAAATCCACAGGAACCATTTAAGTAGTTTGTCCTTAAGGTGGTTCACAAACTATGCAGACTGCAAACTTATCTGGAGCAGTCCAGGTTCTGTTGTGCCACAAGTAGCCCTACTGGGCGCATCCAAATGAGCACGCACATGCCTCTTGCAGCGTCTCAAACCCCTTTGAGATGTTGCAAGGGGCACGTGCGGAAACAAATGTTCCCCATGCTCCAGGGGTCAAACAATACCCTGGGGGGAAAAAAAGCAGGGCAGGGCACAGTCCCGAACCATACCCTAAAGCAACCGGAGGCTTGGTCCTCCACAGAGATGCTCTGGTAGCCAGCAAGAGCGTTTCTATGGCTGGCCCTTTCTCTGGTGCTGAAGCATGCTGCCTGCCCATGTGGGGCAGGCAGTAGTGCAACCTGCAAGGACCTGGACCCAACTTTGTGCTAGGTAAGTAGGGGGTTGGGGGACTGGGGGGGGGAGGGGACCATGGGGGAGGCCCCACCTGGCCCCAACTCCTCGTTCATTCCTGAGTCCCCCGTTCATGCCCTCTGCCTCCTCCCCACACTCACCGGCACTAGTAGCAGCCTCTAAGGCTGGAGATGATCAGGGGAATGAGCAGGAGGCTGGAGACAGCAGGGGAAGTCTCCAGTTCATCTCCAGGGGCTCATCTCCAGCCTCCTGCTCATATCTAGTCTCCCAAGACTGGAGACAAGCAGGAGAACAAGAAGGAGACTGGAGATGAGCAGGGGAAGGAGCAGGAGGCTGGAGACGAGCCTGTGAAGATGAGCTGGAGATTTCCCCTGCTGTCTCCAGCCTTCTGGTCATTCTCCTGCTCATCTCCAGCCTCCCAAGGAGACAAGCAGAGAATGAGCAGGGGGCTAGAGACCAACAGGGGGAGCTGGGGGGGAGTTGTAGCCATGCGGGGGAGCTGGGACCCTGAAGGCAGGGTAGTCTATGTGCTGGGGGGGGTTCTGCCCTGTGGGGGGCAGGGGACCCACCCCTCCTAAGTAACCCCTACACCCACAGTCCCCCCACAACTACCCACACACTGACCCGCAAACCCCCACCTCCCCCTCCACACCCACCCACATCCCCCCCAATCATGCACCCACCACGTGATAAGGAAACCAAAAGCAAACATTAAAACATATAGATATTTAGGATTTCTTTTATTATGACGCTTGAGACACTGGTAGGCTTCCAAATTGCTTTAACATTGTAGATATAGCAATAAAACATTGCCCAACTGATCAATCCCCCCACCCTTTTGTTCTAATTGTGGAAGACTGTAGATTTTGGGGTATTTTAAAAAGTGAATTTGGGATGGTGCTTCAGCAGTCTAGCTGACACAAGGGGCTAGTGTCCACAGACACCGAGTGATTGGGCCTCAGAAACTCCTGAGGACAAGTAGTCCCGAGCTGCTGGCCAGGGAAGGTTTTTATACTGCTGGGGCCACCACAGGCTCTAGCTCCCCCTAGGTGCAGATCCGGGAGAAGCCAGGCTGGGTTATTTTGCCCCAAGTGCCACAATTTGCTCCACAACAAAGTGCACATCTGGGCCTGTGCGCTGAGGCAGAAAGCCCCAGCTCAAATTTGCACCACTTCTAGTTGAGCTGCTGCAAGTGCATGTGCTTGCATGTGGGGGCGCACCCATTGATTTTACTAGGGCTGCTCCTAGTTGTACAGTTAAGCAAGAGCACGCATGTTTGCCAGATCAGAAACCAAAGATTTCCAGGATTGGACCCTTATGCAAGTAATTACTCATGAGCAGGGATCCTGGCATAGATCAGTGTTGTTTCATTTACATCAAAGAAAAGTGTGGGGTTGGGGTTACTTTTCAGTTAGAAAAAATAAATAAAATAAAAAATTGGGTATTCTTTAAGTCAGAGAAATCCAGGATCCCTGCTCATGAGTAGTTCCACTCAACACAACAACTGTACTTGCTGGGAATTGTAAATCTGTTCTGGGAGGGAAGAGGGCGAAGACTGGACAAACCATACATGCAGTCATCTCCCATTATAGTAGTTTTAAAGAGTAAACTGACTAGTTCGTAAGGGTCACATTTGGTTTTATAACTTGATATTTGTTTATTTTAAAAAGCCCTCTGCAATAAGCAAGTTTAGCAGTAGATTTTATCCATTAAAAAAAAGAAAATTTCCCTAATTTGTCTATTGCCTCATATACAGAGTAAATATTCTCCCTGTTCATAGCTGCCAAATTTCATGCAGCTGTTTAAAATATGCATGCAAATTGCTTACTACTTTGCATACATTTTAAGTTCAACAGCAGGGATGGACTATGGAACTGCCCAAAATTTGGCCAAGTTGTCTATGTAACCAGTAATTTTGACTTCTCCTGGTTTTCAAGGACTTGGCTTTACCATCTTAGTGGTGTTTTATTGCATGCAATTATGATTAGGAGTCATTGGGTTTCCAACTTAAATATTTGTGGTCCTTCTAACCTAAAATGAAACGACTGGAAGGATGAGGGAGGGAACCATCCTGGCCTCCATGTCAAACCAAAAAGCAGTTGTCTGTTATTCTGTTATGAAAGTTAAAAGATAAAAAAAGAGGAGAGAAGATAAAAAAGGGGGAGGGGAAGGATTAGAAGAAAAAAAAAAAAAAAGGAAAAAATTTTAAAAAACAGGACTAAACCAAACTACAGTTCTTTGGTCTTCTCAAACCAAGAACAAAAAATTATAGTATAAAGGATATAATTGGAATTATGTTACCGAATCCAATCTTTGGTGCTATTCCAAATTAAGCTTTTGAGCACTGAATATTGAAACAGGCCATGAAGTCATGAATCCTTTTGGTCTCAGGCTCGAATCCTTTCTAAGGATTCTCCTCAATCAATAGAAAAAGTAATTGTGCCAGCTACATTGTTAGTTGTTATAGAACAACTTAGCTTTTCCCCGAAAGGCTGAACTTTTCCATTCAAAAGAGTGGATAGTGTTCTTAAAAAGGACAGTCTCTGTCAATGGTAGAAATGAATTGGAGTAAAGATTTCAAGGAAACATTGGTTCAGCTTCTGGCCATCCCTGGGACGTGAACAATGTCACAAATCTGACATCTGCTCCTGACACAGTCACAGATGCCACCACTTGCCTCAGTTCAAGGAAACACCAACAAATCTTCCAGTCTTCTGGGACAGAATAGTGCTGTAGTCTGTTATTCTAATCTGTTTTTAGGACTCAGATGTCCTGGAAATTGGCCTATGGATGGTGCATGTTTCTTCTTATGGGAGGAATCCTGACCTAGCCAGAACAGCAAGGGTGAGAAGAAAAAACACATGGTAAAAACTTCCCAATATAGAACTTCAGTGAAGTAAGAAGTTAATGCATGTTTTGTTTCTCCTTTGAGCAGACCTACATATGTACCAATGGCTGTGGCTCGATGTATAACAAGTGTAGGTGGCTAGTCTTTTTCTGGAGGCAGGAAAAACTAGCATCATCTCCGCTGCATGTTAGGAGTCTTTTCCAGTTTGCGATACTCAGTTGCGTGACAGTGGGGCATGTGCTCTCTCCTGCATTCGTCACCTACATCTCTCTCTAACCCACCAACATAGCTGAGAGCCAGTGCTGTATTAGTCATGTGTAATTAGCCACATACCAAGAGTTCACTCTTTTGAGGTTGGCTGCTTCCACTTGGTTGCAAATCAAGTTTTTAGTTTTTTTTTAAACATCCAAAAAAAGAGTGTCACAACAATCTACTAAAATACAGTCTATATTCTTAAAAATGTGAAACGCGTAAAATCATGTCAGTGTTGCCATTTAGATAAACCACTGCTGTCCCTTACAAGATCACACAACTGCTCCTTTCAACATATTCTATTATATAGGCTGGATAAATCTGATGCTTCTCAAAAATGACAAAAACCGAGGGACACTCTGAATTGTCAACGCAGCTGTTATAAAAGTGGTTTGGTTTGTTTGGCTTGGAAGGAGGCCGCAGGTACTCTGTACTTCCTTGAACAAAGTCTCCCACTAGCACTTGAGCTACAAACATGGTCTTGTGGCTACTGTTGGGGTCGCAATATCCATGGGAATAACGAGCATCTTTGGCAAAGTAGCTTCCTAGGAATCAGAAAACAGGCATGGATAAGAATGCAGTCTTTAGATTTTTCTACCAAAAAAAAAATAATCCAAGTATTAACCATTGATATTTTTATTTGAAACATTTTAACAAGTGCCTTTTAATGCACTATACACCTCTTCTCCAATATGACCAAGATCTAACAGTATTTAGCTAAAACTAAACCCCCTTCTCACCCAAAGCTTTTTATATAGACAATGTGTCTACACTACAAATCAAACAGGACATGACTGCAACCATGTAGACCAGAGGTTTTCAAACTGTGGAGTGCACCGTCCCACACACACACACACACACACACACACACCCACCCACCCACCCCCCCCCCTCCTGGGGTGTAGGGGAGGGGGCATTAAGGAACACTGAGGTGGTGCAGTGCAGGGGAACACAGGCAAGAAGTCTGCAGTAAGCTGGTGCTGCTGCAATCTCATGGGGGGATGCAGGAGAGGGGAGCCCTGGGCAAGCAATGCCAGTGGGCTGCTGTACCTCAGGGCTTTATGGTCCACAGGAGCCTCCATAGACCCCTAGCCCCCACCCATGTGCTGCTGCTGCATCCTGTTGCCTACTTGCCTTGAAGGTAGGCAGCACTGTGCAGTCCGAGGCACTGAGCAGGACGGGGAGTGCGGCAGTGAGGTTAGGGCAAAGTTGCACAGCCAGTGGGGGTAAGGTTGGGGAGTGGGCTGGGGTGGGGGCAGCATGCTGCAGGGCATGGTTGGAGATGTCAGGGTGTGGGGGCAAGTAAGAGACTCCCAAGGTGGGGTCAGCATGTTCCAAAACCATTTTTGCAGTCAAGTAAAAAACTGTTAAAACATTAATGTTAAACCCAATGGGCATTTAAACACATACGCTTTTGCGCTGCGACACACCAGATCTCTGGCACGTTCAAGAAGGCTCGATTAAATCAAGTCTGCTCTTCTGCACATGACCTGACACACACACTGCTGTGTCACATGCATTTGTATAAACAGTGAAATGCACATCAGCGCTGAAAAAATGGCAGCGGCATGCTTTTGAACAAAAACACCTTTGATGGGTTTTAGTTCAAAAGTGCGCCGCTACCATTTTCTCATCGCTGATGCGCATTTTGCTCTTTATACAAATGCATACAAGGCAGAGCCAGTTGCTTTCAGAAGTGCCCAGCGCTGTCTTGCACACGCATCTAAAAAGGCCCTTAAATTTAAAACCAGCCCTTGTTAATGGTGTTCAGAGCCTAACAGAAGGGTTACATTTACATTATGTAAAACATACATCAGTAAAACATGTTTTCTTGGGTTGGCAGTCTTGTCCAGGCACACCTCTATGACACTACAGACATAGCTTAAGTAATGCAACAATTGTTTGGCTTAATAACATGCATTCTACTCTAAAAACACATGGGCCACATCCTGCTCTTAATCGAAGCATTAAGTCCAGGTACAGACATTACATTTTTACTGGTGTAAGCGATTGGAAGCCAGTCTATACGCGTAACAGAACAGAAGTTCAGCACATACAGACTGGTTTAAAAATGGCAGAACCCAGTCTAAGATTTCCACCCTCCCAGGAGAATGTGTATTCTGTTCACTGCTGAGCTAAAGTATGCCACTTATAAAAAACCGTGCAACTTAGATCAATTCTGCTTCAAACTTTTTGAATGCCTGTACCTAGCTTAAGAGTCAAAAGCAGTACAACCCTGAATGTGGCCTCAATAATACTAGAAATGTTTACTTCTATACAGGAAGGGGAATAAACTACAGGATAATTGCATCCCCACTGGCATTGAACTTGTGTAAATTTGGTAAAAGTAGGGGAAAAAAACCCAACTTATTTACGTTAGACCAGACCTTGGCTAATTTTGATGTTGCTCTTTCCCCTGCCCCTATTGAAAATTTTCACTTTGGCAAAAGTACTCCAAAAAGTAGCTGCATTTAGAAAGTTTTTTGGCCAAACCCAGTTCTGTGTAGAGCCTAGCAAGTGTCCAAACTTCTATAGACTCCAATGAGAGACACAAGAGGCCCATTTGAACAGCATCGAAAGAGAACACCTGGATACCTCAAAATTTCTTTGTGTGGATTTTTAAAAAAAGGCTCCTATGAAAGGGATCTCTTTCTATATTACCACAGGTAAGAAAATACGGTCAACTATAAATGCTGGAGTTAATACTCCAAAAAATGGGATCTTATGTCATCATAGACCATGATGACAGCATTAGAGTTTAAGGAGGAACACAGAAAAAAACCACAAAGGCCAATAACAACAGTGTTTAAATTAAGTCATCACTGAAACTCCTGATACTTGTAGCCAAGTTACATGGACCACGGTGATTCACTGAATTTGCATCTGAGAGTAAAAACACCAGTGCAAAAGAGGTAGGGTTGGATGTGCCAAACTGAAAAGCAGATAAACAACCTTGCTAAAAAAAAGGAAGACTTGTGTGCACAACATTAAGCGCAATTGCTTTAAAGATCCTCTGCTGAGCAAGGCTGAAATGATTAAGTTCAAGGAGGAAGACTAAGTCCTTTAAGTTAGAAAAAGCAGTTTGTTTCAATTGCCCTTCATTTCATATAGTCTTTTAATGTTTGCAAAATGGGTATAAACTGCTACCTGTTTGTTAGCATTGCACATCCTGAACTAATGTGAACAGCTATAACAGATGCAAGGCAACAGAAGCAAGCCCAGTCCATAGGAAACGGATTTGTTTGGTACTAGAGCATGCCACAGCATTCTGGCAAGTGTTTGAAGTTCACAATAGATAAGCTGTTTATGAACATCTACCTTTTCCATAGGCTGTTCCATGAGCCCCACAGATTCTCCAGTCAAAGTTCTGCTCACAAATTGCATGTAAATGGGAAGTATTTGTTCCATGGAACAAGAGCCTCTCATCTACATCCTCCTGTCTGTTGATCTTCTTCATCTGCTCCTTTTGCCTAGGGATAAAAAGATTGAAATCAGCAGCTGAATACACCCTCCCCCCATCCATTTATGAGTGGAGAAAGGAGCTAGTCAATATTGCAAATGAAACTTAAACATCAAAGTTGGAAATTGGTCAAAGATATTGGGTTTAATCTTAGCATTCCTCAGCCCACCACTTCCAGGGGGTTCCTGATCAACCAGGGCTAACACCAAGACACCAGTCTGCCTACTTCTTCACCATATTAAATACAAAGAAAGAAAATAAGGAATAAAGATCACTCTCCAGAGATGACAGGAGACCAGAGCATACAGAACTGATGGCAAGTTTTGTTCCTGCAACCCATGGATCCCTTACACTATGAATGTGTAACAATATGCCCAGAGGAGAATTACTTTGAAGCCAATGCAACTGTTGCTCAAGACTCACATTAGTGTTCTCATGAGTGATGGTACAACCCCCATATCAGGGTATTGGGTAGATCTCTAGCCTAAAACAGTGAGAGAAGGACCACCATCCAGCCCTGACTGAACCAGCTCTCTAAAGGTACTGGAACCAGACTAGGCAAGCCCGTTCAAAGAACCATCTTTCTGACCTCACACAAGGATGAACTGTGACATGCAGCCCAGTTTGCAGAATACAGACCTGGTTTATTCATGACATAGTGCTTGCCTTCTTAATAGAGCATCTCACAGATACATGTACAGCCAGACTCAGCCCTGCTAAGGATGTTAACCTTCTAGGCAGCCATTCAGTCTGACAAGCTTCAGCTTGCTCTTTCTAGACTAAGGCAAAAATAAAATCCTAGCCATCAAGATAAGAAGACACCACTCAGAATAAGAAAAAAGTACAGACCTCTGTTGATCAGAAGTTGATTGTTTTCTGCCATATTGAGATGTTCAATTCTATCCTTGCAAAAGTCATTTTAGCAGGTATGAAATATATTAAAGGAATTTGGCCTCATCACACACACATTCCCCTCTCCAACTAGACAGAAGTTCTTCCTTTACGTTGGGTACCATACACATGCATACTGCAAAATGGTTCCAGCTCTGATGAAGTCCTGAAAAGCAACTTCAGCATAAAACAGTGTGAATCGAATGAATCGGGAAAGTTTTAGTAACCTTTCCAAGGTTTTTCACAGAACACGTTTAGATTTGCCTTTTTTCACATTTGATTTCAAAGGTAGAAATGCAATATCCTCCGTAGTTGTTCTAATTTTCCATCCAGCTAGTTGAAATAGCTTGCCTAATTTTTTTTTCCACCCAAGGCAATCATCTTTGCATTCCTCACCTACCAATTACAACTCCACCCCTATCATTGTTAGTTACAGGTCCAGATCCAAGGAGGGTTTAGAGCCCTCTGTGTATATTCTATTATTTATAGAAAGTATTTTGAAGAAGAAAAGATTGGTCTCCTTTAGGCAGCTTTCAGTTGCCAACCACCTCATGTTAGCCAGCAGAACAACAGCATCTGTATGTTTGTTAACACACAATTTTAAGTCCAAACCCTGGAAGAAACTGGTGTTAAGCTGAAGACTATGCTGCATTTGCCATTCAGATCCCACCTCCCACCCTCCCTGCTATGAAGGGAGGAGGAAATGCTGGGATTCAGTGAGTTCAACATTTTTCTTTGACTCAAAACAAAGCTAGAACCAAGAATCCCAGATGTCACAAGTTTAGAGCATGCTTAAAGTTTAGATTCAAATCCAGATCAGAGTTTTACAGCTCAGGTAATCTCACCAATTTGTATGCTTAGGTTCAAAGAGCTTTGTAAAAATTGGTTGAAGCAGACTTTGATAAAGTCTACCAACATTAAAAAATGTTTACAAAGTTGCTCGTTGTTGAAGTATCCAGAATAAGGACTGGCAATGTAGCCCTAACGGATATAACAGTTTCCAGACACGGAAACCGTCATTGCTTCCTATAATTCCATCCAATTTCACAGCACACACAAGCTTCACTTCTGCCCCTCAAATATGCAAAAGCACAACACGTACATCACGCTCAAAGAAGAGCCCTTACAAATTATGTCAAGCTTCAGGCAGAAAATAATCCTTAAGCAAAATATAACCCATTCAGACTCCTTGTTTATCCTTAGTCCCTGGACCTGACTGGGCTGAGCAAATAGTTTCTCATCCTTTACCCCTTAGAGACCCTTCCAGAGCATTTTGCTGACCCTTTTTAATTCCCTGGCCCTTGGTTCATGCTTTCACTGTCCATAGTAGTACAAGTAAAACAAGCTGACTTTTATAGCGATCATGTCCTCCATGCTCTCTCCCTTATCTCCCCCTTCAAGTTGCTAAAATATTCTTCTCTATAAAGCCAAGAAAACCAAATTCAGAATGTCTACTTAGCCCTTACTTGCTTAGACACTATGAGCCTCTGCCTCTCCATCAGCCATCCCAGGATGCACCTTCCAAGTAACTGGAAAAAGACACTTTGACATTTTAGCCAAACCCTTCCCAAAGGAGCTTTACCTGGGAATGCTAGTACCAAGCAGTTTTCCTGAAATGCTGTGTGCTATTTTGAGGGGAGAGGATAGAGAATTATTTTAAAAGTTGAGATGGTGAGCACGCTAAGCCCACTCCAGCACGTGCATGCTTGCTCAGTTCCTGGAGGGATAATGCCAACAGGCTAACAGCTGAAGTGCAACTTTGAAACACTTCCACGTGCACCCTTTCAGAGGTGTGCTTTCAGGCACTAATTCCCCCCAACGTGGCCTCCAGGACCTGCAAGTTTTCGGATTCCTTTGTTCAAGGCTACAAACAGGGGTTGACTTTGTCCCAGGATAAACCATGTTATCCTGGGGCAAAGTGCAGTCGTTCAAATATTCATATCCATTGTCCCAGGGTTAAAAAAAAAAAGTTTACAATATAAGAAGTACATTGCAAAGTATCTGACTAGTTATCCTAGGATTGCATCATTGAATCAATGGCAGGAAAGCAGCAGTGGATTCAGCCACTCACTAAATCCCAATTAGAAGGGTGATGTGTGTATACATCAATCCCATGACATTAGTGTCCTGGGACAAATGCAACACCTGTTTCTAGACTATTTTTCCTATTAGAACCATCAAACTTGTTTTAAAAACCTTAATGATCAAGTTAATAAGCATGTCAAGATCATCTGAAGCTCTGCTGCTTTAGGTATCCATTGATGCAGCTGAATTCCTTCCCTCCCCCAACATATAAACATACAGCAGAAATTTCCTGTTGTCTTGATTTATCGTTTTTCCAGTTCCTTTTCCCTGTTGCTTAAAAAAAATAATGCACATATCCCAATTCCACTCATCCTACCAGCCTTTCAATCAATCAAGCCTTTATGTAAATTTATCTCGCTCCATCTGGATATTAGGTTGTTTTTCACAAAGGAATTTCAAGCTTCAACAACGTTAGGAAAAATTCACTGGTAGAACTGGGTCATGTATTGACAAAATGAACTTCTCCCAATGACCAGCACCAATTTGGCTAAACTAGCCTTTTGCAGGAATACACCAATTCTGTTACAACCGCCACTGGTAAATGTTTCTAGAAACTCCAAGATGGAATTTCTATTCACAGGTATGGACAGGTACTTGGCTTAAAGAACTCCAAGTGCCTTTGAAATGCTACAAATAGCATGGATGCAGATATTTATGCCTGATCAAGCACTTAAAAATGTCCAAACTGTTTCAGATACAACCCTTGAAAAAAAAAAAAAAAATCTGAAGTGCTTCATGTAATGCATACAATTTCCAGTGGAGTTGCATGTCCAATGGAGTAGGGGTTTGCTCAGTCCTCTGCTTCCCCTATACACACATGCTGCAGGGAAGGGACAGTGAGATGGAAGTTAATGAGCATTTTCCTGTTGACCATCCTTTGAAACATCTGGAGTCCAAGAGACAAGCTGAGATCCCTGCTCTCTTGCCCCCTGACTGGAGGGCACAATCACTACACATTTTCACAGCCATTTTATGGCACTCTGGATTTGGGGGGGGGGGGGGGGGGGGGGGGGGGGGGCAGAGGCCACACATCTCCACAGTACCAAAGCACTGCAAATTTGAAACATTTCAAATCAGAGCAGGATTTGGAATCCTTCAAATGAACATCTGTCCATACCTGAAGTCAAATACCCTATGCCAGAGCAATAAATGTCCCAGTCATTTGGGATATGGTAGGGCTAAGTCAAGGCCCTCTTAATTAGGCAGTGCAGGGACTTGAATCTGGCTCTCCCTCATCCCAGGCAGGTACTTTAATGACCAAGCTATCAGCTATTCTAATGAAGGTAGGAAGCGGAAGATTGGTCAGCCTCCCTCTATTTTCTTGTGATGTTGAAGCCTTGTTTTTACTCCATACTGAATGAAAAGGTTTCGAGAAATTCCACTGGAAAGGCCACTATTTCTTCACCCCACTTCATTTAGTTGGAGGAAGTAAAAAATGGAAATAGCGTAACTCAAGTCCCAATTTCTAATTCCAGTGGACCAACACAAATCCATCCAAACACAAAATTTAGCTGTAGAGAAACAGGCAGATAGGAACTTAATCCTTTTCAAATGGGAGAACTTGAAAAGCCATGAAACCATACTTAATCAACTGTGTCATGAATGTGTTTTATAAAACTAAAGTTAGGAATGACTTGCAAAGATTTGGTGAAAACCTTTAGGAAAACCCTCGATCAATAGTCACAAACAAACCCAGAACTACGTGCTCATGGAGAAGAGAATAAAAGGAATCTTGATTCACCACAGCTTACATTTGGGTAAGAGGAGAGAAATTTGTCCTGCTTGGCACCAGGGGGAATCCATGAGAAGAAGCCCCAAAATTATCAAAATGGCTCTACTAGCACCAGGAAAATGAATTAAAAGTGGATACAAACCACTGGAAAACTTGCCACAGTGATGGGTTCTGAATCCTCTGCAGTTTGTGGATATAATAACATTGCATTGTCTTCTCAAATAGATCCTTGATTCGCATGTATTCACTCGCAATACTACTGACATCTACCAGCTGAAAGTATTCAATACAAAGAATTCAAGGAGTTAGAGCATTCTTAGTTACCCACCCTCTATCCGTCCAGCTACATCACACGAGATGTGGACCACACTGAAGCTACAATTAAAAGTCAAATTTTCCCAGAGTCTGCCTCTACTTATTTATTAGCAGTCTTCTCCCTCTGCCCACCTCTACACATGCTGTAAAATATTAACCCTGGAGGCTTTTCTATATAGAGAAGTTAGCTTTATTCTGAATCAAGAGGGCCATTACTGGAGAGTAACCTAAAGCTAAGCTGCACAAAGCAGCTTCTATGCTATTTGTGCAGAATAAGTGTGCTTGTGCAGAAACAGCTATTCTGTGTCTCCACACTAGCTTCTCTATATAGATGTGCCCAACTTTATTGTAGCAAATTACTTATACAACCTTGTAATCATTGGGGAAGCTTTTTGGGGTTTTTTTAAAAACCTCATGAGGTTTAGGTCACTAAGATACGGATCTTTCTATAATAATGTCAAGTGAATTCAAGATACTTCTTTAAAACGCACCATACTGCACAATTCTGTATTAAAAATAAGTTCTTCAGAAAAAAAAAATGCCTGGAGGGAAGGCAGGTGGAAAAGGACAAAGTACCTTGGAGAAATCCTGAGCTTCAATCAACTAGCATCCAAATCAGGTCAATAGCAACCCAAGTCATTACTACCTGACGATTGTTCAGTAGTGCACTCGTGTGGAATGAAGTAGCCAACAGCTAGTTTCCAATGGACACGTGTCTACTTCACATTCATAGACATTAGGGCTGGAAGGGACCTTGCAAGATCATCGGGTCCAGCCCCCTGCCCAAAGGGCAGGAAGTCAGCTGGGGTCAGATCACCCCAGCAAGGTAAGCATCCAAACATTTCTTGAACGTGTCCAGAGTAGGTGCTTGCACCACTGCTGGGGGGAGGGAGGGGAGTCTATTCCAGACTTTGGAGACTCACATGATAAAGAAGTTTTTTCTTATGTCCAGTCTAAAACAGTCTTCCAGCAGTTTGTGACCATTAGACCTCATCTTCCTTTGAGGTGCCCTGGTGAACAGACATTCTCCCAGTTCCTGATGCCCACCCCTTATATACTTATAGGCTGCCACCAAGTCTTCCTTGAGCCTTCTCAGATGAATCAACTGGCAATTTTGTTCCAGTTTATAGTTCAGTTTTCTAGCAACTCTTTTGAAAGCTGGGAACACCATAACATATCATAATAACCAACAAAAAATAAACTCTTACATGCATATAGTACTTAAGCGAAAAGAACTACCTTGTATCCTACGTCAGGCAGAGCTGAGAGGTCCCAGTCTGGAGGAAACGGGCAACCTGGAGCTGCAGTCCTTGATCGCCTGTTTGCAGACAAAATTTATAAGGCTCTGCTACTTTCACGTCAGTCGTGCTCCAAGAGCTTGCTATGAATGCCAATAGTCATTTTTCACGCCACTTAACTTTTCACCTTGTTGAGACAAGCTAGACGTTTACGGTCATCAAGCATATTATAATGGCATTCTATAATAAGCATTAAAAATACTGGTTAGAGAAGGCAGCAAAGGCAGGGAAGCTGCTTAAACTTCATGTGTGGCTGGCAATGCTTTTAGACAGAGCTCCACAGTAGTTGCTAGAATGCCAGAAGAATCAGGAGGCCACCTCTACATGGCCACGATAAAAAGAAAAATGGACATGGCAGATGAGAGCAATGCTATCTCAGAGATAGCTTAGTCAGATGAATTATTCTATAATGAAAGTTTCTTCCCAACACCATCCATTAGCAGTGACTTAACATCTAGCATAAAATTAGTAGCCTTTCTATAAATGATTGATTTTTTTTTTGTTTTGTTTTAATCTCAGTGAACATAGTTTGCACTGCTGTCTCAGTAAATGTTTTGAGGTTTCTGGAACTCCATTACCAAATGCATTGTGTAAAGAGTTGTAATACAGCAACATGTGTTGCTCCAAACCAAGACATTAACCAATGAGACCACTCCAGGGATATCTACCACAGAAGCTCTTGAGCAAGGTCACTGGGGACTACCCCAGAAAAGCCCCTAGCTATCTGAAGGCCAGAAACTCCATCACATTAAGTCCCTGTCCTGGAAGTAGTGTAGAGTTCACAACAATCACCATCACATCCACAACACAACCTAACATTAATCTAGACAGCAAATTAAATACAAAATGAACCATTATAAGACAGCATGCACTTCCCACTGAGCACCTTCATATAGCAACACTAAGTGCAATTCTAAATAGTGAATGCATTATTCAGTACCTTCTCCATCCTTTGTTGCTATGTCCAGATGACACAAACTTTGGCCACCTGCAGACTTTTCTTTGAGTTTGATAATGCAGATTTCTCTGGAACATATCTGGAAAAATATTCATGCAGCAAAAATCAGAAGTACCTTGGTCATCTGGAGACTGACCACTGGGGGAAAACGTTATAGAACATGTCTATGCTAGGCTCTAACCATGGCCTCCCCCCTCCAAATGCATTTCCCCAGTGTTACACTTTGGGGCCATTTCTGTTTATGCTGTTGCTGTGTGGAGCCCTCTTCTTTATCCTGTTCCATTTCTACTTCTGACATTTTATTGCCAATTGCATTACCTCTATGCACACTTTTTCAAGTTCAATCCAAACAGAGATTGAGTTGGTTATCCCTGGTGTCTTTCCCACTCACTTTCTCTTGCCAAATAGCTTTCTCCTTATGCAATTATTCAGACCAAGACAAAGATCCATTAGGTTGTTAGTCCATTTCTCCTGTCAGTACAGGATTGTGACTGTTTGACTATGTTTAATGGGGAGGGGGGAAAAGAAAAGCTTTATTTATTTATTTTTGTGGCTATTGCAGTGCATCAGACCAGAAGGATAGAGGCATCAATTGCTACGTATACTTGGAAGCCACACTCCCTTTGTTCCTGTCAGGTAGAGAGATTCAAGCCACTGGAAAGCCAGTTGGATCTATTTAAAGAAATGGGATGTGCTACAGAAAGGTCTCTCTGGATTTGCAGTTCCTTCCCTTTCCAGTTAAACCTCTATTTGTGTGACCAGCTTTAACCTTACTGCATTCTTTATTTCTTCTCACACCCAAGAACATCCAGTTGTATTTGTACCATTACAACTTGAAGTCTGAGGACTTTTACTGTTCCATTGGTGCTGTAAGGAGGGGGCCACATTAAAAATACTCACTCATTACTCCACTTCTCTAAAAGTGCTTTATGAGTGCTTGAGTTAGCATGAACGAAACTATGTTAAAAAGCCTATTACATTGTAGTATATTAGAACTTAAACAAACCTTACCTTGAAAGTTTAATTCGTAATACTGAGAACCGGCTTTAAATAATACCATTTTTTTCTGATTATTTAGGAAGGCCTCTTCGAGTTCCTCAGAAGTTATTGTGGCAGCACTATGATTCAATTTCTATAGAACAAAAGAAATGGGAAAGTTATTTCCATAGAGGTGTCCACTCGTGACAGACTAGGATTTGAACTTTAAAATAGCTGTTAAGTGGACAGTTGCTCGACATCAGTCTAACATGTCCCTCCAACCACTACATAGAGCTAAAGAAATATTTTCAGTCCAGTTTTATGAACCTGAAAAGTATAAAGTGCACAAAAGAGGTTTAAAATAAAATGAATAAAATGGATTCACGCAGGCAAGGCCAACAGGCAGGGTATACCCAGGTAGACATAAGCTTATTATTATCTTTATAATAATAGTGTTTATTTTATACATTATCTTAATAATAATAATAATAATAATAATTCATAGTGTTTTAAAGGCCAATATTCCTAAGGAACAGCCTTAAGTTTTCCTCCAAGCTAAAGGGTCATCTTTACTTCTATCATGCTGGATTGACAGATTTAAATCAGCTCTAAGGGGAGAGAGGGAAAGAGATGAGGGTAATGGGTTAAGGACCACTGGATTTTTAAAAACTATGAGGAGGGAGAGGGGTCTCCTTCTGAACATATCGTCAACACCACAACCATCCCCACCACATTTCTGCTTACGACAGGGAAGGGAAGTGGCTAGAATCGGAACAAATTTTCAGCAAATGGATTTGACTCTTCAGTGAAATTAAAAAAAAAAAAAATCAGAAGTATTTACATTCACATTGGTGTCACCAAACCTCACAGGAGTTAGAAGGTGTGGGTAAAATGAGGGACCCAGACTCCGTGGGCTGAGCTCTCTGGCCCAAACTATCTCCTGTAATGCACCACTGTCAGGAGTCACAGGGGCTGACATGCTGGTAGCACATGGGTATCAATCTCTTGTGGAAGTAGATTTTGTCCTGTTTATGCTAATTGCAAATAGTATTTCTCCATTAACATATTACAAAGTAGATTTTGCAAGGCACTAAACTACAATGAATATGACATACATACAGGAGTAGTCACATTTATAAGGCCAATGTTAATGTGTTGTAAAGGTGAAGTTTCTGAGAAGTAAGTAGGGGAATTAATTTGACCATTACATCTCCTAAGTAGCAAATTTCTCACTGTACTCATTATAGGCCTAACCCTACGATACTAACCAATATGCTGCCATATTGCATGCTCTCAGTGAAGGTGGTGTACCATACCCTGCTCCAAGAACTCATCTTTAACAAATACAAGTGTTCTATCCAAAGGAAACCTAGGGTTTGTAACACAGCCCATTGGGAAAGAAAACAAGTGCATTGTAGGAGTCCTTGGCTGTGGGGTATCATGGAAGATGTAGTCCACAAACAGCACAACCCACAGAGGAAAAATAGAAAATAAAGCACAAATGCCATAACCCAGGGTGGGCAATTATTTAGGCTGAAAAGCCACTTGGGGAGATTTGGTGAGCTGCTGTGGGCCAGGTCAGCAACCCTTGCTACACCAGGTCAGCACCCTGTCCCCCCTGCAACAACTCACCAAAAATCCTTAAGCCAGGGGTGGGCAATTATTTTGGCTAGTGGGCCACTTAATGAATTTTAGAAGTTGCCCTCTCAAAGGCCACACCTCTCTCTCACCCTCTCTCTCTTCCCAATCCCCACGCCACCTGGAACTGTAGCATGCCCCAGATTGAAGCACCCTCCACCCAGATCTGCAACACACCTTGATCCCCACTCTGCCTAGAGCTGTAGCACACCCTGATCCCCACCCCAACCCAGTACCTGCTAGACACATCTATAAAACTTACACCAGCACCCACCCAGTATGCTGGAAGCAGCCCTAGGCAGGTGCTGGCATCATCTGTGAATGCAGCCTGCATGTTCTGGGTGGGGATCGAGGCATCCATCTGGATCCACAGTTGACACCTCCATGTCAGCATTGGTCAGAAGCAGTCCCACCTGCCTGCCTGGCATGACAAACAGCCCTGCCCACCCAGCACCATGCAGCAGCCAGAGCCGCCGGCTGCTTGTGGACTGGATCCCATGAGTTTACAACCACCCACCTGCAAGCTGGATATAATCAGTTGGCAAGCCAGATCTGGCCCATGGGCTATATTTTGCCCACCCCTGCCATAACCCCTATGACCTATAGTAATGTCATTGTGAGTAAAATTATTTTTCAGCATAGTCAAGATTTTTATGGGAAGTGGGCACTTACTTTCTGTTAAAAAGGGTTTTTTTGTTTAATTAAGTAACCAGCTGCAACTGGAAATTTTTCAGTCATGCTGGAAGCTGGATAGCAAAGCTGTGAAGGCTAGTTAAAAATGCAGAAGTGTACTTATATATCTAGGAAGCACTAAAAGACCTCTGGGCAACTTCTAAAATGCACTGTTTGGAAAAAAAAAAGACACAACCCTCTAGAAAGACCGGTTCAGATGGTTTGACATCGGCAAAAGAAGCTCACCGGTTGCCCATATTCAATCCACTCTCCATGTTCATCCTGCCAGTACCAGGCATACTCCATTTGGACAATAAAGTAAAGGCTCACGACAAAAGGCACAGAACGATGTCAATGCAGAATGGAAGAGCAGATCAACTACTGGCGTTCTCCTGAACTCTAGGATGAGAGAAAGAAAAATATCCAGATTTAACAAGAACAGTTCAACTGGAATCTCATCTGCTGAGCAACAGAGACAAGGAGGGATGCTCTTAAGCAGGCCCTGCCCACTGAGTCCCCATTCCCTGGCAGCAAAACCAGAACTGAAGTGGTGAATCTATCTAAAAAATGCCCCCATTTGCTCTGTTAATCATGTTAAAAATTGATTTCCAGAGCATGAGCAAGGGGTGCCCCAAGTGTAGCTTCATCACTTCATTTCTAGCCTGAGCAGGCAACTTGGAATAGAATCAACAGGCTGGGATGAGATGGGAAATGAGGTATGTTGTAGGGCAATGGTGCTCAACCTTTTGGCCCTGCAGGCCAGATAAGAGGCATGGGGCCAGTCCATGCACCAGGATCATGCTTGAAGAGTCCTGCACTACCTCCACCCAGTTCCGTATGCATATCCCATCATCACCCTGCACATGCAGCGCAACCTTTTTTTATACCAGGATCCATATGTTAACATCAAATGGCCAGTCTTGACCCAGTGCCCTGAACTCCCGACCTGCTACCCCCATCCTCCGGCCCCAGCCCCGCAGTGCATGGGGCAGGGGGCAGATGTGTAGAGCATGAGGGGCCCCAAGCAGCCCTTTGTAGGCTGGAACTCTGGCTTATCTATCTGATAAAAAAGAGTAGCCAAAAATCAAAATCCACCCCATGATATAGTTTGTGGATTCAAGTCCAGAGATGCTCATATTTGACCGTTTTGAGTATATTTCTGTCTTTTTTTCTCACCTGGTCAGAGGAAGAAGCACCTGCTAAGTGACATAGAAGTATAAGATTGGCTCAGGACTGGACAAGTGTTGCTATTGCATTGATAGGTTTGGTGTGGTGTTAACAGAGATGCAACCCAGGTTCCACAATTTGGGTCCCAATCTAGTTTTCTCTAACATATATTTGGGGAGAAAGCAAGTCAGGACTATTGAGCTATACCCATTACATGAAAGTAAATGGTGTAGTTTGGATCTAAACCAGACTTCTACCAAGTTCAAGTATTTTTGGCTCCATGGTTTTGACTAGGGCTCAGATATCTTGGCTACCAGAAGACGATGACACTCGGTTCTTACACAGTGCTTTTCATTTGTAGATATCAGAATACTTTGCAGGGGAGGTGCATGCCATTCCCCTCCTTTTATAAATAGGGAAAAAAGCCCAAGGCATGGAAGTGACTTACAGTCATTCAGCAGGCCAGTAACAGAACTGGAAATAAAGCCCACATCTTCCAGTTCTATCCACCAAGTCCAGCAATTGAGCAGTGTCTAGCCAGTCACCAAAGATGACAGTTCATCATAGTATTTGAAGAAAGTTTCCCTAACCCTTTTAACTTTACCACTCCAATTTCTGGTGCAAACACCTTGGCATTTCACTATCCCTTGTGTTGTATTTTCTTATAATTAATGCACCTATACATTCAAGGCATACCCATCTGCTTGAACCGACTGCAGAGGAGTTTTCCATCTATTGACTACTCTGCGAAATCCTATGAAATATGAACTTTCATTTCTACCCAGGAGAACTTCTACAATCTTTTCTCCAATGCCTGATGAAGGGAGTTTATGCCCGAAAGTTTGCAATTAAAGAACTTTTTTTGCAAAAATCTTGTTGGTCTAATGAGTCCTGATTGCTTTTACCCACCTGCTTAGAATACAGATTCATAGTCTCTGGCTTAGACTTTCAAATGCACCTAAGGAACGGAGTATCCAAACTCAGCAGGAAGGAACAGAACATTCAAATACCCTAGGTGGCTTTGACATCCCCAACTTTCATATTCAAAAGGAGGGCAGGGGAAAGAAGGGTGCAGTTCCCAGTCTGTGTTTGAATACAAAAGATCTGAGAGGACAAAGGTCCAGTCTGAAAAAATCCAGGAACTAAGAGGCATAACTAAAAGTGACTGGTGAGGACTCTGGGCTTTCACTTCCTTTGACAAAGTCCTTTCTTTCTCCGATGTTGTCTTTTCTCCTTAACCTGCAGTAAGAGCTGCAAGGCCTACTCTTAAAATAATGATCACAATTCATTTTCTTTACAAATCCCATTACAGGGGACTCACACAATATATGTTAACTTGAATGTCTTTTTCAAAGCCCATTGAAGTGGGAATGATGCATTTCAAAAGCGAAAGTGAAAATGGGTCATAGTTTCTTCAACTGCTAACTTAAGTAAAAAACAAGTTAGAAATGCTTCCTCCCCCTCAAAGACTTACCAAGAAACAGTCTCATTTTGGGGGACATTTGGTTAGTTGCCTCTTTTTTTTTTTAGCAAAAGCCTTTCTATTTGTAGTCAAAGACATCCTCCCACCCCACCCCATTTATAATTGCACACACAAAGAACCCCTTCTGACAGCATACTTCTTATACAAGACACACAGGGAAAAGCAGAAGCATTAAACAAAGACAATCTCTCAGGGGACAGCTCAGATTAGTTCCTTGCTGCCAGCAAATGTTCTTCTCAACCCTTACTAACACAAAGTCCACGTGCTCTCCAGATTAAATCCCTTACCTTTTTCCTTGTTTCCTTTACTGAAAGAAAAACTAAAAACAAAACTCAGCCGAAATCGCCTCCTCAGACTTAGCAACTTACAGAAATCCTATTAAACTGTTCAGCCAAGCTCTTTTCAAGCTAAAAAGCCACTCCTACCATCCTTCAAACCAGGAAATAGAGTTAGTCACTTGTCTCAGGGTCAAAAACTACTTTACTTAACCCTTTCTCGGTCAAATCAAAACTGCAAATTTAGGGAAGGAGGGAATCTGCCAACCTAATTTGCTCACTCTAAACTAAAAGTCCACATGTTTCTGCCTTTCCCCCCACATTTTCCATCAAAATATGCTAGGAAATCCTTTCTATTTAAAATTGTAGAGCTTAGAAAACAAAAGCTAGTTCCCACCATGCATGTGCCCTATCCTGTTAACAGGAGGTAGAGGCAGAAAAGGTTTATAGCAAATGTCTCCCACTCTTCACACACAGGTCAGTATGTTTCCTTTTATTACTTATTCCTTGCATCTCTTACATGACCAACCTGACGGTGGGTGGTTGGACCCGGAAAAGTATTACGCGAACAGGCCGGGGACGAAAGGGTTACGGGGCCTTGTTCCTCCTTCTCCTGTCTCTCCCTCAGTCGACAGAAAACACCAAGGACGCGGGGTAACAAATAAATGCTTTAGTCACACTTTCGTATAGGTGGTTTCCTTTACAGCAGTTTCAAGAATAAACTCGCTGCTAACTCGAGAGCTCTAAACACGGTTCAATGATCTACTCGGTTGTGGTGGGGGCATCCGGGGGGGAAGGGATTTCGTGGACGCAGGACCTCCGGTGAGGGTGATCAGGCCTCTTCGATATGGCGTGGGTCCCAGCTTTTTAACGCGCGCACTTTTCCTTTTAAACAGGCTGTATTCGCCCGCCCCCTGCCAATCAGCCCCGGGACCGCCAATCTCGCGGCTATCAGGCCACGCCCACTACTTCCCCCACGCCATGAGCACAACTTGCTCTCATGCTTGGCATTTGGTCACCTTTTTTTTCTTTTCTTTATCACATTACAATACGATACATGCTACACCAGCATAAAAGAAAACAATGTCCCTACTCAGAGAGTGTATTTTAGGAGTGCAGCAGGCCACCACCAGACCCTAAAATTGAGAAATGGGCCATAAACTCTACTGCTGCTCTACTGGTCACACTAAAAGGACACTCCTATGAACTAGTATTCATCCATCTTTCCCATTCGATTCTTACTGCCTGACACCTGTGCTTGTTTCAGTCGAGAGCTCCTCCCCCTTCACTAACCCAACGTGTTCTGGAGCCTTCTTTGAACAATCTTGTTGGAGCATTTCCTGTTACATTTCATTCTTCTACAAGCACTCCCAAAGCCAAACGCAGCTATTTCCTAGCAGCCACTAATCTTTGGCAGCATTAAAGTTATCACCATCATGCTTCTCTTTTACACTGCATTTTTTTTAAATTAGTTTAATTGCTTGAGGTTGAGCAAACTTTCCCGGTAGCTAGAAATACTAAAGAAGAGCAGGCTGTCGAATATTCATCTAATCCACAATCTCAGACTCAACTTCTGTGGTATCTTCTTCAAGCCAACAAGAAATCATATTCAGTAATTATTTTCACCAGCTTTAACTTTAATGGTTTTTAAGCTTTGTGTAAGTTCCTGATCAATGGGCCACTTTAACATCCCCCCTTGAGCCCCTGAACAGTTGGAGGCCACTAAGTCCAACACTTTGTTCCTAATAGACCTATCAGTCAGAGCACATCCTTTATTACAGATGATAAAGGAACATACTTTAAAAATTTAACTCAGGAAAGGCTCAAGACAGTGCCCTCACTCAGTGAAAGTCAGTGCTAGTGACATAGCACCCAAGAGCTAGGATCCCACTGGGGAGTTTCAAGGGATGTGAAGCCAGTGGAATAAGTCCAAAGCTATTTTGATTTCCCCCACCTCTGTCCAGCATCTATTAATTCCACTTTATTAAAAAAAAAATCACCTCCTTGTTAAAATGAAGAGTTAATTCACTAATCCACACATAGACATAAGTATTATTTCACAAAGACAATAATTGAACTTAGAGATGATAATAACCTTAAGAAAGAAAATACAGGCAGTTTTCGACTTACAACATTTCAAGTTACATTTCACACTTACAATCTTTGTAAATTTACACTGTTTCAACTTCCTGATGTCAGTTTTGACTTTACAACGCTTGATCTGACCTGACACCATGCCAGCAAACAAGCTTGCTGCGTCACCCATCTCCCTGGAGAACCTCTGTCCAAACTTCCTTGGACATTTTCTTTAAGAAAGCAGACGAGACTCCAGAAAAACCTGCAGCCAAGACTCCTGAGAAGACTCCAGCCAAGAACCCTTCAAAGAGTCCAACCAAGAGCCCTTCAAAGAGTCCAGCAAAGTCACTTCAAAGAAGTGCTTTCAAATCAATGTGATTGCTATTTACAACAGAAATACATTAATGTAGCTATATTACTCATCTATAAATTGAGTACCAAATTCTGGGTTATTTTTGGTGAAAATAGGGTATCGGGCCTTGGTTCAGGAACCAATCCCTCATTTATAACATTGTTTCCTATGGGAAAATTGGTTCCGAGTTACAACGTTTTGACTTAAGACACGGCTTTCAGGAACCAATTGTGTTTTAAGTCTGAGGACTGCCTGTATAGCAAGTCTTTGAAGAAGACAATAGGAAAAAAAACCAGCCTGTTTAAGAAGAAAGAGTAGATTGCACTTTGCAAAGAGGCCATTAGCAAGCAGGGAAAGTGTAGAATAGAGAAAACAGAACAGAAGAAGAAGGATTAAAGGTTATGTTCCTGTGCCTAGTTTGTCCATAGATATTTGCTTTCCTAAAGGACCTTGTAGGAGGAGAAAGAAAAAAAAAAAAAGAGTGGAACATAGATCTACTATAACCTTTAAATTGTTAATCTGCAAAACATCTTACCCAAAAGATCATTTTATAGAAAAAGGATTCTATTCTCATAAGAACAGCATTGTACAAGGATCCTTTTCTTGCTCTTTGTTTCTCAGCTGAAGGTAAGGCAGCCTGAGGAAGGACTCTCAAGCCAGACCAGTTCTGCTGAGCCAAAGCAAAGTGCAGCTAGCTTTGTTGTGTCCTGACCAACCCAACTGGTGGAAACTCACCAAATCATGGGACTTGGCCAAGTGGCTTGACCAAAGAGCTGGGGCAAGACCAAGCAGTTCAGGCAGGACCAGTGCTAGAAGAGCCAGGAAAACTACCTGGTGCTGCCATTCTCTACTTATAAGACAGACTCAAAGCACAAGTAGGATTTCAGGTAAATCACCACCACTGGTAGCAGCACCAGCGGTAACCCAGAAGTGCTGCTGGTGCTTCTCTCAGGGAGTGCACAGCTAATCTCAGGGGGTGCACGTGCATCTGCATGCACCCCCCTCCCCCTCCAAGCATCACCAGTGCTCACAGTTGTTACAGTGGGCATAGAAATATTTTATTTGAACAAGTTACTTTGGGAAAGTGATTGAATTAATTTAATTTTTAGAAATTGTCTTACTGTAGTTCTCTTTTCCCTCTTTTCCAAGGACAAAGGATTTCTTCAGTGCATTTTCAATACATTTGAATGTTATCTTTCTGCTCATTTCTATCCACCTTTCTCCATCCTCCTTTTCCATGTTACAGATTGTTTCTCCTGGGAGTCTATATTTCTCTTAAGTTTGCTTCTGTTTCCCTTCCAATGGACTAAGCACCAAGGGTGCTTGTATACATGATGAAAATTGCCCATTCTTGCACTTGAATTGCATCACACTAGACACATATGGGTTTTTCCTTTTTTGTTTGTTTGTTTTTGTTTTTACAAATTAAGTGAGTTTGTTACATTGCAAGCTAAACTACATCCACATATAGTTTAGTTTGCAATGTAGCTACTTGTAACTTTGTAGCCTTTTGACAGCTTCTCCTCACCCCCACAGCCAGAGGACAAGCCACTGACAAGGCAAACAGCCTCTGAGCTGGGGGGCTCTTTCCCTATGGTGCTTCCTGGGGCCACTAAGGTGGGCTCCTAGCAAGCCGGGGGCTGCCCCAGCTCAGGTTCAGGGAAGGAGTTGGATCAGGTTGGATGCTGCCTCCAAGCTAGGGCAGCACCTGCCTGCTAGCTGCCCACCCAGATGGCCCTAAGGGGTGCTGCTGCTGCTGCAGAGAGAAGAGCCAGGGCCCCCTGAAGCTCACCCCCCAGCCATGGGAGAGGCAGGCAGGCTCTGCAAAAGGAAAAAAAAAGGATTGGGCCCCTCGTTGCTTCCCTCCCCGATCCCAGCGCAGCCTGCCTGTGAGCTGCCAGCAGGATGAGCAGCCCCTGAACTGTAAGGGCCCTTCTCCTTCCCTCCATGGTGGTGGTGCCCCCTGGGGCCACCTGAGAGGGCAGCTAGAGGGCAGATGCTGCCCCAGCTCAGAGGCAGCACCCAGCCCAATCTAACTCTTCCCCAAGCCTGAGTTGGAGCAGCATCCAGCCTGCAAGTAGCCTGCCTGGGCAGCTCCGGGGGCACCACTGCCATGGAGGGAAGGACCGGGGCCCTCTGTAGCTAAGGGGCTGCGAGTCCCACTGGCAGCTCACCCCCCAAGCCGTGGGACAATGCGGACAGGCTCCACAAAACAAACAAAAAACAAAACCAAAAAAAAGGATTGGACCCCTTGCTGTAACAGTGATGGAAGCCCCTAAATTGAAACAGTAGGTTTTAATCATCACAATTAAAAATGCACCATTTCAAGTTAGGGGACTAAACCCCTGTCACATGGACAAGCACCCTAAGGCCTCTTTTCCTTTGTCCCTCATAAGGAGTTTCAATAAAAACCAAGGCTGGATCCTTGTACTGCTTTTATTATAGCTGTTGCCCCATGTTTTTTCATTCCTTTACTATGAGAAATTTTCATCATCAGGTTTTCCCTTCTGGCCTCATTTTGTTTTCTTTCTCCTCCAAGCCCTATACTCTCTGACAGTGCTTCCCCCAGGGCTGCTTATTAACAAGGAGATGTGGATCAGGCTTGCCAAAAGCAGTGCAGCACCAGGAGCAAAAAAAGCTGAAAAATAACCTAAATGAACCCTACAGGTCCAAAGCTACAAAACCGATAAAAATTAAAAAAACACCCAAACCACTGGGTTAATCTCACATTTGAACATTCAAGAACGGCCATGTTGTGTAATGAGAGAGGTATATCTGAGCACCAAGATAGATCCCCTACCTGCACTCTTTAAGGCAGTCAGAGGGTAGGAAGGAAAGGATTTCAACCCAAGGACACCATAAATCATGAGGACCTTGGTGAATCCTTGCTGTGACTTTTTATACAGAACACAAATCACAGTCAGCTTTGATTGAAAGGAACAATCCCTCATTCATTAGCACATCGGGTAAGACTGACCCCATCTCAGCCTTCAGGACCCTCATCCCACAGGATTTTTCCCAAAGCAAGGAATCATCCCCCCGACCCCCAAGCATGGTTCTGCCCTGGGTACAAAATGTGCTAGTTATACCTCTGCCTGCTATGTAGTCAATGCAAGTTCAAATACGTTTTCACATTTATACTCAACTGAACTCATAAAAATAGAATGTGGTTTATCCGATCTGTTCAGCTCATGTTAAACACTGAACTTCACTCATCCCTGGTGCCCGAGTTTCTGGGAAGGCTAGTTACCTTGTGTCATTAATGCATCTGGCAGGTACAGTACAAAATAGCCAACAGGGCTCAAGGTTTATGAGGCATTTCAAATTTGCCAACTTGTTTCAGCTCTAATATTTTATGCTTGTTCAAGTTCCTGTATAAAGCATTCCCCTCATTTCTTCAGCTTTACAAATATTAGCATTTTATTTGGCCAGTGAGATATGAAGTGTCAAATTTAGTCTATTTTCTGATAAGTGAAGCTGCTGGTAATAAAGATTCACCTGGACTCAAATCAGGAGTAGTGGTTAGGTGCCAGCTGTCAATTCTAACCTAAGCATTCTGGCTTAAGGAAACTCTTCCAGTCCCAGCCAAGAACAGCCCTCTAAAATAAGGACTTCGCGACAAAATGAAATGATTGGATTTGCCCAGTTCTGATATTTGTTTTTTGGACAGACATTAAATAAGCAATGCTTTTCATCAAAATGGAGGTGGTCCATGGCAGTGACTCTTCCCATCACACTGAATCCCATTGATTACCAGTGCCAGCAGGCAAAGATATTGTTACTCTTGACATTTTTTCCAATCTGAAAATCACTCTGAAGTAATTTCTTCACTAAAAGTTATTTCTTTACCAGCTAAAGAACCAAAGGACTACTGCATTCAATGTAGGAAACACTTTGGAGTGCTCTCAGACAGTCATTCAATCAATGAACTTCAGTTTGTTTTTCCTGCATGTAGCTACTAATATGTAACCTGTAAATGGGAGATTATCTAAAAGGAGACTTGACCTAATCTTAAAGGAATATTACAAAAGGTGGAAGCTTTGCCAGATTACCAAGGCTGGATATGTTACAGTCATGTAGGGACAAAAATCAGGGAGACCAAGAGACAAACAGATACAGGTAACAAGAGACAGAAAAGACAACAACAAAAAAGTATTCAGTAAGTACATCAGAAGTAAAAACACAGCAAGGAAAATATAGGTCCCTTACTGAAGGGGAAAGGGAGAGGCACAGAGGAGAAAATCTAATAACGGATGTCACTGCAAAAGCTGAAGTGTTTAATGGGTGGGAGTTCCCTCAATTAGGGTTGCCAACCCTCCTGGATTGGCCATGAGTTTACCAGAATCAGCATCGATCTCCTGGTGATTACTGAAAGCAATCCGGGAAATTAATATTATGAATTTGTTCAACAGTACAATTGGCATTACGTTATGTTGGGGGGGGGGGGGGGGATCTTGTTTCAGTCACAGTTGGCAACCCTAACCTCAGTCCTCACAAAAAAAGTCAACTATCAGATGACAAGCAGTTGTCAGCAAAGATTGGGGATTAGATAAACTGTTTAGAGCAGGGAAAGGACAGGTTAGAGATGACTTAAACAAGCTGGATGTTTTCAGATCAGCTGGGCCAGATTAGATTCATCCTGGAGAACTCGAGGAATTGTCCAAAGTAATTTCAAAACTATAGGCTATCACCTTTGAAAAATCATGGAGGACAAGTGAGGTACCAGAAGACCAGAAAAAGGCAAATAGTGCCCACCTTTAAAAAAAAGTGAACAAAGAAGCTCCAGGGAATGTCAGACTAGTCAGTCTGTTTTAGGAACCTGAAATAAAAATGAAGCATATCATCAAGGAATCTAGTTTTAAGCACCATAGAGCAGGGGTTGTCACCTGGAGGTATGTGGAAAGGTGCTAGGGGATACACGCAGGCAGGTGTGCTCAGAGCCAAAGCAGTGGGGCAGGGACATAACTGGCCAATACTGCTCCATGGTCAATGGCAGCACACGGTGCAAGGGCAGCAACCAGAGGTTTGTTGCTGCGGGGAGGAAAATATAGTCATCTCCTTTGTTTTACCACCAACACGTAGGTCAAGTGGCCATTTAAACACTAATTTGGGAGGGCTAAAAAAGGAGATAACATTCTCCTCTCACAACAGTGAACGTCCAGCCATCGCTTCCCTATACCACGTGCTGCTACTGCTGCTCTGATCTCCCCGCTGCAGGAGCCAGAACCAGGGCTGCTATACAGAAGATGCAGGGTGTGTGTGTGCAGGGAACAGAATCAGGAGGATGAGACAACGCTGCCACCCCTCACCACCAGCACATGGTCCCCTTAGGTATTACCTAGTGCTCATCCCCTGCTTGCCCACCCATCACTATGCTACTGAAGTGAGGGTCCCCAGGGGTCTAGCCTGAGCACAATACTCAGTACAGAGGATGGAACTGAATGCATATACAGGCTTCCCCCGCTTTGTGCAGGGTTCTGTATGTGTGAACTTGTTCTTATGCGATGACCATTTTTGTACCAAAAATTCATTATATGCAAGGTAAATTCACTCTTATGCGATTGGTGTGGTGGAAGCCCGCAGTCAGCTGCTTTGTGCGGTGCATTGTGGGAGTGATGCACACCAAAATATAGGTCTCCTGTATGGATCTGTTCTCCTAGCTCATTGTCTGTGCCATGTGTTTCTGTAATTGCCATCCCCGTTATGATAGTGCCCTGTGCTTGTGTGTACTGTCTGCTGTTGGTGAGTACCAAAATTGTCTTGTAAAAGTGGTAGAAATGGGTCTGGGGGTCAGTACAGTTGAGGTCTTGGAATATATCCCTATTTGTTACATTGTAAAGTGGGTTCCCTTTAGGCAAATTCGAGTTATGTGCCGTTTTCCAGGAATGCACGTACAGTACAGCATAAAGAGAGGGAAACCTGTATTTGTAAATGACACCAAGATGGGTGGAGCAACAAACAATTTGGAAAATAAGATTATGTTTTAAAAGTTTGTAAGAAATAAATTGGATGAAATTCAGTAAGTAAAAAGTGCAAAGTACTAAGTTTGGAAGGGAAAAAAAATAAAAATCAAATGCACAGATTCAAACTGAGGTTAAAATAGGTTACAGAGTTGCAGAAAAGAACTTGGGTAGGATAAGAGGCCACAAGTTGAATAGGAGTCAACATTGTTGCAAAACGAAGCAAAAACAATAGCCCACTGGGGCATATTAACAAGTGTGTCATATATAAATCACTCAAAGTAATTCTTCAACTTTAGGTGAAGTCTCACTGATGCTGAATGGATTTGATCACCATGTTATAAGAAAGAGGTAGACAGGAGCCCAGAAGAGAGACTCGTTTTTCAGACCTCGGTTATGGCATACAAGAAAGGTTGGAAGAACTGTGATTATTTATTCTGGAAGAGAAGACAGGGGGAATTGATAAGTCTTCAAATACAAAAATTATTCTTATAAAGAAGATGGCAGTGTATTGTTTGGGGCGGGGAAGGGAAGCTTTTTTGTTTTTTGTTCTTTAAGTATAATAGTGGTTAAGCACTGGAACAGATTACCTAGACAGGTTATAGAACCTTTGTGTCTGCAGGATTTTAAGAGCACGTTAGACAAATGCTTGGTTGGATGTTTTAGACAGGAAGGATCCTGCCACTAGCAGGGAGCTGGACTAGAGGATCTCCTCAGGTTGCTTCCAACCCTTTTTTATTATCATTCTACAATGTGCCAGTTTTTCCAGCAGTCATACATGATCCTTGGCTCTCCCTCCATTTTAGAGAAATACCTTTTCTTTCCATGGAAAAAAAGGTATTCAGGGATTTATCTGTAAAGAAGACCTGGAGCCTCTCTATACAGAATTTAGAAACGTTGACTTGGTTTTTACAGTCACTGGAATGTTTAACGGGGGTCGGACTCGATGATCTAGTGAGGTCCCTTCCAACCCTAACATCTATGAATCTATGAATCTTAACGTACGACTGCATTAGGATGTATGCAGCCTGAACACGGGCTTAGTTTAATAGCAGGCCTTTGGAAACTAAGCAGTGACCATTCAGTTTGATATTCTACATTTGTCCTACACCGAGTTAACTAGAACCAGTTTGTCACTGGGTGAGGTGGATCCACACTTAGCAGCATAGAAGATCCTTGTTAGATTCAAGAGCAACCATCATCTTAGGCAGAGAATTGCACAGATAAGGAAATAGAGTGATACCTAGATGCCAGAGGCTTGGGGTGACTGGAAAAGTATGGCCTCTCTAAGGCCCCATTCAAAGGATGGCAGGATCCCAGACATCGGCATCACGTGGGGAGAGGGCGGGGGGTCATTTGCCCCCAGTTTTCTGTGCCAACTGTGAGGTGTGTGGCTACAGCCCACCCAGAGCCAGGGCCCAGCAGCAATGGGGGCAGCAGCAGCGGAGTGGTGCCCCCACGCTGTCAACACTTACACATTGTCTATGATCCAAGGCAAAACAAGCATGCATGCAGACATTTTATTGCCTTCATATCCTATTCCTCTAATATATTTTACTTTGATCCTACATCTTAAGATTGAAAAATGCTCCAATTTCTAAGATGACTGTCTAGAAACTGTATTTGTTATTGGTCATAAACTCCTGAAAGGAAGAATGGCAGGTAGTGATCCCACAGGGAAACCCTTTTGGTACGTAGGGTACTACAGAACTCAGGACCCAGTCTAAGAGCAGGAGAACCATAGGAGTGAGAGAAATAAAAATATATCTGGGGGCATGAGGGGGGTGGGGGTGCACTCAGATTGAGGTCAGAGGTGCAGCTAGCTCCCCTGTACCTGACAACCTGTTCCTCTCTATGAGAATGGGCAAAGTATTCAACCAAAAGGAATGATTTTCAACCACATCTGAAAACTTTTCTTTATTTAATAGTCTTGCTAATACATTTCCTAGGGTTTGAGTGGAATACATTGTTCTGCAAGTGGTACATTCATTTTGCTCAAAATTGCTAAATACTAGTAAGAGGAAATACTTAAAATGTGTACGTAGGCCCTCATTCAAAGCCTAGAAGTGAGCTTGCATTTAAAATATATTCTCAAGTGCTCCACCATTCTCACTGTTTCTTCAAAGACCAGGTCTTGACTCAAAAACTTCAGTTCAAGGTTAGTTTAAAATGCAGTTCTTCTCTGCAAAGCAGCTATATAAAAATCACATCTTCCTACTCAGACCCTCCAAGTCACCTTCCTAGTTTAAGTGACAAAAGATTCTAGTATTTATTCCTGCTTGTTCTGCAGCACCAACGGTCTTAAAGGAATGAGGTCTAGAGGCCAGTAACCAAGTTTTGGTGCTCCTTTAACTGAAGATCACCTAGTTGTACTTCAGCAACTAAAACATTAAGAATGCCTCCGCTTAAATCTAAAGTTTGAGAATTGGGACTTGCAAGTTCTACTGAACAACCCACTGTAGTGTATACCATCTCCAACAAGGCAGGTTGTTCTTCTCAGTAAGTTCTGATTTCCTGTTTGATGACTTCCAGCAGCACCTGAAGTTTGAATGTCAGATGATCTGCAACGTGAATAGAAAAGAGGGAAGAATGCTTAATTCAAGGCAGTGTCTTTAGACATCATCGAAAAGTGTGCTATAACATGAAGTACTTTGTGTGGCAAAACAACTTTTTTCAATAAATATGAAATCTTATCTCATACTGTCCACCTTTAACACAACACCCTGTTCCGCTACCTTTCCTGCTGGAGGCCTACTTCTTTTCAATGACTTAACAGAACTGAATCCAACCAACTTGTTAATACATCAAGCCAGAGGAAAGCAGGATGCAGGATTAAAATAGAACTGGCTGAAATACTGCCTATTTGCATATAAAAATCCCTAGCCACATATGCATATGAGCATCTTTTAATTTGTCAGGACAAAATATTGGTGTACTTGTTGGTCATGAAACATCAAGGTCTGCCTACAGCTGTGTTCCTACCAACCCTTTCCTCAGACTTTAAAAACTACCTGTGCATAGATCATATTATATTTTCACAGACATATGCCCACATTGAAACTTTACAACCAAGCATCCCTGAACTTTAGGGACTTATGAATTTGGATTCAGACAATACAGACTGAATCTACCTCTGGTTTTTATTAATGTGGATAATTGTGCTAAACTCAACAGCAGTATGCACAGCCTCAAATATGTAGTGACTTACAACTACTGAGTAAAATTGAATACTTCAAGCTGTTTATCCCTTTCATGCAACCTATACTCACAGAACAGGTCATGGCAACACTTTGGCATTGGCCTGCAGACCACCAAATAGTAGACTGGAAAACCACTCAAAACCATGGCACAACCAATGCTGATACTGACAGGGTCCGAGTAGAAAGACATTCCCACTGTGAAGAGGCAGATGGTGGTGAAGGAGACTGGAACAAAGAGGGGAACCTAAAGAAAAAAGGACAGATGTCTTCAGTCATAGCTGGCCATTTTAAGTCCAAGTACAATATTAGTTTGCACACAGGAATATTCATGAATAATTCAAATCTCAAGTCTAGAAAAGGAGAAAAAGTAGTAAATCTGGCCAGTCTAGTCTTTTGGTACAGTTGATCTCCAATTAACAGGATGTATGATTTTTAATCTAGCAAAATTTTCTACTGTAGTAGGAAGACCATCTACCTTAATGGGTCACATAAGTAGACATAGGTAACTATTTCAAAATTCTTCAGCTATACAGTAAAAGACGAGACTGAACAAGGTAGTTAGAGTACAGAAGCAAGAAGTCCATCATGTCTAAGCTACTCTGAATTTGTTACGGATTGCTTGCTACCAATACTCATCCGCTGAAGCTGCTAATGGGAAATTCAAAACCCTAGGTAACATAACCCATTCTTAAGTTCATGGAATAACGTTGTGATTCGTTTTGACCAGCCTTAAGTTTGCCTTGTAACTTGAGAGCCAAATAAGACAAAACAGACTCTCCAATTTAGTAGCACCATCTGTAGCAGCCACTGTTTCAAAATAGGAAACAAAGGCAGCTATCCAGCATCAGTGCACTCTAAACATCCTAGAGCATTTGATTTGCTAAAGTTCAGGATAAATTAATACCCGAACAAACAACAAAACTGCAAATTTATAATTGGGCTGTAGATGCAACCTCCACCAGATACTATTTTGGTACAATCCTTAATGGAGGAAATTTGAGCACAGTCCCTGATGAAATCTGATCACTTGCCTATGACAAAAATCTCCCTTCAAGAAACAGCTTTTGTTTTGGATGTAATCTTTCACAGATGGGGGTGGTTTATCCTTCTCTCTGTGGCTGCTATAAGCTACCAGACAACTCATGGCCTCGTGTTACTCTGTTTCCAAAGCTGTACTGCCCAGGACCAGCACACTACCAACCTACATACCACTAAGTTAAATAAGGAATGAAAGAGCCATAAATATAATCTTCCACAGACATTAAGAAAAGTGGTCAGGAGTTAGACAAAAGCTTGATCACTTATGTCTCCCTCACGCTGTTAAGCCCCTGGTGGTAATGGAGATGCCAGCAGTCATACACAATAGGACATTTAAATGGTCATTCATGGCTCTTATTCTAGTCCAGTTATCAGCAGTACTGCACTTCTGCTCAAGAGGGGGTGTAAGTACAACTTTGTTTTATTTTGCATTATTTTTATGAGAAAGTTTTATACAAATAAGTACAATTATAATTGTTTACATCAGGAGTGGCCAACCTGTGGGACAAGCATCACAAGTGACATGGGCAGCATGTGTGGGACATGCAACAGACCAGGAAGGGGCAGGTAGCACAGTGGCAGATAGGGCAGGGAGAAGCAAGCACGGCAGGAGCTCAGGTAGGGAGCAGAAAGCAGAGCAGCAGATCGGGCAGGGGAAAAGGATTCGAGTGTCACTCGGGGCATCACAGGGCTAATTTGTGACTTGCCAAAAAGGTTAGTCTTCACGGCTTTATAAAAAACAAAGAGAATGAGGAGAAAAGTAAAATATTTTCTCTATGGCCACTAGAGAGCAGCACCTGTGCATATTACATTTATTCTCTTTCAGAAAAATCTTCCTCAAATTTACAGTGGATACGAAGGAGAACACTGAAACCTACCCAAATAGCTCTCTTATGATACTGGATTTACTTAAAAGTTTTGTTTCATTCTTTTGGGTGCAAATTTGGGTTTTTAACCACTTCTCGAAGTTTGAAATGGCTATTTGGGTCTGTTTTTAGTGTTCAGCCAGATGTGTTGGGGTATAAGCATAGGTGCAGTGTCCCTCAGGAGGAGGAGGGAGAGAAGATAGGAGCCCGGAAAAAGGGACCTTGCAGAGCAAGAACCTAAGGTCAAGCCAAGTTCAGGAGGAAGCTTTGGCTACACTCCTGATATAAGCAATCATGATTATATTTATTTCTGTAAGATTTTATGGTAAAAACCAAGGGCAAACCCCCATGAGAGGCATTTGGACACTGCCTTCCAGTGTGCATGACAGAGCAAAGTGGAGGGTGTCTATTCTGATCCATCTCCTGATTCCCAGTGTATTGTTCTATTTGCTGAAGCATGTTGCCTGCTTGAAAAATTGACTGTCCATACATACACGAGCAGAAGTTCTTTATTACCTGAGCTATCAAAAACCAGGCTAGCTGGGCATTTTAGTAGGATATTCGCCAGACAAAGAGTTCCCCTGCATCTTACTGGGTGAAAGGAATAGAAATCTTTCCCAAGATGAAGTGGAACTGAGATCATGTGCCATTCTAGCTTTCAGTGAATAATTTGGAGAGAAACCCTTTTAAACAGCAATGAGCCTGAACACTCCTGGCTTCTTAAAATCTGTCATGAATTACCTTGAAGGGCCTGGGCAGCTCGGGGTGACGGTAGCGATGGACGATGAGCCCAAGTGTGGCTAGCCCTATGAAGAGTCATCGGGAAAAGCTGAAGAAATTCAGCAGGTGGTAGATATCTCCAACACACACCATAGCAGTAACCAGAGGGAACTGACCATTGTAGAAATGAAACATTCATTAAAACTGTATCACAGACTTTGACGACTTAAAACATAAGAACCGGAAACTCCTATTTACAGTCAACTACCATACTCTGGAGCTGGAGCTTTAGAGTACTGGATGATTTTAGTGCTGGTTGGAAATCACTATATTCTCTTCATTTTAGCTTTTGGGATGCAAATGAATCGGGTGGAAGGCTGTACATGAAGACAGCAAGTTTTCATCCATGTAATCAAAGGAGACTGTCTACGATATTAGAAAGATGATGAACAATCAGACAAAAGAAGACTATTGAAATATTTTCCACATAAAAAAAAATCATTCCACATGATTTTGTCTAACTCCTGAAATTTCCATGTTGGTAACAGATAAGAGGTATGCATTATATACAAGAAGCATCTGGAACCTAGGGTAGAGAGAATTTTATAGAATGATTTTTTAAAGATGGTAACAGCAATCCTTTTAAAGCATGACTGTCAAACATATAGCCTGTGCGCCAGATCCAGCCTGAGGCACCTTATGATCCAGCTCATGGGTCTTGGACCAACCCCAGGTCCTGCAAGCAATACACAGAACTGATCTGGTGTGAGGGCTGGATCCAGCACCACAGGCACTGCATGCAGCATGGCAGGTTGGTCTAGGAAGCACACTATGTGGTACGTGTGCTGGACTGGCCAGTGCACTGACTCTGGGGCTGGTCTGAATCAGGCCCCCTGTGCTGCACACATGGCCAGGCCAGCCCCACACACCACACTCAGCATGAGCCACCCAGGGACTCCCTCTGCACTTGGTGCATGAGGACAGCACAGGGCACCCCACCACCAGACAACTGCATGCATTGGATCCAGGCCTAATCTGGACCAGCCCCAGAACCAGTGCACAGGGCAGGTATGGCAGGGTGCCCCATTCAGCATGCACGCCATGCAGAGCAAGTCTTGGGACTAGTGTGTGCTGCACTCAGGGCTGGACTGGCCACACACATTGCACACCGCACAGGGGAGCAGCACAGAGCACATGCCACATGTGGCCCCCAGTAGACCAGCCCTACATGTTAGCTCTGGCATGGCCCAATCCAGGTCACAGACCGGCCCAGCAACCCTCATCCAGCCTGCAGGGCCAGAAGAGTTTGACACCTCTGTTTTAAAATACATGTGCAATGTGGTTTTAAGCCTAGGGCTGGAAGCCAAGAGATCTTGAGTTCAAATCCCACATCTGTCACTAAGTAGACTTGATATTTTGCCATGTGCAGTCAACGCAAGTTTTTTAAAATGAGTGTATATCAGGAAAATGCTTTCTGCAGTACTCAGTTCTAAGTTTTCCAAGGCCCAAAACTACCTCAATGCCTGTTCAATCAAAAAACCTCTTCAAGTCCAAAAGAAAGCCAGCATGGAAGAAATTCAATTTTTTAAAACTCTTCACCTCACCATTAACATAACAGCTGGAAGAGGGGTGTGTCTTCGAATGTGGATCATCGCGAAGAGGGGAGGCCACTGACCCTCCCTGGAAGCCACAAACAGAGTCCTAGGAGAAAGACAAGGAATAACACAAGAATGTGAGCACTTGACTCTCACATCTACACTGGGGAATGGAGGCACTATTAGTTGGACAGGTATCCATCATGGGGATTCGGTGTCTCTATTCTAATGCTAGGAGCATGGAGAACAAGCAGAAGGCTTGCAAACAAAGACTTTGACCTGGTTGAGTTAACAGAAACCTGGTGGGACCCTATCTATGATTGGGCAGTAGGCACTGAGGGATATAGGCTGTGCAGATGAGATACAGTAGGGAAAAGGTGAGGGAGCATTGCTCTCTATGTTAAGGAGCAATACACATCTTCAATAATCAAGATGGGATCAGAAGAGGGGCAAATTGAGGCATTGTGGGTCAGAATACAATGAGGTCGGGGTGAAAGGGACTTGGTAGTAGGGGTCTCTTGAAGACTGTCACACCAGGATGATGAGCTAGACATGGAATTTGAGGCAGCTGTCAAAGGCGGTACACTCAAGGGACATGGTTGTCATGGGTGACCTAAACTACCCTGACATCTGCTGGGAGGAGCAGTCAGCTAGATCTGTCCATTCACATCGATTCCTAACCAGCATACAGGACCTTCACCTAATGCAAGAGATGTGTGGTCCCACTAGGGCAAATGCCTTACTGGACTTAGTGCTTGCTACAGGGGTGGGTGATCTGCAGATACAGGGTAACCTAGGGGATAGCGATCACCAATTGTTAGAATTCACTATCTGGCGAAAGGTAGGAAAGGTAACTAGTAGGGCAGAAGTGCTAGACTTCAAAAAAGGCTAATTTCAATGTGCTCAGGAGATTATTAAGTGAGGCACTGAAGGGCAAGAGCATTAGTAAGATGGGAGTCCAGGAAGGGTGGGTGTTCAAGGGAATGCTCCTTTAGGCACAAAAGGAGACCATCCCAGTGCACATAAAGGGAGGCAAAAGAGCCAAGAAACCCTCTTGGCTGAACAGGGAAATCTAGGAGAGCTGCAAGGGGGGGGGGGGGGGGGGGGGGGGGGGGGGGAAGAGTGGCATACAGACTGTGGAAGCAGGGGGTAGCCACCAAGGAGGAGTATACCTGCTTGGCTCGCACTAACAGGGAATCAGATAGGAAGGCCAAAGCAGAAGTGGAACTCAGGCTGGCAACAAAAATTAAAGACAACAAAAAGTCCTTCTTTAGGTACAGAAAGAGTAAAAAGAAGGCACATGGCAACATAGGACCCCTACAGGACATACTAAGGCACCTGGTAACAGATAGGAGAGACAAAGCTGAGGTCCTAAATGAGTTCTTTACATCTGTATTCCTGAACACTGATAAAGACATATCTCCCAAAGGGGCTATAGGCAGGCACAAGAGGGACTCCAACCCACCAACAGTTAGTGCTGACCTAATGAAGTGGCATTTGGAGAGGCTAGACATGTTTAAGTCAGCAGGCCCGGATGATCTTCAAAGGGTGCTGAAGGAATTGGCCAGTGTCATAGCAGAACCACTGGCACAGCTGTTTGAGTATGCAAGGCACTCAGGACAGGTCCCAGAGGACTGGAAAAGGGCCATTGTGGGCCCTATTTTCAAGAAGGGGAGAAAGGATGATCCAGGTAACTATAGGCCAGTTAGCCTCACCTCTACCCTTGGGGAAACCTTTGAAATAAGTATTAAAAGGATCACATTTGTGGAAGTCCAGTAGGAAAAATAATGCTGAAGGGCAACCAGCATGGCTTCATAGCAGGTAGATCCTGCCTGACTAACCTTGTTTCTTTTTATGACCAGGTCACAAAAAGCTTAGATGCAGGAGTTGAGGTAGATCTCATCTACTTGGATTTTAAGAAGGCCTTTGACACAATGTTGCTTCCCATTCTTATAAATAAAATCAAGCAGTTGTGACAGATTATTACATGATCAGGTGGCTGGAGAATTTGCTTATGGGACACCCAGAGGGTGGTGGTAGACGAGTCGTTTTCGACCTGAAAAAAATGTGGACAGCGGAGTTCCCCAAGGTTCAGTCCTTGGACCAGTGCTGTTCCATATCTGCATCAGTGACTTGGATGAAGGCATGGAAAGCACTCTGTCCAAATTCACAGATGACACCAAATTATGGGGCCAAGTAAACCCACTGGAGGGCAGGGAGCAGATTCAAGTGGATTTGGACAGGTTGGGAAAGTGGGCAGAACAGAATAGGATGCAGTTTAACAAAGGTAAGTGCAAAGTGCTGCATCTAGGGAGAAAGAATCACCAACACACCTACAGACTGGGAGGTGACTTCCTAAGCAGCACAGCAGCAGAAAGGGATCCGAGTCAGTCAACTCCAAAATGAACATGAGTTGTCAATGTAACGAAGTGATAAGTAAAGCCAACAGCACTTTCATGCATTAGACGGTGCATCATGAACAGGTCTAAGGAGGTGATACTTCCCCTCTATGTGGCGTTGGTAAGGCTACAGCTGGAGACTGCATCCAGTTCTTGGCACTGTACTTCAAGGGAGATGTGGATAACCTTGAGAGAGCTCAGAGGAGGGCTACTTGTATGGTTAAGGGCCGGCAGGTAAGATCCTACAAGGAGAGATTAAGGGACCTGAATCTCTTCAGCCTCCACAAAAGAAGGCTGAGAGGGGATCTTGTGGCCATCTACAAATTCATCAGGGAGGTGGAGGGGAGGGAGGGCACAGCAAGGAATAAGGGATACCCCGTTTACCAGGGCACCCCTTGGGGTTACTAGGAACAATGGCCACAAACTGATGGACAACAGATTTAGATTAGACATTAGGAAAAGTTTCTTTACAGTGAGGTTTGCCAAAATCTGGAATGGCCTTCCAAGGGAGGTGGTGCTCTCCCCTAACTTGGGGGTCTTTAAGAGGAGACTGGACAAGCACCTGGCTGGGGTCATCTGACCCCAACGCTCTTTCCTGCCCAGGGCAGGGGGTCAGACTCGATCTACTGAGGTCCCTACCGCGCCTGAAAAGTTATGAAATGCTATAGCTGGAGTAGATACCACCCATGAAGGCTGTCCACAGTGATCATGCTGAGAGGTCTACCTGGCCTGAGAAGGCAGATAGCCAGTGTCATAGGGAGATTTCAGGGCTGACCACCATTTACACGGGCTGATCACAGCAGGGACCCCCCACACTTCTGATTGGTCAAAGGGGCCCCAATGGCCCTGCCCCTCTCCACTGATGGGCTGCAAGGGCTGTCATACAGCTCCATCCTTTGCCATTGATTGGTTGCAAGGGCTGTCTGTCATGGGGTCCTGCACCTTGCTTCTGCTTGGTGGAGAGGGGCAAGGTCACATTACAGGCAGCCTCCTCAGTCAATCCATGATGAGGGATGGGGCAGCAGCCACCTTGGGTTGCTCTTCTTATGGGAAGCCCCCACCTCCAGCAGGCTGCACAGCTTGGCCACAGCACCATGAAGATCACTGACTCCTTCTGCAGAGCCAGCATTTTCTTTTCAGTTAGTTTTCTTTTTATCCCCCTGCACACTTTGCAGGCAATGCCAGATTTCATGATTTCTACCAAATCTGCAAAATCCTGGTTTTGGGAGGTCCCTACATCATGCTCTATTGGGTTCTGCTCCAGGTCAACTCTTGCATTTTGGTCCCTGAAGCAATAGCTTCTCTGAGATTTTGAAAAATAAAAAGATCAAGTGCCTAAAATTCTCTGAAAAATTCCCAAACATGGCCAAGAAATGGCAACACTTCACAGCCTATTTCTCATCCTGTAGGCCACAATAAGCACTATGTTCACAGGTCATTCAGCAAGACCATTTTTCAAAAACAGCAGCAGAAAACCATCTCAAGGTACCTGTGGCAAAGCATTTGGACTAAATCTGGCACTGCTCATGGAGAGCCAGAAACAAGGACCAGCAATCCAGAACAACTGCACACCCCACACCCAGAGAGGTGTTGAGTGCAACTGTGCACAGATAGCCAAGAAGTATCAATTGGCCAGGTTGGCTGGAAAAAATCAAGAGGTTTCTAAGCAAAGCTAAGAGATCTTAGACGCCTTCTAATAGATGTAGTGGGGTCAAAAAGTCTCTTTTAGAACAGAGCTTGATCGCTTCAGGAAATAGACTATATGACATGGCGCCCGCAACAGCAGAAAGACTCAGTATCTCCAGAAGCCCCTTCTAGCCCTATATTCCTATAAAAGGTCCCACACCACAGCACTGGATACACAGGGGAAACTGGAATTGCTCCAGCATAACGGATTCTCACGACTCTCACCAGAGGTTAAGAATCCTAGATTTGGGTACCTGTGAGATGTCCGCTACTTATAGAAAAGAAACACTAGAGAGCTCTCACCTTCCATCCCTTGTCTGAAACACAAATTAGTAAGGAAGAGTAATTCCCACATCTATTTATTTTAAATCTGTACATATAGTGCCAGATCTTCAGCTGGGTTGGAGTAGTGCCCAGAGCAGCTGGGTTGTGTGTAAAGCTGGCTCTTTGTTGCCTTTGTGGTTCCCTAATGTGTGTCTGGCCAGCAGCCAGTTTGGCCAACAGTGAAATATATGTAGAGCAGCCTATCCCCATCCATTTTGCTGAATACTATGAGAAAGGAGCCATGGAGTATCTCTGTCCATCTAGGGACTCCTCTTACCCCAAGAGGAAATCCCTGCATAGTTAAATCCTACCAGGGAATATTTCCCATACTATTTCTTTTACTTCAGCCTACTGCAATGAACAATTCAGGATGACTTATATTATGAAGCCTGCCTTTCATATCCATTGATTTGTCCCATACCATCCAAGCAGTAAAAGAGAGGCTGGCAACAGCTCTGGTACTATCATCCTATACTGGCAACTACAAAAGACAAAACTTGCCAGGAGATTTGCCTCCAGCTGAAAGCAGTAGAGGTTTTCATTTTTTGAAACTGAAGGCTTGAATCGTCTGGAAACATTGCCTTTACCTACCTGTGAGCAGTCAACAGATTTGTTACCAAGGGTCTCCCTCTTCTTGCTTATATAGCAGATCAATAAGTACAATTTTTTAAAATAATCACAAGAGTCTGACCTGGTAAACGTAAAGATCGCTCCGTTCATGGTGCCAAAGCAGGACAGAGCAACCAGGATGGGAACCACCGAGATAAGTCTTTGGAAAGCATGTTGTGCAAAACTCTAAAGGGAAAACATATTTGGCTACAGAAACACTGTGCTAGCCCCTATACAATATCTGACTTAATAGAAATAGCTAGATGAATGTCTACTAGGAAGCCTGAAATGCAATGTCACGTAATCCCAAGCTTTGTCCTCCCTCTCCCACTGACATCTTGGTCTCTAGTTCTTTCCTCACTTCCTGCAGCAAGACTGCAAGATATTATTAGTGCCTGATACTTCAGAGAAGTAACAGAGCTGATGGCCTTTCTGCTACAAAATCCATTTCCTAGATTCATCCCTACTCCCATCTATTTAGAGTAAATTGATCCCTTTGAAGGAAAATAATAATGGAATATTACTCACTACAGCCACAGCCTGGAAGACCAGGACATCCTCTGCTGTCAGGACTGTATAATAGGAAACATTGGTGAGCATATATCCTACAATTACAGTAATCACAGACACGATCACTGCCAGCGGGATATTTCTAAAAAAAAAGGGGGGGGGGGGGAGGGGCAGGAGACAGAGATAATAAACAGAGCTGTTATCTTCTTTTCACTCGCATCATTACTACAGGTAGCAGATGCCACTATCAGCAGTGAGAAGAACCAGCAGTCATTTGCTCTTCCCATATAAATTGTAGCTTATTATGAAATAAGTGCATCACCAGTAGCTGCTCTGACAGGATATCCCCCTAATCTTACCGTTCTGGTCGGACAAGTTCTTCCCGCACAAAGCTAGCCTGAAACCTGCAGAGTGAAAGAAGGCAGGTTATGGAAGAGTGTGAACAATGGTCCTGGAGCACCTTTAAAAGTGTTTCTTCTTTTATAGGACCCTGACTGTACCTACCAGCCTGAATACGCAAACATCCCTGCATAAAAAGCCAAGGGCAGCTTGTCCAAAGCCAGTGACTGACTGTTGAAAGCATCCTGGAAATTTTCAGTGTGGCCTAAATAGGAGATTAGCAGAGAGTTACAGGGCAATGGCAACAGAAATACTATCTCTAGTGGTCAGATAAATATATGGACAAGGTTCAGTTTCTCTCTGCCTCAGACAACCCTAGAGACTGTGATGGCAGGATCTTCCAGCCTGTTTGGATTTGCTTTCCTAGGTTAGTTCTTAGCTGTGCTGACTCATCTGGTTCTGGGCAGTACCTGAGGTTATGCGAGTCAATAATCTTCAGGGCAGGTTTTTAAAGGACAGTAACAAGGCCTGGTTCTCTCTCTCATACATATCATGGTGCTGTGGAGGCCCCAGTTGGCCTATTCTCCACTTGCAGAAAACCTCCTCCCAGAACTGACATAACATTTCCTGGCCTGAACTCTCTCATCAGTGGACCCCACACAGCTAGATTTGCACTTTATTTTCATGTCATGCAGTCAATGAGGCAGCTAACAACACTTGCTGTGCTATTCCCCATTCCTCCATATAAGCATTGACCCATGCTCCCTGTGGTACAAAGCATAGGAACAAAGAAAAAAAGAGATGAAGAACTCTAGGAGGGAGCACAAGAAAAAGCAGAGTCAGTTCTCCATTGCAGCTGCTTCTGGAGAGGACCTGTCCCTGCCTCCCCCTCCCACTATCACTCTGCTGATTGTTGGGAGAGAAAACTAAAGAGACCAAGGGCTCACATAGGTAAAAATAAAAACCGGCTCATTTTATCAGATCCCACCATTTTCAAAAGGAGGCAAATGAAAACAGTACTGTCAATGCGGGTCTTGCTTTATTTCCAACAGAAATGAAGGAAAAGAGGAGGAAAGAAAGGATAATGAACCTTTTTCTTGTTGATGAAAACCACACTCAGAAAGGGTTTGGACACAGGTCACATTTTATCAAACCCCACAAAATCTAGGAAGGAGAGGGAGACAGATGAATGGTTCCAGCTCCAAGGAAGAGGAGCAATATAGGATAAAAGAATTAAAATAATTAAAGAAAATAAGTCCCAACATTTACAAACTTTGGCAGCCTATATAGTGAATCACCTACACCTATATTTACATTGTAGTAGCTGCAGTAATCATCTTAAACCAGGACAAAAGCCTAGTTCCCCTGGAAGTTATTCTCTCCAAGCAAACTGCTTTTACATGGAGCCTTTTTTCTAACTTCTAGCTCAGCCTGTGTCTGCCTTTTAGGCCTGAGGAAGAGTACTCAATGCCCAAAGCTTTCCAACAGTGGCATAACAAAATGGAGCAGGGCAACCAGGGCACCTACCCCAGGTGTCAATTCAAAGGGGGCATTAGAAAGGCAGCCCCCAGGGAGCCTGCGCTGCCACTGCAGCCCATGTTGGAAAAGTTTGAGCCAAAAAAGCTGCAGCCCATGACACCAGCGTCACTACTATCTCAGCCTGCACAAGAAGGCAAGTGCTCCTTCCCCCGGTGCCAGCCCAGGAGCCAAAACTTCAAGTTACACTTCTGTCAGCCAACAGCTCTCTCAACTATACAGCTGGTCCAACAAAAGGTATTACAAAAAACCATTGCTCCTGGAAATCTAATTCTGGAGTTCACAGGCTAACTCAAATTTGCAAGTACTGGCTCAAGTGCTTCTGAAAGTAAAATAATTGAAGTAAAACAGTAAAAGGGGAAACAAAAATGCAACAGAAGGAAGTAAACAAATATCACCCGTAAAAGGAAATAAAAGGAAACTTATGAAAATAAGAATCAATTGGAAAAGAAGCTTCATCTGAAGAAAACTGAACAGAAAGTGATGTTGGCCCCTGTTGTGGCATTCTAAAACGTTGGGCATACAAAGGATTTATTGGTGGTGATATCTTAATGAGTGATTTTTACAATCCTCCGGAGTCATATTAAGTGGAACCTGTAATTCCTGGAGCTTTTAGCAACTTCTCTTCCCAGATGTCACTGGCACTGCTTCTCCTACCGAGGGGATAGTGCCAGGGGCTCCAGATTGTCATCTGAAGGTGTTATGAGCAATAATGGCTGAGGATTTCTGCCTGCAGAGCAACCCCTCATTTTAGAAATGTTGCCAGCTTGAAGGGTTTTTTCATGTTCAGAAAAAACAAATCCAGACATGAGAGAGAAATATAAAATGTTCATCTTGATGCCTTTGTTGTTTGCTCTTCATTGGAAGATACAGCTTAAGGACAAAAAATACTGATTATCCCTTGAGTGTGAACAGCATGGCTTGTTTATATGGGAAAGTTAGATCAGTATAAGCTAAGGTGCATATTTAAACATATACATTGGTATGACTACTAATTTGGGCATTCCTATATTGGTGTAGGTATACAGGGAACTTTTGTGGCTTAGCTTAAATTGTGTAGACAAGTCCTTAATACAGGGATTCTCAGCCAGAGTGCTTCATCACTCTAGGGTGCCATGCAATGTTAGCACTGTTACATGCAAACATGATTCACAAGATAAACCAGAGATTTCAAATAGGTGTCAAAAACATTCTGACCTGTTGTGGCCTTTCTGAGTTCTTTGCAACAGAAGAATTGCACTATTATTTTTCTATAGTCAAAACATGAGTGAAAGCTAAACGCTTGCATTTTCCAAGGTGTACCTTGAGTCACAAAAGGGTGAGAACCACCACCATAACGAACGCTGCCCTCAAGATCACAGCTGAGCTGGCATACCTTGAGCCAGAAGCATCATCCCTGGCACAATGATGAGTGTGAGAGCCGCAAGCTTGATGACAGACAGGAAAGTCTGAAGCTGGGCACTCCAGCTGACACTCCAAGAGTTCAGGATAAGGACTATATCTGGAGGAAGAGAAGGACAAACCAATGAATAGCATACATAGCTGGGATTCTAAACAAAGAAGGTTATTCTCATATTTTTCCCCACTGCCTCCATTTATTTTTATTAGCATGCTGAATACAGGCGCAGCAACACTCTTTGCCCTGGGTCCTGGGAAGAATTTTCAGTGACAGGTGTTATATAATAATAAAAGAATGACCTGAAGTGTAATGTTTGAAAAGGAAGCAGAGGTTACAGACTTGAGAGTGGAGCACAATTCGGTTAGTTTCCCTCACATTTCCTGCTATGTTATCTGTGCCCAACTGCTGGAATAATCCATCACTGCACTTTTCATCTCAACTTCTCTGCCTCACCACAATCTTCAAGTTAGTCTACTACAACTCAGGAAGTATGGAAGCTTCTACCCATCCACTGAACTAATTAATTGTCATGGATGACTCTGAATCACATGCCCATAAGTTTGATGGAGCTTGTTGACCCATATGCACAATATCTATTCCCAGCAACAGAATACATATAGTCCAGCTTTTTCCAGTGCCTGTCTTCCAGTATGACCCCATCCCTACAGAACTCCTTGGCAACACTGAATCACAAGTAAAAAGAAGGCTTTAAAATCCTTGACAATCGCACAGCTTTCATTTCCCTGTTAATCTGATACCTGTGCTCAGTCTGCAACCACTTCTACTTCTCAGCCAGCTCCACCATCTAGAGACCTGTTCACCAGGTTTATTCAGCAAACCTTTACAGATAAGATGTACCCAAACCAGAAACCTGGATCCAAAAAAAACTACCCTGAGCTCTTTGGGCGGCTTAGAATTTAAAACAGACTGCAAATTCCACAGCCTTCCTTATATTGAGATGAGCCCAAACATTAGATGCAAGGCACCTGTGAATTACAGGGGAAGAGTCTAAAACATGAACTCAAATATTATGATTTGGGCCCAATCTTAATTTATACTTACAGTACCCCAGAAGAGCCACAAGCTTCACAGCAGGAAGAGGAGCTACACAGGGGGCAAAAAATGGCTCCAATATATAGCGTCCAAATGCCAAAGAAACCACTGCACTGTTCGCTGGCCTAGGAGAAAGATTCAGAAAATTTTAAAACTGATCTCACTTGACAGTCACAACAAAAATATGAGTGAAAGCAACATTTCCTACTTTCTAAAACCGTACTTATTTCTAGGATGGACCAAATCCAAAGCATTTTCAGCACACAAGAACCTGAGGAAGTTCAAAAAGTGACAGAAATGGAGGATTTAAAATAAAATTAGCAGCTATTCTTCATTGCTACCTCACTACCAAGATAATAAAATAAGGGTACTAAAATAGTTGAAAGTTGTTTTCCCATGCAGATACAATGTGCATATTGCCTTCTGCCTTTTATTACTGCAAGACTGAAAGTAGCTTAAAACGCACAAAGTGAGAAAGCGCTGAAGTATACAAGGCGGCCCTATGACTTCCAATACCTCCCTGCAGGTGGCAAAAAACAAATCTTACCTGATAGCAAAGTACTCAGCCCAAAGAAATAAGAAACTTGGCAAAGGTCCCAGAGTCTCCAGAATATAGATATAATGTCCTCCAGACTTGGTGATTCTTGTTCCAAGTTCTGCATAACACAAGGCACCTGGAACAGTTCAGGTAGAGAAGTGTTTAAACTGTCCCATGGATTTGCCCCAAGATTTTAATTACTAGTTTTCTTGAAAATTCACTTATAAAAAAAAAAAAAAGAAACAATAATGCTGGTTCCAACCAAGACTGCTTTATTTTGCTTAGACACGCTGGTTGGTTTAATGATATAAAACTTCTCAGTGGAATTAATTTTAAAAATCATGTTGGAGAACATTTGGACTTGCCTACAGAGTTTTTCTTCTCCACTATTTACCTAGATCTAGGCCCTACCACATACGAATCTCAGCTCAAAATGTGTAAAAAAGATAAAATAAATTATAAATATGTGGCACCTCAGAGCTTAACTGTTCCCATTTGAAGCTAGATGGGGAGTAAGAGCTACAACCAGCCTGCACAAAGAGCGCTCTCTCAAAATTTTGTGATCAAAGGAAATTCTTGTTGTATAATAAGGTGAATTTCATCCATGAGCAAAAAGATTAGATTAAACAATATTTAATAAAGCAGCATGACTCTTGACCCGAGTACCCCAGACTTGTTGCTAATATAGCTTCTAGAGCAGAAATCACCTTGGAGAAATTTCATAAGATTCAATGCATGACCATTCACCAGTGCTATTGCCTGCATCTGTTCCTCCGTCAGTTCTAAGGAAGGGCACTTGATGTCCAGAAACTTGTCCAACAACTCTCCCAGCCATACAGGTGATCCAATAAAAGATATAATGAAAAATCCTTGCTTCTCATCTATTCATGTGAGCTAGCTAACTAAGAGGACTACATTAGTGAACAGAAATTACTAATGGACAGACTGAGATAAAATATGAATGAGTTGGGGGGAGGGGGGAATATAAAGAAAAAAAACCTCACAATCAGAGGTGTAAAATTTAATTTATATAACAATACAAAAATTCAAAGTTACTTTTTCTACAGCTTCAAACTAGTCACATTCTATGAACATAATCTGGTTGTTTTACAGCAGATCCAGTAATTTAAAGTTATACACAGCAGATGACATGAGATGACTTTCCAGTTGCCTGTGCTTTATAAAACTTTCAACCACATTACAATAAGAATTTGTTTTCACATGGAATTGTCCAGGTTTAATTGCTTTATTTTTGTTTGGTTTGGTTTTGTTAAGCTTTCAAAGGTGGAAAAACTTTAAAGTCACATGAGGAAATAAACACAGAGCACAACTGCACCCCTACCCCTAGGGTAGAACAATTCCCATGTCTCAGCCCACACATGGCTCCACATTAAAAGGTCTTAAGTCATGAGTTACCCCTCAGTTCCCACCGTCAATCCAACTGAACAAGCAATCCCTAGAATTTCACAGATGTTGGACCTTCAGTTCTCCGGCACTAAGATGACAGGATTTATTTTTGTATACTGTGTTCCCACCTTACCTTGCCCTGAGAAGCAAAGCAAGGCCTTTATCACAGATATAAATTATTTGCTAGGCAGAAGGTAAAGCAAAGATGACACCTTAGAAACTAACTGGGTTCAGAGAGGCATGAGCTTTCACAGGCAGCAATTTACTTCTTCAAATGCTGCGATGAAAAAGTTTTGTTAGTTTCCCCATCTACCAAAAAATTAAAAGGAAGACTAAAGAAACTCATCACCCACCAAACAGAGAGAGAATCCCGCAGGCAAGCCAGATGATCAAGGAGAGACCCACATTGCCAGAGTTTCTCAACACCCCTTTTGGGGAGATAAAGATGCCACTGCCCACCATGCTGCCAATAAGGAGTGAAAAAGCTCTCAGCAGAGTGATCTTTTTCCTCAAGAACACAGCCTCCTCCTCTTTCTTGGCTTTTCCCATGGTCTCTCCAATTCTAGGGAAGGGGATGGGATTCTTGAAGATGAAGTTGTGACTCAAGCTTCCTTATGGGTCCTTCCCAATCCCGCTGTCAACAGTGCTTACCTGTGGTAGAAGACAAAAGACAAGGTTTTGTGGAGTTTTTTTTGGAGACAACTATTAAAGAGGCCTTACAATAATCATCAAAATCTGCTGAGTCAACACTCCTTACCCATAAGGTGCCTTTGACTAAACACACTCTAGTTGTACATGATATACCCCTATTATCTCTCACATCAGTTTTGGGAATAGAGCTGGTTGGTTGACTCTTGTGCATCCAGTGGTTGCAAAGAACAAGATTTGCAAATCTCTCTGATGACTTTGGACACCAAACTGTGGATGCAACCAGCCTTAGTTGCCTTACTGGGACCCACATTTTTACACAGACTGACTACACACCCTTTAAAAGTCAAGCCTTTTAAAGATATTTCCTGTTGTGCACCCCTAAAAAAAGGGCCTAACAATATTACCAGCCATCCTTGAAAATCTTGGCCTGAAGAACTTTTTCTTTTTAATGCAGAACAGTACTAAATGGCTGGTTTAATAAATATTTGGTATAAAAATATTCAGTACAGCTCTTTTGAGGGCAGGAAAGAAGATGAAATTAAGCTCCCACTTTTTTTTTTTTTTTAAACAACTCATTAAAACTAGGCTTTCAACAGACTATTTTTCTCATTGTTATTAATTATACTTTGAGTGGAAGAAGCCTCCACTTGCAAAATTTAGATCCATTTGAATACTGAAATCATATTCATCAAACCCTTAGAAATTTGGGAAGCAGTTTATAAAATTTGTCTCATCACTTATTGTGACCCTCCTTTGACCAAAAATGTAAAGAAAAAGACCTTGCATTTAAGCCTAGTTTAAGGGATCTTTATTTTTTGCTATTTATTTCTCAATGCAATTTTATACCCATTACTGTTGTGGTCACGTATAGAAATTTGGAGACCAAGACTCATTCAAATGCTTTATTCAGGTTTCTTCTAGCTTTCTAGGGCAGTGGACCCTTTGTGACTACCTTAAAAAAAAACTGAAAAAATAAATTAAAAAGTTATGCACACCATTTATGGGTTTTACTGCAAATGAGCTGGCAAACAAAATTTAAGGCCAATTACAATCCTAGCTAAAACTAATTACACCAACTAAAATGAACAACACAGTTATCAAATCATGGTTACAATAGGAATCAAAATCAATTAGTGTTTTCATTAAGCAGACCAACACAAGAATGCAAGCAAGATTCAAAATCATGAAGCTGTTTTAAGTGTGACTGACTTGCAAAACACCACTCCCACAATTTTACAAAGGAAAGGCTGCTCCCCAACCCTTTCAGGCAGTGGCTAGGCCCCTCAAGGTTACTACTAATTAAATGGCACATACTTGTTAACCCTTCTTCCACCTAAATGTTCTACTCTCAAGTCAATGTTTAGCAGATTAATTTTACACAAGCACACATATCCCAGGATGACGTGAGTGATTTAAAAGTGGCATCTGCTTGAAATCTAGATGCATGTGTGCTAGCACTTAAAGCTATGCATGCACATGTGAGCACACATTCTAGTTGAAGCCTTAAGAAGCATTATAAAAATGCTATTAAGTAGGCAGGCACCTCCCCCATGTAACTAATACAGGGGGGGCATCATTCCTGTAGTATCTGGAGCATCAAGATCAGGACAGCAGGCCAAGGGACCAGATGACCTCAGGGAAGTAACTCATGTAGGGAAGCTTCCTCTGGACTCTCCCCTGATCAGGCTGGGAGGGCCAAGAATCTGTGTCTCCTCTTTTCCTTATACCAGCCCCAAGATAACAACATCATCATTTCTTGCTGGGGTGGTGGCCCAGAAAGAGCACAGCTTCTGCAGTATTTACCTTTACCTTTATGACTGCAAACTTAACTCTAGTGCTCTCACCACTGGCCCTTCCTTCTCCTCAGCTAAAGATTTCACATTTGCTTGAGCTAGTTAGTAGTACACTGGACCCATATTTTTGGGAAGCCTTGACTTACCTAATTTATTACAACTAAGTTTAGCAGCAGCTTGAATGCATCCAGACTGGAAATCACCTGAGAAACCAAAGCTAAGAGGCCAGGATTGGAGAGTTATTTTCTTGATCCTCTTCTTTGGCTATCAGAAGGATATTCATGTCCCTAGATCTCTGACAGAGTCCCCTCCCTCAAACTGGAGGTTTGAAAAAAAAAAACAAAACCTCAAGACTCCTGAGCTGATGTCATTAAGCAAATGGTTTTATTCTGTATCTAGCTAATTTAGCTGTCAAGTAGCTGAAAGCAGAACCATGGAGCAATTGCAGAAGATGTTAAAATGTATGACTGGTCAAAGAGTCACAAAATCATAGTTGTCACTTTGAACATGTGTAATTCTTAAAAAAAAAAAAAAATCATTGCTAAGCTTAACAAGTGCACTTATCTGGTTGCCTGGTTTAAAACAGAACATGTGTAAATGATCCATTAGGCTTTCATCACTTTTTGGGATCCACAGAAAGTATGATGTACAGAGAAAGAATGTCTCCCTCGGATGGCTCAAATTCCACAGTAAAAAATATTATAGATAGAGTGATTGGTAGATCGTTCAGATTAATACTCTGAACACTACAGGTTTATCCTCGTGGTCCTTTGCACCATTCCCAGCCAGAAATATCTGGAAATAAAGTGATCAAGTGCCAGAGACTTCAAGATTGTAAAATCTGTTGGGAGAGAAAAAAGAAAAACAGAGCTAGTGAATACCACTTCAAATACCTATAACTAAACATTGTTTAGAGAGACCATTCACATTCTGCTTTCTTGTTCAGTCCCTTGTACTTGACACATTAGAACAGAGATGTTAATCCTTGTGGCAGTGCTTAAGAATATACACAATGTGCTTAGTATAAAGGAAATATTCAAAGCTGCATTTTGTTCAGCCTTTTGGTCTACAATTAGCTCAAATCCTCATTCCAAAGCACGGTACCTTTGCATGAGATCACAAGTAAATTTACAGCCTTTTGGGTCTATTGTACACGGGGTTGTTGCAATTTTACTCATTCTTCACAGCAGAAAACCAGGTGTGTAGCTTGGGGTGGAGACAGAGAAGACAGCAAGACAAAAGAAAGAAAAGTAAAAGGAGAACGTTTCTTATTTGTTTTTCCATAGTGCTGCCTACAAGACAGTGGAAATGGAGATCTACCATACTAGAGAGAGACATGCATACATACACACAGAAGAGCCCTGAAATGCTTCTATTCTAATTAGGCAACAGGCTAAGAGTAGGAAAAAAAAAAATGGAGCATCACCAGTGATATAAAAGCCAGGGTCTTCACCCTTGGTGGCTATGATGGTAGGAGATCACAGCCAGGGCTGAACCAACTGCAGCAGCAGCTGCCCTTTATGCACATAAGTGGATACCTAGGGCTGATGCCCCAGTTTGCTCATCCATCATTACACACCTTCCACACCCAGACTGGGGTCAAACAAGTTTGTGTGATCACCCCCACCCCATTCACCATCTACCTGACAGTCATCATCCACCTCATCTGAGATGATCTATTATCCAGTGTCAGTATCCAGTATCAACTGGGCAGGAAGCTTTTCAATCTTGGGTGCTTCCGGGGAAAAAAAACTCACTACCAAGGACATCCACAGCCTTCAGTTTGTGGATGATTGCTGCATGATGGCTCACTGTACAGGATGTGCAAGCAACCTTAGATCTCTTCAATGCTTCATAAGACACTTGGCCTGTCCTTGAATGTTGCCAAGACAAAGATTCTCCACCAACCCTCCCCAGCCCAGCTGAACATCCCTTGTACTATCTACATAGACCGGTAGGCTCTGGAGTATGTGGAGCACTTCTCATATCTCAGCAACCACCTTCATTGATGGTAGCTTGTTGAAGGAGAAGTCCAGCACTGGGTCAACTGCACCAACCTGCAACAGCATGTCTTTGAAAATGGAGATCTTCAGAAGTCAACAAAGGTCCTGGCTTACAAAGCTGTCATGCTGACCACCCTCCTCTACTGCAGTGAAGCCTGGACTGTCTACCAATGCCACATTAAGACCCTTGAGAGCCTTCACCAGCAGTGTTTGTGTTGAATCCTGGGAATCAAGTGGGAGGACCGCCGGACCAGCATAAGCATCCTCCACAAAGCTGATTCCATCAGCATCAAAGCCTTGCTCTTGAGAAATCAACTTCAATGGATGGGCCACCAACTATGTCCAGATGGCCGAGAACTGGACACACCAGATTCTCTTCTCCCAGCTTTCCGTTGGCCAATGCTCAAAGGGCAGCCAAAGGAAACGGTACAAGAAGACACGCTCATGGTTGCCCTCAAGCACAGAGGCTTTGACACCAACAACTGGGAGGGGAAAGCTGCTGACCATTTGGCCTAGCACCACCTGGTCCACGAAGGCATGTGCCACTTCAAGGCCCAATGACTTGATACTGAGGCAGAACGGCAGCAGTGGAGGAAGGAGGAGATGACCAACCCAGGGCTGTGAATCCCACTCCCCCACACAGCAACATGCAGCCATCGCTGAAGAACGTGCACATCCAGAATCGGGCTCCTCAATCACCTGAGGACCCATCAAGCCTGACTGATGTCATCCTTGACTTTGAAGGACTGCCAATGATGAGTGAGCATCATCATCACCAAATGACAGCTGGGGAACTGAAATTCAAAGCAACTACATAGCTTGCCTCAAGTTGCACGGGAAATGTGTGGCATGGCAGTGTTAAACCTTGATCTCCAGTATCCCAGCTCAATGATTCATCTACAAGGTCACTCTTTCATTAAAATTATCTATATGTTTCTAATTATGTTCCTAAATGCATCTTGTAGCTACTAGGGAACAATTTTAACTACTTACATTAAAGTTGCATAGATAAGCTTTAACGAGACTGGTAACATTGTATTCTGTGTACCCACTTAGGAAATCTATTTAGAAACTCAATGTTTGTTTATTAGGCTGTTGAATACGAGAAATAAGGTTGAAGAAAAGGCTTTATTTTCAGCTTTCCTTCTTTACAAACATGCTCCCTTGGTTTACTGCCATAGATAAGAAACCAAGAAGAACAGTAGCCATTAAATCAGATACAAGCTTACAGTACACAAAATGCTAGCAATAAAACCAATGTGATCTGAGGTTGAATGAATAATTCTTTATGGATCATCTCTTTAAGGGATTTCCCTTCTTTATGTCTGTGAATTACAATTTTCTTAACTTTGATCTTAATAAAGATTTTCAGCTAAGTGATTACAACAAATAATTGTTGACATTTATCATCTATCTACTCAACCTTGGTCCTTAGGCATCTCCTGTGCTTCCACTGTACCAGAGCTCTGCATGCAACATCTCTTGGTACACAGCTCTTTATAGTCTGTGACCAACTCAGAACCCAGACTGGGAGAGGCTCCAAACATCTCCCTCTCCTTAGCTGGAGACTGAAGTAAACCAAGTTTGGCTTCACACCAAAAGTTCTGACATGTCTGTATAGCAGCCAGAAGTTTTCCCCTGCAAATAATATTAAAATCTTGATTAAACCCAATATGTCAAGCAATTCATTACAAATATTCACTATGTTATTGCTAGCTATATTGATCAAATTTGACTGGACATATATGGCTTCCATGGCAATGTTTCTGTTCCTGGATTCGCTAAGCATTACACTTTGAATCAGATTTCTGCAGGAAATTCTTATTTCCATATATTTAAAATTCTGTTTTCATTAATATTCTACCATACTTATTTAATATTATCTTTTTTCATAAATGTTCTGCCCTCAAATAGATTTGCAAAAGGAAATGAAACAGGAGCATGCCAGATGAAAATATGCTACTATATTATACTTCTGTAGGTCCTGCCTCTAAGTTTCCTTGCTATTAGGCTCTCTTGCCTCTACAAAAAAAGTTCCCAAACATTTTTGATGCATCAAGATTTTCAGGAACCCTAGGAGGCAGAGAAATATTGCCTCTCTTTTTACAACACAGACATCTAAAGCTCAAGAAGTTAATTGAAGTGTCCAAAGCTCCAAAATGAACCAGTAAAAGATCAGAGATAAGAATGAGTCCTAACTCCTAGGCCATCTCTACAAGTTTCCAGAGGTTAGCCTTCCAGTTTTATCACAGCAATTCTTTAATGCAACTCGGAGCTGACATGAGTTCTGCATTTACTGAAATTATTGTTCTTCCCCTTAGGACTTTGTGACTGGTCCCATTTTTGCTGATACTCAAAGTAGCAAGCTGCTTCCATGATCCAGAACAGGTCTCATACGTGGAATCGGATATTTGTTCCGCTACAAAATTATTTTCTTAGCTGCAAGGAATAAAACAGAACAAACAAACACGCAAACAAAAATAAAGCTAAACATTTCCAGCAGAGACACCCCCAAGAGGAGATGGATCCTGCAGCAAAACAAAACGAACCCTTTCTGAAATGCTCACTCCTTTAACTGCTTCAGTCCAAAAGAAGCAATCACAGCACTCCCATATACAATTAGAAGACAGTTTATATCTTTCACATAGTGCTAAGCCATGCAGCCTAAGCCCTGACAGAGAAATCCCCTCTTGAACTAAGTTTGATTCATAACGGAGCCAGGAAGGTAATGATAACAATTCTTACTACCTAATAGTTGCTTGTTGGCTCGCAGGAAGTGCATTGGTAGTCTCAGCCCAAGTCTTAAAGGACATGGGACTACCTCACAAAAGTAGTCATTACAACTGGCACCTCCCAAGCACTGAATGGTCATGGAAGTTGAACCACCTTCCCACCCTTAGAGCTGTTCATCTCCAAAACAACTGATGCATGCTGCAGAGCAACCCAAGGAAGTTCACCCTGCTAATAACCAAGGCACTGCAGAGACAGAGGACTCCAGCCTCCTAAGCTTGGTCTTGCCATAAACTACTTCCAGACATATCTGGAACAAAAACCATTACCCCCGGTAGGCCAAAAGTGGTCTGTGCATCTCATTCAGAATCTCACCTCAGAAAGACTGACCATCCCATCAAGGATCAACTGTCTGCTTAGCACACCTAGGTCCCACGTTCTCCAGGACAGCCCCATTTTCTTAGTTTGAGAAATCACCCCAACTCTACAATAAAAGCACAGTGTAATAAAGTGGACTCTTATCTAGCTCCATTTTTTTCCCCCCCATCAACTTACTCAGAGCCAAATGTTCTAGGATGAAATATCCCAGGCTGCCTCATATTTTACACTATGTCCCCTTTAATCCGACTAAACCACTACTGATCTACCTCTCTGGGTTTTCTCTAGATCCTGCTCAATTCAAACGTGGTGCCTGATAATCCCAATCCAGACCTACAAGTCATTAAAAAACCCCTGTAACCTATTAGCCACTCACCTGTTTGCTGACCCAGCTTCAAGGCAGATGCCCAATTCGTAATTGGTTTATGTACACATGTACTAATTCCCTCACTATGACACCTACCTTGCATTCAGGCCAAACTCCTCCTCAGAACAGATTTCTGTAGGGTGCCTCTTTTCTGTTGGCCTCAGAGCTCAGTGGTTAGCCATTTATTAAAAATAAGCCAAGAACACAAATTATGCTAGAGTGAGCACATCTTCTGATTAACCCTCTGAAGCTTTGTTCAGCACTTCACAGGCTGTTGCTTGCTCTATGCTTTTCACAATCATGCCTTCAGGCAGGTTGCTCCCTGCTTTATATCTCTCTGCATGGGAAATTCTCTGTTTTGAACCCCATGAGGTCCCTCAGTGGGGCTAAATGCAGTACCAGGAGTAAGATTCCTCACATGCAACAGCTGGTGGATTTCTGGTACAGAAGTAGTGCTTGGTATCATCAGGACTTTGAAGAAGAATCCATTTCTAGTACCTTACTTGACATGGGCTGAAGCACAAAGCAGATCAATTCCTTGACAAGGTTGCATAGAAACTAGTTGCAAACCAAACTAGAATTTAGGAGTTTCTGCCTCCCAGTTTCAATGAACTAGAACATTTTGCCTCACATGCCATAAGAAGTGTTTAGTTTAGGAGGAAGGGGCATTGACAACAGGAGAGACTGATGGACTGGGACCAAGATGGGGATCTGCACTAGGAGCTGTGGTTCAAGACAAGGACTGGAGAAGACTTCACTGAGTCCCCACTCCACAGAATAAATAGCACAGACAGGAGACCATATTAAAAGGGAAATTAAAACCTCTTCATGATTATTTAAAAATGTCACTTGAAACTTCCAGTGGAAGATATCCTCCCCCTCCTTTACCATTGTAAAAGGACATACAATAATATTATTTTGGCACATAGGAAGCAAGAAACAAAAGTGAACTTAATGAGAAACCAAAACTCAACCATATTCCATGGTTTGAGCTGAATGAGTGTCAGAGGACAAAGTAACTTAAGTACTGTTTAAAAAAAAAAAAGTCCTTTTTTTAATTTTACTTAATGTTTCAAGGTAGGCTTTTACAGCAATCCTCTAACCATTGCTCTCCCTTTTTTCTATTGCAACAATTTCCTTTCCATCTCACCATTTTGAGGTTTTTCACCAAGAATATAAAGGTGTCCACCCCTTCCACCTGGAGGTTGGGTGGGAATTTTTGCCTTAAAAAAAATATATAAAATAAAATAAAAAGGCTTTTTACTGGCAAATGCTGAGTCACCGAAACAAACACAATTTTGCAGAACCATGTCAGTTTTGGTTCATCTTTCATGAGGATAGGATCCTCACTTAGATTCAACAATGAAACTCTGGTCAAAACCAGGCAGCAAGCTATAGCAGAAAAGCCAATAGCATGATGGTAAGGACAGTCACTGGGAAGCAGATAACACATGCTCAGGTTCCAGCACTGCCCGACAAAGACCAAGACCACCACAGGACTAGGTCTTCTATACCCTGGTGGAAGCCTCAACCAATTGGCTATGGCAGGGCAGGTCTCTTAGGCTCTCCTATTGGAGCTATTCCACTTTGCATAAATAATTATTTTTTTGAGATAACGTGCCTCTATAGCACAATGGTTAGGACCCTTCCCTGGGACATCAGAGAATGGCAGACGAGGGCTGTGCACCAGAGACTCCACAGGCCAGGGGAGTATTTTAATCTGTCTGGGAGCACGCCTCTTGTTTTCACAAAAACCTGATCAATTTAGGAGGAAGTTCCCCCTAGGCAATACTAGGATAAGACTGCCCTACTGTGGGATGGCTTACACCAGGAATGCTCAATTCCCAAACCATGGGCCAGATCCAGCCCCTGATGTGGGGTTATCCAGGGACCCCAGGGGTTGGCCCCATGCACTAGATTGGCCCCTGTGCTACCCTGCCTACCCTATCCTAGTACATTTTCAGGGTAATCAATACAGCCAAAAAGGAATCAAATGCCAGGAATCAGGCTGTGAACTAAAGCCTGCCTGGATTAAGCTCTATATCAACCCGAGGCAACCATGATTCCATTTAAAACTCTCAGCAGTGTGGTGACAGAGTTGCAGTTTGGAGACACTCCCTTACTTAAGACTTCAGAGGATGGGAATTGGGGATTGGTCTTTCAGCTAAGCTAGTCAGTTAAAGACAAAGGAGTCTGCAAAGGTTACCTACTGCTCTACAATAAAGCTTTTAAACAAGTTTTAAAAGTTCTTCTCATTCATGATGTGCCTATGTTTATTGAACCTGGTGATCACTATACACAGGTGTCCTATAAGATCCCAAACTAAAATTGCTTAGGACTTGATTTAGTAAAAGTGATGGTGTGAAAGAGCTGAAGAGAGAGGGGGAGGGGGAAGGGGTCAGATGTTCATAAAAGTCTAAGCACCCAGGGCGCTTGTATACATGATGGGGGTTTAATCCCCAAGGTTTTATTTTATGCCCCCGAAACTGATATGGTGGCATTTTAATTGAAGCCACCATTTCAATTTCTGACACGTTATGGTGAGGGGACTGATATACTTTTTATTTTTTTTTGCCAGAGCCTGCCCGTGCCTGAGGAGTGAGCTGCTGGTGGGCTAAGTGGCAAGGGGAGCCCCAGGCAATCTCTCTGCAGTGGCAGTGCCCCCTGGAGCTGCCTAGGTGGGCTGCTAGTGGGCCAGGTGCTGCCCCAGCTTACAAGCAGCACCCAGCCTGATTCAACTCTTCCTGAACCCACCAGGGCTTCCAGCACCCCATGCACCTGTCTCTACCACCTTCCTGTCACCTGGGACTGCTCAGGAACGAGCTGGCTTGCCCCAGGGCAGCATAGGAAGGTGGTAGGAGGGTGGCTGGGTATGCTGACAGCCGTAGAAGAGGTGGCAGGGATGGTGCACAGGGCACTGGAAGCCTGCCAAGCCCAAGCTTCCCCAAGACCACCTGGGCTTCCAGCATCCTGTACAGCATCCCCACCACCTTCTCCAGCCACCAGCATACCCAGCCACCCTCCTGCTGCCTGCCTGCTCTGCCTCAGGGGCAGGCCATTCCCAGGTGGTCCCAGGGGGCAGGGACAGTGCTCGGGGCACTGGAAGCCCTTGAGCCTGCCATGAAGAGTTGGATCCAGCTGGGTGCTGACCGAGCTGGGGCAGCATCCAGCCTGCTAGCAATTTGCCCCAGCAGCCACAGGAGGTGCTGTCACCACTGCAGAGGGAAAGACCAGGGCCCTCCATGGCTCAGGGGCTGCTCAGCCCACTGGCAGCTCATCCCCCAGACACTAGAAGCGGGCAGGCTCTGCTGGAAAAAAAAAGGATCAGGCCCCTTGCCACTCCTGCCTTCAGCCAGGTGCCTGCTGAAGACAGAAACAGCAAGGGGCCCAGGCATCTTTTTCTGCAGAGCCTATCCACCTTCCCCACAGCCAGGGGGCAAGCTGACAGTTGCATCGTTGCATTTTGCAACTATGCAAACTAAACTAACATCCAGATGTTGTTTAGTTTGCAAAGTCATTTAAAACTCCCCGAACTGGCGCACGTGTAATGCGTGACACCATTAAGCCACACAAATTACATTTTCATCCCATCACGTATACAAGCACCCCACACCTCCAGTTAAAGTCAGAGGGAAGTAAACAGACTCACTCCCCTTCCTGAAGGAGAGTCTCTTTCTCTCCCTTTCCAATTATACAAATTCCTAAACATTATCTTCTAGACTTCAAGCCTGAGACAAAGTTAAATGAAATCACTGGCTTGGGATGGGGGGAGAAACAGAGAGGGAAGAGATTGAGCACATGGAAAGGTAGGTGTAAAGAGAATACCTGGTGTGTAATTTTTCAATGGCGGGTCCCTTCTCCATTTTAAGGGTCAGATTCTGATTTTAAAGGTAATTTGTCTGTACTGCTCTCCCCACTCCTGTCCCTAGTCCATTTTTGCCTGGTCTCTGCCTTAGAATCTCTTCTCATTTTGTTATTCTTCCCTGGACTTTGGTTCGTTAGCATAATTGCATCATTAATACCAAGTAAACTTAGAACAATTAGAAGGAAATGCCAACAGTGCTCCAATGCAGCATGCTGGCAGCTGGGAGAGTTCACAGCCAGCAGAGATTATAGACCTTATTCAGATTTAATAAAGGACAGAATCACTTGAAGGCCAAGAACTGCATTTGTGATGATAAACGTTATGACATGTCATCAAATCTCATTAGCTTTGGGGTTAATCTGACTGCTGTAGACAGGCCAGAAAGATTTCTTCTTGCATACAATATTGCACAAGACTGGATCGGGCTTCATGGTCCTAGTTGCTCAGAGCACATGGAAGTATCTAGCTTTTTCATGATCATCAAGTCAAGGGCTAGACAAGGAAGTTTAATGCATGGGCTTCTGTATCTCACAGGCATTTTTGCCACACTGCTGGAGCTTCCCTAGGGAAAGACCAAGAGAACTTCCTTGGTGCTGGCTATTTCATAGACATTAGGCCTGGAAGGGACCTTGAAGATCATCAAATCCAGCCCCCTGCCCCAGGGGCAGGAAGTCAGCTAGGGTCAAAGGATCCCAGCAAGATAAGCATCCAAACATTTCTTGAAAGAGTCCAGAGTAGGTGCCTGCATCACTTCTGGAGGGAATCTATTCCAGGCCTCCAGGGCTCAGACAGTAAAGAAGTTTTTCCTTATGTCCAGCCTAAAATGGTCACAGAGGAGTTTATGACCATTAGTCCTTGTTATCCCTTGGGGTGGTCTGGTGAACAGATGTTCCCCCAGATCCTGATGCACACCCCTTATGTACTTATAGGCAGCCACTAGGTCCTGAGCCTGTGCTTCTCCAGGCTGAAGAGCCCCATGACTCTCTGCAGAAGAGCCCCATGACTCTTGACCTCTGATCATGCGCATGGCTCTCCTCTGGACTCTTGCAAGCTTCTCCACATCCTTCCTGAATTGTGGAGCCCAGAATTGGATGCATTATTCCAGCTGCAGCCTCACCAAGGCTGAGTAGAATGGGAGGATGACATCCTGAGATTTACTTGAAAAATATCTATGCATGCAAGCCAGAGTTTTGTTTCCTTCACCAGCCATGACATCACATTGGTGGCTCATGTTCATCTTGTGGTCAGTCATGACCCCCAAGTGTCTTTTAGCCATGGTGCTAGTGAGCATAGCACTGCCAAGCCTGTAAGTGCGGTGTGGGTTCCCCACCCCGGTGGAGTACCTTGCATTTTTCGGTATTGAATGTCATCAGGTTCATATCCACCCACTTACTAAGCTTATCCAAGTCAGCCTGGATCACTAGCCTGTCCTCAGGTGTGGACACTATGCCGCAAAGTTTAGTATCATCGGCAAACTTGATCAGTTCAGAATGTTGAAGAGAACTGGTCCAAGGGCAGAGCCTTGGGGGAGACCACTGGTCGCAGAGCACCATGTTTCGCTTCCATCGACTACTACTCTCTGGGTCCAAACTCAAAGCCAATTTCCCAGCCATTGGACTGTGGTGTAGCCGAGGCCACGGTTGGCCAATTTTTCCATGAGGAGATCATGGGACACCAGATCAAAGGCTTTTCTCAAGTCCAGATATATGATGTCAATCTCTTCTCCCTTGTCCAGGTGATATGTCACCTGGTCATAGAACAAGATAAGATTGGTCAGGCAAGACCTACCCATTAAAAACCCATGCTGGCTGTCCCTCAGGATGTTGCCATCAGCCAGCTTATCAAGAAAGGTCTCTGATAAATTTTCTCCAGAATCTTACCAGGGATTGAGGTCAAACTGATTGGCATTTTAGATTCAAACTGGAATAAACTAGTGCATCACACCTTTGCAAGGGGATAGCACCAAGGCAGGTGCACCAGTGGGTTCAAGTACAGACAAAAAGTGTGAGTACATTCTGGGAGCTGCAGGGAAGGTAACCTCCCTCTGAAACCTGGGATATTACACATTGCTGGCATCGGGAGTGCAAGGTCAGGATTCTGATCCACTATGACAAACATCTCATGCCACACAGTCTTGATTTTAAGTATATCATAAAATCTTGGCTAGCTTGGTACAGATTCTAAACTAGCCAAATAAACTCAGAAAGAAAAGCTACAGGCCTTAGACTGCATCACAGCAACATAAAAAGTCCAACACTCCTGAAGTTTATTTCAGTGTCAGAATGGCACCCTATGTATCCAAACTGGGCATCCAGCTCCTGCCCCCCCACCATCTCCAACCTCTCTCAGAAACACTGGGGTGTTTCCTTCCTCAGGACTTGTATCTAGGGCCACCTAAGGTTTATTTTGTGTTTGCAAATGGACTTCATCCAAGGCTGTACATGGGCAGGCTGCTGGTGATAGGAGGGAGCTTCTACACAGGGGCTGGGAAAACAGCTGAGACAGCCTGTGTTAGCCTTTGAAGTGGAGGGTTAGATGCAGACCTCTCATGAAGTGCTGAGCTTGCCAAACTCTATGTAGAAGACAGAAAGAGTAATGGGACCATCCAGGAAGAATTCAGACATGAAAGAGAAGCAGGAAGGCAAGGCAGTTTTCCTGAGGAAGCAGATCACCCTGGTGAGGGACACTGCATTAGGCACTGTTGTTGACAGTGGCATATTTAGTACTCCAAAAAGGTGAAAAACTCTGGCAATGCGGGCATGTCCCCGGTGGTCTGGCTGGCATGTGGGATCTTCTCCATGTTTGGCAAGTCATTCTTCAAATTCTCCTGCAAGGACCAGTAAGGAGGTTAGAAAATTCAGAACATGCATATGTCTATACTCCAAAGGTACACAGCTGCTGTGAATTTTTTATTGCAGGAAAAATACCAGCAATAAATTGTGATGAGACTACAAAACAACTAATTGGAAAAATAAACTGGAATACAATAGCATAGGTCCTTGATGGGTGCAAGTCTGTGTAATCTAGTCTCCACAAGTTAGTACAGCTACCTTGATTCAACACCAGCTGAAGATGGTCAAGTCCGTTGATATACTGTTAAAAAAAATAGAATTGATAAACTCTGGTCCAAATCCTGGCTCCATATCAAAAAGCCTGTAAGAGCTGTATGGCCAGCCTGGGTTTCTCCGTTGGGAAGGAGACAGTTTTCAGGGCTCACAGTCTTCCGATTCAGCAAGCCCAAGAGTTTGGGATTCTAGGTATTCCAAGATTAATTTTTTTTTTTTTTTTATGCAAAAGTCTCCTTCCCATTTCCCTGCAAAGGCAGCTAGATGATTGTTGGGATTAAAATCAGTCGCAATAATTAAATCATGGAATTTTTCTAAGCCCCACTCAGACCTGGCATTGTAGGCATGACACCTTGATTTTCTAAGGCACCCCATTTGGTAACAAGATGGGTTTGCACCTACGGTCATTTCTGGGTGTCAACAGTTCCTTCCACAAGTGGTGCTAGAACTACAGCATCTTCATGCCAGCCATTGGGTCTATGCCAACAGCTGAGTTGGCGCCTCTCTTTAATAGTCAGTATGGAGTCTGGTAACAAGTGGGCCTCAGCCTGTGTTCTAGACCATGATTTCTGCTATTTTCAGCCTTTTTGGATCAGTGTACCTCTGGCGGCTGGATGCAAAGCAATGTACCCCCAGCAGCTGAACACAGCAGAGCAGCAGCCACCACATATGAGCTTCCCCCACCCTCTGCATCTAGCTGGGCTGAATGGCAGCAAGGATGGTGAGTGGTGGTGCTCTATCCCTGCCCACATGTGTGTACCCTCTAGAGCCTTCTCATGTACCCCCGAGGTTAGGCGTACCCCCAGTTGACAGCCCCTGGTCTATAAAACTCTTGTATTGTAACTAAAGCTGTGCAAATGATAAACTTTTTTTTGCTTGGTCACCACCAGCATCCCAAAAAAACCCTAAATTCAGTTTGTGCTGAAGGGAAAACTCCCAAAGTATTTACTTTGAGGCAAAAGAAGCATTTCATCCTATCCCATCAATCCCATGTCAGGCATCTTTAACAAATGTCAAGCAATAGAAATGAAGGATTGGGACTTTAGTACCTCCCAGGTGAGTGCTCTTACCAAAATATAAAAATTACTTTAGATGTTCAAAGCTCCTCAAGTGTTTTATTCGTATGGAAACAGTGTCAACAGGAGAGATTGAAAACACTCTGAAGACTATACTGGACAGGGCACTTTCATGAGAGAAATGAAACCAGATCCCTTGTAGAAGAGGGGATTGAAATGAGATTTTCCACCTTTCAAGTGAGCTCACTAACAACTAGGCTGTTGGCTAAACAGGAACCACCTCCACCAGAGAAAGAAGAAATTTCTTCCAGTTTGACTCCTATCACAGCTCAGACACCATCCCACAGCATAGCCATGGTCAAGTCAGTTAACTTTACTATCAGTTTCCCTATCTAGTTTGTGGCATGGTGGAATAACCCTTTGCCCTGAAGTCAAAAGACTTGGGCAATGATTCTTCATTTCTTAATGTCCATGGCAGTGCTTCCCAAACTTTTACTCAGCATGATCCCATTTATGATCCCATTTCCTCAGCATGACCTCATTTCCTTAGCATGGGCCCTCACTCTCAACTTGCAGCCCCCCACACCCTCCAGGTGCCCTTCACTCCCAACCCACAGCCCTCAGACACTGCCGGTGCCCCTCGCTCCCAGTCCACAGCCCCCACTCTCCCCAGGTGCCCCATGGCCAGAGCCCACAGCCCCCTGCCCCACCACCCCAGCAGCGCCTGAGCCCCAGCTGCTACCCACAGGAAGCAGCAGCTGCTGAGACCGGAGCATGGAGCCTGGATCCCCATTCCCCTGCCCCCTCTCCTGGAGATGACACAGACAGAGCAGAGCCCGTGGTGGGGCTGGGGGAGGTCGAGTACCATCCAATACTCACTTTGAACTAACAAAAATAGCTATACAAAGATGGAGAATCAGGCTAATAAATGAAATACCTAATCTGAGGCTTGATGGTTGTGTGAATAGACATGAAGCACTTCGTTGCTCTGTTTCAGCAACTATCAGTTTTGAAGTGTGGTTTGCACCCTGCAAGCTGCTAGAAGACCCACAGAGTGAAGAGAGTAGAAAGCACTGCAAGATTTGCACAGATTTTCATTCTGCACCAGACACCTGGGACATTGGACCCAAGTTCAAGCAATTCCCATGGCTCCATCCCTAGTCCCACTTCAGAATACTGTGGTTATGGTCCTAGATGAGGATGGTGCAGAAGGCCTCAACAAAGGTGAACAGGGAGAAGGGCTCCTGCTTGCCTCTTCTATGCCACGTAGAGCACCCTCATGCTGTTGGCAAGATGGAACAGCTTGGTTTAGTACATTTTTAATTAAAAAAGAAAGTCTGAAAGTTCAAGAAGCCCTATATTAGAAGCATGTTACAGCTGCAAAGTGAAGCCATTGAATAAAGTAACAATTCTGGACCTAGACCAGAGCCCACTGAGGTCTGTGAGAGCATTCCATGGATGTCAGCTGGCTTTGGATTAGGCTCTTCAGGAAGCAGAGCAAGCCAAAAACCTTACACACTTTTGCTTCTCACCTCACAAAGATTTGAACTGTAATCCCCAAGATAATATATTAATTTCAGTAGCCCCCAGGGCTGCCAGGGAATGTTGTGGAACTGGGAGTACTAATACAAGAGAGTCTCTTCAGTAAAGTATTCATTACTACTACTGTTGAGGTGGCAAGACACAGGAAGGGGACAGAATTAGGCACTGGATATTTCAACCCAAGCTAAAAAACCTGGGGATTATGTTCCTGGGGCCCTGAAGGTAGCTTAGGGATTGTACCGCTGCTTCAGGAATGCTACACCACATTTATGAACCCCACAGCCAGCTCAGGGCCCTGCAGCTGCACAGTGCCAATTACACTTTAGAAATTGTCTAATAAATGCAAATGATTCCAGTGATGAGCATAACCACCCTAACAGCTTGTCAGCTCCCTGCCTGGGGCCTGTAGGCACAATCACCGACTTGCTGTGTCCCAAAACATCCTTCAACAGAGAAGACTAAAAAAAAAAAAAAAAAAATCATACAAAAGACCCAAACACAGGAAATCCACCCTCATTTGAGAAGAAAAAATGTTCTTTCTGTAGTGAATGCTGAAGACTTAACAGAATAAAGGACCATTGTAGATTGTGCAGGGGAGCATACCACATGCCCCCGTCAAATGCACAGTTATCCTTCCTGCGGCACAAACTCATGGCTCATTAGGATAAAGAAACACCCACCAAAATATTAGATGGGACTATCAGATGCTTGTATATTTCTACATGCTCCTGCACTTATTAAATCCCAGTCCTCCGTAGCAGCTGTTTCCCACCTAAATGCGAGATCAACCTTCCTTGATAAGACACTGGGTCTGCAACCTGGGAGATGTGGCCTCAGTGGTAGAACCTGGGGTTCTATCATTGACTCTGTGAGCTTGGTTGAGTCATGCTCCCTCTGGTCTTCCTAAGTAAGAAAGGGGTCTTATAATATTTCCTTTGTTGCTCTATAGCCAATGATCTTCAGGGCAAGAGTTGTTGTTATTTTATGCTTATACAGTGGAGGCGTTGGATGGGGTCTCAAACACAAACAGGTAAGCACCACCTTCCCCCCTCCCCCCCCCCCCACACTTCTAGGTGCTTTGTCTTATGCAGAACTCGGACCAAGCATTACAAAATCAGGGGGACATTATATCCATCTCCTAGAAACCCTTGGACCCTTGCCTGCCTTCTTACGATTGTGGGCTGAATTTGTTATGATCTGATAAAAAAACCCTGGTTTCTGCAGGGGTGCTGGGAGAAAAGGGGTAGTAAATTGTTGCAGGATGAGGTTTTCTGTTCATTTGTTTTGTGCTCAGAGGGAGTCTCCTTTTTTTCTCTCTAATTGGGGCAGATTCCAGCTGCACAGCTAAAGGAACCAGCTGGTGAATGCAACACTGCGGCAAACACATGGACTTGCAAATGGTTGGAGAGAGGATAGGAGGAAAGCAGCAGGAGGAGAGAAGAGGGACCTGAGAAATGGAAATGAAGAGGGAGCAGGGGGGGGATGAAATAGTAAAAGATAAAAAAAAGTAGTGGAAAATCCCTGATGAGGAATGAAAATGAAAACAAGGAACAGCTTGCAGTATAATAATAAAACAGACGGTATTTCTCTGTAATCTGCAAACTCAATTGAGTTTTCTGGAAAAGGCCCCCTGGCCTTTAGAAATCCATTTGATACATGGCCTCCTTCATTTAGTACCCGCCCACCCCCCCAAAAAAAAATTTAAATGGCTGCCAGATAAACAGAAACGTCTGGCACAGCACATCTGGGCTTGGTGGTGCCGTCTGCCCTGAGGAGGATGAGATCACAGTTCATGCAGCTGACCCCAACAGTGCTGGGACATAGTTACTCAAATGGTACAAAAAGTATAAACATGAGTTGGCTTGTTAACTCTCCCTGTATTCACTGCCATTAAAAGGAGAGGTCACAGGCTGCATGGAAATAGAGTCTGAACTACCCTTTCATCCCTAGTTGGCCATCTGTCTAGGCTTTTATACAATACCACCCATCAGCAGGTTCCTGAGAGATTCTTCTGGATCAGAGGGAAGTCCCTTGGAGCAAGAAGCGGGGTGGGGAAGAGGAGCAGCAGTAGGGAAGTGGCTACTACCATGGCATACAACAGTACCTTTTATTTCATAGGCACCAGGTCTCAACACATTATGTGCAATTTGATTCAATACAATTAAGCACAATCAAAACATATGGGAAAACTAAGCTCAGAAAATAGAATGGCCCTTGCAAAACAGCAAGTTCACTGGGAAGCTCAAGGTGATCTGTACATCTATTTTTTTTCCATAGAGGAGAGAAGGAACATTCAGGTTATCATCTCTAGGCTACCAGTTCAATCCCCTCCTACATAAAGCTGAGATCGAAAACAAGCAAAGAATCAAATCACAGTCAAGCTAATTGCTCCAAGCCCTTAAATGTAACACATTAGAAGTAACAATTCCCCAATTCCTAAAAAATAACATCCAGTTCAATGGTAAAAAATCTAGCCTGGGACTTGGGGACCTAAGTTCAGTTCCGTGGTCTGCCACAGATTCCCTCCATGATATTTGTCAAGTCACTCCTGGGGCCACCATTCTCCACTTGTGACATGGGAACAATGGCACTGCCCCAAGCTCACCATATAAGAAGAATAAGAAGAAACAATTAAGCATCAACTACTATGGTAATAGAGGCCACATAGATAGCAAAACTTAGATAGTTAGTAAAAGTTACCAGCAGAAATAGTAGGCATGGGCCTTGGGGAGAACTACCCCATGTAGGGACCATGTCAGATCAGAACTGAAGAACACTGCTGAAGCAGTCAGAGAAATCCAAAAACAGAGAGCAAGGAGAAAACATTTCAGCTTCCAGTGTTATCAGGAGAACCTTAGCCAATGTACACAGTCCCTCTCAGATGGATAAAACCTAATTCCTCCCATTTAGAGAAAGAAAATGAACAGGAGTATGCAGTTCAGCAAGTATCATGTATCCAGGTTTCAACTTCACCAGGAAGTCAGCAAGTCCCTGTCCAAATCCCATTCCATTTTCCCTTCGCTTATGCGGGTTGTGTAGACATGGTGCCATCTCGAAGGCAAAGCAGTAGACAGAAAATGCAAATAGAAATGCAAAACAACAAATGCTGCTTCAAACATTTTTTCTTCCTTATATTTTAGTGTCACCGTCCCCCTATAAGTAATGGTTATGATAGAAGCATTAGAAGCAAGAACGTGTGAAGGGAGGATGGAAACTGTGAGTGGGGGTGGGAAATGGGACAGAAGGTGGGTGAAGGAAAATTGAGTTTGCCTCATTACCCCCGAATTTATTCTGTATTTCAGTCCTGCCAATATTGCGGTGACATCCTTAGCTTTTGGGTCGTTACTTAACTGAGCCTCTCTTTATTTACCTCTTGCCATGTCCCTGCCCGGGCTGTGAAGCTGGCTACCACCACTAGTGTTTCTGAGGGTTACTCACAATCCATTAAACCAGCAAGACAGGTTTGGAAAGGGGGCACATCAGGCTCAACTTGGTACTTCTGGCACTATCTGTCATTTCTTTTCACTACTTTTTCCACACAAGTCAACAGGGATGACTTCTTTCCAACTCTGTGAAGTCTATGCAAAGCTTCACATATTTAATTAAATCTCAAACTATCACCTTCCCATTATTTCTATCACATTCCCAGCTTTCTTTGACTGTAATTTCCTTGGGGAAAGGCAGTAATGTTTACTAGGCAGACAAGGTTCTTTGGGTGAATCTGATCTCTTTTATTAGACCAACTTAAATGAACCTTGTCTGCCTATGTCCTTAGACCAACACGGCTACAACCTACACCCCTGTAATGTTTCCTATGCATTTGTACAGTGCCTTCCACAACGGAGGCCCCATTTCAGGTGTTCCCATGGCACAAACAACATATTCAAAGTCTTCTAGAGGACCAAGGACAGTCTATACAAACTGGCACTTTCAAGGGAACTGACAGGAATTAGATGTCCAAACTTCTTTTTGCCCCCATGGGGAACAGATACTTCACTTCTTTTTGTGTCTTTGAAAATCTCCACCATAAGTGGCAAGTGTCAAACCCCTTTTCCCCTCCGGTTATAACATTCAATCACAGCAGGCCACCACCTTCTTTGTCAAACAGACCTAGTCCTCTTCCAAACACACACTCGTGCACTCACACCTAAAAAAAGACTAGCACAGCTTGTCAGACCATCTCATCTAGATCCCCAGCATAGGGAATACTGCTGCACTGCTCTCTAAAAGAACATCCCAGAGGTGATGCCATAAAACAAAACAATCTGCTCAATTAGCATTTTCCCCTTATGCTCTCCAGGTCCATGGTGAGAGATTGTTCCTTCCATCCTTCCAGAGGCTTGTTTGCATAAATAGCCAGATGGCCCTTGGCTCTGAATATGATATTTTCTTATGTACAGCATGCTCCCAAATAAGAGAGAAACCTTGTTTTTGGGAAGGCAGAATAAAGAAAGAATTTCCCAGAGTTATGACTGCATAGAGCAGGGGCAGAGACTAATCCTTCCTTTCCTGCTCAGTCAGAAGCTCAAAAACTGTAACTGTTGCTGAAGTCTGGTCTTCATGGACAAATCTACAAATTTTTAAAAGTCAGTAAGGCTATGAAATAGAAAAGCCCAACAGTAAGCAAACAGCAAAACTTCCAAAAATAGCTTAGCCTGATTAGTGCCTTTCAGGTTAAGGCCATTAAATAGGAGAAACTGTTGTTAACACCTATGGAGTGAAGAGCAATAAGCAACTAAAGTCAATTGACTCCCTCACCTGCCTGAATAGAAATGCCTCTGGCTCCTGCCAGACAGTTGGTCTTAAACTTTGAGTGAAGCAGGAATCAAAGCAGGACGCTTTTATTTTTGGCAACAAATAAATAAATAAATAAAATAATCAGTGTCCCTGCTTAAGGCAAGTAGTCCAATTTTGGAAAGCTAAAATTTTTCAGGAAAGCTGCCTCTGGGATGCAAGTAAAAGAAGATATTTTTGACAATATATTGCACTACAGACTCAGATAAGATTTATTGCCCAGAAACCTGGCTGGCTTTTCTCCTCATTTGGGATTATTTCAGGCAGTACATGCGTTTCCCATTTGTTTCTCATTTTGGTTGTGTCTCGTCAACGTTACTAGTTTCTTCAGTTCTCTTTGCATCGCTTCTATTCTGACAGGGTTTTTTTGCAGTATGCTCCAGCTTGGTATCCTCTGGAAATTTAACATGCTGCTATGCTTATTGTCTACTGAGTATCACTAATCATGATAAAATAAGGCAGGATCCAAACCCAGTGTCTGTACTAAAAGCCTTTCCCTACCTTGCCATTTATCTTTGTGCCTTACTCAACTCTGGGAAGTTGGTTTTTAGTCCATATGTACAACCTTGTTGTTCTTTTCTTCCAGCTCTAATAATTGCCCTCAACTGCTGGAGTGGCAACTGGTCTACAAATATACAGATTACTCTCACAGCCATCAAGATGGTCACTCTTGGCATGATTATTGTCCCTGGAATGATGGCCATTGCTGAAGATAAAACAATTGCAAACTTGTGTTAAGTGAGGCAAGATGGGGCAACAGCAGGAGACAGAAGAGGGAGAGCTAAAACAAAAGAAAAGAGATGGAGAGGTAAGAGCAGAATGAGAAAGGGATTGAGATTTCAGCCACTACTAGAAAACACAAAAGCTTACTCACGACCTACCATTTCCCCACCCTATGCACTGTCTGTCATCTCATCTGGCAGTACTGTCCAGACCTGTGCCAAAGCAGGCAGCCTCTTTTGAGTGAATTGCTAGTCACCTGCCCAAGGCATTATATGTCCAGCCTATCTGAAAAAGAAACAATAGGGTCAATGGGCCAAGTTACATATGCCCCACTTAGTCATTCATGCCAGATGACAGTCTGGAGACACTCCATGCTATTTCATGGATGGTGTGACTTGGTCTGTTTGTGGCAAAAAGCTGGTCTTGGTGACTGCCTGCAGCAGACCTCCAAGGATAGACCGATCATACACCCCTTACATTAAAAAGCCCCACACACAACAAAATATCTCACTGCAGATAGATGTTGAATAGTAGTGCTCATCAGTAACAAGTACAGGCATAACAAGATCTAACAGCTGGAAGCTGAAGCTAGGCAAATTCAGATAAAAAGTAAGGTATGTATTTAGCAGTAAAGATAATCAGCTACTGAAATGTGTCACCACTTGAAGCATTAAAAAAAAAAAAAAAAAAAAAAAAAGATGAAATGGCCTTTCTAAAAGTCATGCATAAACCTAACCAGAAGTTGTAAGCCTGGCTGCAGGAATGATTGGGTGACATTCCACAACCCTGTGTTATGCAAAAAATTAACCTAAACCTGACTAAGTCTATGAAGTCTAATCTAACTTCTGACTTCAAGTTTATGATATGCAATAAGTCATTTCAAACTGGATCCCTAGGATGTCAAAACTATCACTGTAATGGCAGAGAGCTATGGTTATGCACATCTTCCTTGTTGCATAGTTCTTCCAAAAGACAAATCACATTTACATGTTGTATTTCAATCCTTTCTTGAGTAGATAAATATGAGAATTTCCAGGATGCTTTTGACCCAAGTCTGCCAACTCTGGACAAGCTGTCTCTTGCTTTTTACTCTGGGATGTTTTCTTATGGCTGGTGGTATGTTTCCAGTCTATACTGACATTGCCTATTCAATTTACCAATGGAAGCCAAATAGGAAAGCAGGAGGTCAGAACACTGTAGTATGGAGCTTGCATCAAGCCTCATCTGCAGCTCAGAGCCACAGCAGCAATGGCCAACTCATAGTGGATTTATCTGTCCTCTAGAGACTGGACTGAGATGTCCCACCCCTTTGCACATGCATTCAGGAATTAAGTGAAATATTTCTCAGTATTTCCAAAGAGCACTTTAACTCCAGCATCCTCTATAATGTTTTAAAGCATGTCCAGACAGAAGATGCCAAAGATTTTCCAGGCTGGATATTAAAAAAAAAAACATATCAGAGGAAGAAAGAGGGATACAGGGAGGAGAGCAAGGCATTTTCAAGTCCCAACTTTTTTTTTCCACCTTAGCGAGAGATTTTTGTCCCAGTCAAAAGCCTTCAAAGAAACCGCTTTTTGCCTTCCTTGTAGAAGGTCTCCTAATAAAGGCATGCAGTGTAAGAAAAGGTAGCCCATTATTCTTGAAGTAAACATCAAGTCGGCTCTGTAACACTGGTAAACAAATAATCTATTGGTCTCAATTCTTCAGGCCACGCACAGGAAATAAGATCAGCAGTCCAGACACTCTTTTCCAATTCCAGGTTTTATGTCAACTTTGTAACAGAGGAAATTGTAAACCCTGAAAGGTGAGCACCACAGCAAGCTGCTCAGATTCATTTCTGGTAGGCACCAGAAATAGAGCACTAAACAGTGCAATTTCATCATTTGATGCATAGAAGCTGAGACGTGTTTCCTACTGAGGTTTGACTTGCATGCAAATTCGTTTATACATGTACCAAGATTTTAGCATAGACTCAAGGTCTATCTGATGTTACGTAGCCTGGCTTTGCCAGTGGCCCACACCTGATGGTTCAGCAGAAGATACCATTCTCCCCACTACCAAACACCACAAACAGGGACTACACTTGGTTGGATTGGAGGCACAACATTTCTTCTAGTTTCCTGCTAAAAGAAAAAAAAAAAAATTAACCCATGAGATCAGTCCCTGGATAACGATGCTTAAACAAGATTAGTCCCATAATACACTGTACACCGTGGCCCAAGTCTGCCTTTACTTCAGTGAGGGTTGAAAGGAGGACAGAGGCAGCAATTTCAATCTATTGTCATCAGATATGAAGAACTAAGGGAGGCTGGGGGATAGCAACTCAGAGTGGAGATGATAAATTTAGACTGATCCAACTAAAACACCTCTGATTTTCCTTTTAAAGCTAAACATTATAGTAGCTAAGGCTTGAAAACATACACAGTTATTTCAGGTTTCTGCAACTATTCCCCCTCAACAATCAGATTCCTACAGGTAGGTGCTACAGCCTAGGTTAAGTCTTCAGGAGTTTCATGCTGTATCAAGAGGACAAAAGGAAAACTACTCCCACTTAACAGTTAGGAAGCGTTATATCTGGCACAGGTCTCAAGCGTGCCCAGAAACAGTGGAGACCCTTCAGGAAAATGATCTAAATTGACATTCACAAATGTTACCACAGGAAGCCATAGAGGAATTCAACTATAGACAATACTTACCATAGCCTCAGTGTCCCAATTCTTCACTGGCATCATTAGCACAAGGCTGAATGCCAGACTCTAGAGCGGTACAAAATCAAAAACGTTGAAATCCTGAAAACTTTCATGAACCAGCCACCCCAAAGCAGTTCAGATTTGGATTGATTAGCACTTTTGTCTTTTGAATTTAAACAATTCTACCACATTTAGGTTATCGTTTTTGAGCAAATTCATTCTGAACTGAAAAGCAACCGTTTCAGTATATAAGAAAAAACAAACAAACAAGACACATCAACAGCTTTATAATAAAAATTGTTTCAAGCCCTTCCTTTCCGAGTAGCTTTGGTTTCTGTGCACTAGTAATTGGGCTGGAAACAACATCAGAAAATTCCTAACCAGGTGTACCAGATTCATAAGAGAACAAGGTAAACTTGAATGGTAGAAAAGAGGTGCAGTAAAAAGGCTTGCTTTTATTCTATCCTAGGAATATCCCATTGACCGATACTGTCCTCAGTCATCGTTACTCTGGGGTACCTCCTGACTAGTGTCTCCTACTATTCAGTCCTGATAGCAGAGGAAGTGCTGGTTTCTGAACCTGTGGCGAGTGTGGCCCTTTTCTTTACACCAGATATGTTCAGTGGAACAGAGGGAAGCCTTCACATCTGGGACCATCTTCGAGCACTACTGGAAAGAAGCCAGAGATTTATTAAAGGAAAGAACAGATTGTGGACTCTGATGCCCAAGGCAGGCTGTCTGTTTCCACATTTAATGGGAAGGACAGAGCAATAAAAGGAGATGGTTTGGGGAGAATATGACCCCGATAGAGATCCCTTCTGTTCTCTGAAGTAGTTTGGATACACATCTTTAGCAACATGCCCACAGACACTGGATTGCGTGCATCTCTCTCATCTCTGGTCATTAACATGGGTTCTCCCTTTGTTTTTAGTGTTTTGCAGATAAACCTTTCAAAAGCATTACCTCAGTAGTTCCAATCCTACTTGCTCTGTCCTACTTTGGTGCTCTGAATGGAGGAATGTTTGCAGCTGCTAGGTGAAGGTCTGTCTTTTCCCCATAAGAACAGTTCAATCTTTTATTCAAAATACTCTTTCAGTAGCCATTGAGCTGCTTAGAACATTCATGCCAATCAGTAAATGAAGACAACCCAGTCCTGGTGCAAGTATCCAAATATCCTTTAACAAGCTTCAGCCATCTAAGCAATCACAACACTTGGGCTGCCAAAGTTGGGAGACTCTCTTCTCAGAGGATCTTTGGCTGCTGTGGTTTTATTCCTTGCAGCACATGACAAATGTCAACACTCAAAGCTTAAGGGAAGGGCATGGCCCCATGCAATGTGGTTCGACTTAAACAAGATGGTCATTAACATTAAGCCTAAAATTGGTGGTCTCTAAAATGTTAGAACCAAGCAGGACCACTCACTGTATCACAAGCTCCCTCTTGTGGTGATCAGTAGTAAAAACTGAATCTAATTGCCTGTTTCTTAAACTGGTCAAAAGTTTTCAGACAAAACACACCAAAAGCCTCTCTTCTCCAAACAAAAAGTTAAAAATTACAAACATAGTTCTGCAAGACAGAAATTTTCATTAGGGGAAGTGACCAAAAATGGAAAATAAAAAGGGAAACATTAAAAAACATTTTGTTAAACTAAATAAGTTCACCTAAAATTCTGTACAAAAAGAAAAAAAAGTTTCACTTCCTTTGATATTTTTCATCTTAGTTTTTGTCCGACCAGCTTTACTCACTTCTTTCCACCAGAACGTTGTTTGTGGCCTCAAGAGAAGGACACTGGCCTCCTCTCCTCCATATTCAAGGAAACACACCTCTGCCAGCCCTTTTATTAATAGTGAGCAGCACTTCCTTGATGCTGGATGATGCCTGGGGCAGAGAAAACCTACCATTTTTAAAGAATCAATTCAGTCACCTCTCCCACTCATCCTGCTTGACCAGGGTCACAGAAAAAAAAAAATACCCTCACCGATATCGTTTATGCTGTGGTGATGATTAGAGACTTCAGCCAAGTCAGGCTTCGCTGTGTTAGGCACTGTACAGACATATATATATTAGGCAACAGTTCCTGCCCCAAAACAGCCTACAGTCTGAAAGGCTGAAACACATAACAGAAGGCCAAGATAAGGGAAGGAGAGAGCATAGCAATAAAAATTAGTGCACAGTCTTATTGTGGGGGTAATTGTTCATCAATAAGAAGCAGTGATGAGAACTTCCATTTACCTATACATTATGCAGGCCAACAGACTATTCTAGCAACTGCTTATAAGATGAGCTTGGTGAACTGAGTGCATTTCACTGTCTATTTACAAAAAGTCTTGCCAGCATAATCAGAGTGTGGCATGGGGTACCTGGGTAGAGTGGCACAAGGGACAAACTTGCAAGGATATTGCTACTCATGAGTGACTGGTGCCTCCTGAATCTGGGGGGGGGGGGGCACCAGCCCTGCAGACAGCATCGGTGTCAACTGTCAAGGGGGGCACTGGTCCCATCGGGGGGGCATGTGCACCCCCATGCACCCCCTACCAGTTGCCTACGCTGCTACTAATTCACGTATTACCTAAAGGTGACTTGGACGCAAGCTAAGTAATAATTAGCGCAAGTTTCTTTACCCTCGATATCCTTTCTTTTCCTGCCTTTCTTTGCTGGCTATACATAATCACTGCATCACTTCACATACAAATAGAGCTCTTAAGGACAGTGCTTGTGTCTACCTGTGCAGTTCCACAGTACCAAGCACAACAGCCCCCCCGCGCCCCTCCATTCTGACTGATTGCAAATGCTAATATCATCTTACTTCTTGTGAGGAGTTCAGGTTCTAACCTCTGTAGGTGTGAGAGTTGAGAGACAAGGACGAGTTTTCACTCATTTCACATGAAAAAAGATTAAATGGGATACATTTTCAAAAGGTAGAAAAAGTAGTTAGCATCCACTTCCCATTGCCTGAATTCCAATTTCCCTTTTATGCCTTTAAAAAACCTTGCTAAAATGTATTTTTTTTTCAAATCTTTTTCACATACCAGCTTTGAACCGACTACCCAGAGGAGTGTTCCATCTATTGATTCCTCTGTGAAATCCTATGAAATATGAACTTTCATTTCTACACAGGAGAACTTCTACAACTTTTTCTCCAATGCCTGCTGAAAGGTGTTTGTGCCCAAAAGCTTGCAATTAAAGATTTTTTTTTTTTGCAAAAATCTTGTTGGTCTAATAAAAGATACCATCTCTACTGTGATTCCTGACTGCCTTTTCCTCTAGACCAATACAACTACAACCTGGATACTTTTTTCACATCTTTGCATTTTAAGATTTCCCATAGTGCCCATCAGCAAGGGGGTTCACCATTTCCCACATAAATCTTCACTGTGCAAGAATCAGAAGCTCTAAATCTACCACCAATCTTCATCATCACAGTTGTAACAAGGGCACAGAAAACAAGGCAATGGCCCCCAGGTGCTGACTTGGGCCTGGGGGGGGAGGGGGGGGAAGAGGGGGGGGCAGTCAAAAAAGTGGCTGGTGCCCCACCAGCCACAATCGCAATTGTACTTGTAGTGGCAACCTAAAGTGTGCACAGCTCCTATGCCCTAGGGGATCTGCTAGAGGGCCAGGCACCAAGCAAGGGACAGGAATGGGGCACAGGCACTGAGCATCCTCAGTGGGCAAGGGAGGCAAGTGTGGGGGGAGGCAGATGGCAAGGGGTAGGGGTCAGGCCAATTCATTTATCTACTGCATGCCTCCCTAGCTACTGCTTGCCCCACTGCAGTGTTGGGATGGAGATCAATGTAAGACAACTCTCCAAATATGCTCCATTTCAAGGATATATGCGGCTCGTCTCCTGTGGGGCTCCAGCCTCCCCTTGCACCCCAGCCAAACACCAACCAGATGTTCCGATATGGCAGTTCATATTAGCTGCCAATAGATGTTCTATTTCTTTATCAGTCTTTTCTTTCGCTCAGTATCTCCTTCAAAGCTATTTTCAGACGAAAAATATCCTGGCTACCCAAAAACAGGTCTGCTCATGGTTATGACAGACAGAGAATGGTAACTGTCAGTAGACAACACAGGTTAGGTAAGTAGTGAATGGTATATCAAGGGCTTGGGATGCCAAACACTTTTGTTTTTTGTTGTTTGTTTGGGGTTTTTTTTACTTTGAAACCAGTTCTTTCCTGGGCTCTGAGAATGCTCCTCAGTAAAACCAGTCCCGGATACAAACAATTGGCATCCCAACAAAGGTGAAAGTAAAAACCATGAGAAAGTCAATGTATGTATGAATGTATGTACACATACATATGCTGCCCAACCGTGGGGTGTACACACACACACGCACCACGGTTAGGTAGAGTATTTACTCACAGCTGCATGCAACTCTTACTTCAGAGCATCCCTTCCACTAGAGCAGTGGTTCCCAAACTATGACAGATTACTCACCACCAGTTTAAAACAATACAACCTTTATTTGACAAAAATTTGCTGGTCATACTAAAGTAACTATAATAAATCTGTTAACACATACCACTGACAGGTTGTCTGGGTACCATTGGTGGTACCCATATCACAGATTGGGAACCACTGTCCTAGAGGGTTTGGTTTCACTCAGACTTTTCTTCTTTAAGTGACTTGGTTATATATCAAACAAGGAAAAAACCACCTTTCTTTGGCTGAACTGTTTTCAGCATCTCTCTGCATCTTCCCCCACTCTGGAACTTGCCACAGATGAACTCTCAGCACGCCTTCTGAAACTAGAGCTCCTCCCAGCTCAGGGATCAATGCTTCCTCTCTTCCCCTCTTTTGGAGCTCTTCTCCTTCCTGCTCTGACTGGGAGCTGGACCACACCTTGGTTACTCTCTCTCCTCCCTTCCCCAGGGCTCACCTCAGTAGAAGGACATAGGATGCTGTGGATGCCAAACCAGAAGGACCAGGAACAGCATTCTCCCTCCATGTGTCTGGCTTCCTCTTGGTCTGGTCAGTTCCTTTGCTCTCATTGTTCTTTTTCCTGAAGAGGCAGGGGAAGCTTCTGCACACAAGGCTTGAACTTCAGGTGTTATTTTTTCAGGTATTCTCAAAGCCACCATCTTTGCCAACAACTTGTAGCTTGTATTTAGCAAGGTAATTGGTCTCCAGTTCTTCAAAAGTTTCTCCCCCCTTTCTTGAATAATAAATTACTATTTATTACCAGGCATCCTGGTTTTCTCTGATTTAAAGAAAACCCCCTATTTTCAGTTTAAAAAGTAGCCCCAAATCTACATTTTTCCTCAATTTAAATCAAATGCCACTAATACCTCCATCTCCATAGTGTTTCATTTTAATCATGGAAAAATGTGGATTTGGGGCTACTTTTTTTTTTTTTTTTTTTAACTGAAAAAAAAAAAAAAAAAAAGTCAGAGAAAACCAGGGTCCCTGTTTACTATTCTGCTTGTAAAGTCCTTCCCTTTCCTTTTTTCACTATTTCTTCAAAAACCTCTACTATATCCATCCCCACCCATGGACAGAATTTCTCATAAAATTCCATGGGTAGTCCCATCTGCTCCTGGAGATTTTCCTCTTTTACAAGTTTTTAAGCACTCCTATACTTCCTTTACACTTACCTTTTCTTCCATCTTCTGCATCTCTGCTTCCTCTATTTTTTCTTCAATGTCTTCCAGAAAATTCTTCATTTTCTTTCCATCTATTTCCTTCTGGTATAGCTCTTCATAGAATCTCCTCATTGCTTCCAATATCTCCTGCTTTTCGACTCAGACCTCGCCTATCTCTACTGCTTTTAGCTCTCTTTTCACCTTTTTCCACTCAGGCCGAAAAGTATCATGACCATTCTTTGTTTTCTTCTACCCATGGTACTTATACTAAAAATATTCTCTCTTTCATCTTACTGTTAAATCACCTTTGCAGCTGCTGCTTTGTCTCTTCTAGTTCCTGTCATACCCGTTTTAGCTTCCTTTAACAGCTCCTGCATCTTTGCAGCTCTATCAGTTTTTTATTCTCCCGTTTCTATGGCCTGCTTCCTTGAAAAATTCTCTTGCCTTCTTCCTCACCCATTATCCACCATTCTTTGGTACTCAGAGGCTGTGATCTGATGAAGTGAACTTAGGGTCACAAAAGCATATGCACTTTTGATTTAGTCAGTCTATAAAGTGCATCTCTACCTGCCTTCTGCTTAGCCAAAACCAGTGTTCATGTTTTCCAAAGCCAAAAATTGCCTTAATGTAGGTCACTCTCCTATAAGCCTTTGCACCTCATAACCAAGCAGATGAACAGTATTTTGGAGGGCATTAGTTGTGCAGGGACATTTGCTGCCCATGAAGCCTAAGGAATTAGTTTTAGGTAAATCTAGAGTCAAAGGTGAATCTTCCAAATTATAGTGGTTGCTCAGTACTGCTGCACTGGAAACTGGAACTATATTCCATTTAAAGAAACCAGAAAAAAATAATCAGTCAAAGGGACTAAGTGTACGGGATATGCTGAAGATATTTCAAATGGATTGCCTCCAAGGCCAGGTTTACTTAATTTTTTCCAAAAAAATACAATTAAAAATAAAAATCAAGGTTTCAGGTTTCTCATGTCCTACTATGTCAGTGCTTCAGAGAGTGTCTGCTCTCACCTTCGGAGTAAGAAACATTTTTCCAGACACCTTGGCTGGATAACCACACCAAATACAAGGAACATCTGTAGGCATTACACTAAAGGTGACAAATTATGTGGAGTTGCAGACACTGTGGAAGTAGGATTGGGATTCAGAAGTGACACTGACAGGTTGGAAAAATTGTCTGAAATGAAAACTCAAGGACAAAGGTGAAGTACTGTGCCTAGGAATGAACAATCACAGGCACAAACAAAAATTGTGGAATGACTGACTAAGGCTGCAGTATTGAAGAAAAAGGACTGGAAGTTAATGAACTACAAGAAACGAGCCAATAATGTGTTCTTGATGCAAAGAAAAAAAAAAAAACAATAGCATATCATTCCTGTTAATATAACCTGGTATGTTGCTTGCAAGTAAAGTGATTCTTTCAATCCGTTCAACCCTTATCAAGCCACACCTGGAGTACTGCATCCAGTTTTGGATTCCACATTTCAAAAAAAAAAAAAAAAAATTGGAAATCATCCAGCAGAGAGCAACAACAATTATTAGAGATCTAAAAGAATTGATTTATGCAGAAAGGCTGAAAGAATTGGGATTATTTAGCCTAGAGAAGAGAAGATGGAGGGAACATCTGATAACAGTCTTCAAATACCCAAATGGTGGTTATGAAGATGATGGAGCACACTTCCTTGTGGCTATGGGACAGGACAAGGAGCAGTGATCTAAAATTGCAATCCCTGATCTGGAGAAAAGTTAATTCAGATGCCATGTCCCATTTAATGCTTGGTCTCCTCCCTAGGACTGTGGCAATTTAGTATCACTTTTGGAACTGGTTTTATGGTGTGCACATCTGTCCCCTAGCATTTGGAATGCGATCTATTCATTTTACAGTTACCTGCCGAGTTAGGCGAGAGTAACTTTTGATCCCCACTGAAATGAGCTGAATATGAACTGACCTGGAAGTAAGCTGTTCCTTAGTATGTCTCCACATCTCAGCCAGCCAACCCCTCCTTAATGCCTTCAGTCTTTGTAGTAAAGATGTTCTTTTGACCACTTTTACTGATGAGGATTCAGAACACTCTGGGGAAAGGAGACTTAGCTGTCCCTAAGCAGAGGCACAATGCCTACATAAAAAGGGCTTGCATAAGTAATCATTATTTGAGCATAAAGTTCCTAGTAGCGCTAACTAGAACATCAGAAAGTGCTACTGGATCAGATGCAGGGTCAATTTAGTAAGGCATCTAGTCTCCCACAGGATACATGAGTAATGTAGGCTTCAAAAGAAGGTACAAGAAACCTCTGTAGTAATTAAATATCAGCATGAGAATGAGATTTAGCCTTTCTTCTAAAGTGTTGATTAAAATTAGTGAATTTATTCTTTAAAACACTGCTTCCGAGTCCATTCTCAGAGACCAGATTAGCAGTTCTCAGGAGTTCTGCTAACTTCTATTACTCCCCCCCCCCCCAAAAAAAAACAACAAAACAAAAACCTTGTTATTTCACAAGTTACCAGCAGGGTGTACACTTAGATCAAAATTATTGAAGTATACTTGAAAGAAATCTGAATTTATGAGCATGGGGTAGGCAGGCATCTCTCTCCCAATCACTGCAACAAATAAAACTGGGGAACGTGTTCTCTTCAGAAGTTACCTTTGGGGAGTAGTAAGAGGTAGTATGATTCTTTAGTGGTACTTTCAAAGCATCACAAATGAGCAGACCTTGTGTACTGAACTTTTAGTTAGCTTGGATATTCCCAAAGCTATTGTGTTTCCAAGACAAGGACAAATACAGTAAGAACAGTACAGATAATAGAGATATCAAATCCAAGGTAATTCTTTAGAAGTTGGCAGCTTTTATTCTAAATACGGCTTCAGAGAACTCAGGACTTAGGTAGTATTATAGACAAAGTATTTTGTCCTAGGAGCCTGCCTTCCAGTGAAACAATATGAATTAACAAGGCTTCACTCCTTGTCCTTAGTAACCATCACCAATGACTTTTCCCACATGTAGAAGAGTTATATTAATAATTTTAGTTACTAACTAGGTGTCATTTTTAATGCATTACTTTCTCCAGCAAACTAAAGTGAGTGTAATGTCAGCTAGCTTTTCCTCTCTGGCTCTCATGAACTTTCTTTTGGGAGTGTGCATGTATTACTTGCCACTAGTAAAAGCTTACAGTCAAAGATCACTTCAAGAAAATTGCATGACATGTCCCACAACTCCAAGTCTTCGTTATCAGCAGCAGTTACAAAAGCCAGGTCTATGTTAGGAAAAACGTGTTTGTTTGGGTTTTTTTGGGGGGGGTGTTTTGTACTTAAAAACAAAATTAACTATCATGTCCAAATACTAACGTAGTTGACTCCATCAGTCCTGAGACTTTAGCAGGGGAAGATAAGCCCAACAGAGGAGACTAGGGTTTACCCTCCACTGCTGAGGACATGGGCAAGGTGATAAACACTGCTCAACAGATGGCCCAGGACTTCAAATACGTGGAACATTCATGACAAAAAACACTTTTGACCTCTTCTGTTGTCAAGAGGAATCTCTTAGGCATTAATTGGTTGTGGAAACTCAGATGCTTTGTCATGCTTTGTACCGTCTTCAGGCTTTTACATTCTATCTATCCATTAGGAAGGGGAAAGATTTTACAAAGAAACCCCTAACGTCAATGGGGCATAAGGAAATGCAGTAGAAGTTGCAGAGGTTTATTGAGTGGTATTTAAGCAGCATTTACAGTTATTTATTAAAAATGTGATGCTTTCACAGTACCATCTTATGCACCAGGAACTTTTATAAAAAATAAAAAAAGCTCTTGGAGTATAACCAATAAAAGAAAAAAAATGGTTTATAATAAAATGAAGATGAGTAAGTTGGTACTGACAATAATCAGACAGACAGACTTACCATTCACAGCCATCTCCAGAGGCTACAGATCTGTATTCCTAGTGGAGGGCTAGGCAATTATTTGTACAGGTGGGCCACTTCATTAGTTTTGTTGACCTGCTGAGATCCTCACCTCTCGCCCCCTTCCCCTCCCTCTTAGGGAGGAGACCAGCACAGAAGTCTGAACCCACACACAGCTTTAGCATGCCCTGCTCCCCACCCCACATGCACACAGCTGGAGTCCACCCACCCCGCATTAACAGCTGCCCAAACACGGCCAGCAGCTCTGGGTCAGGGCTCTAGGCATGGGAAGAAGGGGAGTGGAAGCTCTGGACTCCCCCTTCCCCTGGCAAAGGGGTGGGGCAGGACAATGGGGCATCAGGCACCAGTAAAAGTACAACACAGCAGCAAAGCCAATGGCTGGGAAACTGAAAATTGGGGCTGGAGCACTTGTTCCCAGGACCTGCGTGCATGGTTCAGCATCAACATGCCTAGTGCAGTGGTGGGGTAGGGAGTACCCATGTGCTCAGTGCAGGAGTGGGGCACCTGGGGAGGCCCCTGAACCATGCTGCAGCACACTGGTGCAACAGCCCATGCCACTAAGAATTCAGACAGCCCTGTTCTATATAGTCATTAAAAACTTTTCCCCTGTAGCCTACTGAGACTGCCTCTAGCAGTTCCTGTCTCTCTCAGCAGGTTTATTTTAAACTCAAAGCAAAAAGTCATTCAGGGTGAGAAACCCAACCAGGCCCTTTAGTAGGAACACTGCACTTGCAACAACATCCCTGACCCACTTAAAAGAGCTCTTAAATGATTTTTAAAATAGAAGGTTATTTGACAGGGCCATGTTCCCTTTAGGCTTCTTGCAATTACATAACATTTCTAAAAGTGTTCTACAACTCAGGGCTGTCCAACATCTGAATGGCTGGGGCCCACACACGGCGTTATGTAGACCCCCCTTCCCCTGTGCCATGGGCATGTTGTTAGGCCCTATGCTCAGGGCTGGGGGCAGATTGTGGAAGATAGAGTGAAGAGACTAGAAACCCTATCAACAGCAGTAAGAGTGAGGGAGGAAGCAGTGCTAGGAGTGGGAGCTGCAAGTTACCTCTCACAGGCCAGATGCCTGTAAGGGCTGCCAGTTGAATACAGCTCTGTACTAGATGTTTGCTTGACCAAAACACTAAGTCATCTGAACCATGCACTTCCAAAAATTAAAAAATATTTGATTTTTCAATCCTATTTGCTTAAAAAAAAATTCCGCCTCCTCTCCCCTTTGTGGTACCAGGGTCTTCCTTCTCCACTCAAATGAAAACAGTTTCTGACAGGGTGCTCAAAACCAATTTCTGCCCTGAAAATTTGTTTAAAAAATGTCCCAGGGGGACAATAAGAAAGGGGCAGGAGACTCCTTCCCTCATGTGGGTTGCAGCAGAGACAACCTGCTGCAGTGATAAAAAGAAAAGTCCTGAGGACAGGGCATACTCACCCCCTCCAAGCACAGCTGGGCCAGACGAGCTGCAAAGGGGCAAAGCACCTGTGTGCTTCATCAGTTTCTTTTCTCAGTAGGTGGGGCCAGTGCGTGCCAATGATGTCATCCTAAATGCCAGCTGGCCGGAATAAAGGCTGGCAGCAGGAAAACAACAGGGGGGGACACAGCAGGGAGGCAGCTGTGGGATCACGCCCCCAGGCTGAGCAGAGAACTTGGATACCCACAAGGAGGGACCCAAGCGGGACTCCACAGGAGGGCTCAAGGCTTAAGTTAAAGGGCCATACCACCATTGGCAACAAGGGAGCCAGCCAGGAGGAAGACACAGATATACGGTGAAATCAACAGAAGCAGGACTCACGAGTGGGAAGCGGGCCAGGGACTCTCCCTGGAATTTTGGTTCCTTTTGTTTCTTTTGAAGCCCAGGGGCCCAAGAGGGACTATTGGGTTAACTAGGAGGGCTGAGCGGGCCAGGGCCACTCAGGAGACCCCAACATGGAGAAGCTAGGCCCATCCGTAAGGTCATCACACCGCCCCAGGCAAACCTGGGTAGCAGGAGCAAAGACTGTTGTCAACACCAGGGGACCCGAGTGGCAGGAGAGAATGGGACACTACATCGAGGTGAAGCTGAACCATACATTGTTCAGCAGTCCCAGTAGGCTGGCGCATGGCTGGGGTGGAGGGGAGGTGGAGCCCCAGCAATGCCCACTAGTGACAACACGCGGTGCGTTCTGCATGGCCCTTCTGCTGAACATAACACCCAAGATGTGGCAGGGGAGTCCTGGGGTATCCCCCACAGAGAATGTAACCCCGTGTCATGACAACAGGAGCCGTCCTCGCAGCAGACCCCTAGCACATGCTCCAGAGTCACTAGGGAGAGGCTCCACGAAGTCAGGTGGGCACACAAAATATATGGACCAAAGGGCTTGATAGTTTACCTTTGAACCTTTTCAGCTTTATACTTGGATTGTTGTTTTAGGATGAGACTAAACTGTCTGGGCCAGACAAAGCACCTTTGTTCTGTGCGTATGTTCAGCACCTAGCACACTGGGATCCTAGTTCATACCCATAACAAATTTCTCTCAGTGAACTCAAAACAGTAGAATTCAAGCAGCTAAACAAGATACTCATAAAGCAAGATGGATTTGGCAACTTCTTTTAGTGGACCAGCTTTCTAGTTGAGAGAAATATTAAGCAGACTCTCAGGCACAAGGGGTTCCTATGGACATGCAGGGAGCCAGCGCCGATGTGCTGGAAATCCAATGCGTCACAGCAGACTCGATTAATTATGGAAACTACTGTGCTACAGCAGCTTTCTGCATCACAAGCATCAGGGCACTTAGAATTAACGCTCATTCAATGAGCTTTAGTTCAGAGCACCCTGCCACTATTTCTCAGTATGGGGGACACTGATATACTTGACACTCAGGCACTTTTAATTGGCATGGTTTCCTAATTAAAGCACTGCCCCCCATACCTCCTAGAGCATGTGTAAAAATACCCAGGATGCCCAAAAAAATATCAAAAGGCATTTTTGTGCCCAAGAGCCTGTTTCTCCAAACTGAAATAGTGTCCAATAAAAAGTTATTACCAAACAAATCCTGCTTCTCACATGCTCCTGTTCTAGTCAGAAACACCTTTTTCCAATCTGGTCTTCTGACCACAACGCCAGGCTATCTACCAAAGATTCTGATACAGTACCATGCCCATCACCAGTGGCTGTATACCTCCCCCAAACATGGACTTGAAGCAATTCAGCAGCACTCAGCACTATCCACAGAAGAGGAGAAAGCATTACATTAAATCTAAATACAACACAATAGTACTTCCTCTTCCAAGTTGTGGGCAGAGGTGCTTTAATGTCACAGTCAAAATGGGGCCCAGTAGTAACTGCAAATTGAAAGATGACAAATTGCAGGGGGGGGGATTAGTGGAGAAACAGCCTCTGATCCAGAGAAATGAAACCAAATGGGTAATGGAGAAAAGGAGAGGATCGAAACAGAACCTTGTCCAACACAGATTGACTTTTCTGAAAGTAGCTCTCTCTTTCTGTCATTAAAAGACTGAAGCAAATTTGACAAATACATAATAGGTAAAACGAGAATGGGAAAAGCAGGGCGGGGGAGAGTAATTCCCTTCCAAATAAGATAAATTTCTCCCAGTTTATCAAGGTGATGGAAAACTAGGGATGCTTCACTCTAAGTCAAGCTTACACTTCAGTATAGTACCAAAATGTGATGTTCTTCCCATCATTCTTGAGCCAGTCTTCACCAAAATCAAAAGTCAAATAAAGGGCATAGAAATCAGAACGAGAAACAGAATTAAGCATTTTTCCTCATAAGACATTTTGTACAGCTTTCTATATTTACACTTAAGCAAATAAGCAAAACCAGAAGAAATTGAACACTTTAGAGTGCTAAAATCAAAACATATGTAATACAACTTTTTAATTTCAATATTTAAAGTACAGAAAGTGGAAACTATGAATATCAAATACAAATTTAAACAAGCCACTTGTCCTCCCCTAGAATAATCAATGTGAGCTACTTATAGAAAGTTACAAATTTAAAGTAAAATCGAAACAAAATAAATACTGTACATACATTTTCCCTGCCTGCAGGCAAAAGAGGATGGGAAATACTGTTATGAATTGAAAAAAAAATGCTCTTAAAGCTGCAGCATCCCATTTCCCAGCCAAATATTCAACACAGTAGTGCGTTTCTGTAAAAAGGAAGACACACACACAAACCTCTGTTCAGACAGACAAGCTAATATTTTCCACAGACATTCAAAAAAGGATAGAAATTAGATTATGACAGTAGAAAAGGGAGAGGAAAAGACAAATGGGCCAGCAAAACATCACTATAAAATTAGTAAATATAGCCAAGAACTATCCCCATTTTTCAAATTTCATGGAATTTAAAAAAAAAAAAAAAAAAGAAATATCTGCAAAGCATGGCAAAGTTAGACATTTCCCAGCAGAAGTGATAATACATATTAATATACTCTCTTAAAGTGATCCCTTTCACTCCCTTCCCACAGCATGAAACTCTTATGGCTTAATTTATATTAAAAGTAGAAAAAGTCCTTTTCAAAATGGAAATAGAGCTTCTGCAGAAGCATACACATTTCCTGATCAGTGCTACTTGTATTTCCCACCCACTGAATGATTCAGCAGTCATTTTGCACCCAGAAGTAGGTTTTTGTTTTTTCTTTTTTTCCCTTTTCTGGGTAAATGGATGATGCAGCTTTTAATCCAGTTTAATCACGAACAATAAGGCCCTTGGTTCCATTTATACTTCTGCAAAATAAAGCAGCTCTGGGTTCACTCAATCCCAGGGCCATGAACAGCTTTTAATGGTCTGGAAGTATTCTGAAATGAGCTTTAAAAAGACACTAAAGATTTTTGGTGGCAGGAAGGTTAGGAGGAGCACCAGCTATGGGATTTTACCTCCCCAGTAAGTTCTAGCCTTGGCTTTACTCAGATCCCTCATTTACCAGCCACCAGTATCATTTCAGCCCTAGGATTTATACTCCTACAAAAAAGTTTTCAACATTTATGACTATATGTCCTGGTGAATGAAGGCAGCCTATACCATAGAACAAAGCTGGGGGAAAGCTGAAGCTCTTTAAAAGATGACCATGACACTGTGCTCTCTTAAAATTAATGCAAGTATTTCAGCTTTAAAAAAAACAAAACAAACAAACAAAAAACCCCAAAAAAACAACCCCCTTTGATCTAAAAAAAAATTGTTAATTCTGAACATCCAACTGTTTCAAATGATTTCTTCAAGAATGACTTCATGTGAAATATTATAGGTTGCATAGGTAAACTACCTCAGAGGTCATTAAGGGCTACCTTGTAGCCAGGGTTTATTAGCAAGAATAGTAAAGGGAGAAAAGGGAAAGTTGCTGGAAGTCCGATATAATTTCTAGGTGGTTTCCCATTCTCGTATTTTTTTTTTAAATTACAAAACCTTGGGAATATGGAAAAGGATAGAACTACAATGTATTTCATTTCATATAATTATTTCTCTCTCATTAGAAAGTTTGAGATAAAGTTAAATGTAATTATTTAAAAAAAAATCCAAATTTCGTTATTTTTTTTTAAATATCCTCCTTGAAAACATTTTGTCCCGGTTGTCCGGTCAGTGCTCTCCCCCTATCAATGCCCCCTTCCCCCACCCCCAGATCACCAAAAGTGAAATACTGGAAAAATATAGGGGGGTGGAGTTGGGGGGGGTCTCTTTCCAAAACTACAGCACCAGGTTCAGCCTATCTACAAACAATGTGGTGCAATAGTGTTTTCTTTAAGAACACAAAAACTTACCAATACACAAATACACAAAAAAGTGAGGTTACCACATCCTCTTCATGAAGCTATCAAAAGGAGGCTTGTTTGTTATTACCATCTATCAGGACAATTTCTTTTAAACAGATTCTTAAGATCCCCACACCCCTTCCCTTCCCTCCCCCCTACCTAAAAAGGTCTAAAACTCTTAAGGATAGACTTCTGCTGGAAGCATGAAACAAGGAAAAGGAAACTAACCTAGGCCTACTGACAGCCTTTAAAGACAGTTTAGCATACTCACTACAATGGAGAGCCACCTTGAAAAGGAGGAGGAGAGAAAGGGAAAGGAACAACAAAATCTAGAAACAGGTATTAAATATGTATGGGTCCAGCCAAGTACTTTTTCCACTAGTAAGGTTACTACTATATAAAACTTTGATAATTAAGAGGTGGGGTTTTGGGAAATCTGCCAAAGCCAAGCCTTAGGGACAGTGGAAAGTTACGTTCTATATCCGAAACATCTTCACTCCAGATTCCATAATGGCATATTTCTGTTTCATAAAGGTAGTGCTCTCAGCACCTACATCTTTAAGGAAAGATCAGTCTCTGTTCCTCTCTGGCTCTGCTTGAGATCTCCTCAAAAATACCTGCATCCAGTATATCTCATGCACTTAATAAAGGCAAGTATAATAAAAGTAGGCAGACAATAAGTGGAAAGCAGTTTGTCTTGGCATGCTAAAAATGGAACAGTTGCTCAAAGCCCAGCTAATATGAACTCGCTTCCTGGAGACTGCATAAACCGATCAATTAAGCTGTACATGCTTCTTTGAAAATATAATGGAAGACGGTTAAAATATACTCTCTATTGAACCCTGCTGACTGGAAAATTCATCACCGCCTGAGAACAAATAGTAATTGCTTTCCGTCTTCTGCTTCTTCATAACCAGTGAGCATCTCTCATTACTTTTTCTCCCAGCACCTGAACAAAGTTACCACCACATAATGAGGAAACAAATTATAGACTGACAAAGAAAGCTTGAACTCATCTAAAGTGTTAGTTGGCCATGGATCAACAAAAAAGTCAATTAGTTTTGATGTACACCATTATAAAAATGAAGATAATGTAATTTAAAAGCAAAAGCAGGAGATAAGAGAATCAGGCAATAATCTTCATATCCTGGAAGAACTCAAACCAGCTATCTGACCTATTCATAGCCAACTTTTAACTTGGTTATTTCACAATTCAAAAAGGGGATGACAATGTGCTAAACAGTTATCACTTTTCAATCAGGAAAACCTGATAAAATATATTTCCATATCTTTTTAAAGGTATTATTTGTATTCTAATCTGAATATACACAGAAATACAAGACTACATGTCAATTTCTGGAAAATTTAACTGAATTTGCTTTTAAAGACAGCAAGAGAAAAAAAGGCAGATGGGCAAAATAGCAAGTGGAATTAAGACCGTTCAAAAGATCTGGTAGCCAAAGCAAACTTTGTCCTCCCTCAGACAGACAAAATCCCAGTGGGTATTCCTAGCATACCTAAGCTTTAGTTTTGGCTGGACCCTGCAAAATGCCCTTTTCCCAGAATCAAGTAAAGGAATTTCCCTCTCCACCTACAAAAAAAAATTAAATAATTTAATTTTATATTACAGAAAAATACAAATTTAAAATCAAAGTTATTTACATGTAGTTCAGACTTGTCATTTTCTATCAGCTGTGTAAAGCATAACACAAATGGTTATACTGAGATCAGCACGCTACCCAACTCAACACTTACATATGCACCATTAAAGACTTGAATTGGCTGTCCTGTGCAGCCTCACAAGCAGTGCACATTCTCCTGCCTCCTTAGACCCTCAAGTAAAATGTATGTTTAAACACACAACTGGTTCTCCCCAACAGTAGTGCTCCCTCCATGCCACATTAAGTCATCTGCCAAATCTTAATTCTGCAATTTAAATTTTAAAGTTATTTTTTCAACCAAAACAATTATTCTGAAACAAAAAAACAAACAAAAAAAAAACTTAACCAGTTGCATCACATTCTCTCACCTCCCTTAGGAAAAATATATAGCTGCTTTTGGTACCAACATTTAAACTAAGTATAAATAAAGTTTCTGGGAATTTCCTTATTTTATTCTTAAAGGGAAGATAATCATCATCACCACCACCACCCTGTCTAGGACAAAAAAAAAACCACTAAAATCAGGAAGAACTGGGGAAAGGGGTGCAATTTAAGACATGCCAGCTACTGAACTTGCATACCTGGGTTCTCCTAGCAGACGGAAGCACCTTTGCTGGTTCACCAAAGTAAACAGAGAAGCATCATGTATAGTAGGAAAAACAGGTCAAATTAACTAAACTGGCAGAGACATGCACCTTACAAGTCAATAAAAGCCCAGCCAATAGCTTAAAGAGCAGGAAAAGAAATACAATACAATTCCATTTGCCTTAATTTAAAATAATTAATAATGCATCACATCCCTATTTAAGACTATAACCTGAATATCAAATTTGGGAGTCCAGACTAATCACCATTAATGTGGCTCTCCACTGCACCAAACATACGTTAATCAAGAACAATTAAAACCTTCACATTCTGAAATCTAAATTAATAACCCTCAAAAAGTCTTCCAAATAAATAGTTTTAAAAATGAATTTAAAGGTTGTCAAGAACTGTCAAATAAATTATTGATAAACCACCTTCATAATCCTCCCCTCATGAATTAGCTCAGACACTATCAGCAACAAAACAATATTCAAGCCCTGATGAGAGACTGTTTCCCGGTCCATCGTCTCTCTGAAGATTCCCCATTCCCAAATGGTTATTGCTGAGCAGGTGTGGCACAGTGAAAATGCAGCATTGGATTTTTTGTTCATCAGGCAGTGTTCTACATGGTACATGCAAGTTTGCTTCAGGCAGAGGAACAGCAGCAGCTCCAGGCTCTGTTGACCTCAATACTGGTCTGTGGAGGAAAGACAGCAGTAGCAGTAGTAGCAGCTACATCAAACAAAGAAGCGTGCATGGCCATTTCGGTTGAGCTTTAGGATCTTCCCAAGGCGCTGTTTGGCAGTTGCCATTCCTTTCTTTGGACGCTTGCCTGAAACATTGAAACTAGTGTTACCAATTACATTTCTTAAAAGAAGAAGTTAAGATCAGAGAAATCAAGGTGTAATATAGTTCATCAGCAGGATCTACAACTTAATTACTTTCTTGCATTGCTGTTCATCTCTGTCTGCTTGTTTGGGATGCTACAGGCACATTTGTATGACATTCGGTTATTTTCTTGAAGCTACAGACAGTATTAGGACACATACAGTATTTACTTATCACATGTACCTTTTCCACCTCCCAAACTGGGGTGCATGTTTTAATGGTAGCATGGGAACGTGGAAATGGCTGCTGGGGGCTATGCTGTGCCACGTGAAGGAGGGATGGAGTCCACTCCTCAGCATCATTTACTTTCTCTCTACAGCTTCACAGATAGGAGTTAAACCCCCTCACAGCTGCTGCCAAACCAGCAGTAGCTTTTGGCTGACCAGCCAAAAGATGCTACCAAGTCATGTGTTGATTCTGCCTTTCCAAAACAAAGCGTACATTCTTATCTAAGAGCCCATGGAATATAAGTAAATACAGCTTTGACTGTATATCCCTGGCGTAAGTCAGAAAGATGCATTAATCTGAACTATCGAAATAACATTCTTCTCTTGTATTTGTAGTCCTTGAGGAAATTATACAAGTAAGGCCATTAAAATACCTTCTGCGGTCTTGCACTTCATAAATCTCAACTCAAAAAAACATGAGAAAGGAAAAAACAAATAAATGTACAAAAAAGGTATCCTCCAAAAAGTGTATCTAGAGGTTAGTAACACTGACTGTGCAACTAACCTCTAAAAGCTCAAACAGGATACATGGCCCATTAAAATCCCTCTTTTTTTTTTTTTTTTTTTTTTTTACTCCTGCTCAATACCTTCTGTACAGCAAAAAGTGTCTGCCTGAAAGATTATACTCAATGTCTATATCAGTTCTTTTTTGCAGCTTCTGCTTCAAGTCAGTTTTCTAAAATGTGTACATGAATCAAAAGATGAAATAAAGCTTTTTTAATGAGGAAAGGGCAATAGAGACAAAGGGTACCTTTTGTTGCTTGGTTGCTGATGGGGGGTGGATTTGATGCTGGCCTCTTGGTTGGGTGAAGAGGTAGAGACATGGATGTCTCACCATATGGCCTGTCAGGACTCAGGCTGCCATCACTCAGCCGGCACTCCCCTTGAATCAGGCTGGAGTCTCGCATACATTTGCCATGCTGGAAGCTCAAGCCATTGCTGTGCATAACATTTTTATTTTCCTGAACCTTGTGACTGGCTTCCGATGCACTTTCCTTCTTAATATATTTCTGAGCTTTACTTGTATCCTGGAGCAGACAAGGGCAGGGGAGGGAAGTCCCATATGAAAATTTACAATTTCTAGATGCAATTGCCTTGTAATTCTTTTTACTGTAATACTGATCAAGTTAAGTATCTTTGAATGAAGATATAGGTCCACCAAGAATGTTACCCTCTTTTAATACGCATTTCCCCCTGTAATTTAAGTGCTCATTTAAAAATACAAGGTGTATTTTTATTTTTAATGAGCACTTAAATATTATATAAGACCACAAAATATTACTAGTTATTGGTATGCGAGAGGCCAGGATTTCTTAAGGTATGTTTTACTGGACCAACTGCATAATTGGGATAGAGCTATACAAGCTTTCAAATGCAAGAAATTCTCCTTCAAGTCACCAGAAATCCTTATTTTCTGCATCATTTCAGGACCATCGTGTCTACACCATCACTCAAACACTACTAATTATCTGTAGTGGCAGCAGTGACAAGAAGCATCACTAACAGCAGTGACAAAAGTAATCTGCCCCTTAAAACTATTAGTTCAGCTGGCAAAGCCGGGAGACTTTGTACATGCATACATGTTCTGCTTTTGGGGAGGGGAGGCGGCAAATGCTACGTGCATCCTGGCAGAGAGTGGGAGTGGTTCCTGAACCAGGCTGGAAGGTGAGGAAGCAGCAGAAGCTGCAGCAGGCCAAAACACTGATGTAAGGGACAAACAATATGGGAACAAAATAGTCCTGGTAACTGATGGCTTCTAACTATAAAAAACTGCAAATCACAGCCACTAAGTATTTAAATTGGCAAACTGTCTTCAATATTCAACAGTACAGAGAGAGCCAATTCTAAATCAGGAACTAAAAAAAACTGAGTAATACCATGTAATTACCATGTTCCTGCAGAACACCGAAAGAGCATGCAATTAAAACATAGCTATTAACGACTATGGGTAGTCTGCAGTTTAAAGTATTGCTAACATTTCTAGTGAAAATAAGCTTTAGGAGGTATGATACCCAGTATTTAAGATGCCAGGAAATACTGGAAAGCTCAGAGAATAAGATTTAAAACCTCTTACCCTCAAGGCCCCTGGCCTAAATCCACCCCAGATTAAGAACTCAAAGACGTTCCCATATGCTGGCTATTAGGTGGCCTATGCAAAACGACTTTGGCAGTTTCTGTTCAGTTCTCAGTTGGCAAGTGTTCACGTCACAAACATTACTGGCACAACTGGCAACTCTGTGGGTAGTCTGAGAGCAGATAACAAGGCAGCTGAATGAGGGAGCACTTCCACAAAGCTGAACTGGGCAATATGGGGGAAAACTAGGAATTATTTTATGATGCAATTCTCTGCGACTATACAGCCTCTCTGGCACCTTTTACAAACACTAAATTTTTTATTTTTTTTTTTAAGATAATACTGTAAGCCTCTGTAACAATTTAAAAATATACTTAGATATAACTGAGATGACTAGTGAAACAGAAAAAATTCAGGAACAAAGGAGAAAGACATGAGTCATTAATACACATTCTTCTCCTTGGCATGCAGGCTATCAGAACTTTGACTAAAATACTATTTGATCAATACAGCTCCAAATATGTATGTTTTATAGTCCAAATAAATATGCATATTTGAGTGGTTACTGCATAATGATGATGTTACTGCAATTATGCATTTAAGGGAAACATTTTTTCCAGGGTTTGCAAAAGACAAATATAATTTCATACTTCATTATGCCTACTTCTACTGTATACATAATAATCCCAATACTTTCTATATTTTATAGAAGTGAGGGCTTTTCTGGCGATCTTTAATTAGACTAACTACATAGTTCAGAGGGAGATGCGATTTTGCTGCTGCCCTCTGTAAAGCCATAGTATGCTGCAGTTATTCCTTGAAATAGATTAAGGCTCTTCAACACCCTTGCAGCCAGGGGCTGCACACTATGCCATCTATATGCTGTGGGGTCAGACCCCTGGAATTCCTCTTGGCAGTGCACAGCCACCCTGCTCCCCCTCCCCCATGTGACTGTGCGATAGGTGACTGCATGCTGGCTCTTGCAGGCCACAAGGCCAGTGGGCAATTTGTACAGCCCTGAACTAGACCCATCTTTGTGGTTTTGGGGGGAAAATACTGTTTAAAATCAGTATGTTCCAAATGAATCAACTGTCATGGTTCCCCTGTTTTACCTGTGGCAGGCTAGGGCATCAGGTCTATGTTGTGTGTCAGGGTTGACACTATGGATTTCATAGGATGGGCTGGATAGGGATGATCCTGCCTCAGGCAGGGGGTTGGACTGGATGATCTCTGAAGGGTTCCTTCCAGCCCTACTTCTCTATGATTTTATGATAAAGAAAACATATCTTCACATACCTTAATTTTATATTAGAGGAGATTTAAAATGATACTGGTGGGAAAAAAAATCACATTTGGATTACTGTAGATGAGACTACAGTTGACCGTGCTGGTTATATTGCCAGCTTGATGCTTGGAAAAAAAAACTCACTATTGAGCCTGGAAAACCTCACATTTTGACTTCAAATAAGTATTGGAGAAGACAAATCATGCAACTAGCATCTTTTTATGAATAACACTATACATTTACTTCACCCTAACTCTACTGCCAGCAGGAAAAAGAAACCACACCTTCTGATTACATATGCTGCAGTCTATATGCAGAAAGCAGCAACAGCACTGCAGGCATTCTGCCCACACCTAATACACTTTACCCATTAACAGATTTCTCAGTACACAAACTCATCTCAACTGGGAAGCACCACAGATTAACATGGGAAAACCTGAAAGAAATACTAGTTACATATGGTGAATCAAATTATTATGCAAGTAAGTAAAAGGACATAAATAATAGGTATATCCTAAAATGTACGCAAATATTTTGGATTAAATATTTTCTAGTTTACATGAATAAGTACCAAAGTGAACATTTTTATATTTACATTTCATGGTATTTTTCATTTTCTGTGTAATGAACTTTGAAGTGGATATTTCTACTACTTCAAGTGCATACTTCATCATTTTAGTACATAGATGCATTTATAGTTTTAGAGGTTTTTTTTCCACATATATCCCATGTCTGGGCATCACTTACTAGCTCCATAATAATCAATCAGTAATTTTGATGTGTAGTAAGGAGATCCCTTTTCCAGTTTTACTGGTCTAGCATCCAGTTGACAACTGGATATTTTTTTCTGTAACAAGGGCCTAAAATGTTTTGGTGTTGCTTTTGTTTTTTGGGTTTTTTGTTTGTTTGTTTTTTTACCTGAGGAGTAATCCTGGAAGCTTCATTTAGCTGCTTAGCCCACACTGCTGTACCTAAGTCACTCTCTTCTTCCTTCATGGGCCTACCTAGAGAGAAAGTTAACAAGATTAAAACTTTGAAATCTATAAGTGTGACCCAGGGAAAGAAATTAACAACTGAATGACATGGAAAGAAAAGAACCATGGGCAAATTTCCTAGCTATTTACCTGGTAACTCTAACACCTGTAAGATATTCACTCACCACAGCACTTGCTCCCCCACCCCTCCGCACGCACACAGTGAAAAAAAAAAATCTTTCTTCCTATCCATACCTAGTCCAAGTTTCCAATAGAGCAAAGTTCCTGCAGAATGTCCATATGGAGGATGAACGTGACTACATGGTTCCAAAAGTACTGATAGGCAGCGTGCCCTCATTGCTATATTACCAAATAGTGCATGATAGAGGCTTTCCTCATAAATTTCAGCCTTTTTAAGGGCACATCCACACATGCAGGCACGTGCGCTTGCAGCAGCTCAAGTAGCAGTGACACAAATTTGTGCCTCAGCACACGTGCCTGAACATTCACTTTGATGTGGGGCAAATTGACCCTGCCCAGCTCCTCCTGGATCTTCAGCCAGGGGAAGCTAGAGACTGAAGCCAGCACTTGTGCTGGCCCCAGCAGTATAAAAAGTTGCCCTGGCAAGCATCTCAGGACTATTTGCCCTCAAGCACTTCTAAGGCCTGGCTAGTTGGTATTTGGGGACACTAGCCCCTTGTGCCAGCTGGACTCCTGAAGCAACTCTAACCCAGAGTGACCCCCTGCCCCCCTACCCACTGCAGCAATCTGGCAGTGGGGGCTGCTGCCTGGCTGTGACCTGCTGCCACCTACGACAGCATCTGCCCCCTTGGACCTGCAGCCCCATTGCTACATGCCTGCCAGATCCAGACATGGACTACATGGCCACCTAGGCTGTGGTATAAGGACTGCAGAGCTGCCTGTACCTGTGGGCCAGCTACCAATGGACCACGCCTGCACAGCTGGCCTTTAGGCAGCACTGCTGTCATGTCTTCTGGTGCCCCCGCTCTGCTATCTGGGCAGTTAATGCCCAGAAGATGTGCTCATTGTGGTGGCCCTCTTTGAACTTTTGAAGTGTGTCCTCCTGACCCCAAATGGCCAGGAGATCAGCTACCTCATCTGCCCTCCAGCTGAGTCCCTGGCATTCCCTGTTTAAAAACTGCAAATGATCTGACAAAAACACAAACCCAAATTCTCTCATTAAGATAGCCAAAGTCTGTGTTCTTCTGTGATTAAAATGAAACACCACTATTCTGAGAGAGATCGATCAATTGATCGATCAATCAGTTGGGCAATGTTTGATATATTTACAATTTTAAAGCAAATCTGGAAGTCTACCAGTGCTTCTATCACCATAATGAAATAAATTCTAAATATCTTTACACTTTGATGTTTGCTTTTGGTTTTTATCATAAAAAAAAAAAACAGAGCTGCCCCTGTCCCATTTGCTCACCAGGATGTGGGGACAACTGCAGGTGGACCTGCAGCTGCTTTGTGGCACTGAACAGCACTGATATGCCAGTGCCCTGCTCTTGCCCCTCACTCCCAACCCACAGCCCCGCCAGTGCCCCATAACTCCTAACCCACAGCCCATGCCTACCCACTACTCACTCCCTCCCAGCAGCAGCTCCCTCTTAGCACCAGGACATGGGTCCAGCTGCAGCTGTTCCACCTGCTGCTTTGTGGCTCTGAGTAGTGCCAGCCCTTCTGCTCCCTGTACCTGTGCCCAGGCCCCAGCAATCTCCATGCCCTTCCTGGGACACCCTTGATTGACTCAGGACCTTCCCTTCTGGGACAACTTCCCCCTGCACAGGCTGTTCTGTGAGGCGCTCCAAGCCTGACTCTGGCAGATTCTCCTACCTAGAGCACCCCCCAATCCCCTATCCCCACCTCGCTCTCTCACATATCCCTGCTGCCACCCCTGGCCCATCACATATACCCATAGACCCTGCTGCCACCTCAATCTCCCCGCCCATCACAACTCCTCAAGTGGTTCCCAGGACCAGGAGCCCCCCCCAAGCTGGGGCCACATGTCCCAGCACTGGTGTGGTCATGGGGCAAGGCTGCAGTGTAGCAGTTGCCCCTGCAGCTTTGGCTCCCACTAATAGGTCCTGTCCCAGCTAGTGGCTAGACATGCAGGGTGAGATTTGTAGGGGCGAGGGATGTGGGGAGGATGCGAGTGTGGGGTTTGTGGGTGGATATTGGGGTTTTGTGGGTGGGTATGTGGGTAGGGGTGGGGGGTGGTTTGTGGGGGAACGAGCGAGCGAGCCACTGCTGGGAGGGGGCTGTGCCTGCAACAGGCCATGACCAACACAAGGGCCCACTGCTGGCTGCTGCAGCAGGGTGAGCAGGCATCTGGGAGACCCACCCCCACACAATCCCCCCCGCCATACACAGTCGTCCTGTCCCGTCCCCTCATGTCCCTGCTTGCCTGTGTCCACGCCACTGCTGTCAGCCTTGCCCTATTTCAATTTCCTTCAGCATACTGAGACAGCGTGCTGGAGCAGCAGGCATACAATGCATGCAGGAGCATGCCCCAAAGCAACTACAGGCTGGGTCCTCCAAAGAGACATTCTAGCACCTGGCCAGATCGTCTCTATGCCTACTGCATGTGCCGCTTTTTTCTGCCATCAGGCATCTCTATGCAGGTGTCTCTATGCCAGCCTGTGCCATTTTGTTGCGTTTTCTTTTGCTATCGGGATTTCCTAGTATCAAACTTAAGAGTCCGTGCTGCAAACAGAACCGTTTTTCGTTCCTGGCGTGCCTCCTGTAGCACCTCAAACTGCTTTGACATGGCATAACAGACATGTGCTCACTCATCTGGACACAGCCTAAGAGTCCACACAAAGGTGCAAGCTTTTATTTTTCTAACTCACATTCAACACTAGCTTCTTGTTTTGTTTCACTTAACTGCTGCTGTGCTGCGCATGTACAAGGAAGAAAAAAGGCCCTATCCTGAGTATAACAAATCAACATTTCTGTGCAAGAGAGTGAAAGCTAACAACACTGTTGACTTGTGTTAAAAAAAACCAAAAAAAACCCCTTATGTCCTAGGCTACACTAGGACCTCAGTTCAACTGAGGTTTGACTAGCTGACAAGGTTTAGCTACGAAAAGAGTTAAGTGTGGGATGGGAGAAGAACAACATTTGCATCAGGCTACGAAGCCACAGCCCTCTTGGCCAGTGCAATTTTATTTAAGAGGACGGACACCTCTTCCATTCTGACATTATATTTCTAACTTTGGCTAAAAGACAGGTGGAAAGAAAACTATATAGTAGGTTACCTTCTCATTTCTGAGAACACCTGTGGCCTCGCTCATCAGAATTTATTGCCTGAAATGATACTGAACTTCTCTGTTGTCTGAGAAGTCAAATTAAAAAAAGTATTATATTAATTGCACTCAGACTTGGCAAATCACCTTGGGAAGAACTGTGTGGCTAAAACTCCTTTCTGATTAGCCAATCTGTACATGTCAGTCAGGCTGTGCTGCAATTTCCTTTTCCATAAGTGAGAAGACTTTTCCAGGAAAAAAAAAAAAAATCTTTCCATGCTAGAAAATGAATTGCTTTTTAAATTTAAGCTAATATGAATTCTTTCCTCATTGAGAAATCGTGTCACTACAGTCATCTGTAATTCCCAGAATGCCTTCCTCTTGAAACTCCTTGGGATTTAGTCAAAATGCCTTGAACTCTAGTCAGTCTGTTGGGTTTTTTTTGACAGCCCCTAAGAGAATTATTATGCCTGAACCATTTTAACCAATATCAGCTCCCAAGCTTGTGACCAAAATAAGTTATTTCTGTAGAAATTCTTCTACAAAAGTAGTGGTTTTACCTAACAAATAAAGTAATGAGACTATTTTGGAATTACTTTGTTTTTCCAGACCAGCTGATACCCAAAGATGAATTAAAAGAATAAAGTTCTGTAGCAGGTTGTACATATAATCTTGACCAGGTAAGAATCAAGGCAAGATGAGCATCCCAACGAGTCTTATAAGACAACATTTAGAACTTTGTTTCTGCTGAAACAGTCCCAATGTAGGCATAGCCTTTGATTACCTCCTTGGGAAATGGATTCTCTCTTTCCCCCTACCTACACAGCCAGGCAAGTCATAGAACCTGCTGGTTACAAGTTGTTGTTGTTTATCAGTAATGTTTATGCTTGAAGGAATTGAATTAATGTAACTTGGTCTTTGTAAACAGATAACTGAAGAAAGGATGCTGTGGATTCCTTTTCCTTGCAGACCTACTGCTGAGATCCTCCAAGAATTCTGTGATGATCCCTGTAGAAGTCAACAAATTTGAGTCGGGATTTGCAAGAGAGAAACCAATTACTATAAACATGGAGTGATTTTGTGCAGAATAAACACAGGTTATTTAAGTCTAATGATGTTAAAAGGGCTTTGCTGATACCCAAAGACTTTGATGCAATTGTTTCAGAATGTGACTTCCAGGACCCACAAAGATTCTTCCACATCCACCTGGAGGCACTGTTGAACCACAAAAGCAATGAGCATTTCCAGTTCCGATCTGTACATAATGTTATGCTTCTATCCTAAATTCTATTTTTCAGATTCAAAAAAACAAAAAACAAAAAACCCACCCAAACAAACAAACAAAGCTCCCACAAAACCTGTTTCTATAGAGGATTTCAATTCAATTATATATTTCTTTCTAGCCTGAAGACATTTTCTCTAGGATAATTCATTCTTAAAGACACAATTATTGATGCCACTCCAGAGGTCCAGCAGCTCTGGACAAGACCTGGATTTAGTCATGTATTGATCTTTGTCTATAACATGGAATATGGGGATACAGAGATGTCCTCTGAATCTACATCCTAATAATCAAAGTCTGAAGTACTTTCTCCTTCTCCAAAGTTATCTTCTACAGGGATCAAAATATTGTGGAGAACAAAATGAATGCCTGTTCTTGCAATAAATTCTGAATTTTCCTCTCTGTTTCAGAGGTAGAGTTTTACTTCGTCAGCTGCTTCAGATATAGCACTTTCCAGGGTTCACCAACTGCTCATCCCTTGAGTGTATGAAAGCTGCCAATAGCTGCATGGCCTTTACATCTAGACTTCAGGAAAATGCCATATGTGCCTTTTAGAGAGAGAACACTTAAAAGCCATCAAGCCAATTGAGAATTCTAAGAATATCTAGTGAGACACATCATGAAAGCAGAACCATGGAGATCATATGAACTACTGCATTTAGCTCCCCCCTTCCGACCCCCAGAGGGGATTATAGCTTTTAGTTCATTCATCCACACCAGTGTGACTCTTGTAAAAATGCTGATGAAACTTTTAGAGTGAATGCTTGGGCCTAATGGAAACTAGGCTCCCAGTTTTCACAAGTTTGGAGCACCTGTTATATCCCACTGACTTTTCAGAAGTAGCCCAGAATTATTTAGGAATTTAACTTTAAGCATTTGTTTTTGAAAATCTTAGCCCTAGCAAAACAATGAAGAGTAGCAGTGATGGTTAATAAGTACCTACCACATTCCATTGTTTTATGACTCTGGGATGGCTGCCTGTCCTTATGTCTACTTCTGGGGTAGCTTTTGTGTTCCTGAAGAGAGGTTCTTTTATCTGTGCAGTCTGTGCTTTGCGTACGACTTGGTAAACATGTGGTATAGTGCAATCCTGCCATAGAAAGCATGCCCTGAATAGCTTCTTCCTCTGTACTTGTCGAGGTAGGACATTCCCTAAGGGAAAAAACAGGTAAGACAGTGCAAAAGGAAATTTTAAATTTTACTAAATCTATTTATCAATTTTACTTTCATGTTAAAAAAACATTATGAAAATATTACTTTGAAAGTTCAGATCAATTTATAAGCCTCCCTGCATCACTTTACTTACCTTTTACTTGGAGTTTCATTTCTAAATGGCTTCTGAGTAGTTTGAAAGAGGTCCCTTGTTATTTTATATTCCTCCTTGAAATTTGATGTCACCTCCTGTTTCTCTTCATCACCTGAGCTTTCTGAGTCCTCTGCAGAGGAATCCTTTTGCTAGAACAAGGGAAAAAATAGCACACAGACTGATCATCATGGATCTTAAAGTGACTGCTATTCTAATCTATGCTCAAAAGTTTTAAATCTTTGAATTGATCCAGTTTTCATAAATAAAAAGTGCACGCAAGTTCTATAACCATGAACACAGTAATAGAGATCTTGTAGCTCAGATTTAATAAACTTCAGCAAGAAAGTTTGAAACCAAATTTCAGGAGAATACAGCCAAGACCCTAAGTTCCTAGGAAAAAAAACCCTAAATAAAGATTGTTATTTGGAAAGGGAGGCTGTTTAAGCCTCAATTATTTTTAAAAGGGGAAACTGACCTTTAAACTATATCCAGCTCACCTTTATCAAATAATCTATCACTTGATATTCATTTCACCTTACCTGGATTGTACTTTACTGTGGTAACTGCCCATGTGCTTGCTGTTGCCTCATGGCAAAATGGAAGCCACAAGGCAGTAACTCACACTCATTATGGGCTAGGATTCTGCAGTGTAGATTCCACCTACCATGCTGAAAGATCATGTGGTTAAGCAGCTGCTGCAGAGCAGGTGACATGTAGTAAGTCCCTGTTCCTTTTACCCTACAATAAATGTGTATATCCGTAGCCTACAACACTTCTAACATTAACAATATCTCTTGTTTGATTCCATAATGGCAGAAAACAATTAAATGCATGCTGAATTTACACTACTGATTACAGCCATCACTTAGTGCACTGAAATGTGATCAGCGTAAATGCATTTTCTTGAAAGAACATGTATATTACACGAGAGCCTCAAAAAAGGATTTAGGCACCAATGCCCATTTAGCTGAATAGGAACTGGGTACCCAAGCTTAAGAAAACCAAAGGAATACAAATATTTTTTTCCCCAACCTATTTGCATTTATACACTACTAATACTAAAACTAAATCCCATTCCCGATACTTGGCTTTGTTATAAAAAGTAGCTAAGCTCAAATCTTTTTACATCCATACTACATTCTAGAGTTCTTAACTTGAGACTGCTCAAAATTATATTCCAGATCCACTGCGACTCACATCCATCTCCTGCCCTTTTTTATCCCATCTGAACAAAAGACCTGCCTTAATGAGTCAGCCCAATTTCACTCAAGCCTATCTTTGCAAGACCTTGTCCCAAGTGCATTTCAAGCATACGCTACCAGCTGTTACCTACTTTCCTTATTAGAACCCATAATGCACTTATGGCTCTTTTTACCATATACGCAATTCCTATGTGAACAAACTTTCAAAGGCTTTTTGAGAACAGACATTGCTCAAAACAATTTTATCATCTTGCCACTCCATTAGAATGGATAGGAGAATCAGGCAGGCAGCAGAAATAGGTAAGTAGATTTTTTTTAAATTTGTCCAAATTGATTATGAACAACCTAAAACAATAAAACAAAACAACAGCTTCAATTCTCATTTGATGAACTGTCATGACCTTCTCTAGCTTTTACCTGGGTAGTGCAATCAGGCTCAGATTCTTCTGAATCAGATATATCAGAGTATTCCGAGGATCCGTTCCTGAGTTCTGATTTCACACTTTCAAAGAACACTGTAGGGAGAGAAACTTATTAAATCAGTAACAAATATTAGGTGATCTGTCACCAAATTAAATTAGGTACCAGAGACTTAACACAGGCAATTACTTCAAAATAGGCCATTATAAATCTGTCTGATATTAGTTAACCTTCATTCTCCACAAGTGAGAACAACCCTCCTAAACAATCTTGTTCTTCCATTATCAGTTTTTTACTGCATCTCCTGCCTACTCATTACATGACCATTTCTCCTATATCTTGTTTTTCTTACATATGGAGTTTTACTTAAGCTTTTGCTCCATCTGCTACTTAACTCTGAGGCATCCTCTCCTCCCCCAGAGGCCTGAAGATAGATAATATGATACCCAGGGGCTCCTATACATGTGCAGCGAGGCTGCTCCAATGCGCTGTAACTGCCGCTCCAGCAGACGCCAGCATCACATGCATCAGTGTCCCCACGCTGAAAAATGGCAGTGGTGTACTTTAAACTAAAGCTCATTTGCTCCAGGTCCCTTGCTCATCTGCTCTCAGAGCTCTGCTAATTAAAATGCCCCACCGTCTCCCACCCCACCTCCCAGAGCACGTCTATAAATGCCCCAAAAAGCTTACTTATGTCTATCCCAACCATGTGGCTTGTCCATTAAAAAGATATTGTCCACAAGAATTCTTGCCACTATGGAAGGATGAAACACTCCAAAGACATGAGTAAGTTGACTGAACCACCATTTACTCTTGTGCAGTTACTGCTACTGAAGAACTGCCACACATGATATCATAGCTATAGATTATGTGATCACCATTACTAAACATCTGAGCTAGGGACAGACATTAAAAAAGCCTGAGCCTGAATTGATTCAATGTTTGCAGGTTAGTTTAACCTGGCTAGGCTGAACCAGTTTGTAACTACACAGACAGTCTCTCTCTGGATTGAGGAAATTAAGGCACATGCCTGCAGTGGCTCAGACTAGAAGCCTGGGGGGGGGGGTGCTAGAACAGCCCTCCTTTCCCTTCAACAATGCTAAAATGAGGGGGAGGGGGGATGTCCAGCTCCTGTCCGGACCTCTGATCAGAGAGGTCTGCCTGCACCAGCCCAGGCTTTTCCCTGCTGGCTGCTCAAGGGCCAGGAGTGTTGCCAGACCCCTGCTAACACTCTTAGGCAAGGGGAGGTATGCAGTGCATGCATCTGTTGATACAGAGTTTTTCAATCTACAGGCAAGTAAGCCAGCCAGAAGCTGATAACAGTGTTTATCACCCCATCAGCAAAACAGTAGCCTCTCTCCATTAGTTCAGACTCTTCTTAAACAGCTTAGGAGCTGACCTGTTGATTGTCTCCAAAAAGCCCTAAGCAGTCACTGTTCTGTCTGCCTGTCTCAGTGGAATTGGAGACACACAAACATCTCTCAGCATTAACTAGCATACCACATGTCTACGGTCCATGGGGCTGGGATAGGATTCCTGCTTGAGCAGTGTAGGTCAGGGGGAAGCCAGGCAGACCCTACTGTACCTGCAGTCTCTGCCGGAGCTGCAGCCAAGAAGCAGAGGGGAGGGACCAGCTCTGCTGTAGACCAGAGAGCGTGCTGGGATGCTAGGGGAGTCTGGTTTACCTTAAAGTAGAAAGGGGTCTGGGAAAGACGGTGCATAAACCAGTTTGAGCCAAATCAGTTAAGTCTGATACTACATTCAACCAGGTTTATCTCAAACCAGTTTCGGCCATTTTCAAAGGGGGTTATGTGCACTGATCATCTGTTCTGTCACAGGTTTAAACCAGCTTCTAATCACTTAAACCGGTTTATGTGTAATATCTGTCCCTAGCCTTGATGGAAGCCCTTGAAGTAGCAGAAAGATGAAAGGAGATTATCTCCATTATTGGGCTGATATGAACAGTTTTCAGATTAAAATACTGTATTAGCAAGAAGGGTCAAGGTGCTTTATACATCCTGCTTAATAATCCAGGACAGGGGCTCTTATTAAAGCAGAGAAAAAAAGATATCTGGGAAAAGTTTTATTTATATTGAACACTCTCAATGTGCTTGCTTGCAATGCAATGACCTATTCACTAATGAAAATTCTAGAATTATACGTTCCTGATACTCCAATCTTGTAATCTCTAGGTGAGGTTAGAAATTATAATTAGATCATGTTAAGAGCACTTAAACTTGATTGAACACACATTAAGGCTCATTAACAAGTGAAGTGCTAAGTGCCTTTAGCCACCTTTAAAGATAAACCACTTTAAGCGAGGATTACATGTGAGCTGTGCCACCTATTTAAAAAAGTTAACTTCTGGGTATTCACCCGAGATAAAGCCACAAAACTACAGTCCTCCAGTATCCCAAGAGGCACTGCTCCCAGGTGAACTATCTATTATCCAGGACTCTACAAGCCTGGATTGACAGCTGGAAATAGTTGGGCAACAGCTGGGTGGGGATGAGGTGAGTGGGGAGGGACGGAAAAGAGTTTAAAGATAGGGTAGGAGAGCCGGGGGAGGGGGTATGGCAAAGGGGACAAAAGGAAAGGGAGAGTGGGTGGATCGGGAGGTGCCAGGATACTGCTACCTCTGCAAATTAGCCCCGCCAACCCACAAATTGCCTCCTCCACCCCCCAGATCACTCCCCTGCCACCCCAATTGCCCTCTCTGCACACCTAGTGACCCCTCTACCCCCAGATTAGTGCCCTGCCACCATGATCAGCCCAGAAGTGGTGGAGATACTGGTAAGAGACTCTCTCCTCCTTGCCTGCTTTTGGGATCCCTGCAAACCATGCCACTTTTGCATACCCAGATCACGCCCCTGCCACGCTTTGCAACTGAACAGAAGGACTGAAGGGTGAGGAGCAGCAAGGAGCTGCCAGGCAGATGTGGAGCCCAGTGGGGGCTGGATCTGTGCGCGCAGAGGTAGCACAGGCTACAGGGAGCATACGAGCAGGTAGGAAGGGGGAACCCCTCCACCACCGCTCTCAAGCTGCTTGAGGTGCTATGGCAGCAATCCAGGTGTGGAAGGGGTCATATGGGGACTGATACGAGGCAGCAGGGTGCTTTGGGGCACAGAGGGAATGATCCAAGTAGCATTAAGGACCCTTCCCCTCTGCCAGTCTATACTGTGACTAGAGAACTGTGGTTTAAATGAGAATGAAGCACAATTTCAAACAATTTCAATAAATAATCTCGAAAACAAATCTTGAGCCTTCTCTAATCCATGCTTTTTATTAGGGGTACACCAATAGAGATTTCTTTCACCAATACCGATATCTGGTTATTCACCAGGTATATCAGCCAATACCAATCCAGTAACCGATTTACAAAAGCACAGCCTGACAGTGTGCAGAATAGCACCCTGCTGGTAAGTCTGTGGGGGGAGGAAGGGGTATGGGGGAGGGGGGTGCAGATCAAGGCCCCCATTGTAAAGGAGGGAGTGGGGCAGGGAAAAGGGCAGGGGCTGGAGCTAGGCCTGGGGGTGCTGCCTGGCCAGAGCAGCGAACAGGACACTGGGGCAGGGAGCAGGAAGGAAGGAGCCGCGAGCAGCTCATCCAGGGGGATCAGCATCCCAGCTCTTAAAAATGGCAGCAGCGGTGCTTGAACTAGAGCTCTTCAAATGAGCTTTAGTTCAAGCACTGCCACCACCATTTTAAAGTGTGGGGATGCTTTTAGGAGCAGAGCTGAACAGGGTGAGGGCAGATGCAGGCTGCCTGCTGTGGGCTCAGGGCCATCTGCCCTGCTCCCTCTGCCCCAGGAGCCACATGCTGGCCACACCACATCCCCAGCCCACCCAGCAGCAGGAGGCACAACTCACTGTCCCCAGTGCTTCTGGGTGCGCAGGGGGCACAAGGCCCCCATGCCTCCCCTAGGAGGTGTGCACAATGGGGAAAGCTGCCCCTCCTCCCCCCCTGGACAAGCTGTCCATGACTCCATCCCACTCCCCACTCTGGCCCTGGAGTCCCATTCACCGCCCTGGCTGGGCAGCGCCCCCAGTCTGAGCCCTTGCCCCATTCCCTCCATTATCATGGGGGACTCAATCTTCCCCCAGACCCTCCCTCCCCCACACCCCTTCCCCTCCACAGACTTACCTGCAGGATGCTGCTCTGCACACGGCCAGGCTGCATTCCTGGCCACATGCAGCCGTGCACATGCATGCGGCATCTGGGGCCCCAGCCAGAAGGCATATTGTATTTATTCATACATTATCAACTACACCAGCCAAAAAAAAAAAGTTGATAGTTGATAAAAGGTAAGTTAACATTTTTGGTACCAATCCAATATAATAGTAAGACTCCTCTGACCACCAAGGTACTAGACTGTCAAAAAACAAGCTTACTGTTCAGTGGTTTCTGGGTATCTCCATTCCCTTCTCCTTCCAAGCCTGAAGTCTGATCTTCTATCTTGATGGTCCTTGTCTTTTTTGATCTTGTCCTGTCATCTTCATCTTCACTATCTGCTGTGTAAAGACTCCTATCCATAAATGGTTGTCTTTCATCTCTACCTCAGAAGAAAAATAAAAAAATTAAAGAAGTTATTAATTGAACAAAAGCTTACATGATTTTTTCCTTTCCTTGTTACCTACAATATTCTTTTGGAAGCACAACAGTACAGAGAGGCAGTAGAACCAGAGGGCACAAAATTCTCTCACACCATTTGCCTACTTCTTTCTCCATTACCATGCATTTTTCCTGACTATAATCACTATGTAGCAAAATACATGACTTTGCATTTTGCTTTTCTATTTGTGAACCAACTGTCTCAGCATATATTTCTGAGAAAAACAACACCTCATGTTCTTTCTGTATACTGGTCTTTGAACATATTAAACTTAACCCTGCTTTTTCAAAAATGAAAAAATTATGTTTTTTTGGAATGTTTATTTCTCTGTAACAAATTTGTGCATTTCTTTACAGTTTTAAGGTCACTTTCCAATACAATTTATTAATCAATCAATCAACTGAATGTAATACTGTTCCCAAGGACTATGCAAGATACCTATCCTTTCCCAATACAACATCCAAGTGCCTCTTTGCTACTCCCAGAACAAAGTACAGGGGAGTAAATGAATCCCCTTCCCTAGTCTGTTCCCAGCATGGATCTTTCTTGTAAGAGCCAGGAAAATAAAATACAAGGGGATTTGAACAACAAATCAGAGACAGGAGAGGGAGGGGCAGGGCTAAAAGCAGGTGAGCTGCACACTGGCATAGCGGTCAGAGGTCCAAAGGAGTTGCAAAGACATTGGGTACGTTTCTGCAGTGTCCCCGAGTTATTCATTGCAGCAGATGGAGGCTGCGGAAGCTTAACCAGTAGTACAAACAGGGCAGCATAAAGCCAGTCATGGGTGGATCAAGAGGGGATGGTCTCTCTGGGTAGTTTCCCCCTGACCCCAAATGCTTGTTTCTTTGATGATGGAAGGCAGTGGAGATCACCTATGGGCATGCTGTGAGGACAGGAGGCAACAGCATATGTGGGGTGAAGTTATAGACCCACCCCCATCTGCCCCATGTCAGAGACTGTGAGGGGCAGAAGGAACTGTATGGGAAGGGGGTTTGGGGAAAAGAATGCTGAGGGCCATGAGGTGCTTGTTTGGTGGGACAGGGGGAGGTCACAGGCACCCAGAGACTTTTGTAGGTAAGGGAGCCTATAGGTGTAGAGGAGTGTGGGATGAGGAGAGGCTGGGTGATATGGGAGCAAGGATATATGAGGGGCAGATGGGGCTTGGAAGGTTATAGGGCCTATGGGGATGAACTGGTATGTGAAGGGGCCAAGAGATTATGAGCAACAGGAGCCCCAGAAGGTGTGAAGGACTACAGTGAGGTTTGATTGCTCAGAGGGGCAGAGGAGGGCTCAGTGGGGCATGAGGGGGGTGGTGATGGGTCACGATGGAACTAGTCTGTGCAGGGTGTAGTGGATTCATGGAGGCAGTGGTGGGGGGCAATACAGGACTCAGTAGGGCAGACTGAGTCTGATGGGTTTGGGCCACAACTGGATGGGGCCAAGCATGGGGATATATTGAGTAGCAGGGGACAGATTAGAGCCACGGGGCATTTGACATAAGGGCGGTGCATAAAATGGCAAATGAGGGGTACCTGGGGGCTAAATAGGAGTACCTGGGGCACCCACAGGTTGGGGTGCAGGGAGATGTGTCCATGACTACATTGTGCTTGGGGGTGGGGGGGGGAGAGCAGGGGGTGTAATACCTGTACCCCCTGGCACCAGGTGCCTTGCCCAGATTGGAACCAGGAGTCAGTCCTCCACAGACTCAGTTATATTTGTTCTTTTCGTGGATCATAAGCTGAACAACAGGTCTCTAGGCTCCTAACATATTAGTAAAGCTTATACTTCATTTTTAATTGGAGAAATAAATGTATTGTGCTATATCATGACGCACCACACCACCTGCACACACCTTTTCAAAACCCTAGATATTCACAAGACAGCTTCTTATACCTGATAATTCTTCCATTTGAGAGCAGAAGGCGTAAGTCATTGTCCTTTGTTCTCCATTCAGGTACTGTAGAAGATGGCTGAAAGGGCTTATTAAATCTTCCGTTCAGTTTAGAGTTTCCTGTATCCTGGAGAATAAAAAGGGCTGTTTATTATTCCCTCAGTCAAATAAGAAAGTTTAAATAATTTTTCCCCCACCTCAATAGTCCACAAGAGTCCCCAGTCTCCAAGTTCATATCAGACCTCTAATACATAGCAGAAAAAAGCTCAAAATAGTTATCAGTGACTGAAGTGACTTGATTAGGACACATATGGATACAAAGAATCCAGTGTTAATGCAATTCATTCCATCAATCTTTGGGGTACCTGCTTATTGTAACTACCCTCTTTTTTTTTTAAATAATCTTTCCAGACCAGTATGATAAAACAATTCCCATTAGAAGTTATCACTGTTCCTGACACACAAGAATAGCAACAAATTGATGCAAAACAAAAAACTGAGTTGCCCACTGCAACTGGTATAAAGCCTCTTAAATATTACCCAAAAACCTGCTCTCCAAGTAGCAATTTGAAAATGCTTCAGAGGAAGGTGAAATATACCATAATGCCAAATACCTGGTAGTAAGTGGAACATTCTTCTGAAACAGAAGCGTTTACGCTCCCTTAAAAAAAATGCTATTTTACTCTACCTCAAGACTGTCGAACTGGTAGTGCATAGGCTGCATCATGCAAAGGGCCAGCACGTGGCCTGTGTGCCCCATCAGCTGCCTCTACCATTGCATGCCAACAGCCCTGCCTGTGTGATTGAGTGATCCGAGGGAGTGGTGGTTCAACAGCCCTGCCCTATCTAATAAAACATATTTCTTATTAACAAAATAAAAGGCAAATATTTTTATAAATGTATTTTTTGCTTCAATCACATCATAAAAAAGCTTCACAGGTTACTCATCTCTGGGTGTGTCTACAACTGCAATTAGAAGGTGAAGCAATAAACTCCAGAGCTGTTTGAGCCAAAGTAAACTACTCCCAGGTACAGCATTGACATGTGTGCCCAGGACAGCAGCAATCTGAGCCAGGACAGACCAGCCCTGGGCTGGCAGATGGCACCAGGGGGTTAGTCCCAAGCTCCAGGTGGTAGAGGGGCTGGCTGGGGCACAAGGGTGCTGAAGTGCAGAGCTGTGTGGCTGGCAATAGGCAGCCCCCACACTTTAGCACCCTCATGATGGTGATGGGCTGGCTGAGGCATAATGTGCATTTCAGTGCAGTTACTTACTCCGCTGTAAGATACGGCAGTGTTACTTCATTACTGCACCCTCATACCTGGTGTACATGTAAACAGTGATGCTTTACTGTGTTCAGCTGAATGCTTCTTGCTCCTATAGCATACTTCTTGCTGCTATATTATAAATAGTAAATGGGAGGAACTAATTCACTATTTTACATAATGTTTGTATATATTTCTTCTTAATTTCTCCCATCTGAACCAAACAGTCCCAATACTTTCAGAAAATCCATTCAGCATAAAAATAATAGGATCTTTCAGTTACCTGGTATCTTCTTTCTCAAATGATAAGGGAAAACTATTTTAGGGCAACACGTACCACTAAGTCATTATTCAGTGGCATTATAACATGCTTATCCTATTTTACACATCCTAGTTTTATTCACCTTCCTAATAGAGCTTGAAATTTGTAACTTTCTGGGCTTTTGTTTATTTCTTCGATGAAATGTAATACTTGCCTCCTCCCATGGGGACATCTCCAGCCTTTTGAGTACTTCCCTTGTATGCAGCTCCAGGATGTCCAGATTAGAAGGAGTTTTGGTAGCATGGTCTCGCAGTTTCCTCACCTTTCGTCTAGAATGAGGAGGGGAGGTTGCTTCATGTGATGATCGCGATGCTGGGCACAAACCAAGAATTCCCTGAGTTTTAACTGGCTTGCTGTTTTCCTCCTTTAAATTGAAAATAAATGCGTCAGAGTGGTCTTACAGTGACAAGTCCACATATTTAATAAAGATTCTCATCTCACCCACCTAAATTAAAATTGTACGAGACAAAACAAAACTAAGTTCTTTGAAGTACTGTGTATATTCTTCTCTGCTTTGTTCCTAGTGACTCCTCTTCTGATTGGAACCTTTAGGTGCTCCTATAACATTAATGTTTAACAATAGCCACTATCACCACGGGCGACTGCCCTAGAAACTCTGGGCACAGCCATTGTATAAACACAGAGTAACTTCAATTCTCCTCAGTTCCCAGTATTATTCTATCCCCAAAACTCTGCATATTTCGAAGTGACTAGGAATCGTAAATCATGAGGGATGTAGTAGTAAAAAGGAGCACAATCCAGTAACAAAAAGAAAAAGCATGTGATGAAAAAATGTAAGAAAAATGGTGGTGCACTGGACAAAAAACAAAAAACTTCAACAAAAGAATAGGCAAGAAGGGAACCAGACAAATCATTAATAATAAAAACAAAACCTCAGAAAAGAGAGAGATTCTCAGCTGTAAACCATAATTTTTGACTAACTTATTCTCCAAATTATATTAATTATGGGGAAAATGAACACAAACAATTATCACATTACTATCATTTCAATTCATCAAAATATTGGTAGTTTGATGTATCAAAAACATTCTTACTTGGCTCTCCTTCAAAAATTAACAGGAAAAAGATACCCTAGAATTCAATTATTCTAAAACTACAATTACCAGGACATTCTTTTGGCTCATAGTGGTTGTTTAAGAAACATTTTGGTAAACATGGCAGTTTTATATTTGTATCTCCTATAATAAAGAGAAACATCAATATAATACAAGATGACAGGATTTTGCAGTGATGTTAAGCAATCTTTTATTCTTACCTCTACAGAACGAATCACTTTAGAAAGCTCTTTTATGAGATGCCCAGGCCTAATGTTGTCTGGAATTTCGAAGGCATGTTCTGTTACAAGCTATATTCAAAGGGTGAAAAAAAATATAACATAAGAAATGAAAATCAACTCAAAGGTAGCATAAAGCAGAAGAAACTACAAAGAGTCCAGATCCAAAGAAAATATCTTAATTAGAAGTCCTTAAATAGTCAGAAGAAATTGACAGTATGATTAAAATACACCCTGGAGCCATCAGAGCTATAGAAAGCAAAGAGTGTTGCCTAACAACAACACTGAATGTTTGGTCCCAAAGTATTCAAGGGAAGTGAAATCATCATCTATCCCCCAGCATTTTTAGGCAAGGAATCTGAAGAAGTATGAATACAAAGCTATACTCTTCTTCTTTAACAATCCCTCTCAGTCAAGGATGACTGTTTTCCATGATTGTCTTTATCTGTGGGTCCAAAGATGGCTGATGAGGCTGATTTGGAATCAGACTGCTGCAACTCAGGCATGTGTTTCTGTGCAGGGTGGGTGGCTCTAGATTCTTGATTCAGTCTGTGACACTTTCTGCTGCTTCCATGTTTCCACCTCCTTTTGTTGGTGTAAGGTTTCAAAATACTGAGATCCCTGCAGCAAACTCTTCCTCCATTTGGAATGATTCTGAGCAATAGTTTCCTATGAGTTGATGTCAATGTTGCATTTTTCCAAGTTGGCATTCAGGACATCCCTGAAGTGCTTTCTCTGCCCTCATCTTCAGTGTACACCTCAACTGGGCTGGGAGAATAAAACTTGCTTTGGGAGACTGGAGTTGGACATCTGGATGACATGGTCAACCCAGCAAAGTTGATGATGTTGGATGATCATCACCTCAATGCTTAGCGTGTTTGCTTGCGAGAGGACACTAATATTGGTATTTTTATCTTCCCACTGGATTTGAAGCTATACTGACAATCTACTTAAATAACTACAGCAGCTAGTACCGTAAATAACCTCTCTTTCCCTTAAGTCCAGTCAGTATGGAACCCCATTTTGGGGAATTTTAATAGTAACAAACCTAAAAACAACTGGATTCCAAGGAAATCAGACCCAGATCAGTGTTATGCCTTTTTTCAGCATTACTCTTGAATGCTGAGTCTGATCACTAGGCAGCTGCCTTGCATATTTACATTTCTGGATGAGCCAGAAAGGCTGTTTTACAGCTTGTAGAGTGCAATACAAGACCTTATGATATTTTAAAAAAATCTGACAGGACATAATGATGGTATATGTTCAAGGTATCACACTCTAGTTAAGGATGATTAAGGATCACTTAATGGGCAAGGTATCACTCATCCAGGCCTGAGGGCTCAATCCAGTCCACGTACAAGCCCTGCACCCCTCAGGGTCAGGTGAGTTTGATACCTTTGCCCTAGGGGGCAGGGAAGTGCTATCACTCCCCCCCAAGGAAAGGTCCCTATTCTCTGACCTGACAGTCCTCCTCCTTACTACTGCCTACACGACTAAATGGTTTAGTAAAGAGCATGTAGACAAGCCATTTCTGTAAACAAGTGTAACAGACTAAATCAAGAGTCATAGTACACCAGGTACCAATGAAGCAAACAAAACGATATGCCCTTTTTAGCACCAAGAAGCAAGTGTACAGGCATTCAAGTACAGGGAAAAAAATATGGCAGCTCTGCAAATAAGTGTTTGCTCTTTGCAACATTAACTTCACAGCAGTACAACTATTTACAGCACTGCATGTACTGCCTGTCTAGTTATGGGAAGCCATATGCATGCCTCAGTCCTCCAGCATCCCAGGCAGCTGTGCTCCTCACTTCGCCTCCACCCCACAGCTCCGAAGAGTCTGTCTGGCACCCCAAACTTTACTGCCCCCCAGAGGCAGAGCCAGCTCCCAGATCACCACACAGGCACATTGCCCAGCCTTTGTGAACACAATAAAGTCCTTCCTGCACAAAAGGGCAGGGAATCCACCTTCCAGAGCCTCCTGCCATGCCAAAAATATCTGGTTCTGCTGTGTCAGCATCTCTGGCATTATCAACAAGCTAGGCTGGAGGAAAGACACCAAGCAGGGGGCCAATTCTGCCCAGTTTAGAATTTGGGACATTTTTGTAAGATAAATGCAATAGCCACTACCCTACAAAAACCCAAAGTAGAGGCAATGTCCAAATCTTGTGGGGTAGTAGTATAGTTGGGAGGTCTGCATGTGCTTGGCTGCTACAATTCATAAATTCCATGTCTAAGATAAAGGAGAGTCTCTGTAGTCCCCACCTCCTAAAATTAAACCAGCATTAGAGCCTGCCTTCCCCACCCCCCACCCCTGCCCCCTTATCCCCAACTGACTTCCTGTGAGTTGAAAAGAAAAAAAGTGAATCAGTGCCAAGGCTCACTGGATAGCCAGGGACATCTCCCACTATGAATTTACCTATACCAAATTGGTTGGTGCTACAAAATTTCCAAAAAAATGTAGTGTTACAAATGAACATCTGAGCAGAACCATATATTCCATATTAGGATTTTTATCTAATTATTTGTGATCTTCTCCCACAATGAAGTGGTACTTAATGTGCTCACTAATGCATTGCCAGAAGCTAAATATAACAAGTTTGTCACTGGTCTGGCATGGTTTGGGCATGCAACATAAAACCACCTCAAAACAGCTCTCTCCCAAACCATCCATCCATAATTACTAGATGGTCTTCCAGTATTTATCAACAGAAGCAAGTTCCATAAAATAACAACAAAGTTCTAAAAGCACATTCTTGCATTTTCAGAACCATGTGAAAAAGTAAGATCATCAAAAAGATAAACAAAACCACTTACACTTACTTCTTTTTTCATCCATAACTTTAAAGCAGTAAGTAAAGCCTTCACGCCTTGAACTAAGTAGTTTTGGGGCTGGAAACCATCTTCTCTCAGTTCTTTAAAAAAAGAAAAAGATAAAGAAATAAAAGACAGACGCAAGAATTTCAATTTAAAACACATACTGTAATGTAAAAAATAAAATTTGACACACCTCTCTTAACCAACAAAAAAGCCACTGTGTGAAGCCATAGAAATGTGTGACAAATACGAATGAAATATTAGTACTGTTTTTGAACCTGTCATACCAAAGAAGTATGAAGGGTTTTTTGGTTTTTTGTGTTTTTTTTTGGGGGGGGGGGGGGGGTAAATAAAATTAAAATATGTAAAATCTTTTTTCACTGTGTGAATCCAGCTAGTTATGCCATGTGTTACAGATCAAGCTCATTCAGTGCCTGGGGAAATGTGTCAAAGGGATGGTGGGGATTGGGAAGAAGAGAAGTCTTACCTGGCTGTGCTCTCTGAAGGCAGTTGCTGCAACAGCACCAGCCCCAAAAGGCAGCAGCCCTTTGGTGCAGGCTCCCTGGGAGCCATGCTTGGTGCTCTGATCACCACTCCCCCAGATATGCTAATAGAAGCATGGATGCACTGTTACAAAAGTTCCTGGGAGGGATGGGTGGAACCATCCCTTTATCCCTCATCCCCCCAGATTCATTGCTGAGTGCAGGGCTGCACTGCCCAGCTCCTATGGGCAACATGTAGCAGGCTGCAGAAAACCTCCACAGGCATGGTTCACACTAAAAATCTCTGGTGTATCATGCAAGAAAAGCAGAGGTTTTCTATATTTTGTTCAAATGGGATTACAGGGAGAATGAGCACTCTTTGCCAAGAATGCCTCCAATTCTTGCAGTCCCCGATCTCAAGTCACAGAACTCACTCATTTCAAGTTAGCTGCCTTCTACTGTTTCCAAACTTTTCCCAACATCTTAACAATTAATGCAGGGACTTCCAGCAAAAGCAGCGTTTATCCCTCTTTGCTCAGTGTTTTTTTTCCCTTCTCCTTCCATAGACATGCTTGTGAAGATGAGTTCCCCCCTCCCCCCACCTCATTTTTAGACAGAAGAGTGATGATGAGAGTGTTGCTGGGAGGATACTCGGGGGGGAATACATCTAGCCCAGATTTGCTGGGCTCCTTATGTTCCCACTCTTTTGGATATCATATTAGGCCAGCCACTAGCTTTGTCCCCTTCCCTAGCTAAGAACTCTTTTCAGCTACTATGCATCCCTTTTTGTTCTCCTAAACTGGGGTGATGACTGTTTCTTGACAGTGTGGGAAGAAGCAATGGTCCAATAAGCTGCAACAAAAGCTCCAGTTTTAAAAGTTTCTGATAACTGTGAAACAGCAGCATTCCCACCTACCACAGCAGTTATAGTAAACAAAATATCATCTCTCTTATTCAACGAGCTGTACAAATTAGCTTTAGCATGGAAACCTACCACTGAAGTTCTCACTTAAGCTCTATTCTCATTCCCCCCGCCCCCGAAAAGTATGTTTTCATTGCCATGGCCATGCTAATGGTATATTCTTTGTTAGCCATTATGTGTAGTACTGTTTCTTTAAATGTTTGCTTCCGCCTGGGCTCCTGGCTCAGAACAAAAAGTTGCCAGCCATGTAACCTGGGTAGTGCTCTCTCTCTTCTGAGCTAGTTCAATCTCCCCATCACTGTGGAGCCACAAGATAACAATAGCAAAACAATATTTATCTATAAAGAAAGCAATTCCTGTCAAATCTTGCTACTCTCACTTATATTACTGATCTACAAAGAAGCAAAAAGATCAAAAAGAACCCCAAATCCAACGATACATCATCCTTACACAAGAAGAAATTTAATGGAATACAGAAAGGTGCTCTTACATTTTTACTCACTGACCTGAATCTCACATAAATCCAATTAATTTCAATCACTACTATCTAATAATGACTAAAGAAAAATACGACATGTATTGGCAGTCTGTCGCCTTCCATGACTCAATCTGTATTTTAGGACAGAAAATATACTTTGCTGTTGGCCGTCCCTTGATACAAGGATGATTGTAAAAGAAGTTTCAAAAAGGTAAATCTTTCATTTAAGTAAGTCTCAGAATCAAAAGTTCAGGCATCCAGATTGGAATTCCTGGCTCCAACTAATCTTTCCTCTAATTACTGAGGTTTTAATCTCCAGCTCATGCTAGGGTAAGAGATACCCAGTTGTGCCCTGGGGGAAAGCATTTCTCTCTCGTCTACAGCACCTTGTACAACTCAACAACACAAAATCAAAAGCACTAACATTCTTTTAGACCTCTATCAGTTTCTAGCGTAGATGCTTTAGATGCATATACTGGTACCAGAACAAACTCAGATAACTAGGTCAATTACTCTAAAAAATTGTGACAAGTCAAATCCTGAAAACAAATCACTAGCTAAGTATTCCTCTGGGGCAGAACCGTATTCTGTATCCTAGAAGCTCTGTACATTATTATTGCCCAGAGTAGATACAGCCAGAACAATTCTTCCGAACCAGTTCTTTTCCCATGGGTTCACTAAGAGGAGTCTGGGGAACTAGAAGAATAGAGTTCCTCAACAGCAGAGATATCATTAGACCCTCCAAAATCTCCAGTGCAGGAAACTGTAAAAGATTAACAGACAGACATCTGTCAAAACCAGGATTCAGATCACTTAAAAACACTTATATGCACAGAGCTGAATTAAGTTGGACAAAACTAGTACCTGCAAAACTGAGGGGAACTCAACTTGCAGCTTGTTTTCAGAAATCTATTTTCTTAAATAAGGGACAGGCTGGAGATGAAATTTAGGAGAAGCTCTAGAAGGAAAATAATCTCTTCCCAAGTTTGATGGTTTTGAGTAAAATTCAACCACCTGGAACATCACACTGAACCAGAAAACTGATCATGTAGCTTGTGTAGGAATTTGTCTAGAAGGAGCTTGGGGGGGGGGGGGGGGGGGGAATACACCAACATTTTCCAAGAAACAATTCACACAGAAGGTCTACTGGTGCTTACAGAAGTCCCAACAAGACACAAATGCATAGATATTATGCGAGAAATAGAGCAGTCAGAAAGAACTGCAACATCATTTAGCCACGCAGCTCTAACAAAATCCATACTCCCTACAACCGAGTGATCTACAACAGGGACTAAAAACACATTCGAGTTTTATCATCTCACTCTTACAAGTTTAAGAGAGGAGGTTAGACGTACACCTTTTAAGAACAACATGGACAGAGGTGATCCACCCTTGAGTAAGAAGTTGGACTAGATGACCTCCTATGGTCCTTACCAGCCCTACCAGTCTGATACCTCTGCTATTGAGGCATTCACCATCATTTTCCAAACAGAGTACCCTCAGGAACATGCAACTAAAATGACTGAGCCCAAGGAGATTTGTCAGAGCCTACAACGTCAACAAAAATTGATATCAGTAGTCCTAAAACCGAGAGCCTAGATCCCAGAGTCTGAGCAAAAGAATACTGCTTGTACTGGTGAGCAGTCACAGGCTGGGTTAGCAACACCCCACCCCCACAACAGCTCATCAAAACTTCCCAAATGGTTCTGCTCTGTCCATGGCTGGATGGCTGGGATGGGGCCTCAGGTGGGCTACGAGTGGCATCTGGGAGCAAAACAGACCAGTGGGGCCAGGGCTGGGATTGGGGCTGTGACAACACAGGACTGAGGCTGGGGCCTGGGGCAGAGCCATGATCTGCTCCCCACACATCTCTGCAACAGGCACTGGTTCTGCAGCCAGGAAGCTGATTGCAGCTCTGCCCTGGGCACCAGCCCTGCGCTGTCACTGCAGAGATCCTGAGATCTCCATGGAGACTGGCCGGGACCTGTGTTGGCTGGTCACATGGATGGGATGGGGCCGCAAGGAGTGGCATGAGCAGGACAGGCCAGTGGGACTGATATCAAAATTGCTGGGCAGTGACAGAACAGGGCCAGGGCCCAGGGCAGAGCCGCAATCTGTTCCCTGCATGCCCCTACCCACAGAACCAGAGTCCATTGCAGGGATGTGCAGGGAGAGGATCATAGGATTTCTAGGTAATATTATTATGGCCATCTAAATTTTATTAAGCCTAAGAAAGTATTTAGATTTTTTTTCCTACAGGTTCAACAAAATCCACCTTTTAAAGAGACCCGAACAAGGCTGTTCCTGGAACAGGTAAGCAAAACCTGGCTGTCATACTGACTTGTGCTATGGAAAACAGGTTTGATAAAGACTTTATTCCATAAATAACATTATAGATAGAACGTTACTTTCTACTGAAAGAGAAGCGTCTGTCCCTATCTGTGTCCTGTCCCCCCTCACCCTTCTTCCACTTTCTACAGCTGCTCTTCTGCAAAAAGAAAAACCGAGCAAGTGAGAAGGCAATGAGTTAAGAACATTTGCCACTTCAATACAGAGTAAGGGAGAAGGATTCTGGATTCCTCTTTAAAAATAGTCCTCAAGCTTGCAATCCTCAGTTCTTGGAGTTCCTATTCCATCAACTAGGATCAAGATCTTAAGTAAAATTTTTGAAAGTGCGTAAGACTTTTTGGGGATTCCATCAGTCAACAATTACCTGCAATCACTATGGACTGGACTCTACAGCCCAGGAGGTCCCTACCAGTTTAATGCTCCCCAAAAATTTAAAAGCCTAAATCCCACTTACTTTCACTGGAATTTCATTTAGGTACTTTTGAAGATTTTAAATCATCATCAGACAAGTCAAAACTGAAGTTCCAGAATGATGAACCAAATTTGAAAAAGTAATCTGTCCTAGATTTGATACAATTCTTTGGACATTTTCTAGGACTTCTTCTTTCAAGAATGAATCAACTGGAACCTCCAAAGAATCTGGTAAGGAATGTGTGGGTCATTTTCACATCAAAATACCCCTGGTTCAGTTGAAAAGGGAACATATAAAAAGGTTCAACTAACATCCTTTTTATTTGGAGGAAAAGATGACCTGAGTATTTGACTTTAGTCCCAAGCAAGAATTAAGTCTCCCTCTCCCCTTCAGGTGGAAAGTGATGGAGAACCCACGGCATCTAAAGGAAATTGCCATCTATGACTTTCATCTTTTAAAACAGTACTTACACCCCCCCATCAACAGAAGTCTAATGATAAGAGAAGAAGAAGGTCAAGCTATCCAAGGGAGGTTGAACTGTCCTAAGATCTTAGTTACCCAGGGTATTCAAACTGTATGCTCAAAGAAAAAAAACTATTTTCATTGTCTGCATCTGAAAACAAATTTTCAAGTTTCCATTCATATACCTAAAAACATGAGAGTTATCACTAGACGGTCTTCAACTCTGCAAGTTGAGAGTTCTACCAGACACCATTACGTTTCAAAGTAATTTCATAATCATGATTTATTAAAAAGAAGAATAAATCAAGAATGTTAACAGTGTAGTGTTTACCAAAATCTCTTCGATTTGGCAAAGATACTGCACTGGCTTTCCCCAATTAAGGATTAAAGCCAACTTCTCTTAGAAAACTTCCAGAAATTGCATATTGGTCCAGAGATTGAGAACCTGACCTTTCAAAGTAAAAATAAATAAATGAATACTCAAAATCTTACCAAAACAAGTGAATTACCTTTCAAAGTTTCCAGTAAGTTTTTGGCCACAAACCAACAGATGGCTTCAAAGAAAGGGAATTTGAAAAGATCTGGGGTTTTTAGCCTTTTCTCCATTTCATAACACCTAAATAAATAAAATTAAAATTATTCTATTCGTACTTTTAGAATCACCCAGTGTATTATCCAATTGATACAAGACTTAGAGAGATAAACAAAAATCACCATATCAAGCAAAACAAGTACAGGAACCAGAGTCATATTGGAGTGCGACAACATCTAGATAAGACTGAACAATAGCCTCATTCAGGCTCTGACCTCATCAAGTTTAACTACAGTACTCACAATAAAAAAGTTAAGACATCATAAAACTAGGATACAAATCTAATGTGGTTGGGTTTGTTTTTTTTTAAAGTAACATTTAATCAGAATTCCACTCTAATGAATAAAAATGGTATATTTAAAAGACAACTCCATATGTTGGACAACAACAAATACATGTGCCTTCAGGGCAATCCTGACTTAACATTCCTCTTTTCAGTTTTGTGTTACACAGCCAGGCATGACCATTTTTAGTTTACCTCTTTTGCAGTAATCTCCAAATGACAGCATGTCTGATTTTATGATATAATTATGTATGCAAAACATTCATTTTGCTTTGAAGACAGCTCTTGTAGAAGCAACTTACAAAAATCTAGTCCTGATTCAAGCTAAGAAAAAAAGTCAGTCTTGTCATTATCAGAGCCCGTAACTATCTAACAGCATAGAAAAAGCACAATGAAAGACCTAACAAAAAGAATTTCCTACTTACAGAGGGAAGAGTATAGCCAAAAGAAAGAAAGTTAAGACAAACCTGAGCTGCATGCCAATATTGAGGTTGTGCAAAAAGTTTCCTCCAAAAGCCATACAATCCTGAGATGTGAGCACGGCATGAATCCAACCTGAAATTATAAAAACAGAAAACTTAACATGCACACACTACAAAACGTTATACATTGATCGGGAGGAGGAGAAGGGATGATTTACAAATCTATAGGTTATTCAGAGCCACAGAGGGAAAACTGTCTCTCTTCTTTGCATTTTGGTGAACAATGTCAGTCTAAAAATTTACTCTTTGCCCTTCCCCTGCCCACTTTTCTCTCTTTTTTTTTTTTGTTTAAAAAGAGAAGTTAAAAGTCATTTCAATAGTGTATACTTCTACCCTAAAAGATTGCTTCGGTTTTAAGATCACATTACTCCTATAGCAAAAATTCCCTTTCTGCTACTTCATAAAAAAGCCACAAAACTAGAGGAAATTGACTTTAAATTGATGTACAAAGCAAATGCAATTTAAAGAAAAAAAAATCTTTTAATTACCGTTGTTACAAGTGGCACCTAGAAATACAACTTTCAGATAGAAGCATCTGTCCAATGTGTAAACAAGTTGGTACAGCACTTCATTATTATGTGAATATCTTTAGTAGTAAGTCTATTGATTATTCCAATGCAACCACTCTAAATAGCCCATTAAAACTAATTACATTAAACCCCAAACTTTTAAATTACATTCATTATACCCATTTGTAATGCCACTGGAAGAATGCACTCCTTGTACAAGTATTTTTTAAGACTATATTCAAATGACTCTAGCCTCCCAGAAGAAAGGTCAGTCTGACCTCATACGCAAGAAGCTCATGGAGCAGATCATTGAGGAATCTATTTCTAAGCACCTGGAGGAGAATAAGGTAATGAGGAATAACCAATATGGATTCATCAAAAATAAAAAAGTTACCCCTGAACCAGCTGATTTTCTTCTATACCAAAGGGACAAGCTCTATGGATAGGGGAAAGCAGTGGATGTGATGCATCATGATTTCAGCAAGGCTTTTGACATTTTCTCCTATAACATTTTTCTAGGTCAGGGGTGGGCAAAATACAGCCTGCCAAGCACCCAACAAGTTGTGCCCTGCCCAGCCCCTCTGCCCACAAGGCGCCCACATGTACACCTGCTCCCCAAACATACCCTATTGGCCTTACTCCCACCCTCGTGGGCAGAAGGACCAGCTCAGCCAGCACACAGCTTCCAGGTGGGGCTGTTGCTGCAGCCCCCAGGGACCTGCTCTACTTCCCAGGTCTCCTGCTGGCTCTGGGCAGCAGGTAGGGAAGCAGAAGGGATGGGGCTGCAGCTGGGAGGAAGCCCAGAGCATGGGGCTGGGGCTGGCAGCAGCATGGAGCTAGGGTGGGCAGTGTGTGGGTGTGAGGGAGGGTGGGGGGCTGTAGGGACCCTCCCACAGTCACCCATACCATGCAACCCTGGCAGGCAGTGGCAACACCAGCAGCAGCAGGGAGGACAGGTGCCCAGTGGGGCACAATTCCTGCCAGTCCTGCAAGGCATGCAGCCTCCCCCAGGCTACCTGTATTGCCGGTACTCTCCACCACACACACAGCTCCTGCACTAGTGCAGCATGGGAGGAAAACCCCACATGCTGGAGCCAGGCGCCTTCCCTGCTAGGGCTGCACAGCAAAGGAGAGAAACTCCATGGGCTGGAGCTGCCTGTCTTCCCCACCCCTAGGGAAAGGTACCTGGGACTTCCTTCCTCTGGAGCCCAGCCCCAGTGGTGAAGGCAATGGGTTCCAGCCTGCAGGGCTTCCCTCCTATGCTGTGCTAGCAGGGAGCACTGGCAATATAGACAGCCCAGAGGAGGCTGCACCCCTCGCTGCCATGTGCAGTGCTGGCCAGAGCCATGCCCCGCTGGGCACATGCGCCTGGCTGCTGCACCATGGGGGACATGTAAGGGGTCCCCACCCCCCCCCCACACACACACACACCTTGCCCCCATATATACACAGCCCCACATCCTACCATACACACACAATATACAAAACTAAGGATTTATTTTTGAGTTATTATGCAATCACCTCTATACACAGTATGCAAACACAAATAATAACAAAAATATTTTTTGTAATAAAATAAAAGTGTTCTAAGTAGGTGTTTGAATTTTAGTGTATGATTTGGTTTTTTCCTGGTTTTAAGATGGCAACAAGGGAACATTTGGGGGGGGGGGGCAAGGGGAGGGACTTTCAGTAGCAAAGGTCAGGGGTTAGGGGGTGGGACTTCTGGTCCCCAGATGGCAACAAGGGAGCAGGACAACTGTCAAGGGGCAGAGCTACCCATGCAGCTCTCAACAGCTCACCAAAACTTTTTAAGTGGCCCTCCACTCAAAATAATTGCCCACTCCTGCTTGAGGTTGTATATCCTTAGCTTGCTATTGAGAAAGCACTGTAATTAGTTGGATCATCATGCCCAAAAAAGTAGCCAGTGGCTCAATAGCTAGCTGGGAGGGGTTATCAAATGGGGTTCCCCAGGGACTTGCTCTGGGCCCAGTATTGTTTAATGTCTTTAACAATTTGGAGAATGGGATTGAGTAGACACTTAGCAAGCCTGCAGACAACACCAAGTTGAGTGGACTTGCAGACACACTGGAGGGTAGGGTCAGGGTGCCAAATGACTTTGACCAAGTTGAAGAGTAGTATGAAACTGAATTAATGAATGACTGGCTAGGTTGCATTACTGCAAAAAAATGGACTTGGGGGTTACAGTGGACAGTAAGGAAGTTGAATGTGAACCAGCATTGGCTTTCTGCAACAAGAAGTCTTATAGCATAATGGGCTGTATTAATATGATCACTGGGTGCAAGTCAAGAGAAGGGATTCTGCTGAACCAGTGAGGCTTTGCCTGGAGTAATATGGGTAGTTTTGGACCCCACACATTTCTTGAAGAGTCCAGTGGAGAGCACAAAAAATGATTCAAGGTCTGAGAAACAGACCTATTACTTATGAGTGAGGATCCCGGTTTTCCATTTAAAAATCCAAAATCCTCTGATAAAAACCCCCCAAAATCCATGCATTTCTGCAACTAAAATGAAATGCAACTATATATAGGTATCAGTTGAATACACTATTTTATTGACATAGTTACAGTTTGGATGCCTACCAGTGTCTCAATAATTGTAATAAAAAATTCTAAATTCCTATAAATTTTGGCATTTGATTTTGGGGGTTTTTTTTATATCTTCGAAAAAAAATCAGGGCTCCCCTTGCCCCCTTCACCTCAGCAGAACGCGGGTGCAGCTGTGGCTGTCGCTCCCACAGTTTTGGGCCCTGATATGCTGGTGCCCCTCACTCTCAAGCCACAGCCCCCACTGCCCGTGCCAGTGCCACTCACCCCCAACCTACAGTCCCCTATCAGCAGCATGAGGGAGAGACCAGGGGAGCAATGCTACCTTCACCTCTTCCAGCTGCCAACCTCTTCCACACCAGGCTGCGGCTCTATGCTGGCACCATGGCCCAACCATCACTCCGCTCAAGCCACCCACACTGCCCCCCCACCCCACCTCCCTTATGGGGTAGAGCCACAACCTGAGGGCTGCAGCAGCCGGGCCATGGCAGCATGGTAGAGCCACAGCCTGGTGTGTGAGCAGCTGGCAGCCAGAGACAAAGGCAAACTGGACCCTACCCCCTTCTCCCCCCCAGCCCTCTGGTCCATTATTCCTCGTGCTGCTGCAGTGCAGCAGTCCCAGTGGCGGTATCGAGTCTCACCACCCCGCTCCACCATTCTGCACCAAGGCCCACCCACTGGGCCACAAAGGTGGTTTCTGCCCCTGCCAGTCCAGGCAGGCTGCAGCCCCATACTCACTAGGGGCGCATAAATCTGGGGTGGGGGGGGAGCAGGCATGTGCAATTTACCTGGAGGGAGGTGATCTCTACCCTGCTGCCTGGCTGCCACATGGATGTGTGCACATGCACATGCATGTGGCTTCCCTGCCTGTGATTGCTCTTCCTGCTCCCCCCCCAGCCCCAAGCAGCTCCCTGCAGGCTGAAACTCTGCCATCCTGCAAAGGGAAACCCACCATTTCCCACACTTTTCCCCTTTAAAAAAGAGAAAATCTGCATTTTTCCAGGTTTTTCAATGGCAAGCGGAAAACCTGGATCCGTGCTTATGAGTACATTGGGAGCATTGTGTTATAGCTGTGATGGCCCAGGAAATATACAAGGAGACAAGTTTTTTTGGCTATATCACTTAATGGACCAACTGTATAGCTGTGAAAGATATTGAACAAGCTCTGCAACAGTGTGTTCTTCCTCAGGTCTGGATCTTGACTTATGATAAAAGGCTAAAATATCTGGGATTGCTTAGTTAGGAGAAAGACAGGGGGAATTTGATAAATCTTCAAAATACCTGAAGGATAGCTCTAAAAAAAATGAAGATAAACCATTCCTTTCAACCACATGGGACAGAACAAGGAACAACGGTCTTGAAACTGCAGCAAGGGAAATTTAGGTTGTATATCAGGAAGAACTTTCTAACTATGAGAGTGGTTAAACATTTAAAACAGGCTACCTCGAGAGGTAGAGGAATCTCCAAATCTTGTTAAGTTTAAGAGCACATTAGGCAAACACTTGTCTGAGATGATTAAAATCAGGGATGATCCTGCCTCAAGCAGCTGGACTAGACCTCCTGAGGTCTTTCCAGCCCTACTTTTCTATGATTCTGTGAATTAAAGATCTAGATTTCACATGAAAAAGGTTAGGTCATTAACAAAACATATTGAAAAAAGTGTTTAGATGCACTTAGAATTATCATGCGAAAGTTATACACAAACTTGAGGTACTCAGGAATAACTTGAAGATGTAAATAAGTATATGGCAGGTCCTGCCAGCAATTGGCTAATTAGGGTTGACAAACCCCATGCTAGATACCAAATTAATTCACTTGAAGACCAAGGGGAACCATTGCAATATTCTACCCTGGCCTCCAATAGAACACAGGCCATTCAACTTCCATCTATTAGTTCCCATTTCAAGTTCAATAGCCATACTTGAAATCAGAGCTTAAAAATATTCTAGAAAAAAAATCCAAATCTTAACACAGATATTTCTAGTGACAGATTATCCAAAAAATCCTGGATATGCATTTTCAAAGACTTACTGTTAGAGATGTGCTCCTTGTTTCTAATCTAAAAACTTTCCTAACTCTAACCTCCAGCCATTAGCTGATCTTATACTTTGACAAAAAGGGCACAAGAGAAGGGAATAAGAGGAAGCTACAATATTCAAGTAGGAGAAAAAGTACACAGGCTATGAACATTTATGCCAGCTAAAGCCAATTTCAGGGATCGGCAATGTTTTTGGCCAGAGTGCCAAAAACACCCCAACCTCAACCCGTGCCTCAACTTGGCCTGCAAGGGGCAGACTGCAGCAAAGAAGCAAGGGGCTGGTCCTTGTTGCTGGCAGCAGCTGCACACACGCCTCTGGGCAGATGGCAGGGGAGAGGCCGAGGCAGTGAGGCCCCAGCCCCTTCCCTGCATTTTGCCCCGAAATGCTTGTGCTGCTCCTGCCAACATGAAGCTGGTGCCAGGGCTCTGGAGCTCAATGCAGCTATTGGCAGCCTACCCACCACCTGCTGCAGCTGCCCAAAGCCTGGGCCAGCTGTGGCAGGCAGCTGGGAGGCTGCAAACAGCTGCATTGGGCTCTAGAGCCTTGGTGAGGCTCTATGGTGATGGCGGTGCACATGCACCTGCTAGGCAGATGGCAGAAGGGCCAGTGTTGTGTGCCTGGGCTGCTCGTAGTAGGTGACCAGGAGGCTGCAAGCTGCCCAGAGCCTGGGAGGGCTATGACATGCCGAGCAAAAGGGCCTCATGTACCATGCTCTGGCACATGTGCCACAGGTTGCCAACCCCTGGCCTTTTTCTATAGGCATCCTCCTGCTGCAAACAAAGTAAATTCAAACCCAGTTTAGTCATCTTTTCACTATTTTTTAGGAGAACTTCCATGATGCTGAACACGTGCATGGACAACGAATCCTCTTAAACAATAAGTTAAATTTGATATTACAGCAATGATTTCTTACAACATAAGAATTCAATTTTGGGAACTTTCCAAATGCATACATGATGGATGATGTACTCTGTATGGAGTGGAAAACGTTACTCATTTCCCCCACTCCCAGATTAAACTTGCTTTTGTCAGGTCTCCTGCCACCATCACTATTAACCAAGTAACAAAAGCATAAAGCAAATTATGTACATTTTCTTAAGAGACTACTTATCCTTTAAGATTAAGCGCTAATATTCTGCCTTTTCAGACTAGGTATTTCAAATATGTTTTTTTAAATTTAACATATTTACCCAAATCAATGACAACCTTGAATTTAAGACAGCCCCTCAGTAATTAGATTGCAGACAGAGAAAATATATAACTGTTATAATAATTTTCCGTGTAGAGCAATGATCTCCAACCTTTTTAAACAGGAGATCACCTTTGACATTTAAAAGCAACCCAATATCTACCGTGCACTGCCACCACCCCCTGCCCAGCAGGTAAGTCTGTGGGGAAGAAAGGGGGGGGGGGGAGGGGGGGGCAGATCAAGGCAGAGGGAGAAAAAATTATTTGGGGGCATGCCACCCCAGCAGGTAAAGTCACAACAGTCGAGGCCCCACCCAATTTGCCCCTGCTTCTGTGGCACTGTCCCTCACCGTGGGAGCCTTGATCTAGCCCCCACCCCTTCCCTCCCCCATGGGCTGACCTGGAGTATGTGCATGCACGTGGGCACTCAAACCCTACCCCAGCCTCAGATCAACCAGTGGATCTTGATCTACTGGTAGGTGACCGCTGATGTACAGAATCTAATTAGTGAATGGCCATCTTAAATTCATCCCCCACCACTGTTACAGTAGGGGAAACGGGCAAGGTGCAGATGGTGGGGGAGTGGGACTTGGAGGCAGAAGCAGTGGGGCTGTGGAGCATGTGCCTGCCACTCCACCACCTTGTACTCTAAGACAAAGGGGTTCCACCTCCAACCCCCCTAGCATTAAATGGGGGAAGAAAGCCACATCTTGAATTTGAATAAATATGATAATCGATTCCTTAAAATTTTAGGATAACGTCTAAATATTGAACGTATAATGCATATCTTATGATATCATGAATTTGCTGCAGATAAAAATATAAAAGGATACCAAGTCCTGAAATGAAGCAATAAAAATCTTACCTGTTGGAACAAATAAAGTGTGTCCTTGCTTTACCACACATTTGTAACATTTGTCCACCTTGTTCCCAAAATATACTTCACTCTGAGTGACTGATGAGCTCCAAGATTCATAAATAGCCAGATTTTCATCTGTAGGTTTGATCAAGTAAAAGATCTTTTCACCCTATTGACAAAATAGTTCATGTGAGGTATAGCATAAACTTCTGATACCTTTATATAAGTTGCATTAATGTTAGGCTGGACTTGTGGTCTTATAGTAATATTACCCACTTTGACACAAGCTTTACACACTGCAGTATCTCACATGGTTTTTTCAACACTAGTATTTCACTCCTCGATCCACCAAAATCTGAGTGTGTAGTACATTCCACTCTAATGGTTTTGCAGAACAAACAATGCCACATTATGGAACTGTTAAATAATTCAGGATGAAATTACAGTGTCCAATCATTCTCTGCTAGATACGTGCTGCAATTCAGAGAGTTTTGCAAGATGACATTAAGAGAAGTTCTAGCAGAGAGTGAAAAATCCTTAGTTCTGTGAAAAATGTTAAAAGGCACATAACCTCAGAAAAGAGGAGGAGGAAGAAACAGGGAAGAAGTGAGGTGGAACAGATCATGGAACATCTTTTTCTACCAAACTATCATCAGTACAGTGCCCATTAGCCTGGTAACATGATCCAAGACTGCTAGTTTCATTCTAGAGGTCAGCTAAGATAGAATGTTTAAAAACAGTGCCATCATCAGTAATTCTCCTTCGCACCCCCCAGCCTCCCAAGCAAACAATTTCACCCAAGTATGCAAAGAAATTCCCAATCACAGGTTTCTTTCGTGGCAGAAAGCTACATGCTGGGCTGCACATTTTTTTTCCCAAATGCTCAGAAATGAAGAGCCTTCTTACCCAGAGAACATGGTACCAAACTGACGTGCCCCCAAAATCTATATGAAAATCAGTATAGCTGTCCTGGACTCCCATCAAGCAATATTTTTGAACAAAAGGCTTAGGGAAGACAGAATCATCTGGCCAGTAGTTTTCTACCCAGGAAAGCTTTCTGGCAATGGCAGGGACTTCCACCAATTCAGACATCCTAAAAAAAAAAAAGGAAAAGGGAAGTAAAATCCAAAATAAGCACATACTACTAAAAACTGATACCTTTAAAATGTTAAACTTTCCTGAAACCAAGGTTACTAACTTCAAGTTGTAAAAATGTTTATTTGTATTCTGGTGTCACACTGTCTCCAAAATCAAACTCACTTATAAAACTTCCAACATTTGTTACTATGGACCATTGCATTATGTTTTTACATGTAACTCTTTACTTTAGTGAAAACCACTTTTTACTTCACAGGAATCCAAGTCAAGCGACTTCAAAATAGTTTACTCACTTTGTGTCTGAGAACTCCAGACTGATCACATTTAATACTTTTGGTCGATCAGGGTTCATGAAATACTTAACATAATTATGAAGCTTCATTTTACTGTCTGCCTGCCTTGCCACATCAATCACGTCTATCACTTTGTCACCACCTGTAAAAATAATACTCTTAAATCTCATTGTAGACAAGTATCCATTTAGCATTTTAAAAAGATTGATGTTTAACTTTTTTGCAAGATGTGATAATCAGTTTCTACTACTCTCATCTACTCAGATTAAAAACAGATAAGAATAAACCCATATCTTATCTAGTTACAACTTAAATGGTTACTGTCGACTCAAGGATATAACTGAAGCTAGATATTTTTAAAACAAGTCACTGGCGGTAAACCAAAGGGAAAAGGAAGAGCCTAATATGACTGTGGCTAGTTTATATATCGTTTTGTGGCTTCTGTCACTTAAAGAAAAAGTATAGAGGAAGTTAATCAAAGACAGATTTATTTCTATATTGGTCATCAGCATAGAACCCAAGTTCTTGAACTCAAAAAATGCATCTTTTTAAAAAGTAATATAGCTTGTGGCCTCCGTCCTATATATGCTTAAGCACATACATGAAACTTTAGGCACTTGAGCAACAACACTGCATTAAGTTACTCATATGTATAAAGTTACACGTGTATTTAAATTTCCTTAGGTATGTGGCCCATGTTTAGGTAGTTTTAATGACAAACTTGTGGAACTGGCAGGAACTATCAAGTTTCAGTCAAGATAAAGACATTAATATACATTAAATTAATATTAACAACATTAATATAATGTATCCCAATAACAATCCCTGTGGCAGATTGTGGAACAGTAAACTCTAAAGGGATTCCTAAATCGTTATCCTCAGCAAAAGTCACTGCTAGCATATAAAAATCAGCCTTGTAAAGGGGGTTAACAAGAACGTGGTATAAAAAGATAAGTTACGCTACCCAAAGACAGATACAACCCAGTCAGTTGCACATGAAAAGTATTCACTAACACTATTTAAGAGCACCAAATGCAAGTAACTTACAAATCTTGAAACACACACACACACACACACACACACACACACTGAAATTAATTTCTAGTATTTGATATCTAGACAGCTTTCCTATTTCACAGCTGCGGAAATAGGAACATACCACATGAGGCATTACAATTTCACACCTGAACCAGAGATAGGGCCAGGCCAAAATTTGGTTGTTCTAGCACCTAACAACCAAACTCCCAAATTCAAATTACAATATAGTTGAAGTGCCAACCATTCTACTGAGCAAGCAATCAGGGCAAACAGCTAGTTTGTAATCTATACTGTGGTTACAGCATTGAACACTATATATTTCCTACATTCAAGAGCCATTATAAAATGCTGACAGAGGCAAAAGTCCTAGTTTTTAGTTCACTTCAGTATGTTACCTCCTCACAACAGCAAAGAAAATAAAGTGCATGCACAGAGCTCTCAACAGTATCGCATTATACAGTAAACTCGAGATTGCAGGTGGCTCAGTCTTATTGTACCACTGCACCATCTATTCATGTGGTATTTAGGAGGTCAGGGACTGCCAGCAGGCCTGATGGAATAGCAAATCCATGTACTTCTTTGGGTTTCTGACTCCCATCCTTCACCTGTCCAGGAAGACTGACTTACGAACAGAGCTAGACTGAAATTTCTGACAAACAAAAGTTTTATTGGAAAAATGTCAATTCCCTTAACCCAAAATGTTTCATCCAAATATAGTCTCAAGTTCAACAAGTTTTACTAAATCCTAAAAAGAATACTGAAGGAATGTTAACTACATTCATGGTGGATTTTTCGGCTGCAAAGATCAGATGGTTCTAGAGCAAGGGTGGAAAAAAAAAAATACGGCCCATGGGAGAAATCCAGCCCACTAAGGCACTGGGGGGGGGGGGGGGGGGGGGGGGGGGGGGGAGTGCAGCCTGGGCCATGGGCCATGCTTCCAATCCCGCCACCCCCAGATGCGCAGTGGGGCTGGAGCAATGCAGCAGCTGGACTCCGCTTCCCAGAAGCCCTAGTGGCAGCAACTCCTTCCAGCTGCTGCTGCCACTGAACCCAGGCCTGCTGCCTGGGCACCCTGTCCTTTCCACCCCACATCCATCAATGGGGGTGGGACCCACAGGGGCTGGGTCCTCAGTCCAGTGGCTCAGGTGAGGTCACAGGCAGACAGGTTGGGTCCAGTGGCCTGTGGGCCCAAATAATTGCCTACTCCTGTTTTAGAGTCTACTCCTCTAAAGCAGAAAACAAAGCCAGAGTTTCCAGGACCCCTGCTGGGCTGATCATGAGCCTGGGAGACATTGCTCCTGGTTCTGCAACAGGGAATATGGAAACCCTGAGACTCCCTGTTGTAGAACTGGGTCTCCGTGCCAGAAGTAAAGTACTCTCTCATATTTAGTATGTATTAACAATGTTCATACAGAGAATCAGTTTTGGAGCAGCCACCTTACTGTAAGGTCAACACTATAGCTTGCTGCACACTAACTGCCCCAGGACCTAAGCTATTAAAATGTTAGACTGGCCCCACCTCAAGAATTAATGTATTGCCAGTACAACAAACTGGTCTGTTTGCTCACCAAGCGAGAGAACCATCCAGATAAAAACACCATAATCTAGTTCTTATGGCATGGCATAGAAGAAACAGATGTTGCACATTTACTTGGTATCATCCACTGAAAAAAATTGAGTATTGAGAGCTGAATGCACCTTTATCATATTTATACCAAACAAACAAAATCCAAGTTGGAGGTCTAATGTTATCCTTTGCTGGTCTTCTGGTAAGAAGTGTTCAACTAAGACAACATACATTTGACATCCCTGAAGCAATTAACAGTTGTGCAAGTATTTGCACTTTACTTAAATCAACGTATTTTTAGAGCATTTACACATATTGCAGAGGCCCTTACCCACATAGCGTTCCACATCCAAAACAGAAAAAGTAGGAGGAGGAAGTCTAAGCCCTAGGCCATCTAATTTAGGAACCATTATAGGAACATCAAATCCATGTTTTTCCAGGTATCTGTGTGTTAGCTGGCTGCCATGCATTTTCAAAATGATTTCATCAGCACTGATGGGGGTGGAAAATAAAAGGCATTAGCACTGAAACACAACATCTATTTTAATAAGAAATTAGCAGAAGATACGTTCACTTAAGTAAAAGCTCACATTTCAGTTGCAGAGATAATCTAAACAAGGCTAATAAATGGATCCAGTTTTGTGAAATAAAGTATTCAACAGGAAAACAAGCCTACTGATTACATGTAGTAAAAAAGACAACACATTTAAAGCTAATACTTCCATATATAAGAAGAATTAAAAGTCACAACTTTAAGAGAATTTGAGAAAGGCAGTTTTATGGATAATGATCACAAAAGTACAGTAGGAAAAAAAATATCGTGCTTTAAAGAAGTAGCTAACCATTACCTTCTGGATAATTTGAAAAAACGAATAAACAAATACTGTTGTGGCCTGGTTCCTTCATCATTCTGTGAAATGCCATCGTGACAAACTGGGGAATAATATGCAAGTGTCTTTCCCCCCACCCCAAATCAGGAAGGCTGAGAATGCTGAAAGAACCACACTCCTAATAATTTAGGGACTTCTAAGCGATTTGAAGCAATATCAATAGATTCCATTAGGAAATCAGTAATTTTGCAGTAATAAGTAGGAAACTAGCAACTCTATGCACAATAGCAATTTGATTTACAGCATGGTAACTAAGAGGCACTCAAATGGATCTGAAACACTGAAGAAATGGAGAACTTGAATTCTCAGGGAGGAAAGGAGCTGGTGAGTTAGGGGGAAGCAGATGGGGCTGGAGTGTTGAAAGGGGATGGGGGCTTGCAGACATTCAATACCCAAGGCTTTGGCCCATTCAATATGACATCTAAGTAAGTTTTCACACCTTGGGAATGAACGAGCCTGTAGTTGTTTAACAAACGTCCGTGTTCCAGCTTGGACTGGTTTGGAACCATCATCATACTCTGTGTAGTCATGTCTGTGCCAGTTCCTCCTCTTCTTCACTAAATTTTGTAAAAGGATTAAAAACTTAAAATTAGTTAATGCTGATGTCACAAAGACCAAATTCACCATTCTAACAGAGGGTCAGACTAGGCAGTTCCCTAGAAAGCGAGAGAGATGGGTTCAAATGTCCTCAGGCTGAGGAGGGGCTAGAACTCAGGTCTCCCACTTCCTGGACAGTGTTTTAACCACTAGACCAGTGGTCATCAACCTTTTTAGAATTAAGACACTCCTCTGTGACTTGTGAACTGAGCAGCACACCATTTCAAAAAGCAATTTATTACAGTGCTTACCAACCTGAGAGGCTAGGCAGTGCAGCAGGGGAGTGACAAGGCAGGAAGAGCCCAAGGGTGCCCTTATTCCTCCTCACACATCTTGCAGCCCAAGGGTGCCCTTATTCCTCCTCACACATCTTGCAGCACCCCTCAAATGATCTTGAGGCACCCCTGAGAGATATGGCACCCTGACTGGGAATCACTGCACTAGATTACCAAGGCAAAGAGATAAGCAAGTCCTCCTCCTCCTGTCACTAAGCTGCATGCATAATCTCAGCTTCAAACAAGGTATACATTCATTAATTTTTTTTTTTGTCACTGAGCATTACATTTAGTACCTCCAATATGAGATACTAACTAAATATACATTAGGCTGCCTTAATGTGCAGTAGCAAAAACGCATGCTTTTTTAGCAAAGCTTAATGCGCAGTAGCCTAATTTTACTGCATGCTAGCAGTTTTTGCTGCAACATTCCAAGACACAGTAAGATAAGCTACTGCGCATTAAAGCCCACATGTATACACGCGTATAGTCACTTTGCATGTTTTTTTCTCCACGTAAAGGAACCAGGGATTTAGTCATGAGTTTATGCAGAATTGGACTGCAACAGAACCATCTAGTTCTGTCTAGATTGTAACAAATATTATTACGTGGAAGTTAGATGCAGACACAAAGATGGACAGCCTGACTGCTTCCGAGCACAGGCTACTATAGAACTATAGGTGGCTGGGAACCTTTTCAGTCCAAAATAGGGGCATGTAATAAATCTATGCATTTTAGTGCTTTTATGGTCACTGAAAGGATATTTGTAGATATCTAAAAGTGCAATTTAGACATTTTAGAGGCAGATTAGAATCCGTGTCTAAATGTATAATAGGTCCAGGAATAATTCAGGTTCTCATCATCAGTCCTCTGTTTTAAAACAATACTACTTAATATCTGTATTCATTTAGCAGCAACACACTATAATCACATTCTGCTGGGTACCAGATCAACATGAAAATTCAGTCCGACTAATTCAAACTGTTATTAGTTACCCTGTCTCACTTACCTCATTACATCCTTTTATGAATAATACTTAATGTCTATCAATTGCTTCACGTGGTAATTGAGGGAGACTATATATAAAAGCTGTGGTTTTCTTTAGAAGGAAGTTAGTCCATCCATGAATTTGACAATGCAGAACATTTCTTAAGATGAATACAAGTTTCCTGCACTTGCCTATTATTCATGAAGCTATGAACTATAATTAAATTTCCAGCCACGTGCTTCAGTAAAAAGGATCATTAACCTATCAGCTTGGAAGGAACTTCTGATAAACTCAGCCCCAGGTTATCACTACCTTTAATGGTACCTCCAATGTACCATTAACCACTTAAAGGAAAATGAAAAAAAAAATTTTTTTAAGCCTCAGGCTTATCCATGTTTTATCTTTGGATTAATTCTAAAAATGAAAAACTATGCCAAACCATGCTCGGCTATTTTGTTACCTGCTATTAAAGGCAGTTGCCCCAAGATACATGCTGAGACTGTCTGTAATACAACAATTAATGCAAAGCAGGAACTTAGCATATCGGCAGTGAAAGAGCTAGTATTATTTTTTGTGTATGAATGAATAGGTCATAAAATAGATACAAAATTATCTGGCTGATAAAACAGATATCAATCTAAGTCACCACTGTCCAACTGGTAGCTAGTTTGCAGTCCCAAGCTCTCACCTGGCTGCCATTCCACAAAGTGCTCTGGCTGCAGCAGCAACCACAGGTTCTGGCTTCCACCCCACTGTGGCCACAGGGTCGAGCAGACCTGTGTGGCACAGCCTGCAGTGCCAGGGAAGCCCATGGCATGGGATACCAGCAAAGTGCAGTGCAGCAAAGAAGCTCATGCCCTGGGAGCTGAAGGTGGGGCTGAGTCACTGGCACCTGTGCACGGAGCTGATGTGGGGGAGTATCCGCACGCTCAGTACAGCAGGAGTGCACCCAAGACCAGGGGAGCCGTGACCCGTGCTGGTACAGCTCCCATAGCACACAGCCCTTCTCGGTGCAACCCATGCACATGAGGCCTTCTGGCCGCTAAGTTGGAGAGTTCTGATCTAAATTCAATAATACTACAGGATCTTAAAATTTTCAATCCCAAACAAAACAAAATTCATTAAAAACATGAAGTACATTTAGAATGGGCTCTTCAAATATACAAAAAAGTTTAATTCAATCCAACCTACAATAAATTTTAGCAAAATTGTAAAAAACTGTAGCACTTCAATCAGAGATAGGATTTTTTTTAACTATAGTATTTTCTACTGTTGCCAATGCCAACTACTGTCCAGCAATGATTGAAAACTATTTTTTTTTTAATATACATCTCCCAGCCATTAAACATGACAGGCAATTATTCCTAATTATATCTTCTTTTCTGCAGAGCTCATAAACTGTACCTTCTAAGAGATGCTTAGGAAAATAAATTGGCTCAATTAAACACAATGTTTGTAGTATCTTACTAAAAATCAGGGTTGTAGAGCTAGTTTAAGGGATAGGCTAGTCAAATGTTTTTCAGTAATAATTGAACTTGCCTGTTTATTTATGAAGTACATTTTAAAGCCATTTCCTTAATCATAAATAATAGCTGATAACATAAAATTAGCAGCTAATTCTGATTTACAACATACAGAAAGTCCTCAAATAGATGATACAATCATCTGCTACAGATGAAAAAACATAGCAATTGCATAGGCTTTAATTTTACAATGCAGAACTGATGTTTAAAAATAGGTTTTTTAAAGTATTTGACAGCTACCAGTAAAATTATCTTTCAGTTAATTATTTAGTACACCACTTGATAGCCAAAATGGTACTTTATATAACCACAAGAAAGAATATTTGAGAACACAAAGCAGTATGAAGAGAAGTTTCTTATTTACTAGTTTGTTAAATAATTTTCTATGGTTGTTACAATCCAGTATGGCTTGGATATAATGAATGATATACAAGCAGATGAGAAACTAGCAACTTCGCTGAACAAATTCCTTTGTATGAAACACTGAAAAGGTTCAAAATTTAAAAAAATTAGGAGTTACAAGTGGGACAGGAAACCAAGCTAGATGGATTCAACCAGAAGTTTACCTATGCACAGTAAAGTAGGGAGGGAGCTAGCTTGTAAATTCCATTTATGTTCAACACATCAGGACAGTGACCCCCTGTGACAAACTATACTACTCTTGCATATCCTCCTCCCCATGTTTTGTTTGCCCCTCAGAAAAGTGAAGTTTTTAGCACTGGGTTCACAAATGCTGTTTGCATTATGAGACACTAATCCCTGCATAAGATCTCCAGTGGTATAATCAGCTGTTTTCTACTGTCATATACATGGGAGTCGAAGTAAGATGTGAGGGGGAAAAAGATGCAAGAGGACAACTGTAGCATTGCCAACAGTTACTATATTTAATTATATTTTTTCTTTTAAAAAGCTACAGATCCTGGAGTCAAAAGCTTCACATTAAATTTTTAACCTCTAAAAGGTTACAGATGCTCTTGAAAAATGACAAAAAGCATAAATTAAAGCTTTCAAAACAAGTAGGAAAAGGAAAGATTACACAATGCACTGTATTTTATAAGATTCAATTCCCTCCCCCTCAACACACACACAAGAACATGTTAATATGCACCAAAGCTACATAAAAAAAATTTGAACAAAAAATTCAGATCAACTTTGTTATTCCCCCCCCCCCCCATACTTTTGCATTTTTTTCTTTCAGCAATGGGGGAAAAGGCACAACCAACCAACACATATAGCAAAAGCTTTGTTATGCGGCACTCATAGGGGGTGCTGGATAACAAAATATGCCAGTTAACCGAGAGGCCCAAACAGGCTTGGATATAGTGGGCCGCTGCCCCTCCCGCAGGCCCCGTGGGACAGGGAGGCTGCTTTGCCCTGGGCCATGGGGGCTTAGCAAAACCAGAAGTGCCATGGTAGGCACTTCTGATTTCACTTTTACCTTACAAGCCAGTATGCCAGTTAATAGAGCATGTAGGCTTCTAAGGTGCCAGATAATTCAGCTTTTACTGTACACTGGAAAACACACTGCGTTATTTCTTTGAAGTAATCCATTCATAGCATCTGATGAAGTATGCCATTATCTACAAGAGTTTGTGCCTCTGAAATCAGTCATTTTCTGCCCTGCTTTCCGCCTACTTAATTTTTAGCTTTTAGGCTACTCATGATTATTCATTAGGCCTGTGTGAAGTAGCTAGTATTTGCTTCATATTCGAACTCGGCCAATTTAAGGGACAGTGATTCAAGTCACCGCCCTGAATCAATTCGGCTGAAACCGATTCGGAGATTCTGCTGCCGCCAAAAATCGGCCCAATCTCCAAATCAAAAAGGCCCCATCCCCTACCCGCTCTCCCAGCCCTGTCAATGGATGCCCTACCTGGCCCCAGCATCCCAGCTCTTTAAAAAAAACCAAACAAACCCTGCACTCACCAGCTCCTGCCAGGCAGGGGGCGATTCCCACTGCCCAGCGCTGCGTGCGGGTCTCTGCCACAAGCCCCCAGAAGCCCCAAGGCCACTGCAGCAGCCAGTGAGTGCAGGGCTTTAAAGAAAAGCTAGAACGCTGGGGCTGGGCAGGGCAGCTATTGTCAGGGCTGGGAGAGCAGGCAGGGGATGGAAGCTCATGGCAGAACCCCACATGTAGCACGGGGCACTGGGGATTGCCCCCCACCTGGCAAGAGCCAGCGAGTGCGGGGGGGGGGGGGGGGGTGAGCCAGGATGTTGGGGCTGGGCAGGGCAGCCATTGATGGGGCTGGGGTCCCTCCATGGTCCCCTTGCTCCTCCTCCAGTCCCCCCTGTCCCTTCCCCCTACTTACCAGCATGGAGACTGGGTCCAGCTCCCTGCAGTGACAAGCAAGGACTGCCTGAAATCGCCAAATTGGTTTGGACCTTTTTATTGGTCTCCCGATTCAATTCGGATTTGGAGATTCAGCTGCCAAAAATCGGGCCAAATCTCCTCTGAACCGAATCGGCACCCAAAGCTTTGCACCACCCTATTACTTATGTCTTAATGATTCACATTAGTAAAACAATGACCCTCCTACTGGACTGCATCTGCAGTGAGTGACCTACTGTTCTACATAGTATGTTTGTCTCAAATTTTCAGAAGCAATCCGAAAATAAAAAGCTCACATGTTCAAACTGCATGCCCACAATGTTGTATATCAAGTTAGCAGCATAGGCTTGAAAATTTGGGCCCCTTATATACACAGATGCTTCACCAAGCAGTCATATGTATTTGGTGCTCTCCTTACCAAAGGTCTATTTAATTCTGTCTGAAACAAGAAAAATAAAGCAATTTGCTGGTAAATTTAATCTTTTAGACTTGAGCACAGAGCAGCATTTCTGTTGTTTTTAGTTCGTTCATTTTTTTTTAAGTACAAACACAGAAACCATATAATATCAGTCCTTTTTATATTGTAATCAGTCTATTATCAAACCTTCCAACATCAATGATCAGATTCCCTAAGTAAGAATGAAAAAATCTGTTTATTGTCACTCCAGGCACTGTAACAAATCCCTTAAGATCAGCAATCTGTTGGGTAAAAGAAAAAAAAAGAACCCCCCCCCCCCCAACAACTTACTGTGTAATATCACAATTATCAAATGGTGTTTCCAGATTCAGTCACTTAACATACAATTACTGACAAAGTAATTTGCCTTGTTGAAGAAATGTGTGAAGATGCAGACCAGAAAAAGATTTTGTTGTTGTTGTTATACGATAGGCTTTTCAGGTGCTTGGCTCAGCATCTATGAATTTAAGTCATCCCAGAGCATGAGAGTAGTTTGTGTAAGGCTTCAGGGCCACGCAAGCAATTTCTCATAGTTAAATTGCATAGGATGCATAGGGCTTTTAGCACATAGTGCAAGTGCTCATGAAGCTCTTGGGGGATAACAAATATATAAATAAAAAGCTCAGAAACAGTTAATTTTGGGGGAGGAAGGAGAATGGGAAGAAACTCAAAGGCTTAATAAAAGAGTAAAAAGTAAAGGTGTCACCCTGTGTGCAACTCATTGCCACAAGCAGCAGCTGTGTTTCAGGTAGAGGCAGTCATGTTGCCAAATCTGGCAAGTAGTGCATGTAGCTGCCATAGTGGAATCCAAGATGGCTGCTGTCAATTCACATTTTGGTCAATATTTCAGCCCCTACTAGGGTTAGAAAATTAATTCCAATGATGAAACCAACATTGTATGAACCATTTCCTTTATGGTAGTCATACTGGATTCCAACACAGCTACTGCGAATTTACAGTTTTCTTCATTATTAGATACCCAAAAAGGCTTGCAAAATTATTACATCAACTCTGTTTTGTTTCAGATTACCTAGACATGAAAACCTTTGATGGAGATTGTCGACTAGAGACTTGCCCTTATCACCCTTAAGCAAATATCACAATGGAGCCGACAGCATCATTGAGTCCAGCAAAGCACAGAAGGTACAACTTGGAATCTACAAGATACACCACATCTCAAGGTAAATTCACAGGCAACGATTAGCCAAAGTGCACCTGCAGGGATTATGCAAATAAACAAGGAACTCGTTCAGTGTAGGACAGTTGCTGAATTTGACATTTGCTATGGCAGTATTCTTGACAGACTATCAAGTGGTGTTGAACTTGTGCTACAAAATTCCAAAAGCCTCAACTGGCACCATTCTTGCTATTTTTCCACACAAAGGATATATTGAGAGAGTGTTAAGAAAGTCATGCAAGGTAAAAGGTGAAAGGAAAACTATCAATCAAGTAAAGAACATACTAGGACATCAAGCCGATCTACTCTAGCAGTTCTGGCTGAATATGCACGTCCTCCAGTGAAGTGTTCTAATAAGAAGAGACCGAGTTAAGCGCTGCCGTTTGAATCAGTGGATGCAATACACAAAGCTGGCAGAGAAGACTGAAGTGTTGCATTGCCAAATTGGTGTTGAAGATTTAATAGCTACTGAGGCACCCTACCATCCTCAATGCAGGCAGGAGGAGCAAAGAACAAGTCTCTCATTCCCATTTGCACGTGGAGTTTGCACAAGAAGATATTCTTCTCTCTCCTGAAGTGAGTGCATGGCATCAAGTGATTGATGAAGTACATGCCGGTTTTTACACAGAAAAATGTGTACAGTCTGAAAGATGTAGCAATTTAATAGAAGATGAAGGTGGTAAATGTCTTCTGACCACACTGAAACAAGCAAAGCGAAAATGTCAGACTTACTTAAACATTTTGAATGCATGTGACAAACGAAGAGAGATCATGAACACCACTATCCAGGAATGTCTTACTGCAGATGTTACCAAGAGCTTCTGTGCAAAACATACCCAAATCAAAACTGACAACCTTCAAGAATGTAAAGTCAACTGTGGGGCAGTGCAGAAAAATGCAACACAGACATAGAATGCAAAGATCCAGCAAAGGCTACTTGCAGCGGTTGCAGCACATAGAAGGTTTGATGTGTTCTCTCTCCTACAGCATGAACTGTCTAGATACCCCACATCACTTTTTAAACCCAAAAAAACACTCAATGTGGCCAACAGGGAAGCCTTGTCACAGATTTTAATTGGAGATAAAGCAGTAACTGTTCTGCCAGAACATGGCATGGCTCTTGTACAGAGAATAGAAAACCTGAAAACGGCATGAACATTTGGAGATTTGGCCGATTCCTTTCTGCAACAAGTGTCTGCCAACTATTCCACAAGGTGCAACTGAAATGACTCAGTTAAGGACTCAAGATACTAGGCCAACCCACAAAATCGTTAGCAGCAGGTCTCTTACATTACTGGCATCGTAGAGTAGTTTCATATCTTTACCAGCAAACAAAGAAAACATAGTATATTTTCCAAGTGAGGAGCTTCTTAAGGAATTGAGCCAATGTTTCCAAAGTACACGATTGGTGGTCATTTCGCCGATGGAAAAGCAGAGCACTCCAACTCATGCAACACTTCACAACTTAATTCACAGAAAGAAGAGGTGGAAACAAGAATGCTCTTACATGGCAGCCATACAGTCAGAGATATTCCTCTCTAGTACTCTCCTGCAATGACACATATATAGTGGTCCTTCTTCTATGGCAGTGGTTCTCAACCTTTTTTGTACCAGGACCCATTTGCAAACATCAGTGGGCAGTCCTGACGCAGTGTGCCTCACTCCCAACCCACTGCCTCCTGCCCCCAGCTCACCAGTGTGTGGGGTATGGGGAACCCCAAGCACCCTTTGCAGGCTGAAACTCTGACAACCTGCAAGGAAAAAAACCCACCGTATCCCACTTTTTTCTCCTTTAAAGGATAATACATTTTTAAAGTTTGTTTGTGACCCTTTCATAGATTGGGTTGAGAAACACCATTCTATAGCATAATCTTGCACCCAAGGTTTGGATAAAAAGAAGCAACCTAACAAGAGATTAATTCTAGTTCATGATATTGTGTCAGAATTGCTTGAGCCAGTCCATGCATTTTTAATTGGATTCCACAACATCACTGATTGTGACACCTCTAGCCAGTTCAGTGATCACGCTAAGAAAACTCCTTAGGAAGTGTTCATTCAACATCTACATCTATTGACAGAACTAGGATGTAGGCCCGATGTTGATAAGGATTTGTACAGTTGTGTAGAAGGGTCTGTTGTGTTGCTGTTATCAGTCATCAACATCTTTGACAACCCTTCTGGATGTTACAGTGAAATTATTCCATCAAGGAAAAGCTCTGGATAAACTTCTGCCTACATACAACTCTCTTGTGCACCATGTAAAAAGAGCCAAATATCAAAGCCTAATCCACCATTACCATCAGCTGACCAACGTGGTTGGCAAGCTGTAAATGATGGTTATGTTCCTATCAAACACACCTGAACCATGTTTAGCAGAATACCTCTGGATAACAAGTTGCTAGTGCAAGACACGATGCTGGGAACCAGCATGCTCGTGCAAAAGCAGGTTAATACGCCATGCACTCCTGGCTGCGAGTGCTATGAGACAGCATGCTGCAAATCATATAATAACTACAAAGATTCAGAAATAAATTCAGGTGAAGAAGAGATCTGAAAAAAATGCAATTACCTGTTGTATTAATGTTATATATAATGGTAATACAGCAGTATGTTACTGGTGGATTACACTATTAAATTGTCCTACTGCCTCAACCTGAACATATGCCTATGTTTCATTGCCATCGAGTTCTGCATTAATACCAGACTTACCTGCATTCTGAAAATCAAAAAAAAAAAAAAATTGTGTTGTTTAATTCAATACACTCAAACAAGTAGGCTAGCCTGAGTTGTTTTCAGTGCTGAATCATAGAAAATTAGGGTTGGAAGAAGCCTCAGGAGGTCACCTAGTTCAAGTGCCTGCTCAAAGCAGGACCTTCCCCCCACCCCACCTTCCTTCCACTCCCAGCTACATCATCCCAGCCCAAGCTTTATCTAGCCAGGTCTTCCAAGGATGGAGATTTCACAGCCTCTCTGGGTAACCTGTTCCAGTGCTTTACTACCCTTCTGGTGAAAAAGCTTTTCCCCAATATCCAACTTAAACTTTTCTTGCTGCAACTTGAGACCATTGCTCCTTGTTCTGCCATCTGACATCACTGAGAACAATCTAGATCCATCTTCTTTGTAAATCACCCTTCAGGTAGTTAAAGGTTGCTATGAAAACCCCGCTCGGTCTTCTCTTCTCCCAACTAAGCAAACCCAGTTCTCTCAGCCTCTCCTCAGAAGTCATGTGCCCCAGTCCCCAAACCATTTTCACTGTCCTGCACCAGGCTGTCCAATTTGTCCACATCCTCTCTGTAGTGAGGTGAAGGGGGGGAGGGGGGTGCAAAACTGGACACAGTACTTGCAGTGTAGCCTCACTAGTGTCAAATAGAGGGGAAGAATCACTTTGCTTTATCTGCTGGCTAAGCTCCTACTACTGCACCCCAGTATGCTGTTAGCCTTCTTTGCAACAAAAGCATATTGTTGGCTCATTCAGCTTACTGTCCACTGTGACCCACAGGTAGGGCTGTGCAAAATGTTGCCACCAGTTTTGTTTTGACACTGTTTCGACTCATTTCAAGGTCAAAACATCAAAATCAAAACGGAACAGATATGGTTGAAACAGCCTCGAAACAAAACGAGGCGCGTCGAAAGGTTTCGCCATTTCACTCATAGGCTATAATGGGGAAAGTTGAAACAGCCTGTAACTTCATCATTTCTGCCCTGATTTGGATGAAACTTGTAGAAATAGTAGCCCCTGCTGAGGGCATGAAGCCTACCAAGTTGCAAGGGGATAGGTGCAGGGGGTTTGGAGAAACTATACCCCAAAGTCTTGAAAGCAAAACTTGTGTCACTTGCATGTGTTAAGCCACAGCAGGTTGAAAGCTGCAGGCCTGCTAGCCCCTGCTGAGGCCACAAAGCCTGCCAGCTTTCAAGGAGAAGGGTGCAGGGGTTCTGGGGCCCTGCACCTCTAGGAGCTGACAGGCAAAATTCGTGTCATGGGTGCTTCGTGTCATGGGTGCAACTTCTGCCTCTCATCAGGTAGCAGGACTGAAGATCCCCCATCACTTGCCACCATAGGCCTGGGGGTAATAATTGACCACAGTAATGAACAGGAGCCAGCAGTGTGATGCTGCAGCCAGCAGGGCCAATAATACCCTGGCATGCATCAATTGATGTATCTCCAGCAAAACCAGAAAACCCATTGCAAAGAAGTGATTCTCCTGCTCCACTCAGCATCAGTGAGACTGCAGTTGGAGCACTGCATACAGTTCTGGGCTCCGCACTTTAACAGGGACGTGGTAAAGCTTGAGAGAGTCCAGAGAAGGGCTACCTATATGACCAGAGACTTGCACGGCAAGCCATACAAGGAAAGGCTGAGGGACCTGGGATTCTTCAGCCTGAAAAAAAGAGAAGGCTGAGAGAGGACTTGGTAGCAGCTTACCACTACATCAAAAGCACACATCTAGGGCTCAGTGAACAACTGTTCCACAGGGCACCCTTGGGGAAAACTAGGAGTAATGGTCACAAACTCCTGGAAGATCGTTTCAGGCTCAATATTAGGAAAAACTACTTCACAACTAGGGTGTCCAGACTGTGGAATAAGCTCCCTCCAGAGGTGGTGTGATCACCTACCCTGGAAATCTTCAAAAGAAGACTGGACAGTCACCTTGCTGGGGTCACCTGACCCCCAGTTGTCTTTCCTGCTTGGTGCAGGGGGCTGGTTTTGCCGGAAATGCATCAATTGAGATGCAAAATAATTGACATTTACCTCATTAAAACAGAAGGTTTTATCATTTCATTATTAACTTGAAAGAATACAGACAAGATGTAGCAAAAATATCAAATCGCATAAGCACCCATGTCACGAGTTTTGCCTGTCAACAGCTAGGGGTGCAGGGCCCAGAACCCCCCTGCACCTATCTCCTTGACAGCTGGCAGGCTTTGTGGCCACAGCAGGGCCTAGCAGTCCTGCAGCTTTCACCCTGCTGCGCCTTAACAGTGTCACCCATGTCATGAGTTTTGCTTGTCCTCAGCTTGAGGTACAGTTTCCCCCAAATCCTTGCACTTATCTCCTTGAAACTTGGCAGGCTTTGTGGCCTCCACAGGGGCTAGCAGGCCTGCAGTTTTGACTCTACTGTGACTTAACACATACACGTGACACACATTTTGCTTTCAAGACTTTAGGGTGCAATTTCTCTGAACCCCCTGCACTCATCTCCTTGAAACTTGGCAGGCTTCATGCCCTCAGAAGGGGCTAGCATGCCTGCAAGCTTCATACAAAATCAGGGCAGAAATGACAAAGTTATAGGCTATTTTGTCCTTCCCCATTATATCCTATGGGCAAAATGTCAAAAAGGGGGAAACTGTTTCAACTCGAAACAGAATTCGAAACGGAACACTGTTCCATCAAAACATCAAAAGGGAATGCTGCTGTTTCGCACAGTCCTACCCCCAGGTCCTCTTCTGCAGAGCTGCTGTCCCACCAGTCGGTCCTCAGCCTGTACTGGTGCATAGGATAGTTCTGTCCCAAGTGCAGGACTTTGCATTTCTCCTAAAGAACCTCATGATGTTCCTTTTATCCATCTATCCTCTGCCAAATCACCATGATGGATAAACAGCAATGTTTATAAAAACCAAAATATTTAAACTTGTACAATACTAAGATTTAATCTGTGTAACAGCATACACTATGCAAATGTTGGTATATAACACACTAACAAGAAATTTAAAAAAGTCGTATAGCACAGAAGTCAGGCTTACAAGGTAGGAAGTAACTGACTGCAGCATTCATCCAATGCTACCCAACACAGGGAAAAATTATTGTTTCAGTGTTTAAAACAACTGCCCACTGCCACCTCCACAAAATTAGAATTAAAAGTGAAAAAATATTTTCTTCCCTTCAAATTCATTAAAGATCTAAATTTTCTTGTTAAACATGAATACCACATCTCCTCTTTCAGACTGCAGAAACTTCATGCGTCTAGTTGTGTGCATGTGAAGAACAAGGGAAATGATTCTACAGCCAATGTAACTACACAGTTAAGTGATCAATATACAATAGCATGTTTATCAGACTTATTTCTCAAAAAATTGACATATTTACCTCATTAAAAAAAGGCTTTATTTCATTAATAGCTTGAAAGAACGCACAAGATGTAGCAAAAAAAAAAAAAAAAAAAAAAAAAATATCCAAGTAGTTTAAAACAAATTCAGCTACTCTGAAAAGGTTCAACCTAATTTATCTGTGACCAGAAATGCCTATAACATCATCAGGCAAACTGCACACATGGTGCACTTCACTCAAGCTTAGAAGGGTACTGTATACAGAATGTTCCCTTTACTTCTGAAGGAAGAACACAAACCATAATTCACTGTTGAACAGGTTATAATAATTTTCATCTTGCTTCATTTAGGCATAGATGCTAAACATTCAGGGGAAATCAAGGAGCTGAATGGCATAAAATTCGTTTGACATCTAATGGCAGAAACAGTTCTTAATTTTTTTTTCTTTCTACTTATGTTCTCCAGTCTAAGCATGTGGTTATTTTAGCAAAGCTGTGTTTTCATCTGGTTTACTATTAATGAAGGTAATAGTGTTACCTTTTATTGTTGACATTAACATCAAATACTACCAGAAAGAAGATTTCTAGCATTCCACTTATGACTTATGCTGCAAATGGATTTCATGAAGACAGAATGGGGCTGAAAAGAATTCTCTGCTGCCTATTTGAATTGCACTTTCTTATATTTCCAAGAAACTACAGGATTATATGCAACCCGGTGTAGAAATTTATGTGCAAATCAGACCCTGGAATGTGAGGAAGTATGAACAAAAGTTCCAAGGACACAAGTGGTGAGATCCAATTTAGGTTGTAGCTCTCAACATTTCATTGGACTGCCTTTATGTAAATCCTGTCATTCATGCAAGAAGGGGAAGACATGGGTCCTGCCAGGCCTTCTTTTAATTCAGAGTTTTTCAATTTGAAAGTAGAAATTGATCTTCAATCCTTCCCGAGTTCCAAGTACACTACCATATGTACCTCTCCCTATTGGCTCTGGGCACTCCTCAAACACTCTTGTAAAATTTCTCTACTTTTTCTTTATCAAATAAAACTATAAAATATAACAATTGGGTTATCCACATGCATACATACACACCTGCCTCCAGGCATCGAGTTACCTTCCAGAGTTTTTTTTACTTTTCTTAACCATTATTTTAAGTTTAATATTAAACATAGCCTGTTAAACAATCAAATTTATTGGGATGTTATTCTCAATAATCTTTTTCAATTTTAGATTAAAAAGGAAAGCATATGGTAATTCAAATTTAAACTCTGAACACTTAATACTTACTTAAGGAGGTTCCATGAAGAAGTGCGCAGTTAGGACAGTGGTACAAATCAATGTCAACAGCATGGTGCTCCTCTACGCCAACACAACTGAAAAAATTAAATTAGTAATGAGAACAAGGGAAAAAAAGAGTCAAGAGTATAAATCCATTCATTCCCACCATCAAAAAAATTAGTCGAACAGCATTGAATAGAGCAAACTATAGCGCTATTCATTCAGCACTTCAACAAGACAGCATACCAAAGCTACCACACGGTATCTGTCACTTTGAACATCTGCATAACTACTTTAACAGTGTGTAAATCATAATTCAAAATGTAACTGGGAATACCATTTAAAAGTATCTGATAAAATAACCAAAGGGAAACAGATTCTTTCAAACTTTAAACCAGAGTCCACAATGTAGCTGCAGAAAGAAACAAACATCAGAGCTTTGATCTTAATTACAGGAAACAGGGTGTGCAGGGCAATTAAAGCAATTCTCTTTATAAAAGCAAAGCCAAAAAAAATTGTATTACTGAAGTCTAAGTGCTGGTAATTTACAGAAAACATCAAGGAAGCTTTACTGCTTCCCATGTGGCAGCATATGTCTTCTTGTGTACTGCAAAAAGCACATGGATGACTATTCCCTCAAATAATCAACAGGAAATAAGGTACAATATTCATTTTTTCTAATTCTTTCCATTGTAATAGTAGCTGTTTAAAAAGCAAAATCACACCAGAAAAAGTGTATTTCTTTCAAAAGAAAAGTAGACATTTCAAGGGACATTTGAAGGACTTAACTCAGGTAGCATACACTTTTTCCAGGATAAGTGGTATTTAAGTGGCACTGTTAGTTTTATAATACTAGTTATAAATATCCTACTGTAGGTATTTTTGTAAATAATCTGACATCTGGACTAAATGTTACAATAGATTACTTCCTTTCTTAGAAGGACATCAACGAAGTGATGGATTTAAAAGAACAGCAGGGGTAGAAAAAGATTAGCATGTCTGTTTAAGATAGCTAGCTATCAAACGAACTACTGCTAGTGACATTTTGCAAAAGTTTCAAAATCACTGGAGATTGACTAATTAGTGAAGCACTGTTTATTTAGAATACTTTGCCAATTATCTTTAAACTATTTTTTCTGGTAGGCATCAAATTCTGCCGAACTGCTCTCCCCACCCCCACCTCAAAGAATAAGACTTGTTTGCTCATTAAGAACACTAAAACAATGTGCTTTTTTTTTTTTTTTTTTTTTTTTAAACATCCAGAGGTTAATAAGATGAACAAGACTAATATCTGTGATGGTAATAATCTATCTGCATTAGATTTATTGATACTACTGACATGTAAAATAGACTGTTAGCCAATTTAGGCAACGTAATGCAACACAGCCTCCAACGACCAATAGCAACATGTTATGAGATGCAATATCTCTAGCAGATTGGTTCATAGACTGTAAGGGACCTCAGAAGATCATCAGGTCCAGCCCCCAGCACCAAGCAGGAAAGCTAACTGGTTAGAATAGCCCAAGCAGGTGGTGCCATAATTGACCTGTCAAGACAACAACAATCAAAGTTAATTAATACCCATAAAAATCACTGCTTCCTAGTCACCTTTTACCACATTCAGTCACAAGTTATCCATTTCAATTTAATAAAAATTGAATGTTACTTTTTTATTGAATATTTTACTTCTGTTATTTACTTTACAATTGAACAACAATATTTTACTTCCAGCAACAGCCATTGTTACATGCTGAAATTTCTTAATAGTAATCAATATCAAACCTATAGAACACCTTTTGAAATTTAAGTCATTAAACTAACAAAACCCTGGTTAGCATCAGTCAACAAAAATACTAACAGCCTGAACAATATACTGAACTACACCCTTAAAAACCAAAGGTCTGACTTGCTCGTCAGTGTACTATCACTGAAACTTGACAAGCAATTGTCCAAAGTTCCCCTGTAAATATCCACATATACAAGTATGGTTTTGAACAGTCGTCCCACTATCTCACCTAATTCCTATTCAATTCTGTCTTAAAACTTCAGCTCTGATCATTATAAAATAAAAAAAAATTAAGAAATAAAAAAAAAAAATAATACTATCTATAGCAGATTGGTTCATAGATTGTAAGGCTGGAAGCAATCTTGGAAGATCCGTTACAGATCTCTAGTCTATTACAAAGAAAAGGATGAAAACATGGATCTTAAAAGATCAAAGCCAGAAAGCAGATTAAAAATAAAACCTATTTGGGGGATCTCATTACTTTGATGGACCTGGAGACATCTATACAGAAAAACACAACTAGTTTTTGGTGGTATGGTAACTGGCATATTTTGCTGGATATTTTATTCGTAGCACATCCAGCATCTTGCCAATCAGATTTGTGATCCCCAGCTGTCCTCGCCTTAAAATATTCATAATCAACAGGATGGTTAATGTGTACCAATATTTATAGAATATGCCTATCACTTTTAATATCCACTTCAGCTCAAATCATGGCAGAAAAAGTGACTTCTAAATAGCATAAGGAAAGAAATGGGTCCAAGACTGCTGTTAACCAGGAAGGGCTGTTGACTAACATAATGGCTTGATGAAAGATCTGTGGCTTTGTGTCAGAGGAAAACAGTTATGCCTGTTATCCACTGCACTTTCAACAGTGGTTAACCAAATCCACATTCTACCAGAAATTCTATATAGAATGTGTGTGTTCCTCAATCACAGTTAAAACTCCACAGAGTACAGCTTTTTGCTTTTAAACAAGTTTAAGCAAACAGCTAGTTCTGCCATAATTCTACTTCAGGATCTGCAACTTTACACTAGAGGTAGTCTAAAAAATGAAGCAAAAATTTTGTTAGGCATAGCAAGAAATAAAATGCTCCCACTGCCTTAGATTTAGAAGATTATTTACTATTCCACACAACCTCTGAGGATGGCTCCAGAAACTCAGTACACAGAGATAGCTTTGGCTGAAAGACAGCTTGGCTGAAATTCAGCAAAGGCAAACACTGTTCCCTGTCTGCTGTTAGTGCTATAAATAGGGAGCTTCAGAAGAACAACTCTAAGGAAAAGGTCACAAAAGCAAGCAAGAGCACCCAAAAGCAGAAAGTAAGCAGCAAAACAGAGCTGGCCAGGACAAAGAGTGTGCATGTTCGTGCGTACAGAAGCAAGGGTGGTAACATTTGCAGTAACAGCAGCAACTAAAAGCAAACGCCTTGTAGGGAAAAAAAAAAAGATAGAAAAAGTGAGCAAAACAGCCTGTGGGGTTCTGCAAAGAGGAGAGCAACTCTCCAAACTTGCTACCAGGATAGCATAAAAGGCAGAGTTTTGAACCCTGTTTTGCACCCTGGACACAACCCTGCCAGAATGTTATTGCTACCTGGCAGCTGCTGCTGACACAACAAAGACTACCCAGAGGGCCACCATTCAGGTGCCCCATCTAAAAATCAGCACCAGAAGCTGACTTACAACTTGCCCACCCCTAGTTACACTACTCCCACAATGTTTGGTTCAGCTGGAGGCAAAAGCTGCAGTTTATAACACAAAATTAACTGGTAGGGCAGTGTAACACAAGTTCTTGCTGGTTAAAGCAAGGTCAGTAAGAAGTAACACAAAAGTTTGAGCCTTTATTGCCATACTCTAAGACAGGGGTTTTCAACCTTTCTTGGTCGGTGTACCCGCAGTGGCCGGTCAAAAAGCAGGGAGTCCTCTGGTGGATGATCAAGAGCAGTGGGGGATCCCCACACACCTGTGCAGTGGTGCAACCGAAAGCACTGATAGCACACAGCAGCACAAGTAGCACAAAGTGCTGGCGGCCCCAGTGCCTGCTTCTCCACAGTGCTGCCACATATCCCCAGGGACCTTCCCAAGTACTTCCAGGGGTATGCATACCCCCAGCTGACAACCCCTGATCTAGAAGGTAAAAAGGTAATTAAGGCAACAGCTGCACTTGAATTTTGCTGCCGAGAGCCCTCTTGCCAAAAACACACTAACAAGATTTCCTCCCTAGTGATATTTCACCAAGCGTTTTCTGGCAAAAATCCCCACCACAACCATCTTGGATTGGGATTTTTGCCCAAACAGGGTTTCTGGACTGCTCCGTACCTGCATGGAAGCAGCTATTATAAATCCTACAGAACTACAGAAATAGGAATCATCCAGGAAGGAGTTCTACTAGCAGAGTGTGTTTGTATATGTGCTTATGACAGTCTTACATGCAGCTAAAAAAAAAGACCATGGAGGAAGACTATCCCAACAAACCTGATTCTATCTGGAATAGTTATAATGCAAATGCAAGCTACAGGACTAGTTTTGATGCTTCCACAGACATTGTTCTATACTCATCCCTAGGTATTTTTCACAACTAGTCCAACCCAAATTGTAGTCTTTATAATCCTCAAAACTAGTCATGCCTGTAATGAGGGGGTCCTACAAAAGCCTGTAAGTTTACAAGTCTGTTTAAATCTTGACAACGTATTGTTTAGTACTACCCATTTCATTACTTTTTGGAAGGGTTATAGTGGATACCTCACTTGACAACCTCCTCTCCCACATTTAATGGTTTTATCATCACATACTCGTCCTGCCTCTAGTTTCAGATCTCCAATGGATTATGCAACTCAAGTATAAATAAGGCTTACATCAGAGGTTCTCAAACTGTGGTCCACGGACCACCACTGGTCCATGAGTTCCATTCAGGTGGTCCACAGAAAGGTTGTGGAACAATTGAGAATATCTGTACTTGGTCCTGCACTTGATTTATTTTTTCTGACAACAGTGATCAGAACAAAAAAAGTTTATTAAGTGGTCCACTGAGACTCTCAGCAATTTTCAAGTAATCCATGAAAAAAAAAGGTTGAGAACCACTGGCTTAGATAATGCCTCCTGAGAGTTAAAAGACTACAGTGAAAGGTATGTCCAGTTTACCTAATAGACACACAATGTTTTTTCCTTTTATATAGGCCCTGAGAATGCTCATTTCCCTTCAATTTTTTTTTTTTTTTTTTTACATTAGCAGATACTCTCCTCTGCTGCAAGTATTGCAAGCCATAGGGAAGTTAGATACGATGTTGAAAGATATTTTGGCAAGAAAAGCCTCTGATGTCCTTCAAGGTTATGCTAAAAGGTTTACCAAAGGTTTGGCAAGATACCAAATTCTAAAAGTAGTGCTAGCCCCCAAATTCTTAAATCAGTACATGCTAACCTGCATGAAAGTCTTGACAGCTCTTCTGATGTAGAACAGCCTGATGGCTCTGTTGTTGGATCTTGTTTTACAAATAAGCCACCAAAAGGCAATGCCACCTCAAATTATCTATGCTATTCTCTCAAATGCCTCAAATTACTAAACAGGCCTACAACTGTTCCCAGTTGTTTCCTTCAATCTCTCAATTCAGCCTAATTGAAAATATCCTTATTTAAGAATCGACCTTAACCAGCTTTGGTCAATAGCCCTGGCTTTTAAGCTTGCAATGTAGAAAGCCATGGGATAGGTTAGATAGGGATGATCTTGTGTTTAGCCTCTTGAGGTCCCTCCCAGGCCTACTTTTCTACAAGGCCAAAAAGTGGGTGAATGGCCTCAATACTATGGAAATATGATTGGGTAGAGCCATGTATTGCTAGTGAGAGATTTGTAGCAGAGCTCCAAGGTATTTCCTGTGGGTTACATGAAAGAAAGAATGGTGTGAAAACAGGCATCTTGAAGGATGAGAGCTGCAAACTAGCACTAACAAAGGGTAGAGAGAAGCCAGAATCACAACCCTGAATTTGAAACATTGAATGAATTCGGTCATGACAAATGACTAAAATTATTTTTTGGGGACTAAAAAAAAAACAAAACCCACCTCCTTAGAATGTGGGGACCTGGGCACAGCATCCACTACTCAAAGCTGGAGGAGTAGAAAGGAAAGCACTTCTAGTTGTACTCGTTTCCCACAAGAAAAAAAGAAATCTCTTAAAGACAAATGGTGGAGGGGAAATAAGGAGAGACTAAAATCAGATAAAGCCACCCTTGTGAATTTCTAGAGCTCTTACACCAGGGACATCAAATCAGCCACCTGACTGAAGACATATTTGCTCTTCACTGTCTGCTCGCATCAGAAGGAAGATGTGATGGGTCATTGTCACTGGAACCTCTACTTCTGCCTTAGTGCCTTGAAAGAAGGTAACAGTACACAAACAAATGCTGCCTGAAGGAAGACTAGCCATATTTTCTTACATTAATTTGCTTTTGTGGAGCTCAAACATAAGCCCAGAAAGCACACAGGCACCCTGAAGTCCTTCAAGCTTTTACATTAAAGTCATTGCCCTGAAAAAGGTCACCAAATTGTGGTTTGAATCTCCGTCAGAATCCCCAAGCACTAGAGATTTGAAGATCTTAAATATAGCCATAGCTGTGCTGACAGCAGCATGTACTTACAGGGTAGTACAGGCTCTCTGCTGATCCCTGGTCATTAAAGCCTTTAATGCCCTTCCATGTTCTTGCAATAACTTGTCCACAAACCAAGACCATTTGTCCCAATTCAAATAATCATATTTAGACAACAGTATTTAGCTATGTGCATCTTCATGTTGGTAGACATTGTATCCAACTAGGCCTAGTTTCTTTTGGCCTTTCTCCCTGGCTGTGAATTTTAGGGACCCCCTTCAGCTTTGACCTGTAAACTACTAGAAGCAATCCTAGTGGAGTGGACATAAATGCACTCAAACCCCTGGAAAAGAATTTGATCTCTCTTGATAACATACTAGGACATAACCACTAAGTGAAAACGCCATGTGCCACATATTTTGTAAGCTCTAATCACCTGATTTATTGATATTGTGAACCTGTCAGGCACAAAAGGATGACAAGGTACCCAACAGCTTGAAAGATTCTTCCTGCTCCATATATCTCCATCTCCATACACACACACTAAGATTTTAATTTCATTAAAAACATATATTTTGTCCCGATTTGTGTGGTGTATATAGAGGTAACCGCATAATAGATTAAAATGAAGTCTTACTCTTGTATATTGGGGGGGGGGGGGAATGGAGGGATAGGGTGGCTGGGGGTGTTTGTGTGGTTGCATGCGTGTGGTGGGGTATAGCAGTGAGCAGGGCTCCCCCCGAGAAAAATGGGGGGTGCATGTGTAGGGGTGCAAGGAGGGAGTATGGGGGAGAATGTGGGTGGGTAGTGTGGGACTGTGTAGGGGAGAGTGTGGTTATGGTGGGGTGTGCATGGGAGCCCCCCCCGCGTGTACCTCCCCCAAGCCAGTCAGCACCCGTCCCAGACCCACAACAGCCAGGAACCCACGTGCTCTGTGGCGCTTCTCTGCCACTGCCAACAGTGTGCACCCCAGTCCCGCTCTGTGCCTACTCCAGACTCACCCCCACCAGAGCAGCCAGGACCTAGACACAGCCTTAAACCCAGCCCGCCATGCCTGCTCCATAATGATGCCCAGGGCATATCCTGCTGCCCCCTGAGCACACAGTGGGACTGGGGGCTCTGCATCTAGACTGCCTTTCTAGGCAGCCCAGATGACAGCAGCTTCTTCCAGATGCCACTGTTACTGGCCCCAGTCCTGTGGTACACCAGTGGGCACTTACGCTGCACAGCCCCAGCCCTGCACCTGCTCCAGGCTTACCTGCCTAGGCTCAGCAGCAGCAGCACGGGACAGAAGCTGTTGCTCAGCGTGGGGGAACAGCAGCTCCCCCTCCTTGCTACTGCCAGCCATTCCTGCTGAGGTTGCCGAGAGCCTGTGCCAGGCTGCCCTGCGCCTGCTCTGCGCTACCACCACTGCCCTGCTGGGCAGCCCAGAGGCAGTGGTAATGGTGGCATAGACGCAGAGCAGCCCGGCGCAGGCTCCAGGCAGCTGCAGCAGGAACAGCCAGCTGTGGTGAGGGGGAAGGGCCACTTCCCCTCCCCCACCCCCCATCCCACACTGAGCAACAGCTTCTGTCCTGCGCCACTGCTGCTGAGCCTGGGTGGGTGAGCCCAGAGCAGGCAAAGCGCTAGGGCTGTGCAGCATGGGTCCCCACTGGTACCACAGGGCTGGTCCAGCAGCAGCAGCAGCCGCCGGAAGCACCTGTCACCACCTGGGCTGCCTAGGAAGGCAGACCAGCCGCAGAGCCACTCTAGTCCCACTGCATGCCCAGGGGGCTGCAGGATGCGCCACAGCTGAACAGTGCCTGAGCCAGGTGGGACCGAGGGATTTGCTGCAGGCCAGATTTTGCCCACCCCTACTCCATGTTCTTTGTGAACACAAGGTTACTTTCTGTCAACACGGGGAATGTCTACACAAGACCCTAAAAACTCAGTAGTCTAATTCTACTGCCCATTAGCAAGTCACAGCAAAAGTCATGCTAATATGCATTAGCATCACATAAAAAACAATGTACACAGTAACACCAATTACAGCACATTAAGTTAGCACATTAACCTGCAGCACACTTACAGGCTTGGCAGTGCTATGGTCGCTAGCACCATGGCTGAAAGACTTGCGGGTCATGACTGACCACAAAATGAACATGAGCCACCAATGTGATGTCACAGCTGGTAAAGCAAACAAAACTCTGCCTTACATCCATAGATGCTTCTCAAGTAAATCCCACGATGGCATCCTCCTGCTGTACTCAGCCTTGGTGAGGCTGCAGCTGGAATACTGCATCCAATTCTGGGCTCCAAAATTCAAGAAGGATGTAGAGAAGCTTGAGAGAGTCCAGAGGAGAGCCATGCACATGATCAGAGGACAGGAGAATAGGCCCTATATGAAGAGAGGCTGAGAGCTATGGGACTCTTCAGCCTGGAAAAGCGCAGGCTCGGGGTGATCTGGTGGCAGCCTATAAGTACATCAGGGGTGTACATCAGGATCTGGAGGAATGTCTGTTCACCAGAGCACCCCAAGGGATGACAAGGGCCAACAGTCACAAACTCCTCCAAGACCATTTTAAGCTGGACATAAGGAAAAACATCTTTACTGTCTGAGCCCCCAAGGCCTGGAATAGGCTTCCTCCAAATGTGGTACAAGCACCTACTCTGGACTCCTTAAAACATTTGGACGCTTATCTTGCTGGGATCCTCTGACCTTAGCTGACTTCCTGCCTCTGGGGCAGGGGGCTGGACTCAATCTCCTGAGGTCCATTCCAGCCCTAATATCTATGAAATCTATTAAATTAGTACCTGCAAGTGGGCAGGGATCAGGATCAGGGCCAGGGCCCGCTGCACCCGTGTGGCTGCTCCTCCACCTACACCAAGGGTCACTGCCCAGTGCTGGCATCCACCCACCCCCAGCACCTCACCCTCTGGCTGCCTCTCCACACCGGCCCTGGCCAGGCCCCAGTCCCACACCACTCAGGGGGAGGAGAAGGGCAGACCTCAGGCAGGGCCAGCCTCAGCTGCACCACTGAGCCAGAGGGGATGGAGCCCCCGGGACTTCCTGGGGCAGGGTGGGCACATGCAAGTCCAGTGGCTCCTCCAGAGCCACTGTGCCAGGGAGCCGATCTTTGCACAGGGCAAGGGTGGGCTACAGCTGTGCTCTTCCTGCTCCCCGCCTCCACACCTCACTGCAGCCTTTGAAAGTGGCACGGCACCGTGTGCATCCCACCGATGAGCGAGCCAAGCAGCAAGGCATGTGGCACCGCTTTCAAAGGCTTCAGTGAGGTGTGGAGGTGGGGAGCAGGCAGAGCTCAGCTGCAGCCCACTCTTGCCCCATGCAAAGGTAAGGGCCACACCCCCCTCGCCTTTGGTTACCCGGGACCATGGCTCTGGAAGAGCTGCCGGGCTCCAATTGTCCCATGACCCAGCCGGGGCCCCATTCACTGTGAACACAGCCCCGACTGGGCCAGTCATGGGGCAATCAGAACCCAGTGGCTAGTCCAAGGCCGCAGCACAGGGGAGCCCCGTTCCCCGGCTCCGCTGTGGTGCACACAGGGGTGGGAGTCACCCACTCACACCCCTGGACAAGCTGCTGGCTTCCACTGCCCCATGACCCAGCTCAGCCGGGGCCCCATTCCCCACGATTGGGGCCCTGGCCGGGACAGGTTGTGGGGCACTCCCCACAGTGCAGCAGAGTGGGGCCAGGGGTGAATTATTCACCCCTGCCCCTACGCCACTCTCTCCTGCACTGCAGGGGGTCTTGATCTGCCTCCCCTCCCAAGCCCAGGCAGTCAAAAGAAATTTACCTGCATGCTGGGCCAGCTGCGATCCTGGCATGCCCCTCTCCCCTAATCCAGCAGCCTGCAGCTGGGCTACCCTGGCATTTGTGGGGGCTGAGCTCCATTGGCACAACCCCCAACCCTTCTGCCACCTATGATGGCTACTCACTGCATATGAACAGAGATAAGGAAAAAGTATATGCCACTTTTAAAGGCAAAGCCATCTGGTCACAAATGCATGTTAACTAAATAAACAAGAGATGAAGTCTCTTCCTGAGAGAGCTACCTGAAATCTGGACATCAATGTGCAGCCTACCATTATCTTCAATCTCTGGCTCTCAGCTAGATTTACTCAGTACTAATATAGTAGAACCTGAGGAACATGGTTCCAATATATTGGGTACAGAAGGAACAGGTATTAATAGCACCAGTACTAAATGTTCAGTACATAGAGAGTGATGCCTACTAAAATTTGCAAGCTGTTCTTACCTTAATGACTGGTGCCTGGATGCCAGAAAAACCTTTTACACTGAGCCGAAGATAAGCGAGACAACTGCTAACTTATGCCTGCAGTCCAAACGCAACACAGGAAATGACTTGCGTCTGTCTGTTCATCTTGCAAGCAGCTCTTCCTACCCTCCTCTGTCATCAAGGACAGAATGGAGGCAGGTAATTGGGACTGGAGCCGCCTGCTCAGTATATCACAGGCAGTCTGGGTTAAATCACTTGCAAGGGAATTCATAGGCAGAGAATGAAGGTTTCCGATCTAGTGACACCCTTCTTTTGTGTGTCCAAGGATACTTGCATAAAGCACTTGAAGATGAACATTTAAACAGAGCTCTCTAGGTTAAGGATGTACAGAGAAGTGGCATATGAAATGCTGTTTAAATAAATAAATGACGATCCTGGAATCCCCATGTTTAAGCATCAGCAACGGTTCAAGCTGGAGAAAGGAGGTTGCGGGTTTTGGATGGCAAGAGTTTTGCTTCTGCCTTAACTACTGGAGTCCCTGCACAGAGACTTGGGGTTCTAACCTATAATTAAATGACTGAAAGAGGTTTGTTTTCTCCTGAGCCAATGGACAGAATGAAGATTAATTGAGAATGCTAACAAACTAACAGTAATGCTAGCAGAATACAGAAAGAAGCAGGCAAAGCAGTAGCATTTCTATATTGCTGCCACAGGCTGCAAAGAAGTAACCAGTCTGTCATTTAGGACCCCTCCATCCTTTTGCCTTTGGTCAGAGAAACAGCAAAGGTTTCCTGGGTACAGACAGACTCAACTAATCATAAGTTAGATTTTACAAGTATAGGACACAAGCAGAAAAAAGAAAAATTATATATATCCATGTAATCACTCAAAGAACTCAGACTTCTGTCTGAGGAGATCTGCAAACTCAGACACCAATACACTGGGTTTATTCTTGCTGTTCATGTTTCCAAGGTTTTTCCCCTTGCAACCTGAATGACTAGAAACAGTTAAAAAGAATGCAGCAAATTCCTTTATAAAGAGATTCTCTAGTCAGCAAGGCATCGAAGAGCAGTGATCAGCCCTTTTTTTTTTTTTGGACACTTCTATTCAGTTTAACTGATTCTTTGACAATAAACAAACAAACAAATAGTTTTATAGATAGTTAGGACAACTTTTTTCCCCACTGAAACATGGCACAGAACAGAAGATAAGACGCAATTAAATGAAGTCTCTAGTAGATGTTTCCACAATGAAGAGTGCTAGCTACTGATTACAAATATATCCTTAATCCCTGTAACAAAACCCTTTCAAAATTAAAACATCACTAAAATAGGTACAGGGTTTATTTAAAAGTTTTTCATATTCTTACAAAAATTACCAAAAACCAAAGTGCTTATGCAATGGAAACAAAATACTCACGATATTGTTTTAAAAGTTTATTGTAAATGTTTTTTTTTTTAAAAGGTATGTGTAGACTAATTTTGGCTCTTCAAAAACGTTGCTAAACAAAAGGAAGGGAAAATGTCAGCTTTGAAAGTCTGTGTTTGCAACTGATACACACATTAAACAATGGAATATATCTTTTTAAAATATAAGGCATCAAGTTTCAAATTACCACAAATAACAAAAGATTTCCATTGATCTCTTCTGTAAAATATTTATTAAATGAATATGCAAAACGTTGTATTTTCCTATGATAAGATCCCCCCCACACACACCCTCTCCCTATGTGTGTACTTAGGTTATACATGCCAGATGAGCATTTAAGTATCTTTATTACCAGACCTGGTTTGCAACTACTGCAAGATAAGCAAAGAATAACCCCTCCCACTCTTCTTCCTAGAAAAGAATGCAAATATGAGCACTTTTCTCCTTGCACGGGTGGAAGCAAGAAGTCAGTCTGGCAGGTCCCATGGATTTCTGGTTAGTCATTAATTCAAGTCTATTCTTTGCAAGTGTCAAAAGGATGCCAAGTAAGCAATATTTGAAGATTAAAACAATGGAAGTGCTAAAGATGTCACTATCTCAAGCCACCAAATGGCTCTGGAACTACATTCTATAGAAGTCACAATCTGTCACTCCTTCAAGGAAGAAATTAAAGCGCTTTATTAGGGAAAAAAAAGACTACAGAGTGGAGAGTGAGAAATAGATTTCAGAAATTCCTGTCATACACGAACATTTCCTTCCAAAGAGAAAAAGAAAACCAATTAAAAGTTAAAATAGTTTATAGGTAAATCTAAAACAGTTTAACCCCTCTTGAATTGCAATAATCTGCATCCTTTGAACCTTAGACAGAAGCTAGAGCTGACTAACAAAATAACGTGAAACAAAGGTTTCAAAGGAAAATAAAAAGTACATTTTTGCATCGTACTAATAAGAGTTAACCAAAAAGAAGGTTATTTTATTTGTGAGGAGGAAAGGAGGGAGGGTATTTAGTCAAACCTTTGTCCTACCACATCCAGTGCAATTCCAAACACTGTATTATGTATGAGTAATCAAGGATAACAGAAATAATTAGGTTTGTGTTGACTGCGCTTTGTTGTCTCATTTCTTTAAAAAAATTGTCAAAGAGCAATGTACTAGGTCATCATATTACAAGCAAATGAAGCACACAGACAACTAAAAGTAAAAATGTATTTGAGCCCATTAGTATTTCTATTTATGTATATCCGTCACCAAAAAAAAAAAAAATGTTTCTTACCTGTAACTACAATTCAAATAGGCTCTTTATGGATGCCAGAAAAATTAATCTAAACCAGTGATTCTCAACCTTGTTAGACTCATGGCACCCCTTGGAAAAAGCCAGCTGTTAGCTTTCATTCATTTTTTATTACAAAAAAAAAAATAAAAGAAATAAATAGAGCAATTCTTAATTGCAAAAGACACAGGAAGACCACAACAGGTCTTAACTGTTTTTGACACAATTAAATTCCTATTTGAAATATCTGGGTTTATTTTGTCAATTATGTCTAGGTGTTTCCAAACCTAATATATTAATACTGATCAGTACCCTATGACACCCTTAAGAAAACCAAGGGTGCCACAGCACCCTGGTTGAGAATCACTGATTTAGACAGTTGCACTTACCTGTAAATAACCTTTCTTCTAAGTATTAAGATCTTAGGGAAGGAGCCATGTTTCATGTGCCTGGACCCTAACAAAAATAATCACATTAATTCCCACTGCTGCAAGATTAACTTGCAGGACTAGTAATAAGGATCCTATATGACCAGGGTGGGCATTTATAATCGGCTGGAGGGCCACTTAGCACATTTTGGTGAGCTGTTAAGGACCGCAAGGGTAGTCCTGATCACCATCTTGGGACCATAAATCCCACCCCTAACTCATGACCTCTGCCACCAGAAGTCCCTCCCCTTACCCCCAGAAGTTCTCCTTTTGAGAATGGGGTTTGCCATCTTGGAACTGGACAGAAAACCAAATTATATACTAAAAGTCAAACATCTACAATAACATTTTAATTTATTTCAAAAACATTTGTCCTGATTCGTGTGCGTTTCTGTTGTGTATATAGAGATAATTTCTTAATAGCTCAAATGAAGTCTTATTCTTGCATATTGTGTGGGGGGTGGTATAGGTGGGGGGAGGGGGAGGGTGTGAGTTTGTGGCGGGGTCTAGGTAGATGTGGAGCAGGGTATGGGTTGGGACTTTGATGTCAATTTATTCTTTTATCCATCTATCCAATACAGACAGAAGAGAGTCACTGAAGCAGGTGATGGCATATGACACTGGTATAGGAACAGCTGAATGAACCTCGGATGTTATAAACCATGTTTTGTTCCACTGTTGACATGAACTGGGCACAGCTGGCATCTGAATCTGTGGCAAGACCTGGTGGCTTGGCAACAGCTAGATTTAGATAGTCTGTTACTGGAGAGACAATATTTGAGGTTGCAGGGCTACCTGTAAACCAGAACTGCCTTGTCCCCCAAAGATGCCTTGAGATAGTTGTAATTTCCGGGGGGGGGGGGGGGGGGGGGGGGCATTAATTGTGTGTCCAAGCCTCTCTATTTGTTAAATTATGAGGATGGATGGATGGATGGATGGATGGATGGATGGATGGATGGATGGATATGCTTCCCAACAGAGGCTCAGGGCAGCTTACAGCAGGGGAACAGAGTAACTTATAAAACAAGGGAAAAAAAAATAGGTGATGATCACAGGGATTCTGCTATGCTTAGCACAGGATTGGTTTTGTAGCAGGTAAGAGTGGAGTCCAGGTCTGGTGCTATTGATTTGAGTAGCTATGGTTTTGGGATTGCATTATAAGCATAGAAAGTTGTGCTCCAGAACTTTAAGGTGTGTACATGTAAATACAGATGACTAGTTTAACATGGTTATCATGACATCAAAAAAATCTCACAGAAAACAGGGGGCAGGGCAGAGATGCACCTTATAAACTAACTGAATCAGAAATGTATATGCTTTCCTGAGCAATAACTTACTTCATCATATGCTATGAAAGGACACGCACAGAGCAGACTATCAGACAGGGAAATCAATTTGCATACAATACAAATACAAACCATTATTTCATAGTTTCTTCTGCCTGACTTCAGACTAACACAACTACCTACCTTTCTCTGCTCAAACAGGAGCATAATTATATTACTCTGTATACTGGTTTGCTTCTCGGAGCTCAACCTGTTTGCAGAAGTACTAGATTTACAAGGGTGCATGTTGCTCTTCTCAGGGGAAGTGTCTTGGGGGAAAGTCAGTTTACTTTATCATTATAATGGACTTTTCCTGAAGTTATTAAAAGGGACCGAAGGGAATTACAGCTACTTCAACATCTCATCCCAAACCTTTATCTGTCAAAGTACATGTGCACAATCCTAACCATCACTGTGTCTTTAACAAACAGTAGAGAAGTTTGGTTACTATGTGCACTTAAGATTAAAGTTTAGACTGGGGCTAAACTTAAGCATGCATCTCTAACAATGTAAATTACCCCATGCATGTCCAAGTTATACCCTAAATATGTATGATAAACCCCAAAAAATTAAGAGCCAAAAGATAAACTTAAAAAGGAATCCAAACATATAAGATATTGAAATGCACAGGTAAGATAATCAGACCAAGGGTGGCCAGCCTCTGACACCAGGAGCTTGTGTGTGTGGCATACAGCAGATCAGAAGAGCAGGGAACACAGCAACAAATAAGCTTGTGGACAGCCTGGCGTGCAGAGAGCTGAAAGCAGAGTAATAGATGGGGCAGGTGAAGGGGATTTGGAATGGTACTGGGAGGGCGGTCCAGGGTTTACCTTGTTGCACACCTGCCAAAAAAGACTAACCCCAACTGACCTAGATCGCCTTATCCGAGTGGTATCACTACAGTATCATGTTGTTGCATTAATAAAAGGTTGACCTAAATTAGGTAAAATTGTTTTTTGCCATTCTCTTTCTTGCCTACCACCACAGTCACTTTCAGAATCATTTTTATGAATGGTAATTTTTGCTGTTATGTGTTATAAATCTGGCATATTACATGCCATGCCATAAAAAATTAATTGAAACACTGGATAAGTAAGCACAAAGCCATCACTTACACCAAATATTATAATCCTAGAAAACTAAAGGATGACTCCCTCTTCTCCCCATCCCCCCCAAATGGCACACAAGTACCATCTTTTTCCAAGACCCTCACAATGGCACAGCACTGATCAGGCAAGTTACCCATGAGCAGAGACATAGTTAGCCAAATTAGTCTGAAGGAGGGAGGCAGAGAGGCAGGGAGTTTTGGCAAGCTGTTGCAAGCCAGGCCAGCACTCCCTTCCCCCTCACTCCCCTGGACACCAATACTCCTTAAGTCAGGGGTGGCAAAATGCAGCCCATGGGCCAAATGCCACCTGCCAGGCCATTCTATCCAGTCCACAGGGCCTGTAAGAAATTTACAAAATTAATATTTATCTACCCCTGGCTGACTGTCATGTGACCCTCAATGGCTTGCCAAAACTCAGTAAATGGCCCTCTGCCCAAAATAATTGCCCACCCCTACCTTAAGTGATAAATTACTAGACAGTGCAGGGGCACTGGATAGAGTGGGCAGGTGGGGTCTCCATGGGGATCTTGGGCTGACCTCCAAAGGCAAGGCACACTTAGCCGGGCAGGTGGAATGAGGCCACGGGTGGGCAGAGAGGTGTTTGGGAACAGGAGAGGCAGGGCCTGACTGATCACGACCACATTAGGCTTTCCAAGTTGCCGGGCTATGCCACTCTGCAGCCATGCTATACCAGGGCTGCCTGTGCTGGGGAGGGGACAACAGGGGCCAGCACACGGGCATGCACTCCACCTCCCTCCTGGGTCAGGCCAGGAGAAGTTCCCAGTTCTGTCCCAGCTCCATGCTGTCACCACCCCATGGTCCTGGCCCCACCCACTTGTCCCCTCTCCCACCTGCCCATTTGAACATGCTCTGCCCATGATGGTCCTGGGACAGTCTTTATGGAGACCCCACCTGCCCACTTCTTCCAATGCACCTGGTGGTGAGTGAATGGTGGACAGCCTGGGGTGCCCAGGCAGCAGGGTCCAGTCCAGCAAGTGGTGGCAACAGGCAGCAGCAACAGCCAGAAGGCGCCATCATCACCAGGGTTGCCGGGAAGAGGAGTCAAGCCACTGTGCCACCCAAGCCTGCTGTGCGCCCACGGGAGGCCTGTACGCACTACAGCCCTGGCTGCATACCAAGCATGGGCCAGGTGGGGCCGAGTGACTGACCAGGAACTAAAATAAAATCCCTTGGCAACCCAGATCCAGCCCACAAGCCATATTTTGGCTCACGCTTGATCTATACCAATCCTGACCTGTGGGAAATTCATATTCCATCTCAAATAAGACAATTGCAATTAGCATAAACCTGAGCAAAATAGCAGGCTCTCAACAGTCTCCACCTTCTTCTTGAAGGATCAGGTTCTTAAAACTGCCTCCTCCCCTTCCTCATTTCAGTTCCCCTCGGGCCAAAGAAAACTTCTTGGTAGTAAAAATCTTAACAGTTTATGAAGTTTGATTACAAATTCTCGGTCAGCAATGAGAGGCCCTCTCTAGGAAAAGACACCAGGCTGTTCTTGCTTCATGAGTTTCCCCAATGAACATGCTTCTACAGTTGAGCAAGTGAAACCTAAAAAGAAAGGACAAACCAGACTGTGCCTCAGTAGCTGGCTGATCTAACCCAGCAGTGATTTCTAAACTAAAACACAATGTAGAAAGCTCCAGTTTTCTCTTATTGTTGTGTATGCCTACAGTCAATATAAGTGGGTCAAATGTTACTAGGCATTTTTTTTTAAATTAGCTTCTGGAGCAGAGGACAAAAACTTGAGCATATTGCAAGATATTCCAGCTACCATGCAAGTAAAAACTTTTCCCCTGTTAAAGAATAAGATCTTTTGTGGGCACACTGGTTTTGTTAGTGGAGTCTATCAGTGCCTCACTACAAAAGAAAAGGATATCAACATCTCAAAAGACAAGTAGACCCTCATTCACAAAAAAAGCCAAACCTACAACCCCTCCAAAAATAAAATAAAAATAAAACCACACAAACCTAAATTGGAACATCCACATTGGGTTTAATGCAATCATGCACTATCTTCACACTTGATTTATCTACCTCAATTGTCCTAAATATCCCCATTTAGATCAGCCCCTGAAAATTACTACTCAGCCTTAACCTGAATCTTTTGATTAAAACTCAGAAATTAAAAGAGAAAGACATACTGGCAATATCTGGAGTTCTCAGATTTTCTTGACCAGGGTCAATATAAATCTTAATTTTTTGATAAATTACTGGATTTATTAATGGTCTTGTTACCCAATTATGTAGATGGATGCTTACACATATAGATGCATACAGGGGTTATTCATCCGATTAAGGGAAGAGAGATTAGTCATCTTTACCAGGCGACTATCAGATTTAAGACAGAAACTGAGACTCACTGTGCTGACAGATAGGGTGTGTGCGTGTGGGGGGGCAGGAATTAAAAAAAAAAAAAAACAAACAAACAAAAATGCACTTTATCCGAAACAGTACCGGGTTACTTTGACCCGGCTCCACAGCGTCTGTAGAGATCAGGTGCTTCAACAGGGCTTTTTGGTGCTTTAGCTAAAGCTGATCCAATCAGCTATTAGATAAAAGTGCCAAAAAAGCCCCACTAAAGCATCTGATCTATACAGGCAGTGGGAAAGCTGGGTGCAACTCATGTGCTGCCTCTTCTGAGTGTGTGCAGGGAAGATGTTGAGTTTAAAGTAAAGCACTGGTTTTGGGGGTTGTTTTCCACATCTGCAAGCAGCTTGATTCAAAACTATACCTCAATGAATCTCAGCTACTTGGATCCCCATTAAAAAACACTGCCTCCAAGAACTTAAGCAGCCTGTTTGTAGATTAGAGAAGAGATAGCTGAAGAGCTGTTTAGAATCTCATTATTTCCAAGTCTGAAATTTCAAAGGAATGAGTAAGACCAAGAAATGCTATTTGGCAGGAAATGCTATAAAAAAAAAAAAAAATCTAACTTTTTTGGGTAGGCCTCTGTTTGAATAATCCACCTTCCCAAGTCATTATTTGTTCCCTCTCCAATGAGGTTGTCTTCCTCTCTGCCTCTCTCTATATCTTGATATCTAAACAAATAAGTTACATATTGAATTTTTTAAAAGTTGGATCATGTGTTACTGGCTACAAAAAAGTGGCAATAATCATTACAAGGCCTCAACTACATTTTGATAGATGTGGTTTCTTCCACAGACACAGAAAGAATAATTTTCTTATTTTGGACTAATTCAGTCAAGAGGTGAGAAATAGATTGGAAATTTAAAGACACCCCAGAACAAACATGAAAAACATGTCTCCTTCTAGTCTGTGAACACAGTGAGGGAAGGAATGATATCTACTAGCTGTAAAAGTTTAAGGGACAGTCTACATGAGGTGTGCTCAACCCCACCTGCAGGCCGAATGCAGCCTGTGGGGCCCCCCAGCTGCAAAACCTCTGGATCCATGGGGAACCCTAGACCCTGCATACTAGAGCAGTCACCAGATCTCACATGCAGGACTGGGTGGCACCAGACCACTGGGATCCAACCCTGGCATACAGGGGAAGGGTGCTGTCCTGGGTCCCCAGAGCCCAATCCCAGTGTACAAGGCAAGTTGGGGGCAGTGCTGAGCCCCAAGGCCCAATCCTGGCACACTAAGCTTGATCTGGCTCACAGTGGGTCACTCATCTAGCCTGCAGGGCCATAAGGTTAAGCACTTCTGATCTACGTAACTTAGACAACTGTCCCATTTTCAATAGACAGATGAACTGGAACTTATGTTTTAGTTTAGAACTTGCACTTAAACTTTTGAAAGTTTTTTCCAGACTAATCCCTTCTTCAATCAAATGTTTAGCTATACATGCGAAAGTTTGCAACAAAAGTTTAAATGTATTCAAGGGTTTAGGTTGTAGCTGTGTTGGTCTAAGGACATAGGCAGACAAGGTATTCAACACATTTATTCTGCTTAATAAAGATAAGTGTTTATGCAGTTACACATTAGGTTTCTACCATCCCAATGCAGATGCTGAACACAAAAGCATGAAAGAAGTTAATTATCTAGTAATAAACAGCATATTCACCATTACCTAATATAGCACCATTTTTACTAATAAAAAACTTAAACTATTAAGTTGCAATTGCTTAAGTAAATCTATTATAATCCCATCCTCCTAGATAGGAAAAAGATGTACCAAATTCACTGTAAAACCGAAACCTACATGTTTTTATGGTTATGTCAGCCAATGAAAATATACCTTCCTTTAGAAAAATAGCCAAAGCACAAGTAGAAAATTTGATTAAAATAATTTTTTTAAGTTGAAGCTTTCTACTCGGTAATTTAAATCATGATTTACATGGCTGATTTAAATGGTCTCAATTTAAAAATCAATGCACCCTGACTGTCCATCATAGTTACTTAAGGCAAGCGCCAGGACAGTAGAGCCATGGTTCCCAGCAATTATCAACACCTCTCTTAGCTGCAAATTAGCTTCTCCCATAACCCAGTGAGAAGGGAATTACAATAATTGAGCCTCAAGGTCACAAGAGCATGTATACTGTCACCAGCATGTTGCAAGATAAATAAAGCTATAGCCTGCACAAATTACATAGCTCAAAGCCACATTTTCAAACCACTTTCAAAATTATCTCTTCTCAACCTTGAAAAGAAAGCAACACTATTATTTCGGTATCATTTTTAACAAGATGGTACACTCCTTTCTGTGTCTTCTCAAGCTGAAGTGATTTATTTGCATGCTGAAAGTCAGTTTATTGGGGTGTTTTTTTTTTAAATTATCATCATTCCCCATCCACAGAAATGGATGTCCCAGACATGGGTCTGAAATATGACTTTCAGCTACAGCATTCGTGTAAGTTATACCATTATCTTAAGACAGCCCAACAGCAGCAACGCATGTTCTTGTAAGCTCAAGGTTCAGTTATTGTAATTCCCTTACCTAGATTATCAGGGAAGCTGATCTCCTTACAGCTTGTTCAGAATGCAGTAACACAACAGCTCAAATGCATGAACAATCAGTATCATAGTCAACCTGTTATGCATTCTTTAAATTGTCTGGTTATCAAATAACACCTAGAATTCAAACTACCCTTATTGCTTTGATGTGAATGGGACTGACCCTTGTTGCATTGGAGACCCCACCTCCAGGAACCTCCATTGAACGCTTTTGCATTCATATACCAACCTGTGTTTAGGGATTCTCTGTTCAGGCCAAAACTCCCTATGTGAAGGATGGTAAATGCACAGGCAGAAAGAGGGGCACAGGGCCAGTCTGCATCAGGCCCGAAGACCAGCCCCACAGGTCAGTCTGGTGCAGGTATCACATGCGATGTGTGCCCCAGATTGGCCCCATGTGCTGCTTGCAGCTCCTTAGCCACAGCCCAACACCCTGCATGTGGCACATACCAGCCCCAGCCCCTCAAGCTAAAGACTAGTCCATGGCCCTGTGTACTGTATCTGGCATGTGGGGTCAGTCTACGGGCCTGTTCCAGACCAGCCCTGGATCCAGTGTGCAGGGCCAGGACTTGACAACATATGCAGCAGGTGGCACCCATGCCAGAGTGGCCCTGCATGCTGTATCCAGCACATGTGGCTGGTCTGTGGACTCAGTCCAGATCAGCCACAGATCCAGTGTCCAGGGCTGGTCCAGCACAGGCACTACATGTCCCTGACCAGCCCAGTGCATGCTGACTCCAGTTCTCATGCCACATGCAACCTGAGCAAGATTGGCTTTGTACACTATGTGCAGAGTGCGAGTCCAAGGCCAAGGGCAGCACATACTGCACGTGGCACACAAATTAGTCTATAATGTGCAGACAGCACTGCAGGCCAGGTGGTAGGGCTCCATGAGACAACCCACAGGCTGGATCTGTATTTTTCATGCTCCTGCTGTACATGATTTGAGCTCCTGTGGAGATAGTTCTGATGTGAAACTCCCCCCACCTGAAATCCAGGTAATTTACACTTCTCAACTTAAGAAAAATACAAACTTTTTTCAAAGGTGTTTCCAAATTCTTTCCCCCATTTTACACTTTGTTTATCCATCTTCCTGTAACGGTTTTTTTGAGGTTCACAGGTTTTAGTTAAAGAAAAATTCTTTGCTTGATGTCCAGCATTCCAAGCACTTTTACAGGAGGTATCCTTTTCATAAAATTACATATAGTCTTCTTAGTCATGAAGAAGTATAAAAATTCCACATTCGTTCTATTTGTCAGCTGCTTTAACTACAAAAAGTCAATGTACTGTAGCACAGTGGGTTAGAGCAGTGCTAACAACACCAAGGTTGTGAGGCTCACAGCAGCCCCACAGCAGGCTGGTGTGAGGACACTTTCCACCCCTTCTGTTTAAGCTGTGTCACTATGAAGGAAGGAATGCAAAGCACGTGGGCCTGTGAAGATTGTGTGAATGAAGGAGCCCAAGTCTGTAGGGTTCAATCACTACTGCACCCCAGGGCATGCGCCATTCCCGCCTGCGTGTACCCCCAAAGATGTTTCTAGCTATCCCTGGGAGAACGCATACCCCCAGATAACAACCCCTGACCTAACCCATACATTACTAGATCCTTTCTTGGATATAGTCACTAGGGCTAGAGACAGAAGTTACACATAAACTGATCTAAGTGATCAGAAACTAGTTTAAACTTGTAACAGAACAGAAACTCAGTACACATAAATCAGTTTCAAAATGACTGAAACTGGTTTAAGATAAACCTGTTTGAATGTAGTATCAGACTTAACCAATTTAGTCAAAACAATGTATTACATTTCTGTCCCAGACCCCTTCCTAGTTCAATCAAGATAAATCACAGTCCTCCAGCATGCTTTGCAGCACTGGGCTGGGCTGGGCTGTGCTGTATGCTCCAGAGAGCAGGGCCGGCTCCATCCCTCGGCTCCCTAGCTGGCACAGTGAGGGTTGGCTCACTAGCCAGCTCACTGCCCCCCCCGTCAGGCAAGCCCCAGCTGGGGTCTGGGACCAGACAGTGAAGTTAAACTTACCTACTCCCAACTATAGAGCGGCCCTGACCTGCTGGCTTACTAGGTGCTGGCTGTGACTGTGGACTACAAATCCCAGAGGCACCTGGAAGTAGGAAGAAGTAACAACAAGCAACCCCGCAGAGTCCTGCTGCTCTGATTTTGGACTGAAAAAATCCCAAAGACCTCAAGAGCAGCAGGAAGAATAAGCAAGCACACAGCTCATGCTGTACTTATAGTTCTTCAGAGAAAGAACTATTCTTGTTCAAGCTTTTATGAACTCAATGCCACTACCTTCCCCTCTGCCTAGGCAGAGCATGGGCTGGGGCCTGGCCACACCCCCCTCCACTCCAGCAGGGAAGGGGGGGGTGGAGGAATCTTGGAGGGCTTCCATCCTCCCTCCCCTTTGGCAGTGGCTGGCAAGTGTGCTCTAGCACCCCCTGTTTCTGGCTTGAGCCACTGCAGTCATGTGGCTCCATTTCCTGAATCAAAAGTGAATGTGTGTTCATTTGTTTATCAGTTCAATCTGTTCAGTTTAGACTAACCTGCAAAGACTGAACCAATTCAGCCTCAGATTTTTTGACTGTCTATATTTAGCTCTATGCACAGTAAGCCACCATACAAAATTATGGTACATGGCCTCCTTGCACAGGTACTTAGTACATGGAAGCTTACTTTACTCTACACTAGTAACTTTGTGTAGAGGGAAGAGTATATAGTACACTGTAAATTCATATCCTAGCTTACTGAAAACTAAGCATCCTGTACAGACTAGCCAAAGGGCTAGCCCTTGTCTACACAAGTTTTACTGCTATAATTATACTGCAGTAATTAAAATGGTACAATCTCCCTAATATGCACACAATTACACCAGTATGAAGGTGTTCATATCTGTATGACTTATTCCAACATGTAAACACACACAATTATATCAACTCAAAACCAAAAGGTAAAGGAACAAAGTGGGAAAAGGAAAGAATATAGTGGGTAGATGGAAGAGAACAGAACAGAAAACAGGGATAAAAAGAGGAAAAAAAAAAAAAGAGATGAGCACGCTAAAATGATACATCTATTAAGACAAGAGAGATAAGTGGACTGAAGCCAGGAAAAAGAAAGATTAAATATAAGTAACAGTACACTTAAAAATGTTAAGGTTGATAGCAATATAATTGCAGTTTATAAATGTTTTATTCCTTTAAACTGTAGAGGCACACATGGACTTAATTTAAGCAAGAAGATTTAGTCTTCAGATTAGTAGGCAGTGGTGTTAGCTTTTCAAGCTCTATTTTACTTTAATATTAAACAGAACGTTGCTTCTCATGTTGTAATAAGCCTTGATATTTGAAAACGTACGACTCATCCCCTGCAGAATTTAGTTTCTACAGTACCTGCTGCTAGTGTTTCTACTAGACCCGTGTTTTTCAAACTCTTTCACAGAACCCCAGGGTTCTGACGGGTCATCAAGGGTTCTTTAAAGAGATCGGGGGTAATGGCAGAGCAGGCCAGGAGGCAGCAAGCCTCGTGGCTCCACATCAATCTTTAGAATATGAGTAGGTATTCCACTGCAGAAGTGATATAAAAGGGCTCTGTGACTTCAGGAAGTTTGGCAATGACAAGAGAAAAAACTATTTTACTGGATATTTTAGGGCAAAGATGGCCAGACTACAGCACCTGTATCATAAGTGGCATGGGTAGCTTGTACACATGGCAGGAGCACATTGGGGAGGGAACAGGCAGCACAGAAGCAGACAGAGCAGGGACACTGGGCAAGGAGCACAGTCTAGGGAGCAGAAAACAGAGCAGATCAGGCAGGGGGAAGGGAATCAGAGTGTCAGTTAAGGAGGGTGCAAGGATACATTGTAGCATACCTGAAAGAAAGGATGGCCTCCACTCTTTTAAAGAATAGCAGGGGTCAAACTCACAAGAGGTGCCAATCTGACTATACAACTTATCTCTATAGATCTCAGCTACTCAGAAATCCCCATTAACACCACTGCCTCCAAGAATTTAAGCAGTCTGTTTGTAGATTAGAGGAGATAGCTGAAGAGCTGCTTAGAATCTCATTACTTTCCAAGTCAGAAGTGTCAAAGGCACACAGGAAGGTATGACTGAGACCAAGGGAGACTATTTGTCCTTGGCATGAGGTGCTGTAAAGAACCATCCGACTAAACCTTTGTAGGTAGGCCTCTGTCTAAATAATCCAGACAGCCTTGTCGTATTAGGTGCTCCTTCCCAAGTCATTATTTTTTCCCTCTGTGATGAGGTTGTCTGATGTCTTTTTCAAGGTTGAGAGAAGAACCTTAAGAGAACCTTGTGAAACCTTTTCACAAGGTTTCTTCTTCCATCCCCAGCAATAAAAGGGCAGGTATACAATTTGGATTATTTAGATCCAATTTTTATTACATTGTTATATTTTATAATTATATTTTAATAATTTCAAACAGCTTTTACTTATAAATTCTTAAAGTGTTTAGTCTAGTCCCATCTTATTTTAACAAGTGGCTTCCTCTAAAATTAATCTGAAATGTATATAAATGAAAGCACACTACATCTACCACCTTTTGAGGCTGAAAGAAAAATTGTTTCAGTTATACACACAACTTTCCATTATACTATTTCTTTAATAACCAGAACAACCCGTTAACTACAAACATGCCAACTTTGAGTACTTAGAATAATTCACGTGTTACTTCTGGATGTATTGAATTTTGTATTTTTCCAGTTTGCACTCCTCCTCTCCTCCCTGACCCACCAAATACTGGATTCATATTAAGCTTGAATTCGACTGAAAGTGATGTCTGTTTTTATTATAAGGCTTAAAGGCCCTTTTCTATTTTGCAGATGGTAGAGAATGCTTTGTTTTCTCTGCTGACATTGCTACTATATCAAGAAGCTCTCCAAAAAGTTTTCCTCCTGAATAATTAGTGAAAGCTAATAAGTGCTTTGCATGAGAATCTGCTATCCAGAGCCTTAACCATAAGTGTCTCCTAGATACAGCTTTGGAGGTCACTGATCTCACACAGAACTTTAATGAATTCAATGATTCACTGAATACAAGATATGGGGTTGTTATCTTATTCAAACCTGGCTTTAGTTGTCAACTTCAGAACACAAGTTATCTTTCAGCTAATTTGTTTGTGCTAACAAGGCTCTGGGAAAAACACAGATGCTGCATGAGATTTTTTTTTTTTTTTTAAATGATGATAATTTGATTTCCCTAGTTTTTCTTCTGGGGGAAGTATCTTTCTTCCACCAATATAATTAATACCACATTAAAAACTTAGAGATTGCCCAAATTAGCTTTCCATATTAACCACAGTTTTTACTTTTCTTAACTCAGAACATCCATAGCTGCATATTAAATATAAAATATTACAGTGCTCAGATTGCATGATCAGGTATTCCAGAGTTAGAAAACGTAAGAATTGAAGTTGCACATGAACCTTTGCTTGGGTCCCTTATGTGCATGCATGGCTCATTCTTTAATTCTTTAGTTGCCTTTTTTGATCCATAATACTCTTCCTACCTCCAAGATGCATGCTACTTTCAGTGTAAAGTAAAAGAGGGGTTCATTAATTAGCAGCTATTTAATATTTCTGTTTATATGCAGTGTGCAACTCCAGGCTTTATTTATTAGGCATTACCCAACCCCTTCACTAAATAAAGAACTATTGATTTCCTTTTTTATGGTACTCATAACTACAGCATCTAAATACTTCACAGTCATTGCCAGATTTATCTTCACACCACCCCCAAGGTGGTATCAGTCTCAGGATGCAACAGGAAAATGAGATACCAAGTGCCCATTACCTTCAGGTTACCAACTCAAGTTGCCTAGGACAGTTTTCCAGAAAACCTGGTATTCTATGCAGCTCTTTACACATCCAAAATACAGCTTCATTTGATTTCACTTGCAGTTATGAGTGCCCAGCACTTCTCCAAGTCAGAAAGTAAGTGATTTAAGCCATGCATCTAAAAAAGAGATTAGGTCCACACACAGTGGGCACTTGTGAACATGACAACTTAATGACTTGACAGGCATTACAGAGAACTTGGTGGCAGATAATCGAGTATTGAAGAACTGAATTATCCGTTACTATATCCGTCACAGTATCTACCTTATTTACAAAACCACATTCACTCATCGTTTAGTCCCATCTCATTGACTATACTCTTTCTAACTCCCCAAAGAATGAAAGGTCACATTCACTTCAGAAAACTGTTGCTCCCTGAGCAATAACTATGACATGCAATGAAAAAGGCCAGGTTTCTATAAAAATTACAGTATGCGACCACCGTATTAAAGACTGGCTTATGATGTATACGCACAAGGGACCAATTAAGGTCACACAGGCAACCTTAATTCGGGCATTTTACAACTCGAGTGCTTCACTTTACAACCTCAGTGTTTTTAGTTAGTTCTGCAAATTCCTAAAGAGGGGTGTCCGCATACATGCGCGCACGTGTGTTAAAGGAAACTATTTTAGCAAACAAACCATCATGACTCTTACACACATTAGCAGCAGCACTGGAAGTTATGAATCCAGTGTCGATTTCTCCCACTTCACGTAAGGGAGTAACTGATGTCTTGAAAGGTAAAACTGTTAAAAGAGAACCAGGCAAGGGAAAGGGACAACACATCTTACCATTGGGTTTTGAAGTTAAGGGTTGACAGCAGATAAATGTTTCTATTTAATTCGAGTTCTGTTCTAGTTTCTGGAGAAAGCAGACTTTTTTAGCTTCAAATCATTCTGTCCCTGTATACTCTTCACCCTCCTTTGTTACTGTCCCCTTCAGTATTTCTCATTCTTTTGCTCTTGTTCTCATCCACTCCCTGAGCCTGCCTATCCCCGCTCCCCCCCCCCACAATCCATCTTCCACTCTGCCTGGGCATCTGCAATGGAAACAGGAAAAACAGGAAAATATTCCAGATTTCAGTTCTGGAATCCAATATCATATACAAGGAGCAGCTGCAAGGAAAGTTCAGCTCAGTCACTGAATTATATCTTACATGGGGCTCTCAAAGCAGAGCATGGTCAGTACAGAAATATTAGAATGTTATTGCCAGCCTCTAATAAACATTTTCTGAGCACGTTCAAACAGTGACAAATTCTTCTAAACACGGGTGGGTTTTTACAAACGATCCTAGGAAATGTCCTTGCTTTATATATCAAGTCACTGCTCTAAAACACATCAAGATGCTTGAGCTTCTTGGCAAAACTGCTACAGACATTTTTAAGCCCTTGCAACTTTGTTCTTAGATGTGGCCTGGCTATTGAGTAAGCATTCCCAAAAAGACTTAGCCCAAGGCAGACACCCAATATAAATTTCAGTCCAAACACTTTGGCAGGGTTGTAAGGAACTGAATAAACGGATCTTAATAGAAAGTGTTCAGCAGTCTTAACTAGAGGCATCACTGGCTACCTTGTATTACTATAAATAAAGTTCCCCATTTAGCCTTCTGCTTTTGTCTAACAAGTTCCATTTAGGTTTCAGAAATTCAGAGCAAAGGCTGAAACTTACTTTCCATTATAACTGGTATTCTGACTGATCTCTTCCTAATTTCACTAAAATTAAATATAAATCTGGTTCACATTTTACATTGAGAATTTCACTAGGAAGAGAATATTTTTCCATTATGCAGGAATATAAACAAGATAGTCAGACTATTTCTATTTTTTATTTAAAAAAAATACTGCAGTATTTTTCCTTTATGATAACCTGACCCAGAAACTAAAAACTGGATAAAATCCATTAGTCCTAATAATCAAGGTCTTTTGCCCCCCTGCAAATTTAACAATTGATACCCATAACTTTAGAAAGTCTATAAAGCCTAGCACAGACATTAGAGTAACTATACCAATTACTTTCTAGGTGATGCAAATATAGTATTGCCCAAATTCTAGTGTTAGTGATTTCTAGACTAGAAAAGAAGAAAAAGCTAAAGTCTGCAACCCAAGTAATTGAACATGTGACTTTTCAAAAAGCTCCAGATATCAGGCTGCAAAGAGGCATCGCGCTTATCTCAGGATAAGCCATTTTGCCCCAAGGACAAAGTGCAGTCACACAGCCGCCCATGTTCATTGTCCCAAGAAAAATCCTAAAAGTTTCCCAGATAAGATGTACTTTGAAATATCCTGGGATAAACTGTTACTACATCTGTACACTTATCCTGGGATTGCATCATTGAACCAATGGCAGAAAAGTCATTCAGACCACATTCAGTCACTCACTATACCCAAATTAGAAGGGCAATATGTGTACATTCCAGTCCGGGGATACTTTTCCCACCCCCCAGGACAAATGCAAGCATATCTTATCCAGGGACAGAGGTAATGTCTGTTCCTAGCCTCAATAAAGTTTTTCCAAAGTAAACTGTTCTCCCCTAAATCAGCCTCATAGTTCCAGAAAACCTGAAAAAACCTACAAGCATTACCTTCTGTTGCTTAAAAGCCAACATATATAATTGGTTTAGGTTTTATGAGGTCTCAGGAAGTTAACAGTGAATTGGTTACACTGCTCAAATAGGAAAATTTTCTTCACAATTGCAAGTACTAAAAATTTACATACATTAAAATAAAAACTTAGTTTCTGCAGAATCTGGCTTATTTTGAGACCAAAAAAAAAAAAAAATCAAAGCAGATTAATCGGGACCCTTGTCGGGGGGGGGGGGGGGGGCGGAGCCATGGCATGTGCCATAACTCTGCACTTGCAGGTCCTATAGTGTATATAATTGCTCAAGGAAAAGAACTTAAGAATAACTGTTTATTCTTGTAACACTCCAGGGGTAGAGAGAATGGGAAAGGAAGGTAAGTGAGTAAGAGCAAGAGCAAAAGCAAAATCAAAGAGTTGAGTATCAGTACTGAAATTGACTTTATATCTGAATCCAGCCTTCTGCTTGTGGATGCAGGTCTCATATAAAGTATCCACCACCAAAAAATAAAACACTAGACTAAGGAATCATATCATTTTATTCAATCAATAGCCTGTGGCAGAATTCTTTTTAAATGTTAAGTAAAATCATTACCATGAGGAGGATGGCAAAAGACTGTTAGTTCTCATCTCCGGCAAGGCTCCCCCATACAGCTCTCTCCCAAGAGACAAATAAAATTAGAACGTACAGTATTCCTAGCAACTACTTATGCAACGGAGGTCTATATTATCAAAAGCACCTTTGGTTTGTTAAACTCTGTAATGGAACATCTTCTCTAACTTGGGTTTTCCCTTTAGCTCCACTCCTATCTACACAAGTCCTCACTTGATCTGGTAATGTTTTTAAATCAGTCTAGCTAGCCTGGCTGTGGAACACAAGTTAGAGATGGGGGTACCTCTTTCATTCAGCTAAATAAGCCACCCATTTTGGTGATTGCAGCCTGCGTTCTTGCTACAGAGTGCTGATAACTAGAGAATACCTTCCCACAATTTCCCAGGGGAACTCAGGGGGTCAGACTGTTTTGCCTATCTTTAGAGGTAGGAACCAGAACAGCTCATCTTATTTAGGTTAAGGACCTGGTATGTTGCCCCCAAGAAATCTAAGCAATACACAGGTGAGAACAGCAACAGCGAGAAGACAATACATTTAATACAGTTTTGCCACACAGCTGCTCATTACATAGACTAGGTTGGGATTACTTGGACTAAATTGGGATAATCCATATATACATATCCAAATTAATTCTGAAATTATATAATCTCATATACCCTGAAATGTTAAGTGCCTAAGTCACTTATGTCCTAAATTGTTTACTTAAAATTCTCTCACACAGCAGCTACCCAATTGCTTTCAGCTTTGGCTCCTGTATAAATAGAAAAAATAAATACTGTGCGATCCCTGGAAGGCTTCTGGTACTGTCACTATCAAGGCAGACCTTGGAACCAACACCTTTGGTATGCTACCGTTTTACAAGTACTGGGTAGCCCAACAAAGCAATTCTTTTGCCTACTTCTCACTGACTCAATTTTGCCTTAATCTTCAGTCCACTAGGATAACAGCACCACCCCAAAACTATAGATGCAAGAAGGTCAGTTTGAAAAATGTTAAAAGCTGATTCTTAGGAATGATCCAGATCTATGGCATGTCTAAAAAGATACTATAAAAGCTTATATTTTCAAATATCACCTTTCTGTGCCCCCACTTTCATCCAGTGAAACCGCCTTTAAGTAAGTAAAATAAAACATTAATGTAAATGGAGGCAACATAATTAAATGTATGATCCAAGTTCAGCAGACTAGTTGCAGTCTGTCAGCTGACAGTTTCAAATTAAAATAAATAGATTTAATACCGCAACATATTAAAAATTTAAAACTCATTCTCATTGGCTTTTATAAAAATGAAGAATTTCTGCAGAAGCTTTTTGCATTTGTGACAGACATCAGTATTTATGCCCTAGTGAGCAAGAATGAACATTTACAGCAAGAAAGACCAATTTAAAGTCTACTTTACTTAGTGCCAATGTAATGGAGAAAATGGTATTAAATATTAATTCAATTCAAAAAGAATTGACCTGGAAGGATAATTATCTATTTAAATCCATGTTACCAACATGAAGCAGGCATATGAAGACACTTAAAGCTTCCAAAATTAAATGAATTCTCTATATTCATACGCCAATGTCACAACGCGGGGAGAGAAAAAGACCAATAACTGAGATATGGTTTAGCAAATCTAAACTCACCAAAAGATTTAAGAGTTTAATAGTTCCTACTTGTCACTAACAGGTTAATGGCAATAGTACTGTTGTATCCGCTTACTTGAATTCTGTCACTGAAGTTCATCAAAAATTCTGTTTAGGCTCATGCAGCAGCAACTTACAAGCATTTCTACTGCATATATGAAAGTCTTCACAGATTAGTCAAAGTTGTTTAACGCACCAGTTCTTCATTTCAAAGGAAGTACAAGTACAGTAGTTTGCTTACTACACTTGGGCAAGTAGTCATATAAAAAGGAACAGAGACCTCATATTCTATTGTCTTTCATACAGTGAAAAAAGAATTCTACCCAATAGTCTTTCACTAATACAAAGTGTTAGAAATTACAAAGACCTACAAGCATAATTAACTGGCAGTGAACAAAGCAAACACTGTACAGAAACAAAGCTATAGCAAGTTGTACCCATTTTGCTACTATATGCTGGAAGAGGAAACGCATAACTTAAACATTCAATAGGTGACATTAATTGAAAACAAACAAAAACAAAAAAAAGCGCTCTGAACCTTTTTTGCACCTGCTGACTGTTGAAAGTCCACATCTTGTAAATCTTTCACACAGTGAAAGTGTAAGCTTTGTAAGTGTAAGACAATTAAGTGTTTTCATATGCGCTGCTATCCTGAGCAGCAAGGACCCTCTTCTTGCCTGGACTCCAGCTACCTCTATAGTTCATGGATGTAAAAATAATGGATTTGTGATAGTAAGTGACAAGGCCCCCACATCTATGACAACAACAAAAGGATCTCTTAATCTAACTGACCGATTTGATGTAGAAATAAAATTACTGTGCATCAAAGAGAGGGAAGGAAGTAAAACAAAGTATTTCAAGTTATCTAGATGGCAATGAGGATTATAATTAATTTTAAGTGCATAATCTTGGCACTGCAACCAATGCACTTGCCTAGAACATACACTTAGCCAAACTCAGGGTAGACAGCACTCATTAACTACAACAATAGCATGCACTAAGCTATTTGCACCCAATTAAAGCTCTTTATTTGTTCCAGTTTCACCAGTTATAGACTTAAAGTATGCCACAAGTTAGACAGTGGTGCCCACAGTTCCTGTACACTTGAACTGTTTATGCACTGAACTGATTATACAGAAAATGAGTTGATTACAAATGAGAGAAAACAAAATGGGACCAGCATTTTGTGATACAGTTGAACAGATTATGAACTAGTCTGCTAGGAACCTCAGCAGTTCAGTGTGTTCCAAGGATGACCAACTCACAGACAGCATTGTAGTCAGATTTAAAAAATAGCAAGTAGATGTGGATTTAAATCCTCAAGTTGGACTGCCTAGATCATACATGTCCCAAATCCTAGGCACACGCTCTAACCTTTACTGTTAAGGCAAAGGTAGCAGCCTTCACTGTCACACGTTCCTACTTTAGAAGCAGAACTTCTGAAGTGATCAAAGGTACTTAATGTGCAACCTGAGTCAGGCAAATATGCTCCAGAACATGTATACCTCTTTCTGTACTCTGTATACAAGCACATAACCTCAGTCAAACTAGATCACATTTTGGAAGTGTTTCCACTGACTGCATAAGGTGCCTAAATATGGCCAAAGCGCATCACTCTCCTGTGATGCAGCACCTAGATTTTAGATGCTGACATGCTAATATGTAGGTCGTTCCAATGCAAAACTAGGTCTGGCCCTAAAATAATAGATGGAACTGTCATTTTAAACAGATACCTATACCTCTCTGCACTGTGAGGACTAGTACCCTACACTGGACAGTGAATTCAGGTGAAATAACTACCATAGTGCTTGTACGTTCTCCTGAACCACAAATTAAAAAAAAAATTCATCTTTAGTCTGCTCAAGAGTTATCAAGGTATATAGAGATTAATGGCTGCAGAAACAAATAAACCTGGATTTGAGGTTAAGATTGCATTAAAATTAATGCAATTAATGCAAATTAATGCTCAGAATATATTAATCTCTCTGAAAGCAGAAATCATCCATCCTCAGGACTACAAGACAAAGTTACCATTTAATAAAAGTTTTGGTTGGTTTTTTTTTTAAAGTTAACGTGAAGCATCTCTATTAATTTTGTCTTTGAACCAAAAAAAAAAATCAATTTAAAGGCAACAGAGATAGGCTTCTGCACTTCCAGTAAACAGTCCTCCAAGAATACATGCACCACCTTCCTGTTTCATATAAAATGTTATTACAGCATCTGGTAAAGACCAGAGATGCAATTAAGTGGCAGAATTTTGGAGTAGTAACCTAGATAAACTGCTTATTAGGACCTGTTGAAGGTACTTGAATCTTTTATTTTAACGTAGTCACGGTTCTGCTTCTACTTGTGAAAACATAAACAACTGAAACAGACATGAATGTTAACGTTTAAATTAGAGCTGAAAGAAACAGAAGTCCAGATGTAAATAGTATTTGGCAAAGGTGAGGGTTTTTTTGGTGAACGTTAAATTCAGTTATGGGGGGGCTGCATAGTTTTAGCCAAACCCAGGGAACTATATGTTCCTTTTTAAGACCGACTCATTTCAAGATGACACTTTCATTTGGAAATTGACCTACACTTTAAAAAACTTAAAATATGCCCCAAGCCTAACTAAAAGGTTTCACTCGGAGTTAAAAATTAAACTGCATTTATTCAGCCACCAAAACAAACATAAAACAGCTCCTGTTTTGAAGTAATCCAAATTGGTAGTAACCAAGGCTCTTTTTGGATAACTAGACACTACACAATACTATTAGGATCAAAAGCAAAGAACACATGAGGATTTTCAGACAACTGTATCTATTTAGGACAATTTACAACAAGTAATTTTCCTTCTAATACAGCTACTAGAATTTTTCATGAAAACCATTTAGCTCAAAGAACAGTGTCAGCTTAAGAACACCTTTCCACCTCTTTCTGAATGAAAGATTACTAACTGGTTTTTAGTTTTACTTCACGCAGAAGCTAACATACAAGTTGTTTCCCATGATCCAGTTTGTAAGACTTACTGTAACTTGAACACTAAAGTGCAAAACCCCAAAAAACAAACAAACCAACAGAAAAAAACTCAGAAGCAGGCATAGTAACTAAAAATCTAGTCATTTGTGACTGAATAGTTTGTGTCCCTTTTATACCCAATACAGTTTCTCAATTATTCAACCGCAAAAAAACTCAAAGGAAGAAGAGCAAAAGAAAGATAGCATAATGTAGCCATTTATTTCTATTGTCGCATACATCTGTACTACAAGGCAGACAAAAAATGAATTCAGTGTTCCAAGAAATTTATCACCTAGACCTCCGAGGTACAGATAGTTACCGTAGTATGCAACCATTGATCCTTCTGGATCACCGTGTTATGTGTGAGAGGTCACCAGGATCTTTGACGCATATGACTGGCAGAAGCATGGAGGAGTAGAGACTGGTCAGACCCTTTACCCCCTGCTTTACACCATTGAGACGGTATCCAAAGGCCAGACCAAATCTGGACATTCGGTGCCTCAATGGCTGTAATTACATGTGTCCACGAACTAAACCGGGTCTCTCACGTGGCTCACAAGGATTCTACCACTGAACCACAACAGCAGGTGATGAGACGCTAAAGAACAAGGGAAGCCTATGCTGTTCATACGCACACAAAGATAGAGCTGTTGTGGCAGGCACCACTAAGAAAGCAGGCCAAACCTTAAGGGACAAGGATAGGACTTGAATAGGCCTTGCAGAACTGTGTTTTGAGAAAAGATGTGGAGGAAGATGCTGACATGCAGATTAAGTTCAAAAAGGAGTTTTAGGCAGTCAGCTGCTGCACTAAAAAGTCACAGAAAATAAGAGAAGAGGCAGTTAAGTCAGTGCACCAGGTAGAATGACAAGTAAAAAGAAGACATGAGCAAAGACAAGGATGAGCTACAATTGGTTTGTACGTAAGTGTATGAGAAAAAGGTCAAGGAGCTCAAATACTTGTAGACAGCCATTGAAGAGATTTAACAACTAGATGTTGTTATAGGAGTAGGTAAAATAGAGGAGTTTCTCTGTTGCATGCCAGATGGAATAAAGGAAAACTAGACACCAGGGAAACCAAAAAGGAAGTTTTTTAAATGAAAAAGTAGCCAAAAGAAATAAAACGTTACAAAGGTAAACACATTTGTCTGATTCATTTGACCATTTGCCTCAAACCAATTCTTTTGAAAGCACCCAAATCAAAATTGGACCCAAACCCAGCTTTTTAAAAATGTATAAATTTTTTTCAGAAGAAAAGGCTTGTGCAATGTAGAAGCCTAAACTATCACTAAAGATTTGACAAGAGAAAGGCTTTTCACCCTCTTTTAACAGTCAGTTACTTGGGTCCCTTCGGACCTGCACAGGGAAGGGAGCGTAGGTTCCCAACACCCACAATAAGCACTCACATGCCACACTGGTGAACACAAGATCCTCAAGATAGACTGCAAAGAGTAGTCTCTGGCTTCACCCAGAGAACATATTAAAGATTAGGTTGGGGGGGAAGTTTTCCCATGCAGCAATTAAAAAAAAGCATCTTAAATATAATTAGACCTTTGCACTAGTATAGAAGCTTTAAATCAACGGTTAGACTATTACATAGCACTAAGCATGGAGTTATACCTTAAAACTACTTGGAGACTCAAATCTGGTCCAAAACATACCAGCTTGCATATTGAGCAGAACATTATGTTGGGATCTTCATGAACTGTCCACTGGTCTCTGGGTGAAGTTAAACTGTTGGTTATGACCTATAAAACTTTAAGTAGCCAGACCTCCTAAGTGGCTAGTATAGCTTAGCCACTTAGTATAGTGGCTAAACTATACTAGCACAACTGCAGTCAGGAGAAGCATCCAAGTTGGATCCATTTCCACTAATAAATACATTTAAAAAAAATAAAGTTAAAAAAAATAAATAAATAAATACCACATTTGGAGACCTTCTGGCCATGCAGCAAAATATTTTTACAACTATTTTAAAGAGAAGAAAAGGGTTTCTACAGATATCTGTTTGGTTGGGTTTCTGCTAAAATATTAAACGTTATTGGTTCTTGTTACATGAAAGGATGCGAGGGCACCATGAATACGGATGAATTGCTGTGTATGTTCTTAAACCTAAAGTTGTGAAAGCAATTTAGAGATATTAACTTCACAGCATTCCCACCTTAATGACAGAAAGACAAAGGCATGAAGAGGGCAGAGACAACCAGTGGCTCAGAGACTGTGGTTCAATGCCCTCAGCCAACTCTTCCTTCTTTATGAAGTTTCAGAAATGGGTAAACTTAGTTCCTTCAGTTCTTGCGTGCAATAACTCACATCTTAAAAGTGTACCAGTAACCAATTTAAAGTAAATATTCAGGACCAAGAAATTATATAGATCTGCAATTTATTGTACACTAGAAAGAAAAGGTTATAATTTATCACTTACACTGTTTGGAAATTTGTAACTGCATTAATACCTACTCCAAAAAGCTTGAAATTTCATTTTAGGAGACAGACGCTGTGAGACTAAATGACAGAAAAGGCTGTCATGCCTCTAGCTTCACTTACAAGTTGAGGTTTTTTTGCCATTTTCCCTAATCCACGAGTATCCTAATTAGCCCAGCGAGACAAAGAGACAGTTACTTCATGGGGCCGGTAACTATTTTCCCCCTTAGCAGATTATATGCAAAGAGAAGAGAGAGCTTTTTTTGTCCCTTCATCTTCCATCATAATCCTTTGGCAGCTAACAGCCTCCTGAAACACAACCCAGCTCGGAGAGAACACCTGCCTCCTGCTCCGCCAGGGGGAAAATGACAACAAAGTTGTGCTAAACCACTCCAGTTAAAAAGCCAACCAAAACTTCATCTTTTTCCCTCCCACACTTGAAACCTTGAAAGCCTGTATTTCAGGGTGCCCCCATCCACCTTTTTCATTCCTACCTGGGACATATTTTATGATCCTGGAGATTTCACAACAGCAGTCTCCCTATGCCCGATGAAAAGTGCTCATGCCGGAGAGCTTCCAGGGAACTTTGCTCCAACCACGACTCAATCTAATAAAAGAGATCGCATCTACCCAAGCAACCTTGCCAGCCATGTGACCATCTCTGCAACCTCCTCTGTCTGAGGAAGGGCACATATGCCCAAAACCTTCCAAAAAAAGAAACATTTTTTTCCTTGCAACTGTTTAGCTTGTCTAAGCCACCTATAGCACACTGACTGCTTGTCTTCTTAGACCAACACAGCAAATACCTTTAACACAGACTTAGGGCAAGTCACCAGAATGAGAAAAAAAAAATCATAGCGCCAACCAACTTTGTTTGTTTTTCTAGGCAGCGCCTTTACCCTGCACAGCTGAGCACAGCCCAAGGGAAGACAGTGCCATTCGCCAGTGAGACAAAACCAAGCGGAGGGGTGAGAAGATCCATGCCCAGGGCTACAAGGTGCCTCTGCCCCCAGCCCGCAGCACGAGCCGGGCAGGTGGCCGAGGCGGAGGAAACGGGACCGGCCCGACCCCGCCGGGGGCTGGGAGCCCCGCACCTGCGAGGGGCCCCGGCCCGGCCCGGCCCGGCCCAGCCCGGCTCGCCGCCGGCAGGGGGCGCGCGCCCGCCCGCCGGGCTGTTGTTGTCGCGCACGGGGGGATTTAAACGTCCTGCTGTCAATCACCCGCGCCCCCCCCGCCGCGCCTTTGTCTGCGGCCCCCGCCAGGCCCCGCCCGGGGGAGGGGGGGCAACAACTTCTGCCCAACGGCCGGGCGGGAAGGGGGGGCATTGTTGTGGCGGCCGGCCTGGCACGGCCCGCACCCACCTGCCGTGGAACCAGTCCTTGCAGATGTCGCACTCGATCATGAAACGGCTCACGTCGTAGGGCTCCCGGCACACACAGTACACAGGCGCCGCCGCCGCCGCTCCGGCCATCTTTAAAGAACTCCGGGACTAGCCCGAGCCACCCCCCCCGCCCCCGCGCGGCACCAATGGCAGCCGCGCGCGTGCGGAGCCCCCGAGCGCGCGGCGCGGGGCGGCGCCACAGCCGCCGCACAACACTGTCGGGGGGGGCAGCTCCACCTCCTCCTCCCCCCTGTGAAACCGGCCCCCGCACTGCGCCTGCGCCTCGGGCCCAGCCGCAGCGGATTGGAGGCCCCGAGCGCGGAGCACGTGCCGCAGCGCCCCCCTGCCCTCAACGGAACGGGTCAGGACGGGACGGGAAAGGAACGGACAGGCCTGGGTGCTTGGGAGGCGGGGCCACCGGGCCGCCCCGCCCCGGCCCGCCCCCTCCTCCGGAGCTGTCACGCGCGGGTGGGCGGGGGGAGGGAGGCGGAAGCGCGGGGTGTTGTGAGGACACAGAGAAAGAGCTGGAGCCGGCGCTGCCGCCTTATGTAACCCCGCGGGGGGCCGCCGCCGCCGGCCGGAAACTGCCGACGGCCTCCGACTGCGCCCGAAGCGCCCCACGTTGTTTTTCACCTCTCCGGGACAGGGCGCCGGGGTTGGCGGCGCACACACACACAGACACATGTACGTTGTCGGCCCACCCCCCCAGGCGGTTGTCATACACACACACACACGCGCGCGCGCGCGGGAGGCGGTTGTCAGCCAGACACCTGGAGTGCAGGATTCCTCCCCCAGCCCTTACACGAGTCCCCTGTTACCCGCGATGCGATTGCCTACTGACCCTGCAATAAATGTTAGACTGGCCACTTGGGTAAAGTAATTATCACGCCATAAAAAGAACCGGCTGCTCTAAAAAAGCCAACCCAGCTACAAAGTTTGTGCTTGACAGCGTGTAGCACCTCTGTCCGTGGCTGGTTTCTATCCCACTTTCATATGAATGTGTAGCCGGGCCGGTAGAGAGGCAGGTCGTGCCCTCCCCGGGCAGCGAGGCAGAGAAGACAGGGTGGGGAGGGACACGTGGCCACTCTTCCCCCTCGTGCAATGGACTGCACAGTCCCACCATGGGACACGAGGGCCCAGCCGCTGCATCTAGGTGAAGTGCAAAAGCTTCTACAAGCACAAATAGCTCATTCCCCATACCCACCCCACCACCCCCAGGGCCATAGTCTAGGGTAGGGTCCTGAAGGTGTCAAATAGCACCTACAAAATACACAGCTGCTGTTTCACTGTCCTAGTTCAGGACTTTATTTGTGCTTGGGAAGTCACTGCCATCCCATCCTGAAGGGAAGCTTTCAATTAAGCCTGGTGCCATCAGGCCTCTTGTGTCATTCCCAAAGGAGAAAGTGGGCCTGGCCCACTGCCTACTCTCCCCCACAGAAAGGCCTGCAACTTCTGCAGTCCCTCCTAAGTCACCTCAAGACCCAACGAGCCATGGTAGAGATCATTGTCACATCAAGGGATGGCCAACACCTATGATGCTCCTGCTAAATACCAGTGAGACTAACCACCTTCCAAAGGAAGCTGAAGGACTTCACAGGCCCAGGAAGGTCACTGCCACCTCCCTGTCATTTATCAAGCATTTTTTTTTCCTTTGTCATACACAGAAATTAGATAATATACATCAATTTTAAAATCCTCAGCTCACGCTACACCTCCATTTTCCAATAAGGTACAAAAATCCATCTTTCCTTCTGTCTGGATTTTATAAGCAGCACCTGATTGTTATCCAGAGAAGTCTGATAATTATACAGCCCTGGCTGACACCAAGCACTTTGGCTTTCTTCCTGATATAATCTTAATGTTTTTCTTAATCTTTTCTTTCTAGGGCAAAGAAAAGCTGTTACAGTTTATGAAAGATCCTGGGTTTGGGGTTTTTTGTTTGTTTGCTTTTCGGTTGGTTGGTTGGATTTGTTTTGTTTTTGAATCAGTGCATAGGATCCCTCCCTCACTCCCCAGAAACCATACACTGGAGGAAGAGTGCAAATTTCTGTGGTGTGTTCATAATGCTTCAGATTGCCTAATATCTCAGGAAACCATTTGAAATAGGAGGAAGTTATAGGAGAAAGTAGTATACAGTGTATGGTCTGGAATAAGTTTCAGAGAAGCAGCAGCAAAACAGAGGACGCTTTGGATGGATGTGTTTGCTTTAAGCGCACAGGGTTTTACAATATTTCATACAATTTAAGAACTGCAACAACACAATGAGTCGCTCAATATTAATCTAAAAAAAACTTATAAGTTGGAGGCCCATAAGCATGGTTTGGGTATATGTTATGTTACAAGACAGTATATTTTCAAATAAAAAAACCTCTTAGAACCTCAGAAAATACAGCACAACGGTTGCAATCCTCAAAAAAGCTGCATAGATGCTCCTTACTCTGCTCCCACGTACAGATGCCATGTGAAAATCTGAAACTTTGTTGAAACTCCCATCCTGGGGAGTGCAGATGTCCAGAGCTGAGTGCTAACAACAAGTAGCAAAGACAAACACATATACAGGGTCAAGCAAACAGAACTGAAGGAGATGATGTCTGGGAAGCTCCGGATCTTATTTTCTCCACCCAGGGAAACTCTTCCACCCTGTTTGCGGAAGGGAGACTAACCTCTGCCGAACCACCTGAAGCTCGTCAGTGGCACCTGCCTGGGGAATGTCTAATGCTTCCCCTCGATCATGAAGTGGCTCACTTTGTAGGGCTCCCCGCACATGCAGTACAGGGGCATACTCCTCTCCTATGCAAGAGGAAAGGCTTAGGGTGGTATTGTTTATTGGACCAACTGTATAGTTGGGATGGAGTTAGGCAAGCTTTTGAATGCAAGACGTTCTTCATCGGGGCCCCTAGTGAAGAATGTCTTACGTTCATATCTTGTCTAATTCGATCCCAACTATACAGTTGATCCAATAAAGGATAACACCCCAAGAAAGCCTTGCCGCTTGCATAATTCCTGGACCATCACAGCTACAATATTCCTCTCCTATGTCACCGAACAGATCATAAACACAATATCCAGTCATCGGTTCTTAGTGGCTGCTAGGAGCCAAGGGGTCCTGTTTATTTCTTCTGCGTATGGAACTTGGAGAGACTCAAAGGAATATTTTCCTAAACTGTCACACTATTATTTGTTCATCATGTGGGTTCAATGAAATTGGCTGAGGAACCAAGGAGGAATCATGGAAAAATCAATGAAACAACATTATCTTTGTGCATGTTTTGGAGAGCTCACAAGGCCAAGTGGGATTGTTTTAACTCCTCAAACCACAACTGGATCATTATAGGGCTATAATGAGTTTGGAAAAACCCTTTCCTTTAGAGGTCTGTAACAACTGAGGCATATCTGATTTATAAGGACCTAGAGAAGCTTATTGCTTTTGTGGTGTTGGGCTGGTCTGATAATAGTTAAACTGTTCTTTGTTAAAATGACTAATGGTTGTAACTGTTGTTACATATGTTTTCAGAGTTATTCCATACCATACAGTTATCCTTGATTTCATAGCACAGAAGGAACATTGACAGCTGATATGTCACTCTGGGGAAGCAATATTTCGCTTAAATCCAGATATTTCAGCCCCCGTGGAATCACCTGTTTCCTACAGTTGTTACCATTCTGTCAGTGAAGCACTCAGAAAATCCCAGAAAGTATTTTTATTAGCCTTGCTTTTCCATCTGCTTGCAAAACCAATTTTTTCAGTCTGCTAGTAGGCAGCTGGAGTCTCAAGAGGGCTGTGGATTATGATCCTACTATGGCGACCTACCCCCTTGGTCTTTTCTTCCATGCTAATTATAGAAAGTTAACAGTATGGTAATAATAATAAAATGTGCTGCAGTGCCAACTACTAATACTACTACTATAAGTATGAATAACATAAAATAGCCATCAGTTCAACCTTTTGTTTTGCATCCCATGTCATATACAACAAGAACCTATAAAAATCTTTTGTTCAGCTAAGGAAAATTACAGAATAAATATCTTCAGGCTGTTATCATAAAGCAAGGTAATGCTAACATTTACATAGGGTGGCAGACCTTGATTATGGTGATGCCAGAGAAGAAACTGGGCAGCAAAGTAATTTTAAGCAAACAACAACAAAAGAGAAAATCATGTTTCTTGGTAATCAGAACTAATGACAAGGTAAATACAGGAAAAGGATAAGACATATTAACAAAACAGCAGTGTAAAGTTGTAAGCCTCAGATTTGGATCTTTTTACAAAACATGCAGCACATGAAGATGTTTTTAAAATGGTTTCCCTGGCTATGTCCAGTGCTCAGCATCCAGCATAGCTGTTCACTGAAGATTTCAGTGGGAGCAGGGCAGGAGCAGCCCTGGGACTCCCCCCCCAGCTCACTTTCTAGGGCTCAGACTCCACAGGGGCCCCAGGTATCCAGGGCCATGAGGAAGTGGAGCCACCAGTGTGCCTTCCAGCTCCAGCCTGAACAGCTCAAACTAGAGGCAGCCATGGGACTGATCAAGTGAGGAGACGGTGGGAGAGAAGGGCTTGTGCAAGAAGCTGGAGGTTGCAGCTACCCCTGTGGTGTTGGTTGCATCTGCTTCACCCCCCTTTTCAAAATCCTAGCTGTCTATACCAGAGATTCCCACTCTCAGTTGTCTCTCCAGCACCTTCTAAAACTAGCTTTGCTCAAATTGTTCAATAAGGTTGACAACATGTTAGGAACCCAGCAGTTGGGACGCTGTCACCGGAACTCCCTGAAATAAAAAGCAAATGTTATGTAGCAGAAGACTGTGTGCATGGGGGCCTTCATCCGCATCCTGTGCGGGAAGAGGGATGCACCACCATGAAACTGGGGCCACACAGGTGCACAGTACAGTAGTGACAGAGAGAGCACACAGTGCAGCAAGAGGCTGTCCACATAGCATGCAGTCCTGGGGACCCTGTGGCTCATCCTGCTGTGGCCTACAGGCATGTGGCCCACAGGGCACTCGGCCCACAACTTTTCACATGCCATAGGCTAGCTGATCCTTAATCAAGTCAAGGTCAGGATTTTTCTGATCCTAAATCTGTTTCTTCCTGGTTTAGGGTGGGCTGAAGTTTAGAACCACCCCCCCCCCCCAAATGTAGTCACCATCAAGGCAAAGAGCTCTGTATGTGGAAACTAGCTAGCCCCTCTTGGTCCTTCAGGAAAGGGACTGTGGGGGGGACACCATAAATTGATTTACCAGAATATAGCTGCATAATGTTAATTTATTGTGTGGGGGGAGTGGTCAGCATTTATTGCTGGGGTGGTATCAACTGGGGTCCAGTTCAGCCAATGATAGACAATAGTCTTGGAGCTTAAACAGCAGAAAACCAGGCAAGCCTCATATTAACCCAAGCAGTATAGTTTAGCACTTAGCAGAAAACCCTGCTATCCTACCCTTTGCTACAACATCGACTTTACAAACTTTAGAGGCCCCCTAGCAACTCCACAGGGTTTTTATAAGGGACCTAGCTACAACTTTAACTGTGAAAAGACTATCATGCAAATTTAGGGCTGTTGCGTACTACTGCACATGGTATCTCCTTGCTCCTGTTATTGTAACTTAGGATAAGAAGATAATGCTGTCTAAATCCGATTTGTAGTTACTTTCTGAAGGATTGGGGGGAGGGGTGATGAAAGAGGGAGAAAGTAGTTTATTTTCGGGGGGGGGGGGGGAAATCAAAGGAGGCATAAAATATTCCCAGCTACCTCTAGCTCTGCTCTTTCACAGATATCTTCTCTCTGTCAGATTCCAACTAAACAAGCTACATAATTCATGAATATTCAGCAGCTTAAAGAAGGCAAAGATCATACAATAAATGACTTACAAAAACCCACCTTCAATAAATGTACTTATCAGCACTGATATTTAACAATTTTATTAAATACACATTACAAATATAATTGCAGGACAACAATGTACAAAAAAAGTCTGAGCAAATATGTTAAGCAAACTAGATGTGGTCCTTAGATGGGATTTGATCTTCCAATCGCTTATGCATGTATTTTATTCACAGCAGAAAAGTAAACAATGAAAGTGTGTACAGAATTTAGGCCTTATGCCTCTAGATCAGTGGTGCCCAACCTTTTTGCCTGGCAGGCTGGATGGACAGTGCCTTGTTTTGTCTTCAGGCCAAATCCAGGTCGCAGTCCTGATCTGGTGCCCAGGTTAGGCATGGTAAAGCCCAATCCAGCCATATGGGAGGAAAGGGGAGGGGGCATGGCTCAGGCCCAGGGGGTGGCAGTGAGGGGAGGGGTTGTGGCCCAGCCCTGACCCAGCCTTGTCAGGGTTGGGAAGGGGGCAAGGCTGGGCCCCACAGAGGAGGGGGTGGTGCACGGCCCCAATGAGTGGCAGGAAGGGAGGAGGGAGCCCGATTCAGCTCCAACCAGGCCTTGCAGAAGGCAATTTGGAAGTGAGGGAAGGTGGTGGTATTGCCACAGCTCCCTTGCTGCCACATTTCCTGACCCATGGGGAGTCCCACACACCAGATGCCATAGCTCTGCAGGCTGGAGGTTGAGCACCCCTGCTCTAGATAGTAGTGCTGGGGATTGGCAAGAAACACTGATTACACATAAATATTGCAGCATGGTAGTAAGCCATGTTAATTTGAAATCAGGCAAAAGGCAGGGCAGGCAGAGACTAAGTGGTTCAGACAGGCATAAGCTTTTGTAGGTGATAGCCTACTTTGTCAGATCTGGCCAAGTAGTTGGTCACCTATAAACAATGAAGATGATCTATTGAGTAAATTAAGAGGTAGATTAATAGAGAGGTAGATTAATAACTGGGAACATTAAATAGAATTAGTAAAATCAAGAATTATGGACCTTTTTCAGAAAACAAAATTTATTTTTATATTTCCAGGGAAAAGTTGAAAGAATTCATTGGCCTAAATCATTTTCCAAAGTATGTTTGCACACTTCACAGCATTTTTCCCACTTTTCATCATTTTTCAAACCCATTTTACTTTAAGCAGCCAGAAAGCAAGGAAAGGCTCTGAAATAAGAACTTTTCCTGATCTTAGCATGAAAATACCCAAAGTATATCCAGAACTGACAGTGTGATCTTTGCATCTGCAGAGAAAATACTGAGTCATGTTGTCAACCCACACAAATCTAATGAACATAAAAGCAGCACAAGGATTCAAGATTCACCCACTCATCATTTGAAGAAAATACCAATCATTCAGCCATGCCTCATGCTTCACAGACCTTCAGAAAATACCCAGCACACAAAAACACTCACCCACATTCTGCCTACACACTGCTTGAAAACAGCAATGCCATTTAAAACTCATTCAGTATAAATCTTGATTGTGTTTGGTAGGTATGCTTTAGAGGTGGTGACTTAAAGCTCTAGCCAAAAATTAGCTAGTTAGTTGCACACTCATATGATAGTAAAACAAAAATCTTGAAGTGTCAGAGAGGAAGGCAAGGCAAACAAAGTGAGAGATGGTACAAGATTTACTGAACTCCTTAGGGAAAAGTCTGAAAATATTCTGTACTTCAATACCCAGAAGAACTGGCAAATTATGAAACAATGGTAAAATGTAGTTTAAAAGCCCACATTTTTCAGTTACCCACAGTGCCAGGAGCTGGGTTCCTGAACTGAAGTGTCAGTATTAAAGGCAACATGATGGACATACATCAGTTTGGTAGCTTTCCAGTTCTGCAAGTCTTTGATCACACGCCAGGATTTGACCAGTAAATAATTAATAAGGAAAATGACTTTTCTTTCTACCTCTTCCTAAGGATAATACTACTTTAATGTTATCCTAGCAGCAAGTTTCCTCTGTTCTTAGAACAAATTCTTCCTCCATTAATGGCAGAAGTTTACTGAAATATTGATGAGTAACTGTTGTTCTGTACAAGCCACTTCCGGCTTGTGATGGAAAGGAAGCAGCTGCTTCTTGGAGGACAGCAGAACTGCACAACCTTTGCACCTCGGAAGGCTGCACTGAAAACTTGTCTGGAGCTCAACCCTACAACTAATTTATAACTTCTTCTATTTAGCATGTTTTTAATCAGAACAAAAGGCATCCAGCTGCGTTTTAATTACAGAATCCTGTAAGCATGAACAGTTTCACAGAATACATAGAAAGACAGAATGCGTCTTCAGGGCAGCACAGAAAGGATCATTACCAGAAAGACTGGCACTGCTTTTCTAAAATCAACTTCTTGACAGTTAGCTTTTTTGATCAAGAACCACATGCATTATGAAGATGAAAGGCTAAGACGGTAGTCCAGCAATAGCAGTGTTTTGATTAGCTCAGATTCAGGACAGAAAACAGACTGTTCACAAATCCAAGATACATCCAAATAAGCATGTACAAAATAAGCCCTCTCCCAGAATTCTGTTCTGGTCACTAAGCAAGAAAAATGTTTCCATAGTGGAACATGTACCAGAAGCAATTAACATTCTAAAAGAGTTGACTCAATGTGATACTTGACCTCCAATCCTCTGGTTTTGGGCGAAAGCAAGAGTATGTTTTCTTCTTGGAAACATCTGAATAGTAGAACAAATTAATCTTATCTTGAAGTTTTGTGGTTCATTCACCAAAAAGACACACATATTTCTTTCATATTATTGGTGTCTTGTAAAGTGGAGAAGGTCATCTGGCTAAACCTGTCCCTGGGAGAAAAGCTGCTTGTTCCAGGTATCCTCTGTTGAGCCAGCTGCTGGCAATGCTCTCGTTCTCCCTCCACTCCACTCCCTGGAATCTGCAACTCTAGACTCTTCTTTAGACTCCCCTGGCAGCTGCAACTGAAGCAGGCCACTGCTGCTTCAACTTGTCATACCCTGGGCAAACAGGTTTCAAGTTCTAATACTCTCAAGTACACAGAAGTCAGACAGCTGTTGAAAATCTCCAATTCTGCAGAATCAGAGAAGTAGGGTTCAAAGGGACCTTCAGAGATCATCTAGAGGTCCAACCCCCTGAGACAGGATCATCTCTATCTAACCCATCCTAAACCATCCGTAATCTAACATCTTAGTACAACTACCATAAATCCTGACACAACATAAGATGTAACCTTTGCCACAACTACACCTTCCACAAGTAGAACAAGGAGACCATGGCAACATCCTGTAAAAGGTTTGGTAAAAGATTGTTAATGTATGATCAAGAATTCCCACATAGAGAGCCACCCCCTCTGCTACAGAGGAAGGCAGAAAAAACTGCAATCCATACCAATCTGACAATAGGGTTAAAATGTTCAGACAGATAGTATTCAGCCTCACAACAAGTTACAGGACGGACCTTCTATAATGTTCCCAAGCCAGGGGTAGCTGTCATCTAGCCTAACTGCTGACAATGTAGCATTCAACCATCATGAGCCCAAACCCCCAAATCATAAGCATGATTTAAAAAATAAATAAATAAAAGCGTTAAAATAATGTCTTTTTCAGGCTTTATGGCTCACACTTTCAAACTCTTCCCTGCCAGGAACTTGTCTTCAGTGACATAGCAAGGGTGGGGAGGGCGAGTGGGGCAACCGCCCGAGGCGCTGAAGCGAAGGGGTGCCAACAGGTGCTGCAGAGTCGGGGCGGGGTGCATGATGGGGCCGTGAACAGCTTGTCTTTTTTGGGGGGGGGAGGGCGGGGGGGGATGGAAGAGGGTGGCTCCCGCTGCTGCATGCACTCCCAGGCAAGCATGAAGGGGAGTGTGCACCCCCCTGATCTGTGTGTGGGGTGAAGGCAGGCTGTCACTGCAGGCTTTGCCCCGGGTGCCAAACTTCCTTGCCACGGTACTGTTCATCTTGTAAGTAAAAGCTGATATTTGGATACCATCCCATGATATCAGTAACTGAGGCTTTAAAAAGAAAAGGCAGCATCAAATACCACAAGGCTTGTGATAAAATTGTGAGGGCTGGCAGCCTTGCGCTACTCGTTGCCTACCAGCTGCTCTTCCTGTTTTTGCCATACTCCTCTCACCCCCACAGAGTGACAGTGCAATTGAGGGCAGCCTCCAGTTTGGGGGCTGTGTGATCTGACAGAACAGTCATTTCCATCTCTAATTTCTGTGCTGATTTTCTTATGGAAGAAGCAGCAGCCAATCTTTAACAGCTTTTTTATTGCCATTCAAACATTGCATAACACAGCCATCGGAGCCTGCTGTAAGTTTCTGCCAGCCAGGGCCTGTCCTGTCCCCTCCAGCCTACACCCTTCTTTCTAAAATGGAGGCTGGTGATTGGTCTCTGCAGTCACACCCCATAGCCTTACATAACAAGAGCAGTTGCTACACAAACTCTTTGGTATCCAGTAACATGGGATAAGCACTTTGGGCCAGATCCAGAGCTGATGAAAGTTGTCATACGTCCATTGGCTTTAATGCAGTTATGCTCATTTAAACCAGCTTAGGACCTGGTACATTACATAAATACTTCTATTTACATCGTTACCAGTGAAATTGCTAAAGCTGAGTCTTACATTACCCTTGTTAGGTTTCAGAGTCAACACTTGCCTTAATGGCTAAAGAGGGTTTCTATTTCTAAGAGCTATTTTTCATTCTGCATGCAGATCTGCAAAACACAAATCAGAATATATCAAAATTGATTTAGAACACCTTGACGACAGCCCTCTATCCTACAAATACTTACATGCATATTTACATTTACTACTGTGTATTCAATAGACTGCTCTCCATAATAAAGTTAGGCATATGCATGTGTGTTCAGGATTAGGGCCTTAGTCCTTTTTTCCTTTCCATCTGGGGAAAGCCCATGAGCCAGCTTGCTCACTTCAAAGTCCACCTGCCCCAGAGTTTGCACATCTGTGTCTTTTATATGAAACGGAAGCTGTGGAAAGGTTTCATTCAACCCACATTTTTTTTTTTTTAATCTTCTAATGGAAAGTAGCTCCTTCTCCCAAATATTTTTCCTTATTGTATAAATTCCTAATTCTGACAGGAAAAAACCTATAAATAGTTATTTCTGCAGTTATTTCAGTTTTCAATTTATTAATGGGAAGGGGGGGAAATTCATGAATAAATCCAAAATTTTGTTGCCAGAGACACAGAATACTGTCAATATTGTTTGCAAAATGCTTGGTACCATAGTTATTTTCTAAAAAAGGGTTTGGAAAACCTACTTATGTTTTCTGTAAGAAATACAATCTGATGCCCCAGGTGCCAGCATTCAGGAGCTTTGCCCTGGATGCCTCTCCCAGCAGGCAGCACCCCCTCTGTTGTCATCCTTTTTCCATATTATTCCTTCTGCTACCCTCCCTCCCCCATGCACATTTGTTCCCCATACTGGAACAGCTCCCTGAGGAGATTAGAGAGAGAGTGTGTTTGGGGATGGGAAAATAGGAGAGAGAATCTAATGAATTTGCAAACTATCCCATATGTAGCACGGCATTTACTATCAAGGACTTGGTGATTATGACTTTAGCCTGTGTTCTTTGTTTAACTTTTTATTTTGTCATTACCATACATACCACCTTTAACAAAGTTTATTCATAACCTGCATTTGTTCCTTTTACAGAGGACCAGTTGGTATTTGGTTAACCTCTTATCCCTATCTGGTTATTTGTTCTGTTCACATTCCAAACTGGGTCACCATACAACAGTATAAAAACTGCTTTATCCTGGTTGCAAGCTCTTATTTCTTTTCACACTGGAGCAATTTCCCACACTTTATATTTCCATGCCACTAGCGTTAGGGAATTAAGCATTTTCATTTGCACACGAGACATTTTTTGGAACCAGTTTATTGCAATCAGACTGCAATTGCTGTTGTACTGAGACACATCATGTTTACAAAGCTACCTGCTTAGCGTCTTCCTTGTGCAGTCTAATACATCAGGGAAGACTGGAAACGAGCAGCACGTGCATTGTATTGTGATTGGCAGTTTCCTCCTCATATTGCCGTGGAAACGCGGACACCTTTATTAGGCAGGAAGTTCAGGCATTGGGGAAAGGTGCAAAGTGCCATGATAGATTAGGGAAGGCGATGGTGGCTGAGACAGCAGTGGTGGAAGCAGCTGTAGCAGCCACCATCCCAGATGCAGCAGACAATGGCATCATCCTCATTCCAGGCCTACACAGTAGCCCCAGAGGGCTGGAGTGAATAAAATCAAATGCCTGGTGACAGGCTGGGGAATCTATTAACATGCATCTGCTAGAGCCTGTCACCAGACTCCTCCCTTGTGCTCCACTCACCTGCCTGTCTCACCCTTGGCAGACAGCAGCAGCAGGGACAAAGGACCAAGAGAGGACTGCAGCAACTGACAAAGAGGGAGGGAGGGAGGCAATAGCTAGCAATAGAGCTAATCTCTCAGCCTTTACCTCTTGTGGGCTAAACTGGAGTGTAGGGAATATCTGAAGTCCTCGAGTAAAGAGTCTGGGATGGAAGATGCTCGTCTGTAGTATCTGGGGCATCTGAACCCCAAGATCTCTGGGCTTGGGCCTGCATGTAGGATGCCTGCCAATGGATTTGGGAGTATCTGAAGTCCCAGGGGGATAGGTCTGGGATGAAGGATGCTTGCTGGTTGTAGCACTAGACATGGTGATTAGAACAATCAAGTTCTGCCTACTCAACATGGTTTTTGTAACGATTGAGTTCTGCTCAATCTATATGATTTGGAACTTATTTGGCTAATTTGATCTGGAACACAAAATATATTATTAATGCTAATAATAATAATAATAATAATCATTAAAAAAAAACCTCTCAGCCTTTACCTGGCAGGAGAGACACCATAATCAAGTGGGTGATTTTCCCAGGGTGAGGCCTGTCCATTGCACTCTGGGCAGGGTGACCCCTATGATTTTCCCATGGCGGTGGTGCCAGAGTGAGCTCTATCTAGGGTGACAACCTTTTCAAAATGGAAAGGCAGGACACATGGCTACTTCCTTTCACCACTGGGGGCACGGCCGGAGCAGAGCCAAGCCAGGGTGGATGCGGGCTGGCTGCTGCAGGCTCAGAGCTCCCTGCCCTGCTGCCTTTCCCCCAGGAGCTCCACGCTGGCCACATGCCCCCTGCCTACCCAGCAACAGCAGGGGGTACAACTGCACACTGCCACTCCCGCTGCTGCTGAGTGGGCAAGGGGTGCCTCACCATGGCGGCGCAGCCAGGGGTTCCTGTGGGAGGGCAGCAGAGTGGGGAGACCTGAGGCCACAGCAAGCAGCCTGCATTCTCCCCTGCCCTGTTTCATAAATCTGGGGAGGCACATGTCCCTCCATGCCCCTCCCCCTGGGATTGCACACAGCAGCAGCAGCAAGCCCCACCCCCGAATGAACAGCCTGTGACTTCATCCCACTCCATGCCCCGGCCCCAGGCCTCATGCACCGCCTTGGCTGGGCAGTACCCCCAGGTCCAGCCCCACACCCAAACCCACTCTCTCCCTCACTGTGGGGGCCTCGATTCCTCCTATGCTCCCTCGCCCTATAGACTTACCTGCAAGGGGCTGCTTTCCACCCTGCCTGACTGTATTCCTGGCTACATGCATGCGTGCAGGTGTACACATGCACGTAACGCCCTCTGCATCCCGCTCCTGGCAGCCCTCCACAGCCTGGAATGCTACTAGCCTGCAAGGGGAACCTGCCATTTCCCACATTTTTATGCAGCAAACAGAAAACCTGGATTCTCCTGCATGATACGGTAAATCCAGGACAAATGATGTCTCAGAATCATGCAGCCTGGGACCGGAACTTGATGTTCCCATTCTGGGACTGTCCCATCCAGTTAACAATGGGTGGTCACCCTAGATCTGTCCCTGCGAGTTTCCCCAAATGTGGGAAACTCAATTACACAATTTTGTGGCAATGGGAGACTGCTTTCTTGCTTTCCCCCTGACTTGCTCCCCAGCCTTTTGGCTAGGAGCAAGCGAGACTAGGGGTCTTCCAAACCCCAGGATCTCTGGGCCCTGGGCTTACATGTAGGATGCTTACCACAGAGTTGGGGAGTATCTGAAGCCCCAGACTGCTGGGTCTGGGAAGAAAGATACTTGCCCAGTGAGAGAGCCACACAGACTTGAACAATTGAGCTCTGCCCAGTTGACATTTGGAACCTGACTGTTGGGCTTGGCCAAAAGAATTCAGCACTGATTTGGCCCTTCAAACAACATTTAAATAAATACAAAAAATAAATCTCTTACATATGACTGAAGCCGGTGGAGAGTCAGGATCTGCAACAGCAACCCTATTTAGACAGGACAAGCTGAGGAAGAAGAAGAAATAATAATATCTTGGTCTCTTAGCTAAGATCAAGTGAAACTGGGGGCACCTGAATCCCAAGGCCTCTGGGCTTGAGGCTTGCACGCTGGATGCCTGCCTGGATTTGGGGAGCATTGAAGGCCGCAAACTGATGGGTCTGGGAGGAAGATATTTGCCAGGTGGTAGAGCCTCACAGACCTGATGATTGAGCTTTGCTCAGTTGAATTTTGGAACTTGACTATTGGGCTTTGCCCAGTTGAATTTGGAAATGATTTGGCCTTGAACAACATTAAAAAAATCTATTTGCTAAGAGTTTTAAGGAATGCCTGTTTTACTTCGTTGCTTTGAATCTTCTGTGTTCCTAAGCTGCAGGTCTTAAAACTGCAGTGAGGCAAATGCAGAAGTTTGCAAACTTCTCAAAGGGTTTTCTTTAGCCACAGAAGAGGTATCCTGGGCCACGGGCCACAAGTTTCCCTATACAGTGCCAAGGTACTTCAGTTTTGTTCAGGTCAGACCCACCAGCCCAGCATGGATAAGGCACGTCAGTTTCCAGAGCCAATGGCGCATAAGGCAATGATGGAACCAGTACTCCATCTACCTGCCTTTGGTTTCAAATGACCAGCCAACAGTTAAAAGCTGAGTTGACTGAGGTGGCATTTAAAAAAAGTCCAAAGAGAGATCTGGCTTGGCCTCTCTGGATTTGTAGCAAGACATCTTAATCACTCTGCTACTGCACCAAAAGAAGCAGTGTTAAACAGTTTGAACATTTTGCATGTACTGACCAGTTCTTAAATATTATAAAGCCACCTGTCTGAGCACTTCCCATAAATTCATAAATTGATCTTTCCGTTGTCCCTGGGAGGTCAGGGAAGAGATATAATCCCTATGTCACTGAGGCACACAGGCACTCAGGGTAAGACTGCAGAATGGATAGGCATGCTTGTTTTGGCTTAAATCAAGGCAGCATGACCAGGGTTTGAATAGAGGGAGGGAGAAAAAGGAGCTACTGCTCCAGTCTGCCCTCTGTTTATGGGCCAACAAGTAGCCAGAGGCATCATTTCACCTAACACTAGCCACAGACCCAACCCCATCAGATTCTTGTCTCCCGTGCAAGGTGCACTCCATCCCCAGAAGAACAGCTCCTGCCCAGGGCAACACCCTGCCCCGATTGGAAGCTCCCAAGGGATTCCATGTACTGGGGCAAGGGGAAGGCCTGCCTCAGGGCTGTACCTTACCTCAAAAGATCCCATCTACTCTGCTGGATACCGACATTGGCAAAGACATGATGGCCCAGGTTGGTGATCTGAGCACACTCTGGTCCTGTTTGGTCTTACTTGCACAAAAACCTTTTCTTCTGAGTTTTCACAGGTATTGTTACCTAGGCTAGGTAGATTAAAGCTAGTTGCATATAACCAAGCATGCTATAAGGCAGCACACCTGCAAGTGGAGGGCAGGCATGCCGTGATTAGTCCAAGGCCCCCCCCACATACACACACAGAAAGTCTATGGCAGAACAGGAAATAGAGCACAGATCCTTGAGTCCAAGTGCAAAACATTAATTGCAAGGCCATCCCGAGGGATGAGTGTCTGGCTGCAAAATGACAGTAATCTCTCAAGGCTAGAGTAGGCTTTTGCATACTATGTGATCACTAAGGTCCCAGACCTGCAGACACTTAATTCTTTGATGTCTTCATTCACTTACGTTAATGGCACTACTAACATGAGTGAACTTATGACATGCCTAAGTGTTTGCAACACTTGAGCTTCGTATAACCATTAGAGTTAATGGGAAAGACCTGAAACAAGAATGTTCTCATCTCAATAGAAAATCCCACTCCTTAAAAAATTTACGGCACCTGATACAATGCATCACCTACATTACTGAATAAGAGGAACATTCATTCTTCAGGATCACCTCTCATGAGGCATCAGCTTTGAGGGTTTTATGAGAGAGGTCAGTGCATTGGAATGGAATACAGGCTACCTCTTTTATGTAGACTGTGGGAGGTGTCCACAGAGAAAAGGACTCATGCCATGGATTAAGGAGGATAGAGTGGGAGCTGGTTTATTTAAACAATATCTAGTTCCTTAAAATTAAAACTGATTTATAGAAATTGTTTTGCACGCAAGTATGATTTTTTTTCTGTAGTTTTCTTATGCTAAACCCTGTAAACCAGACTCAGAAATTCTTATCTAAAGATGAGACTACTTACCAGTTTTTAATTACTTAAAATATATTTTTAAATAATCCGTAAAATTTAAACAAACAACAAAGCTAGACCCTTTCATTTGACACGTGAAAACTTCCCATAAGAACTGCCTAAAAGAAGGTAGTAGAATGTTGTTTCAAAATAAACTTTGTTAAAATTCTGTTTCCACGCCCTGCCGCATTAAGAGGGAACACAAATAATGATCTACAAGCAGAATGTGTTTCCTACAAAATGGGTTTTAAACTTTACCGTGAAATATCAGCAGTCCATGCAAAGCACATTTAAGTGCATCCAAGATTTCCAGTGAAGTCAATGGGTGTTTGTCATACTCCAGGAATGCAGGATTATTAAAACTGATTAGAGTTGTAGAAGTTACGTGACAGTTTCTAGAGCAGGGATGGGGAAAATACTGCCTGCAGGTCAGATCTGGCCTTCAGTGGGTCCCTCAACCCCACTCAGCCCAGGATCAAGGGCAGTGCGGGCCCTGATGCATGCGGTGGATGGACTCTGCTTCCCAGCAGCCCCCGCAGTCGCATCTCATTCTGCCTGCCTGCTGCTGCCAGTGCCTCTGCTGCCGCTCCTGGACCTGGCACATCCTTCCCGCACCCACTACTGGAAGTGCCAGAAAGAGCAAGGCAGGCAGGTGGGGTCTTCATGGAAACTGGCGCAGGACCTCTGCGGGAAGGGTGCACTTGGCCAGGCAGATAGGTTGGGGCCACAGGTGGGTAAGAAGTGGCGTCTAGGTGCCAGGGCTGGAATCACATGGTGGTGAGAGCATGGGGCTGGGACCCAGGGCAGAGCTGCAATCTGCTCCCCACCTATCCCTGCCCATGGAACCAGCACCCATTGCAGGGACGTGCAACAGATTGTGGCTCTGCTCTGCGCCCCAGTCCCACATTGTCGCTACCTTGTGATCCTGGCCCCGTTTCCCCAAGTCCTGCTCCCAGACACCGCTCCCCACCCATCTGTAATCGCATTCCATCCACACAGCCAAGTGTGCCCTGTCCATGGGCATCCCAGGCTGTAGAGACCTTGCCCACCCACTCCATCCAGTGCCTCTGACGGTGGGTGCGGGATAGACTGGCTCAGGGCCAGATAGGATCAACTGCCCCTTCCCCGCTGCACTGGGCCAGGTCAGCAACCCTCCCCACACAGCCCGTAACAGCTCACCAAAACTTGTTATGCAGCCCTCCAGCCCAGGTAACTGCCCACCCCTGTTCTAGAGACTCCAACTGAAATGGCAACCCACAGTGTGTCATCACACACACATTGTAAGTGAGAGTACTGGCCCAAACAGACAAACAAAGGGCAAGAGGTGAAGTGCCTTGCCAAAGGTTATACAGCAAGTCAGTGGCAGAGTATGGAATAGATCCAAGGCCTTCTGCTTCTAATCCAGTGTCCCATCCATTAGATCACACTATTTCAAGTAACAGGTCAAACCCTAAAAACAAACATGCCTGTTAAAGCATTACTGTCCTTCCATTTCTGCCCCAGGCCTTGTTCTCTCTATAGCAACCTAGCATATCCAAAAGCAGCACTTCTTTTCTGCAGCTAAAGGAGGAGAAGGGAAATCTGTCAGCAAGGCTGCAACAACCCAAAGCGGATCAGGTAAATCAGCTATAAGAGCAGACAACAAAATCTGATGAGACCAAGTGGTTACCTGCATAAAGTATGTTCCTTAAAAAAGTAGTTATAATGGGTGCAGTGTTTTAAAAAGTAAGGAACAAACTATTCTAGTCTGGTGATCCAAGTTATGCACGTATTTCATTACAAGGCCCTTCTTAGGGCCTGTACCAAATTATTAAAAAGATAGTCTGGGGAAAGCATGATTCCTCTACCCAACCTGTACCTGCCAACAAACATTTGGTTGATAACCTTCCATTTACACTGTAAGTTGATCTTGTTTATTTACTAGCCAAAGTAGCCAGCTTCTGCTACTACTGGAGTCACTTACATCAGCCAGTGTATCCAATGCATGCGTCACTGGATCCCTTTTTTCTCACAACAAAACAGCTTTGCGCCTCATTAAAGCTTGAAACAGCCCATGGTTTCAGCAGGAAATTCTCTGTGTAAAAGGCAGTGTTGTTTGGTTTTGAATTAAATGAGTGGGTTTCTCAGGCCTGGAAATGCTGTACATTTTTAATGGGTCCTTTATGGGAGAGCTGGAAGCTAGCCCTGAACAAAATAATGTTTCAAGTGTCCTAATCCAGAGAGAGAGAAGCATTCAGCAAAATATGTCACTTGGAAAATTAATGTCCCTGCCAGTGGACAAGCAGGGATGGGCAACTGAGCCCGCACTGATCTTAGCATCAGATGAGGCTGAACAGACTGTTTCTCCCAGGAGCCCACTATTGTCATGTGCAAGAAGCCAGCTGCGATTCCTGTAGTCAGTAACTTAACGGTTCATTAAGTTTTCACAGGCTAGTTTGCTCTGCCTTAGAAATTCAGAACCAAGGTTCCAATATTTGATTTCCTACTCCAATGTCTATGTAAAGCACTTGCCATTAATGACTCCTTAATAGATGGAAGGAAAGAGAATAGTTTGGCCATACTTATAATTTGGCTATCCCACTACTTGATCAAATAGATCAGATACCTAAGTTGCTCATGTGAGAGAGTGCATACACATTGTGTGCTACATTTACTTTTCTCCACAGTAAAACCAGAGGTCACACATGACACACAGTCTTATGCCAGTTTCAGTCATTCCACTCCAGAGTAACATTACTCCTCAGAAAGTGAGAAGTAACCATATACCAGAATACTGGTTGTGTGTCCACTTCTCTACTCTGTTTCATCCTGGGATAGCCATTTGTTCAATACAAACCACTTCCCCTCCACATTGTGGCCAGTTGCTGTAGTAGCATGCGCTGTAAGAAACCATCTTGAGAAAGCTCCTTACTATGTAGTAAAAATGTACTATACAGTAAAATCCAGGATAAATTACTCCATGACAATTGGTTTGTGTGTCCACAACTTAGAGAGAGAGAGAGAGAGAGAGAGAGAGAGAGAGAGAGAGAGAATGAACACACATAAACATGTTGCCTTTTAGTATCCAAATAGTGCATCAAGTTAGAATACAAGTGTCTCCAAAAAGCATTTCTGATCATGTCACACTCTACAGCTGCTGCCTGCAGAGAATATAAACCCTCATACTACTACAGAACTGTCAAAGTTTCCTGAATTAACACAACAGGATTTACATACCTACTAGGTGTTGTGAGGTTTCATTACTAATATTTGTAAGACAGAGTTCCTCAGATGCTAAGTGCAAAGCATTGTTTTCATTTACCTTTTTCCCAGATAACCTCAGCAATGTGCATGGACATATTTGAATGATTCAGAGACACAGATCATATACAAAACAAGGAATAAAAGAATGGTGATGTAAGGGAACTGAAGCCCATGTAGATCATGGGTACCTGCATCTTCCTTGTACTGTACCTAATGAGAATATAGATCATTAACAAGATGACTAAAACTTACCCCCAACCTGGATGGTGAATCTGGGCCTCACTAGCCTTATTAACCAAACCAAGTAAAAAGACACTAGTTCAGCTGCTGATCAGTTAGGATAGAAACACTAAGGGAGGGAGCTGTGAACTTGATATTAAATGAGAAACACTAAGGCTCCTAAGTAGACATTAATGTGACCAAGCAAATGGTATCTGAGGAATTTTAGGCCCAAACCCAAGAATTGTGTCCTGCCATGCACATCTGACCTGGCAGGACACAAGATCTTTGGAACTGGGGATACAATTGTGACCTGATAAAATTTATGACTGCCAGGATGCCAATCGCACTGGTGCATCCTAGCATTGGGAAACCTGTTCCCTGATTCTAGGCTGTACTGGTGTGCCTTTCAACAGGGAGGGGTAGCTCCTGTTCTGGTTGCCTCCAAGAATTGGGTGGGTGATAATTCCAGGCCCCAGGTGCCCACAGGATCAGGCATAGGGCAGCTGTATACCTGACCCTGTGGCAACTCGCATTCTATCCTGGCAATCATCTGGTTTTCAGGATGGGGCAGTGGCAAAGGCAACCCTGAATCTGGGATACAAGCACAATGCAAACCAGCCACAAAGATGTTCCATGTTATAGGACTAGTTTGCCATTGTATTGCACCATAAATTGGCTGAATGTGTGGCATGTTACAATTTATGTCGCAATTAACCCAGTCATTGTGCCATAAGCGTAATGTCTGACAGGGCTTTTGGTGTGTGGGGAGGCAATCAGACAATCAAAGCTAACTTTATGCATGAGTGGAGGTCCTGACAGATCAGAGAGCTAACAAGGATTCAAGTTTTGAGTACTGGCTTCTACCTAGGTAGAACTATCTACCAAACACTTGGTTATTATAACCTTTTAGGACCTTGATAAGAAGGGGCTAGTGTAGTTTAGCCCAAGTTCCTGTTCTCCCACAGAATTGATGTGGGCTTCTTCTTTAGGCTGTTAGGGGAGAAACAGAATGCAGGATGAGTCCATTACCTTCAAACCACTTCAGCACCCAAGGGCAATGTTCTGTCACTCCTACTCATTAATTTCAATAAGCCTACTCATGGGACAAGGTACCACTCAGAATGAGTCACATTAGGAGTTGTTAGGCCTTAATTCTCAGCAGATGTCCAAGGTTTCTTTAGGGAGTACAATATTGTTCCAATGCTATGTTGTCTCTTAATTTTATTAAGCTCTCCAGACTCATCACCTTCAGCTCTGCAAATGCCTGAGTTCAGGCACTTGCAAACAACTACACTTTAATTACATAATTACAGACCAGTTATCAAACACTATGTTATTGCATTATTTTCCTATGGACTTGCAACCAACCACATTCTAAAGGGACATCTGTGCTTCATTTATTATGCATCTTTTGCACAAAACAGCTTATATGGATCATTTTTATCTAGCTAGCATATACAGATTAGTAAGCACCTCTCCAGTATACTACATGTGTGTGCCCAAGCTTATATAAAAGTATTGATATTGAGGGAGTACATAGGCATGTTATTAAAAAAAAGCTCCTTGCAACATGTATACACAGAAGGTCAGATTGAAAGATGTGCATGTAACTTTAACATAGACATTTCCCAGTCCTAGAGAGTTGAACCAAGTAAACCAATGTTCATTTAACAGCTTCTTGACAGAATAGTTATGCTCAAGTATCATTTACTTTGGACTCACTAAGGGCCATGGCCTTAGTTCTATTTAAATTGGATGCTAATTGGAATTATTGCTATTAAGATGGTGCCAATGTCTACTTCCAAGCCCTTAGGCACACATAAGTGGACTTCTAATCACTCTTAATCAACTGCCAGGTCTGGGGGAAAAGACTCAGAGTTCTGTACTTTATGTGTATTCTTAATGGGATCATTTATAACATGTTCATCACAATTTTAATTGTACTTTGGGTCTGCGGGAACATACCATCCCTTCTCCCCCACACTTGTAATGAAAAATAGAAATCAGAGCCAGAAGCTTACAACTCTACAGCCACATGCCAGGATAGACAGTAATTGGGCAAGGGGGCAAATAATTAGATGGTGGTTAAGAGGGATTTGTTTGCTTGGAATGAGAAGAAGAGAGAAAAACTGACCTAAAATAAAGATGTTGCATCTGAAAACTGAATGGGAAGAGAGGATACTGCTAGACAATTCAGAAGACACTGAAGACAAGAAAGACGAAACTAATCTGAGGGTCCTGAAAGCTTCAGCCCTTTCAACATAAAGAACTGCCAATTCTACCCAGAGATAAAAAAAAAGACTGCCAGGGTTCTGCCCAAGCTAGATGCCTCTTAGGATATAAGGAGTAAGGGGGAGGAGGGAGAGAAGACATACCCTTTGGCTGGGTTAATTTACAAGTTAAAAGGTGATTTGCACAAGAAAAAACACCCCTGTTATTATCTTCCTTGGTTTTGCATGGATAAAGAATACCTGAAATATTTTCATTTGCAAAAAGTGGGATGGCTCTGCCTTTATGCTGTGCCCAAGAACACTGCAGGGAAGTGCTCTGCCCACAGCATTCCAGGTTCTGGATGAGGCAGTGGCGCCAGTGTACAGCAGCTTTGAGTGCAGGTCATACCTGTATTCTCTAGCTCCCCATCTCACCTATGTTTTTTGAAACACATTCAGGACCACTCCAAGTCCTGACTGGAGCCTTGGATTTGGCATGCGCCGAGTAGAAGCGAGTGGGCAGGGCCTGCTTTTTTTGGCATTGGTCCTGGACATGGTACAGAGATGGTATACATGTGCCAGAGCATCTTATACTATCAAATCATACCTTGCCTAGCTTAAAAGACTTATAATGAATCAAAAATTACTTAACTGATGACAGAACAAGAGGAAGTTGAGTAATTGAAGAGAAATTTTAATGTAGCCCTGAATTAGTTTTAACATCTTTTGACCTTCCATTACTAAAATTGTTAAAATTAAATACTCTGCCTCCTCACTTGAGATATGGAGGCATGAGCGCTTACAATATACAGGTATATGTCATTATTTTAATCTGTTTTTATATAGTATCTTGTCTTTTATTGTAAGCTGCCTGGAGCCATTTTTGGGAAGGACAACCTTTCCATAACAGCAGGCCAAATTAACACCATTCTGTCCAATGGTGGGCCAGAGGCCATTAAATGACCCATTCTTGCACAAAAAATACTAACAGCAGGATATAGGAATCAGCTGTGCTTGGCAGGCCAGATAAAAATATCTTTGCAGGCTAGATTTGGTCTGCAGGCCAGAGGTTGCCAACCCATTCTAGAACATGAAGAAAATTCTTTTTCTAGCACAGGCTTACATGACTTGAGGTTATGTATAATTTGGATTTGGCTCTGCTTTTCTGCATTGTAACACTTACTGAAGGCAGTAGTCAACACAAATGAATTATTGTGGCCACCTGCTCTCTTTAAGTATTCATGTGAACAGTGGTAACTTTACTACAGGATTGTCAGAGAAACAACAGGAGGGGCTAACAGAAAATGGGACTATACTTAGGGAAACATCTCTAGAAGGTAACTACTGGCCCACCATAATCCTTTAAGAGGTGAGAAACAACCACCAGTAGCCTCATGGTCTTGTCAGTAGAAAGCTGAAAGGTGAAGAAAAGGAGAAAAATCACTACCAACAGCCTTCCTTCTGAGATATCTGCAGTGCACACATTAATGTTAACAAAATGCTGGAGACTTAATTAAGGCTAACCCTTTTAATAAAATTGCAAATGAGAACTCTACAGATGCATTGTGCAAGTAGCTGGCCTTGTCTACACACTGTCACTGTAGCCCATATACATCCAATCTTTTCACTGTTCCTCCCCATCACCTCAGTACAACAGACTCCAAATAAACGTGGCTTCTATTCTAAAGTTACTACCAACATCACACCTCCTTGTCCAAAAGATCCATACTACCAAAGAATATGGTAGTGTGTCATCTCAGGTAGATCTTGTTATCATATAGGTTTGATGGGGGGAGGGGGCAAATATTAGAACCCCACAAATATTGACTTTTAAATCCTTTATATATTGTGGTGAAATGCTCCATGATGCACTAAACCAGTTATTCTAAACCAGGGTGCTGTGAAATCCTTTGAAGGGCGCTGCAGGGAGCCACACAATATTATTACTGTTAGGTGTGGAGACAAAGAGATTTCAAATAGAAATCCGTAGCGTCACAGACTTTCTGGAACCTATTGGGGTGTTCCGAGTTCATTGCAACAGAAGAGTTAGGCTATTAAGGGCACCTATACACGTGTAGGGCGGCTGCTCTAATATGCTATAATTACAGCACGTTGGAGCAGACAATTAATCAAGTCTGCTGGAGTGTGGTAATTATCATGCTCCAGCAGACTCCAGCATCTTGTGCATCAGCATCCCCACACTGAAAAATGGTGACAGGGATGCTTTAACTGAAGCTCATTCAACAAGCTTTAGTTAAAGTGACTCTGCCACTATTTTTCAGCACAGGGACACTGATACATGAGATGCTCCAGACACTTTAATTAGACCCGGTCTCAGCCGCTCTAATTAAAGCACGCACCTGTTCCCCCCCACCCCCAGCATGTGTATAAACAACCTTTTTTTTCTTTCGTTTTTTTTTTTTTTGACTACAGGAAAATTAAGTGAAAGCTAAGAGCTGGCATTTTCTTAGGGGTGCTAAAGGTTGAAAACATCATGCTACTGTACTTCAGTCAGACTTCAGAGTTAGGGGTATGTACCAGTAATATCCTTGTTGTTGACTACAGATGGAAGATTTGGAATTTGCCACCTAAATGGGGCTAGTCTTTGTTTTGTTGCTGCCGCCGCTACTATTAAGCCTAAACTGATGCAGGTAGTTGCTAAACAGCATCCCCTGGGGCTTTACATGTGGGATTAGAGTTGGATGTCAGTTGCGAATTGCAAAGCAAGGGTCACATTACAAAGTAAATACCTCCTAGGGACGGGCCTGGAATGTGTCAAGCAACAATAGAGATGATTTGATCATTAAACACTTATTAAGGTACAGAAGAGAGTCAGCAAGTAGCTGCTGTCCTGCTACCTGACCTGGAACTGTAAATCCCCAGGTTTAAAGAAATTACAGCGCAAAGCAGGGTGCTGCTTTCTATGGCCTTGAAGGGCCAGCTACCAATACAGCTGCATCTGTACAAACCCCTTGGGCAGACTAACACAGTCACTATTTGCACCAGGGGAGCTTAACCCCAGAGGAAACTGGGAAAATTGTCAGCAAAGGGACAGTTTGTGTCACGGTCTATAGGAAAAGTCTCTTAGAAGTCAAACCATGACTTCAGTTAAAGTTTAGCCTGCTTACACATTTTCTGTTTCTCAGCTCTTAGTGCATTGATGGCTGTGCTGTTTGGAGACTAGCTTTCACCTCTGTAAGCCTAAAGCTTCCTCAGCACTACACAAGCTATTCAACGGTGAGATGCAATTGCTGCCCGAACTGCATTTAAATTACCATAGTTTGGCTTGCCTTTTAAAGTCTTGACCCATTTTATAATCACACGTGTGCAACAACTGGGATGTAATAATCAATAAACCCGACCGTGGATGCAGACAGTCTTTCCTCTTGCACATTTCTCCCTCAAGCAATGGGCCATTTCCACTTTTATTCCCAGAAAGGATCCTGGGAACCTAAAGTATCCTGCTGTCTCCCTCACCACCCTCCTTGCGTATTTTGACTCCCATCAAAGGCCTTCTCTTTCAACTATTCTCTCTAGATGAGGAGGGCTAGACAAGGCTCCCTCCAAGCATCATGAGCATTTCTCTATGAACCCCCTTCTCCCAGACTGATGGTAGTGTGTGTGTGTGATAAGAACAGGGGATACCACCTAATTCAGACATAGAACTTTCATCCGATTCTTTTGTCTCACAAATGAGATTTAACTGACTTGGCAAAAGGCCACAAGTAGAGACTGTTTCAGGGAGAGATTGTAATTCTCCTTTCCCTTGTGAACAGATTCTCTACAAGACTCCAAGGACTTCTTCAGTGCCTTTTTTTTAAATCTCTGGATGTTTAATGTTTTAGTTCATCCCCCCCACAGTTTTCATCCCTCTGTGGCTTAACACATATATGTGACATGAGTTTTGTTTTCAAGACTTTGGGGTGCAGTTTCCCTGAACTCCCTGCACCTATCTCCTTGAAACTTGGCAGACTTCATGCCCACAGAAGGGGCTAGCATACCTGCAAGTTGCATCCAAATGAGGCTAGAAATGACAAAGTTATAAGCTGTTTCAACCTTCCCTGTTATCACCTATGGGTGAAACAGTGTCAAAACGGCGAAACGTTTTGACTTGCCTCGTTTTGTTTCAAGGCTGTTTCGACTATATCTGTTCCGTTTTGATTTTGCTGGTTGGGTCGGGTCGAAACAGCATCAAAACAAAACTGGCGGTGAAATTTTGCGCGGCCCTAATTGACATCTCTTTCCACAACACCTGAAAGTTTTGTGCTTGAAAACCCTGCCCTGATACACCACCTCAGGTACACTAAATGGGAAAGGGTGGTCTGGTGGAAAAGACTTTTCATTCAGAAGATCTGGGTTTATTTTGATGCTTTGCCACTAAGTTCCTGCATTCCCTTAAGCAGGTCAATCTCCTGATGCCTCAATTCTCCAGCTGTAAAAGTGAAAACAGTGCTTCTTTTTCACCTGAGGATTATATGGATACATTTAGAACTGAGAGGCAAGCGCTCTGTCTTTGCAGTAACAAGGGCCATTAAAAAAGCAACAGGAAGAAGGCACAAAATACTAAACATTTGGCTATTGAAAGGACACAAGCATTTTAAACAATCATCTTGTGGGCACATTCATCTACTTCAACATATTTTTTATCTGAAGGCCCCTTTGTCTTGTGCGTTTACATTCTGAACTCTTCAGGGACAGGGACTCTCCTTTTTTTTCTGTGTGGCATGATGAGGCCACCATCTGAGTTGGGGCCTTTAGGCATTACTGTAATATAAATAATAAATACTAACAAGACGACACAAACGATATGGGGAGCTACAGGGTCAAAATCACACTACTTCAGAGAATGTTGCTAGTGTTATTGCAAGAGCAGTCTAATACATTCACTGCTAACAACTTGCCTTTTTTTTTTCTCCCCTGAGCAGCTGGTTGATCTGCCTGTTTGATAGAGGGAAACCATCCAAGCTAACCCAGCATCCTTAATCACAAAAATAGCAGCAGGGTAGGCAAGAGGGAGGCCATGAACTAGAATACAGAAAAAACACAACAAGATGAATGAATACATGTACTGAGTGCCAATAACCAAAGACACAAAAGGTTCTTTGGGTGAATCTGATATCTTTTATTAGACCAATTTAAATAGTTGGGAAAAATTTTTTTAGCACACTTTCAGGTTTAGAAACCCTTCATCAGGCTGAGGAAGTCTGCAGTTGGTGTGTGCTCTTCCTGGATGGAATGAACAGTAAAGAAGCCAGAGGCTGATATGCATGCAAGACTGGCAGTCAACCTACACCCCAATAACCAAAGAGACATTTAGATGTTCATATAAATATAGCCAATAGTTAAAAGGAACATAACAGACCTAATTCTCTACCCCTAACCTCCTCCCCTGCCACCCACTTTGCAGAAAAGGGTAAGTAGAAGCTGCCCAGTTAAATAGAAATTAGAAGCTTTACCAATATGCTAGAGGCCTAGCACTAGAGTATTCAATTGAAGATCAAAGCAAAAATCAATATAACTATTGGAATGTGCACTAATTTGCTAGGTTATATATTAAGTTTGAAAAACACAACAAACAAGGCAAAAAATAGTTCCTTAGTCACTACCATTAGATGTAAGTTTCTTACTCAGATTTGTAAAACAAAATCTAGTCTTTTTGAGCTTCCTGTCTTTTGAGCTTCTAGTCTTTTTTTAGCTTCTCTAATACTTCACTGTTGGGTCATTTCTACAGCTGAGTTAATACTACTATACCTGAGTTAAGGTTTTAGGTAGAACTATAAAACAGTCTGCAGGGCTGTGAAACAGAAGAGAGATATTACTAGGAATGGCTAGCAGACAGCAAAATTGTAGAAGAAAGGATAGTTTGAATAGCGGAACATCAAGACTATTAAAAAGAAGAGTGGGTTGTTAACACCTGTGGAGAGGAAAGAGATCCACTGGAATCGGGTAGATGACAATGAGCCATGAAGTCAACTGACTCCATCAGCTTTGCCTAAATGGAAATGCTGCTGCCACTCCCAGGTAGTTGGTTTTAAAAGTTTGAGTGGAGCAAAAATCAAAGAGGAGTAATAACTGCACCAGTGCAACCCCCTGGATCTGCCCCTGACCAGGGGTACACTCATCTGAGAGTGGAGGGGATAGGCTGGATAGAGAACTGACATACATGCCAAATCTGGAGGCAGAGGGATATTTTAGTCAGGCCATCGGGACATAACCCTTCTCTTACAAGAAGCGTCCTGGAATCTTTATTACCTACACAGAGTACATAATACTTTGGTCTCATTCAAAAGCCCATTACAGTAATCTGCAAAGATCCCAGTGTACATATGCATTTCAGAGCAAAGAGTCTGAAGTCATTCCATCCACGACTTGATTTGGAGAATCTTGAAGAGAAGCCAGGAATTTCAGACCTGAGATTTGGAACACTCAGACAGAACTTCCAGCAAGGAAGACAGAAAGGAAATTCTAAATATTCATCCACCTCAGTTGCTACAGTGATAAGCACTATAGAAATGCTTGCAAGTAGAATTATATATCTTCATAAAAAGTCTGAGGAGCAGCCGCCCCCATGGATGACAGCAGAGTGTTCGACATTCAAAAGGGACATGAGTCAGATGGAGAAATCTCTGGATCAATATTACAAACTTCATTCCTTAAGAAGATTAAAGGAGGATTTCTTAGAGACGTCATCCCAAATCCTACACACAGTTTGAGTTAACAACCATACTGGGAGAAAGGGAATTTTAATGGTTTACTTCAAACTGAACAAGATTGTTCTAATAAAACAGTAATTAAATGAATAAGAGACCCAGGGGGAGCATAAGTACACAGACACAGTATGTTCATGGTCATCATCAGTACATGACTCAACGTGACTAGATTAGGAGTTTTAATATCAAAGAACTATAGCCAGAGCTTACTAACTGCATGATGCTGTGCATGGTCACTGTGACTTTGACCAGAGAGAATAAAGGCAACAGTCTGAAGAACTGATTTTTCTATTTTAAACGCACACAAAAAATCTTTTCAAGGACAGAGCACCTTTTAGTTTAAGTCATGCCTTCCTTTCATTCTCAGAGCAGTTTTCTGACTGTGTCTCTTGAGGGGAGTTGAAAAGCTCATGCTGGCTTTGTGGGCAGCAGAATAAAACTATGCTATTAGATTTGTGCCAGCAAACCCTCCTCACATAGATGAAGATCCAATGACTTCATGGAGTTTTGTATGGGCACAAAGGGCCGCCTACCCAGATTGTCACAAAACTGATACATGAAGATTTAAAGACCAGAAGAGACAACCATGACCATTTAGTCCAGGGGTGGCCAACCTGCAGCAGGTGCGACATAAGTAGCATGGGCAGCTTGTGTATGTGGCAAATGGCAGCCCAGGGAGGGGACAGGCAGCACAGTGGCAAACAGCAGAAAGCAGAGCAGCAGATAGGGCAAAAAGCACAGGGCATGGAGAAGAAAGCAGAGCAGCATATTTGTTGGAGGAAGAGTATTGGAATGGAATTCAGGGAACGTGTGGGGCTAATTTGTGACAAGCTTGCAAATAAGGTTGGCCCCTACGAAGCAGACTTCATAGGGGCCAACCTTATTGGCAAGAGCTGTAAAGAGCACCACCAAATAATTTCTATGTTAATCTCAGGTCTTTTATTTCATCTGAAAGAGATCTAGTCTTGATTAAGGATGGCCAGTGACCCAAAAAAAAAAAAATCACTACATGCCACAGCATATTGTTTTAGTGTTTAATGCCATCACTGTTAAAAATATGCCTTAAACTGAAAATATGGCATGCTAAAATATGGGGCATTCTGGGGATAGAGAAACTGTACTATCAGGTTAGATTATTAACAAAGAGACAAGAGGAATAGATATTTAGAAATATGGAATCCATTCCTGACTTGCACAGGGGACACAAACTAACCAGCCAATAAGCTAGTCTCTAGTCAGATTCTTTAAATTAATTAATATCATTATATTGACAGTAGCAGTGATAATTTATAGGAGTTTATATTATTTATTTTGTAAAAATGTAATAACATCAAAGTGACAATTACAATTTCTGTAAATTCTTCCTGTGTTGGAGTTTTATTTCTACAGTTGCTTGAATTAAAAAAAACAAACTCATTTAAATTATCTACTTTCAGCTTCCAGCCCTTGGCTCTTCTTATGCCTATCTTTCTTGATTAAAGATGATCCACAATCAGAAATGTCCTCCCCATGTGGTTACTTGTGGGCTCTGATAGCTTTATCAACTACTGAAAGGCAACCATAAAACAGCTCTCTCTGGAATGAAACATGGAAGCAACAGTGTATTGCAGAGGCATAATAAAACGTTTCTGCATCTTGGGCAGGCAGTAGTGACAAAGGCCATAGCAACAGCTGAGCCAGTGACAGCGGCCATTCTTGCGCCCCTCTGAAGTCAGCAGCCAGGGCTGGTGCCCTGATCACCCACTCTAATTACATTACCAGTGCATAGTATTTTAGGAACAACACTTAGAGGTACCCTGGCCAATTCAAACTACAGGAGAAATGTAGGCAGGCAGGGTGTCATTACCAGAGTTGGAATTTGGCCTGGACACCATGGAGATGAAACACAGCAGATGGTCAAGGTGTACACAGGAAGCATATGCACAGCACCTGGCTGAGGAACCATTACTATAATAGAACAAAAAAGATAACTTGACAAAGGAGGCCAGAGACCTAGAAAATAAGAGAATTGGGAGAGGGGAGCTCTCCCCAAAAGTTTAAGCTCCCAAATGGAATATAGTACAATGTCTATGAATAAACTGAAGTTAGAGCAGAGGGAGACAGACAAGTCCCAGGTTACATTAGTTTGGCTGTTGAGTTCAGAATTGGGAGAAGAAAAAAAAAGTAACACCCCAATTCAGAGGGTGGGTAATGTGCATCATTTCTATGCCACCTCAAGCATCTCAGCATGATCTCACAACTTTCAGCACCACTGGAACATGGAATCCTAGCAAGTGGCCAGTACATGTATCTTCATTACTCGTTATCTAAATAAATGACTGTTGAAAAGCCACTGAGATGATATTGCAAGTCTGCCCAATGGCTTGACTTATTCCAGAATCAGCAGCCACATTTCCATTCATTCAGCCTCTGCAATCTGCCCAGCAGTCACTGGGGCTAGGAAAGTTCAGCTTATCTGTGGCTGTTGAACCAAATGTAAAGGTCTTAAAGTGAGCTTGAAAATAGCCACTAGGAATGGCTTCTGACAGGCATTGTTAGAGGCAGTACCATAGACAAAGCTCTACTCCAGCTTAGCCCAGACTGAATCATGGGTTGATAAAAAAAAATACATTCCAACAGACTGCAATTGCCCTTGAGTGGCACAATCTTGTGGGCAGGTTTGTAAATACTCCAGACCTATGTTATTCTAAGGGATATCTTTAAAGAACATTAACCACGTTTATTTTCCCAAACTAAGGCCCCACAATGCAAACACTTATATGAGTAGCTTTACACACACACACAGTTCCATTAAGGACTACTGGTGTGGTTAAGAGTTGGCAAGCCCAGGGCCTTGGATGATAAAATATTTAAGTAGTAAAACTGTTGTGAAAGTACCAGTGATGGGGGGAGGGGGCAAGGGCAGGGAAACAGGCAGACAACATCTCAGAGTAGAATAAAGTGTTGAACATTAGTCTAATGAAATTAACAGCCCTACTGGAGTGAGACCTGAACTCTCAGTCTCAGACAGAAAACTGCCTAAACTTCACAAGGTCTGGAAAGACCACCAAAATGCTATACCCAAACAGGTGCCATTAAACATACACACCTGCACTGAACACAGAGAAATAAGGCCCCACCATCATGCAACCCTCTGGCTGTTGGAAGCCAAATTCATTGTACTCACAGCTTGGTTACAAAAATAAAACCATCTCCTTTTACCAGATCAGACAAGTTGGAGTTAGAGCTCAGTTTTCCCTCTATGTCAGTGTATCTGCTATGTAAATCTTAAAGATAAACAAATCCAGAACTGCAGACGACATTTATCACCCACTTTAAAGCAGAGCTGCTTGGAGTTAATCCCCAGGAAAGGCACATCATCCGACAGTCTCTGGTTTACAAGGAAGCAATGAGACCTAAATTGGAAGTGATGCACTACTTTAGATGCCTCAGTATTGTCTAAAAGTTGACTAGCCACAAGCTTCTTACCTTAAAAGTGGAATGAGGGCTTTCTTGCAACTCCTGAATCTCTTAGCATTTTCTCCCCAAAACATACACTTCTCATTTGTGTATGTAGATACAGATTTCTATACCGTATTTTCGCGCGTATAGCCCACCCACTGGTATAACCTACACCAGTGTGTAATTGCATGTATGCTTGAGTGGGTTGACCACGCAACCTGTTTTTGCCAGGACAGTCGCATATTTAAGCCCTATCCCCAGGTGTCCCACCCTATTTTTTCCCCCCAAAATTGCTTATTTGCCCTGGTTTCTTTTGCCAGCTGATGTATTGCATACTCATAATAAAATATTTATTGTATCATATTATGTAAAAATAAACCTAATTGCTTTTTTCCCCCTCCCCATTCCCTTCATTTTATAAATAACATCCCAACATTTTACAACTTGGTTTGATTTACTATAGGAAGTGATGGCAGCTCTGGGGTCTACCTACCCACATCAGGCACACATACAATGTGTTGCCAACTCCTGTACATGAAGTTACTGAAGTTATCAGTAGTGTTTGCTACACAATGTCACAAAAAAAACCACACCTGTTCCTTTAATGATCACGTACAAAATCAATTTAAGGTTTTGTTTTTTTAAAAGAAAGACTGTTGACTGCAATGCATCAGCAGCCAACAACACCCAAGTTATATGCCAGACTTGTAGAGCACATTTTTCAATTGCTCACAGTGGTCACACTGTGACATTACTCGGCAAGTTCAGACAAAAAACAAAACAAAACACAAAAAGGCTGAAAGAAGCAACTCCAAGCATTTCAAAATTTTTTGTCAAACAAAACACAGAAGCCAATCAAATTTTCACTAGAGGGACTGTTTGCTTACCATTGTGTGAGACACAGACATAGTTTCAGGTCAAGTGATTATATATCAGTTACATTAAGAAACTCTACAAACCTAAGTTTTCATCTGCTTACGCAAAATCTGAGGCAATTAATTTGCACTGTAGTAGCTCCTTCATCAAACAGAACTAGTGCATTGGGATTTGGAGAAGTACCCATTTATTACATTTAGTGTGAATGCATTAAACAAAAAGGAGCAAAAGCCATTTCTTGTTCTTGTGTGCTATGTTCTTCCAATTGGAGGATTTAGTACAAAAATTACTGAGTTTTCTTACTGTGTGAAACATCTGATGTACAGTGTGCATTTCTCCAGCAACTGAGTGAGAAGACTCTCTTAGTGCCAAGCTTGTTGGAATTTGTGCAGATGACACCAGTACTAATTCTGTTGGTGCCAGACGTGCTGGAAAAAACAATTTGTGATGATAACACCAAACCAAACTAGGGAAAAATTTTTGGTATTGGTTGTGGTGCTCATATTGTACATAACTGCCTCCAAACTGTTATAGACTGTCTTCCCATGGACTTGGAGAGCTTTGCTGTAAATACCATCACATTTACACTGTACACGTTGAAGAGCTGAAAGACTTCTGCCGATCTGTCGATCTCAAGTATCTTACATTACTAGAGAATGGCAGCACATGAATGCCAGCGCTCGGACCAGAATTTTGTTGATTTTTGATGGCCTTAATGAATACTTCCTTTCTCAAGACAAATACCTGACACTCTCAAGACAAAGACCTGAAAGTCTTCAGTGACCCTAGCACTAAATTGTGGCTTGCCTTTGCCAGTAAATAAACAGCCATGTTTCAGAAGACTGTAGAGGTGATCAAGAAAAAGGATTTGATGGTAACAGAAATCATGCTGCAGGTATGTTCCCCACAGGAGAATTTAGCAGAAATACTTAGAGAAAGATGTCACAACAGAAACAAAGAGCGTACTGCTGTCTATTGTAAACTGTGGGCAAATGAAGAAAGAATTTTACAATGCAGTTGACAATTTTAACACAACATGCCTGCCCTACTTAAAGCACTAGAAACCTGCCTTTGTGCACACCAAAAAACTTGAGTGGAACCTGCTGAGAAATATACCAGTATGAGACTAACTACAAGACAGCCTCGCTACACGCATAGCTAGAATTCCCACCTTAAGTATATTGGAGGATCATCTTTTTGATGAGTGGGCAAATGCAAAAATCAATCATCTCTCATCATCTGGAACTGCCAGAGAACACCCATTGCTGAAAAGTGACTGAACGTTTTTCAAAAGATGGACAAGACAGTACAATACACAAATCTAGCTAAGGCTGTGGAATTTGTGCGGCGTTTACTGGACACCACAGCTCCTGTTGAACGTGTCTTTTCATTAACGAACAATGTCTAGTGTCCTAAAATAAAAATCACATCTGAATGTCTTCACCATGAAGGTTATAATGCCTGCGCAAGTAAAATTTGATCTGGATTGTACGGTGTTCTGTGACAAGCTGCTGAAAGACAAGCAGACGCTCCAAAAATTAGCAGCAACAGAGAAATACAACTGGTAACAAACAACTTCACACCCTGGAGGACAGCAAGACAAGGAAAGACATCAGTAACTACTTTATTGTAAGTACATATTTTGACTGTTTATGCTGTTTGTATGGGGGAAGCTACTGTATTGGTTAACTTATGAAGTCAAGCCTGCTCGATCTCTTTGAAGTGATTTCGAGTGTTTGAGCAGGTTTGACTTCGTAAGTATTGCATACTTCTTATTTCTTGCATTTTGCATACATAAGTGAACTCCCTTGAACACTAGTAAAATCTTACCAGGTGTCCCATTTTCAGCAGAGGGAAATATTGTCACCACACTTGAGCATCAACTTATTTGCTCTTTCTGGAGTCAGGAAAAGGAAAAAACACCACTCCCAGGAGCTGATATTATAAGATAAAGTTTTATGAGAGGCAGTCTGGTTTAGTGAGCTGAGCAAAGGGCAAGCAGCACAGGACTCCTAATGTTTAAGCCCCAGTTTGATTCCCTTTCTGGCTTTAGCCAAGTCACACAGCTTAAGTTTCTGCACCTGAGAGAGGAATATAGCATTCACCTGTCCTGCAAGCGGGCTGAGAGGACTAGATAATATTTTACACAATGCTGTAAAAGGATAAGAGGTGTAGGTTTAGTCATATTGGTCTAAGGACATAGGCAGACAAGGTTCTTTGGGTGAATCTGATATCTTTTATTAGACTAACTTAAATAGGTGGGGAAAAAAATTAGCAAGTTTTCAGGTTAAAAACCCTTTGACAGACTGAGGAAGCCTCTGCAGTTGGCGTGTGCTCTTCCTGGATGGAATGAATAGTAAAGCAGCCAGATGCTGGTATGCATGCAAGACAGGCAGTCAGTGAAGATGTAAAGTAAGGAGTCAGTGGGTGAGAGACAGGCTTGGGGGCAGGGCAGGGTGGGAGAGAAAAGGGGGATGAATGTAGCAGTTAAATGGTGGAGAGGTACCTAGGGAGTCAGATGTCAGGCAGGTTGTGTGTCACAAATCCGATGTCTATATTTAGTCCATGATTTTTTGTATCCAAGAGGTTGATGAAGTGAAGTTCATAGGCTTGTCTCTGAGAAGTGTTTTGTAAGTTCCCTTTGAGGATTAGAACTGAGAGATTGGAGAGAGGGAGAGTGGTCTTCTTGTGAGAAATGTGCCCCCACCGGTAATTGGGTATTTTTGTCTTTGATAGATTTCTGGTGTGCATTCATTCTGGTGCACAGTTGTTGTTTGGTCTCTCCTATGTATTTTCCATCAGGGCATTTGGTGCACTGGATGAGATATATTGCATTTCTATTTCATATATTACATTTATATTACATTAAAAGGATAACACACTGTATATTAATGCTTAGCCCCTGCAAAGGTTGAAATGTAGAATTCCCTTTACTTTTCAGGAAAGATGTGTGCATGCACTAACTTATCTCTCTGAATTTATTTCTTCTGAAACAAAGAAACAAAATGACTGGATATTAACATTTCAAAACTTCTCCAGAGACCATACTGTGAAAGCACTTACCCCTTTATTACATCAAGGCTTCAGCTCTACTGGTCTCATTGTGGAGACACCTGTTAAACATTAAAGCAGCCCCAGCTCAGTATGGGTCCTTGGTGTTTTGCAAACAGTCTGTAGATCTTTTCTCCAGGCACCCACACTAGTGAGAACTGTACTAAGTTGGTATCACCTGTAAGATGTTCTTTACTTTAAATAAAGCAGCTTGCCAAATCAGAAGAGCCTTGGTGATCACTTTTGAGGTCACTCAGCTCCTACAGGGCCTGATGCAAAGCCCTCAAGAAGTTAATGGAAAAATGTAGTTAGATTCCCAGGAGTTTGGCATCAGACCTACATAGCACTTTTCCTTTACTGACTGGTAAGAATAGCACTAGGGAAAGGAAGGGAAGGGAAGGAAAAGTATGATCAACCCTCCTTTCCTCAGTCTCCAGCCTGATGCCTTCTATTTTGACATATTTAGAGTGAAATGTCACTGCATAAGGGATATAAAGAAAGATGGAACATGATTTACAACAAACATCCACTTACACAAGAATGACATGGACTTTAGACTTTACAAGCTGATTCCCCTCAAGTTTGGGGGTGTATTGTTTTGTGCGTCACCCTTCAAAAAAAATCCAATTTTGACAAGACACCTTTAAATGCAGTGTGTGATTTTAGTGTTAAAAGATGTGCCACTTTTCACTCTGCATATCATACACATTGTTTTCTAGCATGAGAACAGTTGTGTCATCTCTGCATTGTGCTAGTCAGTCTCATTTCCCAAAACTGTTTCATACACTGACTTGAGACTGAAGCATTGCTCTTTAAATCTGCTCTGCCAGCAATCCCCTGCTCCAACCACCAAAGTACACCCACATATGCAAACACAGCTTCATTTCCTGGTTTTGTTTGGTCATGAGAGAGAGTCAGTAAATGCAAATCAAACACTACTAACAGAAGTCATGTTTGTTCCTTCACTACAGACAAAATTAATGAAAGGCCTTCGCTATGTTTATACTGGCATTATACCCAATGTATCAGTTTAACTGAGGAAAGAAATCCATACTAATAATAGACACACACATGGCAATTGCTGACCTGTAACGCCAGCAAGGCAGGGTCTTTTACAGAAAACCTTTGAATATTTGTCTCCATCAGATGGAAAGCCAGTGGTATTACATATATGCCCACAAAACTACCTATATCCCAAGGCAGAAGAGATAGTTTGATAGAAATACACAACCCATATTGCACACTCAATATATCCTACTCTTTCACGGAAGCTTTTAAGTCAGCAGTGGATTTGCTTCTTTAACAAGAAAAAGGTTACAGAAAGGCCTGGAGCACCAAACAAGAAAAACAAGACTGATCTTCATTTACAGAAAGCAAGGAACCAGCCATCTGCCTGGGTATGGAGTGACTCACTAGGCCCTTGGTTTTTCACATAAAAATCCAAGAGCAGCGAGGTGAAAAAAACCTGGCAAAGATAGAAGGCATCTTTGTGTAGGTTTCCATTTAAGAAAAGCTGATGAATGAGAAACCACAGCTTAATCAAGTGATTATTTATATGCATCTTTCAAGCTGTCGCAGTGACTACACTTACTAAAATCATGAATCTCTGAAAAATGCCTGTAGATTTCAGCAGCAGTTTACTGTGCAAATCCTCATGCAATGGCAATTACACAACAAACATGTCTAGACATCATGCTATTCTCACCCATCAATATTAACATATTACTGAGCACTTCACATTCACTGTTGGTAAATTCACAGTTCTTCCGCAGTCCCTGATTTTGGGACACCCCATCCAGGAATGATTAAGACAACCAGAAAGATTAATTACCTTTCTAATATCTTGCACTGTCAACTCATTCTGTCTGAAGCAACTCCCTTGAGAGCATGGTGAGATCCTGACACTGCAGAATTAGCTGCTGTGTTAAGGTCAGAATCACAAACTGAAACACATGACTAATCTCTACACAATTTAGCTTAAGAAATAAGTTTCATAAGTTGGGGTTCCTCCCCCCCCACCAAGGGTGAGAAAACAGATAGCAGGTATATGTATCCTTGTTCATTTTATATAGTTTTGAAAACAGCATTGAAGTTGACTCACCACACTTTGAAGCCGTAAATTTTACTGAAGTCGTTGCATCTGATTTGCAGTATGTTACTTTAAGCATTCAGTAATGATGCATAGGTAAGCATGTTAATCTGCATTTGTTCTGTTTCTTCCATTCTAACAGGTATATTTTTTATTAAAAGTTTCTCTTTTCACTCTCCCACTGCAACTACCACACTTCAAAAAGCATAGCAGAAACTCCAGTGCCAATTTAATGGCCATGTGATCTGTATTATTCATTTTAAAATATACCTAAACCTGTAAGGCTAACGGTGTAAAACCACAAGAACTTTAAGAAGCTGAAGTTGTCCCCCTTCCCTGACCTCAGTCCTTAGACCTCCCCTCACCCCCACCCCACCTCGGGTGAAACTAGCTGCATTCTGGACAACTAACAAATTCTTAAGTCTTCTCAGATAGGGCCCACTACCAGCCAAATCTGCATGAAGCTGGGAGAGGATGAATGAAATCAGGGAGAGCTAACCCAGCTTGTTTTGTAGTAGCCAGATGTTAAACTGTAATCTTTTAATGATTTAAAGAAGCTTGTTACAAAAGGTAGGATTTTTATCTTTTTGTAAAAAATAAATAAACCACACAGCATATCCTGTGCATCTCATAGAACTCTATATTAATCTTAAGTGTTGCTAAAACAAAGCACACTTTCAGTAATTAACCACCAACCTATGCTAAAGAGAGGAATTTTAGGGTAGATGGAAAATGTCTTCTATTTTATTGATAAAGTAATGAAGGGTACATCAGGTTACCTACTAATAAAAATCTTTTCATGAATTGCAGTCCCAGAACCTGCTTCCCAATAGAGCATGTTGCTATGAACACCAAAGTACAAGCTTGCCTGTAACAACTGTATGGGCGATTTCCCAGTCAACTTAGATCTCTAAGGCATTTTCCTTCTGGTGCCCTGTAAGCTTGTACTTCAAAAGAATTATTTTTTTTCCTTTTGAAAGGAGCTTATTGCATGTAGTACTTGTGTGGGGGTGGTAGCAGGGACAAGGACTGAGATAAAGCCCCCACTGTGCTAGGCACTGTACAAATAATAAAAGATAGTCCCTGCTCCAAGCTGAGATGATGGATGGTCCAGTGGTTAAGGTGTTAGCCAAGGACTTGAAACCAAGTCACTCGCTGCCCCCACAACCTTGGAAGTCACTGAGGCTCTCACTATCTTAGGTCCCTGTCTGTGATGGGGAGAACAGCATTTACCTCAATAAATGAGGATCAATAAATTAAAGGTTGTAAGGCATTCAAAAACTGTAGTAATGGAAACCATGCAAGAAACTTAAGACAGACAGAAATTGGCTACAGTCTAGATAGAGACAGGCAGTTTTCTCCCTCTTCCTAATCCTCATTATTCCTATTTTACAGCTGAGTGAAAAAGATTAAAGAGACTTGTCCAGGAAGCCTGACAGGAAGTCAACACTAGAGCCCTCATTTCCTGAGGCTCAGTTCAGGGTCTGAAATCATCTTTCCTCTTTGAGGAAGAAGTGTTTCTCCTTTTAAAACAATAGTTTCTGTGTTATAATGGAAAGTATGCATTTAAAGAAACAATGAAGGATTAGTGGTATTTTCTCTCTACCATTGCAACTACTAAATTTTAAAAAACATAGCAAAAAGTCCAGTGTGGGTTTAAGGGCCAAACCAGATTACTGGTGGAAGGGGAAATCTTCCATGATGTCCTGCTTCCTACTGCCTTTCCCCTCCTTCAAAGACCCCACCGTGTCCCTCATTTTTGGTTGTAGAAGACCAGCTGCACTGTTCCCTCTAGATGCCATCAGCAGCATGCCTCCTGCTATGGTGGAAAGTGATTCAGACAAAGCACACAGCACCCAGAAGTTAGCTGCAGCATCACCGCACCCTGCCATTCCAGCAATGTAAGGGATCATACCCCAAATCCCTCTGGACCTGCCATTTCAAACACTTGGCCAAGTCAGACTTTTAATTTGTAAAAATTGCCTTTTTTTGATGCCTCAGACCCCATTGTCTATACTGCCACATGCCTCTGTCTACTTTGTAAAGTAATGGATATGGCTATGGATATGAAGTCAAACACAAAGTATTGTTTTATATCAGGTATTTAACTTAGACCAGTTAGAAAAGCACAGCAGTAACTTTTTCCAACTGGTGGCCCAAGGGCTGCATGCAGCCCCTGAGCAGCTACCATATAGCTGCAGGGCCTGCAGCTGCCTCTGCCACAACGACAGGGAAGGGCTGTGCAGTACTGGCACTGTCCACACAGCTGGAAAGGACCCCATGGATGAGCGGGAGATAGGTAAGGCAATCCTGGGGGCCTGCAGCATATGGCTGGCAGTGTTCGGCTCCCAGACACACTGAAATTGGACAGCCCCAACTTAGACCGTACCTGTTTCCTTCTCAGATATGAAGGAAGGCACTTGGGATCTGAAAGCCTGTCTAACATCTCTCTCAACCATAAAGCTGGTCTAATAAAAGATATCATCTGCCCAACTCTCTTGCTTTCCATTCATTTCCTGGATAATCACAGCTACAACATTGCAACTTTTGTAAAATAAACACAGATAACCCCTATCCTTAAACCCTTAAGAACTGACACAGGAGTGGGAGTCAAAACCCCTGGGTTTTGTTCCTAGCCTCTGACAGTTCTGTGCCTTGGTTCATCCCTCAGTAAAACATAGCTAATACTTACAGCACAGCATATTTGTAAAGATCTGGGAAGGCAAGAAACTAGGAGATGCACAAACCCTGCTTTTAGTCTGAATAATTGCTCCTATGACATTATGCAGAGGAGTTCTGGATGCCCCAGGCAAGCTTTGCAGGTGAACAGGAAAAAGTGACAACTCTTCTCTCTCCATACATTAGAAGACAAAAATTCCTGCATCAGTTTAAGATTTAAATTCCTATGGTAACAGCTGCAACGGAAAAGATCCAAGTAGGATTTACTGTAGTAAAACTACTTAGCCAAGAACTACCAGTGGGGAAGAGGGCTGAGGGGAATAGACAGACCATAGCTTTGAAAGAAATTAATTCCCTTGGGACAGCTCCAGCAGACAACAGATGACAACTCAACAGCTGTTTTTGACAGCTAACCAGTCTGACAAGTAGAAAGCAACTTTGCTTTCCAGTGTAAGTGCTCTTTTTCTTCTTTTCACCTACTGTTGAAGCATGCGGTGTTCCTCCTCATTTTGGGAACTAACTAAGCTGCATGTATTATATCACTGCTCACTCATCCACTTACCTGGAAAAGCATGTTGGGATAGTAACCTACGGAGCCAGACAGACTATCTATCTGCTCTACTTAATTCAAATACACTGTACGCAGGTACTACCCTAGGCTACGAAGAAGACTCTTTAGAGCGGAACTATTAATACTTTGAGCACGTACTATGTAAATGTATTTAATTCCTGGCACTTCATTATTGTACTCCTCCCCTACCACCTTTAAATGCTTAAAGGAAGTTGGGTGCATTTGTACAAAGCCAAAGGCTTCACACCCTAACAGAAGGAATAGCTCTTTTGTCAGCCACATCCACCCATACAATGATTATGTTACAATGTTCACTTTGTTAGCACAGAATGTACTGGTGTCTTTTCCAGGCAGGAAGACAGCTGATGGAAGCAAGGCGGGGAAGAAAGAAAAGAGTTGTGGGCCAAATTCTACCAACAGGTTAGAACTGGGATGAATCTGGTCCTGTATACATTATTTAAAGAGTGAATAGGTAGTCTCGCATGACACTGGACAGGAGTAAAATCTCAGCTCCAAGGGGGTAAGACTGCACTGCATAACAACAAAACCACTTTGCAGTTCTCTGGCACATTTTAGTACAGGATACAAAAAGGTGATTTTAACATAATGCTGAGTTAAGTCTCAGCAGGCAAGTAAAGATCCTACGCCGCAAATGGTTTGAGTGGCTTAGTCAGTCAAAGGCATGAACAAAATACAGAAAAGAATACAAGTCAGCCTAGAGTTTCAAGTACAATGGGGCAGGAGCCACCTTCCCCACCCTCATCTATAAACCACAAAAACACGCATCTGCAACAGGAATCCTGCTTTAGCATTCAGGAACTGCCTGAACCAGTGAAGGCAAGGCACTAGTTTAAAGGTGTCCTTATTTTCTGGCTGCCCTGGGATGAAATGTATGGTGTTGTTCAGATGCTTAAATGATACAGAATATGAAAGTTCCTCTCTAAGAGTCTGTCTGTCAACCTGGAGTTTGTGCCTATTCATTTCTTTCAGAGAAAAATGCACGAAGCACTAATCTGTGAGACAAACAGGATGCTTGGCTAGATGAACCAGTGAAGTGTGAGCCAGTATGGTTCTTAGGGTCTTTCCAATTCCTCTTGCTAACACAGCTCTGACACCACAGACAATTATGAAGTTAAAACAACAACAATCATCCATTTAGTAATCCACAGCACTCCTGCTTCACATACCTCAGGCTACAATGGCAGGTGCCTGCTTTCAGTTCCCATACCATTGCTAGAAGTAAAGAGACATGGCAGACTATGAACCCTGCTCCAAGAAGTAACTGAATTCTTCAGTCCAATGGGATCAAAAGACTACTGCACATGGCAAGGGACAAGCCAAGGAAGAAAGTGGTGATGGAAAAAAGTAGCATTCCCTGACAAAAGGAGGGGAGGAGAAGCACAGCCTCCATCCACTTTGATGGACTCCCTTCCCCTAAGTTTGGCAAGATCTTCAGTACTCTTAGCCCTGTTACTAGCTGTACGTAAGCAGCAAGCTTGAGGTGCATGCCCTTCCACGTGCACTTGAGATAGCTGTGGAAAACCAGTCCCACCTGCCAGACTGAAAAGCCAATGCCCTTTGCCGACAGGGCACAAGAAAAGGGATAAAGGATTTCTTCCATTGGATTCTAGAGCCAAAGCATGTGGAAGACTATGGCCCATTCTGAATCTGAGACCTCAACCGATGTCACAAAACACTTTTTAAGCTCTTGTCTCTGTATTTCTATTCTTGTAGAGAAGCAGAGGAGTTGTGTGCTCTGGATGAGCTGTTTACTTATAGGCTTAAAAATAAATCCATATGGAGTGAACATGAAGTGTTCCCAAACCTGCCAAGATAACTGAAGGACAGAAATCAGAGGAATTCAAGTGTTCAGATACAGAATTTACTCTACTCCATCAACTACTCCTGTCAAGCCCACTTCAATGCGTTCAAAGACACCAGTACATTCTGTGCTAACAAAGTTCATAGAGACTGTTCCTAATAAGATACTCATATAGGAACCCTGCTAAACCAACCTCAGAGAGAAACCTACCTATCCCTTTCAGTAGCGTGAAATATATTGGAGAAAGAAAAATCTTCAGTGTCTTTTGATGCTACCATTTAATCTTACAGTTGCAATGGTTTTCATAGGCACCCTGGATTTAATGAAACAAAGACATCAACTTCAAAATGCATGGCATCCTGGAGAAGCTCACACAGAAGCCAACGAAAACTTTCAGAATAAGTTGCCAAATTCTTACTTCATAACCACAGGTACATCTTACCCTACACTTGAGGGACATGTAGAACAGGTTCACATCCAGCACATTCTGACCCTTCCAGAAATCCAAATACCAAGGACGCATTTAAGAACTCAACAGAGGACTTGCTTGTTTTCAGCGTCTCAGAGAGCTGCAGGGAGCTGAAAAAAAGAATCAGCACTTTACAGAAACAGAGGAAGCAGACTGTACTTTGTCAGAAAACCCTCGTAGTATGTAATTGATTTTTTCTGAAACTTTCAAAGCCAACTCATGCCTGAAAAAAGAAACTGGTTGCATATAGGACTAAGCAGACTGATAATTGATCCATTTTGATGGTCTCTGGATCAGGAAGACTGTTACTCAAATGGAGTAAACTGCCTAGAAATAGCTCAACAAAAATCAGCATGGTGCACAAGAGTTAAACAAGACTGAAGTAATAAGAGAAACTTTCTCCATGTATGGTAGGGAAGGGAAGAAAAGGACTTTCAGGCGACTTCCCCCTTTCACTGTAGTAGCTAAAATCCTGACCAAATTCAGGAAAAAGTTGCATAGGATCGATCTTCTTAATCTACTATTGGTAAAACTCTGGTTCCTACTATTATTGGTGATGGTAATGGTAAATGCCATCAGGCTGAGATATTTCCCGTGTCCGATTGAACAGAACCAGGGTTTTTCAACACAGGATTTGTACTGACGTAACCAAATGGATCCAGATGAACTAAATTTATCTATGCAGAATGTTCATGCAGCTTAAAATAAGTCTATTGCAGGACACCATTTTAAGATGCAAAACTAGTGAGTCTGGCATGAAGGGGCAGCTAGTACATTTCCTTTTTGTTTTTATCAACATGATACTCTAAACATGACAGATTTAGGGGTGTAACAGCCAAACACCTGGGAATTGTATTCTAAAGTGCCACCCTTCTTGTTACTTTGAAGCAAAACAGTATTCCTGCTATCCTGCTTGCCTCTGGTGATCATGATAACAGCAATAATAATGAGGAGAGTGGAGTGGGGCCTGTTTGTATTATCTTTTTCAAAAACATGCTGCAATAAGAGAAGTTTGCTTGTAAGTATTCTGGGGATACAAGCTACTGCTGAAGCATGCAAAAACATGGAAGCAGAATGGAAAGGAGATAATTGCTAATTCTCCTAAATTAAAACAGGTAAGTTTTATGGAGGGACTATGAACATGTGTGTTGGGAGGTATTTCTGGAAAGCCAGATCATATCCAAGCCCAAACTTACAGCAGACTATAAGGCAAGAACCCAATTACAAAGCTCCCTACTGTGTCTACTTATAGGCAAAATTCAAGTGCAACTGCAGGTCTGTATTCAGAAAATGAGCCAAAGGAGAGCAGTCAAGTTGCGTGTCTAGTACTGAACAAACAGCACATGACTAAGTGCAGAGGAGACAAAAAATAAATAAATCAGGAAAATCAAGTAATGTGCTTTTGCTTCTTTACCAGAGGCCATTAATCACACCATACTCTGTGTATCTGCCAGCCAGTCTCACAAAACTACTCATGAAGTTAAGCAGGTGTGCCAAACTGACAAGCAGCAACATGTATCCTCCTTTGTTTGTTTTAAGTGTTAGTAAGAACTAGGGAATGACAGCGCTGATTAAAATCGCACATTGTGGGCAACGGCTGTGTCGTCTCAGTTCTTCAGAAGTGCTTATAAGGATAGATGCACTAACCCATTACACCTGTACCCAAGAATTATATTTTTAAAAAGGAAGCTCTGTTTCATCAACTTTGGTTTTGCAAGGGTGGGTTGTAATAAAACACGGAGAATTCCATATCAACTCACCAAAAATAATTTATTTATGTGAAACTGATTTGGATATTGGTCAGAATCAAAGCATTCCCCATCTGTAGTGCTTGAGGAAATACATAGCACACAAAAGGGCCCACAATAAATATATTTAAGACTTAGACAGAAGAAAGAATGTGTAGCCAGCCAAGTTCTAACCACAAAACAGACCATGCTCCAAGAATACATGTGAACAGGAGTTAGTGTGTAGATAGAGCCTTGGCAGCCTATTTGATATATTTTGCAAAAAGGAACACTTCACATCAACTGTACTGATTTGCACTAAAATCTTCAAATGTTTGTTTCCATAAAAATGTATTTGGCCCCTGGATGGTTAACCAAAACGTTTATCTGGGCTAGTAAGCGACCAAAACGCTGGCTTACATCCATAGATGCTTCTCAAGCAAATCCCAGGACGTCTTTCTCCCCCTGTACTCGGCCTTAGTGAGGCTGCAGCTGGAGTACTGCGTCCCGTTTTGGGCTCCACAATTCAAAAAGGATGTGGAGAAGCTTGAGAGAGTCCAGAGAAGAGCCACGCGCATGATCAGAGGTCAGGGAAGCAGACCCTACAATAACAGGCTGACAGCCCTGGGGCTCTTTAGCCTGGAAAAGCGCAGGCTCAGGGGTGATCTGATGGCCACCTACAAGTTTATCAGGGGTGACCACCAGTATCTGGGGGAACGTTTGTTCACCAGAGCGCCCCAAGGGATGACGAGGTTGAATGGTCACAAACTACTACAAGATCATTTCAGGCTGGACATAAGGAAGAATTTCTTTACTGTCCGAGCCCCCAAGGTCTGGAACAGCCTGCCACCGGAGGTCGTTCAAGCGCCTTCATTGAACACCTTCAAGATGAAACTGGATGCTTATCTTGCTGGGATCCTATGACCCCAGCTGACTTCCTGCCCTTTGGGCAGGGGGCTGGACTCGATGATCTTCCGAGGTCCCTTCCAGCCCTAATGTCTATGAAATCTATGAAATCTATGGAATCCAAAACCTCAAAATTTTTAGATGAACACACAGACTGCCACCATCCATTTCAAACATGAAATTCAAGGGGTTTGCTTCCGTTGGAAAACTGACTAATGCCAAGCTTGGGATTTGAACAACTAACTGAAGGCTGCAATCTTGCAATAAACTGAGGGCACATATCAGGTCCCCAGTCTCTCTTCACAATCACTCCTATTTATAATGGCAAAAATTTGAACAAGAGGACAAAGTCCTCCTAGTATATCCCTAGTATGATTAACTGCAAATTCTCCTCAACTACTGAAGTTTGATGGTTAAGTGAAAGAAGAGAAAAGGAGATCTGAAAGCAGAAATCATCCATAAAGAGGAAGCAAACTTCATGAAAAACAGTAGAACAGTACAACTGCATAATCCCAGGAAATGAAGTTGTGAAACTGGTTGGCATGGCAAAGAATAACAAACAATCACTGGGCAACAACTGACTACAAAGAAACTAAAACACTAACAATGCTCCACTCATCACAACCGTCACAACTACCATTTGTATTCATAAAAGTTTTTTTAAAAATTACTGTACATTATGTTTAAAAAAAGACAAAATTTCTATTTTAAAAAGTCCTTTTTGAAGTTTCAGTTATTTAAGAATATTTTTCCATCCTGGCAACAATGATTAATTGGACTAAATATTTCACTCAAGTCTTATTCAAATGATTTTTCTGGAGCCAACAGGAGTTATCTAAGGCAGAAAATGGGGTGGGGGGTGTGAGGGAAACATTGCACAGCTGAGCAACTGGATCGCTGATCTGGTTCAGGAGGTGACTGGCAAACAGCTTAACTAACAGATAAATGACAGATGTTAGCTGCATTCTTAATGCACAACTAGAAGCTGCTCAGATACAAATGTAGCAAGTGTCAAATAAAAAGCTATGTAAAATAGAATTACTTGTTTTTGTAGCTGGCTTACCTCTATTTTTCTAATAAACTATGTCGCCAATTATGAACCACGGAATCTGAAGTTCTCTCTTTTCCTAAGGAGCCAGGGAAGCATGGGCAAGAGCAGTGCAGGTTTCCTTATGTTGCCTTGCTAACATACTACAAAAAAGTCTGCAAGGACCATGTAAAAGGACAAGCTCATTTCATTCAATCCTGGATCTTCTCTGCCAGGCCTGGACAACCCAGATACAGACAACTGTTCAAGGAGAATTGAACAGTGATGCCGCTTCTTTCAGAAAGGTCATCAGACAAACATTAGATACCCAAAGTAATGACTTTTGGGCGGTGTCCATCAGATATAGATTCACAAAGACAACTTGGTACTGAAAGTATCTGCATCTCATTCCTGATGCCAAAGCCATCCAAGTAATCTTGTGGACTAAATATCTTCTATGCAGATGTTCATGATAAAGTATTACTTCACTATTCTATATTTGACTAGTAAAATGTTCTGAAATTTCAATCCAATTTTCCAGACTTCAGTAATAATCAAAAACAGATCAAGTATGGAGAAATAGAGAAATAATCTAAACATGAAAAATATTAGCAGAGGGCAGCAGAGGTTAATCTGTGGAAGGACTTAGCAAAGCTATTTCCAAGACTTCTGGAAAGTAAAATCCAAGAAAATGGTGTTACCCATTCTAAACACAGAAGCAAAACCCATGTTTACACATTTAGACTATTCATGACATGAGCCACCTCTTTTCCCCAGCAGAGTTACCCTGTTTGGACAGGTTTTCCATCTTCAATTTTAAATATATTTGACTCTTGGCAGGACATCCACAAAAAAAGCCGGGAAAGAGTGCAACAATGAGAACACAAAAGAGGAGAGGAGGGATTAGAAAGTGCTTGCTGACTTGAAAAGCTCTGGTAGGGTTTGAAGGCCAATTCAGTTCTGCGAGTTCAGAATAGTAGCTCCATGATCCATTTGGCTATTTGGATACTGTAACATCAAGTTCTCAAAGGCAACTTAATACAATCTTTTCAGTTAGCATGATTTTGGGTGCAGGTGGAAAAAACTCCCATAAAACCTTCCAGAGTTTTGACTGATCTCCCAGTTGGTGATTTCCCCTGGACAGTTTTTGAGGGAGGCAGGAGTCATCCAGTCAGCCTACGCAAACGTCTCTCTTGTAGAAGCAATCTGATTTCCCTCACTACTAATGGTGAAATGAACAGGATTGTTGAACTTATCTGCGGAAAAGAACAAATTAAGGACAATTAGCACATTCACACACGGTTGCAATTCCACTTAGCATCTTCTCCTCATTGCATTTTAGAAACTGGTAGGAACAGAAAACTGGTGATAAAACAGAAATTTACCTACCAAATAAAAGGACATAGAAGGACACTGAACTTTCAGGAAGCCTACAGCTTCTTCCCTGCTTAATGATTTTGTCTTTGGCCACTGCCCTCTCTATCAAAGCAGTTCTTCCAGCTGTAGAGGAAGGAGAGTCAAAGGACAATGCAAGCTACCACTTCATCCATAATGGAGATGTGAGGATTACACCACCCTCCCCATCTCTGCAAACCTGAGGAGATGAGGGTCTGAACTCAAATTTTCATAGACAAAGCAGCACTGTGATGCCACCCTATTGAGCCAGCTTTGCTCAGCATTTTTGTTTCAGGCCTTCAAAATCTCACCATCCCTACAGCCCACTCCCAAATAGCTGCATAAATTAGCAGCTCAACATCATCTCCTTGAACAACACTGGAAACCAAGTGACTTCATACACAGCAGAGCTGAAACAGGAGGAACTCTGCCTTGGAAAATTGGAGAGAAGCTTGAACTAGAATCAACACTATTTTTATGGTTGCACATAAAAATTTTAAAGGAGTGATATCAAGAACTTCATTTTCCATCACCTGAAAGTTTTTTAAAAATTAAATTAATATCTTCCTGTTGGACAATAATGACCAACTTCCATTTTTTTTGCACAGTCAAAGGAACTAATATTAACATGGTAGATGCTGATTATTTTCTGGTAGCCTAATAGTATCTCTGGAGACATAATGATGAAGGGCTGCTGCAAAAGAAGCATAGTGTGCTTAAGTCATTACCTTTATCAGTTGTCACAAAAACTGTTCTGTCTCTCAATGTCTCTATATCTGAATGATTCTGTGCCTATTACTTAGATTTTAGAAGTTCATTTAATCTGTTGACTCAACAATGGTGAGAAAGCTACAGAAAAGACTTCTTACCATCAGAATAAAGAAATAGAAAACCCACATCCATCCCAGGTTCTCCTGGATCAGAGACACCAGATACTAAAAGGAAAAAACAAACAAAAAACCACATATATGATTAAGATCATTAAGATATACACATTGCCCATCTCTTATCTTCCCCAACTCTGGTTTGTCCTTGCTCCACAGAGCTGATCACGAGCCGTCTCTCAATATCCAGTTCCTTATTGCCCAGCATAACAGGTGATTATTGCCTTAATCCTTTGCTATAAGCTTACATGGGATAAATGAAGTAGAAATACAAACCTGAGGTTTTTACAAGTTATCCCAGGCAGCACAGAGAAGGACTTTTAAATATAGCCCCAAGGAGTGACAAACTGACTAGACTAAACCCACATGACAGTGATGTGAGTAAATTTAAAAAGCCTCATAGAGGCCAAAAACTCTGAAGAGACTTAAAGGCTGCACAGGCATGCATTTCAAAACCTGTACAAGCACTGACTAATAGTTAAGCCTCCCAATGTTGAAGGGCCAAATTCTGTAGAGATTGCTGTCCTGAACTTGACACAACCATGCAAGTAGAATTTATCCCTTAAATAGGTTTGCTTTCAAATATTATAAGGGGATCTGCACCTCCATAAATGAGAAGCATCAGCACAACAACAACCACCTTATTTCCAACATTACACATATTACTTCTGTTTATTCCCCCCAGCTGCAGACACACCACAGCCATCTCCATGGAGAAGGCAGAGATTTGAGGTAGGAAAGTAGGTAGAACTTCTCAGAAATAAAACCCCACTTTTTATGATGATGTAATAAAACATGGGTATGTGTGGAGGTGGGGGAGATGCAGGAAGTAATGGCATACATTGGGAAAATAGTTTCAAATACACAGCATTTTAAAGGCAACTATGAGGTGTTAGCAGCCCTGTATATGCAGAAAACTAAGGATCTCTCTCTTCCATGAAACGGGCAGAAAGACCATTTACCAGGGGACATTCACAGGAATATTCCCACAAGCACTAATTATAACGTCTAATCCCTTTTGGGAACGGGGATTTGGACTTGGCTCCAGCAGAATCCTTGGTATTTCATGACATTACATGCACTTACTCACTAGAAGGATAGAGTTCCTGTGATGTACCTGGCTTCAGTATTCTGACCAAATGCAAAAACAACCACTTTGTTCTTTCTTATGAATTACTTTTGTATTTGGGCAACAAATAAGATCTTTGAGGCATACCTTGAGCTTCTTTGTAATAGCAAGCTAGTCAATACCTACAACACTGTAGACTATGAAAGCAAGTAATGTTAGATTTATAGGGTATAAAGTCTGCCCTCAATAAAGAGTATCAAACACAAACATGACTACGTAACATTTGTTATAAATATTCTATTTTAAGAGGTATTCATCTTATTAACACAGGCAAACAAGTATGTTTATAAAAGGCTGTTACCATCCTCTTAAATTTAAAGAACTGAAGAGGCAGCTTGATTTTCTTTCCCAATTTATGCAGGTTTTTCCCCCCCCCCCCCACTTTTCCCTGCTCAGGATATGAAAAGTTCCAAAAGCCCATTTACCTTTGAAAGTTCAAAGCCACTTTTTTAATGATGAGCATTGCAGGGAGGATAAAATTGTTGTTTCCATATCTTAAGCAAGCTTGACTAAATATCCAAAGCAAGGCTGACGGGAAGATTTCAACTGGCACAGAAAGTTTTTTAATTGAATTTGCAGTCAAATGAGACTAACCATGTCTTTGTAACAGCTCCTTCCTGCCCCAGTCACTCCCATAGGGAATTTTAGAAGGCACATGCCTCCTCATTCTACACCTTCTCTGGTGATTCTCACCTGGCCCACTGCAGCTCCGATGCTACCAGTTCCATCCACAATTCCAGTGACGGTTGCTAGTGCCTCACTACTCCCTCTGACCAGCTCCTGACGTCCCAAGTCCGCAGAAATTGCAGAACTGATCATGTTAGAAGGGCCTCCAATGAAAAAGCCTGAAAGCACCGAGAGAAAAGCAGCTGCTGATAGTGCTGTAAGGAAAGCTCCTTCAGCATAGCCCAAAATTTTCCTGCCATGCAACAGGGATTGGAAGAAAGTTATAACAGGAAGGGGTGGCAGCAAGGTGCAGCATGCATTGCCCTGCCTGATCCTAGAGCTGTAGTGCAGTGTTGTGTTGTGATACAGCCAGTGTGTACATCTGTGGGAGAAAAGATGATAAAAAGAGGCCCTGGAACTAAGAATGTTTGAAACTAAAGACCCCAACCATGCTGTCTCATCTTGAGGCTGTCATTGTATGGTACCAGAGAAGCTCTCTGGTATACACCTTTGGAGAGAGGAAGCTTACAGCTTCTCAACAAGGAGAGAATCCTAAAAACTTCCCACTATATCCATTCCATGCTACAGCATGCCAAAATTCTTTAAAAGTAGCAAAACTGGGCCTTCCTGTTCACTCCTGTTGCAGCTCAGGCATTCAGAGATGGCAGAACACTTCAATATGTTAACAGTTTTAGGATAGCACTATTGTTTCTATTGGGGTGAACACTTCTGTTGGGGTGAAAGTGGTAGTTTCATGCCCTACCTGTAACTGCCATGATAACTGCATTTATGGGTTTGCTGTCAGGAGAACCTGTTGTGATAAAAACAGAAAAAAATAAGTGGTTACTATAGATCAGGCTTGTCCAACATACAGCCTACAGGCCGCCATGCAGCCCTCCACGCTGTTTTCTGAGGCCTGAGGTGCTGCGACAGGAAACGAAAGTAAACACTGTACTTTCGTTTCGGGGGTGGGGGAGGGATGTGATATCACTTCCCGTGAGGTCTTTGAATATGGCTCACCAGCCCACTGGGTGATAAAAAGTTCATGATTCAGCCCCACATTCAAAAAGGTTGGACACCCCTGCTATAGATTAATGCAATTAATTAATTTCTTAAGTAACTAATGTCAGAAAGGATTAGAACTTCTGGTCCAGTGGGAACTAGACCTTTTTGGTAGGTGCGCCACAAATTAGCCCTGCACCCCCACTGACTACCACACTTATCCCCTTCCCCTACCTAATCTGCTGCTCTGCTTTCTGCTCCCTGACCTGTGATCCCTGCCCAATCTGCTGCTCTTTTTACTCTCTGCTCTATCTGTTGCTGCGCTACCTGTCCATTCCTTGATCTGCTGCATGCCACACACAGAGGCTGCCCAGCCCACTTGAGGCATCTGCATCGGTTGGTTACCCCATCTTAGTCTGACTGTCTGTATATCAGAGCCAACAGTTTTCACCTAAGTTATGCTTGTATTAAGAGCAGTAACTTGACTAAAGCATAGCTTCTAAAAAGGCATTCAGCCTTGATGCTAGAACATCAAAAGATTCAGAATCCATCACTTCCTTTGGGTACTTTGTTCCAGTAGTTAATTACCTTCACTGTTAGAAATCTGTATCCCGATTCCCTTTTGAATTGGTCTCGTTCCAGGCTTAACAAGAAGTAATAGTTTTCTCCACAAGATTAAATAAACCTTTTGTACCAAGGATTTTCTCTCCATAAAGTTCTTTATACATTTTAATCAAGTCACCTATCAATCTTCTTTTTAATACAACTAAGGAGATAGAAATCTGTCTCATCTCAAGGCATTATTTTCAGCTCAGTTTTTTTGTGGCTCCTTTCCTCTACCCTAGCCAAATTTTTCGAGGTCAAAACATGAACACCAAAATCAGCTGCAGTATTCCAGGAACAGTTTAACTAACATGGAGAAAAGGTAAAGATCACTTCCCTTATCCTATTCGCTATTCCGATTTACACATCCAAAGATTGCACTGGCTGTTCTAGTCACAGCTTCACTTGTAGCTCAGCCTGCCTCCTGTCTGGGAGCTAACACAAAGAGCTGGCACAGAGGTGCCTCAGCATGGTCCTGCCTTGTACCGTAGTCATATCCTAGCAGCTTCTGCCTTCTCGTCTTGCATCTTCTCAGGGTTTCAGCATCCCCTACCTACCACTGACTTGTCTTGCTTTATGGGCTGCAATTCTTGCACATTAACAATGCAAAAAATACCAAAAGGACAGACTAAATGCTTATGCCCTCACTGACCCCATTACACCTCCAATGAAGACTGAACTCACTGCCTTTGAATGTCCAAAAGACACGCTACGCAATATCAAACTACACGATCCGCTCATAGACCCCCCTCACATTAATAAGAATGGGAGAATGGACCTCCTCCTTGTTGCCATATTCACATAGCACAGAATCATATTAAAATAAGGCTGGAACAGACATTGGTGGGATCATCTAGTCCAACCCCCTACTTGAGGCAGGATCACCCTTGACAAAACCCATCCTAGACCAATCTTTAACCTGCCTTTGGAAACTTCCAATAACAGAGACTCCCTGAACTCCCTAAGTAATATTTCCAAGTACCTAACCAACCTCTTTCATAGTTAGGAAGTTATTCCTAGTATCTAACCTAAAACTCTCTTGTAATTTAAACCAATTTCTTGTCCTGTCCTTTTTTGGGCACAGAGAACAATCGATTGTTATAAAAAGGATGACAATCCTTTTTGCACTGGAAGACTGAGGCAGAAATTTAGTCTTCTCTTCTCTAGACTAAATAACCCTAATTAATTCTTTCAACATTCCTTTGCGTCATGTTTTCCTCCACATATTTTCCTATTTCTTCACATTTACCTCGAAATGTTGTACACAAAACTGAACTCCAAGTGAGACCTGTCCATTGCCAGAGTGAAATAATCACTTCCTGTGGCCTGCATACAGCATGTCTGTTAACACATCCCACTGTGCTATTAAATTTTTCTGCAACGTTATTGTTGACTCACGTTTAGCTTGTGATTCATTACAGCCCCTAATCCTTTTTTGTTTGTTTGCTTTTCTTTCTTTCTTTTTTTTTTTTTTTGCACTATTGCAGTCCTACCATTTCATTTGTTCATTACTTTATAGGGGTGCACTGAGAGATTCTGGGGGCTGATACCGATAGCTGATTTTTAAGGAGGTGTATCAGCCAATACTGATCCCATTTCTGATACAGCTGCATCCAGCTGGTAAGTCTGTTGTGGTAGAAGGGAAGGGGGGAGCGAAGGGGTGTGTGTGGGCAGATCAATGCCCCCCTGCAGTGAGGGAGAGAAGAAAGGAAGGGGCATGGGTAGATGCTGCCCGGCACGGCAGGGCACAGGACGGAGCCGCAGCTCATTCGCAGGATGCAGTGAGGGGGGCCTCCCACTGCTGCATGCACCCTAGGAGCATATGGGGGGGACGTTTGCCCCCTGGATCTGTGCAGGGCGGGGCAGGTGGGCTGCAGCCACCCTGAATTTCACCACAGCCCCACCCCAGAGCCGCTGCCACCCACCCAGCATATCCCTGGCTCTTCCTGGCACATGGGTAGAGGTGGCAGTTGAGCTGGGACTGTGCCAGGTGGGTGGTGGCAGCAGCGCTGGGAGGGGGGTTGGGGGGGGCTACGGCAAAATTTGGGGTGGCTGCAGCCCCCCCGCTGTATCCCCCTGCCAAGAACAGCCCTGTGCAGCTCCAACTCTAGCCCACAGCTGCAACCCACCTGACCCGCCCCAGGCAGATCCGGGAAGCACATCCCCACAGAAGAGTTGCCGCTCCATCCCATGCCCCCCCCCCGCCCAGCCCCGGCTGTGAAGTGCCTGCCCCAACTCCAGCCTCTGCCCCATTCCCTCCCTCACCGTGGGGGCCATTGATCTGCCCCCCACCCCACACCTCTTCCCCCCCCTTCTACCACAATGGACTTACCAGCTGCACACAGCTCTCCAAACTGCCAGGCTGTGCTCCTCGCTGCCTGTGTGCTGCGTTGTGGCTGCGCGCACACGTGGGCATTTATCAGCCAAATTATCAGCCACATTGAGCCAATTTCCGATGCAGCCAATTTTCTTTATATCTTTGCTGATCTGATATCGGACCAATGTATCAGCGCACCTCTATTACTCTGCATACATGCATTTGATTATTCATTCCTAAATGTAGTACTTTACATTTGCTTATACTGAATTCTATCCTATTTCAGGTTAATTCTTCAATTTATCAAGGTCATTTTAAATCTTAACCACAATACTCTACCTAGCTGGGTACAATTTGTGAGAAGAATGCTCCAATAGGAAATAACCTGAACCAAAAAAATCCAAAACAAGGGGAGACCAGCAGGTTTATCTCTTTTCCTAACCCCCCCCCCCCAGAAAGGGCTGTAAAATACTCACGACTGTATCCAAAGAGAGCCCCTACAGCCAAGAGCAGACTGATTGCTAGCACTGGGGCTCTCTTCTGTAGCATGTCAGAAATCAAGCCTTGGATGGTCCCACCTGTAAATATAACATGAAAAATCATTATGCCTTGTAAATTAAGACACGGAATACAATTCAGTGAATGCACAGGAGGGTATATTATTTTCTCTCATTTTATCTTCACATCTGCATCTCTGAACTCCCACTGCCTTTGAAAGGCAAAAATGCCTGCAAGACAATACCAAACCAAGGTAACTCACGATGTATATTTATTCCCTACTACACATTTCCACCTACTGTATTAAGAGGCTACACTTTCTCTGCATATGGCTAGTCAGTACTTCTGTTGTGTGTTCCCCTCCCAGTACACTCTACTCTTATAATTGTTATTCTGGGCCTGCACAGCATAACACCCTACAGCAGCTTCCTAAACTTTCCTATTGCTCCTTTTAAAGGTTCTGCCTGATGGATGGGAGTGCTAAAAAAAATATATATATCTTTTGTGTTAAGTACTCAGCTGTTTAACCCCGCTCTGAGTAGACCTACAGAACACATGGTTAAAAGGCTGGCGGCTGCTAGCACATTGCCTATATCAGCACACCCTTCACTGCTATCACTAGGGACATTCTACTGCTGGTCCCAAGCTAGAAAATGCTCTTAGTGTAGACAAGTCTACAATAACAAATAAACAGTCTACTGGGAGAGAAGGGAGAACAAGAGGAACCAGTTGTCTATCCAAGAACTAGTGACAATAGAGTTCTGGATGTAAAGACAAGCTTTCTCCATTGTGATGTGGATGCAGAGCTGCAGATTTTATCAGGGGCCTCAACAAGAACTGTATTTGACTCCACTGAAGAGTTGTGGTCAATACTCACTAGTAGGGGACTGAGCACTAGGGTAAAGTATACCACGAATCTGAGCCTACCCTCTCCCTCAAGGATTCTTGAGGGAAACAATATAAAAAATAATGTTTTTCAGGTTTCCAAGCTTGGCAACTGAGCTCAAAATGAGTCAAGAAAAGTCTATTGTTGGTGCAGCATGAACTGAAAAGGTCATGCCTCTATGGTTAGTGGGCACTGCTAGAGACTTCCCAGTGTTCTGCGTTTCAATATAAATTGGCTAGGCTAATTTAAATAAACAGTGTAGTCCCTACAGTTCCTTTATATTGCATTTGTTGTGCAAAGATCAGACACCAGCTGATCAGCCACAGAAAGAAGTTGTTGCTTGCTGCACGCACCTATAATTCCTCCCACATCGTACCAAATCGAGAGTTGGTCAGCTTCAGCCTCTTTCCATCCAAAGTTGTTGCTGAGGTAGAAGGGCAGCCAGAAGAAGAATGAGTAATTTACTAGTTTCAAGCAGGCATAGGCCAAAGAATACTGAAACAAAAAAAGCCAACAACCAGCAAGCAGTTAGCATTAGAAATGCACAAGCAGCAATTGTGCTTCCATCCCTGAAGCTCTGGGCACAACTAAAGCTTTCATGTGAAGCTTTTCTGCATTTCATGTAAGAATGCAACAGCAGGAAAGCCTGCTGCTGAACACCCAAGACAACCAGGGGATGGAGTGGGTGGGATAAGAAAAGTCGACAAACAGGAGGGCTATTTTTACTGTACTTTTCATTGCACACAATCACTTGAAATGTTTAAAGTGAAATCAGCTTCTGAACCAAAGGGCAGAGGAACAAACAAGTTACTGCTTGGTAAATGAGGGTGGGGATTTCCAGAGCATCAGTTTCTCCATGGTAACCACCCATGTGCATGCTCTTTGCCCCCAGCATATGAAAGTTAAGCCACCACAGCTTACCTAGAGGGGTAAGCTTTCATCTACCAGATGGGTACGCGCCTAGGCAGTTACCATGGAGCAGCTGTTGCACTGTAAATCCCTACTCTCATGGTAACTTGTTCAGGCTAATGTCAGAAGATAAATCAGTTCATCTCCTGGAGGGAAGGAAGCTAATCATGCAACCTAAAGGGGGCCAAGGCTCAATTTGTGCACCCTGGGGAGGACTATATGAAATGCCGGAGTTTCTCTGCGTTATGTTCTACCACTAAAGCTGCTCCTACCCACTCAAAGCACCCTCTTCACTCATAGCACCTGAATCCAAAAACCAAAACATTTTGTCTTGAGCAAGCTTGAGGGGTTGGTTCCTAGGACTGAACTTCTCTTAGACAACAGGAGGGCTTTCAAAAAGTTCTCAGCTGTGGAAATTACTCCCCTCTAGATCCCAACAACTCAGGGTTTGGAGCTTTCAAAGCAAGTGTAAGGCACATGTTTTACAAGGACTTTGCTAATAATCAATGGGGCAGTACAAGGAAACTACGTTCACTAACTCTCCCACAGAAGGAATTATAGGGAGCATAGCCTTTAGATACCAGGGATCATAGCTGGTATATTCCTAATCACCTGCTTGTTTCAATGATAAGGTAAGTAGATGGAACAAGAGTGAGCAAAGAACATGGTATTCAACACCTCTCCCCCTGCAAATGCAAAGATGATTTGCAAACAAAACTGTGGTTGCTTCTTTCCCCTTTAAGGCGCCAGTTTTAAAGGCCCAAACCTAGGCCCATTTCATGCACAAGATCCCCACTGAAGTTAGCAAGAGTTCTGCTGGGCCACATAGCAGCAATTGGCTTGGTATCAGCCAATATGGCTGGTTAATAATCAGCCACTGATATCAGCCCAAATATCTTTATTGGTGCACCCCTAAAAAACACCCCTCAGTTTGTATTTGCCGAGTAGAGATTACATTTTAGAAAGCAAATATTCCAAAATGTTTGTCCTCAGTGAACATGCTTCAGCCCCTCCAAGCTCTTACACATGTTCTACCCTAACACAGATAGGTAAACCTGGACTCTCCTTGTAACCACAGCTTCCAGACAGATGCTCTAGACTCCAACTGGGCACCAAAATAAAGCAAGGAGCCCGTTTCATTTCTGTGCTCAATCACTCTCAAAATGGCATTCAGGCTGAGTGAAGGAAGAAGCTGTCTAACAAAGAAAAAAAAACCCCACTGACAAGATAAGTAAAGGGACAGATTAGGACAAAGAGTCTAGCAGAGGAAACTTTGACTGGGAGACAAGAGACAGAGAGCAGCAGGAACAGTTAGATATGATGTGACAAGTAGGTGCTGGTAAAGAATGTGTGAACCAGCTGGGCTCCAGTCACTGATGGCTGGCAGAGGCACTGAGAGCTAGAGGGAGACAGAGTGGCCAGACAAGGAATGAGGGGAAGTGGGAATGAGGTAGGGAGACAGCAAGACAGATCTGATGGCAGGGTTAGGATGGGGAGAACAAACTGGGTGGGCAGAGACTGGGAAAATGAGCAATGGAAGTTGATAAAAGAATTGGGCTTGGAGGTGGGGTGGAGGGGGAGATGATAACTGTGCAAGTAATGAACTTGGGTTCAGAAAAGCCTGTGCTCATATATATCTATATTTTATTTAGTCTATAAAAGGTACATATCTACCCTGCCTTCTGTGGGAGTAGACCAGAGTGAGGATAAGTAGCTGGATGAGGAGACTGGGATGATGAGCAGTGAAAGGGACAAGAAACAAAGAGAAAGGTTGAAGAAGAGAGAGACACTGGGCAGAAGAGGAACAGCAAAAAGACCCTGTGCCTAGAGTATACTTCACTTTCAGAGTCTAGAATGCTATCCATGAACCCCAAGTCTCATCAATGGTCTGTAAGCAAGCATCTGTGCAACCCACTAGTACTAAAGGTGTCCCATCCCCCTTCAGTACTAGTCCACACCCAGGATAACAACCTACAACAACATTAGTTTAAGTAGTGGAGGCCTGTGTAGTGTGTCTAGATCTCTAACTCTGTGGATATACCATGCAGATATGAACAGGATGCCCTGTGGTGAAAAGTCTCTTTTTTCCCCAGTTTGCTTTACAGTGTATGATTATGCTGAAAAATCCATAAAGAATTATTCATGTTGCAAAGTCTGTTACAGAAGTTGGGAAATGGCAAAATTAAAGCTGCCTGGGCAGCCTTAGTTCAGTTCTATTAGTGTGTATACTATGCTGCAGGCCTTCTTACAAACTCATGTCTTATTTTTACACTGCTCCCAGGCCTAATTCAGTGCATAGAATGGAGAGTCCTTACTTAACAAGCAGCTATCCACTATTTTGTTTTCTCTTTATTGCTCACTGCATTCCCGCAGAACTTATTTACTGCATATTATTCAAGAAGAAAGAATAAATTTCCTCAGGGGCTTTTCTATAGGACTTCTCACTCTAGTATTCTGAGTCCTTTACAACCTAATTAAGTCAGTCTTCACTACACCCAGTTAAATGAAGGGTTGATATAATCCCTATTGTACTGATAGAGTGTGGAAGCAAAGGGAGCTTGAAGTTAGAAGTTTTCACTAGTTTTGGATGCCCAATTTGAGACACTTAAAGCTGATTCTCTCTAGAATTTTTAACCACATGCATGTACACATGCACTCAAAACACTTTCAGTTGCAGCTATGACTACTCAGCACATCTGCTTATGAGATGCCAGGGTCAGACCCAGAAAGTGAGAAATACACCATAAGTGGCAAAATGGGGAAAGTCTGGTTAAAGTAGCTTTACTACTTCACAGAGGAAGTCTGGCAAAGGCAGGTAGGTATAGAATCCTTTGTCTAGACACCATTCAACTGCCTCAACCATGAGACCATTCTTGTTCTTCCTGCAACCTTCTACCTCACTCATTGCACACTCTTCAACTTCTACAGCAAATAAGGCAGGGGCTCTAGAGGTAAACGGCTCCTACTTCACTACAGAATCCCAAAACATTTCCAAATCAGATCCACCCTATGCACAGGTCCCAAGGAATAAAACAGTAGGGAGTTATCCAAAACTGCACCATAATACACAAGGATATCACTGATGACCTTGGAAGTTCTGAACATTAGTCATACCCCAAATGAGTTTTGTAATGTATATAATTTTCACCAGTCAATTTAATTTTGTTTCCCCCTTCCTCCACCTGAATAATCTTACAAAAAATACTTAGTTTTGTCAACTCCCTGAAGTTGAGTAAAGCAACTGCAAGGCCCCACTCTCTAGAAGCCCCAAATCTAATTACTTCTGTGTCCCTGCCGCTGACATCTGTTCATTCATCAATTCTGGCTGAATAGAGAATCTCTTTTCTGGCATTTTTTAGCTGTTTAACCTTAATTATTCTCTCTTAACAACTATTTATATTGCATACATTGCTTTGCGATGAACAAAGCTGAGGGGTTCTTACCAGTATGACACCTGGTAGGCAACAAGCTTGGAAAAAGCCAATGGCCTTGGGCTGAATGCTACTGTCAGATGCCTGAATGGAATAATTCCGGTCATAGTCATCCACATCTTCACTGCTCATTAAGGGTCTGTTGGCATCTTCTTCTACAACATTCTTCTCTTCTGCATCAAGCTCAGGGAGGCCTAGAATGCATGAAAATAGACCATAAAAGCAAAGGACAACACCACCCTCTCCTCACACAAAAGCCGTGCTTGCTCCTTATAAGCATATCTCCCTTCTGACAATGCCCTTGCTCTCCCGTACCTCCATCCTCCTTTGGCTTAGAAACTCTTCTAGGTGGTGTTCTGCAGGGCCGCCAGTTTCTATACCCCTTGTCTTCTATCGCTCTTGAAAGTATTCTGTCTGATCCTTGCGTCGCCTCTTTCTGTTCTGAGTGTCTGGCCATTAGTTGAAGACAACAAATTAGTGCATTCCGCCTTACTTAAGTGTCTAGGCTCACTGGGCTTCGGATCTGCACACTGCCACACAGATACTCAAGATCTACAGGCAGCTGTTCTAACAGATGTACTAAATAGAAGTCTCTCTGGGCTGGATTTCCTAGAACACTTTTTAAGTTGTCTGAACTACATATATGCACACATACAGCATTTCAACAGCTACCTTCCTCTGCAGACTCCCACACAAACACATGAGACTCCTCTATGGCCCTGCCAAAGCCCTGCTACACTTGTACTCTCATGCTGGAGACACTGCCTTGCCAACTGTTTTCTCAGATGAGACCAACACTCCTTCCAAACCCATCTGCCTTTCATTAATCTGCTGAAGGAGTCATGCACAAGGCATTCTTCCCCCTCAGTTTTCAGCCTGCTCCTTAATACAATTTACTTCCTTGACAGACAGTTTTAGTTCCTCCTATTAGAGAAATATCCACTTTCCAGGGACGTGGCAAATTCTAATGGCTACGGGACACCCATTAATAGCAAACTACTGTGGCACGCACTATCTATGCGAAAAAAGCTCTCTGCATCTAGCCTGTGCCAGGCCCAGAGACTATTTGCTCAAGCAGCCACTACTAGGATACAGAGCTAGTTTACAGCTGCTTCCAACTACATGTATGTTTAGCATTAGAAATCAGGTTTTTGATGTGACGTGTAGTCCTAATCATGATTTTAGCGCTATGTGGAGAAGCTGCAAACCCGCTGTCCAGTAATGGATTAAGAGGACATAAACCATTTCTACTTACCCACTTCCTTAGGGGATGTTATAAGCCCAAAGAAAACAACTCCTCCTCCAGCAAACTGCACTGATGTGGTCACCAGGAAGGCATACTGGAGAAGAGGCAGAATAAAAGCATTTGCTTACACAGTGTTCTTTGGCACCTTATCCTGAGTTAATTCTTCAGAACTGCTTTTCCAAAAAGTCTCGCTCATGGAGAAGAGAGGGGAGAAAGTGTGTGCGCGTAGTGGGCAATTAGGCAAGGGAGCTTCTCTACATTCAAACATTGTCAAAAAATAAAACTTTACCTACACCAACCTAAGCCATGTCTATAAAACCCAGAAACTAGTTGACCACAACCCCTAACCCCAGAAGTTGGCATTGCGTTCCATCCACCTACCTCCCTTAAGTGTTAAAGTGGAATACATCATCAAGGGCCAGAGACTTAAACAACCCTATTCTGTTCACTCCCTCCGCACTTTAAAGGCGGACACACAGGAACATAGGATCAGAGGAAAGTAGGGCTGAGGTCATCTAATCCAGCCCCCCCACCCCCCAATCTCAAGGCAGGATCATCCCTGACAAGTGTCTATCCACTTATTACATAGGTAAATACAATCCTACTCCTCTCAGCTCACGTCTCTAAAAGAAAATAAATACAGAATGCGAGGGCTCTTTGCCACTTTTTTGTGACTTAAGTGAAGATGAAGGTGTGCTCCAGAAGTAGCCTGATTAACAGCTTTTTTTTTTTTTTTTTTTTTTTTTTTTTTTTTTTTTTTAGGTGAGGCTCCCACTTTCCCACCTAGACAGACAGAATCGTTTGATATTGATATAAGTGACTGAAGTGAAACTATTACATCTGCAGCTTTCTGAAGTGATACAATGTAGCAAAACCATTGCAAGTTTAACCCCATTTCATTCTGGGTTACTTACAGCAATTCCACTTGTTTGTACTTCTGCAAGATTATGCTGATCTAAAAGTTAAATTACAACACCAAAACACTTCACAGCAGTAACTGCTCCTTTCCTTTAAAGCAGTTAAAAGGTGTAGTTTTAGGCAAATACGAGCCATTTTTGCCTAACATGTGGAACAGAATCTGGCCCATTTTCTTCTACTAACAACCACAGTCGGTGCCTCGCTAATTCCTCATGTTGAAAAGCAAAACCCAGGTAAGCATGTGGGCTTCTTTATAATTCCTAATCCTTAGCCTCCTGCTAGCACAGGGGAGCAAAACAAAACAAGTCATTGCGTTTCTATTATGCTGTAAATTTGCACAACAGGACTCCTCACCCTGGTCCTCAACAGAATTTATTCCCCTAGGAGCCAACAACAGGCTCTTCCATTACAAAAAAATATCCAGTTTCAAGTGAAAGACACTTGGGGAACTAAGTGCATTCTAAAAGATGTGGTAGGCCTATTACAGCCAAACCACTTTGACATGCATGGGCCACGTGAACAAAAATTTCTCTGCATCTACAGACCCAGATATAGTTTGTGATCAAGGCATTTGAACAAAGTGTCCAAACATTTGAGCCAGAAGTGTGCCCTAGGTGCCAAGAAGGCTAACAGCATACTGGGCTGAATTAGTAGGTGTATTGCCAGTAGGTCAAACAAAGTAATTATTCCCCTCTATTCAGCACTGGTCAGGCCACATCTGAAGTACTGCGTTCAGTTTTGGACCCCCCACTACAAAAAGGATGTGGACAAACTGGAAAGAGCCCAGCAGAGGGCAACAAAAATGGTGAAGGGGCTATGGGGACATGATTTATGAGGAAAGACTGGGGGAACTGGATTTATTTAGTCTAGAAAAGAGAAGACTGAGAGGAGACTTAATAGCAGCCTTCAACTACCGAAAGGGGGGTTCAAAAGAGGATGGTGGTGGCAGATGACAGAACAAGGAGCAACGGTCAAGTTGCAGCAAGGGAAATTTAGCTTAGATATTAAGAAAAATTCTCTCACTAGGAGAATAGTAAAAGACTGGAACAGGTTACCCAGAGAGGTAGTGGAAGCTCCATCTTTGGGGGTTTTCAAAATCCAGCTAGACAAAGCTTTGGCTGGGATGATCTAGTTAGGGCTGGTCCTGCTTTGAGCAGGGGGTTGGACTAGATGACCTCCTGAGGACCCTCCCAACCCTCACTTTCTACGATTTCCTTCTCTATGTTTTGCTTCATTGGAGCTTTCCAGAAGAGTGAATATTAATGATGTGCATCTGTTCTGTAAATACTGACTTACTCAGAACACATTAGCAATGTAACACTTATAAGCAAATGGGAGTGGGAGGGAAGCATGTGTGGGGACAAAACTTCCTAAAAAACAGTATGTGCTACTCAAAGGTAAAGACAAACTTAGATCTGTGATAGCAGTGACCTGAAGTTACTTCAGTATGAGAGAGGAAGCAGCCAGCAGGGAATCTGAGGTACCCTCCTCCACTTTGAAACTCCACCCCCAACCCTTGATAAGGAAACGTCCAGACCTTTAAGGTATGATGCAAACCCCATCAAGCTGCTGTGTGTGATCCCTATGTTAGGCCTGTGCGAAGCAGCAAGTATTTGCTTCGGATTCAGATTTGGCCGATTTGGAGGGACAACGATTCAATTCAGTGATTCAAATCACTGTCCCAATTCCATTAGGCCGATTTGGATCTGGAGATTCAGCCACAGACTATGCAGGCAGCAGTCCTCCACGATGCTGGACACAGCTGCGTCCAGCAGGTAAGTGTGTTGTGGTGGGCAGAGGGGGGGGAGGAGAGGGACATGGGAGAGACAGAACAACACCCCCACAGCAAGGAAGGGATTGGGGCTGGGGCAGGGGAGCTTGGGACTTGGGGAGTGGGGCTCCTGCCACTGAGCGCTGCCAGTCCAGGAGCTGCTTTTCTGGCGGCTCCTATAGTATGGGAGCAGGCGTGTGCACCCAGATCTGCTCAGGGCGAGCTGCGATTTGGACGGGCAGCGAAAGGTGCTAGAAGCGGGGGCTATACCCTCCTGCCACTCACTGGGGCAGTGAGGTGCAGGACAGTGCTGCTGCACTGCCTCAGACAAGCCCCCTCGACGGAAGCCATTCCAGCCTCCCCGTGTCTCCCAAACAAGCCACGGCTTCGCTCCTCTCTGCCCTGGCTGGATGAGCAGCAGCAGATCATGGAGGCGGATGCATGTGCCTGTATTGGGATGAGGCCGGTGGCAGGGGCTATGGGGAATTTTGGGGTGGCTGCAGGCCCCCCTCAACTGCACTCTGTGGGGCAGGCAAAGCCAGGGCTGCACTTCGGGCTACGGCTGGGGCTGGCCGCCCAGAGCACATCCCTGGCTCCACTCGCCCCACAGAGCGCTGCTCGGCAGTGAGCAGCTAGGGCTAGCCTCCTGAAGAGCAGCGCAACCCTGCCCAGCCCACCCCGCGCAGATGCAGGGGCACACACCCACTCCCATGCCCTTCCGGACCGGCAGCAAGAACAGAAAGCAGAGTGCCACTGGAGGAGCCACCAGAAGAGCAGTTCCCGGACCGTAGGCACACAATGGTGGGAGCCCCACTCTCCTAGTCCTGTGCTCTCCTGCCCCAGCAGGGAAGCTTGTCCCACCCTAATCCCTCCCTTGCTGTAGGGGCATTGATCTGCCCCCGCCCAAACCCCCCCCCTTCCCTCCCCCCTCTCCCCACCACAACAGACCTACCAGCTGGAAGCAGTTGTGTCCAGCGTCATGGAGGACTGCTGACTGTATAGTCCATCTCTGAATCTCTCTGAATCAATCTGGAGGCTTCCGAATCGATTCGGACCTTTTAATGGGTCTCCTGTTTTGATTCTGATTTGGCCGCCAAATCAGGCCCAATCTTCTCCAAATCGAATCGGCTACCGAAGCTTTGCACAGCCCTAACCTATATATTTCAATATTGGCAAGTACACCAAGAACCACAGATAGAAATTCATACCTTGGTGTATAACTCAGTAACTGTGCCCACACACAGGCATTATTTTTAGACACAAGAGACTGCTGGTAGTGAGGGAAGGTGTTTTGTTTCTACTACACATTACTATTGTTCTCAAACATGGCACCCGTAGGCAGGTAAAATATACCAAGATGTCATATAAAAGGCACAGCTTTCTGAGACTCTGGAAAATATCCAGACAACCTCAGTATGTTTACTGAGGAGTCCAAAGAGAGCTCACACTTAATTAAACCCCGTATCTATACCCTGCCCACAAAAAAGAAAAGCAAACTCCACAAGTAGAACCAAGTTGCAAATTCCAGCCACTTCTGGCACCAGTCCCTTTAAAAAGAGTAGGTCTTCCTATTCCTCCTCAACTCACACATAGCCAAAGGGATTTTAGTCAAGCTTTCAAAAAAAATTGTTTACACTCAACTTCTTGTTGAAAGTAGACAATGCCAGTCTAAAAGGTGAATGTTTTGGGAAGCTGTGAGAGGCTGAGAACAGGGGATTATAAAGAAAGCACTTGCTATGTTAATGATACCATAGTACAGGTGTATTTCTAGAAAAAGTCACATCAATAGCTAATCCTTACTACTAATTCCCTGGATTAGTGCTATGAGCACTCAGAGACGGATAGGCATCAGTGCCTCTACTTTTCAAAAGCACCACCTGCCAGTGAGCTAAAGAATTGTACTATATCTGGCTGCAAAGAACACTTTATCCCATCTAAGCCAGAAAGGCAATATCTCATAATACAGGCAGTTTTAAAGGGAAAGAATCCTTGCCTTGCACATCGGCTTATATGATACTCCTCTCTCTGTCCGCCTGGAGTTGGGATGGGAAAGAGAGGAATACCTACCTGGTGTGTCTACCACTTAACAAGAAAGAGGGCCAAAACATATTGGTTCTGTTCAGTTACCACAGACAAGGCGTGAAATGTCTGAACAAGCCAGCCCCTTCTGCATAACTAAGGTAGACACAAGCCTCTAGGTAGGAATCACACAGCACAACCCACCTCATAGCCATACTTCAGCACACAGGATGCAAGGAAGGCTCCCAGAATGTTCCCCACCGATGCACAGGCACTCCAGAGTCCAAAAACAAAGCCCCTCCTGAGTGAGTCATGAGAAAGGATGAAAAATAAAGCAAAGGGGAAAGTGTTAGAATGGCTGAATCTCCCTTTCCGTCACATCCAAAAGAATCTCTTCTTTAAAATAAAATTCCAAATAACCAGTGTACAATATACTAAGTCAATATGTGTCAGATCCTGTTGTGCAAAAGTCAAACTAGGGTCTGGGCCAGCTATGTCAGGACACTAGGCACTGGGTTGGATCTGGTCTCCTAGACACTATCGAAATGACAGGTTCAGTTTTTACAGCAGATCAAAGTCCTTGCTAAGCTCCTGGGACTGCCTAGTATTGGCTTACTTTACATGCTTTGAAACAACTTCTAAGATCTGGAAGTTTAATACGTTACATGTCAAATAACCTAGGTGTGCAATTTTACAGGCATGTGTGCAATTTACACGTACACAAATCCTGCAACTTTGTTCGAAATGCATAATCATACATGTTGGCTTCCACATATAGAGCAATGTTTGGTAACAAAGCATGTTTCATCACAACAGAACAAACTTAACTCTGACCTAACGTAAGTTAGACTTAATCATCATGTAATGAACTCCGTATTATTTCATAATCAGATGAACAGTAATTATCAGGGCAGTTTAAAAAGTAGGTCATTCACTATTCTTCTATGTGCTTTTTATTGCTTGGGTGCTGCATGTGTAAGAACATTATCACTTAGCAACCCTAACCTGATTTGTAAAAGAAGATTTTCTGTTTAGGAATTTCAATCAAAACTGTAAAGATGAACTCACTGACAGGAGAAATATGACGTACCCAGCTTTTCCAAACCAGTTTCCCATGACAGCAACAACGCAGGGCCAGCCGGTGGACTGCAACAAGCCATTCAGGACCCATAAGCAGCAGTAGAACCACTTGTTGTAGAAGTGCAGCCATTCTGTGACAGTGCCGAACAAAAATACCTGTGGGAGGGGAAAGGAAGAGGAGAAAAAAAAACAAAAAACTGTTGCTGCCACTAGACTGTGATGCATAGGAACTATAAAGGCTAACCGATTTCACCTGAAACCTGGGAAAGAGAGGAAATTAAAGAAAAAAACAGGACACTGCCTCAAATTAGATTTAGAGGCAACTGCGCCACCTGCTGCATCTCCAACAGTACTTTTTGCAGCACCCCAAGCACCTCCGTCCAGTGCTGAACCTAGCTTAGTCAAAAGATCACAGCCCAAAGAGTTATGGCTGCAAGTTATTCACAAAATAAAACAAGATGTACAGGAGATTTGTAGCAATATTTTAACACATTAGCTTTAGGAATTTCTACTTAACCAATGCATAAACCTTGCTGTCTCTCGCAAGAAACTTGCAAAAAACCACAACCCCCCTTCCCCCCCAACAGTACTTCCATTCTTTCCTTCACAAATGCTCAATAGCAGAGAGTAGAGTTGGATGTCAAATTATTAAAACACTAGGAATGAATATTATATATACATATATAAATCTGCAACTGGTCTCCCAGGTATTGGAATGAATCTGAGGCATAATGCATATTTTGATGCAATCTGAATAATACATCTTGACAAAATAAAATTCATTCACTACATATGCATGGAAACTTGAGACTAAACTAGTCATTCCTTCTTTACAAATATACCCTTTTGAATATTTTACACACACACCCCTCCATCTGAAAAAGAATGATCACTTTAATACCAGTTTATTAGTTACCATTTCCTAAAAACACTGAATAAGACGGTTGGGAAAGCATACATTTAAAGCATCAAGCATTTAAAGTTACATAGAGACTTAGAAAACATTCAGGATGCACAGAATGAAGAGCGCAGGCCCAGATTTGGTCCCTCAGAAACTCAAGCAACTCCTGAAGTCTTTAGTCTTACCAACATAAAGTTCTGTTGACACAGCTACATTGGCATGGGGCACAAAATGATTACACTTCACAGCTAACATACATAGATAGTTATAACAGCAAACCCTGACACACCGATGCAACTCTGACAGTAGAGAGCTCCTGCTCACAGTTGTGTCTGTTCCCAAACACCAGCAGCTGCAGCTTTGAAAGCTGCAGCTTCATAATGGACAGACATGCATTTTAAATGCGCCAAATCCCAATCCAAGTTGGAGCACTTCAGCACTGGGCAGAAGTCTGGCGGCTCCACCATGGAGGACTTCAAAATGGCCACAAAGGCATACAGTGTTGGTGCTCTCCAGCCAAGGTCTCCAGAAGTTCTCAATGACAGCCAAGCACACATGAAAATGTTCACTGACTTTCTTGATCTTAGCCCTATGTTCAGAATGTGAGGGTACCAAAGCACTGTAGAATGACAAGTGATCAAGCAACCCCCTATTGCGCTCCACTGGAGGATGCATACCTTTCAAGGAAGTACTTCAAGGACATTCTCTTTTTTGAGGATGATTCCTGAAGTGCTTCTTCAGCTACGAAAACTTGTTACCACTACCTGGAACACTTCAAAGACACTTGGAGTCCTACAAACAGCATGTCTGTTCATGGCCAACATAAACTAAGCCTAGGCCAGAGACCCCCAAAGATTTCAAACAAAAATGCATGGTGTCAAAAATATTCAGGCCTTTAAGTTCAAAGACATGGAAATCATGTAATTCTATTCTAACCAAAAATATGAGTTTCACATTAATAAGTTCTGACCGGAGAGAGGCATTTTCCAACTTACCACCAGTGCAGAGGAGCACATGCCAAAAGACAAAACCCAGCGTAAGTTCAGGCGATCTCCAACTATGCCACTGACAAAGAGACCCTAAGAAAACAGATGAGCAGGTTAAAGTCAAAATTTATACTTGTATTAAAGTGTTGCCTTAAGAGTTAAAGGAATGCTGGGAAATCAAGCTTTAACCCCAAAAGAAGAAAACTTTTATAAATCTAACCTAATGTCAAGAGAAACAACTCTGATGACAGAGAACCCCCTTGAACGTCTATAACCCAAATTTGGCCACACTGAACTAATTCAAGACAGCCAGGAAGTGACACTGATCAAATTACGAACAAAAGTAAAGCTGTTAATCTGGTTTTGGTGTCCGAAACAGTGAAAACTAAGATTTCTGAAAGTTCAGCTCTAATTCAAGATGTTACTGGTAATTCAAGGTAGGCATATTTGCAAGAGCCAAGGACTTTCTGGGCTCAAAAATTATCCAACCTCTCTTTCACTTATACGGTTGGCCCAAAACATGATGGCACAAAAAGCCCTTGCCTCTTGCAAATATCCTAGAACATCACAACTGCAATGACACTCCAACCCTACTGAAGATATTTGCCCAACTTTAGAAATGTGACAAAGGAATGTTGTTAAGTAGAGGTGCACTAGTGCATTGGCTGCATATTGGACTGGCACCAATACAAGGAAAATTAACATTATCAGCCATCAACTTTTTTTGCCCTGTGTGTCTGATAATGTCACGATAAATGCCGCACGCATGTGCACAGCTGCAGCATGTGCACAGCCAGGAATGCAGCCCGGCAACTTGGAAAGCAGCATCTGGCTGGTAAGTCTGTGTGGGGGGGAAGGGGAGTGGGAGAGGGAAGGGGCATGGGATGGGGAGAACAGATCAAGGTCCCCATGGTGAGGGTGTCGGGCAGGGGCTAGGTTTGGGGTGGGGGCAGGCGCTGCCCAGCCCAACCAGGGTGGTGAATGTGATCCTGGGGCAGTGGCAACACATAGGGGGTGCACATACACCCCGAGAGCCAGCGTTCCTGGGCAAGGGAGGTAGGCAAGAGTGCTGGTGCCCCCCCCTCCCGAGAGTGCTGGCTGGGGAAAAGGGGTGCCAGGAGAAGTGCTCCCCCTGTGGCTGATCACACTCTCCTGGAAGTGGCAGCGGCATGCCGCTGCCACTTGTGGATCTGTGGCAACCCCACTCCCCCGGTCGGCAAGATCAGCCATGGTGGGACCCTCCCACCCCAGTCACTGACTGTCCGCTGGAGGGGACAAGTGCCTCCCCCTGACTCAGGAGGCACCAGCTGCCCATGCCCTGGGGGGCAGTTCATCTAGAGGGCGTGGAGGGGAAGCAGCTCCCCACCACTGCGTGCATACCCCTGGGGAAGGCATGGGGGGCATGTGTTGTCCCCCCCCCCCAAAAAAATCTGTGCACAGGGCAAAGGTGGGGAATGCTGGGGTGGTTCTAGACTCCCCAAACTCCACCAGCACCGCCCCTGTTCAAGGCACTCTGCTCTGCTGCCTTTCCCTTGGGAGCCGGGCCACGTGAGAGAAAGGCAGCAGAGCAGTGCCCAGAGCATGGGCAGTGCTGGGGTGGGAGGCTTGAGGGGACTAATCACCCCAAAATTCCATGTAGCCACCCCTCCCAGCACTACAGCCATCACCACCCGCCTGGCACAGCTAAGCCCACCCCACCCCTACTGGGAAAAGGCTGGCATAGCCCCTGGCCCCGAGCGGGCAGCCAGGCCTCACCCCACACACAAATCCAGGAGTCGCATGCCCCCCATGCCTCCCCTGGGGGTGCACACAGTGGCCACCCACCCCCCCTGCACTCCCTTACTGTTAAGGTACTCAACTCAAGAATCTAATTACCAGGTTTTGACACTGAGAGAGACTCCAATATGTGACATACAGGCTACCGCTCATCTGTGCTATACCAAGGAACAGAACACATGTTATCCTACAGACTAACAAGCAACCTATTAAAAGCCTCCATAGCTCTGCATAATGTACCTAAAGACAAACATTTATGTGGCTTGTCAGCCTTCCTCACCAACCCTCTCTATTTTCTGGCTCATTACCATAACAGGCCATAGTAGCAAGTGTAACATGCTGCTGTTTCATAATTTTTTTAGACTGAAGACAAGTTTTTAGAGTTCAGATCAATGTGCCCTTATCACACCATGCAGGTATGGCAGGATCAAATGCACTGAGCTGCTCCATGCACACTGACATGGAATCAGGAATCAGACCCAGTTGTGTTCATGTAGCATTGTGAGTGCACTAATTATGCGTTCTGAATCAGTTGTAAGGTGCCTCCCAGAGGACCATGCAGCCACCCTGCTTCTCATTCAGGGGGTAGCACACATGTAGCAGCACAGCCTATTTAATTGTGCCCATGTCTTTACCGGACGTACGTCCTAAAAGACATGGAAGTGAATGGGTAGAAAGAAAATATTAAACTGGATTATATGCCGAGTATCTTTTGCTATTCCTTTTTGGGGCATTCAGTTTGCAGTTCTAAAATGGATGGATAGATGTCTGTCGAACCAATTTGTAGATTGCTTCAGAGACATAACTTATCTGGCGGATGGTGGTAGGAAAGCAGAAACGAGAGTGAAAGAATGATACTGCTCACATTCCTGAACACTTTAATCCAGGGACTGGCAACCTTTCTGGACGAGAGACCCAATTAAGGTAGCTCAGTCCCAAGGGAGGCCGCCACTTCCCTCTGCCACCAAACTGTCACCTGCACTGCCAAGTCTCCCCTGCCAAATTGCCACTGAAACCCCAACTTTACAGGCTGAATAAATATCACTTAGGGTGCTGCTGTCGTGCGAGGCTGCTGCTCCAATGGGCTGTAATTACAGTGTGTTGAAGCACACTCGATTAATCGAGTCTGTGGGAGTGTACTAATTAGCATGCTCCAGCAGACTCACCATCTTGTGTATTCAGCATCCCCATGCTTCAAATTGGCAGTGGGCCACTTTAACTAAAGCTTGTCAAATGAGCTTTAGTTAAAGCACCACTGCTGCCATTTTAGAGCACAGGAAACTGAATCCACAAGATGATGAGGGCACTTTAGAGTGGCTCTCAGAGCTACTCTAATTATAGAGCCTCCCCACCACCGCCACCCCCTAGAGCACAAGTAAAGAAGCCCTTTGGACCGAATCCAGCCCATGGGTGGTAGATAGCCAATCCCTACTCTAACATCATTAGTATCAGCCATGCCTAGACAGCAGATTTTCTCCTCCCCTCTTCTTTTCCCTGAACAAAGAAAACCCAACCACTTAGTAGGTGACTGTCCCCCACCATTTCCACCCCAGTATATTTTACTCACCACAGCATAGGAAAAGAGAAAGATAGTGTCCAAAGTCCCCAGGAAGAGAGTAGCTTCTTCCGCAGTAGAAAATAAATGGCTACTGTTCCAGAGCTAGAAAAGAAACAGGTCGCATCATGAATCTCTGAAGAGCCTGGTTTTACTTTGTTCTTAAGCAATACAATTTCATCTGCTTCAGAGACAAAACATACAAAAGCCTATCTGTTAAAATATTTTCATGACTGAATGAATCAAAACTATCTTTGATTTCATCTATTGCAAAAAGCTCTCAATGCCTCCTTCTAGGTACCTCAACTACCTACCGAAACTCATGATAAGAAACCAGGATTGAGAAACATGCCACGGAAGTACAGGCTCCCTCGCATACAATCTCTCCTGGAACTTCCAATCTAAAAATTAAACAAGTAACCTTGTAAGTGACAGCCCACAACTATGGAGGAAAGACAAACAAAAAAAAGCAAAGGGAAAGTGCTATTGTTCTTGGGAAAGTGCTATTGACAAAGCATTTCAATGACTGACTTTATTGCTAGCTTGTGTTTAAACGGGGATTTAAATTTTATTTTCAGTGTGATCTGACCCAGGAGGGAAAATGGTAATCCCATAGCTTACATCAGTGATAGACCACAAGCTGAAAACAGTTAGCTTTCAGGATGGATTGGGAGGATAAAAAAAATAGTTAATCAGAAAAAATAACTAACTAACCCTTAAGGGTAAGATTTCCTGTGTTAGGAGGCATTTACTCCACTTTACCAACTGCACTTTTGTTTCTTTCAAACTCTTTCTGGGCACCTTTTTCTTTTAAATGTGTTTGCACAATCAGGCCTGATTTGTGACTGGTGCTTTATTTGCTCTGTAATGACAACAGATGCATTTTTCATTTCTTTGCCTTTAGCCAGGTCAGTACATGGAGTCTTTCCATCCAAGTACTTGTTACACCTACCCTTACTCTGCTTATGAAATCTGTCCAGGCTATGGCATACCAACAATTCTCTTTCATTAGGTTTTCCAAAAATGTAATATACCCCCATATTTCTAAAAAAAAAAGGCTAAAGACCTCTAATTACTGCCATTAGAGGTCACTAGAAACCATCTAGATCAGTAACTCCCCAAACCATGGCAGGCAGTTCAACAGACCATACCAAGTAGCCTGGCCACATATTTCATAGATGTCATAGACATTAGGGCTGGAAGGGACCTCGGAAGATCACTGAGTCCAGCCCCCTGCCCAAAGGGCAGGAAGTCAGCTGGGGTCATAGGATCCCAGCAAGATAAGCACCCAATTTACTCCTGAAGGTGTTCAATGTAGGTGCTTGAACCACCTCCGATGGCAGGCTGTTCCAGACCTTGGGGGCTCAGACAGTAAAGAAATTCTTCCTTATGTCCAGCCTGAAACGGTCTTGCAGGAGTTTATAACCATTCGACCTCGTCATCCCTTGGGGCGCTCTGGTGAACAAACGCATAGGGTCACCCCTTATTTCTCAATTAGAAGTGAGAGAAGGGTGCATAGTGATCTGTGAGCAATTCTGAACATTGACTGTGTTCTGGTCACCAAAACAGTCCTCAAGCCACTGATCTATGTTATTTTACTAGCACAATAATTTTATCATCTCCTCTCAAAGAAAGCTAAGCATATAAAGTGGTTCAATTCCAATTAATAGATAGAATATTACATCACACTACTTTGTTTCACAGCTACCAATGTGTGCTAGTCTCTTTATAAACATATGTAAATAAATACATTTATATACAAGTAAAAATATGTAAGCCAGAGAGCTGTAGAAGATCAGAAGTTTACCGTTTATAATCATTATAAACACAAAAGTATCAGCACTTCACCTTTTTGCAAGCATTCAAAGGACTGGCCATTTCTATAAATAACAAGGGCAGTCCAAATTACCAATAGCAAGAATAAAAGGTCTGGAAGACGCCACTCTCTCACCAATGGATTTAGGAAAAAATACTTCCTTGCGGACAAGTTATTAATGTGCAGCTCCCTGTATTATCATCCTGAAGCATCTAGAGCTAGCCACAGTTGGAGACAGGCTGATACAGCATGGCAATCCTGTGTTCCTAACACAAAAAGGATCTCTCTCTGTTAGTGTTTCAAATTAATGGGAGTTGCATACAAGCATGGGAGGGAAAATAAGCATTTGCACAGGGAAGCAGGCAAGTGCAGTATATTTACTAAGTCCAAATACTGTTGAAACTCACACTGATTTTACTATAAAAAGACATTGGGAACTGCTGTTTGTTCAGCACTTTTGAAAAAGCAGGACAACTCTGTGGGCCTAGGTTTAGACACAAAATTAAAGAATATTATGGCTGCTATGTATAAACAGGTTGGATCTTGGGACAGTTCTTCTTTCCCTCCAATGCTGGGCAGCCTAGAAAAGATAAATGCCACCACTAACACCACCAAAGCTGGGATGCAACAGATCAAACAGACTGAGGTGCAACTCCCAGTGCCATAGACAGTGTTTTTCTTGTTTTCATTCTACTGGCTACAGTACAAAAGTTTTCCTCTAGATGCACCACCCTCATTCTAACATTTTAACTGTCACATCTCAGGAAGTTCCTTTAATGGCCCAGTGGGAAAGACCCTGATAACCAGTGACAACCCACAGTCTATAGGTTGAGGATGACTGTGGTCAGTCACCTGAGGCTTCAAACATTTTAGTCAAAGGCACCCCTGGTGCAGAGAGAGAGTTGCCTGTCCTTACCTCATATGGCTGGAGTTCCATGGCAGTGTTGTTGAGGAAAGTAGGGGTCCACTGGCTAGAAATGCTGACCTTGACATTGCTGAAAGTCTTTCTGGAAGCATGGAGCAGGGAGTAACTATCAAAGGGAAAGAAAACAAAGAGGCTGTCAGCCCATCACTGGAACAAAAACAGAAAACGGCTCAAGATTCAGATTGTCTTTCATAGGGCCAGACAAAAATGGAGCTCTGACTGTTTTGGAAAATTAAGGGGAGGGGGAAAAGAAGTGGCCTAATTTACTGCAGGATACCCTAAATTTTGTTTATGAAGAAGGAATACCAGGCCCAGGAGTGAATGTCATCAGCATCACATTTTTGTAGAACATCTACCAGTTATATTCTTTCTCTGCCTAGAAAACTGGCTACAGAATACAGAAGGGAAGAGAGCTCCTAGCAGTCATACAGTTCTCCTGCTGGGTAGACCACTCATTAGAGCTCTTCCCAGTAGTAGGTTACTTTCTGCCAGTTTTGGGAAGCTGCCCACCACACTGGTTCTTCAACATCTTCTGGTTTCTGGTATTTTGCAACATAAGTCTGTATGCAGTGGAAAATGCAGTTCAGACTGTCCGTCATCAGTACTGTTCACAGCAACATCCAACACCAAGTACTGTGTGCCTGCACATTTAGTTATCTCAACGAACTAGAAGCTCTGGCATCACAATCTCTACAGCCTTGCTCCTTTGCTTGTAAAGAATTTAGTACAAGGCATTCTCATTACCCTCCTTTTCCTCCTCTCCATATGTCCATTACCCCCAACTCACATGGGTGAACAAACACCATGCAGATCCAGGAGCAGCTGACCTACCTGAAAAAGGTAAGCAGGAACACAGCAATGTGATGATGAGTGCAGATGGACGCAAGGGCCCTGTTTCCAGGTTGCCTCCGTAAGCTCCTAGGCATAGCCATCCTTCTGGCCTCCCCCTTCCTGCTCCTGCCCTTGGCGTCAGGGGCTAGACGGTAGCTTAAGTCATCTCTATTCTCACTTAGAAAAGAAAAAAATACTATTTTTACAGAAATCTCAAAATATAAACAAAATCTCAAAATACTGTTCAGTAAGTAGCTGGAAAGTGAGGTTAGGTTAGAGGGGTGATTCTCGACCAGGGTGCCAGCGCACCCTGGGGTGCCTCGAGGTTCTTTCAAGGGTGATGCAGGGTGCCATACAATGTTAGCATTGTTAGGTTTGCAAACATGATTCACAAGATAAACCCAGAGATTAAAACAGAAATCCATAACTGTGGTCTGAGTTCTTTACTATAGAAACATATTAGACCATTTTTTGTGTTGTCAAAAAGAGTGAAAACTAAGAGCTGGCCTTTTCTAAGGGGTGCCTCAAGCCTCAAAAAGGTTGAGAACCACCAATTTAAAAGCCAAGGTGCTAGTAGCCAAGCACCTCAACTTGGTTCAAGACCGACTGTCAGAAAACCCTAGGTCATGTCCCTGTACAATACCAGGTGAACCATTTCTTTGCCTTTCAGTGTCCCCATATGTAGAGCACTGACGCCAAATACCTATAAGAACAAGAAGTTCAAGTCACAGAGTAGAAACTTTTATTTAAAGCTTCTAATCTAGATCAGAAAAACTGCAAAGGAACAGTACAGTCCTTGCTAGAAATTAAGTGGAATGGAATAGACTCGAGAGGTTCCTGCCAATTTTACATAAAATTAATCTATTCTCATCTTCAAAGTGGGTACTCAAAGAAAAATACTTGTGCTAAAATTACTGCTACCTATGAAAGAAAATGAGTGGATGGTTTATATCCTGGGATACCCTGGAGCCTACTGAATGTTACATCATCAGTTTCTGCTCGATAACGTCATTGTCAATAGCAGTAGCTCAGTAACAAAGTCATTTTTGGGACAGCTTTTTTTTTTTTTTGCAAGCTCATTTTATGAAAGTTAGAAGGGCAAATACATTGCAACACGCACACACTGTTGAGACAGGATTGGGTGGTGGGGAAATAAACTTATGCTGTGATAATTTCCACACTGACCACTCAAGTCAAATGAGAGAACCATGCAGTGTGAGCTGCATTTTAAAACAGCCTGCCAGGGGTGGGCAAAATACAGCCCGCCAGCTGGATCCAGTCTGCCAAGGGATTTTATTAAGCCCGTGGCAGGTCCCTTGGCCCAGGCATGGAGAACAGCCTAAGCCATGGCATACGCAGCTGGTCCCACCACCTGGGGCACACAATGGGGCTGGCGTGGGACAGCACCCAGACTCTTTCCCAGAAGCTCTGGTGGCAGCGGCTCTTTCTGGTTGCCACTGCCAGTGTCGCTGAAACGGCTGCACCCAGCCCTGCTGCCCAAGCACCCACCACCAAGTGGAGCGGGTGCACAGGGTCTCCACAGAGACCAGCCCAGGACCCCCACAGGCAGGGCACGCTGGACCAGATGGGTGGGCAGAGAGCAGTGTCCGAGGAGGGGGACTGGCAGCCTGGGCTGGGATTATGAGATGGTGACAGTGCACGGTCAGGGCCCAGGGTAGAGCCACAATCTGCTTCCTGCACATCCTTGCGATCGGTGCCAGTTCCACAGGAAGAGGCATGCAGGGAGCAGATTGCAGCTATGCCCCCCACTCCGTTGCACTGGGTCAGCACCCCCACCGCTCCAACAGCTAACCAAAACTCTCTGAATGGCCCTCCAGCCCAAATAATTGTCTGCCCCTAATCTAGACCCAAACATTCTGCATTCGCATAGTTTATCAGTCAAGAAACACAGAAATCCTCTCTTTGTGTTTGCAGACATCCTTACCGTGCTTTACTCATTCAACAAGTCTACAAGAAGACAATACATTGCCTCAAGTTCAGTTTGGAGAACACCTTGCCATCCAGTTTCCCACTTGCTTTTCTAAATTCCTGGTGCCAACTGCCACCAAGAACAAGTCTTTAAAGGAAAGCAAGCCATCTTAAAACATATCCTGCCTGTTGGGCAACTCGGAAGAGACAAGGTCCCTCCTGCTGTGAGGAATTTATCCCACAAAGCATACACTTGACTTCTAGAACTTTAGCAAACACAAACATAACATCTCACCGGTCACATTTCTCCAACCCCTTTTTAAAACCTAACCGGTGTTTACCGCAAGGTCTGGGAGGTATTTATATAGCACCTATCACTGCAAAAACTAAGCTAACCTTCCCTCCAGCCTGTTCATGTCAGCTGCCTTTCTTGAAGGTGACCTGCAGAGGCACCAGTAATGGTTGCACGCTCTCTTTTTTTTCTTTTTTATGGGATAGAGAAGAGGCCAGAAATGGGAACTGGCAGGTCTATGTGAGGGGCAGAGGCCACAGAGCCTTCAGCTGCGGGGAGCAGGGAGCCACTTCTCAGATCAGCTTCTGGAACAAGTTAAAGACAGTAGCTCGAGTTAGGATTGGCAATGATGTCTGACCCGGCTTTCTACAGCTTCCTAGTGCAGTTAATTTATGCTATCCAGGGAACAGGCATCATTTGAACATCGTTGCGTTTTTACTCAGTAGCCACTACTCTTCTGGCATGAAAACATGGTCAAATACATCTAAAAATGAACAAATGAAGGAAGCCCTAAAGAGGCCAAAACAAAGCAGGATTTCAGTGGCAGTGCCTGAACCTGGGCTTCTCGGTGGAGGGCAGCAGTGCGAGCACCCCCTGGTGGGGTAGGGTTGCCAACCCTCCTGGACCAGCCAGGAGTCTACCAGAAAAGGCACTGATTTCCCAGTGAGGACTAAAAGCAGTCCGGGAGATGGATATAGTGAAGGGCTTGAACAGTACAATTAATGACATTACGTCATCGGGGGGGGGGGGAAATCTCCCCGAATAGCTTCAGTCAGAGCTAGCAACCCTACGAAGGGGTAACCCCAGCCCCACGGCCTGGGCCAGACAGTGAGCGTGGCCCGACGCCCGCCTATCCCCCGGGGCTGCCCCATGGCGGGGCCCTGCGTGCGTGGCAGCCCCCAGCGGGCGGCGGGAAAAGACCCCTCCCCCCTCCCTGCGTCACGCGACCGATGGAGCCCACCTACGTCACCCGCGCTCCCCAACCGCCCGCAGCCCTCCCGCCCCCCATCGGGGGCTTCTAGGGAACGGCCCAGGCAAACCAGCACCTCCTCGCACATCAAACGCCGTTTCCAACCCCACCTGCACCCCGGCGCAACTCCGCGAGCTCCACGTCGGCACCACTCACCTGCCGCCCGCCCCACGCCCCGACTGGGCTCGCGGGAAGTCACGTGATCCACCCCTCCTCCCTTCCGCCCCGGCGCCCGCTGGGAGTCGTAGTCCCCGCCCCGCCGCGCGCGGTCCTCCCCCGCCCCTTCCTGCGGCGCCCGACTACGTTTCCCAGCAGCCCCCGAGCGCGGAGGGGGCGGTGCGCAGCCTCGACCAGGCCCGGCAGGTGAGAGGCGGAGCCGGCGGCAGGTGCGCGGGGCCTTCCCCTCCCCCTCCCTTTACCGAGCCGCCGTCGCCGCCGCCTTGCGGGGGTGGTTAAACGGGCGGGCCGCCCCTGGTAGGCGGGTGTGCGGGGCGATGCCGGGGCTGGTGCCGGACGAGGCGTGCGACTACCTGTTCAAGATCATCCTGCTCGGGGACTCGGACGTGGGCAAGACGTGCGTGGTGCACCGCTTCCACAGCGGCCACTTCCGCGAGCGCCACCACAACACCATCGGCGTCGACTTCTCCGTGCGCTCGCTGCTGCTGGACGGCAAGAAGGTCAAGGTCAGCCCCGCTCCCAGGGCATGGTGGCTGTCGCGTGTGTACCGTGGCCTCGGTCCCTGTGGGACCAGGGATAGGAAAAGGGCTCAAAGTGTCGATGCTTTTCGAGGCAGCACGTGGATGCAGCGGGGGTGAACCCCAAATCTCTGTCGGGGGTCTTCGCTGACTCCTGGGTTTGCTGCCAGCTCTTCCTTGTGACACCTCCAGAAAAAGAGATGTGACTCTGATGGCCCACATCTCACTTGCTCGCTGGCGACTTGCAGCGAGCAGTATGATGGAAAAAAGGACTTATTTGCATCTTTTCTTCAGTAAATGTGACTAATTTTGAGCTTCCGACATGATTTCATATTTAAGGCCTGGTGATGCTGGTTTCTCCTGTGCCAGTGAAGCTGGAGGTGCTGGGATGCAGCCTGGCTGTGAGGCCGCAGGTGCAGGGCAGCCCGGCCCTGCTGCCCTCCCCTCCCCTCCCCAGAGGGCTTTGGCAGACCCCTGAGGCCCCCCAGCTCTGCAATGTTATGCAGCGATTTGGGATTCAATGCCTAGCTTGGAGATGGGGGAGCTCCTGCTTTCCCCTCCCCCTGCCCCTTTCACTGCAGAGAAGAAGCTAGTGACGAGTCCTGCAGCAGAGACTTGCAGGGGGCCTCTCTCTGCCCCTCCTTCCCAGGTCTCTGCTCTTCCTGGAGCCAGTTGAGCATTCAGCCCTCAGGAAAACCTAGGGACCCACAGAAAAGCTTCCCTGGCAGTTGCTTCAGGGTCATCCTGTGGTGGAACTGTGCGCTTAGTTACAGGTTGTTTCATATTTCCCTTCTCCCTGCCCAACCATCTCTGTGCTCCAAGGTACTCTTTCTCTCTCTTTTTCCTCCTTTGCTCACCTAAAACTTTAACAGTTCAGCTCTGGTTTGCTGACCAGTTTATATCTGTATTGATTTGGGATGATGTCTAAGCCTTGTTGTGATATGATGGAGCCCTTTTTTTGCCCTTGTCAATACAAACTTGGTTATAGGCACATGCATAGATAGCAAAGCTTGCTGCAAGGCAGCAACAATGTGATTATTTTTTTTTTTTTGGGGGGGGGGGGGTGTTAACTAAATTAAGTAACATGATTGTAGCTGCAGGGGACAGGGCCTACTAGTATTAAGCAGCATATCTTTCTCATGAAAATCTCACTGATGTCTATTGAATGGTACTTCATGGGGCTTTACCACTTCTGTTCTTTCTTTCTGCAGATTCAGGTGTGGGATACAGCAGGCCAGGAGCGCTTCCGGACAATAACCCAGAGTTATTATCGCAGTGCCCATGGTGCAATCTTGGCCTATGACCTTACCAGGAGGTCTACATTTGAATCGATTCCCCACTGGATTCATGAAATTGAAAAATATGGAGCTGCTAACTTGGTCATCATGTTAATTGGTACGAATCTAACTTTGCTCTTTGAGTTATTTTTTGATTTATGAGCCTCCTTGCTTCATCTTTACCTTCTGCTTCTACCTATCCTGATCCCAGCACTGTGCTGAGTGCAGCATGGATGAGAACAGGAGAATGCCAGCCCAAACTATTCCTGGGACTGAGCAAGCCTGGGCTCCAAGCATGGTAGGTGTTGAGGTATAGACCTCTGCTTGTGCATGCTTCAAAATAGTCTGTTCCTATTTATGGAGTAAGTAAGTTGTTCATCATATTACTCCTCTGAAAAAGCAAGAAGAACAACACATTCAGACTTTTATGCCTGTGTAGTCGTAAAGAGGGAAAAGTGGACTTACCTTAGCCATGTTCTGGGAATGATATACAGCAGACTCCTCACAAGTGCTGATTTGGCAACCCCAAGTAAGCAACACAGCAAGGGTAACCCAGACAGACCAGAAACCCAGTCCCAGTAAAAAAAAAAAAAAAAAAAAAGACTGCCTTTCAACAACACAAGACTGGAATCTGCTGAAAAGCTCGCTCCAAATTGCTCAAGGATGTTAAAACTTATCACTAGCAAAATAATGCTTTCTGGTCAGAGCAATAAGGCAGGGAAAGAACTTTATTTTATAGCATTGCTGTTAACTAGAGGTACATTCTAATTTTTGCACCAGATATTAATATCTTAATGCCTAACAACTAGGATAAGTTGATTTTATCTGACTTTTTTTTTTTTTTTTAGTCTAAATACCTTACAGGTGCTAATAAGTTAATATCCGAGTCTTGGGTGGTAGAGGCCAAAGATTAGTCTCTCTGTCCTGTTTTCCGCAGAGACCTGACTCAACCAATATCTCAGAATTTGTCAAAGCCAAAGTTGTCTTATTTTGTAGCAGAAATATGACTCATTTGTTCTTAAGCGTTGTGACTTCAGTATTAATGGTGATGTCATACTAACAAGTTCTGTGTGGTGCACTAGGTTTTCTTGGCAATATTTGTTTATAGTTGGTTTCATGACCATAACGCTAATTAGAGAAAATCCAGTTCCATACATACACTAATTCTAATATGACTCTTCCTCTAACTTGGCACAGCCTCTAGTATATTACAAAATGATAGGTGGATTCTTTCCACACTGGTGCTCCTGAACTGTTTGTTTTCCTGCAAGTCATTGGATGGAGAAAGGATATCAGCAACTGACAGAATAAATTGGTAACCTTTACTTTACTGGTGCCAAAGGCTTTAGATGCACTTAATTTGAGATTTGGTTTATATTCAACATTCCAATAACTTTGTGCATAATTCTATTCCTCAAACACAATTCTTCTTTGCAAAAATATCTTTAAAACTTATCTGGGAATAAAGAATTCCATTGTTTTCATGCTTTTCTTTAAAGGGAACAAATCTGATGCTGTGGATAAGCGCCAGGTCCTGTTTGAAGATGCCTGCACACTTGCTGAGAAGCACGGGCTATTGGCTGTATTGGAGACCTCGGCTAAAGAGGCCCAGAACATAGAGGAGGTGTTTACATTGATGGCAAAGGAACTGATAGCCAGGAACACCTTGCAGCTTCATGGGGAGAATCCTCCCAACAGCATCTATCTGGACTCCAGGCCAGTGATTGCCAGTCAGAGTCCAGAGAAGAGCCCATGCCTTTGTTGATGAAACATCTCAGTAGTAAGAAATGTGGAAGTTGTGGCTATCTTGAGGCTTTTTCAACCATGAAAGCTTCCTGTCTGGCCTTAAATAATCATTCTGATGCACTGCTGCCTTACCATGTTGGCCTGTAATTCTCTCCAGGATATGGGTGTTACTTTTCTAATGGTTAAATGTGTTGTTGGCACTTTACCAAATCTTTGAGCTGAGGACTTCAGAGGCTGCAAGCAATGGACCCCTTGAAGAGAACCATGAAAACTTAAATGGGTTCAACAGCCTCTTGAATAGAATAGCCTTTGAACTGAATCCTCAAACAGTTGCTGTACTGGCTATGCCAGAGGGTAGCTGCACTCGGACCTTGTGCCGACTGTTTCCTTTAGGGTACAGTAGGTGCAATTATCTAGTCTTCATAAATAGCTCTTCAGTTTGCAATCCCTACCATCCGTTGCATCTGTCCTTGTCAGTGTGGTTGGCTTACTCCGTAAGTGTTTAGTTATCCATTCCATTACAGCTGCATAACTTTGTGATCCTGATGGAGTGACACTGCCCACCTGGTTTTGTTTGTGTTTCTTTCCCTTTCCTCACTAAACAGCCTACACTCCATTCCCATTGCTCAAATAGCACTGCATATCTAAGGAATACCTCATCTTTTTTTCCCCAAGTGTCGAAAAACGAGAAGAGCTGCCATCAGTCTTACACTTTGGTCTCTCTGCTGTTATTCAGTAGTACACTAAGGGTGTTTTCTGTGATGGAAATACTATTTTCAGCGAGAGAGAGAAACCCCAGGTGAGGACTAAGTGACTGAATTCATCTGAGAGTTGAGAAGCTTCAAGTTACTTACTTTCTGAAATACATTTCCTATTAGAAATGAAAGGCTTTTCATTAAAATCAGCACATCTAAAAGTGCTGCACTGGGGGAAGGTGGTAGCTTAGGATCTTGGCCCTGGAACTTTGTAAACAAGTATTCAGGTTTTTGTAAAGCTGATTACTGAACTATTCTATCCATTTAATCATAACTTTGGTCTAAAAAAAGATCATGAACATAGCAGTGTGAAGCTGTCCTGTGGGATGAACATTTACTTAAGTGCTGCATTTTTCAGTAAGAGGCTGGGTACCAGTCACAGTTTTTGGATCATGAAGCTCTGCTTACAGTGACTGAGAGCTAGTGTTTCCTGCTGTGTGACCTTTGGAAAGTGGGCTTCACCAAGTACCTGTTGCTTTAGTCTCCAAACACATAATTTGTTCACTATTTTGGGAGAAGTTCACTGAGATCTGTTAGGGGAGTTGGGTTCATTTGGTATTAATAGTGAACAGATTTCTATCCTTTCACTTAAGAGGTTTCTGCTAGTAGAGTTTTCCTGAACTTGCATGAAGTTCTAAGAATGGAGTCCTTATTTCCAGAGCTGGCTAAGAGGGAGCCAAGGGCTTTTGTGCCCATTCTTCCAGAGGAGAGTACCTCCTAGAACAGGAGGTCAGTAATAGATGAACAGTCCTTATATACTTATGTCCTGCTCTGACTGTGCTGTCACTGAACTACAAGCCAGAAGTTCCACTAGGCAACAATGAAGTACATCTCTTATCACAAACACAGAAACCTTAGAAGCTTGGTGAGGCTGGAAATTTGCCAAAGGTTTGAGTTTCTTTTTCCAGTTTTGGAAAGATGTGGCAGAATCCCTGTACAAAAAGGCACCTTACTTAAACATGAAAAATAAAAGTTGACTTAATACCCTGTGTTGAGTAAAGAGTTGTGATATGTAGTATGAACATAAAATGCTGAATAGTGCTGCTTGCAGCCAGACTTCTTGATTAACTTGTTAAGCATGGATGTTAATACAATTATCTGCAACCAACTGGGGCAGAAGTGTTCTGAATGTCAGTCTGTAGCAGAAAGCAAAAGAACTGAAAGTTGTCATCTTTCTCTCTGCCATTTAGCCTAAATTTCTCTCTCCAGTTCAACATTAGCCTAAGTAACTTATGCTCCCTCCTGGGGCAGTAGACCCATTGCACAATTACATCCCATATTTGTTGCCATTTACCTTTAAACTAGTTTACATTATTGACATAATTAGTCAAAGTATCTTTTAATCAGTTACTCCTGTATTTGGATCTCCCCATGCTGGAAAGCAGGGTCATATAGCCTAATACAAGTCTTGGTTTTTGGGGAGGAATGTCTTTTAAAATGTTTAAACATCCCCGCTCCTCTCCCCCCCCCCCACGCATAAAATTTGTGGGGAAACAGGGCTACAGACATGGTGTCTGTTTTTACAAATTTGTCCATAGCCTACATGGCAAATCTTGCCCTGCTTATGAGCGATTCTACTCGCTTGGTGTTACCATTTCCCTTCCTTGAAAGCATATTTACCCTTCCTAAAAATGCCATTAAAAACATTCACATATTTGGGATCCTCAGATAGCAGGATTCTGTTATTGTTGCATTCTTGGCTAACAGAAGTTAGTAGCTAATCTTTCTCTTGCTGCTAACGAGAGAGCTGCATCAGAGGCTTCAAAATTAACAAGCAAGTGCAGCATCTGAAATCCCTTGCTCCTCTTAAATGCATATACCGGCACTTATCAGCACATTACCTTGCCTGCCTCTGGGGTTGCTAGTCCTTCCCCAAACCAGTCTTCCCCTTGCTGATTAAGCATCTGGTACAGCTGGGTTTCTCTGAGCTACTGATGCTTTTTCTTCTCCAGAGTGAATGGTAAGATTGATGGAATAGTTCTGGAGCACTGTTCTGGGTATCAGGGGGTGACTGCAGCTGTGCTTCACTTAGCACACGCTCCTTTCCTGGACTTCTCTGGGGAATTCTCCGTAGCTCAGACAGATAATCCTATCTAAGAAATGTGCTTCAACCAATCATCCTAATCTTCATTTTGGTTTGAGAAAGAAACTGAGTTTGACCTCTCCCATAGTTGCAAATGAGCTGCTACTGATTGACTCCATTTTGAGATCTGCCAGAAGCCCTTGAGCATAATAATGGTGCTGGGATTAGTTCTGGGAGCAAGATGTGAACCTTGCCACCTGTGACTGCAGCAATTGCTAATGAGAGTCCTGTTCTTGGAGCATTACACTAGGCAATATTATTGGTTAGCTCAATCTCCAGCATAGAAAAAGCTGTAAGGTTAGTGCTAGAAACTTTAATGGATACTTAAATTGAAGAGCATATAAGATGGCAGTTATCAACTACCAGCTTGTCAAAACACTGCAATCTAACTCCTGCTGTTTGCTCTGCATTTCCCCCTCAGAATACACAAGAGGCAAGTTGTTTGAATTTTTTAAAGCTGCTACTTGACACCATCCACACTGATTTCTTCCCTCTTTACTCCATTTCCCCAGCAATGCTTTCTGACCTCTCCATTAGAGAGCTGGTAGATAACAGAAACAAGACTAAATACAAGACAACGCTAATGGGATCAGAACTCAGGATAGAAGTGACATCTTTTATTAGACCAACTAGATATTTGCAAAAAATATATATTTGCAAGCTTTTGGGCACACTCGCCTTCCTTCAAGGCATAGGAAAATGAAAATATTGTAAAATTTCTCCTTGGTGGATAGTTGGTGTAATAAAAGATGTCACCTCTACCCAGAGTTCTGACTCCATTAGTATAGTCTTGCATATAGTCTTGTTTCCGTTTTCTGCCAGCTTTAATAGAAAGGTCAAAAACATGTTAAAAGTACAGATGATATTGCTGGAGAAGTGGAGTAGAGAGAGAAGAAATGAATGTGGATGGGGTCCTGTAGCAGCTTAAAAAAAAAAAAAAAAAAATCAAATCAAAACAACTTGCCTCATGTGCTCTGAGAGGGAAATGCAGAGCAAATAGCAGGAGTTAGATTAATGGCATTTCATAAACAGCTTTGTATTACTCATTTCCATATCCCATTCAGCAACTGTGGCTGCACTATCACTGTGAAAAGAAGCTAATGTTGCTCAAATGTTTTAAAAATCATGCAAAACTAATCGCAAATGGCTGTTTAAGTTGATATCATGCCTCCTTCATATCAGTGTCATGATTCTGCTAGAGGAAACTGAGCTGGGTATAGTAGTACTGAAGTGACCCAATGTTCTCATCAGGAACAGCAACAGGAGCCCTGCCTCCCAACAATAGCACAAAAGTGAATTCCTCCTCCCCCTGATTGAGGAGTAGCTAAAAAACCACAAGGCATCCCTTTCTTGGCCATTCAACTCTTTCCATGTGTTGCAAAGGGAATCCAAGCATCCAACTCACAGCTACAAATACTTCAACATTGGAAGACCAAGGCTTGTAGATCTAGCCCAAAGGGACTTGAGCACAAGTCTCATTTCCAAAATGGATTTTAGTATTAGAAGCCCAAGTCCCATTGAAAGTCAATGGGATCTTAAGCGATTAAGCTACTGTTAATGTTTTTACCTCATGTTTCATCAAGGTACTACATTTCTTTCACAAAACATTTTATAGATTTTATTTATTTTATAATAGAAGCAAGCATTTCTTACAGCAAACTTTACAATAGCAATTATTGACATCCAAAGTTTTTAAAGGCAGTTTTGGTTAAGTCTACACACCACTTTAGACCTTTGCATAGGCCTTGTCTAAGGTGCGAAACCAAACCATTACTGAATATACACTGAAATATGGACTGGCTGTCAAACCTAGTGGCTCTGCTGTGACTGCATTATCAGTTCTATGTATTTAATGGAAACCATTGTTTTTTTAATTTAAAAGATGCTATTTCTCTCCCTCTCCTTACACACACACACACACACACACACACACACACACACACACACACACACACACACACACACACACACACACACACACACACAAAGAATCTCTGGCTCTGCCCCAGAATGTAGGTTCAGTTTGTTGGAGAGGGTAGAGGGCTTTAATGATTCAGTGTATGTCAATGTGCAAAACAGGCACAGCTACTGCCAATGCTGTTGCAAATCTCCTGCCATAGAGCAGGCTTTCCCAATTCCCATGACTTTATGCAGGTGATGACACCATTCTAAAGTTATCATTAGGAAAAACAGTGTTGCAGCTCAGCCTTATAGTAGTTCAGAATGAATAAGTAACTCGCATCGAAAACAAATACATTGTCCTACTCTGCATTGCTCTTGGCATACAGCCCTATTCCCAGGACTTGTATTAAACATTGGTATGCGCATCTGTTGTATTAACCTGATAATAGTTGGATATACCATGTGCACCCATGTAAACAAGTCCCCATCAATTGATATGGGTAGTTTGAACACACTACACTACAGCAAGATACTTAAGTCCAAGTGAGCCATTGTAAATTGCAATTACATTAATAAAGGCTATACCCTGAGCAAGTTTCAGGAAAAATGTTGCTGTGGGGAAAGTTCTCTTATTTCCAGGCTTTCATTGGTGGGTTTTTGTGCCTCGAGGCAAAGATGATGTATCCTTTTTTCATCCTGGTTATCACACCATGAATATCAGTTTTCTCCTTTTCTAGATTTTAAATTTTAGGAAAATATAATTATCTTATTCCATATGGTAATTGTTGCCAATTATGTTTTTACCATTTTAAAATTTATTGCCTTTCAATGTTTGTACCATGAAAAAAAAAGGGAAAATAAAAATGTTAAAGACTCAGAAGATACATAGCAAGCATCAAAATCTGTATGTTCACATTCCTTCAATTTTAAGGCATTTTTTAAAAGAAAGCTATTTCTTCTAAAAAAAAAAATCAGCCTGCATTTTTAGAATTAAACCCCCCCCAAAAAGTAAAAGCTCTTATGTGTACCACAGTAGTAGCCCTGTAAAATTGTCTTTACTGAGGAGTGGGGGAGGGGAGGGAGGAAATAAAGCCATCAAACAGAGTCAGGAAATGTGTGTGCATCTTGTGTTCAAAGGAGCAGGACTACTGCATTGTTGATAACAGAAGTCACAGTTAAATTCAAGACCATTTATGGAAGAAGTCTAGCTCTTAATAGTCAGGACCACAGACAGCCATGTTCAAGTAGAGGGCAGACAATGTAAGAGGGCACAGATGCAATTTCCTGCATTAAAAAACAGCATAATTTATAAAGCAAAGTTTGTCAGAGAAAGGTTTATGTTGTACTGTCTGGAATTCTGTACTAGGTAAATTTGTCCAGAGCCAGCAGCAACATTGTTTATACACTAAATCAAACCAACTACACTTTCGTACCTCCCATTATGTACAGAAACATACATAAGATTTGGGAAGACAAAAGCAGCATTATTCCACACACAATCCAACCTCACCATCTCAGCCCTAAAGAATCTTTTCTTGGTACTTAAAACACAGCTGTGCTTGTATTCAGAAATGTTTTGGCACCCAGCTTCCTGTAAAGACTACAATAAATCAGCCTGCATCTTTGGTTCACTCTCTCCACTAAACAGTGTTCCTCATTTCCTTGAACTTCCCGTTATCCTCCCTACACCTATACCTGTTTCTCCTATTCGGTCTTTCCCACAAACCTCCAGCTTCCTTTCCTCTTGATACTTTTAATTTTTATTTTACAAACTTCCAAATCTTTCTTTTATTTCCTTCTACTTGGTTTGTTGCATTCTGCTAGTCACTTCTAAGATCTTTTTTTGCATGCACAATAGTCTAGGATCTGGTTTCAAGAGTACGTACTTTCCCTTCCTTCACAACATGCAAATATATTTCCATGACAATATCATTATCTCTTATCTGATTCCCAAAGAGAATGGTACTTTAGAATATATACAGGCCCATAAAACAGCAGCAGACAGTTTACCAGGAAGCATTCAACCTCTAGTAATGTGCTATCTGGACTACAGCATATAGTTCAAATAATACATAAGGAAGTTACCAATCCCTGACACCAAAAGCACCAAAATCATGCAATTAAATACAGAAAGAAGCCGAACTGAGTCCATGTCTCAGAATGTACTTTCAAGAATGGACACCCCCCCCCCTTTCTCTCAACACCAAGCCCATGTATCCTTTGATAGTTTGATGAGCTCAGCTGTCCTTATTCTTAAAATATTTTTATATGATAGAATTTATTTGGTATAAGGCTGTAGCCAAAATGAAATTCTGCATTAACCCTATGACACGACTATAGCAGTTAGAAATCAGACTAGCTTGCATTGAGTATATAAAATGTAAGCTGAAGTCTAGAGGCTTTGAGCATAAAGAACAGACAGACTTCTTTAATTTTTTTTTATTTGGGAAAAGTGCTTCTTACAAAAAGGCAGCTGCAAAACAATACATTGGAGACCTTGGAACAATTACTTATTCCCACCTTAAAAAGTGAAAGGAGAGGCAGTCTAGGAAACGAGCAGTAGGAGAACAGATTATAGGGCATCCATGAGTCAGAAACAGCAAGGTTAGCATTGTTGCAGTGGGACTTTGATGGCAAAATGACCTCATCTCAGTGGAATTATATAGCCTGACATTGCATAGCTGCTAGTTCTTTTTGTAAGCAATAACTTGCAACAAGCTGAACAGCTTTACAAGGCAATCAGCACAACTCAAATGTGATGTGAGGCGCACATGCCTTGAACCAACTAAGAAGCACAGCTATTTCCTAGTTAAGCTCATGGCTTGTGTAGTTATCAGTGTCATAAAATAATAATAATTATTATTAATTTATTTTAAGAGTAAACAGTGCAACTACAGGATCCCAGCTTGTGTTCTACTGGAAAAGAGTACGTTTAGATCCCTCTTTGGCTAGCCATATTTCTACTTTCAGCCAACCTTTATAATATGCAGTAGAGAGAGCTGGTGCATTAAGGTAGCACCAACTATCAATCCAATGGTATAAGATCACAGCCGCAGACTGGGCCAAGCCCACTAAACTCTTTTCACATACGATCGAAGGCAACACTTCATACACCAAAAGGGGATGAAAGGTAGTTTTTGTTTTCCATTTTTTTTTTTTTTTTTTGAACACAGAGTCTCTCAGCCTTCGAGATCCAACTCTGCATTTATTTGTATATACACATAGAAAGTTCTCCTTTCACGTACAAAGACATTTTCCTTTCATGCTAAATACAGTAAAAACCCGGAACATTTGCACCTGGTTCTGGTTACACAGTAGTAATAGTAATGTGCAAGTAAACAAGAGACCAAAACCACAAATGAAGACGTGTACATGAGGGGGCTGGAACAGAGCTGAAGCCAGAAAAAGAGTACATATGTCTGGCCTGAAGTATTGATTCAAAGTCCATAGCAAAAAAAGGCCACTGGCCAATTTACATCCCCCACTACATGGTCACTGCTCATTTTTGTATCTGGGCTCTTCAAGATGAGTGTGGAAGTCCTGTAAACACTTTAACCCTGGAACTGGGTGAATCCTCTTGGGTACACAGATGAAGCAACAAACCTAAGCTAACTGTTTGACAGTTAAATTCATTTTACAAAAACTAACATTTTATAGATTTATTTCTTGTTATTTGTTTTAAACAGAGAAAACAAACACTCCTGGGGCAGGGGAAGGAGACAGACCCTGGGTAAAAGTTATTACAACAGCACCTGGAATTGATAGGCCTGCCTAGGAGAAACACAGGCACTGCCACAACACCACAGGAAATAGCTACTGCCTGAAACCGAGCAGACAGTCCAAACTCCACTGACAGGTGCTATAGATCCAAGTCATAATAATCTTCTAGCTCATCATGAAACAAGTCCCACTCGTCCTCAGAGTCTGTCAGCTCATCGTCACCACCAGCTGCCAAAAGCATGAGCAACATCTCGCCGAGCTCAAAGGTCACAACCTCATCCTCATCGTTCTCAAAGGGGTCGCTATTCTCCCTCTCCTCAATGAACTCCCAGAACCGATTCCTCCGCTGGGCCTGCAAAGAGAGCACAGTTATTGCCCTAGTGTGACCCAGTGTTCGAAGGTATGTACTCTCCTTAGGGGCTTATGTGCCTTAGGCCAGCCCCCCAGGCATAACATGCGAGTAACTTTCTTGTTTAAGACAACAGTGGTTCCCCAATGGAACTGGTTTTTACAAAAAACTGCTACTCCAGCTACCCGCCAACCTCTCTGAATCTCTAAAACATAAGCCAAGTTGGGAAATGTTAAGCAACTTCCATATACTGCTCTCCATCATTTCCAGTCTTTGAACCACCTGCCCCCTCCTCAAATCCATTATTTATATTGTTTACTACTTAAGTAAATCCAGAGGTCTGCAGAGATAATTTTTTCCTTCCCTTTCCCCAGACAGCCCATTGACCATGCCTCCCTCCTATGCAACCCCTTTTAGAAAGGCCAAAAACACTGAAGCTTACCCGATATCTACTTGATGTTCCCACTTTCGGTCTCTGTGGCTCCTCTCGGCGGCCATCAGGATATGCATGTTTGTAAAAACAGTTCCCTCCAAATGGGCAGCTCCCACGGCCTTCATCAAAATACCTGCAGGGCTTGTTGCTGGAAAGGAAAATAATCGCAACCCTTACTCAAAGTAGACCCAAGCAGAATTCAGTACTGCATTTGCCTATAGTCCAAGGGGGTCTCTTTAAATAGATTCCACTTGTCACCGAAGCCACTTCAAAATCAGCCAAACGCATCACATACCAGTGATGTATCACATTATGTACACACAGACACACACACCCCAATAGGTGTGTGGGCAGATGCATTCATAAGGAGGCTGATCAGAGCGCACAAGCCTGTACTACCTTATGGCTGTATGAATAGTATTTTGTGTGGGTAAGGAAGGCTGTGAAGTCAGAAGTGGATAGGAACAGCTGGGTGACTGTGTGGATGCATGCATCTGTGGGTGGATAGGTAAGGACACATTTCATGTGCAGGGGGTTGGAAGGGAGGTATGAGAGGGCTTTAGATAACACCCTTCTGCAGGTGTGCCCTTATCTCTGCAGTCTTGACTTGAGAAAAGGCTGCAGTGCTCGTACCTCATTGCCTCCTTGTATTTCTGAATGAGTTTCTGCTTCTCTTCCTTCTCCTCCACCCAGTACTCACTTGGAATGACAAAGTTCGACGTGATCCGACATTCTGGGCAGGACCTGGGGAATGAACAGACCGTGCTGCAAAATTCCACATGACAGGGCGCTCCCTCCTGTTACAAACAAACTAGGGCATGTACCAATCTTTAAAGCTGTATGTTATTGTACCTGGACACTGGCTGCATGGGCTTTTTCAATCTACATTCTTTTGCACAAGACGACACCCTAAAACTCTTCCTCTTCTTTAAAAGCTCAACTCAGCAGCTGGTCAGGAAGTCTCAAAAAAGAACTTGGAAAAACATTTCACACAGACTCCTTTTGCTTTAGATTTAAATAAATTTATTTGTTTGTGTTCGTTTTTGTATTTGGCTGGTTGGGTTCTTAAGGGGAAACGGTTTGTCAGCTAGATGATGAAGTAGGGCAGCAAAAAGTTAAGAAACAGAATCAGAACTGGTTAATCTGATCTCAGTCTAATCTGAGTGCCTGAAATCTTTACAATAGTAACAAATTGGGCAGCATCTTGCTAATGACAGAACATGGCTTTTGTTCAAAATAAGCAGACTGTTTACTCCTAATAAATGTTAACCAGGTCAGAGTAAAAATTACCCCTAGAAAATGATTTAAGTTCCAGGTTAATGTTAGGAATGCATTTAATGCAGTCTTTGTGTGCAGGGGGAGTTTGTTCCAAGTTATCACAAGATATTAAATTTTTCCAAAGTAACAAAGCACAACCAAAATGGGAAAAGTGCCTCACTTTATAATCTTGCTCTCAAATTGTTTAGCGCTCCTCCACTTGCGGATACATTTGAGACAGTAAGTGTGGTTGCAGTTGGAGAGGATCCCAAAACGGCGCTCACTGGGGTTGGCTTTTTCATACACCACCTCCATGCAAATCCCACACACCATGTCTTTACTACGCTGGACGGCAAAGGAGAGCTCCATGTCCTTCTCATGAGCTTCAATGCAAGACTGAAAGAGAGAGAAATGCAAATACAAACATAGCAAGGGACAAGATGAACAGCTAAGAGTTAGGAATTCAGCTTGCTTTTTGGTTCGTCTGTTTTAGTGTTTAAATGTGGGCCTGAATTAAGAGCAAGAGATCAGTCCTCAAAAAGTTTCTCATATAATTATAGGCAAAAGTTAGTTCAAGTTCCTTCCCAATAACAAATCTGGCTGCACACAGGAACAACTCAACTAAATAGAACCAACAAACCCAAACTGAAATAAGACGCAAACAAGAACACCTGTATGAAAAGTAACCCATTTTCCACCAGCCAAAAATAGAACTGCTCTGTGGTAATTGCCCACACACATGCTCTTACTAAGCAAAAGTTTAGAAAGGCCTGGTGCTAACTGCAAGCTAAACTCTGGGTACTTCCTAGGTTTTCACTCACCACAGGATAAGAGCATGCTTATGGTCAGGAGCCACATAGCAGCTTACATGTAGCAAGTCCATGCCCTGCTTTAAAATCACAAATTTGTTCACTTCTCCATAATTCTCTCCTTAGCTCACTATCTGTACCATTATACAAGACTCTTCAAAGTTCACTCCTTTTTATACAGTTATTTTAAAACAGCCTTGACCAGAAGTCAAGTTTGCAACATCAGCTTCATTAAACTAACCAACTTGCATACAATCAACTTTTAATGAAAGGGAGGAAATGACAAATATTTGCACAAAGCTAGGAAGTATCTTCTTGATACTGCTCAACACAAAAATTATTTGTGTGTTTACCTTTATGTGTTGGGATCGCTGTGCAGCATCAACTGGATGCAAGACCTGCAACCCACACATGTCACATACATCCCCATGGATATACACGCAGTTTTCTCCGTAACGACATTCTCCTACTGCAGCGTAGGGGCACAGCTGCTTCTTCATCTCCACATTTGCTTGCTGCTTCTCATACTCCTCCTCAATCACCATTCCCTGCAAGGGTGTTTCAGTGCAGGAAGGGGCAGCTGGAGGCAAAAGTTAAAAAGATAGGAAACTGTGTTAAACTGGAATAGTCAGACTCCAAAATGGTATTTTAATCTTTAAAGACCATAGGTAAGCAAGCTAGAGTTTAACCAGAGAATGCAAGTCTCAAATCACACAAATCACCCCCCCAAAAAAATTTTACACTAAGCCAGGGGTGTCAAACATATGGCCCGCAAGTTGGATCCAGCCTATGAGCTGGATCTGGCCCATGGAGTCACTCTATCCAACCTGTTGGACTACAGGCAGACCACCAAAAGTTGGGAGACGTGGCCTGCCACAGAATCCGGTGCTCTCATGCTCCAGCAGAAATGATGAACAGCAGCAGGAGGGTTAACAAGGGCTGATACAGCCCTAATCACCCTCCAGCCTCTTCATCTATTGTTACTGCTGCAGCCCTACTTCCCTGGTTGTGGGCCCCTGCCACATACCGAATGCTGAAGCTGGTGCTGTCGCTGTAACATGGGGCATATGGCAGGGGCAGTTCTGGCTCTGGCACAGGGCACATGGGGCAAGGGGGAAAGAGGAGTTGGAGCTGCCACTACATGCCCTAAGGGGTCAGAGCCAAGCTGCTGCCACCACATGCCCTAGGTCAGAGCCAGAGCTGCTGCCACCACATGCTCTAGGTCAGAGCCAGAGCTGCTGCCACCACTACCACTTCCTCATGCCCTGGGCTGGATCCAGCCTGCAAGGAGTTCTGCAATCCAAATTTGGCCCAGGGCCCAAAGCCAATTTGACAGCCATGCCCTAAACCAATTTAATTGTTTCGCAAGCAAGGAAGCAAGCACAAACAAAATTTCAACTCTCTACCCTTCCCTGCCCTCCAAACTTCTAGCCCACCCAAGGCCAAGCTGTCAATATAGTGTAAGAGGCAAGATACAAACTTACTAGGATATAGTCAGTGCTCTACAAGTTCACCAGTTCTGATAACGGTTCAATTATTTTTTTAAGCAGGGTTTTGTTCAGCAAGTATCACCTTACCTCTAATTCACTCCTGCTGAAACAAGTTAAAGAACCTTGTTCCACTTCTGTTATAACTAGTTAAAACATAATTTAGCCAAGTCCATGCCAGCTAAAACAAACCTTAGAACAGTTGGAAACAAACTAGTTTAACCACCATTCAAACTGGTATAGTGTCTCCACTGTAATCAATTCATAGTCATGTAAAATGAAGGATACTTACCAGAACTAGCCTGGAGCTCTGGAAACCTTACCTCAACAAAACCTTACAGTCAGACATTAGCCTGCTGCTTGTGTAGGCTACAGCTCTTTAGAGCAAGACACTTAAGGTTATTTCTGTTAGAACAGCCTATTATATCAGAAACATTAGCTGCATGCAAGGTTGTATTTTGCAGCTCTTGACACAAAAGTAACAGCTTACATCTCTTGACTAATGAAGGGTAGGCACTTGGACTAAAGGTACAAAACAATATTTCAACTGTCTGATAAACGGCAATCCACATTAAGAACTAAAAGAACTGGATCAGTGTCCTGAAATATTGTTCAGAGAAGTGGATCACAAAGACTTGAAAAGACCTGATTCTATGGCTCTCAACTACTTGAGAATCTCAGTGGGTTTTTGCTACTGAAAAGCAGCACACTAGCTATAGCAATATCTTCCTTATGAAGTTTAAAGGGCTCACTAATTCAGTAATATTTCTCCCCAACTCCAAGAACTAGATTTCTAAAAAGGCACAGCTACCAAAATACCCATATTAAAAAAAAACAAAAAAAAAAAAACTCAGCGCCTAGATGCATCTAGGTATCTTCAGTTGCTCCAAGACATTAATTAGAGCTGCATTGTTATCAGAAATGTATTAAAATACAATATTCTCATAGGACTTGGTTCAATTTATTCCTTCAAAGACAAGGGAAGATCCTTTGTGTCTGTTTCTTTTCCCGTACATCTACAAGGGGCCATTTTTAGATGTATTCAGGAGAAATCCCTACCTGATCTAGGACAGCTGGGACTGCAGAGAACACAGTAACTGATGAGCCCATCTATAAATAGAAAAGTCTCTGAAAAACTCCAAAATGACAAGAGACTTTGGGAGGCAGTCAGGAGAATACACTGCTCCAGTGACTGATCTCTGTAAGCCAAACCCAGTAGAAAAAAACAACATAGCCTCAATAAAGCCAATAAGGTTACAGGTATTAGGAAAGATGCCTTCCTAAGCTTTCAAACACCAAAGAAACACCAAACAGATCTGATCTAAGAGGTGGGAACAAGTATTGGAAATTCAAAGACTCAGATCCAGTACTTAATTGATTCTATATACACGTGATTTTTTAGCCAGAGGGTTCCTTTGCCCCAGTGAAAAAAAGAGACCACTTCACTGTTATGGCATGTATTAAGCACCAGAAAGGAAGTCAGGCAGATTTTCAAGCTTCTGAAGACATAGGGCCCCCTGCCACATAGCCAAATGATTATCCAGTAAAACTTGAGGGACAGTCCTTTACTAGTAAGACAGCGCCTTTCATTCTTCACTCAAGGAAAAGCAAGAACTATCGGCTCAGTACACAGATGTGATGACACCCAGGATGCTGAAAAAACCCACAAAAATCTCTCTCTCAGAACTGTAAGACTTAACTTCAGAGCATTACCCCTTGTCAGGATGCAATGAAAATGACCATTTTGGCTTCAGTTTGCTATTTGGAATTGTGTGTGGCCATATTTTCTGGATCCTAGCTGGATTTTTTCTTGTTTATAGACAACTTGTTGCACTCTAAAAGGAAGTATTCTTCAGGAGATTCAGCAACGTGCTCAGACCAATGCAGAAACCAAGATTGGAGGATCTTTCATTACACAGTGTTTACACCAGAGATTTTCAACCAGGGTGCTGCAGCACCCTGGGGTACCTTACGATCTTTTGTGTGGTGTGTTGTTACATGTACACATATGATTCACAAGATAAACAAGAGATTTCAAAGAGAGATCCACGGTGTCAAAAGCATTCTGTTCTGTCATAGTTTTTCTGAATTTTTTGCATCAGAAAAATTGCTCTATTTTTCTGTGGTCAAAAAACAAGTGAAAACAAACAGCTGGCATTTTCCATGGCTGAGAGCCATGGTTTAGGCTGGTCTCAGAGAAGTATTCTGTGGTCCAAAAAGCTGAGGTAGAATGGTTCTGCTGCCCATGAAAGAATATCCGAGCCAGTACAAGACTAGAGGGGAACCAGTGATTCCACTCGAAAGAGAAACAAAAGCATTTTGTATCAAGACAACAAAACACTGAACAAGCACTTTGCACTACAAGTAAATTTGTGAACCCCTGACAGAAATTTACCGTTATGCCATGATCAGCTTACCACGTCCACAGTATGGCTGCCCAGGGACAAACTCTACAGCATTTACCCAGTCTTCAGCACCTACTCCTGCAGCTGCCAGGTTTGTATTTTCAATTTCTGTCTCACCAGTGCTTGCTTCGAGTATTTCAGGGAGTGATGTGAGGTCTGAGGATGCTGAAGGATAAGTTTTTGCAGCTGGAGTCACAGTCGTCACTTCTTCCCGTTTCAGTGGCTTGGTATGTTCATATCTAACACATTAAAATGCACCATATGAACTTAGAGAAACCAACTATACAATATAGTTTTGTACAAAGGACTGATCTGCAAGCACAGGGAGAAGGAATGACCAAGATGAATAAATACCACTATGGTAAAAGCCTTAAAAATCCCTTAATGATTTTGTAGGAGATAAAGTAACCCACAGCAAATATTGGTCTGTGTGCCCTTCCTATACCTAAACCCGTCATGGGACTTTTCACATGCATCAAAAAGCTGTCCTGTCAATGGATACAAGTAAGTCATCATTTAATACTTCCTACAGCCTCAGAATTTCAACATTTTTCATCTTTCAGATATCCTTCTGACTATATTTAACATTACAAATTAGACACCCAACTTCCTTGATTTACAAAGGGTGTCAACTGTTTACCGAAGAGAGAAACTTTAATCCCTACCCACAAACAATCTGAAAGTATTCTTTCCTTAAAAGGTCCAAGTCCTGACCAGTTTCAGATTAGGCAGGTCTCATTTATAAACTACCGATTTATGTTCCTGTTGGTATCTCAGATATTTGTCAAAGACTCTTACCTTGTTAGGAAGAGTTAATAGAAATGATTCAATTGCTGAAATCAATATAACTGATTCAACTTTCTTGTGCCAGAAAAATTGGTAACAAGTAAAAGGTGGAGAATTACTGACTAGAGAAGTTGTCCTATTTCTGTGTAAACCCTAGTGATGTTCCCAACAGGAATTTAAACTGTGCATTTTGATGAGTCTTTTTTCATTTGGGAAGCTTAAGCCTTGATATCCATGAATATCTACACCATCCTGACAAAAAATAGTAATGGCAAACATATACAAGTGGCTGCATAGAGACTGACCTAGACGTATAGTCTTAGTTGAGCATTTTCACTATGCACAAGAAAGATTAGATCTCCTACTAGGTTTTATTTCAACATAAATATTTGTGAAGTGCACTACTGCATGAAATTATTACAAAGGTATTTGATCATAACATAAAATGAGTTGGGAGTCAAGTCAGGAACATCAACAAGTAGTTTTAAAAGGTTTATTCAGCTCTGACCTTTTTAGCAATAAAAGCCCGGCATGATTTTAGCCTTGTGGAAAAGTTTTCCACATTGGGAGAATTTCAAATCATTTGCATCTGTTGGCTGAGCTCACAAATCAGCACTTACTTATGCAGGAATTATTTCAGAACCCTTATAACAACATTTCAGTTATTTATCCCCGGAAAGGAACTTACAAATATAATAGTCACTTTTCAACACCAACGAGTACAATCAAGATATTAAATTCCTGAAAGGGACAGATGTTAAAACTATCAATGCTGAACTATTTATCAATTGCAAATTATTTCAAAAGTTTGAGTAAATATAATAAAGTGCCTAAGAAGATTTTTAATTTCAAGAGGAGGTTTTTCTCCCCACTCATCATGAGGAAAAAGTCTAGTCTTAGAATGGAGTATCACAGCTGAGAGCTGGGAGAAACAGCTATGCATAGAGCCCAGCATCAGTGGCTTGCAGATTTTTGTTTCCAGCATCTGCTCCCTGCCAAGCTCCCCTTGCTGGCAGGAAGAAAGGAGTCTTCACACTGCTTCCCTAGTCTCTAACCAGGTGGCTCCATGAAGAGCAGCTCCTCACAGCTCCTAGTTGGAGCTCCAGAGCTATTCCTGCCCCATGCTGCAGAGCAGCTATGCAGGGAGCATGGCTTTGCAGCATGCAAATTCCTCCTTCAAGCCTGTTTAGGGCCAGCAGGTGAGACGGAGAAGGCACTGCTTTCCCTCTGCCTTCCTCCTTATCCCTTCCTTCCCCCCCACCCCCTGCCTGCCTGTCCCCCACCTCTGCTTCCCCCCCTGCCCATGCCCCCTATTCTGCTTTCCTTAATGTAGCAGGAGGGACAAATTTAAGATTACTTCCCAATAATTAGATTCTGGACATGAAAAATTACAACAAATTTATAAATGTTTCACATCCAGAATGTAATTATTGGGGGGAGGGTGGGCGGGGAGAGGAGACGGGTTTGTCTTAAATTCAGGTAAATACAGCACACTCCATATGTCAAGTATAAAGGCCATTTTAGTATGAACTATGATCTCCTTTCCCTTAGCTTCACCTTCATTTCTTTATCCCTGCAGCGATGTCAACAAAATGTGCAACATCACCATGAACTGAAAAAGAGGAGCTGTAAAGGACATGTCCTTACTACAAAAGCTAGAAATTGGAATGCAACAGGAAAATATTAGTCAAGTCTTGATTTGTTCAGATTTACACCGACTTCCCCAGAGTTTTCTGTAAAGAAACCTAAGGATAGAATTCCCTCTTTCAATACAGACAAGACTCAACAGCATTTCCTTACCTGCAACGATCGCCATAAGCACAGCATCCTCGCTGATAATACCTGCACACCATGGCAGACTGACTAGTAGAGAGGTCATGGGAGTAACGGCAGTTGTTCCCTTCCTTGCAAACCCCATGCATGAAATACCTACAAGACAGAAGGTTACAGAGCTGAGCCAAAAAGGAAACTTGAAAGTAGTGCTGATAGCATATGATCTTCCAGGAAATAAGACTCAGTGGGCATGTCTACATGTGGGCTAGACTTCGCAGTTGTTACCTGTGCAGTCATTTAGTACTTGCTGTTACTGCGCAGTCCCAGTGCTACATGGGTCATTTCTGACACTACTGCACAGTACTGCTGTCACAGCTCATGCCCGCCGATGCTACAATCATTGTAGCTCATTGCTACAGCGACGTAGCATCTTGTGTAGGTGCACCCAGCACTACTTAAAGAATTTCAGAATTAGTGATGTGCTATTGACCCACAAGCCATTCTAAGACTAAATAATAAAAAAAAAAACACCATACAAACAAAAACACACAACTCCAAGTTGTACAGAGAAAACAACTTTAGTCAGAGTTATACCCTTTTAAATGGACTTGGGCTACACTCAAATTTAGGATTATATTTAGAAACAGCAAGATTGTACTTCTAAGAACAGGTTGAGAGGAACATGCTACCCTTGTCTAGAGTGCAAAGCATAACTGAACTCCAGAGGAAGAGACTGGACCACCAGCTCAGCAAAGAGATTGGCTGTTTTATTCTCCTGCATTGACTAGAACACTACAGAAGCTTAATGTCTCTAGGCCAGAAATTTCCCACTTCCAAAGAAAGTTTTATAAACTATGTGAAATGTACTGCTTGATCAATCAGTAATAATTTCTCCAAGAATAGAGCTCTCCGTACCATACAGAATTTCAGTGGTGTTACTGGGCAAGACCACACATCAGCTCCTGAAGGAGTTACACTGCCATAGTAGAATCAAGACCCAAAAGAACAACATAGATGCACTTTGCCTCAACAGCATGCTTCCACTGCCTGTGAACATAATGAAATCAACACTAGTCTCAAGACACTGGTGAGTTTAGATTGCTGAATTTCCCAACACTCCTGCTCTTTACTGATTCATCTGGTACAGTTTCCTACCTACATTAGAGAACCACACAATCTGATGCTGGTAGCTCCATGTTCTTAGAGAAGCTCTTTTTTAAAAGACAACACATTAAATCTAATTTTAAACACTAGTTATAATGGTGGTATGATGAATTTTGTTTAAATTTAATGCAATGTTATTCTCAACAATCAAATAAATCCAGAAATTGAGTCACAATCACATTTCACATATATTTTATATCATATGTTGCTAACATATGCCTAAGTGTTGACATACAGGTTTTTGGGAATAAGTTTTAACTGATGATGTAACAGCACAATTCATATTTTTAATTTTTTTTTCCCCGATTTGGACATTAAAAATTGGGTGATAACAAATATTTAGAGGCAAATGATCGAATTCTAAAGGTGAGAATTAATAATAGAACTTAAAAATGTTAAAGATGATCTACTTAAAATCCATTTGGAAGTATAAACAAAGCCAAAATAAATCCTTGTTGACACTGAGACAAACTGGCAATTCTTTCCTTTTTAAAATGGGCAGGTTTAGCAAACAAAAAGACTACCTCAAACTATACTATATTCTTTTTTTAGTTAAAAATCAAGCCAAAGAGATGTTCAGGAAAGACCTCTGAGAATATACCAATAAATCTGAGACAAATAATTCACTTGCATGTTAAGAAAGTAGCCTTAATTAGAATTAATTCTAACCAAGAGTATCCAAGCAGGAATTCAATTCAATTTAACCAATTTACTTGAATTCACACTGTTGTTCATCTGATCTTGTGTAATCCTTCCCCACATAACACACGAACACCCTTCCCTATACACAGTCAAGTTATAACCCATCTAACGATCATGATGGACCAGCTGTTTTATTACAGTGAAACCATATAAAGTCTTTCACTGAAGGTCAAATTAATCTTTTTACAGAGATGCTCAGAATTCTTCTCTTCTCCAGACTAAAACCCAATTCCCTCAGCCTCTCCTCACAAGTCATGTTCTCCAGCCCCTGAACCATTTTTGTTACCCTTTGCTGGACTCTCTCCAATTTGTCTATATCAGGGGCAGGCAAAATACAGCTAGGCCCAAAGCTTCTGCTAGATAGGGGTTTCCAGCTGGGTGGCAGGGTCAGGCGGGCCTTGCTATTGCAGAGTCCCGCTGTGGCTTCCCCTGGGTCCTACTGCCCCTGCCTCCTGTCATCTTGACGAGCAGCCTGGGGCAGATAAATATTACATTTTCTAAAATTTTTAGGGGCCCTGCAAGTCAAATAAAATGGCCTGGCAGGCCAGATTTGGCCCATAGGATGTATTTTGCCCAACCCTGGTATACCACATCCACTGGTCTCCCATCAACCAGAGAGCCAGTTATCTCATCATAGAATGCAATCAGGTTGGTCAGACATGACTTGCCCTTGATAAACCTATGCTGACTGTTCCTAATCACCTTTTCCTCCAAGTGCTTAGAAATGGATTCCTTGAGGACTTGGCTCCATGATTTTTCCAGGGACTGAGGTGAGGCCAACTGGCCTGTAGTTCCCTGGACCCTTCTTTTTCCCTTTCTAAAAATATAGGCACCATGTTTGCCCTTTTCCAATCATCCAGGACCTCTCCCTTCGGATGCATCCCATCCGGCTCCATGAACTTGTATGTCCAGCTTTTCTAAATAGTCCTTAACCTGTTCTTTTGCCACTGTTGGCTACTCACCTTCTCCCCAAACTGTGCTGCTCTGTATGGTAGTCTGGGAGCTGACCTAGCCTGTGAAGACTGAGGTGAAAAAAAGGCACTGAGTATTTCAGCCTTTACTGCATCCTCTATCACAAGGTTGCCTCCCCCATTCAGTAAAGGACCCACACTTTTCCTGATCCTCCTCCTGCTACCAACATACTTGTAGAAACCCTTCTTGTTATCCCTTCCTAGCTGCAACTCCAATTGCCCTTTGGCCTTCCTGACTTCAGCCCTGCATGCCCAAGCAATACTCTTATACTCCTCCCTATTTGTCCAAAGTTTCCACTTCTTATAAGCTTCCTTTTTGTGATTTAGTTTGCTGAAGAGTTCCCTGCTAAGCCAAGCTGGTCTTCTGCCATACTTGCTAGTCTTCCAGCGCATCAGGATGGTACTGCACTCTCAGTAAGGCTTCTTTGAAGTACAGCCAGCTTTCCTGGACTCCTCTCATCCTCAGACTGGCTTTCCAGGAGATCCTGCCATTAGTTCCCTGAAGGAGTCAAAGTCTGCTTCTCTGAAGTCCACAGTCCTTACTCTGCTACTCTTCTTCCTTCCTTTCCTCAGGATCCTGAATTAAATCATCTCATGGTCACTGCTGCCCAAGTTGCCATCCACTACTACATTCCCCACCAATTCATTTGTGTTTGAGAGTAACAGGTCAAGAAAAGCATGGCCCCTCACTAGCTGCTCCAGCACTTGCACCAGGAAGTTGCCCCGAACACACTCCAAAAACTTCCTAGATCATCTGCGCACTGCTGTATTGCCCTACCAGCGGATGTCAGGCTGACTGAAGTCCCCCACAAGAACCAGGGCCTGTGATTGGGAAACTTCTGCTAGCTATTTGAAGAAAGCCTCATCTACCACTTCCTCCTAGTCTGGTGATCTGTAACAGACACTCACCACAACACAACCCTTGTTGTTCTTCTCTGACCCCAACCCAAGGATTTTCAACAGACCTATCTCCAGTTTCATACTGGAGCTCTGAGCAATCATACAGATCTTTAACATAAAGAATAACTCCTCCTCCTCCTCTTCTCTCCTGCCTGTCCTTCCTGAACAATTTGTACCCATCCATAACAGTGCTCCAGTCATGCGACCTCCCACCAAGTCTCTGTTACTCCAGTCACGTCACAGTTCCATGATTGCGCAAGGACTTCCATTCTTCCTGCTTGTTTCACAGGCTCCAGAAATTTGGAAATGGAAATTTCACAGTACTGGATTATAAAGAATCATTATGCTGTGTCAAAAGTTAGTTGGTGTAGTTTGATCAAGCTAATTTTAAAATCAGGAGACCTCTCATGAAATCCTCCGAGGGCCGAGATATATCTTTAAGCTATGGTCACCGCGTTTCACAGACGAGCCTATGAACTTCACTTCAACATCCTCCTGGATACAGAAGACTCATGGACTCGATATAGACACTGGATTTATGACACACTACAACCTGCCTGACATCTGACTCTCCAGGCACCTCTCCCCTTTTCCTACTATATCCCCCTCCCCCCACCTGTCTCTCACCCCCTGGTACCTCAATTTACATTTTCACTGACTGGCTTTCTTGCATGCATACAGCCTCTAGCTTCTTTACTATTCATTCCATCCAGGAAGAGCACACACACCAAATGCAGATCACTACCCACGAGTGGCACGTGCTCCCGGCAGCCGGGGGGGAGGCACGGCTGCTTGCTTGCAGTGGGAGCCCAGAAGCAGGGAGCTCCTGCAGATATCGCTGGCACTATCGGCAGGGGGGTGAGTGCCAGTCATGGGTCGGCAACCACCTGCAGCAGCGGCAAGGCAGAAGCCAGGAGCAATCATGGATGCCCTTTTTGCAGAGGGTGCACTGCCATGTGCAAGGGGTGCACGTGCACCCCTTAGCATCACCCCTGTTGCTACCTGCCATATGGTGGGGTCTGGTGCCTGTAGACACCAACACTGAAGCCATGCCCTTGGCCTACATTAGCAGCAGCTGTGGTAGAAGAGATTGGCTGGTGCTTCGAGTGCTGGCAAGGGAAAGTGGATCCCCCTCTTCCACATCCCCCTGCCACTGCCTTTGTTCACCAGCATCTCTGTCCAGTGATCAAGGGTTTTGCTGCTGCAGATGCTTCCCTTTACCCTAGGGTTGCACATGCCTGCTAGCACATGGACCATACCAGACTGCAACAGATTCAGCCATTTTTCTGATGCCCTCCTTCAGCTGCTTCACCAGTACCAGCACCTCTGGTGAAAGTGGCTTGCCCCAGCCAGGAACAGCGATCCCCTGGAACTTCTCCACTTGATTCTCTAGTTCCCTTGCTATGGGGATTCACCTGGCTAAGGAGGGCATCACCCGTGCTGAGGCTCTTGGTGGCCTCAAGGAATGGCTTGAGAACCACCAAGATCTGGGAGATGGTATCCCACTCAGCTCTATTAAGAGGGCTGCTGACCTGCCTTTTGAGCATCAGGTATGTAGAGTTTCACCAAGTCTCTACATCTTGCATGATTTTGTGCTGTGGGATGCTCATTTCTGCTTGTTTGTCCTGAAGTATCTTGCCCCCTTTGATGGTCTGGTGGAAGTAGCCCGCCACCTTCCTGCATTTTGAAATGAGCTTGCTGGTAGTGGTAACAATGGTGCCATCACTGGGAGCCCTGTCCCCCTCCAAGGCATCCCTGACTACGAGGTGGAACTTGTGTGCCACAGCAGATGCCTGTTGGCATCACGCTCTGCCTTGACTAAATTGGCCCCGTTGCTGGTGACAAAGAACCCGTGGATGAGCTTGGCCTGCCCAATAAGCCACTCTCCCTTGCTGTGTGGGACTCATCCATCACCTCTGCTTGAAGGACAGCCCACCGACACCCTCACCGATCACACCAGTGCCCTGTGAGGGAGATGTAGGCATGATCTTCACCCCGGCTGCTCCAGAAGTCCAATGTGAAGTGCAAAGCTATTTGCAGCCCTGCCTTCTCCAGCTCCTCCCTCAAGTACTCCCTGCATGCCTCATACAGGGAGGGCACCACTGTCCTGCTAAAGGTAGTGTGTGCGGGCACTTGGTAGGATGAGGCTACGAGCTGCTTGAACCCTGTACGCTCAACTAAGGGCTGGCCATCCAGAGCAAGCATCTCCCAATGCTCTGGGTGACCTCACTCACCTTGGGAACATGCCCCTCTTTGTCTCCGCCTTTCCCCCACTGGTCCAGGGTGGTCTGCCTCTTTGTCTGGGGGACAGGGGCTTTGGAGTGAGAGGGGGCCTTCTTTTTGGGCACACTCCCACTGGTGCCAGGCCAAGGAACAAGGGCAAGGGAGTGCTGACTCCTGACACGCAGCAGCATTGCCATGGTGGTGAAGTGTTTCGCATCCTTGCCCCAGCTGATCTGCTTTTAGCAGTGCTGGCAGGTAGCATACCTGGAATCATCTGCCACCTCAAAATAATGCCACACTACTTACCCCCTCCTCACCAGGCAGAGGCACAACAACAGGAGGAGCTTAGCCACCTGCCCCCACAACCTCCTCGCAAGTGCCTTCCAGAAAAGACCTGCCTCTAGGGGAACTCTAAGGGGCACAAACTCAGATTCCCTGCCTCCTTCCCCAGAATGTCTTTAGCTATCGCACTCAGCTCCTCTGCTTCCAGATCCAGCTCCCCCTCTGGCACTGGAAGGCTCATGCTGGGAACTAAAATTAGGGTGGAGACTGTTATGCTGGTGCTAGTGGTTCTTACTTGTGTTAGTGGAGGTGCTGCAGGTGCAGACACTGCTCCCACCTCCTTGTTCCCACTAGAAGAAGACGACTCCTCACTGCCAAGAAGGAGGGTGCGTCTATTTTTGGAGCAGGGGGAACTTGCAGCTCTCCCTCTGCCCCCTCTCCCTCCCCTGCCAGAAGACCTGGCACCTGCTTTTCCAGCACACTTTATAATGTTTGACATGCTGCAAAATGTGCGTGTGTCTATAATATATGCTGTGCTTTCCTGCACAGTGATGACACACTGTCAGGGAAAAAAAAGAGAGACTAGCTACCAAGAGAGCAGATAGCAAGCCAGAGCCTTTCAGATGCTGCTGGTCCAAGAGAGAACTCACAAAAGGCACAGATCATTTCACACAGAGCCTTATATGTTGTTTCTACATCCCTCACCCAGAGCACTGTGATTGGAAGGGAACTCAGGGAAAGATCATAGTCACTGGCCAGCTACAGATGTCAATATCAGAGCAGTCTTTGCCCTGCCTCTTCTCAGTTCTTGTTTCATGCAAGCCTGCCTTCCGAATCTCAGAATCTTTTCCGAATTGATTAGGACACTTCTGATTAGATTTAGACCTTTTAATGTGTCTCCCAATTCAATTTGGATTTGGCTGCCAAATTGGCCATATCTCCTCCGAATCAAATCGGCTACCAAAGCTTCACACAGACCTACTGGAAACCCCCGCCTCCTGCCACTTGATGCGTTTCCCTAGTAGCAAAATTGGGTTTCCCCAATTCTCAAGCTTGATGGTTCAAGTTATACTAGGCCTGAACAATGTCACTATCAACTCAACTTAAACCCAGACTATCCAATCTATTTCCCTTGACTAGAGTTTATAGACTAGTGAAGAATTCTGTGGATACCAGTAAAATGTTGAACAATTAGTGGGCTACACAGAACCTTATATAGTAATGAGAGGTTTAACTGATAGGTCAGTTTCACATCAGAGTCAGACATTCAATGATACCTAGTAAAAAGAACAGTCAAAATCCAAATTACTGAAAATGTGAACAATCATCTATTCAGAAGTACTTTAAAAGGCTCCAGCAGATAAAACACTAAAGATATGAATCCCTTTGTTGTCTCAGTTGCCTGACCTTAAGAAGAGTTAATGCCAAATAACCAGGCTAGATCAGTTGGAATAATGCTAAACAATGTGAAATGGTTTTGGAATCTCCCAGTTACTCCAATTCAAATCCAGGTGCACTCAGCTGCAGATCCCTCTAGAAGAATAGAAATAGACAAACATTAAATAATTTGTCTTGGGCATCAACCTGATCTAGGGCATCAGGCATGGATGGAAGTCTGGATATCTAGGCTGTATAACCTTAAATACACATTCCAGCTGCTGAGCCTCCATTTCCCTGTGCCAACACAGATTACAAGCGAGCAAAGAATAAGAGCAATTTAAATGCTTAACTGAAATGCATTTAAAACTTGCCAGCCGTTATTGTGTACCACAAGCAAAAAAACCTAACAGAAACAGCTACTGAAGATGCATTTAAGAATATAGAGAAAAGCCAAGAAACTGTAACATTTGCTTAGACAATGGAAAAGAGAGGAAAGAATACCATATTTTCTCACCTACAACATGCCCCCTTCTCCCCCCTCCCCCCAACATAACAGGCACCTTGGTTTTGAAAGGCAGAATGAAGAAAAAGATTTTCCCAAAGTTATGGCTACAGAGAACAGGGACAGGCCTATTTTCAGCTGACTCACCCTCCCTTTCCCTACACAGCTGAAGATGCATCCCTAACTGCTGTAGACTGGTCTCCATGGGTTGATTTATGATTTATTAAAGCTAATTAGACTGCGATATAGACCAGAAACAACTAGCAGAGAGCAAAACTGCATAAAGAAGGGTTAGCTTGATTAGAACATCAAGACTATTAAAAAGGAGAGACAACTGTTACACCTGTAGAGTGAAGAACAATAAAACATTAAGACTCCCTCAGCTTCCAGAACAGCAATGCCACAGCTGCTTCACTGTAGAACAGGAATTGAGCTAGGGTGTTTCCTTCCTGGGCCACTGTTGGAAGCTGATGGGAATTTAGTGCAGAACTCCCTAATCTGTTTCCTGTGATCAATGTCCCAAGGTGTCACATTCAGTCAATCAAGCCCCATAGATTGTAAGGCTGGAAGGGACCTTGCAAGATCATAGAATCATAGAAGTAGGGTCGGAAGGGACCTTGTAGATCTTCAAATCCAACCCCCTGCCTGGGCAGGAGGGAAACTGGGCTCAAGTGACCCCAGCCAGGTAGGCATCGAGCCGCTTCTTAAAGACCCCCAGGGTAGGAGCCAGCACCACTTCCCTTGGAAGTTGTTTCCAGATCCTAGCTGCCCTAACTGTGAAGTAGTTCCTACGGATGTCTAATCTAAACCTACTCTCCAACAACTTGTGGCCGTTATTCCTTGTTATCCCGGGGGGCGCTAGGGGAAACAAGGTCTCCCCCAAACCCTTCTGGTCCCCCCTAGTGAGTTTATAGATGGTCACAAGGTTCCCCCCTCAGCCTTCTCTTGTGAAGGCTGAACAGGTTCAGGTCCCATAGTCTCTCATTGTAGGGTCTGCCCTGCTGTCCCCGGATCATGCGGGTGGCCCTCCTCTGGACCCTCTCAATGTTGTCCTCATCCCTCTTGAAGGGATCATCAGGTCCAGCCCCCAGCACCAGGCAGGAAAAACAACTGGGGTCAGGTGATCCCAGTGAGGTGACCGTCCAGGGTCCTCTTAAAGATTTCCAGGGTAGGTGATTGCACCACCTCTGGAGGGAGCTTATTCCACAGTCTGGACACTCTACCTATAAAGAAACTTTTCCTAGTGTTAAGCCTGGAATGGTGTTCCAGGAGTTTGTGGCCATTACTTCTGGTTTTCCCCAAGGGTGCCCTGGTGAACAGTTGTTTGCTGAGCCCTTGATGTATTCCCCTGATGTAGTGGTAAGCTGCTACCAAGTCCCCTCTCAGCTTTCTCTGAATCAGAGGCCCAAGTTCCTCAACCTTTTCTCATATGGCTTGCCTTGCAAGTCTCTGATCACATGGGTGGCTCTTCTCTGAACCATCTCAAGCTTTTCCACGTCCTTGTTGAAGTGCGACACCCAGAATCGGACGCAGTACTCCAGTTGCAGTCTCACCAATGTCGAGTAAAGTGGAAGAATCTACTTGGTTTTGCTTGAGATGCGTTGGTTGATGCATGCCAGAGTTTTGTTTGCCCTGCTGGCTACAGCATCGCACTGAAGGCTCATGCTCATACTATGATGTATTATTACTCCTACGTCCCTTTCAGTCATGGTGCTAGTCAGTTTGGAGCCACTGAGCCTGTAAGTATGTTGGGGGTTGTTTGTCCCCAGATGGAGCACTTTACACTTCTCAATGTTGAACTTCATCTGGTTCTGATTTGCCCAACTTGCCAGCCTGTCTAAGTCTGCCTATATCTGTAGCCTATCTTCAAGCGTGACCATGCTTCCCCATAACTTGGTGTCGTCTGTGAACTTGGCCAGTGAGCTCTTCACCCCAACATCCAAATCATTGATGAAGATGTTGAATAGCACTAGACCAAGCACCGACCCCAGTGGGACACCACTGACCACTTCTCGCCAAGATGACACAGATCCATTCATTAGGACCCTCTGGATCCTACCCACCTAACTGTCGCGCAGTTAAGCCTGCAATCCTCCAATTTTCCTGCAAGAACATCATAGGATACCAGATCAGAGACCCTTTGGAAATCTAGGTATACAATGTTGACCTCCTCTCTCTCATTCAAGTGGCGAGTTACTTGGTCATAGAAAGAGATGAGATTGGCAAGACAAGACCTGCCTGTGATGAAGTCATGCTGGCTGTCATTCACAATCCTACCTTCTGCAAGCTTATCGCACATAGACTCCTTGATGAATTTTTCCAGGATTTTCCCTGGGATAGAAGTTAGGCTAACTGGCCTATAGTTGTCCGGGTCCTCTCTCCTCCCCTTCTTGAAAATGGGCGTAACATCAGCCCTATTCCAGTCTTGAGGGACCTTACCCGAGCACCACAAGTTTAGGAAAAGTTTCGTCAGAGGTCCTGTGGTGACTTTGGCCAGCTCTTTCAGCACTCTCAGATGAAGTTCAAATGGTCCTGCTGACCTAAAAATGTTTAACTCTAACTGATCACGCACCAACTCAATGTCAACAGTAGAAAGGTGGTCATTCCCACCATGCCCATTCTGAATTGCCCCTTAGTCCAGTGAAATACCAAAGCAAAATAGTCATTTGGGAGTTCAATTTTCTCCTGAGAGTGTCGGTAACCAGATGTCCCGAGTTGTTAACAATGGCCCAGCGCTTCCATTTATTTTCCTCCTGTTCCCTACATACCTAAAAAAAGGACTTCTTATTGTCCTTGACTTCTGTTGTTAATTTAAATTCAGTTGCCACCTTAGCCTTTCTAATCTGCTCCCTACAAGTGCAAGTAGTTGTTATATAGTCCTCCTTGGGGAGTGTCCCAAGCTTCCATTGTTTATATGCCTCTTTCTTCTTTTTTTCAAGAGGACCATGATATCCCTATTAAGCCAAGAGGGCTTACACCAGCCCTTCTGCTACTTTTCCTCTGCATGAGAATGGACTTCTTTTGGGCTTTTGAGCATGCCCTTGAAAAATGAGCATTTTCATGCACTCCTTTCACCTTCAGTCCCTGGTCCTGCAGCACTTCCCCTACTATTGCCCTGAGCCTGTTGAAATTTGCATTTTGGCAGTCCAAAACTTCAACCTTGCTAGCTGATTTGCTTGCCTTGCAATGGACAGTGAACACGAAAGTTCCATAGTCACTGTTTCCCAAGCTACCATCTATACTCAAGTTGCTCACTAGATCATCTCCTTTAGCCAAGATCAAGGATAGGAGAGTGCTACCTCTGGTTGGCCCGTGCACTTTGAGTCAGGTAGAGCTCTTCAATACAGGTCAGAAAGCAACATGACTGATCCAACTTAGCCGAGTGTTCCTCCCAAGAGATGTCTGGGTAATTGAAATCACCCATGATGACCACGTCCTGTGCATGTGCAGCCTCTGCCAGTTCTCAAGAGAACTCCAGATCGAGTTCTTTCCCATGGTTTGGGGGTCTGTAGTATATATCTATAGTTAGGTCCCTCTCACTGCACCCCCTCGTAGTTGGACCCCGAGGGTTTTGAGACGCTCTTCTTTGAAGCCATTGTTGGCCTCCAAGGAGGTGTACTGCTCTCTCTCAGAGCGCTACACCTTTACCTTTCTTCTCTACTGGGTCCCTTCTGTGCATGGTGTAGCCCTCTATGGCTATGTTCCAATCATGTGAGGATACTCACCAGGTCTCTGTAATCCCTACTAGATCATAATGCCCACTGGAGAGTAGGAGGGCTAGCTCCTCCTGCTTGTTCCCCATGCTCCTGACATTAATGTACAGGCACCTGAGTCCTCCAATCGAGACCTTCGATTTTCTGTCACACTGAAGGAGAACTATTCCCTCAGCTCTTGCAAGCGTGGCTCTCCCAGTGTCCCCAATTTTGGGGCTTTCTTGTGTGCTGGTCTCCAGGCATGCTCCACCATGTGTTTCACCACCTCCTGGCAATCTTAGTTTAAAGCTCTATCTAGAAGATGGGCCATCCTGGCCAAGAACAAGGACATACCTCTCTGCAGGAGGTGAATGCTGTCCCTTCCCAGGGGTTCCCTCTCTTGGAAGTGTGCGCTGTGGTCGAAGAAACCGAAGCCCTCTTGGTAGCACCACCACTAGTCTTGTAGGTTCACTTCTTCGACGCATCCTTCCCTCCTAAGTTGATTACAGTGTGATCTCCCAACTGATCAAAAAATGCCAAAGCAAGTTTCACAACTGGACAACCCAATACAGGATCCAAGTGGCTAGCAATTGTAATATGATCATCCCTTTCTACCTGCTTTGTCTGTATTTGAATGGTCAAGCTATCAAGAAGGAATGCTTTGAAGCTATACAACTCTGAAGAGTATAAGAAAGAAACAAGAGTTGCTGGCACAATGCTCGGGGGGGGGGGGGGGGGGGGGGGCAGGGTGAAGACACAGACACACTGCGACATTATCACCTGTGCCAGCTGGTCATTCTCTGGGATGTATATCCACACCTGGTGAAGGCTGTAAAGATTAAAACCACTTCCTGCATGTATTGGTGAGAGACACTATTGCAGCTTATACTGGACCTATGATGGCTCATTTATTTGAATACTGGGAAGAAGTCTTCTTTGTCATTTTGTTTTAAAGCTCATTTGTGGTATAGTTATTAAAGCCTTTGTCATTCATCGAACAAGGTGTTGTGTCAATCCTTAACTGCATTAGGTTCAAATCCCATTCTTAACTGTAGCAATAATCTTGAACCATAAATCTGTATTTAGTTTTCTAGCAGACATTTACTACATATAGCAGCTAGCTCTTTTATGCAAATTTGCTCAGTGCATTTTTTAAAATATATATTTCTTTTCCATAGATTACACATTTCTAATAGATTTACCTGTTCAGCTACATCAGTTTTGAATTCAGTGTACTGTTTTGTGTTGTTTTGGGGTTGTTTTTTGTTTTTTTTTGTTTTGGGGGGGGAGGGGGGAGGGTAGTTCAGCCACTTCTTTTTCCAGGTTAGTATTTCCACTGTAGTCACAGGCATCCATCATTTTGTGCCCTGTGAAAACAGAAGTGATTCTTCCTCCCCCAAGAACCCACAACTCGACAATTTAATCAGCAACTCCTAATACATCAAGATGCTATCCAGGGACTGTACCATTTTTAACCATACAGAGCAACTGTTTGTATTTGTTTAACATCCTGGAACTCAAGAGGAACTCACTCACTTGAGTTTCGTTAAAAGCATTCACTTTACTTCTAAATCTACTGCCTACATTTTGATGAAAATACATGTCTTCCTATCAATTTCTTATACCTGGCAACAAAAAAAAAAAAAATCTGTATTGCTCATTTCTGATGAATGACAAGCCAACATGTCTCTATGGTGATTTCACTGTGCTCCAGTAATAGATTCCAGAGATAGGATTTGTTAAACTGAACTCTTGTTGACTGGACAGCTTCCTCTAAAACACAGATAAATAACTGAACTATGTTCTCAGCAACAAGGACACACACACACACACACACACACACTTCAAAGCCTCAAAATCAGCTTTAAATATATTTACAGATAACAACATAGGATTTTAGTTAGCAGTGATATAAACAATGAGGATAATCTGTTGAAAAGAAGGTCTGGGAATGGTAAAAAATATTCGAGGTTAACATTTACATTCTTACCATATTTATTCAAATACAAGACAAGTCCTTCCCCCCACCCCATTGACATGGGGGGTGGAAAAAAGGCCACTTGTTTTATAATCACATACAAGGCAATCTCACTAAATACACCATCATTAAACTGCTGCCAAAAGCTACATGTCCTCAGCAATGGAAACCAAATATGAAGTTGGTTAAATGCAGTCAACACTGAGCATGACCATAAAACACAAGCAAATATGCTGATGGAAACCTTTTCTGTGGCTGTCCCCCTATAAAACAAAAAAAAGCCCCAAAACCTGCAGGCAGTTTTTCCCTCTACAGGGAACTGGCACCGGGCCTGGAGGTACCGCAACACAGCCCAGCATCAAGAGAGCCAGAGCCAGCCCTGACACCCTCCCTTTGGTGCCAAAAATGCTGCGCTATATTTGATCTTAGCCAAAAAGGCCAAGATGCCAATGGAAATTTTTAAAACAAATTTTATTAAACACACCCTTATCACCCTACACTTAAAGCTACGCATACTGAGCATCTTTGTTTTACCAGGACGTTATAGCACAGAAACTATATACGAAAAACATGCAAAAATATTTATTAAATCCTTAAACAATATACATCAACTTTCCACAAACAAATCCTTACGGAAGCATTTTTCTTCATAGACAGTCCCATGAAAACAAAGGAATACCTTGGTACCCACCTGAAACTCTGCCCTTTCTATCAGTCCTCTCTGCTGGTTTAGTGAAAAAAGTGTATCTAGTTCTTTTTCCTCCACTTCTCTACCTCTTCCTCTCCAATCTTTTTATTGTACCTATTGATGCAACATTTCAGTTCATGCAGCCCCAGCTTGAGGAACTCTTTCAGTGAAAAACAAGCCCTTAAACACCCAGAGGTTTCTTACTTTCCATAAACTAGTTTTAGCACATGCTAATACAATCCTTAACATTTCCTCCAGTCCCTTTGGTATGAGTCCATATAGTACCATTTCCTATGTTTATTTTGGTGCCACTCAGCAGCAGACCCTTTCCCACACCCCCTTTGCATATGTACATTCCCAAAACACACGTCCCACTGTTTTTTCTGCCCTGCATCTCTCCCTTGGGCATCCTGATGAGCTTGTCAAGCCCCATTTGTGTTGCACTTCCTTCACTGGCAAGATATTTCTTACAACCATCCTTCGCTAGGTCAGCACGTTCCCCTTCTGGTCGTTTACCCACCACCACCCCCCACATCTCCTTCACTCATCCTTGTGTGAAGTTTCCCACCGGCACCATCCTGTCTCTCTCCGTTACCGCTTTCATCACTTTCGTATGATCCTTCAACCCTACCTTCCCTATTTTATACCTCTGCATGAATCCTTTCAGCCTGATGTAATGAATCAGTGGTTATCATGCCCATGGACTCTTCAAAGAGGTCTGATATACTCCTCATTTCCTCAAAATTGAGCTGTGTGAAATCAGGCATTATGCATGGCTTTCCCCTTTCCCCGTTACTGCCTCACCTATCAAATTCACTTATTTCACACAGACAAGCAACCCCAGTCCAGCAGCTCTCCCATCCCTGCCATCTCTCTTGCTTTGTACAGTTCAGCTCTAGCCAACCTCTCTCTTTTAGCATGCCCAGAAAAATAACACATTTCCCTCTGTACTTTTGCTATCTGCTGTCATGTTGGTGGGAATACAATTCCCATACAAAGAATAATCAGCATAGCAAAGCCCTAAACGTTGTCAGTTTTCTGGCCCGGGATGGCATTCTTCTGAACCATAAGCAAAGTATCTGTCATAGCCTTGCTGTCACCTTTTCCCATGCCATATTACCTTTTCCTTCAGCATCCATTGCACTCTAATTCCACTCTGTCTTATTTAAAGGGCCAGCTTTTTCAAGTCCCTCCAGTTCCCCACTCCCACTATGGTGCTTTTCAATCTATTTAGTTTAGCCCCCCATCTCTTCTTCATATTCTGATGTCCGCTTTAGCACTCTTTCCATCAAAAGAGTATCGCTAACTACTACATTTATATCATCCATGTATAGTAGGCATTTTACCTCCCCCTCCCCACCACATCTTTACTCCTCTTATGACCTTGTCTTTTCTTGTTCTTGGTGCTAACAGTTCCATGCCACACACAAATAGCAGTGGCTACAGGGGGCACCCTTGTCTCATTCCTGTATGGATTTTAAAGGCCCTGTTTAGGTGCCCATTAATTTGTATAAAGCAGCAGAGTCAAGTCCAATAACATTATCCAACCTAAGTTTGGTCTAGGAACCCCACTTTCCCCAGCACCTTAAATATGATCCACTTTGTCATATGCTTTTTCTAAATCTAGGTTTGCTACAACTGTTTCTTTTCTTGGATGTGGGACAGTGTAGCATTGATCAGATTGCTTTGGACACCTTTCTACCTGGTCATGCACATAGATGATCTTCAAGTATTATCTTCTGGAAGTTTTTCCCCATTCTCAAAGCCAGTCTTGGCCATTAACTTATAGTCCATATTAAGGAGTGTTAATCAGTCCTCAGTGTTTCCGGAGTTCTCTCTCCCCTTTACTGAAGAGTAAGATCACATTGCCTCTAGTAAAATCTTTCCCTGCACCTCCTGTTTCCGCTATTTCCTCAAAAACTTCCACTATATCCCTCCCTACCTATGCCAAAACTTATAAAATTCCATAGGTAGTTCATCCGCCCCTTGTGATTTCCCTCTTTTAAAGGTTTTAAACACCCCTTCATTTCCTTTAAGCTTATCTTTTTTTCTATCCTCTTTCCTTCCTCCTCCTCTACCGTCTCTTGAGTCTCTTCCAAGAAAACCTTCACCTTCTTTCTGTCCATTTCCTTCTGCTGGTATAGCTCTTCATAAAAATCTTCTAGTCACCTCCAATGCCTCCTGCTTTTCCACCTGGGCACTAGGGCTGTGCAAAATTTGGCCAGGTGTTTCATTTTGAAGCTGTTTTGACATGTTTTAAGCTCAAAACAGCAAAATTGAAATGAAACAAAAGGCTTTGAAACAGCTTCAAAACAAAATGAGGGCACTCAAAACATTTAGAAGCCAGGCTTACTTGGCTTCAGCACCAGTCCCAGGTAGCAGCAGCAGCCTCCTCTCATCTAGCGTGCACATCTGGGGGCTTACACCCCCAGGAGGGCCGCGAGGCTGTGCCAGACTCCTCCCGGGGTGCAGGCCCCCGGATCTGTGCGCCAGATGACAGGAAGCTGCCGCTGCTGCCTGGGATCAGTGCTGGACACAGCCTACACCCAGCACCAGGGAAGATTGCTGCTGCTGCTGCCGTCAGTCCCAGCTGGCAGCAGCAGCCTCCTCATCCAGTGCGCAGATCCGGAGCTCACACCCCCAAAAGGAGTCCAGCACAGCCCCGCAGCCCTCCTGGGGATGCAGGCCCCTGCACCTGCACACCAGATGAGGAGGCTGCTGCTGCCAGCAACCTTCAGGAGTTTTGCTTTGAACAGTTGGAGGTGCAGTTTCCCAGAAAATTCTGCATCTAGCTCCTTGAAACTTGGCAGGCTTCACGCCCTCAGAAGGGGCTACCATCCCTGCAATTTTCATCTGAATCAGGCAAGAAATTACAAAGTTTTAGGCATTTTCACGATTCCCCATTGTGGAATTCCCCATTGTGTTTTCCCCTATGGGCAAAACATCGAAATACATCAAAACAGCAAAACAGTTTCAACGAAACAGTGCTTCAAAATGAAACGCTGTCCCTTCAAAATGGCGAAACGGAAGTTGAAACAAAACGGTGCCGTTTCATACAGCTCTACTGGGTACCACCTTCTTTCTTCACTGCTTTAAGTTCTCCTTTTGCCACCTTCACTCTGGCCAAAATGCATCAGGAATGCTCCCTTCTCCCACCCAGGCTGCTTGTGCTAAGAACATTTCTCGCTCATCTTCTAACTCTTGCCTTTATTCTTCTCGCTTTTCTCATATCCGTCTTCTTTCTGCAGCTTCCTTTAGCACCTCCTGCATCTTTCTTTGTAGCTCACTTAGCTCTTTCATTCTTTTCCCTGTGCATCTTTGTCCTTTATTCCTGAAGAATACTCCCATTTTCTTCTTCACCATCATCCACCTTTCTCTGATATTCTCAAAATATTTCTTCAGTGCTCACCACTCCTCATATCATCTCATGTACATTTGACATATCTCTTCATGTATGTAACAGCTGCATATTTAACTTCCATAGTCCCTTCCCTCTCATGGGGCTCTTACCAAGACTCCATTGATCACGCTATCCAGTGATCACTAAAAGCCACATATGTTTCTTTCTTCCTTCTCCCTATTTCTTTTGATATAAGCAGAAAGTCAATTCTTAATTGTTTCTTCCCACTGGGAAGCCTCCATTCCCCTCTAGCTTCTCTCAGTCTCTCTTCTAGGTTTTCCTGTCGTGCCACTCCTGGTAGGTTGACCTGCCATCGTGCTCCCGCCATCCTCCATTTCTCGCCCAATTACCTAGTGAAAACTTTCTCCCCTGCCCACCCACACATCTCTTAGCAACTCTTCTTTTATTATATTTCTTAACAGTCTGCACAAGGTGTCTAAAGCTGTTTCCTCCTTCCCTGGTTCCGTCACGCACTTTGTGCGTAAGAGGACATCTCCCTCCGATCATGTAAACCACTAGCTTTCTAAGCAGTGCATTCCTTCCCTCCCCTTCTGGTGATGCCTATACATTTAAAAATTTCCAATTCTGTTCCCTCAACTGATAGTATCATTCTTTTCAATCTGCCACTGATGATTTCTACCTGCTTTGCTCTCAGTTCTGGCTTCCTGAACAGTATTGCCACTCCAGCCTTCTTGTTCTCATTTGTCCCTGACCACCAAGATGGTCCACATCTCCACCTTTCTCAAAGTATTTATAATCCCTCTTCCTTGGGTATACCACATTTTTGTAGGAAGATTATGTCTTCCCTTACTTGGTTCAACACTGGTTCAATCCGTTCCAATCATTTCCTTGTCAAGATACTCCCAACATTAAGCAAAACTATTGTCAATGCCATTTATGCTCGTTTTAAAAATGAGTGCGTTTATCCCTTTAGAGTTCATCTGTGCTACTGCTAAGAGTAGTCAATTTCTCCCACTCCCTCACTCGCATTCCTGTAGCCTTTGCAAGATGCTGGATTGCTTTCACATTTAAGATGCCTTGCATATTCCTGCCTCCCCACCACTTCCCACCTTCTGGTCTCCACTCTGGGCTGGAGCCCAGAAATGTCTGCTCTCTCGCTCTTCCTCCGACTTGCCTCCCTCATTATCAGGTTTCTTCTTCATTGTCTTCAGCCCCTGTGTTCTCTCTTTTCCTGGCTTGTCACTGTTTTTTTTCCCCTTGCTCCATCTGCACTTCTGTTGTCTGTTGGGTGTCTTCTTTCTTTCCCACATCACTTCCATGTTTGAGCTGTTTGCTGTTCCCACCTTCCCTTCTATTCTGTCTCCTATCTCCTTTTGCACTGCCTCAGTCACAGAAATTGTGTCCCCCTCCTTCTCTGTTTCCCCTCCTGTGGGGTTTCTTCCACCATTTCTACCTCAGTGTCCAATACCTCCTCCTCTGGGAAGTTTTACTGTTCCTTAGGGGTCTGACTATACTTACAAAGGCTTTGGGGCACCTATGATACAAGTGTCCCTCTCCCTTACAAATAGTACATTTTAGGGACTGCTGGCACACTGCTACTCTATGCCCCATCACTTCACATCTGTAGCACACTGCGAGGGGATAGTGTGCAGAGAGGGGCCCCAGCTTTCCACATCTGCTGCACCATTTCAGTTGCCTGTGGTACATTATAAAACCCTTCAGCGCCTCAATCACCAACACGAGATGCAGCACTCTACCTGGGCTCCACTCATCTGCTTGTAACACTACTCAAGCCCTCCAAACCCTAGATACATTTGCCACTTACTTTCTCGACCAACATTACCCTTTGGATGTACTTTTCCATATGTTTGTCTATGTTTCTGGCCTCTAGTAAATCCACGTACATTCGAACTATATTCACTCTCTCTTGATTTTTCCCCTATGAATTTTATCACTCTTAATTCCTCCCTCCAACATTCCTCTTAATGTTTATTCCAAAATTTCTCATACCCTTCTCCATCCCAATAAGTCAATTCCCAAGTCTTTCAGTTCCAGCAAACAATCAGTCTGGCACAATGCTCTGCCTGCACCTGCAAAATCTCAAACAGTACCTTTTCCAGGAAATATCTGTTCATTGTCCATCCCATCTGCCTCATTGCCAGCCTTTACCCACAGCTCCTACTTCTCTTCAGCTTCTCTCAGCCTCTCTTCTAGTTTTCCTGTTGTGCCACTGCTGGTGGGCTGGCCTGCCATAGTGTTCCCATCCTCTGCTTCTTGTCTGATGTACCTTCTCTGGCTGCTCCCACTCTCTTCCTTCTGGAGTTGTCACTCATCATTGCTACTTCCACCATTACTCTTGCTGTCACACCTTCTGCCTTTCTTCTCAACCTGCATCTACTCTCCATCTGTCTCCAGATCTTCATTTCCACTCTTCAACTCCTTTTCCACCTTATGCTTACTTGCCACCGATTTCAGCTTCGGTTCTCCTTCCTCTACTCCTTAGACCCTGATGCTCTATTGATCCTTTTCTCCGCATTTACAGCATAGATCAGGCTTTCAACGCTGATAGGAACATTTTTTTTTAAATATAATATACTTTGTGTTCCAGGTCACATAAGACAAATCAGTTCCAAATAATAATGATTGAGCAGAACTCAATCATTCCAAAAACCATATTGATTAAGCAGGCAGAACTCAATTGTTCTAAACACTATGTATGTCGCTACAACCGGCAAGCATCTTCCATTCTAGACCTACAACCCTGGGACTTCAGATACTCCCAAATCCATTGACAGACATCCTACATGCAGATCCAAGCCTGGAGGTCTTGGAATTCGGATGCCCTCATTTGATCTTAGCCCACAAGAGGCCAAGAAGCATTAGGAACATTTTTTTTAAAGGGAAATTTTGTGTCCCCCAAGTCAAATCAGCCAAATTACTTCCAAATCTGAGAGTCATTCAAGAATCATATGTGGCCCTACCAGCAAACATCCTCCACCCCCACCTGCAGCTTCACACTTGGGACTTCCAAATCCTGTGGTAGACATCCTACATGCAGGCCCAAGCCCTGAGGCTTGGGATTCAGGTGCCCCTGAGTTTTGCTTGCCCTCAACCATATGGTCACAGGAGCAAACTAGGGAGAAGTCTCCTATTTCCATAAAGTCAGTATATAGCCAAGATCTTCCTACTGGAAGTGAAAGTGGGAGGCTAATTATACATTACCTCAGACAAGTTACTGCCCCCTGCCAAGAAAGTGGCCTTCTCCTGCAACTAGGAAAACCACCTTAGCGGTCATGGTATTTCCCTTGCCAGGGAAACAAAGCAATAGGAACATACCACAGCGATAGGTTAGTGCAGCCCATCAGAACAAAACACGGTAGTGCCCATTAAAGCATGGTCCCCCTCACTGTCAAGACTTTTTCCAAGTCATGGTGAGCCACTACAGCGCATAATTTCAACTTCCTCTTCACCCCCACAGCTCAGCTGCACCTTTCTTCTCCACTTCAAACAATTTCTGCTTCTTCACCAGCCTTAAAAGCCTACCCAACATCACAAAACCAGGCCCCAAGCAGGTCATCCAGAATCCCTCTGTTACTCCTCTCTTAGCCTGGTGCATTTGATTAGTGAGGCCCCACCCCCATGAGGCAAAACCAGACCAGGCTGCCCTGCACCTCATCTGCATTAATTTTTGAAGCATCCCAGGAACCATAACAAGAACACTGGCTGCAGTCATCAGTGGAGGGCTAATTAGCACAAGGATCCTTGCCAGGGGAACAGGGTTGCAGGGGCCTATTTAGAGTACATGTACACTGAGAAGTGCTGAGCTGGAGTCATAATGTCTTGAAATGCTGTTGATTCTGGTGCAGCCTTTGGCTTTGGATTAATATCATGCACAGTTTATACTACACATCAGTTGGTGACAATGTGCTGCTTAAAAGTGTGTTTATGGAGGACCTGTGCTAAATCTTGTAGCAGTTTCAGAAAGAGTAACATGCATCAATTCTGGATGAACTAAGTGTACAAGTACTATATGCAAACTGTTACAGCCACATTTAAATTAAGTTTACTTTTTTCAGGTTTGCTCCTCACTTCTATGTGCACAGAGAAAGCAGTGTCTGACAGTAAGGGGAGGAGAAAGGAGAGAGGGAAGGGGGTGCCAAGGGAAAATTTTTTTTTGGGGGGGGGGGGGGAGCAGAGAGCAAAAGAGCTACCTGACCCCCAGATTTATTTATTTTCCCTACTATTGTTGGAACAGAACAAAGTCAAGGCAAACCTCCGATAATTAGGTTCTATACCTAGAAAATTATAACAAATTTATAAAATTTTCCATATATAGAATCTAATTATTGAGGGATTATCTTATAAATCAGGGTCATCTTGTATTAGAGTAAATATAGTAATTTAAAGAGTCCAGGTCAGTCACGAAATTGCCCTGAGAATCTACTATAGTCACTGCAGGACTTTGGTAAAAAGATGTAGCCATCTAAAAACCAGTAGGGATACAGAATGAATTTAATAAGGATTAAAATTCTCATTCTCTTTTCAAACAGAGGATTTAATTAAAAGATCAAGACACTGAGCTGCTTTTTTTTTTAAAACCAGCTCCTTTTAACCAATTGTTTAAGATTTTTCTTCATTGGACTTTATTCAGATTCCAAAAAGAAAACATTGCATTTTATTCAAGCAATTATGCAATTTCAATAAAATCCAGTTCTCAATTCAGAAAGATACCAAAGTATTTACCTAAGCCTTATCCATAAGTTTCCCCCCAAAAAATGTGTCCTCCTTTTTTCCAGATCTTTGATTACCAACTTCCAAAAAGTCTGTGCTGCTTTGTTATAAAATGAATGAATCTTAAAACTATAAGATTGGCTCTATGCCATACATCTCAAGAATCACCATATTTTTACAGGCTATGAAAGAATTCACTTAAGATAAAGTTAGAAGTTTAATTCTTCCTTACATAAAGAACCCTAAAAGCAAGAATTTAATTGAGTGCTACCTTTTATTCCAACAATGCTGTTAGTCCAATAGAGTTGGACAAACTATTCTTCTTCCTGGACTACCACAGCTACAACATAACTAACTAGGGGTGCACCGATAGAGATTTAGGGGGCCAATATCAATAGCCGATTTTTAAGGAGGCATATCAGCAGATACTGATCCGATTTCCGATACGGCTGCATCCAGTTGGTAAGTCTACTGTGGTGGATGAGGGGACGAAAGGGGTGTGGGAGGGGCAGATCAATTCCCCCATGGTGAGGGAGAGAGAGTGGGACTGGAGTAGGCACTGCCCCGCTGAGGCAAGGCAGGGCACAGGACGGAGCCACAGCTCATCCAGGGGGCACAGAGAGGGGCAACAGCTCCCACATCTGCATGCACCCCAGGAGAGCATGGGGATGGGCGTGTGTCCCCAGATCTGTGGAGGGCGAGCTACAGCTGCAGGCTGGGGCCAGGGGCTGTGCCGCACTCTTCTCAGTGTGTGGGGAGGGCCTCGGCTGCACTTGGGCGGGCAGAGACGACGCTGGGAAGGGGGCTACAGCGAAATTTGGCGTAGCTGAAGCTTCCCTGTAGCCCCCCTCCAGCATTGCTGCTGCCCACCCCAAGCACAGCATGGCCAGCCCAGATTGGTCCCCAGCTTGCAGCTGCAGCCTGCCCTGCCCAGCCCAGCCCAGATCTGGGGGCACACATCCTCCCCCAACCCATGCCCCACTGGGGTGTTCACAATGGCAGGAGCTGCCCCCTACCCTGTGCCTCTCAGACAAGCCACAGCTCCAACCCATGTCACACCCCGGCTGGGCAGCACCTGCCCCAGCTCCTCTCCCACTCCCTCCCTCACCATGAGGGGGGGCACTGATCTGCCCCACCTCCCCCTGCCCCTTCCACCACAACCAACTTACCAGCTGCCTGCATCTCTACAAGTTGCCAGGCTCCGCTCCTCACTGCCTATGTGTTGCATTGCAGCTGCACACATGCACAGGCATTTATCAGCAACATCAGGCCGTTTCCAACATGGTCAATTTTCTTTATATCAGTGCCAATCAGATATCAGACCGCTGTACTGGTGCACCTCTATCACTAACTGAAGAAGGTCTTGCATTTGAAAGCTTGTCTAACAATCCCAACTATGCAGTGTGTCCATTAAAAGTCATCACCCAAATAAATTACTGCCTCTCAAATTTGGATGAAAAAGCATTTCTCAAGAGTTTAAGATCCAAAGAAGTTTCTTCTTGAGATAAGTGAACAAACTCTTCTGTCAAGTCTTTCACAATGCATGGTACAGATTCAGACTTATTTTACTGGAGCCAACATTAAATTTAGAGTAAGACACATGCCTTTTGCTACTCCAATTAACAAATTAGGAGGTACATCATTTGTTAATTGGTAGAGGTGTGGCCCTCTACGTAAAAGAGCAGTACCCATCCCTGCAGGTCACCTATGACAGCAGGGAAGGATCCCTTGAGACCCTCTGGGTCAGGCTACAAAGGTGACCGGGAGAGGGAGACCTAATCGTGGGAGTTTAGTACAGGCCTACCTCCCAAGATATGGTGAGCATTTGAGCACTCTCAGGAGAACTGACAGAGGCAGCTAGCCCTAAAGACAAGATTGTCATGGGTGACTTCAACTACCCAGACATCTGTTGGGAAGACCATTCAGCCGCCTCCCGCAGGTCAGCCTACTTCCTGGCAACAACATATGATCCGTTTCTGACACAGGTTGTGGAAGGGCCTACCAGGGGCAAGACCACTCTGGACTTAATGCTGGCCAAAGGGGAAGACATCATAGGAGACCTGAGGATTGGTGGTACTCTGGGCAACAGTGACGATGACCTGATAAGGTTTACCATCCACCATAAGACTAGGAAGTTAGTCACCAGAACTCCTGAATTTCAAGAAGGCAACTTTTGGCAAACTCAAGAGGCTCGTTAGACAGGCCCTCTACAACTGGCATTTGGACGACCTGGGTGTGCAAGAATGATGGTGCTTCCTTAAAGAAACAATTCTCATGGCTCAGCTATAGGCCATTCCCACAGAGGCAAAAAAGCAGGAAGAGAGCCAGGAGACCTGCTTGGCTGACCAGCAATATTAGGAAGTTATCAAAAAAAGAAGTGTATATACAATGGAGGAACAGCTCAGCAGCCAGGGAGGAATACAACTGTATTGCCAAGGCCTGCAGATACGAGACAGAGAAAGCTAAGACAGGCCTGGACATCAAACTGGCAACCAGTATAAGGGAAAACAAAAAGTCTTTCTACAGATACATATGGAGCAAGAAAAAATAAATAAATAAATAAATAAATAAATAAATAAATAAATAAATAAATAAAATCAGGCTCCACTGTGAGACCTCTACTGAATACCCAGGGGCAGCCCACAGTCAATGCACACAAAAAGGTATAACTCCCGAATACATACTTTCCATTGGTATTCCTGAAACCCAATAGGGGCTGCTCATTTTACCAGAGGCCCAGGGAACAAGAGGAAGGTAACAACATACACAAAATCAGCCCAGAACAGGTGAAGGATCTTTTAAAACGCTTGGACATCTTCAAGTCCGCTGGACCACACGACCTGCACCCAATGGCCCAACTTATAGCAGCGCCATTGGCCAAGCTATTTGAAGAGTCATGGAACTCAGAAGTGGTCCCAGATGACTGGAAGAGGGCCAATGCGGTGCCCATCTTTAAGAAAGGGAAGACTGATGACCCCGCATACTACAAGCCAGTCAGTCTGACCTCGGTCCCGGGTAAAATCTTTGAAAAGTTAGTTCAGGAGGCCATCAACTACAAGCTGCTAACCGATAGGGTGCTAACCAGCTACCAGCACTGCTTTGTTGAGGGCAGATCATGCCTGACGAACCTTGTATCCTTCTATGACTTGGTCACTAACCATCTGAACAAAGGACAGAAGGTTGATGTCATTTACTTAAACTTCAGTAAAGCCTCTGACTCCATCTCCCACGGGATTCTCTCAAACAAACCGGAGAGTCCTGGGCCGGACCAGTCTACAGCGAGGTGGGTGGACTGGCTCACAGGCCACTCCCAGAGAGTGGTGATCGATAGGATGGCCTCATCCTGGAGGGTCGTCTCCAGTGGCGTCCCCCAGGGATCGGTGCTCGGACCCAAGCTATTCAATATATTCATTAAAGATTTGGATGAAGGGGTAGAAAGCACAATGATTAAGCTCAAAGATGATATCAAGCTCTAGGGAAAAGCAGACACCAGAGGATAGGGCAAAGATCCAGGAGGACCTTGACAGACCGGACTTATGGGTGGAAAGAAACCAGATGAGGTTTAACAGGGAGAAGTGCAAGATGCTTCACCTAGGTGGGAAGAACCCTCACCACAACTATACAGTGGGTGGTGGCCTACTGGCTGGCACAACATCTGAATGAGACCTGGGGGTCACAATCGACTGGAAGATGAATATAACCCAACAGTGTGACAAGGCCAATAAAACTCTGGTGTGCATCAGCCGCTGTGTGGCCAATAGATCCAGGGAGGTACTCCTCTCTCTATTCAGCTGGAGTACTGTGCCCAGTTCTGGGCTCTGCACTTCAAGAAGGACATGGATAAGCTTGAGGGGGCACAAAGAAGGACCACCCATTTGATTAAGGGCATGGAGGGTTGGCCCTATGAAGACAGACTTCAGGAACTGCGGCTGTTCAGCCTGAGGAAGAGACTTGATAGCTGCCTACAAGTGCACCTCAGAGGGAAGCATCAAGAACTAGAAGATTAACTATTCAGGAGGGCACCCCAAGGGATGACGAGGACCAATGGGAATACACTAATAGAGAGTAAATTCAAGTTGGATATAAGAAAAAACTTCTTTGTAAGAGTCACCAGAATCTGAAACACACTCCCAGCAGAGGCAGTATAGTCGCCCTCCTTGAAGGTGTTCAAGACAAGGCTGGACAGGCACCTTGCCACGGTCATCTGAGCCCAATACTTTTGCCCATGGCAGGGGACTGGACTTGATGATCATACAGGTCCCTTCCGGTTCTATGATTCTACACTAAAAACCTATAAATGTGTGTTATTTACTTGTTCTTCAGAAATTAATATCTTGTAGTTTCTTTATGGAAGCCAAATGGTCCCCTATATTTTCAGTCTACTCATCATCACATAGAAGTGCATGAAGTGAAGTGCTGCATCCTCTAATTAGGTACACTCTGTTGGACAGGATCCCAGAATCCAGAACACACCTGTCTCCTCTCAAGAGAATCACATGAATAGAAAACTAAACAAGTTTATCTAGCACTGAGATCAGGCAATAGGAATACAAAAAACATACTGTGCCCCAAATTAGTAGTGTAGGCTGGATGTCAAAATCTGACTTCTTGCTCATTCAAGGATTTCAGGAATCTAGGAATCCCAAATTCCTCCGAGTTCATGATCACAGATATCCAGTCGTCAATTACATAAAATAGCCTATACTTTGATTAGGTATCTGTTAGTGAAATGGGCTGGCTATGAAGATCCCCACAGCTACCCAAAGAATTCAGGGTAAGGAATTTCAGACTGATGCCCAGCTGTGATAAGTTATCAAGTCTCATCTTCACATTCATTGTTTAGCCGTCTGAAAAGCTTATCAGTTAGGCCTAGGCGACTGACACTCACAATGGGTACCATTCCTTAAGTCAAATGGTTTTGTTTTTGTTACACCAGGCCTTGTAGTGGACCCCAATTACCAGCTGTATTCCTACAGACCACGTCATCACCTAACCAAATACAAGGAGCTCAATATTCAAGGTTCATTCACTGGCAACTCTACCAAACTTGTATGAATGACTGCCCCCACAATGCTTACAATGAATGGCCCCACACTGCTTACAGCCAAGATATCAACCCCCCAAAATTAACACTATTCAGAATACTAAACAGTAGTTATTCCAAACCAAATTCAACAGTATAAGTCTAAGACAGTCAGCAAGCTTCATAATACTTCCAGGCAATTAAATTAATATTATATATATTTGAGACTCTGCACTAACAAAAGAGCAGACAGAAGAAAATATAGACATTACACAGTTCAAAGTTAGGGCTTGTTCCCTGGTTCTCTCAAGTAGAGATATTCCAAAAACAACTGGGAAGGGAGAAAGCAGCTGTATCATTGTAGTTTGGAAGGAGGTAAGGGAAACTGGTTTAATTAATTCAGCACAGAACTCATCAAAAAAATAAAAATCAGAAAAAATGAGGTTTCTATACAACTTTACATCAATGAGATTAAGCATTCACATCAATCTCTCCACAGATCTTCTTTCAATTTTTGACAGCCTGATTATTGCTAAAGTGTTTTCTAGTGCAGAATCAGCATTCATTTCAGAACAGCAGAATCAAAAAACATGAACTATTTCTTCTTTCCTTGCAATGGGGAAGAATCAGAATTACACTTTCTGTTATATGAATTTTCATTAAATCAGAATTAAAATATTAAAAATAAAAGGAGCAATGTATGCATAAGTGTTCCTATACCTGGTGAGGAACATTATGCTATGCACTTTGTTTATTGGAATGCAACTCTAAGCACACCAGGTCAGGAACCAGTATTTATTTTCTGTAAGATCATACACATTTATACAACTATTGTTTACTAGGAATTCAATACTGTGGACAGTAAACAAATTTATCTCCTGGTGTAAAGTATGAGCACACAGCATCTAATTTAACTGCTGCGCAGAACCACAAACTACACTGATACAGCTGACATCTTAAAAGTCTAATTATTTTGTTTTGTTTTTGCAATACCCATCATACTTTTTGCCAAGAGGCTAGAAGACTCTGGAACCAACTTCCAAGAGAAGTGGTGCTGGCTCCTACCCTGGGGGTCTTTAAGAGGAGGTTAGACGAACACCTTGCTGGGGTCCTTTGACCCCAATACTTCTTTCTGCCATGGCAGGAGGTTGGACTTGATGATCTGCTCAGGTCCCTTCCGACCCTACCAACTATGAAACTTAGCACCAGGCACAAACCTGGATTCTCAGACTGCTGCAGCATCCAACTACTCTTCAACAATTGTCTACTGTTGGCTAAGCCAACTGAAATCAATTATTGCTCTGGTCACCAAGTTGTTTCATAGAACACCCGCAATACAGCTTTCAAAAATCCCACCCTGTAAACTTTGCAATACAATGCTCGTGATCAGCACATTTTAGTATACCAAAAAGTCTCAGCAGCGTGTGTCAAACTTCTCTGCATTTCTGATGATCTCGCATAAGTAAAATATGCTTGAAGCAAAAGATCAAGAGAAAAAATTACACAGTATGCAGCACATCTAAATAGACTAGAAAAGGAAGAAATTACATCAATCTCATTCTATTTGTAGCCTTCTCTCATACCTCGCTCATACATAACTTTGACAGTTCAGCCAAAAATCCACGGCCTCTACAATTCAAAATAATAGAACAGAGAAGGTTGATCTCCATCATTTTACACTTCCTGTTCATATCTTCTTAAAAACATCCTTATGAGTCTTCCATATGGTTTGCCCCTCAAACTTATTCACTAACAAGCACAAACCAACCCAACAAAACACTGGTGGCATCTAACCATGAACCACCCAACTGGCTCAGCTATAACTAAGGACCTATCTAAATCACAATGGAAGATCGTGGCGCAGCAATGCCTTTAATTTTTGCAGCGTGCTCCCCTCCATCCAGTGACCAAAAGGCAATTACTGTTGTGGTTTTTGCTTCTCAGCCACTCAGAGACAGGGAAGTATGCAGTGAAAAGAATTGAGATTAAAGGCAATGCTGCACTGCAAACTTCCTGCAACTTAGGTAGATCCCAAACTATAGCCTTTCCTTGAAGTAAACACCCACTGATATGCTTCAGAGGTGCTCACAATATATCACTAGTATTACCATACATGATCCAGGTCCAGCTCATATCATACATATGAAAAGTTTTTGCAAGCTCAACATGAATCATGTATCAGGTCATATTTCTTCCCAGTGGTCCAGCCCAATTCCTCTTCCACAGCTCCCACCTCTATAGGGCACCCTACTGAGAAGCTGAATATTATTATTATTATACATAATCTAATCTACAAGATGCAAATCAACCCTGTCTTCACCTCCACTAAAAGCCAACCTCTACCAACCCCCCCCCTCCCCATATGAAATAACCACACTGCAGCATTTACTACTTGGAAGCAGATTAAATTAACTGTAAATCAAACATTTTTTCCCAGCCCGATTCCTCTCCCACAGCTCCTACACCTCATTTATAAAGGCAGATGGGGTACTGCATCAGTCCAAGCCTTCCCCATTTGGGAAACCTGCCCACGGGGACCACTCTCCAGCTCCCTCCACCTCTGCTTCCAGATCCCAGCAAGGAGTCGGCTTCCCGCAATGTGAAGCTTGGGGAGTGGGGGCAGGATTGCACACCCAGCCCAGGCCAACACACACACAACTGGAAACGATTCCCCTTAAACGCGCGTTAAACAACCACGCGCGACGCACGCTGATGCCGAGCCCCTGAGGTCAAGGCGTGTGCGGGCTTCAGCCTCCCGCAGCCGCCGGGGCCGGACTGACCCGCAGGCCCCTCACGGAGCCGGCGACGCCTCACCTGCAGGTGACTTGCTTGGTCCAGCCGCCGCCGCCCCCACCTGCGCCCGGCCCCGCGGTGACTGGCGGCGGCGCGGCAGCGGGGCTGGAGGCCGGGGCCGCCGCCGCCGCTCCCGGGCCGGCGGCTGTTGTTCCGGGAGCCGCAGCCTCCGCCATGACTGTTTATCCTTCGGAGCGGCGGCACCGGAACTTCCGGGAGCGCATCCTTCCGGCCGGGGAAAGGGGGCGGGCAGGGCCAATGGAGTCAGGACTCCCCCTCGGCCCGCTCGCAACGTGCCCCGCCCCCTGCGTTGCGCCCATTGGCGGCGCGGGCGAGCCTGCACGGAAGAGCAGCGCCGATTGATGGAAAGGCACGCTCGTCACGCCCAGGACGGGTGGCCACGCCCCCAGTGGGTGGGGCGGCGGCTCCCTGGTTACGCGCCGGGGAATGGGCGGGGCCTAAGCTGTTCGGCTACCTCGGGGCGTCGAACGCGGGGGGGGGCTGCGCACGGCACCAGCTGGAGCGGGCACCGGCTGCGGTGTGCTCCGATTGTACAGTAATTTCCGTATTCGTGCCGTAATTGCAACCCTTTCAGGATAATAATAATAAATAATAATAATAAAAGTGCTCAAAATGTGCCGTCGTTTTCGAGGTAGCTCATTGATGCAGTGGGTGCAAAACCCCAGTTGCTCTCAGGGAGTCTTCATTGACTCTTTCTTTTTTACATTTAAAGAAATGTGTCATGTTCCAAGCCAAGTCAGCCGAATCGAGTCCAAATCTGTGAGGGGGTCCAGAACAATAAGTGGCCCTAGAACCCGCAAGCATCCTCCACCCCCACCAGAGGCTTCAGATATTTCCAGCATCTTTTGGCAGACATCCTATGTGCAGGCCCAAACCCTGAGGCTTGGATGCCCCCACGTTTCACCTGCCCTCAGCCATAGGGCTACAAAAGAAAGCTAGGGAGCAGCCTCCCATTTCCATAAAGTGGGCTTTAAGCCCCAACATCTTGGTAGGTACTGAACTGCGCCAGAAGAACAGCTATCCCTGAAAACTTCATTGACCCAGGAAATCCATAAACCCAGGAAAATTCAGGAAATTCATAAACCCAAGAGTTTTCATTGACTCCTGGATTTGCTACCACTCCTTTGTTACAATGGCTTGAAATAAAAACATGCTGTAACTCTGCAGGCCTATGTCTCACCCGCTCACTGACAAGTCACAGTGAGCAGCATAAAGGAAATAAGATGACGAATCTGCATGCATATTTGCATATTTTTCAGTGTACAATAGTTTTTCATCAAACACAATAATTTGGAGTTTCCAATACAATAATTTCCTAGTTAAGAACTGGCAGCGCTGCTCACGACCCAGACTGGCCGTAGCAAGTGCTGCGCATGCAGCGTGGGGGGTCCCAGATTGGCCCTGTGTGGGGTCAGCGTTGGGGGCCGGGTGACGTAGCTCCATGGCTGGATTTGGCACATAGCCTGCATCTCTGATCTCTGCCAGCCCCGGGGTGTGGGAACAGGGTAGTACCAAACGGGCTGGCCAAAATGAGAAGTGCTAGAGAAGATAAGTTCAGAGTTGAGGGCGCCCAGAGAAGCAGAAGAGAAGTATCTGTGCTGCAAGAGGAGAGAGCAGATGCAACTGCATTTATGGATGTCCCATCTGTTCAAACAAAACATTCCTATTTTGGGGTATTTCACTGAGGGAAACCAAAGCATAGAAAAAGAGAAGCTAGGGCAAAGATAAGACATGCAGAAAGGCAGAAGGAAAGGAACAGAAAGCCCAGACCTGAGCCCTGGGACTTGAATAAAAAGGGGCCTTGGTGTAAAGATGTTTCCTCCCAGAGACAACCCAGCAGGAGTGGGACCTGGGGCAAATCAGGCTGTGCAGGGCCTTGCTCTGGACATGAGGAAGCTGGCGATGGATTCAGCAGCGGTGGGGAGGTGGCAAGCGGCTGGATGTGAAGCTGGCGGCAGCGTGGAGTCGCCGCGCCACTCTGCCCAGCTCCCCAAGGCTCCCCAAAGCACAGGGCCCGGGGCAGCCGCCCTGATTCCCCCCTCGCCCCCCGTCCGCCCCAGGGACGGCCCTGTTTCCACCACAGCAGGTGTGTCTACATGTGTATTAATACACTTTTCCTAATGCTCATTAGATTTACTACCTCCGGGCACTTTTACACATGCTTTGGGGGTGTTGGGGGGGGCACACTCTAATTAGAGCCACTTAAATTAAAGCACTGCTGTGTCTCATGTATCAGTGTCCCCACGCTTAAAAATGGTGGCGGGGGTGCTTATATTACATCTCATTCGATCAGCTTTAGTTCAAACACCCCTGCTGCCATTTTTAAGCACAGGGACGCTGATAGATAAGACTCAGGAGGCTGCTGGAGCACAGTAATTGCCACGCTCCAGCAGACTCGATTAATCAAGTCTGCTCCAACGTGCTGAATTCCAGCGTGACAGAGCAGCCTCTGCTCTTGAGTATAGGCGCCCTCCAATGTGAGGTACTAAATAAAGGTGCATTAGGCTGCCCTAATGTGCAGTAGTGCAAACGCATGATTTTTAGGTGAAGCTTAATGCACAGTATAGGCAACCACTGCTTAGCGCTCTTAACTGGTTCCAGAAAAACTGAGCACTAAGTGAAACAGCGTTAAGTGAAACCCATTTCTCCATACGATTTCATGTAAATAAATATAATTGGTTCCGCACAACCTGCTAGCCCAGACCCCACACTCCTGCTGCCCCTCCATCAGATTGCTTCCGGCGCAGGACGGTGTCCATGCCCCACAGGTGAGTGCATGATTGGAACAGGGCACGGGCTGCAGCCCAGGGACAGGGGGAACTCCACAGGCTCAGCCCCACTGCAGCCCAGGGCCGGGGGACAATGCGCACGTGCCCTGCCGCCCCAGGCCCTGTGCTCACACCGCCCCGCCAGCCTGGGCCCCATGCTCACACCCCCTGCCCACCTGCCCCTTCTTGCTGCCATCACCACTCTTGCCCATCTGCCCGCTGGCTGCGGGCTCCTGCCATACTCCTGCCACCCCACCCTGGGCCCTGCTAGCCCTGGCCCTGGGCACCAGCCCGGGCTCCATGGTCATGCATCCCCCTGCTCCCCCTGCTCCCCCTTCTCAACGCCACCAGTCCTTCCCACCAATTCCAGCACCACGTGCAGGAGCAAACCCCGCTCTCCCGCTGCCTTGCTCTGAGCTCACGCTGGCTGTCACTTAACTCTTCACTCACTGCTGCTGCCGCTGCTGTTGCCATTGCTGCTTCACCCCAGCCCCGCACTGAGCATTATAATGAGACACTCTGCACACTAAGTGAAACCAGGTACATATTTTAAATGAGCGTTATAATGAAACTGTGGTAAGTGAAACCGCGTTAAGCACTGGTTGCCTGTAGTCTATTTTACCATGCATTAGCATAATGGCTGTTTTTTACATGATACTTTAATGCGTAGTAAAATAGGCTACTGCGTGTTAAAGTGCATGTGTAGACACACCCAGTGAGGAAAAAAATACAGACAAATGAAAGCAAAATTGTAAAAGGAGGTAACTGACAACATCTGCTTAACAAAGCTGTAAAGTCAAGAACAAGATGGATGAAGAGTGAAAAGGAATGATTGGTACAGGAGAGAAGTAGTTTACAAACTACACACAGTAAAATGCTGTTCATGGTATGAATACGTGGTATGAACATGGTAGGAATATGGATTCAAGAACATGATGTCAAAAAGGCTGTTTTTAGGTAATTTCCTGAGAAAGGAAAGGTTACCAGTGGGATGGGTGCTAAAATATAAGAGTCATCAAAGCATTAAAAGGCAGTAGCTGCATGGCAACTTCTCTGTTTCAAGGACCCAGATCCTCAAATGTATATAGGCACATAATTCCTTTGAAATCAATGTGATTCAAGGTGATTTCCTTATTCTTTCTCTTTCTCTCCATTTGATATTGGCCGGAGCTTTCTGAATCCCTTACAGAAAAGCACCACCAACAAAAACTTACCAAAGGCCTCTCAGCCATGGCAGCAGCTGGACATTCCTGAGCAGTGACAGCAGCAGGCATGGCAAATTAAAGATGGAGATTTATATGTAGGTCCTTTCCCTAGAGTTCTGGTACTAACTGCCTTCAGTTTAGAATCTGGCCAGATGGCTCCCAACTATTAAACTTTCCTCTCTGTGACCATCTCCAGTGATCAGTCTTTTTTAATTCCCCACCCCCTCCTACCAGCTGCCTGTGTCCCTAAAACATCGTTCCCCGCATGTCCCGACTTCTTTGTAGTTCATTGCTACAAGTCTTAAATGGGGGATCATTCAACAATGAAGTAACTCATTCTGTTACAGGCAAAATTAGGCAGCAGCTTTGATGCTGGAAAAAAAAGTGAAAAGAGGGTTGTTCACTGAGTTTTGTTCACAGAAGTTCATATTTTCTTCGTAAAAGATGTAACACTTTTACTTCAGATATCTGAGGTATGACAAGAAGCAGAAATTTACCTTCATATGACCAGCATAGTATAGTGGCCCTGCACACTTCTGTTTCAGAGGCTTACTAGTGGCCTGGTTGAACAGCTAAGCTCAGTCTTGACAGCCGCACTTACTCACATGCGGTGAGCCTGCTCCAACGCGCGGGAAATCCAGCGACTAATCAAGTATGCTGAAGCACATAAATTGATGCATTCTGGCAGTCTTGCATGTCACATGTACCAGTGGCGCAGCGTGTCTCCACGCTGAGAAAATAGCAGCAGTGAGCTCTGAAATAAAACACGTTCAAAGTGCTTTACTTCGAAGTGCCCCACTGCCATTTTCTCAGTGAACAAACATGCTGCGCTGCTGATACAAGTGACACACAGGTGCTTTTAATTAGTGCAGCTCACTAATCAAAAGCACCCAGCGCTGCATCAGAAGCACATGTAAAAAAGCCCACAGAGACTAGTTTTCACTTGGTTTAGGGAGAAACACGCCCACAGAAAGCTGTAAACAGAAGACTGCCTTTTCTTAGGATCTCTTGCATCTGGGTTTTCTGATAAGGAGAACTGCACACTGAGCTCACACTGCATGAGCAGGTTCCAGGATAAAGTTTCAAATTACTAAACAGGGTCCAGAAACTGAGCAGTCCTCCTGATTACTAAATCATCTTGTCTGGTAGCCTGCCAAAATGTGATAGCCCAGATGGATTTCTACAGTACTTCTATCTAAGAAGATCACAGTGAAAGTAAACGGAAGCCATTGTAAATGTATAAATGTAAATTTTATTCACTACACATTCATTCTTCATATCTGTATATCTGTATGTCTGTCTATTGCCAGCAAAAAAAGAGAGTTTGATTCATCAAGACACTAATTTATGGAGGAAATCATGCCTACTTATTCCCAGCAAAAAATGCACAGGTCAAAATTACACTATCTTTTTATTTCTGCAAGATTTAGGTGCAGTTTCCCAGAAGTAGTTTGTGAGCAAGAAGGAAACATTAATATTTTTAGCAATACAGACATAAGTAAAGGTTGTTAAACCATCTTTTAGAAAGAGCAAGCCTACATACATGAATGTTTAATCTTTTATGATTTACTGTTTTCCTGATCTCTCTAGAATCAGTTACATATTCTGATTCCTTTGTTATGAAAACAATGGGTTACTCATTACTTTACTTAGTTTTGAGTCATGCATGTAAACTGTACAGAACAGAACTGATGATTCTGAATCCACCTGGTAAGTAAAGGATTTAAACAACCTTGAGCTGAAGCATCCCCTGCAGAAAAGCACTATCTAAGTGTATGTTATGTGTATATAATGTTATATATATATTAACTGATTTTTCCAGCCTGTTCACATCAGATATATAGATATAAAATAAATAACTATATATATATATATATATATATATATATATATATATGATGTGAATAGGTTGGAAAAATGGCCTGCAGTCAATATATATATATATATATATATATATATATATATATATCATTACAGTGTATGTATATATGTGTGTGTGTGTGTGTGTGTGTGTGTATATATATGATATGACTAGCCTGGAGAAATGGTCTGCAATCAGACAATCAGATGAGATTCGACAAGGACAAGTGCAAAGTGCTGCATTTGGGACAGAATAATTACATGAACAAATACAGACCAGGGAATAACTAGCTAGGCTGTAGTACGATATAGAAGAACCTAGGGGTTATTGCAGACCAGAAGTTGAATATGAACCAACAGTATGCTCTTGTTGCAAAACATGTCAGCAGTATACTGGGTTACAGTAACAGGAGCGTCACTTGCAAATAACGGGAAGTGATTTTTCTATTCTATTCAACACAGGTTAGGACTCACATGGAGTACTGTGTCCAGTTTTGGGCTCCACACTTCAAAAAGGATGTGGACAGGTTGGAAAGATTCCAGTACAGGGCATCAAAAACAGTTAGGGGTCTGGGAGGCAAGACTTACAAGGAAAGGCTGAAAGAAATAAGGTTATTTAGTCTGGAGAAGAAAAGACTGAGGAGGGGATTTGATAACAGTCTTCAGATACCTGAAGGATGATTGAAGAAAGGATGGAAATGGGCTTTTCTCTGTGGCTCTAAGGGGCAGGCCTAGGAGCAATGGCCTCAAGCTGCAGCAGAGTAAATTTTAAGTTGGAGATAAGAGGAATTTTATGACCATGTGGGTGGTCAAACATTGGAACAGGCTACCTAGGGAAACTATGAAAACGTCATCCTCACAAGTTTTCAAGAGCAGGTTACACAGACACTTAACTGGGATGATTTAGACAGAGATAATCCCGCCTTGACCAGGCGGCTGGACTAGATGACCTTGTTTTTGGCAATGGGACAAAGACCATGAGATCAGTTCTTGGTCCACACTCAAATCCAGCCCAATGACTGGACTTTAATGACTGGTAAAAAATCTTTATAGTTTGTGAGCTATTCAGAGGCCTCTGCACAATGAGCTCCAAGATTTTCAAGTGAACAGGCATCCATGTCAGAAACATTCCCACCCAGACTAGCCCTCATTCCAGAGGACAAGAACCAAATGGGCTTTAGAACAAATTATCAACTCTGTCTCTGATATGGGTTTACCACCTCCATGTTGGCAGGGCTTTAGAGGAAGCCTGGAATTTTACTTCCTGTTTTGTCTATGAATAAATAACTGGATCTTAAATCTTTAAGGTCATCACTTTAGTGTCTTTCAAAAGCACCAAACTAACCCAATACAAACAACAAAGGAATATGAAAAATGAAGAAAAAGAGAATCAATATGAAAAGAGGGGGAAAAAATCTGGCACTGAGTGAGCAAAAGAAATCACACGGGCTGCCCCTAGGCAGTTGTGAAATCCTCCCTTTCCCTCAGACACGGAGCAGTTTGAGAGCCCAGCTGCTCATGAAGTTAATAATAAATGGACTGTCTCAGCACTGAATGTGTCACTGGAATGCAGGGCAGCTCTAGCCAATTCTGATGCCAGGCCCACAGACCCTTCCCCCCTGCAGAGCTGTTCATGAGCAAACTGCTTGCAGACCACAACTAAATCCGTCAGGCAGACACCCAGAGGTAAGAGACTGAGGATATGCCAGACCACTGCATAACAAAACTGAATGTTAATGGTATGTAAAACAATGGGCAGCTGGTTGGGAGGGTTTGGAGAAGAGCCTATGTGGGGGAAAACTCGTTGCAATTATAGCTATGTCAAATTTTCGTCATGAAACTCCTAAACTTTTGTTGCAAACCAAAAGTTCAAGCTCGGCTGGCTAAAGAGCTATGGCATTTAAAAATCTTTCAGCAAATCTGGGCTGAAAAACAGAATGGATGTTGGCTGAGCTTCCAGTGACTGTCAGCAAATGTTGAGTTTCAGATGAAAACAAGCTGGTTTTCACCCAGAAACAGGTGCAGTTTGAGTTTTTAGGCTTGATCAAATGCAGAGTAAAACTCAATGGAACCAACTCATGCATTCCATATAACTTAGAATTAGAAGAAGGATGAATTTTTTGTGCATACAAAGTCATACAAAGCAAAACTAGAAACTTTGCATGAACTCTGGAGGTCAGACAGATGGTAGGGCAGGGTGACACCTTAAGAGACGAACTGATTCAGAGAGGCATGAGCTTTCATAAGCAGCAATCTACTTTGCCAAAACCTATGAATGGAGTGGCAGAAAGAAAACCTTTTTTGTAGAAGGGGAAAGGATAGGGAGAGGGGATGCTGCTAAGAGGTAATAAGTGAGTTGATTAGATCAGTTGAGATGAACAAGGCAGTTAACACGTGGAAGGGCACTCAAATAAACAGCTACTCCAAGCAATAGAATAAAAATCTATAGTTCCTGTTGAGAACATGTTTAATACAACCAGGTTTGTGGATAATTTGTCTTCTGAAATCTCCTGGTTAAGTTGGTTTGTAATAGTTTGGTTTTGTTCTATTTTAAGGCCAGCTACTCTGAGGTCACTGATGGAATGGAATTAAAGTGTTAGTCTGTGGGCTTTTGTGCATTTCTGGAATTGATGCCATATCAGCATCCACTCATATTTTTATATAGAGATTGCCTTAACTGGCTGTAGACAGCACAGGGGCACTGGCAGGAAGTGATGGACTACATGGTGTGGGTGGAGGAAGAAAATGCACCCTGAATGTTAAAATGTTGCTTAGTCCAGTGATAATGCGGTCTGTGTTGATGAAGGAGCACACCTGTCATCTCAGTTTGTAGCAAGGCCTGATGACTTGGTGAGAATTGGAGTTAGGTAGTCAATTGCTGGAGAGACATAAAAAAATGCTGTAATTGGTACAGCTCAAGTAGAGATCACATGTATAGAATGGGCATTTTCCTAAAGATGGATCACGATCTGATTCCAAAACCTTAGTGGGGTTTTTGTCTGAGTAGAGACTGAGTAAAAATTGAGTATGGACAATTGAATTTGATTAAATGTTTAGGTAGGGAGTATCCACTGTCTCTTGGCAACTTCTGTTCTGGTGCCTTGACAGATGTCTAACAGAACTATTTCCTGCCTCACTACCAATCTCTCCCTTATAGATATATTCCTGAGATTCTAGACAAAGTAGGGGTATGAATGAATGCTAGTAGTGCTAAAGGTCTGCACTGCAATCAGAAACTCAGGGTGCAGACAGAAGTGCAGCTCTCTGCTATAAATGAGAACGCTTTGCAGGAAGCAATGTTACAATGATCCCTGGGACCAAACAGAAGTTCACTGTTGCTTCCAGGAGGAGGGGAATCTAGCAGCTGGCTGCCAGCTGGAAGCCAGTTTCTCGAAGCAAGGGTCCTTCCTCCCTGTGAGGCTGCAAAGTTTTCAGAATGGGACGGGGGAAAGGGAGCAGAGGGAGCTCATTCCAGGGTTCCCCAGTCAGCTCTGGGGGGTGGATTAGAGCCCACCCCCAGCTCAGAGGGGCTCCAATACACCTGCCCCACCCTCTAGCAGGGGCTGAAAACCCCCCAGACCAAACTCCCTCCACTTCCTTTCCCCTCTCCAATTCTGAAAACAGCTCAAGGCTGGTAGGCAGCACAGACAGAAGTTACAGAAGACGCTGTGTTTTGAACTGCTTTCATCTGACCTCTCGTGCAATGAGGGTTCAGCTTTTCACTGGATTGGCCATTTTTTAAGCTGTCTGCAGCTGTGCACTTGTGTATGGTTACAGCTATAGGCCACTTTCTGTGGCCAGATCAGGCAAAAATTGTCACTTCTATCTGTGTCCTCATTGTACCAAGGCACTGAACAACAAACAATAATACAATTTCAACCCTGAAGGATTTATAGTCTAAGTAAGCAAGACTGATTTAAGGATGAGAAAAAGGAAGCTTTAGACCCATTTTACTGATGGGGACTTAGAAAACAAGAGATGCTTTAGTGTTTTGCCCAAGATTATTGAGGAAGATGGTGAAAGAGCCAAACGCAGAGCCATATTCTTCCAAGTCCCAGTCTCAATCCACTACCTTAACCACAAGGTCACCTATCCACCTACCTATTCATTCATCCATCTAGCTACCTAAACAAAGTAATAGTTTAACTGAAGCAAACAGAAGTTGCTTAGAGCCAAAAATTGTTTTTGTAGAAGAACTGAAGCAGCTTTCATGTGGTCTGAACTGCATCTCCTTGCCTCTAGACCCTAGTACTTACTCAGGAAAAAAATTGAAAGTAAGGCTATAGTTGCACCTCCCTTTCTTTCTCTCTCTGGTTACAATTTCTCCACCTTTCTGTTTGTTGGCTTTTTCTCTAACTGTTTACCCCACTTTCCTTATCCAAGACTCCTTCAAAAAATAATTTATATATTGCACTTACTTTTTTGTGTCAGTCCCTATTCTACCACAGGTGTAAGGTTTTCCTATATGGAAATAACAATGGGTCAGTCTGCCATTCACAATTCATAAGTGGTTTGGGAAAAGATCAGATTACTTCCTTCTGGACTACTTTCATTTTGCATGACTCTGCTCTTCTCACAGTGCCATCCCTGTTTACAAGATGATTGGGAAGCTGGCCTGTAAGCTGGGAAGTCGCATGGCTGCAGTGACGTATAGCATCATCCAGGTGAGAAGATTTCTGCATGGTGAGTAGCATGCTCTGAAAATGTCACAATCATGAGAATGTTTTCCTCAAAACACAGTAATGGCAATGTCAGTGCCTGACCAGTGCAGTGATAAAATTAGCAAGTAGAGTCAACTCTCTCAGACTGCATAAGGAACCTTGAAATCCTTCAAAACTCATTTCACATAGAATTTCTGCTACTATATCCTCTGAATATGTACATGTTTGTGTGTGTACACATGCACACACATAAACACTAAGTGATATGTTGGTGTATGATACTGTAACAACATCTTAGTTTTCGTGGTCTTTTGACACTAACAGCTCCCATATTTTAATGCCCACATGTTGCTCAGATAGTGGCAGACTTGAATGTCTGAGTTTTCCCCATATAAATTGCAGTTAATTCACTGAAGTCAATGAAATGTCACAGCTGCAAAAATAGTAGGGAAGGAGCAAAACTTAGTGATGTTTTTGTTAAATAGTGTCTTCACCAAAAAATGCGATTTCAGTCATCTTGAAAATAGAAGTGAATTCAAGCTGCATTTACTGACTAGTTTTGTCTAGTAAAAATTGAAGGGAGGGGCAAAATTAAGTATGATGGTTGTTCTTATTTTACCCATTAGCCCAAGGAAATGGTCACTGACCCAAGATGTGGAAGACCTAACTTCAAGTCTATCTTTTTCCTGTAGGGATTCGATTTGAGTTGTCCTACCTCCATGAAGAGTATTCTAACAAGAGGCTAATGGGTAGTCTGGGGTGGGGTACCCTCCTGTTGATACTTTTCATTTTTCATAAATAAATTAATTAATTGGAATAGGCACTGATCTCCAGCTGTCCCAAATCTTGTGTGTGTGTACCAACCACCTAATCACTGTCTCTGTGGCTCCATGACTATTTCCATATTCCATGCAAAATGGAACAGCTCCAGTAGGAAAGCTTGAAGAGGTTCACTTTGCCTTTTAGCTCTGTGGTTCTGGTGCTCCAAAAAGGAGAGACAAGGGAGAGAATTGACTCTGCGTCTCCCACATCTTCAACAGCCTAACTGCTAAACTACTGGGTAAAATGGGAACCTCCTTCATTAGTTGTTTTGTGAACCTAGCCTGTCTTTTTCCCTTGCTTTTATTACAAATGTGGAATTCCAAACTGTTCAGTTTGGTATTCAAAGGAACATTTTCTTCAGCCTGTGACACAATTATTGAGTGGGTTGTTTTGGCATGAAGAAACAATACATCTTTATTTCAGATTGATCCAGACCCTTTTTTTCCAGTTTGGCCGCTGACCTGAAGTTTCAATTATTCACACATCTATAAAGAGGAAAATCAGGCCCACAATGGTCAGTCTATGGCTGATTGACAACTGTTTTAAATGTCTGGATTTCAAGAGTGATGTGTGCACATTTTAATGTCTCGGCAACTTTGGACTACTAACCATTAGTAAAAAGAGCACTAAACATCACATGGGAATGAAACTCAGTCTGGGACAAAGACTGACTTTCTATTTTGTGTGTATACCGTACCTGGCATGAGGGGCCTGCATTATTGATAGCTAATACAATACAGTTAATAATTAATAATTGATCTGAGGCTAAAAGAAACCTAACAACTCTTCAAGTATGGCATTAGTCTTAAAAAATGCCTAAATCTGGTGTAATTTTTGTCATATAGGTTTCAATTTGGGCCTTCATAATTCCTGGCTATGATATTTTACAGATGCTGATCTGACATGAAACAAATTCCTAGCATTCTCTCCCCAAAACTTTCCTTGCAATTAGATTTGGAATGAGCAATTCTTTTCTGGCTTGAAGCACCAATGATTTTATGAGAAGTTGAAATGTCTGAGTGCACTTTTTAATCATTTAATCTTAAAAGAATCCTGTGAATTATACAATGTACTGCTTCTGAATTTTTGTTTTAATTTTTTTTAGCTTTTTCTGATATTGCTTGGATTTAGGTGTCTTGAAGAGAGACAGAGGTTTCAGACTTCCAAATGCTGGTGCAGGAAGAGAAATACAATTAGGTTTTGCAATTTCATGAGTTTTTGCTTCCTACATAACTTTGCAGGGCACAGGAAGGATCCACAGAAAATAGATTGAGTACTCACCCTAGCTTGCTTCTCCAATTTCCTGTACAGCTGTTCTCTTGCTGTGTCACCTTCATAAATTAAGAAATCTCTAATCAACCTATGATATTTAACCATTTTAGTGTTTTTTATTCACAGATGCTCATTTCAGGGTTCAGTCTTCCGTGCAGGAAGCTCTGGCCAGTGGGAAACCAATTGTAGCCTTGGAGAGCGCCATCATTGCACATGGCATGCCCTATCCCCAGAATTTGAGGTGCGGATTTGATTATTTGATTCTTCTAGTAGAGTAGCAAGCTGTGTCTGATAACTTATGGGCCTGTTGGGACATCACAAATATAGAAATATCTGTGAGGTTCCAACAGCTCCCAAGACCATGAAGGGAAACCAAGGGTATAGCAGGTTGGCAAAATATGACCTCTGAAACAAAACACATACCTCTGGGCTTCCAAACACAGAAAGAACATACTCAGCCCCTAGTTTTACAAGAAAAAATACTCTCTCGCTGTAGTCCAGAGATTCACTAACTTTTTTCAGTCAACTTTACTTGCAACCAGATCATTCCGTGCAACTTCCATCTACATGATCTTTGGTGTGTGTACTCCACAGTAACTATCCCTATGCTCACTTTACCCCACAGTAAGAGCTAACCTGGGATAGCTTATCCCTGAATAAAACAAGTCAAAACTGCCCTGGTTTAGCTTTCACTTAACATGGGTTAGGAATAGACACTTGAACAGTTACTGTGGAGTACCTGATGCATAATAAGTCCCTACCCCAGTTAATTAGAGGGACATGAATTGTTCACAAACCAGCAGTTACCCTGAAGTAAATATAAGATAGATTAGGGAAATTTAGCGCTGTTTCATTCCCTTTTTCAAGAATCAAACTGTCTTAATTTAGATATCACCATGGGGGAAAAGGGGCAAAGAGCCAGTTATTGCAGAGCAGCTGAGATACAGTATGTATATCCCTACCCCACGTTAATTGTGGGTACAGAGGGAAGTTGTGACTTCAGAGTAATTACAGTTTGTATGGAGTAATCCTGAGTCTCTCTGGGCATGTCCTTTATAAGAGGGAGGAAATTAGCCATTTTAGTCTGAAGGCAGGCAGGAGGCATGACAGATGCGCACCTTATAGACTAACCAAATCAGAGATGCATAAGCTTTTGTAAGCAGCAGCTTACTTCATCAGAAACTTAGAAGAGATCACAGAAAAGTGCAAATCTACCTTGCCTTATGTCGTTTAGAAACCATGAAGAACTAGCTGGGATCCAATGGTTTCATCTGGACACGCCTACACATTCATTAATGCACCTTAGTTACTGACCATTTAGTTTAGTACTTGCCTAATGAAATACTAACTAAAACCGCAGTAAGTAGAGTTACTGCACACTAGCTCTCGTGCATAGTTATTTTATAATGCTTACTGCACATTAGCCTAATAACACCGCACAGTAGGCTATTAGCACGGTTTTTGGCCACCGCACTACTACACGGTGTTATTAGGCTAATGCACAGTAAGCGTCTCATGTAGACGTGCCCACTGTTTACTGATAATTAAAAGAGCAGATACCACAACAATGTTTTCCTGGACTCCCTTCCCATTCTGTTGCTGTTCATCTGTACAGAAGAACCCTGCCTCTGCTACCAACCCTTGGTATGCATATTGGTATGCTCCAGATATCATATTTCTTTGAGTGACAATGCCAAAAATGAAACCAGTTTCCCAAAGGCAATTACCCATATTCTTGTTTAACCTCCAAATCACAGAATCAAAAGGTAGCAGTACTGAATTTTCTAATTATTTTATATATGGCCATTATTTTTCTGTGGCAAAGAACAACAGTGAGCTTTGTTTTTGTGAGAAGCTTGAGGTAACCTGGTATGGGTATCAGATCATCCCGGGGGAAAAAAGAACCTTCCCGTACTGGTGTCCTGCTCAGTAAGAAATTATTTAGTTTCACAAATTAATAAATAAAAAACCTGAAAAGATCAACTTGTAGCTGACTAGTGCTCTGTGTCAGATTGTAATCTTCAGCACTGTTGCTGTCTACATCTAACATCAGGATTATGAGATAAGGAATCTGATTGGCAAAGAGTTTGAATATGGAGATATGTAGTGAAGGAACATTGGCCAGCCAATCTAAAAATGTTCCGTATAAACCAACTCTACCCTTCCAAAAGTTCATTTCTACAGAACACCATAATTTTTTCAGTAGCTGACAGCACTTGGTTTCCAACCTCAGATCTCACTGTACACCACAGATATAGAAGTATCTACACATGCACTTTAATGCATTAGCCTATTTTAATGTGTATTAAAGTGTCACTAAAAAACATGGACATTTTTACATGTGCTCTGGGACGCAGCGCCGGTCACTTTAATTAGCAAGCAGTACTAATTAAAAGCGCCTGTGTGTCACTGCCTGTGGGATCTGCAGTGCATTGGAGCAGACTCCATCCATGTGTATAGGAGCCCACAGTGCTATTTAAGTTAATGCACATTAAAATTGGCTAATGCACATTAAGTGTCACTTACAACCACACTATTTAGTTAATGCACATTAAAACAGGCTAATGCTCATTTTCCTAGTACCTCACAATGGACGTACTAGATTTAATGTGCATTGTTTAAAGTGCATTAATGCACATGTAGACACACGCTAGCAGAACCAGGTACCTGATTATGTGTAATTGCTTCCATAACATACAGATAATTGCCCTTCTTTTCCATGATACTTGTCATCAGCTGTTTGGTGGATTGAGGGGCTGGTAAAACATAAGAAATTAAGTTAGTAGAAACAAATCACTTCCATAATCAGCTTGATTTGCCATATATATTTATGCAAATGAGTAACTGCAGTTTAGAAAGAGTTCTTAGTTTCTTCTACCATACTTACCTGAGCTCTCACTTATTACCAAGTCAGCATGGATAAGTGACAATGGGCATATACAACTTACTCATAGGCGACTGGTAGGAGAGATACAGGGGGGCACGTGCCCCCCCTGACAGGGCCGTCCCCACCACCAACACCACCAGCGGCTTCTGCGGGTGCTCGCCAGCCCTGTCCCTGCCAGCTTCTGCAGGTGCCCCCGCAGGCTCAAGAGGCACCAGTCATGCATGAACTTGTTCATGAATAAAAACAGTCATAGCTGGATATTAGGGAGGGAAAACAAGTACTAAGACCTCTACTACAAATTAGATTTCTCTCTATGAAGAACAGCCAGGCCAGTCAGTCCTTTAGGCACTTCCAGAAAACTAAATTTGAACAACCTGCTTTTAAGAAGTATAAGACGCTGTCAGTTTGGTAATCTGAGATTTGAGGAACTCTACACCCCTGAATATTAGGACCACGCTTCTGCTAGCTGAAGGTAGCAGGAGAGGAACCATGTTTAGCAAAATTTGAGGGGATGATTATTAAAAGTGGGAACTCGGAACCAGTGGCAGAGAAATCTGAGAACATATCTCATTTGATCCTTTTCTTTTGCTTCTTGCACTGTGTGTATTATTCCAGTATGGCTAGAAATGTGGAAGAAATTGTGAGGACACATGGATCTGTGCCAGCAACTGTGGGCATTTTAAATGGAAAGATTCACATTGGCCTCAATGACGAGGAACTTCACTTTCTGGCAAAGAGTGAAAATTTAGTTAAGGTGTCTCGAAGAGATCTTCCCTATGTTCTCAGCCAGGTATTGTATATAGACCTTGAATAGCATCATATTTTCTTTATAGCAATAATGTACTGTCCAGCATAAAGGCTGGTGGCAGATATATTTCTAAGTCTCGGTGATGTCGTATAAAATACCACTTTACTGGTAAACTGGCACAAGTACAGAACTTGTTCCTAACGAGAGTCAAAATCACCGAAGCTAGAGAACCACAGCCATGACATCTTCCCAAAGGAAATCATTTTATTTTGGCTCACATCAGGAAAATAAGGACTGGGTAGGAGTACTCGAGAGTACTCATATTGTAGTGACTGTACTAAAAGATTCTGCTGCCCGTGTTAGCATTCATTATGAGAGACTCTTCTTTCCCTTCCTAGCATTATAGCTTTAGTGCTGACTTTTAGGTAGAATGGGAATGCCTACTTTGGAACCTGTCATCCGAAATACCTCATAAATCTGGTAGCAGATATGTCCATCACAGAAATTTAGAGGAAAAGACTTATTATGTCAGGTTTTTCATCACAGGTTTTTCCAATATGACTACTAGAGTCTCTGCTGACATAGGTATGATGCTCTTTACAGTAGACAAGTCTTAGACTACACTGTATTGCTCCAGGGAAGAATGGAAAGAGTCAGATGAAACTCATTTTCTTATATTTGCAGCTCAGCTAGTTGTCTTGCCTCATACTGGGTGAGTCTACACATCCATTTGATCCAAGATCAGTTTACTTGCAAGTAAGCTACAGGGATGTGGGAGCACTTTTGCAGTTTCCTGGCCAGGGCTGGGACATTGTCCCTGCCCCTAGGGGGGCTGCCTACTGCCAGGGTGGAGACAATGTCCCCCTGCCTCAGCAGCAGGGAGCTGCCAGCCCTGGCTCCCTGATTGGGGCAGGGGACTTGGAAAGAGCTGCAGGGGAGGGGAAGGTTTCCGCCCAGCCAAGGGCTTGCTACTAGCTGCCCCCTCAGCAGATGGGGCAGGGGGCTGGGACCTGCCCCACCCCTGCAGATCCTTCCAAGCCCCATGCCTCGATCACCTGATTGGGGCTCATGGCTGGGACCTGCCTCTGACCAGGACAGTTCCCAGCCCCTGCTCCATGATTACGCAGAGCTGAATGGGGAACAAGCTCCCCAGCCTGTTCCTCACCCGGCTCTGCAATCATTGAGCTGGGCAGGGAACAGGCTCTCCAGCCCCTGCCAGAAGGGAGCTCTGAGTGCCAGCTCCATGGTTGCAGGGCTGACTCTGGGAGATAAGGATCTCCAACCCAAGCCCTGTGACCACAGAGCTGGTACTGGGAGATAAGGATCTTCCCTCCCCCTGTTCCCTGATCGTGGTCTTGGAGTGAGGGGCTTGGAGCTCCCCACTGCCAGGGCAGGGGGACATAATTCCTTGCCTGGGATCTGGTGGCAGAGCCCCCCCTGCTGCAGGTAGCTCCAGGGGGCAGGAAGCAATCTCCTGCCCCCTGGTAGCCAGCTGACCGGGAGCAGATTTGTTCCCTGGCAGGCATCTACATGAGTACTACTGTGCAGTAACTACTCACAAGTAAATTTGCTACTTGCATTTGCAGGTAGCAAATTTATTTGCGATTACCAAGGTTTACTGCACAGTAAGCATGTGCATGTGTAGATGCACATGCTTACTGCACAGTAAACTACACTACTTTGCAGTAAAGTGTCTCGTGTACGCATACCCACTGTGGTAAGATAGTCCCAACCCTGGTCAGGAGAGGTAAGATAGTGTAAAATAGACTCCTGTATACCCATTTAGACTTCTTCACACCTGCATGCGCTCACTCCCATGGCAGAAAACCCACATTAGTGTAATTCACTTACTGAGATGCCAGCCTGGATAAACAGGATAGAGGCTGGCTCTACCAAGAATAGCAACAAGCATTACCAACAAGAATGTGGACGCAGCTTAAATTTATATCTTCTTCCACACTGTGGATAAGTTACATTCAAAGAGACTCAACTACATTTAAGAGTTGTATCTTAATTTATGCTCTTGTTCTTAGTGACTGCTAAGGGAGAGTATGAATTATGACTGACTGTTCCATGGCAGGGCTCATCTGGTGGTACTACTGTCTCAGGGACCATGATTGCAGCCCACAAAGCAGGAATCCACGTGTTTGTGACAGGAGGGATAGGAGGGGTCCATCGTGGAGGAGAGATAAGTAAGAGAAACACTGCACCTCACATTGTCTCTTTGTGGATGAATGAATGTTAAAGTTTTGTTTGTTTGCCTTCTTTCCTGATTAGTTTTCATGGTCCCCCCTGTAGCCTGCTGGGAGAAAGAGTAGAACTCTCACTTCTTCCTCACTCCACAGATGGGGGTTAATTTGTCCTAAGATTTTGAGCACACCATGGTTGGTATCTATGGCAAAAGGTTTGACTAACATGCTTCTCAGAAAAAATACATCTCCCTCCACTGGTCAAGGAAATCCTGCTAGGAAGAAAATGATAGTTGCTGCTACTGTGGTTTTTAGCCCTATGGTCAGGGCCTCTGATGTTGCACTTGGCTGTCTCTCCAATTCTTCCTTTCTACAAGGAACAGGATGTAAAACCAAGACCATGATCCTTTGAAGTCTCAAAAATCCCATGGCATTTTTGTAAGTCATGGGGTGTTACTTAGTTATCATGTTCTGGCCAAAGTCAAAATTTAGTACAGTATACTCTACCTACCTAACATTTGCACTGCACTTTTAATTGAATACACAATATTCTTTTTCTTCCCTTCCATTTGCTAAGCTCTGGTGTAGTGTTGCAGTGTTTTGTTAAACAGCTAGGAAAGGACACAGCAAAAGCTGCATTTCAGTCAAACACCAATGAATTCCTCTGTTTGTACCATATCTGAAATCCTGATGAATTAAAAGAATGGTATAAACATCAGCTATGAGTTTATGAACTCTCAAGTACCCCCAAGTAAGTAGGTAATACAAGAAACTCAATCACCAACACAATGGCTACTTGTCTTTTAACAGCTATGGATGTGAGCACTGACTTGACAGAGCTAGGCCGTACTCCAGTAGCTGTTGTTTCTGCAGGTGTCAAGTCTATTTTGGATATCGGTAGGACGCTGGAATTTCTGGTAGGTAGCACAAGCTGATATATGGGCTGCTGAAAATGAAAGCAGAGAGCACTGAATTTTGTGTTCTCATTCTCATTTTTGCTACTAACTTGCTATATAGCCTTGAGCAAGATTTTCAGGAGTAGCTAGCAAGTGTGGGTGCCTAAATTTTGTAGCTGTTTGACACCATAAGGGGGCTTGATTTTCAAAAGCTGAGTGTTCAGCACTGTCTGATATTCCAGGACCCAGATTCTGAACTATGATTGAAGAACCATGGCCAACTGAGGACATGTTACCTCCATTGCCCATACACTCTAACTTTAGCAAACACTAAAATAAACTCCAAACTAAAATGGGAGGAGCAGAGGCATAGCGGGGCTCAGAATGATGCAGTTTTTAAGGTTCAACTCGCAGTCCAACAAGGCTCGTACTTCACAGGGTGGCTGGGAAATACATGGCGTTCTAATAACCTATGGCGTCCATTTGTATTTTTGTCAGTTTATAATTCAGAGTGATACCTCAGAATGGTCACTGGTCCTTTGAACCAGGAAAAGATCCAGGCCATTTACCAGACTGGACAGGATCCTTTGAGCCTGTCATTGTTTAGGATGGGCTGTGACACTGACCCTTCTTGGTCCCTCTGACTGCACCCTTCTGACTCCATACAAGCTCTCTCTTTCTGGGTGGAATCCCAGGTTTATCCTACTCTTACACCAGGTAAAAGGCATATGAGGGTTTTTTACCCCATTGGTCTGAGTGAGCTTTAGTGCCAGCATGAGTTCGTGACCAAGGTTAATACAATAATGCCAAAGCAGCCTTCTTCAACCAAAAAACTGTTTCATCTTAATAGTGGGAACACTCTATAAACATGAAACAAAAGACTTTGAAACTCACAGTAGGTCTGCTTTATCCAAACTATACCCACTTCATCTAACAGGCTTAGATTGCAGGGTCTCTTTATGTCAGCCCATTACTTGGAAATAAAGGACTCCCACACTTGGTAGAAACTTTTTAACTCTTTAAGGCCTTTTACCTCTCTCGGGTCCCAGAACTGGCAAAATGAGCTGTGTGTGTCCCTTGGCTGAAGCCAAGGAAGTAGGATTTTCACAGTTAAGCTGGGGCATTGTCAAAGTGAATGCTGCTATCTGCATTTCTGTAGAGCAGCATTCCCTCTAAGCTGCGCAGCTGAGCAGGTGTGCTCATGCCACACTGCCAGGCGCATCATGCAGCTTAGAGGGAACGCTGCTGTAAAGCCTGTCCCTCTTTGCTAGACATTGTATGAACACGGAAGGAACATACATTTACTGCCCCAGAGACTATATACATTTTTTCTTACTAGCCTGCAGAGTTTACTCTGAAATATGTTATAAGAACCTATTTTCCCACTTCCTAGTTGCTTTTCCAACTGCCTGCTGTTAAAATAAACCAGCATACAAATACAGTAAAATATCCCAATAATTTGGTCACTGCACAATCTGCATAAATTGTGGCAGGCGACTGCAAACATGACACAATTTCAGTCATCCCAGAACAGTCAATCCCTGATAACCTTATCTTCTTTGCCAACAGTGTCTCACCTGCTAAGTTCTAAGGCCATCCAGAGTTTGCCTCCACAGTTGCTGTCACCTGATTTGTTGACTTAAACATTGCGGCACAACGCTGAGAGTAGAAACGAAGATGTGTAAAACGAACAAAACTCGTAGTGAAGCAATTCACAGCAGGGGGAGGTGGGAAAATAATCATTTTTAGTGGTTCTGCTGATGAGCTTGTTGCATCCTCTTTACTGTTGAAGGAAACGCAGGGTGTCTGCGTGGCAGCCTTTGGTGAGTCAAGGGAGTTCCCGGCCTTCTTTTGCCGCCAGAGTGGCTTCCAGGCACCGTACCAGGTGCAGAATGAGGAGGAGGCTGCCAAGCTCATTGGTGAGTTCTCAGTGGAGAAAGGACCAAACCTTGATGTTTAGATGTGGACTGTGAGATAAGGGTTTGCAAAGGTCACTGTGCTTGAATGAAGTATTGGTCACTGTGTAGCAAAGGTCACTGTGCTTGAATGGTCACTGTTCAGCAAAGGTCACTGTGCTTGAATGCTAGGGTTATTTGACCCCAGCAGTCTTTTCTGCCCAGAGCAGGGGGGCTGGACCTGATGATCTCACAAGGTCCTTTCCAGCCCTAAACTCCTGAGAATCTGTGAAAAAGTACTCTCTCTTGTCCGAAGATGAGGCTGCCCAGAAAAATGCTCTTTCTGCTACTTACTTTGAAGGTAAACAGTGACAAAAAGGTCAGCCTTTCCACCAAATCAGTGGAGCAAAAGTCACACATGCTGACTGGGTACTCAGCAAATAAATCACGGACATATATTTTGCTTGCACTGGGGGACCTGGCAGGGAATCATATGAGTCCCTTGTTAAAATAAAACAAAAAAGTCTCTCATCTCTTGCAAGGAAAATCAGATTGGTCATCAAAACAAACTGGGAGGCAGGGTCCCTTTTCCTCTCAAAGATAGACTCAGAAGTCTAGTGTTGCAAACTTAATGCTGAAAGCAATTCCCTGTTCCAGCCCCATATCAGAAGAGAGTAGTGGCTATGGCACTGCATGTTCCCTATCTGTTTCAAATGCCTTGTTGCTTTCCAGTTCCATTGCATTATTCAGCTCATGGGCACTCACTAACACCTTATCCATTCACCTTCAGCCAGCATCTTGGCATTGGGCCTAAGTAGTGGAGTGCTAATTGCTGTGCCCTGCCCTAAGGAACAGGCTGCTTCAGGGCAGATTTTTGAAGATGCCATCCAACAGGCTCTGAAGGAAGCCAGGTGAGAAACACCACAAACTCTGTTCTTATTTTGTTCCGGTGTTGTGATAAATTAAAGATTTCCATGGACTTACCAGAAATACCAGCTCTTTGGCACGGCCTAGAGAGAGAAGTGTTAAAAGACAAACAGCATCGATTTAAGAAAATTAAGTGTCCTTTTCTCCTCCCCTAAATCAGTAATAAAATTTAGGGGCTGGATAACGAAGCACAGAAAAATACAGTGCTATGTGGACAAGGGAAACGTAGGGCCCTGGGCACAGTTCTTCAAAGCTAAGTTAAAAGAGGAACTAACTATTTTTCTTTAAAAATCTAAATTGAGTGGACATTTCTACATGTATATTTAGACTGTGTTGCAGATCAAGGGTATTTAACTACTATTGCTATGCTTAGCTCACCACATTGCCACAAGGACTTTGATAGTGCCCAGGTCTTTACATCACATGCCACAAGGACTATAGTGGATATTATGCCCTTAATCTTAGGTTTAAGTGAGCCCTGGACATGATTTTCAGCGTGGCTCTGTCCATACTGAAGCTTGTTTACTGGGTGTTTGCTGTAGGGTATGGAACTGAATAGATACCTTCTCTGTTTAGTGACCAGCCCATCCACTCTGATCCCCTTCCAGCTCCATTCTTATCTGCAGGCATTTTCTTGTCATTTGCAGGTCAAAAGGGATCATAGGAAAAGAACTCACTCCCTTTGTGCTACAAAGGGTGAATGAACTGACGAGTGGAAAATCACTGGACTCCAGTATCCTTTTACTAAACAGAAAATAGACAGGAAAAGAACCCCTTAAATCATATTCCATACTGACCCCAACATCTCCACAGATATGCTCACCCAAAATATTATCCCTCTAATTATGATCCATCAAGAAAAAATACTTTATTTCAAAGTAGATTCATGTACAAAAACAGCATTAGGCTTTCTATTAATGCTCTTTCTGTCTCCCCTCATTTTTGTATTAAAAATGAGTTTGGCTGTGACAGCAGATGTTCAAAAAGCCCAAGAAAATATACCATGCCCCACACCCTGACTCTGGGTATCCTTATATGCAGCTGGAACACACAGGAGTATGGATGACCATTCCTCAGTACAGGTCCCAGCTCCCCATTGCCTTGTGCAGTCATCTGCATTAGTGCAAAGTGAAAAGAGAGTGGGGTTAGAATAATACCAGAGGAGAGGAAGGCAGGTTCAGTAGCTACAGGGGTGTAGGTTGTAGCTGTGTTGGTCTAAGGACATATGCAGGCAAGGCTCTTCGGGTAAATCTGATACCTTTTATTAGACCAACTCATATAGCTGGAAAAATTCTTCTTTGCAAGCTTTCGGGTTTAAATACCCATTGTCAGGCTGAGGAAGCATCTGCAGCTGGTGTGTGCTCTTCCTGGACGGAAGGACTAGTGAAGAAGCCAGAGGCTGGTATGCATGCAAGAAAGCCAGTCAGTGAAGATGCAAAGGTTCAGTAGCTAGGCAGTTAATCTGGGGTGTGTGAGGACCAGGGAGAGATTTATCCTCTTGCTCTCATACCTCCTGTACAACCTCATTAGAGACCATATTCTTAAGGGTATTTAGGCACAAAGAGAGGTGGTTTGGTACCTTGTGGTCAGGGACAGATGTTACATATAAACTGATTTAAGTGAACGGAAACTGGTTTAAACCTGTAACAGAACAGACATTCAGTGCACATAAACCGGTTTGAAAATGGCTGAAATTGGTTTGAGATAAACCTGGCTGAATGTAGAATCAGACTTAACTGATTTGGCTCAAACCGGTTTATGCAATGTCTGTCCCAGACCCCATTCTGGTTCAAGTTCAGTCAGAGACCCCCAGCATCCCGGCATGCTGTCTGGCTGGGAGGGGCTCTCTGCTCCAACCCAACCAGGCTGGCCCTGCCCTTCTGCTCCGCAGCGCAAACAGGGACCAGCAGGGGCAGGGGTCTGGCCAGAGAGGGGTTTAATTCCCCCTCCCTGTGCCACCGGGAAGGGCCCGAGATGGGTCTGCCCACACTCCCCCCTCGCTGCAGCAGCAGGGGGACACCATGCCCTTGAGGCAGAGCGGGTGTGGAGCGCGGCGGCGCTGCAGGGGCTTGCAGGGTGCTGGTCCCAGATCCCAGCACTGCCACATGCAGCCCCTCGCTGGGAAGGGGCTCACCCTCCCCCACAGTGTGACAGGTGCTGCCACCCCCAGTAAGGGCTCTGCCCCTCATGCTGCAGCAGTGGAGAGGGGGCACTGCCAAGCAGAGCCACTGGTGGAGGCAGGGACGGGGTTATTCCTCCGGCAGAGGGGACAGCCGGGGGCCTATTCCAGGTAGGGAGCCACCCGGCTGCCAGTGGGGTAGAGGGTAAACTAACTGCTCCCTTGGCCCTTCTGCCTCAGGGGCCATGGTGCCCCCCTGCTGCAGCAGTGAGTGGGGAGTGTGGACAGACCCCGCTCAGGTCCCTGTCCGTGGCACAGGAAGGGGGAATTAAACCCCTCTCTGGCCAGTTCAGCCTGGGCTGGCCATGCCCTCACAGCACAGCTTCCCTGAAGGTGAGGGCTGGCCCTAGTGCCCCCTGTGCCTGGCCTGAGCAGCTGCAGGCATGTGCCTGCATTGCCTCAGTTCAGAGAGCATGTTTGCCTGGTTACAAACCAGTTCAGCCTAGGCAGCTTAGACTAACCTGCAAAGGTTGAATCAGTTCAGGCTCCGGCTTTTTGAATGTCTGTCCCTAGCCCACAGGATTATCTGAACCCCCTAGGGGTTTTGCTTCTAGGGAACTAAGTAGATGGAACTTAGACAAATCCCATTAGGGACAGTCCATGAGCTGCCTGCCTGGCTTCTTAGGTATATAGTTGTCTTTGAAAGTCTGGCTATTGGTCTCTCTCTGTCTCAGTTTCTTTGTGAAAGAAGGATCATCACAGGGAGAACAGCCTGAAAGGCTAGGAAACATTTGCATATTATGGTGATCTGGTTTACATGCTATAAACAGAGAGGTGCCAGGCAAAGGAGAATCAGGTCTCTGGGGCCCCACAGTGTCAATACCCCAGCCTGTCCTTTCTATTCTTACCCAGTTAAGGAAAAAAAGTTTCTTCACAGGTCAATTTCTTGTGATTCATTTTTTTTTTAAATAAAATCTATTTAGATATTGCTCTGGTTCAGAACAATGCCAGAGTGGGCAGCCGTATAGCTGTGGCCCTGGGAAAGCTCAAGAAAGCCCAGGGGAAGGGCAACCTGCCTCAGAGTGGGAGAGCAACTGCACCCCAGCCAGTGAGTTCCATGTACATAGTGTCTGTCCACTAACCATTTTATTGCTGAGCTTATGCCAGCCCTCCAAAAGACACCCACCACAGTGGTCTACTGTGGCCAAAGACTATCCTTTCTTCTCTGTACAGCAAAGACTCCCTTTTCCCTCTTCATTTCTTCTAGGTCCTTTATTTACATTTCCTTTATTCCTTTTTTCTTCCCCCTTTACAAAACCTTTTCAGAGCTGGAGTCTTCAATGAGGAGCACTAGCATTGGGCTAATTCCTCAAAATGGATTCCCAGGGCATCAGCTCAGGTTGCATACAAATCCCTTAAACATCTCACCTTGCTTTCACATTCTACCTTTCCCTCCAGATACAGCCTCTCTCCTGAAAGCTCCCAGTACATATCTTCAACTTAGTTGCTATCAATGCAATTAGTTTGAATGTATGCGTCTATATCTGGAGTGAGGAGAGAAAGAATAAGTATGATGAGATTCTGGGGTATAGAAGTCTAATGAACATATTTGAATTAGCCTCTTTACTTATGTATGCTAAAACCAGAAGTGAGGCAGAACATCCCAAACAAGATACCCTAACATCTTTATATCGCATTACACCATCATGTATACTTTATAAGCCATATACTTTACAGTAAATCTACTTTAGCAAAAGTTTAGAGAGTTGCAAAACCTCTGAATGTTACTTACTATAATACTAGCTGCACACATAAAAACGTCATAACTTCAAAGTCTGATAGTGTCTGCGAACACTAGAAAAAGAGCTGAGTGTTTGCCTAGACATTTGGGTATTTTTCCCTTTTAAGTGATGTTAACCTCCCATTTCTAGTCCTAGCAAATCATGCGATATCAGGTCTTAATCTTGTCATTGGCCAAAGCTTTAATATTGCCTGAGATTGAATATTGTCTGGTAGGGTCCACTGATTAGGGCAGTTATTAAGAAATCATTCCCTATATTAAGGGAAGGAAGAAAACATTTCTCATTGATTTTTTTAATGGCAACTTTTAAAGTTTAACATTTTAGAAATGGCTCGAATAGAGATGGCCAGAATGAAGTAGGATGGCATGATACGTAGGATCTAATGTAGGGCCTTGCTAAATCATATGGCTATCACCACTACATTGGCATTTTTGTGTGTATGGTTGTGGGTCTAACATCTTGCTGCATGTCACTTATCCTTTTCCTTGGCTTGATAACAGTAAGAATACAGAACAGATTTTCCATTCTTTTCAAATAAGATTGTATGGAATGGTTGTTTGCTCTGGCCTGCTTAAATTCCTAGATAAGTTTGGGTCTTCACATTGATTCTCATCTATTTTAAGAGGGTGGAAGGAGGGTTTGACAAAAACAAAGAAAACATAGCAGTTCTTCTTTCAAATGTTTTCTTCCGTGGTTTTTTTCTACACTTCTTCAAGGTGGTCATCGGAGGCACCAATGTCGACTTCATAGCCAAGGCGAGGAATGCCACCATGCTGGTACTGTATCTACAGTGCTCTTAGGCACCACCATTGTCAACAACTTTCATAGGCGCTCCAACCAAAGAAATGTGGGTGTGTGAGTGTACAGTGTATCTGTCTATAGAAATGCAGAGTGGTTACAAAAAGCACTTCTGTATATGGAGGGGAGGTAAGTGTTGTGTTTGTGCACACTGATGTAACTTGTGTATACGGTGTCTGGACTCACCTAATGATCTACTCTGACCTGCCTCCAAGTTAGACTCAGTGCAATTCTAGGTACAAGGCATAAGAGTACCAAGTTATCACCTTTGTGGTATCTTAGGGCCATCTGGGGATGACTCTGAGACCAGGTGTATAAGTTAAGGCTCAGACATAAGCCCGCCTGTCCCGAATTCTAAAGGTCTCTTCTAGCAAAACAGCTGGAGCACGCAGATCATATTCACCTTTTCCCTAGTCATATCCAATGTGCCAGGAGCTGACAGGGCAGGGTGAGGACCATGGAACAGCTCTGCTCTGAGTTTTACATTACCCAGATTCATGCTGGGGGAACTCCTGTCTGTGACAACAAATTTTCCCTTTCAGTGGCAGTGGTGTTACAGTTACAGCCAATCCAGATGTCTGATTGGCTTAAATAACATGGCTGTAAATGGGAAATCAACTTCATTTATACATGATATGAAGTTGTAGATGTCATCACTATCAGGCACTCTTTCTCTAACTTGTGTTTTTAAAAGAAGTGACTCAGGAGGTTTAACTGAGGGTATGGGCTACTTGCACATGGTACCACAAGATTAGCTAGAAGGGGTGAAAATCAAATTGTCTGGTATTCTGCAGTAACTGCCCATGTGCCCTGCAGTAAAAACATAAAACCACTGTCATCAAGAGGGAAATTATCTTGCAGTTGCCACAGGTAAGAGCAGGCACATTGGCGATGACTGTGGATCTCCCAGCACTCCATAAGTTCAGACACTAGTTTACCTCAAAGGTAGTTTATTCACATAAACATACCAGGGAACAGAACTGTGACTTCTCCATTTCAGTTCACATCTGCTTGTCTTTTTAATGCATAGGCAAATTTAAATTTTTTTTTACATACAGGCAGTAACATCTGGTACAACTGAACGTGATTTTATGCACCAACATGTTGAAATTAAGTGAGACTGCTGGTTGGGCTCTTTAAAAGCAGAGTGTCACGTCTTCAATTACTATACATGTGTTAGGAGGCCAGAGAAAAAGTCATGCTCTCAAATATAGTATTCTGCTCTTGTCCCTGTGAAATAGGGAATGAACTGCTGAGAGAATCCAGCATCTATAGTTAAGGAGAACAAACAAAGTAGTTTCTTAAATTCACATTGCACAGAAAAATAGCAAAACATGGTATGGTGTCAGATATTGTTTATAGTCACCTGTAGAGCTGAAGGCCTGCTCCCGAGACTACTTAATTGCTGGTCCCCTTCAGGAGCTGCAGAGTTTAGTTCTTACTTGAGGAATACAAACCACCTTGACAAAAAGGAGGACAAAGGCCCTCAGCTGGAGATGAAATCAGAGTCCCTATCAGTTCTTGGAAAACTTTCCCCTGCCCACAGACAGCACCTGCATCTTATCTTGAAAGTGGCTAAGGCAGCTAGTTTTCATCCAAATTCCTATCTCAAAAAACAGACGACAGCTCTGTGATAATGAGAGACCCAAGAGCCATCAGTAAAACTTTTTCAATTAGTGTCTGAAAAGATCCAGAGCCCACTCCAGATGGAGCCATCCATTTTGCTGTAAAAAGAAACGACTAGTTCCTGCTTAACACAGTCATCCACATCCACTACTTTAGAGACATGTATTCCTCTCAGTTGCTGTTCAGCTGTTGAACAGTAGAGGGTGACTTATAGCTAATTCTCAGGTACAAACTGATGGTAAAGGAATTGCAGGGATTCATAGATTCATAGATGCTAGGGTTGGAAGGGAGCTCAACAGATCATCGAGTCCGACCCCTGGGATGATGCGGGATTTTAGAACACAGAACAGTACCAGGAATCTGAAGTGCTTATTACTTTTCATTGGGTTAGAAGAGAAGGATAAAATAACAAGGGAAGAATGGGGAGCATGAACACTTGCAATAGTTTTGCTGAAGTCAGTCATGACATCTCTTTAAACAGGACTGTGTATAATGGATCTTTTGCTTGTTGATTGACTTCATAAATTTCATAGATTTTAGAGTTGAAAGGGACCTATTAGATCATCAAGTCCGACCCCCTGCCCTGGGCAGGGGACAGTCCTGGGGTCAGATGACCCCAGCCAGGTGCTTGTCCAATCTCCTCTTAAATACCTTACAGGTTGCTTTAAAATTAAAATAGAGTCTAGTCTTCAAAACAGTGTGTGTGACCTGCTCAAATTAGTACCCTGGTTTTAAACTCCTGGACAGGGTTTTCTTTTTTGTTTTGGCAGCATATATTGTGGATAGTGGCGTTCAGGATTAAAATACTTGTGCTTGGTACTTTGGAAATCTACTGCTGTGGAAAGGCGGCTATGTAATGCTTACTGCATTCATGTGAAATTAAGCATGGACAAAGAAAAGAAATAGAAAATCTTTACTCCTGACAGCACTGAAAGCAAGTAGGGTCTTGCAGGTACCATTAACTAATTAACCTATGATCCAGGTGGGCTAAAGCCATGGGCTATACTGAATGAAGGGCAACAGCCAATGGTGATGAGAGAAAGAGACAGAGAGGATGTCCAGATGCTGATTATAAAATACGAGCAAATTGCCCATCATGAATGACGGGAGGTGGGGGGAAGGGGGTGCTGCCACCCAGGGGGTTGCTGCTCCACCTCCGGCCCTGTGTGTCCAGCCCAGTGGGACCCCGCTACCACTCTTGGTGCAGCCCCATGCGCTCCCCCCCACCCCGCACCACCGCCAGTTCCCAGGAATGGGGAGCAGGGGAATTTGCACGCTGCGGCGGCCACCAACACCCAGTGCCCCGCGCTGCCACCAGACCACATCCAGCCACACACAACTTCCCTCCCCGCTCTCTGCCTCCCCTCCCTCTCTCCTCTGTCCCTCCCCGCCGCCTCCCCCTTCTCTGCCGGCTATTGTCAGGGCTGGGCGGTGGCGGGGGCGGGGGAGGTGCAGAGGCAGTTGGGGGGCCCTGCCACCAGAAACCCCCATTCCCCATCTTGCTCCCCTCTCTCCCTCCCCTCTTTCCTGCTGCCTCCCCCTCTCTGCCCGTGGGGAGGGCAGAGATGGAGTGCCACTATCCATCATTCTGTGCCCCCGCTGCCTGCCGGGGGGGGAGGGAAGCTTGCCCCACTGTCTCTGCCACCACCACCCCACGCCACCATCGCATCTAAGGGGTGGTCTACCCCCCCCGCCCTGCTCTTTGGAGGCAGAGGCAGCGCAGGGTGCTGGTGGCCCCCCACTCCCCGCTCCATCCCCTTCATCATGGCAGCACTCCATTGCGCCAGTCCATCCCTGCCGTCCCCTGCGCCTCCTCTGCCAGGGATGGAGCGCCACCATGATGGTGGGGATGAAGCTGGCCAGTGTCACCGCTGCCTCCAAGGAGCAGGACGGGAGGGGATGCCACTCCTCTGTGCCAGTCCGTCCCCGCTCCGTCCCCTCATGGCGGCACTCTGCCGTGTATGTCCGTCTGTGCAGACCACTCTGATTGGTTATTTCAGTCAGTATTGTGATTGGCTGCCAAGACTACCAATCAGAGTGCTCATAAAGCATTAGGGACAGACAGACAGACTAAGGCTTTTATTATATTAGGATTTTCACTCTGATTCAATTTAGCTGCGTGTTTCATTATGATCTGTGTCCAGTGCTTCTCTGTGACTATGTGAGATTTTGACCATTGGCCAAATCCTTAGGAAACAATATTACCATATTTTTACTTTCCTCCCATGGCATGCTGCAGAGTGGAGCAACGCTAGGGGAGAGGAAGGAGAGAGCAATATTTTTAGATAGGCCCAGTACAACAGAAAACATAAGCCCATCATTGATGGGACATGAAATCTGTCAGTGTTTCACACAGAAGGGAAGTGCCAAGACAGTCTTTTAAATGCCACAAAGCAAAATGTGGTAAAAAAAAAAAAGATCCAAAGATGTAAAGCACCAATGGATCAGACTGTTGTCTGGGGATGGTCATTGCCATGGGCAAAATTAGTATCTGTTGCTAGGTAAATGATGTGGAAAAAGCAACATTTTCTGTCTTCTTTTTTAAATAACTGAATATTTGTGTTACAAGATGGTACTATAAGTGGATTCACAAACTCTATGGGTAAATAAACAAATGAAAGTAGTAACATGTAGTAAGGCAGAATAGTAACAATTTATAGCTACTAGCTTATTTTCCAGATTCTAGCGTACATAGTACCCTAGAGATTTGAGAGGTAAGCGAGTAGCAGATAGAGAATCAGGTGACCAAGTACTCCAGGAGGAAAGGTGATCTTGTGCTTAAGACCTGGGACTGGAATTCAGGACATCTGGTCCAATACCTTGAGGCCAGGTACAGACTGTCGCGGCCGAGGGGCTGTGGCCAGCAGCCCGGGCACGTGGGCTGGGGAAAAGGGTCGGCACGGCGAACTAGAATTAGGCACTGACACGCAGAGGTTGATTAAAGATTATTTTACTTACACCGTAGATGGTTGCGGTGCAGGCAGGAAAACTTTCTTGAGTTGCAGTTACAAAACGAAAACAAAACTCGAACAAGACCCGCAGAAAACTCGAGCCTCTTGAAACAACCCGGACAGAGCTCTGGATACACACACACAAAGTTTGCTAGGCTCCGCAGACCGACTGAAAGTGCACAGGGAAGGGTACGTCGAGGGATTATGCAGCCAAGGGGAGAGATTCTTGATGGGTGATCAAACCATCATTCGGTCCGAGATTTACATAGAAGTCCACGAGGTAATCATGGACTCCTTGCCGGAATTCTCTCGGATTTCTCCCGGAATTCTCGGAATCGGGGTTCTCAGGATCCTCCTGAGATTCTCGGAGATCTCCGACTTGGGCGGAAACCGCTCAAGCCTCTTATACGGCTAGCAAGCCAATTGCTAGCCGCCACATGGGAATAATTTAGAAACAGCCAATAGTGGGGAACAAATTTACATACGGGTGGCGGGAACTCCTTTGCACCGGGGTTTTCTCTATGCAACTGAGAATTGCGCCGTGCAAAGAAAGCTCCATGTGGCGGGAAATAATTCTGCAGTGCCAAAGCACACACAAAATCATACCCTTTGGGTCATGACACAGACATTACACTTTTACCAGTATAAGTGATCAGCAACTGGTTTATACCCGTAACCGAACAGAAGTTTGGCACACACAGACTGGTTTAAAATGGAATCTGGTCTAAGATTTGCCCCCTTCAAACAAAGGGCAAATGTGTGTTCTGTTTGTTAGTCTCCTACAGACTTACCCTCCTGTCTCTCATTTTCCAATTGGTAAAATGGGGATAATAATAATTCTTTCTTCCTGCTCTTTGTCTGTCCTGCCTAGACTATAGTAGTATGGGTCCTGATCTCTGTGGAATTGTTTTGTGGAATTATTCAGTGGAATAAGTTTGGAACTATTCTTTAGTAGTATTTTAATTGGAGGTTGAAATGATATGTTTGTCATTTGTCCTTATTTTATATGTTGTGAGTAGTTCAGTGGCTAAAGCCCACCTTACCATGTGTACTGCCTAGCTCCACCTTAATTGTTAGATACCCTTTTTGAGCTATAGCATGACAATTCATTTCTTGACAACTGCTGCAGCTATTTTGCATGGATAGTGTTCTGTATTGGGAAACTGCCTATCATGCTATATTCTGTTTTGGGAAGTATTTCCCAGACATGGAAAATTGGATGTGTATTAAGTATCATGTACTGGCTATGTTTTCTCTCTCTTAAGTGTCTGGTTCACATCAAGGATGAGTTTATTAATCCTCTCTGAGTTAAAGTTATATTTCCATTAGTCAGTAACAGTAATAGGCTTGTACTTGTCTAAGGGATAAAAGACTATTTCTCTCAGGCAATGGCATTACATCTTGAGCTTGTGGGGTAGGAGCCTGTGCTTTGTGCTGTGGTTGTATTGTAAGGTCAGCTGTTTGAATGATTACAAATCTGTAATCTGGTGAAGCAGTGTGGATAAAACAAGATATTCTGTTCCTGTCTGTGATTTAGTGGAGGGGGGGTGTGTATCTTGCCAACCTCAGAGAATTCTGCCCTATCTCCAAAGAGTACCCAAGAGTGGGGAGAAAACCAAGGCAGGGAAATGTGTAGAGATATTTTATTCTTTTGTCAGACTTGTGTCTTTATTGTTCCAGCTAAAGTAAAGAGCTATATGCTTCAATTATTGTGTGCCCCTGAAGAGATGAATTGTAAACCAGAGTGCTCATGAGGCTGGGTCTCTGGGAAACGGTGTGCCTGAGCAACAAAGGAGTCTGCAAAAGCCAGCACTGGACCTGCGGGAGGGCTTGAGTAGCAATGCTTCTAAGTACTGTTTCTGTGAAGGGCTGACAGACAGATAACTCAGGCTCTGGAAGTCTGCCAGTGAGGCCAAAGAAAAGGAGTGTGTTGGATTGGACTCAGAGCACGGGAAACTTAAGAGCACACAGACTAACTATGGTGGGACCCAGGTAGGGTACCCCAGCCAATATTGTGCTGGAACAGGCCTGTGGCAGGCTAACTACCAAGAAAAGCAGGAGGCATTGATCTGTTGTCTAGTGACTTCCTTTCCATTCTACTTAAGGACTGAAATTAGTCTGAACAATTTCAGTTGATGAAGCTGGTGCAATGAAGTGATAACTACTTTACTGCAGTCAAGGAAAAATGAGAGGGAAGCATTAGTATCCTTATTTATCTTCATATGCAAAGACAGTAAACGAGTGGAAAAAAGTAACAGTGATTAGAGAAAAGGATTGCATGTGACTAAGAACTTCCACTGAGGCAGGAAATGTACTTTCCCTGTATGATGTTTCTCTCCATTGCTGCTTCTCATCCTATGTTTGCCTTTTCCTCTTCCATCAATGCACTGGCCTCCTTCTCTTCCCCATTGTTTTCTATCCCTTCCACCTCCCTGTTATTCTGCTCAGGCTCTGGGTGAATTACATTCAAGATGACTGCGTCACCATCTCAACTGTAGCACTTTGGCCGGGACCGGGAAGATTTCAAATCCTTTTCTGCTCAAGAGGGGTGATAGCAGGAGCATTTTGTGATGCTACTATTCATATTATTGACCTGTTCAATTTTAAATACTCTGCCTTCTGCTAAATTGTGCCTGGGTTATGGAGCAGAGCACCTGTTTAACTAGTTAGTTCCATTTGGTACGTTTAAGTGACAGTTTTGGTGTGCACCAAGGGTACAAAACTTGGATCCAGTTTTCAAATTCCTGAAAACTCAGGTATGTTAGAAATCAGGGATTCAGGGCAGCTCTTTGTGGAGAGGCAGGCACACCTAGAAAAATTCTCCTCCAGACTCCAGGTCAACCCTCCATTGGAAAGCATTGGGCTGACCTGTGACCCACATGGCATTTCAAATTTTTTTCCCCTGGACCCTAGGATACAGAGGCTTTCAGTCAAGTGGGGATGGGTATATGCAAGAGTGGGCAAGGGGCGTTTTTGTGTGCATACTCTTGTAGGGTTTGTGTGGGGCAGAGTGTGTTTTGGTGAGTGTCACGGCAAGGAGTTGGTGTCTATGGAAGAGCACACATTGTGGCACTTGGTGCCTAAGCTTTTAATTTAGTCATTGAAGATATTTCTTTCCTCCTTGAAAACTCGGGGATTTCCAGAGCAGTGATGATCATCACAAAAGCCACTGAAAGAAGCCTCCTTCAGAGTAGGAAAAACTATTTTGCTGGTTCCGAAGCTAAGAACTGTAAGACCACTTGATAATAAGTGATGAAACCTCAATTGACTTGAGGCAAGCAGCCTGTGCTATTTCTAGCTGGAGGATTTGGAGCTGCTGTGTCTCAGCAGGAGCCCATTGAGGTAATGTACTGATTGGAGAAAAGCAGACTGTGTTCCACGAGATGGCATTTGGCTGTGTTTGTGACACTGACAGATAGATGGAAAGAGAAATTGGAAGGAATGGGCAGGAGGACAGAGAAATCTGCAGCCAGACATAGATGGAGAAGTAGAGTAAGCACAGAGGGATTTGGGAAGAGAAAGGAGGTGATGCAGATGCTTCTGTAAATAGGGAGTGGAATATACAGCACAGGCAGATGTTACAAAGCAGGAGATCACACTAGCAAGATCACTGGAACTACTTAAAGAAAGGACCTTTCTGAACTGGTGGAGGACTGGATGTCTTGGGGCTAGCCAGTGAAGTATAGAGTCTTTTGCCTCTAGGCCTGTGACTCCAGTCTGGTTTGAGATGGTCAGCTCAGTCACTGTCTTCATAGAGGACTGTTCATATTATATAAAACATTCTGGTCAGCATCCTGATTAAGTGGTCTCCATAAATAAGACCAAAATATGCAGGAGACTAAACTTTTCTGTAACCCAAGGAAGGGGTCCTGTCTGGCCAGGACTGAGGCACACGTGTTGGATAGGAAGACTTGCACATCTCTCTGTCCCAAAGCTAGAGGATTTCAGTCTCCACAGCTGTCAGTCCCACACACTTTCACAAATGTATCTTCTTTAAATATGTGCAGAGGAATGTCCTCTATGCAACTTAGTTTTTTTAGCTCATGTGATTCTTGATTTACTTTTTGCAGGTTGGCGGCCAGACGAACACTGGGAAAGTGAGCCGAACCTTTGGAGGTGTTGGGAGAAACCTGGCAGGTGCTGAGTGGTGGTTGTCTGGGGGTTCATGGAAACTGTAGTTTATTATTACATATTATTTACATTGCAGGAGCACCTAAGCAAGTGCCAATCAGGATCAGGGCCCCATCAGGCTAGAAACACACATGGGGCCACCATCCCTGCCCAAAGGCTTTGCATCATTTTAAATGACAAATGAGAACTGCAAACGATAGAAGGGAAGGAGGGGAAGGGGGGCGCACAGCCAGGGGAAAGAAAACAAGTGCTCTGTATTACAGATAGAAAGTTAACTAGTGCATAGTACAATGTCAGCAAAGTAAAAGACAGTTTTACCCAAGATCTGCTGCACAGCATAGTCACCATTAGCATGTTGGCTTCTTGCTGGAACCACAGCAGAGGTGGGCCTTGAAGAGGGATTTGAAAGAGTAGAGAGTAAGATCATTATATATTCAGTCAAGAATGATGTCCCATGCACAAGAGGCAAAATGGAAGAAAGCCTGGAGACAGTAGAGGGAGGGGCAGACCAAGGAGCTGCAATCATTGAGAGTAGGCCATAGGCCCCTGTAGCCCAGATTAAATACATTTGAATTGCTGGTGTACCAGAGAACATAGTTTGTATTTTTGCTTGTGTGAGAGAGGAAGGGGAGAGATTTAAGGAAAAGTCCTAATCTAACCATGGAGTTGAAGTCCTTTTTTAACTCTTTTTCCATATCTTTCTGATATGAATCTGCTCTTGCTTCAAAGCAAATAGATGGGGTTTCTTGAAGTGCATTTTTGCAACTGGGATGCAGGGGAAGAAACATGGTGGCCTGCTGCACCATTTCCTTCTGCTCCCAGACCAAATGAGCTGCACAGCCAGAGATTCACATGGCAGCAGATTAGCAGATCAACTTTTTCTTTCCACACTCCAGACAGAGGGATGGACAGCAGTAGAGAGACCTGATAGAGGATCATACTGATGAGGTACCAGCTGTGGGGGACTGATGGATGATGAAAAGAATACAGGGCATCAGGCATCCCAGGAAAGGCCCTTGCTATAGCCACTCAAATATGTCATCCTCTAAAGCCTGGGACTCAGGTTTGGTCATGTGGTCCTCTGCTGGAATGATAACTTTGCTCCACTGCCATCTATTTGTAGATTGCTTAAGCCGCCTTGGGAGGACTCCCTTCTTTATATCAGCTATGGGGAAGGATGAACATTCAGAGTCCATCCTGCGCTACTGCAGTCATATGGTAGGTCATGCAGTAACAGCATCTCATGGGAATGCTGAAGGTAACTTTGGACTGGGAGAAGCCTCAGTGAAGCCAGTGGGCATAAGAGCTAACTCTTTTATGGCTAAATGAGGGAAGAGTTGTGTGTCTTTTCCTCATGGCTAGGTGAAGAGATAGGAGCCACTAACCAAAACAGGTCACATATAAGACCATTCAGGAACGTGAACTATGAGGGCTGCATATAAATTCAACAGCCAGAGTTTGAGTGAGAGAAGAGTTGGAGTCAGAATATCAAAGGCTTCAGAAGGATCAAACACAGCAAGAAACAACTCGTGGCACGATCCTGATAAAAAAGCTTTGCTTTGGGGAAAAGGAAAGTCTGGAAAGAGGTCTGGGACTATATAAAAACTGTCTGCTACTGCTTGATTCTGACATGGCCAAGAAAACAAGGTTTAATATTTGTTTTTTGTAAGCAAATGGTATCATATCCAAGGACTAACAGACTCCATCATCCATTTCTCTTCCTTAGGGAATCAACATACAGGAATTAATATTTTCACTAATTGGTCAAGCTGAAAGGGGGTAACAATAATTAGATCTCCCTATGCTGTACATAGCTGCATGCATATAGTCTTTCTACCCTCATCCAATTTTACACTTTTCTAATCTGCCATCACAGTGAATATGGTCCTGTAACCAAACACAACACTATTGCAAAGAGCATTGCTGGACTAGAAACCATGAACTGTCAATGCTGGAGGGGACTACTTGGTTTTCTTCAGTCCACTAACTTCATTCTGCATTTGTGTGATGGGTCCTTCTGATTGCCGAGGAAAAATCCAGACATCTTTTAGAAAGAGCATCAGAAGAAAGTCAAGTGTGGATGCTTCTGTGCAACTCTAGGGAAGAAATCTGTCATTCCCATTTACTAAATAATTTATGCAGCCATTGCCATGGTACCTGTGCACATTGGGTACAATAGAGTTCTTCTGATTATTACTCAGAAAAGAAAGGGAGGAGGTGAAACAGAGAACAGTAAAGTGGACTGCTACTAAATAACCGGTACTTGTTACATGGGGATGGCTAGAAGAGAATCCTGAGGTCAGCTGAACATGGCAGAGAAAGGCAACTTATTCCATTGGTGACTCCTCTTCCTGTTGTAGGACATGGGAGGTGTTCTTCAACTGGAGGGGCATAACACAGCTACCTACTGTGCAGTGATCACAGGGAGTGGGGAACTCAGCCTTGGCTTGGGAGACATGGACATCCACCAGCAGATAACAGAACATTATGTAAGGATTTCCTCTGACCTATAATTGCTCACTTGTAAGAAGAAAGCATGACTGCATAACAGCAGCAAGTGTTTAAGGGTGTGTGTGTGTGTGTGTGTGTGTGTGTGTGTGTGTGTGTGTGTGTGTGTGTGTGTGTGAGAGAGAGAGAATGTGAGTGTAGGGGGCTGAGGGAATCCAGATAACATTATTATATGCTCAGGGTGGTTACTGTTATGCTACTGGGACATGGGCAGTCACACCCAATGGTAAGAGCTGAGGCTTGTAACCAGAGTTGTAGGGGAAGTTAGACTTCTGCCTGTTGAACAACTGGAAGACCATTGTCCCAGGCAGGGAGGGGAGATTTAATTACGGCCCTCCCAGATGATCAGGAGGTGTGCAGGTGCCACCAGCCTGATGGACCCCAACTGACCCAGTCAAGCCCTGGCAGGGCTGCCCATTACAGCTCATGCATTCTGAAATTAGGATCAACACGTGGAAGTCAACAGTTAGCCTCAGATGTGGGTTACTGATATGGCCCTGGAACAAGCTGCTAGCCAACCAGAGGTGCTTATTGCTATCTAGCAAGATAGAGGCTTTGCCCTTTCCCCCCCCAATAAAATGCCACCAAATTAATCCTATCCATGATATCTATACCAGAACCCACTGGTCATAATCACTTTTGAGCTTTCAATGACTTCATGTCCACTTAGGTATCTGAAGACATTTCCAGCTTTGAAACCAGAATAGCATGGATAGGATTACCTCCTCTCCCCTCTACCTGCTGCTTCTACATGCTGAGCTGTGTAAACTGATTCTGCTTCTCAGCCTGGTAGGTAGGGAAGGTTTCAGGCCATTAATGGAAATGATGATTAAGATTTGATTCATGTAAACCCCCACAGCCCCACCCTCTTTCCCAACTAATTCCACCGTTGACAAAGCAAAGCCTGCACTTACCGACTGATGGTAATTTGGATGGCAAATGCAATTAGTTTATTAGGAGGACCCTCATAGGACTGAGAAATCTTAGGGGAAAAAAGTGGTCATTGCTCCCACTTCTATCTCCACCCTTTCCCTTCCCACAATTTGACAATGAAAGGAAAACAAAACCATTGAATGATAGATTAATCTTTGTAAGCTTTGCAAAATAACCAAGAAAGAGGCCAAGTGGAAACTCTATAAACTTCTCTCCTGATGAAAGCACTCTGGTTATGTTGCTGTTGATGAAATTGAGCAGAGACATGGGAAAGAAGCTGTGGCAGAAGCAATGGCACAAGCCAGTGATTTCTATAACATGTCATGCCAGCTAAGACTAGCCAACCTGAGGATGGAAATTGTTTGCTGAGCTGTCTCTGAATTCTGCATCCACCTCAGGACTAGGAGTGTAGTCAGGGATGGAGGTAGTGGTAGGCAGCTTTTGCCAAAGTGAACGTGACATACTGAGTTGTGAGAAATATTTGGTGACAGGAAAACTTGAGCTGCTTATCTGAGTGATAGGTCTTATGCTTTTTGCTACCAAAGGTTGGGGGGGGGGGGGGGGGGTTGTCTTTTACTTTCTATGTACAGACTTAGTAGTACCATAGAAGTAGCACTTTCAACCTCTGGCAGAAGAAATCCTGGTTGCATGTCAGTAATAGCTTCAGATAGTCATAAATGGACCCTGAAGTGATCCTCCTCCAGTTTTCATTGGAGGAAAAGATGACTGCTCTGTGAGAAGGGCAAAAACCTAAGGGAAAAGGCTGGGAAGGGAGTTACGAGGCCCTGGATGGATATCAGAAGACCAAATCATGGCCTGTACAGAGATATTAGATTGTTTGAAAGTCTGTGAATAGCACAGGCATAAAAACAGAGGAAGGAGGAGTAGTTTGAACATCCAGGCATACACTTACCAATAGGTCCATAAATTAGGCTCCTGATGATCATAGTTAGGCCCCCTGAAGGGCTGTCCAATTTTTTCAAAGTTCTGGCCACATAAAGTCTCCTATTGCCTAAATGAGACTTCAGGCAGCAGTTCTGAAAGTCTTGGCCATTCTGTTAAGACAGAAATACCCAGAAACTCATCGATGAGGGCACAACACCATTGCTTAGGTCCACTGCAGGTCTGTTTCTGGTGACTTCTCTAGGGCCTTGGAAGTAATTTTTTTCCTAGCCACTCTCTCTAGGTGTGTTGAACTAATCAATTCTCTTCTGATATTCATCTCAGGTTTCATATATAAACAGGAATACATTTGGGCATTCATTATTATAAGGAACTGAATGTTTGCCTGATAGCTGTATCCCCTATGTTCTCTTGTAACCCAGATCCTTCCTGTGTTGGCACTAGGCTCATATCTTCTATATTGACCATCCTCAAAAGGGTTCAGAGAGAGGAATAACAGATGCTGTGCTGAATTCAGACCAAATACATTTGTTAAGACTAAGCCTATTGGTCATTTCTATTCAAAAGAAGTCACAGCGGTGCCAATCTTTCATATACTATAGTCTAGAGGGGTGTGCAGTCCAGGTGGTGAATACCAGTTCCATGTAGGTGTCTAACTCAGGGTTGCAAACAGGCACCAAAGACCCAGAGAGAGGTGGGATTTTTGACACATCCATCTCTTCAGCATGCTCTATGGTCCAGCTTAGGTACACCCTTTCTCTCCCTCACTCAGCATCTTGGCTATTGGGAGGTGCCTAATTCTCTTCATTTACCAGAGAGGGAAATTCAGTACCTCACTTGGCATCATGGATTCTGCTGCAGGAGCTGGATCCCAAAAATTATACTATAGCAATGCTAAAAAAGTCACCTCAACTAATTCCCTTGGTGAAGCTGGGTCTTTGGCCTTTGCTCCCCCGTCCCACTAAATCATCAAGGTGTGGAGGCATTTCATTTTACTCCTTAGGCCCTCCAGCTAATCGAGAAGCAGCAATAATGAGCTTGAAAGACAGTCAACAACAATCTACCTGTGTGTGAAGGACAAGCTAGCCTGATGGGAAAGTGGAGGGTTATAAATAAAAGGGAGAGAACCTGAAAGGCTTACTTGCCCTAGAAAAAGTTGCTGCTGGTTTGCAAGCCTAAATCTAAGGGCTGCAGCCAACATTGATAGTTCATCTACATCGCAGTACCTGAGTCTGATCAGAAGTGTGTGGCAGGTAGACAGACTGCATTCTAACCCATTCACAGGGCAGTGGATCCAGCTGCTTCTATTCTAACTGTGCTCTGCACTTTGCTAGGTATCCAGGTACAAGCAGCATCTGTGCATGGCTCCAGTAGTATGTATTGATGGCAACGTGCCAATTGCCACAATCCAGTATGTCTGTCAGATTGCCAGAGAACACCAGGTCCCAGGTAAGGGGAAATCACTAACAGCAGGTCCCTTTGGGCATAACAACATGTGTGCTGAGACATGCTATGTAACATGTAGAGTGCCTTCAACTCTTCCTTATTTCAAAAACACACTATCTTATGTCTTGGGTTAGTTCTTCCCCTTCTTTTTTCCTTATGTTTTAATTTATTCCTAGTTTTTCTTATTCTGCCTTATATCTTATACCAGATCTGATTTTTATGTGGGTAATATCTATATCCCCTAGTGCCCACTGAAAGTCAGGAGGGGTAAGGGTAAAGAACCAATATGGGCATTTAAGGTGAAGACAGAAGTGACAATTTTTGCCTGATCTAGCCCCTGGAAATGCTCTATAGCCATGACCAAACAGAAGTGCACAGCTGCAGAGCACTTTAAAAAGACCTGATCCCATGAAAATCTGAATCTTCATTGCATGAAGGTTCAGATGAAGATGCTCCAAAATGGAGTGGCTTTAGTAACTTGTATCTGCACTGCCTCCCAACCCTGATGCTGTTTTCAGAATGGGAGGGGGGGAAGGAAGCAGAGGGAGTTTGATGTAGGTTTTTTTCAGCCAGCACTGGAGGGGGTGTGTGGGGTGGGGGGGGTCCAATCCACCCACCCCACCCTCCAGCATGGGCTGGAGAACCCCCAGAAAGAGCTCCCTCCCTTTCTGAAAACAGTGCTGGCTCTGAGAGTGGGGAGGGGCACTGCTAGGGGAGACCAGCTACAGACTTGCAGCCAGAAGCTGAATTCCCCAACCCCTGGGACCCTACAGTGAACTTCTGTTGGATTCAGGGGATCGTTGTAACTGAGAGCGCTTCCTGCAAAGTGCTATGAGTTACAACAGGGAGCTGTTGTTCTGACTGTGCTTGTAATTCCTCCTGTGCTTTGAATACTGGAGCATTTTGTGAAGCAATAAGCACTACCTTATATTTTTAAAGGATTTGTTCCCTGCTTCACATGAAATACTTCAATCCCTCTTGTTTTGTTGAAGACTTTTCACAATGCTTCTTCAGACCTCAGAATTGCCACCTAGCTTCTTCAGAAGCAAACTCTGAAGGGGAAGAGGGAGGTATAATTCTTAGGGCTCAGCATAAAACCTCAAAACAGTAGACAGATTGGCAAATGAGCAGGAACTTTCAAGCTAAAAATACCTTCCTAACTATGTCTTTTATCATAGCATCCCAGAGCCAGAAACAATCTAATCATAGTTGCAGTAAAAAGGTAGATTAGTAAGACTGCCTTGCCATGAACAAGAAGTCTAGATGCTGATAAATTATAGCTACCTCAGCATGGTAAACATGATAATAAGCCTTTTAAATAGCTATTTGCTCTGATGGAGGAAGTATGTTCTAGTAGTTAACTAACTACAGTGTCATTTTGAAGTGTGCTATGAGCCAACAGATGAGAACAAGGCCTCTAAGCCGTTCCTTTCAGACAGCTGGAGAGCACTGACCTACATCTCCCCCAACCTGCGAGAACTAAGAGCAATAAACCGGACCCTTGGACACCCTGTGCCAACAGGTACTGCACACTGAGAGGGCAGCGAGGGAAAAACTTTCAGATGATCTAGGCTCTCTGGCATGTCCAGACCAGCATGCATGTGCAGTATGCAGCACTGCAGACTCATCTGCAGCACCATACACTGCACACACCACACACGTAGGCATTCCCAATGCTGCTAATTTGCAGCATGGGAAAACCCACAGTGGAAAAAAGCAGAGTGGTGCATATGGCAGCAGCATGTGCCACCTGAAAGCAGAACCTGGCCAGCTGGAGCCATGCTCCGATTGCCAACCAGGCTTCCTGCTGTCAGGTTGCCACCACTGGAACCTGACCCTAGGTAAGGCTGCTGGGGCCAGCCTCCCCTACCCGACCTGGGACAACTTGCTATATGCCAGAGCATGTCAGAGCGCACATGCATGAGTGTTTCTAGGGAGAAGTAGCAGCTGCACATATTGTGCCACTGCTATTTTTACTCTGGGAAATGCGCATGCGCACTCATGTGGACGCTCCAAGAGAAGCTCCACTGCAAATTAACTGCGTACTGCTTAGGCTTAACCAGCACTTTCCCAAGCTACAACATTATCAGTCTGTGCTGGAGACACCAGAATAATTCACTTTGATTACAAAAGTAGTGATGGTAGCTTCCCAAACACAGGGAAGGCCAGTGCTAGTCATGACTGCAGTGAACTCATGTAGAAGTTATAGCTCATCCAAAGGAGGAGCTTGTAACCACCATTTGTGCTCTGAGAGAGCATGCGCAGATCTTTCCCTGTCATTGTTTGGGCATCTTTATTTTTTTAAAACAAGTATCTCAAAACAGCTAGCACTGGCTACCTAATAAGCCCTTCACCTCGGGTGAGACAAGTTAAAATGTGGCGGGAATTTATGAATGATTTTGGTGTAGCCCACCTCAAAATCTGCCCGTGCCCCACAAAGCTCATTCACATGAAACAAGACAGACTCATGCATCAGATGGATTCCCACCAGTCCCAAAATGGGAGTCCCTGTTTTCATGACTTTGCCCAGCCAACTAAACAGAATTACCAGTTTATTGCAAGATTACCACACTTTGATGGAATATATATTCATGCTCCTTCCTTCACAGACCATGAGCTGGCACTGATAAACTGACATCAAGGCACATATCATGCTTTATGACTCCAACATTTTGTCCCAAGGTATAATTCTGTAAGAGGCATTTCCTTGCTTCACAGTGGACGGACAATAAGGAGGGCTATATTTGCAACAGTAGGGAGGGGGAAGGATTGCAGTCAGGAATGCAAAGTACAAGCAGCTCCACATCAATGGAAAGCTCAAGTCGAAAGTTTTGTGCTCTGATGCTTGCAGTTCATAATGGCTTCCCTCCCCCACACCCTTGCTGTCTAAAGACCTGCCATCGAGGCTGGAAGACGTTGTCAGGACTGCGATGACTTTGGCCTGCCCCTTGCTGACACAGCTGTGCTGCGTGGTGGTAACACTTGGGTCTCACGGAGTGTTACTGTGCGGCAGGAGCATGGGAGGGAGTGTGTCTCTTCACCCTGGAACACACACACAGGTAGGGGCACACGAGTGGCAATTGATTAGTAATCAGTCCTTTGTGTCTGGCAGGGGAAACACCATGTATCTGGGTCCAAGAAGGCAGTCTTCCTTTAGTGTTCCTGGGAATAACTATTCTTCTGGCGTGGCTTAGTACCCACCGGGGTCTTGGGGCTTAAAGCCCACTTTATGGAAATGGGAGGCTCTTCCCTTGCTTGCTTCTGCGGCCCTATGGCTGAGGGCAGGTGAAACTTGGGGGCATCCAAACCCCAAGCCTCCAGGCTTGGGCCTGCACAAAGGATGCCTGCCAAAAGATTTTGGAAATATCTGAAGCCCGTGGTGGGGGTGGAGGATGTTTGCCGCTTGCAGGGCCACTTATGGTTCTGGACTGACTCATGGATTTGGACTCAATTTGGCTTGGAACACATTTTTTTTTTTAAAGAAAAGTCCTTTGTGTTTGAGTCATCCAAGTGGCATTGAAACCTGGTGAAGCTTTGCTATCAGTTTATCTGTCCTTGAGAGATGGTAAGGCTTGGAGGGTTAGCAAGGGAAACAGCCTTCCATCCTTATACTTTGGAACCTTCTCTGTAGAATAATGACAAAAAGCAGTTTTAAACTGTGCTTTCCTGGGCATTTATGAGTGTAAGATTAACAACTCCTGCCTCCCATGAATATAACATAATAAAACTTGAGTGGACAAATGCTTGGGGAAAATGTATTCCACGTAGGTTAAAGCACAGCCAAAAAGAATTTGACCTGATACATACATAACACGTTATTTGGACTTTTAAGTAGTGGTGCAGCTCTGTTTGTGATCAGCCAAGTCACATGTTGCCTCTTGACCTGAACAGACTTCCAGTAATGCCCCATCTTCTCTCTTTTTCTACAGAACGCTGCAGGTGAGCTGTGTGCTGCACACTACCCAGCAGTCCCTGTCTCCAGGGAGGAGATTGTGAATGTCTCAGGAGCAGGTGACAGGTATATTGCTAATGACCCAGAGAAGAGATATGCTTGTGGCAGCCCCTTTTTCCCTCCACCTGAATTCCACTGTAGAATTCTTTAATACTACTGTCAAGATAAAGTTCACCCTAAGGTTTGGGAATTAGGTACTAAAACCATAAGACAAAGGAGAGGTGAATGCTGGGGAGGGGGGGCAATGGACAGACTGTGCTCCAATATTTCCCCTAAGCATTTTGAAGCTAGTTTGGCCACTTATTTTCATGGAATAGGCATGAAGCTATACCACAGCATCCCAGAGTTTAGTAGCATATCTAGGATGCACTGCTTTGGGCTGACAGATGTTTTCAAGCTAGCAGCTGGTCAAAGTATCACAGCACCAGTAAAAGCAAAGTAAACTACCTTAAATCAAAGCTGAGTCAGTCTCTCTCAACTGGACGTGGGGTTTGGCCTCAACTGTGGCTTTTGCTAAACAGTAGGGTCCGCCAGTGCCCGAATAGGCTGCCACAAGCAAAGGAATGGCCTCACAGGAACAATCACATCTAAAATTGTGCTGCTGGCTGTGGTCAAAATCCTGTGTTCCTGAAGAGTCTTTGCCATAACTTACCTATTTATCCCTGCACTGTTGTACATAGGGATAGGAAGGGACAATTTTTACTTATTGCCTTACATCCTTTAAGAATAAGCTCTTATTATTCTCCTCTTAATTTGTGTATGCATATGTCATGCAGTCATAATTATCCAGCCCTTGATTCCTAAGCTGTAATAATTGACTCTGACTTGGTGCTGCCATGATCTGTGCAGATACTGCAAGTACATAAGGTTTCCCCTTTATTTTTCTACCTTCATTTGCCACATATTTGACCAGGTGCTAAGCCTGCCATTTTTTTACCCTGGCAGACAGCAGGGAAAGCTATTGGATGTTTTTTTGCAAACCTTAATTATTCCAGTAACCTCTTTTGTCTAAACTAAGAACACAGATAGATGTACGAAGAACCTGGGATAAAAGAAGGGCTTTGCTATACATCAGCTGCTCTGCAGTAACTGCCCATGTGTATGCTCTTGCTCCACAATAAATAAAAGCTAAATTGCAGCAGCTTAGCCCTCAATGAAAGAGGGACGAGTATCTTCATTTAGCTTTTACTTACTGTGAGGCATAGAGAATGCATGCAAGCAGCTGACACACGGCAAAGCCCCATCTCCTATTATTCTGCAGTAAATAACCCTTGTGTTTCTAGTGAGTCCTCGTATGCTCATCCTCCTACCATCTCTAAACCAGGCATTCTCAGCCTGGTGCTCACAAGCACCATAGTGCTCTTGTGATTTTATAAAGTGCTCTCCAACAAGTCCAACAACAGTGCTCGAAAGCACTCGCAATCATGTCAAGAATCACACTGAAAGGCATAATTGAAGATGATTATTATAGCTATTTGATTTTCTTTTAATGCTCCATGAAAAAGGCTGAGTCATCACAGTGCTCATTAATGAAAAAAGGTTGAGGACTCCTGCTCTGAACAATTGCATTGCCCCTCCCTGGATTGTTTCTACCTCAGCCCCAGTACTCCACAGGTCAGACCACACTGCTCAGTGCCATCATTATGAACAGTCTAATTTTTGCTGTGTTATTTTCTCTTCCTTCTTATATCTATTTAAGATTCTCAATCAGTGGTTGAGACCTTTTTGGACTTGCGGCACCTCTTGGAAAATGCAAGCTCTTAGTTTTGACTCTTTTTTTTTGACTGAAGAACGATGGTAGAGCAATTCTTCTGTTGCAAAGAACTCAGAAAGACCATACAGGCAGAATTATTTTAACACTACAGACTCCTGTGTGAAACCTGTAATCTTACCTTGTGAATCATATTTGCACACCTAACAGTGCTAATGTTGTGTGACAACCCACAGCACCCTTGAATGGATCTCTAGGTACCCTAGGGCACCCTGGTTGAGGTGCTGTCCAGCTAGCTGGCTCCTTGGTAGGGCTGTGGCAACTGTTTGCTCCCTGGTTGCTGTGTTAGCATAACAGTACATGTCTGTACATGGTATTGTTAAGGAAAGATTCCCCCACATTATTCATTCCAAGCCTCAGGAGCTGCTGAAAGATTGAACAGCGATCACAGCCCACAAGTCTCCCTGCTTTTGTTAGATAGAAACAAACAGGTAATTAGTCTGAGTATGACATGGAAAATTTCCCTCCCCACCCACTGCAGTGTAATGACAAGCACCTGGAGCCTCTGTTTTCCAGATCAGAAGGCTATTTTAATCTTGACAAGAAGGTCCCCCTTGCCCATCACTGCTAGATTGAGCACTTGCCTGCACAGAGCAGGGGCAATTCTCAGGCTAGATGATGCCCTCCTGTGCTATAATGCCACCTTTATTAGGGAGAGATGACACCCAGGAACCAAACAAGCTTGGGCTCTTCACACTTAGAGACCTTGTGCGGGTCCTTATGCACAGGACAGCCTGGGAGCTCTGCCTCAGGGACCAGAGAAGCCCCTTCTCTGATAAGTTGCATGGGCTACTTTGACTTAAGTATTTTCAACAATGTGGGCGCTAGCTCTTGACTTTCTGTAAGCACCCATGTCATCATCACAGGACATACAAGTCCTGGTTAGCCCTCCTCACTCTCTCCCTTTGTCTCGCTCTCACTTTTTTCTCTTATGATCTTTGTCACTCTCTGTCCTCCTGTTACTTGTGAGCCTAGGTAGACTTCTCAGGCCCCTCGCTGTGTGTTCTAGATAAGTGGTTCCCAAGTTTTTTTTTTCACAGCCCACTTGAAAATTGCTGAGGGTCTCAGCAGACCACTTAATAAACTTTTTTTTTGTTCTGCAAATCAAAGCACACAACTCATATTTTAATATCAGTAGTCTTACCTTACAAGTACAGATATTCTCGATTGTTCCACAACCTTTCTGCAGACCACCTGAATGGAGCTCGCAGACCAATGGTGGTCTGTGGACCTCAGTTTGAGAACCTCTGCTCTAGATGTCGTGGATGGACATCATCACAGATTTCCTCCCTGTTGAAGTTGAAGTCAGCAGAACAAGCCACTGGCGACTCAGGCGAACTAAAATCATTCCCTCCAACTCCCAGCTCCCTACCCTCATTCCCCACCTCCATTTTCAAACAGCTTGGGGAAAACAAGTGTGCCTTGCAGTGTGAAAAGATGACTTTCATCATCATCATTTACTACTGCCTCAAAAAAATCACAAACCCATTAATCTACCTAATGCAGTGGTAAGCTAGTGAAGTACTATCCCTCTTTTGTAGATAGGAACTGAGGCACAGAGAGATGTAGTAACTTGCTCACAGTTATATGAGCGGGTTGGACACAAGCATGGGCAAACTGGGCAACCACCTGGGGCCTGGACAGAAAAGGGGCCCGATAATAAGGGGTAATTTTTTTGTTTATTATTATCATTATCTCTGGCAAAGGGGGGCCCGATACTAAAAGTTCGCCCGGGGCTGCCAGGAGTCTAAGTACAGTGCTGCATATGAGACCTGTGTTGTAGAGGCAGGTCGTGAACCCCAGTCTCCCAAGTTCTCATGTACTGCTTTAATCACAAGGCTCTCTCTCTTTCCTCCTCTCCTTTCTTTGCCTCCCCCCTCAAAGTTAGAAGTGACACACTCATGACAACATGAATGGCACTTTTCTGCTGTAATACTTGGTTTATCAATGAGAACCTATGACAGACCTGGTTAGAAGAAAAAAAAAAGTATTCTTTTTCTCAAATAAAAAGAAATACAACAAAGCCCTTCTTTTGTTCCAAATATTTTCAGTGTTTTATTTTTGGTGGGAAATTTCAAAATGAAGTAAATCACATTTTTTAAAGCATTTTGCTTAAATTTAAGTTTTCATTTCCACTTTTGATTTGTAACAGGGTTTTTCTTTCCATTTCCCTTTCCCCTCACATTAAATATTTTAATTGAAAAAGGGGGTGGAAAAGTTAAAGCGCAGAGGGAAGAAACCCATTTTCTACATTTTTAGCTTTTTGCCCAACAGGGAAGAGTGGGGGCAGGGGGAAAGTGCATGACAAAGTGAAGGGTTGGAGAGGAAGAACCTCACTTTTGTTTTTCCATCTAGAAAAACATGAAAGGATACCAAAAAAAAAGTAGTATGGGAAAGCAGAACTTTCTCCCATTCCAGACTTTTCTGATTGAAACAGTAGTTTTTCCTCTAACTTTTTCAAGTAATGAAAAACCAGGAGAAGAGAAAGCCCCTCTCTCTATAGATTCAAATCTCCCCCTCCCAGTTCCTGTTTACACGGCTTAGAGAATGATTATTTTGCCTCTGCAATTTCCATGGGATTGCCAAAACAGCCCTTCCTTTCTCTTCACAGTTTAATGGGAGGAATAATCTCTGGCCTGCTAGCTGGGTACGACACAGATACCTGCGTCCGGATGGGCCTCCTCTCTGCAAGCTTCTCCCTCCACTCACGTGAGCCCATCTCTCAGAAGATCAGTACTTTCAGCGTGAGCTTGGAACAGGTCAAAGCTCGAAGCTGGCCAGAGGCAAAGACATGTAGGATGGACTAGAGCTTCTGTGCCAGAGTGCTCTCAACTGCCACCTCTCTCTTTCAGCCACATTAAATTTGGTATTTGTTCCCTTTAAGGAGTGGATAATCTGGATTGGGTCCAAACTACAGTGATTATACCTGGCTGTGTGCAGAAGACTTATGACAATATTATTTGGGCCTTCCTCCCAGATTTCCCAGTGTAATACCACCCAGAGGCCACAAAATCAGGTTGCTTAACCCCTCAGATTGTACTATAAAGCTAAAGTACAGACAGTCAAAAAGTCCGAGGCTATATCGATTCAGTCTTTGCAGGTTAGTCTAAACTGCACAGATTAAACTGAAACAGAAATGACTAGATATTTACCTTTGATTCAGGAAATGCAGCCACATGCTTACAGTAGTTCAGGCCAGAAGCCAGGGGGCACTAGTGTAGGGCTTTCTGGCTGTGTATTCACTTCCTCTTCCTGCTGCCCCCAAGGTCTCTGGGATTTGCAGTCCAGAATCACAACAGCAGGACTCCACAGAGTTGCTCATCACTTCCTCTTCCTGCTTCCAGGTGCCTCTGGGATTTGCAGTCCACAGTTGCAGTCGACACAAAGTTTGAGCAGGGGAAGGGGTGTTTAACCCTCATCCCTGGTCCCAGACCCCAGCTGTAGACTGGGCTGCATCCCCAGCTAGGCTTCCCCCCACAACCCCTTGTCAGCCAGCCCTCACTGCTTCGGCTAGGGAGCAGAGGAGTGGGCCAGCCCTGCTCTCTGGAGCAGATAGCACAGCCCAGTCCAGGGCTGGAAAGTATGGTGGGATGCTGGGGGACTCTGATTTAACTTGAACAAGAAAAGGGTCTGGGACAGAAGTTTCATCAACCAGTTTGACCCAAATCAGTTAAGTCTGATACTACATTCAACCAGATTTATCTTAAACCAGTTTCAGCCATTCTGAAAACTGGTTTATGTGCACTAAGCATTTGTTCTGTTACAGTCTCTGATGACTTAAACCAGTTTACGTGTAACTTCTGTACCTAGCCCAGATGACCACCTTTGCCTACCCTTACTCATGTAGGAGTTACAGCAAACCAGACTCAGTTGTTTTTCCTACACCCCTGTCTGAGAAATGTTGTTTTCCCATCCAGCTTGGTCTCTATCAGCCTGTCCCTTCTCAAAGTAATATTCAACAGTCTCCAGATTTTTAGTGACCCCCACAATGGAGGCTGGCAGGGAAGCAAGCCCAGGGACTCCATATAAGACAGCCAAAATTAGTTTTTCATCAGGTGCTGAATCCCTGAGCTGCTCCCTGTCACATCCCTCCTTGAAGGTATTTTTTTCTCACTCCTCTTGTGTGCTCTCCTCTAGTTATCCAGACAGCTGCCCTTCCTCTGAGGCCATAGGCGGTGGAAGTGGGGGGTGGGAGGGCTAACAGGGCTTAGCCCCTCACAAACATAGGGCAGAGGTAGGGCCACAAGGCAGCTTGGCTGAGTGCTTCTAGTGGCTGCAGCAGGGGTGGGGAGGGAGTGGGGCTGGGGCTAGGGGAGGGGCAGGTGCTGCACAGCCAGTGGGGCACAGGACTGAGCCGTGAGTGGCTCATCTAGGGGCGTGACTCCTACTACACCCCGGGAGGCATGTGGGGGTGCATGCCCCTGCATCTGCACAGGTTAGGGCACGCTGCTGCTGTGGGCTGCAGCTGGGGCTGCAGCACTGGGAGAAGGCTATGGGAGGGGGGGGTTGCAATCGCCCCAAAGTTTGCAGTAACCCACCCGACCCCCCTCCCAGAGCCACTGCCACTGCCACCCACCCTGAGCTCAGCCCAGCCCCCCTGACAGGAAGAGTCGGGCGCTGCCCTGGCCCCAGCAGTATCCTGCCTTGCCTTGCACAGTTCCAGGGGCACACAACCCTGATGCCTCCTGGGACGTGTGTAGTGGCAGGAGCTGCCACCCCCTCCCCATGCCCCCCAGATGAACTGCAGTTTCATCCCACACCTTGCCCCAATGCGGGGCAAGCGCAGGTGTCCCAGGGGCTCCATCCCCTTTGGCCCAGCAGCACTGCTGAGGCTGGCCCCACTCTAGCCCCTGGCTCCGGGGCCCCCTTGGCAGTGCAGAGCCAGGGCCAGTGCGGGACTGAGGTGTGGTGGATTCATTGGTGCAGGGGGCGCCGGCACTGGGCAATGACCCCGGGCACAGGGGAAAGGGCAGCCACACAGGTGCAGTGGGCCCCAGCCCCGATCCTGATCCTGGGCCCGGCTTGGCTCCACTCCCTCCTGATCCCTGCCTGGTCCCGGTCCCAGTCCCAGTTCCTCCCACCCCACCCCTTCCCCCACAGACTTTCCCTCCTGGGGGGGACACTTAGCACCCCCCCAATTTTTTTCTCCCTCTGCCTATGTCTGAGGCCCCACACAGATCCCCCTTCTCTGTAGGCTGGCCCAGCAGGAATATCTTCTCTTGCTGCCTCACCAACTCTCCCAAGTGATAATCAACACAGTTGCCCTACCCCAGCTCTTCTTTCAGGCCACAGTCTACAGTCAGTTCCTATGTATAAGACTTCCTACTTCTCATACGGGGAGCTTGCCTATCCACCCCCTTAACCAGTCTCCAACTGCTGGCCTTTCTCCCTCTTAAATCTAATCCTCACAGGTGTAGCAAGTGGGGCTACTAGAACATGGCTGCTATCCCCAGGCCTCCTCTTCCTTAAAGACACTTGCCACCTTATGCAGACAAAGTTCTTTGGGTAGATCTGATATCTTTTATTAGACCAACCCAAATAGTTGCAAAAAATTTCCTTTGCAAGAATTTTTCCAACAATTTGAGTTGGTCTAATAAAAGATACCGGATTTACCCAAAGAACCTTGTCTGCCTATGTCCTTAGACCAACGTGGCTACAACCTACACCCTTGTCACCTTATTACATGTACCTTCTTGGAAAATTTAGGGTTCTTCGTATTCCCAGAGAGTAAACTTACAAGCAAAGGAGGCTGGTCATTCCTTCAGCTCAGAGCTGAAGCAGGCTCTTTACATCAGGCCTGCTCAGCCAACCATTCTCTCCTCAGGAAAAGCCTTTCTGGGAACCCAGCAAAACAACGGATACTTGAGATAAGCAACTTCTACCAGGGAAGGTTTGAAAGCCATCCTTAGGCCAAACAGCCTGTAGACTTCTTTGACATGGCCCAGAGACCAAAATAGAGCATTGGATGCTGGGATCTAAATATGTAGAAATTCCTCTGGTCCCCACTGCAGCCTGAGTGCTTTGCAAACACTAATGAATGCAACCTTACTACATCCACTGAGCCAGGAAGGTACGGCACTGTCTTTGTCCTGTAGAAGGGAATATGAGGGATGGAGATGAAGTGACTTTCCAAGGTTGTAGTGAGGTTGTAGTCTGTGGCAAAGGTGAGAATGGAAACAAAGTTTGTCCAGCTTCTCTATCCAGTGCCTTAAACACAAGATTATTCTTCCACTTGTGCCCTTTCTGACATCCAGCTCTTTATTACTTTTATGTTATTACATTACTGCTGAGGGCATTTGCACATTCATTTGTTTATAGGTGCAGTCCATAAGCTTCTGGCAAGTAGCTAATGCAAAGCTTGAGTACTCAGTGTTATATTGTATAAATAATACCTCCCATTGATATTTAATGGAGTGATCTTCTGACCATTTTAGCAAATAAACCTTTAAGAGGGAATACATCTGCTCTGACTCCAATGATTTCAGTGCTACCAAGAACTGAAGCTGCTGAAGAGGTCTATACTAACACACTGCTAGACATGAGTAGGTACATAGGAGTATACAGTCCATACTCAAGGAGCAGCCTCCCAGCTATCTGTGCTACTCGCTTGATTCCCATGCTGAAAACAAGGACTGTTTAAGCATTAGGTCAAAAGGTCAAAAGTCCCCTCTGAGCCCAGCAGCCAGCATCCTTAAAGTGTGCAAGGAAGTGAAGTGGCCGCTGGCCAGTAGTGTCCAGTTACCTTTGACTCAACAGCCCAAATAACCAGGTCTGGATTTAACTCTGGGCTAACTGGGGGCAGACTGTAGCATGAGTCCAGAGTGATGCTCAAACTCATGCCTCTGGAGATTTAGCACAAGCCCTTCAGTGGTGCCCTCTGAGCACTCCCTCCTCTGTTCAAATCACTCTGAGGTCACATGTGAAAAGGCTCATGATGATTTTAACCCCCAGTCTCTAACTTGCATCACAAGAAGAAATGGAGCAATTCCAAATGCCAGGATGCCACCCAGGAGGTCTGCAAGTCAAACTAAGGTACCTGATCCACAAAACATCGACTTTTTCAGCTCCAGCTTTAACAGGCCAGTGTTGTTCAATGTTCCATTTCCGGGGCCGTGGAGCTGGTGGCTACGTGTATCTTCACCAGCGTATTGTATATAGACAACAATAGGAGCACGGATGTGGGTGTAGGTGCAGTCGTCCTCCAGTTCCAGTTCAGCAATTCAGATTAGCCATTCAGCAGCTAAGCCAATTTAGCTCTTCTCTCCATTATGAGCACTGGTAGTTGTGCTTTGTATCACCAGAGGCACACACTTTCCAGAAATGTAATGGCAAGGAAGCTCATATTTCACTTAGGCCAGTGGTTTTCAAACCTCCTAAAGCCAAGGAACACTTCCAGATTATTTTTGTGCCGTGGAATCCCACCCCTGGCTCCAGGAGCTGTGTGAGCTGATGCGGGTGACCTGGCCCAGCAGTGGTGGTGTACCACCTCCCAGCCCACTCTGCCATTTACCCCAAGCTTTTTGCAGAACCTATTCAGGAACCGCACAATGCCACAAAACACAGTTTGGAAACCACTGACAGGCTATTTCCTCCCGCCAGAGGGTATAGCACCGCTGGCAAAACAGCCAGTACTCACACTGAAGTTTCTTTGCAATCTGGAAATTTGGCAGTAACCAAGGAGCAGGTTGTACATGTAGGACTCTGGTGCTGAGCCATGAGATTTAGAGAGGTCCCTGGCTTTCCTCCTAGGTCTTCTTTTGCAAAGCATCTGACTGGAACTGATAACCACCTTGTACCATATTGGCTATTAACTCCACATGTATCATTGTGAGGACAGAGAAGGGGAAAAAAGCTCTCAGAAACTGTCAGTGAGTTACAATCCAGTAGCTCTGAGGCTCCCCCCCTCCCCCTGCCTCACTTTTCAATATTTCTTTTCTATTTTCTATTTCAAAAATAGAAACAAAAAGCTATTTCCAGAGGTGTTTCTAAATAAGAAGAGATCACATTTTCACCCCCCAGAAGACTTGATGATACCAAGCCAGAGTCCTCGTCTTCTTGATGCTCAGGCCTAGGCCCAATATGCTGAAACAAAGCATGAAGCTTGAGGATGAGGAGCAATGCTTCTCTGGCACAAGAGAGCTGCCTACTGCCAGATTGAAGCACATTTCTAGGAGAGTCAAAAAAGGTCATTTCTAGGAACACATTTCCTGGTCCCAACCATGAGGAATAAACTACAGCCTCGTATATCATCATCATCTTCCATTCCAAGTGCAATGCTCACTCCCTTACCTGCGATCACAAACACACATAGCACAGAAGACATAGATTATTAAAAAAAAACAACCAAAAAAACCTCACTAACCCTCATAGTGTTTTCCCTTTGGAGAAAAAGAATGAAGCACAGGACAGCATATGCCAAATGCTTGTCATGTTGCTTGATACCCTTCTGGGAAGCACTCAGACCCCAGGGACAGGAATACCCTAAGAACCTGAAGAGAATACCAACCAAAAAAGAGGGATTAGTAATGGTGGAAGATGGTGGTTCTCGGTTGTTGAGGTACAGTTAAAATCTAAATGAGGTCAAAACGTGCTGTCTCATGGCAGCCTGAAAGCCCAGGTGAGGTGACCTGGTGGCTTCAGTCCTGTTCCCAATGGACAGATATCCACATCATATAAAACCACCATCATCACTGGCACTGATGATAAATGACAGGATAGAGACTGACTGGGCCATGAAGACATCTCTCTCACTAGCAGTGTTTCCTCTGGAAGCACACTAGCATGGCATTGTGAAGACACTGTGGCTGCTCATGCTTTGTGTCTTCTCTAGACATAAATTTCCAGCTCTGGGGCTGTCAATCCATTACATTTCACAAGTGAAAAACTCATTGGGTACTAATAGATAAATCATACTTTTGCCTAGAACCTGCATTTTCTTTTTCTTTTTTTGCTGTGAAAAATGTACGGACTAGATTGGCCAGTTTTTGATTTGGATCATATTTCCTTGCTGCCCCTGGGTGGAAGGGGGCTAGCACCTGTGCTCAAGATTGGGACTGGGAACAACCCTCTGGCTGAGAAGAGTACCACTCAGCAGTCAACACCATGAAGCGTCTCAAAGGAGAGCCTGGTCCAGTAGCATAACAGGAGTAGCAACAGTGGGCACATCTACACATGCACTTTAATGCGCATTAGCCTATTTTAATGAGCATTAAAGCATCACAAAAAAAATGCTCTTTAGCTAATGCACATTAAAATAGGCTAATGTACCTTTATGTAGTGCCTCATAATGGAGGTACTAGATTTAATGTGCATTACCTAAAGTGCATTAATGAATGTGTGGACATACCCAGTTTTGCCTGTGGACACAGTGAAAGACAGAGAGAGCACCTAGTGGTGACAGTGTGTAATCAATCATCTTTGGTATTTAAAAATATATGCTTTTAAAAGGTAGCTCAGAGACCAAATTACCCCCTTCATCTTATACATCTCTTTCCAATCTTCCCCAGTCATACACAAACAGGTTGCCAGCAGACCCACTTTGTAAGCACACTCCCGCCTTCAAAAGCTATTTAGCCAAGTTTCCAGGCACACAATTGGAAAAGATTATGCTAGATAGGCACACGCAGGTCCAGGCACATACGCACTCAGGGATAACTCAGGTGTTGTTCCTGAGAGGGGAGTGGGAGAGTCTGGGGTGGCATTGAATGGGGGAACTTTGTAAGCGGCATCAATCAGATTTGATGGCATCAAGTGAAAGCTAGGATTTCAGTGATGCTGACAAGCAGAAAGAGGAGGTGGGATGGGGTTGGGTACATCATGACTATAAAAAGGCTTCAGCTATCCACACAGAGCAAGAGGCTGCTCTGATCTCTGATCTGCCCTACAAACACGTGGGTTGGGCAGAGGAACACCAGGCACCTGAGACAAGGAGTTGAAGCCTAACGATGAAGATTTATGCACTGACCATCCTTGCTGCCCTCCTGGTACAGGCCTCTGTCCTGGTTCAAGGTGGGGCAGGGTGGGGTGGGAAAGAATCGGCAGCTCCAGAGAAGGAGCTTGTGGCAGAGAAAGCAAGAGAAGCATCTCCGCTATCAGATGGAGCAGATGACATGCCAGAAAGCAGCACAGCAAAGAGTCCATCTCCTGCAAGAGCGTGGAAGATAGCAGGAGACACTGGGGCCACAGCTAGGTCCCACAGCAAACCAGCGACCAAGCCACAGCTGGGAAGCAGCAAACAGAATGCCACTAGCAAGCAGCAGAGACCCCAGCCACAGCAGGCCCTCAGGGCCAAGAATAATGGACTGAGCAATTTCTTGAAAGGCCATGGGAAATTCAATTCTGACACCGTGAGTATAACACTCCCCCCTCCCTTCCACCTCAGACCCTGGTGCCCACCCAACAGATGCATCCACCATGGTCAGGAGGCAGCACTGGTATATCGCACCATGCGATAAAATATGAAAGACCAATAAACAACAATTAATGACAAGGAATACAGGCATCCTCTCTCAGAGACGGAAGAAGCCAGAGTGCTGAGGGTTTGCATGGGGTAGACATGGTGAAAGAGGCATCAGGCTCTTGGCCATTGCCTAGCAACCAATTAAAGCTCTCAGGTGGTTTTCCTTGTCTTTGCCTAGTATGTGTGCAACTGCAGGCAGTTCTGTGATTCAGCCAGGCCGATCCGCCTACAGGGCAACGTTCCCTCTAAGGTTTAGCGATCCGTGAGCAATCCTGGCTGGGAGTGCGTGGGTATCTCAGTGTGCCCGTCTCTCCCACCTCCTGCAGTAGCCTGTGGCCAGGTTGGGGCGGGTGGCAAGCAGCCAGATGCAAACCTGGCGGCGGCAGCAGGAGGAGCACTGGCACCCCCTTGCTACAGCACTGGGCACCCCCGCTAGCCATGGCCCCCTACCACCTTCCCCCACCCCCTGTTGGTATGCCACTGTGTGTATGGCATTAAAAAGTTATTGCGTGGCATGAAGTTTTTATTGTGCGCAGCTGCACATGCGTACAGCTTAGAGGGAACTGTGCTACAGGGCTTCGGGTGGGCTCAAAAGGTATCTGACTCTGACATTCAGAAGCTCATAACAAAATGACAGGGCCCTATAAATGGCTTCTTTCAAGTGCTGTCCCATAGCCATCAACCACTTCCTTGGGTGAGACAAAGAGTATCTTTTAAGGCTAGACAGTTGCCACAGTGCAAATACCAGTGCCAGATGGCCTGTCTTTGCCAGCAGGGAAGTGTCCCAGCACCTAGGCAAGCTGGGAATCTCTTCAGAGTAACGCTACATTGCAGTCTGTCTCATCATTAGTTTTCCGAGTAAACGAATGAACCAAATGGACCCAGGAGATTTAGATCCAAGCTGAAATTAAGAGACGTGAAGCCCATTCCCAGGGCCTCTGCTTCAAATCTAAGCAAGCACTTTGTGACACCTTCCTGATACTTTTCACCAACAATTATCATCACCTGGATGCCCAAATTCAGGCAACTAAATAAATATGAGCTTCAGGCATCCAGGCTTAAAAGTTGTACCTTGAAAGTACAGGCAGCTTGCGGGAAGACAGCTGAGGGGATGGAGGGCTAGTGCTGGGTTCCATCTCCTGTCAGGGTGTGTAGCCGTGCAGTCACCAAGTCCTTGACCTGCCTCCAACTTCACTGTAGAGGTTCTGTGTCAGTGCCCCCTCCATCCCAGTTCAATCTAGGCAGCTTTGTCTTTAAGCATTGATAGTATATGTAATGTGGGTCACCATAGCTTGGTTCCTCTCAGTCCAGAGGGCTTGGCTGTCTTTAAAATGGACCTCCACTGATAGCCCTTTCCAAGTCCAAGTCCTTCTGTGATATCAGTTGCATTGGCAGAATGTGTCCTGAAGGGAAAGCCTTTCTTAGCTCCCTCCATATTAACAGCCACATTCAAATTATAGCTTCGCTTAAATAGGAAACTAATTAAGAACCAAGAAATACCATAAAGAAAAGCATCTCCTCAGTTCTCATCTAGGTAACAACTACACAGTCCTAACCACAGTGGACCCTAAACCCTATCAGCCCTGCCTCTGGACTGTGCCCTGCCCACTCGCTTCCAAACAGTAGGTGCTGAGTTGCAGAGAGGAGCACGTGGATCTGCCTTGGAGCAGCTCTGCGCACACATCAAGAGCATGCCTGAGACAGGGAGCCTGAGAGCAGCACTGGGGTACATGCTCAGGGCCGTCCCAACACTTGATAGCAATAGTTGAACAAGCCAGAGCCCCTATCTGCAGCCTCATTGCCGTCCTCAAGTGCATCTCCCCCAAGAATGCACATCCTCTTTCCTGGAAGGGGCTGTGAGTCACGTAAGGAAACCAGCTCGTGGTCTGTGTCCTTGTCTTCAGGGTCTGGGACAGAAGTTTCATAAACTGGTTTGATCCAAATCAGTTAAGTCTGTTACAACCAGGTTTATCTTAACCCAGTTTCAGCCATTTTGAAACTGGTTTGTGTGTATTGAACTTCTGTTCTGTTTATGTGTAACTTCTGTCCCTAGTTGTCACACCAAATTATGTGTAACTTCTGTCCCTAGCCTGGGTGTCCACACCTATTAGCTTCAGTTCATCTTCAGTCCCAATCTTCTTGCTCCTAGCTCCCCGTATTGGGCCTTGCCTCAGTAGCAACAGGGGGTGGGTTCCTTCCTCAAGGCACATGGTAACAAATGTCACACAGATAATTCCTCACACAGCAGGACTGACTTACTCCCCAGGCACGGTGCGTGGTGCTGCTAGCTATCCCTGGGTACTGGGAAACACTAAATTGTTGGTAGAGAGCCACAGCACCTGCACACTGCAGGACTCATGCAGCTGGGCGCTTCCTTTAGCCTCACATGAGATACAGCTTTTAGGGTTTTTCCCCGCAATGTTACCTTTTTTACTTTTTAATAACAGACACTGGAGCCCTCTGACTTGCATAGTGCTTCATAATCTACCACTTTAAAGGATGTTAATTAAAGCTGACATCCAGGTAATGAAATTTTACATTCAGCCTCTTTTCTAAAAAGAAAGTGAGAAGCTCATCGCATGACATCATCTGAGTAAATTTTGCAGATCAGCTTCATTTTCTCCTGGATTCATGCACATCCTTCAGGCTGTCTGTCTGGGGAGATTAAGTGGACTTCTGAGTTAATTTAATTGCCAAACAGCCCCATGCTGTCAGCTCAGAAGGGCTGGAGACAACAGCCCATGACAAGTGCAATCCCTGGGACTGAGTGATTGATGCTGGTAACATTTTTAATGATTAACTAAATGGGTCTGTTTATGAGACAGCCTCTGGGGACCGCACCATAGCTTTGCATAGGAGCTGCCATTGCTGCTCTCCAAAACTTTCAGGTAGATTTTTGTGAAAGGCGTGTAAGACATTAGGTACCTAACTCCCCATGGCAGTTTGAAATATGTGCCCTGTGGCTTCTGCCCTCCACCTTTGCCTTGAGAGAAGAGAAACTGTTCTCACTTTGCAGTCGCAGGGGCAGGGACTTGCTGAGGCTGCAGCTGATCCTCCAGTGCAATTTTTTGAGGACTCTGAACAGCCTTACCTGCAACCTTAGCAAGTTTAGGAAGTGAAAGCAGGACTCTGTGTTCACTTTAAAAGGCTTCAGATTTACAGTCAGGGTAGTAGTGGGCCTCAACTTAGCTCCTGGACTGTGAAAACCCCACACCTTAGAGCAAAGGGTGCTTCAGAACTGGAACATTACTCCTAATGGCATGGCTGTCACCCCAAGCTATAGTGAGCTACACAAAAACTGGCACCCCAGGCCCAAATCCCTCTGAACTAAATTGAGAGCAGAGGAGGGAAAAGACCTAGGGATCTGCACCGACACTTGGTTGGTTTGGGCCCAGGCACAGGGTAAATGTGTTGAGTATAGCTAGTAAAGAAACAAAACCCCTCACCTGTTTGAAATAAAATGCATTTACTAGTGCAACTATTATGAGCTGGAATGAAAAATACCAGTCGAGGCTGCTGAAAAGCGCGGAGTTCACTTGGGCTGGAATTAGTTAAGTAGCATGTATGTGCATGCACATGTCAGTATTGCAACGGGCTCTGCCCCCTCTCTCTTCCCCCCAGTATGCCTGTGCTGGGATTCAGTCTAGGACCTGTCAGAAGCCCTCAGACTGTGATGGCTGCCTTGGCCTCTACACTTGCAAACTGCCGAGAGGGAAGTGTGATTTGAAAGCAGTTTCCAGGGAAACAGGTATGTTACAGCTCCCACCTCAAGCAGCACGGTATAGCATGCAATGCATCCAGCTCCCACAAGATGTAGCGAGGTCCTAGGAGCTGTATGTACATCAGTTGAAAAAAAGCAAACATACACCCTGGACTTTTTCAAATCACCTCTTCGTAATGCTCGTAGCGATTCCACTAAGCTTCACCAAGTGAACAGCAGCAGGGGGTACAATGATGGCAGCAGGAGCATTTCACCTCTGACAACCCCCGGCTGAGCGAGGCACATGCTATGGAGAATGGTACATTTAACAGGAGGGCACATGACAGCTATATTACATATTGCTTTGCTAATTAGTAGGTTGTTTATGTGCATTTGAAATTCTGGTTTCACAACGATTGTTAATTGCTATTATGGTTAGTTTGGCTCAGGAAGATACATACTTTCCTCAAAGAGGCTGTGCTAGATCCAGTTGGAATTGGTGTGTTGGGTAGCAGCTGATGCCGCATACAACTGGTAACTTACAACTGGGACACAGAAGGAAATGACGTCTGTCAGACTCCCCAGACCGTGTGAGAAGAGGAAAGATGGTCCCGCAGCATAGCCACAGGCCTTGGAGTCAAGAAACCCAGGCTTTGTTCCCCCCTTTGTTCTGCCACAGTTTGTGTGCGCGAAATGAGTGAAACTCAATTAACCTGCTCCGTTTCTTCATTTGCTTAACGAACATATTACCTGGTAGAACAGTTCATTCATTAATTTGTAAACCTAATTCAGTGTAGAGGATGGAAAGCAGTCTAGAAATGCTGCCCGTAATTAATATGCAAGTAAACAAATGTTTATGTAAATATGATCAAGTTGTTTAACTAACACAGGTCCTTTTAACTTACTCATACACTGACTGTTCTCAGGTCTATAAAGCTAATAGATCTACTAATCAAAGGAACTGGTATAAGGAGGTTATAGTGATCCAGTCCCCTTATCAGGCTCATTTTGCATGTGTTTTCTGCAGGTGGATTCCAGCAAAGCGTGCGAAGCACATGAGGCACGTAACCCTGCTATGGCTGGAACAATGTAGCCCCGTGTCAAGCTGACAAGGTTGCACTGCCATCTAGAGACCAAAGCTTTCTGCATTTCTTTATAGATTTCATTTTTCTGGGTTTCACTTTAATAAGATGTAAGCACGCCACACACAAACCATGTAACACTGTCTTCTGTAAGTCTTCAGTACTCCTTCCATAAGCTACATAGGTTGAATTCATGCTGTCCTTAAGGCTACCAGTGAAACTACTTCATGGGCTACCAAGCCAAGGGCTGGAGGGCACCTTAGATTTGTCCTGCTACAGGCAGACCACAAAGGAAAATGAGCATAGCTATGATCATGACCTGATTTATCCTGCACTCCAAGGGTGGGTGTTTTTCATTAAAAGCTGCCAGTGGTCACAACTCTGGTTTCATCAGGATCACACTCAGCATGAAATTCAGCTAAAAGTTCAGCTACCACCAGAAACGTCTCAAGAAATCTTTCTGGGTCTTTCCTTGCTGTGACTCCAACATAACTAGTATCCTTCAGACCTGCTACATTGCTCCTCACAATGCAGCCATCTCCACAACCGGAAGCTGTGTAGCCATGCTACTAAAGGCATACTGATTAGGACAGCCATTCAATAGGACTAATTAGTCCGCAAAGAGATGACTGCACTGTTTTTGGTTGAGGTGGTAGCATGCATGCTTCACGGCACCACTACCAGGCATAGTATCTTTACAGTGCAGAGGGGGCTCAGGGGCATTGCTGAGCTCTGTTTCTCCCTGTTCACCTGTCATTACATTTCCCCTCCATTCTTTGAAGTATAAAGAAACAGCTTTTGTTAAGGGAAGATAAATTAAGGTGGGATGTCGCCACCACAAGACTTTCAAAGCTCTTGGTAGTTGCAGTGTTCTGATAGCTTCAGCAATGATTAGCTAGGGTCTTAGCAAAGCACAGAATCAGAGAGCTGTTGAGACTGGAGAAGACCCATAAACCTTATCTATTTGTTTTACTGCCTGATTTTGCCCAGGTCATGCAACTATAGAACAAAACTGGTGGTCTTAAGTGATCTCTTCTGCTGACTCTCTATAAATCATAACTTGCACATGTCATAGATGTTCAAGTGACAGGAGAAGACGTGTGGCTTTTTTGTCAAGTAAAAAATGATTATAAACCACACAAGTGGTATCCAATGTGAAAAGGATATGGATTTTGTGCAGGTAGATGGGAAAGCTTCTAAATAAAGCAGATTGGTAAATGCCACTTGCTGTATTTTTGTTGGTGGTGGTCTGGGTTTTTCTCCCGTTTTTTGGTTGATCTATCTGAAAAGTGGCCGTTTTAAGAAACATTGTAGGTGCTGCAGACCAAAGAGGCAGGGATCAGATGCCCTCGACCCCCGGGCTGTGGTGTTCAGTGTTGGGGAGAAGAAAGAAGGAAGCCTGCTTGAATTTCTAGAAGCCTGTCTCTCAGACAAACCCCTGCTGGAGAGATATTTTGGGGGGCTTTATGTGTGAAAGCAAGACGTGGGAGAGTGCTTGAACACTGGAGAGAGCATGGATGAATGGGTTGGAAAATGTAACTATTCAACCACTAGATGGCCTGTTGGTCCATCTATAACATCTGACAGGAGAAAAAAAGAATTTAAAATTCATAGCACATTTTCTTTTTACATCACTCATTTTAATTATACCAAATAAAGTTCTCAACTTAGACAATATGAGGGAAGGCGTCTCCAGGTGCCACAAGTCCCTGACACAGCCACCTTTGCAGCTCCTGTGGCTAGTTGGCAGGTCAAGTTCTCAGGAGGTGTAGTGGTTCCTCCTCTGGCTTGTTCTCTCGTGAGTAAGCTCTCCCCTGCCTAGTCAGCAGTCCTCGGTGTCCTCGTTTTAGTGTGTGGCTATTTTCATACACTTCCTCTATTTCTCCCCTCCCTTTGTCCTCCATCATTTCGCATCAGAAGCTCAGTCTAGGGTTAGAGTCTTCCATTATGACATCCAACAGTGCCACTTGGAGGGGAGGCAGGGCACAAGTAATTGGCTAATAGTTGTCCTAACCACAATATAAATAGAACAAAAAAAATGGTTTAATAACTAAGAAGTCAAATCCATTTGGAGGTCTGCAATACGCCAATGCAGAGTTCAGAGTGCTTGGTCCAGTGCATGTTACTGTAGAAGTCCAGAGACCTGTCCAGGCTGCTCCATCGCCACCTCTTCCTCTTCTGATGCTGCATTCACGCAAGAGCAAATCCTCCGGCATTCAGCTCCCAGGTTGGTCACCCGTTGGGAGCAGGCTAAGTGGGAATGGTTAGTAACAGTCTGTCTGGTTTCTGCTGAATTGTAAACTCCTCCTCTTCCATTGAATGGTGGCACTTGTGGCTCTTATTTCTTGTGAAGGAATTTCATTTTGCTACCTGAAGGGGATTGTGACAGAAAAACAACCTTTACAAAGAGACAGTTTTAGCTCCATCTCTTGCTCCATGAACCAGGTAGGGCAAGGAGAGCAGTGGAGCTAGACCATAAGATTTTCCCCACTGCCAACACTAAGCCTAAGTGCAGAGCCAACAGGATGGAGTCATGGTCCACTACAACTGGTCCCATGAGACCCCCATGTGTCAGCCAGATGGGTACAATTTGACAGTGACCCAAGACCTAGAGTTCTCCCTCCTTCTCCCCTACATAGGGGTGTGGACAGCTATAATATCTGAAACGCTTCAAATGTCTTGCTGTAAAAATGGTAGAGGCACGCCACAAGGAATACTGAAGGAAACCAGTACTATTTAGAAGTGCTTCAAAGTGCAGCTGCACTTAGTAATGTCAAATCACTGATCTGGTGATACAGCAACAAACAGTACCGACCCTGGACAAAGGCAATACCTGCTCTGGCAACTTACCTAATCCTTTCAGGAATTTATTGACTCCACTCTGCTCCCCACTAGGAAGGGTTTCCAGGTACTCCTGGGCACGTACCTCAAACAGACCTTCAGGGAAAGACAGCACAACTCTTCTCATTCCAAATACAGAATGATGCAAACATTAATCAAATCTCAGAGTATTTCTCTGAGGTCATACTTTCTCCTGCTTTTACAATTAAGGAAACTGAGGAACAGAGCAGTTAAGTGACTTATCCAAGGCAATGAGAGAGCCTGGGAACTGACACAAAAACTCCCAGACCTGACTCAGATCATCCCTTTCTCAAAGGTGACATCAATGCAGTCTTTCACAGGCCTATGGACATAACAGCCTAATTCCAGAGCTAGGACTGGTGTTGTTCTGGGAGATCATCTTGGCTGTTGGTGTTATTCTCAGAGTTATTGGAAGTTTGGCAGCAAATACATCACAAAGCTATCTGACATAAGAAGAGACCCCAACCTTTGACCCCTTGTTTCCGCAGCTCCCGTTCCTGAATGAAGCCCCCAAACATCTGAGTTTCCATGAAGACCTCCAAGAATCGGCGCAGGCTCTTGGAGGAGACAGACTTGCGGAAGGCCTCCTTCTGCAAGGTCCGCTCGTCTCGCTCACCAGGGGTCAGGAACAGGGAATAGTGGCCCACAATTTCCACAAAGAAACGGACAAAGGCTTCTGACACCACTTCATTCAAGGGGCTGGACTCCAAGGAACAGGTTGCAGAAGAGGCTGAGAAAGACACAAGGTGAAGATGGAGCTGTAAGGCTGTGCACGCTGTAAGGTTTACTTTAAATTGGCATTCATGGCTGTGGCCCACACCACTTTACCAGCCCCGTATATGGCCTCTGCTGGGCTCTGTAAAAACAGTATCCTGCACTTGCCTGAAAGCAAGTAGCCACTCTGGAGGCAGAGTACCTTAACAAATACTTTCCATTGAAAGACAGGCTGCTAGCACTCCCAAGATACCATGTAGCGCACTTAGCCTGGCTGGTGCTCTGCCTTTGTGCCATCAGACCCCACAATAAAAAGCTGCTCAAGGATGGTGATCTGTAACCTGCATTGCCACTTAGGAGACCCCAGCTCAGCTTATGGACTCACCCGCTCCACATTAGCTGTGTTGTGGAGACATCATGCTTGGCCTGGCTGGAGAGCCTGGCTTCACTCACAGGGCCAGCATTGCAGTGTGATGCCCAGCTAGTTGGATTATGGCTGCTCCCAAGAGCTCTGTGGCTTTGCAGGGGCACATGAAGCATAGACACATGGGGCTGAGAGTGAAGGATCAGTCATGAGTGGTCAGTGGTGAGGGGATGAAAACGCTAGCCATACTGTTTCTGTAGGCTTCAGATGAACTGTGCCTTTGATTCAAATCTGGGCCCAGAGCTAAGAAATAGTCCTTTTTGGGGGGAGAAGACAGACATGTCTCAGAGCTTACCCTGCTTGCCATTCAGAGTGCCCTCCTCCTTGTCATTACCCAGCTCATTCCTCTGCTCCAGGATGTGCTCAAGTGCTGCTTGCAGCTTCCGGGGAAGAATAGAGTCCTCATCCTCCATCTAGAAACACATGCACTTACTCAGGGACTCTTATAGTGTGAGACTTGGACCAGCTCTGTGAACCTGCCTTTTCCCTCACCTATGTCACATGGAGTCATGAATACAGAAGGCCCTGTCAAAGGCCCTGTCATAATACCCTGATAATGATGATAATACTGGGTATTTACATGGAAGTAGCCTTCCATTCTTCCTTTGAATAGTAAAGGGGGAAAATGGCCTCATTCTCAAATGCACCTCTTACATCAGATAGGTCAGTCTGAGATCCTGCCTCCCAGCCACGACTCCATTCCTTAGAGGAAGGAAAAGTGTAGTTCTGGAGGTCTGGGAAGTAACACAGTGGGGAGTCAAAAGGAAAGGCTTTGTTACATCCTGGCTCCTGGAGGTGGGAAGACCAATGTAAGCCATGAAGAGACGGTAATACAGCCAGAGCAGGTGATAGAAAACAGCTACATAAAGAGATAAGAAACATCCTTTATCCTGCACTGTATCTCCATGAGAGAGAAGTCCTACTACCCATTTTGTACAGATGTGAGCCTGAGGCTGAGAGGGGTTAACTCACCCAAGGTTAAACAGGGAGTCTGTGGTTGAAATGGGAGCTGAGCCCAGAGCTCCTGGTCAATCTGATCTCTTTGCCAGAAAATGTGGTTCCTGCTCTAAATTGTTTGTGCTGTGCTTGTGATTCAGAAGGGCTGGATTCTGTTTAACATGCCCTGACCCCTCCCCAGTGTCACAACCCAATTAAGTAGTGCCCATGTCACAAACAAGTAAAACCATTCAAAACAGTTTTTTTCTGCACTAGGTTAACTAAGGGTTAACAATAATGATAGTAACCGCTTTTTTGCTGCGCGTGTCAAAAAGAAATTTATAACTGCGACACTAACAGAGATAGAACTTAGCCTTCTGTGCTGTACATAAATCATTATAACTGGTCAGAAAAAACAGGGAGTAACCCTATGATAACACCCTAGCGAAAACCGCTAGATAATTGGCGATTCTAATTAAATTTATGACGTGGCGAAAAGCAATTGGCTATTACACAAATAAAACCCGTCTTCACTTCCGTGAAGAATGGGAGACCTCTGCGCACACACCTGAAAAACCTCTGAACATATGCGTGAGAATAACTGACAAATTGATCGCTTGCCAGTCTCCCCCGTCTCAACCTTATCAGACATAAATCAACGACCTGCCGGCCCAATTTTTTCTCCGTTTATCTGCCCGACCAACGAACTCTTATGCAGACCGACCTATGACCTACGAACCTTAAGCTGTAACTAACCAAGTATCTCTGACCTCCGCTATTCACCACCTTGACGGCGTGAGTAAATAATCTTGCTTTGCAACCGATAAGCGTCTGCCTAATTAATTCCATTCCAAGCGTCACAAGTACCCGCCTGACGGCCTTCTAAGGCCCCGGACCCTTATCTGCCCGGGTGGGAGTCAGGGAGAGCTGCTGGCCGGCTGCCCTGGGTCCCAACACCCAGAAGTCAGGAAAAAGGTAGTCTCATGAGTCTGTTCCAGAAATCTCCCAAATTTTACATGCCTCTTCTCCGGGTCACAGGGAATTGGAATCAATAAGCACATTTGTTTGCAGACTCATTGCCAGATTCCCCTTTACTGCATTTCTAGTTATGGTCCAGTAATGCAAGGACTAGAGGGAGGCATGTGAGAGGAACCAATGAAGCCAGAAACTGAAAGGTCCATTAACATCATACTATCTGGGAGGTGCAGGTATTATGATTATAGGGCAAGTTTACATTACAGAGCCTCTGCCACTATAGCTATGGCCAGCATAGCCACCAAGAGAAGATGCAACATATTTTGGTAGATGAAGTTTGCAAATATTGCTACAGCATCTCCCCAATCGCTATGTCAAAAGCAGGGCTGTTGGGCTGACACACCTAGGTCCACACCAGAGGCTGTGCTAACAAAAGCAGGTAGGCCAAGGGGTGTGATTCTTTTTATAACCTGGGGTGACACATATATGCCAGTAGAACATGGCAGTGTAGATCAGGCCCTAGTAGGCAGTATGGATTAGAGCTTCGAGCAAGGGCCTAGGAGTCAAGACTCTTGCATTTTGTTCCCAGCTCTACCTGGGGCTCAATCTGTGACTGAGGGCAACACATTTGCACTGCCCTTATGTCCCAGTTTCCATACTTCACAGGTCATGCAGTGCTTCATTCCTTGGTATTCACAAAGTACTTGGGGATTCCTAGATGATAGCACATTATACGAGCACAAAGCACCAGGACGTTATAGTTAAACAACAGTTGCCATCCAATCCTGCTTCCTGGTCTGCATACAAGCAGGTCTTCTAGCCAGCAGGGTAAAAAATGCAAATCAAGATACAAGGAGACAGAAGTAGTAGAGAGAAGTACCAACCCAATGGAGAAAAGCTCTGCTCACCTGTCTGAGGAACCGGTTATTAACAAGGTCAACCACTAGGACCTACCAACGAGAGAGAGAGAGAATGGGGAGTCATCGTTTCCTGTCATCAGAGAGAGTATCTTAAAGAAAAAATCTTGCCCTGCCCCATCCCACATAACCACAGCAGCAGGTGGGGGATATAAAATGCTGGCCAAAGGCAAGCCGTTTGTTGTGGTATTCTGACCACTTCACCACAGACCACAAAACGACAGCTTTGAAAGAAGCTTGCTCCCCAGCCCATCCCACCACGTCTGAAAACCAGAATCCTTAGATTTCAAAACAGTCAGCTCTACTGCTTGAGCTAACAGCCTTCCAAGGATGCTCTGGCCTGGTTTGCACAGCAAAGCATGAGTGAGTGACCAGAATAACATGCAGATTTATTATATACACCCATTTAATATTTATGCAATGCCCCAAAACCAAACAATAACATTTTTTAAAGATCAAATACATCATGTGTAATTTGTGGAACTCGCTGGCACAGGCGTATTGGGAGTAGTTTGTTCAGTGCAATTCTGAAAAGATCGGCTGTGTCTGAACAGCAGTGGTAGATATGGAGAAGGCAAAATATGGTAAGAAAAAAGAGGTCTTTGATCCAAGTTTGTCTTTGAAAGACATTTTTTTTTCCTTTTACAGCTCACTAATGGGCAAGAAGTCACAGTCTACCACAGGTATCCCCTGCCCTGGGGTCTGAGAATACTGTGGGAGCAAGGATGATAATTTTACCAGGTTATTTTGGGTTTGTGCATGTTTACACTTGCTCACCATCTGTTCCCGTCAGAATTACTTAGAGGTCTGTATTAGCTATACAGAAGGGCAGCCAGCCCAACCCTGGACAATCCCTAAAAAAGTAAAATTCATATATGACAGATTTAATAATTCAACCACTGGGAGTATTATCCTGACAGCATCACACAAAACTTTCAATAATAACTCCCCACTGCACCGAAATCACCATTAGAGTCCCCAGCCTCACCCTTCTCTCAACTCCCTGTGGGACTGGAGAAAAAAACAATCCTGCAGCATGCCTTGAAGATCATTGGGCACAGACAAAAGTTATGTCTGTCACACAATCAGCCCCTGGGAGTGCTTTAGAGCCATGTCCTGACAGAAGTGCATGGCTGCAGACCACTTTAAAAGGGATCGATCCCATGACAATCTGAACCCTCCTTACATGAGGGTTCAGATGAAGGCGCTCCACAGCACAGCACCTTCATTAACTTCTGTCAGCGTGCACCAGGAGCAGGGCAGGGCTGGGCAAGGCTGGGCTCCTCAGGGGGGCTCCAATCCACTCACCCCACTCTCCAGCACTGATTGAAAAAACCTCAGAGCAAGTTCCCTCTGCTCCCTTCTCCCTTCCCATTCCGAAGACAGCACTGGGGCTGGAAGGAGGGAGAGGCAGGGCTAGGGGAGAGCAGCTGCAAACTCACAGCCACTCCAAATTGCAGCTGGATCTCCCATCCCCTGGGACCCAACAGCAAAAGTCTGTTGGGCCTGGGGGATCACTTGAACTCATGGCACTTCCTAAAAAGAGCCATGAGTTACAGCAGGGAGCTGCACTTCTGTCTGTGCCCATTATGTCACTTCCTCCTACCTACCAATAGCATTAACGGAGTTTGGTAAGTAGCAGCCTGCATGGTCTGGAGCCAAAGGCTGTGAGTTCTGTCTCCTACATAGCTAGCCAAACCAGGATAGCCGTATTGCCATAGTTATAATGACACGCTGCCCTAAAATGGGGAAGCAGCTGTGGATTTGTAGGGCAAACCTTACAAGGATAAATGACAACATCACCTAGCAAAAGCTGGGTTTTTAAATAGCAATATCATAGGTGTTCATGGCTCACCTCTTCCACAGGCAGCTCCTTGAGGCGGGGCAGGGAACTGGAGAGTAGACCAATCAGGAAGGGAGTCGGTGAGCATACTATGTCAATCATGGAAGGCGGCAGCACTGGGATGTAGGTGTGCTGCCAGGTGAAGGGGTAAAGCAGGGCCACCATGGCATGGCAGCACTTTGACAGGGTGCTGGGGGACAAGAGCAAACACACAGGGGCCGGTCAGTTTGTAGACAGGTGCTCAGGCATTTCTGAGTGGCTCAGGGACACCACAGGTGCTAGTCACTTGCAAAACTCTGGGCCCCATTCTTTATTTCATGATCCAACACACATGAAACAGTTTAGGATTGCAAATGGGGATTGCCCTGTCACATGGCGAGGGCCACTTTCACTGCCCCAAGTGACAGCTGGCAGTGCCACACAGAAGGGGCTTGCTGTGCTGTCTTTAGAGAAAGGTTTGATACAGCATGGAAGGCACAATCTGCGCTGTTGCTTAATTCTCTCCCCTGGCCCATGACACTAAATTATAATTAGCAACAACATCTCCTTCTGACACATGGGAACATTGGACTAGCAGAGACCTCCCTGGCCAATGGCTCATTCTCAGGAGCTCACTTGTCCAAAGAGTCTACAAGATCAACCACTCGCACATTGTTGCTACAAAATACCCTAGTGTGCCCCCCCTGCCCTGCACAACATACTACCAGGTAAAGAGGTGTGGAAACACAGGCACCCACCAATGCTATGATCACTGCAATGTCATGGAATTTGTTAAGTTAAAACATAACCAGATGGTCTTGGGAATAGGACTGTGACACATGCAACAAGGTAGAGAAATGTCTACCCCCTGCCTCCACCCCCACAAAAAAAACCCCAAACAAACTCCGCGCTCCTTGCCAATCTGAGTTGGGGTTCTTCCTGACTTGGTATTTGGTGACTGGTTTGACCCTAACTGCACCAAGACCCAGAAGCCTGGGATCTAAATACTGTTGTGAGCGTCGGCACATCCCCATCACACTCCCAACGCTAGTTATGGGGTGGTTAGGGGGAAAAGGGTTAAAAGTGCATGTGGGCTGAACTGAGAACACAGGAAACAGACAGAGTAGTCACTGGAATGAAGGACAAATTACTCCACTACCACACAGTCCAGTTCATGACGGAATCTCCCAAAGGCAAGCCTGTCCCACGGGGAGAGAATGGAGAGTAAAGAGGCAGGGGTAAAGAGCAGGCAGCTTGTGCTTTTCCCATTCAAATGCTATCAGTGGCTCTGCTGAGAGCTCTTTCTCTCACAACTTGGCTAGAGAACCCCTCTGGAAGGAGGGGTAGGCAGGGCATGTGGCCAGCTCCACGGGGCTATGTCCAGCATGCCTCAGGTCACTGGTTACTCATCTGTTCTGGGTTTGAAAGCATTTGTGCGTGTCAGGGGACAGGGAGGCTCGCCATAATAAGCTATGCATATAACGTCATTTTGTTTTACTAGCATCCAGGTCTGGAAAGAATGAGGGAGGAGAGAGAGAGGATAGCATGGCCTGGAGGAATCACATGGCCAGGAAAGCATTCACAGCTGGCTTGTGTTAAACTCCACGGGGGAATTTACACTGAGAAACCCGGATCTGGCGGCTGTTACTGACTTGAAATGAGAGAAGGGAATGGGGTTTGGTGGGTGTGGACTTGAGCTCACTCTGAAAAGTCAGGCCAGATTTTTTGCTCCAATTAAGTCTGGTGAATTTGAGTCCCCGCACTGTGATGCTAACACAGGCTGAGGAAAATAGCATCAATGTTGGAATACATGATTTGGCTGCTTTTCGCTATATGAAATGGGTTTGGCAGGACGTGACATCTGTTGGGACATCACTGCAATCATACGATGCAGCGGTCAGCCCAGTTTAAACAGACACATGCCAATCAGTGAGTCCTGATCCCAGGGAAGAGACTGGAATCTGCTTAATACTGAGGCTTTACTTAGGATTGTTTCAGGAGAAGAACACATGCTAGAGCAGGAGTGGCCAACCTATGGCAAGTGATGCAGGTAGCTGCTGAATGTGGCATGTGAATCCTGGGTGCTCAGTAAGGGGATGTGCCAAAATAGAGGCAGGGGGATGCAAGCCTCTGGCAGCATGGGGCAGGATGCTGATACCAGAGAAGGTATCACTGCCAAGAGACAAGATAACCCTTCCCAGGCCCTGCAGCCAGTACTGGATTCAGGACTTTGGGTCTTCCTTTGCCATATAAAATTGTAGCAGTTGTGGGGCCAAGGAGAAGTTACCCTGGCTCTTGACAGTGGCACCTGCTCCTGCAGCAATGTCTTAGTCCCATTCTGCTCCTCACAGCTGGAGGCTCAGGTCCCTCTGCCCCTATTCCTGTACCTAGAGCACAAAGTCTACCAGGTGCACCTCTGGGCTAGAGGGATCACAGCAGCATTTGGGGGTGGAGGGGCAATCTTTGGGCCACACCTGCCAAAAAGGTGGGCTACCTCTGTTCTAGAGCATCTCTCCAAGGAACAGGGCCACTGAAGGGTCACTCCATACACTTCTCTGTCTGCTGAAAGGGACCCGTCAACTCTAACGTTTTGTTAATTGATATTTTTGGTTAAAGTCACATTTCTGATGGAAGACACTTAAATACTATGCCCTTGCCTTTTTTTTTTCATTTCATTTAGCAAATGGGAAAAAATCCTACTTCCCTGCTGATGTTGAGAAGAGTCCACAGATCTAAGCCACCAACAAGTGCTCTCCGTGATTCCACACAGTACTAAAGAGGATGACTATGCTATTACCATGCAGTGAAATCATTTCTCTGAGGATGGCCTGGGGGGATATTATGTAATGTATTGTCCTCTACCAGCATTACAGCAGCTTTCCCTTCCTTTTTCCCTGTCTTGCAGGCCACAATGGAGTATAGTGGTGTGTGGCAAAAATACTTCTAAAGTTGTAAGCTGTGTTAGGAAGCAAAGATTTCCTTCCATTCCACAACAGCACCCATAAAGTCCTGACCGCCAGAACCTGGGTAAATTCTGGTTGTCTATACTCAGTAACAAAGTGTCATATTTTTCGTTCTAAGAAATTTTCAGGCTACTATGAGTTTGCTTAGATTCAGGTCTGTCAGCCTTCATGAGTGCAGAGTAGCTTCAGAGATGGAGGAGAAGAAGATATACAAGTGGAGTCCCTTCTGTCTGAGTTTCAGCCAGTATTGCTCCCAAGGTACTGGCTGTGCTTGAGGAGGCTCAGTCTACCAGCTGTAACATCAGATCTTTGGAATGATTCAAACCCAGCACGACAACACTGGGCTTCATTATTTCTGGAAAGTGGAAGTGCCACTTAGTGGCATAGGAGGAAGAATCTATTAGGCCCATGCTTAAGAAATAATTTCTAGATTGGGAATTCCATAACCTATTTTTAACCCCGTCCCGCTGAAGAGGGAAACACAACTCTGGGAAATCTGGAGTCCTAAGAGTTCCTGGGCATCGAGTAGTTTGCTCTTAGACCTGGTGATGACCTGAACAGCATGTCCTGATTGATTCTTCCAGATCTGCTTTTGTACCAATGACCCAGAGGTGTTACTGACACATCTTTCCCTGGCAGGGAAAGATGGATATCTCTTTTGTATCTGATAAAGTAAAACAGTGCTTACGAAAACTCATGCATCTCTGATTTAGTAAGCCTGTGATTTGCAAATCTACTAACAGGGCTAACTACCTCACTGTGCTCAGGGAACGAAAGTCACTTGAGTTGTTCAGGCACACTGGAGGCTTTAGAGAAAAATTTCAAACAAAAGGTTAGGCTTCTAAATGCATAACTAATTTCAAAAGTGCCGTGAACCCAGCAACGCTCATTCAAGCCAATGGAAGCTGCTAGACTCCTTGCACTTAGGAAAATGAGGCCAGTTACGTAAGAGCTAAAATTTGGTTTAAGGAGCCCATGAAGAAGACAATTGTTCTTGAAAACCTTGATCCTTAGTATCTAGGACTGTCAGTCTGGCACTTTGCCTTATAAACAGCAGAGATAAGCTCCTCCTGTAAAAAGCAATCTATTTGTGTTACTGGGCACACTTTAAGTATTGGTGCTTTGCCCTTCCCAAATCAAGGCTTATTGCACTAGTTGGAGCAGAATTGGGGACAGAATAATTCAAGAGATTGGCATATTTTTTGTGAAGCCATTTTTCCTGGGTTGAAAGGGAATATTTACTCTGGTTGCTATGACAGGAAGGGGAAAAAAACTAACAAGCAAATTCTTTCCTTTTCCGTTGCCAAACTTTAGATTGACAGATATTTAAAAAACACTCAATGTTCATTCTAAAGATGGAAAAAAACAAAAGCATTTCACTTGCTCTACACTTGTTAGATGTGTTTTTGGCTCAGCTTGAAAACATTTCATAATTCACACAGCATTTGGCAAGTGACCTTTCCGCTTTCTTTCCCAGAGACTGAAGAATCTGTAGCAATTAAAAGATGTAAATAAATCATGCGTATCATTTTCTCTCTCTCTCTTCCATCCACCCATCCATCCACCCACACACTAACATGTATGTGTACGGACACATGCACTGATGGTATCCATATGATAAAGAGAAGTGTGAGAAATGCAATTTATCATGCCTTTCACCACTTCACCTGCACTCTGCCCATTAATTCATCTCTGCTGGACCCATTCTAGCATTCCAAACCCCTGAGCAGCTTCAAACAGCTGCCTGTTCTGTTTTCTTTCTTTTTCTTTTTAAATCTAGTTGCCAGATAAATGCTTCATTTCTTTTCCTGGAAATATGGTATTCCCAACCCCAAAGTAAATACTATTTCACACATATCAATTTCTGTGTCCCTTGTTCCAGGATGACTGAAATTTCACCTTGAATCAGTTAGGTGTGATGTCCAGTACCTCAAAAGCCACCACACCTGGTAGCAGGAGATTGTGCCATTATGTAAAGGAGATACTCGGCTTTCCATTCTGCCAGGGTTGCCAATTCCAAAAGTTAAAAGATCATGGGATGGTTTAAAAATCATTATTTTTTCTTTTAAAAAATTGTATTTTGGGTTCTTTCCTTTACCTTATGGTTTTGGAGCCTTTACAGTATTCTTGGGTCACATTTTTTTCCAGCTCTTCTCCACAGCTGGCTTTACAAATAATACCAAATATTGAGAAGCTCACAATAAAATTCTGAGTTCTGGCAACACTGCACAAAACACTTTATTCCAGCCACTGAAGACTAATACAGCATAGAACTTCAAACCCTAGCATTGCTACGTAAAGGAAAACTGTTGTATGTGGCTTTTAGAAGACTACAATGTGTGATACTATTTTTTCTCTCTCTTTCCAAGACATGATTTCTTATTGACAGGAGATATGCAAAATCATGCCAACATAAGAAACGCTTAAATAGGCTTTTGTAATATGCGAGTAAAACTTATGCATTACATCACATAATCCAATCGTTTGGTGCCACTTAAAGCTGGACCTGTGCTTGTGCCCTGAGTGAATCAAACCACCATGTCATATGTATCCTGTATAAGCAGAATAAAACCTCTCAGAGATCATCACCATAATTATTACCAAAACAAGTCATGCAGTTCAGACATGGGAAAGATGGAATTCTGATACAATCTCAGCTCAAATGCACAATGAATGCTTCATTTCTTACACATGTATGTACGTTTAGAGACAATAAAAAAATCCATGCATATAACATTGGTGAACGCAACTAAATAGATCTTTTTCTCCTTGACCTTCTGTAAAGAAATGAAAGCAATGAGCAGCTGCCTGAATGTTTCAACCCACCAAACTTCCCTCTTTGTGTGATGAGCCTGCATGAACTCTGCCCTTAAAGATCTGTGGACCCATCTGTGGAACAGAGCAAAGTATTCATTGCCTCCTCTGTAGAAGGGGCCTCCCCAACGTCTTCTCCTCCCCCCAGTCCTGATGCTGTACCTGGCTGGCTGGCTGGAAGTTGTGAAAATAGACAGCTTGGGGGCACTGAACACAGCTGAAATTTGATCATACTCCTAAGTGTCATTACTCATCTGTAGCTTTCCCTTCCTGGGCTTTGAGAACTCTCCTCTCTGAATCCTCAAGTGCTGGATGGCTGGATGGCTGCCAGGCAGTGGCTGTATAAAGCCTTAAAGAGACTGGTCTCCTTTTCCAACTGGTGGAAGTAAATTATTTGTGTTTGTGTTTTAAAAACCAAAATCAAACTCAGGAACAAAAAGTTGTGGAATTACTCACAGTGCCAAGAGAGGCTGTGCACCCTGCCTGGGGTCTTGTTCCTGCAGGTGTAACATAGGTCAGCGCATCCTCTCCAGACATAGGAGGGGCTCTCCTCCTGCCTGGCTCTGCCCTGCTCATATTCTAAGTAAAGGCAATGGAGTCAATGGAACCTGGTTCTCTTTGGGCACAAGAGGAAACTCAATTGTTGGAAGCTGAAGAGTTTGGTTTTCTCTTGGATGTCCCAGGGCGGGCAGGTCTCCTTTTCAGAACTCCTGTCCTTTGGAAGGATTAGCAGGGCTTGGAGCAGATAAGAACATGGGCAACTGGTGCCTCCCAAGTCTGGGGGGGCACCAGATCACCAATGGGGGGAGGGGAGGGGAGGTCCCCCAGCAGCCGATCGCCCAGCCAGCGATGAAACTGGAAGTACACTTCTTCTGGCACTTCCGGTTTCATAGCTGGGTTTCCAGGGGTTGCACGGCTGATCTCAGGGGGGTACACGCGCACCCATGTGCACCCCCCACATGTCACCAATGGATAGGAAGATGGAAAATAACAGAGAAGCACAAAAACATGTAAATACCAGTGCTTACTTCTCATTCTCTCCCTAACCAACATCCAAGGGAACAGAAGGGCAAGATGTGAAGGTAAGGTAGTTACCTGAGCTTATCTGCTATAAAGATCACCCTTCTCTCCAGAAGCAGGGAGGCAAAGACTCGGCTGAGGTGCCGCACACTGAGGGAGGAGAACAGGGACTCAAAATCAACGTGCTCAAGCCTTGAGTCCAGGGGCCGTTGCAGCTCAATGACCTACCAGAAGAAAACAAATACCACACAGGTCATGTCCCAGACTCAATCAAGGCATTGACAAGCAAGGGGCTAAACTCTGTGAAGTCCTAAACTGGGAACCAAAGGAAATGATACTGCTTTTGGAGCTAAGGAAGAGTTTACATTAGCTAGTAGCCAACCATCAGATGTTGTCTTTCCTAAAAACCCCACCAACCTACCTCACAGATGAGGTGGAAAGCTGTGTCCAGGGTCTATTGCAGGAAGTGACAGAAAGACATGGCAGGATCTCCCTAGTGAGTTAGTGACAGAGGCTTTTCTCCCTACCTCTGCAATGCCAGAGTAGATTTACCACTTCAAAAGGGGCAGGCTGAGAAAAATCTGAGATTGGAATATCATGTCCATTAGAGGGAGAATTTCTGGGCACCCAAAGGCAAGGTGAGGGCTGGGGGGAGGGAGGGAAGCATCTGACATTTCTCATTTTTGGTCATGCTGTTGGATCACTTGTTGCATGAGAATCTGGATGGTAAGGAGAAGGGAGCAGGGTCTAACTTGCAGAGACTCCAGTTGGGTGCTGGGAAGAGCACAGACTACCTGTAGGGTTTTTTCTTTGCTTTTATCTACTTACATAGCCCCATAGTGCCTCAGCATTTTATAGCCTTTAAAGTGTTCATGCTAATAACACCCCTGTGAAGTAGGAAAGTGCTATTATTCTCCATTTTACAGACAGGGAACCAAGACCCAGAGAGAAAGTGACTTGCCCAAGGCATAACTGGAAGTGTGTGACAGAGCTGAGAAATGAACACAGATCACCCAGCTCCTAGTCCAAGGCTCTAACTAATAGGCAAGCCAGCTTCAAAGCACCTGGCACATTTTTTCTACACAACATCACATGACCCACCCTCAGCCATTTACATGTTAAAGACTGGAAGACTGTTATGTCCCTGTTCAGTCTTCTCTTTTCTAGTCTCAGCAAAAAGTTTCCTCCTAATCTTTTCTCACAATCCATGTTATCATTAAATCATAGAAAATGAGGGATGGAAGGGACCTCAGGAGGTCTGGTTCAACCACCTGCTTAAAGCAGGATAATCCCCAACTATATCATCCCAGCCAAGGCTTTGTCTAGCTGGGTCTGAAAAACCTCCAAGGACAGATTCCACCACCTCTCTCAGTAATCTGTTCCAGTGGTTCACTACCCTCCTCGTGAGAAAGTTTTTCCTAATATCTAACTTAAATTTCCCTTGCTGCAATTTGAAACCATTGCTCCTTGTTCTGTCATCTGCCACCACTGAAAACAGTTATCCAGTCTATGTACATCTTTGTTGAAGTGTGAGTACAAAACAGGATACAGTGGTCGAGCTATAGCTTCGGCAGGGCTGAGTAGGGCAGATTAATTCTCTCCCAGGTGGTACATTCAATGCTGCCTTTAGTACATAAGATGTTCTTTGTTAGCAACAGCATCACTCTGTTGACTTATATTCAGTTTGATTCACTAGAATCCCAAGATTGTTTTCTGTGACAACCAGCTCTTTCCCATTTTGTATCTGCACGCTTGCTGTTTCATTCCTAAATGTAGCCCTTTGCACCTATATTTGATGAATTGCATCTCATTAGCTTTGGACCAATTCATCAAGATCTTTTTGAATTCTGACCTGTCCTCCAAGATGCTGTCAGCTTGGTGCAATGCACAGATTATACAGGTGTACTCTCTATTCCATCATCTACACTGATAATCAAAAGACTGAATAAAAACAGATCCGTGTAGCACTCTAATTTTCTTAGCAAACCATTGGTAACTATTCTTTGAGTGCAGTTTACCAACAGTCATGTACCTACCTCATAGTAATTTCACCTACATCAAGTTTCCCCAGTCCGCCTGTGAGACTGTCATGTAGGATGATCTCTACAGCCTTACTAAAGTCAAGATATATGACATCTACAGCTTCTTCTTATCCACAAGGCCATTGATCTTGTCCAAGAAGTAAATTAGATTGGTTTGACATGATTTGTTCTTCACAAATCCATGTTGGTTATTTTTTATTGCTTTATTATTCTAGACAATAATTAAAATCACTGTGCTTACAACTGGATTGTTTAATAATTTGTTCTGGTCTCTTTCTACATACTGAAATTAGGCTTGCTTTTCTACAGTTCTCCGAGTCTCCTATTTCCCTTTTTAAAAGTACGCACTATGCTTGTCCTTCACCAGCCTTCTGGGACCTCCCCCATATTCCATGAATTCTTGAAGATAATTTCTATTGGCTCAGAGATTGCTTTAGCTAGTTCCTTAAGCACTTTAGGGTAAATTTTACCAGACCCAGGTGATTTTAATGCATATAACTTAACAAAATATTCTTTAACCTGTATTTTTCCCATCCTGGCCTGTGCTCTACCTCCTTTCTGTTGAAATCAACTGTGTTAAACATCTGGTCACAATTAACATTTTTTGTAAAGGCCAAAGCAAAAAAAGACATTGAATAATCCAGCCTCCTCAGCATCATTTGCTACTTGCTTTGCCTCCCCGGTCAGTATGGAAGCTACAGCTTCCTCCATTTTCTCTCACTTCTAATGTACTGACAAGAATCTTTCCTTTTTCCTTTTTCCCCTCCATGGTCCTTCCTATTTTGGCACCTTTGCCCTTTCTGGTTTTGCCTCCATGTGCTTGCACTGTTCTTTGACTTTTGCTCTTAGCAATGTGTTTCCATTTTTTGTATGATTTCCTTTTAGATGTCCAGGTTTTTAAAGAACTCCTGACTCAGCCTTTTCCTATGCTTCCTGCCTCTCCTGCATGCTGGGTGTTTGCTCTCATGGATTTACTACTGTCTCTTTGAGAAACTCCAGCTTTCCTGAACTGCTTCCTGAGCACTCCTCCTGCCCTGCATAATAGACCATGTCTCCATTTGTTATCTCTGCAGTGCTTTCTATGCTTGGAGGGGAGTCCTATCACTATCACACTACTCTCCTCCCCACTCCAGTGTTGTTCTTACTTCAGTCCCTGAGCCTGGCAGGAAGTTTTTGACTGTGATGGTCCGGCCCAGTGCTGGGAAAGGTGCCTCCATGACACTCCTCATGAGGGGCTGCACCAAAGCAGGGGAAATCTCCCGTCTTTTCTCAACCTCATCCAAGATCTGGAAGAAGAAAACAAAGTCACAAAATGTATAAATTGGAGGGGAGAGGAAGATCAAGAATAAAGCACAATGGCATTTACATTCTCTCCTTAACTCCTCACAAGAGGAGATTACTGATATGGAGCAACACAGGGCCCTGGAGTAAGCAAGACAAATGAAAGTAGAAACCTGGAGTAAAATCCTGGCTCCAATAAAATCAAACGGCTTCCTCCTTTATTGTGGAATATCTTTGCTCTAGTAGTTTCATTAAAAAGGAGAGGCCAATGTTTGCCGGTCCATGTTTTTTATACGTTTTCAATGCCTATGTAACTGGTATGTACCACTCCCCAGACCCTCCCCTTTTCCAATTTACTAGTCCCCATTCTCCGTGCCTTGATTTTGTTTTCAGCTTCTCTTCCATTTATGAAAAAAGTTTCTCTCACCTTTGAGAAGAGGTTGAAGCATCCAAGGCGACTCACAATGCAGTAAACTTCAGGGAGACGCTTCCCTTTCCCACTGGGCTATCAAGAGAGAAACACAAACACACAAAAAACATGCAAAAAAGAGAGTTGTTACAACCGAGGCAGAGAGCAAGGGACTGCCCTGTCTGTGCCAACAGTTTTTTCAGAGGCTCAGAGTCTGACCATGATCTTGACAGCATGTCACTCAATGGCCAGCTGGGGAAATGAGAACCAGGCCCAGAAAACAGAATAAAAAAAACAGGGTGAGAAAAAAGTGAAAAGGGGCTGTGTTTAGACAGTGAGACAGTTTTGAAGGGAACTGCTTAAACTGAGCAGCACAGAGAAGTCTAAGCTGGGGAGCCCTTTTTTGCTACTGCTTTTTGTTTCAGCACTGAACCAAACACCAGAAGCCCTCCTCCTCTCTTTAGAGGTTCTGCCAACAACACTGGTATCACAGAGGGGCTTCCCTTTTCAGGATGCAGGAGGGAAAAGAATACTGGCTAGTTACCAATAGCCTTCTGCAGTATCCAAACCGCCTACTGCCATCTTCACCAGTCAAGACAAACGAGAAGGTCTCACTGCAGAAGAGGAAACAGAGACCAGAAATACAAAGAAAAAAAATCTGTCACACTTTTTCACAAATCCTTTCCACCCCACAGAAAACATCATACTCCCTTCACACCGGTCATACCCTTCTTGTGCTCTCATTCCTATTCCTTTCTGTAATTTCCAGGAGTGTCTCTGGCTGCACAGCTCCAATGGCTAATTGACTAGTATGTTCAAGCCCAGTTCTCATGTAAGGACAAGACAGCACCCACCCACCTGGTAAACTGGTAGATGGGTGCCCAGTCCTTAGCATCAGGGAAGCAAAACTGAGGAATGGCCTTCAACTGGTCCTCTGCCTCTCGCATGAATTTGAAGGAGCGCTCAAGCTAGGGGAGAAGAGAAGGACAGAATGTTTTCAATTAGTCACGTGGGGATGGAATGGCTTCAAATATTTCTCCTGTGACAAATGAAGAGGTGATGACAGAGACTAAGCTTCTGCCTGGAAGATTAATTAGAGTTGCTGCTATCCTAGCTCACCTGACCTTGGGATTTATTAAAGCAACTTCCCCTCCCCCTCTTCGCCAAACTCTCCATTTGCATTTGTGTATCCCTGGAGTATCTCACCTCCACTCTACAATCTGGCTAAGAGCTCAGTCAGGGAAGGGGGTTATATAGCCAGTGAGACCTATGGAGGGTAAAGGCTGTAGCGAACCTCTGCCACTCCAGACAGGAAAATGCACAGCCACCCTGTAATTTTGTCCTGTTTCTCACCTCTTTTGTCCTGTTTTTCACTTGTTTGGAGTGAGACCTAGTGGGAATAATATTGTTTCCCCCAAGATAACAAGCTTCTCTACTCTGTGAATGGTAGCCCTGGGTCTCCTCTAGGAATCCAAACTTCCACCACTTTTCTCAAAGAAAGTTATATAAAAATCATAGAAGAGCAAAAGATCAAAATGGCTGCCCTATCGGCATCTGAGAGCACCATGAAGGTCATTTTGGTCCACAGTAACCTCCAAATCCTTGTGCCTATTAAACAATGGCACAGCAGGGAATTATTCTGTATTACATTCTGGCTAACTTCCCACAAGATGCTCCTGTTTAAACTGGAGGGCAGTCAGGAAGGGGAGAAGGTGCCAGATGGACAGTTGCAGCCTGATGATGGAGGTCTTCCATAGTCACCGCACCTTCAATGGAAATTGCTGCGTGACTTCGGGGATGTACACAGCCCCGGCCTGCTTCTTATGCAGTGAGACCACAACAAAGTACTCAAACAACCGCCTCTCTTGGTACTCGATCAAGTCCCGCTCCAAGGTTTGGTATCGGGGGGTTTGCTTCAGGCGAGACTTCACGTGGACCAGGCGCTGGCTGTGAGCTGCAAAGAAAGATGAGGAAAGCCTTTTCATGACCCACGTGACATAACTGGTGATGTTCTCTGGCTGTATGTCTGATATTGTATTTCCACTGATACACTGATTTATATTTCCACACAAAGTACTACATTTATCATGGATACATCAACAATACATCTGAGCTATGAACTTCTTGCTCCTACGATAAAGTACAATGTACTGTAAAACCTTAATGAGTTCAGGGGCACAGTTAAGGTGGATTTCTTCTTTGAAACAGTGTGTGAGAATATAAATTTTAGATGAAATGTTTAGTCTTAAAAATGTGATTTCTCAGTGTGACAGGAGGAACCTGATGGGGCCGAGTCTCATGCTGACCCGCTCACCTGTCTCTATGGGGCAGTCCACCCAGTCTCTCCTGCCACGACTTTGTTGTTTCCATGAGCTGTTGGTATGATGCAGGAGACTGCCCATTACTGATCCGATGACGGGGCACTATCTGTGGCTCCAACCTTCCCTACACCATAGCCCATGCCTCACAGATGGTATCACAGTTCTTAGAGTCTCCGGCCCCACACTGGGTCCCATGATCCTCTGATCTGGAGCCCAACTGGATCCCTCTTATCAGACAGCCTACTCTGCCCTCATTCTGGGCTGCCTCGCTCCCTGTACTCTTCCCCATCTCGGGTGTGGTCCCCCCCAGGACCTTTGGCCACACAGGCCCTGGCCACACCTCCAAGGCCAGTCGGGGCCCCAGGCCCTTGGCTCTGGGCATCCCTCGCGGTAGGCTTCTGGCCCTTTTGACCCTTCTGGACCTGGCCCCAGCATTGACCAGTTGAGGGTGCCTCAAGTCAGGCTTCTTGAGCATCTAGTCCACTCTCTCTCACATGGGTATGCCTTCTCAGCCCTACTATGGGGTTATCCCCCGCCGGTTGTGGGAGCTGGGATTATTAAGGCACCCCAACCCACCTTTCACTGGGATGGTAACTGGTCTGGCATTTCCTGGGGATTCCTGTACCACCAGGAGCCCCACCAGGCTACCCATCCCCAGCAGGGTGCAGTTTTAGGTTATGCCCAGGACCAAGAGCTTTCTAGCCATCCCCATAAGTTCTTGCCCTTACCTGCTGGTTGCTCCTGCTGCAGCTCAGCTAGGCAATGTTTCTGCCTGGGCTGGCAGCAGCAGACTGCAGCTTTTATATACTATGCACTCATTGTGACTAGAGCCTATTTCCTTTCCCAGTGACTGAGCTAGAGGCAAAGACATTTGGAAACTGAAAGGTAAAATTTCAACAACAAATTGTAATGACTAAGGCAAAATGTAACATTAGGAGGCATGTTGCAGTGCAGTATAGCCCTGGCCAAAAGCACATGGCAGGAGGACACAGGATGCTCAGACAAGAGCCTGCAGGGTCTAGGTGGAAGAGTGATTTCTTAGACACTTTCACAAGGGGAATCAAATTGAGATCCATTGTGGTGGAGAGGGGTGGGAAAGACACATCCTCCTAGGCCTTATTTATGCATACTTGGATGTGTGACTGATTCTGTTTTGAAGAAAAAATTGGCAGCACTTGGTAGAAGCCCAGTACTAGAGGAGCTTGTGATGCTTCAATCAGGATAGAGGTCTACAGACAAAGCAATGTCAGGGAACCAAGGCTGTAACAGCAGGGTTTGGGCAGGTGGCCAGGAACCAAAAGTGCTGGAAGACGTATGAGTGGGAATGGTTGTCTGGCGCCAGGCCGTGCTATGCCTGAAGCTAATTAGAGTCTCTCAGGGCTCTTCTTCCACAAGAGCCCAATTCACCCTAAGACAGTGGGAGAAGAAAAACTGCCAAACAAACCTGAAACTACCACACGTGTAAACTGTGGGACAATAAACATTCCAGCAGGGAATGTAATGAAAAGCAACCAGCTGGGGAGAAACCAGGCAAGTGTCCCTCAGAACATTTGTCTGGCTCTGTCTCAAATCAAAATGCCAAAACTTTCCCTCAAAAAAGAAAGTGGTAATCAATGACAAGGCAGAGACCGCACCACAGTTCACAGCTACAGGCTCTTTGCTGTTGGGTGGCAGAGGCTTGCCGTCCAATTTGGCTGAAAGCAATGAGCCATCTTGCATTGGAACTAGGTGAATGCAAACAAGAGAATTCTGCCTAGAAATTTAGGAGTATGCATAAATAAAGAAGGGCCGCTGATGTCACTGTGTGATACAAGATTGGGACCCGATCCTTGACCTCTCATTTGACCGCTGCATGCTGTTCATGGAGCATTCTACTTAACACACCTTAGAGCAGCCCTGGGGCTGCTCTTAAGTTATGTCAGGAAGTGCAATAGCTTCAAGTTTTATGCAAGGTATCTTCAAATGACCTTTTATGCCCACAGGCAGACAAGGTTCTTTGGGTGAATCCGATATCTTTTATTAGACCAACTTAAATAGTTGGAAAACAATTATTAAGCAAGCTTTTTGTGCCCACCCATTTATTCCAAATGAGGCCTTTTACTATTTAATTCTTGGTTTTTCAAAAGCACTCAGCATTGGCTTATCTCTGCTTTTGCTGAAGTCTCTGGGAGTTTTAGCAGGGACATCAATAGGGGCAGACTTAGGCCAATGATTTATGCTGCTGAAAACCCCACCCTGAAACTCAAATTCTCCCTAGACATATACTTAGTGGAAGCCTATTAAAGCCACTAGGACAGCCCTTATGTTCTCATGACAGAATCTGGTTTTAAATTATTCCCCCTCCCACAATGGACACCACCTAATCTAAAGTCTCAGACAAAAGCCACAATATGAAAAACGTCAACCACAATACCAGCCTACTGTCCTAGTAGGTCAAGCCAGTGACACCAGGCTATAACTGAGACATAGCCTCAGAGTTCGGTGGGGTTTGGATCTGGGACTTTGGTTCACCCTTCCATTGCCACACTAACCAGATCCTGAACGTGAAAAAGAAGATGATGCTCATCTTTCTGGATCTTTCTGACATTCAGATCTATCTTAAATACATGTCCTGAGCCAAAAAGTAGTAGTAGTAAATGAAGAAAGGGGTGGTGACAAATGGGAAAGAAGGTTCCCAATGTTCCTCTTGTCCAATGCACCGAACTTAAACTTGCTCATGTGCTAATATCGCATTTCTGCAATGTGAAGACATAGTAACAAGAAGCAATGTATTTCCTACCACTACAATAATGACCAGCATGATAAACTGATAACACAATACTCTTTTTCACTGGCAGAGTTGGCTGCAGTGATAGAGAAATGGTTATGTCCTACAATAGCAGAATTGTTCCCTAATTTTTTGGTAGATGACAGCCAAGGAGGTAGTGTTTGGATCCCAACACTACCCAAGTCCAAGGCCCAATCCAGGATCTAATTCAGGGTCAAACCTGGTGGCAGTGATATCCCACAAACTGTTCTCTATAGATTTTGGCAGGACATAAATTAGAAGACTGGCCTGTAATAAATTGTCAGATGCTAGAACCCAGTGCAGCCATGCTGCTTCATCACAGCAGCCCAGACAGCTGCTATTATCTCCTGTACAGGAACACCAAAGATCCCAGGAGTCTTTCTGAAGCAAAAGGAAGCAGGTGCAGGGACACATGGGTCCTGCAGGGCAAAAACGTGGTAAGAACCAGACTCAGGAGGAAGCTCTAGCTTGTTCTGAGTTTTCAAAGCAAAGGTCTCCTCCCCACTACAAATGCACTCTGGGAAGCAGGGTAGGAAGCACCATATTCTTGCACCCTAGCCCAGAGGTGGGCAAAATGTGGCCCATGGCCAGATGCGGCTCGCCAGGCCATTCTATCCGGCCCATGGAGCCCCTAAAAATTTGGAAAAGTAATATTCATCTGCCCCTGGCTGCCTGTCATGAGGCCCTTGATGGCTTGCCAAAACTCAATAAGTGGTTCTCTGCCTGAAACAATTGCCTGCCTCTGCACTAGCCCCTTTGGTTTGGGACCTGACCTGTTACCCAAACAGTTAAGTCATGTTTGTACCCTCAGCCTGGAATACAGAAACCTCAGGCTTGGAAGGAATTTAGATTTCAGATTGCAGTCTTGGCTGAATTCTAATTCCTGGTATAAAATTGAAAGAGGGTTACAGTAGTAGGGAATGGGACTAATAAACACTGGAAAGAATTCAAAGAGATTTCAGACTTATCTTCTGGGAGTTCATACCCCACACAGCTGTCACAGGGCTAAGCAAATAGCATAACAAACCGCTCCCAAACCAATTTAACTAACAGGGCATCACAGAATGCACCTCAGTCTCTGTATATATTTACCTAGTCTTTCTACCCTGTAAGAACATGCTCCCTGCTAGATTTCCCAAGGACTATGTCCATCTGTTAGCTGCCTTGGCAGCCTTCTTCATACATTTGTGATCTTTCACTTAACAGATCCTCTCCTGAACACACTTGGTGTCTATGCCAACCATGAAAGTCAATTTAAAAGATTCCTAAGGGAGTTGGCATGACTTCTAGATTTGTTTTAGATTCTCATGTTTCCCAGACTGTGACCTTCTTCTACAGATCTCCTGGCCTTTGATATCTCTGTTTTCAGTGTGAAAATCCATATTATCTCAAAATATACCAAAGAAAAGAGGAAAGAGTTAAAACATCAGGTGTGAATTTATCAGTAACCATCTGCCATGGCTACTCTCCCCACTCATTTTCCTTACCTTTCAGTTTCTCTTCAGTGTCACTGTCTGATTCACTGTTTTCATCGGTAACTATCAGGGGAAAAAAAGGAAAGTGAAATGAAGAATACCTAAAAATAGTGCACTCTTTACAGAGGGCAGAATAAAATCTGGCTCAAGAGCTTCAGGAGGATGAATTCATAAAACACAAAGGGCCAGATCCTATTCCATCTAAGCGAACTTAGGCACCTAGGGCACATCCCCCTGAGCATGCACATGCAGTTTGCGGTGCCAGAAACCCGTCTGTGGCAATGCAAACTGTATGCATCCCATGTGCATGCATTTGTCACACTGCTAATTACCAGTGTGGCAGTTTTTTTGACATCAGGATATCCCGGTGTCAAAAAAAAAATGCCAAAAAAAGGTGGGGGTGTGCACATGGCTGAAGCATGTGCCACCCAAAACTGAAGCCTGGCCAGCCAGAGCCAGGCTCTAGCTGCCAGCCAGTCTCCGCACACCCAGATCACCACCATTACATCCCTGGGAGGCCCCCAGGACCCCAGGTAAAGCTGCTGGGGCCTCTCCTACCCCCTGGGGCAATCTGCCATATGCCAAAGCGTGCATGCAGGGGCATGCCCGGGAACAACTAGCAGCAGCACAAATATGTGCCACTGCTATTTGTCCCTGGGGAAACACACATTCCCGACCAGGGGGATGTGCTCCTAAGTGTAATTCTAGTCCACCCTGCTCCACTCCTGAAAATTCATTACTGCATTTACTTTTGTAACATACTAGCTGTGTCTACACAAGACACTGACTGAGCAGTCATTTAGTACTTGTATAAACAAATACTGAATGACTGTGCAGTAACCTGAGTTACTGCACAGTAGTGCTGAGGAATGGCTTTTTTGTGATGCTGACTGTACAGTAGCCTGAGACTACTGAGCAGTAGCATTGTGTCACTCTTTCTGCCAAAAGATGCTACTCTGCAGTAGTCTCGGGCTATGCACAGTCAGCATCTTGTGTAGATGCAGCCACTGTCACCTTACCCTTGAGATTAAGTCACAAAAAAACTTGAGGGAAGGAGGAACATTAAGTTTTTTAAATCAGAAGAAGCACCTTTTGCATTACATTTTTCAGGAGCTCAAGCAGGGTGGAAGAGAGTGACAATTAGGCACCTACATCCATGTCTGTTAGGTAGAACAGAATCCAGATCAAAGTGTCTTTCTTCCTGGGGCAAAATTCTACCCTTCACTGCCTGGGCACAAACAAGGGCAAAATCTGATCTAAATTGCCATACAAAAACTCAAGTGACAGGAGAATGTAATTGCTGGACTAAATCAGACCCTCTGGTCCAGTATGCTGTTTTTCATAGTGACCATCATCACCAGATACTTCAGCAAAAAGTGAAAGAAATTCCACAATTGGCCAACATGAGATAATTTGGCCCTCACTGTATTCCCTAAGAGATATTGTTTTAAACCCCAAACATAAGTTATCCTATATGTAATTATGGGAAATACATAGAGCTGATCAAACACTGAAATGTCTTCTGAGAGAAATTCTAAGGGGAAAAAAGAATCATTTTGTTCCACAACGGAAAGTAGAAAATTTGGAAATTTCTCACAGGAGGGAATTCTAAAAATAGTTGTTTGAAATAAATGTTTCCATCTAAGGAAGTTGTTGAATCTCTTTCATTGGAGGCTTTCAAGAAGTGGCTGGGCAGACATCTATGCGGGAAATTTTAGGAATGGTGAATTCTCCATTTGTGGAGGGTGCGAGGCTAAATGACTCTTAAAGAGCACTTCCAATCCTATGATTCTATAAAACACTTGAACTATTCTTGGCTGAGTTGGGAATGGAGGTTCCCAGTTATGTAGCAAAGAGCTGGAAGACTAAGCAGGTCCGTCAAAAGCTTGGAAGATGTAAGGTGAGTATCAACGTCTGCCTGCACTCCACTGGAATCCTCCCTGACAGTGATATGCTCCCGCTGTTTTTATTTAAACAAATTGGCATTTTTCAAGAGAAAAATGTTTTTCTGGACAAAGCACTAGCAAAGAGGCTATAAAGAACAATAATTGCTTGGCATAGCTAGCCAAACCCAAGCCAAATAGAAATCCTCAAAAGACTCAACAGCAACATGCCTTAGTCAAATGCCTTTTACCTTTCCCTGAATTGCTCTCCGTGGACTGGGACAGCCTCTTGACACGTTTCTTTCCCCTCCGTACCTCATAAATGGCATTGATTTTCAACACCAGCTACTCAGCAAACAGGAGACAGAGAATGAGGTTAGTCTCCTTCCCCCAAATAGGAAGAAGAAAGTGACATCTTAATTTGAGTTTTCTAGTCCTGATCAACAATCACCACATCACCAGATCTTATTGGTACCATACACACTCTGGCTTCAACTCTCCACTGTTCACAACAAGCATCAGAGAGTTCCCCTGGACTTTTTCCCTTGACCACAGCCCCCAGATTTGTGAGTGACAGTCTAGTAGTGAAGACCTGGCCAAACTCTTCTCAACACTTCCTACAGAAACAGATGGAGGCCTGTTGAGGATTCTGAAAAATGTCTGGGTTAAATAATGATGTAAGGTTCCTGAGATCTTTGTGCAAAAATGCTTTAAATACATGCAGACCTGAGAAAGGGCACCTGATGCCCAAAAGTCTGTCTAACAGGGTTCCCAACTGTACAATTGATCCAATAAAAGATATCACAAAAAAGCCTGTGCCTATTTTAAATACATTATACACAGCAAATGCTGGGGAAAATCAGAACTTATTGAAACCACAAATAGATAAGCTTTTCAAAATGGTTTCTTAACAGAATCAAGTAGTCAGGATCCAGCTCATCAGCCTCCTCTGTGCTGCAGATAGAGAGCCAACTTGACAGGGCAGATTGGGACTCCCTTGGCACAGGGGCACATTGAAGGGGTGAGAAGCTAGCAAAACTAATTCTGTGCCACCTGCTTCTAGCAGGTGCTCAGGACAGGGGATGTTCTGTGCATGAGATGGGGCACTGTCAATTCTTGCTGTGATATTTGTCCTGTAAAGAGGCTCCCAGAGTGTACCATACACCTTTGGCTGATCTAACTTGTGCCATGCCCCCAGTCAGTCCTTAGGCCTCAGCAGTCTTAAAGGTGGCAAGATGCAACTTAGACTCAGATGGATGCAAGGATCCAACCCAGAGAGCGCGTCTACATGAGGCACTTTATTGCACATTAGACTAATGTGCAGGAAATGTCACCATCTACATGTGCATGGGACTTATTGTGCATTAAATTAATCTAATGCGCCATTTGCTAGTACCAACACATACAGGTACTAGATAAATGGCGCATTAGCTAATGCGCTGTAACACATGTGTAGATACTGACCAGGAGCAATTTGCTGCAGGGTCAGACCTGAACTGATCTCCATGTGGCTGGGAGACAGCTTCCCCTGTAGCTGGCATAGGTCTCCCAGCCACGTGGGGATTTGGATGGATACTGATCCCCATGTGCTGGGGAAACAGCTGCCCCTGGCACAGTTCTCCCCGCCATGTGGGGATCGGGATCAGTCCTGATCCCCTGGCAGCAGGGAAACAGCTGCCCCTGCAGCTGGCACAGCTCTCCCTGCCTGGCAGAGACCAGGACTGACCCCAGTACCCGCTGCCAGTCCTCAGGGGAGCCTGGAGCTCTCCCTTGCTGCTGCAGCGGGGCAGAGCAAGGCAGGGGCAGCCTTGGACTGGGCTGCTCCCATCCAGCGTAATTTGCTCCTAACGGAGGTGCACATGTAGACATGAGCCCAGAAGCGCATTAATAAGCCTGAATTTTCTGTGCAGACAATTCAGGCACAAAAACTGCATGTGTAGATGCACCCAGAGATGTTTTAAAAACTGCTTCTGATTAATAACATGCAAGGCACAATATCAATACAACTGTGCTCTTGAGTCTTCTATTTTAAAAAGATATTGAACATCTTGGAAAATATAACACATACAGGGTCTTGGGGGACAGAAGTGGAGAAGTCAAAGGCAGCGAAGGCACTTTATGCTAACAGCTGGCGTTGTTATAACTCGAGAGCGCACGCTAGAGGAGTGACCATAGAGGACAACTACAGGGCAACAGGCAACAATAAGGAGATGCTAGACTTAACTGAGCATATGGACATATGAACAATTTACTGCAAGGTAAAAAGAAGCAGGGCTTTACAATACACCAGCTGTTCTACAAAAGTGCCTGTGTGCATGGTTTTACCTCAGAGTGAGTGGAAGCCAGACCATCACAGTTTACTCTGTGATTTCATTGAGAACTAAGCTATAGCAATTTAGTTTCCACTTACCATGGAATAAGGGCCCACACACAGAGGTGACACATGGAAAAGCACCCCAAAGTGCCAAGATGTACAACAGGGATACACAAAACCAGACTTGTAGACATGAGAACAAGTCAGAATACATTGGTACACACAAAACACATGTTCCTCCAAAAGAAGACTGTCAGGTCAAAGAAGTGATTACAGTCTAGTCCTGCCAACATATGCCAGACTCCTGCAAAGAGCAGGAAAGATAATTATGTTTTACAAACATTCAAAAGATATCCCACAGCCAAATGGCCCTAGGACTAACCACTCTTGATGATCAGAAAGGAACTCTGAAACATACAACGATGTCATGCTATATAAAATGACAGTCTCCATTAAATGGGAGGTATTGTTGAGGAAAAACCTTTAATGACAAGGAAAGAAAAACTGGACTCTCAAGTTTCCAGTAGGTCTCCTTTGTTCACCCAGGCTTACATCCCACCCAGAACATGTACTGCAAGTAAAGATAACTAGTGACCAAGTGACTGAATGTTAGTCTGCAAAAAATATATATATAAATAGCAGGAAACCCTACTGAACACACGACCTTTGAAAGGCACTGCTGCTCCACATGTTCCTCACTAATGATGTTGGAAAACAAGATATAACATTTGCAAAAAAATCACTATTTTCCCCCCATTAAAATTCCAATGTTGTAAAAAAAATAAATATCTAATTTTCAGTTATTTTCATTTGCTTTATCCTTCATAGTAACACAGACTAGTAAAATAGCACTACAGTAAAATATATTCTACAGAGATCTTTGGCCCCTTTTTGAAGAGAAAAAGTGAGAGTGGGATGTAAGGAATGCCCTGTGCTGACTGTGTGAGGTTAAATGAAATCAAGTCAGTCCCAGGAATAAGGGATACATTTTACAAGCACAGCACTGAAACCTGCATTGAAAATTTCTTCCTCTCTCTCAAAAAAAAGACTACCTATGGGAAGCTAAGCAAAGAAATAAACCCTGAAGTTACCTTGGGAATCTTCCTCCTCCTCCTCCCATTCTGAGGATCTCCCAAGGAGAAGATGGTATCATCTGGGCTGCTGGGAGTAGAGGGGGGGCTGATTTTGGAAGGGGACCCAGTTCCATCACGACTCAGTTTCCGTATGTCTCGCAGTTTGAAACTCCGCCGTTCTGAATTTTGTCGAAAGAAAATGGGTTTGGAAAGTAACTGGGGAAGGAGACAGAACGGAAGAGTGAAAATGAATTGATACAGTGCTTCATCTAACCAGGCATTGCAAGAAACCATTGTAAAAGCACCAATTCCACTAAACACTAAGAAAAAGAGCTGGAGCATTTGGCTAGCAGACTGGCAAGTGTAGCTTATGGCTGGCAATTTCTTGCATGTCCAAGGAGTTTTCCCGACTGTCACAGTTTACACAGGACTATCCTCACAGACAATTAGAGTCCCAGATTTATTTCAGGTCATGACATAACTCAGGGATTGGCTAAAAGGCCTCAGTTTGGGGAGCAAATAATTCCCCAGCTATATGTAATCTACAGATTGGGATCACACAAGAAAAATGCTAACCAGCCAATCAAACACAAACATCTGGGTTAACATTTGCCCTATAGGAACCTAGGAAACTGCCATTCCAGACCAGAACTGTGATCCATCTCATTTACAGCCCAGATTTGTACAGAGGTGGGAACAAAATATTGCAGATAAAGATGCAAGAAACCCCACAGCGGACAGTTATGGAAACCAGTTGTTTTGTAACTCCATCAGTTATTAGTTGTCCAAGTCCAATGGCAGCACAAAAGGCTAGCACATACAATATCAACGTCCAGGTCCTAAATTCCCCACCCATAGGGGTAGAGAGCAGTACAGAAGAAGAGTGGCATTCACTAAGGGAGGCAGGAAAGGGGGAGCCTTTCACATCCTAGAAAGAGCAAATCTAACTGGATAGTGGTTGAAGAAGCTATTTCAACTGGATATAGGATCACTGTGACTAGAGACTTTGAAAGGTAGCAGAGAGAGAGAAGAATCAAAAGACGGAAAATACAGAGGGAGGCCTGCCTTGTTCCCACTAAGAGAATCTCCACTTGCTGTAAACCTTTCCTTCATCCATATCACAGTGTGGGACCAAGAATCAATGGTGTAATGGCACAGCTTACCTTGGCCTCATTATCAGAGTTGGCCAGTGCCTCTGTTTCCCAATCTGGTATGTCACAGGTAAAGCTGGGCCCTTACAAAGCTCAAAGCTCACTCTGGTAACAGCAGGATTTTCAGAAGCTCTCAGCACTGATGCCATCCAGTTCCTATGCCAGTCAGTAGGAGTTTTACCATTACTTGCAATGACAGCAGTGTTAGGCTTGTGCTGAGTCCTTTTGAAAATTGCCAGGCTCTGTTTATACAATGAGCTAATGGGAAGTTAATTAGAAGACATTACAAAGCAGTACCTCTGGGTGATTCTGGCTACATGGGCTTTTCTCAGCAATGGCTCTGTAAGAAAGGCTATTGTCTTTTCTTTCTTTGTACTACAACAGCTCCCAACCAGCCCCAACAAGATCACTGCCTGCAGGCATAATGCACTGTTGTGTAGAGTAGCCCAAGCTAGGTCTGGGTTAGCTCAGACACTAAAAGCAGCACAGCTGCAGTGGCATGATGCTCTGCCTGGACTAACGTACCGTTTCTCAGCAAGGCAACTTAGAGCTAGCTTGGGTATTGCTACATGGTGCTGCCTTGTGGTGTACAGACCACAGACCCGATGGCCATGCCCATCTCCATCTCCTATCCTGAAGAGCTTGTTCTTCTCCCATCTCCCCAAAATGTAAGGGGGGTTAAAGAAGTAGGAGTAAAAATGAGCCCTAAGTTTTGAATTAGAACTTGCTAGACCTTAAATGCTGGAGGCTGCAAATGAGAAAAGAACAGTGGAAAAAAACCCTTCACGCACAGTTCACTCTCCCTTTCACTGTCCATTCCCTCCCTGCCTCTGTGTGACAATGGACACTGGGCAAGATGGTCTGACCCAGTAAATGGCAATTCATATGTTCACAGTTGAAAGAAGGTGATGAAGCTTTTCTTTCTGAAGCCTGGATTCCTCTGCATTTCTCCAGCAATCTAGTGATTTCTCTAGCAATCAGCAAGGCTCTTTCTGAGAAGTCTTCAGGATGACAAGCCCCATATAGACTTTCTCAGTGAGTTCTGGGGTTTACCAGAGACCAAGTTCACACTACAGCTGTGCCTACTCTGACTCCCAGGAAAGGGATTAGCAGTGTTCCAGCATATTTTTCCTGACCCAGGCTAGTGATGATTTTGGTTGTTGTTTGCTTATGGACTCAGCATGGGTCTACACAATTATGATGTTACTTCAGCCCCTTGGTAACTACTTTGATGGGAACTCTATGAAGGGTGAAGTTCGTCCTATGCAGTCCAAAGCCCTCGGCCCTCAGTAAAAGGGGGTAAGCTACCTCATAATCAGAGCAGGGTGACAGAGTGCCCAGAACCAGTTACCACAGAGTAGGTGATCTGCTGCAAGTTACCTTAGCTTGCTTTTCAGTCACTTATTCATGTATGTGGCTGTGCTCCCAGTCCCACATTAAGAGTCTGAGTGGAACATAACTGGTGCACAGGACCCGGCATGGGCCTCTGCACAGAGATGCACTGCACCCCAAGTAGTTATGGTGGATTAGTTAGATACAGATCTATGTTAAAGGTCTATGTTAGCCTATAGATGGAGAAGTCCCTAATTTAGCAAGGGAGGTTTAGTAAGGAAGGAATGTTCTCCTTCTAGGAGAATCAGAAGGAATAGATGTAGCAGCTGTTACTATTAACCAGCCTTTTCAAGAGAAATGCAGAAGGACCTTCCTACTGGAGGTGGTGGCAGCTGAATCTTTCCAGCATTCCCAGAGCCTGCATAAAGGGTTACAGGCTGGCTATGGACAGTGAGCCAATCAAATTACTAGGTCATGACTAGAGATTACTGGAGCATTCCAGTGTCACTTTAAAGGTGGATGGTGGGGCTTGCATTACATAGTAGTAAATGACAGCCTTAATTTAGCACCAGCAAAAGCATAAGCGACGCGTAGGGGGGGCACCCTGACAGGGCCATCCCCGCCGCCGACACCGCCAGCGGCATCTGCAGATGCTCACCAGCTCCAGCCTTGCTGCTGATGCCGCCAATGCTGCAAGTGGCATCTGCAGATACCCACCAGCTGCTGGTGGCATCTGCAGGAGCTCGCCAACTCTGCCCCCGCTGCCGACACCGCAGGCGGTGTCTGCAGATGCTTGCCAGCTCCAGCCCCACCACCAATGCCGCCGGTGGCATCTGCAGGTGCCCCCCCAGACATAGGAGGCACCAGTCGCCCGGGAGCAAATGTGTTGGAACACTGGCCCAAGCAAATCACAAAGCAGCCCAGAACTCTTCATAGCTCTGCCAGTGCTCTTCAGCCTAAATGGCAGCACCGCTCTATACTTCTGAAATGAGAAGTATAAACAGAGACTGCCAGCCACTGGAGATTCACCATACACCTGTGCCCAAATCAGAACCCCAATTATAACCATCCCTAAACTGGGGGGAAGTGTGGAATTTCATTTCTGGATCCCTCTCTCATAGTTTGGTCCTTGTTTGACCACTGTAAGAACTAGGATCAAACCATAACTCATTTTTACTTGGAACATAGTGGGGGCATCTACACATGCACTTTACTGCAGTTGATTAATTAGGTCCACAATAAAGCATCACTGTCTACACATGCAGTGCTATTAGGCTGCAATAAAGTAATTAACTCTGCTGTCAGATAGTACTGCCCAACACAAGTACTATCGTATGGCAGAGTTATTTAATGCACCACAATGCAAGTGTTGATGGTGACCAGGGCTGGCTGGGGAATGAGGGTGCTACAGTGTAGGGGCTGTCTGCTGGCACCCTCATGCCCCAGCCAGCTCCTCTGCAGCATGCTGAGACAATGCAATGCAGCTCTGGCTGGCAGGCTGGCCCCCTGGATCCCCTGCCAACTAGGGATGCACCACCCCGGCTCAGCATGCTGCAGTCCCAGACGCATGTGCAAATGCTGTGCCAGGGAGCAATAAACTCTGGCGAAAACTGCCCCAGACTTTATTCAGACACACTCATTGCACATGCAGATGTACCCACTAAGAGTTTGAGCCCAGTTTTCCAGAGAAGACCAACATATTATCCCAGTGCACTGTCACAGCCTTCCTCATCTCAGTGCATGAGCAAGTTTCCATCTTGGTCAAGATCCAACAGCTGCTCTTCATTTTGTAATCTGTTTTGTAATCTGTTATGCATACCCCTGTTCTCCTCCAAATGGCATGCATGGAAGGGGCTCTGCTGGGAACACAAAGTGATATATGAAAAAGATCAAAACAGGATGCTGTCTAACATGACCCCTGGTGACGGGACACTTCTGTTCTTGTGATGCAGCACCAAAGTGGTACACGTCGTCCTAGCTCCCACTATTAAGTGAATTCTGGATGCATGAGACCTACATGCTGCTCAGGTATTAGCCCAATTGTGAGAAGAATGAAATCAGCATTATACCAAAAGGTGGACTCAGGAAATCCTGTGCTCATGGGCCTCAGCTCCCCATAGTCTGCCTCTATCTCAGTAGCTAAGATATGAAGTAGGAAATCCTGCCCAGTTAAATTTGATGGCAAGACACCATTGACCTCAGTGGCAGTCAGGATTTAACGCAAATCCTTTTGGGAACTGGATATTTGAGTCATGCTGGCTGTACAAGATACCTTGGTGGGGGTTCCAGGAACTGATGAGGTGGGGGATGCTGGAAAGGTCAGGACACATTTCTTTCCTAGACAGCGGCTATTAGTCTCAATGTCTTCATAGGGGTTTTCCTTCAAAGGCGGATCTGCAGCAACAAATCACAAGTGCTAAGTAAGAAACACAAAAAATCCTTGAAGTTGGCCATAAAATCTCTACTGGGATCCTCTGGCCTTTCCTTAGTCTGCTATAAAGACTTGCTCTCAAACATTCTTGCACTCACTTCCCTCTCTCCAGCTCAGGGAATCCAGCTGGTTACTGGATCATGTCCAAACTCTGACACAGTTATCTATCACCGCAGATTCAGGCCACAGGGATTAGAGAGGGAAAAGACCCATTACACCCTCAAATTCAGCCCTATGCTGTTGGAGACAAGTTTTACTTGCCCCACGTGCCTCTGGTTCTGGGAGACACCATAAAAGGTTGGACCAGAAAGGGCTACAGCAAGAGCACATACTCATGGAGCAGTCACTTCTAGATCTGGCTCTGCAGGTGGCACATGGTGTAGTTCTACCTGGCCATAGCAACAATGGCAGTGGGGTGAATGTAATATAATTATAAAGACCCAATTGATTAATAACATATGAATTAATACAATTAGTGTTTATACTACAATATTAGTAATATGTTTATATTAGTTTTTTACATGGGGAGCTGCTAAATTTTGAAAAGTTTTGGATGAGTGCCTTGAGTCTAAAAAGGTGGAGAATCACTGGACTAGGCAATGCCTAATCCCTGGCCTGGTGGTTAGAGCACTTTGCCATGAAGCAGGAGATAGAGACCTGGTTGAGGAGGTCTAAACCAAGGTCTCCTGTTCCCTGGCCAAGAGCTGCTGGCCTCAGGAGGCAGGAACTGCAGATTTATTTTTGAACCCATACATCTGTGTTCCCTGTCTGCTCTATGTAGCAACCTATTGTACCAGAGTCCAACGTGCGGAGGGAAAGCAGCTGAAGTCATCATACAAGAACACAACAGAAAAGACTTCTCTTGCCTCAGTCTTTGTTACTATGATTTTGTGTGTGACTCACTCCTAAAGCTGCTTGCAGACGTTGGAAAAGAAAAACAAAAATGCTCCTACGCCAAGCCCAGCGCATGCCCAGAAGAGGCAGCGCATTCATTCAATCTGGCTTTGCAGCAAACTGATAGATTGGGGGTTTTGGTGGGGATTTTTGGCGCTTTTGTCCTATAGCTGATTGAATCAGCTATTAGATAAAGGTGTCAAAAAGTCCTGCTGAAGGGCCTGATCTATACAGATGCTGCAAAGCTGGGTTGAACTAATGCACTGCTTCTTCCAGTAAAGCACAGTTTTTGGGAGGTTTTTTACACATCTGCAAGCAGCTCTACTAGTGTCTGAATTCACCAACCTGAGGGAGGTAGAAATTCTCCTGATTGTGGCAGTGGCAAAGAAAGCCATGGGTGAACATGCTGGAGAGACACCCATTTCTATCCCTGAACTACAGACCTTGTTTTGGAGGTGGGTTTTCAATGAAGAGAAGTTAGTTCAATAGTACGTCTCTGAACAGCATTGAAAACACTTGAATTAGTCCTTGAGACAAGTGGCAATGCAGGTCTCCTTTTGCTACCAATGTGGTTTTCAGTGTTCGGCACCATGTCTGGGATATACAGTTTTACCCACCACAACCTGTAAACCCTTCCTCCTGACTGTTCTATGCTGAATTTCAGGACTCCCAGTAAACAGTGCTGGATGGAATACAAGAATAGTGGGATGGAAAACTAAGTGACATGTAGACAGTTCTAGTACTGAGAGCAATAAAATGTGTGCATGAGCATGTGAGTGTGTGCATATGTGTGTGTTTGGGTTCACCTTCTTTGGGTTACTGCTAGCATTCTGTGGTAGCAGGAAGGGCTGAACTATTAAAAACTACCCCTCCTTCCTAGCCTTGTCTACTGGTGATGTTTTCTAATTGTTGATGTTTATCCTTGGTGAAGTCTCCCAGCTTGTGGTTTGGTGAAATATAAAATTGTAGCTTTGTTGCAGACATCCCTATCAGCTCTTTCCTCCTCTACACAGCATGAAAACAGCCCCAGGGCTGCACGGGTCAATTAAAGATCATTAGCTACAGACAGAGCTGGGCAGAGCCTAAGTGCACAGAAAAGAAACAAAACCCCAAGTGTGTCCCATTTGCTATTATCAATAACCCACTTCCCTCTAACCTTTCCAATCCAAAGCTTTCAGGGGTAGGAATTTCAGCATGGTGTTCGAGTTCTTTGCAAGTGTGGGGAGAGGGGCATAGTCTTACATGAATGGAGAGATTTGCCAGTACGTTAGCCCTGTAATGCTACCCTTGTTATTCCAGCTGGCAGGGTGACCCTTCTATAGTCGTTCTGAACGGTAGAAAAATCAGCAGCTGCTAAGGCATTCTGTATCCCTTTGGCCCCAAAACCAGCAGGGGTAAGAAGGCAAATGTGGGCCCCCTAACTTGTACCAAAGTCAGACAGTTTTAAAAATGTACATCAAACACTGTCCTCTTCTTACCTATGACAGCCCTGGACATTGCCTTTTGGGATTCAGTCTAATGTTCTTTGTGAGACCTCTCTAACCAGCCAGAGTCTGGATCCAAACAGAAGTATCCTGCTTTTTCCCGAGAACCTGTGATTAACACCCACCCCCACCATATGAACCAACCTTTTTGGATATAGCAGCACCTGTTCCCTTCCTATCCTAGTGTGAAGAAGTTCACTTAACATCTTTCCTTGCAGAATAAAATTCAAAAGTTGGGTCCCAAAAATCCTCTGGCTAATTTTTGAGGCATTAGGTTTTATTCCATTTTGCTTCCTCCTTGCCAGTGCACCCATAGCAAATAAATATACTTTCTTCAGACACCCCAAAGAGTGTGACATGTACTTATTGTTGACCACAAACCTTTCTAGTTTTTCAGCCCCCCGCCCCAAAAGGTCCTACCTAGAATATCTTCATAGACGTTTTCCTCTGATAAAGTGCGTGTGAGGGCCAGCTTGGTCTGAGCATACCAATCCACCCGGCCATTCTCGGAGGACGACTGTAGCAAGTCTTCAAATTCATAAGACTTCCTGTGCCATTGTGGGGGAAAGGAAACAGAATTGTGATATAGACAAACAGCTTCTAGAAGCCCATTAAATCAATTTCATTGGCTAATCTCCAGCATGTCATGTAGCCAGCAGAATGAAGAACCTGCTTTAGAGACCCCCTCTTTAGCATGTGAAGCAATGAGGACACTGTTTTTCATGAGAGTGACAGTAGTCAGCAAATGATAGGTGCAATGGATTATTCATCTTGTAATGGGTATGACACAGGTGCAAGACACTATGCGGGACCTTGTGAAATAAGAAGTAGTACCTTACTGAACTAGTAATCCTATTCATCTCAGGCCCTACTGACTATGTGGAAAAATATGCCTCTTAGGAACGGTGTAGGACAGCAATAATCACACACTGAACCACAAAGGGAACACGAAAGAAAAACAATGGAGTGTCCTCTCCAATCAAGCATGGAAAGGTTTCGTCTCCTTCCCTCTTCCAGTCCAAATGAAGTCAGGGATTTTTATTTTTAAAATAGATCCTTTACTGAGGGTGGAATCAAAGGAGGCAGGAGATCCCCCACTTACAAAATATTTGTAGTTACAGCTAAGGAAAAAATTCTCCAGCAAGGATTGAGCAAAAAGGAACAGACCTCATTTGAAAGGGCAGTTGAATTCTGAAGAGTCACTCTGTGAAAATGGCATGGTAAGGACTCATGTTCAATCGTCTCTCAAGGACTCCTGATCAGCATTGCTCAGTTTGCAAGTGAACAGACTGCCAGATTGAAAAAAAGGTGTGACTGTACACTGCATATCACCAGAAATTCACCCTGGGATCAGAAAGTCAAGCTAGAATCATTTGTTCTTGCACACTATCACTAGTGATGGGATCTCCAAGCCAAAGTCTGGCCTCACTTGCCCCAGTGAATTACTTTTGGCCTTCAGCAGGCTTGCAGAGGTGTGACTGAGAGCACAAGATGGCTGGCAATGGTGCCTTAGTTCACTTTCAGTTCCCAGGGTAAATGTAGGAAGCTGTGAGAAAGCCAGCTTTTTATTTTATGAACAAAGTCAAGACATGGACCCTGATGAGATGTCATTTCTGTGGAACCCTCTTTCAGTAGAACAGTACCTCAAAGGCAAATTAATGAAGAGCTCCAACCCCAGCATTAGTGAAATAACAAATACCTGTGGTCAGCATTGTTCTTATGTTTCCCATTCCACAGTCTTCTGCTGACAGCTGAAGGAGGAGGAGAAGAGGGAAGAGGAGGGGGAGGTATGGATGGCAGAGGGGGCAAGTTTCTCTTATTTCTAGCTCCTGGAGTCCAGCCCTCTTCCCCCTCATGTTTAAAAGTCCGTCGGGGCTTTGGCAAGGGGTTGATGAAGGGTTTCTTCTCTGGTGCTCCCGGCTCTGTGTATACATTCTCCACACTGTGGTCTTTGCATTTCACTTTAGATGGTTTTACCTCTTCTAGAGTACCAAAAATTGGCTCACTGCCTTCCGAGTCCAAGCTGAGAAGCCCCTTATTGAGTTCAGAACCACATATGCCCTCCTGGCCCTCTGAAGGAATCTGTCCCTCAAATACCTTCTCTGGCAGACAGTGTGGGGAATAGTAGGTACCTGGTAACTGAGGCTGCAGCTCTGCTGACCCTTCCTTCAAGGCCTGCTCCAACTTCTTCACCTGATTCAGTACTGAAAGGTTCTCTTTCTGGACCTCCCACTTACCACCTTTTACCTCCTTGCATTTTCCAACACTGGCATCAACTTCCTCTTCCTTCTCCTTCAGTTCTACCTTCCTCTCCACTCCTTGTCCTGTACCCTTTGGAGTGCCCACTCTCCTTTCATTCTCTTTTGCCATCCCTTTGCATTCCAGTTCCCAGTTTACAAGCCTCTTGGTGTCTACTTTCCGATTCACCAAAACTTCCCCACTCATCTTTTCCACCACACATGATGTCTTCTGCTCCTCTTTCACTCCTGGCTCATCTTCCTTCCATGCAACCACAGGAGAGGGTGTTTCTTTTTTCCCTTCCCATTCAGAAATCTTGTCCTTGATGCTGAAGGACTTATTCCTGAAACCAACTTTTCCAGATGACCATGAGTTCTGAGTGCCTCTAATTTGCTTCCTTATGATTTTGCTGTTTTCTTTGACACTGAGATCCACAGATGGGTCACTGATGATCATTTTGGGACTCAGCATATTCTGCTGAAAGCAGTCTAGCTTTGGATTCAGGATCAAGTTCTCCAGTGCTGTCAATGGGTTTTTCAGCACAGAAGAAACTTTTTCAGCTTTAGGTTCCAGATGCAGAGTGATGTTGGCTCCTTCAGAAGAGTCTTTATTGGCACACCTGAATGAAAGTCTTTCTAATTCTTCCCCAGCAATGTTATTGTTTTCCCTTAATACCTTGATCCTACACAGAAAAGACAAAAAAAGAAGCATTACTTTCTGTTGGTCATTAGTTCATCAGCTCTATACACTCTGCCCAGAAAGGTGAGGTCAGATGGGATGCTTGGGCTGATTGTTGATAGTCTTGCTGCAAGGCTTTCTCTGGGGATTGTCCTTGTCTCCTCTACTTTCCTCCTGAAACAAAGCCCAAGTTCGGCACAAGACCTACCTATTGACCTATACTCCACTCTAACGGTGGAGATGATTGCAGGTGTGTGAATTTATAGTTTTGGATTACGTGTATTGATATCGACAGTACATCAAATTTGCATGTATGTCGGTATTTTTAAATGACTAGTAGAATTTTTATGCACTTAGAACATTAGAGAGGTATACTGACAGATAAACCAAATGGATACTAGCTTACTAGACCACAGGTAGCCAACATGTTGTACAGGTGCCTTAAATGGCATGGGCAGACAGTGAGCGGCATATGGCAGGTTGGGGAGGGGACAGGCAGCACAATAGTAGGTAAGGCAGGGAGCATAAAGCAGGGCACCAAAGCAGGAAGCACAGGGCAGAAAGCAGAGCAACAAATCAGGGAGCACAGGGCAGGGTGCAGAAAGCAGAGCAGCAGATTGGGCAAGGGAAAGGGATTGGAGTGGCACTCAGGAAAGGTGTGACACTAATTTGTGGCAGTCCTGCCAAAAAGGTTGGCCCCCAGTGTATTAGACCGTAGCTACCAAAGAGATGAGTAGATTAGAAGGCTAACAGCATACTGGGCTGCGTTAGTAGGAGCATTACCAGCAGACTGAGGGAAGTAATTACTCTGCTCTATTCTGCAATGGTGAGGTCACATCTGGAGGACTGTGTCTAATTTTGGGTTCCCTGCTATAGAAAGGATGTGGACAAGTTGGAGAGAGTCCAGCGACAAGCAACGAAAATGGTTAGGGGGCTGGGGCACATAACTTCCGAGGAGAGGCTGAGGGAACTGGGCTTATTTAGTTTGCAGAAGAGAAGACTGAGAGGGGATTTAATAGCAGCCTTCAACTACCTGGAGGGGGGTTCCAAAAAGAATGGAGCTGGACTGCTTTCAGTGGCAACAGATGACAGAACAAGAAGCAATGGTCTCAAGTTGCAGCAAGAGAGGTTTAGGTTGGATATTAGGAAAAGCTCTCTCACTAGGAGGGTAGAGAAGCACTGGAACAGGTTACCTAGAGAGGTGGTGGAATCTCTGTCCTTGGAGGTTTTTAAGGCCCAGCTAGAGAGAGCCCTGGCTGGAATGATCTAGTTAGGGGTGGTCCTGCTTTGAGCAGGGGGTTGGACTAGATGACCTCCTGAGGTCCCTACCAAGCCTAATTTCCTATGATCCTGTGATTAGGGATGTTGGCAATATTCCCCTAGAGTCTACTCAGCACTTCTAAGTAGTCTAACAAGGCCACTGGCTGAAAACTTAAGTCAGCAATCTTCAAACTGGAAGTAAAAGTGAGAAATTAGCCACTGGAACAGATTAAGGACTGTGATAAATACTCCATCATTTGGAGTCTGTACATCAGGACTGGATGTTGTTTCAAAAGATGGGCCCTAATCCAACTCAATACAACAATTGTTGGGTGAAATGTTACGGCTTCTACCAGGTTGTCAGTCCACACAATCACACGGGTGGTCAGTCCACATGATCACAAGGATCTCTTCTGACTTTGAGATGTAGGAAATAGAAGGAAGAACCTAGAGTGACACCTTTCTCAACAGTGTTACTCTCTCAGGCCTTTTCCAAATGTATATTAGTATAATAATATTACACCTTTATGTTTGGTAATTATTCCTAAAGCAGTAAACATTGAGGGGCTTCCAAAGAGTCCATACTAGACACTACAAATGAACACAGAGACAGCCCCTGCCCCACAAAGCACACAACCTAGGACTTAGACAATTGGACCAACATTGTCATAGCAAGGGATAGAACTACTTAATTACTATTAATTAATTATTTGATGAGCCCAAAAATTTATATGGACTCATCAAATAAACATGTCCTTCTAACAGCACATTTCACCCAAGGATTTCAAAGTGCTTCCATCAACATTCAGGGTGCTGTAGCTGGACAGATAGGGCCGTTATCTACATTACTAAATTATGAGGCCACAGCAAAGCTGGCCAGGGGGAGAGGTGGATAAAAAGATCACATCCTGTAGCTGATGTTGCTCTGCCAGCAAAACCCCTGGCATGAACATAGTACTGCCTACAGAAGATGACTTCTGCCAGCAAAGATTCTGATGTTCAGGGGAGCTGGTGCACTTCCCATGAAAGAAAAACACCTTCTGCCAGCAGAGCTGTATCCACAGTAAGGGCTGGGCCTGGTCCCCTTCAGCAGTTAAAGCAGCAGCAGCAGCAGCAGCAGCAGCAGCAGCAGCAGCAGCACCATAGTGGTAATATAACATAACATTTACATTTAACAAAACTCTAAGCACTGCAAAGCATGCTCAAAAGCAGGCACCATGATAACTAAATCAATGTCAAATTAATTTACTTATATGGGTGCAAACTACTAAGATTGAACCAACTGAAACCTACCCACTAAGTGCATCCATGCTAGGAGACAGCAGCAATGCAAATACATTCATTTTAGATTCACTGGTACAAAAGGACATGAACAGACCGCCCCTGAGTTTCATGCTGGTGCAGTGGTTGTGTAGGCAAGCCTGATAGCCACTGTGTATCCAGCTGTAGCTCACACCCAGCCTGGGAATGTAGAATCTCTGGGTGTTTTTACATGCACTCTGGGGTGGGGTGGGGTGGGGTGGGGTGGGGTGAGTCTAATGAGCTTTAGTTAAAGCATCCCTGCCACCATTTTGAAGCCTGGGGACACTGATACATGAGATGTGGAGGCTGCTAGAGCACACTAACTGGCATACTCCAGCAGTCTTGATTAATTGAGTCTGCTCTGACACACTGTAATTACAGCACATCAGAGCAACCTCCCCACATGACTACAGGCACCCTCTTTTACTAAAGGGAAGGGTGATACTGGCCAGGTTCACTGTTCCTGAGTCTCAGGGGCCCTTACATTTTGCCTGTTTTGGTACAAGGGAGCTCAGTGTAATGGCTGAGGCAAACTATGCCTCTAACTGTGTGGACCCTCCCAGTGTAGTAGAGCATGGTGGTATTCTCAGTGGTTAAAAGGCTTATATCAAAATGTGGTGCTTAAATACACAACCTGAGGGTCTACAGGCAGAGTGTGACAAGCTGGGAAGTACTGATGCTGGATACAAGTTTTAGGGCAGTGGTTTTCAAATTTCTGTGGTTACATACCCCTTTATCTGCACCTGCAAAATGTTGCTGCTTGTACCCCCAACACCTGATGCATCTCTGAATAGGAAAGTGTTGGTGCCAACACCAATTCATGGCAACACCATTACTCACTGCACCTTGCTGAATAAGTAGCTCTGCTGTCATTAACATTTAGGCATGTATTACCCCTTGGCAAGGCATTGCATAACCCATTAGACGTGTATGTGTACCCCAGTTTGAAAATCTGTGTGTTCGTATGTGACAGAAAGTAGGCCAATGAAAAGTCATGATACACTCTTCCCCTCATGGGGAAAAATAAAAAGAAGAACATAGGACTTTTCACCTCTCAAGAGATCGGCAGACACTGTTTTCAGATTTGCTGCTCACGTCGCCTGCCTCGCTAGCTGTCATCATGTCAGCACCTGGCATGGTGATGGTTCACCTGCGGAGGTCAAAGCAACACACAAATAATTAGCGGTATCATTGCATGTTTGAATATAGGAAACCTCTCATTTCCCTCCTCCATTCAACACACCTGCAAAACCTGCCCCTAGAATTCCAGCTAGGTAACAGCAGCAGGAAGCCATGCAGGTCCCTGTCTTAACTTACTTATCTGTAAAATGGGGATGACAATGCTTACCTCAACTCCCTGTTAGGGGTATGGTAACGTTTTTTGGAGTTTTGAGTCAGAGATGGTCTTTTACTCTGTATTTGTAAAGTGTCTTGCACAATGGGGGCCCGTTCAGGGTTACTCTTTAGGCACTACTGCAACAAACACAATTCATAATAACTAGCCAATGTCTGTACAGTGAGTTGAACATATACTACGCTATATAACTGTTAGCTATCACTGCTATTATCATAGCCCTAGGGTATCTGCCTTCTCCCACGAGACAGTAAAAATGACTTAACAAATAAAACTAACCCTGTAGTTACTCTGATCAATGGAATTAATCTGTCTCTGGCTCATAAGGCCATGGGATGTGCCGCATTATTGGTCTCCTAGTTAATACCAAGGTATATTGCTTATGACACTAAAGGTGGACTAAAACTCCTGGTTACCTAATGTATTTTCAGATCAGTGGGACATTTTAGATTATTGCTCATTTCCTTTGTAGGGATTTAAGGGGGGAACTTCACCCGGGTACCTCCACTAAAAACAATGGGATTCCACTCAGGATGGATGTGGTCCTACAGCTGCATAAGTTGCTTTGGTCGGTGCTCACTGATCTTTGCTTGGGGAGCTCTATTCTTTGTGGGGTAGCATCAGTCTCTCTTCTTTGAGCAGGTTTGTCTCACAACACAACAGATTTTTCTTCCTTTTGTAGTGGCCTGAAAAATCAGCTCTGGGTCCTTAAGGAACAACCCACTTTACAGGGCATTCTCACTCCTTCTCAGGAGCGCACTATCTGCAGCGATTGAAAAGCATTTCAATGAGAGGAAAGAGGTCATTGTCTCTTACACAATACTTTGAAAAACTCAAAGCCTCTGGAGTCTGTCCACTTGACTGAACACTTCGATGCTACTCTGCCATGCCTGGAGTTTGGCAGCCCCAGCAAGTACCTCGGGAAAGTTAGTAGTTCCTACTTTAAAAAAAAAAGAATATATAAAAGGATCTCTCATTTCCATGCACCAAGCATTTTGAGGGAGAGAGAAATAGGAATAATTCAGGCTTGTTCATTCTGAATTTTCTTTCCTTCTTTTCACCCCACACTGGCACCGTTTCTAAGATGAGGAGTGAACTCAGGGTCAACTCAATGTGTGCACATTCAAGGCAGTTTATTGCTAACCATTTAGCCAACTCTATCCCCTGGACAATAAGCCCCTCTACTTCTCTTCCTCATTAGTATCTGGAACAACACCCAGTTCACTTCCAAACACAGAGCAACTTTGCAAAATTGTCAGGAAAATTTACCAGCCCTAGGAGCATGATCTATTCACCCACCCATTAACTGTTATGATTCAGGATAATGAAAAACTAATGACATTCACTCCCTGTCCAAAGAATGACTCACCCAGGCTATTGGATGAGTAAATTTTTGCATAGCTGTAACTAAGATTTTCACTTGCTGTAGAATATAAATTTGTGTTCTGTGCTTATGCAGTGCCGAGCACAACTGTGTTCTGTGGGTACAGTGCCTAGCTACTGCCATATATAACAAATAACAACCACACCTGTAGTAATAGTAGCAATAGAAGAGGATGACTGACTGTATCTAACACCTTAATTCATTCAGCATTCTAGAGATTCTCTTGTGGCAAACTCTGAAGTCTATTCCCAGATGCAAGCAACTTCTTACCCAATAAATTCAGACTTGGAAGATTTGCTAAAAGACCCCTGGCAAATCAGGACAAAATGAGCATTCAGGCACAAACAGATGTGCAGTAACATTCAAAGTGCAAGGCAAAGCACATGTTGGATACCTCTGGACAGATCTACACGTTCATTAATGAGCAGTGGTAACTGCGCATTTAATTTAGTACTTGTATAAGCAAATACTAAATGAATGTGCAGTAACTGGAGTTACTGTGCAGTAGCGCTGGTGAACGCCTTTTAAGTGATGCTACTTTGCAGTATTATTAGGCTACTGCGCTGTTAGCATCTCATGTAGACATGCACTCTGTTGTTAATGGGGCCACCATGTGCAGCTTCCTGAACCAAACCACAATCATGGGAAGTAACATCATAAAATACACAGAGGAAGCTGAGACAGTATTCACAGAAAATAAGCTTACTCTGTTGATAAAGGTGGGCCACACTGGTTATTAGTCCTGTTATGTCCTAAAGAACTGTCCAAAATGGAATAGAAAAGTGTAATAGAATAGAATAGAATAGAATAGAAAGGTGAATCCACAATGCAGTATAGTACCTACTATGAAGAGAAAATGGGCACATCCAGGTTTGCAAAGACCTACGGAGATTCACTGGAGCAATAAGAACAGAAAGACCCATCATTCCTCCCGCAGAAGAGATAATCTGGCAATTTTACTGGAGAATGGTTTTATACTTAGTAGATGCAACTTATGGATTGTGGCTAGTTCCCGTCTCCTCTGGCAATGACCAGCTGACCAGTTTTGGAACGTCACTCAAAAAAGTATTGCTTTCAGTGCGTACAGTTAGCACAACAAGCAAACTAGAAGTCTTACAGAGGAAAATAAGCAAAACTCTGTAAGGCTCACGGGGATTTAATTTAATTTATAAGCAGTCAGGAAGAACATAACAGCAATCTGGCACCTTTGGCCAGCACTACAGTCACTTTCATTATAAAACAAAAGCCAAGGAGAGAATATTCAAACCCGCCATGACATGGCAGGACCCCAAAGGAGTGAACTCAGAAGTATTCCATCGATTTATGACTGGGACGCCGGCCTATCACAGCCCATAAATTTCCAGAAGAGAGGCAAGCTGTCAAGCCCCAGTTGGAGACTCACCATTTGAATACGCTCAGGAATCTATGCCATTGTTTTGTCCAACAATGCAGCCATCTGATGCCATTTTCTAGCTAATCAAGTGAAGGAATGACACAAGAGGGACAGGGAAGAACAGAAGAAGGGAGGAGCTCTCAAACCTATTGACTAGACTGTGGGAAGGATGCAGCCTCAGAGCAGAAGGCTGTCCTCATATCTTCTGCATGCACAAGACTTCACAATTCCCAGGGTCATGTGATAGGAACTTCCTGCTGCCAAAAAGAGTGAGACCTGCCATGACCTCTCTCTTTCAAACAGAGTTCCTGCCTGCTTTGTGTTTGCAAAAGAGGCGCTTGTTTACTGATCCATCGTTGGCATGCAGGAAATGGCCTTGAAATGAGCTGTAATCATCCGTCCCCAGCAGTAGTTGTTTGGTTTTCTTCTAATTTAAGTTTTCCTCTTTCCCTTCTTCCCACCCCCCACTCAAAACACAGTAGTAAAATAAAGCACATGTTTCTGCCTAAGGATGGTTGACATGATAGGGAGATAGGGACTGGTCACGTCAAAGGTGAAGAGTGATTTTGGATGCTTTAGGTTTCAGATGCCCAGCAGGAGATATCTTAAGAGGAATCTGATTTTCAAAAATAGCTAAGAACCCACCTGCTGAAAAATCAGGCCTGGCTGCCTGGCCTTAACAGTAAAACTCTCAAAACAAGCAGACCCCAAATCACTGGAGAAGCAAGGGATGTTTTGGCGTTATTGTTTGCTGGACCAACTGTATAGTTGGAAGAGATGTTAAAAGAAGCTTTTAGGCACAAAGTGCCCTTCCTCAGCTTATCTAAGATCTCGACCAAATATACAGTTGGTCCAACAAAAGATATCCTCAAAATAACCTGCTTCTTGCACATTTTGTGGACTATCATAGCTACCACAATACTCCAACCCAAAATCACTAGTCGCTTTTGAAAATTTACCTGGAACATATGCAAAGCTGTACTAAGTTACACTGTGGAGGCTTTTACCTGGCCTCACCTCACTGGATGCCAGAAAACAGAACTGACAGTGAACCACTGAGGGGTGGTGGGGGAGCGAGTTGTTTCAGCCATTATTGACAAGGTCAGTGCTGCAGTAAATTTCTGATTTGTTAGCCATTCCCTTTTGTCTGACAGGGGTAATGGGACTAGTAACTGGATGTGTGAATTTTCACCATGCAGCCATGTTTCATGATGAGAAATCATCACCATCTTTTGAGTTGCCTCTATAAAACGACCAAGTATTATTTCAGTCTGGTATTTTTGTGGGCAAGTCTATACATCACAAACACTAGAACAACGGCTTACTTGCCAAGTAGCATCCATCAAGGGCACAGACAGGATGGGCCTTGAGATCTGGCAACTTTCTTATCCCTACAGGATAGAGAAATCTTTAAGAGGATGATGTGCAAAACTTCTCCCGGAAGAGCAGGGACCCACTTTCTGCATCTGTCTAAGCACTTTTCCAGAGAGAACAGGACAAGTCTAATGGCACAAGCCATGAAAACAACAAAAATCAAATACTTTTAGTCACTGTATCCAGTACGGTCCCAGTGTTTCTAAATCACAAACATGATCAGGGGATCACAATATGCCTTTCTAGGTCTTTCCTTTGCTATGCCACTTAAGATCTAATGAAGAAAACACATCCCACATACAACCTTATCACCTGGAGATGGTCACTTTGTGCTGAGTCTTGGCCATCTGGAAACTGTAAGGGTGTCAGCCACCAGCATGCTGGAGGCATAACTTAGCTATAAGTATTTAGGCACAGGGCCTGACTTCTTTGTTCTGTGTTTGTACTACAACAAGCATAAAAATGGCATCCAAGTCCATTAGTGGGGCTCCTAGGCACTGCCACCACATAAAGAAACAATGGTAATTATCAATATTGGAATCACCAGAAAGACCCCAAGGACCTTCACTTGTTCATTTGCAGAAACTCTTGCCGAAAGGAGGTAAAACCTGAAGGGATCAGAGGGAGGATCCTTGGTTTTTCTTCCAGGATGCTCACAAATGTTCTCTCTCATTTGTTTCTTTACATCTGAAGACACAACAATGCCTTATTCAGGTCTCCAAGATGCACCCATACACAAAACAGGTACATAGCCCTTCTGAATGTTAAAGTGCACTAAGGTGCAACTAATGTAACGTACAGACAGCAACACCCATTAGACAAAAATGCATATATATTATACACATATAAAGAGGAGGAAGGATGCCAACAAGACAAAATACTAACAGGAAGATCATGATCAGGGCTGAACCGACAGTTGGAAACTTTAATCCTAACCCCTTCCACCTCCACCCCTCACTCTATTTAGATTTTATTTCCCTCTAAGGGAAAAGGGAAGCATATGTACACAGTCATCTTCATGGCCTGCGTGCAGGATTGCAGCACTCAGCTGAATCTTGTTGTTATGTGGAGTTGTGCGCGCCAAAGGCAGAGAATTCATTTCCTGTGATCTAAATAGCAGCTCGACCTATATTGTGTCAAATCACAATGGAACAGAGAGGAAGTCTTTGGCATAATGCCCCTGGTGCACCAAAGGTAAGCAGAGTCAGAGAGGAGGGCCATAGGAGGAAGACCTAAGAGAGAAACTCCCACGACTGAGTGGTAGCTCTCCACAGAAAGCAACTGCTGGCCCTAGAGGCCCAGTGCTGCCCTGCTCTGTAGGAAAACCTGGTTAATGATGATCTCACTCACAAAGAGATACCAGAAATTATTTAGGGCAGAGGCACATGCTTCATCAAGGGTGGGATAGTGCGGGTTCCCCATCACTTGATCACAGGACAGTCCTCATGATTGTAATAAGACCCACCATCTACTGTAATATGAGCTTTCGATCCAGCCCCTAGTCATCAATAGGTCACCCCCAGAAGTACATGTGTGGGGTCTCTGAACCACCTTTACCAGTCGTGCAACTAGGGAGAAGGTGACCAAGCAGAGCACCTGCCTCAGGTGCTGACTCAGAGGGGGCACCAGAGTGGCACCCCCAGGCACGTTTGCTACAGTGGCCACAACCCAGCCATAGGAGCCAGGCAGCTGTTGCCCCCCACTGCAGCTGATGTACAGCCAGCTTTTGTCTCCTCGGCACCCTGCCCAGGGCCTGGCAGGAGCTTGCTACTCCTCTGACCACCACTTCTACCTCTCTGCCATTCAGCCTTCCCGGCCCGGTGTTATGGTAACCTTCAACCTGGCCTAACAGGGGCACCCTCTTGAGACCAGCCATGCTTTTCTAAGCATTGGCCCCCATAAAGTTATTTGAGGGCAAATGAAAGCATTTGCTTTCTTCCATAATCTAAGTGGGATATAAAGGGGTTTGGGGTGACTGCACCCGAAAGCTTGCTAAGAACTTTTTTTCCGACTACTCAGTTGGTCTAATAAAAGATATCACATCTACTCAAAGGACCTTTCCTGCTTTGGATGTAAAGCACTCTCAGCTACTGCTAGCCAGGGAGATTCAAGAAACCACTGGTAGGACTTTTCCTGTTATTACATTTTTAAGGGACCTTAATTGTAAGAACTAACTGAAAGGCATAAGTGGAAAAAACCTGGATGAAATAACACAACAGATGTTCCTGCAAAAAAGTCCAGAGCTGGCTCTCCAGGGTCATTAATCCTGGGTTCCTCCTGTCTAGGATTGCTCTGTTTCACCCTAGACTATATCTCTTCCCTTAGGGTTGATGCATATTTTACTTCAGTGTTTTCATAAGCAAGTCTTTTCATGTGTCTACACTTGCTCTGTTTGCAACTCAATCCCATAAGAGTGGAACCAAAGTACGTTAATATTATTCACACACATACTACACAAAATACATACACACTTTGTTAATGCTACACTATCAACTACTCAAAGGCTAGGAAATACCCTATTAAAACTGTCTGTGCCAGCTCCCTGGCACATATGATGAATGTGCATTAGGATGCCATCTTAATTGCATATAATTGAATACCATTTTCCCACAGCTTCCCTGCCTCATTCAGTGGGCAAAATGAATAGTGTTCACTTAATGAGGAGCTCTGATAATTTGAGGCCTACCTCTTATGAATTTCATTTGATTCTGGTGCATATGGGTCAGACTGCAAAATCCACTTTGAATATGGAACTGGTTTACCTTCTCTGCTCTGTCTTGTCTTCACATTGAGTTACAACCCACTGGAGGCGACAGGACAAATTCTCCCAGAGGGTGCTGGGTGAAATAACCGGTTGTTAAAACTTAATGAACATCCATCCAAATGAAGCACCCTTGAACAAGAACATGGTTCCTCCTCAAAAAAAAACAGTCTGAACTACTAGGGGCCTGTGATCAAGTGACTGATTACAGACCCACTTGTTTTAAAATATGGTTCATAATATCCTGGTTTTGCTTTAATTGCTGCTTGACACAACAAATGGAAGCAATGCTCAACTGTCTAAACGATTTTTGACAAGTCTCCTGTTTCCATACCCTAGGCTTGGAACGCAGCGATTTCACGTTGTATAGTTAGCGTCATATGACCATACTGAATAAAACAGCAACAATACAGAGCATCTGTCCTATTTGGAATGGTTACAAGCATTATTTTAGTAAGCCTCACAACTGGGTTTGGTAGGTAAGTACCACTACACCCATTTTAGAGAAGGAGAAACAGAGAAATTAAGTAGCTCACTCAGGTCAAAGCTGGAACAACTTCAGGTGTTGGCATCTATTCCTCAGAGGCTCATGCTATTAGGGCATATGCAGTTAATATCAGCATGTGCCTCACGTATTGTACACACACACTCACCAAAACAGATTTTGATGGAAGCTGTAATTGCTCAGCCCCTTTGAAAAAGAGCCCACGTTTATTTACTTTAGACACCCAAAATATGGTACTTCATGAGTAAGTTAAGGTTGAGACAAGACTCAAGACTCTTTTACAAGAGGTAAAAGCCACATGTTATCCAAGTCAGTGAGAATTTGGTTACTGACTTCAGAAGGACTGAGATTCATGCTTGCAATTTTAGGGTAAGAGAAAGCAAATGTCCAAGAATGATATACTGGAAGAAGTGCCCCTACTGCAGATGTGTCCAGAGGAAGGTCAGAGATATGTTTACATGTAAACTGCACCCCCAGAAATTCAGCAATGCAGGGAAATGGGATTCTTTCATTCTTCCCTAACATGCAGAATTTGCCCCAAAGTTACACTGCCTTAATGTGCAAGGTGGTCCATATTCTACCATGGACCAATGACAACATTACAGTCCAATACTTTGTGAAAAAGCTGGGCTAGGAACAGAGGGTATAATTAGAGAGGCGACACCAATATAAGGCTGGTGTTTATCCACAACGTAGATAAGTCCCAAAACATCAGAACTTAAAAACTGCAACATTACCATGTATAGAAAAGCTGTGTTAAGCCTTGATTCAGCAAAACACATGCTGATTTTAGGCATGCAGTTCAGCCAAGGGACTTCAAGAGAACTCACATGCTTCAGAGCACTGCAGAGTTGAGGTCTTGGGTAAATTCTAGATGTCTAAAATACAACTTTTTTTTTCTTCCTCAAAGGCCCCAAAAGTTGACTGTATGGTACAAAGGAACCCCTCCTTCCAGGTGAAAATATGAAAAATAAGACCAATAAAATATTTTACATTTCCAAAGCCTTTCTGTCAGAAAAACCGCACAAGCAGGGCATGATGGCAGAGAGACTCTGCTGCTATGGATCTTGGTTTTCATTTGGGATTACAAGTGCTCACGTGCATCTCTGTGACTCATGCTTACAAGAGTTTGGGGACAGCCTGAGGAATTCATATGTAGCCCAACAAGGAAAAGTCATGTCCCAGTTGAAGGCAAGGATATGGCATATACTATACAGTATACACTGGCAAATTCAGTTTAGAAAATGTCCCCCTTGTCCCCTCCTCCTGCCCAGGGTAATAGTATTCAAACCATTAGTTCTGGACATTGTTCAGATACCCATGTTATTCTATGGGTCCCTTTGGGCCAAATCAGGAGTGTTGACAACTGACTCCAAAAACTGCTCCCAGGCTAAAAGTATAGTTTATCCTGACTAAACAAGGGAAATAAAGGGACAAAATTCAGAGGAAGCCAATTCCTCCAAATTAATATCTTCTGCATCTGCCTTTATCCTGCAGAGCGATTAATGCTTCCCCTTCTGTACAAGCATTCCCTCTTGAGGAGCCCATCACCCTGGACTCTGGGCACCATCTGTACTGTGCTGATGAGCATGTTACAGGTCCTCCTCCATGCCAGTTCACAGAGACCATGAGGAGTTGTAGCTCCTCCATCACTTGTTCTTTCACTTAAGACACACTGGAAGTCCTTTAGCACTGGAGGTCTCCAATTGCATCGTTGGTACATCAACCATGACACGCTAAGATAGCTGAACTAAGACAGAGGGTCTTTCCCAGAGCCAGCAACAATATATTGGCAACCCCTGATTCAACTTTCTTGAAAGGAAACCAGAGACATGAGCTAGCCAACCAGGGCAGCAGCTTCCCAAAGGTCACCTGCCATTAGGAGAAAACCCAAGCAGATTAAAGAATTCTTCTGCAGAGAGGGTTTTATTTGATTTATTTTCAAAAGGAAAAAAGCTCTGTTTGTGTTTGTTTGTTTGTCAGGACAATAGAAAAATGATATTGTGCTGGAGCTGCCAGGAAACAGCCGGCCATCTGCCTGCGTGGAGAGCAGTTTTTCCCTTTCTTTTGTAATAAAAGGAATGTAGCTCAGAGAGCCGCCATCCGCCCTACGCTAGGGAGGAAATCTGAGAGCCTGTGTACTGCCAGGGCAAAGGAAGTGTGGGGGAGGGAGCAAGCTGAGTTGATGTGGTTAAGCGGGTCATTGCACTGATGGCCAATAAAAGGGGAAAAAAACAGTTCGAAAGTAGAGCACTCAGGAAAAATAGTCCTTCCTCTCCTTGCTTCCTTCTTTTAATTCTCTCATTTGGTCTCCGTTTCCCCTCCCGCCCCTCTTCCTCCCCTCATACTCACACACACGTGTGCTTGGCAGAAACTCCAAATGGAGAGACTATGCACTTCTCCTGGAGGACGTCAGTGCAGACTTTGAAATACAGAGCTATTGTCAGCAGGGGACAGACTCTGTCACCTGAAACTGCAACTGGTACCATGGCGAAATCAAAGCAATAGAAAGATATTTGGCTCCGTTGCCACGGGTGAGGTGAGACTGATTCCCTCTCCCCCCTGAGCCCTCCAACAATCTTATCTCTGGCACTTGAACAGAAACCACTGAAAGCAGGGAGGCTCTCACCTCCAGTCAAAGCAAGGTGCACCAGACATGCGGTGGGGAAGGAAAAGGGGTGTCCAGCACTTGTATTATTTGTATTTTTGGTTTCATTTTTCACAGATTTTTTACAGCTTCAGATTCACATGGCAGCTTATAACACAAAAGTAACCAGAGATCTGATCTTCCTATGGTGTTTTCACCAAGCGTGGTAGAAAAACAGTCAAGAGACAATGGCATGTTCTTTTGCTTCCCTGAAGGAAACAAGCCCAACAGAAGAAGTTTCAAAAGCCACTAAATAACTCAGTGGCCTTGGTTTTTAGGTATTGGGCGCGTCTACATGTCACCCAACGTCCCCGTAGCAACACGTTACGTTGCCATACAATGCGCTACAGCGACATAGCAATCACGTGAGTCTACACGTAATCGGCAGCTACTTCACCATAGCAGCGCGCTCCTCCATTTTAGCATGCAGCTGTGGTGAAGTAGCAGTGAAAAGAAACAGTGCGACACATGCACAGTGCAGTATGGGCAGTTACTGCATTGTGCTTTAGTACTAAAGCATGGCGCCACAACAACTTTGCTATAGGATAGTGGCTCCCAACCTTTTTTTTGCTACGACCCTAAATCTGGGTTGCGACCCCTGCCCCTGCTCTCACCATCAACTTACTCATGTCCAGCGGCACCAGCAAAGCCCAGGCCGGGCTGGGATTGTGGGGGGCAGAGGTGGCGAGAGCCACATGGACCGTGCACTGGGAGAGCCCCGCAGGTGGGAGGGGTGGAGCAAGGGACGGACCCCCCGCGACCCTGATTTGGGTCATGACTCGAGGTTGGGAGCCACTGCTATAGGGCAACGTGTAGATACACCCATTAAGTAGTATTTTTAAAAGCACCATATGCTTAACTCATTAGTTTGCCATTGATTTCAGTGGAACTAATGCACTGAATGTCTTCAAGACACATTTGGATGCTTATCTTGCTGGGATCCTATGATCCCTGCTGACTTCCTGCCCATGGGGCAGGGGACTGGACTTGATGATCCTCTGGGATCTCTTCCAACCCAAATGTCTATGAAATCACTTTCATTTACTAACAGAAATTCACAGAGATACAAACAGCTGCCCTCCACTCAGTTTTGTAGTATCGTACACAACAGATTCCATATGCTTAATAATACTTTGCAACAGACCACAATAGTGTCTCTCAGAAGTAGGTACAGTTGCTCAGGATGGAAGGCCAGCACAAGGAGACAAGAGTACTTTCACAGTCTTTTGCTTCTCCGGTATGAGTAGGTAATCCACTGGTGAGTGTGTGTTAAGTTCTCTCTAGGTGTCCTGTCTACTGAAGACAGGAGTCCATTACAGTCTCTGTCTACAGATGTGTTTCTCAAGCTGTAGCAGGTCATGCCTTTAGCTTTGAGTTTCTGTGGCTTGTCAGCCATGATAGGAGCTTTCACAAGTGCAGACATTTTCAAGGTTGAATATGACTTTAATAGGATTATGTAACATTCCATCAAATCTGGAGGTTCATTTCTCACCACAATTATCTATGTTACGTTCAGTAGAAGCTTTGGTTCAATTCTCTTTCTTTGCTATGCCATTTAGGTTATTTATGGCAGCAAGCAAGGATGATTTTTGAGGATAATACGTATAGAAACTGCTTGCAGAGGAGACATAAATACAAATTCTCCTATCATATTTACTGGAAGAAGCCCAAAAAGAACTTATGTAATGTTATACTTGATATACTTCCTTGCTGGCAAGAAGTATGTTTGGCATTTAAATATGCATTCTTCCTCCCATCTCTTCCATATGTAATAATTTAAACATTGACATTTCACAGTGTTTACGTAATAAAAATCTTCCATTTACTTCATTTACGCTGTGTCCATTACATTAATGTGTAAAGTCCAAAGGAAAAAAAATGTATGAAGGGAAGCAGGGAGAAATTCCAAGATAAAAATGCATTATCAGGGAGGCAATTTTGTTTAAATGCATTTCTAATTAAAAGGAACATTAATAATATAGATAATTCTTTGAACAAAGTTTTTACGAACTTGTGTGTGGCAGGGCACTGTTGGTGCCTGCCACTTTATGGGCTGGATCAGGCATCCAGCAGGTGCCTGATGGCCGCAGCCATTTTGAGAACCAGGTCTATAAAGGCTGCAGTCTGCTGCTGCCAGCCCAGGCAGAAACACTGCCTAGCTGAGCTGCAGCAGGAGCAACCAGGAGGTAAGGGCAAGAACTTATGGGGATGGCTAGGAGGCTCTTGGTCCTGGGCATGACCTAAAACTGCACCCTGCTGGGGATGGGTAGCCTGGTGGGGCTCCTGGTTCTGCAGGAATCCCCAGGAAATGCCAGGCCAGTTACCACCCCGGTGAAAGGTGGGTCAGGGTGCCTTAATAATCCCAGCTCCCACAACAATAGGGCTGAGAAGGTGGACTCATGTGGCTAGATGCTCAAGAAACCTGACCTGAGGCACGCTTGACTGGTCAATGCTGGGGCCAGGACCAGAAAGGTCAAAGGGGCCAGAGGCCTACCGCGAGGGATGCCCAGAGCCAAGGGCCTGAGGTTCCGATTGGCCTTGGAGGTGAAGCCAGGGCCTGTGTGGCCAAAGGTCCCGGGGGGCCACACCCGAGAGGGGGAAGGGTACAGGGAGTGAGGCAGCCCAGAATGAGGGCAGAGTAAGAGAATAAGAGTAAGAGGGTCTGATAAGAGGGATCCAGTTGGGGTCCAGAATGGAAGATCGTGGGGGCTGGAGGCTATAAGAACTGTGATGTCACCTGCGAGGCATGGGCTGCAGTGTAGGGGAGGTCAGAGCCACAGATAGCACCCCTAGCATCAGAACAGTAATGGGCAGTCTCCCGCATCATACCAACAGCTTATGGAAACAACAGAGTCATGGCAGGAAAGACTAGGCGGACTGCCCCATAGATACAGGTGGGCGAGTCGGCATGAGACTCAACCCCGAGAGGTGCCCCCTGTCACACTGAGAAATTACATTTTTAAAACTAAACATTTCACCCAAAATGTATTTTCTCACACACTGTTCCAAAGAAGAAATCCACCTTAACTCTGCCCCTGAACTCATTAAGGTTTTACACTGCATTGTACTTTATTGTAGGAGTAAGAAGTTCATACTTCAGATGTATTTGTGATGTATCCATGATAAATGTAGTACTTTGTGTGGGACTATACATCAGTGGAAATACAATATCAGACATACAGCGATAGAATATCACCAGTTTGTCACGTGGGTCTTGGATAGAAATGGACACATTTTTTGAGACAAATTATTCGTTGAATAATGTAATTGTGGGTCAACGTAATCTATTTGTGAGTTCAGGCTGAGTTCAGAAATAGTTTCTGTTGGAAAAAAAAAGTAAGGAAAATATTTTTAGAAAGGTTGAAACATTTGGTTTCAACATTTTCTAAACTAATCATTCCAGTTTTTCCTTTTGAAAGCACTTTTAATTTAAAAATTTAACTAGATTTAAAGTTTTAAAAATAGCCAAAAATGTAATTAAGCACTTTGTTCAACTCAACTGAAAACAACAGTAATTCTTTCTTTTTTTTCCATTTCAAGAAGGAAACGTAACAAGCAAAAATTGTTTACGGTCAACACAATATTTTTTCATTATTTTTTATTGGACTATTAAACCAAGAATGCCAATTATTTTCACTATTTTTGTCCATGAAATGGTCATCAAATGATCTCCCTCCTCCAGAAAAAAAAAATACCCCTCAGGACTGTACCATCACATTGTTATAGCCTGTTGAACTGTCATAGCCATGTTGAAATTAATAGAATTATGATATATTATACCAGCTCAGAAACTGGTCCCTCACCAAAATGGCCCCCACTTCCTGTTCAAACCCTTGACTTCATGTATCTAATAGACAAATGTTTTTTGCTATTTCTTGTAAAGGCAGCTTTAAAAAAATCACCCTGTGCAAAATTAAAAAAAAAATTTCAATGTAGTTATTTCATTATCACTCTTGCTACAGAATTGTTTGTTTGCAAGTGGTAATAGAAGGAAGAAAAATATGTTGCAAATTTAATTCCACGGGTCCTTCTGTGAAAAAAAGAATCAGGTTAGTAAACATCTGTGCTTTCGGCACTGGTGGAGCTTATCATAATTTTTTTTTTTGCCATCTCCATATATTTTAGTTCAAGATGATGCCTGATTCCTCAAAGAGCAGTGACTTCACTGCCTGCCTGAACTACAGTGAGAGTGCAAGGAAGCCTGACCTCTCTGTGAATTAGCAGAGACTGGAACCTTCATGCATGAATAGCTCTGGTTCAAGGCACATAAGGGTTGGGATTTTTATTTTTTCAGCACATTCTGTCAGAGTTGAAGCACTGCAGGACTCAAAAGAAACAAGCCCTTTTTTCTGATAACGTCCATAGATCATTCATGCTAAGAAAAATTCTCTTCCTATTGTAAGTAACTCTTAAGGCATTATTACACGTGAACTCCAGCATCCAAGAAGGCACTGCCCCCGGCTGCTCTGTCTTCCCCCACAGTGAAAGCAGGGGCAGCACCTAAAGGTAAGAATCCTCCCTCCCCTCCCTTTCCAGGCACTCCCCAGTCTCTGGGGCTCTTCATCCATACCCCTTTGTCACTCAGGACTCTACCCCTGTCCTTCCCTACCCTGGGGCTTCCCCTCTGCTCCCTCCACTGGCCCTTATGGCTCACCTGCAGCTCCTGGTGCTGTCCTGCAGAAACAAGCAGGGAAGGGAAACCTGTTGGCCACTACTGCTGCCAAGCAGTGGCTGCTCTTTGGGCTGAGCCCAGCCCAGAGAGCGGTAGTGGCGGTGGCAGTGGTGGGCAGGTTCTCACTCCCTACTTGCTCCCCCAGGAGTTGCAGGGTGGTGAGCAGAGATCTGGAGTGCGGGGTGGGGGGAGGAGTATGGCTGGCCTGATGTGGGCCAGCCAGGGAGGGGTGAGGGGAAGCACAGGTGGTGCTCCCTGCTCCCCCTGCATCTCCAAGTCAGCTCCCCCACCACCCCCGATCCCCACTCGCTGCCCCCTGGTAGCTCCTAGCTCCTGGTGGTGTCCCAAGGGAGAAAGTAGAGAAGAGGAAGCTGACCACTGTTGCTGACACTCTTTGGCCTGGCCTCAACCTGGAGAGCCTGTTACAGCCCAGCGGTGGTGGCAGTGGCAGAGGGCAGGTTCCTCTTCCCTACTTGCTCTGCTGGGACAACATGAGCTGCAGGTCAGCTGGAGTATATGGGAGGTGGTGATCTGCAAGGGCCAGAGGAATGGAGAGGAGCTCCAACTGGCAGGAAAGGTGCCCCAGAGGCAAGGGGGACAGTGGTGGGGACAACTGCAGCCCAATCTGGGGTGGCAGGAAGGGAGAGGTGGGGGGCTCGATCTAGCCAGTAGCAGGCAGCAGGGATCCAGACTGTGGTCAGGCAGCGGCTGGCAGGCCCAATGGGACCCTGCTAGCCCCTAGTGGCCCAATCTGGGCCACCAGCCCTGCCCCTGAGAATAGGGTAGGAACAGAACCAGCTTGAGTTCTAGCCACGTCCCTGTTCACCTCCCTTTAAGGCAGTGGTCTCCAACCTTTTTAAGCAGATCACCTTTGGCATTTAAAAGCAACCCAAGATCTACTGTGTGCTCTTCCCTCCCCCCTCCCGCCCAGCAGGTGAGTCTGTAGGGAGGGAAGGGGGGCAGACTGAGGCAAAGGGAGAAAAAATTATTTGGGGGCTCACCTCCCCAGCAGGTAAGTGGCACCTGGCTGGGGCCCCACTCAACTTACCCTTCTCCTGCCTCTGCAGCACTGTCCACCACCTCAATCTAGCCCCAACCCCTTCCTTCCCCCACAGACTGACCTGCTGGGCTAGGGCATATGTGTGAATGCACATGGGCACTCAGCCCTCCACCCCAGGCTTGGATCAACTCCAAGAGGCTCCAAGATCTACTGGTGGATTGAGATCCACTGGTTGATAACCACTGCTCTGAGGCAAGTCAGAACAGTGATGGTTACAGGGGGCGTGTCTACATGAGCCATCCACTGCACAGTTGTTCTGCGCAGTCATTTAGGACTTGCATAACCAAGTCCTAAATGACTTCATGTAACCAGCATTACTGCACAGTAGTGTCCCGGCACGGTTGCCTAGTGACATTTACTGTGCAGTAACTCATTACTACTGTGCAGCAGCATTACGTCACAGTTCATGCCTGGCATCAGTAAGCATCTCATGTAGATGTGGCCAGGGGGTATTAACCCTTTTGTGTGACTGCTCTAAGCACATGCTAATTCGAACACCAGTTAAATAACACATGCTAAGTGTAATGTGTAAAAAAGCCCTAAAGCAAGCTAAGTTAATGTTACATTTAATGTTACATTTCACATTCAAGAACTCACTAGTTCTGTTTTGTTCTTACACAAAAAAAAAATGCTTTCTGAAAAGGTGGCATCTTTTGATTACATTTTTGGCTACAAAAGCCAATCCTGTTTTCATTCCAGGAAGCTCCCAGCTGTCTGTGTCTTTGGGTCAAAGGTCCGTCTGAGCCTTGCAGCCCATTGGGCTGGGCTGGATAAAGCAGGCCAGTTTCCATATCCAATAGCACACAAAGAAGTGATGTAACTAGCACCCTTCAGCCCTTTCAGCCTAAAGGGGCAGCTAGCTCTTTTGAGCTGGGTCATCCTTCAGCACAAGCTGCGAGTGAGGCTTCAAACTCCTGGTTTCTGGGGCCATAACAGGAGAGCGTAATCACTCTATCACTACATCTCACACCTGCATCAGATAGTCAAGCAATTTAACAAAATAGGCCTTGATGTTGCACTGCATGCATCTACACTAACCTTATTCACCCACAATGAGCCAAAGCAATAGCAATGATGGGTGCAAGTTTTAGTGCAAACAATATGGGTCTAGCCACTGATATTTCTACCACCATATCATCTAGAATTGCCCTGTACTGGATGTCTGTATGACACAGTGACGATCCCACCTGCAGTGAGGTCTACATTTTCAGTGCCACTGATGAGAATACACTAGTGGTAACAACTCTGTGAAATCTCAGGTAAAAAGACAGTCAAATGCAGATGCAGCCACTAAGTCTTGGTTTTCCAGTAGTGGGACTCAATGGCTGGATTTTATTTACCCCTCATATCCCGAAGTGACACCTATATAGTTGTGTAACTGCACTTTTGGCTCTTCAGCACAGCTTGTGCCTGCTAGAAGTCAGACAGGATAACAACTGTTTTAGTAAATCACCCAGTGGTCAGGGCATTTGGCCATGGAGTGGGAGGCCAGGATTGTACTCCTCTCCCCCCCGCCCCCCGCAAAAGTTTGTACCTCTATCTTTGGATACCCAGCAAACTGCTCTAACCATCAGATCATGGGCCAGACATTATCCAGCCCTCTCTAGGCAGGCAAGACTGGGAAATATGTGAGGCCAGGATGAAAAGAACAGGAGGAGGGTATGTGGCTCAATGAAATGGCTACTGCCCTGGTTACGAAAAGGACCTGGGTTCTAGCTTGGATTCCTCCTCCCAGTAGCGCAGAAACCTTCCTAATGTTGTCTGTCCAATGTATATTACACGCAAGGTGAAGTGAGCCAGCCTCAAGGGGAAAGTTGGAGTGGGGTCTGGGCAATGCCTGCCCACAACCTGGTAGTTAGAGCAGTTTGCTGGGAAGCAGGAGATGTGCTTTAACCACTAGGTGCATGATGGGCCAATTGGATCTAGCTCCGTGTCCCAGCTTTGTGCTTATCAGGACAAGAGAGTGACACTGAATTCTGACTGCAAAGTACTGTGCCCACAGCCTAAGGTATCAAGTAAGGCAGACTACTCTCAGCTAGACCCTGATCCAAAGACAGTAGGAGGAACTGCTTGCATTGAGTTCCATAACCGTCCAAAGAACCTTGTCTGCTTATGTCCTTAGACCAACACGGCTACAACCTATAACCCTGATAACCTTTGATTGGCTTCTGGGGTTTGTTTTGGCCAGACTCTGCTTGCTCAAGTGTAAGAGCAGAGCATTGCATATGTCTGAAGAGGAGTCTCACTCTGGAGGAGGCATTTCCACTTGCAACACTGTACTCTGGATAACTCAAGACTACACTCTTACCTAGAAGGAAATATAAAACCTACTTCCCCATGACAGGATTTTTGGAATGAGTAACTTTGGAAATGTGATGCATTTCTGAATGAGTTACACGTGCCCTACTTGGGGATTTTTAGAATTGTTCAAAGCAAAGTTCCAATAAACTGAGAAATGGAGAGAAATTCTTTCTTCAGGTCTGTGCAGGAGCATGTCTAGTGCCTTAAAGTACTGGTTGATTCATCCTGGCTCTTCATGTGTGTGTTGATGAAACAGAATGGTGCTCTGTGAAATCTGCCATTTCACCCCATGAAAATTGGCACCTTTTGCCATGAAAATAAAACCCACAAGGTTCTGACCAGGCCTCCCGCCTGGTTAAACTATGCACACAGATGTGCGCATTCTCCCCCCTCTGCTCTGCTGTGCTGGTTTTTGGCAAGAAACCTCAACAGCTGCACATCTGCAGAAGGGAAAACCTTTCGGTAAAAGATACAGAGGGGGATCGAATCCTCTCCCTCTCCATCCCCCAGAGCAAGCTCAGGATTTGTTTCTCTCTATATGGCACCCTGATGGGGTGATTTAACCATTCACATGTGCATGTCTGTGGTTGCAAAATGCCAGCGCCATTACTGCATCTCACCTGAAATGCTTGTGGTAATGTGACTTGTCAGCCAGATCTTGGCAGAGAATCTCACGGAGTGGAAAGAGGAATGCAACATTCACATGCGGCAATGACTCGCACATGCCCATATCTCCTGCTTCAACTGAAGAATATGCTTGAGTTTTTTCTGGAAAGTATTACTGTAAGTGGGTGCTTAACTGACAAATATCTTGCATTCAAAAGCTTGTCTAACTTTATCCCAGTTACATAGTTGGTCCAATAAAAGATATCACCCTAAGAAATCTTTGCCTCTTGCATAACTTTAAATACTAACTTAAGTCCTGTTGGCTTCAATAGGGGTTAGGCCTGCTTTTACATGTCAGTATGCACTTTTTCCCCCAATAGGAACTGTTTACTGAATTGGGAGCCCTAGTGCTTTGTGGAAGGAACAAACCTAAGTCACACAAAGGCTCCAGTTCGCTGATGTATTAGTGCCACAGAGCTGAATCATTCACTCGTAAAAAGATGCCCTATGCATGGCACTAACTGTATTCCCAGGCAAAAAAATCCACACATTTTAGTAGGCAGTCACTAGTTAAAAAGAAAATTCAGTTTCACCAAGTAGTGAACAACCCTCTTTTGCAAATGAGCCCTGCTGAGGTACCTCCTACTGGGGACCCAGAAATCACCAGGACTTTTTGAAAACACAGGTATTGTGTGGCAAACCTTGTCAGGGGGTCTTCAGCTTTCACTGGCTTGCTGGATAGGTGGCTGCAAAGGCTACAGAGCCGTACGTAAAGGTAGGAATGGGACAGTTCCCAATGGAGGCGCCCCAAATCACCAGCTGCTCTTCAAACTTGATGCCACTTGGACCAGATTTTCAGGTGTGCTCCGAGCCAAATTTCTGACTGTTCGATACCCAACTTGGGGGCCAATTTTCCAAAGAGCACATCCCTACTACAAGGGTGGCTAAAAAAAGGCGCCTCTTCCAAACAGCTCCACACTCCATGTACTGAGCTCTCGTGAAAACCCAGTCTCAGGTGTGGACCTGTAGATCTGCCTGAGGGAGGGTGAGGCCTCTTTCCTCCTCTTTCTTCACACTCCACCTACATCAAATTTCTTGTTCTCTGCTTGCTTTGGCTGCATCTACACCAATAAAACTGGGATCTATAACTCCTCCCCAGGCCAGCTCAACCCAGGGTAGCAATGGTGAAGTTATAGCAGAGGTAAGGCTCTGCAGAGATTTTACCTAATGCCATTGTAATGCCTGACACTGGTCTACACTACAACCTCCACTACTGCTACCACCAACTGTGCTGCTCCAGTGGTAATTTATGGCTCCCACTCTAGCCGCTGTAGACAAGGCTCCAACAGCCCAATTTACAATGCCTTCTCCCCTCATTGTGGCTTTTATTTTGGTTTTCCATGCCCTGTTTCTACAAGGGCAGCAGCCCACCCTGAATCTTCCACATGCCGAGAGGGGGGATATTGCTGACAGCGCATCTGAAGCCACTGCTGCGTGAAGCGGCCCGCTGGAGCGCTTAGGCCCATCTGTTACAGTTTGCTCTCTGCGTGGGTTACTGTTTTTGTTTTCGCTCCCTCTAGCTCCTCTGCCTGCAGGCCTCCCTCTATCCCTGCCCCCCCTTCCCAACTCACTCAGCTCATGGAGGAGAGTTCCCATCACAGCTGGCTCAGAGCCAACATGTGCATGGGCAAAGGCAGCAGCCAGGAAAAGCCATCTTCTGTTCCCTTTCATCTCATAAACATTGTTGCTTCCCAGCTCATGAAAATAGTACAGAGCAAGATCTTCCGCAACCATTGGGAGAGCCTGAATATGCGGGTGAGCTAACCCCTTCAGCCTCTGCTGAGTGCTGCTGCCAACCCACTGTGCCACTCCTCCCCTGCTCTGCCCAGTCCCTCATCCAAAAATGCTCTCCTTTGCATGCTCACAGACCTTTGCATCCTCCATACCATAGAGAGAATCACAACAGGAACGTGTACCACTGCTGTAAAGTGCCATATTTAGTGGACAGTTGCAACAACTCAGGACAGCCTGATTCCCATTAACACTGAGGCCAATCATTTATAGTCAGACCCCTTTATAATATCAAGCACTAAATCATTAATCCTATACCTGAACACCCTTAGTCAACATAAAAGCAAACTTTAATCAATGAAACCACTGTCACTGTCTGCTCAGTTTAGTCCTACTATTGAAACGGGACGGCTCTAGTCTAGCATGCTATCCCTAACCTGGGAGGTCATGAGCTCTCTGTTGTTGTCATCATCATCATTATTTTAAATAAGAATAATTTAAAATGTTAAAATGCAGATGTCTCATTCAAAACGATAGTGTTCATTTATTCATTAAAAATCCCAGCACCAGGCATGCAGTTGGCATTCACTCAGTTATTATTGTGGAAAATATCAGAAAGGATGACATGGAGGATATCAAAATCATCCACCCTAAAAAGATCCCCATGGCATTCCAAGTATCTTACATGTGTAATTTCTTGTTTCTTTCCCTTTGGACAAGCCTGGGGTCTCACGTTTGAGCAACAGCAGGGGAAAGAAACACGTCTCACTGTTGCATATACTTCAGATTGGTGAAATCCTGGGAACAGTCCAGAACACCGTTGCTCTAGACGGCATACCGGGGTTCTCACAGGAAAGCAGTTTCTGTTAGCAAGAAACAGGGAAACTGGGCTAGGACCATCCATGACACAAAAATGATTCTTCTAATACTATTTCAGGCATAGTACAGTCAGGGTCTTAAATACACTGCCCTTGTATGAAATACCTGATTAGGTGGAACAGCAGTATTGCAATCTCCCCGTGTAGCTCATGAAATTATCCTAGTGGCAGGCTCTTTCAGATTTTTAGCCAGTTAAGTACTAACATCCTCCCATCTAGCTGGGATCTAGCCACACACCCACTAAGCATGAGAAGAACAGAGTAGTTGTAACTGTGACAGAAAGTTATGACCCTTTCATTGAAAAATAAAAACTATTAAAAACAAAAAACCAACATACCAACATTTACATGGGTCAGAATTTTCTAACATAGGTGCCTAGATAAAAAAAAAAAGAGACCAGTGTTTCCAGAGACACTGATCACCTTTTGCCCCGCTGAAGCCAATATTTAGATAGTAAGGCCACAAGCAATATAGAAAAACCACGGATTCATTAACATAGCGCACAAACAGCTTGTGACTAGAGACTAGAATGAAACCAAGCCCACTTGCATTCATGAGGACTTGTCAAATTATCAGATGTGACCAGCACATCTATGACCCTACTTCAGTCCTGTTTCACCTCCAACAATCAGTGATAGAGCAGTTTAGTGACTCAAAGCAGAGAAAATCCCACAAGGAAAACATGGAGCCTTTAGATTTTTACTAGGGGGGAAAAAACCCCACTCCTCCCCTAATCCTAGCACAGCAATGTCCACTGAGTATCTCTGCATGGTCAGTAATATTTGACCTTGAACAATATCAGAGTCATGTCATGACAGGCTCCAAGGGTAGGAAGGAATTTCCAGCCCCGAAGAGTCAGTCCTTGGTCTCCCCCAAAAAGGTTTTCAGTGTGTAAAAAACAGTCAAATGAGTTAACAAAAAGCTTATTCCAGCTATAGCTTTTTCTTTCAAGCCTCCTCCAGCTCTTGGGACACTGCCAAAGACTTAACAGCCACCAGTACTTAAGTCCTTTCAATAAGAAGTACTGTCCTGAAGAGCTGATAGCAGTGCCAAGCTCTGACTGTGGATGAAGCCTTCACATTAACCTGTTCCAACAACATAGCACAAAGAAACCTCCCAGCTAGGTATTTGCCAAATAGTAAAGGTTTCACAAAGGGAAAAGTAAGTGAGAAGCCAGTGCCATCCACTGTGTCTGCTTACTTAGACCTTAATTTCCTTGGAACAAGAAGCTTATGTGCAACACTGGAAAGCATCCTATAACCCCTTTTTGTAGCAAGGGTATCTTCAAGCACTCTTAGTTGCATTGTCTGGGACACAAAGCTTAGCTTGGACAAGAAGTACCATGGGATCTGTAACACCCAGTACAGACAGGCAGAGGAGACCTGTTCTGAGAGCTGGGTTTTCACAACGACCAGTTAGTTCTGTGTTGCCTGTTGGTGAATGGAGTGGAGTGTGCATCCACAGTTGAATGCGAGACTTCAACCCATGATTTCTAGTACATAAGCAAAGAGTGCTACCAGCTGGGCTATAAATCTGCAGATTGCTTTTACACCTCAGGTCACTCCTGTGCTTTGTTTGCAGTGCTTTCCCTTCAGTTTCTCAAAGAGATGCCTATTGTCTTAAGAATCTTTTGATTTCACCTCATTTAAATACTTCTAGCTATTCAGAAACAAAACATGAATACTGACTTCCTACCTGATGTATCAGAGATTCACACAGATATTTTAAAATTCATTATTGCCAACTACCAGATTTGAAAACACAAATAATATGAAGACAGCTCAGGTTACAGTGACAGGCTGCCAATGTTTCCATTCTGAGCTCATCTCGTATTGGTTTGACTTAGAGATACTCATTTCCTGGGGTTCAGAAATGCAGCCCACAAGCTTTATTAGAAAGCTGTCAGAAGCATGGAGCTCACTGCATGGTAATCAGCCACAAAGCACTCATAAAGGAGCCGCAAGGTTCAATGCAGTTGGATGAGAAGTCACCACTGAGAGGATGGCCAACAGCTAAAGTAATAACTTGTACACTTCCAAGTTTCCCCCTTGCTGGAGGGATAAGGATGTTCCCTCTTTCTCTCTTTACCCTCAGAGCCACTGTCCACACAGCTTGTGGTTTCTCAGGACCCCACTAACAACCCTGCTTCAATGGCATGAGTGGCTGCAGTGCCAGAAATTACTCTGTCTTATCCAAAGTACAGTCTCTGTAGGACCCGCCAACCTGACCAGAGACTAAACTGTGCTCTCAAGAAATGCCATTCAAAACATTAACCACAACATTGCCACAGCTCTGGCAAAGCATGAACCACAATGTTAACCACAAAGCATTAACCACAGTGTTAAAGCATTAACCACAAAGCATTAACTACAATGTTAACCACAGCTCTGGTTAACGTTTCTGATTAGGAGGTAAAACAAGTCCATAGTCTGCTCCACTGAACTATAAGTACTGGTGGGAAGATGCAACTTCCAGGCTCTAGTCTGATATTGTAGTGATGAACACAGTGCAAGATGTCCATATTCCATCTATATAGGTTCCTGTGCAGCATCCATCATTGTGAACCCAAGCACCTTGCAGCTTGGCTTAGAGGAACCAAAGGCTGTGGACCTGAAAAGGCCAGGCCACTTCACAAATGTTATCCTTCAGCATACATTTCACAATTTGAGAATATCAGCAAGGGTAGAAATCAAATGCCAAGTCTACTGAGTCACATAATGTATTTAGCATTATCTCAAATGTCCTTCCCTTTTTGCTCTGCCAGCTCAGAAGCAATGAAGGGGCTCAATGACGTCTTGCCACTTGCTTGAGTTGCTCTTGCCAAGCATTTGACCACAACTGCTTAGCTTGTATCTTCAGAGCTTAGTATTCCAAGGTGGTCTACCATCCAAGTAGTAGCTAGGTCCAGGACTGCTTAGCCTTCATGATCAAACAAGACCAGGTCCATCCGATTTAGAAGGACAGCCTGACGTCTCCAAATATACTAAGTTAAACAAGGGAGTTTCAAGCAATTCAGCAAACACATGCCCAACCAAGCTAAAAGTTTTGGGTGGGATCCTGACACCATGGAAGTATACAGGAGTTTTGTCATTGACTTCAAATGGGTCAAGATTTCACCCGGAGTGTTTTGTTGTTTCTCAAAGTCATCATGTGGCTGGAGAAAGATGTGGGACTGAAAACACTAGAAAAGGAAGTTCGCTGCTTAGAAGCAAAGCAACCTCCACCACTTTGCCCCACCCATTCTCCTCAGTCATGAAACAGGGCAACCTCTAGGAGTGAGAGATGTTGAATTACTTATATGTCCATGTCTATTTAAAGGCGCTCAATGAATGGTACACGCTGGTAGGCACATGTCCACTAGCAAATGGATTGATGCCAGCAACCTAATCCACAGAGACCTCACTGAATAATGAAACAACAAGTGTTTTGAGTCACTATGTACCTATGCCACTTGCAAACCAGTGACCTATGCATGACTGGTTTTTGAAGGCAATATGCCTTTTCGTAAGAAAGCAATAGATTAAAGAAAATAGCACAACTGTGGAGGGAATATGCTTAAAATATTGGGGTTTTTTTACCTCTGCTAAGTACACAAATATTCAACTAAAACCAAAATAATTATTTCTGAACAGACAAGAGGATCCCCTGCAGACTTGTGCATTTCTATACCCCGGGATACACATAGCTGATTCTATCTAATATCTTGAGACTGACTGCTTTATCCCTTTAAATCATACCTTTATCTAAAGTCTCCAGCCACAAGAAGTCAAAAGCCCTTTTTGTCTCCTTTCTGTATAACAAAAGGCAGACATTAAGTAACTTTTCCTTACCTTAAGAACAAAAAAAGAAAATGCCCTTTTCCTCTCAAAGAGTTTGCTTTGACTTCAGAATGGGTCTTAAAGCAGCAGGGCAAATATCAGCCATTATTAAAACCCTCAGACCTGAAACTGTTTTTTTCCCCCTTCTAAATTTATTACTGCTTTTCCTCCCTATAATTTAGAGGGAAAAATGTGCCTGTCAGTTTTTCCACTTGGGAATCTGTTGCTGGAAATTTAAAGCATTATACAGACTATGGAATACGTACAATTTCTCCATCCAAGACAGCCTGTTATTGAGCTGATCAAATCACACCGTTATTATTATTATTTACTCCTCCGTTCTCTGGGATGCCAGTGATGGTTTGTTATGATGGAGAGGTGAGCGCATGAAAGCTAGGTTTGCAGTGTGGGGGGAAGGACAGTGGCCGTACAACACTTTCCCTTCCAACACCCTGCCCATTCCCAGAAGGGGAGATTTATTTTTTGCTTTGTTTTTTAAGTGGACTTTAAACATGAGTTAGGGAGTTGCTTTGCACCTTTCTGCTTCAAAAAATGCAACTGAGAACTCAGATTAAATATCTGGAAGATTTTGCTGCCTTTGAGACACCTGCAAGATAGGGCCCAACTCTCCTCTCATTTATGCCAATGAACCTGAAGGACTTCCCCGAAGTTCCTCTTGATTTACACCAATGTAAGTGACAGGAGAATCAAGTCCATGGACCCTTGTCATTCCCCCAAATTCCTGAGCGCCTCCACCCAGTCCCTGCAGCTGTGGTGTGTAAAATCAGGAGGGCTGCTAGATAGCTGCACTTTCTAGTTCATTTAGTCTTGGCGGGGGTGGGGAATGGAGGGAACTTTAACCCTTTGTGTCTCAGGGCTGAAAACAATACTTGAAAACATGAATGCAAATCCTGCCCCAGATCATTTGGGGGAGAGCCTGCCAACCCTGCGGACATGTGCGTATTGTTACTCTCCCTGCAACGATATAATGGCCCCGTCTCTCTTGCCAGCCCCATCTGCTCCTTAAAACAAGAAATGGGAAGAGAGCTCTCCCTTGTGAGCCTGCTGGGCGACTCCAGGGACAGGGAGACAGAGCATGGGGACTGCTGCGGTGATGCTCAGCTTCTCTGCTGACTTTGCACAAGACCCCGGAGCCAGGGTCCAGGGCGAGGGCTGCAGCCCCTCCGGTGTGGATGGAGTGACGGCAGTATTTCCTCCCTTTTTAAAATGAAACTTCAGTCTCTTTTGTCTGTGCCAAACTGGAGTTACAGGCGATATTCGCCTCCCTGCCCCTGGGTAACATGCAGCTGTTTGATTCTGGAATAAGCTGATCCAAAAGCCCCCGTGCCCTATGTATTCCCAACACTCGCTGACAAACCAGAGCTGGTTGCCTTTATCTAACCATCCTCCCCTAGCCAAGGCCCTTCATCCCCTCTCCCCGCACACCCCAGCATGCGAGCGGGTCAAATCTGCTGGCGCCCCATCCCTACCTTCCTGAGTGGCAGTGGCTGGCCTGCAGCTCCTTTACCTTTACGCCTCATTTTGGGCACCTCCTGACCCACGCCGGCAGCGGCAGCAGCATCTGGATGCATGGCTCCCTGGCTCTCCCCCCTTTTGTTAGCAGAGCGCCTTACAATCCACTTGGAAGGATTTTTCCTTTCTCTGGCAGTCCCCACCTCCCTGCTCCATGCAGATCAGTTTCCACTCCTAAACCATTGCACAGACACAACCAAAGCTGCTGCTTCTTGCTCTGCCTGGGCTTTAGCAGCGTTTCCGTCCCCCAGACTCTCCTGTTGCTTTTTCCCTCTCTCCTGACTTTGTGACTATCTCTTTGCACTCCTGACGTTAGACACAGGAGGGGGAAGGGGTGGAATTTTCTTCCCACCCTTCCCTAGCCTGACCCATCCTGACTCCTTTCCAGTGAGCTAATCTGCAGCTGGCTGAAGAACAGGCCCCATTACCATGGAAACCCATGTCCCTGAATGCTTGACAGACTTGGGGAAACTACAGTAAACAGGACCTTCTGCTGGACTCTTTTCTCTTTCAGGGGTGAGTAGTGGGCTGAGTTAACTGTTTCAGCGCTTTTCAAGCACTTCTTTCACCTCTGTGAACTGGCCCCTAAGATCTCAACAGCTTTCAAGCTCACCAAAAAGCAACCTCCTTGGCCGATGTGGAGGGTCACCCATATAAAATACATAATACTTGGCACGGAGTTGATGGAAATAAAGCAATTGACAAACAGAATGAATTTACAATTTACAAGCAGAACTGCGGGATACCTGACCTGTGAAGCTTGGGCAGGAACAGACCCAAAGACTCACAACAACTGGCACCGTGCAGCACAATTCTCCGACACCCTGCAGCCAGCTGTGTGTGGGGGGCACTGCCACATCACACAGCACTGCATTCAACTTTTATTTTTCTTTTAATAGGAAAAGGAACTTTCCAGAGGACGGATTTGGAGAGGAAGTGCTGGGAAGGTAGCTGTACTCTGTGGGAGCTGTGGTTCCCCCCCAAGCATTTTTTTTAGCTTTAATTTGGTGGTTGTGATCACACTTCCCTTTTCCTCTGATCTTTTTCTGTTCTGCTAGTAAAATTACCCACCATTACCGTTGTCATTATCTCAGTTGCAAAAAAGTATGCTAAGTACTATCCAGATCAAATCAAAGGCCCTGGGTGAGTTGCTCAATCAAACCACAGAAGTGACAATTTTAGTGATTGTATCATGACTCTCCTTGTACTTGTTCTGTTAAAGCCCCAACTCCCAGAGTCATGGTATTTCATGAGACTTGCCATTCTTTTATAGAAACAGCAATGTTTCTAGTCTTCATGGCTGCAGAGAAACGCAACATGATGTAACCTAAATGTACTTTCAAAGTCTGCAGCCAGAAGGCAAAGTCACTGTTTATTATTATTTTGTTTAAATTTCATAGCTAGGGCCTGATTCATGCTTTTTGAACACCTGCAGTGGGCGATGCAGTAATCTGGACATGAAAGGGCGAGGGAGACTAGCAAGGGGTATGAGAGCAGGAACAGACAATGCAGGGCAGTTGCGTCAGTACCAGGGTGATGTGGTTACTCATGTTGGCATGCACACATTTTGATGGCTCCAAACCCCCTACCTTTCAATTGGATGCAACAAGCTGAGGGTGTTCTCTCGCTCACAGCTCTGTGGGAGCCGGGGAAATATAGAATGCAGGAAGTAAAACCATAATGTAGAGCTCTCCATCCCAAAAGTTTCCCTAAGTTTCCTTCACAACCAGATAGGCAGACTCATTCACAGGAACTGCATGCAGCCAATGTGCTGAAGCTAGTACGGAACAGGACAATTGTTCAGTACTACACAGCCACACACTACCAAGTATTTGAGACAGGAAGTAAAAAATCACCACCAAACTGCCAAACAGTAACGTGACTAGGGTGGGGTGAATGGGGCACCAGCCCTGAGCGCTGAGTATGGGGCAGGGGGCACCAGAATCCCCCCCAGGAGTCTTTCCGATACAGCAGCCCTGCACCCAGCAGTGCATCTGGGGAGCAAGTTGAATGGTGCTCCCTCTCTGCTGGGGAGCTTAGCAGGTACAACTCTGTGCCTAGTAATATATCTGTGGAGAGGGGGAGTGAATGGGGCCCCAGGGATGGCTCCCAGGGGGCCCATTCATGAGGCTACTATGCTGGACTCTCTTTCTCTACCGCTGCCACCCACCTGGAAGGCAGTGTTGGCTACAGCAGCATCAGCAGCAGCTGTGTCCCCTGTGCAGAGATCTGGGGCAGTGAAATCTTCCCTTTCTCTCCCCTCGCAATGGATGACTTACTACCTCCTTCCTGCACTCTGGGTGCTGCATGAGCTCACTACACTTCTGTTGCCAAAGCCCTTTTTCCACTTCATTCAAAATTCCACCATGTTCAAAACACAGAAGTCCGACCTCAGAAATCCTTAGATCATCTTAAAGTTCGTAAGAAACCAAATAAAATGTATCAGTCAATCACAAGTTTTTTGTATTTGCCTTCTGGTTTCTGATGCTTCAGGCCATGCTTGGCTCATGTTTTCAAGTCTTCTCTGCAACCATGAGAGCTGGAAGTTTCTTCTCTTTAAAGAAATGGAAGCTGAGATTCCCATGAAATGACATGACACCAGAAGCTGGGGCTTTAAGTAGAGCACCAACTATTGCAAGCCTCCCAATTCACCAAAGAGCTGGGAACACTCCAGCCATTTGCTGCTGCATGACAGAATTTATTCATCCAATTCAGCAATAGATGAAGAGCAGTGGGAGAGGAAACCAAGGGAGAAAGTTAGTTGCCTGGGGTCACACAGCAGGTCAGTGGCAGAATCGGGAATTAAATTCAGTTTCCCTGAATCCGTATCCAGTGCCTTAGTGACTGGACCACAGTGCCTTGATCATTACCTTTGCCCATTCTGTAGAGGACACCATCATTAAGCAATTTGCCAGCCTAAAGCTATTGCCAGTTCAGAGGCATGGACCCCTCTGGCTCTTTCCAAGTGCTAGTGCCCCATGCAAAGGGCAAACTTCGGGAGAGTCAGTGTGGAGAAAAAGTGCCTGGAACACTTTTCCAGATGAGGAATAGTGAGGACTGAGGCCGTTCCCAGTTGCTGCCTGTCCATTAACATGCCCCAAGTACCCTAGCACATTTTGGCTCCCAGAGAGGGCCAGTGCTGCAGCTGACCAGCCAGTGATAGGAGCTTACTGCAAACCCATTGGTCATGAAGGCTTCAAGGCTGCAGAATGATTCAGGTGGATGCATCTGAACACCTTCAGTGAGCCCTGGTGAAGTCAGTGAGATTCTGGTCTGATTGTGTGGATCATTTGCAGGAAAAGAGCCAAAAGCAATTACAGGGGAAAGTCAGGAAGGAGGGGGATAAATGTTCCTTAAGGATCTTCAGCGGACAGGGCAAGTGGAGAGCATTTGGCAGGGAATCACTTCACTGACTACAGCTATATGATGGCTGCCATTTTGTCTGACACAGCCCAGGCTGAACTCAGGACCCACAGAGCTAAATGTGCCAGCTACTACAGCTTGAGCTCCACAGTCCCAGCTCCCCAGCTGGACATATAACAGACTGCCACCCTCTGTGGAGCAGGCATGGAGAGAGCCCTGCAAAACATATTCAACGGAAGATTACAAGTACACTGAAAAGAGTCTCCCACCTGGAGAGGCAAGTTATTGCACTGCCAGGTTCATCTTGGGCAATGCATGTTCAGTTGTTTCAGTTCAGAGAATATCTTTATCCCACTCATTAAGCAAATAAGCAATAGTACGTGAATCCTTATCATACAACAAAGCAAACAGTTAGCCAGCTGGTTTGAGGGCAAGGAAAGGACTCCAAGCTGCCACCTGGAGAAAGAAGCCTTCCCACAGAGCAAAAGAGTTGAGCCTCGTACCATGCCTGGAAGAGCGAACAAGGCTTTGTTAGGCCGTCGGAGAAAAGAAAGGGAAACTTGCCAATAAGGCCTTTGCACCTGCCATTGAGACTCGGATGTCAGCTCAAGCATCCCAACAGACTTCACACCAAGTTGCTGATTCCTGCTATTTTAGCATGAGTCATGATAGTTGGCATTGTCTTTGAAGGCCCCAACTGCTGGAGTCAGGCCATTACCACAGAATCTCAGCTCTCACTTAGAGGGGCCCAGCTGACCTGAAGACTCCAGTGATTTGCCTCTTTACAGATGAAAAACACCAAGCTCCCAACCAAGTCATAAAGAATGGGGAAGAGTGGAGTTGGGGTTAAAGAGCTGGACTCAGGAGATCCAGACTCAGTTCCTAGCTCTAAAAAAGGCCTGTCAGGCCCCTCAATTCTCTGTGCCTCAAGTCCCTATCCATAACATGAAAACGATAATCTTATTCCCTGTCCATTTACATCCTAAGCTACTTATGCATGTTCAGGAGTGAGGGATTCCAATATGAGCTCAGGCTTTGGAGCACTACTGTGATGAAAGAGTTGTATTTCACCAAGCCCATCTGCACATAACCACTCTGCTGCTGGAATACAGTGGCATTCTATAAAGTGAATAACAAGATCCATGAAATGTACTTTATGGAGCCACGAACTTGGTATTTGAATGCAACACAGCAGCAGGCACTCTCTGGAAGTATGATGGATACTACAGGAATGATGCCCACACAATATCTTGTGCACATGTTCAAAACTTTGGGCTACTAAAAACTGGACCTCTCAGGCACAAGAAGAGGAGATGATTCACCTTCCAATTTCAAATTGTGCTTTGTCTAAACTATAATTACTCATGTCTGATTGATTAAATCAGGGGTTGTCACGTACCCCCTGGGGGACTTGAGAAGACCCTAGGGGGTACACGTGGGCAGGCAGGGATGCAGCGCTGCCATGCACCATCCTGTGCTGCCATACAGGCACCACCCACCTGGCTGGACGTGGGGGCAGGGGAAGCTCACATGCAGCGGCTGCCACCACTCCACATTCAGCAGTGCACTTCCTCCCCCCCATTCCTCTCCCACTCTGCGTCTGGCTGCCATGGGTACACTGATCCAAAAAGGTTGAAAACCCTTGGATTAGATTGATTTTTCCCATTCTATACAGTGAGAGTCCAGTTACGTGAACTGGAAGGAAATGATCCCTCTTCTATTACTCCAACTCCTATTTTGTTAAGTTAAAAAAAATGCCATATTTTTCTTATTCTTGCTTTTCCTAAATGTAAGCAAGTTGCACATAAATATTCTGAAGCACATATAAACTCTCTCCCACAGCAAAAATAACTTTCTCCAGTTTAAGATGCAATGGATTTTATAAAGAATTGCAATACAGAGTTCTCCCTCTCATTTTCTTCCCCATTATAAATATGATTCTTTTTACAGTGCAGTTAAATGTGATCCTCAGTTTGAGGATCTTAATCCACATTATGAATTTAGAAATTTATGGGCACATCTACATATGCACAGTAGCCTATTTTACTGTGCATTAAAGCATCACATCAAAAACTGTGCTAATATGCTAACGCACAGTAAAAATAGGCTACTGCTCATTAAGCATCACTAAAGAAGTGTGCACTTTTGCTGCTGTGCAGTAGGGCAGCCTAATGCAAACTTATTTAATACTTCATGTTAGATGTACTAAATGTAATGCGCATTAGGGAACATGCATTACTGAACATGTAGACATGCCCTCTGTCCTGCAAACTTTAGGAGTTCAAGGAGCTACTCATACATGTAAGTTGGTCACTGTTGTTTCCCTTGCTCTTAGCATAGTGATTCTCCACCAGGTTGGTGCAGCACTCTGGGGTGCCTTGAGATTCTTTCAAGGGTGCTGTCGGGGTGCCACACAATGTTAGCACTATTAGGGTGAAAACATGTTTCACTAAATTAACCCAGATATTTCAAATAGGAAGCCAGAGTGTTAAAACTGGTCTGCCCTGTTGTGGGCTTTCCTAGGTCTTTGCAACAGAAAAACTGCCCTATTATTTTATTATTTTATTTTTCCACAGTGAAAAAAAGGCAAAACTAAGAGCTGGCATTTTTATGGGGCACCTTTAGTTTAACAGAGGGTGCCTTGAGTCCAATGAGGTTGAGAACCACTGTCTTAGCACAATAGGAACTACCTGAAGAAACCACATAGGGCTAGTCAGTGCCAAATAACCACAGTTAGTAAATGTACCCAAACACATTGGACTTGCCTATGGCTGGATCTAGAATTTTGTAAAAGGGGGTGCAGGTGGTGAGGTGCATCATCACCTATACTACAACACATTTTTCTCCATTTAAAAAGAAACTAGAGACTTTACTAATATGCTACGGGCCTGGGGCTATATTATTCAGTTTAAGATCCAAGTAAAACACAAATATAACAGTATGGAAATGGGCATTAATTAGCTATATCATATATAATAAAAACAAAACAATCTGGGCACAAATCATCCAAAAATGTTTCATTAGTCCTGGAGTCATTAGAATTATACGCACATCTCTTTCAGAGTCATAAAACAAAATCCAGCATCTTCACAAGTGCAGCCAGTGCTTCACTGAAGTAATTTCCAGGCCTGAGATAAATGTTTGTAGCTAGAGTTAAAAGCAGTCTGCAGGGCTGTGAAACAGGAGCTATGTGACCAGGAGCAGCTATGGGACAGCAGAACTGCAGAACAAAGGCTAGCTTGATTAGTAGAACTATTACAAATATAAGAATTGTCATTTAATGGTCAGATCATAGGTCCTTCTTGCCCAGTTCTGTATGTCGCACAGGGGCAGAGAGTGGATGCTGAAAGGGAGAATGAACTGGTATGGCCAGGGTTTCTTCCCCTCCCTACTGTTCCTCTACCACTTGCAGCCAGTATTTAAGGTCTAGGACCTTTCCCAAACTGTGGGTCATGACCCCAAATGGGGTTGCAACATCAGCAGACGAAGCCATGGGAGTGGAAAATTGGGAGTGAGGGGCCATGCTGAGGAAGTGGGGCCATGCTGAGGAAACAGGGCCATCAATGGTGTCACGCTGAGGAAAACCTTGGGAAGCACTGGTCGAGGAAGTTCTGAGGCAGAGGCTGTACTGCTGACTCCCGTGCTCAGTAGCTTTCCTCCAGAAATATTTCCAATCCCTTTCATGAATCTGGCTCAACTGTCAGCGTCTGCAACACCTGGCAGTCCAGCACTTTAGATAATCAATCCCTATGCACTTTCTCTCCCTTGGAAACCCTTCTCCTGTTCCCCCTTAGACAGGCCTGGCCTCTCCAGTCTCTCCTTGTGCAGGAGCCTCTCCATAGTGCTCATCCTCCCTGCTGCCCTCTCTGGACCAACTCTAAACTGGGCCAGAAGCACCTGTGGAAAGGAGAGTTGAGGAGTGAGGTGGATAAGCACGAGCTGTCATGGCCAGGCAGGGCAGGAGAGGACTGGGGCGCCAGTGCGGCCGTACACCCGGTCCATTGGCTGCTACTGAGCCCTGAAGCACAGTTGAGGCCAGGGGAAGCCCCGGGTGGCTGCGGACACATGGGCAGGCGCTGTCAATCGCTGGCAAAGCTCAGCCAGCATTGTCAGGTCTTAAATATGAAATTATTGTATAGGAAGCTCAAAATGATCAGATTTGCTGAAAAACGACTGTACCCTGAAATAATATACAAATAAGTATGCAAATAAGTCTTTTTCTTATTTATTTTTTATTGCTGACTGTAACTCTCAGTGAGTGAGCGAGAAGGGGTCAACGAAGCTGAAGCATCTCTCTATTTGAAGGAAGCCGTCGTAAGGACGGGGTGGCAGCAGGCCCAGGAGGAGTCAGTTAAGACTCCCTGAGCGAGGCTTGGGTTTTGCACAAGCTGCATCAACGAGCTGCCTCCAAAACGGGCCTTCGTTTTGTGGGTACCCGCGTTGTGCATTTTGAACACTTTCACGGTTATGGGACACTCCTGTTTTTGAAAGGCACTTTGAGCGCGTGTGCTACTAGGGATCGTACGTTGCGCGGGGGTTGAACTGATGGTACACCGACTGTCACTACCGTACGGCAGGCAACACCGGGCACAGCCGCCACCTAGCGGCGGGCGCCTGCCGAGGGCCGCCCTGCCTTGCCCCGCAGCCCCGGGCACCCTAAGAAGCAAGGGCCGGGCAGGGCCCCCCGGGCAGCCTTGTGCTGCAGCAGGGAGCAGGGCCTGGCAAGGGTGCGTTGGGGCGCCAGCTCCCCCGGGAGCAGCCCCAGAGCCCCCCGTCCTTCCCTGCCCCAGCAGGAGCACCGCGCTAGGATTTTTCCGTAGTGAAAAAAAGCAAAAAACAACCCCCGTCGAGCTGCATTTTCCAAGGGGGCTTGAGTCTAAAACCCCTGGGAGCGAGCCGGGCGCTGGCCCCCGCCCGCGTCAGTAAAGCACACCCGCCCCCTGTACTCCGCGTCGCTGCCTCTCTCGGCGCCGCGGTCCCTTTAAGAGGCGGGGCCGCTCCCGCCCGATTGCGGAAGTCAGTGGGGTGCGGAGCGCTCCATCCCTGCAGGGTGGGGTTGTGGCGAGGGGGCGCTGCTGCTGCTGCTCGGCCCTTGCCCCCGGCAATGAACGAAGTCGAGTCCCGCGGGGCTCCGGGGCGACAAAAGAGCGGCGCACGGAGCGCAGGGGCAGCCCATCGCCTCTAGCGGGGCCTGGCCGGACGCCCAGAAGTTTAGGGCTGGAAGGGGCCTCGTGGGATCATCGGGTCTAGCCCCACTGCTCTCTCCTGCCGAGTCTTCCCTGCCAGCCCGCAGTGCCTGGCAGGGCTCCGGGCGCTGGGTCCGCTTGGGGGAGGCAGGGGTGTCGTGTGTGCGCACGCCTGTTTTCCCTGGCTGAGAAGCAGGGGCGGCCCAGACGTGTGGTCCCAAAGCAGCAGCTTCACTTGATGCACAGATGGTGAATGAGGAGTTCTGCAGAACGCGAGGGTGGCAACCCTGCTCAGACTATGGACCATGTAACACTCTGCCCTCTGTACAAATTTGATCATGACATTGCAGAGATGCATTCCTTTTCCTCAGGAGTACTGGACTGGTTAACCTTAAACTGGATTTTATAATTATTGCTCCAAGTCACCCGTATGAAAGAGAGAGCAGTTTCCTGTGCTGAAAGGTACAGACCTAGCAATGGGGTGTTTCTTGCTGCCCTGTGACCAGGATCCATGTAAATCTTGCCTTTCAACAACCACCCCCTGAGTTGTTTCACTTTACCTGGGTTGTACTTTTTGTCAGCACCTGTCTTAAGTGTCTGCCCTCCCTCCAGGATGATGACTGCCTGGTGCTATACTGCCAGGATTTACCTTACCAGCTTAAGGCCCCTTACTGTTAGGAAAAGCTTGGCCTGTCTGAGATGGGGTAGACCTGGCACATTCCCATTTGATGAAAAACTTAGCTGGTTTAAAACTCAGCTCTTGGCCAAGACCACTCTAGCATGCTGGGGAATCACAGAGCTGTCACTTGGTACGAAGTGCCAGGAAGCTCCAAATAAATGTACCCAAATAAAAGGGGCCTTACTCTCCAAGCCTGTCGGAGAGAAGCCTTTAGGTGGATTCTTCTGGCATCTTGGTTTTTCCTTTCGCCTGGGACTCCGGGCTTGTGTTCTCTTGTTGAAGTTTGGCCCCCTGATTCTGCTTTATCCCTGGACCTACCTGTCTTCAGGTTTCACATCTCTCTGGCTTCAACTTCTGCTCAAAGCCACAGAGACCTCAGGCCCCACCTTTATCAAACTGGGTCAGTGGGCCAGCACCAGGAGGGATCTCTTCTCTGAAGAATTCTGCGCAAAGTTTTCCAAGCTTCATGTAAAGGTAAGCTCTCATCCCTGGGGTCACACCAAGCAGGCACTTCGGAGAGCATTTGGGGAAAACTGGAAGAAAGTCCTCAAGTTTAAAAGTAAGGAACCTATTGGCTCTGGCTGTGTTGCCCAGGTATATAAAGCATATGCTGATGCCACTGCTATTGATGATCCACAGTTTGAAGAACTAGTCAGGAACTCTGAATCAGAATCGGCTCTGGAAGCCTGGGAGGTATCTGGATTTCAGGGCATCTTCAGGTGGTGCTGGAAGAAGCGTGGAAAGATGTTGAAAGAAAGCAATGCAGAGCAGCTGCTTCAGAAGGACTGTTTTCATGGAGACACTAGTAGGACTGCTACCTCTAAGAAGTCAGTGACTGGATCTCAGCTGACTACCAACACCTTACCCCCTGTTGATAGTTCCAAGGAGATGGGTCACTTTATTCCTGTAGCCATAAAAGTAAGTGATGTGTGTTACTGGTGGATGCCTGGGATGAGAGATGAGACTGTCAGATGGTTTATAGTGTAGGTGCTGCTCAGCCTCTCCTCTCAAACTGCATTTCTAACACTCTTCAGTCCCAGCTTGTAATACCATTTACCACACAACTCATCAAATGATCCTGACCTGCAAAAATCCTCGCCGTTGAACTTCTGGTGCTCCCCGGTATGCAGATCACCAGTGATGCCATTTGGTGTGGTGTTCACATAACAAATCTAAGTAATGTGACCTCATTTATATAAACACAATGCACTGAACTAGACTTCATCCACGGTCGAGAATGGCCCACCAGATTAGCCAGCCGTACTGTGCCTCTTATACAGTGAAATTATATATGAGAAAAGAAAAAAAATCTGTTTTAGCTCAGTTCAGTTACCAGGATTAAAGCAGGCAAGAATTAAAAAACTTCATGAGGCTGTGGCTCTAAATTGCTTGGAATGATTCACTTCAGCAATTATTCATATCTTAAAGCATGGATTGAAGGGAAAGGTGGATTGTTTGCTAGATCTAACAACTCTGTTAGGCTCTGGACAAACCCCTACCCCACTAAAATTTACAGTTAATTTTGTCTTATTGTGCTTTACCATTAGGTGAGGTTGGAGGTTAAAATAGCATGACTACTCTGGGATGAATGTGGATGGACAGCACCTAAAGTGGTGCAATTTACACTCCTTCATTTTTACTCTCAGTTCTTTCAGGGATAATTCTGCAACAGATTGAAAGACTTCATCCCAATTTAGGGACTTGTCTAATCCATAGCCCTTCTCTTTCCATACACCAGTGTAAAGGGCATTTCTGTCTGGGTTGTGACTGCTCCGTTGTAGCTCACTAAAATGGACCAATTTTCTCACAGTATTTTGGGAAATTATTTAGTTAAAATGTTTTCATTCAGGTCCTGCATCCTGGACTAGTCCATCAGGTCCAGATGGATCTGTTCCTGATGAAGATGGGCAGCGAGATCATTGAGCTTCTCCCTGGATTCAAGTGGCTCAGCTTGACTGAAATATTGGAGGAGTTTGAGAAGCTTATGATTTACCAGGTAGGCATAATTCCACCCTCTTCATACACTGAAACAGAGATGCTCCCTCCTTTGTCATATATCTACCTATTAATTAACTGCTACCTGCCATGGGAGAGTGTTCAGCATTACTGCATTCTGGTGGCTAACTCCACTGACAATACTAGATCATAGAAACATACAAAATTAGGGTTGGAAGGGACCTAAGGAGGTCATCTAATCCAACCCCCTGCTCAAAGCAATACCATCCCCATTAGATCATCCCAACCAAGGCTTTGTTCTGTCATCTGTCACCACTGAGAACAGTAATCTTTGGACTGTTTGGACCTCCACTGACGCTCCCTCCTCTTTGGAACCCCCCCTTCAGGTAGTTGAAGGCTGCTATTAAATCTGCTCTCAGTCTCCTCTTCTCTAGACTAAATAAGCTCCGTTCTCTCAGCCTCTCTTAAGAAGTCATGTCCCCCAGTTCTCTAACCATTTTTGTTGCCCTCCACTGGATTGTCTCCAATTTGTCCGTATTTCTGAAGTGAGGAGCCCAAAACTGGACACAATGCTCCAGATGTGGTCTCACCAGTGCTGAATAGAGGGGAGGAATCACTTCCCTTGATCTGCTGGCAACCCAGCTACCAATGCAGCCCAGTATGCTGTCAGGTTTCTTGGCAACAAGGGCACACTGCTGGCTCAGATTCAGCTTATTGTCCATTGTAACCCCCAGACATGCTTCTGCAGAGATGCTGCTTAGCCAGTCAGCCCCCAGCCTGTACTGGTATATGGGATACTTCTGTCCTCAGTGCAGGACTTTGCACTTGTCCTTACTGAACCTCATGAGGCTTCTTTTGGTCCAGTCCTCCAACTTGTCTAGGTCTCTCTGAATCCTAACCCTACCCTCCAGCATATCTACTACTCCCCCCAGCTTGGTGTCATCTGCAAACTTGCTGAGGGTGCACTCTATGCCATCTTCCAGGTCATTGATGAAGATACTGAACACAACCAGCCCCAGAACCAACCCCTGGGGCACTCCACTCAATACTGGCTGCCAACTAGACATCAAGCCATTGACTACTGCCTTCTGAGCCTGATGAAGCCAGTTTTCTATCCACCTTACAGTCCATTCATCCAACCCATACTTCCTTAGTCTGCTTGTGAGAATGGTGTTGGAAGACTGCTTCAGAAGCCTTGCTAAAGTCAAGGTATACCACATCCACTGGTCTCCCCACACCCACAGAGCCAGTTATCTCATCATAGAAAGCAATCAGGTTGGTCAGGCATGACTTGGCCTTTGTGAATGCATGCTGACTGTTCTTAATCACCTTCTTCTCTTTCAAGTGCTTAGAAATGGATTTCTTGAGGATCTGCCCCTTGATCTTTTCAGCGACACAGGTGAGGCTGACCAGTCTGTAGTTCCTTGGATCTTCTTTTTCCCTTTCTTAAAGATGAGCACTATATTTGCCCTTTCCCACTCATCTGGGACCTCTCCCAATCGCCATGAGTTTTCAAAGATGATGGCCAGTGGCTCTGCAATCTCATCAGTCAACTCTTTCATATCCTTGGGTGCATCCCATCCAGCCCCATGGACTTGTATATGTCCAGCTTTTCTAAATAGTCCCTAACCTGTTCTTTTGCCACAGTTGGCTGCTCACCTCCTCCCCAAACTGACTTTGCCTGTGAAGACTGAGGTGAAAAAGGCATTGACTACGTCAGCCTTTTCTGCATCTTCTGTCACTAAGTTGCCTCTCCCATTTAGTAAGGGATCCACACTTTCCCCGATCTTCCCTTTATTGCTGCCATACTTGTAGAAACCCTTCTTATCTTTCATGTCCCTTGTTAGCTGCAATTCTAATTGTGTTTTGGCCTGCCTGACTTCATCCCTGCATGCCTGAGCTATACTTGTACTCCTCCCTAGTTATTTGTCCAAGTTTCCACTCCTTGTAAATTTCCTTTTTGTGATTTAGCCTACTGAGAAGTTCCCTGTTTAGCCAAGCTGGTCTTCTCCCATACTTACTACTCTTCCTGCACATTGGGATGGTTTGTTCCTGCACTCTCTGTAAGGCTTCTTTAAAGTATATCCAGCTCTCTTGGACTACTCTCCAGAAACTAAATAGATATGCCAGGGAATTGTTCAGCCCTAAGTTTATAATGGCATCTACTCTGAGGGACCCTGAGAACTGAAAGAATAGTCAGGACTGGAACAGTATCAGACAGGCCAGTCCTCACTTCCTTTATAAAGTACAGGGAGGAAAACCCCCTGGACAGGGAAAGAAAGCTGACCTAAGAGATGCACCATCTGTTCTTTTTTTTTCATTGAGATCCTTGTTTTCAGCTAGTTTTCTGGTTGACTGGGCTTTGTAGGAGTAAGTTGTAAATCAGTGAGATTATATTTCATGCAGGAACCTCAGTGAATTCCCATCCCTTTAATACTAGGCACATAGATTACATGACCTTCTCTCGCTTTCCAGACAGACCTACGCTACGAAGCCAAAAACTTGGAGCGCTTCCAACAAAATTTCCTGGACATGGATTTTGTGAAGTTCCCAACTCCCCTTCGCCCCTTTGTGACAAGAAACATCCTGATGGAAACATTTGAGGTAAGAGTACAGCTTCTGGGTGAAGGGGGGTACTGGTGTTGGCATTCCCACTCCCGTCATGTATTACCAACTCAACACAAAGTTCCTGTCTAGAGGTGGCATTGGGCTTTTCAGTGGAGCAGTTCTCCTGTGCCCCTCCCATCCTTTTCTAGAGAAGGAAAGTAAGAGAGTACCTCTTTCTGTTGTTTGCTTGCATACAACTGAGCCCTTACTTGCTTTTTTTTTTTTTCTTTTCTCTTGTCAAGGTTCCCGGGAGCAGGGGGCAGACATAGTCCTAGCTTAGAAGAGAAAAGGGCACTGGGCCTTGGGTACCAGAATAAAACCAGTACTGCCATCCAGCAGCCCTAGGTTTTTCCTACTTCCAGACTAAAGTCTTCTTCCTCTCCTGCTGTTGAACAGGTAGATGGTTCAGACCTATAAACTTGGTCCAGTCCATAGAAACAAGTATAGCTAGGTTTGTTCAGACCACTTTCAGTCACCATTAGCTTTAGTCAGCATGTCAGTTGTGGCTGGAGTATCTCTTGCCTGCAAGTCCTCCACATCTTTTTCGCAGACCCTTCCTTCTGCAGCCCCTCTTTCTTTAAGCCATCTCTTAGGTCAGCTTTGCTTCCAAAAGACCAGGCTAGTACCTCCTTTCAGCTCATAGAGGCCCCTGTACTATGTAAGTTATTCTCTTAATCATTTTCTTGTATCTGGTCTTCATCCTGTTTGGCTATCTGGTCTGCTTGGGTCACTGCTAGGTCCTATCACTCTTTGGGTTCCTATCCAACCTTTCCTTTGTTGTACACAGCCTATAGAGGTTCCTGTCCCAAATGCCTTCCCGAGTTCACCAGCAACAGTAAATACAGTCTGCATTGACTGAGCCCCCTCTGCAGCATTTTGTCTTCCCAAGGGTGAGAATATATGACCCTGGATTGTATGGATGGGGAAGGGGCACATGGGATCTGTTTGTTTCTTGCTTTCTTTAAGGAGAGTGAACCCATCTCCCAGTATCTGCACACAGAGGTTGACCCTGAGCTGAGGCAGAGAATTGCGAAGATGGGTATGGATATGCTCCTAAAGATGGTAAGAATCTGGGTTGTCTTGAACTGAAGAGGTGGCTGGGGAGTGGCATTGGAACCCCTGTTAAAATCATGTAATTGGCTTTGGGTGGATGTGGCTAAAGAGGAACCCACCTGATTTCTTCCATGACATCACTGGGTTTCTAGGAGCCAATGAGAACAGTGGATGTTAGGGACCTGTTGGTACCATGAAATCCAGGATGTCAGGGTGCTGTGCCACTCTGCACTAAATGAAAGCAAATGAATATGTGCATGTTAAATGCAAGATCCAGGCAGAACGTGGACTGGATGCTTGTACCACAGGCACTCTGACACAGATCCTCTTCCATAATGAAGGGGAGTCCCTTCAGCATGTGGCAGGTGCACCAGCTGTAACTCAGCAGGTATGTTGCTTTGGGAAACCACAGAATCACATTAATTAATGTTTACCCTTCACCTTAAATCTGTAAAGCAAAATCTGCACCTACTGTTTCTGCAGAAGTTACGGAAAGATTCAAAGCCACAAGGAAATCTGCTAAGCTTCTAGTTTCATTTATCAAAAACACCTGCTGCTGCCATTTTAAGGCAGGTAGAAGACTAAATCTGGAGCAGAGAAAATGAATCTAGCCAGCTCTTGCTTGTAATTCAACTTACTTTCCTTGGTTTTATGCTGAATTGTATTGTAGTTATTAGCTCAGCCTAGCCTTTGCTGTCCTAACTGGTGGGAATTGGCAAAGAGAAGCCTGTTTCTATCCGGTTAGGACTTGTTTTCATACCACTGAAAACAAGCCCTCTCTGACCCATAGCTATCCTTGACCTGTAGTATACCTTTGCCCTTGCACCTAGTGCTTTACCAACAGTGCTCCAACCTCAAGCACTTGTCTCTCAGGAGCTGGAGAGACTCAAAGTACCAGTCTGTAGTGGTTTTGTGATAAGAGTCAGTGTACCAAGGGGACACGATTGGAAACCACCTAACTAATGCCACGTACCATCTAGCTTGGTTTTGAACCCTTGGCCCCCCACTATAGAAAGTTTTATTTGAATTACATTGCCATTCTTTTTATGTCATGCCTCTTCTCCCTCCTCCAGGTGTTTGTTGATAATTTTGTCCATGCTGACTTACATCCTGGGAACATACTGGTCCAGGGTGCAAAGCATTTCGGTGCTACCCGCAGGGATCAAACCACCATTGTGGATATGTGTGACACGCTCATTGTAGAAGTGCGACCTTCCCTTTGTCAGCTCCGTCTGGTGCTGCTGGATGCAGGGGTCGTGGCAGAGCTGCAGGAAGCTGATCTGCAGAACTTCAGGGCAGTTTTCACTGCTGTGGCACAGGGACAGGTGAGGCCTGCTTTGCCAGGGGAGGGACTTTAGATTCTTGAAGCTCATCTTGGTGGGGCAAAAAGCAGCACTGGAGGGTCTCATGATCTTGGAGCTGACTGTAGTCTGCTTTTTTTCAGTTGCCCATGTGAGTCCCATTATGGTTTCCTAGGAGGAGGGGAGGAGGAAGGTGGCTACCTCTTGCACATTTGCTGTCTCTTGTAAATCATATCAAGCACAAAAACAAAAATGCTGGCGAGAAGGAAGTAGGTTACCCTGGTCTGTTGTGAGTGAGTTTAACTAGCCCAGAAGAATGAAGGGCTGGATTTAGAGGCCAGGGGATGGCTGCTATTCCCTGGGTTAAGGTTACCAAGCATGGGCCCAAGCGTGGCTTGCTTGGGAGTAGCTTTTGTGCTTGATGTAAAGCCTGCAGAATGTTGCTGGAACAGCTGATCAGCTGCAGTGGAGCTTTCCTATACTGAGCTTATTGCATTTGTCCAAGGCAGTCACAAATAGGTGACTCCAGCCACAGGTGTGGGAAAGAGTATTGCCAGACTGGCAGGCACAGAATGTATTGTAAACATGCAGTAAAAAGTATAAAGGCACTGGCATTAGCAAATCCAACACATGCATATGTCTCACAACATCCATCCTTCCACACCCTGCACTAGAAACACCCACAGCACACTGACCCTCCCTCTTCTCCCACTGGGAACTGTGGAGAGCAACCAGCAAGGAAAGCAGCTGATCTGTCTCTGCCAGATTTCCACCAGGTGAGAGTTCTTTGGTGCAGGGGGAATTCTACAGTGGCCACCTCCAGCTACTTCCAGTCTCCTTTGTACTACTGACCTCTTTGGTTTGCTGAAAAAACAGGTGCAGCACTCACCATGTCCTGCTACTGTGTCTCAGCTCTAAGCGGGACAGCCCACCCATAGGCAAGTAGTTAAACTCCATTGCTGGCAGCCATTGCCAACTGCAGTAAATACTCTAGTAACCTAGTCAACATCTATACTGAGATCAACAAAAAAAACCCAAAAAACTTACTTCAAACGCTGAGCAGCCTTACAATGAAACTGTTTTCAGTTACTAGGAGCACAAACTGCTATTGAACTAATGACCTACAGGTGACCAGCTTTTACACTGTCTCCTCACCAAACCTTGGATTAAGTGTCATGGCCCTGCTGTCCCTTTAAATTAGTTCCATGCAGCTCTGCTAGACTGACCATAAAGCCCCTCAGATAAAACCTGGAAAACCTTCACAAGAAAATCTCCTTTTCTGCCCAGGCAGAGGTAGAAATCTGCTGGGCGGACAGGGTGGGGGGAGGAGAGAGGGAATTATCTTACTGTTCCTGCACAGTTTAGAAAGAGAATTTCATTCATTCTAGCCTGGGAGATGGCAGCCAACAACTCTCTTCTCACCAGCACCAATGTCTTGGCCTCCCAATTGTGAGGAAAAAAGACAGAATACATGCTCCCTACCTTCCCAGAATGTGCCCAGATGAATTGCAAAGGGATTCCTACTTCACTCTGCACTATAAGATGTTGTCAGAAGGAACAGGTCCTTAGAAGGAACAGTATCCTGGGCTGGTCTCAGACACCAGGGGTTATGCTGCAGCCACTTCAGCTCTGTCTTCATTCATCTTTTGTTACATCTTAGGTCTCTGCCTCAGAACTCTGAAAACAGGGTAACTTAACCTTCCAGCTCTCCATCTCACCCAGCTCTAAAAGGTATATATACCCTGTTTCAGGAAGCAGTTGAATGGCTGCAGCTGTCTGGAAGTCCTACAGTAGGAGCACTGTATAGCTACATGCAAGCTTGGTGGTATTACCAAGGCCTGGTTCTGTTCCACATGTTTCCTTTAACTTGATTCACAGGGGGAGAGAGTGGGAGAGTTGATCCTTCACCATGCTCGGGCTAACCAGTGTAAGGACATAGAGAGATTCAAAGCTGAAATAGCAGAGCTGGTGACCAAGACCAGGATGAACACCATAGCCCTGGGAAAGGTGAGCAAACTAATGATGGTATCCAGCTCATAACAACCTGTTATTGACTGCATCTGCCTCTTTAGACTAGCCCAGCTTGAAAGGCCAGCTATTTAACCACCAGTTAATTCATCAGTCACCTCCCTTGCCAGTGTTACCAAATCCCTCAACTCTAGTTTCACAGCAGGAGAAAAACGTCATTAAGGTCCCTGATCCTCTTCTTTCCTTCTAATTGGGATAGGGTTGGCTCTTGGGGGTCCTTCACTTGCTGGAGCCTTGAGGTTCACATCATAGCCTGCATCCTGTTGACTCCCTTTGAAGTCCACAGTAATGCTCCAGAGGGGCTGCTGTTGAACAGAGATGTGTTTCTGCTGACCAAAGGGACTGCATGTACTCTCCTCAGCTTTCCCAGCATCTTCCTGGGGTGAGGAGTGAAGACTGGGTTGAGGAGTGTTAGAAAGGTGGAGTTTCATCTGTCACTCTCTGTATTGCTTACCAACAGGGAATGATACCAGCTTTTATGACTGTGACTGTCAGTTAAGCACAGGAATATTGTGCAATAAGCACCATGTAATGAAATCTAACATTTAAGTTTGTAGACACTGAATTGATCAGGCAGATTCCTTCTAGCTTACTGCCTGTGGTGAGTCACTGACATTCTGGCTGATACTGGTTTTCATGATCTGCCAGCCAAGGTAACGTTTTTATTTTTTCAACTTCATATTCCAGCTTCAAGTAGCAAATCTGCTTTCCAATGTCTTTAAGTTACTGATGACCCACAAGGTGAGGCTCTCTTTGTTCCCTTCACTGCATGCTTTGATGTTTGAAAGAAGCACATCTGGGGAGGAGAGTGATTGGGATGATAAAGGCCTGAGGCAAGGCAGGGAGTATCTAAAATATGTGGGGTCAAGGTGGGTGGGGCTGCATGTGCTGTATTTCCAAGCAGTACAGGCAGAGGTGCTTCTCTGGACTGGAACCAGGCCACTTAAAACCATTGGGAGTTGCTCCCATCCTTTCAGTGGGCTGTATATCATCAGGGCCTTTCAGTATTTCGTGTTTAAAGATTGATACCAGATCATACCGGGAGAGGATCAGAATCTCATTTATATTTTCCCTTCCTGTCCATAGCCTCTTCAGAAGCTTGAGATTAAAATATTCTCGTGCACTTGGAATTACTTGCTTTCTTCCATGTGCTCGTTGCTCTCCTGCTGTAGGGCTCCACTTGCTGCGGTATCAGGTGATGAGATGCTCACGCTGCCTTTAGAGATGAATAAAATCTCCCTTTGTTATAGGAAGTCACTTCATGGGACAGACCCTTGGCTGGTGTAAATTGGCATAATGCTGCTGAAGTCAGTAGAGCCACCACAGTTTCCACCATCAGAGGATCTGCCTCATGTGCTTTGCAAGGAGCAGATCAAAAGACTGTAGAGTATCTCATAAACTCCCTGTTTCTGTCTATTGTATGGTAGATGCCTTTAACCTTCAGTAACATTAAACATTATTAAAACCCTCCTGCTCCCTACTCAGTCTATACACAATACCCTGTGAATGGTGGAACTCACAGCAGTTTTGTTACATGGCCAAGGGGTAAGATGTAGGCAACCTGTATGTGAAGTAGGTTCTGCTTCTCCTGTGAACTGTGAAGCTGTGCTCCCTGGGACTCCATCTGTAGCATGGGGAAGGGAGAGGAGAGGGGGGGAAGAGAGGGGGAGCAAATTCCCTTTCCTTTGCAAATATGCATTCATGGGCCAGGGATGCTTCTGCAGCCTTGCAACTGCAGGCAGAAGCTGGCACTTCTAGGGCCCGTGACCAAAGGGAGGAAACATGCTGCTCTCCTAAATAAAGAAAAGCATTGACACCTAGGCTGGCCTTGCACAGTCCTTTGAAAGTGCCTGCTTCTCCTCAGACCTCCTGCTGAATTTCATCTGATACCTTGAAGTGAAAGATAAATGGGCTCCCACGTTGCAGTACTGCAGCATGCATGTCATCCCAAATGCCTGACTACAAGGGGTGTCCCACTTGTAAGGGGTTTGGAAAGCACAAAGTGCCCAATGCATTATAATCTTTGCATTTATGATTTTAGGTGAAGCTTGAGAGCAACTTTGCTTCGGTTGTCTTTGCCATCATGGTTTTGGAAGGGCTTGGTCGCTCGCTGGACCCCAAACTGGATATCTTGGAGGAGGCTAAGCCACTTCTCATCAAAACAGCAGCAGCTGTCTTAAAATAGCAGTGACCACTGGAGTTGGCGTTCCATTGTTGGGCTTTTTGGCAAGGAATTGCCTATTCTTTTTGTCAGTAGAGGGGGAAGGAACCTTAAGTTGGAGTTGCTGCATGGCTGGTCATGACTGAGCGCAAATTTATAAGGGAATAACCTATTGCTTCTCACCAGAGATTTGAGAGGTGAGTGGCTATGTCATAGTGTCAAAGACACTGTCAAGTAGTCTAGATCCCCAAGGCTGAGGCAAATCATCTGCATTCTGAAAATGATTTGAAGTGTTTAGAGATTTCCATTGTGTTTGTGAACTTAAACCAGAAGGACCCCACTCTAGTGGAACAAAACAGTGTGTGAAATTCTGTTGATTCTGCAGATGTCCACAGCTGCCCCAAAGCTATAGCAAGATCAGGCTACACAGGCAGGTCAGTTTTTGTTTCATGGAAATGCCAGGGAACAGGCTCAAACGTTGTTAGAAAGGGACAGAAACTTTCTTTTTAGGCTTTAAAAGAATAGAAATCACATAAATATTTCTGAGCATAGCAGATATGCTTCTCTTTCTTCTTGGAAGCCAGTGATCACCCTGTGTTCTGTTGCTGGCAGCAGAATGCATCCCAGTTACTGCAGGGATGCTTATACATGGTGTATAAGCTCAGCCTTGTTTCCACAAGCACCAGCAGGCTTCAGATTAGAGCCAGCAAGGAAAAGAAACAGTTGCTGAATTCTGATGAGTAGGGTCCTGTGCTTGCTGCTGACTTAATGGGTACAGGATCAAACTCTATTGGTTAGTGTGAATTGGGCCAGGACTGCAGAGAAGACCGAGACTGCTGCTACAACAAGCTAAATAGTAATGGGGATTTGGTTTGATCTTCCTATTTCGATAGTATTCATTTTTAAAAATGAATTTCCTAACATTACTTGAATATTATTCAGTCCTTTCTGTAGAATAAATGCTGAGAGTGGGCTTTTTAAAAAAAATATAATTTTCTTGAAAGAATAAAAGCTCCTGGGAAGGGTATAATTTACATGCATTTTCATCATTCTTCTTCTGGGTGACATTTTTGAGTAGTTGATAGTGTAAGTACACTCAAATGGAACATGATTTCCAAAAACGTCACTTCTGAACCTGGGAATGAAACTGCCACCAGTAGGAAGCTGCTTATTGTTCCAAGATAACATGTACAAATGATGCGGCGATCCAGCTGCCCGTTCTGTAGTCCATTTTTATACTAAAATATCTGGAGGATTTTTTATTCTGTTTCCCTTGTAGATCTGAGTTGTTATCATAATAATATTGATTCTTCATGACTGTGTTAAATGCAAGTAATCTGATTATTTTAAAAGGAGAGAAGTGTTAAACTACTATCAGTTAATTTTATGAATAACCTGTCATTTCTGGTATAAGCAGTAGTACCCTGGCACCTAAGATGGTTACACAGTCCTAGTTTTATTTACACTTGTTCTGGCTGTGAAACTGAAATCTGAAGAACCAATGTAATTTCCATTGTCTTTCATGTGTTCTTACATTTGTTTTGTGTCCCCAAAGTGCCCTAAAATCCCAGTCAGGAGTGGGGTGTCCCTGCTCCTTTGGGACAATGAGAAAAAGACTAGTGTGGTTGCAACATCACGGGCTGCTCTGAGATCATGTCAAGGATGCGGTGGGGTGTCACACAGTGTTAGCATTGTTAGGTGTGCTAACATAATTCATGAGAGAAACTGAGAGATTTCAAATAGGAATCCACTGTGTCAAAAACATCCTGCCCTGTCATGGTCTTTCTGAGTTCTCTGCAACAGAAGAGTTGCTCTGTTATTTTTTCCATAGTCAAAAATGGGTGAAAACTAAGAGCTGGCACTTTCCAAGGGGTGCCCTGAGTCTAAAACAGTTAAAAACAATTAGACTAGTCAATTTTACTTTCAGAGTCACTTTCTCAATGTTGCAGAAGTTTGGGCGATAAATAATAACAGGAGATATTTGTCTGAAAGAAAAGCTGGTTCTAGAATAAAAAACATGATTTTGAAAATATGTCTAATAGTTTTATATTATGTTAAACTTTTTTTCCCATAAAATTCAAGATGACTGAACTTCAATTCATTTTCAATTAGTAGTATGCAAATAATTGCTTTCACCTCTGACGGTTTGCACTAATGGCTAGAAGATTTATTGTGAATTTTTCAAGTTACCACATATGGACTATAAAAGACAGCAACTCAGTTATCTGGTTTAGTTTTAAAAATTATTTTTCAGCCTTATTTTAAGAGCAATATGCACAATCCACAGAGAGTAGCAAATAGAATAATATACAAACAAATATTTCCTAGCATGTCTTGAATTAATTTTTAGTAATGCTATACTTTTTATTTAGAGTTCTGCTGTTGAATCTTTGAGTAATAGAGAGAGGCTGCATGTGTGGGTAATCTGCCAGATATTTTCTGAGGACTATGAAGCACAGTGTAGCATGCATAATTTAGAAAAAAACAAGCTAACTGCTCTATGTATTTCACGTTTTCTTCCGTAAACAATATGTATATTAAATCTCCAAATAATCAGAGGGTAAAATATTTTTTTAAACTATTTTAAAACCTTGTCTTATTACTAAAAATGTATTACACCATGAAGCATTTCTTGAGTTTCAGACTCATCTTTGCTACTAACATTTTGATACGTAAACTAGTACGGTCTTTTAGTTAGCCAAAAATGTGACTGGTTATTGAATTATTCTCATGAAGCCACTTCTCTCTCTTACTATAAGGGAGATTTAGGTTAGATATTAGGAAAAGCAAGGATAGTTAACTGGAATATGTTACCTATGATGGTTATAAAATGCGTGTCATAGGAGGTTTTTAAAGACAGAAAAGACTAATATCTGTCATGAATAGTTTAACTGTAGTTGTTTCTACCTTGAGGACTCAGTGGTTCTCAACCTTTTTCTAACCGACCCATTTGCAAAGATCAAAGGCCTGTCCCGACCCACACCCCCTCTCCTCCCTCCCCTAGGACCTTCCTGGTGCCCCTCATTCCCACCCTGCAGCCCCCTGCTGGAGGGAGCTCGCAGCTGCCCCCATCCCACTGTTGCTGGAACGTAGCAGCTGCAGCGGCTCTGGTTCATATGGGCAGCAGGGGAGTGAGGTTGGAAGGAGGAGGATGGGAGCCCTGTGGCACCCGGTGCCCTAGGCTGGGGCTCCTGCACTGCACCAGGGAGTCTGGTCATGGCCCTTCTTGCCCCTGGGCAGCGTCTCCTGCCCACCCCACCTCTGCAAGTACAGGCATTGGTGCCGCCAGTCCAGCCATACAGCTCCCTGCCCCTTCCCCTAGGGGAGGGGCAGGCACCTCCCCTCCCCACCCCTCCACTCACACACACACACACCGCTCCATTCCCCATACACTTATGTGCACCCAGCTGTTGCGGCTGCTCCCACGACCCTGCCTGCCTGTGTGTGCACATGCAGATACATCTGTGCCCACTGCCTCCAATCACCCCAAACAGCCCCTAGCAGGCTGGAATGCTGCCACCCTGCAAGGGGAAACCCATACTTTCCTGTGTTTTTCTGGGACATGCTCACAAACCTTTAAAACATTGCTGCGACCCACTTTTGGATCGTGACCCGTAGGTTGAGAAACGCTGGACTACATGATGTCTCAAGATCCCTTATGGGCCCGTTTTTAATTATTTTTATATGCCCTCACATGGAGTTTTCTTTGGCCAGCTTACTTTGTGGTAAAATTTAAGTGCCTTGCCTTCAACTGGTTTTATTACTTACAACATACAGACAATGAAGACAAGGCTCAAAATACAGTCAACCTGACATCAATTCCAAAAAAGGCCAGTGGCCGAACACTTTAACCTCCCTGGCTATTCCATCACTGACCTCAGAGTAAATGTTCTTAAATAACAAAACTTTAAAAATCAACCTGAATGCAAAAATTGCAGAACAAGAAATAATCCACAGGTTGGATTGTGTTAAGTACGGTCTCAACAGAGACTCTGGATTGTTATGCCGTTACTTGGACTAGCTTTCATAGCCTGTGTCCCTCAGTGGTTTAACTGCTTCGTTTATCTCCTTTGATCTCTTCAACTAATTTCTCTCAGTAGCACCCACTCCTTTCCTCCCCCTTTCCCTATCCTTTGTATTTAAATTATCTTACTCCTTTTTACGTAGTACCCCTGCTCTCTGCAAGTCCATTCATAGCATCTGAAGTAGGCTAGAAAAGCTTATGGATCTCTGAATAAGTTAGTTGCTCAGGGCAAATCCAGATGAGTTCAGATATGCAGTATGTGGTGCTGAAGACCCATCTGTGGCGCCACACATCACACATGCTGCACATGCAGGCATTCCTTGCGCTGGAGATCCCGGGGTAAAAAAGAACCCCACACCTAAAAAAAAAGCAGGGCAGCACATGTGGGAGCAGTGTATGCCACCCAAAACTGGAGCCTGGCCAGCCAAAGCTACATTCTGGCTGCTGGCCTGGCTTCTTGCTGCAGGCTCGTTGCAGCTACAGCTCCCCAAGGCCCCCCCAAATCCTAGATAAGGCTGCTGGAGCCAGCACAGTTGCTTGCCCCAGCCTCCCCTACCCCACCCAGGGTAATGTGCTGTGTGGCAGAGGACACACGTCATGGGCATTCCCTGGGGACAAGAAGCAGAAGTACAAGGTGTGCTGCTGCTACTTGTCCCTGGGGAAACGCCTGTTCCTACTCATGGGGACATGCCCTAAGGTGCCACACTGCCCTGCCTTCTCCCAGCAGTTCTCAATCTGTGGTACAGGTACCACCCACCAGTGGTACACAGGCAATCTGTCAGTGATATGCGTTAACAGATTTATAAATTACTTTATATGACACAAATGTGCTGGTGGTACTTAAAGTTGTATCGTTTTAAATTGGTGGTGCGCAATCTATCAGAGTTTGGGAACTGCTGTACGACTAACTACTTCTCTCTAAAAATTAAAAGTGGTAGCCTTTGCAGTTTCATCCTGGTTAGCATGACTGAACTTGTCATTTATATGTACTAAAGTTACTTGCTTTAATAATCATCTTGCATATTCCAGGCACTGGGCAAAGTCTCTTATTTCCTATTCTTCAGGTCTCTAAGTCAGTGACCCTGGTCACAAAGCTATCTGTCTTTTTGTCCATTACAATACTAAAAGAAAAAAAAAAGAAAACCTCCATCAATTTGTATTCCAGGTTTATCTGCTGTGGGCAGGAGTGGCCTGTGTCTGTGTGGAGTATGTCTTGGCAACGGAAGACTCCATGGTGAAACTAAAACCAAAACTAGAAGATCTGGAGCTCTCTCTAAGCTTTTCCAAAGCTCCTATCTCTGCATGGACTCTTTTCTGCCTGTGTACCAATGCTGGTAACAGTCCAGCTTACTGACATATCGTGCTTCCACCAACTCTCTTGTTTACAAGTGTCCTCTTGACTGGGAGGAGAAACTTCAAGGTAGTTTGTGCTGAATGCTGCAGGTTGGACACTGACACCTCGCTGTGCTATGTGAATTAACCTGTTTCTATGACTGCAAACTTTATGCACAACTCTTCCCTGACTTCCCCCCCCTTCTCAGGGCTCTCGCAGGATACCATGCCACTATAGCACGTGCACTGGGAAGAATGCCTCACGAGTCTAGGCAGCAGACAGGCTAAACAGCCCCCAGCTGGCCCTGGTTAGCTGAGGGGGCCAGGCTGTCAGCAGCCTAACTGCTTCCAGGTGGCCCCAGTTGCCTGCATGGGTGTGTCTGCCTGCTTATACAAGCAGCTCTTGCAGTGCTTAGCAGCTTAGTTTCTGCCTAGCCTCAGGCATCTGACTTCTTGTTCTTAGGGTTCTGCACGTTGATTCTTAGTTTCCTGGTTCCTTCCTGCCGATTCCTTGTTCCAGACCAGACCCCCATCTTTCAACAGCTGGCTCCTGACTTCAGTTTGCTGATCACATATGTCCCAGTCCTTTACACCTACAGCTGCCTGCTCTGGACCCCCTGACTAGTGGCTCTGGTGTGGACCTTGTCAAGCCCCAGTGACCCATGTCCCAGTTGTACCCCTGATAGAATGCCATAGGACTGCCTTTCCTATTCTACAGGGCTTCTTATGTATAGAAACACACTTTTGTAACCTTGTGCAGAAGAAAAGTGCTCTCAGTCTTCTGTTCCACAAGGAGTAGAAAAACACTTAGCAGGTTTATTCTTCTGCCAGTCCAGGACTATCCCCAACAATACAACCCTTTGGTCATTCCTAGGATACTTTTAAATGGGGGGTGGCTTCCATCTGTCTCCTGGGACAGTTAACCAGCCTGCTAACTCTCCCTTTCAGGAAGCTTCTCCTGACTTTTTTTTGCCTTGTTTGTCTTTTCCCCTCCCTAGTCCTAACCCATACCCCTTTTACTAGCATACAGCATTTTGTCCCTCTGGGTTTGCAGCTTGAAAGTACTAACAGGCTGATGTCCCCTTGCTTGGTAGTAGTATGCTTTGTGTTCTTTGTCTCCTATATGAGTTAGTCCTAAAACCCTTTTGCCATTTTGCTGTTCTTCTCTGAACTCCCTCAGTTGGTTTATATCTTCTTGGCACTAAAGAGTTCAGAAGACAGTGCAGCAGGTCTAGTCTCAGTGGTCTTCTAGAGGAGACAGCCTATTACCTTCCTGCTCCCTGGCTTGACGGTTCTGTCAGAAACTCAACAGAGCTGGATTTTTGTCCTGACACATCAAAATGCAAACATCTCTCTCCTCTGATGCCTGTTATATCTCATCTCTATTCTAGATTGTGTCCACCTCCAAAGCCACTACATATTTAGCATATAAGACAAAATAGAAACCAGCCAGCAGTTTTACTGACCTGAGTGTCTTCACAGTAGATAGATCCACCACTCCAACAAGAAAGGTTTGTAAGGGATGGGTACCTGCAAATAGATTCTGACTATGCTCAAGGGGAGATATAAATATTTCCAAGAATGACTGTCATCTGCTTCTCATCACTGCATTATAACTCAGGCCCAGCACATTGGTTCACATCTACAACATATATAGCAGACTTGAGATAGTGCTCAGGAGACTGATTACCTGCACTGCAGCCTTTTTACAACAGCAAGGAGGCACGGAGCATCAAAAGGCTCTGCTCCCTGAGGTACTGCTGGAGGTCCCGATGTTTTTGGCATTTCTTTTCCAGTCTCTGATGCAACTGGTCCCGATTTTGGAATGCTCTCCATTTGGTAACCTCATGCTTCCTCTGCTGTGTGTGCTGCTCCTGTACTTCTTGTTTCAAGATCTCCTGTCGGGATTGCCTTCTGGTCCTGAGCAAATCCTACAGAAAAATAAGTGAAAGGATGTTCAAAGTCCTACTCATGCTCTCATGAAGAAGTCCTGTCCATCCTGTGCCTGTTACTGGGACAAAGTGGGACGGGGTAGTTGTGAATTTGCCAGCCAGCAGCTTGTATGCTGTTCCCTCTGTGATCTCTTGTTGTGGAAAGTTGGTATCATCAGAGTCTGTATGTTACAGACACATGGACTTTTCCCAGGTAGACTTGTCTCATTTTTCATCAGTTTGCACACATTAAAAATCAGGTTATATAAGCATCTCCAAATGATATTGCTAAGCTAGACAGCGACAGGGAGCTACAAAGACTCCAAGAAAAGCATTCAAGAAACAGCCCTCACCTGTCTCTTTTTGTCTTGGTCAGAGATCCTGTCATCGTATTCTGCCAGAATTTTCTCTCTCTGCAGACGCTGTGCCTTTAGGAACTGCAGCCTTTGAGTCTCCTTCTTTTTCTCCTCCTCTTGCAGAGAGGATTCCTTTCTGTTCCTCTCTGCCCTGGCAGCTTGGAGCTGCACCATGTGCTGGCAGGCCTGCTCATTGTGCTCCAGCTGCTTCTCCAACCCTTGCAACATTCTCTGAAGAGATCTCTGCCTGTTTCCAAAAGTACATTTCCAAAACAACTCAGAAAGAAGAACAAAGCAAGAGACTATCCCCAGGTGTGTCAATGGCTGAGATACAAACCAGAGGTCCTGACTATGTGTGGCCATTAAAAGTTCTGTGCCACTTTCTGAAAGATTTCGGAAGTCCTGGCCAAACTCCTGCTCATAATTACTATGGATGGCTGAAAATGAGCAATAATTCACTTGCCTGCATTTTCATGAGGCTGAATTTTTCAACTGTGCAGCTATTACTAGTTATTATGTTTTGTTTCCTTCTATTCACTTGGCATTTTCAGGCCCATATGGAATTATGCTTTGCTTCCCATTGAAGGGTGCTGTATGTTCATAGGCTTTATCTAAACAAGCTCTGCCAGTGGACAGCACCCACCACAGGGAAGGCACAAGGACATATTTAAATCCATGAGGCTTCTCCCAGATCCACCTGGCTCCACTAAACAGCTGCTGGCAGGGCATGCAGTGAACCTTTGGAAGACACTAACTGATGAAAGGATCACAGCAGCCAGTGGAAGGCATAAGTACACGTGCCTTTGCCAATTGATGGGCATCAGCAGAAGCCTTCTTTTAGGCAGAAAGCTGATGTTGCTCTGCCAGCAGAAAAGAGGGGCTCTGCTGTCTCAAGAGAGCTGTAAGTGTTGAACAGGAGTACTGCCCACAAAACTATGTAGTATAGCCCAGACCTTAGTAAAAGGGCTCCTAACTTGCAGCACAAAGCCATAAGTACTTTAATGTAAAATAGAGCTACATCCTGAGACTCCAGTTCCCAGAATATGCTGTTCTTTCTTGATCACTATACACTGATACCAGATCAAGATAGAGCACATGCTGGGAAATGTAGTTATCTGTCTGCACCACTACATTAAAGATGAGGGCAGCCACAATCTGGTCTAGTGTATGCAACCAGATGCTGGTATCACTGGTGAGTTGCTGATGCAGTCTCCTCAGCTGGGCCTAATTTTTATTCTTCTACTTCTAAAATACATAATGTTTTCAGCTTACAAGATCCTTCTGATTTCTTGACCTGCTACTAGGAATCCATCAGTCAAAAAACAAAGAAAAGCTTAAACTCCAGCTGGTGGGGGGAGGAGGTGGAAAGGATGCATAAACATAACCATAACAGCTGAAATAAACTATCTGGTGTTTTGCTCCAATATTCTGAGTGCCCTCCATTCCCACTGAAGTGTATGAAAATAGAGAGCTCTCAGCATTTATCAGGATCAGTCTGTTAAGAAAGCAACTGTGATCAGCACTCAGCTAGTAGCATAACGGGCAATAAAGACAGAGAGGGTATCACAGCATAAGCTCAGGAAGCATATATTATTGAATACCTCATGCTGGGTTATAAAGGGCTGGATGATGCTTAGTAGCTGCTGAAGTCTCCCCTCTACTCCTCCAGCTCCTCTCTGACCTTGGAGATCCTTACCTGCGGTTGTCTTGCAACAGCTGGTGTCTCAGGCCTTCTGCCAGTTGCTGTTGCTCCCTCTTTACCTGCCTCTGCTTCTCTTGCTGCCTTTTGTGCTCAATCCTGGCTGCATTGAAGTTTGCCTCTCTCAGGCTCTCTTCAGTTGCATTGGTAATTGCAGATTTCTGAAACAAAAAATCGTGTATAACAGTAATGTATTTTTCAACAGTGAACTCAAGTCCTGTAAGATCAGAAAGATTTGGCCTTCTAACGTTGTTTCCAAGCACTGGGAGCTTTGGGCACCTACACATATGCCAGGCGTCTGCTCCGATGCACACTAATTAGCCTGCATTGGAGCAGACTCTATTAGTCAAGTCTGCTGGAGCTTGCTAATTAACACGTTCCAGCAGCCTCTGCATCACAAGTATTCAGCGCTCCCGCACTTCAAAATGGTGATGGGGGCACTTTAACTAAAGCTTGTTGAATACATGCGACACTGGGCGCTGTAGCTAGAGTAACACTTTGACTCTCAGAGCTGCTCTAATTAAAGTGCTGCATCCCTCCATCCTGGAGCACATGTAAAAACATTCTTTCTGATTTGAATCATGGTGTCACTTCCCAACATGGAGAAAACTGAAGCTGTTGCTGGCATAAAGCAGCACAATTTGCCTCAGAAGGACTACCCCACTATGGTATGACCATTCATTACTGCAGAGATAAGGCTGGGGTACCTCAGTGTCCAGTCAAGAGAGTGTGGCCAGGGACTCAAACTGTTTAATTTATGCTGGTGTGAAGCTAGAGGACAAGGAGAGCTGATTGCATCTAAGACACTGGAAGAGTGAATTAAAAGTCAACCATGCAAAAGTGTCAACTCACCTTTCACTGAAACTCAGCTAATCAGAGATGAGACTTCTGTATTTCTTATTAGGATTTTATAAAAATAACCTTTCAGGAAATTAGCTTAAAGGTCTTTGCGCCACAAGTTAGTCTTGAATTTATTCAACTGATTTAAAAGGCCTTGCTTTATTCTAAGAATATTTTTGGTTCTTCTAACCTGCACAGTTGGAGCGCTGTGGGGTCTCTGCGCACACATGGTAGATTCAATAGTCAAGCGGTCTTTCTTTAGAGATTGATCCACTCGGTGAAACCAAGCTTGGCGACCAGAAGTGCTGAAAGCATGGACTTTGTTGGAAGGGTTTGTTTGGGGTTGCTGGGCTGGAGCTTCTGCAATTCTGGACTGTAAAAGACCTTTCAGACACATCAGAAATATAACAAGTACATGCTTAGGAAAAGTGGACAAGGAGAAGGAAAAATCTATTCATGTAAAAATTATAACTACTAACATTTCTCTCCAAGTAAGTGAGATCTTCTCAATGACTAAAAAAACAGGTCACCACTTTTAAAAAAAAAATTGCTAACATAGGCAAGCATGAGTTTTTACTCAGGATTCAATGGACTATTCACTACGCTCACAGACAAGAGCTGCTGTAGGGAATAGGGCTGCAATACTGGCTGTTAGGGCATATACATCTCTGCTATTCCACTTTCAGACTCTCTTGGTAAGAGACCTGATAGAGAGTAGGCAAAGGCAATAGCAGTTTAGTGAAGCTGCAGAAGGCTTTCGGACTATTGGTCTACAGCTAAGTGCCTGTGTATTTTACAAATCTATTTTAGATGAAGAAGGCACTGATCTGAAGGATCTTAATTAAAAGGTATTTTAGATTATGAACCAGTCCATTTTTATATATGAGACCAAAGGCTTACATAATGTCATTAAAAAGCAGTAATTACAGTGCATATAAGAGGACAGACAGAATATAGTCAATCTGTGCAATGCTTTGCCACAGGCATTCAAGTCAAATAAAGCAGATGGATTTTATAAAGGCAAGGGTAATCTCAAGACTAATAACATTAGCAGTGCATGATAAGATAAAAGTAATCAAAGTTCTTGCTTCTGGGCACATAGTGGCAGCTGAAGGAACCAGGAAGGAATTTTTCATGTCTGAGAGAAGGATGAGCAATCATCAAAATGCACAACCAATTGAACCTATATATAATAGAACACAATTGGCCAGGTTCATTGCAGCATTTCCTCATCTTCCTTTGAAATGCCAGGCCTTAAATGCTGCCAAAGAAAAGAGACCAAACTTGACAGCCCAATGTTCTGATCTGGACAGACAAGTCTTAAGTCTGTGTGGAACTGTTAACTGATATAGTTTCAATACCTGGATCATTCTTAAAATGAGCTTCAGGGTCAGCCTCATGGTACCTCTTGCCTTCTCTGTCTTTGTACATTAACTCCATTAGGCAGCTGTCTGTGTTAACAGCCATATCAACTCTGGCATGGTTCAACTCCTGAGGGTTCTGGAAACAGAAACATTGTCAAAATCCTGAACTGGTGAGGAAAAAAAAGTGTGTCAGTAACAGGAATTTGCACAAGCTACTTTATCATTTTGCCTTTACTACACTAATTCCATCTTTAGTAGGGGTGTTCAAAGCGGGCCCTATTTGATTCAGATTCGGCCTGAATCAGGGACAGCAATCTGAGTAGTTGATTTGGATTACTGTCCTCGATTTGATTCGGCGGAATCTTTATCTGAAGATTCGATGCTGATTCAGAGAATCAGCGATTTGGACGTAGACACAACTTTAAAAGTTTTTTCTACATACCTTGAGGTAGCAGGTGCGGCTCATGATCGCTGCGACGCTGGGGCGTGTGGAGCGTCCCACAGGAGTGCGGCAGGGGGCCCTCCGCATGCTTGATGGTGAATCCAGAAGTGGACTGGAACTACTTTGGCTGCGGGGGGACCCCGGGTGGCCCCCCCCAGACGCAGAAAGCATCAGTCACCGAGCCAGGGAGGCACGGGGGGGCCCTCCTGCATGCTCCCCAGCAAAAGCACTTTTGGTCCACTTCTGGGTCTGCTACCAAGTGCTCTGAGGAGCACCCCATGCTCCTGTGGGACACTCCATGCACCCCAGCATTGCAGCACTCACAAGCTAATGAAATTGAAGAAGAAAGGGATATGATAAAGTGTTTCCTTTCTCTGTTCATTTAACGCTTTCACTTCATACACCAATGCCGCATAGCAGGGACCTTGCAATTCATTTCTAATGAAACTGCGGTTTAAGAAAGAAAAGAAGTCTAATAATGAAATAACTGAATTCTTTAAATATGTAGTTGCTACCTGGTTCCTAGGCTTATATGCCTTCCAAAATTACCCCACACCTGGCAGTATTTTGGTGTGCAATAGGGACCCAATTTACAGGAGCAGGCTGGGATTGAGATTTAATGGGAGAACTAGAATAACAGAAGGTGCTGTGGTTCAAGTCTGAGAAATCTGCAGTTTCCCTGTATGCAGCGTACCTCTTCCTAATGGCATTTTGTCCTTCTGAATTAAACAGAAAAGAGCAACATTCATTATTAGGTTGCAAAATCCCAGGGGGATAGATACTGAGCATAAACTGTCATAGTTCAAGTGATTTCAAATTATAACTTGTGTTATAAAAGAAAGCAGACTAAAAGATCACAGTGGCTCCTTCTGCCCTTAGGAAGCTATGAAAGGAGCTACGACAATTTATACCAACTCAGGATCTGCCCCTGGGACTTAAACTAAAAAGAAAATAAAAACCCACAGTGCTTAAGGGCTGGTTAGAATTATAAAGTGCTTGTATATGAAAAAAAAATCTTCAGCTAACTTTAGCCTTAGTGATCTTTGATGGACCAATTAGTTAAAGCTAAAGAGGCTCATTTGTGTTCAGGAACATGTTTGCCTCTATTTGCACAAACAATTATTATCTCAATTTGCAAATGGCCAGTTAGGCACTTCTGCTACCAATTAATTGTGCAGCAAGATGAATTGTAGGCACAATCCCAGCAAACTGCACATGAAAACACAGGTACTCAAGTGAATCTGTCCTTTTAAAACCCTTTGCCCTTTATGTAAATTGCTAGAGGCCACTAAGTGAGAGAAGAAAGGGATATGATAAAGTGTTTCCTTTCTCTGTTCATTTAACGCTTTCAAAATCATACACCAATGCCGCATAGCAGGGACCTTGCAATACTGACATTAAAAATGCACCATATGAATTACTCTAGAGCCAATAGGCAATATCTCCAAAAAACAAAAATCATGCCATAAACAGCTGAGTTCAATAAAGGACAGATCCTCAATTCAGTTGTGTGTCATGGATGAAGAAATGCCTTAGTGAGGTAATTGGGGATCTTTCTGCATAGTAATTTCAGAGTGGTTTCTGTTTCTCTCTACAATGCTCTTTCCCCCTCAGTGAAGGACAAAAGCAGTGGGGGTGTTGCTGGAGTGTGTTGTGATCCAATGATTCTGAGTGGCACAGTAGGTGCTGAGGGGCTATTCGTACCAGTGCCAGGCAATAAACCAGTTTTCAACTATCTCCAGGAAGAAAGGATCAGAAACATATTGGAAAGCCATCTATGGTTCCTGCCCTTAGCAAAGCACAGGCATTTCTGGTAATTTTTCTGTACAGAATGCAGAATATTACTATAGCTATACCAAAGGAGGCTGTAACACTGTGGTCTAGGTAAAACACTTCGTACCTTCTTGGCTTCTGTAACCTTGCTTCCTACCTCCATCCAAGATTTTAAGTCTTTAGGGGCACTTCCTTCCTTTGCTCCCTTTTTCTCTTCTTTCTCTTCCTCTCTGGAGACCCATTCTGAAATGAGGGTGCTCCCTTTAGACAGCTGTTCTTCTATCTTCCTGCTCAGCTCTTCTTTGGTCAGGCTTGTTCCTGGGATCAGGTCATCATCTGAATGAACTCTGCTCACCCTGGGCCTAATAGGCACCCAGGCTACAGGGCAGCAATGACAAAGTGAGGGACACAGAAAACAGCAGTCAGGATATGACTGGACTTGTGAGTCACTCTGACAGTGAACAGGATCTAAATGTCTGCAGTGCCCTGATGCTCTGTAACCAGGTGTCACAACATAGGGATAGTCTGAGCTTGATTCCACCAGCATCTGCCTGGCTGCCAAGGGCATCTGAAGTTCTAGAATGATGCGCTCGCTTAAGGGCAAAGGGATCCACAGAGCTTGGTCAGCGCGCACCTTCTTAGTCCGCCCATTCCAGAAATTCACAAGCACTTCTCTGTTGTCAGGCACTGCAAACAGGAAAAAAAAAGTCATGGGTAAAATTTTAGAAGCAAACAAAACCTGTCTCTTGTAAGTCAAATGAACCATACCTTATACCAGGGATGGGCAACTGTTTACAAGCCACAGGCTGGAAGACCACAGCTCTAGTCCACCACAGGCCAGGTGGCTTCTGCACTGCATCAAGGTTGGTGTCTTTCCCCATGCCTGTACCAGGGCCAAAAAGCTAGGAGCTATGCTTGCACTGCAGCTGCTTCTCCCAGCCCCCACCCCCCTGCTCCCTGGCTGCAGCAAGGGTGCAACTTCCAGCTGGTAGGGAGCTGCACCAGGACCAGGTATCTAAAAATTGTGTCCACAGTGCCACCACTGCTCCCACCCTCTGCCACCCTGGCTACAGTGGGAGCACAGCTCCCAAATGGATAGAAGCTGTACCCCAAATTGCAGCCTGGGATTGGGAGGACAGAGAAGTGGCCATGGGGTGGGCCTAGCTCACAGTTGCTGGGTCCCAACATAGATGCAGGCAAAGCCCCCCTACCGCTGATGCACCTGCGAAGCCACCTGGCCCATGTCAGACTGGAGCTAGGACAGCGGGGAGAAGTGACAGTGGTATGGGTATGGCTAGAAGTCGCCCAGGTGCAGTATAGCTTCTCACCGCCTGACCCTGTCATGGGCACGGCCACAGCCACAAGCATAAGCAAAGCTCTCTAGCTCTGTGGGCCAGAACAAGTAGCTTGGCAGGCCAGATCCACCCCACAAGCCATACGTTACTGACCCTGCCTTATACTATAGAAAGCAGAGAAAAATGTTATGATAGCTTAAATCAAGTGTTGCTTTTAGCATTCGTGGTGATCTCCTTTAAACTTACTGTAAAATAGTGGTGCTCAACCTTTTGGCTCTGTGGGCCAAATGGGTGGTGTGGAGTCAGTCTCTGGACTGGATCTGGCCATCTGCAGGCTAGATCAGACCTGGGGACCCAGCACCACCCTATTCCTGCCCCATGCACAAGGACTGGATCCCAGGACCCAGCACCACTCCATCCTGCACCCTGATTGGGTCCCAGGGAGCCAGCACCACTCCATCCTGCTGAGACTGGGTCCCAGGGGACTGGCCCTGCCCCCTCCCTTATCTTGTGCTAGTATTGGGTTCTGGGGGGCTGGCACCCTCCCCTCCTGCTCCTCTTGCACCAGGATTGGGTTCTGGGGCCCCACACTGCCCAGTCTCCCCATGCCAGGACTGGGCTCTGGTGCTGCCCCTGCCTTGTCCTGCACACTGGGATCAGGTTCCAGATTCAGTGTGCAGGTCCTGGGGTGCCCCATAGTCCAGAAATTTGTTGTTGGGGGAGAAGTGCTACTACTGTCCTGCTGATAAATTTTCTGAACCCATGAGGAACCCCACAGGCTAGATGACATGGCATCACAGGCCAGAGGTTGAGCACCCCTGCTGTAAGAGATCATTGGCTTCACCAAAATCAATAGAAAAAAATCCTACTGACTTGAGTCAAGCCAAGATTTTACCTTTTGTGCATCTGGAAATTAGTCTAAACTACAGGTTTACACTATATCCAAGTATCTGAGAGATTGAGGTATGTGGTTCTCATTATGTCAAGTGGTATCAGTTAGTTACACAGCAGAAAAAGAGATCATATAGGCCCTGGTTCATAAAATAACTCTACATAGTGCAGAGCTAACTTTAGTACTGAATAAGAAATAGGCACTTAGGAAAAGGAAGAGTGAAAAAAAAAAAAAAGTACAAGTGAAACCAAACTGCAGATTGTAAGCCAATATACCATACCTAAATGTGCTGCTTTGCTCTCTGCAACCTGCAGTACAGTGCCTGGGCCATATCGTTCACCTTTAGGCTCCCAGGGTGCCAGGACCCTATCTCCTGGAGCTAGAGGCAATCGCCTGGCATCTTCATATTGGATGATATCATAGAGGGGGGTTTCTTGCATTCGATGCTGCACCTTGCCTTTCCGTAAGCGACTTCTCTCAAACTCAATTAAAAACCATTCCCCAGACCTCTGTAAGATCAAATCATGCAGTTTGCCAGACAAACATGAGTCTTACCCATGGCCAAACCCAAGGGCTGGTAGCTCTTTCCATTAGGAAGAGGGAAAGGAAGAAATGCCAAGAATTGAAAGAAACAGCAAATGGTTAGTGAAACCTTAGAACATACTGCATTAGTGGCTTAAAGGGTTTGACAGCCCATGTCCTCCTGCAGTTTTAGAATGCGCTAAGTAGTGCGCGTGCTGGGTATGGAACAGCACAACCACTGTGCCAGGGAAGAATTCTACCACCCCTCCACAGCAAGAGAAACTGAGACAGACTGTTGTTTGCCGCATGCCCAGTTACATAAAAAAAAAAAAATAAATCAATCAAGTTCCCCAAATTCTATAATTCTGACCATTTTAGATTAAACCTCTATCTGTAAAAGGTGTGGGGGGAGGAAGGGTGGTTCAGGTAGTGCCCTTGTTCCACTACTGGCAAATTACTGGGCATCTAAATATTAAGACCTCCAAATGCCTAGAGGCCAACATCCTTTTCTTTCATTTCTGCAAGTCCAGTTTCCTCTCCTGCTAATCAAGAAGACAAAGTACATGGTCTTTCCCACTCTCAGCCAGGGTTGGCAATGTTAATCTAGAATAGCTGTTTCAGCTGTTCTGGCCTCAAGTGCCTACACCCTCACCCCAAATGCAGAAACATCATTCCCCCAAATATGCAATTTCCCCTGGCCCAGGTCTCACAACTTCTATAAGGTTATGACAGCATCTTCTCTCCTTCCCAAAATCAGTACCTTCCATGAGATTAATTTGACATTTAATTCAGTGAAATGACTCTCAGTTTTGCTATAGTCACATTTATTTCATTCAAGTCGCCTACATTTTGGTTCTGAAACCAGCTCTTTCTTGTATGATAGTACAAAATCCAGTTGAAAACACAGTGCTGCTGATATTATATTTCTAGTGGGAGGAACACCAAGGAGGCCCACAGTTATGTAATCATAAAACCCAAAGAGAACTCATACCAATGACATTCCTGAGTAAACAGTGACTTCTCCTAGATACCTGTTTTCAACTGGAAAATAGAGACGAGAGCACCTCTGTCCAATTGCTGTTAAACATCCATGCTCACTGAACAAAGACCACAGTAACTGTATATCCTTAAAGAGGAGAGAGGGAAAAATCCTGTGCTCAGACTACCACATTCTAGGAGTTTGGATGCAGAGAAGGGCCCAAGTAATGACAGAGGGATAAGAGATGGGAGGTAAGAGATTCAGAAGAACCACAAATGTCAGTAGGGACCCCTGTGGAAGAAGGAGTCCCAGAGACCCCAGAACATTTCAGTATGCTCAGTTTTACTGCCAGTGTTCTTTAGCTACTCAACTTTGCTTCCAGTCAAGCTTAAGCTTGGTGAAGGGGATATATTCAGAGCTGATCCCTAGACATGGCTAAATCTGAACAGCAACTGGCTGCAGGCACCAAAAGTATGTTGCCTTCTGTGTTGCTTCTGCTTGTAGGACTCCTTGTACTAAATGGTCAAATGTCATTAGAAAGTACAGAGAAAGATGATAAAAGAACCCCACCCAGCAACAGAGAGAGAGATGGTATTCCAAAAGAGACCCACCCCCTTGGAATCCAAGGTCAGGGAGAACAGACACACGTAACCAATGGGGAGTCATTTACACTTACCACTCAGGTTGAAGACTTACCTTCACCTGTTGGGCAATGTGGCCTTGGTAGTAATACCCATCAGTCTCTCTCCTGGCTAGGATCCGAGCCCCCCTCAGTAAATGGGGTACCTCTAGGGATAAGTCCATCAAATTCTCCTTTGCTGACGATGCCAGGGGTAGAGTAGGAGGATCTGGTCTCCATCCACAAGTAGGAAAGCTGTGGGAACAGGATAAAAATCCTTTGGTAAGCAAGGCAGATTTCTGCAAAGCATTAGAATCAAAACCAGAGAAAAAAATTCCAAAAGTTGTCTTATATTCCCAGTTGCTTCCATCCCTGAGTTTTTCAACTGGCCTGCTAAGCTTATGGCTCTAGCAGTCTGTTTCCAACATTTGAACTTACTGTTTTTTGGGGCACCCCAACAGCAATGAACAACCTGAGGGATTAGTGACTGCGCTGCAACAGTGGACATTTGAGCATTTGGTGTTTACCTGGAAAAGGAATGGGAAGTAGGAAAGGAATTTTTTTAATGAAATCTAAATCTTTAAACAATTATTTCATATATAGATTTTCAGTTCACCTTCAAGACAAATGATTTGTCTAGCTACTTCCCATACCCATTGCTGTGCTATTTCAGCACCTGTAAGCACCCATCAGTTGTTTTCTCCCATTTTCAGTTATCAAAATGTTAAAAAGGAGAGACATTCCCATAACATAAATTAAAACATTATACAACACAAAATAAAAATATTATACTTTACCAAAGAACAGAGGCCATACAGCATTTGAACCACTAATTCTTTCAATCAGGGTCCAGGCCCCATGCCACAAAGGACAGATCTGATTATTTTCAGACTGGGCAAGTATTCATTTGATCCTGTTAGGCCCCAGCTCAAGTCTGGGTTTGTGCCCGGTATGCAAAGGCCAATAAAGATACCAGGGGTGAAAGTATAAAGAAGATTTATTGCTAGCAATAAAAGGTGCAAGCGGAATAATTTCACAGAACAAGCACCCCAGATTTCAAATTCTAAGCCCCTTTTATACAGGAGTTTTTAAACCTTCATAAGCATCCTTGTTTGCTAATTGGCTATAAAGGAGTGACGCAAGGAGTTCTTTACTGAGCATGTCTCTATACCTGTGTTTTAGCTATGTATCTCATTAACATACATGCATGTTTCATTAGCATATCTTTTGCCCACCTAGGGGTGTGATTTTTAGTATTTTAATGAGCTCTTTGGCCTAGTACTCTGATTCTGCTTTTGTTTTCAAGCCCCCTTTATCTAAGACTGTCTCTTCCTTATCATTGCAGATGGGCATTCGTCACATAACATTCACTTTTGCTTAGGCTTTGCATAGTAGTTTCTAGGTCAAACCTCACAATCCTACTTCAGATCTAATAATCATTTGGTTGCTGTCCTCAGGGGGAGAATACAATAAAGAATATTATTTTTAAATGAGTCTGACCCTACTGCCTTACAGTTAGTTAAATATCTATGAAGAGCTTTGAAGATGGAAGATTCACACACTTCTCAGAGTGGCTTGGTGGTAACAGACCCTCCAGTGGTCAGATGGGGTGGAAACAGACTTTGGCTTTGGTTGCCTTTGTGCCACCATAAATGAGGCCTTAAATGCCTCTACACTAATGCTCGTAGCATGGGGAACAAGCAGGAGGAACTTTTGCCCTCCTGCTAGCTAACACAAACCCGGACATAGTAGGGCTTACTGAAACCTGGTGGGATTCAACCCCTGACTGGGCAGTAAACATCAAGGGCTATAGGCTGTACAGGTGGGATAGAATGGGGAGGAAAGGCGGGGGTGGGGTGTTGTATGTCAAAGAGCAGTACATGTCCTCAACAAACAGCACGGGGTCAGAGGAGAGGCACACTGAAGTGCTCTGGGTTAGAATACAAGGGGGTTGGGGGAAAAGGGACTTAACGGTGGGTGTCTACTATCAACCACCCAACCAGGGGGAAAAGCTGGACCGGGAATTCTCAGGTCAGCTTGTGGAGGTGGTTAGGTCAAGGGACGCGGTCATCATGGGTGACCTAAACTACCCAGACATCTGCTGGGAGGAGCAGTCAGCCAGGTCGGACCGTTCCAGGAGGTTTCTAGCCGAGATACAGGACCTCCACCTAACCCAGGAGGTGCACAGTCCCACCAGGGGAAATGCTTTGTTGGACCTGGTCCTGGCCATAGGCAACAACCTGGTGAGGGGACTGCAGGTTCTCAACCACCTGGGCGATAGCGATCATTGCCTACTGGAATTCACCATCCAGCACAGGATGTCAAAGGCCTGCAGCAAAGCAGCAGCCATTGACTTCAGAAGGGCTGATTTCAATGAGCTAAGGAGATTATTCGGGGAGGCACTGAGGTCCTGGAGGGGAGGGGAGGAGAGGGGAGTTGGGAGTCCAAGACAAGTGGTCGTTCCTCAAGGAGACAATCCTCCGAGCCCAAAGGGTGACAATCCCAAAGTGAGTCAAAGGGGGCAAGAGAGCTCAAAAGCCCCCACGGCTCACCAAAGACATTCAGGAACATCTGAAAGCTAAAAAGGAGGCATACACCCAATGGAAGAAAGAGGCCAACACCAAGGAGGATTATACCTCCATTGCTCAAGACTGTAGGGGGGCTGTTAAAAAGGCTAAGGTGGAGACAGAACTAGAACTAGTGACCAGGATCAAAGATAACAAGAAGTCCTTTTTTAAATACATAGGGAGTAAAAAGGAAGCCGGTAACGTGGGGCCCCTGCAGGACATGCTTGGCAAGCTGGTGGTTGCACCAGACGACAAAGCTGACCTCTTTAACAAATTCTTTGCTTCCATTTTTCTGAGCAGGGACCGGGACATCCCCCCCACCAGGATTCCAGAAGGACTCAGGAGAGGCACAGCCAGGGCTAGGATCAGGGAGGACCTAGTTAGGGAACTTCTGGTGGGGCTGGATATGTTCAAATCAGCAGGTCCAGATGATCTCCACCCCAGGGTACTGAGAGAATTGGCAGAGGTCATTGCAGGACCCCTGGCATGGCTTTACAAGCACTCATGGTGCTTTGGCCAGGTGCCAGAGGACTGGAAAAGGGCCAACATGGTCCCCATTTTCAAAAATGGGAGGAAAGAGGACCTGGGAAACTATAGGCCTGCTAGTCTTAGTTTGGTCTTGGGGAAGCTCTTTGAGAAAATTATCCAGGAGCACATCTGCGTGGGACCAGCAGGGGAGATTATGCTTAGGGGCAACCAACATGGGTTCATTAGGGGCAGGTCCTGTCACACCAACCTGGTGGCCTTCTATGACTGGGTCACAAAATCCTTAGATGCAGGTGTCACAGTGGACGTAGTCTTTCTGGACTTTAGGAAGGCCTTCGACACTGTCTCTTACCCCATTCTCGTTAAAAGTTAGGCACCTGTGGTGTTGATGCCTACACAGTCAGACGGGTTGCAAATCGGCTGGAGGGTTGCACCCAGAGAGTGGTGGTGGACAGATCATTTTCGACCTGGAGTGACATGGGCAGTGGGGTCCTCCAAGACTCTGTGCTCAGGCCCACACTGTTTAACGACTTCATCAGCAACTTGGACGAGGGGGTGAAAAGCACCTTGTTCAAATTCACAGATGACACTAAGATGTGGGGAGAAGTGGGCACACTGGAGGAGAGGGACAGGTTGCAACTAGATCTAGACAGGTTACAGGTATGGGTAGATAAGAATAGGATGGGATTCAATACTGAAAAGTTCAAGGTACTGCACCTAGGGAGGAAGAACCAGCAGCATACCTACAGGCTGGGGAACTCCCCTCTCATCAGCACAGAGGCAGAAAAAGATCTTGGAATCGTTATTGATTCCAAGATGAACATGGGCCGCCAATGCAAGGACGTGGTCAGTAAGGCTAACCGCACCTTGTCATGTGCAGGGCCAAGGAGGTGATCCTTCCCCTCTATGCGACATTGCTCAGGCCGCAGTTGGAGTACTGCGTCCAGTTCAGGGCGCCGCACTTCAGGAGGGATGTGGACAGCATTGAGAAGGTCCAAAGGAGGGTCACTCACATGGTCAGGGGGCAGCAGGGCAGGCCCTATGAGAACAGGCTACGGGACCTGAACCTGTTCAGCCTCCACAAGGCTGAGAGGGGATCTGGTGGCCATCTATAAACTTACCAGGGAGGACCAGTGGGGAATGGGAGAGTCCCTGTTCCCCGAACACTACCAGGAGTAACTAGGAATAACGGCCACAAGTTGACTGAGAATAGGTTCAGGCTGGACATCAGGAAGCACTACTTCACAGTCAGGGCGGCTAGGATCTGGAACCAACTTCCAAGGGAAGTGGTGCTTGCTCCTACCCTGGGGTTCTTCAAAAGAAGGCTAGATAATCACCTGGCTGGGGTCATTTAACCCCAACATTCTTTCCTGCCATGGCAGGGGGTTGGACTTGATGATCTGCTCAGGTCCTTTCTAACCCTACCAACTATGAAATTATAAACATTTTTATGGCAGCACAAAGTGAAAGCAAACAGATGTCCATACTTCTTGCCATGTCCAAAATGCCCAAATTTGTGGCTGCTACAAAAGGTAGTAATAATTTGTGCCTCTTTGCTGTGGCAGACATCCATTTGCTTATGGCAGGACAGTACAGACAGTCCAAAGCTACCTGCGTTCTCAGCTGCCTGCTCTGGGAGCTTGAGGGGCCCAGTATCCACCCTGGAAATTCCTGAGCAGAACTGGGCCCCTCAAGTTGTTGGAGCACCTGCCCAGCTTTCCTTGGTTACTGAGATGCACCATCAGGATCTCCAAAGACGCACTTCAGTAAGCAGGGAAAGTCAGGGTTTCCTTACTTACCCAGACATGCCCCTGGGGATTTCTAGGGACAAGTCTGGTTAAGCAGGAACAGTTAGGGTCTCCCTGCTTACCCAGATATGTGCTCAGGAGCTTTGAGGTAACAGAGATCTGGGTAAGTGGGGAAAGGTTGGGTTTCACTTGGAGGCACGGGTCACCTTGGGTCCCAGCGCAGAGGCACCAGACACCAGGGCTTCCCCAGCTCTTGTGCCACCCCACACTTCCACCCTGCCCCGTGCTGACTTGTGCTTCTGCATGAAGCACAGGTTATGTGGGTCCCAAGTGGAGGCATGAGACTCCAGGCACTCCCTGTTTCCCACATCACCCCACACCTCTGCACTACCCTGTGCTGATTTGTGCCTCCGCATAAAGCATGGGTCCTGGCAAGGAGGCATGGGGTGGCATTGGAGCCAGGAAATTCCCAGTGTCATGTTTCCACAACAGGACCTGTGCTGACCCATACCTCTATGTGAAGCATGGGCTGGCATGGAGTCCATTGTGGAGGCACAGGGGTGTTAGGGATTCCCTGGCTTTTACAAGGCACTGCATCACTGCTCTGTCCCATGGCAAAATCTATCCTGACCTGTGCCTCCGTGTGAAGCACAGGTCAGTGAGGGACCTGGCATGGGTCTTGATAACAAGGCAGCAAGGGACACAGGGAATCCCTAGGCAAGGGGAACACATCACCCAATAAAGTGGATCAGCTGTGGTGGGATGTGTATGTTTCTACCCATGGTGTCACCTCTTCCAGTTTCCAGCTTCTTTTACAGGTTTCCAAGATCTCCTATACAAACAAAAGTCATGAAGTCTGTGAAAAAAACTGGATGTGAGAAGTCAGCTTAGTGGAACCAACTGAGAAAACCAGAAGCAGCCTTCTAAGACCAAACCATCACTGGGAGAGGAATGTCCATGGCAGTAGGATGGAGAATAGGGCCAGATGGCTAAGTAACATGGAAAAGGGATCAGAAGGACGAAAAGGACCATAAATAGGGAAGTTAAAAGGTGGGGAGGAAGGGAAAGAAAGGAAGAGAGAGGGAGAACAGAAGGGAAGAAGAGATCAACCCCCCCCCCCCCCCCCCCAAAATTGACATATTAAGGAATACTCCACTTTCCTCCAAAAAAGACAAAATGTGTGTTCCATGAACCACATATAAAACACATACCTAATTAGTTTCCTCCTATTCCACATAAGCAGTTGTGTAGTTACTACAAAGCTATTACATGATTGTGAAAAGAAGGGAGAATAGTGTACCACATAATCCTTTTACTAACAAGTGGGCAATATGATGAAAAAAATTGCAAATCATATACCAGCTGCTGTTATTAGTCATAGCGGTTTAAAAAGTTAACTGTTTTATATTATTGTTATTTTTATTTTAAAAGGCAATATTCAACATGACCTGCCTGATGGTAGACTACATAGCAGCAGGACAGCTCAGAAGGAATCTGAGCCATCACTGCTTCAGGGCCAGCTAGCAAAGTAAACAAAAAATCAAGTGGCAGGGGCCATGGGATTCATTTTTTCCATACAGTTCCTGCAAGATCTCCTTCCACATCACAATGTCCTCACCTGCCTCATACTAAAATCTAATAACAGAAGCCTTCTAAAGTCTGCTTTATAGGCTAATCTCAGATCTGGTGGAGTGAATTGAGTTATACCCTATTACAATTGAATGTTATCCCAAGAACTGTTCTTAGATATAGTTCAAGAACGACATGAGAAGTTCACTTGCCACCTAGGGGCTGCCAGTGCTGCACTCCCAGTTATGAAACTAAGTGATGAATACTTTGTATTCATTAGAACAGCATGTGAACAGCCTTGGGATTTCAAAGAAAAACCCGTAAGAGAGTTTCGGAATCTATTGCCTTGTGTTATTCATGGAAAGCTTTGTTTGCAGGAAGCCAGATAGAACATGCAGTGAACTTTTCAGAATGCAGGAGAGATGTGTCTCTGACTGGCTCAGTTTTGTGAAATGTTGTCTCTCTGAACACACTCTGTTTCACCCTTTTCACCTGAATCTGCTGTTATTGACTTACCTCATCTGAAGCACTAGCTGTGTGGAAGCTGATCACCCGAAAGGATCCTCCAGACTGTCTGGCTACTTTTTCCATTATTTTTTGTGTGTGGCTTTCAAAATCACCTGGATTTCCCACCAGGTATACAATGTGCACAGGGCGTGACTCCCCAGTCTCTATAAGAAAGTGACAGATTTCCTCTGAAGCGCTCTCAAGGACAGCATCCGTGACCAGGTACACTGCCTGACACCCGGGATCTTCAAATGCTGCAGCCAAGGCGCACACAACTTCTGCACCATCCCCGCACTGCAGGGCTCTAATCCATGCTGCTGCTTCAGTGACAGTACTGAGAGAACATTTGACTAACTTACTGCACCATTTTACCACCTGCACAAAAGACAAAATTTTAACCCAACTAAAAAAAAAAATAGCAATTCAAAAAGGAAATATTTTATAACAAAACTTTTGAAAAACTGATAAAAAACATGGCACTTTCTGCTTAACAGGGGATGTTGTAAAAACCCAGGAAATTCTCAGTATAGAAATGAAAATGCAATGCTGGTCTTTCAGAGATGTCTGAGGAGAATTGCTGTGTAATTTCTAACACCAAGGGCCATAATGATGTCAGTGATGAGGCTAAAATTAACACTGCACATTTTCCTATGTACTGTATCTGTAATCGGTGTGGTAACTGCAAGCTCGCTGATCTTAGTCACTATTTAAATTAATATTACTTCAAGCTCCTCTGTTCTAGGGTTATTTCAATCATGGACACAAAGAAAAGGCCAAATATCAGAACTAGGGAGATAATAGCAAGTTTGGCATTTTTCCTGGACATGCAAGGTACAGAGAGGGATGTTTCAAACAGAATAGAATGTTCTGGGCTGGAATGAAAAGAGGATGTAATTATAGAATTGATAACGGTGACGGAAAATGGGAGGAAGAATGAGTTCAGGAGATGGGTTAGGAGTTCAGTTTTTGCTATGTTAAACTGGCAGTGAACCATCTAAAAGGAGATGCCAGAGGAAGAGGTTCCAGGTCCTAGCACTTAAGAAGGAATTTAAGGAATTCAGGCAAGGTGAAAGCCAGCTTTTACTAGTTCAGAAGATGAGGAAGAGACTGAGCAGTATTTGAAAGGCACAGAGAACCGAACAAGTGACAAGCAGCACAACAAAAAAATAAAAACCAATATACCTTCCAGCAAAACTCAGCCCCTTTGATTTGTTCCTAGGGCTGAGAGGCTGACGTTGCTATTGCACGTGATTACTCTTCCAGGTTAGTGATTTGGGGGTGTTGCCATGCAGAAGAGTAGACAAGAGGTTCCACGGGATTTGAAAATGCCTCTATCCCATATACTGCTACTACTCTCAGCAATTAAGCATGAGTGGGATTAATCCAGGCCAGCAATGCAACCAGGCACCCAAGAAAATATACAAGGGGATAATCCCATGGTTGGAGGGAGAGTGGGTGGGTAATGTAATATGCATTTTCCAACTCTTACCTTACACTTGTTTCACCCTATCAGTGGCCATTGATATGTTGCAGCCGCCTCACCTGACAGAGGTTAGTGATCCTCAGCCTTTTTGGACTTGAGGCACTCCTCCCCAGCCTTGAGGCACCTCTTGGAAAATGCCAGCTTAGTTTTGAGACTTTTTTTTTTGACAGCAGAAAAATACTAGAGTGATTTGTCTGTTGCAAAGAACTCAGAAACACCACAACAGACCACAATGTTTTTAACACTGTGCATTCCTATGTGGAAACTCAAGTTTTAGTTTGTGAATCATGCTTACACACCATGCTAACACTGCATGACAACCAATGACACTCTTGAAAGGATCTCAAGACACCCCAGGGTGCCATGGCACCCTGGCTGAGAATCACCTGGTCTAACAAAATGCTAAGACTTAAACACAGTAACAGAGATCAGCATTGTTTCCATGTATGCCTTCTCACTGGCCCCACTTCTAACAGTGTAATCCTGCACTCAGTCACAACTGCATTAGCTTTACCTTGCCAGCAAAGCTTATGATGTTGAACTTGGATTCTGCTGGGCTGCTGGCCATTGAGAAGAGAGCCTTTATGAGCTGCTCCTTCAGGAAACACAGCTTGGAAGACCTGGTGTTTGACACACCAATGACAAATGTAATATTTCCGTCATGGAGATGACCAAACATGGGCGATGCAGGGCAGTGGGCATGCTGAAGGGCTGGCATGGCTTAACCCAGTGATTCTCAACCTTTCTAGAATGGGGAGCACCCCGGACAGACTTGAGGCACCGTTGGAAAATGCCAGCTCTCAGCATTCCCTCCTCTTTTTTTTTGGCCTGCAGAAAAATACAACAGACACGTTTTTCCACAGCAAAGAACTGCACCAGACCTAGGGTGGCCTCTGACACATCCCCAGAATACAAAACAGCCCTTTGGGCATGGGGGAGGAAATGACCATAGGCCCCCACAGCCAACCAGTGGGGACTGGTGGGGCCACTACCCACTTTGGCCAGTCAGCAGCAAGGGGTGGGGCCACCACAACAAGGCCGCCTCCAGTGTTGCCAGGTGTATAATAATATGAGAAGTATTTGTAAGATAATTTCAACTCTTATAGGACATATGATCAGTATCAGTGAAAATGCTCAAAATGTACCATACTTTTTTAGGCAGCTCATTGGTGCAGCATATGCAAAACCCAAGTGGTTCTCAGAGAGCCTTAACCTGATGTTGGGTTTGCTATCAGTACTTTGTTATGACAGCATACCTCCAAATAAAGCCATGCTTCAACTTTGATGACCCAGTTCTTACTGGCGACGTACAGTGAGCAACAGAAAGGAAATAAGATTTACTTGCATACTTGTTTGCATATTTTTTCAGCGTATGATAGTTTTTCAGCAAATATGATCGTTGTGAGCTTCCAATTCTATCATTTCATATTTAAGACCTGGCAACGGCAACCTGGCTCCCAACGCTGCTCCTCCCGGCTGTGCACCGCCCTACCTCTAGGCACAGCCAATAGAGTCGCGAGAACAAATGATTGACGTGCTTTTCCACCAATGAACTGAAAAACAGGACTTCTTGCAGTCCGGTCCTCATTCAAAAGCAGGGGACACACGAAAGATTTAAAACCGGGGAAGGGGTATAAAGCAGGACCGAGGGGGGGATGCTGGGTCGAGCTCCCGGGGGTTACCTAGCTAGGCCCGTTTAACCCCCGGCACACGTTACATTCATGACGCGCGGAGCTGCACTGTACGTGCACGGCGCTGGTTTCTCTCCGGTTTCCCCCAAGGCGGCCGGGCCCTCCGGGCGTGGAGGCAGCCGGCGGCGCCCCCGAGAGGCCGGCGAGGCCTCACCTGTGCCACGACGCCCCGCTGTCCCCGCGCGAGCGGGCAGCACCACCCGGAGGGGCACCCCCCCCCGCCGGAATGGGCGCGCCCCGCCGCGTTGCCTGGCAACCAGACGCCGAGGACGGAACCAACTGGAGCCCTAGAGGAAGAGCCTCTTCCTGCACGTCCCGTTGGTGAAGGAAGTCGTGGGCCCGCCCACTACCCGGAAGGACGCGTCCAACACCCGCTTGAGTCCTGGACAGGCGGCGTTGAGCGCCCAGGACGTATCTCCCCTGCCTGGGGCTTGGTACAGTCTGGGACGGCCCCATTCGTGAGAGGGGGGAGTATGTACGTGCCAGAAACGGGCCCCTGGCTCTAGTCGCCAGACTGTGGCAGGGCGGTGACACTGGGGATGCGCTATTCCCGCGAGCCGAGGCGCCCTAGAGCTCCCCTTGCCTCCCCGGCGCCCCTTTCCTTCCTCCCTTCCCTCCCCAACTCCCCCCCTCCCGGAGTTAGTAGGCGCCAGCCTGCCCTGCAGCCAATCAGCGAGGGGCTTGTTGGCAGGTGGCCGCTCCGCCCTCCCAATAGCGAGGGGAGGGGGTGACATTGGGCGCTCGGCGGCGGGGGCCAGAGCGGAGCGGAGCGATGTTGGCGAGGCTGAGCCGCTCGGCCGGGGCCCTGCGGAGCGGGACGATGGCGATGGCAGCACGGCGGCAGTGAGTGTGGGCGGGCAGGCTGGCTCGCGGGCGGGCAGGCAGGCGGCCGGGCCCGGCGGGGGTGACGTGATTGTCCCTGTCCGCAGCGCGGGGCACGCCGCGCCGCGATACCGCCAGTTCCCGGAGGTGACGCGGCGGCAGGTGGTGCTGAGCGAGTTAATCAGCGGCTTCATGTGGTTCTGGATCCTCTGGCACTTCTGGCATTCGCCGGACACTCTGCTGGTGAGCCGTGCCGGGGGGCGACCATTGGGGGGGCGGGGCTAGGGTGAGGAAGCGGCAGGGCGAGGGCCAATGAAGAGGGAGGGCGGGGCTAGGGGGCAGGGGGATAGCCAATGAAGAGGGTGGGGGGAGGGACGGAGGGCGAGCCAATGGTGGGGCCGGGGGTAGGGGACTGAGGAGCAGGATGGAGGCTGCCCACAGATGGCATGTCCCAAGGAGCAGCAGGCAGGACTCTGAGCAGAAGCCTGGTGCCATTGTTGCAGGGCCATTTCCCGTACCCAGATCCCGCAGCCTGGACCGACGAGGAGCTGGGCATCCCCCCTGATGACGAAGAGTAGCCGGGGGCAGCCAGAGCAGGCAAGGCCCCTTGGTACGTGCTGGGTACAGCTTCATGGTGGTAGCGAGGGTGGTGGGAAGAGGTCTGGCTTCCTTCATGGCTTGGTATTGAGGGACCAGGGTTCAGGCTGGGCCTATGCGGGGGGAGCAGCCGAAAAACTTGTCTTGGCCCAAAGCTTCATCTCAACCCAGCTTGCAAGGGTAGGACGCACAAGCCTGACTTCACGGAGTGGTGAGTAAGCACGTGCCCATGACTGTCTTGGCTGGAGCCCAGTCTTAGTAATTTTGACCCCAGCAGCCATGTGGCTACAGCAGCACAGGACAGGTTGGGCATGAATGTCTAAGAAGGTTCTGTAGACAACTCTGCATTTCTACAATTGTTCCCTGGTTTCATGCCCTTGTATTTGTCTGACTAGGACCACAAAAAGTAGACTTGGCAAAGTCAGCCTCAGAAAAACTGCATCTCAGTTTTCAGGCTCTAAAAAACTAGTTTTTAATTCTCACAGATTCTGCTTCAAAAATAAGTTAATTGCTTTCTGAAACAGAACTGGTGGTACACACTAAACTTTACAAAATACCGTTAAATGGCTAGTTTGGTTAACAAAACATAGGTACCATGTACACCACTGCCAACTGAGCCAGTGAAAGCATTATTGTAAAGCTTTAGAGACTTAAAAAAACCCCAACCAACCTATGAATTGTTAATGCAGGTGTTCCATCTCAGTTTTCAGGTGAGAAACCAGAATCTACCTTAAAAATCTATGTAACCACTTTTTATTGCCAAGTGTTATGAATTGGGAGGCTTGCTTCTGAGTTTCTCTTAACCATTCTTCTTTTCTATCACTTGCAGGTGAGGAATCTCAGAAGCTGACAGTTTTGCTCTTGCATTACCGTTTCAGTAAACTATAACTATAAATAAAATTAAATTTTAAATGTATACTTTTGCTTTCAAGTTCTTGGAAGGCCACAAGACAGCTTCTTGTGGGGGGGAATGTGTTACATAATCAGCAGGGAACCTGGCTTTCTCTGATTTAAAAATTGCAAATTCTCTGATTTTAAAAACCCAAAATCCATGATATAAATTAAAGCCCCCCACAGGCTCAACAGCCCTCCTGATGCCCCTTAAACAGCGCCCTCCAGACACAAACATGTGAACACAGAGGCACACACACACACCCACCCCAGCAAGTAGGTGTGTGTTGGGGGGGGGGGAGGGGAGTGCTGTGGGGGTAGATCAAGAAGAGGGAAGCATACCCCTGTACCCACTCCCAGGTTCAGGGGCAGGGAGTGAGGGCAAGGGTGCCACTCTGGCCTCCATGTGCAAACCCTGTCAGGCCAGCCAGTGTGTATGTTGCCTGCATCACCGCAATTCTGCCACTGCATGCTGCGCTACCATCCCATGGCTACCCACATGGCTTTGTGTTCAAGTGGCGCAGGATGCGGCAGCGGCAGTGCGGTGGCAACCACGTGTGGACCACCTACGTGCCACCTGGCCAGGGAGTGGAAAGGGGGGCTTGCATGCAGTGGCTGCCACTGCACCGTTGCTTCTGCCCCATGGCTGGCTGCAAGGGTCTGCAGTGGTGGTGGTGGCTGCGTGCTGGCTTGTGGGGGGGTGAGCTTTGCGGGCAAGCACTGCCACTGCGGAGCCATGCCTTTCACCCCTGGATCCTAGAGGTAAGTGGGGCTAAGGGACTGTGGGGTGCTGCCAGCCCCAGGTGGCACACTGCAGTCAGGTACAGGGCTGGGGGGTGAAGGCATGGGTGCCCCTCTGCAGGGGACTTTGTGGGTAAGTGATGCGGGGTACACGTGCTGCAGGCTGCCTAGGGGAGGGGGAAGCTGGTATGTGGCCAGCTGCACAGCTCTGTGGCCTGCTCTGCAGCAGGGGCGGGGGGGGCACTTGCACACAGCAGCCGCTGCTGCTTACCTGCAGGGCTGTGCCAGCAGAGATGGCCACTGTGTACAAGACCTCCCTGCGCTGCCACGGAGCTGTGTGGCTGGCCGCAGGGGTCAGCAACAGTGTCATGGCAGTCGGGTGGCATGCAGCCATCCTCACCGCTATCCTGCACTGTGCAGCGGCCACTGCCGCTCTGCAGGTTTGAAGTTTTAGTTCCCGTTGCCCATTTTTCAACTACTATCAGAAAAAAAATCAGTAAGGACTATCAGACCTAGCAGTTATGATTCTTACCTCTCCGGAGTGGCTAGAGAGCAAGTGGTTTTATATCATACTTACTTGGCATCAGAAAGTTTCTTGGGATGGTACCAAGTATCTCTGTTCTTTACAGTTAGGGGCAGCCTGAGCTTAAATTGATTCAGTCCTTCAAGGTTAGTCTAACCTGGCTAGACTAAACTGGTTTGTAACTGCTTAAGCACCCCCTCTGGATTGAAAAAAATGCAGGCACATGCCTGCAGCAACTCTGGCTAGAAGCTGGGGGAGTGCTAAAGCAGCCCTCCTTCCTTTCTACAGTGCTGAGCTGAGGGGTGTGTGGCCCAATTAGGGGGGGGTTCCACCCCTCTTGAGCCACCCAGCAGGGAGTTGGTAAGTGTTTATCACCTCATTAAGAAAACAAATAGCCTCTCATTAGTTGAAACTCTTCTTAAACAACTCTTTCCAAGGAAGGTTTGGAGCTAATCAACAGATAGCTGGTAAAGATACTGTCCCTTCTGCCTTCTTTTCCTCTCCGATAGGTAGCAGACCACATGCTGGCTACAGTCTGTGCTAATGCTGAGAGGTGTTTATGTAAAGCAGAGGGAGGGGGATCCCTGCTTGAGCAGGAAGTGGTGAGGGAGCATTTGAGGGGAAGCCAGGGAACGCTGGGGAGGGGCCAGCTCTGCTGCGCTGGAGCAGAGCCTTGCCCAGAGTTGCAGAGCAACTAGGATGCTGGAGGACTCAGGTTTAATTTAAACCAGGAAGGGTCTCGGACAGACACTGCATAAACTGGTTTGACCCAAATCAGTTAAGTCTGATACTACATTCAACCAGGCTTATCTCAAACTGGTTTTAGCCATGTTCAACCTGGTTTATGTGCACTGAACATCTATTCTGTTACAGGTTTAAACCAGTTTCTGTGTAATGCCTGTCCCTAGCCTACAGCTTTAGCATAAGTTTATCAGGAGTTGAGCTAACACCAGGAAACTTGACCATTGGTATATAGTGAACCTGAGACTGCATTATTTTTTGACTCCCCAACCCTTGAACTTGGGTCTTTAGGTACTTGAGGACCTAGGGAAATGTGAACCATTGTCTCTGCTAGTTTTTACAGGTGTAGCCTAGAAGGAAGATTTCACCTCAGACAGTTCTCCATGCAGTCAATCTTTATTATAGCAGTATTCTCATATTCACATCAAGTACATAGAACTTTTTGCCTTTTTATATAATACAGAGGTTTTTTTTAAATAACTTTACACAGAAATAGTTTTCTTCAATCTGAATTTCAGCTATCAAATTTTTTAATATGTTTTCTTTAAGTCTCCATGCTCTCTAACCAAACTGGACAATATTTCCCATTGTACAAATTTACATGAGAAAAGACTCCAAAGTACAAATGAAGGGACTAGAGCAGGAAGGGGTAAAAAAAAAAAAAAAAAAAAAGTGTGTAAAGGAGAGGGAAATAAGCGAGAAAAATCATTTGTATTGGCAATTACTGTGGATGCTGGGGAGGGAAAGAAGGGAGTTGCCATGATCCATGTAACAGAAATCTGAAAATAAACATTTTCTTATGAGTTAAAAAATAAATACAATTTTTAAAACAATTACTCCATTGTAGTTTTTCAAAAGCAGCTATGGAAATCTACTAAACACAATTGTTTTCTTAAGTAACCATACTAGACCTTAGACAAAGCAGACTAGTGAGACCCTCACAAACCTCTGGTGGTAAAAAAAAAGAAAGAAAATACAGCTTAAAGGAATGTTGTGTTAGCACAGAGTTTAAATTGGGGAATATACATTTCATTGCACTATGTAAAAAGAAATACAAACTATAGAAATTTTCCCTTTCCACTCTTGACTAGAATACTCTGTTCCTCAAACAAGCCTGTATATTATGAGATAATGCCATCTCCTCCTCTGCTGTGTTTAAGCAAGCCAGCCATCTTACTTTTCCCCAGGGGGTCCAATTACTGCATGCTACACTTCCACAAACTTAATGAAACATTGATTCTGAATCCCTTGTGGATAAAAGACTTTGCACCTTTCCTAACCTAGGAAAAGCAGCATGCTTGAGTGAGGAAAGGACAGACTGCAACTAAACGCACAAAAGATTACAAACACTTATACCTAAATTCCTTCAAAATGAGATGGAGGACTACAAGAAAGCAGTGGCCAGCCTGCATGTGCGTTTTGACCCAAGGAACAGAGGACCCAGCAGGAAGCTGATAACAATCCTCAGTTTTTTATGGGGGGCAGGGAAGGGGACCCCTCTGCTCCATATAGGAGCCCAGAGCTAGACAGAGTGCCAATTATATGAATAGGAAGGTAGGAGGAGGAATCTTACCATCCTAGTTCAGCTGTTTTAGCCCAATGGCTGGAGTAGCTCTGTACTATAGGAGAACCCATGCAACAGACTCCCCTACCTCTCTTGCTCATTACCAGGGGTTTTTTTTGGAGTCTGCTCCAACAGTTCCCAGGATTACAGAAGGAGGGGCAGGTTTTGCCTCTAAAGTCCTGCTGAGAGAGATTTTATTGTTTTTTAAATGACATATTTAGATAGGCAAGGACTTTTTAAGCTGGTATCTTTTATTGAACCAACTATGTGGTTGGGATAAAGTTAGACAAGCTTTCTAAAATGCAAGACTTTCTTTAGGTCTTACAAATATACATAAATTTAGATAAGCACAAATTAAATCAGGCAGACATAAGGCAAGACATGCAAGTTGGCCACTGCCAAGTTTTAGTCATGTGAGGAGAAAGGGGGTAGGGTGGAACACAAGGCTCAGGAAGGAACAATGTGCATGTCTTGTTTAAACGGTTCACAGCTTTGAATAAAAAGCACATTTATTGCACTTATATACTTTTTTAGATTTAGACAAAGTTATTTAAATTATGCCCCCAACCTCACAACCCCCCACCATCCCAGAATAACCCACCACCCACGTTTGGTCCATTTTGCCCCTCAAGCCTCATCATCTGCACCCACAGATGGTGAGCTTCACTGCTTGTCATGTCCTCATGTTCTACTGTATTCCCAAACACAGAAAACAAATAAACTGGGTTCAAACAGAGTGAACACACAGATGCAACACAGAATGACAGTTGTCAAAACAAAACCAACCATTATTTAAAAACCCAAACGAATATGGTATACGTTCCTCTGCTTTGTATTTTACTAATTCAGAAATAAGTCACACAGGATTATTCTAAACTACAGCTGATGTACGTAGCCAAACAAAATGACTGGACAGTATTATGTAGGTTGTGACTGAGTTAGGATGGGCTGAATATACTGCTGCTTTGACAATATAAACCTAATGCATAGGTAGTTTAAAAGTCCACTGATATTTCCACCTGCCTACTCCCTTTAATAAAATTACAAATGGGCGCGCGGGGGGGGGGGGGGGGGTGTTGTTTTTAAGTAGGGAAGATGTTATTTTCTTAAGAGTTCTTTTAGTGCAGAGGTTGGGAATGGAAAAGTATTCCAGATATTTCTTGAACTTTTAAGTAAAACATTAAAAACATTACACCCTGATTTGTAAAAGGAAACTAAAATGGGGTTTTAAACCAGACTGTCATTTTGTATGAACTGTGCATTTAAAATTGCACGTCTGTTTAACAGAAGCACATCCAAAAGCTTTTCATCAAAAGAAGGCAGAGAAGAAACTTTGAAAAATGTTTAAGAACAAAGACCATTCTCTTTTCCTTATGCTCCTACATGAAAAATGACACTAGTACATACGTACTGCCAGAAGCCTACACAGCAGTTTGAAAACTGAACAAAATACATCTAATTCAAACCTCTCTCTTCCTGCAACAATACACCAAAGATTTTCCTAGGCAAATGTGAAATTACACAATACAGGATCATTTAAACAGTAGTTGATGGAGAAATTTAACAACAAGAGGTCTGAGGAAGAACCCAAGATATATGCTAGTAATTCATATGACAACTATCCCCCAGACCTGGAAATTAGTTGTACACTGTGATATACACAGCATGACTGCTAATTATACAAAGTCAACCTCCTAATCTAGATCTCATGTCTCATGCACTGCCTCTTTCAAAGGTGCTGTGGATGTTTACTGCTTTTAGCTCTCCTTAGAACTTTATATTACATTAATAAGCTGTTTGGTCCTTGGAAGGACCATTGTAAAAAAAACACACCATGTTTTACTTTCAGAGTAGCTTCAAGTTGCAGATTTACTCAAAGACAATCATGTATTCTACAAACTTTTTTTTGGAATCAAACACCGGGCATTTCTATGAACCCTCTTCTACCACCCCCCTGACCTTTACTTAAGTTTACAAACTACAACTTTTGAGAAAGATACTTAGGTGCAGGTGTACACAAAACTACTGCATTGGAATTAAACCAAAGTCACTGCTCCAGTTACAAAGCACCTGGTTATGTATTTCATTGCATTCTTAAGTCAGAAAGGCACACTATCATTTGGCAACCTGCAAACGTAATGTTTTGGGGAGCCTCATATTTACCATTTAATAGGGTTTATTGGCATCTTCCCTTCATATGGAAAGTATGTGCTACCTTTCACTTCCTCAGTTTACTCACAGCAGTTTCTCCATCTGGCTCTTTCAGAAATTGTATACACGCCCTTTATAACTACTACTATTACTATGTACTGCTCATGGTGCTCACTTACTAGCTTCTATATTTGCATCTTTGAAACCTAAATGCAAACAAAATGGGTTTACCTCAACTGCATCTGCTCCTGCCTGCAATGAGTTGACTTGCCAGGTGAGAACTAAAGCAACAAAGAAAGCTATTTTTAATCTGTGCGCCAAAGCAAACAGACTTAATAAACCCATGCAACTAACAAAGTGTAGTAAAAACACGATGATCTCTGATAAACTAGAATGTATAACAAAAAAAAGCAAAGCCACTGAGGCAAAACCACCAGCATTTTCGAAGTGATGCCCCTTCATCATGTTCATTCACACAATTCATCTTCATCTGTGCTTTGTATGTACCTAAAACGTTAGACTGTAATATTACATCCTGGTATTTTTTCAATGGACGGAAACACACTTGCCTACAGTACTCCGAATAGTTTGCGCTACAGAAACTGCTCTCGCAGTCAAGGAGGAAATACTCCATAGAAACCTATAGGCTGGAAAGGTGCAAAATGTTTGCTCACTAATTCAACCCTCCACTCCACTGACATCTTGAAGAGCTACTGATGCTTTGCACAGATATTAAAGCCCAAGGTTTTAGGGGCCTTTGAGTAAAGAGGGGGCTCCTTGTTGTCCAAGTGTTCTGTAATACAATCCATATGTTTTCAGACCAATACAAATACAAAAGCATATTTGTGTATGATCTTCAGTGCATTTTTCCTTCTGAGGGATCTGTGTAAAGGCATGATCTTTAACAGGTCACACCTCCTACTGTTTATTCATTTCATGTCATAACAGGCCAAATTTTATCTTCTAATGTGCAAAAAGCAGCTGCTACTGACTTCAGTGGAAGTCATGGTACAATGGCAGTGGCAGAATTTAGTTCAAAATACCAGTAACTGTCAGGGTATTATATAAATGATTTCAGGTAAGAAATAGACAAACAGAAGCAGATTACGTAAAAGACCTGCAAGAGCTTCAAGAAAAATAGGAGCAGCAGAACCAGGCTCAACCTAGAGCCAGTCAGCACTTAGTTAATGCTGAAGCATGCTTAAAAGTCTCTGTGTTCACACTGCTTGGCATTACTATTGCCATGGTGCTCCAGCTCCAGAGAAATATAGTACAGAGAAGAAAAAAAAAAAATCTTTCACTGAAAGGGATATGGGATAGATCATGTGACAGGTCTTCTCTCTTTCCAGTTCCCCATGTGTGCTGGGGGTGGAGGAACAGGGACAGGACATTGACTCCACAAAATCTTGGAGTGGGACTACAGGTGCTCCCAACAGTGGCTCTAGAAAAGGTTTACTGTATGCTCAGATATTACAGAGCTGAAAGCAGTGTGCTTATAAGTGTATAGGTAATTTCACAGTTACAAAATATTTAATAAAACTTCCAAACCATGACATGCACATTATATCCCAGTGCATCAAACTGGAACATTGGAGAGGAGCTGAAAGCCGCCTGATGTTAGCCAAAGGACCTCAGTTTATTTACTTATTTTTAGGTTTGTGATTTCCTGCCCCCTGGCTGCTATTTGGGGCTTTCAGTTCATATCTCTTCCTCTCCCGCTGTTTACTATACATTTGAAGGGCACCTTTTAAGACTTATCCTGTTTTCATGCACAACAGTCTTAGTGATTTCTGAAGGAACAGAAAAAAATCCAATTATTTACAAACCAAGTTCCCTGGAATGTTCTGCATGAGGATTAAGCTGACCTTAATACAGATGGTCAGACACAAAGTATTACAAATATATGAAGGAAAAGAAAAGGTAATGGAAATGCATCCTCAAAGATTCCTCTAAATAGCAGCTAAAAAGTTTGCACATTGCTCAGGAGAAAGTAATTAAAGAACACCCCAACCTCTCTCATGTGTTACTTCTAAAGTGCTTTGCAAGACAAGGATAGCAACTTTCCTTGTGCTTTTCCTATGGGTTCAAGAAGCATACTGTAGGCTGATGGGTAATGAAAACATTGCAAAATAAATTCAATTTCAAACAAGGACAAAAAAGAATTCTTTACTGCTATATTTTAGCAGAAGTACTCTTTCGCTAGCATGAAACTGTGAAAGGGAAACTAGCATATTTAACAAGTACTCTGAAATGACCATTTTTAAATGACCAACAACATACTTGCTCTAGCTATATTTTCTTTCAAGAATGCAGGTGATTTCTGGCATGCCCTACATTTACAAACTCCGTCTCACAGCCCATAAAAATGTGGAAGAATGAGAGGGAAGAAAAAAACCCAAACGCTGAGCAGCAGTATTTTCATTGTCTTGATGGTGATGTTTGCTAAACTTCCTAACTGTTTTCTGACAACTCTGTTCCTAGCCTCCTTCCACCTTGGTTCTCAACTGCTGCAGACAATATTGTGTTCTGATACTGTGCTACAAGAATGCATTATGATTTCATTGGACTATGTCCCACCGCTCGCCACACTGGAAAGGAGACACTACTACCACACATTTCAATTTGTATTAACCTCAGGAAGGAAGTAAAATCTAACAGCATCTGAAGACCCACAGCAGAGAAGAAGAAAATTGTGCTTTTTTGTTTTTCAAATGTATCCTGTACACATGAATTCTATTCATGTACTAACATGAATTGTATCATTCTCATAATGACTTAAAGTCACTCACTATTGCTGTCTTGCTAATGTTTGTGGAATTAATATGAATACACAGTATTTCAATTATATTTTCCCACTTCAGATTAATCAGGTCCCCTTAACCCCAGTAAATATTCATTGATAAGTGTAACAGACTGTCTGTAAAACCATAACATTCCATGGTTTTAAAACCATACTCCATAACTGATATGTATTCTTCCCTACATCCAGGAACCCTCTTCTGTACATAGGAAAGGCCCTACTAACTCTCCTAGTTAAGGAAGAAGCAGCATCTTCAACCAATACACATGTACTTAGTGGGAACATTACATTTATATACATCTAACTCCTTCATTTAAGCATCATGATTTTATTCATGAAAGGGAAAAGCTGCCAATTAATAGGGTCAGTTCTCCTGCCTCAGAGTGGGATAGGCCTCGAACTAGAAGACTTCTGCATGAATCTGTATTTCTTTCTAATTGGCTTGACTTGCCTCAGTACAAATAGTTTATGTTTAATACCACATATATCAGAGATCACATCACAAAATAAGTCTACTAGAGGTAAACAATGGCTGAACTTTATTTTTTTCCCTGACTAGGTAACTTGTTAAAAAGCTACCAACAATTTAGATACCAGGTTTGGAGGACAGGAAAACAAGGAAATTTAATGTGGATACTGCCACCTTTATTTTAGTTTGCAAACTGCAGAAAAGGGAAAATGGAGGAAAGGGTATTAAAAGGGAAGAAAACAATGAACAGAGAAGAGGTCAGTGTGGATCCAGCAAGTACCGTTGTTATTTTTTGTTTTTCAAATCTAACAACTTGCCACTGAGACAAGATGTTCCATGTCTGTACACACATTTATCAGAGGACACCGAGTAAAATTAATTAGGATAAAAATAAAAATCCTTTAAAAACAAGCTCTCTAAAGTACCAAAAACACAGATTTTTGGAATGTCTCATTCTAGGGTTTGGGGGGTTGTTTTATTTTTTTTGTTTGTTTTTTTAATATTTCCATTCAATTCATCCTGAGAATGTTTTGTTTTTCATGTTTATGAAAATATTATGTATTGGTAAGGTACCTGGCATTAACCTGCACGCTCATTTAAAATAAAACTTTTAAAATAGGTACGTACATACACCACTCATAGTCTGTCACAGTTCTACAGACGCTGGATGCGGTAGTATCTCTGATAGATACAGTGTATCAGATGATACAAGCCAAAAAAAAAAAAGAGAGTAAAAGTTGCTACAGTTTTTGTTACCTTGAGTTTGTTGCTGGACCTACAAGAGGAGGAGCTTTCTAATCCTTCTGAAAGATGACATGAAGTTACTGGAAATGGGAAGGGTGTAGGAGTTGAAATAGGTAATAAAGTAAATCTGAAAAAAAGGTGCAGCAGCATCCCCTTTTCCTTCAGATGAACCTCTTCCCCCGGCTACTACCCACCACTCATAATATCCAATTTGACCGGGAAAAGTAAAGAATTTAGACCAGTTGAAATGTTTGATGTTCGGGTAACATGAAAAGGGGATACTGCATCTTGTCCCATAAATCAGTAAAGCATACCAGGAAAAAAATCAGAACAGAGAATGATTCTTTTGATTAGCACTCTCATCAGATGTTCTGCCTCTGATGATTCATTTTAGAGGGAGAAAGCTGACCAGCAGACCATCCAAAGCAGCAGTTCCATCCCTTATGCCTGAGCACCAAAGTCAAAACATGTGTGCCCTCTCCACTCTCCTGGGAATGATGCCAACAGTACAGGCAGCCACTGCAGGTCTCCAAATGCACGTGGTCTTTTGTATTGAGGAGAAAAAATGGCAGCAGAGAATTCTGGTTCCTAAAAAGATATTCCCCCCTTGTGTTGGACTGGCAGATCCATTCTGCTCCACTCCAAGCTTATGGATATCTTTTCTCAATTGCTTTAGGTTTTGAGGAGCAGAACAGAGTTTTGGTGTTAAGAAACTGTAGGAACACAAGACTTAAGTAACAGAGTGGGTACTGCCATGGTGCTGTGGCTACTTGAACGCTGCAAATTCTCCTGTAGAGGGAGGACAAGAGCTTGGTTTAAAATCTCAAATATCAACTAGACAGAGATATTCTCGAGTCTAGTTGAACACTAGACTGAATATCAAAGATATTAAAAATGCAACAGTTAAAAGTTAAGGCACAGAAAGCTCCTAACTGTAGTGACAGAACAACAAGTGTCTTCAGAACTTATTTTATGGAAGTAAGATTTCTTAAAAGCAAGCTGTGACCACTGGCCCAGAGCAGAGGTCTGAAAGTTCGTGGGAAGGGTCTTTCATCAAGCGTTTTAAAATTTAAAAGTTTCATTTGAATTTAATTTCTAAGCTTCTTACCTTCAGATTAATGTCCCTTGCTGGAAAGTGACAACTGTCATAAGTGACAGTTTGGGTGCTCAGTGTCAGACTGTAAACTAGTTTCTATCCTGACTGAAAACTGATTTAACAACAGAACTATTCTGATTACATGTTAACCATTAAATATTACACATTCAAGTTCCTTTAATTATTAAACCAGGATTAAAATACATTGTAAACTAATTTATAAACCAAGATCATAGGGAAAAAAAAAAATCAGACGTAAGTTTGTGAATTCTCACTAGCTCAAAAAGTAGACTGTTTGTAGTATATGTATGCACTAAACATGGGAAGCACAAGAATCAGTACTTGATTTACCTTGGCTTTGAAACAAGCCCCAAAAGCTATTCTGGAATCATTTAATATGCAATATACATTTATATAGTGCCCTCCCACAAGATGACAATTTCCCTTCACATACATGTTTTGTTCAAGCCTCAACAACCTATGAGGTAAGTGATTATGTCCATTTCAAAGATGAGAAAGCTGAGGCACGGTGATTAAGACTGTTGCCTGTAGTCATTCTGGAAGTCTGTGACCGAACCTAGAACAGAACCCAAACCCCATATACTCCTCTCTAAACCCATGTTTGAGCCTACAGGCTATCCTCCCCACCAATACAATTGAAGCCACAATATCTCCCTTTCCCAAATCACTAGGATGCCCTACAAGTGAGGAAAAGAAACCAGGTTACAGTCTCCATGCTAGCTTCCCATATTGTTTTGGGGGTAATCATGCCCCTTCCTGGAAGATGATACCAAACAAAGGAACTTTCAAAACTCAATTATAATAAAGGCTGATTGGGAAATGCATAGGACATAGTCTTTGGTCTGCTTAGCAAAGGCACTAGGATATTGTTACATTCAAATGACCACTCTATCTTGGTGTCCTTCCAATCAACTCTAAAACAGTCCATATCATCTAAAGAAAAAGAACATGTAGTACATTCTAATATTTATACTCAGATCATCAGAAACAAATCAGAAATATTCACAAATAGCTTTGAAAAATTTACATTAGTTCAGTTTAAAATGACACTTGGTTTGCCACCGGGGGTAAAATGGCCTGTTTTACAGAAGAAGGAACCAAGAAAATTGACTAGGAGCCTCCATGAGAACAGGGAAAGTGCATATAGAGTCTGGTAGAAATAGTTTTGTATAGCAAAGCACATGCTATAAAAGGCACAGGAGCATATAAAGAAGCCAGAGCATATGAGAGTCTCTAGAAGGTCTTAGATAGGAAAAAAGGGTTATGGGAAGTGGGTGGCTCAAGGTCTCTAAATGAAGGGGGTTGGGATACAGAAAAAGTATTAGGCTCAGATACCTACAGGAAGAGAGAGCCAAGTGGCATATTGTAAATTACTAATAAACATGCATCTTGCTTGTTGGTGGTGGCATTTTAAGTAGAACCAATGCAGAAAGTTTCACAGTGTTTATAATTTTTCCAAACTACTCCTTTACCAACTGGAGAGTAAATCCTTCAGTAGAATTTCTGTCATCCTTCATTTGGCAAAATTCCAATATGGCTTCTATAAATTATTGTACTTTTCTGTGCATCCACATCCTAGATGATGCCAGAACAGCAATAAACTTGAAGGGTGACATTTCATTCTGTGCAGAGGGGCATCATAACTCCTATGTACTGCACAAGCCTTCAAATAAGGTTTTAAAAGGGGTTAAACTGGGTCTCCAGTAGTATATAGGCATTATTCCAGCCCTCTGCACAGAAACAAATTTCACCTAGAGAACAGCAATACAGACATTATAGCAATGCTCTAATCACTGCTCCCCTTCAAATCTTCCAGCAATGCAACTGTTGATTTAAAGTGAGAAGAGGGATTGAGGGGGGCAGGGGTAGGCACAAGAGGAAGAGAACTGTCTGGACAGCATCATACCCAGTTATAACAATTTAAAGTTAGTCAACTTTGGTATCTGATCAGCTTTGCAGTGTTCCTGTAATCTGGCAACATAACAAACATGGAAGTAGAAGCATGTTCTTTGGTAGTTCCAGTACTTTGTAGATGCACAGAACTGAAAGGTAATCCTATTAAAGTATTTATCCACATATCCAGGGTACTGTGGTAATAGTTTAGTAGCCCTGCAAACTGAGAAAACCTGTAATCTGATATACTAGAAAAAGTGTATATTCTTGCCGCTCTCTCATCTAACTTGTCATCCCTTACTAGAAAGCTCAAGGTTTTGTGTTTTGTACTTGTTTAAAAGGTAGAAATGGGAAAATAAAATATTACCTCAGAGACTTATTTTGAAGAATGACATTCATGCTTAGCCACACGTCCTAAACATGTTCTACTTAATTTACTTTTCAAACTACTTCCTAAATTTCTAATTAAAGTTTAATTTATAAACAAGAGATAGCTCCCTCATTACTCAACTTGTCCTTCTGCCCATTCCTGCTAACAAGTTCAGCTTTTAATTGTTGTTTAGGGATTTCAGAAAATGAAAGGAAAACCAAGAACAAGAAGATGATGACAGGCCCAAGAGAGGTCAAAGTATTTCAGTTAGTAATGACACAGGGCAGATGCAAAAAAAAAGTAATTATTTCAGTCTGTCTTAAGTGTAGTGAAGTTACTTTTCTAACTGGCTGATCTTTTAACTTTCTGGGGTAAATCTGATCTCAGATTGAATCTTAACAAGCGAGTTTAGATGCCCCACCATCCCCTGTAGTGGGAAGTAATCTAATCGTTTTTCCCTAAAATTTGACACTGTATATAAAAAGATGCAACAGGTCTTGTTCTCTGGCAAATGGCTTTACACATCCATACTGCAGGAGTCATCTGTCCAGCCATGTGTCCACAGAACCTTACTGAGCAGTAGTTGGCAGTAAGGAGGCAATTCCTTTATTTCATCATTGCACACATGGAAAACAAACTCCCTACTCTCTCTGCCATGAGAAGCCCTGCTTGTAGGAATCGCTTGAACTCAGACAAGCCACCATCCTCCTCTCAAAGCCCAGGAAACATGCTGTCAGTTGAAGTAAGCTGAGATGGGGTTCTACAATCTGCAAGGACACAAGATCTTCACTCCAGGAAAGAGTGAATGTTAATATTCAGTTAGCACCATAATTCTGAAGTGCCCTGCATGAATAGGAACATTTTGATTTAAATCTTAGTGCTCGATAGGTTTAAATAAAAAGAAGTTTTTCCTTACCACAGAAGAACAGTTTCAAATGTGTAGTTTGGACCACCTCTGCCTACCCTCAAACAGAACTGGCTTTGACATGCAATGAACAAATCCATTTCCAAATGCCTCAGAAAATTTGAATGACCATTTATGACGGTCCCTTTTTGACTTGGACTTGGCTAAGGCCTGTAAGTTCATCACGGGGGCACAGAAGGGAATTGGTGAGTATTTATTCACCAAGGCGCCCCCGGGGGTTACAAGAAATAATGGCCACAAGCTAGCAGAAAGCAGATTTAGATTGGACATTAGGAAGAACTTCTTCACAGTTCGAGTGGCCAAGGTCTGGAACGGGCTCCCAAGGGAGGTGGTGCTCTCCCCTACCCTGGGGGTCTTCAAGAGGAGGTTAGATGAGCATCTAGCTGGGGTCATCTAGACCCAGCACTCTTTCCTGCTTATGCAGGGGGTCGGACTCGATGATCTATTGAGGTCCCTTCCGACCCTAACATCTATGAATCTATGAAGGCATTTTCATGCTTGTCTGATGCACAGCAGATGGATTCACTGTTTCAAATGCAGTTTCTAAAAACTACTCTGAAAAGGTGTCCATACGACCACAGAGTATATACTAGCTGCCCCCTTTCCTGCAAGAATGGAGTTGAAAAGCAGTTTACAGGTCTTCAACTCTTAACAGGTAGGTGTACAAGTAGTCAGGATTCTTGATCTCTCCAAAGAACATACATACTCTCAGATAGTGATACATAATTTCAAAATCCTAGATGTGCTTCTTACACTATAGTTCTGATCTACCACTATCTGAGAGTGTCATTCCCTTCAAGGTTCCATACCTACATTTCCATCACAGTAGAGAATGCATGATCTATTGAGAGGAAAACCTCTATATCACACTCGGACGCCTTTGGCTAAGTAACATGTAATTCTGACGTATCTCTGTATTTCAGAGAAGGCTGCATTAGAAAGGTGGGGATTAACTTGAACAACCACAACTGTTAACACCTAAAAGAGGCAGTGGCTGAGAATTAGCACTTGACTTTGTTTGTATATTGGTCCTCCATACGGACATACTAAGAGGGGAAGCCTAGATCTGGCCAAACAGCGATATATTTATATTTTAAAAGAAGCCTAGCTTCTTTTCCTAGACAGCATATGAGATTTAAAAAATCTAAGTCTAAAAAGGATGCAAGATTGTAGTCTGGTAAATATGCACCTTCAGGGGTTGAGAACTTACTGGCATAATGTGAGCTCCCCTAGAAATGAAGGGTGACTTGTTTAATAGCCAAGCTGGCAGAGGTACTTAATTCACAGACTTGTGATGGGGGGGGTGGAGAGGGGAGGGGGAAGGGAGGTGCCAAAAATGCAGCTTTCCATCTTGCTTCACCTGTGTAGATAAAAATCTTATTGGACCTTCTAGCACAGATATAACTAAGTCCCATATCCAAAAAAGTGCTATGGTGGCAAAATCCTATTTAGGTATCTAATTCTTACTGAAATTACGATTGAAATCAATGGCAGTTAGGTGCTTAACTTTGTGGATTTAGGGTTGGCAAATATAACCTGGAGCAACAACTAGCCCAAGGACTAATATCTTTTATGGTTTGTTTCTCACCATAAGTTTAAGAGGCTTCCTGTACTTTTTGCCATGTTAAGGTATAAAAATAAGCTTCTAGAAAAGAAATGAAGATCCTGAAACAGTTCTGGGAGTAGGGACAAGGTCCCCAAAGAAACCACGAGCAGTTGGATGTTGATTTTGCATAGGTCCTGGATAGAGTGAAAAGCCCCAAGAATGACAGCTGAAAACATTCTTTGTGAGAATGTTTTATTGTCTGGACATATGACAATAGATTCTGTCTTTCAGATTCTTTATTCCTAAAACAACTGATGTCTTAAGGATGTCAGTGCTTTCCAAGACTGAATTCATTTCGTATGCCAAGCCTACAGAATGAAGAACATGGAACATGACATTTCAGCACAGTGTCTCCTTAAGGACTTAGCTATGGTTAACAAGCGTAGTTAAACAATACATGTAAGAATACATGCACTGATTTTTCCCAATATTGTGGTCCTGCTGGCACAGCACTCGTGAGGAAAACCGCTCTAGAAACAAAACAAAACAAGACAAAAATCTTACTTAAAATGATAATGGACCCTAATACTGGGGCAAGACAGCAGTGACAGTTCCATGTTCTCTGACATCTTCATCACCAGCACCTTCAATGGGCTCTTGGTGTTTTCATGAGATAGAGGCAAAGAATGCTCTAGTGTACATGAAGCTTTTTAAGACTCCCAAGACCCAGGAAAGCCAATCCAGCTCTGACTGTGGGATCCTTGTTGAAGCACATATCACTTCCAGAAACAATTTTACAAGAGAAGCCCTTTTGCCTGGGATTTTGCACCATTTTATGCTTGGATATTGTAGGAGGTTTAAAAGCCATGGTACTTGATACTTGCACCTAGTGGGGAAGACATCATAGCCTTCAGTTGAGCGCCATTCCCCAAGGCTTAAGAAGCACTTTTCTTCACTATATGAACTGAGAAATGTCACTGACACAAGGAAAAAAACCAGCTTGTTAAATCCTCATTTTAAGATAGGTCTGCCATGGTAAGGAAAAATAAAAAGATGAGAAACTAGTCAAAATTAAAACATACCACCATTTCTACCTAAACCTAAGACTAATAACAACTATTTGCCATTAGTTTTGCTGTCTACCACAATGAAAAACAATGGAGTTTAGCTCTGAGACTACTCTAGGTGAATACAGAAGACTATTAAAGGGAGCAGATTATTATAATGAAGGGAATGGAGGAATCACTTATCCTCTCTTAGCCCTTAAATACCAACTACTACTTTAAAAGGATCTGTGAGCACATGGTTAGACACCCAACTCCAACAGAGGGACATGGCATGAACGTAAACTTTGTTTATTCCCCACCCTTAGAGTATAACATATTAATGGCAACACTGCAAACTTCACTATAAATGATACAGCCAGAAGTCAATAAGGAAATACTCCCCATCTCTTGAATGCCTAACCAGAACAGCAAAAGCTATTCTTCTATAGAGAGGAATCTATCAAGGTAACACCTTAACATTTAAAACAATTGCCAAATATACCAGATCACAGGTCAGAAATAGAAGAGAAAAGTGACAAAATTAATGTCTGTATTGTGAAAACACTTAATGTGTGCCACCAGAGGTCAGTATAATCTGAAACAGACAGAACTACTCTGATTTACCTGTTCCAGATGAAAAGTCTAACAAAGAAAAATAAAAATTTATAAGTGAACTCGTGTGATGATACTAGTGCTTTGTAATTTATCTTTCTAGATCTTTGCAGTCCAGTTTGCAACTTCTATACACGAGTAAAAAAAGAGAAAGAATAAAAAAAGCTCTCCACAGAATAGAGACCACTCCAGCAATATTAATAACTAAAATAGTGATACAAGAGCAGATCATTTTCTTAACAATATTCATAATATATTGTTTTTCCATCAAAATCAGCTCTTAAATTTTACCTCTTCACTTTTTTCAAAATGTGTTTTCCCATTATGGGTAGTAACATGTTACTGCATAGCAGACATACATTTGCTTATGTGATCCTTTGCTGTTGTGCTTCTTATTTTACAGTCCCTGCTACTCTGAAGAATTTGATGGTTATTAGTAATATATGTGCTGTTCAGATGCAGTAGGAATAATTTAGAATTTTTTTTTTCTTGCAAAAGGAAACATTTGTAGAAGGTTTTCAACCACATCAGGTCAGAACATTTAGACAAAATACAGATTTCCTCTCCAGGAAAAGATGTTTTCTAACTATCACTATTTTAAATCATAAGGTTAAAAAGAAAGGAGTTACACATTGCCAAGGTCTTCCTTTACATTCTGTGTTGTATTTTCTCACCTCTGCTAACTAAATCTAAGTTTTGACAGTGTTCAGCCTTGCAGCCAAGTTCACTTTCCACACTTACTCATATCAGCAATACTTCTAACTTAAGAATCTAAAACCTATTTCTCATGCCTAATGATGATTCAGTTGTAAAAATTCAAGGCAGCTTGACCAGTTTAAAGACACCATCCTCAGAGTAACTAATTTAACCAGTTAACTTAGATAAGATGGCAAATCAAGCAAAAGTAAATGCAAGGTATGGCCCAGTGACCAAGCAATTATTTTGCTTTGAAGTGACTTTTCCCTTTTCTCTTAAGTGACCTTTAATTCTTTTTTTGTGACAGCAGTTCCCAGGCTTTCCATTGCCAGCAACAGACTTCATGCCAGGGACATAGCTAGCATTAAGTGAGTCTTTATTCTCTCAGTGCACCTTAAAAGAGACTAGCTGGTAGGAATTCGGAACATATGCACATGTGTGCACATACATGGGAACATGTCAGCACATGTGCACATACATACACATACACACACGCTTTCAACCTCTTTTCAGTGTACAGGAAACCCACCGTATCCCCCTGCTTGGATGGGTGTTTTTGGAGAAGCACAAGCATACAGACTAAAATCCTCCGTCTGGAAACCAGCCCGGTTTAACGAGGGCTCAGATGCACTGCGGTGAATTTTTGGCAATGACCGGGCCAGAAGCTCAATGGAGGCAAGTATCTAAAATAAGTTAGAAAACAAGATAAAAATCAGATCTGGTACTGCAGAGTAGTAACATCACTGTAAAGTCAAGGGCAGAACATTGATTAATTCTAGGTAACAAGTTTAATCAAATTTAATTAAATCATCATTAAAAAAATGATTTAACATTTTGCATTTTCGTGTCTGTTGTACTGCCTCAGAAATCTAAAAAAAAATCCCTTTTGCGAAACACTACTTCATATTTCACCTTAACAAACACTTACTTTGCTGTGGGAGTCTGATGAAGACAGCAACATGGCTGCCTTTTGTTTACTTCCTTGTTTGTACAACAGCATCCACGATGTCACCAAAAATAAACACAGCTTTTAAAGCTGCTTGCTTAAAACCTCTACTGCATAGCCAGCAGGGAGAACTCATATTTGTTTTAATGTACTGAATCAACATTAAAAAAAGAAAACCCAAAATATTTAGAATTCAAGGATATTTTCCCAGATAGAAACAGCACAAAAATATAGCACAAAAACTACCTGTCAATTGCTCTGTAGGACATGGGCAAACGTACATCTGGAACAATTTCAAAAGGGGAGGAAAAGTGCTATCCCATTTTGCCGTAACTGTTACATGCACTCCATAGCAATATAAGTGTAGCAAGACTGCTCCAACTTTGATCTTGGATGAAGCAGAGTTAATGTAGCTCACTTGAATTGCTGCAGAATCATGTGTACATGCGATCCTAAGCACCAGCTCCCCATTCTCTTTGGAAGCCTTTAAAAATGTACATTTGTCCATCCCCATAGAACATATAACACTGAAGTTAATGTGTTATTAACTGGATGTATTGGGAGTAGACTATCAATTCTTCATCAATGCATGAAAGCCAAACTGACAACATACAAGTCATTTTAATATTCTGCTGTACTGAATACATTTTGCCAACTACAGAATACTAACCATGGGCTAAACCAATGGGGGCCAACCTTTTGGTCAGGCATGCCACAAATTAAGTCCCACACCCTCCAAGTACCACTCCGATCCCCACTCCCTGCCTAATCTGCTGCTCTGCTTTCTGCTCCTTGGTCAATCTGCCCTGTATCACACACAGAGGCTGCCTTTGCTATTTGTGGCACATGTGCCACATGTTAGCCACCCTTGTGCTAAACTATCAGTTCTACTATCTGAATGTGTAACTTGAGCCTAAGTTCAAAGGAACAACTGTGAACTGGATGACAAGTTCATACTGTATCTGCCTTTGCCTACTTCTCAGAGTTCCCCACAATCCAAACCAGGAACATTTCTTACTTGAGGAAAAAGGGGTCGCTCATCTCTCTTCTTTTTCAAGCACTCTGCCATTAGCCTCTTCATGGCTTTTGGACAATTACTTCGAACTTTACTGAGATCTGGAGACAGATATCCTCGTCCCACCATAAAAATGATCTTTGTTTTGAAAAGGAAAAGGGAAAGAGAAATTTATAAATCAAAACAAGTAACAAACAAACATATATCAAGAAACGTTTCAGCTGGAACAAGTAGGTTTCACCATACTTTGTGCACCAAAAGTGATGATAAAAAGAATAAATCTGCTGTGTTGCAGCAACATGCCTGAAAAATAAATATTCTGTGCAATTTAATGGTTTTGTGCTGACCTATTTCATTTGAAAAGCCAGTGGCAAGTTCACACCTAAGGGCAATTAAAGAAACATTCAGCACATACAGCTGTAAATCTTCACTTATGAAAAGAGTCTCTTCACATATTTTCTCTTCCCTATTGTTTTCAAAATATTGGGGGGGGGGGGGAGGAAGATACACAGCCACAGAGACAGACAGAGAGACTTTTGACTTTTCAAACCTTTATACAAGACAAAAGTGGAAAAATGCATACTTAAAACATGAAACACTTGTCAGCAACAAAAATACCTTCTCATTAGAGACTGAATCCCCTTCCCCAGCAATACCCTTCATGAGGTTACATACTAAGGATCAGCTGTCCATCTTCTACCTTGCAGAGTGTCCCCTCAAGGGCCAAACATGACACAAGCTGGTCCCCATTTTGTTGCAAAGTGAAATGTCCATATTCAACTATAAATCCTGCCCGGACCAAGAACCAGAATAGTAGGAGGACATCACTGGAGCCAGTCCTCGTGAGCTGGTTTCTGAGGCTTTTCAGAGTTGCCATCTTGGTCTGGCTCAGGAAGAAGCTGGCCAGGCAGATCATACTCTCCTTGGTTGCTCGGTATGGGACACAGTAGATGTACATGTTCTTGAAACAGTCCAAGTCCAGGACACCAAAGAGGGTGCTAAAGACAGCAAAGAGCAGCAGCAGCAACCAGGGACAGTCCAGGAAGGCATGGAACAGTCTCCTCCATCGCCTCCTTGCAGAAAGGGTGAACCACCAGCAGTGCCAAATCTAATAGGTGGACAAAGGTGCCTGTGGCCAGGACCCCATGCAGCAGTTGTCACCGGAGATCACCAGTTCTCCTGATGAAGGACAGTTTGTACAGGACATAGGCAGACAAGGTTCTTTGGGCAAATGTGATATCTTTTATTAGACCAACTAAATAGTTGTAAAAATTGTTCTTTGCAAGCTTTCGGGCACAAACATCCTTCTATGGGCATAGGGAGAGTCTGCTGTTGTTTTGTGTTCTCCTGGATAGAACAGAAGCCAATATGCAAAATGCAGGTCTGTGAAAATGCAAATGTGTGGCAGTGAGGATCAAAGACCATGGGAGACAATACGTGTGAGACAGGTAGGTGGGGGCGGGGAAGTGGGGAACGTTGATTTAGGATTATCGGAGGGCAGGCAGGTGCCATAAATCCAGCATGCTTATAGGCTCAGCAGTGCTACGCTGGTTAGCACTACAGATGAAAGGGACTTGGGGGTCATGATTGACCACAAGATGAACATGAGCCTTCAATGTGATGCTGCGGCTAGTAAAGCGAGCAAAACGCTGGCTTGCATCCATAGATGCTTCTCAAGCAAATCCCGGGATGTCATTCTCCCATTGTACTCGGCCTTGGTGAGGCCACAGCTGGAGTACTGCATCCAGTTTTGGGCTCCACAATTCAAAAAGGATGTGGAGAAGCTTGAGAGAGTCCAGAGAAGTGCCATGCGCATGATCAGAGGTCAGGAAAACAGACCTTATGATGACAGGCTGAGAGCCATGGGACTCTTCAGCCTGGAAAAGCTCAGGCTCAGGGGCAATCTGGTGGCCACCTCTAAGTTTATTAGGGGTGTTCACCAGGATCTGGGGGAAGGGATGACAAGGTCGAACGGTCACAAACTCCTCTGCGACCATTTCAGGCTGGACATAAGGAAGAACTTTTTTACTGTCCGAGCCCCCAAGGTTTGGAATAGACTGCCGCCAGAGGTTGTTCAAGCATCCACTTTGAATGCCTTCAAGACACTTTTGGATGTCTATCTTGCTGGGATCCTATGATCCCTGCTGACTTCCTGCCCCTAGGCAGGGGGCTGGACTCCATGATCCTCCGGGGTCCCTTCCAGCCTGAATATCTATGAAATCTATGAAATCCAATGTCTATATTAGGCCATGATTTTTTGTATCCAATAGATTTATGATTTGAAGTTCATAGGTTCATCCTCAAAAGGTGTTTTGTAAATTCCCTTTGAGGAGTAGAACTCAGAGACTGAGGAGAGAGTGATGGTCTTGGGAGAAGTGTGCACCCATAGGTAACTGGGTTCTCGTGTACATTCATTTTGGTACACAGTTGTTTGATTTCTCCTACAAATTTTCCATAAGGGCATTTAGGGCACTGGATGAGATTTAATACATTTCTGGAGGTGCAGATGTAAGATCCAGGAATGGTGATGGTTCTGTTGTGGGGTGTACTTATTGTAGGGGTAGTAGAGATTTGTTGGCAGGTTTTACATTTCTTGTCCTGGCATGGTCTGGATCCATTCGGTGTGTTTTGGGCTGTAAGAAGTTTGCTTCTAGTGATGGTGAGGTCTGGTGGTTGTTTAAAGGCTAGGATGGGTGGTTCTGGGAAGATTTCTTTAATAATTAGATCTTCTTCTACCATGGGTTGCAATTGTTTGAGGATTTTCCATATAGGTTCCAGGGAAAGATGGAATGCACACTAATGGTATGCAATTCATGGGCATTTTCTTTTTGTACTGCAACAATTCTTCAGGTGGTATCAATCAGATTGCAGGTTTTTGGTCCAAGTGATGAACATGTCATCTATATATCTTAAGTACAGCACAGGTTTGATGGTGCAGTTCTTGAGCAATTCTTCTTCCAGGTGGCCCATAAAAAGATTGACATATTGTGGGGCCATTTTGGTGCCCACAGCTGTGCCAATGGTCTGGAGGAAGTGTTGGTTATTGAAAGTGAAGTTGTTGTGTGTGAGGATGAAGCGTAGAAGTTCAGTAATATCTTTAGGTCTGTACTCCGAGTTGTAATCTTGCTCTTTTAGGTATGTAAGCCAGGCTGTTCCCAGCACTCGGCATGCCTGCTCCAAGAGCTGGGAAGAATCAGCCTGGTGCTGCTGCCGGTCCCAGCCTGCAGTGGAAGCCTGCTGTCATCCCATGTGCAAATCCAGGGGCACATGCCCCTGGGAAAAGCCTGACACAGCCCCCCAGCCCTCCCAGGGGGCATGAAGTAGCAAGAGGTGTGCTTTCCCCCCACCCTGCACCGAAAGTTCTCGTTGCAGTGGGCGCTGGTCACTCCCGGGGCCGCTGCAGCAGGGGCTAGGGTGAGTGCAGACAAGCTGCACTGTGTCCCACACCACCCAGGGCTCCGCTTGCTGCTACTCCCCCGAGTCCCTGCTGCAGCGGCCCCAGGAGCAGCTGACATGAGTAGCCTGCACCACGGCACAATGCAGCCCAGGAACTGGGGTGAGTGGGGACAGGCAGAGCACAGTGCAGCCCTGAGAACGACACCCTTTACACGGCAAGCCATATGAGGAAAGGCTGAGGGATCTGGGCCTCTTCAGCCTGAAGAAAAGAAGGCTGAGAGGGTCCTGGTAGCAGCTGACCGCTACATTAGGGAAGTACAGCAAGGGCACAGTGAGCAACTGTTCACCAGGGCACTCGAAGGGAAAACTAGAAGTAATGGCCACAAACTCCTGGAAGACTGATTCAGGCTCAACATTAGGAAAAGCTTCTTCACAATCAGGGTGTCCAGACTGTGGAATAAACTCCCTCCAGAGGTGGTGCAATCAACTACCCTGGAAATCTTCAAGAGGAGACCTGGACAGTCACCTCGCTGGGGTCACCTGACCCCCAGTTGTCTTTCCTGCTTGGTGCAGGGGGGCTGGACCCAATGATCTTCCAAGGTCCTTTCTAGCCTTATAACCTATGAAAGTCCTGGGATGATTTTGGGCTGCCTAGGGCAGGTTTTTCCTGTTCTTATGGTTCAGGACCAGCAGTAGGAATTGGGATTTCTCCTGAAGGGATTGGGTGGGTTGCATGAGAGTTTACCTTCTCAGTGCTAGCAGCCCCAGCAGAAGCAGGGGTGTAGACTGGGAACCTCACTTATTCTGTACCATACCTCACCCTGGGCTGGGGTATGGTTGTCCTCCCCCTGTGTGGGTGAAGCCATTCTTGCAGCAACCTGCTTCTTCCCTAGGCCAGGTGAAGTGGGGCTGCCACAGCAAAAACACATGATCTTTTCTATGGAGAGGTAATACCATGCTCCCCCAACATGCATCATAGGGAGAAATTTCAAAGATTTCCCCCCATCCTCCAGGATTGTAAAGACTTGCCTTGCTCAGGAGCTTCAGAGATTTTAAAAGCGGGGCTTGTTATCTTACCAAAGCAAGCCAGATCCTCAGCAAACTTGTCACCGCCAACAAAAAAGGGGGGCAGGTGGCGTTGGACAATATGACCTTTATGGCCAGGTTGTTTAAAGGCAAAGCAGTAACAAAGGCCATCAGGTCCTTTTTTTTTTTTTTTAATTATAACAACAGTTTGGAAGCACAAAATTATATGGCCATCTTAGGGCTGAGCGTGAAACACCTGTCAGCAACAAAAACACTGTGACACCAGATATTAACTTCCTCCCTGCTACCCGATGCCCCTCATGGAATTACACATTTAGGACTAGTTGTCCATATTCTACCTTGTAGAGTGACCCCTTGATAGCCCAACAAGAGACAAACTGGTCCACATTCTGTTGCCAAGTAAAGTGTCCAAGCTCAAACGTGATGCATGCCCAGAATAAGGGGGAGAGAGAGAGAGAGAGAGCAAGCTCACTCCTCTATTGAATTGACCTGAGCTAGACTACATGGCCAAGAAGCGATGCTGTAACATATAATCTATCCATACAGCAGGTACACTGTTCCTTATACTTTAAGATATGCAACTATTTCATGTCTTGCTTCCAAGGCAAAGAATTTATATGAAACAAACTACACAGAGAATTGTTTCTAATTTTCCATTCAATCCAAGCACTTTTGTACTCCTATTAGGAGGCAACCCAAAGCTCCTCCACAACACCCTTTGAAACCCTTAAGTACCAACTATGTACAATATGAAGACTTGCCTATTCTGTTTCTCGTTTCTGCTGCAAAACAACAGACTTTTCACCATCGAGGAGAATGTTTTTTCTTTGAGATGAAAGGCTTAAACAACATTAATAACAGAGGAGGATTTCCATAGGACAGGCCTGAATAATCTATAAAAGTGACTGGAGTACAGAAGAACACTGAGGTGCAACTACATCCCAGAACAAGTGAGGATGTTCATTGTAAAACTTAGACTAGACGTTTCCTGTCTCAGCTAGAACATGCTAGCAGCATGTTTTCACTGTGACCTAAATGTGTGGAGAGAGAGAGGTTTATATATCCCTTCCAGTCAATGGGGAGAGGTAAATAAATCTAGTGCATTTCACTGTATTTTACATGTCAGCTGCATGTGGCTTAAAATTTGTTCCAACACTCATGTCACCCTGCCACCAGACACAAAGGATTCATGAGGCTCTCAAATGGTTTATGTGAAATAGGCCTAAGTACAGCTGGTAACTGGTTACAACCAGCTGGCTGGGAACATAGGCATTCTCCCTCCTTCAGACGCACAGAACACATAGAAATACAAATACAAGCAAGTCACTTTGAGTTGATGAAGTGTCCTGATGTATACTGAAACAGCCATATTACATTATGTTTTCAGACTAACATTGTTATGACTGCATTTCTCAAGTGTAGATACTGAAAATACAGGGGCATGAACACAAAATGTTACAAATATTATCTCTCAGATCCTGGATAGTTTTCACTAAAGACCTTGACACAAATAACTTCCTAGCATAATTTGAAGATGGGATAAGAAACAGGTAAGTCTACTTAACATTATTACATGGACGATGTTAAAATCCTGAATCTCAATGAATTGCTGCGTACACTTCCCAAGCACAAAATGAATATCAGATACTAAATGTCATGGCCACATTGCCATCTCCTCAATTCTTCTCTTGGACTATTTCTTATGCCTGTTATTCCCTTTTTCAGAACTAAACTAGGTTACCATAAGTAACCAGTTCCCTCGTTAACCAGTTTCCTGACACACATTTTTCAGAATCAGAAAACCCATACCTGCAGTAGGAGGGGGAAAAATGATCAGAAGTAGTAGACAGATTGACGCTACATGGCTGAAGAGGGTGTATAAAGATGAGAAGGGACATCTGAAAAAGGACGTGAAGGCTCATTTCACAAGCCTCTATTAATTCTATGTTTCAGTTAGCCTACAACAAACAAGTGAGAAAGTGCAATGAAAACCTCCCCAAATTCAAGCTCTCTTTACCTGGTCCCTGTTGTTGATGTTCGAGTACGGTAACTGCCCAGTCATCAGTTCATAAAGAACAATCCCAAATGCATATACATCCGACTGAAAGCTATATGGGTTTTTATCTTGCATCCTAATTACTTCTGGTGCCTGTACCATAAAGGACAGAGTTAGTATTCACTTCACAGTATTAAAATGCCATTTCACAAAACAAATGTAAAATTTTGCTTTTAAAACTATAAAATACAGCAAGAGGGTGCCATGCACAGCTGTTCTTTTAATTTTAGGTTCCTTTAGTGTCCAAACTTAAAGGCTTCCTGGTCCACTGTTGGTTACATATGCAATTCGACTTAAAATATTAATACATGGTGGATAAATTTCAAAATCTGCTGGCTCTCTAAGTGGGTGAGGTCATGACTGTACTATATGGCGGAAACTGACCCCATTACAGATTGAGAAGTCATTTTGGAAAGTGAAATTACAATAGTGGTAAAGAACCATCACACCTATCAAAATCTTAAAGGTACTTAGAAGGGAAGAAGTTGGGCTAAACATACGATCATCAAAACATTTCTTCTGAAGAGATCATTGGATTTGAATCTCTCACAGCCTCTTCAGAGTAGCTACACTTGAATAGATTAAATTCAGAAGCCTATTATTTTTAAACAAATGTGAGAGAATATTTCAGATTTCACTGATGTCTTAAAGATGCATTTAAAGAACAAATTAAAGTATTAATTTAGTGTTTAGTATTAAAATATAACCTTGTCAGCTGACATTAGGTTTGTATGGTCTGTCTGCTTGAGAGATGTTTTGAGACTTCTGGTTAAAGAAAGAAAATTGGGACAAGTATTCTGAAATCATTACCTACATACCGCCCTTTACTTACCATCCAGAGAATAGATCCAGACAACTGTTCAAACTGATGGGACCCACTCCATCGTGATTTCACTGTGGCTAGACCAAAATCACCTATTTTTACTGTGAGGTCTTCATGAAGAAATATATCTATAAAGAAGTTAAGGTAAAAAAGTATAGTTCCTAATGTTCCCTATAAGCATATATATATTAAATAACTCTATATACCTGCAATGTTAGCTGTTATCAATTGGCACCATCCATGAACAGTATAAAAAACTAAGTAGTCAATCCTCATATATATCTAGAGTCCAAACAACCAGTGTCTGTGAAGTGCTACATTCTAGCTTGCAGTAATGATAGTATTAATAAACTAGGCCCTAAATGATTATATTAAAAATGTGAAGTCCTTAAAGAGCTGCATATAACTGCAAGTCTATAGATGAGTTGGCACAACCCTTCCATGAGGTATCTGGCAGAGGTATCTGAAATTCACTGGGATACTTCTACAAAACTTGTTTTCTCTTTACAATCATGTTAAAAGGCACAAAGAATATTTTTGTATTTTGCTCCTCACATTGTTACCCATTCCCACCCAATGTTGACTCTCCTTTAACATTTCTGCAGGTGAGCTGATTTTCACGTTCATTCATTTCTGGCAGAATAAAAAGGGCTTATTTTCATGTTCCAAATTTACATCTTTGGGAAAGGATACTATTACTCTTGAGGTCTCTGTGGATGATTGACTTGGCATGCAAGTAACTGAAAGGAAAAAGAGAATATTTTAGAACAGATAGTCAAGCACCCATTTCATTCATCAGTAGCTGAAAGTATACACTTTATTCAGCTGAAGCAACAAACTGTTGTGTGTTCAACACATAAATACTACTGAAAGCAGGAAAACTACAGTTTACCCTTGATGGCTCTTTCAAGCAAAACAATGAAACTAACAACCACCGCTGCCACCCACCCACCCCACCCCTTATACTTCATCAGCTATTTTGTTTTACTGTCCAGAAATCTGGCGCACACACAGAGCTCACAATCTAACTCTGGGTCTTAACCTACTTGACCTTGCTTCAAACTGAAAACTGTTTTATGTTAGAAGTAATTACCCCTTGAACTAAGTTGCCAACAGCCACGCTTACAATAAAAGCATATTAAAAAGGTCTATTTTAAATATCTACTGAGTAGAAATAAGAGTACTGTCACAAAATGCAGCAATACACAGGGAGAGGACTCCGGCCTCAGTACAGAGATAAAAACTAGTTAACTGCACTTGGAGTAAGAGAAAAAACAAAGAAAAGAGCAAATACCATCTCGAAGTTCATTACAAACAAGTAACACAATACTTACTCCATGCCTTGTGCAGTTTGCCGTGCAATATCAATGAGTTTGATCATCTCAAATTTGGTCTCAATGATGTGTAGATGGTGATACAAGCTGGAGCCTTCACACCACTGTGTGACAATAGCCAGCTGTGGCTTTGTTGAATAACCCATGAAGAGTAGGATATTCACATGTCTTGTTTTCCTGTGGAAGAAAACTCACTGAAAAAAATCGATGACAAACTTGAACTGAACTATCTATCTAAATCAGGGGTGGCTAACCTGCAGAATGCGTGCTACGAGTGGCAAGAGCAGCCTCTATGTAGCACAGAGCAGGTGAGGCAGGGAGCAGAAAGCAGTAGCAGATCAGGCAGGAAGGAGGCAGGGCAGCAGATAGGGCAGGAGAAGGGGATTAACAGTGGCACTTGGTAAGGATGTCGGGCTAATCAGCAGCATGCCTGCCAAAAAGGCTGGCCCCCACTGATCCAAATTAGATATGGTAGCTCCCTTTAAATGTATTAGAAAACAAACAAGTATACAGTTCTCTAGATTGCTTTCATTGTACAAGTCACTATTCAGATTTATGTCTAGAAAGGAAAGCATAGCGGTGGCTAGAAAAATACGTTCCAAAAATACAAATAATAATTTCCACTTCTTTATATTTTGGAAAATAAGAACAGTGTTCCTTAATCTGTGGGTAACAACTATAAGTGGGTCACAAACAAATAAACTTCAAAAATGGATCAATGAACTTTAAAAATGGATTCTCCTTTTAAAGAGAAAAAAGTGGGAAATAGTGGCTTGTCCCTTGCAGGCTGTCAGGATTCCAGCTTGCAAGGGGCTACTTGGGGTCCCCCATGCCTCACATACCCACCCCCTCCCCCACATGCTGAGGCCTGGGGGCAGTGGATCAGGAGTGAGGGGCATTAGGTTGGGACCGGCCATCAATGTTTACAATTGGGTCCTGGTCCAAAAAGGGTTGGGAACTACTGTTCTAGGCAGAACACACAAGAATAATGATTCTGAAACAGCATCAGCTGGATGATCTAATGTCAAACTGATAATTTATATTTCCTTACCTGAGCACTCCTACTTCATTTTTGAAGGCCTGTAACTGCTGAGGTGTGGGTGCTGTAACATTCAACATTTTTACTGCCACATCACCTTTAAAACAGCAATTAAAAAAAAAAAAAAGATATACAGTTTAAACAGATTATTCAGTGGAGGTAATACAAAATAGAGCAAAAGTAAAAAATAAAATATTTTATCCTGTAGCCTTCCCTAAAGTCATCAAGCCTTTAACATGAAGAAAAAAAAAGGAGGAGCAACTCTTCCATAAAAATTCAAAGGAATGGATAATTTCTCATTTTACTAACAGATATTGACGCTAACATTTCCAAACCCCACCCTCCTCTCCCTTTCTTTGGAGTTTCTCATACAGTCAGATTGACACCTCAGGCTCGCTGGCATTTAGAATTCATCTTTAGATGATAATTAGTTATTCATTACTGGGAGCAAAAGAACAGTTTCTTAATTTGAAGCCCCAATTTCTCATATTTAAACTACTGCTTTGCTAAAAATAAATCAAAATATCTAAACAGCTTCCTTCATGATGCTCGAGAACACCAGTTTGCCATGTTGGCAACATACCATGCCATTTTCCCTTGTAGACTGTTCCAAATGATCCAGACCCTATCCTTTGCCCAACTGTAATCTGTCCATCTGGTATTTCCCAATCATCACTTGAGTCCCGTCGACCAAGGGTTTTCTTTAAAAAGAAAAACACAATTGTGGTAAAATTATATAAAAACCACCCTGTCCTTTCTCAAAGCTGTATATGTTCCTTTTTAATATGAGTGCCTCAACAGGGTGTATCATTTAAAACTGTAGTTTGAAAGCATTTCCAGAGCAAGTCATTAATAATATTTGATTTATAATTTAGTCTTTACTCTTTTCCAGCTGAGTACATACTGTACCCTCAGCATAGTGGTACATCAAGTAATTTCCTACCATAGCAGTTATCAAGGAATCAGATTTTGATAATAGTCACTAATAAAGTTGAAAATTTCCTAGTAATAAATGGAAATCTCAGGGATAGGAATTTCAGAGAAATAATGCTTAAATTGTGATTTTTTTTCAAATGTTATTTTCAGAGGATTAGCCTACATTAGAGAATCAGGAAGCCAATATTTGTGAAAATGATAAGACAATGTAAGCAACTTCACTGAAGGGATATCAGCATTGCATTAACAAATGTACACACACACACACACACAGTCTTTTGCGTGCTACCTAGCAAAACTTTATATAAATGATTCCTACTTCAGTCCTAGTTATTTAATGTTGCCCTGTTGTTTACTAGCTTAGAGCATGCAATTCCTTCAATAACTATTTCTAGAATAATTTTAGATATCCTTCATAAAAGAGAAGCTATAAGAATAAGGACACCTTTGTAAGAGGAGGAAAACACAGCTAATCTGCCCCTTACCATTCTATTCCTATCTTCTGAAGATGAGGATGACTTTCTTTCTCTCTGTGGTCCTGGGGACTTTTGTAATGCTTTCACATTGGTGAGGGACCCAGGCAATGAGGCAGGAGGTGTGGCAGACAAGCCCGTGGTTGAACCTACATTTGAGAAATTTAATAAATGAATTTTATGTAAAAGTATTAAAAAGACAGTTATATAATTTTAAAAAAATATTAAGCACAGAAATTGTGTTTCAGATACAGTATCTCCAAATATAAATGTACATGTTCTGAGTGAGGAAATATGAACTTCTGGACTACTGTATTAAACATATGAATTAGTATTGCAGTATTAAACATCAAGAAGCAGTAAAGTTTATAGCAAACATTTGTGTACTAGATAGCTCCCAATGGTTTGTTATTGGATTATTTGAACAACAATCTCTCTTTGGACAAATAGATATTTTGATGTTTCCAGCTTTCTTGTTAAGAAAAATAATACTTAAACTTAACAGCCAGCTTTTCAGACTTGCTCTTGCTAACCAATAGTAGCCAGGACACAACAAATTTGGATTAAAATACAACTATACATGAAAGCTGGGAAAAAAATTTTAATACAGTTCGTAAGTGCCACCTAAAAATATTTGGCTGTTTCAAAGCTAGCTGCCAGTAGAGAGCACTTATTATTAATAGCAAACTAGAGTGTAGTGGGAATTCAAAAGAAAAAGTACTTTAGCTAGCCACCTACACCTTATTATATTAACTAAAAAATAAACAATCCATTGGTCTGGTATACAGTTTGTGTTAACAAAATGACGCAGAAAAATAACAGGACTGTTTCAGAGCTTCAATGCTTTTTTTATGAAAAGAATTCTTCAGACTAGATACTGTTTTTTTAATATAGCATCATAATTACTAACGAGATCATACTGACACTCCCAATGTGAAGGAGGAACGCAAGTCTACCTCTTATGTTTGTGTTGCTCTGCTAATTATTGCAAATCACCATGCAAGTCCCCAAGTATTTTACAGATGCTTTCTACTATAATGGGGTTTGAGGAAATGGTACAATACATGTATTCTTTCCTTCCCTGTGCAGCAGTTATATTCTTATTAAGGGAGATAAGTATAATTAGAAGAACCTAAAATACAAGATATAGAAAAAGCAATGCATCTTTTAGTGGGAAATATTAGGGCTGTGCAAAATTTTGGCAGCCATTCCATTTTAGGTGTTTTGGCCCATTTTGGCACCCAAAACACTGAATCTGAAACACAATGGAAGGCTCCAAAACACCTCTAAAATGAAATGAAATCATTTGAAATGTTTTGGAAATGTTTCAGAGGTGCACCCTGGGAATAGTCTGGCACAGCCCCGCAGCCCTTCTTTTAAAGTGCCAGGAGCATGGGGCAAGGCAAGGGATGGGGCCGGGCAGGGCAGATATGGGGGCTTCTCCCACAGCTCCCCCTGCCGGAACAGAGGCAGTCACAGCCGGAGGAGCCAGGGAATAAGGCTCCATGGCTGCCATGCCTGGCCCCATCCCCTGTCCGGCCCCAGCACTGTACTTACCGGCTATAGCAGTGATCAGGGCCTCTGAGGGCTCGTTGGCAGAGGCCCTCCGTGCAGCACGGGGCAGCAGGGATCACCCCTCCTGGTTGACACCCACGTGGCAGCTGTCACATCACGGGTGCAGCATGTCTTGGCAGGGCGCCGCGTGCCATCTGGGAGCTGCAGCTGCACCTGTCAGCTAAAGCCCAGCACTGGTCGGCCCCAGCTCCCAAACAGTGCGCAGCACTACGACGAGCTGCGCTGCACCTGCACCATGGGGTAGCTGCCATGCAGGTTCCAGGTGGGGGGGGGAATCCCCACTGCCTCCCACTGTGCAGGGGGGCTCTGCCACAAGCCCTCAGAGGCCCCAGTCACTGCTGCTACAGCCACTGAGTGCAAGGCTTTTCTTTCTTTCTTTTTTTTTTTTTTTCTTCTTCTTTTTTAAATGCCGGGGAATGAGGCTGCCATGGGGGCTTCTCCCACAGCCCGCAGCCTGCCCCCCCACCAACCGGGGAGAGGCATGCAGAGCCAGAGAAGCCGTGGGAGAACCTGCAGCCACCCGGCTGTGCCTGCCTCTGCCTGGCTGATCCGAATCAGCACCAAAACAGCATCGAAACTCTGAAACAGATTCAACCAAATCAAAATGGAACAGTGATCCAAAACGAATTACTGTCCTGTGAAACAGACAAATCCAAAATCGAAATGAAACAGCTGTTTTGCACTGCTCTAGGAAATATGATTCCAGAACAGGTAAAACTATTGTAGGTAATCTGTAAATATAACGGAAGCCCAGTTTTCCACTTATAGGTTGGCTATTTCACCAATACCCAACTGTATCTTCCATAAGTCATTAGCCTAGAATTTGAAGTTACATTTACTGATTTAAATTTAAAATGTTCCTGTTTTTTAGCCAGCTCCATTGAATGAGAATTGGGTTGCAAATACCTAATTTTCCAAAAGTCTTTGGAATAATCTGGCAAGTGTTTAGTCCATAAAATGAGCAGCTCTTGGTATTCTGAAATAAAAATCTCTGAAGCAGCCAAAAAAGTAACGTTTGAAAAGCATGTGCCACCATGCAGCCACTCATATACTCAGAGGTACATTATATACAGAAAAAATATTTCATGTTATTAATAACTGGTATTTTTAACATATAATTTTTCTCGTTTTAGCTAGGATTTTGGGCAATCAACAAAAAAAGACTCATTGACAGCTTCAAGCCTGAAAGACCCCCTGACCTGATGAGATATTAAAATGGACAGGTCTTGTATAGCAATATCAGTACACAAATGAATGCCGAGTACAATGGGAGTTTACACAGTACCTCAACTGGCACTATTGTCTAATCTGGTCCAGATTACCTAGAACCCCAATTTAACACCAATGGAACCCTCAAAACATACACAAGTTGACACAATATGTGATCTCCAGAAACTTAAAAGCTAAGAAGATAACAATGGAAATGTTTGTAATTTGTATTTTCTCTCTTTCTCAGAGTACTTTTTAAAAACAGAGAATATTAAACTTTGAAAATTATTAGAACACTAAACTGACTTAAATAGTCAAGGAAATTCCAAGTTAAGAATGTTACTATGTTCTTAACAACAGTTCACTATCCAAGACTCTCTGTTTATATAAATTACAATAAGGACTATATATAGAAACCTCAACTCTGAAATTCCTTGATTGAGAAGCTTTAAGTCAAATTTAACACACAATAGTTTCCAAATGTATAAGGGTGGAAGTGAGTATGTGTGAAAAGCACATTCAAAGCATTCCAGCCAGGCCAAGCAAGAAATTGAGGTGTTCTGATAAACTCACACACTTACATACACACACTGTGAGGGTGAGACATAAACAGCATCTGTGGTTTTATTTATTTTGTTCTGGGTGAAAACAAGAAAGAAGAGCCCAACTACCTCTGAACACTGGGCCAGGCTCAAAATCAAACACTATTTCACTGGGGACAGAATGGAGGAGGGGACTGGGAGTCCGGGATTGGTATTTCCGAAGACAGCGCATCAACTGGTTCAAAGGGGCTGTTAGAGAGAAAGAGACGGGCAGGCAGAGACAGAAAGACAGACACACAGAAGAAATGAAAGAAGTCATGGGAAATAACTAGGATGCTTTGACTCCTATTACAGATTGATTTTTGGACTTTGAAGGAAAAATATTTATTAAATGTTTTTTCAAAAAATGGGTTTTGACATTGTCCTCAGATGCCAAGCACACAGCTTATGACAAAAGTTAAAACTGACATGATAATACAACATTCAAACACTGGACAAAAATGGCCAGAATTGTGAAAAGCCACACCTTACCAAAACATACAAGATAGTAAAATCTGGCAAGTTCTTAATCAGTTACATTTACGTATTTAAATGAGGGGGGGGGAAAATATATTTATATATGGTATAACAAACCGTAACTCCTCCAAACACAAAGCATTAGCCAGCCACCACCTTTCTGGTTAACAGATACAGATGGCAGATTTAAGAATGCCAATGGCTTAAGGTGCAAGACCTTGGAAAGTGCAGTAGAATGCACCAGCATAACTAAGACTTCACTGAGAGGTGAAGCAAGTCATAGTTAACAGAAGACAACATGCTGGTTGACTATTTGGATCTAGAGAAATAGTCATATGCCTGTCCTCTTAGGGAACAGCTTTGTCATTTTCAAGTGACTAAATACAACAAAGACAGATCCTGTACCCTGACAACCAGCACTTAAGAGTTCTTCTTGCAGAAAGCAGATGTTGCAGGCCATGTGTGACATGCAAAGAACAGCAAGACAACCTTCTGTCATGAGTTTTGCTGTAACTGAAAGTTAAGGCTGTCTACACTGTCTATAACAGTGCTACTGAAGGGCCTACAAAAGACATGGCTTTAATCTGAGGTCCTAATTACTTGTTTCCAAGGTTAGCAAAGGCATGCAGTAGAGCAAAGCAGCGTCTTCAGCAAGGGGCAGAGGGGGAGAAGAACTGGAGTATCTCATGCCATTTAGATTAGAGGATGCAGCAATTAATGTGGCCAGTTCACAAACCATGTTGACAGGCTTCAAAGGAAGCCTCTGTTGCCTCCTTAGGTGGAAGGATAATGACTGGCATAAGGGGCTTTGTGTGCAGAGTGTGAAGTTAAGGAGTATGTGTGTGCACAGGGACATTTCCCCAGGACTCCATCAAGATGAGAGGGATACCCTTTCTCCTCTTGGATAGCCTTTCCTCCTTCTGTCTCCCCCACTCCCAGAATGACTGGTGAATGATAAATCTTTATCAGAAAGATGCTAAACATCATAGACAAGCAAGTATAAATATACTGGTTGCTTTGTTGAGATCTCCCGCTCTCTGTTTTGCAGAAGTAAGTAGTACAAAAGGGAGGGACAAAGCAATCATATAATTATATTTAGTAACAGAGAATTCTTTAAAATTACTTACCTCCCTCTCCTCGTAACCCCTGGTCTCTAATCAAGTCCTACAAACAAAAGCACAAATATGTATAACAAATACAAATATTTCACAGTAGTGCTGCCCTAGAAGTTACAATTAAGATTGCAGTCCCATCCACCACCATACCAGGTATTGTCCAGAGAGTAAGACAGTCACCACCCTGATGATCTTACAAGCTAATAATTATAATACAGAAAAAAAAAATACACAGACACAAACCTATTTACTTTAAAACCTATTTACTTTAAAAGTGAATCCCAATGCTATCTTGAGATATGGGCTAGTTAAAAGACAGGTTTACTTGAAGGTGTTGATTTAAACTTCCAATTAAGTCAACATGCAAGGGGAAATATTGAACCAGAACTGATAATCATTTTCCCAGTTAGTTGCCTGCAACATAATATGGTTATGACTGTCATACAGGATGATAGGACATGACTTCCTTATGTTGAAGAAATGGACTAAAATAACCTCTATTTTTTACTTGTAAAAAGGTTCCTGATTTCTGCACCAAATTAATTCAGTTCTTTTTAAAGTTGTTCATTAATTTTAATAGGTTCTTTTAGCTTATAATACAGTATTCACTGAGTACATCTGCTACAAAATATCCAGACTAACAACCTAAAAATGCAATTTTACAACTGGTAATAGACTTAAGAAAGCAATTTTCTAAACAGAGAAAAAAAAAATCAAGCAAGTTCCCTTCACAGGTCAGTTTTCATCAACGTCTTTTAAATCTGGAGGCATGGTGACCCAGGAGATACTAACTTTGCTTATGATTCAAGTTAGAGGTAAAAAAAGGATTTTGCACATCTGAATATCTAGGTAGACCTTAAGACTATGTAAAATGACAACTCAGTAAATTTCAAACGGCAGACTCAAAACTAGAATACACATATGGTGAAGGGAGCTATTAAAAAAATCAAGATTCAGGCAGGAACTGTGTGTTTATCTGAATCTAAGATGACCCTGAGTTTAAGACAACCCCCAACAATTAGATCCTATACATGTAAAATTTATAAATGTGTTATCATTTTCCATGTATAGAATCTAATTACTGGAGGGTCATCTTTAATTCATCTTTCCCACTGCTAAAGAGGGGCATGTAGCAGGAGTGTAGGTGGTGTGGGGAGGTCAAGCAGCTTGCCCCCCTGCTTGTGCCTGTCCCCCCACTGTCCCCCAGCCTCTACTCTCCCCCCACTCCCTCTCCAGCCTTTGCTCCCCTCATTCCCCCTCCCCTTATCTTTGCTCCACACAATAGTCTCAGCACAACCCCTATCCAGCTCATGTAGCAGCCATATGGGCTACGCACTACTGCTGTGGGGCTGGACTCAGTGCCCAGGCTACAATGTGTACAGAGCCTGCCAGCATGTAGCAAAAGCAAGGGGGGAGGAGAAGTGGGGAAGCAGAGGGGCAGGCAGGGGAGCAAAGGCTGCATGGAGTGTGTGGAGGGATGGAAGATGGGGAGAAAAGCCTGCAGTGGGGAGACTGCAGGATGCAGAAGCAGCAGGAGGGAGTGGAAAGGCAGACAGCAGCTGTAGCAACCCTGGGTGGAGACTGGAGCCAGAGTGAAAGCAGCTGCTTGCCCCTCCCACTGCTGTCATATGTGATTTTAAGATGAGGGCCTTTCCCCACCATGTTAAATGGGAGGGGAGAAGGGAGGTCCTCATCTTAAAATCAATAAAATATGGTATTTAAAACGGGGGGGAGGAGGGGTAGCAGTGTGAACAATAGTTTGTAGAGTGCTGGCCAAGACTGTTTAGAAATTGATTAAGCACAATCTTATGGCCTCCATTTTCATTCATATTAAAATTCAGTCTTCAAAAATATCAAAAACTGTATGGAAAAAAAATCAAAACATTCATTGTAGCAATTTATCGAGGCTCAGAGAGCAAGTCAAGGATGACATATTCAAACACCAGCATCCAGTAAACCATCTTTTCTGTTAAAAGTAATATAAGGATTCACAGATAAGCAGTACTTTTAATCCTTGGCATGATTTGAAAAAGTTGTCGTTATTTTGCTTTGTCTTTTCAGGTTCACACACAGGTGCACATAACAGCAATAGCTTGGAGACCGAATTTAAAAATGACTAATTGTTTGTAGCATCCTGGTTGTTTGGAGAAGTGAGGATATGGCTATCAAAAAGAGTTTTTGTTATCTGAAACAGGTTGTTTGATTTTTTTCCCCCATCTCTGGGCTACCAACATTTCCTCTCCTGCTATTTAAAATTTATGAACTCTTAGGTAGATCAGCATGTATTTATTTAAAAAAGTAACAGTTGTGTGTTTATGTTAAAAATTATACACAGGCATGAGTTAGGCAAGCTGATAAGGCTCCACTATTTCAATCCATTTTATTGATACTTACATCTATATTGACAGGCTCTATTGTATTGATGTGCACATTGGGTGCTGAAGAAGAGCGGTCCCGTTGCCCAAACTGATTCCGATGGTCTTCATCTGCTGGTCGGAAGGGCTGTGGGATTGGAATGGATTTTGAAGGAGAAGGACTAGGGAGAATTGGTGGTCTGAGAAACAAAGTCAAGGAAAAAGAGAATTTAGGTCTACAAATGCCTTCAAATACTGTATAGTGGGTGTGGCAAATCCTTTTCTTTTTAACTATGGTAAACAAAAAAACCCAGTAAGCCAGTATATAAAGACCCACTTAAAAACAATTTATATTTAATAGACTAGGAGTTGCTAGGATTAATTGCAACTAATTTCTGCTGTATTAACTACCCAACTACAAAATGGTAAAAAACTGTTCTGGGGTTTAAGAGTAAACACATTTGTATGCCCCTAGCCACATGTTATTTTACTTGATACTAGGAATTAATGGTGCCAAATATGCAGTGCAGCCAATGGGATGATGCTCTGAAGCTTCTTACACACTAAGGGGTTAATGTTCTATCCTATCTTTATGACAACCTACTACATCTATACCCAACATTTAAAAAAACTCTATCAATTAAAGTACATGTGATGAGAGAATTGGACTTAAAAACCAAAACCAGAACTAAAAAACCAGTCAGCAGTTATCAAATAACACTGTGGCTGTCAGTTTAACAGGAATTACTTGCATCAAACTTAATAAGCAAACATTCTTTTAACATCTATCTTTGGCAAATCACTTTGATCAGTGAAATGTTTTAAATGTTACTTGTAAATATTACAGTCATTCACTAGGAGAGTCTGAAAGTTACATTTCACAATATTTAAATCACTTTTTGAAAGAACACAGGTGTCAGGGGTCACATAAATGCAGACAAAGCTCAATCTTCGATTTTCAGTGTCTCAAATTATTTAGTAAACAAAGCATATAAACATGCCTCTTGTTTTATCAGTAAACAAAGGCAAGATATCTTGATATTTTGGTTAAGTACAATAAATCAGCTTTGTCTTATATTCAGTTCAAAGTCAGGTACTGTTGTGTCTACTGGTCAGATTTAATGGAGTTCGAGCAAAAGATCAATAAGAAAAGCTCCCCCCCCAAAGGAAAGTACATCTGAGAGCAAATAGTAAGACCATTAGAACTTATTGCAAACAGCTCTTCTCATAATAAAAGAATCCCCTAGTCTTCAGATTGACTGATGGGCTCCTGCATTCACAAAAGTTAGGACAGGGGGGAGAGAGAGAGAAGCAGAGGCAAAAGACATAACAGCATATAGCACTTATAATATTCTACCATAGTCTCCCTCAAATAAGTGATCTAATTTTCTTCACAGCTCTTTAGAGACAACAGCATTTCTAATGAGAATAATTATTATTTTTTCTTTTCAACCAAGTATATCTTAACAACTGCCCTTAGGAGACAGGCAGACATATCCGTCTTTTCACTGGGGATTTTATATATTTTAGCATAGACCATGGAAACAGGGAAGTCCTGCCAACTTGACCTTCTACACTCCCTCATCCTACTGGTCAAAGCTATCTACCAAATTTTTTCCAAGAGAAGTGAAAAAAGGAGAAATCAGCCATGAGTTCAATTAGCAGGGCTAATAATATGTCCCTTAAAACAGTATTTAGATCAAAACAGGACTACGTCTTCCAACAGGTGGTGGAACTTGACCGTTTAAAATTCTGGCCAATGTGGAGTAAGAGAACATGGAATAACCCCAACTAGGACGATACAGAGCCAAAAATCACTAATAGATAAAACTCAAATGTTTTTTATTATTTCCCAGAGTTCTTTAATCTAGGCAGTTTAGAACAGCAGGAATTGGGAGTTCTAGGAGACAACAGCTGGCACTTACTCCCATAATGGAAACTGCTTCCTTTTAACAGAATATGTATATGTGCCAGAATCTTTTCTATTAAGTGTATCTACTGAGTGTACATGTTCTGAGGCCCTCACATTCTTTTTTTTGAGGAAGTGAGAAAGCTACTATCCACATCATGAAACAGACAGTACATGGATCAAGATGCAGGACAAGGTTGTAGTCCTGCCATGTACTGAAATAGATGGGAATATCAGAAGCTGGACAGAGATTTAAAGTTTAAGTACCACAGCTGTCCTAGTCCAGTACTATCAGTATGTTGGCTGAGCCCTACTTGAGCTCCCTCAGAACTCTTGGCATTACTGGAATCAAAGGAAGTGCAAAATGAAGACCTAAGGATCATGAAATTAGGAATGAACCTGAAGCGGATCCTGAGCTTTAACCCTCTTTTGGACCACATAAACAGCATTTTCCTGTTTCCTATGGTGGCAGAGAAGTCCACAGTGGAGAAACCTCACTTGAGGAATGCTGTTAAAATAATCATTTATGGACCACTCACTCAGTCACCCAAGTTGATCTGCCAATACACTCCATATATTTAGTAGACTAACTGCTGTGCATCTGCCAAGAAATGACTTCGAGAGGTTCCAGTCACATACCCTCTTGATATAAAACAAACAGATCTTGCTCTGCTATCATTGTCATTGACTTCACTTTTCTAGTCAAATGATGATGAATATCACTGGCCTGGAGGAAGACTGAACAGCCATGCTCCGTAAGTGATGCCTGAACTCTAGAGTATTCACGCGTAATTTCACTTGTTGAGGAATCATAAATCTTCCACTTGTAAATTGTTTAGGTAGACTCCATACACAAAAGGCGGAGGCATTCATCACTAAAATGTTGGATGGAAGCAGACGCAGACTGTGGATGGCCCCAACAAAGATGACAGCACAACAAGTGACCGAATGTGAACTAGCACATCCAACTGAAATTTGGCTGACTGATGTACTGATTTCAACCACGCTTGCATGGAAAAATAAAAAGAAGTCTGAACCAGAGTCACAAAAGTATAGGACAGCATGTGACCTACCTACCAGTGACAATCTCTTAACAGCATTCTCAGCTAAGCCTATAGATGGGTGCTAAAATGGCCCAAAATATTTCTACTAATACATAAGCCATGTGCTTATGGTTCCTATGTTTCTGTGCTGGAATTAGTATCAACTTATCTTTGTTTATTTTCAGGTCTATACAAACAAACAGATGTAGTCTGCTGAATGAAAGATCATTGCTAGAGTAACTTCCTGCAAGTGAGCCTATTATTCAAGTACAGGAATACTTAAGACTCCCAGCTTCCTGCAAGTGCCACGACTGACGGAGTCTGAAAATTCCAAATCCAGTTGAGAAGACAAACGTTATATATACTCAGTAACAGAAAAAGCTGACTCAGAAACTGAGATGCCTTCTGTGGATGAGGTAGACTACAATACAGAAATTAGCACCCTGAAGACCAAGAGAAGTCTACCAAGCTTTCAAATCCAAGGACAAGATGATAGAAGCACAAAGACACCATTCTGAACTCAATCTTGCCAACAAAGGTGTCGATTTATTTCGAGTCCAAAATAGATCTTCTTTCTTTCGTAAAATAATCCCAAAGGGAAAGAGTATGATAAAAAGGGAATCTATACAATGCTTGAGTAAGTTACTTAGATGTAGACAGGGGCTTAAGTTTTCCTCCTTGGAAATCTGACACCTCCTAGGCAGTTCCATCCTTGTATACTGAGAACAGAATTATTGTTACTGATGTTGTGGTTTATGCTGTTTCTGTCTAAAAGCCATGTTATAGACCTGTTTATGTTGTATGCAAGTCCTTGAGGGAGTGTCCCGCCTCATCTGTTTTCAAGTTGAAGAGCTCACACGACCACTTCTTTGAAAAGGGAGAGCTTCTCTGGTACTTGGACCTCTTTAGGGATCCCTGAAGAGTGAAACTACAGTAATTTCCTCCATGCAATGGCTGTCACCATTTGCTGCATCAATGGTCACTGGAAGATATTTGAGATGCAACTTGTCCCTCCACTTCTCCCTTTTGAAAATTTAGAAAGCAAGGGTCTGGTAGCAACAGTCTGATTTCTTTGAAATTGGGGGGGGAGGGGGGAGAGGGAGAAATCAGACCATGGCAGTACCCAAGTCTTCTAATTTATAGGTGAAGAAAATATCAACAAAAGTTAATTCAGGACAAAATGATTATCATCTCGCTCAATGAGAGCTCATCCCTTCTCAGCAGGTCTGGGAATCTTTGGTTATCCAGAATGTGAACAGGTGACCCAAACGCTATTGATTTCATCTGGAGACATCTGTGCAGGGACTGAATGACTCTTGGTCCATGATGCTCATCCAAGACTAGTAACTTCTGGTGTCAGCAAAATTAATTAAGCTAACAAATAAACACTTTCTTCTGAGATGGGGGAGAAAGGGATGGCCATGTGCTGGGATACTGAAGCAGTTGTTTACAGGAATCCCCACAGAGCTGAATAAAGCCAGCAGTGCTTATATCCACAGTGGAGCTGATGGTTCACAAGGACAAACAGTGTCACTATCTCTACCTAAACTCCTGTGCTTCCAATAGGAAGAATCTTTTCTGGAGTGAATAGACTGAAGCCCTTCCCAATGATATAGCTAATGAAGCTCTCCTAGTACCCTCAGAGTAGTGAATGAAAAAGGACAGTCCTCATGAAAAGATGCAATGCATGTGAATATGCTTGGAAAACCAAGTAAATGAGTTTTCAACAATACCCTCACAGTAGGAATTTCCTTCAAGATTATACTGTCTGGTAGCTGCTAGACTAAGTCTGGGATAGTATGCTGTAAGGGAGACCAAATTGGAGAGGCAGGGATTTGGTCTGGAGAAGACAGAGGATTTGTGAAATCCCTTCTTAGCATCTGATGAAGTAAGCTGCCACTTTCAAAAGCTTATGCATCTCTGATTTAGTCTATAAAAGGTGCAAATCTATCCCATCTTCTGTTCAACTTTGGACTAACACAGCTCATTATCTCTGGGAAATTCAGGAAGACATTGTTAATAGTATGCAAGCTACTAACAATGATGTTAGGTTGCAACACAAGTATGTAACCTGCATTTTGTAAAGGAGCACTGAAAACACTCCTGAAAGGATTACAGTCTTTTTTGTGCCGAATGCAGCATCACTGGACTAATGAGAAGATCAGAAGGAGTAATGGCCTATAGTAGGGGTGACGAAGCTGTGGCTCCGGAGCCACATGCGGCTCTTCGTAAGTTAATATGCATATCCTTGAATCTTTGCACAAGCATACAGTGACCAGCTTCAATTTGGAAATACACCTCCATCTGGAAGCTGGTCACTGTGCTTGTGCAAAGATTCAAGGAGACACACATTAACTTCTGAAGAGCCACAGGTTGGTCACCCCTGGGGGTTTAGGGAGGATTCCCCGAATACTCTGTATACGCCACCCATCCTTGCTCACATCTGTACTGGACATCATTTATTCTGGACCCCACAAAAAGCACAGCAATCCCCTCTGATGACAATATAAGCCAATGTAGCACATCCACTAAACACTCTTGAGGGACTATCCAGTTCAACTGTAACCTCTGATTGGGTAGGGGAGAGGATAAGAGAAGACCAGGAAAAGGGACAATCCATTTGTCTTTTGGAGTGAAACCTTGTCTATGCCCAAGGTTCAGTTCTGTAGCACAGGTCCAAGGGGCTACTGCATGCATAGACTGATGATAGGGAGGGAAGTAGCAAGTGGAAGAAACTGTCAAATTCAAGGATCCAAGCACAGCTGCTACAAAAAGCAGTTTTCTGTGGTACAAATGCAGCAGATGGGCTGTGATGCACTTCCAGGACTTACAAAGGACTCCAATTGCCAAAATTGTGAGCAAGCATCTCTCGTCTCTCTGGCTTTCATAAGAATAGGTAATACTCAGTCTCCATGCTAGAAGACTATTTCTGTAACTGAGGGGAAGTTCTTCTGAGGTATATTTGCAAAATTATGCCATCTTATCCCACACAGTGTTCCCCCCTCAGGCCTTCTACTGTGGGAACATTTAAAAATCAAATCATGAATAAAATATTCATAGCCTACCTGTCACATGCCTGACACATCCCTACCTCCTAAACACATTATTTTAGCTACTATAAAACTGTCCTTGTCCATGAAAAACAGACTCTATTACTGCAATGTATTTGTGCTAGAAGAGACAGAGACATCCTATTTTGACTTTGAGAGCAATTAGCAGGAGCTCCTGTTAAAAAGATACAGTTCAATTTCTAAAGAAAGGAGAGTATGCCAAAGCCATACCATAACACAACCCAAGATTTCATCTTTAGTGAATAGTGCCAAATTGCAAGGCTCCCATTGCCTTCAAGTGTTACAAGTTTGAGTCCATCAGGATTATAAAGGCAACTGGGATAAATGCATGTAAATGCCAATTAATGATTCACAGATTTTACAAAACCACAACTCCCACTCACTCTTTACACAATGTCTTCAGATATCTAGAAGCTGGTAACAATTTTTTTTAGTTAATCATCTTCTAAAGTCAACCCTCCTTACAAACACTGAAGGCATTCAAGTTTTAACATGAATGATCCACATGTCATTTAATGTACCAACAGGATTTTTCAAGTGTTTAAGACCGTGTCTATCTGGAAAGTTTTTTCTCTCCCTTTTTTTTTTTTTTTTAATGGGGGGGGGGGGGGGGTTGGGGTTGGGTTTTCCTCTTCCTGTTCATCCAGATAAAATTAACTGAACTGAAAGAGGGGCATTTACACTGCTTTATCAACAGTGACTTGGTCTGTCCCCCTTGTAAATCAGAACATCCATGCCACTCTGAGATCTTTTTTAAAATGTACAACTTTCTGCACAGGTACCCATGGGAAAAATGTTTCACTGCTGGCTCAAAGCATTAAAGGCTGTTTATCAGGGCTGGCAGAGAAATGTATCAAGATCTACTGGAATTTTAAGACTTGGGTCAAAATTGGGTCAAACTCCCATAATTTCTTTCACTTTGACACACAAATATTCCTTTTTTTTTTTAAAGCCAGAATTCACTGTCAAGTTGTCTTGCTTTCAAACAAATTTCCAAACCATCACCAAGCAACTTGGAGAGAGTATCATTAATACAAGCAGGGTATTCCAGACGTATTGGCAGGCAAGCAGGATCTGGGGAGGATGGAAGACTGTCACTCTTAACTGCTGTAATGATACAAGGATCTTGCTAGAAGAAGAGCGGCTACTTCTGTGGCTATTTTTGCATTACATTTCACAGGCCTGTAGTATTTGTTGGAGCTCTACTTCCAGTCCTGAACAACCTGCAACAACTGTTAAGAGGAACAACGTTGCACACCTGCAGTGACCAGCAGAGATGGCAGACAGCTACTTCCATGGAAAATCAATATAAAAATTCAATCTGGAGTTGTAGTACAGGAGTGTCTCACCTCAGTGTACAGAAGAATGTATCTACTACCACCAGAATCACTACATCTAGCAGTACTGGCTTGTAGCTGATCAGCCTGATATTAGTAATCAGGTACAAGAGTTTTCATGAAAATCTGCACTGCTGTTTAGACTTGGATCGAAGTTTGGCAATACCAGTAGGTTAGTGACATCTTTGAATATTGGAGCTATTAGGAGAACCCACATACTTCTTATCTGTCTACCAGTGAGCTTGGGATTTATCAAGAGAAAGAGATAATGCTCTATAGTCATTGGGGGCCTGGGGAAAAACTGAAAGGATAACATTTACATGGGGAGGTGTGGAAAGGTCCATCATGACATAAATAAAACTTCCAGTGAGCAACCTACAAAAAAGTAAAGGGGGGAGGCCATACATATACACAGTAAAAAAAAACAAAACAAACAAAAAAAAAAACCCAAAGAAAAACACACCCAACACAACTTTTTGCTCCCAAAATAAATGCAGATAAAAATATTGTGGTGATTCCAGTTGTTACGTAAGGCTAGGCATGCAGTATTTGCTTTCTTCACTTACAAAGCCTTTCTCTGAGTAGCTGCAGAATGACAAGGGAGTACATTTTTATGAAGGTTATATGGGAGGCAAAAGAGTCTGAAGACCAGGCAGGAGAATTCTGTAAGGTATCTGCCTCATATTATAGATGCTTGCTGTGTTTTACAAATATCTGAAAAATAAGCAAGAGCCTCAAAGAATGGGGGAGAGAAGTAGAAAGACTTCTGGAATATTGGCTGCTTCCAGCTGCTAAAAAACAGAAGTTGATTGAATTAGCTATTAGATAAAAATGCCAAAAAACCCACTGAAGCACCCAATCTATACAGATCTAGCAAAGCGCGGTTTTTTAGGATTTTTTGATTTTTTTTTTTTTTAATGTCTGCAAGTAGCTATAGTCGGAGGGGATGCTTCTAATGTGCTTCAGGGTCAAAGTAGCAAGTTCAAGGAAGCTCATTTTAATAATAGGGATAGGAGGGAAAAAATGAATATAATCAAGGAACAAATACAATACATTGTTTACTGTGAATTTAATTTTATTGGGAATGGCCATCCTCTGTGTGAACTGTACTTTAATAAAAACTAAGTATTTAGCACATAACAAGACAGTGCAAACTTAAAAAGAACTAAAACAGTGCAGAAACAGCTAAAACGTAGAGTGACCACATGCTAGTGGCACATGGGGTCTCAAAAATGTGAAAGGATAGTAGAATCAAGAGAATATTCCCTTGTCTTGGGGATGGATGCAGAGACCTACCTGTACCTTGCAGTTGGGGGAAAAGAAAGGCACCAAAACAAGGTTAAATGAGGGTGTTAAGTATGAGTGCAGTACAACAACTTTCTCCAGTAAACTTGTCCAATTCTGCATCATGACCAACATACTTTCCTTTATGTCCCTTTCTCTGTCCAACCAGTCCACGCTGAGATGTTTTCAAGGAAGCGCACACACCCTAACCTCCTCTCTCTCATGCTTGTCCTACAGCATGAATCCTTCCTCACATACTTCTGGGTTTTTTGCAATCTGCTGGAACCGATTTATGAGGCGAGTAAACTTCTTCCTTTGGCTTCTCTCTCTTCTTTCAGAGTTTGGCAAGATAGCTGCTAGCATCCCTCTCCACGTGCACTGTGCCATGCCAAGTACTAAGAGAACACAAAAACCACAGAAGTAATTACCATATCATTATACTAGCCACTGTACTATGGATGATAAAATGTTATTTCTCTAAATGTTTTCAGTTTTGGAATTCTGTCTTATTCTGCTCTTCCCGACCTTGAGGCATTCTTAACTATTAAACTGCGTGGGTGTCTTCAGGGTGCAGGCACATAACACTATCTAAACTCCTGCAACTTGCCTACACTTATGAATACCTCTGAGTTACAGCCCAAAAAGGCTGAAAAGGGTTTTGCCTCTGAAAGGGACAACCAGGAAGAGATGGAACACTTATTTAACTAGGGCAATGGACCAAACTACTGCTATAGTTGAAAAGAAACATTACTGACAGGGCTACCCCCAGCATTGTAACTGCCTTGTAGTGTACATGCTAAACTAAGCTGCTACTGTGGCTTAAATTCATTTATAATATTGGCTGATCAGGAAAAAATATATTGTATAATGCAGAGGATTTCACATCTGTGATGCACATCCTATGCTGTGTTTAACAATGCAAGGTACTGCCAAAAAAGAGTGCTTGGTGGGAAACTAGACATCTTTTATATCTGGTGCATCTGCAAATGCCCAAGAATCTGTACAGCATGACTCCTAGAAGCTCTTTAACTACAAATGACCAACTCTCCTCATTTAAAACTTCACATGTATGAAAATGCTACTTCTATAAAGGTCAAGGCAATAATTTAATGGAAATTTAATTAATTTTGTACTAATATGGGGCTGTCAAACTGGCAGTCTGCGTACTGCATGTGAGGGGTTAAACGCAGAGCACACTGACTCCAGGCCCAGGCACCACTCCCATCAGTCTCCTACTCTTGCCAAGGGGGGTTTCCAGGCTCCCCCTCCCTCCTCCAGTTTCCACTTCCTGCCCTCATGTGCAGCACAGTGCAGGTAAGGGATTGTGGGGGTAGGGAAAGAGACATGCATCCCCCAGCAGCTCAGAAGTTGAAGAGCTCTGTACTAACTCATTCTTCACTTTTGTCTTTCACTAAAAAGGAACAGCCTTGGATGCAGTGTTTGCAAGTGACAGGGGGGCAGGTACTAGGGAGTACAGGCACTGGGGAAGGGGAGGGGGAAAACAACTGGCAAGGGGCAGGAGTCATGCCACTTGACTTCCCTTCAGCCTACCCCCTTTTTGCTACTTGCCCTTCTGCAATGGTAGGAGGAACAAATTTAAGACAACCCCCCAGTAATTAGATTCTAGACATGGAAAATTTGTAATTTTTCCATGTCTAGGATCTTGTTATTGGGGGGTTATCTTAAATTCCAAGACATGTTTCATTTGGGTAAATATGGTAATATGACAGATAGACACATCCATCACCTGCTTTAGCAATATCCATATAAACATAAAGGCAAACAGCCAGAATCTGGAACATTTGCAAATCTACCTAAATAGGCACGAATGGGGCCAACAATAATATTATAACATTTAAATACTTACTGGATGAGGTCCCCTCTGTAGTGTGGTCAGTTGAGCTCTAGAGCTGAGTCTCCAGAACATCTCTGATTGGGTCTCCCATCATTTATTGACCTGGATCCATCCTGAATAGGTCTTTGACTGTCAGGGGGAACTTCCTCTTGGTTAGAGAGTCCATGGGTAGTTTCCACTGGTGTCTGCTTCACTGAGGGCTGTTGCCAAACTGCCAATGCAAGGATTCTGTGGTGGCCTCTTCACAAATGGCCAGGCCAGTTCCTCACAGTATAGCGTTGTTGGAAGTACATAGTACATGTGTTGGAAGCATTACCGGAGACCTTGTCATCTTTGGCATTTTTAGTAATTCTGTATCAGCTTCTTGGCTTTCATGCAGCACTGGCACATGTCCCAGAAGAACCCCGTCTCCTGCATTTTCTCTGCTAGCTGCTTGGTAGTGCTTGGAATTTTGCTGACTACTAGAAAGATGACAATAAACAAGTTCCTCTCCCCAGAAAGCCAGGAAGACCAGGATCTCCAACAGGAAAATACAGCTACATAGGGCATAGGGACAGTTGTGGGCTCGGGGTTTAAGATTTTACCATAAGATGGAGTCACAATAGATGTAAACTGAATGTTCACCAGAATTTAAACAAAGGGGGACACCCAGTCAAGAGGACCCCAAAGCACAAGTAATCAGGGAGACCCTTTTAAATGTGAAGCAATGCGTTTGTAGGATAATAGTGGGCAGACTGCCTAAAGTAATATAGGTAATCTGAAACAGGAATACGTCCATATAAACCTTCTAGTATTATTGATATAACTTATTCCAGAACCAAATTATATCACTTCAAAATTGATTAATTATAATAGAGAATGTATGTAAATGTAAGGCACTTTACACTAACAAAAATCAAAAGATATACCAAAAAAAAATTTCTAGTTTAGATTAGGCCTAAATTACTATAGAAAATACAGTACAGGATTGACCCCAATCTTGAAAATGCTTAGCCATGTGCCTACTTTTAAAGTATGTGAATACTCCTATTTACTTCTATGATACCACTGACTAACCAAGTTAAGCACACGGGCAAGCATTCATATACCTGGGAACTAATTGTGCAGGTGTGGGAAGAGGCTGTGAAGCAATATCCTATATATATGAAGGCAAACTATCGGAATATCATGTCATTAAACAGCAGAAATAATGTCATACCCAACAGAATCTGAGGGGGGCACAGAGGGGTACGATCCAGATGCTTGGTTGGTGTCTCCTAAGGAGGCCTCCTCGTGCGATATCGGATGGTGTTCAAAGAACTTGGAGACAAACAGCAAACTGTGAGGTAAGCACAGAACAAAAACAAACCTAACTTGTGCAAAACCCAAAAGCTTCACAGCACAATACACTCAGGAGGAAAAAATCATGGATTAAATTTTGTATTTTACAATAAAGAATGCATTGACACGCGCCATAAGTTGTAACTTAACTGCAAAGGAGCAAGAGTTAGTGCCCTAAACATCTTCTTGTACCAAGTAATTTTGAAATATCTTTAAGATACTTGAAGCAGTAAAGAAAAACCTGGTTGCTAGGCAGTGGAACTAATATGCAAATTTTACCTACATGTTAATTCATAGTAAATTAATTGGAAAGCTGTGTTGATGTAATACTAAGAAAGGACTGCCAAATGGGGTTAAAACTATGGTATCCGCACCTCTGAGCTCATTATCTAAAAGTGACTAAGGAAACTACAATGAATGAAAGCATAAGGAAAAAGTAAATACATTTTTCAAGAACTAACATTTGGAAGTGTTAAAATCTATTTATATGGCTTTCCTGAAGCTGACAAACTGAACGGACCCTGTATTCAGAAGTAAGATGACTACAGACTGAGCATCAATTTTGGTTAGGGAATTTAGTATAGAATAAATTGAGTAAAAAAAAATCCTAAAAAGCCATAGTGGGTGGGGCAGTCCACATCCTTTTTACCTAGTTCTATGAAACCAGAAATGTAAAACAAAATTCAAATTCAACCTTATGGATCTAGGGAACTCTATGGTATCTGTGGCCAAAGATAATAAATCTGCATCTAAACATTGCAGATAGGCCCTATACATCTCCTTAAGAGAAATATTTCACTGTAGAGTGATAACTACAACCAATGCCAAGTTCTTCCTGTGCCATCAAGAAGATACCACCTCTCCTATGCATCTTCTAAGGAAGGATTTCACAGTACACTTAAAAAAACTGAACATCAACATCTCTGAAAACAAGAACTAAATAAACTTACAAAACAATTTGATTATTGTATTTTCTCTGGTGCTTCTCTTCACTCTCAATTATATCTGTCAACTGTGTGCGTTATATATGGAAACGCAGCAAGAGTCTGAATTAAAAAACAAAAGTTAGGAGTTTTGATTACTTACTCAAGCTGGTCATAATTAACACACATCAGTGGGACCTCTGTACTACAGCGCTGGTGAAATTTATAACCACAAGTCTGGCATCGGAATCCCTGGAAAAGCAGTTTTCGACAGAAGTCGCAGAACGCTAAAGTGAAAAATGTCTTTCGTACCTGTGGTGTCAAAAATAATCACAGTTAGATAAGACATTTTTGTGAGCCTGACAAACTATTTACTTTCACTAAAATATAAAATGTCATATGCTTTTACTCTCTTTTTGGGTCTTGGAGATACAGATTATATACACAATGAGCAAAAGTTATTTTATACATGCTGGGTGTGTCTACACATGTGCTTTACTGTTGAGCTGACTAGTTAGCTCCACAGTAACGCATCACCATCTAAATGTGCGGCACTAGTAAGCTGTAGTAAACCAAGTAACTCCACTATAGGATAGTACTGTCTAGGACAAGTTATTTAGTGAATTGAAACACGCATAGACAGTGACTGGAGCTGGCTGGGGCACAAGAGTGCTATGATGCAGGGTTGCCTGCTGGCTACCCCCACACTGTAGCACCCTCGTGCCCAGCCAGCCCCTCCACAGGACGTTGAGTCTCTGGGCCCTCAGCCATCTGGGGCCGATCTGCCCTGGCTCGTGTAAATGCTGCACCTAGACAGCAATAAACACCTGCGCAAACTGTGCGGGAGTTTATTCAGGTGCATTAATAGTAAGAGTAGATGCAGCCACTGTGGTCTTCTACTTAAAGTAGACTTAATTATCAAAAATTAGGACTTCCTTTCAACAGTTTATCAGACTAAAATAAAGATGATATAAAACAAACTGGATTATAAAAACAGAAGAATTTAGGCCAGAGTTTTCAGATCTGAGTGCCTGAAGCTAGCCATCTAAATTGAGCGCTCGGGCAGTGACTTGATTTTTAAAAGGTGTATGGTACCTACAACTTCTACTGACTTCAGCTGGAAAAGGTACTTTCAGCACATATAACAGATCACATGCACCTAAGCTCCTTATATGAAGATTTAAGTGGCTATCCCTAGGCATCCAAGTTTAAAAAATAAATAAATAAATCAGATTGGGGGGGGGGGCAGCAGAGAAGGCAAAGAGGGTGCACAGAAAATTCCCATTAGCAGAATTAGTGCATTACTTCATGAACAGTAAGTATGAAGGCAGCAAGACTGTATACAAAGTAGCACAGAATATCTATGTTAGGCCATAAATTCAAACAGATGTTAATTTTGAAGCCATTCACCTTACAAAAAACAAGCGAAAAAAAAAGGGTCAAGATACTTAACAATAACTCCCTTCCAACACACACTGGGAATGCTTTTAGTTTTATGAGCAACTAGATGACATCTATAACAAATTCAGGGGATGAGGAACATTCAGATATCTTATAGTTGAGCAGTAAAACCTGGAAGTGTTTGAAGCAGCAAGATGTGGCCATGTCAACACTATAAAACAAAAACTTGCACTCTGTTTTGGTTTTCAGCTTCAGTAACATCACCAGCCTAAAAGTATCCCAAGCAAGATTTCCTGAGTAAAACAAATCAAGTGTTTACCTAACTTTTAGGCATTCATTTAGCTGTCCACTCTTTGTGGAATACAATTTAAGAAGCTACAAACACTGCTTTGCTTTAGATTTTGCCCTTTTTTCATGTGATAAACGTGATTTCCATTATTTTCTGTGTGGAGCTGCAATGATCCAGATGGGTTCTGCTTAACAGCTTCCACTCACATACTGCCTTATCAGGTCAAAACATATTTGTGTACCAGCATCAGAGATGATGTCAGCACAGCTCTGGGAATAGTTAGTTCGTTAGTTAATTGCTGCTGCAGAGCCAGCAGGGAAGCAACGAATACATTTTATAGATACAGCAACACAAAAATAGTCTATTATTACCATCACTCTGCAATGCAGTGCTGATTTTAAAAGTTTAGATTTATAGATTCTGGAAGGTGCATCACATCTAAATTTGAAAATGTTAAGCTGTTTTTGTTATTGTCAATTACCTTAATTGCAGTAAGCTCTGGTTCACTTGAGCTTTTTGATTATAACCACTTATGCAACAATCTACACCAAAGACATTTTTTTCATTCAAAAACAAAGGTTATTATAATTTTTAAAAATTATCAATGTAGATGTCATTCCAGGGAACACTTTAGACATTTCATTAAAAGCAGTACGTACAAAATTGTGTGTGGTAAGCGGCACATTCTCCAAGACTTCCACGTGCAACTCCTCTCCTGTGAGCCAGGAAATGTCAGTATCCCAGCCAATTGGCTTCTTCTCTCTAAAGTGCAAACAAGCCCTTGATAGTTACCAACCTGTAAGGTTGCAGATCTCATGCTGAAGATGTGAAAAAGCTGTTAATTGAGGGGGTTGTGGTATTGTGAAAGGTCTGCTGCCCAGACTTCCACTGTTGGAAATTTAGATGGCAAAGATTAATTTGAGTTGACCCCAAATAACTGCACCACTGTTGGACAAAGCAGGGTGAAGAGGTGCACTCTTTTCAAATCAGCTGTAACAAAAACCTATGAAAATGGATGGTTCCTTGGGTTCAAAAACTAGATTTTTTTTTATCCATTCAAAGAAAAAGGTTCTCATGTGACAACCTGCCCCATAACAGTTCCAGTTTACTAATTTGCAGGAATTATTGGGGGCCACTTCAACATGCTGTATGTTCACTTGTATCATTTTAGCTTATTATGATCAGATTATTCTGAATTCAGTGAAACTGATATGAGTTGGGTGGAATAGGCTCATGCTGGTTAAGAACCTGAAAGAACCCCAACACGTATGAACAAGACAGACCACATATTCATCATACCCATCTTGTATTCTGTAAACAGCACAGCACTCTGGGATAAGACCTCTCATCATCAGAGCTTTCTTTAGAGTATCCCGGACAGTCACCCCACATCTTGCTGGAACCTGCAAGTCAAAGATGGCAAATATTAGAAGAACAGGTTCTTCTACTAAAGTAAATTATTTTTTTCAATCCCCATAAAGTTTATGAAGTAGCTCAGAAATCCACAGCTTCAATTTTCACAGCATTTCATAAACTCCTAAATAAAAACCTCCAAAAGTCCTCGGTGTACTGTAGACAAGTTCATCTGAGCATGACAACACCTAAACCGACAATTTCAAAGAGAACATAGATCTGACTCAAGGGATGATTTTTATTCTTCTCAACTTGTAACTGGGCAGAGAGAGAGCACATTGATAACTACACACTGTGCATACATATAATTGTAAAGATTTTGTGCTGTAATTAGTGATGTGCCATTTAGACAAACTAGTAAGACCTATAAAATTCAATATGCTAGAGACAGAAAGCAGGATAGGATCTTAAATAGAAAATACCTACTTGAAATCCAGCCAATTTAAAAAAAGAGAGAAGTAGCACCATACAATGCCCTTGAGACCACAGTGGACATTTATGGTTCCGAAGGCACATTTTCCCATTTGTGAAACGTATCTTTTCTCCCCATTTCCTTTTTGAAAAGCTCATCTAACGTAAGTAAATGAATACAGAGGACAAAGACTGAACCTGATCACAGTATTTTGAAATACACAAACTACAAGTGAGGACAATTCCTCTATCCCCACTAGTTATAGGTGTGGTGTATAAAAACCATGTAAACGTATTTTGGACTGAACTGTGACTTAAGTTAAAGTATTCTTTAAACAATCAGAATGATAAAATATATTAAAAGTAGCTAAATACTAGGGGTGTGTGAAGTGGGCAGTATTCGATTTGGATTTGGTCAGATTCAGGGGACAATGATTTGATTTGCTGATTCGGATCACTGTCCCAATTCACTTTGGCTGAATCTGAAGATTCGATTCTGATTTGGAGAATCAGCTATTCGGCCATAGACACAGCTTTATGTTTTTCATACGTACCTCGAGGTACCAGGTACAGCTCATGAACGCTGAGATGGTGGTACGGATCAAACGTCCCACGGGAGCGGAGGGTATGGGGGGGTCCCCTGTGTGTTCGGCAGCAGACCCAGAAGTTCCACTTCCAGGTCCATCACCAAGCATGTGGGGGACACCCTGGGTACCCACTCAGACCCAGGAGGCACCAATCACCAAGAAGGGGGAGGTCCCCTGTGTGCTCCATGGCAGACCTGGAAGTAGACCAAAAGTACTTCTGCCCTACCATCTCAGCATTTACAAGCCACACCAGGTACCTCGAGGTATGTACAAAAAACCCCATATATAAAGCTGTGTCTATGGCCAAATTGTCGAATCTCTCCAGAGAGATTAATGGGTCTCCTGATTAGATTTGGATTTGGACATTCAGCCATTGAATTGAGTCAAATCTCCTCAATCAAATCAGCGACCGAAGCTTCGCACAGGTCTACTAAATACCTCAAATTGTGAAATGTTACCATTTTAATATTTTGTTGCCACTTACTGATAATACATGGCATGGTCTACTTTTCCTCTACTCTCCCCTAGCATTTCACTCAGAGTACAACAAAGGTGTCCCAGGCTTGAAAAATCCTCAGCCTTGACCACCTAAAAAGATAATTAAAACACCTCAAATTTAATTAATTATGCTCACCAGAGAGGCCTGATACAAATCCCTCTGAAGTAAATGAAAATTGTTATTGACTACAGCTATCTTTGGATTAAACCACTGAACTGTTGTCTTGCACTTTAGTTTCTAGGCATAGTTAGGGTATGTCTACACCGCATCTCCAGCACTGCTAGAAAGTGGCACTGATGCAACCTACCCACCTTGTTCCCATACACCAAGCCCAAAACCTGAGGCAGTGCCCCCCACAACTCCTCTCAAGCATGAGGAGACAGCTATTTGAGGAAGGAAGTGCCAAGGCTGTGGTGTACACACACCCTAAAATACCAGTGCCCTGCTCAAAGACGACAATGAAAAGCAGCGTATCCTGTTTCAAGGCCCAGTGGATGCCACCTTACAAAGTTAGGCTACATACTGCATTTCAATCATTCTATATGAATACTCTCCAAAACAAAGAGATGAAAGATGCTCTTTAAATCACAGTGCCTTCTCCTCACTAATGTACAATTGCTTTTTACAGTACATTTTATGTGTCTCATCTACTGTTTTTTAAATGTTCAAAGCAATGGGACTTCCATTACTTTCCTCATGAAAGTATTCTACAATCTAATACACCACAGTCAAAAAAGTTCCTTCTGATACTCAGACTAGCCTTTTTTCCCTTATATCCATTTCCTAACCCCTTAAACATACCCATTTACTGATCTAAGGCCTGACCTATTCTAATATTATAGAAGCCTAAGTCTGCCAGTCTGTCTGTCACGCTTGATTTGCACTCTGACTGGCTGATGGAAACAGCCATTCAGAGTGCTCCAAGCATGGGGGAGCACCGCTATGATTCCAAAGCCACATGAGGACCGGACAGAGGGTGGGGGAGCCAAGGCCAGCAGCACTGCAAGAGACAGAACAGAGGCAGCATGGGGCGTTAGGTGACAGCACTCCATCCCAGCCCCCGCCCCCCAATCATTCTTGACAGGCATTTGGCTAGTACTACATATTTTTGTTGGGCTGAGATGGAGCTAAACACAGGAACCAAAAAGAGGACTTCACTCTCTCTCCAGCATTTGCAATCTCCCTCATGTTGATTCCATGTTGCAGTGGGGAGGGAAAACTGTAACTCGCTCAGCAACCAGAATGAGAGCTGGTGAGGAAAAGTATGTATGTGTCTATGTATTTGGGGGGGGGGGGGGGGGGGGGGGGGAGCTTTTCACTAGCCAACTAACTACTGAAGGCAACAATGAAACTAAACAAGCAGCAAGAGGAGCAGGTGATGAACTGGAATGATTGGACAAGGAGACTTGAACTAAGAGCTGGCAGGGTGGGCAAGGGGAATAGTAGATGAAGATTTGATGAGGAAATGAGGCAGAGAGCAGATATGGTACCAACTGGGCAAACAGACTTGGACATACAGCTATGGAAAAGCTGGGGGGAAACCAACTGAATGAACAGAATTGGGATGCCATTTGGGACCATGGGAAGAAGAGGCAGAAATCTGACTAGGAGCTTGGAGGAGGTACTTGAGTTAAATGTAGGAAGAGCTGGAAAAGACAAAATTAAAACTTTGACAGAAGGCCCAAAGAAAACAAGGACATGTGTGTAAGGCAGCTGTATAAAGGGGAAGCTAAGGAGCCCAGTGAGAGTCATGTTGGAGAAGATAGGGCAGAAGTCAACAGGAAGAGGAGAGGGAAAATCGGGGCTGCAGACGCACATTCAAATAATCTGGGAGAATTCTTCCAGGTTTGTTCTCCTGGTAAAGAAACTTACCCAGAGCCATGCGTACATACATTTGAATACTGAGGCTCTGAAGGCTAAACAGCTTGCAGTGTTGATACTGTGCAGCCAAAGGAGGCATCTTAGCATGCTCTGCTGGCTTTCTTAGTCTGCCTGGAGACAGATGGCAGCAGTGCATATGGCAACTCTGACTCAAACTGCCTACACAAGTTTGCATTTCCCTGAAACACAAGGCAGGGATTGGGAAGGGGGCATGTGCTACTCCCTGCCAAAGCAAAGCAGTTCAGCAAGTAGACGCACTGTCTCCTTGGGTAAGTAGGGGGGGAGGGGTACTGGAGGATTGCATTCTCTTCTGAGAGAAGCCACAGTAGGTACAGACATTCACTCTCCCAGGAGAAACTGGGAGTGGCCATTTTTACCCTGGAAGAAAATACCTGGACATCTGTACACTCCTGGTTTTTCATGGGAGAACATGGCAGAGGTTGGTGCAGCAATTCCAAACATTACAACTCTAGTGTGTCATAACCCAATGATTTTTAGTGCCTCGGCACGGTGGAATTTTCCCGCCACACGAGTGCCTCTGTGCACAGCAAAAGTTTTCTGTTGCAAGAGAAAACTCCAGTGCAAGAGAGTTCCCGCCATTCGTATGCAAATTTGTGTCCCACTATTGGCCAGTTCTAAATTATTCCTACGTGACGGCTAGCGATTGGCTTGCTGGCTGTATAAAATTCTGTGCGACTTCCGCCCAAGTCGGAGAACTTTGAGCACGCTGCAGAGTGACTTTGAAGATTCCTGACTCGTGGCTGAGCTAATCGATAGCCTGATCAACTATCGATTTTTCTTCCCGTCGCCGAGCGCCATCCCTCGACGTACCCTTTTTCCTGCATGCCTAGTTCGTTTACAGATTCGCTGGCCTGAGTCTTGCCAGCTGGAGCAACTCGTGTAATTATTTAAGCGACCGGACCACCTGCGTCGCGGCTACTAGTGGCGTAAATAAAGCTTTTTTGCAACCAACACGTTTTGTCTGCCTCTCCATTCACCAGCCCGACCAACAACCGAGCAATTTCTAGATCACCTCAAGTAGGCTCCGGCTGTCTGAGACACGGCGATGAGGATGGGATTTAAGGGCACGGTGATGGAGATGAACCTAACTGGGTGCTGCCCTTGGCGCACCGGGATCTGCCACGTGGAAAATGCAAACCATCTATGGGCGCATATCGCCTACCACCAGGTGGTAGAAGGGGATGAACGAAATATTGACGGCTACTTCTATGTAAAGAAAGAAGCGGTCATAAAAGAGTGGAGAACAAAGTTATCCCTTGGGGAGTTCAGGTGTATAATGGGGAGCAACCGGGTCTACTATCGACCCCCGGAAGAAACATCGGCCATATCCCTAGCCGGGGTGAAGGCGTGGAAGGCAGAAAAGCTGACCCCTGCTCAGGAGTTTGCTCAATGCACCCGATACCTGAGGGAAGGAGGGGAGCCCACCCCAATGGACTGGTTCAACTGTCCGGATTTGGTGCCTGGGTCGTGGGGTCATGAGCTTCTCGTTCAGCTCCGGGAGGACCTGGAGACCAAGGGCCGTCATGTGCCCAGATGGGGTTTAACCAAGTGGAAAAAGGGAAAAATGATTAATGTGTTGTTCCGTTCAGTAGCGGGTCTACTAAGGGAATATGCAAATTTAGAGGTTCAACTGCATATGGCGGGCAAGGAGTCGCTGGAGCGGACGGTAGAGAACTCCGGAGCGACGCTTATCAATAGTGCCGGCCGCGTGATGCCGCTGATAGAAAATGGCACTGAAAGAAACACAAGCCATCTGGAGAACCCGGAAAAGAGGGGCGGAGCTTTAGAAGAACGGGCGGGGATCTGCCTAGCGAATCCGCCCCCTGAGGTGACGTCGTTCCCAACGGCACCGCCTCCTTGCCACGGGGAGGGAGCAATGGGAGGAGGGATGTATCCAACGCTCCCACCTGATGAATTTAACTCTCTCTCTGCTGCAGCTCACCCGATAGCTGTGATGAAGCGTGTTGCGGATGAAGAAGGTACCACGCGTACCACTGTTACCTCTCGCACACGCACCCGACCAGAAATACAGGAACTTTGCAGGGAATCTAAAATAAAACCAGAAGAGACTTTGGCCATGTGGTTGGGGCGACTAATAGTAGAATTCGGATCTGACATCTTAGACAAGGAAGAAGCGAGTGCCCTGACCCGACAAGTGGCGTGGAGCGGAGGGTGTGCTACTGATCTGAACGTGGTCACGGACAGTGCACACTGGCCCATCCCACGCCTGGCGCTTGTAGTGGGACAGGTAACCCACAAATTCCACGCCTGGCATGAGGGTCGCCCACAGAAGGCCACTGCGGAACAACTTCTCTTGGCCATAACTGGAGTGTCATACCTTTCATGGAGCCCAAGAGCGAATCCCATGGGGCTAACGGCAGCCCAACACAAGGAAAGATGGGCTCATCGTCACTTATTAGATCCCGGAGCAATTCCAACGCCTCTGGAAGCTATAGACGCCTGTGTAGAGGTATATGGAGGGACAAATGCTGTTATGCTCCGATTCTTTCTGAATCCGATGGCGGGTCAGCCAGTAGGAAATCTTTTAGGCCATCTCCCACAACTGCAGGCGCTCATGAAACAAAGTGAAGGAACTTCTACTGATGTAAAAGACAGATCTTCGGCATATCCAGTCGAAGCACCGAGACCAAGACGCCAAGAATTTAACCCCCGGCAAGAGCTATGGTGGTCACCTCAAAGAACATTGGAGGAAAGGAACATGTTCGGATTCCTCCTCGGCCGCTCCAGACTTACAAAGCAGAAGTTGCGTATTTTGGGAGAAAAGAGCCAATGTTGTCTAGCCGACGTACTGGGATACATATTCGGGGACCAACCAAAAAACGAGTAATGGCCAGCAGCTCAGCCGGCGGCCTTCTCCAACTCAAACCTGACCCCACTGACCCTCGTCCTTACGCCGAACTTACTGTCTATGACCCTGCTGATCCAGCTGACCAACAACAAGTACTCTTCCTCCTCGATACTGGAGCTCAGGTTAATGTAATTACCTCAACGATACCCCAACAGAAAACCACCAAAATGATTAAGGTACAAGGACTTAACGCTATTGCAGTCACAACAGAAGTCAAAATTTTAGTCCAAGGTCATCGATACACTCTAGAGGCCGTGCTAGGGGGTATCAACATTATAGGAATCCCGGGGATTAAAGCGCTTGACCTTAAAGAACAAGTGCTACAAGCGTTACCCATTATTATTCCAGAACAGGATTGGCATCAACCAATGCTTCGTAATACCTCTACCAGGCGGTATCGACCAATCCCAACCAAGGGTCCCCTAAAAAAGTCCCTTACTGACCTCCTGCGGCGACTCGAGCAACGAGGTTGTATTAAAACCGTAACTGCTAGCACCTACCTGTCACCAAGATGGGGAGTCACGAAACCTGGAAAACCCAACGAAGCCCGGTTAGTCGTCGATTATAGGGAGGTCAACAAAAGATGTCAAGTACTTCAACAACCTAATCCTTCTACCCTACCACAATGCATGTTCGAGATGGCACAATTCCAACGAAGTAAGTGCGTCAGGGTCACACTGGACTTAAAAAACATGTTCTTTTCAATTCCGATAACTGACCCTGAAGAAGTATTAAATATGTGCATTGATGGCACTATGTACAGATGGACAGTTTGCCCGCAGGGGTATTGCAACGCTCCGTTGCTGGCTACTGGTGCCATGAACAATACCCTGAAGAATTTTCAAGCCTCACATTCTCTTCCCCCAGAGGAGGAATTAAGAATCTGGAGTTATGTCGACAACATTGCTATCATGAGTCGTGATAGTTCCGTAGTTACTAGTATAGTCAACCAACTAGTCGCTCACCTTCAAAGTGAGGGATGCACGATCAACGAGGAAAAGTCATGCCTACATCCTGTAGATGACATCATGTTCCTCAGCACCCGATATATTGGTTCCATCCGCCACGGAATCTCACATGATGGTCCTAACATCAATCCATTAAAGACATTCCTCCCTGTTACTAAGAGACACTTCCAACAGCTTTTAGGTCATTTAAACTGGTACCGGCATTATGTTGAACCTTTTGGCGCTCCTTACTAAGTTACAGAGACAGATCCGTGACATCCCGAAAATCCACGCCTTGGACGGAAGGAGATCAGTGGAACCTGCTTTGCCTGCTAGCCACGGTTAAAAACACACAGCTCCACGCCATTGATCTGGGTGAGCCATTAACTGTAACCCTTGGGTTCATCACAAACCACATGTGGGCTGTTGTACACAACCCTCGCGATGAGCTAGTATACACTGCCCATAAGACGCTTCAGGCGGCACAACATCAGTATGGAGCTATAGGGAAAATCCTCCTAGCTGGACAACTAGTGGAGCCATTAGCAAGGGGGCATGGGACACTACGCGCTCCCAGTGCCACATTGTTACCCTTGCTGGATGCGGAAAAAGTTGACCCGCATTTTCAGGGAGAGCCTAAAACGTGGAATACATCAGTGCTTACCCACCATTACAACTGGCACTGCTGGAAGTTTGAAGATACGACGCCCAAACCTAGCCTGGGAGATGAGGAAAAGGTCCCTACACTGTATGGAACCTCTGCCCCGGCATGGATGGCTTCAGATGGAACCTCCTGACATGGCGGAGGCTATGGGTACTATTGCAAGGCTTGTCACAATAAGGAAATATTTCAAGCCTACCCGGATGACAATTCGGCCCAAAAATGCGAATTGTTAGGATTCCTCAAGGTACTGGAGCATTGTCTGACACATCATGACGATACGCTCCCCGTTCCAATTATCGCAATCGACTCTCAGTACATTTACAAAATTCTTACTGGTACAGCCCTTCCTACCGAAAATTTGGATGATTGGCAAGACATCTGGAAAACGTTAACTAAATTTGCACAGCTCCCGTTGGTTAGGCACACTAAGTCACACCGTCCGGATACTGATCCAGTACATGAGGTCATCAATAAACTCTTAGAAGACCCACTCAGGACCGACGCAGTTTTGCCTATCACATCTACCTCTGGTCCTGAAGTAAACCCATTCCTCGCGTGGCTTCATGAAAATTGGGGCCACACGGGACTGCGAGCTTGCCATCAACATTGGCGCCAAACCATTACGGAGCCGGCCTCATATGGAGTTCAGCGCGATTGGGAAAAGGTAGCTCAGGCCTGTGAGATATGTGCTAAGGAGAAGTGTCATAGAACCAAACATCAGCTCGGAGCTTTCGACTCTTCGCAGTTCCAGGCAGGAAAAGTCTGGCAGGTAGATCTACTAGGACCCCTCCCAGGATCTAAGCCGCCAAATAAAGGATTAGTCGTTGTCGACTTGGGAACAAGACAGTTACAAGTCATTCCCTTACAGAAAAGCAATGCCACTGCTGTTGTTTCTGCTTTAACTGCTGTATTTGCCACCTGGCATCCTCTTCATGAGATTCAGTCTGATGGGGGACCCCCGTTCAACTCTAACGCTTTAGACAAATTTGCTCGTCTTCACAATGTAGCATGGCATCTCCATCTGCCGTACCACCCGCAGTCCAATGGCGTTGTAGAAAGACATATAGGTCTGTAAAAAGAACAATTTCGTCTCAGAGGAGGAGGGACGTTTAAAAACTGGACTAAATTCAGTCATGATGTTCTCATCTCACTGAACACCGCAAAACCGTTATGGGACGAAGCTAATGTCAAGAAACCTCTACTTTGGGAACCTAAGTTCCAACCAGATGAGTTAGTGTGGGTCTCAATACCGCACCCCTGCCAGTCTCATCCACAAGTTCACAAGGGAACAGTTCAACCGTCGGGACAGTATCCTAATACCTATTCTGTCCTATTAGAGGAAAAGCCCGATCGTCCCCCTATTATCGCTCATCACAACTGGATGACTCGTCGTTCCAATGTTCACCTAGTATCTTTATAGTAAATTCAATTATGATTTTCTTTTGCTTTGTTTTGTTGTTGTTTTCTTTCTTTACAGGCCTAACCTCAACAAAGCAGTAATCTACAGCCGCTCGATTGTGAGATCCATCAAGCACCCAACTGCGGTTCCTTCGAGTCAGCGTAGTGACGGCCATGGAGGGGGCACTGAGGCAGCGAATGTCCGTCGGGTCAGAACTCGCTCTGGCACTGCTCCTCTCTCATTTCTGCTGCAGTGTGTTAGTTAGACCTACTGTTGATCCGTACATAACAGCAGTTTGGGGGAAGAACGTCACATTAAAGTGTATAATTGACATGAATGAAACCATAATACAAGTTTCATAGATTCATAGATGTTAGGGTCGGAAGGGACCTCAATAGATCATCGAGTCCAACCCCCTGCATAAGCAGGAAAGAGTGCTGGGTCTAGATGACCCCAGCTAGATACTTATCTAACCTCCTCTTGAAGACCCCCAGGGTAGGGGAGAGCACTACCTCCCTTAGAAGCCCGTTCCAGACCTTGGCCACTTGAACTGTGAAGAAGTTCTTCCTAATGTCCAATCTAAATCTGCTCTCTGCTAGCTTGTGGCCATTATTTCTTGTAACCCCCGGGGGCGCCTTGGTGAATAAATACTCACCAATTCCCTTCTGTGCCCCCGTGATGAACTTATAGGCAGCCACAAGGTCGCCTCTCAACCTTCTCTTGCGGAGGCTGAAAAGGTCCAGTTTCTCCAGTCTCTCCTCATAGGGCTTGGTCTATAGGCCCTTAACCATACGAGTGGCCCTTCTCTGGACCCTCTCCAGGTTATCCGCATCCTTCTTGAAGTGTGGTGCCCAGAATTGCACGCAGTACTCCAACTGCGGTCTGACCAGCGCCCGATAGAGGGGAAGTATCACCTCCTTGGACCTATTCGTCATGCATCTGCTGATGCACGATAAAGTGCCATTGGCTTTTTTGATGGCTTCGTCACACTGCCGACTCATGTTCATCTTGGAGTCCACTAGGACTCCAAGATCCCTTTCCACTTCCGTGCCACTCAGCAGGTCATTCCCTAGGCTGTAGGTGTGCTGGACATTTTTCCTCCCTAGGTGCAGCACTTTGCATTTCTCCTTGTTGAACTGCATTCTGTTGTTTTCTGCCCACTTGTCCAACCTGTCCAGGTCTGCTTGCAGCTTTTCCCTGCCCTCCGGCGTGTCCACCTCTCCCCATAGCTTTGTGTCATCTGCAAACTTGGACAGAGTACATTTCACTCCCTCGTCCAAGTCGCTGATGAAGACATTAAAGAGTATTGGTCCAAGGACCGAGCCCTGCGGGACCCCACTGCCCACACCCTTCCAGGTCGAAACCGACCCATCCACCACGACTCTCTGGGTGCGACCCTCCAGCCAATTCGCCACCCACCGGACTGTGTAGTCATCCAAGTCACAGCCTCTTAACTTGTTCACCCGTATGGGGTGGGATACCGTATCGAAGGCCTTCCTGAAGTCTAAGTATACGACATCCACCCCTCCTCCTGTGTCCAGGCGTTTCGTAACCTGGTCATAAAAAGAGACTAGATTGGTCAGGCACGATCTGCCTGCCACGAACCCGTGCTGGTTTCCCAACAGCATAATTTGTCCTGCCGGGCTCTTGCAAATGTGAGCCTTGATAAGTTTTTCAAAGATTTTGCCAAGGATGGAGGTGAGACTGACTGGCCTATAGTTGCCCGGGTCCTCCTTCCTCCCCTTTTTGAAAATGGGGACCATGTTGGCCCTTTTCCAGTCCTCCGGGACTTGGCCTGTGCGCCACGATCTTTCAAATATTCCCGCCAGTGGCTCTGCAATGATGTCGGCCAGTGCCTTCAGCACCCTCGGATGGAGCTCATCCGGGCCTGCTGACTTAAAGGCATCCAGTTCTTCCAAGTGACTCTGCACCATCTCAGGGTCTACGCATGGCAGTCTGGCGCCTTGCTGCTGCCTCTCTACAACCCCAGTGAGAGATTTGTTGTGTCCCTCGCTTAGGAACAGAGGCAAAGAACTCGTTGAGGAATTCAGCCTTGTCCCCTCTGTTCGTCACCAATTGTTTCTGCCCATTTAGCAGGGGTCCTATTCCTCCCTGGGCCTTCCTTTTACTCCCTATATATCTAAAAAACAATTTCTTGTTGTCTTTTACTTGGGTTGCCATCCTCAGCTCCATGGTAGCTTTGGCGCGTCTAACCACCTCCCTACAAGCACGAGCAGAGGAGGTATATTCGTCTTGGGTGATCATATTCGTCTTCGGTGATTCGTCTTTTCATGGGAAAACTGTTCAGCTTAAGTGCAATGTTAATTCCAATCCGCCACCTATAAAAGTCACCTGGACCAGGCTAGATGAATAGTGGCCTACGGGTTTAGTATCCGTGAGTGATACGCTCTATTTCAGTGGCCCATTAGCCTACGAATACATTGGAACCTATATTTGTAGGGTAACAAATTCCATTGGTCAAAGAAGCGATCAACAAACTATCCATATATTAGATCCTTCTATTATTACTACACAATCATCCACGGTTCCATGGTATCCTTTGACTGATAACATTGCGGGTTTGGCATCGGCCTTAACCTTAACAGCGATGCAGGAAAGCAACTGGGATACCATTATCGGTAGTGTAACGGGTGGAGCTTTCTTTCTAATACTTGTAAGCATTTTAGTTGGAATTATCTGTTATGGAAGAAGGCGAACGTTCCGTGGCAACTATGTCATTGAGGACCACACTCCATCGACTGACATAGAGGAAGAGTCTCAAGTAGATGTTTCCCAGTCAACTGATAATTATTGTTATAAGTTCAAGTTGTTATATTTTATAGTTTGTTAAAGACCGGTCTGTAGAAATTGTTTGTTTATATATATTTGTTGGTTGCTTGAGCTTTGTAAGGCCAATGAGTCCTTAAACAAAAATTCCTTATAACATGCTCATGTGTCTAAAATTCCAGTTGTGCCATCGGCAAGGGGGCATGTCATAACCCAATGATTTTTAGTGCCTCGGCACGGTGGAATTTTCCCGCCACACGAGTGCCTCTGTGCACAGCAAAAGTTTTCTGTTGCAAGAGAAAACTCCAGTGCAAGAAAGTTCCCGCCATTCGTATGCAAATTTGTGTCCCACTATTGGCCAGTTCTAAATTATTCCTACGTGGCGGTTAGCGATTGGCTTGCTGGCCGTATAAAATTCTGTGCGACTTCCGCCCAAGTCGGAGAACTTTGAGCACGCTGCAGAGTGACTTTGAAGATTCCTGACTCGTGGCTGAGCTAATCGATAGCCTGATCAACTATCGATTTTTCTCCCCGTCGCCAAGCGCCATCCCTCGACGTACCCTTTTTCCTGCATGCCTAGTTCGTTTACGGATTCGCTGGCCTGAGTCTTGCCAGCTGGAGCAACTCGTGTAATTATTTAAGCGACCGGACCACCTGCGTCGTGGCTACTAGCGGCGTAAGTAAAGCTTTTTTGCAACCAATACATTTTGTCTGCCTCTCCATTCACCAGCCCGCCCAACAACAGAGCAATTTCTAGATCACCTCAAGTCGGCTCCGGCTGTCTGAGACATAGTGAACATTGATATCAGCACCGTGCCACATGACAGAATTTGGTTTTTCTGTTAGCCATGTTTAAAATCTAAGCTACCTACATTACTTCAAAGGAATATTAAAGCTGCAGTGTCCAGCACTTCAGAATTAAAAATGCCAGAATCTTTATTCAGCCCCTTTTGTACACATGGTTTAGGATACATATTATTTACATGATCATATTTTTCCTCCCATGAGATTCCCACCTCATTCAGTGAACAGAATGGTATTTCTCTGCACACAAATCAGAGTTGCATACTAAACAGAAGCATCTTCCATAGAACTCCACTTCTTTCCTTGCAGATGGTTAGGAGGTAGAGAGTGAATGAAGCAAAGGAAAGAGGCAGAGAGAAAAAAAGGATCATTGCAAGACTTAAGACTCCAAACCCAGGAGTCTGATTTGCAAAAATTCTAAGCATTCACAGCTGCAAGTGAAGTCAGTGGGAACTGTGTTCTGTACATGCAAAGCGTTAATTAATTTCCAGTCTTCTGAGTCTACGCATCCAACATTGGATATACAAAATTGCCATATACTTTAGACCAGGGGTGTCAAACCCAGTCAGCCCCCACAACCCAGATTTAGACTTCAGGGGTCCTTGCAGCCCAGATCTGGATGCGATAGCATTAATGTGGCAAGTGGCATCAGACCACTGTGGGAGTTCAGGCAGCCATTGCTCACATACTGCTCCCAACATATCCCCAATAGGACTCCATACCCCAGATTTTAAGGGTGGCACCTTCCCCTGAATTCCTGGACCTTCTAGGAGCTCCGTGGACCAGATAACACTGCTCTGTGGGCCAGGTCCAGCCCATGGGCTATGTATTTGGCATGCTTACTTTAGACTATAATCTCTTTATTCCTCAGTTTTCCGATCTGTAAAATAGAGCTAAAACTACCTTCCTAGCACAGGGCCTCAGTTTATTTAATCTATGTAGGTAGTATGTTGTCTCGTTACATATTTTTTTAAATTTATGTACGAAATTTTGATAGCAAGTATATCTATTAGCAACCGTGTTGATGAAATATATTCAACAACTACAGTCACAAAATATACAAGTAAGTCTCTATGAATTATTTATTCTAGTAAATCAGGACTTTACCATAAAAACGTAACAAGAAAAGTTGAGTGCTTCTTACTGAAGTAATTCTTGTCTTCATAGCCTAACATCAGATCAGAAGTCACTAGGAGAATTCCAGGAGATACAAAGAGTCCCAGCTATAGCATTTCTTCAAATATTTTATTAGGACTTGCATGCAAAAAGAATTCAAATTTACCTAACTTTACCTTGACAGGGAAGGGGACAGAGGGGAAAAGGAGGAGGAGGAGGAGAACTGCACAGCTCAGTGTGCCGGGCATCATATTCTTTCAATCCTCAGGAATGACTTGCTGCTTAATTTTTTCCCCCTAGTGTAACTTCATATTATCTTTGATGTTCCGCAGTTCTGAAGAAAGTACAATTTTATCTAGGTTTTACCAAACATCCAATTATCTGAAACTGACCTTTAAAAGGATACATTTAAATCCAAACTGTTTCTACTTATCCTTAAATATAAGAGGATTGTTTTCCCCCATCAAGTCTCTCTCTCTCACAATTGGATAAAAGATTTTTAGCTCAGCATTGTTAAGTGTTATACATGTTATATTTTGTGTAGTTATACTTCAGATATTACAGAAGGAGCATATTTTGAAATACTAGTTAAATTATCAGGCAGACTCAGAACCTGGCCCATTTACAGCTCTAGGAAATTTAATGAATTTTTCTTGTAGCTAGACCAAATGTCACAGCCACACACTATTTTAAAGTACAGTCATTTTGGGGGGAGAAAGAAATAACCAGCCATTTTTCTTTTAATTAACTATTTTTGCCCCCCCCCCCCCACCAAAATCAGGTATTTTCTTGGTAACATCTCAAACCTGAGATCCAGATTGTCCTTTGGCAAATGATATTTACTTTCTCATTCTCGCTTTCTTGTAGGACAAATGTTTAGCCAGCCATGAAGACAACCACCTGTCACAGCAGTAAAGCATAAAATTAACTCCTCTCTGTTAAACCAAAGAGTAAGGGTTTGGAATGTTAAGAGACATTTTGGAAAAGTACATCATCTTCTATCATAAAATTTGGAGGAAAGCTGCTTTTGATCATTGCTGGAGCAGGTTTGCGACAAACTCCATGCTCTCACTTCTAAACACAGCAACAGTTTCAGAAAATAAATTCTTAATGCAGTTTCAATATTCATAAAAAGTAGACAATGTTTCCATTACAATGATATTCCCCCCTCCCCAAAGGAAACCTGAATAGAGTTGATCTGCCTCAAAACCTTTACCACTCCATTCATTGATTTTTAAAGACCAGTTTATAGATAGCAACTATTCTTCCACATAGTGATTATTAAAGAGTTCTTTATGCCACAGAGGGGATGATTTCAAAGCACGAAAAAGCTAGAAATAGTACTGTAAAAGAGTATTTTTGTTCAATGTCTTCATCAGTGACCTGGAAGATGGCATAGAGTGCAACCTCAGCAAGTTTGAAGGTGACACCAAGCTGCAGGGGAAGTAGTAGATATGCTGGAGGGTAGGGCTAGGATTCAGTGACCTAGACAGATTGGAGGATATGGCCAAAAGAAATTTCATGAGGTTCAACAACAACAAGTGCAAAGTCATGTACTTTGGACAGAACAATCCCATGCTGGGGACTGACTGGCTGAGCAGCAGCTCTGGAAAAAAAGGACCTGGGGGTTACAGTAGACAATAAGCTGAATATGAGGCAGCAGTGTGCCCTTGTTGCTAAGAAGGCTAAGAGCATACTGGGCTGCATTGGTAGGTGTGATGCTAGCAGGTCAAAGAAAGTGATTATTACCCTCTATTCAGCACTGGTGAGGCCACATCTGGAGTGCTGTGCTCAGTTTTGGGGCCTCCACTACAGAAAGGATGTGTACAAATTGGAGAGGGTTCAGCAGAAGGCCAGCATCGGGGATGATGCTCAAGGGCAACCAGCATGGTTTTATTAGGGGCAGGTCATGTCAGACCAACCTGATTGCCTTTTACAATCAGGTCACAAAAGCATTGGATGCAGGTGTCGCCGTGGATGTAGTCTTTCTGGACTTCAGCAAGGTGTTTGACACTGTCTCCCACCCCATTTCTCATTAAAAAAAATAGGCAACTGTGGCATCAATGCCTACACAGTCAGATGGATTGCTAATTGGCTGAAGGGTCGTACTCAGAGGGTGGTAGTGGACAGGTCATATTCGACCTGGGGGGAAGTGGGCAGCGGAGTCCCCCAGGGCTTGGTCCTTGGGCCCGCACTGTTCAATTGCTTTATCGGCGATTTGGACAATGGGGTGAAAAGCAACCTGTTCAAATTTGCTGATGATACCAAAATTTGGGGTGAGGTAGGCAAGCTAGTAGGGAGGGAAAAACTGCAGCAAGACCTGGATAGGTTGCAAGGGTGGGCTAACAAAAACAGGATGCATTTCAATACGGACAAGTGCAGGGTGCTGCACTTGGGCAGTAGTAACCGGCAGCACACTTATAAGATGGGAAACTCCCTTCTTGAGAGCACGGAGGCAGAAAGGGATCTTGGACTCATCACTGACTCCAAGATGAACATGGGCCGACAATGCGAGGTCACGGTTGGCAGGGCTAACCGGACCTTATCGTGCATCCACAGGTGCATCTCAAGTAGGGCCAAGGAGGTGATCCTCCCCCTCTACACGACACTGGTCAGGCCACAGCTGGAGTATTGTGTCCAGTTCTGGGCACCCCACTTCAAGAGGGATGTGGACAACATTGAGAGGGTCCAGAGGAGGGCCACCCGCATGATCCAGGGACAGCAGGGCAGACCCTACAATGAGAGGCTATGGGACCTGAACCTGTTCAGCCTTCACAAGAGAAGGCTGAGGGGGAACCTTGTGAACATCTATAAACTCACTAGGGGGGACCAGAAGGGTTTGGGGGAGACCTTGTTTCCCCTAGCGCCCCCCGGGATAACAAGGAATAACGGCCACAAGTTGTTGGAGAGTAGGTTTAGATTAGACATCCGCAGGAACTACTTCACAGTCAGGGCGGCTAGGATCTGGAACCAACTTCCAAGGGAAGTGGTGCTGGCTCCTACCCTGGGGGTCTTTAAGAAGCGGCTCGATGCCTACCTGGCTGGGGTCACTTGAGCCCAGTTTCCCTCCTGCCCAGGCAGGGGGTTGGACTTGAAGATCTACAAGGTCCCTTCCGACCCTACTTCAATGATTCTATGAACAAAAATGGTGAGGGGGCTGGGGGACATGACTTATGAAGAAAGACTGAGGGAACTGGGCTTATTTAGTCTAGAGAAGAGAAGACTGAGAAGGGATTTAATAGCAACCTTCAACTACCTGAAGGGACGTCTCAAAAAAGGATTGAGCTAGACTGTTCTTAGTGGTGGCAGATGACAGAACAAAGAGCAATGATCGCAAGGTGCAGCAAGGGAAGTTTTGGTCAGATATTAGGAATAATTTTCTTACTAGGATGGTAGTAAAACACTGGAAGAGATTACCCAGAGAGAAGATGGAAGCTGCAGACTTCAAGGTTTTCAAGACCCAGGATAGACAAAGCTTTGGCTGGGATGATCTAGTTGGAGAAGGTCCTGCTTTGGAGCAAGGGTTTAGACTAAATGACCTCCAGAGGTCCCTAATTTTCTATTATTCTGATTCTACATATGCAAGTGAAATAAAACAAGAATCCCTTGGGTCTGAAGCCATTTGCTGGGAAAGAGAAGTTACTTACTGGTAACTATGGTCCTGATATGGTGTTTCCATGTACACATACTCACTGTAGTTACATATACATACATACATACATACATACCACAAGCACACAAGTTTCTACTTTTTGCTTTAGCAGCATCCATAGGGAGTGCTGTGGCTTTGCTCCCCCTCATATTCCACAACAGAGTGAGAGCGCCAAACATTTGTTGTTCTTCAAATTTCTTTTCATCCACAGTCTCTTACTCTATTGGACTCTGAGGAAGGAGCATGGGGCCATGTGGATGAACAGATACAGACATGCATACAGCAATACATCTCAAGGAATACTAATACTGGTAAGTAATTTCTCTTCATCAAATGATTGCCCCTGTGCACATCCTTGCTGTGGATGACTCCAAGCAAAGTCCACATAGTTTAGGGCAAATCTCAAAATCCTAACAGAACAACAACTTAAAGATCATATTACCAAACACAGTCCATGAGGCTTCTGCAATGGCACAGTGTTTGGTAAAGGTATGCATCAAGCATGCAGTGGCCATCCTATAGGTATCAGTTATGAACAAGTGACTCTGGGCTGATATAAGCACACCCCTGAATTTCTTGGTTAAACAAACAGTCAGACACGGTGATTTCTTGAAAAAGCCTAGCCCTGCAAAGGTAGAATTATAGAGAAGTGGAGCTGGAAGGAACCTTCATATGTTATCTAGTTCAAACCCCTGCCTGAGGCAGGATCATCGCTATCCAGATCATCCTATACAAATCCACTGTCTAACCTCTTCACAAAACTACAGTCAAACCTGAAGGTATAGAAGACAAACACCCTCACCTGCTGCAGATAAAACAAATAGGTAATGAAGACCAGTGTTCAGCTCGGGCTTTTTTCTCATCAGCCACAGATGTTTAAGTGACCCAAACAATGGTGGGAGATCATCAGTGCCAGAGCCTCTATGAATTTTAAGAGTATCCTTGCAGGGTGGTATAAAATTAAGAATGGGAAGAACAAGGCAACCTTGAAACCAGTCTCTTTGACCAAACCCAAAAATGGGGACCACATTTGGGAAGTAGTTCTGGAACGGTGATCCACAGAAGTTCTTTCCAAACCTAAGGAAATGGACATGCTCAGAGATAATAATTTGGTGCCAGAGGATATATGGTGCCCAAACAGTCCTGGGTCTAGCCTTCCAGTCCTTCCCAGACCATATGGTAAGTGGTCTGTGTATATGGATGATTTTCATCGAACAAGGACTCTCCCCAAGCAGCACAAACATTTGCAGTGCTCCTGGAAGCAGGCATGGAACTGTTACGGGACGGTCACAACTTAAATCTCAGTGACAAAGAAGCCATAGCCAGCAACCAAAGGCTTCTTTCTCCTCAAATAAAGAGGAAAAAAGGAGGGAGAGAACTGGCAGAAAAGCCAGAAAGTACCACATATGGCAGACAAAAACAGCAAGGGGCACAAAGCTGAACAGGAGCTATGGCCACAACAAAAACTAGAAAGATAAAAAGATAGAAAAAACCAAGAGTTTTTGTTTTAGTTAAGGAGCTCATTGATTAAAAAGTGCCAGCAAAAAGAGAGAAAAAAAAAGGAGGAGGGCAGCAGAATTCTGGCTGTGCACCAGAGCTGCCAATGGCAGCAGAACAAGTGAACAAATGACAAAGGGAGGGGGGTACAAAAAAAACCATACAGTAGGCAGATGTGAGTTTATCTTCACATCATCATTCTCCCTTCAAAAAAAATGAAGAATGGTTAAGCTGTGACATGTGAGCGGTTATTTTAAAAAAAACAACTCTAAAATCTCCAAGCATTCTTGATATCTATATTAATTTTCAGCCTCTCTTTTGAATCTTGCTAAAGTTTATGGTCTTAACTTAATGTCTGATATAACAATATGTTCAAGTATAGCTACATGTAATGTTAAAACCCCCCCACACACTTCCTTTAAGCAATTTTGAGTTTACTCTCTCTCCACTTCATTGGATCCCACCATGCTATTATTTGATGAAACTAGGAGCACCAGGATCTACCTTCATTATACCACTGTTTTGTTTTATCTTTTTTGTTTTTCATAATCCCTCTTCATGTCCTCTTTAATTGGCAGAATCCCAAGCTTCAATGAATTTTTCTGTCATTCATAACTCATCTGTCACTGAACTCCCTCTAATTCTAACATCCTTTATGAAACATGGTGGCCAAACTGCATACAATATTTCAGATGAAAAAACATTGGTTTGTATAATGACATACCATACTTATTCTCTATAGTTCATTTTGCAGTCTACCACACTTCTTTATAAACAGTTTCAATTAGAGAGAGAGATTTATTCTCAAAAATATTTCAAGGGCACTAATAATTTCTTTACAGTCCAGTAAGGTGCAAATAGTTCAAATCTTCCCCTCTAATGCGTATTCCTTTGGGTTAATTAAACTGAGTTTCATATGCTACGGCTAGCACCCATTCACTAACTTTAGTTAGGCCTCTACAACTGGGTATTCTCCTCAGTCCACCATAGACATAAATACCTGAATAATTATGGCAGGTTGTAAACTTTTACTACTTCACTCCTCAAGTACTTTTCAGATTATTAATATATTTAAACAATAATCTTACTAAATAATGTTTATTCAATATGACAATGCTAAATTCTTGCTACTATGCAAACCCATCTTATAGTAGCCCTCTGTCATTCAGTTTTAGTCATTCAGGTAGTGAGACTGACAGCAACAGATTTCAGTATTAATGCATCAAAATCAATGCTGTTTACCTGGAAGTTACAGGTGGATTCTACCCAACATGGTCATATTATGCATCTCCTCTTAATAACTGCAAGCTTTCAGATTCATTTGGCAAGTCTTTATTGCCACAGGTTATAACGGAACTCAGCCTTCAATACACGTGGGAATCCATAACTGACTTAATATAAGTAGGTTTTGTCAGTTAAAAACAGGGTGGATAATAAACCAGTGGGTTAATTAATTTGGTTCTCTTCTTACAACTCTTTATACCTGGCAGGTTAAACTGGTAAGACTACTTAAATGTCTACAGAAAAATCAATGGTTACAGTTTGAAAAATTTGGAAACAAATTCACAGGACATACTTTAGAAAAATTCTAATCTAGAGGAAAATAAGGTATGTGTAAAGACCCAAATTTTTGCCCAAGCTGTAGGAGCAGAATGGTAGAAAGAATCCAACTGTAAATTGCAAAAGAAGTTTGTTTATACCTTACCATTTCGGTAATGGCAAAAAGGGAGATCTGGTTCTCCCAGTTTTCACATCCCTGGGAAAAGGAGCAAGTCACATGGTCCTTTTATTACAATTAAAGGGCTGGTGCTCTAAATTAGAGAGGGAGGGAGAGAGGGAAGGAAGACAGAAGTGAGAAATCTGAAAAAGGAGTACCCACTGACCCTAGGCAGAAGAGATCAACATCTCTCCTTAGCTTCTACAATTCCTGCATGCCCCAAAGATAAAAAAGGAACTGGGAGGAATGGAGCAGCACTGCTCCTGTTGCCTTCTCCAGACCAGGATCATCCTGGTCTCAGGCAATAAGGAAAGCTAGGGAGAGAAGCATGCTGCAGACTTGGACTGCAGTCTGTACTGCTTCCCCTCCCTGAAGGATTTCTAAAAACTAAATGTCTGTACACAGCCTCACTTACTGATTTCAGCATCCATGCTGATCCCTCACCTGACTTGTTTGCTGAAGAGTTTCTTCATCCTCACCTTTCCACATAACCTATTCAAAGTCTTCACCAAGCACTGCTCTAATCTCTCTGCTGCTGAGCTCCTTCCTCCCAAGAATCTGATCATTTTCAGCACCACCAGTCAAACCATGAGGCCAGAAGGGGCCTCAAGGGTCACCATGTCCAACCTTCTGCACAGATGCAGGAAGGAATGCTCCTAAACCACCTCCAATAGATGCTGATCCAGCTTGTTCTCAAAAACCTCCAATAAAAGGAGATTCACAATATCTCCAGGCAGGTATATCTATTGCCTTACTGCTCTTAAGACAAGGATGCTCTTCTTAAGATTTAATCTAAACTTCCTTCCCTGCAGTTTAAAACTAGTCTCTTGCCATGCCCTCTCTAGCAAGGGAGATCAATTTCTTCATTTTCTTTAAGACAGACTTTCAAATGTTTGAGAACTGTTATGATGTCTCCTATTAATGTCCTATTTTCCAAATTAAACATACATAGTTCCTACAGCCAGTCCTCATGCAACTTATCATTTTAATTGTTTACCTTTCATCTTCTCCATTTTTTCCTACTACCTTCTTTAAAAAATGTAGTGCCCCAAAGTGGACAAAGTACTCTAAGGTTCAATCAATACCAAGCACTATCACGTCCCACCCCTTACATACAATGTTTTACTAATGAAATCCCAAATTGCTTCTTCCTTTTTCACAAGAGCATCATACTGCCAACTCGCACTGAGTTTGTGATTCACTATAACTACCAGATTCTTCTCAGCAATGCTACACTGCCAAACTTATTATCTCCCATTCTGTATTTGCAAATTTGTTTTTTCCTTTTATGTATAGCACCTTATGACTTGTATTTATCTTTGTTGAATTTTATTTTTGTCTATAGCTCACTTCTCAGATTTATCCAAATCCTTTTGGATTTTAATCCTACCCTCCAAAACACTTAAAAAAAAGTCTCTGTTTTGCGTTATGTGCAAATTTGATCACTACACCTCTGCACTCCTCCAAGTCGTCCATAAGAGTGTTAAACAGCACTAAATTCAAATTAGACCCCTCTGGGACCCTCCCTGAAATGCCCTCCCAGTTTGACATCAATTCATTTATAGCTGCTCTCTGCTTGCATCTATTCAACATACGTATGCATCTAATGGTACTTTTGTCTAGCACAAATTTCTCCACTTTCCTTATGTGAAGGTCAACCTGGATTGTGTCAAAAAAAATTAAAAATCAGGATGCATTCACCATATTCTCGTTATCCAAACTGGTTACCCTGTCAAAAAAGAAAAATAAGTTGTTTGTTGGCAGGTAGTGATCATTCACTCACCCTCCAGACATTTATAAACCGACTGCTTTATAATTTATAGCTTCCCAGGTGCTGAAGTCAGGCTGACCAGTCTATAATCCCCTAATCCTACTTCTCCTTGTTTAAAGAAGGGTACTATCATACTTTCCTCCAGTTCTTTAAGACTTAACCTGTCATATCTGTAAACTACAGTTGTGAATACTGCCAGTGGTTCCAAGATTTTTTCAGCTAGTTGCTTCAGCATCCTAAAAGTGAATTCCATCAAACACCACCAACTTAAATTCAGTCCAATTTGTCAAAAATTCCGCAGCATATTCTCATAACCTGGCTGATACCAATCCGATTCCAATATGCAGCCAGGCAGCTTGGAGAGCAGAGTCCGACTGGTAAGTCTGTTATGGGGGACAGAGTGGGTCTGAGGCAGGGGTAAGGGCAGGCCCTACACAGTCAGGGTGGAACAGGGGATGGAGCCATGAGTGGCTTGTCTGGGGGGGCCTCCCACTGCTACACACACCCTGGGAGGAATGGGGGGGTCGTGTGCCTCCAGATCTGCACAGGGTGAGGGAGGGCTGGGGCAGCACCAGGCTCTTCCTGATACGGGGTAGGGAGTGGGGGAAGGCAATGGGCCGGGGCTGCGCTGGGGGCAGACAGCTGTGGTGCTGGGAGGGGGCTGCAGCCACTCCCAAATTTGCCGTAAGCCCCTCCCAGTGCCTCCACCACCTGCCACAGCCTAGCCCCTGCTGGGAAAAGCCCAGTGCCACCCCAGCCCCAACCCGCAACGGGAGCCTGCTCTCACCCCTTGCACAGATCCAGCTGCACACCCCCCTCATGCCCTCCCGGGATGTGCACAGCAGTGGGAGCCACCGCACCCCTCTCCGTACGAGCTGCTCGTGACTGTTCTGTGCCCCACCCTGCCCATGCAGCACCTGCCCCCGCCCCACTCCCTCCCCGTCAAGGCCTCAGTCTGCCCCCCACCACAGACTTACCAGCCGGACCCGACTGCTCTCCATACTGCCAGGCTGCGCTCCCAGCTGCCTGCGTCCTGCATTTCATGCATGCACAGGGCATTTATCGGTGGTATTATTGGCCGCATGAGCCTAAAAAAGCCAATTGCTGAAACAGTCAATTTTCCTTACTGTGGTGCTGATCTGATATGCGACCGATGTATCAGTGCACCTCTAGGCCTTACTTTAAGTCAGCTGAAATCTGTCTTAAAGTTCTTATTTTGCTGTTCTCATGCCTTCCTTTCCTCTCATATCATGATAACTTCCTCCTGAGTTTCCAAGCAATTGCATGTTTGCAAGTTCTGTTTTGCCACATTTTCCTCTCCAGAGAGAGTAACATCTTCCATTAATTACTAGCTCTTATGTTTTAGATATTCTTGTTACGCACCTGAATATCTCACCACCACTTCTCTTCTCGATTTGGTAGTCTACAGTAGGCCTCCAGCCTATCATCAATACTGCTTTTTTCCCTTTATCTTTGTTCAGATACACTCAATTTTTTTTTGTACAAAAATCAGATACAACCAATAACGCTCAACAAAATTTGACACCCTCCTGGATTTGAGAGCAAGCGTACATATTCTTGATACATACAATGCTTGTTCCTTTGTTTCTTCTTTTCTATACTTCCAGAACAAGGAATACACCTCAATGTAGATACATCCACCAGTTCACATACCTGTAGCAGGCTGCATGACTCAGGGGCTGCAGCAAAACTGCAGGCAGTAAGGCAGCAATTTCAGGCCTGTCCTGGAGGCCTGGGCCAGCTGATGTGGATAATTAGCGGGCACAGAGAAAATTAAAAGATCCAAGGGAAGGGAGCTGAGAGAGAACTAGACAGACAGAGGCTCTAAGGCAAGCAGCAGAAGGGTGCCAGAGAACCCTCTTAGGGTCTGGGAGAAGACCACAAGTGAGAAGGCTATCAGGCTGGAGGCTACAAAACTGAGCCAGGGCACTCTCTCAGAGTATGGGAAAAGACCCCCCACCCCCAAGGTTTGAGGTAACTGTTCATTTTCATTATATATATGGCTTCATATATATATTTGCATATATCTGTTATGTCCTATGGGGCAAGTCTGCCCAAGAGGAATAAAGATTGTGTTTAAGAAACCTGACAACCCACTACAACATCATTTTTCTTATACCAATGAAGCCATAATTTTCCTTACAGGCTATGATTTCAGTTCAGCCTACTCACTCTCCAAACTCCTTGCATTTGTATGAAGGCAGAGATAAATTTGAAGACCGATATGTTTCTCCTCTTGCATCTTTTTTAGCATTACTGTTTTTTCCGATTTCTCTCTCCCTCCCCCAAAACACCCTATTGTTCAGCCTTTCCACAGCTTCCAGTTTATCAATATTGATGACTTATCTGCTTTCATCCTTCTCTTCCCCGCCCTAGAAACACTGACCTGAAAAGAACCTCCTGGGGTTACAGTCCAGTTCTCTGCTATCAAAACCAATCATGTCAATTATTTTTATAAGCAATCAGCAATTTTAATCAGCACATTCCTACTGTTTTGTCAAGATCATTAATGAAAGTATTACATGAAATTGGACCTTAGACTGATTTTTTTTTAATTTTAGTAGTAATTCTCTTCTGCTTGATATTCCCCCCTTTCAACACTATCCACAGTCAAACCCTAGTCAGTTCATTATGCACCAAGTTCGTACTCTTCATTAACTAATAATTTCACACGTGACACTCCAACAAATGTTTTACCAAAATCCAGGTGAATTCAATATGCTATATTTCAGTTATCAAAACAAAGCCAATTTTCCACCCAGAAACATCTGCTGTATACCACCTATCATCTAGGTAGGTTGTGCCACAGAGCAATCCCAATTTTCCATTTACCTTCCCTTTCTTCTATTTAATTTGGTTGATACTTTCTGTGCTTCCATCTTTTCCCTCCTTGATTCTTTTACCTCTCCCCTCCATGAAAAGTTAATTTTATCAATCTCCAACCCTAGCTCATTCCTACCATTAGCTCCTCCATTTCTGCTCTTCTGCTGCCAAACAATTTGGCAGAAAGTCCCTGGCCAGGCTCCCTCATACAAATAAATCATATCTAGTTCTGCTCTCTTTCCAAGTGGAATCTTTTCTCCAACTGAATTAAATCCCATACCTACAGTCCAATGCCTTTCTGTCCACTTTTGACTTCTTTAAACCCACCCTTCCTCTAACCCCCATTTTTCCCCACAAAAGATCTCCTCAATTTCTTCCAAAAGTAAAATGACAAATAGAATGCAACTTTCCCCTACTCCTAGAGCAGGGGTAGGCAACATTTTTTGGCCGGAGTGCTGAAAACCCCCACAATACCTACCTTGGAAGGTGCCCAAGTGCCGGCATGCCAGAAAAAAAAAAAATGAGGGCAGGGGGTACATGGCAGGATGCTAAGGCATGCAGCAAGGGCGCAGGCTGGCAGGGGTCTGTGGAGCCAGGCTGGGCTGTACCACCAGGGAGAGGGGGGAGCTGGCCTAGCTCCAGAGCCCCTGCAGGGCTGTACTCCTTGCTGCCCTGCTCTGGGCTGTGCCGGCGCTGGCCCCAAGATACCAGTGTGGGCCCCGTGCACCCACTCACTCCCATTGCCCCCCAGCTCCCTGGTACAGGCAGGGGGCAGAGTGCGGCCTTGATCCCCTGCTCCCTGGCAGGGAACAAGCTGGTGGTAAGCGTGGGAGAAAAGTGGCCCCTTCCCCGCCCCGTGGCTGCCGCTCCCTGCTGCAGCCGCTCGCAGCCCGCACAGGGCTGTCCTGAGCAGGCACAAGCCGCCCCATGTGGGCTATGAGTGGCTACAGTGAGGGGCGCCAGCCACAGGGCAAGGGAAACGATGCTTTTCCCCATGCTCAGCACCAGCTTGTAACCCGCCCCCGCAGCCAGCCTGCGCTCCGCGGCGGCTCTGGGCTTGCCTTTTGGGGCTGCACATGGCAACAGCAGCTGCAGCCCTGCTGCCTGCTGTGCCGGGCAGTGTTTGCCACTGATGCCTCTGGACTGCCCAGCGCGCAAGCTCCAGGCAGGCAGCAGCAGCAAACACTGCCCAGCATTTGGAGGGGGGGGGGGGGGGAGGGGGCTGCAGCTGCTGCTGCCATCATGCGCAGCCCTAAAGGGCGAGCCCGGAGCTGACGCAGGGCCCAGACTGGCTGTGGGGGCGGGTTACAAGCTGGTGCTGAGCATAGGGAAAAGCATCCCCTCCCTTGCCCCGTGGCCGGCACCCTGCACTGCAGCCACTCATAACCCACGTGGGGCTGCCTGTGCCTGCTCAGGACAGCCCCGTGCGGGCTGCGAGCGGCTGCAACAGGGAGCGGCAGCCATGGGGCAGGGAAGGGGCCGCTTTTCCCCCACGCTCACCACCAGCTCGTGCTGAGCGTGGGGAAAAGCGGCCCCTCGCCTACCCCGTGGCCAGCGTCCTGTGCTGCAGCCACTCACAGCCCATGTGGGGCTGCCTGTGCCAGCTCAGGACAGCCCTGCGCGGGCTGTGAGCAGCTGCAGCAGGGAGCGCCAGCCAAGGGGCAGGGGAGGAGCCACTTTTCCCCTGACTCCTTCCCTACCTGGGGTCCTCCCCAGCCCTGCCCACCTTAACTGAGTTTCTGGCGCAGTGCAGCCACATGGTCCCTGCTGGGGCTTCTGGCTGCAAGGGCCAGGGCTGAGCGGGCCGCTGTTGTGGGAGCCTGCCAGGCTTCCCCTGGGTCCTACTGCCCCTGGTTCCTGTCATTTTTTACAGGAACCAAAGACAGATGAATATTAATTTTCTACATCTTTTAGGGGCCCTGTGGGCCGAAGAGAATGGCCTCACAGGCCGGATCCGGTTCGTGGGCCATATTTTCCCCACCCCTGAGCTACCCAGAGCTGGGGCCAGCTGCAGCTGGGAGGGTACAAATAGATGCCACCTCCCCAGCCCCAACGCATGCCAAGGAAAATGGCCTCACTTGCCATGTTCGGCATGGGTGCCAGGGGTTGCCGACCCCTGTCCTAGTATGAAGGAGTAATAAAATATAGCAGAGACCCAGGGATTGCAAGTAACCCGGTACTTGAATTCAGTACCAAGTGAGGTGTGTTTCATGCTTCAGAGATGCAGTTAAAGCTCTTCAGCTGCTAGGCACACAGATGATTTAATACGAGTAAGAGAACAAATATTCTACATTTAGCAACGGAATGATTGAGAGCTCCTAGCTGTCAAGCTAAAAACAGTCAAGAAAGAATTGGTATTCTATTGATTTAGCAGCTGGAGTGTCCCTTATAGTCTATTCCTCTATTACAGATTTCCCTCGGTTTATATGGGTTCTTAGCTGTGTGGGGTGGCTGGGTGGTTGGGCAGGCTCTGGGCCGGGGCCTTGGCCAGCTGCGCTGCAGCCTGGGGGCTGGCTCCCCGTGGAAGCACAGAGGCTCTGGAGGGACCAGGGCATTGTTGGGTCGGACTTTGTCCAGTGGCCCAAAAGCCCGGCTCCATGCGCCCACACATGTGGTTCTGTGCATTTGTCTGCCTGTCTGGTTCTGTGCGTCTGTGTGCACACATGTGTCTGGTTCTGGATGTGTGTCCACGCATTTGTCTGTTCTGGGTGTGTTCTGGTTCTCTGTGTTTGTGCATGTGGTTCTCTGTATGCGTGTCTGGTTCTCTCTCTGCTCCCCCCTCTCTCTCTCTCTCTCTCTCTCCCTCCTCTTTCTCTTGTGTCTTTTTTTCCTCTCTCATTGCAACATGCTCAACAAAAAAGGAATACAACAAAGGCAACATTTATGATTATTAAATATACTAATATGCAGTGCGTCCTGCCATGTACCCCTCCCCCCACTTTATTTTGTTTTTCTGGCATGCCAGCACTCCGGGACCTTCCAAGGTAGACACTGTGGTTTTTTTGGCACTCTGGCCAAAAAACACTGCCTACCCCTGCTACAGAGCTACATCACCCTAACTGACTTTGAATGAAGCACAATTTCAGCTGAAAAGGTTTTACTACAGTTGTAATCTCTGAAGATTCATGCAGATCTAACAGCTGTATCATAACAGCTTGTATCTTTATCAAATTGTATTAAAGATACAATTGTTACATCCATCTATACCAACAAAATTTAAACTTTAGGCCAGGAGCATGCAACATTTTTGGATGGAGTGCCAAAAAACCCACAATGTTTATCTGGTAAGGTGCCGGGGTACCGGCACGCCAGAAAAACAAAAGTGGGACAGAGGGTATATGGCAGGACACGCTGCATATTAATCTAATTAGTAATCATAAATGTTGGGAGGGTTGTTTGTTTTTTTGTTTTTGTTTTTTTACAGTAAATACCAGGTTTTCTAAAAATTCTAAGCCTGTTGACAATATATAAAATGTCATATACTAACTTTGTTGTTGTGCAGTGCTGGAAAGGTGGCTATGGGGGGGCCTAAGGTTACTTTAGGGGCAGCCATAGCACCCCCCAAACACCCACCCCTGTGGGTTCCAGAGCATCAGCCAGGCTTTGTGCAGCTACCGTGCACATCCCTTGGGCAGATGGCAGGGGAGGGGCCCGAGGCAGCACAACCCCAGCCCACTCCTCCACCACCTGTTCTGAGGCATGCATGCAGTCATCTCCAGCGTGCAGCTGGTGCTGGAGCTCCATGCTGGCAGTGACTGCAACACGTGCCTCTGGGTACAAGGCAGGGGAGGGGCAGGGACAGTGCACGCATGCATGCCTCCGAGTGGATGGCAGTGGCGGGGGCCCCAGCACCGGATCCCCAGCACCAGCTCCGTGCTGACACCAACTGCATGTGCGCCTCAGAGTGGATGGTGGGGAGGAGCCTGGGGTTGCGCTGCCTCAGACCTCTCCCCTGCCATCTGCCCAAGGGGTGCACACAGCAGCTGCTGGCTCAAAGCCTGGCTGGGGCATTGGAGTCCAAAGGGGCAGCACTGTGGGGGGTGGCAGGGGAGCCAAAATTTTCCTTAGCCCTCCCCTCCACCTGCCCCATAGCCACCTTTGAAGTACCACCATCACCCACCCGCCCCATGCAGTTGCAAGAATGGAATTTAAGGCAAGAAGGGCCCCAGGGACTCCTGTTGGGAGAAAGTTGGGGAGAAGGGGAGACCTCCAGGCAATTGTCCTGCTCCATGCTGCACCTGCAGCTCCTGGGACTCTGGCCAGCCTGGCCTGCTCCATGCTGGTGGGAACCATGCACAACTGGGCCAGTTCCACGTCTCCATGTGTGGCACCTGGCACTCCACTGGAGCCAGTCGAGCTCCATACTGCCACATGGGGTTCCCAGTACTCCAACTGGGAGCTATGGGGAGCCACGCACCATTGGCTGGGCCAGCTCCGTGCTGCCATGTGGGGCTAGTGACACTCCAGCTGGAAGCTGTGCACCATTGAGCTGGGTCAGCTCCGTGTCTCCACGTGCGGCTCCTAGGACTCACGTGGGAGGCGCAGGGAGCTGGAGGCAATGGGGTAGGGCTGACTAACTTGCTCTTTGCCGCCACATGGGGCTCCTGGGACTTGGGCACAAGCCACAGGGAGGCGCAAGCAATGGAATTGGGCCAGCTCAACCCCACTGTGCTGTCATGTGTGGCTTCCCACCTACTGGAGACTGGGGCCAGGAGCTGCACCCAGCCCTGCTGTGTGCATCTGGCATTAGGACCCAGCCCTGACCCTGGGACTTGCACCGGGTACCGCAGGCTGCGCCGGGCCCCGATATGTACATGGGCAACAGCTGTGCTGTGTCCCTACAGTACCTGCCCCAGGTACTGGCCTATGTGTGCCTGCCTTTTGCAAACCAGTTCTACCCCGATCATGCACTGCCTGTGACTTCCAGGCTGCCAGCTACAGCAGGCACAACCACAGGCCCCACTTGGCTACCTGGCCAAGTTCCCCGAACACCTGGGCAGCTGATACAGCAGGGACATCTACATGAATGGTAAGGGCAGGGGTGCTGAGACATGTCAGGAGCCTCATGCGCTTTGACCCTGGCTGTGCTGGCGGCCCCAAGGCAGGGAAGCAAGAGGCATCTGGGCAGTTACAAAGTTGGGAGGGAAGCAATTCCTTGGGCCCTGGGCAGGCGGCAGAGTGTCTTTTGCAATGAACTTGCATCCCAGCCCTAGTCTCCAGGCCGCGGAGGCAGCAGCAGCCTGGGGCAGAAGGCTCTGTATAGGGCTGCTGGGCAGCAGGGAGTAATGCCAGAGCAGGTTTCCCCGTTTACCCTTGGTCTCTGCCACTCCCAGGGTTGTATTGTTCAAGGTTATGTATGGACTTGAAGGCTGCAGCTGGACAGGGAAGCAAGAACTGATAGGACAGGAAGCTCTGCTTGACTCCCACGCCCAGGGTCCATAGCTAGGGATGCCCCTTTTTTCCAACAGGCACCTGGCTTCCACACCATCTTCAGAGCATAAGACTAGCTCAGACCCCACTTTCCTCCTGCTGAGGTTTCTGTGCAGGGAGTGGAAGCTAACAAGGAAAAAGAACAGGATCTGACCAGAAGGTGTATGTTATTTCTGTTACAGTTAAATCACCGTATTATCACTGCACAGGATAAAAAAAATTGGAAATGAACTCAAAGAAGAGGAAGGTAGACGATGAATGTCAAATATTCAACAAAGAATGGACTTCTAATATTTTTGTTTACCAATGTGGGTGGAAATGCTGTGCACTCAATTTACAAAGAAAATATGACTGTGAATCAGTATTTTGAGACCAGGCATGCATCTGAACATGAGAAACTGTCTGCCAAAGAAAAAAGTGAAGAAAGCTGAGAAGATGGTTGCTGGAATGCAGAAAGAGTAAAGTTTTCTTTCACAAAAATATTGGCAGCACAGGATGGAATTACGAGAACAAATGACATGCTTGTACACAAAATCACCAAGAAGAGCAAGCCATTCTCTGAAGGAGAATTTGTAAAGGAACGTATGGTTGAGTCTGCCACGATTTTGTGCCCAGACGAGAAAAAGAAGTTTGAAAATGTTTGTTTGTCAAGGCAAACTCTTATGAGATGTCAAGGATCTCTCTGAGAACCTGGACAGTTGAAAAATAAAGTAAATTATTTCATATATTTTGCACTGGCACTCAATGAGATCTGTGAAGTCAGACATAGCCCAGTTGTTAATTTTCATTTGAAGTATCAGTGAAAATTTTGAGCTCATAGAAGAACTGGCATCAAGGCAGTCAGTGAAGGGACAACTGAAAAAGGTTTATTGCAGGCAGTAAATCAGTGCATGTCAAAATTGGGAGTGGAAAAAAATTGGTGAGTATGGCCACCAACGGAAGCCCAAATCCAACAGGCAAATACGATGGACTGCTGAAAAGAATTTCAGACCATGTCAAAGAAACAAATCCAGAACAGAAAATTATTTTTCTACATTGTAATATTCATCAAGAGGTCCTCTGTAAAGGTATTCCAAAGCTATGAAAGTGGTCAGCTACATTCAAGCAAGAGAATTAAACCACAGGAAATTTGTAACTCTGCTTGAGCAACCAGAATCTGAGCACAGATATTCTGTATCGTAGCAATGTACGGTGGTTTAGTTTGGGAAGTGTTTTGAAAAGAGTGTGGGAACCAAGAGCCTGAACTGGCTTATTCTTGAACATGAAAGGAAAAGATCTGGATTTCCCACAGCTGAGTGATGCGGATTGACTCTCCGATTTTGCATTCGCTGTTGATATCATGGGCTACACAAACGATCTGAATTCACAACTGCAAGGGAAGGGGCATTTTGCTCATGAATTGCATTCCAGTGTCAAGTAATTTATGATGAAGTTACTTCTTTTCTTCCATCAGACAGGAAACAAGGCTTTCAGCCATTTTTCTACATTGCTGCAGATTACTGTTTGTGATCAAAACCTAAAAAAAATACACATCATTATTACTGGACTTACATGCTGAATTTTCTTGCCAATTCAAGGATTTTCAAATGATAGAAAGAGACCTGTTTTTGGTCTCCTTACCTTTCACATTTGATGTTGACAATGCTCCATATGACCTCCAACTTCAGCTTATTGACCTGCAATGTGATACATTGCTCATGGAGCAATTCAAACTACTGCTGCTTCACATGTTTTATGCCTCTGTCAATCAATAGAAGTTTCCAAAGATCAAGGCTTATGCCCAGAAGATGCTTGTGCTGTTTGGATCAACATACATATGTGAGCAGGCATTTTCTGTAATGAAAGTCCATAAATCAAATTTTACATGAACAATGACTACCTTGCAACAGTGCTCCGCACTGCAACAACAGAGATGATGCCCAACTCTGGTTCTCTGGTTAACGCACATCAGAGGCTTCATTCTTCCTGTTGAGAGAGTTCCTTTGTTTTCTTTCAGTTCATTTTCAATATTGTAATGGGGCCCTATCCTGTTACTAGACAGGTTGGGATGTTGAAAGTTTTCTTGAACTAATAACTTTTTCATTATGTGAGGCCCCAATTCCAAGTACAGAGGCAGAGTGGCGGAGTCCAAAGGGGAAGGAGCTCCCTGAAGAGATTGTGACCGACTCAAAGGAGAACTAAGGAAGAGTGACACAGAGAGATGCCTGAGCTGGAGACACCAGCAGCATCGCACTAAAGAAGCAGATAAGTGCCAAGGCTTTTTGGTTTCATTTTTGGTTGGGACTTGAAGCAAGCTGCCTAGGGCAAAATAAACCCACAGCAGGGTATTTTTTTGCTTTGTTTGATGCCCAGGACAGTGGGCAAGCCACAACCTGGTGAATCAGGCTGTGATGGAGGAGAAGGAGAGATCAGAAAGAGGGAGTGAGAGGACAAAAATCAAGAGAGGGACTCTGAGTCTGGCTGGGAGTAGCTGGCTGAGACTGGGACAAGACCCAAGGGATTGACTTTGAGCTTGACAGAGAGGGACTGACTTGACATTTACAAACCAGCACCATGCTATGCTGTGTTTGAAGCCAGTAGCCCTAAATAGTGGCCTCAAAGCTATTAGGCGCAGCTAGAGCAAGAGTGGACAGGAGTGGAGGGGTCCTCATCCAGTAGACAGGAGTGGAGGGCTGAGTAACTAAGAGCCCATTCCCCTGATGAGACGGTCCCTAGTCAGCTTTTCTATCCAGCCGTGACAGGTGAGACTACTGGCAGAGACAAGTCAGAGGAAGAACGGGGTGACCAACTGGAAGAGGTTTGAGAGGTTTAGTATACTGCACCTATACTTTGGGTGGTGTACAATGTACAAGAATAAGACTTTATTATGCAGTTGCCTCTAAAGCACTACTCAAAAAAAAAAAACCAAAACAAAAAAAACAAACAAAAAAATTAGGAAAAAATGGTTTTTGAATAAAATGAAAATCTTTTATAGCAGATGTTTGATTTTCAGGATTAAAAAAAAAATGTAACTACACTATCAAAATGATTTTTTTGGAAAGATTTTATGAGTGCAGTCCTTGACTCGACTGGTTTGGTGCCGTTCTCGGGGGGGGGGGGGTCCGATGTGCCCAAAACCCCCACCCATTGGTTGAGGGTGATGAGGCAGGTTGTTAGAGGGGTTACAACCCCTCACTACTCGATAGGTTGTGCCTGTGCCTTGTGCTAAGAGGGAAGAACTTTTGGGGCCCCAGGGCATGCACCATGACAGCAGGCCCTGTGGAGGGGCAGTGTCTCCCAGTCAAGGGGTGGACCTTCTGATGTAAGAGAACATGTGATGAGGAAGGGGATTCTGGGAGCAACATGGCACAAGCAGGGCAAGGTTTAGTGTCAGATGGGTGGCCCTTATGTCATGGACCATGTGACAGGGCAGGACTTCCAGTTCCAAGACTATAACTCCCCCTCCCAAAACTAGTTCATTGGGGAAAAGGGAGAGATTTATGGTGTGAAAGGTCAGGGGGATTAAGGCATGGGACTTCCAGTCACAAAATGGCAGCCAGCAAATGGGGCACCTGTCAAGCGGCAAGGCTTAGCAGTTTGACAAAGGGCATACCCTTACAGCCCTCGGCAGGTCATTAAGACTCATTACACTGCCCTCCAGCTGAAACAACTGCCCCTCCTTGCCTAGCTCCATCTTCTTCTAAACCAACCTTCAGATAGAAAGCTGCAAATGCCTTCTCCCCAAATTATGTAAATATATTATTTCTAGCCTTGGCAAGCTGCAAAACAGGCCCATAAAACTGTCACTAGTTCACACCTAAGTAAGTGAAAAATTAAATTCCTGCTTTGACCCAATTCAGTTTTGAAGGGACAAAAGAATATTTTTGGCTTTTTTTTTTTTTTTTTTAATTAAAAGAAGTGACAGCTGTTGAAAATTACTGAGAGATCTGGCATTTAAGATTCTGTAGATATATTAACTGGTTAATAGCACAATTGTAAAATGCATGTGGTTTATCCCAGGGATACAATAATAAAGGGACTTCTACTATAAATTAATAAAAAAAAAAGGAAGGAGACCTGTTTTACTCTTGGTTTTGTCTACTCATAAGTAAGGTAACAAAAATGTGTGCATAAGTATTCAAATTATAAAGTAGAACAGGAAGAAATGGCTAAATTAGAGTTCGGGACAGCAAAATATATAATTTTTTCTGTCTAAATTGTTCATTATGGACTTATATGTGTGATAGTGATTAAAAAGTTGTCTTTAGCTATGTGGTAATATAAAATGGACTTCTGATGCCCATCCAATTTCCAAAGCAATGCATACAACATAAAAGCCATTTTCTCAGTAGATCTATCAGAAAATCCTGTTGCAAGATTCAGTAAAAGCACAAAGGACCAAATGAACATGAAGGCAGAACTCCCTTTGAGCCTAGCAGCTGAAGCTTGTACTGTAATAGTCTTTGCTATACACTCTGTAGATAAAAAGGGCTGCAGAGCAGTCAATCTAGGTACCATCATGAACAGTAACTTTAACAGGATTGAGGGCAAAAAAATGACTTAATGTTTCTCTTTTACTGGACGGATGCAGGGGTGTGGGGAGTGACTGTCAACCAATGGTCAGCATCAAATTGATAAGAGAGCACTTAGAGCAGGTGATTGTCTTCAAATTGGCAAAACTGGATAGATTACACCCGAGAGTGCTGATGGAACTGGCTGGAGTCATTGCAGGACTGTTGGCGAAGGTGTTGAAGACTCGTGGTGTTTGAGAGAGGCCCCAGAAGACTGGAAAAGGGCCAATGTGGTGCTAATCTTTAAGAAGGGGAGGAGGCAGGATCCAGGAAACTATAGGCTGGTCAGTTTAACTTTGATACCAGGTAAAATTTTGGAAAAAATTATCAAAAAGTCTATTTGTGAGAGACTGGCAGAAGGCATAATGCTGAAGGATAGCCAACATGGTTTTGTTGTGGGCAGGTTGTGTCGGACTAATCTAGTCTCCTTTTATGATCAAGTAATGAACCACTTAGATGTGGGAGACACAGGTGATGTCATATGCTTGGATTTTAAAAAGGCCTTCGATATGGTCTCCCATGCTCTTACAAAAATATACTAAGGAATTGTGAGCTGGCAGAGTCCACGAGCAGGTGGGCTGGGAACTGACTAAAGGGTTGAACCCAGAGAGCGTTAGTGGATGGGTCTATATAGTCTTGGTAGGAGGTGGCCAGTGGTGTCCCACAGGGTTCAGTTTGTGGTCCTGTGCTGTTCAACATCTTTATCAAAGGTTTAGATGAGGATGTGGAAAGCACACTGGCCAAGTTTGTGGATGATACCAAGTTATGGGGAAAAAATGGTCACGCTAAGGGACAGGATGCAGATCCAAGCAGACCTGGACAAGCTGGAAAGGCGGGCAGAGCAGAACTGGATGTAGTTCAATAAGGATAAATGCAGAATGCTTCATCTGGGGAGAGGCAGCAGTAATATAGGTTAGGAAGAGATGTCCTGGCCAGCACAGAGGCTTAAAAGGGATCTTGGGTTATGGCTGATCACAGGATGAACATGAGCCACCAGTGCAACGCTATAGTCAACAGAGCTAATAGCATACTGGGATGCATTAGCTGATGCATCACGAGCAGGGCTAAGGAAGTGATACTTCCTCTCTACTCAGTGTTGGTAAGACCCCAGAGCTGGAGTACAACCTCCAGTTCTGGGCGCCACACTTCAAAAAGACAGGGAGAATCTTAAAAGGGTCCAGAGAAAGGCCACAAGAATGATTGAGGGCCTGGAGGACAAACCTTATGAGGGAAGATTTAGGAATCTGGGACTGTTCAGCCTGGGGAAGAGAAGACTGAGGGGGGACTTGGTGGCTGTCCATAAGTATGTAAAAAGTGAATACCAGCAGCCGGGGAAAAAAAACAACAACAACAACTGCTCACTAGGGTGCCGCAGGGGAGGACAAGGAGCAATGGCCATAAACTGCTAGAGGATGGTTTCAGGTTGGATGTAAGGAAGAACTTCTTTACAGGAAGAACTTCTTTACAGGAAGGGTGACCAGAATCTGGAATAGACTTCCAAAGGAGGTGGTGCAGTCCCCAACCTTGGTAGTCTTCAAGAGGAGACTGGACAACACCTTGCTAGGATCATTTTATCTCAGCAGTATTCCTACCCAGAAAAGGGAGATTGTACTCAATGATCTTTCAAGGTCCCTTCCAGGCCTTAATTTTTACAATTTCTTTGATTTCTATGTTGCCCCAATTTCCCATCAAGTCAAAAATATACCCATGCAGGAAGGAGGGCAATTCTTTGGTATCACAAATAGCATCTATTAAGATTCTGCATGGTGCCATTTCAAAGTTCTGTCAATCTCAAACACATTTCTAGAGCAGGGGTGGGTAACAGAGCCCAGTAAGCCAGAGGGTCTTGGCTATGCATGTGCCTGCATCAGGGCTGAGTAGCAAGGAGCCAAGCCACCCATCACGTTTCTCCTTCCCTAAGGCTTCCAGCCAGAGGGGAGCTGAACCGGTCCTAGGGGTTAGATGTTACGCCCATACTGCTTCTCCCCATTCCCCCTTTCCTGCTCCCTATCTGCAGTATGAGCACAGTTTCCAGCCATACAGTTGATGTACTAGAGCCAAGCTACAGGGGGGTTGTGTGGGGAAGACTAAGAGAAACAGGACCTTCATGGAAGTAGCTTCCAGATCCCTAGCTCCAGCAGAGCTACCCTCTGGCTGAGAGCTGTAGTCACACCACAGCCACAGAGTGGGGTGTTGGGAGAATCAGTGGCAGCGTAGGTGCAGCTTCCAGCTGCATTGTTCCAGGGGAGCCACACGGAAAGCACCCTGCACCACTGATGTGCTGCCAAAGCCATCTGGCTCACCGTGAACCAGAGACAGGTTGTTCTGGCTCACAGCTTGAAAATTGCTGCAGACCCCTGTTCTAGTGGATCTTCAAACTTTTTAACCCCGTAGCTCACATCTTAGATGTATTGTTTCATGGGCCACTATTCAACCCATTTATCCTTGTGTCAAATTCAGCAATTGCTATTGTGTAATGCTGTAATAGGAAAAGTATTAACTTAAAAATATCTTTTTAGTTGTCTTACTAATTAAATTTTTGTAGTTTTCTAAAAAATAAAGGAAGCCATCAAATTAAAAATAAGAAGTTCAACCTACTCAAGTCCTCTGTTAAATTTTATGGCCTTAATCATATTATTCTTTTTTTAAGCGTTTGTTCTCACCTGTTGCTGTACAAAAATCCCACAAAAAGTAAAGAAGCACACTGTCAAGAACAGAACAATTCAGAAAAAAATGCTGGCTTTAGCTTGATCAACCTTAACTTGGATGGTACTTTTAATCCATTTAATTAAAAAAAAACGTAAATGTAAGTGTGTAAATTTGACAATTAGCTTTTAGTTGACTTTGTACATTATTCTTCACCTCCCCTCTTATTTGTTTCTTTATACTTCAAGTATATGCTACCCAATATCTACCCCGACTTGCCCCCTGGAACTGTTACCAGGTATTTGTTTCTGCTCCCCTGTACACTTTACCACCACCAACTTCAGTTCTATTAGCATCTTCTAGCAGTTATAGCTAAGGATAGCTGGTTGCTGACTTCACTGTGCCTATGAAACAATGGCCTCAGTGTAGACAACTAAAGCGATTCATTGTCTTGTTTCTCTCCTGCTTCACAGGTGCCAAGGCTCTTCTAAACAATGAAGAACCTGGAATGCCTTGAAGAAGTGACTGAAAACAAGGAGTAAAGAGCATTATGACTCCTTGCAGTTCACATATCACAGCTTGGAAGCCAATGTTTTACTGTGCAACACATTACATAAAAACGTGACATTGCTACATGGTTATTTTACATATCAGAGATAACAGTAAAACAATACTACTTGATATTAAATTTGATTTATTTGATTTCTGGCAACTCTCTCTAAGCATCTATTTTTATTTTTGTACCATTCTAAGAAATTAGTTTATCCCATGGGTGGGCAAAATATAGCCCACAGGCTCCATCCAGCCCACCAAAGGATTCTATCCAGCCAGCAGCAGGTTTCTTGGCCATGCCCCCCAGGCACAGGGGCAGCCTGGGCCATGGCTTGTGAGACTGGTCCTACCACCCCCAATTGTGCAGCAGGGCAGGGGCAGTACAGCAGCCAGATGCAGCTTCCCAGCAGCCTCCATGGTGGTGTCTCACTTTCCCCAGCTGCTGCTGCCAGTCTGCCCCATCCCACACCCACTGCTGGGGGTGCCAAATGGAGAGAGCAGGCAGGGTCTCCAGGGAGACTGGCCTAGGACCCCCATGGGCAGACCACAATCAACCAGGCAGATGGGACGGGGCCATGGGAGAGCAGCAGCATCTGGGAGTGGGAAAGATACGTGGGGTCAGGATCCCAGAGTGATGACAATGAAGAGCTGAGGGCCAGGGGCAGAGCCATGATCCACTACCCACATGTCCCTGTGACAGGCACCAGTTCCGTGGGCATGGGCGAGCAGGGAGTGAATGGTGCCTCTGCTCTGGGCCCGAGCCCTGCGATCCCAGCCCCAGACACCCATCCCACTTTCAGACACTGCTCCTCACACACCTGTGACTTCATCCTATCAGCCCAGCCAAATGCACCCTGTCAGTCTCCATGCAAATCCTGTCCACCCACTCTATCCAGCACCCCTGAACAGTATCGATTACCCTCTCCCCACTTCTACCCTAACCCACAACAGCTCACTGAAAGTCCTTGGGTGGCCTTCCAGCCCAAATAGCTGCGGTTTATCCTACTGCATTACAAAATACAATCCCTGCAATGTTAAATCTGCACAAAGCAACACTTGTAACAAAATTAAAATAATTGACACTTTCACATAGTATAAGAATAGTGCTACAGATGCAGGTCTTTGGCTCTTAAATATGATGAAAACTTTACAAGAAGTTCATAAAAATATTAAGTTTATAAGAACATGTAGAGATCTTACTTACCACAGTCCTCTGTTTGTTGGGTAGGAACACTCTAACGATAGGTTTCTGGGGAGACTTAGGGTTATTCCTTGACATATCTGTGGGGTTCTGATAAACTGAAAGGGATGAAGGTGCTACAGAGAGACTAGAGGAGGAAGAAGTAACTGTGTCTGTTGAAGCAGAGCTGGAGACAGAGAAATCAGTTCCATTCCCCATAGATTCCAACAACTGCTGTTCTCTCTGCTGTAGAGCATCTAGTTTGCTGGTGTATTCTTCATAGGCCTGCAAAAGGGACAATATTTTAGTCAGCTAGTAGCTTCAAGCAAAAAGTTGCATTCAGAGTAAAACTATAGCCATAACATCTCAGGTTATATCCACAGGAGATTCAAGTTTAGCAGAATTGGGCTTGATCAGATTTTTCAAGAGGCAGCAGACAGGTAACACAGGAAGCAGCTTTCAATTCATTAGGCTAAGCTTCTTTTTTATGGAATAGAAGAAAAACCATAAGACTGTCAATTCCAAAGCAACCATGCTCCAGTAAAGTCTCAGTTACTGCTGTCCTTTAAAAAAGTTATTTTAAGAGCATAGACAGGTGTTCATTTGTAGTTAGGGGTGCACCAATAAAGATGGTCTTGGCCGATACCAATAGCTGATTATTCATCAAGCACACTGGCAGATACCAATCTGATAACCAATATACAGGAATGCAGCTGGGCAGGATGGAGAGCAGCTCCCTGTAGGTAAGTCTGTGTAAGGGAAGAGGTGTGGGGGAAGGAAGGAACATGGGTGGGGGGTACAGATTGAGGCCCTCATGGTGAGGGAGGATGTGGGGCTGGAATGGGGAGCAGGACAGAGCCATGTGCAGCCTGTCCAGGGGATCAACATCATGGAGCTTAAAAAAGTGGCAGTGGGGTTAAAATAAAGCTCATCAAATGAGTTTTAGTTCAAGGAACCCTACCACCATTTTTAAGTGTGTGGATGCTTCTAACTGGAGCCAAGCAAGGCAAGGGCAAGATGTGGGCTGCCTCCTGGAGACTTGGGGCTCTCCACCCTGCTGCCTCTGCCCTGGGGCCCTGGCCAAAAGGTACATTACATTTATTGATTTGTTAATCGGCTAAGCTGGCCAAAAAAAAGCAAACAGCTGATAATGTTAATTTTCTTTTTAATCGGTGCCCATCCAATATGGCACTAATATATATCAGTGCACTTCTATTTGTAGTGCTATGAAGTGCCTTGCCCCTCTGCAGCAGTACAAGGAAAGGTAGATGTTCCTGCCTTCTGGCTGGAGAACTACAAAAACTGCCTCAAAGACATGCTCTCCAGCCAGGGGAAACAGGGGACTATTCTTCTGCTCCCCCTTCACTGACAGCTAGCCCTCTCCAGCTATCAATGATCAACAGCTCTTCCCAGGATTCCTGCAGTGGCAATTCTTCCCACCATCACCATAGGAACAGGGTTGCTCTCGCAGGAGTAAAGCCAGTAGGAACAGGAGCAGCTACCACCGCTGGTACCAGTGTACCAGCTATTGCTAGTGCTCTTGTAGTGGTGGCAGCAGCTGGTGCCCTGCCCCCCCCGCAAACACTGGCAACAGCTAATGCTTTCGCAACAGCAGCAATGGAAACAGGTCCCTGCTGCCAGCAGTGTTATAGGGTGCAGACAGAAGTGCAGCTCCCAGCTGTAACTCAGAACGGTTTCTGCAAAGTGTTCTGAATTACAAGGTTACCCAAGACCAAACAGAAGTTTACTGTTGGTTCCAGAGGAGGGCAATCTACTTGTGGACTCAGAGCCTGCAGCCAGGTTTCCATAGCAATGGCCAGGGCTCTGCCAGTGCTCACTGTTTTCAGAAGGGGGGGGGGGGGAAGGCAGTGGAGGGACCTTGTTTTGGGGGCTACCCAGCTGGGGCTGAGAGGTGGTGGTGGGGAGGGGCTCTAATACACACACACCCCTTCCAAGGGTGCTAAAAAAAAACCCCCAAACTGAACTCCCTCTGCTCCTTTCCCCCCTCCCATTCTGAAAACAGCAGCAGGCTGGGAGCTCCACAGACAAGTTACATAAGACATTACATTCTGAAACATCTTTATCTAGTACCTTGTGCAATAAGGGTTCAGATCTTCAACAGAGTGGCATTTTGGAAGCTGTCTGCAGCCATGCATTTGTCACAGCTATAAGTGGCCAAATCAGTCGAAAACTGTCACTTCTGTCTGCACCTACAGTGGCACTGGCTCTTGCTAGTAATCCTGCTGCTGAAAGGCTCCCTGATTGCTCGCTGCAGTTGGCTGTCTTGGAGTCATCCGACTTGGAGAGGGGAAGGGAGAAAGGAGGACTGTGGCATTTTGGGGTCCAAACGACCCCCTGTAGCACTACAAACTGTCCTACTGCAAAGAACTTCCTCTTTGAAAGAGAACATTTTTGTGACACTACAGAGAGTATGCACATCTGCATACTAGCAGCTTGTGAAACTACAAATGTTATGTCTGCCCACAGCATAAGTGACCTTTAACAAAACTTGTCAGTTATTTCACTGAACCAACATACTACTGCCTACTAGTCATCTGGTACTAGAACTAAATGTGTTCAGAATAATAGGAAAAAGGAAAACATAGAAGCTCTAATCTCTTAGAAGGTAAACAATTTCAAAAGTTTTCTGTAACTACAAATAAAAATGGTAAAGCCTAGTTCCCCAAGGCAAATTTTACACTACTCAGTTTAAGTATGGTTGTCTGAGCGAGTCTAGCAGTATTTCTTAAAAATAGTTTTTTTTCCACTATGTCATGTCATTTCATTTCAGGGGCACAAAAAACAACATTTCTTCAGCTACTATTTTAACTACATTTTTAAAAGTCATTTGTTTCTAGCTATACTCTGTTTACTCTGCCTCATTGACATTGATCATCATTATCAAAGATTCAAGCAAAAAAAACCTAAACACAACCTCCACCAAACCCCCCCCCAACCAAAGTAGTAAAATACTATTTTAGTCCAATTGCACACTCAAGATGAAACACTTTCCAACAGGACCAATAAAATGCTAAAAAATAGTTTGACTACTTTTAAAAACAAAGACAGTTTCTGGTTATCACATAACGTACAAACTTTGAATCTAGTGCTTTTTCAAGTAAGTCTATTCAAATGTTGAGTCCAAATTTGACAGCACCCTTACTTAAAAAAAAATAATAAAAGAATTCAGGCCCATTTGTAAAAGTATGTTTTGACAGAATAGTCCAATAATGGAAACATTAAACATTACGCACAATGCTTGAATTTTCCAGTTCGATAAAGCCAAGAAACTGCTAGAATACAAATATGATCCTGCAACCAATAGGTATGTTGAAAACATTAGTTTCCATCAATAACCTGCCTTTGTTTGCAAAGAGAATACTGAATGCTTCAGTCACCAGAAGCATTGTTAACATTAACAATAGCATTAACCATTCAAGTTAGTTTATAAAAACACTCATAACTCAGGTTTTGGGGTTTAAAAAACAAACAAACAACAACGACAACTATTGTTATATCACCCAAGGGTGCCCTAGACATTTTTGGACACAAGTCTCTGCCCAAGGGCTTGCCATCTAAATAAAAAATAGAAGACAAGTTTTCTTCTTCATCTCTTCAGCAAGAGAAAGTTGACATCTGCTTCCAATGTTTGCCCAGTGCATGACATCCTCTTCAACATTTCCACCTTAAAACCATTTGCCATCCTCCTGGTTTTCATATGTCGAGTTTCCTACGTATAAACCTGCCCCAGCTAAGCTTAGTAAGTATCAAACAGTTTAACCCATCTTTTTAATTAGAAATGTATTATCTGAATTAACAAAGTATTCTCATGATTTTGGATTCCATGGACGACACGTGAAGAAAGCATTAACTCCCATTAGAAAGGGATATTCTGTATTAACACTTCTGTGAGTGTCACAAACATTGCATTTTGTCATCTTTCTGCTTCTCCATCAGAGGTATTTGCAAGTTCAGCTAACCACTCTGCCTTTGTTGAGTAAACTGTGATCTTCCTCTTCCTTGTGACTATCAAATATTTTAAAAAACCCAGAGAAGCGGGGAGATAAAAAAGTAGAAACTGAAAAAGAAATTCTGTTCATATACTGAAGATGAGCCTAGGGAGTAAAGGATGAACCCCAAATTCTACATCACTTGTTCTAATATGTGGCAATGCCACCCAAACAGTTACCCAGCGGCAAGTAAAGGCAAAATTTAGCTCTTTGTTAAAAGGTCAATTTTCAGTACAAAGTTTCTCATCCACTTGCAAGCAAAATGTAATTTTCCAGCATACAATTCCAGTCAAAGCTACATATGCACAGAATTATCTTAAGCTAAACAAATGTTAAGAAATCACAAGCTAGAGTTTTGGCAATACTTTTCTGCATTCTTACTTCCTCTTCTTATAACTTAAATATTTTGCAATACATGCAATATTACATTGCTGCAAGAGATCCGTGGGTTTAACTTAGTTCCTGGACAACATTACACACACTTTTCAAAATACTCAATCCTACAATGTTTACTCTACTTTGGCAGCTTAATTTATCACTACCGCAAGCCTAAGTCAGTCAAAGTCAAGTGACTTATCTAAAAAATATGAGCAACAGACAGAAAGCCGGAGACCGTTACTGGTTTTGGGACCCATCCCACTGAAGTGCATTAACTTTAATGGAAGTTGGAGCTGGGTCTTAGACTTTGAACAGTTAGTCAACAGAGTAATGGAAGAATCAGCACAAAATTCCATAGGATTTAAAAATCGACAACTAGACTTTAAAAAGTTTTTTTTCATGTTAAAATCCTGTTATAAAAACAGGGGGTAGTAACAGCAGCAGAGACAGAACATTTTCAATGAATTTTTATTCTGTCAAAGCTTAAAACATTTTGGGGAAGATGTTCAGGTTGACTGGAAAAAACAATAAAACCACATTCTAGTTTGGATTGATGGACAGCCAACCACCCCTTCATTACAATATCAGGTATAAGAAGACTATTGCTTTTCTGAAAATCACAATCTGCTAACTGCAGCTCTTCTTGTCTCAAGTAGAAAAAAAGTTACAGTGGTGAAGCTCACTAAGAGATAGCTACCAATGGGTTTTTGACAAGGACAATTCTCCAATTTAGACAACACTGCAATAATTCAAATTCATGCGTCTCATTCTTCTGTTCTTGCTTGTTAATTTAGTTACTGAAAAAGATAATGTGTTAAATAAAGTATTAGCCTTTAATCCACAGTACTGCAAGGAAAACCAAGTTACCTGAATATGCCATCAGCGTAATGCAGACAATTAAAGATTGCAATGAGGCTTATAAAAGTGTTAAGAAAAATCTACAGGGAAATCTATGCATTTCCAGTGAAAATGAACAGTGCTCTACTACAAGACACTTTGAGATCTGTTTTAAGCTCCATATACCACCAGGAAAATTTAGAAAAATAAAATATGCAGAACTGAAACCAGATAGCCTTTGGAGATTAACACTACAGTTGTTAACGAGTTTCTTTGTTTAAACACGAACCAGAGTCAGCGAAGCATGTTCAGATCTTCCCCATTTCACAAAGAACCTGGTATGTCTGCTCTGAATCAGCTGGGGTTTTCAGGAAAACTTTATTATACCAAGCCAACCTACAGGGAATTGCAGCCATTTAATCCTGCTGCAACAGAAGTGCGGATAACCATTTCACAGTGCCACAGAAAACAATGCAAGCTGTCTAGTCTTTAAACAGGGAAAACTAGTTATAGAACTTACAAATTACTCAAAAGAAGGAACCTGAAAAAAATCTCACATCCAAGAATAAAAACTCCATCCTCAGGAGAGGGTTCAAGCAGGTGCCCTTCTAACAGCAAAACATTTAACAAGACATGACATCACTGGTGTGTATATAAATAGTCATTACTAGATAAAGTCATGCCTTAACCATGAATGGTCTAAACTGCTACTAGTGAAAGAGAAGTAATATCTCCCTACACTTCGGAAATACTGCAGGTAAATAAGTGCTGGTAAAGAGCTTTGAGATTCTTGGATTATGAAGTGTTCTTTAAAAAGAAACTATGTAAATTTTTATCAAATACTCTACCATACTTTTACAGTACATCCACATGTACAGCATAAGTAAGCTGACAGAATTCAATTTTTTTTAAAGTATATATAGTTTTGATGACTAAAATCAATCTTTATTTTAAGCTATTTATTTCAATGTTTATTGATTTAAATGTTCTGGATTGCACGAAATTAGGAGTGTGGGAAGCATAATTTTACAATTTATGACAGAAAACTGGTAAAAGCTTTATAAAAAAAAACCACATTAAAATGTATAAATGTCCATAGATCAATAAAAGCATCCATGCTTTAAATCTTTTGGTTCATTCATCAGGAAAAAGCCAGGTAGGCAGGGATCAGAAGAGGAAGGCAGCAGCACTCTAGAGCTCTGGGGACACAGGGAGAAGCAGTGGCCACCCAGCACTCTACCCTGATCACACTGCCTCGCCCACGTTCCCAGACCTCCTGCCCAACCCGACCACGCAGGGGTGTCTCTGGGGCCCAGCCACTGTCCCTGCACTGCCCAAAGGGGCGGGAGGCTATGAACATCAAGGGGCCAGGCCGCCCGTCCACTGGTGCCTGCCCCCCTAAGGGACCACAGAGAGCAGGAATCTGCTTCCTGCCCCGGGCGAGGCAGCCACTGCCTCTCCCTGTGTTTCCAGAGCTCCTGCCCGGTCTGCCCCCTGCGTGATTGGGCAGGGGCCAAACTCTCAGTGAACCCCAATCGCACAGGGTCCGGCCAGGGCTTACCAGGAGTTTGGCGCCCGATTCCCAGCTACCCTCTCCTAGCACAACCCTACTAAACACTGCCCCCCAGCTCCTGCGGGGGCTGCCCGAGCCACTGCCCCAGGGGCAAAGAGCAGACAGCACAGCCAGGGCTCCCTCCACCCCGCCTACATGGCTGCCACATGTGCGGGCATGCATGCACATGTGCAGCACCTCTTGTCCCAGATTTCTTTACACCTGTCCCAGATGGGGTTTAATTTTTACATTTCCTTTCTATACATTTTGATGGTTACCGATGAAAATATTTTTCTGCCAGTGTGCAGGGCTCCAGCTTCATCCAGCTCCCAGATGCCTTCTACCCACACAGCTGCCTGCATGTGGCTGCTCATTGCGCTAGGTGGGTAGAAAGTGAATGGGAGCTGGAGCCTCACGCACTGGGGCAGGAGCCACCCAGCTGCAGCTTCCCCCCAACCTAGCTGGGTACCTGCTGCCTGGCACGTGTCCCCATAGCTTCCCTGAACTGCTTGCTGCTCTGAGCAGCAAAAAGCAGGGGCAGGAGGAGGAGCTGCTGAAGGCGGGGGAAACTAAGCAGTACCTGGGCAGCTTCAGCAGCAGCCCTGCTAGGAATCTGTGCATGCTGGCCAGGGCTGGAGCCAACTGGGAGGCCACACTGCTGTTGGGAGTGGACAGGGCTTGGCTCCATGCGGACCACCCCAAGGGCAGTCACAAGCCAGGGAGGGGGGGCGGGGAGGAGGGTTAAAATCATACCATTCCCAGCCGGCCCCTGGGACCTAGAGCACAGGCAGTCCCCCACCACACACACATGCTCACACCCTGCCCCCTATACAACCCACACGTACCCCAAGTACCCACCCCTCACAAACACCCCCCCACATGCACAATATACAAAAGTAAGACTATTTTGAGCTATTATACGAATCTCCTCCATATATACACTACTGAAAAAGTGTAAAACAGAACAAAAATCTCTTTTGAAATAAAATTAAATATTATAGTAATGTTTGATTTTTAGTATTTGATTTTTTTTTAATCTATCATTTGTTAAGATATCTTCTGAAAGATTTTGTGCATGTGTGGGGCCCTTGACAGCTCACCAAAATTCATTAAGTGGCCCTTAATACAGCAAAGGCTGTATTCAGGCACTTTTTACCTAGTGGCCAGCACACTGGGACTGCATTTTTGTATGACCCTAGACAGTGCTGCAATGCTGCTAACTAAAATATTCCTAAATATTAATATGAAAACTGAAAAAAAAAATTAAATGCATTTGATAACATGGTTATAACGGTTATATAGAACAGCAGTATAAGTTCACTTCTGTGCAGAGCAGATAATGGACGCAAGAACAATGAGGCTTCAGCAGCATGAAATGCTTACAGGGTCTGGCAAATTAATGAGTATATCTAAAGCATTACACAGCTGGTTCATTTATATACAGATGCACACACTGTAACACAGCTGCACCCTGTCCCACAACCAATACAACTGATAAAAGAAAAAACCTTAAATCTTTAAAAATGTAAACTACCCATGACAAAAACAAGCAGCATTTATTTTTAGCTCAAGAGAAATCAACAACGAACTGCACTACATTCTGCAGAAATGGCAGCAAAAATCTGTTTCCACAGTCCTAGCTTTTCGAGGTAACATGACATTTACTGATTAACATCTTTACTTGTATACACGTTTACATATAATCCAGTTGATTTTTTGGGGTACAATTTTATTTTAAAAAATTTTTTTTTAAAATCGACATGAATGCTACCTACCTAACTTCTTGTATTATGGAAGTGAGTAATAAGATTTTCTTTTTTAATTTTATTTATTTTTAGATTTTAGAGAGTCCCTTTCCTAGGCCACAACTAGACGAAACATTCTGTTAATATATTTTTAAGAAAAAAGCAGCATCAAGGGAAAAGGTTCAGAAATTAATCTAAAACTGTTAACTGGAAAAAGATGGGTGTTGCCTAAGAGTGACTTGGTGAGGAATCAAGACTATACTCTGGTGACTATAGTAGTTTTCCACTCTTTCCCTGCTCCACTTCCAACACAAGTTTCAAGAGCAGAGCCTTGTAGTATGAAAGCATTAATTTTATGGCGAATTTTCTATACCTGGGAGTTTAAAAATAAAAATTCAGGTTCTATACAGAAAATCTGATTTTAAAAAGATGCTTATCACCCACAATTGCCACTAAAGCTAAAGGGGAGAGCTACACTGTTTAATACTGCTGTAAATCAGTGTATTTTTACACAACAAATTAAATATGAAAACCCAAGTCTAGACATTCCAGCTGGGGTCCAGTCCATTTTTACAGGTTTTGAATGCATCAGAGGCACAGTTAAATTTAAGTGCATCTTGCTTTTATTCCAATACTCACTCAAAGAATCAACACTTCAAATAACTGTGACTGAGCTCCTGCACAACAGTATTTTCTGGTAATCCCAAGAGCCCTTTGAAATGATCTGGAATCCAGCAATTCCAACTCATTTAAAAATGTTTTGCTGTTTGCACGTATACATTTATATACTGACTGTATCAGCACAGCTATGATCTTGTTGAGCATGTCTCCACATTACTGCAGATATTCTAGTTATGTACAAACCTGGAATTAAACCCTGACTATATTATATTCAACAGCAAAATTCCAAAATATAGCTGTCAAAGTTCCCAAATAAACAGACGCAGGAGAGAGAAGTGGGGCAAGGGAATTAAAAAATTAGCCTGGAGCTGAAAGGACAGCCCCAGCTCCACCCCTCACACTGTAACTCTATCACCCTACAACAAAAAGAATCAGGAAACAAAAGGATTTCCCCTTCTCACCCCCCCCCCATTTGCTCCCCAACAATAAACAGCTACAAAACCCATCTAATCTGCCTTAATCTGTATTGATTGGCCTTCGATTCTGTGTTACCATCATGCTTGCCCACTATATTTCTCATCCAGGATGAGATCCAGTGCAATACCATAGGCCTAGATAGAAGTGCCCCCTGATATACCCATAGCAAAATGTTCTAATAATTTCTGTACCCATTTCCAGTACAATTATACTCTGACATATAATTTCTGTTAAAAATTATTTAACAAAGCAGGCATTTTGCTATAAGCACCATATTTACAAAAAACTGTAAAGGACCAATACGCAAGAACGAGCAAGCACCTTCTGGAAGTTTAAATAGATTAGGTCTGCTTTCATCCTTGCCAGTTCTTGTCACTTACTTAACAAATCTGATCAGCTTCTTTAAACATGACCTCTCCTTCATAAATCTGAGATGACTGTGCTTAAGCAGCATGTTCAAGCTTTGTTTATTCATGAGACTAAAAGTTGTTAATAGGAAATCTGAACTTACAGGTCCATGATTTTCTATTTCCTCACTCAGTCTTCTGTTGCATATGTCGCATCACTGGCAACTAGAAAAATTTGTGTGGGCAACGGCAAATGCAATAGTACTATTTATTGAGGGAAGTAAAATCTTGAGTTCTAGAAGCACAGTTTATAACCAGGCCTTTCTAATAAAAAAATCTATTTTCTATGACGCTTGACATATCAACAGCTCAAAAAAGACACAGAGACAGATACAGAGACACTTTCCACAGTGAATTATGAATTGCATACTGGGGAAAGCTACTTCAAAACCAAATGTAATGCTCTCTGAAACTGAAGTGACGGAAAAACAAGAAATCACTGAAGTTTTTAGTGACTGCAACACTGAATGCTTCCAAAGGGTGCTAAAGAACCTGGAGAAGAGCCCTTGCAAAACTCTAAAGAAACAGAATAACTTGTTTTAACTGCTCTTTTTTTGCCTCTGCCCCCTTTTTCTTAAACTAAACCAAAAGTCAACTGAAAAACTTGATGCTGGCATGTAGAACATGCGCTGACATAAGTGATGGGAAAAGTATTTAAAAAAAAAAAAAAAAAAAAAGGCTGGAGTATCCTGAAAAAGTTGATCCCTACTTGCATCACAATTCTCTTGGGCTTGGGTGTAGTCAAGTTATTCCTTCTAAAAAATCCCTGTCATAACTGTATCAGAGGACATGGGTAGATTTGGTCTGACAGCAAGCTACAGAAATACTTGATATGGAAAATACAATATTAGAACAAGACAAAGGAGGGGCAGGTGAAATGAATAAAACAAATAGGACATGATTAACTATCTGAAAGCTATAAAAACACTTCCCCTATTAAACAGGGCCAAAACCACACTGTCTTGTTCTTGATATGAAAAATGCAATATTAGAACAAATCAAGAACAAGACAGTGTGGTTTTGGCCCTGTTTAATTTGGGAAGTGTTTTTATAGCTTTCAGATAGTTAATCACATCTTATTTTTTATTCATTTCACCTGCCCCTCTTCTACTTCCTCAATTCCTTTATAATTTTCCCTGCAGCTTTGTTCTCCCTCTTCCTCCCCCACCTTCATATGCTTTTAAAAAGAGCTAAGATACAGGCTCATATTTGCTCTTTCTGTAGTCTACTCCATCTCAACTTACAGCATTTATATAATTAGCATTACAAATAGCTGGCAAAGTGCCAACAAGCCCTGTTGCGGACCAGGAACACACTTCACCATACACTGTTCAAACACAAAACAAAAAAAAAAGTCACAACCCCAAAAAATTAGTCACAAACAAAAGATTAACACACAGTCAACAGAATTCAATGGAACAATATTGGACAACATGACCAAAAACCTGTATTCAAGTTTTCTGTAAATATCACAGAAATGGAGGGTTGTGAAGCAAAACTGATTCCTTAAACTTTGCAGATATTTATGGGGAAGTTTCTCCCAAGTTTGAATTGCTGCATGGGAGAATGCCCAGAGGTATTTATTTGACAACATAATGAAGGTAGAAAAAGCCAGATCAGGCAAAGTCAACATTTCAATAGCAAGTAAGAAGTTACAGATAAAGGGTGTCTTGGCTGTGGATAACTTTCAAAGTCAAGGAACTTAGGCTGGGTGCAACAGAGAAAGGAATGAGCACAGCTGAGGGATACAAAGAGAGGCAACAACAAAAACAAACAGGTTGGGAAAAAATCTTTGTAGCACCATTCTGAATGGCTATGAATGGGCTGAGATTGAACTTCATGCCAAACAGAAGGGTTCTGCAGTAAATCAAGACAACATGCAATACACTAGATCAGGGGTTTTCAACCTTTTTTAAAAGGCCTCCTTCTGTCTCAAAGTTTCAGCTCATGTACCTCATTTTTTTTTCTTCTTGTTTTTAAGTGGGGGGGGGAAGGGGGCCACATCGAGGCCCCCACGGTGAGGGAGGGAGTGGGGCTGGGACAATCGCTGCATAGTCGGGGCAGGGCGTGGGACGGAGCAGTGAGCAGCTCATCCGGGACAGGGGGGTGGCTCCTGCCACTGTGCGCACCCTGGGAGGGCATGCGCTCCTGGATCTGCACGAGGCAAGGCTGGGCTGCCACTGCAGGAAGTGGGGGGGGAAGGCAGATTGAAGCCCCAGCAGTGGGGGAGGGAGTGGGGCTGGGGCAGAGGCAGGAGCTGCCCAGCCGAGGCGGCGGATGCCTCCTGCTACTACACGCACCTCCGGGAGAGCATTCTGGAGTCGCTGCAGCCTCTCCCCATACCCCTGCTCCCATAGGCCCCCGCCATGAGGAAGCAGCGCCTACCCTAGCCCCAGCCCTAACCAGCTGGGGCGGAGCGCAGGATGGAGCCGCAAGCAGTTCATCCAGGGGGTGCTGGACAGGCTGTGCTCAGGGAGGGTGGCAGTGGCACTGGAAGGGGTTATGGGAGGGGCTGCAACCACACCAAAGTTCACCGCAGCGCCCCCAACCCCTCCTCCCAGCACAGCCCAGCCTAGCCCAACACCTCTGCTGGGAACAGCCCGGTGCTGCCCCAGCCCCAGCCCCAGCCCCCCCTACATGCACATCCAGGGGCACACCCCCCCCATGCCCTCCCAGGGTGCATGCAGCAACTGGAGCTGCCACCCCCAGCACCCTCCGGATGAGCTGCTCGTGCTTCCGTCCCGCACTCCGCCTTGGCTGGACAGCACTTGCCCCTGCTCCAGCCCCAGCCCTACTTCCTCCCTCACTGTGGGTGCCTATGGGGGCAGGGCTATGAGGAAGAGGCTGCAGCCAGTCCAGAATTTGCCACAGCCCCACCCAAACCCTGTCCCAGTACCACAGCCAGCAAGAGCCTAATGCTGCTCCAGCCCCAGCAGACAGCAGCAACCTGCTCTGCCCTGAACACAGATCCATGGGCATGTCCCCCATGCCCTCCCAGGGTGCGCACAGCAGCAGAAGCCAAATCCCACCCCTGCCCGCAGCTCAATCCTGTGCTCTGCCCTGGCTGGGCAGCCCCTGCCTTTGTCCCTTCCCCCACAACAGATTTACCAGCCAGACCTGGTTGCTCTCCTGGCCACCCATGTGCTGTGTACGTGCGCACAGTAGTTATCAGCCACATCAGATCTGCATACCCCCTATGACTCTTAAATATCCCAAGGGTACATGTACCCCTGGTTGACAACCACTGTGCTAGATGGAAGTTTTAGCTGCATGGACGAACAAAACAGCCTTATATTAGACACACTGAGCAGAAAGAGTTAACAAAATAAAGATGTAGTGTGGATATGAGTATTTTTCTTAGTTCTACTTGCATTTACTGAAATGTACTGTGCTTGTCTGCCTTGGCTGTGGTTCTGATTATAGTTAGATTACGCTCAAAACTTGCAACAATTTTGAAATGCAAATCCTGCAAATTATCTTTTGGTATAACACCATTGAACTGAAATTTATGATATAGTCAAGACAGACCAGTAGCTGACAAGACACCTTTTAATGGTCAAGTACTATTCTTACACAGGCCAAAAATATGCTGTTCAAAAATGTGCTAACATGTTAATAAATGGAAATACACAGTGAAGTAACTAAACCTTAATTCTGCTCTGAAGTACTTGTAATGTGTCATATGTATATACAAATAGATGTATTTGAATAACATACACACACACACATATACACACAGGGCCAGGATACATTATATATTTTTCCATATGTATATTGAGAGGTTGTGGAAGAGCTACAAGACGTATATGGAAAAATATATAATGCGTCCTTGCTCTGTACTTATGCCACAGATGGAGAGAGTCAAGATTGTTTATGTACTTTATATTCTTAAAATATGGAAATATACAGTTAAGTGTAAACTTTACTCTTAATATCCTGGTTTAAAATGTGTTTTTGGCATTATTAGTACAACTTGTAATGATTTTTTTATCTTTAATTGTAATATATTCTCTTCACCTTAAATCCATCTTAAAACAACTGTTTGGAAAAAACCTTAAGATAATTATTTTTAATTAAAAAACTTCCTACATGATGAACACCAAGCAAGAAACCAAAAAACATCATCATGCAATATCTCTGAGGCACTAATATATAGGAACACTAATTAAAAGGGTAGTGCATTTAAGCAGAGCAAAGCAGCCAAAGCATAGTCAGAAGCCTGGCATGTAGGGTGCAACAGGAACTGAAAAGTCTGTCAAGAAGCTGTGATTATTAGGGTCAAAGAGCCCAGTCCCCAAAATGAGCGTACATAAATAGCTCTTTCCTCAGCCATCTGATTTTGACATGCACAAGAGGAAAAGGGAAATTAATAATCCGCACTAGTGTACAACCAAAAAACCTTTTAAATCCAGTGATACCTGGGCAAAATAAACTACCAGTTAGAACTCTATACAGAGGTGATCTCTTTATAGAATTGCAGCAAATTAGGGTTGGAAGGGACCTCAGGAGGTCATCTAGTCTAACCCCCTGCTCAAAAGCAGGACAACCCCCAATTAAATCATCCCAGGCAAGCTTTGTCTAGCCGGGTCTTAAAAGCCTCTAACGATGGAGATTCCACCACCTCTCTGGGTAACCTGTTCCAGTGCTTTACTACCCTTCTGGGGAGAAAAGTTCTTCCTAATATCTAACCTAAACTTCCCTTGCTGTAATTTGAGACCGTTGCTCCTTGTTCCGTCATCTACCATGACTGAGAACCATCCAGCTCCATCCTCTTTCAAACCCCCCTTCAGGTAGTTGAAGGCTGCTATTAAATCCCCTCTCAGTCTCCTCTTCTCCAGACTAAATAAGCCCAGTGAAGACTGATGTAAGAACGGCATTACATACTTTAAGCCTTTTCCATGATCATCTGTCACTAGGTTGCCTCCCTCATTCAGTAAAGGGACCCAACACTTTCCCTGATCTTCCCTTTGTTGCTGACATACTTGGAAAAACCCTTCTTATTACCCTTCAAGTCCCATGCTAGCTGCAACTCCAGTTGTGCTTTGGCCTTACTGATTTCGTCCTTGAATGTCCAAGCTATACTCTTGTACTCCTCCCTAATTGTTTGTCCAAGTTCCCACTTCTTCTAAGTTTCATTTTCATGTTTTAGCTCACTGAAGAGTTCCCTGCTAAGCCAAGCTGGTCTTCTACCATACTTGGTAGTCTTCCTGAGCATCAAGATGGTTCATTCTTGTGCCCTTAGTAAGGTTTCTTTAAAGTACAACCAACTCTTCTGGACTCCTTTCCTCCTCAGACTGGCCTCCAGAGGACTCTGACTTGCTCAGGGAACTGATGAGCAGAGTCAGTTTTTCTGAAGTCCAGGGTCCTTACTCTACTGCTCTTCTTCCTTTCCTCAGGATCCTGAACTCAATCATCTCGTGGTCACTGCTGCTTAAGTTGCCATCTACTTCTACATTCCCCCATCAATTCGTCCCTGTTTATGAGCAGCAGGTCAAGAAGAACACAATCTTTAGTTGGCCTCTCCAGCACTTGCACCAGGAAGTTGTCCCCAACACTCTCCAAAAGCTTCCTGGATTGCCTGCGCAATGCTGTATTACCCTCCCAGCGGATGTCAGGGTGACTGAATTACCCCATGACAACCAAAGCCTGTGACTGGGAAACTTCCACTAGCTCTTTTAATAGGCCTAGAGATTTTCAACAGGCCTATTTCCAGCTTCATACTGGAGATCTGAGCAATCATACAGCTCTTTACCATAAAGAGCAACTCCTCCTCCATCTCCTCTTCCCCCTGCCCGTCCTTCCCAAACAGTTTATACCCATCCATGACAGTGCTCCAGTCATGTGATCTCCCACCATGTCTCTGTTATTCCAATCACATCATCATTCTGCGACTGCAAGAGCTTCCAGTTCTTCCTGCTTGTTTCCCAGGCTCCGTGCATTTGTGTACAGACATCTGAGGTAGCTAGCCTATTGCTCTACTTTCTCAGGAAGAATGAGAAGGCCTATCCTCTCATGGTTAACTGTGACAGAATAAGTAAGTCCTCCTGAACACAATATCCAGGAAGTCTTGGTGAGACAGCAGAAACTTCCTGGTGTGGCAGGACAGCAACGAACTACATTACAGACCCTTGCTATGGCAGCAAGGCTCTTCTTTTTTTTTTTAAAACCATAAATAGTTCTTTATACAAGTTCCTGTAAGTAACAGGGAGTTGTTTCCACACCACAAGCCTCATCAAGATACTACAGACTGCTTGCAGCAGCTCACTCACCCCAAGCTAACACAATTGCTCCTTCAAGCACAAGCTACAATATGCAGTTGATAGCTACAGCTGAGGCAGCTAACAAGACCCTAAGCCAGGGGTGGGCAAAATGTGGCCCGGGGGCCAGATGCAACCTGCCAAGCCATTCTACCTGGCCCACGGGGACCCTAAAAAATTTAGAAAATTAATATTAATCTGCCCTGGGCTGCCTGTCATGTGGCCCTCGATGGCTTGCTGAAACTCAGTAAGCAGCCCTCTGCCCAAAATCATTGCCCGCCCCTGCCCTGGGCCCTTCTGCTTGCTGGACCAGAGACAAGCAGCATCCACCTTGGCAGCCACTAGAACACAACATTTCCCTGCTATCATTCCAGCAAAGAAAAAAACAGCTTTGCCACTTAAAACACACATGGCATTTTCAGAGAAAAGGTGCCTGTGCTATGCAGGTAAATATGTTATCCTTGCCTATAGGCATAACTGAACAAATCTTTGCCTGGAATGGGGACAAAGCATAGGGCAGGACCTGCTGCTTTTGCACACACATGCCAAGTCAGCACCTGAGGCTGTTTCCCTGGTCATGCTTCCTTTCATAGTTTCATAGGCATTAGGGCTGGAAGGGACCTCGGAAGATCATCGAGTCCAGCCCCCCGCCCAAAGGGCAGGAAGTCAGCTGGGGTCACAGGATCCCAGCAAGATAAGCATCCAGTTTCATCTTGAAGGTGTTCAATGAAGGCGCTTGAACCACCTCCGGTGGCAGGCTGTTCCAGACCTTGGGGGCTCGGACAGTAAAGAAATTCTTCCTTATGTCCAGCCTGAAACGGTCTTGTAGTAGTTTGTGACCATTCATCCTCGTCATCCCTTGGGGCGCTCTAGTGAACAAACGTTCCCCCAGATACTGGTGGTCACCCCTGATAAACTTGTAGGTGGCCACCAGATCACCCCTGAGCCTGCGCTTTTCCAGGCTAAAGAGCCCCAAGGCTCTCAGCCTGTCATCATAGGGTCTGCTTCCCTGACCTCTGACCATGCACGTGGCTCTTCTCTGCACTCTCTCAAGCTTCTCCACATCTTCTTTGAATTGTGGAGCCCAAAACTGGCCGCAGTACTCCAGCTGCGGCCTCGCTAAGGCCGAGTACAGGGGGAGAATGACGTCCCGGGATTTGCTTGAGAAGCATCTATGGATGCAAGCCAGCGTTTTGGTCGCTTTACTAGCCGCAGCATCGCATTGCAGGCTCATGTTCATCTTGTGGTCAATGATGACCCCCAAATCTCTTTCTTCCATAGTGCTAACCAACATAGCACTGCCGAGACTATAAGGATGCTGCGGGGTTTTTTTTCCCCCCAAGGTGGAGAACCTTGAATTTATCGGTGTTGAACACCATCAGATTCTCATCCGCCCACTTGCTGAGCCTGTCCAGGTCAGCCTGGATCGCCCGCCTGTCTTCTGGTGTGGATGCTTTGTCCCAAAGTTTGGTGTCATCTGCGAACTTGGCCAGTCTGCTTCTGACTCCAGTGTCCACATCATTAATGAAGATGTTGAACAGTATGGGTCCAAGGACAGAGCCCTGGGGGACCCCACTGGTCACAAGACACCACGATGAGTGACTTCCATCAATTACTACCCTCTGGGTCTGACCCTGGAGCCAATTTTCCAGCCAGTGGATCGTGGGGGACCCAAGGCGACAATTGGCCAGTTTCTCCAAGAGACGATCATGGGACACCAGATCAAAGGCTTTTTTGAAGTCAAGATATATGACATCAATCTCATCTCCCTTGTCCAGGTGATAGGTCACCTGGTCGTAGAAGGAAATGAGATTGGTCAAGCAAGACCTACCCGCAACAAACCCGTGCTGGCTATCCCTTAAGATGCTGGCGTCGGCCAGTCCATTAAGGATGGCCTCTTTAATAAACTTTTCTAAGATCTTCCCCGGGATAGAAGTCAGGCTGATGGGCCTATAGTTAGCCGGATCCACTTTCCTCCCTTTCTTGAAGATAGGCACCACGTTGGCCTTCTTCCAGTCTTCGGGCACGACACCAGAGCGCCAAGAGTTTTCAAAGATCCGCGCTAGAGGCTGGGCTATGATGCTCGCCAGCTCCTTGAGTACCCTGGGGTGAAGATTGTCAGGGCCTGCTGACTTGAAGGTATCCAGCTTCTCAAGATGTTCCTTCACGAAGTCAGCATCAATGGAGGGCAGGGGATCACCCTCACCCGGACTTCCCGGCCCTGTAGCGGGCATGGGCGTCCCATGGGGCTGATGAAAGACCGACGCAAAGTACCCATTTAATAGGTTGGCTTTTTCCTGGGCGTCAGTTGTCAGTTGCCCCATCTGGTTCAGCAGGGGTCCAACGTTGCCCCTACTTTTCCTCCGGCTCCCCACATATCTGAAAAAGGACTTTTTATTGTCCTTGATGCTCAAAGCTAGCTGGAGTTCAGTTGCAGCCTTGGCTTTCCTGGTCTGCTCCCTACAGGACTGGACCAGTGCAGAATAATCCTCCTTGGAGGTGTCTCCCATCCTCCATCCTTTGTAGGCCTTTCTTTTTAGCCTCAGGAGGTCTGCTAGGTCCCTGGAGAGCCAGGGGGGCTGCTGTGCCCTCTTGCTGCCTTTCCTCCGAGATGGAATAGACTTAGTTTGTGCATTGAGGATCGCTCCCTTGAGGAGCAACCACTCTTCTTGAACTCCCCTCTCCCTGCGGTCACGGTCCCTTAGGGCCTCACTGACAAGCCTCCTGAGCTTGTCAAAGTCGGCTTTCCTGAAGTCAAGGACTTGCGTGTTGCTGACTGACTTGCCAGCTTTTTGGCGGATGGTGAAGGTGATCAGCTCGTGGTCGCTGTCACCCAGCTTCCCATCGATCACTAGGTCGCCGACTAGGTCCTCCCCAGTAGCCAGCACCAGGTCGAGCAGCGCTTTGCCTCTCGTTGGCCCATAGACTTTTTGAGTCAGGTAGAGGTCAGCCATGCACGAGAGGAAGCTCTGCGACCGCTCAGATTTCCTCCCACGAGATGTCTGGGTAATTGAAGTCACCCATGACAACCATGGTCCTGGAGCAAGCTGCCTCAGCCAGTTCCTGGGCAAACTCCTGGTCTAGCTCAGGACTTTGGGTGGGAGGTCTGTAGTAGACTCCCACCATTGTGTCCCCTGTGCCGTGTTCCCCACGGATTTTAACCCAGAGGGTCTCCAGCCGTCCACCCTGGTCGCCAATATCAGCTTGCAGGGACGCGTAGCTTTCCTTAACATAGAGAGCTACACCCCCGCCCCTTTTCTCTACACGATCCCTCCTGTACAGGGTATAGCCATCTATCCCCGTGGTCCAGTCATGGGTGGAGTCCCACCAGGTCTCCGTGATCCCTATGACATCGTAATTGTTTGCACTGAGCAGGAGGATGAGCTCCTCCTGCTTATTCCCCAAGCTCCTGGCATTTGTGTACAGGCAGGCAAGTGCCCCCTGGGGGGCTCCTTCCTTAGTTACACTACTGCTCCTACCAAACAGAGCCAGTTGGGATGAGTCCTCCTGGCATGAAAGATGTCTCCTGGTGGATTTCCTGAGGAACCAGGTAAGGGAGATGCAGAGGAGGTGACTAGGCTGCAAAGCATCTACGAACATGAGAACTTCAAAATCGAAACAATAAACAAAGAGACCTCCAGACTGTGAGGAGCCCAAATGCAAGAAGTTACTCATCTGGTCTTCTATTACCCGGAGATGCGGGTTTTCCAGAAAATTTTGAATTGGAAAAATTTTCCAATGCCCTAAAGAGTGTGATCTGATTTGGCATGTTTATTTGTCTTATATTTAGTAAACAAAACTAAAAAAGTTCCTCCATGTTAATTTTATGTCCCAACAGCCACAAGTATTTGAACTGAAATACTTGATTAGGAAAAAAATTAAATACAGCACACTTAATGTGGTTTAAATGTTATATCCAAACAAATCCAAAGCTTTACGTGGAAAGAAATTACATTTTTACAAATATAACAATAAAAATAAAGACAATACACAACAGCATGTACTTCCCTTACATTGTTTATTTAAATTTAAGATAAAAAATTAAAGGCACTGAAAAACTGTTGAGATGCTAATTTTAGCACACTTAAAGAACTGTGCATAACATTCCAATGGTTGTCCACTCTTCTGTGCAAGAGAGTTAAACTCTGTTGAAGTAGGTCACTGCAGCACTCCAGTATCACTGTCACTATCTGTAGAATTACTTGCACTACTTATTAGTTCAATTCCAGAATCAGATTGAGGCAAAACTAATTCAGAACTACTTGAACCACATTCTCTTTTGCTAAAGGATGGTTTTACCGATAAGTCTATGGGCAAGGGCAATTTCTCATCACACTGCATCTTCTTTACTAACTGTGCTTTTGACTGATTCTCCAGAAGCAAGAGATTTTGAGAAATAGAAACCAGCTTAGCGGTGCTTTCAACTGTTTGTCTATTCCTCCTTTTTGTCTTGATTGAGCTGAAAGCCTTCCAGTTCCATTCACAAGAAGCTGATGTTGGCGGAATGCTTAGGATCCTTAGAGCAATCCTGGATAACAGTTGGGTGTTACAGTATCCCCTTCCACCATGTGAGGAGACATATTCTCTGCTACCCACCAAACTTGCCTAATATTGTATTGGCATCCATTAATTATTACTAATGAATTTTATGAAACAATGAATTTTTTTAAAACGGAAAATTTCCCATGGAAAAATAAAGCACTGGAAAATCTTTCAGAAAATTTTCAGTTTTGGAAAATTTTCCACCCCACATCTCTGCTATTACCCCATGCTGCTCATCCATGTGGACACTAGTGATACTGCCATGGGTGACCCTGAGCAGGTCCAAATCTACTAGAGGGTTCTGGGCACTAGGTAAAGGGAACTGAGGCTCTGGTTGTACTTTCATCAATTCTTCTGGTCAAGGGTAAAGACCCAAGCAGAAGCAGGCATCCTGGAAATCAACATGCAGCTGCACACATGGTATCATCTGCAGGATTTTGGCTTTTTGATCATGAAATGATGTTCCAAGGATTGGTGGGCAGAGACACTGTCTACCTGTTGGAGCAAGGGAAGAGTGTCTTTTCACACAGGTTTGCTAAAACCTAGCAAGATGGGATATAGCAAGGTAATACAGGAGACTGGAGATAAAAAGAGCAAGGTGACCAAATAAAAGTCAAGAAAAAGGAGACAACATGGGGAATCAACTGTGTTCTAAGAAGGACATTAGCAGGATAACTGGCTAGTCATTTGAGATGTTCAAAAGCTAAGCATGGGGAATAAACAGGAAAAACTGGAAGTCCTAGCACAATCCTACAAGTATGAAGTCATTGGGTAAACAAACTTGGCAGCATAGTTTACATGCCTGGAATACTGTCACAGATAAATATAACTTGTTCAGAAAGGACAGGCCACATTATAAAGGAGACAGTGTCTCTGCATGTTATATCTCACACACCCACCCACATACTGATTCTGAGGTACAGTATAAAAGTGGGAGGCAGAACTGTTGAAAGTCTCTAGGTCAAAGTAAGGGGGGAAAACAGCAAAGAAGATATCATGGTGGGTATCTGCTATACACAAACAAACCAGAAGGTCGAAGTGGACAAAGCCTTTTTTCCCCAATAGCTAAAACAAAACATCTATACTGCAGGACCTGGTGCTAATGGGGGACATCAATTACCATGACACCTATTGGAAGGAGTATGTCGGATTCATAGATGCTAGGGTCGGAAGGGACCTCTGAGGATTATGGAGTCCGATCCCCTGCCAGTGGAGTCCCCTGCTGGTCATGTGATCCCAGCAAGGTGCTTGTCCAGTCTCCTCTTAAAGACCCCCAAGGTAGGGGAGAGCACCACCTCCCATGGAAGCCCATAAAGGGTTGTACATCTATACAGAGATAGATTTTTTTTGGTGCAGATCCTGGAGAAGCTTTCTAATTTGCTGTTCATCAGTAGGATGGATTTGGTTAAGAATATGAAGGTGAATGGCAATTTCAGTAACAGTGACCATCAAATGATGAGAGCTCAAGATCCTAAGGAAAAGAAAGGAAGAACCAGAATAAAAACTAGATTTCAGAAAAGCAGACTAACAGATTCTGGGAACTGGTGGGCAGGCAAGAATCAAAGGAAAAGGAATCCAGAGGAGACCACTGTCTCTTTAAAGTACAATACTAAAGAAGCAAGAGCATGGTATCCCAATGCAAAGGAAAGATAAGTGCACCACGAGATCAGCCTGGCTAACCAGCAAACTCTTCAATGAGCTGAAACTCTCAGAGGAATTTTACAAGAAGTGGAGACTTGTCCATATTATTAGGGATAAGTATAAGACTACCACATAAGCATGCAGAGAGAACACCCAACAAGAAGGGCAACAAAAAAAAAAAGCACTTAAAAGTATCGCATTTACTCAAATACAAGACAATCCTGAATATAATATGGAAATTGTATAAGCTCATTGTAATTTTTCAGGAACAGAATCTAATTATTGGAAGTTTTTCCCTGAATTTGTCTTCCTCTCACTGATACAGCAGGGAAAATAAATCGAGGGGAGGTCAAGTAGCTCCCTTGCCCTCTGCCCCCCACCCAAATTTCTTCCCCCTGCATCCCCTTCTCTCCCTCCTTACTGTCAGACCCTGCTCTCCCTAAAAACATGGAAGTGAGAGGCAGATCTGAAAACAGTACCTTTGAAATAAACATATAGGCCAGGGGTGGCCAAGATGCGGCCCACCAAGCCATTCTGTCTGGCCTATGGGGCCCCCTAAAACATTTAGAAAATTATTATTTATCTTCCCCTGGCTGCCTGTCATGCGGCCCTCAATGGCTTGCCAAAACTCAGTAAGTGGCCCTCCACCTGAAATAACTGCCCACCCCAATACAGGCAAATGACTATGGGTACCAATAGACTTAGTCCATCTAGAATTGATGCATGTTGCCTTTTATAAAAACTGCTACAAGTTTAAAAAACAGCTATTCCATAAACACATTTTAAGCAGCATTTTTGTACTTACCTATATACAGTACAAACTATGCATGATATTAGTCCAAAGCCAAAAGACTCACGATTTACCATATACAGTAGTTCACTGGACTGGGCCCACAAGAGTCAACAGCATTTGAAGCCACGGTGACCTCACAGCTTAGTATGCGTGTACACTGCAGATACCCCCCACAAAGGACCCATGTGCTAATTAGCCCCCCACTCATGACCGCAACCAGGTGTTCTTGTCACAATTTCTGGGATGCTCCAAAAATTTATATACAGGTGAGGCACAGGGAAACCTAGTCTGGCTCCACCTCATAGAGGGCAGAGCTACCCTAATCATACGTGACAGGCCGAGGACGAGACAGAGGGATTCTAGGTGAACTGTTTAGGGCCCCATTTGGTGATGTTTACAATACATTTAAGGCTGGTGAAGAAACAGGAATTATTGGAAATGGGAAAGATGCACAGCGCCAGCTATGGAAGTGAAGAGGAAGTCCAGATAAGTTCAGTGTAGTGGCTCATCGTGACTTGAAAGAGTCAGCACCAAAGGGGACTGTGCACACTGGACACTATCATCTCTCTTATTCAAGTGGGCTGCACGAATCTATGCTTGTGATAAACTCCCATCAGTGTATTTGCCCAATATGGGCCATGTGTTTTATAGTCATGCTCAGTGTTGGCCACATTTTATCAACTTCATAGCTGGTTTTCTACTGAGCACATGATGTTGCTTTTGGCAGCAGTTTAATGATAGGCAATGTATTTAGTGAGGTTTCCTTCCATACAAATGTAAAATAAGGAACTCTCCTACTCCCCCCCCCGCATGCTGATTGAGAGGAAAAAAAACCTCATCCCATATATGAGTAAATATAGTATATTAGAAGAGGAAGGCCAAGGAAAGTGTAAGTCTTTTAGTACAGCTTTTCTCAACCTGTGAGTCGCAACCCAAAAGTGGGTCGCCAGAATATCTGAAAGGGTTGCAAACAAACGTTATGGATGTATCAACAAACTTTTCAAATGGATTCTCATTTAAAGGAGAAAAACATGGGAAACCATGGGTTTTCCTTTGCAGGCTGGCAGAGCTCTAGCCTGCAAGGGGCTGCTTGGGACTCCCACATGTCCCCCACCCCACACACTGGGTGGCTAGGGTTGGCCAAGGTTTATAAATGGGTCCTGGTACAAAAAAGGTTGAGAACGACTGTTTTACTAAATGCAAAGTACAAACTAATAATGGTTGATGAAGAGAAGGTGAAGTATTTAATTTTTTTTTACTTCAGTCTTCAAAAACAGGTCAGATGATGAGTGCAGTTGGCAGCAAGGATGGTAGAGAAGATAATCAGGCTAGAGCAGAGAAAGAACAGGTTACTTATGGAAGCTGGATTTCATCAAGGATGAACTGCATCCTAGAGTACTCAAGGAATTGGCTGAGGTAATTGCAGAACCATGGGCTATTCTCTCCAAGAGAGACATAGTGGACAGCACACTGAATGAGCCAATGATGCGCTCTTTTTTGAGAAGAAAAAAAAAAGTCAATAGCATACTGGGAAGCATTAATAGAAACGCAACTTGCAAATCAAGGGAAGTGATTCTTTCATTCTGTTCAACACTGGTAAAGCCTCATATCTAGAGTCCTGCGTCCAGTTTTGAGCATCACACTTCAAAGGACATGGACAACTGGAAAAAATCCAGCAGAGCACAACAAAAATTATCAGAGATCCAGGAACCATCACTTATTATAAGAAGATTGGAAGAACCAGGATTGTTTGGTCAGCAGCAAGGAATGAGGGAGGGGTCTGATAACAGTTTTCAAATACCTAAAGGGTGGTTATTTGAAAGATGATGATAGACTATTGTAGCCACAAGGTACTGGACAAGAGGCAGCAGTTTTAAAACTGCAAGAAGAAAAGTGTAAGTTGGACAGCAGGAAGAAATACCTAACTATGAGGGCAATTAAGTAATGGAACAGATTACCTAAAGAGGTTATGGAATCCATGGAAGCTTTGGAAAGCAGGTTAGAAACACTGTGGTTTAGACAGGGATGATCCTGTTTGGATCAAGGGGTTGGACTAGATGACCTCCCAAGGTCCTTTCCATCCCTAAACAATTCTACTGTATACAGAAATAACTCTCGGATTTTCAAGTATTACCCATTTTCTACTCTAAATATCCTCTCCCTGCTTCCAGTAAAAATGTGTTAGATATTAGCACCTTCATAAAGTCATTAATAACATACAAGTTCTTGGGGTTTGTTTTTGTTTTTGGGGTGTTTGTTTGTTTGGGGGGGGGTGAAGATGCGCAATTTAGACAGAAGTCAGTGGCACAAGAGTGTAATGAATTACCTATGCCAACACTGAAAATCTGGGCTTGATATTAATGTTAAAGCAACCCAATATACAACCTGTAACAAAACCACAGAACACAATTACTATTAACCATAAAAAAAATCTAGTTAGCCTGTATTAGTATCAATACCTAAAGGCAGAAGAGAGACATTAATTGAGCTAATGATACCAAAGTAGTAAATGCATTAAGTTTGCAAGTATACAGAACCACTGGAAGCCAAACTTCAAGAGTTAGAAAACAGAGACATCATTATCAAATAGTAAAATGTAGTTCAAATTGTTCTGGTACTTAGATAAAGCCTAAAATACAGTATTTACTCACATATAACATTCACCTTTCCCCACAACAATTATTCTTCCAAAACTGAAGTCTAAGTCACTAGTGGGGAAGCTGATTTTTCTGTTCAGAATAGAAGCATTGAAACACTGTAAGAAGGCTGCTGCTTTTTTTCCTTCTCTTACCTCAAAGAGCTACATGGAGGGAGGGGCAGAGTCCAGCAAGGGCAGATCCAAGGGGTTGCAGTAGTGCAGACACACCCTGCTTTGATTCTTGCTCCACCCAAAGTTTAAATCCAACTGCCCAGCAGCAGCAATAGCATTTTCATTTAGGCAGAGCTGAGGGAGACAACGGACTTCATGGCTCATCATAATCTACCCAATTCCTATTCATTGCTCTTCACTCCAAATCTTAACAACCCTCTTTCCTTTTTAACGGTCCTGATGTTCCAATAATCAACCTACCTTTTCTTTGGCAACTTTGCTATCTGTTAGCTACTCCTGACCTCTCTTCCCTGATTTCACATCCTGCAGACCGGTTTGAATTCTTTTCAAAATCCTAGATCCATCACACTCCAGACATCTCACACTGTATCACTCTTCACCACCACCTCTGCAACTGGCCACTCTGATATGCAGCCAGAACTCTACTGCCTTTTTTTCTCCCTTTTGTTGGTCTGACACACATCAAAGAGTTTGGTTAAAGTACAGACTACTGAACATACATTCAGGAAAGAGAAGGGAGAGCAGAAACATGAAAACAAACCCAGCCACAGGTCACCCACCTTCCGGGATCCCGAAAGCATGGGTGTAAACTTCTCTCCCAAACGTGAGGCATGCTCCAGGGTGCTCACTCCCACCCGTTCGTGTTGGAGCCATATCACTTCAATCCTGAATGTTCTACCTGGAATACTAGGGCACTATATGCAAGGACACCTCTACCTGTGACTACTATGAACCGGTTCTCAGTGATATTTTGGAATGGTTCAACTGTTAAGTCTGTCCATACTCAAAGAGTTAGTTTTACTCTCTAACTGTACTTACATGCCTACTGAAGTGGTTTGCTGTCTTTTCTTCATACACGTACATGCATGCTGCATCTTGCCACGGTAGGGACAGACTTATATTAATGGCTCTTTTCCAAATATTACAAGTATAATTTGATTTTATATATAGACAAGAAAATATTTTGCTACCTTTACACTTCAGTTTAATGTATCAAACATTTGAAAGTACGATCACCATCTACGAGTTTATATGATATTCAGAGCTTACCTCTAGGTATATTGATGGTGGGTTATGCTCTCCTCCAAACTTGTCTAGCAGCGCCTCTATGTGTTCTTGTGTCAATTTAATCATCTGTTTGATATTCCATACCTAAAATACAAATATATACATCTACATGTAATTACAAAAGATAGTCAAAAATGTATCTTAAATAACTAGAAAACATGAACTTGCTTATCTTGCAAGTAAACATAGTTTTTACTTAAAAGGAAAAAAAGTATAAAATCCACATTTTACTGAATTAATTATAGAGTGCACCCTGGACCCAAATGAATTATTTTGGGTTACAAAATTCAACAAACAATGAAAACACTTCAGTCTTGAAGAAGGGAGTTGGTTAAAGTATAGGGTAATGGTTACAAATTATACTTTTTAGAGAAAAAAAAATTACAGGTATGTACATATGTTCTCTTAACAGGTATGGGAGCCCAGCTCCTCAGAGGTCTTAAATGAACTCATATTTTGAGGGAAATATCTCACTAATTCACCAGTAACTACTGAGGACTAAGCCATCCCTAAAATAAATAGAAAGAAGAGTTAGATCTCCTCTAATTCTGTAATAATTCTGGAACAGAGTCTATAATCTTCACTCTCATAGCCATAAGACCAAGTTCAAGTAATAACAGCATGTAAAACAATGCAGAGAACTCTATATGGCTGCCTTCCAAATCCGTATGTAAACTCAAGACACTGGCTATAGAGGCCAAATTTTCCCTGAACTCATAAACAAATGTTTTGTTAATAGGACCTTGAAACTGTGGCCTTGCCAAGAAGCAGCAATGATAATGCAACTCTATTTAGACATCTGTCTTGAAAATAGCAAACTTAGTATACGCAGGTTAAAAGAAACAGAACACCAAACAGATATGATTTGTCTGAAGTCTAAAGGCTTTTATTTGATAAATTCATGTAATAAGATCCCGCTGGAATTAGGTGCACGTTTGGGAAGAGTATCAAAAGGAGACTTAAGACAGAATTTCAACATTACCTTTGAAAGGCATTTAGTAGGAGTACACACTACTGTATCTTTAGGATACCTAAAGCTTTTAAAACGACATACTGGTTACCCACTTCCCAAAACATGTTACATTTTAGTGAACATAAGAATCCCAGTCTGCCAGTGTGGCTGGAGACCTTCTGAGCTTTGACCCTACTAAGCTTATGGAGTTGGATTTTCAAAAGCTCTCGAGTTATTTCATAATTTTCACTGGCATTCAATGAAACTTCTATTCAAGTCATTTTAACACTTATGCAAAAATCTATCCATCTTAAGGTAAGGTTTCAATCTTAATATCCCTCCCCTACACTAACAATTCTATATATATCAAGGGTTAGGAGAAGACTCTTCTTCCAATTGACATATTGGCTTTCTGTTATAATCCCCACTATAAACCTCTTAATTTCTTCACTGGAAGTTGGACAGTTAATGACTTCATTCCTTCCTGCATGGCTATCTTCTATTTTGCATCCAGCAACCAATATTCTGAACTGCAGCTTCTTCTATAATGCTAGAGAAGTAGAAATGATAAAGGGAGACACTACATAGCAGCTGCTGAAAAGGAAGCAGGCAGCCCTTCTAAAAGGGGAGGAAACTACCTGAAAAATTCACAGAGACAAGAGGGAAAGGAATAGTGAGTACGATTTCTAGAATCCATCACCAGCTCCAGGAGTATGGGAGAAATCCCTTCACCCATAAAAAAAGCGAAGCTGAAGTCCCAGAAAGACAAAGTAGCTGTTACGTGTGTTATTACGAGCAGCAGAAAGGACACAGCAAGTCACCTACTATTCCTCTTCACCATGAATCATGAACTTGGCCTATCTGTCGGAAGGACTCTGCCAGGGAAGTCATCTTCAATTTACTTTGTTAGTAAGGAATGATAGGTACATGAATTCCTCACCCCTCTAACCCAATGGACAGGAAAAAAAATCCATTACTAGTGGACCATTAAGCAAGTTACACAGAACATCAGTAATCTGTTGATCACAGATGAGTCACAAGTATCTGTGGCATAATTCGCTCACGAAATATCTACCAACTCAATCTGGGACAACTGTTGTAGCTCTAATAATGATGCGTATTCTCTGCCTACAGTTAAGCTTTTTCTTTGTTGATAAGTATACTTGGTAGGAGTATTCTGTGGAATGCCATCCAATAAATATTCACAGAGTTTCTGATGAGCCATAATTAGCCTACCTGCTTGAATGGACCATTTTTTGGGTGTATCAGGTCACCTATACCAGGAATGTACAAAGACCAATTTTTGAAAATTAAGCTTTATACAGATACACTGCATCCCAGTCAGGAAGAATCTAAGATTACTTTAATTTGGACTGAGGGACACTCAGTTCTCTCTCAATTTCAGTTTGATCCTAAGCAAGCCAGTGCTTTGCAGAGGTTCTGAGCCACGCTTGGTTTAAGAATGACTACCACAACATAATACCCAGATAGTGTCTTTAAGCATTGTACGCACACTGCAGTTACAAATGCGGACATCAGGGCTATTCTCAAGACTTGGATCCTTTCTAAAATCTGCTGGTTATAATAACCTCTCTCTGTTAGGTTGATATGATATCATCAATAGCATCTTGTTAAGAAAGCCTCACGTCCAGACAGGGCTCAACATGACATATTGCCATGTTACCACCTATGTTGAAAAATCCAGCTTTCCAGATGCTTATTCCATACATTTCATAGACATTAGGGCTAGAAGAGACCTTGGAAGATCATCAAGTCCAGCCCCCTGCCCAAAGGGCAGGAAGTCAGCAGGGGTCATAGGATCCCAGCAAGATAGACATCCAAATGTCTCTTGAAGGTATTCAAGGCAGGTGCTTGAACTACCTCCGGCAGCAGTCTATTCCAAACTTTGGGGGCTCAGACAGGAAAGAAGTTCTTCCTTATGTCCAGCCTGAAACGGTCACGGAGGAGTTTGTGACCATTCAATCTTGTCGTCCCCATCTTTAGAATGAAGACAATTGTCCCCAATAGTACAACCAAGTGCACTGTCTCCTTACATTTATCCAAACAAAAACTAAGTCTACAAGCTCTAACGGTTCTGGAGATCATTCCATCCTGGGAGCTACGTTTTACTAGAAAAAAAATTCTATTTTTGACCCTAAAAAAAAAAAAAAAGCTATAAGACCTGCTTAAGGTTACAGAAAACATTATTGGATAAAAGAACGATTATACGATTGGACACAAACTAGGTGCAACACATTATGTGCTTACCTGTTTTCTAGAATAATCAAAACGTAAAACAACCAGAATTATTAGCACTGTCCTATAAGTAACCTATGATGCAACCAGTGATTGGGCCACATTCTCTCCACATATGTACTGGCAAAAGTAGGGAGAGCATAGCAAGTCACCGGACTCAGAAGTAGTTCAATTATTACATATTTGTCATTTGTACTTCTTCAATGAAAATTACTGCATCCTTTATATCCATAATGCATCTGTCTTTTATGCAGAAGTATAGCTAAATTAAAGAAAATATTTCTGTTTTAATTTAGATTCATAGATGTTAGGGTCGGAAGGGACCTCAATAGATCATCGAGTCCGACCCCCTGCATAAGCAGGAAAGAGTGCTGGGTCTAGATGATCCCAGCTAGATACTCATCTAACCTCCTCTTGAAGACCCCCAGGGTAGGGGAGAGCACCACCTCCCTTGGGAGCCCGTTCCAGACCTTGGCCACTCGAACAGTGAAGAAGTTCTTCCTAATGTCCAATCTAAATCTGCTCTCTGCTAGCTTGTGGCCATTGTTTCTTGTAACCCCCGGGGGCGCCTTGGTGAATAAATACTCACCAATTCCCTTCTGTGCCCCCGTGATGAACTTATAGGCAGCCACAAGGTCGCCTCTCAACCTTCTCTTGCGGAGGCTGAAAAGGTCCAGTTTCTCCAGTCTCTCCTCATAGGGCTTGGTCTGCAGGCCCTTGACCATACGAGCTGCCCTTCTCTGGACCCTCTCCAGGTTATCCGCATCCTTCTTGAAGTGTGGTGCCCAGAATTGCACGCAGTACTCCAACTGCGGTCTGACCAGCGCCCGATAGAGGGGAAGTATCACCTCTCTGGACCTATTCGTCATGCATCTGCTGATGCACGATAAAGTGCCATTGGCTTTTCTGATGGCTTCGTCACACTGCCGGCTCATGCTCATCTTGGAGTCCACTAGGACTCCAAGATCCCTTTCCACCTCTGTGCCACCCAGCAGGTCATTCCCTAGGCTGTAGGTGTGCTGGACATTTTTCCTCCCTAGGTGCAGCACTTTGCATTTCTCCTTGTTGAACTGCATCCTGTTGTTTTCTGCCCACTTGTCCAACCTATCCATGTCTGCCTGCAGCTGTTCCCTGCCCTCCGGCGTGTCCACTTCTCCCCATAGCTTTGTGTCATCTGCAAACTTGGACAGAGTACATTTGACTCCCTCGTCCAAGTCACTGATGAAGACATTAAAGAGTATCGGTCCAAGGACCGAGCCCTGCAGGACCCCACTGCCCACACCCTTCCAGGTCGAGACCGACCCATCCACCATGACTCTTTGGGTGCGACCCTCTAGCCAATTCGCCACCCACCAGACTGTGTAGTCATCCACATCACAGCCTCTTAACTTGTTCACCAGTATGGGGTGGGATACCGTATCGAAGGCCTTCCTGAAGTCCAAGTATACGACATCCACCCCTCCTCCTGTGTCCAGGAGTTTCGTAACCTGGTCATAGAAGGAGACTAGATTGGTCAGGCACGATCTGCCTGCCACAAACCCGTGCTGGTTTCCCCTCAGCATAATTTGCCCTGCCAGGCTCTCACAAATGTGAGCCTTGATAATTTTTTCAAAGACTTTACCAAGGATGGAGGTGAGACTGACTGGCCTATAGTTGCCCGGGTCCTCCTTCCTCCCCTTCTTGAAAATGGGGACCACGTTAGCCCTTTTCCAATCCTCTGGGACTTGGCCTGTGCGCCACGAGCGTTCGAATATTCCCGCCAGTGGCTCTGCAATGATGTCGGCCAGTGCCTTCAGCACCCTCGGATGGAGCTCATCCGGGCCTGCCGACTTAAAGGCATCCAGTTCTTCCAAGTGACTCTGCACCGTCTCAGGATCTATGTATGGAAGTCTGGCGCCTTGCTGCTGCCTCTCTACAACCTCAGTGAGAGACTTGTTGTGCCCCTCACTTAGGAACACTGAGGCAAAGAACTCGTTGAGGAGTTCAGCCTTGTCCCCCCTGTCTGTTACCAATTGTTTCTGCATTTAGTGGCATGGGGTCGTGTGTGTGTGTGTGTGTGTGTGTATATACACATATTTATATATTTATTATATTTTATTTTTAATTAATTTATTTTTTGCCAGGAGAAATCAGATTTTCTTAATCTGTTTGTTAGGCTATTTAAGCTAAATGCTGTAGCCCCACTAGACCATGTTGAGGGGACCAGATCTTCAATGAGAGATTTGTAGGAAACCAGTTACCTCTCCTCTGTGAAAAGAAGAGCTTTAAAGATTACATCAGCATATACAAAACAAACAACTGAAAGATCAGTTTTCCACCTTAAATATCTTGAGAATTCTATGGTGAAATTCATGTTAACAAATGACAAAGAAACATCTGACAAAGTAGGCTGTAGCCTATCAAAACTCATGACTGAATAAGTTAGTCAGAAGTGCCACACTGCCCTTCCTTCTGCCTAACTTCAGATGAATATGGTTAATTCTCTCTCTCTACCAAGGTCAACAATGCCTGGAGAAACTTAATTTTGGGATGATAATCTAATAAATACTTTAATAAGTCTCTTTTGGGTTCCAAGTTCCTTGCATGTTCCACAGAACTGTGAAAGATTGTGTAGAAATCCTACAAGTCCTGACACAAGAGTAACTGGAAGAACCATATATTAACAGGGAACAAGTGCTTTTTCAAACTCACATGCAGCATGGATATGCTCCACCATGGTTAGGACAACCTTCACAACTACCATTTATGTCATCCTTGTCCCTCTAACAATGTACTCGTTTAATCCAGGCGGACCCAAAGACTTTCGGATACATTTTAACATCTTGTTCACAAGCTTGATTGTTGTTTGTATGTATGCATGCATTAGGCCTGTGCAAAGCAGCTAGTATTCGCTTCAGATTCAGCCAAGTCAGGGAACAGTGATTTGAATCACTGTCCCAAATTGATTCAGCCGAATCTGACTCAAGATTTGGCAGCTGCCAAATGAAACAGGCCCCCCATCCCCTCCCCGCTATCCCAGCACCATCAATGGCTGCCCCACCCAGCCCCAGCATCACGGCTCTTTAAAAAAAATAAAATAAAAAGCCCAGCATTCGCTGGCTGCTGACAGGCAGGGGGAGGCAATCCCCGCTGCCCCTCACTTTATGGGGGGCTCTGCCACGAGCCCCCAGAATCCCCGACGGCAGCTATGGGCGAGTGCAGGGCCTTTTAAATTTTTTTTAAAGAGCCGGGACCCTGGGGCCAGACAGGGCCGCCATTGATGGGGCTGGGAGAGTGGGTGGAAATCAGGGGGCGTGCAGGGAATCTGGGGCAGGCAGGGGATGGGGCCTGGCAGGGGTCCCCCCATGGTCCCCCCCCCCTCCTCCAGGCCTAACCTGCCCCCTACTTACCAGCATGGAGTCACAGAATCATAGAATCAAAGAAGTAGGGTCGGAAGGGACCTTGTAGGTCTTCAAGTCCGACCCCCTGCCTGGGCAGGAGGAAAACTGGGCTCAAATGACTCCAGCCAAGTAGGCATCAAGCCTCTTCTTAAAGACCCCCCAGGGTAGGAGCCAGCACCACTTCCCTTGGAAGTTGGTACCAGATCCTAGCCACCCTAACTGTCAAGTAGTTCCTACGGATGTCTAATATAAACCTACTCTCCAACAACTTGTGGCTGTTATTCCTTGTTATCCCGGGGGGCACTAGGGGAAACAAGGTCTCCCCCAAACCCTTCTGGTCCCCGCTAGTGAGTTTACAGACTGTCACTAGGTCCCCCCTCAGCCTTCTCTTGTGAAGGCTGAACAGGTTCAGGTCCCGTAGCCTCTCATTGTAGGGTCTGCCCTGCTGTCCCCAGATCATACGGGTGGCCCTCCTCTGGACCCTCTCAATGTTGTCCACATCCCTCTTGAAGTGGGGTGCCCAGAACTGGACACAATACTCCAGCTGTGGCCTGACCAGTGTTGCGTGGAGGGGGAGGATCACCTCCTTGGCCCTACTTGAGATGCACCTGTGGATGCACAATAAGGTCTGGTTAGCCCTGCCAAACATGACCTCGCATTGTTGGCCCATGTTCATCTTGGAGTCAATAACAACTCCAAGATCCCTTTCTGCCTCCGTGCTCTCAAGAAGGGAGTTTCCCATCTTAGAAGTGTGCTGCTGGTTACTACTGCTCAAGTGCAGCACCCTGCACTTGTCAGTATTGAAACACATCCTGTTTTTGTTAGCCCACCCCTGCAACCTATTCAGGTCTTGCTGCAGTCTTTCCCTCCCTACTAGCGTGCCCACCTCACCCCAAATTTTGGTATCATCAGCAAATTTCGACAGGTTGCTTTTCACCCTGTCGTCCAAATCGCTGATAAAGAAATTGAACAGTGCGGGCCCAAGGACCGAGCCCTGGGGGACTCTGCTGCCCACTTCCCCCCACATTGAATATGACCCGTCCACCACCACCCTCTGAGTGCAACCCTTCAGCCAATTTGCAATCCATCTGACCGTGTAGGCATCAATGCCACAATCGCCTAGTTTTTTAATGAGGATGGGGTGGTCAACAGTGTCAAACGCCTTGCTGAAGTCCAGAAAGACTACATCCACGACGACACCTGCATCCAGTGCTTTGGTAACCCATACTAAAATCAATCTTCAATATACAGGGCAGATAACAGGGGTGGAAAATTGCATAGGAGAGGCTCTTCTCCCTTCTCCAAACATCTACTGACAAAAATCATTTTTCCAGGTCCAGGTCCAGCTCCCTGTGGCTCCCAATTTATTGGTCTCCTGATTCGATTCAGATTCAAAGATTCAGCAGCTGAATTGAGCCGAATCGCCTCCGAATCGAATCAGCACCCGAAGCTTCGCACAGCCCTAGTATGCATGTATGCAAGTGTTGGCAGTGGGAGAGGAAAAACATTATCCAACTGTCTTATAAGAAATACTCCATACTTGGTAACCCAAACTGTGTCTCCAATTATCAACATTAATCATATTATCCTTTCAGATGCATTTATTTACAGTTATTTCAAGAGTATTTCCTTATATTACATCAAATACCAAACTGTTTAGAGTCTGACAACAAATCATGGAAAATTACTACAGGATTTAAAAGCTACATACAACTGGATTTGGTAACAAACTGGGAGAGAAAACTACCTGTGGAACATGAAGGAAGTAGCTGTGGGAATGAGGCTGCTATACAACTACTCTGTCAAGATTTAAGTGGGGTTTGATTCCCCTTTCCAAATAGTGCTGCAATGAAGTTAACAGTCTAATGCAGCTATGGAGACAGCCAGAAGATCCAGGTTCCAGATGCAGTTACACTTATCCACTGTGGGTAGTCTTCATATGTTAGTTTTGTAAAGTAAGCAAAAAGAATTACCTACTCTAAGTCGTTATAAGGCAATGAAGACACTAAAAGAGCTTACAGCAACTCCATACAGTGAAGACCACAGTACTCAAAAACATCAATTAGCAACATTTTCAGGCAGCAGGCCAGATTCCCCTGCTGCAAGACCACCACCAGAGCTCCTGGGCTCCATGGAGGTCAGATCTGGTCTGAGGGCTGTAGAGTGCTGCTCTAAAAGGCTTGGGATATGAGATTTGGTGGCACATACTCAGGGGTAGAGTTTTACTCTGAACATGAATCAGTTTAATTTTTCAAGCAAGAAAAAAGCAACATGCAAGACCTGGTGACTATCCCCCATGTTAGATGATATTGTACCCACAATTACTGGAGGAAGGGAAAGGTCTCTCTTGCTCCATGAAAAGAAAAAGTCCTGTGCAGATTGAAATTTATAAGCTGCAGATGATTTGTGAGCGATTTATTGGCACACCAATAAAGAAAACTTCCAAAAAGGCAACGTCCCCTGCACTCATTTTCCATGGCAATTGCTCTTAATGAAGTAAGATAGCAAAGGCGATATTAATATTCCCCGATTACTTGCCACCAGTAGACCAGCAGTGCTCAATCTTTTTGCACTGTGGGCCGGATGGGCAGTTCCCACCCTGGGCACACAGGGGTAAGCCAGCATGGCCCAGCCCCAACCCTGAGCTGGGTTCCTAGGGCTTGGGAATTTGGCAGCAGAAGAGCGGTTGCAATATTAATTGCCAATACTCCCCACCACCAAATTTCCTGATCTATGGGGAACCACAAGTCGGATACCAGACCTCTGTAGGCCACATTTGAGCTGGGGGTTGAGTACTCCTGAGCTAAGCAGTTCAGTACTCATGAGTTTCCAGATGGACTTTTCCTCCATTTGTTTCTGCTCTTTTGTCCATAAGCATTTTGATAAAGGCAAAAAAAGACAATTCTTACTAGCCAATTATAGTTCTGCTTGCACCATACAAATTCACTACCCTTCCCCAGTGGAGGTTAAAGAGGAAGTAACAATAAGACACAGAGGGCTACAACTTGGTCAAAGAGTTTAAGTATCATAATATAATTGAATATACTGTTAAGTGCATGGTAATGTGTCATATTATAGCTATATTATTAGTCACCCGAAGGGTCAACTCTGATGGACTAAAGGCACTATGATAGTTTGCCAATAGGGCCGTTTTGGGTCAGGATAGAAAGAGACTATGCCCCCAGCTGATGTTATATCAGCAAAACCCCGACAGTTATCATGACAGAGAAAAGAAAGCTTCTGTCATCTTACCTAATACAATTTGGGCAGGTGGCAGTAACTATCCCTAGTACTGGAAACGGTTCTCTTAACTTAGCTAAATCAGTGTACCTCCATAATACTGACAAGCCCCAAATCTGCTAATTCATATATTTAGCTAATAGTTTGGCTCACTACCTCTGCTGTCCCCCCTCTCCTCATCATATTAGAAGATAAGTCACAAACAACATAGAAACAATCATTTTCACACAGCAAAAACAGGAACCCTACTGAAAGGGAAGAGGGCAGCTCTAATGTGAGCCTTAGTAAAATTTACATTACTGTAACTAAAGTTTGCTGCCTCTTATTTCAGGATTTATTTCATTATCAGGGCATCTGGTGACAGCTACTCAAATTTTGTTTGCAAAATGCTGTTAGCCCTCTTTGATAAATTTACAGAATCATAAGTAACAGATATTTGTAATTTACAATTTTTTCCTGTTTAATTCTAAAGGCAACTGTGGGTGCCCCCTACCAAGTTCTGCTCTTAATCTGGATGAATCTTTTGAAGTAGTTCATTTGTCACTTTTCTCCATCTTCATAACCTTATCAAACATGGGTTGCCTTGTTTGTTTTTTGACAATTATAAAAAAGAAAAAGTTTAATTAAAAAAAAAAATCAGTATGAAGACAAGGTGAAAGTTTCACCTTTGAAGCTGATATGGATACTTCTATAATCTGCAATCTCTCTTTTTCCTCCCCAGTAAGAATTTAACCAAGAATCTCAGTATTTATAATTCAAATTCACTTTCATTTCTTTACTCATATCATCCCCTATCTTCTGATATTTGCTTTGTGAAAGAACTTTCCTCTGAGTAACATCATTAGATGAGAGGTTACAGTAATTGATGACAGTCTATTAAACAGCAGTTTGTAGACAGGAATATCAACTGTAGGTATTAATAATTCTTTCATTTAGATCATTAAAAAATAATATGCTATGGCTAACTCTGCAGATATAGTTTAGCATTTGATGTCCCTTCCAGGTGCTATATTTCCTGCATTTTCATTAAACACGTTTATCCATTTGGCAGTAATTCTGTCACGGTAAGGAACAGGTAAATGCCTAGATTAAATGTTGGTGAAGACCATTTCATTCATGCTGGCTTGAACATAAACTAGTTTAAAGCTGACTAAGGAAAATTTGAAATCTCTTAATGGCTATTAAAAAAGTGACAGCAAAATTAGTCAACAAAACTAGGACATAAACACTGATCAATTTTCTTGATTTGGTTGAGAAGAGCAAAACTTACAATACAGCACTAAGAGAGCTAGCTGTCATAAAACATGTCATTTTGCTCCAAATTTAACACTGCAGAAGCTATTGTCCTATTGCCAGACTTTCAGTTCCTTCCATTTAAACTCAAATATTCATTAGAACTAGTGGACAGCCACCCAGTAAAGCAGCCACATGCACACATTTTAGAAGCATGCTCTAATCCAACAGAGCAGCCTTACTAATTACATTGGCAAGTACCCAAAAATCAACCTGAACTAATGTAGTATTCTACTTCTAGCACTCTTGCTTCCAAATTGCCAGGGCAGAGAACTATAACTATCAAAATCATTGAAGAGAAAGCTTCCAAATATCTTAAATACTGGACAACCCGAATAAAAAAAATCTAATGCAGTGATTTTGACCCAGGGTGGCACAGCACCCTGTGGTGCCACAAGGTACTTCAATGGGTGCCATGATACCTGGCCCCTATGAGGAAGTAAACTCTGGCTCTTCTGCACTCCAGGCATCATACTCCCAGGGGCAGATCCAGAGAGGGGTGCGGAGGTGTAGCTGCACTCTGCCCTTTGAATCCTGGTACAACCAAAGTTTAAAACCAACTGTATGGCAGTAACAGCAGCATTTCTATTCAGGCAGCAGTACGAAAAGAAACATTTAACCATTCATATACTGAAAGCTGGTAATACTTTACTGGTTATTGCTCAGTACAGAGCAGAGAGCATTCAAGTGGGGGGGGGGGCGGCGCGCGGGCGGGAAAGCTGCGTGGTACACCTGAAGGCAGCAGGGCAGGCAGTAGGGAAGAGTGAGAAGGAACAGAAGGGCAGGGGGAAACTAGTACATAGTATGATGGGGAAGCATCAGGGGAGTCTCTAGGGGCTCAATCCTTCTTGCTGCAGTGCAACCCTGGCCTCTTTCCTGCCACCTGCCTCAAGGCATGCATGCACAGACTGCTGGGAATGAGCCAGGCCAGGGCTCTGCAGACCCCGATGCAGCTGCTTGTAGCCTCCCTATTACCTCCCATGGCCAGCCTAGGCTCCAGGCAGACCCCTGCCACACACCACCGAGCCCAAGCCACTCACAGTAGGGAGCTGTCAAGCAGCTGCACCTCAGGGCACATGGCAGAGAAGGGGTCAGGGCTGAACTGCTACAAGAAGAATCAGGGCCCTCATGACTTTTCTGTCATACAGCCAGAGGCATGCCTGCATCTGCTGCCAGCAATAAGCCAAGCTGCGGCTCTGCAGCCCCTGGTGCAGCCACTTGCAGCACTAGCCCCCAAAAACAGCAGCAGTGGGCAAGGTGCTTTCCCAGCCTACTGCTGCTGCCAGCACTCAGGGCTGGGGCTAGCTGCAGGAAGCAGCAGCAGCAAGCCCTACCACAGCCTCATAAAACTGTGATGGCAGCAGCAGGCAAGGGGCTTTCCCAGCCTGCTGCTGCAGGCTAGAGAACAAGTGAGTACAGGCAGGGGCCAGCCCCCAGTAGATACATAGCATCAGTTAACCATTTAACCAATAACATTAGGGGAGTTTAAATGGGTACTTAATTAATCAATATTTACATCCCTAGGCAGCAGTGACTGAGCCAATTGACCTCAAGGTTTATAATCTACCCAATTCCTTCTAAATTCTTTATTTCACAGGTCTTGATGACCTTTTCTTCTTTTAAATGGTCCTGATGTTCCACTAAACAAACTAGCCTTTTTTCTGCATTTTGATCTGTTAGCTGCTCCTGGCAATGAAGCTCCTATTTCACAGCCCTGCAAACTGTTTTTTACTCTAGCTAAAAACATTATCTTAGGTGTTTGGGGTGGGGAGGGGAATTTTCAGTGAAGCACTGGATGCACTGTCAAGATGGTCAAGAAGGCTAGATTTTGTTTCACAAATCTGAAAAGTCAGGTCTGTTTAATTCTAATGACTGCAGAACCAATGAAAACATTTTTTTTTTTTTTTGCCTAGTATGTTGGGTTTTTCATACATAATAAGTGATATAGCAAATGAATGTATATACAGTGGAGTCGCATCTTACGCGGGGGTTAGGTTCTAAAGTCGGTGCGTAAGGCGACAATTGCGTATACTCAAAATCACACACAGTCCGATGAGATGCTCACACTATGAGAGGCACGCGGGAACTGAGACTGACTGAGGGAACAGCAGATTCACGTCTCCCATCTCACGCTCACTCCAGCGTATACGCTCATTGAGTGGAATGGCAGGCGGACTTGCCCGCACTATTTAAATTGTTATTTCTCTCTCTTTTTTTTTTTTTGCTGAGCACGTATAGTTGAATTAACGTAAGTTAAATGCGTGTATGATGCAACTCCACTGTACTAGTATTTTTATATTTGTTTTTATTCTGACCTTTAACTGAATAATATAGCTCTAGGCCACTGGCTTATTACTAAAGCTTGTAGTTTAGCTTTATAAAAATATGCACTGTTATACAACGTCATGATGCACTATACCATCTGCACCCCTCTTTTCAAAATCCTAAATCTGCCCATGTTTACACCTGCCAGTGTCCCAGCAGCACTCCCCACAGCCCCTCCCACCAGCTCCAGGAGCATGGGAGGAGCAGGGGAACAACTGTGCTCCATCCCTCCAACAGGCTCTGCATCAAAGCCCATGTACTCCAAGTGCCATGCTCTGCTGCGGGCAGGCAGAAAGATACTGCAGACCAGTATTTTTTTCCATCCTAGTTTCTTCTCCTATTCTTCCAATACTCTGGGAGGGGAATAATCCATCATTCAAGTCTCTAGAAGAGCAGCGGCTACGGTAGGAGCCACACGTATCACAGACAGGTACAGACTATGGGCAGGGAGGGGGCAGGCAAGGAAAGGGCAGGGCTCAGAAGCCTCCTGCCCCTACCCACCTTCACTTGACACCAGCCTCTGCACCAGCAGCCACTGTCACCCCTCTTCTACCTCCTGCAGGGGCAGCTGCCCCATTCAGGGGTCTAATGACCCTCCCCCCAATCTGCTCTGCCAACCAGCCCCTTCCAGCACTGAGCACCATGCACCACCATTACCATGTTCTCAGGGGTGCCCAGTCTGCCGCAGCCTGCCCTGCCATTCCACAAGATTCTTTTAATGGTGCTGTGGGGTTCAAGAAGGTAAGCAATGGAAGAAATGAATTAGTCTTGAAATAGGATGTTACTAAATTGAGAAAAGTTAGAGGGGTGCCTTGAGTCTAAAAAGGTCAGAAGCCACTGATCTAATCCGTTCAGCCCTCAAAGGGTACCCCACACAAACTATTATTGTGTTTTGTGAGTATATTCTGGCCTAAAGATTTCAGCAGGAAAGGGAAGGGAAAAAAAGCAAAATCAAGTGGAGTGATTCATTTATCATTTTTCATTCTTAGCTAAGAAATATTTGACACTTCCAATTAAGACTACTTAGGTTTTATATACTCTGTTTTCTTTCTTTCTACAGATTGTCATTCCATAAATCTCAAAGCACAATAACAAAACAGCGATTACCCCCTTTTTAGAGGTAAGTGAACTGACAAAGCGAAGTGAATTATTCATGACTGCAGAAAAGGCAAAACTTAACAGAACTCCAGTCTCCCAACTTCCAATCCCAGATTTTTCTACTGGACCACACTGTCTACAAGAGTACAAAAGCAACAAGGGTAGTTAATTAACATTTAGTGGAGACTACATGCTGTTTTTAAATTGTTAAGTATTTGCAACCTGCCTGGAGAGGGAGGAAGGGACAGAAAAAAATTATTTTGGAAAATAATAATGTTTTCCAGTTTGCTGTAACGCACTCTAGTCATCCTTAAAGGGTGCAAAGGACCATTTAATTTGGAGAAACTGAAAAAGAAAAGCAATGGGGGGGGTGCCCATTTTAACTAAGGTAGGAGGGATGGGGGTGTTTTGTTTGTCTGAGCCAATTACATGTTTGCCTAAGCAAACTGGAAATCTATTAGTATAGAGAATTTGGTAGAAAAAACAAATCTTGCAGCTACCCAAATGCTAGGCTGCAGAATACAGTAACTTATACTATGCTTCAAAACAATGTTAAGATAAACAAGCAGAAGAATTTTTTTTTTTTCAGTTTTACAGAGATTTGCAAGCATTATCATTTTTTTTTTATTGAAACTATCACTTTCTGGAAGATAACCCATGTTGAAAGCTGTATCAGGTTATAATTTGATTCAACCTAAAAGATGGATGCACAGATCCAAGTGATCCCCAACAGCTGATTAAGTTAAAAAAAACAAGTTAAATCTGGAAGAAAAAAAAACTTATATCTCTGTAAATTTCTACAACAATCAGAAAAGCAACAGTATGTGCCCATCCCAAACCTCCAACACATGACCCCTCTTAACCTTTTCAAAAATTCCAGCAGTCATAAAAGTAAAAAATACAACAGAATCACTGCAAACATTGTGGAAAATGAATCAAGTGCTTATTATACCTAAATGTTGATTTTGCAGAGTTTTTCAAACATAGTTAGAGAAGGAGTTTATGGAACAGAATAGGAAAATTAGGTTTATTAGTCTAACTTCTGACATGCCTAAAAACTTGTCATATACAGGGAATATTTTATATCAAGTTACCAGAAAAAACAAAAAGTCATTAAGCCCATCATCTAATGCAGTGTTTCCCAACCTTTTCCAACCCAAGGCACACTTACATTAATAACTATTTTCCACAGCACACCTGTTAAGGCATTCCCCATCATCAGAACTATTGTAGCTCACTGCCATGGCAGAGTTCTGTGGCACACCTGTTCATTTCTGATGGCACAATTTTGTGCCTTAGATCAGTGTTTCCCAACCAGTGTGCCAATGCAACCATTTAAATACTTTAAAAATAAACTTGCAGAAAACAGGTAACTCTAACAGAACAGTTTTAAATTTAACTTACTGATAACTGTGTTCAAGGGTTTCAAAATGTTGTACTTGAACTATAATCCATAGAACCTTTTCCAGATGTTAAATTCTTGTTCTAAGGAATCACTAATAATCAAACTATGCACCACTATTGACCGTACGTACAATTTCCTTTGTTAGTGAATGTATCTGCTTACTAGGTGCTGTTGGATATGTTAAAGACCGCTATAGTACATCTCTAGTAGGCTCTATAGGCATGAAGGACACTAAGCAAACAGCTCTTCTCTAACAAAGGGTATCAACTACCTAATCACAATGCATTTTCTTAAGGAATATCCTCAAACAACCATCAAAATAGTCAACTTTCACCAAAAACCTGTAAAAACTACTTTGCTTATTTTTTCAAACAAAAGCCTATGATTTTGAAGATGCAACAGTGACTGCAATGCCAGCTTATCTACTAGGGTTGAATTTGAATTCTCTCACACGCAAACCAAACCAAAACGACAAGTACTGATACAGCCTGGGAGCGAGGGGGCGGGGAACAACAATGATGAGTGGAGAGTTAGGAAGGGAGCTCTCAGATATCGTTAAGCTTAGTGGAGAGAGAGACAAGGCCATACTAAAAAAAAGTAAGGAGGGCCCATTTAACTGTGGGATCAGCCATGACAGAAGGAAACTGTTTGCACAAGAGATATACAGACTCTATATTATGAAAGGAAAGCTGTAAGCAGGAGGTGGAAACCTGGACTCCTTAATGGGCTCTGACTTCTATATCTAAAGTCAAGAGCAGGAAGGACAAAAAACTGAAGCAGGAAAATACACATATTGGTGTGTTTAGGATTTTGTCTAGATCTGCTGTTTCTTGTGCCAGCTAAAATAAAGCATTGTGTTCAGGAACACTTATGTCTGCATGTCTATGCTTCAATTATCATGTCATAAAGAATGAACTATAAATCCACAGCAGCCACAAGCTAGGGCTCTGGAAAAGTCAACAACACATCTGAGGGCACAGGAATAACAGATACATAGGCCCACTTCTGTGAAAAGTAACAAAGCTGGACCTTGGAAGTGTGCCAGAGACTGAATGAAGACACTATATAAAAGCATGCGATTGAAAGGGAGCTCCATAATGATCAAGCCCAGTCCTCTCCGCTGGCAGGCAATGACAGACTCAGAGTCCTAAAAGTTATCCGCAGAAACTCTGCTTGCATCATAAAGCATGTTACAAAGCAAAACACATCCTACCATGGTCAACAGGTAAAAAAACAGGCAAACCAGGGCACTGTTAATGTCCTGCTACTGTCATACATGCCAGAATGAGAGAGAGAGTGTGTGCGTGACCTGCATAGTATGGCACATCCATGTAGGAAAGAACATGGAGGAAGAGTAGGGCATCAGCAGTCTGTGCAGTGTGGTGAAGGGGGGCATCGCAGTGTAGCAGGTGGTCCACAAATCACTTGCCCAGGTTACATGTGGCCCATGCAGTCTCTAGCTACTCAGAAGTGGCTAGAGAGGCTAGAATTCACTAGAGAAGCCTCTAGCTTCTTCATGTGGCCTTTAGCTACTCAGACGTTGAACAGCCATGCTATAAAGCATTCAAGAAGGGAAAAAATTCTTCCTGACTCCTGCAGACAACTAGCAAAACCCTGAAACAACCTCCCATAGAGGAAGAGTATTGCAACGTGCCATTATGCTTAAGAATACATGGGTATCAACCTCACCTGGGCCCATGGGTTGCATTCAGACTGTGGTGCTTCTTAGAGGACAACCCAGTGGCAGCCCCAACCTCAAATTCCTACCTCCTCTGGGAACCCTTCACAGTTCATATCTTTGACACCCTTGGTCTAATATACTGGAGGGGATTCAAAATAGCCTGAAGTCTGCAGGGAGTTATAGCTGAACAACAGCTTTAATGAACAGTCAGTGGTAATAAGGAGACAGTTTCAATGCTGGTGTCTAGTCTTGAAATTAGACTGATGCAAACAAGAGTAGTAAAGATCAACACCATAGTAGAATACTGTTATTAAGAAGGCATCTACTACAGCACCATTATCTCTCACTAGAAGAAATAATTCTCTCAATCAAAAAATATTATTATGTAAACTTATATGTGGCAGGAAAATGTTTCAAAAGTGAAAAACATTTATCTCAAGCAGAAGTAGTACAAGCTAAATTTTCACTCAATTCAAGTTATCTTATCACTAAGGCTGGAGAGAACCTGGATATTTCATTTCATGAAGAATGACATAAATTTAGAGTTTATTCCTTCTCCAAAAGGAAACAAAACCAAAAATACTTCAATTTTCCTATGAAACCAAGTGTCCAAAAAAGACACTCTAGGAATGGTTTTAAAACAAGTCTGAAATCTGCATTCTTCCTCCCCCCTTCCCCAATAAGAATACTTAGCTAGTTTCTTAGATAAGCATTTTTGAGAATTCCTGTGTTTAACAGAAGTACAAAGAAATGAGAGTGGAAATAGCTCCAGGTATTAGAAAACGCAAAGTATCCAATGTCAACTCTCACAGTCAAAACACTGATACCTAAGCCTTTTATCCACCTAATTTACATTATATAAAAGTATATAAACCTGCTGAGATGCCAAAACTTTTGCAAAGCAAGTTTCTGGTAACACAACAAGCTGTTAAAGTAACAGACCTAACAAATCTACTGTAAGTAGCAAGAAATCCTTTTGAAACACCCAATACAAGAATATACCTGCTAATGTCTAAAAGTATTTCCAGGCTGTGTTCCAATTGCTCCTCCTCCTCAGCAAATATATTTTACATGCTGAACTTAAGTTAAAGTATAACATCCTATTTAAATGTTAGGCACATTTATGGTCGCATACAACACACATCATATATAGTACGTGAACAGGAGTGAAACCCTGTTAAGAACCAAAATAAGATATACTCCAAATGACATGAGCAATGAAATGCAAAAATTATTTAAATCTCTGTAGCCTTCCAAGGCACATTTACATGAACTATAACCTCACAACTGGGGATTGGTTTTTGTTCTGTGTTTCCACGGTGCCTAGCATAATAAGTCTTCTAGGTATTACCAAAATACAGGGTAATGGGGTTTTTTTTAGACTGTCTGTATCACCTCACAGTCACACTACTTATTTGTTATTGAGGTCACAAAAAGAGTTTCTTTCCTGGATTTATTTCCTCATTTGTATGCTATTTTAAAGTTTCTATGCATGTATGAATTAGACATGGGTAGAATTTATCATGCCCAACCATTGAGTCCAGCAGCTCTGGGTCTCTTTTGGGGAATTCCTAAGCCTCTCATTTCAATTCTCTCACCAAGTGAACTGGAGACCCTCCAGTGGCAGCTGCTGCACAGGGTCCTAACAACAGGCACCTTTATCCACCACTTTTACCTGGTGGCGTCAGTAGCCTGCCCTTTCTTCATGGAGGTGGCGGAGGAAACTCTCTTCCATGCTTTCCTGGACTGCCGTCTGTTCTGGCCACTATTTGCTGTCAACAGCACCCTCTTCGGTGCACTGGACTTGGACCTCTCCCAGATGGCATATGATTTCTCTATCCTGCACCAAGAAGCCAAAAGGAGCATGATCTGCCTGGCCAAATTCCTGCTGGACCAAGCCAAGATGACCCTGAAGAGCTGCAGAAACAAGCTTGCAGGGGCTGGCTTCAGTGATGCCCTACAAGTCTTTTATTTCCTGGTCTAGGTGCATGTTACATTTGAGATGGACACCACCTTGCAAAAATGTGAAGTAGTTTGTGTTGCACTGGACCCTCAAGGGGAAGTATTCAAGGTAGAAGACAGACAGACAGCTAGGGGAGGGGGTTTCAATCTCTGGTGACACATGCATTTCTGTTACTGACAAGTGGTTCACACTCAGCCCTGGGGGTGAAGGAGGGAAAGGCACACACTTCTGCTCTTTCACTTTCACCTTCTGGGTTTTTTTTGGTTTTGGTTTGGTTTTTTTTAAGAAAGGTTTTTAAAAAGTCAAAAGTCTCTCTCTCAAACAGCACAATGCACTTTAGAATTTGATCCTAAGCACAGGGGATCCGATTTGAATTATTTAAATAATTATGCAAATAAGCCACAATGAAAGGTATGAAGCCTTTAATCCCAGCTGCCATGCACTCCAAGTACCTCACATAGGCAACCCCTGACACACTTCACTATATCAAATGATCCCTTGCCCAAAGAAACCATCCTGCAGTGAAGCAAACTAAATTAAAAATTCTATAGTCCAAAAGCTTACCCCAGAGTTTAGTCATTTCTACTTTTCCTCCCATTGCCAACAACTCTTGTTTTTTTTTTAACCTAATCTCCCCTAAATGCACTTGCCTCCAGGATCATCAGCTCCCTGTCTCTAGGAAGTGCATATTTCATAAGCACACAACTATTTTTCAGTGTATGTATATAGCTCTGTAACAAGAGTTAAACCTGCACTATGGTTCAGATTAGAGAGACACTAGCCATTAGCTATTCTCTCTACAGTTTATCTTCTACATACTTTGTTTTATAAAAATACTTTACTTTATCAAAGTACTATATACACAACACTTCATTATGAAAGCAGTTTTTATCCCAACAATTATGGCTACAGAACCAAAAATCAAAAGCAACAACTTCAAGTTGTCTTCAGACTTAACAGTAACATAGGCATAATTTTGTTCTCAAAATCCCAAGTCTTAAAATTTGGGAAATAGATTACTGCAACTTTAACCAATGGTCTCATAATAAAGTATTATGCTTTTGCTCCAGATTACCTACTATGCTAAAATAAAAAAAACTGAAAGATTCACTTTACAAATTTATGAGAGTCAAATTCTTTTCCCTACCTATAATATGACAGGTAGGCAAAAGATGCTGGCAAATTATAAAACTGTAGAAGGAGAAGACTTTACAAAAAAGCTAGATTTTCTGTACCATTTCAGAAAGTCCAGATTTGATCCTTAAAGGGACAAGAGATGACCTTCACTTTTTTCCTGAAGCCATTCAACATGTAGAGACTAGCAAATGAAGTTGTACTTTTTTGATAGGGCTCTACGCAAGAACTTACAATTGAAACCTTCATCGTCTTTAAGAGAAAAAGATTTTTGTAGTGAAATTATTTGATGGGGAGCTCAACAGAAGCACGAGGCTACTAACTATCCTTCTGCATAGCAGACAGTTTGAGAAGGAAGAGAATAGTTTCCTATCCCATAGTGCACCAAGCCACTGTAAAGGATGTGTGCAAAGCACAAACAAAAACAGTATATGTTCTTGGTTAAATTACAATATTACAACTTTTGGATGAATGTGGTCAAGTGGAAAACAAATATTTTTTAAAACCAAGACATAACCTGAGCTAAATTAAGTACATTTATTATGAGGAAACATTGGCCATAATTATAATGTTTGTTTAGTTACTTTTTAAAACTCTTATTCTCTTAAAGCCTAGGTACAGAAGAATATTTACATCCTCTTCAGTCTATTAGATATGAAAATCTGGTTTCTACTACGCTAGCCATTCTCTAACCTAAAGCAAAGAGGTCCAAGAGCAGTTACCAGCAAATAGTTGTAATATTTATCTCTATATTTTATGATTACTATTTTTCCTCCTCATATTATTCAAAAACACAAACAGATTAAAGCTGCTATGAGTCACTTATGAGAGCTTTACTATTTTCACAACTTTTATGGTATTCAGTACTCAAACTATACTTTATAACCTCTTATCTTGTATGGAATAAAGTCTCAATTTTAACCATGCCATTAGCAAAGTTTCAACTACAGAAATTACTCTATGGTCTACTACAAAAAATAATGCTATTAAAACGAGTTAGACAAAAGTGATAAGAGGATGCATGAAGAGATTTGACTTGGAAGAAAAAAACTGACAGACAAGGGATTGAGGTTGCAACCCCAGCCCTGCCAGAGACCCATTCTATATATCTCAGTTCTCATCTCTGTACAGCATACTGTAAAAACATAGTACCTAAGGCTGTATGATACATAACCTATATCAGTGAAATACTGATATTTCTGGATAGAAGGTATTCTAAATAAATACTGAAGTGTTTTACGGGAAGAAATATGGCAACTGACTAACAAAGTAAATCTGTATTAAATAGTTCAGGACTAGAAGTAAAGTCATTAGACTGTACTACAGTGATTTAGGCATGGGTGGCCAACCTGCAGCACACATTCCAGGAGTGGCACAGGCAGCCTCTGCGCGTGGCAGGTGGCAGATAAGGGAGGGGACAGGCAGAACTGTGGTGGACAGGCAGGGACCAGGAAGCTAAGCAGCACATTGGGCAGGGGAAAGGGATCCAAGTGACACATGGGGAGGGTGTGGAGTTAATCTGCCAAATACATGGGTCCCCACTAGACTCCGGCAACCAGGCTCCTCACATACAGAAACTTTTGACGTTTTACCAAGGCATGTACTTACTGAGAACATAGGAAAAGGAAGACAAATTAAATACAGGTGGGAAGTGAATGTTCACAAGTTAAACAATATTTAACTCCGGTTATGAAGGCAACAAGTAGTTTAGACCTGAATAAGAGGCTTCACCTGGATATATCTTAACTTCCCCAAACACCCCCACTGTTATTTTTTTAACTGATTAAAAGCACTAGACTAGGATCAGGATTTATGGACTCTAAACCCAGCTGTACAACAGACCATGCATGTGACACCAGGCCACTTGCTGTGGCAGCGGTAGGAAATTTAGACCCAAGCACTCTGCCTTTCTACGCTGCCTGCAACCCCAGCTTCTCCCAATGTTTTACTGACAGCAACAATTTAAGTATCACCCTGCCAGCCAGGTGTATAGCATCTCCTTTCTTTCTTCCCAGGCTGTGAAACCATGAAAAGAAAGATGCAGGAACCAGGAAAGAGAATGCAAGTGTCCTGCCCACCAGCCCAGTGCACTTCTTTCTAACCATGTTTCCTGTTCTAGGTCAAATCAGCCAAACCATATCAATTTAAGCAGAACTCAATCGTTCCAAAAACTGTCGACTGAGCAGGCTGAGCTCCATCAGTCCGAACCCCATGTCCGGCGCTACAACCAGCGACACGACACGCGCCATCCCAGACCTATCCCCCTGGGACTTCAGATACTCCCAAAACAATTGGCAGGCAGGCATCCTATGTGCAGGCCCAAGCCCAGAGGTCTTGGGGTGCAGATGCCCCCAGATACTCCAGGTGAGCATCCTCCACCTCAGACGCTTCAATCCAGGATTTCGGATACTCCCTCTGCTCCCTCAGCCCACAAGAGGCCTGCTCACCCAAGCAGCTTGTCTGGGGGCAGCAAGACACGGGGACCAAGGTCTTGTGTGCCCCCACCCGAGCACTCCCACGGAAACGTAGAAACTGAGGCTGGAAGGGGCCTCACTGACCCCAACCCCTGCTCAAAGCCAGATCAGCCCCAAGCTCACCATCCCACCCAAGGCTCTGACACTTAAAACCCCCCAAGCCTGGAGATACACCCCCCCGAGCCCCCGTACCTGTGTTCTGCCCCCCTCCTTCACAGAAAGTTCCTCCTAATGCCCAACCCCAACTTCCCCGCCGCGCCCTTCCCGGCGGCCCCAGCCCCAGGACCGCGGGCCCCCCGGGCACGGCCACCTGCTGCCCGGTGGGAGGCCCGGGCGCGACCCCTCAGAGACGCGGGCTGGGGGCCTCGGCCGGCCTCACCTCCTCGGGCACAGGCGGCTCGGCGCTGCCCCCCGCGCAGCAGGGCCCGGCGGACGACGGCTCAGGCTCCATGTCCCCGTTGAAGAGCGAGGCCCCCTCGGCGCTGCTGCCGCTGCTCAGCGCCGCCATCTTGGCTCGGAGCGCCCGGGCGCGGGAGGGAGGGGACAGGGGAGCCGGGCCGCCCCCAGCCGCGACCCGTAGCGGGAGGGGGAGGGGGCACCCGAACCAGCCTGCTCCTAGCGGCCCGCGCCACCGGCACGTCACTCCCCGCCCGTGACGTCACCCGGCAGGACCGTGGCGCCCAGTGCGCATGAGCCGCGCAACGTCATCGGGGAACACCCTGACGTCACGGCGCAGCCGCACGTCAGCCTGGGGCTGGGGGGCGCGCGGCGTTCCAGGCCCCTCCCCGCGCACGGGCTCCCCTCTGTCTCGCTAGCCCTACGCGGGAGGGCTGGCCCGGACCCTCACTGCTGCCCCAGGGAGCCTCACTGACTGATCCTCTTCCCTTTCCGCGCACCTTCCTCCTCTCTCTCCACTACAGCCCTTTCCTGCCTTACCGCCCTCCCGACATGTTAGGCTTGGGCCCAGTGCCCAGACTCACCATTGGCCTTTCTCCCCTCCCCATACATAGGTCGCTTTTCTCCCTCTGAAGACTGTTTATTCCTTTATTCCCACATGCGCCTGTCTTCCTTCACCTCCAAACTGAATCTTCTCTTGCAACTTGGCCACAGAGGCACAGCTGTCCTTCAGGGAGCCCCTAGCTGTCCTCCTACCTTTGTCCAGACTTGAGGTTCCTTTGCTATGGGGTCATTGGCAGCGCGTAGGGGGTGCATGTGTACCCCTTGAGTGGGGCAGCGCATCCCTTGCAAAAAGGCACTGCCAACGCTACCAGCGGCACCTGCAGGTGGTTGCCGCTCACCCCTCTCCACAGGCCAGGGGTACTTTGAAAGGTCTGGGGGAGTACCTGGGGTGGGGGAGGCAGGGATGGAGAACTGCCACCCCATGCTGCTGCCTCACAGGAGCAGGGACAGGTCAAGAGCAGGGCCACACGGACACTGTGCTGCCACCACTCGGCTGCTCACCATGCCCCTGCTTGGCATCCAGCCACTTGCCACCAGCCCCCAACTCGCTCAGTGACCAGCTGCTTGCCATCCCCCTCCCCGCTCTGCGTCTGGCCGCTCGCCATCCCTCCCCAGCAGTACACTTACTAAAAAGGGAGCCACTGGGGGTACGCTTATGAAAAAAGGTTGAAAACCCCTGCATCAGGTAATCACATGGAGGCAGGATTTTGAACTCTTCTGGGGCTGGGTCCCTGAAAGAGAGAACTGAGAAGGCCGAATGCTGTTACAGGAACATTGGGGAAGATTTGTACCTTACAGATAAACTAAATTAAAGATATGTATAGCACAAGCTGTCGTGGGCTGGAGCTCACTTCAGCAGCTAGCCCATTTCCCAAGAGAAAGTACAGGGCGGTTTAAAAGCAAGGCTAGTGCCTGAGGAGTCTCAGATCGTATACAAAGATCGTATACCACAAAGCAAGCAGCAGCTAAATAAAGGCTTTTAAACCTTTATACCAAACATTACATAAAAAGGAAAAGACTTCTGTCCTATTTTAGAGAGAAGGGCTGGGCTTTCCTTTGAAGTATGTAGGCCGATTTTTTTTTTGATTTTTTTTTAATAACCACTGCTATTTGGGTGCATGGTCTGAAGCACTTAACGCCTCATGTTCAAACATACCAAAGGAATGTGAACACCATTGACTTAGATAATCAGGCCCGGAAATCAGTGGGAAATTGCAGAAATATTAGTGGGCAAAATGCTGACCTTAACATTAGCTATCGAATGTTTGGGAGCAAAAGAGCTAGCTCGAAGTTTCTGGGAATGTACAATCATGACTGCAGGTATTTTCATGGGTGAAATGTACATCAATTCTGCAATTTAAGCTAATACAAGTCACGTGGGTATGAAGGTCCAGTTGTAGATGCTGTTGCAGAACAAGGGTTTAAGTATCAAATATCCAAAGAGTCTAACGTTAAGCTTACCTAGACTAACCTTGTCTTTGGCCCCTTGAGTATATCTCCTTACAGTACTGTCCTTAATTATGTAACATATGATTCTTCAATTTATACTTAAAAATATATAGTGTAGAGGTGCTGACGGTTATTAAAAGCCATATCTGAGAGGGAGAAGAACTTCTCCATCAAGAACTACATCCAGAAACATAATGATCATGAAAACTGCTTTTAAACCCAAAACAGAAACATATTGCAAGAAGCTGCACCTATCTACAATAGTTATGAAGTATATGAATGTACAATTTGAAAAACAACATTATTGGGTTAGCTAAGACATTATATCTTCATAGCTATGCATGGAAGAACAGTTTAAGGGATATACCCAACCTGAAAAAAAAATCGCATTTTTGAGAGATTTTTGTATATGTCATCATCATCATGATTAAAGCCTATGATTACTCAAGCTGAAAGGAGTCAGCAAAGCAATACAAAAATTGTTTCTTGTTTTTAGTTTGTGCATTTGACAGCTCTTCAACCCTGTTCTTCCTAACATTTATGCACATGCTTCACTTGCATATTTTAAACAAAGTTTTCTTGCGATCAGGGATCTAGTAGCTTCCTTGCTGAAGATATCCTCATGATAAATATTCAGTGGGTAACATGAAAAAAGCAAAATGCACAACAAACCAAACTCAAAGTATACTACTTAAAGGGTATTATAATCTGGAATATTTTTAATCAGTCAATTAAAAAGAAAACACAAGTTCATAAAATGGGTCAACATATAACCTTTGTCATTTTCTTCTGACTTTTGGGTGCTTAGCCATCAGCTTTTTGTATTAATGTAATTTTTGAACGTTGAACACTATTAAATCTATATAATAGATTGGGTTTTAGAAGTCACCTTTCACATTTGAGTTATTGCTTTGTAAAAACACCTGGCACTGAGTTAGACATTGGGAATGTTATAAGTGTTTAAGCAGCTGTAACAGCCACTTACTGTATGCAGTCAGCAATAGCTCTCCTACAGCTTGGAACAGTGGGACCTTTTTTATTATGAGAAGGAACTTTGGAAATGAGTCTGGCCAAATTTATTCCCTGTTCTTTTGAAGTGTCGTACAATATTTATCTACTACCTGGCCAGCCATAAAAGATATACAGAAGGTACATATTTAACATTTAAATGTATTTTAATGAGTCTGATAGACTACCTCTGTTAACAAAACACCTCCCTAATAGGGCATCATAGCATCCTCACTGACTGGATAGGATCCCATGATTCTGGGTCAGAGTTGCCCTGGAGTCCTACACCAGCTAGACAACACTGCACAGAAGAACCAAAAATCAAAACTAAGTTACTTGTCATCAAGTTACTGATTTAGTCCCTAACAACCCTATTTTGTAGCGAGACATTTGAAAAGACAGTAATCGACAATGTGGGATAAGAATCCAAAGTGTTGGCAAAGAAATGTGTGCACAGACTCTGGAAACAAAAACAGATTAAGAACTGAATGTAAGCTGAATAGACTGTTGAGAGAAATTTCCCTGTACTTGTAAGGAGATTAAAAGAAATGCAGTAGTAAATTCATATCTAGTCAAACTCCTGGGGTAGCTGATTTTAGAGAAAAACTGACTGAGCCAAGTTAATTCATGGAATAATTCCATGTATGCAGTGGAATTTGTGTCAGAGAAGCTTTTGGCTCAAAAGTGCAAAACAGTCATAAAAATTTATAGGGTATTTTCTCACAAACAGTTTACAGTGAGGATATCAATCTAGCAGGAATTATAGCAATCTGTAATTTGGTGAAATACATTTTCCTGTGCCTCTGATAATCCCACATCCTTTGTTCCTGTGCATTCAAATTGATCAGGAGGTTTGCATTCTCACAGAGCATGTTAGTCATGCTATGTTATTATTATTTACACCGTGTAGCACCTTACTGGCTGCAAGTCTGAGCCTTCATGCTGCCAAATGAGAACCAAAGTGAGGAACAGAGCCAAAATTTACCACCCAATACATATGATGTGGACAAGGATTTTTGTTGGCTTGTTTTTCTTTTTAACTAGAAGAGAATTGAATGCTCTGTGATGATTGGGCAGGGAGAGAGGCAGAAATCTACTATTCATACTGCACCTCCTTGTTGTCTAGGAAGGTCCATATTTAGTGAGGAATTTAATTTACATTTAATTCCATTTTACATAGTGTAATTTTTGGTCTCAGCTTAAATCTATAAAGAAGATCTATCAATGTCAAAGCTAACTGCTTTTTGGTGATGTGTAATTCTGGTCCTTGATACCCCAACACAGTTTGAGGAGGCTATTAAACTACTTTTTGTTATTACTTCTGTTCATTATTAACATGCAAAACCCGTGACCTAGAGGTAAAGGACTCTTTTCTATTACCAAATCCTTAAACCACCTAGACTAGTTATTCTCAGCCAGGGTTCTTCTGTGGTACCCTTGGGTGCCTTGAGATCCTTTGAGGAGTGCCACAGGAGGTATCAGGAGATAAGCAGATAAGGGCAGGCTCAGGCTCTCCCTGCCTAACTGCTCCCCCGCTCTACTGTTCAGCCCCTTTGCAGGGATGCAAGTGCTGCAATTAATTAGTTTTTGAAACTAGGTGCCACTCAATTCATAAAAGGTTGAAGGGGTGCCTCGAATCTAAAAGTTTGAGACCCACTAACCTAGACCACTAGTTGATTTATTCTTAGAAAGTAGTATAGTTAGTGTAATTTGTATTTTGGCAAGTAACTCAGATTTGTAAATACAATCAACACCCCCCGCCAAAAAAAAAAAAAACCATCAAAAACCCCCAAAGTCACTTCCTATGGAGTTTCCAGCTATGTAGCATTTTGCGGGGGGACAGGGGGTTGGAATTCTAAATTTTGCCTAAATTCTGATCAGACAACTAATGTGGTTAAATCATTGAAGGGAAAGACACTCATCTTTCAGGTTACCCAACAGAAGATTTTGTTGATCAAAGTAACACATGCTTTTTAAGAGAAAATGTTGTACCTTGTCAGTAGAAAATGAGAGAGTTAGTTGACAGTCTAAGCCAATGTAGAAATTTGAAGACATGACTACCCTTTCCCAGATAAATCAGTTTGCATCGATGTTATGCTCAGAAGAAACTAGTGTCCAGTGGTGTGCAAAATCTGTCTAATCAAATTAGAGTGGGTTTGAGTTGTTGCCATTTCTGTTTCAGAGAAAAGAGCGTCCTTAACGAAAAAAAAAATCAAAACAAGTCCTACGGCACATTTTCAGTTTATCCAAATGGTTAATTCAAGGCTAAAGCTACTGGACTATGCCTACTAGCTTGTTAATAGGTACAGAACATTTACATCCTCTTCTGTCTAGTAGATATGAAAATATGGTTTCTACTATGCTAGTCATCCACAGCCCCAGATTTGTAAGGTGTTTCTGCAAATCTACCAGAACCTTATCTTTGTTTTTAGATACCAAAATACCTTGGAAAATATGGTCTCTCTTGCCAAATCCTGATCATCTTGTTCACACAGTGAAATTCAGTCATTTTAAGAGGAACAATAATTGTCCCAAGCATTGAAGCATTTGCATTTGATCTGGACATGTATAAAAATGCAGGCCCAAATTATCTACCGCAATAAAATAAGTACAGATAAACCTCTTAAAATATATTTAAAAGCATACATCATTAGTTCATACAATAAAATAGAGCTAAAATATGTAACTTGATTTACCCATCCTCCAGGGCAACTAGCACTGTTTATATGTCATATTCAATTCTGAATCCTGACTGGGAGGAATCCAGGATGTTGATGAAACAGAGATACAATTGATGGCAGCTTGCCGTTACCTTCTTTGTAATCTTTCCCAGAAAATTTGAGGCAGGGCAATAGCTAGCCTGCTGACTGGAATCCAACACCAAGCATTGTCCAGAACAAAGTGTACTTAATTAAAGTTGCATACTCTCCAAGAAAAATGAGGTGAAAATAACAGTTGAGGAGGGAGCATGTGGCCTCATTCATGCATTGTAGGACACGCATCTTTTGAAGCTTTCAGGAGTTCCCTATCCTAAATGCTCCAGTGTTAGACCAAGGGGAAAATGTGGGTGCTTCCATCTTTTTTGTTATTGTACAAACCTCTGATGCTTTATACCATCTGGAAACAGAGTTAGATGGGGATTCAGATTTGCAGCTGAACAGTGCTTCTCTAAGTCCTCATCCCAATTTCTGCTTTTCATTCTTCCTCAACATGCACAAAATTGTTATCTATTTCAGTGATTCTCAACCCATCTGGCCCCATTGGCTGGATGAGTGGCACAAAGCTGGTCTGCAGGCTGGATCCTACACATGGGGTTACCCCATGAGCCTGATCCTGCCTGGAGTTGATCCGCAGGTATGATTTGGTGTACTGGCCTGGCCTGACCCCATGCACCAGCCCAACCCTGCACATTGGATCCATCTGTAAAGCAACCCTGTGTACCAGATGTGGCTGCTGCATGATGCCACGCACCAGCATAATCCTGTGCACGGGGCCATGTCATCTGGGTTGCAAGGCTCCCCATGGGTCCATACATTTGGCTGTAGGAACCATGGCAATTAACACTGCCACAGCTCCCATACTGCCAAATATCCAGATGCTTAGGAAGCCCCACAGGGTGGATAAAACAGCTCTGGATGCTGGATCTGGCCCATGGGCCATAAGTTGAGCACCACTGATTTGGTTCATTTATGCCTTACACAAGGACTTGATGCTCCTCCCATTCAAGCCAGTGGAACAGCCTCAATAGTTTTCATGGGAGAGAAACAAGCATCAAATGCTTAAACAGGCATTTTTACACATGCTTTGGGAGGCACAGGTGGGGGGGGGGCACTTTAATTAGCGAGTGAGAGCTTTGAATTAAAAGCGCCCAAGCATCACATTTATCAGTGTCCCCCCATGTTGAAAAATGGTGGCATGGTGCTTTGAACTAAAGCTCATCAAACAAGATTTAGTTCAAAGTGCTCTGCCACCATTTTTTGACACAGGGACACTAATACACGTGACACCAGAGTCTGCTGGAGCTTGTTTATTTCCGTGCTCCAGCAGACTCGATCAATCAAGTCTGCTCCAATGCACTGGATTTCCAGTGCATTGAAGCTGGCTCCCTGCATGTGTATAGGAGCCCACAGAGAGCAATGTATAACCCAAGTGATTTAACATGTCATAAACATTATATAAAATTATCATGAATAAAATGGCACTAGATCATAAAAGTTGTATTTTCCCCCAAATTAAGTAGAATGTCTCTCCTTCATCCTTCAGTGACTTTGCAAGACTGCACATCAGAGCCACAGCTTTCTGAGATTTCCCTCTAGTAGTCATAGGTTTATGAAGTAGAAGAGTAAATCTTAAAAATGACACCTCTGCATCTCTGGATTTAAATATGTCAAAATTCTCTATGTATAATAGAGTCTATCTTTAAAAATAAATTGGAATTTTAGTTTCCCCATTTTTAATTAAATACAAAAATATGAGTCCACACATTTCTTAATTCATGTACTATACCTCCTTTTCTTAAGGAATGGCGATCTAGGTGATGCCCTTTAAAAAACACACACACACACAAAAAAATGTATCAGTTTGGGACTGGCATAAGGAGTGTTTTTCTCATTCACAAGCTTTTCACTTGACTCAGATGAAAATAAATTTGCAGGAACATTTCTATAAAACATTCTTCTAGAATACAGCTCACACATTTAAGTTGACCTTTAGAAGACAATAGCTCAAGCTTCTTCTTTTGGATGCAGAACACACATAGGGGAGGGTTTTGGCATATCAAAAGACAGTCAGGTCAGGACATGTGTCTCATGAAGGGGACTGGGTTTAGTGCAAGGGTGCTCAACCCCCAGCCCATGGGCCAAATCTGGCTCATGAAGCTAAGGCATCCAGCTCATGGGGCTTCCCGCAAGTCAGGAAATTTGGCAGCAGGGAAGCAGTGGCAATTAATACTGCCACTCCTTCCCTGCTGCCAAATTCCCAAGCCTCACATGGCAGTTCAGATCCAGGCCATATCCCCTTCCCTTTACACAGCCAGATTGGGGCTGGGCTATGTCCCCTTCCTCCAAATAGCCCGATTAGGATCGTGCTGCAGCCCCGATCTCTGGGCAGCCAGGTTGGGTTGGGCTAAGCTCCCCCCGCTCATCTCAGGATCAGGGCTGAACTGCACCTGCCCCCTCCATATGACCAGATTCAGCTCACAGACTGGATCTGGCCTGAGGATGGACTGGGAACCACCCATCCAGCCTGTTGGGCAAAAAAGCTGAGTGCCACTGGTTTAGGGAATATGTAGCTACTAACTTTATGGGAATTCAATTCTCTCCTTCCCATGCTCTGCATAACTAACCTATTGATAATGACGGCTCCAGTGATGACAGACTTAATCTGTCAATAAACTGAGCCCCAACATGCTACCTCCTACCCCCACTTGCCTTCTTAAATCCCTGCTTAATAGTATATATAAGACAGTGAGAAGGCCCCACACACTGTTGTACAGTTAGAACATTAGAAGACATCATCCCAACCCGGCTAAACAAAGCTGTGGCTGGTCCTGCCTTGATCAGGAGGTTGGACTAGATGACCTCCTGGGGTCCCTTTCAACCCTAATTTTCTATGATTCTGATAGGGCTGACGTAACAAGGTCCATTCATAGGAACCGCTGGTTTCCAGAATCACTGTTAAGCTAGTAAAGGGAGAGGCAGTTAGAGAAAGGGGAGACAGGGACTGGATAAAAAGTTAAGTGACAAGGGAACATAGCAGAAATAGGAGCAATGAGAAAATCAGGTAGAATCATTCTTCAAGGAAAATTAGATGCTGTAGAAAATTGAAAGAGAAGGAGACACAGAAGGGGACTAGTCTGTTCTGGTGATTTAATATAGTCAGCATAGGTATTCCTGTTAATTTGGGATTTTTGGTCATTCTCCTCAGAGCTTTAACTTGGTCAGTTCTTTAATATGTGTTTTTTTTTTTATTTTAGTCTCAATATTGATAAACTTTATTAGCTTTAAGTACCAAATGGTTGTGAATTGCTATTACCATACTTAGTTTCATAGTGCTTAGGGTCAGAAGGGACCTAAACAGATCATTAGGTCCAGCCCCCTGCCCCGAGCAGGAGCGAGTGCCAGGGTCATAACACCCCAGCCAAATATCTGTCCAGCCTCCTCTTGAAGACCCCCACCATGGTAGGAGAGAGCACCACTTCACTCAGGAGTCCATTTCAGAGCCTGGCAGCTCTGACTGTAAAGTAATATCTCCTGATGTCCAGCCTGAACCTTCTCTCTAACAATTTGTGGTCGTTATTCCTAGTAACCCCGGGTGGTGTCTGGCGGAACAGAGCCTCCCCCAATCCCGCTGGTCCCTCCTGGTGAGTTTCTAAATGGCCACCAGATCCCCTCTCAGCCTTCTCTTGTGGAGGCTGAATAGATTCAGGCCCTTCAGCCTCTCTTCATAGGGCCTGCCCCGTGCCCCTTGGCCCTCCTCTGGACCTTCTCAATGCTAGCCACATCTCTCTTGAAGTGCGGTGCCCAGAACTGGATGCAGTACTCCAACTGTGGCCTGACTAGCGCCGCATAGAGAGGAAAGATCACCTCCCTGGACCTGCTTCTGATGCATCTGTAGATACATGACAAGGTGCAGTTAGCCTTACTGACCGCTTCCTCGCATTGGTGGCTCATGTTCATCCTGGAGTCAACAATGACTCCAAGATCCCTTTCTGCCACCGTGTTGACAAGAAGGGTGTTCCCAAGCCTATAGGTGTGTTGCTGGTTCCTTCTTCCTAGATGCAGCACCTTGCACTTTTCTGCACTGAATTCCATGCTGTTCTCATCCACCCACCTCTGCAACCTGTCTAAGTCTAGCTGGATTCTGTCCCTCCCCTCCAGCATGCCCACCTTGCCCCACAACTTAGTGTCATCAGCGAATCTGAACAGCGTGCATTCCACACCCACATCCAGATTGCTGATAAAGATGTTGAACAGTGCAGGCCCCAGGACCGAGCCCTGGGGGACTCCACTGCCCACATCCCTCCAGGTCGAAAGTGACCCATCCACCACCACTCTCAGGGTGTGACCATCTAGCCAATTTGCCACCCATCTGACTGTGTAGGCATCAATGCCGCAGTCACCTAGTTTTTGTTGAGAGAATGTGGTGGGAAGCCATGTCAAATGCCTTCTTAAAGTCCAGGATGATGACATTCACCTCAGTGCCCTCGTCCAGGGACTTTGTGACCTGATTATAAAAGGAAACCAAATTAGTCAGGCAGGACCTGCCCTCAATGAACCCATGTTGGTTGCCTCTGAGCATTACCTCCCCTGCTAGGCCTTGCAGATGTGCTCCTTGATGATTTTCTCAAAGGTCTTCCCAAAGACCAAGGTAAGACTGACCGGCCTATAGTTGCCGGGGTCCTCCTTTCTCCCCTTCTTGTAAATGGGGACCACATTGGCCCTTTTCCAATCCTCTGGTACCTGGCCAGTGCCCCATGAGCACTCATAGAGCTGCTATGACCCCTGCCAATTCCCTCAGCACCCTCTGGTGAAAAGCATCTAGACCTACTGATTTAAACACATCCAGCCCCTCTAGAAGTTCCCTAACTAGGTCATCCCTGACCCTAGGCATGGTGGTGCCTCCCCTGGGTCCTTCTGTAATCTTAGTGGGGGAAATGTCCCGGTCCCTGTCCAGGAATATGGAGGCAAAGAATCTGTTAAAGAGGTCAGCTTTTTCACTTGTGAATAGTTTGTGAAGCTTCTACTTTGAATAGTTATATTTCATAATCTATAAAGATCTAAGTAGAGCACAGTTTAGGACTTACCAGGCTCCAGAAAGGGGAATTGTAAGGATTCTGTGTGAAGTACTTACCTTATTATTCAGTCATTTCATATCCTGTGTTTAGAATTTTCTTTCACAGCTCCTAGGCTTGCTTTTCCTGTCATACAGGAGTTTTGTTGAGCTTTGCTTCAGGCACCAGCACCTACTGTAATCTGATTCCTCAACACTTTGAAGATAGGGAGGTAACTCCTTGCATCTCTGATCTAATATTAACACTTTAGCAAATGAATACACCTGCTCAGTCAGTTTATGTTTTCAGTGTTTAGCTTCCTTACGGAGCAGCAAAAGCCCGCTAGGGATTGCATTGGCTTGGAGTAAGGAAACTTTGAGATAAAGAAGAGGCTAAATTAATAAAATGGATCAAATGTAGAAACTATAGCTTTTGTGCAGGACAGTGAAAAAAAATGTGTTGACAAATCAGCATGCATTGATGCGAGCCCTTGCTGTAGGAACGATTGGGGATATTATTTTCTGCCAATCTCTGCTGTCACAACCAGCGGATTTTTGCAGTCATTATGTGGCTGTCAGAGGCACATTAGAATTACCTAGTAATTTCTGTGAGAGGAGAGTGGCCATTTGCTGCCCACTTCACTGTCTTGCTGGTCTTCCCTGCCCATCTTCATTGTTTCAATTTTATGTTCCTCTGAGGTAGAAAAGTATCATGTGACAATAGTATAAAACACCAGGACGAGCATTGCTTCCTTAAAAGAATGAACAAGGAGCTTTATTAGATGGCAGAGTGAGCATTTAATTACTTTAATAAAGCATCTGATCTCGGTAGCTACTTTTATGCCTGTTGCTCTCTTTCTGCTTCACTGCTGAGCTTCCACCTGAAAGTTTTGCTAACCCCTACTCTGTCCAGCTTCCTGCTATCCATAGAGATTTTCACGGGAAGAGCCGCTGTCCTTTCACCATCCAGCTAGTCCCAAGCCTTCAATGGCTGATCATTAACCCTGCTTTTTATAAGCAGTGGCTGGAAAGCTCACTCCTGATGAGGGTTTTTTTCCTGTGCTGGCAAATCCCTTGCACAGAAGGGTACAGATTCCCCAGTACAGAGGAAACTTGTCTAGAAGGTGAAGCATGTTTGTGCCAGGGGGTTTCCACAGCAAGCAAGGATATTTTCAGCCCATGGAAATCACGTTCCCTGCCAAGGTGTAGCTTTTTTGAAATCTTTACCCTGAAGCATACTACCTCTATACCTCCTCTTACCTACTTCATGCCCTTCCAAGTCTCACTGATCCTTCACTTTCCAGCAGACATTCCCCAACATAAAGCCCTAGCTACAGCTTGTCCACATAGGCATTTGCAGTTGGGGGTGGAAGTGGGGTTGGGGATGTGGGTGTCTATGAATTTTGGGCTAAGAGATTCATCATAATCGTATTTAAGCTTAGCTGGTGATTTTAATATCTATTTTTCTTCAGTGATGAACCATCACTGATGGTATATTTTCTTTTTAATAAAATCCTACATTGTAATGTATGAGTACTGAAGGCGTTAAGACCACAACAAATAGACCAGGGGTCAGCAACATTTTTGAGCTGAGTGCCGAAAACACCTACAACCTTGACTTGTAAGATATTGGTATGCCAGGTGTGGGCTGCGGGGGAGCCATGAGGGCACCTATCCTTTTGACAGCATGGCCCTGGCTCCTTCTTCACCATCCTCCCCAAGGCATTCATGCCAAGCAAAATGCCTTTGTGTACCACAATCTGGCAACCATGCCGGGAGTTACTATAGACCAACTGAGGTAAAAAACTTGCACATATTTAATTTGTCCTAAGAAGCAACCTGCTTAACTAGCAAGTGAGAATCGGGCAACTCACTGAAACATGCTACAGTTATCACTCCCTTGAGCGTCTGAGAATTTTAATGATGCCAAGGACCACAGGCAACATTTCTGGTACCGTGTTCAACCTCAAAGTCTTTTGATGCTGTAAGTTGCTGAAAGGCTTTACTTATAACTCAAGACCTCTGGATATGGACGTTCTTTTTTAAATCTGATGCGACTTCTCCCTCCAGAAGACAACAATTAGTTTCAATAAAAGAACACAATCCCAGATACAAACTGCTTGGGAAATCCTACAGGGATCCTTCCTAGATGGCATATTTATTGCTCTTTTATATACATCTTTTGCACGTCTTGTAAATATTCTAATACTGCTCTGTCCTCAGAAGGCATGATTACTTATCAAAGACAGAGCTTTCCCTTGGTGGACTTTTGGATCACCTGCTAGTTTGATTTTGACTGAATAGAGAGGGGTACTTTTTACTAGTGCTTATGTCATTGCAAGGCAACAGGGCAATACCTTGGTAATATCCTAATGTATAATGATTAAGAATAGCAAAAACAAAAGAGTTAGGGAGAGTTACTTTCCTGCAGTACATAGTGGCTGTATGATTCCCAATGGCTTGTTTGCTATTCTGTATTTAATTTTTTTTTTTTTAAATGTTTGTGAGAGTTCAGTGCTTATGAAAAGTCTGAAAGCTGATTTTACTTAGCCAGGCACAGAAAAGCCAAAGAGTGCTAACACAAGCTGCCCCTTACACCTCAGCTGGTAGGGACTGAAGTCAACTTTGGCCATTTTCAAGGGGCCTAGGCCAAGCTGCAGAAGTGTGGCTAAAGCAGAAGTCCCCAAAGCCTGGTTCTGAGTGACTATATAATAACTTCTGCAGATGTGACAACCAATTTGGTCAGCAAAGTAAATGAAGTAATCAACTTCCAGGTGCACCAGTAATGAGATCCAATTAAACAGAGCACAAGGCCTGAAAGGAGAAATTATAAAGGAAGACCTTAAATATTCCAGGTATACTATACCATAACTTTATCTTAAAATGTTAGTAGTAGTGATTGATGTAACCAATTGTATTACATACTGTTTTGCTGTAATAGATATATTTTTGTTAATTTCTCAGATAAGTTGTAGAAACAAACCAGCTTTGTCAGTGCAGATGGTAAACTAAGGTGGGGAGAAAGAAGGGCAGTGGCAAGCAGCATTCCATGGTGGTGAAAGAAAGAGATAAGAAACTTTCCATTCTTCTTTCCCAAGGACATAAATCCCAACTAATTGACACCTCCCAATTCCATAAAAGATCCAGTCCAAACAAGTTTCAGTGAAACAAATGCAAGAGTGAAACAAAAGGCAGACAAGTTTCTTTGGGTAAATGCGATATCTTTTATTAGACCAACTAAATAGTTGGAAAAATGGTTCTTTGCAAGTTTTCAAGCACAAACACCCTTCTTCAGGCATAGGGAGAGTCTGTTGGTATTTTGTGTGCACTCCTGGGTAGAATAGAAGCCAATATGCAAAATACAGGTCTGTGAAAATGCAAATGTGTGGCAGTGAAGATCAGAGAGGATGGGTAACAGTAGGTGTGAGACAGGTAGGTGGGGAGCAGGAGGAAGAGGAGAAAGTTGACCTGGTGATAGAATGTAGCTAGTAAAATGTAGAGAGGTTACCTGGGGCTATTAGATGGCAGACAAGTTATGTGTCATAAATCTGATGTCTATATTTTGTCCATGATTGTTTGTATCCAGTAGATTTATGAAGTTTGTAGGGTTATCCATGAAAGATGTTTTTTTAAATTCCCTTTGAGGGTTAGAGTTGAGAGATTGGGAAAGAGAGGTTGTCTGTGAGAAGTGTGCACCCATATTTAATTGGGTATTTTTGTCTTTGATAGATTTTTGGTGTGCATTCATTTTGGTGCAGTTTTTGTTTGGTTTATCCTACATATTTGCCATCAGGGCATTTACATTTCTGGAGGTACATGTGTAAGATCCAGGAATGGTGATAGTTCTGTTGTGGGGTATGGTTACTGAAGGAATGATGGAGATGTGGTGGCAGGTTTTACATGTCTTGTCCTCGCATGGTCTGGATCCATTCAGTGTGTTTTGGGCCATAGGAAGTTTGCTTCTGGTGATAAGGTTGGCAAGGTTTGGTGCTTGTTTAAAGGCCAAGATGGGTGGCTCTTTAAGAATTGGGTCTCCTTCTTCTATGGGTTGCAATTGTTTGAGGATTTTCCATATAGTTTCCAGGGAAAGATGGTATATCATAACTGATGGTGTGAAATTCATGGGGGTTTTCTTTTTGTACTGCAGGAATTCTTCACGTGCTTTCCAGGTGGCTCTTTCAAAAGTACGATCTGTCTCTCTCGAGTGTCCTTGTCGAGTGAAAACCCTTTTTAGGTTTATGAGGTGACAATCATGGGTTTTCTTCTCAGTGCAAATTCAGTGATATCGGAGGGCTTGGATGTAGATTACAGCTTTCTTGGTGTGTTTAGGGCGATTGCTGGTTCTGTGTAGATACGTATGTTAGTCTGTGAGTTTCTTGTATACGGTGGTTTGTATTTTATATTCATGGAAATTGATCATAGTGTCTTAAAAGCAAATGTTGGTGCTGGAGTATTTAAGAGAGAGTCTGATAGCAGGATGATGATTATTTGTGATGGAATTCAATCAGAGGTTGCAGGTTTGCAGTACAAATTATGAACAGCAGCTATATCTCTTAGGTATAGCATGGATTTGATGGTGCAGTTCTGGAGGAAGTCTTCTTCCAGGTGGCCCATAAAAAGTTTGGCATATTGTGCAGCCATTTTGGTCCTCATAGCTGTACCCATGGTCTAAAAGAAGTGTTCATTATTAAAAGTGAACTTGTGTCTGAGGTTGAAGTATGAAACAAGGAAATTTAAATAAAACCAATCAGAGAACATTTATTAGATTAGAATAAGCCATCTAGAAATTTGGAGAACTCAGCATATTCAAGAAGACCTGCTGCCAGTCTGTGCGCCACATTTCTCCCCACTCTTGAGCCTCCCCAGCCCATACAGGTAAGGCTCTACATTGTGCTGTCATGGGTAGCCAGATAGACCTTTGGACGAGTGTGTGTGCGCGCGCACACACACACACACACACACACACACACACACACAGGAATAAAAAGCCAGACTGTCAATCTGTCTCTTGCCTCTTTTGTCAGTACCCAACCTTCAAGTTTATCTGCAATTCAGGTATTAGGACTACCACTTGTGAAAAAGGACAGTTTAGCATCTGGTATGCAAGAGAATGTATTAGCCCAACCTGTAATAGTATTACTGTGATATGGACATCTATTTACAAATAACTGGACCAAGAAAAGCCTACTCACTTTAGGAGAACATGATCACTGTTGACCTGAGTGAGTTCTTTACTGGAAATAGGAAGAGTCAATGTTTCATTACAAGTCTCCCTGAAATGTCTATATATTTGTGTTTTTTTATCTGATACACCAGCTGGGCAGTTGCACTTTAAAATGTAACCTAAGACAATCTGTAGTGCAGTGGAGAATTCAGTAGTATACTTAAGAAAATTCTTGAATCCATCGATATTTGGTGAGACACTTAAGCACATGCTTACAATTAAGCATGTGCTTAAGTATTTGCTAAAGCAAGACCTCAAAAGGATCAAAGGTCTCTCCAAATAGAGCAGCCCATAAAGCTACTGAGGTCAAGACATACTAGTTTTTGCAGTCAATGGCACAGAGTGGAATGATGCGAATAGCATCACATATAGTTGCCTTTGCCTTCCCATCCTGAATGATCACATGCCATTTTACAGCCGTCTTGACCAAGGATAGCCTTTGGTACAAGTCCAGAATGGAACTCTCTCACACACGTCTAGAGCTGCAGTAAAAGATCTTAACTACTTTGCCACCATGCTCCATCCTCAGATAAATTAGCCTAGGCCCAAGCACATGTACAAAGATATTCCAAGGAGTGCAGCCCTTATTTACTCCACTTAGTTTAGGCCCTTGAATATGAAGCCTGACTTAAGACAATGATTGTTTAAAAACCTTGGCCTGAGGGAACTTATGATTTTTTATCCAAGCAAGAGTTGTAATGAAAATCTATATAGACTGTGTGGATTCAGTTTTAAGTTGCTTGCAATAAAGCTCTGATGTAAAGAGTACTACTTGCAGCATGAGGTTTCTTAGATCAGGTACATTCTGCTTCTAATACCATCAGAAGGTCTAGTTACTAAAAAAAAAAAAAAGCCCGTAACGCAAACATCAAACCAGAATGAAATAGGACAGGGGTGTTCAACCTTTTTGAATGCGGGGCCGAATCATGAACTTTTTAAAATCACCCAGTGGGCCAGCAAGCCACATTCAAAGCCCTCACAGAAAGCGGTATCGCATCACCCCCCCAAAAACAAAAGTACAGTGTTTATTTTAGTTTCCCATCGCAGCACCTCGGGCCTCAGAAAACAGCTTGGAGGGCTGCATGTTGGACAAGCCTGGAATAGGACATATCTAATGAGTGCCATTAGATATTTACAGATGGCTTTACGAGCACTGGAGTAAAGTACTTTCATTTGTAGACAGAAAACACTATAATGCAGGGGTTGTCAACCAGGGGGTACTTGCGGAGGCCCCAGGTGGTACGTGGCGGCAGCACGGAGAAGCGGGGGTACTTGGGAAGGCATGGCATCTGGGGGAGGCCATCCAGCACTCCGCCACCGCCACATGCTGCTTCTCTGTGCCCAAGTACCCCCACCTTGCATCCAGCTGCCAGAGGACCCCTCCCTGCCTTCCCCACTTGTCGATCAGCTGCCAGGGGACCTCCCCCCCTGCACACCTAGAAGGGGTAGTCCAGGAGGGGTATCCATCCGAAGCAGTACATTCTTTAAAAAAAAGTTGAAAACCTTTGCTATAGTGGAGATAAGATACCCTTTCTTAGCCATTGGCGAGATTTGTTTTTACAATCCTAGAAGTTAGAGAACAGACCTTTTATATCCAGTCTCTCTCACCCTTCTGCCAGTGAAGGGATATAAAAATATAGCATAGGGAAAAACATGTTCTCCAAGTGTAGCTTTGAATGGTTCAGTCAACGGAGGTGTAATCCATTGCAGTCTATCACAATGGAGGGAGAGATTAAGAAAGACGTCTTATTGTCTCCTTTAGGACCCCCAAACTCCCAGGAGCTACTAAAAAAAAAAAAAGCTGATCCTTGGGATCTTGTCCAAGATGTACCTACCTAGCTTAATTCTTGCTTGTAAGTCATGTAACCAATTTTATTTTAATTTGCACTACTCTCTCTTGCCTAAATAAATCTTGTGTTTAATTAGTCTTTTTAATTGAGACTTAGACTTTTGTTTGGTCATTTAATAGAAATAATTTCCAAGGGATTAAACAAAGTTTAAACCAGTGTGTGACAGAGGGTCGTCCCAAGGCCGATTACTATGTCGGCCTGCCCACCTGTTCAGGACAGTCTACCCACCTATCTTGCCCACCATGCCTTTTGATGTAATTAATAAGTTGTTTCTAGGTGGGAGGCTGTCCCTTTCATGCCTTAATACCAAGGGCATAATACACAACTCCAACCTCCCCTCATCGTGTCCCAAGTCTCGCAGGTGTTATTATTGTTATCAACTCTATGCACCCCCTTGGTGCCAAGCCCTCTGGCTCCCCTGTCCCTGTACCACCCACTCACTCAGACACCAAGATCTCCGGTTCCTGGCTTTCTGCGTCTCTCTCGCTGGCATCCGCTGTGCAACTGTCCCTGGTGTCCGACTCTCCGCGCCTCTCTCCAATGTCTGGCTTGGGTGCCTGGCTCCGCGCCTCTCCTCGGGCGCTCTCCCTGTGTCCCTCAGGCATCTCTCTATGCCTGACACTAGATTCTACTTAAATCACATGCCCCTTTCCCCAGGCACTAATGAGGTCTCCAAACCTCCCCTTATAGCCTCATCCCCGTCCTCTGTGTAAACCATAACAAAAACATAAACCCCTGGGCTACAACTGAAACACTAGCAACATCAATAATCCCTTTTAAAGGGACAAACTTCCACCCTCAGGCAATGTACCCCTAGCCTAGGTACCTGGGAGACTCCCTGGAGTCTTGCAGCACTTTAGTAGTAAAACAGGCAGCACCAGATCTCAGGTAGCTTCCTCGTGCAGGAGCTCCTTCCCTAGCAGTTGCCAGAGAGAGAGTGTGTGCCTGTTAGATACAGTCTGGGCTTATGTTCTGAAACCCTGCCTCCTTCCAGCCATGTGATGTCTGCAGGTGCTGCTCAATTACCCCCTTAGGTTGTTACCCCGTTAACCCACAGCTGGGGAGCTCTGCTTAGCCTGCAGAGCTCCCTGGCCAGGCTACTTCAGCTTTAAAGGAGCAGGCACATCTTAGTGCCTTGCTACATAGTGACTCTCAACTAGGGTGCTGTGGCACCCTAGGGTGCTTTGAGAGCCTTTCAGGGGGACTGTGGGGTGCCAGGCAATGTTAGCACTGTTAGGTATACTAACATGATTCACAAGATAAATTCCTATTTGCAATCTCTGAGTTTATGTTAACAACATTCTGCCCTGTTGTCTTCTTTCTGAATTGGTTACAACAGACGAATTGCTGTATTATTTTGTGTAGTCAAAAAACGAGTGAAAGCTAAGAGCTAGCATTTTCTGAGGGGTGCCTCGAGTCTAAAAAGGTTGAGAACTATTGATTTAACCTCTAAAAAAGGTTGCAATAGAAGGACAGTCAAGGACTGTTCCTGAGTCCAAGGACAATCTCAATCAAAAAAAAAACACAGACTAAAAAAATGCTGTCCTAGAAAGAATATTCCCAAAGCCCCAATGCAAGAGATGCATGAAAAGTGTCTAAGGCTTACAGACAGGAATCGTATTTAAGGGCAACATTCTCTCCACATTAGTTACCCTTATAGATCTTCCTTTGTGTAACATATAAATATTTTGTGTGGGACAAGTTTTTAAATTTTCCTGGGGGAAGTATCTTTTAGAAGTATACAAGTCCAATTTGTAGGCATACATGTATTTGAACTTAAGGGTTGCAAATACATTTACATTTTAAAACAGAATATTTGAAAAACAGTTTTTTCACTTATCAACACAGTCCTGAGTCATATGTCGTGGGGAGGGAACATCTCTAACACCTAAAGCAGAGTCCAGAACTTTATACAGCTTGTTTCACATGTTTCTGTTATCATCAGCTCTTGCCTGAAAAGAATCCCTCTGAAATTAAGTTTTGGAATATATATTTCATTTTAGACTAAGGTTTTCTTCTGATTACAGCCCTCAAGGCTGAGTCATTGGCACAAGTGCCGTCTCTAACATAGACAGGAAAAAATGCTATTTGCAGAGGTGGAAGCTTAACTCCACTTCCAATGGGAAATACCCTACCACTGTAGCTTAGCAAGCAGTATCCCCATTTTGAAATAAGGACACAGTAGGCATTTATAGATGTGCTCTGGGAGGTGGGGGGTGCTTTAATTAGTGACCCACACTAATTTAAAAGTGCCTGAGCGTCACGTGTACCAACATCTGCACACGGAAAAATGGCAGCAGGGAGCTTTGAACTAACTCATAGAACAATCTTTAGTTGCAAGTCTGTCCCCCTCCCACCATTTTTTAGCATGGGAATGCTGATACACATGACACTGGAGGCTGCTGGAGCACATTAATTTCCATGCTCCAGCAGACACAATTAATCAAATCTGGTCTAATGCACTGGATTTACAGCATGTTGGAGCAGCCTTGCTGCATGTCTAGAGGAGCTTGGTAAGACTAAAGGCCTTGTTTCATGTTAATTTTGGGCAGCTCCTGGAGCTCTTAACCTCTGGTTTCTCTGCACATTAACACCTTTAAGTGGCTTATAGCACGTTATGCCGCTTGAAGTTATGCCACTCCAGGGCAGGATTATCTCGATTCACGTAACGCAGCATCTGTTCCGTTAAGGTGTGGCCACAACCCACAGATATGCCACTCAGGTTGAAGGTATGACTGCAAGCTAGCACTAAGCTGATTAACATTTGTGCAGCTTGCAGCATAAAGTGTAACAAGTCCCTTTAAGTGAATTCCCTAAACACAAACACAGCAATTCACAGCAATCTGTGCAATCTGTGGTGAAACCACAGATGTATTCCAGATCTATGTATGAACACCCAGTCCTGTGCACTAACAGAGTCAAACCCTCCCTTCCACCTTAGTGTAAATGACTTCACACAATGACATGTCCAGATTTTAAAACACCATTTACAAACTTGTTTTCTGAAAAACTGTTCCTGCCTTCTGCCTGGCCTCACATTAACATAGCTAACTAACTCCTCTCCGAAGATCCCAATTCATATGGGCCTTGATTCAGTAAAACATCTCTCGTCAGACCATTGGTTATATTTCTAAGTCAATACTACAGAATATGGAGTCTTCACCAGGGGTTAGTGTGCAGGGCCATGGGAGGATGAGGAATGTTAATTTTTTAGTCACTAGATGGGAGAGGGTGCTGAATTTCTCTTTTATTGTAACATGGAGTTGATGTTGTGGAAACTGTTGAGAGCCACTACCCCAGAGGAAAGCTTTTGGGAAAGGTATGCAAAACCTGACATTTCTTGTACGCATATTGACAATTCATTAAAACACATGGTTCTGCTTCAAAATTTCTTCCCCTGTCTCCTTTGTGTTTTGTATTGCTGAGCAATTAATCTATATGATATTGAAAACCAAAACCAGGTTAATTATTCATGTTGGTTTCATACCTACTTGCTTCTCAAAATCATCATTAGCATCTTGTTTCTCTTTTCCTTTATGTCTTTGTATATGCCACTGTTAGCATCTTCCAAAAGTATATTCCATGGCGATACTAGGAGGGACTGTTTCTGTTAGTTCCAAAGGTAATTTTTCTATGCCTGAATCTTCTCAGAAAATAAGAATCATGGTCAAACCTTGCAAACCTGGGTACATAAAATTACACTGCAAAATCCAGTTTAGGCACCTAAATATAGGCAGCCTGCATTCCTAGGTTTGGAGCATTTGCAGCTCTTATCCATTACAGGAAGAGGTGTCAATGCTCAACCTTCCTAAAACTCAGGAGTTTTGATCTTTAGGTTTGATCTACATAGCTTTGTGAGCCTTAATTTAGTCATATACATAAAATATATTCATCCCACATACCAAAAACAATTACAAGAGTATCCTTGTCTAAATACATGTTTACATACTTTGTTGGATTGGGACCGTGGGTTCACTTCATTTTGCTCTCTAGCATGTTTTAAAATGCTAGGGCTGCAAAAGCCTCAGGGGAACACTCAAAATCAAAATAAAATCTTGTTTATAGCAACTAAAAAGAAGAAAAAATCCTGAAACAACTCTTCAACTTGCATTTGCTTCATTTGCCAAGCTGTGACCTGAGGTTGGACTGGATACTCATTTGTATAACAGAGTCAAAATTTGAAGGAATAGGTCAAGTAATATTAGGGCCAGGATTAAATTCTTAAGAGTCAGGGAACACAATTCCCAGAAAACCTTCTGAATCTTATACCCATATTCTGTATAACAAAAAAAAGAACCTATTTGAGTTACTTATGCTAATAAAAGGCACCATAAAATAAGGATAAAAATAAACATCAGGCAGAAACATATGTACTGTAATAGACACTACAGGTGCACAGGGATTCTTAGGGAATCTAAGGATCCAAGTCAGAGGAGTACTGTGGAAACAGATACAGGAAAAAAAGCTGGGTCTAAAAGGTTGCCACAGTACTCCAGGAAAAGGCACCAGGAGGTAAAGAGGGAAAAGGCCAGGAAACAGCATGCTTAAATGTACAGAGAACCAGGGGGAAGCATCAGCAGAAGGAGCATGTGTAGGTATGCTTCTAGGGTTGCCATCGCCACAAAGGGGAAGGACAAAGAGAAAGCAAATAAATGAAGGGTAAGATGACATATAGTTACTTGTACTGGTAACACTGCAGAAACCTTGCTATGCAGGTATGCTGAAAGCTGGTAAATTAGAATACATCTCCTTTTGAAGTAATACCATACACTTCCACAAATCGTCAAACATTATCTGATCCCTTTTAGAGTAAAATATTTAAAAGAACATTTCATTAAGCAGGTACCAATTCTCGAAAACAATTTAGAAGTAATTGTATGGGAAAGGTATCATCTGTACATAATTTTAATCAGACAATACAAGGAAAGTTCTGTGGGCAAGCAGCGGACAAGGAAGTACCCCCAGTGCAGAATGCAAACCATTTGGATTTAAATTTAAATAAATCCAACCACCAAGGTAAAAGGCAGGTTGCTTGAGGTGGTCTGTCGTAAATACGATATTCCAAAAATGTGGCAAGGAAGAGGAGCTGAAAGCATTCTTCTTTCTAAATATGTACAAAAAACACTGATATCAATGTAAGAACATAAAATGTATTAGTGAATGAATAAGGAAAAAAAAATCTAGTGTATGGAAAAAACTGAAGAGCCAAAGAAACTGGAGCTGAAAGCAGATGTGTATATCAAAAAATTAAGAGTCTTTTAAAATTATTATTATTTATTATTTAGCTCAGGTAGAAAAGGGAAAATGAAACCCATTGTTATTCTCATGTGCTGGAACATACACAACAGTTCCTATACATGAAATTATTAGCAAAATATGAGCCCAAATAAAACTGAGGCTATAGATCTAGTTAAGAGAGTTCAATTCCGAGTTAAATAGCTGACAAGCAGATAACTATACCCCCACACCCAACTCCGTGGAAGCTCCCATCTTAACTTGCATGTAAAACCCCTCTACATGGAACGGTGGGCCTGGGGGGGGGGGGAGGGGTTGTCTCCCATCTCTAACATCTACAAGTCCTCTGGTGCATTGCCAGGGTGGCACTACTTCTTTTTGATGGACCTCTTTCCTTCTCCTTTCATGGGCTTTCCTTTCCCACGGAGCTTTCTCAGTCGTTTCATCTCTTCTTGAAAGTCTGCATGTTCATCTCTAGATGAAAAGAACAGAAAGACTAAATTTAGCTCCATTCCCAGTAATGTCTCATAGGTAGCTTGATGTGTAGGATTCTTTTATTTTTGGCCTATAATGAGAAGACAACTTTTCTAGCGAACAAAACCTATACCGAATCCAATGATAGCATACGCAATGTTATTGTTAGCAATGTAAGTTTTAAACAGAATAATTTAAGAGATTTTTTTCTGGTATTTATGGAATTAATAAGGTTGCCCTTTTCAGTGACAAACAGTATACATATTTCTTACACTGCATTTATTGATCTCTTGTGCCCAAATTCAAAGTAAAATACAAAATCAACAAGAGACAAGACTCAGAATTCCCACCTTCCAAGCTAGCTCAGCAATCTAGTGACAGCACACTGGATGGCTGTGCTGGGGAATCAAGTTCAGGGCATGAGCTCCTGAGAAGTGACATGCTTGGCTGCAGTAACTTTGCTTTACAACAGGGGTTTCAAAGCATCCAGCCTGTGGAGCCATGTCATCCAACTTGCACACTTTTGCCCCATCCCTGGCTACAGTGGGGGAACTTCTGCTGGTGCTGAAGCTGCAAGAAGCCCTGTCACTGTGGCTACAGCCAGCACAGGTACGGTGGTAGGGCTTTTCCCCACAGTACCACTGGAGCTGCCAGTGCCCCAACTCTCATGGAGGCACTGGCTGTTGCCATGGGAAACCCTGCCACCACAAACATGGGACTCTGGCTGCAGTGGTGGAGCTTCTGCCCATGGTACTGTGGGGACTGGAGCTACCATGGCCAGAGCTTCTGCCCATGATAACACTGGGCCTGGCAGCACCCTGGCTCTAACCAAGGTGTTTGCTGCTGCTATAGGAAGCCCTGTCAGGGCTCTGGCCACTGTGATGGGGCTTGCATCTGCAGTGCTGCTGGGGCTGGAGCTTTTACCACAGGAAGATCTGCCTCACTGGAAGTCCCTGGCTGCTGTGAGCGCTGGGGTGCACTCCACATATATCTGAAAAGCTGGGAATGAGTCTCCCCAGCAGATCTGAGTTTGACACCTGCTTTGCAGTTGCACATTGAAGTCACCTGCAAACAACGATTATGTTCACAAAGAGGGTCTTAATAGAACAGAATAAAAAAAGGAAAAAAAGATGAAGGGGGTGAACAGGGCAGGCAGTGCCTCCTACGGGACCCAGTAGATAAGTGCTACTCTATCTCCCATCCAAATATACTGTAGCAATGATGAGGGTATGAACATTTTACAGTAGCACCTTGGAATTGTTTACAATAGCAGTGCAAAAAATCTTAGACACCTCTTAAAAAGCTCAAGAATTACTCTTAGGCTGCCCTGATCTCTCTCCACCTGTTTCTGTGGCCTGCCAAGCACTTGTTTTTCAACAGCATATGTGAATCCACCCACCCCAGAACCTCCAAGCGGAGATCAGTCAAACCATGGGTGTCAAAATCATCTGGCCTGATAGGGCTGCACAGGCCATATCTTTGACACCCCTGAGATAAACAAAATGTTCAGGCAAGGAGAGAATGCAGTTAGGCCTCTTTTGATCTCTTCCTCCTAACTGTCAAAGTTTAGGTGTTGAAGAAAACAAACACAGAGTAAAAGTTGTTCAGTCCACTGGCATGCTGTTCTACTTCACAGCACCTTGGAAAAGCAGGATGATCTATAACTTCTCCCCAAATTGTATTCTGCAAGCATGGCACACACTAATCATGATGGCCAGATCATTATCTTTCCTATTGACAAGCTCTTCCCTTTCTCAGCTGCTAGGATAAGCAATGTGTCACACACTGACATGGAATTGCTTGTCAATCACGAACCCGCTGCCCTGGGAACTTGTTCCAGAAATGTTTCTGGTCACCTCAATACAAAAATCTTTACAAACAACTAGACATATTTTACTCTTCCTCTCTCCATCCTAAGTAGAGTAATGAAGTACATATTTCTGTACTGATTGTCTTCTGCACTAACCCTTCTGAATGCTTCTTAAACAAATCCAATAACACCCATACTCCCCACTCCTCAGTCCATTCTCCCCATTACACACACCTGTAGAGACCGAGAAAACGAATTTGCTTCATTAGCCCAGAATAGCTGTAGTGAGGAGGATACCAATCAAAGACTTCTTTCTTTTTGCCAACGGGCTGCTCACTGAATAGCTTCACTACTTTCATGGACTTGTTGCTTGTGGGTGACACAACTTCTCCAAATATCCGGGCACTCAGGCGGACCATTTGCAAGGCATAATTGGAAAGATTGGACATCTTTCAGCAAAGAACAGACACACGTGTGTATATGCACCTCCCTAAGAAGGAAAAGAAAAACAAACAGTCTTTAGAGATGGTCCAGGATCCCATGCATTTGCCTATGATTCCACCCTCTGCCCCCAGAGTCACATTTACAATGCAGGGTGCAAACAGCATCATACACCAGCTTGCATTGCCATTCATAACACACCTTGCCACTCCAAACATCATAAAACCAGGACTGATGGCATGACAGCCAAAACCTGTTAAATACCACTTCTGACTACACATGCTTGAGGTTTGGCATTCCTGCTCTGTGCAAAGTCACACTATATACCAAGTATGTCTACACTAAAGTCACTGATCTGTCAACTATATAGCAGAGATCTAAGCTAGTTTTGCACTAGGTAGCTGGTGTTCTGCTAGCAGTCTACCTTTGATGGCAGGAAGCTTAGAGCAAGCTGCAATTCCCACCCACTAAGGAAGGTAAATACTTGGGTAAGTAGTCCATGCAGATCTTCACAATGTAATGACACCTGCCGCTAGTGGCATGCCAACCAATTACTTTAAAACAAGTTGTGGTACACTGACTACAGTGTAGATATATCCAGTTAGTAGCTTTTTGTGGGTGATATGGAAAAGACAGGCATTAAATAAGTATGGAGACTCAGTCCTAAAACAGACCCTTCCTGGTCAGACGGGTCAAATAGAACATGAGTTAAATTATCTCTTCCCGCCCTCTCATTCCTTCTCATGAAGGAAGCGGATAAAAAAGGAGAAAAGACCAACATTTTATATGGAGACTTATTTCAGTTTCCTTTGTCTAGCAAAACAACCAAGTAGGACAATTAACTTCTAGTTCTTCAAGTTGTCAAATCAAGTGATTCTATTTTATTTTTCCCTTTATCTCATCTTGTGTTACCTTCTTTTCTGCCATTTTTCTATCTGCATTTTAGTTTGGGGAACCTCCTCTTTTTTGTTTATAGGGAGAGGACTCCAGTTTCTCTTTCCCAGAAAAAAAAAGCTTCCCTCCAAACAAGCAGACTCCCTCCAAAAGACCCTTATACTGTCCCTCTAGCCAGTCAGATGAAGTCTAACAGTAAGATACTCTCCCTTTATATTTTTTTGTTCCTTGACCATCTCCTTTCCTTTCTTTTTTCTTCTCATTTTAAAACTGCTTTTCTTCACAGAATGGCACCAATGCTGCTACTACTGTTCACCAAACACAAGCTACAATTCTTCATAGTTTTATTTTACATACTGTAGTCAATGGGAAAGCAGCTTCACAAGATACAAATGAGGGAGGCAGGGATAGAATAAAAGAAAAAAAACAAAACCCTTATTTGTCAGTCCTTCTCTGTCTTCAGTAACAGGCAGCTGCTTTGGCACTCTCATTTATAGCTGTTTCCCCAAAATGAACAAGAGCAGATATGCTGAACAGAATTCAGTATGCTTGCCTCTGTTGTTCCAGGCAGTTCCTCTGGGGAGGCATACATAAAGAGCATAGTACAAGCCCCCGCTATGGGATATTCTCCAAGGGTATTTTAGAAATACATCTTATGCTGTCAGTGGGTAAGACCTGGGATTCTACGTCTCACAATGCCTTTAAGCCCCATTGGCTGTGCATGGTGTACCTGTTTGAATGAGGAAGGACTTACAGTTTTAGGAACCGTTGGCTTAAAAACAATATTTAAACATCTGTTTTTTTGGGAATTGGCTTATAGGTATAGATATATGCATTATAAAGGGGTCAAGATGGGCAGCAGGGGTTAACTGGATTTCTAAAGAGATTGGGAGACGCGCACACAGCTTCTCATGGCCCTGAAAACAGACAGGCTATCTAACACAACAAGGCCAATGGATGGACACAACCTGACAATTAAAGGGGGCATGCCATAACACGAGATCACAGCTTTCAAGGCAGACAGGTTGTCTTACACAACAAGGACACACAGTCTGGGAACCAAAGAAGTATGTACCATCCTGTTCCATAACACAAGATAAGTGACACCAGCAACAAGGTCCCTGAAAGCAAGGGGGTCTAAGTCCCGGTTTTGGGGGAACAGACTATTAAGAGAAGGTCCAGAAGGCTACGTGGATGTGTGATCATAGAGAAACAACCAATCAGAGATAGCCATGGATGAAGAGTCATCAAGGGGGAAGGAGAATACAAAAGCAGAGACTTGAGATTAACAAAGGGTCCCTTCCCTTTGTCCCGTCCCTCCCCGAGAAGGGTCCCTATCCCTGTCACCTGGGAAAGGTCCCCGAGGCCACCATGGACCAAAGGCATACCAGTAGCCCATCTCATGCGCCCCACTGGAGTGGGGGCTGTGAGCCTCGGCATCCCACCTCCAGACTGCTGACACCTAAGAGAGAGAGCCTCAGAATGGAGCCTGCATCCTGGCCAGGTGCACTTTGACTCTGATAACAGCCCTATGATTGGTAGATATAGAATTGCTCAATTGTTTGTATTGCTTTTCTGTTATCACTCCATATCAATAAATTCGCCTATCATCAACTGGCAGGTGTTGTGGTCGGCCTGAGGGTTGTGCCCCCCTTGAACAAAGGTATAAGGGCTGGGTTCCTAAAATTTACTGTCAGCAGGAACATGAAATTGGTTTCTTTCATGAGTACTAGATTAACTTCAAAAGTTTAAAATCCTTGTTTTTCTCTTAAAAATATTGGAGAACCGTTTCCAGAAAACCACAATCAAGTCAGGAGAAGTATAAAATATTACAAAAATGTATGAAGTCAACAGTAATCAGAAAGGCATGAGCAAGTACATTTTAGTAAATTAATTGGAATCATTTTATTTAACAAAGTTAATGGAAAGAAAAAAGAATCCCATCCATGCACCACTACCACAGAAGAACTGCTATTCTATCACACTTTTTGGTTTGCCCCTGCTGGCACAGAAGTGCTAGAGACAGTAGGCAGGAAGTCAACTGAGTACACAAATAACAGAAGTGCTTGGGGTGCAAGGACAATAAAGGAGAACAATACTGGAAGGTTAATGAGGGGAGAGGGTTGGAAGCAGAGCAGTGGTCTGGTATCAAAAAAAAGCAGCTCTGGGCAGAGAACATCACTAAACTGTATTAAATCACAGCACCAATCTTTTCTGCAGGAATATCCTTAAGTCTGAGCTATAAATGCAGGACTTTGAAATGCAGCATGGAACTGCTAATCATTTTAATTTGCATCAAATCTCCATCTTGAAACATACCAATAACCCCTGCCACAATGAGGCCTCTCCAATCTCCTTTTTAATAGTTGCATTAACAATGAAATTGCTTTTACCTCCAGGATGATGCAAGACAGTAGTCTAGGGATGAGCTTTTCATTTAATAGTCCCTAATGCAATATCCTAAATATCTTAATCCAAGGTTGGAGTCTTCAGCTAATCCTCTCCAATCTAAAGATACCCTAGAGATTAGTGGGGTGAAGGCTGGAAACTCCCCCAAGTATCTGAAGGGCTATCCAGAGTCTGTCTCCTTGGTGACCTGAGCTTCTGCAAGAAGCTGCTGGAAAAACTAATAATAGGGTTTTTTGCTTATTAACAGCTGCCCTGATTTTCAAAGGTGTCGATCACTTGAAGCAAATGGGAGCTGCCATAGGATTTCTGGGCACTCAACTGGGGAGCAGGAGGGAAAAATCAATGTTTTCTTTCCTCCCTCCCATACTGACTTGTCTTTCTCTAGTTCAGGGGTGTCAAACATACAGCCCATGGAGCCATGGATACCTCATGTCAAAACGAACAAGTGAATTGGAATCCCAACATTTTTTATAGCACAGCTGTACACAGTTGGGAGAATTATACCAGCTTTTCAGACACAAACTTCCCTTCCTCACTGACACGTGAGGAAGAGCAGTCTGTACCTTGAAAGTTGGTCCAACTTTTCTCCCAGCTGGACAGCTGATGCAATACAAGATACCAGGCAAGAACCCTCAGTTGGCATACACTTCCTGGATCTCCACAGCTACAGCAACTCTTCAACCCCACTGCCAGTCAGCAGATCCTGTTGTGCTTCTGAAAATCAGTAGCGAAACAGCGACAGCCATAATGGTCCAGAAAATATGCAAGAGGCAAGGATGTCTTATGGTAATATCTTTTATTGGACCACCTACGTGGTTGGGACAACATCAGACATGAATGCAAGACATTCTTTGTCAGGTCTCCACCTGCTCCAGCATGGCTACAGCATCACTCTTACGCTGCCCTCACATGGAAGAAATCAAAATTTGCTGCTTACAATGGAAAATCCACACCCTAAAGGAAGGAAACCTGATGAAGAAGGTCTAGCATGGGAAAACTTGTCTCACGCTCTCCCAACTATGCAGGTGCTCCAATAAAAGATGCTGCCTTTCTGAAGGTCTGAATGAGACTAACTCAGGGTTCCTCAGTCCCCGCCCCGCACCCAGACCAGGTCCCCCCCTGGCAATCATGTCATCTGGGCCACAGGGGTCCTCATGGGTCTGAAATTACAACGGCAGGGGAGCAGTAGCAAATGTGCAGACCTAGAGGGAGCGCTGCGGGGCAGAGAGTGAGATCCGGAGTGCTACAGGCCCGATCCTGGCACGGCTACATCACACTCACACGCATGCACACACTTAACAAAACTCACGCTGGAGAAAAATGAAACGACTTGCCCCAAGGTGACCCAAACCTCCAGGGCAACTTCCCTCTCCCCCAGCCGCAGCAGGACTGCAGGCGCCGCTCCCCTCGTCTGACTGCCCCCCAGGAGCACTCAGCACAGGCTCCCTCCCCCTCAGCCCCGCTCTCCCCTTTGCTCCCAGCCTCCCCCAGCCTATAAAGCCCCCTCCCCCTCAGCCGCTCCGCGAGCCCTCACCTCGCCCCCCGCCGCAGCCCGCTCACCTGCCCGGTCCGGCCCGGGTCGGGCCGCCGCCCACAGAAACGCCTCTGGCTGTCAAGCGGCCGGGCGGTGCGTGGCTGCTGAGGTCACACAGCGCCCCAACCGCCCCCGAAGGCCGAGGTCACTGCGCGCATGCGTGCCCGGAAGCCTCCATCTTGCGGCCGGCTGTGGGTGACGTCAGTGTACGTTGTGGCCGGGTGCAGTAGGGGCGCCGCTGGCGGGTTGCTTCCCGCCGGGAGGTCGCGGGTGGGGGGGTGCTGCTCCCCCGGGCCGGCTCAGTGTTGCCAGGGGGACGATAATTTCAACCTGCGCACGCTGTACGCTCAGAAATAATCAAAGTGTTCAAAATGTGGGATCATTTTTGAGGCGGTTCATTGATACAGCATATGCAACGCCCAAGTCGTTCTCGGGGGTTGTAACTGGCTTTTGGGCCTGCTGGTAGCACTTACTTATGACTGCTTGCCTCAAAAGAAAGAAACACTTGTGCGTACTCACTGGCACGTTACAGTGAGCAATATGAAGTAAATAAGAAGATGGTCTGTTTGGGTGTAGGTTGTGGCCATGTTGGTCTAAGGACATAGGCAGACAAGGTTCTTTGGGTAAATCCAATATCTTTTATTAGTCCAGCTCAAAAGAATTGGAAAGATTCTTCTTTGCAAGCTTTCGGGTACAAATACCCGTCGTCAGGCTGAGGAAGCATCTGCAGTTGGCGGGTGCTCCTGGATGGAATGAAGGTTTATTTGCAGGCTTATTGGCACATTGTGTCAGGGTACGATAGTTTTTCAGCAAACACGGTAAGTGAGCTTCCAAAATGATGGTTTCATATTTGAGACCTGGCAATGTTGGGCAGGCTCCAGCATGCCCAGCCAGTCCCTTGGTGCCTGGGCCAGCCTGCACCCCTCTGTAACCCCAAGTGACGTAGGCAGTAAGCAGGACATGCTGGGCCACAGTCTTCATGGGACCAGCTGGGGCAGGGATGCTGTGGCACCCTGGGCACCTCCAGAGCCTTTCTGAGGTGTGGCGCAGCAGGAGTGCTGGGAGGAGTGTCTGCGTGGCTCGCCAGGTCAACCCCAAGGGCTGAAATAAGGATGCATTGAGTTGAAACCATTCTGCCCTGTTGCTACCGTTTTGGCAGCAGAAGAATCCCTTATTTTTCTAGAGCTGAAAGAAACCAGTGGAAACTTAGAGCTGGCATTTTCCAAGGGAGATCTGGCATCAACCCAGGCCAAGAGCCACTGCACAATAGTGCTGGGGTGGGGGATGAGCTGAGCCTTCCAGCCTTTCTCTGGTCTGGGAAGGAAGCAGGTACAGCCTGGGCCAAATACTGGGAAGAGCAGTTTTGTTAGAGAAGCAACAAAGTTGTTTGTGAGCAACACAACTGGCACTGTACTTATTAGCTACCCCGCCCCTGGAGGGGGTGGTTGCCTCATGGCACCTGGGTACATAGCTAAGTGCTAATTTCTGAATTCTTCTGGAAGTATTAAATGTCCCACCAATTTTTAAAATAGATTCATTTTACTGCTTGTAAACTTGGTATGTGGACAACCACCATATTACAAAGGACAACATATCAGATACTATATTGCACAGAATGAGCTCATGTTGGCAACCGACTAGGTGACCTAATAGATATGTTCTATTTACATACAGAGTGTTTAGGCTTTTAAGGGACTGTTATATCATCTGATTTTAGGCTCCTGCTTATCACAGGCCATTAGATTCACTCAGGAATCCTTGCATATCACCCAATAAGTGGTGTTTGGCTAAAGAAAAGTTTCTTAAAATAGGGCATGTGTATTCATTCCTAGGAATAGATAGCAAAACTTTCTAGAGGGCATTGGGGAAGAAGGAACTGGAAAAGGGAAATTAAAATGGAAGAAACAGAACAGTTCTATAGTATCTCTTAGCTTGCTGCAGAGGTCATGGTGTGGCGGTAGTGACATCAAGTTATTTTCCATTATCCATATCATGGAATCATGTTATGGATAGTAAACCTGGAACCCAGCAGTGTAACACACTTAAAAAAGGGTACATGACTCGCCAAAAGTTTGGGAACTGACTGAAGCATAGCTTCTAGAAAAGGCTAACAGGTTTGGTCTGAAGATGCCAAGAGATGGGGACTCCACTGATTCTCTTGGTTGATTGTTTCAATGGTTCATCATTCTCATTGTTAAAAAATGGAGAAGCAGTCAGCTGTATTAGTTTGAGGTCAAGCAGAAAGTACAGTAGCGTGGCATTGTGTAGAGACTAACTAATGTTAAGAGGGACATCACATCTGACAACATAGGCAGTTGCCTACAAAAGCTCATATTTCTTTGAACAACTATTAAAAAAGTGTTCCTTACCTTCTATTTGAATCTGACTTCAGCTTCTAGATATTGGTTCTTGTTATAACTTTCTCTGATGGATTAAAGAGCCCATCAGTGCACAGTATTTTCTCCCTGCAGAAGTGATTGAATCACTTTTAAATCTTATTCTGATAGACTAAACAGATTCAGCTCTTTAGGTCTCTCCCTATAAGTTGTTTTCTCCAGGCCTTAAATAATTTTTATGGTTCTCCTGTGCTCCTCAATTTTTCCATCTCCCTTTTAAAAACACAGACATGAAAACTATTCCTGGTATTCCAGTAACAGTCTAATTGTGAATGTATCTACATACCAGTTTACTGCTCCTACACCTCCTTCTATTGGTTCTCTATTTATAATAAAAAAATGCATTTGCCCTTTTTGTCATAGCCTCCCAGGGAGAGTTCTTGTTGAGCTGCCTACTCATTCTGACCCCTAGAGCATTTTCACAGTTACTGCTGTTCAGGATATGGTTCTCTATTTTGTCAGTATGACCTAAATTACATATTCCTAAATATATAACATTTGGTTTGCCCTATTAGCATGTATTTTGTTTGAGTGGCTCCAAGGGAACCAAATCACTTTTTATGACTACCCTATCCTCACAGTTATTTACAATTCTGAACATCTCTGTCATCTGCAAATTTTATAAGCAGTGCATATATATTTGCTTTGTGATCACTGATGAAAATGTTGATTAGTGTTGCATCTAGTGCCAGTTCTTGTGGAAGTCCACTTGAAATAACTTGAATTGTTCAGGATAGCTCATTCCCAACTACTTTTTGAAACCTGTGAATTAGCTTGTTCTTAATCATTTTAATGTGAGCTGCTTGGGTACTATGTAGTTTTAACTTTTAATTAGAATGTCATGAAATACCAAGTCCAATACTTTACGAAAGTGTATCTTAGATTTACAGTTATCCTTTTCAGCCACATTTTTAATCCCATCAAAGAACGAGGTCAGGTTTGTTTGACAAGATCTATTTTCCATAAAACCACATTAGCTGGTATTAATTTTACTCTTCTTGTTTAGTTCTTCATTGATTAAATCCTATAGCAGCTTTTAATTACCATATTGTTTCAATTATATATTGACCCAGCATTTTTGGATTCAATTTTAGCAAAAGCAGCTTTTCCCCTGAACATCAGTAATGTTCATGAACAGGAAACATCAGTAATGGATGTTGGATGTTCCACCAATCAACTGAAAAAACAGGACTTTTTGCAGTCCGTTCCTCATTTAGAGGGTCCCGTTCCTCCACAGGAACGTCAGTAATGTTTGTGAACTGATATTGCCCTTACAATATCCCACAGGAGAACCTAATAATCAAGGGAAGGACCCAGTGGGTTAAATGCTCTAAACATATTAACATAAAACTTCACAGAAAAAAAAATCTGGTCTTATATTCTTATTGCCTACACAAAAATACTGCAAGGACAAAAGTCAGCATTGTACTTTTTGAGTTAGAAGATCATTCTCTTAATTCTAGACTCTCTGACAGTGTTTCATGGCTACGGGGGTTGTCAACCATCTATAAATGTATGCGCGGTCTGTAAAAGAAGTGGTTAAAAACCCTTGTCCATAAAGTCCATAAAAATATTTTGAAGTCTGTAAAATTTATTGGTGCTTGGCAATCCTTCTCTCTACGCTGCTGTCCACTGAGACAGAAACGTTTGGGTACTGCATGTGAGGGAAACAGGATTGCCAGGAGGCAGGTAAGGGTGGGCCTGGCTGGCAGGTAGGGTGGCCATTGGTTGTTTTATACTGAACCATCCTGTTTTTAAACTCTTTGTCCCGTGAGTGACTGGTGCCATCTTAGTCAGGGGAGGCACGTGCCCCCCCAGTGACCAGTCAGCAAAGTGGCTGCGGTGCTCCTGGAAGTGTCCACAGCGCTTCATCTGGTGCTCCCACTCCTGGACCGGTGCTTGCACCTACCTGCCCTGCCCTTCGCCTAAGCGGGGAGCAGGGCATGTCAGGGGGTGCATCAGCGCTCTCAGGGGGTGCACGTGCACCCCCTAAGCATCACCACTGCTTTGTCCCCTGTCCATTTCTAAATGAGGAACGGACTGCAAAAAGTCCTGTTTTTCAGTTCATTGGTGAAAATACATGTCGATTATTTGTCCTTACAGTTCTATTGGCTGTGCCTAGAGGTAGGGCAGTTCACATCCAGGAGGAGCAGGGTTCCCAACCAGGGAGGGAGGTGGCCTTTATGTGGTGGTCCTGCCTCTTGCTGCTGATTGTTCCTGGGACTCAGTGGCCCCACCCCTTGCTGCTAATTGGCCTGATGTATTCTGTGGATGTGTCAGTGGCCACTCTACTGGTAGGGTTTGTGTCTGAGCATGGTGGGGGGCAGGGTTTGGACTATCCCCATCCTCCAGTCCAGTTCAGCAGAGCTCCACCTTGGGGAACATACATACCCTGGGGCAGGAGAGGGTAGCATGGAGGTGGTTGTGGGGAAAAGCAGGGTGCCCTGGGGCTGGACACAGAGCTGGCTGGTATGGCCTGGGAGGCAGCAGTGCTCTGGGGATAAAGAAGACACAGGAACCCAAGTTGCCACAGAGAAAGCAGGGTGCCAGCGGGCTCTGTGTCAGAGTCTCAGCCTTCTGTCCTTCTGGGTAGAGGCTGCCCACAAAGCAGCAAGGCCTAGTTCCCACTACCCCTGTCTCTATTGCGGGGGTGGGCAAAATGTGGCTCGCCAGGCCATTCCATCCGGCCCGCGGGACCCCTAAAAAATTTAGAAAATTAATATTTATCTGCCCCTGGATGCCTGTCATACGGCTCTCGATGGCTCACCAAAACTCAGTAAGTAGCCCTCCGCCCAAAATAATTGCCCGCCCCTGCTCTATTGTGTGGGCTCCCTGCAGGGCATCCTGAGTCTGGGCATCCTCTCTTAGGGCTCTGCTTGGCAAGGGGAGCTCAGGCGCTGGCTCCTGTTGCAGCAGTCAGCTGCTGCATGCATGCCAGAGGAATGTGGCTCCTTTCCCTGGTCCATACACATCAAGATGGCTTCAGGGCAGCCTAGGAGGTAACAGAACAGCCTACAGGAATTCTGGGTTCTTTTTGCACCAGCCTCCTTAGGAACCCCCTGTGGTAAATCCTTTCTGGGGATTGGGAGGTCACACCCCTCTGTGTATTCTCTGCATGTGCATGCACTAATTCAAATTACATTACATAACATTAAGTAAAAAAAAGTCAGCAAAAAACCATAACATCAAAAATGTGAAGACTTGGTTAAAAAAAAAAAAAAAAAAAAAAAAAATTCTTGCAAACCTGCTGGCCACCTATATGGGATCTACTACACAGGTTTCCGATATAGAAGAGCCCCTGTAACAATACAGTTTTTCTCACTGTATATTACAGACAGGTGTCTATCATAAGTAACTCATCAGGTTCTTTAGTTTGATTCTGTTGTCTGTAACAGATTCCCCAAGGAACCCAAGGAGCTTCATTAGCACATTGACCTATATGTGCATTCTGGGTGATAAGCAACTCTGGAAATGGTATCTGTAGTGTAAAATGTCATCTCCCCATCTCTTTTATACATTTTATCGTTCCTAATCAAGTTATACAGAGATTTTAAACATTCTGATCAGGCAAATCTTCCCACCAGTTTCAGTCATGCCAATTATATCACATTTCTTCTCATCAATGAAAATTTCCAGATCTTGCTTGTTACCCAGACTCCTGGCACTGGTTTATGAGCAATTGAAAAATTTCTTCTAATTTTCCTTTCAATGTTGGTTGGCCTAAAAACGTACTTACTATGACAGTTCTATTTCCATTTATATTTTTGTACAGTATTATCACCATGGTATCTGATTACCTAAAATTATTCTACTCAGTTTCAAACAAGACACATTTAATGGATTAGGCTAATTTGAGAATTGCACTAACTGATGAGCCAGGCCATATTCAAACCTACTGTCTATGATCCATAATTATTTACCACGGCACTGGCTCCATTAGAACACAGTCCCATCAGAAACATCTTCCCTTCAAGAGTCCATTGCTGTTGCCTGCATTATGCAAGTATGCACATACTTAACGTTATGCACCTGCATAGACTTATTTTTGAGATTATTCAGAATCACAGAAAAATCACCGAATTGTAGAAAAACAGGCTTGTAAAGACCTCAGGAGGTCATTAGTCTAACTCACCCCAAGCCAGATTCAGACTGTGTGGGCTCCTTCTGGGCCAGACCCAGGGGACCCAGTGGCAGCTGCAGTGGTTCTGGGCACAACAGCAGGGGCCCAGGCACAGTGAGGCTAAGCAGCAGGGGCATGGGTCCAGTGGCAGTGGTGGTATGGAGGCAGTGGTGGGGGGCTGGCTACCACAGTGTGAGTGGGGGCAGTATCGACAGAGCCCTTGCTCATCCCCCTGCTGCCGATGGCCATGTTTACTGGGACCCAAGGGTCTTGAATTCTGTGTCAGGCCCTGCCCCACAACTCATGGTAGCCCACTAATAGGTCAGTGAACCAGATAAAATGGCTCTGCGAGCCATATGTTTGACACCCCTAATGTAATCCAGTCCTCAGTTCAAGGCAGAATCATCCCTCTCTAAACCATTCCAGCCAAATATTTGTCTAACCTGCTCTTTGAAACATCCAGGGTGGGAGATTCCTTAACCTCTCCAGATGCGCTGTTTCAGTGCTTAACAACTTTCATCTTTAGAAAAGTCTTTCTCATTTTCAACTAAGATTTTCCTTGTTGCAATTTGAGACCATTACCTTTTGTCCTGGCTCATGGGTAGAGAGCATAATCTGTCATCTTTATAACAACCCTTCAGGTATGTGATGTCTGTTACAAACTCCCCCCTCTCCTCTCCATGCTCAATAATATCAGATTTTCCAAGCTTTCCTTGTATGTCATGTTTTCTAGACCTCTAATAGCATTTGTTGCTCTCTGCTGGACTCTTACCAATTTGTCCATATCTTTAGTAAAGTCTAGGGTCCAAACTGAACACAGTAGTCTAGGTGAAGCCTCACCAATGCTGAATAAAGTGAAATAAATGCTTCCTGTAACATGAATTCGACACTCCTCCTAAGATAGCTCAGTATGCTATTGCCTTTTTTTGCAATGAGACCACACCATTGACTCCTATTTAGCCCGCAGTCCACTATAATCTACAGGTCTTTTTGTGCATTATTTCAGCCTAATCAGTCATTTCCCAATTTGTATTTTATACATGTGATTATTCTGTCCTAAGTGCAGAACTTGCATTTTTCCTTACCAAATTATATCTGATTAATTTCAGAAACATTTTCCAGTTTGTGAAGGTCATTTTGAATTTTAATTCTATGCTCTAAAATATTTGCAACCCCACCCATCTTAATGTCACCTAAAAATTCACTATGTTTGCACTCAGTTCCATCTTCTGAGTTATTAATTAATATATTGGATGGTATTAGACCCAGGATAGACCCTTGGGAAACTCTTCCTCCCCGTTAGACATTGAGCCACTGATGGCTACCCTTTGTGTATGATCATTCAAAATGGTTATGCGCCCACCTTACAGTAGTTTTATCTAGACTGTATTTCCTTATCTTACTGACATTCTCATGGGAGGCAGTATTGAAACTCTTGCTAAAATTGAGGAATATCATATCAATTTCTTTTCCTCATCTACTAAGCCTTTCATCTTGTCATAGAAGGAAATGAGTTTTTTTTAAGCAATACTTGCTCCTGATAAATCCAAGTTGGCTGCTCTTTATCACCTTGTTATCCTCTGGGTACTTAGATTCCTTTATGATATGCTCCAGAATCTTTCTAGGTATTAAGTGAATTAAGTTTGTACATAATATAGACCATGATTCTGCACTTATTTTTAAATCAATTGTTTCTTCTGTTAACAAAGCAGAAACAATCAAGTGTTAGTTTTGAACCAATAGGAAATTAAGAAGTTGTTTTTTTTCCCTTTTGGAACAGCACAGTATTCAGTATTGCTATTTATTTATATTTAAGCTTATTGTTATAGTAGCATACAAGAAGCCAACTCAGGCTGAGCTCTAAGAATAGTCATCAAAACCTTAATGGTTTTGTACTTGGTGCCTGGTAATTACCAGGTACAAAGCCAGGTACTTTTCACAATCTGTAAAATTTGTGGTGTTGGACTCATCATCTAAGCGTTTGCCCCTCACTTTCTAGGTCTCATCAAACAACTAAAGTCCTATTTGTTCCTAGATTTTATAGAACTAGTGGAGAGTATAACATATGAAAGATACTATTCTGCAGCATTCCTTTTGCTATCCCTGAAGTTACTCCAACAGAAAGTACATTAGGCATGTTAATCCTATTTTGGCTACCTAGCAGGCCTCTAATACAGTAGTCAACTACCTACAAAATTGTTCCCAGTGGTACACAAGTAATTACACTCCTATTTAAATAGTTCTAGTTACATTTCAAGGCCATTAAGCCCTTTGCTAATGTAAATTGGCTGGAATGGAAGATTCCCAACACCTGGGACCAGGGCCAGATTAACCCTTTAGTGGGCCCTAGGCAAACAAACTCATGGGCTTGGAGCCAGTCAAAACTCAGCGAGCCTTCCTGTGCGCGCCCCCCCCCAGTGCTGCCGCCCATGGAGAGCGGGGTTTGGAGCCACCACTAGGAAGCAGCTGCTATGGCAATGAGGCCAGGGGAGGGGAAGAGAAGGGAGGTAGACAGATGGGGCCATTTGCACCACTGCCATGGAGGGAAGGACCAGGGCTCCCCACAGCTCAGGGCCATAGGCATGTACCTAGATTGCCTATGCATTAATCCTGCCCTCCCTGAGACCATGGATAATGACATAGCACATGGGCCATTGCTTGGCTGGAGTTCAGGCACTTTATCTTCAGTTCTTCCAGTCACAGAGGGTGTCATTTTGCTTAGTTCTGTCCACCTACATTCATCAGACAAAGTTAGGGGATAGGGAATTAGAAAAAGTTCATAAAATGTGCACATCACCCGTATCTCTGACATTGGGGGTGGTCAGAACACATTATAGACCTACCTGTTTCATTAGCCTTATTTGTGCAACCTTATTATTATAGGTGTATGTGCACATTTCAGACAAATAGTCCCTGCTCCAATCAGTTTAGATCTAAATTAGACCTGACATAATAAGAAATATGCAGAGAAGGTAATGGAGGAGCTGATGGTAGGTGGTGACAGAAAAAAAGATTCTAAAAAACTGCATATTAATGAGTGCATCTTGCTAGAATTTGCTTGGCTTTTTATTTGGGGTTGTAGACAACACCTAGAATAGGGTCAGTAGCAGAAGGCTGACCAGAAGAACTGAGTCTTGAGGGGTTTGAAGGAGAATGAGTTCACAAGCACTGCAAAAGCCTGGTGGCTATTCTAGGGATGGGACCTGTTTGTGGGAGAAAGATAAAGGGACCATCAAGATGAGTAGAGCACATGCAGAACAGCAGAGCACAGAAGGGAGCACTTAATCAGGCATCAGGTAAAGGACAGGGCAAGCACTTTATGCAGTTAACCGTTTTTAATTTCAGAGAGTCACCTGTTTGGGTGATTCATGTTTTAGTTATAATTGAATGTAAAATGTAATACTTGGCTGGTAGGACTCTAACGTATGCACTTGAGGAAGTCAAAGTTCATCCAAGTGAGGGCAGTAGTACATCCATCCAAAAGTGCAATAGATCTCTCTGTGTGTAGTGTGACTCTCAAAGAAAGGAGGGTCTGTATTTATTAATTTTATTTTTGGAAGTGAGGATTTTGGGGTATTCTCCTATTACACAGCAATAAAATCCCGTCCATTATAGAGACGTTAAATATCACTAACTCAATAATTTTTCATATAGCAGGTACTTCACAGTGTGCAAGGGACATGTGTTAGGTTGTTCTACTTTAAATACTGATACAAGAGAATAAAAATAGTTTTAATTTGACTCAAGCAGAGGGTCCCTTAGGGTATGGTGTCAATTTGCATTGATTAGAATGTGTTGTCTTATCTCTAAAAAGTATTATTTCTGTTTTCTGCTTTCATTTTTTGTGGTCATGACTAACATGTGAACTTAAATTGTGCTGCCTTCTCAGGAGATTTGGGAAGTCCTGAAAACAACTAGTGATACAAATCCTACTATAGAGAACATGTTGTACTAAGACTGACAGTCTTTGGATGGGCACATTTGAGGGATACTGTAAGATTCTAAGATAATTCACCAACCTAGTGCTTTAGAAGGAACCCTACAAAGAAACTTCTTTTAAATGCTACTAGTTTGGCTGGCAAATATTGGGAACATTGCCATAAGGATTCAAGACTAGTATTGATATAAAATGAAAATATACATTATTTTATAGTGTGTGCCCATGTCTTAATATCATCACTTTCCAGGAAGCATTCTCACCTGGGGGAAGAGAGGCAGCATTCTTCATCTGTCTCTTTAGTGATGTCCTCTGACTGATGTTGGAAATGGTATTGACAGTACTGCAGATGGAACTGTCTCAGGTCTATTTTGAATGAAAGAGGAGATGGTCACAATAGCATGGGGTACATGAAGGTGAATAAAGGGAATGCAGAAAATCTCCAGTCCCCTCAGTGTTTTTCTACCAGACTGAATAAGTCATAGTCCCAATTTATGTCCTAATAAATAGTTAATATTCAATTTAAATTAAGTATTTAGAATCTAAGTAAGGGAGAGTTTTCTTGTGGTTAGATCAATGGCCCTGGGAATTAAGATTGCTGAGTTCTATTTCTGGGTCTGCTACTAACTCAGTGTATGACCCTAGGCAAGTTAGTTAACCTGTCACTTTACATCTCTGTAAAATGGGGATCATAATATTTACTTCACAGACAGATTGTAAGGAATAATTGATATTTGTTAAATGCTTTGACATCCCCAGATGAAAAATGCTGTTTTGTGTGTAAAATACTATCATTACTTAACCAAAATTTTATATTATACTCAAAAAACTTTTAAAAGGAGCAGGAACCAAAGAGTAACATTTTGGTCAGAACAAAATATTGCAAAGGAGAAGAAAGGAAACATTTAAATGACAGAGTCCACTGAAAAGCCAAAGACATAATGGAGACATCTGGCTCAATCCTGATAAAAACTCTTGCAGTTTCTATTCCATCATCCATTGCAGAACTCATCTGCAAGGGCATCCATCAAGGGTTTCCATACTGAAGAAAAACAGCTGTCATCCATATCTATGTTTGACCAAGCATAAAAAAGAAAAAAAAAGTTCCAGTGATAAAATCCCCAGGAAGGTAAGAGAAAATCTAGGATGATTGAGCTGAATCATAAACAGACCCTTTCTCTGTTCCATATGTTGTGACTGTTTTGATGTTACACAGTGGTGACTCATCTACTTTTACAGACTTACTAACCCAGTAATTCTTTTCCCAGGATGCCATGGCACCCTGGGGTGTTTTGAGATCCTTTCAAGGGTGCTCATGGGTGTCAAGCAATGTTAGCAGTGTCAGGTGTGCAAGCAAGATCCACAAGATAAATCCAGAGATTTCAAATAGGATTCTAACTTGATTTGGGCTTTCTGAGTTCTTTGCAATAGGAGAATTACTCTAGTATTTTTCTGTAGTAAAAAAAAAAGAATGAAAGCTAAGAGCTGGCATTTTCCAAGAGGTGCCTTCAGTCTAAAAAAGGTTAAGAACCACTGCACTAACCATTAACCCCATATATGCAGTTCTACAGAGGCTATTTCAGTCCTGAAGTTGAATCAAAGGTGCAGAGAGAAAAGGGATATTCTCTCCAGAGAAACTCTGGAGATCTTCTCCAGAGAAACACAGTATTCCCTCCTCACTGGCTTTCCACAGTGGGCATTTTGAACAGGTATCTTCCCAAAGTGCATTGTGATTATTGATTTTTTGCCTTCAGAGTCATTCAACTCCAAGCATCTAATGTAAAGTACCTTGAGATATTCAGAGTTTGAAAAAATACCAAAGGAAAACATTGCTTTGAAAGAGAGAGATCATGTTTAGATGTTTCTATAAATGTTTCATTTTCTAAGCCAGCTTTAGTATTGGATTGCAATTGCTAATGAAAAAGTAACTATGGTGTATAAGACAGGTTAACTACTGTTGTGATCTCCACTTAGTGTTGTCTGAGGAAGAAAAGCCATGAGAGTTGCTGACACCCTTTGGAAACCTATCCAAGGTAGCAATTCTGCTAAAATATTACAGGTTTTCGCTCCATTTTCTTCTCATTCTTCAGTATTACTAGGGAACCAATGGCAATTGCATGGAAACTAGGTCTCCTTGCTTAAGAGTTCATATCTTCCTGCTGTGTATTCCCCACCTGAAGGTATAATCCTCTCTTTGTGATATAATCACTTCCACAGCAACCAATTGTGATATCACAAACAGTATTAAAATTTCAGGTGGGAAAATAAGCTGCAGGAACAGATGAACTCTAAAGAGCCAAAGACTGCATTTTCATGCAAATACCTTTAATAATAAAGAATGAGAAAGGTGAAATACAGACATATAGGAGATAGCAACAAACTTGTTTCAAAATAGCATATTTTTTATCTCAGATGTCAGATGCTTTTATAGAGTTATTTTCCCATATTTGAGTGGATCTACTTGGCTGGGACATCCCTTGCCAACAAAAATCCAAGACTGAGGCCTCCTTTCTGAGTCATGCTCCAAAATGACAGAGGATTTTTTTTTTTTAGAGAGCATGCATTTCCAGACATGTGCTAGTTTTTAGTTTTGCTTATAGGCTTTCCTTTGAGTATTTCCTGAAATGATTATTCATGTTTCTCCCTAAATTTTGACTTAAAATAAATCCATGTCTTTCTTTTGTGACTAGCAGTAGCAACAAATTGAATTGGCAGCTGGGAGTTGGCATAGGCTTGGTACAGATGTGATGTTCTCATTCCCAAGAGACAGTGTTAGGCTACAGCTCTGTCTTTGAGTAGACTAACGTGTGGAAAACCATTGATATGATTAGTTGCCAAAAGCCGTTTTGGAAAAGAATAAAATGTCTGAAGCGCCATTAGTCACAAGCCATTTGGGGGTGTGCAGAATGATTTTACATGATACATACTGTCAGCAGTAGAGGTGCACTTTATGTATAAGACCACACATATGAACCAAAGACCGATGCATTGCAGCAAACCATTAATTATTCAAAGGGGGATGCTACCATGCTTTACTATATTTGATAATTTTGTGCTAGGTAGCTTTACGAGTAGGACTCTTATAGATATGTGCTTATCAGAGGAAGCTGAAAAATCTGAGTCTTTCTTCTGGGCCAACCCTCTTCTGCCCCAACATTTCATTTCTGCCATTCTGGGTTTTTAGTGCCATTTCTACAAGAAATGTGTTTATTTATTTCTTTTAATCAGGAAAATGGCATCTTTTCTTATAAATCTGCATGGTGCTAAGGGTTAAAAGCCATCTTTTTGTTTTTGTAGCAACAACACTTTCTGTCTTTTCTCTATTCAACCTCCTTAGTTGCAAGGCCTGTGAGTGTAACGTCTCTGGAAGGATCTAGGGGAGGAGTTAAAAGACAGGTACTGTACTCCCTGTACAAAGAGGCTTTGAACTATTGGATTATAGCCCAGTAGAGTTAGTCTGTGGGAATTAAATTGTGGAAGGAGGCTTACACAGATGCAGCAATGGCAGACTATTCAAACAGAAATACAGAAGGGAAAGCCTTCTAGTCTCATTCAGAGGAGGAAAAGTGGTAATATAGGACAGGGCAGACCACCACTCTGACTAGATAACTAGGAGGTGGCATAAAAGAGTCTGAAATAGGACCAAAGTGTTGCTCAATTGTAGAAATGCAGCTGGGTAACTTGGTTTCTTGTGAGACCAAGCACCTATGACTTGAACTTCTTGCACAGGAAGGATTTGAAAAAGCCCTGAGGGTTGAGGATAACTTGGGCCTTTGTGCTGGGCTGTCCCCTGGGAGCTTAGTTAGGAAGAACACATTTGTAGCCTTTACTGAAACCCTTTACCTGTGTAACTTGGTTACTTTCTTTAGGACAAGCTTACTTCTGTAAGAACGCTATCTGTTGGGTGTAGTTGGGAGCCCTGCCTGCCTCTTGAAGCTAGTCTGATTGACTAACTTAGCTCTGCTGGTGGGCAAGTGGGACAGGTTACCAATCATGGGAAACTTTTCCCCCAGTTTGGGTGGGAATTTGCTAGAGGACTAGTGTTTGTTGTGTCATCAGGAGGTGGGTTCCAGCCCAGTTAGTCCTTTGTGGAACAAGTGAGACTTGTTAATGCTACACCTGTGACTAGATGGTACAAGTTGCTCCCTACAGAGCAAGCTTTGTTCTTTCACACCAAGGGCTGAGCTGGCTTTCCTTGCATTTGACCCTGCTGGGGGCTATTGTGGCACTAGATGCAGGAATTGGGTAGGACTCTGCCTCTCCTATGCTTTGGCTTGTGGTAATGGGGTAGTGTGGGGAAGAAACAAAGGTCTTGACTCAAATTCAGAATGGTGAAGAATGGGTGCAGAAGAGGTTGAAATAGGAAGGAGGAGGCTTGGGTGAGGGCAGTTGATTGGAGAGTGGGGGACAATAGTTGATGTTGGGAAGGGGAGTTAGGGATAGGAATGAATTGGAGAAGGTTGCGGGTAATACGTGGAACAGGGGAGAGTGGGCGTAGGAGACCTTGGAGGGATATGGGAAGAAGCAGTGTGAGGGAGCAGTCACAGGCTGGTGAACAGAGTCATGGAGAGGAGCTGGGGTGAAGAGAATTAGGGGGATGGGAAAGGGAGGCAGGAGCTGGGGGAGAAGGGATAAGAGCACAAGGAGAACATGAGGTGTGGGTGGGACAGGTTCAGAGTTCTGTAACTGCAGATCTGCATCTCCATCTTCCTTGTCTGTCTGGCAAATAGCTTTGAAACTCCTTAGCAAAATGTTTCTCTACCCACCTGTAGTAGCTGGTCTGCAAAGAAGCTAGCAAACTTCTATAGCTAACAGTTACTTCATTAGCTCTAGTGGTAGAAGTCTGTCATGTGGATATAATGGTCCAGATTATGCTGATGATTCATATGAAATCTCAGTATAGTTTTATGCTATGATTTTTTTGTTGGTTCTTCAATGTTTAAGTTAAAAATGTACATTTTCAGTAAAACTATGTTAAAAGTATATTATGGTTTCAAAGTGAAAGCTAAGAAGCCAGCACAGGTTTGTCGTGGGTAGGTCTTGCCTGACCAATCTCATCTCCTTCTGACCAGGTGACATATCACTTGGACAAGGGAGAAGAGATTGACATCATATATCTGGACTTTAAAAAAGCCTTTGATCTGGTGTCCCATGATCTCCTCATGGAAAAATTGGCCAACTGTGGCCTCGGCTACACCACAGTCTGATGGCTGGAAAATTGGCTCCGAGGTCAGACCCAAAGAGTAGGAGTCGATGGAAGCAAAACATTATGTTGCTCCATGACCAGTGGCATCCTCCAAGGGTCTATCGTTGGGCCAGTTCTGTTTAACATTTTTACCAATGATGTAGACATTGGTGTCGTGGAAACACACACAGAGTACTTTTGGGTCAGGTCAGCAGAAGCTTTTATTCAAAAGAAACTACAGCTGTAGGGGGAGTTCCAAAGTGACATGGATTTCCCAAGCACTTGGAAGGGGTCCCCCCCAAGAGCAAAATCAGGAGGCTTATATACTTTTTAACAGTCGCTTACAACTCACGTGATCATATAGTGAAATTAGCATGAAAAGCGGCTATAATATTACTTCATTATTTCTTTGCTGTTATCAGGATGGGAATTATGGGGGAGATAGGGTTAGTTCACAAACCTCCTTTTTGCACCTGGAAATCTACTTTGTACATACTTTTTTTTCTACCTTCAAGGCCGCGGTGAGCGAAGCATTTGCAGAAGAGTTACAAAGAACAAACACTTGCCCTTATCTGTTCTACAGTACCGAGCCAGCAATTCTACACAAAGCGGTTATGTCATCTTATAACTAAAATAATCAAAGTTTAAGGCATATATTTTTTCTGATTCCACAGCCCCCCCCTTTGAGACTATTTAGTCTCACTTTAGCCTTAAATTTCTATTTTCATGAGCCCCTCTATTTCATCATGCAGCCTTTCATGTTTTCTTTCAATCTGCTCACACTTTTGTAACACCATTATGCTAGACTCTGCTGTGGGTTTTCTTGCCTTGCTAAAGCTTCCCCTGCTGGCTTTCACGCAGCAGAGGATCAGTTGCATTAAGACATAGAACATTATCAGAACTATCAAGACAAACAATATTCCATACAGGATTTTCTTGCCAAGGGCCCCGAAATCTGGGAGCCAGGAGGTTAGCCAAGACCACATTTTTTCTAGACCCCAGTCAGTATTTTCTGAGGCCACTTGATGTAGGACCCTTAACTGATTTCGGATTTTGCGAATGTCAGTTTCGATTCGCATGTCCTGATTGACATAGACACAACAGGTGGAGTTTACTAAGGCACATACTCCTCCCTGGGATACCAATAGGTAATCTAGGGCTATGCGGTGTTGCATAGTTACTTGTGAGATCTGGGAGATCTCTTTTTGCAGAGCCTGAATTGCATCCGCAGTGGCATTTCCCATAGCTTCCATTGTGGCTGAAATGTTAATTATGGCTAGTTCCAATTCTCTTACTCCAAGCCACGGTATGAAGGTTCTCACAAATCGATGGAACCCTGTGTTTCTGGTAGCTAAGGGGTTAACTGCCCTTTTCATGTGATGGTTGAAATTTTTTACTTGTTCCAGATATATTGCACTATGCATTTCGAAACCAGGGATAACACGTCCAAGAGTGCATGCCCCCACCCAATTCCAGGGCAAGATTTTATGAGCCCTGTTTCCGCAGAGCCAGTAAAGGCCTGGGGCAGAAAGGGTACTCAAATCTCGACAGTTGTTGTGCCCTATCCGGCACTTTCGATTGAGATGCATCGTATAGGACGGTCCACGTTCAGCTGCTATCCTGCTGGACCGAGATATATTACAAGAAGTAAAATTGGAGTGAATGTAAAATTCTGATCTGTTTGCAATGAGAGCAACATGAAGTTCCTTAGAAAAGTTGTAGACCATGAATCCTGTACAATTGAGAGAGGGTACGTTACCCAACAGGATTCCACTGGTGCTACTAGGGCTATAATCTAGAGTAGTTAGGCAATGAGGGTAGTGTCCTACAGGTGTGGCTTTATTATAAGCTCCGGTGTTGTTGGATCTGTAACAGAAAGGCGCCTCTACTCTTGGGGAGATTATCCAGTTAGCAGGGGCGGCCCTCAATTCTTTAGGAGCGGACCGATGGGCAGCTAACGAGTAGTGTCTAACGAAGCCGCCGTTTATTGTTCCCCATTGCTGGAGGGATATTGGTATTTCGATTATTGGGATTCCTTGGTGTAGGTGTGCTGGGCTGTGAGAGCATATCTAGCAGTCACTTTTATTTCCAGCTTGAGCCACCGCATGGGAGATCTGCAAATACAAATTTTTTTCCCACCCCCCTTGGGTGATACTGAGATATCCAAGTGTGATATATAAGGATATCAGTGCCATTTTTAGATACAGGAGGGACAAAGAATCTTAACAACAAACATAACCAGCACCAGTAAGAAAAAGAACACTACCAGCCAAACCCAGGATGGCAGCCAAAGTCTTTCTTCGTCCTCTGGGCTCAAGTTACCTAAAGGACTGATAATGTCGGCTCTTGGTCTTGATCGAGGTGGTGATCTTCCGAATGGGAGCATTCACTTTCTTCGAGGCCGAAGATGATATCTTCGTTCTTCAACTGATGAATCCGGCTGGGCTGAGGTGTTGGGTGCAGGGGAGAGGTTACTAGCACTTGCACCCTGATGCTCCTCACTTGCCTGAGTGAGGTCCTGAGGGTCTTTGTCCTTGGCCTCAGGGAAAGATCCCAACCTTGGTTGGAATACAGCTGCTTCGGGGTCCAATGGAGGTGATACCTTCTTGCAGTGCGAGGCGTGAGTCCACGTTTGGTGACCTTGGCAACGAACAGCAGAATTAGTGGTTAGAAGTACCTGGAAAGGTCCTTTCCATCTGGGTTGAAGTGCGTTTTTCCGTTGATAGACCTTTACGTAGATCCAATCCCCTGGTTCGAGGTTGTGACAGGGAACATCCGGTGGTTGAGGTAAGGCTTCTTGGACCTGTGAATGAACAGACCTGGCATACTTCATTAATGCCTTGCAATAATTTAGTACAGTTTCATCAGTTAATTGTAGGTCTGTTTGGTGAGGGGCAACAGGTGGTGTAGCTGGCATCCTCATGGGTCGTGCCATGAGTATTTCATAAGGGGTTAGGCCATGTTTTCTGTTAACAGTGTTTCTAATGTGCATAAGAGCAATGGGCAGTGCATCAGGCCATTTGAGGCCTGTTTCAGCACAAATCTTCGAAATGCGCGTTTTTAAATCAGAGTTTTTACATTCTACAGCACCACTTGACTGTGGATGATAACTACAGTGTAGGTGTTGCTGTATGTTGAGTGCTTGGCAGATGTTTTTTACTATCTGTCCTGTGAAATGGGTGCCACGGTCACTATCTATTGTGAGGGGCAATCCAAATCTAGGGATGAATTCTTTGAGCAATTTCTTTGCTACAGTGATGGAATCAGCACGTACGCATGGGTAGGCTTCCACCCATCCAGAGAACACATCAATAATAACAAGAATGTATTCATAAGAACAGCACTTAGGTAGCTGCACAAAATCAATTTGCAGATTTACAAACGGTCCCCATGGAGGGGGATGGGCTGCGGGTGTCGTTTTTACCCGTTGCCCAATGTTGTGAGCTAAGCAGATGGGACAGGAGCTACAGTACTGTTGTGCCATGGAAGGAAAATTTGGGGCAAACCAATTTCTTTGTACTGTAGCAATCATTCCTCCTTTGCTCGTATGGGCCACAGAGTGGGTTAAACGAGCAAGATGTGGCAAAAGCTCTCTAGGCGCCACCAGGCGGCCGTCCGGGGAGCGCCAGAGAGAGCCGGGGTGCAGTGAACATCCTGCACGCAGCCAGTCATTTATTTCCTTTTTTGGGGCCTGATTTTGAAGAAGGGCCAGACTTGAAAGGCTAGCCAAAGGAGACTGGTCTGCTGAAAAACACACAAAAACAGAGTTAGGAGCTTGTGGGCCAGAAAGGGCCGCATTTCTGGCAGAACGGTCTGCCAGATCATTTCCTCGTGTGACATCATCAAACGGTTTCTCATGAGCTTTACATTTAACAATAGCAATAGCAAGAGGCAATTGAACAGCTTCTAAGAGTGCTTTTACATAACAACCATGACTGATTTGGGTCCCTGATGAAGTGAGGAACCCTCTTTGTTTTCAGATTTGTCCAAAATCATGAACAACACCAAAAGCATACTTAGAGTCAGTATAAATGGTTGTGGTTTGATTTTTTGCAAGAATGCAAGCACGTGTTAAAGCAATGAGTTCAGCAACTTGAGCAGAACGAGCTTGGGGTAAAGAATAGGCTTTCAAAACAGCATACTGAGTGCATACTGCATATCCCGCAACTAATTTGCCTGCATCATTTCTAAGACAGGAACCATCAACAAACAAAACAAGGTCAGAGTTCGGGATAGGAATGTCCTTGAGGTCAGTTCGAGGGGTTAACAATTGAGTTGTGATAGACAGGCAATCATGAGGCTCACCATCAGAGGCAATAGGCAGAAGTGACGCAGGATTCAGAATTGAACAGCGATTTAAGGTTATATTTGCAGCTGACAGTAGAAGTTTCTCATATTTAGTAAGACGGGAATTGGAAATGTGCTGAGTTTTGCCCTTGAGCAGAAGGGCCATCACAGCATGTGGAACTGCAACGGTTAAAGAGTGTCCCAAAACTAGAGAATCTGCCTTTTCAACCAACAAGGCAGCAGCTGCAACTGAACGGAGGAAGTCCCGCAGCTACGGGATCAAGGGCAGAGCTGTAATATGCAATTGGGCGTTGCTTTTCACCATGCAGCTGAGTGAGTACTCCTAAAGCGATTCCTTCCCGTTCATGACAAAACAAGGTAAAGGGTTTCTTATAATTAGGAAGTCCAAGAGCAGGAGCAAGAGTGAGGGCTTGCTTAAGGACCACAAATGCTTGTTCGGCTTCAGGAGTCCAAGGGAGGGGTTCCGGGGTGGTATCATGAGTGAATGCTTGCAAGGGTTTTGCGAAAGCAGCATAACCCAGGATCCACTGTCTACAATAACCCGTTGCACCTAAGAATCCCCTCATCTGTTTTCTAGTCATAGGTTTGGGAATGTTGAGGATAGCTTCAACTCTACTAGGGGAAAGGTGTCGTTCTCCTGCTGAGATATCATGCCCTAAATAATGTACCTTAGACTTGCAGAGCTGCAATTTAGATTTTGAGGCCTTGTGGCCTTTCTGAGCTAAAGCTGTGAGGAGTGTCAAAGTATCTTGCTCACAGGCCTCTAAAGTGGGTGAGGCTAACAATAGATCATCAACGTACTGAACAAGGGTGGACCCCCCTTTGAACGTGATAGGATCCAAATCTTTTTTTAGGATCTGGGAAAACAGGGTTGGGGACTCTGTATATCCCTGAGGGAGTCTTGTCCAGGTATATTGAAATCCCTGATAAGTAAATGCAAACAGGTATTGGCTACCCTTATGAACGGGGATAGAGAAAAAAGCAGAACAAAGATCCACTACTGTGAAATATGTAGCATCTGAAGGGATACAGGAAAGAATAGTGGCAGGGTTAGGGACCACGGGGAAAGCGGGTAACACAGCGGCATTTACAGCTCGAAGATCTTGCACAAAGCGATACGTATCTTTACCAGGTTTCTTGACAGGTAGGATAGGTGTGTTGCAAGGGGAGCGTATTGGGACAATAATCCCTTGCTCAAGGAGTGAGGAAACGACAGGCTTGATCCCTTCCTCAGCTTCCTTTGAGATGGGGTACTGTGGGACACGAGGAAGTGGCTTGGCAGGGTTCAGAATGATACGCACTGGTTCAGCACTCAGCATGTGCCCCACTTCATTCGCATGGGTGGACCACAGCTGTGGAGGTACTCGTGCCAACAGTTCCTCTTGCAAGAAGGAAGTGTCAGAATCAGAGTACTCCTGGGTTAGCAAAGCCACAAGCTCGGTTTCCCTATGTTCCGGTACCTCAAGGTAAACACCATCTGGGCTACAATAAATCACGCATCCCAGTTTACACAGCAAGTCCTTACCAAGAAGGTTGACAGGTGCACAGGGGCTAAGAAGAAAGGCATGATTTTCAGACAAAGGGCCAATAGAGATGGAGACAGGTTCAGAGACGGGATGTGGGATAGGTTGTCCGCCTATACCGACAGCATTTACAGTTTCAGGAGAATAAGGTAGAAAAGGAAACTCAGCAGCCTTTAGCGTGGAGCGGGACGCTCCGGTGTCGACAAGACAGGAGACAGGTTTACCAGAAATAAGGCATTCAACAAACGGACCAGATTGGTCAGTAGCAAGCAAAGGAGCAATGATGTCACTGTCCCTCAGGCTGTCCTATTCAACACTGGGAAAATTGACAGGAAGTGGAGGTGGGGGCTGGGGTCTGGGTCCTTGGCCGGGGTGGTTGGGGCATTCTGATTTCCAATGTCCTTCTTGCTTGCAATAATGACATTGGTTCCCATAGCCTGGGTTTTGTGGGCTCAAGGATCTATCTCTTCCCCTGAATCTACCCGGGCCTCCCCTTCCCCGTCCTCGTCCCCTTCCTCTACCTGGACCCTGCAACTGAGAAATCTGTAAGGCCATTAACTTAAACTCGGCACTGTCTTTAGACCGTTCCAATTTGTTATGAAAATGGTTAGCCGCAGCAAGGACTTCAGTCAAATCTTTAGTTTCCCAGCCAATAATTACTGTTTGAATTTTCTCAGCAATTTTAGGGTTAAGTCCCTGGACGAATGCTGCCACTATTGCTTGTTTAGCATTTCCGACTGGGTTATCCATTCCTGAGTATCGTTCAAATGCCTGTTTGAGGCGTTCTAAATAGTCACTGGGGTGTTCATTTTTGTTTTGTTTACAGGTATTTATTTTGGTCCAGTCTGCCTTTTTTGGGCAAATTGTGAGAACTGCCTGAACCAAAGCATTTCTCTTGTCAATAAAGTCTTGGCCAATCCCTGGGTTTTGATCTGGCCAAGTACAGGCAGCGTACAGACGTAGCATAGTCTCCTTGGGCAAAATGGATCGCACGAGCTGATTAATGTCAGCCCATGTTGGATTATAACAATTTATAACAGTCTGCAATTCTTCCTGAAATTTTTCTGGGTCTTCCCTGATTTTTGGGAACTTTTGAGTTAAATTGTAGAGATCACCTGGAGTCCAGGGTGCATGCACAGTTACTATATTTTGTCCATCGGTGCCAATGCCTGGCATTTGTCTTAGGGGGTAAACTTGTGCAGTTCGGGATCTCAGATTGATGGGAGATCTTTCCATGCCTATTCCCATTCTTCTAAATACACCTGTGGTGGGTTGTGACCCAGGAGTAAATTGCCACACTGGTGATGATTGAGTGGCAGATATGGTGGATGAGTCCGGACTATTAAGCTCCGTGGATGGATTTACTGAAGGAGCTTCAGCTAATGGGTCACTAGCCTGGGCTGCAGCCTGATGTTGAACCGGTTGTTGCTGATGTGGGAGTCCCAGGAGAGCAGGGTTCGAACAAAGGTCAAGGATATCCTCTGCTGGCTCCGGTGGTGGGGGCGCCCCGGGCAATGCTGGATACATTGGAGCGGTGGCCAGCGTGTAATTTGGGGGAGCAGCCAATTTCTCCCGAACAGCTTTTAACTGCTGTTTTAATTTTTCTTGAGAGTCTTTTAGGCTCCTAGTTTGAGATTCTGTCCGCCTTTTGGACATTTCATCATACCAATAAAAGAACGCGTCCCACTGGTTTTGTGGTGTTTTGGATCCACGGGACTCTAACGCCCCTCTCAAGTGCACTATTTTATCCTGATCAAATGTTCCTTCCTGTGGAAAATGTTTCACAGGATCATCCCTAGTATACCAGTTCCACTTATCCAGGTACTTGCAAGTCTCGGGAGAATAGTGTGTGTACATAAAGTACGCCGGAGTCCCCTTAGGGGGGACAGGAACCTGTTTAGACTGACTTGTTCCCATTTTCAGTCACACAGGGAGACGTAGGAGAGGCTTATTTAGGATGTCCGGGCCGCTCAGTGCCTTGCCCCGCAGTTTTTCACTGCCCAGACAAAAGGCTTCTGACCCGACACCGGCTCATAAAATGGAAATGGGGAGGGAAACACTAGAGGGATCCTTTCACTCCTGCTTTCGGCAGAAGCTACTGGGACGAGGGGTTTGGAAAAGACAAAATCACTCAGACGCCCTGTCCACTGGGTCACGAGGTTCCAGTTGGGTCCCCTTGCTTTCAAAACTGCCCTGTCAGGCAGAATTGGGGCGGCTGAACCCAACCGTAGTCTCAGTCCTGGTCAGTGGCTCATATTTCTAAATACACACATTCATTCAATAAGCCCTGTCCACTGGGTCACGAGGTTCCAGTTGGGCCCCCTTGCTTTCAAAACTGCCCTGTCAGGCAGAATTGGGGCGGCTGAGCCCAACCGTAGTCTCAGTCCTGGTCAGTGGCTCATATTTCTAAATACACACACACATGCATATTTATTCAGTCAGCCAGACCTCCTACCCCACACCGCCTTAGTTAATTAACTACAAGCCCGATGTGCTGTTGGATGAAGGTGCCTCAAACAGTTTCTCCCTAAAACGTACGTTACCAGACACAAAATGGGATCCTTTACCAGACAGAAAATTTTAGCCGGCAGTAAGGTTCAGACTGACCTGTTTTAACAAGGTTCAGATCCAGTTACCACGGCCAAGTTGGGAGCCTACAGGCAGTCCTCCTCCGAAACCCCAATAGAGATTTTGAATTAGGTCTCTTACCTCTCAAGTTTGGCGCCTCAGGGTTCGGGGGGGGGGTAGCCTGCGGTCCTCCTTCCTCAGCCTGTGTTCTGGATCTGAGTCACGGCACCAGGAATTGTCGTGGAAACACACACAGAGTACTTTTGGGTCAGGTCAGCAGAAGCTTTTATTCAAAAGAAACTACAGCTGTAGGGGGAGTTCCAAAGTGACATGGATTTCCCAAGCACTTGGAAGGGGTCCCCCCCCAAGAGCAAAATCAGGAGGCTTATATACTTTTTAACAGTCGCTTACAACTCACGTGATCATATAGTGAAATTAGCATGAAAAGCGGCTATAATATTACTTCATTATTTCTTTGCTGTTATCAGGATGGGAATTATGGGGGAGATAGGGTTAGTTCACAAACCTCCTTTTTGCACCTGGAAATCTACTTTGTACATACTTTTTTTTCTACCTTCAAGGCCGCGGTGAGCGAAGCATTTGCAGAAGAGTTACAAAGAACAAACACTTGCCCTTATCTGTTCTACAGTACCGAGCCAGCAATTCTACACAAAGCGGTTATGTCATCTTATAACTAAAATAATCAAAGTTTAAGGCATATATTTTTTCTGATTCCACATTGGTGTCAGAAGCGCACTGGCTAAGTTTGCCGATGACACTAAATTTGGGGCGTCCACACCTGAGAACAGGCTAGTGATCCAGGCTGACTTGGATAAGCTTAGTAAGTAGGCGGGTATAAAAGTGATGATGTTCAATACTGAAAAATGCAAGGTATTCCACCTTGGGGGGAAAAAACCTCTGCAGCATGCACAGCATGCATATAGGCTCGGCAGTGCTACGCTTGCTAGCACCGTGACTTAACGAGATGTGAGGGTCATGATTGACCACGAGATGAACATGAGCCACCAATGCAATGTTGCAGCTGGTAAAGCAAACAAAACTCTGGCTTGCATCCATAGATGCTTCTCAAGTAAATCTCAGGATGTCATCCTACCGCTGTACTTGGCCTTGGTGAGGCCGCAGCTGGAGTACTGCATCCAATTCTGGGCTCCACAATTCAAGAAAGATGTCAAGAAACTTGAGAGAGTCCAGAGGAGAGCTACGCACATGATCAGAGGACAGGAGAATAGGCCTTATGATGAGAGGCTGAGAGCCATGGGACTCTTCAGCCTGGAAAAGCGCAGGCTCAGGGGTGACCTGGTGGGTGCCTATAAGTACATAAGGGGTGCGCGTCAGGATCTGGGGGAACGTCTGTTCACCAGAGCGCCCCAAGGGATAACAAGGATCAACAGTCATAAACTTCTCCAAGACTGTTTTAGACTGGACATAAGGAAAAACTTCTTTACTGTCTGAGCCCCGGAGGCCTGGAATAGACTCCCTCCAGAAGTGGTGCAGGCAGCTGCTCTGGACTCATGCAAGAAACGTTTGGATGATTACCTTGCTGGGATCCTTTGACCATAGCTGACTTCCTGCCCCTGGGGCAAGGAGCTGGACTTGATGATCTTCAAGGTCCCTGCCAGCCCTAATGTCTATGAAATCTATGAAATGCCCTGATTACACTGCTTGTGGAATGTTAATTTCCCCCTTCCCCACAGCATGTACACATTACAATATCTTTAATTGCATGATTACAGACTTCTTTTTCTATAGGGGTCCTGCCTCATTGAGTTTACAGGTTTGCTTGTCCTTTGGGGATGAATCAGGATTTTGTAGTGAAGAAGGCTGTTCTTGTAGGACCTCTGCCTCATTTGTTGCAGAATTGGAAGGTGTGTGGTACTTGGCAAGGGACTGCAGGAAAAGGAAGAATGATCTCGTGATTAAGACAGTTAAATGCTCTTCTGAAAAATCAGATTCTTTCCCCACCTCTGTCACAAAGTTCTTGTGGGAGGCTGAGTGAGTCACATAAACTTAGTTGTTGTTTTTTTTCCCCAAGGTGGCCTCTGGGTTTCTTTGAACCCATCCTGACACAGCTGGAGGCACTGAGCATGCATAGCTGTGGCTGAGGTCAGTGGGTGATATGCTCTGAACATGGAAAGTGGTAATGACTGCAAATTCTGGTCACAGTCGTCTTGAGTTGGGAACCCAAAATGTGTTAATGCTTTTGAGAATATTGGCTTTAATCTCTGTGCCTCTCTTCTCCCTCTGTAAATTGTGGATAACAACACGACCTCAACTCAGAGTGGTGTTGTGAAGATAAATTCATTGATGTTTATAAAGAACTGTGGTACTACAATAAGAGCACCACCAGAGAAAAGCCCATGAGGAAATTAATCATTCTGCATTCAATACAAGAGTTGGATGATGTGCCGTAAATAATACATGCACCACACGCTAAAAGATAAGGATAAAAAGAAATATTGAATGGCTGTTCATTAACTGAGAAACATCCATCCTGTGCACTGAATAAACCAGGAGTCCTGTAGAAAAAATATCTTGTAATTAAAGATCATATCATAATGTATATGCAAAGATAGATCAATGAATATTGCATAGGAAGTTTAATTCGGGTGTTTACCAAGTTATTCATGTTTAACTTTGCAGCTTTAACATAGATTTTTCTGGATGTAGTATCTATAGATCTAGAGAAAAACTTTGTGGATAGTTACCTTACTTAGTAGATAGTGTGTGCAGGGATGACTAAGGAGGGGCTAGCTAAAACATTACTGCACAAGTTATAAACCAGTTGCTTGCTACCCTAGGGGAAATGTTCAGTAGCTTTAAACATGACTGAAATGTATCTGGACTACAGACATTTACTTGAGCAAAATGTCTGCTATTTTGTTTTATAATCTCTGTAAAACTGTTAATATAATATTAATATTATGCATATAACATGTTATCTTGCTACTTAATTCATAAAAGAATAAGAAATGTTTGGCCTTCCATAAGGAGACTTCATCCTTTGATTTGTTGTTATATATGAATTTCTGGAAAGCATGAGTGAATTCTCCCATAACATTTAGCATTGTGTTGTACTGATCATTCCAATCAAACAAGGAATGTGGAATTCATATTTTTTTGCATAAACACATAAGTTATATATTCATGTATGCTTTTGTGAAATAGGATGCTAAAACCTGAAACTAAGTATCACAGCTTTTTTTAATTTTTGGCTAAAATGTACTAAAAATGTGTGATGGGGGTGTAAATGATTATAAGTTAGGAATTCAAGGTAGAAATAATGGATTGAATTTGATGTCCCAGATGAGAAAAAATAGGATACCTTATTATACTTTATATATTACAGTAATTTTTAGAGGTCCTAGCAAGGTTGGGGGTCTCACTGGGTTCATTTTAGCCAAGATTAGGGCTAAACCAGTAATTCTTAACCTTTTGTTATGCTGCAGTGCCTCTTCCATATGGGGACTTCTGCATGGTTGGAGTCTAGTCAGGACTCTCTAGTCCCATTAACAATATGAAAACAGCAAGATGGCTACAAGCCTCTGACATCTGTTCGTGTTCATTCTATGCACTGCAGCCCCCGTGTTGAGAACTCCGATGCTACTATAGTAGAGATGCAACATAAGAGGATAGTCTCTGCCTCAAAGACTTTACAGTCTGCATCAGTGGTTTTCAGCCTCTTTTAATTTGCAGACCCCTTTGGAACTTTTGAATGGAGGTGTGGACCCCTTTGAATTGTAAGTGTGTGTATTCGTGTACTTTTGATTGATAATAGTCATCTTTTGTGGAGCACTTAGACATAGTCTTCAGACTCCCAGGGGTCCACACACTGCTGGAAGAAAACCATTCATTGGTCTACATAGACAAGACAGGCAAAAGACAATTAAACTGCAACAAAGATACTAAGGGTCAGATCTGAAAAGTCTTTTAAGCATCTAACTCTATACAGGTGCTAAACTTGCACTGAAATCCATAGATAAATGGGAGCTGAGCACTGAAATACTTAAGTGACCCCAAATGGTTTATGCAGCATCATACAGGGAGTCTGTAGCAGAGTGAAACCTTGAGTACCTGTCTTCTGAGACCCAACTCACTAAACATCAAGGCTGTCCTTTCTCTCCCTGCTCTGTTAAACCTCTGCTTGATCCTGCATTACTTGTGCACTCAGGAACTAAGAGGTGCCTTTAGAGCTTGCTTCCTTGAAGCCTATGCCAACATTTAGGGTTTGGTGCAAGGCATGTTTAGGCTGTAGAGGGAGATCCCAGTTGAACCTGTAGGTGCTTGTTCAAGTCGTAGGTGAGGTTTGGGTGCCTAACTTCTGGAGATGAGTGAGAATTCAGATATGCCCCTGTCTGTAGAATTTCCTTTTGGCTATCTCTAGACCAGTGATTGGTTCTCAACCTTTTTAGACTTGAGCCACCCTTGGATAGACTTGAGCACTACTCTGAAAATGCCAGCTCTTAGTTTTTACTCTTTCTTTAGGCAAAAAAATATACATTGGAGTTTTTCTATTGCAGATAACTTGGAAAGACCAGTTATGGATTTCTGTTTGAAATGTCTGGGTCATCTTGTGACTCATGTTTTTAAACTTAACAGTGCTAACATTGTGTGGCACCTTGTGTCACCCTTGAAATGATCTCAGGGTGCTGTGGCCTCCTGGTTGAGAATCAGTGCTCTAGATGGGTCTGGGCACTCTGAAACACCCTCTGGAGGCACCTATCTCACCTTATGTTAAGCATAGAGAGCCATGGTGCCTAGCTCTGAATTGCTCTTCAGAGGTACTGAAATCTCCCCACTGACTGCATAGGGATTGTAGGCACCTAGCACTTTCCTACTGAGATTTCCATCCTGGGGCATGACCAAAGTGGAGGTGCATGCATGAGAAAAATAGAACTAGGCCAAAGTCTGTGAGACACAGGGTGCATATCCTACTCTGTGTTTGTACAGTGCCTGACTGGGATCTAGGCACTGCTGTCATGCTATATATATATATTTTTTTAATTTGGGTTTGCTGTGGTCCTTGTTTTTCAGTTGAATCCCTGTAATTACAGTGGCTAAATGCTCTGCAGAACAGTGCTTCTCAAAATGAGTACATTAAGAAACCCCAGAGACTTCAGTGGGAGGCTCATATAGGCAACAGATACAAGATGGAGCCCCGGTGAGTTAAACCTCATCCTTTGGCCATCTAAAGAGAGGATTTTCCCAAACACAGAAGGGAAATGCTGAAGCTCAGCCCTGCTCTTAGAATAAATTGAGTCAGCAGCTGGGATCCCTGTACAAGGAAGTGCATTGAGTTGTTTGATCCCCTCCCCCACTAGATGGCACTGAACTCTTTTTCTTTAAAAGGAAAAAAATAGGAGGAAGAAGAAAAAGAAAAATATGGTGGAGGTCATTTTGATTTGAAAAAAAATGAAGAAAAGCAAATGACAAATGATTTATCCAAGAAACTCTTCCCTTTCACCCTTCCCGGCTCCAGTCCGCCCCCACAACCAAATGCCTGCACCCATTCTCTCTCTCACTGCCTTTGTTAGAAGCTTTCTGAAAAGGCATTAGGCTGTTGTGGCTGAAGGATGCTAAGGAGAGCTGAAACAATCCTGCAAGGAAAGGGAGAATAGACTGTCATTATCTGGGAGATAACATCTGTGGTGAGGTCTAACAGGCAATACAGTCAGCTTGTCACAATGAATTTGTTCTGAATGGGATCCTTGGACTGTGTTTCTCTGCCCCATGCCTTCAGACATGTTCTCATTGCACCTATGTCCTATTTTGCTTCATACATCATAGGAAATAGAGTCTGCAGATAGAAATGCTTTAGCTCTTGTTGAGATCATTTACTGAAATTGCATATTTGTATCTAAATTTATTAAAACTCATATTTATTAACTCTTCTCCAGGCATACTTAATTTACTGGAGAGATGTAGCATCCAAGGTGCATGTGTACTTTTCTCTGTACATCTTTCTCTCCGCTTGCATTCATCAGAGGATCCACAGTGATTGTTTTTTCTGTGGCATGGCGGGGGTGGGGTAGGAGGAAGAGAATTTAATAATGATCTGTTTGTGCTGAGATGGGGCTGCCTACAATAATCCTGAGAGGAGACGGAGAAAATGTTTGTCATGTCTGCAACAAGCAGTATTCTGCCCCTTCTGTAAAGAACGAGGCGGTGGTGATAATGGGGGGAAAAAGGCTTAATTCTGAGAGTTAAATTGAGGCTAATCTGAAATCCAGCATTTCCTAATGCATTTATATATTAAAAGCGACTTGAGGGAGGATATAGATAGTGCTACAAATACGAGCAAAAATTGCACAGAGACTGCCACCAACATGCCTTTTCAGGGAAAAAGATAAAACCTGGATTTACGTACCAGTGTTTGGCCTCGAGCCCCAAACTGTGAAACAAAAAAAGGGAACAAAAGTAGCTACTTTAACTGCAAAAAAAAAATCAAAAAAATCCAGCCTCCTATGTATCCTAGAGCATGCCTTGCACACACATTCGCATTTGACACCTGGATGTTGCTAGGTGCCTTGCCCCCCTATTTCTATTGTCTAAATAGAAAATGAATTCTCAACTCAGATTATTCCAGTGGCTCTAGTGCATTTGTGCCTGATACTAGTGGAATAAGAGATTTGATATCTGGATTCTGCTGATTTTTGGCCCCACTGTTCATAATTCTACTTTTGAGAGAGAGAAAAATGAAGTAGGTTCTAATGCCCTACCAAATAAAGGACCTTTTCCCAAGTGTGAAAAGGAACCAACAAAATATACATTTAGCACCTAGATTCTGCTGTATTTTTATTCCAAGCCCTAAATTTCTACCTGCAGCTGGAATTGCTTCAACTGTACTGTAATAACCCAGATTTCTGTGTATTTGCTCAGTCGCATGTCCATTATTATATGTCATTTTGGGGATCCTACCATTTTATTTATTTATTTTTTGCCCCATCCAAACATCTTCTACTATCAATAGGGACCTACCGAATTCGTGGTGGACGTGGCTCCTTTAATTTTGCACGCCATCCCTACACTGATTAGCAGAGGGGCCCTGTGTGTGGCTTGCTCCTGATTAGCAGGGAGGCAAAAACTGGTTTTAAATATGGTGCCGGTTTTGCCTCCCACCACTGATTGGCCGAGGGGCCCCAGGTGGCCCTGCTGTTTGCTGCTGACTGTCAGGGAGGCAAAAATGGCTCCATGTTTAAAACCACAGTTTTAGCTTTTCTGGTGATTGGGGGGGAGTGACAGGGTCCTTCACTAATCAGCCCGGGGGGCGGAAGGAGAGGTGTGCATGGGGGAACATGCAAGACTAAAAGACTGTGCTTTTGCCATGAATCTGGTCCCTAACTATCATAATAAGTAACATGTAGCCACTTCTGTTTGCCCAGAGAAACCCAGGCTCTGACACATTCACACTTAAGGCAGATTTGATGCACAAGTTATACTGGATCCAGAAAACTTTTGTCCATAAATCTCTAAAGTCTGCTCAAAGTAAGGCCAGGGGTAGGTTCTCCTAATCCATTATAACCACCCGGTTCCAAGTGTGTTTTGGAATCCAAAAAAACCATGGGTTCTACTACCAAGGTTTCACCTAGGGCTGTCCAACTGGCAGACCGCATGTGGTCAGCAAGTGGTTAGGTTATGACTCGAAGCCAGCTGCTACTCCCCCTATTGCTTCTGAAGCAACAGAGGCTAAAGTCTCCAGGCTCCCCCTTCCTCCTCCAGCTTTCTCATTGTGCTGCCTCAGTGGCTTGTGTGGCACAGCGTGAGGCCCTTGGGGTGAAGCCGGGGCCATGTGGCGCAGCAGTGTATTGCAATGGGGGAAGAGCAAGGTGCAGGCATGCAGGACAATGGGTGGGATGTCTATACAGCATGTGGCCCAGTGACCCATGAGCCCCACTGGTGCGACCCCAAGCATGAATATCCCATGCCCCCGGAGGCTGGGGTAGCACAGCGAGCTCCCACAGGCAGTGGCGGTGCTGTCAGCAGCAGGAACATGGTGGCAGTAAGCGGGGAGCTCCTGCAGGCAGCCGCAGCATTGTCAGCAGCAGGGAGCGGGGGGTTGGCGAGCACTGACTGATGGTCGGTGACCACCTGCAGATGCTGCCAGCAGCATTGGCAGCAACCAGCGGCGATCGCGGATTGCCTGCAGACACTGCCAGTGGTGTCAGCTGCAGGTGGGGGGTGGTGAGTGGCAACCGCTGCCGGCGTTGCCTTTTCACAGGGGGCGCACCGCCATGCTCAGGGGGTGCACGTGCACCAATGACCCCAAGCCACTTAAAAGTTGGATAGCCCTTGCTTAAACCATGGCGTAAATTGACTGAAACATAACCAAAAATAATTTAGGGTAACCAACATATATTTAAGTTTATGTGTTTAAATTTGCTGAACTGTTCTGAAACTCTCAGTGCATCGGAGCATGGATTTGTATGGTTAAGTAGACAAATCCTGCCCTACCGTTTGCTTGACATCAGACTAACATGGTTAGCCACCTCTGGTAAAGTAGGAGAAACAAAAATACTGCCTGATGTAATAGTACAGTGTGGTTTAGTGTGGGGCCAAAAACTGATAGGACCCAGCACTGTTTTTTATGAAGCAGCTGAACTGTTTGGCAAGAGAATCTGGATATTTTGGTGAGCTAGGAGCTGTGACTTTTTTCTCTCTTTATGTCAAGGGTTGAATTTCAGTTTGAGTGGTTGGGGTTGAACACTGGTGGGACATAGGCACCTGACCTATTTGTTTTCAGTGCTCTTGGGCAAATGGATTCCCAGTCCTTCTAGTTAAGAGTGGCTGCACTTGTTTTCTCTTTAGATTATACAATTTGGGTTGTGGGGGCCAAGAGTTGCAAGGATCCATGTGGATCCAAAATTTAGCAGTGCTTGTGCTCTTAGATGTATCTAGGTCTGGATTTTTGGTGCAGTAGGAGTGTCTATACTTGTTTTATATTCATGTCATGAAATTTGTTGGGTCAGGGCCAAAAATTGGATGGAGCTTACTGGATCCATATGCCAGATCCTGGATTTTGTGATGTCCAGGTTCTAAGATATGCCATGGTCCAAAATGCTTTGATGCAGTAGAAGTGACCATACTTTATTTTTCTTTTTGAACATGACAATTTGGATGCATAGAGGCCAAAATTTGATGCTCCCACAGGTGCTGTTTTTTGTTTGTTTGTTCTTTTGTTTTGTTTGGGTTTTTTTTGTGTGAAGCTCATGTCCTGGGAGATATCAGAGGTCATACTTTTTAGTACAGTAGGAAACAGCTACACTTGTTTTGTATTTTAGTGATGAGATTTGGGGGCATGGAGTAACAATCAGCAGGATCCATAAGGATTCAGGTAGATCCAGGTTTTACCTGTTTCCCCTTTTAAGAAAGTAAGACTTAGACATTTCCTGTCTGTGAAGTGGTGCAGTTTATCTTTAAGGAGGCTAGAGAAATAAGAAATGAGTCTCACGTTGCATGGGTGACATCACTGGCTTTTGGCTCAGTGCTCTGTATTCTGTGTCTGTAGGCTTTAGCCAAGGCTGCAGGGCTCAGTGTTTGAACAAGGAAAGATTCCCAGGTGTACAGAAGGTTGGATTCATTCTTATTTGGGTTAAAAACGGTGAAATGAGATTTCTAAAGCTCGTGGACTCCAGCTTCCTTTCTGTTTCTCCTGACCTCTGCAAGATGGGTGAGTTATTCCTGTTAGAGAGACAGGGCATGGAAATTTAAGGAAAAAAAATGTCTGAATATATATCTGCTGATGCTGGGGATATGAATTGCATGAAGCTGCTGAGCTAGAGATCTCGGCTTCTATGTGGCGATCAGGCCATATGTCAGAGAAATGGTGCAGACAGAAAGCTGTTGACAACTGTTAGAGGCTGTTCCCCCTCCCCTATTAGATTGGTTGGGGTTTTTCCCCCCCTCCCTTACCATCCTTTTAATCAGCTGTAGCCCTGCCTGCTTGCCTTCATTTTGCAGATGGGAAATGTGCCTGTGTGGCTAAGAGAACCTCGCCCGAGAAACTGAAGCTGTGGTGAAAAAGGAAGCTTTGCAATAACAGAAGGGAGGAAAAAAGCCACACAAAGATGCTGGGCTCTAGGACTGCTTTATTTGCTGCCTAACCGGCACAGGCTCAATCCATGGTGGTGAATCCTGCATCTCCTCCAACCCCCACCTTTCAGCTGCTTCACACTCCTACTGAGGACCAGAGAGGTTGCTGCGTTACGTTAGATGAGAGAGCAGAACCGCTGTTCTGTTAGTAATTTGGTACACTTGAGTTTTAGCAAGTCAAGGGAAGAAATTGTTAGCATTAGGTTGCCTTGATGACAGCAGAGACAACAAAACAAACCTTGCGAGCAGCACAGCTGGGAGAGAAGGAGAAATGTTCTTGAAACAAAGATGTCATTTGCTGCAAATCTCCACCAAGTCTGCTTAATGGAAAGGCCCCCGCAAGCCTGAATTTCTTATTAGACCCAGAAAGATTTTTTTTTTTTAAACTCAGGATTGAAATTAAAGCATCCACCACCCATTTTTCCTCTCGACCCTGCTTTCAAACAAACCAGCCTACCAGATGATGTTCTTTCTGAGCTACTGACAAAGAAAAGGCAAATCATGGATTTTTGAAATCAGGATAATTGGCTGCTTGAAATCAGAAGATTTCTGGCCACCGAACTTTCCTCTTCTGTCCTGTGCTCTTGTGATGTGATAGTTAACCTGCTGATATTAAAGCCATCCTTCTGTATCTCTGAGCTAGCCAGATCGAATGAACTCAATGGACTGAATGCACAGCCATAGCCTTCAAATCACTTCAAGTGACTATTCCCCAACCACAGTTAACTTTTGTGTGCATGCACGGAGCAGACACCTCTGTAGGTGATTCACTGGGCTCCCAGCTGTTTTACTGTTGCCTGGTATCCTCCTTGCATGCCCTGCACTGAAAGACTTGAACCTCAAGAGAGACACATGAGGGCCCAGGACTCTCTCCAGGGCAGAACTTTTTTGAGCTTTTAGTGTCTTCAGCCACTTGGATGTGAACCACAGTTGTTGACATTTAAGGCGGACTCTGTCCAGTGACATCCTGCAGCTGCTTCTGGAGGATTTGTGTGCTCCCCCATTGAAGGGCTTTCCCTTTTGTGAAGATGTCCATGGTGTTTCTGTGAAGCTGAGGTATGGCTGCTGGAAGGTTGCTGCTCTATGCTGGCCTCTCTTTAGCTTTGTGTGCCCTGGGCATGCTGGCTGTGGCAATTTGCTCTGACCACTGGTATGAAACTGATGCCAGGAAGCACAGGGAGAGGTGCAAAACCATCACTACTAAGAGAAACGACCCTGGCTTCATTTATAACTCCAACAATAACCTGCCTCTCAGGGCCAGCAGGTCTAGGTTGGACCGCTGGGAAGGGAAACTCCTCTTGGCAAGAAACAGGAGGCAGCTCTTTGCTATGAGTGCAGCTGATGAGTGCAACAGACAGTATAACTCGACAAACATGGGGCTCTGGAGAAAATGCCACCGACAAGGATTTGACCAAGAACTGGAGGAGCTGATTGCCAAAGGTAAGGGCCACTTTTCCAAATAAAGCTGTTTTAAGCTGCAGAACCTTACTGAACCGTATGGTCCAGCCTCACAGCAAGCACTCCCAGCTGTTGACCTCTCCTGGCAATGAGGTTTTCAGAGCTTCAGGCATCTTATCTCACAAACCATTGGGATAATTGTTTATTATAGGTTGTCCAGTTCTCCATTGCTGAGTTTTGGAAAAGGGGGAAAATTCAGAATGCATTAAATTGATTGGTTAAATTGATACAGTGGAGGTCCTTTTATCTGGCTAAAACTTCTTTAAGACTGTCCACCACCATTGTATTTGAGTGCCTTCCACATAAACTAAACAATATTAATAGTTTCCAAACTACAACATTCATAGTCTGACCCTGTTGACTTAGCTTAGTTTTTTGTTCTTTTTTTTTATCCTAGGCTGTACAGTGTATTTTATTATTCCTGATCACCAAATCAGCTCCAAAAGGATATATTGGTCACAAATCACACAGCTTACATTAAGCACACAGACATCTTCTAGCCACACAAGGGGGGTAAACAAAGGGAAAAGCCAGAGAGAGAGAGAACGCAGCTTGTGCTTTATTCAGATTTCAGAATATTTTCAAACTGTAAACATTTTAAATTGATTTAACCAAGAGCTAAAAAATAATCTAAAAAAAAAAATGTTTTTCCTTTGTAGAAGGAGATGCCAGTAGCATCATTGTGCTATTCTTTCTTTCAGGAACTGGTTAACTGTGGTCAGCCAGTTTGCCTCAAACATTTCTTTGATCCAAAGTGCAGCATGAGCAACTATGTGTTAAGCATCCTCTCTGTTAGAGTCCTGTGAAAAATATTTATTTTTTAACGATATTAGGGTTCCAGTTCAGGATTATAGCATCCTTACTGCCTGTACTATGTTATCCCCATAGAATAAAACAGCAACCATTCCCTTCTTTCACACAGGGATGTTATGATGCTTTCAGAGGATCATTGAGGAATGTATTTTCACAACAATAAATGGATTGTTTCTTGTACTATAAATATTTTGTTTAAATACTTGTTTTTAAAAATATGTTAATTATCCTCCCCCCACTCCCTCCCCTCCTCTGGTATTTTTTTTTTTTTTGTGCCTGTTCTCTTCCCCTTTTATGGTATTGTATGCAGAAATTTTGGATGGAGCTATTTACACATGAAGTAACATTTTACATTAATGAATATGTTTAGTTCTTTTTATTTTAAAAGTAAATTGCAAAGGCTAATAACATTTGCATTTTTAAAGCGTAAGCATATGTATAATGGAATTTGGAGATTATCACTTTAGGATTATCAGTTCAAATCCAGTTTAGTTTGTTATGGACCAAAAGTCATTAGTGTCTGTTTGCTGATTAATGGCTTATGTAAAATGAATTGGTGGCTTGAGTCCAATTTGTAATGGACAGGTGACCACATCCAAGACCTATCATCACATTGACACCCTTATTGGCAGTCATAGCAGTCAGGCCAAAGATTAATGTAATTCCTCCAAGTTAGGGTTCAGGAATACTGGTGTTGCTCATACCATGGCTTGTACTGTGCCTGGGAAATGGATAAACAAAGAATTTCAGTCTCTGGGATGACAATCCAGCATGTTTTGCTAGTGCTAATCCTATTTAAAATAGAGTTTAAAATACTGGACATATATTTCATTTTTATAACAACAGATGTGAAAATCAGTTCTTCCTTCACTTGCTTCCTGCAGCCTGAGTTAAGGAATCTATACTTCCCCTGCTAGAGCTCTTGAAATCATTTAACACTTAAGTCAATATGGGAACTACTGCTTTAGGTGTTAGTGAAGGCAGGAAAAAAGAAAGATCTTGAACTCAGGCAGGGAAATGCAGGGGGAATTGATTTTCAGAAGATCCACTTTTGTATGCGTGTATGTTCAGTTGAGTCTATGCATAGAGAGAAAGATTTTCAAATGATGGCAGGTGTCTAATTTATGGACTCAGGCACAAAATACATGCCTGCAAATTGGATTGCATACCCGTGGTCAGTTAGACAATTGTTAACCCTTGTGCAGTTATCAAAAGCATGTGTGCATTTTGGGTATTTGTGCATATCGGTGAAGCCTGCACAATTGTATCCCTGCGACTGTTTGCTGATAGGTTTCTAAATCCGGTCCATATGGTGTTTAAAACTGAGTGTTTAAGCAATATTTTATTTGTCTCAAAGCTTTGCAGTATGCATTTAACTTTTTTCTTTGCATGTAAAAGGGGAAATTTAAAAGAAGGAGACCACTTTAAGTCAAATGTCAATATTACAGTGAAAATGGGGATTGCTTTGAATGACTATATATCTTTATAACATCTCTGAATCATTATGAAAAGTATTCTATTTTCTTTAAAACTTGGTACTTTTGAAAATTAAAACAGAAGAATGAAGATTACAAGAACTCAACAATCCAAAGCTTTAGCTTACTCGAAAATAAATCCCGAACCATATTATAGGATTGACAGTCATTTTATTTAAACAGTTAGATACTTAAAATATCAAAGAGAATGAAAGGATTTTTCTCCCGTTTAGGAAAAAAGTAATATAAAAAACCCATTAAAAAAATCTTTGTATACTGCAATCAGTGAAAAAGGAATTTAGTATATATATCAGTATATGTGTTGAAGCACCCCATACCCTTGTAAGGGAACTGAAATAAATTATGTCACTGTTTTATATTCTAAGCACAGATGTTACAGCATTTGTCTAAGTTCCGCTATCAGTTTATGAAAATAGAGTATTTTTTCCATTGCTGTCAGGTTGAGAGAACAGTGTTTGGTCCTGATGTGAGGCTTGTATTCTTAGCTCCGTCCAGATATATTCATACTCCTTGTTTGATTCTGCTTCCATTGCTCATGTTTATCTAGAAGCAACAACTTAAGCAGGGGTTAGGCAAAGCATGCCATGTGCAAACATGCCGGGTTACGAATGACCTTGCCATGCCTGTACCATTGAGGATACAAGTAGATGTTGCGTGTCTCAGGAGAAACTATTTTCTTTCAAGACAAAGTGCGGTAGTCCAGATGCCCACGTCTGTCCTGGGACAAAATCTAAAAAGGTTCACAGTATGAAAAGTGCTAATAGTTTGTCCCAGGACATTGTGAAGCGTGTCTCAATGGTTGTCCCAATGTTGCATCATTGAATTGATGGCAGAAAAGTGGCAGGTCATTCAGCTGTTCCCTAAACCCCAATTGAAAGGGTATTCTGTATACACACCAATCCTGGGCCTGTTTTATTTCAGGAGAAACACAGGCATAACTGGTTCCAGGACCAATAAAATGTCTGCTTCTAGCCTCAGATAGAAAAGTAGGGTACAAGTGTTACTATAGATGAAATTCCCATCTGTGCAGAGGGAAAGCATGTAATTAGCATGATTTAACACTTCCCTTAGTGCATAAGGCTTTGTCCCTCCGTCAAATGTGAATTTCACCTAGTGTGCATATTCATGAACTGCATAAATCAATGCAAGCCCTAGCCCCAAATATTGGATACTATATATTATTACAGAACTATGCGATTATTACAGTACTATATGCAAATGATATTAAGAGTTCTTTTGAAAGGTGGAGAGGATCTTTTGTAATCTACTTATTTTTTAACAAACCCTGTATCATTACCCAGAAAAAAAACTTTCAATACTGAAAATAGTAGTTTTACTTGAAGTCTGTAGGATGTAGTCCATAATTAGCAGGGCATTAAGAATGCCTCCCACTTTTGAAAATATTTTGAAGTTGTTTTGGTTGTAGAACTGCTGCTGAACTTGATTAGAGGTGGAAGTGCAGGTCAGTTGCATGGTTTGGTCTTTGTGAAGGACTGAAACATTAGGACACTGATAGTTTTAAAAGCTAAGTCTGTTCTGAAAATTCTAGATCAGTTCTCTGTTTCTGCTCTTTGTTATTTTTGCTTTTTACAAGTATATCAAGATCTTGTGTATAGTTTTGTCATGACTGAAAACATGTTACCTCCATTTTCTTATCAAAAGGCAGTGATTTTTAATGCATAAAAAAAAAGTTATCCCATACTTTTTTTTCTCCCCTTTATTTTTATATATTCCCACTAATCCAGCTGGGAGATTTTGAAATAATACTGCTAGATTGGTTTACAGTGAATTAATTGCGGAAATGCTAGTATGTTTCAAACTTACACAGAAAGAAACTGACAAATAAATGTGACAGACAAAAGGCCTCCAAACAAAATGGGCAATTAATATATTCTCTTTAAGGCAAGGATTTCTTAGGGTGATAACTTTTAGTGGACCAGCTATGTAGGTGGGATAAACCTTTGCCTTGCATATTTTCTGGACCATCATGGCTACATCACTCTTTATTCTCTTTCTCATTAATGTCAATGAAAAAAATAAGGAAGACAACAGAAAATATGGCTAATAAGAAAATTATTACATGCAAGCGAACAAACGTAGTGGCCAAGTCTTGCTAACTTTAACTCACCTGTGTTATCTTTATTCACATGATGGGTTGACGGTACTCAGTGGGATCATTATTGTTAGTAAAGATCACTTACTGGAGTAAGAACTTGAGGACAGGCCTCTTGTCTCTGGGTGTAATTAAACTTATCTTCTTCAGTGTGGTCAGGGCTTTCTTTTGATATTGAAAGCCCTTCAGGAGCCTTTGTGGAAAGTAGCTAAACAAGCTAGGCTTCTTCCAGCCCTGCGGTGGCTGTGTACTCTTCCAAATTAATTTTACTGCACTGGTGAATTCTAGGTTCACAGTGAGCACAGCACTAATGTTCCACCCTTCAGCAATGATTCTCTAGAGGAAACAGAAAAACAAGCAGGCAAGCAAAAACCCACAATGTAGATAATTGTCAGTTCAGTGCAGTAAGTGGTAAGGAAAAGGAGGCATTTACTTCCTGTCTCTGCATTCATCAGCTGACAATCTCTTGTGTTTGACTCAAAATAACTGAAAAGAAAATTGGGACCCTCTTCATTGGAATATATCTACATTATATGGCTGCCTTGACCAAACATTTATCCTGTTCTAAGCATTAGGGAAAACAGGAGGAAAATAAGATTAAATCATTTTGTAATATAGGTACAATAAAACCTGTGAAGAAGTTCCACAATATCTTGAGACCATTCCACTTCGACAATTACCAGTCAGAGGACCTTTCGTTTTGCTTTTAGAAGACCACCAGCTAAAACTACCTGGACTCTGGGCTCTCATTTCTGCTTGCTGCCATTAGAATCTAGTTATTCAAAAACAACTGCAGAAATCTTAATTCCACCCTCCCAAAGATCCAGGGAAATCATGTTACATTGCATTTTTTAAAACATTTTATTATGAGTTTATTTAGCCTTTGTCACCACAGAAATGGAGAACCCAGTTCCTATGCAGTCTAACTCCACACTAAATAGTGGGCAAGAATTCTGGAACGAAAGCACTTTCTGTATAGATTTGTCAGAGGTGTAGCACAATTGAGCAAGAAAGCTATAACAAGACCACTCTAACCATCATTAGGGATTATTTATGTGAAATTGGACAAGTTTGAAGAGAGGCTACTGAGAATAGCTGTAGGAGTGGAAAGATTTACTTCCCACAATATCCTTCATTTATCCGAAGTCCACTTTTTATCATAATATTTTGCTAGGTTAATAAAGACATTTGTTTTTAACATGTTCTTCATAATTTTAAAGCAATCAGGTAATTTTTGTTCATAAACAACCAAAACAATTGTCTTTTATTTCACATATACCATTTATAAAAAGGACCTAACTTGGGGTTCAATAGTGCTCTTATTGGAGTCTGGCAAAGGCTTTTTATTGAATTCAGAGGTGCAGCATCAGGTCTTTAGGGTCTTTTTCCAGGTAACAATTGTCCCTGTGTGGGGAGCTAGATAAGGCCAGTACACCATTTGCATCCCACTTAAGCTCTATTTTGAAGGTGTCAGTGAGACCTAAGAGATGCATAGATTTTGTGTACAGACGTGGATTTCCTTCTAAGTGGGTATTTAACAACGGCAGTTCCCATTAAGGAGACTTTTCTTATTCCATCAATGTATATTTTGAATGATCACAAAGTAAAATAATTCTTTTCCACGAGAATCTAAGGATGGCTTCACTATAGAGAGTTTCAGTTTCTGGGATAGTGTAATGCACATGCAGATGAAGCCACTGGTATTTCATATGTGTAAGTTGGAGCAGGACTTGGTGCATATAGAAAAAAACGAAAATACCTCCCTTCCCCCTGCCCTTCCCCCCATGTTAGTATTTTAGGTGCATTGGACTCTAATAGAAATGCATTTTTTTAAAAATTCCTTGTAATTGATTATAAAAACTCTACCACCCTGATAATTAGTTATATAATATTTATACAGGAAAATGCTACGTATATATATCTTTCTGATTTAATATTGCAACTGTATTTTAAACATGATATTTTAAAAAACTAATTGCAATCCAGCTGTTGATTTTTTTATTTATTTTTTTAAATGTGAAGAGTAATGGAAGTAAAAACGACTTGGATGACTACACAGTCCGGTGGGTGGCAAATGGGCTGGAGGGTCACACCCAGAGAGTCGTGGTGGATGGGTCGGTTTCGACCTGGAAGGGTGTGGGCAGTGGGGTCCCGCAGGGTTCGGTCCTTGGACCGATACTCTTTAATGTCTTCATCAGTGACTTGGACGAGGGAGTGAAATGTACTCTGTCCAAGTTTGCAGATGACACAAAGCTATGGGGAGAGGTGGACACACTGGAGGGCAGGGAACAGCTGCAAGCAGATCTGGACAGGTTGGACAAGTGGGCAGAAAACAACAGAATGCAGTTCAACAAGGAGAAATGCAAAGTGCTGCACCTAGGGAGGAAGAATGTCCAGCACACCTACAGCCTAGGGAATGACTTGCTGGGTGGCACGGAAGTGGAAAGGGATCTTGGAGTCCTAGTGGACTTCAAGATGAACATGAGTCGGCAGCGTGACGAAGCCATCAGAAAAGCCAATGGCACTTTATCGTGCATCAGCAGATGCATGACGAATAGATCCCAGGAGGTGATACTTCCCCTCTATCGGGCGCTGGTCAGACCGCAGTTGGAGTACTGCGTGCAATTCTGGGCGCTGCAATTCAAGAGGGATGCGGAGAAGGGCCACTCGTATGGTTAAGGGCCTGCAGACCAAGCCCTACGAGGAGAGACTAGAGAAACTGGATCTTTTCAGCCTCCGCAAAAGGTTGAGAGGTGACCTTGTGGCTGCCTATAAGTTCATCACGGGGGCACAGAAGGGAATTGGTGAGTATTTATTCACCAAGGCGCCCCCGGGGGTTACAAGAAATAATGGCCACAAGCTAGCAGAGAGCAGATTTAGATTGGACATTAGGAAGAACTTCTTCACAGTTCGAGTGGCCAAGGTCTGGAACGGGCTCCCAAGGGAGGTGGTGCTCTCCCCTACCCTGGGGGTCTTCAAGAGGAGGTTAGATGAGTATCTAGCTGTGATCATCTAGACCCAGGACTCTTTCCTGCTTATGCAGGGGGTCGGACTCGATGATCTATTGAGGTCCCTTCCGACCCTAACATCTATGAATCTATGACAGGGTTATGCCCTGTCTCAAAAGAAGTTGAGGTTTTCAAAGCTCTCTGCAGGATTGTGCACCTCACATTCTTTGTCTCTCAACATCATTGATTACAGTGCAGCTCTAGGATTTTAGGTTAATTGCTGCAGAGACAGAAAATGCAGAACAAAACATATTTTGTGGGTCTTACAAAAATAACAGTGTTTGTATATTAGCATATTATCGATTGCTAGAATGAAAACAAGCTAGTGATATGAAGGGATCCTGGTTTTCCCTGATTAAAATAAAAAATCACAAATTCTTTGATAAAATATCACAGATTGTTCGATTAAGAGCCCCCAAAGCCGTGATTAAAATGAAAGGCCACTATATACATGTAGGTATATATGTATATCAGTTGAACACAATGTTTTCTTGATTCTTTTTACAATTTTAAAGCAGTTTGGGAGCTTACCAGTGCCTCAAGCTCCCCACCCTGCTGCCTGCCTGCTATGGGCTTGGGCTGGAGTGGGGCCAGCACCCTGCTGCTGTGCGCACTCCCAGGGGGACCCATGGCCCCCAGATCTGTGTGGGGTGGGGGTGGGTGCTGTTTCCCTCCCCTGAGGCATCTGCAGTCCACTGGGCACAACCTGGTACCGCAGGGCCACGCAGGGAAGCTCTTTGCTGCTGTGAGGACTGCACTGCCCTGGTGAGGCTTCCCCTGCCCACACAGCAACAGCGAGGGGCACAACCCTGTGCTGCTGCTTCTGCTCATGCAGGGGACACCTCGCCAGGCCAGCACAGAGCTCGCAGCAGTAAGAAGCTTCCTCACGCAGCCCTGTTGTTCCCTGCAGTGCTGGGTTGCACCCACTGGGCTGCGGAGACCATGGGGGAGGGCAGCAGGGCAAGGGCCCAAGCCTGAAGTGGACAGCCTGCGCTTACCCCCCACTCCGTACACATGTTTAAGGGGCACGGGTCCCCTTTCCCCCCTGGGAGTACATGCAATGGCAGGGACCTGGCCCCATACCCTGCCCCCTGGTTGAGCCACCTGCAGCCTCATTCCACTCCCTGTCTGGGCCCTGCAGCTGTGCATTGCAGCCCTGGGCCCCAAGCCCCATGCACCCCGCAGCTGGGCATCAGCTCTAGCCCTGCCACATAGTGCCCTCTGTATGACTGCCTTCCTGCTTGCCCCCAGCCCCTTGCAGGCTGGAACTCTGCCCGCCTGCAGAGAGGTCTTTGCAAAAAGGCAAAAACCATGGATTTCTCTGTTAAAGTGAGAAGTCTGCATTTTCCTGAGGTAAAGGGGGAAATCTGTGTTTTTCTCTATTTTTCCTGTGGTAACCAGAAAACCCAGATCCCTGGTGATGTGATCCCCAGATCCTTAGGTATGTATGCTACTCCCATTAAATCAATAGGAGTTTTTCATGCAGAAGGACTACAAGATGTATAATTATTTAGTTTTTAACAAATAAATATAGAAAGAATCTAACTTGCAGAACCTTGGTGTCCTTGATGCAAAATTCAAAACACAATCCAATTTAAAACAAAAAAGCAGTTCCAAACTGACAGTTCTTCTCTGCAGAATACTAGACAGAACACCCATCTGAAATTTCCCCATCTCAGTTGTCGCAAAGCCTTAATGCCTACTGTGACGGAGCAGCTGCGGTGCTCCATCACTTCTTAAGGACTGGAGCAGGCAGCCAGCAGGTGCCTGATTAGGGTGGCCATTTTAAGGCCCAGCTCTCAAGGCTGGGGCAGCAGTCTGCTGCCAGCCAGCAAGGGAAAAACATCACCCTGCTAAGCTACTGCTCCAGGAACACCTTGGAGGTAAGGGAAGGGGCTACGGGGATGGCTGGAGGCTCCTGGTCCTGGGCATGACCTAAAACTGCACCCTTTTGGGGTAGGGAGGCCTGGTAGGACTGCCTATGGTGGGGCAGTGTCATTTAAATACCAGAATCGCGAACCTCCCCAGTGAAAGGTGGGTCGGGACACCTTAACCCCAGCACCCACCACCCGGTGGGTATTGTGTGAGCAAGGGAGGGCCAGGTATGGTTATAGAAACATCTGAGTCCTAAAGGGGTGGAGGACCCTGGTGGGGTGGGCAGGCATGCTGTGAGAAGGCACCTGAGCCTGCAATGGTGAAGGATCTTGAGTCCTAGCGAGAGGGCAGAGTTGTTAGGGTCAGGTATGCTTGGAGGAAAGCACCTGAGCCTGATGGGGGGGGTGTTTGACCCCAGGGCCCCAGAGTAAGGGGCAGTGTTGGCCCAAGGAAGGGGCACTTTGGCCTGGTGAGGGGCTAGGGGCAGAGTCAGCCCAGAGTTGGGGAACTGATTGGCAACCGCTCAGATGAGGGTCATGGGAGAGACCCAAAAGGCTGAGCCAGGACCACTCAAGGAATGGAGTCAAGCCTGATAGCCCTATGGGGTCGCTCAAGGGAGCAGGGCAGCGTGACTGAGACCCAAAGTGGGTGGTATGAGAGAGGCCAGATGAGAGCAGGCAGAGTGCGAGAGGCCCCAGTGAGAGGGGGACAGAGTGTGTGTGGCCCAGAACAGGGTAGTGTGTAAGAGGCCAAGCTATGCACTGAGTTTGTCCTGGCCTTAAGCCGGAGATAGAACAAATGATATGTCATCTGCCAGGCATGGGACATGTAAAGGGGAGGTCAGAGCATGTACGTGTCGCCCTTTAACAGTGGGCGCTCAAAGAGAAGCCTCCTGCCTAATTAATTTCATAATTAAATTACAGCAAGGCATGGCAGACGAGCAAGGTGGGTAGTTTGCCCCTAGACAGGGGGCGAGCCAAAATTGAGATCTAGCCTGGGAACTTGCCCCCGTTACACCTACAAATAAAATCCAGACTCACTTAGCTGAGCCTGCCAACACCTTAATCCTTCCCAGATAGCTGGTGAAATAGATGAAAAAAAGGATACTTACATGATTAAGGTATAAGTTATGAAGTCTGGATTTTGTATGACCTAGGCAAATGAATTTATTTTTCTGTAACTTGGCTTTATATCAACAAAGAAAATTAATACTATTAGTAGTAGTGGTGGAAGTATTTGTATGCCAGTAGTGCCTATAGGCTCTAGTCATGGACCAGGAGTCCCCTGTATTAGGCTCTGTAAAAACCCACAAGAAAAAAGATCACTTCTGTCTCAAGGATCTTACGAACTAAGTATGCAAAAAGAAAGCAGGCAGACTTTGGGGAAGCATAAGGAGACAGTGTTGGTCAGTGCGAGTCTTAGCACATCGGCAGCCCATGTAGATGTCCTGGAAAAGAATTGTTCTTAAAAGGCTTTTGAAAGAGTATTCTGAGTTAGTTTTCAGAAGAGCCTCCCCAGGATAAAGCCCAGCCTAGGAGCCTCCCCAGGATAAAGCCCAGCCTAGGAGGAGCCATGAAGGTGCCAGTTTGAAAATGTAACAAGTGGGTGATGAAGACTGGTGTTCTAGCCAACCAGAAGTGGGAGCTGACACCTTGATAGTGGGGACAAGCAGTTTATGTTGGATGAGCTAGAGAAGGGGGAACTAGTGGAGGGATACAAAAAACGGTGATGTAGTCAAAGCAACAGGCTAGTAAAGAGACCTTTGCAGAAGCATTTTGGATGGATGTGAGCCAGGCAAGCTTAACTTTATCAATGCCAGAGAAGAGGAGGCTGCAGTAATCAAGAAATGAGATGATGAGAGCTTGGATGAGCATTTTGCTTGTATGGGTGGAGACCATATTTTAGACATGGTACGTAGAAAAATTGTGCAAGATTTATACACAACCTCCATGTGAGGGCCTAGAGAGAGGTCCAAGATGAAAATATCACCAAGTTGCTGGCCTGAGTCGAGTAGGATGATGTGGCCTGCACTGATCAAGAAAGAAGGCAGTGGGGACAGCTTTTGGGTTTGGGATTGAGAGCAACACCTCTGTTTAAGCCACGATGAGCTTGAGTATAGCTGGACATCCACGAATGTGAGAGAGGGAGAGACTGAGATAAAAGCTTGGACAGAGGAAAACATTTCTGGATTGGATGGGTGGATCTGTAGATTGTCAGCATATGTATGGTGGAGAAGAGTACCTGGGGATTGGGTGTAGAAGGGACAGTAAATTGGTGGAGCAGTGGAGAAGGATCATCTGAAGGTGCAATTAGAAAGATATGAGGAGAAACAGGTGGCAGTGGAATCTTGGAAGCCAACAGCGGGCAAGAAAAGAAAGGAGAAGGATCAACTTCATTAAAGGTATCTGATGTTTCATGCAGAGTGAGGATGGATGGTTCTGAGCTTTGTCCAGGAAGAAGTCATTAGAGATTGCTGACAGGAATTCAGTGGATAGAAGTAAGTTGGAAAAGGTCCAGCACAGAATTGGAGGACAGAAACTCCAGACAGGAATTGGAAACAGTATATTCAGTGTATTTGGAGATGAAGGGGAGGAGGAAAATATAGTAGCTGGAGAAGCAAATGGGTGCAGGTGGGGCCAAGGGTATTTTTAGGATGGGCTAAACTAAAGCATCTTTATATTATGAGAGAAAAGATTCAGAAGAGATTAAGTAGATGGGAAAGCAGCAACTGGGTTTTCAGGTATGGGGTTCAGTTGGATTGTTTACCTGGGAGAATGGCAGAACTGAAGGTGAGAGAATAAATTTGTAGTGGAGTGACTGTTTCTGGTCAAGAAACTGCAGTGCAACAGCAGGAGCAGAGGAAGTGAGTGGGGAGAGGCATAAGCCAGAGGTGAACCAGGTGGCTGTGATGGGGGTAGAGCTAGGGCTGAGGATTGATATGGAAGCCATTCTGATGGAAAAGATGGGCAAATGAGTTAAAGGTGGAAGAGAGTAAAGTTGAGATAAAATCAATAACTGTATTAGTAGAAAAAATGGGTTAGAGGGCAGAGAGGAGAAGGCTATGAGTAGGAAAAAAGTAATTAACACTGATGGACTGCAGTGCATAAAAAGGTTTGTATGAGGGGTGAAAGAGACCAGGTAGTGGTCAGAGAAGGGTTATCCGGTGACAGAAGGACCTGCTCAGTGAACACCAAGTCAAGTGAATGGCCCTTTTGGGGCATGTGGGAGTTGAACTAGGAATGTACATTGAATAAAGAGGTAAAGGTAAGGACTCCTGATGCTTAGAGGCCAATAGCTCCTTAATATGTAATCATCCTGTCTGTTTAGGGTGAAGTTCTGTCCTACATTCTCCCCATACAAGTTGATGGGGATTTTCATATTGACTGTAATAGAGCCAGGATTCCACCCTTAACTTAAACATACTTTGGGGCAGGAAGTTTCTGTTTGCACTGTGCCTAGCTAAACTGGGCTTTAATCTCTGCTGGAGCCTCTAGGTGCTGCCCTAATACAAATAAATAAGAACAACAGAGCTTTTCAGCATGTCTTAAAAATCAACAAATTCAGGCTATTTTAGACAAGCAGGTTGGAAATGCTTCATCAGCTCTCTTCTTCATATACCGATCTGTCTAAAACCACATCTGCTAATCACAGTCTCTGAGGCAGAGAGGTGCCAAGCCACTTAGGACTTTACCATCACAACCAACATGCTAAATCTTACCCCAAGTCCACTAGGTGGTCAGTGTGGGTGCTAGAACGGTGTTGTCATGGGCTTGCACTGAGATTCTGTGTTTAATAAGGGTGGCATTGTATCCTCTACCAGCTTCAATTTCTCAGCTGATTTAAGGTACAGCCCCATGTTGAGAGAATATTTCCATAGTGTAATGTGTCTATAAGTGACCAAGAAAGGCATGAGTGTCTCGACAGATCTGCATAAAGGAGAAAAGGACCTGAGTGTTAAACAAAAGGCATGAATTATACACATGACTAAGAGTTGGCAGCCAAACCCTGTCAGCTAGAGAGACCGAGAGAATCGTTGCAGCCTTGTCTGACTGCTTCTTCAGCAGAATCACTGAGGCTTCCCTAAATGAGTATTTGTTGATCAGGGTAGCACAGCACATGCAAACACCTATATGAGATTCCTGAGATAAACCAGAGATTTCAAATAGGAATCCATAGTGTCTGAAACCTTCTGACCTGTTATGGTCTTTCAGAGTTCTTTTCAACAAAATTGCTCTACTACTTTTCTATAATCAAGAAAGGAGCAAAAGGTAACAAGTGATGTTTTCTGAGGAGTGCCTTGAGTCTAAAAAAGGTTTAGAACCACTGCCTTAGACAGAGGTGCTCTTAGGTCCTTTATAGCTATGCAGTCAGTACCATACATTAAGGAGGAAATGTAACCTCATACTCTAGATTGGATAAAATGGAGAGAGCAAGTTGTGAGCATCTTGAATATTTTCCCTAATAACATCAGTAACTGGTATCAGTTAAGGCCTAAAATTCTTGACAGTATCCTTTCGATTCATTGTGGCAGGCTACTCTCGGCTACATTAAAGACCAGTATGTTCACAGCCAGCATTCAAAAGAATGCCTTGATACTTGCAAGCCCAACAATAGGTACTTTAAGGACGTCTAGTTTTCTTGAGATCACTTCACCCTGAGGTTCCTCAGATTTTCACCCATACACCATACTGTGCGGGCCAGGAGCGATCCGGGCCCTTTTTCGTGCCGTGCAGGCTGTGGCCAGCAGCCCGGGCACGCTGGGTCGGAGAAAACAGGCGACACGCTAGAATTAGGCACGGACGCGTAATGGTTGATTCAAGATTGTTTACTTACACCGAAGATGGTCGCGGTGCAGGCAGGAAAACTTGCTTGAGTTGCAGTTACAGATAGAAAAGAAGAGAGGCGGACTAGAGTTCCTTCCCGTGAACATTCTTCTAGCCCATCCGGTTGGAGGCTCTAAACCGCAAGCCCGTCGCGCCAACCGAAGAAAGTACTTGAAGCAAAGAGATCTGAATAGACTCACACGAAGTTTGCTAGGCTCTGTGGAACTTGCGCGCGCAGGGAAGAGGGATACGTCGAGGATTGTGCTCGGTGATGGGGAGAGGCTAGAGGCTGATCAGACCCCTGTTGCCTGCTTGAAATACGCTGGGTCCAATAGGCTCCGCAGCGCTTAGAGATCTTCACAAGACGTGAAGTCTCCTCCTCCTGGTGTTCGTGGAGTCCTCCAACTTGGGCGGAAACCACTCAAGCCTCTTATACGGCTAGCAAGCCAATCGCTAGCTGCCACTTAGGAATAATTTAGAACTAGCCAATGGTGGGGCACAAATTTGAATACGAATGGTGGGAACTCCTTGCAACGTGCATTTCTGTGCTGCAACAAAGAAATGCACCCTGCAAAGAAAGCTACTGGTGGCGGGAATTCTTTTGCACCGGGGTTCTCCTCTGCAGCAGAAAACTCCACTGTGCAAAGAAGCTGCAATTTAGCGGGAACAATTTAGCAGTGCCGAAGCACTCACAAAACAAAAATCACACCCTTGGGTTGTGACACATACCACCCAGATCCTCAAACCATAAAGAAAATGCAGTCTTCCTCTATCTCACTCCAAGAATGTTTTCAGTTTATTAGGATTTTAATGAGACAATTGAGGGTTTCTAGTTTGTTTTTAAACTGCCTGAAGGTCTCTCTCTGGTATCTAACAGAGTGGGACAGCTCCTTCCAGTTTTATCATAAACAGAGATTTGAAAAGATCGTTTTGCTTACTATAAAGGCTATTGATTATCTTATTTTCTCTCATTATCAATACATGCTTGATTATGAAAATATTTATTTTTAAACAAAGAAATAACATAAACAGACTCTCCTTCAACAGTACTCCTTTCAGTCCCTTTGCCAGTTTGGTGGTATGAAAGCCCTGCCAGCATTGCCAAATGCAAGCTAATTATTATATTAAATGCCAGGTTCTCATCTGATGCAGTTAATACTAACCAATGATTCAGGCAAACTTATCTGTTTATGCTAAAGTACTTATTGCCCTATTACTATAATATTCAGTAATCTTTAATATAATTGTTCTTTCAATGCCTTGGACAGGGAGTGGAGGTTAAACCCATTTTATGGAGGGGACTTCAGGCATATAACAACCAAGGGGTCAGTACTCAGGGCTTAATGATTCAATACCCTTTAGGATTTGGCTTAGGTTATTTGTTCTAGTCTGTGATTCAGTTAAATATAGTTACTTAACCACTTTGAGCCTGTCACAGAACAGGGACTTGCACTCATGTCTGTTAAATGCGTGCCTTTCCAGCTGATGTATCTTTCTTTTTTATTTTCATGTGTTGAGTATTCATACATACCTGTGTTGCCTCTTTTCTTTGTAATGACAAAAACGAAGGGTATAGCTTTACAATTGTGTTTAAAGGTCTTCCTTTGTGTGAAAGCTATAAAGTTGTTTAAAGAGAGGGCACTGGAGGTAGATTACCTTTTAATCATGCCCCTTCCTTGTAGTGGCATCATGAAAAATGATGTGTCCCAGTCTCAACGTGTATTGGACATGCTTCAATACCTTTAAACAGACACATTTATTTTCTCAATGTGGTTAGACATTAATACCCAAACTTTGGGGGAGGGGAACCCCTATTTGGAGGCAGTTTAACATGTAGATGGCCTCACAGGGGCACCTGCCAGTATGCACAGTAACGAGTGGGGGTGATTCCCTTTGTCCCACTGGCTCAACACTGAAACAGTGCACCTGTACAAGGTACTGTTGAAAGTGCCATCTAATGGATGAAGCAACAACTCTGGACAATAGTTGTCATACAGGATCTGATGGCATAGAAGTGTAACAAGCTTTGATGTGTGAAATTCCAACTCAGATAAGTATAGTCTGCCTCCCCTAAGAAATTTGCAGTTAAATATCATACTTATCATTTCCTATCACAAGCTTATGGTATTAGATTATTTCTTGGTATCGCTGGTAATCCTTCTACCACAGCTCTCTAGGTGTTGAGGTGACTTAAAGAGTCCAACCCTTGAACCATAGACCAGCCTGCAGAAGTTGCAGGTCTTTCCACAGGGGAGAATAGGCCGTTGTCTGGGATTTCTCTCCTTTTCCTTCCATGCCCTCTCTTCTCTGCTTCAAGGGCAAAATGCTTTACCTTGAAGTTGGCTGCCACTAGACTGAGGTTGTGGTGCCTTTGGAGTCAGTAGCAGGCAGCTTCTCTCAGCTCTTGATGCTGAGGTATGCCTTTAATGTGGTATGCACTTCAGTGTGTCCTTGTTACATTTCCTCTGGTTGCTTTGAGATCTCAGGCTGCAACTAAGCTGGTAGTAGACCAGTTGTTTTGGGAGTCAAAAGTCAGCCATCTGTCCACAATGTCTGGTCCAGCAAAGTTAGTGTTTGAAGATCATTGACTCAGTGCTGGTAACATTGGCTTTAGCAAGGATGCTGATGTTTACGTGCTGATCTTCCCATTATTTGGTATTGCCCTAGGGGTGGCTGAATTTTAGTGTTGAAAATAACAAACCCTGTATGAAATTTTTCTTACCTCGTGAAGTGTTGTATACCTTGGGTTGTGTCACCCAGCAAATATACTGCTGCTAGCAGTGGTGCACCCAAACACACAGCAGTGCTCAGAGTGGGCTGCCCCTGTACTGGAAGCAGTATAGCTATGCTTGTGCAGTGTTGCGGGTGAGCCAGGTAGCACTGTTAAGAGACTGAACCAGGTGGTCCACTCTAGCACATTAGTCTGCCTGCAACATGACTTGGATGGGGCTTCACGCTTCCTTCAAATACCTGGAAGGTGATTATAGAAAGTATGGCAATGGGCTTTATTCTCTGTGTGGCACTGGGGCACAAGATCAGGAGCAATGACTTCAAGCTTCAGTAGGAGAAATTTAAGTTGGAAATTAGGAAGTTTCTGACTATGAGGTTGGTTAAGCATTGGAACAGGCTACCCAGAGAACTTGTGGAATCTCTATTCTTGGAAATTTTCAAGAGCAGGTTGGACAGACTCTTGGCTGGGATGGTTTAGTCCAGGATGATTCTGCTGTGAGCAGGGGCTGGACTAGATGACCATATGGGTAGGGACAGACATTCAAAAAACCGGAGCCTGAATTGATTCAATTTTTGCAGGTTAGTCCAACCTGTGTAGATTGAACTGATTTGCAAGTGACTAGACATTCACTTTTGATTCCAGAAATGCAGGCACATGCCTGCAGTGGCTGAGGCTAGAAGCCAGGGGGCAATAGAGCAAGCCCTCCCTTCCTTTCAGGCTGGAGGGAAGCTGAACTGTGGGGGGCATGGCCAGGTCCTGGCAGACTGAATATGACCGGGGAGGGGTTTAAACCTCTACCCTGGCCTGCAGGGACCCCAGCTGGCGTCTGCCCAGCTTTTCCCCCCTGCTCAGTGTGGCCTGGAACCCCCAGAGTTCCCCTCCCAGCCATGCTGTGCCTTCCCAGCCTCTGTCATGGTGTCCTGGGGAGCGAATGCAGGGAAGGGGGTTATTCCCTCTCCCTCTCCTCTTCTCCTGGGAACCCCAGCTGGGGTCTGCAGCTGTGGATCCCCCAGTGGGAAAGGGAATGGAGGGAGGAATAGACCCTCTTTGCCTTAAAGGGGTTGTGCTGGGATGGGGTATGGCCATACCCCAGGCAGTGGTGGTAGGGAAGCCATAGGTCCAGCATGGCCCTGTGTACCAGGCATGGGGTGCTACCTCTAAAGCTTCGCTGCTGCCAATGCTGTCTGCCTGCCCAACGACTGACTGCAGTTCTGTGGCATGGGCAGTGCCTACCAGTACAGCCAGGGTGGGCCCCCTAACAGTGATGGCTGTAGTGGGGAAGCCACAGGGATTGTGCCTTGCACCTGGTGCCTGGTACACAGCAGTACTGCGCTGCTGCTGCCGGGTAGGGGAACAGTGAGCAGGGCGCACCCAGCTCAGCACCCGGTGGCTGCAGGTAATAGGTCTTTCTCCAGCAGGTAGCAGGGGCTGCTGGGCAGGAGCTGCTCCCCCAGCTGCATGCTCAGCTGGCTCTGTCCAGAGCTAGATCCATCTGGGTGGGATGGGGAGGGGAGGGGAATAAACCCCGCTCTGTCCCTGTTCACTTGAGGCTGGGGTCCCTTGGGGGGGAGAGAGCGGGGAATAAACCTTCTCCCTGCCCCCTTGACCTCAGGGGGCCATGGTGGGTGGGCATTTGGCCACGCCTCTGCCCCCAACCCTGCTCAGACTAGAGAGCAGAAGGGCAGGGCCAGCCCTGTTTTCTGGAGCAGAGAGCAGAACATAGCCCAGCCCAGGGCTGCTGGGGGACTTCAATTTAACTTAAACCAGGAACGGGTCTGAGGCAGAAGTTCCATAAACCAGTTTGACCCAAATCAGTTAAGTCTGATACTATATTTAACTACTATCTTAAACTGGTTTCGGCCATTTTGAAACTGGTTTATGTGCACTGAGCTTTTGTTCTGTTACAGGTTTAAACCAGTTTCTGATCACTTCAACTTGTTTGCGTAACTTCTGTCCCTAGCCCTGAAGGTCCTTTCAGCCCTACTTTCCTATGATACTAATTACTTAAATACTTTGAGAAAAACAATCCAAAATGCATACATGAGCTATGAGTATAAGCAACGTTTTCAGAAGTGTTTAGGCACTTAGAAGTCTAAATCTTCTGGGATACAAATGGGTTTTAGGCTTCTGATTTTCCAAAGCTAGTGCTGGCTTTTGCTACTTCTATTTTTTTGGGTCCACTCTCACCTCTGACTGCTGCAAAGCGTGTACCCCCTGCTGCATGCTGTCTTGCATGCTGCACCCCATGTTTGTGCCCCATAGTTGATGTGGTTTTCAGAGGGTTTCTTACACTTCCAAAGAAACATTTAACTTTAAAGATTATCCAGTTGGGTGGTCTCAAATTCCAAGTCACTCTTGAAAATGGGTCTTCAGCTCTTTTACCTTGGGATAAACTTTGAATGTCCGAAGGACTTAAATGAATAGAAGGCTTGGGAAAGAGGTACAGAAAGTACCTGAAAATTGTATCTGAAGCAAATGTGAGGGCGGGGGGAGGGGAACTTTTAGGAAAGGACTCCAGACCTAAATGGATGAATATTACCTGGGATGAAAAAGAATATTAGGAGTAAGCAAAGAGCCTATATAGAATGGAAAAAATGAATTGATCTGCAAACAAAGCTGTATGATGGAGGCCAAAAAGTGTAGGGGTAACACGAGAATTGTCAAAAGTCAAACGAAGTTAGATCTTGGAAAATAAATTAAACCAATGAAAGGTTTCTTTTAGCCACGCAAATAAAAAGAAATGGGATGGCTACACAGAAAGGATGGGTTCAAGATTAAATGTATTATAGGTATGGCTCAAAACCTAAGTGATTCCATTACCTCAGTTTTCAGTGGTGATGACAATAGGCAGGATGACTAATGAGAACAAGAGTATGGAAATTGAAATTACCACATCTAAAATGGAAGCAAAACTTTAAGGGGTCAATGTACTTAAGTCAGGGATTTGAATGATTTCCATCTCAGAATAGAGTCAGAATTGCAGATGAAGGGACAAAAAGGTGAGTCAGGCAACTACAGGCCCATGGGTCTGACCACAACAGGAGGCAAAGGTTTATAACATGTTTTGAAGGCAACAGTAATTAAAGGCATGAAGGTAAATGGAAATGGGATGAAATGCAGCACAGTTTTACCAAAGCTAGTTTGTGCCAGACTAATCTGCTATCTTTCTTTGATAAAATAATTTAATTTCTAGACAAAGGAAATACGGTAGATTTAACTAATCAGAAGTTCAGTAAAGGATTTGATACACTACTACATAGGAAATTATTAGTTGAACGAGAGCTGGGAATTTGTATAGTGGGTTGTGAAGTTGGGAAAGAGGTCAGGAAGTGGCTAACATAGAAGCTCAATGGCTTTTGCCTAAAGAAGCACTATCAGGGTAGAGGGAGTTTCTAGCAGAGTCTTTCAATATCTCAGGACCAATTTTATTTAATATTTATGAACTTGGTACAAAGAGGAAGAGTATGCTAATGGCATTTGCTGACAATACAAAGTTGAGCGGTATTGTTAATAGAGAGAAGGCTCAGATTATCATAAGATTTGGATGATGTATATAGCAGGACTGTCCAATTTTTAAGACAGAAGTGGGGTACTTGCCCTGGATCCCCTTGGCCTTGGATTACCCTCCATCCCCTTTGCTGTGAACTGAACTTCCCTGCCCCCTGGGACAGGAGCAATGTTCCCTCTAAGGAGTAGCGGTCAATGAGTGCGCCGCTTCGGTGTGGCGTGGGACACTTACAAAAGGTAAGCTCCTCACTCTTCACCCGGGGCAGGCAGCAGGGGCTTGTGGGGTTGGGGCCTGGGGCTGGAGGCTGGGGGGCAGGGGCTGGAGCCTGGGGGGTTGGAGCCTGGGAGGCTGGAGCCTGGGGGGCGGGGGCTGGAGGGCTGGAGCCTGTGGGGCTGGGGCCTGGGCCTGGAGTCTGCCTTCCCTGAGTGAGGCGCCGCTGGGGGCTGGAGGCTGGCATGGGCTCCACGGGCTCCCGGAAACTGCTCCACTCCCCTGCCTTGCCTCGGGGAATGAAGAGGCACGTGGCATCAGGGCTGGGGAGTGGAGCACTTCCTGGAGCCCGCGGAGCAGTTCTCTGGGGCCAGCAGAGCCTGCCCCAGCCTCCATCACTGCTTTTCCTCACCTCAGGGAGGAGCCGCTGCCTGCCCCGAGTGAGGCTCCTCTGGCTCCAGGGAATTGCTCTGCCAGCTTCAGGAAGTGCTACACTCCTCGGCCCTGACTCCACGTGCAACCTTGCTCCCTTAGGCGATGCGGGGGAGCGGAGCAGTTCCCCAGAGCCGGCGGAGCCCACACCAGCCCCCGCCTCCGCCTAGCGGAGGAGCTTACCTTTACTAAGTGTCCTCCGCTGCAGCCCAGCTCCATTCCCGAAGGGTGCATGGCCTGAAAAAGTTTGTGCACGGCCAAACTTTTACTTGTGCGCAGCCCTGCATGTGTGCACCTTAGAGGGAACTCTGGACAGGAGCAGAAAGCAGCAGCTAGAAAAGGTGGGGGGGGGGGTTGGGGGGTGGTGTCCATAGCCCCCAGCTGCTGTTGGTGCCAGTGATTGGGGAAGTGGTAGCCAAACAGGAGCCTGGGGGCTGCAACTTAACCACTTGCAGGCTGCATGTAAGCCATAGTCTGTCCGTCTGTCTATCCGTAACGCTTTATTTGCACTCTGATTGGCTGTCTTGGCAGACAAACAGAGTGCTCTACACAGACAGAGAGTGGAGCGCTGCCATGACAGTGGGGACTGAGGAGTGTAGGGAGAGGGGGACGGTGGGGACTGGAGCGCTGCCATAATAGAAGGGACGAAGTGGTGCTGGCCTTGCACCCCCTGCCCTGCCCCCCCCCCCACCAATCTGCTCCTTGGAGCCAGGGATCGGCATCCCACTCCCACCCAACAACAGCCAGCAGGGAAGGACCCTCCCTCCTACCCAGATCCCTGTTTATCGTGACCCATCCATTGATGTTGCAACCCCATTTGGGGTCGTGACCCACAGTTTGGGAACTGTTGCTCTAGGGAAAAAATGTTGGCCACGGATCTCCAGGAAGGGCTTTGGTTATAACTTTCCTGGTGCATGCTTTTTGCTAGCATTGATGTTTCACTGACAGTATGCATTATAACCTCTGCTTTCTTCTGCATTTGCTGATGGTTTCACTGATTTTTCCAAACATGGAATCCTCGCAGTTTGTGTGAAGAGCCTTGCCTCATTCAGGTCTAATGAGGGTTTCCATGTACATTTTTAAGTAGGCTGTTTATAGCCACTTAAAATAATCTTCATTTTTTTCAATATTTTTCCATGCAGGGGCTTGGCTTCCCAGTGCTTAAAACTTCCTTCAGATTTTGCTTGGGTTTCCTTCATGCCTTTTTCCACAGTACTGTCTTCCCTTGCTAACTTAAAACCTGGTGCATTACTTCTTTTCAGTAGTTGGAAAGAGTATAATACCATCCGAGTACAAATTTTTTTAAGTACTTGGAAATCCACTTTCTCATCTTTTCTGCCTAGGTACAGTTTCCATCATGTGCTTTAAGATATAAATCTCTGTATGTGGTCAGTTATTTTCTGGTAAATCTGTCTGTATCAGTTCCTTCAGAGTCCAATCTACTATACCAGCAGTGTAAGATATGCCTGAGATGGTTAAGATATTAGTTACCCAGAAGAGGTTATGGTTGGATATGGCTGATAAAGCCTTTTATGTTCTGACATAGTTTTCTTTTTAATATCTGTGTTGCTGATGGAGACATGTCCTAAAATGATGAGATATTTGTAGCTTTATTCAAAAGTTGATGAATCGGTGACTTCTTCTGGTATAAAATTCAGATTATTTTCTCTTGCAATTTGGTCAATCACAGGTGCACAACTTTTTGAATGAGTGGGGTGGTTTTCTTCCTATCCAATTTTTAAGGCCTTCAGAGATGACTTTAATATATTATATTTACTCAAATAAAAGATTACCCTGATTATAAGACAGCCCCCCAATAATTAGATTCTATATGTGGAAAGTGTATGAATTAGTTACAATTTTCCAGGGATAGAATCTAATTATTGGAGGTTTGCCTTGAATATGTCTCCTTCCCACTGCTACAGCAGAAAAAATAAATCTGGGCGGAAGGGAGGGACAGGTAGCCCTTAGTTCTCTGCTTCCCTGCCCCAACTTTTTCCCCTGGCAGCCCCTTCCCACTCTTCTTATTGTTAGACCATGCTCTCCCTAAGCACACGGAAGTAAGGAGAAAATTTGAAAACCTTGAAATTAAACATGGCTATAGCTCTTTGCATATAGTACCCTATATGCATTGGGTGTCTGGGTTGTCTGGGAGAGGTAGTACCTCCAAAGAGTACGTTGCGCTCGCCTGGGTGACTCTTCCTCTGTTGGTCTTCACCAGCACTCAGCTCTCACCTGTGGCTCCAAGTAGCTGTCTCCCTGTGACAGTGGTCACACCCGGGTAAACCGCCTCAACGGGTGGGCCAAACCAGGTGAGGATACCTGGTCAGTCTTAGACCATTGGGGGGATAGGGACATGTCTATCCCTGCATGCAAAGTCTGACTCCGGCTGACTGGGAAGACAAGACCCTTGTATGGTCCAGTGGCCCTGATGGCGGTACAGCACCATGCTGTGGGTTGCGCAGAGCAGGACAAGGCACAAAAAAGATGTCCTGATCATCTGCTGCATCTAGGCCAATCTCCAGCTGTCTTGACAGTGTCCTGCCACTGGTTGCCAGTTGGTTCTGATGAGAGAGTGAGGCTGACACTGTGCAACTCTTCCTTACTTAAATCTAAATCCCACGCAACTCGCATACAACACAAGGCCTGGGTGATGGGCCAGTGGACACACTGGAAGCTGTAGCTGCAAACCTGCACACAGGTGGCGCAGGGCTTTGGGTCACTTTCTACTGGACAGAAGCAGCAGTAGAACTTGGTAGACCACTGAGTGATTGAGCAGCCCTATTCAGGACCACACTTTTCACTTCCTAGAATGAAGAAGGGGCTAAAAAAGATGCCCCAAACATTGTCTGCTTCACCTCACTCTGGCAAGCAAACTGTGGCTGGCAGGGGCCCCGCTACAATGGTCGAAAAGGAAAGAAATCAGTCTCTCTTAAGCTGGATTCGTGGAATGTACATACACTGACCGACTAAAACACCAACAGACCTGAAAGGAGAACTGCCCTCATTGGGAGAGAACTAGACAGATACAACATCCAGATCGCTGTTGTCAGTGAGACCCACCTACCTGACGAAAAGCAGCTCACAGAAGGAAAAGCTGGTAACACATTCTTCTGGAGTGGTCATGGCAACTGTTACTCAAATTGCCAATTGCTCAAATCACAAGCGAGACATTATAAAGGAGGATAAGGCAACGTGCCGCGTTTATTGATCACATGAGTTAGACATAGAGGGTTGGGCACACCATTCATACAAACGCACACAAATCATCATACACATCATTACACGCAGGCATACCCATGCACAAAACAACCATTTCATCCACACGTACACCAGATATAGTTACCAGCAATAGTTGCTCAATATCTGCCCAGGGTGGCCAACCCAGACTTATTGAGTAGATGATGATGATTTGAAGATAGCAGATTTGAAGATAACAGCTGGAGCGGGGTGAACAGATGCATCTGTGCTCCAATGAAACAGCAGTAGAGAAAGAGACTCACCCAACTTGGCATTTTCAAAGTGTTCTTTTATAGGGATTGGCATCCTTTGTTTCAGTGCTTTGGTGTTTTTCCATACCCAGCTTCTGTTTTTGTGGTTGTTTTTCTTTTGTCTTCAGCTTATCTTAGACTTGGAGTGTTTTTGCTGCCCGTCTGGCAGGATGGGTGCATTTCTTCTCCTCATTATCTTCTTTGTGCCCTAGGCCTAAAAGGGATTCTTCAGCCATTCATTAATTAGTTTACTGACTGGTAACTTACATTTGGAACCTTGTTGCTTACATAAAGTTAAATCTTCTTTTCCCGTCTCTATGCCATTCTCTCACCATTCACCCTTTTATACATACTCGTACATAAAATCTTTGCAGAGTTCATTCACTTATGTCAAGCAGAAGGATACAAAATGGAGTTTTCAAGTTGCTTACAGGACAAGACTAACATGATTACATTTCACTGTTATTACACTCTATGTTAACATCAGCTACATTAGTTCAGTTCATGCTACATAATGAAGCCAAATAGGAAGCAGGTGTCAGCTTTGTTATACAAAACAGCCTTGTCAAGAAGCTGACCTACCTGCCCAAGGGAATGAATGACCGACTGATGGTGCTCAAGCTCCCCCTGCTTGGCAAAAAGTGCGCCACTTTCTTCAGTGCGTATGTCCCTACCATGACCAACTCCAACGAAGTGAAGAACCAGTTCTATGATGACCTCCACTCCATAATCGCTGCTGTACCAAAGTCTGACAGTCTCATCCTCTTTGGTGACTTCAGCACCAGGATTGGCTGTTACTGCCAAGCATGGGTGACTGGTGCCACCTGAGTTGGGGGGAGCGGGGGAAGTCCCCCGGGGTCCCTTGCTGCCAATTGCTTCACCTGGCACCCCCACTCCCCGGCCAGCTCTTGGAGGGGGGCTCCTGCCTGTCCCCCCCACCCATCGCCTAAGTGGGGAGCCCTGCTTGTCAGGAGGTGCATCTGTGCTCTCAGGGGGCGCTCAGAGTATGTGCTGAACACAGGCTCCTAGTTACTAACACTGTGTTCCGTCTCCCCAACCAGAAGAAGACATCGTGGATGCACCCTCACTCTAAGCACTGACATCTTATCGACTGTCATCATCCGAAGGAGGGACAGACACGATGTCCATGTAACCAAAACAATGTGTAGCGCTGAATACTGGACTGATCATCAACTCATCTCCTCACTAAAGATCACAATTCAAACTAGATGGCGTCCACAAAGGCGAAGTGGACTGAAGCGCCTCAACACTGCTGGGCTAATAAATGACAGCACCAGGCTGTTTTTTATGAACCATCTGAAGGATCAGCTTCACACTGCACCACTCTATTCTGGCTCCATTGAAGACAACTGAAAGTGACTTCATGAAGCTATACACTCTGCAGCTCTTGAGACCCTGGGACCAAGCATCCACAGACATCAAGACAGCTTCAATGAAAATGATGAGGAGATACAACAGCTGCTGGAAGAGAAACAATGTCTTTACAGAGCCTACCTCTATGCTAAGTCCATGTCAGCACAACAAGCCTATAGCTTGATATAGAAGACCATTCAATGCAAGCTGTGAGGGATGCAGGACACATGGTTGAAGAACAAAGCAGATGAGATCCAGCATTTATGCTGACTGAAACAATGCAAAGAAGTTCTTTGATATCCTAAAGGTTGTCTGTGGTCTGCAGGTCCTCGGATCCTCCCCTCTGCTGTCTGCCGACGGGAGCACACTGCTAACTGACAAGGCCCAGATCCTCCAGAGATGGGCTGAACATTTCAGCGCCGTCCTCAATTAGACCTCCTTTGTTAACATGGGCACCATATGCAAGCTGCCTCAAATCGCTTCAAGGTGTCAACACCTTGCTTGAAACTTTGCCTACAATCGCAGAAGTCCAAAAAGCCATACAACAAATGTCTGTGGCAAAGCTCCCGGAGCCGACGCAATTCCAGCGGAGTTCTACAAAGCAGGTGGTCACGACCTCATGGAGAAACTAACCGAGATCTTTTACGGTATGTGGACGCAGGAGGTGGTCCCTCAGGAATTCAGGGATGCCTCCATCGTCCACCTGTAAAAGAGGAAGGGAAATCGCCAACTCTTTGACAACCACAGGGGCATCTCCCTCCTCTCAACTGCCGGCAAGATACTCACGAGGGTCCTCCTCAACCGGCTGACTGACCATCTAAACAACCTAGTGCCTGAGAGCCAATGCAGCTTCAGAAAAGGATGCGGCACCACCGACATGATGTTTGTGGCCTGGCAGCTTCAAGGAAAGTGCCAGGAACAGAATGTCGACCTTCTCCTCATGTTCATCAACCTAACCAAAGCCTTTGACAAGGTGAACCACAAAGGCCTCTGGGAAATCATGCAGAAGTACAGATGCCCCGGAAAATTCAACAATATGGTTTGACAGTTCCATGATAGCACGTGTCCTTGCAATTGGCAAATACTCTGACCCCTTTCCAGTCACAGATGGCATCAGGCAGGGCTATGTGCTTGCACCTACCCTCTTCAGCATGGTATTCTCTGCCATGCTGTTGGGTGCCTCCCAAGATGATGACTTTGGTATAGGGATCAGGTACCATTTTGACGGAGACATCTTCAACCTGTGCAGGCTCTGAGTGAGCTCCAAAGTCCAGACAGCCGTGCTTCACAACTTCCTCTTTGCTGACAACTGTGTGTTATGCTCAGGCTTACAGGCTGACATGCTATGGTCCATGATCTATTCTCGTCAGCTTGCGGCAACTTCGGACTCACCATGAACACAAAGAAGATCAAGGTGATGTTTCAACCAGCACCTGGCACAACACTCCAGGAACCACATGTCTCAGTTAAAGACCAGCAACTGTCGATGGTTGACAAGTTTGTCTATCTAGGCAGCAAACTGTCCCATGCTGTCCACATTGACAACGAAGTCAAAATGAGACTAGTGAAAGCTAGCGGGGCCTTCAGCAGACTCCGTAAGTCGGTCTGAGATGGCAGAAGCATCGGAATGTTGATGAAACTGAAGGTATACAAAGCCATCATTCTTCCGACCCTCCTCTACACCTGTGAAACCTGGACCACCATCTATTAGCGCCATGTTAAGAAACTAAACTACTTCCACCTATGCTGCCTGTGAAAGATAGTAAAGATCAAGTGGCAGGACAAGATTCCGGACACTGAGGTGCTCAGAAGATCAGCTGTTCCCCAGTATTCACACTCTACTGAAACTGGCACATCTAAGATGGGCTGGCCACCTTTCAAGAATGCCTGACACTCATTTGCCGAAGAAAATCTTCTACGGCAAACTGTCAAATGGAGTACGCTCTCATGGCTCACCAAAGAAGTGGTACAAGGACACCCTAAAGGTGTCCCTAAAGAGTTTTGGCATCGACCCAGTCGTGGGAGCAAATTGCTCATGACCGTCCAGGACAGAGCACTGGCCTTCGAACAGCAATGCACGGCAGAAGTAATGAGGAAATGCATGGCCAGGAAATGAAAACCTCTTGTACCCGGTCCTCATCGCTTTCCTGCCCCTGCTGCAGCAGACTGTTCAAGGCAAAGACCAGGTTGATAAGTCACATACGTGCCCATGTAATCTAGCCTCAACCTCCCCCCCTCTTTTCTTTCCCCTTCCTCTCTCTCTTTTCTCCTTTTTTTCCTTTTTGTCTTTTTTTCCTTCCCTGTTTCTTTTCCATTTCTTTTCTCTCTTCTTCCCCTTCCCCCCACTGGATGTGGTAGTCTTAATTTGCAAAAGACAACAACACACCCCTGCACTTAGTTAATCCAGAATTGATGCATGTTACCTTTTTCTGAAACAGCTGCCAGTTTTAGTGCAGGTGTTGCATAAACATACTTTTGAGCAGCACTTTGGTATATATTTATATCTACTATAAACTATGCATGGTATTAGTCCAAAGCCAAAAGGCTCATGATTTACAATATGGTTCACTGGGCTGGGCCCTACCAGAGTCAACAGCATTTCAAGCCATGGTTAGCCACAGCATTACATACAGTTTACCCAGAATCCCTTTGTCATGCCCTCCCTGTCTGGCACGTATGATTAGTGTGGACCTACCCTCCGTGGTGACCCCACAGCTCAGTACTGCTTTGTATGTGTGTGTTCTCTAGATATTCCCCCCACAAAGGATCCATGTGGTAATTAGCCCCCACTCATGGTTGGAACTGGGTGTTCTTGTCACAAATCCTAGGATGCTCCAAAAATGTACGTGTAGATGAGGTACAGGGCAACTTGGCTTGACTTCATCTCATGGAGGGCTGGGCCACATTAATCATATGAGCCAAGGTGAGAGAGGCCATGACAAGGGGATTCTGGGTGAACTATATGCAATGTCGTGGCCACCATGACTTAAAAAAGAGTCGGTGGCGAGGAGGATTGCACTTAATGGGCACTAGTGTATGTCATATATAAATGGGTTGCATTAGCCTGTCCTTGCATTAGGTTCCCATCATATTGCTTCTCAGCCTCTTGTGGGCTCAGCTTAAGTGTGGCATCTGGGCAGAAGCCTGACTGCTGCCCTGCAACCTCGGTTGACAACCTGAGAGGCAGGAGCAAAGGGTGGGGAGATGGCTGTGGCTGTGGATACTAGTGAGCAGAGAAGCAAAGATTGGAGGAGAGAAGAGACCAGATGCAGCACGGGCACAAATGTGGAAATTCAGGCTGAGAGCTGGAATCTGACTGGAAGCTGATGCAGCAATGCATGAGAATGAAGGCGAAAATGAAAGCAGCTGAAACTACACAGGGAAGAGCAAGCCAGAAGAAGAGTGACAATAAGAAGACAGAGAGCAGCCGGACTGGAGAAAGCGGCAGCAGGAACCAGAGAGGAAGAGCCGCATGATGAAATCCAGAAGAGGGAGGCGAATGGAGTCGGGATGAGTGGGACAATGAACCCAGGGAAACTTTGAGTGATATGAAGTGTTGCTGAAAATGGGATTTCTGGAAAAGTTGGTAGGCTGGGTGGAACTGTTGTATGGCACAGCACAGAGTCATCCTGGTGAAGGAAAACTTGAGTCAGGCCTTTCAGATACAAACAGGTGTGGCAAGGGTGCCTCTTGTCACCCAGTGGGATCTTTTATATGCGCCATGGAACCTCTGGCACAGAGGATAAGGGAGGGGGAGAAGAGAGTGAAACACTCGCTGTATATGGATGACATTAATGTGATGATGCAAGATGCAGTCTCATTAGAGAGAATCCTGAAACATATGTAAGACTATGGGGAAGCTTCAGGGGTGAAAGTAAACAAGGATAAGAGCAAGATGTTGGAGACTGGAAATTGGGGAGATCTAGGGAAGTTTGGCATGAGGGTAGTTAATCAGATAAAAATCTTAGGGGTGGTTCTTGATATAGAAGGGAAAGGCACAAAAGCATGGGAAGAGAGAGGGTCATGGATTAGAAAAAAAATTAGAGTTTTGGAGCACAAGAGGTTTGTCATATGCAGGAAGGGTGATGCTACCCATTGTGTTTGTGGGTGTGGTATATCCTCCATCCTGGATTCAAAACAGGAAAACCCAGAGACTGATTTTCATGCTCTTCTGGGGTTCTAAAACAGAACGGATTGTCAGGAAGGAATTATATAAGGGACGAGAGTGTGCAAGGTGGGAGCTACCAGACATAGAGATGTTTATCTATGCACACCGTTAGAATGGTGAATAGGGAAGCATTGGAAGGAAGCAGGAAAATGGGAGATTTTGCAGATTTTGGACAGAGAAATCGCTGTGGAGGATGGGCCTATATGGGACAAGGTGGAAGGGGCAGTGGGCTTGGAAACTGCTTCTATATTAGGAAGAACAGAAAATTTTATTAAAGTACGAAGTTTGAAAGGGCTGGTTTCCCTGATTCGATTCGGTGGAGATTCAGTCTGATTCAGTGGCCAAATCTCTGAATCCAAATCGAATCAAAGGACCCTTTAATCTCTCTGAATTGAATTGGAGCCCTCTGAATCGATTCGGAAAGATTCGGACATAGACACAGCTTTAAATGTTTTTTCTACATACCTCGCGGTACCAGCACAGCTTGTGAATGCTGCGATGCTGGGGTGGATAGAGTGTCCCACAGAAGCGCGGGGGGCTTTCCAGTGCGCTCAGCAGCAAACCCGGAAGTGAACCAGGAGCACTTCTGGTCTACTTCTGGGTCCGTCGGGGGCTGTGCGGGGGGGGCTGCGCCTCTCTAGCTTGTGGGTCTGGAGGGCATGAGCCCTCCCGCGGGTCCCCCCACGGCCGATCATGGAGTGCAGCTCCCACACACCTGTGGGACACTCCACATGCCCCAGCATCACAGCATTCACAAGCTGTGCTGGTACCTCCAGGTATGTAAAAAAAACATTTAAAGCTGTGTCTGTGTCTGAATCGTTGATTCTGTGAATCAGCATCGAATCTTCAGATTCAGATTTGGCCAAATTGAATCAGGGACAGTGATCTGAATCAATTAAGTGAATCATTGTCCCCGATTCGGGCCAAATCCGAATCGAATAGGGCCCGCTTCGTACACCACTAATGGGCATGAGTGATCTGTGTTAATGCAACACTATGCAAAGTGAGGAACTTGTTGATCATGAAGGGCTAGTCCCGTTTGAGCTCAAATATTACATGCAAAGGGCTGATGAGGAGGAAGATGAGAGTAAGAGGGAGGAGATGTGGAAAAAAACTAAATGAAAATATGTATTCGCTTGAGGAGCGCCTGAGATAGCGGTGTGAGAGAGAGGGGAGGGTAGGAAGGGTGACAGTTGTGGGACAAGATAATGTTAATGTAAACTGCTAAGAGATGAGGAAGAGTTAGTATATTATGAGGCCTTGTTGTATGATATGATGTTTGATGTTTGTAAATATGTATAAGAGGTTTTGTTTTTATAATAAAATGTTGAGTAGGGTTACCATACATCTGGGTTTTCCCAGACGTATTCTCTTTTTTGGCCCCATGTGCTGTGTTCCAGGTGGGTTTTTTAAATGCAAGCCAAATGTCTGGGGTTTCCTTCCCCTGGTCTGTTTTCATTATGTCCACCACTAGGTAGAACTACAGTTCCCAGAATACCCAGTGCAGTGCTTGCGGGGTCAGGAGCTGAATTTGTGATTTTGCTTTGCTTTGCTGGTGGGAGCAGGCGGAGGGCGATCGGAAGCAGCAGGGAGCAGAGCACAGAGGGTGGGGAGTGAGGGCCACTGGGCAAGGGGCAGGGGCTGCAGGCCAAAATGAGCAGCACTGGCAGGGTCAGGGTACTGCTTTTTGGGAGTGAGGGGCACTGGCAGGGCTGGGGTCGATGGGTTAGGAGTGTGGGGCAGCTGCAGGGCAGGGGGGCTGTCTTGTCAGTGAGTGGGCAGAGGCAGAGTGGGCAGGGCAGGGGCAGCGGCATATCCCTGCCCCCCACCCCTCCTCCCTCCCTGTGTCCTCTTTTTTGGACCTGGAAATATGCTAACCCTATGTTGAGTATAATAATAATAAAAAGGTTCACATCAGCATCTTGGCCTTTTGGCCTTTTGGCCAAGATCAAGTGATCAGCTGAGAGTCTGACTGTTGCCTTAAGGGCAGAGAAAGAGATTAACAGAGCATCAGGATGGCAGGAGTGGAGGAAGGAAACCCAAAGCCCAAAACAATGGCAGAGGTGGCTGATAACTAGGAAGTGGAAAGAGAAATTAAGAGTGGAAACAGGTCTGGAGCCAGAGGGAGAGTGGATAAAGGGGGAAAAGTGGAGAGGAAAGAAGACAGCAAAAATGAAGGCAGGAGCAACAGCAGAGACAGCAACAGAAGCAGCAGCAAAGAAGAGGGTGGTGAGAGAGATGAGGCCAGAGGAATGACCGGAGCAGATAAGAGCAGTAACAGATGGAGAAGGATTGTCGGGAGCATGATGTAAGGTCAACCCACTGGAAGTGGCATGGTGGGGAGATGCAGAAGAGGCACTGTGGGATGCTGGTCTAGAGCAGAGACTATGGATAAGGTTAACCAGTGATGGGGTGCAGAAGGGATTGCTGATGAACAGATACAGTTTTGTGGAGAAGGTACTGTTCAAGATAGTGGGGGTACAGATGGAACACTTCACCAGCAAGATTGCTTTCTCCAGCTGACAGATGTGACAACTGACTTATTGTAACAAAGAAGGGTATGATCAATTTTGGGAGACATGCAGAGGATGGGGGGAGGGAGGAATTAAAAGGGTTAACATTTGTAGCAGCAGAATAGTCAAGGGAAAGTGTGATTATTGTTCAAATGTATATGGATATATTAGAGGCAGAAGACTTAGAAAGGTATCTGGAAAAATATGTGTAAGGAGTTCTGTGAGTGAGAAAGTTGGGATCAAATATGGTATTTGGACGGGGTCATGGAGGGCTCAAGCAGTGTTAATATCAAATGAATGCAGATAAGGCCAGATTTGAGTTTTATAATATACCATGAGCAACCAAAGCAATGCAGCAGTTGTGGGAAGGAAGGGCGCCTGTCTGCATAGCGTTCCCTCATACTGCTACAGGTGTGAAGGGATGGGGCACAGAGCATCAGAGTGCTAGGAGTTCATAAATGTTTTGTTTGCGGGGAGTAGGGACACTTGTACCATAGGTGCCCAACAGCTTTTGCAACCAAATCCCCAAGGAACCAGAAGAATCAGAAAGGGACAGTTAGGAAGAAGAGGCAGGAGGAAGAGACTGAGATAGAAATGGTAGAGAGGAGAAACAGAGACAGGAGGAAGGGGAATCTCTGTAAAAGAGAATGCACAAGGTAGACCTGGAGGCAAAATGGTATAGGAGTAGGGGACAGTAAACAAAGGATCCAAAGACATGGACTGGGAAGGGGCAGAAGGAAGAAACCCAGCAGACAACAGAAGGGGAAATGGTGCAAGGAACGAGCCAGAGAGACAGCCAGGGAAAAGGAAGAAAGTGCAGGGACAAAGTCAGGAAAAAAAAACCTGATCAGAGGGAGGTGAACTGGAGCTGGAGAACAGCTTCCTGCAGCTATTATTAACTCCTCTGGGCTCTAGCCTTCGGTGGAGAGTAGGGGGTGGGAAGCATTGGGGAGGTGGGAAAACTGAAGCCTTCCTAAATACAAAAGTGATAAGGCAGCTTGCAAGAGCAACAGGCATGTGAAAGAGGGGTAGAGGGTGGAGTTGACCACAATGAGCATCAGCATAGACCATCCTTAAAGGGACAGGCACTGGGCTAGCTTTGATTTAAATTATGACTTTAATCACTGGTCAGGAAGCCTCAATTTAATAATTGTTTTCTACAAAAAATGCATTCTTGTTATTTGATATCCTTTATTCATTTAACTTGAAATTTTGCACTTAGAGAAAGGTAAGGGCTTGACTGTGTGTACACAAACTCACAGAGAGACAAGAGGGCTGATGGGTGGGTGACTGATCAGGTCTGTTATCTTTCATCTCCATATACTGCTGTTAACAAAGATGTTATCTCTGGAGACACAAACTGTCCCTATGTCTGACGAAGGGCGTTTGTGCCTGAAAGCTTGCAAAGAACAATTTTTCCAACTATTTAGTTGGTCTAATAAAAGATATTATTATCTTTTATTAGACCTACTGAAAGAACCTTGTCTGTCTATGATCTCTGGAGACACAAATCCACAGTTTGAGAGCTGAAGCTAAGCATCACAGAGAAGCTTAATGGGATCTTCTAGACTGAGTACTGAGTCCCATTGGGTTGAGTGTTTTTTTTAATCTTTACTAAACTATAGAGGAGCTCCTGGGAACCCCATAAGATTGGGCCCCTATAGTCCATGGCCTGTTGTGACCTGTTTATAAAACTTCTAAAAAGGATACCTGAATATATTGTCTCAAATAGTATAATTAGAAGTTATAATCCCTATTCCATGATGATATCTTTGAGCTTTAACATAAATTAAAGCTATCTTTGGATAAGTTTATTTTTTAAGAAGCATCTTAACAAAAAAAAAAAAAATCTGATTTAAATAAAATAAAAATGCATTTTTTATTTTCTTTTAATTGTTGGTTTTTATCCACTCTGACAGGCACACTAGTTTAACACAAGCACAGTTGCACTGATTATAGCTTCAGTTAACGTCAGGAGTGTCTTAACAAGGAAAAGATGGGAACAGCTGAACAAATGGTAAATCAAGTAAAAGCAGACATAATCTGCCTACAAGAATGTGGTATACCAGGGGAGAGGGATTATAAACATTTTGAGAAGAGGTGGAGATTGGGGCCATCGTGGTGGTCAGGGACAAATGAGAACAAAGGGACTGGAATGACAATACTGTTCAAGAATCCAGAAGTGAAAACACAGCAGGTGGAAGATATCATCAGTGGCAGACAGCAGCAAATGATAATTTCAGTTGGGAGAGCAGAATTGGAAGTTTTCAATGTATATATTTAACCAGAATGGGGTGGGGGCAGACTATGCTTAGAAAGCTAGCACTTCACATGGTCAGAAGGAGACTAGATAATTGTGGGGGACTGAAATTGCATAATTGACATGGGTGAGCAAACAGGGGGAGGTGGGACTTCAGTTCACTCAGATTGTTAACAAATATAATTAAAGAAGAGTCGCTAAGAGATGCGTGGGAAAGGGAGAAAGTTTTCACTAGAACTGACCCCAATGGAAAGAAACGATCAAAAGTTGACTTCATGTTTGTATCAAAAGAAATAGAGATAAGAAAGAAAGAGACAATATATGTACCCCATTTAGTGATCACTGGGTGGTAGAAGCAGAATGGAGTCTTAGTAAGGGCCCTGTAAGGGGTAAGGGAGTGTGGAAATTAAATGTGTGACTGTTACAAGATAAGGAGATGCGTCAAGCATACATGAGACAGTATGATGGGTGAAGAGCACTGAAAAATATTTTAAGAGTACCAGAGGATGATGGTGAAGAGGACAGGGAAAACAATGAAAGACCTGAGAGAGCTGCAAAGATGCAGGAGCTGCTAAAGGAAGCTGCAGAAGGAAGACGGGTATGAGAAGAACTAGAAGAAACAAGGTGAGAGAGAGAGAGCTGGTTTAAAATAAAGATGAGAGAGAAAATGTTTTTAGCGCAAGCACCCTGGGTGGGAGAAAATGAAGAGTGGTCCTGATACTTTTCAGCTAGAGTGAAGATGGTGAAAACATTAAAGTGTGGGAAGAAGGTGGTACCTGGGTGGAAAAGCAGGAGGTGATAGAGGCAACAAAAAGATTTATTAAGAGCTATATCAAAAGAAGGAAACAGGCAGGAAGATGAAAAATTAGCTGGAAGAGACTGAAGAGAAAGTAGAGGAGGAGGAAGCAAAGAAAATGGAAGAAAAGACAAGTGGAGGAGTGCTTAAAAGTCTTTAAAAGAGGGAAATCACCAGGAGCAGACAGACCACCTATAGAATTTTATGAGAGGTTTTGGGCATGGGTAGGAAGGGATACAGTGGAAGTTTTTGAGGAAATAGCAGAAACGGGAAATTGCAGGAACAGGAGGACGTAGCAAAAACAGGAGCAGGAAAAGATTTTACAAGAGGCATTGTGATCTTATTCTTCAAGACAGCAGAGAAAGAACTCTGGAAAAACTGGAGACCGATTACACTCCTTAGATTATACTCCTTAATATGGACTATAAATTAATGGCCAAGATGCTGGCTTTGAGGATGAGGAAAAACATCCAGAAGATAATACATGAAGATCAAGTATGTGCAGTAGGCCTGTGTGAAGCAGCTAGTATTTGCTTCAGATTTGGCCGATTTGGCGGACAATGATTTGATTTGGTGATTAAGATCACTGTCCTGAATCAATTTGGCCAAATCTGATTCAGAGATTCAGCTGCTGCTGAATCGGCTGAATCTTCGAATCACACAGGCCCCATGCCTCACTCACTCTCAATGGCTGCCCTGCCTGCACCAGCTTCTGGCTATTTGGAAGAAAAAAAAACAAAAAACCCCCACTGACTGGCTCCTGCCTGGGGAGGGGAGAAGAGGAGCTCTGCCATGAACCCCCCAAGGTCGCTGCAGCCACTGGTGAGTTTGGGTTTTTTGGGTTTTTTTAAAGGGCTGGAGCTGGGGCAGGCGGGGCAGATATGGCAGGGCTGGGAGAGTGGGCGCGGGTTGTGGAGCTTGTGGCAGAGCCCTCACGGCAGTAGGGAGCAGTGGGGATCACCCCCACTTGGCAGCAGCTGGTGAGTAAGGGCTTTTTTTAAATAACTGGGAGCTGGGGTGTGCAGGGCAGCCATGGGGGGGTTATGAGAGTGGGTGGGGGTTGGGGGCTGCTCAGGGGTGCTGGGGGAGCAGGCAGGGGTCCTCCCATGGTCCCCTTCTCCAGCTTCCCCTCCCCTGCCCCCTGCTTACCAGCATGGAGTCTGGGTCCAGCTCCCTGCTGCAGCCAGCAGGGACTGCCTGAATCACCAAAGCTCTCCAAATCTTTTCTGAATCAATTTGGAGAGCTTCGAATCAATTTGGATCTTTTAACTGGTCCCCTGATTCGATTTGGATTTGGAGATTTGGCTACCGAATCAGGCCAAATCTCCTCCGAATTGAATCAATACCTGAAGCTTTGTACAGTCCTAATGTGTAGTACCAAGTACAAGGATCTCAAAAGCAATCAGAGTGATCAGAGATACACTCCCACATCCAAGAGAGGAAAAGCAAACATAGTTATGGCAAACTTAGATTTAGGAAAAGCATATGACAGAATGGATCATGATTACATATTCCAAGTGCTAGGAAAAATGGGACCCCAGAGAAATTTATATGTTGGATAAAACTACTGTATAGAGAAGCAGAGAGTCAAGCCCAAATTAATAGGCATCAAAGCAGAGCCTTTAAAATCCCTACAGGGGTGAGGCAAGGGTGCCCCCTGTTGCCACTACTACGTGTGCAGCATGGAACCATTAGCACAAAGAATAAAAAAAGACAAAGTTATAAGCAGAGTAAAGATACCGGGAGGGAGTGAGGTAATGTGTAGTATGCATTGATGATATAAGAGTGGTAGAGGAGAGGCTTTTGGTGGAAAGGGTGCTAAAGCATACATCAGAGTATGGAGAAGCAATGGGGGCTAAACTAAATAGATTGAAAAGCACCATAATGGGAGTAAGGAACCGGAGGGACTTGGAGAAGTTGGGCCTTCAAATAAGAGAGGGTGATATTAGGAAAGGTAATAAAGCATGAGAAAAGGTGACAGCAAGGATACTGCAGATGCTTTGGTTATGATCTGGAAGGACACTGCCCTTTGCCAGAAAAGTGGCAGCAGTTAAGACTGTGCTACTGCCAATTATTCTATATACAGGAATTGTAGTGCTACATGGTGCACTGAACTCTTGCTACATGGTGGCAGATAGCAAGAGTTCAGAAGGAAATACTTATGTTCTTCTGGAATGCCAAAAGAGAAAGGTTGGCTAGATCTGAACTGTACAAAGCAAGAGAGATGGGGGGATGGGGCTGCTGAACAATTATTTTGGGTGGAGGATCTCTTAACAAGGTTTGGTGAGCTGTCAAAGACCGTATGGGTAGCCTTGTCCCTTGACAGGTGCCCCGCCCCCTGGCTGCCATCTTGGGACCAGAAGTCCCACCCCTAACCCCTGACCTTTGCCACCAGAAGTCTTTCCCTTTGCCCCTCAGAAATGCTCCTTTTGGAAGGGGGGAGTTGCCATGTTAGAACCAGAAAAAAAACGAATTGTACACTAAAAGCCAAACACCTACTATAAGATATTTGAATGTTATTATAAACAATATTTTGCCATGATTTATATTTGTGTACTGTATATAGAGGTGATTGCATAATAACTCAAAAATAAATTCTTAGTCTTTTATATTGGGGGGTGGGTGGGGGGAGTGTGTATGGTGGGGTGTGGGGGTGTTTAGGGTGGGGTGTGGGGGAGTGTGGGGGTGTGGCTGTGTGTGTGGGGGTTGTGTAGGGTATGTTGGGGGGTTGTGTGGCGTTTGTGGGGTCTGGGTTGGTGGCTCTGGAACACACTGTCCTCTCCTGCAGTCTCTCTCCCTATCAGCATATTTACGCAATGTGGGCCCTGTGTTTTATAGACATGCTTAGCGTTAGCTGCATTTAATAAAGTTCCGTTGCTGAGCACATGCTGCTTTTGGCCACATTTTATAGATAGACAATGTATTTAGTGAGATTTTGTTGTATGCCATTATAAGATGAAGGGCTTTTCCCCCCATGCCAATGGGAGGGTGGGGTAAGGGGAGGGAAACTCGTTTTGTATTTGAGTAAATATGGTAATTCCACTCACAAAGAGTATTGGTACCACTCTCACCTTTTTCAGGTGCTAAAACCATCTTCATTTCTGCCACCAGGGCATGGTACCTTCATAGCTTTTCTCCAGTGGTGTGTTGTATATTTTAATCTAGTTGAACATTGGATTTAACGAGTAGTGCTGTCCTGACCTCTTTATCCTGGTGTCTGCGTGGCATGCTGGAATCGGTGATGGTTGTTGTATTAGTATTGTTCTTCTCCTGAAACAGCGAGCAAAGCCTGAATTTGGTTACAGAAGCTTTGCTTACTTGGAAGGGTTTTGCGGTAAGCTGGAACTGATGGAAGGACTCTTATCCCCAACCTGTCTTGCAAAGCTGTGGCATTCAAACAAGCAGTCTAATGCTAGCTATTGTTGCATGGTGGTGAGGAGGGAATTTTAGACCATACCAATTATTCCACCCCAGTACACGGTTTTGATTAGAAGGTTCTGAGTTGTGAGTTGTTTCCTTTGTATACGACTCCTATTCATGTACGAGCTGGGGGCAGGATTGGTTGCACATGTTACTGTAGGCATGTTCCCTCACTTGTAGGCTCTGCCCATAAGGCTTTTACTTCCTTGAGGAACTCCTCAGGCAGAACATATTGATAAACAGAGTTTTTAAATCAATGAAACGGGGGCAAAAAAGCCCACCAAAAACAACACCCCCCAAAAAACACCCTTATTGTCTTGTTGTGGGCACTTAGAGAGGACCCCTGCAGTTCAGGCTCTAGTGCAGCCATCTGGCTCTTCCACACAGCCCATGGTTCAACACACCATCTGTTTCCGGCTCATGAACTATTTCCTTGCAGTTACTGCCCTGTGGTTCCACACTCTGGGGTTTTAAACTCTGTGAGCTATTCCCTTATCAGCAGCCTTCCCACAGCTGCCACTACTCAATAGGGCTGGTTGCCCCCTCTTAAGGGGGAAGGCCACTGTTACAGTTACATCTTTCCTGTATCTCTCATCTGCTCTTTTCAACTAATAAGGTTAACAAGATCTTTATTTTTAATATGAATTAATCTGTTTTTACTTCTTATTGTCTCTGCTGTGCAACAGCAAAAGCTCAAGCTATTTGTTAAATTCTCAGTCAGAGGTACTCATACATTGGGAGAGTAAATAATCATGCCTTTCAATCTTGATGCTCTTCCACCTTTCCACAACGAGTTCATTTTCCATAAAATAAAAGCCATGGCAGTCTCTTACTGTATTTATGCCTTCAAGTATTGCAGGCAGGAAATATAATTAAAATCTTTGCATGCTTTTAAATTAAGATGTGTATTTCAGTTCAGAAGACATTCCACCAACAGATCGATAATACTGTGTTGGCTTTATCCTTCAGAAATGAGCTCTGCTACAGGGGGAAATGGGGCTGTGATGGCTAAGACACAAAAGTTTGGCTTGCTTTTGCAGCAAGTAGCTAAATTTCCAGCCTGGACCTGGTGTCACTGCTAAGATTGGGTGCCAGTTCATTTTGCAAGAAGGATTTGCATGCAGGAGAAAGGTTCTCCAACAGTAGTCAGGAAGATGGCAGGCTGGGAAAAGTTGTCAGGATTTAGGTGATTCTCTTTGAAGATAGACCTGTGAGAGACCTGCTTGGGGCAAGGAGGGTGAATGCGCAAAGGAAAGTGCAACTTAACCCTGTGACCCTGGATGAAGGAAAACGGGAGAGGGGATTATTTGTGGACTCCTGCTGATTGGGGAAGGGACTTCTTTAATCCGAAGAGAGTAGAGAACTGCTTACATTCTGGAACCAGAATGGTTTAATAAAACAGCCCTCCAGGATCTGTCCTAGAAGAACTGGAGAGCATATTGGTAGAATTAGGAGGCCAAAGGAGAAAGAGTAGAGAATTTAGGCATTGCCTCTTTGTCACTTTTTTCTGGGAAGAGCTTTTGGTACTAAGAAGTGGGGAGGAGTTACTCTTTGTGATTTGGGTCCCAGTTTTCAAGAACTACCTGTTTCAGGCAACATCAGTAAGTCAAATTTGGGGAGAACTGATCTTTGTGGGATGGCTTTAGGGTCTCATATCAGTGAGACCTGTACTTCAGGGAGGGGAGAGGTGTCTGTCTTGGGTGAGTGACTCTGTAGATAGTGTCTCAAGTGAGCTGATCTGAGATTAGGACTGTGACTCAAATGGGAGGTTGGAAGCTTCTGTTTGGGGGAAATCATTTTAATCTCTTGCCTGAAACATCTCAGTACCTGGAACTGGCACAGCTAGCATTGAACCTTAAGAGTCTTAAATTGGAGGAGCAAGAAAATGAAATTCTGCTTCAGTGTCAAACGGAAAGCATACTTTAGTATTGGCTTGTTGCTTCACACTCTGGGGAACTTCTGCAGATGTGGCGTCCAATCGCATCATTCCCCCTCACCAGTTCTCCTATTCCTAGATGGGAATCCAGGCTCTGCCATGACTAATCTCTCTGTATACTCTTTGCTACTATAAAACCTGGTGGCACATACTTCCCCAAGTGCATCTTGTTTATCACTCAAAGTTATAAGCCTGCCTGTGACACAATAATGAATTGTATTGTCAATTACTTCAAATGAAGCAGCAGCTGAAGGATCAGACAAACTCCTTAAAAACAAAGATCTTGTTTTCTTGTGAATGTCTCTAGGAGTAATCTTTTATTTTTTTTAAAAGAAAAAGACAGGGAGGGGAAGTACAGAAAAGTGATAGATAAGCAGAAAGTTTTCCAAAGTTCTGAAACACTGGCAGGTCTTCAAAACCAATCTTGTTTTCAGCTGCTGTCAGCATTGATTCTAAAATTTCATGACATTCCAACCTTTTCTGCAGTGCTGCACTTGAGTGTTACTGTACTGAAACCAGTTTATAGGTTGATGGTATTGGGATCCTTTGGAGGATCTTATTGCTTTACATTTTCCCCTCCCTTTGAATTTTTGCATTGCATTTAGGATAATATTGCACCCATTCTTTACGCTCATGTGAAAAAATGCCACTGCTTTGTTGCTGTGTTGGGATGCTGCATTGTCTGTCACTTAGCAAACATAGCTGTTACACCTCATGTTGTATTAAGGGATGCAGCCGAGGCAGTTATTTTCAGCACCTGGGGAATAAAAAAGGCTTTCTAATGGCTAGTTTAGATGTCCATCTTTCAAAACTTGAGCCAATTGGCTAGCATCATCCTGAGTAAATTGCTATATCTTTGTTGACATCAGTAGAGCTGTGCTAATTTATGCCAGTTTAAGGATCCAACCTGGATTTTCACCAGTTACTTATCTGCTGTGAACGTTTTTTTTCCTCCATTAATTTCTAAAATAAAATTTCATCTCTTGCCGCACTTTGAAATACCAGGAAGAAGCAGTTGGGTGTCAGAGAGTTTAGGCTGTATTAAAGTGTCAGTTCAGTCTAACTTTTTTCCCTTCCTTTCCATGCAAACAGAGAGCACCAAGTCCAGAACAACTCTGGTGGGAACAGTATGGGCCAAGTAGCAGTTGTGAAGTAAACCGGTGATACTTTGAGGAGCTGGCCGTATATGCACTTGCCTTCTTGTCAACCCTATCATGTAATAACTCCACTGACTTCTGGAATTTCACAGCTGTGGCCTTTGCCCCACCCTTATTGCAAGACAGTGCCTCTGAACTGAAGCTTTCATTTAAAAATGTTTTCTTCCAGCCATGACATTGAGATGACCTTGAAAACACTGACTGGGTGTAAATCATGTGCAGAGTTGTGTGTTTGAGCCTGCAGGCAACTTGGACTAGAGCTCCAGGAGAGGTATGAGGTACCTACCCCTCCTGCACCAGAGGGGGTCATGAATTCTGAAACTAAATGGTTGCAACATATCTGTTAACTTTTTATTTCATTGCTGATCATTTGAGCAGAATTAGCCTGCTATCTGACTTATCCTATGATCCCAGATTGCTGCCCCAGGTTTCCAAAGTACCAATTGCGGCCTCCTGTCCAGGTACCAAAGCCTCCGGATTTGTTCCTAGCAGCTTTCGTGATTTGGTTATATGTGGTCAATACAAAACTCTGTGGCATACTGAAAATATGGGGTCCTGATTGTGCTATTTACTCTAAGGGTTCATTTAATAATGACGGTCAGTCTTTTAATTTACATACAACTGCTGTAATTTCCACTTTACCACATCAGAGTGCCACAGAAGTCAAGTGGGTTTTTTTTCTGCAGGGTTTAGGTTCAGTTTGCCACAGAGTACATGGGGGCCTTGCTTGTTGGCAGACTAGAGAAGGAAGAGTTTTTAGGGTCCGATCCAAAGTTCATCAAAATACAGTGGTTTTTTTAGCCATTTGTTGTTGTGCCTATCAGTGAGGTTATAAAAGCCAGTTGGGGACAAGGGAAGTCATAAAGCTCTGAGAATTTATTATAATCTAAAGCAAAGAAGATCTGTTCCTTGAACACCTTTAATCTTCAGCGTCAAGTGTTTTTTGGGTATGTCTACACTGCATACTTCAGGGCAGAGTGCAAGTATCTGAGCTAGCTTTAAATCAGGTAAATTAGTTTGCACTCAGCTTCATGATCCCAGATCTATGCTGATTCATTCAGAGCGATCAAATATCTACACTGCACTACATTCAAGGCAGTGAATGTGCATGCGCACACACACACATAAATTACAGGGGCTGTAATGTCTGTTTTTCTTAATACTTTTTTTTCTCTTGCTTTTATAGTATATCTACAGGTATAATGGACATTTCTTATTTAGTAAAGGAGTTGTCACCTCACAAGACTGACAAAAACACTGCCTTAACTCACTGGGCATTGGCTTCCATGGACTTTTAATCATATCCTGAAAGTAGAGAGGCCTCCAGAGGAATGGAGGTATCATGTGAGCAGGAATAAAGGAACTGATATTTCTGTATCTGTTATTGTTTTGTTTAGATTTCTCTGAATTGTTCAGCAGTGGTGGTTGAAATCCATCTACAGTGGTATCTGATTCTCAGTTTGCTCACCCATGCATGTTTGAAGGCACAAAGGTTAAAGCAGCTTTGTTCGCTTCAATGGCCAGCTTTTGGTGTTCAGCAAAACTATCTTTAACATGTCACAAAGTTGATACTTGTATAAAGAAGTCTCATATTATACTGACAAGGTCAGTGAGACTTTGGGATATGAACCCCACTTAAGTTAATGAATGCACCAGAGGGAAGGGTTTTTTAACCGAAAAACCCAGCTGGTTAAAATGATAGTCTAAATGGAAGAATTTCAACAACATAGAAGAATTTCAGTGTTGTTACCTGCTAGAAGGGGATCCTTTATTTCTCCTTTCCTTCTTTATCTATTCTATTCTCTTTTGGTCTGATAAACTAACTGACCTCTTATGTCTGATTGCATAGCACACCATGTGAAGAGGTGAGCTGCACTTTTCTGTGAGTTAGCTGGAGAAGTTGTGTTCCCTGACCCTTGACCTAACAGGTAAAGTCTTAGTTGTATGGAGATTTAGCTATATTTGTGTGTGGGGTTCATTACAGAAGGGGCTCTGCACACCAGGAGAGCAATGGATCTCATTTCAAAACTGTCTGCTGGCTTGTTGAATTTAAATATTGTAAGTCCAGCTGGGAGAGAGGTTTCAGAGATCCATACTCTTGCATATTCAGAGAATGTTCATCTATATTTTGGATTCAAGGTCCAATGCAAATCCTGCATAACATTAACTGGCTCCTTAGATTCCTTACTTTTTGGATGCATATGAGCTTTTCTGCCTTCTCTCTTAAAATAGATAACACAAGAATGACCCTGCTAACTGTATGTCCCCATGCTTTCCCATGTGTGTCAGCCTGTTTCAAAAGCAATAAAAGACAATAGGAAGACTATTCCTGTGGCACTCCAAAACAGAAGGTCCCATATGACAGCCTGACCACTTGTGACATGGGAACAACCTCCCAGGAAACGTTCACTTAATCCATTATGCATTTCCCAAGTGCTGTGCTATTGCATTCAATCTGGTTGCATCCTCCATCAGGCCATGTTGTGCATCACTAACAAGTGAGGACCAAAAGCAGTCTGCTGTCAAGGACACAAATATGACAGATAGCACAGAGTAGAATTCTTTCCAGTTTTCTGGAAGTCCTTGAGATTTGTACACAAAAGCTGCCCATCCATGTGCTGGTTTGCATTGTAATTACTGCGCCTCAGAGCAGACTTGATTAACGTAATTAGTATGCTCCAGTGTGGTCTCAATGTCATGTGTATAAGCCCCCATGAGTTTAAAAATGGCTGCTGGGGCACTTTATCTAAACCTCTTCAAATGAGGTTTAGATAAAGCATCATGTAGCCATTTTTAAACCCACAGGGGCTTAATACACCTGACAGTGAGGTGTTTTAATTAAAGCAGCTCTCTGGGAAGTGCTCTAATTAAAAGCCACCCCCTGCCCCCAAGTACATATATAGGCAGTCAGTGAGAGAAAGATGCAGTGAGCCTCTCTGTTACAGTGGGCCCAGTCTAACCAAGATATTTCTTTGGCATTGCAGCGTTAGGTCATTGGTGATGTTGTTTATCTCCTCTGCTGTTTTCCTTGTGACACATTGCACAGTGTTTTTAGTTTTGTTTTCTTCATAGATTTCATAGACATTAGGGCTGAAAGGGACCTCAGAAGATCATCAAATCCAACCCCCTGCCCAAGGGGCAGGAAGTCAGCTGGGGTCATAAGATCCCAGCAAGATAAGCATCAAATTTCTCTTGAAGGCGTTCAATGTAGGTGCTTGAACCACCTCCGATGGCAGGCTATTCCAGACCTTGGGGGCTCAGACAGTGAAGAAATTCTTATGTCCAGCCTGAAATGGTCTTGCTGGAGTTTATAACTGTTCGACCTTGTCATCCTTTGGGGTGCTCTGGTGAACAATCGTTCTCCCAGATCCTGGTGAACACCCCTGATAAACTTATAGGTGGCCATCAGATCGCCCCTGAGCCTGTGCTTTTCCAGGCTAAAGAGTCCCATAGCTCTCAGCCTGTTGTCATAGGTCTGTTTTCCTGACCTCTGATCATGCCTCTCCTCTGGAATCTCTCGAGCTTCTCCACATCCTTTTTGAATTGTGGAGCCCAAAACTGGATGCAATACTCCAGCTGCGGCCTCACCAGCTGGAGTACTGGTGTCCTTAATGTCCTATGTGACTGTGGCGTGTGGAGAGTTGAAGTGGATGGTTTTCAGGACTTCGGAAAAATTGTTGCCTGTGAATGCAGGGGGCTGGACTTGATGGCTTTGAGAGGTTCCTTCCATTTCTATGTTCTTTATGTCTTTTTGTTCCTAAAGCAATTCATATACCAGCCATGTCAGCTGCAATACCATAATGATTTGCATCCACATATACAGTGTTGCTTTGTCAAAGCCGAAGTGGTTTAATGGTTAGATCCCAGGACTCAGAGTCCAGAGACACAGATTGTACGCATAGCTCTGTTACTAATTTTCTGTATCAGTTGAGGCAGATTAATTTACCACTTTACATCGTATTTTTCCCTTTGTCTTGTCTGTTTAGACCAGTGGTTCTCAACCTTTTTAGACTCCCAACACCCCTTGCTAGACTTGTGGCACCCCTTGGGAAATGTCAGCTTTTAGTTTTCACTTGATTTTTGAGCGCAGAAAAATAATAGAGCCATTTTTCTGTTGCAAAGAACCCATAAAGACCAAAACAAGCTTTTAACATTACGGATTCCTATTTGAAATCTCTAGGGTTTATTTTATGAATCATCATGGTTTGAGCCTGTCGCAGGACACCTTAGTGCCTGCTCCTAAGAGAGGAGAAACTGCCAGGGAGAGAGCCCTGGCAGAACTAAGTGAGCACAGCTGTGGGTTGCCAGAGCAACTAAGGGGAGCCAGCTGCCTGTAGGGGGCAGGGCCTGGCCCTTATAAAGCTCGGGGCTGAGGCCAGGCTGGGAGTTCTCTGCCAGCAGCCGGAGAGGCAGGAGCTCCCTCGGCCGAGATATGGGAAGGAGCCTAAGTTGCAAGTACAGCTCATGATAGCCCTGGAGGCTTGAGCTATGATAATGAGTTATGGCCATGTGGCTTGTGGTTATGTTACAGCCTAGGGGCTTGTGGTTTTGCTTTGTGTTTGTGTTAGTACACCCGGAGGCTTGGGTGAGGCTGTAGGGGTTGGAGGAGGCCTCAACTATAGGGACCCCAGAGAGTGTGGGGTGCCCTAGCGCCAAGAGGGCGCATTATTTGTCATAGTGCCAGGGAAGGCGCAGCTCGCACGCCAGTGCGTGAGCAACTGGCGGCGAGGAGCGCGGCCAGTGGGTCGCGGGCGCAACCCGTAGGTTGCGGATGGGGACCGAGACCCCGGATTGCGTGTGGGGGAACATAGCCCCCGGCCCCAGGAAAGGGGCGGTATTACTGAGTAGCCCAGTGCAGGCACAGCGAGCCCCAGAGAGGGTGGAACGCCCTTGTACAGTATTGAGTAGCCCAGTGTGGGCGTGGCGAGCCCCGGAGAGGGGGAACGCCATTGTGTATTATTGAGTAGCCCAGTGTGGGCGCGGCGAGCCCCAGAGAGGGGGAACGCCATTGTGTATCATTGAGTAGCCCAGTGTGGGCGCGGCGAGCCCCAGAGAGGGGGAACGCCATTGTGTATCATTGAGTAGCCCAGTGTGGGCGCAGCGAGCCCCAGAGAGGGGGAACGCCATTGTGCTTTGTTGAGTAGCCCAGTGTGGGTGCACGGGCATAGCGAGCCCGGCCGTAGGCTAGTGCGGCAATACCCCTCAGACCAAGGCAGGGCGCTGCGGTTGCCCCTGAGAAGGCAGGGAGTAGCAGCGCGGTGAGCCAGAGTCAGGGAGGGTATCTGTGCGGTTGGCCCATAGGACTGGAGGCCCGCTAGAGGGTCCCGGAGCGGAACCACACCGGCAGGGGAGGCCCAGAGTGGGCTAAATGGGAGTCCCAGCAAGAGGCTGGGCACGAGACAGGGAGCCCAGAGTGGGCCACATTAGAGAGGAGGCCCGGGAAGCGGGCGTATAGACCGAACAACGTCCTTTACATCTGCGAGGCTTGGGGCGTGGTATCAGGGGAGGTAGGAGCCACGCATAGCCCATAAGGCTAGGGCGCTTGGGTAGCGCCCATTGTGCGGGGAGACCCACGAGGGGTCCAGGAGCTGACAGGCCCGAGGAAACACAAGACAGCCTCCCTATTATATATTCCATCAAGACGTGGCGGGCGAGAATGGAGGGTGCCCTCGGGCCGAAGTAGCGCGGTGAGAGGGCCTCAAGGAGATCACGGCCCTCCGCGAGGACCCCGCCGTGACAGAGCCCTTAACACTGTTAATGTTGCATCACATTCTGCAACACCCCTGAAAAGATCTTGAGGCACTTTGGGGTGCCACAGCATCCTGGTTGAGAATTGCTGATTTAGAGTGTCAGGGCTTTGGGCAGAGATTTTCTTATGATGTATTTTAACACTACCAACCACAATTGGGCCTTGGTCTTGGTTGGGGAATTGGTATGCCAACTTAGTCCAAATGATAAAATAACAACATCGATCTCTAGGTCCAAAAAGTTACAAAATTTTTTATAGCACAGGAGTTGTATATATTATGAAAGGGATTTTTTTTTTTTTTTGCCATTACCACTTTAGTCCTCCTGACAGCTTTTCCAGCTGTTACATGTGGGCAGATCTGAAATGTGGGAGGAACACGTAAGGAACTGCAAGTAGAGGCAAGTTTTCCATCAGTGTTCTGCAGTGGATAAGAGAGAGCTTTTGCCAAGGTACAGCAGTGCGTATTGCCTTAAAGCTAGGGGCAGACATTACACATAAACCAATTTAAGTGATGAGAAACTGGTTTAAACCTGTAACAGAACAGATGTTCACTGCACATAAACCAGTTTGAATTTGGCTGAAACCAGTCTGAGATAAATCTGGTTGACTGTAGTATCACACTTAACTGATTTGAGTCAAACTGGGTTATGCAATGTCTGCCCCAGACCCTTTGCTGGTTTAAACTTAACCAGACACTCCCAGCATCCCGGCATGCTCTCTGGGCTCGGCGGGGCTTTCTGCTCCACAGCAGGGCTGGCCCTTCTCCTCTGCTCCCTGGCTGGAGCTCTGGTAGAGACTTGCAGGCATAGCAGGGTCTGCCTGGCTTCCCTCTACCCCCACCCCCCTACTTGCTGTATAAGTGGAGATCCCTTCTTCCTCTCTCCCACAGCACAGACTATAGCCAGCATATGGTATGCTAGCTAAGACTGTGTAAGGCAGATAGGACACTGTCCACTTAGGGCTTTTTGGAGGTAATCAATAGCTCAGATGGTAATGTCCCTGCATTCCTTCCTTTGGAAAAGGCAGACGAGGTTCTGATATCTTTTATTAGACTAACTAAATAGTTGGAAAACATTTTCTTAGCAAGGTTTTGGGTTTAAAAACCCTTTGTCAGGCTGAGGAAGCATCTGCAAGCTGGTGTGTGCTCTTCCTGGATGGAATAACTAGTAAAGAAATCAGAGGCTGGTATGAGTTTTCCTTTGGAACAAGCTGTTTAAGATGAGCTTGTAATGAGTAAGGCATTATTTTCTGATGGGGTGTTAAATGCTGATAACAGAGCTGATAAATGCTCTGTTATCAAGGCGGGGGGGGAGGGGGATGACTCCTTAATCAGTGTCCTAACAGGGCTTGGCCACACCCCCCTCAGCTCAGCCCTATACAAGGGAAGGGAGGGCTAGTGTGTCGTGTCCCCCCCCTCCCCCCCCAGCTTCTAGCCTGAGCCACTGCAGTCATGTGCCTGCATTTTTGGGATGTCTGTGCAGTTACAAAACTGATTTAGCCTAGCCAGATTAGACTAACCTGTAAAGACTGAGATCAATTCAAGGTCAGGCTTTTTGAATGTCTGTCCCTAACTTAAGGGTTGATTTCAGTTGCATTTTCCTCTATTTCTGAGGGACTTCCTGCTGAGACGTCTCTTGATGTTTTAGTGTACTGGTGTAAGGAATATAGATTCACTTTTCATGAGACCTATGGGAGCCAGGTTGTACATGTCAAAGTTTCCTAACCCATTTTTAAAGAATCTAGGAAGATGCATCCTCTAGCAAGTGTCTGCTTGAACTTTTGACTGCTGATGTTTGCTTTGTGACCTTTCCATCAGCAAATCTGTGTGTCAAGGTAGGTACTAGTCTGCTCAAGTATGGTTCTACCTCTGTGATGGATACTGGACATCAATTAATAATCATCAGAGATGTATTATCTTCTTCTGTTTTTATTTTGGTCAGATTTAGGATGGCATGATTTGGAAAAAAGGGTGCAGTGCATGAGACAAGAAAGGCATCTTTCACTCAAATCCTGCTGGGTTTTTTCAGAACATAACATTCTAAGCAGATGTGGTACCCTGGTGGCACAGATGTCTATTTCAGGGATGTCAAAAACATAAGGCATATGGGCCAGCTACCTAAAATCACAAGATTGTAGAATCATAGGGTTGGAAGGGATTTCAAGGGTTAACTGATCCAATCTGCAAAATTATGGAACAGATTTTCATTCAGGGAGCACCTGGATTGAACCAAGGAGCTTCCTGATCTGCAGTCACATACTCCACCATTAAGCTATATATCCTCTCTGCCAATATATTCAGAGTCTCTTGAATATCAGTTTTAATTTTTTTTAAGTAAGTTTTTAGTCCTCATGGCTTTTGTAATGACCTTCTAAACATGAACCAAGGATAACTGATGGAGTGATGTCTGACTGAGTAGGAGGACAGCCCAAAAGAATGATTCAGAGGAGTGAACACCACTGTCTGCCATTCTGCCATTAAAGTCCAGAGGTGGCAATTGAATTTCACTGATCAGGGAAAGGGAAGAAAAAGAGAGGGCAGAAAAGCAATGAATAGAAATACTACTGATTGAAAGGGGAGCATATTTTTTTTCTGCACAATAAAAGGGGGGGTTGGACTCGATGATCTATTGAGGTCCCTTCCGACCCTAACATCTATGAATCTATGAATCTAAACATGAAAAGCAGGTACTAAACAAAAAATAAGTGAATATTAGGTTGCTTCATAAAGCTCCTCAAGCCGCCTCCTATCAGTGGACATTTCACTATGCATTGTTGGGGAGGATATAGCCCCTACCCAGCCCCAAAACAAAGATGCCAGCCACCACCTCTTTCAAATTAGTTTAGCACCACTGGTCTACGTAGAGCTTGGACGTAGCCAGAGAGTTACCATCACTAATTTGCAGAAGGGTTTAGTGATGGTTGCAGTGTAGTTGCAGCATGAGCGACTGGCCCCTCCTGAATCTGGGGGGCACCCACAGAAGCCACCAACAGCGGTGGCCCTGTTGGGAGGGGCACCAGCCCTGCCGACAGCATCAGTGTTGGCCATCGGGGAGGCACCAGCCCCATCGGGGGGGCACATGCACCCCTGTGCACTCCCTACCAATTGCCTGTGAGTTACAGTGTAGTTTCCTGGGTAAATCTCTGAGGTGTCCTGTGAGCTTTGTGGGGATAAGTTCACCTTTCAGTTTTGTTTATATAAAATTTCCCTGGAAGTCCATTTATAAGCATTTGGAGCAGGAAAGGCTGATCATCAGGGATCCTGGTCTTCCCTGGTTAAAAATTGCAAATTATCTGATTTAATACCCTCCACCCCTCAAAACCCATGTTTTTCTGTGATTAAAATGAAACACCACTATATATATAGTGGTGTTAAATTTATATGTATGGGTATCAGTTGAATACAATGTTTTATTGATAAATTTACAATTTTAAAACAATTTGGAAGCTTACCAGTGCCTCACTCATTATAATAAAATAAATTCTAAATACCTGTAAATGTTGATGTTTGATTTTGGGTTGTTTATCATGGAAAATCAGAACTCATCCTGCCCTCTTCGCTCACCAGGATTTAGGTCCAGCTCCAGCTGTCTTCTCCCTCCCCCCGCCCCACTTTCTGCTTTGTGGCACTACGCAGCCCTGATACGCTGGTGCCCTGCCCCTGCCTATGCTGTTGCCCCTCACTTCCAAGCCACAGCCTCTGAACCTGTCAGTGCCCCTCACTCCTGATCCACAGCCCCCTGGCCCTGCTGGTGCCCCTCACTCCCAACCTGCAGCCTACTGGCCTTGCCAGTGCCCCTCACTCCAAATCCACAGCCTCTCCTCATATGGCTTGCCTTCCAAGTCCCTTACAACTTTTGTTGCCTGCCTTTTGGACCCTTTCCAACTTCTCCATGTGCTTTTTAAGATGCAGAGTACAGAACTGCACACAGTAGTCTTTCTGAGTGCCCTGCTGGTGCCCCTAACTCCTGACCCACAGTCTCCATAGCCCAGTGTGCTGGATCTGGAATAGGCATAGGAGGGAGCACTGCTCCATCATCATGAGGCACGGCAGTGGCAGCAGCAGCAGTGAGGAGTTGTGCCCCCGCTGCTTCTGAGTGGACAGGGGGCACCTCAGCTTGGCGGCTATAGTAGTGCGGTGCTACCTTATGCACTGGGTCCTGCGTGCTGGGCCACAGACGCAGCTCCTCTGGAGTTGGCTGAGCTTACCTGCAGCCCCATGCCCTGCTGTGGGCGCAGAAATCTTGGGGTCACATGCCCCACCTGGCCCCCTTACCTGTGCCCCCCACCATGTAACCTGTGTCCCCTCCCCCTGTGCCTAACACATAGCCTGTGCCCCCTTCCCCCCTATGAATGACCTGTGCCCCTCCCCTCAGCCCCGAAAATCCACATTTTTTGCTGCAAACAGAAAACCCGGATCCCTGCTGATCATAAGCAAACAACATGGACTTGCTAAGAACAAATTCTGCCAGACATATCTGATCTCCTTCAACAAAATAACTTCAATAAAGTTGGGCGGATGAATGAAATACAGTAGACATACTATATTGCTGTATCTCACATGACCTCATAAACAGGAGAAAGGTGGACTAGACAAAACTACCACAAGGTGGGTAGATAACCAACTCAGTACCTACCAGCTAAGGGTACTTATAAGTGAATCCATATTGGAATAGGAAGAAATTTTAAGTGGTGTCCCATAGGTCTGTCCTGGGGTCTGGTTGCTGTTCAACATGTTTGTTAATGATGTGGATGCTGGAATAGAGTTTCATGAGCAGATTTGCAGATGACATCAAACTTGGAAGGACTACAAAGAAACTGAATGATACAAATAGAATTAAGAAGAATCTTGATAGATTGAAAAGCTAGAGACAACAGGATGAAGTTCAATGCTGACAAATGCACTTAGGAAAGAACATTCAAAAGCACAAATACAGAATGGTTAATAATTGGCTGGATGGCAGTACTGTGGAAAAAAATCTTGGGGTCTTGGTGGATTGCAGACACAATGTGAGTCTGCAATGTGATGCAGCTGCCAAAATGATGAAGGTGGATTTGAGCTGCATGAGCAAGAGTATTAGGTGCGAGGCATGAGAGGTTAATAATGCCACTGTATTCAACTCTGGTTAGGCTTCTTTTAGGGTGCTGCCAGATGTCCAGTGCCCCACTTCACATAAAGTGCAATGGGTGCGAGTACCTCCTCCCAAGAGATGTTTTCCTGTTGGGGGTGGAGGTGGAGTTGAGCCTGCCTGCACCAGCCATCCTGCTCAGCAGGCAGCAGTGCTGGCCAAGACCATCCCTCTTCCCAGCCCCAGGGCTGTCAGCAGAGAGGGAGAGAAGGGAGCAGCAGCAGCTGCTGGGCTGCTATGCCCAGCCTAAGCTGGAGTGGGGGCATGGCACGGAGCGGCCCCCAGCAGCTACCCCAGCTGGGTCCTGGGGAAGCTGGGCCAGGCCCCCAGGCAAGGGGGCTCCATTCCACCTCCCCTCCCCCTTTGGCTCAGGCTGGGCATAGCAGCCTGGCAGCTGTTGCTGCCGCTCTCAAGAGGTGCGGCCAGAGCTTGGGGAGGAGGGGAAGAGAATCAGGCCTGCAGCTGGCCAGGACTGGCCCTCTCCCCAGCCTCCCCTTCCCAGCTCTGGGGTTGTCAGCAGCAGGGGAATGAAGGGAGCAGCAGCAGCTGTCAGGCTGCTGTGCTTGGCCTGAGCTGGATGGGGTGGGGGGGTGGAAAGGAGCAGCCCCCAGCAGCTATCCCAGCTGGGGTACTAGGGGGAATTGGTCAAGGGGGCTCCGTTCCACCTCTGCTCCCCCTCTAGCTCAGGCCTGGTATAGAAGCCTGGCAGCTACTGCTGCCACTCTCAAGAAGCCTAGCCGGAGTTTGGGGGCAGGGTGGATTGGAGCTCCCTTGTCTCAGGGGCTGGGCCCAGCCCAGCTCCCCCCAACACCCCAGCTGGGGTAGGTGCTGGGAGCGGCAAGGTGAGGGGCTCTGTTCCACGCTACCCCCCACTTCCAGCTCAGGCCTGGCATAGCAGCCTTGCAGCAGCTGCTGCTGCTTTCCCTCCCTCTCCACTTACAATCCTGCCCCTTTTTGAAAAATTAACCCTTGAGGGAACACAAGATATCAAATTCACCCAAGGAACCTTGTCTGCCTATATCCTTAGACCAACACGGCTACAACCTAAACCCCTGCAAGTTCCTTAAGGCATTCAAAAGCAAAACGCCTTAATCTGTTGCCTGATTTGACAAGGGTTAATTTTTCGTGTGATCAGCCATTTTAAAACCGTTCCGTAGCCATGTGTGTGTTAGGTCATGGCTGTAGAGCGCTTTCAGGGGCCAGATCGTGCAAAATATGTCACTTTTGTCTGTGCCCTTAGAGTACTGCATGCAGTTCTGTGCTCTGTATCTTAAAAAGCACATGGAGAAGTTAGAAAGGGTCTAAAGGCAGGCAAAAAAAATTATAAGGGGCTTGGAAGGCAAGCCATATGAGGAGAGAGGTTGGGATAAATAAGCAGGTTCGGCTTGCAGAAAAGGTGATTAAGGGGGGATATGATAGCTGAAGGGCTGCCCTAAAGAAGAGGGAGAGCACTTTTTGTCCTTTGCTGCAGAGAGCAGGATGTATATCAGCAGCTTGAAACTGCAGCAAAGTAGGTTTAAAACGGATAGCAGGAAAATGTCACTTAGAACAGTGGGCTGTGAAGCAGACTGCTGAGGGGAGTTGTGAAGTCTCCTTCACTGGAGGTTTTCAAGGAGAGCTTGGATAAGCATTGGGCAGGGAGGATTTAGGAGTAGCACTGCCTGGAGTGGTCTGTGAAGAGCAACAGTTGGAAGCCCAGGAGACACCTACTACACATACACAGGAAATTGGAGGGGATCGTGCTCAGCAGCAGGCAAAAGAAGCAGAGCTCCACAAATGGCTGGTTACAAAAGATGGTTAAAGAGCTGGAACAAGTTTATGAAGGGGGTGGGATGATAGAAAAGGGTGTTCTGGCTCTTCAGTTAGAGGAAGTGAAGCTTTCTGCCCCCAAGTTGAAGAGCAGAGTGGAGGGTCTTTGGTTTTTTCCATGCTTATGGGCTTCACCAGTTGTCACAACAGGGCAGGAAAGGATTTTTTTCTCTTCCTGTTGCTATGGGTGGCAGGAGTTTTGGGGGTATTTTTTTCACCTTGCTCAGAAAGAAGCATTCAATGTTGGCTGTAGACAAAGCAAAGGATTGTGATGGTGGTGGGCCAATGCTTCTGCTGGCATTAAATTAAACCTGGGAGTTCTTGGCTAGAGTCGTGCTTCTCTGCTCAAGGTTATACTGATTGCCACATTTGGGATCAGGAAGGAATTGTACTGCACAGTCAGTTTGGCTTGTGGACTATAGGGTTTTTTGCCTTCCTCTGTAGTAGTAGTAGAGGGCATGGTCCTCTCAATTGTATTTTAATAAACTACTTCCTGTCTTTGCAGTGGCAGGACAGTAACAGTGCATTCGGCCCCCTGTTTTCCCTGTGGCAAGTCAGGGTGTTGATGTTTTCAGGCATTGTGCCTGGTAGTTGTGGATGAGGGTGGCTGATGTAATTTTAGGAATAGATTAGACATATATTTCTCCCTATGGATGGCTTAGGGAGGCATGAACTCTGCCTTAAACAGGGGTTTGTACTAGATGACCTCTTGAAGTCCCTTTCAGCCCTACTTTCCCATGAATCAGTCATTCTGGGCACATCTATATGCACGTTTTACAGTGAAGTTGACTAATAGCTCCATTGTAAAGTGTCACAGTCTGCATGTGCACCTGTATTAGGGATCAGTAAACTAATTAACTCCACCATAGGAAAGTACTGCCTGACACAAGTACTATCCTACAGCGGAGTACTTATGTGTGCTCAAATGCATGTGTAGACTGTGGCTGGGCATGAGGGTGCTGCAGTGTGGGGTCTGCCTGCTGGCAAGTCCTGCACTGTTGCACCCTTGTGCCTTATCCAGCCACTCTGCCATCCCATGCTACCACCTGGAGCATGGGGCTGGCTCCCCCCAGACTACCCCAGCTTGAACGGCTGTGGTCCTAGGCACATGTGAAGATGTTGTGCCCAGGAGCAGCTGACTTCAGTGCAAACTAAGCCAGTTTATTGAAGCACATTAATATCATATGTAGATGTCCCCTCTTTGTGGAGGAATCTTTCTGCAGAATACTGTACCCCCTCTTTGGTACCTCTAAACATTTTTTTTCTCCACCAACTGAAGCAGGAGCCAGGGTGCTCAGGAAAGCACTGCATATAAATATCTTGTTTAGTTAGTCTAATAAAGGTATTACTAACAGCCCTGCTTTGAGGATTTATGAAGGGATTTCAGTAAGACACTGTTAGCAATGGAATTATAGTCATTCTCTAGTAAGACCTTATCAATGCGAGAGAAAATAACGTTGATCCAATCAGAGATATTTTACAGGATCAATGTAATATTCTTCTGCATAATGACAACTGAGAGATTACTGCCCTGAACTGGGAGTGACAAAGGATCATTTGACAGATCACAGCCTCCTATTCTCATTGTTTTAACTGTTAAACATAGACTTTTTTTAAAGTGTGCATATATACAGATGTATTTGAAATATACCATACCTCCTTCAGGCAGGAAGCAAATACTTTAAGTTTGTTGTTTTTAAACACTATTGTGAACTGCATGTGTTTTTCATAACTGAACTGTAGGATCATACTGAAGCATCTTCGTATGCCCTTGAGATAACTCCCACTAAAATCTAGGAGGAATGCGTACATGAAATGGGAGAAGAGGTCCTGAGGGGGTAGGAGAGAGAAGAGAAATCAATATACAGCTCAAGGTATAGAGTCTGAACATCATAGGGGGTACCAGAGAAGTATGAGTAATTGAGCTTTTGCATAATCCAAAAATTTCTCCAAGGAAATAAGTGTTTTAGATCACCGGTGACTAAGGAGAGTCAAGTGTTCCATAAAATGGAGAATAACTTATAGTAAAACAACATTTCCCCCTTGGTTACATAGATTCATAGATGTTAGGGTCGGAAGGGACCTCAATAGATCATCGAGTCCGACCCCCTGCATAGGCAGGAAAGAGTGCTGGGTCTAGATGACCCCAGCTAGATGGTTATCTAACCTCCTCTTGAAGACCCCCAGGGTAGGGGAGAGCACCACCTCCCTTGGGAGCCTGTTACGTGGCTATCTTTCTAATTTAAATATCTAATTCCATCCCCCTGGACTTGCGTGGGAATTTTGCTATCCACATTGGAGAATTAAGCTATATCCTGCTTGCTGTATATATCCAAATAGTCCCACTGGCTTCGGTGAGACTTTCTCAACTGAACAAGATGGGCAGGATGTGGCTCTTTGTGTATGTGTGTTTGATGAATGCTAGGTAGTTCATAGATTCATTTATAGATGCTAGGGTCAGAAGGGACCTCAGCAGATCATCAAGTTCGACCCCCTGCCTAGGCAGGAAAGAGTGCTGGGGTCAGATGACCCCAGCCAGATGCCCATCCAGCCTTCTTTTAAAGACCCCCAAGGTAGGGGAGAGCACCACCTCCCTTGGAAGCCCATTTCAAATTTTGGCAACCCTTACCGTGAATAAGTTTTTCCTGATATCTAGCCTAAATCTGCTCTCTGTCAGTTTGTGACCATTGTTCCTTGTTACCCCAAGAGGCACCCTGGTGAACAGAACATCTCCAATCCCTTGCTGCGTCCCCCTAATGAATTTGTAATCAGCCACAAGATCACCTCTCAGCCTTCTCTTATGGAGGCTAAAGAGGTCCAGGTCCCTCAGTCTCTCCTCATAGGGCTTGTCTTGTAAGCCCCTAACCATACGAGTGGCCCTCCTCTGGACCCTGTCAAAACTATCCACATCCTTCTTGAAGTGCGGCGCCCAAAACTGGAAGCAGTACTCCAACTGTGGTCTGCTCAGTGCCACATAGGGGGAAAGTATCACCTCCTTGGATCTATTTGTCATGCATCTGCTGATGCATGATAGAGTGCAGTTAGCTTTGCTGATGATTTCTTCACACTGACAACTCATGTTCATCTTGGAGTCCACTATGACTCCGAGATCCCTTTCTGCTTCTGTGCTGCTGAGAGGGTCACTTCAAACGTATATGATTGACAGGTTCCCTTGGCTTTGCACTGTACCTCAAATATCTCAGCAAATGACAAACTGGGAAAACTGGCTGAGAAACAGCATAACAGCTTGGCTTTTTGATCATATACCTGTCTATTCAACCTCCAGCCTTGTGGTTTGAGATTACTTCAGCTTCAGGCCTGGGAAAGTTATTGTGAAAAAAATAAAATCTATTTCAAGTGACACTTAAACTAGGTGAAGCATTGGGAAAAATACTTCAGGGAGCACTCTTGCCTGGGTGGGGGATGGTCTGATAACCCAAGATATCCTTTTGGTCTTCAGTGCCCTGGAATAAGTTGTGATTAACCTTATGCATGTGCAGAGAGATAAAGAGGAAAGGACACAGTAACCTTCCCAGTGCTTGGAACTAATATCTTCACAGAAAGGGTTCTGTCAGAAAAGTGCTTACAATGGCTCAATTCTGCACAAAGGGGTGAGGAAGGACAAGAAGGTATGGTAGAGGCCCCCTCAAGTCCTAATACTAATCAGCAGAGCTGGCCTGGTCTGAGAGAAGTGTACACATAGCAAATCTGCCATGACCTCTGCTAGTCTTGGAGATGAAACATTGTGTTCATGAAGGGCTGTATTTTCACAGCCAGTCACCCTCCCTACCATTCCTTGGATTAATCAGTGATTGTTAGCTGTATACATATTCCTGATTATTTTGTTGATTATTTTAGCAGTGTATATTCAAGCTGGAGGGAGGGAGATAGTGGGTACAGCTCTGTGTATGGCATCTTCATTCATGGACAAGGCAGGAATGATGGGATTGCCAGGAATATTAAGTGCAAGAAATCATGGTGCCTTTTTCTTAAATCCAAAATAATCAGTAATCAGATTACTTTTTAAAAATGCAATGCTGAGAAGTAATTTGTTACAGTAATCATTCATTGGTACTGATAGCCCTTCTAATGGATTATTTGCCCTTTTAATTCATACTGGTCTATCAGTTATTCTGTGGATGAGCCTTGTTAGAAAATCCTTATGAAGAGAACATTAGGGCTAAGTACAGACAGTAAAAAAGCCTGAGGCTGAATCGATTCAATCTTCACAGGTTAGTCTAAGCTACATAGATTAAACTTGATAACCAAGTGAACAGAAATTCATTTTGATTCTGGAAATGCAGCCACATACCTGTAGTGGCTCAGGCTAGAAGCCAGGGAGGGCTAGAGCACACCTGCTGCTTGGCTGGAGCAGACAGGTTGGGTCTGCTTGTAGGGGAGGTGCAAAGGAAGCATCTTGGGATGCTGGGGGACTGTGAGTTAACTTGATCTGGAGGGGATCTGGGACAGAAATTCAATAAACTGATTTAACCTAAATCAGTTAAGTCTGATACTACATCCATCGAGGTTTATCTTAAACTGGTTTCGGCCAATTTTGAAAGTAGTTTATGTGCACTAAACTTCTGTCGTGTTACAGATCTGAACCAGTTTCCGATCACGTATACTGGTTTATGTGTAACTTCTGTCCGTAGTCCAAGGGGTCTGACTTAAACCCATAGATTCATAGATGTTAGGGTCGGAAGGGACCTCAATAGATCATCGAGTTCGACCCCCTGCATAAGCAGGAAAGAGTGCTGGGTCTAGATGACCCCAGCTAGATGCTCATCTAACCTCCTCTTCAAGACCCCCAGGGTAGGGGAGAGCACCACCTCCCTTGGGAGCCCGTTCCAGACCTTGGCCACTTGAACTGTGAAGAAGTTCTTCCTAATGTCCAATCTAAATCTGCTCTCTGCTAGCTTGTGGCCATTATTTCTTGTAACCCCCGGGGGCGCCTTGGTGAATAAATACTCACCAATTCCCTTCTGTGCCCCTGTGATGAATTTATAGGCAGCCACGAGGTCGCCTCTCAACCTTCTCTTGCGGAGGCTGAAAAGATCCAGTTTCTCTAGTCTCTCCTCGTAGGTCTTGGTCTGTAGGCCCTTAACCATACGAGTGGCCCTTCTCTGGACCCTCTCCAGGTTATCCGCATCCCTCTTGAATTGCGGCGCCCAGAATTGCACGCAGTACTCCAACTGCAGTCTGACCAGCGCCCGATAGAGGGGAAGTATCACCTCCTTGGACCTATTTGTCATGCATCTGCTGATGCACGATAAAGTGCCATTGGCTTTTTTGATGGCTTCGTCACACTGCCGACTCATCTTGGAGTCCACTAGGACTCCAAGATCCCTTTCCACTTCCGTGCCACCCAGCAGGTCATTCCCTAGGCTGTGTAGGTGTGCTGGACATTTTTCCTCCCTAGGTGCAGCACTTTGCATTTCTCCTTGTTGAACTGCATTCTGTTGTTTTCTGCCCACTTGTCCAACCTGTCCAGATCTGCTTGCAGCTGTTCCCTGCCCTCTGGCGTGTCCACATCTCCCCATAGCTTTGTGTCATCTGCAAACTTGGACAGAGTACATTTCACTCCCTCGTCCAAGTCACTGATGAAGACATTAAAGAGTATTGGTCCAAGGACCGAACCCTGCGGGACCCCACTGCCCACACCCTTCCAGGTTGAAACTGACCCATCCACTACGACTCTCTGGGTGCGACCCTCCAGCCAATTCGCCACCCACCGGACTGTGTAGTCATCCAAGTCACAGCCTCTTAACTTGTTCACCAGTATGGGGTGGGGATACCGTATCGAAGGCCTTCCTGAAGTCTAAGTATACGACATCCACCCCTCCTCCTGTGTCCAGGAGTTTCGTAACCTGGTCATAAAAAGAAACTAGATTGGTCAGGCACGATCTGCCTGCCACGAACCCGTGCTGATTTCCCCTCAGCATAATTTGTCCTGCCGGGCTCTCACAAATGTGAGCCTTGATAATTTTTTCAAAGACTTTGCCAAGGATGGAGGTGAGACTGACTGGCCTATAGTTGCCCGGGTCCTCCTTCCTCCCCTTTTTGAAAATGGGGACCACTTTCCAGAAATCCAATGAAAATCAGAATAAAAACAGGCTGAGAAGGTGCTCTTCATTGCATAAATTCAGAATGAACTCTTATCCTGGGTTTCACTCTTGACACTGTTTCCTGGCTCTATAAATATTAATCAGATCCTTGATATGGCTAACATGTTTAAGTATTTATATTTTTATAATAACCTGCAGGTGATAGTTTAGTCTCCATTTTAAAATAGAGGTGATAGCTATTTCCCTCATGAGTGCCACTGGACATTCTGAGGACCATATTCATTGGAGCCAGCCCAGAACAAATACCGATGTTTTTATGCAACTTTTACTCTTTTCTTCCTCAGGCAAAACTCTTACTGAAGTCCCAAGGAGAAAACCTGCCCCCAGTGAAGACAATGGCAAATCTCACTTTGATTCACTGAAGCCAGGTTTTCATTGCACTCCTGTTTTTTCCTGCGCAAGCATTTAGTGAAAATAGTGAGGCCTTTTTGGTTTCCCTCACTGGGGCTTGTAAAGTATTCCTTTCTGTGCAAGACTACCCCTGTGAGCCCCAGGGAGAATCTGCCCTGAGCTAGAGCAGGAGGTATGCCTAGAGGAAGTCATCTATATAAGAGGCACAAGTGACATGCAATATTTCCATTTTAAATTATACTTGTTGGTATAAAGAAAACATCTCAACAGTTCACTCTTGCCAGCTTCTGTTTTCCTATTTGGCTGGAGTAAGCACCTTTTGAGTCAAATTATCTTTAATTTACTTTCCTTCATTTTCTTCATGGAAAAAAGCAAATGCACCTGGGCCGATACATTTTCCAGGTAGCTTGATACTGATACAGGTCTTGTTCACATACCACCCACAAACAAATAGTGAAGCCAAGAAGACAAATCAGATCCTAGAGTAATACTTCCAGTGTTACCTCAGTTTCCAGCAGAACAACTGGGCTCCTGTGCTAGCACTCAAAGAGTTTGCCTACGACAATTCCACTCACGCCTGGACTAGACAGACCCCATTCTTTGCCAGTTATGGGTTTCACCCCCTGCTACACCATGCCCTACCCACCAACTCTGATGACCCTGAAGCTACAGACTGGGTATAACTTGTGCAGGAGGTCCAAAAAAACTACCCCCGCCCCGCCCCGCCCCCCCCCCCGCCCCCCTCCCAGAAGAGGTGAAAGAAGCTTACAAATTATATGTGGTCCAACATAGTCAACAGGGGCTTGCTTACTGAGTAGGACAAAAGTTAACAGCTCCTCACTGAGTGGCCCTTGCAGAAATTGGATCACAGATTTCATAGATTTCACAGACATTAGGCCTGGAAGGGACTTTGCAAGATCATTGGGTCCAGCCCCCTGCCCAAGGGGCAGGAAGTCAGCTGGGGTCAGATCACCCAAGCAAGATAGGCATCTAAGTGTTTCTTAAAGGTATCCAGAGTAGGGGCTTGCACTACTTCTGGGGGGAGTCTATTCCAGACTCTGGAGACTCGGACAGTAAAAAAGTTTTTCCTTATGTCCAGTCTAAAATGGTCTTCCAGCAGTTTATGACCATTAGACCTTGTCTTTCCTTGGGGTGCCCTGGTGAACAGATGTTCTCCCAGTCCTGATGCACACCCCTTATATACTTAAAGGCTGCCACTAAGTCACCCCTGAGCCTTTGCTTCTCCAGGCTGAAGAGTCCCATGCCTCTCAACCTCTCCTCATAAGGCCCATTCTCTTGACCGCTAATCATGTGTGTGGCTCTCCTCTGGACTCTCAAGCCTCTTCACATCCTTTCTAAAGGGTGGAGCCCAGAACTGGATGCAGTACTCTAGCTGTGGCCACACCAAGGCCAAGTAAAGCATGAGGACAACTTCTTGGGTCTTTCTTGAGATGCATCAGCAGAAGCAAGACAGAGTTTTATTTACTTTGCTGGCTGCGGCATCGCATTGGTGGCTCATGTTCATCTTGTGGTCAATCATGACCCCCAAGTCTCTTTCGGTTGCGGTGTGAGTGGGTGTAGCACTGCTGAGCCTATAAGTATGATGTGGGTTTTTTCTCCAGAGATGGAGCACCTTGCATGAATGATGCATGTCCCTGGTGGCTGGGGGGGCATGGCGGCACTGGCAGCAGCAGGAGCTCCGCAGACGTCGCCAGTGCTGTTGGTGGCGGGGGAGGGAGGGGTGGCAGGGTCGGCGGCCAGTGGCGATCGCTGACCACCCACAGATGCTTCTGGCAGTATCGGCAGCAGGAGGGAGGAGGGGTGGAGAGTGGCGCATGCGGGCAGGCGCCGCTGACGATGTCGGCAGCACCTTTTCATAGCGGGTGCACCACCACACTCAGGGGTTGCACGCGCACTCACATGCACGCCCTATGTGTCGCCAATGGCACCTTGCATTTCTGTGTTTTGAATGTCATCAGGTTTTGATCCGCTCACCTTGTGAGTCTGTCCAGGTCAGCCTGAATTGCCAGCCTATCCTCTAGCATGACAGCACTTCCCCATAATTTGGTGTTATCTGTGAACTCAGCCTCTTCCATATCACCCAACAAATCAATCTTGTCACCTTTTGAAATTCAACTCCCACCAACTCTGAAAATCCAGCTGGTATTTCACCTGTCCCTGATTAAGCCCTACACAGAAAACTCACTCCCCCACTGATCTTAACCTCCTCCATCACCCATAAAGGTTCAGAGTAAAAAAGAATACTTAGTCCACCAAATGCTAGACTCAAGGTGGAGGCAAGAAAAGTGGGAGGGGTATGGGTCAGAGGAACCCACAGGTAATGTTCAGGCCCCCAATCTAATAAAAAAATTCCATGAGGACCACCCAGGAAAGCCTGGACCAGAGCCTCCTGGAAAAGGTTGTTGGGGGCAGGGGTAATGTTAGGCTGTACCCTTGAACTTGGGGTTTCAGCCTGCCTGGGAAAGCCACTCACCAGAAGAGCATTAGGGTGGACACAAGTAGCCAGAACCTTTCATCTGGGCCTAGCCACAGTGCCCAGTCCCTGCCACTGGAGAATTCAGCCAGGGTTAGCTGATCCCTGACCTCTTCCAATCATAGAAAGTGAGGGTTGGAAGGGATCTCAGGAGGTCATCTAGTCCAACCCCCCTACTCAAAGCAGGACCAGCCCCAACTGCATCATCACAACCAAAGCTTTATCTAGCCTGGTCTTAAAAACCTCCAAGGATGAAGATTCCACCACTTCTCCGGGTAACCTGTTCCAGTGCTTTACTACCCTCTTAGTGAGAAAGTTCTTTGTAATATCTAACCTAAACTTCCCTTGCTGCAATATGAGACCATTGCTCCTTGTTCTGTCATCTGCCACCACTGAGAACAGTCTAGCTCCATCCTCTTTCGAACCCCTCTTCAGGTAGTTGAAGGCTGCTATTGAATCCCCTCTCAGTCTTCTCCAGTCTAAATAAGCCCAGTTACCTCAACCTTTCCTCCAAAGTCATGTGCCCCAGCCCCCTAATCATTTTGTTGCCTTCTGCTGGGCTCTCTCCACTCTCTCCAATTTGTCCACATCCTTTCTGTAGTGGAGCACCGAAAACTGGGCACAGTACTCCAGATGTGACCTCACCAGTGCCAAATAGAGGGGAATAATTGCTTCCCTCAATTTGCTGGCAGCTCAGTATGCCATTAGCCTTCTTCATAACAAGGGCACACTGTTGGTTCATTTTCAGCTTATTGTCCACTGTAACCCCCAGGTCCCTAATGTATTTGTAATGTATTTGTTTTTAATAAAACCAGCCCCAGGACTAATCCTTGGGGCACTCCACTTGATACTGGCTGCCAACTAGACATTGAGTCATTGATTACTACCCTTTGAGCCCAATGATCCAACCAGTTTTCTGTCCACCTTACAGTCCATTCATCCAACCCATACTTTTGTAGCTTGCTTGCAAAAAGTGTTGTGAGAGACGGTATCAAAAGCCTTGCTAAAGTCAAGGTATATCAGGTCCACAGGTCTCCCTACATCCACACAGCCGGCCATCTCACCATAGAAGGCAATCAGATTGGTTTCTGGTTTCTCATTTTCCATATGCTCCAACTTGGCATGTTCTCCTCAGACCTTGGTTGCTTCTGACACTGAGATAACCCCCAGATTGGGCCAGCTATGACCTGGCATGACAACTTTGGTCCAGTGCTGCCCAGGACCTACCCCTGGCTCAGTATATAGATAAGCCCTATAGACAAACTATAGATGTTGATGTTCTCTTCAAATAAACACCACCAGCAGATAACTCAGGACCTCTGTGATGCATGTATAGTACCAAACATGTCTGCATGATCTTTTTGTTCCTTTATCCTCTGCCAGTGTCTCCTTCCCTAATGTATTTATAATCACTATCAGTCAAGTTACATCTTAACATGAAGCCGGATCCTGTGAACACTACTAAGTCTGGGGCTTTGACAACAGAGCTGTTCACTCCAAAGTGTTACATCTGTTAATAAGCAGTTAAGGTCAGGCCTTTAGACTGTAAACTCTTCAGGGGTCTGATTTTCCACATTGTTACACAATCTGGTTAAACATAAGACTGTGCCTGTTGCTATCCACCTGTGTATATGCTGTGTACATCATGGCAATATCTGGTGCACACATGTAAAACACACATGCCTACACAGATTTCATGAAATAAATATGCTGTGTATACTTAGCTGCTTACCTGGAGCATTGCTAATAAGAAAATATACACTCAGTAACTATAACACTTGCTTTTTAATACCTAATATCACTGTTTGTTTTAAATTGTTTGGTAATGCACTACTTTGAGGTGCTTGCTTAGTATTTTAAGTAGCTAAAATTGGATGATCTGGGATGGCGCGTATGTGTATAGTCCTTTCCATTACATGGACTTATTCAGCAAAATGGCTGATGCACGAGCAAGGCATGTAAATCAGTGAGTGCTGCAAGAGGAACACTTAATTGAAGATTTATCGACTGCCTGCAGAACCTGACCTCAGACCAGCAGAATGAACCACACAGGCCTGGATGGGAGAGAGCCAGTAGTTTTTGCTGATGATTAAACCCAGGTGTATGAAAAGGCTTTATTTACCAGATTTGTTTGCTTTATGTGCAGAAACCAAACACTGCATAGCTTGAAGTGTCTTAAATCAGGGGTGACTGACCTGCAGCCCATGTGCCGCAACTGGCACAGGCAGTCTCCGTATATGGCACACAGCAGGTTGGGGAGGAGAGAGGCAGCACAGTGGCAGATGGAGAGGGAAGCAAAAAGCAGAGCAGCAGGTCAAGCAGGGAGCACAAAGCAAAGCAGCAGATTTTATAGGGAACATAGGCCAAGAAGCAAAAGGTAGAGCAGCAGACTGCACAAGGAAAGGGGATCAGAGTGGTACTCTAGGAGAGTGGGGCTAATTTGTAGCACAGATGCTGGAAAGATTGGTATCCACTGACTTAAAACCATTCTGATTAACAAATGTAAAGCATTAATTTCAGTACAGATGAATAGCACTGCAGACATTTGATTTTGATAAGTCTACAATTTAAGTTATGAAGGTTGCCAATTGTATGGGTCAGCCAGATGATAGTAGTATGATGGTATTGAGAGAACATATGGCAGAGTAACAGCATATTTTAAGTTTAATGCTTTGCATTCTTATACTGGATGGTATAATATCGATACAGTAAAAATTGGTAGGTTTCTACCTATTTGTGATAGTTATTGCATTGCACTGTTTGTAACTATATTAATTTGTCTATCAAAAAGTGGTGCATGATGAAATATGTGAGTGAGTGAGCCAAGGCAGAGGAGGAGCTAATTAGATAACATTTCTGGGACAGGATTGAATCCCAAGGAATGTCATGATGCCTCCTGGTGGCTTCATGACTCTGGCCCTGTTCCAGCTCTCTGGGTACCCTCCTTTTTTACTCTCTCGCCTACCACGCCTTGCTGGGATTATTTTATTGGAAGAAAGGGAGGCTGCCCCAGAGTAAGCCCTTGTCTATCAGTATCAGTCATTGGTTTCCTCCCAAACCCTGCTGATCTTTATCCTACCCTCAGGTGTTAGGTGGGGACCTCCTAGCCCATCCATGCTCCAGCACTCTAACTGTCTTAAGGGCTAATTTTGTGCCCCTCTAGCCATACCTATGCCTTGCAGATGTTACCATTTTGTCACATAGAAGTGAGCTTGCCCCAAAACAATATCAAGCCTCCTTAGGCCTTTATGCCCTTGTTGTGGGCCTCAGCCTTCCTGCCCCCTCGCCCTTCCCTTTGGTGGCCCCTTAGCCTAGGCCCACTGCAACTGGATCTGGCTTCTGGGCCCCTGGACCTGGATTTGCCTCTTGGGTTAGACTTTGGTCTCTCTCTAATGCTGAAACCCTGCTTTGTCTTGAACCTGCTCTGTGTCCTGAGCCCCAACCCCTGGCAGGGTTCAAAACACCAGCCTGTCCCTGGCACCGCCCTGTGGGTTAACAGCAGTGCACCCCTCAGGAGTCATCCTGTAGGTTAACTGCAGTGCACCACTTAAGCACCCCTACTGTGGCCTCCTTGAGCGCCCCTACAACCACACCCAGACCAGTGGTGTAAACTATAACACAAGATACAAGCACTCTGGCTGAAACAAAACTGTAAGCCCACTGGCGGTATATCAGACCCTCTTCATCCTAGGTCTGGACTCCCTGCAAGCTCTCAGCTCCTTGCTTGCAGTTCCCTGGGTAGCTTGGGTATCAATCAGTTGTTCCCCGGCAGCCATCTTGCTGCCTGTATGGCCTGACCGCCTGCCTGGTCCCAGGTACTGATCTGCCTTCTAAAGCCTTCTCCTCCCTGTGAGATGGCTCCCCATCTCTCACAGGGGTTTCCATTCAGGCCTTGATGACCAGTCTACTTTCCCCAGCATGGCTTAGCTCAGCTGCCAGCAGCTTTGTGCTGCTGAGCTGACAAGATGCGGGCCCTGTGACAGTTTCCTGCTCTGCAGCTGTCTCCTGGGAGAGTTACTCACCCAGGGGAAGCTGCTACCTGTGTGGCTACAGGTCAGCCTGTTTGTTGGCAGCTGGCTTACTAGCAGTGAGCCTGCTTTCTCGCTTTTAGCCCTCCCAGAGCCAGCTCAGCCTGCTGCAGTCTCTTGTTAAAGTAACAGGAGCCAGGGCTCCCTGTTACAACTTCACACATTTTGCAAAGCTGAAAACAATTATAAGCCGAATCAATCAGGAGGAAGAATTTTATACAAACAAGCAAACAAAAAGATTGCTGACAAACGTGAAAAAAACAAAATAAAATAGCACTTTATCTGAAGAGGAAGCACGTTAGTTCAACCCAGCTTCCCAGCCTCTGTATAGATCGTGTGCTTCAGCAGGGCTTTTTGATGCTTTTATCTAAAGCTGATTCAATCACCAAAGCACCAAAAAGCCTTTCTGAAGTGCGTGATCTATACAGACGGTGGACCAACTGGGTAAAACTAACATGATTCCTCTCCTGGGCATGTGCTATGCTTGGTGCAGGGGCACGCCAAACTTAAAGTAAAAACACTGGTTGTTTTTTTTCCCCACGTCTGTAAGCAGCCAAGTGTCTGAACTGTTGAACAACATTTTATACGACAGCCCAGAAGCCAACAGTTACAACTGAGAAAGAAGCCCGCAATAGCTAAAAATTTAATTTGGCTAAGAAGGGAAGTGAAAATAGGAATTGTTAGGTTATATTGTCTGTGTATTTAGAGCTGGTGTGATTCCTACTTGAATACTGTGTCCAGTTTTGGTGGACACAGTTGCTGAGAAGTTGAACGAGAGTTCAGAGAGGAGCCATGAGAACGACTGAAGGATTAGAAAATGTGACTTGAATGAATCAAGAAACTCAGTCTTTTTATTGTAACAAAGGTAAAGTTGAGGGGTTATTTGTTGATAGCCTATTAGTATCTACATGGGGAACAGGATATTCATAAAAGAGGGTTCTTCCATCTTACACATTTCTAACAAAAAACAATGCCTGGAGGTTCAAGGTAGAGAAATTCAACTGAGAAATAAGGTGCAAATATTATCAGTGAGCATAATTAACCATGAGAGCAACTTACTCAGGCTTGCTTGTTGCAGATTTTCAAACACAGATAATTTTTAAATCAAGACAGGATGTCCAAATGGGAAGTATTTCAGGGAGGTCCTGTGGCATGTATGACTATGAATATGAAGGAGCAGCCTTAGCCTTAGACAAAATTAGTGGGCAACTGCTAGATGTTCAGATCATGCATATTGCCAGTCCATGGTTTTGCTGTAATATTGTGTGTGCATGTACACCCCCCCCCATAAATAAATTCATGCAGATGAACCAACTTTGACCACATTTTAGGTATTTGAGTTGACTGAATGGCGTAGCAGAATAATAATTTAGGTCACCTAGAAACAGTGGACCATCTTTTGTTGTCACATATAAATCGAAAATGTTTCCACTGTAAGCTCTAAGAGCAAAGCGTGGTTTAGGAAGTGTGAATTATATTGCTGTGTTGTCAGAGGTGCAGAGAAAACAGGAGTGGTGGAGTGGTGGCAGATTATAGCAGAAGAACAAGAGCGATATTGTAAGGCAAGGGTGCCCTGAGGGGAAAAAGAATTGGAGGAATCGGATTACTGTATTCTCTCTCTTTATTCATCAGTTGAATAAATATCTATATCTCTATATATATCTAGATATATGTAGATATATCAATATCTATATTGTATTGTCAGTATTGCTATATTGTCAGAGATGCAGAGAAAACAAGCGGTGGGAGAGGATAGAAGAAGAAAAAGAGATTGATATAGAGTAATGAAAGGGTGACCTGGTGGGAAAAAGGAGGAATAGGATTGCTGTATTCTATCTATCTATCTATCTATCTATCTATCTATCTATCTATCTATCTATCTATCTATCTATCTATCTATCTATCTATCTATCTATCTACTGAATACAGCAATCCCATTCCTCCTTTCTCCCACCAGGTCACCCTTGCGTTACTCTATGTCACTCTTTTTCTTCTTCTATCTTCTCCCACCACTTGTTTTCTCTGCACCTCTGACAATACAGCAATACTGACAACATAGTATACACTCATGTTCTCTCCCTCTCTCTCTCTATATATATACATATTCAATAATATATATAATATATTGAATACCGTAGTCCTTTGACTGGCTCAGACTTCAAAGTTTTTCATATTTATATGAATATATATTATAATTATAATAATATTAAGTACAAACCTGGTTTTCCATTAAAAAGAGGAAGGGAAAGTATTAGACAGAAAAGGAAGAAAACAGGAAGAGAGTGAGAGACTGAAAAAAAGGAATGAGCAAATAAAGAATATGGAAAGAGAAAAGAACAAGATGCATGCTTGTTAAGATTAGTAAATTGTCTTTGCTGTTATTAATGTATTTTTTCCTATATTTCAAGGTATTTCCATGGAAGTTATCTTGTTGCATGGTAGAAGTGAAGAGCATCATGATGTTACTGTTGTTACTGAGGGATTTGATGCTGATCTGCAGCTAAGCACCTCTTCTGCCCTCTGCCATTAAATGATTAGGAATTAAATGCTGAGTAACTCTAATAACCAGGGGCTAATGGCTGCTCTGCCTGTTTGGAATGGAAATCTAATTTTTTCCTTTTGTAGGTCATAAAATTTCACCCTCTTCCCAGTGAGGGAAAATTCACTCTCTTTTCCCCCCCGCCCCTTCCCGTTCCAGTCAAATTCCACAGGCCATACTTGGCTCAGGGGATATGTCACTTAATATAGAACTGCACTATACCTTATGCGCATAAGAGTTTTTTTCTTTCTTTTTTTTTTTAAATAGAGACATAACATAGTTGTTGAATTTCTAAATAGATATTGTACCCATGGTATGCCAGAGTACTGAAAAAATAGAAACCAATGCAGTATTTCAGTTGAAGTATACCTTCCTTTACACCTTTACCTAGCTCTCTTAGCTAGCCTGAAGGCTTCACTGGGTCAGATTTCAAAGGCGCAGCACTCCTGAACACAGCCTGGCATTCCAAAGTACTCATCATCCAGGACCTCCCATTGTGACTCTGCTGACCACTTTTACAGAACTAGGATGGGCACTGAGCATCTGAACATGTGGCCTTATAACAGCCCCAACAAAGCACATTCTGAAGTGTGAGGATAAGGGCTGATGTAGTATGAAGAGAATGGGGTGATGGTTCTGCTTTGCAAGTTATGAAAGATAGAAAGGGAGCCTTTATTTCATGTGCTGAAAATTCCTTGCTTTAGTACTTCTTTTTCTCCAGGAGAATGTGATTCTCAGGTGGATGATCACTCAGTCACCTTACGCCCTTATTTCTGCCTGACTGTTCTGATATTATGGGTCATGCTGTTTAATTTTCATGCTTCAGCTTGAGGGGAACAAGGCATAAAAACAGTTAAAGAAATTGAAGGCGTGTAAATGTGAAAAACAAAACAAAATGGTGCTTTACTTTAAACTTGGCGTATTCCTGCGCTGAGCCCTGCGCAAGCCCAGAAGAGGCAGTCCATTACTTTAGCTGTAAAGATCAGGTGCTTTAGTGGGGCTTTTTTGGTGCTTTTAGCTAATAGCTGATTGAATCAGCTATTAGCTAAAAGCACCAAAAAGCTCCGCTGTAGTGCTCGATCTTTACAGATACTGCTTCTGGGTTGAAGTAATGTGCTGCTGCTTCTGGTAAAGTGTGTTTTCTGGTTTTTTTCTTAATATCTGCAAGCAGCTATTTTATGTTTAAAGAAATCCGGGACATCCCCCCACCCCCAAGTCAGTGGCACTCCTGGAGGCAGGGTCAGGTGGCTGGGGTGTGGGGTACAGTCTGGTGGCATGGTGCACTAGGTAGGCGGGTGGGCAGGCATCACTGGAGCAGGTACCACCCTGCTCACATGTGCCTGACGTAGCTTCTCCTGAGCAGTGACTGGACGTGGGGGCTGGGCTGGGCACTGCTCCAGTCTGCCTGCCTTGCTTCCGTGCAGCTGCAGCCTGCCTAGCGCACCATGCTGCTCAGCCTCCCTGCCAGGCTGTGCCTGATGCCCCTGCAATTCTGGGACTTTTGATTCAATTTTCACCAACCAGCTAGGATGGCCTATGAAATCCAAGACTGTCCCAGCCAAACTAAGACATACGGTCATCCTATCCATCAGTAACACTCCTATAAGTTCTGTGAGAACATGCTTCTGTCTTTAACCTGCTGACTCTAGGGCAGGCTTGTCCAACATACAGCCCGTGGGCCGCCATGCAGCCCACCAAGACATTTTCTGTGGCCCGCGGTGCTGCGACAGGAAACAAAATAAACACTGTTTACTTTCGTTCCCGCCCCTTGTCCTTCCTCCAGCCTCTCAGCAGCTTCCTAATGGCTGCCGAAGGGCTGGGGAAGGGACAAGGTTCCCACACGCACCGTGTCAGCTTGACATTGCCGACGTGGTGCGTGTGGGAAGAGGAGTAGCCATGTGCCACTTGGGACAGGATGAGCCCGGCTGGAGCAGCAGGGGCTCAGCTGCACTTTCCCCCTGCCTGCACTGGTCAGTCCCGAGCGGCACATGGCTCTGCCACCACCTCTGCTGCCTGGTGCTGACCCTGGTGGGTCTGTCCCATCCGGAGCAGCATGCAGCTGAAGCCGGATTCCCACGTGCTGCTGGGGACTGGAGGAGGCCAGCTAGGTCGGCACCAACAGCAGAAGCGGTGGTGGAGCCGTGTGCCGCTCAGGACTGACCGGTGCAGGCAGGGGGAAAATGCAGCTCAGCCCCTGATGCTCCAGCCGGGCTTGTCCCATCCCGAGCAGCACACGGCTCCACTGTCACTTTTACTGCCTGGTGTAGACCCAGCCGGGCTCCTCCTGTCCCCAGCAGCACATGGGAAGCCGGCTTCAGCTGCATGCCGCTTTTCCTGGCTGGTGCTGACCCGGCTGGGTCTGTCCCATCCGGAGCAGCATGTAGCTGAAGCTGGCTTCCCATGTACTGCTGGGGATGGGAGGAGACCGGCTGGGTCTGCACCAGCCAGCAGAAGCGGCAGCGGAGCCATGTGTCGCTCGGGACGGGACGAGCCTGGCCAGAGCAGCAGGGCCTCAGCTGCATTTTCCTCCTGCCTGCACCTGTCAGTCCCAAGTGGCACACGGCTCCGCCTCCGCTTCTGCTGGCTGGTGCTGACCCGGCTGGGCTCATCCCGTCCCCAATAGCACGTGGGAAGCCAGCTTCAGCTGCGTGCTACTCCGGATGGGACAGACCCGCCTGGGTCAGCACCAGCCAGCAGAAGTGGCAGCGGAGCCGTGTGCCACTTGGGACTGACCAGCGCAGGTAGGGTGAAAGTGTGGCTGAGCCCCTGCTGCTCTGGCTGGGCTCATCCTGAGGTTCATTTCATGTTTGTAAAATATTTGGAGAGCCCCACATAGATGCACTGCACAGAAATGCAAAATATATTTTGACTTATTTGGTTGGCACCTTGGGCTGAGATTTTCAAAGCTGAGTCAAAGGTCCAACTTCCATTAAAATCAATGCGATTTAGAGGGCTCGAAATCTTTTATGATAACTTTGTAACATGCCTAACTACCCCTTTTTGCAAATCTCAGCCATAGTTTGGAAGCTCAGCCAAAGAACATAAGAGGTTCTGAACATAAGAGCATAAAAAGTGCCATGCTTGGTCAGCCCCATGGTCCATCTAGCTCAGTATCCTGTCCCGAACAGTGGCAGAGGTGGATGCTATAGAGGGAGAGTTTTGAACTGGTTATTTAGACCCATTTCACTGTCACATCCTGCAACTTGATTGGTGTCAAAGGTCACATGATATCACTTCCTGATGTGATACCACTTCCTGTGAGGTCTTTGAATATGGCTCGCCGGCCCACTGTGTGATAAAAAGTTCGTGATCTGACTCCACATTCAAAAAGGTTGGACACCCCTGCTCTAGGGGAACTCCTTCCCCAGCATTTTCCTTTCTCTAACCCAAGGGTTGGCAACCTTTTTGGAGCAGTGGGTTGAAATAATGTAGCTAGGTTTAAGGTGGGCTGGAGCTTTCAACCTAGCCACCACTGCCACTGCTTTTCTCTGCCACCAAATTACTGCTGATGTACCTGTGATCCAGGTGCTGCCCACTGCAGAATTCCTCTATTGCCAAAATGCTGCTACTATCTGGGCTTTGTGGGCTGGATGAAATTGCTTGATGGGATGGATCTCGCCTATGGACTGTAGATTGCCAGTGTCCCTTTTAACTGGCTCAGTGAGAGCAATGCTGGGATCTGAGCCCTCCTCAACCGGAGGAGAAGGGCTCGTTCTGCTTGGTAAGATGACACCGCATCTTAGCAGAAGGAGGAGATGTATCAGTTCAAAGCCAAAGTTCAGAGGAGGATCCAGGAAATCAAAAGTTGGTAGCAATAAGATAGCCAAGGAGATCCAGCTCTGTTTTGACAAACATGCCATGCATAGTTTTTTCCAGGCAGCAAAAGCCATCTATTGTCCAATTTCTTCCAGTCCTACTTTCCTGCAATCGCATGATAGCTCAGTGCTCCTCAAAGGTAATGAATCTATCCAAGCTAGATGGAAAGAGTACTTTGAAGCACTCCTGAACTGTGAGTCGATTGTGGCAGATACCACCAGTGAGTCTATCCCCCAGCACCCTGAAAGGGGATCCCTTGCCAAACCTCCTATCCTAGAATTCTGGTATGCTGTCAAGAAAACCAAGAACAAGGCTACTGGACTGGACGGCATACTTACTGAAATCTACAGGGCTGGTGGCAAGGAACTGGTACTGAGACCCTACAAACTTATTTTTTGAATTTGGAAAAATTAAGGGATCCCTGGAGACCTGAGGAATGCCAATATCATGACTGTGTTCAAGAAAGGAGATAAGCCTGTATGTGGGAACTATTGAGGTATCACCCTCCTTTCCACAGCAGGGAACATCCTTGCCCGCCTCCTTCCTCCTGAACTGTCTTCTTCCTCTTGCTGAGGAAGTCCTGCCAGAATCTCAGAATGGTTTCAGACCTTCCTGTGACATGATATTTTTCTTAGACCTGGTGGGCAATAAAGGTCAGAAACATAAGCATAACCTGTGTATGGCCTTCACTGACCTTACTTAGGCCTTTGATTCCTCAGTCATCAATTGTGGAAGCTTGTGGAATATGCTGGCCAGATCTGGATGTCCTGAAAAGTACATCAAGGTCTTGAGGCTTGCCCACAATCAGATGACTGCACTGTTCTATATGGCAGATTGGAGACACATCCATTTGTCATCTGAATTGGGGTCAAGCAAGGATGCACCACCACCCCATCTCTGTTCTCCATTTTTTGACAGTCATCCTGATTTTTATTAAGGACAACCTGCCTTCTGGAATTGACACTGAAGAACAAACAGATGGAGGGCTCTTCATTATGGAACATCTCCGCTTGCAGACCAAAGTACTCAAAACGCTGATGACTACACAATCTTTGTGCACACTGAGAAAAATGTCAAGACCATGCTGAATCTTTTTGGAGAAGTCTACTAAACTTTGGGCATCTCTTTCAATATTGAGAAAATTGAAGTGCTCTTTCAGTCTGCCCTGGGCCATTAATGCAATCCTTCCCTCACCAAATTTCTGTTGAGGGAAAGACCCTGGAAGTAGTTGAGCACTTTCCCCCTACCTTGGCAACCACTTCTTAGAAAGTGAACATTGATGAGGAGATCTAGCACATGATCCAGTGAGCAAGTTTCTCCTTTGGGGAATTTTTTCAGCGTGGCTTAACTCATCATGGTCTGGAAAGACACTAAGATCCGGGTCTACAATACAGTCTTCATCCCCTCAGTTGGGAGGAGCTGGCTGCCAACAGATTGCAATGGTGCTGCAACCTCAACCAAGTGGCAGTCCATTTCAAGGTAAAGCATCTTGCCCTTAAAGCAGAGAAGGAGTGGAGGAAGGAAAAGGAGAGAAATCCTACTCTGAAGCCTACTCTCCCCTATGGAAAGATCTGGAACTTCTGCAGATGGCTCTGTGGCTCAAGAATTGGATCCGTAAATCACCCATCAATGAGCCATGGTATTGATCATCCTCAAATCAAGGGATTTCCAACAACACTTTTCACAGCCATAGGAATGTAACACTGACAAGTGTTAATACCCTAATTTTCCTAGAGGTTGACCCTTAGTCATTACTTATCTTACCCATAGAACCCATCTCTTGCAAGGAAAAATCTGGTCTCAGCCTCCACTCTTATTACCTCTACAGTTGTATAGACTACAAAGGACAGATAACTGTCTTGGACAGTTCCCCCCCTTTCCCACCTCTTGTGTGGTAACCTTTGTACTGGGCCATGGGAGCCCCTTTGAAGAACAGGATCTAGTGTCTTTCAAAATGTACTGTATGCACATTGATTTGAAACACTAAACAAAGCACAGCAGGGCTTAGTTCTTTATTTTACTGAGGTTTGTATAGCATAACTATCCCTATTCTGTCTGAACACTGATTGCAGAGACAGCTGTGTCCGGCTGTTGTCAGCTTGAAATAGTGACACAGTCCCGACTGGCTCAGGAGTCATGTGAGTAGGCAGTAAGAAATAGAGCCACAACAATACATCTACTCCTAAGTAAATGGTGGCAAACATGCTCTAGTGCAAAAAAAAAAAAATGCAACGGTGTGTCACTGCATATTTTGCTTTAGGCTAGTTGCACGTTACTTTATTCATGGTCTCAAAAAAGATCTCCCTAGTGCATGCACTAAAAAAGCCACTCATGGTTCAGGAATCACAGTCTGAAAATCACTGTCTTTAAAATAAGAGTAAATGGAGGCTGTATGAGAGACAGCAGTGCTCACAGACAGGAGCAGGTGTTTTCCAAAAGTCACAGCAGCTAATGGGAACATGGTCCTCCTCTTGCTAATGGTGGGGGAGGTCGGGGTAACTACGTTAACCTGGTGTAAAAATAGCATAAATGAGTAGAGGATCAGGACCTGGATGTGTGTTGGGGAGGTCAAGCTGATGGGTCTTCCTCTCCCACTTGCACAATGGACATCCATTACTTGTGGCTCTGAGAGCTGTAGCTAATGAATATTTTAACAAAATAGGCAAGCTTCAGGACACTGACTACCTGGTGAGAAAGCAACCATTTGTGATTATCTTTTTAAAGCAGTAATAAAAAAATTCCAAACAAAAAAATGCCAAAACAAGACAAACAAGTGTTCAGCTAGGAGCTGCCTTTTGACAGTCTGCCCCCTTCCCAGGCAGGGAAAAGGGCAGGCTGCCAATTAATGGTGTCCTGTAATGGCAGGGGTGACCCAGGGAACAGCCATCTAGTGTCCCTTTGCTGGAGAGCTCACTTGTGTAACTCTCTAGCCAGGGGGCTGAACAAATGCATACTTTTGTTCCCAGGCTATTTTTATACCAGCAAGAATTTCTGAGAAGAGTTGGAGATGGAGTTGGAAACATGGAATACCATTACACGCTTTACACAGGGGGACCTGAAGCACAAGCAGTCTAAGGCTAGAAATAATGTCACCAGATAAAGCAGATCGGCTGTGCCAGTAGGTATTCCAGCACAACTGATTTGCTTCGCTGAACATAACACACATCCCCTGTTGTCCCATCTGTTGATGCTGTGGAACTAGAGGTGATATGTTCTCCCTGGCCTTGAGAGGCCCAGTCATAGAATCATAGAAAATTAGCATTGGAAGGGACCTCAGGAACTCATCTAGTCCAACCTCCTGCTCAAAGCAGGACTGTCTCCACCTGTATCATCCCAGTCAAGGCTTTGTCTAGCTGGGTCTTAAAAACCTCCAATTCCCAAGTCCTTCACACCTTCGGAATTCCTACCCAGGATCGGGCCCCTCAAGCCTTGGGAGTGTTTGCCTGTCTTTCCCCACTTACCAAGATGCACCCTGGAGATCCTGGGGATGCATCTTGGAGCATCCGCCCAGATTGGGTCCCTGGAACATCTGCGCAGGGAGGCTGAAGAGCATAGGCAGCTCTGGACTGCCTGTGCTCTCGTGCCATAAAGTAAACAGATGTCTGTTGCTAAATAGTGGCATAAATTGATACCACCTTTATTGCAACCACTGCTTGTGGTGTGACAAGGGGCATGGGTGTCTGTTTGTTTGGCCTTATAGGCCAAATTTGTTATGGCGGCACAAAGTTGATATCTGTTTCTACCCATAGGCTTCTGGCAGATGTTATACTTCAGATCAATTAATTGTATCTTTAGTAGTAACCCAGACACATGTTCAAGAAATTAATGATGTGATAAAACAGGGATTCAGACACAATGTTATTACACAAAATATGTGCAATAACTTTGTGCCTGGTTCCCCTCGTATCTGAAATTGAACATGTAGCTGTTTCCAGCCTTGGGTGTATACTGAAGCCTTTTCACTCTGGTGTGCACTGGTCAGCTGATCCCTGGCTTGCTATTTGGTGGTGCAGGGGATAACTGAAATCATGATTCTGGGCTCCCCCTGCACCAGCAATAGGGCATGATTGGGATCTGATTGGGGCATGTGTAAATGAAAGGGGGGGCCCTTAATTGAAGCGGTGGGTTTTTAAAAACCCACTGCTTCAATTTAGGGCGAAGTAAACCCCCATGTCATGTACACCCATGTCTCACCTGCCTCTCTGACAGGAGGGAGGGGAGAGTGAGCTGCCAGTGGGCAGAGCAGTCCCTGGGCTGTTGGGGTGGAGGCTGGTGCTTCCTTCCATGGCAGCGGCAGCCCCCACCTGCCCAAGGCAGCACCCACCTGCAGGGACCTGGCTCGGGCGGTCCCAGGGGGCGCCGCAGCCACGGAGGGAAGGACCAGGTCCCTGCACAGCTCATGAAAGCAGGGTCCAGGGGGAAAAAAAAAGATCAGGCTTGCCACTTTTTTTTTTCTTTGGTGGAGCCTGCCTTTCTGAGTTCTAATCTGTTGTCATTAGACAATCCTTTCTCCCTAATTAATAAAAGTACTGCAGTGCTTAGCAAGAAGTAATATGAATAATACCACAGGTTTACCATTAGCAAAGGAAAAGGAATAGAAAATACATCATTTGTTCAATAGGCCTGAGTTAATGTTGAGCAAAATCTTTTCAGTGAAAAGTAAATTTGTTAAAAAATGGAGTTTGCACAAACCAAGACTATTTGCAAATCTGGATTGAATCTGGTGAATAATTTTCACTGAGAAAATGGTTAAAATGTTTTAAAAAAACTACTGAAAGATTTTGGTTTGTTATTTGCAACATGAAATGTTTCATTTCAGCATTTTGTAAATGAAACATTGATTTCTTGCTCAGAAACAACACTTTTTAAAGTAAAAAATTACCTTACTGTAGTAGTAGTAGTAATAATAATAATGATAAAGGGTTTTATTATCCTCCTAAAACCAAAACATTTAATTTGGGGTTGAATGAAATATTTTGGGAAGGCTCAATTTTCTGAAAAATGTCTATTTAACCAACCCCACTTCTGATTGTTCAGTTTGGGAATCATTATTTGTCCACCTCTAATTGCCAGATCATACTTATTACGGAGTATCCTGATTTTTCATAGTTTGATCTTGCAACCTGAAAGCTACATCAGTGCTCTTATTTTTCCATTAATTTGTCTAGCTTATTTTTTAAGGAAACAAAGGGGGAAAGGGAGGAATAAAATAAATTTAAAATCTGGATGTTGTTCACTTTTCAAAATGTACAAGCTCTGCTATAAGAGCCAAAAAGTACCTAACTCCACTTCCTTTCATCTAGTGCAGCTTATGCCCCTGACTTGAGCAATTGGCCATGTAAACTCCTTGATCTATATCTATTCAGCTCGAAAACCCTATAAATAAACTTCATTGGCTTTCATTCTCTGCAGCTGTGCATTGTGTCATAGTGAACAATGCCTTCAAACAACAGATTGACGATTACTCTTGCCTTTCAATTTTAGCTTTATTTTTCTGTTCTACTATTATTTAAAAAATGTAGGGAAAAATAAATTCAAACAGAAAATCTTCATTCAAAAAGTTAAAGTGCTGTTGTAGTCAGAAAAGTGACTTTGAAAAAAATGACATCACTGGGTTCCTTATTTATTCTCTTCAGTGGCTTCCAGATCAAATTTACTCCATTTTCAAGGTGATTTTTCAACCAGCCAGCTCTTTAAACTCAACTTGGGAGCTGAAAGTCAAGCTGTGTCCTTTCTGGCTCATGCACAACCACCCGTACTAAAGATTCTGCAAACAGAATTTAGCTGACAAGTTAGTGGTTGATACACACACACACAAAAGAACCAAGCCCAGTCATCCATAGCTGGATTAGCTCTGCAGTGCTAACTAGCAAAAATGTACTTATGTCTGTAAAGCAAGCAGACCCAGAATGTCCTGAAGACATTCAAGAAGCAAATCTCTAAGTGGGGTAGCCCTATGTCATCTAATCCTCTGTCTTAGCACAAGTCCTCTTGATCTTCCTCAGAAAATTCTAAGCCTGGTTCATTCATGAGCTGCAACAGATTCCACCACTATTGGCTCTAATAAAAATTCCCCCCAAAACTAGGGGTGAACTGATAGAGATTTTTTGGGCCAATACTGATGGCCGATTTTTAACTAGCCATATCGGCCAATACCGATCCGATTTCCATGCGGCCCCAGAGCATGGAGAGTAGCATCCAGCTGGCAAGTCTGTTGTGGGGGAAGGGGTAGGGGGAGGAAAGGGGTGTGGGGGTGGGGCAAATCGAGGTCCCTGCTGTGAGGGGAGGAGTGGGGCTGGGGCTGAGGCAGGGGCAGGGGCAGGTGCTGCCCTGGCAGGGTGGGGCAGGGCATAGGACAGAGTCTCAGCTCGTCCAGAGGGCATGAGGAGAGGGGGGTGGCTCCCACCACTGTGTGCACCCTGAGAGGACATAGGGGCTGTGTGGCCCTGGATCTGTGTGTGGGGCAGGGCGGGCTCCCACTGCAGGCTGGGGCTATGCTGGGCTCTTCCTGGTGGGGGGCTGGGCTCGGGCTCTGCTCAGGGAGGTAGCGCTGAGAGCAGGGGCTATGGCGAATTTTGGGGTGGCTGCAGGCCCCCCAACCCGCACTCCCAGTGCCACTGCTGCCCTCCCTGAGTGCAGCCCAGCCAAGCCCCCCACCAGGAAGACCTCAGCTTAGCCCCAGCCCATACCAGCAGCCCACCCTGCCCTGTGCAGAGATCTGAGGGCACATGCCCCCCATGCCCTCCCAGGGTGCGCACAGCGGTGGGAGCCGCTTCCCCCTCCCCACGCTCCCTGGATGAGCCCTGGCTCCATCCTGTGCCCTGCCCTGGCTGGGCAGCACCTGCTCCTGCCCCAGCCCCACTCCCTCTCTCACCCCGGGGCCTCGATCTGCACCCCTCCCAATGTCCGTTCCCTCACCCCTTCCCCCACAACAGACTTACCAGGTGGACCCCACTGTGCTCCTGGCTGCCTGCGTGCTGTGCTGCGGCTGCATGCATGCACGCGACATTTACTAGCTATCTTATCAGCTACATCAGACAAAAAAAGCTGATTGCCAATACTCTCAATTTTCTTCATGTAGGTGCTGATCTGATATGGGACCCGTGTATCCATGCACTTCTACACAAAACAGAAAAAAAAAAACCCAGAAGGGATTTGAGGGAATAGAAAACAGTTTTCTGGGGGGAGCTTGCAGAAGACTAGCACTGTCCCCAAATAACTGGTACGGGCCAGGGAATAGGGCTTGGCTGTATTGTTGAGCAATTCTCTGATTTGTCAGTCTCAGAATGTGGATGCATGACACAATTACTACCCAGTAATTTACTCTGTATTTTCTTCTATGCTAAATTCCTTCTGTGGTAAGGACTGGACACATGACAAGCTCTCCACACTAGCTGCCTACAAGTATGCTCCCTAGCTACTAGCTGGAAAAGGCTGTTTGCAATTTGACTAAAAAAACCAACACACAAGTGGTCACGGATGTATCTTGTGTCTGTGTATAGTTACTCCCTTGTTTCTAAGGGATATCTTTATCCCAGAGTAGAGTGTTTTACACCAGCATAAGACTTTCAGTAAAGAGTAAAGGCAACTAACTTTGCACTAAATATGTTGTGTGTCTGCACTCTCAGTCAGCAGAGCCCCTCTGATCCTCCCAACCACAGCTTAAAAATGGTACCTCCCCTGGAGTGAACCTTGAGGCCTACCTCTTGTTCTATTTCTGTCTGAATCCCCCTCAGGTACTGGGGACTTCCTTGGCACATGGATTATAATTTTACACTTCCTTAAACCATCTTGGATGAAGTCAATATCCCCAGTGTGAGTTACCTCTTTACTAGGCATTTGTATTGCATCAAATATGGCACAGGCTACTGAGTGTCATTCCAAGATATCCAGAGTGTCCATGTGTACAGCCAATGTATGTGTGCTGCAGACTTACGCACTCTGACAGAAACCATTAGCATTCTGTGCTGCAAGCTGCCATGCTCCAGCTCTCTGGGGTGAAGTGAGGACACTGTTTCAGCTTGCATGGAAATCTTTCTTCTTTTTAATGGCTGTTAAGTCCCTTCTTGAACATTATTTTAATCCACTTCTCATGTACTTAATGCACTGAGCAATCGGGAAGAAGTGGTGACACAGTCTAAATTGGTATCTTTCGCTTTGTGCATATTCCTATCATTCCCTATTGACCACACCTATTTTGTTCTCTTTTGCTGATAGACGTATGGGGAAATATCACAGGGTATATAACTTTTCTGTAGTCATGAAGGTCATAATAGGAAACTGGAGAAGCAGTTTTTACCAAGCCAGAGGAAAAATTATCACAGTTATGTGGCAAGCAGATCAGACCCTACTTATTGGACAACTGGCTTTGCTAATAAAGCAGTGGGTTAGAACCTAGGATTCCTGAGTCCTGTCTGTTTTGCTGGGTGATGTCAGATAAGTGACTGTGTTGCAGTTTACTCATCTGTAATACGGGGACAATATTGTAAAGCTCTTTGAAATCTATGGATGTTGTTCACAGCACTTCTCCTGAGGCTGTCTAGCAACAATTATCATATTCATTGTACCTCAGAGAGGTCTAAAACTACATTGGGACTCAAGTAGAATCTTCTTAGTGAGGACTGTGAGTCTATTGATCAGAATGTAGGCAAGGATCTTCCTAGCCAGGGACAGGAATGCAATGTCATGATAACTGCTGCAATCCACTCTATTTCCTTTCTTGAATATGGTAACAATTCTGGCCAATGGAAATCTGTCCATGTTTCAAGATTTTCATAATAATGACGTACTTGGTGAGAGATGTTTTTTCTGCCTTGCTTATACATTTCAGTTGATATTCCATCAGGTTCACATGCTTTGTTGTCCTTCATCTGCTTAATGGTTTCCAAGGCCTCCTGATAAGTTGGTGGATCTGCAAGGTGGTCATCAATGGTGTGTTGTGCAATGGCTTTGATGGTATTGTCTTCAACATTAGAAACTTTATTCAGGAGCTCTTGAAAGTGCTTCTTCCACCATGCATCGATAGTAGAGTTGTCTATAAAGAGCATAGGTTCATCTTAGGACCTCAAATTGTTCCTTACGTACTTGACCTATAGATAGCTTTGGTTGCACTGAGGAAACTGCTCAACACTGAGATCTTTACATGGCCTTCATTGACCTAAGGCCTTTGATTCAGTCAACAGTTAGACTTCATTTGTCTCCAGAAAGAGGCAACCATTTTCCTGCAGGTCTTTTCTGGGTCTGTGCCTGAGGTCTAAGGAGCCCATGGTTTCTTTGTTTAAATTAATCTGTCCACCCAGAAAAGGCCTTATGTTACAGTCAGCATTGTCTCAGTCAAGCAGGAACCTCTGGAACCTGATAAAGCCTTTCTAGAGTGTATTTGTGTCTGTCATGAGATGGTCATGCTTTAGAGTTTGGGTACACAGGCTTCTGGCCTGCAGACTGGGATTGAGACACCTTTCTTTGTGGTCTCTCTTTATTCCTATTCTGAGGCCTTTAATCCCACTCTTCTCTGCTCCCTCCCTTTGACTTACTCTTCTATTCGGCACCAATGTCCTCTATTTGGCACTGGTGAGGCCATATCTGAAGTTTTTTGTCAAGTTTTGGGCCCCCCACTACAGAAAGAATATGGACAAATTGGAGAGACCCCAACAGAGGTCAACAAAAATGTTTAGGGGGCTGGGGCACATGACTTCTGAGGAGAGGCTGAGGGAGCTGGGCTTATTTAGTCTGGAGAAGAAAAGACTGAGGGGGGATTTCATAGCAGCTTTCAATTTCCTGAAGGGTGGTTCCATCGAGGATGGAGCTAGATTCTTTGCAGTGGTGGCAGATGACAGAACAAGGAGCAATGATCTCAAGTTGCAGCAAGGGAAGTTTAAGTTGGAAATTAGGAACAACTTTCTCATGAGGAGGGTAGTAAAACACTGGAACAGGTTACCCAGAGAGGTTGTGGAATCTCAATACTTGGAGGTTTTTAAGACCTGGTTTGACAAAGCCTTGGCTGGGATGATCTAGATGGGGACGGTCCTGCCTTGAGCAGGGGGTTGGACTAGATGACCTCCTAAGGCCCCTTCCAACCCTTATTTTATGTGATTCTTTGATTCTTTTATATATGGTATTACCCTTTCTAGTCTGACCTTGCACCTTCTTCTGTGAATAGCACAGTATAACTTACAAGGCTCCTAATCTTTGCAGTGTCAGAGATCTCATTGTAAGTGTCATGATGGTGGCTACAGACAAAAACAAGCTCAGAACAGGGTAGCAAAAGATCAAAGAGATAGAAGGGATGCAGGGAAGGGAGGAGGAGGGTGTTACAGTACTCACTACCTGCATACCCTGCCTCACTAGGAGGTGGTATGTAATATGTACATTCGCTTTCTGTGGCACTCAAATCCACTGGGAGGCATCGACAATTTATTTTTCTTACTTTGTATTGCAAAATTGTATGCACAAATCTTACAAGGCATGAAGATCTCTGAATCCTGGGGAAGGAGATCTATGTCATCTTGACCGATTCCTAAAATGGCTGGGATACAGTGGTGGGGGTGGCTTGGAGTGGTTCCTACCTTCAGAATGAGGTTACCCTTTCTGCCAGCCCTGGGCTGGTGCAGTTCCCAGCCTGGCAGATCCTGGAGGTAGAAATTGAGTGTTTGAAATCTCAGGTCTGGGACTCCAACAGCCCATGAGGCAGATAGGCAGGTCTGGGGTTCCTTCCTGGACTACTCCCGTATACCCACACCTTAGGGATGAGATTGTGACCTGAGGAGACCCCGTTTTAGAACTGTTAGCCAACTGTTGGTTCCTCACTGTGTCCATCGTGTGTGTCAGTCAGTGAGACCGCGTGTTCAATATAAGCATGCCAGGGTGCACAGCTTTCCTGTGATCCTGTGATATTGTTCCTTAGCGACCCCACTCATCATGGAGGGGACAGGCATGGACTTCCCCTCTGGGGGACCAGAAGGTTATAAAGAATTTTGGAGTAGCTCCCTGGCTACTGCTGAGCAGTCTGTGGGTGTGGACTCTGGCAGCTCTTTAGAGCTCCAGATGGACTTGACACCCACACAGAAATTAGCTTAGGGTTTGGTCCTGTTAGGGTATGTCTGCATGGTGTGAGGCAGTGCTGTGCAGAGATACCTAAGCTTGTTTTGCATGCCCAAGCTTTCAAATTGGAGGCAATCTAGGGTACTTTGAGAAGCAGAACTAATTAGCTTGGGCTCAAGACCGTGCAAACATGATTACACTGTTTCTGGTTTGTGTGGTAGTGTGGGCAGCTTTGCATAGTACTGCCTTGTGTTGTAGAGACATGCCCTCAGCTTTTCTCTCCGGGGACCAAATATTGTGAAGAATTCAGGAAGTCTGGTGAAGACCCATTTCTGATTTGTGTAGCTTATTCTGATGGAGGAATCTTTGTTGAGGACTGTAGTGCTGAGGCATATATTCTCTCTTGTCTATCTATCTAGTGGTAAATGGATTTTCATGCCAGAAAAATACAAAACTGAGGGCTAAAATAATCCTAAATGGACTTACTACTCAAAAGGGTGGAAAAACCTTGCAAGTAGTGATATTGAAACCTAGGGACAGAGGTGTAACAAGCAGTTTTTATGCCTCAGGCCTCATGAGTGTATGGGCTGCTGCCAGTGGAAGCCATCAGTCTTGCACCCCTTCTTAGTTGACTTCTTACCTAGTACAAGAGTAGTTATGCTGGTCCCTAGGGGTCATAGTTAGGGACCTACCAAGTTTGTGATTGTGTGATTTTCACGGAAACCACAAATTCGGGAGGGCTCTGAGAAATAGGTGGTCTCTGCGATCTTGGTGGGCTTGCTGCAAACCCCCAAAAACCTTACTCAAAATAAAATGTTCTTCATGGTGCTGCGGCCTGGCCACACAGCCCGCCAGGGGAAAGAGGGGAGGGGCTGCTGGCAAGATGAGTGCTGCCCCCACCCCTTGCTGCTGATTGGCTGAGGGCTGCCTGTCTTGTGTCCCCATCCCTCTCCTCCAATCAGCAGGGAGGGGCGAGGCCATACAATGGACAGCACTCACCACCAATCAGTGGCAAGGGGCAGGGCTACTGGGGCCCTTTGGCCAATCAGGAGGGGACCTGATGCACTCAGCCCATGCAAGTGGTGGCTGGCCCTGGCATCTGCCCATGTCATCAGCTGGCCACCTCCTGGAGTTATGCAGACCCCTAGTCATATACATTATTAGTAAAGCAGCATGTCTACAAAAAGTGCCAGAGCATTTCTGAGCTCTGCATATGGAGTTGTCATTTCACAGAAGAGGGTGGCAATAGATTTATTCTATACAGTTTTGATGCATTCATACCTGAAATATCACACTGAGTTCTGCGCACCACGTTACCAGAAACATGTTGACAAATTGAAAGGAGTTCAAAGAAGAACAACAAAAATTATCAGGAGGCTGCAGGATTGATTTATGTAGAAAGATTAGAAGTGCTAAAAGTGGCTAAGAAATGATTAAGGTGGGGATGTGTTAACAGACTACAAATATTTGGAGGATGTTAACACTAAAGAGAGAGGAATTAGATGGTGTGATTCAAAGAGGGATAACTAGAGCAAAAACTAGATTGAAAGACTAGGCACAAAATTAAGTAGCAATTTAGGTTGAATATCCAAAAAAACCTCTCTGCTGTGAGGTATATCATATTCTTTTTTTTGTTGTCCAGAACTCATCCCCACGGTTCTTTTGTGGCTGGGGTGCAGTCTCCCATGAGAAGGCCCAGCACTTGGTACTTTAATAATTAGACTGGACAGAACTCTCGAATAGCTGCTTATAAGAAGCAACCCTTCACCAGAAGATAAAATGAACAAGAAATGGTCTAATAGCTGGTTTTGTCAGTAATTTCAATCAGTCTATGATATATGTCTCTTTCCTTTTAAACTAAGCTCTATGTGGTTAATTACAAAGCCTTTTTTATTCCCACACCTTCCTTTATAGTTCCTGTTTTTTCCTGCAGCTTTAAACTAAACTAAAATCAACTAGCCTAAGGGAACCATTATCTCTCAGGGATCATAGATTGATCAAAGGGCAGTAATTTTGTTATGTAGGGAACTGTACCTTTAAGAGGGTCTCAAGTAGTGACAGCTGCTGGATTGTGCAGAGGCTCATCTTATACAAAACCGATCAATTAAAACTTAAGATACCGAAGGATACATTCCTCTGACGTACTCTAGGTCTGAGTGATTTCTGAACAACCCACTACATGCGCTTGCAATTCTAGACAGATGCGTCTTGAATTGTTTATGTAGAGTGCCGATGCTCAGTAGCTCATCACGCTGAAGTTTTGGAATAATCCCCTCTTATTTTAGTTCCCACCCCTCGATAGGCTACACACACTTTTCCTGGATTTGATCTGATGCAGTGCTGGAGGCCATTTGACATCTGAACAAAATAGGTTTGGAGCAGATAAAGATACTCCTTTACATATTCCCTCATAACTGATTTGGACTGCAGTTTCATTGTGTGTGAAACCTTTCTGGGAATTCTGGGAGGACAACATGCCAGGGCAATGAGCAGAGCTACCCCTTAGAATTGGGAGTTGGTTCCTTGTTGTTTGTAGAGGGAACAAAAATATGAGTAAAAGGCAGAAGCAAAGCCATTGTATTGGTATGTTATGTTTCCTCTATTCTCGGACCTTCTTCTCTCACTCTTTACCTGATGACCCACTTTACTTTCGCTGCTTGGTATGTGCTTACTTTTGAGGAAAGTTAGACTAAAGCCCCAGGCTAGTGAGTATTGCAAATACTTCAGAAGAAGGCTCTGGTTAGACTTGCTTAACTTTTATTTGTTTGCTTTTTGAGGGGAAAAAACAATCTTTCATCCCTGTGGCACAGGGGCCAAAACCTGAGCTGACATCTGTGTTGTCCAGCGTGCTGCCACTGTTGGCCCTCCAAGAGCACTGTGTAAAGAAGAAACCTTGTATTGGCTGCAACTTGAAACTGGGCTCCCTGAGCTGCACCTTGTGATTTGTAAACCAAAGCAAACCGGCCTGTTCGGTAGGGGCACTACTTCCCCTGGCAGCTCTTCTGGGTCCACTCCCAGTAGCTGCTGTCCCCTCACTGATGCTCCTGTTCAAGCATTCCCCTAAGGGCACCTGCTGCATCCTAAGAGAAGAGCAGAGGGTAGCTCTTAGCTGCTCCTCACTGCCTGTTTCCTTGCTAGGCTGTGGGAGTTGGACAAGAGCTTGACTGGCACTGCCTGAGTCTAGGGTACACCTGCAAGGACAGCTTTCTTGCACCAAATGCCCATGGCAGCCAAGTAAGGGTCAAGGTGAAACGCACCCTACAGCTAGGTACAGTGTTTGGATTTTTTTGCCCCTGCCCAGGTGCAAGTTAGAACAATCTCAGAGATGATCCTATTTTGCAAGTCAAAACCAGCTACATCTAGCTGGTGCAGGCAGGTAAGAAGTGCCCAACCGGGGTTAACAAGGTGCAGCCAGCACCAACGACTTCCTTGTGATCTAATTTGGCATGATGGGAGAGCAGGTGGGTGCTGTTATTCTAATCCAAGTGACTTCACCTCAGAAGAGGCATGGTGTCTTTCCCAAAGGCAGTGCAGGTGTGGGGGGGGTTGCACCTGTTTTGAGCTGGTACTGACTTGATTGACACTGAAAAGAAATGGCCCAAGGACCCACTTTTTGCTTATTTGGAATTATCTATAACCAGACTGAATAAATAGGTGAGAAGAATTTATTTTAGAAATTTAGGGCTAGATTCTCCACTCTGATGCAGCAAAGGACCGGGAGATTCTTCCTAGCATAGAGGAAGCTCTTGGGAACATACACCTAATGTAGTTGCTCTGTTTGAGGTGACATTGCTAAGGGAAAGGGGATCTATCTGGAATTCTTTTATTCTCTGCATATTCCTATATGCAGAAATAGCACCTTGGAACCAAAGGGAGCCTGGGAGAAGCTATAGTTTCCCTGGAGCTATTTTAATTTATCCTGGGAATTAAATTCTGGTCTAGGTAACCTTAGCATTGGAGAGCTGAAAAGATGGGAGCCAGAGGCAGTGGCAGATTGTACTGTACTGGGAAGGCCAACTAGACCAGTGCTGTTGAAATGCTACAGTTTTTGGCTTGCGTTAGTGCTACAGGCTCCAGATATGGGATACAAGACTGGTGAGCCCTGCTCTGAGTAAATGCAATGGCAGTATTGCTAGCAGCCTCTCATATGAACTCAAGGTACTCTATAAGCATGGCAGGTACTTCCTGCAGTATTTTTTTAAATCTCTGCTACGGGTAAGGTTTTGCAAAAGATCTGTCGTGAAACACAAGATCTGGCACTGCAGCTGTGGTTTCTTGCCAGTCAATAGTACTTCCAGCAGCTCCCGGGTGTACAGTCTGGGAACAGAAAACCCTGCAATAGCCTGCAGGCAACAGAGTGTGTTCTCCTTCTGCCATCCTGGCTCTTATCCCTGCCCAGGAAGGCATCCTAGCCAGGGTGTGGAGTCATCTCCTAAGAGAGATGATGCAAGGGTCATTGATTGGGCCATAAAACTAGACTGGACTGTGCTAGTAAGTGGACAGTCAGAATAATGGTTCTGTGGAAGGGAGATGAATTAGCTGATGTACCAGGTCTTCTATAAAAACTGGTTTTCTATCAGAAGAAAAAGTTCTTAATATTAAAGCAAATATTTTCCTCTGGAAAGTTAATAGTTGTCTTAAGTTTATACAGCCAGTATGGTAATTTGAAATGTGGCTTACTGACTCCTTTGTTAGGCTACCACTCTCAATGAGACATTACATTTTTAAGTACTGTAAGAATCATGTTTTAGCCATGATGGTCCAGAAATGCGAGAGGCAAGGATTTCTTATGGTGATATCTTTTATTGGACAACTGGGTAGTTGGGATAAAGTTAGACAAGCTTTCAAATGCACGACATTCTTCATCAGGTCTCTGACCAATAGAGAGACTAATAAAGATCGGTAAAATATATCACCCTAAGAAATCCTTGTCTCGCATTACATTTTAGGCAAGATGGCTGACACAGCTTGTTGCCGGGTCATAATTGCCAGCTCCCACAAACTCCCTCTTTTCAAATACTGTCTTTTTTGTTCTATAATGAGCCAGAAAAGTCTCTTCTCCTGTGAAATTTCAAGATTAATAGGATGAGTTAAATGGGTTTCTCTTCTTTTTTGCTAATGTACTAAAAACATAGTGACAGTTAAGATTGCAGTGCACCCCAACCACCCAAATGTTTAAAAGCAAGAAAATAAGTTAAGAGGGAAGCCTTACACACTTCTTTTCACCTTCATGTTGCCTACAGCATCATTGAGAATGCATTCCTCTGCTTCATCAGGCTTTTGCTTCCATGTCCAAAAAGCACCAGAAACCTAAACATAACCCATTGTCATCAAACTCAAAGTGTCATTGGTGATGTCACTTTTCTGTTCCAGTTATATCAGCAACCCAGCACATCTGACAGTCATCCATTCATGCATTTAGGAAGTTGTTCTACCTGTGCACTGTTGAGGTAACTCTCAAGGTTTTACATTAGAGTTGTTAACTGCTCTACTTTTATAGGCCTCTCTAGCTCTGTAAGGCTGTTAAGAGAGCAGTCAAGAACTGTACATTATGCTTCCTGTTTGTTTTCATTTATGAGTACATAAAGCAGATTAAATAAGTAATTCATTTAAAAATGTCTACTTAGGTCCCAGTTCAGCAGGACACTTCAGCATCTATGTATTTCCCATTGAAGTTGATGGGACTAACTACAGGCTTGAAATTAAGCATATGTTTGAATATTTTTTAAAGCCTGAAATTATTTAGTGAGATGGTGATAGAGGGAAAGAGAACTTAACAGTCTGCAGTTTATATATTGAGCTAACCTATGCAATCTTGTGCCCTTACTGTCTATGTCTTCCCTCTTCCCTCTTGTGTCTTCATCTCTTTTCTCACCTTATCCTTATTTAGGTCAATGTCCTGCAAGCACTTCAGCAGATGTTCGAATAACTTCAAACATGAATAGAGTCCCCTTAATTTCCATGGGAATACAGGTTTCCCTCGCTTTATGCGGGTTCTGTATGTGTGAATTCGCTCTTATGCAATAACCTTTTTTTATACCAAAAATTTGTTATATGGGAGAGAAATTCATTCTTATATGATTGGTGTGGTGGAAGCCCATAGTCAGCTGCTTTGTGCAGTGCATTGTGGGAGTGACATGCACCAAAATAGAGTCTCCTGTGTGAATGTGTGCTCCTTGCTCATTGTCTGCAACACGTATTTCTGTAGTTGCCACCCTCATTATGATAATGCCCTGTGCTTGTGAGTACTATATGCTGTTGGTGAGTACCAAAATTGTCTTGTAAAAGTGGTAGAAATGGGTCTGGAGGTCAGTACAGTCTAGGCCTTGGAACGTATCCCTATTGTTACATTGTAAAGTGGTTTCCCTTTATGCAAATTCGAGTTATGTGCTGTTTTCCAGGAACGCATGTACAGCATAAAATGAGGGAAACCTGTACTGATATGTGCATGCTCTAATATGTGTGTGAAACTGTGCCTGTGTAGGGCCACAGAATGCAAAATCATTGAGGCATCTATGTCACTGTAATATAAATTCTGTAATAACCTAGTTTATTACAGAGCCAGCACTTCTACACATATTAGCTTATGTCTCTTAGCCTCTCTAAAGGTGTCTTTACCTTCTGATGGCCTGTGGTGTAATGTAATAACAACCCATTTGCTAAAGAGTAACAAAGAGCAAAGGCAGGAAGTCACACCTCTCTGTAAACAGCACCATGAAGCCATATTTAAACCTATCTAATTGAATGGACTTTTCCTGGTGTTTATTTAATATTTTCATTTATAATACTACTACAATGTATGTTACCTGCTGCAAGATATTTTATAGACTCCTTGGGCCTGATTCTCCACGTGCCTTGTGTGGATGGGAGGTATATTGTTAGTATGGCAAGTGCTTGCAGTGCCAAAATTCTCACATCAAGCCTACATTGACTTGCGCATTAGTCTATGAGTCATTTGGGAGTGTTGATCTTGAGCATGCAAAATTATGAGTCAGGCCTCAAAAAATCGTGAGATTAAAAAAAAAAGCTGTGTTTTATTTTTCTTCTGGGTTCTGAGCCTCTAAGATTCACTCAGGCCATATTTTTAAGTTTTTTCCCATAAGCATAGTGGCTAGATGTGGATATATATTTTGTTGCAATTGATGGTTGATATTGTCAGATAATATGAGACTCCAGGGGCTGGGGCTTTATGAAAAATCTCCAAATGTAGCAAGATGCCTGATAAAATCACAAGAATAAACAAGACTGGTTATCCCATTGAAATGTATGGGATCTCATACAGAATAAGATACTACATTGTGTGAGTAGATTATTGAAATCTGGCCCAAAGAGACCAGTTGCATGTGATGTATCACCACCATATTGTGACTGGCAGGCGCATCTACGCTGCGGGAAGCTCACTGGATTGGAGTTGGGGCTAGTAGAGAGGATTTGGAAAAAAGGAAGTGTAATGTGAATGTAATGTGTGTAACAGCAGAAGGAACCAGGGGCTAGTCTGCAAAGCTGTGCTGACTGTTCATTTGGACTACAACTCCCAGAAATGTCTTGGGGGGCAGTGTTGGGGGAGGCAGAAGAGAAAAACGAAGAAGAAGCTTGAGTCTGGAGTAAGGGATACCTGGTTAGCCTGCACGGAGGAGAGCACACAGAGCTAGAGATCTCACTGGCTTGGACTCAGACTTGGGGGCAGCTGCAGGTTTCTGTCTGAGCTCTCTAAGGACTAAAGGCTTGTTTGGGGACACCTGGAGGTGCATGTCTGTGTGTGTGTATGGGGGGGGGATTAAGATGCTGAATGTATGTTACCACAGCGTTCATGTTTCCTGATAAAATATTACAGCTTCTCTGATAAAACCCCCAAAATCGTGATTGAAACGGAAGGCCACTATATATATATATATATATATATATATATATATATATATATATATGTATGTGTGTATTAGTTGAACACAATGTTTTCTTGATATATTCACATTTTTAAAGCAATTCGGAAGCTTACCAATGCCTCAATCATTATAATAAAATAAATTCTAAATACCTGTAAATTCTGGTATTTTATTTCAGGCTTTTTATCACGGAAAATCAGAGCTCTCCCTGCCCCTTAGCTCACAAAACACAGATCTAGGCCCTCCAGGCCCTCTACTCCCAAACCACAGCCCCTCAGCCTTGCTGGTGCCCATCACTCCCCGCTCCCCACAAGTCCCCCAGCCCTGCCAGTGCCCCTCACCCCCCATCACAGCCCCTGGCCCTGCTCATGCTCCTCACCCCCCACCCCACAGCCCCTCCAGCCCTTGTGGTGCCCCTAGCCCCTCCCCCCCTCCCCCGCCTTGCTGGAAGGGGTTCCCGGCTGCCAGGGCTATGGACCCAGGGACCTGGGTCTGCAGCCCCCAGCCCCCTACAGGAGGCAGCAGCTGTTGCAGCGGAGCAGACCCCCCACCTCCCCCCTGCTGGTACCTGGTGCCTGCCTACTGCTGCTCCATGGGTAGGGGAAGCCTCACCAGGGTAGCATAGATCTCACAGCAGCAAGCAGCTTCCCTGTGCAGCCCTGCTGTGCCCTGCAGTGCCAGGTTGCACCCACTGGGCTGTGGAGGCCCCAGGGGGACGGCAGCAAGACAGAGAGCCTAAGCTTGCAGTGGGCAGTCCACCCCCACCCCTACCCCTTGCACAGATCCAGGAGGCACGGGTCCCCCCAGCCCCCTTGGGCGAGTGCGCAGCGCCGGGGAGCTGGCCCCCACCCCTAGCTCCCTGGACAAGCCACCTGTGGCTCCATCCCGCTCCCCACCAGGGCCCTGTGGCTGTGCATTGTTGCCCTGGGCACCAAGCCCCACACTTGCCTGGCTGGGCAGCAGCCCCAGACCAAGCCCTGCCCAACTCCCTCCCTCCCTATGGGGGCCTCAATCCCCCCCCTCCCCACTTACCTGTGGGAGCTGCTCTCCAGGCTGCCTGGGGCCATGTGCATATACATGCACATGGCACCCCCTGCCTGACTGCCCTCCTCCCGCTCCCCCAGCACCCTGCAGCCTGGAACTCTGCCAGCCTGCAGAGCAAAACTGCAAAATCTATAAGTTTCTCTGTTAAATGAGAAATCCACATTTTCCTCAGGTAAAGGGGAAAATCTGTGTTTTTCTGAAACAGAAAACTCGGATCCCTGTGATGTTTCCTTACCTTTTAACTGTTCTTTCCCCTTGGCCTGTTAGCTTGTCACCCTAACCCCTATGATTTTATATATGGAAGTGGGAACTCCCTCCTGCTTCCTGTGCAGCAGGGTTGGCACAGAAGAAATAGCATGTTAATGGCATTCATAAATGTGTAATACTTAGTCCTGTACTGAAAGTCAATAGGATGCCTATGCATCATTTAGACTTAGTTTTGGGAGGCAAAGTATGTCTTTAATTGAGCCCAGACATTGTGCTGCTTTTCTTCATGGGAGGGGAATTTCACTGATGGAATATAGCAATGGAAAAAACTGCAAACGTTTGTCAAGAAAGAGAAGGGGAGGTAGAGAGACCAAAACATGGGCGGGGAAGAACACGATGAAATTCTTGGGGAAAAATATGATCAATTTGCTCTATATTGAGAGAAAATTAATCAGGACTGAAAAAATGGGGAAAAAACCCAGAAATTAAAAAGAGACCTAGGAAATGCAGTTGGGGGTAGACGGTTGTGCAAAAAAGGTTGTTTCTATATTCACTGAGTTCCAAATAGAAATTCCGTACAAAATAGAGAATTAATCCATGTTTTTTAATTAAAATGATTACCAAAATATTTTATTTTACCTTTTATTTTTTAAAAAAGATGTTCTCTGACTAAAAAAGTGACATTCTTGGTAATTCAAAAGCAATGACAAAATTTCTATGAAAGTATTACAAAAAGTCATGGTAAATTTTCCAGTAAATAAAAAAAAGAAGAAGAATGTCAACAGTTTATGGCTGAAAGTATAGCTTTTTCAAAAAAGGCCATATTTTCAAGCCCCCTTCTCTCCCCTGCCCCTTGCCAAAAAAAAATCCTTGTGGAAAAACATTGACCTGCTTTGTTTTGTGTTGCCTGGGCTACATGGGCTAAATGATGGTGAACACTAAATTAACATGATTTTGCGGTGTGGTACAGTTTCAGCAATGTCCACACATCAGGTTGTTGAGCAATATCTTTTTATTGTATAGCTGCTCTCTGGTTGCACAGTAACATTTCATTCAGTTCTCAGCATTCTGGTACCAGAAAGGTACTGAGAAACTGGAAGGAAGTCAAAGAGCAACAAAAAAATAATCAGGAAATTGGGAAGACTGGTTTAGGAGGAAAGATTAAAAAAGCTGAAAAGCTACACACACACATATGTGTGTGTGTGTGTGTGTGTGTGTGTGTGTGTAGCTTTTCAGCTTTTTTAATATATATTTTTTATTACATATATGTATGTGTGTGTGTGTGTATGTGTGTATGTATGTATGTAGGTAGAGGGCCAGATTTTGTCGTTCTTGCTGATTTAATACCTATTCTGCAAATAGTCCCACTGAAATCAGCCAATGGGCAGACTTTAGATTATATGAAAAACTGGTAGCATTGCTTGTGAATTTAAGTGCTATGAGTAACAATATTTGAATTTGGCTCAAAGCTTGGCAAGTGAAAAAAGAGGAGGAGGAACTAATGGTGTCCACATTTTTCAATGGTGTAAATGCCAAGGTGGAGGTGGAATCATTTAGGGAAGTACCTTAAGGAAGTAATTAGTATGGGGAAGACATTAAGAGAGAGAAAAAATAGTCTGAATGTTAAGCTGAATTCCTGACAGTAGTGAAAGGCTGTAGAATTGTCTTCCATAATAAACAGTGAAACCCACTGCTTGGGTCTCTGAAAGTGTGATTGGGAAAACTACTTGAAACTATATCACAGAAAATCACTACATACTAGGATGCAGATAATTTGGATGGCCTAATATGTAGGTGCATCTCAAAACTCTATGACTACTGTAGAGTTGATCAACTAAAGTAAAGCATGTCCACTAATAGTCTTAATAAACATACTTTCTTTGGATTATAGTCAATGACCTTTAAGACTGATTCAAGCATTGCAAGCCTAAATACATATGGAAAGCTAATTTATAGCTTGAATGCCTGACTGTTTGGGGAAAAAAGTGAATTTCCAATTATATATTCAAATATAAAATTTGGTATTTTCAGTTTGCATTTTATGTTAGTTATGAGTCACCTGACATGGTTACTGTTCCCTGGTTGGGTGAATTATGTAGTCAACTAGCTATGAGTTGCAAATATTAGTGTCAAGTGTGCAATTAAAAATGCACATAACGTTTTTTAGTTACTTAAACTATATGAGTTACAGTTACATAAGAGACAAAGGTTCATTATATAACTTACACCACGAAATGCAAATGGTATATTCATTTGTGATATTCATAGTTTGAGCTATTTGCTGGCCAGGAATTATTCACTGAAGACATTTCTGAATTATTTTGAATAATGAATATAAATTTGAGAATGTTGCAGTCTGTTAGCAGACAATTAATGAACAGAAAAAAGGAAAAAACTTGTCAAATAAGTTGTGTTGTGAATTATTCACTCAGCCCTAGATTGCTGACCTAAGATGGGTTCCTACTGGAGAGCTAAATGTAAGATTCCATGTCTCATTGCCTATCCCTTGAGTCATCTCGCCTTTTGAATTTCTTTCTTTTCATATGTGCACATGTGCACCCACACGTGGAGGTGCGTTTGAGAGATAGGGAGAGTCATAGCCATATTGGATTCTTTCTCCCTCATTTGTTGAAGCACACTGAGGCAGTAATACTCTGCAGGTGCTTCTCCATAAAGGTTTTGTCTGATGCTTCTGTTTGTTTCCCAAGTGCCACACAAATTGATCACGCTTTAAGACCTTCATTAGGAAATAAGAAAAAATAGAATTGGAGCTGGAAAATATTGCCAGCAAACCTTTAACTTTTCATACAGTATAACTTATTCTAGTTTGGGAACTGAAATAAGTAGCGTGTTAAAAAGTACCTTATACCAGCTGCATCCAACTTATGGTTTTTTATCAGCATCGCTATGTGGTCCTGTAATAATTATGCCAGTACATTTTCTTCAAACGTAGTCCTTAATTATCTGCTCTGGAGTTTTTGCCAATGTCACTGAAATCTTTGACAATGTAGTGCTTTTCTGAATGAGAAGTTTCTTTTATTAAGGGTACGAATACAGACTGGGTATCAAGCTGCCTAACTAGATTCCTTGAGTTACCACTGAATTGCAGTGTAACTGTGAGTAAATTGCTTGGGCAGTGGCTCACCTGGCTGAACTTTGGGTGATGACTCTGTGCCCCTGATCTTTTGCGCAGCCCAGGTTTGCTTGTGCATGTGCGGATGATATTTCAGGCCACCTTTGTGCTTGAGCTTGCTTTTTACTAGACCAAGTCACCAGTACACTTCAGACCAGGCTGAGCACTGGCAACCAGCAAAGGTTAGAACAGTGACTTCCCATGGCTGTTATTCAGTATGGGATTGCTGGAGTTCAAGGATGACCTGGCTACACTTCCCTTCCCTCTTGGTTGACCACAGATCCAAGGGTTTCCTAGGAGCTGCTACAGGAGCAATCTGTCAAATGTGTATTTCTTACCACAATGGTCAGGCTCCAGGGACTGGACTGGCTGACCATAGGTCAGATTTGTGCCAGAAGAGTTGCATAAAACTATACTAATGGAGAGAGGATTCCAGCTCCCTGTCTCAATTTACCTATCAGTGAAATAACTTGACAATCATTTATCTTGCATGTTCTTTGTTATGATTGATTACTGCTAGTCAAGTGCAGGAGATTCTCTTCTGAAATGTGTTATGCAAATGTTCAGTAGTGCATTATGCAAATGTACAGTAGTGTTAATGAGAAGTCTTTTTTACTTCAGGCTCCCCTCTGAACACACACAGGGAAAACAGAGGAATGTATTTCTTTAACTTTCAGGCACATTTTCAAAATAACCTGTGAAAGTTACAATGAAAGTGCAATGAATGGGCTGCTCTTCTTATTTTCACTGAAGAAGTTAAGAAATATATGCCTGGCTTGACAGAGAGATGACCTGTCCATAACTCAAGCCATGAAGAAATTTTTCACCTTTGCAAATGCATTTGCTTTCCTTTGCAGATGCCAGGACTGTACCTGATTTGAATGAGAAATGGGATTTTGCTTGGCTTTCAGCTTAAAGCTGGTGTTGGACATGTTGCCTGGTGGGTAAAGAAATGGGAATGTTGAAGCAGTGAGCCAGGGAAAGAAAAAAATTGGCAAAGAGAAGCACTTGGCTCAAGGTACATTAGTCTGATCTCCTAAAATCTCATGAACTTGTGTAGAGATTGCATGTGGAAATCTTTGCTGCCCCCAGTCATCTTTAAACTGACTGACCAGTTACTTAGTAGATTGCTACAGAGCTCTCTGACCTAAGCAGTGTTAAGCAGAAGTCTTGTTTTCTGGGCCAGGGCCTCAAGTCCTTTTCACAACACGCCTGATATGCAGAGGACACTTAGAGCAATAGAAAATCCTCTCACCATGGGAAGTCCTCTGCTTCTCTTCCCAGTCTGACATTAGCCACATCCTCCACCTTTGGCAAGATGGAGACAGAGCTCAAGCAATCAGTCATCCATTCAGTCTATGCCTGGTGGTGTGGTTATTATAGGATGGCTTCAGGCTTTGTGTGTTAGAGCAGCTTTTAGACTGCTACTGATGGTGTAACGAACAGGGTGCAGAAAAGCGGTGTAGTCACTCTTCTCCCTATCTCCCTAAGAGATTTGAATAGGCTTCACCCAGTGAAGATCTCAACTTCTGTTACTAAACTATTGTTAAGTGCTCTTCAGTCACTGGAATTAGAGGATGTGGCCTTGTGGCTGTTCTAGACACTGGACTTTGAAACAAAGATGAACACTTCTGCCCCAACCCTAGAACACATACTAGGTCTTTACCTGCTGTAATATTAAGATTTTAGCATGATAACTGAATGAGGAGCTCTCTTATTCTAATTGGACAGAACCATAAAATGGCACATTACATAAACATGCACCTGAAAGTGAAGCCCAATATAAAATAAAATCACTGTAAATTAAGTGGAAATAACCGCTATAGCTTTTGTTTAGCTGTGGAGCTACAGCAGAAGTTCTTATTGTTCCAGCACAAGAGGCATTCTCTTGAAACATTAGAGGGAAAGAAATGTTCAGCCATTCAACATTGTGTCCAGCTGAGTAATCCTTTTTTGATTTATCTTCCTACCAGTGAGTTCAGTTCCTCCATGTCTTCTGTTTCCATTATTGTTCTCCGATCCCCCACCTTGGCTAATTTTATTGTGCCCATTTGAAGGGAAATCTCAATCTCATTTAATGTCGACATTTGCTTCTGCCCCTCTTGTGGTATTATTTTATCTAGCTTTCACCATGATGAATAACAAATTCATTATAAAAATCAATGTATTAAATTAATGCAAATATGTGAAACAGGAATCAGTGTTCCACATCTACAATCAAATGAAAGGAGATACAGTTCATTACCAGGCAAAGTAATTTCAGACGCATTTTTCACCCTTCAGGAATAAACACTGATTAAAGAGTCCCTTTGTGCTGTCTCAGTGAAACAGCACAATTCCATTGTCACATAGAGGAAAGTGTGTAACACTTCCCAAATGGCTCTTCCATGGAATTGGTTAGGGAGGCTGAATGAAGTGAAATAGAAGCTAAAAATGATAATATCAGAAGATCTGAAATGAATTCTTGGTTTCATCTCCCGCTATTGTGTAGTCCGAAATATAAAGCTTGTGGAAGAGTGTCGAGCCTTGAATGGCTTCTCAATGCTTCTTCCCCAATTTCCAAGAAATCCAAGTACTTCCTACTTTCTTTACTCCTCTGCAGATCTGTGTTTCGTTTAGCACTGACTTTCTCTGTACCCTTTCACTCTCCATGCTGTAGCCACAACTAGTGTTAAAAGTCTCCCCTGCAACTCTTGCCATTTGAAATTACTTTTACCTGTGCCTTTTTGTCTCTTTGACATTTCATCTCACTTCAAAGCCCAGCTGAGAACAGACTCTTCGCCCACTCAGCTTCTTTGTGTGTTTGCTGCTATTTACTATTTACCTCTACCAAGTATTTTGTAGAATACGTATAGTTGGAGGAAAGTTGTTTCATTGCAGCTCCTGGGGGTAGGTATTTCTCTGTAGCAAAAAATGTAGAGCAGTGGTTTTCAACCTTTATTCATTTGTGAATCCCTAAAAAATTTCAAATGGAGGTGTGGGCCCCTTTGAATTGTAAGCATGTATATTCACGTACTTTTGATTGATTGTAGTCATCTTTTGCAGATCCCACAGACATAGTCTGTAGACCTTCAGGAGTCCGCAGTTCACAGGTTGAAAACCACTGTTGTAGAGTGTACATTAGGCATGAAGAAGCTTATTTCCTTTGTGTTACATAAATAATTGTTCATGGTGGTGGGAAAAAAATCTCATGAGCTTTTGTTTCCCCCATATGTGGCAGGAGATGCATCTGTTTATACCCTATTGGAAATCTGCATTCTGAAACACAAAATGTTAATTCAAACCCAACCTAGGTAGCAATGCACGTTCTGTGTCTGTGAGCCTTGCTGCTCTGGATTTTTTTTTTTGCACAGTATAGCTATAGCAGCTTGATGACCTGGTGTATATGCCCTATACTTATGGGAAATGGAATGTGGACTGGAACAATTTATCTAACTTTGAAATCCTGTGTAGACAAGCCCTGAGTGAACAGACAGCATACTTCTCAAAAGATTAAGGGTCTGGTTCTACATTGATCTGCATCTTGTGTCAGCATTTGCAACATTGCAAAGTAAGTATAGACTGGGTGCATAATACTAGTGTTCTGACTGGTTATAATTTCATAACCATCTTGCATTCGCTCTCCACTCACGTAAAAGACGTAATGAAATGAGAAACAAAGGAAAATCAGTTTCTGTGTTAAACCATTTAGGTTCTAATCCATTATGCCCATTGTTGTGGACTCTGATCTCCTAAGCAGCCAATGGAGAGGCAAATTGAACCTGCAGGACATTTATATGAAAAAAAGATGCACAGAAAAACAGGCATAAGAGATATGGGCATAAGCTAGGAAGTCAGAATAGTTCCTAAATTATACAGCAAAACACTAACCTGTTTCTCAAATACCTACCTGACTCTTTGCAAACTCCAGGCAGAAGATACTTCTTTGTGACTTTCTCTGGATCACTGAGAGAGAAAATTTGTGTGTGCATCTTGTGTATCCTGTATAGTTAAAAAGTATATATAATTTCCAGCCCTATTGCTTATTCACTCTTGCTGCCACCAGCTCACTGCCTCACAGCTTCCAGTTGCAGCTTATTAGCATGTATCAGAATCCCCAAGTAGCTCTTAAGCCAAGGCAGGATTAGATATCTAACAAATATCACAACAATTGATATTTAAGCAAAGAAAGGGACTAAGAAAAAAAGGGACACAAAATGCTTGTAACCTGATAGCACAGTTCATAAATCTATGAAAGAAACAGACAGGCAGCCACCTTGAAATGAGATTTGACTTCCTGCCAAAGCTCTATAGGGAAAGAAACCAGGACAAGCTGCATCCACTCCCCTGAACATTACTCAGCCAGGGTTAGCTGTGCGGTGGCTTTGTAGTGCAATGCTTTAGTTGTCTACAACCTATGAACTATCCTGCTCAGAGCTTTAATTTTTGTAGGGTGAATCTTTTGGTTTGTGGTTGTCCGGGAATAAGGAAATTGTTTTGCTTGAGAAGAACACTTGTAATAATAGTATCTGTGTACTGAAAATGAGGGGAAAGAGAAAGGGAGGGAACAAAAAAAAAGAAAAGAGGAGAAAAGGAAACCTAACAGTGTTGCTTCTCTCTATCCACTTCAAACAGCACCCTCTGATTTCCAGATGAAGCAGACAGCACAATAGTCAAGGTAGATTCATCTCACTCGTAAAACAATCTACTCTGCTTTCTGCAAAAAACATTAGTCCAGCAGCACTGGCAGAACTTGGATGGGAGTTAATTTTAATGATCCTTTAGAGCTTAGATTATTTGTTTTTAAAAGTTTATACATAAACAAATATTTTCATTGCTGATTTATTTTATAGCTGCCCTGTGAGGGTTCATGCTAAATGGTGCCATCCAGACTAAGTTATCTTTTTAAGGGTGGGGGGAAGGTATGTTCTCTGCCTCCATGCCTCCTGGAGTCCTAAGAATACATTGCTCCTGCTGCCTGGTTCGTGACAGCAGTATGTAGTACAAAGAGGGTGTATTTTAGGAATAGGAAGGGAGGGTGCAAGCAGTGGAGGAGGGTGATGTTTATGGCTTTAACCTCACAGTTTCATAACAAGTCATGCTTTCTCACATCATGTAATCCTTGGCAAAGAGGAGTTGGGACTGCCTGACAGGATATGGTAGAGTGCTCCTACTTCTTTTGCTCTCAGGATCCTCATGCATGACAGGCCATCCTGGCCCACCATTGACCCTCCAGGATGCAAGTCCTCATTTTCTATGGATTTTCTTCCTCATTTTCTTCGTCCTTTTCTGTGGCTCTGTCTGACTGATCTTCCAGCAGAAACATCTCCATCCCTCCCTATTTGAAGTTACTTCAGTCTGACAGGGTTTAAAAATGTACATCCCTGTCTCCCCTTTTCAATACCTCCTTTTTGTTCAGTAGGCCTCTGGCCAAGTGGCGGAAGTCAGAAAAGAAGCCACCAGTTTACTATTATCTCCCTATAAAATTTAATCATTCATGGTGATAACAATCTGCTCCTTCTCTGCATAGTCAACAATGGCATCATTTTGGTCCAGAAAAAAGGACCACACAGCACCACTGAAATTCAGCCCTTTCTGGAGTGCAAAGTAGCAGTCAGGAGGGAAACATACAAAATCTGACTAGCTTTATAGCAAGCCTGTTAAGTGTTTGGAGTTCCAGTGATAATCTGCCTTGGAGCTGTCTAGTGCTGAAACACTTAACATGCTGTACCACTGCAATCAGACATGATGAGTAATTTGCAGAAAACCCCTTTACTGATTTTATTGGACTTTCTTATAGCATGGGATTAGGGGTAAAGGAGCAGCCAAATGTCTGTCTGGCCTGTTCTTGAAATATCCAGGGATGCAGCTTCTGCAACTTCTCTAGGTACTCTGTTCCAATGTTTGACCACCCTAATAGTCAGAAAGCTCCTCCCAATCTCCAACCTAAATTTCCGCTGCTGCTGCTCGAGTCTGTTGTTCCTAGTCTTGTTCCCTACAGCCACAGACAAAAGCCCATCTCATCTTCTCTGTAATTACCCATCAGGTAGTTGATGACTGTTATCAAATCCCACCTCCATCTTCTCTTCTGCAGAGTAAGTAACCCTAGCTCTTTCAGTCTTTTCTCAGAAGTCATGCTTCCTAGGCCTCTAATCATTTTTGATGATGGACCCTTTTTAATCTGACTCTTTATGTGACGGACATTTTTAATCTGCCCACATCCTTCTTGAAGTGTGGTGCCCAAAACTGGGCACAATATATTTTAGGTGAGGCCTTACCAGTGCCAAAAAGTGGAAGAATCACTTCCCTTGATTTGCAAATAATGCTTCTCTTAGTACAACTCAGTATGTTGTTGGCTTTTTTAAAAACAAGAGCATGCTATTAGCTCATATTCAGCTTTTTATCCACTATGACCTCCAGGTCCTTCTCTGAAGTAGTACAGCCTAGCCACTCTCCACTCTGTACTTGTTCATGGAATAACTCCATTCCATGTGAAAGACTTGGCATGTACCCTTGTTGAATTTTATTTAGCTCATTATGGACCATTTTTCCAGTCTATTCAGGTCATTCTGGATCCTAGCTCTACCCTGTGGAGTGTTTGCAACTCCACCCAAATTGGTGTCATCTGCAAATTTGCTAAGTATACACTCAATTTCATAATTTTATTAATGAAAATATTGGAGAATACCAAACCCACAACAGACCCCTGGGGAACCCCACTTGATGTCCCCTTCCATTTAGACATCAAGCCATTGACTACTTGTTGAGCATAATGATCCAAACAATCATGTATCCACCTTACAGTACTTTCTTCTAGTCTATATTTCCTTAGGTTGTTGATGAGAATGTCATGGAAGACAGTGTCAAAAGTCTAGCTAAAGTCAAGATATTTTACACCCATTGCTTACCCCACATCCACAGAGCCTTTCATGTTATTATCATAAAAGAAAAATAGGTTGAAAATTAGGTGAAATCATGGAGTACCAGCATTCATAAACCCAAACTTCTACCTTGGACTAGTAAGAGACCGTAGACAAGTTTGAGCCCAGTGATGCTGTTCAAATGGGCTTCTCCTCCCTCGGAATTTGAATATTAATAATATCCAGTTGTGGGTTTGGACACTTTCTTCCACAGTTTTCAGAGAATCCCTAAAGTAAATATCATTATTTTACATTATTTTATAGATGGGGTAATCAAAGCACAAAGATTTTTTTTTCCATTCTTAAGTCATGTCTACATCATGGTGGTGATGTGTTCCAACCTGGCTGTTCCTGAGCACAACTCTTCCATAGGCAGGCTCCAAACCCAGAGATACTCCAGTGAAGATGCTTCAGGGTATGCTGTGTGACCTTTTGCAAGAGCTCAGTCTCCTGCAGCTTGTCTGTGGGTAGCTTCTGGGGGTGACCTTGGGGTGGCCGCACCAGCATGCTTCTTGGCTTGGAGCATGCTTACAGGAGCCAGTGGGTAAGGCATGCACAGGGATGGTGCTTCTCTGACATACCACTATTACCATATAGGCCTACTCTTAAATTGAAGCTATTTCCAATAGGCACTGTGTTTATACAACACAGCACAGTGGGGTCCAGGTTGATGCCTATAGCTAGTAGACACTAACAATTCAGAAAATTAATAATCATATAGATCCCATCAAATCTGTGGTAGGTCTGAAGGTAGAACAAAAGATCTTTATCTTGGTTTGAACCACTAGACAGCTGTACATTTTGATATAAAAAGTGGTGGTAAAAGATGCATAATACAAACTTTGCAAGCCAACATGACAAACGAAGCTTTCAGGGTCCCCTTATTTCTGGTATATTTCGGTCCTTTGTCTTAGCGTACCTAATTAACATGAAAGTCCATAGGCAGCTGACTAGTATGTTAGATGACTCTAGGGACAAATGCTTGCTGATGTCTCCCTGACTCCATCTCCCATCTTTTCTTTTGTCTTCAGGAAAGAAGAGGCAGTTGCTGGAGGGTGGAAAATCCTACCTGGAAATCTCTTTGGTTTCTAGTTACCAAGGGATTTTCCTTTCCTGCCCTACTTGCTCACTCATTGATATTGGAAAAGTCATTATCAAACCAGAGGGATTTTATATTGCTGATAAGTCTTTTCTTTAACGTAATAAATTACAAAGGACTGATCTGCAGACTCACACTCTGTGCGTGTTCTTGGCAGAGAGGGTGGAGAGGGTTTCTTATTTTTCTGTACCACGGATTTGGTCACACTCAGGCATGTTCAATTTATTTTCTTTTTGGCAGCCCCAGGTTAGAATATTCTGTCCAAACCAGGGAGCCACAGAGCTGGCATCAAATGGCTATTGGCTATGGGTGGGAGAGGCAGGCATTGTTCAGGAAGAAAACTGTGCATCATCCATAAGTCCAGGAAACAGAAGCCAGCTGCATTTTTAACCAGTGAGCTATAGTCATATTACAGGAATATAAGATATCAATAAACATACACCTTTGAAATCTGAGCCTTACCCCAACACCTTCTTCTGTTTCACTCTCCACTTTTCTTCTTCCATAGAGCTTTAAAGAGGTATCTGTTTTGTTTTGTATACTCCCGTTGTATGCCTTTCCATCCTCAAGGGTTAGTACTGTGAACCCTGTCCTTGTACCTTTGCTAGGTCAGATGATACTATTTTTAAGTACATCTATGTTCATCATAAATGTCTAGTGAGGTCATCAGTGCCCTCTTGACCTCAGTTTCCAGAAATGAAACCTTTGTTTCTAGCATGGTCACACAGACTACTAAATACTAGGACACGGCACCTGGTCATCCTCTACTCCTCTTGTGGATTTTCTTGAGATACGGGACAAATATATTCATGAAAACACTCTGGACTAAGGGTAAGAATGTGCATCTCAGCTGTGTAATTGCTGTAATAATCTGTTGCCCAATTTATCCTTTTAGGCTGTACTGTTTGCCATGTTTAAAAATATTTTTTATTGGATGATTTGAACAAAGTTTGTTTGTTAGGCTTGTAGTGCATTAGTCCCTTCCCAGTACTGCAGCTGGTCCTTTCCCTGATGGCTGAAATATCTGGACAAGATCAACAAACAGCTGTCTTTCTGTGCTATGATTCCTGTCACAGTTCTTGTCATGAAGCCTTGTAATACAAAACCCTAGGGAATTGGGGAGTTAGGCCAATAGTGTGGGGGTTTTTTATGATTTTTTTCAAGGAGTGGCTTATTTTATTAAGTTAACTTATCTTGATCACTCCCACAGGGTGGGGGTCCCTAGAGATGGCCATGATGCCCCTAGGGCCCTGTGACTGTGCCAGAGTCACCCTGTGGGTGCCTTCTAATCTCTCCTGCCACGTCTTGATGGTTAAGATAATAGATAGCAGATAGGGAGGCTGCCATCAAGTTGCTATGCAGTCACAGTCCTGGTGGACCCCACTAAACCATGTGTGTTTTTAGACCCCTTGCTGGGTCCCACTTTAAGTGCCTTCCGAGACACCCCTAGCCTTATGGGTTAGATGCATGGCTCCAAAACCGTCCCTTTACCACGCCCCATGCATCACAGGTGATATGCAGGGAGGGAGCACAGACAGCGCTGTGGAGGGACAACATTTGAATTTTAGGATATTTTAGGAGCTCCTGGAGCCCCTCAGTCCTACCAGCAGTGGAATGGCAAACAAGCATCTCTGAATAGAGCTCCTGCAAGAGCTCCTTCTCCCTGGTTGCTGCCAGAGCACTAACTACCTCCAGTCTCAGCCCTGGGGCTTATATGTGCCCAGGGCCCTGCCGCCTTCTGGTCAGCTGACCAGCTACAGGTGCAGGCTAATTCCCTCATTAGCCTGCTTCCATAGCAACCTGCACCTGTGGGTTTCCACCTGGCTCCTAGGGCCCTCTTTCTAGGTGGTCTGCCTTTAAGGAGCAGGCACACCTTAGTGCCCTGTGACACTCACACCACACCCTCCATCAGACATGGCCCATTACAGATATGCTATGCATCTTTCCTGATCTTCAGCTGACCTTGCATTCAGTGAGCTGAAGCACCATCTCTTTTGAGCCTCTAAGAAGCCAAACATAGATGTTGTCAAAATGGGAGGGAAGAAATTTAAAGGATAGGTTATTATCTGTGCGTTCCATTATCTAACCAATGTTGGGTTTATGACATTCATAGGCAGCATAAGAGATTCTTATCATACAAAATTGCAGTACTTGCTTAGTCTATGGCTAAGCAGGGATTGTCTACTATTCAAGCAGCTAAGACTTTAACTTTTGTGAAGTAGTTATAGGAAAAAACTATAAAGAGATTTGTTCACCCGTACTTGCAGTTACTTAAATGAAGGGTTAGTGTCTGCATCTCAACAAACATCCTGCCATTAGTAGGAGGGGCTATGCTATTTATAGGGTAGTAAATGGGACTAAGAATCAGAAGACTAGACTTTTGCCACTGGCATCGTATGTTACCCAAGACAAGGTAATGACATCTGCCTTTGTAGGATGCCTTCAATTCTTCACACAAAAAATGCCACGACAATACCCTGTGTTTATGAATTAGAAACAGAAATAGGTTTTTAAACAGGATAAAATTAATAGACTAAGATAAAATATAATGCACTGATTTTAGGATTTAAAATTAATTGTAATGATAGGATACTACTCCACAAGTTCCTGGGGTGCTGAAGTACAATGCAATTTAAATCATTTGTAAAACCAACCCTTACAATGAAAGAACTCTGTATCCTTTAATGGTTTAAATGAAACTAGAAGATAGATGAGCTAGGGAGGAATACAGCCCAAAAAGGAATAATGGAAGGCCTCAAAGGTGGGGATCCTCTCTTTTCTGTTCATACAGTACCCTGTGCAATGGAATGTCATTCCCAGTCAGTCCCAGTTTGGGACTTTGTGGGGAAGATCCTATTCCATCTTTTAGGCATCTGAATGGCACTTATGCATCTAAGTGTCCAGGTATGATCCTATACCAGCCTGTTCAAGTCCCTGAAAAGCCTTCACTGGAAAAGGTAGATGCGTTCACCTCTACCCTGCTTTCTGAGACTTCATCTTAGGGATAACATGAAGACGTATAACATTAATGCATCTATTTTTGTTTCTCAGAGACTTGAGCAGGGTGTAGTAGAAGCCTGATTGGACACTTAGACATCTAAGTGAGGTGCCAGCGAGGTGCCTAATAGGTAGTATAGAATTGGCCCTGGATATTACCATAATGTAAATATTTACTACTGTTAGTACTAAGGGTGGAGGTAATAAATATTGACCTAACAATGACCATAAAGTAAAAGTCAAACTCCCTAGTTTGTCCTTATCAAGTGTAAAAGCATTGATTAAAAATATGGATTGCGAAGGGAGTTCATTTCTGTGCCCTGTGGCTGACTACCACGAAGGCAGGATTGCCTCCTAACCTCCTCTTCTCATCTCAGGCCATTCAGACAAAGGGAGCACTTTTACACATGCTCCAGGAATGGTGATGGTGGTGGTGGGGTGCTCCAAGAGCCGCTCTAATTAAAGCGCCACAGTGTCTCGCGTATCATTAATTGAGTCTGCTCCAGCATGGTAATTACCACGCTCCAGCAACCTCTCGCATCCTTCATTGAACAAGTCACCATTTTGAAGCACGGGGATGGTGATACATGAGACACTATGGTGCTCACTTAATCAATTCTACTCCAACATGCTGTCAGAGCAGCCTCCACGCTCATGTACAGGTACTAAGGATGACTCTCAGCAAGGGAAGGTTCAAGTCAGGTCTTGAACACAGTTATGGCTGACTCTGTTATGAGGTATAAAAAAACAGCTGGGTTAGTGTAGAGTCAGCCAAGTGCAGGGGTGGTGGCGAAAGAGCAACAGAACTATAGCTGCTCCTACAGTTTGGATACATATGTGCCTTTTGGATAACATTTGTTATTGCCATGAATAAATTTATTCTAACCTACTTAATGGCTACTGGGGCATCTTCAAAATTCTCTTTCAACTTATGAACCCTGCCTGGCAGGCAGCAGAAATGCTCTCAGTCTATCTTGCTCTGGCCAGAAAATGTTTTTTATGTCGGAGTGAGTGGGAGATGGTTTTTGCACAACGACCCTCTGATAGGATTTGACAGTGCAGACAAGGGGATATGAGAAGAGGTAGATTACTCATACAAATTACATGAGTCTGTTCTACAGTTGAGGGAATGTTGTACTGCAAAACAGCACTCCCAAGACTATACTAACCCTTCAGTAGGTGCCTCCTGTATGAGAAAGTTCTTATCCCTTAATAACAGACTCAATCCATTTAAATATATATTGCCTCTTTTAGTCTAGACTAGTGTAATTTTTTTTTTTTTTTTTTTAGTATTATATGAGTACTTTTTTTTCGCCATTTTTGGCAGCCTTAAATAAGCTGTAGATGTTATTGTAGCTGCTTGTTTTTCTCCTGTGCTTTCAGTTTTGCTACCTAGTCATGTTACCTGGGCTGCCTTCTGCTGACCAGTTCATTTAGACTGACATATTGAAATTTGTACAATACTTTTCTGCATATATTCTACAAAGAATAAATGCTTGGATTCTCCCCTGCATCTGAGCATGGTCGGCTATGGTATAAAGCCATGTCCTCTAAAACTGATTACAACCTCTTGATTCCCAGTTGCCCTGCCCTGGTGCAGGTTGCTCTCACTTTCATCCCAAGCTGATGTTATACGATTGGAAGATGTCCTCTCCTGCTCATGCTCTCTCCCTCTCTCTCTGCTGCGCAGAAATAGAGGAACTGCCTCTTCCATGTTTCTATTCTCCTGAATGTTCCATTGATTATTTTCAGCTGTCCCCAGGCCTTTTTGTACTGCTTGCTCTATACTAAGTTCTCATGGCAGAATGGAGGGTCCAGCCTTAGAGTGCGGAAATAATAATACACATGCAAATTTAGCCAGAACAAAGTGCTTGAAAGCCACCTAAGAGGGAGGCTTTTCTTTTTTTGGGTCCTTGTGTGACACAGTATTTAGCAGAATTCACAGATTCATTGGACTCTGACAAGGCCATGCCCTGAGCACTTTTGCTATGATCTTGAACTTGTGACCTTTGGATAATCAACTGTGTACTTTGGTGCCTGCTCCACCCCAGCCCTGCTAAGATAGATGATTCAGAGCTAGAGTTCCTGGACACGAGGTCATATGATGCTACTGCAAAATTATTCAGAGAATAAATAAGGGCTCAGGTTAGTGCAATGATGTAGTTGGAAAAATGCTTTTTTTGAACTACATCCACTACCCTCTCCTCTTGCCAATTGTTCCTCAAGACCCACTTTCTGTGTATGAGCAAACAAACACTCACAGTCTCTAGGTAAGCGATTCTCAACCAGGGTGCCATGGCACCCTGTGGTGTTGCCAGATCTTTTGAAGGGTACCTCGAGGTGTGAGGAGATAAGCAAGGTGTTAGGAAATAAGCAGATAAAATGGTAGATATGTGCAGGCTCAGGCATTTCCCTGCCTGGATGATCCCCTATCCTCACTGCCAGGTCCCGCTGCAAAAAAGTGAGCACTGTAATCTATAAATCAGTTTTTGAAATGGGATGCCACTCAATTTACAAAAGTTATGGAGGGCTGCCTCGAGTCCAGCGAGGGGTGCCTCAAGTCCCAAAAGGTTGAGAACCACTGCTCTAAGTCAAGGAGAGACCTGGGGACTGGTGATTTTCTTTATATGGTCCACGGGGTTCAGAATTATCAAATTGTACTGTAAGACGCCTAGGAACTGTGGTGTGACTGCATGATTTTCTCCCAGTCACCATTGTCCTCACCCATCATCTTGCATCTTGTTTGTCTTTTGGTTACAGATGCTTCAAGGAAGGGCCTAGCCTTCCATTTGTTTGCATAACACCTAGCATAGGGAAGCCTTAGATCTGATTTGGGCCACTGGGTGATAGTCTAAATAGCAATAATCTGATAAATGGATGTGTAGAAAGGACACAGTCAACTATGAAGCTAAGATTCTTTGCCTTTCCCCCTACTTCTAATTAGCCCCTTTACAAAAGAAGAAGGGGCATCTTTATTATTTATGGTCTCTACTCACTGACAACATTTGTTTTCCTAGTGTTTATCACAACAGATCTGAGGTGCCCAGCAGGCAGCTCATGGGCTAAGAGATGTACAATCAGCTTATTTTGCACTTTCTATTCCATATTTAGAAATTATCCTGCCCAGTGCCCCACACTCAGTTACAGTTAACAGCTGAAGGGTTCTCTCATGTGAGCAGATGGTCTGGGCTTTTTCTTGGCAAAGTGATGTCCTGAGAATGCCTGTTAATGGTAGCACAGCCACAAAAGTTGCGTTAAACAACTGGGAAGGATGGGGCAAAGCAAAGCATGGTGAGTGTTGGGCAACAGCATGTTCATCCAAAAAGCAGATTTAACTCGGAGGGAAAGACTCTTCAAAGCAGACCTAATGAGTCCAGCGTGGGAACAGTCTATCTTACCTACAAAGAGGCTGCATCTGCACAAGTCATTTAGTACTTGCATAACCAAGTACTAAATGGCTGTGCAGTACCTGGTGTTACTGTGCAGTAGCATCCCTGTATGGTTGCCTGGTGATGCTTGCTGAGCAGTAGCTCATTACTTCTGCGCAGTAGCGTCACATTATGGTTTGTGCCCCACAGTGCTACTGTACAGTACTAATAAGCTACTGCACAGTAAGTGCCTCGTGTAGACACAGCCAAAATGTTTCAAATGTATTTTGGAGGTTACTTGAAATAATTGCTTATTGGCAAAACAGCATCCAATAGTCAAAATTTTCCTGCTTCGTCAACACCATTCTCTTCCTACATATGGAAAAAATTGAGCGGGCTTGAATGCTGACACTGGGCCAAAAAATTGCAAATTGGGATTTTTCTGCTTTTGCCTCTTCCTAGTGTTAGTCACCAGCTATGGTTATTTCAGGAAAATCGTTCTTTTGGATGGCATGCACTTGTGCAGTGGCGGCTCAGTTACCTTTTATTAAAATGTGTGAAAAACTGTGGGATTCAGACTAAAGCTGTTATACTCCCTGATTATTTAATCCAAACAAACCCACCTGCATGATTCTGAATGTGAGTGAAGGAAAATTCAGAAGAGAAGAAGAATTTTGCCTATGGGCCATTTTTGAAGAAGGCAGTTAGCCTAAACATTTGTCCACATTTTAGTTTCATTTTTATGACTACCAGTGCTGCCTCCCTCCAGACTCCTGGTATCAGCCCATGTGGAATTTCTGAAACCCTCACAAAGGTCAGGTGAGGGACACTCATTCGACATGTAAACTCTGTGAACATTATCTAGACATATGGCACAGTCTGTATGAATGTTCTTTTAGTAAAGTGATCTTTAGAAAAGAGACTGCTTTGGGACTAACAGATCAGGCTGGGTCTGTAAGTGTGACCTTTTGGGAGGTGAGTTGAGACACAATGCACATTGTACTTCTGTAATGTGGGCTGTGGAGCATTTGAATTAATCCCTTTGTCATGTTAGGACTCCTGCTGGTAAAGTACTGGACTGAAATACCTCAGATACATTTGCCAAGCACATAACCAGCATGCTACTTTGTGGAGCTGTCATAAACTAGCAGTCTGGAGACCTGAAGAGGAAAGTGTGAATCCCTTTTTCTCAGCAGACGGAGAAACAGACTAGAGGGAAAGGCAGTTTTACATCTTGGAGCAGAAGAGAGTAAATATTTCCAGGGAAATTCCATTACACACAGTGGGCCATATTCTCATTAAGTGTAAATCAGTAACATCAGTGGATCTATATGTATTCTGTTATAAAGACCTGGCCCAGCATTTCCAGCCACCCCACATCTGCCTGGTGGTACCCTAAACTAGAGAAATGCATCTGGAGTAACTCATTTTGGAACCAGTTGATTTAGTCTGGTATAGAAGTAACATAGATGCAAGAGGAATTGGACCTGGTGTGCGCAGAGCTTGTAATCAACCCTGTAATTACATAGGAGCTGCTCATGGAATGAGATGGCTCCATCAATCTGTGAACATGGCTTTCCATCTGATATTCGGAAACTATAGAACCAGGCCAAACTCTGGCTCTGCCTCATCTCATTCTGCTTACAAGGCCCCACCATGCATACATAGCCTGTTCTGGCTGGAAAGGCTAAGATTTAGCCTGGTTTGCTGAGCTGTTGAAATATCAATGAGTCTTTACTAGCAATTGCTGTCTCAGTGACTCTTTATTGATCATTTAATTTTCATCTCCAAACATGCAGGCGTAAATAATTTTCATCCCTTTAAACCTCTTCAGTTTCCCCCACCTCCCTAACTTGTAAATAGCTGGACATGAAGATTAACACAAAAGTAAATGGATGTTTCCCTCTCCAGCACCCTATGGCCTGGGGACAGTTATTAATAGCTGAAATAAAAGAAGTGTTTCATAACTGTCCTCTTTGCTCCTGCTTCTCTGCCAGCCCCTTCCCCTGGTCCCTTGAGAAAAAGTGTGAGCTCATCATTTTCCAATGCAAATTCAGAGCTTGGTCTGATACTTGGCTGCTTCTCCTATCATGGATGGAATATTCATTCTTTCACCAGCTGAATACTTTCACGTTTGCTAGTTGTGCTTGTGTAGTACTTAAGAAACAGGACCATGAAAAGCGGTTCTGACACTTTCTGTATGTCCTTGAAATATATCTATCTTCTAAATCTCTCTGTATGGCTATACCTAGTTCCCCTCACTAATTTTTTATGAGTCTCCTTCCTGTCCCCAGACAACCACAATCTTAAAAATTTCCCCTGCACTAGTGGATCTGTGGCGCTCTTTATTTGGAAGCAAAGTGGAAAGAACTACAAAGGGGAAACAGAAGAGGGGAGGAAGTGGGAAGACTCCAAACTCATGTCTTTTGGGGTCCCACCCTCCAAGTGGCTGGCAGCCTACAATGAATAAAATTAAATTCTCCTTTAGATACAAGAGTGGGGGCTATTATCTTTTGAACCTGTTTTCCTTCACTTCTGCTTCTCTTGGGTACTGTTAGGGAAGCTGACCAGAGTGGCTAGAGCTAAGGGCCCTGGAATATCAGCAAATGCCAGGCAGAGGGCACAAACCAGAGCCCAGTAGTCTGAGATTCCAATGCCATGGGTGAGACCAAGAGGCAAATTCAATAAACTGAGCCAAAGTCAGGTGCCAAAGGTCTATACCAGCGTCTATAAAGCAAATGGATCAGGAACCAGAGGCTGAAAGCCAGATCCCAATCTGAAATCAGAACCCAGGGAAAGGAGGTTGGAACTACAAGTTCCTCTGACAATTGAAGGAAGCCATTAATGAGTGCCAGATTAACCCTCTCCTGACTCTTAAAGATGCTTTCCATAACATGCAGTCCTGACAATGGGGAAGACTGGAGAATCCTCCAAGCTATGCTGGGATGAGGAGGATTCAGTAAATACCATCATAAAACAACAACCTTGAAGGCTACCTTGACCTTTCTTCATCTGAGCTATGACAAAGATGACATCTGGGTCAGTGACTGCAAATTGACATTCATTTTGTTGTTCTCACCAACTATCACCATTTTCTTACCACCTTGGGAGGTTGCTTTCTGAAGCAGAACCTTCTGTCATGCAACTGTCAGACAGTTAGTTATGGCCTCTGCTATGCAGGATGTCAGACCATATGAATCTGTGAAACTGCCTCTAGAACGGTCAACCTGACTATGCAGATCAGAGTCTCCTAGGTACTTTTGAGGCCAAATCATTAGAACCAATGTGACCAAATGTCTGATAAAGTTTTCAAACTTTCTAACACTTCTCAGACTGGCTAAAGGGAAAGACTGTATGTTGGGACAGGTGTATGATGTGAAATATTTTCATTTTTTAAAAGAAAAAAATGGATACCAGCCTAGCAGTCCTCGAGACTAAAGTAATCTATAGGTCCACATAATGAGGGCAGAAGCTGTCAGCTTCCTTACTAATGGGTCGCACACCTTTTATTTACCTGCTTCATGAGGTGAGAGACTAGTTACTCCCTATGCCCATCCTTTGCTAGGACTGCCAGCAAGGGCAGCACTCAACATGCTGGCCATGTGGTGGGGATGCAGGCTAATGAACACCTGAACCAAGACCACAATATTGGAAAAGCACATTGGAAATGGAAGAGAGGGTGAGGAAAGCCAAAGAGTATCACTGCCATATTGTGGTGTGGTGGTTCTCTTGGGTGAAGAGAAGGAGCTATTAACTGTTAGTGGAGACCAAGGCTCTGTGGAGAATGGGAGTGGAAGTAAGCCATGTGAGCAGAGTGATAAGAGAAACACGGCATGGATAAAAATGCATGTAATAACTGTATTGGGTGATGATGCCTCTGAGGCCCTTGAGTTCTATTTTATCCTGTATCTCGGCTCTTCTTATTACAGAAGAAAGTACTGTGATGCAGTGAGTTACAGCTGCCTGAGCCTACAACAACCTAGCCCTGGCATCAATCAGAACAGTCTAGCTGCTGTAAATGATGTGTGCTACCATAGAGGAACAGAGCTTTGCTGTGCCCTGCCATCCCTCCGGCCTGGCTTTGCCCTTGACATGCCCCCTTCCTGGCACTTTACTTTGCTTGAGGAATGAGAGGGGCATCTGACTTCCTTTGGATGTATGCCAGCAGAAAATTCCTCTCCGTAAGGGGAGTAATGGATGTATTTCTCCTCTGATGTAACAGTTGTTTAGCCACATATGGTGGCCAGCCATGCTGTTCACAGTGGCTATCAACAAGATGATGGTCAGTATGATCTCCACAAATCCAGGCCCCAGTCACCTGTGCTAAAGGCAAAACTCCATGGTTTCATTAATATTGAATCTCTTGTGTCAGTGTAATCATGGGGAGAGACACTCCACTGATCAAATGGAAAAAAGGGGGTTAACTCTCTTTTGTTTTCTCTAAAGAGAGGAGACCACAAGTGCATACCCTCAAGAGTGCAGGGATTTTTCAGGAGTAATTCTGGGCCCCAACTGTAGTGACTGATGTTCTCCCAGGGCACTGTAGGAAGGCTCTGAAGACATAAGGTTTTTTTGGTTTTGTTTTGTTTTATACTAGGAGTGAGCCCTTCTCTGTAAAGAGGGGAAGTAGCAGTCTCTTCCATAAAACACTTAATATTAATTAGTCATCCTTTTATTTATGGTTGTGGAGGATCTTGGACAAAGGGAAGCCCTTTCCCAAACTTTCAGATGCTGATTCTCTTCTGGCACCAGTTGTTTAATATTACTCTTCTACTGACTACAGCAGTGACTCCAATGGCAAACAATCTTAGAACATGAGCCTGAGTTTACATCTCTGGCTATAGTACAATGTGGTTAAAATTGAGGAGTTTATGGAAGAGTGGAGTATTTTCCATTACAGCCCATCGGCCCTTGTCTGACATAAATAGTCACTAGACAAAGACAGTCACACCTCTTCTACAGGGAACATGCTCCACCAGTGGCCACTTCCCTATTGCCTGAAATGAATCAAGTGCTTCAAAGTTAAACAAGTGCTGTTTTGAACTGCATCTCCTGACTATTAAATTTAGTGACCACAGAAGGACAGTTTCATGGGCTTTAAACACAGAAGGGATCATCAGATCATCTTGTCTGACCTCCTGTATATATCAAGCATTACATTTCACCCAGGTACCCCTGGATTGAACCTAATACCTTGAGTCAGACCAAAGCATTTCAGTCTTTAGGGGTGCCTGTACATGAGTGCGGAGGCTGCTTTGAAGTGCTGTAATTGCAGTGCATTGGAAGAGACTCGATTACTTGATTAATTGATTATTCATTAATCAGTTAATTAATTACTCAATCGCGTAATGACCATGCTCCAGCCAGCCTCCGCATCTCATGTATCAGTGTCCCCACGCTTCAAAATGGTGGTGGGGGCACTTTTTCTAAAGCTTGCCAAACAGGCTTTAGATAAAGTGCCCCCACTGCCATTTTGAAGTGTGGGGACACTGATACATGAGATGCTCCAGGCGCTTTAAATAGAGCAGCCCTCAAAGCCTCTCTAATTAAAGCGCTCACTCCCAGAGCATCTGTATAGATGCCCTAGAAGACTAAACTATTGTGCGCCATGGGCAGACAACAGAAAAGACCAAGAAGCTGCCAATTCCTAAGACACCTGTAATAGTGGGGATTGATTAGGTGGAATATGCCCAGATGATCCCACCAGGAGAACCATGTTTCTTCCTGCTTCACCATTCTTGAGAGTTTCTTTTTACCACAAATGCTCTCTTTCAATTATCTATTAAACAATTGGCACAGGCCTTAGTTCAGGAAAGCCCTATGCCCTATTCAGGACAGCATTTAAACCCTTACTGAAGTTCCATAAAACTACGGGGACTTACGTATGTGCTTAAATTCCATCCTAAACTGAGGCCATAATCTCTCCCTTGTTGCATGGTGATGAGCAGTCCTTGCGAGATGCTGAGAGTGCTCACCTCTCATTGCATTAGGACTTAAAAGTGCTTTGCATCTCACTGGAAGTTAGTGCTTTGCAGTACCTGCTCTTTTTGTAATGGTTGTATTGTCTTAAAAATACTAAATAATGTACCAGTAATTAATTTTTCCAGGATTTGTGTTCCTTGAGATAATTCACGTCTCTGAATAGGTATCCAGTACCCTAAAGATTAAATCCTGACAAATAAGGATTTTCCATCTTTGTGCCAAAGTTTCCAATCCATGAAGGTAGCTGAACAAAAGTGGGCAGAGTAATTTTCTAAAGCGGCAAGGAGATGTTAAACTAATTACCAAGAAGGTTGCAATTTTAATTCTTTTTAGCTCTTTCTACGCTAGCTTTCTTTTTTTAAATACTATTCTTGATTCGAAACTTTAATTCTGGGCGTACATTTGGTGCCCAGATGGTGCAGGCACACGCAGAAGCCCATCACGCTGTCAGGGCAGGCGGATACATATGTAAATATTTTGCCTTTTTCTCTATAATATTTGGCTTTGTCTAATCTAATTGCTGTCAAAGGCAGAATGCTAAGAACACTTAAGAAAAGCAAACAATGAGGACCTCCAATGTTTGTGCTGCACTAACTTTGGAAGATGCTAACAGTCTGGGTTGTAACTAATAATTTTGTTGCATAATGCTGTACTCACACTGTGAATTCATAGTGTGTTGTTTCACTTCGTGCCAAGTAATGTTTTATGACCTAAGGCAGCTTAAAACCTACATTTCTAGAGGCATGAAAGCATGTTTAACCCTTTGGAACTGGGAGGCAGGCCTCTTGACATCACCTGCCAACTTTTTCATTTGTTTTATGTATATGTAGTTTATAGCTGTATTTATTATATTTAATGTATCATTTTATGTATTTTAATACATAAATACATCCATCATCTGCTATGTATCAAAGAAATAAGAGCTAGCTCCCCGCAGAAGACAGTGCATGACCAGTCAAACTGAAAATAATCTGCTTATTTCTTAAACACCAGATCAAAAGCCCATCAACATAAATATAAACTTGACTACAGTGGGCTGTGACTTAGACCCTTATTGCTTAGCAAGATGCTCTGAAGAAATAATGTTAGGGAGGGTGCTGGAGAAAGAGCTGTAGGAAACCCTTCTGGCTTTGCAACCATCCTCACATCCCTGAACCAGCATAAGCCATCATTTATGGGAAGCAACCATGCTCCTATGGGCATTCCTTTCATTGAGGGATATCTTAGGAAATTGAAATACAGAGTGAAAATTATTGTGGGGAGAGGGGAATGACTGAAGACGAGCATATAATGTCACCATTAAAACAAACAAAGTGGTATTGTAGACCTCTATCTTCTGTAGCCAATATGGGAAATTTCAGACACAAAATAAAGGGAGTACTATACTAGTTCTTCCATCCATGTTTACATCTGAAGTTTGTCCTTTTGGCTGGCATGCATTGCTGTGTCAGTTTCTATTTTGTCCTATTCTGGTTCTACCATTCCCATAACAATGGTGTTTGTGTCCCTTCCAGAGGGGAGCTAAGTGATATGGCAAGTATCTGTCACAGGTGGTTCTCTCTTTCCCTTTCTCTCTTCAGGGGAGAAAATCATGTGAAGATTGTTTTTCATAAAAGGTCTTATTTTACATAGGCTGCACTACATTTTTTCTTAATGAAGGAAAGATAAAAAATGTGCTTTGTATAATGCTAAAGGGGATAGCTGTAAAGGGGCCAAAGACAGACCTAGCAACCCTATTGGATTCAGTGGAGTGATGCGAGGAATACATTTGTATCTAAGTTTGTTATCTGGCAGCAGACCTCAGTTTGGAACATGGATAGGAGGTCATGTTGCTTTTGGGTAACAATATTTCATTGCTTTTCCTTTTTGCCTTTTCCAGGAGCAATTGATCAGTGCACATATATCAAGTACCACTACTCCTCAGCGACAATTCCCAAGAACCTCACCTACAACATCACCAAGACGATCCGCCAGGACGAGTGGCACGCCCTTCGTAAGTGTTTCAAGCTGCCTTCTTTCTTTCTCCTTGTGCTCAGATGAAAGGGGGTGGCAAGCAGTAAACATGAACTGGGTTTTTACAGACTACCGTGACAGAGGCCTTTGCTCATGTGCAGGTAGATCGATTTGCTGCACATATCCCTGGCTCTGTATATTTCTATCACTGACTAGAAATTCTGCATCAGCATGAAAATGTGTGTGGGGGGAGGTTAAACATTCATACACAGAGATTAATATTGAATTAAATCTGACAATGAATAACAAAATCAATGCTGTAATTTCTAATTCAATAAAATCTTCTGCATTTGAATATTTCTCCATGCATTTCATGCTGCTGCAGCATTTCAGGCTTCCAGCAGAATTTAGGAGATGTCCATAGCAGAAAGTTCTGGGTTTTGCAACTCCTGGGCAGGAATGACACCTCTCTCCTCTGAGAGTAGTAAGAGGAATGCTGCTCCTTACAGACTCAGGGATGGATTTTGGCTTCTGCTGATAATTGTGGCCACTGGCCACCAACTTGTAGCAGTTGCCAAAGCAATAAAAAATGACAGGGATGGAGTTGTCTTGACATGCACAGCTGGCCTTAGAGATTTTCTTCCTTATGGTCTTGGCGGTGGATAAGCATTTTCTCTGACAAAATGAAAGTGTTAGGATTTTAAATGAGAGGGAAGATGGCACAAGACAGGGTTTTGGGAAGGACTGACCTACCCCTAGAGGAGATTGGATGCCCTTTACTCCTCTGCCTGTGTGAAAGCAGCAAGCAGCTGTTTGAAATTAACAGGGAGCAGAAGTGATGGATGATGACTTTGGGGTGAGATTCTGAAAGGGACTGAGTCCCCACAACTCATGTTGGAATCAACTGATGAGAAACAAGTGAGGCCCCTGGCAGTCTTACAAATGGAAGCCCCTTCCACAGTGGCACAGATGTCGCTGTTATTTTTTAATGCTCTTCATAGCCTTAGGGAGGGCACAGCTCAGTGAAACAGTTTGTTTCTCATGTTCTTAAGGCCAGACCTCGTCTGAGATTTTGGTCAGTGATGCTTCAGGGTCTAGACAGTCAAGTCTGGACAAATATTAAGGAAATTCTTGAGGGCCTTACTGAATTTCTCCTCCTCTTTAAAAGCTGCTAACAGTATTATCGAATATGTATATTGGTGGGAATGTGTGCTTCTGAATGAATTTATTAAATTCAATTTGCTAAGTGAAAGAAAGTATGAACCCATTCCCTTGCAACCCTTCTGCTCCAGATAAAGCAGTAGGAGTCAATCGTGCAAAGTACTGAGTTGCTCTTAGTGCCCCTTAAATCGAGGATGCTCAGCACTTCATTCTGAACAGGTTACTGACTTTTACCTTTAAAAGGTGCAGAGTGTCTTTGTTACTCTAATTTTGTTCCTCTGTAAAAAAAAACAATTGTAAAACTGGGTTTCAGGTGATCATAAGAAAAATATGTTGGGCTGTGTGTTTTGTATTTTGGAGGTTCCCTTCCCCTCTCTTCTGAGCAATAATGACTGTTTAATGTCATCACTCCCTGTGCATCTTACTAATTAATGAAGGAATTTCTGTCTGGTTTTTTTTTCTTTACAGAACATGTATCTTTAAATAAGCAGTGTTTTGCATTATTGGATGTTGCAAAGGCATACATGGATTTTATTTCGATTTAAGCGTAATTGCTGCCATGTTCGGCCTTGTTGGTCCCTTGGCATGTTTCTCCCCTCCTCCTCCTAGTGCTGAGCTCTGTGGGGGAAATGCAAAGTGTCAGCAGCTGACTGCAATCTTTAGTAGCACGTTCTGCAGTCTCTGAAGTGGCAGTCTAGACACCGTGTGCTCACACATTTACATATCCGATTTGGTCCGCGGCACTTTCGGGGCAAAGCTGTTGTTTATTTCCTCACTGTGGAAGGTGCACTGAATATGTGGGTGTGCGCACATATTTCTGACCTAAATTTTCCTGCTTCTTCATGAGTCAGATGAGTGTAGGTAGGTCGTTGTATAAGACAGAGATGTGATTCTGTCCATCTTTGCAAAGGCAAGTTTGGAGAGAAACACCCAGACAATGCTGTGTTTTCCATATGTCAGCTGGCCTTGTGCTGTGTCTTTAGATTGCAAAGTATTGGATTTGTGGGGTTTAGCCACTGTAGTCTGACATGTGTGCTTAAAAATGAACTCATGCCACACTTATATTTACTATTTTAAGTTAGATGTGCTTTTGTGTGTCATCTTTTAGTTTTAAAAGATGGTAGTGGATAAGGCTAGCTTCATTAGCAATCTTCTGTCTGTTCTAGATGGTCTTAATTTCAGAGGACTTCATGGTAAGGTTTCATGCACAGACCTTCCTACCCATCCCTCTCACCCATGGACAGTGGGTTGTACACCTTGTTTCATCCACATCACCACCTCCAGTTGTGGGCCAGGCTATAGTTATTCCAGCTGCTGAAGATATTTCTGGACATTTTTCATTTTAATAGATCCACTTCTCTCAACCCAGCTGGACTCACTCAAGAAATAGCATGTATTTGTATGCCAGTTGTAGCTGTGCACATCCAGAACAAAGGAATCCAAGGTAGGGTTTTTGTTTTTGGGGTGGGGGGGTTAGTAGCTACAGCCAGCAGAAACCAAATTATATTTTGTGGTGAACAAAACAAGTATGCCATTGCTTCTCTGTCCATGGCTTCAGTCCAGCTCAGGGCAGTTGAGGTCAGAAGTGGTTGTAATCAGATGACTATGGAGAAATGAACTGTTGATGCTGATCTGGTTTCATGTCTTTGATACTATCACGATTAATACCGAGTAGAAAAGCCTACAGAAGATGAGACTTGAAGGTGTAACTCCCCTCCTATTTTCCATGCTGATCCTTCCCAGCAAGAGTGAAGGGAGAGTGCCAGTGCTGCATGGAGAGAGATTTGAGCTATTTCTCTCTTTGGGCTACCCATTCTATGGCTACATGGGGTGGAGGGGGGAACTGGGAAAGGGTATATAGTTCAGTAGCACCTCACCCCGTTCCTGCTTGCCACTACCCCTTCTCCAAAATGGAGGTGACCCCTAGCTGAAGTTGCTGCTTCCCCTTGTTACCTCTGTGTCTCTGTAGCAATGGTTTCCCTTTCCCCACACATAGGAAGCAGATTGCTTAGCTGAAGCTAGGAAGGAAACTAGGAGGTAAGTCTGTTGCCTTTGCTACAGTTCTGCTTGGCTTCCTAACAGGCTGTTAAGTGGGGAAGTGAGAGACAGCAAGACCCCTACTCATGTCCCATGGTTTGTTCTTTCTCAGACCAACAGTCAAAATTGCTGCTCCGCTAAGCTACTTCTCAAGTGTGGGAGTGGGTGGGAGAATGATCACTAACGTGAGGCAGGAGACCTTAGTGACACCAGTCAGCACAGCAGAGCTGTCCTCTATCTGTCCTTTCAGCAATGCACCAGAAGAATCCAGGGGAGAGGCTGGGCCCAGAGGAATGGCTGGAATGGACTTTAGCAGTTTTGATTTTAGCTTTTTCTCATTCTGTTTGACATTTTCAAGATGGAACCTTTGCTCCAAATTGATCGCCTGTGGCAGCAAGAGCTGGGGAAATAGGACTTTACTTCTTTACAGTCAGTTCCTCTCAATAGTCTCTGGTTTAAATAGGGATGGAGGGAAGGGTGACTGTAGGTATGCCAGTTCTCTCTCATCAAGCAATAAATATTAATATAATTAGACAAAACTAATATCTATATAAGTTGAGAGAGGAAGGGAAGAGGGAAGGAAAAGAACATTGTGTCCAACAAATTTAGCATGCACAGCTGTCTCTTTCTGGGAAATGCAAATATGCTGATAAGGCCAAGATATTGTAAGTGCATTTCCTAAATATTACGCTATGGCCAAAGCAAGTGTCTACTGCATGGTTGTCCAGTCTGCACCACGGGTGCCAAAAGTGGCGTGGGCAGCCTCTCTGTGTGGCACATGGCAGATCAGGGAGGGGACAGGCAGCAGTGGCAGAGAGGGCAGGAAGCAAATAGCAAAACAGGGCAGGGAGCATGGGGAAGGAAGCAGAAAGCAGAGCAGCAGATCAGGCAGGGGAAGGGGATTGGAGTGGCACTTGGGTGGGTGCGGGGTGAATTTCTGGCATGCCCCCCTGTTGCTCTACTGCATAGCAAGTCAGTCTTGAATTTTTGTGTCAGAAGATTCTAAGGATCTTCGGCAATTTCATCTAAATTTTTAAAAATGAGGTTTTTATTGAATTAAGTCTGAAAATAGATAATCCAATCAAGGCAGTAAGCCCTGTGCTATTTGCTTGGATATCAGAGTCAATGCATTTTTATGCTGTTCCCCAGTTTTCTTTTTGATGTGCTCCATCTAGCTGCACTGGGAAAACTTTCTAGTGCAGGGGTGTCAAATCCATCTGGCCTCAAGGACTGGATGAGTGGTGTGGTCCATGGGCCAGATAAATGACATGAGGCTGGATCCAGCCTGTGAGGGAAGGGAGATGATTCAGCTTCATGCCATTTATCTGGCCCATGGACCAGCTCCGCACCACTTATCCAGCCCATGAAGCCAGATGAATTTGACACCCCTGCTCTAGAAAGTTTTGCCAGTGCAGCTAGATGGAGCACATTGAAAAGAAAACTGTGGGGAACAGCATACAAATGCATTGAGGCTGGATCACCCCCCTTCCCTCGCATGCTGGATCCAGCATTTTGGTTGGTCTGGGACTATGCCACATGTGGTGCCCATGTGGAGCCATTCTGGGATGTGTGCCACATGCAGTGGCACTCCAGCTAGTTTGGGACCCACTCCAGCTAGTTTGGGACCCACACTGCATGCAGAGCCTGCCCCAGAGAGGCCAAGGTGGGGGATTGTGTGTGGCCTGGGTCCCAATCAGCTGGAGCAGGTACCACATGTGCATGTCCCAGGCTGACCCCACACAGGCATCATGATCAGTGAGGGTCTTTGGCCGGCCAGAGTGAGCGTTGTGTGCAGCTCACATCCAGGCCCAGTGCTTACGGCTGGTTCAACACCCATATGCAGCATGTGGGTCAACTCTGGGCACAGGGCTATACCAAGCGCTGGTTGATAGGGCTCCTTGGGCCAGATTTGGCCTGTGGGCTGGATTGTTGACACCTATAGCATAGTTTATGTGCAGTTATACTGGCAAAATTGAATGGCAATGAGTATACTTTATTTTGTTTGGATTTGGGGCACAGCAGCTAGTTCTGTGGCTGTGCTTCACAGAAAAAGAAACAAGTGCCAGCTGACTAGAGTGACAGTGAAAGCATCAGAAAGAATGTAGGAAGGCACCCCCACTCTTTTGAAAATGTGATAAACAACAGACAGTTTAGGAACTGTTTTGTTCCTTTGCAGTATTTGGATGTTTGTCATTGCTGAAGCCAGGATACTCAATCAGATGGAGAATTAGGATGAGATTGTCACAGGTATTTAGGCACCTAATGATGCAAATAGGTGCCCACTGGAATTTACAAATATGCTTGCATATATGACTAAATTCATCTGGTTTACAATAGAAGTTAGGTACCTGCATTAGACTCTTTTTGCTATCCTCTTTAGGGCCTATTTAAATCTTTAGGAGCCTAAATACCTTTGAAAACATGGCCCTCAGTTTGGTCAAGTATGATTATGACTACTCCTGAATGTCCATATCTTAATCCAGTTCCACAAATGAGCCCAGAACAACTGCTTTTGACAAAACATTTCCACCTGAGAGTCCCAAAATCTGTTTGTAAATATTAATTAATTTAGCTTCACATCAACCCTGTGAGTATGATCACTCCCCGTTTTGCAGATGGAAAAACTGAGATGGACCAGGTTAACTGACTTAGCCAAGGCCATGCAGGGAATTGTCAGAAAAAAAAAGAGAATCCAGATCTTCTGATTCTTAGCCCTGAACTCGAACCACTAGCTGTCGCTTGTGCCCAGATCCACTTTGAGGAAAGCATGTAGCCAAACCATGCAGGAAAGGGAGGAGGGCAGCAGTGGGGAAGAATTGTATCTACACTAGCTGACTACTTATTTTGATAAGGAAGTACAGGAAAGTCTTCTGCCTTCTGAAAGGGGGAGGGGAAGACAAATAGGGCCTTCAGGAGGCCCCTTCCCTGCAGGAAGGTATTGCTGTCTAACAAGTTTGAAAGGAAACCAAATCCTCCACATGTTCCTGGATAACATCATTTTTACTTCATGGAAATGAAAAACAACCCTCCCACCTGGTCCTGCCCACATGAAGATAGCAGGAGCAATAGACAAAAGCTATGCAATACCCAGCCTGTTTGTAATGCAAAACACAGGCCAATGGCCCTTTCCAGGGCTCTCATCATAGGCACAGAGATCAGAAGTGGATGAAAAATGCTTCCTTCTCTCCAAAGATCCCTGGTCTTCTGTTTCACAGAGCTCCACCGTCTTCCATGTTAGATACATCTCTGTATCTTTAAACCTGACTTTCCTGATATAAGCTAGTTTGTCTTTAGGATTAAACTTGGCCATAAAGAGAGAGAAATTGTTGCCTCTTCTCCATCAGGCTTGCCGTTGTCACCTAGGCCTTTCCCTTTAACAGTGATGGATGAGCAGCTGTGCGTTGTGTTCTGGAACATGTGGCACATGCTACATCTGGGCACAAAGTGGAATTGCTATGGAAACTGATCTCCCTTCCCTGTGCAGCTTGGGTAGAAATGGTGTCACCGGACTGCCTGAGAGAGAACCAACTCACAAAGAAGTCGCTGCTGATTTCTGGAAAATGTTTAGCTTACTCTGTTTATTTGGAAACAGTTCTGGCACTATGGCATCTCCCTTGCATATTTCTTGCCCCTCCGTGATCATGATTACTGAGGACACTAGAAGTGATTGTAGAGTTTTGATGTGCCCAACTCTGTTGACAGTAGCAAAGGAACCATTATGCTTTGGCATGTTAATTGGAATGACAGCTGCTTCTACACTGGCTGAGTTCTTAATTGTCCTGTATTTGTGGTATCTTCAAAGCGATTGGCATGAAAACAAATTGTGATGTGAAAAGCAGAAGCCTGTGATGTTGGACAGAGGCACAAGCATCAGGGGAAGATGAGGAATCAATACAATATTGTGATAATGCTAATACTTTTATTAATATAGCATCTTCCATGCTGGGATCTCAAAGTGCTTTACAAACAAGCATGTTTTGAAGTTCACATTGCTGGCATATTATTATTGATAATTATTTTCCCATTTAAGGCTTTGTAATAAACATAATAAAATACTTAAATGCCACTGAAATAATTGGGGAAAAAGGAAGGCTTGTCTGTGATGCTGATGCACAACCCAGCAAGCATCACAAGGGAAAAGACATGAAGCTCCCCTTCCTGCTCCTTAGGAGCTAAACACTTTGACAGGTCTCCCCAGCCCCTGGAGCAAGATGCTGAGGTTGGTAGACAGGTTCTGATCTTCTGCTTGGAAATGCATTAGCAACACTAGTAGGCCAGTGGGCTGACCCTGCCTGGTATTTTTAAAAGCAATGATAAATATTTCATTGTAGTGTCTGTAGTAAGTGCTGACCCTAGAGAATTTTTGACTTACTTTATTTTTGGGATATAATTGAAAGTAATGTTCATGGGTAGCTGAAATAGTCAAGCTCCATCTTTCTCTTGTCCTCTCATTTCCTACTTTTCCCACATCCCTTTATTCCCTCTTTCTACTTCCAAAAGAGATCTGTTCTTTTTAAAGTTTTAACTGAATATCCAAATTGAGATATGCCCCAAAGTGTGACATTACCATACCACTTAATGCCAAGCTGCTGACGAGGCAATGGCAATCCAAATGCATTATTTGCTAAAATTGGGAGACACAAACCAATACAAATATTAGCAGATGCTCACAGACTTTGGAGGTCTGATGTTCTTGATTTCATAAAACTCATCCCATTTTTAGTGATCAGGGCATAGTGGAAAACTTTCTTCTTATAATCTCCCTCCATGTGAGTTTCTGCTTGCAGGTTTTTTTCTTGGTTTTCTTCTTATTGCCACATATGATATAAAAGTGTATTTTCGCACCCAGGTCTATTCTGAAATACACACAGGATTCCCCTGTCTCTCCTGCTGTTCTTTCTCTCAGGAGCAGTTACGTGGCTGCAATTCCCATCCCAAATGAATAACATTTTTGTCTGTGAACTAATTTTCAGGAACAACTAGTCCCTGCTGGTACACTGTTTCTGCAACTCACTGAGTGCATCTACACATGCACTTTACTGCAGAGTTAACTAATTAGTTCTGCAGTAAAGCATCACGGTCTACACATGCACCTATATTAGAGCACAGTAAGCTAATTAACTTTGCTGTAGGATAGTACTGTCTGGGACAAGTACTATCTTATGGCAGAGTCATTTAGTGCACTGAAATGCACGTGTAGATGGTGACTGGGCCTGGCTGACTTGGGCAAGAGGGTGTTATAGTGCAGGGACACCTGTCACCTTACCCTGCACTTTAGCATCCTCGTGCCCCAGTCAGCCCCTCTGCAGTGTGTTGACCCCAGGAGCTGAACCTCTGGATTCCCTTGCCAGCATGGGACTGCTCTACCATGCCTCAATGTGCTGCGGTCCCGGGTGCACATGTAACTGCTACTCCTGGGAACAGTAAACGCTGACATGAACTGCACTGGATTTTATTGCTATGTGCTAATTGCATGTGTAGATGCACCCCCTGTGTCTCAGGAAATGTAAAATCTTTGAGGAACTATGGGTGGGGCTGGTAGGGCCACTTACTAAGATGGCCTGACACTTCCATCATAAGAACTTGTTTTTAGTTGTTTTATGGTTTGGGGGTTGTTTTTTATGGTATTTTTTTAGCAGTATTTGTAGATACTCTTTCTTTGAGCTTCCTAGTTGACTGGGCTGGTTCGCAGCATTGAAGAGTGAGTCACCTTTTCAGTCTCATTCTTAAAAACAGGTTTAGGGCATTTAGGGAGATCTCTAGTATTTAAGCAGGACTGAAAACAACAATTCTTCATCCCAACCTTATCTGCAATATTCTAGAAAGGAATATTAGAGATTTTTTTTCCTGTTGCAGTGTGGAGATGCTGACAGGTAAGACATTCCTTCACTAATCATTTCAAATAATTCAGTTAGTCAAAATATAGCTTTATTAATATGCATGTGGTGCGCTTTTTCTCTCTCTCTTGAGATGGGTGTTCTCCCATGTCTCTTGACTAATCAAGAGTGATGCTTTGTGCATTCTTAGGGTGAGAACACGGCAAAAAACAAACAGGGTGGTCTAATGGGTCTTTTTCATCTCTGACTTCTATAATTTTTTATTTATATACCAAGTTAATGCCTGTTTTGTAATTATTTATAGTTCCTTCTATTTATATACCTATCTGATGCAACTCCACATACTGTTTGTGAGATGAAATCTGGTCAGTTAAATATTTCAAGGTGATTATGTGCCACACACCACACACATGTTACTAATGAGAAGTAAATACTTTGCTTCAGTGCAAATGGACAGACTTTAAAGTAGAATATGTTGGTGATGAGGCTATAATGATCTACTCTTATACAGAAATACTCTAATCCAAATAGAATATTTCAGGAATCATCATGAGACAGAAGCCTACAAACTTTGAATCAGCCAGTGTGACTTTGACCCCAATGAAGGCTTCAAGCTGAAACATGTAGGTGATTTTTAGACTGTGATAGTTATTATGCAGTGAATGCCATTATAATTACTGTTCTTATATTAAGCTAACTTTAATTTTAAATCCATATCAAAGGGCAAATTCACATTGACACCAATGCACTGTTGCATCATTTTGCTACATTGCAGGTGGTTTGTGCAAAATGCAATTTTGCCTACTTTAAGGTTTCTTAACATTGCCAAAACCCAAAACCTGAGTGCAAATGACTTAAGGTTTTTTACCATTGTGTTTTCCGTCCTTTTATAATATCCACCGGCCCACACCCCGGTTGCATTTTCAGTGGTTACCATTGGATCTATGGTAAGGATAATGTTTTCAACTTTAGCAGCACTAAGATTAACCCATTGATGTTTGATGGCTGGACAACAAAAGGAAGTGTTAAACATGAGGTAGTCTTTAGATTCCTACTAATAAATTTTATAAATTAATCATTATGCCACTACTTCTCCAAAAATCTGCCAATAAAAAAAACTGTTTTCTTATCACAGCCTCACTGGTTAGTTCCAGTGTGGGGAAGATTGTCTTGTATGTTGTTCTTCACTCTCCAGTTGCTAAGTGTCAGTGAATCTTTGGTTGCCTTAAAGCTTGTATGGAGTTCTCTGATCCATTTTCCTTAAATTAGTAAAGCCATGTCTATACTGAAAACTTGCCCGTATAGTAACTTCGGCTAAGGGTTTTTTTTACATGTTTATGCCAGCAAAAGCCTTAGTATAGATGTAGATATACTGAAGGGAGAAAAAGTGCATTTGCCAGGATAGTTTATTTTGTTTGGGGAACTAGTATAAGATATAATAGTAAATGCATTCTCTTTTTTTAACAGTTTAAGATGTATTTTTACTAAGGGGTTTGCTACAAAAGCTCTTCTAGTCTAACTATACCAGCAAATCTATTTCGGTGTAGGCTAGCCTCAGGTCTTGTATTGAACTTGAAATAATAAGGTCTGTAGAAATGCTGGGTCAAACTTTCATGTCAGCCAATGAAATATAATGGTGTTGACACCAGTTTAACCAAAATTGAAATCTGACCCCTTTAAAGTGTTTAAAATAATAGCTATCTAAGTACTGTTGTTTGGTAACCACTGTGAAACTGTTGCAGGTAGCATCACTAGAAAAGCTTCTGCTGTTGCCTCTCAACATGTGTTAGAAAGGTACAGCTTGGGCAAAGGATTTATATTTATTGGGCATGCAGGGAAGGTTTTGCAGGTAGTGAATTCCATCTAGCATTGGAAAGACATAGGATCATGTGAATCTATTTGTCATCTAGTCCATGACACTGTCATTGTAAATTATTTCCTACACTTACATTCTTCAGTACTTTGTCCAGGCAATTTTTCAATAATCAGGTGATGGAATTTCCAATGCTTTCCTGAGAAGACTCTTCCCCAACTTAATAGTGCTCACTCTCCAGAGATCTTTCCTTACATCCAACTTGAATTTTCCTTTCATGCTTTACTTTTACTTGCATCCCCAGTGATTTCTCTTCTTTTCTTGGCATTTACATGCTTCAAATACTTCTAAACAAGTATCCTACTCCTGTGCTTGTTGTAATTTAGTTTTTGTTCACATCCAAAGGTGACAATCCTTCTGGGCCAGGAGGAACTAGATGGAATTGTTGCAGTGCTTATCACAAGATCCTTGATTACCTGTGTGCATCATAGTTTAGCTATGCAAGTTCTGCCTTGCCCACCTCCAGGAGCTGATGTCACAGCTGGTTTGGGAATTGGGAAGCAGGGACATAAATCAGCTGTAGGTGTCTCCAGTGGGACTTTACAGTTCAGTCACTCAGATCTCATCTGGCCAGCATAGATATAGGTCATTCTTAATGGAGACTGAGCATGCGAGCCCCAGCACATCACTACAGTTCTGACAGCTAATATGAGTCTTTCCATCATTGGTATATAGTGTTGATCGATTCTCTTTGTCATATATATTTATATATATATAATTGCTATCATCTCTCTCTCTATCACTCTGTGTCCATCCAGTTTGCCCTCTGCTTTTCAGCTTATCTTTTGATATTTTTTAAAACTTAATTCTCACCTAGGGATCCTGAGGAGGGGAAATCAATGGGAGAATATCACTTACTGACATAAGAGGGTCTCCTCTGCCATACACAACTACAACTGTGAATAATTCAGTAGGGTCCCAATCTCCTTTTTCCTCCTCCAAGGTTGGGCTAATTAAAATTGTAGGAGATGGAGGCAGCTGAGTGATACTATCATTTATCTGATAATATGTATAGCAGTGTATTAGCTCCGTGTTAGTTCCATCCCCCTCATCACATATACTCAAGCACTAAAACAGGGTCTTTCCTTTGGGGTCCATTCTGCTGTGTGTTGTGATCACATGTTTGTACTCAGCCATACCTTTCCTATTATCGCTCATGTCAGATTGTGTTGCTATGGAGAAAAGATGTTAGCCACCAAAGCAGCTCAATGTATAATCTTTTAGCCAGTGTATAGGAGAGTCAGTAATAGCATATAAAGAATCTGTGGGAATTGCAGGGCTGGGAAGAAGAAGTAAGAAGCTGAAGCTGCTTTTACATCAGCAGTGAGAGGCAGGCAGGGGGTATACAAATGATGTGAAATCAACATGTAGGTTCAAAATGTAATGATGTAGTTTTCAGAATAAAAAAAAAATCAGCTGTCTAAGGTTTTGCAAATTTGATTTTTAGACACCAAGGAAGTGAAAGTAGACATATTCCAGTATTCCGCAATATCCTTGTTTTCATAAAAGTAATTAGTATTAGTACTGTAGTTAATTTGTATAATTGAGATGTAAAAAACCTTTCCATCCTCAGATCTTAAGCACTTCATAAATATTCCTCCACCAAACACCCCTATGAGGCAAATAGGTAGGTAGGGGACTTATTAATATGGCATAGGTATTACTACACCTATTTTACAGAAACAAAGAGACAGCGATGGTTAGTGGTATGCCTACATCCAGGAAAAGCCAGAAATGGAACTAAGATCTTTCGAGCTGTGAACATCATGCAGTGCTTTCTCTTTGTGTCATACATGCTACACCATATGTTTCCTAAAAAAGGACCATTGTATAATCTTTTATTAGGAATATCAGGTTCATAAAGATATTTAAAAGAAAACCAGTCATTTGTAAATGAATGATTACTGCCTACAGAATTGTATTGACTACATATATTATTGGTTTTTTTTCTCCTTGATGTAATGGCCAAGGTTTTCACAAGTGAGTAGTGATTTAAGGTGCTTAAAACAGTGGGTGCCTGGAACCTTCTGAAAAACAGGTCCATGAAAGTGTCTTCTTTGAGCGTCCAGAATCAATAATCAACCATTAAAATCTACTACTCATAATTACGTAAAAATGGGTCTGTCTTGAAACAGGTGTGGAAAACTATGGGAAAAAAAACCTTTTGGAATAATTTATACTACTTTGCACCAGAATTTTGGTCCTTTTGGCATGAAAGGGATGTAAAGCTTTCCTAACTGGGCAGCTGTCTGACCTAGGCTATTTAATAAAGTCATTGCAGTCAGATCAGCATCCACTGCTAGATATCATAGGAGGCATAACAGGGACATGAACAGCTGGGTGGGTGAAAGAAGTGCTATTGTACTCCTGGCTAGGTAGCAAACTCTTTGGGGCAGCTAACAGCTAATGCATGCTACAGTTCTCTTTAACTGACTTTATCTTATGCCTGGGCCAAACCTGGCCTCTGGCTGACTCCAGGAGCAAGGGTGTCTCCTCTACTAAGCACAGCATATCTGGATTTGTATGTATTTGCTTTATTTCTCCTCCTATGTTCTTTGTTCCTGAGGACTTTTGAATGACAGCAGCAGCTTTGTTGCCTAAATATTCAAACTCCCATCGTTTATACCCCATCTGGAGTCCCAATCCCCGGCTTGTGACTTCACTATTTGATGACATGGAAATGGCTATGATGTTATCCCATTTAGGGGATTGTGATTTCAGGGAAGAACAGGCAAGTTTTCAAGTAGCAAGAGCTAGTGCATTTTTACAAAACAAAATTGTCATCTAAAAGTCTTTCCTAATGAAGAACCAGGGATGAGAATTACAGAAGATATTTGACATGGCAGGGGGACGGTTTCTCAGTTGAATGCCTCCTGGAAAACTCTGGAAGTGTCAGAGGCTCTGGAAGGAGCTGAATTGACAGCTCTGCTAATTGAAGCTCTTTGTTGACAGACCAGGTTTAGCACAGGCAATGGCAGTGCAAGCATCCCCATGATGCAGAGGTGGATTAGATCATCCAGTCCATCTCCTCTCCTTTCATTTGTCTGATACTGTGATTAACAGTCTTTCCTTAGCCATCTGACAGCTGCATGAAAAAACATCCCCAGAGGCAAGGAGAGGACAGATTTTCAGCAAGAGCACATTCTCCAATCTACTGGGTAAGGGGCTGAAAGGTCCCAAAGTGCTCATGTAGAGGTCTCTGTTTTTATCACTGTTTTGGGGAAACAGTCCATCAGAAAAGGGTTCAAGGAAAAAGCGACTACATGTCATCAGTTTATTTGCTTCAGGGTGACCTCTTGGCTGGCAACTCTTTTCTTTTTAGAGCAGCCAGGTTGTTTCATGTTATGTACCTCAGTGTTGTGTCAAACAATGGGAAAAATTAATATCTATAGGCCAAAGAGGTCAGCATTTTCACTGTGGCTTGGAAGAAAGAAGATCAGAAGCTGGCATACTAGAAAGGGTGCATGAAAATGGGAGAACAGGTCATATACCAGCAATAAGACACACACCCTCCAGCTTTCTGATGTTGATAAATGAGAAAGACAAAACTCTTGCCTTGAGCAGTTTCCTGGTGGTACTTCCAGCAAAAACAGGGGTATTGCTACTCTGCAACCCCTTCATTTCCTAACACTGACAGACATGAACAGAAAAAATGTGCTCCCAGGTACAGAAGTCTGGGACCTACTGGCGTAGTGGCAATGCACTGACAGCGAAAGTACCTTGTGTTGCTACCATGTTATCCTTCTGAGGAGGCATGGAGTAGTGTTGACGAACTCTGGGAGGATAAGTGCAACGGGAACTTTCAAAAAAAGATTCAGTGCTGAGGACCAAATAGGCACTGGGGAGAAGTTCAGATGATAATAGAGAATCCCAGGGGAAGCTGCCTACAGGAGTACAAATAAGAAGCCAAGATGCCCTTCTGTGAGTAAGAAGAGTCTTTCTGCTGTTCCAGTTGTTCCCTGACACAGACACTGAAGACTCACCTTGATACCAAACACACCCCTTGGCATCAAAGAACTTCTGTCATTTTTCCTTTTGTACTGCTGCTTGATAGGGGATGAGACTGGCATGCATTTGGCATCACTCACCCATTACTTTTCTTTAATTTACTTTTCAGGCTGTGTGTGTCAGCCTCTTGGCATAACCCGGATAAGTGACAGGAAAGGTTGAGCAAACAAAGCAGGCCTTTCTCTGGATCGATAGAGATCAATCTGTTCATTTTGCCTGAACAACAAAACATAACAGCAGTGAAAGTACATTTGATGCCGTCAGCTAGTGGACAGTTCCCCAAACTAGGGTACCAGGTGACACATGGCATCTTGGAGAACTGTTGCTGGAAGCCCATTCCCAAGAGCCTTGGAAAGCTACCAGTATAGTGCCATACATGGAGTACTCTTTTTTTCACTAGCACACAGAACATACTCATACCCAGTTGTGTTTCTGTTGTGCTGAGTTCTCATTAGAATATTATACCAAGGCATAGTTTCATTATTTTGTTATTAACTTATGGACTGCAACATCTCTTTGGTAATACCATACAGGGACATGAGGGTGCTGGTATACTTGTGCCTTGATAGACCAAAGCATCTGTTTCAAAGTTGTTTGGGCTGGGAAAGGAGACGGGAATGCACTTTTGTCCTGATCAACATCCGGTACACTAATTTGTACCAAGGCACAAAACAGCTGTTGCCATTTGCCAATAATATATCACATCTAGTGCACTGATTGATACTGGAGCATGGGGATGCTGGCTAGTACACTTACGTGCCATCACACAATGTGATCAATTCAATAGGAGATAGGGTGCTATGCTAATGAACCTCACATTCAGTGTACTGTTTCATGGCAAGATGTCCATACCATTTATGGACAAAAAGGACATGGTTATAGTTCCTGTGCATGTTACCAGTAATCATGTACAAGCAAAGGGAGATTTTTGTACCCAGGATCACACAAATGAGTGTACCAATATGTTACTTATAACCAGATGGACCTATAAAACTGCTTCCAAACACTGTATTTGCAAGCAAGTAGTTATACTGGTGGTTCAATAATCACTTAGAGCATTGAGCTATAAAAATATACAATATTATGTATATTAGGGACATGATAGTCCTCCTAGCTGTAGTCTATACCGCTCACATACAGTAATGCCTCAGAAGAAACATGAAAGGGGCACCCAGGAGCTTGCAACCAAAGTGGGATATTACTGCTAGAAAGTGTCATGACTACCATTAGTTCTTTTACTTTACAAAGGAATGAAAAGTGATTTTCTATTGTCTTGAAGTCAGTTGTTTTGTTTCTTCTGCTGCTACCTCAGTAAAACCAAATGAGGCATGGTTGGGTGAGAACATCTTGGGGGTTTCTAAAGCGAATAAATTGACACTAGCGCTCTCATGATGAAATGAGCTTTCTTTTCATTTAAGAAATGTGAAACAATTAATGTAGTGCTTCGTGACAGCAAAGGACAGATAGCACTGAGCAGAAATAACAAAGTGCAGGCAAATATTGGGCAAGCTTCTCAGACATAGCCATGCCAGTGCATTTAATCACAATGTACAAACAGTTGTGCTAGCCATAGTCCCCTGGAACAAGCTAGGAGTGCTAAAACTTGTACTGACCAGTAATTTTTGTTATTATTTGGATTTACATCACACTCCATCCAGAAACACTCAGAATGGCTTATAATAAATGACAACAACAGCAAACACCCCAAATGACACCCCAAAACTAGAAAACATCACACCGTCCACACCCACTTCCCTGCCTGTCACCCTGACGAGCAAACACTCTGACAAATCTCAGCCCCCACAGGAGGCTCTTACATAAATTGGGGCTCACTGGTAAGACCAATGGACTCTTGTCATTAGTTAACTAAGACTTTGGAGGAGGTAGCCTAGAATCAGCAGTTCTAGATTTATGCAACTCAGGATTTTCTCAGCTGCCTGGCTAGTGATGCAGAGGGCTTTATTGTCACTATGCATTTGGCATTGGGTTGTTCGAAGTGAAAGGCTCAAATGCTATAACCCATCGTGTGCATCAGTTTTCAGCCTATCCTACCTTCCAGCCTCTTCCATGGAAGTTCTGCAAGAGAGGGAGAGATTGTGGCTGAATGAGGAGCGAGAACAGTGGGACAGGGAGAGGGGTATATTAAGTGGAGCAGTGATACACAGAGTGTATAGGAAATTGTGTAAAATTATGATTATGTAACTGAACTGGACAAAATCCCAGCATCTTGGGGGCACATTTTAACAAATCCGCACTGGACAGAACCAGCCTCCTGTGAAATATTAGCTGGCGTAGCTGCCCCATTCCAGCAAAGATTCTTTAAGGCAGTTTAAATGTGATTACCGCTCCCTTTCCTCCAGGGAAACAGTGTGGGGCAGGCTGGGGGGAAAATGGCAGACCACAGAAGGAAAGAGAAAGAGAGCGAGAGAGAACATAAGAGATAAGATTCAGAGTGTATTCAGTACTGACTATTACATGGTCAGTTGTTATTATTATTTTTGGTAATGGGGAAAGTTATTTTTAGGTTTCCAAATCTGTACATGAAAATTATCTTCCAATGTTCCAGCCTTCATCCTGTATTAAAAACCTCAGCTGGGATAGCACATTTATAACATTTTTATGATTTTTCCCCTCTTCTTTTCTTCCTTTTTCTTCAGTTCCCCCCTCCCCTCCACCAGAAAACTGGCTGATTTTCCTGGCCAGATAACAAGCCAGAAACATTTAGTGTGTTCTGTTTGTCCCTTCTAGCAGTCCAATGCAGGTAGGTTAAAGAGAGACTCGGTACAGAGCACACCTACTGCTATTCAAAGAAGGGGCTGACAAAGCAGACTTGTCCTCTTGCAAATGCACCAGGTTCAAAGTGGGCACCCTACAGATAGTGTCCTCTGATTGATTTTCAGAACAGTTTGCAGAGATTTAGCTATCTGATTACTGCTAACATTAATATTTATCCCAGGGCTCTCCTTTGAAGAATACTCATTTGCCTAACCAAATCTTGAGGACAGAGGAAGGTTTGAGTGGCAGGGAACAAATTGGCAACCACCTGGGCAGCTCTCTTGTACATCCTTTTGTTCATGGTGTTCATCTTAGTTACTGGCTTCATTCAAATCACACCGTTTTGGTGTCCCATTGATTTTGACTGGAAGGAGAAGAAGGATGGTCTCTTTCTGTGTCTTTGAACTCTTCTGCTTCAAGAGCAAAGTGAATATTTGACATATTGCAAATTAAAGTTTCAAAGGGGGCTCAGTATTCAGTACTTTGCATCTCTGGTTGCCTAGGCAAAATCAGTGACTGCCTAGAAAAGAGTTGGCCTCCATGACCTTTAGGCAGCAGCAGTATTTAAGACCTTTAGGCAGCAGCAGTGTTAGTAGTACTAACATCTCAGGCTTGAGAGAGCCTGAGATGTTAGTACTAAAAGAAGGAATGTTGTATCTGGAAAATAGTTTTGTCCTATAATAATTTTTTTAATATATACATTTTCTAAATGATCTGTAATTTGGGGTACCCCAGTCTCTGGATCCTCAATTTAAGACACATCTAAAGGGCCCTGATTTTCAGGGAAAGAATGCTGAACATTTCTCAGTACACGTTGTACATGAGGTTATCAGAGTCTAGCTTTTTGGTTGGGGAGGTACTTTTCAGTAGTTTCCTGTAACAGGAAGTTGCATGATAAATGGATTTTTTTTTAATTAATTTCCTTATACCTGCTTTTTCTCTGTCATAGGACTTTGCAGTCCACAATGAAAATATCAGTTTGTCTTATGAAAGTTGGTACAGTTAAGTGACAACTGCTCACTAGTTTGTTTATACAGGAGTGTCTTCTCACTGGGGCGAAAACCTTTAGCCCAGGGGTGCTAACTCCTGACTGGCAGTGCCGTGTCATCCAGCCCATGGGTCTCCCAATAGGTCCAAAATTTGGCAGTAGGGGGGTTGATGGCAATTGACAATGCCACCAATTCCCTGCTGCAAAAATTCCAAGCCCCACATGACTGGATTGGCTTTGGATGGGCCAACCCTGGATGGAGGGGTCAGCTCCTGACACTGCAATTGAATCAGGGCCCAATTCAGCCACTTGGCAATGGGCCAGCTGGAGCCCTGTCAGACCAGGCCATTTTCACACAGCTGGATCAGGTCCTGGCTGGGCCATTCCTATGCAGCTGTATCAGGCCCTGGTGCTGTGTGGCTCATCAAGCCCCAGATGGTCCAGCACCATGTGCTGGATTGGGCCCATGGATCAGATCTGGCCTGTGGACAAACCTGGTACCACTCATTCACCACAGGCCAAAAAGGTTGTGCACCACTGCTTTAGCCAAATAGAAACACTATGAGAATGCTGTTAACTGTATTTATATTAAATGGTAAATTTTTTTGGTTGTTCATAGTTTGATTTTTTTATTTGTAATTAATTTCTTGCACACATCCAGTAGCTATAATGCTGATGGGAAGCACCAGCATAGCAATAGCTCTGGAAATAGAACTCAGAACGAGATTTTTGAAAATCACTTGAATGATTTAGGATCCCTAGTCCTATTGAGAGCTGGCAAGGCATTTTAGAAAATCCCGCCCTTACCCCACAAAGTGCATAGCAGAACTTGAGAACTACCCCTGTAATCTGCTCTGTTGCTATGTTTGCAATGTGTATTAGAGAGCCCTGTCACTAGGGTGGATATAAGGTTACAGTTTAACAACCTGTTCAAAGCTCAGTGTTTTGAAAAAAGGGAATCTGTCAAAAATGGTTCATCTCATTTGGTGCTCAATAAAATAATGGACTCACAGCACTAGCTTGAACTGCACTGTGAAGAGAAGGGCATTACCTGGACAAAGTAAATACTCTCCCTCCAAAACATTTTTTTTTACATTTTCTTCACCTTCCTTCCTTAATTCATTAACTCTATGCTCTTTCCAATTGAATGATGAAATATGCAGCAGTCCTACTCCCAGCCTCTGTTTCCCTGTCTGCAGCTCTTTGCAGATGTTCTTCTATATGAGAACAGCTAGGACAGATTGTCCTAAGGCTCCTGGCTTTGGGGTCCTTTGCAGAGTGGGAGCAGGGGATGCATTCATTAGCCATTTAAGGACTGGGTCCTTAGGGAATAAGGGAACTAAGTTCTCCCCTGACTTGAGTGAAGTGGCAGACTGGTTTCTCCTGAGCACTGTGAAGGGAAGAAACATTCCTGTAGCCTACCTCCCAGTACCAGCTCTTCAGACTTCAAGCTAGAACCAGGCTGACGGGTACCAGCAAGGAGAGAGGCAGATTTCAGTCTTCCATCCAACCCCACAGTAGCCAAAATATCTCTTTTCTTCATGTACTACAGAAGCAGCTTTCAGGGGGATGGCATGCTCTCACTGGAATTGGTGGAAGATACAGGAGGAGAGTACCATTGGCAGCATCTACCACAGAATGGGAGGATGTATCTGCATCTCTGTATGACAGAGGCTGCCTTAGTAACTACTAGAGAGAGGTAGCAGTTAGCCTTGTTAGTCTGAAATCAGGCAGAAGGCAGAGTAGATTTGCACCTTATATACTAAGTAAATTAGAGCTGCATAAACTTTTGTAAGCAGATGCTTTTGAAAGCTTATGCATCTCTGATTTAGCGAGTAGCAACCAACTCAAACTCAGCCCCAGAGAGGGCTGGAAATGTTATCAAGGAGAGCTAACCTTAGCACATTTTCTTTGCCTCCTTTCCACCCTCTTAGCCTCTAAAATACAATCTCCTTTTGTCCATTGTAATGAAACTTGCAGGCACAAAACTATTTGAGGATTTTAGGGAGCATTAGGGATGTTTGAGTTTTAAGATAGATCTCAAACAGAACTAATTGAGAATAAATGCAAAGTCTCATTTGTACAAGAATCTGCAGGATTTGCAAGTACAATGAACATCCATGAAAGCTTTCCGGGATCAGCTTAGGCATTTGAAAATATGGGCCTCAAGATGTCATTGTTTTCGCACATGAAAATGTAGTTCTTGAGTGGTGCTTCTTTTCACAGTCTTGGCTGGCAGAGGGTCTTACTGAGGTCCAGAGCAGTTTGGCATCCCAGGACTGGAACAGAATAGGGCACTAAAGAACAGGATGAAAGATGTCCAGTGTTCCTTTGCAGATAAGGATGGAAACACCAAAGAGCTGTGGAAGGGAGAGGAATGAAACTTATATTCAGGCCTCCATGGGTATGCAGGACTAGAATAACAGGGGACGACACAGCTTGGAAGTGAGATGAATTGGCAGGGTTGTGTATTTGGAAGGAAACTGTGCTCAGCCGCTGCCCTTCTCTCTACCCTGCAGTTCAGGCTAGTACTGTGAATCCATAATTTCTGTGAAGAGCAAACAGCTAGGCCATAGTAATTAAACAAACAAACATCCTTTACAAAATACAAAGACCCCCAAACAGACTCTGAAAGCTGCCAGAAAAGACACAATAATGAGAAACCACAATAATTTCTGTAAACAGTTGCTGCGGGTGTGCTGAAGGAATCCATTCCTCAGTCTCAGCCTTTGTGGTATTTAATTTCACCCAGGTCCCTTGCTCCACCAGCCAGGCTCCAGCACTATGTCCACTGATGGCTGACTTTTAATCCTCAGGGGCCTATGAATATTCTTCTACTGAATATCTCTGCTCCAGGCACCGCCAAGACAGACTGATTTGGAAGCTTGCTGTGGAGGTGTGATGATTTTTAGGCTATAATCTTTTATATGACTGAAGCATCTCCATACTTCAGCTCCCTGAGTGGACCTGTCTGTCTGTCTTTCTCTTTTTTTCTCTCATCCTCTCTCACATGCTCATGCATTCCCACCCCCATCTTAAGTTCCTGGACTCCATCTCCTAGTATGATCAGGCCTCTTCTGCTTTATAAGAGCAGCACCCAGGTGTTAAGATACACCATCATCCAATGGAATTCCAGAAGCCTTCAATATTGTAGCATCACAACATCCTAATAAAGGAAGAACAAACCAAATAAAAGGTTGGATTGTGGTTGCCTTTCAAATTATTTTGTGGATTTGCAATACTTGTCTTACTTTATGCATAAAGATGCATTACGGATACCAAGTACACCCCTGAAACATGGAAGACACTGAATTTTAGATGATTTGGGATTTTAAACTTCATTGCAGAACAACAAAAAAGTTTTTTTTTTACCTCCCTGCCTGCCATCTGACACCCCCAGGGAAGGAATTCTACCTGATCAGCATATCAAAGAACTACTCAACACAGCTCACAAAGACACTCTCTTGGACCCAGAGGGACAGCTTTCCATCTTCTGCTCCCTCTGCGCAAAAATGAAGTTTATTTCCTACCTACGGGGACTTTTTACCATCTTGTACCATCTACAATTTTCCCAGAGCCTGATGAAGGGACTTTGATCCCAAAAGCTTGCAGAAAAGGACAGTTTTCTTGCCATTTTCCAGTTGGTCTCATAAAAGGTATCATTTTGGAACCACGAGTTCTAGTTTTTTGTATTAACTCTACATACAACTTTTGACATGAGCTTACCTCAAAATGCAATAAGGGGGAGGTTATCTTCGTGACTGGGTTACTTTTTGTTATCTAGTGGTTTCAGTTCCTAATAGTTCTACTAGTTCAGGGGTCAAGAACATTTTTGGGCAGAGTGCCTAAAAACACCCACAACTTTGACTTGTATGTTGTTGGTGTTCCAGGAACAGGTGGCAGGGGAACGGTAGGGGCCCAATCCTTGTTGTAGCAGCACAACTCCAGCCACTTCCATGCCGTCTGCCCTGAGGTGCACGTGCCACACTGTCACGTGCGCCAGGGGTTGCCTACCCCTATATTAGTTTTACAGTATAGATTCCTTAGTTACATTTTACTTACAAAAGCCAAAACAATAACTTCACTCCAATTACATTTTACAGTATAAAATACAGTTATTGCATAAAGTCAGCATCATGAACTGCCCAAAATACTGCACTGACAATGAATCTTTCAGTTGATAGCATTTTTGTTTTGGTATACTACATTTGGTGGTTTATAGGTTGCATAAAAATATTGATGAGAAGGAGGAAATTTGCATATTACTGTTATACACCATAACCAAATCATCCCCCTTTTACAGAAAAAAAAACCTGTGAAAGCATATAGATAAAGTTAAAAATATTTCCACATGTAACAAATTGGAAGGTCTCAGCTGGAGCTGAGTATTAATCCTTGTAAACTTCTAAATCCCATACTAGACAATTAATTCTTAATTAAAACCTTAGCTCAGCTTGTAAAAACTGAAATCAACAACTTTTTCGATCCTTTCTCATTTTCAGTAACATAAACATGCATACTTTAATGTAAAATAAAGGATGTGTACTGTGCTCTGTAAATTAAGAGCATAGTTATGAGACGATAGTTACCAGTATTGTTTCATGTTTACTGTGGATCCTGTTTGCTGCAGGGTTGGGGGCATGATAGCAAAAGCCACATGGATGTCCTCTGGATCCAGCTGTCACTGCTCCTGCCTGCAAATTTGTGGGACTGTCCCTGGATGCAGAAGGGCCAACATGACTTGTGTATGTCTAATTTAGTACATCGCTGGGTAGTTGCCAGCAGGATTCGTGATTATTCTTGGCCAGAATTTAAAGCTGCCCATCCTTCATAGAATTCTTGGGAAAGAGGTGACACAGTTCTGCAACCTGTCCTCTACTAGAGATGACTCCTACGCTCCAATCTAAATATTCAAGAAGCCTTGGTGTGAGTTGGGGTAGTGATGTTTATCATGCAGCACCTTCTTATGGTGGTGGGAGTCATCTTAGTGGCATTAGGCATCATACTTCATTAAATGCAGCATTAGGATTCCTGTGTGGAAGCCTCTTGGTAGAAACCTAGCTGTCAGTAAGCTTTGCTTTGTCTCTGTGTCCCCTTTCTCTCTTGCAGAGAACCAGAGGGAATCTGATTGCATCTAGTCTGAAGGGTACAGAAGGAGAGAGGTTTCTGTGGCTGATGTAATTTCCATGATAATTAGTTCCCATCTCTACCATCTTAACTGGTTATCTTATTCCAGTAAAAAGAACAATATGCACTTTCCCTGGTTATAGAGAACTTAAACCTTACATTCAGAGAGATTGCAGATCAGAGTGATGTCTCACATGGGATAGGAAAGGGAGGGAGGAAAATGTCAAGGGTCAAGAGCATTTTGAGGGCCAGTGTACTCCATCGATGGCATGGCATGAACATTTGTAATTTTCTGAGCCAAACATTTATTTTGGACCTTTATTTGCACCTTATTAGATCTCATTGTCTAACCCCACACACTAGATTTGTGATGGCATTAGACTGTTCAGCCCTGGAGGAAACAGGTGTCTCTCTCATAGAAACTATTTTGGCCCCTTTTGAATAACGGCATTTCTGCTTCAGGGGACTATAATCATGCTGTGTTTGGGAGGCAAAGGACTGGACAGTGTATATTTGAGACTGTTAGCTGTAGCCCTGCAGGGGACAGTCAGAAGTTTTCTTGGCTCAAGAATCTGAATAGATATTTACCAGACTTGGCACTAGGGAGCTCCTCAGCTGATTGCTGTTAATTTAATTATTGGAGCTTTTGTTAACCCTTTGGTGCCAGGAGGCAGAATTTCTTTTGTCACTGACAACTAATGAAGAATTAATGAGAAATGAGAGGCAATAGCTGTTGGCCTGGAAAGTCCCTGGGGATTAATTTGTAATTAGAGGCTTCTTCAGGATACTTGGTTTAAAGACTGACTTCTTGCATGCAATATCAAAGGTATTGTGTTTGGAATCAGTGAAGTGTCTGGAGATGAGTTTAGAAAGATAACTGCTTTATCCACAGAGCTTAGCTCTGTTGCACGCGCGGGGGAGCTGGAGTGTTCTCAAAAGCAGCTGGGACCATTTTCCATTAGTTCATGCAGAACTCTGTTCTCCCAAGTTCCTCCAGCTGTAATATCATTTGTCATCCAATAAAATACCAGGCAGAGGCATTACACCATCAGAACAAGCTGTCATTGGTTGTTTAGTGATCTTGAGGGCAGGACATTATTGCCTAGCAACGCCTGAGAGCTTTCATGTATGTTATATGATGGCACAAAAAACTTCTTCGGAGGGTTTGCTCCCATCTTTCTCTTTTGTCAAGATTCCTCTCTCTGTCCCACAGGCACGTGAATACAAGCACTCATGCTATTGTGAAAGGATCCCCATGATGCTTTCAGGTTACACAGACTGTTGTTCTTCAGCCCACACACAGTGCAGCTGACACTGTGGCATCTTACACCCATGCAGATAGGGGGGTGAGAGCTCCACTGTGACTGCCTGTGCTCGGTGACTAGCCTACCTTTCTGCATCCCATTGCTATAGGTATAGGTATAGGAATTTCTGAGATAATGGACTGAATTGAAGTTTTGTAATATTCAAAACCCTTTTGGGTACGGCAGTCTCCTCTTCCCATTCACGAGAGGATTCATCTGTGTCCAGTAACTTTTGCTTGGATTGGGAGGCATTTCCTATCTCCAAAATCTGCCTATATGGGCACATACTATCTTGCCAAAAAACTCCTCTCACTTTGCCTATATCTTGGTTTTGGGTGTTGATATCTAGTAGAAGAAGCTTAAGTGGGTTCTGCTGACTCACAGAGGGTGGCGATCCCATTGATTGCTTTTCTCCAATCCAGATGGAAGGGAAGTGAGAAATGACTCTCTGAGGAAAAGAGGACCCAATGTGCAGGCTGATCTGTCCTGAAGTCGAAACCTAGAAATGGCCAGGCTGGAGGAGAAGCCTTGAGCTGAATTTCATTTGACTTTATTATTTTATTAACAAAGTTAAACTCCAGGAGGGAGATGGGGCTTGATTGTACAGTATGTGGACATTGTTTCAAGCAGGTTGAAAAAGATACTTGCTTACACAACAGCTCACCATCTGAGTTGAACTGTAAGGTATAATATAATTATATAATGGGTCTCTTCTGTGAGCTTCATGCAAATGAGAGGTATATCAAAATCCTAGCATTTTAAGTCCCCTTTGAATGGGACTGGGTTGGTGGATCCAGGCATGGGCATGCCTACCCAGTTGGAACTGGGACACCTAAAACCATAGTATGCATCCTTTGTTTTGCATAAAAGTATGGATGGTTATGTTACTGAAAATGCAGAAGGGTCCAAAAAAGTTGATTTCAGTTTTTACAGTCTGAGCTAAGGTTTTAATTAAGAATCAATTGTCTAGTACGGGATTTAGGAATGTACAAGGATTAATACTCAGCCCTCTTGTTCTGGGAAGGGAGAGGGAAGGAAAAAAAAAAGATTTTTCCTGAGCTATGTCTGAGTGTAGGCTGCATGAAGCAGGGACAGAGTCTACTCTTCAGCATCACTTATTCTGTCCTTGCAAGCTCTGCAGCCAAAGCTGCTCGTCAAAAGCTGCTGCCAGTTTATTAGTGGCTGTGACAGGGTTAAAGCTTTAGCTGCAGAGCTTGCAAGGAGAGAGTTAGTAATGCTGAGGAGAGGTCCCTGCATGGACCCAGCCTTTGACAGCCATTCCAGTATCCCCACACCTTGCCCCCAGCATGGAAATCAGCTTCCTCCCTTAAAAAACTCAGTCCAATTTTGGGCTAATTTTTGGGAAAGAGGTGAATGTGGTATGTGAGGAGATAAAGTAGATTGGCTAATTCAGGGCCATCTAACAAAATATCTGTGAATATATTATAATATTATGTAAGACAAGTTCCCTCCACCAGCCACTGAGGCCTTAAATGGTATTGGAACTCATGGGAAAGAAAGCAAGAAGCCTTAGAATCAGATGGATCCATGCCCAGTGTTTCACTAGATCTTTACCAGCACACTTACTTACGTATTACAGTCAGGTTGCCTTGCACAGGCAGAGGGGACTTGTTTGTATTTTTAACATTTTAGGGATGAAGGGATGGAAACTATTGCTGTCTGTGTTCCTAACATGAACTATATAGAGCAGAGACCCTCACTCTTGACCCACCCCCTCATGGCTGGAAGACATCTGTGCCTTGGGTGCAGCTGCTCCTCCTTTCACTTTATTCTACATGTTTTTTCTTTGCAAAGCATGTATTTCTTTTTAGTACAAAGCTGGGATTCCTCCCACTGTGACTTTAATACTGCCTGCTGTGACTTCTCAGCCAAAGCTAATGTACTGTTGTTGAATGTCAGTGAGAAAGCAAGTGAGCGAGCGTGGAAGTTTTAGCAGGGTGATATTTTCACTTTGAACCAGATACGATTAGCAGACATCTGAGAAGCAAATAGATTTTAACAACCACCCCCTATTTTTTGTAGGCTGTAGACCAACCTTGTAGCTTTTGGAAGAAAGCTTGGTAATGCCCATTACCTGCAAAATTAATGTGGAGGAACGTAATCAACTTGTAGCTTCTTTAGAAGGGTCCATCAGAATAGTTGGACTATGACTTTGTCTATACACATACATTGCAAAGGAGGAAAATAATTCAGTGATAAATCCAAGATAGATTAGGAATTAAATGAGCAAGTGGGAGACCAGACCCAATGAGGGAGTGCCTATTTGGTGGCTTCCCAGACAACTCTTAAGTTAGTTTGCCAATGGGAAACTGAGCATATCTCCTCAGTTTTTACTAGACACCAAGTCAGTAATAATTGAAAGCTCTTCTTATAATATGATGCCTATTTGGTGGCTTCTGGAAAATGATGTGTCGGTGTGAATCTATCTTATAACAGAGACATGTCCACATTATGATTAATGACAACAGATATCTTCATGAGCAATCCCAGCAAATAGAGCAAGATGACTGAATAGGCATGGAGACTAACATATTCTCCTAGCTGTATGAGTCAGGCTAAGGCATGTATGTGTGAGAAAGTGTTTGCTGCTGCTGACTGTGCTGTACCTATTTTGTGGATAAATAAGACTTTTGCCTCCAGGGCTTTCAATCTGGCAACTTTCACTAGCACTACATTAACAAGGAGAGGGAAGAAGAAAACAATTATCAATTAATGTATGAGGAGAGAAAGACTCTACTGCCTCAGCTTCAGAATTCCCTATCTGAGTTAATTTTGTGTGAAATGCACTGCAGTAAATCTGTGCTTTCACCACTGATGGAGATTACATATTTTCTGTAAACAAAATCCTAATATTCATGGAAATCTGATACCAAGTCCTTGTTCTTGATTTTCTGCACAGATATTTCATGATGACATATGGTACGAAAGAACGTTAAAAGAAGTTGAAGATGCACAAAAAAATGAGTGTAGGATGTTTTTTCAGGCTCGTCCTGGCTTTTTGTTAAATCAAATTCATTTAATCAAGAAATAATCTAATTGCAAGATCTTCACACACAAACCTGTATTATAAAAGATAAGGTGCAAGATTTTTCTGTTTCATGCATCATTTCTGGTGGGAAGGGGTCTCCAAATAGAGCTTAGCTAACACTTGTTGGTGATACATACTGCTGAACAGAATTCACCTTGCTGTTCAATTTTACTTCTTAACAGACAGCTAACCTTGTTTATATCAGTAAAGCAAATGGCTATGATTTTAAGACATACAGGGAGAGGCTTGGATTGTATCTTTCTGAATGACTGTGACAAGCTGTGGATACTCCAAATATGTGTAACAGGTTGTGGTATGATTGGCAGCAGGGGCTTCCACCCTGGCACCTAGTCCCCTCCTGTGGTCCAATCTGCCTGCTGGCTCTTTCCCAGCCCCACCTTACCTCCAGTCTCTCACCTGCCAGGACTTTGATGTCATTGTACTTATTGTTGGGGGAGGCAGTCTCTTGCACCAGAAGTAACCACACTGGTTGTCTTGCCTGCCCAGCTATACCAGGCCAGCTCCCCACCTGCAGCATCTGCTCTCCCTTGAGTACTTCCCTTCTGAGGCTCTTGCAGGCTTCCGATCACCTGCCAAGGCTTCAGTTGTGACAGGCTTGGCCCTCTTTTTCTCTAGCCACACCATCAGCCTTGGTCCACTGTTTAAGACCTCAGCTCTCTGATATCAGCCCTGCCTTGGCAGCAGCCTCTCTTGGGGTACCAGTTTCACTACACCAGTCTCTGCCCCACTGGCTTGGGGCTAGATTTTGGCACCTATAGCAAGGGAGTACCACCCAGGTACTTAGCCTCCTTTATCCCTGTAGCCACAACCACATCCTCCAATCTCAGGTTCAAAATGGAACAAAAGCCACAAGCCATCTACTTCACAAACCTAAGTTTCCCTCCTTCCCTCAGGGTAAATGTTGCCTGCAGGTCCTACCTCCATCAGCCATGTCATGCTCAGCTCCCCTGGGTAGCTTGGGTGCCTGCTTGTCTATTTCTAGCAACTTGTCTCCCTGCTGCAAGCAGGGACTGCCCCTTGCATGGTCAGAGACTGGGTTTATGTCCCCAGGCCCAGCCTCCTTATGACCAAATCATCTGCATCCAGAGACCAGGTACAGCTAATTGTCTCACTAGTTGCCTGGCCTTTTTAGTCCTTGACTCAATCCACCTGGGCCACTACTGCTTGTCCTGGTCCTGGCTGTCCTAGTAACAGGAGCAGGGGTTCCCTGTTACACAGAGATGATTAGAAAGTGCTTTTCCCATGGAAAGCATTGATAAAAGGTGACATTCCCAATGACATTTTCAGAGGACAGTGTTTATATTTTGCTTAAAAACACAAAATTCCCATTATTTAAGCATCTCCCACCCCTGGCCCTGCAATTGTGGGGCCAGGGCTGGGAGATAAGGATCTCCCAGCCCCCGCTCATGATTGTGAAGCAGGGGTTGGGAGCTCCCTGCTCTTAGGGCAGAGGGACATTGTCCCTGTCTAGGCTCCTGTGACAGAGCCTGCCCCAGCAGCAGGGAGCTCCCAAGAGCAGGGAGCAGTCTCCCACCACCTGCTGGTTGGCTGACCGGGAGCACATTTGCTCCCAGTCAGCAGTCTGTGTATGTCATACTGTGCAGTAAGTAATCGGGAGTAAATTTACTCACAATTAGAGCAAATACTACGCAGTAAGCATCTGCACATGTAGACAGTAAGGCTTACTCCGCAGTAATTAGCTCTAATCTCGAGTAAAGTGTCTTATGTAAATGTCTCTTTTGTTTTTTGGTTTTGCTTCAATCTTAAACTGAATAATACAGCCCTGGGTCCCTAGTATATTAATAAATCTTCCTGTTTATTTTTAACTGGAGAAAAAATATGTGCTGTTTTATATATGATAATGAACCTCACTATCTGCACCCCCCTTTTCAAAATCCACCCATGCTGTTGCCCCCCCTGTCCCCCCCCAATTTTGTGGTGTCAAACTGTTTTTAGTCATGATTTTTCTGTGATTGAAGTCTCAGTGACCTGCATTGCATTTTCTGTGTAACCAGGTGATCCCATAATGCCTGGGAGCTTAGGTGGCCATAGGGCAGCCTTCTTAGCTGCACTTTGGATTCTCATTGCATGTGTACAGCGAGTGCAACTGTATAAGTGCAATAAGAATCCAAACTGTGTGTCGGGGCCAAAAATCGCACATGTGCAGGGACATAAATGTGACTTAGGCACATGTAGTTGAAATAGGATTTAGCATTTAGACTGTATAATGGTCTTGGGAGCCAAGGACTCCTGTGTTCTTACCTTGGTTCTAATAGCGAGTATTTCTGCGGCCTTTGCTGCATCGCTTAATTTTTCTTACTACATTTCTTCATTTTATGTTGGAGATAATAATACATACTTACCTCACGGGCTGGGGGCAGGGAGTGCTTGCAAGGATTAGTTAGTTACGGGTTGGGAAGTGTCAGATGTTATTAATAATGCAAGGCAGGAAATGTTCTGAAACAGAAACAAAATTCTTGCTTCTAGCTTCAAAGGAGATTTTCCCAAACAGCCGTAAAGACTCTGCTTTCTAACAAGATGGATTAGCTTATGTCTTGCAGCATTGAAGAAATACATGAAATCACATAAAAACGTGGCAGGGTTTGAAGCATCCTCCCAGGGCTGGGTCACTTGGCAAAGCTCAGCACAGCACTGCATGGGAGTAGAAGGCTCCCGCCCAGGAGAGGCACCTGCCAAGAGCTGCCCAGGTTGCTTTCTTAATTTAGTCTGTCAGGGTTTTGCTCAGAATAATTACTTACATCCTTCATTTTTAACACAGTCTCTCCTGGTAGAGCCATAGAAAGAGTGAGAGAGGAATAGACTTGTCTTTCTGTCAGTGAGGGGTGAGTAGAGATAAGGGGTGGGAGGGAGGACAGTGAAGGACAGTGGAGAAGCCTACAGGTGTAAGGAGTGAGATAGAAAGGGAGAGGAGGAGGAACAGAACAGCAAGGGACAAGACAGAAAAAACAGGGAGGGAGAGAAGGACAGCATATCAGTTGCAGAAACCGGAAATAAACAAAGAAAAGGCAGTGAAAAATGGAAAAAGAGAAGGATGAAAAGTCCAAGTTTGAGAGAAAGCAAGGGAGAGTGAAAGCTGGGGAGCAGAAAGGAAAGGAGTTTATTCTTTCCTTTTTATCTGACTGGTACTGAATGTGGTTAAGGACAGTCAGTCAGCAATGGTCCTGTCCTGCTCTTCATGCCAGCATCTGACTAGAATATGCAGCTGTGTTCTATGCCAAGAGGGCCTGTATCTCTCCTTCTTCATTTTTGCTTCTCTGCTATGCAGCTGGTAGTGCCATCACGTATTTAACATTCCATTGATACCAATGCTACCGCATTCTGGGAGCTGAGGTTCAAACACAGTCCTGTCCTTACCAAAGTGGGCACATGGAATTGTGGCCATCTAAGAGGTCCATTCTGTCTGGACGTGCTCCTGAAATGCTTGTGAGCAGTCGCCTGGCTAACAGAAAGCAAGCATCTACTTACATAACCCAAAGGCTTACGCACTGCCTATCACACCTTACATATTTGTGCAGCATCTTAGAGGTTTGAGGCCTAGGCTTATGCTTCCAACCTGTTTCCTTCAATACTGGCACCTTTGGGGACCTTTCTAAGCAACGTTTCATTCTGTTATCATGGTCTGCTGCAGTCCCACGCCCCACTGCACTCATTAACACTCTCTGCAGGCAGTAACATACGCTTCTCCGCTGTAGGTATTGCAGTGTTCTGCAGCTACGGTATTTGTTGCTGCTGTAACTAGGCAGTACGGGGCTTGAGGGCAGGGCCAGCTCCTGCTGAAATCAATGGTTAATTGCAAAGAGCTGCACACACAGCCTAGGTACAAACATTCAAAAAGCCTAAGGTGGAATTGACTTAAGTTATGTGGCTTTCTGTAAGCATAGTTTAGATCAGTAGTGAACAGAACACACATTTGCCCTGTGGTGGGGTGGGCCAATCTTAGACTGGATTCCAACATTTTTAAACCAATCTAAGTGTGCCAAACTTCTGTTTTGGGTATAGACTGATTTCACGTGCCGAACTTTTGTTCTGCTATGTGTATAGACCAGTTTCTGATCACTTACACCAGTAAAAGTGTCTGTGCCTGGCCCCAGTGCTCAGCCCTGGACAAGGAAATGCCATAGGCAGAGCCATAGCCATTGGCATTTTGACACCTGATACAGGTCGTGTACTGAACACCCACCTATGTGCTACACAATACAAAACACAGGCAACATATACTACATAAACTAGACAGTGTACTGTAGATACTATTTCAAAATGTCTACAAGAGTTAAACAGCAAATAAAGAAACATGATATATATCCATCGTCGGGTATGTCAGTAGTAAGTAGTTAAATATAAAACCATAAAAATCTCTCTACATGGTATCTTCTAGAAAACAGTTGGGATTTTCAGGGATTTTCAGCCTTTTTTAAAATTAAATTCTAAGTTTGACACTATATTGCACGTTTTGATTATCATCAAGAAGTTTACATCAAAAACTGCATTGCTTCACTTTCATATGGTAACTTAATGAAACAAAATATGAAAGATGAAATGCTTAGCATTTTATTTGAATATATAGCTCTGTTACAATCTCAATACTTCATTACATTAACAAAAATAAAATTATAACAATAGAAAAGAGCACAGTCCCTCAAACATGTTAGTATTGCACTATTCCAGTGCTTTATTACCCCCTAGTGAGAAAATTCTTCCTAATATCTAACCTAAACTTCCCTTGCTGCAACTTGAGACCATTGCTCCTTGTTCTGTCATCTGCCAACACTGAGAACAATCTAGCTCTGTCCTCTTTCAAAACCTGCTTCAGGTAGTTGAAGGCTGCTATTAAGTCCCTTCTCAGTCTCCTCTTCTCTAGACTAAATAAGCCTAGTTCCCTCAGCCTCTCCTCAGAAGTCATGTTTCCCAGCCCTGTCACCATTTTTCTTGCCCTCCGCTGGACTCTTCAATTTGTCCACATCCTTTCTGTAGTGGGGGACCCAAAACTGAACATAGTACTTCAGATGTGGCATCACCAGTGCTGAATAGAAGGGAATTATCACTTCCCTTGACCTATTGGCAACACACCTACCAATGCAGCCCAGTATACCATTAGCTTTCTTGGTAACAAGGGCACACTGCTGGCTCATATTCAGCTCATTGTCCACTGTAAAGCCCAGGTCCTTTTCTGCAGAGCTGCTGCCCAGCCAGTCATCCCTCAGCCTGTACTGGTGCATGAGATTGTTCTGTTGTAAGTGTAGGCTTTGCACTTGTCCTTATTGAACCTCATTCCTTTTAGCTCAATCCTCCAATTTGTCTAGGTCACTCTGAATCCTAGCCCTACCCTCCAGCATATCTACCACTTCTCTCAGCTTGGTGTCATCTGCAAACTTGCTGAGGGTGCACTCTATGCCATCTTCCAGGTCATTGATGAAGATACTAAACCCCTGGGGCACTCCACTTGATACCAGCTGCCAACTAGACATTGAGCCATTGATTACTACTTTCTGAGCCCGATGCTCCAGTCAGTGTTCTATCCACCTTACAGTCCATTCATCCAGCCCAGACTTCCTTAGCTTGCCTGGGAGAATGTTGTAGGAACCCGTACCAAAAGACTTGCTAAAATCAAGGTACACTACCTCCACTAGTCTCCCCACATCCAGTTATCTTACGTCCAGCGCCAGTTATCTCATTATAGAAGGCAATCAGGTTGGTCAGGCATGACTTGCCCTTGGTGAATCCATGCTGCCTGTTCCTAATCACCATTTTCTCCTGCAAGTGCTTAGAAATGGATTCCTTGGGGATCTGGTACATGATTTTTCTGGGGACTGAGGTGAGGCTGACTGGTCTGTAGTTCCCTAGATCTTCCTTTTTCCCTTTCTTAAATATGGTGATCAGGAGAGGTCCCGGATAACTGGAAAAGGGCAAACATAGTACCCATGAGTTTTCAAGCATGGTGGCCAATGTCTCTGCAGTCACATCAGCTAAGTCCCTCAGCACCCTTAGGTGCGTCCCATCTGGCCTCATGGCCTTGCACACATCCTGCTTTTCTAGGTAGTCCCAAACCCATTCTTTCACCACTGGGGGCTGCTGACCTCCTCCCCAAACTGTACTGCCCAGTGCAGTAGTCTGGGAGCTGACCTTGCCTGTGAAGACTGAGACAAAAATGGGATTGAGCATTTCAGCCTTTTCTGCATCCTCTGTCACAAGATTGCCTCTCCCATTCAGTAAGGGACCCACACTTTCCTTGATCCTCCTCCTGCTACCAACATACTTGTAGAAACCCTTCTTGTTACCCTTCACATCCCTTCCTAGCTGCAATGGTGCTTTGGCCTTCCTGACTTCATCCCTGCATGCCCAAGCAATGGTCTTATATTCTTCCCTAGTTATTTGTCCAAGTTTCCACTTCTTATAAGCTTCATTTTTGTGATTTAGTTTACTGAAGAGTTCCCTGCTAAGCCAAGCTGGCCTGCCACACTTGCTAGTTTCCTGCACATCAGGGTGGTTTGTTTCTGCACTCTTAGTAAGGCTTCCTTAAAGTACAGCCAGCTCTCTTGGACTCCTTTCCCCCTCAGACTGGCCTCTCAGGTGATCCAACCCATCAGTTCCCTGAGTGAGTTGAAATCTGCTTTTCTGAAGTCCAGGGTCTGCAGCTCTCCATCCTTCCTTTCCTCAGGATCCTGAACTCAATCATCTTGTGGTCACTGCTGCTCAAGTTGCCATCCACTACTACATTCCTCATCAATTCTTCCCTGTTTGTGAGCAGCAGGTCAAGCAGAGCATGGCCCTTAGTTGGCCACTTCAGCACTAGCACCAGGAAGTTGTCCCCAACACTCTACAAAAACTTCCTAGATTGCCTGTGCACTGCTGTATTGCCCTCCCAGCAAATGTCAGGGTGATTGAAGTCCCCCATGAGAACCAGGGCCTGTGATTGGGAAACTTTCACTAGCTGTTTAAAGAAAGCCTCATTCACGTCATCCTCCTGGTCTGGTGGTCTATAGGAGACACCCACCATGACATCACCTTTGTTGCTCTCCCCTCTTACTCTACCCCAGAAACTCAACAAGCCTATCTCCAGCTTCATACTGGAGCTCTGAGCAATCATATTGCTCTTTTACATAAAATGCAACTCTTCCTCCTTTTCTCTCCCTGTCCTTCCTGAACAGTTTGTACCCATCCACGACAGTGCTCCAGTCATGCAAGTTCCCACCAAGTCTCTCTTATTCCAATCATGTCATCGTTCTGTGACTGTGCAAGGACTTCCAATTCTTCCTGCTTGTTTCCCAAGCTCCGTGCATTCATGTACAGGCACCTGAGGTAACTAGTTGATTGCCCTGATTTCTCAGGAAGTATGAGAGCACCTCTTCTGTTTCCCTCTCCTGCTTGCTCTTCCTCTTCCCCACTTACCTCAGGGCTTTGGTCTCCATCCCCCGTATTTGGTCTCCCCCCTCCCATATTAACACAAAACAGCATATACAAAAAGTGTTTAAAAAGGTATTAAAATATTCCCAACTAAAATGGTGCTTTTGGTTTCAAATGCATAAACAATATCTAATTTATGAAAATGAGCCTTCTTCAAATTAAAAACAACATTTATTAAAACATTACCCCAAATTAATATATGTTCCAGAGTTTTTGAAAAAAACCTAAGATTAAAGACAACATTTCAAATTTTTCCAGGATTCTGAGGAAATCCTGGGACTTCTTGTTTAAATATTATTTTTTTAACCTTGAACATAGTAAACCTGTCAATTCGGGAAGTGTAGGTTAGCAATTTCACTGTGTTTTGCCCAATTGACAGGACTAAGAGCAGCTAAGTGTTCTGTGCCTTGGCACAGTACATACAGTCATGAGCAGTGGGTATGATACTAAGCTTCCATGTCTACTAATTGTCAACTTAATCATACATTGAGAAAATAAATTTAATATGGTACTTATTTGTGTGAGGGCACCAGGTGCTGGTGCACTACTAGCACTGCCCTTGCTATGGTACTGACCATAGGTAAATTGGCACTCCAACCCAAGTTAGAGCAGCTGTGGGAACTGCCCCAGTTTATGGTAATTACCCAGTGATGTCTGATCCACTTCAGTACTGCAGCTACTCCTGTTTCTGCCTCCATCACTCTCATTTGAGTCCCCAGTGTATTATTACTTATATTATACTTGTTCTGTGAGTAGAGGTCTCCATTTGGCTAATTTCTCTGTTGTTAAATCACTGCAAAAATATATATCACAGATTATTTCCTCTTAATGTCCAAATCTTAAAGAATTATTTTAAATATATATATGTTTAAAAGGTCAATGTCAGATATTTCATAAATATTCGGGCTGGAAGGGATCCTGGAGGATCATTGAGTCCAGCCCCCTGCCTAGGGGCAGGAAGTCAGCAGGGATCATAGGATCCCAGCAAGATAAACATCCAAAAGTGTCTTGAAATCATTCAAAGTGGGTGCTTGAACCATCTCTGGCAGCAGTCTATTCCAACCCTTGGGGGCTCGGACAGTAAAGAAGTTCTTCCTTATGTCCAGCCTGAAACGGTCACAGAGGAGTTTGTGACAGTTCGACCTTGTCATCCTTTGGGGTGCTCTGGTGAACTGATGTTCCCCCAGATCCTGGTGAACACCCCTAATAAACTTATAGGTGGACACCAGATCGCCCCTGAGCCTGAGCTTTTCCAGGCTGAAGAGTCCCATGGTGCTCAGCCTGTCGTCATAAGGTCTGTTATCCTGACCTCTGCTCATGTGCGTGGCTCTTCTCTGGACTCTCTCAAGCTTCTTCACATCCTTTTTGAATTGTGGAGCCCAAAACTGGGCACAGTACTCCAGCTGCGGCCTCGCCAAGGCCGAGTACAACAGGAGAATGACGTCCCGGGATTTGCTTGAGAAGCATCTACGGATGCAAGCCAGCGTTTTGCTCGCTTTACTAGCCACAGCATCACAGTGAAGGCTCATGTTCATCTTGTGGTCAGTCATGCCCCCTAAGTCCCTTTCATCTGTAGTGTTAACCAGTGTAGCACTGCCCAGCCTATAAGCATGCTACAGGTTTTTCCTCCCAAGGTGAAGAACCTTACATTTTTCAGTGTTGAACACCATCAGGTTCTCGTCCGCCTACTTCATGAACCTGTCAAGATCTGCCTGGATCACTCTCCTGTCTTCAGGTGTGGATGCTTTACCCCAGAGTTTGGTGTTGTCGGCGAACTTGGCCAGACCACTCCTGACACCATGGTCTACATCATTGATGAAGATGTTAAAAAGTAAGGGCCCTAGGACAGAGCCCTGAGGGACCCCGCTGGTCACAGGGCACCACGACGTTTGACTTCTGTCAACCACCACCCTCTGGGTCCTGCTGCGGAGCCAATTCCCCAGCCAGCGGTTCGTGGTGAGGTTGAGGCTGCAGTTAGCCAGTTTTGCCAAGTGGTGATCGTGGGATACCAGATTGAAGGCTTTTTTAAAGTCAGTATATATGACATCAATCTCTTCCCCCTTGTCCAGGTGATAGGTCACCTGGTCTTAAAAGGAAATGAGATTAGTCAAGCAAGACCTACCTGCAAAAAACCCGTGCTGGGTATCCCTCAGGATATTGCCGTCAGCTAGCCTATATAGGATGGCCACTTTGATAATCTTTTCCAAGACCTTCCCCAGAATAGAGATCAGGCTGATGGGTCTGTAGTTTGCCGGATCCATTTTCCTCCCTTTTTTTAAGATAGGCACCACATTGGCCTTCTTCCAATTGTCGGGGACTTCTCCAGAGCACCAGGAGTTCTCAAAGATCCATTCCAGGGGCTGAGCTATGATGCCTGCCAGCTCTTTGACTACCCTTGGGTGTAAACCGTCAGGGCTGGCTGACTTGAAGGTATCCAGCCCGTGAAGGTGTTCCTTTACAAGGTCAGCTTTGATGGATGGTAAGGAATCACCCTCACCCAGGCCTCCCTGTCCTGCAGTGGGCAGGGTTGTTCCATGGGACTGGTGAAAACTGATGCAAAGTACCCATTTAGCAAGTTTGCTTTTTCCTGGGCATTGGTTGTCAGTTGTTCCATCTGGTTTAACAGGGGTCCAATGTTGCCCTTGCTTTTCCTCCAGCTCCCCACATATCTAAAACAGGCTCAAATATATTTTCAGCTCAAATGGTGGTCAGCTTTAAAATAATTTTGTGCTAATGTAGAACCACTTCTAAATTCTGAAGCCCAAATTCAGGCCTTCAGGTATACAAGTGCTGTTCCCTTAAGGTCACTGAGAAGGTCAGACTTTTACTGGAGAGCAAAGCTTGCCCCCTCATATATTTTTTTAATATATATTTAAACTCAATTTCCATGAAAATGTTGAAAAAAACCACTCTTTTTGTTGGACCTACAGGAAAACAATGTTTAGTGCTTTTGCACTTCCTCGGCTGACTGTATATAGCAGTGCACTGTTTGTACCTGCTACTTTAAGAACATCAGCCAGGCTGTGGAGCAGCCGGCAGGTGGTTCAGACCCAATTAAGCAGTCACCTGACCTCAGGGGGCCACCTGATTGGAGGAGGACTGGGCAGGGACCATATAAGCCCAGACCTTGGGAGAAGGGCCAGCAGTTACATCTGGGGAGCTGAAGGAGCAACATCTCCCAGCCAAAAGACCACACCTCCTGGAACACCTGGAGGTTAGGGTAGGAACTATGGGGATGGAGGAGGTTCCTTCTGGTCCTGGGTAAGACCTGAAACTGCACCCTGCTAGGGCTGGATAGTGTGGTGGGGCAGTCCTCAGGAAAAGTCACACCTGCACCTCCCCAGTGAAAGGCAAGGATGGGGTGCCAAAAGGCCTTAGCCCCCACTGCCTTGTGGGTACCCTATGGAGGGGAAAGACTAGGGGAGCACACCCTGACAGAAAAGCACAGGGCCTAGGTCCATTGAATGGGGCCTAAAACAGGGCCAAGGTAAGAGTGGTCCCAGAGAAGGGCCAGACCAAGGTTCTCAGTGTAGAACCTGTGGTCAGCTGTGTGCAGAGATGGTCTGAAGGGCTGTGTAGAGTAGGGCCTGAGCAGAGTTGCGTGTCCTGAAGGATTGCACAGAGTAGGACCTAAGCTAGAGAAGTGTAGGCTCAGGAGGGGCCAGGGTGGCCAAGGCAAACAGAGTGGTGCCTGAGGCCGGAGTTGGGCCAGAGGCTGAGTTTGGCCCAGAAAGGGGCCAGGGGAGTAGTAAGGCTAATTGGATGCCATCTGCAAGGCATGGGACATGGTGGAGGAGTGGTTCAGAGCCATGTAATTGGCTCACAATACCAGGGCTGCAAATGGGCAGCCTCCTGCATTTTTACATCAATTCATTTTACATCAAGGCATGGCAGGAGAGTGCAGGACAGACTGCCCTAAAGGCGGGGGAGGGGGGAGGGGCATTGATCTCTGGTTGTCAAGTCCGCCCCCCCCCCCTTTCACTGTATAACAGAAGTGAACTAAAAAAGTCCATAATTCTCAGAGCTAAATATATTTCTAGGTTGTACTATAGATCTGTCAACAGGCTGAGGGGGATAACCGATGGACTGTGTCTGATATTCAATGGGTAGGCCCAAGATCTCAAAGACTGCTCCTTGAATCAGGCCTGCCAATACAGCTGCACTTCTTCAATACACATTGAAGCTGACAAGAAACTAGATATGATTTTGGTAGAGTCATAGGTCGACTTTTCCCAATAAAAGCTCTAGAATACCTTCCTGTGGAAAGCCATAAAAAAGTACTCAGACTTGCTATATTTATGTCTCACCTAAAGAGTTATCTCTTTGTCAAAACTTTGTGCAAAGAATTGAAGCAGTAGAAAAAAATAGCTGCAAGATTTAAGGAACAAGTCAGTGCTTAACCATAGGCCGTCTCTTCTGAAAGGATTTGTGTAATCTATAAGTTGTGCCTAGATACCATGATAGGCACTTTAGAAAGTCCAGGAAATAGCTAGACAGATCAATGATACCGAGGCACCGAAACAAGACAAAATAAAATGGAGTCACATTGGCAGGATAGTACAGGGGAAAGAAATCAGTGTTTCCTAAATGGTAAAGGACAAAAACCCGTGGAGGCAGAAATGTTGTTTTCTTGCATCTCAGTGGATCTATGAACAATGGATTCTTTATAAAAACAAAATCTAAAGTATCCATTTAATTCCACTGGTAATTTGCTGCCATCTTCTTTAATAGGGTTTCTCATTCATATTAACTTAATTTTCAGCGGCACTAAAAGTCTAAAAATTACCAAATTTACTGTTGCTTGACATCATCAGTGCAACTGGCGAAAGAAAATCTGAATATTGGCTTTGTGATCTGATCACTGATGAAATATTGGCAATTTAAAATTTTATCTGAAGGAGACCAACTGAAGGCAATGGAATTACTCTGATATATGTCGGTGCCAGATATAATTGAGATTATATTCTTGTCCATTGCTTTTAATTTTTCATATTTGATGCTCTTCTATCTGTGAAAACCTTTTAAAATGATGTAAATAAAATTACTCTCCTAAATATCCTCATCTTTTGCCATTAGACAAAAGTAGTCTTTCCCCATAGTTTTGTTTCCAAAAGGTTTTAATAGGTAGGTTTTAATTTAACCTGGTTCTTCAGTCCACTTCCTTATTTGGGTACCTGCATGTTAGATAATGCTTGCAGAGCTCTGGGAATTGCATTTTTTAGGTAACACTTGCTTTTACTTTTAGTTCCGAAACAGGAGGAATTAACATGTTGCAGGTCCTATGTAAACAGAGCATTACTATTTCAATATTTCTTGGAAACAACATATGTCCCACACATATAGCCGTGATATCAAAGTGTTAAGCCATGTGATAAATTAAGCAAGTACCTCACATGGTTTCTCTTCACATATTTGTTTCTCTGAGATGCATTCTAATTTTCCAAGCCCTGTGCCTTTTCAAGAAGCTGCTGCTAAAGTGCCACCTGAGGAATATTTCCTCTTTCCCCCACATAAATGGTATTTTCCTTCTGAAATGATTAGTGTCTGAAGGCCAGAATAGACAAGTTCAATCTTTGGCTTTTTTGACATAAAAATAACAGCGTCACAAAGTTAAAATCTGTTACCCCACACCTCTGCAGGTCTAGAGACAGGAGCTTTATGCCACTGAGAAGAGAAGATCCCCCAGTTTCTCAGTGGAAGAAACACTTGCCTTTACCTCTCAGGAGGCCCTGAAATAACAGATTCTAAGATTGTGATATTTTTAGATATGATAAAACTATTTTCAGTCTTTTTTTCAGTTTTAATGGATCCCACTGAGCCCTGTACAGTTGAGCTCATCATAACGAAGGCATCTAGCTTTACGGACAGACAGATATGAATAACGCAGTCCCAATAACATTTTAAAAGCTCTTTGAAATATTCCTAAAATAGGTTTTCTACAATTATGTAGCATATCAGAAATGCATGACAATATAAAGCTTTAGACAGGTCATTGGTATGAATTGAGGATGCCCAGCGCAAGTAAATATGAATCCCTGAACACCCCGCCCCCCCCACACACACACAAACTAATGGAGATAAAATCTTCTATCATGCCTGTCCATTTACACTTTCCTTTTGGCTCCTCAACAGGAAGAGTGAGGGAGAAGGAATACTAGAACACTCCTCAGAAGGCTGTAATAATTTAGTGTTAAATCTAATTCTGAGCCTAAACTACTTGGTAGTCCCCTTTAGATAAAAGATTATAATCACTCATTCACAGTAAACCAGCATCCTCCCCTTTCATCCACACTGGCCATAGGTCACTAGAAATCCAGTTCAGCCTTTTGCCTGTCCTCCACCAGACACAGACAATAAATTCATTTAATCCTTTCCTAGAGGCTCTGTTCTGCACTTTCCTTTGCACCTATTAAATATGAAAGGATGAATTTACTTGAAGTGTTTTCCAGTCCATAAGTTTCAACCTTCACAGGGGGCAGAGCCACAAAGCCCGTTAAAGGAAAGCACAGCAATTTGGTTTGGTCCCTATCTTCCTTACTACAGCTGAATTTGTGATTGACTTGCAGTAGGTGATGTAAGGCAAGAGGTGTACCTCTATGGAGACCTTGCATTGGTACAGGCATGATTGATTAATGTTGGCCTCCTGAGGAAGGAACAGGGTGACTTGATCTGGAGATCCATGCCAGGCACAGCGCAAACATCTAAGAGAGATATTCTTAGATGTTCCATTCTGTCTAACTGTTTTCTTGGGATATCATTTGAAACATCAACCTCCCCCAACTGAGACTAAAATAAGGTTGGCCTAACTAAGGTACCTCTGGATTTTTCCCCCCCCTTGTACAGTTTTGAGAGTATATTTTCTTTGTGGTTCATTTTTGAAAGATCAGTGCTGTATGCATATAAATAAATAAAAGATCCAGTTCTGTGGTGTGCACTCAGGAAAAGAAGACACATAGGCTAGGTACAGACAGATAAAAAGCCCAAGGGAGAATTGATCCAATATTCACAGGTTTCTCTAAACTGTGCAGATTGGACCGTTAATGAATGGGACTCTCTTTCACTCTTTGGTTGGGGAAAACAGGCAGATGCCTGCACTGGCCAAGATCAGAAGGTGAGGGGGGCCCTCTTGCACACCTTCCAGCATGCCAGACATTACTGAGGCCACCCAAGCACAGCCAGGTGGGGACCATCCCTCATTGGTTGCCTGGCATATGCCCCCAACCCCCTGATTAAATCTGATACTACATCCATCCAGGTCTATTTTAAACCAGGGTCCCCCAACTTGAAACCAGTCTGTGTGCACTAAACTTCTGTTCTGTTACAAGTTTAGACTGGTTTCTGATCACTTATACTTAGGAGTCTACCAAACTCAAGAAGGCAGGCAGCTGATTTGGTGGGCAGATCCTGGGACTGGCTACCATTTTCAGTGACTTATTGTGGTGGAGACCCTCCCCCCCATGCCTCTGATTGGCTGAGTGGCTGCACCTCCGCTGCTGATTGGTAGAGAGGGCTGTCCATTATACAGCATGCAGCCCTGCTCCTCGCAGCTAATTGGTGGAGAGGGGTGGGCTGTACAACAGCCAATCAGCAGCAGGTGGTGGTGGCAGCCCCTTCTCCCCCCATCCCTCGGCAGGCTACACAGCCAGGAAGACAGCTAGATCCTACTGGGGAGCCAGGATTTTATTTTTAGTATTTTTTTTTCCCATGGGTTACTTGGAGATCGCCCAATTGATTTAGTGATTTCTGCAAAATCTGCAAAATCACAATTTGAGTAGGTCCCTACTTATACCAGTTTATGTGCACTTTCTGTCCCAAGTCAAAGCAAGGTTTAATTCACCATGGCACTCTCTGGATTCTAAGCTGCTGCAGGGATGAGCTCAAGTCTCACTTACCCAGGTTAGGGGACTAGGTTATAGCAGATCTCTCCCTCCCAACTCCCTTGCTACCCCGCACCCAACCCCTGTCCCCCAAAAAAACCACAACAAAAAAATTATCTGTGGCTTTCAGTGGAAACCTGCATTGCCGTAGTGCTGATCATTAGAACTCTGCCCTTTCCTATTCTGCACGTACCCCTGACATAACTCCCAGGCTAGAAGAATCCTTCTCTGGCCTTCTGTGGGCTGCTGAAACTCCTGAGGTACCTGGGATCAGAGCAAGGCCTGGAACATTTCCTGCAACATAAGTTACACACAACTGGGAAAGAAAAGAGGGAATTCTTGTTACAAAACATAACTGTATTTTGGACATGTGTGAGATCCAACATAGGATTATCACATAATGGGGGACCATACAACTTCAAATACGTATGGCAAACCTTCCTGTGTGCACTCACGTGCATGCGTGTGAGGTGTGTGTATTATGGTTATCCTACCATCCTTTTTTCTCCATCAGCTTTTGATTCTTTCTCTAGTGGGCATGGTTACATGAAAACCCCCAACTCACGGTAGTTGGATTCTTTGAAATGTGCTTTAAACAAAACTTTAAAGGTGATAAAGAAAGGAAGGAGATACTTGACTCTCAGCCATACGATGCTAGAGCTACCATGCTGTTTGTTTGTTTTTTAATGTTATTTATTTATTAAACATTTTTGATCTTTCCTCTTATGGCAAACCAAGCAAATTTTACGTGCTAACGTACAGAGAGCAAAATATCATGCACCAGAAATAAGAAAAGACCTTTGTATTAACTTCAGTATTTCTAGCACACTGATTTTTACAGGACGCTTTGAAACAAACAAAAGTAAATTAAAATGTAAAATCAAGGGGGGAATGTGCGTGTTTGTGGGCGTGGGGGGTAAAAAGACAAAGAGAAGGGACAGGGGGTGTTTGGAATTATCTCCAGGCTTTCATCCAAGTCTCCTGCAGGGACCGTCATTTGACTTGTTCTAGAGAACTGTCCCAGATGGACTCATTTTTTTCCATGCTATGCCCTCTATTGCATGTTATCCCTTTCTTCACAGCAAGCTCTGCCAGTCATCAGCCTTCATGCCTTGGGGGGATTTTACTCTTCCAGTGTAGCAAAAACTGACATCTACAACCAGCCTAAGCTCTATGATGCCATCCTCGCTGATATGGTGATAGCCTGCATGTGCTGGGTAGATGAACTAGAATACAAGTATCTGATTTAAGGTCAAGTGAAGTCTAGGGTTATGTTATTTCTGGTTGTAGTATCAGCCTAGAAACTTGAAATAATAAGGCATAACCAAAATGTGTGTCCAAGCTGGAGTCCCTACACCTTCCACATTGGTATATGTGGGTGGCTTTAATTTTGCAAAGTGTTGGGAAAACCTGTGAGCCCTAAAAACGATCTTCTGCTGCATAAAACATCATCAGAGACCCAAGGTTGCTTCCTCAATCTCTTGTTTTGCTCTATCTCACTTCTCAGGGTGAAATATTTATTGCTAACTCTTTGTTCCATGCTTGCTCTACTTCATCTGTATTCGCTCACTGATAGAATAGCTGGGGAAATAGTGCAATTCTCTTCCGCATTTGAGGAGCTCTACTGGGGGTAGTAGAAGTGCTTGTGGGTTTGATTCAGAAATGTGTAGGTAAAACATAAGTTTGAATACACTTCTCTGTTGCACTACACAGTAAGTTGTCCTGTACTTGGAGGGAAGTAGAAGTGTTCTCTGATCCTCACTTACTAATTGGGGGTTATATAGGTGTGTGCGTGTGTATAATATATATCACAATTAATGTATGTGTAAATGTGTATATGTACACACACACACACACACGCAGAGCACATTCATTTCTCCTCAGTTTTCTGCCATCAGGGTTCCCTCATTTTAGGGCTTCTAATGTGAGATGCAGGGTGGCATTTGTGTTGGTCAGATAAGTTAGCCCCTGTCTGATGAGCCATATGCATGGTGATGACTGCATCATTTTAGTATCAGTAGTATCCAAAAGCTGCAGCTGGCAAAGGGTAGGAGAGCTCCATCTCAGTGTACACCCTCACAGGCATTTTATTTGTGATAGTAAAAGTCCATGGCATTGCTGATTCTTACGGAGGCATGATGAAGAGTGTTTGTTTGTTATGTTTGTTTAATAAGACCCTTTTACCTATTTTTGGAGTCAGAGCCATATAAAAGTTCCACTAGATGGCACTGTATTAGCTCTATGACTGGCAGGAACTAGTAAGAACCTATTCTAAAGGCAAAATCAGTAAAGCTAAGTGATGGTGTATAGTGGATTGCCCTCAAATGTCTCTCATTCAGCAATACACAACAAGCTGTTCTCTTGATTTCTCTGGAATCTGGTGAAAAACTTATTTCCCCACAGAGTTTCTCAGATGATTTTCCATCTGGTTTAGGGGTATGTGTTAGGGTGGGTGCAATCAAAAGGTAGCAGCCTCATCTTATGATTACTGAATTGTGAATATGCCAGGCTGTGGTATTACATTTAGGAGGAAAGAAAAGGAAAACTTTGACTCATAGGGGTTGCCCCTTCTCTTCTAGTGCCAAGTGTCCTGAGTCACAAACCACAAGGGCTTAGGCAGCACTTCCATTTTCAAAGGGCCATTGCACTCTCTTCTCTCTCTTGTTATGCTGCTGGCCCTTTAAAATGACTTGGTTTGCTCCATTTGCCCTGCCTCTTTTAGACTGACATCTTTAATTGTTCTCAACCTGCTTGCTGCCTCTTCCAGCTTCCAGGCTGCTTCTAGCATTAATTGATTTCACTGTACCTGTCCGCTTAGCAGCAATCATAACAAGCAGTCCCAGTGCTACTGCTGAGCTGGGTCCTGTCACATAGGCTAGGTGCACATAAACTGCTTTCAAAATGGCCAGAACTGGTTTAAGATAAATGTGGTTGAATCTAGTATCAGACTTAACTGACTTAGGTCAAACCAGTTTACGGAACTTCTGTCCCAGACCGCTTCCCGGTTCAAGTTAACTCACAGCCCCCCAGAATCCCAACATGCTTTGGAGCCCCAGGCTGAGCTGAGCTGAGCTGGGCTGTGTTATCTGCTCCTATGCAGCAGGATTGGCCTCACTTCTCTCTTCCCTGGCCAGAGCACTATCACTGCTTCGGCTGGCTGAGAAGGGCATGGGCGTGGGGGTGGGAAACCTTGCTCTGAACTGCCCCCCTTGCTTCTTGAGCAGCAGGAGTGCAGGACATGGCCAGACACGGGTAGCCTGAGGGAAAGGGGGGGTGGGGGGGAGAAGGGGAGATTTAATTCCCCCTCCTTTCCATCTCCCACTGCCATGGGACCCAAACTGGGGTCTGCCTGGCTTTCCCCCTGCTTGAGCAGTGAGAGTGGGGGCATGGCCAGACCTCAACCTCAGACCTGATGTGAAGGTGGGGAGGGAAGGGGGAATCATAGAGAAGTGAGGCTGACAGGGACCTCCAGAGGTCCTCTAGTGTCTAGGCCGGCCCCTAACCCTGAGCCCTGGCCAGACCCTCCCGTACAAGGTTTGCTCTCAGCATCCACAACCAAGACCCAAGAGCCCTGCCCACTGCAGCAGCTCTGTGACAGCCCAGCTCACCCTGGGCGCGGGGAGCTGAGAGCAATCTGGGCACACAACTCCTGCAGCCCCAGCCCAAGCCACAGCTGGCTGAGAAGGGCCCTGCCCCCGTGGCCCGGTCCAGCCATCCACCGGCCTTGCCTGGGGCTGGGGCTGCAGAACTGAGCCAGGCCAGCCTGCAGGCACTGCTGAGGGCAGGCGCAGAGGGGCCAGGCCAGGCTGTGGGGGCAGGGCGCGTCCCAGTCTGCTGTGGCTCGGGCTGGAGCCACGGGAGCTGTGCTGTGCGCCCGGATTGCTCCCAGCTCCTTGCACCCAGGCTGGGCTGGGTTATTATGGAGCCACTGTGGTGGGCAGGGCTCCTCTCCTCCTGCCCCTCCTCCCCTGCCAGGCGGGTGGGCTCTGTGCAGGGCTGCCTCAGGGTTCAGAGCTGGAGGGGCGCAGCACTGGGCCCTGCTGTGGGGCAGGGCATGAAAACTGGCCGCAGGAAGCCTTTGATGACTTTTTTCCCCAGCAGTACAGAGCCCCCCGGCAGGTATTCTCAGTTGTGAGTGCTGAGAGCAAACCTTGTATGGGAGGGTCTGGCCAGGGCTCAGGCAAGGGCTGGATTAGATGCTAGAGGACCTCTGGAGGTCCCTGCCAGCCCCGCTTATCTGTGATTCCTCCTCCCTTCCTCCCTTCGCCGCAGGCCCAGGGCCAGGGTCTAGCCATGCCCCAACTCTCGTTGCTTAACCCTTCAGTGCCAACCAGGGGCTGGGGCCTGGCCATGCTTCCTCCCCCATGCCTAAAAGCCTGGCAAGGGCTGCTTCCCCCCTCCTCCTCCTGGCACACACCGGCTGGGGTCCCTGCAGGCCAGGGTGGGGGTTTAAAACCCTCCCCAATCATACTTAAGTCTGCCAGGGCCTAGCCACTCCCCCACCTCAGCTTCCCTCCAGCCTTTGGGCCACTGTGGAAGGGAAGGGAGGGTTCACTCTCGTGTCCCTGCTGTTTCCCCTCTGGCTTCTACCCTGAGTCACTGCAGGCATGTGGCTGCATTTCTGAAATCAAAAATGAATGGCTGTTCACTTGCTTGCTGGTTCAGTCTACGTAGGTTAGACTAACCTGCAAAGATTGAATCAATTCAGGCTTGGGCTTTTTGAATGTCTGTACTTAGCCTTGGTAGCAGCTAGGCCTATTCCGTGGCAAAGCTGTCATGTTAGAGGAGCAGGAGGTGAGGGACATGTGCTTCATGGTGAATATTCCTGCACCTTTGCAGCATCACTAGAATAGCAACACAGCAAAGAGCTTTCTGGGCTCCTGTATCCTTTCTACAATGCTCTCTGTCTGCCATGCCATGCATTACTGCTTGTCCCAGGCTAACCCATAGTGAATGAGATCCCCCAGCCACTTGATAGTATGACTTGAATTAGTTTGGTGCAGTACAGGTCAGGATTAATTCCTTGGCAGCTGAGACTGCACATCACATTTCTGTAGCCAGTATACAGTTCTCTACACACATCAGTTGGACTTAGCTTCTGAAATACCCCTGTGAGGTCAGTTGTATCCTCCACATTTTGCAGATATGGAAATAGAGGCACAACAGTTTAAATGAACATGCCGGGACAGAGTAATTAGAGCTGCCCTCAGACTGAGAGCTAGACTACATATCTTGAAATCAACGGAGTGCCCACCTCTGTTCCCCCTTTCTTCCCTTTGTACTGTCACTCACCCTCCTGCCTCCTTTTTGTATGTCTCTCCTTACACATCCATTGAGTGTCCCCTTCCTCCCCCCCCCCACCTGCCATGTCAGTCTCCTTCTCTCTGTCCTACAGATGGTCAGCCCTGTGCCATGAGCAATGGGAGACGTTCCCAGGCTGGCTCCTTTCGCCAGCAGCTGCTTTCTCTCCCTGCATTGCCCTCCTCCCCTTCCCATTTTGGAAGCAGCAGAGCTGACATAAGACTGAACCTTCAGTGGAAGGTAATTATCTAGGATTAGGCTGCAGCACCCATGCACTGGAGGGGTGCCAGTGGGGAATGGGCTTCAAGGCTTCAACAAAAGGGAAAATACAGATGTCACTCTCCACCTCTGGTCTTATGCTTCAAGCGGGAGAGAGGAGGAAGGGCTTAAAGCCCCCTTGGCGCTCTCACACAGCTCGTTTTGCTGTCTACAGATAAGCTAATTCGTTATCGTGTGCAGACTGGGTTCCTCACAGACGAGGCGGTTTATTGTGAGAGCCACCACATTCTCTGTCTCTCCCTTGCCTGTGCTTTTGTTTTCTGTATTGTGATTTTTAAGCGGCTGCATTCTGCTTCCTATTGGTTGCTGCCCGAGTGTTTCTCTCATTCCTTTTTGGTAGTGAAGCTGTAAAGGCCATAGGAGACATTAAGTCAATTGCAGAGAACAGAAACACAGATGAGCTGTGCAGGGAAAAGGTTTTGTTTGTTTCTTTTCCTGCCTAGAAATGGGGTGAATGCCCCTGAAAATATGCACCTCACCCATGCATCCTTCCAGACAGTTTGAGAGCGTCTCATATGGCACTTCCTTCCTGTTTCTTTGAAGAAAGGCAGGGTGAAAACTGCCCTCCCAGTTTTTATGCATATATAGAAAGAAAGGTGCTGGGCTGTTTTTTTGCTTTGCCAGACATTTCCTTAAAAAAGACAGGGTGAATGGGGTTCGCACAGCACCACAATCACTTTTGTTTCACTGATCTTGCTGGATTTTTCAAATACTTTTTCTTTCCATCTCAGTCAGGCATTTGTGTTCCTCAGTAGAAAGACTGTGGCAGCACAGACTCTTGGCTTGAGGTAAGCTCATTGTGTTAGGAAACAGCCTTCTCAAAATGAAATGGTGGCTTCTGCCTGGGAAGGGAATGGATTTAGCATTCCACGTTCTCTGTAGCATGATTCCATGTTCAACCTAATTTCAGTAGCAGTGAGGGTCTTTTCCCCTGGGTCCATTTGTAGGGAGTAATAATACTTAGCACTTGATGTTCCCAAGACACTTTGCAAATATTAATTAAAAAATCCTCATGATATCCCTGTGAGGTAGGGGACCACAGAAAATATTTTACAGATGGCAAAACTGAGGCAGTGTGAAGTTAGGTGATTGGTAGAAGGTCACAGAATGAGTCAGTTGCAGACTCAGAACTCAAATGTTTGACTCCACATCCCATGCTTGAGTCTCTCGGTGAGGTGGCTCACTCACTATATCTTGTGACCATGACAAAAAGACTGGGGATCTTTAGCGCTCTGTATAGAATAGTGCTTGACATTCTCTCTTCCTGCTAGAAACCAAGGTTGCTCCTGGACCATGTCACCTTTCTGCTGCTTAGTGCATCCTCTGTTGCAGCTGATACAACCTTTTTTTTTTTCCTACTTAGACCAGCCCAGGGATAGCACCTGATACACATTTCCCTTGTTTTCAGGGATTGACGGTATGGCTAAGGACAGACATTCAAAAAGCCTGAGCCTGAATTGATTCAATCTTTGCAAGTTCATCTAACGTGGCTAGGCTGAACCGATTTGTAACTGGACAGAAATTCTTTCTGGACTGAGGAAATTCAGGCACATGCCTGCAGTGGCTCAGGCTAGAAGCCGGGGGCGCTAGAGCAGGCCTCTCTTCCCTTGCACAGGGCTGAGCTGAGGGGGGCATGGCCAGGTTGCAGCAGGTCCTTTGATTAGAGAGGTTTGCCCACACCATCCCAGACTTTTCCCCGCTGGCTGCTCAAAGGGCGGGAGTGTTGCCCAACCCCCTGCTAGCACTCTGAGGTAAGGGGTGGTGTGCAGTGCTTGCATCTGTTGATGATACAGAGCTTTTCAATCTCCCTTCCTGCTTCTTTTTACTGTCTGCAGCAAACTGACAGATGAGCAAGCCAGCAGAGGGCTGATAACAGTGTTCATCATCCCATCAGCAAAACAATAGCCTCTGTCCATTAGTTCAAACTCTTCTTAAACAGGTTACCAGCTGACCTGTTCATTAGCTTCAAATAGCCGTAAGCAGTCACTGTTCTGTCTGCCTGTCCCAGTGAAATTGGAGACACACACACAGACACCTCTTGGCATTAGCTAGCATACCACATGCCTAGGGTCCGTGGGGCTGGGGTCTGTGCTCTGGGAGATGGGAGGGAGGGGAGGATTCCTGCTTGAATAGTGGGGGGAGGGGAGGAGGGCAGGGGAAGCCAGGCAGACCCTGCTATACCTGCAGTCTCTGCCGAACCTGCAGCCAAGGAATAGAGGGGAGGAGCCAGCCCTGCTGTGGAACGGAGAGCCCACCCACCCGAAAGAGCATGCCAGGATGCTGGGGGAGTCTGGTTTATCTTAAACCAGGAAGAGGTCTGGGACAGACATTGCATAAACTGGTTTGACCCAAATCAGTTAAGTCTGATGCTACATTCAACCAAGGTTATCTCAAACCAGTTTCAGCCATTTTCAAACTGGTTTATGTGCACTGAACATCTGTTCTGTTACAGGTTTAAATCAGTTTCTGATCACTTAAACTGGTTTATATGTAATGTCTGTCCCTAGCCTATATCACAGGTATATTGTGCCAGGAGTTTTATTGTTTTTAAGGGGAGGAGGGAAAGGGATCTCTCTCTCCCTCACCCTCTAGCCTCAGACTGTAGAGACCCCCAGGTTGGGTAAAAAGGACCAGATATGGCTGCCATTGCAGTCTGTTGCTGCAGTTTCAAGCCTAGCCAGTGGAGATCACTCTTCAGTCATGTGAGGGGCTCTTTTTCTCTTTGTGCTGATCCCACTGCAGCAGCCCCCAGCAATTACCAGTCCAGAGTCCTATGCAAGGCAATACAGAGGCATCTGTATTTTTCCTAGGGCTAAAACATAGCTGCCATTTCCTAGAAGTGCCACAATTCTTTTTGTGGTTCCCCCTTTCCTGGGGAGGCAAGTACTCTGCTTCTGGGCCCTGCCTGATTGCTGATTGCATTTTCTACTCCAGGCCAGCTCAGTTGGGGAGAGGTGGTAAGAAATGACAAGACAGCAGACAGTCAAGGGTCTTCCCTCCCTCCTCTCTCCATCCACCTGAGTGGGGCGGTAAAAGAGAATGTGAAGAGCAGGTCGTGTAGAGCTTTCTTTCTCCCTGGCGCACTGAACTAAATGGAAGGGTGAGGAAGGTGCTCATGCTCCCTGCAGTGTTGTGCAATCAAGACACAACATGTCCCTGAGTATTAACAACCTACACGGAGGGCACTTATGTGTAGTTAATGACTGCCTTAGAGGAGTTGCTAAGGCCCTTCAGTCCAGTCAGTCATTAACTGCTAGGAAATGTCCAACCCAGAAGTCATCATTGTTATTAAAAACCTAACAGAGCCTTTTTTTACTGCCTGTTGCATCTTGAGCTCAGTGGTCTATGTTGATGTGGTACTAATCAGTGGACAGAATGAGTCTCTCCCTAGCAGTACAGTAACACATGGGAAAACAAGACTTCATCCTTAGTGCGCTACAAAGGTTTTATTCACCTTAATTTGTGCCTGGGTCCATTTGTCCATTCATCTGTTCTGTGCTGTGTGGGGGCAAAACATTTGCTTCCAGGAGGGTTTCACAGTGCTGGCTGCATATAAAGTCCTGGAAGGTTTGAGAGACCCTGGTTCCCTGAGGAACAACCTCTGTCTCAGCTCTGTCATGGCGAAGGATGTCCCCTGGAGCACTTCTCCTACTTCCTCTGGCAAGGAACTCTCCACAACCAGCAGCAAGGAGTATTCATTAGAGGCCCTGGAAATTGCTTCTTTTGCAGGCGTGTGAAAGCCTACACTATTTGAGTTAAGGATAAGGCATCCACTAGGGAAAAGCAGCTGCTAGATGTCTACTCTTTGTGAACAGAATGGCTTATTTCACTGCTTGCTTTTCAGATACATATTGCTGTGGTGAGGGGTACCCAATATAATTAAAAAAACAAACAAACTTCCTTTCAGAAACCCATTCAGATTGCTAAATGATAGTCACATCTTTTGCATCATATACAAAAGTTAGGCACTCAAAAGCAAGGTAACAAATTAAGGACCACAGAAACATTACATGGCCCACCTAATAAACAAACACACTTGTATTTGATCCTAAATCAAATCCCAGGTCCTCTGCTGCACTGTAGCAGCTCTTTGTTGTACCACAGGCAGGCTACACCATGGAGGATCAGCTCAATGCTCACATCTGCTAGTGATACAGAACTGGCCTTATGGCTCCTATGTCACTGCCATTTCCTGCCACTGAATGCAGTGATGCTAAGGGTAAAGAGGGCATGGCTATAACATCCCATTGCCTTCTGATCCTTAGCTGTCATGCTAGTCTCTTGGGACCACTGGCAGCCAGCATAATTTAGAACAGATTGCATGCTGCTGAGACTTATGCCAGGGGACTGTGACAGCACTGAACCAACTCAGAAATATCAGGAATGTCAGATCTGGTCTTGTCTAAGACCCTGATTGTGCAAGCACTTATGTATGTACATGACTTTACTTCTGTGAGTAGAAAATGTTTGCAGGACTGGGGCCTAAATTGGCTAGAAGACCTTTCTGAAGTCTTGGAGCGTGTTAGCTGTCACATTTAGCTGAAGGGGAGAGGGTGCTGAATTGTTAATGAAGACTTCCTTTTTCAGAATGTTATTTAAGCACTGGTATAAAAGAAACAGTAGCAAATAAATGATCTCCCTTCCCCCCCAATCCTAAGCCCAGTATCTCACCCAAAAAATCACAAAAACAAAAAACCTAAGAGTTTTAAATGGTCTTCCCAGTGCCCACCCCCCTCTCCCTTGCTTGGCTTTCCCAACCTCCAGACTGCACATTTGTGATGATGACATTTCATTAGCTTTAGTCATCATGATGTCTTCCAGGCAAGATTTAAACCTCTGGTATAAAAATAAGCAGGAAAAATCATTTGGAAAATACAAACATTTTTGGAAAATACAAACAAAAAGATCTTCCCTATATTTCATAAAGTAAACTGCACAAACCCAATTTTATTATTTCTTTTACAGGTCACCTTCAGGGCTGCTGAGTTGTGATGAAATGTGTTTCTTTGCATTTGATAAGAATAATATGTTTACATTTATTATGTTGGCAGTGTACAGTTTATGAAGTCTTTATTCATTTCCTTGGGGCTGGAATCAGGCCGGGTCATAGCAGTTATTTATTTATTTATTTATTTTGAGGTTGACATCTTATTATCCAAATTCAAAGCCTGTTCTCTCTCTCTCTCTCTCTCACTTTTCTCTCTCTCTCAAAGTAAATCCCTAGTCCTCATAGTTGTGGAGAAAATGGCAATGGGAAAGGAGTGGAAGTGATGCAATTCTGTATGCCTGAATCCACAGGCAGCCTGAAACAGTTGCTCTAAGAGGTGTGATCTCAGTCATCTCAATGGGGTATTAATTCAAATGCAACTTGTCAACTGGTCAAATGTCAATTGTTAACTATTTCACTGCAGGCCAAAAAACATTGGCATGATGAAGATCTGGATATTCTTCTGTGAGGGACCCCTTATTTTGGTGCCATAAATTCATGGGAGAGAACCATCACTTTTTTTTTTTACTGAGAATCCAACAAAGGTGGGGAAGAACAGGGCTGAAGGGAGCATCTCTAGGTTCTGAGTAGTGTAGGCAGGGTCATCCCACAGTGGCTGTGGGAACAGGTGACTTCCACCTCGGTTTACTGGGTGTTTTCATCCCTCTGTTAGATGCTGTCTCTGGGTTTCTGCCAACATGACTGCGCTGGTTCCCTTTCACTTTGTATTTTCAGGCTTTCTTTTACAACCATGAAGACTAAAAACTTTTTTTCCCAGTGAATGCTGAGATATCAATGTTATCCACTGACTCTTGGGGCAGGTGCTGTAAACGTTCACCTTGTGTGCCTGTGCCTTAATCTGCCTTGTCCAAGGCAGATATCTGAAAACTGTTTAAGAAGTGTCTAACAAAACACCTGTGATCACATGCTGAATTTCTTAAGCATTTCTGAGTGCAATACATTTTACTGTTTCAAGTAGGGAAAGCTTGTGTTTTGAGTGGAGCTCAAAGGAATAACCCAAACTTTTCCTTATTGAGTCCATTATTGCTTTGCCTTTTAGGTTAGTGTTAGAATGATGTTATAGCTGTGATGGTCCAGGAATTATGCAACAGGCAGAGATATCTTAGGTCAATAGTTTGGATAGAGTTAAATGAGCTTTTGAATGCAAGACATTCTTTGTGAGACCTGATGAAAAATGTCTTACATTCAAAATCTTGTTTAACTCTATCCCAACTATGTGGATGGTCCAATGAGAGATATTATCTTAAGGAATCCGTGCCTTTTGCTTTTTAGGGCATAGAAATACATTGTTGTCACTTAGGAACATTAATTGTTTCTTGAATATGGGGGTTTGTTGTTTTTTGTCATTTCCCTGTTTATCTTAATTTATTAAAATAATAATAAGCTCCCACCATCTTTATAATTATTATTACTACTACTTTCTTTAATGATACATTTATGAACATATATATTATAATTATCAACAAGGATGTACTATGTAATTGCTGATATATTTATATATTATATTAATGATAACAATAACAGTAACAACAGCAATATTACCACCACCATCACAACCACTAACACCATTACTACTACTACTATTTGCATTTCTCTGTGTGCATAAATAAAAGACAGTTAAATATGTTTTCATAACTGGAATAGATGGTGTCACCATTTTTTTAAATTTAATAACTGAAGCTATTCTGCCTACAACATTCATGATCCTCTATTAGCTTTGAAACATCATGGGGAAAAACTGCTAGTGAAAATGCGTGGTTTACAAAGGAGCCCACAAGCCTGGTATCCAGGTTTTGGCCATTAAAAGAACTGGCTGACCATAGGGGCTTTCAGTGAATATATTCTGGGTCTTTTTATATCCACTTTCGTTGTAGAGAACTCTGTGTTGATTTCAACTAATGGTAATTTGTTAAACATTTTACTGTCCCTTCCCTTGAAAACAGCCTGTTGTACAAAGTGGTATAAAAATCTATCAGTTCTATCTATTGGCATTTTTGAAGGATTTATCACTGTGGTATTCAAATTCTGTGTATGGATTTAAAAAACAGTAGGAAAGCTGTCTTGGAGGCATCAGTAACATTCACTACACTTGACATGTTGTGATGTAATGCAGTTTCACTAGGCTGAGGAAAGAATGCAAGGAAACATTAACAGCTTTAAACAGGGCCTGACAAAGCCCAGAACCTTATCCCCACCCCCATCCCATACCACACCATAAGACCACCTATGCCACTATGCTGCTAAACCCCTCCCACTCAGGGTGGCATTGGCAGGCATCCCCACTCAGAAAACTAACTGAAAGAGCATGAGGTCCCCTTTCTACTTCATAGGAGTTCCAAAACAAACCCACTCCTTCAGGAGTAGCAAGAGAGACATCAGGAGTATGTGCTCTCCCATAGAGAGGCAGTAACCTCACTATTTACCCAGCAATCAGAGGGTTGTCATGTGGCTGGGTAAGCTGGTAATGGTGTAAACTTTTCCCTTTCTACTATGACTGTTGTGATGCTGTTGATGGGAGTAGTGGTTTTCGAGAGGAATGCTGCAGTTCACACATCAGAGTTATTGTGGTCAGGCTGTCTGCAGACTCAGGCAGACACCCCATCATTTAATACATATTTTCAGTGTCTTACCCATACACTTGAAAGTTATACACTTGCTGCTGCTTTGGAATGAAAGTTTGGATTCCATTATATCCACAAGGAGCACAGCACAAACATATTAGTGTTTATGTTTTAATGCTGACCTGATTATAAGATCTTTCAAGTGCTTTAATTTAGTTGGTGGTAAGATTCAGCTGGAAAGAATTGAAGCCATTGGTGTTTTTTGATAAGGGTGATCAAAATTAGTACTATAATCCAATCCTATGGAGAGGCCTACCACCTTTCAGTGAAAGAACACCAAAGTCAAGACTTCTATACGTGTTTTATTGGTTTCAAAAGACAGGCTTCCCTATCTAAGCTAACGTCATCACCCTCTAGTGGCTTTCTCTCATAAATTAGTAGACTCGCTTAAGCATGTGCATACCCTCTCCTGCATCCAAAATCCTGTCCTGTTATATTTGTGTCTATGTTCAGATAGTAAATTTGGGGGGTTAGAGACAAAAGTGGGTCCTGACATTTCTATTGAAACAGTTTTCTGCCAGACAATGGGTTTTGATGAAACTGAAAGATTTCAAAGAATTACCTTGCTTTAGATGGTAATTCTCACAAAAAAATAGTTTCAGAATTTACAAAAAAAAATCATTTTGGAAAGTTTTTGAAACTTTATTGGACATTTTGAGATTCTAATGACAAATGTTCTCCAAATACTTTTGCTAGAACAATATATAAAGCATTAGCAAGAAGGAGCAAATCACAAGGAAACCAAACCAGTTGAATTTTACCATTTTGCTGAACATAGAATTCCTTAGGCTGTGTCGCCAGCCTTATAAACAGGGATCTGAGTTTTCCATTACCCACAGAAAAACGGAGAAAATTATGGATTTTCTCCTTTACCGGAGGAAAAAGTGAATTTCTCATTTTACCACAGAAACTAGTGGATTTTGCAGTTTTGCTAAGAGCTCTTCTCTGCAGGCTGGCACAGTTCCAGCCTGCAGGGAGCTGGGGGAGCAGGAGGAGGGCGGTCAGGCAGGGAGTGCCACGTGCATGTACATGAACATGGCCCCTGGCAGCCTGGAGAGCAGCTCCTGCAGGTAAAGGGGTGGGGGGAGATTGAGGACCCCATAGTGAAGGAGAGAGGGAATTCAGCAGGGCTTGGACTGGGGCTGCTGCCAGGGACTTCAATGCATGGCCGCAGAACCCCTGCAGGGAGCAGAACAGGGCTGTGGGCAGCGTGTCCAGGGGCTGGAGGAGAGGGGCCAGCTCCCCGTTGCTGTGCACACTTGGGGGGCAGGGGAGACCTGTGCCCCCCAGATCCATGTAGGGGGCGGTGGGCTGCCCATTGTGGTCTCAGGCTCCCTGCCCTGTTGCCCTCCTCCAGGGCCTCCACAGCCCAACAAGGTGTCATGGGGCACAGAGGGGCCATGTGGGGATCTCCTTGCCATTGCGAGCTCTGCACCGCCCTGGAGATGCATCCCTTGCATGAGTGATAGCAGCGGGGGTGGCGGCATGGGGTTGTGCCCCTCACTGCTGCCATGCATGCAGGGGACACATTGCCAGGGCAGCGCAGAGCTGGTAGCGGCAAGGAAGTCCCTGCATGGCCCTGCAATGCCTTGCAGTGCCAGGTTGTGGAGGCCCCAGGGGAGGGCAGCATGGCAGGGAACCTGAGCTCACAGTGGGCAGCCTGCCCCCATCCCCTCCCTATGCACAGATCTGGGGGTGAAGGTCTCCCCTGCCCCTCTCTGGGAATGCGTGCAGTGGGGGGGACCTGCCCCCTACCCCAAACCCACAGCAGGGGGGGAGCTGGGCTCTGTGCTCTGCTCTGCTGCAGCAGCTGCTGCCTCCTGCTGTGGGCAAGGGGCTATGGACCTGGCTCCCTGGCCCCATAGCCCTGGCAGCTGGGGCCCGCCTCCGGCAGGGCTGGGGTTGGCAGAGGGCTATGGGTGGGGGTTGTGGGGCATCAGCAGGTTGGGGGGGCTGTGAGGGGGAAACAAGCAGGGCCAAGGGGCTGTGGGGTAGGGAGTGAGGGGCTCCAAAAGGGCCAGGGGAGATTGTGGGGGTAAGCGAGGAGCCTTTTATTTTAATCACAGATTTTGGGGTTTTATCAGAGAATTTGTGATTTTTTTATGAGGGAAATTCAGGAACCCTGCTTATAGGACATTTGTGACTCTGAGTGATCACCTCCGGTAGGTCATATCTACTCTGTGGCAATTAACTCTTAACTGCAGCGCTCATGGTAAGCCAGTTATGCCCTCTTAGAACATACCTGCTGGGTGGCCAAACATGGCAGATACATCCTAACATTTCACTAACTCTGGAGGAGCAACAATAAAACAACAACAGCGCACCATGTGGTGGTAGAGACCAGTGGTATGGGAGTGAGGGATGAGAGACACCGTGCACGTGAAGAGTTCCATATAATAAGCATTCATTTAACACATTTCCTGACCTTCACTCCCCTCCCCCCAAGCCCCTCATTAAGTTGTTAGAAATGGATCAATAGGCTCAAGGACAGAAGGCTGCTTGGATTCCAGGTTACTGGACACCACTAGCTGTGATGATGAAGTGGACTCTTGGTTTGTATTAAAGGCTGCTGCTAATCCCTCTTTCCCATTAAGAATCTGCCACCACAGAGCAAAATTATTTCCTTGTGTTTTGACAGAAGATGAACAATTGCATTTACAGAAGCAATTCGAAAGACCGTAAAAGCTGTCAGCATGAGAGGCGTGTGTGTGTGTGTGTGTGTGTGCGCGCGCGTGCATGCACACATGTATCTACATGGGTATGCTTACCAAGAGGCATTGCTTTGGAGGTGCCTGCCTCCTTCTCTTCATGGAGGTACATGCAGTTTTATTCAGGTGAAAGAGTGAATACATGCAGGGCCACAGAAATGTCTGGGAAGTCACTAGCCAGATTGTTTCACTACAGACCCAGAAATGAGACTGCCCTGCGTAGGTGGGGTGTTGCCCAGGGGTGGGAGGGAGAAAAGGTTCATTGCAATGATTCTTTGTTACTGGTTCTGAGTCTCTGTTTCTTCTCCTTGTACAGTCATTTATTCCAATGCAAAGAGGAGCTGAACTGTCACTATTCTTATCTAGTAGCATCTTGTACTCCCTGCATACTGGTGCATAGCGCTATCCAAGGTACCAGCTAAAAGAGAATCAGGTCCAGAGGGGGAGTTAAGATTCAGAATGACCTTGGAAAAATGGAGAAATGGTCCAAAACTAATTAAATAAAATTAACTAGGAGAAGTGCAAAGTCCTGCACTTGAGACGGAACAGTTGGATGCACAAATACTAACAGGGGAATGACTGGCCAGGTTACAGCACTGCAGAAAAGGGCCAGGGGTTATAATGGGCCATAAGATGGATATGAGCCAATGGTGTTCTCTTGTTACAGAAAATGCCAATAGCATATAAGGGTGTTGCTTGTATTTTGACAGAAATGAAGTGATTATTCTGCTCTATTCAGCACTGCTGAGGCTTTTCTGGAGCATTGTATCCATTTTTGCGCCCTGTCCTTGAAGAAAGACATGGACAAAAACAAGGAGGAGTCCAGCAGAGAGCAGCAAAAATGATTAGAGGTTTAGGAAATATGACTTACTAGGAAAGACTGAAAGAACTGGGATTATTTAGTCTGGAGAAGAGACTACTAAAGAGGGATTTGATTACAGTCTTCAAATACCTGAAGGGTGGTTATAGAAGGGATGGTGATAGACTATTCTCTGTGGCTTCAGGGAATGGGACAGGGAGCAATAGTCTTGAATTGCAGCAAGGAAAATTTAGGTTGGATATTAGGAAGAGTTTTCTAACTATGAGGGCAGTTAATCAATGGAACAGAAATGGGCTCCCAAGGGAGGTGGTGCTCTCCCCTACCTTCAAGAGGGGGTCTTCAAGAGGAGGTTAGATAGGCATCTGGCCGGGGTCATCGGAACCCATCACTCTTTCCTGCCTATGCAGGGGGTTGGACTCGATGATCTATTGAGGTCCCTTCCAGCCCTAACGTCTATGAATCTATAACCGAGAGAGGTTGTGGAATCTCCATCCTTGGAAGTTTTTAAGAGCAGTTAGACAGATTTCTGGGATGGTTTTGTCAGGGATGATCCTGCCTTGAGTAGGGAGCTGGACTAGATGGCCTCCTGAGAGTTGTTCCAGCCCTACTTTTCCATTTTTCTGTTTTACCCGGTCTCCCATTGGGTGAAGGATGTCATTTGGCTTACTGCACAGTACTAGGAATCAAAAGAGCTAGACTCAGTTTCTGATCCTGCCACTAATGTTTTATGTGACCTTGGCTGTGTCTACACAAGATGCTGACTGTGCATTTGTTACTGTGCAGTCATTTAGTATTTGTATAAACAAGAACTAAATGACTGTGCAGTAACCTGCATTACTGCGCAGTGGTGCTGCAGTAGCCCAAGACTATTTCACAGTAGTGTTGCATCATGGTTTCTACCATGGGTTCTGCACAGCCAGCCTCTCATGTAGATGCAGCCCTTGAGAAAATAATTTGATCTGTTTTTGCCTTAGTTTTCCTGTCTATAAAATGGGGACAGTACTTTTCTGTTGTATCTTAGAAGTACAACAATGCTAAATTCTTATGATCACATTTGTAAATGACTTCAAGATTCAGTGTTGAAAGATTATGTAAGTGCAAATTTTATTATTGTTATTATATTTTAGAGGAAAAACTGTGCGATTTGAGCAATTGCTTTCACAGAGGCACAAAGATTACAGCTTTTCACATCATCTGAAAGAAGCAGTCAGCATGAAAAAAGTATCCTAGAAAATTCAACTATAGTCATCTACACAGCAAATATTTCAGCTCTTAGCCTTTTATCTTTGCTTTTCAATTCAGAGTTTCTTTTCAATGTACCCTGCAGACAGTATCTCTGTGTGCTACTGTGCTCCACAGCCACACCTACTGAGAGAGAGCCCCCTCTACCCCTAGGACACCCAAACCCCAGTTTTCTCACAGCAGTGGTTGTATATTATAGAGTGGGAAGGACATTATTTGACAGCTAATATTGTAAATGATGTCTAATTTGGTTTGTATATGGGAATAGTAATAGCTACTGCTGCTGTGGTTTTGTTGCTTCAGGGTAAATGCAATAAATAGGAATTTCAGAGGCAGGCCCAATGATGAGGATGGGGGTTGGGATTTCATTTGGACTTATTGTGCTGCCACTATTAAATCTCCCTTCTTATCTTCATGGAATGAAGTATGTATGGATTCACATGTTTTCTGGCCTGCTGAGCTTGAGCTATTTTGAAATCTGTGTAAAAATCTGTGTCCCATTAAGTGCTATCCACAAGACCTTCCGTGAAATATAATCTTTCACATGCCCAGAGCAGCTTTCATTTCAAGATCACAGAGCCCTGTCCAAACACTGATTGAACATCCCAACATATCTATGGACCAAGCAAGCATTACTATGCCCCTTTTGCAGATGGAGAAGTAGAGACACAGGGGTTTTGTGCCCATAGCTGCACAGTGAGTCAGTGACAAAGCTGTGAAGACTTAGTTCCTTAGCTTTTTCTATTAGACTTCACATTCTCCTGGAAATGTAAGTAGGAGCTGCAACTTTGGCTGTCAGATATCTGTTCCTGAGCTCTGAGCTTTTGCATTTCCCTTTAACAGTTTCCTTAGCACAAGGCACCCAGGATTCATGCCAAGCCTGTCAGAGGCTGCAGAGCATGTACTGAGGAATATGTCTGTCAGGGGATGAAATACAAATGCCCTGTTTTTTAAAATAAAGGAAAGAATTTATCATGCACACCATGAACAGAGGACAGAAAAGAAAGGGAGCTCCCTTCCTAGCATGTGTGTGCCTCTTGCTCCCTTGAGACTGGATTTGCCAGAGTCCAGCGCAGCTGTCAGGTGAGGCAGAGGGGCACGGGACTGGCACTTTATTATTTTATTTCCCCTTTCCAGCGTCTTGTATTACATGACTGGAAGCTCCGCAAGTACACTCTAAATACACTTGGGTGCCTTCTGCCTGCTTGTCTGTCTCTTGCATATCTGACTGCACACAGAAAAGGCCATCGTATTTTCTCAGCTGGTTGAGTATTCTGGATATTTTTTACGTCTTGTGTATTTTTCCAAGGATACTTGGTTTCTTTGCCTGAGTTAAGGCACTTAACTCAGCTTTTCATGAAAAGTAAATATTATGTGTCTTTTCCTTAAGCCCTCATTCACTCTCTACAGAGGCACAAACCTCACTGAAGTCAACAGGAATTCTGCTCAAGAAAGAGCTTCATGTTTTATGCCTAATGTTTTATGTTAAACACTTAGTCTTCATGTTTAACCCCAGTGAAAGTAATGGGAATACTTGTGTGAGCAAGTACTGCTCATATGAATAAAATGCCATAGAAATGATAATTTAGTCTTCCCCCTAGAATATAATCTCCTTCCCTTAAATAGCGAATAAAGCAGGAAATCTCTCCAAACTCTGCACTCTCTATAATCTCTCTGCATAATCTGTGAAATATATTTAATCTGTAATCTGTCAGTGTAGTCTGTCTGATACCCAAACAAACTTTCTAGGTAATCTTCTGTTTAATCTGACTAACCATTTAATCTAATCTCTATAACCTTTCCATATAATTTAATTTAAACATATTTCTAATAAAAACTCTCAGACTAGCATTTCCATTTTGTTTAATCTAATTCTTGTTTTTTTTCTGAAACCACCATATGACATTAATGTTGCTGCCCCTTTGGCCTGAATGGTTCACTGGAGTTGGGACCATGCAATGTTTGTTTCCCATACAGTGAGGAATCAGTGAAATATATTGGGTGTGTTCTTGGTGTAATCTTAATTCTGTACAAAGAACATACATTCGCCTAAATAGTAGGTTTCCTAGTTTTCTTGTCAGAAAATCACATGTCTGCTCCTCTGACCGGGTCTGCTTCCTCTTATGACACCTTCTCTTAGTTTGCTGTCCCAGTTGCAGGCTACAAGAAGACTCCTTAGTTGTTGTACTTACATGAAGGGTCACCCTCTGACCTGTCATGGGCTTGTTGCTGTGAGTGGTCCCTTCTTGTCATTGTTTTCACTTTTAGTCCTGAAAGGGGCTTGATTACCACTTCTGTTGAGGAGGGTGTAATCAAGGAAGAGTGCTTGGGACCCCCGCTGTTGCATATGTGAGCACATTGTTAGATCTAAGACTCACTTGCTAGTATCTTTTCTCACCATCTGACCCTGGTGAAATATGATCCTGTAAAAGCTATGCCAGCTGCTCCTCTGCTATGGTCTGCAGGTGCAGCTGGGATGTCTCCCCCAACATGCTGTCACACCCACAAGTCAGATAGTTGTTTCAATAAATGACTGCAGAGGGAGAAGGGTTAACAAGGCAACGGCATCTCCTTGGGGTGGATGAGGCGCTGAGGCCCAGATGGTGTGCTTGATTACACAGGCCTATGCCAGTACAGTACTACCCTAGAGGGAATTTAAGGAGGGATTGCATGTCAGAGAGCATTTTTCTCTGGTTGCACAGGCTGCACTTGCACCATCCATTAGGCTCTCCCACAATAGCCACAGTACAAAGAAGATTAAAGCAGTATGCCACCCTAGAGGCCCCTGGAGTAATCAGCTCCCTCAGTCCCCACTCAGTAAAGGGACTACTTTGTGAATGGCCCTTGCACTCTCCATGCTCCCCCCAACCCTCCAGCTTCCTCATCTCCCTCCTTCAGGTACCCTCCCACAAGGACCAGTCACCCTATGTTCACAAACGTGCAGTTAAAATGCTTTCTATCCCCCCCACTCGCCACACACACACACACACACACACACAGTGGACTCTACTCTGAGGTTGGATTGGATCTGGAGAGAAGCTGTACAATTGATCTACATTCGTTGCCAGGAGGTAAAGACCTAGCTCTGTTTAGAGAACAGCTAGATCATATTTTTACTTCATGCTCCCCTCAGTACTGTGATGCCGAATGTCAGGGGAAAGCAGGCAGCACTGTGACAGGCTACATGCCTGCCACAGATGGTGCAGCATACTGTATTCTTTTCCTGGTAGCTGTGACCTGGCTGGGTTGGTTAAGTCTCTACCAGGCTACCTGTTGCCTACCATGTAGGTTCTGGAAACCAGCTGCAAGGAGGAAACGTGCTGATTATTATTCTCCTCGGTGTGAGAACCAGGGCAAACAGACACACACTGGGCACCTCTACATGTGCATCCATGCACCTTTTCTAATGGGCATTAAATTTAGTACCTCCAGTGTGAGATACTAGGTTAATGTGCATTAGGCTGTGCTAATGCGCAGTAGTGCATTTGCATGCTTTTTTAGTGATGTGTAATGTGCAGTAGGCTATTTTACTGTGCATTAGCATAATGTCACGGTTTTTTATGCCCACACATTTTTTTGTATTTTAGCCAACAGTTTTTCATGCCCACACATAAACACCCACACACTTGCTCCTTCCCCCTTATCAGCAGTAGTTTCCAGTACCAGTAATAGAAAATGGGCATGAATTAGGTTAAAACAAAATGAACATTTTAGCAGGAGTAGCAGTACCTGCTGTAGTTAGGTTTTCAAATCGGGATCAATTACAAAATTCTATGTTCAGGCAGACATCATTTTGGGAAGCATTCATTATTTGGACTGGTATTTTTTTTAAGGCATTGTCTCTGCCCCATGGTGAATTCTTTGTTTCATTTCATTTGGTTTTGGTTCTTTCAGGTCTAAGCAAACGACTTCAGATGTATTTGAGGAGAGTTAAAGAACAAACTTCTTGTGGCCTTTTTCTTTTTTCTGTTCCTCAGCAGAAATAGCTGATACTTGAACGTTGCAATTTGAGTTAAAATAGTTCTCACTGAGGAGTACTGCATAGCCTTTTTCCAGAGGAAATTGGATTTGATTTGACCAGGTTATTAGCATTTGAAAATTGCATACTGAGCCTACATAGGAGAGTGTTTTTGCTAAGTTTAAGTGCAGACCTCAGGAATGAGGCACTGTACATGAGTGAATAACTTAGCTCTGCAGTCAATTGGCTAAGCCTCAGAATGGCTTCACAGCAGTATGGACAGCTTTTCAAATGGTTTGAAAAACTCAGGGTAAAGAGGATGGACCCTCCCTCCATTCCTGCCATTTACCAAACAAAATGTCTCTTTTACGGATGAAGAAAAAGGCTGAGCTCTGGAAATCAAGACAGCACAAATCTGCTTTTCAGTTCTTCGGTGCTTCATAATTTTCTGCACTTCACAACCTTTATTTAGTGAGCCTGGTTTTGCTGAACAGGTTGGAAGTGCAAAGCTGCAGTTTGGTATGGAAATAGCCTCCACTCAGGAACAGTGCATGGCTCTGTTCCAGAAGCAACTGTTCTTTATTTGACCAATTTAAGAGGTTTTTTTGAAAATTACATACTGAACCTGTACAGTAGAGATTATACTGGGCTCATTAACTGGGCATCTACAAGAGGATGCACTGTGCAAAGTTGCCCCTCTCTTGAACTACAATGCATAGTAAACTCCTTAATCTCCCCTGAGGCACTCCTAACTAGCCTGGATGCACTTTGCAAATAGGATAGGTGGCTCTGAATTTGTTGGTCAGGGACAACAGTGTTCCGGGGTTGTTTAACAAAATAGATTTAGTCTAGAGCACTGTACTATTCTGTGAGCAGACAGTACTTTACATCCCTGGAGATACATGATTCTTCTTTTAGTTTTTTCCACTATTTCTTCAAAAGTAAGCAAATGAACAAAAATACGATAGAAAATTCAGTTCAGAAAATACATGTTGCAATCATGTTGTATGGTTCAGGTTTCTGGAGTCCAGTATAATAGGCTTAACCCCTGCTCTTCGCGTTGATCCATTACAATGGGATTGCAGTGCAACACAAGGTTATGTAGCATTGTCATGTTATGACTTGATGTAAGGATGTGATGATGATGTTTTGTGATGTGACTGCACAAACTGTTCAGAGTGCCAATGCTTGGCCAACCGTGGGCAATGGAGAGGTGGAGTGCAGTAAATACCTCCAGGGAAAATGTTGTGGGCTTCTTAGTTTGTACATTAGACTGTAGGTTCCATTCTCAGCCTTGAATGGATCCTGCAGTAAATCCTTGATGTGCTCACAATAACAGGCAGTCATTCACCACTGCACAGTGGCTCAGGGAGTTCTCTGTAGCTAACTCTGGGAGGCAGTAGTAATGAGGGGGAATAATGGCTTTTTTGGGGTTAATAGATCTTGACAACCTGATTTCCCCTGGTGAAAATAAAAGGGAATAAATCTTACAAATACTGCAAAATCAATAGCCAGCAGCAAAGGGGCTGCCAGTAAGACCCTGTCCACAGAGCTCTTTTTTCCCCTTAAATTGTGAATTGTACATTTAAAGTGGATGGGGCCTCCATAGCCTGGGTGGAGCCAGAAGATCTTCCATTCCTCCCTTTTATACATCTCTAGGGTTTATATCTTAGCCACCAACCTTGGAGAGAAGGATAGGATTTTCTGGTGGCTGCTTAATTGGGAGAACACCAGAGTGTTGTATGGAAGAGAGATGCAGTGTTTTTAGCTTTCACAGAGGCCTGGAGTTTGAACTCACATCTCACATGTAGAAGCTTAGAAATGGTACTAATCACTGGGCCATTTGGAGAGGAGGGATACAAGACTTGAGTTTTAAACTAGTCAGTAGCACTGTCTTGTACCTTCTTGTCTTGTCCATTGGGTGCCACACTTCCCTGTCTCTTATATCACCGGGCCGCTCTAACTGCTTGATGGCAGCACTCCAGAAGACTACCCCTTCCACTGTGTTAGCAACCCGAAGGCTGAGTTAACTTCACCTTTCTCTGCTTTTCCAAGGTCAGAGTTTAGATTTCTTTGAACGAGTCAGCCAAAAGCTGCCCCAGATAAGTCTGAAAGACCATTTAAAGTGATTTAAACAAAAGAAGTTTTATTGGCAGTTTTACAGGAATAGAGAGAAAACGGTAAAATAAAAGGTAGTTAAGCATATACCGAACATGCTTAAATGAACACTGTGGAGAGTATCATTAGACTGGCAATAAAATAAGAATGATTAGACTAGGGAGATGGTGGGATTTGTGTGTTGACCCACTCTGTTAGTAGATGTTGGTACCCTGCTGGGAACTGCTAGTGGATTCTTGCTGACTCACTGTTTGCAGGCGGTGAAACTAATTAACTCCATGCTGGATAAGCTTGGGGCTGGTCTGTAGTCCAAGAGGGTCTTGGCTGAACAGTACTCTAGGAAGAACTCTGAGAGCACATAGATTTAAGGAGGAGGGCTCTCCCCGTAAAATCCTTAATATCGTTGTTAATTTTTCTGTGAATGAAAGCAAATTCCTGAGAAAGGGACAGTTGTCACTCAACACCATCTGTGGACAATGGTATGGAAGAGGGTGGGGAAGTCATCAGAAACATGGAAGGATTCTTTGAGTGTAGGGCAAGGTAGAAGCTCACGTCTCAGAAGAACAAATGCGGTGATAGGGTTCTGAGAGTTTATTAAGGTGGTTTGGAAAGGAAAAGGTGCAATGAAAGTCTATGATAGAGAGTGTATATATATACCTAAATATATAGCTATAGATATATTTTAATAATAATAATAATAATAATTTAAAAAAGGAAGAGTGTGTCTGTTGATAGTCCCCACCTTTTTCTTACAGGATTCTTGCCCTGTTTCTGTGCAGATGGTTCCCTTTATACAACATTTGCCCTTGCTTGAGGTCAGGTCCCCATATTAAGAGTAAGGGAGTATCTTTGTTCTCTTGTTTCCTTAAGCTCTTTGTCTCCCTGGTTCAATACACAATAGAAGATAGGTCTCACTTCCTTCAGCTTGTCTTAATTCCCCATCTCTCTGCTATTTGGCCTATAGTGATAGCCAGAGATGATTGTAGCAGGGTGCGGGGGCTGGGGCAAATTAGCCTGTGCAGTGCCCGGATGGGGGGGCGAGGAGTGGGGTGGTGAGTGGCCAGACATGAAGCTGGCCCCGCTCTGCGGGGCCAGGGGCAGTATCCCGAATTAGCACCCCCCACCCCCGGTGACAGCTTTCCATTCTCATGAGAGGGAATGCAACAGAGGCGCTAGATTTAGACTTGGATTTCTACCTCAGTCACCAGCTTCTGGTGTGTCATTGGGTTTAAGTTCTCTGAGCCTCAGTTTCCCCTATGTAAATGGTAATAATATTTCCTTTGTCCCACTTTTTGCGCATCCTGAAGACCAGTGATCGTTAACTCATGGCTTGTGACAACAGGCGGCAAGCAAAGTATGGTTACCCACAGCAGTATTTGCTAAGTATTATTGTCCATGGGACCCTTTATTTAGATCTTATTACTCATATATGTTAGGACCTTAAGAGGCTATATATATATATATATATATAGGCTATATATATAGAGAGAGAGAGTCTTAAAGTCCCAACATATATGAGCAATAAGATTTAAATAAAGGGTCCCATGGACAGTAATACTGAGCAAATACTGCTGTGGGTATATATATAAGAGATCTTTTCAGATTTCTTCCAGAGAAGAGCTGGTGTTTTCTTTCTCAAATTCGTTATGTATATCTACTGGTCTTGCTTTTGTCATGCTGAAGACTTGATACAACACCCTTAATCATTCCTTCCCTTAGCATGCAGACAGAGAACAGACCCTTTACATGCAAAATAACTCAGAAACAGGGAACAGTATCTTTAAGGAGCCAGAGACATAACTAATTATTAAAATCATCCGGGCTGTGGTTAGAATTAATTTTGATAGGCTGGACACCATTCTGTCTACTGCAAACTTCATCCCAAATAGAAAGTTCTTCCTTCCACACAAGAATTCAGCTAATTTAAAGTGATACCAAATGCCGAGCAACATTAATGAATTTATGCATGGAGGCCTCATTTAAATAGCAAAGGCAGATAGCTGTTTTTTTTTCATAGCACCTTTTTGTGGGAAAATCAAGACATTGAAGCATTAGAGTTCCACCTCTCTATTGTGAAAGATAAACACGAATCAGGACGCTACAGGCAATCCAGGTTGACAGAGGAAGCTGATATGAGGCCAGTCAGAGGATCCCCTTGAAACATCTGTTCATAGTGCCATGGTTTCCTCAGCAGGGATAACTGCTAAAATAATCATAACATTTAATAGTGTTTACAATAACACTATATATTTGGCACATATAGTACTTTTCAGCCATAGATGACAAATCCCTCCTGCATTGTAAATATACTTATTCCTATTTTGAGGCGATTAAGGCACAAAGAGGTGAAGTAACTTTCCTGAAGTCACATATATAGCAAGTCAGTAGCTGAGCTGGGAATTGAAATAAACAATGATATGTTTAGCAGTAATAAACACTGGTTCAAATGTCATTTTTGTGAAGAGAGGGAATATTAGCCAAGAAGAGTATTTTTTGCAGAGATGACCGTAGCAGGATGTGGGGCCCAGGGCAAATCAGCTTGTGTGGAGCCTGGACATGGCGGCGGTGGCGAGGGGGTGGGGGTGGTGAGCGGCCAGATGTGAAGTCGGCTCAGCTCTGCGGGGGCCCCCAAAGTGCAGGGCCCAGGGCAGTCACCCTGATTTGCCTCCCCAGGGACAGCCCTGTTTTTTTGGAGATCCATTGTTTTAGTCCCTGTACAAGTACTGAATAAGGACAGTCCCAGACCTAAGCAACCAGTAAGCTACAGAGACATGGCAAATGAAAAGTAGGAGGAGAAATACAGTCATTTATGTGAAGTCATCAAGCAGGGAAGTAGAAGAACAGGAAATAGAGCTCAGGTCTCCTGACCCCTAGTCCAGTGCCCTGCCCTCTACCAAATCCACTAAAACAAAGCATCTCCTGGGTTACTTCTTACCCTGTAAAAAGTACCATGATGCTGGTTCCAGGAGATGGCCAGGCATGAGTTCCTAGATCACTGCTGCTCATTCCTAGTACCTTTGGCAGGTCAGCTGGAGGCTCTTTGTACAATTATAATGCATTTTTTTCCCATTGAGAAGGTCTTCCGGTCATTGCAGCAGCCACATGCAGAGTCATGGAGTGGGTTAGCACTTTACGCTGGAGCATTCAAGGTGAACTTCTCATGTTAAGAAAACAAAATCAAGCAACTGTATTTATCAATTTGTTTAGGATTTATGAAGTGTAGTATCTGGGTGCAGTGCTTTACAAACACCAATGAGACAGGGTCCTTCCCCAAGAAGCTTCCAAGTGCATTTGGACACCTGCTAATGCTAGGCAAAGGTAGTTAGCCATGTTAGTCTTTACACCAAGCAGAAGGTAAGGCAGTGTGGCACCTCAGAGAGTAACTCGTTCAGAGAAGCATGAGCCTTCCTAGGCAACCCCATATGCTAAGCGTCTGATGAAGTAGGTTGTTGTCTTTGAAAACTCATGCCTCTGAAATAGTTAGTGAAGTCTTGTGGACATTGTTGGGGTGGAAATCAAGTTTGGGAGCAACCACTGAGCCAACACCCACTGAATTACAGGGAATATACCCATTTGCTGGGCTTTGAGTCAGACCATAATGCTGGCCTCCCTCACTCCCTGTATTACATTCTGAATGCATCTATTAACTGACTAAGGAGGCTGTTCAGAGATTGAAAATGTGTCTTAAACCTCCATCTACAGCCAGTGTGTGAAATACAGACTTGTCATGGGTCTCCAGGCGACCGGCTCAGCAAGCACTTTGCTAATGACATCACACTTCCCACTGATGAATGATGGACCATGTAGGCTGCCTTAACATAAGGCATTTCCTCTAATATTACATGGTTTTCAAAATGCCTTTATTATTATTCTCTCTCTGCATCCCATGCATTACAAAACAAACTTAACCCCAACCAAATATGCCAGCTATGCTTTGCATACCAGTAATGGCAGTTTAAAGCATCTTGCTGCTTTGGCACATCAATAGTATACGACAGTAAAGCGTGCAGAATGTGGCAACCGGAAAGCAGTGGTGTGATACTTGTTGCTACATGTTGGTTTCTTAAAAACCAAGCAAAGGACACCGCAACCCTTTGAAACACCCCCACCCCAGGGATTTTCAAAGCTGTTTGGCATCTTTTACGTGACTTTCAAGGTGAGGGATCTTCAATGAAGCCTCTTTCAAAACGGATGTATGGTTCACATGAACTCTCTTCAGCCACTTCTAAGCCAGGCTAGGAAAACACTGCTGCACTCTGGTAGGGGGGAGATAAAACGTAAGCTTTGTAGCACTGCCTAGCCATGTCCTGCACAGCCCTGAAACATTCTTTATCCAGAGGTTTTGGCTAGGGATGGCTGTATATCTCTTTGAAATAAAATGCATTTTGCATACGTAGAGGGTCTATTACTATTATTATTTCTAGTATGAAAATAAGTCAAGGGCTTCAACCAAAAGTATAAATAAATACATTCAAAAGCACCAAGAAGAAGTGAAACAGTGCCTGTGGGATAGGACATTTATTCTGGGTCTTTCAGACCCAGTGCAGGGAGACCATATATCATCATAGGCTTTTGCTGCCTCACAGTCTTTTTTTTTTAAATTTTTACATTTTAAATGAATATTTATCTTTATTTGACATTTATTGGCCATTTAATATTTAAACATGCTTAATAAATCTTGGAAACGTTGCAGCCGTGAGCAGCAGGGCTTTTCCAAGTCCAAATCCCTTCTCTGCTGAGGGCTAACATTGGCATCTCAAACAACAAAACCCAAACATAGGCAGTGTCAGTAAGGGAAGCGGTGCCCTGTATCAGGAAATGTGACATGCTGTCTTCTCTTCCCACTGGCAGTGCTATGCTGAGGGCTCTGCTGGGAATCCAGTGCTAAGCCAGAGGCTGAGGGGTACATTCTTAACAAGACATTGGTGATTGACTCTGGCAAACACAGCAGTGGTGGTGCAGTGGCCAGTAACAGCTCCCCTCCTCCTCGATTTAGACACTGCTACTGCTGGGCACCTGCAGTCCCAACTCTGCTGGGCTGTGTTGGAAGGCGTTGATGACACAGCGTTTGGCACCACAGTTTCTGGCGCTTCACAGTTTGTCTCCTTATGGATTTCATTTCTTGACCTGACACTGACAGGTTCTCCCTGCCTCTCAGTGCTTCCTTCAGACAGCCTCTGAGCTGTTATTTATCTTCCCCTGTCAAACTCTGGCTCTCTGCTCCTGTTTCATTTTGATATGTCTCATTCTGAAGATAGATTCCTTGAATTCCAGTGTCACCTATAGTGCAGCAGGAGATCCTATTTCCTTCCTCTGTGCATCGCTTCACATCGATGCTTTCCCTACCTTACCTCCTGCTGGCTCATACAGCATTAGGTTGGATGAGACTGGTCAGTCCAGTGGACTGTTTTTGCAACACAAGACTTCCCAGCACCACATCCTGTGTTTGACACAGGCAGTGGTGAGTAGTCACACTGACAACTAGGGACAGAAATTACACATAAACTGATATAAGTATTGGAAACCAATTCAAATCTGTAACACAACAGAAGTTCAGTGCACGCAAACTGCTTTCAAAATGGCTGAAACTGGTTAAAGATAAACTTCAGTGGATGTAGTATCAGACTTAACTGATTTAAGTTAAATTGGCTTATTGAACTTCTGTCCCAGATCCCCTCCAGATTCAAGTTAACTCAGTTCCCCGGCATCCCAGGATGCTTTGCACCTCCCTTGCAAATCCCCTCTCACAGGATGGGTGGACCCAAGCTGTCTGCTCCAGCTGAGCAGGGAAGTGTGCTCTAGCGCTGCCTGGCTTCTGGCCTGGGCCACTGCAGGCATGTGGCTGCAATTCTAGAATGAAAAGTCAATGTCTGTTCACTTGCTTATCAGTTCAGTCTACACAGCTTAGACTAACATGTGAAGACTGAATCAATTCAGCCTCAAGCTTTTTGACTGTCTCTACTTAGCCTAAAGAGTAATGGGGATTTGGTTTGGTAGCCTCATGATTGAAAAACAGCATTTATGGTACAAAAAAGTGTTTCTGTTCTAAATCCATTCTATGGGCAAATCCTGGGAAGGCTTAACAGTGTAACCAACCCATTTATATTAGGACCATCCTGATCTTGGTTGCTCAATTTAATATCCTGCATATCTACTGTGCAGGGCATATATAGTCCCCAAATTTAATTTAAGTGGGAGAAAACTCCCTTTTATGGGTTGTGATACAGAAGTAGCATTATGTTGTATAGTAGCTATACAAGCTATACAGCCATAGCACTTCCTAATTGTCCAACTGAGGCACCTAATTCAGGCTCTTAGAGTCATATTGGAGGGTACTTACTTGGCTTCCTAAAATGGCTGTTTTGACTGCTACAGCATGTTTTTGTGAGCCCAAATGCAAAGCTGAATGTAAGCTGAGCCAGAGCTGGTTGCATATAGAGCAACAGGCAAACATGTCATGTTACATATTTTATGAATCAAGTTTCTAGTAAGTATTTTAAGGCCAATATGCATCTCACCTCAAATCAGAAGATGAATGTCCTCCAGCTGCTGAATTTCTTTGCTTATAAAATCAATGCGTGAGCTGCCCCTGTTGGCTCTTCACTGGGCAGCTAATGAACCCTATCCTCAGAGCTGTTTAGCTTCATGCTGACATTCTGTGGCAGTAATGCTAAAGCAAAAACTATAGGATGCTGTCCAGAATGATGTGGAGCAGGGGAGGTGTACTTGTCAGAGATGTGCATGGGCACTTGCTGAACAGTACGGGGAAGAGCATGTGAGGCTCTACAGGATAAGACCTGCACACTGACCAGCTTTTACACAGATAGACAAGGTGCAAAACAGGTATGTTTAGCAGGCAGGCATGGTGCAAAGACCTGATCCACAGAATAGTAATCAGATGCTTTGCAACCATTTTTCAAGAAACCCAGTCTTCCTGCTAGGACCTGGGTGGTGCTACTTCATCTCTCCCTCTTCCTTAAGCTCAATAGTGCAGTCAGCTGTGTAGGCCCAGGGATCTCCTACCACCCCTGCTCCCCTTTGTACTGCCCCACTCATAGCCATCTGTGTGATATGCGATTTGTTGATACATTGTAAAATGCTAAACACAGCAGCAGGTCTACAGCTTTAGAGATCAGTTCAATATAATGTGAGTCACCTGAAGGAATGGGAGAATAATGCTGAAGTGGGAATTTTCCCTCTTATGTGTGTGAGGATAAGTAATAATATGGAAAAACAGTCATAGTTGTTAACACGGTAAGTTATTCGGGGAGGGGGGGGTGTAAAAGCTTTGTGAGATTATGCTCCTGAATCTGAACTGTAGATCTGACAAACCCTGGGGATCGAGGGAGAGGTTGGGATCTGGACCTACACCTAATTTTGTAATTGGTCCTGAATTTCCACATTGTGTCTAAACAAGACCCCAGGCTCAGATACTTGTACATTTCAGAGTTTGAAATCTGTGGCTGAATATTGCTTTTCCCCTATACCTTTTTAAAGTTCCTTCCCTTTTCCCTTCTGTCACACACTGGTAGTTCCACTCCCTAGCTAGGGGTAGGCAACCTTTTCCAGCTGCCGACCAGAATGACCCACACCAGGTAGGTGGACAGGTGGTCACTACATCCCTGCTGCCATGGCCATGTCTGTGGCATCACAGGGAGAGTGTCTGCAGTTGAAGCCCACTGCCACCAAATGCTGCCAAATACTGCCAAAGCCCCACATCTGCAGGGTGGATCCAAAGATTCTGAAGGCTAGAGGCTGCTGCCCTCGTCCTACCCTGCTCCCTACTCTTGGTTCTTTGGCAGCCTCCCTTTCACTAAAGCAAAACCCCCTTAGCTTACTCCGTGCAATTCTGGATAACTCCTGGAGTAATACTGAAGTGCGGAGAGTTTTGGAAAAACTTTGGCTTTTTTAGCAGTAAATTAAGAGGAAGCTTATGAGACTGTGCCCAGCAGCATAGCTACAAAACCTTAAGTTGCAGGCCTTATAGATTTTTGCTGGTTAGCTTAAAAGCCTTGTCAGAGTTGTTGTTATTAAAGTTCCTGATAAAATATTGTAGCAAACAGTATACATGAGCACCGACATTGATAATGGGGAGAAAAAGTCTATGGGCTCCTCCTTATTCTCCACTGAGATACCTTTCAATATATTAATAAGGTCTAAGTGTGTTAGAAAATCCAAGATGAATCTTCATCCCATCCTATGCAATAATGCACAACTAGCCCATGTATTAGTCTTCCTCTGAAGGATCACGTGTTGGCTGGCCTCTGTTTGATTCCCAAGCGGAAATCAAACATGAGGAACCACTGATCACATATGACCTACTCATATCTGTGGCATCTTTTAAAGTTGGGGTCTCAGTTGAGTTATTCAGCAGTTGGTATTATCTCCTGGGGTACAATAATGTAATGAATGTGCAGAGGTAGATGAATGATACGAAATACTCACACATATTTTGGTAAGCTGAATTCTGGTTTACCGTATCAGTCACTTTCTGTACTCATTTCTTGAAAATATACATAAAAGCAGGCTCTGATTGTTTGTTGCTTTTGTTTGTGGGTATGAATTTTGAGCCTGTAGGCAAAGTTCGCTTTGTGCTGAAACACAATTTAGTTTGAAAAGAAACACAAATAACAGAATTTTGCCAAAACCTTTCCTACTTCTTATTTATAGTTACACTCATCCAATACAGGGAGCAGAAGTGATACTATGTGACCAGTCACACAAGAGTAGCAACAAATAACTAAGGGTCAACTCAATTCACAATTTTCGCAGAAACTGTGAAAAAAGGTAGTTCCCATCATCACTGCAAAAACTGGCGTTCCCTGCAGTGTTGCTCAGAATTGCAAGGGAAAAAACCCCCAACTTACTAAAAATAAAATTCTGGCTTCCCAGTGGGAGCTGGCAGCTTCTGCATCCCAGCCTCACAGCCCATGGCGGCGGGACAGGGAGGAGTCACCGACACATAGGGGAGCAGCCAAGGTGCCAACTGCCTTTTCTTCCCTCTGCCACTGATTGGCAGAGAGGGCTGCCTTTTGTACACCCTGCCCCTCTCCACCAATCAGTGTTGAGGGGGGGCCTTGCTGTGAAAAGACTGTGAAAATGGTGCCAGGCACTGTGACTGGCCCATGTTTTTTACTTTGCCTCCACATGCTTTAAGTAAATCCTTACAAATAACATGCAGTTAAAACATTTGGCAAGCAATCCACAGGTTAAAATATGTGGTCTAAATGTTCATCATTACTGGATAACAAACACATTTTTAAAAAATCAGCCAGTTTACAAACAGAAAAAAAATGTTAAAATTAATTGAATAATTGTTTCCCCCTGTAGCAGGTTCATGGCCACAACGGTGGCCATGACACCCCTCTGGTGGCCATGTGGCCCCTGCCTGGCTCAAGCTCTAATGTAAAGCTCCCTTGATCACTCACTTGCCATGGAGGCTGCCTGTGGGCTTTAGAGTGAGCCTGAGTCTGCACAACTCACCACTAGGCCCCTCCTGGACCCCCTTAGTCTCAGTTCAGCCCTCAGGCTAAATAGGCCCTCTCAACCTGTCTGTGGCTCTTCACTACCCCTGTAGCCTTAAGGGCTCGTTGCATAGCTCTGTCCTTCCCTACACCATGCCCCATGCCTTGTGGGTGTTATCACTTCCAATGTTCCTTCTTCTTAGCCCCTCTCTGGACTCTCAGACCCCCTGGATCACCCAGCCCTTTCTTGCTGGGCTCTCAGACTCCCCTAGGTCGCCCACTCTCTGGGCTCTGGGAGCCCTGGTCCTCACTCAGTCCTTCTCAGGTCTTGTGGATCCTCTGATCCCACCCTCAGCCCCCACATGGGCAGGTGGGCTTCCTGTTCCCACCCTCAGCCCCTACCTGGGCTGGTGGGCCCTCTGAGTTACTGACTCAGCTGAGTATGCCATGAGCCTGCCTCTGACCTCATGGTCTCATGGCACCCAGGGCTAACCTGCCTGACCAGCTGAGACTCTGGGCTTATATAGCTCCAGCCTGGCCCTCTGATGGTCAGTTGATGCTCCAGTTAGCCCCCTCCACCACCTCTCAGGCTGCTTGCCGCTTAAACTCCTGTACATAGTTCCTCATCCCAGCTGTACTACAGTCTGACTCAATGGCACTGAAGTTAATGGGAAGACTCCCAATGATGTTAGCAGTCATTGCTTTGGGTCTCTAGTGATTTCAAGGGGACTTGTGCTCCTAATCTAGTTAGGCTGTTTTGATAATCTCACTGCCCTGAGTTAAGCAAACAGTACGCTTGGTCAAGTGAAACCCAGTTGCCCACTAGTATGTAATGCACAGAGCATGTAAACCCTACTACAATTACAATGAATAGAAGTGCTTTTATAACTTAAGCCATAGACAGTTGTGTTTTTTGCACAAAGATACTGATTCTTGTTTTGGTAATCAGTTCAGGCTCGGTGGCCAATGGCCATGGTGTGCAGGATAGGTGACAACTGTGAAACCTATGTAGATGCATCCCATCCAACCAGTGGTAGTACAGGAGGAGTGGGGCAGGTTTAATAGGTAAGTTCATGGACATCTCTAAATTAAAGCCATTAGTTATTGTTACAGCACTGGTAATAGTCCCCATGATGGACAATCATGAAGCTGTTGCATGATTCCCACATACTGGACCCATGTGTTTTAAGTCTTAGCCTGGCTAGACCCCAGCACTGTATCTTTCTGTGACTCCTCTTGGGCACATTTCCAGATATAACTAGGTCCTTTGTTGACCTTTCCCTGAGATACTCCACTTGGAAACCCATTCCCAGAACACCAACTTTTTGGGGACCCTAGTTTATAGGCTACCTTCCCAAGGACACATAATAGTTGTAGCAATAACACACAGACCTTGAAAATGAAAATCTAAATCAATTCCTCTTTACTTCAGAGACCCTGAGAGATCTAGGAAAAACAGTAAAACAAATTCCCCTGCCTCAGTTTCTTCACCACTCTGGAGCATTCTTTGTGCCTTGGTCAGTGTCCTGTAATGTTTTCAAGATCCTTCTTCCTTCTGGCCATCTTGTACATAACTTCTTCTCTGGAACGTAGAGTCCCTTCTCTCTCTCTCTCTCTCATTCTCTCTCAGGCTAAAAAGAGACAACTGGTTTATCTGGGGCACATTGCCATGGGCTTTGATTTGTATTAAGACAAGCACCAACAGTCATTCACACATGCATTTTGAATGGCAATGACCTTGAATTGGCCCCACATGTCCCAAGAAAAATGTTATCTTGGGGTAGAAACAGATGTCACCTGATCTCGCATTTGTGCCACCATCATTTTTTCATGGTGGCATAAATGGTGAGCAAATAGCTGTCCCTACCTTTTGTTGTGCACATTAGAGTAGCATAACAAAAGGTAGTAATACACTCTTCCACTTTATTGTGGCGAACATCTACTAGCTCTGTGGTGGGAAAATGTAGGTGACTGAGCTGTCTCTGTTCCTTAGCCAGACAGACAGGCACTCTGGGGGCTTGAGGGCCCCATGCCTTCATGTGGAGACCCGCCTACCCAGACCTGCCCCTGGAATATTTTGAGGCCCATCAGAGTAAGCAGGGAAAGTTGGGCTTTCCCCACTTATCCAGACCTGCCTCCAGAGATCTCAGGGGTGGGTCTGGATAAGCAGGGAAGGACCTACTTCCCCTGCTTACCCATACACATTCCAAGAGACCCTGGGGCAGGTCTGGGTGAGCTGGGAAACCCAGACTTTTCCCAGTTATCGAGACCTACCCCCAGAATCTCTAGGGACTCATCTGAATATGTGGGGAGAGCCAGGCAGATGCTCTTGGGGCTTGAGGGACCCCATCCTGCCCAGGAATTCCCAGAGCACACAGGACCAGGCCCTTCAAGCGCCAAGAGAATACGTGCCCCCTTGTCCCACACCATCAGCAGGCAGGACAAGGAGCCATGTGTGTTTCACCCAATAAAGTGGATCAACTGTGCCATAACATGTTGCAGCACAGCTGATCCGCTTCATTTGGCAATGTCTATTTCTAGTCTTGGTATTTCACAGGAACTTCACAGGTAGTTAGGATTGTACATCTATGGGATCTCAGAATAAAAAGGCTTTGTCCTGAGAAATCAGTGGTCTTTTTTTTAGCCTAAATTGGTCAGCAAGAGTTTTCTTATATTACCACCAGTCCCCTTTGTCAAGTGACTCCTGTTCAGCTTTGTCTGGTGATTAAATTCCCCCATCAGGTAATCAATTGTTTGGTTACCAGCCTATCCAGGGAGACAGGATTTCTTAGTCTGGCTTCCTCCTTGACCAAGCACATTTCTATTTGAATAGAAGATTATCAAAGTTTAATGACTTTCACTTTTTTCAGTGTGCATTGTGATACCTTGTACTGGTATCCCAAGATGAAGGTAAAAGGACAATAGAGAAAGCAAACAAGTCCCACCTTCAAAACAGAATTTGCAGTCTGAAAATATGCATCCACAGAGTCCCCAGTTTCAAAGAAAAGTCATAAACAGAACATAGACAGATTGCCGCAAACATCACAGGTATTATTAGTACAAAGAATTATTATTACTGACTTCATTTACTGAAGACCAGGGAAGCCATGCTGTTAAGAACAGCAAAGCAGGGAGTCCAAGTGAGACAGGAGGCATGTCAGCCTCATTCTGTTTTCTGTTCTACTGTTGAGTTATTTCTTTGCAGGATTGTAACGTATGCCAGTAGGCTGCTCAGCAGCGCTTTTTCCTGTTGTTTTATAAACCCTTTGGCATTTCAGTCACTGATGACTAATAGATTGAGTCCTGGCCATTCTCTTTGAAACAGTCTGCCTGGGCACTTGCAGGTTAATGTGAAGGGATATAACAGAATGAATAAGCCATCTGAACGTTGCTGGTGGCTGCCAGAGAGCTCAAAGCAGTATGCACTTAGATATGTACATCCCTCATTTCTGCTGTGGTGGTTAGTTTCCCTCATCAGCTGCTTTGTATCTGATAAAAAGAAGAGGTTCTCAGAGTGTATACATCTCAAACATGCAATGATATTTGAGGCACTGTTTTTCTTCGAGGCCTTCTTCAAGCCATATAAAGGAAAAATAACAGAGCAAGGTTAGTAGAACATCTAACCTTTGTTCTATATTTTCAGGGGCAAGAAGAAGGTCATTGCCCTTAACCTTATCTTCTATTTCTATCAAGTGGTTTCGTTAACCCTTAACATTTTTTAGCTTGCAGTTGGTACAACATTCATCTTCCTTAATGCTCTTTTTCCAAACCCAGTGAAATAAAAGGCTGGAAAGGGAGGAAGATGTTTTACCTTGTAGCCAGAGGGAATAATAATATTTCCTGGATAGGTCTGGAAGAAGAGGGAGTGTAATGATTCTGCCATCTGCTAAAAAGTAGAGTCTTTCAGGTGTACTGATTTCTTCAAAGTTACCCTTCTTGCTGATTTTGCTCTCTGACACATGAAGAGCTTTACCTTAGAATTGCACCTGTATCTATTATTGAAAGCATATTGAGGGACTTAGGTGCTGTGATGCAGCAAAGTTTGGATTGCTGCTGGCTGTACTGCATCTATTCTGTGAATTAATAGAGAATCTCCATCTCCAGTGTGCTGAATTTACTTCCATCTCCTCCCCTATGTTTGTAATGAATTTAGTATGGGTAAAAAACATCGCTTTGACACCTGAACAGACAGCGTCCTCTGTTAATCTGTAAAACAGATGCAGCACAGACAGTGGAAATGTGCATTTCTCCATCCTAATCCAAGTCCTTGGCTTTAATTACTGAGTGATGACAGTGATGCCAAATTGAGGTGGTACTGTTTTGTGACGTGGACATCGGTTCACTATGAAATGGAGTGAGAACACTAGCTCATTTCATATAGACTACTGCAAAGCCATCGGACTGTAACAACTTTCATTTGGCTTTCATTTACTGTTGAGGTAATTTGGATTCATACCACTGACCTAAAGATGAAAGGCTTTGTATCCCATTACCACTTGCCTGATCTATGCAGTCACCCATTATTATGTCATTTTCATGGATATAATTCATAGATAGAGGTTTTCATTAGGTGAGGTGATGATGTGGATACAGAATAGTTACATGGGAAATGTTAAGCGTGATCTCACCTTCTGCTGCATGTAGTGGAGGAAATAAGTGATTAAGAAGAATAAAGGGATTCTAAACTGGTGGGGTAGAGCTGCACAATCTCAGTGTGGATAGCAAACAGCCCAAATGTTGGTAGTATTTGGTCAGTGGATTGGTTCAGGCTTATTGCTAATGCACAGTAAAATATACCCTAACGTCACATAATTTGCAAATATAAAGATCTGGGTAGGCAAAGGGAAGATGTACTTTGAATTCTGCGACTGGATGTTGCCCTGCCTTGCATTTTGTACAGCCATTTGTACCCTTGCAAAGTGAGAGAAATTTGTGTATAAAATGCTGCCAAATCAGAATTCCCTCCTTCTTCACTGAGAGCATTTTATTTTACACCTTCTTTCTACTGACTTTGCAAAGGTGTAGATCACTACCTGAGGGACAAGGCAATGGAGAGCCAAGCCATATAGCTCTTTCACAGAGTATAACTTCAAAAAATTCTCAGTGTGCTTTTATTACAGTTATGAAACCATACCGACTCTTACCAATGCCTGAAACTTCTCTTCATTCCTAATCGGATTGTGTAGCTTGTTGGATAATATGTTTGCTTCTGAACTTGGGAGGTGGTGAGTTCAGATCCTGTTTGGAGTTGTCATTCAGTAAAAATACTTTCTCTTTCCCTCAGTTGGAAATGAAGGACTAAATTCCCTGCACGTAGTTATCCTTATCACCCCAAAGCATGCTGCAGAGGACTAAAACATTTCAATAGCTCTTTGTACCGAGGAAGAAAAACATGGGAAGTCTGATTTGCTAGAAATGTTGCCTGTGTGATGAGAGCTCTGCGCCACATGAAGTAGAGGGCTTTCTAGCCCTCTGTTTCCAGAGCTCTCTTCTCCTCCACTCCCATTCCCCTCCCATTCGGTGCAGCCATTTTAAACAGGCTTTCCATTGACGGAACAAGGAGGTTTGCCGGTGTGTGTTCAGCAGCCCAGAAAGTGCTCAGCTGCTGGATGGGTCTGGTACACAATTGGCAGAAGGGAAGCAGTTAATTAGTCTTTTTTTATGCCAATGTCAATATGTTTCTATTACAATCATGGGTCCATGTTGTTACCCTCAGGTGGCTAATTTACATGAACTTTCTCGTGTGCGTTAAGCTTTAAACAACATCCTGGGTTGCCTTGTGAATAAGGTTGTCGATGCCTTTTATGTAAAAGCCTGGAAATTCAACTCCTGTTGGGACTATGTTTTCAGAAACAAGAAGAACACAAGAGTATTAATACCTGTCTTTCTCTCCCTGTGAATGAGTAAATCCTTATCACTGTTTTTTTTCCCCCTAAACAAAAGAAATGATCCAAAGCATTTAGGATGTACAAAGCCAAGACGTGCTATTTATAAAAAGAGCCAAGTTAGATAAGGAATGATTTATGATAGTCATATACCACCTTTCAACCAACTGGATCATACAGCATTTTACAAACTGACTCTATATGCTGTGTGTGTATGAGAGAGAGAGAGGTGGAATTAATACTTTGACCAGAATTAAACCACTTGTGTGGTGAAACACACCCATTGTGTAACAATACACAACAAAACACAACAACTATTTAGAGTAGGCAGAGACGGATATCATGTACTGAAATGACAGAGGAGTGGGGGGAAAACATAAACAGGAAGAAGATAATATGCTTGTATTAGACTTTGGGCAGAACTCGGAGACTTACTTTTGTGACTAGGGGTCTGAGATCTTAAATAACCACAAATGATCCGGACCTCTGTTCTAATCCATAGACTTGTTTTTAATTTGTTATTCAAGTTAAAAACTGAAACGAACATATTTTAGCACTAAGTTCCTTGGAGCAGGGATGTGGAGCTTATACCTCACAGATCTGCCCCTTGCTGCAACCACCTCTTCCATTATTCAACTGTTCTGGTGACAAGGTATGCTAGTCTAACTCTTCCTAGTGTTGTATTACAACAGACCTGTTTCACCACCATACTACACTAGTTTTACTTTGATGTAAGACAACGCAGTAGAGAATCAGCTGATATTAAGATGTGCTCCACATTGTAACAAGAAACAATTCCTGTTCTCCGGAGTACTGTAACAGTATATTCAAACCAACAGAGGCCAAATTCTAGACCCCAACACAACGTAGCAAAGAAGATTAGCATACTGATCTTTAGTAAAATTCAGCTATATGTGAACTGAGAAGTTTCACTCTGAGAACCAGGGCTTCTAATATATTCATTCAGATCCTCAGCCATTTGTTGGGAGGGGGAGAGGGGTGTCATGAGAGTGATCTAGAAATACAGAAGATGCAGCGGGTAAGCAGGAGGTCATAAGAACTCTGTGCTCCTCGTTCTTCATTACAGATAAGCCAGGGAGAAACTACTAGTATATCTGTGTTGTTTGGCAGAATATTTATTAAAGACAAGTAGGTGTCTTTCTTGTGTTTTGAAGGACATGCAGTCCTGAAACAATAAAAGGGGATGGATGCTATATCTATCACATAGGTGCTTGCAGGACTTCCATCAGCCTACTATCTGAGCACCTCCTAAGGAATTAAAAATAGAAACAACATTAGTAACCTGTCTGCTTTTTCTTTCCCAGCTTGAAGAAGGAATAGCTAGATTAGTGTGTGTGTGTGTATGTGTATGTGTGTGTGTGTGTGAGAGAGAGAGAGACAGTGAGAGAGAGAGAGAGAGTAATGTATGTGGCTTCTTAAGCATGGAGACAGCTAAGTCAGAGATGTGTTTTACATTTAATTCTGAATGCAGTGAGGCCCACTGTCATTCTGAATTCATAGAGAAGTGGGTGTTGTAGTTTATGACAGTTCTTCCTCCCATGAACCTCCTACTCCTGGTCAACAGTTTGAGTGGAGGGTAGCTGGCACATTGGGTCTTAAGGAGCAAGAAGCACTGTGTTAAGTAGCTAATACTAGTCCCATGAAGGACTTTCAATGCCAGTACAGAAACATTTCTGCTAGTACAAAAATTGACCTCTGTGTTGAATGAGGAATCAGTGCAGAGACTGCACAAGTTGATGTGTCTTTAGTGACCTTTGCAGATAAGTAGATGGGCGGCTGAATTTTATACTCATAGGAGCTTTTTTGGGTTGCATGGTTTTATGCCTAGATATAATTAGTTGCAGTAAACAGGCCTGGAGTCATGAATGCCTAAATCACTATAGTCAGGCCTATGTCTGATAGGATGGAGTGCTGTCATATAAACAGCAGCAAGCATGTTTTTGCTGCTGTCTATATTTAATTTCCTATGGCTATTTGGGCCTGGAGTAGCAGTAAAGTCCAAACCACCTTAGAAATGTGAAGGCAGTTGCCCTCAAGGGGGAAAGCAACTTAGCAAGGACCAGTTCGTTAGAGTGCTTCCCTCTTCCTACAAATGTACATTGATCTTGCCTATGCTGAGGAAGCTGGAAGATTATATTGTATACAAAAGATATTGAGAGTTGGGTGTCATCCATGCTAACACCGCAACCCATGTTCTGTCATCAGCTTCTGAAGCCAACAGCTTCAGATTGATGTGGAATAGTATTTTGCAATAATGCTCTGGAGATGGAGGAAAAATTGCCCATAGCAGTCTTCTGAGTTTGGTATGATGGGAAAGATCCAAGTCATGTCATGCTATTCTCATTCATTCTTGCAGTTTCTTATAGGATCATATGCCACAGCAAGGTACAGCAGAATGAAGATGGATATACTTCATCTGTCTGTGTCATGTCCCTGACCGACCAAAAGGGACACATGATGGGGAGGGGCTGGAAAGAGTTTTAATTTCTTGACCTGCACACATGGAGTTACCCATAGCCTGGGTGCAAGTCTGCAAAAATCTTCCTAATGGGATCAGACCACATCCTACTTTGCATGAATATAAGACTATATCCTCTTGCAAGACAGAGAGAAATGGCCAAAATGGTTCATCCCTAGAAACTCTTGGATCCTACCAAATTCCAGAATTTCCTTATGGAAAATCTATTATTCAAGAATTCAAAGAATAGGAGAATTAATTAAACAATATAATTAATGAAACAATATAACAACATGCTGTCAACAACTCTAAACAGACACCCCAAAAAATCCTTCCAGCCTTTCATCCACACTAGCTAATTTTAGTTCCTTTCAACAGAAAATACAGGAAGGGGGAAAAAACAAAGAAACAAACCCAAACTTGAGCAAAACTGTGGCAGAAAACACAATCTGTCACCAGCAACCTCAGATACAATGACAGAATGTCACTACTATGAGGGAGGCAAATAGATCCCACCTCTCTTGCTGAGTTCCTGTTAAAAGCAGGAGTCAGGACATCTAATTTCATAGTAGGGAGAGGCTGGAGACTGAATAAATGTAGGAAAAATGTATGTACAGAAACTTTAAAAGACAGATGCAGGTGAAAAACTAGGGGTCATATTCTCTGCTGGTCTAATTTAATGGAGCTGTGCCAGCAGAGCATTTGGGTCTAAAATACACACACAGACTTAAATGTCCTCATCTATATTACTAATAATACCCTGAGATTATTTTTTCACTATTAATGTCATTTGATGACTTTGCTCCTTTTTTTCTCAGTTAATGAGAATGTGCTGGTCAGTTTCACTTTTTGCCTAAATGGTAGGGCTGTGCGAAGCTTTAGGCGCTGATTCTATTTGGAAGAGATTCGGCCCGATTCGGTGGCCAAATCTGTGAATCTGAATCCAACCAGGGGACCAATTAAAAGATTCAAATCCATTTGAAGCTCTCCAAATCTTTGGAAAAGATTCAGAGAGCTTCGATGATTCAGGCGCTCCCTGCCTGCTGTAGCAGGGAGCTGGAGCTGGACTTGGAGCTGGTAAGTAGGGGCAGGGGAGGTGGGGCTGAAAGAGAGGGGAGGGGACCATGGGGAGACCCCTGCCAGGCTCCATCCCCTGCCTGCTCCCCCAGCCCCCCCCGACCCCTTTCTGCCCCCTCAACCGCCCCATGCCTGCCCGCCTGGCTCCAGCTCCCAGCCCGTTAAAAAAAAGTCCCCTACTCACCAGGTGCTGCCTGGCAGGGGGCCATCCCCACTGCCCCCCCACTTCCCCATGCTGCATGGTGGGCTCTGTCACAGGACCCCCACCCCCCCACTCCCCCAGCCCCACCCCATGGCTGCCCGGGCACCCCAGCTCCAGCACTTTAAGGAAAAAAAACAACCAACTCCCCCTACTCACTGCCTTCTGCAGGGGCCTTGGGGGGCTCATGCAGAGCCCCCCATGAAGTGCGGGGTAGTGGGGGGCAACAGGGATCACACCCTGCCCCCCCCACCAGGCAGGAACCTGTGAGGTCCGGGGCTTTTTTTGTTTTTTGTTTTCTTAAAGGGCCAGAGCTGGGGTGAGTGGGGCAGCCATGGGGGTGGGGGGTGGGGGCTGGGACAGCAGGGGGGATTGGGGGGCTCATGACTGAACCCCCCCATGCAGCGTGGGGGGCAGCAGGGATAAGCCCCGCTGCCCAGCAGCACCCGGTGAGTAGGGGCTTTTCTTTTCAAAGTGCCAGGAGCTGGGGCAGGCAGGGCAGCCATTGCCAGGGCTGGGACAGTGGGCGGGGGATAGGCCTGTGTGATTCAGAGATTCAGCAGCAGCAGCCAGATCTCCAAATCGGATTCGGCCGAATCCGAAGCGAATACTAGCCGCTTTGCATAGGCCCACTAAATAGTTATTTTCTCATTTCAATTTTACGTTTATATGCAGTAAGATACAGATACAATCACTGAAGCATATTGTTAGTTTATATTTAGTGTGTGTCCACTGGTATATATTTTTTAAATTAAAATACAACTGTGGAAACATTTCTGTTAGTTGTTGGCTTGTAAAAGTTCCACAGAACCTACATTTCATACTAAATCTAGGCAATGAGAGCAAACTCTAATAAATAAGTGCACTCTAAAACACTCTAAAAGTATGATGGGATTCTTGTCCAGCTTGTGCTGATGTAAATCAAGAATGCCTGTGTGGAAGTCACTGGAGTTACATGAGCATAAGTGTGAGAGGAGAATTGAAACACTGTCTTTAAAAACAAAGAAAATATTAGATACCAGAGGGAATGATTTAAGGAAAAATTCAGAGCAGATGACCAGAAAGTTAAAATGCTGGCTTTGACCAGGCCAAAAAATCCCTAAGTGAGGCACTAATTGGTTTAACCTCATCCTTCATTGAAAAATAACTATGTACCAACCCAGAAAAAACACAAATGTGTGCCTTCCATCTGAAAACCATGAAGCCAACTGCCCGCCCAACATTACATGGTGTGAGACCCCATTATCCCACTGTCCAAATCCAGTTTACCTTGGAGTCACCCTTAGAGAGCTCTCTCATACAGTGATCGCACCATGAAGACAAAAGCAAAAGTGAGCACTTGTAACAAGATTCTATATAAGCTCACCAACTCGAAATGGGGAGCTAGCCCCTCAACCATCCGAGCCACTGCTCTGGCTATCAGCCTCTCTTCTGCCGATTATGCATGCCCTGTATGGGAGAGATCTGTACATGCTAAGTGTCTTGACCCCATTATGAATGATAGCTGCCAGTGCATCACAGGATGTCTGAAGCCTACCAGTCTAAACAGTGTGTACTTGCTGGCTGGCATTGCTTCTCCTGATATCAGAAGAGCAGTGGCCAACAGGATAGAACAATCAAGACAAACTAAAGATGTGAGACACCCACTGTATGACCATCCCAGAGCATACAAGTGCTTGAAGTCATGAAGGAGCTTCCTCACCAGCACCCAATCTCTTGATGCCACATCCAAGGAAACACAAATACAGTTGTGGAATGAGAGGCTGAAGAAAGTATCTAACAGCAAAAAAAAAAAGGACATTCTAGCAGCTGAGTCCTTACCATCAGGGGCTGATGAACCATGGCAAAGGTGGTGATGTCTCAATTGTGTATGTACTGGAGTTGGAAGTTCCAAGGAACCATGGGCAACTGGTGCCTCCCAAATCTGGGAGGGGAGCACACACAGGCGCTGGTGGCAATGTTGGCATGAGCATGTGTAACAAATTGGTCAAATGTGGTGTTGAGATGTGAGAAGAAGACTAGAAGGCCTTTTTTCTGGCTCTACATCTATGTTCTTGTGAAGTTTTTGGCAAAGATGAGTGCCACAGGGCACTGCAGAAGTTATTTTAAATAAGGCTGTAGAGGAAGACTTCCCCTCATTACTTCCGATACCTGTAGCATCAGAATCTGTCAATTGATTGATACAAATCTATAGCATTAGTCCTTGCAAACAGATTAGTAGAGTCCCGAGGTTCAAAACTCGGTGGAAGGACTGTACATGCTTGTGAAAAAGCATTTGCTAATGCAAGAGGAATAAAATCTAGAAGAGTGTGGATAGTCGGATGTGTATATCAAGGGCAACCAAGCTGTGATCTGCTTAGGAAGTTGCATTAGCCCAGTGCTGGATACACCCAACAAATTGGCCTTAAGTGAAAATTGTGGCAAGAACACTTATCTTTACTACAGACATGTGGTTATGACTGGTCAAACTGTTTTATTGAACAAAATTTTCTGCAGAAAATGCCTGTGTTCATACAGAAATAGAATATTTTGGCCAAAAACAAACAGAAAAATTAACATGGAAAGTTTCAGCCAACAAGAACTTGAAAATGTTTTTGTGGTTTTGTTTTTCAATGTTAAGTTCATTTCTCATTGAAAATTTTGGTTAAAACTATTTATGAGTATGGACAAAAAAAAGTAATACCAGTTGGAAGTCAATGAGAGAGACACTCAGCATGGATGCAGACAGAAGTTATATTTACTGTGCAATTGGGCCCCTGAAAGCACTCTCTAGTTGTGCCATGACACATGTGCCTGGCTTCAGACTGCTTTTAAAGTGGCATAAAAAATTAACCCTCATCAAATGAGGAATCAGATGAAGGTGCTCCACTTTGGAGCAATTTAGTGAACATGTGTTCCCTAGGATTAATTTGTGGTGCTAACGGGGCTGGGCTGATTCAACCTAGCCTCACCCCCAAGGCAGTCTGCAGGAAGGGAGTGGGGAATATGGAGGGGGAGTGAGCTGGTTGCTGGGGTTTGCCTGGCCTGAGCTTGAGGGGGGGGAGGGGGTGTGTGTGGATTGGAGCCCCCTCCCACCCTTCACTCCCTCCCAGCTCAGACCAGACAAACCCCAGCTGGCAGCTCACTTCCCCTCCCCGCTCCCTTCCTACAGAGAGCCACAGAGCTGGGAATGGGGGGAGTGGCGGGGATCAGGACTAGGGGAGAGAGGCAGTTCCTCAGCTGCAGGCAGGCTTCTCAAGCTCTTACAGCCGGGCTCCATCCCCCAGCCCCAGCAGGTGGATATCTATTCGGCCAGGGGACCATTCTAACTCATGGCGTTTTATGTAAAGCACCATGAATTAGAGAGGGGGCCTGCATGTCTGTCAGTGCCCCATGTGTGAAGCCGATCTGTTGTGGTGTTTTTGTGTCTTGCTGTACCTAGAAGCTAAATCCTTGTAGTTTAGCAGCTGTTTCATTCTGGTTTAAGTTGCCCTGGTTAACTTCACCTGCTGCAGGACAGGGGAGGACCCATAATACAATTAAATTAGATCAGCTGTCACATGCCCATGAGCAGTAATTCCCCTCACTTTGGAGACCATAAGCTCTCATGTTTAACGCTCCACCTTGAACCAAATTATCTGTCCACTAAGATTCTTTAGGGCTGGGATGTTAAACTTATCCAACCCTGTGAACCAAATGAAGGTCACTGGGCCATTTTTTGGGATGGATTGAGACCACACATTGGAGCCAGTGTGTAGGGCTGTCCTGGCAGGTTGCCACATGCAGAGAGTACCCTGAACTGACCCCCTGTGCTGCATGCAGTACCTGCAGCACTGGGTCCAGCCTGCATGCCAGGCTGACTCAGTAGGCCTCATTTGGACTGCAGGGTCAATTTAAGACCCATTGGCACTGACTGTGTGGATGCTCTGGAGCTCAAGCACCCACCAAAAAAAATTAGTGGGTGTTCAGTTCAGTACTCATGGGGCCACTTGTAGATGTTTTAAAAAAAAATTAAAAATCCCCCCACACTTTACTAGAAAAAGCAGTGTGTGACTTCAGCCTGGCTCTGCAGTATCTGTAAAGATCGGGTGCTTTAGCAGGGCTTTTTGGCACTTTTAGCTAAAGCTGATTGAATCAGCTGTTAGATAAAAGTGCCAAAAAAGTCTCACTAAAGCACCCTATGTTTACAGATGCCACAGAGCCAGGTAGAAGTAACACACTGCCTCTTCTGGGCACGTGCGCGGTTCAGCAGAGGAACACACTGAGTTAAAAGTAAAGTACTGGGTTTTGGGGTTTGTTTGTTTTTTTAAGCCTGCAAAAACCCACCAGCAAAAAAAAAAAAAAAGTTGGTGCCTATGCCAAGAAATATGGGCTGAATCATAGGCCTGCACAGGCCAGATCCAGTATGCAGGCTGTATGTTTGACACCCTTGCTTTAGGAAGATTGTCAGTAGGCTGTGTAATGTGTACATGTGAGGTCCAGAGTTGGAGCAGTATTCCATGCATGTATGTTCTGCAGTGTTATTTCAAGGCATAGGACAATTAGCCCCAGACACAGGGCCTTCAGTTTGAAAGGGCTCTAGGACTCATCAGTGTTGTTGAAACTAGGGATCTGAAAGGTCAGATGATTAATCCTTTAACCGATAAGTGCAGCGATAATCGGTTAGCTTACTGGTTATCTTTTCGCTCTGGGTGGGTGCAGTCTGATAGGGAAGGGAAGCTGCGTGGTGCCCCAGCAGGAATCAGAAGGCAGCAGGGCAGCCAGGAGGGTGGGAGGAGCAAGGAGGAAGGAACAGGGAGGGAAGAGGGGTACTAGTACCCATAGCCTAAGAGGAAAACAGCCAGCAGCCAATGACTCATCAGTTAAGCAATTACCTGCTCATTATCACTGTTCCCTTCCTCCCTGCACAGGGCTTCAGGTGGGCTGTGTTGTCTGGCTGGACTTGAAATGGAAGTGAAATGGCTGTCCAGCATCTCCACAGATGAAAGGAAATGCAACAGTCAGATAGTCAGTGGTGCTTGGCAGTGGTGTGGGAGAAGAGCCCAATTTGCAAGCAGCAAGCCAGTCAAAGGGCCCCCAGAAATGGGAGCAGCTTCCAGCAACCACTGTTTCCGAGCTGCTGTGTTATCAGTTAACTGTTTAACCGATATAATTAGAGGAGGTTAAACGAATATTTTTTTTAAATGATATTTACATTCCTAGGCATATGTAGTATGTACCTCCAGGCATGGAGCAAATGTTTAGGGGAGTAAAATAAAGAGAGAACCAAAGTGTATACACCCAAACATTCAGATTTGCAAATATGCAGTTATGAAAAATGCCAGAAGTACCCATATGCACACTCAAGCACAGTCACTGCAATAACTCTTATGTGATTACATGCTTAGAGGCTCTGAATGCCCAAGGCTTCCAAAATCCTTAAGACAAGCTTGCTTTTGTATATTGCTGAACTACAAAAAAGTCAGCAACTTTTCAGTGAGACAAGATGCCTTCTGCATCACTGACTTCATGCATCCTAGATAGAGCTCTCTAGGGAAATGAATATATATGTGCCAATAGAACTGGGTCCCAGTTCCCACCAGGATTTCTGCATGGTAAACAAGACCAATGTGTTCAGCAGTGAAATACCCAGGGGGAGCAGATACTAGCTTCTTTCTTTTTGCCTGCATACCTACCTACAATTAAATTTTCCAAAGGGATAACTTGATTGTTTTCATGGGGTAGCATGATATAACTGAACACTATCATGTAGGGATGAAGAGGGAATGCCTGGCCCCTGTTAACAATGCATTGTCTAGTGGATGTTTCCTTTCTCCTTCGGTTGGGTCATCAGCAAAGGTTTATGAGTACATACCTACTCAAATCATGATTTTGCGTTTTTCGTGGAAACCATGATTTGAGGTGGTTTCTGTGAAAAGTAGCGTTCCCCGTGATTTTCAGCAGGATTGCCTGAAAAAAATCCAAACACTTACTGAATGTAAAATGCTGGCTCCCCAGTGGGAGCCAGTAGGGTTCACAGCCACCAGCACACAGAGAGGGAGCCAAGATGGCAGCCACCTCCTCCTCCCTCTGCCACTGATTGGCCAAGCGGGCTGCCCATTATGCGGTCCCACCCCTCTGTGCCAATTGGCAATGAGGGGTGGAACTGCATGAATGGCAGCCCTCGGCCATAAAGTGGTAAGGGGTGGAGCCACATAAATGGCAGCCCTCTCAGCCAATCAGTGGTGAAGGGTGGGGCCGCTGACAGGGCCCCTCGGCCAATAAGCAGTATTGGGGGGGGGGCCTAACTGTGAAAAACCACAAAAACGGTGGTGGGCACCGCAATCAGCCCATGAAATCACCTGCCTGTTTCCTTGATTTTGATAGGTCCCTATTTATAAGTCTGCTCCACCACCCACCTACTAGATTTGTTCCTTAAGCTTAACAGAGCAAGGTTTGTGCCTATGAGCACTAAAGATCCTGGGTTCATCTCTCACAGTGCCCAAGCAGGTTTCTGGATTTCCAGTTCAGCTTCCTCTTTACCTTTCATGGACATTCAGGACAGCTTGGGAGGCAAAACTGGAAGAGGACAGGGCTTCAGGGGACCAAACTTCAGGTTGGGAGGTTTTCTGTAGCCCTTTCTATCTGTTAGATTGTTTTCATGACTGGTTCTGATTGCCAGCTCTTGAGAAAAAACATGTTAACGGCATCTGTATGTCCTCTCTCCTGAGTTATTCCACCAGCGATGTAATAGTCTCCAACAGGCAGCAACCCTTTGAATCTGCGTGTGCGTGTACATGCATATATAAAAAATATAAGTGAGCTGCTGTGTATGTGTGTTGTGTCTATCCACATCTAAGTGTGAACTGCATGTTCTTATGTGTTTGTAGTTGGTTTTGTACTAGTGAAGCTGGGGATGTGCATTTCTTTGTGTCTCAATATACCTGTTGTTTCCTTATGTCTCTTGCCTTTGGGTAGGAATTCAGGGCAATATTTTGAACTGAGTTTCTGGGAGAGGTATCACACAGTTGCAGATGAGGGGAAGAAATCAAGGATAGTTTGAAGGTACCTTTGTGTCCCCCCAAGTCCAGTCAGCCCAGGGAAGTTCCTTAGGTTATAGCTGCCTGTCTTGAGCTGTGGCAGTACCCACTAACCCTCCTTCCCCCTCCCATAGTGCTGTGGACTTGCCTACTCCTACAGTAGGAAAACCACTGCCCACCCAGAATACCTATGACTGGAGGAAATTCTCCTCCAGCCTATAGCATACAGGGGCCACGGTGATGCTGAAAACTCTAGTGTTATACCTACTTCTTTGGGCGCTAGCTGGTGCGAACAAAACTTGAGCCAGGGCTGATGATGGTTGGAAGTTGTTATCAGCGCATGGGTATCAATGGACTGATGTGACAAAAGTTAGTGGTCTTAGTTTAGGTCCTAGGACAAGAAGTTTCTTCATCACAATAAGCATTAATTTTCCCTCTTGTTGGCAGAAAAACTAAGGGTTGCCTGAGTCTGGAGAAGAGCCAACTCTTCTCCCAATGAAGTAAACCATTCTGCTCCAGGGTGAGGCAGCAATGGGAAAGCTATTGTCCAGGCTTTTTTATTCTGTAGAAAAAGCTGAACTTTTACAAACTGCTGAACACCTGTGTAGAGAGGCTGAGCGCTCTTCATTTTGTCTATAGGGTCTTTCAGGGTGCTTTCCTGAGGCATTCCACAGTGTGGACTTAGGCACAGAAGATGACTGTCAAGCCAGTCATGACCCCAAGCAGCAAAACTGTTAAACAAGCGTGCATGCATATGGGTGTGTATGTGTGTTGTACATGAGTGCATGCATGCATTTCCCTGTTTCCATTTGTAGGTGTACATGTGTTTAAAATATTTTGTGAGTCTGATTATGTGTGGCAGCTGAGAAACACTAACAAGATGCCTATTTTTTCATACAGTTGCTTTATTAGGAGAATGGAGGAGGAGATAATGAAGAACGTTAAAAAAGAATAGCTCTGCCACTTGTTTTGCTTCATACATATTCATGAAATCCCCCTCCCATCTCTTTGCCCTTGGGCTGGTTCTATTAACTGGGAGCCATTAGCTGTGGATGAGGCCAGAACCTCATAAACCATTTGGTTTCTTTCTAATGCTTTAGTAGAGTATATGCAGGAATGGACATTGCTGACATTTGTATCCCAATGGAACAATTTTTAATATGGCGTTACTGGCCTCAAATGACCATTTAGGGAGAGAGCAAAGACAAGTTGCCTATAAGAAACAAAGCCAGAGCTCCAGCCAGTGTAAACCACTAGAGCTGCATTGAAATCACTGTAATTACACCAGCTATTCTGTAGATTTGATCTGTTGTTTTTTAACCAGTGGCTTGTCTACACAAACAGCTCGCACCACTTTAAACTAAGGCAGGAATTTAAATTGATTGAGTGACTTGAGCATAAATCTGTATGTGAACAATCTCATTTCTATTTGCAAGCAGCTTATTTTGATTTAATTTAAGATGCTTTGGAAACAGGTTTAAGCTAATGTGAAATAAGCCACCCCCAAACCAAAAGAAAAGCATTTGGGCATGCAGTTTGCATTGGTTTAACTGAATTGACTTACAGATGGATTGATCTAAGTTAAACAGGTGCATGTAGACAAAAACTCAGCACCCAAAATGACTATCTTGGAGGATACCTTAAAGTGGTGTCTTGAGGGAAACGGTTGCCTCCACTTGGTGGCCTGTGAAATGTATTTCACTGGATATTTTAGAGTACTCTGCACTTCTAATGATTTTATATTTTGGTGCGTGTATATATGTCTAGCCATCCTGCTCCTATCTGACGTAGCATCTTTAAGAAGGTGTTGTTTCTGACAAGGCAGTTACTGGCTACAGAAGACCAGTGTTTTCTGAGCAGTTTCAAAATCTCCAGTAGCAATGTCTCAATGGGCATGTCTGCACTGTCTCCTAACAATACGAGATGTTGGTTGAGTGCAACACCCCAAAAATGTAACATAGCTGTCCTGTGCTATGTATCTGCAGTAAGTGCTCTGTCCTGGGTGTGCTTATTGGTGCACTGTCAGTGCTCCACTAAAGATGGCACATCACATAGCATGATACATGCAGAGCACCATGCTTTAATGTGGCACCCCGCAGTGCATTCAGGAGGGTTGTAGACACATGCCCTCTGAGGTGCCAATATGGAAGGAAGACAGATACTGAAGGCATTTTGGCCAAGTGAGGCTATTATGCTTACACCTTGGTTAAGGGAGTTTTTAGTCTGGATGTTAAAGGCAGCTACAGAACTCCTGCCTCTGCCTAGAAGAGAGACTCTGTAATCCTTTTGTGCTTTGAGCTGTTGGTGTTTCTGACCAAATTCTCATTTAGATCCTGGGTGAGGAAACAACTCCATACAAATCATTTTGCTTTGTGGTTTTCTCATTCAAATTGCTCACAACCCTACAGATTTACCCAATAAAGAGGTTTATGAATGTGCTGCTGATGCCTCATAGGAAATGTTCTTTTTAGAAGTAAAGCTGATTATATTGTATATTGATTATATTTTCAATACATCCTATTCTCTCATTATTTCTTGCTGCAGACATTTCCATGAAAACTGGATCATTGCTTCTTCTGAGTTCATCTGTTCCTGCTGATTATTCCCCATTGGAAATCATAAGCCTTTGTCTTTGTGACAACACAATACATCGCCACAGAAATGATTATGATGTCACAAGCAGAAGATTATGACTTCAACTGGGGAATGAGCAGCAGAGACAAATGAATTTTCAGAAACAAAGATTCTCTTTTTCTGTAAATATCCCTAGTGATGATAAACAAGTGAGAGAAAAATGCAGAAAAGAATGTGATATATACACAAAAGTTGTTTCTGAGGAGAATATATTATCAGGTTTTCCATCAGACTGCAGCACATCTTTAAATAAATAAGCAAGGAGGCTATTAATTTCAGACCTTATTCACATTGGGATCAGAAACTCTGTAGAGCAGACACATTTAAATACAGCGGTCTTAATCCACGGCTGCTCAACCCAGCACCAGAGGGAGCAATGCTGAGTAGATTCACCCTTGAGGGAAAGAGGCAATATTTTGCTCAGCGGTATGCAGCTTTAAGATACAGTCCAGCTTTCCAGCAGCCTCACTGTTAGAGGCTCCATATGTGCTGGCTACCATGTAAGATCCAGGGTCCCTGGCAGAAAAGAGAATTTTGTGCCACCAGGGTTGTGAAAGCCCAGCATTTCTAATACCTGATGCAAATAGAGCTCTGTGACAAGTAGCATAATAATGTCATAACAAAAAAGCAAATTCAGAGGGTTTACCTAGAAATTTGGATCTTTGATAGAAAGAATAAGGTTTTGGGTCATATGATCTACTGTTCTTCTTTCTTTTGTGTCCACCTATCCTAATATCGATTTTTCTTTCCTCATCTACCTCTTTTTTCCACTTCTTTTTTTGTCTATTTAACCTGCTAAATAATGTCTGTTGTGATGGTAGCTTTAGTGAGCTACACAGTGCATACCTGTCCACCAGGAATTGGCCTGGGATCAACAACTCATTTCACAGTGACCACCAAACAGCCAGCAAATGCTAACAGCTTTTCAATACTACCAGTCAGGCCTGTACCTGAGATGATAACCTATAGGTGCTGAATTACCCAGGTCTCAGAACCCGTGCTAGTTATATGGCATGTGGGAGAGAAAATCAACCTCAGGCCTGTTCCACGGCACTGAGAATGGATGGAAATGTTAAAACTACATCCTTTTTTGTTAAAGGAGATTAGGACTGAGGATTTAAGGGTAAAGCAACGAAATGTCCAGCTGCTTGTTTAAGAGGAGGAGCAAGGTCATGTTTCATTTTAAAAATATTACTTTTCATGTTTGCTTATTTGGGTTATTTCTGGCTTGCTGATTCACTGCCACATTTTAATTTTTATTCTGTTCTCCCCCCTCCCCTTCCAAATATTTTATAGAAAAGCTGCAAATTACAGGATGTCTAATTAGGAAGCTTTGAGGAAAAGATGACAAAGAGTCAGTCACCATGGAGACAGAAGTTGCTAGCTGGTTCATAGCCAGCTAGACAATGCAGGAGGCTCTGATAAGCTATTCTTGGGGACAGTAGGAGTTGGTTTCTGTGAGCAAGGCAGGCTGGCATATGGCTTGTCACAAAGGGGCAAGAGCTCTTTCCTGTTAGAAATGCTAGAGTTGAAGGGTGCCCTGGTGCTGAGGGGCAAGTGTACTGGTTTTTCATCTTAGGACAGCTTTTTCATATCCTGATCTGGTGTATGATATGGATCCTTTTGAAGTTAACGGAAAAACTCCCCTTGACTTTAAAGGGCTTTGGATCATGCCCCTAGGTCACAAGGAAAATGAATTTTCTGATCTCATCATAGATCTTACAGTACAGATGAGCCTGAATCATTAAATCTAAATCCAGATTCCAAAATGTTGATGGTGCTCAGCTCTGCAGTTTTGGTTCACTTCATTCTAGAGATAGTGTCTCAGTACAAAATGACAACGCTATGTTCCTCCAGACTTACAGAACTGCTTAGAGCCTGGGTTTTTTATTCAAGGCTACATTCCTCTGTGCAAGGCAGTTGTCTGCAGCAAACAATTTGGCATGATTGGCAGCCTCTTCTTTAGGAAGGCTGAGGACTAGAATAGCAGAGGATGCTGCAGTTTAGGACTGAGATTTATTGACAGAGGTCTGGTATTACATGAAGGAAAATTGCACTGTACCTGACTGGGATAAAGTGTATAGCACAGGCTTTTACTTCAATCATGGAGATGAGTTCTCTAGAAGATTTCAGACTCCTGTTTTGGCAGAAGACGTTCTCTTGAGTTCTGAGAATGAGGTAAATCCTTCCCCTTATGATTTAACTATCTACTCACTCATGGCATGATACGTTGCCAACACTAAAGAACATCATACATGATGACATCATACCCAGCACTGCTTCTTAGCAATACTATGCATAATAATTAGCACTGTGAGAAGCTTTGGTCCCTGATTTGATTCCGCAGAGATTCAGTTCGATTCGGTGACTGAATCTCCAAATCCAAACCTAATCAGAAGACCCTTTAATCTCTCTGAATCGAATTGGAACCCTCTGAATCAATTCAGAGAGATTCAGAAAGATTTGGCAATTCAGACATAGGCACAACTTTAAACGTTTTTTCTACATACCTCTAGGTAGCAGGCAGCTTGTGAATGCTGTGATGGATGCTGGGGCAGATGGAGCATCTCACAAAAGCGCAGGGGGCTCCCCAGCGTGCTCAGGAGCAGACTCGGAAGTGGACCAGAAGCACGTCCAGTCCACTTCCGATCGTAGTACTTTCAGTCCACTTCCAGGTTCACCACCGAGTATGTGGAGGGCCCCCCTGCACTCCTGTGGGATGCTTCACTTGCCCCAGCATTGCAGCGTTCACAAGCTGCGCTGGTACCTCGAGGTATGTAGAAAAAACATTTAAAGCTGTGTCTATGTCCGAATCGCTGATTCTCCGAATCAGCATTGAATCTTCAGATTTGGATTTGGCCGAATCAAATCAGGGACAGTGATCCAAATCAACTAATCGAATCACTGTCCCTGATTCAGGTCATATCTGAATCCGAATTGAATATGGCCCGCTTTGCATACTCCTAATAAGAATACAAATTTAAGTAAAACATAGTGAAATACAGTACAATTTCCACTGGCCCAAGGGAGGCTGGGATGCTTCATTGACATTTTGGCACAAATGGTCTTCAAATTGGGAACCGGCCTGGCCAAGCAAGACAAAGGTCCTTGCACAAAAACCGTAAAAAATGGTAGGATTCCTACCTGAGTTGCTGAGTAAGAGGATAGTTTGGCAGTCTTATATTCCTGGTGATTGAATCCCAACTTGTTCATTTTTTATTCAGAGAACACTGCTGTCTCAATGGAGAGCAGGTTTTGACTTGCATGTGGGAGAGATCAGCCAGCTGCAACTGAGTGGAGTCAGTTGCTGCAGAGGCTGGTATACTTAAGGCCGGGCAAAAGGTTCCCTATGGTGAAGGCATAGTTACAGGCATAGAATTATCTTAAATATGCTGAAAAAATAAAGTGACCATTTTTTAAAGGAAAAAACCCCAACAAAAAACAAAAAAGGATACTTTTGCAGTCCTGAAGTATAAAACAAGTATTATTAGCATACAAAAGAACTGACAACATCTACGCTCATTTGATTTTTTCATTTAAAAAAATTATACCCTTGGCTGGTTTATTCCTGGTAAACATGGAGCAAATTCTACTCATGAGAGTGAAATGCCTCCAAGAATTTTTGTAGTTGAAAAACTAGAAAATTCCAGGAGACCTTGAGGAAGTTCATTGTTCCATAGGACATCATATGAATAAAACTGAATTGTCTTAATAAAAAAATTGCTGACATTGATAATCTTTGTACGGAACCTATGTTAGAGTTTTGAATTAAATTGTCCCAGTGTTTAGCTAAATACAACCCAAGTTTTGAGTGATCTTAGTTTGATTTATGGTTTCTGTATGAATCACTGTTTTTTTTGTGTGCTTGTGTATTTAGGCTTGTTGAAATCCAGAATTCAAAGTAGTCCTCAAAGCATGGAAATTAGCTCATGATCTGAAACTGAAAACTTAGCACTTGTGATGGGAACTTTTTGAAATTCACACAGATCTAGTCAGAAAACAAGATACCCTCACTTAACACGCCTGACTTCAGCTATGATCGGTAGAACTCCTGATCTCTTTGTAATCAAGGGAAGGCACAGTGGATTGGACAGCCAGAGCAGGTGAAACTGGCCAATGAAAATTGCCCTATTGTAGGACATCTCCTATTGAATCAAACTGGAAAGTGTCTCACATGCAACTCGTAGAATTATCAGTAGTAGCCTGTAGAAGAACATTGTAAACACAGGTGTATACATTTCCCATTGGTGAACATGGTACGCTTCATACAGCATGCGGTGGGAGTACACAGTTAGATGGGTAGGTAAGTGCAGGTTCATGAGGGATGTGGGTACAGGATCAAGAGATAAATAAAGGTCAAGGTGCACTAGCATAGGTAAAAGTTCAGGTGCTAAATCTACATGGTCAAAGTGTCTGAACTCCAGCCCTTAAAGAAACTGAGAGGTTGTAGAGAAATTGGCTTTGTGTTACTAGGCTTCTTCACGAAGAGAGGTACCAGAAGCTCCAACCTTAACAGAACAGAGAGGGTAGTGGGTGGTAAGGTCTTCTGTCTGTGCCTGTTTGTGTACAATTATCTGCTGAGCAAATCACTGTTCTGGTCTTCGTAGCTCTCCTTCCTTTACTTTGATCCCTCAGCCAAGTAGTGATCCCTGTGCCTTATCTAGTGACGAGGGCAAGAGTACTCCATTCTGTTCTGGGGCAGCATACAACTCATTCTGGGAAAGAGAGGACAGTGTCTGATGTGGGTTTGTATGGGTGGAATTGCTCTTATACCCTGTTTCCAAATGGAGCAAAACTCTCCAGCAGGTTGCCCATATTTCTAGCTGTATGTACTGTATATTCTGGAGAGGGAGAGCCCTTGAGCCAAGTAATTAAACATGTCAGCTCTTTATCCAGGAGAGTATTATATTAAATTATGTACAGTAAATATTTTCGGAAGGTAGAATTCTAAAGAGAACTTATTGATTTATGGCAAACTGCCAAGCTTCTGGTAGAGGTTGGGAGACGTGTTCAGAATGAAAGGTAAGCCTGGGAATGATGCCTTGGGGTTGGGGCGGGGGTTGGATTGATCAGGGCAAGGGAATTCTGGACTACCCACCAGACTGCAGCTCTGCTTCCTGTTGCAATTGAGCAAGTCACAGAGAAAAAACTCTCAGCACCTCCAGGCTTTCCACATGCCTGTTGAATCAATAATGGGCATTGCAGAAATGCTTGGTCAGCACTGCTGTCTCCGCTCTCCTTTTAAATGGCTACATTAGCAGGAGTACCCAGCCATAACAGGCAAGAATGGCAGTGGGGGGAGGGTGGAAAAGGATGTCAATAATATGGATGGCAATGCCAATGCTGTCAAGGACTAGAGCCTATAAGCAGGCAGCAAGAGATGTCATTGCAGCTCTGGGGGAAGAAGGGAGTGGGGTTGGGGGCAGGGGTTATTCACAGTATTTCTTTACCTAGGGAAAATCCTAATAGGTGAGAAGGAGATAGGGATGTGTTTGTGTACACTGTTCTGGAAGTGTCAGAATGTTACACATATATATCATTCAAGAAATGGATAGGGCTTGCAGGTAGAAGAATGTAGGTATGTTATGCAGATGTGTATATGTATATACGATCCTGTGAGTTGGGTCATTTCATACAGTACTAAACAAAGCCTGGGAAGTATTCTGTAAAGAAAACCCCCACACCAGCAAAGGGATAGGTTAAGTTAACCTGGAAGAGATTTTCTGCCTGTAACGTCCCCTAGTATCTGAGTCTGTCTGAGATGTGAGTGATTTAATAGGTATAACTATGTAGCATCTATATATAATGTGTTTTGCAGAAATTTGCTTACTGTACACTTAGATGGTGTCATGCAGTATGTTGTAGGGACTATGCATTTACATTACATATATGCATACAAGATTATACATGTGAGCATTTGTATGTGACAATGGAACGTATATAATGTTTTCTATGTGTTACTGAGATTTCTTAACACATGCATGTGTTTGTTTATGGCGTATGTTTCAGAGATGAGTAGCTAAATAGACATATCTTGTTCCCAGATGTATGTTGGTGCATTAGGTTGTATTTACTTGTATGTTAAAGTGTAAATATGCTGTATATTTACAGTATATATAGATGCTATGTGTTACTAAGGTAGGAAGATCATGTCCATATGTATATTTAATTTTAATTTTCTGAGATATATGTTGCATATATCTTTTGTATGTTGCAGAGATGGAGAAATGTTATGCACACGTGTATTTATGCTGGTAGATACAGAGATATGTGACTGTATTTTCCTAAGGTCATTTTCTTTATCTCTTGTTCTGGGGAAGTTAATAATTTTCCTGGTAGCTTCCCAAGGGAAAAGAAAGATCCAGTGTATTGCAGTGTATGGCATTATGTTCTCTGCAGGGAGCCATCACTTTGTTATTTAAAGATGGCTCTTCATTTTGCAGTGTAAGGTCATTTCATGTCTAAATGATGAAACACCATCTCACCCATAAAGATTTTAATTTAAAGTGCCCAGTGCCTCTCTTCTGCTGGGAAAGAGCCATCATCAGTTCTTGTGGTTATCACAGCTGACAAGAAGCCAAAGCCAGCAGGTTTCCTCTCATGATACCCATTTCCATGGATGGTGCATGACCCTACACTGGTCCATCTCTACTCACTTGCAGGTAGTGACAGGTGAACCATAAAAAGAGAAAAAAGCATCCAACAATTCTGAACACTTATATGAACCTTTCAGGATCTCTTATATCTGGAAGAGCTGGAAACCTCACAAGGAAACATGATTGCATGAATTTTCGAGTATTACCTACTTCCAGTTGGGTTAGAAGATAACCAATATTCAAACCACCCTTTAACTTAATGCATGCAAATGTTGTGCATGTTTTTACTTACCTAAGCAGATGGTAGTTAGATGTGCAATTAACCCAAAGTTTGCATGAACAAATGCCTGCTTTCCAAATGTTCATACAAAACATGTTCAGCAGTTTAAAGTATAATGTAACTTTTGAGCTAATGTAGTTTTAGCTTTTAATTAAAAAATTCTGCTCCCCATCCTACCTGATAGGATAACGATAACTGGTTCAATTGTTTCATTGATCACTTCAAAAATCAAGTATTGGCTGAACTGTCTTGGACACTGTAAAAAGAGCTAATGCTGGTTTTTTTAACCTAGATGAGAGAGTTGCTAAATCTGAGACAAGTTTTTATTCCTACTTTCCCTTTTGCACAACTTACTGGGCCAAAGGGGATCAAATCCAGGTGTCACATTTAACTTTTTGACTTTAGTGGAGATGTGCCAGTTTAAACCAGCTGTGAATTTGGCCACAGTTTATTAATGAGAGATCAGGCATAGGATCTTTTAACTTGTTAGTGGGCTTAAGTAATACTTCGTAGGCACTTTTTGAAGGCAGCAACTTTGAGAAAGCCATTGGTTATGATGCAGTTAAAACCTGTTTAATTTAAAAGTGATTATAATCAGTGGAGAAAATCCTGTAAATTAGGCAATTATATACTCCAGTTCCCTTTCAGCCTCCCTCTTTCTTCACTCCCCACCTTGTTTCTGCACTAGAAAACAGACATATTATTATAGATTTCATAGATTTCTAAGGTCAGAAGGGACCTTGTAGATTATCGAGTCTGACCCCCTGCTTTAGGTAGGACAGAGCGCTGGGGTTAAATAACCCCAGCTAGGTGTCTGTCTAATCTTTTCTTGAACACCTCTAAGGTAGGAGAAATCACCACCTCCCTTGGATGTTGATTCTAAACACAGCTCTTGTGGATCAGCTTTGTTCTAGCCATCTTACTTCTCCCCAAAACAACAGGAAAATTTGAAACCTAGAGTGCACTGTTGTGATTATTCAGAAGCAAAGGGTAAAGGTATGTGTGTGGTTGTGTATGTTCTTCCCTACCTTACTTTCTGTACAACCTCTCAAGTCATCTTGAGAGTCTCTCATAATAAACTTTGTAAGATAAATTGAAATCTTCATTTCCACTGCAGTTTGAGGAGGCCTGTAAATGAAAGCTTTATGGACCAAAGGTACAAGGCTCCCTTTTCCTAAGCATATTAAGTGGTATCACAGACATCAGTCAAAATCTATCCATAAAATGGTGTGTTTCTATGCAGTATGCATAAATTAGCTGTACACAGATAGAGGTGAGAGTCTAGTAACCTTCCATAGCCCTTTTCCTTCTTTGCTTCCATTTTCTGAAACAAATACCAGTACATTTTCACTCTCTGTGGGGCCACCTTGTTCCTGTCAGTGCCCTGGAGACGCACATTTTCTCATGACCATCCTACCCTGTATCCTCTGGACCCTATGCCATGCCATTCTGTCTTAAGGATACTAGCTAGGACTTCTTTGCCCTAGCTTCCTAAGGTCGCTACAGCCTCCCTGTATTGACCTTACAGACTTCAGTACCATTGGCCTGTAGAACCAGACACCAAATTGTGAAAATTAGTACTCTCTTGTGCCCCTTGACAGAAACAGGCCATCAAGACAGTACTTAATGGGTGATGTGAACGTACCAAAGATTTTATAAATAGCTATGTGCTAGGGTGGAAACAGTGATGGGAGGGGGAATGGGGAGAGTCTACATTAATTCAGAGTTAAGACTGCCAACCTTTACCCACACTGTCAGAAGGAAAATGCATGGAAATAGAATAAGAGTGGGTGGGGCAAGTGGAAGTGGAAAGGAAGCCAGGGGACAGGTGGAAATTGAGGAAGAATGTGTGGGACGTGGAAATGCAGTGGGAGTGGATTTGACATGTGAAAACAAATCAGGAGTGGGTGGAACAAGCAGAAACAGAGTAAGAGTGGGTAAGACACCCAGGCTGTTAAAAAGCAGATTTGTATTTCTGACTAATTCATGTATTTCTGTCTCTTGCATTTGGTCTTGGTGTCCTCTTTGGCACACCCGATGGACAGTACTAATCCAGAGTTAGTGAAAGCATGATAGGTATCTTACAGCTCAGGTGGGGATGAGGATGGCGACTTTTAAAAGCTCTTTCAGTAGGCTGCTTTCAAGCACAGAACCAGAAATGAAGATGTCATTGGCTCTCACATTGCTTGGCAGCGATGTGCAGCAGCATCATGTGCAGTGACAGTGTTAAACATGTTTGTTTCACAATTTTTACTCTCCTTTTGCCTGGGGGGGCTCCCTCATCATCTGGAATGGTGACAGTTAATTGACACAAGGCTCTCCCTTCCCCCAGAGGCTGAAGCTATGTTCTGTGTAGCACTACTGACTCCTCGTGCCAGTCTGCACAGAGAAAAGCAGGGCTGGGGAATTTGTTGCAAATCCCCAGCTCCATACTGCAGCTCTGACAAGCCCATGCATGCTTTCTGTGTCTGACCTTCTCCAAATTGGGAGCTGGGGGGTGGGGTGGGGTGGGGAAGAGGATTAGTAACTTTTGGCAAGGGGTCTTGGACGGTTTTTAAAATAGACAATGAAAAAGAGAGAAGGGAGAAGAGAAAGCAAGAGAAAGGAGATGAGGAACAATGGTACAATTTAGCTCTCCTTGCCTCTTGCAGAAAATATTTCACATTGGTCTCTATATCCAGTCACCCAGGATAATGTGTTTTGGACTTAGGACAAATGCTATTTTCTATACATCTGTATACATGAGAACCCTTCGCTGGCAAAGGTGTCTGGAAAACACTGAGCCATTTAGCATGATATGACATGGAACTGAAACTTTTTCATTATATTTGTGTCTCTCAAACCTTCTGTGAGGGATGTCAGCAACTTAGAGAAATCAGAGTAGAGCTGGTAGAATTATTAGCTGCAAATAATTCAAATAAGTCAACAAATGTAGCCCTCTTCTCTCTGCTAACTGAGACTGATTACGATGAGCCCGCTTGGTAGTTGCAAGTATTCCAGCACTCTTAGGCTGTGACTGAGTGATAAGTCACTTCACTTCCGAGTGTCACATGGTGTCATTTCTTTGCCACAATGACTGAAACTTTTCAAATGGGAAATTAGTAAATTCCGACTAGGGAATCACAAAATCCCTAAACCAGTTTTCGGACAACAGGTACGATTATTTAGGGACTTGCAAACAAGACCGTTAAAGAATGCGTACCGTTGAAAAGGCCCAGTAGCAAATAAAGCAGTATGATCCTGTTAATACGGGTGTATCAGTGTGCTACTTTTGCAAATCTTCTTCAGTACTTTTTGACCATCTCCACCAAAGAAGGCTGCCTAGGTCACCTGTGAAATGGTAGACAGAGTTCTCTCTAGAGACTTTGATCCTTTCATGGTGCCTCTGTTATAAACACCTGGATTTAGTTATAATATGGCTGAGTGGTGTCTGGAGAGATGCCTGAAAATAAAACCACTTGTTTTGTGCCAGTGATTGAGGGAAAGGAGCCGGAGTGGATGACCCCACCGGCACCAACAAAACCAAGCAGGGTGGGAGGTGGGGGAGAAGAAGGGCAGGGAAGAGAAGACATTGTGCATTTTCTTGTTTCCCTGAACCCAGCAGCTACTTTTGACCCTTTGTTGATCATATATATTCATGCCAGATAGAGAGAGAGAGGCTGCTTACTGCCTGCTGTTGCTATGGAAACCAGAGGAGAGACAAGAGAAGCAAAAAGACTCAGGGCGAGGACAACTTCTGAATAAAAAACAGAAGTCTCCCTTCCCTTTCCACCTCTGTACCCCGGTTCCCATTGGCCTCAGCCTTTTCTAGGGATGTGGGGCACGTTGGCAATGATAGGGAAAGTAGAGGCTGGACTTCTTTCATCCTGCATGATGCTCTGTTGCCCCACATCCTTTGCATCCCAACAGAATGGGGATTTTGTCTCGTGTTTGTTCCAGGGGAAAAAATGGACTGCAATGTGAAATTTTTCTTTCTGCTCCTAAACTCCCCACCCCTTTGCAGCAGGGTCGAAGAATAGTTATTTTAATTTGTATAGCTATTTTAATGCTTTCAGCCTTTGTGGGTGGGCGTGGGGGCTGGGAGAATATGGATTGACTTTATCTACCATCCATCCAAACCGAGCTAACTTCCAGGGTGTCTCCACCCCCTGCCTCCTCCTTGTTCCCTCTCCCTCATGTCTCTCATCTCAGCCTGTCCCTTGGATTCTCATCTATTTTAGAGATGTTCTTGAGATATTTATATATATATATTTAATATATATGTATGCTTATTCTGCCCACAACTGTCAAGGTTAGGGGCAGTTGGGTTGCACCAACAAGCAAAGAGATTTGGGTCACCTGACCCCAGTTATCTTTCCTGTCTAGTGCAGGGGGGTTGGACCTGATGATCTTGTGAGGTCCCTTCCAGCCCCTTACAGTTTATGAATCTGTGAGAATAGCCTTTGGGTATTCTTGTAAAACCAAGGATTGTGCTAACTGCCCCTCCCCCTTTAAATCATTAAACCATTGAGCTTTTTCAGTCTGAATATATTTCCTCTTTTATCACAAACCCCCCCTGATTGCTCCTAAATTCTTGAATACCAGGTTGAGGGAATACTGAGTCATTGAGTTGTAATTAGGCACATCCTAAATAGCATGGTTAGTAATTATTCCATTAGCACGAACATCATATAGAAAAAAAATTCACAATCAGGGCCTCCAGGCTTCTAGAAGCTGTGCTTTTGCCAGGCCCCCATGTTGCACAGTCTGGTCAATCCCTCCCCCCCTCCCCCTCTTCCCTCCCCCGCCCCCCAGTACTTCCCACCCCCCTGATTCCACAAAAATATACTCCTGCACAACATCTGCTGCTCCGTTTCTCGTCCCCTACGCCCACTGCATGGTTCTGCCAGTGTATTGCTATTCTGATCTGTAATTCACCAGCCAGGGATCTCAAACATCAGTTTAGCTATGCAACAGCTTCTGACAGCAATGGAAAGGTTGTTCCTAGTTTGCAGATGGGGAAGCTGTAGCACAATGATTCTCTACCAGGGAGATCCCTTTGAGGGCACCACACAGTATTTGCACTGTTCGGTGAACAAACACCTGCACATGATTCACAAAATAAACCCAGAGATTTCAAATAGGAATCCACAGTGTCAAAAACATTCTGACCTGTTGTGATTTTTCTTTGCAAGAGAAGAATTGCTCTAGTATTTTTCTGTAGTAAAAAAATAAGTGAAAGGTAAAAGCTGGCATTTTCTAATGGGTGCCTTGAGTCTAAAAGAGTCGAGAGCCACTGTTGTAGCAGAGAAAGGTCAATGTTAAAGTTCACGATCACTCCAGGAACCTGTAGCAGACCCAAGAATAGAAGTCTGCCAACCTTACTCCCTTTCCTCTGCCTTATCTAAAAGACAGTCTATTTTCTTGCTTTCCCCTAGTTTGAGGAGCTCTTTATTTAGAAACAGTTCTGTTAGTATATTATATTCTAGTTGGGGTACAATCGGATTCCTTAATCTCTTGTGACAAAGGACATTTGCACAAACATGTGACTTTTCCTTCAGAGTTCATAAAACCTCCTTCATCTTACTTACCACCTCCTGAAATCACAAAACTATATGACAGCTCCACAGGAACCAAATGTGGGGTCATAAACTAAGGTTGATAGCAGTCTGGGCTCAGTCCTGCACAGTGTGGGACAGCTCCTGTGATGTGCTGAGTGCTTTGCCTCTAATGCCAGTTGAGAGTATTCAAAACCTTAGAAGACCATGTTCCCGATGGGAATACGTATTTTAAGAGACAAAGACTCAGGATGCATAGAAATCTGTTTAAGCAGTGAAAAAAATAGGGGGTGCAGAAGGGATGTAGAAATGGAGTTTCTTCTAAATAGAATCTTCTTAGAAGTCTTCCATGAGGTGCTACTGGGTCTTTAATAACTGAAAGAGACCATTTACACACCACTAAAAATCAAAAGAGCAGTTAACCCTTGTAGTCCTCCCCCTTCCTCTTCCCACCACCCTTTGTGTTTAGTTTGGTCAATAAACCTCTCTAACGAAATAAACAGTTTTCTTCTCTGGTGAATCACGGCTGTAATTTCCCCATCTAGACTCACCCACTTCTTTGAAATAAAAATCTTTCACTGGCTTCAGAGGTCCTTCAATAACTGTTTTTCTGTTTGTAATAAAACAAATAATGGCTGAGGAGTGAGATTGATGACTGACGTGATAATTCAATCGCCAGCATTTGATGATCTATTAAATCACCCTGTGATGTCTTCTGATCCGCCTTTAGCTGGAAAGAGCCCTTGCAGCATTGGAATTGCTTGCTGCCTCCATTAGTCTGTAAATAACCCATACATTTGGAGGTCAGTTTGGCGTGACGTTCTCTGGCTCAGCAGGCAGCCTGCGCCATTTCAGCCCATTTTGACCTTCGACTTCTGGAGTTTTGCAGCAGAAAGAATTTCACTGGATCAAAATGCTTAAACAAAACAAGCAAAAGCTTGTGATACCCTTCCCTTCGAAGGGGGCAAGAAACACTGAGAAATGCTTATTAATGATTCCCTGTCCCGATTCTCCTTCCTCCCCACCCACTCCTGTGCTGACCGTCTTGAGCAGGGGTGGGCAAAATACAGATCTGGCCCATGCAGGGTCTTTGTCCAGCCCACAACAAGTCCATAGGCCCCTCCTGGCCCAAGCACTGTCCTGCCTGTGGCATGTCCTGCTGCCCTCCGGGCATGCAGTGAGGCTGGGGCAGCTCCACAGCTAGACTGTCTTTCTAGGCAGCCCAGGTGGCAGCAGCTCCTTGTGGCTGCCGCTGCTGCTGACCGCAGCCATGTGGCTCCGGCAGGGACCCTCGGGCACAGCCCCAACCCTGGCCTGCCCTGTGCCTGCTCCACACCACCTGCCCACACTGAACAGTGGCAGCAGTGGTGGCAGCAGCTGGGCAGAGGCTGCTGCTCAGCATGGGGGAAAAGCAGCCCCTCTCCCTCACTACTGCCAGGCAGTTCTTGCTGCACCCATGCAGAGCCCACAACCAGGCTGCCCTGCGGCTTCTCTGCACTGCCACTGCTGCCCTGTGGAGTAGCCTGGAGGTGATGGTGATGGCATCAGAGAGGAGCCACAGTGCAGCCTGGGTGTGTGCTCTGGGCAGCTGCAGCAAGAACTGCCTGGCAGTGGTGAGAGGGAGGGCCCACGTTTCCCTCGTGCCAGCAGCAGCTTTTGCCTGGCCACTGCTCGGCATGGGTGGGCGGTGCAGGGCAGGCCAAGGTTGGGGTTGTGCATGCAGGTTCTGGCTGCTCTGCTCCAGCCAGGGTGAATCCAGAGCCACTCCATGTCCAGCTGCTCGCCAGTCCCCCCTGCCACTGATGCCACCACTGCCAATGGTGGCAGCAGCTTCTTCGGGTCCAGGACCCAGATCAGAGTGGGGGTGGGGCCCCGCATGGGTTGATTTACCCCAGGCCCCTCACTTTGCTTAGGTCAGCTCTGGCTGCAAGCCACCATCAGCAGCAGCTACAGCCCTAGGGCTCAGTAGGCCTGTCTGCCCTGCCCTGCCCTGCCCTGCCCTGCCCTGCATAAAGGGAGGGCTGTCACCCCGGAACGCACGTGTGTTTGTGTGTGTGTGTCTGTCTGCATGTGTCTATCTGTGTGTCTGTCTCATGCATACCCCACCATACCCACACATCCTCCCCCACAAACCCCACAGCTACACCCTCCTCATACACAATCACACTCCCCACAAACACCACACCCACCCATATCCTTCCCACACACCCACACCTCCCCACAAACCCCACATGCCTCTCCACACACCCCCTCTGCACACTCCCCTCACATGGCACACCCCCCCACATCCCACCGCGCACACATCCAGCCCCCCACCCACACCCCATGTACAATATACAAAAGTAAAACTTTAATTTGAGCTATTTTGCAATTGACTCTATATACACTACACAAACATATGTAAATAAAGACAAAAATATTTTTAAAATAAAATATGTCATAGTGTTTCATTTTAGGTATATGATTTGATATTTTTCCAGTTCCAAGATGATAAACCCCTCTTCCCAAAAGGAGTACTTATGGGGGCAAGGGGAGGGATTTCCAGTGGCAAACATCAGGGGTTAGGGATGGGGCTTCTTATCCCAAGATGGTAACCAGGGGGAGGGGCACCTGTCAAGGGCCAGAGCTACCCTTGTGGCCCTTGAAAGCTCACCAAAACTCATTAAGCAGCCCTCCAGTTGAAATAATTACCTGCCCCTGTTCTTGAGGGAGTGGAGGTGTACGTAGGGCATTGTCAGCCATGGGCCATCAACTTGTGCTCAGATTGGTGCTCAAATGCCCTTGAGCAGCATACCTGCAACAGATACCTTTAGCGGCACTGATTAGCTTGACAGCAAAGAAGAACTGTACTGAGTTTTTTCTACTTTCCAAGAGATAAACTATCTTTTCCAAAGCCCCATTCAGCTTCTTTCCCCCTTTGAAAGACTGAGCTCAGATGGGCAGGAGGCCAGGTGTCCTTGGATAACAGAGAAAGCGCAGTGCAAACATATTTCCATGTGCCCATGCTCCTGCAGGATTGACAGGGGCCACATTGACATTTACATTCTGATTATGGAATCATGTTGTGTGCACCATCCATAGTAGAGCTAGTGTCCACCAGGCCTTCTTATACTTCTGTTGGGCAGTGAGCTCACCCATAACATGCTCCTTCATCTCCCAAATCCTTGGAGAACAGTTTATGCAGGAAGTGCCTACTTGGCTTTCCTGAGCCTTAGGTGAATAGAGATTTCTCCTACAGAAGGCAAGTCTCCAGTTCACATCTCCAACCTGTTTGAGTTCACTTTGTGTGACTTGAAAGGTTCAGGATGTGCTGTTGCTGGAGTTAGTCGTACCAGGGTCCTTGAAGAGATAATGGAAAGAAGTGAGGTTTAGGTGTTAGACTAGGGCTTTGGAGGCCTGTATTGGTGGCCACTGCTCTTGGCTCTGCTGCTAACTCTGTATATGACCTTTGGGCAAAGTACCAGTTTCCCAAGGTGCTGGGTTCCCATTGGTTTCCACAAGAACACATGATAAAGGATTGGCTGGATTCTCTCATCCTGAGAAGAAACTTATAGTTCAGTGTCCAGGAAACATTTCTGTAAAATAAACAGGGTCATCAATCAGGGACAAAAGGTGCTTTTCTTTAATCTGCACATTATGAGTGAATTTACTAATATTAAAGCTTCAAGAGAGTAAAAGAAATAATGCTGATGAGCCGGTATAATGGAGGCAGGTACAAGCCTCCCACCTGCCATAGGACATACTCTGCCAGTGCACTTCAATTCCAACTTGGAACAGCCTCTGCTATCATCCACTTCAGAGAGTCTCTCACTCATGCTGGGTTATGATGTGCTAAAATGAGGTGGACTAATGGCCACTAGGGCCTAGAATGAAACTCCCACACTCATTTTGCTCAGTTAAGATGTGAATTCAGGTTCCCGAAGGCCAGTGCTTTAATGCACAGAGCCATCTCTCTTCCATAAAATATGTGGTGTTGAAATTTTCCCACTAAATCTGTCTCTCTCTAAAGAAAAACACTTCTCAACCTGTACAGAAACATTTAACTTGTCAAGTAAATAGGTTGTATTGAATGGAAAATTGCTTCATGTTGTTGTTTTGTGATTATACCGTGCCATGCAAAATAATTTCTTTTCTAGGTGTGATTTCTCACACAATACTAGTAAAATTGTGGCAAAAAAAAATTGAGCTACATCCCAAAGATCTGAAAATCATCCCATTGTAAAGGGAGAATGGCAAGTTTGGAGGGTTTCCCATATGTTTTGAATAGCATTTTGACCAAACAATGTTAGGCCTTTCTACACCTTTTGGATATAATGCTGCAAAATTCATTGACTGACAAACAAGTCTTGGGAATGTATGCCACTGTAAACAAGACAGAATTCTACCTCCTGCCTCTTCCTGCTTTGCCTCTCCAAGAATACTGTAATATCAGCACTAAAAGGGACTGCTTCACCACTCCTTTACTCCAGTTTTATGAGGTATAACTATTAATTTCAATGGATTTCCACTAGTGTGAAAACAAGAGTAACCTAAATGTGAGTCAGGCTCACTGTCTGTGCCTCCAGGCTACTCCTGTTCCTGTCCCACTTATTTAATTCTCTCTTTACCTGTGCTGCCCATTTCTGTTCCATTTCCAAGTATTCTGCCTGCTTCTTCTCCGTTTCCACTTATGCCCACTTTTCCCATTCTTTTGCCATGTGCCTTCTCTTTTCCTTTCTACTGCCCTCTCCCACTTCATGGGGGATTAACATTGCACTAAGTCACCTGGATTGTTGATGCTGCTCAGCAGTTTTTGGGTAAATAGTACAGTACCTATATGTTCCTAGATGCCACAGACACAAGCAGAAAGCACTCAATGAACTGTCCATTGTCTTTAGGCCACCCTTGGAGAACCTCTGTGCTAGAATTACCTAACTACTAATGCTGTGCTTAGAATTTAGGGTCTTTGGTGTCCTAGCATGTGCCTTAGAAGCTAAGAATAATAACCATAACTGTACTAATGTTGTGATTTGGACCTTGCAATATTGAACAGAGGTCCTCAAACCAGAGCTCTTGAACTGGATGCATCTACTAAGCAATTTAAATGTAGCTCCTGAAGAAAGAGGACTGGTTAAATAAAACCACTTTTTTTCCCCCTCCCCCCCTTTAGCCGTTCATTCATTGTTTTCTATGTTTGAGTTTCTTTAGTTCTCACTTATTATTTATTGTAATAAATCATTTAACTACAAGTTATAACTTGAGCTGGGGTGATGTGTGCTGCTAATAATCGACTTTGGAGACCCTGTGGTTCTCAGGTGTGTCAAGATTTTCATTTGCACCTAGAAGAGTTCAGAAGTGTGGCCACTTGCAAGAGGTGCTCTACACTTCATGGTACAGGTCAGTCGCATCTTACGCACATTTAACTTGCACAAATTCAACTATACGCGGGGTGGGAGGGGGAGCGGGGCTTGAGCTTGCACACAGCGCTGCCGCTTACCTGGAGGCCCATTATGGTGGTGACAGCCACTGCCTCCATAACCTCCCGCTGTCGCCATGGAGCCATGCCCGGAGCTGTGTGGCCGGCCGCCGGGCGGCAACGTGGTGGTGGCCGGGCGGCACGCAGCCATCTCCACCACCACCCCGCGCTGCGCCACTGCTGCCAGCCGCACAGCTCTAAGCACAGTGCCGCGTGCAAACTCAAGCCCCACCCCCCCTCCCACCTTGTGTATAGTCACCAATTTTTGCCTTACGTGATTTTCGTTTTATGCGCCGACTTCAGCACCTAACCCCCGCGTAAGATGTGACTGACTTGTATTAATGTTGGAGCTGGAGTTCTCAACCTTTCACCTCAGCAGCATCCCCACATCACTAGTGAAGGGCCTGATTTTCCTTTGAATTATTTTGGTGTAAATAAAGGCTAAGGCTTCTGAAGTTGATGGAGTTATCATGGGATAAGTCAGGGGAGAATGGGACCATTCATGTAGCAAGCATGCTACACTTACCTGCACACACTTCAAGAATCCAAATTGTATGGATGCATTTCTAATGCACTCATCAGATTGTCATCACAAATCATGCACACATAGCAACTGATCAACAGAATAGTTCTCTAATACTGGGACTGGACTGTAGACTTGTGTCATACAGTATAGTAGGTTTTCTTCACACCTGTGTTCATGTGAGGAGAGGAACTTAAAATCTTAATGTATGTAGGTTTCTCCGTGCACATCTCATTTCCGAGGTGGGAATGCCTCAGCCTGTGCAAAAACTGATCTCAGAAAACATTTCAACAGTAGATTGGAGTAGTCTTGTTTTAGTGCAGTGATAAGAACCATAAGCCAAATATCTTGGCTAAGAAGAACTACCGAAGTAATTATAAAAACAGGTGTTGATTTCTTTTTGATTCGTATGTGAGCATCAAAGCTAGCAAAACGCAAACTAGCAAATATATTTACTTGTATTTAACTGGATTATTAATTTGTGATAGACCATAGATAAAGAAGTGAGAAACCTAGAGAATTTTGAATGAATTAAACATTGAAGTTTTGAGAGATCCAGAACATGTTGGAGCTTTTCAGTTTTATGTGGTCTTTGGTGTTCAGTTCATTTTAATAGGACACAGCAGGAGAACTTCAATGAGACTTTTGAGAGCTGTTTCACAATCACAGAGTCCCATCTCAGAAGACCAAAACTGTAAAGATAAAAACAGTTGTTTTTAATGCCCCCATAGGGGGTGATGCCATTATGTTAAACTGCACCAGGCTATTAGAGATGGTGTTTCTTTAATAATGTTTTAGCTGGACCAGTGGCTTAGCAATAGCATTTTGTGTCCCAACGGGAGAAACAGGACTTTAGGAGCAACAACCAAAAGAAATTAACTTTGCCAGCTCATACCCAAGTCAAGAGTGCCACATAAGCTTCTCTCCTACACCCGTAGTCAACCTTGCAGCAGTACTTACAGTAATTTCATAAATGGTAGCAATTAAAACAGGAAATAGGAAGGCACCAACGAAAAAGGTAGGTACTGCTTTTCAGAGTATCCTTGTCAGTCTCATCAGCCACGTAAAAGAGTGATTTATTCACTTCCCTGTCATCATAGCTATCACATCAGAAGCAGCTGCAGAATCATCATCTTTATTTTCACTAACATCGAGGCCACTATGATCATCATCCATTGCAGTGCTGAATGGCACTCTGCTTCTCTCCCAGTTCTCTCCATACTCAGTCTGCAGAATGTAAAAGAATGTGCTCCGGGCATTAACCAAAAGATTGCAAGCCCCCACCATTTCTGGAGATCTCTGAGCATGTCCAGCACTCTGCCTTAAAATTTTAGGAATGCTCAACACCATTCCAGCCCTTTAGTAGCTAGCATCCTGATAATGAAAAGTTGCTACGAAGCCTCAGTAACTGGATACCTGGAGACTCCACTTATTTGGGTGGCATAGAGCCATTATATCAGTCTCCTACTGCCTCAGGCATAGAGGAGGTAGTCAGGAGGAACATGGCATTGCCAATATGATACCATCCTGCTAATGTACTTCTCCCATGTGGCCAGCATTTTGACAGTTCCCCCTGTCAGCTGGATTCAGCTAAAGAGCTGCATTGAGCCCATAGTGTCAGTAAGGTCTGCGTGTCCTTTAACAAAATTGTCTGCTGTGAAGACATTGGTTTTCTGCTCAGCTTGGTAGTCAAAGTCATTGCTGTATGGCATCTTTTCAGTGGCCCCTTGTGTATAAGTAGTTTGTTCATCTCATTTCATTTCCTAATTGTGTTTTAAGTGGTGTGGGTTCCTGTCTGTTAGCATTAGCTGGCACCCTAGCTGGCAGCCAGAGCAAAGATCAAGGATTGACTGGCATAGTGATGGCACTATCTCCTGACCTTTAGTGACTGTCCCTTTGGTTCAGGGTTGAATCACACTTTCAGGGCAGTGTGAGAGAGCTTGTACTGCTAATATCTGTGCTTTATGTAATCCACGGATAGAGGACTTCTGTCTCTTGGGCTGTCAGGGTTGTACTTTTCAGCAGCATTATCTCATTAAAAATGAAATACATGTAAAAAGCAAGATTCTGACCTACAGCATCTGTATGCTGCTGCTGAGGGAGTAAGGGTCATTACTGTTATCTAATGGATATTGGTTTTAACCCAGATAGCACCAGCCCTTCTTTGCAATGCATTTCTCACTGCCTTAATCATTGTAATTAGAAACAAATAAGGTCTCCAATGAATAAGCTTCCTGTGCATATTCTTCTGCCCCCCCTGGGATACAATGATGAATTTGCCATCTGATAGCCTAGGCTGGAGTCTGAGAGAGATGAAATGATGTGACAACAAAAGACAAATTTTACTTGCATTAGGGGTAATGGGTTTCTAGCATTTGCTTCTTAAAAAAAGGATGATATAAGTTCATCATGGGTGACTGTTCAGTTTATAGAACCAGAGTACAGTAACTCTATAAAGGCATTGTCTGTAACCCAGAATAAAACAGGAGTGAAGATAATCTTGGCTAACTGAACTGAACTGGATTGTTGACTTTTCTGTCTTTGTCCTTGGCAGATGCCTTGCCTTGGTTGAAATGAACTATAGAAGCCCCTAGTTAAATTTATGGCACCTTCTGCAATAGCAGCATTAATGAAGAGATCCCAATGGTTGTTTTTTGTTTAAAAGACAAGGGACTCGCTGGAATTTTTCAGAGCACAACCAATCCTTTGGCTTTCTCTGGGCCAGCCATGCGATAACCATCCTGCGGCATCCTTTTTGTCAGATTACCTAGAGAAAAGATGGTATATGGAAACATGTACAGTTTTGGAAAGATAGAAATGTGTGGAGGTATGAGAGGAAGTGGGGAGATTTATATAGAGTCTTGGCCACATTAGTAAATTATAGCTTGCTGTCAGGCAAAAAGGGTTGCGATTCATGTGTATGCATGTGTGAGTGGACGTGCACACACAGAGATGGACTGCAAGCAAATTAATTTCAGGGAGACAAAGAGTGTGAGAGAAATAAACTGTGAAACAGATACAGGGCTGATTTCACCTCTGATGCGGCACTCATGTTGAAGCCAAGGGATTTTATAGTAGGGATGATTGGTGGTTCATGGAAAGACAAAATACTATGAGAGAAACAAAGAAGAAGGAGAAGGAGAAAAGAACTACTTGTTTCTCATTATGGGGAAAGGGAAGGCAAACTTAGTTTCAGAAATTGTTGTCTGTGGTGGGATTGCCATGTTACAGCAATCCCACTCATTTATGTGCATGGATGGTTCCTTTTCTGTAAACCTGAGGCATTCAACCCCTGGCCTGCAGGCCACATCCAGCCCTTGAGCCCTGTTACTCTGCCTGTGAGGCTCCCCACTGGCTGGAAACTTGGTGGCAGGGTGGGGAGTGCTGGCAGCATTAATTGCCACTCGCCTGCTGCTAAATATCTGCAGCCTTGGGAAGTCCTGCACCCCAAGTAGTATAACTGGAGGCAGGGGGCAATAGGGGCAACCACCTTGGCACCAACTTGGTGGGGGAGGGGGAGGAGTGGCTGCTGCTGGCAGCTGAGTGTTCACAATTATGGTAAGAGCGGCAACCAGAAGTCACCACTTTTGCTTCACCATGGGTTTCTGGCCATGTCCCTATGCTGCTGGCCCAACAGGCTGGGTGGCATGGCTCTGCATGATAGATCAGGTGTCAGGGCATCTCAGGATCCAGTCCTAGCAGGTAGAGGCAACACAGTTCACCAGAGTCTAATCTCATTGCATGATGCCTGATCCAGCCCATGGACCAGCTCTGCGCTACTCACTTGACCTGCATGGCCAAAAGGTTGAGCATCCCAGCTATAAACAGCTCAATCTGTGTGTCCTGCGCTAGAGTAGAACCTAGATCCCTCATTTCCAGGTCGTTTGCATCTTGCTTCAGTCACAGCAAGTTGCTGAATTAAGAACTAATTGCCCACCCATTTTTTGCAGATTTTACTTCAAAGGGTGCTGCTTCTACACTCAGCTGGAGCTCAACAGTAGCCAGCGTGGCACCCTTTGAAATAAAAGCCGTAGCAAGCAGCTGGAACACCTCCAGGGCCTGTATCTGCTTCCTGCAGTGCTGTGTATTTCCAGATACTTCACAAAACCTCACCTTTGTAGGAGGGGTAAGGATCTTAGCCCTGCAAAGTGTCAGGTTTCTACTGTGTCAGATTCTATCTCCCATATTTGTCATTGCTTCCTTGTAAATTATGTTCACACTGGTGCCAGCAAATGGGATTGGCTCTTACTCTAGAAGAAAATGGCCTTCCCCACCTCTACCCCTCATCTCTCTTAAGAAGTTTGCTGCCATAAGGAATATACAGGTCCCACACAGTTATAAAAAAAGAAAACTGGGTGGAGTACAGTGACGGCTGTGTTCTTTCCCCAACCATTTGCCATCACAGACATTATTGTTGTTCTTGTTAATATTGCACCAAAGATGTGCTTGGCTGTTACAAACATATAAGAAAAGGTCCCTGCCTGGAGGACATTACAATCTAAGTGAGTTTTCTAGTCATTTGTCCAACTGCAACTTAGGTGTAAATGGAATCATTGTCTGAGGTTATTCAGTGTTCCCATGTTCTATAGAAAATGGGTCTTTCTTACTGACACCAGGACCTTGTTCCAGTGTCCTTTGCAGCATTGGTCACTTGTTTAAAGGGAGAGAGACAAAGCAAAGACCTCCCTTGTTGATTTAATAGCGGTTAGGACTCCCATTACAATTCTGTGAAATGCTTCTAGAAGGCAGGCCAGTTATACACCCACAGGAATAAAACTAGTCAGTTTATCTCAGTTTCCTACCTTTTTACAGTCTGTACAGCATTGTAATGAAGTTCCAGTAGGTGTAACTAATTACTGAATACAATCAGAACTGGTTATTTGTATTTCAAAAGTCTTGTACAGCTAGAACTCCTTTGGCTCCATTTGTATGGGGCCTGTGATTTTTGCAATCAGAAGGATCTAATTCTGTTCTCAGTGACTTTCTGTAGTTTTGTGTGACCAACGTGGAGCACAAGTGGTGAGTGTTGCATTCCAGGTGGCTGCCTTTTTTCCCCCCTGCTGATCTATAAGAGTGTTTCTCTGGAGCAAGCTTGGGGTCAGTTCCTACTGGCTTAGCCTTAGAGAGCAGGCTCTGTCTTTGGCTCCCTTAGGCTAGGGACAGAAGTTACATATAAACTAGTTTAAGTGATCAGAAATTGGTTTAAACCTGTATCAGAATAGAAGTTCAATGAACATAAACCAGTTTCAGCCATTCTGGAACTGGTTTAAGATAAACCTGGTTGAATGTAGTATTAGACTTAACTGATTTTGGGCAAACCAGTTTATGAACCTTCTGTCCCAGACCCCTTCCTGGTTCAAGTTAAACCAGAGTTTTCAGTATCCCAGCATTTTGCAGCCCTGAGCTGAGCTGGGCTGGGCTGGGCTGTGCTGTCTGCTCCAGAGAGCAGGGCTAGCTCACTGCCCACCCCAGCAAACCCCTGCTAGAGTCTGGGGCCAGGAAGGGGAGGTTAAACTTCCCTTCCCCTGAGTACAGAGCTGTCCTGCCTTGCCCTGCTTACTTAGTGCTGGCTGTGACTGTGGACTACAAATCCCAGCGGCACTTGGAAATAGGAAAGGAAATGATGAGCAACCCTGAAGAATCCTGCTGCTGTGAGTCTGGATAGCAAATCCCAGAGATCTCAGGGGCAGCAGGAAGAGGAAGTGAACACAAAGCCCATGCTGGCTACATTCCAGAGAGCCATGCTGTAACACCCCCCGGCTTCTGGCTTGAGCCACTGCAGACATGTGGCTGCATTTTCTAAATCAATAGTGAATGTCTGTTAATTTGCTTATTGGTTCAATCTTTGCAGCAGACTAACCTGCAAAGACTGAATCAATTCAGCCTCAGGCTTTTTGACTGTCTGTACTTAGCCTTAGTGGTAAAATAGCTATGTACAACTGCCAGAGCTCCCCAGTCGACAGCATACAGCTTCAACAAATGGATATTATATGTGCAGCAGATCTGGTCATGGCTACTAAAGAAGGCTATGGTTGCTGATATTGCCAATGTGCTCACCTTTTTGAACACATGGAGATAAATGGGAATAGAAGGGAAGCAGAAACTCAGACACAACTTAGTTAACTTCAATCTACTTCTCATACATGTTGGAAAACTAAGAAAACACAGTCATTTGGGGCAAGTTGGTCTGTCACAGGGTGTCCTGAAATCCTTTGTATTCCTTAGCACCCTCCCTGTGTCCCCATCTTCTCTGTGGGCCCCCCTTACTCTTAGAGAAACTTATTATTTCAGCCTGACAGTTGAGAGGGAGGAAAACCATTTTCGACTTTGATTTGTTTCTGTTTTGCTTTTTTCTCTCTCTCTCTTCCTTTTCAAGGTAAAAAGAAAAACAAAACAAAACAACACTCCCCCCCACAACACTAATTTGTGTCAGAGTATTTTGCTTTTAAAATTCTTGCCTATTTCCTATCTTGATTACATATTACCCAAGGGTCTGTTTTCTTGTCTTTAACAGCTGTTCATTCAAGAGGGCATCAAGAAGACCCACTCATCTGTTCCAACTGGGAAAGATTTTGAAATAAATCCCAAATTATTTTTAAAAGGAATAAAATATATATTTTTAAATGTTTCCTTAACTCTTTCTTTCTTACCTCCCTGCTTTTCTGTTTCCTCTCCCCCGAATTCCTTGTATAACTAACTGATCCATCTCTGCATCACATTTCACAGGCACACAAGAGATTGTCAGCTGCCCAGTATCTTATTTTCATTTTGAAGATCTCTATATAACTGCATCTCAAAATAGCTAGTGTTTTTCTTGTGTGACTGTTTATAATCTGTTTTATGGACCTTCCAGTATTCAGTCCCCCTACTCCACAATGATGGGCACTGAAATTAAATAGTGTTCAAAAACTTTTTTTTTCTTTTCACTGGTTCTTCCTTTTTTTAAGTTTTGTTTTGGGTTTTTTTTGCCAGAACAGGCATAAACTGGCCATCCTACCCTCTATCAAAGCTTCAAGTTTCAGTGCTAGACACGAGGCCTCTGGACTGTGGCATATGGCAGGACAGGGGTGGGGAAGTGGAGCCAAGGCCATCACTCTTGCTTGCTGTGCAGTGCAAGACACCCTCCATGACAAAAAAGAAGAAAAAACCTGTACAGCCTTCTCAGTGCAAGAAACAGCTTATATCATCCAGGTCACTGGGCTTTAAACAACATGGCTTTAAACAACATGGCTCCACCCCTTGTCATACACTGCAGGCTAAACAAAAGGCCTCAGGGTCCTAGCTATGCTAGACTTGTATCCATAATGAGTTTTTAAGGAAATGAAATGAATGGAAATACAATTCATTTAACTCCTTAGTATCAGCACAGCACTCATGCTGTTGCCTGCTGCTGTCCTTTGAAGTGACCCGAAACACAGATGTTGTTAGTAATAATTAACATAGTACTAGTGGACAAGGTTCTTTGGGTAGATGTGCTATCTTTTATTAAACCAACGGAAGAGTTGGAACAAAGTTCTTTGTAAGCTTTTGGGCACAAGTACCCTTTTTTGGGCATGAGGAAGGGCACTTGTGCCTGAGAGCTTGCAAAGAACTTTGTTCCAGCTCCTCAGTTGGTCTAATAAAAGATAGCACATCTACCCAAAGAACCTTGCCTGTCTATATCCTTAGATCAACACGGCTACAACCAACAACGCTAATAATAGACACGATACTTTTTGGGCCAGTAAGAATAATAGGAAACTGTCGTGAATTACAATCTAAGCAAGAGGCAAGGATTTTGTTGTTGATGTTTTTATTAGACCAACTTCATGGTTGGGATAAAGTTAGAGAAGTTTTTGAATGCAAGGCATTCTTCAGCAGGTCTGAGGGAAGCATACACAGCAGAGATTTAGAGCAGTGGATAGAACTGTGAAATTGGAGAACGGAGAAATTCCCTGGAGTAGCAAACAGCAGAAAAAAGAAGCTTACTGGGAGATCAAGACCTATCAAAATGAGGAAAGTTTGATCCAAATGCACCAAGTGCAATCATGGTAATTTTTTTTGTGTGAAACATTTTGTAATATGAAGGAAGAATTTAAAAAATGGATAGATTATAGTGTGCTCAGGGTTGGACCCAGGGAGGTGCACTGGTGAACCTGCACCCTCCCTTCCCCTTCTCCCCTCATTTGATTCCTGGTCCACCCAAAGTTTAAAACCACCTGCCTGGAAGTGACAACAACGGGCATTTGTAGACAACACGAGGGTTTAAATTGAAGCGATGGGTTTTTAAAGACACTGCTTCAATTTAGGGCAAAGTAAACCCCCATGTCGTGTACACCTGTGTCCTTACCTGCCTCTCCTGCAGCAGAGAGTGGAGAACAAGCTCCCAGTGGGCCGAGTAGTCCCTGAGCTGGGTGGGGGAGGGGGGAACTGCTGCTTCCCTCTGTGGGCCCCCCCCAGGCAGCACCTGCTCACTGGCACCTGTCTCGGGTGGTCCCAGGGGCACCACAGCTGTAGAGGGAAGCACTGGGCCCCCATGCAGCTCTGGCAGGCAGGCAGGCAGGCTCTAGGGAAGGGAAAAAAAAAAAGATCAGGCTCAACACTTTTTTTTTTTCCTTAAGTGGAACCTGCCTTCCTGGGCTGCTGCCGGGCTGGGGCTGTCTGCACAGTTCCTGAACCACATGGAGCCCAGTGATTCCCTCCATGGCTGTAAGGTAGCAGACTAAAACTCCTCACAGGTGTTTTAGTTTGCTGCACCCCAAAGTCATTTAAGGTGCATTACACTGCTGAATTTGCTACAGTGGATGGAATTAATAAAGCATCACCATTAAAGTGGTGTAAAAGGGCATTTAACCAGCTTAAATGTGTCATCTACAAATGCCCAGCATTTCTAGTCAGGCAGCAGTGATAGAGTCAATTGACTTCATGAATCATAATCTACTTGATCCCATCTAAATTCTTCATTCCACAGGTATTAATGACCCTCTCTTCTTTTTAATGGTCTTGATATTCCACCAATCAAGCTATCTTTTGTTTTGCAATTCTTCTGTCTGTTAAAGGCTCCTGGTAATGAAGCTCCTATTTCACAGCCCTGCAGATTGTTTTTAACTCATTGCAATTAAGTTATATTTGTTTTTGCTTCAATCTTAAACTGAATAATACAGCCCTAGGCCCCTACCTCATTAGTGAAGCTTCTAATTTGTTTTTAACTGGATAAAAATATGTTGTTTTATATGTGGTGATGCACCTTGCCATCTGCACCCCCCTTTTCAAATTTCTAGACCTGCCCATGAGTGTACTACAAAATCAATATCAGTGTTCAGTCTTTGGCTCCTGGTGTCCTCCAGCTTATGAATTTTAGTTCCCAAATTCACATTGTAAAGGTGTTTAGTACATTTCCTTTGAGTGCAAGAACTGTAAGATCAGAAAGGGCGTGGTGGTTGTTGGAAATGTGCTCTAAGTTTTGTGTATTTCTGTCCTTTTTTTTCTATGAGAGTTTATTCTGGTGCATAGTTGCTGTTTAGTTTCACCGCTGTATTGCCACGAGAGCACTTGGTGCATTGGATCAGACATATCATATTTTGGGGAAGGTGTTTGTAGGATCCATACATTCTATCTAAGCAAAGTTTAAAATCCCAAAGGGACTCTTTCTTTCCCCCTATGCTGCTCTGTTGTTTCCAAGTGTTTATGGGAAATGCCAGCCTTTCTTACTGTTTCTTTTTGCGTTTTGCAGCTCCCATGTGGTTTCAGTTCTGCTGTTTAAGAGGGGCTGACATTTTTACTGACTCCTTTATTATGGAAGGGAGCATGGTCTTAGGTTTAAAGAACAGGGCTGGGAATCAAGGAAAGTTGGATTGTATTCCAGACTTTATCACATGCTCTCTACAATTACAATCAAATCACTTCCCATTTTTATGGACCAAATTCAACCCTGTAGGAGAACCAGTCCACTGACCTCAAAGCTCACTGACAGCAGGACTGATTTATGTGTCATCCTTTAATTTCCTCATTTGCTAATTGCAGGTAATAATACTTCTTTTTTTCAGAGAGCTGTTACAAGATTGCCAGTCCCAAGCTTTCCAAAATAATGAATCAGGCCCCACATTATTGAGATTGATGATATCCTGTAGTTCATGGTAAATGCAAAATCTGTGCCCAGATACGTATTGGGAAAGCTGTGCAAACTTCTCAGTATGTGAAATGGTTCAGCACCCTGACAATTGTTAAAATGAAGATTCCTTTAGAATTTACCTTCTGTTGTTTTTTTCACCCTAATCATTAGGGTTCACTAGTAAAAAACAAAACAAAACAAACAAACAAACAAAAAAAACCTGAAAGTCTAATATGTTGAGCAAACTCCATGAACCAGGGCTTGCAGAAAAATACCAAAAAGTGACAACATGATAGAACTGCAGGATTTGGTAACACAAATGTTATGGATGATGCGGCTTCATTTGTTAAAGTGTTTTGAGAGCCTTGTGTGTCGAAAGCTATAGATAATTAGTGTTACTGCATCATGTGCATCATCAAGGGATGAGCCTGACTTATCTGAAGTCAGGACAAGGGGCAGCAAAGTACTTCCATTCAGAGCCACTAATGATCCCTGAGCAGGTGCTTGCATCGTAAGCTCTGTGCACACTGCTTTATTTATTGTTAGACTAACATTCTGCCATTGTGTTTTTAATTAAATAGCTCTGTGATGGGATGAAAGTGTTTTTCAAAAAAAAGGAAGAGAAGTTTAGCTGAAGCAAACAAACAGGCAGTCTCCATTGGGACGTCACACGTGCTTGTGTTTGAACCTCAACAGTGTAACCATGTTCCTCAGGCTTTTTAAGAGCCTTCTACCAACAGGATAGATGTTCTGCGCTTGGATGCATCCTCCCAGCCTCACTGGGATTTACATGGTTAAAACTTGTCATACTGGGCATTTACCCCTAAGACTCCCATCTTTTTTCAACACGTGTTAAAAAAATGATTCAGAGATTTCACTGACCCCCATTGCTCTTTGTCAAGTTATAACCACAGTGAGTGACCCAGTGGAGAGACTTCTTCCATTGCCAAGGCTGAATTAAGTCTAAGGGTTTTGAGCCACTTCATTAAGCACAAATTTTGCTGAGACATATCTGTTTTCTTATCTGAGGAGGGGTAGGTGGAAGCATGCCCATTATGGTTTTTGCTCTAGTTAGGGTTTTGGATTAGGCCCTTAAAGCACACCTACATAGCAGTCACTGCAGCTCACATAGACGTATCTGGGTTAGCTTTAATCTAGCAGTATAACTGTGGCATTATGGCTTGGTGTGGGCTGAGACACCTGCACAGGAAGAGATTATGTGTTCAGGTGCTTAGCCCACACTATGCTGCTGGCAGCACAGAACTAGCTAGTGTAAAGCTAGCTGAGAAATGTCAATACATATGTAGACACATCCTTAGACTCCATAGAAAAGAAGATGTCATGGCTGCTGTGGACAAGAATTGTAGCAGAATTCTTTGAGTGAACTGAGAGTCAAAGCCCTACTGGAATCAGGAGAGAAGGAATGTCCTTTTTCCTCCATCCTTTTAAATGTAGACCTTGAGGCAGTTTCTTCTTCCTTACCCTCCAAGCCTCTCCTCCTCTTTGCTTTTCTCTAGGCCATGTCATATCTTACCAAAACATCCCATCTGTTCATCAGTGGCATTCCAGTACAACAGCACTCCAAGGATCCAGGGCTAATTAATCCCCCAACATCAGTATCCCTGGGCTGTGAGACAAATAATATGAAGACAAAGAAGCCTGTGCCAATCAGATGTTAACAAGTGAGGTGTAAGGGGTACTTCTCAAGAGGCATGTATTGTTTCCAAATGATCAGAGCAACAGTGGCATTCGCCTAATGTGAGGTTTCCCCCCAGGAGATTAGTCACATGGGGTGCATTGATACGTGCATTAACATGCTTTATTTAATGCACATTAAATCTAGTACCTCCATTGTGAGGTACTAGGAAAATGTGCATTAGCCTACCTTAATGCGCATTAACCAAAAAATGGGTTTTAAGTGATGCTTAATGTGTATTAGCCTATTTTAATGTGCATAAGTGCATTTTAATGTGCATTAGCAAAAGTGCACAGTCTTTAAGTAATGCTTTAATGCGCATTAAAATAAGTTAATGCGCTTTATAGCACATGTGTACACATGCCCTGAAGCTTTCATGTGTTTTTTAAGGAACAAATAATTGAATTGTCCTTTCTTGATATCTCAGGCTTCTTAACTGCAGTTTGAGTGCTGCAGGAGTTAGGATTGGAGGTGAGTTTGGTACATTAATAGAACAAATGCAATCAAGACTTGCCAAATAGTAAGGAAGGGGCATCAAGGGAAGCTAATCTTTCACCATTAGAAACAAAGTTAGAGACCATGATAAGTGCGGACAGGGGGCTAGAAGTTCAGAAAAGGTTTTGATGATAGATAGCATTAGGCAAACCAACAAAGATTCACAGTCCCTTTTCCCCATGGTATTCTGCCTGAGGGAAAAGAAATCATGACTTTCATATGTCAGAGAACCATGCAGATATTCAGTACCTAATTATTAGCACCTAGCCTTTCTCTTGTCCCTGATACTCATTAATAAATTCTGGATTTGGGATTGGTACCCGCCTCAGACAGATTATCAGTGGATTCATCACACCATTTAATCTGTACCAGTCTTGAATCCAGTGATATGTGGTCCTGGTTAGGGATGGTGCTGATGACTGAGCACATCTATCATTAGATGTTTGGGAATTTTCTAAGTTAAAAACATCAAATATTCCAATGTCTGTCACATTTGATCCTGCTCCATCTCTGAATGTCCTCCTTGCTCCTAATCTATTTCCCTATGTCCCACTCGCTCCTGGCCTATCTCCTTGGGTTCTGCCAGCATCTGTTATATTCCCTTTTGTCCTAAACACCCACAACTTTGCTGCCTCCCCATGTCAGACAGAGAACAGGAACAGCCTGTTTGGTGATTTGTTCCATCCTTTAGATGTGGTGCAACACAAGATTGCTTCCTACAGTAGATTGTCTTTGCTTATTCTAGTTTAAATATCCAAAGCTATGGAGCTTCCACCCATATCATGGGGAGTCTTCAGTGCTCCTGATAATCAGCCTACACTTTCTTTTGCTGAGTTTTATCCCACCATTACTAGTTATTCCTCTACCATGCATATGCACCACCAATGGCAGTCTAACCAATTCCTTCCCTCTTTGGTGCTTGCATACTTCATCGGTTTGTACTCCTTGGGTGGTTATCCTGTGTAGGAATCAACCTTTGATTCTGTGTTTGTGCAGTGTCAAGCGCAGTGGGGTCCTTGCCCTTGACTGGGGAACGTAACTGCTACTACAATACTAATAATAAAAAAATAAGGACAAATGCTTAATTATTTATTCTCATCTAGCCAACCTATCCATCTTTTTGAGCTTTCCCTAGTAAGTACATTGAGCCAAGCAGGTAGCTGTCTTGCTACCTTTATCCTTCTGCTGAGCTTCTTATGCTTCTCCCAGACTTGATATTGGGGATGGGGGGAAGAGGCATAAGTGCCAAAATCTGTCCATGATATCCTGGTTATAGGCTCACCGGTGTTTATAATCCCTCCTTTTTCTGTCCTGTCACTTTCCCACCTATGTACCCACTTGTTCTGTTTCTGTGTGTCCCTTCCACTCCGGCTTCTTCCCTGAATCCCAATGGCTAATGTTGTATTTTTACATGTTATACCCACTGCCACTCCACTGCCCATCTGTTTCTTATTCAGGACCACTAGTTTTGCCGAAACCCCCTCTCCTTCCTTTCATCCCACTGCTATTCCTGTTGCTCTCTTGCCTGCCACCCCATTCAGCTTGTCTGTCCTAGCTGTCCCTACATTGTTTCATCTTTTTTACTTTCCTTGAGGCTTAAACATGCACTGGAGCTTCTGGGGTCTTTGTTGTTCAGCAACTTCATTTTCTATTAACACAAAGTAAAATATAACAAGGGATGATATGCAGGGGGGAGTCCACAACAGGGGACAACACAGAACAAAAATTGTTTATTTGGCTGCAGAGTTTGTTCACTATTCTCCTTTAAAACATGGCAGGTGGTGACAATATTGACCACCTTTTACATTACTGCCTATGGTAAGAACAGTTTTCCAGAAAGTAGGAACCCGGGGCTCAAACTCAGGAGATTGCCTAAGCACCAAGTGAGAGCTTGGCTGGTCTGGAGCATTCACATATCCTGTGGAAGCTGTGCCTGTGTGCAAGACTTCACCAGAGCAAGACTTAAAATTCTCAGGCAGAGAGTAAACCTGGCTCTGTAACTCAGTTACCTAGAAGGTCAGGGGAAGCCTGGGTTCTGATCCATGGGACTGCATATGCTTTTTTGTATTAAAGAATCATGGAATAAAATACATAAATAGTTTGGGGAGCAGGAGCCAGAACCTAGCCCAGAGTGAGGTTGCCTTTTGCTCTCTCTCTCTCTGACACTATGAATCAGGCATTCTTAGCTGGATGGGGACAAAGCTTTAGCAAGAGGTGGGGAGTGTCCCACACCTTCCCTACATCATAGTTAAGACACAGAATTCCACCTGTGCTGCATGTTAGGCACCTGAGGATTCTTTTGGATCCAGCCCGTATTCCTTTATATATATATGTATGCCAGGGGTGTTAAACTCATATAGGCCCTCAGACTAGATGACTGGCACAGGGTTAGTCCACAGGCTGGATTGGGCCCATGGACCTCTCTTTCTCCTGCTTTCTGGCCCTCCACCCCTGCCACTGCCTGCTGGATCCAACACACATGGCGCTGGCTCCAGGACCTGTTCTATACACATGCGTGCCCCAACCAGTTCAGAATCCACCCTGCATGCAGCACTCCTCTGCACTGGTCTGGGACAGCATTGTGTGCAGCCTAGACCAGTCTGGGGTGGGCATCACATGCAGGGTGGACTCTGGATGGGTTGAAGTAGGTGCCACGAGCAGCGTGCATTCCAGATCCTGCATGTGGGGCCAGTCCAATGCACACAGTGTGTGGTGTGTGGGTCAACTCAGACCCTGGGGCAACTCTGAGGGCCAGATGATGGGCTTCCACAGGCTGGATCCAGCCCATGGGTCATATCTTTGACACCCCTGATAAATATTGTATTTAAAGTTGGGCTATACATACCTATAAATAGCATATTTAAGAAAGGAAAGTAAGAACATCTGTTTAAATCCTTCCCTTGTCACTGAAACCCAGCTCTGAAACCATGTATGTGACAAAAGTCCCATTACTAGGAGTGATGTATCAGTATTTCCCTTATATAGGAGAGTGACTGAAATAGCTGGAGGACAAGGTTTGGCAAGGTCTTTTGTACTGAATCATACTGCCATATATGTTGAGATGGAGGTAGTTTTTTAATTAACAGATCAGTATAAATTCTCATTGCTGTTTAATCGCTCTAATATGACTCTTGATGTAGTAGAGGTAAGTTCGCCAGCAAAGGACATGGTGATGGTGAAGGCACTGAGGCTTTAGCTGGTTGAGTAGGTGCTTTCATCTCTCTTTGGCTGCAGACATCCATTGTTGCTGTCACCATGGCTACTAGAAGAGTGTTCATTACCCCTCTGTCTTAAGCTAGAGAGAGAATTCACAGCCGGGAGGAATTTGCCATGTGAATGGGGGGAATGAATGGCATGAAAGGATGTGGATTGTTCAGACACATGCAGCAGTTTGGCTGTTCGTGCTTAACAGAACTCTCAACAAATTCTCTGGCTTGCCCCCATCTTTCTTTTTGATGCTTTGCCAAATTTCCCGGGAAGAAGCATCTATAGAGAAATCACAGATTTTGTTTGTATGCATTATTTCCTCTGGAATAAAAGTGTGTGTGTGTGTATGTGGTAATGAAAGCAAATATTTATACTTCCCCTTTATTCTTCACCCTCAAGGTATCTTCCAGGCATTGCATTTCACTCCCATCTCAGTTCTTCCCATCTGGGACATTAACATTTCCTGTACAAAAGTCAGTAACACATTAAAGGAAAAGACATATCATGTTAATGTTCTAATGAATTGCATGGTAACTTAATAGGTAAGAGTACTTGTGACTGCAAAGTATTTACAGGCACATAGATTTCACCAAAATTGCATTTACTATGTCAGTTCTTCAAATAGCTCTAGTGTAATCTGGATTGTTTATTAGAAGGCAGAAAAGCATGACAGGGTTGGAGAGTAATTAATATGTACTTATGCTTTATAGAGGGATCATTGCTTTTTAATAAATGTGCCTGCAGTATACACAATCACTTACTACCATCCCAGTGTCCATTGAAATAACACAACAGTACATAATCATCAACTGGTGTCAGCAGACAGAAAAAATGCTCCTTGCCTTGCTAAAACCACCTCCACCAGAATCCTTACCGCAGTCTGGACAGAAACAGTCTTAGCAAGTGCCTAACAAACTCAGGCTCTGCAGAAATCTGAGTGGCGAATTCTAGGGCCAAGAGACCTCTCCTGCATGTGCCTTTCTCTCACCATCCAACTATGAAATTCTGTAGATGGCCAGCTCAAGAGTTTGAATGTTTTCAGGTGTCGGGGGTATAGGTTGTAGCTGTGTTGGTCTAAGGACATAGGCAGACAAGGTTCTTTGGGTAAATCTGATCTCTTTTATTAGACCAACTCAAATTCTTCTTAGCAAGCTTTTGGGTAAGCTGGTAGAGTGGCTGCCTCCCACTCCGCTGAGCAAGTTAAGAACTTGAGACTGGAAGGGGCCTCCTGGGCCATTGTGTCCAGTCTCCTGCTACTGCAGTCACTATGGCTGCTTACAGACTTGAAAAAAACAAAACAAAATAGTGGTTTACTGTAAGCTTGGCATGTCCCCACACCAAGTGCAGCAGTTATATGACTTAGGCTGCTGACAGATGTGAACTCCCCCATGCTTTACCAGAAGAGGCATCGTGTTAGTTTGACCCGCCTCACCCAGTGTCTGTATAGCAGCTTGTGTGCTTCAGCAGGGTTTTTTGGCGCTTTTATCTAATAGCTTGAATAGATAGATTCAATAGACTGAAGCAACTATTAGATAAAAGCGCCAAAACCCCCTGCTAAAGCACACAATCTATACAGACGCTGGGGAGCTGGGTCAAACTAACACTCTTCCTCTTCTGGTAAAGCACTGGGGGGGAGGGGGTTCACATCTGTCAGCAGCCTGAGTCATATAATCTGACATATAATTTGACTGAGCTAAATTTTAGAAGTTACTCAGTTTTTTTGCTCCAGCTACTGTGATGGGAGGCTGGGCTGTTGCAGAATCTCACTGCTCGAATGGTTAGGAACATTCTTCTAATTTCCATCCTAAATTTATTCATGGCCAGTTTTATACTCTTTTGTTCTTGTGCCAACATTGTCCTGCTAGCTTAAAAAGCTCTTCTCCCTCTGTGGTGCTTTCCCCTTGATGTATTTATAGACAGTAGTCATATCTTCTCTCAGCCTTTGTTCTGCCAGACTAAACAAGTTAAGTTCTTCTAGTTTTCTGTTGTATCATAAGCTGTCCATTCCCCTGATCGTCCCATTTGCCTTTCTGGAAATGTGTTCCAGTTTGAATTAATCTTTCTTGAACGTGAGTGACTGGAACTGCATACACAGAAGTCCAGATGAAATCTCACTAGTGCTGTGTATAATGATGTTAATACTTCCCTACATCTGCTGGAAATACCTCTTCTACTTGATCCTATGATTACCTTTGTCTTCCGCACAGCTGTACCACATTGGTAGATCATAGTTATCCTACAATCAACCAGTATACCAAAATCCTTCTCTTTCTCAGTCATTTCTAATGGGCAAACTCCTGGATTATAGCAGAAGTTTTTTATTATTTCTCCCCTTGCAAATGACCTTGCAGTTTGTATTTTTGCATTTCGCCCCATTTCTAGTACTCCAGTCCTCAAGCCATTCAGTTCTTTCTGTGCACTATTCTGATCCTCCTCTGTATTGATGATGCTTCTCAATTGTGTGTCTTGATCAGATTTCATCAATCCTGCCTCTCTTTTTTTGTTAAGGTTTTAAACAAAATGTTAAGGTCTGCCCTAAAACTGAAGAACTCCACTAATAAGCTCCCTCCAATCTGATGTTTTCAACATTATCTTCTTGTCTTCTCCCCTTGAGTCAGTTCCTTACCTACCTGATGAGTTCTGCTGTTACTGTCTGTCTTCTCCAGCTTCACCAATAATTTTTCATGTATAAAATGCTTTACTGAAGTCCAGAGAGATGAGCTCTATTGCATGTCCTTTGTTTACAATGTTGCTTATCTTACCAAAGATAGACATTGGGTTAGTCTGGCATGATCTATCTTTAGTAAACCCACATTTACTAAAGATTTGCATTTCATCCCATTTTCCATTTCACTCCATATCTTTAATTATTATTTCCTTCAGAATTTTTCCAAAGATGTGCACATTAAGGAAACCAGACAAACTGGCCTGCAGTTGCCTGGATCATTTTTAGCCCCTTTTTAAATACAGATACTGCATGACATCCTTTAAAAATATGGTACTATGCTCATGGTATAAACAGAGGCACCTTCTTAATAGCTGGAGGTAAGGGAGGGGGTTAAAACCTGCATTCAGAGAACCTTGTTTATTCTTGGGCTTCTGGTACCATTTTTAGAGACGTGTTATTCCCCCTACCACTCTTCCTTGATTTGGTTAACAGACTTCCATTTTCTGCTATTTGTCCTTTTTCCTACTTGCTTGTCTTGTACCCTGCCTACATGTTCAAGAAACCCTGAACATGATCCTGAAAAAGTTATATCCCTGGACTTAGCAGCCCTGTTCCATGTTTGACAGTTTAAATCCTATAACTTCATATGCTGCAGCTATGCATACGGACAGGCTAAACCCAGCCAGCTGCAGATGCCAGACTGATACCCCCGGAAGACAGCACCAGCCTTCCAGTTTCTACAACATAAAAATTGCTGTGTACATCTATATACAGCTAAATTACTGTCACCTAAAGAGATACATGCAATCACGTGTGGGCACACATGCACACCCTTCCAGGTTTTGACAGTCCATGCTGTCAGGAGATTAATTTATACCAGTGAAGAATGGTGTGAGGGAAATAGCTTGAGACAGATTTCTCAGATATTGACTGGTTTCCTGGGAGAGATGTTTGTGTTAATTCTCTGCTCTCTCACTCCATTTTTTTCCCCAGTAGCAGTTAGGTGCAAAATGCAACAAAGTCAGCATTTTGGGAGAGAAATGCCCAGAGCATTAGCAGTGGAAAGTAAACCACTTGGATTAGCCTTCAATTCAGAAGCGTCTCTATAGGCCCAATTTTCAAGAGCGTTGAGCACTCATAACTCCAGTCACCACTAATGAAAACCCATAACTCATCAGCTGTGAAAAATCAGGCCCTGAATCTGGCATTGCTGAGATAGGTAAGGGTATGTTTTTGTTCCATCCTCTGTTAAACAGAGGTTTTCTACCTTTCCCTCTCTTCTTCCCGTCTCCCCATTTTGATTCTCTTCTGTAAGTCTCCCTATCTATCACTTTCCCCTCCTTTCTCTGTCGCATTGTATCCCTCTTACTTTATCCACCCCAAAATATGGAGAGTCATAAGGGTGTTAGTTTTTCATTTCTGGGAACTAAGAGTATGGCCCCTGGTCCAACCCCTTCATGACTCCTGACCCTGGACCTGCCGTGCTGCAGACTGGTATACTCAGGGGGTGGCTGTGCTTGCCTGACTGATGAGGTTTCCAAACACAGCTGGGATGGCCCTTGTGCATCTATGGAGACTATACAAGGTGTTAGAGATAGGAAGGGTGCAGGGAAAAGTGGATAGACATTAGGAAGGGAATTGGAAGGGAGAGGATGAGGACAGGAAACAGGAACCTGAGAGCAGGAAGAAGAGAGGAGAAATGCTTATTAAGAGTTAATTTTCTTCCCAGTGGAATAACCCTGTTAGGAAAAATCAGTCATTTAATAGACAGCGTGTCAGCTTGAAATAACACATACAAATTAACATTACACTGCGTATGATTTGTTAAATTCCATCCCCTAGGGGACATCTTCTGGTGGAAACAGACTTTGGCTTTGTCAGAATAAGGCTTTCTCTTTGAAGGTAAAATTGTTCTGTCTTAGTGTCGTATACCTGGCAGCTATTCATCAGCTGACAGAGGCAGATTCGGGTGGGGGTGACAGGTCTGTTTCATTATCTTGCTTGTGTACTGGAGAGGGTGTATAGATTCATTTTTTCTGAAAAGAAATATCTGACAGGGACAGGGTAAAAAGAGAAAGGGGTGGAGGAGGATGGACTGAGAAGGTGAAAGAGAAGAGAGGTAATGGAGAAGGAGGTAAAGGTGAACAGAGAGGAAAGGCTGCCCTCTTCCTGCCCTCTCTTTTCATTATTTTCACCTTTCTCTTATCTGCTCTTCTCCTCCTCTGACTTTCTAGACATTTCTCCTTTTTTTCATTAACTTCTGTCCCTATATTTGCCTCTTCTTTTATCTATGATCATTTCCTGTCTTGTCCTCTGCCCTAGCCACATCTTCTTCCTAATGTTCCCTCTTTCTCAGCTCACATGCACCCAACGTTTTGTTGCTTCTGACCTTGCACATGATCTCAACACGTGACCTTTTCACCCTCCCTCTCTGATGCCTCTTTTCAATTTCTCTCTTTTCTGCCTGCTCTCTCCCTCTGGGCTTGTTTTCATTGCAGAGTTAACCCAGGGTCTCACTCAGATGTTGCCCATACTCCAGTTCCCATGCACACACAAAACCCTCTAACTGGAGTGTGGGGGTGCTTTCAACTCAGGGTACCTGACCCTTCCTGAGATGCATTTAAAGCCCAGGTGCTACTTTGACTTGGATGACATCAGGCCCACTTTGCATCAAGGGTACAGGCTAAACCGTGTGAGTGCTGAGAGTTCCTCTGTGTATTCCCAATTTCTCCCCTGTGCCACAAAGGAAAACCAAGTTCTTCCACAGGTCCTTGGGAAAGACCCCAGCAGTCTAGCACTTCACATGGATAACTATACCACCAATACGGACACAGGTGAGCAAAGCTGAGCACTGTATGACCATGCATAATATGAGCTTGCTCAGCCTCAGATGTCAGTAATGCAATGAAGACACCTGCATAGACAGCCCTCTCCTGGCCTCTCACAGCCTTGGCAGACACATCAGTCAGCCTTACAACTGGATTTTCTCCGTTAAGACATGGCTGAGACCTGTGAATCTTGGTGTAAAGATCCTGAAATATACTTGTCAAGGCTGCATGTACATGATCTGACTTGTGTTTGAGATGACCCTGGATTTACTGAATGTAAATACAAATTTTTGCTAGACATTTAAAGTAAAATTAAATTACATGTATACCAAAATATAGCTGTTTTACATTGTACAATGAAGTAAAGAGAGTTCAGTGGAGATGAGAATGTGGTCCATAAATATCATCAAATTCTTTTTTGAATCCTATTAAGTCCTCAGTCTCAGTAATATTTTTTTGGAAATGCATTATACTGGTTAATAATACTTACAGCTGCATAAGAAAGACAATTCCTGTTATCATTTTGAAATTTGCTGCCTCTTTCATTTAATTGAAAAGTCCTTTTTCATAGATTTGTAGGGTTTAAGGTCACAAGGGACCATTATATCATTTGATCAGCTCTCTTGTATATCAAAAATTGTTAAATTCCATCCAGCTTTGCTCTGACTGAGCCCTGTAAATTGTGTTTGCTTAAAGGATAACTTTGAGAAAGGCGTCCAGCCTTGAGGCAAAGACATCAGGGGACAAACAACCCCATACTTCCCTTGGCAGTTGGTTTCAGTGGTTCATCACCTTCACTGTTGAAACTTTGTGCCTAGTTTCTCATTTGAATTTGTCCGACTTCAGCTTCCAGACTCTATTTCTTGTTATGACTTTCTCCGGTAGATTAAAGAGGCCTTTAGTACCCAGCATTTTCTCCCTGTGGAGGTACTTAGGCTCTGTGATCAAGTCTCCTCTCCATCTTCTTTCTGATACACTGAACAGGCTGACCTCTTTAAGTCCCTCATGGTAACGCGTTTTTCCCCAGCCATCAAATCACTTTTGTAGCTCTCTACTGAGTCCCTTCGAGATTTTCAACATCCTTTTTAAATGTGGACACCAGAATTGGACACAGCCTCCTAGTCCTAGTATCAATTTCACCAATCCTTCATACAGCTGTAAAATTGCCTACTTCTAACTATTCACTATATCCCTGCTTAGTCATCTCAGAATCACATTGCCCCTTTTTGCCACTGTCTCACACTGGGAGCTCATGTTAATTTATTTGGTCAGTATGAACCCTAAATCCTTTTGATAGTCACTTGTCCTTAGTATTGCTCCCTAGAGAAGAACCAGAAGACCCCACTTTGATGATGATTCCTCATTTGCAACTATTTTTTTAGATCTGTTAGGGCACGTCTATATGTCGCCTTACATTGGTGACCATGTGGGTCTACACGTGACCGGCAGCTACTTCACTGTAGTGGTGTGCCCCCCTGTTTTAGTGCACCACTACAACAAAGTAGTGGCTAAAACTAACCGTGGGCCATGTGCATGGCACATTACGGGTGGTTATTTAGCCATGCTTTAGTATTTCCAAAAAGAAGTACTAAAGTATGGTGCAATAACAACGTCTCCATAGGGCAATGTATAGACACACCCTTAGTTTACTAGTTCTTACTCTGTGTAACATTTGCTTCACTGATATTGTATAACAATAATTTTTTTTCATTAGAATTGCATAAAGTATTGTCAAATACTTTAAAATTTCTCTTACATCTCCATAATTACCTTTATCAACCAGATTTATAATCTCATTGAAAAATAAAATCAGATTTGTTTGACATGACTTATATTCTTGGATTGGCATGCAGTTAGATTCCTATCTTTTAGCTCTTTAGCAATTGAATCCTCTGTCAGCTTTTCCATTATTTTGCCTGGGATTGCTATCAACCTAACTGACCTATAATTACCCAGCTCTCTGTGTGCTTTCTTTGAATATGTGCGTAACATTTACCCTCATTTGGTCTTTTAGAATTTACACATTTACCCTTATTTGGTCTTGGCCTCTGTATGCCAAAACATATAGAAAATTAACTGCAGTATGGCAGAGATCTCCTCAGCCAGCTCTTTAAGGACTCTTGGAAGCAAACAACCTGAGTTTATAGATTCAATGAAACTGTAGCATTCTTCTTACTTACCGGTGCATGGGAACGTATTTTATCCTCCTCATATAGTAAATGTGCTACAGCCTCCTCCTCTCCAAAACATAACTCTTATTACTATTAGTATCTTTGAATAATTCTACCTTTCTGTATCATTAGCAATTTACCATCTCTAACGGCACTCTCTAGGATTCCTTTTGTTCTTCGTAAATGCTTTCTGTTTGTTGCCTTTATTCCTGTCAACCGTGAATTTTTCTTTGATGTCTTCAGCTTCCCTTGCCAGTTTCTCCACTTCTTAACTTCTAATCTATATTGTTTGGTATCTATTTGACATTTTTCCATTTGTTATTTATTGCTTTTTATTCCTGAATCCCACTTTCACATTGCCACTGAACCAGAGTGGTCTTTTAGCCAAGGCTGCCCTCTTTCTTGTCACTGAAATCCTGGGGGTTTTTTGGCCATCTAATGAGATTTTTTTTTAAAGGAATCCCAATCTTCATTCATGTTTTTCTATTTATATTTTGCTCTGAATCCGTTTCACTTATTATTCTCTCCACTTTTGGAAAATTAGCCCTTTGGGAGCACCACCTATAGGCATATATATATATATATATATATATATTCTGGGTTGGGCTGTCCTGTTTGCCCTTATTGAATATAATCAGGTCATGATCACCAGTCCCTAGGCAACTACAACCTTTCAGTCCAGTGATTAATTTACTTGCTCTGATGCCCCCTCTATCATTTACCAGTCTGTATACTGTTATTATGTACCCACTTATTTTTTCTCTATTTTAAACTAAACACTATCTTTTTAATATTTTTTCATGTGGAAGATTTTCTGTGCCTTGGATCATTTTTCTTATCTGGATCTGAACCCTGTCTTTTTGCTGTATCCTACCATATTTCTGTAATAGCATTATATTCTCAATGTTATTCTTCATCCATTTCCTTACACACCCCAACATTTGGTTTGATCTTTTGACTGTCATTGTTGCACACCCAGCTGTTCACAGTGTTTACAGAAAATGTAGAAGCCAGTAATGTCATGACTCATCAAATTATTCTATCCAACATGTAATACCTGGATTTTTGTCAGCAGTGACTGTTATTTGCCATCCTTGGGCCCATTCACCTATCCTTGTCAGGGTCTTCTGAAATCCCTCAGTGTTTTCTACCTTCTTGAGTAAACTAAATAAATCGTATCATCTGTAAATTTCACCACCCTGCTTTAGATATCACTTGTGATCATTTTTATGCATTTTAAACCACAGCAGTGTCTCAAAGTTCTGTTTTTTAAGCTTTGGAATATTCCTGCCAGTTCTGAGACAGTGAAAGAAAAGAGATTGCATATTGAACTTCAGCCAAAGGTTTCTGGTACTGAAACTAGTTTAGATGACTCCCAGCAGGTTTCATTGTTAGAAATCAGTGGGGCTTGGGCTCCTAAGTTACTCTGGAATTTCTGAAAATTAAAGTGAAGAGCTTTCCTTAGGAAGATATTTGCTTCTCTTTTTGTTGCTATGTTGTATGCAAACTGCTGCAGCCAAAAACAATGCCGTAACTGCATAAGCTTGTTCTCACTCCATTTTCTCACTGGAGTTCTCCCCTCCCTTTCCTTAGCAGTTAACTTAAGAGAAGGTTCAATAAAAATGAGGTAAACACAGTGTCAGATCAACCAAGTGCACTTTCCTGCTAATAAACAAAATAGACATCCTCACAGCATGCCACTGAGCATTGAGCTACACATTAACAAGAAAATGGGCCGAATTCTGCTCTCAGTTACTTCCCTACAGTGAGACCATGTTAATGCAGCTGGAAGCAGAATTAAAGCCCACAGTTTTCCAACCTGGCTGCTACAGCTGGATGCCTAAATATGGATTCTGGAGCCTAAATGAAAATGGCCTGATTTTCAGAGGTACTAAAGCACCCTTCCTTACCTCTCTGCCATGGTAGTTTGTTTGCCTGGCTTTCAGGAAGCTGTGGATGCAGCTATGTGCTGAGTGGTAGAAGAGTGATGGATGTCGTCCTTTGTTGAGGGAGTGAATTCTCGTTCAGACAGGAAAGCACCGGCTTTTAGTTTTCATTCTTTCTTTGATTGAATTTATGTGAGCAATTGTCAGCAGGACGCTTTTTGGATCTGAAATTGGGCCTGCAGAGGGTTTTCTATTTTCCATGGCATGTAGTCAATCAATCATAGAGATAAACAAAGGAATCTATATGGCTAGGCCTTAAAGCTCAATATCTGACATAAAAAGGAAGCTTAAAATGTTTAGTGTTAATATGAAACTCTTTGTTTATGGTACTTCAGCCTTCATATAAATAATTTTAAAGACTCTGTGGAATATCACGGCAACCTCCTTTCCACCAGAAAGTTTGGAGGGAGATGTGAAAAGACATGAGAGAAAAATACCTCCTGGAGTATCCTCCTCTGCTTTCCACTGCAGTCAGCTGGTAAAGCCACACTTGCATCAGTCTTGATGAGCTGATAAACAAATCTATCAAATTTACCAGGCCTGTTGGAATCCCAAGCTGTCTAATGGCAAAGGGTGGTGGAGTTACAGCAGGGTGGACGTTGCTGTAACTGGGAGCTGAAGTACAATAATAATACAGTAATAAATACACTGCTGCTGCAGCAGTGAGAGCAGAGCTGCCAGGACTGTGAGGAATTTGGGGGCAGGAGGGAGCAGCAGTGGGAAACCTGGCAAAATATCGGGGAAAGGGGAGGAGGCAACAGCAGGAGACCTGGAGAGTATTTAAGAGAAGGCAGCAAAAGATGTCCAGTGTTTTGTGAATGAGAACAGAGGAAATGGGAATGTGTGAAGATTATGGGTCCAAAAGTCATCTCACACAGTTTCTTAGTTGGTAGGACCTTACAGATCATCAGTTCCATCATAGGGAATAAAAAACAAGCAGTCCTGATTTGGTTATTGGGGGTATAATTTCATCATGGAGTTTTAGTAATGAGATGAGGCACTCAGCTTCATAGAATTATAGCCCCCTTAATTAACAGTTGCCTCTGTGTGTGTATGCATACACTTACAGACATGCTACAAAACCTTTCTATTCAACCTGGCTTCTGTAGAGGGGCACTTAATTGGAGGCAGGAAGATTTTAGGTGACATTAAGTCACCCTAGAGTTTTTGTAAAATGTGTTGCTATTATGAATACTGAATATACCCAATAAGCACATCGTATAACAATATAGACACATGCACACACACAGGCCCCCTCTACATGTTACAGATATTGCACAATTAACTGGTTAATTGTGCCATTGCCTGGAGTCCAGCTACATGTGCGAAGTAGCTAGCTATCGCACAATAAAAAGCTCCAACCAGCTATAAAGTTAGACTTGGAAAATATGTACCAACCTTATAGCTGGTTGCTATCACTTTTTGATTTACATGTGTACAAGGGTTTCCGCTGCAGCTGGGAGCGGCGTCAGCTGGCAGGGCTCGCAACCACAGCAGTGCACCATGTCCAGCGTAAAACCCCTAAATCCTAGGGATTGTGGAAGCCTAATCCCAAACTCCCCCTGCACCAGCAATAAGGTGCAATAGGATCTAATGCAAGATTCCACAGTCATGCCTTTCCATGCACATGTGGCATGGCAGGAGGTGCAGTTGTGTAAACTGTGCATTAGTTCCCATTGCACCTTTACTTGCACATGTAGAGGGGGCCACCCACACATAAAAATGGGCCAGAACTATACAACTAAGTCTGATATAAAGTTCTCCAAAATTCAGTAGTGTTTGGCTCCAGGCTTTTGGTCTGAACTTATCTCTAAAATATATGTAACATTAAACATGCACTTAAACACCTGAGGAGAGATGTGACATGATGGTTGAACACTTGGTGATTCTGACAGCAAGAATTATCCACAATTTCTTTGTGCGCAGAAGTCACTTTATTGCAGAGACAACTTCACTGATATGCACAAACTCATGCTGATGACTGGGGCGAGAAGACAGAGAAAGGGAGAAGGAGACAAAGTGACCTTTCAATTGCATCAGCATTTAAAAAAAATTAAAAAGAGAAAAAGGGAGAGTGAAAACAAAACAAGAAAAACTCCCAGGAGCACTGTAGCGTTAATCTAACCTTCAGCATGACTGAAAATTCCACAGGCAGGTGAGCAGAATTATTGATGTTTGAAGTAATTACTTCAGCAGGCGCTGCTATCAAAATTCATAGTGATTGATTTCCCACTAGTCAGCTTATCTCTCCCAGAACAAGTACACTAGAAAGCAGCTTATAACCCCTTCCTAATAAGCCGTGGCACATCACTGGAGAAAATGGCATTAGGCTCTTTTTGTTTTGCATTTGCTGCTGTTAAAGGTTGAATCATTTGGAACGCTTCAGCACGCTGAACTTTCTTTTCTCCTCAAGATGATCTAGGAATGAAGCCATGCCCTTCCCTTTCCCAGCGTGGCCATCCTCCCAGCCACTCTGTTAACCTACTGAGACTTGCAGGTGCAGTTGCTCCCAGTAGCATCAAGGAAAAGCCAGATTTGAACACAGGCAACCAAGAAATGCATTTTGAGGTTGGGTCTCAGCGTATACAGGCAGACTAGGATCTTCTTTAATCAAGACCTTGAGGCTCAGTAAGGTGAATACTTACAGTCTTTAGTGATAACTGTGCTATCTAGGCATCTATGTGGTACTGACTTTAACCCTCAAAGGCCTGTCTGGGCAAACAGCAGACCCAGCCCAATCTATAACAGGTTGTTTTAGGGATAGGGAAGTGGGAACAGACGCTTCTATAGTGGTTCCAAAATATCAGCTATGAATCTAGCAGGAGCGACCTAGGCCATTATAATTAACTGGAGCAGTGAAGGATGGCAGTGTTGTGATGAGAATATGATTTAACACCTTTCATGCCCCAGGTATCCCAAAGCCCTTTATGAAGCAATGACTTATTGTCACACAGCAGTGTAGCGGTTGTTCAGACAAACCGAGTATCCTACTGTTATGCACTGTAAAACAGCTTTCATGCAGTACAGGCAATCCTCAGACTTACGACACAATTGGTTCCTGAAAACCATGTCTTAAGTCAAAATGTTGTAGCTTGGAACCAATTTTCTCATAAGAAACAATGTTATAAATGGGGGATTGGTTCCTGAACCAAGACCTGATACCCTATTTTCACCAAAAATAACCCAGAATTTTGTACATGATCAATTATAGATGAGTAATATAGCTATATTAATGTATTGTAAATAGCAATCATATTAATTTGGAAGGACTTCTTTGAGGTGACTTTGCTGGACTTTTTGAAGGGTTCTTGGCTGGAAGTCTTCTCAGGAGTCTTGGCTGCAGGTTTTTCTGGAGTCTTGTCTGCTTTCTTAAAGAAAGTGTCCAAGGAAGTTTGGACAGATGTTCTCCAGGGAGATGGGAGACGCAGCGAACTTGTTTGCCGGCATGGTGTCACATCGGATCAAGCGTTGTAAAGTGGAAAATGATGTCAGAAAGTTGAAACAGGGTGTCAATTTAGAAATGTTGTAAGTGAGAAACGTTGTAACTTGAAACATTGTAAGTTGAGGACTGCCTGTATATGGACATTGGGATCCAGTTTATTGTGAGGAGATGTTGACCCTGAGCCTTGGGGATAGCCTTTTGCCTCAAACATGTGTTAAAAAAAAAGGCCTTGGATAGGAAGGAGAAATGATAGAGAGGCAGAATTTCAGGCAAAAGGTAAAGAACTCCTGATATATCCCCCTTGGCCTCTTCTCTACCTTCCCAACTCCTGAAATACCAAAGGACAAAGTGAGTTAAAGCCAAGCTCCAACTGTCCTGGCTTTTCATCAATTTTTGTCAGAAGACTTCATCGGGAAGTATTTTCCTTTCTATTTTGGCTCGCTTCCCTCATGTGGAGAGCTGGAGCGCTCTCTTGTACAGACACAGTCATTTCACCCTGCCATCTGGCACGAGCGCACGGGAGGCAAATGATACTATTTAACAGGAAGCAAAAAGATAATTTGCCGGAACGGTTTTATGAAAAGAGATAGAGAAACTCAAGCAGTGGGAGGAAGCCATTTTCCATATACAGCAGGAAATCTGCTGAATAAGAACATTTATTATGGGAAAGGTGAGCTGCTGTTTGCAGGTTCAGGTGGCTGGCTGGTTGTGAGCGGCGCTTCCAGACAACAGGAACAGGAGAAGGGGAGGGGAAAGCCAGTCACAGTATTAGTATTAAGAAGAATTGGCCTGGTCCTTTGCAATGATATCAGATACTTTTGATTGGGTTTTTTTGAGGTTATTTGCTCAGCTTTTCCACTCATTATTTTTCCATTTTTGCAAACCACTCGACTTCCTGTCTTCCAGTGCAAGACACAGATGCCCTGGCGGCAGGTGTCTGTATCCCACCAAATATGTGGACTTCCTTGTGAATGCTCTCGCTAGGATTCTGCTCCATCCCGTGTGCCTGGTGGGGAGAAATCTCCCTCAAGTCCTCTGTTAGCAGTACCCTCAGTATGTAGCAGTCCTCACAGCCTCCCAGTGCAGGGTTAGTATCAGGGACAGGGAGGGGTGTTGAGAAGCAGGCCAGAGAACATTATGCTTTGTAATCCTAACTTGGATTATACCCAGGAGGAACTGTAATCAGCTACTCCAGTCTGCTGTAATCTGTGCAGGGTTTCAGAGAGAAGTAGGGAGCCACTAGCAATACTATGACAGCCCCCTTGCTTACTCCTGTACCCAGTAGGACCTGGAAGCACAGAGAATGGGGCCCTTTGTGGGTACCCTATGTTGAGGTTTGATTTGCTGGTGTCCAATGAAGTAGACGTGAAGTACAGACCCACAAATGACTGCTCTTTCTGGACCCCACACCACAGTATGCCAGGCAGTATGCCCAGCTCAGGTCGCCCTGTGCTTCTCCCATTAGAGGAGACTCCAGTGCAGAGGGGCATATCAGCAAATGAATTCCTGCTTGCCTTCCCTGCTTGGGAAGTGGTGCTTCAGTTCCACTGCCTTGCTCCCTAAGCTATCCAGAGTGATCACTAGAGTCCACAGAGCCTCACAAAGGGAGCAGATGGGCACAACAGTACAAATAGGTTACATGCAGGCAGAAGTTGGCAGGGGCACATTCATTTTGGCCTAGATGTGGCCCCAAATGTATTACTATTGCATGAGCTTGTCCAGAACCCTGTCTGCATGTTTGCGTCTCGGTGCCCGTCTGCCTGGATGGGTGTCTGTGCGTCTTCGCTCGTAGTGACTCTTGCACGGTTGCAAGACCAAGCACAGACTGCAGACCGGATGGTTTCCCTTTGGGGTTTGCAAACCTCACTTTTGCTGTAATTGTTTTTGACGTTTCACCTGTCACATCCTAAGCTTCTTCCAGGGGGTGATAAAATGTTTGGATTCCTGAATGTGGAGCTAGCACACTGTGTTCCCTGTCTACAAGAGATCAAATATGTCAGGAGTCTGAAGGAAAGATTAAAATGAAAGATGGGAAAGAGAAAGAGAAGCAAAAAACTGTGAGGGAGGGGTGGAAGAAACTCAAGTAGAAATGGGAACAATTGCCTGGAGACAGGTGGACAGATGCCTCACAAACCAGATAGACAGACGGCAGTGGCAGAAAGACAGCATACGTCTTGCTGTTCTCAGGCTGTAATTATCAGCTATTTAGGCAGCAGGCCGAAGCAACCTGGCTATTATCCATACTTAACAACTCTGAGGTGAAGCCCAAAGCGATTAATGCCCTTTGAGAAGTGGGAACAAACTACAATAGCACTGATTTTGAGGTATTTTGTGCTTGTGTCTTAGGGTTTTTTTCATTAAATAAAGAGCGGGGGAGGGCTGTGTTTTATGGGAAGCCCCTGTGAGTAAGCAGAGCAGCTGTGGACTACAGCAGAAGGAGACTCTGGGAGTAACTACTGGTGATGTCTTGTCAGTTTGCAAGCCCCTTTTCCTCAGTGAAGGGGTCACTGTCTCTCTGGATAGTGTTCCCCACTTAAGAATTCAAAAATACTAAGATCTAAGCTCCCAGAAGGGTCTGAGAGGAACGTATGCCTCAAAGATAGTTTGCTCCTTATTCTTGTCTATGAAGGACACTTACAGAACATAACAATAGTATCAGACCACCTTTCCAATACTTCTGTTTGCTCCTGACCAGACCCCTGTAAAGTCAGGGGGTGTCATTATTTTTTATTTCTTAGATGGAAATTTAAGTACAGAGAGAAGAAAAGAGGGTACACAGGAACTGGACTCAGAGCTCTTGAACTCACATCCAGGGCTGTAACTACAAGACCATCCTCCATGCTGATTTAATCCACTGCCTGGGCATTTGCAGTAGCATGAGAAAACTGCTTACAAGGACAGAGAAGTTGAGGGACTTGTGGGAAGTAAAGCACATACAACGCATCTAACTGTGTTTCATGAGCCAAATTCTCAGCTGCTGCGAATCTCTGTAGTTCCACTGAAGTCACTGGAAGTTTTCAGAAAGAGGCTGGATGCCTAGCTATCTGTCTGGGATGGTTTAAAACACGGTTGCCTAAGCAGCCTTTGAGTAGTCAAATCACAACCTGTAGGACTTGTGGGTACAGCTGCCAGAGCTGCTGCATTGGTGCAGTTCCAGAACCCAGGGGGTGAACAGTGCTGCTTTTCATCTGTCCATCATTTGCCTGACACTGAGTTTGGCATTAGTGGCAGGGGAAAATGGGGGGTGGGTTTTGGTGCTGTTCATCCCCTGGCTTCCAGAGCCAAGTCAACACAGAAGCTGTGGCAGGTGTGACAACAGCCACTGCCCTGCCACCAGAGGTTGGACAGTCCAGTTCAGGCTTGTAGGGCCGAATGAGTTGGACACCCTTGGTTCAGAAATAGCAAATCCTGCATCTGTGTAGGTAGCTGGATTAAATCATCCTTGATGTCCCTTCCAAAATTATATTCTATGAATGAACATCCCAAAGGGATCCTTAGAAGGCAAAGAAAAGAAAACCTGATGGTTTTGCTTTATTATGCTGCCTAGACAAATAAGTAGGGAGGAGTATAAGAGCATTACTTGGGCATGAAGTGATGACATCAGGAACGCCAAAGCACAATTGGAGTTGCAGCTAACAAGGGACATGAAGGGTAATGAGAAGGGTTTCTGCAAGTATGTTGGAACAAGAGGAGGATCAAGGGAAGTGTGGGTCCCTTACTGAATGGGAGAGGCAACCTAGGGACAGAAGATGCAGAAAAGACTAAAGTGCTCAATGCCTTCTTCACCTCAGTCTTCACAGGCAAGGTTAGCTCCCAGAGTACTGCACCAAGCAACACAGTTCGGGGAGGAGGTGAGCAGCCAACAGTGTCAGAAGAACAGGTTAGGAACTATTTAGAAAAGCTGGACATATGCAAGTCCATGGGACCAGATGGGATGCACCCAAGGGTGCTGAGGGAGTTGGCTGATGAGACTGCAGAGTCATTGGCCATCATCTTTGAAAATTCATGGTGATCAGGAGAGGTCCTCGATGACTGGAAAAGGGCAAACATAGTGCCCATATTTAAGAAAGGGAAAAACGAAGATCCAGGGAATTATAGACTGGTCAGCCTCACCTCAGTCCCTGGAAAAATAATGGAGCAGATCCTCAAAGAATCCATTTCTAAGCACTTGAAAGAGAAGAAGATGATTAGGAGCAGTCATCATGGATTCACCAAGGGCAAGTGACCAACCTGATTGCCTTCTATGATGAGGTGACTGGCTCTGTGGATGTGGGGAGACCAGTGGATATGATATACCTTGATTTTAGCAAAGCTTTTAATATGCTCTCCTACAACGTTCTCTCAGGCAACCTAAGGAAATACGGGCTGGATGAATGGATTGTAAAGTGGATAGAAAACTGGCTGGAGTGTCGGGCTCAGAGGGTAATAATCAACAGCTCGATGTCTAGCTGGCAGCTGCTATCAAATGGAGTGCCCCAGGGGCCATTTTTGCTCAGTATCTTCATCAACAACCTGGAAGAAAGCATAGAGTGCACCCTCAGCAAGTCTGCAGATAACACCAAGCTGGGGAGAGTAGTAGATATGCTGGAGGGTAGGGCTAGGATTCAGAGTGGCCTAGACAAATTGGAGGATTGGGCCAAAAGAAATCTCATGAGGTTCAACATGGACAGGTGCAAAGTCCTGCACTTAGGACTGAACCATCTCATGCATGGCTGACTGGCTGGGCAGCAGCTCTGCAGAAAAGGACCTGGTGGTTACAGTGGACAATAAGCTGACTATGCTCCAATAATGTGCCTTTGTTGCCAAGAAGGGTAATGGCATATTGGGCTGCACTGGTAGGAGTGTTGCCAGCAGGTTAAGAGAAGTGATTCGTCCCCTCTATTTTGCACTGGTGAGGCCACATTTGGAGTACTGTGTTCAGTTTTGGGCCCCGCACTACAGAAAGGATGTGGACAAATTGGAGAGGGTCCAGCAAAGGGCAACAAAAATGGTGAGGGGGCTGCGGGACATGACTTATGAGGAAAGGCTGAAGGAACTGGGCTTATTTAGTCTAGAGAAGAGGAGACTGAGAGGGGACTTAATAGCAACTTTCAAGTACCTGAAGCAGGGTTCCAAAGAGGATGGAGCTAAACTGTTCACAGTGGTAGCAGATGACAGAGAGCAACGAGCAATGGTTTCAAGTTGCAGCAAGGGAAGTTTAGGTTAGATATTAGGAAGAAGTTTCTTACTAGGAGGGTAGTAAAGCACTGGAACAGGTTACCCAGAGAGGATGTGGAATCTCCATCCTTGGAGGTTTTGAAGACCTGGCTAGACAAAGCTTTGGCTGGGATGATCTAGTTCGGGATGGTCCTGCCTTGAGCAGGTGGTTGGACTACATGACCTCCTGAGGTCCCTTCCAACCCTAATTTTCTATGATTCAATGACTATCCTGCACTTATGCACACCAGTACATGCAGCCCTCTGTAAACAAATATACACACGCACACCATGCATGTATAGCCACTTCATGCACATACATGGTGGATCTAGGATTCTGAAAAGCGTCAGGGTTGTGGGGCAAATGGTGTGGTACATCTATATTTGTCAGGTCAAGATCATAGGAAAAACAAATATAACTTTACTGCAATGTTGGTTATGTTGTTATTTATACATTAAATATAAGAAAACACAACAAACTAGACAAATAGTCATTAGAATTAAATGTGCATCTCAAATATACCTGGATTATTGGACCAGCTGCATAGCTGGAAGAACTGTTGGGCAAGGGGACTTGAGGAAGGGCATTTGATGCCAAAGTTTGTCCAAGCTTTCTCCCAGCTATACAGCTGGTCCAATAAACAATATCACAATAAATCCTTGCCACTGGAAAAGTAAATAGCAACATGACTGAGGTTTGTTAAGTGTGGGACTGCAGCAAGAACTGCGGGAGCATAGTGAAGAGGGCTGCAGAAACATGGCTTTGGGACACCTTAAAGTGCTGTCTTTGAAGGCAAGCCAGGGCTTTTGCTGGTGCTGTTCTTTGTGCAGCCTCAGGGGTTGGCGTGTGGAAGCCAGTGGGCTATGCACACGGAAGAGCTGCACTTGGACAGCATGACTCAGAACTCCATACTATTTAACTCATTCCTTGCTGGCTTCAGAGAGGGCAGTTTGCTCACTCACTGCAGCACCAGCACTGGCCACATGGAATGGAAGAAGAGATGGGACTTTCCCCAAGAGTAGCATTGGCCCTGGAGCCCAGGAAGCCTGGCTTAGGGCTTGCCCTGCTTACCCCATTCCCTGCTGGCCAGTACCTTGATCCCTTATAGCAGCAGCCACCTTGGCCACATGGAGCAGAGGGGGAAGGAGGGGATGGGACTTTACCCAGAAGCAGAACTGGCCCTGGCTCCCTGGAGCCTGCTTTAGGGCACTACTTACCCCATCCCCTTTAAATCTCTCCACCAGCCCTTCTCCCCAGGTCTCCCTTTTACTGGCTCACTTCTCTCCCTTCAGCTGTGTCCTGCAAACCAGACTCCCAACCCAGTCTGACAGTACACTGGGCTTGCTGGACTTCCTCAGTGCAGCTGCTAAGTGGAGCAGGAATCAAAGTGGGGGAGTTTGTGCCACTGTGCCCAGTCTTGTGCCCCATTGTTAATAACCAGAAGACATAGCATTCTAGCCCGCACAGCTCCTTATGGGATACTGCTAGGCACTCCCTGACAGTATCCTTCATCACATTTTCAGCCTCTAGAGATGATGCAGAAGTAAACTTTACTCAGCTTCTCTGGGAAAGATTTCTTCATGTTGCCCACTATAAGCGGCAGTGACACAGCTGAGGAGCTGAGGGTAAGAGATCTTGTTCAAATGAAGATATTCTCCTGTAGCAGGGTTGGCCAACCTGCAGCACGCATGCCCCAAGTGGCTCAGGCAGCTTCTGTGTGTGACATGTGGCAAATTGGGGAGGGAGCAGAGAACACAGTGGCAGATAGTGTTAGTGCTGGATTTAAGACTCCAATACCTTATTGCAGGTGGACCCAAACCCTCAGACCGACCACAGCATTTTATTCAATAATAGGCAAATTTTATTGATGCACAGTGATAGCAGATAAGAATAATGGAAACAATTTTATATCTACCAGTCCTAGAGCTGTCACAGAGGGAAGGTATGTCTGGCCCATATGCGAGCTTCATCCTGAGGGAAGGTATGTCTGGGCAGTATGCGAGCTTCACCCTGAGGTTCTTTCTTGAATGTCAGATGTTAGCAGCCTGGAGGTCAAAGGCCGAGGCCCATCTTCTCCAGTGCGGTGGATGAGATGGTCTGGTGGTATGCCCTCTGTCAATGGTGGCCTTGGGTTCCCCTCTTGGGGACCCTTTGCTGCTCTGAAATCCCTCCTTTTGTATTCTTTCGCTCTTCTGATGACACTTCATTTCCAGGCATCATTGATTGGTTTCCCTATGGTCCCCATACTAGCCATGTTCTGTCCTGTCAGCATATTCCTTTGTTTCAACAAATCCATCACAAGCACACATCTGAATTTGGTTATTTACCAGGCCACCTAATTTGGGCTGTTTACCAAAATCAGAAATCACAAGGACTGTGCAGTTGGACAGTGACCTGGTGCCAATGCTGCAGAGTCCCCAGTGTGGTACATGTCTTCAATTTCCCAGCCTGTGTGTCTGCTGGCTTTAGACACAGTGGGCCTTGAAGGAAAATTTGTCACAAACAGGCTTTTAGAAATCAATTAACCCTTGCCGTTGCCCTGGAACATTGTTCTAATACATATCTACTTTACCTAAAAGCCAGTTCCCAAAAGCAAACCTCTAAATATCATTTTCTAGCCATCAATAGCCATCTGCTTAGAAAGCAAAGCAGCAGATCTGGCAGAGAAAGGGGACTGGAGTGGCACTTGCAGAGGGTGCTATGCTTGCTTACCTTTTGGCACACTTGCCAAAAAGGTTGGCCACTACCACCCTAAAGAATTCAAGGGTATTCAGCTGAACCCACTCTAATATATATGAGTCAGTATATAAGTCCTAATAGCATCTGTTGCTATTTATAATTGACTCCTCAGATTACCATAAAACCTATCGTAAGGCAAGTAAAAAGTTGCCTTCATAGGTTTCCTCAGAGTGAGGAGGAACGTGAGGAAGAAAGTGTTTTGAAGAAACTAGAAATGTGAAATGGCTGGTCCCCAAAACCTTATTCTGTTAGAAACCCCAGGCGCTTTTCTTTGGTTCCCTTTTTTAAACATGTCCCCTTTTATTTTGTGTATTTTGTTTATTTGACAGAGTTAATAGAGTCTGTGTTCAGTAATTAGAATTGAAGAGCAAAGGGTGAGAGGGTGAGCTGAGATTTTAGAGCTGTGTTTTCAACTGAGATTTTAAAGAAGTTGGAAAGATGAGAAAGAGGTGGAATAGGGAAAGACTGCAGCTGAAGCTGTGAAGACGAGTCTTGCATCCATTCATTGTAGCGATCAGATTCTGGAGAAGAGAGCAGCAGCAGAAGATAATGTGTGGAAGAGAACAGAGAATTGAAAGAGAAAGGGTGGTATTTGTTTCACTATTTAACTGAGCAAAGAACTTGGACCAAAGAGATCAATATGAACTAGAGAAGCCCATGCTAGATCTAAGAACTGTGAGTCAGATGGCTGTTGCTCTTGCAGGAGATAGTTTGATAAACTGGGTGACTAAAACTTGGGAAGGGAAAGATGAAGGGAGGAACCTACTGTGCAGGAATGAGGCTGAATCAAGTTAAATGTTTGGATTCTGTGACCCACTTTGCATTATTTCCCACAACCTGCAGCTTCTCCTGAGTCTAACACACAGTGAAGCTTTAAAACAACTAAGAGGATGCTACACTTACATTAGTCTAATGTGCATAGGCACATTAGTAAAAAAAAACCATATCATATGTATTTGAGATAGTTCCTTGTGCCACTAGCTAGAGCCAGAGCCTATATCACACTATACCTCTCAAAATCCCTTAGGATCTTATGCTAAACAAACTATTAGAAATGCTTGAAAACCAAATGTTTTCTCTTACTGATTGTGTTCTTTTTTATTTAGTGCATTACTTTCCTCTGGGTATTTTGAATGAAACCCAAATTGTTTTATTTCCATTGTTGCACCAGTCCCAGTGATGATGTCAGTAAGGCTGATTGTGATTTATTAGGTCCGTACTATTGCCAAATCAGAAGCAGTAGCACAACATTGGTTTTGTGTTAGTCCTGCATTAAATGGAGTATTGCAATGCACAGTCCGTGTATATGGGAGTTTTTCTTGTGGTCTGAAGCATCCAGATTTACCCATGTTTGGGAGCCCGGTTACCAGATTGAAAGAAACCAATATAGTCTTTTCTAATAGAGTTAATATATTCATAAATAGAGCCTATGTTTAAAATGGCAAAGGCGTCCACACCCACCAGGCTGGTAACAGCAAGCTACTTGAGGGACACCTGTGTGTGATGTTGGGAACTGCAGTGCCCAGAAGGCAGGACCTCAAAATTCCTCCCCAACACTTTGGAATCCCTGGAGCTGAGGTTGCCCCTGAAGACGTCATTCTTGGTTTATGATAAGCCTACTGCACAGTGGGACAGGACTTAGAAGCTTATTGTGGAGATGCTTAGACAGTGCAGATATGATTAATCGAGCTCGTAGGTATGTGCCTCATTGTCAAGTTTCAGTGTCTTGTATTACAGAACAGTCAGTATCCTGGGACCTAAAAGTAAGGTAAGCCAAAATTACACACAGTTCACCTGCTCTGAGGTTTTATTTTGGGCTCAAAACTCATCGCAACTGTGCTGAATTGGTTGCTGACTCTTGGAGTACACATGGGCCCAGTTTGGAGCAAATCTGGGTTACTGATCCTTTTGCACTGTCATTGAGAATGAATTGTTCTACATGCTTCCCTCAGAGGAAAAAAAGAAAACATCTTTATTTTTTTAGGATTGCTTGAAACCTGAATTCAAAGCACATATCACAGGCTGTGAGCTCTCTGTATGCAAAGTGAGAGTTAACAAAAAGGAATCACTGAGAAATAAATTGATGGCATTGCCCCACACTCTGTTAAGCAGCTTCCCTTAAAATACCGTTTTGAAAGAAAAATAGGTATCTATTTGGTTAGGGGGTGATAATTGTGGATGATGACTGCTCTGTCTGGCATCCTTGCAAATGTTTTCTACAATTTACCCCACTGCAGCTTTATGCAGAGAATAAAAGCTCTCAACAGAATCACTTCAAGACACACTCTTCGTCCTTCCCCTCCTCCTCTCCCTCTTTGTGCTGCATGTTCCCTTTTTGAAAAGTAATTTCATGGCTCATGCACTTAAGATTCCATCAGAAAGTTGAGTCTTTGATCAGGCAGACAGACACCCTGCTGGGATTTCATTGGCAAATCACAATTCCCTTAATTAACACAATGTGTCTTTATATCACTAAACTGATTCAAATTGGGTCCCCACTCTTTTTACATCCAGATTTACCTAGGTGGTAGATTCTTGCCCTACTGAAAGCCCCTCAAAAAGGAAGAGATTCAAGACAGTCATTCTTGTCGCCTCTCCGTCCAGTCCTGCTGTTAGTGATCTCCCACTGGCATCTCAGCAAGGGGAGGGAGCTAGTAATTGTTCCTCCCACCAGATTCATTGCACTTTTGTCCAGACAAATAGGAACTGCAAGGGCAAGGATTGGCTGTGTTTCTCCCCAGCATTTGGTAGAGGGGAATGGTTGGTAAAAGGGATAGATAATTTTGATGACTTTTTGACTTTTCAGGAGCGCTGGTCCTAGTGAAAGGCAGGAAAGTGCTAAAAACCTAAGTAGGATTTTCTTCTCACTATACTGAGTAATTGAACATCCCCAGTTAATCTTCTGTCTGCCTAGCAATTAAGTAAAAAGAGGTCAGCAGTGCTCACTTCTGGCAGTCACATACCACCTCCAGATTGGAATTTGGTTTCATTGGAACTACACTGAGTTAATCTGTTATATTGTTCCTGGCAAGGTGAACAACTCTAGAGAGGCAAAATATATTCTCAGGGAGTTCCTGTTGAGGAATCTAGTTCCTAAACTGCCAAGGGGGTTACCTTTGTTTTTGGTTTCTTGGTATGCTGGAGAAGTTGTTCCTTCAGAACCACTCACATTATCTCTTCCCTCTTTCTTATCCTGCACTGGAGATGGAAAAGCTAGCTTCTTTAGGTACCCCAATCATCTTAGCTCTGCAGCAATGCCATGTGGGGAATAATTAAAAGGAAAAAATGAAGAAAGTATTTTGAAAACCATTTAAATCTAATCTAGGACCCAAACACTGGTACGTTTATTGTCGAATATCAACAGCAGTTGTTACGTCTTATCATTAGTACATTAGGCCTCTTGATTCCTTCTCTTGGCCAAGTCTGAGTACTGATACTGATTGCATCTCTTCATAGCAGTGGTGGGCAAAATGCAGTCCATGTGCCAGATGTGGCCTGCCAACAGATTCAATCCAGCTTGTGGGTGGACGGCTGCTAACTCATTGAATCTGGCCTGTGGGCAGCTCTGTTCGCTGCATGGTGCCAGGCAGGTGGGTGGGACTGCTTCTGCCCAGCAGCAGCATCCCTTGACGTTGTGGCACATAGGCATTGGCTTTTATTTTTGCTTGGAAGGACCTAGGATGATGGACATGTGGGAAGTTCTATGCATTTCAGGTGACAGCCCTCTTCCTGAGGGGGGCCAGGACCCTCGAGCCTCCACGTACTCGGCACCATTACCATGGTATCAGTTGTGGACCTGGGCAGGGCTTCCACTGCAGTGGGTGGGTGGTAGTATCAGCTGTGGATGCTGACACCACTGCCCACCCGATGCATGGAAGCTCTCGCCCTGACCTGGAACCTGCTGGCAGCGTCAGCCGCGGACCCAGGCAGGAATTTCTGCCACACTGGGCAGCATTTCTCCGTCTCTCATTTTGTCTCATGTCATATCATCTCGTCTCATCTCATCTCATCTCATCTCTTCTCTCCCCTTCTCTCCCTCCCTTCCCCTCATTCCAGAACCCAGCCAAAGCTGTAGTTCACCAGGAGCCCTGCCGTGATGCTCAGCTGTGGACCCAGGCAGGAGCTTCTGCCACACTGGGCAGGCAGCAGCAGCATCTGTGGTGCTGCTGGCAGCTTCCATGTCGGGGCTCTGGAACCTGCTGGCTGCACCCACAGTTGATGCCAGTGCCCACTCAGCATGGCAGAAGCTCCTGGCTAACTACAGCTTTGTTAGAGGGGGAGAGAAACAGAGAGAAGAGAAGAAAGAAAGCAAAGAAGAGAGGGAGAGAGAAAAGAGAGAGAAGAGTAAAGAGAAAAGAGAGAGACAGAGAGAAGAGGAGAGGGGAAGGGAAGGGAAGGGAAGGGAAGGGAAGGGAAGGGAAGGGAAGGGAAGGGAAGGGAAGGGAAGGGAAGGGAGACAGAAAGAGATAGATGTGGCCTTCAACGGGTCCCCAAAACTCATTAAGTGGCCTTCCAGCCAAGATCATTGCCTACCCCTGCTTTAGAAGGAGGAGATCTTACAAGTGATAAGGAGAGTACAAATATGCACATTCTGTCCTGAAAGACCTAGGGAAGGGAAGGGAACAAGAAGGGAAGTTACAGGGAACAGGAATAAGGGCAGAGAGGTAAGGGAGTAAGAATATAGGGGATTGTAGGGTGATGGAAATAATAGTGTGTGTTAGGGGGGAAGAGAGATGGATAGGGACAAGAAGGGGAGATGGAAAGTCAGCAAAGTTGTAGATAGAGTTTTAGAATGGAGAAACGAGAGAACAAAGAAAGGGCTGGGAGAGAGAAGGAAGGAAGAGAAGGAAGATAGGTGGAGGGAGAAGGTTTGGATATTTTGGATGCAGTGGAGTATACATTTTCATATACAAGATATGTGATCAGCTCTCTTTCTGAGAAGACAAATGGAAGAGGGGAAATGAGCCCACTGGAGCCTACTATAGAGGTGATTGAACATTTGGTGTGACGGACTATTTTAAAAGACACATTGCTATCATCTGCCGTTCTTTCCACTGTTACTAGAGATCCAAATAAAATAAATCGTCACTGTGGCCCAAGAGAGTGCAGAAGTGAGGGATTCCAGCACCTTAAGTGTATTTTTCTCCAATTCTCTACGTATTCTGGAGGTTTTTCTCATGTCATATATCCCATCCAAGGGGAAAGCAGCTCTTTGCAACCAAAAGATGCTTTTCTGCAGTTACCGTGTGCATTTACCATACCCTTCCTGCTCCACACTGGGCTGAAACAGCTATTTTGATAGGGAGAGAGAGCAGATCTGACTGCCATCTTTTTATTGCCTCTCAGTATTTCATACTGCAAAATGAAATCAGATAGGTTCACCAAGTTGCGTATCCCCTAATGGCAGGTTTCAAGAGATGTGTGACAGTGTTAGCAATACATGCTGGGCACTTCCCTCTACCTGTCCTCTGCCTTCAAGACATACACTTCACAGCTTCAAACACTACAGCAAATTTGAAGGGACCCATTAAAAAACATTGGGAAATTAACAAGTTACCCAATAAAGGGAATACAAAGAATAAAGGGAAACAGGGATGAATAGAATAAGGGGAAACAGATATAGGAAAACAGAAAGCTTCTTGAAAAGAAAAAAATATGTTACAAGGATTTTGATCCCAAATCTATGGATTAACTCAGTGGTGCTCAACCTTTTTCCCCAGTGGGCTGGATGGGCAGTGTCCCATCTGTTTGTGGGCTGGATTCTGCTGGTGATCCTGATCTGGCATCAGGGCAGGTGTGGTGGGCACCATCCAGCCAGGTGGAGGGGACTGGGGGGAAGGGGGTAGTCCAGCTGCAACCTTACCCCACAGGGGAAGGGGCATGGCCTGGATGCCACTGGCAGTGCAGGGCTGGTGGTGTGGGGATTTGGCAGAGGGAGGGTGACCATATTAATGGCCACCATTCCCCTGCCACTAAATTTCCTGCCCCCCCGGGGAGCTCCATGGGCCAGATGCAACTGTTCCATGGTCCACATTTGGCCTGCAGGCCAGAGGTTGAGCACCCCTGGATTAACTCGTGGATAAACAAAAAAAGAAATTAGGTGTTGTTTGGAAAATAAAGTATTTATATTCCCTTCATTTACCTATCTAGCCCTGGTTTCAGGGTTACTTGTTTGCCTTCCAGTCATTGCTAACTACCTGTGTCCATACAGATATGGCAGTGATAAGTAAAGCTGGGTGCATTTTATAGTTCATTGGCTGAATCAAGAAAATAGGGGAAAGATTTGATTCAGGTCAAATCAAAAGAGAATTTTTTTACTTTTTTTTGCAGTTCCTCCATCCCCACACAGAACATTCACAAAAAATCACCCTGCGGCGAATATTTTTGTTTGTTTGTTTATTGTTTGGTTGCTTTTATTTGGGTTTGTTTTGTTTGGGGTTTGTGTTATTTAACCCTTTTTAATTAAGTACATTTTTAAGTGAAAAAAATGTTTCAAAGCAAAAAGGAGTTGGGGGGAAGGAACTTTGCTTTGAATATGTCAAAATGAAATATTTCAGCCTGTTCAAAATGAAGCATTTAATTTAAAATTTGTTCAAATGAAAATGTTTCAATATTTTTTAAGTTGTTATTGTTGTTTTTATTGACCAAAACCACTGAATTCAACTCAAATTAGTTTTGTTCATTTCCTCTCCAGTTCCATTTTTCAGTGAGTTGTTATTCACAGGAAAAAAATCATCTAGCGCTAGTGTCTGGTGCAATATAAATAACAATAAAAACATATGGGAAGGGGGATAGATAGATAATATCACAAACAATAACAACAAAGTATTTTGTTGTACTGCTGCTTTTGCTGTCCTAGTAACAAGGCAGTGGCAAGATCCGCTTGTGTACTGTAGTCATTTTGTGCCACTATTCATGTTTTGTCTGGCCATAGAGCTGATTCAACCACTGTAAAGGTGATCCACTGATAATGTGGAGCCAACTCCAGAAGAGCCTAAAGTTCAACTTTAAGCTATCTTGACACACCACTTGCTGGTACTGCATGGACTGGTCATATCCAGTGGAGTGGCTCAAACCATTGGGCTCAAGTCTTTGAAGTAAATAATAGGAGTGTGCAAAGCAGGCCCTATTCAATTTGGATTTGGCCTGAATTGGGGATAGTGATTCGATTCGTTGATTCGGATCACTGTCACTGATTCAATTCGGCTGAATCTGAAGATTCAATGCTGATTCAGAGAATTAGCAATTTGGACATAGACACAGCTTTAAAAATTTTTTCTACATACCTTGAAGTACCAGCACAGCTTGTGAACACTGCGATGCTGGGGCGGATGGAGAGTCCCACAGGTGTGCAGGGGGATCCTCCACATGCTCAGTGGCAAACCCAGAAATGGAGCAGAAGTACTTCCGGTCCCACCAGAGAGTGCCAGGGGGCTTCCCTGTGCCCCCCCAGCTTGGTGACTAGTGCCTCCTAGGTCTGGAGGTGGCACCTGGGGTCCCCCTGTGTCTGATCGCCAAGGCGGGGGGGGGGGTGCAGGGAGTCCCCCTGCACACTCCCCGGTGGACCCGGAAGTGGACCAGAAGTGCTTCTGGTCCACTTCCGCGTCTGCTGCTGAGTGTGCTGGCGAGCCCTCTGCACTCCTGTGGGATGCTCCGTGTGCCCCAGCATCAGAGCATTCATCAGCTGCTTGCTACCTAGAGGCACGTAGAAAAAACATTTAGAGCTGTGTCTATGTCCCAATCATTGAATCTTTCCAAATCTCTGTGAATCAATTCGGAGGGCTCTGATTCAAGTCAGAGAGATTAAAGGGTCCTCTGATTCAATTTAGATTCAGAGATTCGGCCACCAAATTGGGCCGAATCTCTGCTGAATCGAATCAGGGACCAAAGCTTTGCACAGTCCTAGTAAATAAGTAAGCAAGAAATGGGATATGGTGAACTTTCTGAGTTCAGCAATGTGCCATCAGTCTAAACTGGATGCCTGCCTCTGTCCACAGTGAACAGTTATCTTAGGTGCCACTGGCCTATGTTGTGTTCCACAGCAGTCACTGTATATCCTGACCATTTTACTTATACTGTGTTCCAGAGCACAAAAAACAATCTCGTGCTTCATAGATATATAGTAGCTATTGGCCATGTACCTATCTGGTCCTTCCTCTGAAGTTGGGAGTCATTATACATTGAATGGGACATTAGTGGAGTCACTCCAGTTTTATACTGGTAGAAAAGACTCAAAGTGCATGCAATTACAGGATTAGTTCTTTCCTTTTTGGCAGAATGAAAGAGCCTGTCACATACAATGAGGTCTTCTAAAGTCATTGAATAGAATTGTGAAGCATTTGTGTGGCACGTGTTGTCTACTTGAGTTGTGCACAAATACCAAATGGCACAAACATCATATGTGCATATATTAATGTCACTTTCAGGTTCCAAAACATTTATATCTGCCAACCCTTTTCCCACCTCTTTTTGCAAGCTTTGGAACACTGGCAAATCCTGAAATCTGATTAATGGATGAGACAGCGAATGCAGCATACTGACTTTATACATAGTACCTTTTGTCCTAAGATTACAGTACATTCAACAAACTTCAGAGACTATTTTAAAGTTCAGTCTCTAGGACAGATAGACAGCAACAACAACTCATAACATTTCAAGGCAGCTAGTGAGGAACAAAATGTGCAAATGAAGGTAACTTGGGGATTTTTTTTTAGGGAGACAGAATGCTTACCTGAACTGGAGTGTAGCCAGGACAGCAAGGCTGAGAGCTTGTAGAATGTATAATGGGTGAAGTAGTGACAAGAAGTTAAGACATCCATTTAGTGTCTCTTCAAGTGTCAGCATTGAGCCCCATAACATTCCCATAACACATTGTAGTGGTGTAACCGGGGAGGGGGAAAATAACCAGCTGCCATGATCACACCAGTGGCACAGCAACAATGGAAATCGTCACTGTCCCTTTGTGTGGCAGCTGCCCTGAGTGCCTGGCTATGTCTTTATGCCTCTGGCTCATTGGATTAGTACTGGCTCTATGGCAGAGGGTTTAGCGTTTCCCACCAAATTACCAGTAACCAGGGGTAGATCCAGAGGGTTGGGGCAGTGGCACAGCCACATCCCTTTTCAGACCACACTGCAGTAGTAGCAGCTGGGGACCTTTTTTTAAGAATTCCCCCCTCCCTTTCCCTTTGTGTCTCTTCCTCTCCTGTTCCCTCACTCCTCTGCCTGCCACTGCCACTATTCCTACTAACCCAGAGGCAAGGGGAAGTCCACAGCTGCTCCTGCTCACTCTAGTTGGATTGAGCAAGGACCTGGCTCAGCCCAGGGAGGGTGAACACTTTTGCCACTGCTGCTGTCCCAGGATGAGACTGGCCCCTGCACAGCCCAACTGGAGCTGGGCAAAAGTGGCTCTGGTGCTCTCCTTACCCCTGGAACAGTGGGGAAACTGGCAGTAGCAGGGGAGGGGAGGGGAGACATGGGGAGGAGAGGGAGCGTGCCTCTGAGCAGTGAGGGGAAGGTCGGGGATATTACCTGCTTTGGGGACTTGAAGTCCCTGATTGCTGCTCCTGCAGTGCAATGCGGGGGAGGAAAACTGGGACCAGGGGGTGAAGTCATTCTTGCAGCACCAGTCACTGCTCCCACACCCCACTTCGCAAAATCCTGGATCTGCTTCTGCCAGTAACTCTTTTTGTAGCACCCAGGGAGGTCTTAGAATAGAAGACTGTGTAACAGGATAGCAGGATCTGTGAGCCTGGATAAAGATGCAGGGTTTGTTGCCTGACTCATCCTGACAGCAGGAGTTAGAATCCTGTTTAAAGCAGCTGAATACGTTTTTCTAATTCACCCTAATTTTTTTTTCCAGGAAATTTCCCACTCTTGTACAAGCTCCACTTTCACTTTGCCAGTGGCAGTAATGTTGAAGGTGCTAGGGCAGGCAGGGGGCACTGGGCGTTACCACTGTTTTCTAACTCTACTGACCACACAGATAAATGCCTGCCAGCCCATAGCACTGCCCTGTGGTAGCTTTCATGGGAGCATGTGCAATGATATAGGGGATTTCCTGGAAAATGTAAACAATAGTGCAACCTGTTAACTGCCTAGGAAGTCAGAGAAGAGCATGTGACCTCTGGAAAGAGGGAAGTAGAGGCAGAGACCTGAGATGTTGCAGGAAACTCTAAAAACAGCTGCAGGGCCCAGAGAGAAAGCTTAGACTGAGGTTTACATTTTATTATTATCATTGAAGTTACCAAATACCTTAATTTGGAAGGGATTGTGTTTGACCTTGTGTAGATTTTATTTGGAGGTCTGTTCAGAGACCCATATCCAGCTACTGACCATGTTCCACTCTGTTTAGCTTGTGAGACCAAATAAGATCACGTGCCAAAATGGAATCCATCAATCATTTTCAGCTGAAGTACTGCATTGCCAGAAGCAAAAGGCATGCAGTCAGTGCTAAACACAGTATTCTGGCTCCTAGAACATCTTCCTGACATCCTCTAAAGTCTGGCAGGTGAGCAGTTTGAAGCAAAAGATCAAGCACTATATAAAGAAACCTACTACAAGGGAAACTGTATCTCTGACATCCCCAAGTCTCAGTGAGTAAAGTCCCCTCAGGCCCCAGACCTTTAGCCATCAGCTCTATCTTAGGGTTGAATCACATGATTCTTCTACTCTCAGGCCAGGCTAAGGCTGCAGATCCCATGTATTAATTGTAATTACCCTTGCATGTCTCATTCAGACTCACATCCTCCAATGACAGTGGTTAATACAATAACCAAGCAAACTTCTCTATTATTTATTTAGAACAAATTGTTTTAGAACACATTTATCTTAAAAATAATAAAACAGATTATGTTCAAGGTAAATGTGACAGGGAGCCTTCCCTAGCCCACCCACTTGCCTAGGGCAGTCCACCCTGACTGGCCTGCCACGACTTGAATGTTTTCATAATATATTAAGCAGGAGGCTGCCCTTAAAGAGGCAGGCACTCAAAGGGCACTGCCACAGTAAAGTTAAGTTAGACATTAGGAAAAACTTTCTCACTAGGAGGGTAGTAAAGCAGTAGAACATGTTACCCAGAGGGTTGTGGACTCTTCATCCTTAGAGGTTTTTAAGATATGGCTAATCAAAGCCCTGGCTGGGATTATATAGCTGGGGTTGATCCTGGTTTGAGCAGGGGGTTGAACTAGATCACCTCCTGAGGTCCCTTCCAACCCTCATTTGCTATGTTTCTATGAACCTACTTTTCCCTAAGACTTACCATGCCCTTCATCTGGGAAAGCCCAATTTCGTTAGACTTTTCCAGTAGAGTCTGTCTGTCTGTCTGTCTGTCTCTCTCAGCTCATCTTCCTAAGATAGCTGCTGATGAGCAATACCTGCCTCCCACCTTTCTTCCTTAAGTAGCATTTTGTAACTCAGACAGCACAGGGCTGTTGGAGACAGGAAGCAGGATACTTGAAAAAAAGTTTGTCCCATTTTCCTTCTAGTAGGGTATCCTCATCCTAGATCTATGGTGATGCTTTCCTGTTTGCTCTTCCCACAGACCCCTATTAAGTTAGATCAATACAGTCAAACAGGAAATACCAATCAACCATCTTAGATATACTGTAGAGCTACATTACTGACCAGGCCACTAACAGTATTTATACAATTATTGAATATCAGCACTCAGAGATTTATACACAGCCATTCCATCTCTGCCACATTTACAAAGATATTACAAACTGGGGAAACCATGCTCAGCCTTTTTCAGAAGAAGGTCACGGTTTTGCAACTATCAATGGATATGGTAGCATGAAAGAAAGAGAGGAAAGGGTGATCAGAGTATACACTTCCTCTCCTCTGAAAAAATGATTATCAAATAGTACCTGTGAATAGGGAAATCAGCATCAAAGAGGGGGTACTGTTGATCATATTCTACATTCAACTATAGTTAGCCAAGCATTGTTCAATAGTTTCATCAATGGTGCGGAAATAAATATAGAATCACTGTGGATAAAATTTAGAAGTGAAAAAGATTAGGGCAGAATCAGACAGAAGGCTCTACATTGTTTGGTAATAAGCTGGGCCCATTCAAATGAAACATGCTTGAATCCCATCAAAAGTAAATTTATTTTATGTACTTAGGAGCATAGAATGCAGGGCATACACCCAGAATGGGAGACTGTCCAAAACGCAGTGGTTCTCAGAAGGATTTAAGGTTCCCATTAGACACACAGATAAACAATGAGCCCCCAAATGGGGGGTGCTAACAAAGAGGGCGAAAAGTAACCCTGGGTTTTCTTGGATGTATGCAGAGCTGGGTAGCAAGTAGGAGCAGGGAGATGATTTTACCTCTTTGTATAGTGTCTGATGAAGCAGGCTGTTGCCCATGAAAGCTTGTGCCTCTGACCTAGTTGGTCTTTGATAGTGTGTCCAGATGAGCACACATGTTTTTTTCCCTGGGGACAAATAGCAGCTGCACAATACGTGCTGCGACTACTTGTCCCCAGGGAATACCTATGGTCATGTGCCCTGGCACACGGCAAGTTGTTTCAGGTCGGGTAGGGGAGGCTAGGGTGTCTCCAGCAACCTTATGTGGGGTACTGGAGGCCTCCCATGGCTCCAGCAGCAGTGATCCGACAGCAGAGAGTCTGGCCAGCAGCTGAAGTATGGCTCCGGCCAGCCAGGCTCTGGTTTCAGGTGGCACATGCTGCTGCCATGTGTGTCACCACTTTTTTCTGCTGTGGGTTTTTTTGACACCAGGTTCTCCACTGCTTTGCAAATTAGCAGCGCAGGGAACACTGTGACCTGCATATGCCACATGTGAGGTATGCAGTGCCGCAGACAGCTCTGTGGTGCTGCATACCACACATGCGTGCTCATCTGGACACTCCCCTAAGATGCCACTCTGCCCTACCTTCTGCCTGACTTCAAACTAACACAGCTAACTACCTTTCTTCTTTGTGTATGATATTGGTGAAAGTGGTACTGCAGTGCAACGTCCGTTTCTGGTGTCTACATTTTTAAAGGATGTTGAAAAACTGGAGAGAGCTCAGTAGAGAGCTAAGAAAATGATTTGAAGGATGGGGAAAATGCCTTACCATGAGGGACTTAAAAGATTTAGTGCAGGAAAAAGAAGATGGAGAGGTGACTTGATCACAGCACCTAAGTACCTCCACAGGGAGAAAATGCTGGTACTTAACGGCTCTTTAATCTAGCAGGGAAAGGCACAACAAGAAGCAGGGTCTGGGAACTGAAGCCAGACAGATTCAAACGAGATAAAGTTTTAACAGTGAAGGTGATGAACCACTGGAACCAACTGCCAAGGGAAGTGGAGAAGTGTTTGTCCCCTGATGTCTGACTCAAGGCTGGACAGTGGCTGCCTTTTTTGAAGTTATGCTTTACACAAACAAGTTATTGGGCTCAGAGGTTAACTGATTGAGATATAACATGCCTGTCACATACAATGATATGTTGGAAATCAGCTTAGGTGACCTAATGATCCCTTGTGCTCTTAAACTCTCTGAACTGATGAAACATTAGCAATGTGCAGCCTTCCAAGACACCCCTATAGTATGATGTGACAAAGTTGGTGTGTCTCTGCTGTTGATAACATGACAGTAAGGGCAGAGTCCCATAACAAAGCCTCTCCCTTGTCACATGATATTTTGACAGCTAGCATCAGTAGGGTAGCTTTTACCCTCTGAACATCTATTTCTTCCCAATAGGAAACTCTCCCCCTAGACTTGCTAGCCTCCTATGATAAGAGTCAGTTGGAGGGCATCTTGGGCTAGGTTGGACTTAATGGGAGCCCAAGGCTTTCTTCCCAAGCATGTATTTGGCAGGGCACATCCAGCTGTGTGCACTGTGATACTCTTCATTTTCGCTGTCTGTAACATCTGTGCAGCGTTTTTTTGTTTGGATGCTCTGCTGTTCCCCACCTTCTTCCCTCTGGCTCCTTTGGCTGCTGACCTAGCTTTTACCACATTGCAAATTTATATTCCTTCTGCTTTCAGCAGGCCCATATGTGGAATTGTCAAAATGTCACCAGCGTCAATTGCAAAAGGTTAGCGCCATGCTGTAGTCAGCGAGTTTATTAACAGGGAAATGATTGGGTTTGGAAGAAGGGGAGGGAAGGACAGAGGGGGATCCATTTCCCAGGCACCTGCTTCTCCTACTAAACTTGCTTTTCTTGTCACCTATATATTTCAGAAAACATTTGCTATCTGCATAGCAAAACTCTGGGCTAGAGGTGCAGGAAAAACAAAGCCTCATGCTAGTCAGATTTGTTGAGCCTAAGCATTGGAAGTCAGAGACACAGATGAAGTGAGGATGCAGAATCAGCTCAGAGGCTGCAGTTACATGAGAAATTCATGTATGGAAATTAGAGATAGGCTCTTGCTGCAAAATTCAAGCCTGGGACCATTGGCAACATGTTGAGGGGGCACAAGAAGACATATGTGGCCCCAGATTTCTGTGCCAGCAGCAGAGTGCAGGCATGGAGCTGCAGCCTGTCTGGAGCCCGCACCCAGAAGCAGTGGGGGTAGTGACGGCCCAGAGTTGTGCCCCTCCCCACTCTCAACACTTACAGTTACAGTGTCCAGTTTCTCATCACATAACATTTAATGATGATGAATGGTTCAGCCCAGCATGAAGAGTTACAGCATTCCACCAAGGTTAAGATGTTGACTACCCTCCAAGTTTGTGAGTATGTGTATGGAGACAACATTGTCTCTCTGTTTGTTTTCATTCATATGGTTCTTCAGATTTAATTAGACTGAACAACACTATGCAAGAACTCACCAGTTTCACCAGTGAGAACCTCTCAGATCCTGCTGCACCTTAGAAAAACTTTATCTGAGGTACTGTCTATAGTCCCTGTTAGCAGAGTATCCCAGCACCTTGTAACCTTTCATGTATTTATCTTTGCCACAGTCCTGGGAGACAGAGATGATCCCCACTGCATGGGACCTGAGGCACAGAGAGACAGTGACTTGCTAAAGATCCATCAGGAAATGTATGGGGAAGTGGAAAATTGGATGTGAGTTTCTCCAGGCTAATGTCCTAATCACTGAACCATCTTTTGTCATCCCTTGTTTTTCTTCTTTGATTTTTTTGCATTGTTTTAATTTTTTGAGGTGAGCTCAGTGTCTGATTGGCAGTCAGGGAAACTGAGGGCTCTGTCCACAGATCAGATTAAGGTCCAGCACCTCTGCAACGTACCTCAGACTACCACCTTCCTACAGGATAGCTCAGTTTCCACATATAGGCCACCCAGCTGAGCCTGCCGGAGTGTGGCATAGGGACTTGTCTATTAGGATTTTTATGGAGCGCTCACAGCTTATTTCACACAAGTCACTGCACAGCCCTCAGATGGTAGCTTGCAGTTACTACCAAGCTGACCTAAATTCAAACCAGCGACCTAGCAGTGAAAGACACCAGAGTCCATTACCAAGCCTCTAGGGCATCCAATCATAGCTCGTTCCTGGTTATTCCTTTTCTGACATGGCAGTGGAGGCCCTTTAGGTCACTGATCATGCACAGCTAAAGGAAAGAATGCATGGCTGCCCTTCTCTGTAGGAATGATTTTGAAAATGAGGTGAAAAAAAAAGGAAGTGAATATTAATAATTGGATTGTCTTGGGGAAGATGAAGCCCATTGTATAGTGCAACTGGAGCAAATGCCACACACGGGTGGCTTTTTGTTACTCATTGAACAGTGTTGGTAGGTGCAATTTAATTTCATCACTCAGGAGAAAAAACAAAATGGGGTTCAGCAGGAGCTTTCAGAGATGGCAGGTGAGACATGCTCCTCTCGCAAGAGTCAGGAACTCACCTTTCCCCCTCTGTGCTCTTTCCACTTTTATTAGACACAGGTCAGAAACCTCCAAGACAAAGGAGCCAAGGGCTGTGCGTCAGTGGTGAGGAAATGGGATATAGGTCTGATGTTCAGTCAAGCAGTCAGCCACTTCTGGCAGGGAGAAGTCAAAGTATGACAAGCCAGGGGAAGAGGTATGTGGTGTGGGAGTCAGATTCCTTGTGTTTTCCCCCAGCTTGCTTACACACTGTAACATGTTTTTTTGTACCTTCACAGGCTTATAGAGTTGCTTTTATTCTCTTTCATCTATTCCCAAACAATGTAATAGAGAATTTAGTCAAATCCTAGCTCTTGCTCCAGGTTCCTATCTCTGTCATGGGGTGACCAAAGTCCTAGATCCTAATAAACCTGGACACTGGTGTATTCAAAACTTGGAACCAAACACAGGTGTAGTGGCTCTAGTTTTCCTCTAGTTGCCATGTGATTTGTCTCAAGACTATTCCAACACAGCCATCCCAAACTGCCCTGACTTGTCCACTGCCGTATCATTTCCTCTGATATCCCAATTAATATCTTCTAAGGAGATCAAAGTACAGTGATGAGATGGATAACTATTACTCCCATTTTCTAAATGGGGAAACAGAAAGGCTAAGTGAATTTGCAGAGGGTCTGATTCTGCAGTCCAAATCAAGTAACCTTAATGAAGTTGGGGAATTACTTGTACAAGAAAGTCTTGACTTCCAGGTCCTGCTTAAAGTGTTGGATCATACTGCCTCCTACAGGAGGCGAAATCCCAGTGTATGGTGCATCAAGGACCACAAACTGGATCCCTGGTTTAATTAGCTATCGGGCTCTTTCCTCCTTATCCCAAAAAGGATTTCTGATATACTTCTATTCTTTTTTTTTTTGTGTGTTGTTGTTTAAAAAGAGTAATTGGAAAAGAAAAGGAAAATAATAATCATGTAGAGAGGAAGTTCTTTTCAAACAAATGGAGAAGCATTCAGCATCGCTATAGATTTTCCCCCCTTTTAAATGCTATCTATTTAAATGCAGATTTTCTGGTTTCCTGCATGAAGCTTGGAAGCAATGCCTTTCGATTTAAATGTTAATAGAAGAGTAAACTTCAAAATCAAAATTTCTCCATGAGGGAGAACATTTTTTTCCTCTGTATTTAATATCTTTCTGTGTACTTCCTCTCTCCGTCTTCTGCATCCTCCTACCTCCATCCACTCTCATGGTCTTTTTAAATGGTCTTTTAAAAAAAAAAAGAATCCACCTTTCAGAAATGCGAAATTAAAATGTTCAATGCTAGGGTCTGTGGAATGAGGTTGTTTGAGCAGAGCCCTGAGGTGCTGATAAAACAGAGATAACCCCCTTCCACCTCCTGCTTCTTCCAGCCCAACCATTTATCAACCCTGCTGCTCTGAATGTTTTGTGATGGGATTATTCTCACACTAGCACTACAGAATATTCCACCAGTGGCTGGGGCATAGGGACACAGGGGAAAAACCTTTGGATATTTTTATTCTCTTTGTAAAGTGAGCAAGAGGATTCTAGTGAGGGAGAGAAGCAGGAGAAGTAGCTACAAGAAGAATCTGTTGAACTGAGAGTGACAGTGGGGAATGAAATTACAGGGATGATGCTACCAGGTCTCTCTCTCTCTCTCTCCTAGGGTCCAATTTTGCAACATGCGGAGTGCCTCCAACTTCTCATTAAGTTTCTGTGGGAGCGGAAGATGAATCTGCATATTGCAGAAGACTGTTAGCACCTCATAGGATCAAGCCCTCCTCTCCATTTTTTGTCTCCTCACCTCTCTTCTTTCATGAAAGCATCCTCTTTCTCATTCCTTTCTTCTGTTCCCCTCCTCTCTCTTTTTTGTCTTTTTTCTCTTCTCCTCACTCAAAGAGGAAAGAAGAAAGGCCTCCTTTCCATTTCTTCTTCCCCCTCATTCCAGACCTCATTATCCCCTGCGCTTTTGCAGGCAGTGGTTCAGACAGATTCAAGTTTGTGCAGTGGTCTGAGATTAAATTTTAATGAACTTCCTTATATTCAGAGAGGAAAGTACTTTCAGTATCCAAGCCCCATGCTAATGGTAACCAATACAGTGATTAGGTAGCACATCGTATCCCTTAGTGAAGGAATCCTACATGAGAGGAGACTATCCATGCCACTCCTTGTGTCCAGAAAGAATGCAAAGACATGACAGTGATGGGCACAAGATGAGAACTGGACTAGAACAGAGTGGAATAGGGGTCTCTTGCCCATAATAGACAGTACACTTCTTCCCGAGGCACTTGTGGATGGATATACATAAAAGGCCAATGACCTCCTTTTTTGGCCCTCCCAAATTGAAAGGAGTTGACCCTCACCTTCTAAGGCAGAGGCATCAAAGATACCACCCACAGGCTGGATCCAGTGCACTCAGTCCTAGCATCCAGCCTGTGGTGCTGCCTGTGGGTCTCAAACCAGCCCTGTGTGTTGCATGCAGCACATGCTGGTTCCAGCCCCATGTCTTGCATGGAGCACGCAAATCTGGTCTCAGGTGCACTGCATGTGACATGCAGGACCAGTCTGGGGTATGCTCTGCATATAGCACTCATAGTGGATGGACCCCTGCATGCTGGATCCAGGGTCATTACATATTATACCATGTACCAGCCCCATGTGGTGGATCTAGTGCCCAGGGCTGGTTGCACTGCATGCACTGTGCGCCCTGGACTGGTCCCACATGCTGTATGCAATGCACAGAGCCAGTTCAGGATGCCCCCTAGCTCTGGCTTGTTGGTCTGATCTGTGAGCCTGATCCAACCCATGGACCAAACCCACATTCCTCATCTAACCCATGGAGTTGGATGAGCTTGATACTCTTGTTCTAGGCCATTATCTACTAGTTTACTGGCATGGATGATCTTTTCAGAAGCTGGTCTTGAAGGAGTTGGCTAAGGCAACTGGAAAAAAATGAGTTGATTCACATTTTTCCCCTCAGATTAACTATATTTTTCCCTCAGTCTTAAGAGTGTCTTGTTCCATAGACAGAAAGCAGGTTAGATTTGCTCCTTATAAACTAACCACCCAGTTCCCATTTTTGAGGGTCTCAGTATTTTCCTTGTATCTGACTTATGTGTTGAGACACAAATTTCCCTAACATTAAACCAACTATTACAGATTCATCAGAATGAAAGAAATTACACATTCTTTTCAATGGGCTACAGAATTGACTTAAAAATCAGGGATTAGTAATAGGATGTAGAGTTTTTCGCATCCAGGTCACTTGTTCAAATCTGCTTACATGCCCCAAGCCAAAGTATTATCTGAATGCCTCACCAAAAATAGCAAATCCATTTCCACAGAACCCTTGGATGGTAGAAAATAGTCTGAGTTTTAGAAGTGGACCCTCCCTCACCTCCTACTAACTCTAGTGGAAGCTGAGGCAGCTCAGCATCTCCCTGTAACTTCATGGTACCTCACAGGATTTGGCCCTCACTGGCATGACTGGTAGCAGTTTGATGAGAAAGTCTGAATACTGAATGGTCCTGGGATATCTTTCACACACCCCAGAAATTGGTTCCTGTGGCTCATGGCTGGGGTACATAGGTGGAGAAGTGCGGTGGAACTTGCATTGGTGCTGCCTGAGCTTTACCTGGCGGAGTTCAACCTGCAAGGCTGTCAATCCAACACCTTTTACCAGGTTTAAGATTGCTTTACAACAAGGAATGCGTTCTTTGTTTTGAGGCATCGACTATTCTAGTTTTCTTTCAGACCATTAAAGTAGAAACAGGTGCTGCCTTTCCTTGACTTTGCACTGCAATAAAAATGTGTATGGTGGCACAGAGATGAAGCAGATAGATGTCCATACCCTTTGTTGCCCCACAAATGCCCCAAATTTGCAGCTGTGACAAAGATGGTAATAGATTATGCCACTTGAATGTGGTAGGCATCTGTTTGCTTGGTGGCAAGGAAGTGTGGGCATCAGGTGCTCCAGAGGCTTTAGGGGCCCAATGCTGCACATCCTGAGAATACCCAGGCAGGATTGGGCCCCTCTCCAGCCAATGGTGCACATGCCTAGGTTTCCTCCCTTACAGAGATGAGCCCTGGGGAGTCTCAAGGTGTGTCTCAGTAAGTGGGGAAAGCCAGGATGTCCTGGGCATGGCTCCTTACATGTGTTTCATCCAATAAAACAGATAAGCTGTGGTGGGACATGCCCCGCCACAGCTGATCTGCTTCAATTTGGCAACATCTGTTTCCACCCTTAGAAAATGCAGAATTTCCATTTAAAAAAAATACAGGCTTTCTCCCTGGCCTCTCCCATTGCTGCTGGAGCTAGAAATGCTGGGAGTGCACAGCATCCGCTAACAATGGTCCCTCTGACCATTTTAATGCACTGCTGCCGACCCACAATGTATTCCTCCCCAAGCAGGAGAATAGCACCTGTGATGAAGGGCCTCAAAGGTGAAGTGGTTTAAAGTGAAAGGAAAGGGGGCACAAAGAAGAGTGACTCTTCAGTATTCTTCAAAGGATCCTCCAAGAGGAAAATGAAATGAAATAAAAACAAAGGAAAGAGGACAGCTTTGAGACAAGACAGTTCCACAATTCAGGACATTTTTCAACATCTCCAGGATCTATAAAAGCTATAAAAAGATGAGTCTCTTGGCACCTCTAGAGCTGTGAGGTATTTGGTTTGTGTGGCCTTAGCTGGCAGGAATAGGAAGGGATTGAAGCTATAACTGTGAAGAGGGATGACTCAAATCCTCTTAGGTATTTCTTTGGGAGAGGAAGTATTGTTTGGGCAAATTACAAACATACTGTACTGGGACTGAAGTCTGGAAACTTTCCCAGGTGATCATATACCACAGTGATAAATGCCTGGAGAGTATAACTGGAGAGGAAGAAAAATGTCAGCTGTTTAACTTCACTGGGTAAACAGAACTGACCAACTGAATGTGCTTTCCAAGTGGAAGATAAATCTCCTGCCTTTTCTCTCCCTCTAGAACTGGAGTCCCTTTTGGTGTTTTGGGTCTGAATCAACCAAAACATTTTACTTTATCATGGGAGGATAAGTGGGATGGCTGAGAGCTGCAACAAAAGAAAGAACCATTCTACTTGATAATACTCACATGCTTTCCCCACCCCCTAAGACTTAATATAAGGCCTCTGTCTTCAATGGTTAGACTCTTTTGCATCAGATCAGAGCTATGTCTTATCTATGTTAAACTTCAGCTGTCAAATGCAACCTTTGTGCATCAACCTCTCTAATGTCCATATCAGAAGGCCTCTTGAAGACAAATCCTTCTCTTCAGTGTCTGATGATGAGACACTTTTGGCCATTTCCTTCTTGTCCCTTACTTACTAAGCTAGATGCCTTTTCTCACCTCCGTTCTTTCTTGTTGTGTCAAACAGCTCTTTCATTTTCCACCATGCCTCCTTTACCTTCTCTCACATGGTCATTCCCTGTGGTGGAGAAGAAAGCCAAGAGTGAAAGCAAGATCTGATATTCAGGCCACAGACAGGGGCTGACAGTCATCCCAGATTTCTTAGGACTCTGTTGCTTTTGTTATGTATGTTGCACATCCAGTAAGACCGGTGTGCAGAACAGTGGTGAATCCCAAATGTAGGCTGCTTAAGGATCTCCCACATCTCAGGGGCTGTGTGACTCTAAGAGTACATGGCTATACAGATTTATTTTGCCCTGAAGCACAAATCTCTAATTATTCCAAGCCTACTTGTGGACAAGGTACCCTTCTTTACGCTGTATAATTCAGCATCCATACTATTGGGATTTCTGTTGAGACAAAACAGGCTGAAGTGTCAGCAGTACATGACTGACGTCAAGCTTCACATTTCTTTTATAGCAACCCCTATCTCCCAGTCCTCTAAGTACTTAGTCAAAATTAGCACCTGGATGAAGCACAGCTGATTGAAGCTGAATCCCAGCAAAACAGACACTGTCAGTCAGAAGAAGGAAGAATTCAAACAACTTGCCTCTTCCTTAACTTTCTGTACCTAGCAGCAGCAGTAGATCTCAGGTAGTTTAGCCAGTCTGCAACATTTGGGTCCTTTTAGACTCCTTGGTGTGCTTAGACAGGTTGAGAAGAAATGGGGACTACATCTACACCTATCCAAGAGCAAACACCCTATGCTATCAGATATAGATCTAGAACAGTGATCTGTGCATTGGTGACATCCATTGCTGCAATCTGTTTTGTCTAGGAATGAAGCTACATAGTTTTAAAAAGAAACCCTAGCTGAAAGGAAAGGTGGCCAGCACAGATTACCAGGAATTCAGCTTCCTGCTGCTCTCCATTCTGCAGAGGCTCCCCACTGGACCTAAAGGCCAGCCCATCATCTGAAGTTCATATAATTTCTTGGAACCGGATTTTACTACCCAAGAGATTCTTTCCCTCCATAACCATGTCCTCACACAAGAGCTTCATTCCACAAGAAAGATGAAGCTCTTGAACAAAATCAGACTGTAAAGACCATGGAAAACAGAACCGTCACTGGAGCTGCATGTAAGAATATGGAACTCACTGCCACAAAGATAATAACCAGGGGCTCTCACTGTATTCAGAGCTAATTGCAAAATTCATCTCTCTGATTTGTCTATTTTAAATAAAGAACAAAGGTGTAGAATAAATTGGTAAAGGCAAAGACATGCAAACAGAGTCCAAAAGAAAAGATCCTGATGCACTCATCTGGTCCCATAGAGCAAATGAGTGGCACAGGTCTGTGGGCCCCCCTCTCCCACATGTCAGATCCAGCACACACAGCAACTTCCTTGGCTGGTCTGGGAGTGCACTGCATGTGTTGCCTGCTATGGCTAGGCTGGGACCCCCACTGCATCCCCCAGCTGGTGTGGGGTGGGTGCCACATGCAGTGCGGATCCCAGGCTGGCCAGAGTAGGCACCACACGTGGTGCGCATCCCAGGCTGGCCCTGCACATGTAGCGGATGCAGTGTAGTCCTGGAATGGCCAGGGTGAATGCCATGTGCAGCACCACTCCTGGAGGCTCATGCAGCGTGTCCCAGTTCCAGTGTGCAGGGCTGGTCCAGTATGCACTGTTTGCAGCATGTGGATCAACTCTGAGATCCAGAGGCAGCACCATGGACCACATCTTTGACACCTCTGTTATACATGAAGTGAGGTATTCTTCCAGCAAGATGGAAAGGAAAAATGAGAGGGAATCATTTTTTTTATCACTGTTTCTATTTTTAAATAATTGTGGGCTGAGACACTCTGGGGAAGGGCAATGACTATACAAGCACTAAACAGACATACAGGCAAGAATGAAAAGCTTGTCAGAATTTCTATTTGAACCTCAATTCCACTGCATCTGACCAGGCTGGGCTTGATGAGCATGAACCAGATTCAGAAACAAATGCTGTAGTGTTAATCAGTGTAGGGTTAATTAATAAAGTGTACATTATTGTTAATGGTGTAAGGTTAATAAATAAAGCCTTACCATGTTAAAACGTGACCAGAAACTCCAGTCTAGGCAAGTCATTTGTGTTTCTCAACTAAATCTTTAAAGAATGTGATTTTCTCTGTTGTGAATTTATATTATAAAGTCTATAGTGCTTTTTGTAAGATAGGTGTTGTTCCCTTTTGTGTACTAATTTTCCCTTTGCTGGCTGCTTCCTCCCCTTCCAGAGATAGCTGTATTTCAGTGCTTTTTAATATACATTTGTGAATCATTTCATGAGGGAAAGAGCTGAGTGTTAATGTAAACTATTGTTATTTATATCAAAATGGGTTGTTCTTGTTGCTGTTGCTTTATAGGAACCTTAACGTTGCAGAATACGATCCACAAACAATTCTGCAAAAGGCACTCATTTTGGCTGTGTTTCAAGGTGGACTAGAAGCATTTCTACCATTATCTTACTGTTCACAAAATGGGGTGGGGGGAGAGACCATAATTTTAAGGTGAAGAGAGGGGTGTCACAAAAGTGACAAAATGTGGAGTTAAACCTACCTCTAGTAGCACCCACTTAGTGTGATTGGATTCTGCTGGTGATGGTGCTGAATATGAGGTCAGTGTAGAGACCACTTTTGGCACAAATCTCTTCCAGCTTTGTTTCTTCTATTGTGTTCTGAGTGAGAGTGGAAGAAAAGAGTACCCACCTGTGACTGATTCTCCTAGGAGAAGGTTATCATTTAGAATACAAATGGCCAGACCATCAGTCGTTGTGAATGAGCTCAACAGAAGTTGGTGAAACTAGCTCTCAGATCACACGAGACTGCTAAATTGTAAGAGAACATGTGTAGAGATTTTAATAATTGTACATTAAACAAATGACTGTGAAGAAAGGGTGGGGAAATTCTGATATAGATGCTTTTTCTGGCACAGACAAACATGAATCAACTTAGCTAAAGAAAACTCAGAGTAGGTCTAATCTGGGATATGGATTAGAGCAGGTGTGGGCAAAATACAGTCCATGGGCCACATCCAGTCTGCCAGGCCATTCTATCTGGCCCACGGGGTCCCTACAAAATTTAGAAAACATTTATCTGCTCCTGGCTGCCTGTCAAAGATGACAGGAGCCAGGGGCAGTAGGACCCAGGAGGAACCTCAGCAAGAATGCAGCAGCCCAGCCCCACCCCAACCGCAGCCATTTCCCTGCCTTCCTGCTCCAACACTGCTCCAGCATCACGTGGCTCCCAGCTGCATGGCCCCACCGTGGGAGCCATACTGGTACCCTGGGGTGTGTGTGTGTGTGTTCATAGGGTGAGTCCCACATCCACACCCCACCATACACTTGCACCCCACCCCTCGCACTGCCATACATGCAGACCCCACCCCCATACCCCCTCACACATCACAGCCACCCTCCCCCCACACACATTCCCCCACAAATCCCACACCCTACCACAACCCACATATCCACACACACACCCACATGCTCCCTCACCCCACACCTCCCACACCTACCCATTCCCCCATAGACACACCCACACCCTCCCCCACACGCCACATACCCATTCACTCACAGCCCCCCACAAACCTATACCCACCCCCCATGTCCCCCCCCAGTATATAAAAGTAAGACTTCTTCATTTGAAGCTATTACATACAATCACCTCTATGTACACTACACAAACACATGTAAACCAGGACAAAAATATTTTTTGAAATCAAATTATTGAATGTTTTAGATGTTCGCTTTTTAAAATATAGTTTGGTATTTTTCTGTGTCTGAGATGGCAAAACCCCTTGCTGAAAGGAGTATTTCCGGGGGCAAGGGGAGGAATGCCTGGTGGCAAAGGTCAGGGTTTAGCGGGTGGGACTTCTGGTCACAAGATGGCGACCAGGGGGCAGGGCACCTGTCAAGGGGCGGGGCCACCTGTGCAGCCCTCGATAGTTTTCCACAACTTGGTAAGTGGCCCTTCACCCAAAATAATTGCCCGCCCCTGGATTAGTGATGGATTAGCATAATCTAGTACAAGAGGTTACACTGCCCCAATCTATTTCTGATCATTTATGAAACAAATCCTAAATCCTTGACAAGGTGGGTAAATTATTACAATTAAAATTCTTCTCCCATCATGGTTGGCAGGATGCCAGGACAAAGTGGCACGAGAGTCAGAATCTCTTCTAAGGGGACACAGAAGTTCATTGTAGGATCTCCTTTCAACAACCATGCCAGACTGGGTGGAGAGAGGAAGTAGGAAGTAAGGGTGGCACAGAATATCAGAAATATATTTTACAACTGCTCTGCCTTTTTATTGATTTGATAGCAAACACTTGGTGCAACTTCACGTGTCTGCAGTCAAAAGTGTGGGTAAGGTCTCACGGGTAAAGTGTTGGCTTGCAGTTTAGGTAGTTTAGGCTCATTTCCTGACTCTTGCACAGATATACTGTGTATGGCCTTGACTATACTCTCTTAATTACCCATCTCTAAAGGGAGGCTCACATTTTCCTTTCTTATAGGTGTTGTTATGGGGTTCGTGAGGTATTTTGTTGTTTTTGAGGTATTCAACTACTATGATGCAGGTGTAGACTAGTAGATATCAATAGGAGAAGGGCCGAGCCCTTCTTTTGCACAGAGATCTTGTGGTCAAAAGGCATCGTGATCTTTTCAGGCATTAATACTGATTCAAAGCATGTCTCATTTATGAGTACTGGGGTGTGAAACTTCCTCCGCATTGTGATGATCAAACCAGAACAGGGTATCTTCGTATCTTCTGTAACCACCACAGATGGACAGATGTTAAGCTGAAAGCAGAGGGAGGGGCACCTACAAACTGACAGCAACAAGATTCTACCACATGCTGTTAGGAAAAAAATTAATCTTCATCAGCTTCTTCATCAACTTTTCTTCTACTCAGATTATCCCCAGGAAACCATTACAGTGAATATTCTCTAGCCGAGAACAGAAATGCTGTTAGAAAATTCACTTTGTCTGTGAAACTCTCTTTAAAGAGTTCTTCTTAAATGTGTTGATCTCTATTTCCAACATGCTGTATGAAGTTTGTGACTTTCCGCTTGGGCTAACAGCTCAGTACTGTTTCATCCTCCCTCTTCTATGCTACTAGACATGAGGTGTAAGGCTTTCTTTTACAGACTATGTCAACATCATGCACGAATTCCTGGGCAGTACCACTTCATTTTCCTTATGTCAAAAAAGACGTTTGGAGGGCTTTTCTGTCACGTAAAGCAGCAACAGTGTGCATGGGTCTCATCTCCAAAGTCAACAAGGCATGTGATTCAAACACAATATTTAGCACATTGAAGTAAAGAAGAAGCAGAAAGTGGGGAGGAATCTTTAAAACATAAGCTCACTAATTTGCAGAAGTGAAGAGATGTTAATCCAAAACCAGGCAAGCCATGCTCTGGCATCCCCAAATGACTGGGGGTGTTGACACTCTCCTTGTACTGAATAAAACTCTGGTACATAATGAAAATGTCACTGAATCAAAGGTGTAAAAAAAAGCCAACATGGTATTTTAGTTCAGTGAAATTTCTCATCTGAAGCCAGGTAGACTTATCATTAAAAGGTTTTTGAGCAACATAGCCTGCACGTTCAAATCTCTGCTAAATTGTCATGTTCAGTTTTATAGTTCTTTTCATTTGTGTGGTATTGCCAACCTCAGGTGTTAAACCATGGATCAACCCCCTCCCTCCCAAATTATGTAATTCCTTTAAAATTCACCAGGCTTAAAGAAACAATGAATGTTGGTTTCTTTTCTATTTGTCTTCTGCTACCCATCTGAAGTATGGTTTGTTCTTCACAGCCAGCTTTAAGGGCAGAGATTACTTCTTTAAAATGACAGCTGAGGATTTCATGTAGTCAAATGACAGAAAGAAAAATCACAAGGAAGGGTTTCTAGAAAATTGTGGAAGTTAGCAATGCTGTGTGTGGGGATGAGGACACCCTCGGCAGGGCTACACAATCAGATGCTGGTTCTCACTGGGGACCTTGACGGTATCTTTGGAGTAATGCTGCATGGCAACCCTACCACAAGAAGAAGGGAGGGAGTAATATCTCTGAGGAGAGGTTAAGAGCCAGACAGATGAAATGGAGAATTGAGTTGGCTTTTGGAGTGAGGAGAGAAAGAGTTCTGTATCCCAGGGACCAAACCCCAGTGAGAAAGAAACCACATTGCATTTAGAAATTAGAAGGGGTAAACATCAAAAAACTCCACAATAGCTGCTATCCACAGAGCTACACAAAAGGAAAGGGAACTGTACTTAGTTTCTGGAGCAGCAGCATCCACAGAGAGAGGTCACAATTGATTCCCAGGCACGAGGCCCACAGTTGGTCAGGAAATGAGGAGAAATAGCTCGAGTAATCTCTGCCAGATATCTCTGCACAGCATGATAATCTCTAGAGCTGCCTTCACAGGGCTTTGGCAGAGGCAGAACTAACAGGAAGCAATCTTTGGAGAAAACAAGTATTTTACAGCCTTTCCCATATCTTAGCCCCATATTACGGTGGGGGGAAAAAACCAAGACAACTAGTCCATCTAGCCATAAAGAAATTAAGAGTGCTTGTGTCCCCCTGTGGTTTTAATACTCATATTGAAAACCTGTTTGGGAAACCACTGAGACTAGCAACCAACCAGCCACAGAATTTGTACTCAAACTATAGTTCTTACAGAATAAACATTGTAATAACCTGCTTTATGATGACATTTAGCTACACTTCCAAAAGATGTGATTCATTTCAAACAGCACTATATATCATAACAGATTATACTGTAGATATGGATTTGTATTACAGCTGTAGCATCTGCGCCTGTTGCAGAAAGGTGGGATTCAGTGCAGAAAGTCCCAAGTGCGGAAGTGAGGAAGCAGTAAACCCATTTTTCAACTTGCAGTGCTTCATTTGAATCAACATAATTTGGAGCATGGTGTTTCTTTAACATAGATGTACCTTCACTTTCACTTCCTTGTGCTGTCCTAAACCTGTGGGTTTTCAAGTCATCCGGAGAGTTTTCCAAAAAAAAAAACAAAACCCCCTAGATTTTAAACTTCCAGGATTTCTTCCCATACCACACAAACAGTCAGAGAGCAAACATTATAATCTGATTGACCATTGCAGGGCATCTTTAAACAAGAAGTATCCCCAGAGATAACCAAACTCAAAACCAAACTCCACTCACTACTTTCCTCCTGTGCCTCATTCATTCATGTAGCATCCTCCCTTTCCCAAGCCAACAGCCAAAGAGAGCTAATCAATGCCTTAGAAGTGCAGAGCAAACCCTTGACTTCCCACCCTGTTTTCCTGGTCAAATGTCATCCAAACAAAACAGTAATAGTAATGCTACTACTAATAGAGTTTCCTGTCTAGGAAAGACAGGCTTCTCCTCTCTGGCCTCCTCCTCCCTAAATAGCCTAAGGGTGCTGATTCAGTAGTGCGCTACATTATATATATTAAGTCCTTTTCCAGGGAAGAATCACTTTGAATAGTCTTGTCCTTAGCACTGACATCTCCTTCGTGCAAGCTCTGACAACTGAATAATGCCAGAGCGATACTGTTGGACAAATGAGGGCTATTTATGAAATTAGCTTACAATTCCCCTTTCCCACCATTGCTATTTGCAAGTGGTGCCCTCAGAGAGTGTTACGACAGGACAGAAACCAAGATGGTTTTGAACAGAAAAGAAACTTTATATTTGATCTCTTTCATATAAGCCTAATGGAGAGGCTTGTGTGGAGCAGAGTTGAACAAGGAGAGCAGTGGGAATTTTTAACGGAGCCAAGTGGACAACTTGGGGGAGTTGGAGTTTTTCAAAGAACATAAAACTTTTCTTGTTGTTATGAAATTTCAGCCACATGTTAACCTCACTGTTTGCAGGAAAGGACATAGACTAGTGTTGTCATGATGCTAATGGACCTTGCCTTGGTGTTTTGACAAGTACTGATCCCTCTCAAGATGGGAGTTCAGCTGGAAATGGACCTCAGCACTAGAAAACCCCCTAGAAATTTAATTTCAGAGTCCCATTGATTTAATTGTAGCAGAAACTGGCCCTTCTCTTGGTAAGTGAAAAGAAAGGGCTTCTGAACCCCTGCCATACCCCTCTTCAAAGTGGCTCCATCAAGCAAGTCATCAGGATGGATGCTTGAGGGTTAACTCTCAGATTGTATTTAGTACCATCTTGGAGCTGATTTAGACTATTTAAAGCTCAAAACTCTTCACTGGGAAAACAAGCGTGTTCCTACCTTGAATTAGCAATGCCTAGTTAAAATCAGGGGCCTCTTGCAAGGTGACACAGACAATTTTGCCATAGTTTTGTGATGCAGGCTTTGCTGTCATTGAAGATAAGGCAGTGGCCTGCAGACTCTGTACATTTCTCACTTTCTTGTGATTTGAATCACATCTTTACTTATTATTCCAAGCTACTCTGCCATAAAATATGCCTACACAGATTTACTTCTTGAGTTAAAATACAGTTGCTCTGAAAAATCCCAGAAAAGAAGGTACCATAACAGGGCTTTTAGGAAGTACCAATTTTTTTTCTGTACCAGACATGCTGTGGATATATTCAAATCCTCTGGATTCTCTCTTCACTTTTGTTTTTCGGTTGGGCAACCATGAAACACTCCCTCCGAGTAAGATACAAAGAGGGTGTTTAAGACCTGCTTTCTCTAAGAGCGGGGCTTACCAATAATCCTTCTGCCCCAGACCTAAGGGACTATTGTCCTGTTTACAAAGCAAAACAGAAAAAGGGACAAGGACATGTTGGATGGGGATAATACTATAGGTACAGGAAGGTTTGCATTCTCTACCTTGCACAAGTGTTAAGGGCTAGGTAGCCATGTGAAAACCTAAACTGTCAAATCTCAGGAGGGCCTTCAAGCATAGGCTCAGGGCATTGGATATCTTTTTAATCCATCAAGGCAAAAGGGCAAAAAGAAGAAAAGTTTGTTAGCACTGCTGTTGGGCCACATTTTCCATTACTTAAGCCAAGGAGAAACGCTGCCATAGAGACCAATCGCTGATTCATTGTGTACAAATCCCCCTCTTCCCCTCCCTTCCCCAATGTGCATTCTGTTATTTAAAAGAAGGGGAAAAAATCCAATGCAAATAAAATTTGCTTCCAGTGGGTGGGAGCATGTTTGAGGAGCTGGCTCAACTGGCATTTTTCCTATCTGCGTAGTTTTGCTTGGTGGTGCTTACACTTTGCGTGCGTGCTTGGATGTAGCTGAATGAGCTGCTTGTTCCTTTGAGTGCCCTGCACTCTGCTACCTCATCGGGGAGAGTGTCAAGGTCCTGTTCAGTAGTAGCATCCTGTGCTTTTTTAGTCACCGTGTAGACGCTCCAGCTTCACATTTCATGCAGGAAATCCCTGTAAAAATGTTTTATTTTCTCCTGTGTACCGGTGGGCAATGTTAGTGCCACAGTCCCTCCGCGTTAGGGGAACACTGGACGTGTACATGTGCCCCTACAGTGCCGTTGTTACTGTGTCATCATTTACTATATGATGATGCAGTAACAGGTCAAACTGTGCCATGCCGGCGGCGCACGTTTTTTTTTAGCCACTACATCACAGTAGCAACATGCTATACCGAGGGAGTGTGTTGCTACAGTGACGTAGCCATGGCATCACGATTTGTGCCTGCCGATGCTACATTGCCATAGCACGTTGCTACAGAGACATAGCATCACGTGTAGACGTGCCCCCTGACATGGGACACAGGAAAATTTGATGTAGAGGGTTTTTTGCGTTTTGAAAACATGCTCATAAATGTGTCATTTTCTGGCGCAAACAGGCCAGACACAAGGCATTACACACCATTGTGCTGGTGCCCCGCATGCCTGACCTACAGTACACCTAGCTGCTTCATTCCCAGCCCTCTACCGGCCCTCAGCTCTGCTGCTGCTTGTCAGAACTGATGAAAGCACCAACACCCCCCCCCCCCCAAAAAAAACACAACCAAAAACCAAAAACCAACAACAACAACTAAAAAACTCATTTGAAATATTCACACCCCTAGCCTGAGGCAAGGAAGAAAAATACTCTTCCCTATGCTCTGATCCAGCCTATTTATATGACCCTACCACACTGTTTGAAGGCTGAACAATCACTCTGCCCCTATGAAGTAGGGGAGTTTGATCGGCCCGATTTATAGATGGAGAACTGAGGCCCAGAGAGATTATGTGAATGCCCAAGGCAGTCTTTTGCAGATCAGAGAAATGAACACTGGTCTCTGAAGCCCTAGCTTAGCATCCTAAGTAATGGATCATCCTTCCTTTACCATCTTGACATAAACCCTCCTGGGCTGACCACTGACAGCTCTGCACAACAGGAGGTTATTTTGCTTTTCAGATTCTAATGAAGCTCTGATGATAACAATTTGCCACAGTTCATGAGCATCCTGTTATACTCTCTTTCCTTTTGCAGACCTGCGCAGGATGACAGCTGGCTTCATGGGCATGGCTGTGGCCATCATCCTCTTCGGATGGATTATAGGGGTGCTGGGATGCTGCTGGGATCGAGGCCTTATGCAGTATGTGGCGGGGCTTCTCTTCCTCATGGGAGGTAAGAACGCTGGCTTGTACAGAAAAGTATTTTGTCTCTCAGAACCTTGTATTTGGTTTCATGGTTTGGTTTTGGGGGATCTCTGGGGTCGAGTCTCCTGCAGTGCCAGGCAACCAGCTACCATAATCCGTTCCACAACCTTAGCAAGTTCTCTCTTAAAGCCAGTTATTTCCTCTCACTCCTTCTAGTGAGGGACTGTACTGGAACCATACTACTCTGCATTTATTCAGTGGTATGAATATTTCTATTGGAAATATTTTGTCTAGTCTAGTATGTCCTAGGATTGCTTTTGCCTTTTTCATGGCCACATTACCGTGGTGGCTCATAGTTATCCTGTGATCATTTAATATACCCATGTCTTTCTTTTCCTCTGTTGTTTCCTGCCAATGTGTCCCCAGTTTACAATGGAAATTCTTGTGATTAGTTCCTAAGTACAAGACCTTGCACTTTGTACTATTACATTGTCACCCATGTCTGTTATCTCAGTTCTCCAGCTCATCTAGGTCTTCCTGTGCAATATTCCAGTACTCTTTTGTGCTGCAGGTGAATCCTAACTTTATGTCATCAAAAAATTTCATCAGTACACTCCTACTTTAAATGAGATAAGAGTTTAGCCTTAGATGAAGAACCAGGTGGATGATTTGCATTGAACAGTTCAATTTGCCAAATGTAGCCCTTTTTTCTCCTCGTGGTTCCCCCCCGCAAAAAACAACCAAACAAACAAAAAACAGGTCACAATTTCAGTTTCACAAACATGACAATTTGGATGCTTGTTCATGTGTATCATATTATGATGCAGGCAGGACTACAGAGCATAGAGAGGTATGTGCAGTTCCACCAGCGGTAAATGCTTTAGTATTGGTAAGCTAGGAATAATTCATATAACTGATACTTTACTCTGGTGTAGCGAGACCACCAACATTACCTCTGTCAGAGCCCATCAACACATCCTGCATTCAGCTAACACCATATGCAAACACATGTTAACCTGTGTGTGGAGTGCTTACTACACATATTCAGTTCTTACAGATGTACAGGTAATAGGTCTGTCAAATTAATGTGCTACTTTTATGCAATTACAAGCTTTCTCAATAACTGTGTTGATGTAGGATGTTTAGATGTCTGGAAGATGTTTGGCTTAGTGCCACCTGACATCCTGATGTTTAAAAAGCACTACTTAAAGTCAGTACCGGACAATGCTGCCTTGATTTAAATGCTGGCTAACTGATATTCAACACAGGAGTTGTTCATGGAGAATCACCATAGTATGGGGGCATTTCTGGTGGGTCTGAATATGGATTAACCCTTAATTCAATGCTACTTAATTTTATCACTGACCTGAAAGAATGCTAATGAAGTTTGCAAGTGTCACAAAGATTGGTGGACTGATGAATAATGATGGGTCAATTATACAGAGCAGAGTGATCTGAATCTCTTGGCAAACAAAATGGATTTTATATAGCTAAATGCAAGGTCATGCCTCCAGAAACAAAGACTGCAAGTCATGTTCACAGGATTAGGAACTGTATTTTGGGAAGCAGTGACTGAAAAGGGCTGAAGGGTCATGGTGAATAACTGACTCACCATGGTCTTCTAGAGCAATGCTTTGTTTAAAAATGCTAACACTATCCTTAGCTATATAAATGGGAGTATCGAGTAGGAGGAAGCAGGTGATGTTATCTCTGCATGCAGTACCACTACTGAAACCATGACTAAAATAGTGCTTTCAGTTCTGGTATCTGCATTTTTAAAAGGAAGTTGTACGAGTGAAGAAGATTCAGAGAAGAGCCACAAGAATGAGTGGAGGGCTGGAATATGTGCCTTGAAAATGAAAGATTTAAGATTCTCATTTGATTTTGCCAGTTGAAGAGAAGGTTAATGGCTATATTGATTTGTCTAGAAATATCTACACAAGGGCCGCATCTACATGAGACACTGATTGTAGTGTCACGTGGCAGGAAGCGTGACGTGACGCTACTATGCGGTAGTCTCAGGCCACTGCGCCGTCAGTATCATGAAGAAACTGTTTGTCGGCACTACTGCACAGTAACTCTGGTTACTGTTTATACAAGTACTAAATGACTGTGCAGTAATGACTGCACAGTCCGCATCTCGTCTAGACGCAGCCATGGAGAAGATATCTGATACTATGGAGATCTTTAATTGAACAGACAAAATGACATGCAAGATCATGCAAGCAGCTGGAAAATGAAGCTAGACAAATCTGAAATAAGACATGCTAACTATTTTTATTTTACAGCCCATATTCTGTCAGGATATGTGATGTTTGTTATTAATAGAGATACGTCTGTAAGAAACGCCTTTCCAGCTTAGTCATGACATGGGTCATAGTTACAAAAGGTTATATGCCTTTCATGTGGTATGGTCAGTACCACTCACTCTACTGGCTACTATCACATCTTCCCTGATTTTTTTTAATAACAGAAACAAACGAAACAGCAACTTAAAACTCCTACCTCTGGCAAACTGCCAAATTAATAAAAGACATGAAGAGAGACGTCTAGGCTGGAAGTCAGGGGATTAGACATCTGTAAATAACTACCACCTGAATGATTTCCTAACCTTGGGGTCACTTCATGTTCTCATACTAACTCGTTCGGTGGAGGCCTTTTACCCACAAGGTGTGAAGCCAGGGGGGTGCAGTGGTGCAGTTGCAGCATTTCTAGTCAGGCAGTGCTGAGGGAGTCCATTGACTTCATAGCAAGAAGTCAATTGACTTCATGGCTCATTATAATCTATCTCAGAGGTTCCCAAACTTTTTCTTATTGTGTACTCCCTTCCAGATTTACCAGCTGCCCATGTACCCCTACCAGCATACGTTTTATATTTTTAACCCTTTAAATGCCAATTATTATTATTATTATGAAAATTAAATCCTCGATTACACAATTTCTCCTGCGTATCCCCCCCCCAGAGATGTGTTGCATACCCCCAGGGGTATGCTTACTGCAATTTGGGAACCCCTGATTGACCTGATTCCTTCTAAACTCTGCAATCTACAGGTGTTAATGACCCTCTCTCCTTTTTAATGGTTTTGATGTTCCACTAATCAAACTATCTTTTCTTCTGTGTTTCTGCTGTCCGTTAGCTGCTCCTGGTAATGTAGCTTCTGTTTCATAGCCCCAAAGATTTGTAATAAAATCTAGCTAAAAACATTAACTCAGATGTGGAAATAACTTTCAGTGATACACTGTCAAGATGCTCAAGAAGGCTAGACTTTGCTTTATGAAGCTGAAAAAAAGATGCAAATTTAATTCTAATAACTACAGGACTAATGGAACAACACCTTTCGATTATTTTTGTCTATTTTGTTAGGGTTTTATACATAATATATGATATAGCAAATTAATGCACATTCCAATAAAGAACGTTATATTTGTTTTTGCTTCAGTCTTAAACAGAAGTATTTAGCCCTGGGCTCTTAATTTATTAGTAAAGCTTCTAGTTCCTTTATAACTGGAGAAAAATATGTGTTGTGGTAAGGCATCACATCATCCTCACCCCCTTTTTCATATCCTAGATCTGTCCATGTTAACCACTGAAGTGAATTGTTTCCTTTGAGCTTATTCCTGATAGTTTTCCACTGACAGACAGGAAGCTATTAGTTCTTTGAATATTTTGATTGTGCTCAAAAATCAGAGCGCCGGTGTTCACTGCAGTTTTGTTTGGCTATCTTCCGTTCCTACTTCAGAAGTGACCCTTAGGGGTGATTATAACCTACGACCCTTGGAGCCAAAGAAAGGATTCTTTGGTAGTCTAGCATCTATTATCTATCACACGGGTGGGCAAAATGTGGCCTGCGGGCTGGATGCAGCCCACCAGGCCATTCTATCTGGCCCATGGGGCCACTAAAAAATTTAGAAAATTAATATTTATCTGCCCCGGCTGCCTGTCATGCGGCCCTCGATGGCTCGCCAAAAGTCAGTAATCGGCCCTCCACCCGAAATAATTGCCTGCCCCTGATCTATTAGAAATTGAAAATTTTCTGCCCATAATGGAGTTTTACTTTGGCATCCTAGTGGCATGTGTTGTTTTAATTTGTAAGCAAATATGGGTTAAATATTTTTGGTGAAGATGATTTTTCAATGTCTAAGGATGTTTTCCTTTTGACCACATTTCTCTCTAAACTTATGATCTTCATGAAGCATAATGCATGTGTGTGCTAAACAAACAATGCTACATCTGGATCCCATGAATCTAGTAAATTCTCTGTTTTTTACTGATTTCTTTTTGCCAGTCCATGAGAGTGTCCTTGATCTAACAAATTAGGAAAATCACCAAAATAAGTCATTTGTGAATTGTGGGCCATTATCTGTTATTAGTTCATCTGGATTCCCATGGCAAGCAGTCATGATCTACAATGTGCTATTACATTGTTATTCAATGTGTTTTGCAACAAGTTTTAAAAAATCCTTTAATAATTCATTTTGGCTTTTTGTATTTATTTCAGTTCTTACTTGGATACCCTATATTTGATGATAGCATTTGTCTAACCATAGAAGGATATTTAACCTCTTTTCTTGCACTTCAAAATTCCCAAATGGATATGACTACATCTTATGTGGTGGTACTGTGAAATAGTGTCCTTTGGACAGAATTGCATCACACACAGAAATTTCATCCTTGTAGTGTCATTAACTTTATAACATGGGAGCTGCAAGGGTTTTCCATTTGCTAGAATCCAACCCTCAAGTTTTGCAAAAGGTGGTCATTTTGTGCTTCTCATTTGAGATAAAATCTGACCATTTTGGAAATGGGTAGCACGTAAATTATATTTACTTCAAGCTCCTCTTCTTGCGGCTTCTTGCTTTATCTTTGTATAAGGATTCTTCAAAGCCTGCGTGCCATTAGACGCTTCAGACTTGTCCTAAAGTTCAATACTTTTTCATTAACATTTTCTGAAATTTAGATGGAGATGGTTTGTGTCATGTGGCTTCCAATTGTATCTGCTGCATCTGATATCTGCCCATGATAGTATTACTAAAATATTTTCCTCAGAACACACACACACCTTGCCAGCATTTCCTTTCCAATCTGAGTGCGATCCTGTTGTGTTTTCAGTGTTATGAAAGTATATGACATAAGGTGATAACTTTGCAGATAGCTCAAGCCACATGAATTTTCATTGACTGAGAACTTTGGCTCTTTGTTAATAAGCATATCAGTTCTGCTGCTTCTCTGATGACTTTTTAAACATTTTCAAAGTTTTTTCTCCCATTCATCATGCCATTCCACAACATCCTCAACCAACATTCTGAGATTACATACTTGTAATATTAAGCATGAATTTGCATCAATATTTTAATATCCCCATGAATCTATGTGATACTCCTTGTTCTGTAAATTTTAATATTGCAGAATTACCTCCACCTTCCTTGCCTATAATTGAAATCTTTGGTTACTTAGTATGTGTCTTTTATAACTGAATTAACTCAGTCCATTCAGGCATCTCCTTCTGCTCAACTTGAGAATCTTTTCTTGTTATGCTGAAAAACATTTTGCCATGTCTTGTTCTGGCACTCATCATTTTTACCCTTGTTCAAAGGTTGGCAACAATTACTTCCATTCCATGCAATCTTCAAAGATCTGAGTGGATGGTGGGTGAAATCATGCTCTATCAAAGTCACTGGCAAACTTGGTGTTTTCATACCCAACAGATACTGAGACTATCCTACAAGGAAGTTGTTTACCATACATCTGCCATGATAAGTTGGAGTGCTTTGTAGGTGTAGTGTTTTACACTTAATATGTTGACTTTGACATGGCATCTTCAGAGTTCTCAGGAGGTAGTGCTCATGTCAAGTGGCCATACTCAGATCTATCTGTGTTCTTAAGTTGTTTGGTTTTATTAAAGTGGCCATCCTGATAATTCACTTAGTTGTCATTTGTTCATGCAATGCCATCACATGTAAACATCAGGTCAGGTTCCACTTTTACTTTATGTTTCAGCACTAATGAGATGCTATACGGTTTGTTGGAGCACTGAGATTTATAGCAGGTTGAACTCTTACATCATGATTATATCCCATTACCTTCAGTATCTCATGAAGGTATGTTAGAATACCATGTATTCTGGCTGGTAGACAACTTAGAAATTCATTTTGATCATCAGCATGTACAGCTTACCCAGTCATTCAAGAGCTTTCCTCTTTCAGTGTTTCAGACTCAACTGAATGGCAGCCCTTACATAGATATGCAAATACCAGCTAACTTTGTGCTTACAATATAAAATAAGCTTGGTTTATTATTTTCACACAAGACAACGTGCTTATTTTTATGCAGGTTCTGATTTCATTGCACCCTATTTTGAAAGGCGCTTTTTGTTCAGCTGTTTCCAGGGTCAAAAGCCATAGGCTGCAGAGCTTTTCTTTAAATGAATTAAGAGATTCAACAAAACATCTTATATCATCATCATTGTGACTTTGTCCTTCAGATGCAGATTTATGCTTTTTGCTTTTCTACTTGTATAATTTGGATGGAGAATGCCACACTTCTGGAAAAGTCTTTTTTATTGCATCCGTAACACAGCATCTCTTGTAGCAGGTGTGTTATCTCCATGTTTTATCCAAACACATCTGGTCTCTACCATTTGTTTATCCTTTATTCTGTCCTATACCTTGCTCTTTAAATTAGATGCAGTTCTGTTTTTCCACTGTTTGCTAATACTTTCAATGGAGAAACAGAGATGCCACTAGCCTTGCAATTTTTCCATATTCTTTGCAAAATCTACTTCTTTTCATAACCTTGCTTTGAACCAGGTATACATTTTACCACAAATAACTGAGTTTCTAATTAATCTATTGGCAAATTATCCCAGCTACTCAAAGGTTCCATGGTCATGTGATTCAGTTTTATTATAAGTGTCTGTAATAAGATGATCTGCAGTCTCACCTGGCGGCAAATTTCTTGTCTTTGCCAAATGAAAGTCCTATCTGAAATATGGGGTTCTGGATATGCTTAAGTGATCTTAACGAGGAGTTTGAAGCCACTTCTTCTGTGTTTTAGAAGGTACTATAGTCCTCCTGTGGTTGTTTGTCTGCCACATGTAGCACTGTAATGGATTGCTTTCAGTTTGATTTTTCTATACTAGCACTTGCTTCCAGAAAAAACTTAGGAATAATTTGATCGCTTCTTCCAGTGATCTGTTAGTCAGAAGGATTCTGGTTTCACTGCTTCCATTTTCGCCATAAATTTAGTTTCCTTCTGATACTACATCAGAGAGCTGTTATGAGACTGATTTTTTTTTTCCTGCCTGGCCTATTCACATGACATGGGTCAGGGCTACAAAAGCTTTATATCCTTTTCACGTACCAGAGGTCAATAACCACTCTCTGCAATGGTTGCTGTTACAGTGGAGATAAGCAGAAAAGGAGGATGTGTGAAGGAAAAGAAAGTTAAAGACCAGCATGCAGGTTGCCAGCACAATTCTGTGTTTTATTCTAGATATGCAAAGCAGGGGTGTCTATTAAAGAAAAAAACAACCACTTATAATGTATGAGATGCTGCTCACATCTGCTTCTATATTCTGATCTGGGGGAAAAACAACTCTTCAGAAGCTTCTCTTGTTCCTTATGCTCTTCAAAAGAATTTGTTTTACAGGTTTTATGACTACCCTAAATTTGGGGGTTAGTAAATCCCTTCAACAAATTGTTTGATTAGAATCCCAGTCAGATAAAGGGATTAAGTGACCAACCACTTCTAAACAGAATAGCTTTCTCTTGCCCAAAACATGTGCATATTTGGTTTTCCTCACTTGCAAGGCTTTGGGGCGAACATACAGTACTGATTTATGTAATACTCTTTTTCTGTGTATGTATATCAGTGCCAACCAGCTTCTAAAAATTCACTGTTGCTTTTGGGAGCTCACTGATCAGGATGACCCTGAGGGAAGTAAATCACATTGGAAATAGGACCTTCAGAATAAACTGGATTATATACAAGAGGGAGAGTGCACCATCGCTTGTCAGTTTTGGTGGGTTATATATCAGCACTGTCTTGTGTATATCTGTTCTATTTTTTCACCTTGCACATGTGTATCCTCCTTTAGCTCACAGATAGAGGCTTTCCTTTAAAGAGACAAAGGTTATGGATTCTATTTTCTCTGTGCTGTGCATACATGCAATTAGATGCCAGCCACAGCGTCTGTATGTATGCAGCCTAGACTGTTACCAGCTGTCAAGTCATTTGTGTTTGGAATTTAACTTACTTTGAAAGTAGCATATGATGGTGCATATGATAGAGCCTTTATTCCACTTGACTGTGGGGCTCCCATCTCAACAAAAATAATCATTTTACTGCTGAATAATTTAACAAACAAAAATGTAATGATTTAGTGTAGCAAGCCTGTGGCAAAGCTCTCTGATTGAAATCTCCTAGGAAGATATAAAGTACCTTGATAACAGTTGCCAAGAGTCAGAAAAGAGAAAAAAAGAGATGAGATAAAACTTGGTAAAGTTCACCTGTAGAGTATAAGGGCTAATAGGCTGGTAGGGATTTCTGTTCTTGCAATTTTTTGTGTTTGTTGTGGTCTTGACCCATATTCATTCTCTTTACATTTTTATAGTGGACAAATCAGTAATTGCTATAAGGTTAAATTGCTTTTCATTAGGACATTGGAGGGCCAAAGGAGAAAGTTGTGGACATATTGAAAAAAAAAAAATATATATATATATATAATTTAGGAACATTTATACAAAATTGTTTAATCCATTGCTGAGGACTGACAGATAATGCATACAGAGCTGTATCATTTAAACAGAAATACAGCTGGAATCAGAAAATTGAAGTCTGGCATAACTATAATTTTCACTGAGAAGGGTGCCTTTCCTCAGCTTAGTTTGAGAAAGATGGGAGTATCAGAAAACTGCAGGCTAGGCAGGCTTATTCCAAGTGTTCGGCATGCTGTGAGATGGCTTGCATATATTTATAGCTTAAAAAGTGTTCATGTAATGACATCCTTGGAAGGTCACATCCCTAACTTCTATAGGCTACAAGAGGGAGGTGGATCATCACTTTGTATTTGCATGGGTCATAACCATTTGGAAAGGCCTGTGTAACAGGCATCAGTTTGACTTTACCTATAACCTCCTCCTGCCCTTTTATTTGGCCCCATTAATTTTGATTTTTTTTTCTTAGGTCATATTTAAATTTTAAAAATAATCTAAGACCTTAAAGGGACACAGGCAGCTTGAATTGATTTAAGTCCCTGGACTGGCTGAAGCTGTTTAAGATTACCAGAAGTCATAGTTTCCTTAGAATGTGTCCCGCAGTTTAAAGTATAGTTAGAAAAGACAAAAAAGTTCCTGGTGACTTGGCTGGGATACTTGTGGCAGGTTTCCCTCCTATCTTGGGACAGCTATATGAGCTCCAGGAATAGTTACATGCCCCTCAAGCCTTTAATACAATGTTCTCCCTTCTCTGGAGGTTTAATTCATTCAAAGTAACTAGCTGCTCCTCAAAAGACTTCCACTTTTAGATTCAGGGTTTTACAGCCCTCCTTCTAAGGCTGTGCACCTCAGATCTTGGCATTGCCAGCTTGTAAGCTATACCCTCAAGCCTGAAGTTTTCCCAGCCTTCTCTGGGCTGTCCTTCTGGTCATATCCCTCTTAGCTTGTAAATGCTTCTCTTTGGAGTCCTTCACAGCCCTGCTGTGTCTCCTGTCCTGGCCTCCCCAAGCCTATAAACCATTCATCCACTTCAGAGCTTTAATAACTTTCTTTCATGGCTTGTGTTCTGGCCAGGTTCTTCCTCTTGAGCAGCTGTTCTCTCAGAGTGGGCTGGGACCTTCTTTTGAGTCATGCCCCAGTCATCTAAACACTCCTGTAATCCTCACCAGGTTAGTCTCATAACCCCAAATGCATGTCTGGGCCACCAGGGAAAGAGGAGGTCTTGTCCTACCCACTCCACAAGGATCATAGTCCTGAGCTCTTAAAGGAACAGTGGCCTGGGTTTCCCCCCTACCTTCTTCTTTTCAGACATGCAGTGTTCCTGTATCAAACCCTGCAACCCCAGGGACTGGCACAGGGAGCTGGCAAGAAAAGTTCCCACTTTATATAGGGGATGTTAGGAATTAGGGTCACAAGTCAATGAGCTAAGGAGAGGGGGTCAAACATAGGCAAATAAATATTAACATTAAGGTACATGCACTTTGGATGTGGATAACAGGAAGTAAACAGTGACAGTGTGGTGAAATCACCCAGGAACAGGTAACCAGTAGAAAACACTAACACCTGAGAACATTAAACCCTCCCACAACTCCAGAGGGCTCCAAACCAGTCACTGGTCCCATGAAATGCTTAATTGCCATCTTCCCAGGCTCCACGTCTGAGCCCCACTGCTGCAGCTCACAGTCCTAGCTCTGCTGCTCCTTTTGACTCTCTGGCTACACATCTCCCTCTCTGCTGCATGACCTGTGCTCTGATGCTGCTCCTTCTGCTTCCTCCTCCCTCCTGCCACCTTCTAGGAGTTGTAGTGCATGTTGCTGTTCATTCCTCCAGTCCCCTGGAGGCTTCTGGGAGTTGCAGTTTATACTACAGTTTCTTCTTCCAGTCCCCTCAAGTCTTCTGGGCATTGTAGTTCATGTTACAACTTTACAGTACATGACATTCAACATCACAGTACATTACATTCTTCTCTAAGTGACTACTTCGGGGGTGGGGGGGCTCCCAGCCTTCATCAGCCTTCCTTGAGCACATGGAATGGGTAGCTGGCCTCACAAATTACCTCCCATGGTTTTAGAAGATCAGTACCCCTTTAACATTTACTATAAGATTTTTTTAATCCATACTCTAGTTTAAAGTGCATCTGTGTACAAGAATGGAAAAGTATATTCAGTCAGCTTCTGGCCTTGAAGTGCTTGTTGGCCAGTTGGTCCTTTGTAGCTGTTGAGTGGGAACCTATTTTATCTTTTTCACCCTAACAAAAAGATTACATAGATACCCTGCTCCTCCATTAAGACGCTTCCTAAGCTTTCTAGTGTCAATGCAAGAAAAGTGGCTCAGTCTTAAGTTCTGAGTCCTTCACTATCCAGCTTCACTGTTGTATTTAACACTTCTCTGGCATCTATTAATTAATATTGGCTCCCATTTTAAAAAGGAAGCAGCAACCTCTTTGAAAACAGAATGTGAATGATGACTGCCTGATCTCACTGCAGTATTTTCTATAAGCTGCTGGGCATCCTCCACTGAAATGCTGTGTGGTAGCCTCTCAGTCATGCTGCTCAAGAGGGATCATAACACATTTCTTTGCACTTCCTGCAGGATCAGTTCTCATGCGGGGGCCTGTGTTCTCTTTCTCACAGAAACATGCTGTTTCCACTAAATGTTTTTCTACAGTATATCAGAAATGTAGCCTACCCTTTATGCCAATAGCAGACCTAGCACTTTAAAGTGGGGACCTAAGAGTTTATGTCTGCCTGGAAACTGGTGGGAGGGAAGAGAGGAAATAAAGCAGGTTTTTTAGGCCAATGCCGGTGGGGGGACTTAGTGTTTTATACCAGAAGAGATGGATCAGTAGCAGCAGAATCCAGTGTCCGTTTCTTAGCATTCGATCTCCATGGAAACATTGTCAGCTGACTCAAAAGCTAGACTTCAAATATTTTCTTCCTGTGGCTCATCTCTGCCACTCCCAGACATGCACTCACACCCTAGAGAAAAAAGACCAGTGCAAACAGTTCTGGCAACTTTGTACTGGATCACAAAAGAACACTGGCACTTGGGAGAAGCATGAAGCCTTTTCTGTGGTACAGAGATTTGACAGACTGGAGCACAAGACACTAAGTAGTGTGTATGTCTAGCTAGACAATGCACTGTTTTTCATTTTGCAGTTGGCTATAGATGCATTTGTTTGAGCCTGCCCTATTTTCCATGGAGAAGTCAGTTCATCCTGATCCTGCACCAAAAGGCATTTTCATACCATCGGGACAAGGGACACAAGGTTGACGTGATTTACTTAGACATCAGTAAAGCCTTTGATTCTGTTTCCCATGGGATTCCCCCAAACAAACTGGAGGGTGCTGGCCTGGACCAGTCTACAGTGAGGTGGGTGGACAATTGGCTTAGAGACTGCTCCCAGAAGGTGGTAATTGATGGGATGGCCTCATCCTGGAGGGCCGTCTCCAGTGGGAGGCGGTCCCAGGGATCAGTGCTTGGACCCATGCTCTTTAATATATTCATTAATGACTTGGATGGGGGAGTGGAGAGCTCAGTGATTACGTTTGCAGACAATACCAAGCTGTGAGGAAACGTGGGCATACTGGAGGATAGGGTCAGGATCCAGGGTGACTTTGAGAGACTGGAATCATGGGTGGAACATAATTGGATGAGGTTTAACAGGGAGAAGTGCAAGGTCCTTCACCTGGGTAAGAAGAACCCTCACCACAAATACACGATAGGTGGTGGGCCACTGGCTGGCACAGCATCTGAACGAAACCTGGGGGTTACAATCGACTGGAAGATTAATATGAGCCATTAGTGTGATGAGGTTGCCAGGAAAGCAAATAAAACTCTGGTGTGCATCAGCTGCTGTGTGGCCAATAGATCCAGGGAGGTATTCCTCCCTCTCTGTTCAGCTGGAGTACTGTGCCCATTTCTGGACACCACACTTCAAGAAGGACATGGATAAGCTTGACAGGATACAAAGAAGGGTCACCTGTATGGTCACGGGCATGGAGGATAGGCCCTATGAGGAGAGACTCCGGGAAATGGGCCTGTTCAGTCTGAGTAAGAGAAGGCTGAGGGGTGACTTGATAGCTGCCTACAAGTACATCAGAGGTGAACACCAGGATCTAGGGGAGCAACTCTTCAGGAAGGCACCTCTGGTGGGGACAAGGACCAATGGGCATAAGCTAATAGAGGGTAAATTCAGGGTGGACATAAGAAAGAACTTTCTCTCTGTAAGGGTCACCAGAATCTGGAACACACTCCCAGCAGAGGTTGTGCAGTCACCCTCCTTGGAGGTGTTCAAGATGAGGCTGGACAGGTACCTTGTTGAGCTCATCTGAGCCTAATAACTTCCTACCCATGGCAGAGGATTGGACTTGATGATCTTACAGGTCCCTTCTGGTACTGTGATTCTGTGATTTTATTCATTCTACCCTTGCTTGTTTGTTTGCTTTCAGAGGAGGCCAAAAAACAATATTGGTTTCTAATTTTCCACTTTCAAATACTGCAGGCACTGGGAAAGATGTGGAACCAACATACCCAGTGCTTTGGGGAAATGAGAAAGTAGGTAATGTTTTGAGCTGCTCAAAATTTGAGCCTAGCTTTTGGTTCTGGAAAGAGTCCTGTGTAGCTACCTTCTGCTGAGAAGACAGTATTTTTGTTGGGGATTTGACAAGAAGTGAATTGAGGTATAAACCAAAGGAATGGGAAAGACTCAGAAAGGAACACAAAGAACTCTCCCATCCACAACACTGAGAAACAAGCTACATCATATTTTAAAATTCCATAGTTGTTCCTTCCCTTTGATAATGTCACCAACTTTTTGATCTGCTGCTGGCATCTGAATTTCAAGGGCATCATACTTCAAGGCCAGAGAAAGATGGTCAAACAGAACTTGCATTTATTTGAATTATTTATCCAGTCCTTTCAAATGCTTGTTATCAAACTGGGGTAAGGCAGTGCATGGGTAATGGAAGTCAGTATGTGGCTGGCAGTACTGACAAGGTAAAAACAGGTCTATATGGTAAGAGAAAGAGAACTGAATTTGTATGGGTAATGGGGCTTGTTGTGATATACAGAGATTGAAACAAGGCTCAGACCTATCTCCCCCAACTCCCTTACAAAGTTTGACTTGGCTCTTCTCTGTGGACATGTGGAAGTTAGTCCTGTATAAGGTACTTGTATGGGGCTCAAAAGATATTGTGAAAAGGTGAAAGTTGTAGTCCCTATGCCATGAAGAAAGAATTTCTTGTAACCCTGCTCAGCACCCTCAGCCCTTTAATAGGCAGCAGAGTCCAGAGTGGTGCTGTTTGCTGCTCTGTTCATGTGAAATGTACAGTTTTTGTGGGTTTGCCTTGCCATTTTTAGGCTTTATGTACAAGACAATTAAATGTTCTCTCTCAGGATAGTCACAAAATGATTAAATTTCTAACTGGATGGCTTGGGAGAATGGTAAAGGGATTCAAACCTTTTGCATCAAGGGCTCCCAGTTCTCCTTCAATCCAAATCAGAGAGTGACGGAAAGTCATTATAACCAGACATCTGTTTGGTTGCCTGCGTGAAATGAGTCAGTGGGTCTCAGTCCAGTTTCTAATGGGCAGATGTCCAAATCATACAACAAACACCACCCTGCATGGCACCAGATGGCCTGTTTGATGGCATCTACAGTAGAGAGAATACAGATTGAATGGACATGGGGATAACTCTACCTTCTCATCCTAGAAGTGGTCCCCTTAGAGTATGTTAAAGGTGTATTGGCAGGACAGAATGGATGAAGCCTGCACTGCAGCTGTTTATGCTGCTTCTCTTCTTTAAATACAGAGAGGCCTTCCACCTCTGAGGCTGTCAGCATGACCACTTTCACTATTTCGGTATTCACTTTAAAAGAAAACCTAGTCAGACTTCCAGATAGGACTCTCATTTTCAGATTAGAATGGTCCTGTTAAATCCATCATGGCACAGGAAAGAATTAATGGGGCTGCTAAGATCAAATGGAAAAGGTGCTGCAAGTCCCTTTACTGCTGTGGATGCAGCTCTGTGACAAGTCAAATCCTTTCTGTGATAATGATCAAATTAAACCAAGGTCTGTAATGGAGGTGCCTGCCAAGAATGTAGTGTGGCACCAATCACGCAGCCTGGTTAGATTGCAGTTCTGAGATATAATGGAACGGCAGCCTCGTGACTGATACCCGGGGGTGGAAGCAATAAATAGCATCAGGCAACAATGACAGGATGGTTTCAAGTAGTTACTGGCAGAGGCACAATGAGGTACTTCGGCACACTGGGCAGAACGGATGGGGTGGTGGGGATGGTTGCTGGAGAGCAGCAGCAGTGAGGTATTACCTGCTATGGCTAGGACTCCCCTCCCTCACTCAGCGCTGCTGCTGCTGCAGTGCTGGGATGGGCTCTGGCTGCTGCAGCTGGAGGGTGGTCCAGCTGCAGCAGCCCCTGGCATCACCAGTCTGGTGCCTCCCTCTAAATCCACAGCTGGGGCTACTGCCCCTCCCAGTAGATATGTCACTGGTCACCGGGTTCAGTACTACATAGAACAAAATAAAACCCACCTACAATTCCTTCCCATATTCCCATCTGAATAGTCTGGGCAGTCAGGCAAGCAGAGATAGAATTAATACACAGTCATTCCACCAAGGAGTTGTTTAATTCTGACCCTAACCACCACAACATATATTGCCAGCACACCAGTAGAATACTAATTAGCACCCTACTGCAACCGTTGGTGAAATTTTGGCCACGTGTGGGTAGGTGGTTGCAAGGCCATGGGATGTCATTTTGGCCTAAAGGTCATTGTGTTACTGTTGGGCTGTCTTGGAGTGAGGTGATTACCTTGCTCACAGTTATCAAAGTGCTGTTTAGTCCATGAATTGCTCCCAGGCTTTGAGCAGCTCCTAGTTTTCAGTAGCTTATCAAAAGTGTTGTCCCTGCCTTGTGCACAAAAATACAAGGTTGTGAAGAATACATATTTATGGTATTGTACATATGCATGGGCAGGTCCAGGATATTTAAAAAGGGTATATGGGAGTTGTGACTGGTACCACAGGGGTGGTGGCAACTCCACTGGCAGCCTCCTAACCCCCACTGGAGTGGGCAGACCACACCATGGGGACTTTTTTGTAGTTCGCAAATCAGATAAGAATATCTCCCCACAACCCTTGGCACCCCTAATTACTCTTCTGTGCTCAGAAGTACCTCCCCTCCTCTCTTCTTTGTGTTTGTGCCAGAGGAGCAAGTAATACATACATGGGGCCAGCCCCCATCCTGGTGTAATGTGACCACTAGCTCCATGTGATACCCTGTTTTCCTGAGACTGAGGCCCTGGCCCAGCAGGGCATGCAGTTATCATGCAGGATACACACTTCTCTGGTGCAATACTCCACTACAGCTTGTACAGTTAGACATCAGCACACAGGCCCTGCTGCTGGAATAATACACACAAGGATGCACAGTTATGGGGTTTTGCTGTGGATGCCTCTGGTGCGTTGTTAAACATGAGGCCAAAGGCCAAATGAAGGCAGCACCCAGGCTGTGGATATGTGACACCATAATAACATTACTACGCTCCCTGCTGTTTACTGTGGTTCTTAGTTTTAAAAAAGTGTATTCAGTTCCAACCCAGGTGGGTTTATGGTCTCATAATGACACGGCATGGTGTCTTCGCCAGCCAATCAGACTGCTTCTTCCATCCGAGTCTTTTTATAAGAGCAAATTTAAAGTAAACCCTTTGCTATTCTGCAACCTGCCTGTTAGCTGATGATGATGCGACGGTGTATAATTAAACAATAATTTATATTCTGTGCAAGTATGCACAGAGCAATAAAATGCTCTTGAGAGCCGTGTGCTGCTGAGGCGTTTAATCCATGCACAGAAGGAGTTTACTGCAAAGCTGCTCCCTCAGAAAGGAGTTTGTCATCATTGAGCTGGGATAGAATTTAGTTTTATTCTTTAATAATTTCATATGATTGTGATATAATTTAACTAGTTAATGGAACATTCTCTGTTCCAGAAGCTGGGCACATTTAATTTGTTTGTTTGCTTCCTGTCCCTTGAAAACAATAAAAGCAAGTAGGATAAAGAAATGCTGAAAATGATGGAGATTCTCTTGTGATATGGGCTTTTAAATACGGCTCTGTAATAAAAAACATATGATGACAAGTAAACAACTAGCATGCCATCCAAAGGAATTAGTAGCCACAAATAACCACAACTAAGAACAATTGGGTACAAACCCACAAAAAACACTTAAAAACAGAACTCATATTTCACTGAAAATTGCTGTTGCAAAAGGGACACTATCATCTTACAGTTCATCCCTCTGTTTCATTTCTTACTTTCCAAGTAACACGTAACATTTCTCTAAATGCAAGGGATCACAGGAAAAAAATCCCCTCTGCTTTTTCAGTTTGTATATTTTGTACCTTTTACAGTACTGCCAGTGGGTTGTTTTCACTGTTAGGCGCTGTGTGTATCTTTCAATCGGACATAAAAGAGATGGTTTTTAAAACAGGAGAATATTCTGATTGTAGAGCCACAAAAATTGGGAGAGGGTCTCAGAGGCAAGTGTAGTACTGGAACCTGATTTTAACTTATTTTTTTTAGCGTTAACTAGATTGGTCTAATGGATGCTCTCCCTTTAAGGTGACAGAACCAAGCTAAATAATATTTTGGCTTTTCATTTTTACCGATGGTCTCAGCTTACAAGTAATAATTTTCCAGTGAGTGGAAAAGGAATTGCCTGCTTAGGCCTCACACAGCGGGTGCAGTACACAGTAATGAGGCATGACTGGGGCCACAAAACCAAACTGGCTCTCAGAGAAACACCTGAGACTATAAAACCAGCTTCTTGGTAATGAGAATGCAGGCAGGCACTTAAGAAGGCAAACCTTCACTTGCAGTGTTTTTATTAAGGGCTGGTGGTTCTTGCTCATTAATGCCCTTGTAAAATTTTTCCAGGTTTACTAATACTGGGAGCTAAGATGGCAATTATGGGATACATAGCTACTAAAATAGCATTGCAACAAGATGATTTAGGACAGAACTGGTGTGAGGGAAACCATGCCAAACCAACTTCATTTCCTTCTTTGACAGGATAACTAGTGTGGTGGATGAGGGGAATGTGGTCAACATAGTACACCTGGACTTTTGACATAGTCCCACGTGCCATAAGCAAGCTGGAGAAGTGCAGGCTAGATGCAATTCCCATTAAGTGGATATGTAATTGGTGAAATAACCACAAGCAGAGAATAACTATTAGTGGATCAATGTCAGATTGGCAGGAGGTCTCAAGTTGGGTTTCATGGGTCTGTACTGGGTTCATTGCTGTTTAACATTTAGATTAATGATCTGGATGCAGAGATAGAGATTATAAGAAACATATTTGCAGGCAAACTAAAACAGAAAGGGATTGTGATTCTTTGGGAGGGATTGCGAATCCTTTGAAAAATAGGATTGAAATTCAAAAGGACCTTTATTAATCTGAGAACTGGGCTAGAAACCACCACATGAAATTCCACATAGACAAAGGTAGGGTAGTGTACATAGGAAGGAAAATCCAAATGTACAAATGTAGAACAGGGGGTAACAGGGATGGCAGTAGTGCTGCAAAAAAGTGGTTATGGCAGTCACACACTTGATAGTAGTAGTTAGCAGTACGATCCTGTCACCAAAAAAAGCAAATGCAATTTGGGTTGCTTAATTTAGCAATGTATATAAGATATAGGTAGTGATAGTAACACTCTACTCAGTGGTAAGTAGACCTTAGCTGGAAGGCTCCCTCCCGTTTTGGGCACCATTTTGAGACTTGAGAAACTGGAGAGGATTCCAAAGATGATAAAGGGATTGAAGTGGAAGTCATTCAAGGAACTAGGTATGCTTCATTTGGAGAGAAAAGAGATTGAGGAGGGAACATGATAGTAGTTTTTAGGTTGCCTAAAAGAAGATTTAAAAACACAGATCTCCTTCACTATAGACAGCAGAGCAAATGCTACTGAGTTTAAAATGCAAGAGAGCAGATGTAGAGTAAATCCCAGGACAACTTCCTAACTGTCTGTGCAGTAGCATAATGGCACAAACTGCCTTAGGAGGCTGTGAAACCTCCTTCCTTGAAGGTTTTCAAGAAGAGACTGAACAGGCATCTATCTGAGATGGCTTAGGAACAGCAAATCCTATCCCCATGCAATGAATTGGGCTAGATCACCGGTTCCCAATCTGTGGTACGGGTACCATCTGTGGTACGCAGACAACTGTCAGCGGTATGTGTTCACAGATTTATTATAATTACTTTACATGTCAAAAATTTGCTGGTGGTACTTGAGGTTGTATCATTTTAAATCTGTCAGAGTTTGGGAACCACTGGACTAGATGATCTTTGAGGCCCCTTTCAACCTTACAAGTCTTTCATAAAATCCCTTGAGCCTCATCAGCATAAGTAAATTTCTTGTGCTTAGATCAGCTGAGTATGACCAACTGCCTTGCAAACAGTTCTCTAGTGTAAACAAGGCCTTAAAAGATTTCTGTTTCTGAGCTTGCTGATTCATGCCATTAGTATTCATAGCCTCCTTGGCCACTAAGAAGAATAGGGTTTTTTTGGTGCAGGGTCTGGATTATGAAACCGCACTATAGAATGATAATTAAAAAAAAAAAGAACACTTCATACCTACATAGCCTTACAATCCTGCTTAATATGTAACTACATAGCCCTACCACCCTGTTTAATACTATCATGCTTAAAAATGGTGGTACCTAACTCAGCCCACTCCTAAGGTGGTTTCACAACAACCATGTTCACAGCTCACCTGAGGATCTTCTCTGCAGCTCTGGCCAGGCTAAACAGCCTAAAGATGTACCAAGGTGGGCATCCCAGGTGCTGTCATTAGCTACAAGACACAAGCTTCTAGTGACCATGACTAAGATGAAGAGTCCCATTGTGCTAGTCATTGTCTATAACAAAAAGATGGCAACTGCCTTAAATAGCATATAATCTAAATAAAAGAGACCATAAGCAGATAAAAAGAAACAAGCAGGAGGTACACCAGGTAATGGTCAGGTTGTTACAATTAACTTGTCACTGGGGTTTAACCTCTTCACATCAGCAGGACAGCTATTTCCAAGATGAAATCAGAGGAAGTGAAGCTATTTAATCAGGAGTGGTGATTAGATTTCCAACACAGCAGTTTCTGTGGTGTATACATGACCTTACCTGAAACTTATTCTCTCGCCTAACTGAAGCATTTTGCAGCAGAATGTGAATCTCCTTTATTATAAACCATTGCTATGGCTTTATTGATGTTTCATGTATAAAAAGTATATCCCAGTTTGGATTTCTCTGTCCTCAACAAACTGAATTTAGTATGTTGCTCTGCCATCCCCTACTGGAGGAGTCAGTGTTTCTCTCCCTAACCCTGCTCAGATACCAGCACATCCCTCGTGGATTGTTATTACTGCCTGTCATTCATATTCTGCCTGTCAAGTCCATGGGGAGGAAAGCTAAACCTCAGCCCATCTGTATTCAGTTCTGATTATCCCAGAGCTGCAGAAAATATTTTTGACAAACAAATAACAATTCTATATTGCCACTGCTGTCCTGGGACACTGGCTCATTAGCAAATGTGGAAGGGAAGTACATGACTGATTTGCAAGGACCCATTGGTGAAATTCTTTAGGATTTCATTTTTTATGGGGCAGCATGGGTTTCAGTGAGCTGCTCATGAAATGTAACCACTTCAGAGACCCTGAAGTGCAATTTCTGTTCAGCAAGATAGTAGTATGGGCAACAGTACATAAGCTTTCTCACACCATCCCACAGATATGTCTAACCTCAACTTAGAAAGATCACTTCAGTCTCTGTGCCCATTCAGACCTTGAGCCTCCTGCTGACTGCCACCAATTGTGCCAGTTGGGAGGATGGTATTTTGTGCTATGGCCATCATGTCACTCTGTCTAGGTTTGCAATCCCCAGCGCATTCTGTTCAGACCACCATGTAGCTGTGAGATGGTAACAGCCTTACCAGCAGCCCTGGTCCTTCTCATGGTGAGGGGCCAGATTAACAGGACGTGGGGGTGCTTCCTACTTCTTCCAGCTGAATGCAAACAATATGTGGGATTTGCATAACACACAGGAAGGTTTTCCTAGTTTGTATGAGGTGATTTTTTTTCATGTGTGTAATTGACAGTCATAAATAGTGAGATCATACTGGGGGTGTTGGTAGATTTGTGTCTTAAATATTTATAGGAGATACCACCCCAAAAAGGTAGAGAAGAGCTATGGCTGGGAACATGGCATGAGCAAATCCCTGTGCATGCTACTCCTAATTTATCAGCTTGGTTAAAATCCAGACTCAAGGCTGGGGGATGGGATCAGCATTTCTTAAAGTAGTTCCACATTTGAGATTGGTATTCTTCTCCATCTTTGTAACTTTCATCTCATTATTGATTATTTGTGGTAGACAGCCCCAGCCAAAATCAGAGCCATAGATTCAGCCTGGGCACCCTATCAAGACAGAGTAAGCAGCTGGCCTTCCCTGGAGCAGCTTTTATTCATGGTGCACAAGGCAAAGTGTAGGAGAAAGGGAGTACATGAAGCCTGAAGTTACTTCCTTCCCTTTGGTATTGAGCAAACACAGCTTCAGTTTAGCCAACAGGTTTCCCTCCTACCTCCCCTCACAGTCTTATGTTTCTAATGGAGCTGAAACAATCGCATTCTTTTTAGCAAAGGACACTTAAGCCATTTTCTAACCACTGCCTGTTGAGCTTGACTTACAGCACAGCAGCACTGCTAGACTTCTCTCTCATCTCATGATATAAAAGCTATAGTGGCCCGTCACACAGGGACTATTGGATTCTTTCCCACACAACCTCATGTTACCAGGATAATCCATTCAGCAGAGCAGGACTGGGAGGAGGGCTGAGATTTCAAATCAGACAAGTGCTTTGATTTCAGAGACAAGAGGGAGGGAGTCATCCTGCTGACTTCTGAGAGGGAAGCCTTCTACTCCTACAGCATCTTCTGCTGTTGATTTTGCAATGACATGAGATTACCCTAAGGAGGATCCCAGATTGTGGGGCCTCACTGTAAAATGTTTGCAAAGGCACTGAAACTGAGAGGTTGCCAGTCGGGGTGTGTGAAGCTTCGGTCACTGATTCGATTTGGAGAAGATTCGGCTCGATTCAGAGGCTGAATCACCAAACTTGAATCAGGAGACCAAAAGAAAACCTCCGAATCGATTCAGAAAAAGATTCGGAGATTCGGAAGGCAGTCTTTCAGGGGAACAGAAACTGAGAAGAGGGAGGGGGAGCAGGGGGGAAAAGACTGACATCGGTAGCTGGCCAGTGATTGAGGGACCTGGACCTCTTCAGCCTCCACAAGAGAAGGCTGAGAGGTGATCTTGTGGCCACCTACAGATTCATTATGGGGACGCAGCAAGGGATCAGAGATACTCTGTTCACCAGGGTGCCTTTTGGGGTAACAAGGAACAATGGTCACATACTGACAGAGAGCAGATTTAGGCTAGATATCAGGAAAAACTTCTTCATGGTAAGGGTTGCCAAAATTTAGAATGGGCTTCCAAGGGAGGTGGTGCTGTCCCCTACCTTGGGGGTCTTTAAGAGAAGGCTGGATAGGCATCTGGCTGGGGTTATCTGACCCCAGCACTCTTTCCTGCCTAGGTCAGGGGTCAGACTCGATGGTCTGTTCAGGTCCTTTCCGACCCTAGCATGTATGAATCTATGAATCTGTCTGTCTCGCTTTCACTGGGTGCATCTACATGTGCAATTAGGGTGAAGCAATAAACTCTGGGGCAGTTTGCACCAGAGTTAACTGCTCCTGGGTGTAGCATCTACATGTGTGCCCAGGACATCAGCACTTTGAGCTGGGGTGGAGCAGGTCCAGGCTGGCAATGAGCACCAGGGTCAGCCCTGTCCGCTTTGGCCGGTGAAGAAACTGGCAGGACCATCTACATGTAGTCAGCATCTACATATGCATTTCAGTGCAGTTATTTACTCCTCTGTAGGATAGTACTGTCCCCAACAGTACTATCTTATTGTGGAGATAATAAGTTTACTGCACCCTACTACCAGCGCACATGTAGACTGTTTCGCTTTACTGAGGAGCTAATTAGTCCACTTCACAGCAAAGCACACATGTATATGCACCCACTGATATGAAAAATCAATCTCCAGCCATTCTCCTGACCCTTTGTAAGGTGCTTCTAGAGGTCAAAAGGACACCAGGAGTGAATCTGATAGGCCTGCAGGCAACAGCAAGGTTGGCATTACACAGTACAGAGACACAAAGAAGTCTGGACCATCCTCTGTCACGGACCGAAGTGCAGATTGAACAACCAAGCGTCTAAAGATGTTTGCTGGCAGGTGGCTCTGGTATGCAGTTGGTTCTGGTATGCTGGCAGGTGGCCATGGGCCTTTTCTAGAGAGAAGCCATATATATCATGATGATATATAGTGTCTGATGTGTGCATAGAAGGCGCTTCATTATTCTGCAAAAGAAATACATGGGATCAGGATTATGTGCAGGAACCCACACAATAATGTATTTTGCTGCAGAAGCATATTGAGGATCTTGATCTTTGTTGGTTTTCTTTTAGTATCAGAGCAGCTATAGTTTCTGAACATTTCGTCCTTCCAAGAGGCCTGTGAATCCTCTAGCAGCTAGCTTTATCTTAGTGCAGGAGTTGGTGACATATGGCCTGCAGAGCCACTGGATTTGGCCTGCAGGACAGGGGCTTCAGCAGCATGTCAATGGTGAGATTCTTAGCTTGCACCTGCATGAAGGCTGAGCAGTGAGGAGTTGCACCCGGGTCAGATGGCTGGGAGCTGCACCCAGACCACAGCTAGAGGGTGGAGAGAAGTGGCAGCTGTGGCCGAGTTGGAACGTGGCCCACCTCGGGCCTGAGCTGGGTTGTTCCAGCCCACAACTCCGAAAGGTTGCTGGTTCCTGGTATCAGGGGGTGCTTACACAAGTGCAGGCAGCCTGTGAGGAGGCACGCTAACTCATGGCACTTTACACAGATTCAATGGGCATTCACCTGTTGGGTTGGGGGGGAGGCTTGGAGCCTGCCTGCACTGGCCCAGGCTGGCAGGCAGGAGTGCTCCAGCAGCCTCCTTCAACCTCCTCCAGCAGCATCTCCCAGCCCTGTCTGCACCCCACCCCCTGACCTGGCAACTGTCAGCAGTGGATGGGAGGGGGAGGGAGGAGGGACAGAGCCCCTCCTGCAGCACATGGTCCCCTCAGCTACCCCCACTGGGGTCTTGGGAAACACCCAAAATTAACCCTCTCAAGGAACCTGTACACAGGTTCCCTAAGGCATTCTGCCTTGGAGCGCCCCTGTCTGATACTTTATTAGATGAGAGCTAAATTATTGTGCAATAAGCCATTTTAAAAGTGCTCTGCAGCTGTGAGCGTTTGTTATGTTATGGCTGTAGAGAGCTTCCAGGGGACACAGTACATGAAAAATGTAACTTATGTAAATGCCCATGGTTAAATTTTATGGGTCCAAACTCAAAAGAGACCAATGCTTTCTTACACTAAGGTCTCTGGCCATGTGTGCCTCTTTTAAATATGCAAAGAGGTGTAAAGGGTCTCAGTGCAAATGGCTCAAAGCACCTGGAAAGGAAACATTTGATGACCTACTTTGATCACCTTTAATTTTAATTTCTTCTGTGTACTTCCTGATAAAGGAAAGCATCCAGTGTTGTGCTCACAGCACTCCACATCATTTATATGACACAGCCCAGAGCACATACTGATAGGCAGTACTTGGACAGTGTTTAGAAATGCAAGGCACTAAGTACTCAGATGAGGGTAGAAAGCAAAGAGAGGAAAGATTATTCCTTATAAAAGGGGTCCCCTATTACCTCAACCTCTGAATAAAAGGGTTTTTTCCACCTCTGATGAATGTGGCACATCTTTACTGCTGTCACACAGATAAAGGAGGTACCTGTAGTGAATGCAAAGATGAGAGAAGTCTTCCAGAATTTTGAAACAACCAGATGTTGCTGCTGCTGCTGCTGATGTTGTAACTAGAAGCCCCAGGGGCCACACTGGACTAGGCACAGTACAAACACACGGTAAGAGTATCTGTTCCTCAAAAAACAACTTAGGGTGCCTATACACGTGCTCTGACACACTTTACTTAGACTCAGTTAATTGAGTCTGCTGGTGTGTTCCAATTAGAAAGCTCCAGTATGCTGCAGCGTCACATGTATTCAGCACCCTGCATTTCAAAATAGCAGCAGGGGTGCTTTTACTAAAATTTGTTGAATAAGCTTTAGTTAAAGTGCCCCCATGGCCCTTTTGAAATGTAGGACACTGAATACATGTGATGCTGCTATGCTTTAATTAAAGCGGTTCTCCGGGAGCTGCTCTAATTAAAACACCCCTCCCCACCCCAGAGCATGTATATAGACACCCCTAAGGATGTCTAAACAAGGCAAATGAAGTGGTGAAGGAGAAGCAGGTACAGAGAGATAGGGACATGACTTACCCAAGGTCAGTAAACTTGATGGGATTTTTATGGAGATTTTAGGCTGGTATTATCATATTCCTAAAATTGAAAGCTGGAATACTGTCCTGCACCTCTGTGCCAGCAGTACTTTTTGGTGCCTTTTTTCCCAAACATCTTGTCTAGCTGACCTATGACATCCCAAAAGAATTGTGCCCTAGCATAATTTTGCACATGCCTTGCAAATGTTCAAAATTCACTTCCATTAATAACAATTAAAACTGACAATGAAGACGAGGGGAGGAGGAAAAAAGGTACAGAAGCAGAAGGCGGAGAAGAGAAGGAGTAGTAAGAGAAGATGATTAAAAGGGGAAGGAGAAGAGAGAAGGGAACACAGTATTGAAAATAGCATAGCCCTGACAGTGCCTTGGAGGAAGTAGGGAGGAAATGCAGATCACTGGCTCTGTTCTGATTTTGGTAATTATCTCTTGGGAGAGGTGCTAAGATTCTGTAGTGATCTATTATAAGAACATATTGTAAATAGATAGATTATACAGTACTTGTGAAGTTTCAAGAGAGTTTTGGCAAAGTTGAGGTCAGATATCAAAATTAGGTTCAAGATAGTCTAAGCATCAAGCTCAACTGAAATGAAATTAGTGTCTTTCTGTAACACTTAGCACCCACCAGGGATGCACAGACAATCTTCATAGTGTCATGCAGAAGCAAGTAAGTATTATTATTCCCTTTATGCAGATGGAAACCTGAGCTTGTAAATGTCAGTGGTTACCCTGATATTGCAAACAAATCAGATTCAGGGCTAGAGCCTGCCAAGGGTGGGAGTTATGGTACAAAAAGGATTTTAAAGTGTGGTCTGGTTCACAAGTGGCATGTTAACATTTTGAAATTTTCTTTGACACAAAATTCTGAAGGGCAAGTCATTTCAGTTGATTTGAAATATTTCAGTCGGACAAAACTAAATGATTTCAAGCTGTCCTTTTTATTATGTTGTATTATATACTACCCAATATAATGTGGAGTTAAAAAATGAAATAAAAAGTCACTTAAAAATGAAAAATCCAAACATTGCATTTTTAAATGTCAAAACACAAAGTTTTCACATGGTCAGAACATTTTCTCTTTATTTTCTCGTCCTAAACAAGATTCTAGTGAAACTGACCTAATTTTTTGAAGTCTTCATTTTGATGGTGCTATGTATTCCAGGGGCGGGCAATTATTTCAGATGGCAGGCCACTTACCGAGTTTTGGCAAGCTGTCGAGGGCCGCATGGGTAGCCCCACTCTTTGACAGGTGCCCCGCCCCCTGGTTGCCATCTTGTGACTGGAAGTCCCACCCCCTAACCTCTGACCTTTGCCACCAGAAGTCTCCCCCCTTGTCCCTGGAAATACTCCTTTCAGCAAGGGGTTTGTCATCTCAGAACCAGAAAAATACCAAATTATATGCTAAAAAGCAAACATCTAAAACATTCATTAATTTGATTTCAAAAAATATTTTTGTCCTGGTTTACATGTGTTTGTGTAGTGTACATAGAAGTGATTGTATATAATAGCTTAAATTGAAGTTTCTTTTACTCATATATTGTGGGATGAGTGGATATAGGTTTGTGGGGCCTGTGGATGTGTGGGTATGTGGGGTGAGGGAGCAGATGGGTATGTGTGTGGATGTGTGGGGTGTGGGAGTCTGCACGTATGGCAGTGTGAGAGGAGGTGTGAGTGCATGTGCAAAGTAGGGTGTGCATGTGGGACTCACCCTACAAACATACACACATACACCCTGAGGTACCAGTGCAGGCCTGTGCTCCTGTGGTCCAATGATGCAACTGGGAGCTACATGGTACTGGAGCAGTGCGGGGGCAGGAAGGCAAGGAAATGGCTGGGGGTGGGGAGGGGCTGGGCAGCTGCATCCTGCTGCTGGCTCCCCCTGGGTCCTACTGCCCCTGGCTCCTGTCATCATTGACAGGCAGCCAGGAGCAGATAAATATTAATTTTCTAAATTTTTTAGGGGCCCCACGGGCCATATAGAATGGCTTGGCAGGCCAGATGCATCCCACAAGCCGTATTTTGCCCACCCCTGGCATATTCTGACAGAAAATGGTTCTATTGAAGTTTCTCCCAACCAGCGCCAGTCAGGACCAAAACTAAAATACAAGGATTGCTGCGACCCAATCCTCTCCAAAGTGCTAGGCCACATCTCTTTATGTGTCAATTCCTTTCACTGCCAGATTTGCAGTCATTACCTCATTGTCCTGTTTCTTTATCACACAATTGGAGAGCAATACTTGTATATTTCTAACCTTTCTTTGTTCTTTCCTCCCTTCTTCCCCCTTTCTTTTCCTTCTCCAGGAACCTTCTGCATTATTTCACTGTGCACGTGTGTGGCTGGAATCAACTTTGAGCTGTCCCGCTACCCCCGCTACCTGTATGGACTTCCTGACGATATCAGCCATGGCTATGGCTGGTCAATGTTCTGTGCTTGGGGAGGCCTGGGCCTCACTCTTATCTCTGGCTTCTTCTGCACCCTGGCCCCTTCTGTCCAACCTGTCCCCAGGACCAACTGCCCCAAATCCAGACCGGAGAATGGGACAGTGTGCTAAAACATAAATAACATACAACTATATATATATATATATATATATATATATATATATATATATATGTATACATATACATACATATATATATAAAATTATATATATCTCAAACTGATGCCAGTGCCAAGGTAGAGCTGAGTCCAACATGGCACCTGCATCTCCACAGGACTGTGTGTTGCTTCATTCTTTCTCACAGAGATGGGAAAGCTTTTTCTGTAACATGGCTCTTCCATCCAGTTCTTAACTTCAGCATCATAATTTAGTGGTCAAGTGAACATACTGTTGCATCTATCTACTGCCACTGGGGGAGGGGAAAAGAGGGTAGTATGGGAGATCCGAAGCTTGAAACTGTTCTGGACATGGGGAACAACCAAAAACTGTCAATCTCAAACAGAAAGGAAAATGCAAACAACGAGCAAAGCGACAACTCAAACATCTGAGTCACCTCTAGAATGTAACCTCCTCGGGGCCATTGTCAACTCCCCCATCCCCTTTTTTTTAAAGAGAAAAACCTTTCCCCATCATTGTTTTTGTTTCTGCCTAAAACACAGAGGACAAAATGGACAGAATGCAGGGGAAAAAAATAGCGTTTTCTTTTTGCCTGCCAAACTTAGGACAAAACAAAAAATCTAACGAAACAAAAATCAAAACAACAACGACAACAAATATGAGGACACTTCAGCGGATGCTCCAACAGTGCTGTTTTAATCTTCCAGCTGCCTTACATCCAGGCTTAACACAGAGGCTGAACTGCTAAGGTAGAAGCAGTAGGAGGCCTTTTGAAAATGCTGTGATACATGTGTGTATATCTCTTTTTTCCCTTTTTTTTAAAGAAAAATTTAAAACATTACAATGTGATTGTCCTATAAACCATCCATACTGCGTTTGTGGCCCAAGACTGAGGCACTGCAGCTACAGAAGTGCAAGGGAAGGCACCAGTTCTGAGACGGCAAGTCTCCTTTACTGGATTTGTGCAGTGTTTGTATTTTAATGGATCATTGGAAAATTTGGGATTCTGGATCAAAGGGATGACCCATTGGGGGAAGGGAGGTGGGGAGCTCTTGTGGTTGCTTTTCCTGGGTATTTATTTGACCGTGATTTGTTTTAGTTTCCATTTTGGATATTAAAGACAACTGGGCAAAAGCCATTGTGGAGGAGAAAAGGGGAACAAGTCTCTGTAAGAGGGAAGGCACCTCTTGTTGTGTCCATGTATGCCAAATAAGACCTTCCCACATCTTGTCATTGGAAACTGCCCTGTTTCACCGGACATCTCCTATTTCCATTTGGGAGAATGATCTATACAGATGGAAGAGAATGGGTCAGATGCAGTGAATGAAAATCCATTTCCCATGAGCTCAAGTCTTGTACGATATAGTTGTGAATCCACAATTGGAACTCTTTCTCTCTCTTTCTCTCTCTCTCTTTTGTCTTTCTCTTGATCCTCCTTTCCTCACCACACCTCTTTCTACTCTGCCTTTCCCATTGTTCAGGTCATAGATCCCAGAACAGTTAATTTAACAGATAAAAACAGTCAGTGAAGGCATGTCAGCTAGGGAAGCAAAGATACCACCTCTCACTGCAGCAGGTCTTAACACGGGAAGCGTAGCTCAGAGGAAGGCTTTGGCAGAAATAGCAATGGGGTAACTGAGGGGGGGTGTCAAGAGGTTCTTATTGAATGAGCACATGAAGAAGTGTAGATATTTTTTCTCATTCAGCTGACAGTTGTGTAGGAAGAAGAAAAAATGGGAGGAAAAATAATCCTGTTGCTAATTAAGGGATAGTTTTTGCTTCCTCTCTTTCATATAGTAGTTCACACACCACCATTCCTCCCTAGTCAATAGAAAACATCCAGGGCATCTAAACAGAAACAAATGGGAGAAGGAGTCAATTGGAAAGCATTGACATCCAGATCCTACAACATTGAGAAGAAACAGTATTTTATCCAGTTAAAAAAAATCCTTCTCCTACAGTGCAATGAGGGGGACTATCAATCATTTCCCCAAGCCCTCTCTGCTTTCCCTTTCTGCTAGGCAATTTAATGTTGTTGTTGAATATTAATCTGGCCCAAAGAAATTAAGACTCTTGGGGGCATCTGAAAGTAGGATTGCTTTGTTTATCTTTGATTCTTGCTCAGTGGCTTGCTTTGGGTTGGTTTTTTGGTTGTTGGTTTTTTTTGTTTGTTTGTTTGTTTTTTGCAGGGGGTGGGTTGGTTTGGTCTTGACATATTATACAAGCAAGCTAATGCCAGCTGCCACATGAGTGTGTTCACACTCAAATGCCACTTTGTGTAGGTGAGCTTTTGTTAATTTCACTCTCCACTGGGCTGGGGGAAACATATATTTAAAAAAACCTGCAAACATTTTGAAGAGGGTTTTGTTTTAAGCAGGCCAGTTGCTCTCTTTCTTTTTAATTCTCAGTAGTTTTTTCAACTAAAATGTTTTTGAGAACAAAGTTGATCAGTTTTTACCATCAGTTTCTATCATATGGCTCAGCTGGCTAATTAAAACTGGTTCAGGGGATGGGGAAATAAAAATAAGGAAAAAAATGGGAAACAAACAATAATTGAAAGTCCCAAACCAATGCATGAAAACCAAAATTCATCATTAAAAATAAAAATATAATTATAATGTGAAGCTTTTTTTGGAAATTTTCCAATTTTCAAAAACAGGTCATGTTCATTAAAACACGCTTGAAGAAAACTTTCATTCACCTGTATTTGTGGGACCGTGGTAGCAAAGGTCTTGGATACAAGTATTTACACTGAGTAGGCATAGGGGAGGAACAGACGGGCCTAGTCTAGTTCACTACCAGTTCTCATGGCCCAGAAAACAACATGAAAGCATGGCAAAGGTGACACATAGTGTGATCCGTGGCAGCTCACATGGGCAGATGTATTTTCAAAATAGAGATATCGGCAAGATTTAAAGAGGCAGAAGTTGATTCTGCTGTTCTGTATACTCCGGACTCTTTTCTTTCTTTCTGCTGTAGGGACAGAAATAGTCCTGCCTTAACATGGTTTACTTTAAGCTTTCATTATGCAAAGTGTATATGAATCTGTGTGTATCTTTGTGTGTGAGTAGGACACCCAGATTTCTTTACATAAGAGGAGAAATGTTAACTCTGGATCTTTGGTTCACTTCTCTGGCTAACTAGCCAGGACCCTCCAAGCCCTGTTCTCAGTTGGGTAACCCAGGTTGCCAGCCAGTATGGCAGGGAGCCACTGAAGGGACAGGTGAATATTTATTCCTCGTTGCTTAATTTCTATGGAATGTCAAATTCTGGCTCACCAAGGGAGGCATTTGCCTAAAGGCCAGTTCTTTACCCACCTTCCCAAAGTCAGGACAGGATCCTTAGGGAGTACTCAGAGTTCCACTGAGAGCGCAGCATAGAGTGGAAGGAATCTAATATGCGCAATTAGGGATCAAAACCTTTGCTACGCTCTCTGTTTGCTCAAACTAGATCTCTGAATTCCAACTCATGTGGTCTTTGGTCAAGATCCAAACCTGAAGCCAGATCTAAATGCTATGATTAGTCTCCAGTTCTGCTGTGAGCCAAAGAAAACCCCCAGATCTGAAGTTTAGGAAGACTTTGAAATCTAATCCTGAACCTACATCCAGATTTTGTGACTCAGGCATAATGAGTATCTAGTTTGAGAAGTAATTCTGAATGGGGTGACTTAACAGTGATCCTAGTGTTAAGGAACTGGGGCTTGATTCTAACTAATGCTGAGCTCTTGTACCTGATCTAGCAAAGCCCTTAAGCATGTGCATGTCCTGAAGCATGTGAGTAATTATATTGACTTCAGTAGAACTACTCAGAGCTTAAAGTAAGCATGTGTTTGAGTTCTTTGCCGGATAGTATTCAGCACCTTGCTGGATTGAGCCCCTGTTCCTCTTTCCCCTCTCCCCACATAGCTCATGTGATGAACTTGTCTTAGGCTGATGTATTAATGGGTGTTTGGATTCCCTTTCTGGAAGCTTGATAATGTTGAGGTCCAGTATTTGCCAGACCCTCTCACACATTGCCTTTCATGGATCATTTCTAAAACAGCAAACCTATGTTCCAGGGAGTTGCAAAAGAACCTGCTCACAGAGAATGCAAATATTATGATACTCCAGTCATAGTGAAGTAGAATGAATTGTGTCAATTCCAATGAATTGTTTTGTTGCACTGCAATGTGCAAACTGCAGTTTAGCTATAGTGAATCTCCAGTTACTGTATAGTGAAGTTGTTCTGTGAATTCAGTGAGTTAACTAAGAGATGGTTCTCCTGTCCATGTGTACCAGGGGCAGTGTATATGTGACTGTACTACATGGCAAAATTCCATGTACTCTATATCCTATGTACTGTATATGCCACTTTCTTAAAGCTAAAGCTGTTTGAGTGTCAAAATACCTAACTCATACCAGCCCACCTGTATATACCATCTGTCCCCTCTCTACAACCACAGAACGGATCTACCCTGATCAGATTAGTCCTGTTGCTCAATGAATATTTTTAAGCATTTCTTCAAGGCAGAGTTTTTGATGTCCCAGTTCTCAGTTGCTGTTCACAGTCCCCCCAGGTGAAAAGAGCTAGCTTTTGACAAGCTGCTTTGGATTGACAAAATGATTCCATCTAGTCTGAAAGAACAAAAACAAAATCCTCTGACTGGATGTTTCTTACCCTTTCAGCAGAGAATCATTAAAAAGCGTAAATGTTTTCCTGCCTCGCTCTGGGTACAATGTAGTCAGGACTTGTTAGCTGATTTGTACATCAAGTGATGTACCACTTGCTGAAGAAGAGTGTTGGTGGACAGGGGAAATCCTATATGCCCCAGGCATCACTGAATGACTCTATATCACTGTCCCATTGTCCCTGCTGCAGCACCTCTGATCCTGGCTTGTCCCTGGAGCTCCACCAGTAAAGTAGCTTAGGAGAAAATTGCTATAATCTGTCCTTAATTGAGTGCCAAACTAAGTGCCAAGAGTGAAATGGAGAGGAAATAACAACTGTAGAGTCTAAACAAAGACATATATTATTTGAGCTCTTTCTTCCATTTTCATCCACAGAAAGCCTCAAGGGGCAAAGACACACACACAGAAACTAGCCCAGTGTCCCAGCGTTAGATCTTCTGCTCCCCAAATTTAAGACTCCTTCATGTCTGAAGCAGCTGGCAGACAGAAAAGTGCTCATCCAAGCAGCAGAGGAAGGCTTGAGGTGAAAAATTGAGACAGCTCTGGAAGGTTGCCAGATAGCACTGGAAGCCAGGGAGTTGAAAATGTGTGTGAAGCACAAACAGCCTGTAAAAGCTAGGGACGGATTCATCTCCAAAGGTGAAGAGTTTAGTCTGAAACAAGGAAATTAAAGTTTGATTGCAAACTCTGAACTATCAGACCTTTTGGCTTTGTTGAACTGAGCAGGAAAGCTGATGAGAACAAGGCTTGGGTCAAAACTTACAGCACTGCTACTTTCAGTCCCAGCCAGCAAGATCCAAGAGCCTGATCCAAATGTCACTGACAGCAGTGGAAAGTTTCTCATTGACTTCAGCAAGGTTTGCATCAGGTCCTGTGAAATCAATTTTTTCAGAGATTATTTCAGTATATTCCTAGACAGTATTGAAAGTGAAAATGCATGTCCACACTTTTCTGTGTATACATTTGGTTCCAGAAAGAGGTAGTGGTTCTGACCGGGTATTTTTATTCTTTTTTTTTATTCATTGTGTTCATCCCCAATATACACAAAGGCATCATAATATAATTCCTGTCTTAGTCATAACTCTACTGGCACAACAGTAATAGAACAAAGAATCCTCTTCCACTGATACTGGTCAACAGCAAAATTCTTCTTGACATAAATAGGATACAGGATGCAACTTAATATAGTATTTTATAATCATAATTCAAATAGCCACCCAGGCACCTGGAATTAATTTAAAGAAAAAGGTTAGGTGATGGCCTGGGCAAAATCTAGTGGAAAGCAGGGTTGATTTGCACCCTAACAGACTAACTAAATCAGAGATGTACAGCATAAGTTTTTGGAAGCAGGCTTTCCTAAACAGGCTTACTCCAGAGGCTGTGAAGGGACTGCAGTATGCAAAGCTGCTAAATAGAAAGCAGTGATTAGAACACAAATGGTAGGGAAATGGGGAGGAAAAAGGAGGTGGGCACTGCTGTGAGAGGCAAGGTGGGTAGGAGAGAGAAAAAGAAAGCAGTCAACCCACTGAGGGGTTATAAAAACTAAGCGAGGTAATGAGTCGCAAATCTGTATTCTTAATTTAGACCATATTTAACACAATCTAATCTGTGGATGATTTCTTGTTCCACAAGTTCTTGTTCAAGTTCATTTAAAATCTACCATACATTAAACCGCCCCTAAATCACTGCAGAATTGAGCACAGGTGCCTGCCTTGTTCAGGAGGAACCCTGGGTGGAAACAACTAGGGAAGCTGTAGATTGTCTCCTCAAGTCAGACACGGTTGTTGCAGATCAGAACTGATGAGCATTGACAGAGTTGTGTGGAAAACTGTTCTATTATATCTGCCAGTAGCTTGTGTTATTAGTCTCTTTCTCTCAGGAGCAGCAATATTTTGTTTTCTAGTAAGACAGCACTGCAGAGTGGTAGGAAATAACTTTGTTTCCATGTGGAGTTCATGTGTAGACCCACACACACACACAATATTTATGCCCATATGTTGTAGATATATACCTGGCGTATGTACTGTATATAGGGAAAATACATGGCAGGATAAAGCATAATCTTGTTTTTCTATTTTTTTATACTTAACTCATGAGTTGCAAAGCAATTAAATTCCATATTTCTGTGTTGTATACCACATTCACACTTGCTATTGATATGCAGTGCTTAAGAATAGTGGGGAAGCACAGTGGAACTGGGATGATTTGTGAATTTGCACTCTAGGGTATTTGGCTACTAAAGGGTCACCAGTGTTGTCTTTATCCCTTGTAACCTAAACTCAGAGACAGGATGCCTCCATGTCTTTCTTCTGTGTCCACTCAGTCCTGAACTGTGGATACTATACCTAAAAAAATTCTGACTTGCTCACAAATCCTATTTACCACCCAGAACCACAGACACCAATGTGTACTGTTTATGGCAATGAAAGAAGTTACTAAGGGCCCCTCTACACATTACATTTATGCCATGATTAATGTGTTAATCATAGCATAAATGCACCCAATTTAAGGCACCAGGCAATGGCAAATCAGCCATAAAAATGTTCCACATATAATGTAGAACATTCTTATGACTAGTTTTTATGGTACCTTAAATTGAATGTATGGCATATCTGGGCGATAATGCTTGAACCAGCCCCATTGCAGGCACCTGAGTTTAAGCTTGCCAGGCAGGGAGAGCCAGCAAGTAGAAATGCATGATTGGGATGAGATCCTTGATCCAAAAATTTTGGCTTCTGCCATGTACATGTGGCATGGCAGGAGAGTGATTGTCTGGATCAAGGATCAGATCCCATGGTGCCTTTAAATGAAAGTGTGCCAGGGGCCTACTCAGTGAGGTGAGTAGGAAGACGGTATTATAAAGAAGAGTAAAGGCCTATCAGAATGATAGTCTCAGTATTCACAGACTCTCACAGAACTCCCATATCAGCTGTTCCTGATGTAAGAGAGGGTTCGCTAGAACTTAAAGGCAGGAGGCCAGTTTGATTTAGAAGGAAAATTCTCTCCATGTCAACTCCAAATCTGAAACGTTTGTGATTTCCTTATGTGAAAATCACGCCTGTGTAGAAGGGAAGCAGGCCTGTACATCACCCAAGTCTAACTTCAGGCCCTAAAGTATGCCTTCAGTGATGGCTAGGCCAAGACCATATGTCTTTCAGCACAGGAAGGAGTTTCACATGTTGAGGGCACTGAGCAGCAACAAGATTTGATAGCAGATTTCACCTGGCATTGAAAAACCTTTTAATATAAGCTTGGTGATGAGGTATTTCCTTTAAGATGACTGTGTTATATTTCCACCAACTCAGAAATTCTCAGCCAAAGATGATGAGTCTACAGTATGTCAAGAAAGGGCAAAAACTTCAAAAGCATGTTAGCAACTTAGTTCCATTTTCAAAAGAAACTTCGGCACTTTGGAACCTGAGTCACAATGAGTTTTAGGCTCCTGAGTGCCTAAATTATTTTTGAAAATATCACTTAGACTCCTAAAGCACTTACCCACTTTTGAAATTTTTACCCAAGGAGTCTATTTTTGTCATACAGATACATGGCTCTGGTTTTATCAAGGGATTTTTATTAACAATATACAATAGAAAGGAAAAGTTCAAGTAATCAGAACCACAGAATAGAAGCGCAGCCTTAGACTCTTTAGGTTGGTGAACTGAGTTATTTATAACTTTTGGGCACCAACAACAATCAGACATCTAATTTAAACTGTTCCTATTTTTACTCAGCAATTTCCATTACTTAAGTGTCTTTCTTCATATGTTTGTTGTTTGATCTCCATTTTTTTCTCTAGTTCTGATACAGAATATCAAATTTGGGGACTTTTGAAGACATTTTGCTGCAGTAACTTGAATTATTTTCTAAGACTTTGAGGTCCGAGTGGGACATACATTGTAAAATTCAAAGCTGTAAAACCTCCCTAAAATGCACTTAAACATTCAGTCCTTTCTCAGGTAAAAATCCCACTTATTTTAAATTGATGGGACTTTTGTCTCATTCAGGACTGTAGGATCAGGGCCTATTTATGTGAGTATGTGATGGGCAGATGAGGGAAAGAGGATTTATGTCTGGGCCACTTTATATATTGAGTGCCCAGATATAGAGACCAGTCCACCACTGGGTTACACCAGCTTTATGCCAGTGTAACTCCATAGAAATCAGTCAAGTTATACCTGGAGATCAGTCAGGTCACAATTGGAAAAACATAGTAGTAAATCAGGCCCTAAAACAGATACGCGTGTACATATGTACATATATGTATATATATGTAAATTTAAGAACAATGTCCATAGATTCATGATTGCCTGGAATAAATACCCTTTGATTGATAATGTACAGAATTTCAGGCAGAGGCCTGCACCTATGTGGCAATCCTTACACATCTCAGATGTAAGCAAAGCACATTAGAAAATTGGTTGCGTGTTGGGGTCCTGATTCCTCAGTTGCCTCTCTTTGGACAGAAAACCACAGTGAAATCAATACATTGCATGTGGGTCTGCCAGCACAGGTCCAGTCGCAGGTCTGGGTTCTGAGAGCTTGACTATATGGGGAAATACCCCCCAAAAAACCTACAAAATATCTTCTTGTGGATACATTTATTTTGAACTAAGAAGCAATTTGTGTGGACACACTTATTTCACACTATGAGTGCCTTTTGTGGTTCAGCTTAATCTACTCTCCATGGATTAGCCTGAAATGTAGAAAGGCATGCTGAGTGCAAAATAAGAGTGTCCACAGGGAAGCTAGCATGGAATTACCCTTCAAATGCAAACCCTCCCTTATTGTATAACAGCTCTCTGGTCTAGACAAACCCAAATTCTGTGGACATGTAAAGCTCACCACCCTAAAATGCAAGCTATTTATTAAGGAGCGAGTGTGCTCGCCCTGCCATTTCTAAGTTTGGAGGAGTTAAGATCTTGAGGTTTGGTTTAGTCCGGTATGTATGGGTACTGCCACCAGATTTTTATTCCCACCCTGAAACACTGCAGAACCTGTACTAGGGAACAAGCATGTGCCTCTTATTAGCATGTGCCTCTTATTAGCTAAGCCACTCAATTGCTACCTCTTGCTCCATCCACAAATTCAAAAAAGCATTAAGCAAAACAATTTAAAACCTCTTACTAAAAGGCATATTTCTGGTAGCTAAATACTTCTTTTTAATTCTTATTATATGATATTGCAAAGAGAATCAGGATTTGTTTGGGAATACCTTTTATTGGACCAACTATACAGTTGGGAGAGAAACAGCTCAGACAGGCTATTGTGAGTAGCCAGTTGTTTGAGACCTCTCATTGATGTGTGCTGGGTGAGTTATCCACATAAAAATGAAACGTAAGACTTAACAGGAGAACAGACCACACATTATTCAGGCAATTATTTTGACAGCTCTGCAGTCCCACTGAGGATGGGCTCCAGCTCAAATGCTTGACAGCACCACATGGTAATAAAGCCAGTCAAGGAAAGGCATTGACCACTGACAGACAAGGAGGCCAACAGTTCACTTCAGTGCATCAGCTTGTGCGATCTTGCATGTTTCAGTAACTATATCTGAATAAAGCCAACTTATGAGGCAGGTTGGGAGAACTAAACCAGCTCCTGGAAACTCCTGGACAAGGTTAACATCGGCTGAAGAAGCACTGCATGGTCACTGCTTTTTATACATCTACTGTTCATTCAGTGACATGGCAATATTTACACCTCCTCCCAACATAACCATTGAAGCATTTGAAGGTACTTGTTAAAACAGGGATGGAGAAACTTAGCTTGGTTGTAATCTCTCTGTATCATAATAGCTCAAAGATGCTATAGCATTCCTTGGGGAGAGACTGGTGTTGGTAAGTGGCAGCTAAAGCTATGAGGTCCAGAGATCAAATATCAGTCTGTAGTCATTCTACCCCTCCAGAAACACATCCTTTTTCTGATCTTCCTGCTCAGCTTTTCATGCTCCTTTTTGGAGTCAGATGTGGGCGGGGCAGGGGGGGGTTTCTCTCTCTCTCTCTCTCTCTCTCTTTCTCCCTGTGTGCGAGTGTGGAAGTGTTTCATGAGAAGAGTTTCTCTCCACAAAGCCCATTTTCATTCGGACACCTGCAGTGTGTGACTGTTTTGCTATCCAAGATGTCTGTAAAAACGTAAAAAAAAAAAAAGAAAAAAGAAGAAATAAAGAATTTAAGAAGTGAACCTGGGGGGAGGTGGTGGGGGGGAAGCAGCTTGAGAATAAATTGGATTTAAAGATGCAGCATCAGTTTTCTAAGGAACTTTTGATATCACTCCTTAAATTGCATTGCTCTTCTCTCTCCTCCTTTTTGTAGCAGGGACAGAAAAGATCTAGGAAGTTAACAAATCCATGTGGCTGTTCTTTGGTGGGACTCATTGGTTTCACAGAGGTGTTTGCATGCTTTATACAGTTTTGCTGTCAAAGAAAACTCATGTTAAAAGGCTGTGAAGTCAGTGTGCATGTGACCTTATACTTTGTGGGGATGGGAATCGGGGTGGGGAGTATTAAGAAAGGGTTGTTCTTTCCTTTAGTTTATTTTAGGCGTCTGTTCCTTGCATTAGCCCCAGGCAGCTGGCCATACATGGTAGCCCTCATGGCTGCCCTGACCTTGATGAAGGTGTATGTTCGCTAAGTAGTTTTGCTTTTCTCTCACCTCCCCACAGCAGTTAACTCAGGATATTGCCAAACTAAGCAACAAACCCTAAAGCTCTTATTCTGGGATGATTTTCCACTTTCCCTTCAAAAGACACCCTTCTTCTAATAGAAGTCATAGTCACTCCTCTGCCCCTGTAGCAGAGTGTGAATTCACAGCCTCCCATAAGACTATGATATTACTTTTGTACCAGGTGCAAGTCTGGACCTTGGGGAGGCAGTATCTTCTGTCTGAAGGCGAAAGCATCACCTTGTCTCTCCGTAGCCTCAAGAAGTGAAGAGCTCAAGTGTACAGGCTCCCACCACATTATTCACTGAACCAGTAGGCCAGTTCTGCTTCCTCTGGGCATGATTCCCCACTCCCGCGCACCTCCTGTGGTTACTTAACCTTTGCCTAAAATGCACACAGGAGTTGTAAACTATTGCCATTTTAGAGCTGGGAGCATTTTGCAGACAGCACAGTGGGGAATCAGATCCACAATGCTTATCTTACCATCCACAGTATGTGCACTGCCCCAGGCTTTTGCCCTGTAGGGCCACATCCAGACAAGTGTGGACGTTTGGTTCTCCGGGAACAAGTAGCAGTGGTACACGCCTTGTGCCACTACTGGTTGTCCCTTGGGAACGCCTGTGTCTTGCACACTTTGGCATGCAGCAGGTTATCCCAGGTGGGGTAGTGGAGGCTGGGGCCTATAGCCAGAGTGTGGCTCTGGCCAGCCAGGCTCCAGTTTTGGGCGGTGCGCACTGCTACCACATGCACCACCCTGCATTTTTCTTTGTGGGTTTTTTGACCCCGGGATCTCCCACGATCCAAAAACCTTCCCATGCAGCAGAGTAGCAGCGCAGGGAATGCCTGAATGTGTGGTGTGTGTGCCGTATACCACGGGGCCATGCTTGTCTGGATGTGGCTTCGGAGTTTTCCTGTCAAAGGTAATACTTTCTTTAGTCACATGTTGCACCGTTGGCCAAATGTTCCCCTTCTCTTGCCCCTTTTTGGGGTTTTCTCTTGTTTAAAGGAACAACACCATTTTGCTGAGAAGGAGGAATGATTTCAACAGTCTCTCCATCCTTGAAATTTGCCCTGGGTGCCATTTTCACTGACTAACAGCTTGAAATACTAGCCATAAAAAAGTCATTGCCATTCCTGTGAACTGGTATGTGTTGGCACCTTTGCTATGACATTCCCAAATAAAATGATCCAAGAGGCTAGGACAAGACATTTGCCATGTGGATGCTGTGGGCTGGCCAAATATTTAAAGTGATAGGTCTGAGTTTCATACAAATTTGATGCCCACAACCATAACATCCAATGCACAAATAAAGCTCGTGAAACTGGGCATAAAATTTATAGGATGACACACTATTTAAATATAGAAAATGCATTAGTTTTTAGCATTTATCTGTCACTTTTCCTCTCCAAATAATTAGTCCCTACCATACCTGTGTGAGGCAGGTAAATATTATCCTATTTTAAAGTTAGCAAATTGAAGAAGAGAGGGTGAAGGCCTGTTTTTTAGTGATACTGTCCTCTCCCTCCTGCCTCACCATTTCTGCTAAATGAAACTGGGGTGTTATGTTCTCAGCACTTTGGAAAATCCAGTCTTTAAATGTCTTGTGTAAATCTCTAGTAGGTGTCAGTTTGAACACTGGGTTTCAAACTCAGGAGTTCTTCATTGCCAGGCCTGAGCTGTCATCATTAAATCCTGCTCTAAGGCTCTGATCTGGAAAAGCACTTCAGCACACACCTAACTTGAAACATGTGAGTCCCACCGATGGTACTACTCATGCGCTTCAAATTAGGCCCCGACTGAACTAGAATATACAAAACTGTATCACATTTTAAGTGTCAAGAACTCTGTTCGTTTCTGATTGTTTCAGGCATTGTCAAATACATTTGGATTTTGTGTGCAGTTAACTATGTATGGAGCAACTTAACCCCGTGGGACCTTTTTTTTTTTTTTTAGTCAAGGAGCATACAGGTTCGTTTTGTTTGCACTGTGAAATTCCGGTGCTCAGAAGTGAACAAGGGTGGTGCATACTGCATGGTTCTTACCTCTGTACTCTAGCCAGAGGTGAAGTGGCTCCTGTGGCTCACTGGTGCTAAAACACAAATAAAGACAAACAAGTACTCAACTCTTCTGTTAGGCTGTTCTGAGAGGATGTGAATGCGTGGGTTTATTTTACAAATACTGCGGCATCTCACCAAATCTGTCATAATGTCCATTCCTTCTCATAAACTATTGCACAAAAGGTGAGCAGAGCCAGTTTGAAAACAACCAACCAAACTCCTCTTATTCCAAGGCCCTGATCTTGTAAACGTTCACATGCGGGGTGCTTATGCCCACACATCAGCGTTTGCCGGATAGGAGCCAGAAACCCTCATTGTAATGGTAGGGTTGGCGTGAGGAAACAAAAAGAGAAAGGGCCAAGTTCCTGTCACTTTGGGATGACAAAGGATGAAGAGAGCATTGCAGGACTTTGCCAGAAAACAAACAAACTGGCTGCATCTTGGGATTTTTTTTGTTTCAATTGGCACAAAATACTGTATTTCCATCAATGAAAATCTTGTCTGGTTATTAACTAAACAACTTGTTCATGGAAAATTAAAAATAAATAAGTAAACTGTCAATTGTGGAATGTAAACTGATTAAACAATTAAATAAATGAAATCATGTTGTGTGTTTTAAGCGGATGTGTCTGCTTCTGTCAGGATGGAGGTGGGAGAGGGATGGCTTCTCCGACATCTTCCCCCAGCAAACGGGGAAGAAGCTACATGCAGCAGAATTGGAAGGGAGGGAGCAGGGTTAACAACAAGAACTGAAAAAGAAGCTATTTGGCTTTTAAAATCATGTGTTAAGGGAGCGGGCATCTTCTACTCAGCTAATCTTCCCAACACCGATGTGAATGCGCTTATGTCGGGGAAGGTTCTTCTGTCTCTCGTGGATATGTGTACCCTTGGAGCTGGTCACTTTCCATCATCCCCCAGTGGAGATATTTGGCTGGTAAGAGGTTCTGTTAAAATGCAAAGGAAGTGTCAACTTGGTTAGAGACCAGAAGAAAAGCTTATGGAATCTAATATGAAAGTACGTTTATGCAAAAAAAAAAAAAATATATATATATATACACACAATAAATATATACATACACACACACACACACAAGCACGCACAAGGGAAAGTCAGTATTTTTCTTCCTTTTTTCTTTTTTTAGGATTTAAACCTTCTGCTCCAGGCTCTGAACCCAAACTGTATAACCTTGCAATAGGTCATCATGAGAGCCCAGAAGTATGACTTGCAAATTGTAGGACTCACACAGGAAGCAGGTAGACTGGACTGAATCCAGAGCACTCACTGTCATCTGTGGGCATTCAGCTCAGTTTGAGTTATTTCAGGCTTCTGGAAATATCTTGTTCATATTGGGCATGCTCAGAGACATTAGTGTAGTGACATTACTGTTGCATTATGATATTTGCGCGTCTGCTCTAACACTAATAGCTTAGGTCTACCTTTTTCAAACCATCCACTGATTCTGAGTGCTTAACTTGAGACGGATTTTGTGCGTCTCAAGTCAGGTGCCCAAAATTACAGTGGATTCCTTAGAAAATTTAAATCTTAAAGCCTATCCATATTAACAAAAGAAATGGAGACAAACCAAGCAAACTGGTTTCTATTGTCTTAGTAGAGTGAAAGGCAAAAAAAAAGAAAATAAAGAAAAAAGTGATAGAGGTTAAAAAATGTTCTAAACTGCCACTGAAAGCACAGGTAATAAGATTTTAGAAATACAATTATCTTGACAGGTGCCTGTTCTAATATCAAAATTCTTCTTTTGCCAGCCATCCTCAGTCACTGTCTGTTGTGGTTGCATGAAAGACAAGGCAATTACAGGCTGTACCTCATACTTTTCACAGCACAGCAGGTGTGTTCTACCTGGTGCCTTCTTCCTGAGCATTCTTCCAATGTGTGCTCACAACTGTATAATGACTTTGGGGTATGAAGATAAAAATCGACATCCTGTGAGTTTTACTGAAATGGAGCCCTGACCGTGGCAAAGGTATTGTCTGAATTACTGATGTTTACTGAAATCAAGAGTGAAATGGAAGAACCGTGCATGGAAGAGTATAAGAGTACATAACAGTGGTCAGATGCATCATCTAAATTAACATGCATCCTATTATCTTCTCTCTCTCACTAACGGCAGGGAAGTATGAATTCAGGGCACTGGGTTTGGTGAAATGTTCAACTCCGAAGTAAGAGCCTGTAGCAACAGAAAGCTTGTCCATCTTGACTGACACAAAGCAAAAATAACTTGTGGGGCTGCAGTTTTGTAACTGCTTGTACCTGCAAGTCAGGTATTTCCATTTCCAAGTGGCTTAAACAGAGGAGACAAAGGAGAAGGGTCTCATCAGGTATATTGAAAGGCCCCAAAATGACCAAGGTAAATAAGATGGAAAGAAGACTGAAGTACATCATTTGGCAGGAGAACAATTAGTCTCTGAGCCGGGAATTAGCAGGTGCCTCTTATTGCACTGAATACTGAGAAGCCCTGGGTAGTGAGGGGTGACTGAGAGAAGAAGACTTGGCTCAGCTGTTGATGGTTCTTATTAGGGAAAAGGAGAGGTTATAAAAAAAGAGAGAAGGGGGAACTGCTTCTCTGGGTGCGTGTTTATGTCAGATTGGTGTAGGATCTGTTTCTTCCGAGCATAGAAGGTCAGTGGGAGTATGGCTACAGAGAGGCATTTTAGTTCAGGGCTTAAAACCTTTGACTGCAGATATTTTAAGGCAAAGGGTTTGTTTTCAAGAAAGCTTCATGTAAAAAAAAGTCTAGGTGTAGGGAAGTCACTTGTTTTGTGCTGAATTTTGACCACGCTTTATTACTTTGCCAACAGCAGATAGCAAAAGAGTATGGACAACACAAATCCTGCCACTGGCTCAGAAGGCTGGCTGATGCTTTCTATGCTCGCTTCAAAGATACCAATATTTTCTAGCGGCTGTTCTCCCTAGGAAAGAGTGATGGCACCAACAGTATCAAATATTGCAGCTCTGTGCACACACATAGCAAGAGACTTAGAACAAAGAACCTATGCTTTAAGTGGTTGAGACAAGGGGTGAGAGACGGGAAAGTTACCAGTTCTGTTTTATAGTTGGGGAACTAAGGCACAAAGATTAATTAATTTGCCAGAAGTTGCAAAAGAAGCCTGTGGCAGTACAGCAAACCAATCCCAGACTGGCATCCTTGTATTGTTTCAGCAGAGAGGGATGAGTTGATGATAGCACTGAGCAGTTAACAAAGGATATAAAACATAAGAAATGTTCTGGAGATAGAAAGGAGAAGGCTCTGCTTCCCAGTCTCCTCTGGATTATTTCAGGCCATGAGTGCTGCTGGTGCTTCACACTGACCATTTCAAAGCAGGGCTATAGCTTGAGTTCCTCTGTTCCTAAATTACTCCCTCTGCCTCTGATCAGTGACATGAAGTACACTCTGTCCCTTACTCCCATGTAAATGGGAAGACCTGGCATCTCCCTTGTTTGCTAAAATGCAGCTGTTTTGCTTTAAAAAGCATGATAATCTCTCCCTGACCTTTCTTGTCAGAAGCAGGTGATCGCTGGAACTGGTGGGGGATGGGGCTTCATGGGGTGCAAACCCTGACAATGAAATGCTTTTGCAGCTAGACTTTCAGTAATCCATTTCCCTATTGGGTTCCTCCCCAGGGACTGCTTCAAGAATCAGGGCTGAGCCTTCCCTGCAGAGCCAAAATCAAAAGAAAAAAGGTACCTTTGCTAAAGCTCTCTTTTCTTCCCCACCCTGCATTAAACTCTTGCTTTAAAAGCAAGCTGAAGAAATATGATGGTATTGTATTAGAATCAGCCTATCGCTCATACAAACAGGATTGATGGGTGAATGCTGGCTCTCTGCAAACACTAACCCTTTCCACTGCTTCAATGAGGCTATGCTGAAGTAACAGAGCTCAGAATATGGCCCAGTGTATTTCCAGGGTAGTCAAGACTGAATCCTATCTCTTTGGTTCAGAAGGATATGTGAATAGCACAGGATGTTAACCAGGCTGAAGAGCTCTTACTTGCTAACTGGAAAGGCTTAAGGAAGAACAACCAGGCTCTTGGTGCAGCTCAGACATGTCGTGTGCATTCACTGTTTCCAGTGACACCCACTGATGCTTGGCAACGCTATGTCAGTGATTTAATGCTAAGCCACATGCCAGAGGGACAGGATCTTGGTATAAAGAGAGGCTGGTCATTTTTAGAGATCAGCTTGCAGATATGCACCAGAGTACTAGGACACTTCTGCAGTGGGATCAGAACCCTGGTCAGACACCTGTTCTGGAAGAAACTGGCTGTCACAATAATTAGATGTGTCACCCACATGCAGCACAGGCCATAATAAATACAGCATAGTTTACTATACTGGACCTAGTTACCTTGCACTATGTTTTCCATGTAGGCCCAGTGTGCACCTAGTGTGAAACCTCACTTTCTGCAATACAGAGCCCAGTAAGACTCAGCCTTCTACTGTAATGAACCAAGCTGTTCAGTTCATGGATGCTGCTTATCTCTCATTTCCCTCTGAAAACTCGGGGCTAAAATTTTAAAGCATCTCTCCCTCCACAAGTTGGTCTTTAATGCCATTAATTCATTATTAGTCATCAAGTAATATGCCAGATGGAGGGGGGAGATGTGTGTGTGTGTTGGGGCGGAGGCTACACAGTGTTGAAAGGAGCTAGACAAACTCTCCTCTCTCCCTCACAGTACATTTCTGTGTTCAATTTGGTGCACTCCTTTCTCTTCCAAACCTCTACAACTGTGAGCGTGTTCACACCCATAACGCAGCAAAATCACGGAGTTCAACCCCCGTAAAGAGAAGCCAGCCTGAAAGCTTTGCAGGAATCCCTGAGAATCAAACCCCCTCTTTCAATTGGCTCTGATTTCAGCACTAGCATTGATCATTTGTGAGACTGCATAGCTCAGAAGTCTGGTAATGGCCACATGGAGACTTTCATCTGTAGGCTGTTAGCTTGAACCTAGCTCAGGCTAATAGTAACCAACAACCTGCTGCCTTATGACAATTTGTCTCCTAATATGAAATGAGTTGGTGGTGCAGGCCCATTGCATGTTGCAGCCTGGGAACGATCTTGCTGGTAGATTCATTCAGGAGAGAGATGAAAGAATGACTATGAACTCGGAGCTATCTTCTCACCACTAAATATGATCCCTCCAGGTCAAGTGTAGGAGCCAAGGATGTGAGGTGGGAGGTGCTGAAACTATCCCCTATGCATATTAGGGGGAGAAAGGCAGAGCCAGAGGCACTAAGGTTGTTGCTTTGGTTTCTGTTGATAATTTAGTGTCAGGAGAAATGTGCCAGGATCTTTCCAGACACAGAGGCATGCTCAATTTAAAAAGGCAAAGACAGCCAAAGGAGGGGAGGGGTGGAGGGGAGGGGAGGACAAGAAAACATCCATGGGCAACACAAAAAGGGTGATAGCAGACATGGGGTTAGCTATATGTGTATTTATTGACATCACCAGGCACAAAAGGGAAGGGAGAACTCCAGCCCCTTATGATGACTAATCAAGCCTTGGAAAGAGTATGTGTGGGTGTGCATGCACACCTCCTTTTCTCCCCCCCCATTTAAGTTGGTTAAAATACAAAGCAGTACAAAACATCTCTCTCTCCATAGTGAAATAAGTCTCTCTTTCCTTCATCACTGACATCCTAGTATCTCACTGGGGGGGAAAAGAGGAAGAGAACAAATGCCAAAAAAAATCAGCCAACAATTCTTCTTGGGTAGGGAGAGCACAGGTGCTCCTTGGATACTCAGTGAAATCACTGGTCATTAGTAGTAACAGCTCAGTGTCCTCACAGAAAACATTGCCAATCCCAGCTTCTGGTATCTTTCTAGATATAGGTGAAATGGGGCGTCTCTTTCTCTCTAACTAGGAGACTCTGTGACCTGTTCCTGTACAGAAGCAAGGCAGAGATTTGGCAATGTCCATTTTCTAGGTATGGAGCTTGAACGTTCACAAACAGAAGCTTCTTTCTAGATGTGGGCAAGAGCTCTCTGGAGGCGGGGCACAGGCCTGGGAAGCAGCCCTTCCTGAACTCTAGTTCTAGCTGTGACACTGACACTCACCTTTGCCTTGGGCAAGTTACACAACAATGGCTGGCTCAGTTTGTTTATCTGTAAAATGATGACAGTTGTGCTTAACTCAGCAACCCATGCAATATCCTCCCTGAAGAGGTAATGTGAATAAGAATACTGTAGGGCAGGGGTTGGCATTTTTAGGCAGAGTGCCAAAAACACCCACAACCTCAACTTGTAAGATGTTGGTGTGCCGGGGTGGATGGAGGGGAGCCGTGAGGGCCTAATCCTTGTGGCAATGCAGCCCATGCCCCTTCCCCACTGTCCACCTCGAGGCATGTGTGCACCTGCCACCAGCAACAAATTGGGCTGGGACTCCATGGACCCCCATGCAGCCACTTGCAGCCTCCTGCCACAGCTGGTACGGGCTCTGTGATGGGCAGCAAGGGCTGCCTGCCATGGAGCCTGGGCTGCTTGCAGCAGGTGGTAGGGAGCCTCAGCCTGGCTTGTTGCCACCCATGGGTGTACATGCACCCTGAAGCGGGTGGTGGGAAAGGGGCTGGGGCTGCACTGCCACAACAAGGATTGGGCCCCTCACATCTCCCCTACTGGCTGTCCTGAAGCGCATGTGCCAAGCAAAATGCCTTTGTGTGCCACACTCTGACACGTGCCGGGGGTTACTTACCCCTGGGTGGCCAATCCATGGCACAAGTGCCATAGGCAGCCTCTGTGTGGATCAGAAGACAGAGCAGGTGATCACACAGAGGAAAGGGATCATAATAGCACCCAGGGAGTGTTCAGAGCTAATTTGTGGCAAGCCTGCCAAAAAGTTTTTGCCACCCCCCTGCCTCCTGCTCGAGTGGTATTATTACTGTTATAGTTGCAAAGTCATTCTCCTCTATAGGACTCTCCCTTCTCTATCATTGTCAAGCTTTTTTAAAAAGCTGCATTTGGTGGTTATGAGGCTCAGTGAATTAAGGCCTAGTCTTTCACCTTTGCTGGAGACCTGGTTCAAGTGGTAGCCAGATCAGCAATAAATACAGTTAGTGATATCCACCTATTCTTGCAGCTAGTGGGCCCTTATCTGTTTGACAAAGGCACAGAACTGGATTAAGGGGAGTGTGACAGCTCATTGCATTAGGGGCATTAATAGAAGTGGCTTGGCAAAGAAATACAGTAGGACTAAGTACAGAGTCAAAAAGCCTGAGGCTGAATTAATTTAATCTGCACAGGTTAGTCTAAACTGTGTAGATTGAATTGATAAGCAAATGAACGGGCATTCACTTTTGATTCTGGAAATGCAGCCACATGTCTGCAGAAGCCAAAGGGCACTAGAGCAGGCTTCCATGCTCAGCTGGAACAGACAGCTTGGGCCAAGGCTAGCCCACCCATCCTGCAAGGGGGGGGAGGGGGAGAGGAGGGGATTACATGGAAGGTCCAAAGCATCCTGGGATATTGGGGGGCTGTAAGTTAACTTGAATCTGGAGAGGATCTGGGACAGAAGTTCAATAAACTGACTTAACCTAAATCAGTTAAAGCTGATACTATATCCATCCAGTTTATCTTAAACTGATTTTGGCTATTTTTTGAAAGCACTTTGTGTGCACTGAATTTCTGTTGTGTTACAGATTTGAGCCAGTCTCCAGTCACTTATACCAGTTTATATGTCATTTCTGTCCCTAGTCTAGGAGGATGTTGCTGTTTAGGACTGAAATGCTCTGGCAGAGCTAGGCATAGAGGGAAACTTTCCCAGTAGAAGGCTTCACTGTGGTCAGCTCTAGATTATAATGCCAGGCCCTTACTAAAAGTACTTAAACTGAGCAAGTTCATCCCATAAAATACAAGGAAGATGAGAAAGGAGGGAAAATGAAAAGTGAAGTATTTTTCTTTTATCAACTCTTCTCTCATTTTCCCTGGTGTCAGCACCTCAAATAAAAAAGCCTTTTTATCTCTTCCTTGCTGCCTGCATCCAGTCACAAATAGCAAATGCTGCTGCAAAAAGGTTATGGTCTCTGTTTGCTAGCTCTACCCTGAGAAGTGCTTCCTCTGTGTGCAGCCCTTCATTCCCCTAGTCCATATTATTCCTTTTGATGATAGGTTCTCTTATGCCAGTTTTGAAAATACTCTTTAGCTCATAAGGATGCTGCTGGTACAGGGACAAGCCTATCCTTCTCCAGCTCACTGCAGAGTTTCCATCCTACTGTGAGATGGTCCAGGAGGAGGCATGGGACCCCTACCATTTCATTTTAGACCTTGAGTCCATACTAAACCCTGCCATGTCAGTCTCTCATGTCCCTGTTCAGTGAAAAGCCTGAAGCCCTGAGGAGAACTGCCTGAAGAAGGTCACAAATTGTCATGTCTTGGTCCATGATTGGAAACCCTCCATGCTGGAGACCATGTTTAGCTTAGAAAAAGGTTCATCACTGATGCAAAGCTGAGGTGAAGGAGTCCTGAAGGAAGAGGCAAACTGTAAGATAATAATAAATTCAGATGCTGAATAGGACCTTCAGTCCATCAGAGCATTTGGCCAGTGGAACATTCATGGTCACAGAGTTGAATACATATACCAAACACTGGACTGGGGGACTCTGTGCATTTTTGTTTTAGTTTTTTGCAACCCTCAACTCATTTAATAAAGTACACCAGTAGAGGAGGACAAATAGAAATAACAATGGGTAATGTGTCATTTGTGCTTTATTTATCCAAACCCATGAAACCAATTCTGGAGAAGTTGGCCCCAGATTTGTGGCTGCAGGGAACAGAATAGGGAGGAAAAATACAAGAGAAATAGCAGCAGCACCAACAGTACATAGTTCTTCAGTTGCTGATTTCCTATTTTCTTCTGAACTCTGCGCCTGGCTTCAGCAGACTTCCTTTCCTAGCTCAAGAGATTTCCTCAGTATTTCATTATCTCCTTTCCATGACCCTGTTTTATTGACCCCCTGTGGTGACCCCTCCATTGCCAACCTCATTGGGAAATATTTTATCTTAAAGATTAATTTGGAATGTATTTGTAACAATAAACCCCCTTTCTGCACACGTCAGAAAAAAAATAAATACAAAGAATTGCTCAAAGGGTCAATCATGAAGACTAAATGTAAAGTACAAGTCAATAGGGTTTAAGAAAAATTTAGTGAAGAGTAATCTTTCTCCATTCACAACTAAATGTAAAACTCATCTCTCTGCCTTTGCTTTCTCTCAAGAAGTATTTTACACACATGCACACCCACACACAGAGCACACCGATCTCCCACTCACATAGTACTGCCTCCTTTATAACACATGTTGAGCCAAACCAAACCATAGTGAAGTGTTTACAAATTAATCTTTGATAAATCAAAAATCTTCCAGGGTAACATAAATGAAGTGCAATAATAAACTGACTCTAATGAAAATGCGTGTATTTGATGCAGACATTTTTTTATATGCCAGACTAATAGAGGTATAAATGTTACTTCATGCATCTCAAGAAAACCACTCCAAATATACAGAATGAATTATCAAGCAGTTTTTGTATGAAAGAAAAACTGATTTGCTAATGTTTCTTGTAGCAGAGAGATAAAGGTTGTAGTATATTCAACGTAGATTATCGCATGCTACAGGGTCAGTGTCAATACAAATGTGGGAAATCTGCATGTTAGATCTGATTGGGTTGGATTTCCAATTTAGTATGCATAACTGGCTGCTCCATCTGCATATGCCTGTGGCTATTTGCAGTGCAAATTAGTTGCTCCTACTTTGACACATGAAGCCATCTGTATGCACAAATGTAAATGAGCAAAACGGCCTGAAAATTTGGCTAACTGACAGCCATGGAAGTACTTCCATTGCCTTCTACGAGCCTTCGGTCAGGCTGGAAGTCATTTGAATAGTGAGGGCATTCTGAGCTCAGTGTGAACTTAGGGATGAGGGCGCATGTCGAGAAGTTAGTTATGGCTCTCTAGGCCACGTGTCCCTTACTGTACTGCCTATGTACTTAAGAGACCTTTGACTCACAATAGCAGAGCTCTGCTCTACCACGCCTCTATCCAGCTTCAGTCCTGCCTGTATGCTGGGAAAAGAGACTGTGCCTGGTGCATGAACTACCTTCACATGTTGCACCTGTTAAGAGTTCCTCTTCACCAGAGGATTTCTCTGTTAAGTATTTCTGGACCATAATCTGGCCTCACACATCGTTGTTCCTAAGTGGCCAGCACACCCAGAGATCAGAATGCAAGATCTTCAAAGATGTAAACCATTCTCAGAAAATAAAGGATAGAACCAGTGGGAGGACAATTTGCTCTAGACCAGTGGTTTTCAACCTGTGGTCCATGGATACCTGGGGGTCCACAGACTATATCTAAGGGGTCCACAAAAGATGACTATGATCAATCAAATGTAATGTGACTACCCACACTTACAATTCAAAGGCATCTGCATCTCCATTCAAAATTTCCAAACTCCGCACCTCCATTTGAAATTTTTTAGCAACTGATAAAAGGTTGAAAACTACTGCTTTAGAATTATCCATCACTTATTATAAAATATTAATTTAATCTGCATACTATTATTGTATATATTGTTCTTGGTACACTTAATGAGTGCTGCAGTTGTGTAGTAATAAAATTATTGGTAATAGGAAACAAATTTACTAAACAATGATTACATAATTAGATGATATCTTAACAGTGCTTTCTGTTTAAAAGGCGATAACTGTGTCCTGGAGTAAATAAAATCTGAGATGGTTGTTAGCCTGGGATACAATTATTACCAAGCGAGATAGATACAGCCTCCATTATGTTGACATATCTAATAATTAAGGGCTTGGTCCAAACAGTGTTGTCCACTTGTGAATCAATGGGACAAATTATGGCTTGTCTTGCTTGCTAGCGGGAAAGATGGAACAAGCAGATTACATCTGGCTGCAAAGTGCTGAGAGCTGCAAGAGGAAGAGGCTACTGGTCAGCTCTAGTGCATCAGACAAATCCACCAGACTCCTTCATGTGGTCTCTTTGGCCTTTGCTGGTAGAAGCGTGTCCCCAGAGCCAGCAGATGCATTGCTTTGGTGGTACACAGTATTATTTGTATATCTCTCTTTGATGTTTATCAGAATGATTTTATTGTGGCAGTTAACCAACAATGCATTAAGTGAATTTGACTATGTTCATTGCCCAGTGGACCATATAAACCTTGTATGACCTTTACCCTATTCCCCTTTGTTGAAAATTGTCTAGTTAAGGTACTTACTCATTTATATTGAATCACAGGAATTGTGAATTTAGCACTTTTGTGCTTCTCTGAAGAATGCCAGCCAGTTACTGGTAAAAAAGATTTGTGTGCCTAGCAATATATTTTTGGATACCCTGCTTTTTGAGATAAGCATGTGTGAATAAGCAGATTCTATAAGATGATAGGTTTCGAACAGTTAGCTATAAAGGAGGCTGTGTAAAGTTATATGCTGAGCTTGCTCTGTGAGAATAGGCTGCAGCCTGCAAGAGACAGAGATGTAGGAATGTGCACTTTATGTCGTTGATTGATTTATGATTTCTTATAGTCCTAATCAATAAACTAATTGAGCTGTGCTAGATTGATTTTTCCAAACTTTTATTCATAAATTAACTAGTATTCCATAGTTCTGTCCAAGAAGAGACCAAACGAGAAAACTTGCAAAAAGTACCTTGGCATTTCTATTCAGTCTTTTGCCGCTGACAGTCTTTTATGTCCCAGAGAGGGTGCACTACTCTGTACAGACAAATAGTGAAGGCACCACACTGGGGAATGTAGGTGTTAGAGATAGGTATCAAGTGACTAGCCTTGGAGTTTCTGTGCTAACAAGATGAAGTCCTGGGGTGACTGGGCTAGCACACGTTCACTGTGATGTTTTCCAGTGTCTGAGAAGCTGTACTTCGGTATTCAGTGATCACTCATGACTGCTTGCAAGAGATCTGCCTTATTCTGTGTCCAGATTCAAATGACAAGTGGCCAAACTCTGCATGTGTAGGCTCAGCCCTTGAACTTGCAGTGCTCAATACCCAAGCCAAAACTCGCAGTGCTCCCTCCCAAGCCAAAACTTAATAGCAGTTAAAGGACGGACTCTAATGTAACATACAGTACAAATACTTCTAACCAGCTGAGTCTTCACACATCCTAACAATGCTCAATTAGTCCTTGAAGTGCTCTGTGCTGTTGCTTGGAGCTGTAGGGCTTTGCTATAATGTTAGTATTATGGCTGTCAGGAGGCACTAAATCCATTGGTTTTGGTGGGACTCCATTGTCTCAGCCTACTGTGACTTGTGTTAGTCTGAGACTAGACATAATTCTAAAGCAATGATTGTTTCACATTAAGTACATGAAATACCATAGAAACATAGGGATGCAAGGGACCTCAAGGGTCATCCAGTCCAACTCCTTTGTACAAATGCAGGATGTGCTGTTCCTAAAGCAACCTAGACACATGTCTATTCAACCCCTGATTGAAAAGCTCCAGTGAAAACAATTTCATAGCTTCCAGTATATTCCATTGACCTACCCTACTGACAGAAGAGTAACTACTATTGCATGTGTAAAGAATCACTACCCATTCATAACCTGCCAGAAGATAAATGCGTATGTACCATCAGTAGCCATGAAAATAGTTACAAATACGTTTGCCAAGGAACCTATACACAAAGCACATTTCGAAGAATTCTCAGATGTCTTCAAAGGCTTAAACATCTGGAAATTAGACGCGCACAGTGAAACGGAAAGATCAGGAATTCCAGCAATCCACTGGTAAGAAAAATTCCCATTTGTGCTAATAGGCAAAGTAAAAATTGAATTATACAACAAGGGAAAAACAGGAGTGATTGAGAATGAAGAATAATCTATAAACCAGGTTCATTCTAGTTTAACTGAAACATCAAATAGTGTGATGATATGCATCATTCATCAATGCTGTTTAAAAGGACAGAAAAATTATCTAATAATAGTGTTGAATTGGCAAGTAAGAATTCCTTACTAAAAATATTCCTCATATTAGATCCAGGATATACATTTGGGCTGGGATAGGACTGAGCCAATGTGTAGTGACTCAACAAGATGCTTGTTTTCCCAGATGGCTGTATCTTGCGTTTCAGAATCTAAGTCAAAGTAATTTCTGACCTTTATGGTTGCATAGATTTTTGTCTGTGAAAAAGGATTAGTGGTTCTTCACCACAAAGGGAGATTTACTCCTCTTGCTTTGGACTAGGTCTAATAAGGTTTTCCTCCAACTCTACCTAAGGGCAAGATATTAAAAAAACCCTTTTGATAGGATATTAGCACCAGATGTGAAAGAGATATAACCTTAAGCACAGCAGTGTAACTAGATGTGGCAAAGTGGAGCACCAGCCCCCCAGGGTGCCAGCTGAGAGGGGATGCCAAAATGGCAGTCCCCCAAGGAGCCTTCACTATGGGGCCTCCTGTAGCCAGTATGTGGAGAGCCTACTGCTGAGTCCCTGCTGTGGCAGGTAAGACTGCCTGCCCCCTAGTGCCCACTCTCTGGCACTCGCACAATACTACCCCCTCCTCTGCCAGGGCACCAAAATATCTAGCCATGTCTCTGTTCAATCAGATGGACAAATGCACTATACGCAAGACCCCAGGTGTCAGAGAGACTTATCCAGGGAGATCATAGCAATATACATGATTGAGCCAAAACAAAATGCAAACAGAAATGTTTAATGGAATATCAATTGGGAATCTTACTTTCTTTGCAATTGTAAGATGTTGCTCTTTGATTACCATTGCCCCAGGCCTTATTCCATCTGGCCCATAGATCCCTGCCTCAATAGAAAATGAGCTGACTGTTGCTGGTGTGCTAGTAGTTTTCAGGGGTTATAAGTAAGAAAGTGTCATATGAATGTGGGATGTAATCATGAATACATTTAATGGCAACCAGGAGTTACATACTGAGGTTGGATTTGCAACTAGGTAATATTTTAACAATTAATAACAGTTTTAATGATTAACAGAGAGAAAGTTAATCAGACCTCATGGTTCTAATCATAAACCAGTCTCTTTAGAGACCAAGACTGAGGGGAAAGGCACCCCTTCACTTGTACAGCATTGGTGAACTGTATTAAAGAGGAAGAGGAGCAGCTCATTTTTCTGTTAAACAGTAGGCACTACTCCCTGCCAGAGGCAGCATGCCTGACTTGAGTCAGATGACACCATGTTTCATCCATCTCTTCAGGATCATCCACTCTGAGATTCTATATAAAGAAGTAAAAATATTCCCTTGCTTGTTTAAGCCCTGAAGAAGTCAAATGTTACCCAAGTTGTTGGCTGAGTTATCTCCCTCCCAAAAGAACACTGATTAAGAAAGTATTCAGATGCCTCGAGCATTGTGCAATGTACTGTCTCTGGATTAAATTAGTGTCTGTGAAGGGGTCCTTGTTACACAAGCAGCACCACAGTAATGATCTTGGTACCAACAGCTATGAATGGGTGATCTTGTCCCCGGGCAGCAGGATGTTCCTAAGGACAGGAATCACTATCTGGTAATGAAACTAACCTCCTTTTTAAAGCACTTGAACATCTTCAGATTGGAAGTGCTAAAATAAATAGTTGATGTTAAAGAGGGAGCTGGAGATTCCCTGACATTGGGGAAAGCATGGGGTAGGTCTGCTCTCCAACAATCCTGGATGGGCAGAATGATCCCTGAGGGATTGTTCCAACTGGTGTAAGGAAGAGCAGCCCTCTGGCAACTCCAACCAATTCAGGTCTCCAGACAGCTCTGAAACAGCTTAGAGCCATCTTTGCCTCCCTGTCTACTTTAACTATACTGCAGCTGAACTGAGGATCCAGGCCTCTGGTCTAATAAATTAGTGACTCCCCTGTACAACAAATTAAAATAAACCTCATATGAGTGCACAGTCTTCCTACATGAATCCCTGCTTAAGGAGCAGCCATCCTACATGATTACTATTTGGGTGCTACAACACAGCTGTTTAATGGGTTTCCATTATAATTCAGAAGCAATAAATACTTTCATTTATTTCCCCCAAGGGAATCTAATAAGCTCCATGAACCAGAGGATATTACTGATCTATGGTCCAGTATTAGCAGGAAAGAGGGTACAAGGCACATGCTGTATCAGGGGTGACTGAACATTGTCAGAACCTGTTTTGCTAGCATGACTGCAGAGACAAGCATAGAAAGAAAGAGATGATATCCCCAGGCAGAGTTACCTGACCATAACTCTGCCATGTAATCCAAACTAGTGGAGCAGATGTTGACTACTAGCTTGGGGGTACCTTCAGGCTGTCAAAAATGAGAGGAAGAGTCCATCATGAACCCTATCTTGGCCATTAAGAAAGCCCCTCTAGATTCAGTAGCTGCAAGTTTTCTCCTCTCCCATCCCAGGTTGTGGCTTGTGTTGGACTGGGAGGCAGGAGAAGGGGCAGAGCGGAAGGGATAACAGCAGGCCTAGTTGAGAAGGGTAGAGATGCATAAACTTGGGGGACATAACAAAGGGAAGACTAAACAGGAAGCCTACCAGAGACTCAATCCAGTCACCACACTTCAAACAGAGAAGAAACAGCTGTCTTCTGCAGTCCAGCCTATTTCCCTGGCTAGGCAGGGATAGAAAGGTGCTAGCCTAGCACACCATAGCAGGAGAAATGTGTGTTTACAAGGCCAAAAATTCTTTCTAACAGCTTGATCTAGAGGGCCACCTAGTGGGCTCTCTTCCAAACCATCAGAGAAAAAGGACTTGTTTGTAAACCAGACTGGGCGTTCGAGATTTTGGTGGCTGAGAGACTACATTATTGGGGCCTTTGCTGAGGCAGAGGCAGCAGGACAGCTGGAAGTAGGGGTTTCTTCATCAGTAGCATGAAGGTTTGAGGATTTTCTGTCAATCTCCTTGTCAAACTGGCCAGCAGGATGTTATTAATGGGCCCAAAGAGGAAGACAGGTGCCAGGACCTCTGCTGCCCCTGTGTAGTTGAAAATGTAGCCTGTGAAGCGTAAAATCCTGCTAAGGGCTGAATCTAACCCACCAGCAGTGCATGTGGCTGCTGCCACTGCAGCTGCTGAGATTCATGTAAGGATGTTCTGAAGTCCAATCACCACTGGGTTGGGGTGAGAGCTCTAGATTCTGGCTCCCTTTCCCCATCCTTAACTAAATGGTGAATGTTAGGGTTCAGGGTCTCAGACCACCCACTGAACAGACTGGTTCAGTGATACCAGGGGTCTCCATGCTTTGTTGCTGCAAAAATGAAAGAACAAACAGAGATGAGCAAGGGTGGCAGTGCAAGGCCTCTGTACCTTGTGGCTTTGCCGGTCACCCAAAGATACTGCTGCCTTCTTTTGTGTATTTTTGATGTAAGTACTGCTGAAGATTCTGGATGGTGTAATGTAGCCGGTTACACAGGAATTACCCACAAATCTGCAGCTAGAGAGCTTACTTGCAGCCCAGAATTGATCTTATATTTTTACATCTTGAATGTAAACAGGGCCTGGGCCAGCAGTGAGCAGTATTTGTTAAAAGGACTTGTGTTTCTAATTCACTTAGGCACTTTTGAAAATCCAATCCAAAGATGCTTTCAGTTGATTAATTTAGTAACCTCTGTGAAAAGAACGAACAGGCTTAGCTCCATTCCTAGTAGATGGGTCAAAATCAGTGGGCACTAACTCAGCTGTGGTTCTGACTGGTAGCTTTAGGACAGATTTAGGGTTTGGTAGGGATGGAAATTAAATGATTCTCTGCTCCAGCAGATCCCTGCATTAGTGAGCAACTGAATGACATTGGACAATGGGGGAAATCTTTCCACTGCTTCTGCCTCTGCTCTCTTGCCACAATGAAAATTCAAATCATAAAGGTGTCAGTGAAGCAAGTGAATTTGCTTTAGTTAAAAACAAAGATGTCTCAGAGAGCAAGTTTACGTTTCTCAGGCTCCTTCTGCTGACAAACTTGAAGCTAGTTGAACAAGTTGGATGGTAGGATAAGAAAAAAATGTACTCTTCAAACTGGGTCAGATCTGATTAACGGAGATGAGGTGTCAGCCTATCGTTATAAGCATTTTGTGGGATAATTTCAGGTGACACATCTCAGACTACCAAGTCAAGTATTTTGCATTTCAGGCCAGACTTTTGAATGCTGACCCTCTCCTACAGAGACTCTCCAACAGTCAACAGAGAACAAAACGTGTATTTCAGACTCCCGAGCAGTCTTCTGAAAAGGGCAGCAAATGAAGAATTGTTTTGCCTACACCAAAAAAAAAAAGACTTAAAGTCTATACAATCCAGAGAGCTGTTTCAGATTGACCCTTGAGCTCCTTGTCCTCTATTATTGCACTTGTTTTACTACCAACATCTATTGATGTTATGTGAAAAATGCTAAGAACAAGGTATCTAGTATTTGCAGTAGTACAGCAACAGCAGTTCTGATCTGGGAGATCGGGTGGCCCCTGCCAGAAAATAGGACACATGTTTTTGCCAGAAGGGATTTCAGAATGGGCACTGCATAAGTTTAAAAGTAAAATAAAATAACAAGGCAAGCATAAAATCTGTTGTTATCTTCACTATTTCTAGTAGGCACAGCTCACTAGAAAGCATTATTTAGATATTCCCAGCTGCATTTTCAGGCAGTGCAAGTCAGAACAGCATAATTTGAAAGCCACTGATTTATACCACTTCAGCATCAAGCCTCTTATTTATGTCTTAAACAGAGACTATTTAGGTAAAATACAATTTTGAGCATTTAAAAAAATGATGTTGATATTCTGTTATTCTCTGAGTCTTATGGTCAGGTTGTATTTCCCAATTTTATTCCAAAGTCTCCTTTAAGGTGCTGACAGACAATTGTGCTTTGGGCTAAAATGTCTCATGCTTACGCTTAGCCCAGATGTGTTTTCATGCATATGAACTTTGGTAAATTTCCACTGGGCCATTTTAAAGACATCCAAGCACAGAGATAAACAAACAAATAAACACACCAACCAACCCTTTACTTATCTAATACTTTGTAACCTGAGTTGAGTGTGTATTTGCATAGCTTAAAATAGCTTTATTTTAAAAGTGCACACTTGCCTTGGAAGGAGTATTGTATAAGCACAAATGCATTTGATGTGTTCGAAAATATTACGTGGTAAAATAAAGCTGCAAGCATTTGAACATTATTTTTGGTGCATCAGGAAGCGTCCCCGCATTTGCAAAGCGCACAACTGCATGCCATCCTTTCACCAAGTAAAAAGCATGGGATGGCATTGTTGGTCAGGAGGTGGAGGACCATTGGCCAGACTACCTTAAGACAGACAAAAAGTAGGACAGTACACAAAGGAGGACACTGAATCATCCTTGTCTACCTGGATATAACTAGACACAACACACCAAGTGCCTGTACCTAAAACATTGAGCAACACATCAGGAGCGTGGCTCAGATGAACCTTGATTATTTAGTTCCAAAAGATGAGTGTTGTATAAGAGTGTACCTGATATGTGCATCAGTTGTTAACTATGTAAAGCTTTTGAAACAAACCAAATAGACCTTTTATTTGGCAGACTATAAAATGAAGGATTGGTATTCTCCTCGCAGGAGAAATAATCGATAGGTTTTATTCTCTTTTTCTGTTGTTTTCAAAGTGCCAAAGGCACTGTCCCAGATTCTGTCCTGTATCAGTTTGGCTCCTGGGTGGCAGGCTTTTTATATATCTACAGGCCCAAAGTTTGGATCTCTGTCAGCACCCTTATATTGCTGTTTATCACCTGTTATGACTTTATCAAAATGCTTTATTTCAGGGTTTTTTTGATAAATGAAATTTCACTGAGATGAACATTTTTTAAATGTCTGGATTGTCATGAAAACAGCATTTTTGTAGAAAAAGTATTTTGACAAAAAATGTTGGGGGCTTCAGGAAGTGTCTCTGCATTTGAAAAGTGCACAACTGCATGCCATCCTTTCACAAAGTAGGAAATATTTTTATAGAATATTTTTACCATAATTCTGCACAACAGCCTGATTCCCTATTGTCACAAAACCAAAACTCTAGACTACTTCCTTAGATAGTGGCTCATTTCCAGAAGCTTTTGCTATCTTCCTTTGCTACTAGGACAGGAAGGATCTCCAAGACTGTGTTGGCTTGCTTTTCTTTCAGCACTCATCTGAGCTCTCTGCAGTTGCTTATAACCTTTGAGATACCATGCAAAGCCATATTTTTAGTTCTAATATAGAGCATCACTGGCAGATCCTTGCTTACTGACTCCAGAAGCCTTGGATCCAATCATGCAGTCAGATCATATGTCTTAGTTCATGTCTTGACACTGTCCTGTTATTTTCCCATCCCTGGCAGAACATTTTTTTTGTGTGGTTAGTCTACAATCCCTGACAAACTTGGGCTGTCCCTGACAAATAAATATATCCTGGTTGGAGAGCTCTCTTACTGTGCTTGCTTGATAGTCTTTTGGCTGGATAACCTGGGGCAGAGCCATCCTCATCTGTACAGCTCTTCCATTCTACCAACCGAATCTGCAGAAAATATATCCCACTAACGCTATGATAAATAATAATAATTGGATGAGTATAATAATGGGATATTTCTAGATGTGTGGAAAACTTTATGGTCTTTTCTGTGGTGGCCACAGTTTGCCCATTCTTGTTTCCAGTTTATAGAAGGCTACCTGGTACTCTTACCTCTGGTGGTTACAGTCTGCAAAGCTGTCTTAATGGAATGCACTCTTTATGGTTCTTTTAGGACCAATTCCTTTCTCTCAAGAAACTTTGGTGGTATTACTTCCTGAACCAGGCTGCCTTGTTCTTTCATGCTCCCTCTGTAAGTGTTTGTCCTTCCCAATGACAAATCTTCCAGAACTGTCACCAAATTGTATGTTATAGGACAGCGGTTTTCAACCTTTCTTCATTTGCAGGCCCCTAAAATATTTTACATGGAGGTGCAGACCCCCTTGAATTGTAAATATGGGTATTTGCATACTTTTGATTGATCATATTCATCTTTTCATGAACCGCTTAGACCAGTAGTTCTCAACCTATTTGCAGTAGCAGGCAACACTTGCAGCTGTCAATGTGTTATGTGGGCTGCACCCAGCCCAGGCAATTTACTTCCTGTGTATCCATTTAACAGGATGAGTCGTGGTAGATGGGTCGGTCTCGACCTGGAAGGGTGTGGGTACTGGGGTCCCGCAGGGTTCGGTCCTTGGACCGATACTCTTTAATGTCTTCATCAGCGACTTGGACGTGGGAGTGAAATGTACTCTGTCCAAGTTTGCAGATGACACAAAGCTATGGGGAGAAGTGGACACGCCGGAGGGCAGGGAACAGCTGCAGGCAGACCTGGATAGGCTGGACAAGTGGGCAGAAAACAACAGGATGCAGTTCAACAAGGAGAAATGCAAAGTGCTGCACCTAGGGAGGAAAAATGTCCAGCACACCTACAGCCTAGGGAATGACCTGCTGGGTGGCACGGAGGTGGAAAGGGATCTTGGAGTCCTAGTGGACTCCAAGATGAACATGAGCCAGCAGTGTGACGAAGCCATCAGAAAAGCCAATGGCACTTTATCGTGCATCAGCAGATGCATGACAAATAGGTCCAGGGAGGTGATACTTTCCCTCTATAGGGCGTTGGTCAGACCGCAGTTGGAGTACTGCGTGCAATTCTGGGCGCCGCACTTCAAGAAGGATGCGGATAACCTGGAGAGGGTACAGCGAAGGGCAACTCGTATGGTCAAGGGCCTGCAGACCAAGCCCTACGAGGAGAGACTAGAGAAACTGGACCTTTTCAGCCTCCGCAAGAGAAGGTTGAGAGGCGACCTTGTGGCTGCCTATAAGTTCATCACGGGGGCACAGAAGGGAATTGGTGAGGATTTATTCACCAAGGCGCCCCCGGGGGTTACAAGAAACAATGGCCACAAGCTAGCAGAGAGCAGATTTAGACTGGACATTAGGAAGAACTTCTTCACAGTTCGAGTGGCCAAGGTCTGGAACGGGCTCCCAAGGGAGGTGGTGCTCTCCCCTACCCTGGGGGTCTTCAAAAGGAGGTTAGACGAGTATCTAGCTGGGGTCATTTAGACCCAGCACTCTTTCCTGCTTATGCAGGGGGTCGGACTTGATGATCTATTGAGGTCCCTTCCGACCCTAACATCTATGAATCTATGAATCTATGATGCACATGGCCTGCAGCAGTGTGCTGATTGTCATGTGTCAAAGGATGTTATGCGGCCCACAGGTTGAGAACACAGTCTGCGGACCCCCAGGGGTCCACAGACCACAGGTTAAAAACCAGTGTTATAGGAAATTCTCTTCAGGTTTCAGGCATGCCTGTTGCTGGTCACAACCGTTTCATTGTTGGCCATAATGGCATTAAGCACAGAAATGGACCTAGAAAGAGAGCCCTTCACACTCCCTCCAAAACACTCCTGTTTGTCATTCTGTTGGATGACTAAGCCATGGAGCTGATTTATCGTGGGCAGCACATTGGGTTTGTAGGATGACGCGCTCTTGGAAGCCACATGAATTTGTGGGTATAAACACAGGTGGCAAGGGCAAGGATCAGACCTTGGCTTGAGGGACTTGGCAAGACATGAACATTGGGTTAGGAAGACCTTGGAAAGAGATTTCAGCAAACCAAGGAGTCTGGAGCAGATTGGGAAACACGTATGTAACAAGACTGGGGTGTTGCAACTCAGTAAGTGCAAGATGCGGCCCGTAACTCGAAGTCCCACAGGGAGTCAGCCCTGGGGCTGAGACCACATCTCAGGCCTCCCGATCCCTTGTTCATAGAATCGTAGAAAAGCAGAGGTGGGCTCGGGAACGGATGTGTCCCCCCATCCTCTTGCTAAAGGTGGCAGTTGGAGAGGAGGGTCCAGTTTTCTCCTACTCTGTCCTCTATTGACACGAAACCCAACACCTTTATGTCTTCTCTTCAAGAAACCTGATGGAAAAAAGTCTTTGCTAAATCAGCTCTCCATTCAAGAGAAGAACAGAGGACATAAAGGCATCGGGTTTTGTACCAACAGAGGACAACCGGACTGTCCTCTATGATGGCCCCCTAGCTCACGCTGGCACAGGCTGGAGGGGGAGGCCGTCTTCCTTGGATCTCTCCATTGTATTACAACAATCCTGGCAGCTGCCGGACCTGTCCCCATAGCGGGCCAGGCACTTGCGTCAGGGTTGCCCGGGACAGTGGATTTGCAGGGGCCGGTTGGACAGGGCCGGCCCAGCCTGTGGCGCGGCTTGGACTAGGGGCCCTGGGAGTGGGGGCGTCTGCGCCCAGGGTGTGCCAGGGTGCGAAGAAACAACCCCCAACACCGCTTTTCCTGTCAAAGCAGCAGCGGCTTGAAACAGGGGGCCTCAGGCACTCACCCAGCGTCTTGGGTCCGGCGCCGGGCAGGAGCCCAGCCGGCTCCACCCCCCGCGGCCGGAACCACAGTGCGGCGGCGCCGCTTTCCAGCCGGGCCGCCGAGCGCGACGTACCGCACCGCACCGCACCGCGCCGCCTCGGCCGGGGGCTGCCACGTGGGTCGCGGGGGCCGGCGGGACCCTGCCCGGCCGTGGGGGGTGTTTGGTTGGGGGGAGGGGGTGTCGGGGGGTGTGTGGGAGTGCGTCACGTGTGTCCGGTCTCGCTTCCTCGCAGGGATGAGGAGCAGCCCGCCTCCTGATTCCTGCTGTGCCCTGCGGAAGTGGCCCGGCCCGGCCCGGCCCGGCCCGAGCATGGCCCGCGTGGTCGGGATGTTTAAGACCCTCAGGACCCACTGGAAGAAAAGCACGGTGGGGGTCTGCCTGTGCGCCTGGGGAGGAAGCTGGGTGTACGGCAAGCACTGGTAACTATGCCCTCCCCCTTCTGCCCCCTCCCCCAGGCTTGAGACAGGAGGCATTGGGCAGATAGATCTGGCAAGCGGGTGGCGGGAAATGCTGGTGGTTTGGGAGGCTTGAGATAGAAAGGGGCTGGGGGCAGCCTGCTGGGCAGTGGCAAAGCTGTCCTTTGCTAAAGAGGTTTCCCCCCAGTGGCCTGTGCTCAGAGAGGAGCTGCAGCAGCTCGGCCACAGGGAGTGTGGGTGGGCACTGCCGTGCTCTGAACACTGCCAGCAGGGATTAATTTTTGGCTTTCTTTTTAAAACACCAGGCCCATTTAAAAAACAACAACAACATCAACAACAACAAACAAACTAAAGCGATCAGGGAGATATTCTTCTTCTATTTCCAGACAGCAGGTCCCATTCTCTGTTAAGACATTGCCCTTTTCGTGGGCTTGTCTCGGTGTGTACTGCTTGAGTTTTCTTCTTGTTGCTGTTATTTCTCTCGGTCTTCCTTTTCTTCTAACGTGGTTCGAGCGGGCTTGGCCTCGCTGGAGCATCTCTCGTTCCCAACGCTTTTCTGTTTTACAATGCTTTTTCAAAGCTCGGGAATCTCTTTGTGATGATCGCTGTTCCTGTTCCACTAAACTGCACTCCAGAGAGGGCAGGTGAACGTAACTGCTGACTTCCAGAGAGATTTCATAGACATTAGGGCTGGAAGGGACCTCGGAAGATCATCAAGTCCAGCCCCCTGCCCAAAGGGCAGGAAGTCAGCTGGGGTCATAGGATCCCCGCAAGTTAAGCATCCAGTTTCATCTTGAAGGTGTTCAATGTAGGCGTTTGAACCACCTCCAGTGGCAGGCTGTTCCAGACCTTGGGGGCTCGGACAGTAAAGAAATTCTTCCTTGTGTCCAGCCTGAAACGGGCTTGTAGTAGTTTATGACCATTCGACCTCGTCATCCCTTGGGGCGCTCTGGTGAACAAACGTTCCCCCAGATACTGGTGGTCACCCCTGATAAACTTATAGGTGGCCATCAGATCACCCCTGAGCCTGCGCTTTTCCAGGCTAAAGAGCCCCATGGCTCTCAGCCTGTCATCGTAGGGTCTGCTTCTCTGACCTCCCTGACCACGTGGCTCTTCTCTGGACTCTCAAGCTTCTCCACATCCTTTTTGAATTGTGGAGCCCAAAACTGGACACAGTACTCCAGCTGCGGCCTCACCAAGGCCAAGTACAAGGGGAGAATGACGTCCCGGGATTTGCTTGAGAAGCATCTATGGATGCCAGCCAGCGTTTTGGTCGCTTTACTAGTCATCCTGTAGCTGCTTTGTTGCGTGTTTGGGGTAGGTCATGGAGGGCCCTCTTAAAAGATGCACAGGCCCTCAGAGTAGCTTAGATCACATTTAAATGAGGGTGGGAAGATGAGATCTATTTTCTGCTCCAGCTAGTGAAATCCAGTCTGCAGACATTTGGTGGGGATTTCAAACAGCATTACAGCGGTCCTCAATCTCCAGCCTGCAGACTGGTGCCATCCAGCCTATGCGTCTCCCCCTAGGTGTGGAAATTGGATGGCAGAGAAGCAGTGACAGTGCTAAGAGCAGATTTCCAGACCCATGGAGGAGCCCTGTGGGTTAGATGACATGGGCCACAACAAAATTGCGTCCTGTGCACGGGGTCACTCTGCAAGAAGATCTGGGAGTGCAGAACTGGGATGGTGCAACAAATCACACCAGCAGAGCAACCCTGTGCATTGACCCCACCCGGGATCTGGCCCACAAACCAGCCCCATACCACTTGTTCAGCCCACAGGGCCAGATAAGTTAATCAGCACTGGTTTTATAGCAGTGAATAAAAATGTATGGTCTCCACCTGCAAATGATACCAGTAGCACAGACACTTGTGTAGTTATGGAAGGCAGTAGTATTCTGTGCGAGGCCAACAGTATACACAAGTGAGTTGTATCCATAGGTTTTCTCGTTCATTTCTCTGTGAACATAATTGTTGCAGAAGTGCCAGATTCACAACCCATGAAGACTTCAGTCCTATCATATACATTGCTTTGGAAGATGCTGTGCCGGTTTTCTTGCATGGCTTTGCCATTATGCCAGCACCATAAGTGGAGGGGCTACTTTCTGGAAGCATTTGGTAGTTCAGGCTTCAGTTTTTGGTAGTTGCTTCCAGCAAGAGTGTGACTAGTTCCGTCATGGTCATCGTGCCTACCATATGTGTCTTCTCTTAAGTAATCAAGTACTGTTTCCAAATGCCCATCAGTGAATGTATGTTGACTTCAGTTTCAGCACTACATTTGTTTGTGTAATTCCCTGCTGGATATGCCAGTATTTGCCATAACTGAAGTGTGGTGAAGCTGTATTGTTGCTTCCACTTCTGTTATCTCTGGAACAAATATTCCCTATAGTGGTCTAAATCCTGGACAGTTCTTAAAAAGAATTTTAAGCTGATTTATATTTTAATCCCTGGTTTTAAGCTTAATGTGCTGTCAGTAAGATGCAAACATAGCCAAATGACTTTTAAGCACTGTTACTTTTGGAGCTGGATTTTTCTCTCTTGTTGTTGTCTGGTCTTTTAAACAGGTGATATAGTGGCATTGCTGTTTTCTTTTCCCCTCATGTTAAAATGCTGCCAGTGCCTTAGTGGAAAATTTTGGAAAACAAATTTGCTTATGCCATGCATTTTATTTTTATTTCTTTTTCTCCTCCCTGGGAGCCTTTGTATTAAATCACATTGTTTTACAGAGTACATATGCTGTAGCTGTGTACTTTCTACGTGAAATCTTAAAGCATAGTTGACTTCAGGTGAGTTGCACCAGAAAAAATTTGGTCAAGAATATTTTTTTCATGATAGTGGATGTGGTACTAGTTGTGACATACCTCATCAAAAGTCACCTTTCTCTTGAATAAGTAAGGACTGTTGATGAACTAGGGTTCTGATTTCATCTTTTCTCTTTCATGCAAGAGAAATATACAGTCTACAAAAGTGTAAATAGAAGCATCTCTTCTAAACACTTTGCTTTTCAAGGCTTTCCATGAGACATGGAGGAGTCTTTGAGGTTATTTTCTCCTTTTCTCTCCACAAACATGAGGTTTCTATGAGAACCTGTCTCCCTTCCCCTGACCTCTGATGCCTGAGCAAAACTATCGAAAGCAGTTTCTGCTGCATTCTGGACCTTTTCCCTGAATGTTGTAGAGCAGAGTACCAAAGTACTGTAATATGCAAAAAAGATTATGGACAGGTTAGGGATATGTGCCATTGGGTAGCATATTCCTTGATCTGCTGATCTTAAGAGGAATTATGGGTCATCTTGAGTAATCCATCCTTGTCTGTCATACAAAAGGGATGTAGCTACCTAAATATGCAGCTGCCCTCTTGGGGAAGAGAATACTGTTCAGCATTATAACCTCCCCAGCCCTGTTCAAAGACAAGCAGAGTCCATGAAATCATAACCCCATTGTTTTAGGCATGTAAGATGCACATAGCATTGCCCCAAAGGATGTCCGATCTAAGATATCTAAAATATTTAAGCTGGACAAAGAATGGGAAGGGAGACTAAGGCAGACAGAGGGGCAATCACTCAAACACTGTTTCTCTGAATCATTTCATATTCTGGAGTAATGCTTTCTGCTTACGGTAAAATATGGACATCTTGCATATGGTATAGTTCACACTTTAACAATTAATAACTTTCATGCAGGTGATCCCATGTAATTACTTGCAAGGTAATAACTAGTCAAAATTAATTTGTAGTTGTTTTTGAATTCTGACAAAATTGCAAAATGTAACTGAATTCTTCTGTCAGGTTCTATTGTACGAACTACAGAGAAGTGATTATGTTGGACAAAGCACAGGAAAATATACTGTAGGGAACAATGTTGTACAAGCAAGAGAGAATGGCCTGGAAAACACTTAAGCCTTTCCATCTGTAACATTTATGTAATTAAGTGTTTTAAGTTTAAAAGGATTCTTTTGAGATTGGTAGTTTCTAAAGTTTCAGCTACTCTTCCCTCCCCCATCCTGCTCCCCCTTCCATCTCTCCTTGAGAGGCTGCTGAGATTCGTAGTGCCCGAGTGTCTTTAATCAGAACGAATGCTTTGTTGCTGCTGCTGGAAAAGTGACTAATTAGGTCTGGTGAAATGTAACCAACCTACTAGCTGAAGTGAAAAATATCTGCACTGCCACCCCCTGGAAATTTTAATGAATATAACCGTTGTATGCTCTTTACTGTGTGTACCATATTTAATCGGGACAAATTGTCATTCCCCTTTGTACTTAATCTATTTTAAAATTGTAACTTGCTTTGCTCTTTTATGTCTTCGTTCCTTTCTGTGCATCAGTCCACAGTACTGCGTTAAAACTATGTGATTTGCTTACAGATCATGAGATTTAAAAGAAAAAAAATCTTCTCAATTTGCCTGTCTTTTGTCTCTTTGAGATTTGGGTGATTAAGGTATTACAACTTTTTCACATCCATAAGACCCAAAAATATAAAGGGGGTTTTTTTCTTCTTCTTTTTTTTTTTTTTTAAATGAAAGCTGAGATTTTTACGTAATCATGTCTCAGGGAGCTGGGCTTTAAGAACAACAACAAATATTATGAGACTTGCAATAAAATTGTGAGATTTGGCAAAAATAACACTGCATTTTCTGTCCCCCTGCAATTGATCATGTGGAATCTGTGCCTCTGTTGTTTCAAGTGCCTTTTTTCCTTTTCATTTCTTATAGCTTGAATCCTCTTTCTCTTGCTTTCCCTACATTGTTCATTATCTCCACCTCTACATTTTCTCTCTTTTTTTCCTCCTTACTTGAAAATCTTTCTCTCCCCCATTTTTCTCCGTCAGTCTCTTTCCTGGCGACTCTCATGTATCTCAAATCATCATCTCAGTCACAAAAAGCATGAAACTGTGCCAGTGTTTAGCAAATTAAATTTGCTAGCCCCAAATTGACATGAATAAAGTGGGGACTGGTGTGAGACTGGGACTCCTATTCAGGAACACGTTCTTCTGTCAGCTGCTAGGAGCCCTTATAGGGCCTTGTTTTAGACCCTGTTCTCTTCAGCCACATATTTTATAGGCCTTTCCTGCTATCATAGATCCTCCTGGCTGCTGCTGCAGAGGGTTGAGGGTCTCTGTACTGCAGAGAACCATTTAAGCAGAATACACAAGGCTTCCCCCGCTTCACATTTCTTTCCAGGTGTCCCTGTGTGATCACTTTTGTTTTGTCTCTTCCGTGTTTCTGTTTTCCCCAACAGATGCTGTCCTGTAAGACCTGGGAATGGGGTTTGCATTATCCATGAAACACTGAAGCTCACTGTAAAGTGTTGTCAAAAGCATAAAGTAAGCAAGCAGGGAACAAATGGAAAGCAATAAAATACTCTCTAATCCTGTGAAGTTTCGGTATCCTGAGGGGTTATTTGTATTGGGAGAAAGACTAGGACTGAGAGAGGTCAGGATTGCAGTCTGTAGTTAATCCCTTCATTGGTGGATTCTGCAGCAGCCTCTTGGCTGTGTCAGAGTGTACGGTAGCATTCGGTCATGTATTCCTCTTCCATTGCTAATGTGCCACTTGCACTCGCCTGCGTTAGGGGTACGTCTGACTCCAGGTACCTGATGTGCTAGGCAGCTATTGAAGTAGTTAAGAAAGGACACGTAGAGAGATTATATTGCCTGTGAGCTTTTGCCGTTGTCAACATCTGAGTCTGAATTACTATGCATGAGGTGTACTTGACTAGACTTACATTTGCCCTTTTAGAACAGATTAAAGGTTTAGTGAAGTCTTGTGCTTCAGTTTTTGGCATTGCTGGAATTTCTGATGAAGGGACTTGTTTTAGCTTGACATCAGTTCAGATTAGCCTCTGACTTTCTGGAATTAGCTGTCTGAGGTGTTGTTTGTTCATTTGCAGCTAAAGGAAGGTTTTTCTTTCCCCTCCATCTATGTGGATTTTTCAAAAGACTTCCGGGAGAAACTCATTTAGTTTTTTGCCATTTCAAGGTCCATCACTTTTTTGGGTGCAGTTGCTCATTAGAGTTGAAGTAATAGCCTCTCAAGCAAATAAATGGTAATATTCCACCTCTGGTTTGTAAAGGGACAGAAGAGTGCTGGAATTACCTGTTTATGGTTAGTCCTTTGCTGCAATACATGTAGGTGGCTCTCATTGACTCTTCCTGGGAGAGTTTTCCCTGCATGTGTAGAGAAAGGGAGGATTGTACTCCTTTGTGTTCATAGCTTCATCCCTTTCCCACTAGGCAGTTGGCTCTCTGCCCCACTGAATCTGGACCCTAGCCTACCTTTGGGAATAATGAAAATGCCCCCTCTGCCCTACAAGTAGGTAACAGGAAAGGAAGAATGGACACACAGTAACTACAACCCCCCCCCCCCCCCCCCCGCCTTTTTGTGGTTGCTTGGAGAATTGCGAACTGTGGTAGCTATAATGGTGGAAAGGCTGTTATCTGTCTTGTTTTGACAAAAGTTATCAGTGGAGTAGGGTTGTAGGGAGAGAGCCACTATGGATCTTCCACCTTTGGAAGGTTTTTGTTTAAATCCTGTTTGATTGATGTTGCAAATCAAATTACCTTCCCCCCCATTTGTGAGTATAATAATATTGTGAATATAATAATATCTAAATATTTTGGTGCAATGCATGGTATCCCTTCAGGAGAGGCCCAGAACTGGAATAGCAGAGGTTTTGCAGGTGGATTATTTGCTTTCTTATATGGACACAAAGGACGTAATTTGTATTGTGCCTGGCTGGGCTGTGTCTATCTAAAGCCCTGTTGCTGTTCTTACCAAGTTTTATAAGCATTAACTTCTTCCAATTTTCTCATATATACATGTGTGAGAAATCATAATCTGCTTAAAAATCTGTTTTCTTCCATTTAAGATAGAGGAAGATCGTAGGAAAAGCAAAAGCAGAATTCAGTATTGTCTCCATGACCTTCCCTAGAATTGTGCCAAGTTGACACGTGTGCTTCATTTGATCCCATATTTGTACTCTGGTATTTCTTTCTAGAGAGATGAGTAGGATTCTGCTCAACAGATGAAGCCAAGGCCTGAGGTACGTGCATTTGTATGCATGCACCTGTGGAACAATCCCCACACTTCTTTGGAGAATCATGGACAAGTTCATGTCAGGTGACAAACACAAAGTAATGAGGGCAAACACTTTCTCTGGAAATGAGGCAAGAGATAGCACATGATCTGAACCTGGTTATGCCATTGCCAAGAACCTGAGTAGAAATCTCCAGAACTGGCAAGAGAAGCATGCTTAACATCATTGCCCACCCCCTGCCCTCCAAGAGCCCACCACAGTCTTATTTCCGGAGACCATTCAAGACTTTTTGAGTGTGATGATGTGCTTTTCCCAGCCCTCTCGACAAAGACACAGTACATAAAGTGTGAACAATCCTTTCCTGGGGTGTGGTTTTATTAACAAAGAAAATGGCCAGAAAAGAACATTTAAAAAATGGTTCTGATTTTCTACCCAGTTCTGGCTGCTTCTAGAGTTCCTCTCTCTAGATGACTCGGCTCATACCTGCAGTCCTCTCCCAACCCGTCTTGCCAGCAGAACTGATTTAACCATTTCACAACACGCTGATTTACCAGAGTGGATGTTGCAGGCAGGCTTGGCACCTGGTTCTAGTGGTGCTTTACACTAACAGTTTGCTCATCTTTATGTCAAGCTGTGGGGCTTTTGGGTTTATTACATTGAGTTGGTGGGTACCACCTAGAAATACTGTTACTGAGTAAGGGATACATTTCCCCTTCTGTTTGTATTAAGCAAGGAGTTGACTTTCACCAGAAAATACTGGCAAGGCTTATAGGGTTTTGGCTCTCATTTCCACTGAGTTGAGTGTCATTGTTAGTGATAATTTGATTGCTGCACTTTGTCCCTGCCAAATGATAACTTAGTTGCAGCTTCTCTGTGGGTCCATCTGGGGTGGCTGCTGCAGCTTTTTGTTTCTAATTTTATTAAAAGTATTAAGCATAAATGCTGTCTTTGGGGGAAGCAGATTCAGACAGTCTGACTCTTGTGTCCTCCCAAAGCCAAGCATAGAATGGAAATGCTAATGTTGTGGTAATACCAGTATGATGGGCGCTGAAGCTGTGGTCTACTGAAAGAAGCCAAAGATATATTTGACAGGACAGACATCCTTTAGCTCAGCTGTGTGCCCCCCTGGGGGAAGCATAGGGCACATGCGTCCTCCTGGATTTGTGTGCAGGGCAAGGGTGGACGGCCCACTGTGAGCTCAGGACCAGGGGCTGTGCCAGTGTCTTCCTGGAGGTGGGGCTGGGCGAGGGCTGTGTTCAGGGTGGGCAGGGGTGGGGCAGGCAGTGGCAGCAGTGGGAGGGGTGGCTATGGGGTGGGCTATGGTCACCCCAAAATTTGCCATAGCATCCCCCCCTCTCCATACCCGTAGCCACCCCTTGCCTGTGCCACAGCTGCCTGCCCTGCCCCCTGCTTGCTCGGGGCCTAGCTCCCCTGCAGGAAAGAGACCAGCACAACCTCTGGCCCTACCCACAAATCTAGCGGGTCACGTGCTCTTCCAGGGGTGTGCGGAACGGTGGGGAACCACCACCACCCCTCTGCACCCCCCGAGCGAGCCGCCTGCAGCTTCGTTGTGCTCCCAACGGGGTCGCATTGACTGCCCTGGCTGGGCAGCGCCTGCCCCTGCCCCACTCCCTCCTTCACCATGGGGAGGCCTCAGTCTGCCCCCCACCCTTCCTCCCCACAGACTTACCAGCAGGACACTGCTCTCCAAGCTGCCGGGCTGCATTACTGGCCACGTGCATGCCCTGTGGTTGCGCACAGCATTTATCAATAACATTACTGGCCAAAAAAAGGCGATTGCCAATAATGTTAATTTTCCTGTTATGCTGATCCAATATGCAACCGATTATATTGGTGCACCTCTACGTGTTACCTCCTGCTTGTCTTGCTTCACTGGTGCCCTGGCTGTCTCCTCTGTGGGCAGCATCTCTGTAGCCCTGGCCGCCTGAGCTCTGCCTTGGAGGCGTAGTTCTCACCTTGAGAAACACATATACACAAAGTAGGTATTTTTATGCAAAACGTTAGTCCCAGTTCTCAGCTCTGACAGAGGGGACCTAGCCCCTCAGTTCTTTCACAGTCTCTGTACCCCAGGAATGCAGAGGGCTAAGCTGGAGCAGACCCAAGAGCTGTTGTAATGTATGCTACAGTGCCACAGCTGTCCATGATACAGCATGGCAGACTAGATGAGCCATTGTTGTAGGTTCTGGCCCTTTGCCCTTCTTTACCTAATGCACTCTTTTCCTCCCCTGTGTTTCTAAGGATCACACAGACCTGTAGCATGGGGGTTTGCGACTGAGGACAGCAGGTCCTCAATGGTTAAGGGCAGAGGCTGGAGTTTTTGCTTTCAGTACACAAACTAAAGGGACCAAACAAATTTACAGAAGCAATAAACTGTGTTTCCTACATGATTATTTCAGATAAAGGACCCTTTTTGTTGTGTTCCACCTTTCCAAGCCTTGACTTCATGGTGAGCTTTCTTACTGCTGGATGGGATGGAACTGACTTCACTCTGCGCTCTATCAATGGACCCAGCCTTTGACATACTTTTCCCTGTCTTTTTCTTCTCCCTCCCTTGGGTAACCAAGCTAGCCCAGTTGCAAGCAATATCATGGTTAATTTTGACAGCAGGAAAGCATCACTGGATAAGCCAGCAGATGCTGTACTTTAAATTTGTTTTGCTATAAGCTGTGTCTCTAAGCCTTGAGGGGAAGTCTAGGGTAGTAATTGCTTTATGGTTTACCTGTGGATATTGCCCTAGTTAGAGGAAATGGCCATAAACTCATTCAGGCAACATGTGATAGCTGAGTCTTGTGGTAAATATGTAACTTCTTTCTGCTGCCTTCTCTTCCTCTAAGTAGTAGTCTTATATTGGATACTTTGTTACAATGTAAAACTAGTAAATACAATAGATAAAGCAGACAAAATACATACTTAACTAGTTATGTTTTTATTAGTTGGGATGATCAACATTTTTTTTAATAACCTAATACATACTAAGATTGAATCCTGTATTAGGAATAGAAGGCTGAAACATTACTCATTTCTTTTCAGGTTTTGATAAGTATGGTTTGAACAATGACAAGTTCAATGTCTTGACCTGTATAAACCCTCCAAAGTATATCTTATGGGCTTTTGGATCATCATCCATTTGGAATGAATAAGGGTGGATTGAAGTTTGGGGACAGAGCAGGTTGTGTCCTCCCTGGCCTTTTTAGTTGGAAGCATATTAACCAGGAAAACAAGTTACCAAGACATGAGAGAGAGTCCTTATTGCTCAAAGTCTTTAAATCAAGTTTAGGTGTCTTTTGAAGAGATACGGTAGTGGAATCAGCCAAAAGCTTGATGCAATAATGTGAAATTTGGGGGGATGGAATGCAGCAGGTTAGACTAAGTGTTCATAGTAGTCCCTTCTGGCTTCAAAATCTTTGTATCTGGGTTCCAAGCACAAACCAGGTTTTATCCACAAATATCTGTGCAGTATGCCAAAATGAGATGGCTTTCCTGGTAGATTGCACATATTGTCCTAATGTGATTTTCAGTTTTTTTATCTTTTATCCATGATACTGCTTACTGAAGTACCAAAAACTGATAACTACATAGTCATCTGTTAGGGTTATCATTATTTAAAATAGTCAAGTCTATACTATATTTTGCGTATGGGCCAAGGGTATCTACTCAGCTGTACAGGGTAGATTTCCTGGCCTGTAAGAATTTCACAATGAAATATTTGGATTTATCCATGAGGATTATGTCTAGTCAGGCGTTCAGTATAGCAAAGGACATCTGACATGCAAACCATGTTAGTCCTAGAGTTATCTTAACTAGTATTCCTTAAACTGCAGTTGGTCACACATCTGTCACTCCTGTAAGGAATGTTTCTGTTTCTTAATACAAATGATTTATCACTTCGATTTTAAAGAACAAACAACATTAAAGCATGCCTCTGAGAAACTGATAAATAGACTGGTAGCACTCTATTCAGGTGATACATTCTTTATATGTTTTCTCTTGTTTTCACTTTTTTTAAACTAAGTCTATTTCCATGGCTGTTGTGCTGAAGAGTCCCCATCTTCCTCACCTTGAAGTCACAATCTCTCTCCTTTTATAGGACATCATAGCAGCTAATGATGATGTCCCAAAGAACAGCTCCTATAACTTCACATGATGTATGTCACAGTATGGATCCTGTTCTAATCCAGATTCCCTTAACAAGGCCCTGTGTTCCTTGTTCCTTTCAGCACAGGAGGCCAAATTATTTATCAGAGGCCAAAATGGTGTGCCTGGGGCTCAGAAACATGCTTCCTTGCCCCAGTCCTCACCACTGCTTTTTATCTCACTGCCCTCAGTTCCAGTTGGTTCAGTATATTAATTTCAAAATATTTTATGTTGATTACAAATTTTAATTTTTTCATTAAGCTGGAGAATTTTGGGTTGATGAAGAAGTACCTTTCAGAATTGCCAGGAGAACATGGGTGGGTCTTTTTGTAGTAAAGGAGTGAAAAGATGCTTAAGTACCTAGTGGGGAGACTGTAGGAAAGGACGCATCGTTTCACCCTCTTTTGGGCAGATGCAGAGTGATTGTCTGTAGGTGGCAGGAGCATTGAATTTTGTTCCTCTGCCCAGCAAAATCTTGTTGCTGATATACAACCTGTTCTGTTATGCAGCCCTATGTCCACCAATGGCTAATAAATATATGTCTGTTTTTTCTGCGGAAATACTCAGCAGTGAAGTAGTTAATGCTGTGATTGAGTATTGTACCACACTGTCATGTGAGGCAGTACACATCTCTCTGAGTTACTGTTTCAGGCCAGCTGTAGATTCAGGCAGGCATCATTGCTGTAGTAGTTTGTTCAGTTGACAAACTCAAGGTTTTCCTCCTAGATATAATAAAAAGAAAATTAAAGCCTTGCAAATCGCATGTCTGTCCACTCTAAGTCCCTTTTATGCATTAAGAATAGTAAATGACCTTGGTATAAATGAGAATTCATCCTTAAAGTTGTGGGGAAGGAAAGGTTAGGTTCTGGAACACAGTTGCATAGGAGTTTAAAAAGGATCTACAATTACACAGCACCCTGTAAAACCATATAATCCCATTATATCTTAAACCCTGGCCTTTCATAATAAGAAGTGGAAAACAAGCAAAAAGTGCATGTGTTGTGTGTGTGCATGCGCACACGTGTGTGTAGAGAACCAAGAGTACCCTTAATTAGAATGTTTTCAGTATGATATTAAGTCATAGCTTGATACTTTGTGTGTGCCAAAACAGTGCAAAAGACACGTGCATATGTTTTAAGAAAAACAAACCATTCCTGCTCTGGCCCCTTAAATGTACATTATCTAATGCCCATTCTCCTTTCTCTTCCCTGATAGCGATAACCTGCTAAGGAGAGCTGCATGCCAAGAAGCCCAGGTAATACCATTTAATGTGATAAAATTAGATTAAAATCCCCTTCTTATCTCAGTTGTGCAGGACTCCTGAGATTCTCCCAGCAGGTCTCTTCTACGTGACAAGCCTGACAACGATACCATCTGTGTTCTTTTCCAGAGACTCCAAAGGATGAACAAGGCCCCCTACATTCAGTTGGGGGTCAGGCCCCTTGCTGTAGCTTGGATTCAGTTTGTGAACAGTGAAATACATCACAAGGGTTATCTCCTTGGCATTGGTCAGTTTTGCACAGCCTTCCAGTTGTGGAAGTTTCATTATTCCATCTTTCCCAAATTCTGGTGAGGTGAAAAGGCAGGGATCAACAGGCAAAGAGATTGAAATTTCACCTCTGTCATGGAGCAGGTACATCATGAGAGAAGCAGCAAAAGCTTCTTTATGTTGATCTTGAACTAGAGAGACCATCTTTGGGGTTCATAAGCTAGTCAGTGTCCTTGCCTGTTCAATCCAGCGTAACTCTACTGAAGATGGCAAATGTAGCATCTGAGTTTGTGTGCAAGTAACTGAATGTAGGGCATCCACTCTTAGGTCAGCGAGGGTAAAATGAGTTCTCGGTGTCCATATACCCTACGGGGATTGTGGACTCGCTGTTTTCTTTCCCCATGTACTTATGTTATCCAGAGTCTGTGCAGCCAGGTCACTCTTGTAGTCTTTTCTTTTTTTTTTTGTGGGAATCCTGAACTTAACAAGCGCGCTTTGATTGACATGAGTGCTGCTGCCCAGGGACTGCACACAAGTCATTCCACCCCAGCCGAGCACACGTTTCAGGAGTCTCACTACCTCTTTCCAGCTTGTGATTTAAATCTTGTTCTACGCGTGTTCATCATTGCCACCACCTTGAGAAAGGGATTTCATCAGCTTTTGTATGGGTACCCATGAGTGTTGTTTCTGAGTACCAAGAAGGAAGGGTGAAAATGATTTTTTTTCATCAGACCTTCAACTTCTCAAGGTGAGTATTCCTGTCACTATGTTTCACAACAGTGATGCACCTGGAGAAATCCAAATTTAGACTGTCAGATGCTGAGGAGAAGATATTCACAGCAACATGACCCAGCCTATGGAAATGTTTGCCCAAATAGATTACGAGAAGCTCAAACTGTACAGGAGCAGAAGAACAAAATTTCCCTATGATCACCTCTCATAATAAATAGCAGAAACTATACCCTCAAATTATCCTGCAGCACTGATAGAGAACATATTTTGCTTCAGACTTCTATGCTTCTTTTGTTGTCTTGTTCGGTGCTTGAATGTTCAAGTGATCAGTGTCTTAAATACACCTTCAACAAAAAACTGTTAATACCTTAGAATCTGAAAGATGCTACCAGACTGCTGGGAATTCAAGGAAGAGCAAAGAAAAATGGATTTGCAGGGAAAGATAAAAAGAACCAATTGTGCATCAGAAGTGTACAACAGGCAAGGGAGAGAGTGTTTTAACGTGCAGAGGGATAAAGGAGGAATGGGTTTCAACACTGACAAGTGCAAGGTGCTGCACCTGGGGAAGAAGAACCAGCAGCATACCTACAGGCTGGGGAACTCCCTTCTTGTCAGTGCAGAGGCAGAAAAGGATCTTGGAGTCATTATTGATGCCAAAATGAACATGGGGCGACAGTGTGGGGACGCGGTCAGGAAGGCTAATCACACCTTGTCATGCATCCACAGGTGCATCTCAAGCAGGTCCAAGGAGGTGATCCTCCACCTCTATGCAGCACTGGTCAGGCCACAGTTGGAGTACTGCATCCAGTTCTGGGTGCCGCACTTCAGGAGGGATGTGGACAGCATTGAGAGGGTTTAGAGGAGGGCCACCCGCATGATCAGGGTGCAGCAGGGCAGGCCCTATGAGGAGAGGCTAAGGGACCTGAACCTGTTCAGCCTCCACAAGAGAAGGCTGAGGGGGGATCAAGTGGCCTGTTACAAACTAGTCAGAGGGGACCAGCAGGCATTGGGGAGTCCCTGTTCCCCTGAGCACTACCAGGAGTGACTAGAAATAACGGCCACAAGCTGGCAGTGGCTAGATTCAGACTAGACATCAGGAGGCGCTACTTCACGGTCAGGGTGGCTAGGATCTGGAACCAACTTCCAAGCAAAGTGGTGCTGGCTCCTATCCTGGGGGTCTTTAAGAGGAGGTTAGACGAACACCTTGCTGGGGTCATTTGACCCCAGTACTTTTTCCTGCCATGGCAGGGGGTCGGACTTGATCTGCTCAGGTCCCTTCTGACCCTGCCAACTATGAAACATAGCATCCTAGAAAGGAACCTTAGAAGTTCAGCCCTCTGCTCAAGATGGGATCATCCCTATCCAAAGCATCCATTCATCAGGCTGCTGAGCACTGTCCTCTCTCATATCCACCTGCTCAGGGCTGCTGAGCTCTGCTTGTGATCTCCCAGTGATCCATTCATAGGGAGCTGTTGGACTTCCAACTGCTGCTGTTTATAGCATACTCCAGACATAGCCACTCCTGGATCATCCCTAAGCAATGCTTATCCTACCTACTCTTGAAAACCTCCATTGATGCAAATTTCTTAACTTTCCTGGGTGGTCTGTTCCACTGCCTGACTTACAACAGTGAAGAAGCTTTCCTGGTATCCAGTCTTAACTGCTTTGCTGTAATTTCAAGCCATTGCTACCTGTCCTACTCTGCAGCAACAGAGGAAAGATCTTCCCCCTCTTCATGGCAGACCTCCAGATCTTTAAAGATCTCTATCATGCCCCTCTTAATTGCTCTTTCCACAAGTTGAACATGCCTATTTACTTCAACCTCTTTCCTTCCAAGCTCTTTATCATTTTTGTTCCACACCTCTGGAGCTTTTCCAGTTTCTCTATAGCCTGCACCTTAAAGTGGTATGTGGGATTAATCAGTGTTTATGAAGCATGTTGAGATCTTGGTATGAAAACGGATAGGTATGTGTAAAGTATTAGAAGTGGTTTTTGGGTGCTGCGATCACTGGGGGGAAACAGTATCTGGAGTTCTGCTGCCAGCAGACAAATGAAAAAGGCATTGACCTTCCTACATTTTTGTCTTCAAATATATTTTTCATGGAGATAGACTCCTAAGCAACTTATAAAAACTTCTCTTTTTTTTTAAATTTCCCATCATTGAGCTGGAGTTTGTGACAGAAATATACCCTAAGTATATCAGAAAAAGAAATGATTGTGTAGGAGTAAGAGGCTGTTTGTTTGGAGCAAGTAAATATATTGCATTCCCCCTCAGCCCCTAGTGAATAATCAGTTGTTTCCAACAGCTGTAATGTACCAGAGGATTATTGATGAGGACCCTCATTTCCCATGATTTCCCTAAAGAAAAAATTGTAATACAATTAATCGGGGGGGGGGGGGGGGGGTTCTCCAGCTGTTTTCCAATAAAGCTTAAGGGCCACTGGTTTGATTTTTTTTTTTTTCCCCCCTTTTTCTTTTCCTTCAGTAACCTCTCTCATGCACTCTTTTCCTTTCCCTTCTTTTCCTGTTTCCTTAAAAAGAAAATTGAATTTAATGCCCTGCCTTTAATCGTATATATTTTCCCTTAAATCAGGTTCCCCTGATAAAGTTGATAATTGGAGTTAATTACAGCTTTGAATAGCTACTGATCACTGAAATATGGAGTGTTCTGCATGCATAATGTGTTGTGTGGCATCAAAATGCTTTAAAGATACTTCCTTGTAAATTAGAAAGGAACAGAGGCAGGGACAGTCTCCTTTTCGTTCTTTGAATGTAAGCAGCTAGCACAGTGGGTCTTGCTCCCTCATCATTGCTGTGAGATGCTCCAACAACATAATAAAAGGCGTCTATACATGTGCTCTCAGAGAGCCATTCTAATTAAAGCACCCACAGCGTCATGTGTGTTCAGTGTCCCGTGCTTCAAAATGGCAATGGGGGCTCTTTAACTAAATTTGTTCAACGAGCTTTAATTAAAATGTCCCTGCCACCATTTTGAAACTGTGACACTGAATACACATGATGTGAAGGCTGCTGGAGTGCACTAATTAGCATGCTCCAGCAAACTCAGTTGATGGAGTTTGCTCTGACGTGCTGATTAGGTCACATACAAAGGTCCATCATGTTTATAGGTGCCCAAAAGTAGCAAGTGTTGGTTTCGGGTTAACTAGTAGGGAGATCTAAAAGATGAAGAAGCACAAGTAAAAACACAACCCTCCCTTGCCCACTGCTGTAGCATTGAATTGTGGGAGAGGGATGAGAAAGTGGCCAGGGTGGGAATAAACTCTTGGCTAGAAAGTACAGCAGACTGAATGCAGTAAATCTATTGAAAAACCTTTTAATATCAAGAGGTTATTTTTTATTGTATTCAGAGGTGGAGAGAAATCTAATGGGGTTCTGCTTACTGGTAAAAGTAAGTAGTCTGGTTACAGTTTTCTTTCTCCTTCATATTAAAGTTTAAAAACACATGGGTTCAAGGAGAACAACAAAGAGAGAATACCGATAACCTTGTAGATAAAGGTAGGGGTGCCAAAACAGTGCCTCAGTGGGTTCTGGCAGTGTTATGATGGAAGTGGTAGACAAATATACAAGAATTATGTGGGAAGGAAGAAAAAAGTAATTTTAGACTCAGGAACAGCTCCCAAGATTTTTGTCCTTGGCTGGAAAAATAAGGTTGGAATTCAAAGAGAATGGTAGTGGTTTCGAAGAAATGGAGTAGAGGATTTCAGTCTGTGAAATTGTGGGTGACTTTGAAACAAACTTGTTAAGGACAAAGCTCTGCTAATGGGAAGCCATTTGTTTGTAGGGTGGGGTAGGAGTATAATGCTGTTTGTTTGGATGCACTATTTAATACTGTACCTAAAAACTGATTGAGGCGAGAAACTTATTTTCGATCCCATTTTCTCTTATGTAGGTGTTTGGCAATCAGTCGATTCCTTCCAGCATGCAAGTGAAGAAAGCAACAGTTTTTCTCAACCCAGCAGCTTGCAAAGGGTAAAGACTTCCTCCCCCTCCATTCTTCATATCTCTGATACCCTATATGTTTCCCTTTGCTTTAAGGCCCAGCTAAACTTTTGGGCTTGATTTTTGCCTTCATTTCACACCAGCCTGAGGTTATCCAACTTGTGTGTGCTCGTGTACCTGAAACTTTGGATCAGAAATGGTAATTTAAAGAAAATGAAAAGTTCACGTTCGGTGAATGAATCCCAAATCATTTAAGCCTCCTCCATTCTTAGTTTTCTTAAATCCTTTCTTTGGTTCCTCAGCATTTGTTTCTTGAAGCAGGTCTTGGTTTCCTCCTCAGTAAACACAGAAGCAGTAGTAGATAGCCAGTGCTCCTGTCACATGAGAATTAACCCTGAGGAGGGATGTGCCGAATACCATGGGCATGAGCCTTGTAAAACTGGGCACAGAGCTAGGCTTCTGGAGACAGTCAGCAGTTCTTTGGGAATGTTTCGGGGGAATGGTCAGCATAGTATTGAGTAGTGCTAGGGATGCATGGGTGTATCCCTTTAGTTTGGCTGGACTGCCTGTCACTTAACGTCTCTGGTGGGTTTCAGAGAATAATTAAAAGAGAGTTAAGTTACCTTACCTGGAACCACATAGACTTGCATTTTTGTTCTGTGGTAACAAGGTGGAATTGCAACAAACCACTCATCTTTGAAAAATATACAGTATCCATAAATGTATAGTCTCGATTTTCTGTTCCCTGGGTTCTGCTCATTGTACGCAATTTATAATTAATGGCACAGTTATTTTATTATGCATTAACAGGCATAAAATGCATGACAGCTTTACTAAAACAAGGTCAGGTAAAGTTTTTGTTTCATAAACTTACTAAATAATGTATGAAACTAGTAACTGTTTAAAACTATTTTCTTAAAATTTAACATAGAATTTCTTCATGGTTTTAAGGCCTGCTGCTCCATGGCTTGCTAATTTTGTAATAAATAATATATTGTTTTCTGGAAGTCTTACTGTTTTTTATTTTTTTATTATTATTAGTTTGGAACTTGCTACTGCATTTATTAAAACTGTATCAAAAAGATTCAATACTTAAAGATTCAGTCTAAGAAACAAACTGCCTTGTTGTGTATACAGATCAGGCATTCCTTCTTGTTTTTTGAATATTTAAGACCCAACACAACTAAATCATTTCCTCCTTTACTTTCCTTAGCAAAGCTAGGAACCTCTTTGAAAAGAATGCCGCTCCAATTTTGCACTTATCTGGCTTGGATGTAACAATAGTTAAGGTAAGGGATGATCTGTTTAGGCTTGCTGTGTCTTCACCATTGGTATATCTCTGTAGGCATCTGAAGGGAGGCATTTGTTGTTGGAATATTGCTGGGGAGTATTGGGGGAATCAGAGAATTATAAATGCTGAAACCTTAGCCTAGTATTTAATATATATATTTAAATTTCTGTTCGGTTTACAAACTTCTTGAATTACTTTTAGTTTTCAGTGGGGGTGATGGGATGGATTTATGTTCTTGTGTAAGGCAACCCTCCTGTAATTAATATTTGAGAGGAGAATCTAAATCTTAGAGTCATCTGGTAGTTTAGGCACACAGTCATTGGGGTTGTCTGCTCTGCCTGAATCTATAAAATTCAAGAAGTTAGTACTGCAATAGAACAGTATATATTGATTAAAAATAACTTTGCATACTTTAATGGATCCCCAAGTAATGGAACGTTTTGGGAATGCTAAAACACAAAGTAAAAGAAAAGGAAAATAAACATGTAGGGATCTTGCTGTTTCTGAAAGCTCCTTGGGATTGGGAAACTTTAACTAGTTTCATATGCATTATATTCTGGCAATAAATGCTGCTCTTTTAGAAAATGATTGTACTCTGACAGGTGTATCTTTCCATCTTGTAGCCTTAGTGATAAGATTGTGTTAGTGTTTCTTTCATAAACCTCTGGTTTTGTCAGTGCCTGTCTCTATTCTGTTAAAAAGACACAGTGTCAGCCCAGGAGAACATTTTATTTATTTTACTAGGCTTTTGTCAAGCTGCAATTTTTTTTCAACTGTACATTTCAGGAATTAAGCAAAATGTGGCCGGGTCAGTAGTTGAATGAGAGACCATTGCGAATAACTTTCATGCTACAGAAAATAGTGTTGTTGGTCCAGTAAATGCACTTACTTAGTATTAAGCCAGATGACAGCAGTGAACAAGATAAACAACATAGTGTTGGGAGATATTGGTATTAGAGATTCTCCATCTTGGAGGAGACAAGATCGCAGTCTTTGACTAAAGATCCAGTGATTCCTTAGTATTCAAGTACTTTTCAGTTTGGATAAAATGTACTTGACCTTAATGCTCCTTGTGGATTTGCACTACTCTGAAACTAGTTTTGGAGGTTTACAAAGCCTCTGCCTTTTGTATAGTGATGTTACATACTGTTAAACAGTGGACTTGTTTCACAAGCCAGTGAAGTGATTTCTGTGCACATAATTTTCAAGGTGCATGATGTTACGTCTTTAGAGAGCTTATGGAGCAAACGTCACTTTTCTGTAGACATGCCTGTGATCCTAGGCATGATAAGCTGAGTTTCTGATGCTTGGTTTCTCTTTCTATCTCAGACAGATTATGAAGGACAAGCAAAGAAGCTGCTGGAACTGATGGAGAACACAGACTTGATTATTATTGCAGGAGGGGATGGAACTGTCCAGGAGGTACTCTTGTAGCAGCTCTCTTTGAGTTTAAGAGCCACAGCGCTATGTTAGGGGTAGGATGCTGGAGGATGGGTAACATAATGGCAGCATTGCTTTGGTTCTGGTTGGAGACTTATTCACCCCGCCCCCTTCCCCCCCCCCCCCCTTGTAACTTGCTACAGTGTATAGGGGGAAAATCTCTTCAGGCTATTCTCAGTCCAAAAGTGATGGTATGTGTGGGTGATTGTTTTTGGTGGTTTCCTTTTACAGAGTTTGAGTATTCCCAAGTACCAGTTCTCAAACTGTTTGCAGTTGTGTACCCCTATGATTCCGTGTTACGAACAATAAAAAGTAACCTGTTGCTATAACTACACTGCAACCTTTTCAGCAACCTAACAGATGTTTTTCTTTGTTCTTCCTTCTCTTAGAACGTAAGAGATGCTGTACTGGGTCAGACCATAGTCAATCCAGCCCGGTATCCTCTTTCCCACTAGCAGTGTGGCTGCTAAGGGGAACAGTATTTAAGCAGGGCATATCCAGAGTAATGCGTTCCCTGCACCTCTCCCCTTACAATGTCAAACAGAGGCCTAGATTGTCTTAGTCAAAAGTGCAATCTCAACATGATCATATTTAATACCCACTTATGGACCTAACCTCCATGAATTTGTCCAGTCTCCTTTTGTACAAAGTTAGGTTATTAGCAGGGATCCTGGCTTTCTCTGTTTAAAAATTGCAAATTCTCCGATTTAAAACACCACAATCCATGTTTTTCTGTGATTAAAATGAAATGCCTCTCTCTCTCTCTCTCTCTATATATATATATAGGGGTCGGTTAAACAAAATGTTTTATTGAGATATTTACAATTTTAAAGCAGTTTGGAAGCCTACCAGTGCCTCAGTCACTATAATAAAATTCTAAATAGCTATAAATTTTAGCGTTTTGATTTTGGGGTTTTTATCATGGAAAATCAGGGCTCTCACTGTCCCCTTTGCTGACCACGATGTGGGCCTAGCTGTGGCTCTTCCCCCCCACCCTGACACACTCTGTTTTGTGGTGTTGAGAAGCCCTGATATGCCAGTGCTCTGCCTATGCCATGACCCCTCACTCCCTACCCACAGCCCCCTAGGCCCTGCTGGTGTTCCTCACTCCCCAATGACAACCTTCCCCCCCTCCCCCCCCTTCCCTGCTGGAGGGTGGACCCCAGCTGCCAGGGCTGTGGGGCCAGAGACCTGGGTTTGCAGCCTCCTGCCCCTCGCAGCAGCTACTGGATGGGCAGGGAGCACTTTGCCATGGCAGCATGGGGCTCCCAGCGGTGGCAGCACTGAGCTTCTGCACCCCACTCTGCCCTGCCACGCTGGGTCCCGCTTCCTGGGGCACAGAGGCCCCAGGGGAAGGACAGCAGGGTGGGGAAGGACAGTCCAAGCCTGCAGCAGGAAGCCTACCCTGTGCACAAATTTGGGAGGCATGTGCCCTCCCCCAGGAGCATACACAGCAGCGGGGAGCCAGCCCCACCACCAGCTGCCCTCCGGACTAGCTGCCTGCGGCCCCATCCCACTCCCTGTCCAGGCCCTGCAGCCACGCATTCCAGCCCCAAGCCCAATGTGCTGCCCTGGCTGGGCAGCAGCCCCAGCCCTGCCCAATTTCCTCCCCCCTCACTATAGGGGCCTCAGTTCTCCCTCCCCACAACCCTCTGCACATGGTACCCCCAGCCTGATTTTTCAAATCAAGACAGGCATATTTTTAAAAGCTACACTTTTGTTCAACATGAAATTATTGGGATTGTACAGGAGCAATAGGATGAAATTCTGTGCCCTGTATTGGATGCAAAGTCAAACTAGATAATCTAACAGGTCCTACTGTCAGTTTGATGGATCTTTGAAAAGAGTGCATATTCAGGGCCATCATCACATGTTCACAAGCATCTGAGTCTGCACATCTTCAAATATATATGCTGCCATCAGCTTCCATGATTGTACCTGTAGAACTCTGCCATATTCTCCATGGCTTGTTCAGAAAGTACACCTTTTCTCTGCAAGCCGCAACAGTCCATTCCATAAAACAGTAAATGTATCCTAAGTGCATCTGTTCTGAAGAGCAAAAGCATATGCTTTGTAGGCTATTACTGTAATTGCACAAAAAAATCCTGTAGTTAAATGTTTCCATTATTTTTCAGGTCATAACTGGGCTCCTCCGCAGAGCAGATGAGGTGAGGGGAGTGTTTTTGTATTTTGTTTTTAATTTGTTTTTGAGGAGAACATCTTGGGTGCTTAGAGGAGTCTCTGGGTGTCAGCTGGCTGCTGCAGGTATTATAGCTCCATAATCCAGGGATGACTTGCTGGGTGATGATGAGCTGCCTATGCAAGAGTCTTGCTGTCTTGCTTACTGCTCTTCATTCCTTTTCTCAGTGAGTGGAATGGCTCTCAGTCAAGACAGAGGGGAAGTCTCTGGTTGCAGAGCAGGGAATATTGAGAAGCCAACCACAAACCTTTCAAAGGACCATGGACCAGCTGTGCATAGCTTTTTTGCTTGCGTGTTTGTTTGGTAGCAGAGCTGGACCAAAACAACCTACTATTTCCTATATTTGTATGGACTTAAAATGGAATTTAGTGTAGCCCATGCTTCTACCCCTTTATGATCATTTTATATCAGTATTTGAGCAGTGAATTTCTACTTGGGTAAGTGTTGCAGAAGGCAGTGTGAAGCACTCAATGCTAGAATATTTGCATTGGGAGTGGTATATTTTGTAATGGATAGGACAGTGCTAATTAATAAAGTGGGGGAGGATTGCTGGCAAAACCTCCTGGCAAAACCCAGCAAAAAGTCAATAAAATCATCAAGACAAGGATCTGATGACATACTTGGCAACTAAAATTGTGTCTGTTTATGCACTGACTCCATCTGAATGTGACAAGACAAAAATTGGAGTTGAACAGTGCAACTGAATCACTGCTTTTTAATTGTCATTTTAAAAACCTTCACAGAGGTGCATTTTTACTGCAATATTGTTACAGTTACAGATGATCCCTAAGACCCTTATCATTTAAAGATATTACCATTACAAAATAACACTATTTGGGTCTTTCCTCACATTTTGCATTTAGCAGCACTTCAGAAGTTAGTGCCTTGTGATGCAGCTGTACTGATTTGTAATGCAGAATATCCCTGGGCCCAGCATTATTTTGCAGAGTGCTGCATAGCAGCCCTAGCCAGTCATTCTGTGGTTTTTAGGGCCCCAGAATTTTCCAGCACCAAGGAATTCTGTCCAAGGGGTTGATCTATATCTGATGGTTCCTGCAGGACTGCCTATCCACCTGTGCTTTTCTGTCCCTTTGTACGTGGGAGGCATCTTACTAACCCTATTTTGTACGCGAGGTTATTAAGGCTGCTGAAAAGATGTCCTTTTTAATAGATGGAGAAGGCAGAGCAGGAGTAAGTGGGCCTGCAAACAGCCTGTCTTCTACAAGCTATAAGACTACTCTGGGGAGAATGAGCAGAAGGAGCTTGGGGGGGGTGTAAGATCTTACAAATGAAGGGAAAATGGTTCAAAGTGATAGCAAGGGGTTATCATTGAGCTAATGTGGATCTGCAGTTGACACAGTGCCATAAGTAGCTGTACCTATCAGGGAGATGGTGCCTTGTGATATACAATAGTTTACGCTGATTTGCTGACACTTGAGGGAGCACAGCTTAGGATGATGTGTGTTGCACTAACTCACTCCACCAATGAGGCCTGTACAGCAGGGTGATACAGGAACCAACACAGGTGACAGCCTCCAAAATCAAAGCCATTGCTGCTTCATGAGTTGGCTTGCAGAGAAATCCGTTAATATCCTTTTTTCGCTTAAGTGAGAAAATCTCTTTGCAATGCAAGGTTTCTCTATCAAGGGAGCTTCTACGAAGTTAAAAGAGATTTAGTGCTTCAGGATAGGGGAAGAAAGCAGAATGCTGACAGATTCCATACATTAGTTAGCACATATCTGCCAACCTGTATGTAAAAACACCCCTGATGTTTAGAGAAAGCTCCTCTGTAACCAGTTGGCATTGGTGGGTTCAGAGACTTGGATGCCATGTTCTGAGTCATTGTGTATTACTGCCTCATTTCAGGAAGTGTCTGATTGCTTAATGCCAACGGGTTGATACCAGGCACAGCTGTGTTCTCCACACAGGAAGCTTAATTCAGCTGATGCAAATGTTAATTTACTCTTCTCATGTTTCCAGGCTGCCTTCAGTAAGATTCCAATTGGATTCATACCCCTTGGGAAGACCAGTACCCTGAGCCACACACTCTACCCTGAAAGCACAAATCAAGTCCAGTAAGTGTTGTGTGCAAGAGGGAGGGATGCTTTGGTTTATTGTTAAGGAGAGCAGTGCTTGGAAAGTTAGTACACTCTCCTGCCTTTCATCCTCTTTTCTATGGTAATTGCGGCTCTTTAGAGTTGGGCCTGAGAGTGGGACATGATGCTGAAAGGTGGAAAATATTAAACTGAGGGAAACTTTGTTGTTGTTGTTGTTTTAAATAGAAGGCACAATCATCTTGTGAAACCCGACGATGCCATTGAAACCAGATGTTTGGTCAGATTTAAAAAAGGTCTTCCTGTGTATAATGTCAGCAGCCACAATTAAATGGATTAAGGCTAGTGAACAACCTGTATGACCCATGAATTCTGAAAAGGACATAAATACTCATTCTTTGGAGTTATAACAGGGGGAGGCAAAATATGGCCCATGGGCCAGATCCAGCCCACTGGGCCATTGTATCTGGCCCGCAGGGCCCCTAAAAAATTTAGTAAATTTAATATTTATTTGCTCCTGCCTGCCTGTGAAAGATGACAGGAGCCAGGAGCAGTAGGACCCAAGGGGAGCCGGCAGCAGGACGCAGCAGCTCAACCCTGCTCCCAGCCATTTCCCTGCCTTCTTGCTCCTGGCTGCATTACCGAACCGGGAGTATGGGGCTGTGCCAATACCCCGGGGGGGGGGGGGGCGGGGGGGTTGGTAGGGCGAGTCCCACACATACCCCCCACCATGCACGTGCACCCACACCCCCCCTCGCACTGCCATACACGCAGATCCCCACACCCTGTCACACCCCAGCCACCCCCCCGCCCACTCACAGCCCCCCACAAACCCCATAGCAGCCCACACCCCACATATCCCATGCCCCCACCCCCCTACAAGATACAAGAGTAAGACTTCATTTTAAGCTATTATATACAATTACCTCTATATACACTACAGAAACGCATGTAAACCAGGAAAAAATATTTTTTGAAATCAGTTAAAGAATGTTGTAGATGCTCACTTTTTAGAATATAATTTGGTGTTTTTCTGGTTCTGAGATGGCAAAAGCCCTTGCTGAAAGGAGTTCTTGTGGGGGAAGGGGAGGGACTTCTGCTGGCAAAGGTCAGGGTTAGGGGTCGGGACTTCTGGTCACAAGATAGCGACCAGGGGGCGGGGCACTTGTCAAGGGGTGGGGATACCTGCGCGGCCCTCAACAGCTTGCCAAAATTCGGTAAGTGGCCCTGTGCCCAAAATACTTGCATGTGCCTGGGTCATAACCTAATATATGTGTAAAAGGGGTAAGGAGGAATCTTTCCTTGAATGGAGTATGAAAAGGGCAGTTTATCCTATTACTGCTACTGTAGGTCATCTTGCCCTTTTATCTGAAGATTCAGATACTGACGACTGTTGGAGATGGGAGAGGATTACTTGGAGCATGGGTCTCATCCAGTATACTAATTTGTGTTTCCTTCATTTTGTTTTATATGATTATTTTCTTCATTTTTTTTTTTTAATTCAGTCAATGAACCCATCCTTTTCGCTGCACATTCTTCTAGTTTCCAATCCTCACTGCACCCTCCCATAATATCTTTCCCTCACTCAGGTCTTTTTACTCTAGTGTTCTTGGTGACTTGCATAGGTGATGTGTAGGGGGGATGCACATGTGCCCGCCCTCCGCCCCCCCCCCCCCCCCGAGAGCTGGTGCCCCCCCTGACAGCAGCAGTCCAGCTGGTAGTAGGGTACAGAAAGTGCTTGTGCCTCCCCCAAAATTGGCTCTGCCACTGGCACACTGGGGGACCCCCCCCTTGGTCCTGCCCCACTGCTGCCCCCCAGACTTGGGAGGCACCTGTCACCCATGGTGACTCATTTGCTTTCCAAGCTAGTATCCATCATAAAGCCCACAAGCCAACTGGTATGCCATCCTTCATGAAAATTCCCAGAGTGCTTTGAAACTCAACAAGATTGACAAGGCTGTAAACAGCAATTAGGATTAAAATAATAATTCATGTTTGGGCTTTGAAGACTAAAAATAATTCAGTCCAAAATAATTCATTGTTTGTGGGTAATGAATTGTATAAGTAGGGAATACAACATATTTGGAAAGTTGAAATGACCATCAGTGAACAGATTCAACAACCCACATCCATAACAAAAACTGACTTAAGAATCACAATAGTAACGTTTTAAAATAGAAATATGTGGGCATTGGCTCTTCACTCCTAAGGCATACATGCAGAATTGAGCATGATTTTCTCTTGCACAAGCCATAATGAAGAGTGAGAAGGGGACAGATTCCTGCTTCCTGATTCGTGGTCACTGAAGCTTGTGCGAAGACCCCTGCTGAATTCCTTGGGTACTAGACTAGACTCCAAGTGGGTTGTTGATTCTAATAACACAGCAGATGCGCACAATCTTCAATGCAGTTCTTAATTGGTAACTTATGGAGGAAATTCATCTTAAACATCTCTGACTAGCTAATACAGACTTATTTAGGAAATGGAACAGTTTAGCTGCAACACTTTTAAGTCTATGTGTTCCCTTAAAATGAACCATGGGGAAACAAGTAGCTAGTAACAGCATCAGCATGAAAGCTGAGTTAGGATGAGCTGAGGCAATGGGTATATGTGCAAGGATAAAACAGCATAGAATAGATTCATTTAATGTAATAAAGTACTTTGAATCTCAGTCACTTGATACTGTGTGTGAGCGACATTTCTTTAGATCTCTCCCTTAGTTTCTCAGAAGTCGCTGTCTTGCTTTCTGTACCAGGGAACCTTAGTTGGTTGGGTTCTGCTCTGCCTGGTGTCTGTAAATCTGCGTAGTGCTTGCTTTCCTAGGCAGATGAATGCACTGATGCAGTGTAGAAGCAGCACTAATGTACACCTGTGCTTAGGCTTGGATCACTCCTGCCCCCCCCCACCCCCCGGGCTTATTTTCTGCTTGCCAACAGGAAAAGAAATTTGGAGTTGGAATCTTCAGAAGTCTGCTTCCAAAGCAGACGGGAATGCACAAGGTATATGATCTTCAAAACTAATTGGGACAGAGATCTTTCTCAGACAAGCTGGAAACATCTTTCCATTCTCTGGCATCTGTCTCTTCCTCCATCTGTTAAGACATGGGCTTTGTCACTTACTGCCGCTGCCTCCATTTGCTTCGAATCTATAAGAAAATGAGACATAATTTAGATTGTAAGAGCTTTGGTGTGGCATCTGTTTTCCACTCTGTTAGTGCAGAGTCTAGCACAAAGCAGGCCCCCCTGGCTTTTTGTTTTGTTATGTTTTTTTAGGTGCATCACTAATGCTACACTTGCCATTCTGAAGGGTGAGACAGTTCCACTTGACATACTGCAGATCAAGGTAAAGAGCACGTACCACTCATGCTTTTTGATGGGAACAGTATCCCCAACACTTTTCTGCTCATTTCTTGTGTATTTCTATCCAATCCACACTCATTAGTTACCGGGCATCCTGTAAGGTAACAAGAACTATTCCTTTTTGGGCAGTGAAGTCATGACTCTGCTTCTGACATGAGTAGTTTTAGAGGCAATCATGCCATTTGTCCTCTAAATGGGTTCCATGCAGTGAATTTGGATGTTGTAAGCTGGAAGAAATGTTTGAATGTCTAGAAGTCTTGTGAGGCTGAAAGTACTAGATGAATGCAAAACCTGCAAATAGTGTTATGTCAGGAGTAATAGAGTAATAACAGCACTGCTGAGATGATTTACATGCTGAGATGATTTAAATTCTATCTTGCATATATATTGGAATTTACAGCCTACCATCCTGGAAAATCTGAGATTAGACACCTTCTGACCATGCCAGTTCCACTTTTTGAGCACCTTTTCTTTTCTGATTTCTGTTCTGCAAGCAGATGGCTGCCTACATGTCTGGTGCTTAGCAATGGTGTGCAGCACTCTTTGTTTTAGCCTAACTGTATCCACAAAATGCAGTGGCCCTTGCTGGGTCTGCAGTCACATTCAACCTGCTAGAAACCTTCTTTCCTCTCTGTTGGGAGTAATCAGGGAAATATACTCTTTGTGTTTTGCTCGGCCCTTATTGCCTGCTGTCATGGCACACACCCTTGTTGGGAAATTCCATTTCTGAGACTGACCATAAATCAGCTGCCTTTGCAGAAATGACTGACTTGTGTTTGCAGAAAAAGACAAGAAGATGTAAATTTTGCACTTTGTTTTTCTTTACAGGGAGAAAAGGAACAACCTGTGTTTGCAGTGACTGGGCTAAGATGGGGATCTTATCGAGACACAGGAGTTAAAGTTAGCAAGTAAAGAATAGAGTGTTTCTTATAGTTGTGCCTTTTTAAATATCTCTTTATATTCTTCACATCCCAACTCTTATCAGTGAAGTTCTTCTTGAGCACTTTCCTATCTGTTCATTTTTGGCATTAAACCCAGACCTAGCCCATAGCAGTAAATAGGTTAGAATATAAAATGTTATGGTGTTTCCTGTCACATGAAATTAGCATTTTATTTTCAGTTCTGATGTTTTTGCAGATATTAACTTTTCACTTTCCTTATGGCGCTCAGTTCTGGATGTTCATCCACAGCTAAGCCAGTAGGAAGAAACTTTCCCTGTATAGTGAAATTGCACATTGGGAGTCAGTTGCCAAAAAACAGATGCACACAGCCTATGTAGCCCAACTCCAGAAAAGAACTTCAGGCTCAATAGAGATGTCCTTCAATTCCTGCCAAAAGTGTCACAGAATATACTTTTTGATGACTGTCTTCTGATCACTGAACTAATAAATGCTGGGTTGGCTCCAGATGAACATTTTATGCATAATTGTTTGCATCAAAAGGTCCTGCATATCTGATGACGTAGCTGCAGAGCAGAAACCATTTATTTCCCAGGCTGTTGAAGGGAAATAGTGCTGATCAGTCCTTCAGGTGTTGGGTGCATGGGAAATAACAGAATACAGGACATAAAATAACTACCTTAGGGGGTGGACATGGGTCTACTACCTCAGAAGAACTGCCTCATAGAACAACTACCTTAAGGCTTGGAGAAGGGGTTTCAAAAGGACAGCAGCTGGTAGTTCTAATTGTTGTGTGCAAATGAGCCAAGAACAGTTTCAATGTACAAAATTCATTTTTCTTGTATTCTGAAGTTTAGGAATGCAGGAAAGAATGAACCTCAGTGGATATCAGGTCTATGCAGGCTGGTATACATTGCACCAGGAAAGATTTTGCACAATCCCAACACACCCATAAGTTTCTCATAAATCCTGTATTTTTTTCTTTAGATACTGGTACCTTGGGCCTCTGAAAACCAAAGCAGCTCACCTTTTCAGTACACTCAAGGTAAAGTATTACTGCCTCCATAGGTAACTAAAGAAGAAAAGGGAAACCTTATGTAACAGGGAACAGGGTGGAGAAAGGCAGTGTATGTATTTTGTGAAGTACAGTAAACTGTTTGCATATGTAACAGTTTACTGAACCACCTAGAAACACACACATTTGAGAGGGGAGTGTGTGTGTGTGTTCTCATTATTATAACACCTTGTCTGAGGAGCTGCTGAAGAATATTCAAAATTGCTAGGGGGACTAATAACCACTTGTGAAGGCAGGGAGAGACTGTGGGGCAGACGATTGCCACGAGAGGGTGCTCAGCCTCCTTTCTTCAATGCAGTCTTGCTCCAGGTTTTCTGATGATAATATTTTCCTCTGATTTATTCATCTGATGGAAGATGTGTCTATAATTAGACTGCATGTGAATGTTGATAATCAGACAGTTGCAGGCGCCCATGTGTAATAAAATAAACATGAAGGTTAATTGTTTATGTCTCACCTTTAAAGTTTTCTGATGCTTAAGGGAACTTTATGAAGTTTTAAAATTTGACCTGCATTAAAGGTTCTGCACTTCCGCTCTCACTCCTTATCTGATCACTGTTACTGTTGGCACACCAACCAAGCTTTGTGTGAATAGAGTCAGAACACACAAGAACCACCACAGTGGTTAAGTCTTATAGTGCCCCCCCACTGCCCCTCTCCTCCTAATCTATGGCAGTGGCCAGCACGGGATAATTCAGAGGGGTGTTAATGCCCTGATCACTGACTGACAGGTCATAGCATGGCACATGGGAAATGTCTTCTGAACATAGTGGTTGGCTTTTCTATCCTGAAAATGAGTATTGGTAACTGTATACATCTGTATCCTACCCCATGTAACTAAGGATTTTCATCTCATTCATATAAATAACTAACCTGAAAACACCATTATTGTTCCATTTTTTGCCGCAATAATAATCAATGGGGATCCATAGGCTGGTTATCCCTTATGCTTAACATCTATTCATCATATAATATCCTGAAGGGCCCCTTTTTTCCTTCTTTTAATATAGCTAAAAGAGTCTGACTGACCTTTTCAATGCCACGAGTTGTTTTATATTCATCTGAAATCTCTCCACTTTTTAAAGTCTGTCTTTGCCTTCTGCCATTTTCTATGCCCTTTTGAAATGGGGTGGCCATAATTAAGTGCAGTGGGAAGGGCAAATAGCTTACCATTTGATGTGTAAAAGAGCATTACACTTCCTTCTAAAAAGATGGCTGAGAACTATGAAGCATGCAAGAGTATCATTAGTGTTGGAGACATTGTGGTAATTTGAAAGAGAGTCTAAACTCAGGGCCCTGCTTGTCCTGTGCTTACAGTTGTCGTGCATGTGCTACTTTTCCTATGCAAGCCTGATTTTGTCTCATTAATATAAGCAAGTTGTACTGGAATCTTTCCCTTGTGTTCAACCGTGTGGAGGAATCTGGCTCAATAATGTATGGTCTAAGATTCAAACAAAGCTTATGACTTGCAAGCCCTAATATAGTCTTATGCCTAGAAGAATAGATGAATACTGTGTGCGTGTAGGCTACTGGATGAGTTTCTGGAGTGTGTTTAATTTAAATATCAGCTTAATTGGCTGTGGAGCCTTCATTGTCCTTACCAGCTGGGAGAACATCATCTCCTATAAGGGAATCTAAAGGCTGGGGAGCCTTAAAAGTGGGATGAGCAGGTGGTGGGATTTTTACTCTTAGAGGGTTGTAGATGACCCCTCCCAGTCCCTCAGCCAGAATAAACAGATTGTTACACTACAGAAGGCTGGGTTTTTTTCCTTCTTTTTTTTGTAAATCCCAGAAATGGCCTCAGAAGCATCAGGCCTCTCTCATGTATTTGGGTCCAACTGAGAGACCTCCAGAAGAGTCAGAAGAGAAGCTGCCCAGAGCCCCTTTATATGTGAGGATTTACAGAAGACTTCTGCAATACTGGTCACATCCTGCAAAAGGTATGTGGGTATAGATATTGAGACAGGCTCTGTTCAGAAGTGCAGTGTGTACTGATAAGGCCATTTTGTGGAGAGGCTAATAGATGAGATCCTGTATGCACATTTTTATACTTGAATATCAGCTGCAATATATAAACTTTGTCCAAGGCTTTATTCATGGTTGCTGCTCTTTCTCTGTGGTTGCCATCCCAAAGGCCCTGTCATACTCACTACAGTGATGCTACTCTCTTGGTTATTCCTACTTAATCATGTGTGTGCATAAAGGAACAGAACATCTCTGTGTATCCTGTTTGCTCCATAGTGATATAGTCCATTCAGATCTCGACTAGATGAGACAACTTAGAAGGAAGACCAAATAGTTTGGTTGTGAACCTTGGGGGTTCTGGCTGGGGTAGAGAGTTCCCATAAGACATCTGTACTGCACCTGAATGTCACAGCTTTAGCAGCATTCCCTCTATAGGCTGGTAAATGCTCCTATAATAAAAGTTCAGGAGACCTGTCAGTCTGTGGGACTGTTTTTAGGACTTAAATGCAGCGTGGGTGATAATTTGATTGATTACTGCACAAACTTTACTTGGCCCTCACAACATCCCCCTCTCCCACTGTAGATTCAGAAATATGAAAGAAATAGAGCTTGTGGAAATAGTGAGTTGAAGTGGTTTTAGTTGACACAGATCTTTTATGCTTCACAGCAGTAGAACGCTGGTCTGTGTACTTTACTTTTTGCTTAATGATTTCTTCCTTTCTGGATTCTCAGAAGTCCCCCAAGAGGCAGCTCATGAGGCCTGGAAAGAAATGAAGCTGTCCACCATTGAACTCTCCATCACGACTCGGAACAGGAAGCTTGATCTGACGGTGAGAGCACAGTTTAAATTCTGAGTGTTCCCTTCCAGGCCAAGACATTCCTTTCTCGTTGAGCTCCCATCTTTGTGCTGTATGCAATGCCTGTAGGAGCATCAGCCCACAGAGAAGTTCAAGGGTGGGCTGGTTTTACAGGTCATTGTACAGATTCTGGGGGACATTTGAGACTGGATTGCAAGACCCAAGTTGGGCAGACAGGGAAAAGCAGGTATTACAGGGAGCTTTCACAAACCAGATTCAAGCTTTAGGATTTCAGAGCAGGAAAAAGTCCCCCTGAGAAGAGCTTCCTCTCCTTGCCCTGTGGTGGGAGAGTGGAGGTATTTTTTTACTGTTGCTGAAGTGAGGCAGTGAGCCTGGGTGTCTGCCTGAAATGTCATCTTTTTCTCTCTACTGACTGCAGAGTGAAGGACTAAAAAGTGTTGGCACTGAAATAAGGACAGCAGCCATTTTAATTTAAAGAGGGTAGAAACTGGTGTTTTTTGTTTTGTTTTGTTTTTTTGGAGGGGCAAATCAAATAAGCTGTCCCTGTTAGTCTCCTTGGCATGCTTACACAGCTGTTCATGTCCCTAAAACTCTCCATGGCTGGTGTGATTTCATTACTGTGAAAACTTTCTGGGTAGATTTTGGTCATTACTTCTGATGGTAAGTGCTGGGCCAAAGTTCTAGCTCTGTAGGACTAAAGACAAACAATGCAACATGGTACACCCTTTCATCCCCTGTGCTGACCTTCCACAGGACAGAGATTAGTCTATGCCAGCTGTTATGATGGTCTTGTGGTGGGGACATCCGTATGCTGAGAACTGCAGAGTTAGCAACAGCTTTAGTCACTGCTGAACTGGACTGGTTTGAGACCAGTGATCTTAAGTATATTAATGGGAACTTTAGTGTTCCACTAGCACAATCCAGTGCTTGGGGTCACCTCTTTATTCCTTTACTTCATTTCAAAGCAGCAACAATAAGTAATGGCGCTTTATTAAGTGGGAGGTGGAGGGGCATATAGCCACCTCTGGTCACCAGCACAGTTAGAACAGAACAGCTCACATAACCACAGTCTCATCCTAGGAACCCTGAGCACCTTCATGTATCAAGTCTTATGACCACCCATCTAGACAGTGATCCTTTGGAATCCACCGTGTAGCTCCACAATCTGTAGATGTGACCCATGAGTAACAAGTGTTATTCCTCTCTCCCTTCCTCACTTGACATAGATCTGACCCATATTCAGAAAGATTTGTCATATATACATATGCTAAAAATCCTCCTAGTATAGATGCACCTTGGAGAGGTAAAATATAAAATATGCTATACTAGTAAATGTATTTTTGTTAGTAGGACTGCATCTACCTTAGAACATCTGCCAGTGTAAAATGATTACGTCAACCAGTTTTGAAAAGCTTTAGTTTTGCTTTATTTGCAAAATCTTTTGTGTAGACCAGTCTTAAAGGTATGTAACAGATAAGACACTTAAGGCCAGCATTCAGCTGAGCTAGGAGTTTAGAGAGAGAGCGTGGTAAAGTTTGAACTTAAATCTGTGTTTTTACAAAGCCAAGGACTAAATGAAATATGTTATTTTTAATTCTAACACATACTGAATCCAATACATATTGACTAAGAACTGATGGTGTGAACAAAAGTAAAAATGAATGGTCTATTTTTGTTCTCCATAGCAGTTGGGAAAAATACAAAAAAAAAGACCAACAATGTAAATATTAGAATAATAATACTTAACGTTCTTGCTTAATAGTGCTATTTGGTATGGGAGAATTTAAGATATTGGTTTTAACTTGACACTGTCTCTGTAAATTAAAAAAAAATCCTTTTATTTCTCAAAAAAAACCCCAGCCAACCAACCAATCAGCCACGACTTCTGTGAGGGACAGTTTGGGATGGGGAAACAGGCTCTTTCTGTGCAGGGGTTTCTTGAATGTACTGCTGCATAGCATGTATGACCCACAGTAACTATTTGGATTCTAAATCTTTTCCATAGCACACAGAAGACTTCATGAATATTTGCATTGAACCAGATACAGTTAGCAAGGGAAATTTCATAAACAGAGGGTGAGTATTGGAAGGCCACCTTAAGATGTAAGATATTTTAAATTGGTCACAAAACTAATTCTATGTTCTTGGTTTCTCTGTGGTATATACTGTAAGCGTAGGGTGACCATAGGTCCCGGTTTGGCCAGTGTAGTCCCGGATTTTGAAGTCCAGTCCTGGCCAGTTGGTCAAAATTAAAATGAGAGTCCCAGAATCACAGGGGTGCGGGGTGTAGTCTGGTGGGGAGACGGAGCAGCATGATGCACCCTGCTGGCCTCTGCCACTGCCTGCAGCAGTGCCACTGACCAGGGATGGGGAGCAGCAGTGTCCCAGATGTTCTTATGGTCACCTTATGTCAACTTCAAGCTGTGTGGACTGAAATGGAGAATGCCTTGTGAGAATCATGGGTTTTGTCTTTCTAACCCACGTTACTTTTAATGTTATTGGTACTTGTTTCTACACCGTGTGGCTCGAACTTCTTCCTTGGTACTGTGACTGATGTTTAGTACAGTGTCCTTAGGGGCCTGGTGCTTTAAAAATGGGCATGAAAATAATACCCCTGCCCCAGAAATCTTGTATGGTGGGATTAGGGAGACAGGATGGAGTAGAATCAATGTGACCGATCCATTGATGTTTAGACAGTGTCTTGTTCATTCCACATTCAGGTTTTTTAAGAGAAGGAGTTAAGATCTTCAGTCTTTTTGCTGGTTAACTCCTCAGTGGCAGGGAAGACTGAGCTGGAAAGACCTTTGGATAGAAGTACATTTTTAAGGGGGATGGTGTGGTGTGGACTGACCAGGGCAGAGAAGGGAGTTCTAGGGGAGGGAGGGTGGTCCCAGGCTCACAGCCTTCTTACCCATTACCTACCACCTGCATCATGTGGGGCACTCTGGAGATTGTACTTATTTCTCCTGATCTGCAAGTAAGCCATTAAGACATGTTAGATGCTGATCAGAGATTGTTTCCTGCAAGTGACCCTGTTACCAAGTAATACTGCATTTTCATTGAAGTAAAGGGACCTGAAATGTCTGATTTTTTTTTTTTTTTGATTTTTTTTTTTTTTTTTTTTAATACTTTTCCCCCATTCCTAACAGCTGGCCTTTCAGCTGCTGCTGGTGTTCTCCAGCCCTAGGGCCCCCTCTAGTGAAGCCAAATGGAAAAGTTTGGAAATGTTATAAGTAGCTTTTAGATGCCCTTTGGTAACTGCACATCTGCATCTTGTTTACAATATTAATAGCAGCAGGCACCTTATTTGAGCATGCCACCTTACCTCAACAGGAACAAAATCTGCCAACCTACAAGCACATAACTGATCAGGTGTTGCTGTGTAAGGCACATCAGCTGCCTTGACTGTAGGTCACCGAGTTTGGATCTGTGCTTGAAAGACCTGTAGAAGGAAAGGATGTTGCTACTGTTACCATCAGCAGCAAAAGGACCCTGTCTTTCTAAGCAGTCTGTGTTGGTTAAGATGTCCAGGGTATCAGAGAGGTGTGAGAGAATTAGCTGGATTCCAAAGGGAGAGGCCTCTCATTCACGTTCAGTCACCAGTACAATAATACGCAATACTTATGCTACTGGCTGGAGCTAATTAGCAACAGCAACAGAAATCTGCAGCTCCAGCAGCTTCAAAGAATCATGTCTTTTTAGTTTAGTCTCAGAAAATGAAAGAAGGAAACTGCCCAGCCCTTGAAAGAGAAGACATTTGAAAAGGCTGCTCCTACAAGGTAGACATGAACCAAGCCAACTGCTTGGATGGGAGAGCTGCCATTAAATGTCACCTGAAGGAAATTCTCCAAAGCCATTTCCATTGCAGAGTCTCTGTCACAGTGTCCCAAGCAGAGGAGCTTGTCTTCAAGAACATCTGTGTGAGATGGTGTGATAGGGTTCTATTCTGCTTTACATAGCCAGCAGCTCTGCATTGAGGGGGATATTTTCAGCAATATTGTGTACAGGCAGGTGTGGAGGTGATTGATAGTGCTGCCCTTCTGTGCAATCTTTGTGGGAGACCGGGATATGGGGCCAGTTTGGAGTGGCCACTTGGGAACCAGAAGGAAGGGCTAGAGGGCAAGAGCCAGTGAAGTTCAAGAGTCATGCCTTGAATTTTAAAGTGCACCAAACCTTCATATTGCTGCTGGGTAGGGAGAAAGGAGAGGTGAGAGAGATGGCCTTGTAGCCATCAGTAATTTCCTACCCCACACTCCAGCTTGAGCACTGGATTGAACGGTGTGGGCTGTCACTTCATGGCATGTGCGTGGTCACCATCGGGGGTAAGAAAGGCACATCCCCTGTTGTATAATGCTGTGGGTTATAGGTGCTTGTATTTTCAGAGTTAGAATATATGGTGGGGCATACTTGGCAACTTGTGCTGTTATTAGGTATTTTTGTTCTTGTTTTGCTTTTGTTTTGTCTCTCTCTCTCCTCTCTTTACATGAGTGTAAGAAGCTGAGTGAAATTGAGCCCATTTCTGGCCCTCGGGTTGGATCTCTAGGGATGTATTTGTCCTCTTATATGTCTGTCTGATTCTCTGACCTCCTCCCTTTCCAGCCTTTCTGCTCCGTGTCCTGTTTCTGTCTTGTCTTCCTTGATCCTGAGGCTGGCAGCTGTCCTTGCTCCCTGTAGGGCCACGTTTATTTCCTTGGGGCCCTTAGTGGACAGAGGAGTCCGCCTCTATGGATACGTTAGTGAGGTCCACAGCCTTAGGTGGTAGATTTTTTCTCGAAGGCAGTATGCCTTACTGCTTGTAAAGCACTGTCAGCAGAGCGTGCTGCCAATAATATATAATTATACTGCTAGGAGGACACTACTTCCATGCAATTGCTTATTAATCTTTATATCTATTTATATCTAGATATAGATGTGTGTGTATATGTATATATGACACACACACACCCTCATCTGTGGTCCTTGTTTCCTTAGCTGCCCCTCTTTTGTTAGCTTTTCTCCCTGGACTGTTTATCGTTAGCCCTGATTTCTGGTCACCTTCTCTCATTCCCAGTGCTCTGTGGCTTGATGGTGCTTATTCTTAAGAGTACTTTTCCCATAGGTACACAGCCGTTATGTTTGAGGCTTTGCTGACACCATGTTCTGCTGAGTGATGCTGAGCAGCAAGGAAGGTCTTTGAATACCCCCTTCTTACCAGCCCATTATAGCTTTCCGAGCCCCATAAATGTTTACGGGCAGATGATGATGTGTCCTCTCTACTGGTTCTGTAGATCCATGGTTTTCTGGTGGAATAGAGTGTTCTGCTCTGCTGCTTGATAATCCTGGGCCTGTGTACTGTTCTGCTTACCTACCTGACTGTTGTGTGTGGGAACAGAGGCATAATGACCATGTCATGTGGGACGGGGCCCATGTGTTCTTGTGTAGAGGGCTAGCAAAAGGCCGAGGTGCCATTTAAGTCTTGTAGCAAGGCTGTAAGTGTGGAACTCAAGTTGGCTTTCTGTATCAGGATGACTATCACCCTTGGTGAATTAACACTGCAAAGAGCCTGACCATATTAGAGCATTGTTTTGTAACTTAAGAGATGATCCAGTGGAAAGGACACTACTTGGGTGACTTAGGTTCAAGTCCCCACTGTGCCCCAGACTTCTGAAACTAGTCACTTGGCTTTGTTTTTCTCTCGCTGGAAAAAAATAGGCATCAGAGTCCTTTCCTACATCTGGAACAGTACCAAAATAAATACATCTAATACTGAAGTGCACAGGTAATGGGACTCTCACTGTCCCCTAGAGAGAGAGAAACTGATATAGTTTATAAAGGTAACCATTTTCTTTCAGACATAAAACCATGGGCTTTGGCCTTCCACACGAGATGCTAATAAGGCAACCTTTAATTTTCATTGGACTCATGCTGAAACTGAAGGAGCTTCTGTCAAACTCTGACTTAAAAATACAGTACAAGTGAACTAGCTTAATTTTTCTAATCAAATATTTACTGAGTTTGGAGGAGCAACAGGGCTGGGGAGGCCACCAATTAATTGTTGGGGGTCTGGCATTACATGAGAAGACAGTACTTATACATTGTAGGAGTGATCCAGCCCTGCTTGTCAATGGACAAAACCATCTGCTTGGATGGCAGAGTGGGCAGACTTCTCAGCAAGACCAAGAGCAACAATAAACTGGGCCCGCTCAAGGCATATTGGCAGTCATGAAGAAGCAACATCTAACTCTGAGCATGAACCCTCCCTTGCACTAACTATGACAAATGTTCCCTCACTTGCTCTTTTTAGGGAGGTATTAAGCCTACCAAGCACCTATGCCTCTACCCATGAGTGCATCTGCTAGGAAAGCTAATCTTTATCTCTTCTTTTTGGATTCAAACAGAAGTCAAAAGATGCTTGACCCCCAGATGTGTCCTGAAGGAAGCCTGTGTCTCCAAGCCAGCAAATGCATCTTAAAGCTTCCGGAGGTGAGACCAGAGAAACCCTGATTTCCATCATAGGTGATCTTGCCGTCCTCACTGTGTAGGAAATTGGCCATGTCCAATGGAGTGAGTCAGCCAGGAGAGTATGGATGGAATCCTGAGTTCAGCATTTCTTGCGGTTGATCGAGAACCCAGGGTAGAGTGAAGCCCCCTCCTGTCCCTTCTCCCAGTGGAAAAGGAAAATATGATTTCCTGCCCAGGCACGGAGCTTGGTGCATACCCATGACCTCAGCTAACTGGACTCTGGATACTGAAGTCTATTTTTAGATCGCTGAGAAGAGCACTGCTGGGAGTTAGACAATGGAGAACAGAAGTGTAGGGTTATGGAGACCTGTGCAGGCTGTGATAGAGGCTTACCTAAGAGGTGAAGGATCTGTGATAAGCATAAATCCCAAGACTCTGGAACAGTGTGTGGCATTCCCAGTGGAAAAAGGTTGTTAAGGGAGGAAAGGAAAAAAATCAGTCCTGCTTGAGCAGGACTAGTTTTTAGTTGCCTCCTAGAAATATGGCAGGCTGGGTATATATGTGTGGCTTTAACATCCTGAGACAGCCCATCAAAAGAACTGAGCCCTGTGTCGACATGGAGATGATGTCTGTGTGTAATAGGTCATCCTTGTCTTCAGATATTTGTAATCTTTTTTTAGGACTCTTAATATTACTTATGGAACATGGGGCTTTTGGAATAGAGAAACTTTTGGGCAATCGACTCTGTTCTGATTAAGTCCTCCCCTAAACTGCTAGTTGAATGCTGAATGTTTTCATTAGGCAGCATCCCAGTTCTCATGTGGCTCCAGTGTCAATGAAGTCTGTGACTTGAAAATATGCAAAAGCACTAGGGCTCTGGGCTGGATATAGTTGAGCCACAAATGTGGAGTCTGTTAACAAAATACTCTCTGCACCTCACCTGTTGCTGAGGACTTGGGTAACCAAGGCAGGCCCCTGATTAGGTTACAGAAGGTACATGTGCACTGTTCTGATGCCTAAACCTTAATCCTGGGTGATTTTACATGTGTGACTATATAAAAACAGTGGGATTATTCACTTGGCTGCATCAGTTTATTCTGGCCTGGAGGTTGAGGAGCCACTTCCGGGCCTGATTGATGACTTCCTAGTCAAGTGTTTTGCTAGCTGTGCCATAGCAGTGGGGATGGATAGGACAAAACCAGTATAAAGAGGTGCCTGTGGCATAGCAATCATGACTATTATGCAACTATTTTAGCTTGTTACCACCAGGTCAGGCCAAGAAAACACCACCTCACTGTTCTGTGTAATTCCATGGAAATTAGAATCCTTAAATATAAGCATTGCGGGTCTTTAAAGCTACCTAGCATTTAATTACTGCCAATTAGTTATTAAGTGAGGTAATCTGCAGCAGTCTGCTAATCTGTTTAGGTCAACCAGTACAGTTCTGTTTGTGCTGGGGAGACCAGCTAGGCTGAAAGACAGGAGATTGAAGATCCAGCCGTTACTCCAATTGTAGCCTGTTAAGAAACATAACTGGGCTCAGGCACTAGTTAGAGCATTGTAGTGACTATTGCTCAGTCACCACTAACTCCAAGCTACCTTGCGATTTTTGGCAGGGCACAGAAGGCTTCTTCGGCTTAGACAGCGAGGAGTATGAAGCCATGCCTGTGGAGGTGAAGTTGTTACCTAGGAAACTCCGATTCTTCTGCGACCCCCAAAGGAGGAAGCAGGGGCTGCAGGCAGCGGTGAAGTGAGGGGCATTCACCCAAGTCATCAAATCTACAGTCTCCTGAATACCCTCCCCCAAAGAACTCAGCCTGAGTCCTGAGTTAATTGGCACGTTTCCATGTCAGGTATCAGCAGCTTTGGTGAGAGCTGCTGACAAGTAACAAGGGAAGTAAAACTGCACATTGGACTCTGAGAAACGCACATCAACTCAGTGGCATCTTCTTTTGTCTAAAGACAACATTGTTTCATTTAATAGCACTGCAGGCAGATGCTAGTTATACTGCCAGTCTTCATTAAAGTGAAATGGAAAATGCAGTCATCCCTGTTTGAGAGTGTTGGGGCTATCTTACCTTGTTCAGATCCAAAAAATCTGGGCTCTAGGAAATGTTTTGAACATGACGCTACTGCTGGGATAGTAGGAGGGGAGTTTACAAAGTGCAGGTATTGCCATAGCAGATAGGTGGTTCATTTTAGTCTAAATTCCCATCTTTTTGTCAGCAGTGTGCCTGTACTTGAGCTTCCTGTATCAGGAGGGAGGGAGATAAGAGCATAAGCTGAACTAAGTGCAAGCACTGATATCCCTTGCAGTTTTATTCTAGCTAGTGTTTTAAGATGCACAGTAAAACCCATATGTAAAACCCTCTTGCTTCAAGGGTCCTTTTCATCCAGGGAATGACTGCTTCATTCTTATTCAACTGCTAACCCAACCGCATATTGGATCCATGAGCGATTGGTGAAGGCACATTTTTAATGTGGAGATACTTATTTTTTTGTCTTACCAAACTGTTTACTTCAAAAAAATATTCAGCAGTGTTGTATAAATAATTCCTTTGATCTGGTTCTAGATGCATTGCTTTTCACTAAGTAATGCTCTTGTTTTTATAGTAGCATAAGAGGCATCAAAAGACAGTTTTATCACATTCCTAATTTTATACACATCCTTACCCAGTTACTTTTGTTCCTAACTTAAAATACCGTAATCTTTCCGTAGAGAGCTGTCACTTCCACAAGAGAGCTCTAGCCCCTAATGCTTTTGTTTCTCAGAGATTTTTTCACTGTTAAAGCTTCAGTCACTGTAAAGAGATGGCTTTGACTCGCAACAGCTGTCTGTACTTCTCTTAATTCAGCCATCAACTTGCTTGATTCTGGTTTGCTTAGCACCATGCACTGAGCAAACTCTGTCCTCATGTATTTTGGATGTGGTTGCTGTTTTTACTCAGGCTGAAGCATTCCTCTTAAGTTGTGTTAAGTTTGCAGTGGTCTACAATGAATCCATTGGCCTTTTTGTTGTATTAGATCACATGTCCTTTGCAGGTGCATTGGCCCAGTTGCTTCCTTCTAACTTTGGCTGTGCTGAGCCATCTCCAATGTCTCTGCAGCAGCCTGTATGCTCAACCTTAAAAAAAGATGGGCTAAAGGGGGGGGGGAAAGTAATTTCTGGTCTCAGGTGAAGAGCATGCAAGGAAAAAGAAATTATAAGTTAACAGAACAGTTGGTGCTGTGCTTCCCCCCCCCTCCAAACAACAGGACAACACTGCATAACCACCAGCCTGCAGGCCCTCAGGCAGGAAGGCTTGCGCTTTTTAGATTGGTGGAAGGGACTGATTTGTGTTATTCTTCATTGGTCAAAAGAATGGAGGGAGTAGTGAGCATATAATTATCCAGTTTAGCACTGCTACCTCCATGGGCACATCTACATGAGACATTTATTGCAGTTACCTAATTAGCTCCACAGTAAATGTCTCCACGTGCAGTGCTCTTAGGATGGAGTAAACTAACTAACTCCACAGCAAGATAGCACTTGTAAATACAAGTACTATCCTACTGTGGAGTTTTCTTACTCTGCAGCAGTGCATGTGTAGATGCTCATAGGGTTGGCCAGGGTACAAGGGTGCTCCAGCACAGGGGCTGCCTGCCACCTAGCCCCACCATGGAGGACCCTCATGCCCCGGCCAACCCCTCTGCAGCACACTGAGCTGGGTTGGAGCAGCCCCAGGCTGCTCTAACCCAGCTCAGCGTGCTATGGTCCCAAGAACAGGGTCAAATATGGTGCCCAGGAATACTAAACTCCAGTGCAATATGTGCCAGTTTATTGTGCACTAATAGCACATGTAGACACAACAAGAGTAGAAAGGAATATGCAGGCTTTAGTCCCACTCGACTTATTTTAACAGGGGCACTTCAGACCTACATTGAAATCATCAACTTGCCCCAAGCTAGGTTGAGGAAGGGAGGGTAGAGCCAGCTTTTGGGGGGACTTCTCTCAGTCAACCTACTGAGATGTGCTGAAGCTTGCATTGCCATTTGCACTGGGAACTAACATAGAAGAATTAGACTGAGGGGCAGAGACAACAGGGCTGTTAAAATGTGAGCTTTAATAGTAAAAACAAATGGAACAAAACCAAACCAAGTTTTAGTAAGCAAGCTTCTCTTGGCTCCATCATCAGATGGGGTCAGTCCTATGGGAACAACTCTGGGTTGTGAAGCTAGTGCTGTTCTTCCCACTGAGAGAAAACTGTTGCTTTAACTAGTCAAGGCATAAATGCAGAGTGCTCCTTTGCAGCTCTGTGAGTGAGATGACCTGGCTGCCATGGGAACTAGCTTCCAGTTCAGTTATGCTAGGGTAAAGAGCACCTGGCCTTCCTAGGGTCAGCAGCACAGCCTCTCCTGCTGCAGCAACAGGCACACACAATGGATGGCTGCAGGTCAGTGCTCCAGTGAGTATGAAAAAAACCAGCCAAAAATAATAAAACCTTTTTCAACCTTGGTAAGGTAGCAGCTACCTGGTTAGTGAGAATACACAAGGCAGCGTGTCAAGATGGCCCTCTGGTCTTTAGGGTAGTAATTCAGAAGAGTCAAGTTCAACTCCATGTTCTGCCACCATTCCTGTATGACCTTAGACTTTTGAGCTTGTCTACACTTAAAAGGGGTTGCTGGCACAGCTGTAGAGCTGAGAGCATGTATGCTGGTACACATGAAGCTTCCTGAATGGATTAAGCTGTGCCAAAGGCTTTTTCAATATGGGGGTACAACTCTTCCAGGTAGGGGGCAATTTTTTTCATGCTCCTAAGAACACATCATTATGCTGGGAAAAATTGAATGCAGGCAAATCCAAGCAACTCCAGGCTTCTGCTCTTCCCTCCTACCCGACATGAACTGTGGTAACAGCACTTCTCTACCTCACAGGAGTGTTTTGAGGATGCATACGTTCAAGCTAGCAAGGTGCTTAGCTACTGCAGTGACTGGACCCATCTACCTATGATAGATAAGTAGCACCGTTCTTTTGTTTGTTTTGGGTAGGAGAGAAGTGTGCATGTTCTTTTCAGAGTGTAAACTTGTAAGACAGGTCTGTGGAATGATATTTTGGCTCCACTGATGCATCCCACTGCCTTCAGTGCAATAAGGATTTCACCTGCTATTATTAAAATGTACATAGCTCATTACAAAGATGGGACCTATAATATAGGAAAGCATTGCATGTCCTCAGAGGGACCAACCTAAACACAGTGTATTTTAATGTTTCCAGCTGGATGGCAGGTTCTGGTCAACAGAGCCCGCAATCCAGATTCTACTGTTGTAAAGCCAGGGCATCACCCTAAAAAGAAGCATCAGTACATTCCAGTCCATCTCACAAAACACAGCAGCATTATCCCTTCCTGCTGTCACGAGACCGTTGGCTGGGAAAGGACAATGAGCTACCAGAATCTCTGAAGCAACAGCAAGTGTGGGAGAGGTAGGGTTAGCATGCACAGTTTGAATCAGACAGCTGCAACTGGTGGAGTACTACTGACCTGCTGTTTTACAAACCACACCTGCCCTGGTACAGCAAATAGTACATCTACAGCAGACTGTAAGAGATGAAGAGGGCCTCTATTCCACTGTCATCTCAGCCCAGTCTTGGCCATATAAATTATTCTTGATCCAAAAGAATAGAGGAAGCACCATCGAGCTATGCAAAGAGGGCTACTTGAAATGTAAGAAACAATAGAGCTGTGTACAACAGGAGCAATGCGACAACCGGGAGTCTGTTCCCTTTCCCAGCTCTTTACTGGCAGAGTGTAAGGGCTTTGCAGAACACAGTGGACTGATTTGTTTGAAGTGGACTGTAGAATGTTGTTTCCTTTTTAAAGAAAGTAAAAGTCTTATTACTCTTACACTCTTGTGAATACTGCTCTGCCCCTTCCAAACACTGGCAAAAGGAAAAAAGGTGTTTCTTTCAGTAGTAACCCCTCCATTCCAACAGGCTCAGAAAGCAGCTCCTTCACCATGGTCTGGAAGAGGGAGTGGTACTCTCAGCAGGTCTTAGAGACAAATGCAGAGATCAGTAGTTCAGTAAAAATGCCTCTTTACCCAATATTTATGCTAAAGCTCATGACAGGTGGACACAGACAGGTGACACCTATTAGCTAGGGCAGTTTTCCTAGGCTTACCTACAATTGCCCTCTCTAAAGGCCTTGCCCAAAGCCAATAAGTCAGTGGAAAATGTTTACTGGTTTAAGCAAGTTTGGAGTAGATCGTAATCTACCAGAGTTGGTTTAATACTAAGAAAGTCCCATTCTTCACATAAGTCTTGAAAAATTTAATTATGTTCCACTCCCTCGCTGCAAGGGTGAAGCCCGCATTGTAGCTGTGAGTGGGAGGGAAAATAATGAGAAACCAGTTGTCACGTACATGTTCAGAGCCAACAATAAATTTAGGAAGCTGCTGTAGAACTATGTTATTTAGCAGTAAAAGCCATTGCTCTCTCCTCTGAGCTCAGACATGAATAGGTGCTGCTAAAGCAGGGTGGTTAGAGAGTGTGGTTGTTTAGAGACATTACAACATTGAGGGAGAGGGCACTGCATTAAATCACTCCAGGTATTACAACCTCTCTGCAGTGAGGGAGTAATATTATATCTACTGTACAATTACATCATAGCCACCATCACATTAAAACCTAAAAGGCACTGCTTTAAAGGCAAAGTATTTCAGATGAAAGAGGGAGAAGACTCTTCATATCCTTTTTTATCAGTCAAAATAGTCAAACTGATCAGCTTACTGTTCTCCATTCCTCTCCCTCCAGCAGTGTTCCTTTAGCTGCAGTGATTTTACAAATAAATTGACAGAACAGGAAAAGGAGGTATTAGCTGCATTCTCCAGGGTAGACTTTATGCTCAGGAGAGAGGTTAGTCCTATTGCCTTTGACATAAAAGCAACATATGCTACAGTGCGCTGTATTTAAGGTCAGAAGCCAAAACGAGCCTGCTAAGCAGATCTTAACAGATCAAGCTATCACATGCCCTAGTGTTGGTAAAAGCAACAACAGCTCTGCAAAGATGCTATATGTATGCTTCTCAGGGAGGCAAAAGCAGGTAAGTCACGGCACAGCTTGATATTGGGTAGCAATCTCCTCCTACCCCCTTGCCCACGCAGTAAATAGAGACAGTAGGGCGCAACAAAGAGCCCCTCCTGTGTAAATACCTCTTACCTGCTGCAGTGGCTGCCTTTTAAGAGAAGAAATTCAAATTACAAAGGCAGCAGTGGCTGTACTTGTCCAGCTGGGATGGAACAGCAGCAGACTTACATTTATCATCCACTTGTTCCAGCACCCACACTTATCTCGGTATCTTGGAAGTCTAATGGCCCCACTAATAGCTGCTGAAAAGTGGAGGTTATGGGAGGCAAGTAAATAGATGTGAAATCATCATTTCAGCAGGCTCTTCTCAGTCCATTTTAGCAGTACTGTCTGATAGAACCAACATCCTGACAGCTCATGAACACACACTGCCCTGCTACTGCCCAGCAACTTGTTAGAAAGACTCAGATCGCAGAGGGCAGTAAAATCCCTAAGATACAATTAAAGACCTGCTCAAGTTAACAGTAGAACCAGACTTTGGGGGCAGGAGCAGAGCGCCCTTAACAGCTGGCCAGAGCAAGAGTCAAGTAAAATAGCAGGAGAAATTAATGAGATTTTCAATTGCGTTATGTCTGTATCCAAAAATGAGTTACAATTCCAACTTGTTTCTGTGATATCTCCTTGCAGAAGTGCCTCCATGAGGATGGTTATAAATGAGGCATACGGTCAGGATAGACATAAAATTATGAAATGCATGGGTCAGTTCTACATCAAAGGTCAACTCAGGACAGAACCACCCTCTAAAAAAAAGAAAAAAGGACTCTTTAATTACATCTAGCTCAGTTCCTGTTTCTTGTTTCAGTCTTTTTTTTTTTTTTTTCCAAATCTAGCCTTGTAAAGATTAATGCTATACAGATGCAGGAACAGGGATAGTACAAGTGTTCTCCTATAAGAGAATATTCAAAGCCTTGGGAAAAGCAGACAAAAGACTCTACCAAGGGGTAGCACACTGCACAGAGGATATAAAGTGCTATTTATACTTGTGAAAAGCAACCCAGTCAGTACTGTGAGGACTTATTTTACATGTGCTGGGTCATTTCCCCTCTTCCTCAAACCTAATCCCTAATCTGCCTGGCATGAAGAAAAAAGGGAAAGCAACTTCTGAGTCCCAAACAGAAGCAGACATCTGCTGGAGACAGCCCTCACAGGAAGGTGAGATGTGCCCATCTCTCACTTCCAAATTACCATGGGTGAAACCAATGCTGAAACTGGTAAGGGAGTGCAGACAAGTCAGTCAAAAAGAAAAAAAAAAAAGAGTTGAACAAAATGTAGGGAGTTCAGGCCCAACTTTGGCCCAGTTAGGAGGAATGGAATGAAGTGTCCACTCCATTTGCCAGCAATTGGGTAACGTTTCCACAGTCGTTGTACAGCCAGCCCACTCGACTACAGCTTGCAAGATAGCCCAGCTGCTGATGTCCGTCATAGGAAAAAAAGGCCCCATCCCCATGACTGCCATGGCCCTAGTTTAAGCAAGGTAGACGAGTGCATTGCATACCTGGCTTCACGTACACAGGTAAACTGACAAGTCATTGGCTCAGCTTGCATGCAAGCAGGTTTAGGGCCTATAAGAATGTGTGCTGCAAAGCAGCAAGTTACGCCATTGGCTCAGAGTTAAACACATTCAAGTCTGGCAAATGGAGGACAGTGACCCTATCCTGCTCAGGGGCGAGCCTTTCATGAGGGGCCATATGGTCCCACACAAACTATCCAGCCCTTTTTTGTAATTTAAGAGCTGCAATCCTTGTGCACAGGAGGTAGAGGGCAGGAAGATTTGGCCCCTAGTCTCCCACATGTACATCTCTCCCTCAGGCATGTGAACTGGAAGAGAACTCAAAGCTGCCAGAGAACAACAAAATCAGCCTTGCACCATGGCTGAAACCCAGTACACAGCACGTTGACAGACAAGTACATCCTCTTGCTATATGCGGACAGCTGCCTGACAAAGAACCCACTTACTGAATGTTCAAGCGGAGGGATGAGTGACAAGACAGGGCAAGCACAAGCTGAAGCAAACCCATGGCACAATGAGAGGGAGCTGGTCTAAGCAGCAGAACCCACCCCCCCTCCCCCCCGAGTTCTGCACTCATCTGTTAGGGGTGAAGGACTGACTACCCTAGTCAGAGCCAAGTTTCCCTCAAACAAGCCAGCCCTGCCATGCAGAACATATGTGCCAGGTGCCTTTGGGATATTGGTCACTATTTGGGGCTGGCAGAAGACTGTCCAGTTTGAAACATTTAACCAAAACAGGATCCATGCAACTAACACAAAGGGGTTAAAGTAAATCTTTAGGCAAAGAGACTGTCCCTTCCCAGCAGCCATGATATGGGAAGGGTCAGCTCCAGATTACTGCACCTCTTTATGTCTAGCACTTGAACCCATGCCCCCCCTGCCAGTCCAGATTCTGAGATGATCAAGTGATCCTGTAGCATAGCTATACTTTTAACCACTTACTTTTGCCACAGCTGGCAATACTCGTTTTATCCTAACTCAGCTGCTGAAACAGCCAGGTGATAGGGGGTAAGAAGTGTAATTCTGCATGATTAACTGACTGGTCCCCAATGAGAAGCATAGTGGGACAGAAGATTCAAGACACTGGAGCACCAGATCCCGTGCTGACTATGGGATACTCCCCTGGAGGGGGTATTCTCCACAGACAAGTCCTGAAGGCTCAAATATGCATCATTTCACATTGGTCCCCACAAGAGAAAGTGCTTTCCTGAAATTTCCAGCCCTCAGATGTCCACACCGGCAACTGTGAGGGTTGGTGAAGAGGCCACTGGTCCTATAGATACCAGGAAAAACAAAACCAAACCTTGAGCAGTCACTTCTGGCAAAAGGAAAATAAAATCACATTTTGTTTAAAATTATAAATACTTCCTTGTATAAAGTTATTAAATAAAAGATCCTTCCAGTGGCTCTGCTGAGTTCCAGTGATGCTCTTACGCAATGTCCTGTAGTCTTTAAAAAGCCATCTCTGCTCCCGTCTCTGCCACCCTCAGTTTAAGTACAGCAGGGGTTATCGATGACTAGCATCACATCAATGCCATACACTTCTAGCAGGTCCATTAGGAAGCTCCGGTCCCCCTGGGGGTCCAGACCCATGCCCCGGGCATGGTCAGCGGTCAAGGTCTTGTCCTGGCTGGCTGACACCTCCATCAGCGTCTGAAATATCCGATTGTTCTGCTCCATGAAAAATCTGCAGAATACAGTCAATGGAGAAAACAGCATAGGATTGAAGAAATCACAAAAGTGAGGCTTTCTGCAGCCCCCAGAGCTTGGAGAACTGTATTTAACTCACAAAACACAATCCCCAACTTCCTGTGTGACACCAAAATACTGCAGGGCTGGAGATGTACCTACCACAATGGGAAACAACACTGAACTTTTTACTCAAGAGCATTGCTTCAGGCCAGTTGACTTATTCTAGGCATTTCCTCCCTGAATAAAAGCGGCAGTATCTGTTAACACCCCCTTAGGGTGACCCAGAGGGAACAGCAAAGGGAAACTGGGTGAAGAACTGAGCCACTACACTGACCCCAGTGAGTTCTCCATTTTCTGTTCTTAAGGTTCCAGTTTCTAGCTATTACTCATCTTCCATACCAACCACTGAACAGAGCAGGAGATAAATGACCTGGCAAGCACCTGCTGCACCTCCATGCAGAGATGGTGCATCTGCCATATCCCTGCCATGTATCCTCCTCATGACTTGGTCTAATTTTCAGAGATTCCAGTGGTAAGGTTCCCACTGTTCTGTGTGGGGCTGCTTGCAGGGCAATGCACCTCGCTCAGGAAGCCAGTTTTCCCTTACGCAATTGACTTTTTCACATCACAGAGTGGAAGCAAGAACATGTGGTAAAGGACCCCAGGAGCCAGGGTCTTGCCTCGTTAGTTTTGCAGTTTTCTCACACTCTTCCACCCAGATATAGTTCCTCCATCTCCTAGACCACAGCAACCACACAGGCATCACCTTAATTTGCTGCAGCCTCACTGAACCACAAACAATATTATGCCCCAACCAGGGATCAGAGTGTGCTACTCTCTGCAGACAGCATGCTGTCATCCTGACCAAGCAGACAACCTCCTCTGCGTGGCCAGGTACTCTAGGCTGAAAAGAACCCAAGAAATTTTAAGAAAAGGTATCATTTTCCATTTCCAGCCTGTGTTTTAAGAACTTCATCCCCTCCAAGCACCTACAGAAGCTTAAGCAAAACTAAGGGTGTTGCATCAGCCTCCAGAAATAGAAGTGATGAGAAGGAGAGTGGCCAATTTGGTTTTCAGGTCCACGGAGGGGTATGCAGGGCAGTTATAGTGAAATGCCCAGGCACTTCTTACTAGCCAGGGCAATAATTAAACAGTCTGACATCCACTTTTACCTCACTACTATTTCTGCATGGTCAATGTGAAACCACACTTTAAAAGAATTCCCAAAGTCAGAGCAACTCACAAGATGAAGAGGTCCTCTTCACAGGAGCTGCAGTCCTCATCCACCTCCTGAGAATATAGCAACATCTGCCTGGGAGAAGGGAAGTAAGGTTACACATATAGCAACAGCAGGAGTGATTATGATGGAAAATCCCTTGTCCGCTTACTAGAGATAAGAGTACCAAACCCAGTGCCTTTGTCCCCAGTACTGAGAAGGCAGCATTGTCTTCTGGTGACAGCACTGGACTGGGAGCAAGGCCATGCAAGTTCTGTTCCAAATACTGCCACTATTGTGTTGCACAGCTCTGGGCAAGTCACTTCCCCTTCTTGGTGCCTGTGCAGACTGACATGGAGCGACTCTTACTGCTTACTTATACAGCGCCCAATGCAATGGGGCTCCAATTTGGGTTGGAGGCTCTAACCCAGTGTTGCACAATCAACAATCCTCACCATGTTGGTGAGAGAGGGGCCTTAGAGGTGAACCAAAATAAGAAAGCAAGAAGTTTGGCAAATGGACAAGGCAACACAAAGAGTGCTGTGTTGGTCCCCTCCCCACAGCACACTGCTCCTCCCTTGCAACCTGTGAGCAGGTCCTCCGATTACCTCTGGTCATTGAGCCGTCGGTATTTCTCCTTATCAGCACTGTTAATCTTCAGCAGCGGTTGCAGGTGCTCACGGTGCGTCTTCACATTTTGGTTATCCACATAGACATCATAGAGATCATGCTTTTCCTCAAAGATCTTTTCTGTTGTACCTGCCAAGACCCAAGGAAGAGAAGATTCTTGTGCCAATGTATCATTTTCCCTGCAGGAGGGTGTCCTTGTTTAATTGTCTGATGAGACCACGACACAAGATGACCACTTCCTTGAACATTAAGAACCCTTCCCTTCGTATTACACAGTTTCACCTTACTATGTGCAAGTTCCTTCAGGTTAAAAATGTAAGTCAGTCCTCTCCTGATGTGCCAGAAATTGCTGCTTGTTGTGGGGAATAAAAGATTCCATGTACTTACAGGCCACGTATGACATTTCTGTCTCCAACATTTCTATGTCTGCCACATTCACGTAGAAGAAAGGTTTGGACTCTGGAACACTTCCCCCAATACCAGGCAGGGAGACGTTGGCAAGACAACAACAGCAATACACTGCAGGCAAGAAAAAGGGATAATGAGATGTCAGTGTTCCCTCTTGCTACGCTTCACCATGCCCATTCTTCCTCACTGATCCCTAAAGATTTCTCTTTGGGCAAGAATTATTACCCTAATAGTATCTGATGGGCACTGAAGTATCTCTAGAGTCATGGAACTCTCCCATCCAGGCAGAACCAAAAGTAACATCCTCCTCTAGGGTGGATGGTCACTGATCTATGATGCTCCCACTGAATAACAGGTTCTCATGCTCAGACCCACTTTGACAAAGTCCTACAGGACTGTTTAGGCCTCACCTCTCTGCAAGTGACGTTGATAATGAAATGAAGGTCAGGCAACATAGTTTGGTGCTGCCACCTGGAAACAGGGTTTGGGTTCACAACTTTGGGCTATAAAGGTTGGAAAAAGCATCCTCAGCTACCCCAGAAATAAAGAAGATTTGGCTGGTGCCAGTCTATGAGTAGCTTTGATGGTTTGGGGGAACTGCATAGTATCAGTCCCTTGCCCCTCCAGCTGGGAGGCTTTTTACATCGTGTATAGAGATGTAAGAGTTACCATTCTTGAGACCCATGAGGGCAGAGGCAGGGGATTTCTGGCCACAGAACTATACCTCGATAGCAAACAACTCCCACTGGTGGTGGTGAGAATATCAAAATGCGCTTGCGAAGCAGGGCAAACTTCCAGAGGATGAGGATCTGCTCGCCAAAGAACTTAATGAACTGAGACATACAGCCAGCTGGGTGTGTGATCTGAGGGTAGGGAGAGAGAACAGCTCAGGGACAACAGGAGTGGTCAGCAAGATGCTGAACACTGACGGAAAACATGGTGGCTACATGCAGATACATGTAGCCTGGCACCACCCACCACACCAGACACAAAACTCCTGGGAGAAAATCAGCACATCGCAAACAGTGCAGAGCTGCTGTCTGTCATATCCAGCCTGACACAACTCAGGGCTCAGCCCACGGTGGGAGGCAGACCTCCATTAGGCTGCCCAGGAGAGAGTGCTGTTAACCCCCAATTAGCCACATGCACACCAGTCAAGAGCATGTTTGTGCAAGACAGTTGGCACTCTCCTCACCTTCATCTCTGGGTACATGTATCTGTGGATGGATGGCAGCCAGTGGACAGGTTGCTGAGAAGTTAGGCTGCCCTTGCCAGCAGAGAGAACCCCCTTCTTGTCATCATAAAATGCTTCTAGGTGGGAGTAATGTCCTGGCATCTCTAACTGGTGTCTGGAAACAGAATGAAAGAGCTTTATGATATCCATAGATTCCACATCCAGCACCCCCGTTCCCAGCTCTGCCTTCTAGGCAATGAATCATCCCGAAGTGCCACTGCTGCACAAGTTTGGGTGTCACAGATCATGGCACTAGTATCCCTCAGCAACTCTGCCTGTCAGTGCAGCCAAAGACTGGGGACAGGGTGAAGTAAATTACTCACTGACTTTAGGTACTAGATATGGTAGGACTGATCCTGGTTTAAAACCAGTTCAAAGGAGGCAGTGTTTTCCTGCAGGTCCTCCTTGATTATCTCCACTACACAGTACTGCAGTGTAGAAACATCAGAGTCAGTTGTCAAGGGCGAGATCAAAACCCTGCTCTTGGCTATAAGGATCTTTCAAGAACTTCTGGTAGAGTGTTGTGTTTAAGGTGGTAGTGTGTGTGTTGGGAGGGGAGAGGAATCAATTATTTTGTTCCCATAGTTGTTCAAGGCAAACAATGCTGTAGCAAACAGGAAAAATGTAAAGTGTTAGACCATGAAGCACTCTGCATTACCAGCTCAGTTTCCTTCCTCCATCACTATCCCATACTGCAACACCCAGTCTCTATTTTTCCCATGAAGAGATGATACTCTGGCAATATAGCAAATATCAATATCCTTATTACACATTAAGGGACAATTACCTTCTGAATTACACCTGGCAGCATCCATCCATGCAGGTGCCAAGACAGCCAACCCCATCTGCCAATCCCAAATCCCACATAATACTTACCGGACCTGATTCTCCAGAAAGTGCATGTATCTATAAAGCAGGGTGTATGACGGAGAAAGAATCCCCACCGACTTCATGCGGGCACCACGCTCTAGCTCACTCTCCACAGGCATGTTTGCAAAGCAGGCCAGCCCAAAGCAAAGCCCCTTCCGGAAATAACTGGGGACAAACATTTAACAAAAATCAATGGAAATGGAGTAGAAGAGAAGAGAAGCACAGAGATGGCAAGGGATACACAAGCAGATACTCAGAAGGGCTAAAGAAACTTTAAAATGGGGAGGGGGGCATAGAAGATGTTGTTCTCCACTCCCTCAACCTCATCAGATGCTCCAAGTAATAGCAGAAGTGGAAGGTACTGATGTACACAGGCATTTGGCATTTTAATTATGGCCTCAAAATGGACTGGGAGCAAGGTCTCCATGATGTGCTGGCAGCCCCAGCAACCTTTGCTCTCACTGAGCACCAAGGACAGCCGACTCAGCGACTGTAACATTTCAGAAGAGAGATTAGCACGCACAGGAGAACAGATGCACGCTTCTGATGTTATGGATACAAACTGCTTCAGCTCCAAGAACCTTAATTTGATAACAAGGTAATTTGGAGTCTATGTTTATGGGCACCCTTCATTTTTAATGCTTTGAACTAAAGAAGGAGAGTGTGAGTACTAAAGGGGATGGGAGGGAGTAGTGTAACCCACATATACTCACATAAAATCTGACTGGATTCTGTGGGACCCACTTGCCATGGATTTGAACTCTACACCTTCCAGGTCAATGTCCTGGGGCAAACACCATTCTACCATGTTACCTGTGGAGCAAGAAGGGCAAAAACCTTAGTCTCAGTGGGAATGGAGCCTCACACCTTACTGCAGATGAAGCAGCAGCTTTTAAACTGCAGTCAGTTTTTACCACTTGGGTGTGAATCACTAATGCACAGGAAACAGCATATTCTGAAAGGCAAGTTTTTGGCGCATCAATGAGGACACAGCATTATAGAGCAAGATGGTTCTCTCTGAATCCTTAAACAGACCTAAACACAAAGATACGCCATGTAACACCTACAAAAGACATCTACTATGCTGCAACATCCAGCTCTTGTGTGGGCTTCAGAGTTATTTCAGAACCTATACAACACCTTGGGTCACATTGCCACTTCACATATTATCAAGAGACATTCCCTGCAGGTATTTAGGTAACACCATGCTCATGTCTATGCTTTCCCAACAATACTGAAGGGGAAAAAAGGTTACATCTCTCTTCAGCACCAAAATGCTCTGCTGAAATCTGATCTGCAATTCAATACATTGTCCCTTTTAAAAGAAATGTGCTTCTTCCCCAGCCCTGGTAGTGTGAGAACAAAGACGGAAAACGAAACAGCCAGTATCTGACGATAAGTCCATCTTGCCACCGTGAGTAAGCCTCAGGTTTCAGAAGGACCCAAATCCTACACGAAGGCAAATTTCCAAGAAAAATAAGAACTTCCTCTCTCCTTTTACCAGTCCACAAAGATATGAAAGGGGGCAAACCAGAACTCAATATGCAGATTTATAGCAGGAATGAAAGTATTATGACCAATATGGAAGCTACATGCACATTCAAAGGATGAACTAAAACTCCAGTCATGCTTATTGGGGAAAAGCATAACTGGTTACCAAAAAACCCAAACCCCATATATACAATACATGCACACTACACACACACCAATGCTGCAGAACAATGGCTAGCAACCATCATCCCCTTTGAGTGTTTCACCTGTGCTTACACCCATTAATTCCTCTTTGGCAAAGCCTCTGAACAAACTGACTGGTGGTATTCTATATATTTATTTTAACTACAGCGTTCCATCTTTTTCCCTTATCCAAGGCCTAGAACATGTAGTCTTCAATCTCCCAACCGTCAGGGTGGAAATACTTGCCACACCTCACAAGAAAGCTAAGTTTCCCACTCACATGCAAGGTATGGGTGTGGAGACTCCGTTATACTCCTAAGTTTTTGGAAGCTCATCATCTTCCTCAAGTTACATGTGGAAGGACTCGTCAGAAGTCTTTAAGCCAACACCCAAATCAACACAACTTCCACAGAATACCACAGTGGAATAGAGCCTGGATTATGGCAACAGTGCCATAATCACTTCAACAAGTACAAGAGGGGTACATTTACTGAAAGATTATATAAATGACTAGCTGCCTGTAACCTATCCAACCCCACCAAAAGGAGGTTAACTACTGCTCAAGGAAAAGATGCCTGGGAAGCCTGATTCTGGAACATGCAAGACTAAGGAATCATCATTTCATGGTAAATTATGATCTGTGCATAGAGAACAAATTACAACCAGGCAAATCTATCCTAAACTCTTTCAAAGGGGAGCAGATCGATCACATGTTATTTTAGGCCTCACTTATACACTATATCTGTGCTAGTTAGAGAAGCAATTCATTACTGAAATAATGTCACAGCTTATTCACCTTCCCATTCAGGAGTAAAGTATTCAGGCATAACAGTGTCCACACAAGGGGAGGAGAGCAACTTAACAGCAGTCTAGTTGCAGCAGCAGGATATGTACACTGAGCCAAGGCCAACTTGGCCACAGTTTGGTTTTTCAGTTGTTTGTTTTTAGAAATCGGTACTTTAATGTAGGCCCCTAAATTAAGTGGGCCGATTCTCAAAACTTGCTGAGAGCCCAGCAGCTGGCACGAAGGTCAGGAGAAGCAGAGACCACTCTGCACACACCCCCAAACACTTGTTTCCATACCCAACTTCCATTTTTTAAAGATCTTGGCTCTTGTTTGTATTTTACACAGTTGTTAGGGGAGCCCATAAATGTGGGTCTATATAATCATTATATTTAGGTACCCACCTCAGCAGCCTCGTTTTCTCCTTGAGTTACATATTTTCATCAGGTTTTTGTGTTTGATAAGAGAAACACATACAGCAAACTGATTTCACAATGGAGTACCAGACCTAGCCAATCTTGTCAACAATGTTGTTGCACAAGTAGTCCAGTGTCACTGCAAGTCTAAATGAGGAAGAGGAAGAGCTAACTCACTAAAAAGGACCTTCCTGCAGAATTTGGTGAACTTGAATACACAGGAGTAGTGCCTAGAAACAGACATGCACCCGAAATCGCAGGGCCTTCCTCTGAAGTGACTCTGCCCGTAAGTGGCAAGCCTGGTGAAGCCCGTGACATCCTGCCAGCCTATGTTTTTTTCCTGTGCGCTGTGTTTACAGTTAGTCGCATACAGCTATTCATGATTTTTTTTTTAAGTAAGGCACAAGATCTTTCCTTGAGAGAGTATGAGAAAGTAGACTAAAGCTCCCTGTTATTCCCTCTCTCAACCACAAGTTCCTCTTTTAAACTTGTATTGTGATGAATCTGCTATTAATCACCATCTAGAATTAATAGAAAGATGCTGTCATTCCATGCATCCATTCAGCAGAAGCATCTTCAATTCGTTAAGCTTAAAAAGCATAGCAGGGTACAGAAGTAGTCTTGTTATTACAAATGTGTATTACAAAGCCATGCCTGGGATGATGTAGTTGGGAATGGTCCTGCTTTGAGCAGGGGGCTGAACTAGATGACCTCCTGAGGTCCCTTCCACCCTTAATTTTCTATGAGTCTACGTGGGAATAAGCACAGGCTAAATGACATGCCTAGGTCCACACCACCTGTTGGTGGCACAGCAACTAGAAACAAAAACCTTTTCTGTTCTTTCACCACAGCCAACTACCATGCATGCACACGATTATACAAAGTACTTACTTACATCATCTTGTGGGATGTTGCATTAAAAGCCAACCGTAACAACTCAGACAGCCAAGGAGTACAAGTCTGTCACACCACTTTTACCCTGCAAGCATTCTGGCAACGTGGCAGTTATGGAGCAAGCATGGAGATAAAAATCAGTAAGAGGAGATGCTAGAGCAAACAAAGGAGTGACTTCACACAGGCCCAAGGGCAGCTGCTGGCCTACCGGGAGAAAGGGGGAAGGGAAAAGCTTCTGAGGAGACGGGCACGAAGCAGCCCTCATACAAGGGGGATACCCCAAGAGGCACCCAGACATCTTTAAAGCACAAGAACAGCTATGAGATGGGCAAGCTTGCTGGTGCCTCAGAGAGCTCCTGTAAATCATTCTCCAACATCAGCAACTTCTGAGTAGATAGCAGCCAAGAGTATTTCTCCCCCTTTATGTGTTACAGTGGGGCCATCATCTAATAACTGAATCAATGTGATCATCTGGTCATGAGGTTGATGTCACACTGACATCTGAATATTCAGAGAGTACAACTTCGAGCTTTGTGTCCTCCCGCAGCATTGACAGCACAATAGTGTGATGCTGTGCTACGGCACAAGGCGGCAAAACTGAACAATGTTTCACTGGGATAGGAAAATTCAAAGTCATGCAGAACAGAAAAACTGCTTCATCTCCATCAGCATAATGCATGCTGCATCCTAATGGTTAAAGAGAGTTTGATTTTGTGGCTGGTGTCATTTCACTTATAGACATGTTCCTGTAATTGGCTCCAGGTAGGCCCATGGTCTGTTAACACAGAGGCAGCAAAAGAATCAGGGCCTTAGCACACTACAGTCCTATTAGTAATGAGAAGGTAGCATGGATCTCTCTCTCTCATGTCAATTTCCTGATCACCTTTAAATAGGCTTTATTCTTCTACATTTTCACCTCCCCAACCAGACCAGGCCAGGTCACCTCATGTTTCTTTTTGTTTGCTTTCTGCAAAATAAATAAAATTTCAAGACAAATACATCCCAGTCTGCTGACAGCTACGTCACACACTTGGTGTTCTCACAGCTGCCAAGGAGCATTTCTCTCTCTCAGCAGGGCCACAACACTCCAGTGTTATCCAGTGTTGTCTGTGTTAAGGGTGCACCTATGTGACGCAGTTCTGCAGGCTTTTTAAGCTGCCCTGGAGCTGCAGCAGTGCTACCAAAGGGTGAGCTCTCGCACAGGCAGCACAGGCATTTCTAACACTGGTCTAATGTTTCTGGCTGATTATGGCAGTAAGGAAGAGACCATAAAAGGATATGAAGACAGCAGAGTGCGCAATGTTATTAGCATCCTATTCTCTTTCACCTGAACTGTCAGTCATCGTATGGACCAGCGTGGGAGGTAACTTTTTTTGACAGCTATGACAGAATCGTGATTTAACTCTAAAGTCCCACACATCTAATAAAAAAGCCCCTCAGTATGGTCAGACAGATAATCAGACCATGTGATTTGTTAACTCTTCTCATATGTTTTTCCAAATACTGTCAGCAAACATACAGTTACCAGGGACCAACCACTTCACCATCACTGCAACAGTGCAACCAGCTTTGCACCCACCACTTCAGGACCCAATAGCTCCAGTAAGAACCCGTCTTTGAAAATGCAGGACTTCGCTACTCCCTACATTCCTTGTTAGCCTGTCAGGACTCATCTGCAGGAGCACATGGAACAAAGGTCAAGACAAAAAATGCTACAAAAAGCTTTTGATGACACAAGCTCAATTTATTCCTCTGGCTGCTCCCAACTCAAGGATCAACTACTCATACAAAAAGTCACTGAGATCCAAGCAGACCTGTGGGGTCACTAGGAATCATACTAGTCCGGTTGTGTGGCAGCCTTACATACACGATAGGAAATTCTATAAACAATAGAGAAAAGAAAAGTACCGTTGTTACCTGGGTCTCTTCTTAGGTAAGCAGTGAATCCAACACATCTGTGCCCTCTAGCAGAACTGCCCTCATTGCCACCTTTGAAGAGCAAAACTAGCCCTCACCTCAAAGCTTACCATTATCCATACAGTACCAAAAAAACCCATTTACCAAAGAAACTTCTGCATGGAGTGCTGGGTCTTGGCAATAAAACCATGACAGACTTTATATGCACTTTAAAAGCTACTTGATGGCTCAACTCCAGGCATGTGAGCTTGACTCCCAAAACTCAGAGCACAAGTTAGGACAATCTGGTGTTATCTCATCTATCCAGGCACAGTCCTTTTTGAGAGCAAGCACATTCAAGATGCTGAGATGAAGTGCCAGAGGACAAACATTTTGCTAGACACATTCTACTTGATGGTATGAAAGACTTGGATGACAGATGAAAGAAGAATTTAAGAAAACATTAGTTGACACAATCACTCTCTGCCCACTACCAGAAATACTACCTTTTACTTCTGAACAAGACAACTGAGAAATGAAATTACAGTTCTCCTTATACACCATCAGTAACCTGGATCATGTTTCACGTTAGGACACAGAGCAGAGGCAGTGCTCGTCACACAAGTGAATAATCACCTCTTGGCCATAGCCAGAGGCCAGCCCACTATACTAATGTTACTGGTCCACACTATTTGGTAGGGTCAAGTATGGCACTTCACTATTCTGTACCCACAACCACACAGCCGTGCCATGACACGACAATCGGAAGGTGGAGGAGTCAGTCTTTAGGAACATATCCTCATCCTTATTCTGTTCAACGTTAGCAGTAAATGACTGTGGGAGCCCAGATATGGCATGCAGACTACAGCACCCTACAATGAACACCCAGCTCCAGCTGTGCACCACACTCAGGAACTGCCATCCTCCTGCTTTCCCAGGACCTGCAAGAAGCCAGGAACTGGTTCAAACTAGATCCTGCAAAACCTCAGCTGATGCCTGTAGTTAGATCTTCATTTCTATAACATCACCTCCACTACAGTTGTCTAATCTCAAGTCACTAAGATAGCCTGCTGCTGTTGGGCCACCTGGTTTTCAATTCCAAGTGGATTTGAATTAAATTCACCAACCTCCATACTGGTTTTCAATTCCAGTGAAAACACATTTTTCCATCCCTTTCTCAGGGAAGATGACCCAGAGCACATTATCCTTCTGGCAATTCAAACATCAATGACCTGGACATTAGGAAGAACTTCTTCACAGTTCGAGAGGCCAAGGTCTGGAACGGCCTCCCAAGGGAGGTGGTGCTCTCCCCTACCCTGGGGGTCTTCAAGAGGAGGTTAGATGAGTATCTAGCTGGGGTCATCTAGACCCAGCACTCTTTCCTGCTTATGCAGGGGGTCAGACTCGATGATCTATTGAGGTCCTTTCCGACCCTAACATCTATGAATCTATGACCTCTCCAAGCTTAATTACTCTAAGTCTCCCTACCCAAGTATGAAGCATTCTCCATGTTCAGTAACTGCATGACTGACAGAATCACAACCTAGTGCTCCACTTTTTCACTTTCACTCCCTGTACAGTTAATTCCAGGTCAGACTCAAGGATGCAGTCTTCACCTTCACAGACCTTGACTGGTTTGGTCCCAGTCACTCAAGGGAACGCAGAGCCCTTAAATGATCCAGACCTCCTATGGAAGTTTTGCCTTCAGGTACCAGCCTCAAGAGTAAAACACACATGCAGGAGACAGAAGAACTTACTCCCAGAAGAGGTCAGGATGCTCTTCAGGTTTCAGTATCTTCAGAGCAAAGTGCAAAGATTACTCCTTATTTTTTGCCCCTCTGCCATAACCCACCTTTACCCACATCTTTGTAGTCCACACACCTAAAAAAGGGGGTAGATATAGAAGTAGTACATGCATAAATGTACAGAGTAAGCTATCTGACATTTCACCAACCCAGCAAGAAACTAGTATCGGACAAAAGCAAAACTGGAACTACAATGGAAAGCTAGGAAAATAAGGTTGTCTAATACATATTACATAAGTCACTATTTTTTTTTTTTTTTACTTGGGTTGATAGGCAAACCAAAATAACAACAAGACTAGGTGGCACAGAAAGACCCAAGTGTGTGGTGAGAGGCAGCCGAGAAATAACATTTTCACCACCCTTGGGAGCAAGTCATCCATCTCTAGAGCACTGCACACATGGATCACAAAGTCCCCTTTGCAGACAAAACTCGAGACAGGTGCAAAACCAAACAATATTTTGCAGGGCTACAGCTGTTGGGAATAGATGGCACAAGTTAATGCTCTATGTGCTCAGTAAGCGAGGCTATTTACCTTTTTCCACAGTGACACTTTCACCAATGGATTTAGTTTTCTTGTTATTTTTTTCTGCAGACACGTAGAAGAATGATTTTCCCCTTCAAAAGCTTTTTTTACGTAGCTATTAACGGTCAAATCTGACCCTCTCACTCTGCTTAAATAAGTCCTTGTGGATACTGTTTAAGTGGAAATACTTAAGTACAGCACTCTCTTGTAGATAAAGCCAGTACCAAAGGCAAACGTTTCTGGTGTGCTATTTCCCGTTACCAATATTTCTGTACAACCTAAAACTAGTTCAGCTTCCAGAAAAACACTTTTCCCAATTTTTTTTTTAAGTGTTTGAACTGCCAAGAAGGCAATAAGAGTCTGGGAAGAACTGAGCGTGCCCTAGGCAGAATCAATTTTACATGATGCTCTTGTTTGAGGAACTGAAAAAGCCCCTATTATAAACTACAACAGGGCCCTGTGCACCGAGGAAACACTGCTTAGGTCACTTGTATGAGAAAGCCAGCTCCTACTTCTCTGACAGATTACCTCCTAATGCCAAACCCTGTTTTCTATGTCATCTTTTCTTAACGTGCTCTTTTCTCCTGGTTGCTTATTCCAATGTGCCAACACTTCTTAAGTACGTGCACCTCCCCCCAGGCTGGCAGAGTCCAAGACGAGGGAGGAACCACAGCTCTTGAGCTCTCATCCGAGCTTCGCCACTGACTTGCCATGTGCCCATTGGACAAACCTACTAACCTCTCCTCCCTCACCTGTCATTCCTTCCCTACTTCACAGGAAGGTGGAGAGGCTTAATTTTTCAACGAGCGTAAACAACAGGCCTCCGAGATGCCTGAGGCGAGAACTGTAGTTAGCCAGGTTAGTCTGAAGTCAAGTAGCAGGCACTGTAGACTTGCACCTGATCGACTCAGAGTGGGTAGCTATATAAAAAACAGGGAGAGAGTTGCACCTTGTAGACTCAAAGTGAATAGCTACAAAGAAGACAGGGGGAGACGTCTACCTTGTAGACCAGCAGCTCCCAAACTGACAGACCGCGCACCAATTTCAAACGATACCACCTTACGTACCGCCAGCAAATTTTTGGCATGTAAAGTAGTTATAATAAGTCTGTTAACACGTACCACTGATACGATGTCTGCATACCACGGGTGGTACTTGTACCAGACTGGGAACCACTGTTGTAGACTCAAAGCGAGTAGTTACATAGGAAACGGGGAGACTCAAAGTGGGTGGCTATACAGAAGGCAAGGGGAGACCAGCACCTGACGGTAGAGAGGTGGGCCGGGCGTCTGCAGCGCCGGGGTGGGGCAGCCGCACCACCCCCGCGGGCACCGCCTGCCACGGGTGCCCCTTGCCCGCTTCTCCGGCTCCTTGCCGTCTACTTCTCCCCTGCACGGCGCACACCTCCCTCCCCCCTCCGACTCCACGCCAGGCACGCGGCACCGCTGGCCTCCCAGGCAGCGCCGCGGCCCCTCACACGCCGGCCCCGCAGGCCTGCTCCCCCGGCCCGGCCCGGCGCGCACCGGCGGGCCCAGCCCCAGCCCCAACCCCAGCCCCAGGAGGGCGGCCTAGGGTGCCCTGGTCCCAGCCCCGCTGCAAGCAGGGCCGGCCCGACCCCGCACGCAGCTCAGCCCCGGGCTCCCCCGACCCCCGCCCCGGGCAGCCTCTCACCGCTGCGGGGGTCGAAGGTGACCACGAAGACCGCCACAATCTGGTCCTCCTCCGCCTCCCGCGCCGCCGCCGAGCCGCCCCACGGGGCCAGGCTCCAGCCGCTGCTGCCCTGCGCCTCCGGGCCGGGCTCGGGCAGGGCCACGCCGGGGCCCTCGGCCCAGAACAGCAACGGCGCCTCGTCCGGCTCCACCATGGCCCCGGCCGCCCACTGCGCCTCCCGCCCGCCGGCCGGCCGGGGGGCGGGGCTTGCTCGCGTGGGGGCGGGGCCGCGCCGCGGAGGGGCGGGCGACGCGGCGTGGGCGTGGTTACGCGAGGGGACGGCATTCCATGGGGGCGGGGCTACGCGAGGAGGCTGGCTGCGCGGGACTAGGACGGGCGCGTGGGTCCTCGGGGGCGGGGCTACACGGCAGGGGCGGGGCTTTTGCGCCCCGAGTGTGGGGCGGGCCGGGGTATGGGTGTCACTGGGGTGGGGATTCACCTAGGGCCCGTGCAGGTGCCGCTTACCTCTGTACCGCGGCCTCCTGCGCCAGGTGCCCCTCAGGGCAGGGCAGGGCAGGGCAGGGCAGGGCAGGGCAGGGGGCCTTGCGGAGGCGCGCACCCCCTGGCATTCCCGCACCTGCGCGTCCTGCCCGCTGCGCAGAGCTGCCGGAGTGCGGGGCGGCGCGGGGTGTCAGGCGCTCGAGCGCGGTGTTCTCAGTAGTCGGTGGCCAAGGTGGATAAGACGTGCGCCACCAACAGAAACCAGGCCCCCCAGGGGAGGGTGGCAGGGGCCACAGTGGGCCTGATCCAGGCCAGAAAGGGGTGGGTAGTGTTTACACTGTGTCGTGAAGTGTGACTGCGTCTTAGTGTAACACGAATAGCACAGATCATAGAGACCTCGAGTGGTGTAACTTTGAGCTGCATAATGACGGCTTAAAACCAGTTTTAGGTGGTAGTATGCAGACAATCCAGGGATTAAATCATTAAGAGCTCTAGGAGCTGCCCAAAATTACAATGCAACACGGCCCTGAGTTTGCCACTGTATTGCCAGAGTGAATTTAGGCTCTAATCTAAAAGTAGCCACCTACAAAGGGCCTCCTAAAAGTCAGGCCTCTGTGGATTCAGTGGCAGACCTAGGGCCTAAATTTGTCATTCCCTGTGGTTTGCCACTTATGTTCATCAGAGGGCAAATGCTGCTGCTACTCCATAAATGTTGATGATGGTAACTAAAAAAAAGGTAACTAGACTAGATGTAATTTGGTATTTTTAGCTGGAGTAGTGGACAGGGATCTGCAGTTTCTGCATTTTTTCTCTCCCTCTGCTAATGATTCCTTTTGGAAATTTGGAATAGAGAGCAAGTCATCTTGTGCAGCAATATATGTGTCCTTGTATCTTTACATAGAAGAACCTGGAGGGCCTGGTGGATGCCCTTGCACCCAAATTAGGTAGAGTTCCCAATTGAAAAAGAAAATCTTTTCAGAAGAAATGCTACTGTCTAAAGACCTGCAGAGTTGTGCTAAGCATGTTGTGCTGGAACAGCCCAAGGAAACTGAGCAGAGGCAATAACTGCACATGGGTAGGACTTGAGCCTAGTGCCTGCTCAGGGTCAGTGCCCTAAATTGCTCAGTGATACCCATCATGAATAGGTGGCATGGAAGCTGCAAGCCAGCAATTGGGGTGAACCAGAGATGATGATCTGAATGTTGCTATGGAGAGAGAAAATATTTCCAAAGGACAGAGTCAGCATAAGACAGAAGCAAAGAACCACAAATGCATCCAAAGGCAGCCAAGTTCAATGTAATTACCATCCTTATTAAGCAGTCATCAATGTCATTAAATATCATTAGGATTAAATTACTTCTCTAGGACTTTGGTTTAATTGGGTAATCCAGTTAATCAGAGTCTCAATTAAAAGGAAGCTATTGTCATAAACCATTTGTCTTTTTTTCTTCCTATTGAGCTGATCTGACTGTGCCATAAACCACTCAAAAGCCCCCAATCCATAGTTTTTTAAAGTGGCTTTGATTGTTTTTCAGAATGGTCAGGTGGTGAACATCTGCTATGAATTCTGTATCATCTACATTTAATGCCATGTAGGCATTTTACTTGTTTCACAAACTCCATACAGAGGTTTATTGAGTAAAGTAATACATTGCAGCATATGGAGGTTTCCACTGAAGGTAAAAGTAAAAAATGTCCTGTTTTGCTGCTGAGTCACAAATAAAAGCCTGAGCCTGCAAATGTTTAAACACAAGTTTAACTTCAAGCGTAAGTAGTTTCATTGACTTCAGTGGGACTGAGTAAATGCTTAGAGATGAGCACATGCTTAAGCATTTGCTGTGTCGGGAAACAGTTTGAGTTTGAAAAAACAGGAACCTGAGCCTAGATATTTTGAACAACAGAACTAGAAGTGGGAAAGAGCCTTTGAAGTCTTTTTCCTACAGTAAAAACAAGAAAAGCACAGACACAAGCCCATTCTTTCTTTTGCTGGTGACATTCATGGTATCCTTTTTAAAAGGTTTTCTGCTGTAAAGTCACTGACAACAGAGAGGTAGGTAGTATTCAAAACTACTTAAAAGTGAGGTTTGAAAGTTTGTATGTGTCTAGGTCACTATAGTTCAAATCCTATGAGAACAAATTAATTTGAATAAACAAGTTTTAACAAAAACAAACCCATCCAAGGCTAGGTATCCAGGTTGTAGCCATATCGGTCTAGTGGCAAAAGCAATCAGGGCTCGTGGTAGAGATGATATTTTTTATTAGATCAACTAGATTTTTGCAAAAAGAATTCTTTGCCCAAAAGCTTGCAATTAAAGATTTTTTAAATTATTTTTGCAAAAATCTAGTTGATCTAATAAAAGATATCACGTCTACCACGAGTCTATCCACGGCTAAGCACTCTTAACAGATTATTAACAACACAATCAAAGCCCAGCAGCCCCTACCTGGCCATTTCACAGCCTGCTAGATACCACACCTCCCCCTTTTCATCCTTGTGGATGTGTTTTCTGGCCTTCCCAGATCACCAAGTGTGGGCTATTTCCAAGTAATCTGGGGAGCAAGGCTCCCAATCCTCACCAGAAGCTGCCAGCTGCCACTTTCTCTGTGCTTGAAGCCCCTCATTTTAAACTCAATGACTGAAGGTGCAAGGATGTTGTACAGGGAGAGAAACAAACCAATCTTAGGCCATTTAGGGTTATATAAGTCATAGATGCACCTTAGGCTCCTTCTTCAAGACCCAGAGGAAGCCAGTGCAAATCCCAGTGCCTTGCTTGTCATCTGATCCCAGGGATGTTACTATAGAGGGTGCATTGCAGTTATCTAAAATGGCCTAATCTTGGAATAACTAATGAATGGATTAGTAGTAAGAACTTAATCCAAAAAGGAATTCCACAACCCCCCAGCCAGGTAAAAATAATAAAAGGCTGACTAGGACTGAAAACAACTGGTTTAATGCAGTTCTGATTAGGCCAGGTTATATGGGATGTATGACTCCCAGCAAAATAGACTAGGCATAGCCTAGAGTTAATTGCCAATTAAGTCAAATTAGCCAGGATTATTCTGAGGTAAAATGTTTAATTTGAATAATTCACAGGTACTTAGTGTCAGTCAATGGGTTTGTCAGTTTGTAAGGTCTGGGGTTTGCTGGGATACAAAATACTCAACTGTGAATCAAAATAGTTGCCTACATTTAGCTTGGGTTACTACTGTTACCCTTGGACATCTCTTTAGTGTCTTATCTACAATACTAGTTTCAGTGTAGTTGTTAGGGACAGTACCGAAAACCTAAATTGCTGTATTATTTTTTTTTTAGTAGTAGTCAGATCAGTTTACAAGGACTTTAGAAGTAGCTTTAGGTTGCTCTGCCTTCACTTCTAGACATGGCCCCTTGAGGTGTGTGTATCAGTATTGAAAAGTACTGTACATACTGTTTTTGACAGCGCTACGCTTGTTCTGTGGCTAGGGGACTTCTTTGCCTGTCATTCTGGCAGCTTTCCCTGGGCTAAGAAAAAGGGCTACTGTAGACTAGTTCCCAGTTTATTAAACTTCTATATCCCCCTTTAAAAACTCACATTTAACAAAAATCCTAGGTTTCTCAGGACAACTACAGAAAGAAAGGCCATTGTCCTGCTCCTTGGCAAGGGTTAACATGATCTTTCTTTCTATTGGAGGTTTGACAGTATGTATTCACACATTTAACAAGGTTTTTCATCTTGAACAGTGTAGGCACTTGCAAGTTGGAGCTGTGAATCTGTTTAGTGACCTTGTAGAGACAAATATACAAACTCAGTCTCCCCTCAGCTCCCTTCCTATGTTCCTAGGCTCTAACACATTTTAAATGAAGCTGCTGATTTTCTTCTGCATGGGTTATACCACTTGTCCAAAACAATGTACATCTGAGAAGAAGACAATGTATGCCTGAATGAATTAAGTGGTTAGTCCTGTGGCCAAAGGCCTAGAAATGTATATAGGTAAGGACATGTAAAGATTACAGTGAAAAGCTGTGTTAACCAGCACTTCATTAACTGGCATGCTCTATTAACCGGCATGCTGGCTGATGCCGGTCAACATGGGAAAAGGGAAACCAGAAGTGGGATTTCTGGTTTCGTTGAATCCCACAGCCTGGGGGAAAGCAGCCTATATATCTATATCTATATATAGATATCTTAAAGGACTAATACAAAAATAAAATGAACAAGAATGCAGCAAATGCTGTCTCTTTGTTAGGCTCTGGGAAAAAGAATGTAGAGGTGAAAAGATGATATGTAAGGAATGGTAGCTGTCTGTCATGTAGGGCTTTTTACAAAACCTGTGCCTTGCCGTACTCTCATCTAAGTTTATGCTACTGACTTCAAAGGGAACAGGATAGCACCTGCAGTTGTAAACAGGTGATGTTGAGCTCCAATTTTCACCTGTTAACAATGATGCAGGTGCACCTGGATGGTTATAAATGGTATAGGGAAAAAAGTGAGTGGTAATTTTTCACTAAGAATGGGCCTTACTGCAAAGCATTTGGTAACTGTCTGAGCTCCTGCATTTACAGCTGTATACAACACAGTAGGTTCTCTCCTCCTGAGAAATGTAGTGAGAATGTGCTGGGGTGGTCATTATCTTGTTTCATAAGTAGTGCAATATTTTGCCTTTGAGTTGCAAGTTATGGCTGGGATGTGTGTAAGTGGCCTCTTTTTGGTAGAAGGGAGACTAGTCTTTCAGCCTGATCTTTACACAGGTTGAATATCAAAATAACTGATTTCAATTGAGTTATCCTACTGCTCTAAGATCAGGAATAAGAGCCAGGATATGGGTGGGTTGGTTGTTTGTTTGCCTGTTCTTCCCCTTCTTTTACAAATTGGGTCCAAATGGATTTATATTTCATAATTCCAAGCTACTTTTCCTTAACTGGTTTAGAGCCAAGTGGTGATTATAATCAATGCTAATTCTCACACTTGTGGGAGTAAAATGAAAAAAACTGAAAGAATGATACCAACATGGGAGGAGAGGGCAATGACTTGTTCTACTCTAAAGATTCTGTACTTCTTGCAAATTAAATAGGCTAACATCAATCATATTCCTACTGTTTCTTTCTAGTTACAATGGGTGACTGGCACAACAGGGATGAAATTATTCAGAAATTGGATTTTTCCAGTTGTGGAGAAAAGAATGAGCTGGGAGAAGACAGCAGTATACAAGAGAAGGACTCCCAGAATTCAAGCCCTCAGAAGAATTGGGACTTTCAGAGCTGGAGTGTTACCAGTCCATTCCCAGTCACCCCCCATAGAAAATTAACTAACCTGTCTCTGACTGAGACAAAATTGTGGGGGAGTCCTGCAATTAAATCTGCCCCATGTGAGACACCCAATGCTAGTCTGGCTTGGGAGACTTCTGCAACTCCACTGCATTATATGACCTGGAAAAACCTGCAGCTCTATGATACCCCTCATACACCCAAGGTAAGGCAGCAGTTCTACTCTGTGCCTGCTAGATTTAAAAACAAGCAACATTTCTGGCTCTTGCAAAACAGAGTACCATTTACAGCCAAAGAACAACCTATGAACTAGGAATAGACTTCAGTCATTTGCTTTCAAGTACTTTTTGAGTACTTGATTTTTTTTCTAAGAATGGTTCATTTACCTCTGGGGGAAGAGAGCTTTATATATTGAACAGTTGGTGAGCAGCATCACTAGGCAGACAGCCTAGGTTAGGTTTTAAGGAGACCCTCTGTGGAAACACACAAATGTGCACAAAGCCCTAGAAATCTTGCTTGTCTTTAAATCTAGCTGTTCTATTGTCAGTTGACTTTATTTTTTTTATTCTATGTTGTTGTTGGGTTTTTGGGGGTTTTTTAGATAAGTTAACATGCTTATCAATGGTGATTTGGGGAGTCTCAACATCTGTTCCAAGGAACAAGTCTAGAGGGTTTCTGATCTAGATTTCCAAGATAAATAGATGAAACAGACAAACAGTGGGGTGGGGCAAGAAAAAACAATGAGATAACCACCAGACAGAGATTTCAGATAAATGTTTCATAGCTAGCAGTAGTCCCTGCTTGTCTCCTGTATAGTGTAATCCTAGCAATGACATGTTTGCAAGCAGGCACAGGGTAGAAACATTGCCTTACCTTGGGTGTATGGGGGGTATCATAGAGCTGCAGTTTTTTCCAAGTAATATAGTGTAGTGGAGTTGCAGAAGTCTCACAAGCTGGACTAGCATTGGGGGTCACACATGGGGCAGATTTCAGTGCAGGACTCCCCCATGATTGTCATGGTCAGAGACAGGTCACTTAATTTTCTATGGGGGCGGGGGGTTGGGGTGACTGGGAATGGATTGGTAATGCTCAAGCTCTGAAAGTCCTAATTCTTCTGGGGGCTTGAATTCTGGGAGTCCTTCTCTTGTATGTGGGCTTCCTTGAAAGGGCTGCCAATGAGCCCTCTGTGCTTTTCCTGAAACTCTGTGTTTGCAAATGCACATTAGCCATGGTACTTCTGGCCCTTCATAAGATGGAAGAGGACAAATCTTCTCTTTTGCTCTTGTCCCTCACTGATTAAATGGAGGTTGATCTAGTTTAAAGTCCTTCATCTTTACTAAGTGAGGCTTTTATAATTGCATTGGTTCAGAGAGCTAAAGACTTCTGAATTCTGCAGCCCTGGATAACTTGCATCCCAAAAGAACTAGCTGAACAGGGCAAATCTATGTTTCACTGAAGTTCATCCTGAAATGTTGGGAGATGGGGCCTGGGGAGAGGAAGACCAGATATGCAGAAAGTACCAAGTTTCCCAAAAGGGCAAGCACAATGACCTGGGTTCTGTAAACCAGTTAATGTGACATCAGTCCCAGGCAAACAAAGAAAAGGTGGAACAGGAATCAGGTGATTACGAATGAAAGGGTAGGGTCAACGTGGTTTTACAGAAAATGAGTCTTGTCAAATAAACCTTGTCTCCTCCTTTGAGATTACAAAGTTGACACGGGTAACTGCATAGATCTAATGCATTTAGATTGTTGTGAGGCTCATGGGCTAAGTACAGACATTTGTGGGGCATCAGGGGAGAGGTTAAATCAATTCAAAATGGCTAGCCGATATTGGAGAAGTCAGGATGAGGGGGGCTAGCCAGGAGTGGGGAGGTTGGTGGTCCAGCAGGCTGGAGGGGGTGGGGGGGGCAGGTGTGGTGGCGTCCCAGGGAGCCTACAACCCCATTCCTTCCGTGCATCCTCCAATTGGGACTTGCTTGGCTCTGCCTGTGGCAAATGTTGATAAAAGTGGCTGCACAAAGAGTGGCTTGTGGGATGGGGGTTGAGAGGGCTAACTGGGAAAGGCAGCAGGGGGCAAAAAATAGACCATTGCAGGGGAAGAGGGGAGTAAAAAGAGCAGTCGCTGTGCTGGGTCCAGTGGCTGGGTTTTCCCAGCCCCAGGGCTGTACAGGGGAAGCAGACATAATTTAGGTCAAACTGGTGCATGAAACTTGAATGACTCTGATACTATTACATAGATCTAAGTTTATTTTAAATTGGGTTCTGCAATTTTTAGACCGGTTTGTGTGCATGGAACTTCTGTACAGTTGCAGGTTTAGACTAATTGCTGGTCACTAAGACCAGGTCTGTAAACATAAGGTCGGCACTGGGACTGCCTAAATTTAAATCGGGTGGCCATTTTGAACCAGATTTAACCTCCCAAGTATCAGTACTTAGCCATGATGATATAAAATGTCACCATAAGATATTGAAGTGCTCATTAAATGAACTAACAGCTGGTGCACAACAGATCTCAAAGTAGCTACTGTAGGAAATACTTGTGCAATGGAAGTGTCTGGTGGGGCTTTGGGATTGATACTAGGCCTGCCTGGTGCTAATTGGTGTTCTTTTTCAAGGTCCAGGAGAAAATGTAAAAGTGCTGATGATAACACACAGATTAGTGAAATGGTAAATGATGATGAGGGAGCAGTTATGCACAGCAGTTGTCACTTGGTAAGCTAGACCTTTTCAGACCAGCATTTTTTTTTTTTTTTAATGCAGCCACATGTGAAGCTATATATGTAGGAACAAGGAATGCATATCATACTTGCACAATGACCTGAAAGTAATGACTCTGGAAAAAGATCTAAAGGTTACAATGATCAAGCTAATGACCATGAGTTCCCATCACATTCTTATGGTTCAAATCACTAATATAACAGAACAGCAGACTCTACCACTAAATATATTATCAAGACACATGCTGGAGACTATATACAATACTAGTATCAACATTTTGCAAAAGGTGTTAGCAGAGAGGGGCATAAAGTAGCTGCAAAGATAACTTAAGAACTCACGCAAAGCTCCCAATCTGAGAGATAATATGAACCCTTGGCTGAAAGCTGAAGCCAGACTAATTTAAATTAGAAACTGGTCACTTTGCCATCCCAGCAATTCCTTTGGTTATTTGTTTAAAGTGTATAGAAGTGACAGGCTCTGCACCTCTTGATGTGGTCACAGCAAGACTGGAAGCTTTTCAGAAAAACATGCTTCAGCTCTGTACAGGGGTAATGGCAAAATCTAATGGCCAGTTAGCAAGATCACTCAAGCTAGACATTCCCCTTTTTTCCACACTTGCCACAAGCTGGCTATCTGGTAATTTTGTGTCTGTAGCTTGGTATTCTGGTTACTGTCAAAATTATGTGCTGATGGCAATATAGAAAATCTCTCTTGAGGAACTTCTCCCCCCCCCCCCCACCGTCAGCAATGCTTACAGCAGAGATCTCAGAAATGTCAAAATGGTGTCCTTTCTAATCATCCTAGCTTTCCTGACTAATTTGTCCTGACCAAACTGTGATGCAACAGTTTCAGGGCTTGACAGAACTAGGTTTTATATGTTGATGGAACTGACAGTCCAGTGTCTATGACATGCTAATGCTGAGGAAAGAGGCACCAGTTCCTTTTGACAACTTCTACTGTATAATTGTTCTACAGTCCTTGCATGAAGGCAGAATTGCAGAAAATTAAAGAGAATGTAATGAATACGATAGTGGGGGTGGGGAAGGGAAGGTATTCTTGAAGGAATTGTGGGGCGGGGGGGAGGTCCACAGTAACAAAGCTTTCTTTTGTTGAATTGGGCACTGAAGAAAATAATTCTATTATTGTCTGTCCCTACCAAAGCAAAGGTGCTATGCTCAAACATTTGCTAATTTACCTGTGTGTCTGTTTTCACCTTTAGAGTCTATTAACAAAGACTGCTTTTCCTTCACCTGGAGGAAAGTTCCCTTCCAAAGGACCCCGGCACTTGAGATTTACTCCTGGTGTGGATCCAGATGAGACTGCCCAGACTTCACTAGTCAACATTAATCCCTTTACACCAGAGTCCTATCGACAGATGCTCTTGCTTCCTAATGGCAAGAGGAAGGCCAGAGGAGAGCTGTAAGCGTGCTCTTGCCACATCAAGCTGTTCAACTAAGGGGGTGGAAGGGAGTGGATCTGCAGATCTAAGCACTGATGGCAGAAGAGATGGTAGATTTGTTTTTTCTCTTATGAAATAACCCAATTCAATGCAAGGGATTCACAAATGCAGAACAAACTCCATGGGCGAGTAGTGGTAAATTGGAGGGGGTGATGGAGGGAACATAATGACTTCTTAGCAGGGAGCATGAATGTAATGAATGACGGAACCTATAACTACAATATTAAGACTGGCACAATGAGAACAAAACTCAGTTTGGGGTGGAAATAACCACCTTGCCTTTTCACTTTACAACCAACAAAGATGAAATATAGGTACAGTACAACACAGCTGGCAGTACCCTATTTAAGGGCTGTGAGCTGAATCCTGCCTGTCCCTACAGAACATCTTTTCCAGAACAGCTGGTTTAGGTGCAAACGAATACACAGTACAACTTGATTGCAGTGAAATTCTGCCCACTTCAAGTCCCCAAATTCATCTGGGTCTACTTTCAGTAGACAGTGTGCGGTAATCTCTTCCTTCCCCCACCCCCCCACTCCTAGTCGCATACACAGCAGCAAATTGCATGTCTGTACTTCTGTGCTGGTACTTCATCCTTTCTGCCCCTGTTAGAGCTGCTATGGTGGCAGATGCTCTTTCTATGATGGATAGAATACAGAAGCTGAAAGGTTGAGTTTATCAGATCATAAACAAAGATTTCTTAGCCCCAGATTTCATACTGTTTCCTGAGCAGGAGTTTTTTTGTCTTACAAAGCATCTCCTGTACTTTTTCAAAATGATTCTAGTTTGAAGATGTGAAATCTAAGCTTGCGACTGTTGGGAAGTGCATTCACACTCACTTGTGGCTAAACTTTTATCATTTTTAGGGGAGATACCAGCTTAAGAGGTGCCAAGGTAGAGCAAGGGCTGTCTGCCAAGGTAAGTGTCTCTTGTACCAGCAGCTATACAAACAAAAATTACCTTTTAAAGTGTTAATACTTGTAGAAACCCACTGTGCTAGGAATGTCAAACATACAGCCCATGGACTGGATTCAGCTTGTGGAGCAGTTTCATCCAGCCACTGGGGCTCCTGGAAGGACCATGGGATAGGGTCTACTGCTGAATTCTGGGATGAAGATCCCTCTTGGATGCATTTTGGTGGCAGTGGGGCATAGCTTTCTGCTACTTGCCCTAGTGCTGGAGGTGAGTCCAGACCCGGCCCATGAGGAGTCCCACAATCCAGATCTGGCCTGGGGGCTCAGTGTGCTTGACGTCTCTGTATTATGGTTTTGTATTACTTAAATGATGGTATCAGAACACTATACACGCATATGGAACAGTGGAGAATCCAGGTGTAATTTAACTTATTAAGGTAGGTAGAAAGCATTTATACTGTGGAAAAGTGATTCCTAAGCCTAAAAGAAATTTTATATTTGGACAAATCTGGAGTTATCACGTATCTAGAATATCTGTAGGTTAGCATTTCATACCAAAGGAGATAATGCAATGGCCTTGGCTCACATTGCTCACTCAAAGTAGCAAAAGCAGTATTTAAAGTTAGTTTTCCTATCCCATGTCCCTGGAAAAAATAAATTATAGTTATGCTGCTTTGGATTACTGGTCAATATGCTGACCAATGTGACTGGAACCATAAGGTTCCAAATAACTAACAGTTAGTATGTGAACTTAGATTTTCTTTCACTGTGATATTAACACATTTCTGGGCATCTTTACACATGCTTGGGAGGGGGGAGTTGATTAGAGCAGCTCTCAGGAGCTGCTCCAATTAAAGCACCTGCAGTGTCTCATGTATTCAGTATCCTGGGTGCTTTAACTAAAGCTTTGTAACTATTCTGTGTCCTGAGTACCGTTTTGAAGCATGAGGACACTGACACTGAATACATGAGGCTGCTAATTAGCGGGCATTGGAGTAGGCACCTGGCATGTGTGTAGGTGCTTTATATGAAAGCAAATACAGATTGTTTTCTGCTGCAGCATTTTTTCTAAATGTTACTGGTACCATTTGAAACGGGAGAGCAAATACTTCATACTACTAAGATTTAAGCTTAGCCTCTTCTCTGGGGGGGGAGGATTTTTATCCTAGGCCTTGGCAAGTAAGTACAAAGGATGTTCCTAATAGGTTGAAGATGCTTTGAATAATACGTCACTGAGTCTGGTCTCGCACATGGACGCCTTGAATTATCTCAGCTTGTTCACCTGTAGTGGCAGGTTAAGTGATTTGGTGAACACTGAGTCTCTGGTAGACAAGAGAAGAACCTGAACCCCTTCTTACTAAGTGACACTTTCTTTTCCTATTATTATTACTACACATGAATTTAGAGGCCAAGTATACTAACTGACATAGTGAGCAGGGTGTTTAGAACTTCAGCTTCCACCAGCTCAGAATCTGTTTTTGAGATTTGTTTCACTTCAACTTTAATAACCTTGGGCTTGTTCTATACATACATTTAACTAAAATAACTATGGTGGCTTGGGGTTAGGGGAGGAACACTCCCCAAGCAATATGGCTACAAGACTGCAAGATCCTTAATGTGGACTTGCTAATATTGATGAGAGGACGGTGTCAGTATAACTTCTTTGGTTCTGGGACCTGGTTCTAGCTTTATGACCATTCTTTCTTTCAGTGAAAGATGGGTCTTCTCTGAGTTAGGGAAGGAGATTTACTAGAATAGTTCTACAGTTTGAACTAATTGTAGATAAGACTATACCCTTTCTCTTGATTATTTTTATTTATTAATTTTTTTTTTTTTTTTTTTACAACAGATGTTTTTGATTGTCACTTAATTGCTTAGGCTTTTGTCCCTTGTCTTGCTTTTAAAGCCAGAATGTTTAATGGAGTGCTTAAGGGGAAATACCTCCATTCAGACTGGGCAAAAATGTTAGCTCCTCCTTTTAGTGCAGTTTAGGATTAACGTTATTATCCACTACAGCCTGTGGGTGAACAGTCACAAGTGTAGTTCCATGAAAACCTGTTTCCTTAATTGCCATGAGGAGTGGAGAAGTGGTGCTCTCTACCTGTGAAGGCCAGTACTGCAAACACACTGACACTTAATCCTGTCATTTTTTATCTTCAAAGCATGACAAATAAAGGGATGTAATGACACTGTATGTCCTGCTCCTACATGGTGGCATCAAGGATTTCTATGCATTATTCAAGGCTTCATATTGGAAAGCTGGATAATTTATCAGTCTGGTATCAAGTTGGTGTCATATTATCAAGTCAAGCAGTTCTCCATGCCAGGAGTAAATATATATATTCTGTGTGTGTATATGTACATATTTTTATTAAACAGACATGTAAAAAGTCCTAACCATGGGCAAGTAGGGCTTTGTGGGCTCATTACAGATACAGGCTTGCAATCTATAGCGTCCTTGTAGTGATGGGCCTTTAGGCTTAATAGTCTGCTACATCTTAATTGTCTTGTGGACTACCTCTTCTTCCACTTAAATTCTTATAATATTCTTTGTGGTAACCAGAGGAATTGCTTGTTTTACTCTCACATTTGGTTCCATCTGGAAGGGGAAAGGAGGGGGAGGAATACTTGCTTTCCATGCTCTTTGCCTCGTGTTCATCTTCTTTTCCCACTACTTGACCGTTTTGCTGCTGCTTTTCACCTTACATCCTTAAATTGTCCTCTTGTGACTGGTGGGCACTTCCTGTTTTCTGTCATTTTGTGTATTGCTAGCCTGAAGAAGGGCACTTGTAACATCTCTCCTAACTATATGTTGGTCCAATAAAAGATATCACTGGAAAAAAAGCTCCCTTGCTTTTTGCACTCCATGGACTATCGTGATTTAAAACAAACCTTGAGCTCTAGAAATGTGGACAAGCAGTACTGTGAATGTTTTAGCCTTCCAAAGACAAACAGCAAATGCTCCAAAGAATACTGAAGGGCTGTGTAGACTGAAGTGTGAACTGTTCCTGGAGTACAGTAAACCTGATGAAAGGCTTCTTATGCAGTTTAAGGGTATACTTACTATGCAAGAGACTAGGATTATTTCCTAAAACTAAACTGTGAATTAACGCTGTCTGTCAAATCAGAGCTGGACAAGAAATACTCCTGTAATCAATACAATCAAACCTGTTACAATAGTACAGGTAGATAGACCCTCCTGCACATACTCCTAACTTTGCCCGGTCTAGACTGGTATGTCTTGACCCACCCTGCAGGGGTGGAGGGGTGTGTGTGTATCCAGTTTTGGAAGGACAAAAGCTAATGGTTCTTAATCCTATCAGATATTCAGGGATTCCTCATTGTTACAAATAATTGATGAAGTTGAATAACTTCAACCCCTTCTATTGCTTCTTCAGAAAATAGTGTCCCTCAGCTGCAGCCTTAGAAACTGACAACTGCCCAGATAAAAATATATAACTGGTGTTGTTTAAGTGTATGATACAGGACCCAAAGGCACACAGCCAGCTAGAATACTATTCCCAACTTCTTGTCAGTGCTATATAACTTGTTACTAGAGTCCAGGCGAAAAGAAAATCCTTGTTCCTTTGTCCTTGGTCTATATAAGGCTGTAATTGGAGGAGAGATGGCAATTTATAAAGAAGGTGGAAGGAGGGAATTACAACAAAATGGGTAATGATCAACATGTTTGGCTGAGAATACACAGAAATTAAGAGGTTTCTGAATTGATGCTGCCTGAACTCATGATACACTGAGGTTAGTTCAAAGTCTGTCTGATTCCTCCTTTCTCTTGTAGATTTGGTTTTTGTTTTTGTTTTCTTTCCTAGAGATTACCCTTGAAAGCAAGCAACATGGTGTCCCGTTACAAGAAGGAATTTCTGGAGTTGGAAAAAATTGGGGTAGGAGAATTTGGCTCTGTCTACAAGTGCATCAAACGGCTTGATGGTTGTGTCTATGCTATCAAGCGCTCAAAGAAGCCTCTGGCAGGATCCTCAGATGAGTGAGTATACTATAATGATGGGAAAAGGAGATCCTATGTTCCTCAGGGTATTCCAGTTGAATGCAAGTCTTGCTTCTGAATGTTTGAGAGAATGAACATGTCTAAGTTGCGGAAGCTGAATCTATTTCTAACATTTGGGAGGTAGAAAGATATGGAATCTAAGTTCACAATTGCAAAGCTTCTAGAAGAGGAAAGAGGCCATATGAATTGACTTCTCTCATCACATTGCATGCTGGCTCACTAGTCCTATGCAGTCATTTGGCAAGAATACTACCCCCTACTCCTAACGCCTGAGACGTGAAATTTTGACACATTCAAAAGCTTGGCGGTCTCTGGCTGTGTAAGTTTTGTCTAAAAGGAGTTCTTGGCAGTTCTTCAGTGTTTCATTTTGTTTTTTTCATTAGCCAGTAGGGGTAGTGGAGAGGCCTCTACTATAGATAACTACCTCCCCCTCTCCCTCACATTTCCATTTGGTGACAGAAAACTTCCACTTCACCCAACTTATGGGTGGTGAGTAGTGGCTGGTAGAAGACTTGATCCTTTCTGCACCCTCTGGAATAAGTCAAAGTAACAAGTATTAGACATCCTCATCTGCCGAACGCTTTGCACTGTTGTGTAGAGCCTCCCTAAACAGAACGATTCAATTACTAGCAGAAGGCAGGTGCTTCATCGGATGAAGTGAGCAGGAGCTCATGAAAGCTTATGCATTTCTGATTCAGCGTGTAAGGTGCATCTCAACCTTGCTTTTTGCCTGACTTCAGACTATCATGCAAGTATAATCTCTAATCAAGTCTCAAGAATGTTTTTTCTTTTGGTGCTCTTTTCCAAAGGACTGGCTTCAGAGTTGATGCCACTTTATAAGCTGAAAAAAGGCTTTTCAAGGGTACTTCCCAACCATTATAGTTTGGGAGCTAAAAGCACCTTCTGCCTTGTGGGGGAGAGACCAAGTTTTGCATGATCATTGGTGAGGCCCTGAAGAGTCATGTCTAAAGCATTAGAGACCCACTGTTTCTATGTTCCTCTAGGCAAATGGCATTGCGGGAAGTCTATGCCCATGCTGTGCTTGGGCACCACCCCCATGTGGTACGTTACTACTCTGCTTGGGCAGAAGACGATCACATGATCATCCAAAATGAACACTGCAATGGTAAGAACTTAACTTGTACTGAGGCAGATGCCAGAATGACTTAAGTCACCCTTTTTATGTTTAAAGGGGTTAAACACCTTTTTCTTTTTTACTAGAGAAGAACACTTGAGTCAGGTTTTGGTTGATATATAATTCTATAGACCATGTGTAGCATTAAGCCTTAATGATTAAGGTGAATCTAAAAAGCTATGTTCCATATTGTTGCTTTTGGTGGGAATGGTAAAAACTAGCATATGTGATCATGGTGCATTAAAACAGGTTTGCCTTCTCAAGTGTTTTTAAATGCTTACTAACTTCAGGATTCTTAAAAATACCCCTTGTTTTGAGCTGTAGCTGGTCTGGGAATGCAGTCTGGAGGCAACTGCTCTTTTGAGGTTTATGTTAAAGCTGGATATTCTGAATAGCAGTAGCGTTTAGCTTTTTTTTTTTTTTTTTTAAGAACTGCTAATCTGCTGCATTAGTGGGACATGCACTGCCAGCAAACACATTCCTTTCCCCCCTGCCCCCTCCCCCTGTGAATGGTTCAGTGCATTACAGATAAAACTACAAGGGAAGGTAAGACTAGTAAACAGTCCTGTTAGTAGGAGTTTAAGGAGTAGTTGGCAGAGCATGGGAGAGCCTGTACCTAGCCACTTGAAAAGCACTACTGCAACCCTACAGCTTGGTTAAGCTTAATTCCTGGGGCCTGGGCCTGTAGTGATCAGTGAGTGACAACTCACTAATAAGACCTCTACACTGTGGGAGGGGAGGGAGCTAAAAATGCAGCAGCAGAATACTAACACACAGGCTGAACCCTTCCTGGCAGTGATCTTCATTTAAAATATTTTACATATACTAGTGCAGATCAATAAAACAGTTCTGCAGCTATGTTCATGATGTAGTATTTCATCATTCCTTCTATTGCTGGATGTAGCTTCAGTTTCCTTGCTGCATGATCTACTGTTCTCATAGGCAGGTCTTATAGCAGTGAGAGAGTGGCAGGATCCTAAATCATGTTGCAAGTGAGCAGTGAAGACGGCCTTGTTTACATTCTTGCACACATCTAGGACTCCAGCCTACCTTTTTAATATCCTTGCAAATAGGGAGTAGGATAGAAGAGATGGAGAAACCATTTTCCCTTGCCCCATCCCCTTGGGCAATAGAAAATGTCAGATCAGTTTTGGAAACCAGACTCTTTCTACACTGCTAAAGTGGCTAATTTGGCCAAGGCTGGTTAGTCTCCATCTTCAAAGTCGTTTGGCATTGGGCATAATGAACTCCAGATAATATGGATCAAATATTTTGCTTCGCTGGAAAAAGCACTTGGATCAAAGCTTGAATATTTCCATTAGGTGGAAGTCTTCAAGATGTGCTGCTGGAAAAAGCAAAAACTAGACAATATTTCCAAGAAGTGGAGCTAAAAGAAATCCTGTTGCAAGTCTCCATGGGGCTAAAGTACATACATAGCTCTGGCCTGGTACACTTGGACATCAAACCTAGTAAGTACAGCTCTTGCCCTCTCCTCAGACTTCTCATGCCTATATCCATTGATCTGTGTAGTGCAACTGAGGTGGGGTGTAAGGTGATAGTCTTCCTAGCCTTTAGACAGGCCAGGTATGTTCACAGATAGACTACTTTAATTATCGCAATTTAAATTTCTGTGCAGGATATTCTAGTCTCAAGTATATGCAATTTAAATCTTTTAAATACCAAGTGCACAAAACCCAAGTTTCATTATCCCTAAAACTGTACAGTTATAACTTGGAACTGAGTTTCAACGTGCTGTTCTTAAAGAGCAAGGAGATACAGGAACAATTTGCTACTCAGTAGCAAAACTAATGGGCTCTGGCCAGCAAAGGCTGACCAGTGCTGCTTGTATCCATTGAAGTGAGCATTTGTGAAACATGTTTCAACAGTGCAGATTATAACTTGATGAGGTTTTGCCAGTCAGCTCCTAATATGAAGGCTTCAAAAGTCTGATCTGGTCACTAGACGGCTTGGAGAGGTGATTCTACAATGCTCACCTGGGTAAAAATGTTTGACAATGGTTGTATTCTCTGCCAAGGACAGAGTCCCTGGCATGAAAGCTGCATCATTGTACAGGTGTGTGAAGTTACCCTCACCAATAAATATCATTGAAAATCCCTGCCAAATCTCTTTCTGAGCAAAGGAAAAAAAAATAGAACAAAATAAGAACTCCTGAGAGAGAATGAAGTTGAGTTGGTGGGTTTTGGATTATATGGGATGATATAGAGTTTCTGAATTGCCAAAGCTTTGTTATACTTGGGATGTGTTAACTTCACTTATTGTAAGCATCCTTGCATTCCAGCAGTAAAGCACATGTTTGGTATTGTGCTAATTGCTTTGGTATCATGACAAAGTTAGGGGTTTTTGTGGGGAGGAGCATCTCCAGATTGTACCAAGTAACAAGTTTACTGTCTGATTGCTTCACAGAAATACCAGCACAGATTGCTACTTCCTGGGCCCAGCTCTGACATTTAACCAGAGTTTGGAATTGGCTCCAATGTAGTCCAGGGGCTGGAGCTGGCAATTGTTTGATTTCCCCCGCCTTGGTCCTGGGCCTGGCACTACAGCAGTTTCAGGAGGCTCCAATCCACCTGCCCCAGCTGAAAAAGCCTAGACCCAATTCCCTATGGCCCCCCCCCCCCCCCCATTCTGAGTACTTTGAGCAGGACTGAGCTGCATTGCCCCAGCCCTGCTTCTGGTACCACAGACAGATGTTGATGAAGGTGCTCCACTTTGGAGCATCTTCATTTGAACCCTCATGCAATAAAGGTTCAGATTGTTGTGGGATTGCACCCTTTTAAAGCACTCTGCAACCATGTGCTTTTGTTTTGGTGATGGCTGTAGAGACCTTTCAGGGGCTAGATTGGGCAGAACTTGTCACTTCTCTGCACCTATTGTGATTTGGACTGAATGGCTTCTGGGATTAGAGGATCTAGTAGGAGAAACAGAGATGCACCTAGCACATCAAAGAAGGGTGAGGGGTGCTCAGGACTCCCCAGCACTGATGCAGTAGCTAACTGAGAACTCCTCTTTTCTGGAATGACTAACCTACTCAAAGATTAGAAGTATGCAGGAAGATGAAGCAGGAAGCATGCAGGAAGCTTTCATTGTTTTGGGATTTCTTAGTTAAGACACTGCTGTGGTTGACACACTTTAAAAAACAACAACAAAAAACCCAACAATGAACCCCAAAAAATCTTTGGGTGCATAGTCTAGTCCAAAAGCAGGCTAACCTGTGGCAGCAGATCAATTCCACTATATGTGGCTGAACGACTTCATTTTTGACATGCTGCTAGTGTTAATAGTGGATAGAGTAGAATTTTAAATGCCTTCCAGAGCATGTCAATAAGACTAGTCAAGTTCATACGCTGTGCTCTAGAATCTGTAAACCTTTATCTTGCAGGTAACATTTTCATCTGTCACAAGCTGACTGAATCATCAACTGCCAATCAGGAAGACAGTGATGGTGAAGATGATGGTTTCTCTTCTAATGTGGTATATAAAATTGGTGGGTTTAATCTGACTTGTGGACTGCTGAAACTGAAAGTAGGCTAATTCTAAACATGGCCCTTAAGACAATGATTAATGGATACTTAATGGCTATAGGAATGTTGCTTAGTCTAGATCTGCAAAGCTGATGGCTGTGGCATAGTCCTGAATGCATGAAGTAGAGACTGGTGCTTCTTGTTTATTAAATGGGGGCTGTGATGAATCCAGAAAACTTTTTCTTTGCTTGGGTTTTAAAATCGGATCCCAAACCCAACTATCTGGGGTACAGTGAAGAGATGGACATACTACTTCAGTCTTCTAGTTGTCCTGTTGGCACCTTGCAGCTCCTTACAAAGAACAGACTTTTCCAAGGAAAATTAATCTGTGGGCTGTCAACTGACTTTCTAGTTATGTTTGTCTTTCTATTAGGTGACCTTGGCCATGTAACATCAATTACTAATCCTCAAGTGGAGGAAGGAGACAGCCGGTTTCTGGCCAGTGAGATTTTGCAAGAGGTACAGCTGCCATGTGCAAGTGGTAGTGGATGGGGGGAATGGGAGCTATATGAAATGGGCTGGTTGCATTGGACTATTGGCTCTTTTGGTGTAAAGAATAACGTGAAGCTATATGATGCTTTGTAAATGTTGCAACACTCATAGGTGCCTCTAGGTAGTCTCCAGTAAAGCAACTACTCATAACTGTGTAGGATGACACTGGAAAAAGTAATCTAAAGCTCCTTGTAGATGGAACTAGAATTGCATCTGAAGTGTCCTTGTACTCAAGTCACTAATACCCTAACAAATTCTCTATGCCAGTGGTGTTTTCAACCACAGGGCTGCAGCACCCTAGAATGCCTTGAGATCCTTTCAGGGGTGCCACAGGATGGGGATTCCAAGTAGATTTCATAAACATTCTGACATATTTTGCTCTGAGTTCTTTGCAACAGAAGAATTGTTCCTATTTATTTTTCTGCACTCAAAAAAAATGAATGAGAAGTAGGAGCTAGTCTTTCCCAAGACATGCCTGAAGCCTATTGAGGGGTGCCTTGAGCCTAAAAAAAGTTGAGAACCACTGCCCTATACAGTGCATACCACCACCCATACCTCCATGTCTCTGGAGGGTCTGCTCTAATTTTTAGTGGCCAAACTGTGTCTGATCTGTCAGACAAACCAAAGGGCGCCATCTTTTTACAAAACTGAAAAGAGAAACAGCCTGAGGAGTTGTCCACTAGTTCAGGTACTTGCCTTGTGACCATGGTTCTCCAAATTTTCTGAGCCAAGAGATCACTGTCAACTTTCACCTGTATCAAAACTCCTTTAACTAAAAATGTTGGTAGATAAGCAATCTGCTGACTCTTTCAGTGGCTTTGCAGTTTTGGACCTGTCCCGTTATGGTTATTCACATCTTTCATTCCTGAATCCAACTGGAGCATGATGGGTTGATCGGTCTTAATTCAAGTGAACACATAGGCCAAGCTATCCAGCAGTAGTCACTACTACATTGAGGGCTAGAGGCATAGATTCACTAGGGAGTCCTCTAGCCATCTTGATATCACTTCCCCAGATCAAGCCTGGAAGTTCTTTTAAGATTTGGAAGATGCATCTGTGTACAACTTGTCAATACTAATTAATATGGTAAAATGGAAGCTTCTCATATTGCCATTCCCCCCACTCAACGCTTTATTCAAAAGCAGTAATGGGTGGGATAATGAAGGTAGCTCCATACATGTATATTTTAGGAAATACTACCCTTAATTTTAGCTTACTGAAGTATTATATAATTGTGCTAAATCCTGGATTGTATGGGTGATCTGCTATTTTCTGTCCACAGCAATATTGCTATCTGCCAAAAGCAGACATCTTTGCCCTTGCCTTAACAATAGCTCTGGCAGCAGGGGCTGAACCCCTACCTTGCAATGATACCATGTGGCACCACATCCGGAAAGGCAACCTTCCATTAATCCCTCAGAAGCTCTCGTGTGGCTTTCTTGAACTGCTCATGGTGAGTGCTTCCAGATGCAATATGAAGGAGGGAGATGCTGCCAAGTAGCAGCTAGCAATGAAAAACCGTAAACCTGAACTCCTTCACTTCCTGTCCTAGCTCATGATTCACCCTGACCCAGTTACAAGGCCATCTGCCACGGCTCTTACTAAGCATCCAATTCTCCGTCCCTCTCTTGGAAAAGCTGCGCAGCTCCAGAAGCAGCTAAACGTGGAGAAGTTTAAAACTGCCATGCTGGAAAGGTATGGGCCTTTGGCCTAAAGTGGGAGGGCCACCCCTAAACAGTACAAGGAACCGCTTGTCTTGGTATCATAACAGTTACTGCCTCTGTTCAAGTCTGAGGTGGTGATATCCAAGACCAACCATTTGTAAATCTAATGAGTCTGATTACTGGGTGCACAGGTACAGGGAGGAGGTTTGTAGGATACGGCTGTAATTTACAAGTAGCATTAAGGAAGCAGCAATTCAGCACAGTAATGAAGCTGAAAGTGATTGTTCGCCCAAGTCAATCAATTTGCTGACCTATACCCTGTCTACTTGGGAGGAAGTTGTTGTCTACAGTAATGAATCTGTGACAGGGTGAGAAATCAATGTTGAACTGGTAGTGTAGCCCAGCCCAGGGGAAAGTACTAACTGCAAGTGCAGATCCCATTTCTCTTGTCGCCTTTCAGCTGCTACTGATCCCAGCAGCATTCTGCTAAAGCTGTAGTTGTAGAATTGGGTCAGCTCTGACTCATGTGCCATTCCTCTTAAAACAATACCACTACCTTCCCCCCCCAAGGTAAGTTCCTCCTCCTTACTACAGGCAAGAAGGCATGCACATTCTGGAAATGGGGATGACTACAGTATAAGTAGCTTCCACAAATGGAATCTAGTGCTTGGAGTTCTGACTAGATTAATGCAGGGATAGGGAAACATGCTTATTATGTCACAGGAATATTCCAACCTGCTAACCTCCAAATATCTGAATAGAAAAGGAAATGAAATGGGAGATGCTTGGTATTAATGACAACAGACCGAGAAATACAGTGTAGTATGGAACTGTGCTGCACATGAGAACAGGTGGCAAAAACCTAACTTCTTTGAGGGCAGAAGCTTTAAGTTGTGCTATAATTTAATGCTGGGGGCAAAGAGATCAGAATTCTGCCAGGGTTTTGTTTTGGGGTTTTTTTTTTTGTCATTTGTTTCCTATGATAGCGATATATAACTAACCTTAGCTTGCCTTTGTAGCTGTGACATGATGGGATTTCTCTCTCTCCTTTTTCTTAGGGAACTGAGAGCAGCACGTCTTGCTCAGACATTCAGGAAGGAGCAATCTTTAGGATGTGCCAGACTAAAAGAGTGCGAAACTGCCTCCAGAGAGAGAAACAAGCGCTTGGTGGGAGGGAAGAATTGTCACTCGCTCAGTTTTACATGGGGAGGTTACTAAAAACCTCAGGTTACTGAACATTGCTATGAAAGCAGAAGGTCCACATGAACAAACACACCCTGCTAACACTCCTGTAGTATTTCTTGCTGACCCCATTGCTCACAGGAGATTTATGCTGTCATGGTTGGAGAAGTGACCCGTTTATTTCCTTCTGTGTGCAACTTAACTGCAATGCCTGCAGTGTTGTCCCTTTTGAACTAGTTGCTTCTGGTACAAGTGGGTATCTTGATTTTTGTATTCTAGACCTGTAAAGCTCTGAGATTGCAGAGCAAAAGATAGAAATTCCCTGCTACTTACTTTCCATAGCCTCCTATGTCCAGCAAAACTATCTTGAAAGACCTTTCCTGTGGCCTAGTACTTGGAGGGCCAAAATATCAATTTAAATGGGTATTGGTTGTGTAAGTAGGAGAAAGCAACTTGAGCTCTGGGTGAACAATAAACATGGCCTGTTGGAGCTGAGGGGGTTCAGCATACTACCCAGTCAAAATATGTTTTTAGCTTGGAGACAAACTTGTCCCTAAAATGTTCAGAGGGACTAGGGATCTGTGTAGAATGAAATAAGTGGCATTCCACTGAGGGGGGAGAAAGAGGCAAAGCAACACAACTTATTTTAGTTTCAGCTGAACTAGGGCTACTTTTCCTGCAGAATTTAAAGAAACTTTTTTTTCTTTGCACAAAGTTTAAGTACTGCACAGTTCAGTTGCCAGCCCCAGGAATCTCATCTTTGTTCTTATCTGTGAGGGTTTCTAGACCAATATGGAACAGCTGGTATACATTTTTAATGTTGCAATGGGTGGGGCTCTCTAGCCACTTCCCCTTCTGCTGAGTTAGAACAACTGCCTAACTGCAAGATTTGGATTTTCAACTAAGTGGAGAGGAAAATGCAAATAACTTTTAGAATCTTCAGTTTTGGGAACTGTATGTACAGTGTCTAAATATTAAAAATAAAATTTAATCTTATCCCCTTGATAAGTGTAACTTCCTCATATTTCTTACTGGATATCTTCCTGTCCAAATCCCAGGGAGTTCGAGCACTGACTAGGGCAGTAGAATATGGAAAAGAAAATTCTTAGCCTTCAACAATTTTAACTACTTTTGGATCTTATGGAATTTTAAAACCCAATGCTGTCTGGCAGCCAGAAGTGAATATAAGCTGTTGAGTCCTTGCCCCTTCATTCTGAAAATGGAACATGCAAATAAAGACTTATTTTTAATCTTTCCTTTTACTGAAGACAATGGTGTTTGGATTTTTTTGTGGGAGAACTTAAGAAAAATTGGTCAGGCAAAGTACTAAAAGCTTAAAAGTGTGTCAAGCATGGGATGGCAGTATTTCTTAGCTCAAATCTTCTCTAGTAATTTACTTCTCATTCATTAGATTGTGTACATGAAGAAAAGACTTGATCTTCTTCCATGTTCCAGGCTAAAAAAAAGACCTCTTTCAATTGCTCGCTGACACCTGATATCTGTGATTGCAGCCTCAGTATTGAGGGAGAAGAGCATAGAACTGAATGAATTCAGAGCTAATCGACTAACCCCAAGATCATAAGCAATTTTAGTGAATAGCTTCCCAAGAGAAGTATTCAAGAGTAGGTTCAGGCTTGATATCAGGAGGCATTACTTTACTGTTAGGGCTCCCAGCCTCTGGAATGGGCTCCCAAGGGAAGTGGTGCTCTCCCTTACCTTGGGGGTCTTCAGGAGGGGGTTGGATAGATATCTGTCTGGGGTATTATGATCCCAGCACTCATTCCTGCCCAAGGCAGGGGGTTGGACTTGATGATCTGTTCAGGTCCCTTCCAACCCTAGAAACTATGGAACTGTAAGAATTGGGAATATTTTTACTAGCTTGTTCAGAAAGCTGGCATCTCCTTAAAGTTAAAATTGAGGGTTTTTTTTGCAATAGAAAAATTGTGCTATTATTTTTCCATTGTCAAATGACAAAGGAAAACAAAGAGTGGGCATTTGCTGAGGAGGATCCTGAGTCTATGCAGGAGTGCCTCAAGTCTAAAAAAGGTTGAGAACTGATGTGCTAAGGTCTCTTTTACACCTGAAAAGAAAAACAAATTTTGTGAGAACTTTGTCCTTTATTGACTGAAAAAAATACAGAAAATTGAACCATTATAAAAATTGAGGGGAAATTAAGTTACTGGATGTATTTGCTCTACTAATAACCAAATTGAAAAGAACTAATAAAGTAGCTGACATTAAGTGTAGCCTCTTTCTGACCTGAGAATTATACCTGCTAGAGATGCACTATGATAGTAGAGTAGTTGTAGCATTGCCTTGTTAAAATGAATATGCCTCAACATTCATGTCCCACCCATCCCTTCCGGTCAGGTTTGTAGCACACACTGACGAAGCCTGACAACTGGCAGCTCCACATGTGCTCTGATGGAAGAAAGGTTACCCATCTCTGGGCAGCACTTGAGGTTTATTTAGGGTGTCTCCTTGATCTGCTATTTCATCCTAGATCAGTGGTACTCAACATTGATAGACTTAGCCCCCTCTCCCCCTTAGGAAAAGCTAGCTCTGAGCTTGTGCTTGCTTTTTTTTTAAAGTAGAAAAAGTCCAGGGAAGGGCAACAAGAATGGTTAGTGGCATGAAGGGGTTTCCAGATTGTGGTAAAAATACAGCATAATCTATACACCCTGCTTTTGTAATTGCTTGTGCACTCCGCATGTTTTCACTCTTGCTTCCACACATCACTAAGACAAGTAGACTAACAATTGATTTACGAGTAGAACTAAAATTCTGCAGACGGAGCCAGGAACGGATGCAATAAATAACTCCTTATGAGAGATAAGAGAAGAGGGACAGGAAAGATGCTGATGTGGAGAGATCAGACGCTGACCGAAGGATGACCGCGGGGGGCTTAAGAACTGCCCCTGGGAGGGGATTTAAGATGTAAATGATACATGTATGTAAACCATCATAAAACATGTAACTGCTAAGACATATGATGCAAGACGTAATGCTAAGTCTGCCAATAATTGCACGACACGTTGAAATCTATTGTTTACGTTGGCTATAAAAAGAAGCTTCAGAGACAGTTTGAGGTTGACTTGGCTTTGAACATTGAGTTCCCTTGTTGACCTGTTTGCAAACAATAAACTCGAGTTGGACCCGGCCTGAGTGTGTATGACTCTCTCCTTGAGGTGTATTGGAAAAGCCTCCAGGGGCACGAAACTAGCCGTTTGTGCAACAATATGAGAAGAAACTAGAGGCTAGGCCTGTTCAGTTTAGAAAGGAGCTGCGTAAGGGGGAACATGATAAAGGTTTACAAAATGCTAAATGGTGAAGAGGAAGTAAATTGAGATTTTATTATTTACTCTCTCTGTCAATGCAAGAACTAGGGGTCATGAAACCAGTAGGTAAGTTTAAAACTAACAAAAGGAAGTGTTTTTTTTTCACACAGCATGTAGTTGAAGTGTGGAACTCATTGCCACCAGATGTTGAGGAAGCCAACAGTTTAGCCAAGATTCAAAAAGGGACTGGACAAATTCTGGGAGGAAAGGGGCATCAGTAGCTATTGAGTGCAGGAGTTGGAGATGCAGCCTCTGAATTTAAACTTTCTAGACCTTAAATGCTGGAGGCTGCAAGTGAGAGGAATAGTGGGGGAAAAAACCCTGGTCATACTCAGTTCACTTTCCCTTTCAGCATCCTGAGACAAGAGACTGGGCCAGATGGATCTATAGTCTGATCCAGGAAGTGGCAGCCCTTATGTTCTTCAAGAACTCCACAGAAGCCCAGGGTATGGCAGAATGGGTGGAAGACTCTGAATTCCTATGTAAAACCGCTGGGTTGGTCTTGTGCATCATGCTTGCACACCTTGCAGTGCTGAGGCGGCATGGCAACCCTGGGGCGCCCCAGCAGGCCGCAGCCCCTGGTTAAGAATCACAGTCCTAGATGCCTGTCTGCCCTTAACGACAACCACCCCTTATGCACATGATGCAACTGCGCCATAGACGTAGACTGCCCGCAAGGGCAAAGCAATTATCACAGGAGAAAAAGGACCGGGTCTCAAAAGAGCCAACCCAGCTACAAAGCTTGGGCTTGACAAGGTGTAACAGTTTCAGTTATCTCTGGTTTCTATTCAGTTTTCTTCTGAACATTTTTTTTTCCGCCCCAGGCATGGAACGGGAGGAATTTTTCTCCTGCCTCTTGCTACGGGTGTCAAGTTTGGTTTTTGTTGGGGTTTTTTTTTTGCCTTCCTCAAAAGTACTTGGTGTTGGCCGTGGCTCGAGCGGCGTTGTGCCAGGGCTTCTGGTTAGAGGGCCTTGCCCCTCCACTCAAAGTCAGCCTGGTCACCACTTCTGAGAAAAGGAACAAGTTTTACCCCATGGTTAGATTGGTATGGATTGTGGAGAGTTTTGCCTTCCACTGTGATCAGGTTCACAGGCCGGTCTCTCGAGTATGTTTTAACCACACACGCAGCACTGGGACACCCGCAACCCGTATTCCCCTGTAGAGGATAAGGGTAGGGTTGCCAACTCTATTTGAATCTATTCCGGGAGGCTTCATCACATCACGTGATGTAATGACTGATCTACTGTACTGAGTAGACTTTACACCAGGAAGGCAAACGCACGTTACCATTGCATGTTAAAAACCCACTGGATTACTGTATACATTTGGATGTAACATGTAATATTTCTTTTAATGAATATCGTTTATCTCGTGGGTGACTCTCAGCAGTCTCCTGGAGATTTACATTGCATCCCTGTAGACTCGGCAACCCTGGATAAGGGGCGGGTTTATACGGGCTGGCTAGGTGCTGGTGGTGCTTGGGGGCAGCTTTCAGAACAGGCTCTTAGTTTGAATGGGAACGATCCAGGCTTGAGCAGGGGCCTCGAGCAGGCGGCCTGCTGAGGGTCCCGCCAGCCCTGCAAGGGGAGCGTGCAATAAAGAGATGAGGGACCAGCTACGAGCAGAGAGCCCGGCCCGCCAAGCCCGCGCCTGCCCCAGGGCCCGGCTGAGCGGGAAAAAAGATGCTGCTTTTCCTCAGCGGGGGGAGGGAGGAGGGGCAACGCGGCGCCCAACCCCCAGCAGCCTCCGCTGTGCGTCACGGGCAGCAGCCAATCCGCTCCCTTCCCTGCCCGCGGCCGGAACGAGGGGAGGGGGGCTGCGTTTCCCGCCGGACGTCCCTTGCTGCCGGCCCGCGGCTCGTCCCTTCCTCCTTCCCCCACGTGTTCCCACCGCCGCGGGGAGCCAGGCGTCAGGTGTGGGCGGTCACAGGGAGCCTCGGCTCTCACCCTTTCCCTCTCACCCCTGCAGGTGCCTGGGTGCGGCCCCCGGGAGCTGCGGCATGTTGCGCAGGCGGGTGGCGCAGGTAAGCGGGCTCCTCGCGGCGGAGCTGCGGGCCGCGCGTCCGGCCCGGGGTGCGGGGCTCCGGGCTTGGACCTCGCGGCGGTGCGGTGTCCTACGGGGGCGCTTGGGTTGGATGTGTGGCTGCAGAGAGTCCTGTCTCTGTTTTGAACAGGAACGCAGCGGGACCAGGCCTTTGGGCATCTCACGGGGGTGCGTTCATGTAACACAGGTTAAAAAGGCAGAGGGTGGAGCTAGGAGTAATGGTGTCAAGTTGCAGCAAGGGGAGTTTAGGTTAGATATTAGGAAGAACTTTTTAGGAAAGTATTCTTAAGTACTGGCCAAGACAGTTCCCCCAGTTTGAACATGGGTAGATGTCTGGGAGGCACTAGACTGCCAAAGGTTAGTGCTGACCTAGTTAAAGAGCACTTGGAGGGGCTGGATGGGTACAAGTCAGCTGTCCAGGATGACCTCCGTCCATGGGTGCTGAAGGAATTGGCCAGTGTCATAGCTGAGCCGCTGGCACGGCTGTTTGAGCACTCATGGTGCTCCGGCCAGGTCCCTGAGGACTGGAAATGGGCCAACGTGGTGCTTGTTTTTAAGAAGAGGAGAAGGGATGAGCCAGGTAACTTTAGGGCAGTCAATCTTACCTCTATCCTTGGGAAAAATATGGGAAAAATCATTAAAGGAGCACATTTGTGAAGACCCAGCAGGGGAAATGATGCTGAAAGGAAACCAGCACGGGTTCATCACAGGTAGATCCTACCTGACAAAATGCATTTTGTTGTGTTTGATAGATTCTGGCAGCCAATTTGTAGGGGTACTGAAGATAGTTGGCAGGTTTTGTGCTGTAGGAAGTTGGCTTTAGTTCTAGTGATGAGGTTAGGTGCTTCTTTGAAATTATAAACCATTTATCAGAGCTGGGCCTATGAACTGCACTTCATCAGCCTCCTAGGTAGTAGGTACAGAAACTCAAGGACTCAATATAGATTAGACGGTGGAATTCTGACACACTGCGACCTGCCAGACATCTGACTCCCCAGGCACCTCTCCACTTCTACCTTTGCTGCTACATCCCCCTTTGCCCCTGACCCCCCACCCCAGCCTGTCCCTCACTCTGTGATGCCTCCATTTTCATTTTCACTGACTGGCTTTCTTGCCTGCATTGCGTGCCAGGCCAGCCTGTGGCTTCCATCCAGGACCAGGAGACACACCAACTGCAGGTACTTCCTCAACCTGACAAAGGGTTCTTCAACCTGAAAGCTGGCATCCTGGGTAGCTAAGACGAGCACACTGGGAGCCTGACAACTGCACAGCAACCAGCAAGAGTTAGGTCTGTCAAAGATGTGACAGGTCTGGGCTTTCCCCAGCCAGGACTGCGTGTCTTTGTGTTAGCTGGAGGTTATGGCACCTCCTACCTGCCTTTCACCAGAGGATCATTGGTCCTGGCATTTATGGGGCTGCCGCATTGTCAGCAGTCCCACCAGGCCTCTCTACCCTGGCAGGGTGCAGTTTTAGTGATCATGTCCAGGACCTGGGTCCTGCTCCTTCCCCCCCCATCCCATACCTCCAAGTTCATCCTGGCAGGGGAATGAGCTCAGCAGGGACATGTTCTTCCCCTGCTGGCTGGTGATGCATTTAGTGCCCCCTCAAGCTGAGAGCGGGGCATTAACTGTTTTTTTTATAAAAAGAAAATAGGTGTGGATGGAGTGAGGAGGGTGGCATTCAGTCCGTCTGCACCTGGAGCTTGGGGAACCCCAGCAGCGGGAGGTTCACCTTCAGGAACACCAGCTGCTCCACCAAACCAGCATCCAGGCAGGTGCGGTGGGGTGTCACTACATCCCCAGTGATGCTGAACACCTTCTCGCTTGGCACACTGGTCGATGGACAGGACAGGTGTTGCTGGGTAACTGTGGCCAGATCCGGCCACACCAGGCTGCAGTTTGCCCAGTAGGCCAAAGAGTCGCACAGCAGTGGCTCCACATCCTCGGCAAGATAGGCAGCCACCAAGGCGTGAGTGCTACCTGCCTGATGCTGGGGTCTGGTGGCTCTGGACCCCACCATAGAAGCCATGTCCTTAGCCCATATTGGCAGCGCCTGTGGTGGAGGACAAGACTGGCTCGTGGATGGCGTGCTAGCATGAGACAATGGATCCCCCTGTTCCACATCCCCCCGCCTCTGCTATTCTACCTCCCTGACTTTCTTTACCAGCACCTCCGTCCACTGATTCAGTGTTTGGCTGCCACATACAGTGCTCTTCACCCTTGTGTCACACATGGCGGCCAGCACATGAACTGTACTGGACCGCAAGGGATCAAGCTGTTTCCTGATGCCCTCCGTCAGCCACCTCACCAGTGCCTGAACGTCTGGTGACAGCGGCCTGCCTCAGCCAGGAACATAGATCCCCTGAAAGCTCTCCATTTGTCTCTGAAGTTCCCTCACTATGGGGATCACCTGGCTAAGGAGGGGATTGGCAGCACTGAGGTTCTCGTTGGCCTCAAGGAAGGATTTGAGGACCACCAAGATCTGGGAGATGGTATCCCACTCAGCTTTGTTCATGGGGCCACTGATCCCAATCTCCCTGAGCTGGGCCATCTCATAGATGGCCTTCTGTTGCTCCACCAGCCTCTTGAGCATCAGGTATGTGGAGTTCCACCAAGTCTCTACATCCTGCATGATTTTTGTGCTGCGGGATGTTCAGCTCTGTTTGTTTGTTCCGCAGCATCTTGCCCCCCTTGATGCTCCAGTGGAAGTAGCCTGCCACCTTCTTGCACTTGGAAATGAGTTTGCTGGTGGTGCTGGTGCCATCACTGGCAGCCCTGTCCCCCTCCAAGGCATCCCTGACAACAAGGTGCAACTTGTGTACCGCACAGCGGATGCCAACAAAGTTGGCATCACGGACTGCCTTGACCATATTGGCCCCATTGTCGGTGACCATGAAGCCACAGGTGAGCTCACCCTGCCCAATGAGCCACGCCTCCACCAGTCAGTTCATGTCCCCCATAATCTCTGCCGCTGTGTGGGACTCATCCAGCACCTAGGCTTGAAGGAGAGCCCACCAACGGCCTGACTGGTCACACCAGTGTCCTGTGAGGGAGAGGTAGGCATGATCTTCACCCCAGCTACTCCAGATGTCTGAGGTGAAGTGTAAGGCCACCTGTGGACCTGCCTTGTGCAGCTTGTCCCTCAAGTACTCCACGCATGCTTCAGACAGGGATGGCACCACCTTTCTACTGAAGGTGGTGCATGTGGGCACTTGGTATGATGGGACTGCAAGCACCATGAGCTGCCTGAACCCTGGCCACTCAACAAAGGAGAAGGGCTGGCCATCGACAGCAAGCATTTCCCCAATGCTCTGAGTAAGTTCACTCGGCCTTGCAACGCGCCCCACTTTCTGTCCGCCTTTCCCCCACTGTTCCAGTGTGGTCTGCCTCTGCTTTGCGGGGACGGGAGCTTTGGAGCGTGTGGGAGACGTCCCTTTGGGCACACTCCTGCTGGTGCCAGACTGAGGAGCAAGAGCAAGGGGGTGGTACCTGTGGAGATGCATCAGCATTCCCTTGTTGGTCATGTTTTGTTCCCTTGCCCTGGCTAATTTTGGCTCGGCAGTGCAGGCAGATAGAGTATGTGGGATCATTTGCCAGTTCAAAATGATCCCAGACCACACTACACGCTTGCTTCTGGGGTCTGGGTGCATCTGTGGATGCTTCTGCACTTTCCCCCTCCTCAGCAGGCAGAGGCACAGCAAGAGGAGCGGACTCAGCTGAGCCACTTGTCTCCACCTCTACATAAACCTCTGAAGTGCCTTCTGGGGAAGGAGACCTGGCTTGAAGGGAAACTTGAGGGGTGTCAAGCACAAACTCAGCTGATTTCCCCCTCCTTCCCCATAATTTCTCTTGCTAAGGCACTAAGATCCAGATCCAGCACCAGCTCTTCTGGCACTGGAAGGCTCAGCATGGGAAGTGACAAAGGGGTGGAGTGGGCTGCTGTGCTGGTGCTGCTGGTTGTGGTTGTCGCCATGGTGGGGTGGAGGGGGGTTATGGCTGCTGCATGTGGACAGGATGAAGTCCCTGGGCACAGGCAGCGGCTGTGGCACTGCTACACTCTCCTTGCTGCTTGTAGCAGTCTCATCCCTTTTAGCTGGAGGAAAGAGGCTGCATCTCAGTTTTGGGGGGGGGACGGGACAGGACGGACAGACGGACTTAGAGCTGTCCCTCTACCCTCTCTTCCACCCCTCCCTGAAGGCTGGCCAATGTGGCCACCTGCCTTTCCACCACGCTTCATGATGTGTTTCATGTCTTCCTTTTCAAGAAATATATAAATGTATTTGCGTTCCTATATAAAGTGAAAACTGTAGGTGTGGTGCAGTGACAGGATTTACGAACCCAATTAGAAATATGTCCGCGTGTAGAAAAACTCAAAAACATTGGTGTGTTGGAAAGAATGATTGTATAAAAACAAATATATATAGTAAATTCCTATATAGAGCAAATGCTATTGTAACCCTATCCAATATAAGTATAAGATTCAAAATAATAAATCAATGAATATAATAATAAAATAAAAGCGCCTACAAGAAGGAGGTATTCTGAAATCCCTCTTGCTAGGGTAGCAACCAGGGAATCCTTTAGAAAATCAGTGCTCCTAGCTGTAGTGGTCTGACAGAGCTGCTAGAACAGACAGCTCACTAAGTGACAGCAAAGCAGAAAGCAGGGCAGTTAAAAAAAAATGCTGCCTTTTATGAAGTTTTTCTGTACCTCCCCCAGAGCACTGGGGTTGGAAGGGACCTCAGAGAAGGGTGACAGTCACTGGCCAGCTACATATGTCAATAAAGAGAGCACTCCTTCCTCCCCCTCCAGCCCCTTACTTTACTTTCTGTTTCCCTGTGGGGAAGCCATTAAAGGTAAGCCCAGCTTCAGTCAAAATTTGAAACGTTTTGAACTGCCCTGTTTCGTTTCAACCCCGTTTTGAGCCTCTCTGTTTCGTTTAGACTTTGCTGTTTCGAGGTTGAAATGGCGCGAAACAGTGTTGAAACAAAACAGGCAGCGAAATTTCGCACAGCCCTAGTAGCAACCTGTAAGTTTATCAAGGAAGGATAACAGAGAGTTGGAGATGCGCTATTTACCAGGGCACCACTAGGAATAATGGGTACAAACTAGTGGAGAGTAGATTCAGATTGGACATTAGGAAGAAATTTTTCACAGCAAGGGTGGTCAGAATCTGAAACGGGCTGCCAAGAGAAGTGGTACTATCACCTAACTTAGAGGTCTTCAAGAGGAGGCTTGATAGACACCTGGCTGGGGTCGTCTAACCTCGGTCCTTTTCTTGCCTGGGGCAGGGGGTCGGACACTATGATCCTTTGGGGTCTCTTCCGACTCTACAATCTATGAGTCTACGAAAGTAGTGAAGCACTGGAACAGATGGCTCAGAGAGGTGGTGGAATCTCCGACCTTGGAGGTTTTTAAGTCCTGGCTAGACAAAGCTTTGGCTGTGATGGTCCTGCTTTGAGTAGAGCAGCAGTTCTCAACCTTTTTTTGTACCAGGACCCATTTGTAAACATTGATGGCCAGTCCTGACCCAGTAAATAGTTTAAGTAGAAAACAGCCCCCTGGCCCTGTTGGTGCCCCTCACTTCCAACCCACATCCCCCCCCATCACCCCCATCCCTGCCCAGCTGGTGCATCTCACTCCCAATCCATGGCTGCATCCCTCACCCTCAAGCCCTGCAGGTGCCCTTCACTCATGACCTGCTGGTTCCAGCCCCCACCACTGTGTGAGACAGAGGGTGGGTGTGTGTGGCAGGGGAGTGGGTATGAAGGGGCATGTGACCCACTTCCCAGATTTGTGCATCCACAGCAGGCATAGGTCTGCAGCCTGGCTGGACCAGTACCTACCTCTGAGGCCCAGTGGGCAGGACTAAGCATGGGAGGGCAGAGCAGGATGGTGAAACATGTTGCTGCCGGAACCCCTACAGCAGCCAGGCTGGCAGCAGTGTGAGGAGTAACAGATGGGGGCCATGCTGCCCTCACTTTCTCCTGTCGCCAGTTACTTGTGCACTGGGCTGCAGCTGTACCCTGCTGCCATGTCCTGGCCACCACTACTGCTCCCCTCTGACCACAGCTCTACCCTGGAGAAGAGGTGGGGTGGTGAGCAGCATCACCTGCACCCCGCTCCAGCCTCACTGACACATTGTCTGCCCTTCCTCCACCCATTAGACTTACCTGTGGGGAGCTACTCTCCACACTGCCTAGCTGCCCTGTGCTTGTGTGCGCATGCGTATGGCAGCCCCAAGCAACCCCTTGCAGGCTGGAACTCTGCCAGCCTGCGAGGGGAAACCTGCAGTTTCCCACGTTTTTCTCCTTGAAAGAGGAATCCATTTTCAAAGTTTGATCCATTTTGAAATTTGCTCTCAACCCTTTCATATATTCTTTTGTTCCATTTTTGGGTCACAATGCATAGGTTGAGAAATGCTGGACTAGATCACCTCCTGAGGTCCCTTCCAACCCTCATTTTATATGATTCTTTGATTCAGTAGGACACTTACCACCATAGAAAGTCTCAGTCAGGAGACCAGCACCACCTCACAAGGACCTGGGTTGGTGCAGGACTGCCTGCGTTTATTGTCACATTCTCCAGCTTACACTGGGTGCTGGTCACTCAGAAGCCAAAGTTTGGTGGGATTTTTTCCCCTCAAGCTCTAAGAGTGGTGAAGGTGGGGTGGGGCAGGAGAAAAGTAGATTAACAACATTTCTTTATCTTCTGTTTCAAGTCAAATGCTTCAGTTGTCCTGTCCACTTGAATTTGACTCTGCCTGCCCAGTGGCAAGTTATATGAGATGAGAGAGATTTTCTTAATGGATTCTCTCTTCTGTGGGTCCTTGGTCTGTGGTGGGGGGCTGATAACAAAATGGATTTGGTCCCCACAATTATTTTTTTTTCTTTGGCATGCTGCAGTGATTCAAAAAGAACAGGATGGAAGACCCTAACTGGCTGATGGAATTTTCTTTGGAGACCAGTCTAGTTATGACAGGGGTGTCAGACTCATCTGGCCCCCATGGTCCAGATTAGTGGCATGGTGGGCAGGTCTGTGGGCCAGTCCATAGGCAGCACCGCAGGCTGGATGATAGGGCTTCACAGGTGTATTTTTGACACACCCAAGTGACAATATTTGTGCTGTATTCCTTCATGATTCCTTAATAGTTTGACCACTGGTTCTACCTGAACTCCCTTAGCAAGAGTTCCCATAAATCAAAGTTTCTTTCACAGAGGCATGGTCTGAGGAGGTATTTGTTCCCATTAAACCCATTGCTACAGACTTATATGTAATGGGATCTGGAGAGCAATTGACTATAGAAACCATAGCACAGTAATTCTTTCAAAGAGCTCTCATCTCAAAGCTGGAGCTGCTATTAGTTTTGTGTCTACTGCAGCTGCACCTACTGGTTGTAACACAACCTTGAAATAGTGAGATTTAAATCCTCCACCATAATGTTTGTAATAATTTGTCCATCAGAAAGGAACCTTGACTCCATAATTTTAATTCTCTTTACCATTGCCATTCCTAATTGTAGTGCTAGAGCTTCTAGTTAACGTGAATGATTCAAAACAATCAAGTCATACCTTCTGGCAAAAAACTTGCACAACTTTCTAATGTAGGTGTAGAAAGAGTCACAGGGGATAATTATTATATAGTTTGAAACATGTATGACATTTTATTAAGCTTAGTTGTGAAGTTTATAAATGGCTCTTCCTACACAAACCCACCCTCACCCTACTAATGCACATTTCACAAAATTGAATCCACTATTAAGAAAAGTAAAAGTTCCCTATGTGTCTTATTAGGTCTTGTGTGTAGTTTCTTCCATTGATCAGGTATACCGTGCCTTATCCTCTTCAGAAATTATGTGGAAAACAAAACTGCATAGCCTCCAACTGTGAACCTTTAGTTAGTTGGAATCTTAGTTTTTATATTTAAAGCTTTTGTGTTTTGGCCTTAGTTTAACAGCCACTGTAAACCAAATTACATGGGTTTTTTTATATCACACCAGCATATGTAGAAAATTTAATTTTTGTACAGGAAAGGTGAAGTTATATCTTCAGGAGGCCAGCATAAAAACACACTTGTTTCATGGTATGGATTATCCCCTAGTTTAGTATCTTTGATTTAAGAAAAGTTATTAGTCATCCTTCCCTCTGTTTCTGCCACCACCTTTTGATGCAAGAAATTTACCTAACCTTCAATTCTTGCTAAGGATAATTTACCTAACCTTTAGGTCTTTCCAAGGACCTCATCAGCTCTTAAGCCTTCCACCCCTAATTGCTCCTTTCTTCCTTCTGTGACATGAAAATTGCAGGCATCAAGTTTCTTCTCCCTGTTTGTCTGCTTAAGTTTAACCATGAAAATTAGATTTTGTTTTGTGGCACTAAGTTGTTTTCAGTGTTGGTGGGGAAGCTGAGGCACTCACTTATGTCATTGAAGTTATATATGCAGTGCTGCTGAGGCTCTCACGTCTTTTCAGTATTTGAAGTGAAGCAGAAAAATAATGAATTTATTGAAGTCGGGTGTCTGTAAAAATATTTTTGTTGTACATCATGGAGAAACTGGCGATTGTGTTGCTATGCATTTCTCAAAAGTTACATACCTTGAAGGAACATCTTTAGTCCTTTGTTTTTTCCCCAGCTGCCTATTAAAGTCCCAGCTCTGTTTAAAACACTAAACTAAATGCTTGACCTTAGTACTGAAGTAATCATCCTTTTGGCTGCTTTGTGCTGAATTTGGGCTTGCCTCCCTAGAAAATATCTTGAGACTTGAGCATTATTGCTCTCTTGTTAACAACATTTCTGTAAGCTTTCAGAATATGAGATTTATTGTGTGCCTCTGGCATTGAGTTGATTGGCCTGGAAACTAAAGCATCTCTCTTACTCTAGGTGTTTTGGCAGTCTGTAAGACGTGAATCTGATTTGGCCACCACCTCTCTGATACTTGAAAGATGTAAGTAACTCTTTTGTTATGTGTTTTGAGACCAAAACACATGTGTAAGTTTACTGTATTTCTAAATGAAGCGAACAACGCTTGACAGATCAGCCTCTCTTCACAAAAGAAGACCCTAAATATATACTGATGCATAGAAACCTGCATCATAGATGCATTATAAAAGACTAGGTAGATATTTGCTCCTTAAAAGTGACCCTTTTAGTGGGAGAGAAAATATGTTGTGTTCTTCCTCCTCCCCCTTCCCCCGCCGTTCATTCAGTTCTTGGCTCCTCTACTAAGATTGTAAACAGTGATATTGAATGTGTGGTATATAAATATGTAGTATAATAGATTCCTTTTACTTCTGTACAAAACTAAGAAAATACTACTTTTCCTTTAAAAACCATTAATAATTTCTGTTTTTAGCCTGTGACTGGAGGGTGCAATGTTTTGGGTTTTTGTTTTTTTTTTTCATTCTGTATGGTTCTTGTAGTCTCACTACTACTGACCTCTAGATTTTTGGTAAGTATCTTTACTGCTTGATCTTATCTGATTTCTTCAGGTGATACTCTGTTATCTGATACACCAGTCAAACAGAGGGCAAGCATAATCTAAAGCTAAATAACACAGTGCCCACTAGCGTGCTACTTTTATATGGCACAGCTTCTAGCTTACTTTCTAATATACTGAGTAGAAAGAACAAAACAGTAGCTTCGACTGAAGAAGGATCAGGATTTTGGAAATAAAATCATGTCGCTACTCATAAATATGCATATATATCAGAAACATTGTAAGCTCTTTTGAGTGTTATAGAAGAGATTAATCTTAAGGTGGGATTTAAAAGTGGAGAGAATAATACTTGCCAAAGGTTGGTAAGGTTTTTGGAATAGCTACATAGTGAATTAGAAAACATTATGAGAAGGTAGAAATAAATTTGATCTCTAATTAGGATCCTTACCTGTGACTGGCTAAGCATAAGCATAACTTCATTCGTGCGAATAATCCTTTTGTCGTGGTGTGCTGCGACCAGTGGGGTCCCTCAAGGCTGTGTCCTAGGGCCTACACTATTCAACAACTTCATTCATGATGTGGACATCGGTATCAGAAACAGACTGGCCAAGTTCGCTGACAACACGAAACTCTGGGGTAAAGCGTCCACACCTGAGGACAGGAGGGTGATCCAAGCTGACCTTGACAGGCTCAGGAAATGGGCGGACGAGAACCTGATGGTGTTTAACACGGAAAAAATGCAAGGTTCTCCACCTTGAGAAGAAAAACCTGCAGCAGGATTATAGGCTTGGCAGTGCTATGCTGGCTAGCACTACGGGCAAAAGGGACTTGGGGGTCATGATTGACCACAAGATGAACATGAGCCTGCAATGTGATGCTGCAGCTAGTAAAGCAAGCAAAACGGTGGCTTGCATCCATAGATGTTCTCAAGCAAATCCCAGGACATCATTCTCCGACTGTACTCGGCCTTGGTGAGGCCGCAGCCGGAGTACTGTGTCCAGTTTTGGGCTCCACAATTCAAGAAGGATGTGGAGAAGCTTGAGAGTGCAGAGGAGAGCCACGCGCATGATCAGAGATCAGGAAAATAGACCTTATGATGAGAGGCTGAGAGCCGTGGGACTCTTCAGCCTGGAAAAGCGCAGGCTCAGGTGATCTGGTAGCTACCTATACGTTTATCAGGGGTGATCACCAGGATCTGGGGGAACGTCTGTTCACCAGAGTGCCCCAAGGGATGACAAGGTCATATGGTCACAAACTCCTCCATTGCCGTTTCAGGCTGGACATGAGGAAGAACTTTACTGTCCGAGCCCCCAAGGTTTGGAATGGACTGCCGCCAGAGGTGGTTCAGGCACCTACTTTGAAGGCCTTCAGGAGACATTTGGATGCTTATCTTGCTGGGATCCTATGATCCCTGCCAACTTCCTGCCCCTGGGGCAGGGCGCTGGACTCGATCTTCCGAGGTCCCTTCCAGCCCTAATGTCTATGAAGTCTATGAAATCCTCTTGAAGTTAAAGCTGACCATATGTGTAAATGTTAGTAGGATCATGGCTTCCATCCATAAATCTTTAAGGGCCACATTTTTAGTGCAATGGCATTTATAGGTGCAGATAGGTACCTAATAGGATTTTTGAAAATGATTAAGCAGGATAAGCACCACATTACCTTTGGAATCTGTCTCCGTATTGTCTTACAAAGGAAGTTGAGAATCACTTAGTTTACACAGGGGGGATTGTATATAAATGACTTGTTCAAGCCTCTGCCTCACTTCACTGAGGGAGGGTACAGGGCCCCACCTCCCTCCCCATGGCACTTCTTCAGGAGAATTAGCAGCATGGCACGCTGGCCGCAGGGGGGAGGGATGGCAGCCGGAATTTCTGGCCGAAACAGCAAAAGAAGCCCACAACCCACTGGACAGGCAGGTGGGCCACACACAAAACGCGGGAGGTGCCCCAGCCTCTCAAGCTGGCGCGGCCTTCCCCACCCAGTGCCCAGGGGCTATGGCCCCCTGCTGTCCCCGTCAGTATGCCACTACACCCTGGGGTACTGTGAGAGCCTTCTAAGTGCCATGTAATATTAGCACTGTTAGGTGTGAAAACACCTATTCATGATTCAGAAGATAAAGCCAGAGATATCAAATTGGTTCTGATACTTTGAATTCCTTTCTCACCTGCTTTGGTCTTTCTGAATTCTTTGGAAGAGGAGAATTGCTCTGTTATTTTCCCATAGTCAAAAATAAGTGAAAGCTAAGACCTGGCATTTTCCCATTGGTGCCTTGAAAATAACAAGGCTGAGAACTGCTGAGTTAGAAATACTAAACTGATTGGCATTAATGTGTTTGGGATGAGTAACTTTCTCCCACTAATGAACCTGAACCAGTGTTCTTTAACTTTTTCAAGGAAACATCTTTTTGTTCTTGGTACAACTGAGCCCAATGTTTTCTCTCATGTTTCAGCCTTGAATCGTATCCAGTTACTTGGTCGAGTAGGACAGGACCCCGTTATGAGGCAAGCGGAAGGAAAAAATCCTGTTACAATATTTTCTCTTGCAACCAATGAGATGTGGCGATCAGGGGAAAATACGACATCCGTGGCAGGTGAGCATGTATATTTACTGTAGTGAAATAATATGCTTGGAACTTGCTTGGATGATATATTTAACACAGTGGTTCTCAACCTTTTCCCCTGGCAGGCCGAATTGGCAGTGTCCGGTGTGTCTGTAGACTGGATACAACCCTTGTTCCCAATCTGGTGCCCCAGTGGGCATAGCAGGCACCATCTGGCCATGTGGAAGGAGGTGTGGGGGGCAGGCTGGCCCCAGGCCCCAACCCAGCTCCAGTGGGAGGGAAGGAGGCATGACCTGGCTCCAGTCCAGAAGCAGGAGGTTGGAGGGGGAGGAGGGAGGGGAGGGTTTAGAGCCAGAGCTCACAGGGGAAGGGGTTGCAGCTTGGCTGGGCCTGGCCTGGCCCCTGGCTTGGGAATTTGGCGGGGGGGATTATGGCTGTATTAATGGTCACTGCTCCCCTCCTGCCAAATTTCTGGACCCATATCTACCCCTGTGGGCCAGATGCGATGGCTCCATGGGCTGAATTTGGCCTGCAGGCTGGAGGTTGAGCACCCCTGCATTAACATTAAATAATATCTAGACAAATTATTGGGTGGTATAAACACATGGATAGAATGGAGTTATGCCAATTTTTACTACCAAGAAACTGACTTATTTTGTATAGAGGAAGCCATTCCCCAATCCTCTGAGGTCGTTATTGAATAGTGATTTGTAGACATACCTTCCTAAGAAGGGAGGGACAGAGTGTTCAACTACTGTTGTTTCTCCATTCTATTTTGCCATGTCAGAAATTGGGCAGGCTTTGATCTTGGTGTACTTTCCATGGGAGATGAAAAAATCTTTGTTTAAATGCTCTCATCAGTCTGAAAACCACCCACTTTTTTTTTCCTCTAGCATGTTTGCAGACTTGCTATAAACTCTGCTACTTTCAGTTTGCATGGTGTTTCTGATGCTGAAAAGAAGAGTGGAAATTTGAATCCTGGAAGATTTTCATTTCTCAGATCAATCACCTTGATTTCTTAGCTGAAGAGCTCTTACCTGTTGAAACAAATGCCCCAAATTAGGGAGAGGACTCAGCATCTGCATGTAACACCTTCTTCTTCTTATGTAACTTAGGTGATATCAGCCAAAAGACCACATGGCATAGGATCTCTGTTTTCAGACCAGGCCTGAGAGATTTGGCATATCAGTATGTGAAGAAGGGGTAAGTGGACACAGAGACCTTGGGAACAGAACGCCTTAACCGTCAGCTAATTGATATGCACTGGGGTGGATTAATGCAGATGTTAAAATAGAAGCATATCTTGTACTTGAAACATTAATACACACTTGCCACAGATGAGAGAGAGACAGTTTCTGTGTAATCTGAACATCCAACATATAAAAATAGTGATGCAACTCTTGTGGTTTAAGTAATGAATTTTCTTGTTATGTTAGTGCTCGACTCTTTGTGGAAGGGAAGATAGACTATGGTGAATATACAGATAAAAACGATGTGAAGCGGCAGGCCACAACAATTGTAGCAGGTAAGGAGGATCATACATCAAGCCCTCCTTTCCTTCTTTGAGAAAGGATCAGGGAACATTGATATAAAATCTGTCTCTATCTCATCACCAAACTCTTATCATTTGAAATTCTGAGATGATGTATCTGTAGCTGCATTTTCAATACCTGGTTTGTGCCAGTAGGTGTCACCTGACACTGTTTATGAATTAAGCTAGGTAGGAAAGGGGATAGCAAATATTTGTTGATTGCTGGAAAGTTTGGCAGAAAACAGTAAATTGCTGCCAGTGATTTTGTGTTTAAGTCTTGCATATAGCTGGGTTTCCCAAATAATTTTTTTTCTTTTTTTTTTTTTTTCATGGAGGGCCATTTTCTGGGTGAGACAACACTCTGGGAGCTGCATAACAAAATGAACCTACAATCCAATACCTTTAGGTTTAGTAGATGAAATATGCCTTGCACATACAAAGTTATCATAAGAATCCCATGTGATTGATTGCTTAATTCAAACTTGTGAGAGACTTAAACATCTATTTTGTTTTTTTTAATTATTATTTATTTATTTTTTCCCCTGATAAAATGTGTTGGGCCATCTCTTGTCAACAAGTATCTCCTAAAACAGTTGGCATGTCGGTATCATGGGGTGGGGGTTCACATTCTCTGCTGGCTTACTAAACCTATTACAAAGGATATCAGTTACCTTAACAAGGATCACAGGAGTGTTTACTAAGGTTTGTTAGTCAGTGGATACAGCCTCACTGATCAGTTGGGCTTTTGTCAAGGATAATCATTTAAAAAGTCCTTTTGAGGGCTTCATTCAAATGCTTCACAAGTTTCAAGTGGCCTGTGAACCTAACTTTAGAATCACTTGGTGCACAGGGTCAGACAAGTTCTCTTCCTAAATACATTAGACTTTTTTCATCGTTCTGTCTCAGTGTTTTCAGAGAGCTTTTTTTGTTTTAAGCCTCAGATTGGTGGCTTTCCACCAACTTTTAACATTCCTTTTCTGTGCAAGGCATGTTGTGTGGGTAAAACCAGAGGGAGAATTTGGAAAGGCCTTAAGCAGGAAATGGATGGCCAAGAATATCAGAGGAAAAGTGAAGAGGCTGTACTGATTTCTTTGGCTATAAACAGTAGTTAAGAAAGATGGAAAATCCTTTCTTGGCTTCTGTGAATAGCAGTATATTTGTCCTGTACCTCTAAAGATCAGTGTCCTGAGCTGTTAGGGAGTTTGTTTTGGCATTGGGGCCAAAATAACTGATCAGTTTAAATGTTACTGTTTCACAGTTGTAAATGGAAAGTTGGGTGAGAGTTGAACAGGAACACATGCATGAGTGTTTATTTCAGTTGTGGATGTTCCTGAAGCTCAGTCCTTTTGCAGTCAATCCCACCGGTTTAGATGGCTCAACATGCACTACATCTGTGATATTGGCCCTTAATGACAAGCAGAGCGCCCATCAGTCAGATAAGATAGCACTTTCTCTTTCAGTGGTTTTCATTTAAATAATGCCATTTTTACAGAAATGGACTACTTTAGAAACCACTGAATCTTGATCCAGTATGGACTTCCCGCAACCCCACAGATAGAGGATGGGGGGTGATCTTGTTTGGTTCAGTGCATGCAGCCTGACCAACATGAGAATTAGCAGAAGAGAATTAAGATCCTTGTAAAAAATTCCTCTGCTGTGTTAGGTCATTCAGCAGCTTTTACCATAGCTAACATGCTTGCCTGAAAATATGTTCACCTTGAAGCAATCTGCTGGAGGGAAAGTGTCAATCAGTGTTTTGTTTCATGGGGGACACTGTTCTGGACAGCAAAGTCCTTGCAACTTGCTGCTAACTTGCCTCCAAGCTAGTTACTGTGTATGTTCATATGTGTGGCAGGACAAAATGACATGCCTGATCCTGAAAATGAACTTCTCTGCTTTCTTTCAGATAACATTATTTTTTTGAGTGATCCTCTGAAAGAGAAAATGTGACGTGGTTAGTGCTTGGACACCAACCTATGCCATTCCTTTTGTTTTACCATGTTTAATCCTTCTGAAATCATGTATATTGCTATAGTTTCTTTAAAAAAATAAAACGCCCCTTTTATCTGAATAGGGGAGTATATTATATTTGGATGTTATCAGTTTTTTCAGAATGTTCTCTTTCTCTTTCCTTTTTTGTTCTAGCCTAAGGAAAAAAGGATAAACCCTCGAGGGAGTTCTTAGTTCCTGAGTTAGTGAATCAGTAAATAAAATGTTGCCTTTCCAAATTCTCTGGGATTTTCAGCCTCTCTCTATTGGTTGCCATCCTCTTTCATTTAAATTTTTGTCCATGGAACTGTACTTGTGTGTGCCTTGGTCATTTTTGTCCATCAGGAGGCACTGGAAGGGCACCAGTGATTTCCTCTGTTTCCCATAGTGTAGCAAAGTTTGCACGGGAAACACTCCCATCCTCTTATCAGTATTGGAGGGAAGAGTCTAAAAGCCTCAGTTCAATTTGGGGGTGAGAATGGGATAGGTTAAATGGAGGGCTCTTGCACTCACATCTTAGTTTAACTATCAGAACAAATCATGAAGTTTTTATTACCAGACAGGTCAAATAATGCAAGAAAAAAGTATATTGGTTCTGTGATAAATTGTCCCTGTAGACATAACGATATTCTTTCCTACAGTATCAACTAGGGGAAGAGGTGGGGGAAAGAGAGCCTGAACAGCCTGAACTGGGCAAATTGTCCAGGTGGGGTAGAAAAGGCTGAGGCCAGTACCTGTGCTGACCACAGCAGCCTTACCTGGGGACCTCTTGGGGCAGCAGCAGTGCTGATCCAGCCATTTGGAGCCTGACTGGCAACCAGAATGTGGTTCTGGCCAGCCAGGCTCCATTTCTGGTGGTGCATGCTGCTTTTTTTCCCATTAACTTTTTTAACACAGGGGTCTCCCAGTGTCTCCTTTTTGTGCTGCAAATTAGCAGCATGGCAGATGCTTCCATGTGCGCGGCATGCAGTTTGTGGCGCTTCATACTGCATATGCACTCTCATCTGTATGTGCCCTGTGACATTTTTTGCAGATCTTTCCTGCTACGAGTAGACTAGTGAAACTGTCCCTTTGCTTATGTTCCCCCTAGCAACATGATGAAAAAAGTGTGTTCGTTCCTGGAGAAACTTACTACTGTTATAGTTTCTGGACCTGGATGCTACAGTGACAGGCACAGTGAAAAAGCATACCTGGTTACGTGGACTGGTATTCACATTGAAGGTCATGGTAATTAAATATTATCCATGGGGCCAGAGCTGCACAGACAACTTTCCTTACCCTTTACACAGTTGTTCACACTGTTCCTTTTCCTGAAGCTGAGAATAGAGCATGCATCTTGTGGTTAGGAAGTTCTGAATCACAGTGGAACCAATGCTGTTTTTTCAATGGCAGTAGTAGGCTGTATTACTTCAGCTACCTTATTCTTTCCTGGTTACTTAGTTTTTATCCAGCATTCATTTACACATGATATACTCCATTAACTCTGCATGGTCTGTGCTGTCTCCAGATCATGCCAACAGAAGCATAGTCACGCTGGCAGATGACACTGACTTCATGTTCAGCTGATAGTGCAGAAAAGCAACACAGGTGGTAGGGTGGGTGTGGGAGGAGAGTTCTTGCCATCTAAAAGAGACAATCACATGCTAGCTCAGCTTGTGTTCTATGTGTGGAATTCAGCTTTTGTAAAGCATTGATATACACATCAGAAAGTGATCATCCATACCTATGATCTTGCTGCCTAAAATAAATTCCAAACAATAAGCAGAGTCCTCTTGTTAATCCCCAAAAGGGCCAGAAACTGGCTTCTTCAGCTTGGATAAATTGATGCAAGTGGTGCTAAAGCAAAATGCATTTGAAAAATTACGACTTAAAGCGTGTATTTCAATTATGGATGTTAAAATGGGGAAGGTCACTGCTTTGCTTCCTTGGAAGTGGGATGAAAAGTGAGAGGGATGTAAAGGCTCTGGTCACTTAATTGTATGGAAGAGTACTTAAAGCAGAGTGGTCCAAAAACAGCTTACATAAGTCCTCTGTAATTGTCTCCGAGTTGACCTAGTTCTGGACTTGTTTTTAAAGTGCATTTTCTGTTGTCTGAGGCCCTGAACAGGCCAGACCCTAGTTCTCTTAACAATTGCTTGTCTGTCTCTCTCTTCCCTCCCATGATGGTTGAGATCTGTTGGGATGGTGTAGCTGACAGAGCTTACTGTGAAACTTGAGGGTTGGGAGTGAAACCTTCTAAGAAGAAATCCCTCTGATCGTTGAACTCTAACCAGGGGTAGGCAAAAGGCTTGCTTGGCTTGGGCTAAATGTGAGACTTGCCTCTGTGTTTCCCTTAATAACACTGACTGGAGAATGGCCTACGTGCTGATGTCTACCTACAGCTTGGGATCAGGACTTGACTAGCCTAAGGTGCAGGCATATGTGACCAAATGTAACACATGTTCAAATGATTTAATTTTTTTCTGATCACACTGGTTAAAGCTGCTAATCAGCTTCTAAAGAGGTTATGGTGTAAGTGTTCCATGTGTGATGTGTACAGTTTGCCACAGAAGAAGCACTTAATAGCTTGGCCATTCACAGAGTCTGGAACTGGGTGCTGTAGCAACGATGACCACACATGCAGACTTAAAATCTAAAATCAACAAAGTATCCACCACTTCCTTGAAGACAAGTTATAATTAACACCATAACTTTTTAATCAATGAAGAGTATGTAAAATCAACACACACATATCACCAGCTTATTCCTTATGAAAACCTACTTGACAGAGATTAAAGGAGGGTAGGTGGATCTAGCAAGTTTTAACATAAAAAAAGAACTGCTTGTAGCAAAGTACTGTGTACCTTCCAGTATTTTTCAGTGAATGTTTTTTTTTTTCATATGACCCAAGTAACTTTTTGAGTAACCAGAATTGGACAAACCCTAATTGGCATCTGTTTGATCTCCTTCCTGAAGCATTTTCCTTGAAGAGGAATTACTGTATTTATAAGAGGTAAGAGAGCGTTCCAAAGAATGAGGTGTGCTGTAATAAACTTTGGACATTGCAAAAGTGTGGAGGATTTCATAATGGGATAGACAGAGCTGGAGGACTGCAAGCCAACTTATTGACACTTGATCAGTCAATCTTGGTGTTTCTGGTGTGGGGGGAAACCTTCCACCTCCCATATTTATTTTCGGCTGTTACACTTGAGTTGAAGGGAAGCTGTGAACATGGTGCTTGATATAATGTTTTGAAAGCTCATGGCAAAAAATGCTTTTGGTCTTTACAAAAGTGTGACTTGCATTGGAGAGCAGAGCTCTGATTTGTCCAGCTCCACATATGGGAAAACATGAGGGGTGCTCAAAAAAAAAAAGAAGCAAGTAATGAGGTGGGACTGATTTTTTTTGGCAGAAATATCTTCTCTAGCTTCTGTTTCATGATTCATTATTTATGATGGTAATTGGAGTGCAAGCTGACAAAGAGAAACTGTGGAGGGCTTGGGACTAGTAAAGGGATATTCAAACCTCTTAGTCCAAAGTCTCTAGTTCAGGGGCGGGCAATTATTTTGGGCGGAGGACCGCTTACCCAGTTTTGGCAGGCTGTCGAGGGCCACATGGGTAGCCCCCTTGACAGGTGCCCCACCCCCTGGTCACCATCTTGGGTCCAATGTTCCCGGGCCAGCACTGATGGGGCCCAAAGTGGGGCACAGGCGGGCAGGGGTCTGTGGAGCTGGGCTGGGCTTCACCAGCAGGGAGAGGGGGGAGCTGGACCCTGCTGCAGGCACTCATAGCCCACGCAGGGCTGTCTGGAGCAGGCATGGGCAGCCCCACGCAGGTTGCAAGTAGCTACAGCGTGAGGGGCTGCTTTTCCCCGCACTCAGCACCAGCTTGTAACCTGGCCCCGCTGCCAGCCTGGGCTCCAAGCCAGCTCCAGGCTCACCTGTTGGCAGCAGCAGCTGTGGCCCCCCGCTTGCTGTGCCGGGCAGTGTTGGCTGCTGCTCCCCGCCTGGAGCTTGCGCGCTGGCCAGCCCAGAGGCAACAGTGGCAAACGCCAGCGCAGCAAGCGGGGGGGGCCGCAGCTGCTGTTGCCATGCGCAGCCCCGACGGGCGAGGCCAGAACCAGCGTGGGACCTAGGCTGGCAGTGGGGCCAGGTTACAAGGTGGTGCTGAGTGGGAGTGGGGGTGGGGGGGGCGGGGGGAAGCCCTCACCTGCTCCGTGCTCGGCGCTGCAGCCGCTCACAGCCTGCCTGGGGCTGCCTGTGCCTGTGTGGGCTGCCAGCAGCTGCAGCGTGGGGCGCTGGCCATGGGGCGGGTGAGGGGCTGCTTTCCTCTGCACTGGGAAGGATCCCAGGGTAAAGCTGAGCACAGGGGTGGGGGGCACTCCCTGCTGCAGCCACTTGCAGCCCACAGGGCTGTCTGGAGCAGGCACAGGCAGCCCCATGTGGGCTGGGAGTGGCTGCAGCGTGGGGAACCGGCCATGGGGCGGATGAGGGGTTGTTTTCCCCATGCTGAGCTTTTCCCCAGGCTCCTTCCCTGCCTGGAGTCCTCCCCTGCTCCCCCCCCCCCCTTGCTTCTCCCCTTGCAATTCTTGCATGGGGCAGCTATGTGGTCCCAAGCCAGAAGCCACAGCTGGGGCAGGGCCGGGGCCAGGCAGGTCCTGCTGTTGTGGGAGCCTGCCAGGCTTCCCCTGGATCCTACTGCCCTTGGTTCCTGTCATTTTTGACAGGAACCAAGGGCAGATAAATATTTATTTTCTAAATTTTTTAGGGGCCCTGCGGCTGTATTTTGCCCACCCCTGCTCTAGTTTGAATTTAACCCAGGATACTAGTGACAGAAAGACATTGCATTCTGATGATGGTATGATGGTCTGTGTGAAGTTAACTGGAATCTTGGTGTAGATATTACTAGTCATAATAAGGATCATAGTTGGCACTTGGGTACAGAGGCACCTGGATCATTTGTATCCAGGTAGCTCACAACCCACTTAGTTCACAGTGGGGTGTTGAATTGAGAATGGGCCACTGCATCTTTTATTTTAAAGCTTATTCCACTCAACTAGACCTCATCAATGGCTCCATGCAGTTGTTTGTTGTGGTTGTATATACTGCTGGCTGGTATATAAACCTTCATCTTTACAAAGGAGTAAGGAATAATCCTGTGAAGAATCTGAGTTCTACTGTATAAGTAAGTCTTCATAGATGGGGCCATTATCTGCATGGGCTGAGAAACTGAACTGGGCCTCAGAGAAGTCTCTAGAGGTAAGAAGTTACACACTTTAGTAAAAGGAGCTTGTATTTCCATCAATGTGCCTCTTATGTGGTTTTAATAGAAAACTGTCTTCACAGTATGGTCAGTCCCACAGCTTTCATGAGTATTAATTTCACTTCAGAAAAGGGGGCATAATGCCAAGTCTGTGGGAAGAAGAGCTTAAAATAAAAAGCATGCCTAAAAATATTGTAAGTTTGAAATTTCTCAGGCTCATAATAGTGAAAACCCTTTTGCTTAGAAGTTGAGCATGTTTGCAGATACCAGTCAAGATTCAGTCTTGTCAACCATATTTCATACTGTTTGCTTCCAGTAGAAGCTTTGTGCTTTTCCGTTCAGCTCTGATCTCATCTACACAAAAAAATATGCTTTCTTATTGTAAAGTCTGTTATTGTGCAACACCAGTACCTTTGCTGCCACAGAATAAGTATATAAGGACACCATCCATTTTCAGGCAGTCTCCAAAGACAGCATGCTGTACTGCAAGAAATGCATATGAAAGGGCATAAGATTTTTTGCTCTGCTTTTGACTTATTTTACATTATAGGAAATCACTCATCTTATCCTGGTGCTTTCTAACAACAAAGCAATCTAAGAGCTGTCAATCAAACTTGATAACTGCATACTTCTTGGAAGTGTCATTGTTTCTAGCTCTGAAGTTTCACTGTATATTGTCTTTCACCTTTTGTCTGTCTTCAGTATGGAAGGGGTGGGAAGTATTAATTCGCCTGAAAAACTCAACTCCAGATTTTCTATTCCTTATTACTATCCTAGGCTACGACCATTTTTTTTTTTTTTTTTTTTTTTTTTTTTTTTTTTTTTGCACCAGGAGCTCAAAAGTGTTGTTGCAAATGCTAGCAATTGTACAAAGACTCAAAGGTTTCATTCCAGATCATTCTTTCCTTACTAGGTTTTGTTTTTTTCTTAAGGTTCTTTGTTGCTTGAAGATGGTTTTTATAAATGGTGAACTATCTTGATCAGAGTAGTCACAAACTAGAACACTACAGCATGCAAATTGCTTTCTTGAGCCTTTGTGTAGTTGACCAGATCAAAACTCAAGTAATGGTACGGGTACAAGAAGATTCTGTCTTAACTAGTCCATCTGCCTTCAACTGCAAAAAACCCCCCAACTCATCGTTATTTTTCTCTGATTTGTCCTAAACTCCTCTAGCTTGTCTCCATAGCTAGTTCACCTGTTTTCGTTTTATTCTCAGTGAGCTTTTTGCATATTGTCTGAGGTAAATTTACTTCTTCACCTTGCTGTTTTGTCCTTCTCACTAGCTGTCTGGTACTATCACAAAGAAAAATTGCAGGTGTTTCCATACCCCTCTCCTGGAATACAGACAGTATTGGGTGCCTATACACGAGCATGGAGGCTGCTCTGCCACATTTGGATTGCGGCACATCAGAGCAGACTCAATTTAGTCGAGTCTGCTGCAGCGTGGTAATTACTGAAGCCAGCCTCTCTGTCTTGTGTATCAGCATCCCCATGCTTAAAAATGGTGGCAGGGTGCTTTAAAGCTCATCGAATGAGCTTTATTTAGATAAAGTGCCCCTGCTGCCATTTTGAAGTGCGGGGATGCTGATACATGAGACACTGTGGGCACTCTAATTAGAGCAGCTCTCAGAGCCACTCTAATTAAGGTATCTCTCTTTCTTCCCCCCCGCCCGCCCTCCCCAGATCATGTGTATAGGTGTTCTTTCTTTAGTCTCCCTCTAGATTGGAGGCCGGTTTTTGCCTAGTTATGTCAATCAATAACTACCCCACATAAAATGCACACCCTGTTCAAATTGTTCTGAAAGAGTGTGGTGAGTCAAAAAGATACATATGTGCTTAGATAGATAGCACAGAAAATTACTAGCCTGTTTTTTCAAGTTAGAGGGCCAAGCTGCTGGAAGAGAGTCTGGATTTACAACATAGCAGAAACTTGGTCATGGAGTAGGCAAGACTGGAGAAAACAGCAGTATGAAAGGAAGACTCAAGAAGAGAAGTCTGTGAATTACATTCTTGTTCAGCTCTGCAAAGATGTTTGCCTTTGTACAATCTTTTGTGCCTTCAGTGTCATTGCTGCTCACGTGTTCAGTTCTAGATATAACTTATTCCATGTTTCTTGTATCTGGATACTGGGCAATTAATATTATCCAGGAAGAATCAGTTTCCTTTGTTTTGCCTGATTCTGTTTCTCCTTTTCTGGTATTTAGCACAACCCACCAGTTTCTAACTAATATCGACTTTCTTTTCCAGGAATGGTTTTGCTTCCAGCACCAAAACTTTGGTGTTGCACATACGTTTGATAGCTACTCTAATATCAGGCCAATGACTACGTATGTATGACCTTTTAGTTGCGTTTTGTCAGTGAAAAGGGGGAGTTCCTTTACAAGCATTAGAGTTCAAAATAGCAGTCACTCAATACCAAACATTGCATCTTACTAATGTACAGTCAGAAAAATACATCCTGTTAGACTGGTTTCCAGAAATTGAATACACTTAAAGCTGTGCTGGATGGGCAGCCTGGGAGAGATCCTTTGATTAGTGATCTTATCAGTATGGTGGTACAATACTGACAGGGATCAAAGAATCTTCCCCATAGCACCAGTGTGCCTCAACTCTTCCCTTGGCTGACACTTAGGGAAAGCAGAATTCAACCCTTATTCCCTTCTGTGCAGACTGCCATGAGGATGTGATCTTAAAGGTTCCAAACCTACACCTTTCAGGGCTGGTCCAATGTCATTACCTTCAACAACAATGCATTACAATGCTAGGATTTAACAAGTCTCCCCTTTCCCTCCACCAGGTCAGATTCTTGACTGTGGGACCTCCTTCGGTGCAGGTAAATTGGTTTATGACATTTTCCATGCTGCCACATACTTGTAATCCACTGAGGTATGTGATCTCTAACAATTTAGAATTGCTCATCTTAACAGGAATGTTTATATATCATACATTTTCTATCAATACATTTTGATTTAAAATGCAGCTTCTACAGAGGACTCTTCCTCCCACCCTTCCCTCGCGCACCTCACATCAGATTTTCTTAAAATATCATTTTTTCCCCCCCTGCTGTGGGAAATAAAATAGTTTTGTTTGGGATCAGCCCACATGAGAAACGTTTTGGTTTGTTGAACAGAAGTGAAATATTTAGTATTGGCCTGTTCGACATTAATCTGTGTGTGAATTGAGGCGTGGAGCTTCAGGCACACCTATGGCCCCATTCTCTGTGAACGAGCTCTGTAGCTGGACAATGTATCCCAGGATGCACCAGATTTTTCTTTTTGATCAAAATAGTACATCGTGGGAGAGGATGTTTAAACAGAAAGTCCAAGCACAGTGGAGATTAGGGGCATAAAGAAACTGAATTCAATTCTCAGGCATTACAGCAACTTGTGGAAAAGAAAACTAATGTTGAACTAACTCCAAATGAAACTGTTCTTATTCAGCTGAACGAACTGCTCCGCTGCCCCTGCCAACAAATGAAGCATCTTTGGTTCAAGATGGTCAAATATTTTAAATCAAAGAGCTTTGACATAATTTGTTCCATGAAAATTGTTGCTATTTCAACTCTCTACTACCTCAGTTTTAGGATGAAAACAAATGTCTGCACATCAGAATTGCTCAATGAATGGAAATGCCAGTGTTCTACTAGCTCTATTCCTTTGTGTTGCTGGGACCTAGCTCAGGAAAGAATATCAACAAGGATATTCTATGTTGTTGTTTATGTATAATAATGAGATTGAGTGTTGAAATACTATTTATGTATCTATTAGATTTATACCCTGCTCTATCCAGAAGGCTCAGAGCAGCCTACAATAAACAACTCACGGAGAGGATTCACCAATCACCCCAAAACTTGAGAACTCCAACTCCCCCACCGATCACCACTTCCATTCCCAAACCCCAGCACAAGCAAATAAATCCTCCTGCCAATCCAAACCATACCTCCTAACCAGCATTCACATCAAGAGACAAGAAACCTCTTCCTGTCCACCGCCCTGCCTCACACCCAGAAGAGATCCCGCTATTTACTCCTGAGAGATCCAGTTCTTGATAGCTGAATATTCATTTTCTAAAATATCACATTTTTCCCTTTCTAATGAATCTTCTGGTGTTCTCAGTAGCATTAAATATCCTGTAATCCTGAGACTGTTCTTTAATTCTAATGTTTTGCTTTAATCAAATCAAAGACAAAATCTCCTCATGAATATGAAAACAAATCTGCAAGGTTTTCTTTAAGTTCACCTGGGATGGGTGTTAAACACAAGATTATAATTACGTGCTAAGCAATCCCATAAGGCTTCACGATTTTGCTTGAATACTTTCATTGTGTTTGAAAAAAGATTGGCTTGGTGCATGCTATATGGGTAACTTGTTTGCTCAGGGTGTCAGAAAACCTTTGATTTGTCTAAGCGCGTAAAACAACCGTGTTCTTCCTGTTTGGTTTTTGTTTGGTTTTTTTTTTCAAGTTTCTCATATGGTTGAATTCATTGTCTGTAAAAGCATAGATTGGCTTCCCAGGCAAACAGAGGGCATGGTAGAGCTGGACATATAAGCTTTTGTGTGCAGAAGCTCAGCACATTTGCAAATCTACCCTTCCTTCTACTTGACTTCAGACTGACACAGCTAACTCCCTGGCAAATAGCAAACAGTGTGAGGACTAATGAAAGTTTCCCTCATATCATTATGCCAGTTTGTCTCAGTCGTGTCCCTGTGGCAGCTCTAATCCCTTGTTGAACCTCAGCGACCACATAACCAGCTCCTATGTACTCATATTACCACCATCATCTATCACCTTCATATCCTAACAGCACATATGTCAATTTTGAAATGCAAAAACTCCCTGTTATTGCATGCTTTGTTCTTTCTGGTGCGATTTTCTTTTTCTTGAAATATAAATGAGGCAAGGATTTTTTGGTGATATCTTTTATTGGATCAACTGTAATCTAAGCAAAGTTTAAATGAGTACATACAGAGTTAAAAAGCTAGTGCACTAACTCACAGTTCCATCTAGCATCTCAGATTTTGTTCAGCAATTAAACTATATGGGGTTTTAAATTTAAAGTTAAATTTTACTGCCTAGGAACAACAAGGAACTGTCCAAGCACAAAAACAGGAGGACTGCCTCTGCCCTAAAAAAGCTTGTAATATAAGAGACAGGCCTGGTCTATACTGACCTTGCTCTGGTGCTAGAACTTCCATGCCCACCCAGGCACTTTTGGTGGTTTCAGTCCACAGCTGTGCTGCTAGTTTGTGAAGTATATCCTAGGAAGTCAGCAGCTTCTGAAGGGACCACAGCAGCCATCAGAAGGTGTGGGAATCTCTACATGTGCCTGCTGCCAGGCTGTAGCTGAAACCCTATTCCACTTAGTGGAGCTGGAGTAGCTCTGCTGGCAGGGAGGATGGTTCAACTGCTGTTGAGGAGCTCTGGTTGTGGATGCTTTCATAGTTTGGTTGCCAGAACTGGCGTTCTATTGGCTAAACTTTGGAGGTATAGACAAGGCCACAGATGCAGGCATTTTACATTTAAAAAATGATCCTTTTTATTTTCTGATATAAATTATTCTTCATTTCTGTACACGCAATAAGCATGTGTACATTTTGTGAGCAGCTAAGAGTGTACTAATAGATGTCAGATAGTAAGCAACACTTTCATAGCAGGCAGCAAGTATTTGAAGTGACACCATTGTGTTACTATTCATGTGTGTCATCCAGTGATTCTCAATCAGGGTACCACAAGACCCTTTTAAAATTGGCACTGATATAAAGAAAATTGACTATATCGGGAATTGGCCTGATGCAGTCAATAATTTGGCCGATAAATGTACATGCAGCTGCAGCGCAGCATGCAAGCAGCGAGGAGCAGAGCCCGGCAGCATGCAGCTGGTAAGTCTGTGGTGGTGAAAGGGGAGTGGGGAGGGAAGGGGTGTGGGTAGGCGGTGAGGGAGGGAGTGGGCCTGGGACTTGGTTAGACGCTGCCCAGCTGGGGTGGAGCGGGCATGGGACAGAGCTGTGGCTTATCCGGGGGGGCTTGGGGGTGACTCTCACTGCTGCGCACCGCTTGTCTGGCGGCTCCTGCTGCTCATCTGGAAGGGCAGGGGGGTGGGGGATACCCCCAGATCTGCACAGGACAGGCTGGGTGGGCTGCAGCTGGGGCAGGGGGTGCTGGTGCTGGGGGGGGGTGTATGGTGAAATTTGGGGTGGCTGCAGCTCCCCTTTGCCCCCCTTCCAGGGCCATGACCGCCCAGCCTGAGGGCAGTGCTACAGTCTGCCCGCCCAGTGCAAATCTGGGGGCATGTGCCCCCTTTCCCCCTCCTAGGCGAGCGGCAGGAGCAGCAGTGGGAGCCGACCCTGGACGAGGCATGGCTTCGTCCCATGCCTGCCTTGTCATGACTGGGCAGTGCCTACCCCAGCCCCACTCCCTCCCTCACCACAGGGCCCTTGATCTGCCCCCCCCTTCTCTCCCCTCCCCTCCCCTCCCCTTTCACCACAACTGACTTACCAGCTGCATGCAGCTGTGTAGGAAATTGGATGGGTATCAGCTGATACACCTCCTTAAAAATTGGCTGTTGGTATTGGCCCCCAAAATCTTGCACCCCTGTTATCAAATCACCCCTCAACCTTCTCTTCCCCAAACTAAATAAGCCTAGCTCTTTCAGCTTTTCCTCATAAGTCAGGCCCTCATAATTCGTCATACTTCTTAAGCTTCTAATTTTTGCTGCTGTCTGCTGGACTTTTTCCAATCTATCCACTTCCTCCTTGAACTATGGAGCCCAAACCAGGACACAGTAAACCAGGTGAGGCCTCTCTATAAACATTTTGACTTGTTGTAGTCTTTCTGAGTTCTTTGTAACAGAAGAATTGCCTTATTATTTTTCCATAGTCAAAATGTGAATGAAAGCTAAGGGCTGGCATTTTCCAAGGGATCCCTTAAGTCTAAAAAGTTGAGAATCACTGGTGTAATCTCTTGATACTGTCCAGCTGCTAAACAGCATCTTATGCATTTTCTTGCCTTTTCTTTTGTTTTTTGGTTGCTTTTTTTTAAGGTAAATAATTTTAGGTAAATTTGACTGTTTTGGAGACTGAATTTGGCAGTATATTGGCCAGGAGATTGTTTTGCAAATGCTGAATTATTCCCTATAGAATGACAGTCTAGGATGGGTACGGCACAGGAAGTGATAGTGTGCATCTACTAGTAATGTCCCTCTGCTGTACTTCAGTCTTGTCCTGGAAGAGATTACCTTTTGGATCTGGAAATTAATTTATTTCTGACGCTATTACCTAGCATACTTTAGACTGAAATAACTAAATAACTTCATACAAACCATGACAAGTCATCTGCATCTGTCTGTTGTCTGTACCTGCCAACTTGTGTACAATTTGAATCATTCCCCTGAAGGGAAAAGATTTCACATTCATTTTACTGGTGCTCTAAACAGAGGTCAGAGCAGAGTCAATTTAATATTGGATCCATCTGTGATGGGCAATATTGCCGTAAATTCCACAACCTGACTTTTGTCCATCTGGTGTGACTTCTTAAATTAAAAACAGATAACTGGTTTAATCCAAGGTTGATTAGTCTGAGATTTGACTCGGATCAAAACAGACATGGGACAGTTGTTTACATACAAGGCTCAAATAGCAAATAACTCAAATGAGCTGTGATTGTTCTGCAGCAAAGTTTTCATCTGGATACTTTGCAGGCACTACATGTGGGACAACGGCCTTGCCCATCTGTAAGGCTTGAGGTTTGTTGCCAGAGAAAAGGCTCAAATCTGAATCAAACCTGTTTATTTTTAGCCTTAGCACAGAATTTCCTGAAGGTGAACAGGATCTCTTTCTTATACAGCTTAGGGTCCTGTAACTCCCCTAGAAACACTCCTCTCTCAGGTGGATTCTTATTTGCCTTCTGGCACTGATGCAGAAAGCATTCAGGCGTGCTCTGACGTAGAAAGCTAAAATAGCTGCCTTGGCAACGTACCCGATTCAACACAAGCTGGTCATTTATTGGGGCCTGCTCATTCTCAGATTGCCCTTATTTGTTTTCCTGCCGCTGCTCATGCAGCTGTTGGCTGGGTGGAGTAAGAAAGATCCTGGAGGAGAATTGCCCACGTGGATCCTGTGGCGGGGGGGAAGCCACACTTGAGGCCATTTGATCAAAACAGGCATAGGACAGTTGTTTACATGACACGCAAGGCTTAAGTGGTAAATAAATTAGCTGCTTTTGTTCTGTGGCAAGTTTTTTATTCTGATACTTGCAGGCATTTTACGTGGGACAACTGGCTGGTCCATCTGTAAGGGCTGGGGTTTGTTGCCAGACAAAAGCCTCAAATCTGAATCAAACCTGTTTATTTGGGGATGTGCAAACATAGCTTCATGACAAAAAGATTGCGCTCAGGCTAAAAGCAACCTTAGGATCTCTCCAACCTAAATTGCCTCTGCTGCAGCTTGAATACATTGCTTCTAGTCCTATTCCTGATGGCTGCAGAGAAAAGTACATTGGTGTCCTCTCTATAATCCTCCTTTGGGTAGTGAAGACTGTTAGCAACCTCTTCTCCAGACTAAATAAGCCTGTTCTTTCAGCCTTTCCTTTAAGTCCTGCTTTTCTTCTGGCATCCTACACAGGACCAAGCCCCAGCTCCCCCATGAAGTGCCTGAGAAACATCTGTGGCCAGAGACGGTAGTGGCTAAATAACACCAGTCACAGGCTCCATCCCTGGCTAGACTAGATGATCTCTTGAGGTCCTTTCCAGCCTTACATCTCTAGCTCCTAGTTGCCTTTAAGCTGCCTCTGGGAATGGCTGTCCCGGGCTTGCTGATGATGCCAAGTAAAACCCAGGAGGATGAGGCGCGGGCTAAACCCTGTGTTTGGCCCGGGGAGTTCCCACAGGGGAGGGAAAGGAAGACCCAGGCAGGCAGAAAGCCCCGAGGTGGATGCCCTGAGGCCGGGCCCCAGGCTAGTTGGCTTGTGGCCTGCGGGCAGCTTACGAGCGCAGCCCCCGCACAGCACAGCGCCGCGCCCTCTGCATTCCAGCTTGGGGGGGCGGGGCTCCGGCCGGCCCTGCAGTCTTGGCGTTATCCCATTGGCCCCAGCATCCGCTCGTCGCGCTCCGAGCGTCCTTATTGGACCGCCCCCTCTATGACGCCACACATCATGGGGCCCCCGCCCACATCGGGGGCCCGGCCCTCATCTATGACGCCGCGCATGTGGAGCCTCCGCCCGCATTCCACAGCTGGGAAACAGCGCCCGGTCACCTAAGGTCTGATTGGGCAGAGCCTGCAGGAGGAGCTCGATTCCCGTCCGCGATTGGCAGACTCCGTGTAGGGGGCAGGGCTTGGCTGGAGCCCGGCTAAGCCTGAAGCAGCTGTGGGGAGGGTCCCAGCTGATAGAGGGAGCTGGTAAAGCCCCCGCCCCCCTCTACCCCCGCGGGTCAGCTGCGAGCACACAGTTAGGGGGGCGCAGCCTTGAGTGCTGGACAGCGGGGGAGGAGGGCTCTGCTCTGGCTTGAGAGCCTGCCCTCCAGCTCCAGCCTTTGAAGGGAGCACCCGGTGCGGAGCGGGGAAGGAGACCTCTAGTCTTATGGACCAGGGCTGCTCCCTGCGAGCCTCCAGCCCCCAGTGAAGTGTGCCCCCAATACACGTCCCCAGGCTCGGCTGTGGCCCTAGGTCACCATGGAGGTGCTGGAAAGTGGGGATCAGAGCCTGTTCCACTTGGACCGCAAGCTGAGCGAGCTGTCAGAGCCTGTGGACTCCGAAGTCCTGCTGTACAACACGGTGAGGAGCAGCAGCCCTGGGCCGTGGGAGGGGATGGGGGTCTGGCTTGTATTTGGGGCAGAGGGACATCATCTTGTACCCACGTTGCCAGAAGGAGGCAGTGTGATGTGGGGTGAGCAGCATCAGACTTTGGGGGGAAGAGGAGCAGACATGGGGCAGCGTATTCAACACCCTGAAAACGTAAGCATTAGAAATCCCCTGCCTGGATTTATGCCCACGGAGGAATGCCGTCCTCTTTCCCTCTTGAGCATAACTTGGGCTGCTTTAGCCCGATAGAGCTGCTTTGGACTCTCCCACATTCATGAGCCAAAACTGCTTTCCAGTTATAACAGGGGAGGAGGGCCTGTAATCTTTATAATAGAAGAGGTAAAGAGAAAAACTCATGCAACCGGGGTATGGCTAAAATGCGCTTGCATTTTGTTTTCAAAGCCCCTTTTAAGACTGTTAATGACTTTAATAACATTTAGGGGGACCTCACTCCCCCAATGCATCCCGCTGGTGTTGGCGTGCAAGTAATTTCACGAACCGTTTTCAGACTTCGTTTAAACTGCAAAGGCAGACATGATTGTATAACTTGTGGTTTGGATTTTATTCCCCTTCTTTGTGCAAATTAAGAGGTTTGGTAAGGTTTAACTTAAACCGTCGGTACGGAAACAACAGACACAGAAGCTTTTCCCATAAAGGCCTTATTCTTTGATTGGGTGAACTCCACAACTTTGAGATTTTGCTGACTGGGGTGCTGGCATTCTGCTACCCACTGCCATCATTAGGGGTTCTGCTTCAAAGAGATGTTAGGCTCTACTTCCCAGAAGATTTTGTGGTGAATAAAGGGAGGAAAATCAGCCTTTTATTGAGATTCTCCTCATTTGAGAACTGCTGTCTTAATTCTTATTGAGGAGCAGCATGGCATGCTAGGAAAACAACTATAGCCAGATGTTCAACTTGAGTTGCTGAAGCAGGCCAAAAATTTTTCTTTTAAGCTATTTTCCCAGATTGCTATCGGAAAGGGGGAAAACAATTCCTCCCAGCACACAGTACTACCCTGTTCCACAGCTAGGTCATAGGCAAAAATATTTTCTGTCTTTAATCTGGTTTTTATAATGGCTGAAACACTCCTTTTATTTGGGTGGTTGTGGTCCAGATTTTGACTGAATTCAATAAAATGGTCTGTGCAACATTGTACCAAGTACTGGATTCAGTGTATTGCCAGATTACTTCATTTTACTAGATGGAGCAAAACTGAGAATCTTGAGTTGCTCCACTACCAGAAGGTTTTCAGTCTGTTTGGACAGAGATTAGGGAGTTGGGTAAATTAAGACTCTCACTGCAACAGTTCATTGCTTCTGGTCATGGAGACCTTCAGAGTAAACTTGCAACTGACCTTGGCATAGAAACCCTTTGCAATAACTTTACAATGCCAACCCGGAACAATTTCTGTGGTGGGTTCATCCATGTAGGCCTTCTCACACGTGGAAAAATGAGACTTGGTAACTTTTGTGTTTTAAAGTTCTTGTATAGATTATGACATACGTTACTTAAGAGCCCCCTCCCCCAGCACGCTCACAGTGTATACATGGTGCTTGGTTGCAAGGAAATCTTCCAATTTCAATTTACTTGCCTTGGGCTGCAGTTGCTGGTGATGCTGTTGGCACCATTGTCTCAGTTCTTTCTCCAGAAACTGTTTAGCAATCTGTGGAGACCTGAATCCTGTGCTCTGCCACTTCCTGGGCCTGTAACGTACATGTCATGGTAACCTGTCTTTTAACTAGTGCTCTCCTTCCCTTGTAGCCTACCAGTGCTTCTTAATTTCCTGCTGATGTTACTGTTGAGTGACAGGGTCTTTCTCTCCTTTCTTACTGCATCCTGCAACCAAGTATATTGTGTCACTTGCTACAGGGTTGGCCATATAAGACAGAGAACAGTAGCTGAACTCTTTCTTTTCTAACAAAATGCAGAATCAGCCAATTAGTTGGAGTTGGCTTAGCGTGCTGGCTTCCAATGTTAAACCCCTTTCCCGCCCTCCTCCCCCTGCCATAGAGATGAGGTGATTTCCCACCTTGGAAAGTCTTGTCTATGTGTATTATCAACTCCTAGCATATTTGTTTGCCCTTTAATACAGAGGTGCTTTGTGGTCTCAGACCACTGATAAGTCACCTCCTTGCCTCTTGAGACCTGGGGCAGGTGGGTGGAGAAACTCTGTGCTAAATTCTGTTACTTAATGCCATGCACATTCATTGAATCTCTCTTTTAGGAGAAGTCCAGGACTGAAATAGCATAAGAATGCTATTTGTTTGGTGTAAGGTATTTTGGAAACTATATCATGTTGGCTTTAGGGAGCCCTGTCTGTGCCTTAATTTCATAAATACCAACTATCTGGTTGAAAAGGGAGGGAATATAAGGTACTTCTGTGAACTCGGCTGTATCATCCTGCCACTCTGCTGTGATGTGGAATGATGTTGCTTTACAAAGATCTTGGTATTTAGATACAGAAACACTAATAAAGATGGAAGCTCATTTACTGTATGCTGGGCCTTAATGTCTTGGGAAGTACACTTGTCTCCAGGTAATGTGAGTAGAGAGCAAGCCAGCTGTTCCACAGTATAGCTGTCCTCCCTTTATATACATTAGTATTGGGGTGATGTTGTAGCTGTGATGATCCAGAAAAAATGCGAAGGGCAAGGGTTTCTGTAGGTGACATTTTATTGGATCAACTATATAGTTTGGAAGGACATAGAGGAAGGGTACAGTGGTACCTGAAAGTTACCTGTATGTATAGTTATACAGTTGGTCCAATAACAAATATTACCCACAAAAATCCTTGACTCTTCTTAAATATCTTGTTTAACCATATGTAGCTTTGTACAATTTCTATCTGCTTGATAGACCTAGGAGAAGGCAATCCAATGTTATGCATTTTTTTTTTTTTAAATGAGCTAGCAGGATCTTCAGTGATAGAAAGCTCTTCTATAAAATGGCCAGTTTGGGTTTTTCTTTAGCAAGATTAAAAGACGTGATCTTAATTATGGGCCCTTCTCGGAAGATTCTGCCAGTTTTTATCTTTGTCTTGAATGCTTCCTTTCAGCTCCAGTTTGGTTCTTGGAAGGAGACAAAAATTGATGCAAGCCACCCACAACTTACAGTGCATAGCCTACAAAACCAATGGTATTCTGGCTGTCCAGTGTTCAGGAATACAGTGCTTTTCCCTCTTTCATAGTAAGGCTGTTATAGGAACTTAAAACATTACAGGTAACAAAGAGTTATGCACATCTCAAGAGGAGACATCGCTGATCTCTGCAAGCGTGGAGCCAAGCTGCTTTAGTTGTATAAATGCTTCTCTTGTGGAGAAGAGTCCTACAAAGGCATTGAATTTTAGGTATCTACAGGAAGTAGCTTGTGAAGGGATATTCCTGAACCCAGACATGGGAGTGAAAAATGTATTTCTGTTGTTGCAAGAACTCTGAGGGAAGCCACTAATAAAAGGAGAGACAACAGCAACTCGGATTGAAGTGGGTGTACTTGGGTACCAGTATCTGATCAAGAAAAGATGTGGATATGATTACTTGATTTCTTTCTCTTTTAAATTTCTTTTTAATAATCTCTTTTTGGGGAAAGGGAAGCATCTATTCCTACTCTTGCTGGCTTATTTATTTTGCAAGTGCATTTTTCTGTGGAGGAAAATACTATGCTTGATGTAATGAAATACGGAGTCCATAACTACCCTTTTAATAGCCAGTCTGAGCCTTTTGGGTAGGGTGGGATATAGATAAATAAATAGAGTTTCTCAACTGAATGCAAAAAGTTAGCATTGTTCTGGTATAGGCTTCAGATCTTGTAAGATTCATTGGGTTGGATGCTTCTACCACATGTGCAAATTTCTTGCTTGGTGTTTCTGTTGGGCTAGGGACAGAAATTATATACAAACCGGTATAAGTGATTGGAAACCAATTTAAATCCATAACACAGCAGAAGTTCAGTGCACATAAACCACTTTCAAAATGGCCAAACCCAGTTTAAGATAAACCTGGATGGACGTAGTAACAGACTTAACTAATTTAGGGTAAATTAGTTTATTGAACTTCTGTCCCAGATCCCCTCCAGATTCAAGTTAACTCACAGTCTCTCAGCATCCCAGGATGCTTTGCATCTCCCCCGCAACCCTCCCTCCTCTCACAGGGTGGGCGGGCTAGCCATGGCCCAATGTGTCTGCTCCAGCTGAGCATGGAAGCCTGCTCTAGTGCCCCCCAGCTTCTGGCCTGGCCACTGCAGGCATGTGGCTGCGTTTCCAGAATTGAAAGTGAATATCTGTTCATTTGCTTATCAGTTCAATCTGCACAGCTTAAACTAACCTGTACACTAACGTGGGAAGAATGAATCGATTCAGCCTCAGGCCTATACTGTGTCTGTTCTTTGGTGTGCGGAGTGGGCAGTCGGTGATACCTCTTTGCTCCTGTCTCATTTATGTTTGTCCACATGGTGTGATTAGATGCTGTACAGATCATGTCTACTGGTTTGTGTTTTTTCTCACTCTTGTAAATGATATGCTGACCCTCCCATGGTCTTTAAAGAATGGCTGATGAATATTGCTATCTCACTTGACAGCCGAGGGCATGCATATTCTTACTTGGGCATATATCTGTGGTTTAAACGTGACACTGTCCCCCAAGTTCTACCTCAGAAGATGAACTTGCCCTGTTATGAAGGCTGCTCAGGAAACCCAATCTTCTGTGAACGTCCCTGTGCCAGTCCCAACTTGTAGATAAGTAATATGCTCTGCAAGCAGCTGAATATATAGGCACATAGCCAAGAGAGACCTAAACGGCCTAGAAAAGCTGTCCTGTATAGCCACTAACTTGTACTGATTTAGAATAGGCAAAGACAAGGGAGTCATGGAACTGATGGAAAAGCTCATGAACAGGAGGGAGGATCTATTTCCTCCTGCAACCAGATCTCTGACTGGGGGGGAGGTGTAGAGGAAGATGAGAATTCTGAGAGGCAGCTGCCTTTTACATTTATGTAAAAGAAGTTAAAAATGTTGTTTAGAAACCCCCACAAAAGCTGTTCACAGGCCTGGTTAATAAATTGAATCTTGCAGAGCGTAATGCACAAATACGTTTCAGCAGATGCGACTGTTTAATATGAAGGCTCCACACTACCTGGCTATCAGTGCCAAAATACAGCCCCTGGGGGCCTTACATTTTGCTTGCACCCGCTGATGATCTCTGTGATGTTTAGAGTGCCTTAAGGAATTCAGCTGTAGGTGTTGGTGAGGTCACTGGCAGTTGCTGGAGAAAAGCAGAACCCTGAAGAGCTGAATACAGGTTTTGGCAGGCAGTTGGCCTTTAGACTTACTATTTTTTTTTAACAAGTTACCAAAGTCTTGCATCTTCTGCTAATCACCTGGGATCCCAAATGGTTCCATAAGACTTACTTTTCCAGGCATTTTAGCTTACCTTTTAAGGAAAGAGAAGATTGAAAGATTTCCCAAAGGTGTTTTGTATATTACTGTACACATGTTTGTGTCTTCTCTTTCTTTCTCGTAAATTTGTCTGATTGCATTGGTGCCAACTTGGCCTGCCCAGTCTCACTTTTATGTTTTGCCAGCAAGTTGCCCTGTAGGCTCCTATTGCAAGTCCAACAATGCGAACACAAAACTTGTGCGTCCCTGAAGACAGGCAAACTCATGCTGGTTTGTAAGTTCTCACCTTCTTGTCACTTCTTTTAGCACCTGTTAGATGTAGGCAGGAAAATGAAGAGTTCTACATTTGTGGATTTGATGTGCAGCTGATGCCCTTCCAGCTGGGCTGTGCTTTACAGTGATAAATGCCAGAACCTGATGCAGATGGATGTGTCTGTTGGCAAACAGTCTGTGAAATGCCAGCTACCTGTTCCATTGCTCAAAAGCAATCAAAAGGCAGATGGTCCTTTATAAGGGACTTTTAAACGTCAGAGGCTTAGCTGATACTGATGAGGCAATGTTTCCTAGTTTGTGGTATTTAACCCTTTGGTTGCTTGTTGCGGCTTCTGTGCAGCAGCACAGTGCAGGCAAATGTAAGCAGGGATGCTCACTGATGACTTCCATGTTCCAAAGGCGATGCAGTTATGGAGCTGAATTGGAGCTGTGTTTGGCTGTATAATTATGTTGGGCAACAGTGAAGCTAGTGATCATGGGTGCTTCACCTCAAGGCAGTGTACAACAGCCTGATTTATCAGAAGGTGCTGTGTGCCTGGCCTTTGACACCCAAGTCCTAAGTGGTTTCAGTTTGGGCATCTTGAATTGCTTTGGAAAATGTTAGCCTGTATCTAGGCGTTGGTATGGTATTTATAAGAGATTCAGTTCTGTGAAGATGCTGTTGTTGATTGTTGTAAATACTTCAGCTTCAGAATACATGCATGGCCTCAGTCTGTGGGCACGTGCAATCTGTGTGCATGTGGGGATGCATTGTTTCCTGGTTTGGGTTTCTGCAGGCTGATCGTGCGCTCTTTAAATGCAAATATATAAAGCAGAGGGTTTAGGAAAGTCAGAGTTCAGAGTTTTGATAGTCCTGTAGGAAATGCTGGGGAAAACTTTGACCCATTCTTATCTCTTCAGATAAAAAATGTCCATTACAAGGCAGCGAATCCCCTGAGGACTTTGCAGTGACTCATTTCCTCTCTCGCACAAACACTCTGATCGCTGTCTGCTGCTTAGTATTCTGATGACTTGTACAGAAAGAGTACATTGAATGCACTTTCTTGGATTGCCTGTATTTCTCCACTTGCGGCACGTGAGCCATATCATTTAAATGTGATGTGATGCTGAACTTTACATACACTCAAATTCACTTTTATGGCTCCCATGGAATTAACCTTTTCTCTGAGTGGCTACATTATTGTTCCAGTGAAAAGCACAAATTTTGTATTCCTTGACTTAAATGCCTGTGTGACTGAAAGTCCTGCGAGAGTGTCATTTCTTATTTAATTTAATTTTGATTCTATTAGCATTGATGCATCTACTTAAACAGGCAGGTCACCCCATCTTACCTTTTGATTTTGACTAGTAGCATAATTGAGGTGGAGGTGGCAGGAACAGTAGCCCTGGGCACAGTCTTTTTGGGGGGTAGCACAAATGTAGCTGCTGCTGCAGCTGACCTCATGGCATCCACCACTGCCAGTGGTGCAGAGCTGGCCTGTTACATGTGTGGTTTTAACTGTCTGTGCTGAAGGAATGGATTGAACTCTGCATCCCTTTCCTTCAGTAGTTGAGCATGGAACAACTGGGCTTGCAGCCTTGCCTGAAGCCATTAAGTAGGGCTTTCCAAAGAATGGGCTATAGTCCTGCAGCAAAGAGGGGGACGTGGAGAACTGTTATTTCAACTGTAGACATATAAAAATTAAAAAGCAGAAGTTTTAAACAAAACTTGAGACAGTCCTTCTATCTCATGAAGAAACCATAAGGGAGGAATGGTAGGAGTGGACTGTTTTTGCTCTCTACCACGTACTTAAAGCTAGTTATTTCTCTGTCCTCTTTTTTTTCCCCCAGCTTAAATAAGAGGAACATACTTATTTACCAGGAGATCTGCTGAGTACTTATGATGCATCTAAATCTGCAACTATTTCTCCTTTTAGTAAGAGCCGAGAGACGTGCACATGATGGTCTGAAATTTCACTCTGCCACTGTATTTCCTACCAGTTAAATGTAGAAAAACAAAGTGTATTGGGGTTTCTCCAGCTGAGCTTTGTTTGGTAACTGTGCACTTAAGGGACTGGATCCACGATGAGGTGGGAGGTGAACCTGTGCACATCTGTTTTGGGAATGGTATGGGAGAGCAAGTCTTCACATGTTCTGCAGAAAACACTATTTATATGCCTGGCAGCTGCTCTGGTAAACAATATCCCACACAGCTAAATGTTTCTCTTTATATTTTGAAGGATCCCCTTGTGGATAAGTAAAAGTATATGGTTAATCATGGAGTGTATAGAGCACAATAGTTTGGATAAGTGCATTTATTGTTAACTTTGACATTGTCATGCAGCTGGGAACATTGTAAAGTTGAGGGAGGGCACTTCATTTGACTAAGGGAAGAGAATGAAGGGGGTTTATCCTAGGAGGTCTGCAGACCTTGTGTCTCACACCCTTATAAAGGACCTTTCACATTGACTTAATCGGTTCTAAGTCCCCTTGAGTTCCTTCAGATAGCTTTGCAATAAGACTGACTCCTCTCAATCTCTTCTATTGCTTTCTTTTTGTGAGGATCTCCATGTTCCACAGCTGGGGTGATAGGACCTGACCACAAGGCAAGTGCAACTGGGAGAGTTTGACTTGGCCCTGCTGTTTCATTCTAGGTTTCTCACTTCCTTGGGTAATTTCCTTGGTCATACGCTACACCTGCAGTGGTTTATCAGGTTTCATGTATGTTGTCTTCTTTCCAACTAAAGCCTCCACAACTCCATCTTGAAACCGTTGGCGCTCTCATCTACAATCTCCTGGTCTCCAGACAAATATGCAGCCTGATGGCAGAAAATGTCCTTGGGCTAAATGATATGTCCAAACTCTTTGACTGAGAGATCTGGAATAGAGCAGCTACTCTAGAATAGTGTCCACATAGGGAGTTACAATGACGCAGCTATACAGGCTGTCCTTGACTTACAACGGTTCAAGTTACGACGAACTTCAGTTACGACATTTGTAAATTGACACCTGGGTTTCGAAATTCAGACATGGGTTTCAACTTTATGATGCTTGATGCTGGATACAGGTCTGTTAGTGGAAGGGGAGGGGGAAGGAAAGGGCCGTGGGGGGGCAGATGAGGGCACCTGCTGGAGCGGGGACTGGGGCTGGAACAGGAGGTGGGACAAACGCTGCCCAGCTGGGTCTGTGCCAGGCTCTAGGAGCAGGGGTTGTGGGTGGCAGGAGAACCTGCAGCTTGTCTGGCTGCTCCTCCGGCTGCCCCCGCTGAGCTAGGCAGGCAGTGCCAGGGCTGAGCCAGGCGGCTGCTGGAGAAGCCACGGCCTGTCCAGCAGCTCCTGCCGCTTGTCCAGGAGGGCGTGGGGTGGGGGAGGGATGTGTGACCTCCCTAGATCTGGTATATTTACAATACAAATAAATAAATATGTATAGACCAGTAATATAGCTACATTTATTTAGTTTGTGATTGAAAGAGTACTGTACACAATTCTGGGTTATTTTGGATGAAAATAGGGTATCAGGCCTTGGTTCAGGAACCAATCCCCAATTTATAACATTGTTTCCTATGGGAAAATTGGTTCCAAGTTGCAACATTTCAACTTTAAGACAGTTTTCAGGAACCAATTGTATCGTAAGTCTGAGGACTGCCTGTAGTGGGATAATTATATAGGTATACCTGTAATTATTCTGGAAAACTTCCCTGTGTAGACAAATCAGCTCATGAAAAACGTACTAAACTAGATGAAGTGTTTTCAGCCTAGTTGCAGCACAAGAAGGGGTACTTCTAAGTTGCAGTCCAAAAGTGTGACTGCAGATTGCATAGACTTAACCTAGTTAGTTTAAAGTTAGCTCAACTTGGGTGCAAGTAGCAGCATAGCTCTCAACAGGACACTGAAGTATGTACCCATGCAACTACTCAGTGCATAGCCCAAGTGTTTATCCAGTATCCTGAGCAGGTTCTACAATACATGCTGCTCTGGTCTACATTGCTAATAGCAGCTGAATTAGCTCAGTTATGTCTGCAGACTTTCGGACTGTGGCATAGACATCCTTTCTCTGACCACTGTAGTTGGCTTATCAGCCTTAATAAGCCCTTCCTGGTTAGGTTCCTGCTTTGTTCATAGATCTCTCAAGCTCTACTGTTTAATTTCCCTTGGAACCTCTGCCCCCCATGACTCCAGGGCAACTATTTCCTTCATTTCAAATCCATTTCTTCTGTTACCTGAACATGCAATGGAATTTGGGCTTCCTCTTTTCTCTAGTCTAGGTAATAGACTCTTGAGGATACAAAGACCTTTTTAACAGTGCCTTAATAGCCCTTTTTAAAGGCCTCCTGACCTAGCACCAATACTGCCTTTTATAGGCCCCTTTGCTTGCCTCCATCTAGTTTGACAACCCTATTCCTATGCCCAGGCCCATCTTGTCTTTGCCAGAAGACAAGAATTATGTTCAGGTCTCTGTCGCAACATAGTGCATTGCAAGTTTTCCCAATTCAGGAGGGAAAACCTTATTTCTGCCATCCCTCTAGTTCCTCTTTCATTCAGATACATGTAGAAGAGTGAAAAGGCTGTCAGTGGTTTCTGGAGGCCCTTTTAACTGGCTGCAGCAACTGTGGTTCTCTGTCTAGCAGGGGCTGAGAGTTGGACTTATGGTGAGGTGACACGCGTCTTCTTCAAGTTGTGGATCTAATTCGGAACCTCCCAAGTCTTTCAAAATAGTTTTTTAATTGGGTCCTGCGCCACATGCAAATGTCCCTATGTTGCTACTGACTGTATGCAACTCTTCCCCCCACACCCCTGCATTAAACAGTTGCTCGAGCAGCTGGACATGGCTTCAAAACAAATGCTTCTGGTCTGGAATTGCGAGTCTTTGAATGACCCAGGAGGAAGGAAGAAAAGGGAAAAATTATAGTGGAAGAGTGAAAACTGGAGTGCTGCTTCTAGGTCATGAGAAATGGGCACTGGGAAAATTAGATGGTTAACACATCCTGTGCGGGTGAGGTATATACATGTTTAAAGTTGCAAAACTAAATGGGGCACCGAGTCAACCCACAAGGAGACAAAAAAAAATCCTAATCTTGGGGAACCTTCATTTTTTTTAAACAGCAAATGTGTTATAATCTTGGATTCAGCATTTTTTCCACTGTTTGTCATCTTAAACTACAAAGTATTTTAGGTAGGGACTGTATTTACCTTTTGTCTGTTGAGTGCTTAACAGATGCGAGACCCAAGCACAAAGATGTTTTTGGTTCACATTTTAAAGTAGAACTACTAAGTGTGAATGGTGGAGTACTTAATGTACTTAATTGTGTAACAAGGCTAAGTTGTGGGACTGGGAAGATGCTAGATGGCTAGTCAAGACTTGCATTAATAGAGCTATTTGCATAGTTGCCTTCTCTACACATGTGTTACTGAAGGCTGCAAGTGACCTTTTTTTGACTGCTGAGACTTGGGGAGGGCACTAATGTTCTTTCCACATGCCACCAACCAGCTTTAAATCTTCCTCTCTGTATGGTGCTGCTTCATGGTGAGGAGCAGAAATTTGGTGAAAAATGCGACACCTTCATCTTTTTTTCTTCTCTCTGCCAAGAAAGCGTGTCCCCATGGTGATTGCAGTGGGGTTCATGTCATCATTTTACACATGTGACAGTAAGGAAAGAAGAGACCAGCCTGCTTGTTTCGATAATTTCTTCGTTAATTAATATTGCCAAAAGTACTCAAGGTTTTCAGGCATCACTCTTCTTCCAGTGCATTTGATGTGTCCAAAAGCGTGAGGGAAAGTAAAGCCAGTAAGATGCTAGGGAAGTGAAGGCAAAGAATGCTACAGAGATCCCTTTCCAAAAGAAAAGGCTCAAGAAAAGTATTACCCACATTTGTGGTTCTTGGATGATTGGGAACCTCAGGTACTGGGCAAGCTCTCTTTTGCTACAGTGGTGCCAGAATGAATTGGATCTGTTTTCTAATGCCCAATAATCCTTTGATCTAACTCTTTTGCTTAAGTAGATATTGCCACTTGAAATAAGAGGTGTGATGTGGGTGTATCTCCCTTTAGGGATAGGAGACCCAGTTTCTCATGTCAGGGTTTTACTGTTAACTTAAACGAGTGCAGAAGCCAGGCTTTAACAAGGTGCTTCAAATTTACCTTGCTGCTGAGACACTTTTTCAATTTTTTCTGTTTTGCAAGTTGATCTGGACTACTGCACCCAGTGGTGTAAAAGGCATGGGACTCCTTTCAGTCATTCCCCTCCAGAGGGTGGAAACAGCAATGCCCTAGATGGCAGAAAAAGGGGATGGGAAGGAGCAGCAACCACTGAAAAAACTGTCTTGCTAGTAAAACTAACACTGAGAAAAATTGTTCAGAACCAAAACTTAAGGAAAGGCAAGGCAACAATGCCTGTCAGGTAAGCAGAAGGAACTGATTAACTCCTAATTGACAGCAGAAGTAGTAATATGACAGTTGCTCTGGAAAGGAGTGTAACACTACAAATAGAATCAGGCTGTCATAGGAGGAATTAGCAGTAAGAAGGAGACACTCTCAAACAACAATTTGCTAATAAGGAATAAAGGGAGAGGAAAATACGGCTTTTTTTAAACAGTATGTTTTCAGTGACGAGTCAGTCTCTAATATGAGAGGGCTGCTGGCTTCCTGCAGAACATCTGTCCCTCTCATCTCGGAGTAATTCTATCTAACTGGGCTAGTTGCCAGTGTTGATTGTACGTCTCGTTCCTTCATTTTTTTTACAGCTAGAGTTTCCTTCCCCAGCTCCCTCCCCCTTCCTCTCTACACTCTGCTTGCACAGCTGTGTAGATTGATTCTGCTCTCACATTTTTTGGCTAAATTTCTGTGGGGGGAGGGGGTTGTGACTAGGAAGAGAAATGGAGGTAGGGTCAGGCTTTTGTTTGTTTGTTTGTTTTTAATTAAAATGATGTAGTTAGTGCCTAATCTTTCTCCTCTGCTACTTTGTGGAACGTGGAAGTGAATAAGAACCAAGCTGAGGATGTGCGTGTTTAGTGGCTGTGTTCCACTTGCCCTTCCCCATCGACGTGACTCATAGAAACAAACTTCTCTCTCAGACTCTTAAACAAAGCTTGTGTTTCCTCTGTCCCTTCTCATTCCAGTGCCAGTCTCTCTTTAGGTGAAGCAAAGAAGGGAAACCCACTAGGTACACATGTGAAGGGTTCATGAGCACAGTTAACAAATGACAAAAACCCTTTAATTGAGCTAGGAAGGGAGCAAGCTGGTGCCTGCAGCAGGCCTCCAGATGTGAGATTTCATTGTGCGTTAACTCTGCCCTTGGGATGCCTAGCCAGTTCACTCCGCTGACAGCTGGAAAGCTTTGCTCATGCATAACTCATTTAAAGGAAAAACCACTGCAGAAAGTAACTTTGGTACTTTGTTAGAAGACACTTCAGTCTTGGTAAATGTGAAATTCTTTCTTCTCTTAAATTAGTCTTTTGCAATGTCTTTCAGGCTCCAGCCTTTTGTTTCTCACCATTGTATTTCAGAGTTTGAGTGCTGGGGCAGCTAGGATGCTTGTTCTTCTCAGAGAAAAGTAAACTTACCTTCATTCCAGTTATCCATGTGATTCTAGACAATTAATTCAAGCAACTCAACTGTGTTTGTGACTACAGTTAAATTAATAGCTATCAGAGTGGTTACAGATGAAAGAGCTCAATAGAAATCCTGCTTTACTACCCAAGATTTATTTTTCTATTGAGGTTCCTTTGTTTAGGTGGCCTTTCACAAAGTTGTAGGGGGAGAGATGGACCTTTTAATCGGCAAATGTGACTAAAACCACAAAAACTGCCAGTGTGACTCAGGACCACTGTGGGAAGTGTCTCAATTTAGTTTTAAAAATTAAGTTCATAGTGTCTTTGGACCTGCCTCCTAATAAGCGTAGTGAGGGTGAAAAGCTTAACTGGTTCTGAGATTATGTCCAGTCATTTTACTCCAGGCATTCTGCGTTGCGGTTGCTTGCAATACGAGGAATCTGGATTCAGTGACCCTCAAGGTCCTTTCCAGTTCTGTGCTCCTAATTACATCTGCAGATATTTTGAGGAGAAGTAGGTTAGAAAATAAAGACAAGAGACTGCTGGTGGAAAAGTTGTGGTTCCTAAGGCAGCAGGAAGAAAAATGATTGAAATAGTTTTTCAGTCAGGGTAGATGGAGGGAAACAAGGGGAGTCTGGAAAGCAGCAGTGTCAAAAGAGCTAGGGATGAATGTGGATGGCAAATTAAACATGACACTGGAGTAATGATAAGATAGCAAAAACTGAAGATTTGGGAACCATACATGGATGTGTTATGATAGGCCTTGGGCTTGATAGTCTTGATGACGTTAGTGTGATTGTATTTGGACAATGCCTTTTAGACCTTGGCATCTGTAATACCTAAAAGAAAATGACTAATCTGAGGCAATTTCGAGGAGCCACAAAAAACAAGAGGTTGCTGGGGTTGGGTGTGTGTGTGTGTGTGTGTGTGTGTGTGTATGTATTTGTTTGGCAGGTGTTTGCGAAAAGGGGCCGATCAGAACAGTTTGTTTAAATAACTCTGAGCTTGAGGGTTTTCTCTCAGTTTCATATTATGGCTAATTATACCATTTTCAGTACTGTTTCAAGAATGGATAGTTGGCTGAAACTCTGGTTTTCGCTGTAGTTTTTGTAACAGCAGGACAAAGATGTCTTGTCAGCTCACGGAGACAGTCAGGTCAAAGGATGTGGTCATCATGGGTGACCTAAACTTTCCAGACATCTGCTGGGAAGAGGAGTCATCCAGGTCTGACTGCTCACATAGGACCTTCATCTAACCCAGGAGGTTCACAGCCCTACCAGGGGAGACGCCTTGTTGGATCTGGTCCTGGCCACAGGCAATGACCTGGTGAGGGGTTTGCGGGTGCTCGACCACCTGGACAACAGTGATCATCGACTGCTGGAATTCACCATCCAGCGCAAGGTGGTAAAGGCCTGCAGCAAGGCAGCAGCCCTGGACTTCAGGAGGGCAGATTTCAACGAAGTAAGGAGAATAGTCGGGGAGACGCTGAGGTCCCAAAGGGGTGTGGAGTTGGGTGTCCAAGAAGAGTGGTTGTTCCTTAAGGAGACGATCCTTCAAGCCCAAAAGGAGGTAATCCCAACACAGATCAAAGGGGCAAGAGGGCGCAAAAGCCCCCATTGCTCACCAAAAGCATACGGGAACATCTCCTAGCTAAGAAGGAGGTGTACACCCAATGGAAGAGAGGGGCCATCACCAGGGAAGACTATACCTCTGTTGCTTGACTTTAGGGGGGCAGTCAGGAAGGTCAAGGCAGAGATGGAACTGGGACTAGCTACCCAGACCAAGAACAACAAGAAGTCCTTTTTTAAATACATAGAGGGTAAAAAGAAGGTACCGGGTAATGTGGGGCCTCTGCAGGGCATGCTAGGAAATCTGGTCGTCGCACCAGACAGCAAAGCTAACCTATTTAGCAATTTCTTTGTCTCCATTTTTCTGAGCAGGGACCGGGTCATCCCCCCCCACTGGGGGAGGCGCACCCAGGCCTAGGGTCAGAGATGACCTAGTCAGGGAACTGCTGGAGGGACTGGATGTATTTAAATCAGCAGGTCCTGACTATCTCCACCCCAGAGTGCTGAGGGAATTAGCAGAGATCATTGCGGGACCCCTGGCACGGCTTTACAAGCACTCATGGTGCTCTGGTGTTGTGCCAGAGGACTGGAAAAGGACCAATGTGGTTCCCATTTTCAAAAAAAGGAGGAAGGAGGACCCAGGAAACTACAGGCCTGTTAGTATTACCTCGGTCCTGGGTAAGCTTTTTGAGAGAATTACCCTGGCGCATGTCCGCGAGGGGCCAGCAGGGAAGGTTATGCTTAGGGGCAACCAACTTGGGTTCATTTGAGGCAGGTCCTGTCAGACCAACCTGGTGGCCTTCTATGATCAGGTCACAAAATCCTTGGACGCAGGTGTCGTGGTGGACATAGTCTTTCTGGACTTTAGGAAGACCTTCGACACTGTCATTCACCCCATTGTCATTAAAAAAAACTAGGAGACTGTGGCATCGATACCTACACAGTCAGATGGGTCACTAATTGGCTGGAGGGCTGCACCCAGAGAGTGGTGGTGGACAGGTCAATTTCGAGCTGGAGGGATGTGGGCAGTGGGGTTCCGCAGGGCTCGGTCCTCAGGCCCACACTGTTCAACATCTTCATCAGCGACTTGGGCGCAGGGGGTAAAAAGCACCCTGTTCAAATTCACAGATGACACTAAGATGTGGGGAGAAGTGGGCACGCTAGAAGGGAGGAATAGGCTGCAATCGGACCTGGACAGGTTACAGAGGTGGGCAGATGAGAACAGGATGGGTTTCAGCACTGACAAGTGCAGGGTGCTGCACCTGGGGAGGAAGAACCAGCAGCAGACCTATAGGCTGGGGAACTCCCTTCTCATCAGTGCAGAGGCAAAAAAGGATCTTGGAGTCATTATTGATGCCAAAATGAACATGGGCTGACAGTGTAGGGATGCAGTCAGGAAGGCCAACTGTACCTTGTCATGCATCCACAGATGCATCTCAAGCAGGTCCAAGGAGGTGATCCTCCACCTCTGTGCAACACTGGTCAGGCCGCAGTTGGAGTACTGCATCCAGTTTTGGGCGCCGCACTTCAGGAGGGATGTGGACAACATGGAGAGGGTTCAGAGGAGGGCCACCCACATGATCAGGGGTCAGCACGGCAGGCCCTATGAGGAGAGGCTAAGGGACCTGAACCTGTTTAGCCTCCACAAGAGAAGGTTGAGGAGGGATCTAGTGGCTGTTTACAAACTAGTCAGGGGGGACCAGCAGGCATTGGGAGAGTCCCTGTTCCACCAAGCACTACCAGGAGTAACTAGAAATAACGGTCACAAGCTGGCAGAGGGTAGATTCAGGCTAAATATTAGGAGGCGCTACTTCACTGTCAGGGCGGCTAGGATCCGGAACCAGCTTCCAAGGGAAGTGGTGCTGGCTCCTACCCTGGGGTCTTTAAAAGGAGGCTGGATGAACACCTCGCTGGGGTCATTTGACCCTGGTACTCTTTCCTGCCGTGGCAGGGGGTCGGACTTGATGATCTGCTCAGGTCCCTTCTGACCCTGCCAACAATGAAACTATGTACTTTTAGTCTTTTGAGTTGGAATACTAATACCCATGTCCCCCACACAATGTTTTGTCATTGTTCATAAAGAGGTTTTTGAACACCCATGACTATTTACCTTATTTTTGATTGTCTTTAGTGTGGGGGAAGGGGAATAATTTTTTTCCTCTTTCATACTTGGAACACTAGGAGGAGCACCTGGAGGAAGGGAAAATGGGGAAATAAATAGCAATGAATATAAACTAGAAATTTATAAAGTGGAGAAATTTCCTGAAAAGTAGATATAGGGTTCAGTAGATGAAGAATACAGTTAATCCCAGTCAACATTTTCCATAAAACCATAAGTCTTGTCAATCAAAAATGACTTAATTATTTGAGATTGCAAGTTTTTGTTAACCATAGGGAGATAATTTTATATGGCATTTGACTTGGTACAGCATCATGCTGTACCAAAATAATCTGTATTATGTAATACCCATAAGACATATTTAGATGAAAATGAGATCTTGCCAACTAACACATCTCAAAGAGTAGCAGTCAGTGAAGAATTGGTATAAAATAATAGAATTGTAGAAAATTAGGGTTGGAAGGGACCTCAGGAGGTCCTTTAGTCCAACCCCCTGCTCAAAGAAGGACTAGTTCTAACTATATAATCCCTGCCAAGGCTTTGTCTAGCTGGGTCTTAAAAACCTCCAAGGATGGAGTAGACGGCTGTCTCTCACTTGGCTCTGCCATCAAGGTCTAGTGCTCTGATCTGTTGAGTGCCAGTCCTTGCAGCCTGACAGCTCGGCCTTGCTGGCTCATATTAGCAGGGCACGTCCTCAGTCTCACCCGCCATTTCTTGATCTTTATAGTAAGAGGGGAGGATCCTTGATGGTCTACTCCTGCCCTCACAAGTGCCTCAGGTTGTTGTTTTCTCAGGGCTCCACCTCCCCTTGCACCCTGTTCTTACACCAACCAGATCTTATGGTCTTGCCACGTTATGTGCTGTCGGATGATGGAATGACACCATCCTCACAACTGGTCAATTAGTCGGGCTCCAGCCCTGGTAAATAATCCTGATAGGTTAATAACAGTCTCTCCCTGCCCTGTCATGGCAGTCTCTAGGGGTTTGGTGTGTCAAACTGACTGTCTGTTCCTCACTAAATATCTGACAGCCCTTTAATCCCAGTTCTCTGGGCTCTTATGACTACGCCCATCAGGGCTAGTCAGCCAAGTCCTTAATTTTTCCTCATTCAGTGCTGCTAACCCTCAACATGACTATGGGGCTCAGTACCCGTTTCCAGAACGGACTCACGGTCCATCTCTCTCACTGCCCCAGAAAAGCAAACGACATCTCTTGGTGCCTCTGTGTCGTGTTGTCATCTCCTCCATGGCGTGGTCCTGGTCCCTCCCTCCTGAGGCTCCTCCAAGCCTCAAATCAGGCAAGCAGGCTCTGCTATGCTCCCTTCACCCCTGCCTGGTCAGTCTTTGCTCTGGGTCAATGTTCTCACAGCTGTGATTCTGGGCCTCTGCTCTCTCTCTTCAACTGGTGCAGGGCATGTCTTTATGCACGCTGGCCAACCCGGATCTGGCATGAGCTTGTAAAGTGGGGTGGCCACAGCCTGGAGGTCTCCAGCCTGTGCCATCAGTATCTTCCCTGGCAAGTCCCTGCTCCCCGGGAAATCAGCCACCTTGATGTCCCACTCCTGGGGACCAGTGAGGGTTCTTTTGGGCGTCCCGTTACCCCGATGTGGGTCATCATCAGGGTATTCCCCACTACAACAGATGGAGATTCCACAACCTCTCTGGGTAACCTGTTTCAGGATTTTATTACCCATGAGGAAATGAGGGTGTTTCTGGTGGGTTTCCATATGACTTAGTACAAAACCCAACATTCCACCAAAATTTTTATCCAGGATCTGAAAGTAATGTAAAACTGCTGCTGGTAAAACTTGCAGCTGATGCAAGGGCTAGCAGAGTGGTTAACATGGAAGAGAACTGGGCAGTCATACAAAAGCAACCTGGATTACTTGGTAAACTAGGTTTATACAAATATAATTCAGCCTTATGCAGAATTATGTGCATAAAGGCCAAGAATGCAAGATGTGCTTACAAAATGGGGGATTGGGTCCTGGAAAGCTGTCTCTCTGAAAAGGATCTATGGGTTAGATGGGACAAGCAACTAATCATATACCCCAACGTAGTACTGTAGGAGAAAGAGCTAATCTGTTTCTTGGCTATATAAATGGAAAGCCATGAGTAGGAGTTGAGGTGATTTTTATGTTCATTGGTGAAACTGATTCTGAAATTATCTGCAGTTTTGGTATCTATTTTAAAAAGGGATGTTGACAAAGGGGGACTATAGAAAGGGCCACACAACCATTTTGAAGACTGAAGAAAACTGTTTTGTTAAAGCTCAGTCTGTTTAATTAAGCTGCCTCAGTCTTTTTGATAAGCTAATGCAGGGGTTGTCAACCAAGGGTATGCATACCCCTGGGGATACTTGGGAAGGCCCCAGGTGGTATGTAGCAGTGGCGCAGATAAGCAGTGGCACTTCTAGTTTTGCTGCTGGCACTTCTGGCTTCACCATGGGAGACACCCCCCACCCTGCCTTGTCCAACGGCTGCCGGGGGACTCTGTGCTTATCGACCAGCTGCTGGGGGTACACCAACCAAAACAGGTTAAAAACCCCTGGGTTAAAGCAAAAGTACATTTATGAGGATATAACACTTGCTATGCAAGGTCTGTTCAGATAACACAGTGATTCTCAACCAGGGTGTCATGGCACTCTGAGGTACTATGAGATCCTTTCACGGGTGTTATGCAATATTGGCATATTTAGGTGTGCAAACACATAGACAAGATTCACAAAATTATTTTAAATAGAATTTTAAATTTCAAATAGGATTACATAATGTTAAAAAAATTCTGACCTGTTCTGATCTTTCTGAGTTCTTTGCAACAGAAAAATCACTCTTTTTCCTGTAGTCAAAAAATGAATGAAAACTGAAATCTGCCATTTCCTGAAGGGCGTCCTTAGTCTAAAAAAGGTTGAGAACCAATGATCTAGCAGAAAAAGGCATAGTAAGGACAAGGAGCTAGAAAGTTAAGCCAGATCAAATGGGAAATTAGGTATGATTTCTTAGTGGTGGGGGTGTTTTAGGATGACTGGAGCAAAATGCCCAAGGAAATAGTGGATTTTTTATCCCTTGATATTTGCACATGAAGACAGGTGGACTTCCTGGAAGATGGTCACTGGACTGGGCCCAGTGCAGGTTAGCTGTGTGATGACTGACTTCTGTGACATACAGGAGGTCAGACTCTGATTTCATGGTTCCTTCTGGCCTTAAGCTCTGCACCTACTTCTGCTCCTGGTGATTCCTTAGCTGATCCATTGAAGCCACAATGTGAAAATAACCAGGGCCCTGATACAACAAAGCTCCTCTACTCCTATCCATAATCAGAAAGAATGTCTTATATTTGGAAACTTATCTAACTTTATTCCAACTATATGGTCCATTAAAAAAAGATACCCTAAGAAATTGTTGCTTCTTGCATAATTTCTGGACTGTCATGGCTACAACATTGCTCTTACACTACTGTAACATGGAAGATACTAAAATCTGCTGCTTACAATGGAAAATCCTCAACCTGGGGGGGGGGAAGGAAAAGCCAGACTACCGAGTGAAGTCTTCTTAAGCCTGTGTAAGAAACTTAATATCATCCCAAAGGGATTCATCTGCAGTCCTTTAGCTAATGCACACAACTCCATATATGCAAGACGGCTACACAAGAGAACTTCCAGGAAATTGAGAAACCATTTTCTTCACTTAACCTACTCCAAACAAGATCAGCTGAGACAAGAGATGCTCACTTTTTAGGCTACTAAACTAAGAGACATTAACTTGGAGACGTACCTGGCTATTATGCACCAGACCCAAATGTACTACCAAAACTACCTGATGACAGCCATCCAACATAAGAAAAAGTGGAATCAGCTATCACAAGAGCCACCTTACAAGCAGCACTGGAGGGAATCAAAAGAGTAGCACTCGAAACACAAACATCATCAACTTATTGCAACACATGCTATCCTAATTTGAAATATCTGTACTCTCCAAAGGCTTACATTTGTGCCCAGAGAAAAAACCTGACAAGATACTAACATGTGGAGAATTAGAAGAATTATTTCACAGACTTTGTCTGAAAGAACACTTCCACAACCAGGACACTACTGCCCCTAAGAACCATCCTGCTGCAACTGAGAAAAACTAGCAATAATAAAACATGGGACTGGACACCTCCCCAGTGAACATAACCACACATTGGACTACTTCCATTGATTGTTTCAAGAGGAAAGTCACCAGTGAAATTTTTAATAAAAGCCAGGACCACAACAATCTCTCTCCCTCAGAGAGAAAAGCCATACAGTCCGTAAGATTCAACAACAAAATAATAATCAAACCAATGGAAAAAGATGGAGCTACAGTCATCCTCTACAGTCAGAACTATATCAATGAAGCTGACCAACAACTCTGACACAAAATACTATAAAGAACTTGGGGAGGACCCCATACCAGGATTCACTCTGGAACTGGAAAATATAATCAAATCCCTTCTGTACCAACTTCAGGAAAAACTACTTCCACTGATCCACAAGTCTCCCACCCCAGGAACTTTCTATATGCTCCTTAAGATCCACAAACAAGCCAAGCCTTGCAGACCCATCATATCCAACTGTGGTACCTTCACTGAACATCTGTTAGGATTCATAGAAAATATCCTGAGATCACTTGTCACTCAGAGCAAGTTTCCTACAAGATGCTACATATTTCCTCACCAGAGTACAGAACCTCAGCAGAATATAGAACACATCCTTGAAAAGGCCATACTTGCCGTCATGGATGTCACATAGCCTGTACACTAACATCCCACACTATAAAGGCAGAGCTGCCTGCCTGAAATACCTTCAAGAATATGGAATAGACTCGGATTTGCAACACGTTGCACAAATTATGCACTTCCTCCTCACCCACAACTTTCTTTTTCAACAACTATCACTTCTTGCAAACCATCAGCATAGCTGTAGGCACCAAGATGACCCCCTCTTTTCCCCGCCTCCCCCACCACGTGCCAGCCACTTAGAAGAAAAAACATCTAAAAAATTCACCATCAAACCTGTGCTATACCTGCATCACATAGACAATATTTTCATTATCTAGACTAAACATCTGAACTCTCTCATCTATTCCCACTACAGGTTTAATACCAATCATCCCTCAATTAAACTTTCTCTGGAATACTCCTACACTAGCATCAATTTTCTAGACATCACTGTCCACATCTGGGATGGCACTCTACAGACTGCTATGTATATGGAAAACCCACAGACTCCCATACACATATCCACAAGACCATCAATCATCCCAAGCACACCAAAAAAAAAAGTTGCTATCTACAGCCAGGCTGTCAGCTATAACTACATCTGCTTGGAAGAGGCCATCCACAATGCCCACCCAACCAGCCTAAAATCTGCTTTTATACAACAAGGACACTCCAGTGGAAAAAGACTACACATTTGAAAGAGATGTCTGCTAAATACACAATAATGGCGTGCTACAATACAAAAAGAAAACCCCTGTGACTGCACCCCCCTGGTGATCGCCTACCACCCCACACTGGAACCAATAAGAAGAATTGCCAGACTACAACCCATAATAGACAAAGATCAAACCTTGAGAGGACTATTCCCAGCCTTGCTCTACTCATCAGAAGTAAACTCTCCGTTTCCTGGAAGACATCAAGTGGAACATAGCTTTGTTTTGGCAATGAATGCTTAACCTGTCCACACATCTCCAATGTCACTACTATAACCCCCACCCCCACCAAAAGAACCAAACCAACAACCTCCCCCCCCCCCCCCCCCAATCAGAATCCATGGTTCCTACACATACCTTTCCCAAACTGGTATACCTGATCCAATGCATCAGATGTCTCATGGCAACTACATGGGTGAAACTAAACTGCAACTATGCAAGAGAATGAACTCTCACAAAAATATAAAGGATGGAGATAAATACTCACCTTTAGGAGCACATTTCTTACAGAACAACCACTCTGCCTCTGACCTCACTACCCTTGTGTTTACGGGAAATCTATCTGACATCTTTAAAAGGCAAATTTGGGAACAAAAATTCATAAGCTGGCTGGACACCAAGGACTAAACACTGATATTGGATTTGTGGCCCATTTTATAACTTATCCAACTCTGGAATACTTCCTACACAAAGGAAGGTGAGACTGGCCACTCCCCATTTTCCCTTTTGATAGTCTTTGATCTCCCAGTATTCAAGTTGTCTTTTGCTAAATGTGTGCTACATCTGAGAATTTCTCTCAGGCCCTCCCTTATGCTGTGCCTAGCTTCCTATAATCAGAGACCTGAGGAAGCATGTCTTACTTTCGAAAGCTTGTCCAACTTTATCCCAAGTACATAGCTGGGCCTATAAAAGATATCACGCTCAAAAATCCTTGCCTCTTGCATAGTCAGGAAAGGATTTAACATGTTTCTTAGACTACAGTGATCTCAAAGGGACTGAAGCAGGTGCTTAGCTGCTTTACTGAACTGGAACCTAGGATATCTACTACAGGCAATTCTTGACTGCAACTCAAAACACTGTAAATGTTTTGCACTTAGGACATTTATAAATTGACGCCCTGTTTCAATTTTATGATGTCAGTTTCGACTTTACAATGCTTGATCCGATGCACCACCACACCAGTGAACAAGTTCGCTGTGTCACTCATCTCCCTGGAGAACATCTGCCCAAACTTCTTCGACATTTTCTTTAAGAAAGCAGACAAGACTCCAGAAAAACCTGCAGCCAAGACTCCTGAGACGACTCCAGCCAAGAATCCTTCAAAAAGTCCAACCAGAAGCCTTTCAAAAAGTCCAGCAAAGTCACCTCAAAGAAGTCCTTCCAAATCAATGATTACTCTTTACAATATAAATGCATTAACATAGCTTTATCACTCATCTATAATTGATCGAGTACAACATTCTGGGGTATTTTTGGTGAAAATAGGGTATCGGGCCTTGGTTCAGGAACCCCATTTATAACATTGTTTCTTATGAGAAAATTGGTCCCGAGTTACAACGTTTTGATTTAAGACGTGGTTTTCAGGAACCAATTGTGTCATAAATCCAAGGACTGCCTATACTTCAATCCAGCATCCCTGCTCTTGGCACCTCTGGCCATATGCATGGCAGAATGTGGTGATAAGAGCAGGAGGAGATGCAAGCAGAAAAGAACTTCCATAGAGGTAATAAGACTGCCAGCAGAAAGGGAGTTGCCCTGGGATCAGAGTTCAGGGCCCTGCTTAGTACTGCATTCACTCTGCAATCTGGGAGAAATGTCAGAACAACACGCTGAGTGCCAAGGGGATAGGTACTTGCTAGCAGCTGAGAGCAGCATCTACGCTTTCCAGAGAGCGCAGCAGCCAGAGAGATGTTCATGGATATGTCAAGGAGGAGCAGAAGAGGATGGCGGGCAAACTTGAAGATCAGAGTGATTTAAAAATCGGAGACAAAATAGTAGTAGGGAGGGGTGCAAAAGGAGAGACAAGTGACAAACTTCACTTTTAGAATAGAGGGGAAACAGTTGATTGCATTAAGAACCAGAGCAAAACACACAGCAACAATGAAATTGAGTTACCTTCCATGCCTCCAAGTTTACAGTGGGAGATTCTTCTCTTTGCTCACCTCCCAAGCAATACTGAAACCTTGAGATTTTGTTCTGCCACTTTTTAACACTGCAGACAGACAGACGAATTACAGTGAGTTAAAAGGAGTCTTAGGCATACTATGCATTCACTGCGTGTACACACTTATCCTGTAGTAAATGCAAATTAAACTGTGATAGCCCCATTTCACTGTGGGATAAACTTCCCAGTCCAGCTGGGGGGGGGGGGGGGAAGAGTGGGTACATGGCAAATTAGCACAAGTTGGTTCCCTGTGCCATTTTAACTCTGGAATTGGTCAATGTGTCCATACCTTAAGGCAAGTTGTTCAGACAGCTACTGTTTGTAGCTACTGCTGTTCTGCCTCTTATTCGGTAAGAAAGCTGCATGTCCTGCATAGTCCTGCTGTTCTTGCCTTACTCCCTTTTTTTTTTTTTTTCTCCCTCTTTTTTTTAAATTCTTGGATTCAAACTCTCTGTAGTTCGTGTGGCACCTGATCTTTGTGCCAAAGTCTGACTGGCATGAGAGAGGGAAAAGAGAAGTGAGCTCTGGAAGTGGGAGCAATCGAACAATGGCATTCAGAGAGGATGGGTTATTCGTATTCCATGGTAGCTCTTTCAGGCCTGTGCTTGTCTGTCTGAGAGCATGAAGACTACTTTAAGGCTTAAGATCCCTTGCATTGCTATAGGGCAGGAGTTGGGATGGGGAGGGGCTGAATCAGCTCTGCCTGAGCCCTTTTTCAATTCTCTGTTTTAACACCCTATATTTTTCATATGAAGAGGGTGCTATTTGAGATATCAGTGCCAGCTTTGTTGATGGAGCTTGTAAGTGGCTGATGCCATTTTATGTCTCGGGGCTCATTACCACTTCTTGGGTTTAAAGGAGATGGAGAGTAATTTTTTCCGCTATTCTGTGCAAAGCATTTTCTGAATCTGGCCCCCAAATATTCCCTTTCTGCTTGTCTGGATTTCACCTCTCCCCACTAAGCAACTTCAACAAATAACCAAGTGGCCAATTAAAGTATCTCCCTTATCTGTGGGTCCTGTAATAGAAAAGGAAGGATTTAATTTTGTCTTTGAGGGGTCCTAAAGCTCTACCAGCTGTACAAAAACAGATAAGCACGATGGAAAGAAATCTCTCCCTCTCTCTCCCCACGCCTTTGGGAAACTTGCTGTTGACAAAGAGGGCTTTTTTTCTAAGCATTGCACTTAATCCAGGATAGATGAGTAAAATCACTTTCAGATCCCTTTTGAGCATCTTGAATATGCTATTTTCAGAAAGTATATCCAGCCTCTCTTAAGCATAGCTCCCCTTACGCTGAGTGGGCTATAGTTTGACTATGCACAACATGCCAGCACATCAAAGATGGAGGTATAGGAGCTCCTGTCTCCTCACCTTTGCCTACCACCCCATGCCACATGGAAAATGAATAGTTTATAGACCGCTGATTCCCAATTTTCCTTTTTTGGTAAACCCACTTCCAGTCAGCTCAGAACCCACCCTATAAGTATAGTGACCCCAAGTTTGTGAATTGCTGTGCAAATAATGGAAATAGAGACAGGCTTTAATGAATGGGTTGGGGCTCAAGTTGCTTTAATTTGTGGCACACTGCAGCACAATTGTGGGTGGTATGCAGCAGGCATCTGAAAAGCATCCTCATCCATAATTTAATTTGTCACACAGAAGCGTCTAAGAAATTCAAAACCTTGAACAAATTTTTTGTTGTCGTGATAAGTACGCTACTACTGCTGTTTCCAGCTTGCAGATTGGGGATTGGGGCATGGAGCAGCTACGTAACTTGTCTCTAGTCACCTAAAAAGTCTGTGGTGGAGTAGGGAGTTTGGACCCCGGAGACTTGGGGTTTTAGGCTCGTCTCTTAGCCAACAGATGGTCCTTCCTATCAAGGCTCCTACTGTGGCTATTAAAATTGTAGAAATGGGGAATCGGTGTAAACAAATCGAAGGAAAAATATTTTTGACTAGTGATTTTTTTTTTGTTTTTTTTTTGAATGCCTGAATTTTTGGATGGATGTCCAAATGGAATCTCTTAAAAAGGGTCCCAGCTCTCAAACTGCATCTAGAAGAGGGTCAGTTATCTGAACTAAGTAGGACCAACCCCTATTTATATATTTAAACTGTTCAATTAAAGAAACTTGTATGAAATGCTCATTTCAGACATGTGTATATAACATAGATGCAAACTTTTTCAGCTTGTTGACTTCTTTTATTTTTTCCCTCAGTCATTCAAACCATTCTCTTTTATTCACCATTGCTATCATGCAGGTTGGTAGCATCTCCTGCGTTCAGGCAACTGAATGATTTGGACAATTGGTGTTCTGATAATTGAATTTATTGTAGCTTTTTAAGACACTTCCATAAGGATGCCCCACAAATAAAGTTCCCCAACACCATTACTCCTTCAAAAAATCAGGACAAACTTGCGTACCTAATTAAGAACTTACGAGCTGAATGTCTCATAACCAGTCTTGCAAATTTTGACTTCATAGACTAAACTGGCTGAGTTTAGTCTAGCACTGGTGGCACAATGTGTGTCAAAGCTCAGGGAGATAAACAGAGAGGAGTGAAACAGATGTCTGATAGGATGTGAGACCAACATAGCTGTGAATCATCCTAGGTAGAAAAAAGGGTACAGAAGTCTGGGAGCTATACTTAGAGAAGCTTCCTGTGGGATATATGGACATGAACACTGTACAAAAGGAGACATAAAAGTATGAAATCTGGGAGTGGTTTCAAGAGATCAGCAGACTCTGAAGGGGAAGAGATTTGAAGATGTTCAATAATCTGTAGCTGGTCTGGTGCTGGGGCAGCAAAGTTGACCCCCAGAGGATGCCTGGATCCTCCCTTTTCACCCCTTCTGTCCTCTGAGGGTCCTACCCTGTCGTGTCACCTGCTACGCTTTGCTGTTACAATTGGACAAAAAGGTTGTTGCTAGAGGGCAGGTGGGCTTTGCTTCAGGTCTGGGCTAAGGTCCCCCTGCACCAGGTCGCGTCTGTCTGACACTACAGTCCTTCATCTGACAGCATAGCTCACCCCAGCATTCACCTGAAGGGTTTAGGGGTGGGGTGTCCGTGGCACCCTTCCTGGTGACTGTCTCCTCCTCTACAGCCACAATCTGGTCTTTTGGTTAAATTTCAGCACAAATTAACAAACATGAGCATCTGTTCTCAAACATTTTTTTTTCCCCCAGCACTGGGTCAACACCATACCATGGCACTGAGCTACAATACAAGCCCCACAAATAGTTATCTTCTGGTGTCCAGTGGTGCAGGGGCTTCCTTGTCCTTCCCTTTTTGGCCAGTCAGGTCTCCACTCCTTGCAGCCTGCTGGGCCAGCCCCTGCCTTGCCTCAGGCCATGGATTATATTCCTCTGACCTACTACTTCTGCCCCAGGCCTGTCGGTCACGGGCCATACTGTGCTATTTCCATGAGTCTCATCAATGGGGAAGGGCCCCCTGCCCCCTATTAGTTTCTTCAGGGGGGTGGAGCTGGCCAGCTGCTCCCTGGTTCCCTCTCTCCTTCAGTGATGGTATAGGGTCCCCATTACATAATCATACAAGAAGTCTGAAGAAAAGCACAGTTCTTGATCACTTTGTATCTGGCACAGTTACAGTTAGCATTTTGTAAGCCCATGGATGCATTTCTTGGCTGGTGTAGTAACATACCTTGGGTTTAGTTATAGCTAGAGGTGTTGACTCTAAAACTAGACTTTTTCAAACTGGCACTGATTTATCTCTCCAGTTTTTTATTTTTTTTTTTAAGGGAGAACCTGTCAACCCCCAGTCATCGCACTAAGCAGTTGTACTAGGTGTTGCTGCTATGCAGAGAAACAACCCTGCTTTCAGCCCTCTGTAAACATAAGGACCACATTGCCCCATTTTTACCAGTGCACACGGCCATTTGGTTCTCTGAGTGCTCTGCAAGCTAGAATCACTTTTTACTTTCTCTTCTTGAGGGAGAGGGCATGTAATTGCATCACTTGCCCAAGTATATTCTTGGAAACTGCCTGCAAAACACTCTGGTTCCAGTTAGTGATGCAATTGTTTGGGGAGCCAGAGCCAAGCCAAACAGGAGTGTTCTCTTGCCTTGGGGTGGCTAAGGGGGCCCCTCTGCACAATAATCTTATAAGCCAAGTAGAAGCATAAAATTTATATTTGCCATCTAAATGTAACTCCTTAGAGCCATTATTAATCACTATTATTTGTTATAATCTGAAAATGAATAGCCTTTTTTCTTTTGATGGTGGTGTGCATGTAGGGAAAAAAAAATCACCCACCTGTGTTTGTAAGGGAACGCAGAGATAAACTACCCTGTGAAATGAAGTTGGGCCCCCTTCCATTCCCTTTCCTTGCTGCTGCTAAAATGCAGTGTCTGAAGTTGGTGACTAGATTTTGTTCAGAAGTGTCCAAGTATAACCACTCCAGTGAGTGAATGAAGCTATTGCATTTAAAAGCTGGGAGGAGGGAAAGGGAAAAGTGGGGGATGCGGACTCTGATAAGATGTCTTGCTGGGCATTCCTAGCAGGCTCAGGGATGGTGTAAAAATATGTTGATATACCTCCTGGCTCTGTGCTGAATTGTCTCACTTATGTGGCCTGTTCCGATGAAGTCAATGGAACTAGTTGTATGAGTAAGGTGAGCAAAACTTGGTCTCTTGAGACAGAATATTACTGTGATACTTTATTGGCCCAAAGAGAAAGTCCTCACAGCCAGAGAGGACTGCCAGTAACCGACTAGGGAGGCTGTTTAAATGTGTGTCCGTGTTGCCCAGAACTGGGTAGGAGACTCCTGATGTGAGTTAAGTGGCCAAGGCAATAAATACATCAGAAGGAAAAAATGATGGCCCAGAAAATTCAGGCCTGACTTTCTCATACAGACCTTGAAAAAATAGCTGAAATTATCCACAGGTTTCTGTGATGCCTGATAAATAACAATGCACATTTTTTTGTTCAGCATCTTATAGCATCATCAGTCCACCTCATCCAGGGTCCCTGGCTTTTGGGGACACTGTGATTTCAGTGTGGCACAGGGTCAACTTTTTTTTTTTTTAATGTAATATGACATTTCTTTTCCTGTTTTTAAAGTGTATGTGTAACCTGATTCATCGGTACCCACAAAAATGTATAACAGCTAATAGCAGAGATTTAATTAGGGACACACCTCACATTTTTCTATCCTTTGGTTACAGGAAAACTTTTTGGAGGAATAAAATAAAGAAGTCCATAAGCTATTAGCTTATAGGAGAGAAAATTAGCATGGATAACTGATTAAACAAAGATTCAGGGGAAGGCTAACATGGCTATTTAGGAGGAAATGGTAATGATGGGGTTAAATGACTAGAATCTCACTTTCTGCAGAGGTTGTTGGAACCAAAAAGTGAGTCCAGAGGTGCATCTCAGGTAGACTCTTAGGTGGTTAGATGTTTGGAGTTACAACTGTGATTCCATAGTAAAACTTAAAGCTTGCTATGAAACAGACATCTGTATAATGTATTTTTGGTAAAGTCCCTTGCAACTGCATGAGGCTTGCCAAGGAAAAGTAAAATATGTATTGGTGCCACTCTGGAAAACGCGAGTAACCAGTCTGACTGCTAGAAGGCCACCATATGTGGGTTTTGTTTGGTCAGAAATTAGCTGATAAAATTTAATTCAAGTTGGCTCAGGCAGCTATACTAGTTTAAGAATCTGTTTGGTGAAGAGGGAAAGAGAGAGGATTAGGTATCAAAGCAAAGTAAATGGTTTTCTCTATCCTTGTTTAAAAGTGATATGAACAAGAGGACATCCAAAATAGTGTATTTTCCTAGGGTGAAGGATGGAATGCATCTGACCATCATTTGTAAGCTTGCGGTGTCCAGTTTTGGACCCATGGGGAAAAGCTGAGAAAATGGAAGTTTTTAATTTAACCCAGAAAATGGGTGGAACCCTCCAGCCTGAGGCAGAAAAAGAGCTAACTTTTAACATTTTGTTGGTCCCATTAAATGAAAATTAATGTGAACAAAGACGGAAGGGGCAGCGTGTAACTTTCTGGAATATTTCCTTACATGCAACATCTTTTTTATTTTGTTTTGTTTTTAAAAAGGGTAATTTAATTAAATAAAACCTAACCTTTTTCTGAGATGTATAGCCTCTGTCTTAATAGGAATCTCAAGCCAGTTTCAAAATTATGGTGAATTTACTGAAGTGAAGATGTGTTCTATGTCAGTTCAGATCTGCATTGTTCATCAGTGTTTCTCAGGCTCTGTGTTGCTTATTGAAATTTTTTTAGCTTGAGACAGATGTCTTTGTTTCAGGAGCAGAAACATATTTTATGAACTGATTAAACTCCATCTCAAAAATAGCATGGTCATCTGTTCCCGTTACTCCACTTAGGAGGCTATTTTAGAATCCCACTGTTCTGGTAGTAAAAATCTTCTAATTATGTTTAACAAGTAAACTGCCTAGGGGAAGTGGCTGCAAACGAGTTAAACTCAAATCAGTCTTTTCTGGGAATGCAGGAAGTGGTATCTTTGCTCTTCCACTCTTGCTATTTCACTCTTACTACTCTTTTCAGTTAGGGAGGAAGGAGTCTGGTCCTGGGAGCTGTGGATTTTTTAGTTCTAGTTTTACCTCTGACTAGTTTGTGAGCCATTTAACTTCTTCTCATTTTCCAAATCTGGAAAATCAGAATAATACCTGATATGCCTCATAGGTGTGTAGAGAATTAATTATTGAAGATGGAAAGAGTATAGTACTGGTAGACTAGATCTGGTACTATGGTGGGTGGTAGAGCTTTTGTTTTTCTTGAATGAAGAAAAAACAATGCAAATTAAATTCAACAGAGACCCGTGCATGGCCTTGCACATGCCAGGATGCATTAATTGTTGTAACTATGCATAATTAATAGGGCAAGCAAAGGAAGCAGGATTATTTACCATGCGTTTCCTACAATAGCACTTGCTGCCATAGATACCAAGCTATTGTAACTGCAATTAGAGGAAGTGCCCCAATGGGATTATTTCCCTCTGATAATTCCTGGCACCATTTTTAGGTGGAAGACTACTTTTCATCTGTTCATTTAGCACATGGGTGGTCAACCTGTGGCACATGTACCACATGACATGGGTAGCCTGTATGTAAGCATGCTACAGATTGGGGAGTGTCCAGGCAGATAGGACAGGGAGCAGAAAACAGTGCTGCCAAACAAGTAGGGAGCAATGGGTTGGAAGCAGAAAGCAGAGCAGGAGACCCGGGAAGGAGCCAAAGCAGCGAACAGAAAGCAAAGCAGCTGATTTGGGTAGGGGAAGGAGATGGAAGTGGCACTTAGGGAGGGTGTGGGGATAATTTGTGGTGTGCCTGCCAAAATGATTGGCCTCCAGTAATTTAGCAGATATTGTCACCTACTAGTTGGCATACTTGGTAGAAGCTGAAGGCTGCATGGACAAAGGGACTAAACTCCCCCTCTGCTCCTAGAGAGGATCTCTTCTGTTCAGACAGCCAGTGCAGAATGACCTTGCGCAGGTAGCACCAGTGCATTTGTCTGAGATGTAGGAATGAAGCTTTGATCTTTGATCCTTCCCATCCAGCACTTGAAACATGCTTTGCCCATCTCAGCTGGCATGCGTCTGTTTGCAGCGCTTTCCCTGGAACAGACTTTCCCTGTATATTTCACAGGAAGTGTATCTCATGAAAAAGCCTGGAGGGCTGTTAATGCTGAAGCAGGCTCCCTGAAGGAGGCTATTCATAAACAATCCAGTTTTGGTTTAATTTAAAACCAGCAAAAAGACATTTTTGGAGGTGTGTGGAAGGAAGGGAAGCTTCAGTTTCCATTACGAAGCTGGAATTTGTTTGTTTGTTTGTTTGGGGGGTTTTTTGGTTGTTTGTTTTTTTGGGGGGAGCGGGGGGGGGGGGGGGGGGTTAAGTAAACCCAAAGCTGCAGAAGAACAGTTGAAAGGAAGTGATGAAACTGTTACAGCTACATCACTTGGTTTCTTAAGTAGGTTGTGATCTGATCCAGTGCAGGGGCTGTCCCTCCGAGGGAAGGCAAGACATTTTAACAAAGGCTGTATCTATACTAGGGAATCTTACTCAGAAATTCCCACCAGTGCAACAGCGTAGGCCATCAAATAGCATAATTTAGGAATTCTTTGGCCCAACTTTGTAGTGAAGACCCAGAACCATAGATAGCTGGGCATGCCTTTATGGGCCCCTCTGAGTAGACTGTTTGAAACAGCTAAGGAAAGGTCTTTGGAATGAGAGCACTAGTCTAGGTATGAGAAGTGTTGTGTTATAACCCTATTTCATAGCTAAAGTTTAGTGTAATGGCTCTAAACTTAGTTTTGTTTTGATATGTGTTTTTTAGTTCTATTTACTGTAGGTTTGGGTTTTTTTTAATTAATTATGGAGCCTGATTCATTCGCTTTGCTTTGATTCTGCCCAGGGCTTGGCAGTCACCAGGATGTGCTCTCACCCATTGCAGTTGGTCAGTACTTGCCTTCTTGAGCTCCCAAAGAGAAATTGCCAAAGTATTTTTCATAACTTGGCAGAGGTTCGCTGTTTATTATAGCCCCTTGGAATTTTAAATTGGAAAACTGTTTATTTTCCCTGTGCTTGTTCCTTCAGGCCTTTTTCTTGGCAGGCTTGTGAGCATTGCATCCCTCGTTTTTGTAGCTGTAATGCATCACCTTAAATCAATTGTAGAAGTGTTCCATGGATTTTGCCAACAATTTTAAATTAAAGATGGCAAGGTGAGGTTGTATTTTTTTTTTTTGGGGGGGGGGGGGGGGAATGGAAAAAGGGCATCGCCTACCTTGATGATATAGTGCCTCTTTACAGCCCACAGCATTGAAGTTGGACTCGAGCTCTAGACCAGGGGTTGGCAACCTTTTTGGGCAGAGTGCCCAAAACACCCACAGATTTGACTTACAAGACATTGGCGTGCCTGGGGCAGACGGCAGGGGAGGTGCAAGAAGCCCTATCCTTGTTGTGGCAGCGCAGCCCCAGCCCCTTCCTTGCCGTCCACCCCAAGGCACGCGTGCCAAGCCCAAAGCCTTCACGTGCCACACTCTGGCACCTGTGCCAGGGATTGCCTATCCCTGCTCTAGACGATGATAGTCCCAGTTGTCTGGGAGTGCACCATCATAATTGCTTGCCTTCATAGCTGTCCTGTCTGCACCTCAACAGAACACACCTTCCAGTTTAAAAAAGAAAAGGGAGAGAGAGGGAGGATACAGACAGGCTGAGACAGAGGAAGAAAAAGCATGCAATTATAACAAGAAGTGTATGTTCAGCCCTAGTCATTCCTGTTTGCTGGAGGATACAAGAGCGGTGTTTAAACACCACCTGGAGCCTGGCCAGCCCTCCCGCCCCCTGGAATGTGCTCTGTCTGGTGTCTCAGCAGCTGGGGAAGGTGGAGTCAGGCAGGCATTTCAGTGCTTTGCATCCATAGCTTTTCTTTCTTAGAAAGGGAATGAAATTTAGTTTCCAAATTCCTACACTCTTGCTCTTTTCTCTCTCTCCTTGCTGACCCAAATTCTTTCCCATATAAAGCTGGCACAAGTAAACCCTTACTGAGTTATCAGGAGACTTCTGGCTTGTTCTTTTCTTTCTTTTGGCACATCAGTTCCTCACTTTTATTGTCATATCGTTTGCTGACCTTGGAAAGGCTGAATTAATTAAAAGGATTTCAGAACTGTTGTGTATATATAAAAGAAATTTAACTGCGCCTCATCTTAAATGGGAGCTTGTCAGGCCCAAGACTTACTTTGCAACCCTTTTTGTCTCATCTGTTTGTACAGTCCAGTGTGTGTGTGTGCACGCATGTGCGCGCGCAAGAGAAGTTGTTTTTAAAACAAACAAAAAAACCCAAATCCCTCAGTGTTTCTCACTTTGGGATGGAGGAGGGAGCCAACTTGATGCCAGACATCCAGTGCTTGAAACCTGTATTGAAAACAACATTATGCCCACACACTGGGTTTGAACCAGGAACAGTCAGAAATGGATTCTGGCTTCACCCCGTGAAGGGCATATTTATAAATCTAGGCATTTTTAATGTTTTTATTGCCATTGGGTTAATGTTTTAAATCTGAAAGGAGTGTGGTTGGGGCTGGCATGATTTATGTATTAGGGCTATGTCTTCCTCTGCAACAAATTGTGGAAAATACAATAGACTACTCTTTTCAAAATGCTAGAAACAGCTTCTGTGGTTGAGATCAGTGAGGGCCAGCCTTTTTGGTATATGTGCCACAAACTAGCTCCCCATCCTCTCAAAGTGCCACTCTGATCCCTTTCTCCTACCCAGTCTGCAACTTTACTTTTTCTGTTCCCTGAGCAAGCTGCTGCTCTGCCTTCTGCTTCTTGCCCTATGGTCTTCCTGCCTAATCTGATACTCTGCTTTCTACTTCCTGCTCTATCTGTCACTGTGCTGCCTGTCTCATCCCCAGTCTGCCACATGCCACGCACAGAGGTTGCCCTTGCCACTTAGGACCCCCTGCTGCAGGTTCGCTACCCCTGGTCTGGAGTGCAGCCTCTTCACTGTCAGTTGGGGTACACATCTGTCAGGTCTCTTTTGTTTTGTTGTTCTTCATGCCTGCCAAAGGCTGTTCCTTCTAGTGTTGTCACTGGAGTTGACCAAAACAGTTTGCCTATGTTAAGACACTTTTCTGAAGCAGTCCCACTTAGTTAATGACTGGAAGTCATAACTTATGCAGGCCATCACCAACCACTGCATAAATGAGTTTGAGGTTGTCTATCCAGTTCTTGTTAAATAGATATCCCCTTCATTGTACTCATTACTATTATGACTGGGGCCTCAGCCAAGAGCAGCTGGACAGGGCAACCTTGCTACTGCTACAGATGAGCGTGCTAGGGCCTTAGACACATTGGGCATTTTTACACATGCGCTGGTGTGTTCTGATTAAAACATATCGGAGCAGACTTGAGTCCGCTGGATCATTTCATCAGAACGCCCAATGGCGCTGCAGCGTCTCGTGCATTCGGTGCCCCCATGTTTTGAAATGGTGGTCGAACAAATTTTAGTTGAAGCCCCCCTGCCATTGTTTTGAAATGCAGGATGCTGAATACACAAGACGCTGTGGGCATTTTAATTAGAGCAGCTTCCAGAAACTGCTCTAATTAACAGCTCCCCACCTAGAGCACATGTACAGATGTCCATTAGAAGTGGACATGCCTTGTTTTCCATGGTACTGCTTTGTGGACACAGGGATATGAATGCAGCTACTTTTATGGGAAGTAAATATTTGCGGGTGGCTGTGACCTTCATCTCTTTGCACTGCTACCTTGACCGCTCTGGTTTTTGGGTCATGTTTTTCATTTAAGTTCTTCAAGCAGCTCAGAGGGTATAGCTCCCTTGAATGCTGATTGGGAGTCTCTGTGTGTTTCCTTTTCAACAGCTGCATTTTGTTTAGCGACAAAACAAACATTTAGGGCCTTTTGAAGCCACTGTGCAGTTATTTCAGACAGGGCCATGTCTCGCAGGACAAAGCAGTGCTTCTCAACCTTTTCAGACTCGGGACACTTCTCAGAAAATGCTAGCTGTTAGTTTTCACTTGTTTCTTGATGCCAGAAAAATGAGAGCAATTATTCTGTAGCAAAGAACTCAGACCACAACAGGTCAGAATGTTTTTAACACTATGACTTCCTTTGAACTTTATGGCTTTGTCTTGTGAATTATGTTTATACATCTATCAGAGCAACCATTGCATGGCACCCCCAGCACCCTTGAAAGTATCTCATGGCATCCTAGGGTGCCATGGCACCCTAGCTGGGAATCACTGGGGTAGAGTTTTGAAGCATAAAGGCTTTGTCTGCAATCTTATTGCTTATTTATTTCTGTGGTGAAAATCATTAGGGTGTATGATGTCAGTGCTGACTAAGAATAGGACATTTTATCTACAATGGAGCCATTGAGCAGATGATATGAAAAGTCCCACTGGGTTGCATTCCCACAGCTAAAACTCCATGTGACATCCACAGTGTCTGCTTTTAAAAAAAAAAAAGTCTCAAATATAGGTTCCTGCACAGGCAAAAATGCTACTTTTCTTGTGTTTCTCTTTCTTAAGATTCTTTTATGAGAGGAAAATAATTACTTTCAGGCTGGACCAGTAGTCTACTTAAAAATAGTCTGAAACAATGGAGCTTTAAAGCCATATTAGGTTACTGTCCTTTTTTTCTTTTAAAATAGGGAAACCAATTTGAATGACAGTAATAGGGAAAGGACTTCCCATCTGAACTGAACCCGTTCCAGGTACCATCCAGGCCTCTTCAGATTTTGTTTTATGGTCTCCTACAAAGGGCAAGTCATAATGAGATGCAGGCATAACTGTAATGCTTTACATATATGTATCGTGAACCAGAGAGTGAAACAGTTTAGGGAGGGAGTTACCTGAGATCTCTTCCCTCTCCTCTCTCCCTATTCCACCTCAATGGCAGCTAGAAAATACTGTGTAAAGTTAATATATTCAGTTATGAGATCTGTTTAAATCTTTGTTGTTAATATCTGTTAAGCAATTGAAAGACACACTGGATGTCCTGTAAAGCTTGCAATGGAGGAGGATTGTGTAAAATCCCTCCATAAAACTGAATTGCAAATTGCATTGATGTAATTTAATTTTTTTTGTAACAAAAGTGGGATACTTAAATGTAATTGGTGGTGTAGGGAAGCCCACTGTAAATGTTTCCAAAGAAGAACTTTACTCTCCAGATCTCAGGCACTTGAATTCTGAGTCTGTCAGTGAGTTGTACAGGCAGAGCTGGGGTCCCAGAACTCCAAGAAATGTTCTGCTTTAGTTTGGGATTGACCAAGTCATACTCTTAATGTCTTGACTGTTTCAGAGCTTCTTACAACTTCATCTTGTCAGTGGGAATAACAAATGCTGAACACCTCAGAAAGTTAGGCTGAAGGCATGCAAGAGAGTATCTGTGTATTGTTGATGGAAGATAAGGCATGTCATGGCTTACAGAATCGTGCCATTACTCTACAAAGGTTGCATTTGAAATGAGCAAATTAATGATAACCCCTCATGTATATAAAAGGCCTTTCAGCCAGTGGGATCCTATTTAATTGTGGGACTCATGTCAACTAGTGCCTTTTGGTTTTGTTAGCCTGCTTTTCCTATTCAATTAAAAAAAGAAGGTATTGTTAAAGAAGTTTAAAGTTAGGTGTCCAACCCCACTGAATTTCAATAGCAGATGGACACAAAACTCTGTTAAACTCCTATGGAAAATCCCAGTCCAAAGTTATATTTTTCTAATATTATACATAGTGGAGCACTCTTCATATACATTTTTTTTTTTTTTTTTTTTTTTTTTTTTGCTGTGGTGACTTGCAATGGTTCGTGGTTAATGGTACCAATCTTTTCTAGTTTCAGAAAATCTTTTCTGATTTCAGCTAGTTCCAGATCCATCACTAAGTAGCAGTTTCAAAATCCATTGCTTTCTGCTTGGATTTTTTTAATTTTTTTGGATGATGGTGTTTTTGTTTGTTTGTTTGTTTGTGTTGTCTTATACCTGAAAGAATCATCTTGATAGCACACGGTTGTCTTTTGTACCATATGCAACTGTTTTCTATTAAAAGTCTTTTGTGAGTTTCAAGTATAAGAGTCCTATCTATTTCACTCTTGTTCTTTTTTGGTCCAGATGGTCTGTAGCAGATGCCCCCTAACACTGCTACCACCAATGATTCCATAAAAAAATAAACTGATCTAGTTTCCAAGTGACTGGATAAATTTATACAGTACAGATATAATGGTACTATAAGATTTCCCCGTATTCTCCTGGCAATGTACTGTAACCCTTTCCTGCACACTTGAGGATAAGGTGGCTATTAACTACTTAATCTCATTCAGTCTTCAATATTCAAGTTCTAGAACCATTTTTTTCCCCTTACGCTAGGCACTTCTGTCTGGTCAGGTAGGTAAGCTTGTTATCTCTTATTTATTAGATGTTCCTCTGACTTCCTCTGATATTTGATTGTAACAGTCTGTAAAACTGGTGGGCTGTTCTAGCTTTTCTCTTCCCAGTTTTCTTCATGCATTTTTATTTAATAACTTCAGGAGCAGGGACTAGGATCTGTGACTCTCCTTCTCAAAGGAGTGCCCTTCTCATTAGGCTACAGAGTCAGTCTGTCTTGCTTGCTTTCTCTCAGCCCCATGATTCTTGCATTCCTTCCTACTTAGCGGCCCAATTTTAGCAGGATGGGTGGACAGTATCTTCAGCCTAGCATCTAGACCAGCTTTTGCTTTCCCTGGGAGAAGTGGGAACTGTCGGTTTGAATCTAGTTAATCTGAGGAGGACCCAGTGTCCTGGGCAAGTGCTCTAACCGTTGGATATCGTGAAATATATTATGCGAGGGTGGCTATGGATGGTGCAATGTTGTCAGGCAGAAGGCAAAACAGATGAGCACCTTGTAGACTAACTATATAAAAGTACCAGCTTCTGTGAACTTGGTGAATGAAGTGTTGTTAACTAATGTTCAGAACATTTTTGCTAAGTTGGAGCCGTTGGAAGACTTAGGTAAGAGGACCTAGCTTGAGTGGACTTTAGGTGGGACGTCATGACCTACAAGGTCAGCTCAGGCAAGCTGGTGGAATCGCTGGACATGCCCAGTTGCTGAAATGCAAGTCCCCAACTCTTCACCAGAAAACTAAGGTGCCTAACTGCTCTTGTGTGCCGAAGTGGGCTATGCAGGGTTTCTGTGAATCATCCTTGGATGCAAGAAGAATTTAGACACCTGCATCTTGATTTAGACTGGGTCAGCAATATTTTTGAGCACGATGCCAAAAACAACTGCAACCTTGACTTGGGAGATGAGGGTGGAAGCCACGAAGGGCCCTGATCTTTGTTGTAGCAATGCAGCCCTGGCCCTTTCCCCACCATCTGCTCTGAGGCATGCCAGGGGTTGCCTACCCGTGACTTACACCCTTTTTCTGCAAATATCATCTCAAGTGGCTTGTCCAGGTTAACTCAAGAAGGTGATGCACTGAACTGAACCTGAGCATCCTGCATTTCAGGCTGGCATGTTAACCACTACAGCATACTTATGCTTAACAATTTGGGGCCTATTTCACTGAATTGGGGGGAAAAAAGCATGGCTTAAAGAAAGAGTTCTAGCAGGCTGATGATACAAGTCAGAATAATGTCTTGCTTCTGATAAGGGCATGTCTGATTATGGCATCAGTCTGCAGCAGTTGCTCTGTGAGGGTATTAGTGAGGAAGGTTGCATCTCCTCCCCAAAGCATTGTCTATTAGGTACTGAATTGCCTCTAAATAATATAAGAGCATCAGCAGACTTGGACTGTGGCTTTCTGATTTGGGGTTTTCTTTGGCTGAGGGGATGCAAATGAGTTGTGTGAATGTGCTTATGCAGTGTCTAGGAGTTCTTCCTAGACATTTATTATTTATTAATAAGAATAAGAATGCTAATAATAATATGCTAAGGTAGTAAGATCTACATTTCACCCTGTGCATGTGTATTTTGGGGATGAGGGCTGAGGGAGAGATTCTGGAGTGCAGGTCTGCTATTTCAGTGATGCAGGTATATTGGAAAAATTAGTTCTAGGCCAGACTTCATTGCTTTTTCCTTACACTTTCTGTCTTTTGTTATTGAACTCATTGAATACCATTGTTTGTTTTGACAACTTCACTTCACTTGATGAAAATAAGAGGAGCTGTTGCTCTACGGAGAGAAGAAGGGACTTTAATAAAATAAACTTTTGGTAGTCACTGTTCTGAACATGTACCTGCCTCAATAAGGGCACATAAATACCTGCTCTTTTTCTTGCACTTAAACCAGCAATGAAGTAGCTTTATCTTATGATCTTTGCTCTTTTGCTGCTGAAAATTCAGCGCCATGACTTACTGGTAGAGGGGACAGTGAGCTGTGGGGGGGAATCCGCGCCATGTACAGCTTTGGTAACTGGCAAACCCAGCAAGAAAGACTCTGAAACATATGACTGGTAAATAGGCCCTTTATTAGAAACAGTCCCTTTTTATTAAAGCCTCTTGATCTTTCTTTCTTTTTTCCCCCTTTCCTCTCTTAGACCCTTGAACAAGTGGGCAGTCTCTTTTCAATCAAAATTAGCACCCATAATGTGAGTTTTATTTAGGAACTAAATACAGACTCTGAAGATGGGCACAAACACCTTCTCTGTGTTCTGACTGAGCTCCCTGTCATATATGCATATTTGGGGCTTCTGCATAGCTGCAATTCCTCTATGTTGCCTAGCAAGGAAATGAAGAATATCAAATAAGGAAGAGAGAGCAGTTTTGTGTTCATGGCTTCTTTTTATTTCTTGGTAAGAGTCCCTATGAATCTCAGACATGGCTTATGGGGACTTGCACAGGACTTTCTCCTCCAACCCCTTCCAGCTGTTTGAGTCACCACCAGCCAAATGGATCCTGGGGGAGAGGAGCCTGTGCAGCACCGTTCTCTTACCATCTGTGAACACTTCCATCTGGCACTCATGAGAGCTTGTCTCTCCTGAGGCTGCATTTTCATGGCATTGTTGGCCTTTGCCAGGCTGGGTAAAGAGAGTGGGAATGAAAGTATGTAGCCCTAATAAACAGGCTAATAGTAGCCCAGTCATTTAAACAAAATTGAGAGCATTTATAAAGACTGGTTCCTGTAGGACGTGCTCACTCCTGCCACAGATTTTGCTGTTGGGCTTGCTTAGTTATCAGGTCTGCTATTCAGAGTCTAGAGGGGTGATAAGTGTACTGTGAGTAATCCTTGGTCTTAAACCTTGATTCTTGAACAATGTTCTGTACTTGGGATTTCTGATAAGGATATGAAATAATCTGAAGCCTAGGAATGAAAAATAGCATGAGCAGGTTTCCCAATTCTGGTTTCTATAGGAATTTCCAAAACATATTGCTGATGATATAGGCAGCCGCTCTGTTACAAGAGCTCTCTCTTTCTCTCTCTCTCTTTTTTTTTTTTTTATATCTATCTATCTAGCTAATCTATCTATCTACACACACACATAAGAGGAGGCTACTTTGGTGCTTTCTAGCCTCTTGTGCATTACAGGCTATAGAGCTTCCCTTGGGGAAATTCCTTACTGTATTGGATTGTGTGTCTGTAGGAAAATAACTCCAGTCTTTTTTTTCATTTTTTTTCTTTTAAATAGGTACAGGTGGAGAATCCACCATAGTTTAAGTTGCTCCAGCAGTTAACTAGCCTCTTTCTTTTCTTAAAAAAAAAAAAAAAAGCTGCCCCTTCTAACCTCAGATTGCCCCACTGTGATTTATCTCCCTGAAACTGCCAGCCCCTAGGTCTTGTTATGCTTTGTCGGCTAGCTTGACAAATCCATGATCAGTCCATTATTTCAAACTGGGCACCATGTTGTAGTAAGTTTCACCAGTACCAGCTGGTCATATCCCTATTCCTACTGGTTCCCTTGTTAACACATCCAGTGATTGCATTAGCCCTTTTGTGCATTGTTACTGGTAGCTCATGTTCAGCTGGTTATCTTTCATGATTATCTATTCTCAGTTCCTTTTCAGAGTCATTCTTGTCCCCTACTACCAAGCCTCCTGTTCTGTCAGCATGGCATTTTTTATTCCTAGATAGCTGACCTTACACTTGGCTGTCTTGAAACACCTTAATTGTGCTTACCAAGCAAGCTAGGTCATGCTACTTCAGTTACCTGACCTCTTTGTTGTTTACTGCTCCAACAAACATTGTCATCTGCAAATTTTAGTAGTAATGATTCTGGTTTTTTCCAGGTTATTGATTTTTAAAATGCTACATTGCCTACAGCCAAGAACCACGAATCCCTATGGAATCCCCTAGCAACTCGCCTGCTCAGCATTTTCCTACTTACCTTCACAATTCGAGGCTTGCCAGTTTTTCAATCCATTCTATGTATCGGGCTAACTTTGTATCACTCTACCTTCTTATTCAAAACACTGCACAATATTAAGGTGGATAAAAGCCTAAGCAGATCAAATCAGAAGTATTTATCTGCCAAATGTGTCAGTGCAAAGAAGTCAAGTTAGTTTGAGAATTTTTTCATGACTCAATCTTCACTGTCACTTTCCTTCCATTATTTCTTTGAGTTCTGTATCCACCATCCTGCTGTCTTTGTCCTATTTTAAATATTGTCATGTTAGTTGTCTTTGGTCTACTGGTACTTTCTAGGTGTTGCAAAACCTATTAAAAGTTGACTGCCAAGAGGCCTTTTCAAAAAAAATTTTCAAACTTTGGATGCAAGTTACCTGGACCTGTTGTGTTTTTTTTAATATTTAACTTCAGTAGCCACTGGTTAGCATCTTCCTGAGTTATTGGTGGAATGGCAATTATTTTATAATCTTTTGAGAGAACTAAATCCATTTCTTGCCCAGACACAGAACAAAAATATTTTACTGAATGTTGCTGCCTTTTTTAATTACTATTGACAATTTTACCACTTCATCTAATAATGGACCAGTGCTATTTTTAGGACTGGACTGAATTTCAAAATGCCCTTCCTTGTCTAGAAGTCTGCCGGTTTATTATAAACTCTTACACCCTCTTGTTCCCTTACCAATTTTCTCCATGTCCTAGTTTCTGGTATTTTCAACTAACACTATCATCAGTTTCCTCCCTTTTCTTCTATCTCTTGATATTACTTTTTATAGATGCCTTCATTTTTTTTTCCTTTTTTTAAACCAATGTGATCTTCTTTCTTGAGATTTTGTCAAGATAATGTGGATCTAAGAAGCTTCCTCACAAAATTATTTCTTTGACTTATACCTGACCTGAGAGGACATTTTTGTGTTTGTTTGTGTTTAAACTCAGCTCTTAGTATATTCATGTTCAAAAGGCATTGGAGTTGCCAACTGTTTGTTCATTGCTGCAGTCTGTGGTCTTCAGTTGGAGATGGGGTGGAGATAAAGGAAGAGGAGAAGAGAAGCTGTCTTATAAATATACAAACACAGCCTTTTCCTTTTCCTCAGTCTCGTCCACCCTTTCCTGTCCCAATAAAGAAAATCTAGTTGCAGGAACATGAGCTGAGTCATTTGGTTGGCAATGAAGAGCTAACTAGAAAATGTTGATTGGTACAGACAAACTTGAATTCATCTCTTCTTGCAAACTCCTTTCTGGACAGCGTAAGATGGGGTTAAAAATGAACTAGAAGGAATGTCCCCATGATAGGTGGTGGGTGAACTTCTCATTTATCTTATCAGGGGCTTTCTTGCTATAGTGTGTAAGTGCAGGGGAGGTGGGGCTGAGGCAGTTATTTCTGTGGATCCTTTTGCATGAGTGTGTATTGCATGGTTTCCTGTTATCTCAGAGAACTGCACCTGATGACTTTGATGTTCCTTTCAGTCCTCTGTTCCTATGAAAAGTCTGTAGCAACTGTATGGTTAAAACTGCAATAAACTATGACTCCACAATAAGTGGTTTTAATTAGAAGATGCAAGTCACTTTTATATGTAACAAAAATATATAATGGGTAATGTGCACTCTCTGTATGCTGTGCATCTTTATTTTTTCCCCCCTCCAAGCAGTGGTTGCTGTCAGGGGTGCTCCTGCTGCTCATCCTTGACTTCTGGACTCCTCTCACACTGCCAGGTCTGTTCCCACATACTTTTCAAAGAAACTGGGAACTGAACTGAACATGAAACTTAATGTCCTACAGCGTCTCTCTCTTAGAGTTCCTTGAGTCGTAAATGCAGATGAGTAATTTGGGCTTCTCTTGCATCTGCTCTGCCAGGCCAGGCTGTATCATCCTTGGAAGTGAGGAGGGGTCTCCAAAGGTGTGTGCTACTGCCTCAAATTGGTGATATAGAGATTTCTATCTGCCTTTTCCTCCCTTGAAATGAATGGCTGTTATTCTGAGGCCTGGGCCTTTTGCTTATTAACCTCTCCTTCATGTTGAATTTGATTAAACAAGGTGTTCCTGGCATTGTAGTTTCCCCTTAGTTCCTGAAAACTGGAATACAGTCTCTGCAGTATAGTGAACTTGGGCAAATGTTACATGTGCGTTTCTTTGTGCATCTGCCTTATCTAATACCCATTTTACCACACTTTATTAACAATAAAGCTGGTTTCTACCTTCTATGAATTTGTAATTTTAGTGCAAGTTTGGAAACCAGGTACTTCTAGATAACATGAATACCACTTTCACTCAGTAGCTTATTCTTTCCCCTCAAGGGTTAAGATAAAATGTACCTTTGCTAAAGGAGAAAGCATTGCAGGGATTCATGAAATGGTGTGCTGCTTTTGCACATAGCTGTGCTAATCAAGCATCTCTCTTCTCTTTGGACAGAGCTATTCTCTTGAGTTCATATGCAGCTGGCCATACACCCATGTTTGTACCAGTGTCTTGTAGCATTCTTGAAGTAAACAGGCCTCTAGTATTCGGTATGGGTGCCCTGAATTCCCCCCCCCCCAATAAAAAAATAACCCAGGTTGATTTTTTTCCCTCTGGTCACACTCCCCTTCCCATAACAATAAATGGGAATACAGCTTTAACTATGATCCACCACTACGTTGCAGAGGCGATGCTTCTGCTGTTCCGGCGAAGGTGGACTCTCTGCTCTTTCTTGGTAACTCAGCGCAAAAAAAAATAAAATCTCCGATCAGCCACTGCAGGTAATAGGCTTCTTTCCTTTAGTTTCCTTCTGAAAAATACACCACCTGCAAACACCAGGGGTTAAGTGTCCTCTCACACACCTATGCAGATTTGGGATTCTTATATCCCTCTCCCTCTCTGGGCTGTCTCTCACCCCAGCACCTCCACATGCAGTCAGGGGATTCCCTCTGCAGGCCTCTGTCCCTGCAGTACAAGCCTTTTCAGCCCAAACAGAGGACTTCCATCTGGAGGTCCCTGACTAGG